>NC_141194.1:71514602-81514602 GCF_055505025.1 Bos grunniens | reverse complement strand
GATAGGCAGAGCTTTTGGAAACAGAGAATTCTGCAAATTTTCTGAAGGTAAAATAGTTCATATTTTTCTTAGTTCTTGTGGATAATATTGGGAATAAGCCACGTTTCTCATTTGTACCAACATGGATATTCTGCCTCAGTCACTATCCCATCAGAATACATTGGTCATGTTCGTCTCTGCACTGCTTTCTTATCATGCTAATTCACATTGCCTTCCATGTCTTTGCTGCTGCTGCTGCTGCTGCTAAGTCGCTTCAGTTGTGTCCGACTCTGTGCAACCCCATAGACGGCAGCCCACCAGGCTTCCCCATCCCTGGGATTCTCCAGGCAAGAACACTGGAGTGGGTTGCCATTTCCTTCTCCAATGTATGAAAGTGAAAAGTGAAAGTGAAGTCGCTCAGTCATGTCCGACTCTTTGCGACTCCATGGACTGCAGCCCACCAGGCTCCTCTGTCCATGGGATTTTCTAGGCAAAAGTACTGAAGTGGGGTGCCATTGCCTTCTCCGTCCATGTCTCTAGTTGCATGAATTTTTCCATCCTTGAAGGTTGAGTCAACTTCTCCATAAATCTTTTGTCACAACCTGGTCTGATATTCAAATACTAGATGCCATTTTTACATGTCTATGGGATACAGCATGGCTTCAAAAAGGGACTGGTAGTGCTTTGGCAATAAGACTAGAACTATAACCGGCTAAACTGACAGAATCTATGACTTGACTTACTTGATCTACTCTCCTTATAGATTACTGAATTAAATTGTCCTTCCCTGACTTTCACTCCAACTTGACCATAACTTTAGATCATATCTTGATATTGATGTACTAGCATTAGAAACCTACTACTGCAAGTTTCTATCCCTTATTCATAGTGGCCATTTTGCAAGTCCTTAACTGTTTATTTCTCTTCATCTCTGCCCGAAAGAGCAGAGATGAGGCCATCACCTCTCCTACCTATATTGCCAGCAAGTCTCTTAAATAGTCTACTTACTTCCAGTGTTTTCCTCATCCAGTCTATCTTTCACATCATTGTCACAGTTATCTTTCTATAAAAAATACATGTCTGATTATATCACAACCCCACCCCCTCGTAAAATCCTCCTGTGGCTCTCCCTCCATTTTTTTAAATAAAATTTATCACATGTAAGTTTATGAACCATTGGTTTTTCTAGATTGTCTTATCTAAAGCCAGCTCTCTTATTAGTGCCATCCTGGCACTAATCTAGTTAATTGTTTACATTGTTAATATGATGCTATCTTTAAGAATGTAAATTTCACAAAGGTAGGGTTCTCATCTGCCTTGTCCTCTGTTGTATTCCCAGTGTGTAAATTGGGACATTTAGCCTTCTATTGCGGAGAAGGCAATAGCACCCAACTCCTGTTCTCTTGCCTGGAAAATCCCATGGACAGAGGAGCCTGGTGGGCTGCAGTCCATGGGGTCGCTAAAAGTCGGACACGACTGAACGACTTCACTTTCAGTTTTCATTTCCATGCATTGGAGAAGGAAATGGCAACCCACTCCAGTGTTCTTGCCTGAAGAATCCCAGGGATGGGCGAGCCTGGTGGGCTGCCGTCTATGGGGTCGCACGGAGTTAGAAACAACTGAAGCGACTTAGCAACAGCAGCAAACTTCTATTGAATGAATATGTACATGTATGTATGTATAAACGTATGCTTAATCTTCTAGCCGTATCTTCAGTCATTTTCCCCCAAATGCTGCTTTGCCCAGTCATAGGAAGAAAACATATTTCTCTGAAGAGCCATTTCAAAGAACAAATTTTTTGTTTTCATAAATTTCATTCTTTTACTTGGATTATCCTTTTGATCTTTCCTATGTATTCCTTATCTAAGAAAGTTGTTAGTCACTCAGTTGTGCCCAACTCTTTGCGACCCCATGGACTGCAGCCCACCAGGCTCCTCTGTCTATGAGATTTTCCAGGCAAGGATACTGGAGTGGGTCACCATTTCCTTCTCCAAGGGATCTTCCCAACCCAGGGATGGAACCTGGGTCTCCTGCACTGCAGATGACTCAATTTTCATTAATAACTTCTCTTGAACCCCTAGTTTTTTACACTGATTCTGTGCTGCCATAATATTCTTATTTTGATTATATAGTGCTTTTATTTTTTCACTTTATGTTTTAATGGTTCATTTTCTTGTCTTTTTGCCTCACCAAATTGAGCAACTTGAAAGCAGGGACCATGTTTTACGTTTCTGTCTCCCTGTTGCTTTGAGAAACATGATACATAATCAATAAATATGATACATAATCAATAAATATTTGTTGTATAAATAGATTTTTCATCTTATTATCAGTCTTATAGTGTTTCTTACCATGGTACTTCCTTAGTACTGTTCACCTAAATCGTTGAATTTGCCACTTCTTTTGTAATATAGTTCAGATTGTGATCTCATCCCATATTATTAAAGCGAAAGTGAAAGTCATTCAGTTGTGTCCAACTCTTTGGGACCCCATGGACTATGCAGTCCATGGAATTCTCAGGGCAGAATACTGGAGTGCATAGCCTTTCCCTTCTCCAGGGGATCTTCCCAACCCAGGGATCAAACCCAGGTGTCCTGCATTGTAGGTGGATTCATTACCAGCTAAACCACAAGGGAAGCCCAATAATACTGGAATGGGTAGCTTATCCCTTCTCCAGTGGATCTTCCCAACTCAGGAATTAAACTGGGGTTTCCTGCATTGCAGGCAGATTCTTTACCAACTGAGCTATTAGTGAAGCCCTTGTATTATTAATGTGCTCTTCAATTCAAACTCTAATATATTTTCCACATGAACAATCTCAGAGTGGCCAGTAGTAGGAAGATTCTCTCTCTTCTCTTCCTAGTTCTTAAATAAGCGATTACAAAGGCAGTTTGCCACAAAAACAGGCAGGTGGCAAAATGAGTACAGAAATCAATAAAAAACAATAGGGAATGGTGAGGACCGGGGAACTAGAGACTATATCCTTCTTTGATTTAGAGCTGCTTCTGCTTAGTTACAATTGATGTCTAGTCACATAGAGTCAGAGTACTGAAATATTCTACTCTATTAAAAAGGAAATTGAAATCTGAACCTTTAGTAGGATGTCCTGATTTATAAAACCGTGCAGACCAAACAAAGCATTTCTGTGAATTAAATGCACCTTGAAGACCTGCCTATTTACAATATTTTAAATTTAACTCTTTTGAAGCTCTGTAGTGGCCAATGGCCTTGGCGATACATAGAACTGAACCCTTGTGTGCTAGACTTATTTGGGTGAACCTCTTTGGACTATATGGCCATCAATGATGTCATCTGTTTCTAAAATCCTGTGACAATAACATGTGTTCAAGACATAGTTTGATGTATCATTCACAGAGCATGGATTTAGGGAACAGACAGACATGGTTTGGGTCCTTTCTCTGCAGATTATAGTTATGTGATTTCATGTAGTTTAAACTCTGTGAAACTCAGTCTACTGCTTCATAAACTTGGGACAATGATACCATTACCTTGATTGTTATAAATATTTACTGTGATAATGAATGTAAAATGCCTGGGAACAACTGGGCTTTCTTGTCTGATTGTAAAACCCTGCATGGGCTCAAAACTATTCATTCCTCCCTAGATACTTCTACTATATTGCTTTGCACTCCGTGTGTCTTATATCCCTCAAAGATAGTAAATCTTACTAAAAACAGCCAATATACACTTATTTTTCTGTTCCCCAGGATCATTTCCTTCCCCAAAGATAGTAAATCTTACTAAAAACAGCCAACATACACTTATTTTTCTGTTCCCCAGGATCATTTCTAAATTTTATCTTATCAGAATATTAGCTTTTATTTTAAAGGATATCTTATGAGGAATCTCAATACATTCAAGGGTAAATGAGGAGCTACTCTGGTTGAAGCAGAGGTGGGAATGGCGAGCAAGGCATGCATGGTTGATCTTGTTGCATAAAATATCACTAAAGGCTCTCGAAGTGACTAGAGCTCTGTAGATGAAGATTTCATAATGCCTGTGCTGGGGAATAGACTTTTACACTCAGGCACTCAATAGAAGTCTATGGTCTGACCCATCTATTAACAAAGTGAGGTCATTCCAGAAATAGAGTACTGCATTTCCAGTAGCAGCTCTGAGCCACTGCTGCATGCATACCCATATTTCTTAAGTGCAGTCATACTGATGAAGGCTGAAGACATTTTGCTTCATAAAGCAATGTCTTTTGAATTGCCTGTGCACTGATGACTCACTGATGAAATTTTAGTATTGTTTTGGTTACTTGCTAAATTTTAAAATAAATATACCCATGGCAAAATTGTATCCCATACAGAAGTCAAATTAATTCTGAAGCAAGAATGTGGTCATAACTGAAGTATTAAAAAATTATGTCTTCCCATTGGAAAGCCCTAACACCTGTAAGGTGGAGTAACTGCTGGAACACCATAATTGCTTCAGTGGGCTGATGTCTCCAAAAACATTTAAAAAACATTTTAATGCATCATGACAGGACTGGGGAAGGTTCACTGATGTGGTTACAGTTCTGTGTCTGCTGTGTATAAATTATTTGCTGGTGAAGGGAAAGTAGTTAAGGTAAGTTCACTAACTTTGAGCAGCAAAAGATGAGGGCCTTCTGAGAAAGGGAGCAGGTAACCATCAGTGGGGCTTCCCTGGTAGCTAGCTGGTAAAGAATCTGCCTGCAATGCAGGAAACCCTGGTTTGATTTCTGGGTTGGGAAGATCCCCTGGAGAAGGGATAGGCTACTCACTCCAATATTCTTGGGCTTCCCTGGTGGCTCAGATGGTAAAGAATCCATCTGCAATGCAGGAGACCTGAGTTTGATCTTTGAGTTGGGAAGATTCATCTGGAGGAGGGTATGGCAAGCCACTCCTGTATTCTTGCCTGGAAAATCCCCATGAACAGAGGAGCCTGGTGGGTTACAGTCCATGGGGTTGCAAAGAGTCGAACATGACTGAGCAACTAAGCACAGCCATCAATGACTTTGAAGATTCAATGAAGACCTCTTTTCCCCCTAAATACAATGTCCATCCATTTGTTGATCTGAAGACCCTTTAAAAAGTGACAATTTCCATTTTAAGAGAGGATAATTTTCATTTCCTGTGGGAGGCATTATAGAAATAGAAACTCTTCTGAATCCTGAGAATCAGTTCAGTTCAGTCGCTCAGTCGTGTCCGACTCTTTGCGACCCCAAGAATCGCAGCACGCCAGGCCTTTCTGTCCATCACCAACTCCCGGAGTTCACTCAGATTCACGTCCATCGAGTCAGTGATGCCATCCAGCCATCTCATCCTCTGTCTTCCCCTTCTCCTCCTGCCCCCAATCCCTCCCAGCATCAGAGTCTTTACCAATGAGTCAACTTGTCCCATGAGGTGGCCAAAGTACTGGAGTTTCAGCTTTAGCATCATTCCCTCCAAAGAAATCCTAGGGCTGATCTCCTTTAGAATGGATGGGGTGGATCTCCTTGCAGTCCAAGGGACTCTCAAGAGTCTTCTCCAACACCACATTTCAAAAGCATCAATTCTTCGGTGCTCAGCCTTCTTCACAGTCCATCTCTCATATCCATACATGACCACTGGAAAAACCATAGCCTTGACTAGATGGACCTTTGTTGGCAAAGTAATCTCTACTTTTGAATATGCTATCTAGGTTGGTCATAACTTTCCTTCCAAGGAGTAAGCATCTTTTAATTTCATGGGTGCAGTCACCATCTGCAGTGATTTTGGAGCCACAAAAAATAAAGTCTGACACTCTTTCCACTGTTTCCCCATCTATTTCCCATGAAGTGATGAGACCAGATGCCATGATCTTCGTTTTTTGAATGTTGAGCTTTAAGCCAACTTTTTCACTCTCCACTTTCACCTTCATCAAGAGGCTTTTTAGTTACTCTTCACTTTCTGCCATAAGGGTGGTGTCATCTGCATATCTGAGGTTATTGATATTTCTCCCGGCAATCTTGATTCCAGCTTGTGCTTCTTCCAACCCAGCATTTCTCAAGATGTACTCTGCATATAAGTTAAATAAGCAGGGTGACAATATACAGCCTTGATATACTCCTTTTCCTATTTGGAACCAGTCTGTTGTTCCATGTCCAGTTCTAACTGTTGCTTCATGACCTGAATATAGGTTTCTCAAGAGGCAGGTCAAGTGGTTTGGTATTCCCATCTCTTTCAGAATTTTCTAGTTTATTGTCATCCACACAGTCAAAGGCTTTGGCATAGTCAATAAAGCAGAAATAGATGTTTTTCTGGAACTCCCTTGCTTTTTCAATGATCCAACAGATGTTGGCAATTTGATTTCTGATTTCTCTGCCTTTTCTAAAACCAGCTTGAACATCTGGAAATTCATGGTTCACGTGTTGCTGAAGTCTGGCTTGGAGAATTTTGAGTATTACTTTACTAGCATGTGAGATGAGTGCAATTGTGCAGTAGTTTGAGCATTCTTTGGCATTGCCTTTCTTTGGGATTGGAATGAAAACAGACCTTTTCCAGTCCTGTGGCCACTGCTGAGTTTACCAAATTTGCTGGCATATTGAGTGCAGCACTTTCACAGCATCATCTTTTAGGATTTGAAATAGCTCAACTGGAATTCCATCACCTCCACTAGCTTTGTTCACAGTGATGCTTTCTAAGGCCGACTTGACTTCACATTCCAGGATGTCTGGCTCTAGGTGAGTGATCACACCATCATGATTATCTTGGTCGTGAAGATCTTTTTTGTACAGTTCTTCTGTGTATTCCTGCCACCTCTTCTTAATATCTTCTGCTTCTGTTAGGTCCATACCATTTCTGTCCTTTATCGAGCCCATCTTTGCATGAAATGTAGTTTTATTGCCAAGTACATGGTTTCTGGAGACAGGCACCATGGATTTGAATCTCTGTTCTGTACCTTAACATGTTGTGTTACATTAGGCAAATCACTTGGCCTATCTGCCTCAGTTTTCTCTTTTGTAAAATGGTGATGATAGAAACACTTATCTCAGAGATTCATGTGTAATTGCTTGAAAGTGAAAGTGAAAGTCACTCAGGCATGTCCGACTCTGCGACCCCATGGAATAGTCCATGGAATTCTCCAGGCCAGAACACTGGAGTGGACAGCCATTCCCTTCTCCAGGGCATCTTCCAAATCCAGGGATTTAACCCAGGTCTCTGGCATTGCAGGAGGATTCTTTACCAGCTGATCCACCAGGGAAGCCCTTAGATAAATAATATTACCTAATTTGTTTACATTTTTGAACACTTTGTGCCAGGTACTATGTTGAAAATGTGTGTGAATTCCTATGTTTAATTCTCACTATATCTCTGAGTTGTGAGTACTATCCATGTCATGTTTTTACAGATGAGGAGGCTGAGACACAGAAATGGTAAACTGTCTAACACATAGTGAAGGCAAGATTCAAGGTCAGATCTGTCTAGCTTCATAGACCATGTACGTATCTACTGTATCATACTCTCCCTCCTTATAATTCCTCTGAAAATGGCTTAGCAGTTGACATTTAATGAAAAAGAAGATACCTTTTCCCCAAAGTCCTGTCTTATGCTTATATTTATTTAGTTTTCATTTCTGAAATATCCATAATTCTGGATCAGCTTTATAAGAGAATCCCAGAAAAAACAAAGGTGTTATCTTCCTTCTCCCTGCCTAATTATGTAGAAGGCTACATAAAATGCATAAGAAAATTAAAAAAAAAATTTAAGTATTGCAATATGGGATAACCAGCAATTTCTAATTCTTATTCCATAGAGAAATAATGCACCATTTTTTAAAGATCAATTATCTAGACATGATTGTAACTTATGCCTTTTCTCCTGATTCTGTTTTCTTCAAGCCTAGTTTTGAGTATAGAGAAAAATAAATTCTTAGCTCCTTGTCCAGAGTAAAGTTTGGTCAGAGAAATACAGATAAGAATTCAGCAGTGTAGTAAGAATTGAACAGTTTCTGTTCAACAAGGAGGTTAGACCCAATCAGCTTACTGAGTTCTTGGCACTCTTATAATTGCTTTTGTTTTTCAGTCCTCACAAAGACCCTGTACACAAATACTGTTCTTCTTCTTATTATTTTTTACAGATGAAGAAACTGAAGTATAGAGAGGTTATATAACCTGACTAGGGTTACACAACTAACAAGTAACATGGCCAGAAGTTGAATCAAGACAATCTGAATTCAGGCTTATCTATGCTCTATTGCCTCTCATAGAGATATGTCATGTAAAATAGAAGTTCAAAAAATGCCAGTGGTCAAGTTATATAACCTCTCTATACTCCAGTCTCTTCATCTGTAAAAAAGGAATAGTAATAACAACAGTATGTGTGTAGTGTCATTGTGAGGATTAAAAAATGAAAGCAATTATAATAGTGGCAAGAACTCAGTAAGCTCTTAAATAGCAATTGCTATAATGATAGTAATGACAATGACAACAGCAATTATATTGATTAAAGATTTGATTTGAAGAAGCTTTTATGGCTGTGGTGGTTAATTTTATGTGTCAAACTGAAAAGTATTTGGGGTTGAAATTAACATTATAATCAGTGACCTGTGAGTAAGTACATTGTCTTCCATAATGTAGATAGTCCTTGTCTAATCAGTTGAAGGCCTGAAATGAAACAAAAGGACCAGTCTCTTCAGCAAGAAGGAAGGGACGTGAAGCGCAAGTCTCTCAGTCCTGTCTGACTCTTTACAACCCCATGAACTGTAGCCTGCCAGGCTCCTCTGTCCATGGAATTCTCCAGGCACTAATACTGGAGTGGGTAGCCATTCCCTGCTCCAGGGGATCTTCCCAGCCCAGGGATAGAACCTGGGCCTCCTGTATTGCAGGCAGAGTCTTTACCAGCTGAACCACCAGAGGCTTCAGCAAGAGGGAACTCTCTAGTAAATTGCCTTCAGATTTCATCTGCTCCATTGGTTCTTGTGGGTCTGTGGCCTGCTGGCTGACACTGCAGATTTGAACTCATTAGTCTGTTACTCTCCATAATAAGTGAGCCAATTCCTTTTAATAAGTCACTATATCTATATGCCTTTATCTATATCTATATATAGATAACTATACACACACACACACACATACACATCTTGTTGTTAGTTCTGTGTCTCTGGAGAACTCTAATACAATAGCTAATAAAAAATTTTAAAGCCATTGGACTAAATTTTCTCTATCTTCCCTCTATGTTTGCTATTCTATAACAGATTTTATTATAGATACTGAATGTACACAAAGGGCCACAAATTATGATTAATATTTGTAGATTAAGACAAATACCTTGGAGGAAGAGGTAATGAAGGAAATAATATATAGAAATTGATAGGAAGAAAAAAGAAAGGCACTCCAGGTAGGGAAAAATGTGAAATAAGACTCAGAAAAAAAAGGGTGGGGTGTGTGTTTGTGTGTGTGTGTGTGGTATGTGTGTAGAATTGCTCTGATTGGAGGCAAACATAGCCATTAGAGATGAGCTTGGTAGGTATGGAAGCAGTGATAGCCATTACTAAGAGCTGTAATAAGGTGCAAGTCTTCAGTGTGCACAAGACAAATGTCTATTTTTTGACTGGTGTTCAACAATAAATTATTGTTGTTACTAATTATATGTCTAGTCGAGGCTATGGTTTTTCCAATGGTCATGTATGGATGTGAGAGTTGGACTGTGAAGAAAGCTGAGTGCCGAAGAATTGATGCTTTTGAACTGTGATGTTGTAGAAGACTCTTGAGAGTCCCTTGGACTGCAAGGAGATCCAACCAGTCCATTCTAAATGAGATCAGCTCTGGGTGTTCTTTGGAAGGAGTGATGCTAAAGCTGAAACTCCAATACTTTGGCCACCTCATGCGACGAGTTGACTCATTGGAAAAGACTCTGATGCTGGGAGGGATTGGAAGCAGGAGGAAAAAGGCAGGACAGAGGATGAGATGGCTGGATGGCATCACTGACTCGATGGATGTGAGTATGAGTGATCTCCTGGAGTTGGTGATGGACAGGGAGGCCTGGCATGCTGCGATTCATGGGGTTGCAAAGAGTCAGACACGACTGAGTGACTGAACTGAACTGAACTGATATTTAAAAAATTGCCATTTTCATTTTGTCCAGGAACTATCAGTATTGGGAAAGTAAAAATGTTTACTTTTGTCTTTGACTGTCTATTGCAAAACATTCAAAGCACCATCAATAAATGCACCAATTTGATATTCATTATTTATTATGCAAAACCTGGATATCAAAAATTATTGAAAAAGTAAAAATTTGAAGGAAGCATCATAGATCCATCTAGTTACCTGATGAAATATCATAAATAATTTTCAAGTAAAATGTATTTCTTATAAACAATACAGTGATTTAATATTAATGTATTGTTTCAAGGAAAAATTTAATTGCATTTATTGCACTTCCATATTAAAGTCAATTGTTTTATTTCTAAGTATGTTTTGAAAGAAAGATAAAGGGCTAGTTGAAAGAACCTGGCTTTAAAGTCAGTAGGTGAATTTTTTCTTCCTAGATCATCCACTGAATGTTGACTTTGGACTTAATGTGCAAACTCTCAGATGTGAAATCTATACAATATTATCTTCCTAGCTCACCATGTGAGATTGAAAATATTCATATACGATAAAAGTATTAGCCATTATTACTATTACTTTAAAACTATAGTAATGATGACTAAGTGTAAATTGTATGCAGAGAACATTTTTTATTTTTGCTGGTGCTTCTTCCTCACCATCATCTTCAGTGACTACTGTGTTCCTCCTAATATGAATGGAAGTGCTTCTAGCATTCATCTTTTATTACACTGGTAGAGCATGAATTCTTTCTCTTTATTCAATCAATACAGAGTAAACTGAGAAAAACATTCCTTTCTTGACACCTAACCCATCAAATTCCTCAAAGGTAACCACTAGTAAGTTTGGTAGGTTTTTTCCAGTTCTTTTTCTATGCATTTGTGTACATATAGAAGATATACAAATATGTACTTTACAAAGTTTGATTATACTATATGAAATTTTCTGTAATTTGCTTCATATTCAACAATATATCTTGGAGATATTTGAATGTCAATAATTTATAGTGCTACTTTATTCTACTAAATGTTTCATAGTACTTCACAAATTTCATATATAGACATATACTCATTTATTTAAGCAATCCTCTATGGGTGACCATTCAGATTCTTTCAGTCATTCAGTATTTAACATAATGCATATATATGTCTATCATATACACATAGGTATAGCAGGTATACAAAATTAGCTAGGAAATTGATTGACGTGTACTTTAAAATAGTGACTGTATATATTTACTATTTAAACAGATATATTTTGCTTATATTCAGTATTTATGTATTCATGACTATGAATATAAACCTATATATGCATATATATATTCACTATTTAAAACAATTCCTGAATTAATATCTTTGCTACATTTTATCTTTCCTGATGGGAGAGACTGACTGAGGGGAAAACTGGGTCTTGTTCTGATGGGCGGGGCCATACTCAGTAAATCTTTAATCTCCTATCAGGAAGCATCCATAAGCCTCTTATCCCTCTCCATCAGAAGGCAGACAGACTGAAAACCACAGTCACAAAAAACTAACCAATCTGATCACGTGGACCACAGCCTGTCTAACTCAATGAAACTACAAGCCATGCCATAGAGGGCCACCCAAAACGGACAGGTCATGGTGGAGAGTTCTGATAAAATGTGGTCCACTGGAGAAGGGAATGGCAAACCACTTCATTATTCTTGCTTTGAGAACCCCATGAACAGTATGAAAAGGCAAAAAGATAGGATACTGAAAGATGAACTCCCTAGGTCGGTAGGTGCCCAATATGCTACTGGAGATCAGTGGAGAAAGGATGAAGAGACGGAGCCAAAGCAAAAACAACACCCAGTTGTGGATGTGACTGGTGATGGAAGTAAAGTTCAATGCTGAAAGCAATATTTATAGGAATCTGGAATGTTAGGTCCATGAATCAAGGCAAATTGGAAGTGGTCAAACAGATGGCAAGAGTGAACGTCAACATTCTAGGAATCAGTGAACTAAAATGGATTGGGATGGGTGAATTTAATTCAGATGACCATTATATCTACTACTGTGGGCAAGAATCCCTTAGGAGAAATGGAGTAGCCATCATAGCCAACAAAAGAATCCAAATGCAGTAATTGAATGCAATCTGAAAGATGACAGAATGATCTCTGTTCATTTCCAAGGCAAACCATTCAATATCACAGTAATCCAAGTCTATGCCCCAACCAGTAATGCTGAAGAAGCTGAAGTTGAATGGTTCTATGAAGACCTACAAGACCTTTTAGAACTAACACCCCCACAAAATTTCCTTTTCATTAGAGGGGACTGGAATGCAAAAGTAGGAAGCCAAGAAACACCTGGAGTAACAGGCAAATTTAGCCTTGGAGTACAGAAAGAAGCAGGGCAAAGGCTAATAGAGTTTTCCCAAGAGACTATACTGGTCATAGCAAACACCCTCTTCCAACAATACAAGAGAAGAGTCTACACATGGACATCACCAGATGGTCAATACCGAAATCAGATTGATTATATTATTTACAGCCAAAGATGAAACAGTCAGCAAAAACAAGACTGGAAGCTGATTGTGGATCAGATCATGAACTCCTTATTGCCAAATTCAGACTTAAATTGAAGTAGGGAAAACCACTTGACCACTCAGGTATGACCTAAATCAAATCCCTTATGATTATTCAGTGGAAGTGACAAATAAATTGAAGGGACTAGATATGATAGAGTGCCAGAAGAACTATGGATGGAGGTTCGTAACATTGTATAGGAGGCAATGATCAAGACCATCCCCAAGAAAAAGAAATGCAAAAAGGCAAAATGATTGACTGAGGAGGCCTTACAAATAGCTGAGAAAAGAAGACACAAAAGGCAAAGGAGAAAAAGTAAGATATACCCATTTGAATGCAGAGTTCCAAAGAATAGCAAGGAGAGATAAGAAAGCCTTCCTCAGTTATCAATGCAAATAAATAGAGGAAAACAATAGAATGGGAAAGACTAGAGATCTCTTCAAGAAAATGAGAGATAACAAGGGGACATTTCATGCAAAGATGGGCACAATAAAGGACAGAAATGGTATGGACCTAACAGAAGCAGAAGATAATAAGAAGAGGTGGCAAGAATACACAAAACTAAACAAAAAAGTCTTTACAACCCAGATAATCACGATGGTGTGATCACTCACCTAGAGTCAGGCATCCTGAAATGTGAAGTCAGGTGGGCCTTAGGAAGCAGCACTACAAACAAAGCTAGTGGAGGTGATGGAATTCCAGTTGAGTTATTTCAAATCCTAAAAGATGATGCTGTGAAAGTGCTACACTCAATTTGCCAGCAAATTTGGAAAACTCAGCAGTGGCCACAGGACTGGGAAAGGTCAGTTTTCATTCCAATCCCAAAGAAAGGCAATGCCAAAGAAGGCTCAAACTACTGCACAGTTACACTCATTTCACAAGCTAGCAAAGTAATACTCAAAATTCTCCAAGCCAGGCTTCAATAGTACATGAACCATGAACTTCCACATGTTCAAGCTTGATTTAGAAAAGGCAGAGGAACCAGAGATCAAACTGCCAACATTCGTTGGATCATCGAAAAAGCAAGAGAGTTCCAGAAAAACATCGATTTCTGCTTTATTGACTATCCCAAAGCCTTTGACTGTGTAGAGCACAGCAAACTGTGGACAATTCTGAA
Organism: Bos grunniens; assembly: GCF_055505025.1. Lineage (NCBI taxonomy): Eukaryota > Metazoa > Chordata > Mammalia > Artiodactyla > Bovidae > Bos > Bos grunniens. The sequence goes on along the minus strand of NC_141194.1, from coordinate 81,500,904 downwards.
AGTGATGCGAATACCAGACTACCTGACCTGCCTTCTGAGAAATCTGTATGCGGGTCAAGAAACAACAGTTAGAAGTGGACATGGAACAACAGACTATCCAAATTGGGAAAGGAGTACATCAAGACTGTATATGTCACCCTGCTTATTTAACTTAAATGCAGAGTATATCATGAGAAATGCTGGACTGGATGAAGCACAAGCTGGAATCAAGATTGCCAGGAGAAATATCAATAACCTCAGATATGCAGAGGACACCACCCTTATGGCAGACAGCAAAGAAGAACTAAAGAGCCTCTTGATGAAAGTGAAAGAGGACGGTGAAAAAGTTGGCTTAAAACTCAACATTCAGAATGTCATGAGTTTGCATCATTTCTAATATCACACGTAATTAAATCATCAATCTAGTCAATGTCAAGAGAATGATTCAATTCCAATGATTTATTCTAAGCTTGTAATGTACTTATTTGCATAGTTTATGCAGTCAGTATGATTTACAGTGATTCCTACATAAATCATAATTGGTTATTAAATTTAAATACTTATTATTTAAATGTAATATAATTAAGTCATTTTGTAGTTTAAAAAAGATAAGTTTCAAAGTTAAAATGAAAACATACTTTCGATGCAGAACTGAGTGGAGCTGCAGGGGCTTCCCAGGTAGAACCAGTGGTAAAGAATCTGCCTGCCAATGCAGGAGACATAAGAGACAGGTTCGAACTCTGGGGTCAGGAAGAGCCCCTGGAGGAGGGCACACAAGCAACCCACTCCTGTATTCTTGCCTGGAGAATCCCACGGACAGAGGAACCTGGCAGGTTGCAGTTGTATAAAACTGCACAGAGTCAGACACAACTCAAGCGACTTAGCACGGACACACAGAAGCTAATAGCATAACCAAAATAGTAATGAGAAAAAGAAGCTGGAAAAAAGTGTGTTGAAAATTTCACAATAAATGGTGATTGTATTTGCTATGAGAAAAACAAACAAACAAAAAACTATAGTGTAAATAATAGTAAAGTATATAATATTGAGTAATATTTTCAGCAAAAACAGTGGATTTGGTAAGAATTTTCTTAACAGTCAAGAAGAAACAATAAAATTAATTACCCTAAATCAGAATTAAATATCCAACAAAACTATACAAATGATTTTAATAGAACCTGAGCTTGTGACTTTGGCCAACTTTAAACAACTTGAACTTTTCCACAAAAACAAAAACCATATTTGGGTGAAGACATGGTAAAATAATTATTTTAGTTATATAAATTTTTGTTGGAAGTAGATCAGGAAAAGAATTTTTAAAATATTGTACAAAAAGTGAAAGATATTTAATTGAGCCATCAAACCAATGCTCATAGAATTCAAGCCCCTTTTAACAATATTGTAGATCAATTGATTCAAAATTTGAAAAATACAAGTACTTTCCTTTAACTGTATATGAGTATGCAATATAAGTAATACTAGAGATATAATACAGGAGAAGGAAATGGCAATTCACTCCAGTATTCTTGCCTGGAGAATCCCAGAGACAGAGGAGCCTTGTGGGCTGCCGTCTACGGGGTCGCACAGAGTCGGACACGACTGAAGTGACTTAGCAGCAGCAGCAGCAGAGATATAATACTTTACCTATGTCTTGTGTCAAAGGACTTTGAAATTTAGGAAGAAATACTGTTAATTTTCAGCTTAAAAATTAAAATTGTGGCATGTACAGTTTTATTAACAGAAAACTTTCAGATAGCTGTGAAAAATATAGTTTCTAATATGACAAACTGTGCTTTGGCTATTAGTTCATAAAGCCAGTTTTAGTAGAATCTTAAAACAAAAGACTGGTAACTATATGGTACATATTAAAATATCTGTGTACCATTTTCTTAAGCAGACTATGAAATACATGGATACAGTTGTTGACATTCATTTATTAAGGAAACTGTTATAAGAAATAGAAAAAATGAACTTAATCGTCTTGGTTTTTTTTCCCAGTTCTCATTGATTGAGTCATGGAAGAGTTTCACAAAGATTTACCACACTATTAAATCAAATTTAAGGTTCTCTTGAAACAAAATGAGTTGTCAAATATTAAATAATCAAAGACAAAAAATTGCAGTGAGATTTCCATTTTCTCATTGATATCACAGTGCATATGACCAAGTTAAATTTGAAGCTCTACAGAATGGAAAATTTAATTTGTACGTCACTGAACAAATACAAGAATTTCTGCTCAAACTGAATTTTTATAATATAAATAAATACAATTATTTTATATATTTTTCTAACATGGATGAATATGAAAATTTTAATTATCAATATTATATGTTAGCCTTAAAATCTACAAGAAAATTTTGAAGAAGGCAATATCCTTTTGACTTTGATATTAATAATACTGAATGGACACAGAATTAATGAATTTACTTAACACGGATAGAAATAGTTTTGAAACTGTTATGCTCTTGTTTAAAGTAAAATTCTTCCTCAAAAGATGAAATTGTTTTGTTAATGTGGATAGCAATATTAAAGGAATTTGAGGGTATTTGATTCAGTTGTTGGAACACTCTTAATTATATTTGGAACAATTTGCATATATGCAAATACTTTTCAACTGTAGGTTTTATGGAATCTAAGTACATATTGTGTGCTTCTCATTTAAATATAAGACCCAAAGTGTAATGTGTAAAGGCTTAGTGTGGAAAAACAATATGAAATATCTCATTTAATAATATTTTATATTAATTACATGTTGATAAATCATTTTGAATAGGTTAGGATAAATAAGATATATTATTCAATTTAATTTTTTCTTATTTGTGTTACTTTTTAAATGTGACTAGCAAAAAATTTTAAATTACATATTTAATTTATATTATATTTCTATTGACCACAGTGCCCTATATCCTTAAATATTTCCTATCATCCCCATCTAGTGCCTGAAATTCATTAATTAAAGTTGTATTCATTTAGCTTAAGATAGTAACCACTTTTGAAGATATGTATAGTGTATTTTGGAGAAGGAAATGGCAACCCACTCTAACACTCGTGCCTGGAAAATCCCGTGGACTGAGAAGCCTGGTAGACTACAGTCCATGGGATCGCAAAGAGTCGGACACGACTGAGCGACTTCAATTCAAATTCAAATTCATAGTGTATTTTACAGTACTTCAGGGAACTTCAGTGACCAGAGTCTCAAGAATTTCCCAATAACTGATTAAATTCTCCCCTCTGTAAATAATTTTCCTTTAATATTTGCATCCACATTGACAAAACTGTTTTATCTTTATTACAATGATTGATTTGATTTTAAACAAGAGTGTATCAGCTACAAGAGTGTATCAGCTACAAAAGTGTATCTGTCCATGTTATATAAATTATGCTGGATTGCTAATTTCTACTTTTTGCTTGAAAGAAGAGTATGAAATGAAGATTTTCAGACACTTCCCTACATATGGATGTAGGACTTGGTCTGGAATCTAACACACTTAGGCTCCATACCCTGTTTTGTTGTTATATGAACATGTGAATTTGGTCAATCCATGTCAACTTCTATTTCCCTCATTGTGAAAATGAGTGAGATTAGACTATTATCACTATAAGCATCCAACCTACATAGCCAATATTTCTTTCCTTTTTTATAGATTGTGGAGAGGGCATTGCTCCTTTTTTTTTTTTATCCCTCTCTAGCTTCTCCAGGGTTTCCCTTGTAGTTCAGATGATAATCTGCCTGCAGTGCAGGAGCCCTATGTTCAATCCCTAGGTCGGGAAGATCCCCTGGAGAAGGAATGGCTACCCGCTCTAGTATTCTTGCCTGGAGAATCCCATGGACAGAGGAACCTGGTGGACTACAGTCCACAGGGTTGCAAAGAATCAGACACGACTGAGTGACTAACACTAACTAGACTGTATATGTTCTCTAGCCTTCATTTGCTTCTCTGTGCCTAGGTAAATTGTCTCTTCATTCTATTTTCTTTCACACAGCGTGGTGGATTAGTTAAGACCTGAATATTAAAGCCACACAGATTCTTGAGTGAGTCAGAGTTCCATCATTCACTAACTGTGTGACCATAGGCAAAATATTCAACTTCTCTAAACCTCAGTTTCCTTAATTGTAAAGTGGTTGTAATAATATTATCTACCCACAGGATTGAGCTGGGGATTTGAATGAGAAATTGGGTGTGAAATACCTGGTAAATACTAATCTATGAATAAATGGACAATCATATGCTTATTATTAACATTAAATATCACAATCACCTATAAACAAAATTAGGGCACATTCATATTCAAAGAGAAAAAAGATTACTTAAATAGGATTTATGAACTCAAATATTTTTGTTCCATTTTGTAGGGATGATGACAGTTCAGGGTTCATTTGAGAAGAAAACTTGGGGGTTTTAGAGACCCAGGTACTTTACAAAGAATATATTCATTGATTTTTTCAATTAGGTTGCCTAGAACAAAAGGGAACCCATTCAAGAAATATTTGTGAAAAGCCTGGGAGAAATATGTAGAGTCATCAGGCTAGGTAACTGAAGGGATAATTTACGTACATAGTTTGAATAATATTCTCTTGAATAATGATGATTGTTATCATCAGTGTAGATAACATACATTAAGGGCTGCCAACATGCCAGGCAATGTCCAAGTAGTTTACATATTTTATCTCACTTAATCCTCACTATCCTAGAAGACATGTAGATCTATATTTCTATCTGTTATTATTTTCCTTCTGCCAGGACTTCCTTTAGCATTCTTTGTAGCACAAGTCAGCTGGAAATTAAGTCTTTCCACTTTGTATCTAAAAAATATCTTTCTTCTGCCTTCATTTTTGAAAGATATTCTTATAGGTATAGAATTTTGGTTTGAATTTTTTCTTTCAGTGTTTTAAAGATGTTGCTCCACTTTCTTCTATTTTTTTTTTGGTTCTGCTGAGAAGCCAGCTGTAATTCTTATCTTTGTTTTTCTATACATTGTAAATACTTTTTCCTCTGGCTATGTTTAAGATATTTTCTTTATCACTGGTTTTAAACAAATTGTTAACATTATACCTTGCTGTTAATTTACTTTATGTTTCTTACATTTGAGACTTATTGAAGATTCATGTCTTTGTAGTTTTTATTAAATTTGGAATATATTTAGCTATTCTTCAAATATCTTTCCCATTCTCATTCTCTCCTCCACTTTAAAGAATCCAATTACACATATGGTTAGGCCACTTGAACCTTTATCTTAGCTCATTGCTGCCTTTTTATTTTAGTTTCATCTTTTTGCTCCATTTCATTGTGGGCAGATTCTTTGACATTGTTAGGAGTATCTTCAAATTCACAAGTCGTTTCTTCTATAGTGTCTGATATATTTATTCAATTACATGTAACTTTGAGAATCATTTATAGTATTTTTCACACTATAATTTCAATTTGAATATTTTAAAATATCTTCTAGGTATATTATTTAAAACATCTTCTATGTCATTATTTATTATGCTTAATCTTTACTCCACCTCTTCAGTATGGGGAATGTACTTATAAAAAAAGCTCACGTAACACCCTAAATCAATCATCTGTGTCAATTTAGGTTCAGTTTTTTCTTAACTGATTTTTCTTTTCTCATGATGGCCCTATTTTCCTGCTTCTTGGCCAGATGCTACATTTTACCTTATTGGTTGCTGGATAATATTGCATTTCCATCTTTTTAAACTTTGTCCTGGGATGTAGTTAGTTTACTTGGAAGCCATTTGATTTTTGTGTTGTTGTTGTTTTCAAATTTCGTTGCCTGTGAACAGTACAGCCTTTAGTTCAGTTCAGTTGCTCAATCATGTCTGACTCTTTGTGACCCCATGGGCTGCAGCACGCCAGGCTTCCCTGTCCATCACCAACTCTCGGGTTTTACTCAAACTCATGTCCACTGAGTCGGTGATGCCATCCAACCATCTCATCCTCTGTCGTCCCCTTCTCCTCCCACCTTCAATCTTTCCCAGCATCAGGGTCTTTTATAATGAGTCAGTTCTTTGCATCAGGTGGCCAAAATATTGGAGTTTCAGCTTCATCATCAGTCCTTCCAATGAATATTCAAGACTGATATCCTTTAGGATGGACTGATTGGATCTCCTTGCTGTACAAGGGACTCTCAAGAGTTTTCTCCAACACCACAGTTCAAAAGCATCAATTCTTTCACGCTCAGCTTTCATTATAGTCCAACTCTCACATCCATACATGACTACTGGAAAAACCATAGCTTTCACTAGACAGACCTTTGTTGGCAAAGTAATGTCTCTGCTTTTGAATATGCTGTCTAGTTTGGTCATAGCTTTTCTTCCAAGGAGCAAGTGTCTTTGAATTTCATGGCTGCAGTCACCATCTGCAGAGATTTTGGAGCCCCCCAAAATAAAGTCCTGTCACTGTTTCCATTTTTCCCCCATCTATTTGCCATGAAGTGATGAGACCAGATGCCATGATCTTAGTTTTCTGATGTTGAGTTTTAAACCTTTAATCTAGGGCTAATTTTCCACACTATAGGGGTGATATATTTTTGAATGCTCTACTCAATGTCCCAGGATGTACTGCGTTTTCTATTTTGGGTTGAAAATAAACTATATCTAACCCAGTTTGAGCCTCAGGATTTTCAACAATGATCTTTTCAGTGGTTCTTTCCCTGATTTGAGTAGTTTCTTCATATACAGGCACTAATAAGCACTCAGGTTGAAGACTCAAGGCTAACCCTCTACAGCTGTTCCAAGCTCACTCATGCTCTCCCTCTCTCAGTCTCTCTTCTCTATTTTATTCTTCCTTACAAACTCTAGAATCCTCTGTGTACTTGGACCATCATATTTCTCTCCTCAAATCACTGATATCCCTGGGCTTGGCTTGATGTTGCCTTCGCTGTGCTGTGACCTGCAAATTCTCTCCAGGCAGAAAGCAGGGGCAATAGCAGAGCTGATTTAGGTTTTTTTTTTTTTTTTTTTTCATATCATAGGGGGGTGACTACCTTTATTTGGTAGTCATTCTCTGAAAACCATTGGTCTTCTCTGGTTTTTACTTTTTTTAAACAAAAGATTAGATTTTATTCCTGAAATTTCATCTTAGCTGTATTTAGAAGCTGCAGCTTATACTCTTTATTAGAGAGCTATACTGTATTTGAAAGTAGGCAACTATGTATACAGTCATGAATGTGCTCACAAAAGTGTATGGGTATTTAGTTGTGTGTACTCATGTCTTGTGTGTTCATACAAAAACACATGTGTACTGGTAATCAGAGAGAAAAGCAAAAGAGTAAAATCTTGTCACCTAAAGAGATGAAGTGTGTGCATGTGTGCTAAGTTGCTTCAGTCATGTCTGACTCTTTGCGACCCCATGGACTGTAGCCCACCAGGCTCCTCTGTCCATGGGATTCTCCAGGCAAGAATACTGGCATGGGTTGCCATGCACCCTCCTGCTGGGGATCTTCCTGATCCAGGGATTGAACCTGTGTCTCTTATGTCTCCTTCATTGGCAGGCCGGTTCTTTACCACTAGCCCCACCTGGGAAACCCAGAGAGATGAAGTACTCACAGTCAAAATCCCATGAATGGTGTCAATGAACCTTATTAAGATAGCAGCAGAAATCTAGCTCTCTTTCTTTTTGGCCCTAAGCTTCTGGAGGGATGTTAGTGAAGAACTATCACATTCCTAAAAAGGGATTTAGTTTTCCATAAAAGTGAAAGGGGGCCAGATTTATACAGTGGGGAAAATGCACATATTGAGTTGGCACAATGAAGTGTAGAATTCTTTATATTTATTATACAGCATATGATGCTGATCCTAGTTTACTGGATCTTTAGATGGAGGGCAATTTTATGAGGAAAAAATGCTGCAAAATGATGCCATTCCCAAATATATACCAAGTTATCCTATTGGTGATTATTTATTGGCGTTGATATTTATCTCACTGAAATTAGTGATGTTGAGTACCTTTTCATAATTCTGTTGGCCATTTGCATGTCTTCTTGTATGGCTATTATAAAGAAATTAAAAGATATGTTGGCAAGAATGTGGAGAAATTGGAACTTTTGTTGGCTGTTGGTAGAATGTAAATTGGTGCAGCCACTATGGAAAACAGTATGGAGTTTCCTCAAAAGGCTAAAAATAGAACTACCATATGATCCAACAACCTTACTTCTAGATATATATTCAAAAGAATTGAAAATACATTCTTAAAGAAATATCTGCACTCCTATGTGCATTGGAGCATTTTTCACAATAGCCAAGATTCATAAACTACCTAAGTAGTTTGATGAATGTAGTAGATGAATGGATAAAGAAAATGTGGTATATACATACAATGAAATGTTATTCGGCCTTAAAAACAATGAAATCCCACCATATGCAATAGCATGGATGATCCTGGAGAACATTATACTAAATGAGATGTCAGTCTCAGAAAGAAAATACTTCAAGATTCAACTTATGAAAGGTTGTTGCTGAACCATGAAAGACACTGGGATTCTTGGCCTCTGGAGGAGAAGAATTCAATCCGGGGTCAGAGACGAGGCTTGATCACTCAGAGCTTTTGTGTAATAAAGTTTTATTAAAGTATAAAAGAGATAGAGAAAGCTCCTGACATAGACATCAGAAGGGGGCACAAAGAGTACCCCCTTGCTTGTGTTAGCAATGGAGTTATATACTTTTTTAAAATAGTTATTACAATGAATCAAAAGAATGTCTGGAGGTTGTAAAGATGTTACTAGACCCACTCCCATAATTTACATTTTTAAGATAACAGGATAAGCCAGAAGTTTTTTCCCAGAAACTGTCCTCAAGGATGATACATTATTGTTATATAATCCTAAGGAATGTAGAGGGAAAAAAAACTTTGTTCTTTCCTCCTCCTTAAGAATTCCAGACTCCTCTCTCCTTGGGGACCCCCAGACTTCTTATCAACCTGCCTAAGAATTGACTCTCTCACTTATATGAGATATCTAAAATACTCAGACCCATAGGAAAGAATAGAACAATGATTGCTAGGCTCTGGGAGGAGGGAGAAATGGAAAGTTATTATTCAAGCAAGTATAAAGCTTCAGTTATGTACCATGAATAGGTTTTAGAGACTTACTGATAAACATAGTGCCTATAATTAACAATACTGTATACACTTAAAACGTTGTAAGAAGGTAGACCACAGTAAAACATATATTGGTGATTAAATGTTCCAAGCATGTATCCAAAATCTATTTTTTGGTTGATATATTTCAACACTTTAATCTGAAAATTTTCAAACATGTAAAAATGTTGAAAGACCTGCAAAGAAAGACCAGGTTCATTTACTGGTAAAACATTTTATTATTAGGTTTTACCTACATATCAGTCTCTCTAAATATCCTTCTACCTATCTTTAATCCATCTTATACTTTGAAGCATTTAACAGTAAATTGCAGACATTTACTACACTTTTGCCTAACCACCTCAAATTACATATGCTGCTGCTAAGTCACTTCAGTCGTGTCTGACTCTGTGCGACCTCATAGATGGCAGCCCACCAGGCTCCTCCGCCCATAGGATTTTCCAGGCAACAGTACTGGAGTGGGTTGCCATTGCCTTCTCCGCAAATTACATATAGTTAGATTTAAATGTTTTATTTTTCCTTTTTAAGGTAAAGTGTACCATTCTATTGTATGTATTGGCAAATGCATATAGCTGTGTATATCAAATGTTTGTCAAGATGTAGAGCATTACCAGGATCCCCCAAATTTTACTCTTCTGCCTTTGCAATCTAACAATGCCCTCACCTGCCGAAGACAACACTGTTGTGTTTTTTTGTTCACTATATATTTGGTGGGCATTTACTTGGATGTCATAAAAATGTAATAATACATTTAATACAAAAACCTTTTTGTATATTTCTTTCACTCAGCGTAAGAATTATTTTTACGAATTTTTTTTCTTAATTTTTTGAGAATCATCCCTAGTTGTGCATGTTTTCATATTGTTTTTTGTTTTTTATTGATGAATATCATTCTATTATATGAATAAACCATACCATGTTTATTCATTCTTCTGTTGATAGAAACATGACTGCTGCTGCTCCTGCTGCTACTGCTTCGAAGTTGCTTCAGTTGCGTCCGACTCTGTGCGACCCCATAGACAGCAGCCCACTAGGCTCCTCTGTCCCTGGGATTCTCCAGGCAAGAATACTGGAGTGGGTTGCCATTTTCTTCTCCAATGCATGAAAGTGAAAAGTGAAACTGAAGTCGCTTAGTCGTGCCCGACTCTTAGCGACCCCATGGACTGCAGCCTACCAAGCTCCTCCGTCCATGGGATTTTCCAGGCAAGAGTACTGGAGTGGGGTGCCATCGCCTTCTCCGAGAAACATGACTAGTAGTGTTAAATTGTTTAGAAAACACGCTGGAAAATATTTTTCATATTCATATTTCCTGTTTCCATTGTATTTGAAAATTTGCCATGCCATTGGTCAACTCAGGTTTTCAGTTTCTTCAGCATTACAGGTAAAAAAGCATGAGAGGTTTGAACTGCCCAGTTCAAATGTGTGGGATAGCCAAACAAGCTACAGTGGCTTACTTAGCCAAAATAAATTATTTCAAGTTGTCCTTTTGGCATAAAAATGTTCATTTTGTGAGAAAATGTCTTTATAATATCAGAAGAGTAATACTCAATTGTTAAATTTGTCATTACAAATGAAGATTTTATAGCCTAGGTAAATATATATATATATATATATATATATATATATATATATATATATATTAGGATGCCACTAATACAGATAGGAAATGATGGGGACAGATCATATTTGTCTGGGGACAGATATTAAGATAATATGTTAGAATTTGGGCCATGTTATGTTTGAAATGCCTGGGAGACCTTAAAATAAGACCTAAAAGTTAGATAAAAGTTGGTATTATTGCATTTAGGTATTTGGTGAGATTAAAATACTGCTTTTTATAGAGTTTTAGAGTTCAGGAAAGTATAAACTACTCTTATAGGATATATTGTGGTAAAGAATAAAGGAAAAGGATGTGGTAATACCTTGAGGGATCTCTTGATTTAGGAGAGATAATTTTAAAAACAAAACATGGGGACTTTTGTCATGTTTGTAAACTGAGGGCAAGGATCTCAAAGGGACAACAAAGAATTTAATCAAGAGTCTAATGTAAAAATTTTACTTCAAAGAGAGGATGCACATCTCTTTTTTAGAAATAAGAAGGTAAGACTATAGCAATAGTTGATCCACTTTACCTCATGAAAGTATTGCAAGGTTTGCTTTTTACTTTGTGTTTGCATGAAATCCTGATCTTTGTTGTTTATCTACTGCTGAAAATTATCCATCACTCTTGCTACCTTATGTAGTTAAACCACTCCTCTATAAAGTTCCACCAAAACAACTGAACTAGAAAAAAAAGGTACATACACACAGAGATACAGAAGATGGAAAAGAAGGAATAGAGGTGAAACTGTGTTTGTGAGTCTTCCTTTATCTTATTGGCTCTAGAAGACCTACTTTTAAATAATCAGAATCATATGTCAGACACTGAGCTATGCACTACAGATATACTGATGAGGAGAATATGGTCCTTCCTTGGGCAGAAGCGACTTACAGTGCAGTGAGAGGAGCTGACAATTTCTGCTACTAGGTAATAATTGTTGTTACAAGAGTGCATGAGAAAAATTTGGGACAATGTAACAAATAAATAGTGAATTCACTAGGGCAGGTCAGTAACAAATTTATGGGGGAAGTGAAGTGTATCTTTTGTTTTATAATCAGGTAGACTCTGATTTTCAATAAAGTAGAAGATGATATTAAAAAATTTGTGGTTGCTTACTTAACAATCACAAAGCTTATTTTTAAAATTTTCCATTTCATTGTTTTATTGCTTTAAATGTAGTTGATTTTCCTCCTTTGAGACAGAACTTGACATAGAATTTTCCCTAACATGCAAGAAATTAACGAAGATCCTCACTTCATGGGAAATAGATGGGGAAACAGTGGAAACAGTGTCAGACTTTATTTTTTTGGGCTCCAAAATCACTGCAGATGGCAACTGCAGCCATGAAATTAAAAGATGCTTACTCCTTGGAAGAAAAGTTATGACCAACCTAGATAATGTGTTGAAAAGCAGAGACGTTACTTTGCCAACAAAGGTCCGTCTAGTCAAGGCTATGGTTTTTCCAGTAGTCATGTATGGATGTGAGACTTGGACTGTGAAGAAAGCTGAGCACTGAAGAATTGATGCTTTTGAACTGTGGTGTTGGAGAAGACTCTTGAGAGTCCCTTGGACTGCAAGGAGATCCAACCAGTCCATTCTGAAGGAGATCAGCCCCATGATTTCTTTGCAAGGAATGATGCTAAAGCTTAAACTCCAGTACTTTGGCCACCTCATGTGAAGAGTTGACTCATTGGAAAAGACTGTGATGCTGGGAGGGATAGGGGGCAGGAGGAGAAGGGGACTACTGAGGATGAGATGGCTGGATGGCATCACTGACTCGATGGACGTGAGTATGAGTGAACTCTGGGAGATGGTGATGGACAGGGAGGCCTGGCGTGCTGCAGTTCATGGGGTCGCAAAGAGTGGGACACGACTGAGCGACTGAACTGAACTGAACTGAATTGGGCTATTATTACAGACATTATGTTTTAAAACACTATTTCAAATGATGACATTCATGAGGTTCATGTCCTCCTACTCTATATCTTTTTTTTTTTTTCAGTTCTCAAACTGACATTTTCATCTTTTATTTCTATTTTCAAGTACATCAAATCAGTGTCATAGCAAAGGGGTCATTGAATGAAGCATTTTAGATTAAATTAGAAATATTTTTAGGGTTGGCATTGTTTTCATAATTAATAATACCTGTCATAAAACAAGAAAATCTTTATGTTCTAGATGTTACTAATATAATTAGGTTTTAGTCATTTAAGTGGAGTGAATGTGCCTTGGAGCAATTACTGATGCCTCACTCAATGTGAAGCATGTTTTAGCTCATTGAAAGTTATGACATGCTCTTGCCTGAACAAGCACTTCATTATGTTTATTCAGTCAAAACCAGCATTCCATTTCTAGAAGATCAGTGCAGCATTAAGGCTTTTAGAAGTTTTTGAATCAATTTGAGGAGCAACTAGAAAAAGGACAAGAGGAGAAAATGGCAATAACGACATATGCAATAAGGATGAGACTTTTATTTTAATAACTAAAATTATTTTCTTTAGATTATTGTTCCATTTGTGGGGGAGTAACCATGTAACTTGGAATAGAAAACATAGGCTAAGATAGAATAGGCCATATTTTCAAGAAACCTCATAATTTTCTATTGAAATGAAAAGATTCACTTCTGGAAATAGCTTCTTAGACATTTCCTTTTAATTCTTTGGGAATTTAAGAAGGCCAAAATAAGTTGCTATGGCTTTTGGTCTCATCTTTATACTTGTCATTCACCATTATTATAAATATATAAGCAAATTTTTGTTGTTGTTGTTGGAACCTCAAAGCCCATAGTTTTTTTTCTGGTTACATTTATCCTTTTGAAGAAACAGTCCCCGATTGTTCTTAATGGTGTTTACCCAACATGACCTTGGCACCTTGGGCATATGCAATTGGAAGAGGGATTGAAGCTAACTGGCATTGTATGAGTAGTTCAGGCAAGAAAACTGTCAATTAGGGAACCCTATACTGGATAGTTCGGAGAAGGCAATGGCACCCCACTCCAGTACTCTTGCCTGGAAACTCCCATGGACAGAGGAGCCTGGTAGGCTGCAGTCCATGGGGTCGCGAAAAGTCGGACACGACTGAGCGACTTCACTTTCACTTTTCACTTTCATGCATTGGAGAAGGAAATGGCAACCCACTCCAGTGTACTTGCCTGGAGAATCCCAGGGATGTGGGAGCCTGGTGGGCTGCCGTCTACGGGGTCACACAGAGTCAGATACGACTGAAGTGACTTAGCAGTAGCAGCAGCAGCAGCGGCAGTGGCATACTGGATAGTTACCATCTGACCTAAACAGAGCCTTTCTAAAGAGGTTCATATATGAAACCATTACAGTAAAATCCAATAGAAGCAGAAACAGAAAAAGAGAGATAGGGTCAGAGTTCCCAAAATATTCAAATTCTGGAGATCTTCTTGGGAAACTAAGATTGCTGTGGTATACTGAATGATACTTCAAGATTCCCTGGGATCAACTATTAGACTGTTGAGACTATTTCCTGTGCAACATTGTGTCTCTATAGAGCCTTGCAGTGAAGCTTCATCACCTAAGATAACATGTGAATACTTCTGTTCTTCCTTTTGATTCTAACATGCCAAGTGGTCCTTTTTTTCAAAGCTGAACCATTATTACGGACTATGTTCTTATTTTTCTGGTTAGCCTGTTCTAATATCACTCTCTGTTTGATAGCTGAATTAGACCATGGGGAGAGGAACCACAGTCCTGGTCCCCATGCCATGCTTCCTGGATTTACTATGGTGTGTCCCTTTGTTCACAGAGGTCTTTTTCTCAGAATTTACCTATGAGACCTGAGAACTGTTTGGGCATGGAGAACCATGACTTGTAACAGGTTCTACTGCCTGTATGTTTCCATAATTCTACTTTATGAGTATTAATTTACTGGCATATGGTTTTCCTTGAATTTAGAAAAGACTCTGATTCCCTTTCTTAGTTACTCAGAAAGAAAGCCCATTGATTTTCAACAAAGCTTAAGACTAACAGAAAATTCTTATCTGAAAATCTATATTGTCTTTCTAACAATGTCTTAAAATGAAGAATTACAAGGTTATTTACTTTTTTACTATTGAGTTTGAGGAATTCTTTATAATTTGGAGATCAACCCCTTATCAATTATAAGTTGGCAATTTCATACATTGACTATTTGCTTTGTAGAATTTTTTCATTGTTTTCTTTGCTGCGCAGAAGCATTTTAGTTTGATGTAGTCTCACTTACTTATTTTTAATTTTGTTGCTGGTGCTTTGTTGTCATATTTATGAAATCACTGTCAATACCAATGTTATTATTTCTCTTGTGTTTTCCTCTAGGAGTTCAACAGTTTGGGATCTTATGTTTTAAGTGTTTAATCCATGTTGGGTTGATTTTTGTGTGTGGTATAAATTAAGGGCCCTATTTCATTTTTTTTATGTGAATATTAAATTTTCCTGATACCATCTGTTGAAGAGACTATTCCTTTCTTCATTGTCTATTCTGGGCACTGTTGCCAAAGATCAGTTGACTATATATGCATACATTTATTTCTGTACTGCCTATTCTGTCCCATTGGTCTATGCCGCTACCATTCTACATTGATTACTGTATCTTTGCAATGCATTTTGATTTCAGGAAGTGTGATACCTCCTACTTAGTTCTTTTTCAAGATTGATTTGGCAATTCATGAACTTTTGTGGTTCCATATAGATTTTAGAGTTGTTTTTCCAATTTCTGTAAAAGCTGCCATTGGGATTTTGATAGGAATTGCAATGAATCTGTAGATCATTTTGGGTAGTTAGAATATTTTAACAATATTAAACTTCTAAACCATGAACACAGGTCTTTCCATCTGTATCTTTTTAAATTTCATTCATTGATGTTTTATGGCTTTCAGTATATAAGTCTTGCACTAACTTTTAAGGAGGTGTTTTTTTTCTTAATTTTCTTTTCGGATAATCAGTTATTAGTGTATAGAAGCTCAACTGGCTTTTGCATGTTGATTTTGTATCCTTTTACTTCACTAAATTCATTTACTAGTTCTGATAGATTTTTTAAATAGTCATTAGGACTTTCCATGTATAAGATCATGTCTACAAACAGGAACAACTTTATTTTTTCTTTCAAATTAAGATGGCTTTTATTCTTTTTCACCTAAATTTTTTTTAAACTTTATTTTTCTTTAAGTATAGTTGATTTACAATATTATATTTGTTTCTATATCTTTATAGATTATACTCCATTAAAAGTTATTACAATATAGTATATATAATTACCTTGCTGTATAATACATCTTTGTTGCTTATATATTTTCTAATAGTAGTTTGTATTTCTTAATGCCATACCCCTATATTTCCCCTCCTCCCTTTTCTCTCCCCACTGGCAACCACTAGTTTGTTTTCTATATCTGTGGGACTTTTTCTGTTTTGCTATATACATTCTTTTTTTTTTTTAGATTTTATGTATGTGCTATCATACAATGTTTATCTTTTAGTGTCTGACATTTCACTAAGCACAATATTTTCCAGGTCTGTCCATCCTGCTGAAAATGGCAGAAGTTCATTCATTTTTTTATATCTGAATAACATTCTATTGTATGTATAGTCTAATGACATAAAGTTTCATTAAGACAAGATGAATTAGCTCTAGGGATCTGCTGTACCTATAGTTAGTAGTAATATAATATGCACTTAAAAATTTAAGTGACTAGGTCTAATGTTAAGTGTTATTTCCACCATGAAATACAAAAGATTCATACTGTAACTTAACAATCAGCAAAATCAAAACAAAACAAAAATCCTTAACCAAAATGAATTAGGAAAGGACATATGATTTCCAGTACCTTTTACTCTGGTGGAATAAAAATTATTCCTTAATTTTCCTTTTTTTTACAGGTATGGTTGAAAAATCTCCAGAAAGTATTTGAAGTCATTTTTACTGGGGCCAACATTGTTACTTTGATTCTTAAGGATAGTGTACTTTTATGACCTTCTATGGCCATTGACTAAGGCAGAAAACTAGAAAGGAGATAGGTGTGGGAGTTGCCTAGTACATAATCTTGAAAAATACTTGCTTTTTGTAAACAAAAAAAATGCAATTTCTTATTTGAAACTGTCTATTGAAGAAGGCTGAGCGCTGAAGAATTGATGCTTTTGAACTGTGGTGTTGTATAAGACTCTTGAGAGTCCCTTGGACCGCAAGGAGATCCAACCAGTCCATTCTGAAGGAGATCAGCCCTGGGATTTCTTTGGAAGGAAGGATGCTAAAGCTGAAACTCCAGTACTTTGGCCACCTCATGCGAAGTGTTGACTCATTGGAAAAGACTCTGATGCTGGGAGGGATTTGGGGCAAGAGGAGAAGGGGACGACAGAGGATGAGATGGCTGGATGGCATCACTGACTCGATGGACGTTGAGTCTTAGTGAACTCCAGGAGTTGGTGGTGAACAGGGAGGCCTGGCGTGCTGGGATTCATGGGGTCGCAAAGAGTCGGACACAACTGAGCCACTGATCTGATCTGATCTGATTGACTTATGTTGCCAGCCTAAATGAGGAGCCTGAGAAATGAAAGCTTTCAGGAAGTTTAACAGTTGTGATCCTGAATATCCTTCTCAAAGTAATGACACAATTCCCCATGCTCTCCATTCTGCAAACATCTCAACATAACACTGCAAGGTAGCATCCTATTTGACCAGTTGAGGGAAATTTTGACTGTCAGAAACAGGATAGGAATTCAGCTATGTAAATCATGCAACTTAAGTCCCTGTTCAATTTGTTCCTCCACAGACTAAAAATCATAAGAATATTTTTAAAAATCAAATATAAATAATGAGAGATTCTGTCTCATTTAGTAGATACCCCTTGTGTATCTACTAAATACCTCTAATCCTAGTTGATGGAGAAATCTGGTATTCTAATTTAAATTGTAATAAAATAAGGGTTGTTTGTGAATATTGTTAGATCACGGAGGAAATATAAATGTGCTTTCCATTATATAAACCATTCTAGATGGTTTTACCACGTTACAGCTACCAAGAACTAATTCCAAGAGAAGTAAAAGTTCTACAGTCTGACGAGTGTTTGAACTTGACTTTCTTCACCCATGTTGCTACCACATCTGCTTTGAGGTCACAGCAGTCATAACATTGAACTACTAAGCTGACTGAAGATGTCCTGGAAGGACTTGTAAAAGCTGATATCTCCAAGGTGCATTGTATTGAGGGGTTTGTGACTCAGCTATGACATTAAGGAAATCTCATTGTTTTTGTTCCTTCATCTGTAAAATGAGGAGCGAATTAGATGACCTGAAAAACGTTTAAGAATTAATTCATTCATTAAAGTGACTGCAAAAGAAAGAGTTACACAGAAGTTAAATTTAGCACTGAAAATGATACATTGACAGTGGTACATAATTAGGCCTGCTAATATGAGTTATATGCAAAAATAACTGCTATAAAGTTTGATTAGTTATTTCCTTAGTTGCTAGAACACAGGATACGCTTGGCGATATTACAGACCGCATTGCTCTCTGAGATTGTATTGAGAGAGGTAGAAAGAGAGAGGAACATATTCTTTTCTTTATATTTCCCAAGCAGAATGGCTCTGCAAATTTTCAACTTGAAAATTCACTAAGATAATGCAAGCATAGAGCCTGACACAGAGTAATTGATTAATAACTGCAAGTTTCTTCTCTTGACTACAAAAGTCAAGAGAAGGATCACACCTACCCTAATTGGTGTGGCTCCCTTTATTACACCACCTCCACAAGTATACTTTGCATTTTGTAATGTATTAGTAAGCTAATTTTACTAGTCATTTCCCACATCTGCCTTCTACAGATGAAGAAATTGTAGCACAGAGAAGTTACATGAGTTGTCCAAGGTCACAAAAAACAATTGGTCGTATTAATCACTAGGTCATCAGCTATATGCAAGGTAATATGCTGGAATCTAGGGATACAATGGCAAGAAAAATTGATACAGCTTTTGCCCTTATGAAACTTTCAATCTAGAGAGAAAGCAAGAGAGAGAGAAATCAAATTATCACACATACAAAGACGTAAAGTCAAATCTCTGGTAGGAGCTATGAGGAAAAGTTATGTGTGTTATGAGAATATGTAGCAGAGGTGACTGTCATGGTCTAAGGGGTCAGACAGAGCTTTTCTGAGGAAATTATATTTGAGATCAAAAGGATAGTAAGATGTTAACTTAAAAATAGTGGAGAAGATGCTACAAAAGAGTGATTTATTTGGTATCCACAAAATTCTTATTGTAAGGATACAAACATAGAAAATGCACACATAAATACTGTGGCAGAAGTAGAGAAACTGCAAAGGAACTTTGTGCAAAATGATATTGCATATGTAGGCACAAAAGTGTGCAAGCATGGCTTGGAAGCTATATTAAGAAAATTTTTTCTATTTTTAATTTTATTTTCTTTTTAATTGGAGGATAGTTACTCTACAATATTGTGGTGGTTTCTGCCATACATCTCCCCCTCCTAAATTTCTCTCCCACATCCTCCCCTTCCCACCCCTCTAGGTCATTACAGAGCACCAGCTTTGTGTACTCTGCATCATACAGCAAATTCCCACTGGCTGTCCACTTTACTTATGATAATGTATATGTTTCAATACTATTCTCTCAGGTCCTCCTATCCTCTTCCTTCCCCACCGTGACCATAAGTCTGTTCTTTATGTCTGCATCTCCTTTTCTGCCCTACAAATAAGATCATCAGTACCATATTTCTAGATTATATATATATATGCCTTAACATATATTTGTCTTTCTCTTTCTGACTTACTTCACCCTGTATAGTAGGCTCTATATTCATCCACTTCATGAGAACTGATTCAAATGCATTCTTTTTTTTTTAGCTGAGTAATATTCCATTGTGTTTATGTACCACAATTTCTTTATCTGTTTATCTGTTGATGGACATTTAGGCTGCTTCCATGTTCTAGCAATTGTAAATAGTGCTGCAATGAATATTGGGGTACATGTGTCTTTGTCAATTATGGTTTCCTGAGGGTATATGCCCAGTAGTGGGGTTGTGGGTTTTATGATAGTTTTATTGCTAGTCTTTTTAATGAACCTCCATACTGTTCTCTATAGCAGCTGTATCAATTTGCATTCCAGCAACAGTATAAAAGGGTTCCCTTTTCTTCACACCCTCTCCAGCATTTATTTGTTTGCAGACTTTTTGATGATTACCATTCTGACTGGTGAGGTAGTAGTAGTTTTGATTTGCATGCTCAAATGCATTGTAGTTTTGATTTTCATGCTCTAATAATTAGTGATATTGAGCATCTTTTCATGTGCCTATTAACCATCTGTATGTCTTCTTTGGAGAAATGTCTGTTTAGTTCTTCTGCCCACTTTTTGATTGGGTTGTTTGTTTTTCTAATATTGAACTGCATGAGCTGCTTGTATATTTTGGAGATTAATCCTTAGTCAGTTGTTTCATTTGCAATTTTTTTCTCCCATTCTGAGTGCTGTCTTTTTACCTTGCTTATAGTTTCTTTCATTGTGCAAAAGCTATTAAGCTTAATTAGGTCCCACTTGTTTTTGTTTTTATTTCCTTTAGGAGGTCAGTCATAGAGGATCTTGCTGCGGTTTGTGTCAAAGAGTGTTCTGCCTATGTTTTCCTGTAAAGGTTCTATAGTTTCTGATCTTACTTATAGGTTTTTAATCCACTTTGAGTTTATTTTTGTGTATGGAGTTATTAAGTGTTCTAATTTCATTTTTTTACACATAGCTGGCCAATTTTCTCAGCAACACATATTGAAGAGACTATCTTTTCTCTATGGTTGAGGAAAACAGAAGCCTTTGACCATCTTTCAGGACAAACTGACCCATGTTCAACTGCTGTTCACATGGAACCATTCTCCGCTTTGCCCTTCACAGTTCTTGTTTGAGTATGTCCTACTACCATCAATATCTGCACCTTCAGTGGCTTCACCAGGGCCCACCCCCTAGGATTCAAGGCTCACTACAGCAGCCCTCCTACTTATCTAGTTATAGTACCCATGGGGGTGGAATGAGGGGCAGAGTTCTAGAGCAGCACACCTGCTCAGTCCCTCTAGTACCACTCTGACTGCTAGCAATAGCCGAATTTGGCCCCTTGCTCCAGCATCATGCATTTTCAGGGCTAGTTGATTCAGCAGGTGGGTTATTTACACACTCTTTGGCAGATTTCCGATTTCCATGACCACTGTCCTAAGTATGATGTTGTTGTTCAGTTGCTAAGTCATGTCCAACTCTTTGCAACACCATAGACTGCAGCACACCAGGCTCTCCTGTCCTTCACTGTCTCCTGGAGTTTGCTCAAACTCATGTCCTTTGAGTCAGGGCTATCTAATCATCTCATCCTCTGTCACCCCCTTCACCTTTTGCCTTCAATCTTTCCCAGCATCAGGGTCTTTTCCAATGATTCGACTCTTCTCATCAGGTGGCCAAAGTATTGGAGCTTCAGCTTAAGCATCAGTCCTTCCAATGAATATTCAGGGTTGACTTCCTTTAGCATTGACTGGTTTGATCTCCTTGCAGTCCAAGGGACTCTCAAGAGTTCTATCCAGAACCACAGATCGAGAGCAACAATTCTTTGGCTCTCACCCTTCATTATGATCCAACTCTCACATCTGTACATGACTACTGGAAAAACCATAGCTTTGACTAGACAGACCTTTGTCGGCAAAGTGATGTCTCTGATTTTTAATACACTGTCTAGGTTTGTCATAGCTTTTCTTCCAAGGAGCAGGTGTCTTTTAATTTCATGGCTTCAGTCACCACCCAGAGTGAATTTGATATTAGAGCAATGAAGTTTTTCAGGTGGCTCCATGCTAAAGAATTCACCTGCTTATGCAGGAGACACAAGAGACACAGGTCAGATCCCAGGGTCAGGAAGATCTCCTGGAGTAGGAAATGGCACTCCATTCCCGTATTCTTGCCTGGAAAATTTCATGGACCGAGGAGCCTGGTGGGCGACTGTCCATGTGGTTGCAAAGAGTTGGACACAACTGAGTGATTGGGAGAGCAATGAAAAGTCATCGAAAGATGTTAAGTATGGCAGGAGCTGGGAGGGGGTGGAGGCATGAAAAACAGCTTTTTAAAAAAGATCCATCTTGCAGCAGAAGTGTAGAGAATCAATAGGAAGGGATCTGCTTAGAAACCAAGCCAATTTGGAGGCCACTGTAATAGTTATAACGATAGTTGGTATTGGCTTGGACAAGAGTGATGACAGTAGAGATGTTGTGAAGCAAATGAACTTGGGACAAACAAAGTAGGTAAAATGAATAGAATTTAATGACTTATAAATGGATAAGTGATGTGAATGTGGATAAGTGATGTGGATGTGAATGAAGGAGATGACTGAAGTTTGGTAGAAAGTGGGAAAAAATGATTTCTTAAAATGATTTACATTGATGCTATAAACCTTAATGACATAAATGAAATTTATGGATTTCCACTTTTGCCTTGGCTTCAGTGATTTCTTTGCCTCCTTTCTGCTGTGTGTAAGCTACTGCAGTTACATTCTAGCTTCCAGCTGTGGGACCCAAGATACTTGCCCAAAATGTAGCTTTGCACTTGCTTAAAAGGAGCATGTCAGACTGAGAAGTTATATTTAACAAAATTCTTGGCATAAAAATTTGTAGATGCTAGATGAAACACTGCACCCTACCCAGACATAGATTTCAAAACTTTTAGATCAAAGTGGTCTGAAAAGAAAATGAAACACTATTCAGAGACTACTAAATAAGAAAGAGATGCCAACATCTATGAAAGCAGACTACTTAAAATATTTCTCAGATTTAAGCTTTTAAACTTTATTTCTAATTATGTGAGGCAAGAGCTTTCTGCTATTGCTATGGGAGGATTTATTGTTCTTGATAGAGGTGGTATGGGCATGGAAGAAAATAAAATTTATTTAAAATGAAATAAAATTAAAATCTCATTTGCCTAATTTAGATTGGCTTGTTTGATACCATTTTGGGACAAATGCAAATTTTGAGAGTATTGTAAATAGCACCAAACTCTCAGGTTTACTTGTTATGGCTAAAAATTTCCTATGTTCATTTCCTGGAAAGTAAACAACCGATATAACAAATATATTAAACCTGAATATTCTTTTATATTTCCTTTTCTATTAAAGGTAATTGTTGTTGTTCAGTCGCTCAATCGTGTCTGACTCTTTGTAACCCCATGGACTGCAGCACACCAGGCTTTCCTGTACATCACAATCTCCCGGAGCTCGCTCAAACTCATGTCCATTTAATTGGTAATGCCATCCAAACATCTCATCCTCTGTTGTCCCCTTCTCCTCCTGCCTTCAATCTTTCCCATCACCAGGACCTTTTCCAATGTGTTGGCTCTTCTCATCAGGTGGCCAAAATATTGGAGCTTCAGCATCAGTGCTTCCTGTGAATATTCAGGATTGATTCCTTTAGTATTGACTGATTTGGTCTCCTTGCAGTCCAAGGGACTTTCAGGAGTCTACTTCAACACCACAGTTCAGAAGCATCAATTCTTCAGCACTCGGCTTTCTTTATGGTCCAACTCTCACATCCATACATGACTACTGGAAAAACCATAGCTTTGATTATATGGACCTTTGTTGGCAAAGTAATCTTTCTACTTTTTAATATGCTGTCTAGGTTTGTCATAGCTTTTCTTCCAAGGAGCAAGTGTCTTTTAACTTCATGGCTGCAGTTACCATCTGCAATGATTTTGGAGCCCAATAAAATAAAATTTGTCACTGTTTCCATTGTTTCCCCATCTATTGGCATGAAGTGATGGGACCAGATACCATGATCTTAATTTTCTGAATGCTGAGCTTTAAGCCAACTTCCTCACTCTCCTCTTTCACCTTCATCAAGAGGCACTTTAGTTCATCTTCTCTTTCTGCCATAAGGGTGGTATCATTTGCATATCTGAGGTTATTATTATTTCTCTGCAATCTTGATTCCAGCTTGTGCTTCATCCAGCCCTGGTTATTTAACTTACATGCTCCTCTGTCCATGGGATTCTCTAGGCAAGAATATTGCAGAGCGTTGCCATGCTTTCATCCAGGGGATCTTCCCAAGCCAGGGATCAAACCTGTGTCTCTTACATCTCTTAAATTGGCAAATGGGTTGCTTACCACTAGAGCAAGCTGGGAAGTTCCAGTTAACGTCCATATTCACAAAATTTTCCCATTAGGAAAATTTTGTTTTAGGAAGTAGGTGATTAAAAGTGTGATATTTTCTTTTAATTGGTCTCTATGTCCCATAAATACAAGGATTTGAATAAAACATTCATTAAATTCATGCTAGAAATCCATTTTCCTAAATGCTGTCAACTTTTAAACCAGTTGCTCTTTCAGACTTTGCTAAGTTCTGTGCTTCAGTGTGAGCAGCAAAGCATTCATGTGTTGTATGACTTGCACTCATTTTTCAAGTAGGGACTGGGTGAATTTCAGGAGAGAGACCTGTATGCATGCTCTGTGAAACCCAAATGCGATTTCTGGATCAGATCAGATCAGATCAGTCGCTCAGTCGTGTCCGACTCTTTGTGACCCCATGAATCGCAGCACGCCAGGCCTCCCTGTCCATCACCAACTCCAGGAGTTCACTCAGACTCATGTCCATCGAGTCAGTGATGCCATCCAGCCATCTCATCCTCTGTCGTCCCCTTCTGCTCTTGCCCCCAATCCCTCCCAGCATCAGAGTCTTTTCCAATGAGTCAACACTTCGCATGAGGTGGCCAAAGTACTGGAGTTTCAGCTTTAGCATCCTTCCTTCCAAAGAAATCCCAGGGCTGATATCCTTTAGAATGGACTGGTTGGATCTCCTTGCAGTCCAAGGGACTCTCAAGAGCCTTCTCCAACACCACAGTTCAAAGGCATCAATTCTCCGGTGCTCAGCTTTCTTCACAGTCCAACTCTCACATCCATACATGACCACAGGAAAAACCATAGCCTTGACTAGATGAACCTTTGTTGGCAAAGTAATGTCTCTGCTTTTGAATATGCTATCTAGGTTGGTCATAACTTTCCTTCCAAGGAGTAAGTGTCTTTTAATTTCATGGCTACAGTCACCATCTGCAGTGATTTTGGAGCCCAGAAAAATAAAGTCTGACACTGTTTCCACTGTTACCCCATCTATTTCCCATGAAATGGTGGGACTGGATGCCATGATCTTCGTTTTCTGAATGTTGAGATTTAAGCCAACTTTTTCACTCTCCACTTTCACCTTCATCAAAAGGCTTTTTAGTTCCTCTTCACTTTCTGCCATAAGGGTGGTGTCATCTGCATATCTGAGGTTATTGATATTTCTCCTGGCAATCTTGATTCCAGCTTGTGCTACTTCCAGCCCAGCATTTCTCATGATGTACTCTGCATATATGTTAATAAGCAGGGTGACAGTATACAGCCTTGACATACTCCTTTTCCTATTTGGAACCAGTCTGTTTTTCCATGTCCAGTTCTAACTGTTGCTTCCTGACCTGCATACAGATTTCTCAAGAGGCAGGTCAGATGGTCTGGTATTCCCATCTCTTTCAGAATTTTCCACAGTTTATTGTGATCCACACAGTCAAAGGCTTTGGCATAGTCAATAAAGCAGAAATACATGTTTTTCTGGAATTCTTTTGCTTTTTCCATGATCCAGCGGATGTTGACAATTTGATCTCTAGTTCCTCTGCCTTTTCTAAAACCAGCTTGAACATCAGGAATTTCACGGTTCACATATTGCTGAAGCCTGGCTTGGAGAATTTTGAGCATTACTTTACTAGTGTGTGAGATGAGTGCAATTGTGCGGTAGTTTGAGCATTCTTTGGCATTGCCTTTCTTTGGGATTGGAATGAAAACTGACCTTTTCCAGTCCTGTGGCCACTGCTGAGTTTTCCAAATTTGCTGGCATATTGAGTGTAGCACTTTCACAGCATCATCTTTCAGGATTTGAAAGAACTCAGCTGAATTCCATCACCTCCACTAGCTTTGTTGGTAGTGATGCTTTCTAATGCCCACTTGACTTGACATTCCAGGATATCTGGCTCTAGGTCAGTGATCACACCATCGTGATTATCTGGGTCATGAAGATCTTTTTTGTACAGTTCTTCTGTGTATTTTTGCCATCTCTTCTTAATATTTTCTGCTTGTTAGGTCCATACCATTTCTGTCCTTTATCGAGCCCATCTTTGCATGAAATGTTCCTTTGGTATCTCTGATTTTCTTAAAGAGGTCTCTAGTCTTTCCCATTCTGTTGTTTTCCTCTATTTCTTTGCATTGATCGCTGAGGAAGGCTTTCTTATCTCTTCTTGCTATTCTTTGGAACTCTGCATTCAGATGTTTATATCTTTCTTTTTCTCCTTTGGTTTTCGCCTCTCTTCTTTTCACAGCTATTTGTAAGGCCTCCCCAGACTGCCATTTGGCTTTTTTGCATTTCTTTTCCATGGGGATGGTCTTGATCCCTGTCTCCTGTACAATGTCACGAACCTCATTCCATAGCTCATCAGTCACTCTATCTATCAGATCTAGGCCCTTAAATCTATTTCTCACTTCCACTGTATAATCATAAGGGATTTGATTTAAGTCATACCTGAATGGTCTAGTGGTTTTCCCTACTTTCTTCAATTTAAGTCTGAATTTGGCAATAAGGAGTCATGGTCTGAGCCACAGTCAGCCCCTCGTCTTGTTTTTGCTGACTGTATAGAGCTTCTCCATCTTTGGCTGCAAAGAATATAATCAATCTGATTTCAGTGTTGACCATCTGGTGATGTCCTTGTATAGAGTCTTCTCTTGTGTTTTTGGAAGAGGGTGTTTGTTATGACCAGTGCATTTTCGTGGCCAAACTCTATTAGTCTTTGCCCTGCTTCATTCCGTATTCCAAGGTCAAATTTGCCTGTTACTCCAGGTGTTTCTTGACTTCCTACTTTTGCATTCCAGTCCCCTATAATGAAAAGGACATCTTTTTTGGTGTTAGTTCTAAAAGGTCTTGTAGGTCTTCATAGAACCGTTCAACTTCAGCTTCTTCAGCATTACTGGTTGGGGCATAGACTTGGATTACTGTGATATTGAATGGTTTGCCTTGGAAACAAACAGAGATCATTCTGTCATTTTTGAGATTGCATCTAAGTACTGCATTTTGGACTCTTTTGTTGACCATGATGGCTACTTCGTTTCTTCTGAGGGATTCCTGCCCGCAGTAGTAGATATAATGGTCATCTGAGTTAAATTCACCCATTCCAGTCCATTTCAGTTCACTGATTCCTAGAATGTCGACATTCACTCTTGCCATCTCTTGTTTGACCGCTTCCAATTTGCCTTGATTCATGGACCTGACATTCCAGGTTCTTATGCATTATTGCTCTTTACAGCATCAGACCTTGCTTCTATCACCAGTCACATCCACAACTGGGTATTGTTTTTGCTTTGGCTCCATCCCTTCATTCTTTCTGGAGTTATTTCTCCACTGATCTCCAGTAGCATATTGGGCACCTACTGACCTGAGGAATTTCTCTTTCAGTATCCTATCATTTTGCCTCTTCATACTGTTCATGGGGTTCTCAAGGCAAGAATACTGAAGTGGTTTGCCATTCCTTTCTTCAGTGGATAGCTTTTTTCTGGATAACTTCAGTAAATTAACATGTACTACAACAGTGCTTAATTTTAATTCATGCTTCTTATAATCCATCAGATATGCTGCTTTTGTTGTAATCATTTTTTTCATTTTGCAAATCTAAGTTGGTTCTTTGCCCTTTCAACTCAACAACTGTTAGAGGCTTTTATTTTCCCCCTATCATTCTGAGAAAAGTCATCCACATAGGTCTTACTGAAGACATCAGGAAGGTCTGCAAAGTCACCTTTTTCCAGGCTTTGGATTCAGATGATTGTCAAGTCAATTACTTGAAACCTGTCACCGCAGAAGAAAAAAAAAAAAAATGAAAGAACGAAAAATTTTTCACTATACTATTTGAAAACGTTGAGCTCAAGTATTCATTAAAATATGCAAAAGAAGATTCTGCTGTACATATGTCAGAATTAACATTTCAGTACTCTTTTCTATAAAATATTCCTCTCATATAGTAGATTCCTTTCTACATTGTTCTTTCATAAATTTTTATTATTCAAATATGTTTCCCTGGAATGCAGCTACCTTGTTTCTCCAAATTCAAGATGAATTTTTGGAAATTCATGACTGAGTCTTAGGAGAAATCTAACTTGTGAATCATTCCAGAAAAACAGCTGCCAAAATCCATATAGCATAGAGTTTATGCAGAGATTAAAAGCATATTTTAAAGCATTGAAACAATTGCAAAATGTAACTTAGACTTCAAAACCTGCAGCGTACCTTATTGATGGAAAATGCTTATCTCCAGTTGGTACCAGAAGATATATATGAATGCTAGTTAGGTCAACATAGAGACAAGATGTCACTAATTTTGAGTACAATTTTATATAAATCATTAAATCTAAAAGATTTATCTGATGCTTTATTGATGGAGCCACTGGTTAAGATTTAATGAGAAGAATCAGGAGGAACTGTTAGCATAGGTGCTGCCTCTGCATAAAACTCATCAAATTCATTCTCTTTTTTTCCCCTCTTTTTTAAAATTAGGGAATAATTGACAGATAACATTATGTTAGTTTTAGGTACACAGCATAATGTTCTGATATTTGTATATATTGCAAAATGTTCACAGTTCGTCTAGTTAAAATCCATCACCATAGGGCTTCCCTGGTGCCTCAGTGGTAAAGAATCTGCCTGCCAAATGCAGAAGACACAACTTTGATCCCTGATCTGGGAAGATCCCACATGCCACAGAGCAACTAAGCCAGTGTGCCACAACTACTGAACCAGTACTCTAGAGCCCCGGAGCCACAACTACTGAGCGCATGTGCTGCAACTACTGAAGCCCACTCGCCCTAGAGCTTGTGCTTTGCAACAAGAGAAACCACTGCAATGAGAAGCCTGCGTACCACAACTAGAGAGTAGCCCCGCTCGCTGCAACTAGAGAAAAGCCTGTGCATAGAATGATGACCCGGCACAGCCAAAACTAAATAAATAAAATTATTATTATTTTAAATCCATCACTATAGTTACAAAATTTTTTTCTTGCAATGAAAACTTGTCCGATCTCTCTTAGCAACTTTTAAATATGCAATATGGTATTATAAGATTTGTATTATAACTAGAAGGCTATACTTTTTGACCTCCTTTACCCATTTCACCCACATGAACTTGGGTGAACTCCAGAAAATGGTGAGGGACAGGGAAGCCTGGCGTACTACAGACCATGGGGTCACAAAGAGTCGGACACGACTGAGTGACTGTACTGAACTGAATGCTCTCAAGGTCCATCCATGTTGTCACAAATGGTAAAATTTCCTTCTTTATAGATGAATAATATTTCATCATGTGTATATATATATACACACACACATCTGATATCTTTATCCATTCATCCATTCACAGATATTTAGGTTGTTTCCATATCCTGGCTATTGCAAGTAATTTTGCAGTAAACATGAGGGTGCATGCATCTTTTCAAGTTAGTGTTTTTGTTTTCTTCAGATAAATACCCAGAAGTGGATTTGTTGTATTATAAGGTATCCTATTTTTAATTTCTTGAGAAACTTTTCAAGTGGCTTTCCATGAGGCTGCATGGATTTATTGTTGTTATTCAATTGTTGTGTCCAACTCTTTGCAACCCCATGGACTGCAGCATGTCAGGCCTCCCTGTCCTTCACTGTCTCCTGGAGTTCATCCAAGTTCATGTCCATTGCCTTGGTGATGCCATCCAATCACGGATTTACTTTCCCACTAACAATGAACAAAGGTTCTTTTTCTCCACATCCTCACCAGCATCTGTTATTTCTTGTCTTTTGATGATAGCCATTCTGACAGATGTGTGATGATATGTCACTGTGGCTTCGGTTTGCATTTCCTTGATCATTGGTGACATTCTTCATCTTGTCATGTACCTGTTGGCCATTATGTGTCCTCTTTGGAAAAATGTCTATGCAGATCCTTTGCCCTTTTTTGAATCATGTTGAGTTTATTTTGTTTTGTTTTGCTGTTGAGTTATATGAGTTCTTTATATATTTTGAATGTTAACACCTTATCAGATATGTGATTTGTGAATATTTCCTCCTGTTTGGTAGGTTGCCTTTTCATTTTGTTAATGGTTTCTTTTGCTGTGCAGAAGCTTTTTACTTTGATACAGTCCCACTTATTTTTCCTTTCATTGCCTCTCCTTCTGGTGTGTCATCAATTTAATATAATAAGAACAATAAAAATGTCTGAAGGGCCCTTCTCACTATTGTGTTAACTCAGATCATGCCTCAGGTAACTAGTTTTGGTGTCTTTCCCTTGACCAGGTACAGATGTGTTTGTGATATGCTTATTGAAAGATTAACTTGGATATCACTCCAAAAATTTACTGTCAGTTCCATTTATGAGGTCTAGACATTAACTAATGTGTGATATAAGGAGTACATCATGCGAAATGCCAGGCTGGATGAAGCACAAGCTGGAATCAAGATTACCAGGAGAAATATCAATAACCTCAGATATGCAGATGACACTACCCTTACGGCAGAAAGCGAAGAAGAACTAAAGAGCCTCTTGATGAAAGTGAAAGAGGAGAGTGAAAAAGTTGGCTTAAAGGCTCGACATTCAGAAAACTAAGATCATGGCATCTGGTTCCAACACTTCATGGCACATAGATGGGGAAACAATGGAAACAGTGACAGTCTTTATTTTGGGGGCTCCAAAATCATTGCAGGTGGTAACTGCAACCATGGAATTAAAAGACTTTTGCTCCTTGGAAGAAAAGCTATGACCAATCGAGACAACATATTAAAAAGCAGAGACATTGCCAACAAAGGTTTGTCTCATCAAGGCTATGGTTTTTCCAGTAGTCATGTATGGATGTGAGAGTTAGACTATAAAGAACGCTGAGCACCAAAGAACTGACGCTTTTGAACAGTGGTGTTGGAGAAGACTCTTGAGAGCCCCTTGGACTGCAAGATCCAGCCAGTCCATTCTAAAGGAAATCAGTCCTAAATATTCATTGGAAGGACTGATGCTGAGGCTGAAATTCCAATACTTTGGCCACCTGATTTGAATAATGGACTCATTAGAAAAGACCCTAATGCTGGGAAAGATTGAAGGTGGGAGGAGAAGGGGATGAAAGAAGATGAGATGGTTGGATGGCATCACCGAATCAATGGACATGAATTTGAGCAAGCTCTGGGAGTTGGTGATGGACAGGGAAGCCTGCAGGTATGCTGCAGTCCATGGGGTCACAAAGAGTTGGACATGACTGAGCTACTGAACTGAACTGAACTGATATAGGAGACAGGGAGTCAGTGAGTGAAGTATTCATGGTGTGGCCTAAGGACACTGCTAGTCTCCCTGAGTAGTTTGTTGATTTCCTTCTGGGAAAACCAAAGATGACTCTTGTGGTCAGGCCAAGGTTAGCATAAGCATGGAATCATGAAGCCAGATTTAGGAGTTAAGTTACAGAGAAAAGTGAGATCACTGAAGGCTGACATACATGTTTATGGCAGAAATCCCAGTGCTATTTGATCTGTAAGGCAAGGCTAAGGGTCAAATAATAGTAATACCATTTTACTCATCATTATGTCCTTAGTTTGTTGCCTAGAACAGAAATGGGTGCCATATAATAATAATGATTCTATATAACCTGAGTTGCTCTTTTCTGGCTGCTTTCAGTTACACGCAAACAATAGTTTCCCATTAACTCAAGTTCTAGCCCTTCCATGAAGCCTTCTTTAAATAATCCATCCTCTTAATAGAATTATTATAATCCCTCCATCTATACCAATCAATTTGCATATTTTCTTATATTTGGTTTTCTGTAGCTCTGTTTCTTATTAATATGTTTTAATTGTCTGATAAGACTATTAATTTCTTGAAGTTATGGATCTCATTTCACACTTGTTTTGTATCTTTCATAGTGCACTAAACAATGACGTATACATATTGGCGGTCTTGGTTTATGTCCTTTGTTATATCATGTAGTACATTCAGCATTTGTCGCAATTTCCTTTTTTAATGAAATATAACTATGCATAATTGTATGAAAAGTAATCAAAATGGGTTTGGTAGACCTCTACTTTGTATTTTGAGCTTCCTCCTGATCCCATTAAGTCATGTGTGGTGCATGCACAGTGAGCAGAATTCTTACCTTAAACTTAGCCAACTTGTACCTTGGTCTCTGTTTATCCTAATCATTCTCACATATACTGTAGCTAATGCCTCCTTTTTAAGAACAACATGTAATGGTTCTGAACAAACGTGTTCAGAAAGGAGTAGCTATGGACAGCTGAATCACCCTGGTCTTCAGTGGTGGTGAGAGCAGAATTTGTTGTCTCTGATTCTGCTGTTCATTTTATGTACCTAAAAGTTGCTCTTGGGTTGCCAGCAACCCAAACTCAAAAGATGTATGGAACTCACAAGC
The DNA here is from genome assembly GCF_055505025.1 of Bos grunniens. Taxonomy (NCBI): domain Eukaryota; kingdom Metazoa; phylum Chordata; class Mammalia; order Artiodactyla; family Bovidae; genus Bos; species Bos grunniens. Next base: position 81,468,780 of record NC_141194.1, on the reverse strand, counting down.
TATGAATCAATGGGATCCATAGAAATAATGGCTTAGATATATGTGAAATATTTATGAGAGATAAAGGCTGAGAAGAGCATATAGGAGGGAATCTGAATATTCTTCCCTAAATAGATTTGTAAATTTCTGTATACAAAAAGTCTACAAATGTGCATTTATTCTTTACAGTACCTTTATATATTATTAGAGGTATAAACTGTTGGCCCTTTTAGCAGCAGTTTTATATATTCCAGAGGTATAAGAACTATTTCATATTTGAGGGGCATAGAATGCCTATAGAAAAATTACAGGAGATGAGGCTTGAAAGGTTAAGCAGTGATTAAACTGCAGTGGCTTTTGTATGTCAAGTGAGGGAGACTGGCTCCATTGAAATACTTCATTCAAGGGAACAGTACAATCATATTTTAATAGATCTCTGGCATTAGTATAGAAAATGTATTGGAGAGGGTAACTTTGAAGATAGGGATTGCAATTAAAGATTTATACAATAGCAAGAGATATGGAAGCCCAAATTATGATTGTAGCAATAAATATAAATAGGAAGGAACACATTTAAGATGTATTTAGAAGATAAAATCTATGAAAAGGGTAATCTATTTATTATAGGATAAAGCAAAGAGAGAACATAAAAATGACACTCAAGTTGATAGTGTTGGAAGTAGGATGAGCAGTGAGGTTTTCAAAGGAAATACAGAACATAAGTGAGGGAACACTTTAAGAGAAATGTGGAAGAATTTGATGAAATTGTTCTTGACCTTTTGAGATTTAGGTGCCAGTGGGACATCCAGTGGATATATGTTATTACTGTCAAAGTCAGTTTGATGTTCCAGAGGTGATCTGGGAGGAGAGGGGCGAGGAGTAGAGTGAGAAGAGGTGCAGACTATACATGGATGCCAGAAGACTATTGAAATTGAAGAAGATGGTAGAAGAGAAACTATTTTAAAATTTATGATCTATAATCATCTTTAAGAAGGAGATAAATATACAAACCTTTCTTCTCTCCTCTGAGTCTACTGGAGTCTAGGTATTTCAGTGACAGTCTGTCTAGTGACCAATGGTCCAGAAGATCAAACTAAACTTAGGCATTTTCATTCTAAACAATTTCCAATTAGGACTTTGAAATTTCAAACTAAATGGGAATAGAGATTATTTTAAGCATACCATGAATAAATTATAGGCATATTTAGTAAGTGGGTAAGTTTACTATTTCAACTCATTATACATATTCATGTGGAAGTCTTAGATCTCTGTGGACATCAGTTCTTTAGAGGAGGATGACTAGGTAAAGATCATAGTTCTAGTCTTGCCTCATTTGCCTTTTTCCCTTATCTTTTTATGTGTTTTGTACATATTTTGTATGTGTGTTAAGGGATTTTTAGACTCTCCTGAAGTTTAATCCATGTCATTCTGTTATGAGCCTAATTATATACTATTATGTATAATGTTGTTAGTCTTTTCTGTAACACTTTATAAAAGTATTTTCCCTTTTCCCCACTCTCTTGTGCTGCCATGAATTCCTTGTGTAGTTTTCCCTTCTAGAAGACAGCAGTACAATACTGGTGTTTTTGCAGCCATCTTCTGCCTTTGTCTGTTCTAAGCCTAGAAGTGCTATTCTTGTTCTACTCTTACTGAGCTTCCCCTATCCCTCTGTGTTTTACTCACCCCTTGTTTCATGCAGTCAGTATCTCTGCTAAATGTGATATATAGCCATAGCATATCTGCCTTCTGCAGTTCATTCTTGAGGGATTTTGCATTGTCTGTGTAGGAAAAGGACTATTTTCTTTGTAGGTAACCATTGGCATGACTACTTCTCAAGTGGAAATCCACATAGATGCATACATTAAAAACACCACACACACACATATTTTATGACTCTGTATAATATCCTCATAATTTAAGACATCTCTAACCTGGAGAAATATCACCTCAATGCTTTTCAAATTTTTGACCTTTTACTGCCTCTTACATATGCTTTCTGTGTATTTTCTGTGATACCGAGTCTATAAATAGAAACTAATAAAAGGTTAAATTTAGGAATTTAAAATACTTATGATTTTTAAAAAATGTAATCAATAAATATCACCATTAGTTAAACTGATCAGTGACATCTCCTGTATTTAAAAATACATGAATGAAGGAAAGCTTTTAGAATATGTAGCAGAATATTCAAAATAAAAAATATGAAAGAATTAAAATGCAAATTTCCCATTACCTTGTTAACAAAGTGCTTCTGCTTTGCAAGAATTAATCATTCCTGCCATCCTATTTCAGTGCCCTAATACCCATGTTATGTTGGGTTTGATAGGCTCTCGTTTAGAAGGGCATATAAATTTTTGTGGGCTTCCCTGGTGGCTCAGTGGTAAAGAATCTGCCTGCAATGTAGGAGACCCAGGTTCGATTCCTGAGTCAGGAAGATCCCCTGGAGGAGGGCATGGCAACCCACTCCAGTATTCTTGCCTGGAGAATCCCATGGACAGAGCCTGGCTGTTACAATCCATAGCATCACAAAGAGTCAGACATGACTGAAGAGACTGAGCACAGCACAGCATAAATTTTTGTACATAATGTTATGTGATATAAATTTCTTATAAACTATCTCTCTACATAATGCCAAACAGCTGCTCACTTCATTGAAAAATTAATCAATATGACTTTTGTTGTACATTAAAAATAGCATTGATAACAATGTTTCACACATATGTAGCATTTTTCTCTCTTTAAAGCCTTTTCTTAAACAACCTTTCCTGTGCTTGTAAAACATCTTATGAGAAGGCAGGCTAGGTAATACTATCAATCCAAAGATAAGAATAAAATTCTATCCATAGTTATTTAGCTGGATTTAGATAAAGTTCAAATCCAATGTTTTCTTTTCTTAATTAATAGTATAGTTACTTTACAATGTTTTGTTAGTTTCTGCTGTACAACAAAGTGAATCATTTATACATATACATATTTCCCCTCTTTTTTAGATTTTTTTCTCATTTAGGTCACCACAGAGCACTGAGTAGAGTTCCCTGTGTGCTATACAGTAGGTTCTCATTAGTTATCTTTTTTATACTTAATATTAATAGTATATATGTGTCAATCTCAATCTCCCAATTCCTTCTACCCACCTCCTCTTACCCCTTGTTATCCATATATTTGTTCTCTATGTCTTTGTCTCTACTTCTGCTTTGCAAATAAGATCATCCAGAAAAAGCCAAAGTTTTCTGGTAATCTAACAGTTATTTTTTTCTAGCCAGAACCATGAGCTGTAACACAGAGAGATTATGTTATAAAACATCATTTTATCAATAGATTAGGCAATAATATCAGTAGTTGCTGAAGAAAATGAGAAATCAAATCTAGGAAGTGTAACAATATTTTAAATTGCAGAATCAGGAATCTAAGAGGTTGATGTTTCTCAGGAAAAAATGAAAAGTTCATGCTTGGAGTCACAAAACAAAACACAACTTCACCAATATAGAACTTTAAAAAGAGCAGAAATGCATGCACCTCCCCCCAAATCCAGATTTACTAATTTTGCTGCTACTGCTGCTGCTAAGTCGCTTCAGTCATGTCTGACTCTGTGGGACCCCATAGACTGCAGCCCACCAGGCTCCCCCATCCCTGGGATTCTCCAGGCAAGAATACTGGAGTGGGTTGCCATTTCCTTCTCCAGTGCATGAAAGTGAAAAGTGAAAGGGAAGTCGCTTGGTCGTGTCTGACTCTTAGCGACCCCACGGACTGCATCCTACCAGGCTCCTCTGCCCATGGGATTTTCCAGGCAAGAGTACTGGAGTGGGGTGCCATTGCCTTCTCCATTACTAATTTTAGTGGCATATAACTTCAGTATGCATCAACAGAGGAGCACAGGTAGTCAGAAAACCTAATGTGATATAAAACTTCATTCACAGAATAAGAAGTTTGGAATGAGCCATGTCATGTACTTATTCCATTGTCTTGATCAGATCACACTGAAAGATTCTCATTAGAGCTACAGCCTATTTTTTAGGAGAAAACAAACCAATATGTGTTTAGAACAAAATAATGAAAACTGAAAACGGCCTTAAAATCATGTATATTAAGAATAAGGGAACTGGGAAATTCTTCACATATTTAGAAGGCTATAGCATGTAAGAAGTATTACAATTATTCTGTTTTCTAGAAAAAGACTCACAGACTCCGAGAACAAACTTATGGTTGCTGTATTTAAAATGGATAACCATCAAGGACCTACTAAATAGCACAGGGAACTCTGCTCAGTGTTATGTGGCAGTCTGGACGGGAGAGGAGTTTGGAGGAGAAAGGATCTATGTATATGTATGTCTGAGTTCCTTCACTGTTAACCTGACACTGTCACAACATTGTTGGTTAATTGGCTATGCACTCCTTGGAAGGAAAGTTATGACTGACCTAGATAGCATATTCAAAAGCAGAGACATTACTTTGCCAACAAAGGTTCGTCTAGTCAAGGCTATGGTTTTTCCTGTGGTCATGTATGGATGTGAGAGTTGGACTGTGAAGAAAGCTGAGCGCCGAAGAATTGATGCTTTTGAAGTGTGGTGTTGGAGAAGACTCTTGAGAGTCCCTTGGACTGCAAGGAGATCCAACCAGTCTATTCTGAAGGAGATCAGCCCTGGGATTTCTTTGGAAGGGATGATGCTAAAGCTGAAACTCCAGTACTTTGGCCACCTCATGCGAAGAGTTGACTCATTGGAAACGACCCTGATACTGGGAGGGATTGGGGGCAAGAGGAGGAGGGGACGACAGAGGATGAGATGGCTGGATGGCATCACTGACTCGATGGATGTGAGTCTGAGTGAACTCCGGGAGTTGGTGATGGACAGGGAGGCCTGGCGTGCTGCGATTCATGGGGTCGCTAAGACTCGGACACGACTGAGCGACTGATCTGATCTGATCTGATGTGTCAAATCTCTTCAGTCGTGTCTGACTCTTTGCGACCCCATGGACTGTAGCCCACCAGGCTCCTCTGTCCATGGAATTTTCTAGGTAAAAATACTGGCGTGGGTAGCCATTCCCTCCTCCAGGGGATCTTCCTGACCAAAGGATCAAACCTGTGTGTCTTGTGTCTCCTGCATTGCATGTGTATTCTTTACCTCTGAGCCAACAGAGAAGCCCCTTATTGTGTATACCCCAATACAAAATAAAAAAGTTTAAGAAAAAAGTTAATGTAATGACTTCAAGGTTAATGTTCTTTATTTTCTTAAAGTCTATTCTGAATAGTTGATACTCAGGTGATCATTATTAAGCCTTTGTGTATTTTAAAATTATTTTGTACTTGTATTTTGATAAAAATAAAACAATGAAAAAAATTATTCAGTTTTCCCTGGTGGATATAATCAAGTTACTTAGGGTGGGCTGACATTACATGAAGATAGATTTTAGCTCAACTTAAATGTGTGTTTTCTAATAATTAAAAGTTTTCAATAATGGAATGAGTTAATGTTTTGCAGTCTTCATGAAGAGATAGAGTGCCCATTTGGCAGCATTGTATAAGGGATGCCAAAACATGTACTACTGATCACTAGGAAAACTAGTTCCTCCAAGAAGTATAAGTCTATTAAAGAATGATTCTAAAAATGGGACCTATTATTTTCAGAAATGTGTCAAATTCTGTGTCAAAGTGGTCCCTAGTAAAGCACTCAGCTATATACCTATGCCAACTCCTTGAGGTCATGAAAATACTTTCTTCCACAGTCCATAACCCAGGAAATATTGTAAATGACCCACAAAGAATTGATTTTAATTTTAGGGGTCTATTTTCATAAGAAATATAAGAATGGAGCACCATTTCACCACACAAATCTACATGAGGCATCTCTCCCCCCGGATGTAATAAGTTTACTCTCTGATCTGACTAGGAAGCTGGAAGAATTGAGCTAATAGAGTGAATTTTGTTTTTTAGCTTTAATGATGCATTTCTCCCAGGGCCATGGTTAGTCATCAACACAGAAAGCCAACAGGGAAGTTAAAGAGAGCTTAGTAACAATATTTAATTTTTACTTTCTTCATTAGATATTTATACACTTTAAAACAATGGCTGGGAAAATGAAGATTTTTTAAATTTTAAGTATTATTTTTTAAATTTATTGGAGTAAGCCACTATATGACTTTTATATAATAATTTAAATACTTTTAAAGTACATTTTTGTAAAAATATAATTATTTAGATTTGAATTAAGATCAATGAATTCTTTATAGATTGCTTCATGATTAAAGATGCTGTGAAGATCAGTAATGATAATCTCTTACACTTCATTTAAGTTCATTCAAAGTTGTGTCTTCTTGCAATAAAATAAACTCATTGGCTCTGTATTTTAGGCTGAAGAAGGAGTGGCTTAATTATATTGTTAGTAACATGTATGCAATTTTATACTAAACTGAATATATCATTTAATATTTTAAACACTTGAATATAGACTCTTAAAATTGTGCATTTGTTTTTATTCCTTTCAATGTTAGTTCCTGTCATCAATACTTATGTATGGCAAATGATATTTAGGATTTCAGAGAACCTCTATAGTCTGGGGAGATACAATTTCCATACTTTTAAATTAGCTTATCAAAATTAGGTAAATTCCAATAAATAAATATTTTAAAGCAACTTGTTAAGACTAATTCACTATTTGTAGAAACTACTTTTTTTTTCCCCACTGGTTTTATCTTTTTTTTTAAATTTTATTTTATTCTTAAACTTTACAGTATTGTATTAGTTTTGCCAAATATCGAAATGAATCCGCCACAGGTATACCCGTGTTCCCCATCCTGAACCCTTCACCCTCCTCCCTCCCCTCCCCTCCCTCTGGGTTGTCCCAGTGCACCAGCCCCAAGCATCCCGTACCGTGCATCGAACCTGGACTGGTGACTCGTTTCATACATGATATTATACATGTTTCAATGCTATTTTCCCAAATCTCCCCACCCTCTCCCTCTCCCACAGAGTCCATAGACTGATCTATACATCAGTGTTTCTTTTGCTGTCTCGTACACCGGGTTATTGTTACCATCTTTCTAAATTCCATATATATGCGCTAGTATACTGTATTGGTGTTTTTCTTTCTGGCTTACTTCATTCTGTATAATAGGTTCCAGTTTCATCCATCTCATTGGAACTGATTCAAATGTATTCTTTTTAATGGCTGAGTAATACTCCATTGTGTATATGTACCACAGCTTTCTTATCCATTCATCTGCTGGTGGGCATCTAGGTTGCTTCCATGTCCTGGCTATTATAAACAGTGCTGCGATGAACATTGGGGTACACGTGTCTCTTTCCCTTCTGGTTTCCTCAGTGTGTATGCCCAGCAGTGGGATTGCTGGATCATAAGGCAGTTCTATTTCCAGTTTTTTAAGGAATCTCCACACTGTTCTCCATAGTGGCTGTACTAGTTTGCATTCCCACCAACAGTGTAAGAGGGTTCCCTTTTCTCCACACCCTCTCCAGCATTTATTGCTTGTAGACTTGTGGATTGCAGCCATTCTGACTGGCGTGAAATGATACCTCATAGTGGTTTTGATTTGCATTTCTCTGATAATGAGTGATGTTGAGCATCTTTTCATGTGTTTGTTAGCCATCTGTATGTCTTCTTTGGAGAAATGTCTATTTAGTTCTTTGGCCCATTTTTTGATTGGGTCATTTATTTTTCTGGAGTTGAGCTGTAGGAGTTGCTTGTATATTTTTGAGATTAGTTGTTTGTCAGTTGCTTCATTTGCTATTATTTTCTCCCATTCTGAAGGCTGCCTTTTCACCTTGCTAATAGTTTCCTTTGTTGTGCAGAAGCTTTTAAGTTTAATTAGGTCCCATTTGTTTATTTTTGCTTTTATTTCCAATATTCTGGGAGGTGGGTCATAGAGGATCCTGCTGTGATGTATGTCGGAGAGTGTTTTGCCTATGTTCTCCTCTAGGAGTTTTATAGTTTCTGGTCTTACATTGAGATCTTTAATCCATTTTGAGTTTATTTTTGTGTATGGCATTAGAAAGTGGCCTAGTTTCATTCTTTTACAAGTGGTTGACCAGTTTTCCCAGCACCACTTGTTAAAGAGGTTGTCTTTAATCCATTGTATATTCTTGCCTCCTTTGTCAAAGATAAGGTGTCCATATGTGCGTGGATTTATCTCTGGGCTTTCTATTTTGTTCCATTGATCAATATTTCTGTCTTTGTGCCAGTACCATACTGTCTTGATAACTCTGGCTTTGTAATAGAGCCTGAAGTCAGGCAGGTTGATTCCTCCAGTTCCATTCTTCTTTCTCAAGATAGCTTTGGCTATTCGAGGTTTTTTGTATTTCCATACAAATTGTGAAATTATTTGTTCTAGCTCTGTGAAGAATACCGTTGGTAGCTTGATAGGGATTTCATTGAATCTATTGATTGCTTTGGGTAGTATACTCATTTTCACTATATTGATTCTTCCAATCCATGAACATGGTATATTTCTCCATCTATTAGTGTCCTCTTTGATCTCTTTCACCAGTGTTTTATAGTTTTCTATATATAGGTCTTTGGTTTCTTTAGGTATATATATTCCTAAGTATTTTATTCTTTCTGTTGCAATGGTGAATGGAATTGTTTGCTTAATTTCTCTTTCAGTTTTCTTATTATTAGTGTATAGGAATGCAAGGGATTTCTGTGTGTTGATTTTATATCCTGCAACTTTACTATAATCATTGATTAGTTCTAGTAATTTTCTGGTGGAGTCTTTAGGGTTTTCTATGTAGAGGATCATGTCATCTGCAAATAGTGAGAGTTTTACTTCTTCTTTTCCAATTTGGATTCCTTTTATTTCTTTTTCTGCTCTGATTGCTGTGGCCAAAACTTCCAAAACTATGTTGAATAGTAATGGTCAAAGTGGACACCCTTGTCTTGTTCCTGACTTTAGAGGGAATGCTTTCAATTTTTCACCATTGAGGATAATGTTTGCTGTGGGTTTGTCATATATAGCTTTTATTATGTTGAGGTATGTTCCTTCTATTCCTGCTTTCTGGAGAGTTCTTATCATAAATGGATGTTGAATTTTGTCAAAGGCTTTCTCTGCATCTATTGAGATAATCATACGGTTTTTGTTTTTCAATTTGTTAATGTGGTGTATAACATTGATTGATTTGCGGATATTGAAGAATCCTTGCATCCCTGGGATAAAGCCCACTTGGTCATGGTGTATGATCTTTCCAATGTGTTGTTGGATTCTGATTGCTAGAATTTTGTTAAGGATTTTTGCATCGATGTTCATCAGTGATATTGGCCTGTAGTTTTCTTTTTTTGTGGGATCTTTGTCAGGTTTTGGTATTAGGGTGATGGTGGCCTCATAGAATGAGTTTGGAAGTTTACCTTCCTCTGCAATTTTCTGGAAGAGTTTGAGCAGGATAGGTGTTAGCTCTTCTCTAAATTTTTGGTAGAATTCAGCTGTAAAGCTGTCTGGACCTGGGCTTTTGTTTGCTGGAAGATTTTTGATTACAGTTTCAATTTCCGTGCTTGTGATGGGTCTGTTAAGATTTTCTCTTTCTTCCTGGTCCAGTTTTGGAAAGTTGTATTTTTCTAAGAATTTGTCCATTTCTTCCACGTTGTCCATTTTATTGGCATATAATTGTTAATAGTAGTCTCTTATGATCCTTTGTATTTCTGTGTTGTCTGTTGTGATCTCTCCATTTTCATTTCTAATTTTATTGATTTGATTTTTCTCCCTTTGGTTCTTGATGAGTCTGGCTAATGGTTTGTCAATTTTATTTATCCTTTCAAAGAACCAGCTTTTGGCTTTGTTGAGTTTTGCTATGGTCTCTTTTGTTTCTTTTGCATTTATTTCTGCTCTAATTTTTAAGATTTCTTTCCTTCTACTAACCCTGTGGTTCTTCATTTCTTCCTTTTCTAGTTGCTTTAGGTGTAGGGTTAGGTTATTTATTTGAGTTTTTTCTTGTTTCTTTAGGTATGCCTGTATTGCTATGAACTTTCCCCTTAGGACTACTTTTAAAGTGTCCCACAGGTTTTGAGTTGTTGTGTTTTCATTTTCATTAGTTTCTATGTAAATTTTGATTTCTTTTTTGATTTCTTCTGTGATTTGTTGGTTATTCAGCAGCGTGTTGTTCAGCCTCCATATGTTGGAATTTTTAATAGTTTTTCTCCTGTAATTGAGATCTAATCTTATTGCATTGTGGTCAGAAAAGATGCTTGGAATGATTTCTATTTTTTTGAATTTACCAAGGCTAGATTTATGGCCCAGGATGTGATCTATCCTGGAGAAGGTTCCATGTGCGCTTGAGAAAAAGGTGAAATTCACTGTTTTGGGATGAAATGTCCTATAGATATCAATTAGGTCTAACTGGTCTATTGTATGGTTTAACGTTTGTGTTTCCTTGTTAATTTTCTGTTTAGTTGATCTATCCATAGATATGAGTGGGGTATTAAAGTCTCCCACTATTATTGTGTTATTGTTAATTTCTCCTTTCATACTTGTTAGCATTTGTCTTACATATTGTGGCGCTCCCGTGTTGGGTGCATATATATTTATAATCGTTATATCTTCTTCTTGGATTGATCCTTTGATCATTATGTAGTGACCATCTTTGTCTCTTTTCACAGCCTTTGTTTTAAAGTCTATTTTATCTGATATAAGTATTGCTACTCCTGCTTTCTTTTGGTCCCTATTTGCATGAAAAATCTTTTTCCAGCCCTTCACTTTCAGTCTGTATGTGTCTCCTGTTTTGAGGTGGGTCTCTTGTAGACAACATATGTAGGGGTCTTGTTTTTGTATCCATTCAGCCAGTCTTTGTCTTTTTGTTGGGGCATTCAACCCATTTACATTTAAGGTAATTACTGATAAGTATGATCCCGTTGCCATTTACTTTATTGTTTTGGGTTCGAGTTTATACACGGTTTTTGTGTTTTCTGTCTAGAGAAAATCCTTTAGTATTTGTTGGAGAGCTGGTTTGGTGGTGCTGAATTCTCTCAGCTTTTGCTTGTCTGAGAAGCTTTTGATTTCTCCTTCATATTTGAATGAGATCCTTGCTGGGTACAATAATCTGGGCTGTAGGTTATTTTCTTTCATCACTTTAAGTATGTCTTGCCATTCCCTCCTGGCTTGAAGAGTTTCTATTGAAAGATCAGCTGTTATCCTAATGGGAATTCCCTTGTGTGTTATTTGTTGTTTTTCCCTTGCTGCTTTTAATATTTGTTCTTTGTGTTTGATCTTTGTTAATTTGATTAATATGTGTCTTGGGGTGTTTCTCCTTGGGTTTATCCTGTTTGGGACTCTCTGGGTTTCTTGGACTTGGGTGATTATTTCCTTCCCCATTTTAGGGAAGTTTTCAACTATTATCTCCTCAAGTATTTTCTCATGGTCTTTCTTTTTGTCTTCTTCTTCTGGGACCCCTATGATTCGAATGTTGTAGCGTTTAATATTGTCCTGGAGGTCTCTGAGATTGTCCTCATTTCTTTTAATTCATTTTTCTTTTATCCTCTCTGATTCATTTATTTCTACCATTCTATCTTCTAGTTCACTAATCCTATCTTCTGCCTCTGTTATTCTACTATTATGAAAGAAAGTGAAAGTTTTAGTTTCTCAGTCGTGTCTGACTCTTTGTGACCCTGTGGACTATAGCCCTCCAGGCTCCTCTGTCCATGGAATTCTCCAGACAAGAATACTGGAGTGAGTTTCAATTTCCTTCTCCAAGGATCTTCTTGACCCAGGAATTGAACCCAGATCTCCTGCACTGCAGGCAGATTCTTTACTGTATGAGTCACCAGGGAAGCCCCTCTACCTTTTACATATATCTCCAAACATATACAAGGATCACAAATTGTTTTGTATAATATATGTAACATAAAAATCCCAAAATCTATATTTCTTACTTCAAGAAGTTTATTTTTGCTTATACTCCACGTAGGCCATGTGTGCGTGCTGTGGCTCAACTCCACGTACCATCTAATTCTGAAATATGGGCTAAAGGAGATTCCTCTATTATGCTTTTCTCGTAGCAGATTGCAAATGGGTTGAGTCTTTGTATTTTTTGTTCTAAAATGAAAATGTATGGTCTTTATAATCAGACAATGAAGAATAATGTTTTTAAAAAGAAAAGTCTCTTTTTCACATAAGAAAATAAACCAAGAAAACATTCAGTGATGTTAAGATATTGTAATCTTAACGTGTAGCAGTATAATATTCAAATACAAGTAGGGTTTTGAATGCAATGATATATAATATGTGATAAAAGTACAAGAATTTATCAGGAATCTTTTAGATGTTTTAGGCAACAATGTTATTCTGAGCAGTCCTCAGGATTGTTCAAGTCTCCTTTGTGAGAATATCAATACTGTAAGTAGAGGTTCTCATAGCTTGGTGACACTCCTTTAAAATCTTTCAATTCTCCCGTTAACAAGCTAATGATATCTTGGCTTCATCTGCTACTTTTGATATTTTTTATTAGAGTGTAATGTGCGTGGAGAAAATTACATAAATCCTAAGTATATGGCTTGATGGACTGTCACAATGTGAACACAGCAGCATAACCACTAGCCAGAGCAAGAAATAGAACATTATGAGCAACTCAAAAAACCCCTTTCTGCCACCTACCAAGCGTTTTGTATTCTCCTCTTTCTCCATATTCCTATTGCCATACATTAGTTTTATCTGTTTATTCCCTGGTAGCTCAAACGGTAAAGAGTCCACCTGGAATGCAGGAGACCCAGGTTCGATCCCTGGGTCGGGAAGATGCCCTGGAGAAGGAAATAGCAACCCATTCCAGTATTCTTGCCTGGAAAATCCCATGGACAGAGGAGCCTGGCAGGCTACAGTCCATGGGGTCACAAAGACTCTGACACAACTGAGTGACTTCACTTTCACAGAAATGAAACCATATGGCATATATTTATTTTTGTCTAGATTCCATCAATCAACATGGTGGTTGTGAGATATACTCATGCTGTTGTACATAGCAGTGATTTTTTTTTAAATTTTCACTGCTGTGTAGTATTCAGTTGCACAACTTATTCATTCTACTATTAATGCATAATTGGATTTTTTAAAATTTTGGCTTTTCCAAATAATGCTATGATGATCATCAGTAGATTTACCAAGAAGTTAATGTAGCTTAAGCTTCAAGGCCTCTGTGAGGACTATGAATTATTAGAATTTATAGGGTATTCTATGGAGGAAGGGGAGTCCAGATTCTATAAAATATTTCTGTGAAAGCATTTCTGGTAGGATATCTAAAGATGTTATGAATATAGAGACCTGAATTCCAAAACCTACTGTAATTGTGGTGACATCTTTTATCATTCTAATTACATATTCATTTCTATACTTAATTTTACATTAATAATTTTGTATTTTTTCTTGATCACAGTCCCCTAACATGTCTAAGCTTCAGGTCCATGAAGGATCCCCATCTGGGCATGGAAGTTTTATACATATTTCTGGCCTATATTCTTATACGTAAGAATAGAGTAGCTGGATTATGTGATATGCTCTGTTTGGTTTTAATAGATACTACTAAATAGAGTTCAAAATTGGTTGCACCCATTTCCAGTCTCATGGGCAGTGGTTGACAGTTCCCTTTGTTCACATCTTGGCCAATAGTTGGTATTTTAATGGGCTGCTATACTATCAAACCATGATTTTAATTTGTGTTTCTCTGATGACTGAAGAAGTCGAGCATCTTTTTGTGTGCTTATTGACTATTTGAATATCAGGTGTTGTGAAATGTTTGTGTATGCCTTTGGCCCATTTTTATTGCCAGTCTCTTCCTTATTGATTTGTAGGAGTTCTTGAATAATATGGTTATATATTTGTTGATTACAAACATATTTTCTCACTCAGTGCTTCTTCACATTTTTAAAGGTGCCTTTTAATTCACAGAAGTTCCTAATTTTAATGACTTGTTGATCTTTTCTTAACAGTTAGTACCTCTTGTTTGCCATTAATGAAATAATTATCTATATGAAGGTTATGAACACATTCTCTTATATTATCACCAGTAAATGTTACTGATTTCTCTTTACCATTTATATCTATAATCTACCTGAATTATTTTCTATTTTGTGAGTAGTGTAAACTAGAGGTCAAGTTGCAAGTTTGTCTTCTAAAGGGCTTGCATATCTCTTTCTAGTTTATTCTAAGTTTTTTTATATTTGTAATAACAATCATATTATATATTACATGTATAAATATATTATTTATATATTATAAATATAAAAATGTTTAATAAACTTTATTTTCTAAGTGTTTAAAGAATCTACTTTATTTCTGTATATTGACTTGTACTGGCAACCTTGCTGTATTCATTATTTATTCTAATCATATATCTGAGTTTCTAGTAGATTTCCTACATAAAAAATAATTGATCTGTGAATAAAATTAAATTTCCTTTTTCAATACTTAAAATTTTATTTTATTTTCCTATACCATTGCAGTGACCAAGATATCCAGTAAAATTGTGAAAAACGATGTATAGTAGGAATAATTGCCTTGCTTGCAATCTCAGGGTTAAATCTTTCAGTAATCTACCATTTGTATGATGTCATTTACTTGTTTTAGATATTCTTTTGTAGTTGCAATTTATCAGGTTAGGCATGTCCCCTTCTATTCCTAGTCTGCTTGCAGATGTACACCCGTGGCTGATTCATGTCAATGTATGGCAAAAACCACTACAATATTGTAAAGTATTAGCCTCCAATTAAAATAAATAAATTTAAAAAAAAATAGCCTCCTAAAACAAGTCAGAAATTTTTCTCTCTTTTCTTTCCTTATTATTCTCAGACAGTTTGGTGTTAATTTGGTATTAGTTCTTTACTAAAAGTTTTGCAATTGATGTTAGCAAGATGGTGATCTAGGAAGCTCCAGGCCCCTCTCCATGGAAACAGCAACAACAAAAAATTAGCAACTGACTAAAATAACTTGTAGGATCTCTGGAAACCTAAGTTCTACAACAACCAAGCAAACACTCATCAAAAAAAGCCATATTCAAACAGTAGAAAATTTTTGGCACTCTTACTTGCCCTGTCCCCACCCGCTTCTTTGTACAGTGTGACATGGTTGGGAGAAAGTAATCTAATTCTTTGTTTCTTCCCTTGAGCCAGTAAAAGCATAGGAGAACTTCTTTGTAATCTTTTAACCTGTCTGTGAGTTGTCTGAAGGACTGGTTTATGTCTTGTATAACTCAGAGTTCAAATGGGGGAAAGGTGGCATAGTTTAAATCTCAAGCTAGTAAAAGGTGCAGAAAACAGTGGTGGATGTCATGGTGTATAAAAACTGTAAGTGGACTGCTGACCCATGGATGTTTGGGACAGAAAGTTATGAGCAGAGTAAGATAATAAAAACATCTAATGTATGAAGAGAAGATAAGGAAAAACTGTTTTAGAAATTAAGCTATTAAAGGCATATATACGGGGGCAATTGAAATACATAGACACACATGCACACACACACACATACACACACACACACACTCCTAAGCAGTATGTATACCGAGAAAAGAGATGAGAGGACTTTATCTTTTTTTTCCCCAACACCCAGAACACATCCTACTATCAATAATTAGTGAAGGCATTTTCCAACAGTCTGCAAAGACTGGAAGAGGTGGTTGTTTTTTCAAATGTCAAGTTATCAACAAAAGATTACAAGGCATAGCAAGAAATAATAACAGATGGTCCATTCCAAAAAGCAAAACAAATCTTCAGAAACCATCCCTGAAGAAGTACAGGCATTGGAATTACTAGGCAAAGCCTTTAAAACAACTATCTTAAATATATTCAGAGAACTAAAGAAAAACAAGGACAAATAACTAAAGGAAGTCAAGGAAAAAATTATGAACAAAAGGAAAATGTCAACAGAGATGCAAGTTTTAAAAAAGAACCAAACAGAAATTCTGGAGCTGAAAAATATAGTAATTGAGTTGGAAACTTTACAAGAAACATTTAAGAGTAGATTCAAACAAAAGATGAGAGAATTAACAAACTTGAAGAGAGGACATTTGAAATTATTGAGTTTGAGGAGTAAATAAAAGAAGAAAAGTAAACAGAATTTAAGGAACTTATGGGAAATCATCAAGCAGAAAATCATACATTATAGGAGTCCTAGATGAAGAGAATAAGGGGCAGAGTGATAATAATGGGCAGAGAGATAATTGAATAAGGGGCAGAGAAATAATCCAAATTTACCAAATTAAAAAAAAAATACATGGATCTACAAATCTAAGAATCTGAAGCAACATCAAGAGGACAAAAACAAATTGAGAGACCCATAATGAGACATTATAATAAAACTGTCAAGAGGCAAAGACAGAGAATTATGAAAGCAGCAAGAAAAACTATGTCACATACAAGGTGTCCTCAGTAAGATTGCCAGCTGATTTCTCTACCTTGGAGAAAATAAACCCTCACCTTTATGGTCAAATGATTTTTGACAAGGAGCCAAGATTATTCAATAAAGGAAAATCAGTGTTTCTGAGAAATGATACTGGGAAAAAGTGTATAGCAACATGCAAAATAATGAAGTTGGAAAAATTGTGTGAAAATTAACTCAAAATGGGTGAAAGACCTATATGTAAGAGCTAAAACTATAAAACTCTTAGAAAAAGCATAAGAGGAAGTTTCATGGCATTGGATTTGGCAATGATACTGGGCATTGGTTTTGGAAATGACAACAAAAGCACAGGCAAAAAAGAAAAATTAGATAAATTTAACTTTATCAAAATTTAAAACTTTCATGCATCAAAGGACTCTACCAACAGAGCAAAAAAGCAGCTCATGGAAAGGGAAAAATATTTGCTAATTGCATATCTGATAAGGGATTAATATCCAGAATACATAAATAATCCTTACAACTCAACAAACAAAAGTTAAACAACCTAGTTGATAAACAGGAAAATGAGTTGATATTTTTCCAAAAGGACTCAAATAGGCATTTTTTCAAAGAAGACATACAGATGGCCACAGTGTTAGTTTTAATGCTGTAATTTTCTATGAATCTATACATTTCATGTAAATTTTCCCATTAAAGTTGTCCTTCACATCCTGTAAATAATGTTATTATCAGCTTCAATAGCATCTCATTTATCATTCTTAATATTGACTAATTATGCCTCCTCTCCCTATCTCTCTCAATTTCTCTGTCTTTCTCTCTCTGTATCAATTCATTCTTGCCAGTTTTTAAATTACATAATTCTTTTCAGATAACCAACTTTTGGCTAGGTTTCTTCTCATTAACTCTGCTTAATTTCATCTCTTTCTGCTGTTTTTTTTTTATCATTTCTTCTGAAATTTTAATTTTTTTCTTTCTCCAGGTATATTACTAAATTATGAAAGCTGAGTGCCAAAGAATTGATGCTTTTGAACTGTGGTGTTGGAGAAGACTCTTGAGAGTCCCTTGGACTGCAAGGAGATCCAACCAGTCCATTCTAAAGGAGATCAGCCCTGGGATTTCTTTGGAAGGAATGATGCTAAAGCTGAAACTCCAGTACTTTGGCCACCTCATGCAAAGAGTTAACTCATTGGAAAAGACTCTGAGTCTGGGAGGGATTGGGGGCAGGAGGAGAAGGGGACGACAGAGGATGAGATGGTTGGATGGCATCACCGACTCAATGGGTGTGAGTTTGAGTGAACTCCAGGAGTTGGTGATGGACAGGGAGGCCTGGCGTGCTGTAATTCATAGGGTTGCAAGGAGTTGGACAAGACTGAGCAACTGAATTGAACTGAACTGATTACTAAATTCTTGATCAGCAATTTTCAGTGTTTCCTATCTTCTAATATATGGATTTAAGAACATATATTTTTCTATAAGAATAGCATTAGATGCATACCACAAGTTTTTGAAATTATGTAAATACATCATCATTTATCCAAATTATATTTTCATTTCTGTTGTTTGGTCTGTGATAGATGTTCTTTAGAATTATGTAGCCTATTTTTAAATATTTGGAAAGTTTCTAGTCATTTATGTTATGGATTTCTAGCTTAATTACACTATGACAGCCTATTAAAAAGTAGAGGCATCCACTGGGATGACCCTAAGGGATGGGATGGGGAGGGAGGTAGGAGGGAGGGTCAAGATGGAGAACACATGTACACCCATGGCTGATTCATGTGAATGTATGGCAAAAACCACCACAATATTGTAAAGTAATTAGCCTCCAATTAAAATAAATAAAAACAAAATAAAATAAAGAGCACCAACCCTGATGCCAGTCAGCCCTGGGTTCCAATCTCAGGTCTGCGAGGATCTTGGGGGTGGTTACATCTGATGAGCCTGTTTCCTCAGCTGTAGTAGGGATAATAAAACCTCCTTTGGGAATTACAGAAGTTGAGTGATGGCGAGAATGCAATGGAAATTTCTTGCCTAGTGCAGCACATGAACACAGGGATGGAGGGTGGTGTCTGGAGTGTAGGACTTCTGGGTTTAGACAGGATACCCACGATAAAGCCAGATATTGGGATCTGAAGTGTGTGTGCATGCTCAGTCGTGTCCGACTGTTTGCAACCCCATGGACTGTAGCCCACCAAGCTCCTCTGTTCATGGAATTTTCAAGGCAGGAGGACCACAAATCACAGCAGTGATGGGGAAAGCAGGGCCCTGGCAGTCAGAAGATGCTGAGCTCAGCTGTAGAGTAGAACAGCACACAAAATGGTCCTTTAAAAATAGGTCACTAGTAGCATGCAAGTTACCTCATCAGAAGCCAAACTTATGTGAGAAAAACTCCACCTTTCTTTCTTTTCTGATGACAAACATGATATCTGTGTCAACTGTGGACTGTGTGGAAAATATAAGTATTTAAAGTAGAAAATAACAACAATTCTGCTTTCTACAAAAAATTGTCAATACTTTGGTGTATTTCTTAGTCTTTCCTATTTAAACATGCAAATAGATGTGAAAGTACATTTACATATGTTTTTGAGATTATCCAGTCTTGTATCCTGATTTTTTTCCCACTTACCTCCTAAGTGTTTCACCATATCATGAAAACCTTTTGTGTGGATTCTTCATCCTATATTATATATAGCAAATTTACTTATACATTCCCTAACATTTTAACACTAAGATTGCTTTATGTTCCACATGGTAAAAATTGCTGTGATAAACATCTTTCTCATATTAAAAAAAAAAAAAAGAGGCATCACTTTACTGACAAATGTCTATATAGTCAAAGTGTGGGAGTTGGACTTTAAAGAAGGCTGAGCACTGAAGAATTAATGTTTTGAAAATTGTGGTGTTTGAGAAGACTCTTGAGAGTCCCTTGGATGCAAGGAGATCAAACCAGTCCATCCTAAAGGAAATCAATCCTGAGTATTCATTGAAAGGACTGATGCTGAAGCTGAAGCTCCTATACTTTGGCCACCTAATGCGAAGAGCCGACTCACTAGAAATGACCCTGATGCTGGGAAAGATTGAAGGTGGGAGGAGAAGGGGCTCACAGAGGATGAGATGGTTGGATGGCATCACCAACTCGATGAACATGAGTTTGAGCAAACTCTGGGAGATAGTGAAGGACAGGATAATCTGCTTTGTTACAGTCCATGGGGTTGCAAAGAGTTGGTTGGACATGACTCAGCAACTGAGCAACAACAAAATATCTGTGTGTGCGTGTGTGTGTGTGTGTGTGTGTGTGTGTGTGTGCATGCTCAGTCATGTACAAGTCTTTGTAGTCCCATGGACTGTAGCCTGCCTGGCTCCTCTATTTGTGGAATTTTCCAAACAAGAATACTGGAATGAGTTGTCATTTCCTACTCCAGGAAATATCTATATTTCTCTTTAATTATTGAATGATATTTTCATTGTCTACACAATTCTGGGATGAGAGGTTCCCCCCCTGCCCAGTGTGTTCATACAAGAAATAAATGAATTGATCTGTGAAAAATATTTAAACTAGTACCTGGAAAGTAATGTGTCATAGAAGTGTTTGTAGAATAAATTATCTTACATTGTAAGGCTGTTCTTACTTACTGAAAGCTAGCCAGTTGACTTCTTTTGATAGTTTACAGTTGCAACAAAGTATATAACTTATTAAAAATACAAGACAGGGTGAAAAACTGCCAAAAAATGTTATTTTTTTTGTTTGTTTTTGCTTTTGTTTTTTAAAGCAAATAACTAGTTGAGAAAGGGCTTCCCTGGTAGTACTAGTGGTAAAGAATCTGCCTGCCAAAGCAGGAGACATAAGAAATGCAGATTCAATCCCTGGGTCGGGAAAATCTCCTGGAGTAGGAAATGGCAACCCACTCTAGTATTCTTGCCTGGGGAATCTCACGGACAGAGGAGCCTGGTTGGCTACAGTCCATGGGGTCACAAAGAATTGGACATGACTGAAGCAACTTGTGAACTCACACACTAGTTGAGATGAGGCAGGGATGTGATCAATATATAAGGACGGAAATAAATCACTAAGGCTTTGTGGAATAAGTGATACTTGAACTAGACCTTCAAGTTTGGATAGGTTTTCAAGAAAAGGAGATGATAGGCAGGAACGTATTATGTAGAGGAATAATTCGAATAAAATTTTGAGACAATAAAATGATCTGAGAAACTGGAGAAATAACATGATTTGGCAGGAACATGAAGCACTGGTATGAAAGTAGATACAGAGAAAGCTGAAAAGATATTATGAAGTAATTCTGATGCCAGGCAAAGGAATTTGCTCTTAATTAAATAGGCAAATGAAATCCCTTCCATGACCTAAATATCTAACAGTAGGTGAACACTTTAGTAAATTATAGAATGTCAAATCAGTGGACTATTATGGAATCATTAGATTAGATAATTTGGAGATCATGTAGCAATATTCACAAGTTCTTAAAAGGAAACAAATGAACCAAACAGAATACAAAATTTATGATTAGTAGTAGCTCTGGAAAAGGACTAGAGGAGACTGTCATAAAATAAATTGTTTTTAGCAGTAATGATATTGTGAATTATATATTTTCCTCTTTGTTATGTTTTGGCTTGTGTCACAAATAGAATAAAATAAAAAGTAATTGAAATCAGAGCTGTTCTTTGAGAGAATTAACTCAGCTTTGAGATGTGAAATTAGTTGAGATAAATGAAGAACCATTAGGAACATAATGAGTTAGTTTAGAAGAGGAGTCATGAGAATTTGCACCACAGTGACACTAAGAAAGGTAGGTAAAAGGCTTGCAGTCCCAGCAAAACTGAAGAGTTCAAGTCTATAGCAATCTGCACAGGTATAAGATATGGGGGAATGAGTAAGGCAAGGGAGACAGCTAGTCAAAGCTGTTTCCCAAGGGTACATTTTTCAACAGAGGCAGAAGGCAGTTTATGAATGATCTGAGAAAGGTATAGTTGATAAAAGGATCTTGTTATTAGACAGAGAAACATAGGAGGACACTTCCAGGGAGAGAAGAAAGAGAAAGCAAAAGACTAAAGATATAAAAGGTAATCTTAAAAACTGAAAAAATTAAAAATCATTTTGGTATTGAATAAGGCTGGTAATAGTGATTAATTGTACAAATTAAGCTCACTTGGACCCATATTATAACATTTGTTTTCCCCTGGTGGCTGAGATGGTAAAGCCTCTGTCTACAATGTGGGAGACCTGAGTTCAATCCCTGGGTTGGGAAGATTCCCTGGAGAAGGAAATGGCAACCCACTTCAGTACTGTTGCCCAGAAAATCCCATGGATGGAGGAGCTTGGTGTCCATGGGGTCACAAAGAGTTGGACACGACTGAGCGACTTCACTTTTATAACATTTTTATGCATGTGTCATGTTTTAAGTTTTTTTTTTATATGGGCCATTTATTGAATTTGCTATAATATTGCTTCTCCTTTTTATGTTTTGGGTTTTTGGCCACATGATACGTGGATATTAACTCCCCAACTCGCACCTCCTGAATTGGAAGGCAAATTCTTAACCACTGGACCACCAGGGAAGTCCCTTGTGTCATGTTTTATAAGACTTTCCTATAGCATCTTCTCTGCCCTACCTACTTCTTTTCTGACATCATTCTCTATTGTTTCCCAGGGTACCCCCACTTACTCTATTGTAGCAATACTGACCTCCTGGTTATTCCACAAACACACCAAGTAATCTCCTACATCAGTGCTACTATATTTGCTTCTCATTTCCCTGGAATGCTCACCTTGGAGGTATAGTTGTGGCTTAATTTCTTTTCCTTCAGGTGTGTTCTCAAATGCCATCTTGTCTGAGAGGACTTCCCTAGTCACACCTGGTTACTCTCTGACTTTATCCTGCTTCATTTCTTTTTTTTTTTTTTTTTATCTTAATTAACAGAGTAGTCACTGTTCAAGCTTTATTTATTGTTTTAGTTGGTGTAACTTAGTTGGCTGCATTATTTATGTAATCTTCCCTTTTTACATTACAAGGCAATGTACACTATTCTGATACATACAGTACATAAGATTCTTTAGAACAGTTATGCACATGGCATGCAATACTGGATTTGTACATTGGATCCCAGGAATTGATCAACTGGAGGGAAAAAAGTTGGACTAGGCACCTTGGCTAAAGGAACCAGAGGTTATATTACACAGTAAATACACATCTGGTTTGAAGGGCAACTGTAGCATCTGCAACATGGGCAGTGGTACCTCTTGAGAAGTTGAATTATTTGACAAACCAATTTAGGACCACACAAGGTAAGTGCCATCCAGCATCAGGGTACAGCTGCAAGGTTTCATGAACCATTCCTTGTCATCCAGCAGGGTTTTATGAACCATTCCTATTTCTAACATTAGGAAATTGATTTTTTCCTAGGCTGTCTTAACATTACTGTTTTAATCACAGATCAGATATAAAGGACAATATGAATTACAACCTCCAACTAAAATCCTGTGTAGCCTAGACAGTGAAGTGATACAACATTAGAAGACTTTAAAACTGCAGTTCTTTCTGGATCCCCCAAAGTGTATCTGCACTCTTCTTCAAACAGGCCTCTTCTTCATGAGTCAGAGTCACTTTCACAACGTCTGAGATTCCATTCTGTCCCAAGATGCAAGGAACACTAAGGAAGACATCCTCTTTTATTCCATAGAGACCCTTAATCATGGTGGAAATCGGATGCACCCGCCTAAGATTCTTCATTATACTTTCTGCCAAATCGGCCACTGACAGTCCAATGGCCCAGGATGTGTAGCCTTTCAGTTTGATCACCTCATAAGCACTGTCAACCACTTGTTTGTGAACCGCTTTCCACTGTTCCTTATCTGCATCAGTGCCTAATTCAGGGTGTAAATTCTTCAGGGAGACACCAGCAACATTCACTCCACTCCATACAGGCACACTAGAGTCACCATGCTCCCCAAGGATCCACCCATGGCAGCTTAATGGGTGAACTCCCAGCCTCTCCCCCATGAGATAACGGAAGCGAGCTGAATCCAGATTGCAACCACTTCCAATAACACGGTTTTTGGGAAAGCCACTTATCTTCCAAGCCACATAGGTCAAAATATCGACTGGATTGGAAACAACAAGCAACTTGCAATTTGGGCTGTATTTTACAATATTAGGAATGATGAATTTAAAGATGTTCACGTTACGCTGGACCAAATTCAGACGGCTCTCTCCCTCTTGCTGACGTGCCCCAGCTGTGATAATAACCAGCCTGGAGTTTGCTGTCACATTATAGTCTTTGCCAGAGACAATTTTTGGTGTTCTAAGGAAAAGGCTGCCATGTTGGAGACCCATCATCTCTCCCTTCAGTATATCTTCCATGACATCAACAAGAGCAACTTCATCTGCCAAGTCCTTCATTAAGATACTGATGGCACAGGCCATGCCAACAGCACCAACCCCAACAATTGTAATCTTATTCTGGGGGACATGTTCTTCCTTAAGAAGATTCTGAATCAGCTGATCCTTGAGAGTTGCCATCTTGGACTTAGACCCTAAAGGAACCGGGAGTGACCGTCGAGCGGGCGGGCGTCGGAGGCGCACGGCGTGGGATCCGGACTTGGCTGCAGCGGCTCCAGTACCTTCATTTCTATTCAAAACAAATATTACCATCTGTTACTATATTTGAAATTGTCTGTTTATGTGTTTAATGTCAGGGCTCAGTAGAAAGTAAGCCTCATGAAAGCAGTCTGCTTAGTGATCTATCCCTAGAATCTATGATAGTGTTTGCCTGGCACATAGTAGATGCCAAATAAATAGATATTGAATGAATGAATGAAGTACTTTCCATGACAATCCTGTGAGGTAAGTTGAACAAGTAATGATCTAAGTATCCAATGTCCCCATTTTATGAACAGAGAAACTGAGGTTAGAATGGGTAAGTGACTTGCCCAAAGTCAAGCAGCTTTTATGTGAGAGCTGAGAGCAGAACAAATCCTTTGGCATACGTGTTGAATCCCTACACCAGCTGAACACAAGAGGAAGGCTTATCCTTGGAGATATCATGGAAATGGGAGCAAAAGAGCGGCAGGATGCAAAGATTTTAAAATATAGAGGAAGCAAATTGAGGAAATTCTTATTAAGTAGGAAGAGAGTGTATCTAAGGCAACTGGAAAGTAAAATCATGAGAATGATTTTTGAAGAGAAAGGGGAAAGATAATAGCAAAAAGGGCAGCTAGAATAACTGAAGCTTAGGAGGAGTTGTAATTCAAGTAGCTTAAATAGAAATTGTTTGAAAATGGTGAAATATCATTTAAAAAAGGAGGAGCCATCTTTTACTTGGAGCATGAGTACAATGGTCTTCTCTGATGGCTCAGCTGGTAAAGAATCCTCCTGCAATGCAGGAGACACAGGAGACTCAAGTTTGATCCCTGGGTCGGTAAGATCCCCTGGAAGAGGAAAATGGCAACTCACTCCAGTATTTTTGCCTGGAGAATCCCATGGATAGAGGAGCACGGTGAGGTATAGTCCAAAGGGTCACAAAGAGTCAGACATGACGGAACAACTAAGTACCACACACACATGGTCATGATGTTGAGAGAAGGAAATTGCATGCACTTTGGCATGAATTGAGGTAATTGTTCTAGAAACAGAAATACTAGTAAAGAAACATTCCTAAAGCGGAATGAGCAGAATTCAATGACTGATAAAATATCTGGAGTGAATGACTAAAATTTCTGAGCCTACCCCGAAATATATGGTTTATGCTTTGAGAGAGGCAGGGAAGTTAGAAACAAACTATCACATGAATGCATTTATTCTTTGTCACACTTCTGAGAATAGAGCAGCATGCTTAATATTGAATTTAATTCTAAGATCACAGACCAAATTTTATACCATATAAAATAGAAGAGCCAAGTGGCAGAGCATTAGATATGGATACACTTTTTGGACCATTACATCAGAATAATTTTGTGTCTCTACTTTGTTTAAGGGGACATATTAGAGTATAAATTTTGGTTATATTAACTCAACTTGATTCCCGGCATAGTGATTTTCAAACAGAAAATGAGATTACAGTTCAGCTTTAATATTCACTAATGTTAAATTCGCCTAATTAAAAGACAACAATATATTTTATAATGGGGAATTATCTCAAGCAAAGTCTTTGATTATTTCTATTTCTGACAAGAATTAATAGCAAACAAATACAGTCTCACACACACACACAAATTTTGATACAATTATATATTTTTAGAACAGTGTAACAAACCTCTGGAACACTCATTTGCATTTATATAATTTAAAGTGTCTTGTTATGACCATTTTTTCTAAATACTATGCAAATGGAAGGGTTTCATTTATATTAATAAAGGTGACAGACAGCACACTGTGCCTTGGAACTTATTTGTATTTAACAGCTCAGCCTTATTATTATTATTTGTAATATCACCCATATGGAGGGGAGGTGACACATTCAGAAGATAGTAACTAATATATTCAATCAAAAATGTTTAAACCAATCATACATATAGAATTTAGCTGCAGACAGAAATGCAGGTAGGATATTAAAATATGCAAAGCACTAAACTAGAGCAAACCACTGAGCATATATAGAAGGTGTATCTTTTCCACATGCCAAGGTAACTGAGAAACCTAAGAGGAAGGTGACTGTATATTTGGCACAAGATAGAACAAATAATTGGCTGAAAGCATTTTTGGCATGTGGTTCAGGAGTTGCAGAGAAAATTGGAAGTGGTGGGGGTAACTGTTCATTCATCTTTATATGGAATCTAGTCAACGTGCAGAAGAATTGGAAAGATTTCATAAAATGAACCTATCTGTGAACACATAGGACATTATCAGGATCCCATATGCCCTCATAATCCCTTCTAATCACAATCACCACACTCCACCAAGGGTAAAAACCTTGACATCTAACACTTGTGTGTTTCTATATGTGATATAAATGGAATCATGTACAATGAACTTTTTGGTTTTGATAGCTTACAGTGAACAATGTCGGATTCGTGATCTCCGAAGAAGATTTAGCTTTGGGACCAGAGACCAGGCTTGACCACTCAGGGCTCTTGTGTGGCACAAGTTTTATTACAGTGAAAAGGGACAGAGAAAGCTTCTGACATAAACATCAGAAGGGGGCGAAGAGTGCCCCACTCGCTAGTCTTTAGCAAGGGAATTATATACTTTTTAATTAGTTATTACAATAAATCAAAAGAATGTCTCAAGTTTGTGAAAATTTTACCAGACCCACTCCCACAATTTACATTTTAGGATAACAGGATTAGAATTTAACAATAGAACATCCTACCAGACCTACTCCCATAATCTACATGCTAAAATATCAGGATTAGTCAGAAGGTTTTCAGGAAGGAGGAACTGTCCTCAAGCAGGATACATTGTTGTTATATAATCCCTAGTACAGAGTTTAAACTGAGTTGTTTGTTATGTAATCATCAGTTTCGGGTTTAAAGAAAAAAAAAAAAAATTTATGTGACTAAGACTAGGAATGTAGAGGAAAAAAAAAATAAAGTTTGTTCTTTCCTTCTTAAGAATTCCAGACCCCTATCTCCTCCTCAAGAACCCCAGACCCCTCTCTCCTTAGGGACCCCCGGTCTTCTTATCAACCTGCCTACTCTCAGTTTCTGCTTTTCACTCAAAATTTTGTATATGCGACTTGTACAGACTGTTGTATGCGGTTGTAATTTATTCCCATTGCTCTACAGAACTGCTGTGTGACTATACTACGTTCTACTGTTAATGAACATGTGGATTGTTATAGTCTGGAATAATTATGAAGAGAGTTACTATAAACATTTTAGTACATGTCTTTTAGTCAATATGTGTGCTTATTTCTGTTGGATATACCTAGGAGTCTATTTGCTAAGTCTTGGGTGTGCATTTATTCAATTTTAGTAGTTACTGACAAATAATTTTCTTAAATGGTTGTATCAGTTTCAGTCCTACTAGCACTAGGAGAGTCCTAATTCCACATCCTGATACTTAGTATTATCATTCTTTGCAAACTTTACAATTCTGGTGGATGTGTATATGTAGTTCATTGAGTAATATAGTTGAGTTCCTTAGTCACTTGTGAATCTTCTTTTGTGAAGTTCCTATTCTAGCCTTGATTTTTTTTTTCTCTTGGATTCTCTGACCTTTTCATTATTGGCATCCTACAAGAATTCATTATCATTGTCCAACAAATATTCTGGGTACAAGCCTTTTTTTATATATATATAAGTATTGTGACTATCTTCTGTGAGGGTTTTTTTCTGATCTTTTAATGGTGACTTGACAAACAGCAGTTCTTAATTTTAATACAATCTTAATTATCATTGTTTTATAATACATTATGATGAATGCTTTTTGGATTCTGTTTCAGCAGTCTTTGGCTGCTCCAAGTTTACAAAGATGAATTTATTTTAAATCTGATGTGCAGTCCACTTGGAATTGATTTTTGTGTATAGCATGATGTAAGGATCTAGATATTTTTTCAAACATGAAGATGGCATTCATTCAGTACCATTTACTGAAAAGGTCTTCCTTTGTTCACTGCACTCTAGTGTCATTTTTGCATTAATCAGATGACTATATATACAAGCAGTGTGGGACTGTTTCTGAACCCTAGTTTGTTCAATTGGTTACTTTGCATAAACTTTTACTAATACTACATTTTTTCCGTTATTATAGCTTTATAAGAGACCTGGATTTCTCAAAGTATAAGTCCTCCAGTCTTGTTGATCTGTTTTTTTTTGTTTGTTTGTTTTATTTTGTTTATAACCATCAACAAAGGCTAAAAGAATGAGGTTTACCTGTCAGCCTCACTATAATGTGTCTTCTCCAAACAATTGCTATTGCATGTTCAGATATTATGAAAATGTGACTAAAAGTAACCAATTTTGGAGGTCATCTCTGAGCTATTAACTTCAAATAGAATTTTATTTCTTTCTAATGCATATAAGAATATATATAATAAACTTAGAATAGGTGAAAAATAATCAGATCAGATCAGTCGCTCAGTCGTGTCCGACTCTTTGCGACCCCATGAATCGCAGCATGCCAGGCCTCCCTGTCCATTACCAACTCCTGGAGTTCACTAAGACTCACGTCCATCGAGTCAGTGATGCCATCCAGCTATCTCATCCTCTGTCATCCCCTTCTCCTCTTGCCCCCAATCCCTCCCAGCATCAGAGTCTTTTCCAATGAGTCAACACTTCACATGAGGTGGCCAAAGTACTGGAGTTTCAGCTTTAGCATCATTCCTTCCAAAGAAATCCCAGGGCTGATCTCCTTCAGCATAGACTGGTTGGATCTCCTTGCAGTCCAAGGGACTCTCAAGAGTCTTCTCCAACACCACAGTTCAAAAGCATCAATTCTTCGGTGCTCAGCCTTCTTCACAGTCCAACTCTCACATCCATATATGACCGCTGGAAAAACCATGGCCTTGACTAGACGGACCTTTATTGGCAAAGTTATGTCTCTGCTTTTGAATATGCTATCTAGGTTGGTCATAACTTTCCTTCCAAGGAGTAAGCGTCTTTTAATTTCATGGCTGCAGTCACCATCTGCAGTGATTTTGGAGCCCAGAAAAATAAAGTCTGACACAGTTTCCACTGTTTTCCCATCTATTTCCCATGAAGCGATGGGACCGGATGCCATGATCTTCGTTTTCTGAATGTTGAGCTTTAAACCAACTACTTCACTCTCCACTTTCACTTTCATCAAGAGGCTTTTTAGTTACTCTTCACTTTCTGCCATAAGGGTGGTGTCATCTGCATATCTGAGGTTATTGATATTTCTCCCAGCAACAATAGGCAACACCAAACAAATATGTGTCAGGCTGACCATAAAGAAGGCTGAGCACCAAAGAATTGACGCTTTCAAATTGTGGTGTTGGAGAAGACACTTGAGAGTCCCTTGGACTGCAAGGAGATAAAACCTGTCAATCCTAAAGGGAATCAATTCTGAATATTCACTGGAAGGACTGATGCTGAAGCTGAAGCTTCAATACTTTGGCCACCTCATGTGAAGAGCTGATTCATTGGAAAAGACCTTGATGCTGGGAAAAATTGAGGGCAGGAGGAGAAGGGGGTGACAGAGGAAGAGACGGTTGGTTGGCATCACTAACTCAATAGACATGAGTTTGAGCCAACTTCGGGAGATAATGAAGGACAGGGAAGCCTGGTGTGCTGCTGTACATGGGGCCGCACAGTCAGACATGACTTAGCGACTGAACAATGACCAATTAAAAATGTTTTGGACAAAAAACAAAGCAAAACAAAACAAAACAAAACATTCTACTCTTTTTGAAGGAGCTGGGTCAAAAGAGGAGGCTAGGGAAGAATGCCACATCACTTGGGAGGAATACTATAAGCATCATGCTGCAATTACCCTGGACAGTCCCCCACAGCAAAGAACTGTCCAGCCCAGCTGCTGCTGCTGCTGCTGCTAAGTTGTGTCAGTCGTGTCGGACTCTGTGCGACCCTAGAGACGGCAGCCCACCAGGCTCCCCTGTCCCTGGGATTCTCCAGGCAAGAACACTGGAGTGGGTTGCCATTTCCTTCTCCAATGCATGAAAGTGAAAAGTGAAAGTGAAGTTGCTCAGTTGTGTTCCACTCTTTGCGACCCCATGGACCACAGGCTACCAGGTCCTCCGTCCATGGGATTTTCCAGGCAAGAGTACTGGAGTGGGGGGCCATTGCCCGCTCCAGTCCAGCCCAGCACTGTATGGCAAAAATGCCACTGTTGCAAAACCTTCATCTAGAGAACTGAAGGAACCTGGTGGAAAGATAAAAGGAGAACTGAAGATACACAGTTGGAAATAAGCGAGTGTTTTTAGACTAGTAGGGAAAGCTACAAAAAATGACTTAAATCAATACTCAGCCTGAAAAAAAAGGAACTTTGCTGCCTTTAAACTTCAGCCTTAAGTTATTACAACAGTTTGCATATTCTTCAGGGACTACCTCAGTCATTCAGACAAGGAAGAAAATAATTCAGTGTGTTTATTCCAACAAAGGAACTATCCTAGTCATTTTGCATATGTAATTCCAAGTGATTCTCACAATAATACTATGAGGCAGATATTATCATATATTTTTAAGTGTGTGGATGTTTTAGATAAATAAAATGGAACTCAGAGGAAATAATTTCCTTTGGGTACAGATATATGATTGAAACTCCTGTCTGTCATGAATAATTCACATTGTAATTGAAAGTAATATTATACATAATGTATAGGGTATGACTATAGTTTTCAATTAATATTTATATGCCTTGCACTTACCACATGCCATTACAATATTCTGTGTGTTGTCTTATTATGATTTCCATTTTATATATAAGAAAATTGAAATTCAAAAATGTGAAATTAATTGTATAAGGATGTACAGTAATATGTGATGGTCTGTTAGTTTCCAAAGTGCTCTTAACCACTACATTGTTAAATTAATTGATGTATGTGTGTAAATTTATACATCAGGAAGAAATACGAATACTTTTACTTCAAAATTCAATCTAGAAGCAATTTAAAGAAATTATGTCTTTAGCACTGTAGATAATAGTAACAGAGAGTAGTTTTTATATTTAATGTTAATATGTTTTAAACTTCTTACCAACAGGAAATATATGAATTCATGTGGGATTTGCTTTTTGATAATACAGTTTAAGCTTTTTAGAGATTCTCTAATCTGAAGTTGTGAAATCTCTTGGACTGAAAGCTTTCATGAGCACAATTACTTTTATTAGCTAATCAGAGTCATGCAAAACTACTTGGAATAACATATAAGTAATTTCTCTCAACTATTTAACTTTATTCCTCATAATAGAATCACGGAGCAACAGCCTTTCTTTGGAGATTATGACTGTCAATATCTTCTCTAGACTTGAAGTGTTTAGAGTAACAGCTTTCAAGTGTGGATTATTTGAATTTGACAGTAATTGTTCATGTTTTAGCAAAATTCTTTTGGAAGCAATAAGAAATTGCTTCTCTGATCTATTAGCAAGTAGAAATTTCTTTCAATTTACTTCTAGCAGTACTTTGAGCCCTCAAAATTCTGTACATAATTTTATGAATAAGAAAAATATCAAATTTCATTTTAAGTACTCTAATGTTGAGTACCAAAAAGATCATTTTTTGCGTTTCTGATGTACCATTGATTTACACGGCATACTCAGCACAGGTGAAAGATTTTTGTAGCTGTTTTAAAATTATTATATACATATTATCTAAAATTTAAACATTATGTATATATTAAAATGATATTTTAAAGATTTTTAAAATATTATGTATATAATTCTTTTACTGAGGTCTAATTTACCCACCACAATATTCAGCCATTGTAAATGCTCAATTCAAAAATGTTTAGTAAGCTTACAGAGTTGTTCAATCATTAATACAATCTGTTCTAGAATATTTTTGTCACCTCAATTAGCCAATAATCTTCACTCCCACCTTCAGAAAATCACTGATCTTGTATCTGCTTGTATGGATTTGTCTTTTCTAAACATTTCATACAAATGAAATTATACACTATGTGTTTTTTATGTTTGAATTATTTCACTAAGCATAACATTTTCAAGGTTCAACCATGTTGTAGTAAGTTTCAGTACTTCATTTCTTTGTGTTTTCAGTCACTAAGTCGTGTCCAACTCTTTTGCGACCCTATGAACCATAGCCCACCAAACTCCTTTGTCCATGGGATTTTCCAGGCAAGAATACTGAAGTGGGTTGCCATTTCCTTCTTCATGGGTTCTTCCAGACCCAGGGATTAAACTTGCATCTCCTGTATTGCAGATGGATTCTTTATTACTAAGCCACCAGAGAAGCCCTCCATCTCTTTTTCCTCTATCTTTCTTTGTCTTTCTCTTCTGTGCTGTGTGGCTTGTGGAGTCTTGGTGCTACAGTAAGGGGTTGGGCCTGAACCTCTGAGGTGGGAGCCCTGACCATATGTTGGATCACCAGAGAACTCCCAACCCCATGGAACGTTAATTAGTGAGAACTCTCCCAAAGGCCTCCATCTCAACACTGAGCCCAGGCCACACCCAAAGGCCAGCAAGCTTCAATGCCAGATGTCTCATACCAGACCATTAGCAAAATAGGAACACAACTCTGCCCATTAGCAGACAGACTGCCCAAAACCATACCTAATCCATAGACACTCCAAAACACAATACAGGACAAGGCACTGCCCTTCAGAGAGACAAGATCCAGCTCCACCCACCAGAGCACAGGCACAAATCCTCCCAACCAGGAAACCTTCACAAGGCACTGGTCCAACTCACCCAGTGGGTCAGACTTCACAAATAAGAAAAACTATGACCTTCTAGCCTGCAGAAAGGAGGCCTAAAATCAGACTTTATATGAAATGTAGCCTAGATAAATCCTGAATTGTCATTCCTTTCTGTAAGAATTTTGCATAATGAAAAGATGCAGTTCTAGTGTTAATATTATAAATAATAGATTAGAATGTTTACTTTGAATATCAGAATTGATATGCTAACTTTTCATAATCTTAAAAGGGGTCATATTTCATTTGTCAAATAGATATGGTATATGGTTTCAGAAAAGATGCACGAGTGTGGATAAAATGTGACAGCATATAAAGAAACAAACACAATTATAAAAAAATGTATTTTTTTATTCCTTCAAATATTAGCAGATTTTTATGCCTTCAGATTTTGTTGACATTTGTACATTAATTAAAAACAAACTTCTACATGACTTTAAAAAAATGTATTTTTAATCTAGAATATTAAAAGAGCTGAAATTGACAAAAGAAACCTAAACATATATAAAGCTTAAAGAACAATTTACTTAGGGTTAAACAAAATTAAACGGAGAAGGCAATGGCACCTCACTCCAGTACTCTTGCTGGAAAATCCCATGGATGGAGGAGCCTGGTAGGCTGTAGTCCATGGGGTCGCTAAGAGTCAGACACAACTGAGCGACTTCCCTTTCACTTTTCACTTTCCTGCATTGGAGAAGGAAATGGCAACCCATTCCAGTGTTCTTGCCTGGAGAATCCCAAGGACGGGGGAGCCTGGTGGGCTTCCGTCAATGGGGTTGCACAGAGTCAGACACGACTGAAGCAACTTAGCAGCAGCAGCAGCAAACAAAATTAAAAATTCAGCTTTCAATTCTACAGCCAAATAATTCCTTTTAAAAATTCAATCATTCATAAAATCAAATAGGAATAGTGTTTTGAGGCTCTTTAAAATTTAAAAATGAAATCCTGGTATTCACATATAGCACCTAAAATTTATAACTACTTTAGCATTTTCATTTTGGCCTAAACATTCTCTTTTTAGCTAAAACATGTAACCAAATATAAGGACAGACAAATCTATTGTATTTGCTGTTATTTTTCCATCCAAACAGCATCATGTTCAGGCTGAAATTGGTTCATTTAATTTAAAATATAATGTTTGGACAAAATCAACAGCATGTTTACTAAATCAACCATCAAAATTTTAGAGATAGATGAGTTAATTAGTTGAAGAAAAGGACTAATTTCCCACTTTCAATGAGAATAAATGTGTTCACTTTCCAGTAGCTCATTAACAAAGTTTGGAATTCAGAATATTTTCTCATTCAAGGGGAAAAAGCTTCCAATGAGATTTACTTCTTGGCTTTTGTAAATTTAAAAGGATGATATTAGGCAATGAAATTCATTTCATTCCCCACAGTATCATATTATAAAAATGTATTTTCTGACAGAGAATGAGCAGACTTTCAAAATTTTGTGATTCATGCTGTAGACAGAAATGCTTAAATGAAAGGGCAATTAAACGTTTTATGAGATAGACATATGAAGAAAAATGGTGATATCCCCTTTCTCTAATGCTACTCTGGAAATTGTGGCTCAGGTTTTTATTTATTTTTCTTCTTCTTTGTCTCCTTCTCCTCCTCCTCCTTTTCTTCTTTTTCTTTTGTTGTTTTCACAAGCATTAGCTAAGATAAAGCAGCAGTAGGCCAAAGATGTATTTTTCTGTTTTATTGCAAGATGAAAATCCCTGTATTATTTTATATGAAATATTTTGTACTTTAGTTTAAAGATGGTTAAGAAAATAAGAGATTGGGCCCTGGTCCAAGTGGCAACATAGGAGGCTCTTGAAATTACCTCTTTCATAAAAACACCAAATCTATAGCTACAAACAGAACAATTTCCTCGGAAAGAAATCCAGAAAACACTGGAGTGACTTCTACATATCAAATGAGAATATACTCACCCTGATATGGGTAAGAAAAACTGAGGCACACTCTGCCTATAAACCCTACTCCCAGAACAGCTATGTACAATCAGGAGGGAAATCATAACTCTCAGCTTCTTCTTGAAGAGCAAGAGGCTTGGATCAAACATCTAGTGCCCCAACTTTTAAGAATTACACATGTGGAATAGATCCCACAAAATACATAGCTCTGAAAACCAGCAGGGCTTGCATCCATAATAATCACAAGACTGGAACAAATGAAGAAAAAGTTCTTAATGTGCTCACAAGGATTCCCTGTAACTATTCTTCAAGGTCTTAGCACAGAGGGTGCAAACAGAAACACCATCTCCTAGTCTTGCCTAGAAAAAGGCCTATTTGCATACTTCAAAAGCTGCTGCTTCAGGGTTACGACTGATTGAGACTTCTTAACCCAGGTATCAAAGTTTGTTACAAACTTTGAAAAGGTTACACTTTGTGTCTTTTCCTGTCTCAGTACTGTTCTGTCTCTTTGAAGATTTGTAGCATCAGGTAAAAACACTCTTGGCATTGATGTTGGCACTGCCATGAAGGAGCACCATCAGAAATGGCAGATGTATAGTTTCATGTGACAACCTTGTAAATAAAAATAACAAACATTTGTTGAACGCTTACCATTTTAGGTTATGCAGGGAGATGAAACCAGTCAATCCTAAAGAAAATCAATCCTGAATATTCACAAGAAGGACTGATGCTGAAGCTCCAATACTTTGGCCACCTGATGCAAAGAGCCGACACATTGGAAAAGAGTTGCTGATTCTAGGAAAGATTGAAGGCAGGAGGAGAAGGGAATGACAGAGAATAAGATGGTTGGATGGCATCACCGACTCAGTGGACATGAGTTTGAGCAAACTCTGGGAGAGAGTGAAAGACAGGGAAGCCTGGCGTGTTGCAGTCCATGGCATTGCAAAGAATCAAACACGACTTAGTGACTGAAGAACAACAAATATATATACATATATATATATATATATATATGTATACTCAAATCTGTTAAGAAATAATAAAAACACTTTCCCTAATTAATAGTGGATTATCAAATAATAGCAATACTAAGAAGATGTACACTTAGTCATTCAGTCGTGTCCAACTCTTTGCGACCCCATGTACTATAGCCCACCAGGCTCCTCTGTCCATGGGGATTCTCCAGGCAAGAATACTGGAGTGGGTTGCCATACCTTCTCCAGGGATTTCCCAACCCAGGTCTCCCACATTGCAGGTGAATTCTTTACCTTTTGAGCCACCAGGGAAGACCATGAGAAGAAGACATTGAGTACCAAATATTCATCAGATATGTTATATGAATTACTTTATCTGATTTTATTTTATTTATCTGATATTACTTCCTCTATCATCCTCATTTCCTTTCTTCCTTCTGTTTCTGTTCCAACAACAGATATCCCTCTCCCCTCAGAACATCTTTTCATTGTGTACACAACATAATAAGCATGTTTTACCTTTTGTTCTGAAGCAGATGGCATCTTTTCCCTACTTGGCCCCATTTGCAGCTTTTGAAGTATGCAAATAGGCCTTTTTCAAGGCAAGACAAGGAGATGGTGTCTCTGTTTGCGCGCTCTGCGCTAAGACCTTGAAGAATAGTCACAGGGAATCCTTGTGAGCACATTAAGAACTGTTTCTCCATTTGTTCCAGGCATAGAGAGGTTAAATTACTTGCTCTTGTTATATAGTTAGGGAATAGTCAGGCTTTTTTGACCCCAAGAGTCAGGTTTCAGAGCTGTATACCCGATTATACTCCTGACTCTTAAAGACAATAGATGGACGTGTCAATCAATGGAAATTAGAGTGAATAGGATTGGGAAAGGTGTGGTCACTTAAAGCTGTCAGACTCGTTTTAAATTTCCCATGAGAACAGTTTTGTGGATTTTCAGAAGTTATTGGAGGATATATATTTTGAGGAAGAGTAGTTCCCTGCTTGACACATCCTTTGTAATTTGTATAAATGTAAAGTGAAGTCGCTCAGTTGTGTCCGACTCTTTGCCACCCCATGGACTGTAGCCTACCAGGCTCCTCCATCCATGGGATTTTCCAGGCAAGAACACTGGAATGGGGTGCCATTTCCTTCTCCAGAAGATCTTTCTGACCCAGGGATTGAACCCAGGTCTCCCGAATTGTAGACAGATGCTTTACCGTCTGAGCCAGAAAAATCTCATCTCCATCTATAGGTTGGAGCCTGAGTTGGGTTTGTAACAAAATGAATGGGTTTGGATAAGATGATTCCTAAATTTCCTATGTGAGCTAATTACTATTCTCCGATTCTCTGAACACTTAACAGGGCACCATAGACCTTTGGATGCAGTTGTATCTTACTGTCTGATTGATGCAAATGAAAGAACAGATGATGTCCTGAAACCCAGATTCATCTTAGTTTCTAAAGTGATTTTCCTCCCAGTTTTATTGAGATATAATTGATCTACAGCACCATGTAAGTTTAAGGTGGATAGCACAATGATTTGACTTATATTTGCTGTGAAGTTTAGTTAACATACATTATTTCATATAGATACAGAAAAAAAAAAGTTTTTCTTTCTTCTGACAAGAGCTCTTAGGATCTATGCTCCTAACAACTTTCTTTCTTTCTTTCTTTTTTTTTTTTGATGTATCAAAAATCACTTTCTCTTTTTTCCTTTTTTTTAAAAAAAAATTATTTATTTTAATTGGAGGCTAATTACTTTACAATATTGTAGTGGTTTTTTGCCATACATTGACATGAATCAGCCATGGGTTTACATGTATTCCCCATCCTGAACCCCCTTCCACCTCCCTCCCCATCCCATCCCTCCAGGTCATCCCAGTGCACCAGCCCCAAGCACCCTGTCTCATGCATCAAACCTGGACTGGTGATCTGTTTCACATGTGATAATATACATGTTTCAATTGTATTCTCTCAGATCATCTCACCCTTGCCTTCTCCCACAGAGTCCAAAAGACTGTTCTATACATCTGTGTCTCTTTTGCTGTCTTGCATATAGGGTTATCGTTACCATCTTCCTAAATTCCATATATATGCATTAGTGTACTATATTGGTGTTTTTCTTTTTGACTTACTTCATTCTGTATAATAGGCTCCAGTTTCATCCACCTCATTAGAACTGATTCAAATGTATTCTTTTTAATGTCTGAGTAATATTCCATTGTGTATATGTACCACAGCTTTCTTATCCATTTGTCTGCCAGTGGACATCTAGGTTGCTTCTATGTCCTGGCTATTATAAACAGTGCTGTGATGAACATCAGGGTACATAAGTCTCTTTCCAATTCTGGTTTCCTTGGTGTGTATGCCGAGCAGTGAGATCACTGGGTTATATGGCAGTTCTATTTCCAGTTTTTTAAGGACCCACACTGTTCTCCATAGTGGCTGTACTAGTTTGCATTCCCACCAACAGTGTAAGAGGGTTCCCTTTTCTCCACACCCTCTCCAGCATTTATTGCTTGTAGATTTTTGGATAGCAGCCATTCTGACTGGCGTGAGATGGTACCTAATTGTGGTTTTGATTTGCATTTCTTTGATAATGAGTGATGTTGAGCATCTTTTCATGTGTTTGTTAGCCATCTGTATGTCTTCTTTGGAGAACTGTTGGTTTAGCTCTTTGGCCCGTTTTTTGATTGGGTTGTTTATTTTTCTGGAATTGAGCTGCAAGAGTTGCTTGTATATTCAAATAAATCATATAACAGTGTTAACTATAGTCATCATGGTATACATTACATCTCTAGCACTTTAAAAAAATATTTATTTATTGTTGACTGTGCTGAGTCTTCATTGCTGTGCAGGCTTTTCTCTAGTTGCAACAAGAGGGGGCTACTCTCTAGTTGCAGTGTACAGGCTTATTATTGCAGTGGCTTCTCTTATTGAGAAGCATGAGCTTTAGGGCCTGCCGGCTTCAGTAATTGAGCACGTGGGCTCAGCAGTTGTAGTTCCCAGGCTCTAAAGCATAAGTTCAATAGTTGCGGTGCAGGGGCTTCTCATTGCCATGGTTTCTCTTGTTGCAGAGTAAGGCCTCTAGGGCACGTGAGCTTTAATAGTTGTGGCATGTGGGCTCAGTAGTTGTGGTTCACAGGCTCTAGAGCACATGCTCAGTAGTTGTGTTGTGGTGCACAGGCTTAGTTGCTCTGCGGCATGTGAGATTTTCCCAGATCAGGGATTGAACCCATATCTATTGCACTGGCAGGCAGATTCTTTACCATTGACCCATCAGGGCAACCCCTCCAGTACTTATCTTGTAATTGGAAATTTATACCTTTTGACCACTATCATTCAATTCCTGCAACCCCATGTCCCCTCCATCTCTAGTAACCACAAATCTGATATCTTTTTCTATGAGTGTTCATTTGTTTTAGATTTCATATATAAGTGAGATCATACTGGGTTTGTCTTAGAATAAATGGTGTTTCGTTTTCGAGTATTCTCTTTTTGCATTTGGCACACCAAGACGGAGCAGAAGAGAATGTGTCACACAATATCATGCAGTGGATATTTAAACATAATGCCAGGCTGTTGAGGGAATATGCTATGTGTTTCCAGAGAGTATGGGAAATCACTTTCATCAGAAAAAAAGTGAAACTGTGCATTGAGTATTTGGCACAGTAATCAGGTTGCAATCTTTTGTTCTGGTTGATCCAAACAGCTGTGGAGGGAACTAGATAGGAACCTTGGAGAATGTACTTTCAGGCTGCATTGCTTCTTTAATGATACAGGGCAGAACTTGGCAAATCTAAGCCAATTGCAGGAGCTAAGAGACATTCAAAAGAAAAATACAGTAGTATAACAAAATGATATTGAGTACTTTGTTATTTTCTATATACTTTGAACTTTTGTATAAGATTGACACTTTCTCTACGATTGACAATGTCTCTTATTTAGATATATGATGAAACACACCTATCATTAATCTGTATGGTCCTAGAGGAGGACTGTTACTGGGTATACTTTTAAATTAGTGGTTTAATTTCTTTCATGCTTATATGTATCTACAGGGTTTTTAAAAATATTGAAACCATTTTTGATATATGTATTTTCTAGGAAACTGTTCAGTTAATCTAAATTGTCAAATTTAGTAGTATAAGGGTGCACAGAGTTCTGTCTTACCTTTAATCTGAAATCTATTTTTGCTTGCTGTCTTTTCCATTCTTAGTATTGCTTATTTATTTACTACATGTTGACATGTTTGTCCATTTTATTTTGCAAAGAACTAACCCTTGATTTTTGTTTTGTTAAGTATATTTTATTTAAGAAGTATCTGCTATACTTATCTTTATTTTATCTTTTCTTTTACTGATTTCTGTTTTTGTTTTTCTTTCTTTAACTTGAGTTAAACACTATAGAAGGTAAAGCTAACTTTCCACCAAAGATTTCTTCTCTCCTTCTACAGTGTAGAGTTTTTGCTAATGTGTATCTGCCCAACTAGGGATAACAGTAACCTGTCACTCATATGTAGTTTCCTCCAATGGAATGTCAGCAGAAGTCAATCTTTTGGACCAAAAGGATTGACTATCACATGTAGGGAACACTGGGCTTCCCTGGTGGCCCAGCAGTAAAGAATCCATCTGCAATGCAGGAGACGCAGGAGACCTGGGTTCGATCCCTGGGTCAGGAAGATCCCCTGGAGGAGGGCATGGCAACCCACTCCAGTATTCTTGCCTGTACTATCCCACAGACAGAAGAGCCTGGCAGGCTACAGTCCATAGGGATGCAAAGAGTCAGACACGACTGAAATGACTTGGCACAAATTGATGCA
The DNA here is from genome assembly GCF_055505025.1 of Bos grunniens. NCBI lineage: Eukaryota > Metazoa > Chordata > Mammalia > Artiodactyla > Bovidae > Bos > Bos grunniens. The sequence goes on along the minus strand of NC_141194.1, from coordinate 81,428,477 downwards.
TTATCATGTATTCTTTGCTTAATGAAGTGTCTAGATATGGATTCTAAAATTTCAAATTTGTGCAAGCTTTAATTTTTAGGTAGTCTTTTCCTCCTTGGTTTCTAATTATATTCCATGGTATTTACAGAATATGGTCTGTATTATGTCAACATGTTGTACTATGTTGAGATAGGTTTTTTGATCCCATATATGTTCATGGGAAATAGATGGGGAAACAGTGGAAACAGTGTCAGACTTTATGTTTTTGGGCTCCAAAATCATTGCAGATGGTGACTGCAGCCATGAAATTAAAAGACGCTTACTCCTTGGAAGGAAAGTTATGACCAACCTAGATAGCATATTGAAAAGCAGAGACGTTACTTTGCCAACAAAGATCTGTCTAGTGAAGGCTATGGTTTTTCCAGTAGTCATGTATGGATGTGAGAGTTGGACTGTGAAGAAAGCTGAGCGCCAAAGAATTGATGCTTTTGAACTGTGGTGTTGGAGAAGACTCTTGAGAATCCCTTGGACTACAAGGAGATCCAACCAATCCATTCTGAAGGAGATCAGTCCTGGGTGTTCTTTGGAAGGAATGATGCTAAAGCTGAAACTGCAGTACTTTGTCCACCTCATGTGAAGAGTTGACTCATTGGAAAAGACTCTGATGCTGGGAGGGATTGGGGGCAAGAGGAGAAGGGGACGACAGAGGATGAGATGGCTGGATGGCATCACTGACTCGATGGACATGAGTTTGAGTGAACTCCAGGAGTTGGTGATGGACAGGGAGGCCTGGCGTGCTGCGATTCATGGGGTCACACATGGGGACTCGACTGAGCAACTGAACTGAACTGATGTTCAATTTTCATAATGTTCCATGTATGCTTGTATAGAAAGTGTTTTCTAAATTTTATGTGGCAGATTCTGTGTATGGAGATAGAAAAAAGCACTTTGTGTGTGGTATTCTAACATTATATATGCTTACTAAATGTGTGTTAATTCTAACTTTTCTTATAATGTTATACAAATTTTCTCCTCTCATTTTTTTTTCTCCTCTCAGTAATTTTTGCTTCACACTTGGGACTGTAATACACAATCCAAATTTAATTTAATTATATTTAGAATTATAGGTAGAATTAAATTATAGATTGATGTTAATTTATTATCATCAGCCCCATTGCCTCAGTTTCTTTTAACTCTGTGTAAATTTCACCTTATCAGTGAGGTATTCCCTACCACCACTCTATTTAAACCAGCATGTCTCCACCACACCCCACAGCATTTCCTGTCTCCTTAACTAACATTTGCTATCAGCATCCTTTGTGTTTCCTTATGAAAGGTTGCATGCAGCTGAGAGCCATGTGCTACACCGGGATTCGTGACCTCCAGAGGAGAGGACCGATCTGTGACCAGAAACAAGGCTTGACCACTCGGAGATTTTTGCGTAAAATAATTTTATTAAAGTATAAAAGAGATAGAGAAAGCTTCTGACATAGACATCAGAAGGGGGCAGAAAGAATGCCCCTTTGCTAGTTTTAGCAAGGCATTTTATATCTGTTAATCAGATAAGAGAAACACCTCAAGGCTGAGGGAGTTTCACCAGGCCTCTCTCCCACAACGTGCATTTTGAGATAGAACGACACAAGGTGTGTCATCCCCCGTCATAAAACAATTGACATGAATATTGGTTTGTTGAACCATTATCAGCCCAAGGTTTGAGAAAAGGAAAAAAAAAAAAAAAAGTTAGTTTTAGGCAGAACCAGGTGTCATCAAAAGAGAAGGAAAAAAAAAGTCTGCCATTTGCAGTCTATTTCCTCCTGCTGCTTGGGGACCTCTGGCCTTCCTCCCTGTTAACCCTCTTACTTATTCTATTTATTGTCTGTCTTCCCCCACTGGAATGTAAGTTCCAAGCAGACCTGCATTTCATCTGTTTGGTTTACTTCTGTATCGCCTAAACCTAGAACAGTGCTGGGCACATAGAAGGAAATCAGTATACAGTTGATGGATGACCTCTGTCATTCCTAGTTATTTTTGTTTCTTCTGAGCCCAACTATGTATTTAAGATAAGAATTTGTTATACTTAGCATTTCCGTATATTTGCAATAGAAAGCTTTTCAGTTAACTTCATTTAAAATATTGTCGGTACAATAAGATAGCCTTTTATTCTTCAACTCACTCTCATCTTTTCCCATCAGTATCACTCCATTAAAATTGCTTTTACAAAGCAATTGCTTTTACAAACCTACAGAAGGGAATGGCTACCCACTCCAGTATTCTTGCCTGGAGAATTCCGTGGACAGAGGAGCCTGGCTTGCTACAGTCTATAGGGTTGCAAAGAGTCGGACACGACTGAAGTGACTAGCACTTCCACTTTCACAACCATTGGTTAGACTAGATTATGCTGCAGTATCGATTCCAAAATTTCAGTGGCTTGCCTACAACATACATGTATTTCTTTTGTACACTGCATTTTGGTGGTAGGTCAGCTGACATTCTGCAACATGCCTTTTTCACTTCAAGATCTAGGCTAAATGAAAAACCGTGCCTAGACTATCATTATCTCTGTGACAGAAGAGAAAGATAGAGGGGGTATATACCTCTGCACTGATCTATGGTATGAGAATATTTAATAATCCCCCACCCCATAGACAGGAGCTCATAAAAGCAACTGGAAGAAAAAGCAACTAATATTTTGAACAACAACTTAATATTCCACCATCTGAAAAAACAATGTTACAGATCTTTGTTGCTAATTCCCATGGATAAGTTTTAGTCCTGTTCTTACTCAACTTATCACAATCATTTGACAGCCTGAAAATCTATAGCTATGGGATCTCTAGCTATAGGATGCCACCCCCTACTTCATAAAGCATTTTATTCACATGGCTTTCCTCAGTCCATACTCTTCTGGTTTTACTCTAGCAGCCAAAGTATATATGTGACACATATAACTGGCAGAATCTAACGTAAAGGTGACCACATTTGGGTGTGGAGAAAAGGGAACCCTCTTATATTGTTGGTGGGGATGCAAACTAGTACAGCCACTATGGAGAACAGTGTGGAGATTCCTTAAAAAACTGGAAATAGAACTGCCATATGAACCAGTAATCTCACTGCTGGGCATACACACTGAGGAAACCAGAATTGAAAGAGACACGTGTACCCCAATGTTCATCGAAGCACTGTTTACAATAGATAGGACACGGAAGCAACTTAGATGTCCACTGGTAGACGAATGGATAAGAAAGCTGTGGTACATACACACAATGGAATATTACTTGGACATTAAAAAGAATACATTTGAATCAGTTCTAATGAGGTGGATGAAACTGGAGCCTATTATACAGAGTGAAGTAAGCCAGAAAGAAAAACACCAATACAGTGTATTAACACTGCTGCTGCTAAGTCACCTCAGTCGTACCTAACTCTGTGCGACCCCATAGACAGCAGCCCACCAGGCTCCCCCGTCCCTGGGATTCTCCAGGCAAGAATACTGGAGTGGGTTGCCATTTCCTTCTCCAATGCATGAAAGTGAAAAGTGAAAGTGAAGTCGTTCAGTCGTGCCCAACTCCTAGCGACCCCATGGACCACAGCCTACCAGGCTCCTCCGTCCATGGGATTTTCCAGGCAAGAGTACTGGAGTGGGTTGCCATTGCCTTCTCCAGTATATTAACGCATATATATGGAATTTAGAAAGATGGCAACGATGACCCTATATGTGAGACAGCAAAAGAGACACAGATATAAAGAACAGACTTTTGGACTCTGGGAAAAGGTGAGGGTGGGATAATTTGAGAGAATAGCATTGAAACATGTATATTACCATATATTAAATAGATGACCAGTCCAAGTTCGATGCATGAAACAGGGCACTCAAAGCTGATCCACTGGGAAAAATGAGAAGGATGGGATGGGGACGGAGGTGGGATGGGGGTTCTGGATGGAGGACATATGTACACCCATGGCTGATTTATGTCAATGTATGGCAAAAACCACCACAATATTGTAATTAGCCTCCAGCTAAAATAAATTAATTAATTAAAAGAAAATGACCACATTTTACAACTTGTCTTATATTCAGCTCAGTCATGTCTGACTCTTTACAACCCCATGGACTGTAGCACACCAGGCCTCCCTGTCCATCACCAACTCCCAGAGTTTACCCAAACTCATGTCCATTGAGTTGGTGATGCCATTCAACCATCTCATCCTCTGTCTGCCCCTTCTCCTCCTGCTTTCAATCTTTCCCAGCATCAGGGTCTCTTCAAATAAGTCAGCTCTTCACATCAGGTGGCCAAAGTATTGGAGTTTCAGCTTCAACATCAGTCCTTCCAATGAACACTCAGGACTGATCTCCTTTATGATGGACTGGTTGGATCTCCTTGCAGTCCAAGGGACCCTCAAGAGTCTTCTCCATCACCACAGTTCAAAAGCATCAGTTCTTCAGCACTCAGCTTTCTTTTATAGTCCAACTCTCACATCCATACATGACTACTGGAAAAACCATAACCTTGACTAGATGGACAACTGTTGGCAAGGTAATGTCTCTGCTTTTTAATATGCTGTCTAGGTTGGCCATAATTTTTCTTCCAAGGAGTAGGTGTCTTTGAATTTCATGGCTGCAGCCCCCATCTGCAGTGATTTTGGCGCCCCCCAAAAATAAAGTCTTTCACTGTTTCCCCATCTATTTGCCATGAAATGATGGGACCAGATACCATGATGTTAGTTTTCTGAATGTTGAGTCTTTAAGCCAAATTTTAACTCTCCTCTTTCATTTTCATCAAGAGGCTTTTTAGTTCTTCACTTTCTGCCATAAGGGTGGTGTCATCTGCATATCTGAGGTTACTGATATTTCCCCCGGCAGTCTTGATTCCAGCTTGTGCTTCTTCCAGCCCAGCGTTTCTCATGATGTACTCTGCATAGAAGTTAAATAAGCAGGGTGACAATATACAGTCTTGTTGTATTCCTTTTCCTATTTGGAACCAGTCTATTGTTCCATATCCAGTTCTAACTGTTGCTTCCTAACTGGCATACAGGTTTCTCAAGAGGTGGGTCAGGTGGCCTGGTACTCCCATCTCTTTCAGAATTTTCCACAGTTTATTGTGATCCACACAGTCAAAGGCTTTGGTATAGTCGATAAAGCAGAAATAGATGTTTTTCTGGAACTCTGTTGCCTTTTCGATGATCCAGCAGATGTTGGCAATTTGATCTCTGGTTCCTCTGCCTTTTCTAAAACCAGCTTGAACATCTGGAAGTTCATGCTTCACATATTGCTGAAGTCTTCCTTGGAGAATCTTGAGCATTACTTTACTAGTGTATGAGATATGTACAATTGTGAAGTAGTTTGAGCATTCTTTGGCATTGCCTTTCTTTGGCATTGGAATGAAAACTGACTTTTCCAGTCCTGTGGCCACTGCTGAGTTTTCCAAATTTGCTGACATATTGAGTTCAGCACTTTCACAGGATCATCTTTTAGGATTTGAAATAGCTCAACTGGAATTCCATCACCTCCACTAACTTTGTTCATAGTGATTCTTCCTAAGGCCCACTTGATTTCACATTCCAGGATGTCTGGCTCTAGGTGAGTGAGTACACGCTTGTGATTATCTGGGTCGTGAAGATCTTTTTTGTACAGTTCTTCTGTGTATTCTTGCCACCTCTTCTTGATGTCTTGCACTTCCGTTAGGTCCATACCTTTTCTGTCCTTTCTTGAGCCCATCTTTACATGAAATGCTCCCTTGGTATCTCTAATTTTCTTGAAGAGATCTCTAATCTTTCCCATTCTATTGTTTTCCTCTATTTATTTTCACTGATCATTGAGGAATGCTTTCTTATCTCTCCTTGCTATTCTTTGGAACTCTGCATTCAAATGGGTATATCTTTCCTTTTCTCTTTTGCTTTTTGCTTCTCTTCTTTTCACAGCTATTTGTAAGGGCTCCTCAGACAGCCATTTTGCTTTTTTGCATTTCTTTTTCTTGGGGATGGTCTTGATCCCTGTCTCCTGTACAACGTCATGAACCTCCATCCACAGTTAATCAGGCACTCTATCAGATCCAGTCCCTTAAATCTATTTCTCACTTCCACTGTATAATCTTAACGGATTTGATTTAGGCCATACCTGAATGGTCTAGTGGCTTTCCCTACTTTCTTCAATTTAAGTCTGAATTTGGCAATAAGGAGTTCATGACCTGAGCCACAGTCCACTCCTGGTCTTGTTTTTGCTGACTGTATATAGCTTCTCCATCTTTGGCTGCAAAGAATATAATCAATCTGATTTTGGTGTTGGCCATCCGGTGATGTCCACGTATAGAGTCTTCTCTTGTGTTGTTGGAAGAGGGTATTTTTGTTCTCTTGACAAAACTCTATTAGCCTTTGCCCTGGTTCATTTTATACTCCAAGGCCAGATTTGCCTGTTACTCCAGGTGTTTCTTGACTACCGACTTTTGAATTCCAGTCCCCTATGACAATAACATCTTTTTTGGGTGTTAGTTCTAAAAGGTCTTGTAGGTCTTCTTAGAAGCATTCAACTTCAGCTTCTGTCTTATATTTAAAAAATCATAAACTTATCTTCATCATTGTAAAGAAAACCACAGCCAATTATCTTTCAAGTGTTAGTGAGAATGATGTTATTAATATTGACTTTAACCTTGAGAAGAGGAACTTTTCAAGTGCTTAGCCCTATTGTTGTCGGCACACGTTCTGGGAAACAAACTCAATCAGAAGGACAATGAAGATAGTGAAGTGCAGTTTATGACACCAGCGGGCCCAAGGCAGAGTCTCCTCTTAGCCAAGGACCCTGACCAGTTTTTGTGAAAACCTTATATACCCTAAGTGTATGTGCTCAAACCCACCTCCCCAAATTCTCTGAAACTAGTTTGAACAAAGGAAAAGAAAGATACAATCAAAGTTAGCTCGTGATTCATATGCCTTAAACCCATGATTCCTATGCCTTAACCCTAGGTAACAGTGGACAATTACCAATAGGCCTGTGGTCATACCCCAATAAGCATAATAGAATTTATGATTCTATTCGGTTGCACAGATAATTAGGGTATTCTTTTAGGCACTGGAGAGTGTAGGTACGAGCCATGGGGCTCTTCCAGCTGGGAGGTCTGGTTTTCCAGTTGGTATGTTGTTTCCATAGATACTGGGCATATAGCTCAAAGTCCACAGTCCGGCCCAAGATGGAGTCCTGCTTTCAAGATGGAGCCTGTTCTGTCTGTTTTCTCCTTCACTATGCTAAAAATTGTGTGAATAATCTTAATCAATTTCATTTGTTCTTTGAATTTAATGAGGTTTTATGTTAATATTTGCAATCATCACTTAATGTGGTTTCTTCTACTCTTCCAGTAAGCATAAACTCAAGATGAGTTAAATAGCTTTATAAACATGAAAATAGCTTCATAATAGTCAAAGCACTGGGTTATGTATTCTATCTGACAGGTGTACAATATAGTTCTTTCAAAATGCAATTGTGTAAAATGTAATTGATTTAATTACATGATCACACATTTAAAACTATTTTTATTTTGATGATGTTTTGCTAAATACATAATCTGTTGCTGGAGAGTCTGCATCTTAGATAACTTTCTGCAATGTCAATAAGCAAATACTAGTTGATATTTTGGAGAAGGCAATGGCAACCCACTCCAGTACTCTTGCCTGGAAAATCTCATGGGCGGAGGAGGCTTGTAGGCTGTAGTCCATGGGGTCGTGAAGAGTTGGACAAGACTGAGCGACTTCACTTTCACTTTTCACTTTCATGCATTGGAGAAGGAGGTGGCAACCCACTCCAGTGTTCTTGCCTGGAGAATCCCAAGGATGGGGGAGCCTGGTGGGCTGCCGTCTATGGGGTCGCACAGAGTCGGACATGACTGAAGCGACTTAGCATCAGCAGCAGTTGATATTTTGATGCTACAAATATTACTTCTTAGAAAAATATGGGAAAGTATCCATAGTCTTGACATCAAGATTACCTCTATTGCCAATTAGAACTAGTTTTATCTCTTCTCTTTTCTACTTTCCATATTCCTAAAATGAAGGAATTGAGTGAGATGATCTACAAAGCCTTTTCCAATGGTTTCTGCTTTTACTTGCTGCAAAAGTCCAATGACTTTTATCATCACTTTTGTAAAGCTAAGTCATATTTGGCAATGAATTTGACTAGCATTCCTCACAAATTATATGTCCCAGATTTTCTCTTTCTGCAGTCATTCCTTGGTGGTCAAACTCCATGAGAACAGTATTATCACTGTGGCCTGAAAACGCCTTTCAATTGCAAATTACAAATAATAACTTGACAGCAGAGAATGAAGCACTCTTTTCCTGAAGGCATTAGTTTTATGCATTTAAAAACCTTAAAGCATGATGCATCAGAGAGATGGAACAGTGTCATCAAGTAGATATTGCACTCAATGTCAGGGGATTTAGTATTAGTTCTGCCACCGACTATTCTTGCCTCAGTCAACTCCATAACTGCCATTAAAATGGAAAATACATTATTTAACTATTTTTCAGTTCTGAAGTTCTCCATATTTATACACACAGAGGCTCCAATCTTTATGTGGGCAAAGTAAACAAAAAAATCAAAAAAGTTAAATTTAGTTCAGTTCAGTTCAGTTCAGTCACTCAGTTGTGTCTGACTCTTTGCAACCCCATGAACTGCAGCACGCAAGGCCTCCCTGTCCATCACCAACTGCCAGAGTCTACCCAAACTCATGTCCACTGAGTCGGTGATGCCATCCAACAATCTCATTCTCTGTTCTCCCCTTCTCCTCCTGTCCTCAATCTTTCCCAGTATCAGGGTCTTTTCAAATGAGTCAGGTCTTCGCATCAGGTGGCCAAAGTATTGGAAATTTAGTTAGAGACTTGGAAATTTTTAGACTTCCATGGCACCTATATCTTTAGCCTTCTGTAATTTTTGAGACCCGGCCCCCCATGACACTTATGCTTATCTCATTTAATCCCCTGGCACTTTCAAGACATTTGGTTTTTTTCTGTTTTGCCTAAATCCCATAATGACTCTATTCACTAGGAAAGACTTTTCATTTCAGATTTTTGATTGATTTTCATTCAGGTCAGTTCAGTTCAGTCCAGTCGCTCAGTCGTGTCCGACTCTCTGTGACCCCATGAATCGCACCATGCCAGGCCTCCATGTCCATCATCATCTCCTGGAGTTCACTCAAACTCATGTCCATCGAGTCGGTGATGCCATCCAGCCATCTCATCCTCTGTCATCCCCTTTTCCTCCTGCCCCAATCCCTTCCAGCATCAGAGTCTTTTCCATTGAGTCAACTCTTCACATGGGGTGGCCCAAGTACTGGAGTTTCAGCTTTAGCATCATTCACTCAGGTCTTTTATTTTTGTTTTGACTTTATAAAAAACTGGTTAGATCACTTTTGATTGGTATAATCCATAAATTTTATCTGAATTTGGCAAGCAAGTTTAGACCATCTGTGAACTGATTAGCTTTCAACATTCTGATTTTCTCACAGCTGCCTGTGACAGGGGCACAGCTATAATTATGATTAGCAATGAGGTTGCTGCTACAAAGTCACTTCAGTTGTGTCCGACTCTGTGCAACCCCATAGACGGCAGCCCACCAGGCTCCCTCGTCCCTGGGATTCTCCAGGCAAGAACACTGGAGTGGGTTGTCATTTTCTTCTCTAATGCATGAAAGTGAAAAGTGAAAGTGAAGTCGCTCAGTCGTGTCTGACTCTTCGAGACCCCATGGACCGCAACCTACCAGGCTCTTCCATCCATGGGATTTTCCAGGCAAGAGTACTGGAGTGGGGTGCCATTGCCTTCTCCAAGCAATGAGGTCAAGGTAGAGAATTGTTACAGAAATCTCAGGCATTATGAGGATGCCTGATGAAGCTATTCCCTGCAGGACCCTGAATATATAACACGTTAGGCAATGCAGTGATGAATTCATAGGATATATACATATGTAATTTAAAAAAAATATTAAAAATAGCAACATCTTTAAAGCCTACATCCACACTACTAAGATGCTCACACTGGGAGAGGAATTATATTTTCACAGAGCAATACCTCTGCTTGGTGTAACTTCTAAAAAAGCTGTTTCTGAAATCAATTCTAAACTCGAGGAAATTACTACCACTGGACATTTCCCTTCCTTGCAATAAAAATGTATAAAGTGGTTATTACTGCCTTTAGTAAAATTCCAAATTGTTAAATTTTAGCTGGTAATTGTTGAATTACTATTTATTTAATTCCAACCATCACTAAGTTATACAAGGTTTCTGTCTTTTAGTATTTGAAACATGTACGCAGGAAAAAAGCTACAGAGCAAGGTATACATTTATGTAAACCAAAAGGTTTCAGTGCCTCACTTTAGGGAAACAGCAACATGTTCATAAGCATTTGACCTCTTAACAAAATCAGGAGGTGGTATGCATGGCAGTGGTACTAGCTCTGGTGGTGGGTTGCCTAGGTTCAAATTTTAGTTTTGTTGTTACTGGCATTATGACCCTCACTAATTGCAAACTCCCTCCCCTATTCTCAGTTTTCCACTCTATAAAATGGACATAGTAATTACTTAGTGGGATTGTTGGAAATAAATGAGATAAATACTTACAATGGACTTAGATGCTCTTGTGTTACAATTGGCTTGAGCCTATTGTTAAAATTCTTTATAGAACAAAATGCTTTCCAAACAAGCACCACTGGTCTGCTTATTGGTGCATTATCTAATGCAGAAAAATTCTAGTAAGACAAAATAATTTAGGCAGACAGTATAAACAATCACACATGAAATAAATATTTCTGTGACTTCAATTGAAAATGCAATGTTTTACTGCAACCTTATTCTCTTTTGGGATGAAAAGATTTGACATTCTCACCTTTAAAATTAGAAGTAAGTGTTGTTTTGGTTGCAGAGTGGGAGCAGGCAGAATTAAGAAACAAAGTTGAGCTCTAAATTCAAATGAAGTGAAGGGAAGTAGAAAACTAATACTCAGAGTAGGGGCAAGTGAGGAAGGGTGATAAAGTATGAAGCCAAATTATAAGACAATAATAATATGAATTTTTAAAAAATCATTAAGAGGAAAATCTGGTTTTGAGTTTTATCTCAATCCCTTAAAAACCCATCACCAGAGTATTTAGACAGTAGGAATTGCAAGTTTTGTGAGTATAGCCAAATCTAGTTAATATTAATTCTATTTAAACTACCATGACTGAACAAAGTCATTTTCTAATACATGATATAAATATGTCTGGTTTATACTAATTGGCAGAGAATTATTTCCCTTGTATATATGTGTTCTGAAAGCACTTAGGTTAAATAATATATATTGTACAAATAACAGTTCTTTTTAAAAGTCAAATGTTTAAATAAAAAGTGCATACACTTATATAGCTTTACATTTGAAGATACCCTCAATGGCAAAGCAATGTCATGGGTATAGGCAGGAGTCATGATTTCAATTTGTCGCATTAAACCAACCATGGGAAAATGCCTCCAGTTGGTTGATTTCATTTTCAAGTTGTGGAAAATCAGACTACTTATAAGAAACTACTATTTAAAGTTTAAAAAATCCCACTGTGAATAAATAGGTGTTGATGTTACCTCTTGATAGCATTATGTGCAATACTGTGCCATAAAAATTCTTAAATGTATGGAGATTTCTAAGCAAGCAGAACAAACTGCTCCACAGAGAGTAAAGCAACAAAGCTATCCATATTCTGAAACATTCACCTTCCCAAATGTTGACCCTTTCAAAAGTTTGATGTTCCTGGATTTAAAAATTGCAAGCTTATTTTGCCAGTGGAGAAGTTTAAAGCATAAAATAAATTTATGCTACATGATCATGAAAGCACACGTGTTTTAAATGTTCAAAGCAAGTATTATAAAAGTCATGTGTTGTTTGTATAGGGGCAATGGATAGCTGATAACCTTATAAATATATTGATTTATCACAGGTACTTTGACAGAATGCATGGTAGCCTAGGATTTTTCTTGTCATTTATTTTTACAAGACAATAGTTGAAAAATAGCTTTCCTCAGAGAACATGTTGACTAAATAAGACCACTAATGGAGACATATCACCATTTTCACCTCACTCACCATACTTTGCAACAGAATTATTTGAATTACAACTTTTAGACAGGCTTCCCAGGTGGCGCTAGTGGTACAGAACCTACCTGCCAATGCAGGAGACATAAAAGACACGGTTTGGTCCCTGGGTCGGGAGGATCCCCTGGGGGAGGACATGGCAACCCACTCCCAATATTCTTGCCTGGAGAATTCCGTAGCCTGGCCGGCTATGGTCCATAGGGTTGCAGAGAGTCTGACACGACTGAAGTGAATTAGCATGCATGCCACAATTTATCTGCCACAATGTATGATTTGGGGTATTGAAATGGTTATTTCAAGTGTGAAACATATGTGTAAATTTTGCAAGTTAGCAGGTTGACCATAATTTGCCATTAGTTCAGTCAACAAGTATTTATTGAACAACTTGTATTTTTCTAGAAATTTACTGAGTTGTGGATTGTGGAAGAAAGAGTAGGGAAAAGAAAAAGAAACCTATGATTTGACTTTGGTCCTAAACAGCTTTCAACCCCCAAACAAATATATGCTGCTGCTGCTAAGTCACTTCAGTCGTGTCTGACTGTTTGCGACCCCATAGATGGCAGCCCACCAGGCTCCCCCATCCCTGGGATTCTCCAGGCAAGAACACTGGAGTGGGTTGCCATTTCCTTCTCCAATCCATGAAAGTGAAAATGAAAGTGAAGTTGCTCAGTCTTGTCCGACCCTCAGCGACCCCATGGACTGCAGCCTTCCAGGCTCCTCCATTCATGGGATTTTCCAGGCAAGAATACTGGAGTGGGGTGCCATTGCCATATTTGTTTGTGTATTTACATATTTATAATCAAATATATAAATATATATATAAAACCAAGAGTGGTAGGAAGAATTCTAAGATGGCCCCCATCAGCTATCCCCCCTGCCCCCGTGTTACTCCCATGATTATGTTACATAGCAAAAGAGACTTTGAAGGTGTAAATAAGTTTACATATTTTACATCTAGTCAATATAGTCGACTGTAAATAGGGCTACTATTCAGGTGGGCCTAACCTAATTACACGAATCTCTTTAAAGCGATGAGTTTTCTCTGCACTGTAGCAGAAATCAGAGATTTAAAGCACATGTAAGTTGATGGCACTGCTGCTTGCTTCAAGATGGAAGGATCCATATGGAAAGGACCTTAGAGCAACTTCCAGTTGCTGAGAGTGACCCCCAGTTTATGCCAATCAGAAAACAGGAACTTAGTTCTACATGCACAGGAACTGAATTATGGCAAGTACCTGAATGAGTTTGGAAGAGAACCCAGAGCTTCATATAAGAATGCAGCCCCAACTGACACCTTGATTTTTGCCATGTGGGGTCTTGAGTAGAGAACTTTGCCTAAAAGAAGGCCAGTGTGGCTACAGAACGGTGGACAAGGAGCAAAAAAATGTGTCATGTCATGCCTTCGACCATTGTAAAATAGAGATTTTTTTTTTTTAAAGCAAAGGAGCAGCATAATGAAATTTAAACAATAATTCAGTTTGCTAGTTATAGTATGGATTGGATTGGGTGAGGGATGGAGAATCAAAAAAGTTAAATTACTTTGGAAACAATTGTAACATACTAGGCAGTGGGTGAGAGTGGTTTGGACCAGGTGACAATTATTAGAGACCTATGGAAACTGTGTGATAATAAATTTGTATTAATTGGTAAGTAGTAGAATATGTCTCAAAGAAAAGTATAAATAGTAACATGTTAGATACTATATTCTTGTAAGAATTTGAAGGACAGTCTTTATGGAAAAAGTGTTTGATGAGGGCCTAGAAGAATTTGAATTTGATTTTAAAAACAAGGTGAAGCCATACTAGGCCAGTAGTTCTCAAATTTGGCAGGATATTAGATTACTTGGGTGGTGCTTTAAAGATGCTAATAGCAGGGTTTCTAATTGGCTTGGATGCTACTTAGGATTGTTAAAAAGTCTCAGGTGTTTGCAGTAGACCAAATAAAGAAAATCAGGCTCACCAATGAGAATGCTTGCATGCCTATTCAGTTGTGTCTGACTCTTTGCAGACCCATGGACCATAGCCCATCAGGCTCTCGGGTCTGTGGGATTCTCCAGGCAAGAATACTGGAGTGGGTTGCCATTTCCTTCTCCAGGGGATCTTTCCCACCCAGAGACTGAACCAGCGTCTCTTGCATTGGCAGGCGGATTCTTTACCACTGGGCCACCTGGGAAGCCCCCACCAACTAAGATGGGCGTGATCCAATTGATTGAAGGCCTGAGGAGAACAAAAAGATGGAGGCAGGGGACATTTGCTTTCTCTGAGCTGAGATGTTCGTTTCCTCCTGGCCTACTAGATCAGCACTCCTGGTTCTTGGGCTTTTGGACCCAGATTGTGAAATCAGTGCCCCAATTCTCAGGGCTATGGATTCCGACTTAACTATGCCACCAGTTTTCCTGATTTTTCCAGCTTGCAAGACGGCAGACCAGGGAACTTCTCAGTATTCATAACTACGTGAGTCAATTCCTATAATAAATCTTCTGTTTTACATATATCTGTATATATCCTACTGGTTCTGTTTCTCAGGAGGACTCCGATTAATACCAATGCTAGATTATAACTGCATTAAACAAGTAAGAACTTTTCTAATCCTGGAGGGGTCAGAGCTAGCGGATGAGAAGGTAAAAACATGGGAAAGTATAGAGGGTGCCAACCATGTCTCTCTTCCTCACTCCAGAATTCCCAGCTCGGTTAATTTTCTATTCCTGCCATATTATTGCTGCGGGTGAATTAAGGTTTTTTCTTCATCGCGAAAACGGTTAAGAAAGTAAAGTTTAGTTAAGCAAGAATCCACTCTCAGAGGGAGAGTGGGCAGACAGGTGAAGAGCTGCGTTCTGAGGGGCATACTGGGAAAGGAGGAGTGAATTTTTTTTTTTTTAATCCCAGCTCCTATTTCCCCAGAAGAGGGATTTTTGACTTTATGTAGCTTAGATCAGAAGTGTCATGGCATCAGTGCTTGATGGGTACTTCTTATCTGTAAGGCTATTTTTATGAGAGCATAATGAGCAACAGGTTACAATCTGAGGCAGGAGATTCCTGCCTTTCCCCACCTTTCTCTGTTTGCTACCCGGACCTTTATCATCCAAGATGTGTGGTTTCCTGTCATTCTGGAAGTTCCTGCTTTCCTTTGTCTGCCTATGGATCCCCACTTTTTACAAGATGCATGATTTCCTGCCATCTGGCCCCAGCCCCCCTTTCTCTGCTCCTACCTAGCTACCTGCCTGCTATAACAGTATCACAAACTTTAGGGCTTAAAACAAATTTATTATCTCACACTCTGTATATGGCTGAGATGCTTTCTCTGCCAAGGGGCTCCAAAGGCTGCCTAAGGGTCGGTGGTGCTGTATTCCTTCCTGGTGGCTCTGGGAGAGAATCCTCTAGGTTCATCCTGGTTGAAAAGTGAGTTCGTTTTCATTCAGCTGTGGGACTAAGAGCCTCATTGCCTTGCTAGTTGTTAGCTGGCAGTTCTCAGCTTCTTGAGGCCTTTGACATCCCCTGGTTTTTATCCCCTTCAGCACTAACAACAGCGGAGAGAAGCCCTCTCCGCGTTGAGATATCTTTGACTCTTCTATCTCCTGTCTTCTGAGGCATCTACCGGTTATTATAGTTTCCTTTTCTAAGCCGGAGAAGGTGATGGCACCCCACTCCAGTACTCTTGCCTGGAAAATCCCATGGATGGAGGAGCCTGTTAAGCTGCAGTCCATGGGGTCGCTAAGAGTCGGACATGACTGAGCGACTTCACTTTCACTTTTCACTTCATGCACTGGAGAAGGAAATGGCAACCCACTCCAGTGTTCTTGCCTGGAGTATCCCAGGGACAGGAGAGCCTGGTGGGCTTCCGTCTATGGGGTCGCACAGAGTCGGACAGGACTGAAGCGACTTAGCAGCAGCAGCAGCTTTTCTAAGCGCCCCTGTGATTCCACTGGACCCACTTGGACAATCTAGCCTAATCTCGATATTTAAGGTTAATTGTAATTAATACCTTAATTCTATCTGTAAGTCCCTTCATAGCAGGTGTTTTGAGTTGTGTTTAATTCAATAGCTAGAGGAGAAGAATCTTAGAACATCTTAAAAATTCTGTAAAACCCAACAGCTGAAGACTGAACAGAGCTCAATGTAAAAGGAAGTATAAAATGAATGGTAGATTTAAATGCCAAAAAATGAAATTATTTATTAGTATCTCAGATTAGCTGGAGAAGCTCTAATAACTGTCAGCTATTTCATCTGGGTTTGAGAAAATTAAGTCAACAAAGTTAAACAAGGTGGGCATTTTCTGGTTTCTTTTCTGATTTTTGATCTCTTTCCAGTCTTCCTTAGAGAAATCATTTACCCTCATGGCTTCAACAATCTCTGTATGAATTTCTTTTGCAAATGGCATCTTTTGTGTGTGTGTTTGAGAGAGAGATATCCAAGTGTAGACACTTTAAAGTACAATGTTTCAGGGTTTATTATTTAAATAGCATATGGAAAATTTTGTAAATTTGTTTCCTGAAACTTGCCAGTCTAAGTCAGAGTTTATAGAGATTTCATTAAGGTTAAAAAATAATAAGCACTGAATTTGGGTTACATACACATTCTGTTATAAATAGTTCAATAGTTTAAAAAAAAGTCAAAACCTCAAACATAATGATAGTAATAATACTTTATTTGCATATTTTATGGGAATGTTTTAAAGTCTAAATGAGATTAATGTATATTGAAGCAATTTGAAAAATATAAAGGACTATTCAAATGAGAAACGGGGATTTTTACCTGCACGGACAAAAAAAATTACTGGTTGAAAAAGATTTTAATTACAATTTTTCAATGCAGATGAGTTCAAACAAACTGAATCATTGTTTTATATAAATTGCATTTTTGCAGTTGAGTGACATCTATTAATAGTTATGATAACTATTACATTTGCTTTGGATAATTCTTGTTTTTAAGAATCAGTTAATTTTAAGAATTAACTGATTCTTAAAATAGCATATTTTAAGATTCTTCTGAATTCTTATGATTCTTCTGAATAGCATATAGATTTGAAGTTTAAGCAAAAAATCATTTTCATGGGAACACATTGCAGTGTCAGTTCAGTGGGTTTTTTGAGCTATGCAAAATTCAACTTGATTAACTTTCCAATATTTTCAGTTCAGCAAACTATACATTGTAATCAAATATAAAAAAAGGAATGTAAACCATGCATTTCTAATTCATTTGTCTTTAGAACATCATATCAATATACAGTGTAAGCTCAAGAAATGAACAGACCTTTTACAATTTGTTTTTTTCCAAAAAGTTAAGTTGGTTTTACTTACTATGAAAATGTAATAGGAATCATAATACAATTTTAAAAACACTAATCTCAAAGCACAATAAATTGTGTTGCCTTTTCTTTTAGAATGTCTATGGACATATTAACAGACTTATTGAAAAATCTATTATAATGGTTGACTGAGTAATGGTCCCCAAAGATGTTCACATAAACATTAGAATCTGTGAATGTTGTAGTATATGGCAAACACTTTGCAAATATGATTAACTTTTCCCCATTTATATGGGAAAATTATTCTGGATTATTTGGGAAGAACTTAAATGCAATAATCAATGTCCTTATAAAAAGGAAGTGAAGGGAAATTTGACTGATAGAAAAGAGGAAAACACAATGTGACCACCGAGACAGAGATAGGAATGATGTGGCCACAGGCCAAGAAATGCTGACAGTCATCAGAAGTTGTCATTTTTTCCCCAAAGAATCCTGAATAGGCAAAGCAATTTGAGAAATAATACAAACCTGGAAGCTTCACACTTGCTTATTTCAAAGTATATTATAGAGCTAAGATAATCACAAAGGTCTGATATTGAATAGACAGATGTTTACACCACTGGAACAGAATAGAGAGCCCAGAAATAAACTCTCATATATATGGTTAACCAGCCTTCAACAAGGACTACACAATGGTGAAAGGATAGTGTCTTCAACAGATGGTATTGGGGAAACAGATATTCATGTGCAAAAGAATAAAACGGGACCCTTATCTCACACTATATATAAAAATTCAAATGGATTAAAGACCTAAACATATGCCTGAAAGTATCAAATTTCTTTTCTTTATGCTTGTCACTGTGCTTTAAATTAATTATTTTATAGTCAGGTCTGCTTTAATTTGATGAAAGAAACAGATACTAGATTGACTTTTAAATATATTTCTATCACATCATGCTCTTTTCTTCTCTTAGAAGAGATTTTCCTCTTTACTAATTGCTGCTGCTGCTGCTGCTCAGTCGCTTCAGTTGTGTCCGACTCTGTGCGACCCCATAGACGGCAGCCCACCAGGCTCCCCCGTCCCTGGGATTCTCCAGGCAAGAACATTGGAGTGGGTTGCCATTTCCTTCTCCAATGCATGAAAGTAAAACGTGAAAGTGAAGTTGCTCAGTCGTGTCTGACTCTTTACGACCCCATGGACTGCAGCCTACCAGGCTCCTCCATCCATGGGATTTTCCAGGCAAGAGTACTGGAGTGAGTTGCCATTGCCTTCTCTCTTTACTAATTGCTAGGTGGAGCCTAATGCTATATATCACAACTTCAAATTTTAAGAATATTTCTTCTGAATGTTTTATTGGGCAGAGTCATAAAGGCATGAATTGCAAGTGACTTGCCATAATCTGAACATATCCAAATATCTATCATACAGGAGAAAAAATTAGATATTACCAGCACTGCAGAATTCCCTTTCATGACCCCTTCATCACCTGCCCTTCCTAAGGGTAACCATTATTTTGACCTTTAATGTCATGGTTAAGTTTTACAGTTTCTTGAACTTTATATAAGTTAAATCATATACTATGTGTTCTTAGACATTTACCATATTTTGTTCAATATAATGTTGTGAAAATAAATTTGAGGACACATTTTAGTAAACCGAATCAAAGATCTATGTGAACTCTGCATGCCACTTCCCCCATGTCTGTTCTGAAGTGCTGTAGCTAGGAAAGTGAAGCATAAAAACAACCTATTGAAAGAGAACTGTGGAGAGAGCACATTTTTTGCATCATACATTCCGACTTTTTTGAATTAGGGGGAAATTTCTGGATAAGGAATTCTAATTGAAAGACATAGATCATGATCAGTGGAGACTACAATTATCTTTTAATTATTGGACTACTCATAATAAAAATCAATAAATTCATTAGGAATGTTAGTCAAATATGAACAAAAAATGGAAGAATACAGTCTTAAGCATTTTCAAGAGTCTATAATTGCAGGGAAGGGTAGGCGTAGAAAAGCCAATCAATTTTTGCCCCTGTTTTTCAGTTCTTCAGAAACGTGTATATAAATTACAGAACTAGGTGATCAGAAATTTAAGATGGAAAATTTTTAGCAGTTTGAATGTTTACAACAAAAAAATAGAAACCAATTTTATTCAACAAAACACCAAGTTTGTAACATATGACATTTCTCATTTTTTGTCTGCAATGGACAAATTCTTAATCAGTAGTCTGAAACTACAAATAGAACAAAAAATATCTTTGGATTTCTACATGTTAATTCAATACAAAAATTGTTTAAGAACTGGTAAATAAGACTATTAATGTAACAAACTATTAATATATTTCTTCTTAAAAATATAAAATTATATAAAGAAATTATAGCAATGTATTGTTGGGTTTGTAATAAATATAGATTGTAATATGTAAAATAATAGAACATAAAGGGAAGCAAGAATTATATGTCTAACATTCCTATGTATCACTGGAATTAAGTTACTATAAATCTGAAACAGATTTTAATAAGATTTATATTAGGTAAGCCTCAGAGCAACCACTAAGAAAATAAGTTTTTTAAAAAGGGAATATCATTATAGGAATTAAAATGTTACACTAACATATACTGACTTAATGCCAGCACAAGTCACCCACCTCTGTACCATATTACTGGGTACCCTCACCCTTCACCATGTTGGTGAAATCATTACACTTTGATTTCTGCCTCTATCTTCCTGCTTACATTCCAGTTTTTCCTGGTATTTTAATAGCTTGTTCCAACAGACTTTCAAGCACAAGGTTGATTATTTGGTTTACTAGGAGAGGTGTGGGTAGACTGTGTACATTAGATTCTGTGGCCATAACCGAAGTACTGGCTGGAATCTAGGGAAGGAATTGATGTAATGCCTAGTAAAACAATGACAATAAACTCCTGACAATGTAGTTGTATGTCACTTCAGGTAAGAAACTATATCCATTTTATAAACTTGTCAACTGGTAGTTCTGATTCTCTTAAGTGGATAGCAGAAGTGATGAGAAAGAACACACTCTTCCCATAGGAGAGTAACACCCATTGAGAGAAGACCTAGAGATCTATTTCACTCATTATACTTATTCAGGGAAATCCTTTTTAAATCTTTACTGTTTTCATGTGTTGGCAATTACATTTACTATATCAATGTTGAACACATGACACATGAAAATATATACATATTGTTGTTCAGTAGCTTAGTCGTGTCCGACTCTTTGCAACCCCATGGACTGCAGCATGACAGGTTTCTATGTCCTTCTCCATCTCTCATAGCTTGCTAAAACTCATGTCCATTGAGTCAGTGATGCCATCCAATCATCTTGTCCTCTGTCATCCCCTCTTTTCCTGCCTTCAATCTTTCCCAGCATCAGGGTCTTTTTAATGAGTCGGCTCTTCGTATCAGGTGGCCAATGTATTGCAGCTTCACTTTCAGCATCATTTCTTCCAATGAATATTCAGGACTGATTTCCTTTAGGAATTAGGTTTCCATCATAGCTCAGTTGGTAAAGAAGCCACCTGCAATGCAGGAGACCCTGGTTCAATTCTTGGGTAGGGAAGATCAACTGGAGAAGGGATAGGCTACCCACTCCAGTATTCTTGGACTTTCTTGTAGCTCAGCTAGTAAAGAATCCACCTGCAATGTGAGAGACTTGGGTTCGATCTCTGGGTTGGGAAGATCCCCTGGAGAAGGGATCCTTTAGGACTGACTGGTTTGATCTCTTTGTGATCCAAGGGACTCTCAAGAGTCTTCTCCAATACCACAGTTCAAAAGCATCAATTCTCAAGTGCTCCGCTTTCTTTATACTCCAACTCTCACATCCATATGCGACTACTGGAAAAAGCATAGCTTTGACTATACTAACCTTTGTCTTCAAAGTAATGTCTCTACTTTTTAATATGCTGTCTAAATTTGTCATAGCTTTCCTTCCAAGGAGCAAGCGTCTTTTAATTTCATGGCTGCAGTCACCATCTGCGGTGATTTTGGAGCCCAAGAAAATAAAGTCCGTCACTGTTTCCATTGTTTCTCCATCTACTTGCCTTGAAGTGATGGTGTTGTAGCCACCCGTTCTGGGAAACAAACTCACTCAGAATGACAATGCAGATAGTGGAGTGCAGTTTATTACACCGGCAGGCCCAAGGCAGAGTCTCCTTTTAGCCAAGGACCCTCACCAGTTTTTGTGAAAACCGTATATACCCTAAGCGTACATGCCCAAATCCACCTCCCCAAATTCTCTGAAACTAGTCTGAACAAAGGAAAAGAAATATACAATCAAAGTTAACCTGTGATTCATATGCCTTAAAGCCGTGATTCCTATGCCTTAAGCATAGGTAGTTAACAGTGGACAATCATCAATAGGCTTGTGGTCATACCCCAATAAGCATAATAGAATGTATGATTCTATTCAGTTACACAGATAATTAGGGTATTCTTTTAGGCATGGAGAGCCCTGGGGCTCTTCCTTCCAGGGGCCTGGTTTTCCAGTTGGTATGTCATTTCCATAGATACTGGCCATATAGCACCAAGTCCACAGTCCAGCCCAAGATGGAGTCCTGCTTTCAAGATAGAGCCTGTTCTGTTTCCTCCTTCAATGGGACCAGATGCCATGATCTTAGTTTTTTGAATGTTGAGTTTTAAGACAATTTTTTCACTCTCCTCTTTCACATTCATCAAGAGGCTCTTCACTTCCTCTTCCATTTCTGCCATGAGCGTGGTGCCATCTGCATATCTGAGGTTATTGATATTTCTCCCGGTAGTCTTGATTCCAGCTTGTATTTCATCCAGCCCGGAATTTCAAATTATGTACTCTGTATCTAAGTTAAATAAGTAGGGTGACAGTATACAACCCTGATGTACTCCTTTCCCAATTTGGAACTGAAAGGTTGTTGCTGAACTACAAAAGATGCCGGGATTCTTGGCCTCTGGAGAGGAATTCAATCTGGGGCCAGAGACAAGGCTTGATTGCTCAGAGCTTTTGTGTAATGAAGTTTATTAAAGTATAAAAGAGATAGAGAAAGCTTCTGACATAGACGCCCGAAGAGGGCAGAAAGAATACCCCCCTGCTAGTCTTTAGCTGGATGTTATATAGCTACTAGCAGTCTGCTAATTAAAGAAAGGAAATGTCTCAAAACCCAGAGAATGGCACCAGGCCCCTCACCCACAAGATGCATTCTGAGATAATCTTGGCACCAGGTGAGTCATCCCGGGCCATAGAACGATTGACATGAATCTTGAAGAAAGGCAGATTCCCATACAAATAAATAGTTTCATTAGTATAGATTAAGAGAACAATGTATGAGTATAACATACTGGTTTGTCATGTAGGTTCTGAGCCTTTAGGGAGAACCAACTTGAAGACAGAGTCTGGGGTAAATACATAATACATTAACAGAGTTTAAGACAAACATTTCCATAAGAAAAATGCATTGGTTAGCTCAAGGTTTGAGAAAAGTTAAGTTCAGATGGAACCAGGTGTCATAATGGCAACACAGAATTTTAAGAGAAACCTCTTTGTAAATTTGTATAGAGAAGAGGAAAAAATGTAACACGTTTGTTTCTTCCTGCCCCTTAAGAGAGAGAAAAAAATGTCTGACACTTGCAGCCTATTTCCTCCATTTGGAGACCACTGGCCTCCCTGCCTATTACCTTCTCAGAACCAGTCCCTTATTCCATGTCCAGTTCTAACTGTTGCTTCTTGACCTGCATACAGATTTCTCAGGAGACAGGTAAGGTGGTCTAGTATTCCCATTTCTTTAAGAATGTTCAGGGGATGACAGAGGATGAGATGGTTGGATGGCATCACCGACTCAATGGACATGAGTTTGAGTAAACTCTGGGAGTTGGTGAGGGACAGGAAGACCTGGCATGTTGCAGTCCATGGGGTCATGGAGAGTGAGAAAGGACTGAGCAACTGAACTGAACAGTTTGTTGTGATCCACACAGTCAAAGGTTCAACTGAACTGAACTGAACAGTTTGTTGTGATCCACACAGTCAACTACATAGTTAGTGAAGTAGAAATAGATGTTTTCCTGGAATTCTCTTGCTTTTTCTCTGATCCAACGGATATTACAATTTGATCTCTTATTCCTCTGCCTTTTCTAAATCCAGCTTGAACATCTGGAAGTTCTCAGTTCATGTACTGTTGAAGCCTAGCTTGGAGAATTTTGAGCATTACTTTGCTAGCATGTAAGATGAGTGAAATTGTGCAGTAGCCAGAGGAACTGACTCATTGGAGAATACTCTGATGCTGGGAAAGATTGAAAGCAGAAGGAGAAGGGGATGACAGAGGATGAGATGGTTGGATGGCATCACCGATTCGATGAACATGAGTTTGAGCAAGCTCCTGGAGTTGGTACAGGGAGGCCTGGTGTGATGCAGTCCATGGGGTCACCAAAAGTCAGACACGTTGAGTGAGTGAACTGAACTGTGCAGTAGTTTGAACACTCTTTGGCATTGCCTTTCTTTGGGATTGGAATGAAAACTGACCTTTTCCAGTCCTCTGGCCACTGCTGAGTTTTCCAAGTTTGCTGGCATATTGAATGCAGCACTTTCACAGCATCATCTTTTAGGATTTGAAATAGCTCAACTGGAATTCTATCACCTGCACTAGCTTTGTTTGTAGTGATGCTTCTAAGGTCCACTTGACTTTGCACTCCAGGATGTCTGGCTTTAGGTGAGTGATCACACCATCATGGTTGTCTGAGTCATGCAGATCTCTTTTTCTAGTTCTTCTGTGTATTCTTGTCACCTCTTAATATCTTCAGTTTCTGTTAGGCCCATACTGTTTCTCTCCTTTACTGTGTCCATCTTTGCATGAAATGTCCCCTTGGTATCTCTAATTTTCGTCAAGATAGTCTTTCCCACTCTATTGTTTTCCTCTATTTCTTTACATTGAACACTTAGGAAGGCTTTCTTATCTCTTATTGCTATTCTTTAGAACTCTGCATTCAGATGGGTGTATCTTTACTTTTCTCCTGTTGCCTTTCACTTCTCTTCTTTTCTCAACTATTTGTAATGCCGCCTCAGACAACCATTTTGCCCTTTTGCATTTCTTTTTCTTGGGGATGGTCTTGATCACTGCCTCCTGTACAATGTTACGAACCTCCATCCATAGTTCTTCAGGCACTCTGTCAGATCTAATCCCTTGAACCTATTTGTCACTTCCACTGTATGATTGTAAGGGATTTGATTTAGGTCATACCTGAATGGTCTAGCAGTTTTTTCTACTTTCTTCAGTAAGTATTAAGTCTGAATTTGTCAATAAGGAATCATGACCTGATCCACAGTCAGCTCTCGGTCTTGTTTTTGCTGACTGTATAGAGCTTCTCCATCTTCGTCTGCAAAGACTAACCAAACTGATTTTGGTATTGTCCATCTGGTGATGTCCATGTGTAGTGTCGTCTCGTGTTGTTGGAAGAGGGTGTTTGCTATGACCAGTGCGTTCTCTTGGCAAAACTCTGTTAGCCTTTGCCCTGCTTAATTTTGTATGCCAAGGCCAGATTTGCCTGTTACTCCAGGTGTCTCTGGGCTTCCCTCATAGCTCAGTTGGTAATGAATGTGCCTGCAGTGCAGGAGACCTGGATTTGATTCCTGGATTGGGAAGATCCCTGGAGAAGGAAATGGCAACCCACTCTAGTATTCTTGCCTGGAGAATCCCATGGACAGAGGAGCCTGGCAGGCTATAGTCCATGGGGTCGCAAGAGTCAGACACGACTTAGTGACTAAACCACTACCACCAGGTATTTCATGACTTCCCACTTTTGCATTCCAGTCCCCTATGATGAAAAGGACATCTTTTTGTGTGTGTGTGTTAGCTCTAGAAAGTTACATAGGTCTTCAAAGAACCATTCAGTTCAGCTTCTTCAGCATTAGTGGTTGGGTCATAGACTTGGATTGCTGTGACATTGAATAGTTTGCCTTGGAAACGAACAGAGATCATTCTGTCATCTTTGCAATTGCACTCAATACTACATTTTGGACTCTTGTTGACTATAAGGGCTAGTCCATTTCTTCTAAGGGATTCTTGGCCACTGTAGTCAATATAGTGGTTATCTGAATTAAATTCTCCCATTCCAGTCCATTTTAGTTCACTGATTCCTAAAATGTTGATGCTTACTGTTGCCATCTCCTGCTTGACCAATTTACCTTTATTCATGGACCTAACATTCCAGGTTCCTATGTAATTTTGTTCTTCATGGAATCAGACTTTGCTTTCACCACCAGACACATTCACAACTGGGTGGTGTTTCCACTTTGGGTCAGCCTCTTCATTCCTACTGGAGCTATTTCTTTGCTCTTCTTCAGTAGCATATTGGACACCTACCAACCTGGGAAGTTCATCTTTCAGTGTTATATCTTTTTTCCTTTTCATTCTGTTTACGGAGTTTTCAAGGCAAGAATTCTGAAGTGGTTTGCCATTCCCTTCTCCAGTGGACCACATTTTGTCACAACTCTCCACTATGGTCTATCCATCTTGGGTGGCCCTACCTGGCATGGCTCATAGTTTCATTGCATTAGACAAGGCTGTGATCCATATTATCAGTTTGGTTAGTTTTCTGTGATTGTAGTTTTCATATTAATATTTATTCACAAGTTCCTGTTTGTAGTTGCCATTTTTCCCTCCATCACCCTTCAGTCTCCTCTCTCTGTTTAAGGAGTTGTCCATCTTATGAATCTTGGTGGTTGACAGACTCAGCCAACCTCATGTATATTCCTGGAATTTACAGTCAGAAACTAGTGACAAGAAGGAATAAAGAATGATAAAATAAATAGTGATTGTAACAATAGCAACAATTTGTTTCCAGGGGCAGTAGCAAGAGTGGTACTTGCACCAGTGCAAGTTTTGGTGGTCAGTGACAGCGAGAAGGGTGTCCTCAATACACAGGTCCCATGGTATAATAGACTTGGCCTGTGATTTCAGCCACATTTTTGTTTATATTCTAAGCTTGTTGTTTCAATATCTTTTTACTTTTTTTAATGATCCTGTGAACTACTCATTTTCTCTGGAAAATCTTTTTTGAATTAAATCAGTGAGTCAGTTTCTGTTGCTTTCTGCTCAGAACTCTAATTCATACAATGGTCATAAAATGTCAAGGCCTAGAGAGCAACTTGAATACATCTAATTTAGCCAGTCTGTTATATATGTGAAAATTGAGCTAATGGTATAACATTTTATATATACAGGCTTAAATGGGGCTTCATCTTAGAATGTACACTAGAAAGTCCAGAGAGGGATATAATGATTTTACCTGAGGAGTTTTAAAAGTAATGGTGCTAAAAAGTCATTCCAGTTAATAACTCCAGATTGTTAAGAAAGCATAGAAGAATAATAACTTTTGGGGGGAAAATTTCATAGGAAAGATGGAAGTTTAAAATGCAATTTCATGGAAGAAAAGTAATAGATTTTATTGTTTTCTATTTTTATAGTCCATTCTCAATATCTTGGGTAAAGCATCTATGTTAGTTAATGGTCAGTGGTCATCACATTATGTCAGTTATTGGGTTGGCCAAAAAGCTCATTTATACTATGCTTGTTAACCCTAGGAGCTAGTATTAGGATCCCTAATTTGCAGATGAAGAAACTTGGCAAAGGGAAGCAAAGAATTGTAGAGATAGCAAGTCTTTAGTCACATGGCTCTAGGACAGGCTTTTAACCCCTTAGGCTATGCTGACTTTCAATACATGCTATAACCAGCTTCAGCAGTCTAGCAGTGTCTGTTTGCAAACTCCAGAGTGCTGAAATGCAGCTGTGGCTATAGTGTCCATGGCTTCATATTTCCTCTATCAGAGTTGTAATATGTGTGTGTGTGTGTGTTTAGATTATTTGTGGTAAATGTTGATTCCAGTAGACTGGCAAGTCAAATATGTATATGGATTACCCAGAGCTACAAACTGAACTTACAGTAATATATACTCCAAACACTATATATTCAAAGAAATGGAACCATGAAAAATGTTTGATAACTCACAGGTAGGCAAAAGAAAGGGAGAAAGAGAAAAACAAACAAACAAACATAGAAACAGATGACAGACTTAAACTCTAACATGTCAGTGATTACCTTAAATGCACAAGCCATAGACAATGATTAATACATTGATCTTTATAAAATTTTATAACCTCTCTTTTGAAGCATAATTATTAAGGACATGAAAAGAGGAATCAAAGACTTTTGGAAAAACACATATCTGACAAAGAACGTTTATTTAGAATTTATGAAGAACCCTTACAATTCAGAAAGAAGAAAAAATTATTAAAAATGGGCCAAGGATCTGAACAAATACTTCACCAAAGAAGACATACAAATGCTCAGGAAGTACATGAAAATGTGGTCTAATTCATTAATCTGGAAAATGCAAGTTAAAAATCACAATTTGATAACAGAATGCATTTAGTAAAATGATTAAAATTAAAAGACTGTGCCGTGCTAGGGAACATGTGTATCAACTGGAGCTTTCGTACATTGTTTGATGGATGTTTAAAATGGTAGTATCACTTTGAAACATGATCTTACAATTTCTTACAAAGAGATACATGCAATTATCATGTTACCTGGCCATAATGCTCCTAGCTATTCACCCATAGAAATAAAGACATATATTTCTACACATTTTTTAAAACATATATTTATAGAAACTATTCATAATAGCTCAAAACTGAATTTAATCCAAATATTCATCAGTGGAACAAACTTTCTAAAAGGAACAAGTTACTGATACACACTATGACTTGTATACATAAAAAAGCATTGAGTAAAAAAAGCCTCAAACAAGACATTATTTACTTTATAATTTTACTTACAAGAAATTATAAAGCAGGAAAAACTAATCCAGAATGGAGGAAGCTAGATATCTAGTTATCTTTGACTGGAGTTTGGAAAGAGTGAAAGGGATACTTTTAGAGTGAAGGAAATGTTTTATATTCAGTTGTGCTAGTGGATACATGGGTATCATTTTGTTGAAAGTTTTTGAACTGTAGACTTAAAATGGTGCATTTGGTGTAATACATCTCAATAGATTTTATTTAGAATGTTTAAAAAGCGAGATAATTATGGTAAAGTAAGCTATAAAGAAAACAAATTTAAAATACTAAATCCAGTTATGGTACTTAGCCATAGAAGCTAATGATGATTTGATGTGTCATACACCACAATGGGCTATCTATGAATCTATTGTTGTTAGAAAGTGTCATCAGTGAGACTGTAAAATCGGAAGACTTGACTTACCCTGGGGGTTTAGAGAATATTTCCTGAGGAAGAGACATCTGTGATAAAATATGAATGATGAACAGAGGTTAACTGTATAAAAATGGAATGAAGATGGTGCAGGTAAAGAATGTTCACAACTGTAAAAGGAGCATGCCCTGAAGCCTAGTGGGAAATAAAAGTCAACCCAAATGGGACACAGACAATTGGCTGAAATCTGGTTGAGAGGAAAGAGTAGACATAGATAAGAAACAGGCCACGGAGGATTGTTTAGGATTTTAGTCTAATATTATAAGGTTATTAAAAGATGATTAGTTGGAAATGTTCATGTGTGACATCAGATTTGTATTTTCAAAAGATTGCTCTGACTGCTGTATAGAGATTGATGGAGTGGGGCACAGAGAATGGATACAGGGAAAGTATATGGTTATTGCTGTAATCCCCATAATAGTATATTAGATAACTTAAGCTTTTGTGGTAGAAGTGGTAATGAGAAAAGTAAACATATTTTAAAGATAGCAGGTAAAATCAAAAAAGCTTTGCTATGTATTAGATATGGAGGAAGGAGTCGTCTGTGGTGTCAAGGTTGCTTCCTACATTTTCCTCTTATAGGACTAGACATATGATGATACCATTCACTGAAACACAAGGGAAAAAAGCAACTTGGTGGGAGAAAGTTCATCCATTCAGTTTTTATATATTATTAAAGTGGCTTTGAGAGAGCTAAATAGACTGGTGGAGTGCAGATTGTACTTCCCATCTTTTCTCTTCGTTTCTAATTGCCTTTCCATCTTTGAAAGATTTTTCTCCCTTTTTGCAAATCCAGGACATAAATGTTGTTTACTTAAGGTGATGTGAGCAGTTTGATGGTGCATTTTCTTTAAAGGGCTGTGTCACAATTCTGCATTTTGTCAGAAACACATTATTTTATTTGTCAAAAGCTTATTTTCTCTTTGTTAGGAAAAGACAGGTAAAGAATTTGTTGCTCTCATATGTGCTCACCATGTGTGGCCTGTTGTGTTTTGTTTAGCTGTGTGGAGAGTTTGCAATGAGATTCTTTGAAACCATTGTTAATTGTACAATAAGTTGGAGTAAAGGAGAGGTCTATACCTCTGATCAATGATATAATTGACGTAGGAAAACTTAAAATGGAGAATAAAGCAAGGAAAATGTACTGAGACCTAGACCAGATTTAGAAGCTCCTTTAAGCTTCTTGGAACATCTGGGCTTTTAGTTTAAGGATAAGCACAGTGCATTATGTAAATTATCGTGGAGCATTTTGCAGAGTCAGTGCTATGCTATGGGAATAATGTGAACACGAAGGACACTGAGGTCAGAAATTAGCCTGGCTCAAGGACATTTTGCTACAAAAAGATTTTTAGTTGTAAAAAATGGCTGAGGGTTATTTGTAAACTCAATAATAATTTAGAGTCAACAGATATTTTCTGAGTATCTAGGAAGTGCTAATATGAGCTAGATACTGCCAGAGATATGAAACTAAATAGTCCATTATCTAATATGGATTTAAAAATGTAAAATAAAAATGAACCAAGACCAACGTGTCCTCTTGGAAACTGAGTTTGGTGTTAAAGTGACATTTTGTACTGCTGGACTCAACTGTAGTTGGATTCACTGCTACTCTATCTACAGGATCTCCGCTCCCCCTCATTCAAAAACCAAGATTCTGAGATACACTCAGAGTACCTAGAATATATCCAAAAGACACTTGTGAAAGCACAGTGTTGTTGTTCAGTCGCTCAGTCATGTCCGATTCTTTGTGACCCCATGGACTGCAGCATGCCAGGCTTTATTGTCTTTCACTGTCTTACAGAGCTTGCTCAAACTTGTGTCCATTGAGTTGGTGATGTCATACAACCATTTTGTCCTCTGTTCCCTTCTCCTCCTGACTTCAGTCTTTCCCAGCATCAGGATATTTTCTAATGAGTCGGCTCTTTGCATCAGGTATTGGAGCTTCATCATGGAGAAGGCAATGGCACCCCAATCCAGTACTCTTGCTTGGAAAATCCCATGGATGGAGGAGCCTGGTAGGCTGTAGTCCATGGGGTCACAAAGAGTCAGACACGACTGAGAGACTTCACTTTCACTTTTCACTTTCCTGCATTGGAGAAGGAAATGGCAACCCACTCTAGTGTTCTTGCCTGGAGAATCCCTGTGACAGGGGAGCCTGGTGGGCTGCCGTCTATGGGGTCACACAGAGTCAGACACGACTGAAGCGACTTAGCAGCGTGAAGCACAGTAGCCTTGCCGTTTTATCTTAGAAAATGTGAGAGCACATTTTGCATTCTACTCTTCATTTATACTTGTTTATATATGAAATGTTTCCAATTAGTTAAGATAAAAAATTATTTACAAAAATGTTGTAAGTTTGTCCTGTGACATCATGTATCTCCTAATATAATTCATGGAACTCTATGCATAATTTAGTTTGAAACATGTAATTCTTCAGTTAAACCTCAAATTAGAGTAGACATGCTCACACACACACATAATCAGCTATACTTTGTTTTACAGCATACTATTTCCCTGTTATTTTTCATATATAGAATTTGAGATGACTTCATTTAAAATAATTGTAAAATCATAGCATATATCTTTAGCAGCCTAATAAGTAGAATAGAGAGGAACAATGAGCATGTTCATTGTGTAGAGCTGTTTATGTTGTCAGTGGTAACTACTAAAGAAAGATCTGTTGCCTTGACTAGAAGTATGAACACATGAAAATATTTGCTAATCTGGTTCCTGGGTAGAGAATATGAAATGACTTGCAAAAATTAAAAAAAAAAATTTATGAAATAAAAACATTCTGATTGTTGTATATGATGGTAATAACAAAGTACTATTTCTTTGCTAATGACTTGGAAATAATGATAATATTTAATAGCCAACCCAGTTGAACTCACATGGAATTAATGTGAATACCCATCTGGTAGATGATGAATCACAATGTTATATGGTTAAACCAATAAGCAAGTCCCCAAAACTCCTAATCAAAATAATCTGGGAACAATTCCAAGAATATAGAACTTGAATGTGACTGTAATTTAAGCAACAGAAAACTAATCAACTTTACTATATACTATTTGGAAAAAAGACTGTGCATATAAAAGGGCAAGAATTACCCTAGAAAAGTTACTCTAAAAAGTGGTTGACAACCTCTTGTCTGATTACCAAAGAGTCCTAATGGGCCAAGAGCTGAAACATAATTTTTTTTTTCAGTTCTTATAGATCAATATCATGCAATTTCATAAGCTTTATTTTTACATATGCTTTATATATTTTTATGTATTTTTTAAAGAATTCAATAGTATGAGTTAGACTATCTGGACAAATTAGCATAAAGATCTTCACGACCCAGATAATCACGATGGTGTGATCACTGACCTAGAGCCAGACATCCTGGAATGTGAAGTCAAGTGGACCTTAGAAAGCATGATTACAAACAAAGCTAGTGGAGGTGATGGAATTCCAGTTGAGCTATTCCAAATCCTGAAAGATGATGCTGTGAAAGTGCTGCACTCAATATGCCAGCAAATCTGGAACACTCAGCAGTAGCCACAGGACTGGAAAAGGTCAGTTTTCATTCCAATCCCAAAGAAAGGCAATGCCAAAGAATGCTCAAACTACCACACAATTGCACTCATCTCACACACTAGTAAAGTAATGCTCAAAATTCTCCAAGCCAGGCTTCAGCAATACATGAACTGTGAACTTCCTGATGTTCAAGCTGGTTTTAGAAAAGGCAGAGGAACCAGAGATCAAATTGCCAACATATGCTGGATCGTGGAAAAAGCAAGAGAGTTCCAGAAAAACATCTATTTCTGCTTTATTGACTATGCCAAAGCCTTTGACTGTGTGGATCACAATAAACTGTGGAAAATTCTGAAAGAGATGGGAATACCAGACCACCTGACCTGCCTCTTGAGAAATCTGTATGCAGGTCAGGAAGCAACAGTTAGAACTGGACATGGAACAACAGACTGGTTCCAAATAGGAAAAGGAGTACATCAAGGCTGTATATTGTCACCCTGCTTATTTAACTTATATGCAGAGGACATCATGAGAAACGCTGGACTGGAAGAAACACAAGCTGGAATCAAGATTGCCAGGAGAAATAACCTCAGATATGCAGATGACACCACCTTTATGGCAGAAAATGAAGAGGAACTAAAAAGCCTCTTGATGAAAGTGAAAGTGGAGAGTGAAAAAGTTGGCTTAAAGCTCAACATTCAGAAAACGAAGATCATGGCATCCGGTCCCACCACTTCATGGGAAATAGATGGGGAAACAGTGTCAGACTTTATTTTTCTGGGCTCCAAAATCACTACAGATGGTGACTGCAGCCATGAAATTAAAAGATGCTTACTCCTTGGAAGGAAAGTTATGACCAACCTAGATAGTATATTCAAAAGCAGAGACATTACTTTGCCAACAAAGGTTCGTCTAGTCAAGGCTATGGTTTTTCCTGTGGTCATGTGTGGATGTGAGACTTGGGCTGCGAAGAAGGCTGAGCGCTGAAGAATTGATGCTTTTGAACTGTGGTGTTGGAGAAGACTCTTGAGAGTCCCTTGGACTGCAAGGAGATCCAACCAGTCCATTCTGAAGGAGTTCAGCCCTGGGATTTCTTTCGAAGGAATGATGCTAAAGCTGAAACTCCACTACTTTGGCCACCTCATGCGAAGAGTTGACTCATTGGAAAAGACTCTGATGCTGGGAGGGATTGGGGGCAGGAGGAGAAGGGGATGACAGAGGATGAGATGGCTGGATGGCATCACCGACTCAATGGATGTGAGTCTGAGTGAACTCCGGGAGTTGGTGATGGACAGGGAGGCCTGGTGTGCTGCGATTCATGGGGTCGCAAGGAGTCGGACACAACTGAGCGACTGATCTGATCTGAAAGTTGAGATTTTAATTTAGTATTATACTAAGAAGTTCTTAGAGTACATAAATATTATATCACATGGCCATTATGAAATGCTTGGCAATTGTGCAAAGCCTTCAGTGGAATCCTTAAAAGTTTTAGGAAGGATGCTCCATTTCTCTGCTTTAATCAGTGCTTTCTCATTTTAGTAATGGAGTTAAATTGCTATTATCATTAATTTTACATTTGTTTATCATTTTCTTCTTTGGTCATGGTTTTAATGTTATTTTTTTTTTCTAATTCCTTGTTATCACAGAAGTTACCCCCCTTCCCCCACCCAAAAAAAAGTGAGAATGAGTGCACCTTTGGATAAGTTGGCCTAGGAGGGCTAGGATAAGTCAGCCTAGGAGGGCTGATCAAGAGTTGGAGTAACACTGGTCATAAGGACAGGCAGGAGAGCCTATGAGCCCGTAAGTTAGCATTGTCCAGAGGTTAAATTTGCAGAGCATAATTTCTAGTCTGTAGAGAAATTCATTCTGTGTTGGAGCATGGATGATATAGTGGACTTTATTGTGGCCTATATGAAGCAGTCCTCCATTTTACTAGGTTTCCCTGGTAGCTCAGTTGGTAAAAAATCCACCTGCAATGCAGGAGACCCCAGTTTGAGTCCTGGGTCGGAAAGATCCCCTGGAGAAGGGATAGGCTTCCCACTCCAGTATTCTTGGGCTTCTTTGGTGGCTCAGCTGGTAAAGAATCTGCCTGCAATGCAGGAGACTTGGATTTGATCCCTGGGTTGGGAAGATCCCCTGGAGAAGGGAATGGCTACCCACTCCAGTAATCTGACCTGGAGAATTCCATGGACTGTATAGTCCACGGGGTTGCAAATAGTCGGATATGACTGAGAAACTTTCACTTTCACTTTGTTGTGATTCCATGTTTACTAAGTAACACCCTATTTACTCATTTAATTTCCTGGAGTTTTGAAATTCCAGGAAGGGGTATCCTGGTAGACACCCAAGTATTATAGCAATTGGAAAAGATTTTCTATTGTTATAAATAGACAGTCTACTTAATGAATATATGTTTCGTATGAATCTGACTACTAGTTTGACAGGGCTTCCCAAGCAGTGCTAGTGATAAAAAAAAAAAAAAAAAAAAAAAAAAACACCCCGCCTGCCAAAGCAGGAGATGCCAGAGATGCGAATTTGATCCCTGAGATCCCCTGGAGAAGGGCTTTGCAGCCCACTTCAGTATTCTTGCCTGTAGAATCCCATCGACAGAGGAGCCTGGCTTGCTAAAGTCTGTGGGGTTGCAAGAGTAGGACATGACTGAAGTGAGTTAACATGCATGAACTGGTTTGACAAGGGTCAGATCCTAAACAGAAGTAAAGTCACTGCAAATGGTGCCATTTGCCAAACAGTCATCTTAACAATTTCTTTTTTTTTTTCTAATTTTATTTTTAAACTCTACATAATTGTATTAGTTTTGCCAAATATCAAAATGAATCCTTTGATATCTGGACATATTGCCATCTATTTTCAACCTATAAGAATTTTTACTTACTATGAACCATGGTGAAATTATGAATGCTAATGTAATTTTTAAAAATATTCTTATAAAAAGGAACTACCAGTGCAACAATCTTTCTTTGTATGTTCCCACTGGTATCATTTAGTTTGCAAATTGTTCCTCAAAACTACTCCAGCCATTGATCTAACTCTACTCTATAAATGCTAAATCCTGCCCTAAATGCAAAACCACTTGGAGTTTGTTCTGATTGCCTAATATAGTAGAGGTATCTGTTAAAGTATTTCCTTTTTTTAAATGTTTTCTATTTCACCAAGAAGTCAACTGAAAAAGTCAAAGTAGTCATTCTGCTTTCTGGCAGCATTCACCAAAATACAATTCTAGCATTATTAGTATAAGTATTATGATATTTCTTATGACTTAGCAGCAGTATTTCATACCAAATCAATATAGTCCTGAAGTTATAAGAATTGACCACTCACCACATGGTGACTGACTTCCAGTTTCAGCTTTCTTTGATGGAGACAGTTTCAGAATTTGAAAGTTGCTCACTCTCCATTTAACATTATAGCTAAGTAGAATTACAATCACCTTGAAATAAAGTCCTATCAGAGACAAATTTTTTAATGGAGCACCTATCTTTTGGAATTATTGATCACATTGATTACATTCTCCTTAGGAATTCCTTCCATCTCTCATTTGTGGTCCTTCTTTTAGCACTTTGGATAACATTTTGGAAGATGAAATATAATAATAATAGAAGGGTTATTTTCTAGAATGTGGTGGCATTTGTCATGTTTTAGATTCATAAACCATAGCACCATTCATTTGTCATATTACCCTTTTAAAAATGAACTCATTTCTTTATAGCCTTATGCCAAAGTTAAAATGTCAGCTACACATTAATATCTAAAAGTTTAAAATGGAATTTGGTGGTGGTGACAGGAACTCTAAAGATACTGGTTCTGTTCAGATCATTCTTCAAATGTGTATTCCTTTAACTTCACTGAAAAAACCATCTTCTAAGAGAATGGGGATTTAGTAATTCTAGTCTGTATGAAATCAGTTCACTACTCATGATCTATTACCTCAAATCTTTGTTTCCTATTCTTCTTTCACCTTTTATTCACATTGTAAGGCACTCTGGTCCCTTTCCAGGGCATGTTTTCTAAAAAAGTATTGAAATGTGTATAGATTGTTTAGGAAAGTGCTGTGTTCTCCCTTCTAATATCCTGAATGATTCATTTGAGGGCCTTCCAAGTTGACAAAAAACACTGAAAATTAAAAAAAAAAAGAGGATGTACAAGATTTGCCACAAAATTTGTACATCACTGAGAATAATCTTTTTTTTTTTTTCCTTCTATCTGTTGGCTCTTCTCAGCGTGTATGTAAAGATTTGCACTAATTCATCAAACACTGGGCATCTTCTCTATTCATAGCAGTAAGGTTCACACAGTAAAGTGAACCAGATAGAAATAATAGTTTCAAGGTGAAATCCTCTTTTAAATAACAATTTGGTGAAGGCAGTAATTACTATAAGAGTTTAGATATATGGAATGACATCAGATGGTGAATAATAAAAGATATAGATGGCATTGAATTGAGCCTTGAAGGATGAGTGGACTTCAGATAGATGGAAAGGATGATGGAGAGCAGTCCAGATATAATTATATGAGCAATTATGCATTGAGGTGTAAGCACTCAACGACCAGTGAATACATCTACCTGAATGCAGTAAGGAGTTCACTCTGGGAAGTAAGAAATAATAAAACTGGAGACAGAGACTGGAATATAGAGGTATTTCTTAAATACAAAGATGAGGATGTCCTCACTAAGACTGGCTGTACCATGGGAGTTTTATGTCTTTAACAAGTGGGGAATGGAATTGGTCTTGCCACTTAAAATCTGGTAGAGCTTGTGTAAGAAAACCTGAGCCTCTACCTGCCCACTGAGCAGATTTGTGAAATCTTGGATACTGCCTTGGTTCTCTCATTTGATCTGAAATTTCTCTTTTTAGATTAGAGTCCTATTGTTAATCATTGTCTCTTTGGCTGACCCCTTCCTTTTAGGTGGGCTTCCCTGATAGCTCAATTGGTAAAGAATCCGCCTGCAATGCAGGAGACCCCAGTTCGATTCCTGGGTCGGGAAGATCCCCTGGAGAAGGGATAGGCTACCCACTCCAGTATTCTGGCCTGGAGAATTCCATAGTCCACGGGGTTGCAAAGAGTCAGACATGACTGAGTGACTTTCACTTTCACTTTCCCTTTATGGACTGTGTCTAGCATTTTGTGTTCCCAGACTAGTATATCATGTTCTAAACTCAGAACTATGGTAAGTAAACCCACCTGATTCTAAAAATCACCACTACTTTGAAATTACTGCTGCCATACCACAACCATGATATCAAATAATTCCTAGGTATCATTAATACAGGTTACACCCAAGATTGCTTTGCCCCTTTTGTGTTGTAACTTTAACATACTCCTCACTCCAACCTCTATTTCCTCACAAAGCCTTATAGTCTGTTTCCTGCTCCTTCCTCTTCACTGTGGGTTTGATGCTGTCCCAGTGTGTCTCACAATTGAAGCAAAACATGATCAAGTCCTCTGTCTTATAAAGACCTCTGGTTTAGAGACAACAGAACAAAGTCATAGAATGGCAGATCTGTGAAAAACCTTAGAGTTAAGCCAGCAAGTCTAAACCCTTCATTTTACAGAGAAGAACATCTAAAACTCAGAAGAGTTTAACTGACTTGTCTACTTTCTGTTTATGTCTCCAGATGTTTTTAAAGAGCAAATAAGCAAAGGGGTTAGCATAATATCCCTCTTGTATGTCTTTGATACATGGAAGAAATTTGTCCCTATCTTCCACCAAAGGTGTTTCACATTTTCACCACTGTCCTCAACTACCTCCTTTCTAGCTGATGACCATGTCTCCTACACCACAGAGAAAATATATATGACTCAGTAAGTGTCAGAGATCAATAAATGTCAGCTATGATTACTTCTTTTGTTCCTTGTAGTCTTAGTAGCCAGGCCTTTGGATCTCTCAGAACTTTCTACCCCATTTACCACTGATCTACATAATGTAAAGCTCTTCAGTTCACTTCAGTCACTCAGTTGTGTCCAACTCTTTGAGAACCCATGGACTTCAGCACTCCAGGCTTCCCTGTAAATCACCAGTTCCCGGAGGCTGCTCAAACTGATGTTCATTGAGTTGGTAATGGCATCCAATCATCTCATGCTCTGTTGTCCTGTTCTCCTGCAATCAATCTTTCCCAGCATCAGGGTCTTCTCTAATGAGTCAGCTCTTTGCATCAGGTGGGCAAAGAATTGGAGTTTCAGTTTCAGTATCAGTTCTTCCAGTGAATATTCAGGACTGATTTCCTATTGGATGGACTGGTTGGATATCCTTACAGTCCAAGGGACTCTCAAGAGTCTTCACCAACACCACGGTTCAAAAGCATCATTTCTTCGGTGATCAGCTTTCTTTTTGGTCCAACTCCCACATCCATTGGAGAAGGAAGTTGCGGGGAGCGAGCTCCGCCTCTGGCAAAGGTCATGAGGAAGGAGGCTTGGCATACGCAAAGGCGGGATCAAGCCTCAGGAGTCTCCCTGGAAATTCTCGAGCAATCTACCCCCAAAACCAGAGTCTGCCTACTTTCTGCTTTGTGCTTTCACCTACACCTCTGACTTTACGGGGGGCTGTCCCCCGCGACCTCTCTGAAAAAAGAGTTAGCTTACAGCTCCAGTTAATAATTCCTGGGTGTGACAGTGTTTAACCTACAAACTCCTTTGGAAATCCTCTAGCCTGCCTGAATAGGTTTTTCCGGCCACATGTGATTGTTCAGAGCCTCCCAACTGTGAGAGGCAGGAGATGTTCTAAACTGTCTAAACACAGATTCTTTTGAGTAGTTAAAAGATTGATTAGAAATTGTATTGGTGAAGGGATTTTCACTTGTTGGGCCAATGTTTGCTGCTAAGTTTCCATATCCCTTACCTGCTGTGTCCCTGGCAGTGTATTGATTAATATAGTTGGTGTAAGTAGTAGCTTTAATGTTTGTAACCTGGGACCCTTGAGTTAATTCTTTTTCTTGTTATAGCCCACCACACCTTTGCTCTGTAGGAATGCAACTTTATCTAATGCTTTTTGGAGGCTGGCGCCTGACTTGAGAATAATCACCTTTAGAGAAAAAGGCCTCCGGGCCAGAAGATGATGCAAATCACCTAAACTTTTGCATATGATATGTTTGCAGGAAGAAAGCCTGGCTTACTGCATGACTCTACCCCTTCCCCCGTTATCCTCTATGCATAACTTAAGGTATAAAAACTACTTTGGAAAATAAAGTGCGGGCCTTGTTCACCGAAACTTGGTCTCACCATGTCGTTCTTTCTCTTACCTTCTGGCTGAATTATTCAGCCTCTTTTCTACACTGAATTTCCTCACTGAGCTATCCTTATTTCAGCCTCTTTTCTCCACTGAATTTTCCTACTGAGCTATCCTCATTCTATTACTCTTTATATCCTTAATTAACGTTTAATTAAGCAATTGTTTCCTGATCTTCGCCGACGCCGTCCCCGCTTCGAATTCCCTGGATCAGCCGGGGCTGGTCCCCGGCAGGAAGTGGCAACCCACTCCAGTATTCTTGCCTGGAAAATCCCAGGGACAGAGGAGCCAGGTGGGCTGCTATCTGTGAAATCACACAGGGTCGGATACGACTGAAGCGACTTAGCAGCAGCAGCAGCCCACATCCATACATGACTACTGGAAGAACCATAGCTTTGACTAGACAGACCTTTATTGGCAATGTCTCTGCTTTTTAATATGCTGTCTAGATTTGTCATAGCTTTTCTTCCAAGGAGCAAGGCTCTTTGAATTTCATGGCTGCAGTCACCATCTGCAGTGATTTTGGAGTCAAGAAAATAAAGTCCGTCACTGTTT
This sequence comes from Bos grunniens, assembly GCF_055505025.1. Taxonomy (NCBI): domain Eukaryota; kingdom Metazoa; phylum Chordata; class Mammalia; order Artiodactyla; family Bovidae; genus Bos; species Bos grunniens. Next base: position 81,388,582 of record NC_141194.1, on the reverse strand, counting down.
CCATTGTTTCCCCATCTATTTGCCATGAAATGATGGGACCAGATGCCATGATCTTAGTTTTTTGAATGTTGAGTTCTAAGCCAACTTTTTCATTGTCCTTTCACTTTCATCAAGAGTCTCTTTAGTTCCTCTTCACTTTCTGCCAAAAGGATGGTATCATCTGCATATCTGAGTTTATTGATATTTCTTCCAGCAATCTTGATTCTAGCCTGTACTTCATCAAGCCCAGCATTTCACATGATGTACTCTGAATATAAGTTAAATAAGCAGGGTGACAATATACAGCCTTGTCATACTCCTTTCTCAATTTGGAACCAGTCTGTTCCATGTCCAGTTCTAACTGTTGCTTCTTGACCTGCATACAGATTTCTCAGGAGGCAGGTCAGGTGGTCTGATATTCCCATCTCTTTAAGAATGTTTCACAGTTTGTTGTAATCTACTCAGTCAAAGGGTTTGGTAGTCAATAAAGCAGAAGTAGATGTAATTTGTGAAATTCTTTTGCTTTTTTATATGATCCAATGGATGTTGGCAATTTGATCTCTGGTTCCTCTGCCTTTTCTAAATCCAGTTTGAATATCCAGAAGTTCTTGGGTCACATACTGTTTAAACCTAGCTTGGGGAATTTTGAGGATCTCTTTGCTGGCGTGTGAGATGAGAGCAATTGTGTAGTAGTTTGAACATTTTTTTGGCATTGCCTTTCTTTGGGATTGGAAAGAAAACTGACATTTTCCAGCCCTCTGGCCACTGCTGAGATTTCCAAATTCTCTGGCATATTGAGTGAAGCACTTTGACAGCATCATCTTTTAGGATTTGAAATAACTCAGCTAGAATTCCATCACCTCCACTAGTTTTGTTTGTAGTGATGGTTCCTAAGGCCCACTTGATTTCCACATTCCAGGATGTCTGGCTCTAGGTGAGTGATCACACCATCATGGTTATCTGCGTCATTAAAATCTTTTTTGTATAGTTCTATGTATTCTTGCCAAGTCTTCTTAATATCTTCTGCTTCTGTTAGGTCCATATAATTTCTGGCCTCTATTGTGCCCATCTTTGCATGAAATATTCCCTTGATATCTCCAATTTTCTTGAAGAGGTCTCTATTATTTCCCATTCTATTGTTTTCTTTATTTCTTTGCGTTGTTCACTTAGGAAGGCTCTCTTATCTCTCCTTGCTATTCTTTGGAACTCTGCATTCAGATGGATGTATCTTTTCTCTGTTGCTTTTCACTTCTCTTCTCTTCTCAGGTATTTGTAAGCCCTCCTCAGACAATCATTTTGCCTTTTTGCATTTCTTTTTCTTGATGATTGTTTTAATCACCGCCTCCAGTACATTGTCAGAAACCTCTGTTCATAGCTCATCAGGTACTCTATCAGATCTAATCCCTTAAATCTGTATAATCATAAGGAATTTGATTTAGGTCATGCCTGGGTGGTCTAGTGGTTTTCCCTACTTTCTTCGATTTAAGTTTGAATTGTGCAATAAGGAGTTCATGATCTGAGCCACAGTCAGCTCTCTGTCTTGTTTTTGCTGACTGTATAGAGTTTCTCTAAAGCTGTGCCCATCCTTAAAATTAAGGAGAACACTTTCTTGTCACTAATCCATTTACCTCTTTTCTGGATTCTAGTCCTCATACTTTCAGGGACCTCTACTCTTTTAATGTATTTTAATATTTTTAAATGTAGCTACTCTGTTTCCATTCTGGTCTTTTAGTATATGTACATATACATATTCAAGCTGCTCTCATTTTTTAAAATTCCCATTATTCTGTCCCTTCTTCCTTTGGATCACAGCCTTCTAAAAATTATAGTCTACTCTAACATATTTGTTTTCATCTCTATTTTTTCCATTACTTCTGTTTGGATTATATCTCCTGAACTCCACTGACTATTCTTGCCAAGATTCCTGTTAGCTTCTTCATTGCTATGTTACAGTCTATGAAACTCTTCTCCCTTGACATTTTGATGTCAAACTCTCCTACCTTCTGAAATGTTTTACTTTTTATCTTCTCTGTGATATGCCTTCCTGCCTCTAAATATAAATCTTACATGTTAGCTTTGCCATATGCTGTTTCAGTTCAGTTCAGTCACTCAGTCATGTCTGACTCTTTGTGACCCCATGGACTGCAGCACGCCAGGCTTCCTGTCCATCACCAATTCCCAGAGCTTACTCAAACCCATGTCCATTGAGTTGGTGATGCCATCCAACCATCTCATTCTCTGTCGTCCCCTTCTCCTCCTGCCCCCAATCCCTCCCAGCATCAGGGTCTTTTCCAATGAGTCTGTTCTTCACATTAGGTGGCCAAAGTATTGGAGTTTCAGCTTCAGCATCAGTCCTTCCAATGAATATTCAGGACTGATTTCCTTCAGGATGGACTGGTTGGATCTCCTGCACTCCAAGGGACTCTCAAGAGTCTTCTCCAACACCACAGTTCAAAAACATCATTTTTTCGGTGCTCAGTTTTCTTTATAGACCAACTCCTACATCCATACATGACTACTGGAAAAACCATAGCTTTGACAAGATTGATCTTTGTTGGCAAAGTAATGTCTCTGCTTTTTAATATGCTGTCTAGGTTGACTATAGACTTAAATTTTCTTCTTTTACTCTGCTCACTTTCTTTGGGTGATCTCATCAGTTACTATGGCTTCACATATCACAGTAAGTGGATGATTCCCACATGTCTCCTTTCATTGTGAAAATATCACTTGGTCTTCAAAATTACCTATCATAATGTCTACATGACTGGACTAAGTATATTGACTCAATATCTTCAAACTTTCCCTCCAAACATTTTCATCATCACATGTTCCCTTTCTTATTATCTGCTACCATTCATCTATTTGCTGAAGACAAAAATCTAGAAGTTACCCCTAATTCTTGTCTATTAGTATACCTTTTATCCAATTACTCACCAGATTTCCTGTTTCTTCTACCATATTAATATAGTTTCCTTTTCTTTTCCCATTTTCACTGCCTTAGTTCTGTCCCACATCATTTCATTCCTATATTATGAAGATACTTATTCAAAAAATGTTTACTGACAGCCTACTATGTGCCAGCCACTGTTTTTAAGTGCTGGCAGTATAATAATAAACAGACTAATCCCCATTCTCATCAGACTTACTTTCTACTGGAAGACAATAAACAAGTGAATAAAAAATACAATTTTTGACAAGTATTATTAAGAAAGTGGGGGCTTCCCCAGTGGCTCAGTGGTAAAGAAATACCTTGCTAATGCAGGAGACACAGGAGATGGGGGTTCAATCCTTGGGTTGGGACAATCCCCTGGAAAATGGAATGACAGCACACTCCAGTATTCTTGCCTTGAGAATCACATGGACAGAGGAGCCTGATGGGCTACAGTCCATACAGTTGCAAAGGGTTGCACACGACTGAAGCAACTTAGCATATACTCAAATTAAGAAAGTAATGCAAGGGAGTCAGGATTGGGTGAGCATGTGTGTGCATATTTCAGACAGAGTTGCCAGGTGGGACACATACTAGGAAATGTAATTTGAATGGAAATCTGAATGATGACAAGGAACCAGTCAAGTGAATGGAGGAAGAACTCTCTTGAGAGAAACAAGTGTAACCTGAATGAAGAATGATGTTAGTGATTTCCATGTAGAACAAGAGGGTCACTGTGACAGAAGCTTAGTAGAGAAAAGTGAGAGAAGATGAAGTTAGAGAGAAGCCCAGATAAGATCACATAGGCCGTTTTGGGCTGTGCTACTGAGCTTGTATTTCTAGTCTAGGTTTAATGGAAATACAAATCAAGGAATTATTGTGATCTGATATATATTTTTGTTTCTGTGTAGGGAACAGGCTAGTATAGAGGAGAAAGTATAGATGTGGGGAGATTGGATAGGAAACTAATGCAGGTGTCCAGGTGAAAGATGACTAGAATGATAGAAACTGGAATGGTAAGAAATAGATTTCAGATATATTTTAGAGCTGGAGCTGACAGAAGTTGCTGATGAAGATGAGGAAAAAAGAAATCAGAATGTTTCTTCATAACTGGCCTTTCTTCTTCCAGTTTTACCTCCTTAAAATCCATTATCATAAATAGTGTCAGTGTTGTTTTTGTAATAGTTTCATTATCACAATATTCTATCTGTGTGGTTATCAAACATGTGTGCTATTTGCCTCTAGGACATGTTTGGCCATGTCTGGAGACAGTTTGTGGGCTTCCCTTGTGGCTCAGCTGGTAAGGAATCTGCCTGCAATGCGGGAGACCTGGGGTTGATCCCTGGCTTGGGAAGATCCCCTGGAGAAGGGAATGGCTACCCACTCCAGTATTCTTGCCTGGAGAACACCATGGTCTATAGTCCATGGGTTGTTGCAACTTGGAAGTGGGGTTGTTACTGGAGGAGTAGGTAGAGAGAATCCATGGATGCTGCTAAACATTTTTCAAAGCCTAAATCAGCCCCCCACAACACAGAATTATTTGGCCTAAAAAACCAAAAGTAATGAGGTTGATAAATCTTGCCCCACTCAGTTAGTGCTACCTCCTCTGAAAAGCCTCAGTTCAGTTCAGTCGCTCAGTCATATCTGACTCTTACCACAGACTGGTAAGGAATATTCAAGTTCTGAATGCAAATCTATGTGACTTCAAAGTTCATGCTCTTATCCAATATTCTATCCCATTCTTTCTAAGGCCTCATTAACCATCAGAATCACCTAGAAAGCTTTAGAAATGAAGATTCTCACATAAACCAAGTATGAAAACCTCTGTGCTCTATTAAGGAGGAAAGAAAGACCAACATTATACACCGTCCTTCTCCCACATCCTCACTACCACACAACACTGCAATATTTTGCAACATCAAAGACAATAAAATCCTGTGGGTCATGGTTGAACGCATAGTCAAAAGAACAGTGATAACATTCTTGGACCCTGTTGATCTAGTGGAATTCTAGACAGATTTCTATTTTAAAGGTTCTTTTTTTCTACCATTTGTTATTGAGAAAATAAAGAGAGGTATTTCTGCTATATACACATGTCAAGATGAGAGCACAAAAACATTAAGAAAATGAAGACCACTGTTTTAAGTAGGTTGAGAATACTACTTAATAAGATATGAGTAAGAATTTAAGTATGTCTGTGTTAAGACCTTGGACGGTGTTGTGGTGGCTAGAATACCATGGTTTTCATAGGTTCTTATAACTTTAGAGAGTCCAGTTCATTCTGTGGAAATGGTATTTTCTCCTATTAAATTGTCCATGAAGCTATTCTTTGAAATAGACTGCAAGTTTCTATTCCAAGGTTAGTAATACTGTCTTAGCTTCACTGAACTAAAATAATAAAATAGGTAGGTAGGTATAAATAAATATGTAGATAGATGAATGATAAATCAGTTTTCAACAAAGCAAAGAGAGCATTAATAACTTTTGAATAGAAAGTTGTAGTTTATATTTTATAGAATAATTATAGTGTGTCTATGATTTATATATTTTAAATAACCAGAAATTAAGTGGACATGTAAATGGTGGTGTCCTTAGGCTACTATCATATTAAAATTGAGAACTGGGCCTTGACTTGGTTTTATGTGGCTAGAGACAAAGAGCAATAGGATATGGCACCTATTAAATGTTTGATTTGTTCCCGTTTTTTCAAAGATCTGGATTATAACAGATATATAATTATATAATACCACCATTTGTACTTGACAAATCATTTAGAGACTGTCACTTAAAATTTCTTGAGGGAGTCTTTATTAAAGGGTGTTTTTTTTTTTTTTTTTTCACCTACAGAGCAGCATGGACATATCTCAGCCTATGATAGGTAAGAAAGGAAATATTTTTAAACAAATTATGTATAAAAAAAGCTCTTATTATCTCTAACATCATAACAAAGAGTCATTCATTAATTATGTATTTATTGAGATATTACTATATTACTGGTACTATTATAGAAACACTAGAGCCAAGGCTTTTATTTTTATTATTTAAAAAAAATTTTAAAGTCTTTATTGAATTTGTTACAATATTGCTTCTGTTGTATGTTGTGTTTTTTTGGCCTCGAGGCCTGTGGGATCTTAGCTCCCCTACCAGGGATTGAACCTGTACCCCCTGCATTGGAAGGTGAAGTCTTAGGCTCTGGACCACCAGGGAAGTCCTAGAGCTAGGGCTTTTAAATCACCTGGTGCCTTGTTACAATCTTTGCTGTACTCTTCAATGGCATTTCCATTTTACCATTGTTGGGGTTATTCTACCCAAGCCTGACTTTACAGCTAATGCTGTGAGTCTGTTTTTTTTATCTTTTTCCAAGCATGAACTCAGTTGCAGAGTGCCTGCATGAAGAGGAAAGAAAAATTTTAAACCTTTCCTATAAGGTGTAGGAGAGAAATTAACAGAAAGCTTCAGAAATTGAAGGTCACCATGAGAAATCTTGTTGCCTTACAAAGTAAGGGGGAGAAAAAGGACATAAGTACTTTGTTTACTTTTATAAGAAAGTATTGAATTTTGGGGCTGCTACACATACATTTATAATTTGTTGTAGTTCTTTGTCTCTTTCCCGAGAAAATAAGATTATGTTGTATTTAATAGGCCAGTGTTGTACTTTTTCTATATAAAATTGGAGGTAAATGCTAGTTATTGGTTTAATTTCTCCTAATTTTCCATTCTTTCTTGCTAGAAATTGTCAGACTTCCTGAATTGATCCTATAATTATTGTATAGTTCTTTACCTTTTATTTCCTTTTCTCTAAGGAGGCAGTGCAGGATTTATATAAGCATTTACTCTGAAGCTAGACTGCCTGCATTCTAAATCAGCTTCCCTATTTACTAGGTTTTTACTTTGGACAAGTCACATATGCTCTCTGTGACTCATTTTTCTCATATGGGAAATTAATAATGTCCATCTTATAGATTGTTTTGAAGAGAAAATGGATTAATACATGTAAAGTGCTCAAAACAGTGACTGACACAGTATAAGAGCTGTATAGAATTTGCTATTATTATTGTAATTATTATTTTATCACTTGGATTTTTTTTGTTCTATCTTCTGCATATGTGTTCAATTCCTCTTTTCACCTCTTTTGATAAAATTTAAAAAAATTGGATATTGTTTAGTTTCCAAGATATTATTCTTATTCTCTCATTCCTCTTTATATTGCATCCCCCCCCCCCTTTTTTTTTTCATGGACATTAAATCTTCCATCTGTCTAAGGTGTGAATTCAGTTCAGTTCAGTCATATCCAACTGACCCCATGGACTACAGCATGCCAGGCCTCCCTGTCCATCACCAACTCCTGGAGTTTGCTCAAACTCATGTCCATCGAGTTGGTGATGCCATCCAACCATCTTGTCATCCATCATCCCCTACTCTTCCTGCCTTCAATCTTTCCCAGCATCAGAGTCTTTTCCAGTGAGTCTGGTCTTTGTATCATGTGGCCAAAGTATTGGAGTTTCAGCTTCAGCATCAGTCCTTCCAATGAATATTCAAAACTGATTTCCTTTAGGATTGGCTGGTTGGATCTCTTTGCAGTCCAAGAGACTCTCAAGAGTCTTCTCCATCATCACAGTTCAAAAACATCAATTCTTCAGCGCTCAGCTTTCTATAGTATGAAAAACATGTGAATTAGAGGGTTTAAAACATATTTTTATCTATGTGCTCTTGAATTGTCTTTTTTTCCCTATTTCTGTTTGTTCATTTTGGCCTGTGTTTTACATTGGAAAAGTGAAAGTATTAGTTGCTAAGTCATGTCCACTCTTCGTGATCCCATGGACTGTACCCTACCAGGATCCTCTATCCACAGAATTCTCCAAGCAGGAATACTGGAGTGGGTTGCCATTCCATTCTCCAGGGGATCTTCCCAACCCGAGGATCAAACCCAGGTCTCCTGCATTGCAGGCAGATTCTTTACCATCTGAGCTATCAGGGAAGCGCTTCACACTGGAAGTTGTATTAAGTCTCTAGTCATTCTTGACTCTACACACATGTTTAAGAGTGAAAAAAGAGCTGTCAATTTATATTTATATTTAAGAGTGATACTGAAAAGCTATTTGAAAGCTCCTTGTTCTTCTGTTCAGTTCAATTCAGTCTCACTGTCGTGTCCCACTCTTTGCGACCCCATGGACTGCAACACGTCAGGCTTCCCTGTCCATCACCAACTCCTGGAGCCTGCTCAAACTCATGTCCATTGAGTTGGTCATGCCATACAACCATCTCATCTTCTGTCATCCTTCTCTTCTTCTGTTCCTTCATCATTCTTCTGTTCAGTTCAGTTCATTCACTCAGTCATGTCTGAGTCTTTGTGACCCCATGAATTGCAGCATACCAGGCCTCCCGGTCCATCACCAACTCCTGGAGTTGACCCAAACTCATGTGCATCGAGTCAGTGATGCCATCCAGCCATCTCACCCTCTGTCATCCCCTTCTCCTCCTACCCCAAATCCCTTCCAGCATCAGTGTCTTTTCCAATGAGTCAACTCTTCGCATGAGGTGGCCAAAGTATTGGAGTTTCAGCCTCAGCATCAGTCCTTCCAATGAACACCCAGGACTGGTCTCCTTTAGGATGGACTGGTTGGATCTCCTTGCAGTCCAAGGGACTCACAAGAGTCTTCTCCAGCACCATATTCTTCTGTTAGTTAACTGGTAATCTTCCCTGTAGACTGATTGTACAGATACATGGATGTGGGGGAGTGTGCTTCCGATTTGTATCTGTATGAGGTTTTTAATGTGTGAAGTTTTGTCCCTTTGGGGAGGCCCTGGTTCTTCAGAGATGATTTCTTTCATCTCTTGCCTGGTTGTTTATATCTGGGGAGCCATAAAGAGTGTGGGGATCTCAGTGTTCAGTATGAAAACTTTTACTTTATCCCACTGTTTTTTTAAAAAATGTTTCTTTCTTCCACCTGCCACTTTGCTTGATTTCACTGGAGACTTTAATTTCTCTAAAGGATAGATACCTAGTCAACTATTAAGGTGAAGAAGGGCCTTTGAGAATCTAACTTGTTTTTATAGTCTTTACATAATTCTCTTTCCTGTTTTGTATTTTCTTTCCCATCATCTTCTGAGGTGTCTCAGGCTCCTGAGCCTTTCCCAAGTTCCAGGTATTGTATTAGTTTGGTTCTTACTAGCACCCCCTCTGTAGGCCTTTGACATGGGTTTTTATCAGATTTGTTCAGTCAACATTTCTCCATTTTCTGTCTTTCAAAAATCTAATATTTCGTATTAAGTTGCATCTCCTTTGTCCTTATGGATTTATGCTTTTTTTTTTTTAATCACTCATAGTGTTTAAGGGCACAGGTTCTATAACTGAACTCTCTGGGTCTGAGTCCTTGTTCCATATTACCATTAAGAGATCATAGGCAACTTGTCTGGGTCTCTGTTTATTCTCATTTATTTTCTTGTTGAAACATAAGGATAATAAAATCACCTATATCATAGGATTTAGTACATGTAAAATACTTGGAACAGTGTCTGGCCCAAAGTACTGATGAATAAATAGCAACTGGTATTAGTATTATCAGTATTAATATTATTATTATATTATCATTATTTAAGATTTTCAGGTGAGAAGAGATAGACACATGTATTCAGTTGATTTATTCTGTTACTCTCTGTTATTCTCTACTTTTCTGGAGTTATTATCAGATTCATAATAATAATGATTGCCCTTGTAGTCACAGGACAGCTGCAGCAGTTTCATATATCTCATGCAGATATGACAATGTCCAGAGGGAGAAATGGGGGCATGCCATTGGTGTCTTCTGAGGAATAAGGGACTATTTCTCAGAAGCTCCCAACAAATCTTCACTTATGTCTCATTGGCCACAATTAGTGATTATCCTTAAACCAAACACTGGCAATGAGAATATAGGACCACATGGTTGGTCCTATGAATTGATCAAGATTTATGCCTGAGGCTAAGCCTCTGAGTCATGTGGGAAAGGAGTGGAAACATGAAATAAATTGTGTCTTTGCAAGGGAAAAGAGGGAGGAGTGGATATTTGTAGGCAACCAATTAGTACCTATAGCTTTGATGAGCATATCAGGAAAGAAAAAGTTGATTTCCCCAATGATACTTTGTCTAGTAAGTATTCTGCTGTGTCTAATACTAGGCTAATTGGCATTCAAATCAAATTTCTATTGCAACTAAAGTCTTGCTTATCACCATTTTTCATGTAAGCAGTTTCATAATTTGGGCCCAAATAAAAACGATACATCTCCCAAAATTAACTGCTTCTTTCCTCTTCAGGCATTATGTATGAGAGAAATGAAAATTGCATAAAAGAAATATAATCATATTTTACAATCAGAAGTGAATATCAGTTCAGTTTCTTGACTTCTACCAATGCCCAAAGAGTATCCTAGTAAAAGTTCATGAGTCCCCTTCCTGACTTCCTATCTTCCTGAGTCTTTAGAAAATGAATTATAATTCTTCAATTTGCCTTATGTTCTTTTTTTTTAATTTAAAATTTATTTTAATTGGAGGCTAATTACTTTACAATATTGTATTGGTTCTGCCACACATCAACATGAATCCGCCATGGGCTACACGTGTTCCCCATCCTGAACCCTCCCCCCACCTCCCTCCCCATACCCTCCCTCTGGGTCATCCCAGTGCACTAGCTCCAAGCATCCTGTATGGAACCTGAACTGGCGATTCATTTCCTATATGATATAATACATGTTTCCATGACATTCTCCCAAATCATCCCACCCTCTCCCTCTCTCACAGAGTCCAAAAGACTGTTCTATACATCTGTGTCTCTTTTGCTGTCTTGCATACAGGGTTATCGTTAACATCTTTCTAAATTCCATATATATGTGTTAGTATACTGTATTGGTGTTTTTCTTTCTGGCTTACTTCACTCTGTATAATAGGCTACAGTGTTCTTTTGTGAGCTAATTGCAACAGCACTTTATAATTAAGAGTGCTTAAGAATCAAACTGTGGAAGTTGTGATAAATAAGTCTGTTGGCAATGAAGAGACAGAGAAATGGATTATCAGATGCTCATAGGACTTCTTGAAGTTTGAAGAGTCACATCTGTTTCTGCTATACTTCATATTTTTCCTTTCCTTCTGAAAGTGCTTTGTGTCCCTGTTGACTTGCAGATATGTAAATAAACCTTATCCAAGCATGCTTACTTTCTGGGAAAGTTTTCAGGCGATATACAGCAAAAAGTTATGGTATATTCACTTTCAGAGCCTGAAAAATGTATTCTTAAGATTCATAGGCAAACTTTCAATTTTAGAGGGATACACTGAAAGCTTATGCTGTATTTCATAGTGTTCTGAATTGGAAGGAGGTAAAAAATGTTTCTACTATGGAATGCACTGATGAGAATAAAAACTAATATCTCTAAACAAGTTCAGTAAGACCTTGAATATTCTTGAGTTTTCTACTTTTCCTACATTCAAGTGTTCTAAAAATATTCATATAATTCAGCACTAGAAGCACATAATCCAAAATACAATCTGCAGAGATATTCTTTGGCAAAGATTCTTTTCAGCTTTAAAGATTAAAATGTTTTTTTTTTTTTAAGTAAATTTTTGTTTATCCACGTGTGTATTCATTTCTGTGGTTATCAGTCATATTGATTTTACCATTTTAGATGGATTTGAATTAAAAGTCAGAAAAATGATAAATAATTGTGGCATCAGAAGGACAACATAGTTATTTCTAAAACTAAAATAAGTGAATCAACCAAATATATTCTTTTATATGTACTTGACATTCATTAACATTGTGTCAAACCTCCAAACCAACAGAAAATAGTTGATTCATTTTATCTCAAATACCACACACTTGACCCCATTTAAGTTCATTGACTAGATCTTTGAATTTAACTACTTGTAGGAAATTTCAGTTCTCTATTGTTGAAATCTATCACTTGAGATTATGATAGACGTTCAGTCCTAGACACATTAGTATAAGAAACTAAGACTATGCTGATTTATTATTCAGTTGTATGCACCAGAGAGCTGTATGCTTGTGTATAATCAGTTAACCAAAGCACATTTGGAAAGTACTGTATATCTAGTACAGTGTTAAGTGTGAAGCAAATTAGGGAGGAGTTAGAATACACGATCCCTATTACTTATTCCAAATTCAGACTTAAATTGAAGAAAGTAGGGAAAACCACTAGACCATTCACGTATGACCTAAATCAAATCTCTTAGGATTATACAGGGGAAGTGAGAAATAGATTCAAGGGACTAGATATGATACAGTGCCTGATGAACTATGGGTGGAGGTTCATGATATTGTGCAGGAGACAGGGATCAAGATCATTCCCCATGGAAAAGAAATGCAAAAAAGCAAAATGGCTATCTGGGGAGGCCTTAGAAATAGCTGTGAAAAGAAGAGAAGTGAAAAACAAAGGAGAAAAGGAAAGATATAAACATCTGAATGCAGAGTTCCAAAGAATAGCAAAAAGAGATAAGAAAGCCTTCTTCAGCAATCAATGCAAAGAAATAGAGGAAAACAACAGAATGGGAAAGACTAGAGATTTCTTCAAGAAAATTAGAGATACCAAGGGAACATTTCATACAAAGAAAGGCTAGATAAAGGACAGAAATGGTATGGATCTAACAGAAGCAGAAGATATTAAGAAGAGGTGGCAAGAATACACAGAAAAACTGTACAAAAAAGATCTTCACGACTCAGATAATCACGATGATGTGATCACTGACCTAGAGCCATACATCCTGGAATGTGAAGTCAAGTGGGCCTTAGAAAGCATCACTATGAACAAAGCTAGTGGAGGTGATGGAATTCCAGTTGAGCTATTTCAAATCTTGAAAGATGATGCTGTGAAAGTGCTGCACTCAGTATGCCAGCAAATTTAGAAAACTCAGCAGTGGCCACAGGACTGGAAAAGGTCAGTTTTCATTCCAATCCCAAAGAAAGGCAATGCTTGCAAAGAATGCTCAAACTACCTCACAATTGCACTCATCTCACACACTAGTAAAGTAATGCTCTAAATTCTCCAAGCCAGGCTTCAGCAATACGTGAACCATGAACTTCCTGATGTTCAAGCTGGTTTTAGAAAAGGCAGAGGAACCAGAGATCAAATTGCCAACATCCGCTGGATCATGGAAAAAGCAAGAGAGTTCCAGAAAAACATCTATTTCTGCTTTATTGACTATGCCAAAGCCTTTGACTGTGTGGATCACAATAAACTGTGGGAAATTCTGAAAGAGATGGGAATACCAGACCACCTGACCTGCCTCTTGAGAAATCTGTATGCAGGTCAGGAAGCAACAGTTAGAAGCGGACATGGAACAAAAGACTGGTTCCAAATAGGAAAAGGAGGACGTCAAGGCTGTATATTGTCACCCTGCTTATTTAACTTATATACAGAGTACATCATGAGAAACGCTGGACTGGAAGAAAGACAAGCTAGAATCAAGATTTCCGGGAGAAATATCAATAACCTCAGATATGATATGACATTACCCTTATGGCAGAAAGTGAAGAGGAACTAAAAAGCCTCTTGATGAAAGTGAAAGTGGAGAGTGAAAAAGTTGGCTTAAAGCTCAACATTCAGAAAACGAAGATAATGGCATCCGGTCCCATCATTTCATTGAAAATAGATGGGGAAACAGTGGAAACAGTGTCAGATTTTATTTTTCTGGGCTTCAAAATCACTGCAGATGGTGACTGCAGCCATGAAATTAAAAGACGCTTACTCCTTGTAAGGAAAGTTATGACCAACCTAGATAGCATATTCAAAAGTAGAGACATTACTTTGCCAACAAAGGTTCATCTAGTCAAGGCTATGGTTTTTCCAGTAGTCATGTATGGATGTGAGAGTTGGACTGTGAAGAAGGCTGAATGCCGAAGAATTGATGACTTTAAACTGTGGTGTTGGAGAAGACTCTTGAGAGTCCCTTGGACTGCAAGGAGATCCAACCAGTCCATTCTGAAGGAGATCAGCCCCATGATTTCTTTGCAAGGAATGATGCTAAAGCTGAAGCTCCAGTACTTTGGCCACCTCATGCGAAGAGTTGACTCATTAGAAAAGACTCTGTTGGTGGGAGGTATTGGGGGCAGGAGGAGAAGGGGACGACAGAGGATGAGATGGCTGGATGGCATCACTGACTCGATGGACGTGAGTCTGGGTGAACTCCGGGAGTTGGTGATGAACAGGGAGGCCTGGCATGCTGTGATTCATGGGATCGCAAAGAGCTGGACATGACTGAGGGACTGAACTGATCTGATTGCTTATTCCAGGTTAGACACCTTTGAGAAAAGTATAGTGTCTAGAATGAAATCAGTGGTTTGTTTCAACTACATGATGATTCACCTATGCTGGGTTCATTTCTGGTAGTCATACTTGGACATTCATCTAGGTGCTAGAACTGTGTATGTAGAATAAAGAGGACCTCAGTAGGTGAGAGTTGTCATTGGCATGTATGGAAGAAAGACTGTACTTGTTTTGTGTGATAGAGAATATAACTGGGACCAAAGAGTTGGTAGATGTTACACAGAAAATGAATTCACCTTAAGAACATTTTTTTTTCCTAACTGCATCTGTTGTGGAGGGTTGAGTTATTCATACTTCTCAATGATGGCACATTGACATCACTGCTGTTTGCAAGGCCCATACTTGTTTATTTTTACCTATTTCCATTTCTCACCCCCCAAAGTAACTGTTCTAATCTTTTAATGTTTAAATCTGTGCTTATGCGCAGTCATGTCTGAATCTTTGTAGCCCCATGGACTGTAGTCCGCTAGGCTCCTCTGTCCATGGAATTTTCCAGGCAGGAATACTGGAGTGGGTTTTCATTTCCTACTCCAGGGGATCTTCTCAACCCAGGGATCAAATTTGCATCTTTGCATCTCCTACATTGACAGGTGGATTCTTTACCATTGGTGCCAGCTGGGAAGCCCAATGTTTAAGTGTACTTATAAAATGTGTTTTGTTTTTTTTCTGTTTTTGTTGTTTTGTTGTCATGTATTTTTAGTTTACATAAATTGTACTGAGATAAAGGTCTTCTATTTAATGTTCTTTTTATTTGATTTTTAAGTTCTATATAACTTGCTTTATGTATGTCTATTTTGTCATTTCTAAATGCTCCATATACTCCATAATGTACATCCAACACATTTTACCTATAGAACACCAAGTAATGCACATCCCAATCACCTTTAACAACATTGAAGATAATAAAAGCCTTTTGTACTTACTTTTGTGTGAGCATATATCCTGGCTTACACAGTCTCTGTGTACTTAGTTTGACTAAGTAGTTCCAAATTGCCCTCAAGTATGGCTCCTTACATGAACAGTGTGTGACAGATCCTGAAGTGCAAGGGTTAGCAAACTTTAACTGTAAAGGATCAGATAGTAAATAGTTTAGGCTTTTCAGGCCACATAAAGCATTTTTAAAAAAT
Source organism: Bos grunniens (assembly GCF_055505025.1). NCBI lineage: Eukaryota > Metazoa > Chordata > Mammalia > Artiodactyla > Bovidae > Bos > Bos grunniens. The sequence continues at coordinate 81,373,234 of NC_141194.1, read as the reverse complement.
TGAGTTATACTTTACTTAGAATACTTGAAATTATCCAAATAATTGTAGGAAATTTTAATTCTCTACCATTTGCTGAAATTTATCACTTGATATTATGATACATTGGCTTTATTCAATGTATTTCCAGTACAGCTAGTAAGCATCAGGTGTACAATATAGTGATTCACAATTTCTAAAGGTTATACTCCACTATAGTTAAAAAGAAATATTGGCTATAATCCTTGTTCTGTACCGTTGTGTTTATTTTATACATAAAAGTTTGTACTTCCTAATATGCTAACCCAGTCTTGTGCCTCCCCCCTTCTCTATGCCCACTCAGATGAAATCAGAGCAGATCAGTTGCTCAGTCGTGTCCGACTCTTTGCGACTCCATGAATTGCAGCACACCAGGCCTCCCTGTCCATCACCAACTCCCGGAGTTCACTAGACTCACGTCCATCGAGTCAGTGATGCCATCCAGCCATCTCATCCTCTGTCGTCCCCTTCTCCTCTTGCCACCAATCCCTCCCAGCATCAGAGTCTTTTCCAATGAGTCAACACTTCGTATGAGGTGCCCAAAGTACTGGAGCTTCAGCTTTAGCATCATTCCTTCCAAAGAAATCCCAGGGCTGATCTCCTTCAGAATGGACTGGTTGGATCTCCTTGTAGTCCAAGGGACTCGCAAGAGTCTTCTCCAACACCACAGTTCAAAAGCATCAATTCTTCAGCACTCAGCCTTCTTCACAGTCCAACTCTCACATCCATACATGACCACAGGAAAAACCAGAGCCTTGACTAGACGAACCTTTGTTGGCAAAGTAATGTCTCTACTTTTGAATATGCTATCTAGGTTGGTCATAACTTTTCTTCCAAGGAGTAAGCATCTTTTAATTTCATGGCTGCAGTCACCATCTGCAGTGATTTTGGAGCCCAGAAAAATAAAATCTGACACTGTTTCCACTGTTTCCCCATCTATTTGCCATGAAGTGATGGGACCGGATGCCATGATCTTCATTTTCTGAATGTTGAGCTTTAAGCCAACTTTTTCACTCTCCACTTTCACTTTCATCAAGAGGCTTTTTAGTTCCTCTTCACTTTCTGCCATAAGGGTGGTGTCATCTGCATATCTGAGGTTATTGATATTTCTGCTGGCAATCTTGATTCTAGCTTGTCTTTCTTCCAGTCCAGCGTTTCTCATGATGTACTCTGCATATAAGTTAAATAAGCAGGGTGACAATATACAGCCTTGACGTCCTCCTTTTCCTATTTGGAACCAGTCTTTTGTTCCATGTCCGCTTCTAACTGTTGTTTCCTGACCTGCATACAGATTTCTCAAGAGGCAGATCAGGTGGTCTGGTATTCCCATCTTTTCAGAATTTCCCACAGTTTATTGTGATCCACACAGTCAAAGGCTTTGGCATAGTCAATAAAGCAGAAATAGATGTTTTTCTGGAACTCTCTTGCTTTTTCCATGATCCAGCGGATGTTGGCAATTTGATCTCTGGTTCCTCTGCCTTTTCTAAAACCAGCTCGAACATCAGGAAGTTCACAGTTCACATATTGCTGAAGCCTGGCTTGGAGAATTTTGAGCATTAGTTTACTAGCGTGTTAGATGAGTGCAATTGTGAGGTAGTTTGAGCATTCTTTGTCATTGCCTTTCTTTGGGATTGGAATGAAAACTGACCTTTTCCAGTCCTGTGGCCACTGCTGAGTTTTCTAAATTTGCTGGCATACTGAGTGCAGCACTTTCACAGCATCATCTTTCAGGATTTGAAATAGCTCAACTGGAATTCCATCACCTCCACTAGCTTTGCTTGTAGTGATGCTTCCTAAGGCCCACTTGACTTCACATTCCAAGATGTCTGGCTCTAGGTCAGTGATCACACCATCATGATTATCTGAGTCGTGAAGATATTTTTGGAAAGTTTTTCTGTGTATATTTGCCACTTCTTCTTAATATCTTCTGCTTCTGTTAGATCCATACCATTTCTGTCCTTTATCGAGCCCATCTTTGCATGAAATGTTCCTTTGATATCTCTGATTTTCTTGAAGAGATCTCTAGTCTTTTCCATTCTGTTATTTTCCTCTATTTCTTTGCATTGATTGCTGAAGAAGGCTTTCTTATCTCTTCTTGCTATTCTTTGGAACTCTGCATTCAGATGTTTATATTTTTCCTTTTCTCCTTTGCTTTTTGCTCCTCTTCTTTTCACAGCTATTTGTAAGGCCTCCCCAGACAGCCATTTGGCTTTTTTGCATTTCTTTTCCATGGGGATGGTCTTGATCCCTGTCTCCTATACAACGTCACAAAGCTTATCCCATAGTTCATCAGGCACTCTATCTGTCAGATCTAGTCCCTTAAATCTATTTCTCACTTCCACTGTATAATCATAAGGGATTTGATTTAGATCATACCTGAATGGTCTAGTGGTTTTCCCTACGCTCTTCAATTTGAGTCTGAATTTGGCAATAAGGAGTTCATGGTCTGAGCCACACTCAGCTCCTAGTCTTGTTTTTGCTGACTTTTTAGAGCTTCTCCATCTTTGGCTGAAAAGAATATAATCAATCTGATTTTGGTGTTGACCATCTGGGGATGTCCTTGTATAGAGTCTTCTCTTTTGTTGTTGGAAGAGGGTGTTTGTTATGACCAGTGCATTTTCTTGCCAAAACTCTATTAGTCTTTGCCCTGCTTCATTCTGTATTCCTAGGCCAAATTTGCCTGTTACTCCAGGTGTTTCTTGAGTTCCTAGTTTTGCATTCCAGTACCCTATAATGAAAAGGACATCTTTTTTGGGTGTTAGTTCTAAAGGGTCTTGTAGGTCTTCATAGAAGCGTTCAACTTCAGCTTCTTCAGCGTTACTGGTTGGGGCATAGACTTGGATTACTGTGATATTGAATGGTTTGCCTTGGAAAAGAACAGAGATCATTCTGCCATTTTTGAGATTGCATCCAAGTACTGCATTTTGGACTCTTTTGTTGACCATGATGGCTACTCCATTTTTTCTGAGGGATTCCTGCCTGCAGTAGTAGATATAATGGTCATCTGAGTTAAATTCACCCATTCCAGTCCATTTAAGTTTGCTGATTCCTAGAATGTCGACATTCACTCTTGCCATCTCTTGTTTGACCACTTCCAATTTGCCTTGATTCATGGACCTGCATTCCAGGTTCCTATGCAATATTGTTATTTACAGCATTGGACCTTGCTTCTATCACCAGTCACATCCGCAGCTGGGTATTGTTTTTGCTTTGGCTCCATCCCTTTATTCTTTCTGGAGTTATTTCTCCACTGATCTACAGTAACATATTGGGCACCTACTGACCTGGGGAGTTTCTCTTTCAGTATTCTATCATTTTGCCTTTGCATACTGTTCAAGGGGTTCTCAAGGCAAGAATACTGAAGTGGTTTTCCATTCCCTTCTCCAGTGGACCACATTCTGTCAGATGTCTCCACCATGACCCGCCCTTCTTGTGTTGCCCCACGGGCATGGCTTAGTTTCATTGAGTTAGACAAGGCTGTGGTCCTAGTGTGATTAGATTGGCTAGTTTTCTGTGAGTATGGTTTCAGTGTGTTTGCCCTCTGATGCCCTCTTTCAACACCTACTGTCTTACTTGGGTTTCTCTTACCTTGGGCATGGGGTATCTTTTCACGGCTGCTCCAGCAAAGCACAGCCATTGCTCCTTACCTTGGAAGAGGGGTATCTTCTCACTGCCACCTTCAACGTGGGATAGCTCCTCTTGGCCCTCCTGCGCCCGTGCAGCCACGGCTCCTTGGACGTGGGGTTGGTTCTCCTGGCCACCGCCCCTGGACTTGGGCATGGGTTGCTCCTCCCGCTCGCCGCCCCTGGCCTCGGGCATGGGGGTGTGGGGTAGCTCCTCCTGCCCACCGCCCCGGCCTAGGGCTTAGGGGCGTAGAGTAGCTCCTCCTGACCGCCGCCCCTGAACTCGGAAGCGGGGTAGCTCCTCTCGGCCGTTCCTACGCCGTTGCAGTCTGGTACTCTTGGCCGCTGCCCCTGACCTCGGACGTGGGGTAACTCCTCTTGGCCGCTGCCCTTCGGGCATGGGGGTCCTCCCAGCTTCTGTCCCTGACCTCGGACATTTGTTCTCTGTGAGTCTGTTTCCTTTTTGTTACATTAATTAGTGAATTTTATTTTTTAGATTCCACATAAGTGATATCATATAGTATTTGTCTTTCTCTAACTGACTCATTTCACTAAACTTAACACCCTCTATGTTTATCCATGTTGTTTCAAATGGAAAAATCTTATTCTTTTTTATGGGTGAGTGGTAGTCCATTGTATAAATGTACACCACATCTTCTTTATCCATTCGTCTATTAATGGGCACTTAGGTTGTATCCATGTTTTGGCTATTGTAAATAATTCTGCTATGAACATGAGAGTGCATGTAAGTTTTCAAAGTAGTGTTTTTGTTTCTTGGTTGTACACCCAGGAGTGGAGCTGTTGGGTCATATTGTAGTTCTATTTTTACTATTTTAAAGAACCTTCCTTAAAATAGTACTGCTTTCCACAATGGCTACATCATCTTACATTCCCACAAACAGTATGCAAGGGTTCATATTCTCCACATCCTCTCCAACATTTGTTTGTGATCTTTTGTTAATAGCCATTCTGACAGGTGTGAGGCAATATCTCATTGTGGTTTTGATCTACATTTCCCAGATGATTAGCAGTGTTGAGCATCTTGTCATGTACCTGCTGGACATCTGTACATCTTTGGAAAAAAGTATATTTGGGTCTTCTGCCCAGTTTTCAGTCAGGTTGTTTGTTTTATGTTGAGTTGTATGAACTGTTTGTATATTTTGGATATTAACCCCTATTGGTTATATCATTTGCAAATATCTTTTCCCAATCAGTAAATTATATTTTCATTGTGTCGATGGTTTCCTTTTCTATGCAGAACCTTTAAGTTTAATTAGGGTCCAGTTTTTTTTTTTTTTTTTTTTTGCTTTTGTTTCCTTTGCCTGAGGCGATAGATCCAAAAAAAAAAATTGCTGTGATTTATGTCAGACTATTTTGCCTATATTTTCTTCTTGGAATTTTATGTTTTCAGGTCATACATTTCGGTATCTAATCCACTTTGACTTTATTTTTGTGTACAGTATAATAAAATGTTTTAATTTCATTCTTTTACATGTGGCTGTCCAGTTTTCCAACTGCACTTAATCAAGACACTGTCTTTTCTCCATTGTACATTCATACCTCTTTTTTCTTAGGTTAACTGACCATATAAGCATAGGCTTGGGATTCCCTGGTGACTCAAACAGTAAAGAATCTGCCTGCAATGTGGAAGACCTGGGTTCAGTCTCTGGTTTGAGAAGATCCCCTGAAGGAGGGCATGGCAGCCCACTTCAGTATTCTTGCTTGGAGAATTCCTATGAACAGAGGAGTCTGGCAGGCTATAGTCCATGGGGTGGCAAAGAGTCAGACATGACTGAGTGGCTAAGCACAAGCAGAAGCTAATTACTGAGTTCTTTACTCTGTTCCATTGATCAGTGTTTCTATTTTTGTATCAGTAACAAAGGTCAGTCTAGTCAAGGCTATGGTTTTTCCAGTGGTCATGTATGGATGTGAGAGTTGGACTGTGAAGAAAGCTGAGTGCCGAAGAATTGATGCTTTTGAACTGTGGTGTTGGAGAAGACTCTTGAGAGTCCCTTGGCCTGCAAGAAGATACAACCAGTCCATTCTGAAGGAGATCAGCCCTGGGATTTCTTTGGAAGGAATGATGCTAAAGCTGAAACTCCAGTACTTTGGCCACCTCATGCGAAGAGTTGACTCATTGGAAAAGACTCTGATGCTGGGAGGGATTGGAGGCAAGAGGAGAAGGGGACGACAGAGGATGAGATGGCTGGATGGTATCACTGACTCGATGGGCATGAGTCTCAGTGAACTCTGGGAGTTGGTGATGGACAGGGAGGCCTGGTGTGCTGCGATTCATGGAGTCGCAAAGAGTCAGACACAACTGAGCGACTGAACTGAACTGAACTGAACATATAATTAGCTCAGTTGGGAAAGAATCTGCCTGCAGTGCAGGAGACCTGGATTCGATCCCTGGGTTGGGAGGATCCCTGGAGAAGGAAATGGCGACCCACTCCAGTATCCTTGCCTGGAAAATCTCATGGACAGAGGAGCCTGGTGGGCTGCAGTTCCTGGGGTCGCAAAGAGTTGGGCATGACTGAGTGACTAACATATTATTTGAATTACTGTAGCTTTGTAGTGTAGTCTGAAAACAGTGTGCATGATACCTCTATCTCTGTTCTTTTTCAGTGTTGTTTTGGCTCTTTGGGGTCTTCTGTGTTTCCATACAAATTTTAAAACTATTGGTTCTAGTTCTATGAAAAATGCCACAAGTATTTTGATAAAGATTGCACCAAATCTACAGATAACCTTGGGTAGTATGATCATATTAACAATATTAATTCTTCTAATCCATAAACATGGTATATCTTTTTATCTATTTGCATCATGTTCAATTTCTTTCATCATGTCTTATAGTTTTCCAAGTATAGTTTGTTTTTTTTTTTACCTCCTTAGGCAGATTTATTCCTAGGTATTTTATTATTTTGGTTTCAATGATAAATGGGGTCTTTCCTTAATTTGTCTTTTAGTTCATTGTTAGTGTATAGACATGCAACAGATTACTGCATATTAATTTTATATCCTGCGACTTTATCAAAGTAGTTTTTGGGTAGTGTCTTTAGAATTTTCTATGAATATATAGTATCATTAGTATACTATATATAGTATAATATATAGTATTATTTCATTGGTACACAGTGAGAGTTTTAGCTATTCCTTCCCAATTTGGGTTGCTTTTATTTCTTTTCCTGTCCAAATGCTGTAACTAGGACTTACAATTCTATATTGAGTTAAAAGTGGTGAGAATGGGCATCCTTGTCTTATTCCTGGTCTTAGAAGAAATGCTTTCAACTTTTAACCATTGAGTACGATATTAATTGTGGATTTATCATGTATGATCTTTATTATAATATGTTGATATATGTTCCTTTTATACCCACCTTCTGGAGAGTTTTTGTTATAAATGGATGTTGAATTTTGTCAAAAGCTTTCTCTGCATCAGTTGAGATGGTCATATGGTTTTTATTCAATTTGTTAATGTAGTGTATCACATTTGTAGTTCTTTTTTATTCCTTCTTTTGTTTTCTTGTGATTCCATGACTATTTTTAGTGTTATGTTTGGATTCCTTTTTCTTTTGTGTTTGTATATCTATTATGTATTTTTGGTCTGTGGTTACCATGAGGTTTCTGTATAATAGTCTGTATATATACATTATTTTTTAAGTTGCTAATCACTTAATTTCAAATGCATTTTAACAAGCCTGCTTTTGTACTGTCCTTCATGATTACTGTTGACATCATATTTTATATATAATTGTGTATTTCTTAACAGCTTATTGTAGGTATAGATAATTTTACTACTTTGTCTTTTAAAATTCTTACTAGCTTTGTGCATGGAAAGTTTACTAATAACTTCACTGGTATATTTGCCTTTATTGAAGGGTTTTTTTCCTTTCATAATTTTCATGTTTCTAGTAGTGGCTTTTTCTTTTTCACTTAGAGAAGTAGCTTTAACATGTCTTGTAAAGCTGGTTTGTTGGTGTCAAAATCTTGGCTTTTGTTTGTTTTATGCTCTCTGAAGCAAATCTGAATAAAAACCTTACCTTGTATAATACTCTTTTTTTATAGTTTTTTTCCTTTTATCGCTGTAAATATATAGTGTCACTCTCTTCTGGCTGCAGAATTTCTGCTGAAAAGTCAACTTATGGGAACCTTATGGGAGTTCCCTTGTATGTTATTTGTTCCTTTTTTTCTTGCTGCCTTTAATAGTCTTTCTTTATCTTTAATTCATGCCATTTTAATTATAATGTGTCTTGGTGTATTCCTCTTTGGATTCATCCTGTGTGGGACTCTATACCTCCTGGACTTGGATGTCCAATTCTTTCCCCAGTTTAGGCAAGATTTCAGCCATTATGTCTTCAAATATGTCCTCAGCCCCTTTGTCTCTCTCTTCTCCTTCTGGAACCCCCATATTGCAAGTATTAGCAGATTTAATATTGTCTCAGAAGTCTCCTAAACTGTCTTCATTTCTTTTCCTTCTTTTTTTGTGTTCAGTGTCATTGATTTTGACTACTCGGAATGTCTTTATCATTTACTCTATTGTTAATCCCTTCTAGTGTATTTTTCATTAAGTTATTTTATACATCTGTTTGGTTGTTCTTTATATTTTATAACTCTGTTAAACTTTCAATTTCTCCTTCTGTGCATCCATTCTTCTCTTGAGTTCTTTGACCACCTACAATAATTTTCCCAAGCTCTTTCTTGGGTAGACGGTCTATTTCCACTTCACTTACGTCCTGTTCTGGAGTTTTGTCCTTTGTTTGGACATGTTACTCTGTCACCTTATTTTGCCTAACTTGCTGCTTTTATTTCTTTACATTTCCTGAAACTGGAGAAGTGGCTTTTGTAGGAGACAACCTATGTGTTCCAGCATCTCACTCCCCTCTCATCATCAGAGGTAATGTTCTAGGGTTGCCTCTTTGAGGATTTCTAGGTCCTTTTGTTGTGGCAGGCAGACTACTGTGGGCAATCTGGTAGGCTTTTTTGGCTTCTAGTCTAGTTGGTTGCCAGGTCCTGCCTTGTGCAGAGGCTGCTGGTCACTGTTTAATGGGGCTGGGTCACCACACAGTTGGCTTCATAACCCTGGAGGACCCTGGGACTAGTGCTGGATCACTGATGGGTAGAGTCAGGGTACAGGAGATCCTGGAGCTGGTGCCCACTCACTGGTAGATGAATCCAAGTCCTAGAGCTAGTGCCAGGCCATTAGTGGACAGGGCCAGGTCCTGTGTTCTGGCTGCAGGATCCCAGAGCTGGTTCAGACCACTGGTGGGTGGGGTCAGTTCCTGGCAGGTGGCTACGGGGTCCATGCTGTTCTGAAGCTTGTGTTAGTCTGCTAGTGGTTGGGGCTAGGGCCCAGCAGGACCCAAGACATAAAGTTTCTGTTGCATGTATTTTTGTTCTTCTTGTTCTTTTCTATCACCCATCAAAAATGTAAAATCCACTCTCATTGATTGTTAATAATTGGGCAAGGATTTCATTTGTCCTTCAGGCCATCCAGAGACCTAATCAACTCTCCCATCCCTGGCAACACATGACAGATTATTCACTATTCTGACTTTGTTCAATGTAATGGATGTAAACTGAGAACTTACTATTTTAAGTTCACTTCTCTGATTATTAATCAGTTAGATAAACTTCAATTTTTTAATATTTTGACTTCCTCATCAGTATACTTCCTGTTTGGATAATTTGCTGAGTTTCTGTTGTAATTTCTATAGTTTCCTTGCTTATTTTCAGTAGTTGCTTATGTATTGGATATTGATAATTTTCAGTATTAAGCACTTTATCTTTTTCCAATGAGCTATCTGCTCATTAACACTGTCCATACAGTCTTTCATTGAATATAAATACTTAATTTTGAATATTTTAACAACTTTTTAATAGGCCAAAATATAAACCAATGGAAGGGACCACCACAAAAGATAGTGATTTTCTGAAAACTGAAGTGTTTCTGAAAAGGCTGAATAGCCATTTGGCATCAATGTTATAGTGTAATATTTCAAATATTGGGTGTGTATGTGGACTAGATTATTAAGGCCTTTTCAACCCTGGGATTATTTGATACACATGAAGCAGTCTGAGAACAATATTTGGAAATAATAAGATTTGAGACAAAGAGGGGATATTAGTGATTCATCTAATCCATACTTCTCATTTTCCATGGTAAAAAAAAAACAGGTAGAATAGTGGAGGTGCTTGCTTAAATTCCCCATAGTTGGTGCAAGGTTGGATCAGAAATTCCTGCTTCATAGTCCACTGCTCTTTTCATTACCTGAAGATAAATTCTAAAATAAATGATTCAATAGTAAACACTTGTGGTGGTTCCAGAGGTGGGAGGATGTCACAGAGGTAGAAAAACTATGCAGAAAGGGATATCTACAAGTTTTCCTAGGATTACTGGTTCATGGTAAATGCTAATATGACTTAAACATGTATAATCTATTTAGTTGTCATTTACAGAAATTACTAAAGTCATTATCAAATTATGTGTCCTCCAAATTATTATATCTTTCCCATATACCCCCCTACCACCACACAGACTATTCTCTCTCTTCTCTCTAATATCAAATACTAAATACCACTGTGCCTTTCCAGCTCAGCTAGGACTGTGTAATGAACCAAAACATTGCAGAGTCCTTGACATTATGCCTTCTAGAGAGCTTCTAGGCTGGTGTCCAGCTGTTGTTGCCTGATACATATAAATAAGAAAATCAGTCCCCTCCCACAGTATTCAGTAACAAATCCTTTCAGCATCTGTGCCCCATTTTCTACTCTAATGGGAAAGCTTGTGAGAAAACATGGAGTTGTTTAAATTCTGTGCCACCTTAGGTAAAATCAGTTCATTTGTGTGCAGTCTTATTTAGATCCACTTTGGCACTGCTAGAGGGATAGTATCTTTAGACATAGTTTCTTTTTATTCCAAAGATTGCAGACTTTGGGAGTTTTACATATTGGTAGACCACAAAATAAGATATTGTTGTTTAGTCACAAAGTCATGTCTGCTCTTTGCAACCCATGGACTGAAACACACCAGGCTCCTCTGTCTATGAGATTTCCCAGGCAAGAGGCAAGAATACTGGAGTGGGTAGCTGTTCCCTTCTCCAGGAGATCTTCCCAGCCCAGGGATTAAATCCATGTCTCCTGCATTGACAGGCATATTCTTTACCACTGAGCCACTAGGGAAGCCCCAGATAAGATGATGGGACCCTTATATAAGGCTGCATCAACTATGCCTAACAAAGCTTACATTGTTCTTATGTTGATATATGATTTTATGGCATTAGAAATTTTTATATTGGTAGAAGATAAGGGGCAAGGGATTGATAGGATGCCATTTATAGGCACACATGCATATTAGAAGTTTAGTTAAGATACTCTAGACTTTTTCCCTCAATAAAAATATTCCAAGAGCTAGCATATTTCCTTTTTTGAGCATAGTGGGAGATTTCCAGTTTTCTCTGAGGCCTTTTCCAGACTTGACACCTAATAGAAGGGTACAAAGGTTACTTTCAAAATCTGCTCAGTTGTACTTCTTCCCTCTCATCTACCTTCCTGTGCAGTGTATCTCATGCTCCTGTACAAAAGTATGTATTTGGTGCAACTTAAGTACCCCGACTGTCCTGACAAGGTATTCGGAGGCTGGCAAAGTAGTGACAGAAAAGAGTTCTTTATACTATGTCTTCTCATTTCTTAGTTTTGTCTGCTTTTAACTTAGGGACTGGCTGCCATGCTGAAGCTATTTCTATTCCCCATTTTCTTTCCCCATATAAAATACTATTCTGCATTAATAGCTTTTCCCCTCTGCTTCCCCTAGCACTACACCTGCTTCAGTTATAGTCTTTCTCTTTGTTGTTTAGCCTGAGGACACAATCTAAATACCCTGCTTATTTCTCTGCAAGAATATATTCCCTGGTTGAATGGAGAGGAGAGGAGAAAAGGGAGGGTGGAAGAAGGAAAGGGTCTGTCTTCATTTTACCTTCCTCAGGCAGCAAATCGCCTATATGAGAAGTCCTAGTAGGAAAGCATTACAGATGTGTACACTGTCATCTCCCTACAGTAGTTGAACAATTTTAATTCGGTTCAATTTCCCCTCCAGAAGCTCAATAAACTAGTAAGTAACCATCAATCTTTGCCATATGGGGAAGTTACACAAGCAAATGAACTCTTTAGGGTCACTCAGACCACTTCTGCTGCTGCACATGGTTGACCTAAAGCATCTCATTCTACTCTCAAGGAGAGGGACACCAACTTGCCATAGTCCCCCATACTCTCCTTTAGGATTCAAACTCTGAGCTCTAGCTCATCACAGTATGGGTGAAGCCTAGATAAAGATTGAGATGATGACCAGGGACACAATAACAGGTACTTCAAAAAAGGCAAGATAGGCTACCAAAGTATAACATAATCACTTGCTGGTACTATAATAAATGAATATAAGATGTTAATTAGATAATAAAATATCAGTGGTGCTAAACATGACTCTTGCAGGTTACCCTTCTATATACTTTTAAACTCTAACCTTAGGGGAAAACTAGAGAAGATAACAAATTTATTGAGGTACAGCATGTGTAATAACTAGAAATCTTGAAAAAAACAGAAGTGATCCCTTTTACTTGTATTAAGATATTAAATTGATATAAGAAACATAAAATATATGGTCCTTCCCAAACAACCCTAGGAAGAATAAATACTATTTTCCTGGCAGTTCACAGTGCTTTTCTTATCAGTATCCAACTTGTGCAAAAAGTCTATGTCTCACTATTAGGCTTCCTCTCATCATAAGAACTTGCTTGCGCATACTGGCATGGTTCAGCACACTCATTTATGAACGTGAGAGCGGGTCTTCCCACATTGGAAAACCTAAAAGAGTATTGGATGTAATATCAGTTGACTATCAGGTAAGTTGACCCAGCTATCAGTATTCAGTTAAGTTCAGTTCAGTCGCTCAGTCGTGTCTGACTGTTTGCAACCCCATGAATTGCAGCACACCAGGCCTCCCTGTCCATCACCAACTTCCAGAGTTCACCTAAACTCATGTCCATCGAGTCGGTGATGCTATCCAGTCATCTCATCCTCTGTTGTCCCCTTCTCCTCCTGCCCCCAATCCCTCTCAGCATCAGGGTCTTTTTCAATGAGTCAACTGTTCACATGAGGTGGCCAAAGTATTGGAGTTTCAGCTTCAACATCAGTCCTTCCAAAGAACACCCAGGACTGATCTTCTTTAGAATGGACTGGTTGGATCTCCTTGCAGTCCAAGGGACTCTCAAGAGTCTTCTCCAACACCACAGTTCAAAAGCATCAATTCTTTGGCGCTCAGCCTTCATCACAGTCCAACTCTCACATCCATACATGACCACTGGAAAAACCATAGCCTTGACTAGACGGACCTTTGTTGGCAAAGTAATGTCTCTGCTTTTGAATATGTTATCTAAGTTGTTCATAACTTTCCCTGTAAGCGTCTTTTAATTTCATGGCTGCAATCACTATCTGCAGTGATTTTGGAGCCCCTCAAAATAAAATCTGACACTGTTTCCACTGTTTCTCCATCTGTTTCCCATGAAGTGATGGGACAAGATGCCATGATCTTAGTTTTCTGAATGTTGAGCTTTAAGCCAACTTGTTCAGTCTCTTTCACTTTCATCAAGAGGCTTTTTAGTTGTCTTCACATTCTGCCATAAGGGTGGTATCATCTGCATATCTGAGGTTATTGGTATTTCTCCCAGCAATCTTGATTCTAGTTTGTGCTTCCTCCAGCCCAGTGTTTCTCATGATGTACTCTGCATATAAGTTAAATAAGCAGGGTGACAATATACAGCCTTGACATGCTCCTTTTCCTTTTTGGAACCAGTCTGCTGTTCCATGTCCACTTCTAACTGTTGCTTCTTGACCTGCATATAGGTTTCTCAAGAGGCAGATCAGCTGGTCTGGTATTCCAATCTCTTTCAGAATTTTCCACAGTTTATTGGGATCCACACAGTCAAGGGCTTTGTCATAGTCAATAAAGCAGAAATAGATGTTTTTCTGAAATTCTCTTGCTTTTTCCATGATCCAGTGGATATTGACAATTTTATCTCTGCTTCCTCTGCCTTTTCTAAATCCAGCTTGAAAATCTGAAAATTCATAGTTCACATATTGCTGAAGCCTGGCTTGGAGAATTTTGAGCATTACTTTACTAGTGTGTGAGATGAGTGCAATTGTGTGGTAGTTTGAGCATTCTTTGGCATTGCCTTTCTTTGGGATTGGAATGAAAACACCTTTTCTTTTTTAAAAAAAAAAAAAACACCTTTTCCAGTCCTGTGGCCACTGCTGAGTTTTCTAAATTTGCTGGCATATTGAGTGCAACACTTTCACAGCATCATCTTTCAGGATTTAAAACAGCTCAACTGGAATTCCATCACCTCTACTAGCTTTGTTCATAGTGATGCTTTCTAAGGCCCACTTGACTTCACATTCCAGGATGTCTGGCTCTAGGTCAGTGATCACACCATCATGATTATCTGGGTCGTGAAAATCTTTTTTGTACAGTTCTTCTGGGTATTCTTGCCATCTCTTCTTAATATCTTCTGCTTCTGTTAGATCCATACCATTTCTGTCCTTTATCGAGCCTATCTTTGCATGAAATGTTCCCTTGGTATCTCTAATTTTCTTGAAGAGATGTCTAGTTTTTCCCATTCTGTTGTTTTCCTCTATTTCTTTGCACTGATCACTGAGGAAGGCTTTCTTATCTCTCCTTGCTATTCTTTGTAACTCTGCATTCACATGCTTATATCTTTCCTTTTCTCCTTTGTTTTTTCTTTCTCTTCTTTTCACAGCTATTTGTAAGGCCTCCCCTGACAGCCGTTTTGCTTTTTTGCATTTCTCTTCCATGGGGATGGTCTTGATCCCTGTCTCGTGTACAATGTCACGAACCTGTCCGCAGTTCATCAGGCACTCTATCTATCAGATCTAAGCCCTTAAATCTATTTCTCACTTCCACTCTATAATCATAAGGGATTTGATTTTGGCCATACTTGAATGGCCTAGTGGTTTTCCCTACTTTCTTCAATTTAATTCTGCATTTGCCAATAAGGAGCTCATGATCTGAGCCACAGTCAGCTCCTGGTCTTGTTTTTGCTGACTGTATAGAGCTTCTCCATCTTTGGCTGCAAAGAATATAATCAGTCTGATTTCGGTGTTGACCATCTGGTGATGTCCATGTGTAGAGTCTTCTCTTGTGTTGATGAAAGAGGGTGTTTGCTGTGACCAGTGCGTTCTCTTGGCAAAACTATATTAGCCTTTGCCCTGCTTCATTCCGTATTCCAAGACCAAATTTGCCTGTTACCCCAGGTGTTTCTTGACTTCCTGCTTTTGCATTCCAGTACCCTATAATGAAAAGGATATTTTTTGGGGTGTTAGTTCTAAAAGGTCTCGTAGGTCTTCATAGAACCATTCAACTTCAGCTTCTTCAGCATTACTGGTTGGAGCATAGACTTGGATTACTGTGATATTGAATGGTTTGCCTTGGAAATGAACAGAGATCATTCTGTCATTTTTGAGATTGCATCCAAGTACTGCATTTCAGACTCTTTTGTTGACCATGATGGCTCCTCCATTTCTTCTAAGGGATTCCTGCCCACAGTAGTAGATGTAATGGTCATCTGAGTTAAATTCACCCATTCCAGTCCATTTTAGTTCGCTGATTCCCAGAATGTCAGTGTTCACTCTTGCCATCTCCATTGAGCCAGTCTAATTGCAAAAGGGCTAAGGACTAGGAAAGGGAATTACTAGTGTATCTGCCCTCTGATGCTCTCAGTATTAGGAGTCATTTATTACCCCTGGGTCTTCTTCTCCCAGAGAAAAGTAATTTCTGTCTCTGAGGACAGTAAAGAGACAAGTGGTATGAAGAGTCATTGTTGGGATTTCTTTTCATGAAGATGTTAAATATAATCATGAACGCTAGAGAAAGTAAATCAAACCTTGCTCTAGTTTCTTTCTTCATGAAAGTAGTGCAACACCCAGATAAGCACTTGTCGGTGAAAATTTTTGTTTCTGTTCGCCATTGGATATTTCAGGGTATGAAGCAAAGAGGTGGTGATTTTCTTCCCCTTTATGAATTCAAATGAAGTCTTAAAGTTCTATCCCTATCTATATCAGTGGGATAATGCTCTGTTTTGGATTCATTAACTTCAAGGTTGACACTTCCAGTGAGCAGAGGCTGGAATTGGTCTAGAGATATTATCTTGAAATGTAGTATATATTGCTATCTGCTCATGGTGGATGAAAAGCCAGTTGCAAATATTTTACTCAGCTAGGTCACTATTTGCCTTGGATACTCATGGTTACAAAAAGCTAGATGACCTGTATCGGGTGTTTGTCATTGTAACGCCATGCACATTAAGTATTTATTGGTCAGTTAGTGTGTATGTATGGATGTGAGAGTTGGACTATAAAGAAAGCTGAGTGCTGAAGAATTTATGCTTTTGAACTGTGGTGTTGGAGAAGACTCTTGAGAGTCCCTTGGACTGCAAGGAGATCCAACCAGTCCATTCTAAAGAAGATCAGTCCTGGGTGTTCTTTGGAAGGACTGATGTTGAAGCTGAAACTCCAGTGCTTTGGCCACCTGATGCAAAGAGTTATCTCATTGGAAAAGACCCTGATGCTGGGAAAGATTGAAGGTGGGAGGAGAAAGGGACGACAGAGGATAAGATGACTGGATGGCATCACCGACTCAATGGACATGGGTTTGGGTGGACTCTGGGAGTTGGTGATGGACAAGGAGGCCTGGCGTGCTGCGATTCATGGGGTCACAAAGAGTCGGGCACGACTGAGCAAGTGAACTGAACTGAGTGTTCTAGCACTGAAATCATGTGTTTTTTTTTTTTTTTTTCTTCAGCACAGCATTTGATATAGCCAGAATAGATTATAAAGAAGTTTCTGTGCAGAATTATTTCTTTTAAAATATTTCCTCCATTGGCCTTTTATTCTTCTATTGGATACTTTGGTTTAGATTTAACATGTTGTTTTTCAAATCCTCTGAAGGTAATCAAGAAACCCTGGCTATCATAGAGCAAGCATCTTAGTTGTAGTCGGTAGGAAACAAAAGCCAGAATTGGAGTTGTGATCAATGTAGGAGTGAGAGAAAGAGTTGTAGTTGGACCAAGTTGCACCCTACATAGAGAGCAGAAGGAGAGGGCGGCCATTGAATAACCTTCTTTACCTCTTACTTTTGCTAATAACTTGCCTTTCCTGTGGGATAGAGAAGCTCTATGTAAGTTGGTATGACATTGAATTAAGGAATGTAAACTTACAGAAAGAAGCAGATTCAGTTACATTCAAGTTGAGGCAAAAAAAAAACCACCATATTTTACTGTCAAGCATGTGTTGTTTGATTATGTATGCCACTGCTTTTCTCTTTTAATGTGGATGGTGTGAGAAAGTTCAGAATGTAGTCAGTTCTTGAAATGTCACTTTGGAAAAAGTATATGCCAAATAGTTCAGAGGCACAATTTAAAAAAATATCTATAATGCAATGATTGAATATCCTTAACTGGTCTGTCCCTTTTGCTTCTCATTCCTTCAGGTAAGAATATGAATAAGTTAGAGCACTGAAATTGCATGCAGATTTTAAAGACACTGATGCATAATTTAATAGCATCTATTGTTTTTAAACACCAAGGCTCCACTACTAATTTTTTCATGGAGAAATCATTTCCATATTTGCCATTCACAGAGAAGGCACAAGGTAGCCTCCATTGCAGTGTTTTTCATGAGGAAATGAGGGAATATATTAAGGAGAAAAGTTCTCATGAGTTTTATTTGTACCAGTCTGTCTATCTGCCTGAACTCTCACAGTTGAAAACTCCAGAAAAGAAGATTGTGGAGGGAGAAAGTTATGAAATATAGAAATGATTTTTTTTCAGTAGTATACAATGTAGCCAGACTCTGAAGATTGGGAGTACTTGGAGTAGAGAGGGTCAGATAGCATATTCATGTGCTTTATGGTAGGCTTACAGTGTTGTTGAGTATTTCATAACAGCATGTTACCACCTTCTAGGATGATGTTGTCCTGGCTGTGAGAAACCACTTTCCCTGTGTTAGTGTTGACCACCAATACAGTTCAGTGTTGCCCTCCATTACAGTAGTATTGTGTAAGTGTAAGGCTCCATCCTAAGCCATTCAAAGTGGCTTGGAAATACAGATTAGCTGATATTTGAAAGTAGACTGGAATCATAACTTTCTTATTTAAGAAAACTATGTCACCTTCTTGAAGGATTACTTTCACTTAAAAATTCTTTTTTTCCCAATTTCTCTGTATAAATGAGTGTCATTATTCTTCTCTAATCTTGAAATAACTAATCTTTATATGTAACAGTCATTACTTTGGGTATTACTTTGAAGGTGCCTGTGTAATAATGATTGTATATTTTTAGATTTGATGTTCCAGAGCTACATCAATTCTTATTTTATAATATATAGTACTCAGGAGAATGAACTCTCCGGAACACAATGCAGTTTGGATTATAAGAGAAATTTACAGTCTTCCCTCGGTATCTGTGAGTTGATTAGGTCCAAGACCTCTGACAGATACCAAAGTCTGCAGATACTCAAGTTATATTAAATGACATAGTATTTGTATATGACCTACACACATCCTCCCATATACTTTAAATCATTTCTAGATTACTTGCAGCACTTAATGCAGTGTACATATTATATAAATAGTTGTAACTACAATGTAAGTGCTATGTAAGTATCTATTTGCTGGCATGCAACAAATTTCAGTTTTGCTTTTTGGAACTTCCTAGAATTTTCTGAACATTAAAAAAAATTGCTATTTAAATTTTTATTGGGGTGTAGTTGATTTAAAATGTTAGTTTCAGGTGCACAGCACAGTGAATCAATTATACATATATCCACTCGTTTAAGGTTCTTTTTTCTGAATATTTTTGTGTTGTGTTAGTCACTGAGTCGTGTCTGACTCTTTGTGACCCATGAACTGTAGACCACCAGGCTCCTCTGTCCATGGAGTTCTCCAGCCAAGAAGACTGGAGTGGGTTGCCATTTCCTTCTCCAAGGGGTCTTCCTGACCCAGGGATCGAACCCAGCTCTCCCACATTGCAGGCAGACTCTTTATTGACTGAGCCACCAGGGAAGCCCTTCTTGATCTGCAGTTAATTCTATGGATATAGAAATCACAGTTATAGAGGTTCATCTGTACATCCTATCTATTCTCAGAGTTTCTGTAAGAAAGTACTTACTGTGCAGAAGCCACCAGAATAGCTTATAAATGAGTACTTGAAAAGATCCCCAAGGCCTTTATCATTCATATTGTTGGATAACTGCCACCTTATTGTTGATAAGTAAAGGACAGTGTTCTTAGAGCAATGTTAGAAGTTTTCTTTACTTTAAAATTTAAGAGAACATTCTAGAAAATTAGTCATGTAATGTGTATTTAGCTGTTACTACATGATGGAAACAAAAGATGGGTACACTTACATGATTAGGAGGGAAGATGTTTTTGAATGTGGAATGAAAACTACAAATGGGAGAGATACCATACAGGGTATTTGTACATCAGTGTTTGAAATGGAGAAAGGTTCTCATGAAGAATAGAAATTGGAAGGTCAGAATTAGGCTTGAATGTTGAACTAAGCAAAGTGTTTTATTCTGTAGGCTGTGGGGAGCCATAGAATACCATCAGTAATTCACTTCCTTTTAGGAATGAAGCATTTCATCATTCCATTTACTATTATTTAATATGGAATGCGGGCACTTATTTGGAAATACAATAGTAGGTTAAATATTAGCATGAGAACTCATGATGATACACAACATTAAATTTTCTCTATATGAAATCACATACAAAGGATGAAATTGTTTCATGTTTCTTTATACTTGAGGATGGTAGTGAACACATGATCTTTAGAAGTTGATACTGCTCATTATCATTTACTAATTTTTATTAAATTCCAACAATGTGCCAAGGGAAGTGTAAAACATACAATTTGGCAGGACAGTCCTTGGCATGTTTGATAACAATTGAATGTATTCCATAGTAAATTATAAAACTGTAAATGTCTTTGAGTTGTTTGTTCCTATTTTGGCTAGAATCATAAAAGTAACTTGTATCTGAGATTCAGAGCTTTTTGAGGACAGAAATTATGACATATTTCCTCTACTATACTAACATCCAGTACATAATTATGTGCCTGACACATACTGAAGGGCTCAAAGGAACTTACAGAATGAATAAATGAAGAAATGCATGCATGAATGGTATTCTGAACTTTTGTGATCCTCTCTAACGTGATTTCACCACCTTTTTACCTTAGTCATCCACTGGCATTTATACAATCTTATCATTTAAGACAGCAGTCCTCAGTCTTTTTGGCACCAGGGACTGGTTTTGTGAAAGACAGTTTTCCAATCACCAGGGGGGATGGTTTCAGGATGATTCAGGTACATTACATTTATTGTGCACTTTGTTTCTATTACTATTACATCAGCTCCACCTCAGTCATCAGGTATTAGATCCCCAGGCCCCTGATTTAAGGCAATGCATGATCCTGGTATGGATCTTGATCAAGAAAGACATTAGGAGGAAAATTGGTGATACTGGAGTAATATCTTCAGCTTAGATCATAGAATTGTATTCATTTTTGTGAATGAATACTTTGTATACAGTTTTGTGACCTGGATCATTGTACTTTGATTACAAAAGATGTAAGCATTTACAAAATCTGGATAAGGGTTCAGTTCAGTTCAGTCGCTTAGTCGTGTCCCACTCTTTGCAACCCCATGAATCACAGCACGCCAGGCCTCCCTGTCCATCACCAACTCCCGGAGTTCACCCAGACTCAGGTCCATCGAGTCAGTGATGCCATCCAGCCATCTCATCCTCTGTCGTCCCCTTCTCCTGCCCCCAATCCCTCCCAGCATCAGAGTCTTTTCCAATGAGTCAACCCTACGCATGAGGTGGCCAAAGTACTGGAGTTTCAGCTTTAGCATCATTCCTTCCAAAGAAATCATGGGGCTGATCTCCTTCAGAATGGACTGGTTGGATCTCCTTGTAGTCTAAGGGACTCTCAAGAGTCTTCCCCAACACCACAGTTCAAAAGCATCAATTCTTTGGTGCTCAGCCTTCTTCACAGTCCAACTCTCACATCCATACGTGACCGCTGGAAAAACCATAGCCTTGACTAGACGGACCTTTGTTGGCAAAGTAATGTCTCTGCTTTTGAATATGCTGTCTAGGTTGGTCATAACTTTCCTTCCAAGAAGTAAGCGTCTTTTAATTTCATGGCTACAGTCACCATCTGCAATGATTTTGGAGCCGCGAAAAGTAAAGTCTGATACTGTTTCCACTGTTTCCCCATCTATTTCCCATGAAGTGATGGGACAAGATGCCATGATCTTAGTTTTCTGAATGTTCAGCTTTAAGCCAACTTTCTCACTCTCCACTTTCACTTTCATTAAGAGGCTCTTTAGTTCTTCTTCATTTCTGCTATAAGGATGGTGTCATCTGCATATCTGAGGTTATTGATATTTCTCCCAGCAATCTTGATTCCAGCTTGTGTTTCTTCCAGTCCAGCGTTTCTCATGATGTACTCTGCATATAAGTTAAATAAGCAGGGTGACAATATACAGCCTCAACGAACTCCTTTTCCTATTTGGAACCAGTCTGTTGTCCCATGTCCAGTTCTAACTGTTGCTTCCTGACCTGCATACAAATTTCTCAAGAGGCAGGTCAGGTGGTCTGGTATTCCCATCTCTTTCAGAATTTTCCAGTTTATTGTGATCCACACAGTCAAAGGCTTTGGCATAGTCAATAAACCAGAAATAGATGTTTTTCTGGAACTCTCTTGCTTTTTCCATGATCCAGTGAATGTTGTACACAGGACTTATTTTTATTATTTTTTCAATGTTTGTTAAAGTCCCGAAATATTTCAAGATAATAATTTAAACATTTAAAGCAAAAGTTAAAAGGAAACCACTTTTGACCTTAAGATTATATTAATATTACTCATGTCACTCCCCCCACCCCTGGTCTTATTCCTCCTTACACCCTCATTATAATAATTTATCCCTTGATTTCATGGTATTTTCCACATCTATCAGAATACTCTCTGATCATTTACTTCCCTAGCAGGCTTATAAAAACAAGTCAACCTTTTAACTGACATCTTTGCCTGGTTCCTAGAATTGACCAGATTTTGGACTTCTCACGATTACCGTAATGTCAATCTGCAAACTTGAGTACCTGACTTCCACCTTCTGTTCTTAGAATGCTAAGAGCTATTAAGGAATTAACAAACTTGCGTGGTAAAATCTACCACTTATTACATTTAACTGAAGCTCTTCTAAATGCTTTGTAATCCTTTTATTTATATTTTACTGATTTCCAGCTACAGTCTACTTTTTCTACAATGCTCAAACACCCTTAATCCTGCCACATAGAGATAACTACAGTTAACCTTGTTGTTCAGTTGCTCACTCATGTCTGACTCTTTGTGACTCCATGGACTGCAGCAAGCCAGGCTTCCCTGTCCTTCACCATTTCCTGGAGCGTGCTCAAACTCATGTTCATCGAGTTGGTGATGCCATCCAACCATCTCATCCTCTGTGAGCCCCTTCTCCGTCTGCCTTCAATCTTTCCCAGCATCAGGGTCTTTTCTAGTGAGTCAGCTCTTCGCATCAGGTGGCCAAAGTATAGGAGCTTCAGCTTCAGCATCAGTCTTTCCAATGAACACTCAGGATTGATTTCCTTTAGGATGGACTGGTTTGATCTCCTTGCATCCAAGGGACTCTCAAGAGTCTTCTCCAACACCACACTTCAAAAGCATCAATTCTTCAACATTCAGCCTTCTTTATGGTCCAACCCTCACATCCATACATGACTACTGGAAAAACCATAGCTTTGACTAGAGGGACCTTTGTTGGCAAAGTAATGTCTGTGCTTTTTAATATGCTGTCTAGGTTGCTTATAGCTTCTCTTCCACACAGTATGCGTCTTTTAATTTCATGGCTGCAGTCACCATCTGCAGAGATTTGGAAGCCCAAGAAAGTAAAGTCTGTCACTGTTTCTATTGTTTCCCCATCTAATTCCCATGAAGTGATGGGACCGTATGCAATGATCTTTGTTTTTTGAATGTTGAATTTGAGGCCAGTTTTTTCACTCTCCTCTTTCACTTTCATCAAGAGTCTCTTTACTTTCTCTTCACTTTCTGCCAAAAGGGTGGTGTATTGTTAATCTGTGTGTAATAAATTGATAGCAGAAACTTTCAAAATGAGTTTAACATCAAACTTGACATACTCTTTGTAACTTAGTTTCCTCAATAATATAAATTTGAGAATTTCTAATATTATCAAATATTACTGAGCATGGTAATTTTTTTTTGTCACAAATAATGTTGCAGGGAATGTCTACATGTTTATGATACTTAATATAAATTCTCAGTAATGGAATAACTGGAAAAAAGTTAAAAATATTCCTTTTTATGATTTAACTGTTTACTTTGCCAAATTCTTTTTTAAGTTTGGACAAATTTGCATTCTTGCCAGCAATGTAAGGACATGCCTATTACAGAGCAAGTGCATTATTATTTTTTAATTTAGTGTTCCCAAATTTAAAGAATGAACAACAATGATAATTAATATATTGAAAATTCATTCATTCTCTTGGTTAAAATTTTATTTTATATTCATTGGCTATTTGTCTATTTTACCTTTCCTTTCAACCCTTTTTTCTTTTTTGTCTGATATTGCCTTCTATGTCCATAGTTTATTTTGAAGGAGCTTAGATGTGGAATAAGATGAGCAATGTTCTAATACTTAATATGTTTCATATATATTTACTATGAAAGATAGAAACTTTTAATCTATAATACATTATCTCTCCTAATTTTTTAGTTTGAGTTTATGATATTTCATATATAATTTTTAATGTTAGCATAGCTTTTAATATTTGATTTGTCTCTTTCATTCATATTTTTCTTTGAAATTAATATTTATGACTTGATATGAAGCACAACACATAATAGTATTTTTACAAATTTTTAAAAATATTTTTTCTCCACGGATTAAAATGATATTATTGAATGAACTTCATGAATTTTTCCTCTTTAAGTCACATGCCATAGGCTTTGCTATAGACTATTTAATCAATTATTTTTTTATATACTTTTAATATCTCCTAGTGCAAATATCCACTCAGTACTTTTTAAAACCTTTGAGGAGTCTTACAAATGTAATCCTCCCTTGAAACATTTATAATTATTTTGAAAAGTTAAGGAAAAATTCTTTTCATTAGTATGTTAACTTTGGGAAAGTTTCCATAGGTATGTTATAATACCATTCTCCTTCAGGAAAATGATGTCTTTCCATTAATTCTGTCTCATTTTATGCAACTCTGAATTTTGTAGTTTCTTCCACATAGGTTCTGTTATGTTTTGTGCTAAAGATTTATTTTTTTTATTTTTAATTTAGTTAATGATTTTGAGAAATTATCTCTAGTTTATCTTTTAAATCCTTTTTTGGGGGGGTAGAGTTTGAATTTTCAATCGTATAAATTACTTTTTCAGGCTTTTATCAAAGTCATATGTGATGATTTATACTAATAGACTACCTCATATTGAAACTTCATGTTGAAATTTCATAGCATGCCTGGACTAAACCTGGTCTTGGTATAATAAAAGTTTCATTGTTTTAAAAAAAATTTCCACATGTTAAAATTCACCCTTTTTAGTGATACAGTTCCTCAGATTTTTAACAATCCATACATCCATGTAATCATTACCAAAATAAAAATATAGAAGTTGGCTATCATACTAGAACATTTCCTTATATTTTTCAATCACCTTTCCCCACTCTCAACCTCTGACAAGTATTGATCTCTATCCTTCCTTGATAGTTTTGATTTCTCCAAAGTGACATATACATGTAACCATACAGTATATAGCTTTACAGTCTGTCACCTTTCATTTGAGCTTCCATGTTGGCTTAGGTGGTAAAGAATCAGCCCGCAATGTGGGAGATCTTGGTTCAGTCCCTGGGTTGGGAAGATCCTCTGAAGAAGGGAATGATGATCCTCTGGAGAAGGGGATGGTACTCCACTCCAGTCTTCTTACCTGGGGAATTTCTTTCACTTAGCACATTGCATTTGAGATTCTTGCTGTTTCATGGAATCTTTCTGATTGGTTTAAATTATACAGGTTTTTTTTAATTTTTTATACGCATTTTTTCTATTCATTAAGAGGTTAATGGACATTTGGATAATGCCCTGATGTTTGAATTGTAAATAAAGCAACTAAAACATTTCTTATGCAGGTTTGTTTGGACTTACACTTTTGTATTTGTTACATAATACTTATAAATGAAATTGCTGACTAACGTGATGGTAAATATTTGACTTTATAAGGGATTGCCAAATTCCCAAAGTGGCTGTAATATTTTGCATTTTTCACAACAATGAACAAAAATTCCAGTTGCTTCACATCCTTGTCGATATTTTGTAATGTCAGAGTTTTTAAAAAATATATTTTAGTCATTCTTATCATGTTGTGGATGGCTTTATTTACTTACTGTTTTTGTGTTTTACATTTTTCTCCTTTGTTGTATATCTTATAATTTTAAGCTATGGAAGACATAGTAGGTGATAAATTGTAAAAACCATGGACTCAGCTCTGTTCCTTGGAAGAGGACTGGTTTTGTTTCACAAACCATTGTTGTGACTGGATTCAAACTTCTAAACCTGTCTCATCTCTGATGGATACCAGATAAAATCATCATTTAGTTTGTCTTTAAGACTAGTTGTGCTAGAGCACTTGGGGCCTCCTGTCCATAAGTATCCTTTTGTGTTTATCCAAGTTTGGGGCAGGTTTCATGCACTGATGGGGCTTCCCAGGTGGCACTAGTGGTAAAGAACCCACCAGCCAATGTAGGTGACTTAAGACACATGGGTTTGATCCCTGGGTCGGGAAGATCCCCTGGAGAGGGTCATGGCAACCCATTCCAATATTTGTGTCTGGAAAATCCCACGGACAGAGGAGCTTAGCGGGCTATAGTCCATAGGGTCGCAAAAGAGTCGGACACGACTGAAGTGAATTAGCACACATACACTAGCACACATACACTGATGTGAGGACTCAGCCCTCTGTATTTTCCTTCTTCCCAGAATTTGTCACCTTAATTTTCCAGCTATTTTGCTATCACTAAACTCCTCATCTAACATCTTAAGACAGGAAGAGTAAGGTTTTCTGCTACAACAAGCCACATGGTTCAGGAAGTGTTGTTGCTGTTCAGTCACTAAGTCGTGTCCACTACTTTGTGACCCCATGGACTGCAGGAAGCCAGGCTCCTCCATCCTCGACTATCTTCTGGAGATTGCTCAAATTCATGTGCATTGAGTTGGTGGTGCTACCTAACCATCTCATCCTCTGCAACCCCTTCTCCTTATGCCTTCAATCTTTCCCAGCATCAGGATTGTTCCCAATGAGCTGTCCCTTTGCATCACATGGCCAAAGTATTGGAGCTTCAGCTTCAGCATAAGTCCTTCCAATGAATATTCAGGGCTGATTTCCTTTAGGATGGACTGGTTGGTTCTCCTTGCCGTCCAAGGGACTCTCAAGAGTCTTCTCTAGCACCACAGTTCAAAAGCATCAATTCTTCAGTGTTCAGCTTTCTTTAAGGTCCAACTCTCACATCTGTACATGACTACTGGAAAAACCTTAGTTTTAACTATACAAACCTCTGTTGGCAAAGTAGTGTCTTTCCTTTATAATGTGCTGTCTAGGTTTGTCATAGCTTTGCCATGAAATGATGAGGAAGTGTGCCATGATCTTAGTTTTTTGAATGTTGAGTTTCAAGCAAGCTTTTTCATTCTTCTCTTTCACCTTCATTTAGAGGCTTTTTAGTTCTTCTTCACTGTCTGCTATTAGAGTCCTATCATCTGCGTATCTGAGGTTGTTGACATTTCTCTTGGCAATCTTCATTCCAGCTTGTGACTCATCCAGCCCTGCATTTTGCATGATGTACTCAGCATATAAGTTTAATAAATAGGGTGACAATATACAGCCTTGTCACACTCCTTTCCCAATGTGGAACCAGTCCATTGTTCTATGTGTGTTTCTAACTGTTAATTATTGATCCACATACAGGCTTCTCAGGAGGCAGGTAAGGTCGTCTAGTATTTACATCTTTTTAGGAATTTTCCAGAGAAGGCAATGGCAACCCACTCCAGTGGGTTGCCTGGGTTGCCTGGAAAATCCCATGGACGGAGGAGCCTGGTAGGCTGAAGTCCATGGGGTCGCTAAGAGTCGGACATGACTGAGCGACTTCACTCCAGTTTGTTATGATCCACAAGTCAAAGGCTTTAGCAGAGTCAATGAAGCAGAACTAGATGTTTTTCTGGAATTCACTTGCTTTTCTATGATCCACCAAATGTTGACAATGTGAACATTGGTTCCTCTGCCTTTTCTAAATCTACCTTGTACATCTGGAAATTCTTGGTTCACATGGTTCTAAAGCCTAACTTGAAGGACTTCTGAACATTACCCTTGCTCGAGTGTGAAATGAGTGCAATTGTACAGTAGTTTGAAAGCTCTTTGGCATTGCCTTTCTTTGGGATTGGAATGAAAATTGACCTTTTCCAGTCCTGTGGCCACTGCTGAGTTTTCCAAATTTGCTGGCATACTGAGTGCAGCACTAGCGCTTTAACTGCATCATCTTTTAGGATTTGAAATAGCTCAGCTGGAATTCCACCCACTCCACTAGCTTTTTTCCTAGTAATGGTTCCTAAGGCCCACATGGAAGTGCCCTTAGACAAAAAGGTACAAAGACGCAAACAACACTATATGCAGTTTCTGTCTTTCAGTAATTGAATTCTGTTCAGTTTTTGCCTGGTTTAAAAAAAAAATGTTTTATTAGTTTACTTCTGGCTGTGCTGGGTTTTCGTTGCTGTGTGGGCTTTTCTCTAGTTGTGGTGAATGGAGCCTACTCTCTATTTGCGGTGTGGGGGCTTTTCATTGTGATGGCTTCTCTTGTTGCAGGGCATGGGCTCTAGGGCATGCCAGCTTCAGTAGTTGCAGCTCCTGGGCTCTAGAATACAGGCTCAGTAGTTGTGGTGCACAGGCGTAGTTGCTCCATGGCATGTGGCATCTTCCCAGACCAGGGATCCTACCAATGTCTCCTGCATTAGTAGATAGATTTTTTACCACTGAATGACAAGGGGAGCCCAGTTTCTGCCTTTCTGTTACTTCCCACTGTATTCAAATAGTTGTATAAAATTGTTTTTAGTCTTGCTCCGTATTTTGTAACTTTTGTATTCTATAGTGTTATTATGACTAAAGTGCTATGCCATTAATGGAAGCTAGGATTCTGTACATAGTTTTAAATTTCTTATACCTTTATTCCTAAGAAATTTTACTTGAATAGTTTTATATAGTTGGTTTTTATCATCACTTATTCTGATACTTATTCTGATACAATATGCTACTGGAGATCAGTGGAGAAATAACTCCAGAAAGAATGAAGGGATGGAGCCAAAGCAAAAAAAAATACCCAGCTGTGGATGTGACTGGTGATAGAAGCAAGGTCCGATACTGTAAAGAGCAATATTACATAGGAACCTAGAATGTCAGTCCATGAATCAAGGCAAATTGGAAGTGGTCAAACAAGAGATGGCAAGAGTGAATGTCAACATTCTAGGAATCAGCGAACTGAAATGGACTGGAATGGGTGAATTTAACTCAGATGACCATTATATCTACTACTGCAGGCAGGAATCCCTCAGAAAAAATGGAGTAGCCATCATGGTCAACAAAAGAGTCTGAAATTCGGTACTTGGATGCAGTCCCAAAAAATGACAGAATGATCTCTGTTCATTTCCAAGGCAAACCATTCAATATCACAGTAATCCAAGTCTATGCCCCAACCAGTAACGCTAAAGAAGCTGAAGTTAAACGGTTCTATGAAGACCTACAAGACCTTTTAGAACTAACACCCCAAAAAATGTCCTTTTCATTATAGGGGACTGGAATGCAAAAGTAGGAAGTCAAGAAACACCTGGAGTAACAGGCAAATTTGGCCTTGGAATACGGAATGAAGCAGGGCAAAGACTAATAGAGTTCTGCCAAGAAAATGCACTGGTCGTAGCAAACACCCTCTTCCAACAACACGAGAAGACTCTACACATGGACATCACCAGATGGTCAACACCGAAATTAGATTGATTATATTCTTTTCAGCCAAAGATGGAGAAGCTCTATACATTCAACAAAAACAAGACCAGGAGCTGACTGTGGCTCAGATCATGAACTCCTTATGCCAAATTCAGAATTAAATTGAAGAAAGTAGGGAAAACCACTAGACCATTCAGGTATGACCTAAGTCAAATCCCTTTTGATTATACAGTGGAAGTGAGAAATAGATTTAAGGGCCTAGATCTGATAGATAGAGTGCCTGATGAACTATGGACTGAGGTTCATGACATTGTACAGGAGACAGGGATCAAGACCATCCCCATGGAAAAGAAATGCAAAAAAGCAAAATGGCTGTCTGGGGAGGCCTTACAAAGAGCTGTGAAAAGAAGAGAAGCAAAAAGCAAAGGAGAAAAGGAAAGGTATAAGCATCTCAATGCAGAGTTCCAAAGAATAGCAAGAAGAGATAAAGCCTTCCTCAGTAATCAATGTAAAGAAATAGAGGAAAACAACAGAATGGGAAAAACTAGACATCTCTTCAAGAAAATTAGAGATACCAAGGGAACATTTCATGCAAAGATGAGCTTGATAAAGGACAGAAATGGTGTGGACCTAACAGAAGCAGAAGATATTAAGAAAAGGTGGCAAGCATACACAGAAGAACTGTACAAAAAAGATCTTCACGACCCAGATAATCACGATCATGTGATCACTCATCTAGAGCCAGACATCCTGGAATGTGAAGTCAAGTGGGCCTTAGAAAGCATCACTATGAACAAAGCTAGTGGAGGTGATGGAATTCCAGTTGAATTATTTCAAATCCTGAAAGATAATGCTGTGAAAGTGCTGCACTCAATACGCCAGCAAATTTAGAAAACTCAGCAGTGGCCACAGGACTGTAAAAGGTGTTTTCATTCCAATCCCAAAGAAAGGCAATGCCAAAGAATGCTCAAACTACCACACAATTGCACTCATCTCACACGCTGGTAAAGTAATGCTCAAAATTCTCCAAGCCAGGCTTCAGCAATACATGAACCGTGAACTTCCAGATGTTCAAGCTGGTTTTAGAAAAGTCAGAGGAACCATAGATCAAATTGTCAACATCTGCTGGATCATGGAAAAAGCAAGAGAGTTCCAGAAAAACATCTATTTCTGCTTTATTGACTATGCCAAAGCCTTTGACTGTGTGGATCACAATAAACTGGAAAGTTCTGAAAGAGATGGGAATACCAGACCACCTGACCTGCCTCTTGAGAAATCTGTATGCAGATGAGGAAGCAACAGTTAGAATTGGACATGGAACAACAGACTGGTTCCAAATAGGAAAAGGAGGATGTCAAGGCTGTATATTGTCACCCTGCTTATTTAACTTATATGCAGAGTATATCACGAGAAACGCTGGACTGGAAGAAACACAAGCTAGAGTCAAGATTGCTGGGAGAAATATCAATAACCTCAGATATGCAGATGACACCACCCTTATGGCAGAAAGTGAAGAGGAACTAAAAAGCCTCTTGATGAAAGTGAAAGAGGAGAGTGAAAAAGTTGGCCTAAAGCTCAACATTCAGAAAATGAAGATGATGGCATCTGGTCCCATCACTTCATGGGAAATAGATGGGAAAACAGTGGAAATAGTATCAGACTTTATTTTTGGGGGGCTCCAAAATCACTGCAGATGGTGACTGCAGCCATGAAATTAAAAGATGCTTACTCCTTGGAAGGAAAGTTATGACCAACCTAGACAGCATATTCAAAAGCAGAGACATTACTTTGCCAACAAAGGTCCATCTTGTCAAGGCTATGGTTTTTCCTGTGGTCATGTATGGATGTGAGAGTTGGAATGTGAAGAAGGCTGAGCGCCGAAGAATTGATGCCTTTGAACTGTGGTGTTGGGGAAGACTCTTGAGAGTCCCTTAGACTACAAGGAGATCCAACCAGTCCATTCTGAAGGAGATCAACCCTGGGATTTCTTTGGAAGGAATGATGCTAAAGCTGAAACTCCAGTACTTTGGCCACCTCATGCAAAGAGTTGACTCATTGGAAAAGACTCTGATGCTGCGAGGGATTGGGGGCAGGAGGAGAAGGGGATGACAGAGGATGAGATGGCTGAATGGCATCACTGACTCGATGGACGTGAGTCTGAGTGAACTCTGGTGGTTGGTGATGGACATGGAGGCCTGGTGTGCTGTGGTTCCTGGGGTTGCAAAGAGTGGGACACGACTGAGCGACTGAACTGAACTAACTATTCTGATACATTTTAATTCTTTGATTCATTTCTTTAAATATTTTAGACAACCATGTTTCTGATATTAATATTTAAGTTGTTTCTGAATCTATTTCTTACATTTGTTTCACTCATGGTGCCTTGTTTCTTTGTGTGTTTTATTATTTTTTACTATGAGCTCAAAACTTTCAGAACATTTGGGAAATTTTTGATACCTGAGAAACAGAGTAGTCCAAAATACCTACCATCTTTCCTTTTTGAGCACCTATGGAAGTTTATTCTTTCATTAATGAGTTTACATTTGCACATTTGTTGTTTTACATGTTTGTTTCAGTTAGGATTGAGGTTGCAAGTTCAGGACAGAAAACTCAAAATTAGCGGCTTAAACATTTGATCCTATTTCTCACTGTATGAAAGTAGGTAAAAGAAAGATAGTCCAGGTTTATTATATGATTCCAATGCATCAGAAAAGTGACATCATCCTATATTACTCTCCAATCACCCTTAATCTATGTCTTCCACTGTATTGTTTAGAATAACTGGTTCAGTTCTAGCTATCTTGTCTACATTCCAGCAAGCAGGATGAAGAAGAAATAAAGAGAAGGCATATTCCCTCTATTTGCTCTCTGTGCTGTGCTGAGTCATGTCCAACTCTTTGCAACCCCAGTAGACTATAGTCCACTGGCGCCTCTTTCCATGGAATTTTCCAGGCAAGAATACTGGAGTAGGTTGCCATTTCCTATTCCAAGAGATCTTCTGGACCCAGGGATCTAGCACATGTCCTTTGAGTCTCCAGCATTGGCAGACAGATTCTTTACCACTGCGCTACCTAATGGTAGCTACTATTTATCCAGTGCTTACTAAGTGCTTTCCATGCACTGTCTCCTTTACTTCTTACAGCTATCCAATAATGCAGAAACTATTATTATTCTCTATTGCTCAGATGAGAAAACTGAGGCTAAGAAAAGTTAAGAGGATGATAGTTGAGTGTTCAGTTCAGTTCAGTCGCTCAGTCGTGTCCCACTCTTTGCAACCCCATGAATCGCAGCACGCCAGGCCTCCCTGTCCATCACCAACTCCTGGAGTTCACTAGACTCACATCCATCGAGTCAGTGATGCCATCCAGCCATCTCATCCTCTGTCGTCCCCTTCTCCTCCTGCCCCCAATCCCTCCCAGCATCAGAGTCAACACTTCACATGAGGTGGCCAAAGTACTGGAGCTTCAGCTTTAGCATCATTCCTTCCAAAGAAATCCCAGGGCTGATCTCCTTCAGAATAGACTGGTTGGAACTCCCTGCAATCCAAGGGACTCTCAAGAGTCTTCTCCAACACCACAGTTCAAAAGCATCAATTCTTCGGTGCTCAGCCTTCTTCACAGTCCAACTCTCACATCCATACGTGACCACAGGGAAAACCATAGCCTTGACTAGATGGACCTTTGTTGGCAAAGTAATGTCTCTGCTTTTGAATATGCTGTCTAGGTTGGTCATAACTTTCCTTCCAAGGAGTAAGCGTCTTTTAATTTCATGCCTGCAGTCACCATCTGCAGTGATTTTGGAGCCCCCCAAAAATAAAGTCTGACACTGTTTCCACTGTTTTCCCATCCATTTCCCATGAAGTGATGGGACCGGATGCCATGATCTTCGTTTTCTGAATGTTGAGCTTTAAGCCAACTTTTTCACTCTCCAGTTTCACTTTCATCAAGAGGCTTTTTAGTTCCTCTTCACTTTCTGCCATAAGGGTGGTGTCATCTGCATATCTGAGGTTATTGATATTTCTCCCGGCAATCTTGATTCCAGCTTGTGCTTCTTCCAATCTAACGTTTCTCATGATGTACTCTGCATATAAGTTATATAAGCAGGGTGACAATATACAGCCTTGATGTCCTCCTTTGCTATTTGGAACCAGTCTGTTGTTCCATGTCCACTTCTAACTGTTGCTTCCTGACCTGCATACAAATTTCTCAAGAGGCAGGTCAGGTGTAGAAGGTGCTATAATAGATAAGTGCCATAGGAATACATCCTGCAGGGGCAGGCGGATTCTTTCCCAAAGATGGCTCTTAGAACACTTGGTTTCTGTCACTTCCTGAAACTAATTAACAGGAGAATACCTACCTCAAAAGAGGCTCAGAAATGCAGTTTTTATTCTGGAGGATGAGATGCTTACTAAAAATTGGTAGTATAGTATTAAATATGATGGAGATAACCTATATTTGGAGAAAATCAATAATCCCTCTCACAATGCCTCACCTAAACTACTATATAATAGTTCAATTGATTGAAAGGACATCTTATTAATAATCTTATAGCCTAAAGAAGCAAGTATTCAATGCCTTCTTTATAACTTGTGCTCAGTTACTTTTTCTGAATGGATGACTGAAGATTGTTTTACAGGATTGAGTCCCTTAAGTTTTTCTGCCACTCCTAGTATTTTTGTATGACTTTGCTTCAAATGAGTTAACTTGTGAAACATTAAAATCCCCATGGTAGAACTTGCCTGGTGGTCTAGTGGTAAACGTTCTGTGCTTCTACTGCTGGGGGCATGAGTTTGATCCCCAGTCAGGAAACTAAGATCTTGCATGCCATGTTATGTAGCCAAATTATAATTACAAAATTAAAAATTAAGAAATGAAGAGTAGGCTACAAAATATAAAAACAACCCATCATATTGATGAACCCATGAATTGATATAATGTGTTTGGCACATTTCTCTCAAGTCAGAGCTTTCTAAAGTTGTCCTTCATGTACTGAGGGATTTGGGGGAGGAAAGAGAAATGCAGAGGGGAGAAGTCAAGGATAGATAGGGAAATTGTAGGCAACTCCATTCTTGGAGGCTGAGTGGGTCTTCAGGACTTAGTATTTCCATTCCCTGGTTCAGAACATGCATAACAAGCTCTTCTAATCAAAGATTTATGGATTTACATCAAAGATTTACATCATTGTTTCTTTCAGATTTCGAGAGTATCATTTCTTTTAGACCCTTTCAGCTAACAGAACAAAGAAATATTTGTATGTATACTCATGTGCCATCTCTTTAATTGTTCAATCCAGGTAGACATGTATAACAATATCAGGATTGTTGACCTGTACCTTTCTGAGAAAGAACACTATCACCTAGATTACAGTTCTTTTTTGCTTTTAGTCTTGCAAACTCCATTCCTTTTCCAAGTTACTTAAGTCAGGGGATCTTAGTGAGATGGTTTCATACATTTGTAATATAATTATATTGTTTAGTCAAATTCTGCATTCCATTCTTGATGTCAAAAATTTTTTTAATATGCATACATTGATTCATTTTTTTGTGCTGTAAGGTTCTATGAGTTTTGACAAATATGTAGTATCATTTATTTACCATAACATCATACAGAATAGTTTCACTGCCCTAAAAAATCCTTTATGCCTAGAGAAGGAAAGGCAACCCAGTCCAGTATTCCTGCCTGGGAAATGCCATGGACAGAGGAGCCTGGTGGGCTACAGTTCATGGTGTCAAAGAGTCAGACAAGACCTAGTGACTGACCACAGTCATTTTTAGGAACAGCGTAACCACATACAGGGAGAAGGCAATGGCACCCCACTCCAGTACTCTTGCCTGGAAAATCCCATGGAAGGAGGAGCTTGGTAGGCTGCATTCCATGGGGTCGCTAAGAGTCGGACATGACTGAGTGACTTCACTTTCACTTTTCACTTTCATGCATTGGAGGAGGAAATGGCAACCCACTCCAGTGTTCTTGCCTAGAGAATCCCAGGGACGGCGGGGCCTGGTGGGCTGCCATCTATGGGGTCGCACAGAGTCGGACATGACTGAAGAGAGTTAGCAGCAGCAACCACATACAACACATCAGTGGCTCCTAGTTTGTGGTCTCTGGTTTAATATCTTTCTTGCCCTCTTAGCACTCTGCTCCACAGGGACACATGCCCCTGGGTCTGTTCTGTTCACCACAGTGTCTGGATTCAACAAATGGAAAAATAAAAGTAAAAGATGGACTCACCCTCCCAGTAGAGGACCAGGTTCAGAAAGAATACACTGACAAGGAGATGGCATTTTGTCACTCCCCACCTCTTTTTTGAATGCCCGCTGGAGATGTTGGCATTTCCCTTTAAACCCTACTACCGGTTGACCCCTGCAGACCTCCTTATCCTCTGCTCTGAAGTCATAACAGTGACCAGATGGAGGCTGGCTGGGGTGCCCTCTGTGATGTCATCAAAGGCCCAGCCCTGCCTGGGCCTCAGTCTCCAAGTGCCAGGAGCACACCAAGAGTCACTTCCTCTCAGCTCACTATGCGGTCGGTCTGTAATATGGTTCATTTTCTGGCCTACGTGTGTCTCCTTTTTAAGTTCCTATGTGTTTTATATTCTGAGAGAAGCCATAGATCTCCCAGGGAAGGTGCCCTGTGGAAGGCACTTTCGAATTTTGCAGAATCAACCAGAGCATGCCCCAGGCTGGCTTGGGAGCAAGTCACACTGGCTTATTCTCCTCCTCCTTGTGTTTTTGGTGATTCTGAAGTTTCCAGGAAACAGTGACTGAAGGTCGCACTGTTTGTGGCTGTTGGGGCTGTTTATTAGGCTCTATAAGAAAGAAAAAGAGGCTTCCTCCTCCAAAAAATGTATGTTCGGTACCTTAACCCAGCTCGAGAAAGACCTTGTGAAAATTGTATCCAGGATGTGGAATCTGAAACTTGCCGCTGCAACCTGTTGTAACTGCAAACGTCCCAATCTCGAGGTTCCTGCAGATGCACACAATAACATTACAATATCTGAGGTGTAGGAGAAGGCACTGGCGACCCACTCCAGTACTCTTGCCTGGAAAATCCCATGGACGGAGGAGCCTGG
This sequence comes from Bos grunniens, assembly GCF_055505025.1. Lineage (NCBI taxonomy): Eukaryota > Metazoa > Chordata > Mammalia > Artiodactyla > Bovidae > Bos > Bos grunniens. Next base: position 81,337,374 of record NC_141194.1, on the reverse strand, counting down.
TAGGCTGCAGTCCATGGGGTCGCTAAGAGTCGAACACAACTGAGCGACTTCACTTTTACTTTTCACTTTCATGCATTGAAGACGGAAATGGCAACCCACTCCAGTGTTCTTGCCTAGAGAATCCCAGGGACCGGGGAGCCTGGTGGGCTGCCGTCTGTGGGGTCGCACAGAGTTGGACACCACTGACGCGATTTAGCAGCAGCAGCAGCAGCATATGAGGTATGAGGCGAGGAAGACCCTAATTGAGTGGATTTGTGTGTCGAAGTAGAAGAGGCGTAGTTGAGTATTGACAAACTGTATCCAAACTAATAAAAGTATTCTGAAGCAAAAGAAAAAAGCCTCTGATATTTTTTATTTTCTCTACGGTTTTACCTTTTCCAGAATGTCGTGTAATTGGCATCATGCAGTGTATAACTTTTTCCAGACTACCTTATTTTACTTAATAGCATTCATTCAGGTTTCATACATTTCTTTTTGTGATTTTATAGGTCACTTCTATTTATTCTTGAATAGTATTCTGTTATGTTTATGTAACATAGGTTTGTTTATTCATTCGTCTATTAAAGGACACTTTGTTTCCTCTGTGTGTGTGTGTGTGTGTGTGAGAGAGAGAGAGTGAATTAAGCTGTTACAAAATTTCTGTGCATGTTTTTGCATGGGTATTAACTTCAAGTCATTGTGTTAACAGTCTAGGAGCATAATTGCTAGCTAGATCATATGGTATGACTGTGTTTAGCTATGTAAGAAATTGCTTCTGAATTGACTGTACCATTTTTCATTGCCACCCAGGAACAAAGAATGAGAGTTCCTGTTGTTCCTCATCTTTGCCAGTAATTGGTATTGTCACATTTTTGTGTTTGACCATTCCAATGAGTGTGTAATGGTATCACATTGTTTTAATTTCGTCAGTCTACTTTAAAAGATTATCTTATTTCCATATTTCCATTGTAGCATTTCCATTGTGTTTTATTACCATAAATTCTTCAGGTGCTTTATTTGCATTGCGTTTTATTACCATAAATTCCTCAGGTTTAAGCAGATCTGCTGAGGTTTAATGGAGAAGGCAATGGCACCCCACTCCAGTACTCTTGCCTGGAAAATCCCATGGACGGAGAAGCCTGGTAGGCTGCAGTCCATGGGGTCGCTAAGAGTCGGACACAACTCAGCGACTTCACTTTCACTTTTCACTTTCATGCATTGGAGAAGGAAATGGCAACCCACTCCAGTGTTCTTGCCTGGAAAATCCCAGGGATGGGGGAGCCTGGTGGGCTGCATTCTATTCGGTCGCACAGAATCGGACACGACTGAAGTGACTTAGCAGCAGCAGCAGCAGCTGAGGTTTAAATAGATCTGCTGCTCATTGAAACTGCTACTGCTGTTTGTACCATCACTGAATAGTTAAAATTTTACATAATCTCTTTCTCCTTCTGCCTCTGTAACTTAGCTTGCCCTTGCAAAATCAAGATCATGTAGGTCACGTAGTCTCAGAAAGTGGGGACTTGCAATACTAGAAACTGGAGTTTATTTCACTCACCCTTGTCCTGCTGTTTGCAATTGCCCAGCCCCTGCAAACCTGCTTAATCATGCCTGTCCAGGCCAGGCACCCCCTTCCCCATCTTGACTGCTGTTACTGTGCACACGAAAACCTTTAGTTTAAACCAGCCTATTAACAGCTAGTATTGCCCACTACAGTCTGTCTGTTAAAACTCTGTAATCCCTTTGTTGGAGGCTCAGAGCTTGGAGTGTTAACTCCTCTGGGCCACCAGTATAATAAATCTGGTTCTCCAACTCTCCGAGTGTGGTGCTTGGTTTCTGTAACACTCTAATAAGTTTTGCATGAATGCTCGATAACTTGAGATCGTGTATATTGGAAAAAAATTTATCTTTAATTGAACAACAGTGAGCACATTTTCTTTTCCTGAGTATTGCTTTGTTTAGTGCCTCCACACAAAAGTATGAGTTCAGCATGAACTTCTCCCCCCTGCTTTTTTTTTGTTTGTTTTGATTTTCTTATATACATACTAGATGTTAACCAAATCTGTATTTGGACCACTTGCAGTTGTACATTTACTCTAAAGTTTTACTTACAAGCATTTATGTATTTTATCTGAATCTTGACTTTATTATGTGTCTTCTATGGTTTTGAAAAACTATATGCTCATTATTCAGGTGTTTTTATAGACTGTGCCTCTTCTCCATTGAGATTCAAATGAATCCATTTATATACTGTTAGAAAGAAGAACTGAACTGAGAAAGAGGGAACAATCGTAAAATATGTTGATATAGTTACTGAAGAAAATATATTTTAAAAGGAACAATAACAGAATATTTGCTAGCAAAACTAATTTTCTCTCAGTGTATTTTGTAATTATGAATATCCAAATGGTCTTGCATGTAGTCTATAAACAGACAAGAAAAATTAGCAAGCACCTCAGTCAAACAGAGTTTCCCTTATAGCTCAGTCTGTAAAGAATCTGGCTGCAATGCAGGAGACATGGGTTCAGTCCCTCAGTTGGGAAGATCCCCTGGAGAAGGGAAAGGCTACCCATTGCAGTATTGTTGCCTGGGAAATCCCAAGGACAGAGAAGCCAGGCAGGGTACAGTTCATGGGTTTGCAAGAGTCGGACATGACTTAGTGACTCAACCACCCACCACCGAAGAGTGGAAATAAGGCCATAAATTCCAACAACTATTTTCAAAGGGGTGTTGGATATAATACTTTTATTAAACCTTTCCAATTATAAGAAACCCTTGCATTTTTTCTTTTTTTTAAATAATTTTTAATTTTATAATTTTAATTATAAATTCACAGTAAGTTACAAAAAATATACAGGTAACTGCTGTCCATCTTTCCCTCCCTCTCCCAATGTTAACATCTATACACACCTATAGTACTTTCAACTGAAAGAAAAACACACAACCTAAAATTTGAGAGTTAAGTTTTATTTGGGCAAGTTACTGAAGACTATAGCCTGGGAGACCACCTCTCAGCTCTGAGGACCTTATTTGGAGAGGGAAGGAAAGAGTCAGGATATATAGGAGGGTTTTTTTTTTTTTTTTTTCTCATGGAAAAAAACATGCAGTGAAACATCCAAAGATTATTGCTAATTTTAAAGAACAGACATCTCAAGTTAATAATTTTAGTGCTTCCTATGTAGGTGGCTCAGATGGTAAAGCATCTGCCTACAATGTGGGAGACCCAGGTTTGATCCCTGGGTTGGGAAGATCTCCTGGAAAAGGAAATGGCAATCCACTCCAGTACTCTTGCCTGGAGAATTCCACGGATGGAGGAGCCTGGTAGGCAATAGTCCATGGGGTCGCAAAGAGTCGGACACGACTGAGCGACTTCACTTTCATTTTCTTTCATGTATGACAAGATGCAAGAATCTGGGTTCATTGAAATTATTTCCTAGATATAAATCTTAACTATCTAGAGCCATTATCCAAGGCATAGAATGCTTCCCATTTTATGTTTTGTTTTGTTTTGTTTTCTGTACTGAATTCCCCTCACACTGTATCGATGGTCACTGACTGTGGTGACAAATGTCTTGATGCCTGTAGAATTGAAATGGCAGCATAACTCTTTGTTCACATAGAATATAAAAACCAGGAAACTAATATTGGTATAATCCTCAGTTTTTTCAGATTTATTAAGTTATACACACACTGATGTATGTATGTATGTGCATTCATGTGTTGCCACAGCTCTCTGAAATTTTGTCATATGTATCAGTCCAGTTCAGTCACTCAGTCGTGTTCCACTCTTTGTGACCCCATGATTGCAGCACGACAGGCCTCCCTGTCCATCACCAACTCCCAGAGTTCACTCAAACTCAAGTCCATCAAGTCGGGGATGTCATCCAGCCATCTCATCCTCTGTTGTCCCCTTCTCCTCCTGCCCCAATCCCTACCAGCATCAGAGTCTTTTCCAGTGAGTCAACACTTCGCATGAGGTGGCCAAAGTACTGGAGTTTCAGCTTTAGCATCATTCCTTCCAAAGAGCACCCAGGACTGGTCTCCTTTAGAATGTACTGGTTGGATCTCCTTGCAGTCCAAGGGACTCTCAAGAGTCTTCTCCAACACCACAGTTCAAAAGCATCAGTTCTTTGGTGCTCAGCTTTCTTCACAGTCCAACTCTCACATCTATACATGACCACTGGAAAAACCATAGCCTTGACTAGATGGACCTTTGTTGGCAAAGTAATGTCTCTGCTTTTGAATATGCTATCTAGGTTGGTCATAACTTTCCTTCCAAGGAACAAGCGTCTTTTAATTTCATGGCTGCAGTCACCATCTGCAGTGATTTTGGAGCCCCAAAAAATAAAGTCTGACACTGTTTCCACTGTTTCCCCATCTATTTGCCATGAAGTGATGGGACCAGATGCCATGATCTTCATTTTCTGAATGCTGAGCTTTAAGCCAATTTTTTCACTCTCCACTTTCACTTTCATCAAGAGGCTTTTTAGTTCATCTTCACTTTCTGCCATAAGGGTGGTGTCATCTGCATATCTGAGGTTATTGATATTTCTCCCAGCAATCTTGACTCCAGCTTGTGTTTCTTCCAGCCCAGCGTTTCTCATGATATACTCTGCATATAAGTTAAATAAGCAAGGTGACAATATACCGCCTTGATGTATTCCTTTTCCTATTTGGAACCAGTCTGTTGTTCCATGTCCAATTCTAACTGTTGCTTCCTGACCTGCATATAAGTTTCTCAAGAGGCAGGTCAGGTGGTCTGGTATTCCCATCTCTTTCAGAATTTTCCACAGTTTATTGTGATCCACACCGTCAAAGGCTTTGGCATAGTCAATAAAACAGAAATAGATGTTTTTCTGGAACTCTCTTGCTTTTTCCATGATCCAGCAGATGTTGGCAATTTGATCTCTGGTTCCTCTGCCTTTTCTAAATCCAGCTTGAGCATCTGGAAGTTCATCATTCACGTATTGCTGAAGCCTGGCTTGGAGAATTTTGAGCATTAATTTACTAGCATGTGAGATGAGTGCAATTGTGTGGTAGTTTGAGCATTCTTTGGCATTGCCTTTCTTTGGGATTGGAATGAAAACTGACCTTTTCCAGTCCTGTGGCCACTGCTGAGTATTCCAAATTTGCTGGCATATTGAATGCAGCAATTTCACAGCATCATCTTCCAGGATTTGGAACAGCTCAACTGGAATTCCACCACCTCCACTAGCTTTGTTCATAGTGATGCTTTCTCAGGCCCACTTGACTTCACATTCCAGGATGTCTGGCTCTAGGTGAGTGATCACACCATCGTGATTATCTTGGTAGTGAAGCTCTTTTTTGTACATTTCTGCTATGTATTCTTGCCACCTCTTCTTAATATCTTCTGCTTTTGTTAGGTCCATACCATTTCTGTCCTTTATCAAGCTCATCTTTGCATGAAATGTTCCTTTGGTATCTCTAATTTTCTTGAGGAGATCTCTAGTCTTTCCCATTCTGTTGTTTTCCTCTATTTCTTTGCATTGATCACTGAGTAAGGCTTTCTTCTCTTTTCTTGCTATTCTTTGGAACTCTGCATTCACATGCTTATAACTTTCCTTTTTTCCTTTGCTTTTTGCTTCTCTTCTTTTTACAGCTCTTTGTAAGGCCTCCCCAGACAGCCATTTTGCTTTTTTGCATTTCTTTTCCATGGGGATGGTCTTGATCCCTGTCTCCTGTACAATGTCATGAACCTCAGTCCATAGTTCATCAGGCACTCTATCTATCAGATCTAGGCCCTTAAATCTATTTCTCACTTCCACTGTATAATCATAAGGGATTTGACTTAGGTCATACCTGAATGGTCTAGTGGTTTTCCCTACTTTCTTCAATTTAAGTCTGAATTTGGCAATAAGCAGTTTATGATCTGAGCCACAGTCAGCTCCCTTAGAAGAAATCGAGTAGCCATCATGGTTAACAAAAGAGTCTGAAATGTAGTACTTGGATGCAATCTCAAAAAATGACAGAATGATCTCTGTTCATTTCCAAGGCAAACCATTCAATATCACCATAATCCAAGTCTATGCCCCAACCAGTAATGCTGAAGAAGCTGAAGTTGAACGGTTCTATGAAGACCTACAAGACCTTTTAGAACTGACACCCAAAAAAGGTGTCCTTTTCATTATAGGGGACTGGAATGCAAAAGTAGGAAGTCAAGAAACACTATTAGTAACAGGCAAATTTGGCCTTGGAATACGGAATGAAGCAGGGCAAAGGCTAATAGAGTTTTGCCGAAAGAATGCACTGGTCATAGCAAACATCCTCTTCTAGCAACACAAGAGAAGACTCTATACATGGACATCACCAGATGGTCAACACTGAAATCAGATTGATTATATTCCTTGCAGCCAAAGATGTCATATGTATAGCTTCACATAATCACTGCCGCAATCAAGTTACATATTTTATTATCACCACAAAACACCCTCATTCTACCTTTTTGTAGCTATATACCTCATCCTTAACTCATTGCAGCCACTAAACTATTCTTCATCTCTGTAATTGTTATTTCCCAAATCTTAGAATATATAGTAAGATTTTATTTTATGAGATTATTATTTTTCTCATTTAGCATGATTCTCTTGAGGTTCATCCATTTGGTACAGATTGATGTACCAAAATTTATTTAACCATTCACCCATTGAAAAGTATTTGGAGAGTTTCCAGGTTTTGACTGCTATGAATAAAGTTTAATATATGATTTGCTTTAACATTTTTTTTTTCCTTTGGAAGTAAAGTGCCACTTCCAACATGATCTTTGTGGCTTCAGATGTGAAATTTGCTGTCATTTGAGTCAGTGTTCCTTTATAGGTAACATGTCATTGTTCCTGATGTTCTGAGACTTTTTGTTTTTAGTTTTTAGAAGTCTAATTACGGTCTCTTCCCTGGTAGCTTGGATGGTAAAGCATTTGCCTCCAATGCGGGAGACTCGGGTTTGATCCCTGGGTCGGGAAGATCCCCTGGAGAAGGAAATGGCAACATGTCATTATTTTTGATGTTTTGAGACTTCTTGTTTTTGTTTTCAAAAGTCTAATTATGATGTCTCTTGTTATGTGTTTCTTTGGGCTTATCCTATGTGTGTTTGGCTCAACTTCTAGAATTTAAATTAAAATATTTCACCAAATTTTGGTAATTTTCAGCCATTTTTCAAATATATTTCAACTCCATACTCTCTCCTCTTCTTCTATGACTCCACTGATACAACTGTTAGATATTTCTTATTATCTTATATATCCCTGAAGCTCTGTTCATTTTTAAAATCCTGCTTTCTTCCTGTTACTCAGAATGTGTAAGCCCCATCTGTCCTCCAATTCACTGATTATATCTTCTACCATATCTACTCTACTATTGCACTTGGCCAGTGAATTTTTTTAAAAAGAAACACAGCTATTTTATTTTTATGTTCTATAATTTCCAATTGCTTATTTTTTATGACCTCTATTTCTTTAGGCTTTCTATTTTTTATGTTTGTTTCAACAGAATTTATAATTATTTATAGAAACGCATGTATAATGCCTGTTTAAAATCCCAGTCAGACAATCTTAGCATCTGTTTCATCATATTGTTGGTGTCAGTTATCATCTTTAGTAGTGTTTTTCATGGTTTTATATGATTAATGATGTACAATTGTATCTTATACATTTTGTGTATAATGTTAGAAGTCTCTTGAACCCATTTAAATCTGTTTCAGCAGGAAGTCATCCTACTTAGGCTTTGCATGTAGGACCTTGCCTACTCCAGTGAGTTGTAGTTACAGCAATAATTTAATTTTCAGAACCTCTACATTTATTCTGATTAGCTCTATTTCTGGTTCCACTAGTGCTCCTGCCCAATTCCTGCATGTACTGCCTGATGTCCTTCAGTGTGACATTCAGGAATCTCTTGGCTTTGACTGCTGTCACTTTGTAGGATTAGTCTTATAAATCTCCCAGGTGTGTGACAGGAACACCTCTATGCTCTTATAGTTGTGGCAGATTGGGTTGCCACTGAGTCCAGTCAGAATTGGAGGAAGGGTCCCTGTCTGGCCCTGCTAATACTCTTACTGTGGAAGATACTGCTGCTGTTGCTCTAGGTATGGGAAAGGGATCCCACTCTTGCTGCATCTGTGATGGACTGAGTGCTCATTCATTTGGGTGTGCTATGTTAGATGGGTCCCTTATTAGATGCTGCTGCTGCAGAAGATCTGGCCGTTGCTTCCTCCTGACACTCCTTCTATGGCAGAACAGGCCACCTGACTCAGTGTATAGTGCTGTGCTTAATCACTTAGTTATGTCTGACTCTTTGCGACCCCATAGAATGTAGCCTGCCAGGCTCCTCTGTCTATGGGGATTCTCCAGGCAAGAATACTGGAGTGGGTTGCCACACCCTCCTCCAGGGGATCTTCCCAATCCAGGGATCGAACCTAGGTCTCCAGCATTGCAGGCAGATTCTTTACTGTCTCAGACACCAGGGAAGCACCAGTGTATAGTAGATATTGCTATCATTACTTCTTCTGTAATTTTGTTTGAGTCTGATGTTGCCATGTGTGATGTTATTGATGTCCATATTGGACCCTTCTGCTCCTGCTGTTGCTCTTTGGATCTGGCTAATGCTGTCCTGGGTGTTTCACATGGATGACATTGATACTGTTGTAGCCACGTGTTCTGGGAAACAAACTCACTTATAAGGACAATGCAGATAGTGAAGTGCAGTTTATTACACCGGCGGGCCCAAGACAGTGTCTCCTCTTAGCCAAGGACCCTGGCCAGTTTTTGTGAAAACCTTATATACCCTAAGTGTATGTGCCCAAAGCCACCTCCCCTAATTCCCTGAAACTAGTCTGAACAAAGGAAAAGAAAGATGCAATCAAAGTTAACCTGTGGTTCATATGCCTTAAGCCTAGGTAGTTAACAGTGGACAGTTATCAATAGGCCTGTGGTCATACCCCAATAAGCATAATGGAATTTATGATTCTATTTGGTTACACAGATAATTAGGGTATTCTTTTAGGCAATGGAGAGTCTAGGTATGAGCCCTGGGGTTCTTCCATCCGGGGGGCCTGGTTTTCCAGTTGGTATGTCGTTTCCATAGATACTGGGCATATAGGTCAAAGTCCACAGTCCGGCCCAAGATGGAGTCCTTCTTTCAAGATGGAGCCTATTCTGTCTGTTTCCTCCTTCAATACTGCTACTATGGTAGATTGGGCTGTGAACTGCCCTGAATGTAGGTTATGGATGGACCTCTCTACTAGGTCTCTGTTGAGTTACCTGTTTTGGGTCCTTTGGCAACACAAATCAGAATTTTCTTGTTGTCTTGTTTTTCTTCTGTGCTGATTGGAGTTTCAAATTGCAGCCTTCTCTAGAGCCCAGTCTAGAATATGTGGGAAATAAAAAGTAAAACCCATGAAACTCACTATCATGTCCTCGTGTTCTGAGATTTCTATACAGTTTGCCTTTTTCTTTCCATCTTTTAGGGTCATTTTATGATTGTCTGTTGAATTATTTCCAGAGTATTTAGAGGGGAAGAACAGGGAAAAGTGAGTCTGTGTCATCTTTTCCTGGAACTGGATGATGTATCTCTTTTTATGTTTAATGACAGTGGGATGAAGGCTGAAGTAAGGTATATAACACTAACCTACTAGCAATCATGTTGGAGCAAAATATTAAAAAATTAATTTCTGTTATCCTTTCTCCCTTCAAATTTAATACTAGAATTGTGAAGAGGATTAGAGATTTGACTTTTATCTCTTACTAATGAGGTATCAATTATAAGCAATATGGAATCAAGCTCACTGGGTATATTAGCTCCCTCTCAAAGAGCTATACATCAGTTATCATTACTGTAAGAGAATGGGGCATTTCTTTTAATTTTGAGATCTTTCTCATTATTTTTTATAGAGGGCCTTAATGATGTTTGCATTCTAGATTTTAATATTAAATTATGCAAAAAGAAAACATAATAATTCGGAAATTCCAGAAAAATTTGCCAGTGAACGCAGAGTGAACAATTATTTCAATGCCTAATGAGGCTTTTAACCCACGAAGTATCTAATAAATTTTGCCTACCATTTTGACTAACATGAAAAGACAGAGGACTTAATTAAGCATAGTATTTTTTGAAAGATTGTTGCTTCACTAAGCTTTCACCTTAGCTTCAGATTTCCTTATCGCTTGTGATACAATAAGGCATATATCTGTATATATTTGTTCTTTGTTCCTGGTTTCCTACAGGGACCTACCATCTAAAACCCTTGGAATCTCCTGAGTGATAAAGGTGACAGGAACGTCTTTTGTTATTCATAGCAAGCCCCATTCAACCCTGCCTGCAGTTATGCTAATGAAGTGACACTTGTTGGGCCGCTAGATAGCTTTAAGAATGGGGACTGTTTGCCAGAGGAACCAACATTGTGATTAGAGGTTTGAAGTTTTCCACCCAAGTGCCTCCTCAGTGGTAAAGAATCCGCAGGAGATTCAGGTTCAATCCCTGGGTCTGAAAGATACCCTGGAGAAAGAAATGACTACCCACTCCAGTATTCTTGCCTGGGAAATCCCATGGACACAGGAGCCTGGTGGGCTACAGCCCATGGGGTCGCAAGAGTCGGACATGGCTGAGGACTAAACCACAACCACCACCACCACCTGACCCCTGGACTTCAGAGAGGGGACAAGAACTGATGGTTGAGTTCAGTTTCCAATGGTCAATGATTTAAGCAATCTTTCTTACATAATAGAACCTCTGTCCAAACCCCTAAACGATGGGATTCAGAGAGTTCCCAGGTTACTAAACATATCCTAATACTTGGAGGGTGGCACACCTCAACTCTGCAGTGACAGAACCTCCTGATTTCAGGACCCTGTGGATCTCTTCATCTAGCTGTGCATTTCTATCCTTTCTAATATCTTTTCTTGTAAGCTGGTAATCGTAAGTAAAGTACTTTCCTGCGTTCTATAAGCCATTCTATTAATTTCTTTAACTTGATGAGAGGGTTGTGGAAAGCCCCAGCTTTATTGATGAGAGGGTTGTGGAAAGCCCCAGCTTTATAGCTGTTAAGTCAGAAGTACAGGTGGCAACCCGGGACTTACAGCTGAATTTGGAGTTTGATAGGACTGTACCCATAACCTGTGGGTTCTGTGCTTAGTAACAGAGTTGAATAGAATCACAGAACACCAGTTTGGTGTCCAGAGAGTGGAAAATTGGTTGCTTTGAGGGAAAAACTATTCATTTGGTGTCAGAAGTGGTGCTGGAAAACACTACAGGCCATAGACCCCTATGGTTTCCCTTAAATGCATGTAGATTCGAATTGCAGTTACTGAAATATAGTACAATAGTGAGAAGTGTTAAATAACTAGCTTTTATGTTATCTGGGTTGTTTTGAATAGCATATGATCTTTTCTGGTCCTAAGACTTCTTATTCAAATGGGAAGTCCACACTAAAAAAAAAAAAAAAGAAATAAAGAAACTTAAAGAATATATGCATTCTGAAGAGAATATATTCTAGGCTATGTTGTAAAGAGACTTCCTCTCATAAAAGGTATAAAATCATGTTTTATACCTTTCTGTGTTTTGAGCCCTTAGCCCACTGCCCTACCACTATAAAGTGCTCAATAAATGTTTGCTCCTGATATATAAATGAAATAATCATTCCCGCAAAGGATAACCTATACCCTCTGAAATGGAACAGATATACCACCACTCTGAGCTCTTTGCAGGAAGAATGCTTTTTACATGACAATTACAAGTAGTAGCTATCTGAGTATTTGTTAACCTTTACCATGAAAGTAGATTAAAACTCTCCAGAGTGTAATGAGTCCCTGTCCTACTTATTACAAATTTTCTTCATTTATATCACTACCTGAAATGACATTTTGCATCTTGCTCAATTGGAATAATTTGATCTAATGCACATTATCTTTCTTATGAATGATGATGGTTCTAGGGAAAGATGAAAGCTCAGTTATAGCAACAACATTTTATCAAATGTGCACAATATTGCCAAAAATGTTGCAAACAATAATTTAAAGATACTGTTTTATCCATTTTGAACTACCATATTATTTTTTCCAGGCTCTTTTCATCTTGTTATCTCAAAAACTGTGTGCCTGTTTTTCTATATAATGAATATCTCGACTCTATTATCCCTTTTTCTGACTTTTTAACTTCCCCGATTTGATACTATGCCTTATCTGCTATCTGAGCTGATGAGGTCCAAGGTTGGCTATAAAGGAGGTCATGAAATTGAGGTCTGCCATGGGGATATGTCCAGTCCTTGTCACATCTTTGGTATTGTCTCTTGTCAAACCAGCTCCTTCTATTATGTTCTGGATTCCATAATATGGTTTGATTATTTCTTCTAATGTTCTCTTTGAATTAAAACCCGGTTCTCTACATGCTTGATTCTAGTTGGTTAACCACCAGATTTCTTGAATGGACCCTGATTGTGGCAATATACCAGGCATTTGTAGCCACTGCTTTCTATAAATTATTTGAAGAACACATGCTTCACCTGGAGGAGGCATCCTCACTTCCTAGAGATCTACTTCAGATTCTAGAGCTTCCCCAGGATTTTCAGTGCTTGATTACCTTGCTTTTTTCATTAACATTGTATCTTTTATATACAGCCAAGGAATGGTAATACCTCTAAAACCTAATGTAAGTAAATGGAAACATCTACTAACAGCCTAGATTTATCCTAGGGAATATGAAGTACCTTCTCTCCATGTGATCGTTAGTTTTATGTGTCAACTTGGCTCGATTATTGAAATCATATATTTAGTCAAACATTACTGTAGATGTTTCTTTGAAAGTATTTTAAAAATGGGATTAACATCTAAATCAGTAGACTTTGAGTAAAGCATATTCTCTTCCACTATGTTGGTGGACCTCACCCAATAAGTTGAAGGCCTTAATAACTAAAGCTCAGCTTCTCCCAAAGAAGATGAAATTCTGCTACATATTGATTTTAGACTCAAACTGCAACTCTTCTCTGGCCTATTCTATTCCAGCCTTCTGGCCTATCCTGTGGATTTTGAACTTACCAACCTCAAAAGTCAAAGGAGGCAATTCTTTAAAATAAATCTCCCTCTCTATACATATGTCTATCTATCTAAGCTTTCTGAAATAATTGCTGAATTGTTGAGAAGGAAGAAACCACACTCTTTTATTTCCGTTTCGGTACTTCTAATGAAATGGATGATGATGACACTATTTTTAAAACTTTACAGTGTGCCACTTTGCTTTTAAAAGCACCAATTTTATGAGGTAAGGTAATATCCCACTTTATAGATATAGAAATTGTGTCTTAGTTGTTACATTATTTTTCTCATTGCCACTCAGCTAGTGAATGCTGGATTCAGGTTTCAAACTCCGCTTTTTTTCAAAGCTCACGTTGTTCATTTTGACCCACGAATTGAACCTTGTATATTGCTGTATACAATGATTAAGTCACTTTGTCCCTTATACAGAGGTCTTGGAAAGTGATAGGGATTATTTTTAATTAGAAACAGATTTTTGTTTATATGTCATGAGAATTTTATCCTCTAAGGTTGGTCAAATTGTTACGTACATATTTCATGTAAAAATCATGAACTGATGCCTAACTATAAGAATTAGGCAAGCTTTGGCTTGTGGTTTGCCTAAAATGGTCCTGGCTTTAGTACTGAAAGCCTTATAGGCCAGGAAACCCATCGGCCCTAGCAAACCAACCGAGTTGGTCACCTTAGGTTAATGAAAATAGTCCTACAGAAAGTAGAACAGTCAATAGAGAAGAGGCTTCCTTTGCAGTAAGTTAACCAAAATTTTATGAGTAATTTAAAACAAACCTTAGATACAAGTAAGTTACTTATTTCCTTAAAATTGGTCTATTAATATTTATTAAGATTTTGATATCATATATGGCTCCTTGAATTTTTACTGCCCTGAATTTCAAGTTTGTACAATTAAACATGTTTGCTATTATTAAATAAGTTGATTTTCCTTGTCAGTTATCTCATATGTCTAATTTGTAATCAACACATTCTTTTTTTCCATAAAAGGTAAACTTTGCAACTTCTTTCTAAAAATGTACAGTCCAATTGTTATGGGAGGCACACTGATTGAAACCGCCCACTCTGGCCAGGTACCATAGTAACCATTTGCATGAGTTGTTTTATGACAGGAGATCCTGATAAGGAACATGAAACTAATAAGCCACCACCAACCAGAAGAGTTTGGGAAAGGTCTAAAGGAGACACTGCGTGTCTGTCCACTTCCCAGAATCCCTCTCTCTAGCATCCATCTTGGCTGAGTGATGCGTGTGCCACCAGGAAAGACTCTGAATTAGAATAATTGGTCAAAGACCACCTGGAAACTAATCCCATCACCATAAAACCCAACATTGCGAGCCACACGGCAGAGCAGTTCTCCTGGGTTCCCTTACCCTACTGCTCTCCACCTGGGTGCCCTTTCCCAATAAAGTCTGTTGCTTTGTCAGCACATGTGTCTCCTCAGATAATTCACATCTGAGTGTTAGACAAGAGCCCAGTTTTGGGCCCTGGAAGGGGTTCGCCTTACTGCAATAAATGGCGACTCTGGTGGGGACTCTTCTTCGCTGAGACTGACATCCTGACCACTCGGGGTACTCAGGGGCCAGCTTGCCTGCCAATGGACCAGACCCAGCAGCCGCAACTGGGACCCTTTCATCCCTGGTCTCCTCCTGATGCGGACAACTGGTCAGAGTGCCCCACCCAGTAAGGAACAAGAGACTTTATTGACCTCTCTCCCCTTCCCTCTCTCTTTCCTCTCCTTAATCCTTCCTATCCTTCCCCATTTTTCTAGTCCCCTGGTCCTGTCCTGGATGCAGGAATCTGGTCGAAGGGCCCTCAGCCTGAGCTGAGGATTGGAGACTGATCACTTCCTCTTGGCAGAGAACTCGAATTCTGGTTCTGGTCTGGTCTGATTTCTGGTAGGGCCAAGTTCCAGTCCTCCCTTCTCTGGAGGCCCAGGGAAAAGTCCCGTAACACCTGGGTATCTGTAGGTGGCAGGAGACGTCTGTAAGGCCACCCCTTTCGCCCCCCTCTCCCGCCTCCTCCCCCTTCTTCTTTCAAGCTGGCTTCCTTTCCTCCCTTTGAAATCTTTGATATTAGTGCTTGGATCTGAAGTTCTGTGTCTCTATAGAAGGTTTTCTGAGAGACTGCATTTTTGTATATAAGGCTTCCCTGGTGGCGCAGAGGTTAAAGCGTCTGCCTGCAATGTGGGAGACCTGGGTCGGGAAGATCCCCTGGAGAAGGAAATGGCAACCCACTCCAGTATTCTTGCCTGGAGAATCCCATGGATGGAGGAGGTTGGTGGGCTACAGTCCACGGGTCGCAAAGAGTTGGACACGACTAAGCGACTTCACTTTCACTTTCACTTTGATGAGGACTGCCGGGTTTATATGTGTGTGTTTTAACTCTGAGTTCTGTGTTGTGATTTTTGATGGCCATTTTGCTTTGTCTGGTCACCATTTGGTTTAGACCTGCCGCCATTTTGTTAGAACTTGATTTTCTTTCCCTGTGCCTTGAGACCAGGGCTCTCAGGAACACTTATCTAGACCATCTCTAACTCCTGAGACTGAGGGAAAAGGGGAAAAAGAATTTAAAATTTTTATTTATTTCAACTTTTTTTATAAACTAGTAAATTTTATATTGTAATATCTAATTCATGACTAAACTTAGAAAATGAAGCTAGATTATCACTGGTATTTATGCTCACCAATCTATAAAATGCTAATATAAAAGTTCCTGGCTGCTAAGGAAAAGTAGGAAGTGTGTTATCAGTTAAAAAAAAAAAGGTATGAAAAAAGACTAAAAAGAGTTATGCATGATCAGGATTTTCTAAAATTGGATTACAATTAGTTAGATAAATTGATTTTGTTAGGAATGACACAGCAGAAAGAAAACTGGTTAGAGTCAACTAGGTCCAAGATGGCGGATCTGACTTTTACTAGACCTTGAGCCTTGGTATTTAGGCCTATTGTGACATATCAACAAGCTAAGTGATACACCCATCAACACTGACTAAATTTGACCAAATGTTCTAAACGCTTTTTAATTGATCTTTTTGATAAAACTTCCTAAATATAATTCTTTTGAAGTTATTTTGACCTCTAGCTAACTTTGGGGTGCTTCAGAGGGCCCCTGAAACATCCCAAAGATAGATATTAAACTGTGTTTATTTGGTTGGTTAAATTACATGAAAAAGATTATCAAATGAGTAATAAATCTGCT
The DNA here is from genome assembly GCF_055505025.1 of Bos grunniens. Lineage (NCBI taxonomy): Eukaryota > Metazoa > Chordata > Mammalia > Artiodactyla > Bovidae > Bos > Bos grunniens. The sequence continues at coordinate 81,321,154 of NC_141194.1, read as the reverse complement.
CATGTTATAATGTATGGTAAAATTACTAATATAGATATCCTAGAAATTATATGGAGTTCTTAACATTCTGATATGTCCTGGTATTCTAATGGAAAACCTAATGACTTCACAGAAGTTAAAAAAAAGGACTGAATGAACCAGCGAATATGCTTATAACTTTTATGGTTTCTATCTGAAAAATTACAGGTTTGAATCTTATGTTTTCAGAGAGTAGGGAAAACCTTCCTCTCAAACTAATTATGACAATACTTTTGTAAAATTAAACGTTATAAACAAAACAATTATATTTTCTCTGTATCTGACTCCTCCAAAAATTGGAAATTCTTAGGTTTCCAGTAAGTTTATCAAATGAGTTAGGAAGTTTAGCTCACAGGTACAAAAATCTCAAGAAATTTTTGAGACCTTAAAAAGGGAAGAATTCACCTAGATTTGTTAGGCAAAATCTGCGATAAGCCTTTGGTGTGAGTTTCCCAGCCCTGTTTTATTTTAAAAGTTCAGTCTGAGACACTATAAATGTTTCAGCAAAATAAAAAGTATATAATCAATTATGGTTATATAAATCATCAGACCAAAATTAGTGAGAACAGACCTATTTTGCAAACAAGCTAGTCTTAATTTGGTTATATTTTATTTGATAAAAATGAGGATAATCTTAAGGAGAAAAAGATGTTTCAATAAATGTTAAATCCCAGTTTGTTAATGGAGGTGTGCATGTAGTAAGACTCATTTCTTGGATAGTTCTTTGCTGTTATGTGATATTAATGTAAAATTCAATTTGAATTCTTAAAGAACACCCTAAGTTTGTTTCTGAAGCTTATCTCAGTGATCTATCTTTGGATGAAGATCAGATACCTCATGACCTGCAACCAGGACTGGAAAAAGACATAATTTAAGGGACTCTATCCAAACTGGATGGAAGGACTTTTTTTATCAGGAGAAACTACACTACACCAGGATGAGAAGACAATGACATCAGAGGTAGACAGCTTCCCAAAGATGCTGGACCTGATTCGTTTGATCATTTATGTTTTCTTGACTTCTTAGACCTTTGCATATAAATCAAATGCTTTTCTATCATAGACCTGATTCTATGCTAGTTTTAGAAATCAATCCAATTGTTGGGTTTGTGGCCAATTACCTGTGTCTAGTTCTGGGTTACCTTGGTAAATTTCTTTACTACAAGACTCTAACTGGTTGGCCCTGAGAAATTTACTTAAAAAAGATTATAGTCATATTCAGGTCACTGTGATATTACTAGATGGGATCCCCTCACTGGGCCAACTAATAATGCCTGCTCTGACTCTGGCCATAAATTTGAGCTTTTTTCTATTACTCAAGCTCAGTCAGAGCAACAAGAAAAGTTTCAGCAAAGGAAGAAAAAATCTCCCAGAATTATGGGATGGATTTATATAGATAAAACCAGGCTATGGTAATTTAGGTTTAAAGTCTCCTCTGTGTTGGAAACAATTAAATCATACTAAGGATAATCAGTCTAGTAACACTAGAAAACTGGGCTATGTGCCTTATAGACGGTGGTGCCAATATATAATTTCCCTGGAAGATATAGATTCTACAGAGCTGACTAAGTCAGATGACCTGAGATACATCTGAGATGACTGGGCTATAACTAATGGAAGCTCTTAACTTAAGTATTACTTGTGACTTGACTAATACTGCTGGCTATGTTATTTGTATTTCACCTGTTTTATAAAATTGCTGTTTCTTACACTGTCAAATGTGTGTCTGAGACCTCTAATGGAATAATATATAGTCCCATATGAGATCGATGATGGTAATGGTGTAACTCTAGATATGGGAAGAAGCAACAAGAGGAAATATTTTCCTGGACCAAGAAGCTAGTAAGACAGGTGGTCCAGAGAATTTTGGATACTGTTTTATGGCCTAGTCCAGTAACAGCACATTGAGTAGCCTGTCAACAAAAGCTTTGCCAAACCTGAGAATGAACATTCTCAGCACCATGGGATAAAATGGTCATGAAATGCCCCCCTCAAAATCATGGTCAAGTTTATGAGCAAAAAGGGGCTCTGCCAACTGAAGACTGACACTTGCCACCTACATCTACAAAGATTAAATCATGGCCGCTGCAACTGCTGACTTTCAACGCCCCTGAAAGGAGTTCAGGGTGAAAATCAGGAATGAGGCACTCTGTGCTCTGGGAAAAACTGGCAGAACAGGCCTTCAGATAGTTAGATCTTTTCAGGAGAAGATTTTTTGAGTCCCAATTCTTGCATCTTCTCATACCTAGAGAAACACTAATGTCATTAATGGTGAAATCTGCTTTGGCTGTTAAGGAAAAGTTTACAATTAAAAGTCAAAATAGAGTAGCTATGGTTCAGATATCCTGGGAAATAACTAGGTGATGCTATGGGTGTACTTTCAGATTAGATTTTGTATTGCTAAACACTTGAGTTTTCTGAGTCATGTCAGGCTTGGATGCCACCATTTTCAAAACAATGTCTGCTGGAAGCTAGTAACTGCAACCTTACTTTTTGTAAAACTAGGCAACTGGCTACCTGGCTATAAGTCTCCCTGAAGTGCCAGGTCCAGACTGGGTTTCAGGCCTATTCTTCTAAAAAGAAATGAGATTTATTTTGTCTACTAAATTCAAGTTATCACTCCTCCAACTACTTCTCACTGGGTCTGTTACACCAAAATGGCAGACCAAGGGATTGAGATTTTAATTATACAAGACTCAGATCTAGAACCTGGAACTCAGAAATACTTCCAATTCAGTGTCTATACTCCAAGCTGAGGCAGTCCTATGCTCCATTTTGACAGGAAGTTATCACAGTCATAGTTGCCTATTTCCCTAAATTAAAACTTGAGTAGAACTCTGTGGGGCTCTGGAGTAGAGATCAATTCTGTGTTCTCCATTTCTTGTCTGTAGGATATATGCTTCATTCAGCCTCCTTGACCTTCCCTGAGTTCCAAAGTGTGGATTCAAACAATTGCTAATCAGGGAAGGGAGGGGATACAGAAACAGGAGAAACAATCAAAGGTTGGTACAGCCTCCAGACAGAGTCCTGGTTCCTACTCAAAGAAATATGCATAACAGTGTCTTTGAGCCCCCACCCAGGTGGAGGATGGTAACTTCAGACTGAACACAAGATTCCTGGAGCACAGCTCTGTTGCCTCACCACCAACCAATCAAAAAGGGTCACAAACCCTGCAACCCTCACCCCAAATGTTGCCTTCTGTTTCCGGGGACCAGAGATGACCATCCTGTTAGGTCTCCTGTTTGGCCCTTGTCTATTTCATCTCTGAGAGGGGCCAACAGTTTCAAACTAAATTGCTGTTACTACAAGGGTGGAAGCTGGTTTCAGATGTGGAACACCCCAACTTAGATCAGGTATAGAGAGATGTCTGCTCTGCTAGGCAGGCCTATGCCCATGCACAGCAGGAAGAAGTTACAGAAGAAAAATACCTCTGCCCCAATTCCTAAGAAGTATCTTGAGTATGAAGTATCTCGGGGGGAGTTGTTAGGGGAAGCACACTGATTGAAACCGCCCACCCTGGCCAGGTACCATAGTAACCATTTGCATGAGTTGTTTTATGACAGGAGATCCTGATAAGGAACATGGAACTAATAAGCCACCACCAACCAGAAAAGTTTGGGAAAGGTTTAAAGGAGACATGCGTGTCCGTCCATTCCCCAGAATTCCTCTCGCTAGCATCCATCTTGGCTGAGCCATGCGTGCGCCACCAGGAAAGACTCTGAATTAGAATAATTGGTCAAAGACCACCTGGAAACTAATCCCATCACCATAAAACCCAACATTGCGAGCCACACGGCAGAGCAGTTCTCCTGGGTTCCCTTACCCTACTGCTCTCCACCCGGGTGCCCTTTCCCAATAAAGTCTGTTGCTTTGTCAGCACATGTGTCTCCTCGGACAATTCACATCCGAGTGTTAGACAAGAGCCCAGTTTCGGGCCCTGGAAGGGGTCCGCCTTCCTGCAACACAATGACCCTTGACCTTTCTAGAATTTTTAAAATCTCATTTTAATTTCAGTATTTAGGCGTCTCTGGATTTGTTTACTATTTCCAGGTAATGGATTCCTTAAAAACAAAATAACGTTAGGGGAATCCAAAAGCATGAAATTCATTAGTCTGATAAAGCACCAGACTATGTACACAGACATAACATCAGAACAGCTAAGCTGAAAACTAAAACATTCAGTAAATAAATTGGTTGTTTTGGCAAAACTCCAAGGAACAATGGATATTTTGGGTTTGAACATTTTCCCTCAGTTTAATCTGGCCAAAGACACAGAAAAAAATACATTTTAGGTAAGTTGTAATTTTATGATAGAATTTCTTTACTATCACAACCTGAATTTCCTTAAAACTCTGGATATTATAACACAATGATGGGGGAATAAATTTGATCTGGTGGAAAGTGAAAATGAAGAAGAAGAAAAATTTGCCTTGAAAAACTTTTTTTCTTAGTTCTTTCCATTTGTACTTGCACCACCCTTACCATATTGATTTAGCCATGAGGAAGATCTCTGAATATGAGGAAGTTTTTTCTTTTTGTCAAAGGCTTCCTTTTATTGTGCTCTGCTGCCTACTCCATGGTGTCCCTATGTTCCGTCAAATACACTTATATGTGGTTGTTGTTGCTGTTCAGTCACTAAGTTGTGTCTGACTATTTGTAACTCCATGGACTGCAGCATACAAGACTGTTCTGTCCTTCACCATCTCCAGGAGTTTGCTCAAATTCATGTACCTTGAGTCAATGATGCCTTCCAACTATCTCATCCTCTGTACCCCCTTCTCCTTTTGCCTTCAATCTTTCCCAGCACCAGGAACTTTTCTAATGAGTCAGCTCTTCCCATCAGCTGGCCAAAGTATTGGAGCTTCAGCTTCATCATCAGTCCTTCCAATGAATATTCAGGGTTGATTTAGGATAGACTGATTTGATCTCCTTGCAGTCCAAAGGACTCTCAAGAGTCTTCTCCAATACCACAGTTCAAAAGCATCAATTCTTCAGTGCTCAGCTTTCTTTATGGTCCAACTCTCATATCCACATATGACTACTGGAAAAATCATAGCTTTGACTATATGGATCTTTGTCAGTAAAGTGTTGCCTCTGCTTTTTAATATGCTGTCTGGATTTGTCATAGCTTTGTTTCCAAGGAGCAAGTATCTTTTAATTTCATGGCTCCAGTCACTGTCCACATTGATTTTGGAGCCTAAGAAAATAAGATCTGTCCTGGCTTCCAATTTTACCCCCATCTATTTGCCATGAAGTAATGGGACTAGGTGTCATTTTCTTAGTTTTTTTAATGTTGAGATCAAGCCTACTTTTTCACTGTCTTTCACCTTTATCAAAAGGCTCTTTAATTCCTCTTCATTTTCTGCCATATACTTACATACAGCCCCATAATACCCAAAACTCCTCTAATCCCAAAGTAACCCTTCCAATGCCATGCTATATTATGCATCTTCCTCTGGCAAAGAGTTGTCAGCTCTATGTATTACAGCCAGTCCTATCTTCTATACTATGCTAGACTCTTGAATTATCCTTCTGATGATATTCCATGCTCTGTCTGTGGACTATCACAAAAGAAGAGAATGCTTGAACATTTTGTAGGATTTGCTCAGACCACATAGCAGAAAGGATTCTAGACAATGGAAACAACATACATAAGACAGTAGAAATAACAGAGAAGACTATCACTGGAGCATAGACATTGAGATGACAAGTGTCATGAAAAGAATATGTAATTTTAATTGAAAACAGTGAGTAAAATGTACATTTCAAGAAATGTCTAATTTGGGAGATACTTAAGAGTCAAGGATCTTTTATTCATAGTTTTCCTTATCACATCTTTTGTGCCTACAAAAATAGAGAGCTCCATTCAAATCTTCATCTGTTCCCCAAAGAACTTTTAAAGACCCTTTTAATAAGTAACACTTTCTTTGGAATGTGGATTTCTTCATCCATAAGGGCTATTGTTATATATTTTAAGGGCAGAAAATCCTGGAGGTTGTTTTTGAGCTTGCTTCCTTGAAAATACCTGGATGCTGGAGATAGTGTATTTTGAAGGGAATAGTAAAGTAGAATTTTTTGTATATATTTCAGACCTCATTTATAATCTAGATGCTACTTGAGCTGGTGTCAAGTTTGCATGAAATTAAATTTAGGAAAGCTCAACTTTAAGAAATATGAATTTCTTCCTGCATCAAGTAGTTAGATGCTGGGTAGGAATTAAAAATGGCCATTTTCCCATGGAAACTAATGACACTGATGAGAGTTTTTTCATAATTCTGTACATCAAATATGTACAGATGATTTAAGGAGCTGAGGTTAGATTCAATGAATCTTATAAAAAGGAAAGTGGAAGGTCTGTCATATGAGAAAGCATCTAATGGGAATTTGTTACTTTCTGACTTAAGGCCAAATTCAGATTTTTAAGTATGTCTGCAAAAGTTATCCTCATAGAAACTATGTTTTCAACAGGGTGATAAAACATAGTTTTAAAACATTTTAATTTAAAATAATAGAAAACTATATAGTATATTCTGTGAATAACCTGGGGTTTAAATGCTTAAGTTTTCAAATCAAATTATATTTTATTGTTGAATTTAAAGATTCAGGTTTTAAAATAAAGATTATAGTGGTTTCCATATACTTTTAATTCATATTTTATGTGATATATTAAACTATTTGAGGAAGATTATTATTCCATTTGATAAATATGTTGTAATGTAAGTTATAAAATGGAACAAATATCACTAGTACCTCCCAGTATATTCTAAAATATGAAGTTGTTTTATGTAATGGGGATTGTATACAGAAGGTAAAACTATTTACTTTTTCCTATATTACAGAATATCTAAAGTTTAGATCAGACGGTCCTTTCATCAAAGATTCTCTGCATTAAAAAACTGAGTTTTTAAGTTGTTTGCACATCTCTTGTCATTTGACATTTTCAACAACCCTACAAAATAATTAGTACTGATATGGTTGATCACGGATGAGGAAATTCTTGAAGGAATGCTGGAATTCCAATTCTGGAAGGAATTTCATTATCTAAAAGTATATGGAAGTGGACTAAAAAATAACCTTTAGATCTTGTCTGGTGAGCTCTCTGTATCTCACCTGATGTAACAACTTTTCTATAAAAGTACAGAAAGAAACCAGAAAGTTGGTGACAGCTATTCTTACACATTATAATATGCAGAAACAGTAATAACAAAAATATAACAGGGCAAGAACAAAGGCATATGTTTCCTAGAAATAAAGTTCTGTTGTGGAGAGAATCAAGGAGGGATGAGAAGGAGAGAGAGAAAGAGTCCTGAGAGCAGTTTAGTCAATTGATGTGTGTCAAGAAACCAGGTGAAGTGGTAAAAAATTATTCCACTTCCAAATACCAGAATTGTATTAAGTGATTGCTGTTGAAAGTGAGTTTGAGATGGAAACTGTGCGTATCAACCAACCACCAAAATTGATTTTATAAAGTAATTTACTTATAAATCAAATGAGTAGATGACAGCCTTAAGGACATCCACGGTGGCTCAGATGGTAAAGCGTCTGCCTACAATGTGGGAGACCCGGGTTCAATCACTGGGTCAGGAAAATCCTCTGGCAAAGGAAATGGCAACCCACTCCAGTACTCTTGCCTGGAAAATCCCATGGAGGGAGGAGCATGGTAAGCTACAGTCCATGCGGTCGCAAAGAGTCAGAAACAACTGAGCAACTTCACTTTCTTTCTTTCTTTATAGACTATCAAATAGATCCAAATAAAGCTTTACTTTAGGAAAGGAAAAGCAGAGATAAAATGTAATAACTATAACCACAAGCACTTCTGGTTTATGGGAACTATATAAACAAAGAGAACAGGAACACAAATCCACAATTTCAAAGAAAGCATATTTATTTTAAAAATAAATGGCCAACTAAATAATTATCAAGACATTTCTAAAGATGTTTAGCATTCTCAATAGATTGCAAGGAAGAATGTTCTTTTGAAAAAAGGTGTAGAAAATTATGGGAAGAAACAAGCTTAGATGTAAATGAAAGTGGCTGAAAAGGGAAGAATTGCAAGAAAACTATACTGTCATGATCAAATTAACATCCACATCGAATTGAATAATGGAAATAATTAAGGCTGTCAAAAATCATTTGTCCTATAAATGATCAGAATAAAACACTATCTCATACAACAGAAGAAAATTACAAAGACAAAAAAAAAAAAAAAACAACAAACAAAAAACAACAAGCTATAAGAAGATATACTTTGCATATAAGTTAAATAAGCAGGGTGACAATACACAGTCTTGATGTACTCCTTTTCCTATTTGGAACCAGTCTGTTGTTCCATGTCCACTTCTAACTGCTGCTTCCTGACCTGCATACAGATTTCTCAAGAGGCAGGTCAGGTGGTCTGGTATTCCCATCTCTTTCAGAATTTTCCACAGTTTATTGTGATCCACACAGTCAAAGGTTTTGGCATAGTCAATAAAGCAGAAATAGATGTTTTTCTGGAACTCTCTTGCTTTTTCCATGATCCAGCGGATGTTGGCAATTTGATCTCTGGTTTCTCTGCCTTTTCTAAAATCAGCTTGAACATCAGGAATTCACAGTTCACGTATTGCTGAAGCCTGGCTTGGAGAATTTTGAGCATTATTTTACTATATGCAGAGTACATCATGAGAAATGCTGGGCTGGAAGAAGCACAAGCTGGAATCAAGATTGCCAGGAGAAATATCAATAACCTCAGATATGCAGATGACACCACCCTTATGGCAGAAAGTGAGGAAGAACTAAAAAGCCTTTTCATGATGGTGAAAGAGGAGAGTGAAAAAGTTGACTTAAAACTCAACATTCAGAAAACAAAGATCATGGCATCTGGTCCCATCACTTCATGGGGAATAGATGGGGAATCAGTGGAAACAGTGTCAGACTTTATTTTTTGGGGCTCCAAAATCACTGCAGATGGTGACTGCAGCCATGAAATTAAAAGACGCTTACTCCTTCGAAGGAAAGTTATGACCAACCTAGATAGCATACTGAAAAGCAGAGACATTACTTTGCCAACAAAGGTCCATCTTGTCAAGGCTATGGTTTTTCCTGTGGTCATGTATGGATGTGAGAGTTGGACTGTGAAGAAAGCTGAACGCAAAGAATTGATGCTTTTGAACTGTAGTGTTGGAGAAGACTCTTGAGAGTCCCTTGGACTGCAAGGAGATCCAACCAGTCCATTCTAAAGGAGATCAGTCCTAGGTGTTCATTGGAAGAAGTGAAGTGAAGTGAAGGTCGCTCAGTTGTGTCCGACTCTTTGTGACCCCGTGGACACCAGGCTCCTCCGTCCATGGGATTTTCTAGGCAAGAGTACTAGAGTGGGTGGCCATTTCCTTCTCCAGGGAATCTTCCCGACCCAGGGATCAAACCCACGTCTCCCGCATTGTAGACAGACGCTTTACCATCTGAGCCACCAGGGAAGTCCATTGGAAGGACTGATTAGAAGTCCACTGGAAGTTCATTGGAAGGAATGATGCTAAAGCTGAAACTCCAGTACTTTGGCCACCTCATGCGAAGTGTTGACTCATTGGAAAAAACTCTGATGCTGGGAGGGGTTGGGGGCAGGAGGAGAAGGGGACGACAGAGGATGAGATGGCTGGATGGCATCACTGACTTGATGGACGTGAGTCTGAGTGAACTCTGGGAGTTGGTGATGGACAGGAAGGCCTGGCGTGCTGAGATTCATGGAGTCGCAAAGAGTCAGACACAACTGAGCGACTGAACTGAACTGAACTGATAAGAAGATAATTACAGAGGAAAGGGAAGGAGAATTGTGATATAATCTAAGACGTGTTAGTATTCCTGAGGAAGAAATAGAAACAGTAGAAATAATGACTTCACTTTTTAAAATACAAAATGAAAGAAATGTGTTTACAGATTGAAGCTCTCACAATTTTCTTTGCAAAATAAATGGAAACAACTCTATTAATACACAGTCTTGGAAATTAATCACAAAGTAAAGAATATATCCTACCAGTATCCAAGAAAACGTCATAGTTTGCTATATTAAGAGCCATATATATGGTGATCTTCATGGGTGCTGAAAACATTGATAAAATTCAATATCCATATTAACGTAAAAATTCTTAGCAATGGTATAAAATGCTACTGACAAAAGTGAAGTATGAATATAGTTGTAAAAATCCTAAATAAAACATTAGATAATGGAGTCTAGCATTATGTGTAAAGGACTAATGCACCATAACCAATATGGTTTATTCCAGAAGTTCAATAAGAATTCTAGGTAATGAAATCTATTAATAAAAATCTTAACAGAAATAGTTCAAATGACAGATAATCCTTATCTTTATCATGCAGAAAAGATCGTTGATATAAGCCAACATTTATTCTTGAAAGAGAAAAAACCTAGAAAACTAGAAATAGAAATTTGTCACAGTATATTAATATATGCCTCCAACTAACAGCCTGAATCATATGTACTGTTGAAATTCTAATACAGCCTGAATCATATATACTGTTGAAATTCTAATATAATCATAAGGTATTAGGTAAGTCTTCTGCAAGTATACTTAATTTTTTTATCATTATATCAATATTAATATATTAGAACATAAGTAGGAAAGTAAAATCATGGTTTTTGGAGTGAAAAAGCGAATATATAATTATATGCAGATGTGTTTAACTGAAAAACTCAGGGCAAAAATAACTTTAAAATAGGTATTGTACAGTGCCTGGTAATATATGCACATCAGTTTATCTATAAAATTCAATAATCAGTACATAAAATTAAAAATCATGTTTGCCATGATACATATGCAATATCTAGAAGTAAAAATATTTTATAGTATCTGTCTATATCTGGAAACATATATCTCTTAATATATACAGCTTTACTAAATAATTCAGTGGTGAATACAAAATTATATTTATAGATAGAATGATTCTGTATGGAAAATATATCCCTTCTCACCAAATTAATCTATGTAACTGGCTATGCTGCTGCTGCTAAGTTGCTTCAGTTGTGTCCAACTCTGTGCAACCACATAGATGGCAGCCCACCAGGCTCCCCCATCCCTGGGATTCTCCAGGCAAGAACACTGGAGTGGGTTGCTACTTCCTTCTCCAATGCATGAAAGTGAAAGGTGAAATTGAAGTTGCTCAGTTGTGTCTACCTCTTTGTGACCCCATGTACTGCAGCCTACCAGGCTCCTCTGTCCATGGGATTTTCCAGGCAAGAGTACTGGAGTGGGTTGCCATTGCCTTCTCTGGTAACTGGCTATAATTTCAGTCAAATTTCAATGGATGTTTTAATTGACAAAATTATTGTGATTCAAAAGGTCTGCATGATATAGCTCTTTCCTTCTTCTCCTATCTCATCTTGGTGTGCTCTCTAGGCATACTGCTTATTTGTTGCCTCAGGCCTTCATAAATTCTGTTTTTTCTGTCTGGAATATTCTCCTCTCAACTTTCTACATAGGGCTTTTATTCATCCTGCAGTTCACAACTTGAATCATACCTTTTCAATGAGAGATGTCCACGAGATATATATCTATATATATACACACATACACACACACATATACAAAATTATATATATATATATATAGTAATTATCTGTATATAGATGGTTATTAAAGGCATGGAGTTGGATATTATTCAGTGTTGTAGAGAGAGAAAGGAAGGTTAAGAGTATAAGCTCCTTGAAGGTAGGGCTTTTTTATTTTAACCACTTTCTCTTCAGTCCCTATAATAGTGCTTAGCATATAGAAGATGTTTAATATGTATTTCTTGAGTGCAGAAAAAAGGGCTTAGGAAAAAAAATATAGTCAAAAGCATTGAAAGAAAGAGCAGAAGATGAGCCTATAATGGCTATCAGAAGATGAGCCTATAATGGCTATTAGAAAATAGTACCAAAATATATAGGAAGAAAACCATTCATGAACGATATCAGAGAAGCTCAGAGAAAGAATATTTTAAAAAGAATAAGCCAAGCTAAATACTATTAAGATATCATCAAGATACAGACTCAGAAGCATCCATTGGGTTTAGTGGCACATAGGTCATTGTTGTTCTCAGTAAAAGAATGTGATTTAACATAGGGGGCAGAAGCCAGACTGAAATGGGTATATAAATAGGAAGTAAGAAAATGAGGTTGAAGGACACAAACCATTCTGAAAGAAAATGTATAGTAGCTTAAGCAATAAGTGAACTGAGGATAGAGTAGAAGGTTATATATGACAAAATAAGGAGAATCAGGGAAAGAGGATTTCAGTAGGGTTATAGAACATTGACAAAGTAGGACACTGTAAAGTCTGAGTAAACTATTTAGAATTATGTATTAAAGAGAATGTTAAGAGAGAATGTTTTTGTTTGAAAGAAATAAAAGTTTTTAATGGAAATAGTATCTAACTCAGTAACAGATAACCTGGAGTTTAGTTCCAGACCACTAACCTAGGCCACTACTTTTCTTTCTTTCTTTTTTTTTTTTTAACTGATTGTACTTTTATTCTTAAATAGGATTCCATTACATGGGTATGGCACAATAGGTTTTTTCCCCTGTTAACAAACATTGGGTTGTTTCAAGTTTTTTTTTTTTTTTTTTTAAACACAGCAAATGATACTTTATTTCTGGTCATTGGGCTGCTGTCTATGGGGTCACACAGAGTCGGACACGACTGAAGCGACTTAGCAGCAGCAGCAGCAGGATATTCTAAGGGTTTTTGGAGGTTTGTGCCAGGAGCTTGGACTGGAATGAAGTACTGGAATTAATCCAATACACATTAATTGTTACAAATTACAGTATCACAGGTGGTTGGAAGAGTGTTTCCCTACTTGTATTCCCCAGAGCTCTATGTATGTGTATTTTAAGCAGTTAGTCCAAAAAGCCAAACCCATTGGAAACTAGAGGTACAGCCAGTCTGTCTTCTTCATAGTAGGGTATCAGAAAGTCTTTCAAGTTTTAACAGTTTTGTAAATGAAGCTAATATGAATATTCCTGCACAAGACTTTTCAACAACATACATTTAAAACAAAAAGAAACATAGTTTATATACAATGTTACATTAGTTGCAGGTATATACTACTTTTCTAAATCTCAGTTTCTTCAACTGAAAATGATTGAATTGAATTCCTTTTTAATAGCTCTTTTAATTCAGAAGGTCTTTGGAGCTTATAGGGGGTATTTCGTATAAGTGTTTAGGACTTCCCAGGTGTCACCGCAGTAAAGAATGCACCTGCCGAAGCCAATGCAGGAGACCCAAGAGATGTGGGTTCAATCCCTGGGTTGGGAAGATCCCCTGGAGGAGGAAATGGCAACCCACTCCAGTGTTCTTGCCTTGGAAATCCCAACCTGACAGAGGAGCCTGTCAGGTTGCAGTCCATGGGGTTGAAAAGAGTCAGACATGATAAAGCACGTGTGCACACGTTCATGGCTTGGTAATAGGTTTGTTACAATAATAAAGGGCTTTTGGTCACCTTAAATAATGATCAGAAGGAACTGTAGCATGATTTGATGGGGTAAGAGGTGAAGAAACACAAATTTCTTGTATTCCATTATTAGATACTGGAAGCTGTTTTGTAAAATTTATGTTCAATTGCAGAATATAGATTCAGTTGTAAGAAATACTTAATAATTAGTAAGACACTATGTTTGAAAATATTTAAGCAAGAGTTATATAATAAACAGTTTTTTGTAGTAATTCCAAATTCCAAATTTCTGGTAATTAAAATATATATCCTTACTATAAAATCATTACTACATATTTGATACTATGGTTTTAGTCCTTTTATCATTTTCTTTAGAGTAAAAAATAAGAAATTATTGCAGTATATTGAAAGTTTACTTTAAATTATACAAAATAGAGACAAATTTCTTAATAATGTTACCCAAATTTTAATTGTAGAATTACAGTAAATACTTTTCAATGGGAATGGAGAAAATAATTTTGCTAAGAGAACTGTATGGTTTGTTTTATTACCACAATGGTTATATAACAAATACTTTGCTAGATAATATGTGCCTTCTCTTGTGTGTTCAAGGATATACTGACTTCATTGCATCTTAAAGTTAGTTGCAACTTATGAGGAAATACTAAAGAAATTATAGAACATTGTTTAATTACCTTCATAGGGACTTGATTATATATATGGTTTTTATGGTCTATTTAAATGGATTTTGAAGAAAAATGGATAATGTTACTAAGATACCATTATTTATTTATTGTGTTAGCTTTTTTCCTTTTTTTAAACTTTTTATTTTGTATTGGAATATAGATGATTAACAATGTTGTGATAGTTTCAGGTGAACAACAAAGGGACTCAGTGATACAGACACATGTATCATTTCTCTCCTAAACTCCCCTCCCATCCAGGCTGCCACATAACATTAAGCAGAGTTCCCTATGCCATACAGTAGGTCCTTGTTGGTTATCCATTTTAAATATAGCAGTGTGTACATATCAATCCCAAATTCCCTAACTATCCCTCCCCCCATCCTTCTCCCATGGTAACTATAAGATCATTCTCTGAGCCTGTTTCTGTTTTGTAAATAAGTTCATTTGTACCATTTTTTAAGATTATAAGCGATATCATACAATATTTCTCTTTAACTTCACTCAGTATGACAATATCTAGGTCTATCCATGTTGCAGCAAATGGCATTATTTCATTCTTTTTAATGACTGAATAATACTCTATTTTTTATGTGTACCACATCTTTATCCATTCTTTTGTCCATAGACATTTAGGTTGCTCTCATGTCTTAGCTATTGTCAACAATGCTTCAGTGAACCTTGGGGTGCAATATCTCAGTTTCATTCAATTTTTCAGTATCTATGATTTGATATTCTTTACCCAAATTCTGTCTTCAGATAGTCACATATATTTGAAATTTACTTAGTCTTTGGTGGCTTCCCTTGTAGCTCAGTTAGTAAAGAATCTGCCTGCAATGCAGGAGGCCTGGGTTCGATTCCTGGGTTGGGAAGATCCCCTGGAGAAGGAAATGGCAACCCATCCCAGTATTCTTGCCTGGAGAATCCCATGAACAGAGGAACGTGGAGGGCTACAGTCCATAGGGTCGCAAGAGTTGGACATGACTTAGCAACTAAACCTAGTCTTTGATTAGAATTTTATGTGATATAATAAAGTAAAGTTTCTCTTCATGATGTGCTGAACATAATATAGGCACCCAGAGTCATTAACTAAACTTGGTTATTTAGGGGACCTGATATTATGGGGATTTTAGGTTTTTGGTTTTTCTAGGTTTTGTTGTATTTTTATATTGGTTTCATTAGAATTTTATCTGCATGTAGATTAGCAGATGGAGAAGGCAATGGCAACCGATTCCATTACTCTTGCCTGGAAAATCCCATGGACGGAGGAGCCTGGTAGGCTGCAGTCCATGGGGTCACGAAGAGTTGGACATGACTGAACGACTTCACTTTCACTTTTCACTTTCATGCATTGGAGAAGGAAATGACAATCCACTCCAGTGTTCTTGCCTGGAGAATCCTGTGAACAGAGGGTTCTGGTGGGCTGCCGTCTATCGGGTCGCACAGAGTCAGACACGACTGAAGCGACTTGGCATGCATGCATGCGTTGGAAAAGGAAATGGCAACCCACTCCAGTATTCTTGCCTGGAGAATCCCAGGGACGGAGGAGCCTAGTGGGCTGCCGTCTATGGGGTTGCACAGAGTTGGACACACCTGAAGCGACTTAGCAGCAGCAGCAGCAGATTAGCAGACTCATGATTTCTATAAGGATTTAAAATTGATAATCATGTTCCTTATGATCATAAAATATTCTGATCTATTTGAGTAAAAAGTTCATACTCTTTAATCATTTTTTTAAATTTGTTTATAGACTCCTGTGCGTAAGATAATTCTTAAAATAAGGATGTTAACTGCACTGGTTTAAAAACTAGCTCAAATTGTTTAAAAAGAAAATCAAATAGAATTCTGTGTATTTTTACATATATTTTGATAAATTAGAATACAGTGTGGTTGTAAAAAGAATAAGGCATATTTCTCTGTGTTGTTATTACATGATATAGTAAAGAGTTAAAAGAAGTAAGACCAAAATAAACAAACACTGTGCTGTTATTCCCCATCTGACCTCTGAGTCAGGCAAACTAAATACCCATCCCTCAGGCAGCCTCCAGACAGGGTAGAAAATTGCAAATAATTAGTCTTCTCTGTTTCCTTTGCTTTAAGGGAGGGAATTAGAAACTGGGCTCTTGCTTCCCACTGACTGTTTCTCTGTACTGGGATAGAATAAGGCAAGGGCCAGTAAAAATGCCAGAAAGTTTCCCATCATCTTGAATATGGCTTTTACTTTTTAAAATTTGTTTTAAACTGAAATATAGTTGACTTACAGTATTATGTTGGTTTCAGATGTACAACACACTAACATCATCTTTTTAGATTACTTTCCATACCAAGTTATTATAATAGTAACTATATTCCCTGTGCTTACATCTTTGTAACTTATTTTATATCTAGTGTTTGGTTCTTCCTAATCCCCTTTACGTATTTTGCGTCTTTGCCCTGCTAATCACTCATTTCTTCTCTATATCTGTGAGTGTTTCTAATTTGTTAAATTTGTTCATTTCTTTTGTTCTTTGGATTCTAGTATAAGTGGAAACATACAGAAAAACTTTACTTTTTCTTGATTGGCCATTTATTTTGTTGTAACTTGTAGAACATTGATTATTTTCCAAAGCTTCTATAAGGTGATTTAACCAACTTCTAGGGTATTTTTTTTTAATGCTTCCATGAGAGACTGAAGGCCTATAGCTTCCTAGTTCGCTATCTTGCTAATGTAATACCTTTCTCCTTTAATATTTAAAGACTTATTCTCAGATTCCCTTTTAATAATATACTTACAGCTTACAGTTGATATACTTTAAAAGTATAAAATAAAGTGTTTGGTGAAGGTGATACAAATGCTGAAAATGGATACCAGGCTTGGTAATGTCAATACAATAAAAATAGAACATAAGATAAAGATGGTATTCTCTACAATATTAAAAAGTGGTTTGTTTCAGGTGGGAGATGGGTAGAGAGGGACAGAAAGAGAGTCAGGCAGTCCATAGTTAAAGAAAAAGGGATGCTTAGGTACGCCAGCCCCACTCTTGAATTTTCTGTTGTTTCCTCATATGAATTAATCAATTCTAAATTTTTCTTAATCTATTTTAAGTTGCTTTGCAACTAGAATCTTGGCTCTATATATTTAAGATAAACTAGTAATGTATGTGCAAATTGTGTATAGAAAAAAACAGCTTTTTTCTTAAACACATGTAAGTGGGCCTGAATAATAGACACACACAGATATGTTTCTGGATAGGAGATGCCAGTTCTTCCTAAATCTGTAAATTCACTGCACCATCTCTCAAAATTTCTAGAGAAGTATATTTTCATCACATCTTTTACTAGGAAATCACTAGAAAAACATAACTTTATGTTTTAAAATAAGCTCCAATCTGGTGTTAATTGTATTGTTTGCCATATTTCTTATACACTTGGGAATTTAGAAAATATTATGATAAAAAGTACACATAATTCAACATTTTATCAAGTGACAAGCTTAGCATAAGCATTTTTTAATCTGTAGCTTATAGTATGACTTCATTGATTCATAATTTACTATCTGTGAGTACATATAGATTTGTGTCTCTATAGTTTATTATCTGTTATTCTAGGTTGTAAGCATTATTTATGACTGCATTTTATACCTACTGAATTTTGGCTAGACTTCTGTCAGGGGACATTCATCTTTAAGGGATCCAATATGTTCGTCTTTTGTGTGCTGTTTCTCAAGGACTCTCTATTCCTTATCAGTTCCTGGGAAACAGGAATGAGCAGAGCTGCATGCAGTTCTCAGGATTGAAATCATGAGAAGGGGCACCTGCTTGGATTCCTTTCAGTGACTCCCTTCAGTGACCTTACTTAAATGTAATCTATTCAGTTATGCCCCTCTTACTCAGGATATGGAATGCTTTCTGACCCTTTGAAGATTGTTATTTGCTTGGCTTTGTTTTTGCTCAATTTTTTTTTTACTGCCTAAAACTGCCTTGTATGAAGATATATAAACATGCTTTTCTGCAAATAAAGCACCCTTGTTTCACTCGAGACTTGGGTCCCCTGCGTCCCTCTTCTCATCGACTCCAGTCCCCAGGTCCCAGTCTACAAAGACCGTGACAGACTTCCACATGAATAATGGATATTTTAACCTATATGTATTTGCAGTTTCATGAGGCATGATGTTGTTATGAAGAATTATGATATTTCCAATGTGAAGAGAGAATGGACCTTTGCAAATTTGATTCAGCAGGAGAATACTCTCCATATTTTATTGTATTTCCATTAGAAAAATATGATTGGATAGAAAAGAAGCATGATCATTATCTCATGTCTGAGGCATTTCACAGTATGGGATCTGGCTGCCAAAGGATGCAATTCATGGCTACCCTTTGTATGAGAGCTGCTTCTGAGCAGCAAGCTATCCCTGGTAAGAATGTAATCAATCAAGATTGAAAAACTGCAGGGCTTCCTGACTGACTTAGCTTCTACTTTTAGACTTTTAGGAGAATATGTTCGAGCCTTTATTAGAGTCAATTTTTCAGTCTTGGATGAATTACATAATCTATGTGGGTAAATATCAGGAGGAGTAAGGCAAAACAACATTCCTTCTCAGCATGCATCTGTTATTTCTGGATCACTGGTGACATTTTTATTGATTATACATTCTCAAAATAACCTGTGGAATTAGAATGCTAGTAATTACTCTTTGAGAAGAAATCAATGTATATTATAAAACTGGGTGTCAAAGTGTTTGACTATCTGTTGAAACAGATAGATGTTGGAGAATTAATATGTAGGGTCTCTTTAGGAATTTTCTGCTAATGGTTTAGACTTAGATTCATTTACCTATAAAATGTGATCACACTCATCAGAATTCTTTGGTTTTCTGTCTTCATGTCACTCCTCTCAGGTGAGGAAAATGTACTAAATGTTTCAACTGAAAGCTTATATCATAAGATTTGTTAAAGCAAAGAATTCAGACAGAGTTGACATCCAGGGATCAGTATTGTAGACAAGTGAGTGCTAAAAGATGAGGCCCAGATATTATTTAATATAATCCTCTCATTATTTTATTTATATTTTAATTTTATCTGATCAATATTTCTTTCTCCTCTGAATTATTTTTTACTTATCCATTGTATAAACTGAGATAGGTCACATCAAGTGAATATGAAACTGTCCTGGATCCTCTCTGTGCTCAGGGATCAAAGAGATCAAAGCCTCGTATCCTCTTTTGGAGCGTAGTATTATGCTGTTTCTTTAGCTTTCCACACACTGTTTTGTTGTTATTCAATGCTCTATAATTTGTGCTATCATATAATAGTGAATGGGAGAATGATACTCCATGATACATGCATGTATTATAGAGTAGCATAGAATTTTTACCCTTCAATTCAGTTTAGTTGCACTTTCTACCCACATCTGGTTGTTTAGGGAAATTAATTTTGCTTGAGCACAATGCTTAGCTAGATACTCTGCCAACTTCTTGTTATTAAACAGTTATTATATATTCAAACTAGAGGTTAGCTTTTCATCTGTCACTTTTGTCAGACTAATCTTAGAATGTCCCCTTTTGATAAGAAGGATTGCTAATTTCATGGTGATGACAGGCTCTACAACCTCCAATCACAGTTCTATCCACTCCATTTCAACACTGCTGTTAGAATTACTTACATTCTACAATACTGTCGTTTAGCTTTTGAAGCAAAATAGCTAAATTGGGTGTGTTTACCTTTGTTCAGTCTATAGCTTTTTATCTCAGCAGTTTTGGACGGTTTTGATGACAGAGTTCTAGTGTTGTTCTGGATGCAGTGCTCTTTCTTTTGCAAGCCGAAAACCAGACTCTTTGATGATATGCACTTTCATAACAACAAATGAGCCTATTGAAACTATGTCGCCTCAGGCAATGCTTGCCTTCGATATTTACTTGAGTGATTGATTTAAGTGTGATTGTGCTTTCATGAAACTGATATTGTAGAAAGCCTGGTTGCTATGATGGACAACATTTGAGATTGGTTGCAGGCAAACATTCTCTGACTGTATCATTATTTCCTGTATTACTACCTGGCTGCTGGGCTAAGTCGATTACCACCTTCAAAGGTCAGCAGAAATGATATTTTCCCTTCACAAGTACCAAAATGTAGTGAATTACAGCTTCCCTAGGACAAGGAGCAGGAATAACAAAAACCTGTACATATTATTTATTGATCGCTTCATTTGTTTGGGTTCTTGCCTCAGCCTAAATGCCTAAGTATATAACTTTTTTCTTTTATCTAGTGCCTAGAAGAGAACTGTTGTGTTGTATAAATATCACCTGGTGGTGAAGAATATAGTTATTCCTCTGGAATGTGTTTGTAACAGAACAGTACATATTGTAATAAGTTAGATATGTCTTAGCCAAGTATTCCAAATATCTTGGGCTAAATCTTAAAAAAAAAAAAAAATCAGGTGAGAGATAGGAAATTAATTTCAAAAGCCATAAATTATTTCTTCTTTTTTTGAATTTTATGAAAAACATTAAATTATGATTGTTTCCCCTTCCCTGGTGTAGAAAAGTAGCTCAGGGAGTTTGAGAATTTAATGAGTCTATAGTCAGCCATTCCTATTATTTAATGTATATTCTTGTTTGTGAGGCAAGAGATAGGTGGGCCTCCCAAGGTAAAGCAATTAGAGATTCATTCCCTATGGACTGAAACTCCAAGAATAGAACAATTAAGGGAGGAGGCTGGGCCCTGCCCAGACCAAATATCTCTCATTCCCAAAGTCAAGAGACCTCCCTAACCACACATGCACAGAAAAGCTCCTTGACGGTCAAAGGGGAGTGGTGCTAACTAATACCACCTTACCCAGATACTTTCAGTGGAATCCATCTAGGCTAGGAGATGTGTGCACACACGTGGGAGGATCTAGAGATCTACCAAATATGGACTATGAACTAGGCAAATCAAAATGATTGCTAAAGGAAAACTGGAAGACATGCCTATATAAGTGATTTAAACTGCCAAGAAGGCACAACTCAGGGACTCTCCCTCTGAGTCTTCCTGAGTGTCTGTCCACACGTACTGTATGCTTTTTCCTCTTAATAAATGCTTTATTTGCTTCACTACTTTCTGTCTTTGTGGAAATTCTTTTCTGCAATGCTGAAGGGCCAGGGTCCTTGTCATTGACCATTGGTCTAGCAGTTAGAATTTGGTGTTCCCACCCTCGTGATACAGCTTCAATCTCTGGCTAGGACCCAAGCCCAGCTCCAAGTTGTTGTAGGTCAAGGCCACCCAAGATTGTTTGCATTATTATAAAATGTGTATTTTAAATGTATACATTTAATGTTTAAGTAAATGGTGCTTCATTATATATCACCTTCTTGTATTTGCTACCTAGGATCATGTTTATGCGTCTGACCTGTTGTTCTAAATGATGCACAGTACTCCAGGGAATATCTCTACCATAATTTTACTCTAGCAATGATGAACTCTGATTCCTTCAATTTTCTGCAATCAAAAACAATCTGTCCCAACTTAAGAGCATAAGTGATAATTTTTGTTAGGAATATACACTCAGGAATGAAATAGTTTTTAGAATACATCATTTATGACAACTTAACCCATAGAAACAAATTGGAAGTTAAAGTTTTGTCAAGGATCTGCTGCTATAAAACCCTGTCTTTTGATAGGGAATGGGGTAGGTGGGGCTTCCCATGTGGCATTGTGCTATGTGCTGTGCTTAGTCATGCAGTTGTGTCCGACTCTGTGACCTCATGGACTGTAGCCTGGCAGGTTCCACTGTTCCTGGGATTTCCCAGGCAAGAATACTGGAGTGGGTTTCCATGCCCTCCTCCAGGGAATCTTCCCAACCCTGGGATTGAACCCAGGTCTCCTGAATTGCAGGCAGATTCTTCACCATTTAAGCCACCAGGGAAGCCCAATATCTATGTGTACTTTTAATTTATTACTTCTAAGTTCAGTCAGTTCAGTTCAGTCACTCAGTCGTGTCCGACTCTTTGCGACCCCATGAATCAAAGCACACCAGGCCTCACTGTCCATCACCAACTCCCAGAGTTCACTCAAATTCATGTCCATCAAGTTGGTGATGCCATGCAGCCATCTCATCCTCTGTCATCCCCTTCTCCTCCTGCCTTCAATCTTTCCCAGCATCAGGGTCTTTTCCAATGAGTCAACTCTTCGCATGACGTGGCCAGAGTATTGGAGTTTCAGCTTTAGCATCAGTCCTTCCAATGAACACCCAGGACTGATCTCCTTTAGGATGGACTGGTTGGATCTCCTTGCAGTCCAAGGGACTCTCAAGAGTCTTCTCCAACGCCACAGTTCAAAAGCATCAATTCTTCGGCGCTCAGCTTTCTTCACAGTCCAACTCTCACATCCATACATGACCACTGGAAAAACCATAGCCTTGACTAGACGGACCTTTGTTGGCAAAGTAATATCTCTGCTTTTCAATATGCTGTCTAGGTTGGTCATAACTTTCCTTCCAAGGAGTAAGCGTCTTTTTATTTCTTGGCTGCAATCAACATCTGCAGTGATTTTTGAGCCCCCCAAAATAAAGTCTGACACTGTTTCCCCTGTTTCCCCATCTATTTCCCATGAAGTGATGGGACCAGATGCCATGATCTTAGTTTTCTGAATGTTGAGCTTTAAGCCAACTTTTTCACTCTCCTCTTTCACTTTCATCAAGAGGCTTTTTAGTTCCTCTTCACTTTCTGCCATAAGGGTGGTGCCATCTGCATATCTGAGGTTATTGATATTTCTCCCGGCAATCTTGATTCCAGCTTGTGCATCTTCCAGCCTAGGGTTTCTCATGATGTACTCTGCATAGAAGTTAAATAAGCAGGGTGACAATATACAATACAAGAGAAGACTCTACACATGGACATCACAAGATTGTCAACACTGAAATCAGATTGATTATATTCTTTGCAGCCAAAGAAGGAGAAGCTCTATACAGTCAGCAAAAACAAGACCGGGAGCTTGGCTCAGATCATGAACTCCTTATTGACAAATTTAGACTTAAATTGAATAAAGTGGGGAAAACCACTAAACCATTCAGATATGACCTAAATCAAATCCCTTATGATTATACAGTGGAAGTGAGAAATAGGTTTAAGAGACTAGATCTGATAGATCTAGTGCTTGCTGAACTTCTAAGTTAGGTATCACATTTTATGGTGGGCATTTATCACTTTGTTGGCTCATTAAATAGTGGACATTCAGTTTCATCTATCTCCCTAACACCACCGGTAACAAGACAAAGCATATACTAGTACAAGCCTTTTTATGAACCTATGTGAGAATTTCTTTATGTTATATACCCAGAAATCTAATTTCTGAGTCACAGGGTGTATATGTATATGCATATACATTTATGTACATATTACATGTATGATTAAATAGTGCTAGATTATTTTTTAAAATATCTCCACCAGTGTACTCTCCCACTAGCAGTAATTTAGAATTTGTTTTCCTACATCTCTGCCAATACGTGCATATCTTTCACTTTCTACATTTTTTTAGTCTAATAGTTATTAAGTGATATGCCAGTATCCTAATTGGCATTTCTTTGATTATTAATAACATTGAACATTACATAGTATTCTTGTTACTCTTTTTGGAATTCATCCTCTCAATGTTCATAGCCTTTGCATTTTTATGTATTTATATTACTATCTTTTTATTGTTGAATTTTAGGAGAATCACATATATTCTAGATGTGAATCCCTTGGTACTTTTAAATATTGCAAATAAATTCTCCTGTTCTGTCATCTTACTGTTTAACTTTGTTCATAGTTTCCTTCATTGAACAGAAATCAAATGATCAGATTCATAAATTTGGCTCTATTGTACATGCTTCTGAATTGTATTATAAAAAAGGCCTTTTCCAGGCATAGAGAACAAAAATATTTTCTTATATTTACTATGAGTAAATTTACATTTTTCATCTTCAATGAACCTATAATCTATTTTTTTAAGACTATTAATAGATATGGCTTAATATTCCTTACATAATCTAAACTATTCATTTTCCCCCCTTTTGATTGTGGTGTTAATTTTGTCACATTATGTCATATTTATTTTCTTATACATATGTGAATTATCTGGATTTCCTTAATTTTGTTCCATTGTAGTATTGCTTTAGTATGTGTTCTTATACCAGTACTACTCTGTTTATTACAATGATTCTGCAGTCTATTTAATATATCTGAAGGCAGGAATTCTTTAATTTCTCATCTCCAAATTGATTTGCCTACTTATAAATCTCTATTTTTCTATATGAATTTTAGTAATTTTTATAGTTATTAAAACACAACTACAATTTTTGTTGGAATTATACTTTATAGATTAATTTAGTAAAAAAATAATATTTTTACTGTAGAGTCATTTCCTCCAGGAGCATGGTATGCTCTTCATTTTTTTAGATTACTTCAGACCTAGTATATCCTAATTCCTAGATATTTTATAAGTTGTTACTGCTAATATGAACTATATCTTACGTTTAATTATATTTATTAATTCATTAGCACTGGTAAGTAATAAATGCTATTAATCTTTATAGGTTGTGCTTTGTCAAACTGATTTTATTTCTAGTAGTTTGTATATTGCTTCTATTGGTGATTTGCTTAAATGATTGTAGCATCTGTAAGTAATGACAGTTTAATCTCTTCTCTCCTCTATTAGTTTTTATCTTACTGCATAACAAGTTTCTACAAATTTAGTAGCTCAAGAAAACATTTATTATTTCAAAGATTTGTGCATTAAAATTCTGGCATGGCTTAACTGGTTTTGCTGATTCAAGTTTCACAAGACTGAAATCAAGATGTTGATTGTGATTACAGTGTCATCTGAGGCTTAGTGTCCTCCTCCTAGCTCATGTGAAGCTTGGCAAAATTCATTTTCTTATTGTTCTAGAGTTCATAGAATCTTGATTCTTCAAAGGCAGCAGGAGAGTCTCTGGCCTCTAGATATTTTGTTGAAGGGATTACTTGTTTTGATCAGGACCACTCAGGATCATCTCCTTTTGACTAATGCTAAATCAACTGATTGACCTTAATAACATCTCGGAATCTCTTCAACTTTGTCATACAACATAACATAATCAGGGTAGTGATGTTTATTAGATTCACAGGTTCTGCCCACACTCAAAAGAAGAGGGTTCAATAGGGCATGGGTCATTTCAGAATCATTTTTGCTTTCTGCCTACCATCTTTCCAACTTTAAATATTTCATACCTTTCTTTTTATTATTTTGGCTAGAACCTCCACTGCTATATTAAATACTGGTGGTGATGATGCAGATTCTTTCCTCAATCTTAAGATAGGGGAAGGCGCCAAGATGGCGGAGGAGTAGGACGGGGAAAACACTTTCTCCCCCACAAATTCATCAAAAGAGCATTTAAACGTAGAGTAAATTCCACAAAACAACTTCTGAATGCCGGCAGAGGACATCAGGCACCCAGAAAAGCAACCCAACTCCTCGAAAGGAGGTAGGAAAAAATATTAAAGACAATAAAAGAGACAAAAGAGGGAGGGACGGAGTTCCATCCCGGGAAGGGAGTCTTAAAAAGAGAGAAGTTTCCAAACACCAGGAAACCTTCTCACTGCCGAATCCGTGCCGAGCTTTGGAAGCACAGAGGACAACATAACAGGGAGAAAAAATAAATAAACAATTAAAACTCACAGATTGCGAGCCCTACGGTAACTCCTCCAGCGGAGAAGCAGCGCAGACGCCTGCATCCGCCATTAGCAAGCGGGGGGCTGGGCAGGGAGGCGCGGCGCGGGCTGCATCGCTGAGAGTAAGAATCTGGCCTGAATACCCTGAGCACTATCTGAGCGAAATAATTTGGGCTAGCAAACCAGACTGTGGGATATCTACCATGCGAAAAGCCAGCCCTAACCTAAGACACCACCAGCCCGCGCACGGAACAAAGGACTAAACAGAGGTAGCCGGCTGCAAACCTTCCCCCTCCAGTGACAGGCAGCCAGAGCCGGAAGGGGGCAATCGCAGCCCCAGAGAGACATTATCTATAAAACTGGCTTCTTTGCTAACTAAAACTTATTGGGGGTCTGGACGGTCAACATCTGCCTGAGAAGGTGCGCCGGTTTTACACCCAGATAACCAAGTGGCGGGGAGGCGATAAGTCACAGCATTGGCGCTCGCCAAACACCTCATCACCTGAGCTGCTCGGACCTGGGAAGAGCACAAAACGCAGCCCCAACTGAGTCTGCGCCTCTGAGGACTACCTGAGTGCCTGAACCTGAGTGGCTTGGACCTGGGAGGTGCATGCAACCCAGGGCCAGCCTCGGATTGTTCCCGGTGGAACAACCTAGAGCTTGAGCAGTGTGGGCAGGGAGGCTACACGCGCCGTGAGCAGGGGCAGACCCAGTGTGGCTGAGGCACTGCGAGCGCACGCCAGTGTCATTTGTTTGCAGCATCCCTCCCTCCCTCCCCATAGCGCGACTGAACAAAGAGAAGAAATACAGCTCCACCCACCAGAACACCGACACAAGCTTCCCTAACCAGGAAACCTTGACAAGCCACCTCTACATACCCACACACAGCGAGGAAATGCCACAATAAAGAGAACTCCACAAACTGCCAGAATACAGAAAGGACTCCCAAACTCAGCAATTTAAACAAGATGAAGAGACAGAGGAATACCCAGCAGATAAAGGAACAGGATAAATGCCCACCAAACCAAACAAAAGAAGAAGAGATAGGGAATCTACCTGATAAAGAATTCCAAATAATGATAGTGAAATTGATCCAAAATCTTGAAATTAAAATGGAATCACAGATAAATAGCCTGGAGACAAGGATTGAGAAGATGCAAGAAAGGTTTAACAAGGACCTAGAAGAAATAAAAAAGAGTCAATATATAATGAATAATGCAATAAATGAAATTAAAAACACTCTGGAGGCAACAAATAGTAGAATAACAGAGGCAGAAGATAGGATTAGTGAATTAGAAGATAGAATGGTAGAAATAAATGAATCAGAGAGGATAAAAGAAAAACGAATTAAAAGAAATGAGGACAATCTCAGAGACCTCCAGGACAATATTAAACGCTACAACATTCGAATCATAGGGGTTCCAGAAGAAGAAGACAAAAAGAAAGACCATGAGAAAATACTTGAGGAGATAATAGTTGAAAACTTCCCTAAAATGGGGAAGGAAATAATCACCCAAGTCCAAGAAACCCAGAGAGTCCCAAACAGGATAAACCCAAGGAGAAACACCCCAAGACACATATTAATCAAATTAACAAAGATCAAACACAAAGAACAAATATTAAAAGCAGCAAGGGAAAAACAACAAATAACACACAAGGGAATTCCCATAAGGATAACAGCTGATCTTTCAATAGAAACTCTTCAAGCCAGGAGGGAATGGCAAGACATACTTAAAATGATGAAAGAAAATAACCTACAGCCCAGATTATTGTACCCAGCAAGGATCTCATTCAAGTATGAAGGAGAAATCAAAAGCTTTTCAGACAAGCAAAAGCTGAGAGAATTCAGCACCACCAAACCAGCTCTCCAACAAATACTAAAGGATATTCTCTAGACAGGAAACACAAAAATGGTGTATAAACTCGAACCCAAAACAATAAAGTAAATGGCAACGGGATCATACTTATTAGTAATTACCTTAAATGTAAATGGGTTGAATGCCCCAACCAAAAGACAAAGACTGGCTGAATGGATACAAAAACAAGACCCCTACATATGTTGTCTACAAGAGACCTACCTCAAAACAGGGGACACATACAGACTGAAAGTGAAGGGCTGGAAAAAGATTTTCCATACAAATTGGGACCAAAAGAAAGCAGGAGTCACAATACTCGTATCAGATAAATTAGACTTTAAAACAAAGGCTGTGAAAAGAGACAAAGAAGGTCACTACATAATGATCAAAGTATCAATCCAAGAAGAAGACATAACAATTATAAATATATATCCACCCAACATGGGAGCACCGCAGTATGTAAGACAAATCCTAACAAGTATGAAAGGAGAAATTAACAATAACACAATAATAGTGGGAGACTTTAATACCCCACTCACACTTATGGATAGATCAACTAAACAGAAAATTAACAAGGAAAAAAAAAAAAACATGTATCTATAAAGTTCACTAAAGCAAAGCACAGTAAAATGAGGTATGGCAATAAAAGGCAAATTTATCAAATAAAAAAATAAATAAAGTGCTGAAAAATTAAAAAAAAAATTAATCAGGTGATAGTAGCTAGCAAGCAGTGTGCTGGGAAGAAATGTGGAATAGCAAAAAACAGCAGGGGCTCTGTGTTGAAATACTGGATTCAAACCTGGCTCAGACACTCTCTAATTAGGGGGGCTTGGACAAGTTACTTAACCTCCAAGTCTCCATTTAATCAGCAATAAAAATAGAGATTATACCTCATTCTAAGGATTATTATAAAAAAAAATCTTAAGATAAATTAAAACATTTCCATCAAATAAAAATTTGTTCAAAACCACAGTGAGATATCATATCACCATTGTGTTGATCATTTCACAATGTATACATATATCAAATCATTATGTTGTACACTTGAAACTAAAATAATGTTATTTGTCAATTATATCCCAGTGTTCAAGGTATAGGATTTTGTTAAATAACACTTACCAAGTAAGGGACAAATTCATCTATTTGAAGTTTGCTATAAGTTATTATCATAAGTTGATATTAGAATTTATTAAGTGCTTTTACTGCATTGATCAAGATAAACTTGTAGTCTTTCCTTTCTCCAGGGGATCTTCCCAACCCAGGGATGGAACCCAGGTCTCCTGCATTGCAGGTGGATTCTTTACCAGCTGAGCCATGAGGGAAGGGTACATTATAATCTCCAATTACTATTATTGCTATATCTTTTTTCTTCAGTTTTCTTTAATTTTTCCACTAGAGTATTTTTCTGTTCTGTAATCCATCCCAGGATCCCACATTGCATTTATTTTCTGTTTCTGCTTTGTTTCCTTTAACCTGTGACATTTTATCAATCTTTCATTTACCTTGACACTTCTGAGGAGTACCGGGTCAGTTATTTTGGAGAATATTTCTTATGCTTGGTTGTTCTGATGTTTTCTCATGATTAGATTAAGATTATGTCTTTTTTCAAGCATGATTCTCTGAAATGATGTTGACTTTCTCAGCACATCATATTAAATTGTTCAATGTGTAAATAGTCTTATTACTATTAATGTTTAACTTGATTGTTTGGTTAAGTTAGTTCTTGATGGATTTCGCTAGTGTAAACTTACAATTTCCCTTTTTGTATTAATGATTAACAAAAGTCTGGAAGAGATAAATTGAAACTACCAAAGCATCCTATTTTTGCTCAACTTTTTCCCACAGATTTTCACGTCCATTTCTGCAAAAATTACTACTGCAGTACCTGACTATTGGTAATCTTTTTTTCCTTCTGTATTTGTTAATTGATATTTTTCTGTAAGAATGAATTATCCTTCTACTCCACTTTGTTATTTATATTAGTATCACTTCCAAAGGAGTTTATTCTACTGGTTAAAATTTAGCTCTGCCATTATTCATTTTCTTGTTCAGTTGGTGTCAGCTTTGGTCTTTAGGATTTCTGTGGGTCCTTTTGACAATAACTTATTTTTTGGAGCACTTTTAAATTTTTTAACACTATAAGACATTCCGTGTGTTAAAAAAAATTAAACAAAGAAATTGTACACAGAAGAACTGTACAAAAAAGATCTTCATGACCCAGATAATCATGATGGTATGATCACTCACCTAGAGCCAGACATCCTGGAATGTGAAGTCAAGTAGGCCTTAAAAAGCATCACTACAAATAAAGCTAGTGGAGGTGATGGCATTCCAGTTGAGCTATTTCAAATCCTGAAAGATGATGCTGTGAAAGTGCTGCAAATTTGGAAAACTCAGCAGTGGCCACAGGACTGGAAAAGGTCAGTTTTCATTCCAAGCCCAAAGAAAGGCAATGCCAAAGAATGCTCAAACTACCACACAATTGCACTCATCTTACACGCTAGTAAAGTAATGCTCAAAATTCTCCAAGCCAGGCTTCAGCAATACGTGAACCGTGAACTTCCAGATGTTCAAGCTGGTTTTAGAAAAGGCAGAGGAACCAGAGATCAAATTGCCAACATCCGCTGCATCATCAAAAAAGCAAGAGAGTTCCAGAAAAATAACTGTTTCTGTTTTATTGACTATGCCAAAGCCTTTAACTGTGTGGATCACAATAAACTCTGGAACATTCTGAAAGAGATGGGAATACCAGACCACCTGACCTGCCTCTTGAGAAACCTATATGCAGGTCAGGAGGCAACAGTTAGATATGGACATGGAACAACAGACTGGTTCCAAATAGGAAAAGGAGTACGTCCAGGCTGTATGTTGTCATCCTGATTATTTAACTTCTATGCAGAGTACATCATGAGAAATGCTGGGCTGGAAGAAGCACAAGCTGGAATCAAGATTGCTGGGAGAAATATCAATAACCTCAGATATGCAGATGACACCACCCTTATGGCAGAAAGCGAAGAGGAACTAAAAAGCCTCTTGATGAAAGTGAAAGTGGAGAGTGAAATAGCTGGCTTAAAGCTCAACATTCAGAAAACGAAGATCATGGCATCTGGTCCCATCACTTCATGGCAAATAGATGGGGAAACAGTGGAAACAGTGTCAGATTTTATTTTTCTGGGCTCCAAAATCACTGCAGATGGTGACTGCAGCCATGAAATTAAAAGACGCTTACTCCTTGGAAGGAAAGTTATGACCAACCTAGATAGCATATTCAAAAGCAGAGACATTACTTTGCCAACAAAGGTCCATCTAGTCAAGGCTATGGTTTTTCCAGTGGTCGTGTATGGATGTGAGACTTGGACTGTGAAGAAAGCTGAGCACCAAAGAATTGATGATTTTAAACTGTGGTGTTGCAGAAGACTTGAGAGTCCCTTGGACTGCAAGGAGATCCAACCAGTCCATTATAAAGGAGATCAGCCCTGGATGTACTTTGGAAGGAATGATGCTAAAGCTGAAACTCCAGTACTTTGGCCACCTCAGGCAAAGAGTTGACTCATTGGAAAAGACTCTGATGCTTGTAGGGATTGGGGGCAGGAGGAGAAGGGGACGACAGAGGATGAGATGGCTGGATGGCATCACCGACTCGATGGACGTGAGTTTGAGTGAACTCCGGGAGTTGGTGATGGACAGGGAGGCCTGGTGTGCTGCAGTTCATGGGGTTGCAAACAGTCGGACACAACTGAGCGACTGAACGGAACTGAACTGAACTGATAAGACATTCCAGGATCAGTATAGCTTTTCTTTTTCCAATACTAGAATTAATATTTCTAAGGAGAAAATTTTATTTTCTTGCATTAACACAATGTGATTTCTCAATGGTTAACCCATAGCCATATGAGAAACACACTTACTAACTAGATTTCAGAATTCATGCACATTCTCTTATTTTTATCCTCACAGCATCTGGCCAAGATACTGTTTTCCAGAGTTACTTCGATTAGTTCTCTTCCTCCTCATCCATTTCAGTGTTAGTAACTTATTTATTTTTAACAGAGGTAGATTCTTTTTTTTGTTGTTGTAGTTTTGTTTTGTTTTTACTAAAGGACAGAGGAGCCTGGCATGCTGCAGTCCATGGGGTCACAAAGAGTGGGACACAACTTAGCAACTGAAAAACAACAACAGTATTCCATTTTGTTTTTGTCTTACATTCTAGTTGGTTTTTAACTATTTTTTAGTATTAGAAGGTTATGTGAAACATTCAGATTGTATGATATAAAACAGTTACATTCAGAGGAGTGTCATACCCTCTGAATGCTTTCTACACTGTTGCCTTCCTCCTCTTACTTCTATCTTTTACCCTTTCAAGCCCAGTGGGTTTCCCAGGTGTCTCAGTGGTAAAGAATCCACCTGCCAATTCAGGAGACCTGTGTTGGGCAAATGACCTAGAGAAGGAAATGGCAACCCACTCCAGTATTCTTGGCTGAAGAATCCCATGGACAGAGGAGAGTGGTGAGCTACAGTCCAGGGAATCACAAAGAGTCAGACATTACTTATCAACTAAACAACAACCAAGCCCAGCACATAATACATCTCTTTAATGTCTTTTAAAAATTCTTTCTGTATTTATTTATTTTTTTACAAATGTATAGATACATGTGTATTTTATTACATACATTTTTTTCTTACTTAAAGGAAAATATTTTCCTCACAATTATATGAGAATTGTGGAGTTTTGGAAGGGACAGCACAGAGGTGAAGTTACCTCTTCATCACATTGCATTAGGGAATACATGATACCAATGTGATTTAGCACTGTTGAGGTGATGTTAACCTCAGTCATTTGGTTAAGAGTATCTGTCAGGTTTTTACTCTAAAATTATTAAATACTAGGTGTTCCCCTTTACATACTCTACTTTAAATAAACGTATTTTATAAAAGTTTTAGATTTACAGCAAAATTATGAAAATGGTATAGACTTCCTATAGACTCCATATCCAGGTTCCTCTGTAATTACATCTTTAAGTAGTGTGATGTTTCTATCACAATTAATGAGGCAATATTGATTATTATTAAAAAGAAGCCCTTACTTTTATTTAGAGCTCCTTAGTTTTTAGTAAATGCCCTTTCTGTCTTCCAGTATCACATCCAGGATACCACAGTATATTTCGTTTTCATGTCTCCTTAAGCTCTTCTTGACTGTGACAGTTGGTAAATTTTCCTTCCTTTTTTGTTATCTTGACTGTTTTGAGAAGTACTGGTCAGGAATTTTGT
Organism: Bos grunniens; assembly: GCF_055505025.1. Classification (NCBI taxonomy): domain Eukaryota; kingdom Metazoa; phylum Chordata; class Mammalia; order Artiodactyla; family Bovidae; genus Bos; species Bos grunniens. The sequence goes on along the minus strand of NC_141194.1, from coordinate 81,288,264 downwards.
AGCCGATCCAATAATTAGGGTGTGAATGATGCTTTTCTCATGATGATACTGGGACGATGGGGTTTGGGGAAGAAAGACTATAAACGTAAAATTCCCATTTTCATCAGATTATATCAATAGCACATACTACAAGATGACTTATGTCTCTGGTGTTAATCTCAGACACCTTGCTGAATTATTTTTTGTCATGTTTTCCAGTGGAGTGTTAATCTTAATTCTCCTTTTTGGAAAGAAGTCAGTCACTGCATGCATTTTACACTCAGGAGAGCCAGATTATGATCCATCTCCATGAGGGTGAAATAGCCACATAAATTATTTGGAATTCTTCTGCACAGGATATTTGTCTCTTCTCTTACATTCATTTATTTTAGTATGGATTCATGAATTTTTATACTTTGAGTAACAAATCCAATGATGTTTTATTAATTTTGCTCAAATTATTCCAGATTTGGCCACTATTATATATATTTTAGTTGGTTCCTGTGTCTCTTTGGCATACACCGTCAGTGTGTGTGTGTGGTGTGAAGTAAAAGTGAAGTGAAAGTTGATCAGTTGTGTTTAACTCTTTGTGACCCCATGGACTGTAGCCACCCCAGGCTCATTTGTCCATGGGATTATCCAGGCAAGGATACTGGAGTGGATTGCCATGCCCTCCTCCAGGGGGTCTCTACTGAGCCACCAGGGAAGCCCATGTGTGTGAAAGAGAGCAAGTAAACAAAAGAGAGTGGGTGAGAGTGACAAAACAGTTACATTATTGCATATGTCCTATCCCAGCTCTATGATTATGTATTTTTCAAAGAGCCCTGTTTCCTTTTATTGGAGAATGCTTTTATTGTATACTAGGTTTGCTCATTGGTATGAGTATCATTGCTTCTAGTCCACTTAGCAGACAGAGCAAGGAAATACATGTTTTTATACCAACCCATGCATATACACATACCTATGGATGCTTTCTGTGTGTAAGTGTCTGGAATATAACTATATTAAAGTTAAGCAAGAGTTCATAAGGGTATCTTCAACTTCATCCCACTATCACATGCATATGTCTACACTTTGCCCCTTGCTGGTCTATAACCAACACAAAGGAATCTGATTTAACCATCTACTATTTTCTCAATTGTTCAGTTCCTATATACAAGGAGAGCAGTTTCAGAATTGTTAACCTGTTCCCCTCTATGAAACACCTTTATTAACTAGATTACAGTGCTTATACACTTTTTTTTTCTGTCTTTAGTTTCACTGACTCTGCTCATTTACTAAGTTACTTAGAATAGCACTTTCCCTCCACCCCCTTCAGTGAAGTTGTTCCATACATTTATAATAAAGTTAGATTATTTTATCACTGTCTGTTCCATCTTGGGATTTCCAACCTCTTAAAAGATTTTTCACATTTATACATCAAAGTTTAATATTTTTTCTATAAGGCATTATGAGTTTCAAAAAGTACATGATATCATGCATCAACAATTAAAGTTTTTTTGCCCATAAAAAAATTATCTGTGATTCCTCTATTCAGACCTCCCCACACTGAATCCATTAAAACCACTGATATATGTACTATCTCTAGAATGCCATATAAATAGTAATGCAATATGTAGCCTTTTAAAGACTTTTTTTTTTAAACTTAGTAATGTGGACTTAAGATTTTTCCATGTGTTTGTGTAGCTTCAAAGCTCATTTATTTTTATTGCTGAATAGTACTCCATTATACAGATACAGCACAGCTTATTCATTCATATATTGAAAGATATCTTGGCTGCTTCTGATCTTTAGAGATTTTAAATAAATCTGCTAGGAAAATTTGTGTTCAGGTTTTTGTGTGAACCTAAGTTTTCAAATTACCTGAAACCTAGGATCATCATTGCTGGATTGTATAAAATTATGTTTAGCTTTGTAAGTAATTGGCAAATTGTCTTCCAAAGTGATTTTAGTGTATTTGATCTTTGGCAGTGTAGTCTTATTGTTTTATTTTGCTTCTGGTATATTTTTCAAGGTTGACTCAGTTAATGAGTGAAGTTTCATTTCTTGATTTTATAAATATCTATCGATATTGCTGTTCTCTTATTAATTTTTTATGGAATTGAAGTGATTTACAAGATGTCTAGTTTAATGTTGCCCTTTAGTGTCAGTCTAGCAAAGTCCAGGTTCTTTAGTTTTATTTGCTGCTACTTTTCTCTGTTTACTTTGATTGTGAGGGGTTGTGAATGCCATGAATCTTTGATTTGAAGTGTATCTTATATTTTTCACGACACTGACATTAAAATTTCCCTTTATTCTTCTTTTTCCCTTCATCATCCTATTGCCATACTTCTTCCTTCCTTTTAGCCTTTATTCCAAGGGATTGTAAAACTCCCTTTAAATTTCACCTAGCTCTAAATTGCCTCTGGCCCTTTAAATCAAGTTTATTTAGAAACTTATTAACTATAGTTCAAACTCTGATCTGCCTGGATACTTTCCCACTGTATTTAAATTTAGGGTTGTATTAAACTTTTGGTACACATTGCAAATCACCCTTATGCCTCTTTGTTAGCCTCAGTACTAGAAAGTTACAGCCTTTGTAGCCTGCATTTGCTCCTCACAAAGTCCTGTAGCTGGCATATGTGTGGGATCATGAGTGTGTGATGGTGGGCTGAGTACTACTGATTTTCCCTCTTTTTGCTCAAAGTCATTTTGAAGTTTTAGTGTTCTCAGTCCTGAAATAATGCTGAGGTATAATTTTGCTGTAAAATGTTCATAGCTCTGAAATTATTTCATATAGTTTATAATTTGGGGAGTTGGTAACTATATACCCTCTTAAGCTTCCTGGAAATTCCAGCTTTCTCTCTTTTTAATGTCATTGCAGAATACTGAATTTTCCAGAGATAATTATAAGATGGGCTTCCCTGGTAGCTCAGCTAGTAATAAATCCACCTGCAATGCAGGAGAACCCAGTTCGACTCTGGGGTCCAGAAGATCCCCTGGAGAAGGGATAGGCTACCCACTCCAGTATTCTTGGGCTTCACTCGTGGCTGAAATGGTAAATAATCTGCCTGCAATATGGGAGACCCCAGTTGAATTCCTGGGTTAAGAAGGTCCCCTGGAAAAGGGATAGGCTACCCAAGTATTCTTGCTTTGAGAATTCCATGGACAGAGGAGCCTGGCAGGCTATTATCTGTGGGGTTGCAAAGCATTGGAGACAACTGAGTGACTTTCATTTTCAATTACAAGATAAAGTGTGTAACATAGAAGATATGAGTGGAAACCTTGGACTCAAGCCTGAATCATAGTTTTGGCTTCTCTTTTGGGAAAAATTGAACTTGTTTAAGTCTATTTTATAATGCTATTGTGAGGATTAAGTATGAAAACAATATAAGAAGTGCCATGTGTAAAGTATGCTACATGTGGACAGCTATTGAGTATCACCAACTAAAAAGACAAGATAATAGAAATAATCAGATATTGTCATGAAAAGTAAAATCTGTCAAAGCCAAGTTTACTCTAGTAGATGTTCAACTGGAAAAAATGTAGAATAGGTTGAAAGAAAGAAAGAAAGAAAGAAAGTGAAATCACTCAGTTGTGTCTGACGCTTTGTGACTCCGTGGACTGTAGTCCACCAGGCTCCTCTGTTCATGGGATTCTCCAGGCAAGAATACTGGAGTGGCTTGCCATTTCCTTCTCCAGGGGGTCTTCCAGACCCAGGGATTGAACCAAGGTCTCCTGCATTGCAGACAGATGCTTTAACCTCTGAGCCATTTTGCCGCTCTAGGTTTTGTAATCAATATTTACATTAAAATTGATGAAGAAAAAAATTCAGAACCTCTTCTTATTTGGTTAATATTCTAGGAATTCTATAATTTTTGTCAAGTGCTCATTTACTAATTTCCAATAAATAGATAAAATTATTCCTACATTTTTAATCCTAAAGTATATGAAATCACGATTTTGCTCTACTAGTTTTTTTTTTTTTTGTACACTAATTTAATAAAACTAATAGGAATGTAAACTTTTCCTGTCCCATGTTTCAACAAAATGTCATTTTAACTTTCATAATAATTTTGAACAGAGTCTTCTGGCTATGCAATTTTTTTATATGAAGCATGTGCTGTGCTGTGCTCTTTCACTTAGTCGTGTCCGACTCTTTGTGACCCCATGGACTGTAGCACACCAGGCTCCTCTGTCCTTGGATTTCCTGGGCAAGAATACTAGAGTCCCATTTCCTCCTCCAGGGGATCTTCCTGACCCAGTGATCAAACCAGTGTCTCCTGCATTAGCAGACAGATTCTTTACCACTAGTGCCACCTAGGAAGCCCAAAATGAAATATAGTTGATGTTTCAGTTCAGTTCAGACGCTCAGTTGTGTCCGACTCTTTGTGACCCCATGGACTTCAGAATGCCAAGTTGATGTACAATATTATACTAGTTGCAAGTGCAACACGTAATGATTTAACATTTGCAAAAGTATGAAATGATCACCACAATATGTCTAGTGACCAGTCTAACCTCTGTCTCCATACAAGTTAATTAAGATATTATTACCATATTGCTTATGCTGTCTATCACACCCCATGATTTATTCATTATATAACTGGAGATTTAAAACTTAATCACCTTAATTCATTTCATCCACCCCTAACTCCTCCCCTCTGGCAGCCAATCACTTTTTTTCTCTGTATTTATGAGTCTGTCCCCTTTGTTTTGTTTTTTCTTTTATAGATGCTATATGTAAGCAACATCATGTGTTATTTGACTTTCTCTGACTTATTTTACATAGTGTAATACCTTCTAGAAGCATTTATCTCGTCATAAATGGAAATATTTCATTTTTATGAATAACATCACAATATACATGTATATTTACAAATATAAATACACACCCACCAGACCTTCTTTATCCTTTCACCTATCAATTGACACATTCCTTACATTCCTTGACTACTGAAGATAATAAATAATGCTGTAATAAACACTGAAGTACATATATCTTCTAAAACTAGTTTTTTAATTCTTTAGATAAATACCCAGAAGTGAAATTGCTAGATCATATGGTAGTTATATTCTTCATTTTTTGAGGAATCTCCATACTGTTTTACATAGTGGGTATACCAATTTGCAATCCCACCTACAGTACGTGACAGTTTCCTATTTTCCACATCCTTGCCAACACTTACATGTTCCTCTTTGATGATAGCTATTCTGACAATTGTGAAGAGGTATTTTATTATCATTATGTACATTATTACCAGTAATTGATCTGTTCAAACCTCAGATATGCAGATGACACCACCCTTATGGCAGAAATGAAGAACTAAAGAGCCTCTTGATGAAAATGAAAGAAGAGAGTGAAAAAGTTGGCTTAAAGCTCAACATTCAGAAAATGAAGATCATGGCATCCAGTCCCATCACTTCATGGCAAATAGATGGGGAAACAATGGAAAGAGTGGCAGACTTTATTTTTTGAGCTCCAAAATCACTGCAGATGGTGACTGCAGCCATGAAATTAAAAGACACTTACTCCTTGGAAGGGAAGTTATGACCAACCTAGACAGCATATTCAAAAGCAGAGACATTACTTTGCCAACAAAGGTTCATCTTGTCAAGGGTATGGTTTTTCCAGTAGTCATGTACAGATGTGAGAGTTGGACTGTAAAGAAAGCTGAGAGCCAAAGAATTGATGCTTTTGAACTGTGGTGTTGGAGAAGACTCTTGAGAATCCCTTGGACAGCAAGCAGATCAAACCAGTCCATCCTAAGGGAAATCAGTCCTGAATATTCATTGGAAGGACTGATCATGAAGCTGAAACTCCAATACTTTGGCTACCTGATGCGAAGAGCTGACTCATTTGAAAAGACCCTGATGCTGGGAAAGATTGAAGGCAGGAGGAGAAGGGGATGACAGAGGATGAGATGGTTGGATGGCATCGCCAATTCAGTGGAGATGAGTTTAAGTAAACTCCGGGAGTTGGTGATGGATAGGGAGGCCTGGCGTGCTGTGGTCCATGGGGTCATGAAGAGTCAGAGCGACTGACCTGAACTGAATTGGTCTGTTCATATTTTCTATTTTTTCCTGATTCCCTCTTGGGACATTATTTCAATGAACTTAACCATTTCTTCTATGTTGTGCGCTTGATTGGTGTTTAATTTTTCATGGTGACCTCTTATGATGCTTTGTATTTCTCAGGTGTTAGTTGTAATATATTCTTTCATTTCTGATACTATTTATTTGAGCCCTCTCTTTTTTGCCTTGATGAGTTTGCCTGAAGGTTTATTTACTTTATTTTTTCAAAGAACCAGCTCTTAGTTTCATTTATCTTTTACATTGATTTTAAGGCTCTGTTTCATTTTATTCTGCTCTCAAATTATGACTGTTTTCCTTCTACTCAGTTTGGTTTTCTTTGTTCTTATCTTTCTAGTGTAAGATCTTATCTTACACTATCTTATCTTATCTTTAGGTGTTTATTTAGGTTATCTTTAGGTTGTTTATTTGAGACTTTTTTCCTTGTTTCCTGAGATAGACTTCCATCACTATAAACTTCCTTCTTAGGAATGCCCTTGCTGGTGTCTCAAAGATTCTAAATCAGTGTGTTTCCATTTTGATTTATCTTCAAGTATATATATATATATATATATATATTTTTATATTTTGACTTCTTCAAAGACCTAATCATTGTTTAGTAGCATATTGTTTCAGTTCAGTTCAGATCAGTTGTTCAGTCATGTCTGACTTTTTGCAACCCCATGAACTGTAGCATGCCCGGCTTCCCTGTCCATCACCAACTCTCAGAACTTACTCAAACCCATGTCCATTGAGTCAGTGATGCCATCCAACCATCTCATCCTCTGTCGTCCCCTTCTCCTCCTGCCTTCAATCTTTCCCAGCATCAGGGTCTTTTCAATGAATCAGTTCTTCGCATCATGTGGCCAAAGTATTAGAGTTTCAGCTTCATCATCAGTCCTTCCAATGAATATAAAGGATCAATTTCCTGTAGGATGGACTGGTTTGATCTGCTTGCAGTCCAAGGGACTCTCAAGAGTCTTCTCCAACACCACAGTTCAAAAGCATCAGTTCTTCAGTGCTCAGCCTTCTTTATGGTCCAAATCTCACATCCATACATGACTATTGGAAAAACCATAGCTTGGACTATATGGACCTTTGTTGGCAAAGCAATGTCTCTGCTTTTCAATATGCTGTCTAGGTTGGTCATAATTTCCCTTCCAAGGAGTAAGCGTCTTTTAATTTCATGGCTGCAGTCACCATCTGCAGTGATTTTGGGGCCCAAGAAAATAAAGTCTGTCATTGTTTCCATTGTTTCCCCATCTATTTGCCATGAGGTGATGGACCAGATGCCACAATCTTCATTTTTTAAATGCTGAATTTTAAAGCATATTGCTTAGCATCCCCAAATCTGTATTGTTTTGCAGTTTTTTTCTTATAGTTGATTTCTAGTCTCATACCAGTCTCAGAAAAGATGCTGTATGTGGTTTTAGCCATCTTAAATTTATTGAAACATGATTTGTGAACTAGCGTGTAATCTATCCTGGAGAATATCCCATGTGCATATGAAAAGAATGTATATTCTGCTATGTTGGGATGAAATATTTCATATATATGTCTATATATAGAATTGGTATAGACTTTAAAGATTCAAGAGACAGTTTTCTATAACAGGTTAACCTGGGGGTATCCTCTAATGCACATTAGGGAAGTCTCCTTACGTACAGTTGGGAAGGTTCCCTGGAGGAGGAAATGGCAACCCTGTCCAGTATTTTTGCCTAGAGAATCCCATGGACAGAGGAGCCTGGTGGGCCACACTCCACAGGGCCACAAAAAGTCGGACACAACTGAGTGATTAATACTATACACACACACATAAATATAAATTTTAAATCCATCTGGTCTAATGTCTAATGAGTCTTTTAAGGTAAATATTTTCTTATTAATTTTCTGTCAAGAAGTCTATCCATTGAAGTAAGTGAGCTGTTAACGTTCCCTACTTTTATTGTGCTACTTTCACTTTCTCCCTTTATGTCTGTTAATATTTGCTTTATGTGTGTTAGTTGCTTAGTCGTGTACAACTCTTTGCGACCCAATGTACTGTGCCTGCCAGGCTCCTCTGTCCATGGGATTCTCCAGGCACCAATACTGGAGAGTGTTGCCATTTCCTTCTCCAGGGTATCTTCCTGACCCAGGGATTGAACCCTGGTCTCCTGCATTGCAGGCAGATTCTTTATCATCTGTTCCACCAGGGAAGCCTGCTTTATGTATTTAGCTTCTATATTGGGCACATATATATTTACAATTGTATATTCTTTTTGAAATTGCCTTTTTATCATTATATATGGTCTTTGTCTCTTGCTAAAATCTTTGTTTTAAAGTCTCTTTTGTCTGATACAAATATTTCTATCTCAGTTTTATTTTCACTTGAATAGACTACCTTTTTTCCTCTCCTTTCAGTCTGTGTGTCTTTGTAAATCTGAAGTGAGTCTCTTGTAGGCAGCATATTATGTGAGTCTTATTTTTTTTAATACATTCAGCCACTCTATTTTGATTAGAGCATTTAGTCCATTTACACTTAAAGAAATTATTGATAGGGATGTACTTATTGGCATTTTGTTAATTATTTTATGATTGTTTATGCAGGTTTTTTTTTTTTTGTTGTTGTTGTTGTTGTTCCTTTCTATTTTTGTTCTTCTCCCTTGTGATTTGATGACTATTCTTAGTGTTATGTTTGGATTCCTTTCTGTGTGTGTTTGTCTATTATAATTTTTTGGTTTATGGTTACCATGAGGTTCGTGTATAACTATATATATGTGTACACACATTACACACACACACACATACACACATATATATATATAATTATATATATATGATTGTTTTAAGTTGATCTCATAAGTTTAAACTCATTCTGATACCTCTTCATTTTTACTCTGCCCCCAATCCTTAATGTTTTTGACATGATGTTTTACTGTTTATTGTGGATATAGATTATTTTACTATCCTTGTCTTTTAATCTTCCTAGTAGTTTTATAAGTGGTTGATATCTTGTTTACACTGTATATTTGCATTTACAAATGAGATTTTTCCCATCATAATTTTCATATTTCTAGTGGTGTTATTCCCTTTTTGCTTAGTGAAGTACCTTTAACATTTCTTTTAAAGCCTGTTTAGTGCTTTAAACTCTGAACTCTTCTTAGCTTTTTTTCTTTTCTGTAAAACTCTCTCTGTCCTTCAAATTGGAATAATAGCCTTGCCAGTATAGTATTCTTGGCTGTAGATTTTTCCTTTTCATCACTTTGAATATATCATGCTACTCCCTTCTGGCCTGCAGAATTTCTGCTCTGAATTCAACCAAGAATACTATGGGAGTTTCTTTGTATGTAACTAGGTGCTTTCTTGATGCTTTTCAGGTTATTATTTTTTTTTTCCATTCCATTATAATACATGTTGATGTGAAACTCTTCGGGTTCATCTTATTTGGCATTCTCTGGGCTTCCTGGACGTGGATGTCTCTTTCCTTTCCAAGATTAGTGAACTTTTCAGCTAGCATTTCTTCAAATAATTTCTTTGCCCCTTCTGCTCTCTCTTCTCTTTATTAGATCCTTATAATGTAAACATTTGTTAGACTTGATGTTTCAGAAGTCTCATAAAATATCTTTATTTAATTTTCCTTTATTTTTTCCATTCAGCTTGGATGATTTCCACTATTGTCTTCCAGTTCACTGATCCATTCTTCTGTATCATTAAATTTACTGTTGATTCCATCTAGTGTATTTTTTACTTTAATTATTATATTTTTCAGCACTGCTGGTTGTTCTTAGTTTTTCCAGCTCTGTGTTACAATTTTCACTGTGTTCATATATTCTTCCAAGTTCACTGAGCATCTTTATGAGCATTACGTTGAATTCTTTATTGGGTAGATTGCTTATGCCCACTTTGTTTACTTCTATTTTTGAGGGTTTTGTCTTATTCATTCATTTAAAACATATTCCTGTCTCCTCATTTTTCCTAAAACTCTATGTTTCTCCACAGTAGGTAGGGTGGTTACATTTCTCTCTTGGAGAGGTAGCCTTACATAGGAAATGTCTTGTTAGGCCCAGCATTGCACTCCTCTCGGTCACCAGAACTATATGCTCTAGTTTGCTTCTTGTGTGTGCCCTTCTGCTTTAGTGGGGCTTACTACTGTGGACACAATGGTAGGTAGAGCTGCTCCCAGCCTGTTTGGTTCCAGGCCCTGTATCTAGCAATGGTTGCTGACCTGCTGGTTGGTGAGGTTGTGTCCTGGCATGGCTGGCTTCATGACCCATGGGATCCTGGGTGTGTTGCAGGCCTGCTGATAGGCGGGGCCAGGGTCCAGCACAGTTGTGTAAATAGCTAGGGATGTTCTGGGGCTTGTGCTGTATTGTTGGTGGCTAGAATCGAGTCTCATGGTTGCCGATTGCTGGACTCCTTAGGGTCCAGGACTGGTGTGGGTCCTTTGCTTAAATTACTGTTTTTCCATATATTAGGGGAATAATTAAGGAATATTCTACAATTTTGCTTTTGGCTCACTGGTAATTTATCCATTAAAAATTTTTTTTTTGCGCTCACAAATCCAAGTTTTGTATTAATATTATAGAACTTTAAATTCATCTAATAATTATTTCGTAAATATTTGCTTTAGACAAAATTATAATACAGATGCAGTCAAACAGTTTCTTGATAGAAAGCTACATGGAGAAAAAATAAAACATTAACTTTAAACAGTCAACCTTATTCTTCAAATTTACATATATTTTGATCTTTCCAAATAATATTTGAATTGAAAAATTCCTGATCTTTTGAGAATTTAAATTTTGTGCATTATGGTTTTTCTAGATTACTTGAAGAACAATTTTTTCTGTATATACACAGCTACTTAGTAATGTACAATTTCATGAAAATACCAATTCTTAGTTTCTAAAAGGAAAAAAGCAAATATTGATGTTTAGCTATACCTGAACCAAAGTATTATTGCATAAATCAAAACATAAAAGGTTTTGAGACTTCCCTAGTGGTCCAGTCTTTAAGACTCCACCCATGCCACTCCAGAGGGCACAGTTTCAATCTCTGGTCAGGGAATTAAGATCCCACATGCTGTGTGGTGCAGCACCCTGCCCCTAATCCAAAATAAAAAATTTACAGCTCAAAACCATAATGTTTGACTTATCTGGTGTGTTTCATATAATAAAATTGATGTTACTAAATAGTCATGATTCTAATTAAAGGCTTTGTTGATTACTCCTGTGAAGATATAACAAAGTCTCAATGTGATGTGTTCTTTGAATGTAGCAAGAAGCAAGTAATTCTGTAAGATATTGCTAAGTAACTTCTTGCATCACAAGAGGAAATTGGCAGAACTCTGAAGAGAGTAATAGTGTTCTGTGATTTTTCCCTGCAGTCAGTTTCAATTCATGCTATCAGTGACCTCATGATATCTGCTTTGTGCCAAAGTTCTACCCTAAGCAAAACTCCCATAGGAGAAACCCATAGAAAAGCCTGAAAAAGGCACCTTTCAAATGAATGCATGTTTAATAATAAAATCACAACCATTTTGGCAGACCCATTGGGTCAGAGTTAGGGCTGGTAGACATGGTCCACAGAAATAAGTTGTAATTTACTGCCCCTTAGGTAGAAGCTTGTTGTATCTATTTATGTCTTTGTACTTTTCAAAGTTGTATTTTTTTTTTTTTTTCAATTAATTGGAGCTGTGGTAAAGTAAAAGCCCTGATCTGATTTGCTGTTAGGCTTTTTGCTGACCTTTGAAAATGCCAAATAAAGAATTGCTCTGTAGGTCCAGTGGTTAAGATTGCTTCCATTGCATGGGGCACAGGTTCTATCCCTAATTGGGGAAGTAAGATCCCATATTACTTGCAGTGTGGCAAAAAAAAAAAAAAAAGCTAAATGAGAGGAAAAAATTGCAAAGAAAACCTGTGTACTGGGAAGCAGGTTGTGGGGAGCTACTGTCATGGAGGGTGAAAAGTCAGATATTTAGGTTCAGAACTTTACTACAGACCAGCAGTACATTCAAAAATACATTTTTAAAAGATATTAATAAGAATTCTGTTTTATTATGTTTGCCAAAGAAAATATTCTCTGTTAACTCTGGGAACTATGTTAACAACCACAATATTTAGCTAAATCTATGCAATATTTAGCTAAATCTGTCACTAACTGCCTCAAATAGAACTACTGCATAAAAGCAGAAACATACTCATTAAATATAGCTGAAAATCATATCATTAGCATGAATATCTCATGTATGAATTACTTTAATCCAAAGCAAAATAAAACCTTTTCTGCAAGCAATTTATAACATGCAAAATTTTGTTGGTGCTTATTAACAAGAAATAAACCAATTTCAATTCATTGACTGACTTAAGGTCCCACTGATGCATTTAAGGTTTGAGCTTTCTAACAGCGCCTTGCCCTATACTGAGATTTAAAAAAAAAAAAAAAAAAAAATCTGCATTTTTTTGTAGCCTGAACTTGTACCTTATGGGTAAGCTGAATGTGTATTATAGAATGTCAACTTTTTAGTTAAATGTATGATATGTTTCAAAAGAGAAGCTGGCTATTTTTTCTTTGTTTTTCATTTGTAATGTCCTGAACACTGAAGAAATTTTTGAAAAAATTGCTCAAGGTAAAAACCAATTTTCTTTAGGATATCTCTGAATATCCTTCACAACCAGACTCAGGCAATGGAGTTCTCTAAACCTTAATTCAAATATTCAATAATAGTTGATGTGAGTACAACCAAAATATATTTTAAAGCTAATAAAGAGTATAGTACATCTTTTGACTTGATTTTTACCTACATAAATATTTGAAGAAATGAAGTAGCAGATCCTTATTGGCGGCTATGTCTTCAATGTCTAATAAATATTTCGGGGCTAGGAGATCTTGTTTTGGAATCCACATATTCTGGGTTTTTGTTAATTAAATTCAAATAATATGTGAATTTAGAGACAATGACATCTCTATTTTCCTTAACTTCTAACTAAAAACTAACATTTCATTTGGAAGGCAGGCAACAGATCACTGCAATATTGGTAATGCATATTTGTCAACAATAAGAAAGAAAGTGAAGTCACTCAGTCGTGTCTGACTCTTTGTGACCCCATGGACTGTAGCCTACTAGGCTCCTCTGTCCATGGAATTTTCCAGACAAGAGTACTGGAATGGGTTGCCATTTCCTTCTCCAGTGTCAGCAATAGACAACACAGGTAATTTTGTGTCTCATAAAATTCACTATAACTAGAGTAAAATTAAATTAACCTCATCTTATTTCAAAATTTTTACCATTTTAGAGCTGATACTAGATCTTGTTATCCAGTGTGTTAAAATGAAGCAAGTATATTACTATAATATAAAAATATATATATATATATATTGATAGCTATATTTCAATATAACTTCTGTAATCTGTAAATGAGTATTTACAAATTAAATATTCATTTAAATAAATAAAGCTGAGCGCAAGAGGAGAAGGGGGAGATGGAGGATGAGATGGCTGGATGGCATCACCAACTCGATGGACATGAATTTGAGCAAGCTCCGGGAGTTGGTGATGGACAGGGAAGCCTGGTGTTCTGCAGTCCATGGGATTACAAAGAGTCAGACTTGACAGAGTGACTGAACTATAACTAACTACATTAAACTTTCCTACTTCAAGTGGTTATTCTAAGGATATGGTGCTTAGAATCATCCCTGACACAAAGTATTTGCTATTGTCACCTGCTTTTAGAGATCTTCATCATTCTACTGAATATACAGAGCACGTTCCCAAAACGTAACCACATAATGTAGGATGTAATATAGCAAAAATGAACAATGAAAGTGATAGTTATTTTAAGAATCCAAAGAAAGTGATAAATTAGAGTTGTATTTCTTTAGGATGACTTCATGGAGGTAAGAGATTGGCATTAGCTGGGTTTGATGGAGGAAATCCTATGGTGTCCTCAAACTTGTAAAGTTGGATTTATCACAGTGCATGCATAGGTGCGTATAAAACCTGGAATGGATTTTAGGACTACTTTGGTATCCCATGAGGTGGTATAAAAGCATGAATTATGTCATTGATGGTCTCAATATTTGCCTATGTGATTACTGTTGTTGCTCTCATGGAAAATTGATTTTGATCAAGAAAAGCAGTGTAGCAGCGTATGGAAAGCATAGGTACCTGAATCAGCTGGCCATGGTTTTAAATCCCACTTCTATAGTTTGATGCAAATTGCTTAAATTTTTTTACATTTTTTGGCATAAGATTCTGTTTACTTGCTCATTCAGCAAATATTTATTATTTATTTTGCACCAGGTACTATGCTAAGTTCTGAAGATTAAACAAATAAGATACATAGTTAAAACTGAAACTGAAGTTGCTTAGTTGCATCCGACTCTTTGCGACCCCATAGACAGTAGCCTACCAGGCTCCTCTGTCCATGGGATTTTCCAGGCAGTAGTACTGGAGTGGATTGCCATTTCCTTCTCCAGGGGATCTTCCCAACCCAGGGCTCAAACCTGGGTCTCCTGCATTGCAGACAGATGCTTTACCATCTGAACCACCAGGGAAGATACATAGACCTACATGCAATTCAGTCTCTGAAAGAGAAAATTATAAAATTATACCTACCTCATAGGGTTGTATTGAAAATTAGAAGTGTTATAAATTCATGTTGTAAAATCATAAAATGTAAATACAGCAATATATTTAAATTCTATGGCATCACGTCTAGCCTATAGTAGGTCCGCAATAAATGGTAACTGATATTATTGTTACAAACTCTTAAAGGTATTTTAAAGATTCTCAAGTGATCCTAACATAGAGACAGATCTAGAGCAGTGGTTCTCAAACTAAATTGCAATTAGAATTATTTTTGAAGTTTATAAACTACTGATCATGGGCCCCACCCCCAGAAATTGATTTACTTGAACTCAGGAGTAGCCTGGGTGTTGGCTTTTTAAAAATCTCCTCAGGTAATTGTATATTGCAGCCATGGTTGTGCACAACTGAGAAAATACCAACTGCAAATCTGCCAAATATAATGCATTTGACTTTTTGTTTTCCTTTTCTGTCCTACATGTTCAGTGATAGTATTTATTAGAGATTTTGACAAATGCAACTTTATAATGACAAGACTTCTCATATAACATAAAATTGGAGAAAAATAAGGAAGATGTGCCTGTTCATTTACTTATTTATAGTGTTACAGGGATAGAATACATGGATTCTATACAGGTTTGATTAGCAGTGCTGGAGAGCATCTGCCTGTTTACACTATAACAGGGATTAAGGTGAGGGTGTTATGTTACTGTTGTCATCCTTGTTATCATCATTTCAGCACTGTTTATTGAGTTTTACAGCCAGAAATTAAGAAAGTGTGTGTGTATGTGTACACTTCTCATAACAACCCTGTACCTAATTTAATATTATTTAGAGATGAGTAAAAATATATTTATGATAAATAACTTGACCATGTTTAGCAGCCTAGTTAATTGCAAAACCTGGATTTAAAACCAGTTTTGCCTGACTTTAAAACATGCATGCTTAGTTACTTTATACTGTCTAATAAAGAAATGATACTTTACCTATATTTTAAAGTCCTTTCCTTGTTATAATCAGAAATATTCCTTCATTCTCTTGTATGTCATCTGGCTTTGAAATTGTTGCTCTTCTAGTTTTCCAGTGTATTTTATGCTTTCTTTGTGACACTTAGGCTGGCATTCATCTCCAATTTTATCTGATATTTAGTATCTGCTTTAATTCTTAAACAAATGTAAATATGATTATTCTATATTACAAATGGTGGTAATGGTGACAGCCTTCAAAATGACTTATGCCAGCACACCCCTGAGGCTCATATGTTGTGACTATCCCGAACTTTGTTGTTCAGATGCTCAGTTGTGTGCAACTCTTTGCAACTCCATGGACTGCAGCACGCCAGGCTTCCCTGTCCTTCACCATCTCATATAGACTGCTCAAACTCATGTCCATTGAGTCTATGATGCCTTCTAGCCATCTCAGCCTCTGTTGCCCCTTTCTCCTCTTACCCTCAATCTTTCCCAGCATCAGGGAAGTCAGCTCTTCACATCAGCAAGTCAGCTCTTCACATCAGATGGCCAAAGTATTGGAGCTTCAGCATCAGTCCTTCCAATGTATATTCAGAGTTGATTTCCTTGAGGATATACTGATTTGATATCCTTGCTGTCCAAGGGACTCTCAAGAGTTTTCTCCAATACTGCAGTTCAAAAGCATCTATTCTTCAGCGCTCAGCTTTCTTTATGGTCCAACTCTCACATCCATACATGATTACTGGAAAAGTCATAGTGTTGACTATATGGACCTTTGTCGATAAAGTGATGTCTCTGCTTTTTAATATGCTGTCTAGTTTGGTCATAGCTTTTCTTTCAAGGAGCAAGTATCTTTTAGTTTCATGGCTACTGTCACCATACACAGTGATTTTGGAACCCAAGAAAATAGTCTGTCAATGTTTCTATTGTTTCCCCATCTATTTGCCATGAAGTGATGGGACTGGATGCCATGATCTTACTTTTATGAATGTTGAGTTTTAAGCCTGCTTTTTCACTCTCCTCTTTAACTTTTGTCAAGAGGCTCTTTAGTTCTTCTTCACTTTCATCCTTCACTAAGGATGGTGTCATCTGCATATCTGAGGTTATTGATATTTCTCCTGGCAATCTTGATTCCAGTTTGAACTTCATCCAGATCAGCAAAACCATTTTTATAGGGTATTTCATAAAACACAGAAGATAACATATTGCTTTAGATACTTTAATGTATAATGAAGGCTTTGGGGATTTCTATTTACACTGAATTAAAGGAAGAGAATGGCAATTTAATTGTGGCAAGATTTGTTTATCCTATCCTTCTCTACTTCGGTATCAGCTATTTTAATGGTTTCCAGTGACACTAAGGGGCCAGTGACACTACCAGGCTCCTTCATCCATGGGATTTTCTAGGCAAGAGTACTGGAGTGGGTTGCCGTTTCCTTCTTCAGGGAATCTTCCCGACCCAGGGATTGAACCCAGGTCTCCCTCATTGTAGACAGATGCTTAACCGTCTGAGCTACCAGGGAAGTCCTTTCTAAAGGGTAGTATTCAAATTTAGTGGTATTCATTTTTTATAGAAAAATATGCTTAGAGAAGATCTTAAAATTGTTTATAACCCCTCTTCAATTAGATGTAACAGTTTAGAATTTTATGAGCATACTTGTCAAGTGATCTCTCTCTCCTTTTGAGGAGTATATGTGGAAACAGAAACAAAGAATATAAACAAACAGAGAAGACAAACAAAGAATACAAACAAACAGAATATGAATGTTTCAGTAAATTCTAGGGATGGAAAAAGTTCTGTTCGTTATTGACTCCAATTCTATATACAATTGCTATTCTGGATAAATGATAGTGACTTCTTTTGTACGTTTAGGCTTTGAGATTTTTCCTAATCAAGCAGGGTAGGATATATAAATAGAAGTACACATATACACACATGCACACATCATACAGCACAGGCCTTCAGAATCAGATTTTGATCCTATTGGATCTGTAGTTGTCTAACTTCAAGTAACTTTGTTCAGTATCAGTTTTCTAATCTATAAAATGGAGATAAAATGCATCATTCAGTGGGTTAACATGAAAAGTAAACAAGACAAAAATACGTGTGTAGCAGATTGAAAAATATACAGTTCAAAAGTTGGTAACAGAATTTCTCTCATGGAAAGAATTGTCTTTATTTAGAAAAGTAAAGTACTTATTTAGGCTGGGTATTTTCCATTGATGGTACATAATAAGGTAAGGCTCACTAAGTCCCTCCTCTTCAGGGTTTCTGGGATGGAAAGATGTGATACTCTCAGTATGTTGGGGTGATCCAGTTGAGGTGAGTACCCCAACAGCTGAGGGCCTCTCTCACGCTCTCACTGGGGCTGGAGATCCAGGGTGCTCTTATTCCCCAGAGGCTATGTGGACCATGAGGCCCACTACTCTGTCTGTAGCCAAATTCACTGTCATACCAGGAAATGAGCTTGACAAGGTGGCTGTTAAGGGCAATGCCAGCCTCAGCATCCAGGGAGGAAGAGTGGGTGTCACTGCTAAAATTGCAATAGAAAACTTGGTTTTCAGTATAGCCTAGAATAGTCTTTAGTGAGCCTTGCAGTGCCTGCTTTACCTCTTCTTGATACCATCGTATTTAGCAGCTTTCTCCAGGAAGTGGGTCAGATCTACATCAGACACACTGGGAATGGAGACATGGAAGGCCATGCCAGAGAACTTCCCATTGAGCTCAGGACGATCTTGCCCCAAAGCCTTTGCAGTGCCAGTGGAAGCAGGGATGATGTTCTCAGCAGTTCGTCATCCATCCCAGGACAGTTTCCCTTGGGGGCCCATCATGATCTTCTGGCTTGCAGTGATGGTATGAACTGTGGTCATGAGTCCCTCTACAGTGATACTGACCAGGTGTGCCAAGCAGGTGGTAGTGCACGTGGCATTTCTGACCATCTTGAGGGAGCTGTACTTCTTATGGTTCATGCCCATCACAAATATGGGATATCAACAGAAGGGACAGTGATGATTAGCCTTTTGAATAACCCTTCATGTGAGCCCCAACCTTCTTGAAAGTAGTGAGGACACCAGTGGACTCTATAACATACTCAGTACCAGTGGCACTCCATTTGATATTGACAGAATCTTGCTCCTAAAAAATGAAAGTGGGCTTTCCACTGATGGCAAGCTTCCTCTTCTCAGACTGGACTGTGCCATTGAACTTGCCATGGGTGGAATCACACTGGAACATATAAACCATGTAGTTGAGGTCAGTGAAGCAGTCATTGATGGTAATATTCACTTTATCATAGTTAAACGCAACTGGTGAGCAAGTGCCCAATACAGCCAAATATGTCTTGGGCCCATGGCTGGCATTACATAAGGAAATATGGCTGGCTGTTGAATGGGAAGGGGCAGAGAGACTAAACTTTTTAGGTATGAAGATAAGGTCCTGAAACCAGGTTTAAGAAAAAGTACTCTTGCCTGGAAAATCCCTCAGACAGAGGAGCCTGGTAGGCTGCAGTCCATGGGGTTGCTAAGAGTCGGGCACGGCTGAGTGACTTCACTTTCACTTTTCACTTTCATGCGTTGGAGGAGGAAATGGCAACCCACTCCAGTGTTCTTGCCTGGAGAATCCCAGGGATGGGGAAGCCTGGTGGGCTGCCGTCTGTGGGGTCGCACAGAGTTGGACATGAGTGAAGTGACTTAGCAGCAGAAGCAGCAGCAATAGAAAATAATTAAAACTCTGCTTGAGAAGTGAATAGATTTTGTGGGTCACGGGGAGAAAGTAAAGAGATAATCAATTGAAATTATGGAATTCTAAGCTATGGAGGCTTCCCAGGTGGCGCTATTGGTAAGGAACCTGCCTGCCAATGCAGAAGACATAAGAGATGTGGGTTCAACCCCTGGGTCGGAAGATCCCCTGGAAAAGGGCATGGCAACCCACCCCAGTATTGTTGCCTGGAGAATCCCATGGACAGCGGAGCCTGGTGGGCTACAATTCATAGGATTGCAAAGAGTTGGACACGGCTGAAGTGACTTAGCACACAAGGCACGGAGAAGTGAAAGTGAAAGTGTATGGAGGAGTAGGTGGTTCCAAAAAGGCCCTTAAGAACATAAATAACTAATTTCAGTTCTTGCTGTTCTTGCCATGTAAGATTCTTCTACCTGCTCATGGTGGTGGTGGTGGTTTAGTAGCTAAGTCATGTCTGACTCTTGCAACCCCATGGACTGTAGCCTGCCAGGCTCCTCTGCCCAGGGGATTCTCCAGGCAAGAATACTGGAGGGGGTTGCCATTTCCTTCTCCATCTACCTGCTCATACCTTTAGTAAAGTATGCTACACACAAAAATGCCTGTTGTAAATAATTATTAATGATTTAGTACAGAGAAGAAGAAAATATTGGTATGATATTACAGAATAAGATTCAGATGTCAGTAAAATCAGGGCCTTAAAGTCAGAAGTAAAAAAAAAAAAAAAATAGTAAACCCCTAGAAGGACAGGAATCTTGGGGAGAATGTTCAGCTCCAAAGAAGGAATAATATATGCTTAAATTAATTTATCTAAATGTAGGTAAATGTTGGATTGTACTCTAGGAGTGACTGAACTAAAGTGAGAAAAAGAACGAATAGTTTCAAATATCACCTTTTGTTTTCCCATAATTGAAATTAGTTGGTCCCTCCTTCACCCTTCCAAAGGAAAATTCATATGCATGGCTACCACCTCTAGAACACTGAGTTTCTTGAAGGTAGAGGACATTCAATACTAATTGCTAGATTCCTATTGTTCATCAAGACTTAGCCTGAAATAGTTAAATGAACCACAGTGATGAAAAGCTGAATATAGTGCCCCAACAACATGAGAAGATAGAGAAAACCTGGACATATAGTATAGATTTACTTTGCAGACATTGTGGGCTTGGTTCCAGAATGAATATTGCAATATAGCAAGTCATGAAGCATGTTTCCCAGCACACATAAAATTTATGTTTATACTATACTGTAGTCTATTAAGTGTGTAATAACATAACAGATAAGGGGTTAATACCCAGAATATTCAAAGAATTTCTAAAATAATAACAATATTTTTTCAAAATACTGTTAATATAAAGGGAAATTGGCAGCAAAACAAAACTATAATATTTATTTTCTTCTATTTTGCATACATGCTTGCTCAGTCGCTTCAGTCACGTCCAACTCTGTGCAAACTCATGGACATTAGCCTGCCATGCTCCTCTGTCCATGGGGATTCTCCAGGCAAGAATACTGGAGTGGGTTGCCATGCCCCTCTCCATTCTTCTACCTTGTGAGACTGTAATTATTTGTGAAGGGAAATAATGCTTTTGAGAAGATGCATTTGAAGTGGTGAATACATAGTGTGTACTTGATTTACATTCCTTTCTCTACTGGGAAGGACGTAGTGTGGACTATGGCCTTTACTGTTTCTGCAAAAAGAACAAATCTTGCCTATTTAAGTCAAAGATATGAAATTCAGCAGTGAAACAAGTATAAGATTATGATTAGCCAGATTCTTCTTTATCCTTCCTTCAGTTCAGTTCAGTTCAGTCACTCAGTTGTGTCCGACTCTTTGCGACCCGATGAATCACAGCATGCCAGGCCTCCCTGTCCATCACCAACTCTCAGAGTTCATTTAAACTTATGTCCATCAAGTAGGTGATGCCATCCAGCCATCTCATCCTCTGTCGTCCCCTTCTCCTCCTGCCCCCAATCCCTCCCAGCATCAGAGTCTTTTCCAATGAGTCAACTCTTCACATGAGGTGGCCAAAGTACTGGAGTTTCAGCTTTAGCATCATTCCTTCCAAAGAACACCCAGGGCTGATCTCCTTTAGAATGGACTGGTTGGATCTCCTTGAAGGCCAAGGGACTCTCAAGAGTCTTCTCCAACACCACAGTTCAAAAGCATCAATTCTTCAGTGCTCAGCTTTCTTCACAGTCCAACTCTCACATCCATACATGACCCCTGGAAAAAAACATAGCCTTGACTAGGAAATCCTTATTTTCAAGACTGATTTAGTTATTACAAAAATCAGTTTCTACTTTTTCATTGCATGTAGAATTTTAAGTGTGTGTTTTTTTTTGTTTGTTTTGACTAAAGCTAAATATTTACCTATCCTATGACTCAGCTACTCTATTCTTTGTTGTTGTTGTTTCAGTTGCTACATCGTGTTGGACTATTTCTGACCCCATGGACGGTAGCCCGCCAGTCTTCTCTCTCCATGGGATTTCCCAGGCAAGAATACTGGAATGACTTGCTATTTCCTCCTCCAGGTGATCTTCCCTACCCAGGGATCAAACTCAGGTGTCCTGCATTGGCAGGCTGAGCCACCTGAGAAGTCTGTTATTCCTATGTACATATAAATCCCAGAGAAGAGAGGACATATATCCACTAAAAACAAGTACTGACAGCTTCTTAACAACTTTATTCATTGTAGGGCCAAACTGGAAATAATCTAATTGCCCATTAAAAGTATAATGTATAAATAAGCTGTGGTATACACTGTATAATGTTAAATAGTAATGAAAATAAAATACTTCATTAAAATACTTGAATATTAAAAATATAACTGAGTGAAAGAAGCAGCACAAAAAATAACATTGCATAATATTATTTTTTATGAAATTAAAAAGCTGGCAAAATTAATACATTGCAACTGAATTAAAAATAGTGACTTCTTCTGGGAAGGGTGTCTATAATGGGAAGAGAGGTATCTGGGATTAGAAGCACATGAAGGAACCTGATAGAGTATAGTTATTGTTCTATACCATCACCAGTATATGTGTCATAGGACTGTACAATAATATTGCTGTACTTCACTCACTTTCCAGATTTTACTCATTTTAAATTTTTAAAAAATTATGAAATGAAGCTCTGACTAAAAAACTTGGTAAATGTTGAAAGACTAGCAAATTTAAGACAATGAAAAACTTGCCAGATTTGAAGCAAAAATGGTGCCTGTTTGTTAATTTCATTCATATGCTCATACCTTTGATTCTGTGACAACCTGTTTTATTGATATTATTATTGCTATTTTTATATGAAATAAGCACATTTCTACCAGTTTTCATTCCCTCATAGGAAACTTTGTGTAGCATAAATAATAATAGATTCTGGTCTAGAAGATTTGAGTTTGAATACTTTTCTTCCATATACAAGCTGGTTGACTTTTACGCTATTTCAAAATTATAATTATTCTCATTGTGTAGACGGAGAAGGCAACGGCACCCCACTCCAGTACTCTTGCCTGGAAAATCCCATGGATGGAGCCTGGAAGGCTGCAGTCCATGGGCTCGCTGAGGGTCGGACATGACTGAGCGACTTCACTTTCACTTTTCACTTTCATGCATTGGAGAAGGAAATGGCAACCCACTCCAGTGTTCTTGCCTGGAGAATCCCAGGGATGGGGAAGCCTGGTGGGCTGCCGTCTATGGGGTCACACAGAGTCGGACATGACTGAAGTGACTTAGCAATAGCAATAGCATTGTGCAGAAGAGGAGAAAAAAATTCCTCTAATTAAAGTGCCTTAGGATGAATAGTATAAACATATTGATATTTTTTCCAGTCTTCTTTTTTTGTGCATTATATTTTATTTAGCCATTATACTTTGTATTTAATGCTGTAATGGATTTCAATTTACATTTTTAGCATAATTACTTTGACATGTCACTCAGCAGCCATTGCAATTAATATTTTTGTGTCATATACTTCTATAACTACCATTTCAAAATCATCACATGACCACATTTTCTTTTTTCGCTTTTTGCAGAGACCTTAATATATTCTGATATTTTCTTGCTTATTTATATGTTTAATTTTATCTCTGACTCTCCCCATATGAATGTAATTTTCATGAGAGAGAATGCTTTGTGTGTCTAGTTCAATGTACGATACAGGTGTAAAAATATTTTTTTACCTATTTAATTTTAATTACTTGCTAAAAAAATAATCCATTGACTAGAAATATATTTATCCATTCCTTTATTTGAAACAGTTGTAAAAAAACACTCTAATCAACACCTTATAGCTCTCTATTTTACAGTATTTCACAGAAGTGAATAGATATATTTATATCATAGGGCATGAATTTTGAAATAAGCAAGTCAGTTAACTTTTAAAAATTTCAGTGTCATTTGTGAAAAAATATAAAAATTTATAGCAATATCATCGTCTGAGCTTGTTGAGATGTTTAAATGAGGTAATTGAAGGGAGGTACCTTGTAAATTCTACAGTAATATATTCATGAAAGAACTATTATTATATCTTGACAGTGCTTATGAGCATATATTAATTTTTATATGTGATATTTATTATGTAATTGAACTATGATACTGCAATATGGAAGAATCACTCAGGATACCACGCTTGAAGAAATCTTAACACTGCTGCCTAATAAAGTTATGGGTAGAGCAGGAGTCCATGTTATAAAGTAGTGTGTACTTCTTTATAAGAAGCACTAGAGTTTAAATACATGCTGTGTGTGAACAAAAGCCAAACTGATAAGATAGCTCTGTGTAACTAGTGCTGGTATGCGTACTAAGTCCTATGGCTTATAGGAAAGAGTAATAGGATGTTACTGTTGAGTCCATAGGAATGAGTGGGTAGGATTGGAATGATGTAGGAATAGGGAAATGTGATTATTTAAATTTTTGTTCACAGTGTTAGCTGAAAAATTATTTTTCAGTCTGAAATACTGAGAATTAGAAGGTTTGAATTAAAAATAATAGAGATATTGGAAATAAAGTTGCTATGTACAAAAAAAATAACAGATGTATGTGAGAAATGAAGAGGAAAGGTTGACAGGTTTGGGTAACTTATCATTATATAAGGGATGAGCAAAATGAATGAGTTTCCCATCCTCATTTGAGAGAATCATTATGTTCAAGGGAAAATGAGGAAGTAACTAGGTAATTGAAGGGCATTCATAGAAATGTTCATAAGGCAATTTATATTAAGAAACTTGAGCTCTGAAGATCGGATAGGTCAAGTCTATATATCTAGAGAAGATAATTGAAGGTATGAGACGGAATTCACCAGGGTAGGTAATTTAGAACAGTAATTCCGTGGTTAGGAACTAAGACTTCAGTACATGCTCACATTTGGAGAAAACTTAAGGAAGGATAAAAACAACAGAGGTAAAGAAACAGTAATTCGAGAAGTAGCAGATGAAACTAAATAATGTAATATCTTGCAACCAAAAGAGTGAAAATAATCCAAAGGTAATCTTAGACCAGTCTATCATCAGTGTTAAATGCTGCCTAAAATTTGAGAGTGAAAAAACTTGAGTGGATTTTGTACGTATAACATTAATTACCTTCAACAAAACAGCTTTGGGGAATCATGGAGTTAGAAAAAAAATAATTCTGAGAAATTAAGAAGTGGATGAGTTATGGTTTAATGAACACACTTTCAGGATTTTCACCAGTTCAGTATCAAACTCAATTTGATCAATTTACTGGAGGAAACTCAACTCTTAAGGATTACTAAATGAACTTCTAATAGAGTGGTTTTTAAAAGCAAAGAGTAGCAATATATTTGTTAACACTAAGTAATAAAATTGCCAAGTGAAATAGAAGATTCCTATCAACTCATGTGTGTTATCTGTCTAGTGGGAAAATTAAGTCAATATTAGAGAGTTGTTTGATGAGCGATCAGTGCAGTATTTCAATAGAGAGTGTGTAAGATAGAATTACTCACTGTGGAAATAAAACTCTAGATAATGCAGAAAGAATGAGAGAGAAAACACTCAGGCAGATGAGTTCAAGAGCTCTATTAATAGATTGGCTGTACTAAAATTTGACTAACTGAAAAGTGCCGTTTCTTCCAGTGCCAAGTTAAAATGAAATTGAGAAAATAGATCCTTTGACAAAGATTTTCCTGAGAAAATAATTGATTATCACTTTAATAAATACCAAGGTATTTGTTACAAACTTACATTCCTATAGTGCTATTTGAGTAGAAATATTCACACAAGTACACAGTTATACTGATATACAAATACACTCACATTCATTCATTCCCACAGAACAGCCATAGAGGAAAGGCCTGAATCTTTGATCTGAATACCTTTATTTTTTTAAAAATTTTATTTAATTTTTAAACTTTACATAATTGTATTAGTTTTGCCAAATATCAAAATGAATCCATCACGGGTATACATGTGTTCCCCATCCTGAACCCTCCTCCCTCCTCCCTCCCCATACCATCCCTCTGGGTCGTCCCAGTGCACTAGCCCCAAGCGTCCAGTATCGTGCATCAAACCTGGACTGGCATCTCGTTTCATACATGATATTTTACATGTTTCAATGCCATTCTCCCAAATCTTCCCACCCTCTCCCTCTCCCACAGAGTACATAAGACTGTTTTATACATCACTGTCTCTTTTGCTGTCTCGTTCACAGGGTTATTGTTATCATCTTTCTAAATTCCATATATATGCGTTAGTATACTGTATTGGTGTTTTTCCTTCTGGCTTACTTCACTCTGTATAATAGGCTCCAGTTTCATCCACCTCATTAGAACTGATTCAAATGTATTCTTTTTAATGGCTGAGTAATATTCCATTGTGTATATGTACCACAGCCTTCTTATCCATTCATCTGCTGATGGGCATCTAGGTTGCTTCCATGTCCTGGCTATTATAAACAGTGCTGTGATGAACATTGGGGTACACGTGTCTCTTTCCCTTCTGGTTTCCTCAGTGTGTATGCCTAGCAGTGGGATTGCTGGATCATAAGGCAGTTCTATTTCCAGTTTTTTAAGGAATCTCCACACTGTTCTCCATAGTGGCTGTATTAGTTTGCATTCCCACCAACAGTGTAAGAGGGTTCCCTTTTCTCCACACCCTCTCCAGCATTTATTGCTTGTAGACTTTTGGATCGCAGCCATTCTGACTGGTGTGAAATGGCACCTCATAGTGGTTTTGATTTGCATTTCTCTGATAATGAGTGATGTTGAGCATCTTTTCATGTGTTTGTTAGCCATCTGTATGTCTTCTTTGGAGAAATGTCTATTTAGTTCTTTGGCCCATTTTTTGATTGGGTCATTTATTTTTCTGGAGTTGAGCTGTAGGAGTTGCTTGTATATTTTTGAGATTAGTTGTTTGTCAGTTGCTTCATTTGCTATTATTTTCTCCCATTCTGAAGGCTGTCTTTTCACCTTGCTAATAGTTTCCTTTGATGTGCAGAAGCTTTTAAGGTTAATTAGGTCCCATTTGTTTATTTTTGCTTTTATCTCCAATATTCTGGGAGGTGGGTCATAGAGGATCCTGCTGTGATGTATGTCAGAGAGTGTTTTGCCTATGTACCTAAAGATACTAAAGACCTATATATAGAAAACTATAAAACACTGGTGAAAGAAATCAAAGAGGACACTAATAGATGGAGAAATATACCATGTTCATGGATCGGAAGAATTAATATAGTGAAAATGAGTATACTACCCGAAGCAATTTATAGATTCAGTGCAATGCCTATCAAGCTACCAACAGTATTCTTCACAGAGCTAGAACAAATAATTTCACAATTTGTATGGAAATACAAAAAACCTCGAATAGCCAAAGTGATCTTGAGAAAGAAGAATGGAACTGGAGGAATCAACCTACCTGACTTCAGGCTCTACTACAAAGCCACGGTTATCAAGACAGTATGGTACTGGCACAAAGACAGAAATATAGATCAATGGAACAAAATAGAAAGCCCAGAGATAAATCCACGCACCTATGGACACCTTATCTTTGACAAAGGAGGCAAGAATATACAATAGATTAAAGACAAGCTCTTTAACAAGTGGTGCTGGGAAATCTGGTCAACCACTTGTAAAAGAATGAAACTAGAACACTTTCTAACACCATACACAAAAATAAACTCAAAATGGATTAAAGATCTAAACGTAAGACCAGAAACTATAAAACTCCTAGAGGAGAACATAGACTGAATACCTTTAGATAGCTATTCTCCATGACTTTCAGAAACTATTCAGCAGGATCAGGGCTTAGCTAGGACATAATGAAGTATGCTTAAAATTATAATTCTTACACCTATTTTTATATTCTGATTTGGGATATCTCACTACTGTCTCCTATTCGGAAATTCTCTGTTTAATTACATATGTATAGAAGTCAAGTTGTACTTCTAAATATTTTCTTCCCTTATGTTTGATTTCCCAAGCATGAGTCCAGCAAGTTCACGCAGACGTTAAGCTTCCTAAACTTACCATATGAGGTGCAGATTATATTTGAAGAGTCTGTATTCAAAGCTAAATTTACTCCATTTCATTATATGTAGACCATTATGCTTTTCTGAGTTTCTTTAGGCTTTGAGACTATATCTATCTATCTTTTATTTTAGCCAGGAATGAAAACATGTTTTTTTCTCTTTACACTGGCAAACATAATGTTAACAATTTAAAGGAACTGAAAAATCTGCAGAAAAAATGTATTCATGATATTACAGAGCATGTTTCAGTGACACACTTTAGGTTGCATATAGACTTTACTTCCTTTCTCATTCCTTAACCTTCTATAGGCTGGATTCAAAACATAAATGATAGGGTTTTCCCTGGTGGTCCAGTGATTAGGGGCTTCCCAGGTGGTGCTAGTGGTAAAGAATCTGTCTGCAATTCAGGAGATGAAAGAGACACGGGTTTGATCCCTTGGTTGGGAAGATCCCCTGGAGGAAGGCATGACAAGCCACTCTAGTATTCTTGCCTGGAGAATCCCATGAACAGAGGAGCCTGGTGAGCTATGGTCTATAGGGTCCCAAAGAGTCGGACGCGACTGAAACGACTGAGCACACAAACACGCACCTACTCAGTGGTTAGCACTCTGCCCTTTCACTGCCATGGCCTTGGGTTCAATCCTTGGTTGAGTGAGAAACTAAGATCCTGCAAGCTACATGGGGTGCCCCCCCCCCAAAAAAAAAGCAAAAACAAACAACAACAAAACACATAAATGATAGGAATTGTCTGAGGGAAATAGGAGGAAACTCCACTGGGAAGGCTAATGAAAACTATAGATTCCAACCCCCCCCAATCTTATTACTCATGTTCATGAGTGAATAGGTGAAGGATGGATACTAATTTAGTTCTGAAGATGAACTAATATCCATTTTCCTGGTGGTTCAGACGGTAAAGAATCTGTCTGCATTGCAGGAGACCCAGGTTCAATCCCTGGGTCGGAAAGATGCCCTGGAGAAGGGAATGGCTACTCACTCCAGTATTCTTGCCTGGAGAATCCCATGGACAGAGGAGCCTGGTGGGCTACAGTCCATGGGGTCGCAAAGAATCTGATGTGACTGAATGACTAACACTTTCACTTTCATGAACTAACAGATGAGCAGGTCTATAGATGAACAAATTTTGTTGTAGTCTCTAATCTCTCACTATCAAGTTGCCAAAGACATCTTAAGATCTTGATTCAGAAAATCTTCACTCAGTCTCAAACTGCCCTAATTTATCTTTGACTCAATCTGAGACAGATCCTGAGGTGTAATTTATGTTTCAGAGCTTTCCATGGGATCAGACCTAGTCTGGGACTACCTGAAGTACCATTCCTGCTTGACTTCTTTGCTTTCTTTTTACTGTTTCTGTTTTCCCTTCTCTTACTGTTTTCTCCCAGGAACACCTTCTTAATAAATGAATCTCTTAGTGTTCATTTTGGATACTACAAGCTAAGATATAACCATTTATTAGAGTCATCTGTGATGCTTCTTATGATTGTTGAATCTTGGCTCAATCCAAGGGGTGAAATCTACATTTTAAACAAAAACAGTTGATAATGCTTATATACACAAAAAAATTTAAGAATGGTCTGAATCATAATTATTAACAAGTTATGGGCAATTCTAAACATAGTTTTCTAATGCAGCCTACTGACTTTGTTTCTCTAAATGATCAACACCATTTTCCCTTGATATCTTTTTCATATCACTTCCCTGTAATATCCAGAATTACAAACATAAAATATTAAATACTTTCTTTGCAAAGTAAATCCCAAATGTCGATTAATTTATACAGATTTGAGGCTTTGAAATATATTTAATCTTGAATTTCTATATTTATATAAAGTTATGAAAAATGCTATAAAAGGTGAATAAATCTAATCATGATTGTGAATGTGCTTTCAGAATAAGGTTTAAATTCCCAAGGTTCCTTAATATTCAAGCTCTACAATGTAACATCAGTCTAACTACACTATCTTTGTATGTCAATCTAATTATCTATGTGTTACTTGGTGTTTTCTGAAAGAACTATTGATGATAATGACCTGAATTGTGTTTTTTATAAAATGTCTTCAACTATTACACACAGAGAAACATCAGCACCCATCAATTTCTTCAATGATGCCTTCAAATGTAGAAGGGTCATGTCTAAATTTTGATAGGATAGCGTAATTCATGGGACTACAAGGTGTGTGACTCTAGTGGTGTGCTGGGTTCACTTTAGATGAGGGATCTTGACCTTCCACTAAGTAGGAATCATACATCATTGTGTAGAGTGGATCAGAAGGCACTTTAGTTGACTTTAATTTACTAGCTCTTTTATTTCAATCGCTTAACCTTTATTTTTTGAGGGAGCAGGAATCCTTCATTCAAAAAGGTTTGAATTTTCATTTATAGTCAATATGTTTTATTGTACTAATCTCCTTCTAGAGCCTTGATTTTTGATCATATTTAAAAAAAAATTTTTAGTCTGTTGATGTGCTGAATTACATTGATTGATTTTCACATGTTCAACTAACCTACATCTGGACTAAACGTCACCTCATTATAGTGTATAATTCTTTTTTTTTTTTTTTCATTTTTGGGTTCGATTTGCTAGTTTTTTGGTGAGTTTTTTTAATATGTAAATAAGCTATATTGTTGAACAGTTTTTCTTTCTTGCAATGTCTTTCTGATTTCATTATTAGGGTTACTCCAGCCTTATAGGATGAGTTAGGAAATGTTTTCTCAGCTTATATTTTCTGGAAAATATTGTGGAGAATGAATATCACTTTTTCTTCAAATGTTATCACTTGAATATCAAATGAATGTCAAATGAATATCAAATGAAAATCACTTTTTCATCAAAAATTTCCAGTGAAATTGAGGCCAATGCTTTATTTTTTGAAAGGTTATGAGCTATTGATTTTTTCAAAGGTTATGAACTATTAATACATTTAAGTGTATTCATTAATACATTTATGTCTATTCCTTAATACATTTAAGTCTATTCATATTACCTTCTCCTTGTGTGAGTTTTGATAGTTTGTGTCTTTCAAGGAATTGAAAGACAATTCATTTAAAGTATCAAATTTTTGGTCAGAGTGATTTATACTATTACTTAGTTATCTGTTTAATGTCTGTGAGATCAGCAGTTGTGGCCCCTCTTTTGGTTTAAACATTAGCAATGTGTGTCTTCTTTTTCCCTTGGGTAGCCTGATAAGAGATTTATCAATTTTCAAACTGATGTTCTCAAAGAACCAACTTTTGATGTTAATTGGGTTTTTTCCTTTATTGACTTCCTGTTTTCACTTTCATTGATTTCTGCTTTAAATTTTGTTCCTTCTTATTGCTTTTGGCTTAAGTTGTTCTTTTCTAGTTTACTGAAATGGAAACTCAGATTGTTGAGTTTAGATATTTTTCTTTTATGTTATATGCATTTTCTTTAGTCACTAAGTCATGTCTGACTCTTTAAAACCCTATGGACTGTAGCCCACCAGGCTCCTCCATCCATGGGCTTTCTCAGGCAAGTATACTGGAATGAATTACCATTTCCATCTCCAGGGGATCTTTCTGACCCAGGGATTTAACCTGCATATCCTGCATTGGCAGGCAGATTCTTTACCACTGAGCCACCAAGGAAGCCATTATATGCATTTGGTGCTATAAATTTCCCTCTAAACTCTGCTTTCTCTGCATCCCACAAGCTTGGATAACTATATTTTATTTATTTTTTTAGCTCAAAATATGATTAATTTTATCCTGAAACTTTTTCTTTTAGCCACATGTTATATATGTATGTTATTTAATCTCCAAATATTTTGAGATTCCCCAGCTCTTTCTGTTATTGATTTCTGTGTATATCTTTTCTTAGATTCTTTTCCATTATAGATTATCACAAGATACTGGATATAGTTCCCTATGCTATACAGTAGGTCCTTATTGTTTACCTATTTTATATATAGTAGTGTATATCTGTTAATCTCAAATTCCTAATTTACCCTTCCCTCCCCTTTTTTCCTCTTTGGTACCATGTTTTTTTTTTCCTATGTCTATTAAACTTTTTCTGTTTTGTAAATAAATTCATTTCTATAATTTTTAAGAGTCCACATTAAGTAGTATCATGTAATATTTGTCTTTCTCTAACTTATTTCACATACGATAATCTCTAGGTCCATGCATGCTTCTCCAAATGGCATTATTTAATTCTTTTTTATGGCTGAGTAGTACTTCATTGGAGAAGGCAATGGCACCCCACTCCAGTATTCTTGCCTGGAAAATCCCATGGACGGAGGGGCCTGGTGGGCTGCAGTCCATGGGGTCACTGAGTCGGACACAACTGAGCGACTTCCCTTTCACTTTTCCCTTTCATGCATTGGAGAAGTAAATGGCAACCCACTCCAGTGTTATTGCCTGGAGAATCCCAGGGACAGGGGAGCCTAGTGGGCTTCCGTCTATGGGGTCGCACAGGGTCGGACACGACTGAAGTGACTTAGCAGCAGCAGCAGCAGCAGTACTTCATTACACATACACACACACCGCATCTTCTTTATCCATTCATCTGTCAGTGGATATTTAGGTTGCTTACATATCATGGCTATTATAAATAGTGCTGCTATGAACATCGGGGTGCATGTATCTTTTTGAATTAAGGTTTTCATCTTTTCTGTATATATCCCCAGAATTGGGATTGGTGGGTCATACGGTAACTCTACTTTTAATTTTGTAAGGAAGCTCCATACTGTCCACCATAGTGGCTTCACACTAGCATTCACTCATAATTTTGTATTGTCTGTGGTTTTTGACAAATATACAATAATATTATTGCTCTAAAAACCACCGTGCTTTGCCTGTTCATCCTTCTCTCCCCTCTAACCCCTGATATATCTTTTATTGGTTCCATAGTTTTACCTTTTCCTGAATGACATGTAATTGGAATCATACAGTATGTAACTATTTCAGTTTGGCTTCTTTCACTTTGTAATATGCATTGGAGAAGACTCTTGAGAGTCCCTTGGACTACAAGGAGATCCAACCAGTCCATCCTAAAGGAGATCAGTCCTGAGTGTTCGTTGGAAGGACTGATGCTGAAGCTGAAACTCCAGTACTTTGGCCACCTGATGCAAAGAGCTGACTCATTTGAAAAGACCCTGATGCTGGGAAAGATTGAAGGCAGGAGAAGAAGGGGACGACAGAGGATGAGATGGTTGGATGGCATCACCGACTCAGTGGACATGAGTTTGGGTAAACTCTGGGAGTTGGTGATGGACAGGGGAGCCTGGTGTGCTGTGGTCCATGGGGTCACAAAGAGTCGGACACAACTAAGCAACTGTTCATAGTAATATGAATGTGAGGTTCCTCTCTGTCTTTTCATTGCTTGATAGCACACTTTTTTAATGCTGAATAATATCCCATTGTCTGGATGTACCACAGCTTATTTATCCATTTACCTACTGAAGGACATCTTTTTGTTTCAATGTGTTCTCACTTATACCTAAAGTTGCTATAAATGCCCATTTGCAGGTATTTGTGTGGTCATAAGTTTTAAACTTATTTGGGTACATATCAGGAAATATGATTGCTGGATCAGATGGTAAGAATATGTTTAGTTTCATAAGAAACTGCCAAACTGTTTTCTGACATGACTGTACCATTTTGCATTCTCATTAGTAATGAATCCTCTTGCTCCATATCCTTACCAGCGTTTGGTGTAGCCAGTGTAACAGATTTTTGCCACTAGAATAGATGTTTAGTGGTACTCCTTCACTTTGAACAATAATTTTATTGGGTATAGAATTCCAGCTTGTTTTCCTTTTTTAACACTTTAAATGTTCTAGTCCACCTTCTTCTTGCTTTTGTGCTTTCTGATGAGAAGCTTGCTGTAATTATTAGCCTTTTTCCTATATAAGCGATGTAGGTTCCCCTCTCCCCAACCAGTTTGGCTTCTTTTAAGTTTTTTCCCCATCCCCCCCCCCACCCCCACAATTTTACTATGATATGCCTACATGTAGCAGTTTTGGTGTTTTTATCTGCTTAGTGTTCTCTGCACTTTCTAGGTCTGTGGTTTTGTTTCTGTTGTTATTTCTGAAAAGTTTTATGCCTGTCTCCTTCTGGTATTCCATATATGCATATGTTTGATATTGTCCATTCGATGCTTTCCATTAGATATTGTCCTGCAGGTCTTACATATTCCACACTGTATTTTTTCTTTATTTTTGTCCCTTTGCAATTCAGTTTGGGAAGTTTCTATTGACTTACCATTAAGTTCACTGATTCTTCCCTTATCTTGTCCAATCTACTTAAGAGCTTGTCATAGACATTCTCCATTTCTGTTAACAATGTTTTTTATTTTTAGCATTTCTTTTAAATTCTGTCTTAAAGTTCCTATCTCTCTGCATCACTCATCTGTTTTTGCATGTTGTATTTTTTCCAATAGATCCCTTAACATATTTATCATAGTTATTTTAATGCCTAGTCTGGTAATTCCACAATCCTTGTCATATCTGAGTGTGGTTCTGACCCTTGTTTTGCTTCTTAAGAACTGAGGTAAGTAGGCCACTTGTGTAAGAATTGAAAATATTTACTATAGTTTTAGTTGGGAGAGACTCCCATCTCCTCTAGTGTCCTTATTTTTGTTTCCTCTCTTAACTTTGGAATCTGCTAAGTTGTCCTCTTATTTATAAAATAAAAGTATGTGTCTTATGTGTCTTTTCAGCTGTAACCTACTGTTATTGTACTGGTGCTATGCTGTCAAGATGCAGAAGCCTGTATAATCTTCCTATTTAAATCTCATTATTTTACTGGGCCTGTGCTTTGGCCTGTTATCCTCACAAATGGCTTTTTGTTTGTTGTTCTTATATATCTTCCTTTTTTCTCAGTTCCCCTTTGGGTGAGATGGAAAGATTAAAGGAGGCTAAAGTGAGAAGAATGCTATTTTCCTAGGGACATGGGACAGGCTCTGATAAAATCACAACCACTGAAAAGTATGCCTTTCTTATGAAGAACATTTGGGAATATTTCAAAATGATTACTTTTCTCATCTCCCTAGTATACTATGAAATTTTTGTTTGCTTTTCACGCTAGAGGTAAAGACCACAAAAGTGTGGGGACCTCCCTAAGATTGTGAATCATAGGAATTTCTTACTTTCACATTAGCCCACACTTGGCTTCCAACAATTGGTGAAATTCATCATTGAGATACAACTACCAATTTAGTGGTTTCTGCTGCATTTAAGGAGATCTCAGCTGTGACTCACTGAATTTTCTTGTCTCTCCAGATTTCAGGACAGTGATTTGCTCTGTGACTGTTGTTCCCTATGGGTTCAAGAAAAAATGATTTTAATTTTGTTCAGCTTTTTTCTTGTTGTGAGGATAGTAGTGATTACTTCTAGCTCATTTCCACACAACGTAAATGTAAAGTTCTTTATATTTAGGACATGGCATTGTGAGTCTTTGCTTTTTGTAGTTGAGTTTATACTTTGATTAGATTCTGGCCTTCACTATTTGAAGGATGTGAGAGCTGATGAAATTTGTATTATTAACTTTCTCTTCTAAATAGAAAATGTCTTAATTCATGAACACCCATACCATAAAATATGTTTTAGCTGTATATAACAGAAAAACCTAAAATAACAGAAATTTAAACATGATAGGAGTCATTTCCCTCTTGTGTTACCAATACAATATTGTAAAGTTAAAAAAAAAAAATATATATATATATAATCCTAAAATCCACTTCAAGTACTATGGGATCCTTTTGGTTTCTGGCTATTATGGACTGAATGCTTGTGTCCCCTTAAAATTTGTATGTTGATGTCCGAACCTTCACTGTGATGGTATTAGGAGGTGGGGCCTTTAGGAGGTAATTATGTTTAGATAAGGTCATAAGGCTGTGGTTCTCATGATAGGGTTAGTTCTCTTATAAGAAAAGACTAGAGCATTCACTTACTTCCACACACATTCATTCTCATATTCATTCATTCATTCATTCATGTCCTCTTTCTCTCTTTCTTCCTCATCCACTGCTATGTAGGAGCTTGCATGCATGTTATGTCACTTTAGTCAAGTCTGACTCTGCGACCCTATGGACTGTAGCCCATCAGGCTCCTCTGTCCATGGGGTTCTCCAGGCAAGAATATTGGAGTGGGTTGCCGTGCCCTTCTCCAGGGCATCTTCCTGACCCAGGGATGGAACCTCACTTCTCTTAAGTCTCCTATATTGGCAAGTGGGTTCTTTACCACTAGGCCTACCTGGAAAGCCTCTATGTGAGGAGATGGCAGTCTAAAACCCAGGAAGAAGTTTTCTCACCAGGAACTGAATTGGCCAGCACCTTGGTTTTGGACATCCCAGACCCCAGAGCTGTAAGAAATACATGTCTATTGTTTAAGTCACCCAGTTTACTGTATTTTGTTAAAGGGACCCAAGGTAAGCAAACCTCCTGTTATTGAATATTTTTGCTTTCTAAACTGTTACACATGCTATATTGGAAGGAAAAGTTTTCTTGTATCTGATATATTTTTCTATTTTATTGAAAGTAAATGTCTTTCTGTGAAGTTACTCATATTGTCTTAACCTGGGTTTCTTCTAAATAGAACTTAGAACAAAGGCTTGCATGACGTGCTTTTTGTTTTGTTTTGAAAGTAATCTGAGTTATGTAGGATTGATTGAGTGCCTGTGGAGAAAGACATCTAGGACAGAGTAAACGCAGTACTTGGTAGCCTAATGCTGAGGCCTATGGAAACTTCTGAAGCATCATATAGGATGCATTTCTAGAGTTTCTATGGCAGGGTAAGTGGCAAAGCTAGTGCAGGTGATGGAATTCCAGTTGAGCTATTTCAAACCCTGAAAGATGATGCTGTGAAAGTGCTGCACTCAATATGCCAGCAAATTTGGAAAACTCAGCAGTGGCCACAGGACTGGAAAACGTCAGTTTTCATTCCAACCCCAAAGAAAGGCAATGCCAAAGAATGCTCAAACTACCGTACAATTGCACTCATCTCACACACTAGTAAAGCAGTGCTCAAAATTCTCCAAGCCAGGATTCAGCAATACGTGAACTGTGAACTTCCAGATGTTCAAGCTAGTTTTAGAAAAGGCAGAGGAAACAGAGACCAATTGCCAACATCCTCTGGATCATGGGAAAAACAAGAGAGTTCCAGGAAAACATCTATTACTGCTTTATTGACTGTACCAAAGCCTTTTAATGTATGGATCATAATAAATGGTAGAAAATTCTGAAAGAGATGGGAATACCAGACCACCTGACCTGCCTCTTGAGAAATCTGTATGCAGGTCAGGAAGCAACAGTTAGAACTGAACATGGAACAACAGACTGGTTCCAAATAGGAAAAGGAGTATGTCAAAGCTGTATATCGTCACCCTGCTTATTTAACTTATATGCAGAGTACATCATGAGAAAGGCTGGGCTGGAAGAAGCACAAGCTGGAGTCAAGATTGCCGGGAGAAATATCAATAACCTCAGATATGCAGATGACACCACCCTTATGGCAGAAAGTGAAGAGGAAGTAAAAAGCCTTTTGATGAAAGTGAAAAAGGAGAGTGAAAAAGTTGGCTTGAAGCTCAACATTCAGAAAACTAAGATCATTTCATCTGGTCCCGTAACTTCATGGGAAATAGATGGGGAAACAGTGGAAAGAGTGTCAGACTTTATTTTTGGGGGGCTCCAAAATCACTGCAGATGGTGACTGCACCCATGAAATTAAAAGACACTTACCCCTTGGAAGAAAAGTTATGACCAACCTAGGTAGCATATTCAAAAGCAGAGATATTACTTTGCCAACAAAGGTCCGTCTAGTCAAGGCTATGGTTTTTCAAGTGGTCATGTATGAATGTGAGAGTTGGACTGTGAAGAAGGCTGAGTGCCGAAGAATTGATGCTTTTGAACTGTGGTGTTGGAGAAGACTCTTGCGAATCCCTTGGACTGCAAGGAGATCTGACCAGTCCATTCTGAAGGAGATCAGCCCTGGGATTTCTTTGGAAGGAAGGATGCTAAAGCTGAAACTCCAGTACTTTGGCCACCTCATGCAAAGCGTTGACTCATTGGAAAAGACTCTGATGCTGGGAGGGATTGGGGGCAGGAGGAGAAGGGGATGACAGAGGATGAGATGGCTGGATGGCATCACAGACTCGATGGACGTGAGTCTGGGTGAACTCTGGGAGTTGGTGATGGACAGGGAGGCCTGGCGTGCTGTGATTCATGGGGTTGCAAAGAGTCAGACATGACTGAGTGACTGAACAATAGATTAAAAAGTAGGATCTTGTTGCTTTATTTTTGTTATTTGATTTCTAGAGAATTAAGCATATTTTTATACAATTCTTGTCCTTTTGCATTTAAAAAATTCTGAAGACCATATTCTTTTCTTTTTCCTATAATATCTTTCTGTTGTACATTTATCTAATTTGTGTATTGATGTTTAAGAGCTTGGAAATAACTAGTAAATAAACTCTAAGCCCCCAAATGTGAAAGACCCTTGGTAAACAGACTTGGGACAATGACGGTTTACTACTACTGCTGCTGCTAAGTCGCTTCAGTCGTGTCCGACTGTGTGCTACCCCATAGATGGCAGCCCACCAGGCTCCCCCATCCCTGGGATTCTCCAGGCAAGAACATTGGAGTGGGTTGCCATTTCCTTCTCCAATGCATGAAAGTGAAAAGTGAAAGTGAAGTTGCTCAGTCTGGTCCGACTCTTTGTGACCCCATGGACTGCAGCCTACCAGGCTCCTCCGTCCATGGGATTTTCCAGGCAAGAATACTGGAGTGTGTTGCCATTGCCTTCCCTGAGTTTACTACTAGTGCCTTTCAAATTGTACTGGGTAGGTTGTTACTTATTTCCCTGGGGCAGTCATAAAATAACACTGTTATAGCAAAGAACTCTGAACCATTAAACTTTAAAACAGGATTATGGTGAGAAGAGCACTCTTCCTATAAAAACTAAAAGAAATGCATTTTAAAGTGTCTACTATATTGATATTTCTAGAATATACTGTCATTAATTACTTGCAAATATTTTCTGATTCCTCTTAGATAATAGAATCAAAGTGTTTGAATGAGACACGTTCATGCATATTACTCTAATTTTCCTCACTAGTTATCACCAAGGTAGGATATCAGTTGTGTTTGCAGATCAGGTTTATCAGTCATTTTCAGCACTATTTACATTATGTAGGCTTCCTTAAAGTCCATGTCATGGAACCAGTTTCATTTTCTGCTCAAGAGCACTGTTTAATTTACATTCAATGTGTTCTGTTGTTCAGGATTTAGTCTCTTTCAGAAAATAGTTTCAACAGAGCACTTCCTGAGGCAGGAATTCTAAATTGCAGAATATCATTGAAGAAATTTAGACAAGTGACTGTTCATGAATTAAGCCCAGTATATAAATTATCTTTTGAGTAGAAGTTACAGAATGGCAAATTTTGGTTCAAAATAAAAAGAATAGTTTAATAATTTTAACTGTTTAAAACTGGAAAATACTACTTCAAAAGACAGTGAGTTCTCAGTCACTGCTGCTGCTGCTAAGTCGCTTCAGTCGTGTCCAACTCTGTGAGAAATCACTATCAGTGTTCAGTGTCCAGAGATTCAGTTGTAGAGAGAGATCATGCTTGCCTAAACTTATGTCTGTTCAAGGACAGAGGGATGGTTAGGAAGTTTGGGATGGACATGTACACACTGCTATATTTAAAATGGATAACCAGCAAATCTAGTATATAGAACATGGAGTACTGCTCAATGTACTGTGGCAGCCTGGATGAGAGGGGTTTGGGGAGAATAGATACATGTATATGGTATGGCTGACTCATTTCACTGTTCACCTGAAAATAACACAACATTGTTAATTGGCTACATTGTTGTTGTTCAGTTGTGCAAATTCATGTCCAACTCTTTGTAACCTCATGGTCTGTAGTACACCAGTTTCCTCTGTTCTCCACTACATTCTGGAGTTTGCTCAAATTCACATCCGTTGGGTTGGTGATGCTATCTAACCATCTCATACTCTGCCTCCCTCTTCTCCTTTTGCCTTTAATCTTTCCCAACATCAAGGTCTTTTCCAATGAGTCAACTCTTCACATCAACTGGCCAAAGTATTGGAGCCTTAGCTTCAGCAACTGTCCTTGATTTCCTTCAGGATTGACTGGTTTGATCTCCATGCTGTCCAAGGAGTCTCAAGAGTCTTCTCCAGCACCACAATTTGAAAACATCAATTATTCGGCACTCAACCTTCTTTATAGTCCAACTCTCACTTCTGCACATAACTACAGGAAAAACCATAGCTTCCCTAGAAAGACTTTTGTAGGCAAAGTGATGTCTCTGCTTTTTAATATTCTGTCTAGGATTGTCATAGCTTTTCTTCCAAGGAGTAAGCGTCTGTTAATTTCATGGCTGCAGTCACAGTCTGCAGTGATTTTGGAGCCCAAGAAAAGAAAATCTGTCAGTGCTTCCTCTTTTTCTGTCTGCCATGAAGTGATGGGACCAGATGCTATGATTTTAGCTTTTTTAATGTTGTGTTTCAAGCCAGGTTTTTCACTCTCTTTCACCCTCATCAAAAGTCTCTTTAGTTCCTTTTCACTTTCTGCTATTACAGTGGTATCATCTGCATATCTGAGGCTGTTGATATTTCTTCTGATAATCTTGGTTCCTGCTTGTGCTTCATCCAGCCTGGCATTTCACTTAATGTATTCTGCATAGAAGTTAAATAAGCAAGGTTACAATATGCAGCATTGTTATACTCCTTTCCCAATTTGGAACCAATCCAGTGTTCCATGTCTGTTTCTAACTGTTGTTTCCTGACCCACATACAAATTTCTCAGGAGGCAGATAAGGTGGTCTGGTATTCTCATCTCTAAGTATTTTCTACAGTTTGTTGTGATCCACACAGTAAATGGGTTTAGTGTAGTCGATGAAGCAGAAGTAGATATTTTTCTGGAACTCCCTTGCTTTCTCCATGATCCACCAAATGTTGGTAATTTGATCTCTGGTTCCTCTGCTTCTTTGAAACCTAGTTTGTACATCTGGAAGTTCTCAGTTCACATAGTACTGAAGCCTAGCATGAAGGATTTTGAACATAATTTTGCTAGCATGTGAAATGAGCACAATTGTATGGTAGGTAGTTTGATCATTTTTTGGCAATTGCCCTTGTTTGGGATTGGAATGAAAACTGACCTTTTCCATTCCTGAGGCCATTTCTAGGTTTTCCAAATTTCCTGACATACGGAGTACAGCACTTTAATAGCATCATCTTTTAGGATTTTAAACAACTCAGCTGGAATTTTGTCATCTCCACTAGCTTTGTTAATAGTAATACTTCCTAAGGCCCAGTTGACATCACACTCCAGGATGTCTGGCTCTAGGTGAGTGATTACACCATTGTGGTTATCAAATCACTAAAACCTTTCTTGTATATTTCTTCTGTGTATTCTTCCTACCTCTTCTTATTATCTTTTGCTTCTGTTGGATCTTTACCATTTCTCTTCTCTGTTGTGCCCATCCTTGTCTGAAACTTTCCCTTCATATCTCCAAATTTCTTGAAGAGGTCATCTCTAGTCTTACCCATTCTATTATTTTCCTCTTTCTTTGCAATATTCATTTAAGAAGAAGGCCTTCTTATCTCTCCTTGGATTTCTGCATTCAGTTGGGTATTTCTTTCCCTTTCTCCCTTGCCTTTCATTTCCTTCCTCAGCTATTTGTAAAACCTCCTCAGATAACCACTTTGCCATCTTGCATTTCTTTTTCTTTGAAATGGTTTTGGTCACTGCCTCCTGTATAGTGTTACAGACCTCTGTCCATAGTTCTTCAGACACTCTGTCTACCAGATCTAATCCTTTGGATCTACTTGTCACCTCCAAGGTATAATCATAGGAGATTTGATTTAGGTCATACCCGAATGGCCTACTAGTTTTTCCTACTTTCTTCGATTTAAGCCTGAATTTGGCAATAAGGAGCTCTTGACCTGAGCTACAGTCAGCTCTAGGTCTTGTTTATGCTGACTATATAGATCTTTTCCATCTTTGACTGCAAAAAAAACATTATCAATCTGATTTCAGTATTGACCATCTGGTGATGTCCATGTGTAGAGTTGTCTCTGGGGTTGTTGGAAAAGGCTGTTTGCTATAACCAGCATGTTCTATTGACAAAACTCTGTTGGCCTTTGACCTGCTTCATTTTATGCTATAAGGCCAAACTTGCCTGTTGTTCTGGGTATCTCTTCAGTTCCCACTTTGCATTCCAGTCCCCTGTGCTGAAAAGGACATTTTTTTTTTTGTTTTTTTTTTTTTTTGAGTTCTAGAAGATGTTGTAGGTCTTCACAGAACCAGTCTCCTTCAGCTTCTTCTGCATCAGTGGTTGAAGAATAGTCTTAGATTACTGTGATGTTGAATGATTTGCCTTGGAAACCAATTGACATCATTCTGTTGTTTTTGAGGTTGCATCCAGATACTACACTCTGGACCCTCTTGTTAAATTTTGAGGGCTACCACAGTTGTTCTAAAGGATTCCTACCCACAGTAGTAGATACAATGGTCATCTGAATTAAATTCACCCATTCCTGTTGATTTCAGTTCACTGATACCTAAGATTTTGATGTTTAATCTTGCCGT
Organism: Bos grunniens; assembly: GCF_055505025.1. Taxonomy (NCBI): domain Eukaryota; kingdom Metazoa; phylum Chordata; class Mammalia; order Artiodactyla; family Bovidae; genus Bos; species Bos grunniens. The sequence goes on along the minus strand of NC_141194.1, from coordinate 81,245,894 downwards.
CCAAGATTGAACAATATTGCACAGGAATATTCCAGATTCTGATGGAATATTGTTCTTTACAGCATTGAACTTGACTTTCCCACGAGACACATGCACAACTGAGCATCATTTCTGTTTTGGCCCAGCCGTTTCATTCTTTCTGGAGTTATTAGTAATTGCCCTCTGCTATTCCCCAATAGTATACTGGACACCTTCCAACCTGGTGGGCTCATCTTCCAGTGTCATATTTTTTGCCTTTCCATACTCTCCATGGAGTTCTCTAGGCAAGAATACTTGAGTGGGTTGCCATTTCCTCTTCCAGTGGACCACATTTTGTCTGAACTCTTTACTATTACTTGTCCCTCTTGGGCGGTTCTGCATGGCATAGCTCATAGCTTCATTGAATTACACAAGCCTCTATGCCATGACAAAGCTGTGATCCATGAAGGGGTAATTGACTATATCCCGATAAAAAATAAATTAAAAAAAAAAAGAAACAACCCTAAAATAGGCGTAGGCCAACAAGTTTCTTACATGCTTAATATCGAAGGTATGTCGGTGGGGCTGTGCAGTTGGTTCTGCTCATCACTGTTACTTAAGGACTCTGGTGGATGGAGGCTTCATCTTGGCATGAACTTCCATTATCATTAGAGCATGGGAATGGGAAAATGGTGAATCACACAGTATCTCTTAAAGCTTCCCCTGCAAGTGACACTCCATCTGATTGCCAAATAAAGCACATCGCCTAACTTCAGCAGAGGCTGGGTGTGCCTTCCTACCATGTTGCTATAGAGAAAACTAGACTTGTTAGCAGCACTAGAAGCAAACACAGTGTCCAAATATCTTTATTTTTGGAAGGATTTTGCTTCTAGATATCAGAAAGCCAATACAAGAATATAGACAGAGACTTGACTTCCCTGCATTTGGTTTCTTTATGAGAAGGTTTAATGGAAGCAGACAAGTGAGTATAACCAGAAAATTAATGAATGTTGTCTGTATGTCAAATACCATATCTGGAGGAATAGTGCCTCATTCAAGAAGGAACAGAGAGAAAAAAACCATATATAAAAACTTTGAAAAAATGATTACAGAACAAGTTAAATAGAAGACTCAGATATGAACTACTAGCAAATCCAGTTATGATATTTCAAAGAATACTTTATCTTTTTTTATGTAGTAGAAGAAATCATGAATCCTATATAATAACAGAGTATAAATTGCTAGAACATACTGATGTGAAAAACAACGGGTGAGTCAGAGTAATGGACAGGAATGGAACATTGGCCACCTTGAAGAGAATCATTCAACATATTTCTATAATATGGTCTGTCTACTTATTTTTATATTATCACCCTTCAAGTCCAAGTCACTACAGTCCCTAGTTTGAACTATTTCAGTCATCTCCTAATTGGTTGCCCTGATATCTCTTTTACTATCTCCAACTAATCTTATTTCCAAAATGCAAACATACTGATATTTTATAATATAATGATCATTTTTTCACTCCTTTCTTAGCACACTTCAAGGCTTCCAATTGCACTGCAAAACACAGACACACACACACACACATTCTTTACCATAGCCTACAAGGGACTAAAGACCTTGTCTTTATTACTTCTCTAACCCTATCCCAGGGAGAAGGCAATGGCACCCCACTCCAGTACTCTTGCCTGGAAAATCCTATGGATGGAGGATCCTGGTGGGCTGCAGTCCATGGGGTTGCTATGAGTCAGACACGACTGAGCGACTTCCCTTTCACTTTTCACTTTCATGCATTGGGGAAGGAAATGGCAACCCACTCCAGTGTTCTTGGCTGGAGAATCCCAGGGATGGGGGAGCCTGGTGGGCTGCCGTCTACGGGGTCACACAGAGTCGGACACGACTGAAGTGACTTAGCAGCAGCAGCAGCAGCAGCAGCAGCAACCCTATCTCATGCCAATAGGAGGTATACTGATTCCACCAAGCCAAACAATGGGGGTTTAAGAGGGAGGAATATGTGTTCTCTGGAGAAGATATCATGGAGATGAAGGTGCTCATACCTGATTCATGTCTGAAAAATCCAAAGCAGAAAGAGTAGATGTGACTTGTAGGGTGTGTGTGTGAGCACTCAGTTGTGTCTGACTCTGTGTGACCCCATGGACCGGGGCCTGCTAGGCTCCTCTGTCCATGGAAATCTCCAGGCAAGAATACTGGAGTGAGTAGTCATTCCCTTTTCCAGGGGATCTGCCTGACCCAGGGATTGAACCCATGTCTCCTGCACTGGCAGGCAGATTCTGCACCACCAACTTGTAGGGTTTTAAAACAAAAATACACAACTGTTTGGAATTAACTAACACTTTTGCAGATTTGTTTCTGTAAATAGGTGTGTGTTTTTCATGTTTCCCATGAGGTAAGTGTGGATCCCTCAGAAGCAGCTCAGCTTGGCTCATCCTGTAAAATACCTGTAGGGACAAAGTGACTCAAGATGTAAGGGTACTATGTGTTTTTCCTTTCTCTGGCTTCTTTTTCAATTAAGAAAAAAATCCTTAGGTTTGAGCAGGTTTTCTATGCTGAACCTATATCTAGTTCCCTTTGCATTTATCTTGCTTGAGGTAGCACATTCTGAATCTGTAAGTTGGTATTGTCTTTCATTTTTTTTTTCTTTTTTTTTGGTTTTAATTTTATTTTATTTTTAAACTTTACATAATTGTATTAGTTTTGCCAAATATCAAAATGAATCCATCACAGGTATACATGTGCTCCCCATCCTGAACCCTCCTCCCTCCTCCCTCCCCATACCATCCCTCTAGGTCGTCCCAGTGCACTAGCCCCAAGCATCCAGTATCGTGCATTGAACCTGGACTGGCATCTCGTTTCATACATGATATTTTACATGTTTCAATGCCATTCTCCCAAATCTTCCCACCCTCTCCCTCTCCCACAGAGTCCATAAGACTGTTCCATACATCAGCGTCACTTTTGCTGTCTCGTACACAGGGTTATTGTGTCTTTCAATTTTGGAAAATTCTTAGGTATTTTCTCTGTAAGTATTGCTTCTGCTTTTGTTTCCTTTCTTCCCTTTTTAAAATGTCATCTTTTTTTTTAATGTTTATTTCAGTTTATGTAACTGCATTGGGTCTTAGTTGCAGCACAAGGACTCTCCATTTGTGGTACATGGGCTCAGTAGCCCTGCAGCATGTGGAATCTTCACTCCCCAACCAGGGATCAAGTCTTCATCTCCTGCATTGCAGGACAGGTTCTTAACCACTGGACCACTAAGAAAGTCCCTTCTGACTTATTTTCTGATTGTTCTCCTTGTGATACCAATTACATGTATTTTAGAATTATTCCCCTTGTCTCATTTGTTTCTTGTGCTCTTTTCTATTATTGTATCCCTCAGTGCTTCGGTATATTTTCTCCTCAATCTTCACACATATTTTGTTTCTTCTCTCTTCATCTCTAATTTGATATCAAATCTATCTGTTGATTCTTATTTTTAATTATTAAAATTTCTCATTCTAGAATCCTAATATTTCAGCTCCTAGCTCTCTGCTGAAATCTTCCCTTGCCACTAAATTTCTTAAATTGTTAATCAATGCTTATTTTACAGGTCATGTCCAAAAGCTACAATATCCAGATTTTGCATGTTTGTTTATATAGTTGATTTTCCCTAGTTTTTAGTCAATTTTGCTACTTTTTGCATAATTTATTTCTTTAAATTGAGTGCTGAATAATGTGTATGACAAAATAGTTGGTATTATTTGAAGCTCTGAAAATTGGTTATATTCTAGGGACAATTTAATATTGCTCTGGCATGCAGTTAAGCTAAAGACAGATTATTTTATGTCAATGAGGGATTTATCTGATTTAAAGTTAGTTTTAGCTTTTGTGAGGGGCTGGTCTATTTCATGTTCATCCTTACTCTTAGTATATAACCATTCAGGGTGCCAACTTAAAGCCTCAAATATTTGTTTACCTGGGTTCCTCCTCCTTGTCAGGTTTCAAATTCCATTTTTTCCTCCAGATCTGAGATACTGCAAATAAATCTCATACCTTTTCAATCTCTCATCCCCTGCATGTGAATGGACAAATCCTTTGAAAGGAAAAGTGATGACACCTCAGTCTTATCTTCTTGGTTTCCCTGGTGTTAGAGATCTTGTCTTCACAAGTGCATATCATCTTGGTAGATTTCACTACAATCAAACAAATGCTATTTCACAAGTTCTCCAGATTTTATAGTTTTCTCAGGGGTATTATTGGTCTAAAACCAAGTAGCCCACTGTTGCATGAAGAGGTACAATTGCTATATTCTATATTTAATATTCTAGTTGTTTTTATAATTAAAACTTATCTTTGCCATAGACTGAATATTTGTATCTCCCTCCACATCCAGATTTTATACATTTGTTTATGTAGTCAATTTTTCCTTAATTTTTCATCAATTTTGTTACATTTTGCATGCTTTATTATTTTAATTGAGTTCTGAAAGCCTAACTTCCACCATAATAGTATTATGAGGTGGAGCCTTTGGAAAGTATGTATTCTTTTTCATAAGGAATGGGATTTGTAACCTTTTAAAGCAGAACCCTGAGAGCTCCTTGCCCCTTCTGCCCTGTGAAAAGAAAACAAATTGATGGCCATCCTTGAACCAAGAAGTAGGTCCTTACCAGACACTGAATTTTCAGATGATGTGATCTTGGAATTCCCAGCCTCTAGGGCTGTGATAAGTTGCTTTTGTTTGTAAGCCACACAGTCTATAGTCCTCTGTTAGAGCATCTTGGGGCTTCCCTCGTGGCTCAGCAGTAAAACATCCAACTGCAATAGGGGAGGCAGGAGATGCAGATTCAATCTCTGGATCGAGAAGATCCCCCTGGAGAAGGAAATGGCAACCCACTCCAATATTCTTGCCTGGAAAATCCCATGGACACAGGAACCTGGAGGGCTACAGTCCATGGGGTCACAAAGAGTTAGACACCACCAAGTGACTGAGAATGAGCATAGGCAGCCTGAATGAACTAAGACAATCTTGGTATTAACTATAAATATTTGCATAGCATGTTTAAGAAAAACAATTCATTTTAATATTTAAAGGAATGCAAACACTTTAGCATATAAAGTTCCACTCATAATAATTGCCATGATTACCTATTGTAGATTAATGCAACCCCAGATATCCTTAGAAATCTGTGCTGTAGGCACAAACATTAATTTGTTTTAGCTACTCTACTATGAATAACACATCTTACTCATAAATTGTGGCCACTAGTAGTAATACTATTATTTTTTTCTGCCACTCTGAAAATCATTTCAAATTGCTTTGGGAGTCATGCTTTCTTAAATTAATATATCTTGCTTGGCTATCAATTTAAACATCTAGAGGTTATTTATTTAGTGGTTGATTTATTGATACATCTAATCATTCAAGTGTTTATTGACCATCAACTTTATATTATGGGTATTGCTAGGAAGCTGTGTATACAGTAGAGAGTGGCACAGGCAAGGAATTAAAATGCAATAAAGTTAAAGCCAAAATTGAGAAGTGTGCGTATTGTAAAAGGAGCAAAGAGAAAGAGACAAACTCTGCGTGGGAAAGTCAATGAAGGATTCAGAGTATTGCTAGCCTTTGACCCTTGAAAAACCATTAGTTTTTGAGTTGGATGAGTCCCATGAAATCTCATAAAGTAGTTACTAAGTTGTGCCATGAGAGATCTTGAAAAGATTGTTAGCAGTTTAGCATGTGAATAGGGCCCAAAGTTGGAGAGAGATTAAAACTGAAGAATTTCAATCAGTTAGGCATGACTGGGAGAAGGCAATGGCAACCCACTCCAGTACTCTTGCCTGGAGAATCCCAGGGACAGAGGAGCCTAGTGGGCTGCCGTCTATGGGGTCGCACAGAGTTGGACACAACTGAAGCAACTTAGCAACAGCAGCAGCAGGCATGACTGGGACATGAAGGTTGTATAGTGATGGTGGCAGTGAGCAGAAAATGAGAAATAAGACCAGAGAGAAAAGCATGATAATGATGGGTCTTATGCACTATGGTAACAAGTTTGGCCTTTATTTTGTAGTAGTGGATAATCATTAAAATATTTTAAACTAAGGAGTAACATTACATTAAATGTGTGCGTGGATGCTCAGTCACTTCAGTTCTGTTCGACTCTGTGATCTATTGCAGAGATCTAAGTGAGAGCCAGAAAGGAGGAGTGGGGAGGGGACTTGAGTTCACTGCCATTTTTGTTCCATATTACCTCTGTTTCTGTCCATACTTCATTTTCTTTTCTCATTCATAACCATAATCCCTGAGGCTACCACCTTTCCAATAATTTATTTAATTATTTTCAATATTTAATTGGCAACCATATTTCTATTTGACTCTCAAAGTAATTCCCATCATAACACTTCAAATACCTAACTTGAATGAAGGAAGGTTCTTGTTTCTGTTTTGCTAACTTTTAAATATTTTAAATACTAAGTTTAAATAATAATCATTCATGTTGAACAGCACAGATTTTCTAAAGAGTTTTATGAAGTGGATGCCTCACAAATGTATTTAAATTATGGTGAGGCTTAACTTTATCAATATATTTTAAAGTCCTGCAATATGAATACAATTAATTTTTCTCTCTTTCAGACACACATATATTTCACACAAAGAACATTCCAATGTAATCTTACAATATGAACCAGAGAAATAATGAAAAAATCAGATTGTACTCAGAAAGGAAATAATAAATGACCCAAAGAGGGAGAAAAGAGCTTCCATTAAAAAAATGTAATTTATTAACTCATTAATTATATTAATAACTTACATTTGTAAGAGACTTTACAACTTTAAATGATTTCAGATTCATTTTCCAATTTGAATTAAAAGATAAACTATTATAAAGAATTTAATTAATAGTATGACAGATTTTAACATGGAGTTAATTGCCATTATTTTCAGAATTCTTTAATTATCAGGGAGACACTTGCTGAATACCTACTATGTGTTCACGATTATTTTAAATGCACTGGCAAACATTAATGGATTTGTACAAAGTCTTTTCCTTAAATTATCTAACACTTCTATTTTCCCACTGGGAAGGACAGACAGTTGAATAAATGTATCATTTAGTGTGAGCAAGAACAATAGTGTGAATATCTAGAGACACAGTTTATTAGGTTTTGGATTTTGAATCTAGAAAAAAGTGTGGATTTATATTATAGCTTTTCATTTCTAAGCAATGCCTTAAAAAAATAATCCTCCACAATTTTAAAGGGACTTCTTTGATTGTAGTGTACAATTTAACCAAGAGAGTCTTATTATATTACATTGCCTATGATAGTGTATTTTCTTTCTAAACTAATAATATTAAGCATTATGCTTAGTGGAAATACTAAATTTTATATTACAGACAGAGCTTGTTCTGTTCAGGAACTAATTAACCAGGTATGATTTTCTTATGAACTTATATTGCCTCATTTCTGGCCATATTCCTATCTCTTATTATTTCTACTCCATATGCATAAAATAGAGAAAAATTTTAAGTCTGTTGTATGCTTTCCCAATTTTTTTTTTGTTTGTTTTTAGTATATTTTTACTCTAAACAATGTCTATTCCACTGAGGGTTGAAAGGATTTATGAGCATCTGGGTCCTCATCTGTTGCAACCTGTGTAAATCTGCATTAATCTTCAAATTCTTTCCCTGTTTCTTGAAAAACACTGACAAAGTTAATCAGTCACAAAGTTAATTAAAATTTAGGTCTAATGAAATGTCTCATCATCTTCAGCAATTCTCTGTACTGTTGGAAGATGCAGTTTAGAGAGCATGGCTACATTGATGCTTATCGAACTCATTGAAAAATGGGGGGTTTTATTTTCAATTTAATCATTTTAAGTTCCAACTTTAAAGTATGCTATGACTTGAATTATGTAACACAAGAAGATATACTGAGGTTCTAACCTCCAGTAACTGTGACTTTATTTGCAAATAGGGTGTTTGCATATTTAATCAAATAAAGATTAGTTCATTTAGGATGGGCCCTATCAGTATGACCGGTGTCTTTATAAGAAGAGGAGAGACACAGGAATAGACCTACAGGGAGAGTGCTGTATGAAGACAGAGACAGCAATGGGGGTAAAGACAAGGATTGCCAGCCACTAGCAGAAGGCAAGGAAGGACTCTACCCAGAGTACCACAGGGAACAGGGCCCTCTTGACAACTTAATTTCAGGCTTACAGACTCCAGAAGGGTAAACAGGTAATTTCTGTTGTTTTAAGTCATTTGGTTTGTTTACTTTGTTACAGTAGTCACAGGAAACTAACATAGAGTGTCAACGCATTATTTTCTTCAAGATAATAAAAAGCATACAGGCATGCAACTCCAAGATTATAGGGTTGGATGGGTGCTTAATAGAGGTCAGTAACCCTGTGCTTCTAAGACACAGTCTAGTTCAAGTAAAGGAGTGATTGTTGTTTTCTAATTAACTGCAAGGAAGTGAATGCTCCTTTATGACTCACTTTTTTAAAGTAAACTTTTCATTTTAAGATAATTGTAGATTCACATCAATTGAAATATTTGGATACTACTGTGTTTCCCTGGAATTCATAAAGGAAGAGATCAAGGAATTAAGCAAAAAGAATGTATGATCTCATTATGTGAGACTCTTCATTGTAAAATAATAATTAAAGAGGGGTGAATATTTTCATAAATGAGATTACAGCTGGTTATGAATAATAATATGAAGGAAAAAAAAGAGCACCCAGAGCAATCACTGAAGGTACAAATAGAGCGTTCTATTGAACCTATACTTGGAAAGCGCTGTGATACCAAAGGCGACTATGAGAAGAGTGTTTAGGCAGGTGATGGCAAAAATGAACTGAATTAGAGGAAGAGGATATAATATTGATGGGAGACAGGAGGAGAGCTTATTTTTAAAGCTCTATTCTGCTCTTTCAACATTAGACATCATTGAAAAGAATTTCAAAATGTCATTAAAAGAAATTGAAAGAAACATGTGTGTATGAGGTGAGAAAGAGGATTAAGCTGCTCTGAACAAATCCGTCAGTGAAATCACCAAACTTCACTTTTTATCAGGAATCATAGGGAAATGTGTAGATGTCATCAGCTTTTAAGTATAATTGTAAAGTAGTGGTATTTAACCTAGAACATAAAAAGAAGACATAACAACTTTTAAAACACTGAAATTTGGGTTGACATAAGAAAGATGGCAGAGTAAGAAGCTCCTCCAGGCTCCTGTTCTCCTACAGAAATAACTTAAAAAAAAAATACTAAGTACTGGCTAAGATAACTTCATTTGTGTGCTATGCTCAGTTATGTCTGACTCGTGACTCTGTGGACTGTAACCCACGAGGATCCTCTGTGCATGGAATTTTCCAGGCAAGAATACTGGATTGTTTTGCCATTTCCTACTTAAGGGGATCTTTCTGACCCAGGGATCGATCACCCCTTTCCTGCATTGGCATGTGGAGTCTTTACCACTGCACCACCTGGGAATCTGTAAATAACTTCACAGGAGTCCTGAAAAATAAATAATTATCAGATATATGACTTCATATGATATCAGATAAATGATTTGCAAATGTTTTTTTCTATAGGTTGTCTTTTCACTATCATGATGCACAAAACTTTGAATTTTAATGTAGTTGGTCTATTTTTTTGTAATTGCATTTGCTTTAAGTGTCCTATCTAAGAAATTATCGCCTAATCCAAGGTCACACCTGTGTTTTCTTCTAAGAAGCTTATAAATTTAGCTCTTAAATTTTAGATCTTTGAACTAGTTTAAATTAATTTTTGTGTATGGTATGAGGTAGAGAGGTTCAACTTCCTTTGTTTGCATGTGGATACCCAGTTGCCCCAGCACCACTGTTAGAAAGACCATTCCTTATCCAAAGAATTATCTTAATACTTCTGTCAAAAATCAGTTGATCATAAGTGTCAACTTCTAGTCAATAAATTATTTTCCATTGTTCTATATGTCTATATTAATGCTCATAAAACAATGAATTACTGTAACTTTGTATAAAGTTTTGAAATCAGGAAGACTTCCAATTTTGTTTTGCCTTTTAAAGGTTTCCTTTGCTATTCTGAACATCTTGCATTTTCATAGCACATTTAGAATCAGCGTGTCAATTTCTGCAAAATGACAGCTCTGATATTGATAGGGATTGCATTCAATCTATAGATCACTTTGAAGATTAATGTCATTTTCATAATATTAAGTGTTCCAATTTATAAACAAAGGATGTTTTGCCATTTATTTAGGTTTTTAAAATTTCGTTCAATGTTGCTTTTTAGTTTTCATAATACAAGTCTCACATTTCTTTGTTCAGATATATTCCTTTTGCATAATAGTATAAGTGGATTTTTTGGTTCATTTCCTGACAGTTAATTGCTACTGTAGGAATACAATTGATTTAAGTATATTGATCTTGAATCTGATATCTTATGATGTTATTTATAAGCTCTATTTTTTTTGTGTGTGTGGTTTCCCTAGGATTTTCTTTATACATGACCATGTCATTGGTATTATATATGTGTGTGTGTGTATATAGTTTTACTTCTTTCTTTCTAATTCAGATACTTTTTCTTTATTTTTTTTATCACCTAATTGCTCTGGATAGAACCTCAAGTACAGTGTAGACTAAAATGGCAAGAACAAATATCTTTGTCTTGTTCCTAATCATAAAGTTTAGTATTGTCTTTCAGCAAAAATATGATGTTAGATATGTATTTTTTATAGATACCCTTTCCAGGTTGAGGTAGTTCTTTTCAATAGTGGAAGAGTTAGACTTGTCAAATTACTTTTTTCTACTTTTAAAAAATTGATTTTATCTTATTTTTTTCTTTTTCTATGAGTATGTTGTATACAGGGGCTGATTTTCATATATTGAACCAACTTTGCATTCCTAAGTTAAATTCCATTTAGTCATAAAGTACAATCCTTTTAACATGCTACTAGATTTGCTGCTAAGTTGCTGCTAAGTCGCTTCAGTCATGTCCAATTCTGTGCAACCCCATAGACGGCAGCCCACCAGGCTCCCCCGTCCTTGGGATTCCCCAGGCAAGAACACTGGAGTAGGTTGCCATTTCCTTCTCGAATGCATGAAAGTGAAAAGTGAAAGTGAAGTCACTCAGTCGTGTCTGACTCTTAGTGACCCCATGGACTGCAGCCTACCAGGGTCCTCCATCCATGGGATTTTCCAGGCAAGAGTACTGGAGTGGGGTGCCATTGCCTTCTCCAATGCTACTAGATTTAGGTTGCTGGTATTTTCTTAATGATTTTTACATCTAAATTCATAAGGACATCAGTTTATAGCTTTCTTGTGATGTCTTTATATAGTTTTGGTATCAAGGTAATATTGGTCTCATAGAATGGGCTGGTAAATATTTCTTTTTCTATCTTTGGGAAAAGTTTATAAAAGATCAGTGTTAATTTTTTTTTTTTTAAGTTTGGTAGTATTAGTCAAGGAGGCCATCTGTTTCTCGGTTACTTTTTGGGGGACAGAGGTAAGAAATTTTTTGATACATAATTTAATCTTTTACTTGATATAGGTATATGTAAATTTACTTTCAGTAGTTTTGCATTTCTACGGATTTGTCCATTTCATTTAAGCTGTGCAATTTGTTGGTATATTGTTATTCATAGTATTTCCTTATAATTTATTAATTCTGTGTGGTTGGTAGTAAAATCCCTGCTTTCATTATTGATTCTAGTAATCTCAGTCTTCTCCCTCTCTCTTTCTCTTGGTCAGTCTTAGCTCAAGGTTCATTAACTTAGTTGATCATTTCAAAGAACCATGTTTTCAGTTGTTGGATTTCTTTTTTATTTTTCTCTTCTTTCTTATTTCAGTTCAGTTCAGTTCAGTCACATAGTCATGTCCAACTCTTTGAGACCCCATGAACTGCAGCACGCCAGGCCTCCCTGGCCATCATCAACTGCCGAAGTCTACCCAAACCCATGTCCACTGAGTTGGTGATGCCATCCAACCATCTCATCCTCTGTTGTCCCCTTCTCCTCCTGCTTTCAATCTTTCCCAGCATCAGGGTCTTTTCAAATGAGTCAGCTCTTCTCATCAGGTGGCCAAAGTATTGAAGTTTCAGTTTTAACATCAGTCCTTCCAATTAACACCTAGGACTGATCTGCTTGAGGATGGACTGGATTGATCTGCTTGAGGATGGACTGGTTTGATTTGCATGCAGTCCAAGGGACTCTCAAGAGTCTTCTCCAACACCACAGTTCAAAAGCATCAATTCTTCAGTGCTCAGCTTTCTTTATAGTCCAACTCTCACATCTATACATGACTACTGGAAAAACCAGAGCCTTGACTAGACATACCTTTGTGGACAAAGTAATGTCTCTGCTTTTAAATATGCTGTCTAGGTTGGTCATAACTTTCCTTCCAAGGAGTAAGCATCTTTTAATTTCATCGCTGCAATCACCATCTGCAGTGATTTTAGAGGCCCCCAAAATAAAGTTAGCGACTGTTTCCACTTTTTCCCCATCTATTTGCCATGAAGTGATGGGCCTGGATGCCATGATCTTAGTTTTCTGAATGTGGAGCTTTAAGCCAACTTTTTCACTCTCTTCTTTCACTTTCATCAAGAGGCTCTTTAGTTCTTCACTTTCTGCCATAAGGGTGATGTCATCTGTATATCTGAGGTTATTAATATTCTCCTAGCAATCTTAATTCCAGCTTGTGCTTCCTCCAGCTCAGCGTTTCTCATGATGTACTCTGCATATAAGTTAAATAAACAGGGTGATAATATACAGCCTTGATGTATATTTTTCCTATCTGGAACCAGTCTGTTGTTCCATGTCCAGTTATAACTGTTGCTTTCTGACCTGCATAAAGGTTTCTCAAGAGGCAGGTCAGGTGGTCTGGTATTCCCATCTTCTTCAGAATTTTCCACAGTTTATTGTGATCCACAAAATATACTGTCAAAGGCTTTGGGGTAGTCAGTAAAACAGAAATAGATGTTTTTCTGGAACTCTTGCTTTTTCGATGATGCAGCGGATGTTGGCAATTTGATCTCTGGTTCCACTGCCCTTTCTAAATCCAGCTTGAACATCTGGAAGTTCATGGTTCATGTATTGCTGAAGCCTATCTTGGAGAATTTGGGGCATTACTTTACTAGCGTGTGAGATAAGTGCAATTGTGCGGTAGTTTGAGTATTCTGTGGCATTGCCTTTCTTTGGGATTAGAATGAAAACTGACCTTTCTTATTTACTTCCACTCTAATATTTGTTATATCCTTCATCTGCTTTTTGTTTAGTTAGTTCTTTATTTTCTAGTGTCTTAAGGTGGGAAGTTAATGTGAGGTTTTTTCAGCAATATGTGAACCATGAACTTCCTGATGTTCAAGTTGGTTTTAGAAAATGCAGAGGAACCAGAGATCAAATTGTCAACATCCTCTGGATCATGGAAAAAGCAAAAGAGTTCCAGAAAAACATCTATTTCTGCTTTATTGACTATGCCAAAGCCTTTGACTGTGTGGATCACAATAAACTGTGGAAAATTCTGAAAGAGATGGGAATACAAGACAACCTGATCTGCCTCTTAAGAAATTTGTATGTGGGTCAGGAAGCAACAGTTAGAACGGGACATGGAACAACAGACTGGTTCCAAATAGGAAAAGGAGTACATCAAGGCTGTATATTGCCACCCTGCTTATTTAACTTACATGCAGAGTACATCATGAGAAACACTGGACTGGAAGAAACACAAGCTGAAATCAAGATTGCCAGCAGAAATATCAATAACCTCAGATATGCAGATGACACAACCCTTATGGCAGAAAGTGCAGAGGAACTAAAAAGCCTCTTGATGAAAGTGAAAGTGGAGAGTGAAAAAGTTGGCTTAAAGCTCAACATTCAGAAAACAAAGATCATGGCATCCAGTCCCATCACTTCATGGGAAATAGATGGGGAAACAGTGGAAACAGTGTCAGACTATTTTTCTGGGCTCCAAAATCACTGCAGATGGTGACTGCAGCCATGAAATTAAAATATGCTTACTCCTTGGAAGGAAAGTTATGACCAACCTAGATAGCATATTCAAAAGCAGAGACATTACTTTGCCAACAAAGGTTCGTCTAGTCAAGGTTATGGTTTTTCCTGTGGTCATGTATGGATGTGAGAGTTGGACTGTGAAGAAGGCTGAGTGCCGAAGAATTGATACTTTTGAACTGTGGTGTTGGAGAAGACTCTTGAGAGTCCCTTGGACTGCAAGGAGATCCAACCAGTCCATTCTGAAGGAGATCATCCCTGGGATTTCTTTCGAAGGAAGGATGCTAAAGCTGAAACTCCAGTACTTTGGCCACCTCATGCAAAGCGTTAACTCATTGGAAAAGACTCTGATGCTGGGAGGGATTGGGGGCAAGAGGAGAAGGGGACAACAGAGGATGAGATGGCTGGATGGCATCACTGACTCGATAGACATGAGTCTGGGTGAACTCTGGGAGTTGGTGATGGACAGGGAGGCCTGGCGTGCTGTGATTCATGGGGTCACAAAGAGTTGGACACGACTGAGCGACTGAACTGAACTGAACTGAGGTTATTGATTTGAGAACTTTCTTCATTTTTTTATAGTAGGTGTTTTCAGCTGTAAATTTTCCTCTAAGCATTGCTGTAGCTGCTGTATTCCATACATTTTATGTGAATACTTGTTTTTATTTATCTAAAAATATTTTCTGTTTTCCTCTGTGATTTTAATTCAGCCTATTGGTTATGTGGGGGTATGCTTTTTAATTTCTGCATATTTATGAATTTACCAAATTTCCTTTGTTTTGATTCCGAGTTTCATTCCATTTTGATCAGAGAATAATTTGTATGGTTTGTTATTTTAACTTTATTGAAAATTATTTTGTGGTCTTACATATGGTCCCTTCTTGTGAATGTTTCATGTGTTCTTGAGAAGTATGTGTATATTACTGTTTTTAGTTCAAGTGTTTTCTAGAAGTATATTGGGCTTCCCTGGTGGTAAAGACAGTAAAGAATCTACCTGCAATGCAGGAAACATGGGTTCAATCCCTGGGTTGGGAAGATCCCTTGGAGAAGGGAATGGCAACACACTCCAGTATTCTTGCCTGGAGAATCCCCATGGACAGAGGAGCCTGGTAGGCTACAGTCAATGGGGTTGCATAGTCAGCCACGACTGAGCCACTAAGCAAAGATAGAAGTATTTTAAGCCTCATTGCTTTATAGTCTTATTCAAATCTTTTCCCTCATTGCTCTTCTATGTATCATCCTTTCATTTCATCTTGATTTGGGTTACTAACTGAGGTCACTTGCTGTAGAACCATAGCCTTCCAGGCTCTTCTGCCATGGGATTCTCCAGGCCAGAATACTGGAGTGAGTTGCCATGCTCTCCTCCAGGGGATCTTCTTGACCCAGTGATCGACCTGGCATCTCTTATGTCTCCTGGTTTGGCAGGCAAGTTCTTTACCACTAGTGCCATCTAGGAAGCCCATATCAAGCAAAACTATACTTCAAAAAATAAAGAAGAGTTTAAAATATTCCCAGAAAAATTATTGCTAACAGACCTGGTCTACACAAATGCTAAAGAAAATTCTTCAGGATGAAAGCCAGTGACCTCAGTCAGTAATTCAAATCAGTATAGACTTCATGGTTTACAATCATTTGTTTTTCTTAGTCTGGTAACTGTATCATCCCCACTGCCTCTGTCTTCTGTTTTTTTTTTTTTTTTCCCTTTTCTGATGAGAAAACTGTTGTTAATTTTCTTTTGGATTCTTTGCATATTATAAATCACTTCTCTTGATGCTTTGAAGATTCTCTCTATCTTTGACACTTAGCTGTAATGTATTTCTTTGTGGATCTCTGAGTTTATTCTACTTGAAGTTTCTTGAGTTTATTGGGTAAGTTTACTAATTAAAAAAAAAATCAAATTTAGGAAGATTTTTGCCATGATTTGTTCAATTAGACTTTCTGATTATTTTATTCTTTCTCTCGTTTCTGGGTATCACATTGTGTATATCTGGTTATTTTTAATAGTGCTCTGCAGTTATCTAAGCCTTTGTTCATTTTTCTTCATTACTTTTCTTTCTGTTTCTCAGACTGGATACTCCCAATTAACCTTTCTTCAACTTTGCTTACTCTTGTATTCTGCCTGCTCTAATCTACCTTTCAACCCCTCTAGGGAATTTTTCACAACCCACCAATTTCTATGTTTTTATTTTTTATAATGGATGTTTATTGATAGTCTCAGTTTGGTTAGACATCATTGTATTTTCTCCTCTTTGCTAGTAGATATGATTATGATTTCCTTTCATTTTTTGAACATAGTTCAAAACATCTGACTTAGAGTCTTTGTCTAGTCAGTACAATGTCTGGGCATTCTCAGGGATAGTTTGTATTCATTGCATTTTTTTCCTGTAGGTGGGCCATACTTCCTTGTTCTTTGCTCACCTCATAATTTTTTTGCTTAAAATTGAATTTTTCGAGAGCTATATCAAAGTAGCTTTGGTAGTCAAATATCCTCCCTATCTAGGCATTGTTGTTATTGCTGGTTTGTTGGTGATGTTGGTATTCAGTTACATTTCTAAGATAATTTCATGAAGTCTTGTGTATGAGCTATTACATTTATGCTCAATTTAGCAGTTATGTGGGACCAATAATTCTCCCAGTCTATTCCAAAGAGCTCTTTGTGCTTGTTCAGGCCCACATTCAACACTCAACCAGGTAATTGAAAACACCAATTTATTGTATTCCTTCAAAATTCATATTTTGCTTTCTGCTGGTATAAAGTCTCATAGCCAGAGGTGAAAGCTTATGACCTTTTCTTATCTTTCCTGGGCATGCATATAGCCCTAGACATAGTCACAGCTATATATCTGAACATCTACATTCCCAGGGATGGCCCTGAAATTTGTAAAACTTCCTTGTACATCTTAATTCCTAGATTTTTAAGCTTTGTAGATAGGCTGCCTCAGACAACTACAAAGTTAATTTCCTCCAATTTTCATTTCTGTTTTTGGATATATGTCCCCAGGAAAAAAGTCTTTTCATGCTGGGCAAGTTCCATGTCTGGTTTAAGACAAAACAAAACAACAAACCAGCTTTGTAAGTGGGATCTTCCAGGGAACCACCAGACAGGTGGAATACTGACAGTTCTCTAGGAATGAAGTTTTGAGGGGCTCCACCTCTGTTGTGCCCCCTTTTGGCTGTTCGTTTTCAAAGCCACCGTGGAGCTAGAGGGGAGGGAAAAATGGTAATAAGGCAAGTTAAAATCCACAAAGCTTATTCTTCTTACTTGAAACTCTGCTTTCTTGTTTTGTTCTTGAATAGACTTTCTTCAGATTCCTGCATGATTTTGGTGAATTTCCATAGCTCTAATAAAAGCTGATTCTGTTTTTGTATATTTTTTCATTTCTTTTATGATAAAGAGAATTTTCAGAGGTTCTTTCTGTACAAGTTTTGCTGATCATTTTCTGTCTGTTTTTGTAAGTAGTTTTTGCATTGGAACACATCTGTGCTTATTCATTTACATATTGTTTGTGTATTATTTCATATTAAAGTGGCAGAGCTGAGCAGTCATGAGAGAGATTGTATGGTCTGCAAAATCTAAAATATTTGCTTTTTACAGCCCTTTACAGAAAAAGTTTGCCAACCTGTTATAGAAGATATTTTAAAATTGTGTACAGGTTTAGATGAAATCAGTTGTTAACCTGGATTCCAATTAGAATTATAACACTGGCTGAAAAATCATATATGATGGCACTAGCAAGTCTGATTCAGTGGGTGTGGGGTACAACTGGCAAGTCTGTGTTTTAAAAAAATGCTTAGATATTCTAATAAAGAAACTCCTCTAAATAATCTTTAGTGTCCTTTCTAAATGTATGATTCTAGATGTTAGAATTCAGATACCAAAGCCTGTGCTATGCTAAGTCACTTTAGTCATGTCCAACTCTGTGCGACGCCATAGATGGCAGCCCACCAGGCTCCCCCGTCCCTGGGATTCTCCAGGCAAGTACACTGTAGTGGGTTGCCATTTCCTTCTCCAATGCATGAAAGTGAAAAGTGAAAGTGAAGTCGCTCAGTCGTGTCTGACTCTTAGCGACCCCATGGACTGCAGCCTACCAGGCTCCTCCAACCATGGGATTTTCCAAGCAAGAGTACTGGAGTGGGGTGCCATTGCCTTCTCCATTCCAAAGCTTAGTGACAGTAAATGGAGAAAATAGTCATATATTTATTAATGAGCATTTTGTTTTACTCCTATTGTGAACAAAAGTTCTATTTTGTTTAATGATTCATCTCTAGTTTGTTATGGTCATTAGCCCTTGGAGAAGAATTAATGGACCTTAAAGCCTGCATTTTTACAAGCATGTATGAATTGCTTTTTACTAATATATTCTCATGAACAGCATGAAAAGGCAAAATGATAGGATACTGAAAGAGGAACTCCCTAGGTCAGTAGGTGCCCAATATGCTACTGGAGATCAGTGGAGAAATAACTCCAGAAAGAATGAAGGGATGGAGCCAAAGCAAAAACAATACCCAGCTGTGGATGTGACTGGTGATAGAAGCAAGGTCTGATGCTGTAAAGAGCAATATTGCATAGGAACCTGGAATGTCAGGTCCATGAATCAAGGCAAATTGGAAGTGGTCAAACAGGAGATGGCAAGGGTGAATGTCAACATTCTAGGAATCAGCGAACTAAAATGGACTGGAATGGGTGAATTTAACTCAGATGACCATTATATCTACTACTGCAGGCAGGAATGCCTCAGAAGAAATGGAGTAGCCATAGTGGTCAACAAAAGAGTCCAAAATGCAGTACTTGGATGCAGTCTCAAAAATGAGAGAATGATCTCTGTTTGTTTCCAAGGCAAACCATTCAGTATCACAGTAATCCAAGTCTATGCTCCAACCAGTAATGCTGAAGAAGCTGAAGTGGAACGCTTCTATGAAGACCTACAAGACCTTTTAGAACTAACACCCAAAAAAGATGTCCTTTTCATTATAGGGGACTGGAATGCAAAAGTAGGAAGTCAAGAAACACCTGGAGTAACAGGCAAATTTGGCCTTGGAATATGGAAGGAAGCAGGGCAAAGACTAATAGAATTATGCCAAGAAAATGGACTGGTCATAGCAAACACTCTCTTCCAACAACACAAGAGAAGACCCTACACATGGACATCACCAGGTGGTCAACACGGAAATCAGATTGATTATATTCTTTTCAGCCAAAGATGGAGAAGCTCTATACAGTCAACAAAAACAAGACCGGGAGCTGACTGTGGCTCAGATCATGAACTCTTATGACCAAATTCAGACTTAAATTGAAGAAAGTAGGGAACACCACTAGACCATTCAGGTATGACCTAAATCAAATCCCTTATGATTATACAGTGGAAGTGAGAAATAGATTTAAGGGCCAAGATCTGATAGATAGAGTGCCTGATGAACTGTGGAATGAGGTTCGTGACATTGTACAGGAGACAGGGATCAAGACTATCCCCATGGAAAAGAAATGCAAAAAAGTAAAATGGCTGTTTGGGGAGGCCTTACAAATAGCTGTGAAGAGAAGAGAAGCGAAAAGCAAAGGAGAAAAGGAAAGATATAAGCATCTGAATGCAGAGTTCCAAAGAATAGCAAGAAGAGATAAGAAAGCTCTCCTCAGCTATCAATGCAAAGAAATAGAGGAAAACAACAGAATGGGAAAGACTAGAGATCTCTTCAAGAAAATTAGAGATACCAAGGGAATATTTGAGGCAAAGATAGTCTTGATAAAGGACAGAAATGGTATGGACCTAACAGAAGCAGAAGACATTAAGAAGAGGTGGCAAGGATACACAGAAGAACTGTACAAAAAAATTTCATGACCCAGAAAATCACGACGGTGTGATCACTGACCTAGAGCCAGACATCCTGGAATGCGAAGTCAAGTGGGCCTTGGAAAGCATCACTACGAACAGAGCTAGTGGAGGTGATGGAATTCCAGTTGAGCTCTTTCAAATCCTGAAAGATGATGCTGTGAAAGTACTGCACTCAATATACCAGCAAATTTGGAAAACTCAGCAGTGGCCACACGATTGGAAAAGGTCAGTTTCATTCCAATCACAAAGAAAGGCAATGCCAAAGAATGCTCAAACTACCGCACAATTGCACTCATCTCACATGCTAGTAAAGTAATGCTCAAAATTCTCCAAGCCAGGCTTCAGCAATACGTGAACTGTGAACTTCCAGATTTTCAAGCTGGATTTAGAAAAGGCAGAGGAACCATAGATCAAATTGCCAACATCAGCTGGATCATGGAAAAAGCAAGAAAGTTCCAGAAAAACATCTATTTCTGCTTTATTGACTATGCCAAAGACTTTGACTGTGTGGATCACAATAAACTGTGGAAAATTCCGAAAGAGATGGGAATATCAGACCACCTGACCTGCCTCTTGAGAAATCTGTATGCAGGTCAGGAAGCAACAGTTGGAACTGGACATGGAACAACAGATTGGTTCCAAATAGGAAAAGGAGTATGTCAAGGCTGTATATTGTCACCCTGCTTATTTAACTTATATGCAGAGTACATCATGAGAAACGCTGGGCTGGAAGAAACACAAGCTGGAATCAAGATTGCTGGGAGAAATATCAATAACCTCAGATATGCAGATGACACTACCCTTATGGCAGAAAGTGAAGAGGAACTCAAAAGCCTCTTGATGAAAGTGAAAGTGGAGAGTGAAAAAGTTGGCTTAAAGCTCAACATTCAGAAAACAAAGATCATGGCATCCGGTCCCATCACTTCGTGGGAAATAGATGGGGAAACAGTGGAAACAGTGTCAGACTTTATTTTTTGAGTCTCCAAAATCACTGCAGATGGTGACTGCAGCCATGAAATTAAAAGACACTTACTCCTTGGAAGGAAAGTTATGACCAACCTGGATAGCATATTCAAAAGCAGAGACATTACTTTGCCAACAAAGGTTCATCTAGTCAAGGCTATGGTTTTTCCTGTGGTCATGTATGGATGTGAGAGTTGGACTGTGAAGAAGGCTGAGCGCTGAAGAATTGATGCTTTTGAACTGTGTTGTTGGAGAAGACTCTTGAGTGTCCCTTGGACTGAAAGGAGATCCAACCAGTCCATTCTAAAGGAGATCAGCCCTGGGCTTTATTTGGAAGGAAAGATGCTAAAGCTGAAACACCAGTACTTTGGCTACCTCATGCGTAGGGTTGACTCATTGGAAAAGACTCTGATGCTGGGAGGGATTGGGGGCAAGAGGATAAGGGGACGACAGAGGATGAGATGGCTGGATGACATCACTGACTTGATCGACGTGAGTTTGAGCATGCAAGAACAGATCAACAATGTAAGCAGTGACATAAAGTCTAAGGGAGAATCCTAAGGAAATATCATAAATCAAAAACACTGTAACAATTGAATAATGTTTTTTATGAGCTCATCTTGGAATAGAAACAGCTGATGAAATAGTATGCCTTAAGGCATGTTAATAGAAATTTCCTTAACTGAAATACAAAAAAAAAAAAAAAAAAAAACTGACAAAAATGGCAGAGTAATATCCCATGTGCTCCTTCAAGAGCAGCAAAATCACAAGTAGCTGTTGGACAGCCATCCACAGGAGGATGGTGGAACCCACCGAAAAAAGATTCCCCACATTCAAAGATAAAGAAGAAGCTGCAGTGAGATGGTAGGAGGAGCACAGTCATGGTAAAATCAAATCCCTTATTTGCTAGGTCGATGACCCACATACTGGAGAACAGTAATAGCAAAGAAGTTCTCCCACTGTTGTGAAGGTTCTGAACCCCATGTCAGGCTTCCCAGCCTGGGGATCTGACAAAAGACAGGAATTCCCAGGGATTCTGATCTTGAAGGCCAGTAGGATTTGATTACAAGACTTTCACAGGACTAGGGAAAAGAGATACTCCAGTCTTTGATGGGACAAACAAAATCTTACATGTACCAAAACCCAGAGGCAAGAGGCAGTGATCCTATAGGAGACTGAACCAAAACCACACGCTGGTGTTGGAAGGTCTCCTGTGGAATGTGAGTCAGCAGGGGCTCATCACAGGAATGGGGACACTGGCAGCAGCATGCCTGGAAGGTCCCCCTTGGTGTAAGCCCTCTTGGAGGGCTACCTGCCACAGAACCTATAGATCCCTGTGCTGTGTTGCCTCAGGCCAAACAGCTCACAGGGAGGGAGTGCAGTACCCACCTCAGGAGATAATTGGATTAAAGCTCTATTGATCAAGGCCCTGCCAACCAGAGGAAGACCCAGTTTTTCCCACTGCCAATCCCTCCCATCAGTAAGCTTACACAAGCCTTTTAGCCTGCTCCCTCAGAGGGCAGACAGAAGAAGCAAGAACCACAGAACAAAAACTACATTACAGAAAGTTAATCAGGATGAAAAAGCAGAAAGTTATGTCCTAGATGAAGGGACAAGATAAAACCCCAGAAAAACAACTAAATGAAGTGGAGATAGGCAATATTCCAGAATAAGAATTCAGATTAATGATGGTGAAGATGATCCAGGATATTGGGAAAATAATGGAGAAGGTGCAAGAAATGTTTAACAAAGACCTAGAAGAACTAAAGAACAAGCAAACAGAGATGAATAATACACTAAAAGAAATCAATAACAGAATAACTGAGGCAGAAGCACAGATCAATGACCTGGAGGACAGAAGTGGAAAGCACTGCCAGAGAACAGAATATTGAAAAAAGAATGAAAATGAATGAAAACAGCTTACGAGACCTCTGGGAGAACATTAAATGCACCAACATTTGCATTATAGGACTCCTAGAAGGAGAAGAGAGAGAGAAAGGACCTGAGAAAATATTTGAGGAGATAATAGCTGAAAAATTCCATAACATGCAAAAGAAATAGTCAACCAAGTCAGAGTCACAGGCAGGATAAACCCAAGGAGGAACATACCATAACACATAGTAATCAAACTGACAAAAATTAAAGACAAAGGTAAAATATTAAAAACAACAAGGAAAAAAAAACTATAAATAACATACAATCCATAAATAACGCATCAGGTTATCAGCTGATTTTGCAACAGAAACTCTACAAGCCAGAAGGGAATGGCACAATATATTTAAAGTGATGAAAGATAAGAAACTATAGCCAAAAATACACTACCCAGCAAGACTCTGATTCAAATTTGATCAAGTAATCAAAAGCTTTCCAGACAAGCAAAAGTCAAGAGAATTCATCACCGCTAAACCAGCTTTAAAGACAGTAGGGAAAAAAAAAAAAAAGTAGGGAAAACCACTAGACCATTCAGGTATGACCTAAATCAAATCCCTTATGTTTATACAGTGGAAGTGAGAAATAGATTTAAGGGCCTAGATCTGATAGATAGAGTGCCTGATGAACCATGGAATGAGGTTCGTGACATTGTACAAGAGACAGGGATCAAGACCATCCCCATGGAAAAGAAATGCAAAAAAGCAAAATGACTGTCTGGGGAGGCCTTACAAATAGCTGTGAAAAGAAGAGAAGTGAAAAGCAAAGGAGAAAAGGAAAGATATAAACATCTGAATGCAGAGTTCCAAAGAAAAGCAAGAAGAGATAAGAAAGCCTTCCTCAGCGATCAATGCAAAGAAATAGAGGAAAACAACAGAATGGGAAAGACTAGAAATCTCTTCAAGAAAATTAGAGATACCAAAGGAACATTTCATGTAAAGATGGGCTCGATGAAGGACAGAAATGGTATGGACCTAACAGAAGCAGATGATATTAAGAAGAGGTAGCAAGAATACACAGAAGAACTGTACAAAATAGATCTTCACAATCCAGATAATCACGATGGTGTGATCACTGACGTAGAGCCAGACATCCTGGAATGTGAAGTCAAGTCGGCCTTAGAAAGCATCACTACGAACAAAGCCAGTGGAGGTGATGGAATTCCAGTTGAGCTCTTTCAAATCCTGAAAGATGATGCTGTGAAAGTGCTGCACTCAATATGCCAGCAAATTTGGAAAACTCAGCAGTGGCCACATGATTGGAAAAGGTCAGTTTTCATTCCAATCCCAAAGAAAGGCAATGCCAAAGAATGCTCAAACTACCGCACAATTGCACTCATCTCACATGCTAGTAAAGTAATGCTCAAAATTCTCCAAGCCATGCTTCAGCAATATGTGAACCGTGAAATTCCAGATGTTCAAGCTGGTTTTAGAAAAGGCAGAGGAACCAGAGATCAAATTGCCAACATCTGCTGGATCATGGAAAAAGCAAGAGAGTTTCAGAAAAACATCTATTTCTCCTTTATTGACTATGCCAAAGCCTTTGACTGTGTGGATCACAATAAACTGTGGAAAATTCTGAAAGAGATGGAAATATCAGACCACCTGACCTGCCTCTTGAGAAATCTGTATGCAGGTTAGGAAGCAACAGTTAGAACGGGACATGGAAAAACAGACTGGTTCCAAATAGGAAAAGGAGTATGTCAAGGCTGTATATTGTCACCCTGCTTATTTAACTTATATGCAGAATACATCATGAGAAACTCAGGACTGGAAGAAACACAAGCTGGAATCAAGATTGCTGGGAGAAATATCAATAACCTCAGATATGCAGATGACACCACCCTTATGGCAGAAAGCGAAGAGGAACTAAAGAGCCTCTTGATGAAAGTGAAAGTGGAGAGTGAAAAAGTTGGCTTAAAGCTCAACATTCAGAAAATGAAGATCATGGCATCCAGTCCCATCACTTCATGGGAAATAGATGAGGAAACAGTGTCAGACTTTATTTTTTTGTGCTCCAAAATCACTGCAGATGGTGACTGCAGCCATGAAATTAAAAGACACTTACTCCTTGGAAGGAAAGTTATGACCAACCTAGATAGCATATTCAAAAGCAGAGACATTACTTTGCCAACAAAGGTTCGTCCAGTCAGGGCTATGGTTTTTCCTGTGGTCATGTATGGATATAAGAGTTGGACTGTGAAGAAGGCTGAGCGCTAAAGAATTGATGCTTTTGAACTGTGGTGTTGGAGAAGACTCTTGAGTGTCCCTTGGACTGCAAGGACATCCAACCAGTCCATTCTGAAGGAGATCAGCCCTGGGATTTCTTTGGAAGGAATGATGCTAAAGCTGAAACTCCGGTACTTTGGCCACCTCATGCAAAGCGTTAACTCATTGGAAAAGACTCCGATGCTGGGAGGGATTGGGGGCAAGAGGAGGAGGGGACAACAGAGGATGAGATGGCTGGATGGCATCACTGACTCAATGGACGTGAGTCTGAGTGAACTCCGGGGGTTGGTGATGGACAGGGAGGCCTGGCGTGCTGCGATTCATGGGGTTGCAAAGAGTTGGACACGACTGAGCAACTGATGTGATCTGATCTGAAACCAGCTTTACAACAAATGCTTAAGGAACTTCTCCAAGCAGGAAACGGAAGAGAGGGATAAGTTGTACAGAAAGTAAACCCAAAACAATTAAGAAAATGGTAATAGATCATGAATGAGTGATATGTCACTTTCATCTTGTCTGAGTCTTTGGAACCCTATGAACTGTAGCCTGCCAGGCTCCTCTGTCCATGGGATTTTCCAGGCCAG
This sequence comes from Bos grunniens, assembly GCF_055505025.1. Classification (NCBI taxonomy): domain Eukaryota; kingdom Metazoa; phylum Chordata; class Mammalia; order Artiodactyla; family Bovidae; genus Bos; species Bos grunniens. The sequence goes on along the minus strand of NC_141194.1, from coordinate 81,220,394 downwards.
TATACTGGAGTGGATTGCCATACCTTCCTCCCAGGGATCTTCCTGACACAGCAATCCATCCTGCATCTCTTATGTCTCCTACATTGGGGTCCTACAGTGGGTCCTTTACCACCAGTGCCATCTGGGAAGCAATAGGATCATACATATTGATAATTACTTTAAATGTAAATGGATTAAATGCACCAATCAAAAGACATAGACTGGCAGAGTCGGTCATTTTCCCTTATGGCTTGCAAGTATAATTCATTTTTGGTCTGGCTATTGATTGTGAATATTGATAAACATCTTTTACTATTGTGATTATGTAATCACTTTATTATTACTCACTTTATATCATTTTATCATGATTGGTCAACAGAAAAATAATAGATTTCTATATCACCAAAAGTACCATTTAATAGAAAAACCTGAAATCACTTTTAAAATCCAGATGCATATCAGAATTATCTAGGAATTTTTTTGAAAAATACAGTTGCCCAGGTATAGCTTTTTTTTTCTCCAAAGCTCCACATATGTTTGTAATGAGCAGCCATGTTTAAATATAAATGGACTATGATGATCTTTTACTTTTATCAGTTTGTTTCACTTTTTACTTTTAGTGCTCCCATTTCATTCTGTTTTCCAATTTCTCCACTTCTTCCTTTTTTTTTTTTTTGATTGTCTTTCTCAAGCACTTATGAAGTATAATAGAAAAGCCTTCACATACATATATATAAATAATATGTATATTTATTTTAGAAAACATAGATTTTTGCCTAAGAAAAAATTTGACATTTAGATTCCACTTGCTTGACTTAGTATGAATAGAATGCTAAATTTCTAAGTACAAAAATATAGATATGCAACAAGCAACAAAGGTTTACCATATAGCACAGGCAGCTATAGTCAGTAACCTGTAATAACCTATAATGGAAAATAATTTCAAAAATAATATGTATAAATGAATCACCTTGCTGTGCACATGGAACATTGTAAGTCAACTGTAGTTCAATAAAATATATGTATGTTTGTGTGTGTATATATATATATGAAAAAAATTCAAGAAAGTGCTGGTCACTGTTCTTGAAATAAGTAGCAGAGGGTTCACAGTTGCCGCTTTGCCTTTCTGGTCCCTGTAAACCTCCACCTAAAAATAGGAATGACTCAGAAGTCAAAAAACAAAACAAAACAAAACAGAGTGACTACATGGAATGGTATCAAAGACCCTCTCCCAGAGACTCTAAGCTAATGGCATATTGGATTTATGACTATTTCTCATAAAATATATTTATCTTCTATTATTGAAGAAAATATATTAATCTTCTATTATTGAACATAGATAGGGGACAGAAAAAAGGATTGACAAACAGAATATCCAAGACATATGGGACAATTTTAAAAGAGGTGAAATAGGCATAATTAGATGTCATAATGGGAGAAGACACAGGTCAGGTTAAGGCTGCAGGTCCTCACAGTCATGGCGAACTCGTCTGGTATCTAAGACTGGCTTGTGAATCCTGAGCTTAAGTTGGACAGAGATGGGATTTCCGTGTCATTTTCAGACCAGAGGTGCAACAAATTTCGTCCTCACAGGCCTAGGAAGCCATAGAAACGGCTTTTGGCTGGGTAGATTATTCGCGGCAATGCTGCCTCACTTACCTTTGATGCTGGGCAGCCTCTGGTCCCCAGGTCCTGACTTGCTGTGCTCTCTTTGTCTCTGTCAGCTCTGGCTCTGCCTCTCTGCATTATCTCCTGTGAAGCTGGTACTGCTTCACATTCGGTAGCAGCCACTGACTGGCCAGGGAGATGGGGAGATGCTGTACTTTGCGGCATGGGACACCAACTGAGCCTGCATCGCCACAGTCCATACCTCCCAGTGGGGTTTCGGGTATTCTATGAACTTGTCCATTTTAACCATTGCTTCTCTGAAAACAGAGCAAAACTTTTGACAGAAGTTCTCAAGTTCAGACTCCAGTCTGTTGAGCTGTTTTTGCAGATCGATTAATTAAACTTCTTCAGTTCTCCCAGGATCTGGGGTCCACCTCTTCCTTCTTCCTCCTCCTGCTTCTCGGGCTCCATCGCCTTGTCTTACTTGGAGTCCATGGCTGTCCTGGCTCCTCTGGGTAGGGCTGGGCTGTCTTTATCAGAAGGTGCTTGAGACCACTTGGTATGTAGTCTCAGGGTGAAAAAGCAGAAAGACAAATGTGTAGAATCTGGTATGTAGTTTGAAAGGACAGCAATAACCCAGGCAGAAACAAAGTAAGCAAACACGTGTCAGGAAAGGAAGATGGAGGGACATAAAGGAACAAAATTACTGTTGAATTTCACAAAGCATAGTAAGATATTTGGATTTTATTATTAATTTTAAGGGAAACCGAATTGTATGTAATTATTTTTTATTTTTAGGTTAATCATTTTCCCATTATGTCCTGCAGGTGTAATTATCTTTATGGTCTGGCTCTTGATTGTTGAAACTGATAAACATCTTTTACTATTGTGATTATGTAACTGTTACTCACTTAATACCATTGTAACATGATTGGTCAACAGAAAAATAATATAATTCCATATCACCAAAACTACTATTTAATCAAAAAACCTGTAAATCACTTTTTAAAATCTAGATGCAAAAAAAAAAAAAACACAACTCAGAATTATTTCACTTGTGGGTGAAAGAGACAAGATATTCATTCACCAACTCTTGTGAGTACTTCTGGCCTCCCTTGGGCACTGGAAGAATTATCTTCTATCTTTTTATTAAACTCAGTGTAAAAATTTTTTATAACATTTTTTCCCTCCAATTCCAGTTCTTATTTCATCTTTAGAAATACCCCGGTGCCTTGAATTATTTCACTCTTATCTGTCTTCCACACCTATGACCTTTTCTTTGTCTCTTTTTGCTATATTTTGACAATTTATCAAGGCTGTATTTCTATGATGTGATCAGTTTTGAGGCATGTGAATTTTGCCATTTTGCCACTTGTGATGTTCATTTTAAAAAAAATTCTCTGTTCTGCAACTTTAAACAATTTTTTATTTATTATTTATGTGGCTGTGTCTGTCTTTGTTGTGGTTCACAGGATCTTTGTTGCAGTGCACAGGCTCTCTAGTTGTGGTGTGGACTCTAGAGCATGTGAGCTTTGTTGACCTGGGCATGTGGGATCTTAGTGTCCCTATCAGGGATCAAACCCATATCCCTTGCACTGGAAGGCAGATTCTTAACCACTGGACCTCCAGGAAAGTCCTTATAATATTGATTTTAATTCTACTATTGCCGTTTGTTTGTTTCAAGTTTACAAAGATCTGACCCAATCAATCATAAGTTAAAAATGGAAGAATTGGTTCTTGTCAAATGATGTAATTAGTTCTTTTCCTCCTTGATCTCATTCAAACATCCAGATCTTTTCTTTCTTCTGTTATTAGTTCTATGTCTCATTTTCTCTTACTGCAGATAGGCTTGTGCCATGTTGCTTGGAATGCTGTTTACTGATAAATTCAGGTGAATATCAACCCAACTTTGTAAACCCAATGCAAAAGAGAACTTTGCACATGGATCTGTATATAATTTGCGGAACTAACCACAAAACTGAACCCAAGGGAATATGTTATATGATTGGCCCTAATGAGACAGCTACTGTAGAACTGGTGAAGAGCTGTTTCCAAAAAGAAAGAGGAAAGTTGTTAGAAGAAGAAGGCAATGATGAAATGTGCTATACAGAAAAGAAAAATAAGTTACCACTCTGCATTACATCTTGGATTATACTTTGCATGATGTAGCTTGCCACTGCCAGACCACCCATTTTTTTCAAGTCTTATATTTATTGATAAATTGTAGTCTTAGAGTAGATAAGTGGTATTCAATGGGTGAGAATTTTACCTGTTAAAAATATGGGAACTTGAGGGCTTATTAAACTGTACATACCCTATATATACATCTTTTTATGTGCTTATTTGTCATTGTTTTTATTGATGTGAAATTTAATTTGGGTAATTTGTCCCTTTTTATCCATTAGGTTGTTCGTTTGCTTATAACCAAATTTTTAGTGTTCTTCATATATTTGGGTAAAAGTCCTTTGTCAGTATGTGATTTGAAAATGTTTTTTTCCTTTATTCTTAGCTTATCTTTATATTCTGTTTATAGTCTTTCACACAACCAAATTTTAAATTGAAGTCCAACTTGTCATTTTTTGTCTAATGCATCATGTTCCTAATGTCAAACTTAAGAAATGTTTGCTCCTAATGTCAAACTTAAGTCAAGGTCATGAAGATTTCCTCCCTTTTTACTTCTAAAAGCTGCTTTGAGTTAATTTTTGTGTAAAGGGTAAAGTGTACATCATAATTATTATTATTATTTTTGCATTTGAATGAACAGCCTATCCTTTCTTCATTGAACTGCTTTTGCATCTTTGGCAGAAATCAATAGGCCATATATATATATATATTTATTTCTAGACTTTATATTTTATGGCATTGATCTGTGTGTCTAATCTTTCACTAAAATCACAGTGTCTTAATTCATTTAGTATTTTTTGTGAAACTGGATATATGCTAATATTCCATTTTATCTATTGGCTTTTATCTTTTTTTTTTTTTTTTACTGATTCCATTATGCATTTTAATAGGCATTCTCACAATCTACTTAGAATATATAAAGTGCTAATAACCATGTAGGTCCCTTTAATCTCTCCCCTTTGTGTTACAACTCTTATATCTGTGTATGTTAAAGTGTTCCCCAGAAAATGTATAAGTTTTTACTCAAGTCATATATATTGTAAAAGACCTTAAGAGGAGAAAGATCTTTTGTTTTACTTACCCAGATATTTTCCATACCTGTTCAGTCAGTTCAGTTCAATTGCTTAGTTGTGTCCGACTCTTTGCGAACCCATGAACCGCAGGACGTCAGGCCTCCCAGTCCATCACCAACTCCCAGAGTCCACCCAAGCCCATGTCCATTGAGTTGGTGATGCCATCCAGCCATCTCATCCTCTGTCGTCCCCTTCTCCTCCTACCCTCAATCTTTCCCAGCATCAGGGTCTTTTCAAATGAGTCAGCTCTTTGCATCAGGTGGCCAAAGTACTGGAGTTTCAGCTTCAGCATCAGTCCTTCCAATGAATATTCAGGACTGATTTCCTTTAGGATGGACTGGTTGCATCTCCTTGCAGTCCAAGGGACTCTCAAGAGTCTTCTCCAACACCACAGTTCAAAAGCATCAATTCTTCGGCGCTCAGATTTCTTTATAGTCCAACTCTCACATACATACATGACCACTGGAGAAACCATAGCCTTGACTAGACAGACCTTTGTGGACAAAGTAATGTCTCTGCTTTTTAATATGCTGTCTAGGTTGGTCATAACTTTCCTTCCAAGGAGCAAGTGTCTTTTAATTTCATGGCTGGAATCACCATCCGCAGTGATTTTGGAGCCCAGAAAAATAAAGTCAGCCACTGGTTACCCATCTATTTGCCATGAAGTGATGGGACCAGATGCCATGATCTTCGTTTTCTGAATGTTGAGCTTTAAGCCAACTTTTTCACTCTCTTCTTTCACTTTCATCAAGAGACTCTTTAGTTCTTCTTCACTTTCTGTCATAAGGGTGGTGTCATCTGCATATCTGCTGCTGCTGCTAAGTCGCTTCAGTCATGTCTGACTCTGTGTGACCCCATAGACGGCAGCCCACCAGGCTCCCCCGTCCCTGGGATTCTCCAGGCAAGAACACTAGAGGAGGTTGCCATTTCCTTCTCCAATGCGTGAAAGTGAAAAGTGAAAGTGAAGTCACTCAGTTGTGTCCTACTCTTAGCGACCCCATGGACTACAGCTCACCAGGCCCTCCATCCATGGGATTTTCCAGGCAAGAGTACTGAAGTAGGGTGCCATTGCCTTCTCCGTCTGCATATCTGAGGTTATTGATATTTCTCTCGGCAATCTTGATTTCAGCTTGTGCTTTTTCCAGCCCAGCATTTCTCATCATGTACTCTGCATATAAATTAAATATGCAGAGTGATAATATACAGCCTTGATGTACTCTTTTTCCTATTTGGAACCAGTCTGTTGTTCCATGTCCAGTTCTAACTGTTGCTTCCTGACCTCAAGAGGCAGGTCAGGTGGTCTGGTATTCCCATCTCTTTCAGAATTTTCCATCATTTATTGTGATCCACACAGTCAAAGGCTTTGGCATAGCCAATAAAGCAGAAATAGAATTTTTTCTGGAACTCTCTTGCTTTTTCCATGATCCAGTGGATGTTGGCAATTTGATCTCTGGATCCTCTGCCTTTTCTAAAACCAGCTTGAACATCTGGAAGTTCACGGTTCGCATATTGCTGAAGCCTGGCTTGGAGATCTTTGAGCATTACTTTACTAGCGTGTGAGATGAGTGCAATTGTACAGTAGTTTGAGCATACTTTGGCACTGCCTTTCTTTGGGATTGGAATGAAAACTGACCTTTTCCAGTCCTGTGGCCACTGCTGAGTTTTCTAAATTTGCTGGCATGTTGAGTGCAGCACTTTCACAGCATCATATTTCAAGATTTGAAATAGCTCAACTGGAATTCCATCACCTCCACTAGCTTGTTCATAGTGATGCTTCCTGAGGCCCATTTGAATTCATATTCCAGGATGTCTGGCTCTAGGTGAGTGATCACACCATCATGATTATCTGGGTTACTCTTCCTTTTATGCTGATGCTCTAACCTTACCTCTTACATTATTTCCTTCAGCCTGAAAAAGATCCTTTATACTCTTTTACAGTAGGTATACCAGTCTTGAATTCTTAGTTTCTCTTCATCAGAAAATGCCTTTATTTTGCCTTCATTCCTGAAGTTTAATAACCCTGGTTATACAATTCTGCATTGACAGTTCTTTTTCTTTTAGTGTTTTATAGATATTCAAGTGTATTATAATTTCTATTGTTTCTGATGAGGAATTTGCAATTGTTTCTGTTGTTTTCTTATATATAAGAAATATTTTTTCTTTATTTTTGGTTTCAGTTTATGATATGTATGAACATGATTTTCTCTAAGTTTATCTAGTTATGATTCACATAACTTTACAAATATTAATTTATATATTTTAGTAAATCTTGGACATTTACATCATTGAGTTTTGAATATTGTTTTCCACACTAATCTCATCCTGCTGTATTTCAGGCACACCAGTAGCATGAGCAATAGACATTTTGATACCATTTTAGAAATCCCTGATGTTCTGTTCCAGAGAAGGCAATGGCACCCCACTCCAGTATTCTTGCCTGGAAAATCCCATGGACGGAAGGGCCTGGTGGGCCGCAGTCCATGGGGTTGCGAAGAGTTGGACACCACTGAGCAACTTCACTTTCACTTTTCACTTTCATGCATTGGAGAAGGAAATGGCAATCCACTCCAGTGTTCTTGCCTGGAGAATCCCAGGGACGGGGGAGCCTGGTGGGCTGCCGTCTATGGGGTCGCACAGAGTCAGATATGACTGAAGCGACTTAGCAGCAGCAGCAGCAGATGTTCTGTTCAACTTTTTGTTGTGTTTTTCCTCTCTGTTCTTCAGTTTGGATAGTTTCTGTTGATGTAATTTCAAGTTCCCTGACTCTTTCCTTTGTCATCTCCATTCTGTTATTGAACATTTCAGTACAATTTTTAATTTAAATACTATATTTTGAAAGTCAAAATTTCTATTTGTTTTTGTTGATATAGTTCATTTTTCTTTGCTGAGAATTTAATTGCTTTCTTTTTGTATTGAGTATTCACTTTTAGTTAATTATACATAATGATAACAACTGCTTTAAAGTTTTTGTTTGATAATTCTTACCTCTATATTATGTCAGACCTGACATTTGTTGACTATCTTTTCTTTTGAGATTTTTGTCAGATTTTCATGTTTATTGGTTTCATGTTTATCATGCTGGATAATTTTGCTTTGTATCCTGGACAATTGGAATATTATGATGAGGCTGTTATTCCTTTTAGAATCCTTTGGAAAATATTGATTTGCTATTATTGTTTCTATTGTTCTTGCTGCTCTTGTTGTTGTTATAGTAGGCATCGATCTGGTAAGGTTCAGACTCCAGTTGTTTCTTTCACTGACTCAATGGACGTGAGTCTTAGTGAACTCTGGGAGTTGGTGATGGACAGGGAGGCCTGGCATGCTGCAATTCATGGGGTTGCAAAGAGTTGGCCATGACTGAGTGACTGAACTGAACTGAACTGCTATTCAGTTACTGACCTGCTGGGAAGTAAAGCCTGAAGATAAAGGAAGAAAAACAAAACCAAACCACTTCCTCCATACTGGTCTTTTTATTATAGAGTTCTCAGGGAGTTGGGAGGGGTTTTTGTTTTTTGTATTCTGTCTAGTTTTTAGATGTTACCACTGTAATGTAGTAGACATTGTGGCTAAGGAAAGTGAAAGTGAAGTCTGTCAGTCGTGTCCGACTCTATGTAGCCCCATGGACTGTAGCCCGCCAGACTCCTCCATCCATGGAATTTTCCAGTCAAGGGTACTGGAGTGGGTTGCCATTTCCTTCTCCAGGGAATCTTCCTGATCCAGGCATTGAACCCAGGTCTCCCACCATGCATCAGACGCTTTACTGTCTGAGCCACCAGGGAAGCCACTGTGGCTAAAACCAGTGTCGTATATCAATATTCAGTGCTAAAGTTACTTTGTAGATTAACTCCACAAAAAATCAACATGAAACAGCAGCAAATGACTTGACCATTTCCCCAAATTAATATTTTTGTGAATGAAATCTAATTATCTTTGCCATCAGTAAATTAGTAAAAACCATCCAACTCCACTTTCCATTCTTCTTTCTACTTTTCTTTAGAATAAGAGATTAGACCTCACTTTATTGCAACCTGAATACAAACAAAATAATAATTTTTTGTTAAGATAAATCACAGTCAACAAATCTGGACAGAGAAAGAAAAATGTTCTGATAATGTGTTTTCAAAGTTAGCAGTGACTTCAGCTGTCAGGTTGTTATCAATTTTACAAAAGAAAAATACTCTTCTAGACTATTGTTTATGCAGTGTGTATCCTCAGTGATGTGCTGGACTACAGGCAATTTCTTTTAAGCCAGAGATTTCCTAATGGAAAAGATACATATCAGGCATAGTGGAATTTCAGAGAATCAAAATAACTAGTAATCATATTCTGATTTTCAAAATATAACTACATATGTTTTTCTTAGCAAGTAATTTCTGCAACTGGCCACATCATCAAAGCTCTGTGCTTTTGGTTTTTGAGAACCATCAGAGATTAATAAAAATTTTCTTTAATATCTGTGAATGTAAACTACATAATAACCCTGGATTTTTTTTTAAATTAAAATTCACAGAATTTGTTCTTCAGGGAATTAGAAATATATAATTGTACATTAATCTAAATTGACTTACCACAATTTACTCTTTCCTTTGGTTTCTAATTGGGTTGACACTTTTGATATTTTTTTATTTAACTTTTAAAATATCCTGTATCTTTGAACTTAATTTAGATAAATATTTGTTCATGTTTTTAAGGTGCTTCAAAATTATGCCATAATTGAGTTCTACTTATAGGCAACATTTGTTGTACCTTGTATCTTGTTGCAGATTTACTCATCCAAAATATTATTGCCCATGTACTGTGTGTCATGTGAGAGTACAGTCAAAAATATAAAAGCCACAACCAAGAATATAAAATATAGATGTACAGGGTCCACTTTTCAGAAAAGAGGGAAAAAAAAAAAAAAGACTAATACTCCAGAAGGTGTCAGACAGCTAAGTTTCAAATCAAGCCAGTTAAACAATACACAAGTAGTGGTAGACTTTACCAGAGACAGACTCAATATCCTTCTTACTATGCTATGCTAAGTCACTTCAGTCGTCCGACTCTGTGCGACCCCATAGACGGCAGCCCACCAGGCTCCTCCGTCCCTGGGATTCTCCAGGCAAGAACACTGGAGTGGGTTGCCATTTCCTTCTCCAAATCCTAGCAATGTCTAAATTTCTCTGAAAAAATTACATTTTAATATTGGGGGGGGTCTTAAATATTATTGATACTGAAGGCTACAAATTTTATTTCTCACATATTTATGAGTCTAGATGTGAATTAGGGCTGGGATATGACATTAGAAATATCAAAGCAAGGTTTTGTCTGGTCCTTGTGCATTGTTTATATCACAGTTCAGTTTTTGAAAAATCTGTCATTTTTCTTTGGATCTGCTCTGAGCGTGATCAGTTTAGAAGTGAGGGAAGATGAAGGACTTTAACAAATCTGAGATCAAAAGCTTACCTGAGTCTTTCTAATTAATGTTTACTGAGCTATAATTGATGTATAATATTATATTAGTTGCAGGTGTACAACAAGATGATTGAATATTTATATATACTGTGAAATGTCACTATAATCACTTTAATATAGTCACCAAACATAGTTACAAATTTCTTTTCATTTTAGATGCTATACAAAACCATTTTATGAAAACCCATCTCATAACGGACTCAAACTTTGTTGTTCTAGTTTGCCGTTTCATATTTCATTGAGCACAGAATTTTATAGAAGAAAATATTAGAGTTCAGAAGGAAAATGACTTAACGTAAACCAACTGGTTTAATTAGCTAACAAAGTAAAGGTTGGAGCCTAGGTCACATAAAGCCCCACCCATTGCATTTACACTAACCCTAAAAGATCTTCCTGTCTTTGTTACTATATTTTGAATGATAATCGCTGCTAAGTCACTTCAGCTGTGTCCGACTCTGTGTGACCCCATAGATGTCAGCCCACCAGACTCCCCTGTCCCTGGGATTCTCCAGGCAAGAACACTGGAGTGGGTTGCCATTTCCTTCTCCAATGCATGAAAGTGAAAAGTGAGAGTGAAGTCACTCAGTAATGTCCGACTCTTAGTGAACCCATGGACCACAGCCTACCAGGCTCCTCCATCCATAGGATTTTCCAGGCAAGAGTACTGGAGTGGGGTGCCATTGCCTTCTCTGTGAATAATAGTTACCTAAATATAAATAAAATAATATTGGAAACATTTAACCTCAGGTTAAATGCAAATACATTTAAAGTTGTATTTGTATCCCTCAATTATAACAAAAATCTTATAAACAGGAAAGAAAGGCATACTCCATTGAAAGAAATAGCAAAACAGAACTGATGTTCTCAGAATAACTCATGTGAAATGAAACATTCTAAATAACTCACCTGGAAATCAAGCACTTTCCAGTTTATTCCAGAAGTTAAATTTCTTTCTGAACAATTCTTTTACACAGACAGATACTGTATATAGTAGTACTGAATGAAATGTTTATTACAGTACAAAGTTGGTTGATATGATTTACAGCTTGGACTGCTTCTAAGTAAGATTGCACATGTGAACACTGCTGTACATGACCGTTCTCATTGACTTTAATAAGGTTACTTTATAGGCTTTTCAGTTCTTGACATGTGGAATCACTTTTGACTGATTAAAACATAGCCACAAAATATAGCCCTTGAAATGAAGCCTACTATAAAGATAACTGCTTAGTGTAAAATATTTGGATATGGTAAAACAAATGTCTTAGTGTCCTGCCTTTTATTTCAACCATGAGAATATTGTGGCCCTAAAACAAATTCAAAATGAGGTTATGGAAGACGTGTTTTTCCCATCTTCTTCAGTCTTCTCTGCTTTCCTCTTCTCTGGCATTAGTTCTTATTCTCATTCACTGGCTTCATTCATTCATTCATTTATGAATATTTATTGAGATTGCTTCTAGTTGCCGGGATACGCAGATTTGCAAAATATGCTAATGTAACTCAGAATCTAGTCAGAGAGCAAGACATAAAAGTAAATAAAAGCTGTAAGGTATTAAGAGTTAAAATAAAAATGTGCATATGGTATTAGTGGACAATAAAGAAGGAGTAACTATCTCTAATTGTTATGATCAGGAAAGATTTCACAGATGAAGCCATGTTTAAGCTAAATCTACATGGATTAACTTTTTCCAGACTCACAAAATGGGTCTTGTATTACAAATAGCAGAAATATTATGATTAAGGGACGCTGTTGAAGGCATGAACTTGGTTTCATCCATCTTTGTATGCACCGCCCCTAGCCTAGTGTCTGACATGTTATAGCAATCCATAAATGCTTGTTATAAAAAATATATTGTGTATGGGGAATTATAAACACTTTAGTTTGATTGGAGCATAAGATTAATGTGAAAGAGTGGTGAGAATGACTCCAGAAAGATTGGTTTGTGAGAGATCAGAAAAGAACTCTTGATACCAGGTTAAGGAGTTTGACCTTTATATAGTGGTCAAACAAATGTTATGACCAGATTATAATATAGTGTTGATTGACTTGAACAAAGCAATAATGGGGCTAAAAAATCAAATGAGTATTATCTAGAAGTAGTTGTGCATGCATGCTTAGTCTCTCAGTTGTGTCTGACTCTGCAATCCTTTGGACTGTAGCCTGCCAGGCTTCTCTGTCCATGGGATTTTCCACACATGAATACTGGATTGGGTTGCCATTCCCTTCTGCAGGGACACAAGTAGTCCTAGTAAGAGACAATGTGGCTTGAGGAAGAGGAGAAGAATTTGAGAGTAGAAATATTAAGAAGGAAATGGATGAGGGCAAATTTAGTGGTAGAAGGACCAGTTAGAAATCTATTACAATAGTCCATAAAGAAGATACTAAATGCCTGAATTAAGACTATGACAGGACTAAAAAGAGAGTTTTAAAAGAACTTAAAGGTATAGTATATAGATCGTGTTGTCTGAGGATTATTGTATTAGAAGAGAGAAGTCAAAGATAACAGTCCTTCTGACTTGAGTACAGGGTTGGATCATGACTTCATTTACCTAGTATGAGAGAAAAACAAGTTTCAAGTGGAGCTCTGAAAATAAATCCTGTTTGGAAGATAATAGATTTGAAATCACATGGAATAGTGAAACTGGCAGTTAAGTGATTTTGAGCTTAAAAAGAGGAGGCTTTTAGGACAAGGGAGGTAGACATTTTCTGTTTTTTCACTTCTCAAATTTGTTCCCTACTACTACTACTAAGTCGCTTCAGTCGAGTCCGACTCTGTGGGACCCCATAGATGGCAGCCCACCAGGCTCCGCCATCCCTGGGATTCTCCAGGCAAGAACACTGGAGTGGGTTGCCATTTCCTTCTCCAATGCATGAAAGTGAAAAGTGAGAGTGAAGTCGCTCAGTCGTGTCCAACTCTTCACGACCCCATGGACAGCAGCCCACCAGTCTCCTCCATCCATGGGATTATCCAGGCAAGAGAACTTGAGTGGGGTGCCATTGCCTTCTCCAAATTTGTTCCCTGCCCAGCCCTTTTTCCAGGAGGCCAAGTTTATGGAATGATTATCTTAGATCCATCTCATCCCTGGAATTAGACATTGAGATGAGTTAGTAGGTGATAAAAGAGGGTAGATAGAGAAATGTTTGGGGGTATCGTATAAGGTCATGGCCTGGCTCTAGTCCTTTGTTAAAGTCCATTCCTGCCTCTCCCTACAGTGACCTCTACTGTAAGCTCTGGATTTTGCTAATTGTGGTTCTCCCCTTTTTCTTTCTGGTCTGGAAGCTGTGATAGTTTTCTTCTGTTGCACCATATCTAGTTGGTTACCTTTAGCCCTTGCTCAAATCTGTGAAAATAATTTCTTTGTTAAATTTTCCTTTCTTGTTTGACTATGGCTATTCTCTGTTGAAACTCTGCTTTATATAATTAGCAATACAGGATTTTTGTTGTTATTATCATAAAATTGTACTAGTAAACTGGGAAATGAAGATCTATTAGAAAGTCAATATATTATTTGAATATAATATACCTGAAATAAGTCAATAAATGATTACAAAATTGTGATCAATAAGCCAAAGGACTAACTTAGTTCTTTCAGGCTGCTATAATAAAATATCACATACTAGATGGCTTATAAACAACAGAAATGTGTTTGTCATAGTTCTGGAGGCTGGAAAGTCCAAGATTAAGGGCGCTTGCATATTTGGTGTCTTGTGAGAGCCTGCTTCCTGGTTCATAGGCAACAGTCTACTTACTGTGTCCTTTCAAGGAGGAACATTGTAAAGAGTTCTTGGGGCCTCTTTCATAAGGGCACTAATCCCTCATGAGGGCTCCACTCTCATGATCTAATCAACTTCCAAAGACTCTGCCACTTCAGACACCACCACATTGGGGATTAGATCTCAACATATGAATTTTGGAGGGTCACAGACATTCAGACTGTAGCAAGGATTCTTGATAAAAAAGGCATATGATTATAGCTGAGCTAAATGGCTAGAAATCTAAATAAGCAAGTTATAGAAGGAATTATTTTTAATATAGGAAGAAAATTTGAAAGCACAAGATAACATTCAATTTAAAATGAAAAATAAATGGGCACTCATAACATTAAAAATAAAATATTTTCCATCTCTACCACTACAATAACCTGCAGTGTTATCACCCTACCCACTACCAGTCCATGTCTGGAACCATCTCATTGGTAAGTCACTGGCCAAATACAGTTTTCCACTAAAAGTAATGAAGAAAGTTGCTGATTCTGTGTTTTGAGTAATGGCAAAACAAATATAGTCTTGAATTTCTTTTTATTCCAGAAAGCAAGTGATTTAAGTGTCTAGGGTAGTGCTGAAGGGGCAAAAGATCCAGACTAAAATGCCTTGAACTGTCTGGTTTGTGATCATTTGAGCATCAAAAAAGAAAATAATAATTATAAATAATTGAATCAAATGGAATCTTTGAAAATATAGAATCTATAAGAGTCTAAAAATTTCATATAAAGAATACAAAAAGTCAATATAAACAAAATTAAAGAAGGCTGAAAGTAACAGAATGTAAACTTGGTTGTTTTGTTTAATATATACCTTTTATATCGATGGGATGGAACTGAGAGTACAAGGCAGTTGGATTCTCAAGATAGATTCCTAAAGGAGAGAGAACGATAAAGAGAATCCCAGAGATCTGCATAAAATCCCTTTCAGATTGTGTACTCAGTGGCTTGGTCGTGTCAGACTCTTTGTGACCCCATGGACCATAACCCACCAGGTTCCTCTGTCCATGGGATTCTCTATACAAGTATACTGGATTGGGTTGCCATTTCCTTTTCCAGGGAATCTTCCCGAAGGCATCGAACCTGCATCTTTTGCATCTCCTGCGTTGGCAGGTAGATTATTTACCATTAGCACCACCTGGGAAACCCCCTTTCAGGTTGAGTACTGATGATCATAGATGTATGAGGAAACGACCTAAGGCTGTGGAAGAAATACCATAAAGTAGTACCAGCAACACTCCGTGGGAAAATCACACAAGGCTGGAAATAACCAGGGCTGTTTTCAACCTCATAATTCACAAAGACTTGGGTAGACTGCTCAGTTGGGTTTTGACTCTGCAGTGGGACAAATTATCCCTAGACTAATTCCTGCTTTCTGTTTTTCAAACCTTATGAATAACAATTAAAAGGATCAAAATGATTCCAAGTAACTTAACTACCTCTAAGAATAAGGCTCATGAATATCCATTGGATTTCAAAATATACAGCATCCAATAAGGTAAAATGTATAATATCTGGCATCCAATGGAAAGGCTTAAGGCATACAAAGAAGCAGGCAAATATGACCCAAACTGAGGAGGAAAATCAGAGCCCAGGTTGCAGAGACTGTAACTTTACATTTTGTTTTATTATGGGCATATAATGCTGGTATTAGTTTTTCTTCTTTTGTGAAAACTTACTGAAATTTTCTTTGTTACCTGATACATGGCCAATTTTGAAGGTCTACTTCGGGCATTTGAGAAAAATATTTACTCCCTATTACAATACATATTTATTATTATATATTTTAAATTATTATTATATTCTTTAAGTCTTTCATAGTCTTAGGTATTTGTCTCTACTTGATTTCTCTTTGGGTTACATGTTAAAGATCTCTGTTACTAGTAGTACTCTACCATGCAGCTTTCCACTCCCCCCCCCCAATGCATTTCTTTCTTTTACTATTTAGGAAGGTGTATCTTTAATCTCAAGAGGCAGGTCAGGTGATCTGGTAGTCCCATCTCTTTCAGAATTTTCCATAGTTTATTGTGATCCACACAGTCAAAGGCTTTGGCATAGTCAATAAAGGAGAAATAGATGTTTTTCTGGAACTCTCTTGCTTTTTCCATGATCCACTGGATGTTGGCAATTTGATCTCTGGTTCCTCTGCCTTTTCTAAAACCAGCTTGAACATCTGGAAGTTCACGGTTCACATATTGCTGAAGCCTGGCTTGGAGAATTTTGAGCATTGCTTTACTAGTGTGTGAGATGAGTGCAATTGTGCCGTAGTTTTAACGTTCTTTGGCATTCTTTGACATTCTTTAGCATTCTTTGGTAGTTTTGCCTTTCTTTGGGATTGGAATGAAAACTGACCTTTTCCAATCATGTGGCCACTGCTGAGTTTTCCAAATTTGCTGGCATATTGAGTGCAGCACTTTCACAACATCATCTTTCAGGATTTGAAAGAGCTCAACTGGAATTCCATCACCTCCACTAGCTTTGTTCGTAGTGATGCTTTCTAAGGCTGACTTGACTTCGCATTCCAGGATGTCTGGCTGTAAGTAAGTGATCACACCATCGTGATTATCTTGACTGTGAAGATCTTTTTTGTACAGTTCTTCTGTGTATTCCTGACACCTCTTCTTAATATCTTCTGCTTCTATTCGGTCCATACCATTTCTGTCTTTTATCGAGCCCATCTTTGCATGAAATGTTCCCTTGGTAGCTCTGATTTTCTTGAAGAGATCTCTAGTCTTTCCCATTCTGTTGTTTTCCTCTCTTTCTTTGCATTGATTGCTGAGGAAGGCTTTCTTATCTCTTCTTGCTATTCTTTGGAACTCTGCATTCAGATGCTTATATCTTTCCTTTTCTCCTTTGCTTTTCACTTCTCTTCTTTTCACTGCTATTTGTAAGGCCTCTTCAGACAGCCATTTTGCTTTTTTGCATTTTATGCAGGTCAGGAAGCAACAGTTAGAACTGGACATGGAACAACAGACTGGTTCCAAATAGGAAAAGGAGTATGTCAAGGCTGTATATTGTCACCCTGTTTATTTAACTTCTATGCAGAGTACATCATGAGAAACGCTGGGTTGGAAGAAGCACAAGCTGAAATCAAGATTGCCGAGAGAAATATCAATAACCTCAGATATGCAGATGACACCACTCTTACGGCAGAAAGTGAAGAGGAACTAAAAAGCCTCTTGATGAAAGTGAAAGTGGAGAGTGAAAAAGTTGATTTAAAGCTCAACATTCAGAAAATGAAGATCATGGCATCTGGTCCCTTCACTTCATGGGAAATAGATGGGGAAACAGTGGAAACAGTGTCAGACTTTATTTTTTTGGGCTCCAAAATCACTGAAGATGGTGACTGTAGCCATGAAATTAAAAGATGCTTACTCCTTGGAAGGAAAGTTATGACCAACCTAGATAGCATATTGAAAAGCAGAGACATTACTTTGTCAACAAAGGTCTGTCTAGTCAAGGCTATGGTTTTTCCAGTAGTCATGTATGGATGTGAGAGTTGGACTGTGAAGAAGGCTGAGTGCTGAAGAACTGATGCTTTTGAACTGTGGTGTTGGAGAAGACTCTTGAGAGTTCCTTGGACTACAAGGAGATCCAACCAGTCCATTCTAAAGGAGATCAGCCCTGGGATTTTTTTGGAAGGAATGATGCTAAAGCTGAAACTCCAGTACTTTGGGCACGTCATGCGAAGAGTTGACTCATTGGAAAAGACTCTGATGCTGGGAGGGATTGAGGGCAGGAGGAGAATGGGACGACCGAGGATGAGATGGCTGGATGGCATCACTGACTCGATGGACGTGAGTCTGAGTGAACTCCAGGAGTTGGTGATGGACAGGGAGGCCTGGCATGCTGAGATTCATGGGGTCGCAAAAAGTCAGACATGACTGAGTGACTGAACTGAACTGAACTGATCTTTAATCTAGCATCTTTTAAAATTTGGCTTCTCACATTTTTAAATCATCTTTCAAGAGGATCATTTGATTCCCACTTATAACTTATGCAACAATAAATGAGATTTATCTGTTTTGATTTATCTCTCCCTTCTCTTCCCATTTTCAGATGTGTTATTTCTACTTTGAACATGCATCCCTTACATACTAATTGTCCTTGCTTGTTTCCATAGTTTAGTCTCAGTTCTATCATTGAAAATATTCAATATTCACCATTAGTTTTTTTGCCTATATATCCCCAGTCATATCTTGATTGGATAAAGCTAGTCTTCTACTAGAATTCATCTGAAAAGAAACATAAGTGTAGTGTTATCTAAATACTGCATTTGAATTTACATTGAAGCATTTTCTCTACCTTTTAATATTGAATGATGGTATGGTAAGATAGAAAATCTTTCGCTATAACATATTTCTTTGAGATTTTATTTCTTTGAATTTTTTTGTTTGTTTGTTTGTTTTAAATAGTGCTCCACTATTGCTTTGCATCTACATGTTGTGAAGACTGATGTCAACTCGATTTCTTTCCTTTGTAAATGACTAGTTTCTCCCCATCCCCATAAGACCTAACAATGCACTCTTTATATATGTGGTTTAATAGTTTTATTAGGACATTCTGGTGTAGACAACTCAGGAATCACATTAAGTCCTTTAAGCATTTAGATTCATATCTGTTATCAGTGGAAAAGTTTTCTTTGATTATAGCTTTGAATATATTATATTTCATTGTTTTGTTTTCTTCTTTAAGATCCCAGAATATAAATATGCTATGTTTTCTTTATTTGCTTTATCAGTCCACATGTACTATTTTTATCTCTTAGTTGTTATGTTTTCATTTTCTAGGCTGCTTTTTTGCCCATATTTATTGAAGTAAAATTTACACAAAATACATTTAAAATAAATTGGTCCATTTTGTGGATTACAGTTTTATACAATCATATAATAACTAATGACCATAATCAAAATGTAGAATATTACCATCATACCATGAGGTTGCATTATTCCTGCTTTGTATTAAATTTCATCCCTAAAACCACAACCCTAGTTGCTAATATGCTTTCTGATGTTATATTTTTGCCTTCTATAGAATTGCATGTAAATAGATATGTTTTTCCCACTGAAGAATGTTTCTGAGATTTACCTCATGTTGTTAAATGTATCAGTGGTTCATTCCTTCTTATTGTTGAGAAATCAATAGCACAGACTTACTCTATGGAAAAAAAAAATCTATCTGTTGGTGGACATGGAGGTTGTTTCAAATATTTGAATATTATGAATAGTGCAGCTGAGAATAATGAAGTCTTAATTCATATATAAGTGTTTTGTGAATATATTTATTTATTTCACTTGAGTAAATACCTAGGAGTGAGATTGCTGAGTTATACAGTAAATATGCATTTAATTTCATAAAGAAGTGCCAAACTGTTTTCCAGTGAGATTTTACCATTTTGCAATTCCACCAACAGTTCCTTTACATCTTTGACAACAGTGAGTTTTGTCAGTTTTTAAAATTTTAGCTGTTATAGTGAGTGTGTAATATTTCAGTATTATACTGCTTTCAATTTCTAGTTCCTTGATCCCTAGTCGTGACATCTATATTTTCTCTTGTCCATTTATATATCTTCTTGGGTGAAATCTCCATTAACATCTTTTGCTGATTTTAATTGATTTATCTTCTTAATATTTTCTTTATATATTCCATTTAATGCTTTTTCAGAGATACAACTGATACGTTTGCAAATATTTTCTCCCAATCTGTTGCTTGCACTTTCGTATTCTTACATTGTGTCTTTTAAAGAACAAAAATGTTTATTTTCTAAAAAGACATACTGAGCTTGTGTTCTGTGACCTTGCTAAATTAAATTATTAGTTCTAATAGCTCTCTTAAAACTTCCTTAAGATTTTATTCATATGAATATATCATGTATATTGCTCAGGGATTTCTATGTAAACAATTGTGGCTTTTGTGAAGAGAAATAATTTTACTCTTTCTTGCTAATGTCTTTTCCTTTTCTTTATTCCATTTAATGGGACCCTTAATGTGATGCTGAATAGCAGTGCCTAGAGTAATATCTCTGCCTTGTTCCCCATCTTAAAGTAAGAGCAATCAGTTTTTCATCATTGAGTACAAAAGCTGCTGGTAATTTTATGTAATTTTTGTCAGTGTGAGGATGTTTCTTTGTAGTTTATTGAAAGATTTTACCTTTAGTGGCTGTTGGACGTACAGTGCTTTTCCTACATCTACTGAAATTATTGTATGCTTGCTTGTCTTTTATTTTATCAATATGGTGATTTGCATTGACTGATTTTTTTTAGGTAATAAAGTTTGAAGCCCTAGGTTCAAACCCATGGGAGTTACTGGATGTGGTTTCACAGTATTTTCTGAAAAATTTTTGTATACATGTTCACTGGCATACTGATTTTTAGTTTTCTTTTTTAGTGATGTCTGTGTGTAGATTTAGTATTAATGAGATAAATTGGTTTCTCAAGTGAGTTGGTACATATTTGTTTTCTTCTGTATTCTGAAAATGTTTGTGTAGGATTGCTAATGTTTCTCTTAAAATGTTTGATGACATTCAGTAATGAAGCTGCCTGGGCCTGAAGTTTCTTTGAAGGAAGTGTTTTGACTATGAATTAAATTTCTTTAATTTGTATATGGCAATGCATTATTTTATTTCTATCTTGTGTGAATTTTGGTAATTTATGTTTTTCAAGGAGTTGCCAGTTTATGTAAATTGTCAAATTTCTTGGCAGGAAAGCTTTCTGTAATATCTCCATATTGTTTTAATGTTTGTAGTTGTCTATAGTTATTTTCACAATTTTATTTCTGATACTAGTAATTAGTATATTCTTTTTTTGTCTTGATCAAGTTTATTGAACTTTTCTGAGACCCTGCTTTTTGTTTCATTTATTTTCTCTAAATTTTATTTATTTTCTGTCCAATTGACATCTACCCTTATCATTATTATTTCCTTCCTTCTAATTATTTTGGCTTAATTTTGTTCTTCTTTGTCTAGTTTGTTTATATAAATCTTTAGATCATTGGTTTTGGATCTTCTTTTGCTTCTAATATTTGCATTTAAAGCAATAACTATATTTCCCTAAGTACCTCCTTAGAAGCATCTCGTAAATTTCCATGTCATATATTTATTACATTTAGTTTAATGTGTTTCCTAATTTTTGCTTTGGTTTCTTCTTTCACCCAGGGTTATTTAGAAGTGTGTTTTTTAATTTCCAAAAATTTGGAGTTTTCATAATATATATCTTATTGTTATTGATTTCTACTTCCTGTAATGGAGGCCTGATGGTAACACATTCCTTGGTTTTTCTTTTAGTTGAAAATGTCTTTATTTTCCCTTTATTATTGAAGGATATTTTCACTGGAAAAAGAAAATGTGGTTGACAGGTTTATTTTTTCACATAATAGTTTAAATATGTTCTTTTGTTCTCTTCTAGCCTCCATAATCAGAGAAGGCAATGGCACCCCACTCCAGTATTCTTGCCTGGAAAACCCCATGGGTGGAGGAGCCTGGTAGGCTACAGTCCATGTGGTCGCTAAGAGTCAGACACAACTGAGCGACTTCATTTTGCTTTTCACTTTCATGCATTGGATAAGGAAATGGCAACCCACTCCAGTGTTCTTGCCTGGAGAATCCCAGGGATGGGGGAGCCTGGTGGGCTGTCGTCTATGGGGTTGCACAGAGTCAGACACGACTGAAGTGACTTAGCCGCAGCGGCAGCAGCAGCCTCCATACTTCCTGATGAGTAGCTAACTATTAAATGAATCATGATTCTTTTGTACATAATACACCATTTCCCTTTTGCTACTTACCAGATTTTCTTTATTTACACTTTCAATTGTTAGATTATAAAATGCCCAGACAGGGACTACTTAAATGTTTATTCAGATTGGAGTTTCTTGAGCACCCAGATTCTGTAGATATACATGTTTCATGAAATTGGAGCGAAAAAGATGGCTTAAAGCTCAACATTCAGAAAACGAAGATCATGGCATCTGGTCCCATCACTTCATGGGAAATAGATGGGGAAACAGTGGAAACAGTGTCAGACTTTATTTTTCTGGGCTCCAAAATCACTGCAGATGGAGACTGCAGCCATGAAATTAAAAGACACTTACTCCTTGGAAGGAAAGTTATGACCAACCTAGATAGAATATTCAAAAGCAGAGACATTACTTTGCCAACAAAGGTCTGTCTAGTCAAGGCTCTGGTTTTTCCTGTGGTCATGTATGGATGTGAGAGTTGGACTGTGAAGAAGGCTGAGCATCGAAGAATTGATGCTTTTGAACTGTGGTGCTGGAGAAGACTCTTGAGAGTCCCTTGGACTACAAGGAGATCCAACCAGTCCATTCTAAAGGAGATCATCCCTGGGATTTCTTTGGAAGGAATGATGCTAAAGCTGAAACTCCAGTACTTTGGGCACCTCATGCGAAGAGTTGACTCACTGGAAAAGACTCTGATGCTGGGAGGGATTGGGGGCAGGAGGAGAAGGGGACGACAGAGGATGAGATGGCTGGATGGCATCATTGACTTGATGGACGTGAGTCTGAGTGAACTCCAGGAGTTGGTGATGGACAGGGAGGCCTGGCGTGCTGCGATTCATGGGGTCGATAAGAGTTGGACATGACTGAGTGACTGATCTGATCTGATCTGATAGACATTTTTTGGAGAAGGCAATGGCACCCCGCTCCAGTACTTTTGCCTAGAAAATCCCATGGATGGAGGAGCCTGGTAGGCTGCAGTCCATGGGGTCGCTGGAGTCGGACACGACTGAACGACTTCACTTTCACTTTTCACTTTCATGCATTGGAGAAGGAAATGGCAACCCACTCCAGTGTTCTTGCCTGGAGAATCCCAGGGATGGGAAGCCTGGTGGGCTGCCGTCTATGGGGTCCCACAGAGTCGGACACTACTGAAGCGACTTAGCAGCAGCAGCAGCAGTAGCATAGACATTTTTGTTCAAATTTATTCTCTTCCCTTTTTTCTCTTCTCCTTCAGGGATCTCCATTATATATGCTTTAGTCAAATTGTTATTAACTACCAGGTCTCTGAGAATCTGTTCATTTAAAAAGAACTTTCATTTTTAGAGTAGTGTTAGGCCCAGAGCAAAATTGACTGGAAAGCACAGAATGTCAACTTAAAAATTATTCACAACCTAAAAGTTGACTGTTATGTTTTATTAGGTGGGGATTTTTAGGACTTCAAACCTGGTGAGTGTTTACCTGTGTATTTTCCATTTTTCTTTAAGTCCACTCCCGGGGCACTCAATAACTTTTCTTCCCTTCCTACTTGGTTATACGTACATCTTTCTTACAGCCTTGGTTGTACAAGAGTCCTTCTGCCAATTTCCAGTCAGTTTTCAGTAAGAATTATTCCATATGCAGGTGTATTTTTGATTTGTTCCATCTTCATCAGTCTCCCCAATGTTTTACCATGAATTTTGGGTGATAATAATGTGTAATTGTAGTCACTGATTGTAACAAATGTAACATTCCACTTGGGGATGTTGTTAGCTGGTATATTGTCTATTTTTTGTGTATTAGGATATTTTGAAATCTTAAAAACCTTTCTCCCTGGGAAGAGAATGCCATCCCACAACATGAGTGTACTGGTTCTTGAACAGCCACAACTAAGGAGAAAACCCACTGGATCTGGGATGCAGAGGGAACCTGTTCCCACAGTGGAGTGAGGGTGGTGCAGCAGCCATTGTGGGCACTTACTCAAGCAATGCATCAGAAGTAGCCCATATCTCTGATGGCAGCTGTTCCACTACAACTGGCTTCCTAATACATGCTGAGAGTTCACGCAAGACCCACCTGCTCTGAGGTGGGCCTCTACAGCAGGGCTCCAGCAATGGACGCTGGAGGCAGTGATCAGCTATTAGGAACAAAGGGGACTTGCACCCTAGGCTGCATCTGAGCTGAAGGAAGGAAACAGTTGTGCCTGCCTGTGTAGGCAGCATATCAGAGATAGCTTGGACCTCTGTCTGTGGCTAACATGAACCAAGAAGGCTTAGTAATATGCATGCAAGCATACTGGAGTGAGTTGCCATGTCCTTCTACAGGGCATGTTCCTGACCCAGGGATCAAACCCATTTCTCTTACATCTCCTGCACTGGCAGGTGGGTGCTTTACCACTAGGGCCACCTGGAAAGTCCTCTCCTCTGAAAGGCTCCTTAAGAGGGAAGGTGGCATTTTTCCATAGGGGCTGTACCAGTTTACATTCCCACCAACAGTGTTGAAAGGTTCCCTTTTCTCCACCCCACTCCAGCATTTATTATTTTTGAATATTTTGATGAGGGTCATTCTGACTGGTGTGAGACCATACCTCATTGTTGTTTTGATTACATTTCTCTAATAATTAGTGCTGTTAGGCATGTTTTCATATGTCTGTTGGCCATCTGTATGTCTTCTTTGGAGCCTTATTTATTTTTATTGTTGAATTGTAAGACTTTGTATTTTTTATAATAGCCCTTTGTGTGTCTTCCCAGTGTGATTTATGTTCTCATTCTCTTGTGTTCATTTTTTAAAAGTGCTTTCTGGGAATTTCTTGGTGATACAGTGGTTAGAACTCTGCATTCTCACTGCTAAGGGCCCACTTTCAATCTTTGATCACAGAACTAAGATCCCACAAGCCATGTGGCCCCCCAAAAAAGTCATTTACAGATGTTCTGCAGATTATATAATTTCTATTGATGTTTCTTCAAGTTTATAGATTCTTTTGTCAATGCCATTCTGTTTTAAGTCGATATAGGGAATATGATTTTAAATCTCTAATGTTTTTTGACTTCACAATTTCCACTTTAAAAACATTTCTGTTTATTTGATAAGGTTTACTATGTTTTTTGTTATTTGTGACTATGCAGCTTTGCACTATTGAGGAACCCATTGATCTTACAAAGATCACTTAGCCTAGTAAAACAAAACACTCATCATAGAAAATAAAAGAGTACAGGGTGTTCAGGGCTTAGTATTCATAATATCTTGGATAGAAATTAAATTCATATGAGGTAAGGAGACTTAGGAAAATGTGATTCCTTTTTAAAAGAAGATAATCCCCAAGATCAATGATGAAATTAATAAACAAATATTTTTAAGCAGCTGTAATTATCCTCCTATCAGATATAATCCCTCAGTCCTAATTCCTTGAAAGATCACTGGGTTCAAACTGCAAACTGTTTCTTATATAGCAAATGAGTTCATATATTAATTCATATAATAGTTCTTATTCTTCTTCTTTCAGTTTGAGTATACTCTGTACATGTGCGGTTGTAGCATCAGAGTTATTAGGAGATAAAAAGATATACTCTCTGGATATTTGCTTTCTAGGTTCATTGATCTCTCTTTCCAATGTTATGGTTACTTCAGACTCAATCTTCTTATTCCCAGAAAGGTCAGAAAGCCTTGTGTTTTCTCTATAGAGCACCAACTAAACAGGGAATTCAATCTGTACATCTGCCTTTATCAGTTCAGGGACCCTCTAGCAAAATCTTTCTGCTTTTTTCACTTCCCTGTGACTTTTATTTGGGTCCAGAGTTTATAGTTTTTATTGGAGAAGTTGTTACCCAATTATTATCATGTACTTTGTCATTTTTCTTTCTTTCTTTTTATATTAGATATTTATTTAAATCCATTCTACCTTGGACACGTTGTATAATACATTTTTCTTCAATTTCATTCCTGAGTTGGATCACCTCTCATTTCTTTTTGTTTGTATGTTTGTTTGCAACTGAGGTTTTGAATTTTTGATTATAGGTTTTATTTCATATATGAAATTTACTTTTTTTGAATGTTAAATTCATATTAGAATACTCATTGGGGTTTTCCTGGTGGCTGAGATGGTAAAGAATCCACCTGAAATGCAGGAGACCTGGGTTCAATCTCTAGATTGGGAAGATCCCTTGGAGAAAGAAATGGCTACCCACTCCAGTATTCTTGCCTGGGAAATCCCATGGTCAGAGGAGCCTGGCAGGCTACAGTCCATGGGATAGTTTTTAGTGCTTCATGTTTTATCTTGTTTTTGTTTATGTTTCCAGATAGGTTTTACTAGCTGGAATAATCAGATTATCACTTTCTTCTTTTTAAAATAGGTTCATACTGATACATTTGTGTTTTCTCTTTGAAATGTCTTAATTCTTCAGGACCAGCAATATTTGATATGTTTAAGGCAGTTTATGCGTTAGGTTTCTAATTTTAAATGAAGCACTTTTTAGAAAAATCAATGATATATTTGTATGCAGGTGAAAGGGCTTGATTTTGTCATTTACTTTTGTTTCTCTAGGATCCTTAAATTACCCTCACCTTTTCATTTTTCCCCCTTCTTCTCCCTGTTTCATTTTCTTTCTCTCCTATGAAGCATCCAAAGAATGCATTCCTCTTCCAAGTTGCATCTTTTTTCTTGCAGAAGTGATGTTTTCCCAAGACTGCCACTTTTGGTTCCACACGTTTCTGTGACCATTTCTTGAAATTCACCACCATCCAATTCCCTGAAATATTGGTTTTCAGATCTAATTGTTTCCTCTCTCATAAAGGAACTTTCTTCTTCCAGAGGTGATATTTTTCTGGTTTTACTTCTGCTCTCTTCATTCCCAGCTCCTTTCTTCTATTCTCCATATGCTCTGTCTGATATTCTATTCTACCCTGCCTTGGGCCCTGAATATGGTTGACTGGTTTAGAATGCTTAGTTCATAGTCACAAGTATTTTCAAAGTTATTATTGTTCAGTCGTTAAGTCGTGTTTGACTCTTTGTGACCCCATGGACTGCAGCATGTCAGAGTTTCCTGTCCTTCACTGTCTCCTGGAGTTTGCTCAAACTGATATCCGTGAGTCAGTGATACCAAAAATTGTACTAGTCTCTAAATCTTAACTAAATTGTAGACAAGGGATATGGAGAATTTAGTTTATTCCTCTTGTTTATCTGTATGTTTTTCTGATGGTAATATAAAGATTCAGATTTTGGTATCTGAATTTATCCTATGGGAAACTGAAAATTCCTCAACTACTGTTTTTTGATAATATGTGAAAAGACAGTAGTGTGCCTATGAAAATATATTTATCCTGATATTTTTCATTTTGTTAAAATGATATGTAGCATTTTATCACTATGATATGGTGATGTGAGAATATTTTACTGCCCTACATTAAGGCAGAATTATTAACACTACTCCAGTGTGATCAAACTCTCACTGCAATGTACTTATTAAAATGGAAAGATTTTTAAAGTTCTAATTATGGTCTCTGTCATTTCCAGGTCAAAGAGAATAATATTCCTAAACCTTGTTTATTATTATGCTCTTTTTATAGAATAATTAAAATGCAAAATTTATATAGCAAGCCCATTTGGTAATTGCCATCATGTTTCACAACAAATCAGTTAAATTTTAATTATATGGAACTTACATATTGAGAAGGAAATAATCTATTTTTTGTTAGTACTAGGCCTTTTATTCTGCCATCTGTGCTCAGCAAATCATAAAAACTGGAGAGGGTCTCTGAGCTCTTCTTAAAAGATTCCACTGCAAAGTCCATGTTCTTTATAACTACCTTTACCATCAGCTTGTGCACTTTAGAACATTTACACAGTTTGCTTAACATATGATAATTTATTCAGTATCTGTCTGCTTGGTCTCTCCTGAAATTTCTCACTAACTGAGAAAACAGTATAAACCAATTAAGAATCTAGATAACAAGAGCCCTGTTTAATTAACTCTGTGGAAATCATTTGAAAGATTCCCTTAACAAAATGATTGTGACCAAGTGAAATGTATATTTGTTCTGCTTTTTACAACAAAATTAATTTGTATGCCTTCTCTGAGGCCATGTTTTAGCTTCTCATCTTGAAAGTCCTTGCTATGTTGTCAGTGCACAATAAAAGTCCAATAGTATAACAGTAATAGAAAAACAAGTGAAATATTGAAACAGGGCACTGTAGTCTACTTTCTCATTAGCTTATATAGCAAAAAATAGATTTATTCATTTATTGGGGAAACATTTATTGATGCTCTAATAATGTGTCAAGCATTTCAAGGACCTATAAATACACAGAGGAAAAACAGACTCTACTATCTAGTAGAAAGAGAAAGATGCAAAACTCAAAATGATCCTGTTGTAGTGTCAGGTTAAGAGGGATGCAAACCGTGCTATGGGGGCACAGAGGAACCCATCCTAAGGGTTAGCACAAGCCTCAGTGAGCTGAATAACCCCTCCACTAGGTGTCTTTTTTTGTGCAGGACAACTTTCTTAACTAGATGTGGTGGCTGTAGAACCAGACCTAATGTCCAACAAATTATATGGGATTATAAAACAGGTTCCATCAACATTACATTTTCCTGTACTTGGAGAATATCTGACTTAATATAGAAATGGTTAGGGAAATTAAACTATCTTTAGAGAGAATTGCACTGTCTTGTGCCTGCTCTAGCATGAGGCAAAGGAGGACTCCTAAGTCTTAAGCAAGTGAGAGGCTTCAGGGTACCGATGAGAGAATTTGAAAAGTGTTTATGAAGTTTGTGAGACATAAGACTGTTACTTGCCTGAGAAAGCTAAAGGTAAGAGACTAAGTGGTACCACTTGCTCGAGGCCATAAAATAAATAGAAGGACTCCATTCATAGCAGGTTGAACTTCCTCTGAAAGTGAGGTAAAGGTACATGTTTTTAAGAAGTAACTGTGCAGCTTTTTTTTTTTTAAAGAAAATCAGCCTGGCAATGCTTAGAAGTGACAATGGTGGACTGATCTGACTCTAGTGTTGCAATGAAACTCAAAGCTCATCAGAGAAAGCAGAAGATTTTAAGAAATCAGTTTAAAAGAGAGGCATTTTCTCATTAAAAGATCTACATTGAGAGGTCCCTTTTACGGAATTTCCAAAAAGAACCCCACAAGTGAAAAACCAATAATATTACTTCTCTGTGTTCAGAGGACCACAGTGCCAGTTTAACATTTTTTTTTTTTTTGCATTTTATATTTATTCCTTACTAAAACTTTGTAGGAAACAGAAGTCTCAGAAAGTGAGCAAGGAAGAGACAAATTAGAAAATAGAGTAGTCTTGTATTATGTCCATTTCCCCCAATTCCAGGTTTCTGGTTTGGGTCAGGTCCTACCTGAGAGAGGGGAGAAAATTTAAATTAGAACATAGAGTTTTAACTATGACACTGGACTGAACTAAAATAATGTAACTATTATGTTGGTTTAGACTCTTGATGTTAAAGCTCAAAACTCTTGATGTTAAAATTTGCTTATAAGCCAAGAGGAACAAAAAGCCTCTGGAACATATGTGAGTATCCAACAAGGATTGGAAAAAGAGAAACAATCCCAGACTAAGTTTTAAAGGGCAATAGAAAATATGATAAAGTTAGTTTCTTCTTACAACCTATTGATTGAGTCTTGGTCATTCAATAAACTAGCCAAGAAAAAAGTCAGAACACACAGTCTGACAAAATGGTATCTAAGTATTATGTGTTTGTGTTTTAATTTGTGAACTATTTTTTTATGAAAAGTCTTACACTAAAATATAAATTTTGATCTTTGTATTTTTGAAATATATGTATTTTTAAATGCATTTTAATATTCATAATAATGCATAGTCATCAAAAGTTTTTTGATTCACAGAAAGAAAGGAGAGATAGCCACAATCCAACCCCTTTTTATATTTTGATATAAGTCCTTTCAGTTATTTTAGGTATGTTTTCTTCACTTGTTTCTAATGTATATGTATATTAGACAAAAAGTTTTTCCTGATTTTTTTCCACTGAATTTTGAAATAAAAAGCATTTTCATGTTATTGCCATTTCTTTGAACCAACATGTTTTCCTTTACTATGGTTTATGCTTGATACATTAAGATGCATAGATCCTAATTACACAGTTCATTGAGTTTTTATAATATTCATGTAACCACCAACCAAAACAAGATAAAGAACATTTCCATTTCCTTGAAAGTTCCCTGTGACCCTTTAATATTCCCTACTGATGAGTAACCATTGTTTGGAATTTCCCACTAAAGATTGGTGGTGTTCATACAAATCCAATCATAAAATTTATATTCCATTTTGTCTGTTTTTTTTTTATGCTTAATGTATTTTGAAGATTAATCCATGTTGTTGTTTAGTCACTAAGTTGTGTGCGACTCCATGGACTGTAGCCTACCAGGCTCTTCTGTCCGTGGGATTTCCCAGACAAGAATATTGGTGTGGGTTGCCATTTCCTTCTCCAGGGGATCTTCCCGATCCAGGAATGGAACCTGCATCTTCTCCTTCTCGTGTGTTGCAGGCAGATTCTTTACCACTGAGCCATCTGGGAAGCCTGTTGTGTGTATCAGTAGTTAATTTCTTTTTGTTGCTGAATAATATTCCAATGTGTGACTACTTCACAATTTGCTTATCCATTTCCTTGTTGATAGACAGTTGGATTCTTTCTATTTTTTGGCTACTAAGAACAAGGCTACTCTGAATGTCATTGTAGAAATCCTTTTTCATTTGTAGGTGTTTTCATTTCAAGAGAAATGAAATATAATTATAGAGGCAAAAGTAGTTAATGATTTAAATTTCTTAGAAACTGCCAATATTTTATCCCAAAATATTTTTGATGTTTTTGATATCATTAGCAAGATTTGAGAGTTTCTTACTGATAAACTTTACCTCTTATCGATAGTTTTATATTATTGTTTTTCTCAGTCTTTTTATCTTTAACCTTTCTTTTCAAAATAATTATAAACTCACAGTAAGTTGCAAAAAGAATAAATACAATGCTATGAACCTTTCACCCAGCTTCCTCAAATGGTAATATCTTACATAATGCAGTGTAATATCAAAATTATAAATTAACATTTTTGCAGTACTGTTAAGTAGATTATGGATCTTATTCAATTTCCCTAGTTTTATAGGCACTCACTTGAATGTGCATGTGCATGCACATGTGTATATAAAGTTCTATGCAGTCATATCCCATGAGTAATGACAAGATACAAAAGTGTTCCATAACCACAGGGGAACTCCTCTGTGTTATACTTTATTAATAGAACCCTTCTACGCACCCCAGCATTATGCTTTAGCAACCACTGATATGGGGGCTTCCCTCATAGCTCAGTTGGTAAAGGATCTGCCTGTAATGCAGGAGACCCCAGTTTGATTCCTCGGTTGGGAAGATCCACTGGAAAAGGGATAGGGCTATCTACCCCAGTATTCTTGGGCTTCCTTTGTGGCTCAGCTGGTTAAGAATCTACCTGCAATGTGGGAGACCTGGGTTCCATCCCTTAGTTGGGAAGATCCCCTGGAGAAGGGAAAGGATAACCACTAACCTGCTCTCAATCTCTATAATTTTGCCATTTAAAATATATAAATTGTGACCTTTTGAGACTGGGTTTCTCACTAAGCATAAATGCCCTTGAGATGCATTTAAGTTGTTGTATGTGTCAACAGTTGGTTTTATTTTATTGATGAATATTATTCCATAATATGGATATGACAGGTTAATTATTGAAGGGTAGCAGAATATGCTATTCTGAAATATGCCACTTTGGCATAAGGATTATTTTGAGCTGATGTAACAGCAGATGTAAGAAGAGCACTCTAATCTTACATTTTTCTTCCTGAAAACAGGAGATAAAAATTGCCCTGTGAAAGATGCCCTCCCTATACCAAGTTAAATGAAGCACCCTTTGATGGGTGATAAAGCCACGGAAATTCTGTAAAACCAGACCTTGTTAAAATATTTATTATCTACCTTTAGCCTCTCCACATAGTTTAGTTACTTTTCCCAGATTGCATCTCTTTGTTCAACTCACTATAAAAGCACATAAGTTTTGCCATTTCTTTGGGTCTTTATTATCTTTGAAGGCTTCTGTGTCACATAAAATTTCCATTAATTTGTATACTTTTCTCCTGTTAATCTTTTTTATGTCAATTTAGTTTCAGGCCTAGCCAAAAAACCCATATACCTCCCATATATGATTCCAACTGTTGAAGGAAATCTGGGCTTGTTCCAGTTTTTGTGTCATAAATAGACATGTGAAATTACATATATAGATTTCTGGGTGAATGTGAGTTTAACTTTCATTTCCCAGGAATAAATGCCCAAGATTGCAATTACTAATTTGTGTGATGACTATATAGTTTTATAAGAAACCACCAAACTTTTTTTCAGCTTGGCTGTACCATTTTACTTTCCCACCAGCAAGACATGCATGGTTGTTTCTCTACATCCTCAACAGCATTTGCTATTATCTTTTTTTATTTTTAATTTTGCCTGCCAGGTTCCTCTGTCCATGGGGATTCTCCAGGCAAGAATATTGGAGTGGGTTGCCATGCCCTGGGATTCAACCCAGGGATCAAACCCAGGTCTCCCAAATTGCAGGCAGCTTCTTTATCTTCTGAGCCACCTTAGCTATTCTAATAGGTGATGTTGAACGTTTTTTCATATCCTTATTTGCCATCCATACATATTCTTCAGTTTGAAGTCTTTTTACATCTTTTACAAATTATCTAATTGGATGTTTTTGGTTTTATTGCTGAATTAAAGAAAAATAAAACTTTTTTATTTTATATTAGAAGTACAGCCAATTACAGTGTTGTGATAGTTTCAGATTCACAGCAAAGTGACCCAGAAAATTGATGAGTTATGGTAGGTGTATATTCAAATTTTTAAGAAACTACCAAATTATTTTCCAGTGTTTGTAGCATTTTGTACTCCTACCAATATTGTAATAGTGTTCTAGTTGCTCTACATTCTTACAGACTCATAGTGAAGCTTTTAAATATAAGCCATTCAAATTTGAGTGTAATATTTCCTCCTTATGATTTTACATTGTATTTCTTAAATGGCTAATTACATTAAATACCTTTTCATGAGTTTATTTGCCATTTGTACATCTTCTTTGATGAAGTATCTGTTAAAATACTTCTACTTTTAATTAGGTTTTCTTTTTATAATTGAGTTGAAGTTTTTTGTATTTTCAGATACATGTCCTTTGTCAGATATAATTTGCAAATATTTCTCCTACTCTAAATTTCTTTTTTCTGTTTCTTTGAAGAATAAAGGGTTTTTCCCCAATTTCAAAAATGTTCAATTTGTTGATCTTTTAAATTATGTGAAGGTTTCTGTTTTTATCTTTTCTATTTTATCTTTATCTGTTTATACCTTAAGATGTCCTATATTTATATCTATGATGCAATTCAAATAAAATTTTGTATGTGATATGAGGTAAAATTGGTAGGCCATAAGGGTTTCCAATTATTTGTTCTGTTGTTATTTTGTGGTTGTTTCAGAGTTTACAGTGTCCTTCTTTAACTTATTATGATCTTCAAGTCATATTTTATTATTTCATGTTTAGTATAAGAACCTGACAATAGCAGATTTCCATTTTCTCCTTGTGGCTTTTGAGCAATTGTCATACATTTTACATCTTCATTTCTTATAACCCCCATAATACATTGTAATTGATTTGCTTAAAATAATCAGTTAGATATTTAAAGCAAAACATCTTTTATATATACTCACATATTTATCATTTTCATGCTTTTCATTACTTCTATTGGGTTGGCTAAATGTTTGTTCAGGTTATTGTACGATGTTACAGGAAAACCAAAACGAAATTTTTGGCCAATCCAATACTATTTGTAGATTCGGATTTCTATCTGGTTTCAGTTTCCTTTTGCCTCAAGGACCTCTTTTATTGTTTCCTATAATTTAGATCTGCTGGTGAAGAAATCTTTCAACTTTTATATGTCTGACAAAAATTTTTCATTATAATTTTTGAAAGATATTTTCACTCGTGATAAATTCCAGTTTTTCAGGACTTTAAAAAAATATTTTAGTACAATGCTCTATAACCTTCTACTTTGCCTTTTCCTAAAGAGAAGTTTGCTGCCATTGTATATTTCTCTTAAGTGAGATCATTTTCCTGTAATCTTAGAAAAGCAAGATATATACTTTCCTAGTTTCTCAAATTCTAAGATTCCCATCTTTGTTGTCTTCATGAAGTGCTACAATAATGTGGCTTTTTTTCACTGCTAATGTTTGAATATGTGTGCCTTCTCCCCAGTTCACATATTCAAAATCCTAACCTCAAGGGTGATGGCATTAGTTAGGTGGATCCCTTGTGTGGTGATTAGTGTATGAGAGCAGAATCCTCATGAATGGAACTGGTACCCTTATAGAGGATCAACTAAGTTCCCTAGCCACTTCTGCCATTTGAGGATACAACAGAAGCCTGCAACCAGGAAGAAAGCTCTCACCATATTATGCTGATACTCTGATCTGGGGCTTAAAGCCTGCAGAACTGTGAAAAATTGACTTCTGTTGTGGGGTTTTTTGTTGTTGTTGTTGTTAGTTTGTTTGTTTGTTTTTTTTTTTTTAATTTTAGGTAGCATGCTGAATGGACTCACATACTAGGATTATGCCTTATCTGCTCCTTTCCCCCATATTGATTTCGACTTCAGTTTACTTTTCCCTGACGTTTCAATGGCCTGTTCATACCTGTGATACATTATACTATCAGTAGTTTCTCCTCCAAGTGGGAGAAATTGATATTTGGCTGTTTTATTTTGACTTCATAGTACAAGAGAATATCTTTCATCATCAGACCTTTATTATGTACTCATGCAAGGAGGATTGAAACAGAGGTTAAAGTCTAATGTAGAATAAGTCTTTGAGTCTGATATCTTACATGTTGGAATGTGCAATATTTATACAACTTGTAGAGTTTGAGGTTCCCCTTTTATACCATAAAAAGAAAAATGAAGAACTATTTGCTTGCTTGATGTGTAATATAACTAGGAGTAAGATCTAGATTCTTATTTCCAAATTTGAAGTGATTTCCATCATGTGAAACAAACAAACAAAAAAACACAACTACTTTCAATACCTGCCTCTCTCTCCTCGCCCTGCCCCAGAGTATATTTTGAGTACAAAATCATGTGCCCCTCTTTTTTGAGATCTATAGTTCTTGTATTTTATAAATTTTAGTTTCTGTTAATATCTCCATATATTGGTCATTTTCCTATCTCAGACAGAATCAGTTTACCCCTTGAGGTGGCTCTATCAGTTCATAGAGTGTTAAAATACTATGTGTTTGATTTTCTAGATCTCATTATTGGAAACATGGACAATCACAAAAAAGCTTCAATTAATAGCAATAGAAATATAGAAGATAATTGCTGAAATTATATTAGAAATCTAATCTAAATTTCTCATTTAACTGATGAATAAAGCCAGGTCAAGCATGTGTTACCAGTCATCTGAACCAGAGGTTGGTCTGCCTCATGCTTAGCTTGTGACTCTTTCAGCTACATTTGATCCCCTCCCCTCCACCTACAATATGGGAGACCTGGGTTTGACCCCTGGATTGGGAAGAACCCCTGGAGGAGGGCATGGCAACCCACTTTAGTACTCTTGCCTGGAAAATCCTATGGATGGAGAAGCCTGGTAGGCTGCAGTCCATGGGTTCGCTGAGAGTCGGACATGACTGAGAGACTTCACATTCACTTTTTGCTTTCATGCATTGGAGAAGAAAATGGCAACCCACTCCAGTGTTCTTGCCTGGAAAATCCCATGGATGGAGGAGCCTGGTGGGCTGCTGTCCATGGGGTCGCACAGAGTCGGACACAACTGACGTGACTTAGCAGCAGCAGCAGCAGCCATCCAAAATTCAATAGAAATTTAATCTTCTCACAGCCTATTTACCACTGATTTCACCTTTAAAACAAACAATTCTATATGATTGCACTAAGATTTGCATTTGTCAGGAGACA
The DNA here is from genome assembly GCF_055505025.1 of Bos grunniens. Lineage (NCBI taxonomy): Eukaryota > Metazoa > Chordata > Mammalia > Artiodactyla > Bovidae > Bos > Bos grunniens. Next base: position 81,184,687 of record NC_141194.1, on the reverse strand, counting down.
AAGTAAATGGCAGTAAATTATGTTTTACATTTGGATAGCTAATTATTACTGTATTATAATATAAAATTAAAAGATGATTATACTTCTGAGATGAATGTAGATTTAATCTAACTTCTCAAATGTGTTTATGCTTATAAGTAATAACAATTTTCATAAATATGAAAAAGCAAATGACTATTCAGTTGCAAGAGCAAAGAAATTAACTGTCAGTTTTCAGGTTCATTCTCCACCATGAAAACTCTGGAAATAATTTTAAAAATCAGAACATATAATTCAAATATGTTGGCTGGTAGGTGCTGTCAACCAGAGAACCAACTTATGATTGTCACATTTAAATTGCCAATTTATTCCCACTGGATACTCTCAAGTAACAGGTTATTTGCACATCTGTTGATAGATAATCACTCAATCATCATTTGGGGCACTAGTCTACCAGATGGTGAATAATCCTGATATAAGATAAATTTTCAAAGCACATATTAGAATTAGAATTTAGAAAGCTGCCATTTGTTTTAGTTTAGTGTTTTGGCATTCAACATAGTTTCATTTTGTGAAAACCAGATTGTAGGTATTTGTCACTCTCCTTGCAGGTGTCAATATTACTATATCAGCAAATAACTGTTTAGAAGTTCCTTGATGATGGTGATAAATTATGTTGGAAATTTCAAATCATAACTGAAAGGATGATACGATATCATTTTGTTGGAAAGGATTTTGAAAGGTAATTTATATTCATTCCCTAGCCTTGAACTAAGCCTCAGTCACCTTAATCCATCCCTAAACTTGTTTTTAGTCTCCTAGAAGTGGACATTTTTGCTTCCCTCTAGAGATAATTCTAAAATACAGGATTTAAAAAAGAGATAACCTCAAGGCAAACAAAAACAATCGTTATTTGGTTCTTTTTGTCATTAAGTCATGTCTAACTCTGTGACCCCCATGGACTGTAGCCTGCCATGCTCTTCCGTCCATGGAATTCTCCAGGCAGGAATACTGGAGTTGGTAGCCATTTCCTTTTCCAGGTGATCTTCATGACCCAGGGATCAAACCCAAATCTCCTGCATTGCAGGCAGCTTCTTTACCATCTGAGCTACGAGGGAAGCCCCTCACGAGTTGCCAGTCCAGGTTCGATGCACGATACTGGAAGCTTGGGGCTAGTGCACTGGGACGACCCAGAGGGATGGTATGGGGAGGGAGGAAGGAGGAGGGTTCAAGATGGGGAACACATGTATACCTGTGGCGGATTCATTTTGATATTTGGCAAAACTAATACAATTTGTAAAGTTTAAAAATAAAATAAAATTTAAAAAAAATGAGTGAAAAAAAATAATACCTAAAACTTGAGCAGCAATTTAAATTTTACCAAGTGATTTCTAACAATATTAATATTATTCCCAGTTTATAGAAAAGAGGGTCAGTAATTTGCACCCTATCCAAGTCATAGCAGCAATATATATATTATATATACATGTGTGTATGGTGTGTGTGTATATATTTATATATGTATGTATGCATGCTACCTAGTTTTGAGCTGTAGAGAATATAATCTATTTAAAGTATCTAGCATTTTAACGGAGAAGGCAATGGCAACCCACTCCAGCAGCAGCAGCATTTTAACCCAAGTCTTTTGTCTCACATCCTATTCTCTTTCATTTAACCACTAAGAATTCTTAGTGGTTCTTGTTTCTTGTTTCTAGAATTCTTGTTTCTCTAAGAATATCTGCTCTAAAGGATCTAAATAATTTCTGCGACTACATAGATTATGTGAGGCTGCTGCTGCTGCTAAGTCATGTCAGTCGTGTCTGACTCTATGCGACCCCATAGACGGCACCCCACCAGGCTTCCCCGTCCCTGGGATTCTCCAGGCAAGAACACTGGAGTGGGTTGCCATTTCCTTCTCCAGTGCATGAAAGTGAAAAGTGAAAGTAAAGTTGCTGAGTCATGTCCTACTCTTCGAGGACCCCATGGACTGCAGCCTACCAGACTCCTCCGTCCATGGGATTTTCCAGGCAAGAGTACTGGAGTGGGGTGCCATTGCCTTCTCTGCTATGTGAGGCTACAGACTCTTATTCCCTCTAAGTCATATCATATCCTGCAAAAGTGGCTTGAATGGCCATCCTCCATGGTCACACATCACACTTTATGTACTCTAACTTAGTTAGCTTAGTTGCTCAATTGTGTCCAATTTTTTGTGACTCCATGGACTACATCACTGCAGGCTTCCCTGTCCATCACTAACTCCCAGACCTTGGTCAAACTCATGTCCATTGAGTTGGTGATGCCATCCAGCCATCTTATCCCCTGTCATCCCCTTCTCCTTCTGCCTTCAATCTTTCCCAGCATCAGGGTCTTTTCCAATGAGTCCGTTCTTCACATCAGGTAGCCAAAGTATTGGAGGTTCAGCTTCAGCATCAGTCCTTCCAATGAATATTCAGGACTGATTTCTTTAGGATGGACTGGTTTGATCTTGCAGTCCAAGGGACTCTCGAGTTTTCTCCAACACTCGGTCTTCTCCAACACTACAGTTCAAAAGCATCAGTTCTAACTTACCTTTAAAGGTACTCTAACTTACCTTTAATTATTTCCTGGCCTTTGTAATTGGCATCTAATATTTGCTGTTTGTCCAACTACAACATAGGCACCTTTTGTTTCCCTTGTTCATTCCATAGCTCTAATACCTGATATTTTTACTGGTACATAGCAGATGCTGTATTTTTTGTTTGTTTGTTTATATGCTCAGTTTTTATTAAAATCAATGAGAAAAAGACCTTGGTTTACCCACCTAAAATAAGAAAGTGTTCTCAAACTATCTTATTATGAAGGACTTGTTTGTGGACACCCAAAAGAGTCCACAAAAGAATAAAGTACAGATAGAATTTAGGGAAGATGGAAGATCAAGTTTAGGGTTGTATGAAATTAAAAAAAAAAATGTATACAGAGAAAGTTTCCAGCTTTCCTAGTAGATCAAAGAGATGACTGAGTTCTCAGTCATCTTGTTGTTTCACCAACAGTCCTCATGTTGAAAAGAGTAAAATGGAGATGATTAACCCCAAAATAGGCAGGTCGTCTGACCAAGAGGAAGAATCACCATCTGCTAGGAAGACCTGTCCTAAATCTTTTGCACCTCCTCTAAGGTCTAAAGACGTTTGTCTTTTCCATCGGACTTCTCCGATGTCCTCACTCAAGCCTTCCTGACGTAGACACTTACTTTCTGATTCCACATTCACACAAATCGACTGGTACTGTGTTTCATGACTTGGAAGAATTTTTCTCTTTTTAATGAGGATGCACTCAGGATAAGATCTGCAACAGCAGCAGTTTTAGAATTAATCATTCCGCTTGTTCGTGTTTAAAGCTCAAGTTAATAACTCCTTCAAAATAAATCTCAAAACCAAGTGGACCAACTGTAATCAAAATTCTGGTGCACAGCCCTGTGCCCCACAAACCACTGCCTTCCCAGGTGTGCTCCTGAATCGCTATGGATTGTTTTCTCAATTTGTTCACATCATTAATAGAGACAGGTGCAAAAAGCAGCTCAGCTCTTTTCCTCCATTGGCTCCTGCTCTGGGTGTCTTCTTTTTGCCCTTCCAGACTCACTTTCCACCCATCCACTCCCAGACAGAGATGCTGGCCCATATGGACATCATGAACATACTTTTATGGGTTCTGGCTTCTGGTTGGCTTTGGCTGGAATGCAGGTATCCGTCTTGAGTTGGAAGGGAACATGTGGGTGTAATAAATATCTCCACCTCCCTCTGCGCCCTCCATCTCCATGTCCTGCTGATGCCAGATGCTGTATTTTAAAATCTGTGCTTAATGAATAAATAAATCTAATTAGCTTTCAATAATGATGTTAGGTTGGATGCTTCTAAAGAGTTTATATGTCTAACCTCTCTCAACAGTGGTTATAGGACTTAATTGATACTGATTTCCTAATAAATGAATAATCTATTCTGTTTCTTCTGCAGCTGCTGCTAAGTTGCTTCAGTCATGTCCGACTCATTGCCCTACCAGTTGTTCAGATGTTCATTCAATATTCAGGCATTATAAATTTAGGGTCTAATTATTTGTGAAATCTAAATCAACAATTTAGTTGTCATCTGATTAAGTTTTCTGATGATTAATAAGTTTTAGTAACCTGCCTAAACAGAGGGAAGATCCCCTGTAGGAGGGCCAGGCAACCCACTCCAGTATTCTTCCCTGAAGAATCCCATGGTCAGAGGATACTGGGAGGCTGTAGTCCATGGGATTGCAAGGAGTTGGACATGACTGAAGTAATTTAGCATGTATGCATGACTTCCATAACAGAAGCTAACTGCACTCTCTCATAGGGCCACTATTTCACTATAACCAAAGCTAACTATTCAGAGGAATTTGGGAAGCCCAAGGCTACAGCAGATTCTGAGTAAAAATCAGTCCTCATCATTGAACACATAGCTCTTTATATCTGCTTAAGTGTTGACTGGCTGATTAATTACTATCGATAAGGGCTACAGACTGTAATTAGGGTGTATCTCCAAAATTATGAGAGAAGGTCAGATAAACATGATCTTTCAAACCTTTCACTGATTGAGATCAATATGAAATAGATTAGACTGGTCATATGCAGAAGTCCTCTAACAGATGAATTGTAAATGTTATTTTGACTAGAGTTTCTCCCAGAACTTGATCCTAGACAGTATCCCTCTGTTTCACTAAGAGGAGTAACACCTAAATGTCCATCAAGTTAGATAGTGTTATAAAACTTTGTGGGTGGAACTGTCTGCAGAGCTTAGAAAAGAAATTCCAGAGTGGATTGAATTAGTGTCTATTTGGTTTTATCCAGGAGAATGAGAGGCTATATTTAACAGATGTGATTTTTCTCTTCACAAGCCCACAGAAAGTGTTCCTTTTAGTGAAATAGGTGACGTTTTCTGGGCTTTCCACAATATGAATTAACTATCCAAAGAAATTCTTCACCTCCTCCACTCATTAAAAGACCTCCCATTTACTTGTGTACTTGATGACAAAAGATGACTATACCATAGACAACAGTGATTACTAGGAAATTCATGTCTGCATTATCTTTTCTTAAATGTACCAATTCCATTTTAAGGTTTTGGTAGGTGAGACCAAGGAAAGAGATTTCAACAGTCCTTCTCTCTACCAGTTTACATATTCATGTAAAACAGTTTCAATAATAGTATTCTTGGATAGTTTTATCTCAGGTTATCTATAGAGTTTTTCATTTTCATCCCACTTTGCAAACAGTGCTTTGAAAAGGCACATGACATGAAAAGAAAATATTTGTTATTGATTTTTTTTAAAAAACATCTTTTATAGAAATGTCCCTTTCTTGTGTTCATGTATTCTCTTTCTTGCTCAAACCTCATTTTTTTTCCTCATCGAAAGAAATATGATCTGCTGTCACTTCTGCTTATTAATTTATACTGTATCCAATGAATCTCTAGACACACATTACAAAGATTAAAACAAAAGTTAATCCAAAAGAAAAGGTTGTTTCCTGACTCTCTGAACCTTATTTTATGGTCCATGTGTGGGTACTTGCCTGTCTCTTTGTTTGCTAATAGTGTAGAGATTTTCAGTAGCAAGAATAAAAATTCTACCTGAAATATTTTATTCTCCAAAACCACATAGATACAATTTAAATAACAAAAAATACATGTTCAATATTTTCTGTCAAAAAATTACTCAAAATGCACATTGTGTATTTTGTAGAACTTGATTTGTATGAAGTTGTCTTTACAGATGGACAAAAGCTACTGTGTGGTCAAATTTGAGGGACTCAGTTTCCTCAGAATGTACACACACACATTTGTTACAATGCTTAACATTATACCCTTAGATATAGAGTCCTTTGTATTTTAAACACATTTCTGTCTTTTAGTTTCTCTTATTTAAATACAAATACATTTCGTTAGAGGAACTTAAACTCCCACATCTCTCATTTATAACTTGTTTTCAAAGCTTCATGTAACCATATATGTGAGCACATTTGTTCAATGAAATATTGGTGTAAGCCTTAGCCATTCAATAAAATATTGGAGAAAGAAGCTTTCAGTCAGTTCAGTCACTCAGCCATGTCCAACTCTCTGCACCCTATGGACTGCAGCATGCCAGGCTTCCCTGTCCATCACCAACTCCCGGAGCTTGCTCAAACTCATGTCCATCGAGTTGGTGATGCCATCCAGCCATCTTATCCTCTGTCGTCCCCTTCTCCTCCTGTCTTCAGTCTTTCCCAGCATCAAGGTATTTTCCAATGAGACAGTTCTTCACATCAGTTGGCCAAAGTACTTGAGCTTCAGCTTCAGCATCACTTCTTCCAATGAATATTCAGGACTGATTTCCTTTAGGTAGGATTGACTAGTTTGATCTCCCTACCGTCCAAGGAACTCTCAAGACTCTTCTCCAACACCTCAGTACAAAGGCATCAGTTCTTCGATGCTCAGCTTTCTTTATGGTCCATCCATACGTGACTACTGGAAAAACCATAGCTTTGACTAGACGAACCTTTGTTGGCAAAGTAATGTCTTTGCTTTTTTTAATATGCTGTCTAGGTTGGTCATAGGTTTTCTTCCAAAGAGCAAGTGTCTTTTAATTTCACGACTGCCGTCACCATGTGCAGTGATTTTGGAGTCCTAGAAAGTAAAGTCTCTTACTCTTCCCATTGTTTCCCCCTCTATTTGTCATGAAGTAATGGGACCAAATGCCATGATCTTAGTTTTTTGAATGTTGAGTTTTAAGCCAGATTGTTACTCTACTCTTTCACTTTCATGAAGAGACTCTTTAGTTCCTCTTCACTTTCTGCCATAAGGGTGGTGTCATCTGCATATCTAAGGTTATTGATATTTCTCCAGGCAATCTTGATTCCAGCTTGTGCTTTATCCAGCCCGGCATTTCGCATGATGTACTCTGCATATAATTTAAATAAGCCGAGTGACAACATGCAGCCTTGACATACTCCTTTCCCAATTTGAACTAGTCCATTTTTCCCTGTACAATTCTAACTGTTGCTTCTTGACCTGCATACATATTTCTCAGAACTATGGTAAGATGGTGTGGTATTCCCATCTCTTGAAGAATTTTCTATAGTTTGTTGTGATCCACACAGTCAAAGGCTTTAGCATATTGAATAAAGCAGAAATAGATGTTTTTTTTTTTTTTCCTGGAATTCTCTTGCTTTTTCTATGATCCAATGGATGTTGGCAATTTAATCTCTGGTTCCTCTGCCTTTTCTAAATCCAGCTTGAAAATCTGGAAGTTCTCAGTTCACATACTGTTGAAGTCTTTCTTGGCGAATTTTGAGCATTACTTTGCTAGCATGTGAGATGAGTGCAGTTGTGCTGTAGTTTGAACATTCTTTGCCATTGCCTTTCTTTGGGTTGGAATGAAAATGACCTTTTCCTGTCCTGCAGCCACTGATGAGTTTTCTAAATTTGTTGGCATATTGCATGCAGAAGAAGCTTTAAAGATTCCCCAATGCAAATCCTTCACATTATAGAGGAGGAAGTAGGAAAGGGAGTGGTTTGTGTCCCAGCTCAGTGTTTCTTCCTCTATACCAAACTTGTCTTATTATTTTGCTATAGAATAATGTTGACACAAACTTGCTAATATGACAGGAAAGTATATGGCCCTTCCTCTTGATAATGTAAGACATATGCTCTGACATAAATCTGGTCTTCTAGACTTCTAAATGCACAGAATAGGCAGGAGTAGTCAGACAAGATACATACCTTATTACACAAGTGGAAAGAAAATAAATGCTTTACTGTTAATACACATTGAAAAGTCATTTATACTCAAAAATAGTGTTCAATGCAAAATATTAGGTGTCAGTCAGGCACAGGTGTGGTAAAAGTTTCCTTCCAATATCTCATTCATTAGTCTTTCCCATTTCCCCCAAGAATTCTTGCAGTACAATTGAAAAATAAAATTGTATATATTTAGAGTATATGACATTATGATCTGAAAGATGTTCATAAAATGATTACCATAGTCAACTTAATTAACACATCTATCATCTCACATTCTTACCTTTTTTGTGTATGGCCAGACCATTTAAGATCTCATCTTTTAGCCAATTTCGAATAAGTATTACACTATTATTAACTATAGTGACCATGGATACTCAGAACTTATCCATATTATAAATGAAAGTTTGTACACTTTCACAAACCTATGTCCATTTCTCCCATTCCCTCAGCTCCTGGCAATCACCATTCTACTCTGTTTCTGTGAGTTCGATTAATTTATATATATATATATTTCAAGATTCCACATATAAATGAGCTCATACAGTATTTATCTTTCTCTGTATGGCTTATTTCACTTAGTATATTGTCTTTCAGTTTCATCCATGTTGTCCTAAACAGCAGGATATCCTTCTTCTTTATGAATGAATAATATTCCATTATATGTTGTTTATCTTTTATGTTGGGGTAAGGGTGACACAAGCAAAATGAAACTGTTCCATCTTACCCTCTTCAGTGTATCCAGTCTCAGGTTTTTTTATTTAACAGTGGCTAAGACCTTGGCATTGGGTTCTGGGACTCCCACTAAGACACTCTCATCTATGGGCGATTGTCAAAATTGATTTTCTGTGGGAACTCAATATAGAAAAATATTTTGCTATCTTGCTAGTATCATTCCACCTCAGTTTCTCCCATTATATTTGAAATGCCACTATCAGAAAAAAATATTTCTTTGTATCTCCGGAAGTTCTGAGTTTAAGAAACCATTCCTTTTTTAAAAGTATTCATTTGTCAAATTACTTCCCAGTGGTCTAATTAGTTGATAGCAGGTCCTAGAGGCTTAGACAACCAGTGAAGTAAAGTTGTATGGAGAAATGAAACAGTGAGTAGAACATGAGGCACTGTGTTAGGGAATTCAGGGTTACAATTAGGCAGCTATAGGGGCTGCATAATTTCGGTGTGGAAGTGCGAAAAATGCACTGAAAACTCCACATTTTGCTAAGAACAGGCCATGATTTTGTCAAAAGTTCTGGATGGAAAGAAAACAGTGGTGCAAGCTGAGGCTGGCTGGCATTTATTAGGTGTTTTCTTTTTGAAGGGCTCTGTGCTAGGCCCCATGGGGTGCCAGCTTTATCACAGTGTTTGATACTTGCAGGTAAACAATACAGGTTTCTCGAATTTTAAGGATAAAGAATTTCACAACTTCTCAACTAAAGTGATTTCCTACATACAGTAGCTCCAGTCTTCAAAGATAGTTTCTCACTCTCTTCAAACATGCCCTGTAGTTTCTGTTTATAAAGGTACCAAAGTCTGCTCAAGCTCAGAAATAAAGAAAATGAAAGATCTAATATTCAGAGTTCTTAACTAGAACCAATTCTCCTGGTTTATTATTCTTCAGGGCAAGTAGTTGCACATCATTGAGAAACTAATGGTGCAACATAAAGAGGAGGTTTCAACCCACTGGAAGTCTATTATATCGTTCTCCCATAATATAGTACCCTGAGGCTTTCAAATGTAATCTTACTACAAATTATGCTAAATCTGGCTACACACTGGACAACTCTTTGAATTGACAGCTTCAAAAAAATCAAAGTGACCTAAAGTCAATAATATCTTGTGCGTTTTTCCTTTCTTTTCTATATGTTTCACCTTTCCTTCACCTGCTATGTCTTCAGCTCAGATTTTGACTATAATCCAGAACTTCACATACTGTCACACGGCTGTGATGAGAAAACGAGGTACTTGTTCTCATGAGAATGTTTCCCATATTGAAGTGGTCAACTGTCTGTTGTAATCCTAGAATGTAAAACCAATGCCTCCTTTCTCTCGTGAAATTTTTTGGCTCCAGGCTGTGGGCTAAACCCAGTCATCCCAATTTTTCAATAAATGTTTGTTGGGAACTAAGGAAATCTAACATTTAATCATTTAATACATTTGATCATTAGTTATTTAATACAAATTATCTATACATACCAATAGGGGTTTCCTCGTTCTGGAAGTCTTGTGTCTAAAACTTGAGAGGAGTTGAGGATCTCTCACCCAGGTAAGGACTGTTATAAAAATCTATTTTATGATTTAGAGTGTCGTGTAGTAGTCAAGTGCCCAAACTGTAGAGCCAGACTGCCTGTTTCAGATATTTGTTCCACTTCTTGCAGACTGACCATGTGGTACTTTTAATTTAACAACTCTATGACTTTGTTTCCTTATTTGGAAAACTGAGATAGTAAAAGTACCTCTTGCATGTGATTTTGGTGAGTTAAACAATACATATAACATACTTACAACTCAAATTATCGATGTTATTTATTATTACTATGGTTTTTAATTTTACTAGGTGTCAAGCCCTTTGCTAGGAGCTGAAAGTACAGAGTTGAAAATATTTTGAAGTAGTGGAGGCAGTTATCATATCATGTGATCAGTGAGGTAACTTGCCAGCTCTCAGGGGAATCAAGGAGGGTTTCATTGGAGGTATTATTCTAAAACTAGATATGGAAAATGAGTAGGAGTGAGCCAGGCAGAGTGCGAAGGCATCTTATGGGAGTAACAGTGTTCTTAAAAGGAGAGAACAGCCGTGAGAGAAGAGAGCATATGGTAAATTCAAAGAACTGAGAGAAGTTCAATATGGATGATACAGAAAAATCACATAGGCCCTTGTAATAAATATCAAGAAATTGTTTTTTCAAAATTTTATTGAAGTATAGCTGATTTACAGTCTTGTGTTAGTTCCAAGTGTACAGAAAGTGATTCACTTATGTATGTAAATATATATATATATAAATATAAAATATATATGTATATTCTTCTTCAGATTGTCTTACCTTATAGAGTATTGAATATAGTTCCCTGTGTTATACAATATGTCCTTGTTGGTTATCTATCTATTTTATATATAGTAGTGTGTATATGTTAATTCCAACCTCCTAATTTAGACTTTATCATGAATGCAGTGGGAAATTTTGATGGGTTTTAAGTAGAAGAATGACTGGATCATATTCTCATTTTAAAATGATTATTTGACTACCATATGGTTAAGATATTGAGAATAAGCAGAATTGTTAAGTGGCTATTGTGGTGGTAATGGGATGGAGATAAGTGGAAGGAATACATAGGTATTAAGGAGGTAGAGTCAGAGGTACTTAATGATTGAATCTTAGATTGAGAGAGGAGAACTCAAGGATTCATTGAATGTAATGGTTATGATACATCTTCAGTATGGAGACAAAGGACGTTTCAAGTTTTAAACTGAAAAATGTTTCCATACTCCAATATAGGAAACAGAGGATGAGGAACATATTTGGGAGTAATAGGTAATAAAAGCTATTGGCTTTGGTTTTAGATATCTTTGGTGTGAAGTGCCTATGCAGCTACTAAGTGAAAATATCTTGGGAAAATGCATGTGGAACTTAGGTGAGAAGTCATGGTATAGCCCATGTTTTAATCAGATCACTTGGCTACCCTTTGAACCCAGTCATATTGGATAGGTTTTTTAAACTGCCGTGAAGTGGATTTTATGTTGTGGTGCTCTGAGATCTTTATAGATTTTTATCTGAACAATTCTCCCATTCTCCTCTGAATGTAGTTCAGTCTAAATCAACTACTGGCCAGACATACCACCTGTTTAGCAGTTGTGCTTAGGTCTTCTGAAAACTGTGTGATATCTTTCTTGGTTTCTAATTTTCATTCTACTTGTGGCCTTTGCCAAAGCCATTAACCTCCTTGTCCTCCAACATATCTGTTTCTAATGAAGGAATGATAATAATTTTGACATCTTACCCTTCCTTAGCAGAAGAGTTTAGTAAGCAGTGATAAGTTTTCCAGTTCAACACTTCTATCTGCCAGCCATTAAATACTCATTTAAAAATGTTCAGGCTCCTTGGAGTCAGTGTGCTGCACTGATGCTTGTTTCTGATATCCATAAAAACTTCTGTCTCTTCAAAGGAGACAATGAAGCAACTCATTTGGGACAGTAACCAGTCATATTGTTAGTTATCAAGAAAGTTTCATTGGGCCTTTACTTCACTCTTTCACAGAATAAAAATAATGAACACCTATATTTTATTTTGCATATGAGCGCAGAGCCATGGCACCCTACCAACAAAAGATTTATAGTGAGGAGGACAAATGAAACATTAAGACATATAACATAGTCATAGTGAAATGAGCTTCATCACAAGGGGACCAGATAGAGAAACTCCAAACTTGAAGTAAAGTAACCTTGGGAATTCTGGACTATAGCAATAACTCCAAGCTCTATAACTATTATAAAATCTACATTTAGAGAGTATCGTGTGGTAGTTAAGTGCCCAGGTTGTGGATCCAGATTGCACTTACACACACAAATACACACACACACACACACACACACATAATGAGATGCAAAGAATACTGCATTAAATTCTGGTCCTAATTTATTTATTTATTGAGTTATTGAGAGTCTATTAGGTTATGAGTATATATTGATGAATAAAACACCCATGGCACCTGAGTTTATGGAGCTTATATTCTGGTAAGAGAGACAAAAAATAATCAAATAATTTCATAATTAAAACTGATAAGTTCTATAAAGGAAATTCATATATATTGAGTTGGCCAACCCACACAAGTGATGGAGTATAGTGAGGACCCTACATTAGATATGACATGTGGGAAGATGGGTCTGAGGTGTTAGCATTTAAGGTGAAGGAGATAATGACCCACTCATACAAGCAACAGAGGGAAGCAAATTCTAGAAGGAAAGATGAGCATGAGCATGTATGAAAGCTCTGAAGTTGTGAAAAGCCTGTTGTTCTCAATGACCTGAAAGGAGGCCTGTATGGCTACAGAGAAGTGAAAGGTGGGGACAGTGGCCCACATTGCATTGTAGAAGGAGTTAAGGTAGGTAGAGATTATTTAAGGCCTTATTGGCCATGGGTCTTAATTTGGGTTTTATCCTAAGGGAGAAGAAAAGCCATGAAAGGGTTTAATCAATAAAGCAGTATGATAAAATTTACATTTTTGATAGACCTCTCTGGCTTTCACATGCAGTGATGATTAGAGGGGTCAGGAGAAGTACAAAGACCATTTAGGAGACTCTAGCAGTGGCCTCTGAGACACATGATGGTGACCAAAATAATATTGGTGGAAGTAGAGATAAAGAAAAATGGCTATGTCTGATATATATTTAGAAATTATAACTAATAGTGCTTACTAATAGATTATATATGTGAGGTAGTGGAGAGGAAAATATCCAGCATGACTCTTAAGAGTTCTCACTTGAAAAAAAATAGATTTTACTGGCATTTACTGACATGGGAAAAACTGAAACAGAAAATGTAGGTGAAGATGCCCACGAAAAATCCAAGCAGAGATGTCAAGTAAGCAGAATGAATATAAACCTGGAAATTGTAAGGATAGGGCAGAGATGAATATAGTAACTTGTGGCCGTAAGGTTGACTGAGAGCTTCCAGAGAAAGAGTATAGAGATGCCAGAAGTGAGCACTATAACACTCCAACCTTCAGTGGTCAGGAAGAGGGGGAAGGACTAGCAAAGGGGACTTAAAATAGCCTATCTCCAAACTTTCCCTAATCTGCCTTTGTTTGGTTTTAATCACTGCCACATCATCTTTGTTCTGGCCACTAGTAAGACTCTCCTGAAACAAAAGGGTGAGATTTTAAAAGATATGACAGTTATCTTAGAGCTTCCTTTTTTTCACATCTTACTTCTGTTGTTTATACACACTCTGAAACAATCTATGAAACAGGAACCAAAAAATTAGATGAAAATACTCTGCATTAGCTTCACTACTCTCTAGATGTTGCACTTCTGTTACTATGTGAAAAAGTTTTCTCCACAAAGGTCATGGAATTTTTGAGGGACGTGGTATCTGTCTGGTGAGACTTTACTCAAAATATAACTGCATGTAGGATAAGAGATTCATCAAGCTTCATCAAGATTCATCAATTCTGACAGATTACAGAGCATTCCCCTTTTGGACAGATTTGGCAGACTGAGAAAAGTATAAGTTAAAATGATAAGGAAAATCTATTATAAATTTTCCCATCATTCTTGTTTTATGCCCTTGCAATTTCTCTAGAAATTAAAACATCAGAAGGACAGGGCTGAGTGCTTTTTGTTATTCTTGAGGTTGGTTTTCTTAAAATGTATTAGGGTGACAGGAGATTAACATTCCTATTCAATCAGCAGTTTATAGATTTCCATTCACCTAAATACCTAAAAATATTAAAACAGATTTTTTGTACAGGTTGGAAATTATCTCTAGAATTAACCCATCACTTGAGATATGTCATTACCAATTAGCCTTTTTGCTTTTTTTCTTTGATTGTTCAAGCTTTTATTATTTTTTAATGCAATGTGCTGCCTGTGAGTAATATCTACTTGCTAAAACAGAACCAGAAAACCTTTATTGGCATATTTCTGGTAGTGTTAGTTCAACCCCTGATTTTTATTGAAAAATAAAGGGATCAATTTGGCAATAGATTAAAACTACCTTTCTAGAAGAATATTCTGTGGATGGGTATAGCCAGTCTCAGGGAGTAACAAGTCTTCTCTTCCCCACTTCCTGCACCTCAGGAAACTTTCAGTCAAGCTAGGAGACCTTCCCAGGAAGAGAAGGCAATTCAAGTCTGTTAGAGTGCTGTGGGCTCCAGGAGAGTCTTCAGGCTGGTATTCAATGGTATGGATTCAGGTCCATTTCAGGCAGCTCAGTCTTTTCTGTAATCAGGTTGAGCGTTCCCTCAGTGAATCACATCACTTATTCATTTATTTTTTCACAAAACTTGTAATGAGTACCTTCTTGATCCTGAATGACCATGGGCCTCCATCTTCAAGCACAGCAGAATGGGTGTCTGTCCTCATATAGCTTCTTGCTGCTGTTTGCACTTGCCACTTGGTCAGATTCCATAGCACCATGAGATACTAGTAGTTTTTTGGTTTGGAAGAAGGACCAGGGAAACAAAAGAGAAAAAGTTTAAATATTCATTTATATTATAAATGTGTTGGCCTTATGATACCCCACACAGCTCTGGGTAGAGGTTATATGTTCAGTCAAAAGGTTCATAGAGTTAAATATAAATGTTGGGGCTTACAAAGATCCTGGAGATCATCTAGGACAACACTTTCATGTAATAAATGAGGACACTGACAAAGAGAAGAAAACAGCTCTGTTCAAGATTGTATAGAAGGCTGGGGTCACAGCCAACCTCCAGGACTCTATCTCTTGCACCAACTTGGCACAAAAACAATTAAAGAAATCTTGCTCTAAGTAGAAATGACCTGAGAGTCAACAGATATATTTTAGGGGGAAAGATAAATTGAGAAAATTTTACGTAAAGAAAAAAAGAATACCAAAGAGTAAGTTAGGGATATTTTTCAAAATTGTTTATGAATCATTTCATCCCAAAACAATGAATTTCACCTTTTTCTCAAGCGCACATGGAACCTTCTCCAGGATAGATCACATCCTGGGCCATAAAGCTAGCCTTGGTAAATTCAAAAAAATAGAAATCATTCCAAACATTTTTTCTGACCACAATGCAGTAAGATTAGATCTCAATTACAGGAGAAAAACTATTAAAAATTCCAACATATGGAGGCTGAACAACACGCTGCTGAATAACCAACAAATCACAGAAGAAATCAAAAAAGAAATCAAAATTTGCATAGAAACGAATGAAAATGAAAACACAACAACCCAAAACCTGTGGGACACGGTAAAAGCAGTCCTAAGGGGAAAGTTCATAGCAATACAGGCACACCTCAAGAAACAAGAAAAAAGTCAAATAAATAACCTAACTCTACACCTAAAGCAACTAGAAAAGGAAGAAATGAAGAACCCCAGGGTTAGTAGAAGGAAAGAAATCTTAAAAATTAGAGCAGAAATAAATGCAAAAGAAACAAAAGAGACCATAGCAAAAATCAACAAAACCAAAAGCTGGTTCTTTGAAAGGATAAATAAAATTGACAAACCATTAGCCAGACTCATCAAGAAACAAAGGGAGAAAAATCAAATCAACAAAATTAGAAACGAAAATGGAGAGATCACTACAGACAACACAGAAATACAAAGGATCATAAGAGACTACTATCAACAATTATATGCCAATAAAATGGACAACGTGGAAGAAATGGACAAATTCTTAGAAAAGTACAACTTTCCAAAACTGGACCAGGAAGAAATAGAAAATCTTAACAGACCCATCACAAGCATGGAAATTGAAACTGTAATCAAAAATCTTCCAGCAAACAAAAGCCCCGGTCCAGACGGCTTCACAGCTGAATTCTACCAAAAATTTAGAGAAGAGCTAACACCTATCCTGCTCAAACTCTTCCAGAAAATTGCAGAGGAAGGTAAACTTCCAAACTCATTCTATGAGGCCACCATCACCCTAATACCAAAACCTGACAAAGATCCCACAAAAAAAGAAAACTACAGGCCAATATCACTGATGAACATAGATGCAAAAATCCTTAACAAAATTCTAGCAATCAGAATCCAACAACACATTAAAAAGATCATACACCATGATCAAGTGGGCTTTATCCCAGGGATGCAAGGATTCTTCAATATCCGCAAATCAACCAATGTAATACACCACATTAACAAATTGAAAAATAAAAACCATATGATTATCTCAATAGATGCAGAGAAAGCCTTTGACAAAATTCAACATCCATTTATGATAAAAACTCTCCAGAAAGCAGGAATAGAAGGAACATACCTCAACATAATAAAAGCTATATATGACAAACCCACTGCAAACATTATCCTCAATGGTGAAAAATTGAAAGCATTTCCTCTAAAGTCAGGAACAAGACAAGGGTGCCCACTTTCACCATTACTATTCAACATAGTTTTGGAAGTTTTGGCCACAGCAATCAGAGCAGAAAAAGAAATAAAAGGAATCCAAATTGGAAAAGAAGAAGTAAAACTCTCACTATTTGCAGATGACATGATCCTCTACATAGAAAACCCTAAAGAGTCCATCAGAAAATTACTAGAAATAATCAATGACTACAGTAAAGTTGCAGGATATAAAATCAACACACAGAAATCCCTGGCATTCCTATACACTAATAATGAGAAAACAGAAAGAGAAATTAAGGAAACAATTCCATTCACCATTGCAACGGAAAGAATAAAATACTTAGGAATATATCTACCTAAAGAAACTAAAGACCTATATATAGAAAACTATAAAACACTGGTGAAAGAAATCAAAGAGGACACTAATAGATGGAGAAATATACCATGTTCATGGAATGGAAGAATCAATATAGTGAAAATGAGTATACTACCCAAAGCAATTTATAGATTCAACGCAATCCCTATCAAGCTACCAACAGTATTCTTCACAGAGCTAGAACAAATAATTTCACAATTTGTATGGAAATACAAGAAACCTCGAATAGCCAAAGCGATCTTGAGAAAGAAGAATGGAACTGGAGGAATCAACCTACCTGACTTCAGGCTCTACTACAAAGCCACAGTTATCAAGACAGTATGGTACTGGCACAAAGACAGAATTATTGATCAATGGAATAAAATAGAAAGCCCAGAGATAAATCCACGCACATATGGACACCTTATCTTCGACAAAGGAGGCAAGAATATACAATGGATTAAAGACAATCTCTTTAACAAGTGGTGCTGGGAAATCTGGTCAACCACTTGTAAAAGAATGAAACTGGACCACTTTCTAACACCATACACAAAAATAAACTCAAAATGGATTAAAGATCTAAACGTAAGACCAGAAACTATAAAACTCCTAGAGGAGAACATAGGCAAAACACTCTCCGACATACATCACAGCAGGATCCTCTATGACCCACCTCCCAGAATATTGGAAATAAAAGCAAAAATAAACAAATGGGACCTAATTAACCTTAAAAGCTTCTGCACATCAAAGGAAACTATTAGCAAGGTGAAAAGACAGCCTTCAGAATGGGAGAAAATAATAGCAAATGAAGCAACCGACAAACAACTAATCTCAAAAATATACAAGCAACTCCTACAGCTCAACTCCAGAAAAATAAACGACCCAATCAAAAAATGGGCCAAAGAACTAAATAGACATTTCTCCAAAAAAGACATACAGATGGCTAACAAACACATGAAAAGATGCTCAACATCACTCATTATCAGAGAAATGCAAATCAAAACCACTATGAGGTACCATTTCACACCAGTCAGAATGGCTGCGATCCAAAAGTCTACAAATAATAAATGCTGGAGAGGGTGTGGAGAAAAGGGAACTCTCTTACACTGTTGGTGGGAATGCAAACTAGTACAGCCACTATGGAGAACAGTGTGGAGATTCCTTAAAAAACTGGAAATAGAACTGCCTTATGATCCAGCAACCCCACTGCTGGGCATACACACTGAGGAAACCAGAAGGGAAAGAGACACGTGTACCCCAATGTTCATCGCAGCACTGTTTATAATAGCCAAGACATGGAAGCAACCTAGATGTCCATCAGCAGATGAATGGATAAGAAAGCTGTGGTACATATACACAATGGAGTATTACTCAGCCATTAAAAAGAATACATTTGAATCAGTTCTAATGAGGTGGATGAAACTGGAGCCTATTATACAGAGTGAAGTAAGCCAGAAGGAAAAACATAAATACAGTATACTAACGCACATATATGGAATTTAGAAAGATGGTAACAATAACCCGGTGTACGAGACAGCAAAAGAGACACTGATGTATAGAACAGTCTTATGGACTCTGTGGGAGAGGGAGAGGGTGGGAAGATTTGGGAGAATGGCAATGAAACATGTAAAATATCATGTAGGAAACGAGTTGCCAGTCCAGGTTCGATGCATGATGCTGGATGCTTGGGGCTGGTGCACTGGGACGGCCCAGAGGGATGGTATGGGGAGGGAGGAGGGAGGAGGGTTCGGGATGGGGAACACATGTATACCTGTGGCGGATTCATTTTGATATTTGGCAAAACTAATACAATTATGTAAAGTTTAAAAATAAAATAAAATTGGAAGAATAAAAAAAAAAAATTGTTTATGAATACTTTTTTTTTTAAGGCCTTGATTAGGTATTCTTACTGGAGGCTCCAATGTGAATTGAACACACTTAAGTACAACCAAAGTGGCCTGAATTAGACATGGTGAAGAATTGTAGAAAGATTGAGGGCAAGAAGAGAAGAGGGCGACAGAGGATGAAATGGTTCGATGGCATCACTGACTCAATGAACATGAGTTTGAGCAAACTCAGGGAGATAGTGGTGGACAGGGAAGCCTGGTGTGTTGCAGTCCATGGGGTTGCAAAGGGTCGGACAAGACTTAGCGACTGAACAACAACAAACAAGGAATGGTAAGTGAATTCCATCCTGCACGCCTGACATGGGTCCTTGAAGACTCTACTGAATATGTTTCCAACTGGAGAGAAAACCATTTTTCCTCACTTTACGTGCAATGGTGACTGAGCTGATGACTGTTCAAGGTTCCTTCACAGGATTATGTTACTGTGGGGTCAGTGGTAACAATCTCACATGCTATGCAAGTGGCAGGAATGTCTCCTGAGGACAGTGGCTTCAGCTCTCTGTGTGGTCCACTGCTCAGCTCCTCTCTTCAGGCTTCTGCGTCTCTTTCTGTAGCCTTTACTCCTAACATAGGGTTTTAAAGAAGCTCTGAAAAAGATGTTCTTTAAATAATGTATGCCATACTATGTGTTTATGTTGGAAGAATATTTTTTATATTGTGCTTCGTCCCACGAGGTGAATACATTGCAAATAATAAAATTTTACTCATTACCAGATAAATATTTGTTAGTAGCCAGGCAAGTAATGGGGTACCTCCTCCCTCAAACACACACAAACACATTTATCTGCTTTACACGACTATTTCACTCATTACCAGTAATCAAGATGGGAGGATATATAAGCTTGAAAAGCTGAAGTTCATTTCCACCATGTGTGAGTCTTTAATAAAAATTCCCTAAACTTTCTGTGGTATTGTACATGAATGTTGACGCAGAATTATCTAAAGCACCAAAAGAAGTCTCTGGTTGCAAGGTTTCCTTGGTGTCTGTCACCTCTTAACAATGCAAATACAAACAATTAGGAAACTCTTGTGTGCATATTTATTTATATTTCTATATCTTAACTACAGATCAAACTTAAAGTAATGGCTACAAGGAAAAGAGTTAATAGTAACAAGATTTAGTTTTTAAGAGGAATCAGAAAAAGCATCTAAATTATTTTTGTATTCCTGATACCTAGCATGGTACATATGCACCAAAATTTCTCATTACTTGACTGAGGAAATGATAGTGATGGGTTAATTTGCATTTTATTTCTTGGTTTAAACTATGAGCACATGAAATAACTTGCTCAGTAAATTGCTGGCAGTCTCCAACCCTACCTTCAGTATCTCCAAAGCATACAATTTGCACAGATTTTTTTTTTCATATGATGAAACTAATTATTTTTACTATTTTAAAAAATACAGACTGATTTCCAAGGGTGTGTTACTGAAAAAGGTCAGGATTTGAATTATGGTCACAGAATTCTTTGGTTCTGAATGATACTTACTTTAAATTTTACTTATATTCTTACTGGGAAAATTCTCTCTCCTGGGTTCCTATCTTTTGCTTCCCTCTAAAAACAGAGAATTGATCAGAACAGAGATAGTTCTCTGTTATCCTACAGGAACTGGATCCTGCTGCTGCTAAATCGCTTCAGTCCTGTCCGACTCTATGCGACCCATAGACGGCAGCCCCCACCAGGCTTCCTGTCCCTGGGATTCTCCAGGCAAGAACACTGGAGTGGGTTGCCATTTCCTTCTCCAATGCATGAAAGTGAAAAGTGAAAGTGAAGTCGCTCAGTCATGTCCGACTCTAGCGACCCCATGGACTGCAGCCTACCAGGCTCCTCCGTCCATGGGATTTTCCAGGCAAAAGTACTAGAGTGGGGTGCCATTGCCTTCTCCGAACTGGATCCTAGTGGGGCCATTTCTCCCTGCTGGTGCTATGGCCTTAGTTGTGTTATATAGCAGCTTCTGAGTCGGCCACCATACCCAAACTGCTAAAGCAAGATTCCTGGTGTTATCTGTTCAGGGGAGAAGAAACTTTTCCAGTCAACCATAGAGGACCTAGCTTCTAAGAGCCCACAGTTCTTTCGCACCCTGGTAGCTCACCTTCCAATTTTAGGTTTACAGCACCCTCTATTGGAAAGTGTCTGTCAAATTCAAAAACTGTGCAATAGCACTGACCTTTTTCAACCAATCCTGAAATTGTAGTACCCAGAAGTTCTCTTGTTGCTGCTACCAATGTGGTTTTTGTTTTGTCTGTGTGTGTGTGTGTGTGTGTGTGTGTGTATTTAATGAAGTTAATTCCCCGAATTTTGAAGACCTATGTCTATAGTGTGGCTCAAGGTTCTGGAAACCTTCTACTTTGTCTTGTGCAACGTTCTTAATTTGGAAGGTTCAGAGATATGATAAATACACTACTAAAATGCCCATCACATTTTCTTCCTGCGAACGTGGGGGACTCTTGCAAAAGAGACTCCTGGTGAAATGCATGAATATCTCAGAATTCTTGAGATATCTTCAGATAGAAAAGCTTCAGATCAGATTAGATCAGTCGCTCAGTCATGTCCGACTCTTTGCAACCCCATGAATCGCAGCACGCCAGGCCTCCTTGTCCATCACCATCTCCCAGAGTTCACTGAGACTCACATCCATCGAGTCAATGATGCCATTTAGCCATCTCATCCTCTGTCGTCCCCTCCTCCTCCTGCCCCCAATCCCTCCCAACATCAGAGTCTTTTCCAATGAGTCAAATCTTCGCATGAGGTGGCCAAAGTACTGGAGTTTCAGCTTTAGCATCATTCCTTCCAAAGAAATCCCAGGGCTGATCTCCTTCAGAATGGACTGGTTGGATCTCCTTGCAGTCCAAGGGACTCTCAAGAGTCTTCTCTAACACCACAGTTCAAAAGCATCAATTCTTCGGCGCTCAGCCTTCTTCACAGTCCAACTCTCACATCCATACATGACCACAGGAAAAAACATAGCCTTGACTAGATGGACCTTTGTTGGCAAAGTAATGTCTCTGCCTTTGAATATGCTATCTATGTTGGTCATAACTTTCCTTCCAAGGAGTAAGCGTCTTTTAATTTCATGGCTGCAATCACCATCTGCAGTGATTATAAGTTTTATTATAAATAAAGATGTTTTATTATATAGTTATATATAATATATATATTATACAGTTTTATATATATAGTTATAAATAATAACTACATATAGATATACCAAGGAAATATTCTAAAAGGTTCCATTTTAATTTAAAATCTTCAGTGTTCATGCAAATTGTCTTAAAAATACTAAATCACATTCTGCCACGTTTTAAAGAGAAAATCCATGCTGAGAAATACGGTTATTCAGATCATACTGTAGCCTAATTTCTGAGACATTGGGCAAAAAAGAGCCCATTAGATGTCCATTATTGTGGCATGATTTCTGTCTTTTGAAATAGAAAATGTAGCTCATTTCTCTCACTATTTACTTGGATCTTATTGATACTATTTTTGTTAATTCCATAATACTTGATGGTTTTAGATGAAATCATTTTGATGGTCTCACATTTTGTGTGTCAGACATGCCCTCTATTCATAGAATAGAATATGATACAGTCAGTATAAAGTTTATGAAACACAAACTAATATGTGAAAGATGACTTTTTTCCCCTAAAACAGAATTTGTTTCTTGAGGCCTCATTCTCTCCTAGGTTGAACATTTCATCTCTGATGATTCAAATTGTTGTTGTTTAGTCTCTCAGTCATGTCCAACTCTTTGCGACCCTATGGACTGCAACACACCAGGCTTCTCTGTCCTTCACCATCTCCCAGAGTTTGCTCAAATTCATGTCATGATTCAAATTAAAGTCAGTGAATATAAGCTTTATTCAGTCAAGCTATGTTTTCTCCTTATTTTTCCACAGTGTTAAATGAAAGCTCCAAGAGTTCATGTAATGCCACAGCATGTGGGAAATGAGTATCTGTTTCTTGGTTCTTGGCAAATATTCCTTCTAGCATCTGTTGACATCTATATAATATTCAGTTAACTGTCCATTCTTGACACTATATCTTCCTAATTCTGTCAGCTTTAGATTTGTTATCCCTTTACTACCACACATGGGGAATAGGAAATATGTGTATAGTCTCCCACCCCTCTCTTGGGCCTCTGGAAATCACTGGAACAATTTCAGGCCCTCTGTTCTAAACAAAAGCTATGACAGACAATATATTAACAAGCAGAGACATCACTTTGCCAACAAAGGTCTGTATACTCAAAGCTATGGTTTTTCCAGTGGTCGTGTATGGATGTGAGAGTTGGACCATAAAAGGAGGCTGAGTGCCAAAGTAATAATGCTTTCGAAATGTGCTGGAGAAGACTCTTGACAGTCCCATGGGCTTCAAGGAGATCAAACCAGTCAGTCCTAAAGGAAATCAACCCTAAATATTCATTGGAAAGACTGATGCTGAAGCTGAAGCTCCAGTACTTTGGCCACCTGATGTGAAGATTTGACTCATTGGAGAAGACCCTAATGCTGGGAAAGATTGAAGGCAAAAGGAAAAGAGAGTGGCAGAGGATGAGATGGTTAGAGCATCACTGATTCAAAAGATATGAATTTGAGCAAAGTCCAGAGATACTAGAAGCAGAGGAGCCTGGTGTGCTGCAGTCCATGAAGTCACAAATAGTTGGATGTGACTTAGCAACTATACAACTACAATAATCCTAAACGCACCATATCACTATTTCTAAGGTACTGCTGTTGAAGCATGGTGACATCACAGAATTCTTCAAGGTCTGTGATCTGCTTGGGTTTCATCTGTAGTGTAAAACACCAAAACTCTCTTCTCTCAGATCCCTGAAACTGTCTGTAATTTCTATTCTCCCCACCCCAAGGACCCAGTTCTTTTCTTGGGGAAAAGAATTTTCAGAATCACTTTTCAGAGGTACTATAAAGTTTCATTATCTTGCTTCTCTTTCATATATTTTCTATCCTCTTCTAGTTCAGAGGCTCTTTTATTTCCTTTGGTATGAGAGAATTTGCTTGTGTATCATTATGCATTCTTTCAAATCAATTTTTTATGACTTTGACTTCTGATACTCAATGCCTGGGCTTTTGGAAGTCAAAAATCATGTCCTCTCTTACAAATTTCTCTGCCACTCATTCCAAAATAGATTTTAAATTGATTTTTCCCCTCTGCACTTCTTCCATAGCCTTTATGTCCCAAGGCAATGAATGTCAAGTTCTTATTTGAAATGGAGAGAACCTCAAGGTAAAAGAACATTCTAGAAAGTTAGAAAACAAATTGGTTAATTTTTCCAAATGTTATGTTGTAGCAATGCAAATTTCTAAATAATACTAAGATCAACATTTGGGGGGATGCCCTGGAATTGCCAGCTGGAGTATAGAGAAACCAAACATTTCCTTTTAGTCTCAACAACTGTTATAATTATACACATTCTCCAAACCATTTCCCTGTCAACAACATTACTTTTCTCCTCTGTGTGTTTAAAGGGAAGAGACCTACTCCAGAAAGAGTGGAGCCAAAAGTGATGAAAACCTGCCCCTCTCAACAAGTCAGCAGGTTGCTTTTAGTTTATGAATGAGAAGAAAAATAGAATGAATGCTTTCAATTCTGATCTTAGAAAGTCAAACCCTTGAGCAGGGAAAGTCTTTTTCAACCTAACAGAACAACTAAATTTCTCTTCTGGTTACAATTTGTTGGTTGAGATACAAAGGACATAGAAACCTCACCCAGACATATAGGATTTCTTCTAAAGCTTTGGGTTTATTGCCTTCTTTCATTTCTTTTCTTGACCTTAAGTCTTTTCTGTTACTCAAAGTTGCCTCTGTATCCTAAGTTAAACACAGCTTGGCATGATAGAGTACTGCTGCTGCTGCTAAGTCACTTCAGACGTGTCTGACTCTGTGCGACCCCATAGATGGCAGCCCACCAGGCTCCTCTGTCCCTGGGATGTCACTAATGACAAAAGGAATCTTTTTTGATAATGAGTAGCAAAAGGATCCATTCCTCACTTAATTGAATGATGCCCCTCGAGTGGCCACATTGTTTCATGATGGTGATCTCTCTGCTCCCAGACATCCCTATCCTCTAATTCTGAGCCTTGCTGACTATTATCACTGCTGTCTCTTATGCTGATAGAAAAAAAAACATCATTACCTGCATCTCAGTAGGTGTGGTATATTGTTTATTTTTAATTCTGAATCTACCACCCTCATGAAGTCTCCTATGATATATACAAAGGAGGAGCTGAGAAGCATATTTCCCAGAAGTCCCTTTCCATTTGTTTCTGTTTATTTATAAAATTTATTAATGCCAGAAATATAAGTTTTGGAAAGCAAAAGAGAATGAGAGGTCATTACTTGCTGTAAGCCTCTGCAGGCAGACAACTGGGCAGACATGAGGTCTGAAGAAACTTGCTTCTTAAGAATCTCTGACTTCCAGTCTCTCCCCCCTTGAGATAAAGAGAATCTCCTCCAAAAGTGTTCATATGCTTTGAGCTAGTCTCAGTGGAGGGTGAAACTCTTGTCTTTTGTAGAAACTTAGGCAAGAAGAGATCGAAACATTGCATTTATTCCTCTGTATTCAGGTGGTTTGGCATCCACAGGACTTCGTATTTCCCAGTGGAGCATTTAGTACTAATCTCCCCCATTTCCTTTTCTTTTTTTTTTTTCCTAACCTCTCCCATGTCCTTTTCTCTAGGTAGAACCTCAGTTGAAGAGTAGGTTCAATAGCATGCAGGTTATTCATTTGCTTTTACTATTTTCAGAAATTGGAAATTCTGAAGAGGAAGTTGTGAGTTCCAGAATTACTAGCAAAAGTAAATGGTTGTTAACATACATGTCTCAAGAACTTTTCTTCATAAAAGCTTAATTCTTTTTATTTTATTTTATTTTTAAATTTTATTTTATTTTTAAACTTTACATAATTGTATTAGTTTTGCCAAATATCAAAATGAATCCACCACAGGTATACATGTGTTCCCCATCCTGAACCCTCCTCCCTCCTCCTCCCCATACCATCCCTCTGGGTCGTCCCAGTGCACTAGCCCCAAGCATCCAGTATCGTGCATTGAACCTGGACTGGCATCTCGTTTCTTACATGATATTTTACATGTTTCAATGCCATTCTCCCAAATCTTCCCACCCTCTCCCTCTCCCACAGAGTCCATAAGACTGTTCTATACATCAGTGTCTCTTTTGCTGTCTCGTACACAGGGTTATTGTTACCCTCTTTCTAAATTCCATATATATATGCGTTAGTATACTGTATTGGTGTTTTTCCTTCTGGCTTACTTCACTCTGTATAATAGGCTCCAGTTTCATCCACCTCATTAGAACTGATTCAAATGTATTCTTTTTAATGGCTGAGTAATACTCCATTGTGTATATGTACCATTGCTTTCTTATCCGTTCATCTGCTGATAGACATCTAGGTTGCTTCCATGTCCTGGCTATTATAAACAGTGCTGTGATGAACATTGGGGTACATGTGTCTCTTTCCCTTCTGGTTTCCTCAGTGTGTATGCCCAGCAGTGGGGTTGCTGGATCATAAGGCAGTTCTATTTCCAGTTTTTTAAGGAATCTCCACACTGTTCTCCATAGTGGCTGTACTAGTTTGCATTCCCACCAACAGTGTAAGAGGGTTCCCTTTTCTCCACACCCTCTCCAGCATTTATTATTTGTAGACTTTTGGATCGCAGCCATTCTGACTGGTGTGAAATGGTACCTCATAGTGGTTTTGATTTGCATTTCTCTGATAATGAGTGATGTTGAGCATCTTTTCATGTGTTTGTTAGCCATCTGTATGTCTTCTTTGGAGAAATGTCTATTTAGTTCTTTGGCCCATGTTTTGATTGGGTCATTTATTTTTCTGGAGTTGAGATGTAGGAGTTGCTTGTATATTTTTGAGAGACATAAGAATTAAGCTTTTTTCTTCTTCAGCAAAAGCTTAATTCTTATATCTCTTCACTCATGCCTGTCTCAAAGATAGGATTTGAAAGGATTGTTTTGAAGACTTAATTAATCTTAACATCTTTTTTAAGGTCTTTAATACATAAATTATCAATCAAAACTTTGCTGAAATGTCCACTTGCCTTTTCATACTCTCCAGTATTTGTCATACTTGAAGAGACATGATTGGTCAAAATTTTACCTGAGAGTTGGCTAAAATATTGGCAATGCTCACTTCCAAAGATATTACTATTCTTAAATGACTGTCTTTAATATTTATTAAGGCTACTTTTAAAAATTTTTGGAGGCCACTTTGCCTAAGAAATGTGACATTTAATGGAATTACAGAAGCAAATGGAGTGAATCGGGGGGTCTCTACCTTCTTGTGACATAATGGTGCCAAGTCATCATGTCTCAGTCCTTTTGGTTATAAAGGGGTAAAAGTTGCCTTGTATTACTAAACAAATTATTAGAAATATATGGGAATAGAAATTGGTATTTGATGTACCAGATAGACTCCATCTGTCAGGACCAATAAAACACCTGCTGAGTCATTTCAAATAAACACATTATACATTTGTTTTGACCACTGGGACTTCAATGGCATAGACAATAATCAGAAACTTTGCTAAAAGTATCACCAAGTAACATACCTCTATGATTCCTTCATATAAAGATGAACAGAAATGACCAAATTCATAGTATATGATTCTGTCAAGGCATACAGGAACTTTAGACTTCAAGTTGATTCTCATTTTTCTATTTCAAACTGCATTACATATGAGCCAGTCAGTTAATGCCATGTTTCTGTCAATAACCCAGTACAAATAGGAAAGCAGTCACCCCTATGAAAATTCCAAAATAAATGTTAAATGAGGGACAAAACATCAAATGAATCTTTAGATCATAGCTTAATAAGTTACTGTAAGAGTTGGGTAATCAGAACACCACTAAAAATCTACAAGAAATTCTTACATAAGAACTTTCAAGGAAACTCCTAATTACTGCTTTCCTATACTTATTATTATGAGGGAAATAATGATCCATGTTTTTGAAATCCAATCGCACTTAATATGGTCACAAAGTTGTACTTATCTGGTTATTCCCCTTTTAACTTTATAATGATCTCATTGCCTGTACCAGCCCTTAGGGGATACCAGCTGTGTTTCAGGGCCCATAAAGAACCTGATTAGAGAGATAGGACATGTGAAAGCTAATTATAGATGAAGGCAATTCAAACTACAAAATAGCTACAGGAAATAAAACATTTGGCTAAGATGAATTTGGGAAAATGGAAAATGACACAATTATCTCCTGCTAAGCTCTATCCCTATGTAAGAAGAAAAAATAAAAATTAGATCCCCCCGCAAAGGGGAGATTCTTTAGAGAAATGATCCCTAACATTTTCGGCATCAGGGACTGGTTTCATGGAAGACAATTTTTTCCATGAACCTGGGTGCAGGCGGGATGATTTTAGGAAGATTAAAGCACGTTACCTTTCAGTTTAGTTCAGTTGCTCAGTCATGTACCACTCTTTGAGACCCATGGACTGCAGGACGCCAGGCATCCTTGTCCATCACCAACTCCTGGAGCTTAATCAAACTCATGTCCATTGAGTTGGTGATGCCATCCAACCATCTCATCCTCTGTTGTCCCCTTCTCCTCCCACCTTCAATCTTTCCCAGCATCAAGGTCTTTTCAAATGAGTCAGTTCTTCTCAACAGGTGGGCAAAGTGTTGGAGTTTCAGCATCAGTCCTTCAATGAATATTCAGGACTGATTTCCTTTTGGATGGACTGGTTGGATCTCCTTGCTGTCCAAGAGACTCTCAAGAATTTTTTCCAACACCACAGTTTAAAAGCATCAATTCTTTGGTGCTCAGCTTTCTTTATAGTCCAACTCTCTCATCCATACATGACTACTGGAAAAACCATAGTTTTGACTAGACAGACATTTGTTGGCAAAGTAATGTCTCTGCTTTTTAGTATACTCTCTAGGTTGATCATAGCTTTTCTTCCAAGGAGCAAGCGTCTTTTAATTTCATGGCATCAGTCAACATCTGCAGTGATTTTGGAGCCCAAGAAGATAAAGTCTCTCACTGTTTCTATTGTTTCCTCATCTGTTTGCCATGAGGTGATGGGACTAGATGCCATGATCTTAGTTTTCTGAATGCTGAATTTTAAGCCAGATTTTTCACTCTCTTCTTTCATTTTCATCAAGAGGCTCTTTAGTTCTTCCTCAATTTTGCCATAAGGGTGGTGTCATTTACATATCCGAAGTTATTGATATTTCTCCCGACAATCTTGATTCCAGCTTTTGCTTCATCCAGCCTGGCATTTTGCATGATGTACTCTGCTATAAGTTAAATAAGCAGGGTGACAATATACAGCCTTGACGTACTCCTTTCCTAGTTTGGAACAAGTCTGTTGTTCCATGTTCCATTCTAACTGTTGCTTCTTGACCAGCATACAGATTTCTCAGGAGGCAGGTAAGGTGGTCTGGTATTCCCATCTCTTGAAGAATTTTCCAGTTTGTTGTGATCCACACAGTCAAAAGCTTTGATGTAGTCAATAAAGCAGAAATAGGTGTTTTTCTGAAACTCTCTTGCTTTTTTGTTGATCCAGCAGATGTTGGCAATTTCATCTCTGGTTCCTCTGCCTTTTCAAAATCCAGCTTGAACATATGGAAGTTCTTGGTTCACGTACTGCTTATTGAAGCCTGGCTTGGAGAATTTTGAGCATTATTTTGCTAGCATGTGAGATGAGTTCAATTGTGTGGTAGTTTGAGCATTCTTTGGCATTGCCTTTCTTTGGGATTGGAATGAAAACTGACCTTTTCCAGTCCTCTGGCCACTGCTGAGTTTTCAATATTTGCTTGCATATTGAGTGCAGCACTTTCACAGCATCATCTTTTAGGACTTGAAATAGCTCTACTGGAATCCTATCACGTCCACTAGCTTTGTTCATAGTGATGCTTCATAACGCCCACTTGACTTTGCATTCCAGAATGTCTGGCTCTAGTTGAGTGATCACACCATCGTGGTCATCTGGGTCATGAAGATCATTTTTGTATAGTTCTTCTGTATATTGTTGCCGCCTCTTAATATTTTCTGCTTCTGTTAGGTTCATACCATTTCTGTCCTTTATCATGCCCATCTTTGCATGGAATGTTACCCTGGTATCTCTAATTTTCTTGAAGAGATCTCTAGTCTTTCAGATTAAATTTATTGCACTTTATTTCTGTTATTATTACATTACTCCACCTCAGATCATCAAGCATTAGATCTCAGAGTTTGGGGACACTTGGTTTAGAGAAATATCTTAAAATATGTTTTCTAAGTCACATGCAGAGATTGAAATTCCCAAAGACGAATCATGATCACTCAACTTTCTCTTATTCTTAACTTTCATTCACAAAGTTATATGAAGATAGGTGGAATTGTGCAACTATAAACCAGACTAATAATTATCAGTGTGCTTAACGACAAGTAGAGAGGACACTTGCTTTAAATCAGAGCTGTCCTCTTGAGAATAAAGAAATGATTTAGGCAAACATAATAACGCCATGATTACACTTAAGGGTGTGTGTATATGTGTTAGTGGCTTCAGTTGTGTCCAACTCTTTACAACCCCTTGGACTGTGGCCTGCCAGGCTCCTCTGTCCATGGAATTCTCCAGGCAAGAATACTGGAGTAGGGTAGCCTACTATTGTTAAGGAAACCATGAAGGCATACCAAGGTGTTGTATAATCGCCACCTCTTCATGGTGTTGCTCATTTGTTTGTCAGAAAGCTCTTTCATGTGTTCAATAAATTTAATTAAGAAAAACAAACGTTTTAAATCTTATATGCCTAAAAATATTTTGTAGCCAGTATTCTGGGAACAAAATAGTATGCGAAGTTGGCAGCAGAATAGCAGCAAATTCAAAAGTTCAGAAGTGCTCTTAATGGAAATGTTTTTCCAGCTGAGATTTCTTGACCAACATATTCTGCCTTGTCAATACAAGTGTATCACCTATAGAAAGTGATACAGTTTTTGTGATTTGCATGTACCAATATATATTTCTTAATGTCATTTAATTTCATTTTAACATTTAACATCGTTTGCTTCCTTTCTTCTGTTTCCAAATAAAACAGATCTAAAACATGGAAATTGAGCTAGATGTCTTCTATTGCACAGCCTGTTTATGCTCATTAGCAATTTAAATTAGGTTGACACTCATACATTATTTCAATAGTCCAAGCAAATTGGTGCTAGGTGCTGAAATAACAATGGTTCTATACAAAATTCATTTAAATAAGCACAGTAGGTTTAGATGGTGACACACAATAAGCATTTAGTAAATAATTTGAAATGAGTGAATCTGTTATTAAGACTTTCACAATTAAAACAACTCTTTACAAATTCTAAATCTGCCCTTCTGTATTCACGGTTTACCAATCTCTTTTTTTTCTTTTGGTCTATTTCTCTACTGAGATTTATGAAGAGACATCATGTTCGACTCTTTGCGACCCCATGGACTATAGCCTGCCAGGCTCTTCTGTCCATGGGCATTCTCTTGCCAATAATACTAGAGTGGGTTGACATGCCCTCCTTCTCCAGGAGATCTTCCCAACCCAGGGATCAAACGCAGGTCTCCCACATTGTGGGCAGATTC
Organism: Bos grunniens; assembly: GCF_055505025.1. Classification (NCBI taxonomy): domain Eukaryota; kingdom Metazoa; phylum Chordata; class Mammalia; order Artiodactyla; family Bovidae; genus Bos; species Bos grunniens. Next base: position 81,153,055 of record NC_141194.1, on the reverse strand, counting down.
TTTACCATCTGAGCCACCGGAGAAGCCCTATAGTCATATGAAAACCCCAAACAGCTTTCTATTCTCTCTTTAGGAAAGCAGTCATCAGAAAGGTCAAAAATGTTATTTGATTTATACATTATGCCAAAACAACACGAACAGCCTAGATTCAGAAATGCTCCCCCAAACTTTAGTTGCACATAACATTTTTTTCCCCTCTTAGAGTAGAAAAATCAATGCTGGTTGGTATTGATTTGCTTAACACTAAGACCTGAAAAACTAACATGGTTATAAAATAGCCTCTCTATCATTTCAACAAAGTATAGAGAAATAGCTTCAAAAATACAGTTCATGAACACATTTAGGAACTCTATAAAAGAAGCAAATACTCATAAAGACATTTTTTGGAACTATAATTTTTTTATCTGCAGAAAAAGATAAACTACATTTCAAACATATGCACTTCCAAAACAATCAAGTTCCCACCTGTGTGCTTTGCTATGTGGTTGTGTGAGCATGAATTCTGGCTTATTTTACAATCAAACAAAAATATAATAATGAGGACAAATGGATTATACTTCTAGGATTCCTCTCCCTTAAGGATTCAACTGTTTTTTCATTGCTTCACTCCATTAATCCTCACAGCATTCATCCAAATTCAGCAGAAGTTATGAACATCATCTTTGTTCATAAACAGGGAAATTGACCTGCCAAAAGATTAAGTGATTTGTTTGCAATCAGACAGTGAGTCAGAAGTGGGGTGAGGCAAAGAAACCTGGTGTGATGGAAAAAAGCGTGGATGGGAAACAAAAAGTAAAGTAGAGGATCTGGTATGCTAGTCTACCCATTATGCTCAATTGGTGTTCTAAATGCCATCCAAAGTGCAGAAAGAGAAAAATGTAACATTTGATTGAGAAGCAGAGTAAAGGAGCATCACCTCAAGATTAATGAATATTCAGAAATGAAGACAACAATTTCTCACCACAATATATATGAAGGCAATAGGCTTCCTGGACAGCTCTAACCTGCAAATACAGATTCCTAATGCTTCATCTTTGATGTCTCTTGAAAAATTGCTAAATATTCTAAAGTGGTTTGTAACTCCATTATCATGTACACAACATGCTCTCATAGATGAGCCAAGGTACTTCATACCCTAAAGGCCCCAAAGTGTATGTTTCCAGATGCTTTTTCTTGCATTCCCTACCCTACTTAATGGCTTCACTGTTGTCCTAGTCACCTTAGGTAGACAACACAGGACTTATAGCACTTTGGAGTTAGAAAAAACAGCTTATAATTAGTCCTCTGTTTCTTTTTTTAAATAAGAATTTATTTTTAGAGCATTTTTAGGTTCATAGCAAAATTGTGGACAAGGTACAGAGACTTTCCATATAACTCCTTCCTGCAGACATGCGTATCATTTCTCTTTATGACTGTCTCCTGCTGGAATGGTAACCTTTGTCACTATTGATGATCTATATCAGCACATCATAATCACCTCAAATCTATAGTTTACATTAAAGTTCACTATTGGTGTACATTTTATGGATTTGGCAAATGTATAATGACATGTGTCCATCATTATATTATCACACAGAGTATTTTCATTGCCCTAAAATAGTCTGTGCTCTGCCTATTCCTTTCTCCCACCTCTGTCCCTTTGCAACTACTGATCATTTTACTGTCTCACAATTTTATCTTTTCCAGAAGGTCATATAGTTAGAATAACACAGTATGCAGCCTCTTCAAGTTAGCTTCTTTGACTTAATAATATGCATTTAAACTTCCTTCATGTCCTTTCATGGCTTGAAGCTTGTTTCTTTCTAGGCTGAATAATATTTCATTGTTTGTATGTGTGCTCAGTTGCTAAGTCATGTCTGACTTTTTGCGACCCCATGGATTGTAGCCTGCCAGGTTCCATTGTCCATGGGATTTCCCAGGCAAGAATACTGGAATGGGTTGTCATTTTCTCCTCCAAGGAATCTTCCCAAACCACGAATTAAGCCAGCACCTCCTGCTTGGCAGGTGGATTCTTTACCACTGAGCCACCTGGGAAGCCTATTACATTGTCTAGTTGCACATAGTGGCCACCTCATGCGAAGAGTTGACTCATTGGAAAAGACTCTGATGCTGGGAGGGATTGGGGGCAAGAGGAGAAGGGGGCGACAGAGGATGAGATGGCTGGATGGCATCACTGACTCGATGGACGTGAGTCTCAGTGAACTCTGGGAGTTGGTGATGGAGAGGGAGGCCTGGCGTGCTGTGATTCATGGGGTTGCAAAGAGTCGGACACGACTGAGTGGCTGATCTGATCTGATCTGATCTATCCATTCACCTAATGAAAGCCATCTTGGTTGCTCCCAAGTTTGACAGTTAGGAATAAAACTGGTATAAACATCTATGCATAGGTTTTTTTGTAGACATACATTTTCAGCTCCTTTGGGTAAATACCAAAAGACATTTTTAGTTTTGTAGGAAATTGCCAAAGTGTTTTCCAAAATAAAACCAATTTTATTCCACCAACAATGAACGAGAGTTCCTGTTGCTCTGCATCCTTACTACCATTTGGTGTTGTCATTGCTTTGGATTTTGGCCATTCTAATAGGTGTGTAGTAGTATCTCTTTGTTGTTTAAAAATTTGCATTCCCCTGATGACATATGGTATGAAGCATATTTTCATATGCTTACTTGTCATCCGTATATCTTCTTTGGTGAGATGTCTGTTAAGGTCTTTGGCCCATTTTTAAGTTGTTTGCTTATTGTTTAATTTTATGAGCTCTTTGTGTATTTTGGGTAATAGTCTTTTGTCAGATGTATGTTTTACAAATATTTTCTCTCAGTATGTGGCCTGTCTCCTCATTTTCTTGGCATTATCTTTTACAGAGTTAAAAAAAAAAGTTTTAAACTTTAATACAGCCTAGCTTAATTTTTTCATGGATTATTCCTTCGGTGTGTATCTGAAAAGTTAACACCTTACCCAAGGTCATCTAGATCTTCTATGGTGTCTTCTAGGAGTCTTATAATTTTGTGTTTTACATTTAAGTTAATTCATTTTAACTTAATTTTTGTAGAGGGCATAATGTCCATGCCAGATTCTTTTTTTTTTTTTTTGGTCATGTGAATGTCTAGTTTTTCCAGCACTATTTGTTGAAAACACTATCTGTGCTCTACTGTGTGCCTTTACTCCTCTGTTATGAATCAGTTGACTATGTTTATGTGGTTGTATTTTGGGAGCTCTCTGTTCTGTTCCATAGTTCTCTTTGTCTCTTCTTTCACCGATACTACATTGTCTTGATTGCTGGACCTTTATATTAAATTTTGAAGTTTAATTGTGTCAGTCCTCTAGTTTTGTTCTCCTCTTTCACTATTATGTTGGCTGTTTCAAGTCTTTTGCTTCTGCATATAAACTGTAAAATCAATTTGTCAATAACCACAAAATAACTTGCTGAAATTTTGATTGAGATTGCTTTGAATGTATAGATCAGGTCGGGGAAAATTGGTATGTTGATGATCTTGAGTTTTCTGATCTGTTAACATGGAATGTCTCATTTATTTAATTCTTCTCAAATTTTGCTGATCAAAATTTTACAGGTTTCCTCACATGTCTTGTACATATTTTGTTAGATTTATTCCTAAGTATTTCTAATACTTAGTGTTAATGTAAAAGGTATTGTGATTTAGCTTGGTATTATTTAAAGTGTGTTCTACAAAACATTGTCAGTCAAACACTCTTAAAAAAGTGTTTCATAGTCAAACAAGTTTGAGAAACACTGCATTTTCAATTCTTTTTATAGTTCATAGTACACATAAACACAGTAAGTGTTTTGAAATGTTACCCTGTAAACAGTTTAATTTGTTAAGTCATTCTTTTCCAAACACAGGTGGCTGTCAAACCATTATTGTACATGTATATATCACACACACACACACACACACACACACACATTAAATACCTGTGGAACATATTTGAGAATTCATATCAAATTTAACCCATTTATTTTACATTTTACAGAATTCAGAGGGGAGGAAATAATGTGTCTACGGTCACATGGCTAATAGGAACAGAGTCAAGATGTGAAATAAGGTCTCCAGAAGCCTAAAAGAATGTTCTTTTCATTATATCATTTTGTCTCTCATGCTTTCCTCACTTTCAACATAAAACCCTGGTATAATGTTTTGTCTACTATATCAGGATAACACATTCTGAAAAAATTCTCTTTTCTTCCAAGCTTAATATCACTTCATTACCTCTGTAGTTATCAAACTTGATAAATTATAGAATCACTGGAGAAGCTTTTCCAAAGATTCCTGAGCTCCAGATGTATAAAATCAAAATCTCCATGGGTAGGAGTCAGGAATCTACACTGTTATACACAGGTAATATTGATTGGTATTTAGGTGTGAAGACCTAGCTCTTTAGAACAACATTTAGCAGGTCTATCATCTTCCTGGGATATCTTTAAAAAAGTAGGTTATGAGGGCCTTGCTCTTAGGAATTATAATTCTGTCATCTGGTATAGAACCTGATAATTGGAATTTTAGCAAGCATTTTCCCCTTTCCACAGGTAATTCTGGTGTAGATGATTCTTGAATCACAACTCTTGCTTGGATTTCCATGTTCTTCTCTCTCCATCCCTTTCTACATACATTTGGAAATTATTTTTATAAAATATGGTTATGATGTCATGCCTCTGCTCAAAAATCATTAGATAAATGATAAACTTGTTAACAAGATATGCAAGTCTTATCTCACCATAGTGATTCTAATCTCCCAAATAGAAATTGTACATTGTAATTCTAGTAAGTTTTTTTTTTTTTTTTGCTGTTTCTATACATGCCTTGCTTTAACCTTCTAAAAGGTTACCAACTACTGTATGATTATGTTCACTACCTGCTGTTTGAAAGTCCCTTGACTATCATAACATTCGATCTTCTGACCCTCCTCCTAATAATATGAATGATATGCTTCTAAGGAATGTTTTTCCAGTTCCCTAGAGTTCACGAATAATAACACCATAAGTTCCTAACAATGACAAGGTTCTATCATGATTTTTTAAAATCCATGTGTGTGTGTGTTTAAGACTGTCCTTCTCAAGAAAATATTTCAACTTAATTATGAGGTTGCAAAGGTACTCTCTAAAGCATCAAGCTTCACATTTCATACTTTTTCTTTTTTTGCAGCCACTCTCTTCTCCACAAGTGCCACTTCCTTTCTTCTTTCAGTTGACATGATAAGCTCATTCATGCAAAAGTGTCATATCTTATAGGGAAAGGTACCTTGTGACTGGCACATATATGCTCATGACAGGCATAAATAGAATCTGCAGATAGATAACTATGTCATGCCTACTAGAATTAGAATTTTAAGCTTCAATGAGTGACAATGTTTTGGTGTCAGTGGCCTTCTTGGGACAATAAATTCATGGCTGGGGGGGGTCACCTCTGCATTTATGCATGATGATCCTTATTCCCAGATCTTTGTCTATGAAGCTGAGAAATATATGATTTCAAATGAGCCAATTTAGTTAATTTTTAAAATTTAAATAGAACACAATATTCCAAAGTTTTGAACCAATATTAGGAGGAGAAAAATGCTTGAATACTGCTACATTTATTTCCTAAATACAAAACTTTTGGCTTTATCCTTTGAAATAATGAATTTTGAAGCTTTTTTCTTGATTCCACCAAGACCCTTTTTGCTTGAAAGGCAATTGATCTCTCTTTAGCTAGAATATTCAAGAAAGATAGAATTGGATCACTTTCAATGTGTTGTATGAAAATAGGGGAGTTAGTAAACAAGATATAGCAAAATTAGGAAGGAATTTCCCCAGTTTACTCACTGTGCCATGTTACATCATCTCAAAATAAGCCTTTCATATGCTGATCAGAAATTAGCTATTTTCACAGACTATACGCCACATATCAAACATGTATTCATACAAAGAAATGTTAAAGCTCATTCATTTACAACTCCAAAAGCAGTAATAGTGACTATAGCTGTGAGCAGAGCTTTGCTTATGATGAGACAAGGATTCTCCCATATAGATGATAATTGTTATATTCAGTTCAGCAAATATTTGTTGTGTGCCCCTGTGTGAAAGGAGCCATGATGGATATAAAGAATAAAAAGATAAATAACACTTCTTGGTCTTGAGAAGGATGTGAGGGAAAAAGTCCAAGAAATAAATAAGTTCACCCTATAAGAAATTTGCAAAGGGGGCTATGATGCAAGGAAGAAGAGACAGGTAGTCCAAGCTGGGGATTCAGAGGTAAGGTGACTCATGAAGGATGAGCTGGGGATAATCAAGTGAAGAAATTTGGTAATGGAACTCCAGGCAGAGACTAGGTGCCACATGAGCAACAATTTAGTAGTTTGGAGAAGAATGTAAGATTGTATAGGCTTCCCTGGTGGCTCAGATGGTAAAGAATCCACCTTCAATGCAGGAGACCTGGGTTCAATCCCCGGGTTTTGAAGATCCTTTGGAGGAGGGGATGGCAACCCACTCTAGTATTCTTGCCTGGAGGATCCCCATGGACAGAGAAGCCTGGCAGGTTACAATCCTTGTGGTCACAGTCAGACATGACTGAGAGACTAAGTATAGCACAGCACATAAGTGTGTGAGTGAGTGAAGTCGCTCAGTCGTGTCCAACTCTTTGCGACCCCATGGACTGTAGCCTAACCAAGGTCCTCCGTCCATGGGATTTTCCAGGCAAGAATAGTGGAGTGGGTTGCCATTTACTTCCCCAGGAGATCTTCCCAACCCAGGGATTGAACCTAGGTCTCCCTCATTGTAGGCAGATGCTTTACCGTCTGAGCCACCAGGGAAGATGTGTACAGAGAGCTAAAAGAAAAGCCCCACTATTATTGATAGTGAAGTATGAATGAAAGATGAAGGAAACAGTAATTCATGTGTGGACATTAAATCCTATACCATGAAAGAATGCTCTCATATCAGTAAACTCATCTTTTCCCAACCTTATGTTCTGCCTCCCCTTGATCCTAGTACTATCATGATCTAGTACCATATATATTCTCCCAGCTTCTAGTACATGTTGGCTTGGTCCTTCAGCTCCTCTGGGACTATAGTATTTTTTCTTCCTTAATAGGCATGTAACTCGGAGAAGGCAATGGCATCCCACTCCAATACTCTTGCCTGGAAAACCCCATGGATGCAGGAGCCTGGTAGGCTGCAGTCCATGGGGTCACTAAGAGTCAGACACGACTGAGCGACTTCACTTTCACTTTTCACTTTCATGCATTGGAGAAGGAAATGGCAACCCACTCCAGTGTTCTTGCCTGGAGAACCCCAGGGACAGGGGAGCCTGGTGGGCTGCCGTCTATGGGGTCACACAGAGTCGGACACGACTGAAGTGACTTAGCATAGCATAGCATAGGCATGTAACTTCCCCACCCTTATTTATTTATTTATTTATTTTGGTAAACTGACATTAGGTTTTGGTCTAATGGCCAAGAGGGGAGATAGAAATAGATCCTGATACAGGCACAAATTGACTTTCAAGGCAGATGCCTGTTCATAAGCAAAGAGGAATGATAACCTCTAACATGGAGGGAATGGCCTACTTCAGGGCAACCTTGGATTTCAAACTTTTTAGTCGATAAGTAAATACAACTGACGCCATCCCTTTGTATCAGTGTCCCATTCTTCCTCACCAGGGCTCTGACTTTGGCAAGCTGACATTCCAGGAACAAGTATTCCATCTTCTCAGCTCCTCTGTTACTCTTAAATTAAGTACTGGATATAATACATAGCTTTTTCTGGCTTCTAACCTCAGGAGATAACATTTTGTTTGGACACTTCCAGAGCATCACTGTGACTTTCACACTTCACCTTCCATCAGTGTTGATTTACCCTTAGTCTCTCCTTATTTTCCTTCCATCTATGAATAGTACTCAGTGAAAAACATTTGACTGCAGTCTTATTATTACTACTACTCTAACCAAACCTTTCAAAAACCTGATACATTGCACCATCTAACCCCTCCTATCCATATCCCATCTTACTTTACCATCTGTTAAAGTTTCAAAAAACACATGCCAAGGATTATCAGTGCTTCACCTACACCACTGGTGACGACCCTAGAAGCTAGCTGATCAGCATGATATCTAAGTGCAAAATCCCATTTTAGATTCTGCATCTTTTGACTATTTCTGGATCCATCCCTCTTTGATAGTGTTACCTAGGAAAAAGACCCTGAGGTGGAGATTTACATTCAGGAAGTTTACTGGGGAGTGATCTTGGGATCAACACCTGTGGGAAGTGAAGAAGGAATTGTACAGAGGGAAGGGGTGATGTATGAGGCAATTTCAGCCAAGCCTTTTGTTGATCTCACTGAGAAAGATGGAACTGAGTAGAAAATAGGTCTTCCTTAAAGGGAAATACTTTTTCCAGTCATTTGGAGGAAGAAGCAAATTCTCAGGTAGGCAAGTAGAATTTGTATGGTGTCTTAAGCAACAGCAATGGAAAAACTTAGTCCTTTTCTGCACCTTCTTTTTTTCTTGTTCTGTACTTAAAGGAACTCCTATATAATTGAGGACTTTTCTAGTTAACAGTGATTGCCATGGTCACATAAAGGCATTCTGAAAGCTTGATCTGAGCATACCCTTTGGGAAATGGATATCTTAGATTTTAGAAACAAAATCTTCCTTCCTACTGTTCCCAGGTGTTTATTCATCTTTTATAAAATAAAAGCCTGATTTCAGCTATGTAATAAAAAATAATATTTCTCTATCTATAATTTGTTCAAGTAAATAGAGGGGAAACAATCTCTCCCCCACTAACCATCACAGCCTTCTGGCTTGCACAGTCATGGGAAGATGGATTAGTAACACCTCCAAGAGGAAGTTGAGTCTAGGGAAACAAAAGCTAGGTTGATATATCTAACCACTTTTTCTATATGTAGGCACTCATTATCATCATAGAGACCTAGATTTTATGTTATTAAGGACATTGGCTGATTTATATCACCCTTGACATCTGCAGAATTTGTTTCTTATCAGGACCACTGATAAAGGCATTGCTGTCTTGCACATTACCATCCTCAGCAGTCCTTATGGGGCTTTAAGGAGTTTCATAATGAATACTAATCATGACAATTTGCATTTATTCTTCTCCAAGTACTTTCAGAATCTTAACAGAATGCAGTGTAAGTAGTTCTGGAATATAAACCTGAAATATAAGCTGAGCTCTCCCATTGTGTGAGTCTGAGCAAGCATTAATAACAGTGATCCTCCAAAATGTACAGCTGCCTTAGATTACTTGTAAGGTCTCTTTTAGGCTTCCCTGGAGGATCAGTGGTAAAGAATCTGCCTGCCAATATGAAGATCCACTGGAGAAGGAAATGGCAGCTCACTCCAATATTCTTGCCTGAGGAATCCCATGGACAGAGGAACCTGGTGGGCTACAATCCATGGAGTTACAAAGAGTTGGCCATGACCTACTGACTAAACAACAACAAAGGTCTCTTTCAGCAGTGACATCATTTGATGATCTTCATTAATTTGATAGCTGCTACAAACCAATAATACAGGTGAGGCAGGCCTATTAACCTCATTTAACAGTTGAAGATACTGAGGCCTAGGTAGTCTAAGTGATTTCCCTAAGGTTGCAAAACTAATTTAGAATGAGTTTGGAACTGGAAATTGGGCTGTATCTACTAATTAAGGTAGCAGAATATGGCAAAGACAATCTTGGCTAACAGAGGGAATGAAGGGTACAAAATTTATTTGCAACCCAGGAGATTAAGCCTGCTCTAAAGGATCTTGACAATCTTATTGTTGTTCAGTCACTCAGTCATGTCCCACTCTTTGTGACCCCATGGACTGCAACATACAAGGTTTACCTGTCCTTCACCATCTCCCGGAGCTTGCTCAAACTCATGTTTATTGAGTCAGTGATGCTGTACAATTATCTTGTCCTCTGTCATTACCTTCTCCTGCCTGCAGTCTTTCCTAGCATCAGAGTCTGTTCTAATGAGTTGACTCTTCGCATCAGTTGGCCAAAGCATTGGAACTTCAGCTTCTGCATCAGCCCCTCCAATGAATATTCAGGATTGATTTCCTTTTGGATTGACTGGTTTGACTTCCTTGCTGTCCAAGCAACTCTCAAGAGTCTTCTGCAACACGAGAGTTCAAAAGCATCAATTCTTCAGTGCTCAGCATTCTTTATGGTCCAACTCCATATATGACTACTGGAAAAACCATAGCTTTGACTAGAAGGACCTTTGTAGGCAAAGTAGTGTCTCTGCTTCTTAATGTGCTGCCTTTGTTTGTCATAGCTTTTCTTCCAAGGAGCAAGCATCTTTTAATTTCATGGCTGCAGTCACCATCTGCAGTGATTTTGGAGCCCAAGAAAATAGTCTGTCACTGTTTCCCTTGTTACCACATCTATTTGCCATGAAGTGATGGCACCAGATGCCATGATGATCATATTTTGAATGTTGAGTTTTAAGCCAGTTTTTTCACACTCCTCTGTCACCTTCATCAAGAGGCTCTTTATTTCCTCTTCATTTTTTGACATGAGGGTGGTGTCATCTGCATATCTGAGGTTATTGATATTTCTTCTGGCAATCTTGATTCTAGCTTGTGCTTCATCCAGCCTGGCATTTCACATGATGTACTCTGTATATAAGTTAAATAAGCAGGGTGACAGTATACAGTCTTGATGTAATAATTTCTTAATTTGGAACCAGTCCACTGTTTCATGTTCAGTTCTAACTGCTGCTTCTTGATCTACATACAGGTTTTGCAGGAGGCAGGTAAGGTGGTCTGGTATTCCCATCTCTTAAAGAATTTTCCACAGTTTGTTGTGATCCACACAGTCAAATGCTTTAACGTAGTCGATGAAGCATTTTGTTTTTTTTTTTGGAATTCACTTGCTTTTTCTATGATCCAAGGGATGTTGACAATTTGACCTCTGGTTCTTTGCCTTTTATAAATCCAGCTTGTACATCTGGAAGTTCTTGGTTCATGTACCGTTGTATGCCTGGCCTGGAGAATTTTGATCATTACTTTGCTAGCATGTGAAATGAGTGCGATTGTGTAGTAGTCTGAACATTCTTTGGCATTGCCTCTCTTTGGGATTGGAATGAATCAGTCATGTGGCCACTGCTGAGTTTTCCAAATTTGCTGGCAAATTGAGTGTAGCACTTTCACAGCACCATCTTTTAGGATTTGAAATAGCTCAGCTGGAATTCCATCACCTCCAGTAGCTTTTTTCATAGTGATGCTTCCTAAGGCCCTCTTGACTACGTACTCCAAGATGTCTGCATCCAAGAGTCTGTTTCCCTGGGGGTTCTCAGTCGTTTTGCTGGATCCCCAGGTTGGAAAATCTTTTGTGGGCCCTACAATTTTTGCAACAGTACTAGAACTTCTTGGCTATAGTTTTCCTCCAGTTTATGGGTCATCTGCTCGGTGGCTCTATGGTGGGGCTAATGACGACCTCCTCCAAGAGGACTAATGCCACAATCCAAGCCTCCCAGATCTGCTGTAACCAGAGGCCCTATCCCTGCGGCAGGCCACTGCTGACCCATGCCTCCACAGGAGAAACTCAAACACTCAAAGGCAGATCTGGCTCAGTCTGTGGAGGTCACTGTTCCTTTCCCTTGGTCCTGGTGTGCACAAGGTTTTGTTTTTGTCCTTCCGAGCATCTCTGGTGGTTCTGAGATTTGATTTTAAACACGATTGTTCCCCTCCTACTGTCTTTTTTGAGCTTTTCCTGTGCCTTTGGACATGGAGTATCTTTTTTGGTGGGATCCAACATTCTCCTGTCGATGGTTGTTTAGCAGCTAGTTCTGATTTTGGTGTTCTTGTAGGAGATGAATGCACGTTCTTCTGCTCTGCCATCTTTTACCATTGTCTTCTGACAATCTTACAGGGTAGTAGAAATTCAAAGATCTAGGTTATAGAGCCCCAAATGCTTAATGCTAGGAAACCGGGGAAGTTTTATGTAAATAAATAAATATGAGTAAATGTCTGTGGCATTTAATGAAAAAAAGACCACAAACATTTTTTGTGTACCCTCACACTTTTTGTGATCCACTCTGCAGAGTACACAAAAATATGATGAACATTTAGTATCTGCCCCCATGAATCTTGAAAACTTTTGGAACTATATTGAAATTTATAGAGAAACCAGATGCACAAATATAAAAATCTGACGGTAGAATGTAAACCAGATGCTTGGCCAGGAAGGACATAAAAAAGGTAGTATCCTACCCCAGTCCTCTACTCTGTCTCAAGGGAGGAGTGCTACAATCCATATTGCTGTCTTTCAGAGCAGTGTATGTTGATATGTTCGACCTAATCCCTAACAACTCTTTCTGTCTCTCTCCCTTCCCCAGTGTCTTCACCACTCCTCACCCACAAAAAGGGTTGAGACTTGAGTGGTCTGTCCTTTAGTGATGGAATAAGTACAGCCTACTCTCAGGGGATGAACATAAATGTTCCCTCAGAGCCCCAAATAAGCTCCTGGGTAATGAGGTCTTGCAAGACCTCATTACATTGATCTATAAGATTTGGAATAGTTGTATGAGATTACAAGATCCTTGAGGGCATTTCACAAAGTATGAAGTGTCATGCCAATGAAAGGGATTCCAAAATCATAATTACTATTTTTCTCAAACAAAATTTTGTCTATCTGTGGATAATATATTCTGCACAATGAATGTACCTGCACAAGGGATTTCTCTGGTTTCTTTCCCTATAACAATTGCTGTCTATAGTGAAAGAACTAAACCATGTTGTTCACTGAAAAGAAACTGAGTGTAACTAAATTATTAACAATTCTTTTATTATGTATTCAGGAAGCAATTACTTTTACTTTCTGTGAGCTAGCCTCCTTTCCTGTTCCTGACTTTCCAAAGAAGAAAACAAAATCCCACCCTAAGTCCATAGATTCAAATCACCAGTACACAATACCCAAAATCAAAGGGCTCAGCATGCCAGGATTCCCTGTCCATCCTAGAGCTTGCTCAAATTCATGTCCATTGAGTCAATGATACCATCCAACCATCTCATCCTCTGTCATCCCCTTCTCCTCCTGCCTTCAGTCTTTCCCAGCATCAGGGTCTTTTCCAATGGGTCAATTTTAGTTAACCCTAATTCCACAGGAATTTTTTTCACTCTAAGAAACTTATTAGGCCACAGTATATTGTGGGTATCTTGTGGAACCCTATAAAGGCATTTATTCTGCATCGTACTAGCTAAGATAGATAATGTCTATGTAGAGAAAAAGATTTGAAATGCATGTATATTAGGGTCCAATATGTAGCCTTATTATATCACATTTTCATTTGGGAACTTAAGTAAAACAGCCTTCAGTCCAATTATTAAGCTATGAAAAGAAAGAAACACTTTTTTAGTTTCTGCTAGTGAAAAAGCTGGCTTAAAACTCAACATTCAAAAAACTAACATCATGGCAACCAGTCCCATCACTTCATGGCAAATAGATGGGGAAACAATGGAAACAGTGAGAGACTTTATTTTCTTGGATTCCAAAATCTCTGCAGATGGTGACTGGTAGCCCCTACTTCTGTCTAGGTCCTCTCTGCTTTGACCTTTCTAGCCCTAGCCTCAGCAATCTCCCTATGGAAATATTGCATCTGGGGCTGACCACCCTAACCAATAATCTGATTTTCATTTTGTACTCTTTCTGATTTCTCATCATGCTTTAGATTTGAATGGTTTATCTAATACCTACAGTAGAATTATTATATTTTGGGAATCTCAATAGAAAGTTAAATCAGATTTGCCCACTGGATGATTTTCTAGAATCATCTGGCTAATATGCTACTCCTCTAAAGATACTGTGCAGTCATTAAAATTTGAAATCATCCTTTCGTATTTCCTTCTTATCAGAGAACATTGTCTCCTTAGAGCTGGTTTATGTTTTACTTCAGAAAGAAGAAAGTCAGTAATTGAATCTCCCCAAAATACTTATACTCCAGCGTGTGAGGATTTCTCTCTGTTGTTTTTATTTCATTTCTGCCTAAGCTCATTTCTGCTCAGTTTCTGAAACCTTAGCAAGATTATAGCCCAAAGGTGTTAGGAAATTTTTAAATTCCCTAACAACTGCTCAAGAGTTTAAAGAAGTTGTAAAATTGAATAAGTATTTCTGCTTCCCACTAATCACTCTGGAACAGTTACAGTGGATACTTATGGCTACATAGAAAGTTTCTAAATTTTTCCATCTCAGACTTGTAGAATTCTAAAAATACTGAGAGAATTTTCTTTCTGAGATTCACTTTGTTTCTCAGTTACTAATCTTCCATGTCACACTGCCTCATTTTAGGAGCTGCCTTTCTACTAGACTGTGAGTCCAACAATGTATTCCTAATGTCCTCCCCAGGATACAGTTCCACAGTGGCATCCTCCTGGGATCTGCCTGCTCCCATCAGACAGAAACTGATGCTCTATTGTGAACTTTTCTTTCCCCTTGTCTTTCAAAAATGTGTACCTTCTGGTTAGCTTTCTTCCTTTAAACCAGTGCTACTCAAGATATAGTCTGTAGACTGGTAGTGGTCCATAACTGGACCAGATAAGTACAGAACTTGAGAGTAAGCATTTTGAAAACGTTATAGCAAAGTGTGAGTGGAGGGAAACTGTTTTTTTTTTTTTTTTAATGATAAATAGCTTGAAAATTACTGTTCAGGGGACTTCCCAGGTGGCATCAGTGATAAAGAACCCACCTGCCAGTGCAGGAGACAAAAGACATGAGTATGATGCCTTGGTCGGGAAGATCCCTTGGAGGAGAGCATGGCAACCCACTCCAGCATTATTGCCTGGAGAATCCCCATGGACAGAAGAGACTTGCAGGCCACAGTCCATAGCGTCGCAAAGAGTTGGACACAACTGAACTGCCTTGGCAGGCATGCACTTCAGTCTACAAGGATGAATATGCTATTCCTTTGAGACAACTTATCCATCTCCTAATAGGAATATTCTGGAGGCAAAAACGAGTAGTCATAAAAATAAGTGTTGCTTCTAAGTCTGTAATTTGCTTAGACTATGTTACTTGGGGGAGACCTGATTTTCTAAAGTGTAAGACAGAATATAAGTAATCACCTGGGTAACTCATTTGAGGAAGCTACTAGACTAAATGATATTTTATGACATTGTAGATGCCTTTTTGAGCTATTACAAACTTCATACTATACATATAAACCACCTATGCAATTTTCCCCACATTAAATTATAACTGTGTGCTTCCCAAACTAAAACTTATGAGCCCAGGTTTATTCAGTAGTAAAAGAGTGAAATATGCTCTCTTTTCAGAGCCAAGACCTCATCTTACTGAAGTAAATTGGGTTCCTGGAAAATAAATACCATTTCAGGAGGAATTCTATTTTATTTTCTTTACCTAACAGTGGGATTGGACCCACCAGTTTCTGAGGCAGTATTGAGAAAAAATTGATCCTTAACTACATATACCTCCTCTTTCTAAGCAAAATCACAGAACCTGTATATCAAGTAATATTTCTTTCCAGTCCCATGAAAGAGTCAAGGACTTGAACTTGGGAGTGCTTCCTTGTGAGTGGTTTAAAATCCCTTGATTAAATCTGAACCCCATGCTGAGGTGAAATGAAGAGAATATATAGCTAAATCATGTTTATTTAAATTAGTTATAGTTATTTAGATTATTTTGTGCTTCTAAAACAGTAGCAAAGTGAATGAAACAATACCTTGTTTCTCTTTTAACTTACATTGAAATAAATCTAACTGGGTTTAGGAAAGCAAAGTAAATACTACTAGTGTGGTAAGCTCCTAAAAGGTAGGTATAGGATTATACTCTTTTTTTATACTATCCTCTTAGGAATGTTTTGTGTTTTGCTTTGTTATGTTTCTTCATGCCCCCACAAAGATGAAGAACATTATACTAAAGATAAGTGAAGATTCCCAAGTTGCTGCCACTTTCCTTAAGAAAAACTCACATCATTGCTCAGTTGCTAAGTTGTATCTGACCCTTCGTGACCCTATGGACTGCAGCGTACCAGCCTTCCCTGTCCTTCACTATCTCGCAAAGCTTGTTCAAACTCATGCCCATTGAGTCCGTGGTGCCATCCAAACATCTCATCTTCTGTCACTCCCTTCTCCTCCTGCCCTCAATCTTTCCCAGCATTAGGGTCTTTTCCAATGAGTCAACTCTTCCCATCCAGTGGCCAAAGTATTGGAGCTTCAGCATCAGTCTTTCCAATGAATATTCAGGGTTGATTTCCTTTAGGATGGACTGGTTTGATCTCCTTGGTTTTCAAGGCACTCTCAAGAGTCTTCTTCAGCACCATAGTTCAAAAGCATCAATTTGTTGGTGCTCAGCCATCTTTATGATTCAAATCTTACATCTGTATGTTACTACTGGAGAAACCATAGCTTTGACTATGTGGACCTTTGTTGGCAAAGTGATGTCTCTGCTATATTCCTACAAATCCAGTTCAGCTGCTCTATTTTGAAATTATTACTCGAAATGCTCTCTTCAAAAAGGAACAAAATTACTTCAACAATAAAGCCATCTGATGTGTCAGGAACATTTTAAGGCTGTATTTTGGTTGGGATTGTTTCTAAACATGACAGTAGCAGCATGACAATCAATTAGGTGATAAATTAACTAAACCATACTTGAGTTGGAGAAAGAGTAAAATAGAGATCATTTCTCCTCCCCGCCCCCGCAAATCACATATTTCATTTAATATATTGTGTATGACAATACTCCATAGGAGCAAACATAGAATTTCATCTTTCTACTAACCAGACTGTATTGAATAATCACAATTTCATCAATCTGTGTCATAATTAAAACTTTTCAATGAACATTATTTATACTTATATATTTATTCCAGTGGGCTGAAACTCCTATATCTAGAGTTACTGTTTCAAAAGGAATGCATGTTTATAAAGCGGACAGGTCATGTCATGTTGCTACCCCAAACCAGAGCAGGCACATCGACATGGGTAATGATGACCAGCCTGTTTTCCACGCTAATACAGGTACAGTACACTAACCAGGTTAGATCTTAACCCATCTGAGAGTCAAAATTTGTACTAAATTTGTAATTTTCTGACCAATGGGGTTAAGAACCTAACACAGGTTCTTTATTCGAGTTTTTCGAGCATGACGCATCTGTTCGCATGCACCATCTATTTCCCTGCTTTGTATGTGTCACAGCACTCTGTTCTTAAATGCCACATTTTATTTGTATGCATTGTTATTTTCTGCCAGTTGTCAGTTACATCTTTTTGGCACCTTCTGCCATGCCAAAGTTGATTTAAATCTTTGTATGGGCTGGCTTACTGTCTTCATGTCTTCCAGGGCTCCATGTCCTACTCAGTAAAGCCTTTCTCCTTTCTGTGTTTGGTGGTAGTGGTGGTTTAGTCACTAAGTCATGTCCGACTCTTTGTGACCCCATGGACAGTAGCCCACCAGGCTCCTCTGTCCATGGGATTCTCCAGGCAAGAATACTGGAGTGAGTTGCCTGCCATTTATGTCATAATTAGAACTGCTAAATACAATTGTCTCATATTTCTTTGTAAGATCTAGGTATGTTGTTTTGGAGAGTGGATAACTGATTGTTGAAACACCATTTCCCCAATGATAAAAACCTAATCTTAATTATAGGTTGTTGTTTAGTTGCTAAGTTGCATCTGACTCTTTGGGACTCCAGGGACTGTAGCAGCCAGGCTCCTCTGTCCATGGGATTCTCCAGGCAAGGATACTGGAGTGGGTTGCCATTTCCTTCTCCATAGAGATAATTTCTAAAAGTATTTGCTTAAATCCTTTTGCTTGTGATTTGAAGCCTTCAAAGTTTGAAGCCTTTTTAGTACCCACCCTTATTCTTCTTTACAAATATAGAAGGCATTTAAAATCCTTGTGGTTGTGTCTAGGGCTTATATACCTTACCAGATGGATTTCCACAAGAACCTTAATTAGAAATAAAATGTTTGTTTTTCTAACATTTATATCTAAACTGGAGCAAAGTTCTGACCCAAAAGACTATTCTTTCTATTATTGTCACTTAACAATTCAGAAGCAAACTAACTTTTTAAACAATAAAAGAAAGAGTCTAAAGTCCCCAAAGCATTCTTATCTGAAAGTCCCCCTTGAAAGAATGAGGGGCAGTATCTTCCAGGTATGTAAAGTTTTAAGATAGTAGCAGCTTTACAGGAATTATGCTTATGGCTAGCCAAACCTTACAAAGCCGGCCATCTAGGCTTTTATTCAGTAATCTGGCCTTCTTCTTTTCTGAACATTGTATTTAACCTCTGTTCTTCTTATTGCTTTGTTTGTTTAGCTTCATTGCTCTCTCTTTGTACATCTTTTCTAGATGATCCCTGGCCCTGAACTACTTGTTCAAATTTTCTTACATCACTTTCTTTTCTTGTGGATGGACTATTCTTTTTATTTATTCTTTCCCTTTTCTTCTATACTTTGTTTTGACATTTCTGATGCTGACTCATAGGCCTTATTTCTTATTCTTTGTTGTCTATGACCTTGCAATATATCTGAAGAATGGAGTATTCTGGTACCATTCTATATTCCATCCTGCTGTAGTAAGCAGGAGGAAAGTCTGTGTCAATGGTTATCATTTTCAGTTGGTTTTGCATGTTTTTGGCTTATGTCCATTGTATCTTAACATCCAATAAAATATTTTATAATGTCAGCTTTAAGACTATAAGTTATGACATTCACAAAATTTACCATTTGTAATGTATAGAGCAATTTTTAACTTAAACTTTGTTACTTATTTCTTAAATACATTTAGCTTTCTTAATATATATTCATGTAGACAATCAGAAGATAAGTGCAGTAAGACTTAAACTATGCATAATAAACTCAACTACAAATCCATTTTCATCTTCAAACCACACAATTCACACTGGGTCTTGAACCCACAGGCTGGGACTCGAACCACTGTCTTTTAATTAAAATGGTACACCTGGTCTCAGAACGTACTGAAGTTTGGGTTCTTTATGTCTCAGCCTGGAAAGAATTCAGTGAGAGACAAAGCTATAGTTTAAGAAATGGATTTATTTAGAGAGATACACATTCCATAGACAGAATGAAGTCTGTTTCAAAAGGCCAGAATGGCCACAGGGCACCCGGTCACCTCAAAAGGAAAGTGAGAGCAAGTATGAGAGAAACACACTCCACAGACAGAACCTGCCATCTAAGAAGGCGAGAAAGCCTGAAATATGGGGTGTTTAGCTTTTAGGGACTGGGGAATTTCATACGCTATTGAATGGGAGGATTATTCCAACTTTGGGGGGAAAGGGCAGAAATTTCCAGGAATTAGGCCACTACCCACTTTTTGGGACTTTTAAGGTTCGATTTAGAGATGCGGCTAAAGTGATAACAATGCCCAGTTGTGGATGTGACTGGTAATAGAAGTAAAGTCTGATGCTATAAGAACAATATTGCATAGGAACCTGAAATGTTAGGTCCATGAATCAAGGTAAATTGGAAGTGGTCAAACAGGAGATGGCAAGAGTGATCATCGACACTTTAGGTATCAGTGAACTAAAATGGACTAGGATGGGTGAATTTAATTCAGATAACCATTATATCTACTACTGTGGGCAAGGATCCCTTAGAAGAACTGGAGTAGCCCTCATAGTCAACAAAAGAGTCTGAAATGCAGTCCTTGGGTACAATCTCAAAAACAACAGAATGATTTCTGTTCTTTTCCAAAACAAACCATTCAATATCACAGTAATCCAAGTCTATGCTCCAGTCACTGAAGGTAAAGAAGCTGAACAGTACTATTATGATCTACAAGACCTTCTAGAACTAACACACACACACACAAAATGTCCTTTTCATTATAGGGGACTGGAATGCAAAACTAGGAAGTCAAGAAACACCTGGAATAACAGGCAAATTTGGCTTTGGAGTTCAAAATGAAGCAGGGCCCTAGTCAACAGAGTTTTGTCAAGAGAACACAATGATTATAGCAAACACCCTCTCCCAACAACATAAGAGAAGACTACACATGGAAATCAACAGATGGTCAATATGGAAATCAGATTGATTATATTCTTTGCAGCTGAAGATGGAGAAGCTCTATACAGTTAACAAAAACAAGACCAGGAGCTGATTGTGGCTCAGATCATGAACTCCTCATTGCAAATTTCAGACTTAAATTGAAGAAAGTAGGGAAAACCACTAGACTATTCATGTATGACCTAAATCAAATCCCTTATGATTGTATAATGGAAGTGACAAATAGATTCAAGGGACTAGATCTGATACAGTGCCTGAAGAACTATGGATGGAGGTTCGTGACATTGTATAGGAGGTGGTGATCAAGATCATCCATCCAAAAAAAAAAAAAAAAATGGATAAAGGTAAAATGGTTGTCTGAGGAACCCTTACAAATAGCTGAGAAAAGAAGAAAAGCTAAAGGCAAAGGAGAAAAGGAAAGATATACCCATCTGAATGCAGAGTTCCAAAGAAGAGCAAGGAGAGATTAAAAAACCTTCCTAAGTGATCAATGCAAAAAAATAGAGGAAAGCAGTAGAATGGGAAAGACTAGAAATCTCTTTCAGAAAATTAGAGATACCAAGGGAATATTTCATGCAAAGATGGACACAATAAAGGACAGAAATGGTATGGACCTAACAGAAGCAGAAGATATTAAGAAGAGGTGGCAAGAATACACAGAAGAATTATTCAAAAAGATCTCCATGACTCAGATAACCACGATGGTGTGATCACTCACCTAGAGCCAGACATCCTGGAATGTGAAGTCAAGTGGGCCTTAGGAAGCATCACTACAAACAAATCTAGTGGAGGTGATGGAATTCCAGTTGAGCTATTTCAAGTCCTAAAAGGTGATGCTATGAAAGTGCTGCACTCAATATTGCCAGCAAAGTCAGAAAATTCAGCAGTGACCACAGGACTGAAAAAAGATCACTTTTCATTCCAATCCCAAAGAAAGGCAATGCCAAAGAATGTTTAGACTACCACACAATTGCACTTATCTCACACGCTAGTAAAGTAATACTCAAAATTCTCCAAGCTAGGCTTCAAAAGTATGTGAACCAAGTTCTTCCAGATGTTCAAGCTGGACTTAGAAAATGCAGAGGAACCAGAGACAAAATTGCCAACATCCATTGGATCATATAAAAAACAAGAGAATTCCAGAAAAACTTCTGCTTTATTGACTACACCAAAGCCTTTGACTGTGTGGATCACAACAAACTGGAAAATTCTTCAACAGATGAGAATACCAAACCACCTGATCTGCCTCCTGAGAAATCTGTATACAGGTCAAGAAACAACAGTTAGAATGGGACATGGAACAATGGACTGGTACCAACTTGGGGAAGGAGTACATCATGGCTGTATACTGCCACCCTGCTAATTTAACTTATCTGTAGAGTACATCATGCAAAATTCCGGGCTGGATGAAGCACAAGGTGGAATCGAGATTTCCGGGAGAAAAGTCAATAACCTCAGATATGTAAATGATACAACCCTCATGTCAGAAATTGAAGAGGAACTGAAGAGCCTCTTAATGAATGTGAAAGAGGAGACTGAAAAAGTTGGCTTAAAACTCAACATTCAAAAAACTAAGATCATGCCATATGGTCCCATCACATCATGGCAAATAGATGGGGAAACAGTTGAAACAGTGACAGACTTTATTTTCTCGGGCTCCAAAATCACTGCAGATGGTGACTGCAGCCATGAAACTCAAAGATGCTTGCTCCTTGGAAGAAAAGCTATGACCAACCTTGACAGGATATTAAAAAGCAGAGACATACTTACTGACAAAGGTCCGTCTAGTCAAAGCTATTATTTTTCCAATAGTCATGTATGGATGTGAGAGTTGGACCATAAAGAAAGCTGAGTGCTGTAGAAATTGTATGTTTGAACTGTGGTTTTGGAGAAGACCCTTAAGAGTCCCTTGGACAACAAAGAGATCAAATCAGTCCATCCTAAAGGAAATTAGTCCTGAATATTCATTGGAAGGGAAATGAATGAAATGAACGCTGGGAAAGATTGAAGGCAGGAGGAGAAGGGGATGCCAGAGGATGAGATGGTTTGATGGCATCACCGACTCAGTGGATGTGAGTTTGAGTAAGTTCTGGGAGTTGATGATGGACAGAGAAGCCTGGCGTGCTGCAGTCCATGGGGTTGCAAAGAGTCAGACATGACTGAGCAATTGAACTGAACTAAAGGGTCGCTTTGGAACTGTCATGGTACTGGTGGGTTTGTCATTTAGATTCCTGATATGTTATAGTGAGCATATATTGAGTCTCAAGGTTGAACCTTGGCCATCTTGGACCTAGTCAGTTCTAGCTAGTGTATTGTCTATCATCAAGGACTATGTCACTCTTTTAAAGGTTGTGCCATCCCCTCTTCCCTCCTGTTTCAATTCGGATTCCCTTGCAGGAAGAAACATTCAAGGCATCTAGAGTATTCATTTTTTATACCACTTAACATTCATGTTTTTTATTTTGCTACTAATTCTTTAATTGATGACTTTTCCCTCCATGCACCAACTAAGCTCCATCCTATTTTGTATTTCTGACATTTAGCATAGTGCTTTGTGTATGATAAGTGCTCAATTTAGTAACTGATAATATGCAATGAAACATTTAAATAAAAGAAAGGTTTTGGTGTTTCTCTTTTGAAAGTTATTCTGAGGATCTCTAAGAAGGTATATTTATCCTGGAAACACTCTAGAGAAGTTAAGATATCAGTGTAAACACTCTAGCTGGCTTTTCCTCTCTTAGAACTATAAAATTAGGTGATTCTGCAAAGAATAAGAGTCATGATAAAAATATTTGTTTTTCCAAATATAAAACCTTAAGCCTTTTGGAATAGAGTCTGACAGCTTTATGACATATTTATGCTAATTCATGTGCTTGCAGATTAGCTCACGTGTGCTGGGCTCTTATACCATAGCAACCAATATCTCCCAGATTTAATGCAAAATCATTGTGTATTTATGTTTTTATGTAATGTTTTTTCTTTTCCTACCAACAATTTTTATTGTAATATGTACTTTGCTGGTTTAATGCAAGCACCATCTTCTACTTCCTTCTACTATGGAATCCACTGACTTATTGAAAACATGCTCATTGTACTTATTTTATTTCTGCTTTATATTTTTTGTTTTATGGTTAGCCAACAGAAATTTCACGTTTAACAGATGTGTTTGATTTATAATATATTAAAAAATTGCCATGTGATTATGCTTTTAGCTGATACCTCAGTTTTCTGTATATTATAATGTAGTGTACCAAGTATTTTTTAAAACTTTTTATTTTATGTTGGAGTATAGCTGATTAACATCATTGTGATCATTTCAGGTGAACAGTGAAGGGACTCAGCCATACATATACATGCATCTATTCTCTCCAATACTCCCCTCCTATCCAGGGTGCTATACAACATTGAGCAGAGTTCCATGGGTATAACAAGTATTCTTGATATATTATGAATTGTGATGCCATTCTGAGGGCAAGTCATCAGTTCCTAGAGAAAGACAGCCTGTCTTAAGAAATTCTAAAGATCCATTTGCATGCATGCTATGATGTGAGAAACACTGATTACAGAATTCTTTATCAAAAATACTGAGAACAGACTTTGAAGCCAGATAGAAAAATTTGCAATCTATTATTTGTATTTATTAGTTGTGTGATTTCAAGCAAGTCACCTTCTCTCTCTGAGTCTTAGTCTCTTTATCTCGAAAATGTAAGACAAGAATATATTTGTTGCTTGTAAATTAACTGAGATGACAACACATACTTGAAAGTCATTGATTCCCTTTCTCTTTCCTACTCTCCTGCCATTGGTATCTAAAATTCCCTGATTAGATATTCATCTTATTGTTGAGGTGACAATCTCTCTTAATAGCACAGTGTCCTTAGAAAGAACTACATGTTAAACAAGTATATTTTAATATTTTAATATTTCAGTTATTACTTTATGGGCCCCCAAGGGGTTGGAGCCAGATAGCTTTGGTGGGAAAGAAATGGTTGGCAAGTTCAAACACAAATTGCTTCCAGAGGTTGACAGAACTAAGCAGGACATTGCAATGATGGGATATGGGCAAGGACGTCAGGACAATAGATACCCAAAGATAAAGGAAGGAGGGCTCAGGAAGGGAGAATGAGCACAGAAAAAATAAACTCAGTGTGTTCCAAATTTTGCTATTAGGCATGCATGGATGGAAATGCTCCCAACATGGAAAAATATTCAAATCATTGATTTAGATTATTGATATAATAATAAAATACATTAGGTTTCAGGCAACTATCTAATCATTTGACACTTGTTAATTCATTTATTGCTCATAAAACTAATATATATGATATGCTATCATCTTCATTTTACAGATGAGAAAACAAGGCACAGAACAATTTAGTACTTGACTAAACACACAACTAATGAGTGGATATGCCAGGATTTAAATCTAAGCAGTCTGGTTCCTGAATACATGTATTTAAACTCAGACTAACAGTCAGCCTTGTTTTTATACCCCAAACATGAATTAACATATTTAATTTTGTATTCTTGAGGGATAAAGAATTCATGTTATTGGAAAAATAAGCAGAGTAGGATGCAGGATAGTTGTGTTCTAATGTGAATTCTATTGCCTGCAGGATACTTGAATAGTTAATTTTCTGTTCTCTGGACCTCATTTTTCTAATCTAACAATTGGGCCGATTTGAGCTAAATAATTTTAAGATTCTTTTCAATTCTGGTTTCATAAAACATCATAAGAATTAATTAAAGGTTATTCATAACTTCAATATGTATTTACTCTGGAAATGTTTCACATGATTTTGATAAAAATTATTCTAATCCTCTCTCGTTAGCAGCTATAGAATTTCAAGGGTAGGTATAAGTTTATTTGAGCTTTGGAATAAATTTTATAATAGGTACATGCTCCTAATCTTGATTACCATAAAACCACATTGAAGTTTCTTTTAGAATCCTCAACTTTTTAATCATTTTTTTTCTCTTTTTCAGTGAGGAAAAGCATCATGGTCTTATTTATTTTTAAATGGTTCATTCACTAAAAGGAAATGTTGCCAACCATAATGGGTAGCATAGAGCAAACCCCTCTTCACCCTACCTACAATGGAAACTAGGAATAGTCTGCCATGCATTTAATTAAATATGTTTCTTTTTCCTAGCAGCTTAAGTTAAATGGCATTTTTGGCATCATAAATTTCATGAAACAGCAGTGATGTCAGCTTCATTTCCATTCTCTAGGCAGGTTTTTTTTTTTTTTTTTTTATAGTTAGACTGGAGAAAAGCATGGCTGTATTCTATTTAGATTGATGTAGGATTAGGTACATTTGATTAAACTGCTGAACTAATGCAGCCGCATTTTCATTTAACGCAGACATATAGCTCTCTGTGTTTATCAGCTGCAGTATCCAAGCTTTAACCTTCTTGTTTCAGAGATCAGTTTTCAAAATGGGGCTGCAAAGTTTTCCCAAGTTCACCTTGTAGATTTTTAAATGAAAGCAAAAGAACAAAAATTGGTATTAATGTACACTGCTGAGAACAAATCCAGACATGATTTAATCCTTCTCTCAATTGGGTACCACAGCTTTGTTTCTATCTCTATGAAAGCATTTATTTCATGTTGCTTTGCATTCAAGTCAGCTGTGTACATGTTTATCTTTTCCACTAATGTAAGTTTCCTATAAATAGAAACTATGTCCCTTAGTGAATATCATCATAATGCCTAGAGTAGAATGGAACACAAAATAAATGCCAGATACATGATCGCTGAATGAATTAATCTTGTCAAATTGAAGAAGCTGTTAGGCCAAGTCCTTCTTTCAACATAATGTAATCCTGAACCAAAAACTTAGTTTCACAAGACACTGATATTCTGCCAAATTAAAGACAGCTATATATTCTAGGAGACTAACCTAACACCATGTCCTTTGTATTTTTTGGCAGAATTTACCCTCTTGCTGTCATATAGGTATTTTATGAAAATATATGGCATGTAGGAAAAATGCTGATCTGATTGTCTAGAGCATATTGGCAACTGCTCAGGTTATATTCTCTCTGTCCCCTGTTATTCACATTATGAATGAGCAGAGCAATGGAAGTTTCTAATTTTAAGACTGCTAAACAAATCTGAGACTTCAGCAAATACCAAAATTGAGAGAAAAGGAAAATTTTATCCCACTTTTTATAAAGGTGCAGCCTTTATAATTGCTGCAGAATCCATCATTCTATCTTGGAAACCTAGGTGACAGGTGAAAGAAGACTAAAATGAATCTGACTTATCCCAGCAATCAGAAAATCTGCTGTAATTCTGTTTGTAAGAGTGGGTTTCATTACATAATTCTATATAGTGGCAGCATGATTGTGTGTATGTGAGACTGTTATGGGTTGAATTATGCCCCTCCAAAAATGATATGTTGAACTCCTCATCCACAGTACCTTGGGATTTGACCTTACTTGGAGATCGGTTTTTACAGAGGTAAAATCAAGTTAAAATGAAGTCACTAGGATGGCCCTAATCCATATGACTGGTTCCTTATAAAAACAGAAAATTTGACACAGAAGCAAACAGGCATACAGTGACAACAGTGTAAAGAGATAAGGGAAAAGATGGACACACACAAGCCAAGAAAGGAGGACTGAAGCAGATCCTTTCCTTATAGCCCTTTGAAGGAAGCAACTCTGAAGATGCCTGGATTTCAAACTTCTAAACTTCAGAACTGTGAGACAATACATTTCTATGGCTTAAGCCACTCAGTCAGTGGTACTTTACTGTGGCAGACATAGCAAACTAGTACATGGTTATATAACAGAAGTTTGGAATTCTGGAATTTGAAAAGACCTTAAGAAATCATGGGATCTGATGACTTCTTTTACCCAGCTTAATGTCTAAGACATCCACATCAAAGTGTGCTCCTTTGCTTAGGAATGTGAGTGACATGTATTGTCTCGAGTGTAGTGTTCTTTCCCTATGTCAAGAAGAATTTTTTCAAGATTTAACATAAATAATTGGGTTTTTTGAGCTTTGTTGTGATATAATTGACAAAGAAAAATTTTAACATGAAAAGATGCTCAACATCACTCATTATCAGAGAAAAGCAAATCAAAACCACTATGAGGTACCATTTCACACCAGTCAGAATGGCTGCGATCCAAAAGTCTACAAATAATAAATGCTGGAGAGGGTGTGGAGAAAAGGGAACCCTCTTACACTGTTGGTGGGAATGCAAACTAGTACAGCCACTATGGAGAACAGTGTGGAGATTCCTTAAAAAACTGGAAATAGAACTGCCTTATGATCCAGCAATCCCACTGCTGGGCATACACACTGAGGAAACCAGAAGGGAAAGAGACACGTGTACCCCAATGTTCATCACAGCACTGTTTATAATAGCCAGGACATGGAAGCAACCTAGATGTCCATCAGCAGATGAATGGATAAGAAAGCTGTGGTACATATATACAATGGAGTATTACTCAGCCATTAAAAAGAATACATTTGAATCAGTTCTAATGAGGTGGATGAAACTGGAACCTATTATACAGAGTGAAGTAAGCCAGAAGGAAAAACATAAATACAGTATACTAACGCATATATATGGAATTTAGAAAGATGGTAACAATAACCCAGTGTACGAGACAGCAAAAGAGACACTGATGTATAGAACAGTCTTATGGACTCTGTGGGAGAGGGAGAGGGTGGGAAGATTTGGGAGAATGACATTGAAACATGTAAAATATCATGTAAGAAATGAGTTTCCAGTCCAGGTTCGATGCACGATACTGGATGCTTGGGGCTAGTGCACTGGGACGACCCAGAGGGATGGTATGGGGAGGGAGGAGGGAGGAGGGTTCAGGATGGGGAACACATGTATACCTGTGGCGGATTCATTTTGATATTTGGCAAAACTAATACAATTACGTAAAGTTTAAAAATAAAATTAAATTAAATTAAAAAAAAGAAAAAATTTAAATGTACAACGTGAAGATTTGATATTTGTTGTGAAATGGTTACCTCAGTTAAGGCAACACATTCATAACCTCACATCCTCACATAGTTACTTTTTCTCTGTGTGTGTGTGTGGTCAGAACATTTAAGATCTACTCTCTTAGCAAATATCAGGTGTGTGATATAGTACTATTAATTATAGTCACCAACCTGTACCTTAGATCTCTTCAAGGTATTTATTTTATAAGTGAAAATTTGTACTGTTTGTCAAACATCTCATTCCATCCACCTCCAGCCTCTGACAACCGCCATTCTATTCTCTGCTTCTATGAGTTCAACATGTTTAGATTTAACATGTGGGTGAGATCATATAGTATTTGTTTTTCTCTGCCTGACTTTTTTCACTTAGCATATCCTTCAGGTCCATCCATGTTGTCAAAATGTCAGGATTTCTTTTTTTTTGTGGCCAAAAAATGTTCCATTATCTTCATCCATTTGTCTGTTGATGGACGCTTAGTTTGTTTCCTTGTTTGCTTCCATCTCACTTGTCTGTTTTTCGCTTTTCTTACCTGTGCAAATTTTGGTATCATACCCAAAAATCCATTGCCAAGAGCAATGTTAAAAAGAATTTTCCTAGTTTTTTTTTTTTTCCCCCCACGGGTTTTACAGGTTCAGGTTATATTTAAGTCTTCAATCAGTTTGGAGTTAATTTTTGTGTATGGTATGAGATAAGGGTCCAATTTCATTCTTTTATATATGTGGGTTATCTGGTTTTCCCAAAACCATTTATTGAAGAGACCATCCTTTCCTCATTGTGTCTTCTTGGCACACTTGTCAAATATTGGTTGTGTGCGGGTTATTTTCCATTGTTCTATGTGTATCTTTGCTTCCCAGGTGGCTAGTGGTAAAGAATCCACCTGCCAATGCAGGAGATGAGGGTTTGAGCCTTGGGTCAGGAAGATCCTCTGGAGAAGGAAATGGCAACCCACTCCAGTATTCTTGCCCAGATAATCCCATGGGCAGAGGAGCCTGGCAGGCTACAGTCCATGGGGTCACAGAGTCAGACATAATTGAGCACACAAGTAGGCTGATGTGTATCTTTTGTTTTGTTTTGTTTTCCTAATGTTGAAACTTACTGTCAAAAGCTTTCCAAAGGGCAGCATATTATTGTTTGAGTTTTTGTTGTTTTAAATTGCCAAGGTACCTTATTGCTAGATACTGGAACTGAGAATGTTTGACAGTAAACTTGGTATAATCATATTATTCTTCCAAAAAACTTGTCCAGAGGAGTAAAAGCAGAGTAAACAAAGCTTAAAGTAGCTCTTATTTTATTTTCATGTTGTGCATGTCTATCAGTTGGCTGTTTTCAGCGTAAGCTTTATCACCTCTGTATTTTAACTCAAATACTGCAGTTAAATTTGAGAAGGTTCCAAATGACGATTTTCATTTTATCTTCAATTCTTTTTATAAATAGTTCGGGGGACTATATTTGATAAATATCCCAGTTATACAAATTGCTTTGGCAACATTTTTATCTTTCCAAACTACCTCCCATAGCTATACATTATGCTGTTACCATTAATCTGTTTTATTATCAGCTTAATTTTCTGTTTATAACATATTTTTAAGCTATATGGTAAGAAAAAAAAGTGCATTTGAAATAGTTTGAGAAAATACACAAGCTTGTAATTAAAGGGAAACAATAAAATTATTTAACTAGTAAAACTGTATATTTTTGCATAACTTATGTGGCCTCTAGGAAGCTATGATGTGACTTGTAAGAGTGCCTCAGTCCAAAGTACAGTGCCAGAGTAACATGGTGAGCTCTAGTAACCATCCTGACTGGCCTCACCATGCAACTATTCCAATATGGGTTAGTGGAGTGAAGCAGCATGGGTATTTCACTCAGTGTTCCTCAACATTTGGATGCACATGAATATCCTCTGCAGAGCTTTGAAAGATGATGCTTAATACCACATCCAGAGATTTTTATTCAATTGGTCTGGGCTGAAGTTAGGGTGTCCAAAGCACCCCTCTAACCAAGGAGACTATACAGCCAGGGTTGAAAGTTGCTGGTTTTACTAAATGTTGTGGTACAGCAAGAATATTAAACATGCTAAATGGTGCATGTAAAGGAGGACTTGACCTCACTGTTTGGATTGGAGTTAAGGATGATGGGATGAACAGTAAAGCTTTGGTTTTAGTCAAACAATCAAGAAACCAAGTCATCAACTGGTTAGACCACTGGGTCAATAAAATAGGAGGTGAGATGAGTGATCTAACTGATGATAGGCAACTGGTTATCCACTAGAGAGTTACCAAGATCATGGAAGAAAATGTCACTGAGCAAGTGAGGAGGCTTCTGGTCGTATTGAGCTACCATCAGAGTGCTTACTAAACTTCAACAGGTAGTAAGGACTGTAATCACTTGAAAGAGATTTTGAATTTTTCCCATTGTTATTGTTATATCAAGATAAAATGGTAATTATATGATGACTTAGTAAAGACAAAAGC
Organism: Bos grunniens; assembly: GCF_055505025.1. Lineage (NCBI taxonomy): Eukaryota > Metazoa > Chordata > Mammalia > Artiodactyla > Bovidae > Bos > Bos grunniens. The sequence continues at coordinate 81,122,617 of NC_141194.1, read as the reverse complement.
TGGACTCGTGTGTCTGTGTGTGTGTGTCTGTGTGTGTGTGTGAGAGGGAGAGAGATAAGGAGGAAGAGGAAGGAGGAACAAGGGAGAATGTGTGAAAAACTAATAATGTTAGGTTCCTCAGAATGGAAGTTAGTTTTTATTTCATAATACAGACTCATAAAAAGAAGAGAACACAAGCAAAGATAATCTGTCTTCAGTACTTAGTTATTTGGAAGAATCTCTTTCATTGGGTCAATAAATATGACTACTGTGCCCCTGGTATTGTGCTAGCCACTGGAGAAAAAGCAAAACACAAACAGACCCTACCCTCACAAAGCATATATTCTTATACTATTAGCATACATTAATAAAAAGTTTTAAAATAATTTAAGCATATAGAGAATCAGCTGCTAAACAAGGATAGGTAGGCAGGGCCTGATATTTAACCCAGAAATCAAATTACACCCTTCTTTTAGTTGAATGCTTTAGCCGGAGTTGTGATGGTTTCACACTTCATGATTTGGTTAATTACAGCCATACCCATTTACCCAATCATACTTATTTATTTCAACCTTATTAGCAGCTATACCTTTATTTAAAATATTGTATTTATCTTCATTAATAACTGCATTTTAATCATGGTCTTTCTTTCCACAGTTCTTCATATCAGAACACTGACCACAACATCAGACCAACATAGCAGTTACCAGAAATAATGTAACATGGCCACAGTTATGTCTTTCTCTGCTTTAAACTAGAGTCTTGGCAATCAAATTGGAAATTGAATAGTTTCAGAGTATAAAATTGGAAAATGGTTCATTCAAAATTGACTTCATTGAAGTATTGCAAACCTTCCCTTAGAAATTGGGGGGCTTCCCTGGTGGCTCAGTGGTAAAGAATCTGCCTGCCAATGCAAGAGATGCCACAGATGTGGCTTCAATCCCTGGGTCGCAAAGACCCTCTAGAGGAGGAAATAGCAACCCACTCCAGTATTCTTGCCTGGGAAATCCCCTGGACAGCAGAGCCTGGCAGGCTACAGTCTATGGGCTTGCAGACACAACTGAGAGACTAAATAACAAAAGAACCCTTATAAATATTTGTAAACATACTTGGTATATTAAAACAAAAGCTGCTGCCATTTCCATCAGGAAAAATCTGTTACTGAAAAGAAAAGGATTTCTCTGGTAGTCTTAGAAAATGGCACCACTAGTTATTACCAAGTTTATTCTAGAAAGCTCATATTTGCTATCATATAGTATCAAATTTGTGTAGACGATTAAATCCAAAAATGCTAAATATTGTTTATTGGTTAATGGTGGTTTCCCAAAAGGACCTCTAAGTCAAATTGCTAATGGCTCTAATCTAGAGTTCTGAAAAACCTGACTATTATGGGTAATTATCCTTAGGAATGACTAAGTAACTCTCCTTTTAGATGTTCATATTATCATGTTCAAATAAGTGAGCATAATAGTTTCACAAAAGACAAAGAAACTATGCCATGTGCAAAACTAACTGCAAAACCTTGTCGAATCACTGCATTCTTCCTTGATTTATCTATTCATCATGCACCAATTACAAATTGTGCCACAAATTGTGCTCGTTTTGGGGAACATAAAGATGAGTAAGATGATGCTGTTACCTTGAGGGTTTCACTGTCAGGTAGGGAAAACAAATCAGTTTGATCTTATTTACAATATAGATAGAAATCAGTATTTGAAGTCCTACTTTACAAATATTTCTATAGCCATTTGCCAAAATGTTTACTCAAAATTTGCTATCTAAATTGTAAACTTACTATAAGAACCTCAAGGTACTTCAACAAAAATTATTACCTTGCACAGGAGCCCTGTCCAGAGGATACAGAATATATTGGGTTGGCCAAAGTTTAATCAGGTTTTTCTATAATATCTTACAGAAAATACTGTATGAACTTTTTGGCCAATCCAATACTACAACATGATTTACAATTGTTCTGCTATTATTGTGTCCTCTGTTCTCCTTGTTTTAACTTGTTGTGTATTACTATTGTCAGTTTCCCCCACATGTTCTTAGAGTTTAATCCTTTATCAGTCCAAGTGTTTCCTTGGCCATTGTTTCTAGAACCTGCTGTTTGCAGTGTAGAAGGAAAGGTGATTAGTGCTGAGTATTGCTCAGTATCATGGGATATTGCCTAAAACAGGTCCACTAATGAGTTTATCCAGTATTCAATGATTATCTATTTGGTACTTTTAACTGCCGTGTGTTATCTAGAAATCCTTGGTGGATGGTAATTTAGGAATTTAAAATATTTTGGTGATATTTGGGGAAAGTAGAATTTTGGAGAAGAACTGAGAGTGCTTTCCTATCTACAGTAATGAAATATAGACTTCTACAATCTGTAAACTTACATTCTAAAATCATTTAATAAATAGGGTCAAATATTGAGAGAGGGCTGGATTTGAGCTGCAGAATTCCAAGAGAGTATTTCAGACACCACCTACCTCCAAAACAAAAATGTCCACAAAACATTTTGAAGGTAATGGATATGTTTATGACATTGATTATGGTTCTTCCCAGGTGATGCATTGGTAAAGAACCCCCCTGCCAATGCAGGAGATGTAAGAGACGTGGGTTTGATCACTGGGTCAGGAAGATCCCCGGAGGAGGAAATGGCAACACACTCCCGTATTTTTGCCTGGGAAATCCCATGGACAGAGGAGCCTGGTGGGCTATAGTCCATGGGGTCACAGAGTCAGATATGACTGAGCATGGCATGGCACAACATGCTTATGGCATTGATTGTGGTGATTTCAGGGGTATGCATTTATCTCTAAACACATGAAATTATATATATTAAATATGTAAACTTTCTACATGTCAATCACATGTCAAAAAGTGTTTTCTTTTTAAATAATGGCCACAAACCAATATAAATTTTCATTTGTCTATTTTAATACATATTGACTAACTGCATTAAAAGGTTACACTTACTGATCATAAAGTTTTTATAATCACAAATAGAAGCATACTGAAAACTATCTTTGAACATTTACTTTTGGCCTTCAAAGTAGCTATGTAATTTTGGAAAAATCAGTTTACCTCTTCGTGCCTCTGTAAAATTAGCATAATATTACTCAGCCTATACATGGAGTTGTTGGGAGTCTCAAGTTAGCATAAGGGGATGTGCTATGAAGAGTTCTATTACCATATAATGCAAGAGTTCTATTACCATATAATGCATATTATTCTACAATAATAGGTAATAATTAGAGGTAGTGACAGCTGTCACCTTGAGTCTGACCTTGAAATGTAGGACAGGACTTACCATATATAGCAAATGCTTTTCAGTTAGTCATTTCCCTAAGCCTATCAAACCTCACTTTGGTTTCTGACACTCTTTTCTGGAAATTTTACTTTGCTCTGAAATTCTCTATTAGGTTTTTACTCCAGTGAGCCTGTCTTTCTTTATTCTTTCTATATATGTAGTATTCTCAGCGGCAATGCATTGTGGAGAAACAATTTTTATCAGCTGAAAACAAAGGGTTTTGTGAGACTGCAAGAGCATTTTTAATAGTCTACTTATATTCAGGCTATGTCTACATCACAAACAAATGATTGGAAAATGAGTGTATATGTGTGTACACACACACACACTTACAGATATGTGCTATATATAGGAATATATAAATATATGTGTGTATGTGTGTGTGCTACTTAGTATGAAAATCATATGTGTCCTACAGAACGTTCCATCAAAAGATGATTTCAAGCACTCATGTTTAGGGTCATTACAAGTCAGAGTGCTTCTTCTTTAACCATCCTAGTCAGGTATTCGGAGAAGGCAATGGCACCCCACTCCAGTACTCTTGCCTGGAAAATCCCATGGACGGAGGGGCCTGAAGGGCTGCAGTCCATGGGGTCGCTAGGAGTCGGACACGACTGAGCGACTTCACTTTATTTTTTCACTTTCATGCATTGGAGAAGGAAATGGCAACCTACTCCAATGTTCTTGCCTGGAGAATCCCAGGGATGGGGGAGCCTGGTGGGCTGCCGTCTATGGGGTCGCACAGAGTCAGATACAACTGAAGCGACTTAGCAGCAGCAGCAGCAGCAGTCAGGTATTACTGTTTTGGGCTTTATCTTTATTATGTTTCTCTTTCTAAACGCTCAAAACTAAGGTCAGAGAGGGAGAAGAGTGATCAATAGTAAAGATTTATATCAGATGTGAATGGCTTTACATTTGAGGGTACAGTATGTATAGAGAAAAGAGCAGTTAAGTTTAGCCTAACAACATGTGAATATTACCTACTTATTCCTAGCTGGATAAACTTGAACAAGTCATTCAACATCAATCAGCCTGACTTTTATCAACTGTAAAGTAGAAATAATGGCTGTCTCTTCTCACTATGAGAAGTTGGTACTTTTCATAATAGTACCTACTTATTTCTAGCAATGAACCTGAACAAGTCATTTAATATCACTCAGCCCTAGTTTTATCAATTGTAAAGTGGAGATAATGACTCTTTCTTCTCACTATGAGAAGTTTCTACGAGGAGTTACTATGAGAATACAATTCAAATAATGCAAGTATATAAAGCTTGTTTTTATAGCATTATATAAATGTAGGGACTTTAAATTATTTGATATTCTGAATAAAAATTTTGTCTTGATAGGAGTGACCATTTTCTTTTATTCAATTTTGAAAAAGCAAAGACAAATGAAAGAATTTATTCCACATTCTGTCCTTCCATGGCATGTGGAATTGAGAAGAAATCACTGTTTTGTTCTGTGAAATTGGGTCCTCAGGAAGTTGAAATGTACAACTTTAGTGCTAGAGATCTAAGAACATGACAATCCAACATATATTAAAACAAACAAAGAAAATAGAGACTTGAGTATGTGCTTCTGGTGTTCTTTCCCTCCTATCTGACTGCTTAGACAACTAACCACTAAAATGACCCTGTCTGATTGTTGAGACTGGCAGATGAGCTCAGATACAGCTGAGACTGTGAGTCACCCAGAAGAATGTACAGGTTTGATGATGTCTTTAACTACAGGGCCAGTTACAGACCCAGAAATTTGGACTTGGCAACTTCTTCTTATGCCATACGGATTTCTAGGCAGTCAGCAAGCAGGCATAGATCCCCTCTAAACTGGAAAGTAAGCATTTAAGATTCACAGAAATATGCCCAAATGATTATGGGTGGCACTGAAAAAAAAAAAAAAAAAGATCAATCCAGCCAAAGTAAAGAATCTAAAAGAGAATGGCAAAGAATCTACAAAACATAATAAATGCTAAAAATTATGTATAAGAAATAATCTCACCTATTAACTTAAGCTTTAATATGCTCTATTACCATGACCAAAGAAAACAAAAATCATGATTATGTAAAATGTACTTTTGGTCATAAAGTGACCAAAAAACGTTTGAAAATGAGCAGGCAATGATATAGGCAAATGAAAACAATAAAAGAGTAAGAGTGGCAGTATTAGTATCAGAGATAGAATTTAAGGTCAAATGCTGCAAATAAGATAAAGAATGGAATGATTATAATTAACATGACTATTGATTTACATTCAAATGGAAAACTTTTGTGAAGCATCATTAATAACTCTGGGACAAGAGTAATAAAAATAATTTAACAGTTACAAACATTTAACAGGAAAAAAGTAGCAACAGATGCAAAATAGTAGAAAACCATAATATGTAAGGAGAAAAGGATATAACGACAATTATCACAGATGTTAGTATGTATATTTTAATATTTGATATACTACAAAGATTAAAGAAAAGTAGAGGAGTTGGATTGTGGCAGGAGACTGTTCCTTGGCCTTACACTGCATCTTCCACACTGCTCCCCTACCTCGGATATCATGTTCAGCTCTGGAAAGACAGGTGGCAAAGCCAGGTCCAATGCAGTGCTAGTCACATACAGGACTCCATTTTCTGGTGGGCTGCTTGCACTGACCACTATGCCTAGCAACTGGGCACCTTATTGTTGGTTGCATTGCTCAAGTACCTAACTATGGGATCCCAGAGCTGACAGGCAATGCCACCCAGGCAACAAGAAGACTTGGATCACCACGAGCCACCTCCATTTAGCCATTTGTAATGTGGGGTTCACGAAAATTGCTGAGTGGCCTATGATGACCTGGGGAGGCCTCTGGACCAACATCCAGACCATTCTGCTGCCCAAGAAGACCAGTGCCAGCCTGGGGCTGAAGGCACCTGTCTGAGGTAGAAATTTTAAAAAATTTTAGGGACATCCCTGGTGGCCCAATAGTTAAGACTCTACACGTCCAATGTAGGGGATGTGGGTTCAATCCCTGGTTGGGAAACTAAGATTCTATATTCCACATGATGTGGCCAAAATTAAAAAAGAAATTAATTAAAAATTCTTTTGAAAAGGAAATAGAATTTGTATAATGGCCCCAATAAGATTTATATAAAACTTCAAACTCTACAAATAGAGATTTCAAAAAGTCATGATATCTAAAAAGTTATTGATCTGGTGAAAAATTGAAAGCATTTTCCCTAAAGTCAGGAACAAGACAAGGATGCCCACTCTCAACCCTACTATTCAACATAGTTTTGGAAGTTTTAGCCATAGCAATCAGAGAAGAACAAGAAATAAAGGGAATCCATATTGGACAAGAAGAAGTAAAACTCTCACTGTTTGCAGATGACATGATCCTCTACATAGAAACCCCTAAAGACTCCACCAGAAAATTACTAGAGCTAATCAATGAATATAGTAAAGTTGCAGGATATAAAAGTAACACAGAGAAATCCCTTGCATTCCTATACACTAACAATGAGAAAAGAGAGAAATTAAGGAAACAATTCCATTCATCATTGCAACGAAAAGAATAAAATACTTAGAGTAAACCTACTTAAAGAAACAAAAGACCTATGTATAGATAACTATAAAAAACTGATGAAAGAAATCAAAGAGGACACAAATACATGGAGAAATATACCATGTTCATGGATCAGAAGAATCAATATAGTGAAAATGAGTACACTACCCAAAGCAATCTATAGATTCAATGCAATCCCTATCAAGCTACCAATGGTATTTTTCAGAGAACTAGCACAAATAATTTCACAATTTGTATGGAAATACAAAAAACCACAAATAGCTAAAGCAATCTTAAGAAATAAGAATGGAACTGGAGGAATCAACCTGCCTGATTTCAGACTGTACTACAAAGCAACAGTCATCAAGACAGTATGGTACTGGCACAAGGACAGAAACATAGATCAGTGGAACAAAATAGAAAGCCCAGAGATAAATCCACACACCTATGGACACTTATCTTTGGCAAAGGAGGCACAAAGAATATACAATGGAGAAAAGACAACCTCTTTAACAAGTAGTGCTGGGAAAAATGATCAACCACTTGTAAAACAATGAAACTAGAGCACTTTATAACACCATCCACAGAAATAAACTCAAAATGCATTAAAGATCTAAATGTAAGACCAGAAAGTATAAAACTCCTAGAGCAAAACGTAGGCAAAACACTCTCTGAAGTATATCATCACAGGATCCTCTATGACACATCTCCCAGAGTAATGGAAATAAATGCAAAAATAAACAAATGGGACCTAATTAAACTTTAAAGCTTTTGCACAATGAAGGAAACTATAATCAAGGTGAAAAGACAGCCTTCAGAATGGGAGAAAATAATAGCAAACGAAGCAACTGACAAATAATCAATCTCAAAAATATACAAGCGACTCCTGCAGCTCAATTACAGAAAAATAAGTGACCCAATCAACAAATGGGCCAAAGAACTAAACAGACATTTCTCCAAAGAAGACATATAGATGGCTAACAAACACATGAAAAGATGTTCAACATCACTCATTATCAGAGAAATGCAAATCAAAACCACAATGAGGTACCATTTCACGCCAGTCAGAATGGCTGCCATCAAAAAGTCTACAAACACTCAGGATGGGGAACACATGTATACCTGTGGCGGATTCATTTTGATATTTGGCAAAACTAATACAATTATGTAAAGTTTAAAAATAAAATAAAATTTTAAAAAAAGAACATTAGGAGAAATTCCACAAATAAATGAAAGACAAAAAAAAAAAAAAAAAGTCTACAAACAATAAATGCTGGAGAGAGAGAGTGGAGAAAAAGGAACCCTCTTACACTGTTGGTGGGAATGCAAACTCGTATGGTCACTATGGAGAACAGTGTGGAGATTCCTTTAAAACCTGGAAATATAACTACTATACCACCCAGCAATCCCGCTGCTGGGCATACACACCAAGGAAACCAGAATTGAAAGAGACATGTGTACCCCAATGTTCATTGCAGCACTGTTTATAATAGCCAGGACATGGAAGCAATCTAGATGCCCATTGGCAGATGAATGGATAAGAAAGCTGTGGTACATATAGAAAGCTGTGGTACATATACACAATGGAATATTGCTCAACTATTAGAATGCATTTGAACCAGTTCTAATGATGTGGATGAAACTGGAGCCTATTATACAAAGCAAAATAAGTCAGAAAGAAAAGCACCAATATAGTATATTAACGCATATATATGGAATTTAGAAAGATGGTAATGATGACCCTATATGAGAGACAGCAAAAGAGACAGAGATGTAAAGAACAGACTTTTGGACTCTGGCAGAAGGTGAGGGTGGGATGATTTGAGAAAATAGCATTGAAACATGTATATTATCATATGTGAAATAGACCACCAGTCCAGGTTTGATGCATGAGACAGGGTGCTCAGGGCTGGTGCACTGGAATGACCCTGAGGGATGGGATGGGGAGGGAAGGTGGGCGGGGGATTCAGGATGGGGGACACATGTACACCCATGGCTGATTCATCTCAATGTATGTCAAAAACCACAATACTGTAAAGTAATTGGCCTCCAATTAAAATAAATTAAAAAAAAGCTATTGAGCATGCATTTGGCCAAAAAGATGTTTATAATAATGATAAATAATAAATATAATAAATTATTCTAACAGCTACGGGCATACCTCATTTTATTGAGCTTTGTAGATATTGTGTTTTGTTTTACAAATTGAAGATCTGTGGCAATTCTGCTTTGAGCAAAATATCTATTGGTGCCATTTTTCCATCATTTGCTCACTTCATATCTCTGTATCACATTTTGGTAGTTATCACAATATTTCAAAGTTTTTCATTCTTATTATTGAAATTGTTTTTGGTCCCCACAAACTGTACCCGTAAAAGATAGCACACTTAATTGATAAATGTTATGTGTATTCTAACTGTTCCACTGATTGGTGTTACCCTATCTTTCTTCCTTTCCTTCAGTTCAGTCACTCAGTCGTGTCCAACCCTTTGCCACCCCCATTGAAATTCGGTCAATTAAAGACCTTACAATGGTCTTTAAGTGTTCATGTGAAAGAAGAAGTGCATGTCTCACACTTTAATTGAAAAGCTAGAAATTTTGGTTAAGCTTTTAGAGGAAAGCATGTCAAAACCTTAGATAGGCCAAAACCAAATACAGTTTTAATGATTATACCTCAATAAAGCAGAAAAATGGCAAGATAAATTGCCACAGCCACGCTATACTTTAGCAGTATAAGGTAGCAGGCATCAACATTAGGGAAGATCTACCAGCAAAGTGATTATGACTAGCTGAAGGCTCAGATGGTGCTGGTTCAATTGAGTTCAATTCAGTCACTCGGTCCTGTCTGACCCAAATGGACAGCAGCATGCCAGGCTTCCCTGTCCATCACCAACTCCCAGAGCTTACTCAAACTCATGTCTACATCAAGTCAGTGATGCCATCCAACCATCTCATCCTCTTTTGTCCCCTTTTTCTCCTGCTTTCAATTTTTCCCAGCATCAGGGTCTTTTCCAATGAGTCAGTTCTTCACATAAGGTGGCCAGAGTATTGGAGCTTCACCTTCAGCATCAGTCCCTCCAGTGCATATTCAGGACTGATTTCCTTTAGGATTGACTAGTTTGATCTCCTTGCTGTCCAAGGGATTCTCAAGTGTCTTTTCCAGCTCCACAGTTCAAAGGCATCCATTCTTCAGTGCTCAGCTTTCTTTATGGTCAAACTCTCACATTCATACATGACTACTGGAAAAACCGTATCTTTGACTACACAGAAATTTGCTAGTAAAGTAATGTCTCTGCTTTTTAATATGCTGTTTAGGTTTGTCATAGCTTTTCTTCCAAGGAGCAAAGGTATTTCAATTTCACGGCTGCAGTCACCATCTGCAGAGATTTTGGAGCCCAGGAAAATACAGTCTGTCACTGATTCCATTATTTCCCCATCTATTTGCCATGAAGTGATGGGACCGAATGCCATGATCTTCATTTTTTCCAACGCTGAGTTTTAAGCCAGGTTTTCACTCTCCTCTTTCACCTTCATTAAGAGGCTCTTTAGTTCTTCACTTTCTGCCTTAAGGGTGGTTTCATCTGCATATTTTAGGTTACTGATATTTCTACCTGCAATCTCAATTCCAGCTTGTGTTTCATCCAGCTGGACATTTTGCATGATGTACTCTGCATATAAGTTAAATAAGCCAGGTGACAATATATAGCCTTTATGTACTCCTTTCTCAATTTGGACTCAGTCCATTGTTCCATGTCCAGTTCTAACTGTTGCTTCTTGACTAGCATATAGATTTCTCAGGAGGCTGGTAAGGTGGTCTGGTATTCCCATCTCTTTAAGAATTTTCCACAGTTTGTTGTGATCCACAGAGTCAAAGGCTTTAGGATAGTCAATGAAGCAGAAGTAGATGTTTTTCTTGACTTCTCTTGCTTTTTTTATGATCCAGTGGATGTTGCAATTTGATCTCTGGTTCCTCTGCCTTTTCTAAATCCAGCTGGAACATCTGGAAGTTCATGGTTCATGTACTGTTGAAGCCTAGCTTTGAGAATTTTGAGCATTACTTTGCTAGTGTGTAAGATGAGTGTAATTGTGCTGTAGTTTGAACGTTCTTTAGCATTGCCTCAGGTGGTGGTTAGCATTTGTTCAATAGTAAAGAAATTTGAAATCAAGATATGTACATTGTTTTTTTTAGGACATAATGCTATAGAACACTTAATAGACTACAGAGTAGTATCAATATAATTCTTATATGCCCTGGGAAACCAAAAAAATATTACTCGCTTTATGGAAATAGTCACTGCATTGTAGTGATCTGGAATGGAACCTGCAATATCTCCTAGGTATGATTGTATTCCACAGTCTAGAGGTTATATTGTTCATTCTCTTGATCACAATTTATTAAATCCAGAAATCAGCACAAGAAGTCACACCCTCAAACTTAAACACTTACAAAAACTTTGTTAAATAAGCCCTGAATCAAGGTGAAAAAGAAAACATAAATGATAAATCATTTACAAAATGATAAAGGTATGGATGATTTATATTAATATGTCAGTTGAAATCACAGAATAGTGTTTTCTTACCCATTTAATTATTTACACCAGAGGTTGAATACTATGAACTAAGTATTGATCTTCAAAATCTAGTGAAAGAGTAATAAAATGAAATAAAAAATTAAGAGAAAGATAAATTGTGAAATCAAATATATGATAATATTAAATAGTGAAAAACAGGTAAATGATGCCAAAGTATACTTATGAAGAGTAAATATGATGGTGTAAGGAAATATTCATTTAATAAAAACTGTTTACCTCTTCAATGTTACCAAAATTTATTATGGATGGAATATTTTCAAGCCATGGCATTTATAAATTCTTTGTCAGTATATGTACTGTTCCACTTGAAGCATACTTTTTTTTTTTTTTCCATTCCTATCATCAGCCAGTCTGGTGTCCTGACCCTAGGTGGCCATTTTCCTTTTTAGATAGTGTAAAAGTAGAGCATAGTTTTTCGTTTCAGAAACAAAAATCCAATTTCCAACACAAGACACACCGTTGCAAGTAGACAGTAGCCCTCATGTCACCTCTATAGCTTAAGTTTCATGGAATTAGATTTGTTTTAGCTATTTTTAAACTCTAACACACTGTGTTCATCATTATCACCTCTATTAAGGAAACAAAAAATAGATGAAATGAAGAAGCTGAAACCTCCAAGACCTCTTCAAAAGCATGTCACTGAGAAACTATTAGAAAAAAGATTTTATGTAAAATTAATACTTATAAAATGTCTCAGTTTGGCTTTATGTTTTTTTCTCACTTCTCTAATGAGGAACATTAGATAGGATTTCACTCAGTATACAATTGATACAATACACAAGCCATTTATTTGGTTCTCACTGAATATTCATTCTGTAGTTCTAACTGGAGGTTCAACAAATGAGGTATATCTTAAAATAAGATTTTTCCCAGAACTTGATATTCAGTTCTAGTTGTTGGTTCATTCCTACTTGGTGATTATTTCACATTTTGCCTCTCTATTTGAGTTTATAATACCTCCTCCATCATCTTCAGATTTCCCTATGAAGGTACCAGAAGAGAATATCTATAAGCTCCCTCTGTCACATCCACATATCTGCTTACATTTGTGCCCATATACTCCATTTTTCCTTCTTTTAGCATAGATAAAGTGTCAGTGCATCTAGATAGCTCAGCTCCTCAATTTACATACTAAATTTCATTCCCTCTTCCCTGTTTAAAGAGATGAATCCAACATTTGTCACCTTCACATCAGTGTTTCCTTCTCTAATGGGTTACCCTCATCAGCATACATAATTATTATACATTGAGTGTATAACTTGTGTCCAATTTGGTTATAAAAACTGTGAGAATATCTTTACCCCAGTAAAAGATGTACCTCTTTGCCTTGGAAGATCTATTTGACAAATCATTACTGGTCATTCTTTATTATTTTGCATAGTGCTGTCCTCTTTCTAGTGAGGTAAGCATGATAAGTATTAACACTGTCTTCATAAACATCATTTCATCTTCTTTTTTCATCATCATCAATCACCATCATAGAAGAAGCTAACATTAAGGGGACATTTACAATATGCTAAGCGCTACATGAGTCAATACAGTATCTCATGTAATCTTACAAAACCTGCACAGGCAGTAAGTATTATCACAAAATGATGTTCATAGAAGTTATGAGATTCACCTGAAAAGGCAGAGTCAAAATTTGAAATCAGGTCAGTCTGACTCCAAAACCTTTCTTATTCACTTATTTCAAAGGAAGAAACTGAGGCTCAGATTTTATGTAACTTTATCATGATGAATAAGCAGTAGTCTTTCAACTCTTTTCCCTACTAGTATGAAATGATGATAAGAGTGTTATAGGAGACAAGTGTGGGATAAAAATCAATGATGGAATCAAATAGTAGTGGTAAAACCAGGTTCTCATCCTTGTAAGAATTGTGCTTTATTGTTTTACCAAAAAGTAATAGGTGAGAATTGGAGAAGGAAATAGCAACCCACTCCAGTGTTCTTGCCTGGAGAATCCCAGGGATGGGGGAGCCTTGTAGGCTGCCGTCTATGGGGTCGCACAGAGTCGGACACGACTCAAGCGACTTAGCAGCAATAGGTGAGAATAAAGTAAAACTTAATAGATAAAGTCTTATCTTTAGGTACACATTATTCATCACTAAGTGCTTGCTACTACTTTGAGAAATTGGCATCGAACTTCAGTCATTTAAATGAAATTAATGCTTTCTCTTTTTAAGTGACAATTTAACCTTTGGAAATGTCAGGCAATTTTGTAGGTTTAAAGAAAATCCCAGTAGTTACCTAGAGAAAGGCAGGTAGATTGTTGCATTGGTTTCACCCTTGCTCAAACATCACGAGTTTCCTAAGGCATGTCCAATGGAGTCATCCAGGCAATTAAGTTATGGATGCCATATCTTAATGGAATCCATTATTGAAAGGTTTAAATTCTTTAGAGAAGTATGCTGCCCTTTTTTTTTTTTTAGTTCTACCAGTTTTTTGCTACCAACCCGTCTCCCTCCACCCTCATGTACGCATGCTCAGTCATGTAACCCCCGTGGACTGCAGCCCACCAGGCTCCTCTGTCCATTGACCTATCCCGGCAAGAATACTGGAGTGGGTTGTTATTTCCTTCTCCAGTATGCTGCCTTTTAACAATAGGCTCTACCTTTTTGTTGAAATTACTAATATATCTGAGTTAAATAATGTAATAGATCCTTTCTATACCTTTAAGTTGCTTCCAACCCTTACTCCATTTTCCCAGCTTCCAAAAGGAACATATCAGTAACAGCATCCACATTCCATGATTTCAGTGATTTTATTTTTAGCCACAGGTGTTGGTGTTGTGTGTCCCCTCCTCCCACCGTACCCTGCCTAACCACACACACACACACCAAATCCCTGCTGATCTTAAAGCTTTCAGGAAAAGCAACTTCTGCCACAATACCCTCTGCCTCCTCAGCAATAGGGGAATGTTGCCCTTTAGTTTTAAGTATAACTTCTAAACAGTGAAAGGATTTCCTGATTGAAAGTGAGAAATCTTAACATATAAAAAGCATAAAATGGGCCAGGAACCTTGAGCTCTTGTCTTTCCTGTCAATATTTTGATTTGTGTATTCTTAGCCCCTAGGTATCCTCCATCTACTCCTAATATGTGAGCTGTTGCTCCGTATTCTTTCTCACTTTGACCTCATGCTAGGCTACTTTTAGTTGTTGATAGGAGTTAGTGTCTAGCCATCCTGTACACTTGGAACAGCTGAAGAGGGATGAAAATTATCGTTTGTTGTAAATGAAAGAATGCTTAGAGATGTGTTAGAAGGAGTTAAGTGTGCCAAAGTAGTAATGATACCTTTCTTCTCTTTAAGAATTTATTCCCCATCATCAATTACATAAGTATTCCCACTATCTCCACTTTAGGAGGAAAATATTGAATCAAAAGAAAGAGACATTATTTGCCTAAACTCTGTGTTCCCAATCTTACCTAAGAGTTTTTATGAACATAAATATGGAAAAGATAGTTAGTGAATATATTTTCAACAGTGCCACCGAAATGTTAGGTATTCATGTAATACTGGCATTGTGCCTGTTTACCTAGCAGTTCAGTGGACCCTTATCCACTTCAAAAAAATATTTTAAGAATAAATATGCTCTTTTGATGAATCTAGCCAATTACTGCTATTCTCCTCTCTGACTTGATAGTATTAGAGCCCTGAAGAGATATATAATAATTGTCACAAACCTAATGCTTTCCACTTTCTGAATTGAAGCAAAACCCATTGAATTTTCAGAGAATGTCCCTGAAGCAAAAAAGTGACAGCTGGGCCCTCTTTGGTAATGGGTCTGCAGTACTGAAAAACAAAATCCAGCATTTAAACTGCATAAGTGAGTGACTAATAGCGCTTGATATCTCACAGAGTACAGAAGTCATTCATCAATAGTGAATTTTTTATCATGATGAGAGTAGCATGTGAGAAGAATTCCAGGGCTCTGTTTTTTAAACTGTGCCTCTTGTGTTCATTCACATCTCTTCAATAAGCAAGGAAATAACTAAAGAATAAGAAATGAATCAAGCATCTATATCATCTATCAGAATAAATATCTATATTTGAATGCTTTAAAATGAATGACTTTCCAGGCATTTAGGCATTATTTTTAGGTATGGGTAAATACAACTGTTGTCTTAAATGTTTCAAAGCTGTTGTCAAAAACTTTTTTTTTTTTGCAAACTCACTGTTATACTTTAATTATTAAGTTCTCAAACTTGAATATGCATCAAAATTAACAGGAGGGCTTAACAGATTGCTAGGCCTCAAGCTTCAGAGTTTTTGATTTAATGGATCTAAAGAGGACCCATGTATTTGCATTCCTAGTAAGTTCCCAAGTGACTCTGTGACTGCTGGATCAAAGTCCTCCAAGGACCACACTTGGAAAATTACTGGATTAAAAGAAAACATCATTTATACTAATAATTATCTAACACAGCACTATACTTTCAAACGGCTCCTGGCCCAATATGTCTTTTCATGTGTCCCCCTGAATATATCTGTGTCGTAGAAACCAGAAGAGATCATTATCACCTTTTAGAGATGAGAAACTGAGGCCTGGTTTATTTGTGGAGAAATGATAGAATATGATAGTTTTTCTTGTTTAAGTCCTGCCCCCATGGTTAAGCTCCCCAACCTCCCAACATATGCAAGTCCAGTCTTTTGCAAGGAAAGGCTTTATCAAGTAGGGGTGGTTATTGCAATAGGGAGCCATTTAAAGATCAAGCCAAGGAAAGTGTATAAGTAGAGACTGCTGGATACATGGCTGGGAAAGAGGAACGGGAGTTTCTAAAACCTGCTAGAAGAATCTTGAAGCTTAACAAATTACATGAAATGTTGCAGTAACAGGAAAATAGAAGCAGGGAATGTTTGCACATGGGGCAGAAATCTGAGCCTGAGATAGATCAAAGAAGTTCAAGTGTGCGAAGTTCACATAAGTTTAGAGACTAGATGTACTTGTCACAACAGCCTAAAGTTATGTCAAGCACAAAGGTTGATTATCCTTGTCGTTTCTCAACTGAATGGGATATCCTTTTAAGTAAAAGTTACAATTTTCTATTTAATCTTCTATTTTATATGAAGACTTACTATTATTTCTACTTGTAAGGACTTACTTGAGTCATAAATTTAGAGAAGGCAAAGTTATACATCAGATGCTTTTCCTTTTTCCTTTTGTTATATAAAGACAGTTTTCCAGAAGAAAAATCTGTTGTCTATCAGCAAGCCAAATTCTTACCTGGCCTTTCCTTTAAGAACATTTTTCAATATAAAACAAGACAAGAGGTAGTAGGAGAGAAATAGTTTTGGTCAAACCATGTATTTGAGAAACTTTTCCTGTAGACCTAGACTTAATTAACTGGCAGTCATTATCATTTTTGATAAAAGTTTTCAGGAAAAGCAACTTCTACATATAAAATTATATGTGTTTGTCTATTACTCTTTATATCAATTATTCTATGGCTATTTACCTGGAGTTTTATAGAGTGGTCTCAAATCAGACACATTAAGATGTGAGAGCTAAAAGAAGAGCTAAATTCTCTAAATCTACTGGGAAAAGTGAACATCCATGACCTCCAAATGGCCAAAATTCTGATGATAGCTTCAGTTTGACAGTTCCCCCAATGGATTTGGCCATCCGTCATGCATCCAGCATCCATCATGTCGGCACTCAAATGAACATACCAGCAATGTTGCAGTCTGGTTCATGCACTATCTGTAGACGCAGCCTTTCCTCATCTAATGAACTAATCAGACACATCGCATCTGTCACATTTGGACTTCAACCCCTTTGTGACATTGTCAAAAAAAGTAACAAAGAAAGTGTGCAAAGAAACTGAAAAAAGCAAGTAAATCCTCTGGTAAGATAACAATTCAATGCAATTCTGACATAATTGCAACTATTTCCTTTGGGCCAGTTCTATTTACTTTTTAGCATTGATACTCTAAGTTGTTTTCTTATACACTAATCTTATATGATGTATCATTTTCCAGAACAATATCTATAAAGAAATGAATACTGAAGTAGAAAAATTGTTTTACTAGATAAGTTAGTACCTAAGGTGCTAAGGAAGCCAAGGTCCAATTAAGTATTCTGTGATTGGCATCATCATAAGCAAAGATATTGAATATTTACCTCTGTAAATTACTGAATTAGGCATAGAGAATACAGAATATTATAAGATATGTATATACAATCATTACAAGTAATCCAATAAATATCTATGTATAGTGAGTATCAACTTAGCAGTACAGAAAATAAATGTTACTAGAATTCTGAGGTCATAGAGATTATTGGGTTCACTCAATATTTCTGGGAATAGTTAGGGCATATTTAAAGAACCTATGTTACTTAGAAAAGTTGATGATAAGTAGGATGTATGACAGATCAGAGCAGTAGAGAGAATAAGGACAATGAGAGACATGTTTTGAACCAATGCACCTAACTGTTACTGCTAAGTCACTTCGGTCATGTCCGACTCTGTGCGACCCCATAGATGGCAGCCCACCAGAACCCTCTGTTCACAGGATTCTCCAGGCAAGAACACTGGAGTGGGTTGCCATTTCCTTCTCCAATGCGTGAAAGTGAAAAGTGAAAGGGAAATCGTTTAGTTGTGTCCAACTCTTCGCGACCCCATGGACTGCAGCCTACCAGGCTCCTCCATCCATGGGATTTTTTAGGCAAGAGTACTGGAGTGGGGTGCCAATGACTTCTCCAATGTGCTGAAAGAGATGCATTAATATAACAGAATTGTGGGAGAGGAGGTAAAAATATGTTAACTTTTATATGGCCATACTATTGTCTACTCCTGCAATCTTGATCAACTTCATATCATTAGAGATTGATAGCATGAAGTACCAGATAAGAGCATAAGCCATAACATTAAGTTCTGGTTCTTCAATTACTAGATGAGTGACCCAATCTTTCTCTGCCTCTATTTTCTGAAACAAAACACACACACACACACACACACACACACACACACACACACTGACAACAACAAGCAAATAATAACACCTATCACTTAGAGCTATTGTGAGGATTAAATGATATATACATAGACACCATACTTACTGTATTATGAACTTAATTTGATACCTCTTTCTCTGTAAATATTTGCCAATGGCTGCTAACAGTAGAGATAATAGATTTGTGAAATGTATCTCACCACAAGAAAAAAAAACTCAAAATACCTAATTTTATATAACAGGGATTCAATAGTCATTATCTTTGTTTATAAAGGGTAGCCTTATACCATTGGAGAAGGAGAAATGCGATTTTCAATTGTGATATCTTTTGCAACTTAATTCTCATATCTCTTAACCATTACTATAATTTTTTAAGTTCAAAAAATTCTATTTCATAACATACAAAAGCTCAGGGCTGAAAGAAGCCTGAAGTGTTTTTATACACTATCCATCTTTGAACAGTTTTACCCACTTGTTTCCATTTTGAGAAATATGGCAGTGCGAGTGCCCCTGTGGAAAGTAAACATCAGTAACCCATTCCTCTTCATCTGCAGTTGGATTTCATTTGAACTGAACCTAATTTTATACAACTAAGAACCATGCCAGAGTCACTCCACATGACTGACAGTACATATGTATGTGAGAGTTTAATTTGACTTATCTAATGAGAGCATGGACTAGTGATGCAAACTAAATGAAGCTTTATAAATACACTGTTTTCTTGGGCCTCTCTGCCTCTGCACAGTCTGTTTTACCTCTATTAAAATGATCTATCCTCCAACATGCCCCAACATTTCACCTGACAATTCTCTATTCCTTTAAGCCCCATCTGATTATTTAAGGCCAACTTAGATTCCGTTCCTTCTGAAGGTTCATTGCACTTTCTGTATATTTAGGTATATTGATGTTGTATTTAGACCTTGTAGACTGCATAATAAACTGATTCAATTTCTGTATCCTCCTTAAGAAATGATCTCTTGAAATACTAAGTCATCTTTGCATGCTAGCACCTAGTAGAATGCATGCATGAGTCTGAAGTCACTTCAGTCATGTCCAATTCTGTGACCCTATGGACTGTAGCCCAGCAGGCTCCTCTGTCCATGGGATTCTCTTGGCAAGAATACTGGGTGGGTTGCCATGCTCTCCTTTCCAGGGGATCTTTCCGACCCAGGGAACATACTGGCATCTCTTATGTCTCCGGCATAGGCAGGCAGTTTCTTTACTACTAGTGCTACCTGAGAAAGCATAGAATATAATAAATATTTAATATTTTTGATGAAGCTTCCCTGTTGGCTTAATTGGTAAAGAATCTGCCTCGTGGTGAAAAAGACATGAGTTTGATCTCTGGGTCAGGAAGATCCCCTGGAGATGGGCATGGGAACCCACTCCAGTTTTCTTGCCAAGGACTGAGGAACCTGGCTGGCTACAGACCATAGGGT
The DNA here is from genome assembly GCF_055505025.1 of Bos grunniens. NCBI lineage: Eukaryota > Metazoa > Chordata > Mammalia > Artiodactyla > Bovidae > Bos > Bos grunniens. The sequence goes on along the minus strand of NC_141194.1, from coordinate 81,102,814 downwards.
TTCAAAGAGTCAGACACAACTGAAGTGACTGAGCATGCATCTATGTTTGATAATGAATAAATGAATACAATCAAAGTCATTTTATTTCTCAGAGGTTGTCACTTTGTTCTCTGCCATTGCTGTCACCTCTCATTCTAGGATCTGAAAAATTCATTAAAATAAGGAATAAAGTTGGAGACAGAGCAGGTAGATGGCTTAACAATCCCATGTCACAACTAAAGATAGAGCTCAAACTGTATATCCTACTATTACCGGGATAGAACCTTTCCAAATATGGACCTCATAGTGAAAATGGGGTGAAGCGATCCCCTGGCACTTCATATGGCAGTTCTCAGCATTAAAGCTCTTTATCATGGATATGAAAATTGTTCCTATTTGAATACCTTACTGGAATGAGAACCAACATCCACTGTATTCTTTGTATAGTCCTGTCACAACAGCATATGCAGAAAAAAAAGGGACAAAGCAAACACGCAGTGGTTTTCTTTCTCATTAAATATATTTTCGCTACAGTTTTATCTTACCCAGAATCAAAATTTGCGCTCTTAATGAGGAGCATGCTATTCAATTCCTGCAAAGTTGTGGAACTGTTTCTTGCTGCAATGACTACTTCAGTAATCACTAGCTGCTGATAGTGAATACAACCAAAATGGGATATACAGAAACACAATAGAAGGGACACTGATGTGGTAAAATATAAAGATAATTTTAATTGCTATGAGGTTTCACATTTACTGTCAGAAAAATATAGTTTCCCAGTTGACTGAAGAGCAGATCCTTCCATTTAAATATTCTCTAGTCCTGGTAGTTATTACAAACTTAACTTCTATTTTTTTTTTTTCTTCTCTCACAGCTTCTTTGTAAGGTAGGAGGAAGAGGTAGCATTATTACTTGGGAAAACATGTTTCTCTTCCCAAAGGAACTAATGTTGAATCTTTGTAGAGAGTTTCTGGAATGTTTCTCTTATTTCGCAGTTTTAAAACAGCCCTCAAGGATTTTAAAAGGAAAATAGAAATCCACAGGACTGCTTTTCAAAACGGTTGTGTGTATTAAAGTGATACATAGTGCAGGTTAAAGCTGCCTACAGAAGATATGGCAAAGCTGGAAATGAATTTAAGAGAAGCCCAAGATAAAGAGAAAGTCTTGCAGGAGGCAAATAGTAATAGCTCTAAATTGAGAATCCAAGCACCTAAAACAAGAGAAATGGAAATAGCAATCAGGGAGGGCCTCAGTTCAGTTCAGTCGCTCAGTAGTGTCGGACTCTTTGCGATCGCATGAATCACAGCACGCCAGGCCTCCCAGTCCCTCACCAACTCCCAGAGTTCACCCAAAATCACGTCTATCGAGTCGGTGATGTCATCCAGCCATCTCATCCTCTGTCATCCCCTTTTCCTCCCGCCCCCAATCCCTCCCAGCATCAGAGTCTTTTCCAATGAGTTAATTCTTCGTATGAAGTGGCCAAAGTATTGGAGTTTCAGTTTTGGCATCATTCTTTCCAAAGAACACCCAGGACTGGTCTCCTTTAGAATGGACTGGTTGAATTTCCTTGCAGTCCAAGGAACTCTCAAGAGTCTTCTCCAACACCACAGTTCAAAAGCATCAATTCTTCGGCACTCAAATTTCTTCACAGTCCAATATTCACATCCACACATAACCACTGGAGAAACCATAGCCTTGACCAGATGGACCTTTGTTGACAAAGTAATGTCTCTGCTTTTGAATATGCTATCTAGGTTGGTCATAACTTTCCTTCCAAGGAGTAAGCATCTTTTAATTTCATGGCTGCAACCATCATCTGCAGTGATTTTGGAGCCTCAAAAAATAAACTCTGACACTGTTTCCATTGTTTCCCCATCTATTTCCCATGAAGTGAAAGGACCAGATGCCATGATATTAGTTTTCTGAATGTTGAGCTTTAAGCCAACATTTTCACTTTCCTCTTTCACTTTAATCAAAAGGCTTTTTAGTTCCTCTTCATTTTCTGCCATAAGGCTGGTGTCATCTGCATATGTGAGGTTATTGCTATTTCTGCCAGCAATCTTGATTCCAGCTTCTGCTTCTTCCAGCCCAGCGTTTCTCATGATGTACTCTGCATAGAATTTAAATAAACATGGTGACAATATACAGTCTTGACGTACTCCTTTTCCTATTTGGAACCAGTCTGCTGTTCCATGTCCAGTTCTAACTGTTGCTTTCTGACCTGCATATAGGTTTCTCAAGAAGCAGATCAGGTGGTCTGGTATTCCCATCACTTTCAGAATTTTCCACAGGTTATTGTGATCCACACAGTCAAAGGTTTTGTCATAGTCAACAAAGCAGAAATAGATGTTTTTCTGGAACCCTCTTGCTTTTTCCATGGTCCAGAGGATGTTGGCAATTTAATCTGTGGTTCCTCTGCCTTTTCTAAAACCAGCTTGAACGTCTGGAAGTTCATGGTTCACATACTGCTGAAGCCTGGCTTGGAGAATTTTGAGCATTACGTTACTAGCGTATGAGATGAGTGCAATTGTATGGTAGTTTGAGCATTCTTTGGCATTGCCTTTCTGTGGGATTGGAATGTAAACTGACTTTTTCCTGTCCTGTGGCCACTGCTGAGTTTTCCAAATTTGCTGGCAAATTGAGTGCAGCACTTTCACAGCATCATCTTCCAGGATTTGAAATAGCTCCCTTGGAATTCCATCACCTCCACTAGCTTTGTTTATAGTGATGCTTCCTAAGGCCAACTTGACTTCACATTCCAGGATGTCTGGCTCTAGGTGAGTGATCACACCATCATGGTTATCTTGGTTGTGAAGATCTTTTTTGTACAGTTCTTCTGTGTATTCTCGCCACCTCTTAATATCTTCTGCTTCTGTTAGGTCCATACCATTTCTGTTCTTTATCGAGCCCATCTTTGCATGAAATGTTCCCTTCATATCTCTAGTTTTCTTGAGGAGATCTCTAGTCTTTCCCGTTCTGTTGTTTTCCTCTATTTCTTTCCATTGATCACTGAGGAAGGCTTTCTTATCTCTCCTTGCTATTCTTTGGAACGCTGCATTCTTTCCTTTTCTCCTTTGCTTTTCGCTTCTCTTCTTTTCACAGCTATTTGTAAGGCCTCCCCAGACAGCCATTTTGCTTTTTTGCATTTCTTTTCCATGGGGATGGTCTTGATCCCTGTCTCCTGTACAATGTCACGAACCTCAGTCCATAGTTCATCAGGCACTCTATCTATCAGATCTAGTCCCTTAAATCTACTTCTCACTTCCACTGTATAATCATAAGGAATTTGATTTAGGTCATACCTGAATGGTCTAGTGGTTTTCCCTACTTTCTTCAATTTAAGTCTGAATTTGGCAATGAGTTCATGATCAGAGCCACAGTCAGCTCCTGGTCTTCTTTTTGCTGACTGTATAGAGCTTCTCCATCTTTGGTTGCAAAGAATATAATCAGTCTGATTTCGGTGTTGACCATCTGGTGATGTCCATGTGTAGAGTCTTCTCTTGTGTTGTTGGAAGAGGGTGCTTGCTATGACCAGTGCGTTCTCTTGGCAAAACTCTATTATCTTTGCCCTGCTTCATTCTGTATTCCAACGCCAAATTTGCCTGTTACTCCAGGTGTTTCTTGACTTCCTACTTTTGCATTCCAGTCCCCTATAATGAAAAGGACATCTTTTGGATGTTCATTCGAAAAGGTCTTTTAAGTCTTCATAGAACCATTCAACTTCAGCTTCTTCAGCATTACTGGTTGGGGCATAGACTTGGATTACTGTGATATTGAATGGTTTGCCTTGGAAATGAACAGAAATCATTCTGTCGTTTTTGAGATTGCATCCAAGTACTGCATTTTGGATGCTTTTGTTGACGATGATGGCTACTCTATTTCTTCTAAGGGATTCCCACCCACAGTAGTAGATATAATGGTCATCTGAGTTAAATTCACCCATTCCAGTCCATTTTAGTTTGCTAATTCCTAGAATGTCGATGTTCACTCTTGCCATCTCCTGTTTGATGACTTCCAATTTGCCTTGATTCATGGACCTGACATTCCAGGTTCCTATGCAATATTGCTCTTTACAGCATCAGACCTTGCTTCTATCACCAGTCACATCCACAACTGGGTATTGTTTTTGCTTTGGCTCCATCCCTTCATTCTTTCTGGAGTTATTTCTCCACTGATCTCCATTAGCATATTGGGCACCTACCGACCTGGGGAGTACCTCTTTCAGTATCCTATCGTTTTGCCTTTTCATACTGTTCATGGGGTTCTCAAGGCAAGAATACTGAAGTGGTTTGCCATTCCCTTCTCCAGTGGACCACATTTTGTCAGACCTTTCCACCATGACCCACTGTTTTGGGTGGCCCCACATGGCATGGCTTAGCTTCATTGAGTTAGACAAGGCTGTGGTCCATGTGATTAGATTGACTAGTTTTTTGTGATTATGGTTTGTGTGTCTGCCCTCTGATACCTCTTACAACGCCTACCATCTTACTTAGGATTCTCTTACTTTGGACGTGGGGTATCTCTTTGTGGCTGCTCCAGCAAAGCTCAGCCGCTGCTCCTTGGATGAGGGGTATCTCCTCACAGCCACCCCTCCTGACCTTGAACGCGGAGTAGCTCCTCTCTGTTTTCTGTGCCCGTGCAGCCACCACTCCTTGGACATGGGGTTGCCTGCGTCCCCATGGGGAGGGCCTATCAAGAACCAAAGTCTGTGCTAAGTAGTTTACATACCTGTGAATTGGGTCCTAGTGTACCCATTTTATAGTTAAGAAACTGAGAGCTGGAGAAGTGAAAAAATTTACCAGATCTTGTAAATCTTACTTGTCATTGTCCAAGCCTCAAACTCATATCTGTATGAAATTAAGAGGGTCTTGTATTAAGGCAGTGAAAGTCCCTGGAACTCTAGGCTAGTGTTAACAATTTGTTCTGAGCAAAAGTGTTTAATAATGGTCATTCTTATCACTAAATATAGTATTATATTGCTTCATATAATGTATTCATTTTATGGTTTAGCATAAGCCTTTAGCCTTTTGGTTGCTGATGTTTCTCTAGGTTTTAATTAATCCACATTATTTGTCCGATCTGTGTATATGATAGTATGCTGCTTCTGCTGCTAAGTCGCTTCAGTCATGTCCGACTCTATGTGACCCCATAGACAGCAGTCCACCAGGCTCCCCTGTCCCTTGGATTCTCCAGGCAAGAACACTGGAGTGGGTTGCCATTTCCTTCTCCAATGCGTGAAAGTGAAAAGTGAAGTCGCTCAGTCATATCCGACTCTTTGCGATCCCATGGACTGCACCCTACCAGGCTCCTCCATCCATGGGATTTTCCAGGCAAGAGTACTGGAGTGGGGTGCCATTGCCTTCTCTGATATGATAGTATAGTATATTTTAATAGATAAGAAGAGTTTAGAAATCAGATACTGCTGAAGGAGATAAAAGAATTAGTGGGTGCCTATAAGTGGAACCAGGTCTCTATCGGGAAAGCTTTTTTTTCTTTTTGCACTTACAAAGTTCTGGCACTGGGGGTATTCTTTCTGCCCCCTTCTGATGCCTATGTCAGAAGCTTTCTCTATCTCCTTTATACTTTAATAAAACTTTATTACACACACACACACACACACAAAACAAAGTTCTGGCACTGAGCAATCTACCAGTGCCTGAGATCAGGTATTAGAGGGCCATTAGGTGATCAAGAGGGGCTTCTCAGGTGGCTCAGTTGGTAAAGAATATGCTTGTAATGCAGGAGACACAAGCAGATGCAAGATCAATCCCTGTGTCAGGAAGATCCCCCAGAGGAGGGCATGGCAAACCACTCCAGTATTCTTGCCTAGAGAATCCCATTGACAGAGGAGCCTGGTGGGCTATGATCCATAGGGTCATAATGAGTCAGATAGGACTGAAGTGACTGAGCACATATGCAGGTGATCAAGAAACTGAGGCACAGAGTAATGAAGTAATTTTTTTCTGAGATGACACCTTGAGTTTAGATTTATTGCTGAGATTAAATCCAGAGTTTCTTTTCTCCCATTCCTATATTTATTTTCGGCACATGATTTCTTCCAATCCCTCCCTTGTTCTCTAGAGATATTAAAAAGAAATATATCTTTCATTCATAGGCTTTTCATCCAAGCTTGTTGCCTTGCTTGGCATCTGAGTCTGTTTAACATAAAGTTGATCAGCAGATTATTTTTCATTAAAGTTTTTGAAAAGGGCAGTTCCTGACCTCCTGCTCCTGCTATAGGAATGTCTTATGATGTATTATGGGAATGACATTCTATTGATTGGGCAGCAGGCTCTCAGTGGACCTCTTTGCAGAAGAAGCAAGAATGTTAAGATGCCCTCAAGGAAAGTATGGCAGAAACAATCTATTCATTCAGAAGAATGGATATGCATATTTGCTGTTCATTGGTATTTTTGTATGAGATGTTTCTTTGGCAGAGGGAAGAGGACACAAATATGAAAAGTCATTTTAAAACATTAATGAATATTTTTCAGAGGATGACATTCAGAGTCAGATATAAAACACAGTAAAGGCCAAGTTATTGCCCTCAAGGAGCTAAGCATCTAGAAGAGAAAATTGTTTCCAAGAATAGTATTTACTTAAATAAGGATTTCAGGCCTAGAAATGAATTTCTTTTCCAACTATCTCAGACACATTCTTATCTGACTTGAGATACTATTACATCACAAGCCATCCTGGTTCCATTTTTTAGCAGTTCTAGTTATTAAGTGTGTATTCTATTGATGTGAATTCTGTTTATAATTTTAATCTATTCCTGACGTCTTTCCTCTAGATGTACACAAAACCATCTTCTATTTTTATTCATATCTATGAAGACTCCAGTCATCTACTCTTCTAAGCTTCTTTTTCCAAAGCTAATCTCCCTCAATTTTTCTCTGCTACTGCTAAGTCGCTTCAGTCTTGTCCAACTCTGTGCGACCCCATCGATGGCAGCCCACCAGGCTCCGCCATCCCTGGGATTCTCCAGGCTTGAACACTGAAGTGGGTTGCCATTTCCTTCTCCAATGCATGAAAGTGAAAAGTGAAAGTGAAGTTGCTCAGTCGTGTCTGACTCTTCGCGACCCCATGGACTGCAGCCTACCAGGATCCTCCATCCACGGGATTTTCCAGGCAAGAGTACTGGAGTGGGGTGCCATTGCCTTCTCTGCAATTTTTCTCTAGTGGCAAGATTTATTTATCATTTACCATTTTATTCATTCTTCTCTGAGTATAGTTCTAGTATGTCAAGAGGATTTTTAAAAATATATAACTCAGAACTTTAAACCATGCATTCTGACCCATTCTGACCAGGTAAAGAAGGCTCATTGCTTCCATGGTTCTGGACATCATCTTTCCACTGATGTAGCCTTACATAACCATTATTTATTGCATGTCACTTCCTACTGCTATTTTATATGAGCTTAAAGTTATTTCAGTGTCCAATCTTTTACACACATAGTTGGGAAAATAGCATACCTTATACATTTCATTATTTAAAACTAAGGCAGGACTTCACATTTATCATTTGTATTTCATAGTGTTGATTTCAGAAAGTGTTAGTTACAGACTTTACAGATAGAAGGATACAGTCAACTGAAGTGATAAAGACCTATGTATGTTACCTTCACTACTGGTGGTGTTTTGTAAGTTTCCATGAATTAGTGAGGGAAAAGAAAACTGTCTAGTTGTTCCAGTGGCATTAGTACCCGAAGGTCAATGGACATCTCCTCAGAAGTGAGATGCTCTCTACATGAGTGTTTTAGTATAATGCTGACTTAATTGTTCTGTCTCTGCTTCCACTGATCCTACAGCTCCTAACTTGCTTCCCCTCTGTTCTCACCTTTAGACTCTTCAACACGATGGTATTATTGATTTTGCCAATTATAATGTGATATAAAGAATCTTTATTGTTACTGTAATCCAAGGTACCCTATAGACTAATATCCAGTTTTTGGGTTGCTGTCATTGTTTCAAGATCAGTATCATATCAAACTAGCTATGGTTCAGTGCTGCATGCCCATGGGGCAAGATATTGTACCAAGGAATGCTCAGAAGGGAGCTGTGGACCTGGAAGCCTTCAATATTCTGATACATTTTTGTCTAATAAACAATTCATCACATGTAAAACTTGAAATCGTTTGAATTTTAAATATTCTCCTTTTTATTCATTCAGAAATATATGTTTGTTATTTTAGTAAAAGTATATTTGGTGGCAAGGAAAAGAAATGGAATAACTAAGAGGAAATTTATGTGAAGGATATAGGGTTATTTTATGAAGAGTCAGTGATAGGAAGTGCATCTAGGCCCCATGAGAGACTTTCCAAAACTGTAAAGCTACCACAATCCATAACTCTCTCTTACTCTCTTTCTGGGGCTACATAGTTTCAGATATGTGCATCTGTTTTTTTATTCTCTTTCTCTCTCTTTAGACTGTCTTCATTTAAATATGGACCTGGTGATGATACAGGGTTAAAAATAATGTATTTAATACCCTTTCAAATTCAGCATATATAGCTGCATTATCCAGGTACTACAGCTTGCTCATATTATCCAGCACAGTCGTTGGATTGATTTTCCTTGAGTTTGGTCCTGTGATGTCATAAAAGAAGAGTGAGGGCACATAATACAAAATTGGCTGCCAGGAGCCATCTTGGGAGAAGAGTAGTTCTCAGAGAAGAGGAAAATGGACTGCATAGGAATCTCAACATGTACCAAATTCATTTTTTCTTTTGCATTTAGAGAGTATTTTCCTTTATAAGACATTTCATCATAGCAGAGATACAGATAGCAAAGAAGCACTTGAAAAGATGATCAACATCCTCAGTGATTAGAGAAATGGAAATTAAAACCATATATTGATACCTATTAGAATGGGGAATAACATGATGACAATAATATTGAGCAACTAGAACTGAATGCAAAATGATAAAGTCACTTTGGAAAACAGTTTGGTAGTTTCTGATAAATATAGACTTACCATATGACTCAGCAATACCACTCCAAAATATTTACCCAATAGAAATAGAAACATATGTCCTCATATAAACTAGTACATGACTATACATAGCAGGTTAATTCATAATCGCCACAAAACTAGAAATATACATTGTATACAATATATACACAATTGTATATACAATATATATACAATATAACCCAAAATATACATTAACTAGATTTATATGTATGTAAATATACATCTAAGGAATACTACTCAGCAATAAAAAGGAAGAAACCTACTGAAATAAGCAATAACATAGATCAATCCCACAAGCATTATGCTAAGTGAAAGAAACCATACTCAAAAAGGCTATAAATTCTATGATTCCATTTTTATGATTATCTGAATAAAAATGAAACTATGGGGTGGAGAACAGAGCAGTGGCTACTAGGGGCTTGGGATGGGATGTATATTTCACTATAAATATGGAAAAGAGAGTCTTTCAAAGTGGTGGAAATACCCTTTATCTTGATTATTCATTTTTCACAATTTACAGAGCTATGTACTTAAAAAGGTTGAATTTTGCTTTATGTAAATTATGTCTCAATAAACATGACTTAAGTAAAAATTTTACTGTCTTTGAGAAGTAAAGCAAAAAATATTGTGTTTGAGATGTGTGCAGCTTAATAGAATGTCAGTCATTTGGGTCTCCTGTTTCTGATGTACATAAATTTCACAATTTACAATAAATGCGAACAGACCCTTGTAGTTTATTCCTTTTATTGGAAAAAAAAAAAAAGCAATATGTGTGAAAGCTATTCTTAAAATCCATTAAAATCTTATTAGGTGATCATTTATATGTTTATGAACTGAAATGACATTTGTTTATTTTCTATTCACTGCATTGACACTTAGCATTGTTGAGCTTGATGGTACTATTTACTTTTGAAATTCCATTGTAAACAAAGGAAAAGTCAAATGGAATAAGAAATATAATGTAATTTATAGGTACTATTCTATTGGCAGTAACCTATTTATTTATTTACTTTGGATATGGTTTCCCATAGGACAGCAAACATCTGGATATTGCAAAACAAGCAGAGGGCTGGGTAACAGCTATGGAGACAATTTTGGCAAAATAGAAGATAAGAACAAGTAGAAACATGAATTATAATCAGTTTATAGTTCAAATAAACAAGTTGATTATCTAGCTATCAGGTTATACATTTACATTTGTTAACATTTTTAAGAAGTCATTGATAAATATTAATTAAAAAATCAGTACCTTTTCACAAATGTGCAATTTCACAACTCTTATTTCATAAGAAAATAACATACTTCATAGGAAATTCATGCTTGCAAAAGTGGAATGCCAGATCTCCCACCACTTATAAAGTAGGAAATTTTTAAATATGTTTTTATGATGGAGATTAATAAACTAAAACAATGAAATAATGACCTTGGAAAGTGAATAATAAATCAAAAGTTAATTTGAGAATTTACTATTTGTTCAGTGCATGTTGTAAGTATTTTTCACAAACAAGATTATTGGTAACTTGAGTGTACCCATAGCAACATCCACTACCTGGATGCTAAACAGAATGGCTGCTCAGTTCTTTCATTTATTTATTTTTCCCCCAAAATATTTATTGAGTATTTATTATGTGCTAGATGCTAGAGATAAAGCACTGAAATATTTTTATTCAGTCCATATTTTCACAGAACTTGTATTTAGCAATTACATACTTATTGATTGAACCAGTATTTTTACCTTCATTGTTATAAAGTGAAAACCCATGTCACTACTACTCAAATCAAATTAAATATCACCAAAACATTCAGCGCCTACTCAATTACAATCCTTTCTATCTGTATCCTTCAAAATACCCATAAAGTTGATTTTTATAGAAATCATTGTCTTGCCTTTCTTTATACTTTGATCATCTAGTTTTGTGTTTCTAAGTGTTATGGTTAAATTTTACCTACTTTTGAAATTTATATAAATTGAATTATTTATGATGTATGATTTTGTGTCTGACCTCTTTAACTCAGTATCTGTTATATGTGCAGATGTGAATCATTTTCATTGCTATCTAGTATGATTCAGTATTTTTGCATGGATATCACTTTCTAGGTTTAAATGTTCTCAAGATAAAATTAATTAATGCATTTATCTTATTTTTTCCATATTACATGTGTTTTACTTATTGTGATACTTCACAGAAATGCAATCATACAGCATCTTCTTTTTGTGTCTTTTTTTTTTTCTCCCTCAGAATAATGCTGTTAGAACTAATCCACGATGTTGTGTCTATTAACAGTTCATAATTTTTAGATTTCTTACAATACTTGATAGTATCTCACAGATCACTAAGGTTCTGTTCTTCAGACTGGATAATTTTCATTAATATATCTTCAATTATTTGCACAAAGTATTTGTTCTGATTGAACAATTGTTAATTTGTGTTTCCTTGGTGGCTCAGATATTAAAGAATCTTCCTGCAATGCAGGAGACTCAGATTTGATTCCTGAGTTGAGAAGATCCCCTCAAGAAGGGAATGGCTACCCACTCCAGTATTCTTGCCTGGAACCTTCCATGGACAGAGTAGCCTGGTGGGCTACAGTCTATGGGATAACAAAGAGTCGGACATGACTGAGCAACTAAAACTTTCACTTTCCATTTTTCAGCTGATAATTCATGATGAGATTTGTGTTAAAAAATATCACTCTGGCCACAGTGTAAATATTGCAAATATTGCAAATAAATACTACAAAAATGGGGGCCAGGACAATAGTCAGGACTGGGTTCTAAGAAGAGATGGTATTTGCCTAAGCTAAGTTTCAGTAGGAATGGGAAAAAAGTAGACAGTTTATGAAATATTAGGAAATAAAATGAAACAATTTGACAACTGATTGGATGATGGTAATCAAGGATGAATCTCAGGTTTCTTTTTCTGGGTTAGTCCATGTCCTCTGACAAGTAATTTGCCAGACTAAAAAATATTATTTGGTTTTGGTTGTAGAGATGTCAAAGTCATCAATATATCAGTGTTAATTGGAGTCATAAAATTGTGTGAAATCACCCAAGAGAAGTGTGTGATGTGGAAAAAGGGCCAAACACAAGATTCCTAACTTAAAAGACTGAGCAAAGGAAAAAGCTAACAGAATTGATAAAAAAAAAAGAAGTTGCTAGAAAAGTACTTATTAAACCAGAAAAATGGTGCATTGAACATCATCAATGTTAAAAGTGGAAGTGAGGTCAAACAAAAATAAAAAGGATTATGTTATAATTCAAAATATAAGAACGTTGAGAGCCATGGTGTTAGAAATTGCAGTGAAGAGATGTGGGAATCTCAACAGATTGTTGTAGGAGTAAACCAGTTTAGAATTCATTGAGAGATGAATGTGAGGTGATATGGAAATAAGAAATTTTCAATTTTTAAAAGAACTTTGATGATGAAAGAGACAAAACAGGTAGGTAAAGGTAACTGAGGTTAAAAGAGATTTTTAATCTTAAAACTAGAAAGACATAATATCAGAATAAAGTTAATATGTGAATTTAGCAATGTGTTCCAAATTAGATCTGAATATGTATACTACTATATAAAAAAAAATCTACAAGAATTGAACAGTCTCTTCAAAGGTGAAAGAGGAGAGTGAAAAACTGGCTTAAAATTCAACATTCAAAAAAAGATCATGGCATCTGGTCCCATCACTTCATGGCAAATAGAAGGAGAAAAAGTAGAAGTAGTGATCGATTTTCTTTTCTTGGGCTGAAAAATCACTGCAGACAGTAACTGCAGCCATGAAATTAAAAGACACTTGCTCCTTGGAAGGAAAGCTATGACAAACCTAGGCAGCATATTAAAAAGCAGAAACATCATTTTTGCCGCCAAGGTCTGTGTAGTCAAACCTATGGTTTTTCCAGAAGTCATGTGTAGATGTGAGAGTTGGACCAACAAAAAGGCTGAGTGCCAAAGAGTTGATGCTTTCAAATTTTGGCTGGAGAAGACTCTTGAGAGTCCCTTGGACTGCAAGGAGATCAAACCAGTTGAAAGGAAATCAACTCTGAATATTTATTGGAAGGACTGATGCTGAAGCTGAAACTCTAATAATTTGGCTACCTGATGCGAAGAACTGACTCTCTGGAAGAGACCCTGATGTTGGTAAGAATTGAAGGCAGGAGGAGAAGGGGCCGAAAGAGGATGAGATGTTTGGATGGCATCATCAACTCAATGGACATGAGTTTGAGCAAGCTCCAGGAGTTGGTGAAGGATAGGGAAGCCTGGCATGCTGTAGTCCATGAGGTCACAAAGAGTTGGACATGACTGAGTGACTGAACTGACTGTCTGATTTTATTTCACTTAGCATAATGACATGACATTGTGAGGGAACCAGAACAACAAATTTAAAAATCCATTTTATTCCTATATTCTAGCAGTACATAAAATGTCCATTTACTATTTCTTCCTGGTCGAGTTTTGGAAAGTTGTACTTTTCTAAGAATTTGTCCATTTCTTCCTCGTTGTCCATTTTATTGGCATATAATTGTTGATAGTAGTCTCTTATGATCCTTTGTATTTCTGTGTTGTCTGTTGTGATCTCTCCATTTTCGTTTCTAATTTTATTGATTTGATTTTTCTCCCTTTGTTTCTTGATGAGTCTGGCTAATGGTTTGTCAATTTTATTTATCCTTTCAAAGAACCAGCTTTTGGCTTTGTTGATTTTTGCTATGGTCTCTTTTGTTTCTTTTGCATTTATTTCTGCTCTAATTTTTAAGATTTCTTTCCTTCTACTAACCCTGGGGCTCTTCATTTCTTCCTTTTCTAGTTGCTTTAGGTGTAGAGTTAGGTTATTTATTTGACTTTTTTCTTGTTTCTTGAGGTGTGCCTGTATTGCTATGAACTTTCCCCTTAGGACTGCTTTTACTGTGTCCCACAGGTTTTGGGTTGTTGTGTTTTCATTTTCATTCGTTTCTATGCAAATTTTGATTTCTTTTTTGATTTCTTCTGTGATTTGTTGGTTATTCAGCAGCGTGTTGTTCAGCCTCCATATGTTGGAATTTTTAATAGTTTTTCTCCTGTAATTGAGATCTAATCTTACTGCATTGTGGTCAGAAAAGATGCTTGGAATGATTTCTATTTTTTTTGAATTTACCAAGGCTAGCTTTATGGCCCAGGATGTGATCTATCCTGGAGAAGGTTCCATGTGCGCTTGAGAAAAAGGTGAAATTCATTGTTTTGGGATGAAATGTCCTATAGATATCAATTAGGTCTAACTGGTCTATTGTATCGTTTAAAGTTTGTGTTTCCTTGTTAATTTTCTGTTTAGTTGATCTAGCCATAGGTGTGAGTGGGGTATTAAAGTCTCCCACTATTATTGTGTTATTGTTAATTTCTCCTTTCATACTTGTTAGCATTTGTCTTACATACTGCGGTGCTCCTGTGTTGGGTACATATATATTTATAATTGTTATATCTTCTTCTTGGATTGATCCTTTGATCATTATGTAGTGACCTTCTTTGTCTCTTTTCACAGCCTTTGTTTTAAAGTCTATTTTATCTGATATGAGTATTGCTACTCCTGCTTTCTTTTGGCCCCTATTTGCATGGAAAACCTTTTTCCAGCCCTTCACTTTCAGTCTGTATGTGTCCCCTGTTTTGAGGTGGGTCTCCTGTAGACAACATATGTAGGGGTCTTGTTTTTGTATCCATTCAGCCAGTCTTTGTCTTTTGGTTGGGGCATTCAACCCATTTACGTTTAAGGTAATTACTGATAAGTATGATCCCGTTGTCATTTACTTTATTGTTTGGGGTTCGAATTTATACACCATTTTTGTGTTTCCTGTCTAGAGAATATCCTTTAGTATTTGTTGGAGAGCTGGTTTGGTGGTGCAGAATTCTCTCAGCTTTCGCTTGTCTGAGAAGCTTTTCCATCACAAGCACGGAAATTGAAACTGTAATCAAAAATCTTCCAGCAAACAAAAGCCCAGGTCCAGACGGCTTCACAGCTGAATTCTACCAAAAATTTTGAGAATAGCTAACACCTATCCTGCTCAAACTCTTCCAGAAAATTGCAGAGGAAGGTAAACTTCCAAACTCATTCTATGAGGCCACCATCACCCTAATACCAAAACCTGACAAAGATCCCACAAAAAAAGAAAACTACAGGCCAATATCACTGATGAACATAGATGCAAAAATCCTAAACAAAATTCTAGCAATCAGAATCCAACAACACATTAAAAAGATCATACACCATGACCAAGTGGGCTTTATCCCAGGGATGCAAGGATTCTTCAATATCCGCAAATCAATCAATGTGATACACCACATTAACAAATTGAAAAATAAAAACCATATGATTATCTCAATAGATGCAGAGAAAGCCTTTGACAAAATTCAACACCCATTTATGATAAAAACTCTCCAGAAAGCAGGAATAGAAGGAACATACCTCAACATAATAAAAGCTATATATGACAAACCCACAGCAAACATTATCCTCAATGGTGAAAAATTGAAAGCATTTCCCCTAAAGTCAGGAACAAGATAAGGGTGCCCACTTTCACCATTACTATTCAACATAGTTTTGGAAGTTTTGGCCACAGCAATCAGAGCAGAAAAAGAAATAAAAGGAATCCAAATTGGAAAAGAAGAAGTAAAACTCTCACTGTTTGCAGATGACATGATCCTCTACATAGAAAACCCTAGAGACTCCACCAGAAAATTACTAGAACTAATCAATGATTATAGTAAAGTTGCAGGATATAAAATCAACACACAGAAATCTCTTGCATTCCTATACACTAATAATGAGAAAACAGAAAGAGAAATTAAGGAAACAATTCCATTCACCATTGCAACGAAAAGAATAAAGTACTTAGGAATATATCTACCTAAAGAAACTAAAGACCTATATATAGAAAACTATAAAACACTGGTGAAAGAAGTCAGAGAGGACACTAATAGATGGAGAAATATACCATGTTCATGGATTGGAAGAATCAATATAGTGAAAATGAGTAAACTACCCAAAGCAATTTATAGATTCAATGCAATCCCTATCAAGCTACCAACAGTATTCTTCACAGAGCTAGAACAAATAATTTCACAATTTGTATGGAAATACAAAAAACCTCGAATAGCCAAAGTGATCTTGAGAAAGAAGAATGGAACTGGAGGAATCAACCTACCTGACTTCAGGCTCTACTACAAAGCCACAGTTATCAAGACAGTATGGTACTGGCACAAAGACAGAAATATAGGTCAATGGAACAAAATAGAAAGCCCAGAGATAAATCCACGCACATATGGACACCTTATCTTTGACAAAGGAGGCAAGAATATACAATGGATTAAAGACAATCTCTTTAACAAGTGGTGCTGGAAAATCTGTTCAACCACTTGTAAAAGAATGAAACTAGAACACTTTCTAACACCATATACAAAAATAAACTCAAAATGGATTAAAGATCTCAATGTAAGACCAGAAACTATAAGACTCCTAGAGGAGAACATAGGCAAAACACTCTCTGACATACATCACAGCAGGATCCTCTATGACTCACCTCCCAGAATATTGGAAATAAAAGCAAAAATAAACAAATGGGACCTAATTAAACTTAAAAGCTTCTGCACATCAAAGGAAACTATTAGCAAGGTGAAAAGACAGCCTTCAGAAAGGGAGAAAATAATAGCAAATGAAGCAACCGACAAACAACTAATCTCAAAAATATACAAGCAACTCCTACAGCTCAACTCCAGAAAAATAAATGACCCAATCAAAAAATGGGCCAAAGATCTAAATAGACATTTCTCCAAAGAAGACATACAGATGGCTAACAAACACATGAAAAGATGCTCAACATCACTCATTATCAGAGAAATGCAAATCAAAACCACTATGAGGTACCATTTCACACCAGTCAGAATGGCTGCGATCCAAAAGTCTACAAATAATAAATGCTGGAGAGGGTGTGGAGAAAAGGGAACCCTCTTACACTGTTGGTGGGAATGCAAACTAGTACAGCCACTATGGAGAACAGTGTGGAGATTCCTTAAAAAACTGGAAATAGAACTGCCTTATGATCCAGCAATCCCACTGCTGGGCATACACACTGAGGAAACCAGAAGGGAAAGAGACACGTGTACCCCAATGTTCATCGCAGCACTGTTTATAATAGCCAGGACATGGAAGCAACCTAGATGTCCCTCAGCAGATGAATGGATAAGAAAGCTGTGGTACATATACACAATGGAGTATTACTCAGCCATTAAAAAGAATACATTTGAATCAGTTCTAATGAAGTGGATGAAACTGGAGCCTATTATACAGAGTGAAGTAAGCCAGAAGGAAAAACACCAATACAGTATACTAACGCATATATATGGAATTTAGAAAGATGGTAACGATAACCCTGTATACAAGACAGCAAAAGAGACACTGATGTATAGAACAGTCTTATGGACTCTGTGGGAGAGGGAGAGGGTGGGAAGATTTGGGAGAATGGCATTGAAACATGTGAAACGTCATGTATGAAACGAGGTGCCAGTCAAGGTTCAATGCACGATGCTGGATGCTTGGGGCTGGTGCACTGGGACGACCCAGAGGGATGGTGTGGGGAGGGAGGAGGGAGGAGGGTTCAGGATGGGGAACACATGTATACTAATTAAATAATTTTCTATAAAAAAAATGTCCATTTACAATAGCATCCAAATATACAATTTTTACAAATTAGACAAACATTTTCCCTCAATAAACTATAAAACATTGCTACAAAATTTAACCTAAACAAATGGAGACACGCAACATGTTTATGAATCAGAAAGAATACTTTAAGATGACATTTTTCCCCTGAATTGATCTATAGATTAAATGCAATCACAAAAACAACTCCAGTAGGCTTTTAAAAACCTGATTCTAAAATTTATATGGAAATGTAAAGCTCCTAGGATAAGCACATAAATTGTTTTAAAGAAGAGGAAAGTGGGAGTACTTATGGTTTTTGATTATAAGACTATAAATCTATATTAATCCAGACATTTTGGCATTACTGAAATGACAGACATAGGGACATATAGTTCAGTGGTACAGAATAGAAAGTCCAGAAATAAATCCACACAAATATTATCAATTTTGACAAAGCTGCCAAGGCAATTCAATGGTTAAAGGAAATCTTTCAACAAATGGTACTGATTCAACTGGACATCCATATGCAAATAAATGAACACAGACCTTTACCTTATACCACATGCAACAATCATATCTAGATGTAATGCCTAAAACTATTGAATGTCTAGAGAAAAATATAGGAGAAAAACTTTGTGATATTCATGTAGGTGAAGGATTTTTTGGCATTGCGCGCGCACACACACACACACACACACACACAAGCTATAGCTTATAGCCCCCTGCATTACCTTTGATTTTTACTTACTTTTCAAACCTTAAATTTTGACACATTCTGTGAAAAACAGTATTCACTTCACTGAGCCAAGTTTTCATACTTCTTTTTTATTCTCACCTTTTACTTGCAATTTTTTTTCTGAATCCCATTACCTTGAGGTCATGTAATGTATTATCCAGTATGTTTCACTTAAGTGACCCACAATTCAACATATATTCATTTTATAGGTCATGAAGATAAAATTAAAAAAAGTGCTGACTGAATGAGACCTACAAAAAACTTCATGCTACCAAAGATCAAGTAAAGTTTAATGGACAGATTTGGTTGTTTTCCTCTAATCTTGTTGAGATCAATCAAGCAAAATTTGTATTTGATTTCAATTTAATTCCAGTTAGACTTGTAATCACATTTGTAGTTATAGTGCTTTTGTGAGGAGGGTAGATTGGCATGATATTAAAAGCATCTGTTCAGTATAATTCATTTTTAAATATTAAAGATGTATTTATTGTGAAGGATGAAATCCATTTTCTCCTTGTGTTTTCAAGATCTTATTTGTTGAGATTTAAATTTCAGTTGGGGATAGGAAAAGAAGAGCTAAAACCTGGTATTTTATAGATTTCTATGCACTTACATAGAGGCAAAAAATATATATTGTTTCTTTAATGTGGACATTTCCTAGACCGACTCAGCTGCTGCTGCTGCTGCTAAGTCACTTCAGTCATGTCTGACTCTTTGCGACCCCATAGATGGCAGCCCACCAGGCTCCCCCTTCCCTGGGATTCTCCAGGCAAGAACACTGGAATGGGTTGCCATTTCCTTCTCCAATGCATGAAAGTGAAAAGTGAAAGTCTTTGTAATCTCTCATTCAAGACCTTACCTATGGCAAATAATACTTATCCTTACTTCCTAGAGCTGTGACAACCTCTAGGAAGTAGTGGTGAAATGGATTGTACATTCTAGGAACTCTGTTCCTGTAATTGGGGTGTACCAAATCACTGTACCAATCCTGCTGAGTTTGCACAGATTTAAACAGAAGACAGATGTTTCTCTGATATATGAAAATGAAGAAAGAAGCCCCTGAACAAATGAAAAAAATGCAGCTTTTCCTAAGCAAAGAGAGGTAGGAACCTAGACAGTCATTGGCAGTTAATACCAAACAATTGATCTGGATTTGTTATGGCCTATATTGTTCATCCAAATACCTAATAGTGACTCAAGTTTATAAGTAATAATAAACATATTCATCTGGATAGGATTTACATTTCATAAAGAATTTTCACAGTTCTCATTCCCTCTGATGCTCAATAGTATAACATGCGAGCATAAGTACAGAAAAAAAGCTAATCTAGCCAGAGTCAGCAATGGCTCTGTGGTAAAAAGAATCTGCCTGCAATGCAAGAGATGCCAGAGATACATGTGTTCAAGCCTTGGGTTGGGAAGGTCCCTTAGAGAAGGAAATGGCAACCCACCCCTGTCTTCTTGCCTGGGAAACCCCATGGATAGAGGAGCCTGGTGGACTGAAACTCCAATACTTTGGCCACCTGATGTGAAGAGCTGACTCATTCGAAAAGACCCTAATGCTGGGAAAGATTGAGGGCAGGAGGAGAAGAGGACGACAGAGGATGAGATGGTTGGATGGCATCACAGACTCGATGGCCATGGGTTTGGGTGGACTCCAGGAGTCAGGGATGGACAGGGAGGCCTGGCATGCTGTGGTTCATGGGGTCACAAAAAGTCAGACACGACTGAGCAACTAACTGAATTGAAATTGGGAAAGAAGAAATAAAACTACATTTGCCAATGACAATATCTTGTATATAGTAGATCCCAAGGAATCCACTAAAAAACTGTTAGAACTAATGAATAGTTTCAGCAAGATTGTAAGATACAAGCTCACTATACAAAACACAATTGTGTTTCTATATACTTAAAGAATCCAAAATAAAAAAGAAGAAAATAATTCTATTTACAATAGCATCCAAAAATTCAAAATATTTAGGGATAAATTTAACCAATTGTAAAATTAAATTTATATTAATTTTGAAAACTACAGTATTGCTGAAAGAAATTTAAGTAGAAAGATTCCTTTTTCATTGATTGGTATATTTAATACTGTTCAGATAGCAAGACTCCCTAAATCAATCCACAGATTCAACAGAATCTACATAAAAATCCTTGCTGGCTTATTGTCACAGAAATTAACAAGATGATCCTAGAATTCACATGGAAAATTAAGGAATCTAGAGCAGTCAAACTGCTACTGGAGAGGAAAAACAGAGTTGGAGGACTCTTACTTGGCAATTTCAAAACTTGACCTAAATTTCTGTAATAAAGTGAATGCAGTATTGAAATGAGTATAGACATATAGATCAATGGCATAGAATTGAGAGTCCAGAAATAAATATTTACATTTATGGACAATTAATGTTTGACAAGAGTGCCACAAAAAGTCAATGTAGAAAGAATACTCTTTTCAGCAGTTAGTACTGGGACTACTGAATATTCACTTCAAAAGAGTGAAGTTGAACCCTTTCCTCAGACCATATACAAAAACTAGCTCAAAATTAATCACTAATCTAAATGTAGAAGAGAATTTTTTAATTAGAAAATATGGGAGTAAATCTTTATGACTTTGGGTTAGGTAAAGTAAAAATGACATCTTAGACATGACACTAAAAGCAGTTTATAAAAACAAATAGATAAATTGAACTTTGTCATAGTTGAAAACTTTTCTGTGATGCAAAGGATAGCATAATATGAAAAGGCCACTTAGTGAATGGGAAGATCTTCATAAATCGTATATATTTTTTAAAAAGTTATAACTCAATATTAAAAAGACAACCCCAACTTTTAAAAGGACAAAAGATATTGATGGACAGTTCACCAAAGAAGATATAAAATAACCTATAGTAAGTACATAGAAAGATGCTCAACATCAGTAGTCATTAGTAAAAGGCAAATCAAAACCACAAAGAGACACTCCTTAATTGCCATTAGAATGGCAATTTGAAAAAAAAAAAGGAAAAAAGCCAGGGTTGGCAAGGATGTAGAGGTATCTGAACCTTCAATGCTTTGCTGGTGAGAATGTAAAATGGTAAAGCTTTTGTGAAAAGCAGTTGGGTGGTTTCTCAAAATATTAAACCTAAAATTACCATATGATCCAGAAATTCCATTCTTAGATTTATACTCAAAAGAAGTGTAAACAGGTGTCCAAAAAAAAAAAAAATACTTTACAGGTATGTTCTTAGTAGCACTATTCACAATAGCCAAAAACTGGAAACAACCCAAATGTCAATCAACTAATGAACAGATCTTTAAAGTGTGGTAAATGTGTACAATGGAATATTATTTGGCCATCAAAAATAAATTCTTTCTCAGAATCTGGAATTTTACTATGTGCTAGGCAGGGGCTACCTAAGTGATTAGCGCCCAGTAAAAAAATCTGGGCACTGAGTTTGTTTATCTGGACAGAAACATCACATACATATTGTTGACTTTTCATTGCTGGGGGTAGCACTCTGTGTGGGTAGTCAGCAGGGAGAAAGAATATGGAAGCATATACTGACTTCCTTCAGACTCCTCTTTTGCCTTTTTTCTTTATCATCTGGCTGTGTAACTTTACTACATCACTTTAGTGTGCCTTCAGTTCTGCTGCTGCTGCTGCTGCTGCTAAGTCGCTTCAGTCATGTCCGACTCTGCATGACCCCTTAGACGGCAGCCCACCAGGCTGCCCCATCCCTGGGATTCTCCAGGCAAGAACACTGGAGTGGGTTGCCATTTCCAACTGCAATGCATGAAAGTGAAAAGTGAAAGTGAAGTCGCTCAGTCATGTTTGACTCTTAGCGACCCCATGGACTGCAGCCTACCAGGCTCCTCCATCCATGGGATTTTCAAGGCAAGAGTACTGGAGTGGGGTGCCATCGCCTTCTCCAGTTTAGTTCTGTTCAATTGCTCAGTCGTGTCTGACTCTTTGCAACCCCATGGACTGCAGCACGCCAGGCTTTCCTGTCGATCACCAACTCCTAGAGCTTGCTCAAATTCATGTCCATCAAGTCGGTGATGCCATCCAACCATCTCATCTTCTGTCAGCCCCTTCTCCTCCTGCCCTCAATCTTTCCCAGCATCAGGGTCTTTTCCAGTGAGTTTGTTCTTCACATCAGGTGGCCAAGTTATTGGATCTTGAGCCTCAGCATCACTCCTTCCAATGAATATTCAGGACTGATTTCCTTTAGGATTGACTGGTTTAATCTCCTTGCTGTCAAGGAACTCTCAAGAGTCTTCTCCAACACCACAGTTGAAAAGCATCAATTCTTCATGCTCAGCATTCTTTATGGTCCGACTCTCACATCCATACATACTACTGGAAAAACCATAGCTTTGACTATATGAACCTTTGTCTGTAATGTCTCTGCTTTTTAGTATGCTACCTAGGTTTGTCATAGCTTTTCTTCCAAGGAGCAACTGTCTTTTAATTTCATGGCTTCAGTCACCATCTGTAGTGATTTTGGAGTCCCATTTGCAACACAGAGTCCCATGCATTTTAGTGAATATCGGTATGTGAGAATTGTCTTGGGGACCCCTGATACATCACTGACTAAGGTAGAATTCACTAGAGTGACTTTAGCTCATTGAAATATGACTTCAGTGATATTTGGGCTTCCCAGGTAACTCAGTAGTATAGAATCTTCCAGCAATGCAGTTTTAGTCCCTGGGTTGGGAAGATGCCCTGTAGGAGGAAATGGCAACCCACTCCAGTATTCTTTCCTGGAGCATCCCATGGACAAGGCCACTTGGTGGGCTATAGTCCATGGTATCTCAAAGAGTCAGACTTGATTTAGTGAATAAACAGAAAAAACAGTGCTGTTTGGGGAAAAGAAAATGAGAAGGGTGAAGGATGGTAGCACCCTGGTCTCTGTGTGGTTATAGAATCATACACGGTATGAAAAAGTGAAAGATGAAAGTTACCTACAGAGTTCAAAATTATAAAACCAATCCTGGGAGGGTTGTCCCCCTGGGTCCCCCAGATGCTTTTGGCTTTGCTAGCTAAAGTGGGGTGGGGTGGGGGCAGGAGTCAGCCTAGGTGATGCCTTTGATTTTTTGTTTTCCTTTAGGTTGTAGTAGAAGGAACCCACAACTTCCCCAAAATGGCCTTTGGAATGGGAAAAGTCAATAAAATGTAGTTTCTAATTGTTCTCCTTTCCAGGTGACAGGGAACATAATCCCCCAAAGAGCTTTGAGTAGAACAACAATGTTAAAGATCTACATTGCTCTCTCCTCCAAGTAGAATGAGAAAAAGTTAAATGAGTTCACCAGGCTGGAGCAAAGCTTTAGATAAACCAAAGGAGAGGAAAAAGAAAACAACAACAACAACAGAAACACTCCATCCTTGCTACTGTCAGTGCTGCAGCAGCCACCCTACTCCCCATGTTAATCCTTTAGTTGCTAAATTTACTGCTAGGTGTTTGAATAGACTTGCAGTGAGATCAAAGGGAGAAGGTGATTTTAACAAATAGCTTTGTGTTTTGTAGCTATGGCATCTGAGTGCAGGAAAAAATGAATGTAAAATGTGATATGTTTGCAGTTTCATAAATTTCAAAGTGAAAGATGTTCACACTCTTACGCAATTTAGTGGGATACAACTTCCTTGCTGGCGGTGGCACTGAAATTTAAATCCTTTGAGTTTTAGAAATAAAACAATTTCTTTATAAATGATTTTTTTCTTCCTTCCTTTTTTTTTGCTTATTGGAGCCTCTTGGAATAAGATAAATGAGATAAAAAGAGAGGCAGTCATCACGTGGAAAATATTATTGTTTTATTAATAGTTAATGTTTATAAAAATTAGATGTCTGACCCCTGCTGTTGCTGATGCTGCTAAGTTGCTTCAGTCGTGTCCGACACTTCGAGACCCCATGGACTGCAGCCTACCAGGTTCCTCTATCCATGGGAGTTTCCAGGCAAGAGTGCTGGAGTGGGTTGATATTGCCTTCTCTGGTCTGACCCCTAGAAACTGATGATTTTCCTGCCTGAAGTGCACTCTTTAAAGAAAGCCCATTTGGACTCTAAGATTAACAAGATAAAATGGGCTGAGAGAAGCCTTATTTCAGCTCTTGAATTTGCAACACAGAGTCCTGCCCCCCTGTATCTAGATTCTGGGGTACCCAAAGCAAAGCCACCAGCTTTTTGGAATCCTGAATTCTCAGATCTTAACTTTTCAGATCTGACTCTAAACTGAAACCTTCTACTGTCTGTTTATTAGCTGTTTTCATTTCAGTAAGATTTGTGCTCAGATGAAAGCAGAAATGTGCTCAATGAATAGAACCCAGACCCATGGACGTTTTCATATTTAAGATGTGCCTCTGTGAGCCCATAGTTGATGACAACAGTACTGATGCTGGCAGGACTGTCTGGGAGACTCATGGATGCCCATGAGAAACAGTCAGTTTTCTGATGGAACCATCTGAAGTGGAGCTGTACGTAGGTTCTATATTTTTGACACAGACTAAGTATGTTTGTCAGAGAAGGCAATGGCACCCCACTCCAGTACTCTTGCCTGGAAAATCCCATGGATGGAGGAGCCTGGTAGGCTGCAGTCCATGGGGTCGCTAAGAGTTGGACATGACTGAGCGACTTCACTTTCACTTTTCACTTTCATGGATTGGAGTTGGAAATGGCAACCCACTCCAGTGTTCTTGCCTGGAGAATCCCAGGGATGGGGGAGCCTGGTGGGCTGCTGTCTATGGGGTCACACAGAGTTGGACACGACTGAAGCGACTTAGCAGCAGCAGCAAGTACAATTGTACTGTGCCTGAATGTATGCCTCAGACCAAATAAGAAAGGTTAATATAGAAACTTAAGGAGGAAGCCACCAGCTTTATAGACCTTTCATAAAGGTATAGACCTTTATGGGGAGAAGGCAATGCAACCCACTGCAGTGCTCTTGCCTGGGAAATCCCATGGACAGAGGAGCCTGGTAAGCTACAGTCCATGGGGTCGCCAAGAGTCAGACTCTACTGAGTGACTTCACTTTCACTTTTCACTTTCATGCACTGGAGAAGAAAATGGCAACCCATTCCAGTATTGTTGCCTGGAGAATCCCAAGAACAGGGGAGCCTGGTGGGCTGCCGTCTATGGGGTCGCACAGAGTCGGACACAACTGACATGACCTGGCAGCTTAGCAGCAGACCTTTATGGCTAACTGGATTTGTTTTCACTGTCTAAATTTAGGACAGTGGAGGGCATAATTAAAAGCAAGTCCAGTGTACCTATGTGACCAGCCTCCAAGTGAAACTTTGGATGCTGAATCTATAATGAGTTTCCTTGGTAGACAACTCTCCCACGGTGTCTTGGAAACCACCCCAACAATAGGCAATTAAAATAATTTTCCCTGTTTTTATAGATAGCAAAATAGAGATTCACTTCTACTTCCACCATCAACAGAAGAAAGGTCTGAAGTTGGTACAGGAACTCACGTCTGACTCTATACCTCCTGTATAGTTCTTGCTATACCCCTAAAGTGTTATTGATTCTAGAAATGCCAAGCCCACCATATTAACTTATATGTATATCTATCATTGCCCTGTTACCACTATTTTAATGCTAAAACTTTCTTTTTTTCACCTACATGTCCTTTTTTTATATACTGGGAAACTCTCTATAAGCACTTTATATTTTATATTTGCCCCTGGGGATTCAACCTCAGTTGACTTGGCTTAAACAAATCTTGCAGTTACGTGGTTAAAATGTACTTTATACATTGAAGAAAGTTCTTCGTGGCATGTGTTTTTCCTAATGAAGTACACTACTCAGCTTCCTAGAAGTAACTGATTATCGAGATAGTGTTCTCTCTAGACAGTGCTGAGATGGTAACCAGGCAACAAAAAATAATGGGACCTAGTTTGCCAATACAGCTGGGGAGTATGGAAAATAAACAAAACTACAGGAAGCCAAAGGTAGGGTCCTCTCTGTAAATTTGACCCTCAGCCAAAAAGTGAACTGAATCATATTTTTACATATTGGTGGTGGTGGTGGTGGTTTAGTCACTAAGTCCTGTCCAACTCTTCCAATCTGATGGACTGTAGTCCACCAGGCTTCTCTGTTCATGGGATTTCCCAGCGATTTCCTTCTCCAGGGAATCTTCCCAAACCAGGAATCAAACTAGGCTTTCCTACATTGGAGGAAGATTCATTACCACTGAGCCACCAGGGAAGTCCCTTTAAATATTAGAAAATGGCAATGTCAGTTTGAGAAGGAGCATTCTTCTTGCCTGAAAAAAAAATCTCATGACAAAAGACCATGGCAGGCTACAGTCAAAGGGGTCGCAAAGAGTAGGACACAACTGAGTGACTAAGCAATTTCAGTAATGAAGGAAGTTAATATCCTTAAATCAGAAGTACCATGGTCAGGAAGCAACAGTTAGAACTGGACATGGAACAACAGACTGGTTCCAAATAGGAAAAGGAGTATGTCAAGGCTGTATATTGTCACCCTGCTTATTTAACTTATATGCAGAGTACATCATGAGAAACACTGGGCTGGAAGAAGCACAAGCTGGAATCAAGATTGCCGGGAGAAATATCAATAACCTCAGATATGCAGATGACACCACCCTTATGGCAGAAAGTGAAGAGGAACTAGAGAGCCTCTTGATGAAAGTGAAAGAGGAGAGTGAAAAAGTTGGCTTAAAGCTCAGCATTCAGAAAACTAAGATCATGGTATCTGGTCCCATCACTTCATGGCAAATAGATGGGGAAACAGTGGAAACAGTGGCTGACTATTTTTTGGGGCTCCAAAATCACTGCAGATGTTGATTGCAGCCATGAAATTAAAAGACGCTTACTCCTTGGAAGGAAAGTTATGACCAACCTAGACAGCATATTGAAAAGCAGAGATGTTACTTTGCCAACAAAGGTCCATCTAGTCAAGGCTCTGGTTTTTCCAATGGTCATGTATGGATGTGAGAGTTGGACTGTGAAGAAAGCTGAGCACCGAAGAATTGATGCTTTTGAACTGTGGTATTGGAGAAGACTCTTGAGAGTCCCTTGGACTGTAAGGAGATCCAACCAGTCCATCCTGAAGATCAGTCCTGGGTATTCATTGGAAGGTCTGATGTTGAAGCTGAAACTCCAATAATTTGGTCACCTGATGGGAAGAGCTGACTCATTTGAAAAGACCCTGGTGCTTGGAAAGATTGAGGGCAGGAGGAGAAGGGGACGACAGAGGATGAGATGGCTGGATGGCATCACCAGCTCAGTGGATATGGGTTTGAGCAGAGTCCGGCTGTTCATGATGGACAGGGAGGCTTGGTGTGCTGCAGTCCATGGGGTCGCAGAGTCGGACATGACTGAGCAACTGAACTGAATTGAACCATGGTAATGCTCCCTTAATTTTAATTGGTGTGCCATTGTTTCACAATATGTTTTAAATGATACATTTTTCTAAGGCTGTAATCTCATTTTGGGGAATACAATTGCTCATCTGACTTGGTTCTTTTGTTAACTTGTGAATTTCTTAAGGAAAGTACATGTGTCCAGTCAGAAATAACATTTGAAAGACTAAAAATATCAGCATAAAGGAATAAAACCTCTTATAACTCAAGATATAATTTCATTATATTTCACTGAGGAAGCATCAGAAACAAGTTGCCAGCCATTCATTCTTGACCTGGATGACCGGGTACTCTTGTCTCCAACTCCAATTCTGATGTTAAGAATTCAGACAGCCTGCTAACCTGTTATCATCAATAATTCTTTTCCAATCTGGTGAACCCATACTAAATTCCCATCCAGTTGCTTTCTGTTTATATTTAAATAATTATTAAGTAGGAAACAATAGAACAGATACCTAAAAATAAGCTTTTTAGTTGAGATTTCTTAGCTCTCAGAGATACAAATGATAATGATTTTTTTTCTTCTGTGTTTTGGTTTAATTATTTATTCTGCAGACATTGAGCACCTACTTCTATCAGGAAATGAAATAAACACTGGGGATACATAGATCAATAACACAGTCTCTGCTCTCAGAAACCACTACCATTAGAGAGAAAATTATACATAAAAGTCATTTTAATATATGTAGTAATTACTCTGAGAGGGATATGTTAGTTATGAGTGGAGAACAAAGAAAAACAGGCTTGGTATCCAACTTTTTTCAACACTTTTTGTCTTATCAACTTCCTTCTTTTCACTATGCTTTTGCATAGCATCCAGATTAAGTTCACTTATAAGACCTAAAGCTTTGCATTTTTAAAAGAATACAGAGGAATTTCATATCCATAGTAGAAGGCCGTGAACCATAAAGTAAGTTTTAAATGTCAGACTTACCATCTATTGACACTGTATGTTGTTTTCTAGATGTAGTTTGGTTTTAATTTTGAGCTGTTTAATTAGGTTAGGAAATGTGCTTATCACTAGATTTTAAAAGTGTCCTGTTTGTCAGATAATCTAATTTCCACTTATTACAGAATATCAGTTTTCATCTTGGAATATGGAATTTGAAGATCAGTCAACAAACTAAAGCAGTTTCTATTAATTGGTAGTGATGCTTTTAAAAACTTTTTGAAAATTCTATATATTTTTTCAATGACTAATAAGTAAAAATTAACTGGCAACAGTAGATAACAAATGTTTGTCCTTTTGCTTTAATATAGGTTTTTCTCTTTGTTTAATTCACCAGACATTTTTGAGCCTGCATTATGTGGAAAATGCAGTGGTTAGCACTCAGGAAGAATAATTTCATGTAGACTGATGTCCCTGTAGCTCAAACGGTAAAGAATCTGCCTGCAATGCAGAAGATCAGGGTTCGATCCCTGGGTCAGGAAAAGACTCTGGATAAGGGAGTTACAATCCACTCCAGTATTCTTGCCTTGAGAATCCCATGGACATAGTAGCCTGGCAGGCTACAGTCCTTGGGGTCCAAAAGAGTTGGACACAGCTGTGCGACTAACACACACTGTTCTTAAGGAGCTTATAATTCACAATCACAGAAAGAGAATTGAGGAATTGGAAAATCTTATAAATTTTATCTGGTCCAATAGCCTAACTAACTTTATACTTTAGCTTTTCTAGTATTTAGTTAACACTTTGTAAGTGGCACACATAAATTATCTTACCCGTGGTCACACATGTTATAAATAGCAAAGTCAAAATTTCAATCCATGGATATGGTTTCATAGCCCATGCCTCGCAGTAAGCTACACTATAGTCTGAGATGAGGAAAACCTGGCTTAGAGGATGAAAAAGACTTACCCAAGGTTGCAAGCTCCTTAGTGTCTAAATCAGGATTAAAACCCAAATCTCTCAATTACCTACCAAATGTTATCCATTAGTTCATGCTAAATTAGTAATTAATTTTCATCCAAAATGGCAGGAGTGAAATTAATTTTTATTATGATACTGATTGGTCTGAGAGACCATACATAAAAATAGATCTAATAGACATGAAGAAAACATAATGAGCTCTGAAGTAACAGGTTTTTTGTACCATCAATATAACTCACTGATACTTTTTTTAAAGGTGGTCAGCATGCCTGTTTAAAGCAGCAGCATTACTGATTTGGACAAATATAAATGCCATTCATAACACAGTTTTGACAGTAAGGTCAGCATTGCACAGGAAATGCATGTTGCAAAACATTCAATAATAAGTTCAGGCTCTGATTGAGATGCAAAAGGTTGCATTACTTCTCTACTTACAGATCCAAGCATGTGTAGTAAAATGCAAAATGGAAAGCCATCTTAAGAGAAATGAGTTTTGAAATCCATTTGAACAAAATCAAGAAACTGTCAGAACACATGACATTGTCTGGTATCTAAATTACTCTTTGGACAGTGAAGAATATGAGATCTATCCGGTTCTAAGGATACAAGGCATCTTATTTCCAGATATTGCCCTAATAGCCAAAAGTGTCATATAAAAGTTGACTCAGTGTATCAAAGATTGATAAAAGTCATTCCACAGAATAATTTTAAAATCACTTTTGCCAAAAATGTGAAGATCACAAGGTTTTCAAAATCACTAATGCTTTTGTTGCTAAATTACAGTATGGTTATCTCACAGAGATATATCCATTCCTTGGCTGCAAAGGCAAGACTTAAAAGCATTTTGTAAAAGAAAGAATTCAAATACATCAAGGAATTAGAATCTAAAACATATGACTGTTTATAGAAAAGATTTGTTAGCAGATTCCCCAGGGTATGTTCCAGGAAAATAAGAGATTATAAAGGGATGATGATGTGATTTTTATCTTGAAATTTAGGAATATATATTTTTGTCTCATGTTGGAGGGATGGGTCAAGATTGGGAGGGAGAAGAACTTGAACAGGTGGTAAACTGAGGTGCCTCCAGACTTCTTCCATATATTCACTGAGCTACTGGAGTATACTGGAATATAAATTATACTGGAGTATAAATCCCATCAGGTATTAAAGATGAAAGTCTCACACAAAGGAAAATATGAGTACTTTGTGAATAA
Source organism: Bos grunniens (assembly GCF_055505025.1). Classification (NCBI taxonomy): domain Eukaryota; kingdom Metazoa; phylum Chordata; class Mammalia; order Artiodactyla; family Bovidae; genus Bos; species Bos grunniens. Next base: position 81,072,016 of record NC_141194.1, on the reverse strand, counting down.
CACAAGTACAAAGCAGTGCTGCCAATCAGATGAATTCTTGGTGCTTTTGATGGGAAGGGATTCTTGTCAGACTGACAATTGAAAATGTGGTTTCAGATGCCGCAGTGATGATAATTAATTGTTGAGGGTATTCTAAATAATGGTCTTCAGTTTGGCATCTCTGTTGCTTCCAGGAGATGATGCTTCCTTCTTTGATGACGTATTTAAATACTATCATGATTATGGGCTTAGCAGAGAAGTAATTGCCAGAAGACTCAAGACATCCTTCATTATTTCAGTGTGTTTGGTAGCAGAAAGAACAAAGAGAAATGAGGCAACAGAGCTTATAATGCTTCTTCTTATATAACTTCAATTTTTGGAGGAATTAACCCCACCCTATACAAGACACTGAAGTCTTATACTTTATTTTCTTTCCAAACAAAGTCAACTCTCCTTGCATCTTTCTGCCAAGTTGCATGTCTCATAATGTCATGGGCTATTGGCTTCCTGTTAGGTACTATTAATATTTTCACAGAAGTGAATGTGAACCACTATATCTTACAACTGATACTTCAGTTGCTGATTCACCAGGTGGACAGTGTTCGATTCCATTTGCTTAGGTTTCTACCAAGCCACTCAATAGTAAATATGGAACAGAGGTAGGCAGTGTTGATGTCCTCCTTTGTCTCTGACTAGAGATTCCAGCTAATGTTGTGCCATCAGCATTAAAAAACAGCCAATGGACAAGGACATAACCCTTGGAAAAGCCACATGTAAGGAGTAAATTGAGCCAGGAAGAAGAACTGAGAAGAGGCATTCAGAGATATCAAAGTGACCAGGAGAATGCAGGAAAAATAGAAGTCAATATGAGAGTATTGATAAGCATGATTTAGAGTAGCCATCTCCTATTATGCTAGTTCTTTGAACTTTCTTGTTATACTAGTTATTTCCATGCAAATTTTATATTCTACCTCATAGTTTGTTTTGATATAAAATATTTTTCTTGAATCTTTGTGCAAAACTGATAAATATGGAGGTCATACCATATTTATCCAAGACATAAAAGGATAAATATATAAAGCATATCCTCTGGCACACCACCAGGATGAAGAGAGAGAATGGAACATTAAAGCTTGATAGTTGAAAAATGGTACTGAATAATTTATTTTCAGGGCAGCAGTGGATAACAGACATAGAGGATAGACTTATGGAGATGGGGAGAGGGAAGGAGAGGGTTAGATGTATGGAGAGAGTAACATGGAAACTTACGATACCATATTTAAAATAGACAGCCAATGGGAAATTGCTGAAATTTGGTGTTTTCTGTCAAACCTCAACATGAATCAGCCATAGGTATACTTCTGTCTTGAACCTCCCTCCCATCTCCCTCCCCATCCCATCTCTCTAGGTTGATACAGAGACCTTTTGTGAGTTTCCTGAGACATACAGCAAATTCTTCGGTACCATTTTTCTAGATTCTGTATGCATGCCTTAGTATACGATATTTATCTTTCTCTTTCTGACTTACTTCACTTTGTATAATGGGCTCTAGGTTCATAGGATTGATTCCTTAATTTTTCTGATTTTTCATTGTTAGTATATACAAATGCAAGTGATTTCTGTCTACTGATTTTATATTCTTCAACTTCACTAAATTCACTGATTAGCTCTAGTAATTTTCTGATACTATCTTTAGGGTTTTCTATGTACAGTATGGTGTCATCTGCAAATAGTGAGAACTTTACTTCTTCTTTTCCAATATGGATTCCTTTTATTTCTTTTTCTTCTCTGATTGCTGTAGCTAGTACTTCCAGAACTATGTTGAATAATAGTGGTCAAAGTGGACACCCTTGTCTTGTTCCTGATCTTAGGGGAATGCTTTCTCTTTTTCACCATTGAGAATAATGTTTGCTGCAGACTTATCATATATGGCCTTTACTGCAATGGCACCCCACTCCAGTACTCTTGCCTGGAAAATCCCTTGGATGGAGGAGCCTTGTAGGCTGCAGTCCATGGGGTCGCTAAGAGTCGGACACAACTGAGTGACTTCACTCTCAGCTTTCACTTTCATACATTGGAGAACGAAATGGCAACCCACTCCAGTGTTCTTGCCTGGAGAATCCCAGGGATGGGGGAGCCTGGTGGGCTGCCATCTATGGGGTCACACAGAGTCAGACACCACTAAAGCGACTTAGCAACAGCAGCAGCATGTTGAAGTAGGTTCCTTCTATGCCCATTTTTTGAAGAGTTTTAATCATAAATGGGTGCTGAATTTTGTCAAAGGCTTTTTCTGCATCTGTTGAGATGATCATATGGTTTTTATCTTTCAATTTGTTAATATGGTGTATCAAATTGATTGTTTTGCATATATTGAAGAATTCTTGCATCCCTGAAATAAATCTAACTTGATCATGGTGTATGAGTTTTTTAATGCATTGTTGAATTCTGTTTGCTAAAATTTTGTTGAGGATTTTTGCATCTATGTTCATCAGTGATATTGGCTTGTCATTTTCTTCTTTTGTGTTGTCTTTTTCTGGTTTTGGTATCAGGGTGATGGCCTCGTGGAATCAGTCTGAAAATGTTCCTTTCTCTGAAATTTTTAAAAAGAGTTTTAGAAGGCTAGGCATTAGCTCTTCTCTAAATGTTTTATAGAATTCTCCTGTGTAGCCATCTGGTCATGGACTTTTGTTTTTGGGGAGATTTTTGATCACAGCTTCAATTTCAACACCATTCTTAATGGTCTTCTCATGCTCAATATTTTAGAATATCTATTTTTTCTCTTTCCTTCATTGTTTCCTGTGAGTAATCAATTAAGAACTGTGGTTTCTTTGTGAGCAGTAGAGCTAACTGTATCTCTTAGTGTCCATTTTCACTAACAATACCCTTGTACCCCAAATAATACCTAAAATTTTCCAAAACTTTCCTGTCATTCTCTTAATATAATGTAAAGGCTTCTGTTAAAGTCCTTTTTGTGATTCAGTGTTCTTTCATACGTTTCTTTTTTGCCATTATATGAATTAATGAAGGATAATAATCACATGTTGTTTTCTTTATGACCCATCTTTACTGAGATTTAATTGATGTATAACATGCTAAGTTTAAGATGTACAATGTGGTGATGTTGTACACCTTATATAGACTTACATATTTCAGTGATTACCGCAATAGTATTAGTTAACATCATCATGACCACATATAATTGCCATTTTTCACTATGATGAGAAAATTTAAGAGGTACTTCCTTAGCAACTGTCGAGCATATAATGATTTTTCTAATTACAGTTACCGTGCAGTATATTATATACCCAGAACTTATTCACCTTATAACTAGAAGTTTGTACACTTGACCAACATCTCCCCATTTCCCTTGTCACCTAGTCTCTGACAAGTACCATTCTATACTTTGTTTCTATGAACTTCACTTTTTTAGATTCCACATATTAGTGAGATCATACAGAATTTGACTTTCTCTGTCTGATTTTGCATTAAAGAGTTCATGATCTGAGTCACAGTCAGCTCCCAGTCTTGTTTTTGCTGAATGTATAGAGCTTCTCCATCTTTGGCTGCAAAGAATATAATCAATTTGATTTCAGTATTGGCCATCTGGTGATGTCCATGTGTAGAGTCGTCTCTTGTGTTGTTAGAAGAGGGTATTTGCTATGATCACTGCATTCTCATGGCAAAATTCTGTTAAACTTTGCCCTGCTTCATTTTGTATTCCAAGGCCAGATTTGACTGTTACTCCAGGTATCTCTTGATTTCCTACTTTTGTATTCCAGTCCCATGTAATGAAAAGGGCATCTGTTTTTTGGGTGTTAGTTCTAGAAGGTCTTGTAGGTCTTCATAGAACCATTCAACTTCATCTTCTTCAGCATTACTGGTTGGGGCGTAGACTTGGATTACTGCGATATTGAATGGTTTGCCTTGGAAACGAACAGAGATCATTCTGTCATTTTTGAGATTGCATCCAAGTACTGCATTTCAGACTCTGTTGACTATGAGGGCTACTCCATTTCTTCCAAGGGATTCTTTCCCACAGTAGTAGATACAATGGTCATCTGAGTTAAATTCACCCATTCCAGTCCTTTTTAGTTCACTGATTTCTAAAATGTCAATGTTCACTCTTGTCATCTCCTATTTGACCACTTCTAATTTACCTTGACTCGTGAACCTAACATTCCAGGTTCCTATGCAATATTGCTCTTTACAATACAATCCCAGAATCAAGACTGCTGGGAGAAATATCAATAACCTCAGATACACAGATGACACCACCATTACAGCAGAAAGTGAAGAATTAAGAGCCTCTAGATGAAAGTGAAAGAGGAGAGTGAAAAGTTTGGCTTAAAACACAACATTTAGAAAACTAAGATAATGGCATCCAGTCCCATCTCCTTATGGCAAATAGATGGAGAAACAATGGAAACAGTGAGAGACTTTATCTTCTTGGGCTCCAAAATCACTGCAGATGGTGACTGCAGCCATGAAATTAGAAGATGCTTGCTCCTTTGAAGAAAAGCTAAGACCAACCTAGACAGCATATTAAAAAGCAGAGACATTACTTTGCCAACAAAGCTTGTCTAGTCAAAGCTTATGGTTTTTCCAGTAGTCATTTATGGATCTGAGAGTTGGACTATAAAGAAAGCTGAGCACTGAAGAATTGATGCTTTTGAACTGTGGTGTTGGAGGAGACTCTTGAGAGTCCCTTGGACTGCAGGGAGATCCAACCAGTCCATCCTAAAGGAAATCAGTCCTGAATATTCATTGGAAAGACTGATGCTGAAGCTGAAACTCCAAAACTTTGGCCACCTGAGTCTTTGGAAAAGAGTCTGATGTTGGGAAAGATTAAAGGCAGGAGCAGAAGGGGCCAACAGAAGATGAAATGATTGCATGGTATCACCAACTCAATGGATATGGGTTTGAGCAAGCTCTGGGAGTTGGTGATGGGCAGGGAGGCCTGGCGTGCTGGACTGCATGGGGTTGCAAAATGTTGGACATGACTGAGAGACTGAACTGACTGATTTTATTTCACTTAGCATAATGTCCTCCATGCTCTCACAAATGACAGGATTTCCTCCTTTTTATGACTGAACAGTATTCTGTTGTGTATATATGTGTGTGTGTTTGTGTGTGTGTGTGTGTGTGTAGATAAATAAATATAGATATACATACATACCATGTTATCTCCATTCATTCATTTATCTATAGCCCCATAAGTTGTTTATATATCTTGGCTTTTGTAAGCAATGCTGCTGTGAATATAGGGGTGCAGATATCTCTTTGATATAGTATTTTCATTTCCTTCTAATTCACTCCCAAAAGTGGAATTATGAAATCATATAGTAGTTCTAATTTCAATTTTCTGAGGAAACTCCTACAGTTTTCTATGGTGGCTATACCAGCTTGCATTCCCACCAATAATGCACAAGCGTTCCCTTTTCTCCACATCTTTGCCAGTGTTTGTTATTGCTTGTCTTTTTGATAATAGCTATTCTAACAAATGTGAGGTAATCTCATTGTGCTTTTGATTTGCATTTCTCTGATGGTTAATGATGTTGAGCATCTTTTCATATTCCAGTTAGTCATTTGTATATCTTCTTTGGAAAAAATGTATATTTAGGTCCCATGATTAATTTTTAATTGGATTATTTGGGGGGTTTACTATAGAATTGTATGAATTCTTTATACATTTTAGATATAAACTCCTTATATGTTATATTTTTATTTAGTTGATCTGTTTTTTTTTTTTTTTTTTTGGCAGAAGCTTTTTAGTTTGATACTTTCACACATGTTTAATTTTGTTGCTTGTGCTCTTGGGGATCATATCTAAAAACTCATTGCCAAGATCCATGTCAAAAAGCTTGTTTCCTTTTTCCCCTAGAATATTTATGGTTTCCAGTCTTACATTTAGTTCTTACTCCATTTTGAATTGGTTTTTGTGGATTGTGATAGATAGGAGTTTAGTTTTTTTTTTAAATTTTGCATGTGAATATCTGATTGTTGATTCTCCATTGAGTATTCTTGGCTAACTTATCAAATATTAGGTGACTATATATACATGGACAGGGAAGCCTGGCATACTGCAGTCCATGGGGTCGCAAAGAGTTGTATACAACTGAGCGACTGAACTGATATACACATGGCTTTATTTTTGGGCTCTTGCTTCTGTTTCATTGATCTATGTGTCTGTTTTTATGTCATTACTGTGGCTTAAATTCTCTGAAACTCCAATACTTGGGCCACCTGATGTGAAGAACTGACTCATTTGAAAAGACCCTGATGCTGGGAAAGATTGAAAGCAGGAGAAGAGGCCAAAAGTGGATGACATGGTTGGATGTCATCACTGACTCAATGGACATGAATTTGAGTAAACTCCAGGAGTTGGTGATGGACAGGGAAGCCTGGCATTCTGCAGTCCATGGGGTCACAAAGAGTCAGATATGACTGAGCGACTGAACTGAACTGATAATATAACTTGAAATCAGGAAATATGACACTTCCTGCTTTGTTGCTTTTCAAAATTGCTTGGGCTATTATGGTTCCATTGAAATCTCCATAGGGGTTACATTGAATCTATAGATGGCTTTGGGTAATATGGATGTTTTAACAACATTCTTCCTATCAGTGAACACAGAGTATCTTTCCATTTATTTGTGTCTTCTTCAGTTTCCTTAATCAGTGCTTGTACTTTTCAATGTGGAGATCTTTCAACTCCTTGGTTAAATTTATTTTATTGATTATGGTTTTAGTGCTGTTTGTGAATGGAATAATTATCTTTATTTCTTTTTTTATATAATTCATTCTTAGTGTATAGAAATGCTTCTGATTTTTTGTATGTTAATTTTGTATCCCTTACTGAATTTGTTGATTAGCTCTAACAAGTTTTTTTTTTTTTTTTAAGACACTTTAGGCTTTTCTATCTATAAAATCATGTTATCTGCAAACAGAAACAATTTTACTTCTGCTTTTCTAATTCTGATATCTTTTATTTATTTTTCTTGCCTGATTGCTCTGCCCAGGACTCACAATACTGTGTTATACAGGAGTGGTGATAGTGAGCACACTTGTCTGGCCCCTGATCTTTGAGAAAAGCTTTCAACCTTTCACTGTTGAGTCATATATGGCACTATTATGCTGAAGAAATATATGATTTATACGGTTTATAAGGTATGCTGCTGCCAAGTCGCTTCAGTCGTGTCCGACTCTGTGCGACCCCATAGACGGCAGCCCATCAGGCTCCCCCATCCCTGGGATTCTCCAGGCAAGAACACTGGAGTGGTTTGCCATTTCCTTCTCCAATGCATGAAAGTGAAAAGTGAAAGTGAAGTCCTCAGTCGTGTCCGACTCTTAGCGACCCCATGGACTGCAGCCTACCAGGCTCCTCCGTCCACGGGATTTTCCAGTCAAGAGTACTGGAGTGGGGTGCCATCGCCTTCTCTGTTATAAGGTATAGTTCACTCAGTTATGGGGTCTAAGAAGTCCAGACCCATGAATGTCAATGGTATGGTACCAGTCAGGATCCAAAAGCATGAGAAGCAGTAGAGCTAATGGTATAGATTACCATCCAAGTCTGAAGCCCAAGAAGACTGATGCCCAAATCAAAAGGCTAAGAGAGAATCCTTGCTTACTCAGACTTTTATTCAAGGTAGACATTCAGTGGTTTCATGAGGCCCACCCACACTGGGGAAAGCAATCTGCTTTACTCGTCTATCAGTTCAGATGCTAATCTCATCAAGAAATACCTCACAGACATACTTGGAAATAAAATTTAACCAACTATCTGTACACCTTTTGACCCAGGCAAGTTGACACATAAAATTAATCATTACAAAATACGCAAAATATTCTAAAACTACAATTGATATTAATGTAGTAAAATCTTTCTTAGCATCCCTTTCTCATCTGCAAGTCATATTATTTTTATGTCCGTGTGTCCTGCAGGTCATTCCCTGCTTCCCAATCATTCTTTGCTAGGTCACTAAGTTTATAAAATGTTATTGATATGCCAGGTATGAGGAAAATATATGAAATTATGCAGTATTGTTGGTCAGTACTGTTGCAGTACTGTTTGAAATATGATAAAAATTTTAATATTAGGACATGCCTCCAAAGCCTGTTAGAGTTTTTCTTTGCAAGCAGTCTAGCATGATTACTAATACCCTGTATGTTATGTAGTAAAATCACTAAAATTTCCTAATGATCTCAAATACAGTGGCCATTTATTTCATTACTATGAGTTCCTAGCTTAATTTTTATAGAAATCCTACAGTGATTTATTATAAGAAATATAAAACAGGAAGTCACTATGCTCAAGAACAGAAAGTTTTGCCTGAATTCTCTGAAGAACCATATCATTGAAATGCAGAATAATCTATTAGTAGATAGATTTGAAGTTTTTCATGCTAAAGTTTTGATATGAATCTTTTTCATTTCCTATTATTTTTTCTTATTTTCTTTTGTCTTTACCATAGTTGTATTACTTAAGGCTTTTTAGCTTATAGAAGATAAAACTAACTTTTAAAACATCATTAAAGAAAAAAATGAATCAAACTTGAACTGTGAGCTAATTCATATGGGAGAGATATAGATAGGTCATTTGCAAATGGGTAAAGGCTAACTATGTTCAGGGTTATTGAGATTAAAAAAAAAATTAAGAAATATTAAAAATGTTCTTTTCAGGGTCAAATCCATGGGATTTTTTAATTACCAATATATCACTGCTAATCTATTTAAGTCGGTTTCAATAAGAATTGTAATGTAGTAACAGTCACCAGAAACAATGTTTTTAGTAAAAACAATGCTTCTGCTTCCCAAACATCTAGGTGACTGATTCCACTGGGACATTGGACAGCTAATAAGTTAATTTTCTGAAACCGAAGAGATACAGTGATGTTAATTTTCCTTAACCTAGGAAAGGGAATGTGTTCCAAGTAACTATTAAAAAATATATCGGGGGTAAGGAGAACTGGTGACATTTCATGTGACCTAGGTCAACTCATGTTGTTGTTCAGTCGTGTCTGAACCTTGCGACTCCATGGACTGTAGCATGCCAGGCCTCCCTGTCCTTCACCATCTCTCAGCATTTGGCCAGGTTCATGTCCATTGAATCAGTGATGCTGCCAACCTCTTTTTCTCCTTCCTTCAATCTTTCCCAGGATGAGGGTCTTTTCTAATGAATTGCACTCTGCATCAGGTGTCCAAAGTATGGCAGCTTCAGATTCAGCATCAGTTCTTCCAATGAATATGCAGGGTAGATTTCCTTACGGATTGACTGGTTTGATTTCCTTGCTGTCCAAGGGACTCTGAAGAGTCTTCTCTGGCACCATAGTTTGAAAGCACCAATTCTTCGGCGTTCAGGCTTCTTTATGATCAGTGCATCAATTGAGAATAAAAACTAGTAATTCCCCCTACAAAACAATCATCTATTCTTTTTTTCTACTCTCTTCGATTCTGGAAAGGCAAATAAGAATGTCACAAGTAACATGGCAGTAAAAGAAAATTGAAATAAAACTGTCCAATAGTACTAAATATTACTATGCACCTGGGCTTCCCTGGTGGCTCAGGCTATAAAGAATCCACCTGCAGTGCAGGAGACCTGGGTTGGAAAGTTCCCCTGGGATACTTATAACACGGATATAAACAAAAAATAGTCCATTTACTGACTTTTGAAATTGAGCAAAAACTGGAAAATAAGACTAATCTGGCCTATTGTCTATTCTTAATGTATGTAACAGATTGAGTTTCATTTGTTCCGCAGACAGGAATGTTCAGAGTCATCTTCTCTGAGATAGAGGTGGGAGAATGGGATATATTTAGTGGGTTCCACTCCTTCTTTCTAATTAATAGATATAGTTCCTCTTTTTACAGCATGCCTAGCACTTGAGTGTACAGTTAGGATAAACCATAAATGTAGACTACTGCCTTGGTTAAGGAGTAGATCATCTCATCCTTGGATTATTGAAAAAGTATTCTAAGTGGTCCTTCATAACACTACTTTTGTGTAAAATCTTTCAGCAGCTCCTAGTGCCTATAGAATGATTAAAAAAAAAATATCTTAGAATGGAATGGAAAAGCACTGTATTCTAGACTTCTCATTGAATGGGAAAGTGTTAGTCATTCAGTCGTGTCTGATTCTTTGTGACCCCCATGGACTCTAGCCCCCAGGCTCCTCTATCCATGTAATTCTCCAGGCAAGAATACTGGAGTAGGTTGCCATTTCCTTCTCCAGGGGATCTTCTCAACCCAGAGTTTGAACCTGGCTCTCCTGCATTGTGGGCAGTCTCTTTACTGACTGAGTCACCAAGGAGGAATTGCCAAAGTAAGCAGTGACAGAATTGCCAGTCTCTTCAAGAGCCTCTGAAGCTAGGGATGGAAGACTAAGCAATGTTGACTAAACCAGAGAGGTGCTAGGGAGGAAAAAATGCCCAGTTTTTTATTTCCAATTTACTCATGACCATAAGAATTTGTGTTTTTCAATGATTATAGAATGCTGTCAGGAATAAAGATGCTAAAATAGGGTCAAATTACACTTGTTTCAAAAATTCAGCAAAGGGTAAGTTCCGTTTCCCCCGCCCCACCCCACTCCCACCCCCGCTCCCCCTTTGGAAAGCCCATCAGCTCAGTGGGACTTTCTCAGAAGTCACTGCTTTTCAGGTCCCTCTAGTCTTTCCTCACAGGGTGGCTTGAAATGTGCCATTTTCCATCATCCTTCTCTTGCACCTCAGGTCTTCTCAAAAAAAGGGCCCTCAAACCATCTTTGATCCATCCTCGTGCTCTGCCAGTGCCCTGAGGCTGCTTCACAGGTCTATAGAATGGGGGAAACTCTCATTCTGTCCGCTGCACAGCTCTAGTTAGTGGCCCTTCCGCCTTTCTTTGGGGGGAGCCTGTCTCTACTGTTTCCCTTTCCCAGACAAGGAATGAAGATGAAGGCAGGAGACAGGGGAAGTGGGCAGAGATCTTCCAAAAGAGACAAAATGCAGGTTAGCCTGTGTGATGTATCTTCGGACGATTTAAAACAACCTGGCTAACACTGAAAGAGCTCCATGACAGAGAACTGCACTGCCTACAAGGGAAGATAACAAGTTTGATGAAAGAGCGATTGTCAGACGGGAGGTGACAGGCTCCATAGCCAGAATTAAAGAGCTGATGGAGCAACAGAAAGTCCTGAATGGCACTTTCCATGAATTGCGAGATCAATTAAATGCCAAAGTAAGTGACTGCTGTACAGTAAAGGAAATGTACAGAAATAAGCTATAGCAAGAACTTTATGATATCTAACAAAAAAATCTGAAGTTTATTGGTGAGGTCCCAGCAGAAAGGAATAAATTAAGAGAAGAAAACAAGGAGCTTTTCAGTCCAGTTCAGTTCAGTCACTCAGTTGTCTGCAACTCTTTACGACACCATGAACTGCAGCATGCCAGGCCTCCCTGTCCATAACCAACTCCAGGAGTCCACCCAAACACATGTCCATTGAGTTGGTGATGCCATCCAACCATCTCATCATCTGTCATTACTTCTGCCCCTGCCCTCAATCTTTCCTAGCATCAGGGTCTTTTCAAATGAGTCAGCTCTTCACATCAGGTGGCCACAGTGTTGGAGTTTCAGCTTCAATATCAGTCCTTCCAATGAACAACCAGGACTGATCTCCTTTACGATGGACTGGTTGGATCTCCTTACAGTCCAAGGGACTCTCAAAAGTATTCTCCAATACTGCAGTTCAAAATCATCAATTCTTCGGCACTCAGCTTTCTTTATAGTCCAACTCTCACATCCGTACATGACTACTGGAAAACCATAGCCTTGACTAGACGGACCTTTGTTGGCAAAGTAATGTCCCTGCTTTTTAATATGCTGTCTAGGTTGGTCATAACTTTCCTTTCAAGGAGTAAGCATCTTTTAATTCCATGGCTGCAATTACCATCTGCAGTGATTTTGAAGCCCCCCAAAAATAAAGTCAGCCACTGTTCCCACTGTTTCCCCATCTATTTGCCATGAAGTGAAGGGACCAGATGCCATGATCTTAGTTTTCTGAATATTGAGCTTTAAGCCAACGTTTTCACTCTCCTCTTTCACTTTCATCAAGAGGCTCTTTAGTTCTTCTTCAGTTTCTGCCATAAGGGTGGTGTCATCTGCATATCTGAAATTATTGATATATCTCCCGGCAATCTTGATCCCAACTTGTGCTTCTTCCAGCCCAGCGTTTCTCATGATGTACTCTGCATATAAGTTAAATAAACAGGGTGACAATATACAGCCTTGACGTACTCCTCTTCCTATTTGGAACCAGTCTGTTGTTCCATGTCTAGTTCTAACTGTTGCTTCCTGACCTGCATACAGGTTTTTCAAGAGGCAGATCAGGTGGTCTGGTATTCCCATCTCTTGAAGAATTTTACACCATTTATTGTGATCCACACAAAGGCTTTGGCATAGTCAATAAAGCAGAAATAGATGTTTTTCAGGAAATCTCTTGCTTTTTCGATGATCCAGCAGATGTTGGCAATTTGATCTCTGGTTCCTCTGCCTTTTCTAAAACCAGCTTGAACATCTGGAAGTTCACAGTTCACATATTGCTGAAGCCTGGCTTGGAGATTTTTAAGCATTCCTTTACTATCGTGTGAGATGAGTGCAATTGTGCAATGGTGTGAGCATTCTTTGGCATTGTCATTCTTTGGGATTGGAATGAAAACTGACCTTTTCCAGTTCCGTGGCCACTGCTTTTGGCGTGCAGCAAATCGAGTGGGAAACAGCAAAAAAAGATTAGGGCATGTGCTGTGGTGGTTCCTAGTCTTATGGTCGCATACCTGGGAACCGCTGTTGTACGAGGGGAAGGCTGGATGCCCAGGTCCATCTTTTAAGCATATAGCTGAACTTGGCTTATTAAATTTGAAAGTATCTTTTACGAGCTTGAACGTCTGGAAGTTCAAGCTGCATGGCACAGGAGCCGCTGAGAGGAGATTCCCCATGTCAAAGGTCAGGAGCAGCGGCAGAGAGGAGATACCCCATGTCCAAGGTCAGGAGTGGCTGTGAGGAGATACCCCACATTCAAGGTAAGGAGCTATGGCTGGGCTTTGCTGGAGCAGCAGTGAAGAGATATCCCACGTACAAGGTAAGAGCAAACCAAGTAAGATGGTAGGTGCTCAGAGAGGGCATCAAGAGGGCAGACAGACTGAAACCACAGTCACAGAAAACTAGCCAATCTGATCACATGGACCACAGCCTTGTCTAACTCAATGAAACTAAGCCATACCATGTGGGGCCACCCAAGACAGACGGGTCATGGTGGAGAGGTCTGACAGAATGTGGTCCACTGGAGAAGAGAATGGCAAACTAATTCAGTATTTTTGCCTTGAGAGCCCCATAAACAGTATGAAAAGGCAAAAAGATAGGACACTGGAAGATGAACTCCCCAAGTCAGTAGGATCAGTGGCAAAATAACTTCAGAAAGAATGAAAGGATGGAGCCAAAGCAAAAACAATACCCAGTTGTGGATGCGACTGGTGATAGAAGCAAGGTCTGATGCTATGAAGAGCAATATTGCATAGGAACCTGGAATGTTAGGTCCATGAATCAAGGCAAATTGGAAGTGGTGAAACAGGAGATGGCAAGAGTGAACGTCGACATTCTAGAAATCAGCAAACTCAAATGGACTGGAATGGGTGAATTTAACTCAGATGACCATTATATCTACTACTGTGAGCAGGAATTCCTTAGAAGAAATGGAGTAGCCACCATAGTAAAAAAAAGAGTCCAAAATGCAATACTTGGATGCAGTTTCCGAAACGACAGAATGATCTCTGTTCGTTTCCAAGGCAAACTGTTCAATATCACAGTAATCCAAGACTATGTCCCAACCAGTAACGCTGAAGAAGCTGAAATTGAACAGTTCTATGAAGACCTACAAGACCTTTTAGAACTAACACCCAAAAAAGATGTCCTTTTCATTATAGGGGATTGGAATGCAAAAGTAGGAAGTCAAGAAACACCTGGAGTAACAGGCAAATTTGGCCTTGGAGTACAGGATGAAGCAGGGCAAAGGGAAATAGAGTTTTGCCAAGAGAACGCACTGGTCATAGCAAACATCCTCTTCCAACAACATAAGAGAAGACTCTACACTTGGAAATCACCAGATGGCCAACACTGAAATCAGATTGATTATATTCTTTTCAGCCAAAGATGGAGAAGCTCTATACAGTCAGCAAAAACAACACCAGGAGCTGACTGTGGCTCAGATCATGAACTCCTTATTGCCAAATTCAGACTTAAATTGAAAGTCAGGCAAACCACTAGACCATTCATGTATGACCTAAATTAAATCCCTTCTGATTATACAGTGGAAGTGAGAAATAGATTTAAGGGACTAGATCTGATAGACAGAGTGCCTGATGAACTATGGACGGAGGTTCGTGACATTGTACGTACGGGAGACAGGGAGCAAGATCATCCCCAAGAAAAATAAATGCAAAAAAGCAAAATGGCAGTCTGAGAAGGCCTTACAAATAGCTGTGAAAGTTAGAGAATGGAAAAGCAAAGGAGAAAAGGAAAGATATACCCATTTGAATGCAGAGTTCCAAAGAATAGCAAGGAGAGATAAGAAAGCCTTCCTCAGTGATCAATGCAAAGAAATAGAGGAAAAAAAATAGAATAGGAAAGACTAGAGATGTCTTCAAGAAAATTAGAGATACCAAGGGAACATTTCATGTAAATATGGGCTCAATAAAGGATAGAAATTGTATAGAACTAACAAAAGCAGAAGATATTAAGAAGAGGTGGCAAGAATACACAGAAGAACTGTACAAAAAAGATCTTCATGACCCAGATAATCACAATGGTGTGATCACTCACCTAGAGCCAGACATCTTGTTTGGGTAGGTTAAAAATGAACCAGCAACAGTTTCACCCTTCTTTTTCTGATAGCAATGATGACTTCGTCCCTGGGACTCAAAAGAGTGGGCCAAATTTTTTGGTCAGGGATCCTCCACCCAGATCTCAGATGCCTCTGCCCATACAACTGATAAAGCAATTGAATACCAAACAGATGCAATCTGGGGAGAAAAAGGAACAGCCAGAGTTCCAAGTTTCCAGTTCCACTTTGCAGTCAGGACCTCTTTGAGGTACCAGCACCCCTCCTCTAACAGCAGTAAGCCTACCATAATAAGCAGTGGCAATCCGAAGTCGTCTACCACTGTTCCTTTAGCTTCAACACTTGCCCCTCAAAGAGGGTATGGATTTCAAGGTGACTCCAGCTTTCCTGATGCCAGGCTTGGCCATCCTCAAAGGAAATCAAGTTTCACACAGAGGACCTCCCCACAGAGGACCTCTACACCAAAGGGTTGACCTCAGGTCAATCTTCCTTGGACCTTTCCAGTTTTTCTCCAGGAGAAAACTGACCTACACAAGTAGTATCTGAAATTTCAGAAGAAAATATTCCTGATTATAATAGAAGTGTATTTTCTCCTTTTACACAGAGAAAGGAAAAGGCAACTTTAAATGTATTTCCTTTAGACTATACTTCATGATCTAAGGCAAAAAGAAGATCATCAATTGGTGTTCTTAGGTATTTAGTGAGAGAGAGAGCCGTTGCC
Organism: Bos grunniens; assembly: GCF_055505025.1. NCBI lineage: Eukaryota > Metazoa > Chordata > Mammalia > Artiodactyla > Bovidae > Bos > Bos grunniens. The sequence continues at coordinate 81,056,456 of NC_141194.1, read as the reverse complement.
AGGCACCTTGTTCACTAACAATCCACGATGAGGAAGAATACTAATGGAGCTACAGGTGCAGCACATGGTGCTGATAAGCCACAAGGCGAGACTCAGACTTGCATTTTGGGGTCTTCAATAAAGAGAAAACCCGAGATAGAGTTAGAAAAAAGGGGAAAGTAGCTTTCTCTCCCCTTCTCTCTTAAGGAGACTGCATTTCTTTTCCAAGAGATCAGTCTTCCTATCAATTCAGACTATGTAACTGATAATTCCTCACTTTGATACTACTTCTCAGAATATAATATACAGGCAACAAAAAGTTGGGCAAATGACTAAGACTTTGAAGCAGTGAATTATTGCCAGTCAATAAAATTCAGTTACAGAGAAAGAAACTTATGCCCCCAAATTTGTTCTCCACTTCTTCTTGGCCTAATAGACACATGCTCAGCTAGTATTTACATTTCTCATCCTCCTATTCAGCTGCTGTAACCATAATACTAGTTCAAGTCAACAGAATGTGAATGTATGTAATGTATGAAAGATCTAAGTCATTTCTACCTAGAAGACAAGTTTATTCCTGTGGATTTGTGTTTTTTGTTTGTTTGTTTGTTTAGTTTTTTTTTTTTTAATCCCTCTCAAAGGCTGGTTTGAATTTATGGTCAAGATCAACACCCTAGTACAGTGTAAAGCAGTAAGATGGAAGGAAAAATGTTGTTCTTCTGTCTACTCACTCTGGAACTGAGAAACATATGTTTGGTATTATAGATATCACTGTGAAGTCTACTGTGATTGTAGATGTCTTCATTAGAGTAGTGTAACCTAAAATTAATGAATAAATTATTTTCTGATGTTCTGCCATGTTTATTTGAATCTGGCTCACAATATATTTTTGAATGAATAAACAGTGATACACTAATATTAACCCATCATGTGGGGACAGGTGAATATTTAAAACCATATTATATGCTAAATTTTGTTACATTCAAATCTTATTTCTAGTTTTTAGTTGGCATAGATGTTTTTGTATGCTTGCATTCTTTACCAGATCTTTGTTGTGGGTCCAGCTTCCATAAAAATATATTTAGCAGTATGACCAGGAGTATCAATATATTCCCATTCTCTTGCCACAATCTGTTGTTTTCCATTGGCATAATATCCTTTGTATCAACTACGGTCTCTAAGAGGTCCTAGTTAAATGCAAGTTAACACATTAAACCATTCTCACCCAATTACAGCCTATAATGAACTTAATGAATTAGTCTTGATTTTACTTTCAAATAAAACAGTTGGTGTTCATAGGCCCCAAGTAATAAGGAATAAGACTAGAAGATTTGATTAGATGGAAAATCAGAAAAAGCAGTGCAGGCTATGGAATTATAGATTCCAACTCCCGTCTGTCGTCAAGTAACAAATATCTAAACTTTATACATACATACTCACTAATCCTTATCACTTGCATGTGCTCAGATTGAAAGTTATCACTTGTTGGTTGATTCAATTTTTTTATTTAAGAGTAATATTCAGTCTTCTGGGAGGTAATTTAAATGCCTCACAAGCTTTATAGACAAGCCAAGAGAGAAATTAAAAAAGTAAAAATACGATGGCAATTAACTATTGAAAAAAAAGAAATGTGTGCTAGACACAGCTTGGTAATACCTTGTGTTTAAAAGGAAAGATATTAAGTCAAATTCAAAAGATTTTTAAAAAGAACTAGAGTAACAATGTGAGAAGATCACAAGCAAATTAAAATGATGATTCAGTAGCACCCCAAAAAGTAAAAAAGATGAATTCATTTTACAAAACAAATGTTTCTGATTTTCATTCTGAATTGAAGAGTAAAGTGATCATATTTTCAGTTACAATAAAATTAATCTGACCTTGGCCATGAATCAGTATATTAGAAAAGTGTTCACAAATCATTTCCCCCCCACTGGCAAGTTACTAAATAAAAATAAAATAATGCTCATAATACAATTGCTAGTCTCCTTTAAAGGATCTAGACCTTTCCATACTAAATAGGATCATCCTGCTGGTGAATTTTCAAAATATGATATTGGCCACTGTGTTCTTTCACCTAAATTTAGCATTAAAGCCTCATTATGAGATGGTAAATAATAGACAGTTGGCAAGCTCAGATTTTTTACTGTCCATTTTAAGTGGAATAACAAGCCACAGATATCATCCTAGAGATGTCAGAGCCTATTGGCTCTTCAGTACTCAATCTAGTTCTTCCCATGGGGTTGCACATAGCTGAAATCCCCCTCCTCTGGTCACTATTCTAGTACAAGAACTCTTGAATGTCTTAACTAACTTACTGTTGTCTGCTAGCCAGATCTTACCCTTGAGATTTGCTAAAGAGGATCAGTGAGTTTTGTAAGTATCACAATCTCAGTAAAAAGAGGGAAGAAGATTTAAGTTTTCTTATTTCTTTGGTATTTTCAACTCTATATAGTGTTTAATTTAGGCATACCCTATCACATCAATAAGAGAAACAAAGAGTAGCAACTCGATTTCTCCACCCCAAACCCCTGAATGGTCAATGTCATCCTAATGTGAACTAGTCCTGGCATGCTGCTCATGAAAAAGAATGCTCAGACTTACTCAGTTCATTCTCTCCTCTACCACAAACATATTACCATTATACCATCTGTAACTTTTTATCTTTTTCCAGGAATGCCATCCCTTCACTACTTATGTATCTTGCATCAACTCAATTCCTACCTTTCACATTGAAGCCTTCCCTAAAACTAAATTATAAATATCTTTCTCATTTTAAATTCCATAACATTTATAATCTTCACCACTAATGTAGCAAAGTTGCATATTTATGTTCTATTGATAACAAAATGTTTTATGTTAACTGATTTTGTGATCCAAGTATATTGTTTTTCTTTACTTGCAAATCCTACCTAGTGTCTAGTACAATGCTCCAGGTAATTGACACTTTGGTCCCATGATAATCTGTTATCACAGAGCACCCAGAATAATCTTTTTAAAAGTATAAGTCAAATTATTCAATTCTTCTGCTTTTGAACCCTTCAATTACTTTTAATCACAGGTAGGATAAAATAAAATCTTACCATGGCCTACAATACCATGTGTGATCAAAGTGGATAACCATATTAAGGATCAACCTTACCAAAAAACTACTAGCTCATCAATGAATTTGGTAAAATTGCAGGGTACAAAATTGACATATAGAAATCTATTTCATTTCTATACACTAACATTGAATTATCAGAAAAGTTAAGAATCCCATTTACTATTACATCAAAAGGAATAAAGTACCTAGAAATGAGCCTACCTAAGGAGGTAAAAGACCAGTACTCAGAAAACTATAAGAAATTGATGAAAGAATTTGAAAGTGACACAAATAAATGGAAAGATATTCTGTGTTCACGGAATAGCAGTATTAACATAATGAAAATGACCATACTACCCAAGGCAATCTACAGATACAATGTAATCCTTATCAAAATGCCAATTCTATTTTTCACAGAATTAGAATACTTTTAAAGTTTGTATGGAAACACATAAAATTCTGAATCGCCAAAACTATCTTGGCAAAGAACAGAGCTTGAGGTATCACATTTCCTTGCTTCAGTTATGTAGATGACACCACCCTAATGGCAGAAAGCAAAGAAGAAGTAGAGAGCATCTTGAAGAAAATGAAAGACGAGGAGATAAAGCTGGTGTAAAACTCAATATTTAAGAAACTAAGATCCCTGCATCCAGTCCCATCACTTCATGGCAAATTGATGAGGAAACAATGGAAAGGGTGACAGGTTTTATTTTCTTGAGCTCCAAAATCACTGTGGATGGACCCATCTATGGGGTCGCACAGAGTAGAACACGACTGAAGTGACTTAGCAGCAGGAAGATTTTGAACTGTGTTTTTCAGCCTTCTAGCTTTACCTCTATTTTCTAAAATACATAGAAAAAGTAAAGTTAGAATAATATATATAAAGTTGCCTTCAGAGGCACTGAGGAGTTTCTGGTCAGAGAATAACTCATTAAGAACTGTATAGACCTCATTCTTCAGAAAGCACCCTCTTTTTTGAAAATATAGCAATAAGACCAATGGCAACAGTTTGGGATCATATGACTAATTGGTTTTCAAATTTAAAATATTCACATTTTGGCATCAAAGATCTCTCATTCAGAATGCCAGTAAGTATTCAATAAAATCTCTTAGCAAAATATCACTTTGTAAATAAATAAATTGCCAAGGATATTTCATTTGAATATTTGAGGTATTGGAATAATAGAAAATCAGAGCTATTGTGAACAATAAAAATTATCTAGGTCATGCCCTTTAACTCATAGTTAGACAAACTGAGGCCCAGAGAGGTGAAGTGATTGGATTGAAATCACAGATAGTGGCACATTTAAAACAACATTAGCTAGGCACTAAGCTTAGAATAGGAGTTTCTGAGTATCAGAGAGAGAGAGAGAGAGTTTTGCCTTCAATGGAATTAAAATCAAAATCAGTGCATGGCTTTTCTTTGAATTCATATAGTGAGAGACCAGCCAGATCAAACTCCTTTAAAATACCTTAACAATCAAGGTGGAAAAATTAATTACATCCTGGCTGATCTCAGATAATTTTTGTAATCAGTATTTTGTAATTTCATAAAAACATTTTATTAAAAGGAAATCAAATTCCCTTTACCTACTAACTGTATATAATTAAAAGAGTGAGATTTTGACTGAAAAATTATAATACATTATTTAGAAGTGACTGGTTTCTTGGAATTCTTAATAAAACTTCATATATTTTTTCCATTTTCAGCAGCATTCTTATTCTCAAGATATATTTACTGTTCATTGTAGTCGTGGTGACTTACTGATCTTTGTTAACTAACCTGGAACATAAATGACACGGTAGCAAAGCTTAGTAGAAAGAGCTACGTACTAGGTGGTAAGAGACCTTCAGTTTCAGTTCAGTCCCTCAGTTGTGTCCAACTCTTTGCGACCCCATGGACTGCAGCATGCCAGGCTTCCCTGTTCATCACCAACTCCCGGGACTTGCTCAAACTCAGTGATGCCATCCATCCATCTCATCCTCTGTTGGCCCCTTCTCCTCCTGCCTTCAATCTTTCCCAGCATCAGGGTCTCTTCCAATGAGTTAGTTCTTCACATCAGGTGCCCAAAGTATTAGAGTTTCAGCTTCAGCATCATTCCTTCCAAAGAAATCCCAGGGCTGATCTCCTTCAGAATGGACTGGTTGGACCTCCTTGCAGTCCAAGGGACTCTCAAGAGTCTTCTCCAACACCACAGTTCAAAATCATCAATTTTTCAGCGCTCAGCTTTCGTTATAGTCCAACTCTCACATCCATAATGACTACTGGAATATCCGTAGTTTTGACTAGACGGACTTTTGTCAGTAAAGTAATAAATATCTCTGCTTTTTAATATGCTGTCTGGATTGGTCATAGCTTTCCTTCCAAGGAGCAAGCGTCTTTTAATGTCATGGCTGCAGTCACCATCTGCAGTGATTTTGGAGCCCAAGAAGATAAAGTCTCTCACTGTTTCCACTGTTTCCCCATCTGTTTGCCATGAAGTAATGGGACCAGATGCCATGATCTTAGTTTTCTGAATGTTGAGTTTTACGCCAACATTTTCAGTTTCCTCTTTCACTTTCATCAATAGGCTCTTTAGTTCTTCTTCACTTTCTGCCATAAGGGTGGTTTAATCTGCGTTTCTGAGGTTATTGATATCTCTCCTGGCAATCTTAATTCCAGCTTGTGCTTCATCCAGCCCAGCATTTCACATGATGTATTCTGCATAGAAGTTAAATAAGCAAGGTGACAGTATATAGCCTTTATGTACTCCTTTCTCGATTTGCAATCAGTCTGTTGTTCCATGTCCCTTTCTAACTGTTGTTTCTTTACCTTCATACAGATTTCTCAGAAGCCAAGTAAGGTGGTCAGGCATTCTCATCTCTTGAAGAATTTTCCACAGTTTGTTGTGATCCACACAATCAAACACTTTGTTGAAGTCATTAAAGCAGAAATAGATGTTCTTCTGGAACTTTCTTCCTTTTTTGATGATCCAGTGGATGTTGGCAATTTGATCTCTGTTTCCTCTGCCTTTTCTAAATCCAGCTTGAACATCTGGATTGGATGTTCATGGTTCATGTACTGTTGAAGCCTGGCATGGAGAATTTTGAGCATTTGTTTGCTAGCATGTGAGATGAGTGCAATTGTGCAGTACTTTGAACATTATTTGGCATTGCCTTTCTTTGGGATTGGAATGAAAACTGAGTTTTTTCTGTCCTATGACCACTGCTGAGTTTTCCAAATCTGCGGTCATATTCAGCACAACACTTTACAGTATCATCTTTTGGGATTTTAAATAGCTCACCTGGAATTCCATCACCTCCACTAGCTTTGTTCATATGCTTCCTGAGGCCCACTTGACTTTGCATTGCAGGATGTCTGGCTCTAGGTGAGTGATCACACCATCATGGTTATCTGGGTCATGTAGATCTTTTTTGTATAGTTCTTCTGTGTATTCTTGCCACCTGTTGTTAATATCTGCTGCTTCTGTTAGGTCCATACCATTTCTCACCTTTCCTGTGCCCATCTTTGCATGAAATGTTCCCTTGGTATCTCTAATTTTCTTGAAGAGATCTCTAGTCTTTCTCATTTTATTGTTTTCCTCTCTTTCTTTGCACTGATCACTGAGGAATGCTTTGTTATCTCTGCTTGCTGTTTTTTGGAATTCTGCATTCAAATGGGTAAGAGCCCTATGTTTTAATAAACTACTACATCTTTTATTAACTGTTTGATCTTGAGTAGGTTATAGTGGTAGACACCCTCTCCCCATGCCCCTGACCAAAGGTGTCTGTGTCTTAATCCCAGGGTTTGCAGTTATATTACTTTTTGTGTGGGACAAGACAATTTGCAAGTGTAATTAACATTACAGACTTTAACATAGCAAGATTATTTAGGATAATCTGAATGGATCTAATCACATGAGCCATAAAAGAAGAGAATTTTTGAAACTGAAAATTGTAAAGATGAGGCAGAAGGAGTGATCAGAGAGATTTGAAGCTTAAGAAAGACTCAGCCTAGATTACTTACTCTGAAAATGAGAATAGTAATGCCTGAAGGGAATGCAGATAGTCTTTAAAAGACCCCTGACTTACTTCACTCTCTCTGGCACTCTCTAGTTCCATCCACGTGTATATAAATGAGCCAATTTTGTCCCTCTTTATGGTTGAGTAATATTACTTTGTATATATGTACCAGGGGAAAGTGAGGTTGGAAGGAATTGGGAGGCTGGAATTGACACATATACGGTATTGATCCATTGTATAAAATATGTAACTAATGAGAACACACTGTATAGTACAGTCAACTCTACTTAATGCACTGTGATGAACTGAATGGGAAAGAAATCCAAAACACAGGGGATATGTGTAAATGTACAGATGATTAATTTTGCTGTAGGGTATAAACTACACTGTAAAGCAACTATATGCCAATAAAAAATTAATTTAAAAAATGTTCTTGAATAATAGCCAGCAAGGAAGTGGTGAACTCAGTTCTATTGTTGTTGTTCAATCACTCAGTCATGTCCAACACTTTGCAACCCATGGACTGCAGCATGCCAGGCTTCCCTGTCCTTCTCTAGCTCCCAGAACTTGCTCAAACTCATGTTCATTGTGCTGGTGATGCCATCCAACCATCTCATTCTCTGTCACCACCTTCTTTTCCTGCCCTCAATCTTTCCCAGTATCAGGGACTTTTCCAATGAGTTGGTTCTTTGCATCAAGTGGCTAAATTATTGGATCTTCAGCTTTAGCATCAATCCTTTCAATGAATATTCAGGATTGATTTCCTTTAGGATTGACTCTTTGATCTCCTTGTTGTTCAATGGACTCTCAAGAGTCTTCCCCAGCACCACAATTTCAAACTGTCAGTTCTTTGGTGCTCAGCCTTCTTTATGGTCCAACTCTCACATCTGTATACGACTACTAGAAAGACCATAGCTTTGACTATATGGACCTTTGTCTGTTCTATAGCCATGTGGAATTGAATCTGGCCAACAACTGAAGTGAACGTGGGAGAGGATTTTCTCCTAAAGCCTTCAGATAAGAGCACAGACCAGTTGAAACCTTGATTGTGGTCTGTGAAACTTGGAGCAGAGAAAGCAACCAAGCCCACTCAGACTTTGACTTACAGAACTGTGAAATGATCTATTTATGTTGTATTAAGCCACTGCAGTTTTGGTAATTTATTATGCAGCAGTAGAAAACAAATACTGTCTTTTATCTTTCCTGCCTTGATTATCTCTTTGATAAAATGCCTTACCTTCTAGATCTACTTAATAGTTATGATACAGGTGGAGTTTTGTTTAAAACAGAGTCCTGTGATATAGCAGGAGAAGAAAAGGACTGTGTCTATAAGCAGCACATTTTCCATTTAACAAGAAAAGAACTATCTCAGATACCTCTCTAAACCATTCTAAACCTTTAATTTCATGTACTGCTATCTAGACAAAAGAAAAAATATGAGAACTAGTTTGTAGGAGAGAGATTTTTCTACTGATCCTAGAAGTTGCAAAATAAATTATGTCATGACTATTGTCCAATTATACCTAAGGCTGAAAACTTATTATTCTCATTACATTAAACTAAAATTATTTTTTTTTACATTTTTGAGTAGGATATAGCATGTGTTTTGAATGTATTATATTAATTTCCTTCTACTTGTGGTACAAATTAATTGGATGGTCATTGGGCTCCCCAGAGATGACATATATAGCAGAAAATTGAGAAGTAAAAAGAAAAATGATTGTACCTTTTGTTTCCTGGGAATTGGAATAGCAAAATAAGCTTCACAGAGTAATAACAGTGAGAAAACATGAAGACTGCTCACAGCTAGTTTAGATAAATTAGAAAACACATATATCACCTTACTGTGGAGCTGCCTACATCTCCTGTTAATTTAAGGAGGAAAAAATTTCTCCTATTCCTAAATCTCTGTAGAATAAAACTGCCTTTCCTAACCATAAGCTCAAATTCTAGTGAATCTTATTATATCTGTTACTTCTTGTAACATTATTATGCAGCTTTGTGTCTCTTTATTGGAACTTCTCTTTTATTACCTGTCACAGCTGTCACAGAGATCACATATCCTAATTCCCAGCTCAAAATAATCAGGAGCTTCATTTTGGAGTTGTGGTTATTTGGATCACCTTCAGTGACCATTATAGACATTTGGATTTACACATGCAGTCTGGTCTATTTGGTTTTTAACCAATTAAATGTACTTTTTTCTTTTTGCATTGTTATGATTCTGTCAGCTGCAAGAAATATTATTGTGTGCAATGGTTGATATTGTAAAAGAAGAATATTGTTTCTCTGGTATGTGAATGAATTTCATGACAAAATTGATTTTGTTATTTTTGTAATTGCCCAAGTTACTTTCAGCAACTTCTGCCTTCAAAATTACAGTCCACAAAAGAGCATTTTTCCATGATGGAAATTTTCCCAGGGTATTCTGCATCAGGCAGTTTGATTATTTTCAAGTGTTCTACTAAAATGCATTTACTTTATCTGTGCTATTGGTGAACTTCATAATTTTTATAAAGTACTGTTTCAAGAGACATGGACTGGTCCCAGTATCAGTGTTAATTGGCTTTGTGATTTTAAAATATTCACTTAGCCTCTCTGTGTTTGTTTTCTCATCTGGAATACAGAAGTGAAAATATCTCCCACATGTGTTAGCCTTAAAACTGTAATTTATTTTCTCTGGCAGTGCAAAAGTGGTTCATGCAGTTTACTTCCCTGAAAGAGAGAAATCGAGGGCAAAACTTGACTGATTTGTGCCATGTTTGTCAAACTCACCCTTGTCTCTCAAGATCACAATGATGATTTACTGGTCATTAGCAGATGTGAATTTCAAAAGGAAAAGAACAGATCCCATATCCAATTTCATTCATAACTCACTATAACCATAAGACAAGCTGGGAAATCTCTATGATTGCAGTTTTTGGGCAAAGTTCCCTGAGACAACTAGCTTCTTCCTTATAGATTCAAAAAATAAACATGCATGTCAATTCAAGGCCACTAGCCAAATGACCAAATGGTATTTTGTGCATAACATTGAGATAGGAATGGGTAGGACACAACCTTTAAAAGAATGACATAGCTCTGAGAACATGGCATATACTGATTAGAACCAACTAGGTCCAAGATGGTAGATAAGTCAACTTCCACTAGACCTTGAGCCTTCGTATACACTCATTGTAACACATCAGTTAGCTAAATGACATACCCACAGGTGTTACGACAGTTCCAAAGCTGACCATAAAGGTCAAAAAGTGGATGGTGGCCCAATTCCTGGAAATCCCCACCTTTTCCCCAAAATAGCTGGAATGCTCCTCTTACTCATTAGTCTATGAAATTACCCACCCCTGTAAAAACTGACAACTCCATACCCTAGTGCCTCTCTTGTCATCCGAGAGGAACCACACTCAGTCTATGGAGTGTGTATCATCCTGAATAAATGGCTTGTTATTGAATTCTTTTCTGCATGGAACCAAGAATCCATACTTGGTAGTCATCCCAGGAACTGACCTGAGGCCTGGGACATGACCTTCCTCTCTAGCCCTACCTCTCTTTCCTGCTGCATTGTAATACTGAATAATAGTGGAATTTTGGGCTTCACGAGTGGCTCAGTGGTAAAGAATCTGCCTGCAATGAAGGAAATGCAGGTTTGATCCTTGGGTCAGGAAGATCCCCTAGAGAAGGAAATGGCAACTCACTCCAGTATTCTTGCCTGGAAAATCCCATGGACAGGAAACCGGGTGGACTATGAGGGGTTGCAAAAGTGTCTGACATGACTTAGTGATTAAACAACAAAATAGTGAAATTTAAGGGAAGATATGCAACCATGTATCTAATGAACTTCTTAGAAATGGAAATATCAAAAAAAAGAAATGGAAATATCAGAATACTAATGTTCACTGATGTGATTCTTAAGAAACAAGGAATTTGTTTTCCAATCATTTTGTTTATGAAGGAGCAAAGATGCCTGGTATAAATAAATAAGGATACATTAAGCAAAAATTTTTAGGAACTGCTATATAAGAAACCCAGTACTCTGCTGTGCAATATTGGGACCCAGGAATGAAAGATTTAGCTGGCAATTGGACTGGAGGGCAAGATTTGTTAAGAGTACTTCATACTGAAAAACAAGTAGAAAATAATGTGAGATCATGCATAATGCTGTGCTTGCTGACCTAACATTTTAGCAAAGAGGTTATTTATAGCTTCCATAAGAAGCTGGCTTTAACTGACTCTCCTAATATTATCTACCTGTCCCTACTACATGCCCTACACACTCCAGTCACCATTCCCTACACGAGAATTTTATGGTTTTTTGAGTTTGTCATTATCTATCTTTAAATGAAATACACTTCTCTGATTGGTAAAGTTCTACTTTCACTCAAGACTCATCTCTTTCATTTCTCTTCTCTGTTAATTATGTATCCATTTTGTGTTATTTTCTCCATTCTATTTTAGTACTTAGAATACTCAGATTTATTTAAGTCAAGGACAGGTATAACAGCTTAATGCTCTCTATAGTGCCACACACCCAGCAGAATGTTTGACTCATAATCGATGTTTAATAAACAGTTGTTCTTCCATTTGAATAAACATTTGTTCATCCATTCAACTTATATATGCATAAATTTAGAAAAATATGGTAAGAATAAATTGATGAAGGAAATGTGCATATCAACTTGAGGAGTTTGGGATTTCTGCTGCAGAAATGGGGATCCACAATAGGTTTTTGAGTAGACTAGAATAATGAAAGCATTTTTGTAGAGAGATCATTCTGGATGTGATACAAATCAACAGAAGGAAGGAGATGATCTATAAGGAGCTAAAGACACAACAGTAAGATAGGTCATACTTTTACTAGCAATTACCTAGCAATTTAATGGAATATATAGTCACTCAGTTGTGTCTGACTCTTTGAGACCACATGGACTGAAGCCCATCAGGCCTCTCTGTCCATGAAATTCTCCTGGTAGGAATACTGGAGTGGATTGCCATTTCCTTCTCCAGGCATTCTTGTCTCACCCAATTTACTCCCTTATGAACATTTATTTTCTTAATGTATTTGGCAAGGGTAAGAAACAAATATCAGTACATTGCTACTAACAAAATTTCATACTTAATTTGTATTTCACTAGTTTTTTCATTAACATCCTCTTTCTTTTCAAGGATCCAAACCAGGGTGTTACTGTGAAGTTAAATATCATCACTTCCTGGTTTCCTTTGGTTTGTGACATCTTTCTGTATTTTTTTTTTTTATGACCTTGTTTATCTGTAGTGGTAGTGGCCAAGTATCCTGTAGAATGTCCCTTCATCTGATTTTGTCTGGTGTTTTCCTCATGATTAGACTGGATTTATAGATTTCCAGGCAGAGTACCAGAGAGATGAAGTTTCCCTTTTCATCACATCTATCAAAGTTTATAAGATATCCATATGATGTCACTGATGATGTTAACATGCATCACTTGCTTAATGTAATGTTTGCCAGGTTTGTTTATAAAGTTATTATTTTTCCTTTCCCCTTCCTATTCTTTAGAAGTAAGCCATTGATTTCAGCCTATCCTAAGGAGGTTGAGTGAGGAATAAGATCTAGTTCCTTGGTGGGGAAGCATCTACATATATTATTTGAAATATTTTTCTAAGAAACATTTTCTTCACTCCTCAATGTATTTATGTATTCAATAATGTGTTACTTTCAATATGTGCACGTATGTATTTATTTCATACTTTAAATTATAATCCAAACATACTTGATTTATTTTGTTATTTAAATTGTTCCAGATTTGGCCATTGGGAGCTTTTTTAGTTGTTTCCAGTATCCTTTTGACATATCCTCATCATTGGGAATTTTTCTTGGAGAAGGGGAGCACTTTTGTAATTTCTGGCCCTATGAGAAGCTCTCTTATTTTGTATATTCCTCACTCCAGCCCTAGTATCAGCCATTTCTCCATGGAGCCCTGGTGCCTGGCTCTACTTGTTGCTACTGAAGTGTCATTCTTTTCTAGGCCCTTTCAGTGGTCAGAGCGAGAAAATACACATGTGTTTATGAAACTATGTATATAAACATTAATACCATTAATGTACATGAATATCATTAAATATTTCTTTATGTACTGAGTTTAGACATCATGGAGATGTCTCCAACTCTAATCCAGTATCACATGGTTCATTCTAGTCTTCTTCTTTTGCTTATCTGTAACTCCAACACTAAGACACCTGGTTGTCACTATTTACCATACATTTAGTTACTTACTCAATAGCAATATAATGGAAAACAGTTTCAGAATTGTTAACATGTGTCCTCACGTGAAACAAATTTACCAACTAAAGTAGAGTTTATAAACATTTCCATTTGTCTTCACTTTACAGGTTCCATTCAAAATATTCTTTTCCAAAATTATCTAAGTTCGTTTTCCCCACCTCCTTCATTGTCTTTATATTATATATTTGCAGTCTACATATATTGTCTATATATTATTGTCTATATATATATAGTCTATATATTATATATTTGCAGAGATAGATTTGTTTGTCACACTCTGCATTCTGTCCTGAGATATCTCAACATCCTGACTAATTTTGTTTTTTAGTTTACATACATTAAAGTTGACTCTGTGTAATATAGTGTCCTATCAGTTCAGTTCATTTGCTCAGGCATGTCTGACTCTGTATGTCTGACTGTATGTCTTTGAATATTTCATGACTAAGTAAGTGAGTATAAACATAGGAATAACTGAGATCCATATGATGAAGACCTGGTGATTATTAACCAATCTGTAAAATACAGATAGCTGTACTACTCAGATGGCAGAGCTGTAGTCATTAGTTTGGTTGTGTGAATCCTAAGATTATGGTTTTAATATAATTTTTTAAACTTATTATTACAATAATTAGCAAAAATTAAAATGAGGCTTTAAAAGCCTGAGCTTCAAGAATTACTTTTCTAGTTTTTTTTTGGGGTCATATACATTTCTGGTTGCCTATGATGTTCATATAAAGTACAAATTTTTTTCCCCCAAAATGTCAGAAAGTCTAGCACATATAAGAAGCATAAAAATTGATAGAGTTGAACACAAATGTAGCTTTAAAAAAGTAAACATCGATTCTCAGGAAGATGGCGGAGGAGTAGGACAGGGAGAACACTTTCTCCCCCACAAATTCATCAAAAGAGCATTTAAACGTCAAGTAAATTCCACAAAACAACTTCTGAATGCCGGCAGAGGACATCAGGCACCCAGAAAAGCAATCCAACTCTTCGAAAGGAGGTAGGAAAAAATATAAAAGACAGAAAAAGAGACATAAGAGGGAGGGACGGAGCTCCGTCCCGGGAAGGGAGTCTTAAAAAGAGAGAAGTTTCCAAACACCAGGAAACCTTCTCACTGCAGAATCTGTGCCGAGCTTTGGAAGCACAGAGGGCAATATAACAGGAAGAAAAAATAAATAAACAATTAAAACTCGAAGATTGCGAGTCCTACGGTAACTCCCCCAGCGGAGAAGCAGCGCAGACGCCTGCACGCGCCATTAACAAGCGGGGGCTGGGCAGGGAGGCGCAGCGCGGGCTGCATCGCTTAGAGTAAGAATCTGGCCAGAATACCCTGAGCACTATCTGAGCGAAATAATTTGGGCTAGCAAACCAGACTGTGGGATATCTTCCACGCGAAAAGCCAGCCCCAACCTAAGACACCGCCAGGCCCGCGCACAGAACAAAGAATTGAACAGAGATAGCCGGCTGCAGACCTTCCCCCTCCGGTGACAGGCAGCCAGAGCCGGAAGGGGGCAATCGCAGCCCCAGAGAGACATTATCTATAAAACTGTAAGCAGGCTTCTTTGCTAATTAAAACTTCTTGGGGGTCTGGACGGTTAACATCTGCCTAAGAAGGTGCGCCAGTTTTACGCTCAGATAACCGAGTGGCGGGGAGGCGATAAGTCGCAGCATTGGCGCTCGCCAAACACCTCATCACTTGAACTGCTCGGACCTGGGAAGAGCACAATACTCAGGCCCAACTGAGTCTGCGCCTCTGAGGACTACCCGAGTGCCTGAACCTGAGCGGCTTGGACCTGGGAGGTACATGCAACCCAGGGCAGCCTCGGATTGTTCCCGGCGGAACAACCTAGAGCCCGAGCAGTGTGGGCAGGGAGGCTACACGCGCCGTGAGCGGGGGCAGACCCAGTGTGGCTGAGGCACTGCGAGCGTACGCCAGTGTTATTTGCTTGCAGCATCCCTCCCTCCCTCCCCACAGCGCAACTGAACAAAGAGAAGAAATACAGTTCCACCCATCAGAACACTGACACAAGCTTCCCTAACCAGGAAACCTTGACAAGCCACCTGTACAAACCCACACACAGCGAGGAAAAGCCACAATAAAGAGAACTCCACAAACTGCCAGAATACAGAAAGGACACCCCAAACTCAGCAATTTAAACAAGATGAAGAGACAGAGGAATACCCAGCAGATAAATGAACAGGATAAATGCCCACCAAACCAAACAAAAGAGGAAGAGATAGGGAATCTACCTGATAAAGAATTCCGAATAATGATAGTGAAATTGATCCAAAATCTTGAAATTAAAATGGAATCACAGATAAATAGCTTGGAGACAAGGATTGAGAAGATGCAAGAAAGGTTTAACAAGGACCTAGAAGAAATAAAAAAGAGTCAATATATAATGAATAATGCAATAAATGAAATTAAAAACACTCTGGAGGCAACAAATAGTAGAATAACAGAGGCAGAAGATAGGATTAGTGAATTAGAAGATAGAATGGTAGAAATAAATGAATCAGAGAGAATAAAAGAAAAACGAATTAAAAGAAATGAGGACAATCTCAGAGACCTCCAGGACAATATTAAACGCTACAACATTCGAATCATAGGGGTTCCAGAAGACGAAGACAAAAAGAAAGACCATGAGAAAATACTTGAGGAGATAATAGTTGAAAACTTCCCTAAACTGGGGAAGGAAATAATCACCCAAGTCCAAGAAACCCAGAGAATCCCAAACAGGATAAACCCAAGGCGAAACACCCCAAGACACATATTAATCAAATTAACAAAGATCAAACACAAAGAACAAATATTAAAAGCAGCAAGGGAAAAACAACAAATAACACACAAGGGAATTCCCATAAGGATAACAGCTGATCTTTCAATAGAAACTCTTCAAGCCAGGAGGGAATGGCAAGACATACTTAAAATGATGAAAGAAAATAACCTACAGCCCAGATTATTGTACCCAGCAAGGATTTCATTCAAGTATGAAGGAGAAATCAAAAGCTTCTCAGACAAGCAAAAGCTGAGAGAATTCTGCACCACCAAACCAGCTCTACAACAAATACTAAAGGATATTCTCTAGACAGGAAACACAAAAATGGTGTATAAATTCGAACCCCAAACAATAAAGTAAATGGCAATGGGATCATACTTATCAGTAATTACCTTAAATGTAAATGGGTTGAATGCCCCAACCAAAAGACAAAGACTGGCTGAATGGATACAAAAACAAGACCCCTACATATGTTGTCTACAGGAGACCCACCTCAAAACAGGGGACACATACAGACTGAAAGTGAAGGGCTGGAAAAAGATTTTCCATGCAAATAGGGACCAAAAGAAAGCAGGAGTAGCAATACTCATATCAGATAAAATAGACTTTAAAACAAAGCCTGTGAAAAGAGACAAAGAAGGTCACTACATAATGATCAAAGGATCAATCCAAGAAGAAGATATAACAATTATAAATATATATGCACCCAACACGGGAGCACCACAGTATGTAAGACAAATGCTAACAAGTATGAAAGGAGAAATTAACAATAACACAATAATAGTGGGAGACTTTAATACCCCACTCACACCTATGGATAGATCAACTAAACAGAAAATTAACAAGGAAACACAAACTTTAAACGATACAATAGACCAGTTAGACCTAATTGATATCTGTAGGACATTTCATCCCAAAACAATGAATTTCACCTTTTTCTCAAGCGCACATGGAACCTTCTCCAGGATAGATCACATCCTGGGCCATAAAGCTAGCCTTGGTAAATTCAAAAAAATAGAAATCATTCCAAGCATCTTTTCTGACCACAATGCAGTAAGATTAGATCTCAATTACAGGAGAAAAACTATTAAAAATTCCAACATATGGAGGCTGAACAACACGCTGCTGAATAACCAACAAATCACAGAAGAAATCAAAAAAGAAATCAAAATTTGCATAGAAACGAATGAAAATGAAAACACAACAACCCAAAACCTGTGGGACACAGTAAAAGCAGTCCTAAGGGGAAAGTTCATAGCAATACAGGCACACCTCAAGAAACAAGAAAAAAGTCAAATAAATAACCTAACTCTACACCTAAAGCAACTAGAAAAGGAAGAAATGAAGAACCCCAGGGTTAGTAGAAGGAAAGAAATCTTAAAAACTAGAGCAGAAATAAATGCAAAAGAAACAAAAGAGACCATAGCAAAAATCAACAAAGCCAAAAGCTGGTTCTTTGAAAGGATAAATAAAATTGACAAACCATTAGCCAGACTCATCAAGAAACAAAGGGAGAAAAATCAAATCAATAAAATTAGAAATGACAGTGGAGAGATCACAACAGACAACATAGAAATACAAAGGATCATAAGAGACTATTATCAACAATTATATGCCAATAAAATGGACAACGAGGAAGAAATGGACAAATTCTTAGAAAAGTACAACTTTCCAAAACTCGACCAGGAAGAAATAGAAAACCTTAACAGACCCATCACAAGCACGGAAATTGAAACTGTAATCAAAAATCTTCCAGCAAACAAAAGCCCAGGTCCAGACGGCTTCACAGCTGAATTCTACCAAAAATTTAGAGAATAGCTAACACCTATCCTACTCAAACTCTTCCAGAAAATTGCAGAGGAAGGTAAACTTCCAAACTCATTCTATGAGGCCACCATCACCCTAATACCAAAACCTGACAAAGATGCCACAAAAAAAGAAAACTACAGGCCAATATCACTGATGAACATAGATGCAAAAATCCTAAACAAAATTCTAGCAATCAGAATCCAACAACACATGAAAAAGATCATACACCATGACCAAGTGGGCTTTATCCCAGGGATGCAAGGATTCTTCAATATCCGCAAATCAATCAATGTAATACACCACATTAACAAATTGAAAAACAAAAACCATATGATTATCTCAATAGATGCAGAGAAAGCCTTTGACAAAATTCAACACCCATTTATGATAAAAACTCTCCAGAAAGCAGGAATAGAAGGAACATACCTCAACATAATAAAAGCTATATATGACAAACCCACAGCAAACATTATCCTCAATGGTGAAAAATTGAAAGCATTTCCTCTAAAGTCAGGAACAAGACAAGGGTGCCCACTTTCACCATTACTATTCAACATAGTTTTGGAAGTTTTGGCTACAGCAATCAGAGCAGAAAAAGAAATAAAAGGAATCCAAATTGGAAAAGAAGAAGTAAAACTCTCACTATTTGCAGATGACATGATCCTCTACATAGAAAACCCTAAAGACTCCACCAGAAAATTACTAGAACTAATCAATGATTATAGTAAAGTTGCAGGATATAAAATCAACACACAGAAATCCCTTGCATTCCTATACACTAATAATGAGAAAACAGAAAGAGAAATTAAGGAAACAATTCCATTCACCATTGCAACGAAAAGAATAAAATACTTAGGAATATATCTACCTAAAGAAACTAAAGACCTATATACAGAAAACTATAAAACACTGGTGAAAGAAATCAAAGAGGACACTAATAGATGGAGAAATATACCATGTTCATGGATTGGAAGAATCAATATAGTGAAAATGAGTATACTACCCAAAGCAATTTATAGATTCAATGCAATCCCTATCAAGCTACCAACAGTATTCTTCACAGAGCTAGAACAAATAATTTCACAATTTGTATGGAAATACAAAAAACCTCGAATAGCCAAAGCGATCTTGAGAAAGAAAAATGGAACTGGAGGAATCAACCTACCTGATTTCAGGCTCTACTACAGAGCCACAGTCATCAAGACAGTATGGTACTGGCACAAAGACAGAAATATAGATCAATGGAACAAAATAGAAAGCCCAGAGATAAATCCATGCACATATGGACACCTTATCTTTGACAAAGGAGGCAAGAATATACAGTGGATTAAAGACAATCTCTTTAACAAGTGGTGCTGGGAAATCTGGTCAACCACTTGTAAAAGAATGAAACTAGAACACTTTCTAACACCATATACAAAAATAAACTCAAAATGGATTAAAGATCTCAACATAACACCAGAAACTATAAAACTCCTAGAGGAGAACATAGGCAAAACACTCTCTGACATACATCACAGCAGGATCCTCTATGACCCACCTCCCAGAATATTGGAAATAAAAGCAAAAATAAACAAATGGGACCTAATTAAACTTAAAAGCTTCTGCACATCAAAGGAAACTATTAGCAAGGTGAAAAGACAGCCTTCAGAATGGGAGAAAATAATAGCAAATGAAGCAACCGACAAACAACTAATCTCAAAAATATACAAGCAACTCCTACAGCTCAACTCCAGAAAAATAAATGACCCAATCAAAAAATGGGCCAAAGATCTAAATAGACATTTCTCCAAAGAAGACATACAGATGGCTAACAAACACTTGAAAAGATGCTCAACATCACTCATTATCAGAGAAATGCAAATCAAAACCACTATGAGGTACCATTTCACACCAGTCAGAATGGCTGCAATCCAAAAGTCTACAAATAATAAATGCTGGAGAGGGTGTGGAGAAAAGGGAACCCTCTTACACTGTTGGTGGGAATGCAAACTAGTACAGCCACTATGGAGAACAGTGTGGAGAGTCCTTAAAAAACTGGAAATAGAACTGCCTTATGATCCAGCAGTCCCACTGCTGGGCATACACACTGAGGAAACCAGAAGGGAAAGAGACACGTGTACCCCAATGTTCATCGCAGCACTGTTTATAATAGCCAGGACATGGAAGCAACCTAGATGTCCCTCAGCAGATGAATGGATAAGAAAGCTGTGGTACATATACACAGTGGAGTATTACTCAGCCATTAAAAAGAATACATTTGAATCAGTTCTAATGAGGTGGATGAAACTGGAGCCTATTATACAGAGTGAAGTAAGCCAGAAGGAAAAACATAAATACAGTATACTAACGCATATATATGGAATTTAGAAAGATGGTAACGATAACCCTGTATACGAGACAGCAAAAGAGACACTGATGTATAGAACAGTCTTATGGACTCTGTGGGAGAGGGAGAGGGTGGGAAGATTTGGGAGAATGGCATTGAAACACGTGAAATGTCATGTATGAAACGAGATGCCAGTCCAGGTTCAGTGCACGATGCTGGATGCTTGGGGCTGGTGCGCTGGGATGGCCCAGGGGGATGGTATGGGGAGGGGGGAGGGAGGAGGGTTCAGGATGGGGAGCATGTGTATACCTGAAATTTAAAAATGTTTAAAAAAAAAAAGAAAAATAAATCTGTAGAACAGAGAATTTTTAGGATATTGAAACTGTTCCATGTGATACTGTATGAGTGCATATATGTCACTGTGCATTTTTGTAAATCCATAAAATGTACAACATGCAGAGTGAACACTAAAAATAAACTGTAGATTCTGGATAATAAAAAAAAAAAAGTAAACATCAAGTATTAAAATATCTATGATGAAGAGCTTTATAATACCATAAGTAAAGTTCTATTCCCCAAAGCAATGAATCTGTAACAACAAATTAGCTTAGATATTATTATATTTTTGGCAATTAAAAAGCAGAATTTTCCTGAGCCTATATATATGATATTTTAAAGCTTCTAAATAAATTATATCAAAATACCATTAGATTTAAATATCATGTGTTAACAGTGAGATATGGTAAGTAATATATCTTTTCCTTCTTAGTAGTACTGATAAAATCTTTCCAGTTTAAAAGACCATGGTCAGTACATGTACAACTGCACAGAAGGTGTGCATATAAAAATTTATACTGTACAAAGTAAAGTAAAATACATAATTCAATTACTACAATAATAGCTAAACTTTACTGAACACTTCTTTAAGAAGTGCTTTAAGTAGTCTAACCAGACAATGCTTTAAGTAGTCTACATCCATTATTTAATTCCACCTTTATAATCTTATGAAGAATGTATTTATAGTCCATTTTTCAGATGAAAAATGACCGAGAAATTAAAAGCCTTACTCAAGTTCACACAGTAAATTGGAAAGATAAGATCTGAATCCACAGAGTCTGACTCTAGAACCTGTGCTTTTTACCATGTGTGAGGCAACAGAACTGAGATTCCAAAGGCTCATGTTTTCCAGTTTGAAGATGCTGAATTAAGTTCACATATGTAAAAGTCATCTGCCACAAATTTCAATAATACACACTGTGTTTAATTAAATGTTTGGCATTCCATAGAGCACTATAGGTAAAATAGTGAATAAAAATTTATGTTACCTGCCAGTGAAAATACAATTATGATAGCTTGAAAAGTATGGTAACAATGAGGATGGAGGGAAATGAATGGAACTGAGAAATATTTGGGAGGTAGCACAGCTGGAAATTGATGAAGAAGTGGATAGCTGTGTTAAAGGAGAAGTTACACGGAGAACAAAGAATAAATTCATTAATGAAGTTGGGAATAAATCAATAGGTCTTATTTTGAAGTGGATGTGGGATATCAAAATGGATAACTAGTACAGGACTGGAAATTCAAGTCTAGATCTTAGGAGAAAGCCCTGGAGGAAAGATACTAGAAAAAGGAGGCATAAGAATGATATATGAAGCCCTGGAAGTTTATGAGGCCACTTAAGGACAGGGAGATGAGAAGAGATTGAGGAACATAAACATTTAAGAGGTAGGCAGAGGAAATGATCCAGATCTTTAGGTATAACTATCCTAAAGACATTTCCTGTTTAGATATTTTATAGATAACTCAAATAGAATATGTAGTTTCCACTCACGGTATAGGATACTAGTTTATTTTGCACCAAACCTCTTGCTGAGAACACAAGGAAAAGCTAGATAAACGTACTTGAAGATCTTGGAAATCTATAGACACAGGATGGACTTGTGGGACCAGTATCCCAGAGAAAAGATATCAAGAGAAGACCTAAAATTTGGTGCAACTTTTCCCTGAGAAATCCACATATAGAATTTCCAAGTAGTCTCATGTGGCTGAGGAAATTTATTGAAGTTCAAGGCCCCAAGAGGAGGATGAGCTCTGATAAGCACTCCAAACTTTCATTTAGTATATCTTAAGACACACTGGTGAAATAAAAATAGATTAGCTCTTACAAGGACTAAAGCATAGCTTTGAATCAGTACACTTCATGATTGGATTAAGATAATCTGTCCCTAACATAAATAACTTGTAAAATGAACACTAAATTTTCTCTGAAGAAAGGTAATGTTGTTCAGATTCTAAATCTCTATTTTTTTTTTCATTCACAATGTTTGACATTCAATCAAATCTCAGTTAAGAATTAAGCAAATATTGGTATGCCATATGGCAACCTATGAAAATGCCTTCCCATGAAAAACATAAAAAAGGAACGTGAATCAAAGCAAATTTGGATTCAGCTATTAAGAGCAGAGATCTGAAAAAAATTTGGTCAAAATTGGCCCAAGGACTGTAGTTTACCAACCTAGGATTCACACAAAATATAGAGGACAGGGGAAAATAGTAATTCTATACCACACAGAAGCAATCTGCAAAAGCTAGCCTGTGGAAAACTATCCAAAACAAATACCAAGTTTCTTTATTTTGGAAATAAATAAGTTGCATGAAAAAATACTGAAACTATATTAAAACCTCTTAAAATACACAAGCATATGTCTATTAGTGGCATTAATTTTAGCTTTTAATGGTAAAATTATATATTTATCATTAAAAGTTTTTGAATATTGACTAGATATTTTATGATACAAAGTAATTACAGTTTATACTTAGGTATAATAATCATACTCAATTGCTTTCTACAGTATCCTAATATTTGAGAGATATATTCTGAAATATGTATTAAAAAATAACATAATATCTGTGATTTGCTTCACAATAATAAAAGGGAAGTGTGTGAGCCAGATGGGCTATGTGATAATGATCACTGGGGACTGTTGATGAATATATTAGATTAATTATATTGATCTGAGTGGAGTTAACCTAAAATATATATAAATATAAATATATAAATATATATATATAAATAGACAGTAGAAAGAGACCAACAAAGAGACTAAGATTTTGGTATAATTAAATGGAGACATTTCCATGACTCTCATGAAAATTTTCAAAATAAGAATTAAAAATATAAAATATTATCAGGGATAATACTATACGTACTATAGGATAGTATCTATAAAAATTAGTAGAATGATTTTAGACTTGAAAAACAACTAAAATTGGAAGTCAGAAGATTAGATTTCTGCTTCTGTCCAAGACTGAATTTCAGAAACTAAATTTACCCTTTTCTTTAAAAAAATTTAAAAACAGAATATATAAAATAATGTTTTTTAGACATTGGATATCTGGTAGGACAGGACAGTGCTCCCAGGAAAATGGAAAACAAATAAGTGAGCCCTGAGCCTGTGCCAGTTTAAGTGAAGGAAAGAGTTTTCAGGCTATAGTACATGGAGAGGAAAACTCAGAATGAGGATAAATTGATCCCCACAACAATATGGATGAATCTCAAAATAATGCTGGGTCAAAGAATATAAAAAACCAAAATACATAATTGATTATTTTCTTTATGTATAATTCTAGAAAATGTAAGCATGATGGAAATCATATCAATGATTGAAAATAGGTAGAGATAGGGTTTGAAGTAGGAATGATGGAGAGTATAAGAAAACTTGGGAAAGTTAATATGCCCATTATTGTGGTTGTGGTGATAAATTCTTGAGTGTATCCTTAATAGGTAATCAGAAGTTATAAACTATATAGTTTAAATACATGCAAGTCAGTTGTGTTAATGATAAATCATAACAGCTGTTAAAAAGTGGGGTAGATATAACTAGGGCATATTAGATATAGTGGAAGAAGGAATATGTGAACTAGCAGGTAGATCAGAATAAAATATCCAAACTGAAGTATAGAGGGAAAAGGGTTTAGATAATATAAAATAATATTCAAGTCATATGGTACATCAGTCTTGTTGTTGTTCAGTCGCTAAGTCATGACTAACGCCTTGTGATCCCATGGATGGCAGCATACCAGGCTTCCTGTCCTTCACTATCTCCCAGAGTTTGCTCAAATTCAAGTCCATGGATTTAGTGATTCTTTTTTTTTTTTTTTCCATCAAACTTCTTTTAATTTAGGTGAATTCACCAATTCCTCACTCCCACTTAAAACAACACCAAAAAAAAAAAAAAAAAAAAGAAAAGAAACAAAGCAAAACAAATAAATGAGATTTGATTCATCCTTTCACTATACCTTTTGTGGAGTTGAGTTTTTCCTTCTGCTTTCTCCTTCTACGTTTTTCTTCTTTTGATAAAAAGATGACAGTACACTTTCTAAAATATATTTCAATCCAGCATTTGTGTGTGTGGCGGGGGGATCAGTTATCTTTAGCATCACATGTATGAAATTTTCATAAACCAGAGCACCAAAATGTGTTCCTCATGCCCTTTTTCTTTCACACAGCTCGGTTCAGTCGCTCAGTTGTGTCTGACATTTTATGACCCCATGGACTGCAGCACACCAGGCTTCCCTGTTCATCACTAACTCCCGAAGCTTGCTCAGACGCATATCCTTCGACTCAGTGATGCCATCCAACCGTCTCATCCTCTGTCATCCCCTTCTCCTCCTGCCTTCAATCTTTCCCAGCATCAGGGTCTTTTCAAATGAGTCAGTTCTTCCCATCAGGTGGTCAAACTTTGGAGTTTTGGCTTCAGCATCAGTCCTTCCAATGAATATGCAGGACTGATTTCCTTAGGATGGACTGGTTGGATCTTCTTGTTGTCCAAAGGACTCTCAAGAGTCTTTTCTAACATCACAGTTCAAAAGCATCAATTCTTGGGGCTCAGCTTTCTTTATAGTCCAACTCTCACATCCATACACGACTACTGGAAAAACCATAGCTTTGACTAGATGGACCTTTGTTGGCAAAGTAATGTCTCTGTTTTTTAATATGCTGTGTAAGTTGGTCATATCTTTTCTTCCAAGGAGCAAGCGTCTTTTATTTTCATAGCTGCAGTCACCATCTGCAGTGATTTTGGAGCCCAAGAAAATAGTCTGTCACTGTTTCCATTGTTTCCCCATAAATTTGCCATAAAGTGATGGGACCAGATGCCATGATCTTAGTTTTCTGAACGTTTCGTGTCAAGCCTGCTTTTCCACTCTCCTCTTTCACTTTCATCAAGAGGCTCTTTAGTTCTTCTTCTTCTTCCATAAGGGTGGTATCATTGAGAATGAGGTTACTGATATTTCTCCTGGCACTCTTGATTCCAGTTTGTGCTTCATCCACCCTGGCATTTTGCATAATGTACTCTGCTTCCCTTGTGGCTCAGCTGGTAAGATATCCGCCTGCAATGCAGGAGACCTGGGTTCAATCCCTGGGTTGGGAAGATTCCCTGGAGAAGACAAAGGCTATCCACTCCAGTATTCTGCTAACCATCTTATCCTCTGTCATCCCCTTCTCCTTTTGCCTTCAATCTTTCCCAGCATCAAGATCTTTTCCAATGAGTTGGCTCTTTGCATCAGGTGGCCAAAGTATCAGAGCTTCAGCATCAGTCCTTCCAATGAATATTCAGGACTGATTTCTGTTAGGATTGACTGGTTTGATCTCTTTGCAGTCCAAGGGACTCTCAAGAGTCTTCTCCAGCACCACAACTGAAATGTATAAATTCTTCAGCACTCAGCCTTACTTGTGGTCCAACTCTCACATCCATACATGACTACTGGAAAAACCATAGCTTTGACTATATGGACCTTTGTTGGCAAGGTGATGTCTTTGCTTTTTAATATGCTGTCTAGGTTAGTCACAGCTTTCCTACCAAGGAGTGTCTTTTAATTTCATGGCTGTAGCCACTGTCTGCAGTAATTTTGGATCCCAAGAAAACAAAATCTGTCACTGTTTCCAGTTTCCCCCATGTATCTGCCATGAAATGATGAGAATGGATGCCATGATCTTAGATTTCTGAATGTTGAGTTTTAAGCTAGCTTTTTCACTCTCCTCTTTCACTTTTATCAAGAGGCTCTTTTGTTCCTCTTCCTTTCTGCTATTATAGTGGTCTAATATATTACACACATACACACACACAAGGGTCTAATGTTTAATATGGTGGGCCCGAAGCACAAGAAAGAATAACACAGAAGAAATATTTGAAGTATAATAATCAATGGTAACTGTAGCCATGAAATTAAAAGACGCTTACTCCTTGGAAGGAAAGTTATGACCAATCTAGATAGCATATTCAAAAGCAGAGACATTACTTTGCCAACAAAGGTCCGTCTAGTCAAGGCTATGGTTTTTCCTGTCATCATGTATGGATGTGAGAGTTGGACTGTGAAGAAAGCTGAGTGCTGAAGAATTCATGCCTTTGAACTGCAGTGTTGGAGAAGACTCTTGAGAGTCCCTTGGACTACAAGGAGATCCAACCAGTCCATTCTGAAGGAGATCAGCCCTGGGTGTTCTTTGGAAGGAATGATGCTAAAGCTGAAACTCCAGTACTTTGGCCACCTCATGCAAAGAGTTGACTCATTGGAAAAGACTCTAATACTGGGAGGGATTGGGGCCAAGAGGAAAAGGGGACGACAGAGGATGAGATGGCTGGATGGCAGCACTGACAAGATGGACGTGAGTTTGAGTGAACTCTGGGAGTTGGTGATGGACAGGGAGGCCTGGTGTGCTGTGATTCATGGGGTCACAAAGAGTTGGACACGACTGAGTGACTGAACTGAACTGAATCAAAAAATTTCCCAAAACTCTCAAAAGTTATAATTTCAAGAAACTCTATATCTCTTAATGAGGATAAATTCAATTAGAATCACATTAAGGAATATCATAGTAATAATATAAATAAACAGCTATAGTAATAATACTAAAAGGTAAAAATGAAGAGAAAATCTTTAATGAAACCATATAAAAAGTTAAACATATTATCATAAAAGGAGCAACACTAAGTTAAAAGCTGACTCTTGAACAGAAGATTGAGGGCAGGAGAAGGGGGTGACAGAGGATGAGATGGATGAATGGCTTCACCAACTCAGTGGACGTGAGTTTGAGCAAACTATGGGAGATAGTGAAGGATAAGGAAGCCTGGTGTGCTGCAGTCCAAGGTGTTACAAATAGTTGGACACAACTTAGCAGCTGAACAACAACAGCAGTGTTGTAGCCATGCATTCCGGGAAACAAACTCAGTCAGAAGGACAATGCAGATAGTGGAGTGCAGTTTATTACACCGACGGGCCCAAGGCAGAGTCTCCTCTTAGCCAAAGACCCTGACCAGCATTTGTGAAAATCTTTTATACCCCATGTGTACGTGTCCGAACCCACCACTCCAAATTCCTTGAGACTTACATAAACCAAGGAAAATACAATCCCAATAACCCTATCATTTACATGCTATGTGCTCGTGGGCTCAAACAGTCAAACGATTAGCCAATAATCAATAAACCTGAGGTTACACTCCTATTTATACAGAAAAATTTATGGCCTGTCTGGAGGAAGGGGTGATGAGTGTATGTTTTCTCTTAGGTGATGAGTAACCTAGATATGAACTTCAAGGTTCCCCTGTCTGGAGGGGGTCTTATCCTTCTGTTGTTGTTTTCATAGGCACTAAACACAGAGTTCAGAGTCCATTGGAAAGGTGGCCGAGCATGATCAGCATGAACAGGCCTAAGATGGAGTCCAGGCCCTATGATTTCCTTCTTCAGTAGCAAACCATCATCCCAACTCATCCCCTTGCATTCACTGTTTGCTCTCCCCAAAAACTTTTTCTAGGGTGTAGTCAGAATTGATTATCTAAAGCACAGTCGCAAAACTGGTCATATAACTTCCCTGTTGAAAAACCATTTATTCTATTCCCCCCGCCCTTTTTCAAGATAAAGCCCATTTCCTATAATGTAACTCATAAAATGTTTAGTAATCAGGCTCCTAATTACTTCTCCTGACTCTTTTCTTTGCTTTGCTATTTATCCCCTCTTACCACACAGTGCTTGCAAAATACACTCCATCTCTACTAAGTAATGTACACTACCAAAATATGCTGTGCTCTTTCTTTCCATTACTAAAATATGCTTTTGGCTAGTCAAGAATCCAGAGTTGTGTGCAGAAAGCCTTCAGGGGCAGCAATGTTGTTGGAAGA
This sequence comes from Bos grunniens, assembly GCF_055505025.1. Taxonomy (NCBI): domain Eukaryota; kingdom Metazoa; phylum Chordata; class Mammalia; order Artiodactyla; family Bovidae; genus Bos; species Bos grunniens. The sequence continues at coordinate 81,028,042 of NC_141194.1, read as the reverse complement.
TAATGCTAAAAAATGTTAAAGCTACATTTCCATAACAAATGAACCATTTTGCCTGGTGCTTTGAAGCTCAGTGGTGATACTAATAGATATTATGAGGAGCTAATGATTACCTCCCCTTGTCCTCAATTTGCCCTTGACTTTTGTACTTTATGTAATTTATGCACTCTAAACCATCTCTCTCCCTCTCTTCCCACCCAATCTAGTTAAGATATTACTTCCTCTTTAGTGTAAATCTAGCACCCTTAACTTGGTTCTATCACAGTGCATATTAGGATTGTCAGAGGATAGACTCTAACAGTAATTATCTTGCTCTTCTCCCATTGTGAGAGTTGTAGGTTAATTGTAGAATTCATTAACCTAGTAGCTGAGAACACAGAGGAAGGCTTGGAGCCTCAGATTTGTGTATATCAGCAACAGTAAGTGAACATAGAAAGAGATAAATGGAGGAAGAGTGTGGGTAAGTATTGAGAGAAAAAAAGGTGAAAACTGAAACATGAGGCTGGAAAAGTAGACAGTCCAAGATCTACTTGTCCAAGTAGACAATCGAAGGTCTACAGTCCAAGACAGCCTTACTGGCTTTCATAGGGAGTTTAGTCTTTACTTTTAGTGCAATGAGATGTTGATGAAGGATTCTCTTTAATCATGAGAAAATTTCTAAGATATATTACATTAAATGCAGAACACAGTGTACAGAGGCTAATATTTATTTTAAAATGAGATATAGATATTTATAAATAGAAATCTTTTCAAAAATATATAATAAATTGATAGTGTGTATTTCCTTGGACAATAGGGACTTATAGCCTGGGATGGTAGCTATATCCTTTATATTAATTGTGTTTTTGTTCAAGTACCTGATTACTTTAAGAAATAAACTTTTAATTGATCATGAATTTTGTTATCAGACAAAAATAAGTTATAATCTTGGCTTGCTTAATCACTGTGTGACATTGGACAAGTGACTTTCTCTCTCTGAAATTCAGTTTCCCCTGTGTAAATGAGGATGACAATCATGAATGCATATGGTTCTAAGGATCAAATACATTAATGAGAAGTTCTTAAGACAGAGCCTGACACATAAAAAGCATTCACTATATTTTACCTATTTCTATTACCATGGCCTCCATATCAAGTTGACTTTAAACCACACAGATCAGCAGAACACAGTAAAGAACTTGAGCTGTATAGTTCAGAAATGAGTTCAAAATCTGTTTCAGTTACATTGTGTGACATTTATCAGGTCACTTCCCCTTTCCACACCTCTACTTCCTTACTGTAAATGTGGATAGGTAGAGCGGATAGCCAGGGTGGTTTTGAGACCTGTGCCACTCAATAATGATGACAGCTCCCACTCTGTGGGTACTTTCTATCTGCCAGGTTATATTAAGTGCTTACAGATAGATACTGGTTAATGTTATAACTCCTATTAGTGTTATTATTATTGATGGAAATGTGGGGAGGGAGAGAACACGAACAGCAATAATTTAGATGATTACTAATTAGATGATAATAATAATTTAGATGATCACCAATTTTTTTAGATGATTACCAAGCTTTCAATAATTTAGATGATTACCAATTTCTTTCCACAAGAAAGCACAAAGACATAATAGTTTATTTTTTTAATTTCAATATATTTTAACTCTGCTCTCCAAGTCTCCCTGTTACCAAGCTGTAGCCATTGCAAGGTCAGCCAGGCAACATGGTCCAGTGTGCCACCCCCAAATATTAAGGTGCTTGTGGTCCAGATAAAAGGACAGAAGGCAGGTTCTCTGTACTCTGTGCTGGCAGCAAATCAGGAAAGTGTTTCCTCATGATGCTTATCCATATGGCATTCATCATCTATACCTGATACTCAACATGAATAATGAAATGCTTTAAGACTGCCATCTTGTTACTGCAAAAAGAGACATATAGGAAAGGTCTGCCTGTGACTTTTCAGATGACACAGATACACTCTAGATTAATGAGGCAAATATCCTTCCGAATTTGCTTTTTCTTTGGATAGAATTTACTTGTGCGGACCAGAGAAAAGTCAAAATACATAGTGCTCTTGAGGAAAGATATGTATACACTCCAATGAGGTATCATTGCTTGTCCTTGAACAACTTGAACATGCTTGACAGTATTATCTTCTAGAAGTGCTCCTTGATCTTGCCTCTGCTCAGGCCTCCAATGATGAAAACTAATACATCTTTCCTGCTCATCTCTTTCAGACGAGAGTCTAGAGAAATTTACCTGTTTCCCTTAGATTATAGCACAGATTATCTTTGTCTGGATGACAGATGGCTGCATTGTACCAGCTAGCAAGTGGTTTGAACTGCACATGGCCTCCTAAAATGGCAGGTCTCAATAGGATGCTGCTTACCATGTCATTCAGATATATAAAGATAGATTAGACCAGTATATTATGAACTTCCACTGATTTCTCTGAATTTAAGAGGGACCTGATACCAACATAGTTGCTAGAATCTACTGCTCTTTCTCAGCAGGTTGTGGGTCCAATTCATGAAGCCATGAAAATTGTGGGCTTTTTGAATCAGTTCTGGGCTCAGTCTCAAGCCCAGATGGTATCATCTAAGCAAATGAAGCAACCTCATGTGTCCAGCTGCTCTGCTATGTATGATACCATTCATAGTCATCTACAAGCTCAGAGTGATAAAGAAAAATGTGCCAAAGTGGCAGCTGAAGCTCACCTAGGCTCTGGAGTGGCTGTACTCAGCTACCAACCTCAGGATGCAGTTCTAGCCGCTGCTACACCTCTATTCATCTTGACTTCCAGAAAGTACATGGTCGGAGAAAACTTTGGCCACTACCATGTTGGTCACATGATTAGTAATGTTCAGGGCTTTAAAGATAGTGTTGCTACGTGATTAAAAATGATTAAAAAAAAAAGGAATCACTGTGTACATTGTGGATGTAGTTGAGGAAAATGAAGGTGGCAAAAACAGTTATATTACAGTAATGTAGGTCATAGTAGTAACGGCTTGGATAACTACAGAAGTGAGCAAGTAGTCATTATATTTGCGTGTAAATTTTTATTTTAATCAAGATTTGAAAAAACATCACATTTGATGTTTCAAATGACAAATGCATCAAAAGCATTTCATTATGACTGGAGTGGTCAGGCACCGATTAACATGAAATACTTGCTCTGGTCTTAAAATGAAATAGTCTTTAATAGAGAGGAGGGATGTGACTGGGAAAGAAGAATGAACAAATGCATGAGAATATAAAATTTTAAAAGGGTGCCTAGGGAGTAGTAAATGGAACAATTTAGAGTAGACAAGTTTTGTTTTTTTTTTTTTTTAAGGGTAGGGTGAAAGTTAATGTCAGTAAAATAAATGTGTGTCAAATTGTGAAAGTTTCTGCCCATATGGATAGGTGGTTTAATTTTATCTTCTGGGCAATGGGAAACTAACAGTCCTATTGAACAGGAAATTAAATCAAAGTGGTAGGTTAGGCGGATTAATCTAGCAGTGGTGAGCAGGAGTGATGTGAAAAGCATCTGGAGGCAAGGAGGTCAATCAGTAAGTTACTACAATATTCCAGGCACATGTGCCTACTCCTGAAACCAATCCATTTCATTCATCACCAATAAATAATCAGATAATAAATGAGATATTCTTTTGAATTAGCCATATGACAATGAAAATATGAGAATTCTGCTATGAAAATCTTAAAGGATTTGGGAAAGTTATGTAACATTTGTGAGCATTAATTAACTCTCTTATGTATTTTATCATTATTAAGAAGAATATATGAGGCAAATCATGTTAAATGTATAGCGAAGTGCCTGAAACATATCTTCTCAAAGGCTGATTCTTTCCTTTATTCTTTAATTGCTATTTAGATAATGATCTAAGGCTAAAGTTAGGCATCAAAGCCTGATTTGAAAACTTCACACGTACAACATTTACTGAGAAACAAACTTTGCTAATTATTATCGTAGTAGCCCAATTAATAAAAATAAATAATTTCGACAAAAGGTATTTTGAGGGAGGAAGATTGGTTAGATTTTTGATATATCATCCTATTCAAGTGCAATATTATTGCCTATGGTCAGAATTGTTGAATTAGATTGAGAGTCTTCCCCAGAGGCAGGAGCTGAAAACTTGATACTAGATAAAGTTACCAAAGAAGAGATTAAATAAACAGATCAGAGAAGAATTTTCACCCCTGGCCAGTTGGCAACCTTTTATCTAACAGTTGCTAATTTTCTATAATTTTGGACAGATGCCACAGTAAGGGGTTATATAGTCAGTCTATTTTCCTTGAGCAACTATTCTTTGTTAGATATTCTGTTAAGCATTTTATCTGCATTGTCACATGTAATTGTTCCAATGACCTTCAAATAGATTTGAATAATCCTCTTTGTATATGTGAGAAAGACAAGATTCAGATATGCTTAATGCTTTATGAAAGGACATTCAATTCATGGAATCAGGAATTCAATACAAAACTGACTGACTATGTTTATTGGGCCTAAATTTGCTAAAAATATTTTGCTTACTAATTCACAGTATTTTTTCTATCAAAACATTCATATTTACATACAATGAACCTTATTTTTTTTTTCACATATATGCATGTTTTTACACAATTGCTCTCAGGGTTCAGGATGGGGAGCATGTGTATATCTGAAATTAAAAAAAAGAAAAAAAAAGAAAAAAAAAAAAGAAATGCAAAGAACTGACTGGAAAATTGTACAATGAACCTTAGAGTGTATAAAATTCAACTGATCAGACACACCTGGGTTTGAATCTTTCTTCTATCACTTCATGTGTGAACTTGAGCAATGATTGACACTGAGAAGGATTCTGTGGGACTCCCTGTTTCTTGTGTCTAAGAAAAAAGTTTTAGCCTCCTAGACCTTCCCTGAGTTCCAAAGGGCAGATTCAAACAGTTAATGATTAGAAAAATAGAGATACAAGACTTCTATTAATAGTTCCTCTTAAAGGGCTATACTTAAAAATCTGGTACACATCTCTGAGTTATTCTACAGGAACTAAGGCCCCCACCAGGTGGAGGATGATAACTTCAGGCTGAGCACAAGCACATGGACCCCAGACTAGCAGAACCGGAAGACTGATGATTAGGATTCCTGGAACAGCATCCTGTTACCTCACTACCAACCAACCAGAAGAAAGATACACACTGCAGCCCTCACCTGATTTGCCTTAAAAAACTCTTCTCTGAAACCCTTCAGGGAGTTCAGGTCTTGGGAGCACAAGCTGGTAATTCTCCTTACTTGGCCCTTGCAATAAACCTTTCCCTGCTCCAAACTGATTTTTTTTTTGTTGTTGTTGTTCATATGGCTTTGTTGTGCATCAGACACATGAACTGAGGTTGGACAACATAACCTTCTTGAATCCCAGTTTCCTCAGATGTAAAAATTAGACAATTAATGCAAAAATCTAGTTGTATTTAGCATATTTCTAATGACATACTATACCAGTTTCCTCCATCTCTCATTTACTTTTTCATCATTAAAGTTTTCATGTCTAGATAAAAATGAGACCTTATTATATTGAAAAAGTTCCTTTCCCAGGGCATACTCTGTCTTGTAATTAAATACACATTTTAATGTATTTGTCACTTGGAATGTCAAATGTTAGTCTCTCTCAAATTGTAATTAAAATAACTGTGTGTGTGTGTGTATGCATGTGTATATATGTATATGATGACCAGCTTTTGGAAGAATTCTGCCATTTCTATTATCTTGCTCTAAAATGCTAGCATTCATCATTTGACATATTAAGCGTTATTCTTTCAGTTCTTTCTCAGGACTACAAGCACACAACTCTTTCCATGTGTTGTAGGATGGGGGATCCCTTCCACGGCCCAAAACTGGTCTAACATTTGGAAATGAATTGTCCGAGGAGACACATGTGCTGACAAAGCAAGAGATTTTATTGGGAAAGGGCACCCGGGTGAAAAGCAGTAGGATAAGGGAACCCAGGAGAATAGCCCTGCCACATCTCAGGTTTTAAGGTGATAGAATTAGTTTCTGGGTTGTCTTTAGCCAACCATTCTAACTCAGAGTCCTTCCTGGTGGTGCACACCTTGTTCAGCCAAGATGGATGCCAGAGAGAAGGATTCTGGGAGGTGATTGGACCTGTGGTATCTCCTTTTGACCTTTCCTGAACTCTTCCGGTTGGTGGTGGCTTATTAGTTCTGTGTTCCTTACCAGGACCTCCTGTCTTAAAACAACTCATGCAAATAGTTACTATGGTGCCTGGCCAGGGTGGGCGGTTTCAGTCAGTGTGCTTCCCCTAACACAAGTACTGATCGAGTATAAATCCATCATAGAATTGGATACAATTTCAAAACTGCTTTGTAAATGAATAGGTCTGGAATATGAATCTAAGGGTATGCAGGTAAGCAAATGGTAGCAATATTGAAAGCTTAAAGCACTGCTAGGCTGTATGTCTGAACTGTTACACATCTTTTTAAAAATTGCTTAGTTTTGTGAATCTGAATTATAACATATAAAAAAATAGAGCTAGACCAACTAAAAAACCTCAAAATTATTAGCAAGAGGTGACTTGTCTCTACTTGCCACATCCATTCTTCCCTTTAACTACATGTGATTTTTCTCTACCCTTCTATGGATGCTTATCCACCTGAAATGGGGCATCAGTGCTGGTACTGAGTAGAATGCAAGCTAGAAATAGAATGTTTGCTGCTGTTGTGACTTACTAACGTCTGAGTCTCAGGCCATTTTTAATATAAATCCTCTGCCTATATTTCCTTTATACACCATTATGAGTACTCTGAAATTTAAATCATAGAGTACCTACACATTTCCTCCTGCCTTGATTCACTTACCTGGGTTTGTCATTTTACCCGTCTGATTCCTACTTTGGCATAGACTTGTCCTCCTTTCCTGTCACTTAACTCTTAGTCCAATGCTTTCTATGAATTTTGTTGTTAGAGGTCCAAGATGCCTTTACATAACTTTATTTTCATAAATTCTTCTCCTACTTAGCATTCTTCACACATGAGGTGTCTAAATTACTTAGATCTACTTCCCAGTATCCTCTACTCAATCTCAACATCATGTGCAAGGTCCCCCACTTCAAACATTTCCTATGACCTGCCTTCATCAAAACTTACCTATATCCAGATCTATTTTTTCAGGGCCCAACCCCTAGTAACCCAATAAATAAAATACAGTTTATGTATTAATGATTAATTGTAAGTTGAGGGACAATTCCTAGCAAGAAATAAAATTTTATTTTTCCTTAGCTTTTCATGCTTTAACTCCAAATAAGTATGACTGGTAAGGGAGCTATATTGTGGGTTGGGATTATCTTTGAAACATCCTTCAAATCATGCAGTTGATATTGCAGCCACTAAATTTCTATATTGTTTTTGAAGAATTATCTTCTGAGAATGTATATGTTATACAGAGTTAAAGACTCCAGCACACATTTACACTTTATCTTGAAATGTGTTTGACATTGAATGTATATTGGATAAATTTTTTCTGTATAGTTCAGTTATAGTTCCCAAATGCAATTGTCATGTTTGAATGCAGTTTGTTCCCCAAAGATGAAAACTTCATATTGTGAAAGGAAATCAATGCAATATAAAGTCAAGCAAACAGATAAAGAGGATTGAGGCCCCTGTTACAGATAGAGAATGAAAAATGAAAGAGTCTTCATCAAGGCTTAGTAGACCCTAGTGCAAACTTGTAAATTAGAAAAAAAAATATATATTGGAACTATTAGTTTTAGCAGCTTAAAGATATACAAAAACATGGCCAAATCTTCAACCCAAACCCTCTGCTTCCATGTCAGAATCCAAGCCCTCTCAACATTCCCCATAAAGATGATGAAGTCAGGGTTCTATGTGCAGTGAATACACCTTAGTAACACATTCTCATAAAAACCCAAAAATATTATAATAGAATCCTTTCAAATGAACTCATTTCTTATATTCTCTGGCTTAGTAGTAAAAAATCCAGCTGCAGTGCAGGAGACCTGGGTTCGATCCCTGGGTCAGAAAGAACCCTTGGAGAAGGAAATGGCAACACACACCAGTATACTTTTTAAATTAATTAATTTATTTTAATTGGAGGCTAATTACTTTACAATATTGTAGTGTTTTTTGCCATATATTGACATGAATCAGCCATGGGTGTACATGTGTTGCCCATCCTGAACACCCCTCCCAATCCCATCCCTCAGGGTCATCCAGTGCACCAGCCCTGAGCACCCTGTCTCATGCATCGAACCTGGACTGGCGATCTATTTCACATATGATAATATACATGTTTCAATGCTATTCTCTCAAATCATCCCACCCTTGCCTTCTCCCACAGAGTTCAAAACTCTGTTCTTTACATCTCTGTCTCTTTTGCTATCTTGATATAGGGTCATTGTTACCATCTTTCAAAATTCCATATGTATGTGTTAATATACTGTATGGGTGTTTTTCCTTCTGACTTACTTCATTCTCTATGCTGCTGCTGCTGCTAAGTCGCCTCAGTTGTGTCTGACTCTGTGCAACCCCATAGACGGCAGCCCACCAGGCTCCTCTGTCCCTGGGATTCTCCAGGCAAGAATACTGGAGTGGGGTGCCATTGCCTTCTCCTTCACTCTGTATAACAGGCTCCAGTTTCATCCACCTCATTAGAACTGATTCAAATGTATTTTTTTAATAGCTGAATAATATTCCATTGTGTATATGTACCACAGCTTTCTTATCCATTCGTCTGCCGATGGACATCTAGGTTGCTTCCATGTCCTCTCTATTGTACACAGCTCTCTGATGAACATTGTGGTACATGTGTCTCTTTCAATTCTGGTTTCTTCGGTGTGTATGTCCAGCAGTGGGATTGTTGGGTCGTATGTCAGTTCTATTTCCAGTTTTTTAAGGAATCTCCACACTGTTCTCCATAGTAGCTGTACTAATTTGCATTCCCACCAACAGTGTAAGAGGGTTCCCTTTCCTCTGCACCCTCTCCAGCATTTATTGTTTGTAGATATTTTGATAGCAGCCATTCTCACCGGCATGATGTGGTACCTCATTGTGGTTTTGATTTGCATTTCTCTGATAATGAGTGATGTTGAACATCTTTTCATGTGTTTGTTAGCCATCTGTATGTCTTCTTTGGAGAAATGTCTGTTTAGTTCTTTGGCCCATTTTTTGATTGCGTCATTTATTTTTCTGGAATTGAGCTGCAGAAGCTGCTTGTATATTTTTGAGATTAATTCTTTGTCAGTTGCTTTCTTTGCTATTACTTTCTCCCATTCTGAAGGCTGTCTTTTCACCTTGCTTATAGTTTCCTTCGTTGTGCAAAAGCTTTTTAAGTTTAATTAGGTCCCATTTGTTTATTTTTGCTTTTATTTCCAGTATTCTGGGAGGTGGGTCATAGAGGATCCTGTAATGATTTATGTCAGAGAGTGTTTTGCCTGTTTTCCTCTAGGAGTTTTATAGTTCCTGGTCTTACATTTAGATCTTTAATCCATTTTGAGTTTATTTCTGTGGATGGTGTCAGAAAGTGTTCTAGTTTCATTCTTTTACAGGTGATTGACCTGTTTTCCCAGCACCACTTGTTAAAGAGATTGTCTTTTCTCCACTGTATATTCTTGATCCTTTGTCAAAGATAAGGTGTCCATAGGTGCCGGGGTCCAGCCCCGGTGGATCCAGGGAATTCGAAGCGGGGACGGCGTCGGCGAGGATCAGGAAACAACTGCTTAATTAAACGTTAATTAAGGATATAAAGAGTAATAGAATAAGGATAGCTCAGTAGGAAAATTCAGTGAAGAAAAGAGGCTGAAATAAGGATAGCTCAGTGAGGAGGAGGAGAAAAGAGGCTGAATAATTCAGCCAGAAGGTGAGAGAAAGAATGACATGTGGAGACCAAGTTTCGGTGAACAAGGCCCGCACTTTATTTTCCAAAGTAGTTTTTATACCTTAAGTTATGCATAGAGGATAATGGGGGAAGGGGTAGAGTCATGCAACAAGCCAGGCTTTCTTCCTGCAAACTTATCATATGCAAAAGCTTAGGTGATTTGCATCATCTTCTGGCCCGGAGGCCTGTTAACACTTTAAGATCCTTTCTTCAGAAAACTTATTTTTCTCTAAAGGTGATTGGTCTGGAGCCACCCTCCAAAAGCATTAGATAAAGTTGCATTCCTACAGAGCAAAGGTGTGGTGGGCTATAACAAGAAAAAGAATTAACTCAAGGGTCCCTGGTTACAAACATTAAAGCTACTACTTACACCAATTATATTAATCAATACACTGCCAGGGACACAGCAGGTAAGGGATATGGAAACTTAGCAGCAAACATTGGCCCAACAAGTGAAAATCCCTTCACCAATACAATTTCTAATCAATCTTTTAACTGCTCAAAGGAATCTGTATTTAGACAGTTTAGAACATCTCATGCCTCTCATAGTTGGGAGGCTCTGAGCAATTACATGTGGCCGGAAAAACCTATTCAGGCAGGCTAGAGGACTTCCAAAGGAGTTTGTAGGTTGAAACACTGTCACACCCAGAAATTATTAACTGGAGCTGTAAGCTAACTCTTTTTTCAGAGAGAGGTAGTGGGGGACAGCCCCCTGTAGAGTCAGATGTATAGGTGAAAGCACAAAGCAGAAAGTAGGCAGACTCTGGTTTTGGGGGGTAGATGCTCGAGAATTTGCAGGGGAACTCCTGAGGCTCCATCCTGCCTTTGCATATGCCAAGCCTCCTTCCTCATGACCTTTGCCTTGGGTGGAGCTCGCTCCCAGCACATAGGTGCATGGATTTATCTCTGGGCTTTCTATTTTGTTCCATTGATCTATATTTCTGTCTTTGTGCAAGTACTCTACAGTTTTGAGGACTGTGGCTTTGTACTAGAGCCTCAAGTCAGGCAGGTTGATTACTCCAGTTCCATTCTTCTTTCTCAAGATTGCTTTGGCTATTCGAGGTTTTTTTGTATTTCCACACAAATTGTGAAGTTATTTGTTCTAATTCTCTGAAAAATAGAGAATAGCTTGATAGAGATTGCATTGAAACTATAGATTGCTTTGAGTAGTATACTCATTTTCACTATATTGATTCTTCCGATCCATTAACATGGTATATTTCTCCATCTATTTGTTTCTTCTTTGATTTCTTTCACCAGAGTTTTATGGTTTTCTATATATAGGTCTTTTGTTTATTTAGGTAGATTTATTCCTAAGTATTTTATTCTTTTCATAACAATGGTGATTGGAATTGTTTCCTTAATTTTTCTGTTTTCTCATTGTTAGTATATAGGAATGCAAAGGATTTCTATATGTTAACTTTCTATCCTGTAACTGTACTATATTCATTGATTAGCTCTAGTAATTTTCTGGTGGAGTCTTTAGGGTTTACTTTGTAGAGTAACATGTAATCTGCAAACAGTGAGAGTTTTACTTCTTCTTTTCGAATCTGGATTCCTTTTATTTCTTTGTCTTCTCTGATTGCTGTGGCTAAAACTTCCAAAACTATGTTAAATAGTAGTGGTGAGAGTGGGCATGCTTGTCTTCTTCCTGACTTTAGGGGAAATGATTTCAATTTTATACCATTGAGGATAATGTTTGCTGTGGGTTGATTATATATGGCTTTTTTATATTGAGGTATATTCTTTCTATGCCTGCTTTGTAGATTTTTTTAAAATCATAAATGGATGTTAAATTTTGTCAAAAGCTTTCTCAGCATCTATTGAGATAATCATATGGTTGTTATCTTTCAATTTGTTAATATGGTGTATCAGATTGATTGATTTGCAAATATTGAAGAATCCTTGTATCCCTGGGATTAAAACCCACTTGGTCATGATGTATGATCATTTTAATACGTTGTTGGATTCTATTTGCTAGAATTTTGTTAAGGATTTTTGCATCTATGTTCATCAGTATTATTGGCCTGTAGCTTTCTTTTTTTGTGTGTGTGTGTGGCATCTTTGGTTTTGGTATTAGTGTGATAGTGGCCTCATAGAATGTGTTTGGAACTTTACCTTCCTCTGCAATTTTCTGGAAGTGTCTGAGTAGGATAGGTGTTTTCTCTTCTCTAAATTTTTGGTAGAATTCAGCCGTGACACTGTCCGGTCCTGGGCTTTTGTTTGCTGAAAGATTTCTGATTACAGTTTCAATTTCCATGCTTGTGATGGGTCTGTTAAGATTTTCTATTTCTTCCTGGTTCACTTTTGGAAAGTTATACTTTTCTAAGAATTTTTCCATTTCTTCCAAGTTGTCCATTTTATTGGCATATAGTTGCTGATAGTAGTCTCTTATAAGCCTTTGTATTTCTGTGTTGTCTGTTGTGATTTCTCCATTTTCATTTCTAATTTTATTGATTTGATTCTTCTCCCTTTTTTTCTTGATGAGTCTGGCTAATGGTTTGTCTATTTTATTTATCTTCTCAAAGAACCAGCTTATAGGTTTGTAGATTTTTGCTATGGTCCCCTTTGTTTCTTTTTCATTTATTTCTGCATTAATTTTTAAGATTTCTTTCCTTCTACTAACCCTGGGGTACTTCATTTCTTCTTTTCCTAGTAGCTTTAGGTGTAGAGTTAGGTTATTTATTTGATCTTTCTCTTTTATCTTGAGGTAAGCTTAATTTGCTATGAACCTTCCCCTTAGCACTGCTTTTACTGAATTCCATAGGTTTGGGTTGTTGTGTTTTCATTTTCATTTATTTCTATGCACAATTTTGATTTCTTTTTTCATTTCTTCTGTGATTTGTTGGTTATTCAGTAGTTTGTTGTTTAGCGTCCATGTGTTTGTATTTTTAATAGTTTTTTTTTTTTTTTCTGTAGTTGACATCTAATCTTACCACATTGTGATCAGAAAAGATGCTTGGAATGATTTCAATTTTTTTGTATTTACCAAGGCTGGATTTATCACCTAAGATGTAATCTACCCTGGAGAAGGTTCCATGTGCACTAGAGAAAAAGTGAAATTCATTGTTTTGGGGTGAAATGTCCTATAGATACCAATTAGGTCTAACTGGTCCAATGTGTCATTTAAAGTTTATGTTCCCTTGCCAATTTCCTGTTTAGTTGATCTATCCATAGGTGTGAGTATAGTATTAAAGTCTCCTACTATTATTGTGTTACTGTTAATTTCCCCTTTCATACTTGTTAGCATTTCCTTACATATTGTGGTGCTCCTATGTTGGGTACATATATATTTATAATTGTTATATTTTCTTCTTGGATTGATCCTTTGATCATTATGTAGTGTCCTTGTCTCTTTCCACAGCCTTTATTTCAAAGTCTATTTTATCTGATATGAGTATTATTACTTCTGCCTTTTTTTGGTCTCCATTTGCATGAAATATCTTTTTCCAGTCCTTCACTTTCAGTTTGTATGTGTCCCTTGTTTTGAGGTGGGTCTATTGTAGACAGCATATATAGGCATCTTGTTTTTGTATCCATTCAGCCAGACTTTGTCTTTTGGTTGGGGCATTCAACCCATTTACATTTAAGGTAATTATTGATAAGTATGATCCCATTGCCATTTACTTCGTTGCTTTGGGTTTGAGTTTATACACCTTTTCTGTGTTTCGTGTCTAGAGAAGATCCTTTAGCATTTGTTGAAGAGCTGGTTTGGTGGTGCTGAATTCTCTCAGCTTTTGCTTATCTGTAGAGCTTTTGATTTCTCCTTCATATTTGAATGAGATCCTTGCGGGGTATAATAATCTGGGTTGTAGGTTTTCCTCTTTCATCACTTTAAGTCTGTCCTTCCATTCCTTTCTGGCCTGAAGAGTTTCTATTGAAAGATTAACTGTTATCCTTATGGGGATCTTCTTGTGTGTTATTTGTTGCTTTTCCCTTGCTGCTTTTAATATTTGATCTTTTTTAATTTGATTAATATGTGTCAAAAATTAATATTTTGCCTTGGGTTTATCCTGTTTGGGACTCTCTGGGTTTTTGGACTTGGTTGGCTATATCCTTTCCTATTTTAGGGAAGTTTTCAACTATTATCTCCTCAAGTATTTTCTTATGGCCTTTCTTTTTGTCGTCTTTGGGGACTCCTATGATTCGAATATTGGGGCATTTTACATTGTCCCAGAGGTCTCTGAGGTTGTCCTCATTTCTTTTAATTCTTTTTTCTTTTTTCCTCTCTGCTTCATTTATTTCCTCTCTGCTTCATTAAGATGTAAAAAGTGGAAGGAAAACAAATCAACCATTGTCACAAGTTGGAGTAGTAATTGACTGCAAAGACGATGGAGTAGAGAACTTTTGGGGTGAAAAAAACTTTTTTAATTTCAGAATATACGAATCACAACTTCACCTTTTTTAAGATAAAATTATATATGGCCATTATAGCTATAATAAATGTAGATGTAGGCACTGCCTAAATTTTTTGAAAAATAAGACAGCAATGTGAATTACTGCATCTTAAGCTCTTAAAAACTGAACATATCGATCAACTGTGGGAGGGAAAAACAATCTAGATGTTCACTGAAGACTGACCTAGAAATAAATGAGAGAGTTGCATTGGAATATCAATGTCTAGCTTAACACTGCAGCCTTTCAATAATAAATGGGAAGAGGGTTGTAAAGCTGAGCTATTGGAAGTTGGGGAAACTGACTCTTCTGATGATCAGGTGGTTTATTAGTGTTGTTTAAATTATTTTTTCCTGTTGTTATTTCCTAGCCCTAGTTTAGTGTGAGTGTAATAGTGATGGAATAATACACAGGGTGGAAACCACTGAATGAGAGCATCTGGAATGTAAGTGAAGTTGGTAACCTGAGTCGGGAGAGGCTTGAACATTAATGTGCTAGGGGTATATCCATCACCTCAAAAATAGTGACATTCTTACATAAGAAAGAAAACTGTAGGAAGTAGTTTGACCAAAGTATGGAAAATGTAGAACTCATTGGGGAGATGACTGATGGGGAGCTTTTTGAAGGTGCACACTTTGTCTGTCTTATTTAAGTATATGTATTTAGTGCTTAGTGCTTAGCTTGTTTGTTAAATAAAATATAAATGTACCACAAATTTAGAGAAGTTTCATGTTAATATGACTACCTGAATCCTAAGAGTTCCAGGAATTTGAAATTTCAAACAATCAAGGGGGTGGAAATTTGAGGTATTAGACACTTATAAGGAGAGTAGATCTGGATGCATTAATGAGGAGACTTGGCTAGCTAAAAAGAAGAATAACAGCTCTGAGTGCTTGGAGAAAAAGGAATGAAGGTTCAGGAAATAAAATAAGTAGCATCAACAAGGTGAGAATATCTTCAATTCCAACTTAAACTTTGTCCAGACTCTGAGGACAATGAACTATTGCCATAATATTGCTGAAAATTAGCAAAGTCTATTTAGTCTACCAATTAAACATCTTCCCAGTCTAGTCCTTATCATTCCCACTACTAAAAATCTAGCAAAATTTCTAATGATCTCTTACTTGGACATTTGCAACAATCCTCCATGAGAATAGAAGTAAGGGTTTTATAAGTATTGCTCAGTGTTGAACTGTTAGTACTTAGAAGAATGCCAGACATATACAATGATTTCAATTACTATCTCATCCATTCTTTTAGAAGTATTTGTCGAGCACCTACCATGTGGCAGGCAAGAGGTAAGAGGATGAAAGAACAGTTGAAAACAAGCGAGGCAATTTCCCTACCCACATGAAACTTACATTTTACTGAGGGTATAAATAGTAATAAACATGAGAAAGTAGCATATTTCCAAGCATAACATGGAAATAGAATATTATGGGGTTGAAGGTGATTTTAGACAGTGTTTTCCCAGGCTTATCTGAGGAGGTGACCTCCTGAGAGACCTGAACAAAATAAGAAAGCAAGTCACTGGAAGATCTGGTGAAACATCATTTCAGGGAAAAGGAATAGCTAGTGTAAATGCCTTGGAATAGAAATATACCTGATATGCCTAGAGCAGAGCTTTAAAAAAAAGGCAAAAAATGTTAAAGACTGTTGTCTGAAATAGCTTTGTTGAATAAATGCTTGAGTATGTGAGTTCGATCCCTGGGTTAGGAAGGTCTCTTGGAGGAGGAAATGGCAACCCACTCCAGTATTCTTACCTGGAGAATCCCATGGACAGAAGAGCCTGGTGGGCTACAGTCTGTGGGGATGAAAAGAGTTGAGACACGACATTGCAACTAAACAGCAACAACACGCACATTAGCAGCTTATTTAACACAGCCCTCTCTATCAAGGTCATACAGTTGCCAGATGTTAACTTAGGTGAAGGTGCTGAAATTCATTATAGGAAAACGTGTTTTGTGGTAATTTAATCATACTAGCAAATATATATAGCCTCTGTTCTTGCTAAGCAGTATCAAATAAATCAGTCTGTATATTTCTGGACCTCTCTTTAATGACTTAAGCAAAAAAAAAAAAAAAAAAAGAGTTGTCAAGGGCAGATTAGCCAGGGCCCTAAAAGGGCCCCCTGAAATATTGTACAGTCCAGCTACAGCACCAAAGAAGAGGCTGCAGAGCTAGCAAAGAAATCGAAGTGCAATCTTAGGGGTAGGAAAGACATGAACAATTGTCCTTGTTTGTTACATCTTTTCCTTTAACTTACAGAAGCTACAAAGAGCTCTGGTAAGGCCTCTGTGATAAAAGTAGCAATTGGGGTCATAGATAATTTTGCTTCTTCTGTTGACTAATACTGAGCTGGACATCGAGGTAAATGGTGAAGTTCATGAAACTCCAAGGTTAAAGTGGATACTTAAAATTAGCTAGAAGTTTAACTAATATTCTCTGTAAACCAATAAGCTTACAGAAATAAGTGCAAATCACAATATATGATTCTATTCAGAATCTTGTAAATGAAAGCAAGAACTGTGTTTTCATGTAGGAAGTAATCAGTGTTCCATATTCTGTGATCACTGAAGCAAAACGCTTATTTGCAGGGGAAATTAAGCATATGTATTTGAGTGAGGAATGTAGATTTCCACTGTAGAATCAGTTTAAATACATGACAAAATAATATTATACTTAACCTCCCAGATTAGAACTTATTTATTAAAAATAATAACAAAGTATTTAAATTTAAAAAGCTTCCCACCTCCATCAACTCCACCCCCAAAAGTTGAGAAAAACAGCAAATTCAGAAAATCCATATTGCAAGAAGGGCAGTCCTGCTAATATTAAAGCTAACATTAAAAAGGCCTTTTTGAAGGAAAGTTTTGAGTCAAATCTATGCTTTTTTAAACTCAAGAAGAGTATCTCTCCTTAAATTCATTTAGTTGGAAGGGTTCAATAAGCATAGAAAAAAGCAGTCCTTTTGTTTTTCAGTCATAGACAATGAAATTTACCATCATCATAAGCAATATCATTGTCATCAAGGTTAATCAATTATTTAATACATCAAACTGTGTAACTGTGATGTGACTGTGATGTGTTATTCATAGATCAAATTGGGAAGCACTGTTTGGTAATCCAGATTTTTTACAGGTCTTTGTGAGATTACATCCATCACTTGTTGATCAAATATATATGCCTCTGCTGTGTTCCAAGCATACTGTGTGTGTATGTATATATTTTTGTATAGATATGCATTTTTATTGTTGTTGTTTCTATGGTTGTTTGTTAGTTTGTGTCAGGAAGCTCTCCTTGTTCTGATTCTAGATGTTCAAGATCTGGTACACAATAGTTGCTAAATATTGTGAGAAATGTGAGAATTAAATACAAAAATACATGTAAATGCTTTGTCCAGGGCCTGGTTTGTACTATGCTTGAATTAAATGGTAATAACATCATTACTTTTAGTCTGACTATAACTACTGGGCTGTCTTTCTTTCTTCCAACTTTTAACTTTAACACATGCCATCAATCTACTTTGTTTACTTGGTAACCTAAGTTTTTACTTAACCATTACTATATAAAAGAAAGATGATGCCACTTACTAGCTATGTGACATGATCACTTAACTTTGAGGCTTTAGTTCCCTTGTTGTGAGCTTCTTGGAAGCTGATACCTGAAGTCCTGCCCTAGTCTCTAATTTTATGATTCCAACATTTGCCAAGCTCAACCATTATACTTTTGTACTTTAAAAGTGGAAACTATGTTTCCTCATTGATTTTGAAAACTGCCTCCCTGTAAACATCAGGCACAGCACCCCCCACTGCCACTCAAGAAACTTCTTTTTTTGTTGCGATAACAAATTACTTTTAATAGATTCGATTTCTGAAATCAACCTTACTGGAACCTTACTTAGCCACTTCTAATCTTTTATGGAACAGAGTGGCATATAAATAATACATAAATGATATGAAAATGAAACAGCATATTTAAAAGTCCATTTAAACAAAACTTAACAGGATTTTTAAGCACACAAAGCAGAGACATCAAAACCTCTCACCCCAGCGAGTTCATTTAGTGGGCTGGGGCAAAGGGTATTCCAGGAATAAACATTACAAAAAAAAAACTGGAGGTGAGAAGACTTGTACTCAGAGATATCTTTAGCTTGACCAGAATGGTCAGGATGTTTAGGATCACAGAAACTCAACAAGAAATAATACAATTTAGGTTACCAAGTAAACAAAGTAAAGTGATGGCATGTGCTGCAGGTAAAGTCAGGAAAAAGAAATACAGTCCAGTAGTTATAGTTAGACTAAAACTAATGATGTTATCACCATTTAATTCAAGTGTAGTACAAACCAGGCCCTGGACAAAGCATTTAAATGTATTTTTATATTTATTTCTCACATAATTCTATGCAGTTAGTAGTTTTATCCTCATTTAAAGACTGAGGAAACTGAAGCTTATAAAGTTAATTAAATGTTCCAAAATCACACAGTCTGTATACTTCAGAGCCTATCTAAAAGATTTTCCTCACCCCACAGTTAAGTTCTTTATTACCATATGGAGTGTCTGTACTTCACTGTGGCCCTGATTATTCCAGAGGCTTGGTCTGACATATAAGTGTATAGTTTTCATTGTTACTCCTTTATTTGAACTCGGTGTTCCCACCTCCTTCTATTTTGCCAGCAAGACTTGTGACATTTTATAATTAATTAATTGAAGATCATCTTACAGTTGTTCCACTTTGTTTTCTTAATAGAGTGACAGATTCTGTTCCTTTGATGAGATTTAGCTCAGAAAACTGCTTAGGTTGTCAGTTAATGCTTCTTAGTTTGTATCCCTTTAAAAAATCTGATCAGGGTCCATTTCAAAAAGATAACAGGGTTCCCATCTTAACACCAACAAAGGTTAACATTATCACTCATGATATTAAAATGAATTTTAGCCATTTGTCTACGAAACCAGGCTTGTTTACAAAATAACAATGCAAATAGATGTTTTGAAGGAAAAAAATCCAAATTTCTTACTATTTTGTTTAAACAGTCTAGTGTTCTTTTATGGACTTATGATTAAAATTTTCTTCTTGGGCTTCTTTTGGGAGAATACCTACTTCTCCACTTTCAGTTTGGCTTTTAACCATTTGGTACACAGAAAGATATAGACTTGACTCTCTGAACTTAAAAGTTATGTAATTAAGAATATATGAACCAGAATGAATTTATACATTGTGCTAGGAAGTAGGGATGTATGACTGAATTAGAAATTCTTACCTTCAAAGAAGGTTACTGTCTACCCTAGCTTTACCTAAAATGTGTTTCTTGAAATTTTGACGTCCACTGAGACATTAGATTTTTGAAATCTTGAATATTCCCAGTATAAGTAATAAGGCATTAAAAGATTTTAGATTTATTGAATGGGGAGGAGATTGTTTAATTTTCTTTAACCAAATTTACTTGATAACAGGTATTTTTCATTTTTCTCTCACAGACACACACAGTTTTATTAACATTTACGGGATGTGTATTCCAAAATAACAGGTTGGAAATGCCTATCTACTCCATTGGAGGAAGAAAGGAGGTAAAATGAATAGACCACATCTGTAACCACATTCTTATCTGGCATCATACCTAGGGAAAAGTTTAACATACGTGTGCATTCTTCTTAGAGGACTGCTGGGGACAGGCATGAAGTGTCTATTGTTTATGAGACAATGTTTTTATGGAGTAATTCTGTTTTTCAACCTGTTTAAGAAATATTTACATTTAAAAGTAAACTTACTACAACTCATTCTATTATCAAAATTACAGTCTAGACCTCTTTCATCTATCTACTGTATCAGTCAGTTCAGTCATTCAGTGGAGTCCAACTCTTTGTGATCCCATGGACTGTAGCACACCAGGCCTCCCTGTCCATCACCAACTTCTGCAGCTTGCTCAAACTCATGTCCATCGAGTCCGTGATGCCATCCAACCATCTCATCCTCTGTCATTCCCTTCTCCTCCTGCCTTCAATCCTTCCCAGCATCAGGGTCTTTTCCAGTGAGTCAGTTCTTCACATCAGGTGACCTAAGTATTGGAGCTTCACCTTCAGCATCAATCCCTCCAATGCATATTCAGGACTGATTTCCTTTAGGATGGACTAGTTTGATCTCCTTGCTGTCTAAGGAACTCTCAAGAGTCTTCTCCAGCACCACCATTCAAAGGCATCATTTCTTCGGTGCTCAGTTTTGTTTATGGTCAAACTCTCACATCCACACACGACTACTGGAAAACCCATAGCTTTGACTATACAGACCTTTGTTGGTAAAGTAGTGTCTCTGCTTTTGAATATGCTGTCTAGGTTTGTTATAGCTTTTCTTGCAAGGAGCAAACATCTTATAATTTCTTGGCTGCAGTCACCATCTGCAGTGATTTTTGAGCCCAAGAAAACAAAGTGTCACTTTCTATTTTTTCCCCTCTATTTGCCATGAAGTGATGGGACCAGATGCCATAATCTTAGTTTTCTGAATGTTGAATTTTAAGCCAGCATTTTCACCCTCCTTTTTCTCTTTCTTTAGTTTCTCTTCACTTTCTGTCATAAGGGTGGTGTCACCTGCATATCTGAGGTTATTGATATTTCTACCTGCAGTCTTGGTTCCAGCTTGTGCTTCATCCTGTCTGGCATTTTGCATGATATACTCTGCATAGAAGTTAAATAAGCAAGATCAAACCTTTCTTAGTTTGTTACCAGTCCATTGTTCCATGTCTGTTTTTAACTGTGGCTTTTTGATCTGCATACAGATTTCTCAGGAGGCAGGTAAGGTGGTCTGGTATTCCCATCTCTTTTAGAATTTTCCACAGTTTGTTGTGATCCACACAGTCAAAGGCTTTGGCATAGTCAATGAAGCAGAGGTAGATATTTTTCTGGAATTCTGTTGCTTTTTTTATGACCCAACAGATGTTGACAATTTGATCTCTGGTTCCTCTTCCTTTTCTAAATCCAGCTTGAACATCTGGAAGTTCTCGGTTCATGTACTATTGCAGTCTAGCTTGGAGAATTTTGAGCATTGCTTTGCTAACATGTGAGATGAGTGCAATTATGCAGTAGTTTGAACATTCTTTGGCATTGGAATGAAAACTGACCTTTTATATTAGGGCTTCCCTCATGGCTCAGTTGGTGAAGAATCCTCCTGCAATGCAGAAGACCCTGGTTTGATTCATGGATTGGAAAGGTCCACTGGAGAAGGGATAGGATATCCACTCCAGTATTCTTGGGCTTCCCTTGTGGCTCAGCTGGTAAAAAATCCACCTGCAATGCTGGAGACTTGGGTTCAATCCCTGGGTTGGGAAGATCCCCTGGAGAAGGGAAAGGTTACCCACTCCAGTATTCTGGCCTGGAGAATTCCATGGACTGTATAGTTCATGGGGTCACAAAGAGTTGTACATGACTGAGCGACTTTAAGCAAGAGGTAGTTCTAGTTCAAAACTCATGAATCGTATTTATGCTAATCCAGAATGCCTAAGGGCTTTCCTAGTGGTTCAATGGCAAGGAATCTGCCTGTTATGTAGAAGACACGGATTTGATCCTTGGGTCAGGAAGATCCCCTGGATAATGAAATGGCAACCCACTCCATTATTCTTTCCTAGGAAGTCCCATGGACAGAAAGAGGAGGCTGGCAGGCTACAGTCCCTGGGATTACAAAAGAGTTCACACAACTTAGCGACTAAACAACAAACAGCAACAGAATCCCTAAACTCAATTACTGGTCAATTTTAATGCAGCCCCTGGAATGTAGCCTGCCATGCTGCTCTGTCCATGAAATTCTCCAGGCCAGAATATTGGAGTGGATAGCTGTTCCCTTGTCCAGGGGATCTTCCAAACCCAGGAATCAAATCCAGGTCTCCTACATTGTGGGCAGATTTTTTTTACCATATGAGCCACCTGGGAAGCCCATGAATACAGGATATACATCTTAAAGGATTTTGTCAACCCTGTTATGTCACTTTGAGATACACTTTTTTCTTTAGTTTGGCAAGAAGCAGGGTATTTGCACTGTTCTAAATAGTTAACCAGTATTTCTTGTGTTGGTAGTTTAAATATAATTTCTAATTTCAGGTGAATTCTCTAAACAGAAGGTTCCATAGTGCTTTTCCAATTATGATCTTATCAATCCAAGTTACCAAAATAGTTAACTATTTTATATAAATCAACAGTCTCTCAGAGGAATGCAATTTCTAGTATCAGAATCTCAAAAAAAAAAAGAAAGAAAATATTACAACCATTACATATTCAGAGGTATAGCATTATAACTTGATATCACAGTCTGCTTTTTTATTGGTGTTGTTCATAGTTGTGTGGATCAATAATAACTTAGCATGAAATAGCAAGTCTAATCATATCAGTAGGCATGTCCTCAAGGTCAGTTTAAATAATTTATGACTGAGAAAATTAGTATAGATTTTATGATTGTTTATCTAGATGTCTTCCATGTGCCGAGACTAAGAATTCCTTGAGTTTTCCACGGTACTCAATTTTCTAATTGCCAGAAATATTATGCCTTGGAAATGATTTACCATAACAGGAAAAGTTGCAGTGATATATATTATGTTTTTATATATACATTTGTTCATTTATTCATTTTGTCAACATATGGTGAGTTCCTATTTGATACCAAGCACTGAAATGGGTAAGGGGATATAGAGCCAAATAAAACACAGAGCCTGATCTCATGTTTAGTGGATAATAAAGACCTACAATATATAAAAATGATGAAATGTCTTAAAAACTTTGATAGAGATGAAAAAGTGATATACAAACACAGAGGCAGGAGCAAAAAGAAACATGTATAAAAGTAGAGATAATTCTAGGAACCAGAAATCAGCAAAATTGAAGTAGAACTAGTATTCTTTGGGAGCTGTGCAGAGCATAGTAATCCTTTATTACCATCCTTACATAAAAGTCATTTTATCAATCATATTAAGACTATGCTATAAAAATTGAAGTGTTAAGTGTTACTGCATTTCTCAATATCACAGTTACTCTCAGGGCCTCAGTCCCTACACTGTAACAAAGTAAGATTACATCAAACCAATATGAAGACTGACACAATAATGTTAGTTTTAATATCTCAGGTGTATTCAGAGTTTATAACTATTGAAAAGAGTTGAAATTTGCCCTATACAAAATAAAAGACAAGAATTCATTTAAATTGAGTTCAGAACAATGTAGATTAACTTTAATTTAATTTCCCACCTATTTACCCAATTATAATCTACAAGAGAACCAAATTTCCACAGGATCAGGAATAACAGATGGAACAAACTATATAATATTCATTCTGAAATTAGTGTTTAAACTCACTTAAGAAGAATCTGTCATCATAAAATTGTATTTGATTGAATAGCAATGTATAAAAAACATTATAAACCCTTGGTTCTTTACTGCTAAGTTATAGATAGACTTCACATTTTAAAATCCACATGCATTTTTGTAGTTTTTAGTTCTTTAAAACTAAAATTTTATCACAACTTAAAAAGGTCATTCAAATTAATTACTACTATAGTTCCCTTGCTGCTGCTGCTGCTAAGTCACTTCAGTCGTGTCCGACTCTGTGTGACCCCATAGAAGGCAGCCCACCAGGCCCCGCCATCCCTGGGATTCTCCAGGCAAGAGTACTGGAGTGCGTTGCCATTTCCTCCTCCAATGCATGAAAGTGAAAAGTGAAAGTGAAGTCGCTCAGTCGTGTCCGACTCTTAGCGACCCCATGGACTGCAGCCTACCAGGCTCCTCCATCCATGGGATTTTCCAGGCAAGAGTAATGGAGTGGGGTGCCATTGCCTTCTCCCTTATAGAACCCTAAATCTTCAATGCAAATACTTTTGGTGTTACACTTGATTGAAACAAGTGTGCTATGTGCATGTATGTGATAACTGAATCAACAAGAGGTGTTCTGACACAGAATGACTAAATAAGATACTTTAGCATCAGAAAGAATGCTATGTTTCACACAAAATAGAAGTGGTGGTCCTGGAATCAAGATCAATGGAAAGGAGGATAGCTGTGGTACATATACACAATGGAGTATTACTCAGCCATTAAAAAGAATACATTTGAATCAGTTCTAATGAGGTGGATGAAACTGGAACCTATTACACAGAATGAAGTAAGCCAGAAAGAAAAACACCAATACAGTATACTAACACATATATATGGAATTTAGAAAGAAGGTAACAATAACCCTGTGTACCAGACAGCAAAAGAGACATTGATGTATAGATCAGTCTTATGGACTCTGTGGGAGAGGGAGAGGGTGGGGAGATTTGGGAGAATGGCATTGAAACATGTATAATATCATGTATGAAACGAGTCGCCAGTCCAGGTTCGATGCACGATACTGGATGCTTGGGGCTGGTGCACTGGGACGACCCAGAGGGATGGTGTGGGGAGGGAGGAGGGAGGAGGGTTCAGGATGGGGAGCACGGGAATACCTGTGGCGGATTCATTTTGATGTTTGGCAAAACTAATACAATATTGTAAAGTTTAAAAATAAAATAAAATTTAAAAAAAAATTAAAAAAAAGGAGGATAAAACACTGGAAAAGAAGTTGAAAAGAAGAGTAACATTGTGTGCCTAGGTCTTTTTTTCGTGTTACATAAACTTTTGAGCCCAAGTATTAAAAGCTAAACCAATTAGTGTGAAAGGAGCTGAGATGTGGCAAGACTCACTCTGTCAATCTTCATAATCTTTATTAATTAAAAGTGACTGTCACGGGCAGTCAAGACAATGTGTCTATATACATTGGAGCAGAACAAAATGGCTTTGACCAGTCAGTTTAAAATCCCTCAGGCCCTTTGGGGAGAAAATAGAATGTTTCATTGAATGTTCTAGCTATTTGAAGAATAGTAGGGATTAGATGAAGATTTCATCTATACCCAGCAGGTGCAGGGAGGAAGAAGCTTTCAAAAGAAATTAAATGTTGCTCCTACTATGATCTTTATAAACCATCCTTTTATGGAGCCTCCAGAGCATTAAGGTTACAAGGGATAGTCATAAAAACTGGAGTTTACACAGGTCTTGTTATGGTCCTTAGAGGATGCCAAGAATCTAGCACAGTCAATTACTAATATTCAATCAGTTTGTTCCTTCTCCCTGGAACTCTCTTGTCTCCCATGACTTCTTTTCTCACATCATTTAGGTCTCTGCTCAAATAGCACCTCAGAGAGACACTTCCCTGATATCATCTTCTAAATGGAAATTATCTTCTACTCCTTTATCCTTCTTTATTTTTCTCCATAGGGATTTTACTAATTTACCTTATATTATGTTTGTTTTTCTGCCTCCTGCCCATTAAGATGTAAGATCCTTGAAGGCATGGAACATATCTGTTTCGTTCATTGCCTAGAATATATCATATGCAAGATAAGTCCTCAGTAAATATTGGTGCTAAAAATTAACTTAGAATTTAGTATATTAGTTGATCTGATTCTTTTAGTGTGACATGCTATATTTGATTTTCATTTGGTTGAGACAAAGGATGGTTAGATTTTGATGGGTGAAGAATGGATCTGACCATCAGATTAATGTCAAGATCAGAATAATCAGAGTGGAAAACCACAGTATGGAGTCTTAGATATCTAGGGCCTATGAAGACACTTTGGACTATCCCTCCTAAATGGAGAATGACAATCGGGAGATGGGTCATAGTGGAGATAATGGTAAGGACATATTTTGAAGGAACCAGTTTAGATGCAGAGGATCATAAATGAATAGAGATAAATGAAACAAGGAGAAGAAGATGGCAGGATCAAGCACAGGTAAAAAGAGCACCCCAAATTTATATTTTGTCCTCACAAGGATCTACCTAGTGAGTGCCCAGCACTGTCATAGCTTGGGAAATGCTATCCATTATAGTTTATTGAAAAAATTGTACTTTCCTGTGCTATACAGAAAAATCTTATTGTTTAACCATTTTATACATGGCAATGTGTATCTGTTAAACCCATACTCCCAATTTATCCCTCCCTATCCCCTTCCTCTTTGGTAACCAAAAGTTTGTTTTCTGTGTCTGTGAATCTGTTTCTGTTTTGTAAATAAGTCTTTTGTTCTATCATTTTTAATTCCATATATTAGTGATATCATATAATGTTTTTCTTTGACTTACTTCACATAGTATGATAATCTTCGTGTCCATCCATGTGCTACAAATGGCACTATTTCATTCTTTTTTATGACTAATATTTCACTGAGTACACTACATACACACACACACACACACACACACACACACCACATCTTCTTTATCCATTCATCTGTTGATGGACACTTAGGTTGTTTCCATGTCTTGGCTTTTGTAAATAGCACTGCAATGAACATAGGAGTGCATGTTCCTATGCACTCCTATGATTTAATTTGCATATCTGTTCTCCAGATATATGCTCAGGAGTGGGATTGCTGGATCATATTGTAGCTCTATTTTTAGCTTTTTAAGGAACTTCCATAGTAGGTGCCATATTCATTGGAAATACTAATGCTGAAGCTGAAACTGCAATACTTTGGCCACCTGATGTGAGGAACTGACTCATTGGAAAAGACCCTGATGCTGGGAAAGGTTGAAGATGGGAGGCAAAAGGGACGACAGAGCATAACATGGTTTGATGGCCTCACCAACTCGATGGACATGAGTTTGAGCAAGCTCTGGGAGTTGGTGATGGACAGGGAAGCCTGGCATGCTACAGTCCATGGGGTTGCAAAGAGTCGGACATGATGGAGCTGTTGCATAAACCAGTACTTGAGAAATCAAGCACCACACTCAGAGAGTTGGAGAACTCAGGTTTATTACACCAGCGGGCTCAGAGGAGTTAACACTCCAAGCTCTGAGCCTTGAACAAAGGGATTGCAGAGTTTTTATAGGCAGAGTGTAGTGGTCAACACTAGCTGTTAATAGGCTGGTTTAAACTAAGGGGTTTTGTGCACATGGGAACAACAGTCAAAATGGGGAGGGGGATGTCTGTCCTGGACAGGCATGATTAAGCAGGTTTGTAGGGGATGGGCGATTACAAAGAGCAGAACATGGGTGAGTGAGATAAACTCCAGTTCCTAGTATTCCAAGTCCCCACTTTCTGAGTCTACATGACCTACATGATCTAGACTTTGCAGGGGCAAGCTGAGTTACAGAGGCACAAAGAGAAGGACTTTATGTAAAATTTTAACTTTTCCTCTTCAGAGCGACTGAACTGAACTGATTTATACCAATTTACATTCCCACCAACAGTGTACAATTGTTCCCTTTTCTCCTCATCCTTGCCAACATTTGTTACTTGTAGACTTTTTGATAATAGCCATTTGACAAGTGTTAAGTGATATTCCATTGGTGATTTAATTTGCATTTCTCTAATAATTAGCAATGATGAGCATCTTGTCATGTGCCACTTGGCCATTTCTGTATGTCTTCTTGGGAGAAATGTCTGTTTAGATCTTCTGCCCATTTTTTTATTGGGTTGATTGGTTTTGTTATTGAGTTGTATGAGCTGTTTGTATGTTTTGGAAGTCAATCCCTTGTTGGTCATATTGTTGCAAAATATCTTCCCCCAGTCCATAGGTTGTCTTTTCATTTTGTTTATGGTTTCCTATGCTGTGCAAAAGCTTATAAGTTTGATTAGGTCCCATTTGTTTATTTTTGCTTTCATTTCTATTACCCTTGAAGACTACCTAGGTCTCTATTTTGAAAATGTTATCCAGGTACCAGTAATATCTGAACCCCAATAAAGAAATAAAGCTAATTATATTGAACAGAGCTATCTCTTCAGTTATAAGGGCCCATTTTACAATATTATTGACTGCATTAGATTTGTAAAAGGGTTTCCTATGCTGCTCTCACTGATATTTGCTTGTATTAACAACATTTGTGCAGAAAATATAGCTGGTAAGAAAAGGGATTTCCAAAACTACAATGAGGTATCATCTTATATCGATCAGAATGGCCCTCATCAAAAAAGCTACAAACAATAATGAGTGCTGGAGAGGATGTGGAGAAAAGGGAATCCTTCTGCTGTGTAGCCACTATGGAGAACGTTATGGAGAGTCCTTAAAAAACTAGGAATGAAACTACCATGTAACCCAGCAATCCCATTACTGGGCATATACCCTGAAAAAAAAGAAGAAAGTGAAGCCACTCTGTTGTGTCTGACTCTTTGTGACTCCATGGACGGGGGCCCGCCAGGCTCCTCCCTTCATGTGATTTTCCAGCCAAGAATACTGGAGTGGGTTGCCATTTCCTTCTCCAGAGGATCTTTCCAACCCAGGGATCAAATCCAAGTCTTCCTCATTGGAGGCAGACTCCTTACCATCTGAGCCACCAGTGAAGTCGCTGAGAAAACCACAATTCAAAAAGACAAATATACCCCATGTTC
This sequence comes from Bos grunniens, assembly GCF_055505025.1. Taxonomy (NCBI): domain Eukaryota; kingdom Metazoa; phylum Chordata; class Mammalia; order Artiodactyla; family Bovidae; genus Bos; species Bos grunniens. The sequence continues at coordinate 80,999,404 of NC_141194.1, read as the reverse complement.
ATTGCAGCACTATTTACAATAGCTAGGATATGGACGCAACCTTGATGTCTATCAACAGATGAATGGATAACAAAGATATGGCACATATCTCCAATGGATTATTACTCATTCATAAGAAGGAGCAAATTTGAATCAGTCATAGTGAGGTGGATGAACCTAGAGCCTCTTATACAGAGTGAAGTAAGCCAGAAAGAGAAAAATATTGTATGTTAACATGTAAATATGGAAATCTAGAAAAATGGTATTGATTAACCTATTTGCAGAGAAGGAATGAAGATACAGACATAGAGAACTGACTTGTGGACACTAGGGCAAGGAGAGAGTGGGACAAATGGAGAAAGTAGCACATATATACACACATACACTATCTTGTATAAAATAGTAGGAACCTGCTATATAACACAGCCTGTCTCTCTATGACAACCTAGAGGGGTGGATATATAATTATTGCTGATTTGTGTTGTTGTATGGCAGAAACAAATACAACACTGTAAAACAATTATCCTCCACTCAAAAAATAAATTAAAAAAATAAAAATGTTTTAAAAATGGATTTCATGAGGAGCTCTACCAACTCACAGTAACAATAGATTGTGCTATCCATTGCTTTTGCTAGGGCTGGTCTGTGTCTACTGACTTGAGTACGTGCATTCTGGTATCCACCTTGTCCTAGCTTCCAAGAGCCTCCTTATTTTGGTGGTGTTTTACATTATATGAGTTTCAGAATGTAACTTAGATGCTTCCTTTTTTTTTTTTTTTTTTTGTCACATTCAGTTCTTTAAATATTATATTCCAATCTCAGTTGAATAAAACCTAATACAACTGCTTTTAAATTAAAAAAAAAAAGAATTAGGGACCAAATAGCATAGGATTGTGGTGCGTAATGCTATCATTTTAATTTTTTATTCTTGAGATAATAATTATTTACATGAAGTCTCAAAAAAAAAAAAAATGTACAGGGTTGTCCCATGCATCATTTACCAAGTTTTCTTCAATGGGTTACAACTAATGTATCTGTGATACAATAGCAAAAAAAGGAAAATGTACAATACTATTTTCTGATTATTTTGTTTCCCTACCCCTACTGTTTTAGCGTAAGAAACTATGACAAGTTTAGGTCTTTGATATGGGAATCTCAGTATTATTTATAAGCTGATCTAAAAGAGTCAACCATAACACCCTCATTCCTAGCCCTAGATTGGAATTTAACATGATCCATCTGGCATGGGATGACCTGGGATTCAGCCACATTATACACACTTGGTGGGCCACTGGCAGTAGGGTCCTTAAATCTCCCAAGTTCAAAACATTGAGTTAGATTTGGGATTTTCAGAGCTCTCTCTTTGAATTGCAACAACCAACCCAGTTTTAGCTGATTAGCCCCCATAATTTGGGTGAGTCACTTAACCTCTTTACTCCTCAATTTTTTTCATAATTTAGCAATTTGCTCAGAATTTTTGTAAAATGTAGAAAAAGGAAATAGATTTCTTAGAAGAAAAGTTATTCTGAGATGTATAAAAGTATTTTATGTATATTATTTATATATTATTTTGAGTACTGAATCAACCACTTTCTGAAGTTCCCAGTATGTGTTTCATGATACCTGCCTACACTCATTGTTGTCCTCCAGGTTTGAAATACTAACTTACAAGGCAGACTGTTTAAGTCACACTGTATGAATGCTTAGCATATACCAGAAAATTTCTTGGATGTTTTAGTATATACCATCTTATTTAATCTGCACAGTCACAGTGTGAGTTAAGTAGTAAAATTCTCCAGTCTTTTTTGATAAGGAAGCTGAAATTCATAGGCTTTCTTGTCACTTGCCAAAGGTCACTTTGGTGTTAAGAATTAAACTCAATTCAAACTAAGTTTGACCTCTTTCAGAGCCTATTTTATCTTCTTTCAGAACCATGCTGTTTTGTGAGGAGCAACTAAGGTCTCTTTAGGAACTAAATTGTTCAAACATCTCAAAGGACACAAATATAGTTTGACTGGCGTAGGCGGTTACTAGATTTTGTAACTGGATTGAATTGGAAATATTTGTTTTATAAACTGACATATATGCAAATACAGACAGCATGTATAGATACAAATGGTTGCTGTTCACAGCTGTGTTTTTTTTAATAAGCCCTCTCTGTTTCCTAAGAGCCTAAAAAACAATGCATTAGAACATACAGTTCTGTTCTCAGAATCCTGTCTTTTAAAATATTGCTTTTATGTCAAGGAGAGAGACTTTTCATATGACTTAAATATTTGGGGCTTTCCAGGTGGCTTATGTGTACATGCTAAGTCACTTCAGTTGTGTCTGATTCTTTGTGAACCCATGGACTATAGCCCACCAGACTCCTTTGTCTACGAGATTCTCCAGGCAAGAATACTGGAGTGGGTTGCTGGGCTTCCCAGGTATCTCAATGATAAAGATTCCAATCAGTGCAGGAGATGCAGGTTCCATCCCCGGGTTGGGAAGATCCCCTGGAGTAGGAAGTGGCAACCCACTCCAGTCTTCTTGCCTGAAAAAGTGCAAGGACAGAAGAGCCTAGAGGGCTGCAGTCCTTGGGGCCACAAAGAGACATGACTGAGCAACTGAGCACTAACAAATATTTTGGGAGAAAAACTTATTCATTTAATAAACTAATACACAGGATAACCTAGCTTAATTTAACATTCAGACACCCTTTGGTCAGTAGACCTATCTTTTCATAAACCCATGTTACAGAGAGTGCTTTAAACAGGAAGTAAACCCTGGTGAGCCATGTGCTAAGGAGTACAGAGGGAGTAAATGTTGATGTGAAGAAAAACAGAAGACATAAATGAGTTATAATAAATGAAGAATTTCAAATCACTGTCAGGGTCAGAACTTAGAAACACTGTTTTATTATCTTAGTCCATTCAGGCTTCTATAACAAAATACCATGGACTGAGTATCTTCTAAGCAACAGAAATTTATCTCTTACAAGTCTAGAGGCTGGAAAGTCCAAGATCGTGGCAACAGCATGACTGTGTTCTGGTGATAGCCTTCTTCCAGATTGCAAACTGCTGGCTTCTAGCTGTGTCCTCACATGGTAGAAGTGGGAGAGAGATGTTTTGGGAGCTTCTTTTATAAGGGCACTAATTCTGTTTGTGAGGGCTCCACTCTCATGGCCTAATGACCTCTCAAACATCTCATAATACAATAGCTTAGGCATTAGATTTTCAACCTATGGAATTTTGAGGCAATAAAAATATTCAGACCATTTCATTTATGAAACAGCAGAAGCATCAATAGGTTCAAAGTCTAAATCTAAAGTCATTTTGTATGTGGGTTGTGGAATATGGTAGAAGAATATGTGTTAAAGCAATCATCCAAATTTTGATATGAGGACATATTACAAGTGTTGGATTAAAACATGCAAGAACTAGTATAGGACAGAACTTTAAGCACTTGAGACCAGAGATGTAATAGTATGTTAGGTAGAGCATTGAAGAGGTAGGAGGATAGGTTTTTGAATTCAAACAGACTGGTGCAAGTTCTGATCCTCCAACTTAGTGGCTGTGAGAATTTGAAAAATTACTTAATGTTATACCTAAAATTTCTTCAGCCTCAAATGAGCATAATATCAACTTCACAAGATTGTTGTGAAGATTAAATGAGACAGGCAATATTAAGGATGTAACTCAGTGCCTAGTATGTAATAAGCAGTGATAAGTATTAGATAGTTTCATTGTCTTCAGGCGTTTAATGACTAACTCTGAGACCTGCCTTTAAGGTAATCTCTTTGGGAGCACGAGAGCTGAATTCTTCTAGAATGCTTTCTTTCTTCATAAAATTTAAAACTTTCAAAAAGATTACATTTTAATCTATTTTCTTCATTTTTCTATTCTCTGATAAATTCTTTCAACTTGTCTATTTAGTTCTCCATTCAACTTATTAATCGTATGTTTCAGTTCAGTTCAGTCACTCAGTCGTATCCAACTCTTTGTGACCCCGTGGACTACAGTACACCAGGCCTCCCTGTCGATCACCAACTCCCAGAGTTCACCCAAACTCGTCCACTGAGTCAGTGATGCCATCCAAACATCTCATCCTCTGTCGTCCCCTTCTCCTCCTGCCTTCAATCTTTCCCAGTGCCAGGGTCTTTTCAAATGAGTCAGTTCTTCACATCACGTGGCCAAAACATTGGAGTTTCAGCCTCAGCATCAGTCTTCCAATGAATGAGGACTGATTTCCTTTAGGATGGACTGTTTGGATCACTTTCCCTTTTTATCTGACTGTGACAATTTCCTTTGTATAAAACTCTAGATCAAGTGCCTTTGCTTCTTGCTGTTAGTTGTAAATAAAAGGAATTTAGGAAACCAGTATCCCACTCACTTTTTTCACAAGATTGCCAGTTTCTCCATGTACTTGCCAATATTTGCTACTTTCTGTTTTTCCTTTTTCATTTTGTTAAATATAGTAGCCATCCTAATGGGTGTGAAGTCATATCTCATTGTGGTTTTGATTTTCATTCCCCTAACAGTGATGTTAGACTCCGTTTCATGTGCTTATTAGCCGTCTATATATCTTCTTTGGAGAAATGACTATTCAAGTTCTTGGCCCATTTTTTTTTTTTTTAATTGAGTGGTTTTTGTTGTTGATGGGTTGTCAGTGTTCTTTTTGTATTATGGATATTACTCCCTTATCAGTTATATGAGCTGCAAGTATTTTCTTCCATCCCACAGATTACCCTTTCACTCTGTTGGTAATATCCTTTGATGTACAGTTCTTAATTTTGTTGGAATTTAATGTATCTTTCTTTTATTTTATTGTGCTTTTGGTGTCATGTACAAGAAACCATTGCTGAGTCCAATGTCATGAAGCTTATCCTATTTGTTTTCCTCCTTTCTTTTTTTAAACTGGAGTTGTTATTGACATATAACATTGTGTAAGTTTAATATACAGGTGATGATATGATATATGTGTATATTGCAACGGGCTTCCCAGGTGGTGCTAGTGGTAAAGAAATCACCTGCCGACAGAGGAGATGTAAGAGACGTGGGTTTGATCCCTGGGTCAAGAAGATCCCCTGGAGGAGAGCATGACAACCCACTCCAGTATTCTTGCCTTGAGAATTCCATAGACAGAAGAGCCTATTGGGATATAGTTCATAGAGTTGCAAAGAGTCAGACACGACTGAAGCGACTTAGCATGCACAAGTATATATTGCAATACAATTACCACCATAGCATTAGCTAACACATCTATCATGTTACATGATTATAACTTTATGGTGAGAACTTTAACATCTGATTTCTTAGCAACTTTGAAGTATATATACTTTTTTTTTTTTTTACTGTAATCACAGTGCTATGCGTTAGAGCTTTAGAACTTATGCATCTTTTGATTGGAAGTTTGTACCATTTGACCAAAAGCTTTCCAATTCTACCACCCTACAGTCTCTGGTAATCACCATTCTATTCTCTGTTTCTAGTTTGGCTTTTTAAAATTTTATATATAAATGAGATCATACAGTATTTCTCCTTCTCTATGTGACTTATCTCATGTGATATAATGTCCTCTAGGTCCATCCATGTTATTGGAAATTCCTTCTTTCTCATGGCTGAATAATATGGTCCATTTTGTGTGTGATTTTGTGTGTGGCACATCTTATTTAACCATTCACCCATTGAAGGACACTTAAGTCATGTCCATATCTTAGTTTGAATAATGCTGCAATAAGCATGGGAGTGCAGATATCTTTTCAATGTCCTGTTTTCACTTCCTTTGGATATATACCCAGCCAGAAGTGGAATTGCTGGATGGTACAGTAGTCTTACATTTAATTTTTTGAGGAACATCCATACTATTTTCCATAGTGGCTGCACCAATTTATATTCCCACCAATAGTGCTCAAGGGTTCCCCTTTCTCCACGTCCTCACCAACAATTGTTATCCTTTTTTATGACAGCCATTCTAACAGTTGTGAGGGGATACCATATTCTGGGTTTCATTTGAGTTTCCTTGATGATCAGCGATGTTGAGCATCTCTTCATGTACTTGTTGGTCATTTGAATGTCTTATTTAGAAAATGTCTATTCAGTTCCTTTGCCAATTTTAAAAAGTCAGATTGTTGTGTGAGTTCTGTATATATTTTTGTATTAACTCTTTATTCAACATATGACTTGTAAAAATTTTCTCCCATTCTGTAAGTTGCCTTTTCATTTTTTCACTTTGTTTCTTTTGCTATCCAGAAGGTTTTTAGTTTGAAGGAGTCCCACTTACTGATTTTTCTTTTGTTGCTTGTGTGCCCATATGTTTTCTTCTAAGTTTTATAGTTTTAGCTCTTACGTTTAGGTCTTTGAGTCATTTTGAGTTAATTTTTGTATAAAATGAAAGGTAAGGATCCAACTTCATTCTTATACATATGGGTATCTTATTTTCTCAGCATCATTTGTTTATAAGAATGTCCTTTCTTCATTAAATGGTCTTGGCACACATTTTGAAAATCATTTGACCATATATATATAGGGGTTTATTTCCAAGATCTCAATTCTTAGCTCCACTAGCTCTACCATTTGGCAATATCAATAACATTTGGCAATATCAATAACATTGATAAGTTTGTTTCTTCAACCTAGGCTTACAAATTTGGGAATGGTTCTATAAATAATGGGATTTCTGTTTGGAGTTTACTTCAATCAATTGCCATACAAATACTAGCTCTTCTTGCCTTCCATTTCTACCCCAATGTCCAAGTTAATGGCCGTTAGAGAAAGCATTCTTGAATGAGAGAGAAGTAACTAACTCTGCCATGGATAATGATTTGAAAGGCATGTGAAGAGGGAAAACATTCTGGACAAGGTTAAAAGATCTCTCATGTCCCAACTTAAAAAAAAAAAAAAAAGGTTCCACATGCCGCAACTAAAGATCCCACATGCCACAACTATGACCTGACACAGCCAAATATATAAAAAAAAATTTTAAGAAAAAGTGTTGAATTGCCTACTGAGTATAATATATCAGATTAGGAGATATACAGATGCCCAGTGTTCCATTAAAATTGCTCAAACCAAGTATACATTCATGTCCTGTATTCAGTACAGGCTCTTGAAGCATTAATCTATGAAATAAAAATGACCTTTTCCAATGACATATTACTCTTATATGAGATATTCTCACATGAGAAGATTTGAGGACAGTAGCATGGCCAGTACTGCTGAATGTCAATAAATGGAGAGACAGTTGAAAGTCTGGAAAAGGGTACAAAACCAGGAATAGTAGACAACAAAGAATGAATTTGCCAATTGGATAGCACTGCCAAGCACTGGCCTTTCATGTGGCTCATCAAAGAAACTATTGCTGAATGTTGAAAAGCACCTCTTGGACAAATCCACACATGGGATCATTGCCATCTGTTTCACTGGCATTTGTTATTACACAGAGTTTACCCAGGTTTGCACAGAATGTATAAGTTTGGACTTTATAAAATTCTACTCATTGAGTTTTGAAAATTAAAGCCAAAAGTTTTCTTACTGCTTTAACTTAAAACATACACTTCATCCAAAATTTAGTCCCTCTGATTTTGTGACAGCAAAGAATATGTAGATACATATTTTCATTTTAAATATTGTCCTCATTTATTATAGTATAAAATTATTGAGATGAGGAAGAATATAGTTTATTAAATACTGCCAAATATCTTAAGCAAATTATGTGATAATAGAAGTGAAGTAATGTAGTTACTGTTTTCTCTTTCATAATATCTGGCAGAATTCTGGATTCATAAAAGATCTTAACAGGGCTACAATAAAATGGCCTGCAATGTATTCCAGTCAAATTTAATAAGATATTCAGTTATTAGCCTCATTAAAACACAGTGAGTTCATTATAACCCAATCTGGCAGGAAATTTCATTGCACTGATTTTGTGTTACTTTATGTGATGCTGCTTTTTCCCCTTCCTCCAAACCCCATCACACCCTTGGTGCTACATTACAGTCAATTAACACATTTTAACTGCTTATTTTCAATACATCATTTTTAAATTACTATTCCAGGGGAGTTTACTTTTTCTTCATTTTCTTCATCAGATCATTGAAGTAAGTCTCCAAGGCTTACATGTTATATTTGATTATACTCAGTGTCTTGAAGAAATGCTATGCTAACACTATGAAATACTACCCTTCTGAATCATTATTCCTTCCCTGTCATAAAAATATAGTTCAATGCTATTTTCTTCTTTTAATTGATAACAAAAAGATGTGAGAGGCTTATAGACAAAAAATCTGTAATAGGCTGTAAGCTTCTTTAGAGAATGATTATGATTTTTATGTTCATAGCAGCTGTCATTTATCAAGTACTTATATCAGCTACTCTTCTAAGTTAGATCTGCTATCTCATGTAGCATGACAGCTGAATGGTGTATGTATTATACTATTCAATTATCCCCATCTTACAGATGGAAAATAATGAAGCCTTGAGGACTTAACTATTAGCCCAAGGTTACAAACCTAGTAGATGTGGAACAAGAGATCATTTCTGGTTCTAACTCAGATATCAACACTTTATCCATTCTTCCAGGCTGCTTCTCAGGCTCTTTGTATCTTTAGACCCCAGGACAGTGATTATCACTGAGTTGGCACTCAAATATTTGTTGACACCAGTATTGATGAAGCTAACAAATCACCAAAAGGTAGTTGCAGTTTAACGCTGTTTTATTTCTATGATATCCTTTTTAATAGCCATTTTTGGATGGATTCAACTATTGTTTTATTTTGTTTATTGTCAAAATGATTTATGAGCACACATAGCTCAAAGAGAGCTGAAAAATAAATGTTTGTCATAGCTACAGGGAAGTCTGTAGAGGGGTCAGGGTATTAAAAAGGAATTTGGCAATCAAAGGAAGCTGACAGAAGGAAGCGAGAGAGAGAAAACAACAACAAATATTTCAAGAAACAAAAAACCAAGTGCTTTTACCTCCTCTTGTATTCTCTACTTCGTTTGGTGCCACCCTCCTTCCCCCAGTTATACATGTTAGAAACTTAAAATGCATTCATGCTTCTCCCTTCTTCTTTACCTCCCTTATTCTACTTAATAACATGCCTATTTTAATTACTATATATATTTTTGTAATCTGTCCTCTCCTCTTCTCCCCTGAAATCACTCTCTGTTTTATGTCTCACCAGAATTAAAATCTTTCAAATTAATCCCCCTGCTTTCATATTTTTCTTCATTTTAGGTTTTGTCCACAATTGTAAGGCTGACATCAAAATTTTAAATCTTATCAGTTAACTTACCTCTTTGAACCTTTTTAGTGGCCTCTTTCCATTCTCCTTTCCCCAGTAGTTTACTCAGAGTAAACCTACCCTACTTTTCTTTTTAAGTCCATGTTATGTGTTGCAAATGAGTGAAACCAATTTGGATGGTGCAACAAATGCTAAGTTTTCTTTTATTTTGTTTTGTTCTTACTATAGTGTCATTTTGTAAATATTGGTAGCCTCTCATAGTGACAGGTAGCTGATGACTATGTTCTCTCTCCCACACACTTGACTGTTAGATGGTATGTTACAATAAAAGAGTCTCAAGTTAAATTCCATCCAGTGTACAAACATGAGATCCCACTCTCTGATCTAAAGTCAAAGACTGGTGTGTGCTTAGTCGCTCAGTCATGTCCCACTCTTTGTTACCCTATGGACAGAGGAGCCTGACGGGCTACAGTCCATGGGGATTCTCCAGGCAAGAATACTGGAATGGGTTGCCATGCCTCCTCCAGGGGAACTTCCCAACCCAGGGTCAAACCCAGGTCTCCTGCATTGCAGGTAGATTCTTTACCCTTGTATTTTACCTTAAAATCTCATTCTGAGGAAGATGTAATGAAGTAGCAATGATAGAGCTAGAGAGCTCTGCAGTGGATTATGGAGCAGAAAACTGAGAAACAGAACTATTGGGTTGGCTAAAAAGTTCATTCAGGTTTTTCCATACAATCTTACAGAAAAACCCAAACGAAATTTTTGACCAACCCAATACATGAGACCAAATGAGCTCTAGACCTCCAGCTCTTTGTTGCCTTCTAAAACTCCTTTGTGCAAGATTAAGTGGGTATGTCACTTCTAACAATAACCTATCTTAAACACTACTCATTTCAGCAATTAAAATGTATTTTTATATTTCTGAAAATGAGTAGACCCTATCATATAGCTCTTGTTAAAGAGGATCAGCACTAAGTAACTAGTCCTGAAGGTAATAATTCGTGATTACTGTATTTTCATGTGTTATTTGACAACCCCTAGAAGAAGGCAATGGCAACCCTCTCCAGTATTCTTGCCTGGAAAATCCCATGGGCGGAGGAGCCTAGTAGGCTGCAGTCCATGGGGTCGCTGCAAGTCAGACACAACTAAGCAGCTTCACTTTCACTTTTCAGTTTCATGCATTGGAGAAGGAAATGGCAACCCACTCCAGTGTTCTTGCCTGGAGAATCCCAGGGACGGGGGAGCCTGGTGGGCTGCTGTCTATGGGGTCGCACAGAGTTGGACACGACTGAAGCGACTTAGCAGCAGTAGCAGCAGCAGTGACTATGTTAATTCAGGCACTTTGACACTATTAACTGCTCTTATAACACACCATGCCCACTTTCATATACTTTTAGCTCTAGTGAGATGCAAATACTTGTAGTTTCTTCACTGATTCATCCGCAAATGTTTATTTAATACTCCTTTATTCCAATCACTGTTCTAGAGCCTGAATATATAGTAGTGAATATGACAAATTCCCTGTTCTCATTGCACTTTTGTTTTAGTGGGGCACAAAAAAAATGTATGTATAGATATATATGTATATATGGTTTTATACATATACAAAAACATATATAACAATAACATATGCAATAATACAACTATAATATCAAAATATTCGATGAGTACTTACTATGTGCCAAGAATTATTCTGCTTTACATGTATTAACGTATTAATCCTTACAGTGGTATTGTGTACATACAACTGTGGTCTCCATTTTACAAAGGAGGAGACTAAGATACAGACAGAATCACAATGATAATAAGTGGTGAAATTTATATTTGAACCCAGTCACCTTCATACTAGAGTATACTGTCCTAGCTTTCATGACACATCTTTTTTCATTTGATATATTGGTATGTTAAAACCCTAGGAAAAGTGTCTCATCTGGATTGGTAATATGCTATCCCTTGTAGAAACTGTTATAACCCAGGGGTATGGAATATCATGACTAGCTGCATCCGGGTCATATGTCTACCCTGTAGCAATGGTAACAGTGTAATATGCTTAAGAGTCTAATCGTATAGTTGGAGTGAGAAACACTAATGACTAAAACAATAAAGGGGAAAGAGTACAGAACCAATGAAAAAACTAGAAACCACCTTTTTCATAATGCTATTTCTCACCTCTGCTCATGAGCTCATATTGCTTTGACTGGCATGTTCTGCCCGACATTCTCCCACAAATATACACTTCAGTTTAAAGAATGACATAAGGTTAAATCTCTACTTAGAAACTGCCATTATCACCTCTTTTAAAAATTTTTTCACGACTTTTCCATATTTTAAATTTTTGGCTTTGCAGCATGTGGGATCTTAGTTCCCCAACCAGGGATTGAACACATGCCTCTGCGGTGGAAGCACAGAGTCTTAATCACTGGACTACCATGGAAGTCCCCATGATCACCTCTCTTAAACTGAGTTATATACGTTTTTGCTCTTTGTCCATAATATCCTACATGTATCTTCATCATGATAGTGTCCTCATGGCATACATATCTACTTCCCCCAGTATACTGTGATTGCCTTTAAAACCATGATGCTTTTTTATTCATCTTTTTCTTCCTAAGGCTTAGCTCAATGTCCACACATATTCACTGAAAATCAGTAAATGCTGGTTGACTCAATGGCAGATTTGGAAGCCCCTTGGGAAAAATCAAAAGCAAAGGTCCTATGATTTGAGTTCCTATAATAATATGTTAAGGGAAAAAAAATCCCAGTGACATGGTCTGTCTGGTAATAATTCAATTCTTTCAACTAAACAGTTTGCCAGAAACAAGGCTTTTATATTGGTTATTTTATGAGTTTCAAAGAAGTTAGCATTTCAAAGTTTTGTAAATTTATGAATCATAGAAGGATAGAGCTGGAAGTGTCTTTAGAGGTTATTTAGTACAGTATTTTTCATTTAATAGGTAAGAATTTTGAAGTGAGATATTTTATAATAAAGCATGCAGAGTAACGATGCTTGCAGAAGAGCCACGAATAATATTCAGATCTCCCTATCTCTTTTGTTTTACCACTTTAACTTTCTTGACTGATTTTACCTCTGGCACTCAGCTACACAGTGTTCTCTGGTATTATCTGACTGCTTAGGTTCCTCTAGCATCTTTTTAGCATTTTAGGATCTCCAGACATGCATCTTGACTTGATCTTCTGTTTTTCCTTTCTCTTCTCCCTCTCTAAAAACCCAGACATCAAAATGTACTTGTCCTAAGAACCTGAATCTCTATTTCCCCAAGTCATGGCTTCTAACTAATTCTGTGTCAATGGTCATTAGCAGACTCCATTAATCTGTGTTCCCCTGTTATCTGTTGGTCATTCCAAGTATTGTCTCTAACTTTATTAATTCTCTAATAGAGAAATTCTGAGAAATCAGTTACAGTGGCCTTCACATCAGAAAGCTAACAGAGCAGTATCAAATTCTCATTCTAGGTTCAAGGTTTAAGGAATCAAGTTTGTATATCATAGTTGAGATTGCCTATTGTGTGATTCTATACACTTAATTCCTCACTCAGTACCTCCAAGTAGGAGACAAGTCCAGTAAGAACTATGATTAGGTATGCTTATTGTGCTGGTCATTTTTTCCCTCTCCTGAATCAGTGTGAGAAAGGTAAAAGCTGTAAAATTAATAAGAATTTGACCTGTGGTCATTTGTGGTTGAACATCTGAGCTTTTTTCCATTGGAGAATACGAGGTAATCCAGCATTAGTGATAAACCACATATAATCTGGAGCTAGACTGCCTCAATTCAAATTCTGGCTCTACATGTAATGTCTGTGTGGTCTTGCCGAAGTTAAATTTGTTGTGTCTCAGTTGCTCCATATATAAAGTAGAGATAATGATACTAACTATCTCATAATGTTGATCTGGAGATGAAATTTTTTAATACCTTTAAGTGCTTATAAGGGTACCCTGCACAGAGTAAATGCTACATTTTTATCATTGTCTGTCTTGGAGTTCAGTAGCAGAAATCATGTAATCAATTAGCAATGTTTGCTGTGGTTTCGGGAGAAAGGTGACTATGTATGTCATAAATGTGTCATTCCTGGTAGAGACAAAAGGAATATTTATGTTCAAAGAGGCTACTTTTGGATGAATTACTTAGCTGTAGTCACATAAAGAGTAGACAATTCAAGGTTAATTTAAATAGCTAAAATTACTTTTAGGCTCTGCTCTAACATTTTAATCAGGAAAGAAGAGAAAGGCAAAGACCCAATTATTTCAAAGGTGAGAAAGAGCAATCATAGGAGAGCTGCTGCTGCTGCTGCTAAGTCGCTTCAGTCGTGTCTGACTCTGTGCGACCCCATAGATGGCAACCCACCAGGCTCCGTCATCCCTGGGATTCTCCAGGCAAGAACACTGGAGTGGGTTGCCATTTCCTTCTCCAATGTATGAAAGTGAAAGTGAAGTCGCTCAGTCGTGCCCAACTCTCAGCGACCCCATGGACTGCAGCCTACCAGCCTCCTCTGTCCATGGGATTTTCCAGGCAAGAGTACTGGAGTGGGTTGCCATTGCCTTCTCCACATAGGAGAGCAAATTCTATAATTTACAATCTATACTACAATCTAGATTCTAGAATGGTCACTTGAGAAGGCTTAAAACTCATGAAAACACCATGAAAAAAGGAAGACTTTGGAAGCTTAGAGTGCCAGTGACAAAACTGGACAGGGTTAATATCCAAAACCTAAACATTTACCTGTCCTTAAATTTGTGTGATCTGAAGATAATTATAATGTCTGTCAATTAATATCTGCTGGTAAATTTAGGATAATTCAAGTACAACTTAGAACATTACCTCTGCTTGATGTTGTGAATTCAGCTTGATTCTAATCAGAGTCCTCTCCAAAAATCTGATTTCTTTTTCTGCTTCCACATGCTTCTGTCAATGAAACCTGAATTTTCATTTGGTCCACTGGAATGGATTTTTAGCATATCTATAAATGCTTCTACTCCCGCAGTTGTTGGCCTTTCTTGGTCTCTACACCTTTTGAGGTCCACCAGTAACAAATTTTTCTTTTATTAAGCTACAGGGAGGCCTGGTGTGCTGCGATTCATGGGCTCGCAAAGAGTCGGACACGACTGAGTGACTGAACTGAACTGAACTGACCTGACTGATTCTCCCCACTTAGCCTCATTTCTGGGTCTGGCTATTTACCCATCACTCTGGGGACTTGTTGATTTTTCTGGGCCCAGAGACCATGTATCTATTAACAATTAGCTCTATTAACATACATAAGCACGGTCCCACACAGCATTCAACATATGTACAAAAAAAAAAAAAACACAAAAAACAGGCCTTTCTTTCTAGTCAAAGATACCAATTGTATTTTGAATGTAATATTGGGCAATTTGCCTATACTCCCTGGGGCTCATTTACTTTATTTGTGAAATATCACGTGGAGAAAATGCATGGAATTTAAAACAGTTTGGCTTTTTTGAAGAAAGCAGTTATATATAAAGCCTAAAGAAACCTCTTTGTTGATCAGTACCATGAATAAATACATTGGAATATATTTTTGGAACAGACCTTAGTTCACGGAAAGAATAATAATAACTAAAGTGATATGACTTAGTTGGAAATATCTGGAGTTAAACATCAGTTTATAATCCTTATACATCCTTATATAATCTTTCTAATCCTTGTGATATTTAAGTAGCTGTGTGATTTTAGGCATGTCACATAATTTGCCAATCAAGGAAAATACCGCATTCTGCCAGTATCTCAGAGTTGTTATCCTTGTAGAGATGTAGAAAACTACTACACAAATCTCTAAATTGCTTCTTCCCTTTTATAAAGAAAAATTCACAAAATTTCTTATACAAAAAATATAATTGTATAATAATGAAATACTAGTTTACTAGTAAAATATGAATATTAATTTAGCAATTTATAAAAATTTTATTCTAAACTTATTAGGATAAATATTTATTAATACTAGGGAATATATTATTACTTTTAATAACAGGATAGATGTGAATTTTGCTGATGAATCAGAAACCTACTAATGGTCTGATGAGCCTCTGATGAGAATTATTTTTTGTAACAAATATTTAGTCATTGCATATGAAATCATATTAATATTTTTTAACTTTTTATTTTATATTGGAGTATAGCCAATTAAGCATGTTGTAATAGTTTCAGGTAAACCGTGAAGAGACTCAGCCACACATATACATATATCCATTCTCCTCAAACTCCTCTCCCATCCAGGCTGTCACATAAATTTGAACAGAGTTCCCTGTGCTATTCAATAGGTCCTTGTTGGTTATCCATTTTAAATATAGCAGTGTGTACAGTCGATTCCAAACTCCCTGTCTGTTCTCCCTATTCTTCCCCTCAGCAACCATAAGTTCATTGTCTAAGTCTGTTACTCTGTATCTGCTAATAATCATATTAATCTTGTATAATGGAAAAATCACTTGATCTTATTATCTTGTATCTTGTAATGAGGCAGAAATTATCACTGTGGATTCCATGTGTGTTTCCATAAATGGCCAGTGGACACTGCTTTCTAATCAGATGCATCAAAAGGAGAACCAGATGCAAGTTCTGGATGACTCTGCTTACTTCATGTCTCAACCATTTTTCTTTTTTTGTCAAAGGATTGTGAATACTCATGGGTGACCCAAAAAGTTGAAGAGTAGAGGCCCCAAACAGAGTTTTAAGCACAAGATGTTATTCTTTAATTTTTTTGCCCCTCAGTGCTTCTGCAATTCTCCTTCTTAAAAGGGTATCTCCCCTATCTAGTTGCCCCATCCCAAGCATCGCTTCATACCCTAAATCTTGCCCTTTTCTTTTCTCTTTATAAAAATTTATCTATCTCTTACCCCACTGTGTCAGGAACATTTGCTGCTTTACAAGTTAACAGGTATTGAATTTTATAAAGAATCGCAGGAAATGTGCTAGGGGGAGAAATTTCTTGAGTGTGATCTATGGAAAGCTTATTAGGAAAAAAAAATCCATGATTAAATAAAATTGGGAACTGCTGTATACTACATCACCCTCTTGGTAATTCAAAATGTACATTAGCATACTTAAAGGTACTGAGAAATGCAGCGGTCAAAAATCTGGTTTCACTCCCTTTAACACCATGTTTCCCACACATATTTGAACATATGACCTATTTTCAAGTCACACTTACTAATATGTCTCAGGACACTGATCTTCCAGAGAACACCCTTTCTGTATTAGAATACACACTATACTAGAAAATGTTAACAACACGATATGTCACTCATTTTCATAGTATGTATATTTACATTTAACAACAATTTATAGAGAAATTGTAACTCAGAGATTGCCATATTGTCAGAGAAAAGAAATCTTTTATATTTTCTCAGAGAAGAGTACTTTCTCTGCTGTTCATGAGTTATTGCATCCGAGATTTCTTATGATTATTTTTATACTTGGATCACGTTTAAGCTGCCTAAAATTCATTCTTTAAAATTTTTTTTAGTGAAGGTCTATTTGTCTTAGAATGTTATTATTTCACACTAATCATTGGAAAATGAGCATATTTCAGTGGGTGTGGAATTATAGGTCTGCAATTGTTTTTGAAGAAGTTTTAAAATATTATCCCACTCTACTCTGACTTCCATTATAGCTCTTGAGATGTCAACTATTATTTTAATGGCAATTGTTTTTTTAAAAATCTTCTCTTTACCTTTGATCTAGAGTTTCACTGCGATGGGTCTTAATATGGATTTACTCAAAAATATATTTTATATACCCCACTTAGACTTCATTGACTTCATGAATCATTAGATTTTTTTTTTTTAATCCTTTCTGGAAAGTACACCACCATGGAAGAGATATCTTTATTTCCATATATTTCAGTTCAGTTCAGTTCAGTTCAGTTCAGTTGCTTAGTCATGTCCGACTCTTTGCGGCCCCATGAATCGCAGCACGCCAGGCCTCCCTGTCCATCACCAACTCCCGGAGTTCACTCAGACTCATGTCCATCGAGTCAGTGATGTCATCCAGCCATCTTATCCTCTGTGGTCCCCTTCTCCTCCTTCCCCCAATCCCTACTGAGCATCAGAGTCTTTTCCAATGAGTCAACTCTTTGCATGAGGTGGCCAAAGTACTGGAGTTTCAGCTTTAGCATCATTCCTTCTGAAGAAATCCCAGGGCTGATCTCCTTCAGAATGGACTGGTTGGATCTCCTTACAATTCATGGGACTCTCAAGAGTCTTCACCAGCACCACAGTTCAAAAGCATCAATTCTTCAGCGCTCAGCTTTCTTCACAGTCCAACTCTCACATCCATTCATGACCACTGAAAAAACCATAGCCTTGTCTAGATGGACCTTTGTTGGCAAAGTAATGTCTCTGCTTTTGAAAATGCTATCTAGGTTGGTCATAACTTTTCTTCCAAGGAGTAAGCATCTTTTTATTTCATAGCTGCAGTCACCAACTGCAGTGAATTTGGAGCCCCCCAAAATACAGTCTGACACTGTTTCCACTGTTTCCCCACCTATTTCCCATGAAGTGGTGGGACCGGATGCCATGATCTTCGTTTTCTGAATGTTTAGCTTTAAGCCAACTTTTTCACTCTCCTCTTTCACTTTCATCAAGAGGCTTTTTAGTTCCTCTCCACTTTCTGCCCTAAGGGTGGTATCATCTGCATATCTGAGGTTATTGGGTTATTGATATTTCTCCTGGCAGTCTTGATTCCAGCTTGGGCTTCTTCCAGCCAAGCATCTCTCATGATGTACTCTGCATATAAGTTAAATAAGCAGGATGACAATATACAGTCTTGACGTACTCCTTTTCCTATTTGGAACCAGTCTGTTGTTCCGTGTCCAGTTCTAACTGTTGCTTCCTGACCTGCATATAGGTTTCTCAAGAGGCAGGCCAGGTACTCTGTTATTCCTATCTCTTTCATAATTTTCCACAATTTACTGTGATCCAGACAGTCAAAGGCTATGTCATAGTCAATAAAGTAAAAATAGATGTTTTTCTGGAACTCTCTTGCTTTTTTGATGATCCAGCAGATGTTGACAATTTGATCTCTGATTCCTCTGCCTTTTCTAAAACCAGCTTGAGCATCTGGAAGTTCACGATTCACGTATTGCTGAAGCCTGGCTTGGAGAATTTTGAGCATTACTTTACTAGCATGTGAGATGAGTGCAATTGTGCGGTAGTTTGAGCATTCCTTGACATTGCCTTTCTTTGGGATTGGAATAAAAACTGACATTTTCCAGTCCTGTGGCCACTGCTGTGTTTTCCAAATTTGCTGGCATATTGAGTGTAGCACTTTCACAGCATCATCTTTCAGGATTTGAAATAGCTCAACTGGAATTCCATCACCTCCACTAGCTTTGCTCATAGTTATGCTTTCTTAGGCCCGCTTGACTTCACATTCCAGGATGTCTGGTTCTAGGTCAGTGATCACACCATCGTGATTATCTGGGTCATCAAGATCTTTTTTGTCTAGTTCTTCTGTGTATTCTTGCCACCTCTTCTTGATATCTTCTGCTTCTGTTAGGTCCATACCATTTCTGTTCTTTAACGAGCCCATCTTTGCATGAAATGTTCCCTTGGTAACTCTAATTTTCTTGAAGAGATCTCTACTCTGACAGCATGTGGTCCACTGGAGAGGGGAATGGCAAACCACTTCAGTATTCTTGCCTTGAAAACCCCATGAACAGATGAAAAGGCAAAATGATAGTATACTGAAAGAGGAACTCCCCAGGTCAGTAGGTTCCCAATATAATACTGGAGATCAGTGGAGAAATAACTCCAGAAAGAATGAAGGGATGGAGCCAAAGCAAAAACAATACCCACTTGTGGATGTGACTGGTGATAGAAGCAAGGTCCGATGCTGTAAAGAGCAATATTGCATAGGAACCTGGAATGTTAGGTCCATGAATCAAGGCAAATTGGAAGTGGTCAAACAAGACATGGCAAGAGTGAACGTCAACATTCTAGGAATCAGCGAACTCAAATGGACTGGAATGGGTGACATTAACTCATGATCATTATATCCACTACTGCGGGCAGGAATCCCTCAGAAGAAATGGGATAGCCATCATGGTCAACTAAAGAGTTTGAAATGCAGTACTTGGATGCAATCTCAAAAACAACAGAATGATCTCTGTTCGTTTCCAAGGCAAACCATTCAATATCACAGTAATCCAAGTCTATGCCCCAACCAGTAATGCTGAAGAAGCTGCAATTGAATGGTTCTATGAAGACCTACAAGACCTTTTATAACTAACACCCAAAAAAGATGTCCTTTTCATTATAGGGGACTGGAATGCAAAAGTAGGAAGTCAAGAAACACCTGGGGTAACAGGCAAATTTGGCCTTGGAATATGGAATGAAGCAGGGCAAAGGCTAATAGAATTTTGCCAAGAAAATGTACTGGTCATAGCAAACACCCTCTTCCAACAACACAAGAGAAGACTTTACACATGGACATCACCAGATGGTCAACACCAAAATCAGATTGATTATATTCTTTTCAGCAAAAGATGGAGAAGCTCTATACAGTCAACAAAAGCAAGACCAGGAGGTGACTGTGGCTCAGATCATGAACTCCTTATTGCCAAATTCAGACTTAAATTGAAGAAAGTAGAGAAAACCACTAGACCATTCAGGTATGACCTAAATCAAATCCCTTATGATTATACAGTGGAAGTGAGAAATAGATTTAAGGGCTTAGATCTGATAGATAGAGTGCCCAATGAACTATGGAATGAGGTTCGTGACATTGTACAGGAGACAGGGATCAAGACCATCCCCATGGAAAAGAAATGCAAAAAAGCAAAATGGCTGTCTGGGGAGGCCTTACAAATACCTGTGAAAAGAAGAAAAGTGAAAAGCAAAAAAAACGAGTTTCGCAATAAGGCTCCAAATTTGTTTATCCAATTATGGCTAATCTTAAAGCTCTAACGACTTGATTTCACTAATTAGTAACTCTCATCTTTCTACTTTTCTTTAGAGTAGATTCCATTTGGACTCTTTAGCTAGGCTTATTCATTAATTATCGTACTTACATGGTGAATCCAACCCCACTTTTCACTGAAAATCCCTATTGTGCATACCCAGTGTGTTTTTAAAAATATGTAACAACCATTTTCAAAGGGGCCAAAATCAAAATATTGCCTAATTCAACAACATACCAATGCTCTGTGATAACTCTTAAATATTAAAGCTAGATTTTTTTTCCGAGCAGCATTTTGAATATATTAATAAGGATTTGAATTATGATTTACTGACAAGGAATCAACATACTGCTGTTGTTCTTGTCATTCAAAGCTTTTCCCATCAAACATAACATAAGCAGAGGATGGGCTATTACCTTCATCTTCAAGACATTTCCATTTGATAAGTTCACATGTGACCATTTTGATGTGTTTTATGCTATACATAAAGAAGACTCAGCAAAGAAGATTCATGGCTTCAAAGGTTTATAAGGATTCTGAGATGTTTGCTTTAATTATGAATGAATTTGTGTAGATGAATGAAACTAACTTAAAACCACATGTATAGTGCTACTAATAGAAAATATTCCTCCAAACTTAAGTAGATTTTCACATTATTAGAAAACTGCTTACCTCAAGGGAAGCTTTTCATTGGTTTTAAGCCCATTATTCTTTTATCTCCATTTTTAAAATTTAGAATTGTTTAACTTTTAATTTTTTTGCAGTTTATTTATTTATTTATTTTTTAATTTAATTTAATTTTAATTTTAATTTTTTAAAATTTTATTTTATTTTTAAACTTTACAATATTGTATTGGTTTTGCCAAATATCAAAATGAATCCACCACAGGTATACATGTGTTCCCCATCCTGAACCCTCCTCCCTCCTCCCTCCCCATACCATCCCTCTGGGTCGTCACAGTGCACCAGCCCCAAGCATCCAGTATCATGCATTGAACCTGGACTGGCGACTCATTTCATATATGCTATTATACGTATTTCAACGCCATTCTCCCAAATCATCCCATCCTCTCCCTCTCCCACAGAGTCCAAAAGACTATTCTATACATCAGTGTCTCTTGCTGTCTCGTATACAGGGTTATCGTTACCATCTTTCTAAATTCCATATATATGTGTTAGTATACTGTATTTGTATTTTTCTTTCTGGATTATTTCACTCTGTATAATAGGCTCCAGTTTCATCCACCTCATTAGAACTGATTCAAATGTATTCTTTTTAATGGCTGAGTAACACTCCATTGTGTATATGTACCACAGCTTTCTTATCCATTCATCTGCTGGTGGACATCTAGGTTGCTTTCATGTCCTGGCTATTATAAACAGTGCTGCGATGAACATTGGGGTACATGTGTCTTTTTCCCTTCTGGTTTCCTCAGTGTGTATGCCCAGCAGTGGGATTGCTGGATCATAAGGCAGTTCTATTTCCAGTTTTTTAAGGACTCTCCACACTGTTCTCCATAGTGGCTGCACTAGTTTGCATTCCCACCAACAGTGTAAGAGGGTTCCCTTTTTGCCACACCCTCTCCAGCATTTATTACTTGTAGACTTTAGGATCACAGCCATTCTGACTGGCGTGAAATGGTATCTCATAAATTTATTTTTCGTCATTTTATAGAATGAGCCAAAAAGGGGAAAGACATAAGTGTTAATGTTTTTGAAATCTAAATTTTTCGAAGAGCATATAATGGTTTGGGCATTTTAATAATATCATCGGTGAAAACGCATGGATGTTGCTTTAGCTAGTGTTTATAAAATTAAAGCAATTTTAAACATTTTTCCACACTCTTTAACAATTCTAGGAATTTTCCTTCCCCAAAAAACTTCATTTTTCTTGATTAAGATAACATAATCATCTATATTCTCCTCCTTTTAACTTTTATTCCTATGCATTCATACATGTTGCCAACTCTGCCCGTATCCAAGCCCACCTAAATCACTGAGCTGTCAGCATCTTGGGAAAGAATGAGCAAGCTTGAAGATAAGTTTTTTAGGAGTAGAGAGTAACAAAAAATAAAATAAATTGAATCAACCAAAATTCAACTAAGTATCAAGGCTATTTTTTGAAGTAATAAACTTTTCACTATTTGTGTTTGTGTGTGTCAGTGTGCATGCACATGCACACACACAAGCATGCTTTTGTATACATATGACTGTTTGTTGTGTAGTGAAAAGTTTCTGGAAGTCAATTCTAGTTTATGAGTTTTAATTCCAGCTAAACTCAGAATCACCTTAGGCGGGATAACTATTTTGAGTAATAGCCGATTTGTTTACATAATCCCGGAAATCCGTATGCCCATTTGGGTACACAGGAGTACTAATCAATGTAATAGTGGAGTAAAAACCCTGTTTTTGTCTTTTATAAGCTTGGACTATTTTCTGCATCCTAAATAAAAACTGTTAAATACAACAGCATCCCCGCACTTCCCCACCTCCAGTGACTGAAATGTCACCATACATTTAATGCACATTTCAAAAATGGCTATATTCAGCCTCAACTCTATAATATAAAACTGGGATTATACAGACAAAGTCTAAGTCACTAGAAAGACAGAATCAGCTTGAGATTTCTTTCCATTTGGGTACTTGAATATGTCAAAGGTGACTTGAAATTTTAACTAACTTTTGTAAACCCATTGGGCTTAAAAACCAATTAGCATCCAAGGAAACAAAATTGTGAGGTTTTACAATGTGCTGTTTCCAGAGAGCAAAGACTTTTCAAG
The DNA here is from genome assembly GCF_055505025.1 of Bos grunniens. Lineage (NCBI taxonomy): Eukaryota > Metazoa > Chordata > Mammalia > Artiodactyla > Bovidae > Bos > Bos grunniens. The sequence goes on along the minus strand of NC_141194.1, from coordinate 80,976,485 downwards.
GATGCTTGAAGGGGCTTCTTTCCCTGAACAATGGCCAGTCAGACTTGGTAAGTAAATCTGTCATGTGCTTGGGTTGCATAGGGTTAGGAGGCAGGTAACTCTTCTAAAGGCTTTGCAAAACAGTCCCCTGAAACAATCATTCAGTAATCTACCATCTAGCCTTTCCCAAGCTGCTGATCTGTGTTAGGCTCTAATAGTTAAACAGTGAGCAAAAATTTGGAAGTTAGAAATTGGATAGTGTTTATTCTAACTCAAACAGCTTTGGAAAGATTACTTAGACATGGCCTGTTCCCATTTATGCTAACTTTGCTCCAAGACCCTCTTCTGGAACACACTCCATCCTGTTATTAGCTATACTGATCATAGTGGTGTCACCAATAAAATAATTTTTGGTGAAACTGAATCAAGACCCTAAAACTTGAAAGATTATGGTGACCCATACATTGATATGTAATTAAAAATAAAATTTTACTTTTCAAAATGGCACAAAACTTGAATACAAGCCGTAACTAAATATTTTAGTTTTTTCGAGGTAGTTTTCTTCTTTCTAGACATTAGACATTTTTATTCCAAAATCTAGATAGGTTAATCAAAACTGAACTTTGCTGGTGCTCTAAATATAAGCTTAGTCTGAATTTTGGGTAACTCAGTACTAGGTCTTGGATAAGATTTCTATTTTCAGTAAGAAACATCCTTTTTGGTCACTCTTCCAATTAGACTTACTAGACCACACACCACAAACAAATTTGGGAAAACTGACTCAACAGTTATAAAACTCCTGAAATCTTTTGGGAACCCCCACAGTTCCTTGCCTATAATAGAAGCTGCATAATGATCTCCTTTATCTTTATTTTTAATTCCAGAAAATGTAATGTTTGTTGGTTTGTAGTTGAAATGCCAAGAAAACATGTTCAGGCAAAGTGGTCAGTGTAACAGAGGTTTAGAATTTAATAGCTTATCCACTCTTGAAATTTGTTTTTAATTTCCAGAAGTGGACACTAATCATATTTTACCTTTTAACAATGATAATTTAGCCTATGTCAAGAGATGGCCATACATTCATTGTCAAGCTCAGTTGCAAAGTAGTATCTGAATCTTTGAGATCCCATAGACTACATGTAGCCCTCCAGGCTCCTCTGTCCATGGGATTATCCCAGCAAAAATACTGGAGTGGGTTGCCATTTCCTCCTCCAGGGGATCTTCCCGACCCTGGGATGGAATCTGAGTTTCTTTACCATTGAGCCATCCGGGAAGCCCCAGTTAAACCTATACACAAGATGAAATCTAGCATCCTCTTAAGAAATTTTAGTCTAAAATAAAATTAGTCAAGATGAAAAAAGTGGTTAATTATTAGCTCCTTCAAGTAAATCAATCAATCATTTGGTTGACAGATTTTAGTTTTGTCATCTCACCCAGGTAACTTTTAGATGGTATAAATGCAATTCTTTGGGCAATAGGAGGGATAGATGAGACAGTGTTACAAATACAAGCCTATGATAACCTCCAAATTTAGAAACAGAATTATCACAGGCAGTACTTACATTGTCATTCAGAGGAAAAATTAACATTCATCAACAATTGATTTTCAACCATCTTGCTATGTTTTATTAAATTTGTTATTTTGTTTTTCCTTTGTATTAACCCTATAAGGTTGATATTACTACCATAATATTACAGATGTGAAAGCTGAGGCCTAGAAATACTTCTACGACTAGTATGGGATAGATCCAAGATTGGAGCCTGGATAGTTAGATTCTAGAAGCTTCTCTTTTTTTCAGGCAGTATTCGTTAATGGTTAACAGACTTCTCTGGTGGCTCAGATGGTAAAGAATCTGTCTGCAATGCAGGATACCTGCTATTGTTATCATTTTTATTATATCATCCAGTTGATAATTGTTAATAATGAGAAGCTGTTTGTATCTCAAACAGTAACTCATTAAAAAAAGTTCTTGTTCACAAGAGTTTACAGATGAGTGGGATAAAAAGTAAAACTAGAATTTCCTTGTCAATTTCATGTAACAGTAATTTCACCCTGAGCATTTTAATATCACAACTTATCAGAATATTTAAATAAGACCAGGAGCTGACTGTGGCTCAGATCATGAACTCCTTATTGCCAAATTCAGACTTAAATTGAAGAAAGTAGAGAAAACCACTAGACCATTCAGGTATTACCTAAATCAAATCGCTTATACTTATACAGTGGAAGTGAGAAATAGATTTAAGGGACTAGATCTGATAGATAGAGTGCCTGATGAACTATGGACTGAGGTTCGTGACATTGTACAGGACACAGGGATCAAGATCATCCCCATGGAAAAGAAATGCAAAAAAGCAAAATGGCTGTCTGGGGAGGCCTTAAAAATAGCTGTGAAAAGAAGAGAAGTGAAAAGCAAAGGAGAAAAGGAAAGATATACGCATCTGAATGCAGAGTTCCAAAGAATAGCAAGAAGAGATAAGAAAGCCTTCCGCAGAGATCAATGAAAAGAAATGGAGGAAAACAGAATGGGAAAGACTAAAGATCTCTTCAAGAAAAGTAGAGATACCAAGGGAACATTTCATGCAAAGATGGGCTCAATAAAGGACAGAAATGGTATGGACCTAAAAGAAGCAGAAGATATCAAGAAGAGGTGGCAAGAATACACAGAAGAACTAGATAAAAAAGATCTTCACGATCAAGATAATCATGATGGTGTGATCATTGACCTAGAGCCAGACATACTGGAATGTGAAGTCAAGTGGGCCTAAGAAAGCATCACTATGAACAAAGCTAGTGGAGGTGATGGAATTCCAGTTGAGCTATTTCAAATCCTGAAAGATGATGCTGTGAAAGTCCTGCACTCAATATGCCAGCAAATTTGGAAAACTCAGCAGTGGCCACAGGACTGGAAAATGTCAGTTTTTATTCCAATCCCAAAGAAAGGCAATGCCAAAGAATGCTCAAACTACCGCACAATTGCACTCATCTCACATGCTAGTAAAGTAATGCTCAAAATTCTCCAAGCCAGGCTTCAGCAATATGTGAACCATGAACTTTCAGTTGTTCAAGCTGGTTTTAGAAAAGGCAGAGGAACCAGAGATCAAATTGCCAACATCCACTGGATCATCGAAAAGGCAAGAGAGTTCCAGAAAAATATCTATTTCTGCTTTATTGACTATGCCAAAGCCTTTGACTGTGTGGATCACAGTACACTGTGGAAAATTCTGAAAGAGATGGGAATACAAGACCACCTTACTTGCCTCTTGAGAAATCTGTATGCAGGTCAGGAAGCAACAGTTAGAACTGGACATGGAACAACAGACTCGTTCCAAATAGGAAAAGGAGTACATCAAGGCTGTATATTGTCACCCTGCTTATTTAACTTATATGCAGAGTACATCATGAGAAATGCTGTGCTGGAAGAAGCACAAGCTGGAATCAAGATTGCCGGGAGAAATATCAATAACCTCAGATATGCAGATGATACCACCCTTATGGCAGAAAGTGAAGAGGAACTAAAAAGCCTCTTGATGAAGGTGAAAGAGGAGAGTGAAAAAGTTGGATTAAAGCTCAACATTCAGATGACGAAGATCATGGCATCTGGTCCCATCACTTCATGGGAAATAGATGGGGAAACAGTGGAAATAGTGTCAGACTTTATTTTTCTGGGCTCCAAAATCACTGCATATGGTGACTGCACCCATGAAATTAAAAGATGCTTACTCCTTGGAAGAAAATTTATGATCAACCTAGATAGCATATAGAAAAGCAGAGACATTACTTTGCCAACAAAGGTCCATCTAGTCAAGGCTATGGTTTTTCCTGTCGTCATGTATGGATGTGAGAGTTGGACTGTGAAGAAAGCTGAGCACCGAAGAATTGATGCTTTTGAACTGTGGTGTTGGAGAAGACTCTTGAGAGTCCCTTGGACTGCAAGGAGATCCAACCAGTCCATTCTGAAGGAGATCAGCCCTGGAATTTCTTTGGAAGGAATGATGCTAAAGCTGAAACTCCAGTACTTTGGCCACCTCATGCAAATATTTGACTCATTGGAAAAAACTCTGATCCTGGGGGTGATTGGGGGCAGGAAGAGAAGGGGATGACAGAGGATAAGATGGCTGATGGCATCACTGACTCAATGGACATGAGTCTGAGTGAACTCCGGGAGTTGGTGATGGATAGGGATGCCTGGCGTGCTACAATTCAGGGGTCGTAAAGAGTTGGACTTGACTGAGCGACTGAACTGAACTGAACTTTCCTGGAGATCTAGTGGTTAAGACTTTGCCTTCCAATGTGGGCAGTGTGAGTTCAATCCTTGGTCAGGGAGCTAAGATCCCACATGCCTTGTGGCCAAAAAACCGAAACATAAAACAGAAGCAATATTTTAACAAATTCAATAAAGACTTTAAAAAATGATCTACATTTAAAAAACTTAAAAAATAATATTTAGGATATTATTTCCCTACCTTTTATAAAACATGCCCCACTGGTACATAGTTTAAAAGTTAAATTAGTAAAATTAATAACTTGGGCTTCCCTGGTAGCTCAGACAGTAAAGAATCTGCTTGCAATGCAGGAGACCCCGGTTCAATACCTAGGTTGGGAAGATCTCCTGGAGAAGGGAATGGAATAAATTAATTGAAAAATTTTAAATTATCCTTACTATTATAATTTCAAGATAAACTAAAGATAAAGATTAAAAGCAGATTAAAGTTAATGTGACAAAGGGCAGTTTTATATCCAAAACACACTTTTCATCTATTTCTTCCAACATTTGAAAAACAATATGGCAATATGTGCTGAGTGTCAGGCAAGTAATCAAGTTTCTGAGGACCTCAGTCACCTGCTGTAAAACAGGGATACACAGGTTTTATCCTTTTGCCAGGATATACTGGGAATCGAATGAAACACTAGATATGAAGGCACTTTCTATTCCAGAAAAGTCTGATCCAAAAAGGATTCATTATTGTGGATGGTAACACACTTGCTATCTTGCTGTTAGTAGCTCATTCGTCTTAAGCTAAAAGCATCCAAATGTATTTCATTGTTCTCAAAGTCAAAGAAACACAATTTTTTTTGGTCATAGCTGTTAAATAATATTTCTGTTTTAGGAAGGAAAACTCTATGAAGAAAAACAGAGCCAGGTTATTTATGAACAATAATGTTAGCTTTCCAAATGCTTTCTGATCCAGGACCACTTAGTCAATTTATAATTTAATGGTATGACAGTCAAGCATATTCAATGCAGATACAGTTCTTATAATTCATGATAGTGTATGGAAAATATCCTGATTTGTTTCCATTTAAAGTGATACACACATCTTAGGACACATTTTATGATAATAATTAGAATGAATCTAAGAAACATTCAGAATGAATATATTCTTGGTCACTGATTGCACGAAGATTGGCTAATATTCCATGTTCATTATTTGTGCAGTCCTTCCTTATTGCTGTATTTGCATGCAAATGACTTAGTTTTTGTCTCTATTTAAGTAGAATTTTCCATTACAAACAAAGAACTAAATGTAATACCATAAAAGAAAATTTGTGTGCTCCCTTTATTAAAAGTGGTCCTGAAAAATAGGAGACAGCTGCTGGCAGATTGATCTCATTTCCACATTCTCACTGGAATTTTAACAAGTTTTAAGCAAAACAGGCATTATTTCATCTCATCTAGACTTGCCCCCCCCCCCCCCGGTAGTGATGGATTTAAGAAGTTATGGGGTAGGTCAACTTTGGGGTCTCAGAGGGAGAGTTTGGGGAAGCAAGGGATAAAGAAAGAAACTTGGGTGGGGAAGACAAGGAAGGAGGTCTGGAAAAGTTCCCAACCACACAGATGCAAACCAGTAGACTGTAACTCACACATATACCAAAAAAGCCTTGAGCCTCATTTTTATGATTTTGCTCCCCTCCTTCCCCTGTTCCCTGTCCTCCCTGCACACATATTTCAGACAAGATCAATCCCTCTAATCCATGTTGTCATTCAGTTTAATGCACCCTGTAGATTTTGACTGACAGTGAAATGAGTGCATTGCATCACTTTTATATAAAGAACAATTTTAATGTTTTGCCGGATAGAAAGCAAGTTGAAATACTTTGTTTTCTTTTGTGTTTAGAATGTTTATTTTTTAATTGCTTCAATTGGCATTTATCTGTGAATATAAATACAGTAAGCTCCCAGAATACCATAATAAAAATTATTCCAAATTAAAAACAAAGACAAAAAGTCTTGCCACAGACTGGCATACTTTTTAACTATGTCTAGAAAAGGGGATTGCTAAACAAATTAATATTTTCAAGAGGATTATAGGAGGAATATCTATATCACTAATTCAAGTTCTTAGTTCTAAAACCACTTTGGCAACCTCTATTTACTGGTAAATAAATACTTAAAGCACTGTACAGCTTCAAAAGTCTCAGACATTATCTATTATAATCTTTTCATTTTATAGATGAGGAAGTCCAGTGTTTTCAATAGCAGGTCTGGTAGCTGGGTACATGACATATATGACATATATGACTCTGGTCCATTGGGTATTTCCACTCTTTTTCATACTATCCATTTAGAGCCTAATCACAATCATAATTTTACTAGAAGTCCCATCCATTGCCAAAAATTGGTTAGCTTTAAAAAATTTATCTTATTACACTGGTTCAATATAACCCAACCATGTATTTTTATTTTATTTTATTTAACTTTACAATATCGTATTGGTTTTGCCATATATCAAAATGAATCTGCCACAGGTATACATGCGTTCCCCATCCTGAACCCTCCTCCCTCCTCCCTCCCCATACCATCCCTCTGGGTCATCCCAGTGCACCAGCCCCAAGCATCCAGTATCGTGCATCGAACCTGGACTGGTGACTCGTTTCATATATGATATTATACATATTTCAATGCCATTCTCCCAAATCATCCCACCCTCTCCCTCTCCCACAGAGTCCAAAAGACTGTTCTATACATCAGTGTCTCTTGCTGTCTCGTATACAGGGTTATCATTACCATCTTTCTAAATTCCATATATATGTGTTAGTATACTGTATTGGTATTTTTCTTTCTGGATTATTTCACTCTGTATAATAGGCTCCAGTTTCATCCACCTCATTAGAACTGATTCAAATGTATTCTTTTTAATGGCTGAGTAATACTCCATTGTGTATATGTACCACAGCTTTCTTATCCATTCATCTGCTGGTGGACATCTAGGTTGCTTCCATGTCCTGGCTATTATAAACAGTGCTGCGATGAACATTGGGTTACACGTGTCTCTTGCAATTCTGATTTCCTCAGTGTGTTTGCCCAGCAGTGGGATTGCTGGATCATAAGGCAGTTCTATTTCCAGTTTTTAAAGGACTCTCCACACTGTTCTCCATAGTGGCTGTACTAGTTTGCATTCCCACCAACAGTGTAAGAGGGTTCCCTTTTTGCCACACCCTCTCCAGCATTTATTGCTTGTAGACTTTAGGATCACAGCCATTCTAACTGGCGTGAAATGATACCTCATAATGGTTTTGATTTGCATTTCTCTGATAAATCCACGCACATATGGACACCTTATCTTTGACAAAGGAGGCAAGAGTATACAATGGATTAAAGACAATCTCTTTAATAAGTGGTGCTGGGAAAACTGGTCAACCATGTATTTTTTTTAAATTATTTGATTCAGGCTTTTCACTAAATCAGGATTGCCTTCTTCCCAATTACTCTTAATTATTGAAGTCTTATCTGTAGTTGCATTTTGAAGCTTTGCTACTTTTCAAAGTAGGAATTTAATATTAATGAACAGTAGTAAAATTTTGTTTATATTTGCTGTCCTTGTATTTTTATCACCTCAAGATAGTTAATAAATCAGTGTCCCTACCATAAGTATAAAGGGAAAGTAAATTAACTATAAAAATTGATTTTTAGAAAAGTGCAAGCCTAGTTTGTGGTTATAAAAATGGAAAACTTCCTTGAATATTTATTGAAGCATTCTTCTTTTGAATGAGAGTGAGATTATTTACTTTTTGGACAATGGCTATGCCAATCATCTCAACCCTCATTTCAGTGTCTTATTACACAGGCATGTAGTGTCCTCATGCCTCTTTTTCACTATTCAACATGAACTACACCCATGTTCTGGTTCTACTTTTCCTGTCAAAGCTTATCTTGCATTTGCGCCATTCTTTAAGAGACCTGTCAGATGAGTAACTGGCATATCTGTTGATACTGCTTTGCGTATGATATACGTCATTGATTCTAAGACACATGCTGTTTTTCTACATTCAACATCTTTGATATAGGATGCATTCTAAAAATCTATGGAATTTTACCATCAACAAGGGGTAAGTTAGTTGTCATGAAATTTGATCATTGTTATTCATATGGTCATCACTGCAATGTGTTGTATACTTTCTTGGTACTATATACATTGTTTTTTTTTTAATCTTTTAATTAATTAATCTTTTTTGGTTATGCTAGTTCTTCATTACTGCACAGGCATCATTGCTCTAGTTGTGGTGAGCAGTGGGTGGTGTATTCTCAAGTTGTGGTGCATGGGGTTCTTATTGCAATGCCTTTGCTTGTGGAGCACAGGCTCTACAGCACATAGGCTTAGTATTTGTGACACTGTTTCTTAATTGCCCCATGGCATGAGGGACCTTCTTGGACCAAGGATCAAACTCCTGTCTCCTGCATTGGCAGGCAGATTCTTAACCAATGGACCACCAAGGAAGTCCCATATTAGCATTGTTTTTAAAATGTCTCCAAAAAAACTAAAATGTGATTTCTCATTGAGGCAAAAGTTACTGAGTATGCAAGAAGAGATAGAAAAAGAGCAGGAGGCCTGCATTTCATACTAGTGATTGTGGTACACAGAAAATGCCTCACTGAACAAAGACATCCACACCTTAATTTCAGGAAACTATGATATGTTATCTTATATAGTCAATGGTAATTACAGTTCCTAAGAAGAAGACCTTAAAATAGTAAGATTATCCTGGATTATCAAGGTAAACCCCTTGTAATCACAAGGAAACTTAATAGTGGGAGACAGAGGCAGGAGATAAATCAGTCAACAGGAGACGCATTTACAAAAGAGAGATTCAGACAGATGGCAGTGTGAGAATTAGGCCCAGGATGGCCACTTTTGAATGGAATCATGAACCAAGGAGTGTGGGCAGCCTCACAAAGCTGTGAAAAAAGCAAAAGACAAAAAAAAAAAAAAAAAGGCTTTATTAAGGGCTGCATTCCCCTTGGATGCAAAAGGAGTGCAACCCTGCTGACAGTTTAATCTTAGCCCATTGAGACCCATTTAAGACATCTGTCCTCCATAACTGTAAGATAAAGATTGTGTATTGCTTTTAACTACCGCTTTGGTAGCAATTTGTTACAGCTGCAGTAGGAAGCCAGTTACATTAGTGATGAGTGGAGAAATGACACATTCATAATTTTATTTGAAGGAACAAACAAAAAGTTTTATGAAACTTAAGAAATAAAATTGCTTACGTGTATTACACCACATTGCATTATTTTTGCTATGTGTGAAAAATGAATATTTACCACACAACTAGTAACACAATTGAAGGCAGATGACAGAAGTGGCCAAATATTGTGGAGCTGATAAAAGAAATTGGAAAGCAACAAGAGATGGATGCAACCAATTCAAATAATATATAGAAGTATCATTAAAGCATTAAGTTACAGTTTAATTTTTAACTTTTTTTCTTTCTGAGGGGTGCATAATAATGGAATTTCTTAGAAGTGATGTCACTTTTCATTCAATTAAATAAATTAATAGTAAGGAATTTTTATATCAAAGTTAACTCAAGTTCATTGTGTTTATTTTGGAAAATATAGAAATGTATAATAAAGAAAAATGACATTTTCCATAATCCCCTGATTTTGGTCAGGATAATCCAGTTCATGTGATAAAAAGCAATCCCCAAATCTCAGTTGCTGAAGAAACAAAAATGAATTGCTTGCTCATTCTACCTGTCAACTGTGATTTGGCAAGAAGAGTCTCTATTTATAATAGCTACTCAAGGACCAAGGTTGGTGAAACAGTGATTGTGTTGAACATTAATTACTCTTTGTCATGTCAGCAACAGAGGGGTTTTGAAAAGTCTAACAGTGCAAATTAAATGCTGCATTCCAGAAGTGACATAATATTATTTCTGCTCACAACCCACTGGCAAGAAGTAGTTATATGGTTCCATCAAACAGAAGGAGGACAGGAAATACAATTGTATCATGTGTTGGGAAGGCTGAAATTTTAACAAACAATGGTTAATGACTACAGTATTTAACACTGATATAACCACCATTATTATTAAGAAACGAATGCATTTTCATCTAATTTTTGAATGTATATGTATTATTAAAGAGATTGACACTCAAATGTATGTACAATTTTACTTAATATTTACATAGTAACATTTTCCAATGTAATTAAATATTGTTATAAAACCATTTTATGTAATAGCTAATATTCCACCTCATGTATTTATATTAACATTCCCTTTTTAGATATTTGCAGTGTGTTTTGTTATTTATGCAATTATAAATAATGCTGTGGTGAATATTCATATAAATTCATGATGATAATATCAAGTACTGGCATTTAGTATCTTAAGGTATAAAATGAGCAAAATGAGAATTTGAGTAGATATAGCATGCCAAGTACAGGCTAAAATATTCTATTAGTCTATTAGATACCATCTAAATGACACAAAATAGAGCTATAATTTCTGAGTAACTGATAGACACCTCAAAAAGAAGGATATTTTCTTACACTTGTATGTAAGGTTAAACTGGTGGAGAATGCCACTTTGAGAAACAAACAAAAAAAAGAAATCATAAGGACCAGAATTAATCTCTTTCCTAAAATAAACATACAGACAATAGGAAATAAAGGACAGGAACCTTGAAAATGTACTTAAATGAAGTAAGCCGTATGATTTCCCCAGTTTACTACTTTGAGAGTTTCTAGGCTATGGTGCAGATAGGTGAAAGCCAAGCCGAACCCTATGGAGTCACTCTGTTGAGGAACTGGGAGTCTGGAGAAATTGAGCTAAGTACAATACATAGGGCAGTGTGTTGAAGATGAGAGAGTATTCAAAAAGTTCTAAGTGATTGAAAGGGATATGAGACATTTGAAGTGACAAGGAAACACGAGTACTAAAAGTATTTACAAGTACCAAAAGAAGTCAAGCCTGTATAAGCCAACCCTCAGGCATGACTAATTTTCTTCACTCAAAAGAATATTGAAAAGAATACAGTAGTACCCCCTAATCCACAGAGGATGTTTTCCAAGACTCCCAGTAAATGCCTGAAACCATGCATAGTACCAAACTCTATATATACTGTTTTGCTTATACATGCATACTTATACATATGTACCCCATGATAAAATTTATGAATTAGGCACAGTGACTAGTAATAATAATACATTAGAATGGAATGATTATAGCAATATACTGCAATAAATTAGGTGAATGTGGTCTTTTCCTCTCAAAATATCTTATTGTACTATACTCACCCTTCTAGTCATGATGATATGAAATAATAAAAATTCTTGCATAATGAGATGAAGTGAGGTCAATGAATAGGTATTGTGACATAGCATTGGACTACTATTGACCTTCTAATGAATCATGGGGATCATATGCTTTGGGTGATCCTGGACCATCTAGCTATGATGATGTCAATGGCTGGATATTATTAGGAGCAGATGATACTGATGGTTGGAGACCTCCAGCAGGATAAAGCAGGATGGTGTGAGATTTTATCACACTACTTGGAACAGTGTACAATTCAAAACTTATGAATTGTTTACTTCTGGAATTTTCTGTTCAATATTTTTGGACCTTGGTTGAATGCAGGTAACTCAGACTACTTAACTGACTGTATTTTTTGATCATGTCTATGAAGAAACTACCTGTGTCAAGGTGAAAAAGCCCTCAGGGAAGTTTTGAGGACGGTACCTGGGACATACATGGGACCCAGAATAGTGCCTTTTCCTAGAAGTCAGACTGTGAAACCTCATTGTTCACAGGGCATTGGGCAGATTACTCAGAAGGTTCTTGACTCATTATTGGGGAATAAATAGTGCTAAGCTAATCTTTAGCTTAATGAAATTAAAACATGCTTACTCCTTGGAAGAAAAGCTATGACCAACCTAGACAGCATATTCAAAAGCAGCGATATCAGTTTGCCAACAAAGGTCCATCTAGTCAAAGCTATGGTTTTTCCAGTAGTCATGTATGGATGTGAGAGTTGGACTATAAAGAAAGCTGAATGCCGAAGAACCGATGCTTTTGAACTGTGGTGTTGGAGAAGACTCTTCAGAGTCCCTTGGAGAGCAAGGAGATGAAAATGAGTCAATCCTAAAGGAAATCAGTCCTGAATATTCATTGGAAAGACTGATGCTGAGGCTGAAACTCCAGTACTTTGGCTACCTGATGTGAAGAACTGACTCACTGGAAAAGACCCTGATGCTGGGAAAGACTAACGACAGGAGGAGAAGGGGATGACAGAGGATGAGATGTTTGGATGGCATCACTAACTCAATGGGCATGAGTTTGAGCAAACTCTGGGAGTTGGTGATGGACAGGGAAGCCTGGCATGCTGTAGTTCATAGGGTCACAAAGAGTTGGACAGACTGAACGACTGAACTGAACTGAAGTTATCCAAGCTCTGGTTGTGCCTAACACTTTTTTTTTTTTCTTCAAAACAGAGTACTTTATTAACTTTTCACACAGATGTTTTTATATTTTCTCAAAAATACTCCTAGCACAAGACCCAAATATCAGAGGTGGAACAAATGCATGCTTACTGGCATAGGGAAATGTAGTTTAGGCTGTGAGCTGCCACACCTATGGAACCTCTCATTTATGTCTGCATTCCAAACTGCTGCATTTGATTTTACAGCATCAAAAGTGGACAGAAAATACACTCTTGTATCAATTAACACACCATGCAATCTTTTTATACCTCTAATCTTAAATAGTGTCTGTGAACTGAAGCAAAACGTAAGGCAGATTTCCATGATTTTGACCTCTATAAGCAATTATGTAAAGTTTAAAAATAAAATAAAATTTAAAAAATAAATAAATGAAGTAATATGGAAAAAAATCTTACTGCTTTATGCTCCAAATCATAAGCCTGAGGATATAATATCTTGAATGATTTGGACTAACTGATGACTGCCTAACACTTCTTAAAAGCATGACTTGAAAAGATAAAACCATTTCCAAGTAATTTTATATATCTATATCTATATAATTTTTTCCTAAAGCTTTGTTCTGGGATATATAAAATCATTTGGAAGTCCCTTGGACAGCAAGATGATCAAACCAGTCAATCCTAAAGGAAATCAGCCCTGAATATTCATTGGAAAGACTGATGCTGAAGTTCTAGTACTTTGGCCGCCTGATACGAAGAGTCGTCTCATTGGAAAAGACCCTAATGCAAGGAAGGATTGAGGGCAGGAGGAGAAGGGGATGACAGAGGATGAGATGGTTGGATGGCATCACTGACTCAATGGACATGAGTTTGAGCAAACTCTGAGTGATAGTGAAGGACAGGGAAGCCTGGTGTGCTGCTGTCCATGGGGTTGCAAAGTCAGACACAGCTTAGTGACTGAACAAAAACAATATAATATAAATATATATAAGTGTGTGTGTGTGTGTGCATATTAATTCAACAAAGGCAAACATAAATTCAGGCAAGGGAAGAATTAGAAAAATACAACTCATAATGAAGAGAAAAATTAAACAATTGAAATTTACTTAGATATTAGATGGTAGCAGATAACGATATTAAACCAGTTGTTATAACTATGTTATATATGTACATAAAGATAAACAGAGACATGAAAAATATTTGAACAGATTTAAATAAAACATCTAGAGATGAAAACTATAATGTGTGTAATGAAAAATTCACTGGTTGGGATTAATGGCAGACTAGGCATTGGAGAGGAAAAGATTAATAAACTCAAAGACATAGCAATGGGGAAAAAATAATTCAGCTAATGAGAAGCATTTCTGGGATAACTTCAAGGATCCTGATATATGTAGAATTCATATCCTTAGATGAGAAGAAAGAGAGAGAAAGTCAGACAAGATATTTCAAGAAATAGTGGACAAATTTTTTTTCCAAACTGATAAAAACTGTAAACCTTGTGATCCCCAAAGTTCAGGGAACCTCAACCACAAAAACTCAAGAAAAAGTACAAGGCATATCAGTATCAAATTGACTAAAACCAGCAGTGAAGGTTAATCTTAAAAATACCCAGAGAATAATAAACAAAGTGCTAACACTATCTGATTTTGAAATTCATTATGTAGTTAGAAAACATATAGCACTGTGATTTTAGCCTTCATGATTATCGAATCAATGGGGCAGAGTAAAGCGCTGGCAAAGAGACTTGCAAATATATGGATGACTGATTTTGACCAAGGTGCAAAGGAAAGACAGTGGAAAGAAGATAGTCTTTTTAGCAAATGTTATTGGCCAATTAGATATTTATATATAAGAAAATGAATTTTTCTTAAATGATCAGTATCTTGCACTATATATAAAAATTAACTCAAAATAGATCATAGACCTAAATGTAAAACCTAAAGTTGTATCTCTTGTAAAGGAGTAAGCAATTTATTACCTATTTTTGTCAATAAAGTTTTATGGGAAAAGTCCAGGACAGCAGAGTTGAGTTGCTGTGTTTTTAAGACAATTTAGAGAGAGAGATGGAGAAGGCAATGGCACCCCACTCCAGTACTTTTGCCTAGAAAATCCCATGGATGGAGGAGCCTGGTAGGCTGCAGTCCATGGGGTCGCTAGAGTCGGACACGACTGAGCGACTTCACTTTCACTTTTCACTTTCATGCATTGGAGAAGGAAATGGCAACCCACTCCAGTGTTCTTGCCTGGAGAATCCCAGGGACGGGGAAGCCTGATGGGCTGCCGTCTATGGGGTCACACAGAGTCGGACACTACTGAAGCGACTTAGCAGCAGCAGCAGGAGAGAGAGAGAGAGTGAGAGAGAGAGAAGTTGACACAGAGAGACTGACATATGCACAGAGACTGATTAAGAAATTATGTGTTTGAGTAACTGGCACCTGTGTAGCCTTTGCAAAGGGTCTTTACTGACTCTGAGGGCTGTAGCATGGTGAAACGGAGAAGACGATGGCACCCCACTCCAGTACTCTTGCCTAGAAAATCCCATGGATGGAGGATCCTGGTAGGCTGCAGTCCATGGGGTCGTGAAGAGTTGAACAAGACTGAGTGACTTCACTTTCACTTTTCAGTTTCATGCATTTGAGAAGTAAATGGCAACCCACTCCAGTGTTCTTGCCTGGAAAATCCCAGGGACGGGGGAGCCTGGTGGGCTGCCGTCTATGGGATCACACAGAGTCGGACACGACTGAAGCAACTTAGCAGCAGCAGCATAGTGAAAAGTATTTTGCTTGCTGATATTTTCAAAGAAACAATCTTTGTGTTCCTCATTCTTTTCAGTTATGTAATTAATGACCAATCAGTCATTGATTTTATCACTGTGTTTTTCCTGTACAGAGGTTTCAACACTTGTAAGTCTGGGAGTCATATAATTCAGTGGCTTTTTAGAGGGACTGTAAGGGCCTCAGAAGTTGACATGTTCTCAAATTGGCCACCTGTGACAGGTGTTTGAAATTCTACCATTGGTCTGTACCACAGTTACTTAAAATTTTGACCCTTTTAAAATTGTTCTATGAATGAGTTGTTTTTAAAAGCCTGCTGTGAATGGGGGATTTATAAAGCATGAAGTCAACTTTCATCTGGTGAAGTCAAAAAGACGGTACAAAAGGGCACCCAAGATGAATCTAATGTTTGCAGTTTCACTGAGGCTGCCCCTAGTGACATTGCACTGAAATATCTTAAAGGAATCAGTTCAAATTGTAGCACGTTTCAGCCCAACGTTCCTATAGGATGAACACTAGCATTTGCTTTTTCTCTTTCTGTTTATTGAGTGCTGATATTACCACAAATGGTAAATAACTAAATAGAAGTCATTTCCCTTTCTTCCTCTAATACCAGAACACCCAGATGCAAAATAAAATGTTCAGTTTTCCATCTGGATATTTTGTCTTCATGATGCCAAACACACAACTGCTTGCAAAGTGCTCAACTGTTGATGACATTTTTCTTGTGCCTTTACAGTGTTTTGCCGCTGGTAATGCAAGCACCGTATCCTATTAGAAGCTTGACTCCTCAGCAAATTGCTCAATTACATCACTAGCCACCTCCACTTCATTGGGCCCTGTTCATCTGATGACAACTTAGTATAATGGTAAAAAGTGTGGACAATGTGGGTATATTGCTAGGGTCCAAATCCTTTTTCAGCTGCATGCTAGCTATGTCACTAAGGGGATTAGTCTTTCCTTGCCCATTTCTGCAGCTGCAAGATGAAGATGATGAGCATACCTAATAGAATTGTTGCCACAGTTAACTCCAATAAATGTAAAGTGCCAGGAATATAATGAATATTATATAAATGTTATATTTATAAATATACATATAAATGTTATATTTTTGTTCTTCCTTGTAGTAAAGCATCTAATGATGCTGTGGAGCTACCTTGGAACTGGGGAGAGGATGACCATGGGGACTTCTAGGTCCCAAAATTATTTTCTTCCATTTGTTAAAACAGATCTACAGTGACTTAAATGGTATGAATGCCAAGCCAGTTGAGAAGCGGAAGTGCAGGACCTTGAAATGTCCTTCAGGCACATGCAAGCCTGCTTGGGCATGTGATTCCATTCTTTTCCATGGGTTTACAATGTAAACAAGCTGGGGGGGTGTCTTCTTAAGTAGCTACATGATTATAAAAAGGGCTAATAGCTACTTCTAATCTTACCTACTCAATGCTGGAGGAATTTCCTCTTATTAAGGACTTTGTCTTGGATTTTGGATTTAAGATTTTATAACCTAAATGGAGCAAAAGAGGGAAAATGAGCTATTTAGTTTCATACATTCCAACCAGAAACTTTCAGAAGTGTACCCTATGGACACAGCTGCTCATCAGAGAGGTTATTTTTTTTGTTTGTTTAAGGGTCAGCCCTTAGCAAAACTGTGAAATAGCCAATGTTGATCCTAAGACATGTTCTGATACCTTTTTGAGTTCTCTTTGGCTCCTCAACCCCAGGTGTCTGGTGACTTCCTAATGGCTTGGATCTTCCAAGTTATGAAGGAAAGAGATCTGGTAAATTAAAATAAGAGTGTCAAGATACTTAATCTATTATCTCTGTTAGAAATTTTGAAAGAGACTGCTCATACAGGGTAAATCCGTTTTGGTGGGAGTTGAACTATAAATGGTCTCAGTGAAAGAAGTGCACACAGTGCATACAGAGATTAGGAGACTCTAATCTTTATATCCCAACTGCCTATTATGCTGCAGTATAAAGCCAACCCTACCTTGAGCTCTTATCAAGTAATGGTCAGAAAGCTAAGCTATTCAAAATTAAATAATTATAACTAGCATTCCCCATGTATCAGTAAGCCTCTGGGGTTGAAATAATCTTGGAAGGTACATAATGTAAGGTTAAAAGAAAAATAACTTTGATCTACAAACCTATCAATCAATTTGAGAACTGTTTAGAAAAATCACATTGTGGTTAAGGCACCCAAAGCTTAGAAAGATCAAGGGAATTATTTTCAGTTCAAATATCTATAATCTTTTGGAACATACAGCTCTAGGAACTCAAAACTGATTTTTTTTGTGTGTGTGTGGATTAGAACTGTGTCTCCTAGTTTGAATATGTCATTGCCCTTTATTTTCCATATAAATAAAATGCACCATGTTTTTATGAGAATTTTGATATAAAGCTAAACAGAAGGTTCACATATTTATATTATTATGTGTAATTTTAATGTATTTTATATTAAAAAAACTTAGAAAACAATTGCTTACAAATGAATTTCTAGCAAATAGCAAAACATTGTGAATTAAGAATCCATTATATTTCCTAATTTTCCCCCCTGCTTACAGAATTCTGAATGCATGTCTGTCAAAATAGCCATGAGATGATTTAAAATTTTCATTATTTGAACTAAATCAACATAAATTGGAATGAAAGCACTATATGATGTTATAAGCAGCAGGACTGAAAGCTTTACGTTTCAAAAGCATGAGACTAGATGGACAGGCCCTGAATTGCTTGAATAGACTAGTTTATGGCAGTAGGGATAGACTTAAATCTTAACAAAGAGCTTCATTGGATATAGACATGCCTTTTTGACACTTAAAATGTTGCAACAGGGTTCTTTGTTAATATGTGCTGTACATTTATTCATACTCATAGATAAAAGAACTCATATTTCCACAAGGGGAGTGGAAGACACTTCCCTATATGGCCCATCTCCTGAGGTAAAATCATGTTCAAAATAAGATGCAGGTAAATTCTATCCCAATGATACCTTATCCATTCCCAATATACAAACCCAGAGTCTGTTATCTGCACCCACTTTTTCTGGCCAATGCTGCTGTCTGAAAAGGATCACATGGCAGTCATTTGCACCTTACAATGAACTTAATTCATTGTGTATAACAAGAAAATTTATTTTTTTAAAAGTGTATTTATACAGTTGTATATATATATCGTTATGCACTATGCCAAAATAGTTCTCTTTTGTATAAAAGAGAAAACGTGCTAACTTACTTACTCAGGTTCACTTTAAGGGTGATGATTTAAACTAGCCCAGGCAGAAATGTTGCCATATGCTTCCATTAGCAACTCAGAAGAAAGGAAGCAGATCTGAATGAAACTCATATCTGAACATGAACCATAGAGCAGAGGTTTTGTTTAAAGAGAAAAATTGTTGCAGATCCTTCTGAAAAGAAGTTATTTTATTCTTAAAACAAGTTAATTTTCCTTTATTGTGGATTTTCACAAAGTAATTGTAGACAAAGCTGTGTAAAAATTCAATTTTGTTACAAAACTATGAATAGGTTGAGAGAGGAAAATGAAGCCTGTATAAAAACAAATGTATCCATCAAATAAGAAAAGAAAGTAACTGATACTTAGTATCATTCATTTTCTTTTTTGTATTGCTCATTTGAGGAACAGATGTAATTACTTACAGCTTTACTCTCTCTGTGTGTAA
Source organism: Bos grunniens (assembly GCF_055505025.1). NCBI lineage: Eukaryota > Metazoa > Chordata > Mammalia > Artiodactyla > Bovidae > Bos > Bos grunniens. The sequence goes on along the minus strand of NC_141194.1, from coordinate 80,957,376 downwards.
TTAATTTTGAGACTGTGAACAAGAAAATGAACAGAATATAGCTCATTATCCAGTTATACAAGGGTTAAGTTGTAACCCACTGCAGTCAGCTATCAACTGTGCCCTGAGGGGAATTCAGGATGAAAAAACAGGATGAGGCACCCTGTGCTTTGGATAAGCAATCCCTTACTTAGATAGTAAGATGTATATCTCAAGAAGAATTTCAGTGACCCCAGATACTTCTAACTTCCCAAACATAGAAAAACACTAAAATCATTAACTTGAGAGATCTGTTCTTTGTGATTTGCAATAATCTTTTACCTAGATGTTTGACTACAAGTATTCCCAAGTATTTCTATATATATAAATATATATGTATATACATATATATACATACACACACACACACACATATAAGTATATATAGAGGCTCCTCCTCTATCTCTTCTGGGGCAGTTTACTTGTGGTACTGAGTGGTTGCCTCTCAAACTATAGTCCTCAGTAAGATCCTGTTGCTGTTCAGTCACTAAGTCATGTGGGACTCTTTGCAACCCCATGGAATGCAGCATGCCAGGTTTCCCTGTCCTTCACTATCTCCTGGAGTTTGCTCAAACTCATGTCCATTGAGTCGATGACACCATCCAACCATCTCATTCTTTGCCACTCTTTCTCTTCCTGGCCTTAGTCTTTCCCAGTGACAGCTTATGGTGAACAATGTTGGATTCGTGATCTCCAAAGGAGAAGATTTTATTTTGGGGGCCAGGGCCCAGGTTTGATCACTCAAGAGCTTTGGTGTAGCAGAGTTTTATTAAAGTATAAAAAGGGACAGAGAAAGTTTCTGACATAGACATCAGAAGGGGGACGGAGAGTGCCCCCCTTACTAGTCTTAGCAAGGGAGCTATACACTTTTTCAATTGGTTATTACAATAATCTCTCAAGGTTGTAAAGGTCTTACCAGACTCACTCCCACAATTTACATTTTAAGATATCATGTTTAGAACCAATAACTGAAAGATCTTACCAGGCCACTCCCACAACACACACTTTAAGATGACAGGATTAGGCAGAAGGTTCTTAAGAAGGAGAAACATTTCTTCAAGCAGGAAGCATTGTTGTTATATAATCCTTAGTACAGAGTTTAAGATGAGTTGTTTTGTTGTGTAATCATTAGCTCTGGGCTTAAAGAAAAAAACATTTTATGTGCCTAAGACTAAGGAATGTAGGGAGAAAAAAAAAAAAAAAGTTTGTCTTTTTCTCCTCCTGGAGAGCCTCAGACCCCTTTCTCCTTCTCGGGGACCCCAGACTTCTTATCAACCTACCTAAAAATTAACTCTCTCACCAGCATCAGGATCTTTTCTAGTGAGTTGGCTCTTTCCATCAAGTGGCCAAAGTATTGACCCTGAATAAATCTAAACTCAGAACTTTCATGTTATATGTTTTTCTTTACTCTTGCCTGGAAAATCCCATGGATGGAGGAGCATGGTAGGCTACAGTCCATGGGGTCCCAAAGAGTCAGACATAACTGAGTGACTTCACTTTAAATTGACATTACAATAGCAGCAGAAAGTAACATTAGAACGGTATTTTCAAAGATATGCCTATTTGTCCAGTCAAAAGAACCACAAACATGCAGGTGTCCAGATAGCAATAATGCAAGAAAATATAGGACACTTGATAAATCAAATTTTTTCTAATATTGACAGATGTTCAGACATCCCATCAGGCAGGAAGGATATTAAGCATTATCAAAATACTGGTCAATCTCCTTCTGGCCTCTATGATTTTTGATGAGAATTCCAACTGTTATTTTTATTGAGACTCCTTTGTATTGGATTGGACAAAAAGTTCATTCAGGTTTTCCAGTACATTTTATGGAAAAATCTGAATGAACTTTTTGACCAACCCAATCTATAAGTTACATTTCACTCATTGTTTTTGAGATTCTTTGGCTTTGGCAGTTTGTCTATGATGTGTGTAAGTTTAGATACTTTTTAATTTATCCTACTATTTAGTTGGTTATTGAACAGTTGTGCATATTCATGTTTTTCATCGTATTTTAGTAGTTTTTAACAGATATTTTCTCAAATATTTTTTTGGCCTTTCTTTTCCTTCTGGAACTCTCATATATATGTTGTCTATTTGGTGATGTCTAACAGACCTCTGAGATAATTATTCTTCCTTATTTCTGTTGCTTAGTACAACTTGACCTGACTTCAAGTTTTATGAATTCTTCTTCTACCTGTTCAAATCTGCTATAGAACTCTATTAATGATTTTTTTATTTTAATTATTGTGATTTTTAAGCTATAGAATTTGTGTTTGGTTCTGTTTTTTTTTTTTTAAATAAATTCTGTCTCTACTGACATTTTCTTCTGGTTAGATATCATAGCCATACACTCCATTAATTCTTTATACACATGCACACACACATATATTTGGTTTTCTAAACATTTTTATAATATTTAATTTAACATCTTCATCAAATAAGTCCAACATCTTCCATAGGGGCACTTATGTTGATTGTCTTTTTTCTTTCAAGTGGACTATCTATTCATGTTTATTTCCATGTCTTCTAATTTTTCTTTTCTTTTTTTTTTTTTTTTTTTGAGTAACTGATATTTTAATATAATGTAGTGACTCTGGGAATAAGAATTTCATTCTTCACAGAGTTTGTTGTTGCTCCTCGTAACTAGTTTTGTTGTTGTTTTTCTTCATTTGTTTAATGACTCTTGGACTAATTCTGTAAAGTGCTTTCTTGACATATGTAGCCAGCAAAATGTCTGTTTGCTTAGTTCAGGTGTCAGCTAATACCTGGACAGAAATTTAGTTAAATTCCACAAGCCATTAATTCTCCTGGCCTTCACCAAAGAATTTTACAAGTTACTTGACACATGCCTTCAGTTTTCTGCAGTTTGCAACTCTGCCTTAGCCATACTTCCTGCTTATTCAGAGCCTTACAGTCACTTAGAAGTGAGAGATTAGAGCTTTCTAAGGTCTTTCTTGGGCATGCCTACAGCCCTGAACTCCATGTGGCCTTCTAGAGTATCCAAAATATGTTGAGCTTTAAAGTCTACTACAAACATCTCATTTACCAGTTTTTCGTTTTACGTTTTTCAGTCAGCCTTTTGTTAATTCCAACTGGTATCACTGTCCAGGTAGCTGCAGGGTTAAATAATTACCACTACTTTTTTTTTAAATCAAATTCCATGAGGGGATTTACACAGAGGGAGCTCTGATTCAGGTCAGTTAAAGACAGATCTGAGAAAGGAGATATGCAAGGAGCTCCTAGACATGTCAAATAGTGACAATTATCAGAAGATTAATTTTTTAGAAATCCAAACCTGTTTTTGTTCCCTCCATTGGTTGCCAGAGTGCAGGTTTTCATATTGCTGTGGCTACTATATTTGTGAGTCTGTCAGTTTTCAAGGTTTCCATATATCTGGGGAGTGGAGGATAGAAGTAGGGAAAGCTAAAATAACACAAACTTTTCTATTTTTACTGAGATTCAACTGTTCTTCTTTAAGAAATACTTTTTGTATTACTGTAAGCCTTTAGTTATCATTCAGATTTTTAAAAAAAGGTTGATTTGGGCCATTTTTTCCCAGTGTTCTCATTGCTTTCATGGGGGAGAGGACTTTTGGAGAGCTTCTTTATTAGGTCCTTTGACAACTGTCTTTGACTTTTGCTCAGATCAGCAGAATATTGGCTTTTCTCACATAGTAATAACCTTTAATAGATCTTCCTTGTACAATGTATAGAAAGGGTATTTCAACAGTTAAATATTTTGGTATAGAAATAAAGCCATCTGTTCCATTTAAAACATAGTCTCATGTAATTTTTATTTTTAAGAAAAAATTTGTTGCCTTTATAGATAGCATATTTCATTACTGAGGTAGGAGAATATAATTCTGTAAGAATTTTGGCAATGATAGTTTTTATTTTACAGCATCCCTGTCCCCCCATACACATTCATCTCCTCTTGACATCAGTCAATGAGAATAATTTTATTGCAAGGCCCTGAGGCATGCTATTTGTTTCAAATTATATAGATAGATTCAGAATGTTTATCATAGTCTCCTGAAGTCTGAATGATACATATTGCAAATACAATGTACAGTCATTCAGCATTCTTCATACCAGATGAGGTTCATATGGAAGGTACTAGAAGGTTAAAAGTGTAAGGTATAGTTCTGCCAAGACAGAAAAGAAGGAGAGATGACCTCAACGGAGGTAGGTTCCTTTTATTTAGGCAAGGAGGGGCAACAGTTAACCTAACGACTAGGCTGAGCACGTGAGGGATCAGATCAGGGAGGCTTCTTATCTAAAGTGAGGTTTATGGACGCTATAAGGGAAACGTTAGGCAGGGTGTTTGGGGTATTCTTTAGTTGAGATGGCATTTGTAGTTGAACAGGGGGTGGGAGGTTTTGGGCAGGGGGTGATAAGTCCTCTGGGCACAGGGTGATAAGTCCCAGGCAGATGTAGGGGGTGGAAGTTTTCTGGACAGGGGGTGATAAGTACTAGGTAGATGCAACAGGCCCAGGGCATCAGGGTGGGACTTAGAGTTCAGTTTTGTTTTCTCCGAAGTTAGATGATTTAGCAAGGGCCTTTGAGACTGTTGTTTTCTTTTCGAGGCCCAAAGACTCCTTCAAAAAGGAACACTATTCTCAGATTCATTTGTTTGTATCATTTCCAGGGGGATTTTAATTTACCATATTTGAATGTAACCCAAGAGTAACAGGTTTGGTCTCCAAGGTTTGATGTATTCCAACCCCACATTGTGTAAAGCAAATTTCTTATATGGAGATGGCCATTACATTTTGAAATAAGGCTGCAGATCTTCAAAAATCTTATTTCTTTCTATTCCACAGAATCTTGATACTTTGGCATGTATACAACGTGGGAAAAAAAACACACTGTAAATAGATAGTAATAGTCAATAGATTTTTGAACTTAGATTTTGTATCTCATACTCCTTAGGTACTTCATTGAGCTGTTCCAAGTTTACTATCAGTTCTTCCTTTGTGGCTCAGCTGGTAAAGAATCCACCTGCAATGTGGGATACCTCGGTACTATCCCTGGGTTAGGAAGATCCCCTGGAGAAGGGAAACGCTACCTATTCCAGTATTCTGGCCTGGAGAATTCCTTGGACTGTATGGTGCATGGGGTCACAAAGAGTCGGACACAACTGAGCAAGGAACGATGAAATAGCATTCATTATAGCTTGCTTAATCCAAGTAAATCTGACCTGAAAATGATGATTAATAGAGCCACTACAGTCCTTCAAATTACATTTAAGTTACTCTAAAAGTAATATACAAATGTAAAGTATAAAAAGCAAAAGTGTTAATGATACACTACAATGATTGTATACTTCCTTCACAATCACAGGCCCATCAAAATCCATTTCAGTATGTCAGAATTCATTGTGAGTGCTGCATTATGGATCACTTCATGTTTAAGAACGTTAGGACTTCAGAGCTGAATGAATTATAAACTCTTAATAAAGAACAATTGTACCACGTAGGTTTCTCCTTTGCTGTTGTTCAGTTGCTTAGTCAGATCCAACTCTTTGAGACCATGGACTGCAGCATGCTAGACTTCCCTGTCCTTCACGTCTCCCTGAGTTTGCTCAAACTCATTTCCATTGAGTTGATGATACCATCCAACAATCTCATCCTCAGTTGTCCCCTTCTCCTCCCACCCTCAATCTTTCCCAGCATCAGGGTCTTTTTCAGTGAGTTGGCTCTTCACATCAGGTAGCCAGAATATTGGAGTTTCAGTATCAGTCCTTCCAAAGAATATTCAGGGTTGACTCCCTTTAGGTTTGATCTCCTTGCAGTCCACGAGACTCTCAAGAGTCTTCTCCAACAGCACAGTTTGAAAACATCAATTCTTCCATGCTCAGCCTTCTTTATGGTCCAACTTTCACATCTATATATACATGACTCCTGGAAAAAACATAGCTTTGACTATATGAACCTTTGTGGGCAAAGTAATGTCTCTGCTTTTTAATACTGTCTAGGTCTATCCTAGTTTTTCTTCCAAGGAGCAAGTGTCTTTTAATTTTGTGGCTGCAGTCATGATCCACAGTGATTTTGAAGCCCAAGAAAATAAATTCTGTCATTGTTTCCATTTTTTACCCTATCTATTTGCCATGATATGATGGGCCCAGATGCCATGATCTTAATTTTTTGAATGTTGAGTTTTAAGCCAGCTTTTTCTCTTCTCTTGCACTTAATTCAAGGGGCTCTTTAGTTTCTCTTTGCTTTCTGGCTTTAGGATTGTGTCATCTACATATCTGAGGTTATTGATGTTAGTAGGTTATTGATATCTGCTTTTTTTAAAATTTTTTTAAAAATTTTATTTTATTTTTAAACTTTACATAATTGTATTAGTTTTGCCAAATATCAAAATGAATCCATCACAGGTATACATGTGCTCCCCATCCTGAACCCTCCTCCCTCCTCCCTCCCCATACCATCCCTCTGGGTCGTCCCAGTGCACTAGCCCCAAGCAGATATCTGCTTTTTAGTTATACCTTATAAACTATTGATTGCCTTCGTAGAAATTTACTACTTGTAGATAGAAAGAATTTTCTACTATAAGATTAAAAATAGGGTTGGAGATGGGACTAGAGAATTTCAGTGATTGCAATGGTTGGCTGAGTTCTACATCTATGTTGGTGGTAGGGAAAAATAGAGACTGATCACAGGAACAAAGGATCAGGAGAATGGGACTAATAATATACACACAATAGAGGAAGAGCAATCAGCTATGCAGTAATTCTCACTGGATGGGTATTATAGTACAGTTGCCCAAAAAGTGGATTCAGGTTGGGTTGGAAAGCCATGAGTAAACAAACAAAAAAATAACAATGATAATAACAGTATGATAATAAAGCATGTATAATGATCTAATAAATTATTCAGTGTAGTGTTGCTAGGACTACGTACTTGAGGAACTTCGAGGTAAGAATATACCTTTAGGCTGTTTCAGCTAAGAATGACTGTATGATAACAAACCCTTGCTGAGTCTTGAGTGCTGGTCCACAGCAGATTAGTAAGTCAAATAACACATCTTTTACTTACTAAAAAGTACATCTTCAATGAATCTAAGACTGTATATAAGTTTTTCCAAATCACAATCATATCAGTGCTGTTAAAGGTACCAAAACTACTACATGCTACTCCGGGATTCACTCGATTGCACAGAGGTAGCCTGTAGCTCAAACTTCTCTAGACTTTGCCAGCAAGTAATATTGTTGAATTCATAACTATAATCCACATTATATGCTTAAGATTTCAAATACTGATGCACCAAATCTCTTAAACACCTAAATCTCTTAAAAATCTTACTCAAACTGATGTGTCACACATGTTTACAAGCAATATTTTTGTGTTATACTTCCATGTTTGTTTTTGAACCATGTCCAAAAAAAAAAAAAAAAAACTTAACAATAATATCATCATAGTCTCTGCTATGGACTAAATGCTTATGTCCCCCCAAAATTTATATACTGAAATTGTAATCACCCATTTGATAACATTTGATGATGAGACTTTAGGAAGATGATTAGGTAATTAAGGTACAGCCCTCATGATGGGATGGAAAGTAAAAGTTGCTCAGTTGTGTCTGACTCTTTGCGACCTATGGACTATACATATACAGTCCAGGCCAGAATACTGGAGTGGGTAGCCTTTCCCTTCTACAGAGGATCTTCCCAACCCAGGGATTGAACCCAGGTGTCCTGCATTGCAGGCAGATTCTTTACCAGCCGAGCCACAAGGGAAGCCCAAGAATACTGGAGTGGGTAGCCTATCCCTTCTCCAGCAGATCTTCCTGACCCAGGAACCGAACTGGGGTCTCCTGCATTGCAGGTGGATTCTTTATCAACTGAGCTATGAGGGAAGCCCTAGTGAAGGGATAGTGCCCTCATAAGAAGAGAAATGGGAGAGCTTGCTTCTTCTCTCTCTATGTTCTGCCATAGTTAAGATACAATAAGAAGACTGTCATCTGCAAACCAGGAAAGGACTTCTCAGCAGATGCCTAACATCTCAGCACTTCAATTTAGACTTTTCCAGTCTCCAGAAGTGTGAGAAATAAATGTCTATTGTTTAAGCCACTTAACTTATGGTTATTTGTTATTGTAGCCTGAACTGACAGAGTCTTTTTCCCAAATCCATTCACAATGACAGGAAACTAACTCCAAATTTTTGCCAGCTATAACCTTGTGAGGTGTAAAGGTGATACATTGTCCTTTGGAACTCTGAATGAGTCAAAGCTATGTAATGCTCCTTGCAGAAGTTGGAAAATGTCATCCAGGCCCTGAAATAGTATTACTGATTCCCCCATATGTTCACATTCTCTCCCCAGTAAGCAGCTACTTGAACTGTTGTATAAAGCCCATTTTTGTACAAGTCTGAAATGTTAATTCATATTGCACAGTCAAGGGACCAAATGGTATTATCACCTCTATTTCTCTTTCCTTTCATTCAGACACACATGCACATACATACACACAGTCGCTCAAAACAAAACCCCTCATAACTTTGTGTAAATTATGTCTCCTTAAACTTGCTTACCAGGCATGCTGAAATATATCTGAATCCTAGGCTAACTGAAAGCTGGTCTTCTACTCTAGCTGCATAAGAATATGAGTGTTGTTGTTTATACCTCACATTCCTTATGCATATGCTATCTATGCGAATATATTCTACTCCCATCTTTTCACTTACTTGCTGTGGATTTTGAACACGACTAATTGTCCCAAATCTGAGTTTCCTTATTTGAAAAGTGAGAGTGGGACCAAAACTAGATAATATTAAGGTGATTTTTATTTCTGCTTTTACATTGTTCTATTATTCTACAGGAAGAATCAAATAACATGTATTATTAGCCTACATCAAAATTTCTTCTTCCGTTCCTTAATAATAATTCACACATTATACTCATCAGTCAACCAATAAGATTTATGGAGCATTTACTATGCAATTAATAGACACTCAACTAAGAAACTACAAATTCAAAAAAAGGGATTCAAGTGAGGATACTTTTCTGTGTGGAAGTTCGTAGTAAAACTTTCTGAAAGAGGATACCTGAGCTGAGTCCCAGAATGAATAGGAATGTACAGATTTCAAAAGATCAGGGAGATTTGAGACAGTGCTGTGAATTCTGTAACTTCACAGAGTTCTATTATTGCTATTGGAGAATTACTGGAATATTAAGAGGCAAAACTGGAGATGTTGGCAGATGCTTCATAAAAAGGAGCCTCCCATTATCACAGTAAAAGTTTGTATTTTATCCAGAAGGTAATGGGAAACACTGAAGGATTTTGATCAGGAAATAATATGATCACATCAGCAAATTAAAAAAAAAAATAATTCTGGTACTGATATAGACAATAGATTAGACAAAAGTAAGATTTGCAGCAGGTATACTGGGTAAAGGGTTATTGGCTGAAATCCAGGATGAAATGATAAGTACATGAAGTAAAACACTGCCATGGGGAAAAGAGATCTGTAGAAAACAATAAGAAAATAGAATGAACACATTTTGTGATTTGTTGATATGAGGAGTTTTAGCCAAACAAAAGAATTCTCACTTGACCTATCTGAAAATGATACTTCTAGTCATCAATTTTAGGAATTTAAGGGGGAATTGCAACCACAGAATGTAGAGAATAGAAGGGATGGATTTGAGCCACCTGGGAAACATTGCTGAGGTGATGCTAAATCTAGATCAGAAAAATACTTACGTGGAAGTCTCATCATATAAGAGGTAGTTTAAATCCATAGGACTAGACAAAAGTCTCATCATATAAGAAGTAGTTTAAACCCATCAGTTCAGTTCAGTTCAGTCGCTCAGTCATGTCCGACTCTTTGCGACCCCATGAATAACAACACGTCAGGCATCCCTGTCCATCACCATCTCCCGGAGTTCACTCAAACTCACATCCGAGTCAGTGATGCCATCCAGCCATCTCGTCCTCTGTCGGTCCCTTTTCCTCCTGCCCCCAACCTCTCTCAGCATCAGAGTCTTTTACAATGAGTCAACTATTCACGTGAGGTAGCCAAAGTACTGAAGTTTCAGCTTTAGCATCATTCTTTCCAAAGAACACCCAGGGCTGATCTCCGTTAGAATGGACTGGTTGGATCTCCTTTCAGTCCAAGGGACTCTCAAGAGTCTTCTCCAACACCACAGTTTAAAAGCGTCAATTCTTCGGCGCTCAGCTTTCTTCACAGTCCAACTCTCGCATCCATACATGACCACTGGAAAAACCATAGCATTGAGTAGAAGGACCTTGTTGGCAAAGTAATGTCTCTGCTTTTGAATATGCTATCTAGGTTGGTCATAACTTTTCTTCCAAGGAGTAAGCATCTTTTAATTTCATGGCTGCAGTCACCATCTGCAGTGATTTTGGAGCCCAGAAAAATAAAGTCTGACACTGTTTCCCCATCTCTTTCCCATGAAGTGATGAGACCAGATGCCATGATCTTAGTTTTCTGAATGTTGAGCTTTAAGCCAACTTTTTCATTCTCCTCTTTCACTTTCCTCAAGAGGCCTTTTAGTTCCTCTTCACTTTCTGCCATAAGGGTGGTGTCATCTGCATATCTGAGGTTATTGATATTTCTCCCGGCAATCTTGATTCCAGCTGTGCTTTTATCCAGCCCAGCATTTCTCATGATGTACTCAGCATAGAAGTTAAATAAGCAGGGTGACAATATACAGCCTTAACGTACTCCTTTTCCTATTTGGAACCAGTCTGTTTTTCCATGCCAGTTCTAACTTTTTGCTTCCTGACCTGCATAAAGGTTTCTTAAGAGGCAGGTCAGGTGCTCTGGTATTCCCATCTCTTTCAGAATTTTCCAGTTTATTGTCATCCACACAGTCAAAGGCTTTGGCACAGTCAATAAAGCAGAAATATATGTTTTTCTGGAACTCTCTTGCATTTTTGATGATCCAGCAGATGTTGGCAATTTGATCTCTGGTTCCTCTGCCTTTTCTAAAACCAACATGAACACCTGGAAGTTCACAGTTCATGTATTGCTGAAGCCTGGCTTGGAGACCTTTGAGTATTACTTTACTAGCGTGTGAGATGAGTGCAATTGTGCGGTAGTTTGAGCATTCTTTGGCATTGCCTTTCTTTGGGATTGGAATGAAAACTGACATTTTCCAGTCCTGCGGCCAATGCTGAGTTTTCCAAATTTGCTGGCATATTGAGTGCAGGACTTTCACAGCATCATCTTTCAGGATTTGAAATAGCTCAACTGGAATTCCATCACCTCCACTAGCTTGTTTGTAGTGATGTTTTCTAAGGCCCCCTTGACTTCACATTCCAGGATGCCTGGTTCTAGGTGAGGGATCATACCATCGTGATTATCTGGGTCGTGAAGATCTTTTTTGTCCAGTTCTTCTGTGTATTCTTGCCACCTCTTCTTAATATCTTCTGTTTCTGTTAGGTCCATACCATTTTTGTCCTTTATTGAGCCCATCTTTGCATGAAATGTTCCCTTGGTATCTCTAATTTTCTTGAAGAGATTTCTAGTCTTTCCCATTCTGTTGTTTTCCTCTATTTCTTTGCATTGATCGCTTAGCAAGGCTTTCTTATCTCTTCTTGCTATTCTTTGGAACTCTGCATTTAGATGCTTATATCTTCCTTTTCTCCTTTGCTTTTCACTTCCCTTCTTTTCACAGCTATTTTTAAGGGCTCCCCACACAGCCATTTTGCTTGTATGCATTTCTTTTCCATGGGGATGGTCTTGATCCCTGTCTCCTGTACAATGTCACAAAACTCCGTCCATAGTTCTTAAGGCAATCTATCTATCAGATCTAGTCCCTTAAATCTATTTCTCACTTCCACTGTATAATCATAAGGGAATTGATTTAGGTCATACCTGAATGGTCTAATGGTTTTCCCTACTTTCTTCAATTTAAGTCTGAACTTGGCAATAAGGAGCTCATGATCTGAGCCACAGTCAGCTCCTGGTCTTGTTTTTGCTGACTGTATAGAGCTTCTCCATCTTTGGCTGCAAAGAATATAATCAATCTGATTTCGGTGTTGACCGTCTGGTGATGTCCATGTGTAGAGTCTTCTCTCGCGTCCGAGGTCAGGGGCGGCAGCCTAGAGGAGCTACCCCCTGCCTGAGGCCAGGGACGGTGGCCGAGAGTGCCAAGCTGCAACAGCACAGAAGCAGCCAAGAGGAGCTACCTCACACCTGAGGTCAGGGGCAGTGGCCAAGAGAGCCAGGCTGCAACAGTGCAGGAACAGCCGGAAGGAGCTACCCCACGCCCGAGGTCAGGGGCACCAGCCGAGAGGAGCAACCCCACATCCAAGGAGCAGTGACTGCATGGGTGCAGGAGGGCCTAGAGGAGCTACTCTGTGTTCAAGGTCAGGAGGGGTGGTGGTGAGGAGCTACCCCACACCCGAGGTCAGGGGCACCAGCCAAGAGGAGCAACCCCACATCCAAGGAGCAGTGGCTGCATGGGTGCAGGAGGGCCTAGAGGAGCTACTCCGTGTTCAAGGTCAGGTGGGGCAGTGGTGAGGAGATACCCCTCGTCCAAGGTAAGGAACAGTGGCTGCGCTTCACTGGAGCAGCCATGAAGAGATACCCCACGTCCAAGGTAAGAGAAACCCAAGTAAGATGGTAGGTGTTGCAAGAGCGCATCAGAGGGCAGACACACTGAATCTGTACTCACAGAAAACTAGTCAATCTAATCACACTAGGACCACAGCATTGTCTAACTCAATGAAACTAAGCCATGCCCTGTGAGGCCACCCAAGATGGGCAGGTCGTGGTGAAGAGGTCTGACAGAATGTGGTCCACTGGAGAAGGGAATGGCAAACCACTTCAGTATTCTTGCCTTGAGAACCCCATGAACAGTATGAAAAGGCAAAATGATAGGATACTGAAAGAGGAACTCCCCAGGTCAGTAGGTGCCCAATATGCTACTGAAGATCAGTGGAGAAATAACTCCAGATAGAATGAAGGGATGGAGCCAAAGCAAAAACAATACCCAGTTGTGGATGTGACTGGTGATAGAAGCAAGGTCCGATGCTGTAAAGAGCAATATTGCATAGGAACCTGGAATGTCAGGTCCATGAATCAAGGCAAATTGGAAGTGGTCAAACAGGAGATGGCAAGAGTGAACGTTGACGTTCTAGGAATCAGCGAACTAAAATGGACTGCAATGGGTGAATTTAACTCAGATGACTATTATATCTACTACTGTGGGCAGGAATCCCTTAGAAGAAATGGAGTAGTCATCATGGTCAACAAAAGAGTCTGAAAGGCAGTACTTGAATGCAATCTCAAAAATGACAGAATTATTTCTGTTCATTTCCAAAGCAAACCATTCAATATTACAGTAATCCAAGTCTATGCCCCAACCAGTAACGCTGAAGAAGTTGAAGTTGAACGGTTCTATGAAGACCTACAAGACCTTTTAGAACTAACACCCAAAAAAGATGTCCTTTTCATTATAGGGGACTGGAATGCAAAAGTAGGAAGTCAAGAAACACCTGGAGTAACAGGCAAATTTGGCCTTGGAATACAGAATGAAGCAGGGCAAAGGCTAATAGAATTTTGCCAAGAGAATGCACTGGTTTAAACCCATAGGACTAGACAAAAATGTTGAGACCATGTTCTGAATATTCTCTTCAATGTGTGGTCATTACATTGCCTACATCAGAAATACAAAGGGTGCTTCATAAAAATGCTGTACCCTAACATACTGAAAATTCCTTAGGAATCGGCCCTGAAATTTTATATTTTAAAAAGGAGATTATTTAGCATCCTATAGTTTAAAACTACTGATTGTCTTTTTCTGACTTTTCTTAACATAATACCCTCTGCATCCATCCATGTTGATTCAAATGGCATAATTTCACCCTTTTCTATGTCTGAGTGATCTTCCACTGTGTTCCATTATATATCTTTTCAAAGTAATGTTTTCCTTTTCTTTGGATATATACCCAGGAGTAGAATGCTAGATCATATGGGTGGCACTTGTGGTAAAGAATCTCCCTGCCAATGCAGGAGACATAACATATGCAGGGTCAGTCCCTGGGTAGGGAAGATACCCTGGAGGAGGGCATGACAACTCACTCCAGTATTCTTGCCTGGAGAATCCCATGGAGAGAGGAGCCTAGTGGCCTATGGTTCATAGGGTCGCAAAGAGTCAGACACGACTGAAATGACTTATCATGCACACACATTGTAGTCACGGGCTAGTTTGACACTCTTGTCTATGACAATCCATTATCAGAGAGCACCCAGAATAGTCTTTTAAAAAATACAAAGTCAAATTATTGCATTCTTCTGCTTTCAAAGCCTTCAATAACTTTCAGTCACGAGGATAAAATAAAATCTTACCATGGACTATTTCCCAGGTGGTGCTAGTGGTAATGAAGCCACCTACCAATGCATGAGATTTAAGATATTCAGGTTCGATACCTGGATCATAAAGATCCCCTGGAGGAGGACATGGAAATCCACTCCAGTATTCTTGCTTGGAGAATCCCATGGACAGAGGAGCCTGGGGTGCTATGGTCCATAGGGTCACAAAGTGTTGGATACAACTGAAGCAAATTAGCATGCACATAGTAGTTATACTTTCAGTTTTTTGAGGAATTTCCATACTGTTTTCCACAATGGTTGCACTAACTTACATTCCCACCAACAGTGTAGCTCTCTTTTCTCCTCTTCCTCACCAACTTTTGTTATTTGTCAGCTTTTTGATGATAGCCATTCTGACCGGTATGAGGTGATATCTGATTGTGGTCTTGATTTGCATTTCTCTGATAATTAATAATGTTGAGCATCTTTTTATGTGCCTGTTGGCCATCTGTATGTCTTCTCAGGAAAAATGTCTATTCAGGTCTTCTACCCATTTTTTAAACCAAGTTGTTTGTTTATGGTTTTTTTATTTGAAATTGATTTCCATGAGCTATTTATATATTTTGCATATTAATCTAGTCAGTCTTATTGTTTGCAAATATTTTCTTCCATCTAGTGTGGTGTCTTTTTGTTTTGTTGATGACCTCCTTTGCTGTGCAAAATCTTTAAGTCTAATTAGATCCCATTAATTTGTTTTTGCTTAACTTTCCTTTGCCTTAGGTGACAGAGTAAAAAAAAAAAAAATCTATTGCATATTCTTGCCTCCATTGTCTTAGATTAAGTGACTCTAAGTGTGTGTTTTTCCCCCAGGCTGTCTATCCTGCTCCATTGAACTATGTATCTGTTTTTGTGCCAGTATCAGACTGTTTTGATTACAGGTTTATAGTATAGTCTGTAGTAATGAAATGTGATACCTCCAGCTCTGTTCTTCTTTCACGAGATTGTTTTGGCTATTCAGGGTTTATGTCTTTCCATACAAATTTTAAAACTATTCTAATTCTGTGAATAATGGCATTGGTATTTTGATTAGGATTACATTGGATTGGTAGATTCCCTTGGCCAGTATGGTCATTTTCATAATGTTAATTCTCTCAATCCATAAACACAGTGTATCTTTCCATCTATTTATGTCATTTTCAATTTCTTTCATCAGTTTTTTAGTTTTCTGAGTACTGGTCTTCGCCCAGGAGTTTGCTACTGCTGCTAAGCCACTTCTGTCGTGTCCGACTCTGTGCGACCCCATAGACGGCAGCCCATCAGGATCCCCCGTCCCTGGGATTCTTCAGACAAGAACACTGGAGTGGGTTGCCATTTCCTTCTTCCATGCATGAAAGTGAAAACTGAAAGTGAAGTCACTCAGTCTTGTCTGACTCTTAGCGACCCCATGGACTGCAGCCTACCAGGTTCCTCCGCCCATGGGATTTTCCAGGGAAGAGTACTGGAGTGGGGTGCCATTAGGTAGGCTCATTTCTAGGTACTTTATTCTTTTTGATGTAATAGTAAATGGGATTATTAATTTTTCTGATAATTCAATGTTAGTGTATAGAAATGAAATAGATTTCTATATGTTAATTTTGTACCCTGCAATTTTACCAAATTCATTGATGAGCTAGTAGTTTTTTGGTAAGGTTGATCCTTAATATGGTTATCCACTTTGATCACACACGGTATTGTAGGCCATGGTAAGATTTTATTTTATCCTATCTGTGATTAAAAGTCATTGAAGGGTTCAAAAGCAGAAGAATGGAATAATTTGACTTATACTTTTAAAAAGATTATTCTGGGTGCTCTGTGATAACAGATTATCATGGGACCAAAGTGTCAATTACCTGGAGCATTGTACTAGACACTAGGTAGGATTTGCAAGTAAAGAAAAACAATATACTTGGATCACAAAATCAGTTAACATAAAACATTTTGTTATCAATAGAACATAAATATGCAACTTTGCTACAATAGTGGTGAAGATTATAAATGTTATGGAATTTAAAATGAGAAAGATATTTATAATTTAGTTTTAGGGAAGGCTTCAATGTGAAAGGTAGGAATTGAGTTGATGCAAGATACATAAGTAGTGAAGGGATGGCATTCCTGGAAAAAGATAAAAAGTTACAGATGGTATAATGGTAATATGTTTGTGGTAGAGGGGAGAGTGAACTGAGTAAGTCTGAGCATTCTTTTTCATGAGCAGCATGCCAGGACTAGTTCACATTAGGATGACATTGACCATTCAGGGGTTTGGGGTGGAGAAATCGAGTTGCTACTCTTTGTTTCTCTTATTGATGTGATAGGGTATGCCTAAATTAAACACTATATAGAGTTGAAAATACCAAAGAAAGAAGAAAACTTAAATCTTCTTCCCTCTTTTTACTGATATTGTGATACTTACAAAACTCACTGATCCTCTTTAGCAAATCTCAAGGGTAAGATCTGGCTAGCAGACAACAGTTAGTTAAGACATTCAAGAGTTCTTGTACCAGAATAGTGACCAGAGGAGGGGGATTTCAGCTATGTGCAACCCCATGGGAAGAACTAGATTGAGTACTGAAGAGCCAATAGGCTCTGACATCTCTAGGATGATATCTGTGGCTTGTTATTCCACTTAAAATGGACAGTAAAAAATCTGAGCTTGCCAACTGTCTATTATTTACCATCTCATAATGAGGCTTTAATGCTAAATTTAGGTGAAAGAACACAGTGGCCAATATCATATTTTGAAAATTCACCAGCAGGATGATCCTATTTAGTATGGAAAGGTCTAGATCCTTTAAAGGAGACTAGCAATTGTATTATGAGCATTATTTTATTTTTATTTAGTAACTTGCCAGTGGGGGGAAATGATTTGTGAACACTTTACTAATATACTGATTCATGGCCAAGGTCAGATCAATTTTATTGTAACTGAAAATATGATCACTTTACTCTTCAATTCAGAATGAAAATCAGGAACATTTGTTTTGTAAAATGAATTCACCTTTTTTACTTTTTGGGGTGCTACTGAATCATCATTTTAATTTGCTTGTGATCTTCTCACATTGTTACTCTAGTTCTTTTTAAAAATCTTTTGAATTTGACTTAATATCTTTCCTTTTAAACACAAGGTATTACCAAGCTGTGTCTAGCACACATTTCTTTTTTTTTTCAATATTTAATTGCCATTATATTTTTACTTTTTTAATTTCTCTCTTGGCTTGTCTATAAAGCTTGTGAGGCATTTAAATTACCTCCCAGAAGACTGAATATTACTCTTAAATAAATAAAAAAATTGAATCAACCAACAAGTGATAACTTTCAATCTGAGCACACTCGAGTGCTAAGGATTAGTGAGTATGTATGTATAAAGTTTAGGTATTCGTTACTTGATGACAGACGGGAATCGGAATCTATAATTCCATAGCCTGGACTGTTTTCTCTGATTTTCCATCTAATCAAATATTCTTGTCGTGTTCCTTATTACTTGGGGTCTATGAACCCCAACTGTTGTGTTTGAAAGTAAAATCAAGACTAATTCATTAAGTTCATTTCAGGCTGTAATTGGGTGAGAATGATTTAATGTGTTAACTTGCATTTAACTAGGATCTCTTAGAGACCCTAACTGATACAAAGGATATGCCAACGGAAAACAACAGATTGTGGCAAGAGAATGGGAATATATTGATACTCCTGGTCATACTGCTAAATATATTTTTATGGAAGCTGGACCCACAACAAAGATCTGGTAAAGAATGGCAAGCATACAAAAACATCTATGCCAATTAAAAACTAGAAATAAGATTTGAATGTAACAAAATTTAGCATATAATATGGTTTTAAATATTCGCCTGTCCCCACATAATGGGTTAATATTAGTGTATCACTGTTCATTCATTCAAAAATATATTGTGAGCCAGATACAAATAAATATGGCAGAACATCAGAAAATAATTTATTCATTAATTTTAGGTTACAGTACTCTAATGAAGACATCTACAATTACAGTAGACTTCACAGTGATGTCTATAATACCAAACATGTGTTTATTTCTCAGTTCCAGAGTGGGTAGACAGAAGAATAACATTTTTTCCTTCCATCTTACTGCTTTACACTGTACTAGGTTGTTGACCATAAATTCAAACCAGCCTTTGAGAGGGATTAAAAAAAAAAAAATCCACAGGAATAAACTTATCTTCCAGGTAGAAATGACTTAGATCTTACATACATTACATACATTCACATTCTATTGACTTGAACTAGTATTATGGTTACAGCAGCTAAATAGGAGGATAAGAAATGTAAATTCTAGCTGAGCATGTGGCTATTTGGCCAAGAAGAAGGGGAGAACAAATTTGGGGGCATAGGTTTCTTTCTCTGTAAGTGAATTTTATCAACTGGCAATAATTCATTGTTTCAAAGTCTTAGTCATTTGCCCAACTTTTTGTTGCCTGTATATTATATTCTGAGAAGTAGAATCAAAGTGAGGAATTATCAGTTACATAGTCTGAATTGATAGGAAGGCTGACCTCTTGGAAAAGAAAAGCAGTCTCCTTAAGAGAGAAGGGGAGATAAAGCTAATTTCCCCTTTTTTTCTAACTCTATCTCAGGTTTTCTCTTTATTGAAGACCCCAAACTGCAAGTCTGAGTCTTGCCTTGTGGCTTATCAGGACTATGCACTGCACCTGTAGCTCCATTACTATTCTTCCTCACCGTGGATTGTTAGTGAACAAGGTGTCTGGCAATAGCTCTCTCTCTCATCGAATACCCAAGAATACCACTCAATGATCTTGAAGTATAGTCTAAAGGAAATACATTTAAAGTGGCCTTTTCCTTTCTCTGTGTAAAAGGAGAAAATATGCTTCTACTATAATCAAGAATATTTTCTTCTGAAATTTCAGATACTACTTGTGTAGGTCAGTTTTCACCTGGAGAAAAGCTGGAAAGGCTTCAATGGAGATTGGCCTGAGGCCCACGCTTTGGTGTGGAGGTCCTCCGTGTGAAACTTGATTTCCTTTGTGGATGGCCAAGCCTGGCATCAGGAAAGCTAGAGTCATCTTGAAATCCATACCCTCTTGGAGGGGTGAGTGTTGATGCCAAAGGAACAATGGCAAATGACTTCTGATTGCCTCTGCTTCTTGTGGTAGGCGTACTGCTGTTAGAGGAGGGGTGCTGGTACCTCAAAGAGGTCCTGACTGCAAAGTAGAACAGGAAACTTGGAACTCTGTGGCTGTTCCTTTTTCTCTCCAGATTGCATCTGTTTGGTATCCAACTGCTTTATCCATTGTATGGACAGAGGCATCTGAGATCTGGGTGGAGGATCCCTGACCAAAAAAATTGGTCCAGTCTTTTGAGTCCCAGAGATAAAGTCATCATTGCTATCTGAAAAAGAAGGGTGAAACTGTTGCTGGTTCATTTTTAGCCTAGCCAAACAGGATGTCTGGCTCTAGGTGAGTGATCACACCTTTGTGATTATCTGGGTCATGAAGATCTTTTTTGTACAGTTCTGTGTATTCTTGCCACCTCTTCTTAATATCTTCTGCTTCTGTTAGGTCCATACCATTTCTATCCTTTATCGAGCCCATCTTTGCATGAAACGTTCCCTTGGTATCTCTAATTTTCTTGAAGAGATCTTTGGTCTTTCCCATTTTATTGTTTTCCTCTATTTCTTTGCACTGATCACTGAGGAAGGCTTTCTTAGCTCTCTGTTGAGGTGTTTTAATGGGCTGGGACTTGGAGGCCTGGAGTTGACGATAAGAAAGTGAAAGAAAGAAAGAGGCTGATTTTTGTGTGTGTGTGTGTGTGTGTGGTTTACACAGAGAATCAATAAAGCTCTTGACACAGGGCTTGTATCATTCATGAAGGTTTAGGGTATCTTCTCGAGGGGGTGAAGGCACAGTGTGTCTTTTTGAGAGGGTCTTGGAAGCCCAGGCAGGAGAGTGAGCACGACAGGTTTTTACGTTTTAGAGAATTAGCCAGAGAGAGAGAGAGAAAGAAAGAAAAAAAAGACATGGGGACCCAAGCTCTGATGGAGCAAAGGTGCTTTAATGATCTTTATGTGAGTATATATAGGCTGTGGTACAAGAAATTTCTTTTGACAATGATAAAGATCAGAAAACCAAATGTACACCAACCATTACCAAGGGAACAAGGGATAATAATGGTCACAAGGTCAGGAGACAATCCATATCTCAAGAAAGAGGATAGAGACTGGGCAGTTTTGTCGTAAGGAGAATGTTTACTGAAGGAGATTCAGGTCTGTCTCATCTTATGACCTCAGTCCTGAGAGCTGCATGCAGTTCTACTCGCTTCTGGCAGTAGCTGATAAGGGACAGAGGATTTATGAGAAACAGTACATAAAAATCCTCCTGTTAAACATTCCCTGACAATTTTTTCTTATTTATTTATAATATTTGTAAAAAGGGTTCTGACCATTTGAGTTTGTTTAATTTTAACATTTTTTTGTAAGAAGGCAATGGTAGATGACAAATATAATTGTTAAGACAATCAGGAAAATTACAGTTTTAGACCTGATGTTGTGAGTAATGTTTTGAAATCATCTTTGTGGGTCTAGCCCAGATAATTGATCAGCTAGTTGTTCAGCTAAAGTTTTTAAATTAGTGGAAGAGGACAGACATTTAGAAAAGGTCAATTTTTTTTGAATAATTGTACATTTAGAGAGGCATTATCATGTATGTTTTGAAATGAAATTTGATGTTTTCAGTTGGCACTATTATTGAAATGAACAGGAGTAACACAAAACCGAGTAGAATTTTAATCACATTTTAGCATCACTGTTTTTGTACATCTGTTAATTGATTTCTAACCCATTTGATGGCTGTTTTTTAGTTTCTGTATTTTATCTTGAATATCTTTATCTATTTGAGCCTGAGTGGCCCACATTATGAGCATCTTTAGTTCAATTTTGGATAAAATTATGTGTTTGAATTGAGGTTCGTAAAGCAACACCAGTGACAGCAGCAGTGGTGTAAATAGCTATTAATCCAAAAATGTCAAAAATCAGCCATCTAATGAATTGTTTAGATTGCCGGAGCAATTTAGTAAGTAACTGGGAAGCAAGTCCAGCCATGGGGCCTTCTTTCTAGGGTCATTGGCGATTTATTGGTAACCATAGACTATGTCGAGATTGAAGAATTAAAAGGGATTTATTTCTTAAGGCAACAAAAGAGTTAAGACAAGTATATAATTTGTAATTTATATAAGTTATAGAACGTAAAGTCTAATTGAATTGTAAACTCTATAGCTAGAAGAAAAGGAACGGGAATACAAGCTTGTATGAAATATGATTGATTATAATGAAAGAAATAGTTTTTATGACTATGATTGGTCTCTGTGAAATGTCCATCCTAAGTCTCAAGTTCTTTGGTGTTTGTAACAAGTTTTTAGATGTCTCATTGTTTAGGCCCAATCTGTTTATTGAGGACGATTCGAGGATGAGGTGGGGGCCATTTTATCGTCAAGCCATTTAAGAAGTCTTTTGTCATGGTAACCTTTCATTGTAGTGTTAGTAATCTTTTATGTTATTTGAGTAGTATAGTCACACATAGTGTTGTTAATATCATCTGAGTAGTTCAGTTCCATTCAATTCAGTCGCTCAGTTGTGTCCGACTCTTTGTGACCCCATGAATCACAGTACACCAGGCCTCCCTGTCCATCACCAACTCCCAGCGTTCACTCAAACACATATCCATCGAGTCGGTGATGCCACCCAGCCATCTCATCCTCTGTCATCCTCTTTTCCTCCTGCCCCCAATCCTTCCCAGCATCAGAGTATTTTCCAGTGAGTCAATTCTTCGCATGAGGTGGCCAAAGTAATGGAGTTTCAGCTTCAGCATCAGTCCTTCCAATGAACACCCAGAACTGATCTCCTTTAGAATGGATTGGTTGGATCTCTTTGTAGTCCAAGTGACTCTCAAGAGTCTTCTCCAACACCACAGTTCAAAAGCATCAATTCTTTGGTGCTCAGTTTTCTTCACAGTCCAACTCTCACATCCATACATGACTACTGGAAAAACCATAGCCTTGGATACCCACATATCATGAGGTCTCCAATCAACAATGGTATAATTGGCCATAAACATTAATTTTTCTGATTTAGCTTGACATTTATTTTAATAAATAGGAGTATATTTAAAGTCTTTTTAAGTAAACCCCTTACATTTTAACTTTTGTCTTTTTTTGAGAGTTTTGGTAGTATTGACATAGTTTTTATAAAAGGACAGGGCAGTAAACAATCTAAGCAATATGTGGAAGTTTTTTTTTTTTTTTTGGAGGCAGGATGAAAGCCCATTTTTGTCGATTAACATTAATACATAATTTTATTGGGCCCAAGTATAAAGGAAGGATTTCATAGCCTAGAGAAATGTTGATTAGTCTTTTTTTTCCCCTCAGGATGAGAAGGCCCCTCTAAGCTCAAAGGAGGGGGCATATGTGTTGAGTCATTAGTGGATATGATTGGTTTTATATTTGTCCATTTTATACCCTAAAATAAAAGGGAGGGTTAGGTATATAAGCCCAATAAATGTGATCAAGTCAGCCTGAGTGGGGAAAGCAAAAGCAAGCAAAGCAAGCATAGCGAAGAAAAATATTTTTAGGATTTCAAGGCATTTCCTGTTGAGAAATCAGATTTTCAGTTTGATTAGTAAGGGTGTTTATCTATCTCCAAGTAGGGAGATCATAAGGTTGGTGACGTTAAGTGTGGCATATTTTGGACATTTTAAAAGTCGCCATGGCTTGTATTGGAATTTTTTTTCTCCTGGGGTTTTTGATGTTTTGTCTCTAGTCTGAATGTTGGGGGCGCCCTTAGGTTGTATCTTCTGAAGAGGAAGCCATGTGAGTTTGTTGGATCTATCTGGAGAAATAGAAGTATACCCCTTTTCCTGTAAGATTAGTTTTTTAGATTTCCATTGATTAGTTAACCTGTCTTGATATCAAATGGGCAAAGGAAGGGAGATATCCTTTAATGTTTCAAGTTTTTTTTTTTTCCTTTTGTCAAAATATCTCTTTTTGGTAAGTTTAAAACATTTAAAATAAATAAAGCTATATTAACAACAGTTATAGAAAGAAAGGAAAGCAATAATGATGAAAACATTTTTAGGAAATATTTTAATCCAAAAAAATCATCTAGAGATCTGTTTGGGGACTGGTATTTGGTTGTGGTTTTGAATTAATGGGTTGATTTTTTTTTTCATTTAGTGTATATATGTATGTATGTGTGTGTGTGTGTGTGTGTATATATATATATATATATATATATATATAAAGAAATGGGATCTGACTGTGTTTTAAGTGGTTTGTGTTATTTGGGTCAAAGGATTAGGAGCAAACAGTTAAACTTTTTTTTTTTTTTTAAGTGAAATTACTGAAAAGCTGATGCAGAACAACTTGATAAATGAAATGTTGTTCACGTCTAAATACCTGACCTTGTCCCTGGAAAAGAAATGTAGCCTGGCAGCTATTGAATCTCTGTTCAGTGTGTTAAGGAAGATGATTATATTTTTAAGACACCTGAAAAGAAGGTGAATATTTTGTACTTTTAATATTTTTAGGAACAAATAACTTATTTGGTAAATGGTGTCTTTTTTATGTTGTTTTTGTTTTGTATTGTGAAACAGGCACTGAAGTTGATGTTATTTTGTTTTAAGAATCTTACAGACTGGAAACATAAATAAAGCTATATTAATAATAGTTATAGGTTTTAAGAATATATTGTATTAGAATCTAGTAGTCTGTTCTGGATAAGGAAGATAAAAGTGTTTTTGTGTATTTTCTCTTATTTAATTTTTTATTTGTAGTTTCAGTGTATAATGTGTTTAATTATCTCTTGTGTTTGTGGATTATAAGGAATGTCTATAACCTGTTTAATAGGGAATGAATGAAAAAATTGTTTGAATTTGTTTAGAAATATAGGCAGGCCATTGTCTGTTTTTATAGAATTAGGTATTCTCATTCTTGCAAAGTAAGTTAATGGGTGGGTTATAATATGTTGTGTAGTTTCACCTCGGAGAGGTGTGGCCCATGTAAAAGAAGAATTTGTATCAATCAAGACATATAGGAAGGAAGAGGAAGAAAGTTTATGGCAATGAGTTACATTCTTTTGCTATAAAATTTTCTCTTATTTGTCATAAATCTTTTTTATATTTTTGTATTTATCATTTTATTTGTCATTTCTTATATCTTTTTATTAAAAGCATATACTTAGGTTTTTTGGAAATATAAAGTATCTTGTATATTAGCATTTTATAGATTGGTGAATATATTTATTATATTTTATGTTATAATATATATTTATTTTATATTAATATATAAATATATATTTATTAATAGTCTAAAATCTCTTTAGTTTTTTGGTAAGAAAAAATTTTTATAAGAGGAAATTAGTGTTCAGTAATTAATGTTTTAAAATCTTACTTTGTTTGGAAATGGCTTAGCTATTTAATAAACTTTTATCATTCAGTTTATCAGTTCTAAAATATAATTATTTTTAATAGAGTTTATCTAAAAGTTTTCATCTTATTTATATATATATATATAAAGAGTTACCTTTTTGTTGACAAATTTAGTTTACCTTAAACCTAGGCATAATAAAAGTATTACATAGTGTTAATGATTTAAGACATGTCTTAATTATATTAGTAAGCAATTATACTTAAATTATGTATTTATATTTAAATAAACATTATATTTAGTATTGAATATTTTTAGTTCATGTGAACTTGAATTTAAATAGAGCTCATTAACTTCATATTATTTAAAAACAAAGACATATATGGAGACATAGATAATTTTATATAGACAGACAGACATAGTTTTTTGTTTGAAATTAAAAAAAATATATATATATATAGGGATTGGGGGCAGGAGGAGAAGTGGATGACAGAGGATGAGATGACTGGATGGCATCACTGACTCGATGGACGTGAGTCTGAGTGAACTCCGGGAGTTGGTGATGGACAGGAAGGCCTGATGTGCTGTGATTCATGGGGTCGCAAAGAGTTGGACACAACTGAGCGACTGAACTGAACTGAACTGATTATATATATATATATATATATTTTTTTTTTTTTGAGTTCCAGCAATTTATTTATTGCTGGAGTCCTAGATACGAGCAGGGTGTGTATCTCAAGGACATGATAAGAGTTAACTTTTAGGGGTTTTTTTAGGCCTGTTTTTGTTTTCCAGGCAGAATTGCAGCTCTAAAAAAGTATTTTAACAAGATAACCTTTTCCTAACTGCACGTGTAAGAAGAATCAGTTTTGCAATTTCAAAAAAAAGGTTTCATTTTAATCAGTTTTCTCTGGAGTCTAAAGAATATCATTGCCATTTAGTGTCAAAAATATATTTTTTCCTTTTTGTAGTTACAGTATATTATTAATGATATATGCATGAGGGAATTGATGTTACATGGGATAGAAAGCCTTGGCCACAAAATTTTGACAAATAGTAGGACTGTTAAGCATATCTTGAGGTAACATAGTCTATTGAAGTCTTTTATGAGGCCCGATATGATTAGGAAAAGGGAGAGAGAAAGTGAATCTCTCCTGGTCTAAAGGGTGTAAAGGTGTATTGAAAAAGCAATCTTGTAAATCAGTAATAATAATGTGCCAATCTTGAGGAATATTAGTAGGTGATGTGATCCCTGGTTGTAATGTATCTATAGGTTTTATAGATACATTAACCATTTTTAAGGTCTGTTAAGAAATACCATTTGTTAGATTTCTTTTCTATAACAAAAATCGAGTTCCAAGGAGAGAAAGATTTCTCAATATGTTTTAATTCTAATTGTGTGTCTATAAGTTCTTTCAGTTCAGTTCAGGTCAGTCGCTCAGTCGTGTCCAACTCTTTGTGACGCCATGAATTGCAGCACGCGAGGCCTCCCTGTCCATCACCAACTCCCAGAGTTCACTCAAACTCATGTCCATCGAGTTGGTGATGCCATCCAGCCATCTCATCCTCTGTCATCCCCTTCTCCTCCTGCCCCCAATCCCTCCCAGCATCAGAGTCTTTTCCAATGAGTCAACTCTTTGCATGAGGAGGCCAAAGTATTGTAGTTTCAGCTTTAGCATCATTCCTTCCAAGGAACACCCAGAACTGATCTCCTTTACAATGGACTGGTTGGATCTCCTTGCAGTCCAAGGGACTTTCAAGAGTCTTCTCCAACACCAGGGTTCAAAAGCATCAATTCTTCGGTGCCCAGCTTTCTTCACAGTCCAACTATCACATCCGTACATGACCACTGGAAAAACCATAGCCTTGACTAGACCGAACTTTGTTGACAAAATAATGTCTCTGCTTTTGAATATGCTATCTAGGTTGGTCATAACTTTTCTTCCAAGGAGTAAGCGTCTTTTAATTTCATGGCTGCAGTCACCATCCGCAGTGATTTTGGAGCCTATAAAAATAAAGTCTGACACTGTTTCCCCATCTATTTCCCATGAAGTGATGTGACCAGATGCCATGATCTTAGTTTTCTGAATGTTGATCTTTAAGCCAACTTTTTCACTCTCCACTTTCACCTTCATCAAGAGGCTTTTTAGTTCCTCTTCACTTTCTGCCATAAGGGTGGTGTCATCTGCATATCTGAGGTTATTGAAATTTCTCCCAGCAATCTTGATTCCATCTTGTGCTTCCTCTAGCCCAGCGTTTCTCATGATGTATTCTGCATAGAAGTTAAATAAGCAGGGTGACAATGTACAGCCTTGACATACTCCTTTTCCTATTTGGAACCAGTCTGTTGTTTCATGTCCAGTTCTAACTGTTTAGTAACCTGTAATTTATCTTTCATAAGGGGCCACTGTTCTGTCCAAATAGGCTTGTCATTTTTTCAAGTTATTTTAATAATTGCTTTGTTTTTTAAATGAGCTGTGGCCCTTAGGAAAAGTGTGGAATGTATATATATGTTTGTCATTGTATAAGTAAGTCCCTTCCTATTAGTTTAAGGGGTGCATCTATCACATAAGGTCTTAATATTGTAGGCTTTTGGTCTTTCATACGGGTAGATTCGGAGAAGGCAATGGCACCCAGTCCAGTACTCTTGCCTGGAAAATCCCATGGATGGAGGACCTTGGTAGGCTGCCGTCCAAGGGGTCGCTGGAGTCGGACATGACTGAGCGACTTCACTTTCACTTTTCACTTTCATGCATTGGAGAAGGAAATGACAACCCACTCCAGTGTTCTTGCCTGGAGAATCCCAGGGATGGGAAGCCTGGTGGGCTGCCATCTATGGGGTCGCACAGAGTCGGACACGACTAAAGCGACATAGCAGCAGCAGCAGCATGGGTAGATTTGAACATTTTGATAAATTTCTTGTACTTTGGTTTGAGAAATCTCTGCAATTTGGCAAAATACCTTTTTTATAGGCCAGGATTTGGTCCATAAGTGTTTGGAAATAATAGTAATATTAGATCCAGTGTCGAGGAGACCAGAAAATCTTTTACCATTAATTTTGATATTTATATTTGGTCGGGCATAGTCAGAGACCAATAATGTCCATAATGATAGTTTCTGATCTGTACTGTCGAATCTGCCTGTCTGTACATTATTAGAGGAGTTAATAGAAATGTAAGGTAAAAGAAGTAATTGAACAATTTTGTCCTCCTTTTTGAATTGTCATAGAATCTGAGATGACACTATAATTTGAATCTCTCCCTTATAATCTGAATCAATGATTCCAGAGTGAACAGTAATTTCTTTAGAAGTCAAACTAAAAGCAAAAGACTGAAGGTTTGTGGGGGTAGGGGCTCCAAAAGCCCAGTAGGTACTCTAGAAGGACTGTTTGAGGGTAAAGGAAAAAAGTCATTTAAGGTTGGGTTATTGATGGCAGCATTGCTGGATGTTGAGGGTTTGAGGGAAAAGATAGAATTTGCCCCTGGTTTTTGTTGTAGAGGACCTGGGGGGTCCCCTATTTGGAGTTTCCTGGAATAGGTTTTTCATCAATATCAAATTTGGATTTACAATCGTTGGCCCAATGTATTCCTCTACAGCAGGGAGGGCAAATTCTTGGAGGTTTTTTATTAGCCTTCTTAGGACAGTCCCTTTTTAAATGGTTTTTATCTCTACATGTAAAGCATTCTTCATTTCTCTTTCTAAAGGTAGCAGCCATTGTCTTAGCTAGCATTTGCATCTTTTGAGTTTCTGATCCTAGATTGTGACAAGCCTTCAAATAATCAATAATAGTCCCAGTCTCACGAATTGGAGTGATAGCTCTTTAACATTTCTGATTTGCATTCTCATAAGCAAGTAATTTTTCTAGCTGTTTCTTGGTCTCTTTTCTGATTACAGTATGGGAAATAGCAGTTTCTAATCTAGCTAAAAAAATAGCATAACTTTCATTAGGTTCTAATAAAGGAGAGACTTTTGGATTTGTGTCTGCTGGCAGAGGAGGAGCATTTCGAGCAGCCAGGGCAGGGCTAGTAGGAAAATTTTGAAATATTTTATCTTGTTCTAATTGGGCCTTTTGTAAAGTTTCATCATCTAATTCATATTCATTCAATAAGTGTTCTGTCTGTTGTTGAATATTGGGAGGGCTAGAATTTACCTTGAAATGGCAGAATTACAGCTTTAATGAGAGGCCATAGGGGCCAGAAATCAATTGGAATATTTTTTTCTTGCTTGGAGGCTCATTCAACATTTTCTTTGACCCAGTGCCAAATTTCTAAATCAAAACTACATTTATCAGGGAACCAAGGATTACATTTAATCACTGTTTGAAAGTAAGCCTCTATTCATTGGCATGAAACCAAAAGTCCCTGAGCTTTAAACAAATGGTGAAGTAAAATAGAGAAATGATGGGGCTTTCCACTCATTTGACCCATGTCTTACTACTTACCATCCTCAGTAGGCCCTGACCTCAATAAGCCTGGAGTCACTCTGTCCGAAATGACACGTATACCAGTGTCCCTGTTAGGGCATCACTGGTTGAGGTCCTTTAATGGACCAGGACCTGGTGGTCTGGGTCGACAATAAGAAAGTGAAAGAGAGAAAGAGGCTGATATTTCCTGGTTTATGCAGAGAACCAATAAAGCTCTTGACACAGGGCTTGCATTGCTCATGAAGGCATAGGGCACCCGCTTGAGGGGGTGAAGGCACAGGGTGCCTTCTCAAGGGGGTCTTGGAAGCCCAGGCAGGAGGGTGAATACGACGGGTTTCTACACTTCAGATAATTAGCTGGAGAGAGAGAAAGAGAGAGAGAGAGAGAGAACAAAAGAAAAAAATACATGGGGACCCAAGCTCTGATGGAGCAAAGGTGCTTTAATGATCTTTATGTGAGTATATATAGGCTGTGGTACAAGAAATTTCTTTTGACAATGATAAAGATCAGAAAACCAAATGTACACCAACCGTTACCAAGGGAACAAGGGATAATAATGGTCACAAGCTCAGGAGACAATCCATATCTCAAGAAAGAGGATCGAGACTGGGTAAATTTGTCATAAGGAGAATGTTTACTGAAGGAGATTCAGGCCTGTCTCATCTTACGACCTCAGTCCTGAGAGCTGCGTGCAGTTGTACTTGCTTCTGGCAGAAGCTGATAAGGAAGAGAGGATTTATGAGAAACAACACATAAAAATCCTCCTGTTAAACATTCCCTGACATCTCTCCTTGCTCTTCTTTGGAACTCTGCATTCAAATGGGTATATCTTTCCTTTTCTCCTTTGCTTTTTGCTTCCCTTCTTTTCACAGATATTTGTAAGGCCTCCTCAGATAGCCATTTTGCTTGTATGTATTTCTTTTCCATGGGGATGGTCTTGATTCCTGTCTCCTGTACAATGTCATGAACCTCCGTCCATAGTTCATCAGGCACTCTGTCTATCAGATCTAGTCCCTTAAATCTATTTCTCACTTCCACTGTTTAATCATAAGGGATTTGATTTAGGTCATACCTGAATGGTCTAGTGGTTTTCCCCACTTTCTTCAATTCAAGTCTGCGTTTGGCAATAAGGAATTCATGGTCTGAGCCACAGTCAGCTCCCGGTCATGTTTTTGCTGACTGTATAGAGCTTCTCCATCTTTGGCTGCAAAGAATATAATCCGTATGATCTGGGTGTTGACCATCTGTGATGTCCATGTATAGAGTCTTCTCTTGTGTTGTTGGAAGAGGGTGTTTGCTATGACCAGTGCGTTCTCTTGGCAAAACTCTTTTAGCCTTTACCCTGCTTCATCCTGTACTCCAAGGCCAAATTTGCCTGTTACTCCAGGTGTTTCTTGACTTCCTACTTTTGCATTTCAGTCCCCGATAATGAAAAGGACATCTTTTTTTGGGTGTTTGCTCTAAAAGGTCTTGTAGGTCTTCATAGAACCATTCAACTTCAGCTTCTTCAGCATTATTGGTTGGGGCATAGACTTGGATTACTGTGATATTGAATAGTTTGCCTTAGAAACGAGCAGAGATCATTCTGTAGTTTCGGAGACTGCATCCAAGTACTGCATTATGGACTCTTTTGTTGACCATAATGGCTACTCCATTTCTTCTGAGGGATTCCTGTCTGCAGTAGTAGATATAATGGTCATCTGAGTTAAATTCACCCATTCCAATCTACTTTAGTTAGCTGATTCCTAGAATGTCAACGTTCACTCTTGCCATCTCCTGTTTCACCACTTCCAATTTGCCTTGATTCATGGACCTAACATTCCAGGTTCCTATGCAATATTGCCCTTTATAGCATCGGACCTTGCTTCTATCACCAGTCACATCCACAACTAGGTATTGTTTTTGCTTTGGCTCTATCCCTTCATTCTTTCTGGAGTTATTTCTCCACTGATCTTACCGACCTGGGGAGTTCATCTTCCAGTGTCCTATCTTTTTGCCTTTTCATACTGTTCATGGGGTTCTCAAGGCATGAATACTGAAGTGGTTTGCCATTCCCTTCTCCAGTGGACCACATTCTGTCAGACCTCTCCACCATGACCCATCCGTCTTGGGTGGCCCCACATGGCATGGCTTAGTTTCATTGAGTTAGACAAGTTCCATGTGGCCAGATTGGCTAGTTTTCTATGACTTTGGTTTCAGTATGTCTGCTCTCTGATGCCCTCTCTTAGCACCTACCATTTTACTTGGGTTTCTCTTACCTTGTACATGGGATATCTCTTCACGGCTGCTCCAGCAAAGTGCAGCCGCTGCTCCTTACCTTTGATGTGGGATATCTTCTCTCAGCCGCTGCTCCTGACCTTGCACATGGGGAATTTCCTTTTGGCGGCTCCTGCACTACACAGCTTGAACTTCCAGACATTCAAGCTCTTAAAAGATACTCTCAAAATGAATAAACCAAGTTCAGCTTTATGCTTAAAAGATGGACCTGGGCATCCAGCCTTCCCCTCGTGAAAGAGCAGTTCCCAGGCATGCGACCATGAGACTAGGAACCTCCACAGCGCATGCCCTAATCCTTTTTTGCTGCTTCCTGCCCGATCTGCCACACACCAAAAGCAGTGGCCACAGGACTGGAAAGGGTCAGTTTTCATTCCAATCCCAAAGAAAAGCAATGCCAAAGAATGCTCACACTATTGCACAGTTGCACTCATCTTACACGCTAGTAAAGTAATACTCAAAATTCTCCAAGCCTCCAATTCTCCAAGCTTCAGTAATATGTGAACCGTGAACTTCCAGATGTTCAAGCTGGTTTTAGAAAAGGCAGAGGAACCAGAGATCAAATTGCCAACATCTGCTGGATCATCAAAAAAGCAAGAGAGCTCCAGAAAAAGCATCTATTTCTGCTTTATTGACTATGCCAAAGCCTTTGACTGTGTGGACCACAGTACACTGTGGAAAATTCAGAAAGAGATGGGAATACCAATTCACCTCACCTGCCTCTTGAGAAACCTGTATGCAGGTCAGGAAGCAACAGTTAGAACTGGACATGGAACAACAGACTGGTTCCAAATAGGAAAAGGAGTATGTCAAGGCTGTATACTGTCACCCTGTTTATTTAACTTATATGCAGAGTACATAATGAGAAACGCTGGGCTGCAAGAAGCACAAGCTGGAATCAAGATTGCCAGGAGAAATATCAATAACCTCAGGTATGCAGATGACACCACCCTTATGGCAGAAAGTGAAGAACTAAAGAGCCTCTTGATGAAAGTGAAAGAGGAGAGTGAAAAAGTTGGCTTAAAGATCAACATTTAGAAAATGAAGATCATGGCATCTGGTCCCGTCACTTCATGGAAAATAGATTGGGAAACAGTGGAAACACTGGCTGCCTTTATTTTTGGGGGCTCCAAAATCACTGCAGATGATGATTGCAGCCATGAAATTAAAAGACTCTTTGTCCTTGAAAGGAAAGTTATGACCAACCTAGATAGCATATTCAAAAGCAGAGATATTTCTTTGCCAATAAAGGTCCATCTAGTCAAGGCTATGATTTTTCCAGTAGTCATGTATGGATGTGAGAGTTGGACTATAAAGAAAGCTGAGTGCCAAAGAATTGATGCTTTTGAACTGTGGTGTTGGAGAAGACTCTTGAGAGTCCCTTGTACTGCAAGGAGATCCAACCAGTCCATCCTACAGGAGGTCAGTCCTGGGTGTTCATTGGAAGGACAGATGCTGAAGCTGAAACTCCAACACTTTGGCCACCTGATGTGAAGAGCTGCCTCATTTGAAAAGTCCCTGGTGCTAGGAAAGATTGAGGGCAGGAGGTGAAGGGGACAACAAAGGATGAGATGTTGGATGGCATCACCGACTCAATGAACCTGAGTTTGGGTGAACTCCCTGAGTTGGTGGTGGACAGGGAGGCCTGGTATGTTGTGGTTATGGTGTTGCAGAGTCGGAGATGACTGAGCAACTGAACTGAACTGAACTGAAAAGCTCCTTGTTTTTTTCTCTTAATTTATTCCTTTCTGCTGTGAACTCACCAATAAACTTCATATTTTTTTGTTATATATTCTAAAGTTCTTGCTGTAACATATTCCTGTACATTTCATTTACTGTACAGTAGTCACATACTTTGGCATTTAATTGATCTCACAGGTTATGGATAATGCCATTCAAGACTTTCTGTTGCTCCATCAACTCTTAATTCTGGCTATGGAGCCTGTCCACCTCCCGTCTGACAATTGCTCTTTCATCAAACTGGTTATTTTCCCCTGTAGGTAGTTTAGCTCTCTGTCATGGAGTTCTTTCAGTGTTAGCTAGGTTGTTTTAAAATCGTCAGAAGATACATCACAGAGGCTAACCTGCATTTTCTCACTTGGAAGATCTCTGCCCACTTCCTCTGTCTGCTCTACCCATGTTTCCCGCCTTCATCTTCATTCCTTGTCTGGGAAAGGGAAACAGTAGAGACAGGCTCCACCCAAAAAAGGCGGAAGGGCCACTAACTAGAGCTGCGCCGCGGACAGAACGAGAGTTTCTCCCATTCTATAGACCTGCGAAGCAGCCTCAGGGCACTGGGAGAGCAGGAGGATGGATCAAAGATGGTTTGAGGGCCCTTTTTTTGAGAAGACCTGAGATGCAAGAGAAGGATGATGGAAAATGGCACATTTCAAGCCACTCTTGTGAGGAAAGACTAGAGAGACCTGAAAAGCAGTGACTTCTGAGAAATCCCACTGAGCTGAAGGGCTTTCCAAAGGGGGAGCAGGGGTGGGAGTGGGGTGGGGTGAGGGAAACGGAACTTACCCCTTGCTGAATTTTTGAAACAAGTTTAATTTGACCCTATTTTAGCATCTTTATTCCTGAAAGTATTCTATTATCATTGAAAAACACAAATTCTTATGGTCATGAGTAAATTGGAAATAAAGCTAAAAAAAAAAAAAAAAAAACGTGCATTTTTTCCTCCCTAGCACCCCTCCGGTTTAGTCAACATTGCCTGGTCTTCCATTCCTAGCTTTAGAGGCTCTTGGAGAGACTGGCAATTCTGTCCCTGCTTACTTTGGCAATCCCTACTAGGTCTTCCTTGGTGGCTCAGTCAGTAAAGTGTCTGCCCACAATGCAGGAGAGCCAGGGTCAAACTCTGGGTTGGGAAGATCCCCTGGAGAAGGAAATGGCAACCTGCTCCAATATTCTTGCCTGGAGAATTACATGGATACAGGAGCCTGGTGGCCAGAGTCCATGGGGTCACAAAGAGTCAGACACGACTGAATGACTAACACTTTCCCATTCAATGAGTAGTCTAGAACACAGTGCTCTTCCATTCCATTCTAAGATATATATATATAATTTTATAGGCACTAGGAGCTACTGAAAGATTTTACCAAAGTAGTGTTATGAAGAACCACTTAGAATACTTTTTCAATAATCCAAGAATAAGATGACCTACTCCTTAACCAAAGCAGTAGTCTACATTTATGGTTTATCCCAAACTGTACACTTAAGTGTTAGGCATGCTAAAAAAGAGGAACTATATCTATTAATTAGAAAGAAGGAGTGGAACCCACTAAATATATCCCATTCTCCTACCTCTATCTCAGAGAAGATTCTGTGGAACAGATGAAAGTCAATCTGTTACATAAATTAAGAATAGAGAAGAGGCCAGATTAGTCTTATTTTCCGGTTTTTGCTCAATTTCAAAAGTCAGTAAATTGGCTATTTTTTGTTTATATCCCTGTGTTATAAGTAGCCTAGGGGATCTTCCCAACCCAGGTCTCCTGCATTGCAGGCAGATTCTTTACAGCCTGAGCCACAAGGGAAGCCCAGATACATAGTAATATTTAGTATTATTGGACAGTTTTATTTCCATTTTTTTTACTACCATGTTACTTGTGACATTTTTATTTTCCTTTCCAGAATCTAAAAGAGTAGAAAAAAAGAACAAGTGATTGTTTTGTAGGGGGAGTTACTAGTTTTTATTCTCAATTGATGAGCCGATCAGAAAAAGTCTGAATGCCAAAGAATTAGTGCTTTCAAACTATGGTGTTGGAGAAGACTCTTCAGAGTCCCTTGGACAGCAAGTCCCTTGCTTTTGAATTTCCTTACTTCCCAAACCTACTCTCTCTCCAGATTTTCCCAGCCACGTTGTAGGTGGTCTATTTTATGCTGTATGCATGTGTGGTAAATTGCTTCAGTCATGTCTAACTCTTTGTGACACTATGGACTGTAGCCCACCAGGCTCCTCTGTCCATGGAATTCTGCAGACAAGGGTAATGTGTTGGGTAACCATTCCTTTCTCTGGGGGATCTTCCTTACCCAGGGATCAAACCTGGGTCTGCAGCATTGCAGGTGGATTCTTTAGTGTCTCAGCCAGCTGGAAAGCCTTGTATGCTGTATGTGTATGTGCTAAGTCACTTCAGTTGTGTCCAACTCTATGTGACCCTATGGACTGTAGCCTGCCAGGCTCTTCTGTCCATGTCATTCTCCAGGCAAGAATATTGGAGTTGGTTGCCATGCCCTTCTCCAGGGCATCTTCCCATCACAGGGATCAAAATCACTTCTCTTAGGTCTCTTGCATTGCCAGGCTGGTTCGTTACCACTAGCACCACCTAGTAAGCACTGTATGCTGTATACTCCTCTTTAGGTTCATCATGTTTTAGGGCAGTACCTGTCAGTTCTTCTGCCCTGAGTGAATTTTCAGTTAGGCACAAAAGAGATGGTACCTTATGTCAGTCTTTCAGTTCAGTTCAGTTCAATTACTCAGTCGTGTCCGACTCTGATACCCCATGAATTGCAGCACACCAGGCCTCCCTGTCCATCATCAACTCCCAGAGTTTACCCAAACTCATGTCCATCGAGTTGGTGATGCCATCCAGCCATTTCATCTTCTGTCGTCCCCAATCCCTCCCAGCATCAGAGTCTTTTCCAATGAGTCAACTCTTCACATCAGATGGCCAAAGTATTGGAGTTTCAGTTTTAGCATCAGTCCTTCCAATGAACACCCAGGACTGATCTCCTTTAGAATGGACTGGTTAGTTCTCCCTATAGTCCAAGGGACTCTCAAGAGTCTTCTCCAACACCACAGTTCAAAAGCATCAATTCTTCAGTGCTGGCAAATTAGAACAGATAAACAATATACTTTGTAAATAAGGTCAGCTCTGCTCCTTCCAAATAAAAGGATGTGATAGATAAAAGGATGTGAAACTGCTACACCAGGGAAAGGTGGGATTGGGGCAAGTAAAAAATGCCTCAAAGCTTTCCTACCATTTTTAAGTGGCTTTTTCCTTGAGTTAGCATTCATTCTTTTGCTATAATCCTTTGACCATTTCCCAGATTTTCAGTGTTTCTGTGGAGGCATAGATGTTTTCAAATTGCTACTCTACCAAATTGCTGGCCTCACTCCCAGATGACCCTTTGGATCTGCCGTTCGATTTGATTTGCTAATATTTTGTGAAAGATTTTGGTTCTGTATTCATAAATGATAATTGATTTGTAGTTTTCTCTTATTGTGATGTCTTTGTCTTATTTTTGTGTCAGGATAATGCTGACTTCATAGAATGGTCTGAAATTGTTCACCTTGTTCTGTTATGTACAAGAGTTAGTGAAGGACTGATTGGTATAATTCACCAAGAAAGCCCTCTGGTCATAGGCTTTTTTGTAAATTTATTATTATTTATTCAATTTGTTTATGTTATAGTTCCATTCAGATTTTCTTTTTCTTCTTGAGTTAGTTTTGATAGTCTGTCAGTATCAGAATTTGTCTATTTTGTCTATATTATTTATTTTGTTTACAAACAATTATGCTTAATATTCCCTTTAATCCATTTTATTTTTCTAAAATCAGTAGTAATATCTCCTCTTTCATTTTTGATTTTAGTAATTTGAGTCTTCTCTCTGTTTCACTTGGTCTTTACAGCTAGATGTTTGTAAATTTTGTTGACTTTTTTCCAAATAAAAATAAATGTTTTTGTTAAGTTTATCATTATTCTATTCTTTATATATTTGCACTCTTGTCATTACTATTCATTTCTTCATCTTGCTTTGGATTTAGTTTGCTCTTCTTTCTTTATCTGATATATTTAAGGTAAAAGGTCATATAATAACTCTATATGATACTGTAATCCCACTCCTGGGCATATATCCAGAAAAAATGTAATTCAAAAAGATGTGTGCACCTCAATGTTCATACTTCCACTATTTATAATAGCCATGATATGGACGCAACCTAAATATCCATCGGCAGATGAATGGATAAAGATGATGTTGTGTATGTTTGTGTATGTGTAATTTATATAGAGTATTACTCAGCCATCAAAAAGAATAAA
Organism: Bos grunniens; assembly: GCF_055505025.1. Classification (NCBI taxonomy): domain Eukaryota; kingdom Metazoa; phylum Chordata; class Mammalia; order Artiodactyla; family Bovidae; genus Bos; species Bos grunniens. The sequence goes on along the minus strand of NC_141194.1, from coordinate 80,919,890 downwards.
ATATTGTCATTGGCAACAACATGGATGGACCTAGAGATTATCATATTAATTGAAGTAAGTCAGAGAAAAACAAATGATATGATTTCACTTATTTGTGAAATCTTGAATGATACAAGAACTAATTTACAAAATTTACAAAATGGAAACTAATTTACAAAGTGAAAACAGACTCGCTGACATAGAAAGCAAATTTATGGTTACCAAAGGGCATATGGATGGGGGGAGATAGATTAGGGGTTTGGGATAACATATATATACATTATTATACATATAATAGATAAATAATAAGGACCTACTCTATAGCACAGGAAACGGAAACTATAGTCAATAGCTTGTAATAGCCTATAATAGAAGCAAATCTGGAAAATAATATACTGCCTGTTAAGCAGTTAATGATTATATGAAGATATCTTTATCTCCCTCAAACCAATAAATCTAATCTTTTCAGATGAGCTCTGTGTATCTGTTAGAGCATGTCTCAAACACTTAGCCAGGCAGTTTAAAACTAGCTTTCAGTTTCAGTTTGCTTAAAGTCTCAAAGTTAATAGGAGGTGAGAGCTTAGGGCCTTCTCAGATGTTTTCTGAGCAAGTGCACAGTCCTAGTATGTGGAAAATTCTACACATGCATGTGGAGTTCTGAATAAAAGAGAATGGTAAAGAAGGAAGAATGAAAGTTGAGTGAAAGCATTCTAGTCTGCAATGTGGTTGTAAGAGACTTCTGCAATGTCATTGGAGACTCCTTGACCATAGTCCCCAATCAGAGTAGTCCTGCATATCTCAGATATGGACCTATCTTAGTATATCTCTGTTGTGCTCAATTATTTACTGGCTGAGAGCAACCAGCAAAAAGAATGCCCTCTGAATATAACAAGCACAGTGATGGATTTCAAAGTGCTATACCTGGAACATAGGTCAATTGAACTCCCTACCATCAGAGAAGTAAGAAGCAATTTTCATGCCATTATGCCTGGCAACATAAATTTCTTGATATATTTGTATGTCAATTTGGCAATAATTTTCAAACTTGCAATGCTTGTTCTCTTTCACATAGCAATTCTATATTTAGGGATTTCTCCTGTAGAAATATTCACATAAATATGTAAAAATATATGCAAGGTAATATTTATTGTCATCATTTTTCATTGTTAGGAATTGGAATCAGTTTAAAAGTTCATTATTAGGGGACTGGAAATCTATATACCAATAAATATGATATTAAATATGATATTTTTGAAATACTTGTTTTCACATAAAAAGGAATCCCAGGGAGGAAAACATAGTAAAAAGGGAATGAAATTACATATCTTACTGAATATAAGCTGAATTTTTAGCTCCAAAGTTTTCTGTCATAAAAGAGATCCCTATAAATTATCTTTCATATTACAAGATCTTTCTCAATTACTTTATTGTGAACAACTACTTGAGTACAATATATCAGTATAAAGTAGCCTCAGCTAATACTAGTTTTAGTTGTTTATAGAAATTACCAATCATAATCAGGGAGGGAGGGAGAATCAGAGGGAGACAAAAAGTTAATACTAAATTTTGAATGATTGTCAATGAAGCAGGGAAACACCCTCATAACTGCAGATTTTACATGCCATTTTAAAGAAGCCTTTTAAAGACTAGTTTGAAAGAAATATGTGTGATTATATTATAGAAATAAAGTATATATTTATGACTTAGAGTATATTTCTAATGTCAGTATTACATGTAGATTCAAAAAGTAGTTTTTTTCTAAAACATTTTAGATGGAAGTGAATATGTTGTGCTCTGGAAAGCTGTGTTAGGTTATTCAAGAAGAAACTTCAGTGATGATTACAATTGATGTGTTAGTCTAATGTGTATCTCACTGGGCTAAAATCAGGACATCAGCAGAGCTGCATTTCTTTTTGAAGACTCTGGGGAATGATCCATTTCTTTGGTTTTTCAAGAATGTAGAAGCCACCCACATTCCTTGACTGCTGGGCCTGCTCCTCCACCTCCAAAGCCAGCAGCAGCATGCTTAGCCCTTTTCACACTACCATCTCTGTGGTTCTCTGTAGTTGAAATTATTCCCTACTATTAAGGACTCATGAGATTAGACCTACCTAGATAATACAGAATAATCTTCTGTCTCAAGGTCCTTATCCTTAATCACATCTCTAAAGTCATTTTTGTCACACATAGTAATATATTAACAGGTTCTGGGGATTAGGATATTGATATCTTGGTGGTTGGGTATTATTCCACTTTCCACATGGTTACTTAAATAACATAATTAACATCAGTTATCATGAGTGTCATTTTCTGACTCATGTCAACAGAACAGTAAATATTAAATCTATGCTATATGTTTATTGTATAAACTCCTGGATCAGGTGCTATGAAGTAAAATATAAAGACATATGAAAGAGGCCCTCCTCTAAAGAGCATACTATATTATTTTGGATCATCAGGAACATTCATGAAAACACAATTATCAATAAAAGGCCTATATGCTGTCAAATTTATTTGTTTAGCCATATTTACTGAGTACCTACTATGCTGTTGTAGCTTCTCATGATTTTGTAGGAGTGAACACAATGCCTCTACCTTCACAAAGCTGATTTTCAAGTCGAGAAAACAATAAGAAAATAGACTAATAGATTTACTGTAGTAATAAACAGTGTTAAGTGCTATGGAGGGTAACTGAACAGAGAAGAGCAAAATGGCTATTTTTTTTAAAAGATAGCCTTCTCTGAGACCTGAATGAATGAATGTAACAGAGAGATGTTCACTTGACTAGAGTAATCCTGAATGCTTCATATAACAAAATAGAATATATGTCATTAGAGGATAAGTACAATTAATAAATGGAAATAACAATATTTCTTATTATGTCCTACGGGATATCTTTATCAGAATCCACTAAGATAGCTGCTAAAACTGTAAATTCTCAGGCCCCAGCCATAGACTTACTGAATCAGAATCTTTGTGGATGGAGGTTAGGAATATAACAGGTGATACTTTATTTACTACACTGAACTATGGAAAACCCCAAGATAGAGTCTTAAAGCATTCAAATTTAGAAGAGAACTCTACCACTCCCATCCTACAATAACATGTAACTTATGCCATGCTTGAGGGAAGTAATGAGTAAAGTAAACTGGTAAAACAGATGATTCAAACTGGGAGGGTGTTCCCCCCCAAGTTAAGGAGTTTAAACTCTTTGTAGAATGATAAAGTAGCAAGTATGAATAACTAAGCAATTAATGTTAAAAAACAACAACAACAGTATTTTGGGATTGTTAGCAGTATTTATATTACTAGCAATATTTAGTGCTACTATTAGTGGTAGCAGTGTACAAGATAGACTGGATGTGAGGGTATTTATAATAAAGGAAAGTATGATAAATATATTGGAATTAACCATTAGAGCTAGGCAGATTAACCATCAGAGCTAGATATGATAAAAAGTGAAGAATAGATATAGAGGTAATTAGGAGGTATGTAAAAATAGGACTTAGTGACTATGCTGACTGTGAGAATGAATGGTCAGGAATGACCGATTTTTAACCTAGGTAATAAGCAAAAATGGGTTTGCTGATTATTATGGAACACCATTAGCTAGCTTGATGGGGGCAGTACTCATAAAAGATTATATAAAAGTATATCAGAAAAAGCTATTACTTGTTCCTGCAATTTTTCTAAATTTTCTAGCAATCTAAGAAATACAATTAGAGCCTATTCTTGTACCTCTACTCATGCTAACCACATGAAATAATCCCTTGCATTTAAGAATCAATGTGTAAGAAAAACTTTTAATAGTAAAAAACAACAACAACAACAACAACAACAACAAAACTAGTCCTTTACAGCCATTAGTAATTTATTAGTTGAGGAGAAAGTAGTGTCTAATTGCACTTTTATGATTGCCATTATTACTAGCATTTTAGAGAAAAATTATATTATTTCACATGTAGTTCTTCACTTATAGCACATACACTTAAACATAAGAATACATTAAGTAATAATTACTATTGTTCTAATTATAATCTTTCAATTACCTAGTGATCCATGTAGAAAAAAACCTCATTTTAAAAATCATTTTTAAGGCCAAAGTACACATTTTTCTAAATCAAGATGTGGTAAGATATGCTCAAACATAAGTAACAACTAACTTGTGATTAGAGTTTGCCATGCATTTTAATTGTCTGGGAATGTGAAAAATATGTGCTTTATCATTCTCTCTCTTTCTCTCTCCTCTCCTTCCCTCCTCAGCAATCTGAGCTGTCATCCACCACAGGGGACACACTGTTCACATTTTTGTTCAACCACATTAACTACCTGTTTTTGAAGAATAACAACATTCTTTACAAAAACATTTAAAAAATGAAATACAGAGTCTATGCAAGATTTACAGTTTCAATGTATAATCAAAATTATGCAAAATATGAAAAATCAAGGAAATGACAGACTTTAAAAGAAAAGCCAATGGAGAACAACTTCAAGATTTTGTAATGATTTTATTAATTTAAATCTCAAGATTTTAAAAGCACACTTTTGTAACTATGATCAGAGATGTAATGAAAATCTGCTTCTTTTGACTGAACAGAAATCTCAGTAGGAAAACAGAATTTATATATGATCAAAAGGGAGGGGAAATTCTAGTATTAAAAATATAATATGTTCAGTTCAGTTCAGTTCAGTCACTCAGTCGTGTCTGACTCTTTGTGAACCCATGAGTCGCAGCACGCCAGGCCTCCCTGTCCATCACCAACTCCCGGAGTTCACTCAGACTCATGTCCATCGAGTCGATGATGCCATCCAACCATCTCATCCTCTGTCATCCCCTTTCCGTCCTGCCCCCAATCCCTCAGAGTCTTTTCCAATGAGTCGACTCTTTGCATGAGGTGGCCAAAGTACTGGAGTTTCAGCTTCAGCATCATTCCTTCCAAAGAACACCCAGGCCTGGTCTCCTTTAGAATGGACTGGTTGGATCTCCTTGCAGTTCATGGGACTCTCAAGAGTCTTCTCCAACACCACAGTTCAAAAACATCAATTCTTCGGCACTCAGCTTTCTTCACAGTCCAACTCTCACATCCATACATGACTACTGGAAAAAACATAGCCTTGACTAGATGAACCTTTGTTGGCAAAGTAATGTCTCTGCTTTTGAATATGCTATCTAGGTCGGTCATAACTTTCCTTCCAAGGAGTAAGCGTCTTTTAATTTCATGGCTGCAGTCACCATCTGCAGTGATTTTGGAGTCCCAAAAAATAGTCTGACACTGTTTCCCTATCTATTTCCCTTGAAGTGATGGGACCAGATGCCATGATCTTCGTTTTCTGAATGTTGAGCTTTAAGACAACTTTTTCACTCTCCTCTTTCACTTTCATCAAGAGGCTTTTTAGTTCCTCTTCACTTTCTGCCATAAGGGTGGTGTCATCTGCATATCTGAAGTTATTTATATTTCTCCTGTCAATCTTGATTCCAGCTTGTGCTTCTTCCAGCCCAGCGTGTCTCATGATGTACTCTGCATATAAGTTAAATAAGCAGGGTGACAATATACAGCCTTGACATACTCCTTTTCCTATTTGGAACCAGTCTGTTGTCCCATGTCCAATTCTAACTGTTGCTTCCTGACCTGCCTATAGGTTTCTCAAGAGGCAGGTCAGGTGGTCTGGTATTCCCATCTCTTTCAGAATTTTCCACAGTTAATTGTGATCCAGACAGTCAAAGGCTTTGGCATAGTCAATAAAACAGAAATAGATGTTTTTCTGGAACTCTCTTGCTTTTTTCCATGATCCAGTGGATGTTGGCAACTTGATCTCTGGTTCCTTTGCCTTTTCTAAAACCAGCTTGAACATCTGGAAGTTCAGGGTTCACATATTGCTGAAGCCTGGCTTGGAGAATTTTTAGCATGACTTTACCAGCATGTGAGACTGGTCATAGCAAACACCCTCTTCCACAGTAAAACAAATGACTGAATAAGCTTAACAACAGAATGAGAATGTCAAGGGGGAAAAAAGTCAGGAAATTTTAAGACAGATTAATAGAAATCCCATCATTAAAAAAAAAAAAAGAATGAGAAGATATCTAACATTGTGTAACTTGAGTTCCAGAAAAAGATAAGAGAATAAAGGGAAAAAATTTGAATAAATAATAGAAAACAAAATTCACAAATTTACCAAATATATAAATTGCCATATTTATGTAATTAATTAAAGCCCAAGAAAAACAACAAGTAGACATATCACAGCTTAGTCACTTAAAACCAAAACTAAAGAGAAAAATTGAAATTGAAAAAATAATGCATTATTCGAGGAGAAGGGTTTAATAAATAACGATGTTACAAAAGAAAAAATGGAGATCAGTAGATAGTGGGAAAACATGTTTAAGTTCTGGGAAAAAAGTCTGATATCCAGCCTTCATTAATAAAGACAAAACACACATTTTTAGATACAAGAAAATGTAAAAGAATTTGTCACTAACAGGCTTGCATTACTATAAAAAATTATCAAAGAAGCTTTTCAAAGAATTAAGGAAAATAACAACAAAAATAAATGTGGAAATTTGTTAATAAAAACAGTTATAAATCATAAGTTATTGCAAAACAAAACAAAATACTAATATAATCTCTATCATTTGTATTTTAATTGAGTAGTTATTCTCATACTTTACTTGAGGCTCAGGATACTTGCATAAACCATTATGCCAGTGACCTTTGAAATAATGTGCATCAAGTATGAAAATTTAATTTCTAAAGAAATTATGAAAGCTTTGTGTGTATGAATGAAATTTCTCTAAATTTATTCTTGCAAAGATTTGATAGAGAAATCTGATTTTTTTTTTACTTTCTTTTTAAAATTTAAATGTATTTATTTTAATTGGAAGCTAATTACTTTACAATATTGTATTGGTTTTGCCATACATCAACATGAATCCACCACGGGTGTACACGTGTTCCCCATCCTGAACCTCCCTCCCACCTCCCTCCCCATACCATCCCTCTGTGTCATCCAACAAATCACCAATCCAGGTTCAATGCAGGATACAGGATGCTTGGGGCTGGTGCACTGGGAAATCTGATTTTTACATGGTGGAATAAAAAAGGAATTTTCTACTTTAACCTTCTTGAAAATCACACCAAAAAAAAAAAAAAAAAAATCAACACCATGCCATAGAAAAAAAGGTTTATCAATGCCCTCTGATATTTGATTAGCTATGAAACTATTGTGTCCAGACAGTGATCTAGAGAAGAATTATTGTACTTTCCATCTTCCCTATTCAGCATTATTTTAATAGCATGAAAGATGTGCTTTTCAAAATCAGAAGTCATGTGAATATAATTTTCAATTATCATTGTCCAACTCCACTTTTCTCCTATTAGCATTCTATTAGTATAGGTTAATTTGACATGATAATAGTTAAAAGCCTGTGTAGAAAGCTTCATAATCATTATAATAGTAGCCAGCATTTATGGAAACTTCACTATATAACAGGCATTTTGCTAAGTTCTGTATAGGAATAAGCTCCTTTAATTTTCACAAGTCTCTAACTCCCAAACATACTATCATCAAATAGCCTATGATGCCTATTTTTGTATCAAATATATATCATAATGAACAATTTCAGTGTCTAATTCCAAAGTGAATTATCCAGTATAATATAAGTAGCCTGCTCTTTTGGAGAAGAAAACAATGCAAAGCAGTGTAAGTCCTTATGTTTAAAATTTGAACAAATTCCAAAGAATAATCACTTTTTTAATCAAATGCATGGAATAACCAAATTTAAGACCAAAATTAAAATTAAGGAATTGTGTTTCACTGAAAGATAATTGTAGTTCTATGACCAATCCATTGATTAATATATTATTCTGACTAATGATATAATTTATTTTGACTTAAGAATATATAGTAAAGTTTACATTTTTTAAGGGGTCTTTTTCCCAGAAGTCGTGAAACATTACATTCATCATATTCATTTAATTACTACTGAAATCAGGGTTTCCCCAAATAAGAATTTAGAAGTAATCTCAAATTATCTTGAACATTTAGTCTATATAAGCCCTTTATATCCATAGTTTAAAAAAAAAAAAACAACAACTCTGAAAGGGTAAGTACATTATTCTTTTCAATGTAAAGGTACAGAAAGTAAGATTGGGGAAATATAGGAGACTTGATAGAGGACACACAATAAATGTGGGAGTCTAATGTAATAGGACTTTTCTTATTGCCCTTCAGTTGTCCACTAGAAGCCACTAAACAATGCTTAAAAAAGAGTTACTAAGTATCTTTTTCTAAAAGAATCCCCATCAAGCTGCCCAAAATTGTATCCAGATGTTACATTGCAGGCATCCTAAATTACCCATACTATGATCAACCACCACCTTACTATACCCCAACATATAATGTGAGTACTAGGTAAAGTATAGTGCTATCAATATGATTCCTCTGCTTCCTTGTGACAGTGGGGAAGGAACGCTGTTTTCTACTTGAAAATTAAACTGTGTGGCATTCCAAGAAAAATCATTCGTAAAATTTGAAGTGTATGCAAGAAGAATAGAGAGGATTCCTGGCTAGATATTTGCTTCAACAGTCGGCTTGTTATTATGTCCCTTATTCCAACTTGATCAGAAAGGAAAAGGGAGAGAGTTGGGGGAAGAAAGAAGGACTTGAAGAAGAGATGGCAGTGGAGCAGCCTGTACTTCAACAGTTCAACAAAGGAACACTACCTAGGTGCCTGCACTTTAAGTGGTTACTGAGGAAAGTAGCTGGGGTATTTGTTCTCTGCAATACTTGCCCAAGAATTTGGTAAGGGTTGAAAGGATGGGAATTGTGCAGTGAGAAAGTCCTAGGTGTCCTGAAAAATACTCACACATGTATACAATAGAAAACTCAGCATTTGGGTGCCTATGACATAGAGGACAGAGAGAATGTGTTTGTTAGTCAGAAAATCAATAGCAGTAACCAAGAAGTCCACATTTAATTCAAGAGATACTTTCTAAGTTTTCCCCACCTTTTCTCCTTGTAACCTGTAGTAGAGTAGAATTAAGAACTAAGAAGAAAGAGGATGTAGGTTGTTAGCAGAGTATGCCCTCTTCTCAATTCCTGGCCTTGGAGGTCTATGCATAACCTTTGTTGGTGCTTGTAATAAGACAAGTTTTAAGCTTGACATTTTTTTCAATTATGAATTATATATACAGATGTATATAAAATAAAAATATACAGGTCTAAGAATAATTGTAAAAACAATGACTCAATATTGTACCACTTAACACTTGAAAATTCTCTCAGGACAGTTCATATGTTCTAATTCATACTTTGTACTTTTCATGTTTTATTTCCTATTTCCCATGCCAACTTCTGATGTCTCATTTCCCACTTCATAAAAATAATAACTGATTCAACATCTGTTTTGTGCTATTGTTTATGTCTATGTTAAAAATGCCTTTTACAATGCTATTGCTTTTTAAAAGTCAAATGTATTCTAAGGAGATTACGTTACAAAAAAGTAAAAGCAAATCGTCTTTCATGTTTACAGATTGCTATTTTTTCCTGGTTGATTTTTGGTTTCCATATGGCATCATTCCCTATTTAATTTTATGACTATCATTTAGTATTTTGTACAGAGCCAGATGCTGGTAAAGAATTCTCTCAATATATCTGAAATGTTCTTCCTTTCACCTATATTTCTGAAGAATATTTTCAATGCTTATGGAATGTTTAAAGTTTTCTTGTTTCATCAGTTCAAAGATATTTTTTTCCTTGACTTCCATTGCTTCTGGTGATGTCAGCTTTCCTTTTTATTTTTCTACTGTGTGTAAAATATTTTTTTCCTCTGTTTTCAAGATTTTATAATCTTTGAATTTTAACAGTTTCACTATGATTTATCTGTGGTAGTTTTCATTCTATTCTTATAAGCGTTCCCTATGGTTCTTGCCAAAGACTTTGACTGTGTGGATTACAATAAACTGTGGAAAATTCTTAAAGGGATGTGAATACCAGACCACCTGATCTGCCTCCTGAGAAATCTGTGTGCAGGTCATGAAGCAACAGTTAGAATTGGACATGGAACAACAGACTGGTTCCAAATAGGAAAAGGAGTATGTCAAGGTTGTATATTGTCACCCTACTTATTTAACTTATGTGCAGAGTACATCATGAGAAATGCTGGGCTGGAAGAAGCACAAGCTGGAATCAAGATTGCCAGGAGAAATATCAATAATCTCAGATATGCAGATGACACCACCCTTATGGCAGAAAGTGAAGAAGAACTCAAGAGCCTCTTGATGAAAGTGAAAGAGGAGAGTGAAAAAGTTGGCTTAAAGCTCAACATTCAGAAAACTAAGATCATGGCATCTGGTCCCATCACTTCATGGCAAATAGATGGGGAAACAGTGGAAACAGTGTCAGACTTAATTTTTTGGTGCTCCAAAATCACTGCAGATGGTGACTGCAGCCATGAAATTAAAAGACGCTTACTCCTTGGAAGGAAAGTTACGACCAACCTAGACAGCATATTAAAAAGCAAAGACATTACTTTTCCAACAAAAGTCCATCTAGTCAAGGCTATGGTTTTTCCAGTAGTCATGTATGGATGTGAGAGTTGGACTATAAAGAAAGCTGAGTGCTGAAGAATTGATGCTTTTGAACTGTGGTGTTGGAGAAGACTCTTGAGAGTCCCTTGGACTGCAAGGAGATCCAACCAGTCCATCCTAAAGGAGATCAGTCCTGGGTGTTCATTGGAAGGGCTGATTTTGAAGCTGAAACTCCAATACTTTGGCCACCTGATGTGAAGAGCTGACTCATTTGAAAAGACCATGATGCTGGGAAAGATTGAGGTCAGGAGGACAAGGGGACAACAGAGAATGAGATGGTTGGATGGTATCACTGACTCAATGGACATGGGTTTGGGTGGACTCTGGGAGTTGGTGATGGACAGGGAGGCCTGGTGTGCTGCAGTTCATGGGGTTGCAAAGAGTTGAACACACTCAGTGACTGAACTGAACTGAACTGAAGGTTCTTGCATGTTTTCTATCAAATATGAAAAAATATTCTGGACCATTATTTTTAAATAATTTATCAACATAAAAGTCACACAACATAAAAATAACTATTTTAAAGTGAAAAATTCAGTGGCATTTTGTGCAACCACCACATCTATCTAATTGCACAATGTTTTTATCTCTTCAGAGTAAAATTCCTTAGCCATTTAATACTGTCTTCCCATTCCCTTTCCCTGCAGTCTCTGGCAACCACAAATCTGCATATCTATGGATTTATCTAATCTGGATATTTATATAAATGGGATCATACAATATGTGACATTGTCTGGCTTCTTTTAGCATGATGGTTTGGAGGTTCATCTATGTTGCACCATATATCATTATTTAATCCACTTTTTATGGCTGAACAATATCCCATAGTGTGGATATACCACAAACTGTTTTTCTACTCATTCCTTGATGGACACTTGAGCTGTTACAACATTTGGCTATTGTGAATAAAGCTCCTATGAAGGTTTATGTACATGTATTTGATTGAATATCTATTTTAAATTCTTTTGGATATATACCAAGAAGTGGAATTGCAAGGTCTGATGGTAATTTTATGTTTAACTTTTATATTTGTTTTCATATCAGGTAAACCATTTTGAATTCTTTAAAAAGAAATTCTTCGTTTTTTTTTTTTTTTTTTTGTGTGTGTGTGTGTGTCAAGTCTTAGTTGTGGCACACAAAGTCTTTGTTGTGACACATGAACTCTCTAGTTGTGATATGCGGGCTCAGCAGTTGCCACGCACAAGCTCCAGAGAAAGGACATTTCAGTAGTTGCAGCATGTGGGCTCTCAGGATCTTAGTTCCCAAACCAGGAATTGAACTTTTGTTGAACTGCATGGCAGATTTTTAACCACTGGACCACCAGAAAAGTCCCCCATTTTGTATTCTTACTAGGAATTCACAAGGGTACAAATTTCTCCAAATTTATGCCAACACTTATTTTTCTTATGATTATTATAGTCATCCTGCTGCTGCTGCTGCTGCTAAGTCGCTTCAGTCATGTCCGACTTTCAGTGACCCCAGGGACTGCAGCCTACCAGGCTCCTCTGTCCGTGGGATTTTCCAGGCAACAGTATTGGAGTCGGGTGCCATTGCCTTCTCCCATAGTCATTCTACTGAGTGTAAAGTAGTACTTTATTTTGGTTTTGATTTGTGTTTCTTTGATGACTAATGTTGAGCATTTTTTCATGTGCTTATTAGTAATTTATGTATCTTCTTGGAAAATCTATTCAAGGCCTTTGTATATTTATTGATTGGGTTGTTTATCATTTTGGTATAAGTTGTAAGAGTTCTTTATATATTCAGGATACTAGTCTCTTAACACATAAACAATTTCCAAATATTTTTTTTCCTACTGTGTCTATATTTTTTTACTTTCTTCATAATGATATATGGATCAATGGAAAAGAATAAAGAGCCCAGAAATAAACCCACACACTTATGATCAATTAATCTATGATAAAGGAGGCAAGAATATTCAATGGACAAAAGAGTCTCTTCCATAAATGTGGTGCTAGGAAAACTCGACAACTATATGTACAAGAATGAAATTAGAATACTTTTTAATACCATATACAAAAACAAACTCAAAATGGATTAAAGACTAAAGTGTAAGACCATATACTATAAAACTCCCAGAGGAAAATATAGGCAGAACATTCTTTGACATCCAGAGAAGGCAACGGCACCCCACTCCAGTGCTCTTGCCTGGAAAATCCCATGGACGGAGGAGCCTGGAAGGCTGCAGTCCATGGGGTCGCTGAGAGTCAAACACGACTGAGCAACTTCACTTTCACTTTTCACTTTCATGAATTGGAGAAGGAAATGACAACCCACTCCAGTGTTCTTGCCTGGAGAATCCCAGGGATGGGGGAGCCTGGTGGGCTGCCATCTATGGGGTCCCACAGAGTCAGACACGACTGAAGTGACTTAGCAGCAGCAGCATACTAAGATTTTTTGGTTCTGTCTTCTAAAGCATGGAAAATATAAGCAAAAATAAACAAATGAGACCTATTTAAAATTAAGGAAAAGTCAACCTACTGAATGAGAGAAAATATTTGCAAATGTTATAACTAATAAGGGGTTAATATTCAACATATATAAATAGCTCATACAACTCAACAAAGAGATTTATAAAAAACAAATTTATTAAAATCTGTTTATAAGCAACAAACATATTAAAAATAAGGGAAGAAGACCTGAGTAGACATTTTTCCAAAAAAAAAAGCAGTTGGCCAACAGGTACATGAAAAGATGTTCAGTGTCATTAATCATCAGAAAAATGCAAATCAAAACTACAATGAACTATCACTTCCCACCTGTCAGATGGCTATCATCAAAATTAATTATATCTTTTATAAAAATAATTATTTAAATAAATTATTTAATAAAATAAATTATGTAATTAGTCATTTAATCATTGCTATATTTTAATTTAATGAATTAAGAAGCTGCTTTGAGTCTCTGTTGTAACCAAAAACAACTTGCCTTAAATTTGAAATAAAACAGAGTTCAGTTTAACAGAAGCCTTTGAAAACTAAAAAATAAATTTTGTCCCTAAAACAACCCATGAATATCTCAATTTTTTTTAAAGTAATTAGTTTTAATCTATCTGGAACTAGTGTAATCAAAATATAATGGTTTTTAAATATATAGTGTACTTTTGAATTTACTAAGGAGACAATAAAACCTATAAATGTTGACAGGAAATATATGCTCTATAGATAGACCAGTTATATAGGGGAGGAGAATAAAATGGGATTTATACTGGCATGTGGGATTTTATTCCTGTTCCCAAGTTCAATGCTATTAACTTTCGTATAATGTCAGAAAGGACCAGATGTACTGTGAGATCTCTGACTTCTTGTGAATAAGGTTTATGTTCCAAAGCCTATTTTATCGAGTTCCATGGCTATTCTATCATTAATAGAGGAACAATAATTTAAGAAATCTAAACCAGGTAATCTGTGTACTTGTGCTGGCTTAGTCTCATCAGAAAAAGGATTAATACCATTTGTGCAGGTTAGATTTTTCACAGTCCTAATGTACCTACTCCAATTCTGCCAATAAAAATTTCACATAATACACACTGAACCATGGAAAAGCAATTTTCCAGAGTCACCAAAGTTACTGTCCTACACAGTACAATACCAAACCATTTACAAGTAGTCAGTTGTTAGAGACTGGCTTGTCAGTGATGGCTGATGAAGCATTTTTAGGGCTTAAATGATAAATCTCTAAGTTGGCTAAGGTAAATAGAGTGAACTTCCTTCATATCTTCAGTGTTCTTGTGTGTGTGTGTGTGTGTATGTATGTATGTATGTCCTTAGTTGCTCATTCACCTGCCAATGCAGGAGATGCAGGAAATGTGGGTTCAGTCCCTGGGTTTGGAAGATCCCCTGGAGAAAGAAATGGTAACCCACTCCAGTATTCTTGCCTGGAGAATCCCAGGGACAGAGGAGCCTGGCATACTGCAGTCCATGGTGTTGCAAAGAGTTGGACAGGATTGAGTGACTGAGCACACGTGCAATACTTTGTACATAATTTTAGGATATTCACATTATTAATCCCATCATGAAACTGAGACACCATATTAAAAAGTCTTGATTTTTAGAATTGTTAATGGGAGGAAAGAGAAATTGAAAATGAAGACCATTCTGAAAGAGAGGTGTGAGATCAGAAATTTTGCAAAGAGGTAGCAATCTCTGTCATACGGTATTTCTTTTTCCAATAAGATGACACAAAAACACATGTAATTTTATTTCTCAGTACCCACGGACCAGGATATGCCCTTGTTTATAGTGATAATTGTCTTAGAAGAAATGAAGTATGTTGTCGTGTAACACTCTGCTGAAAGAATCCACCATGGCCCCTGAGCATCTCTGCACACTCTCATTGGGTATCCCAAAAATGCAAGGTCCAAATCACTTTTTATTTTGACCAATTCTTCAGGTTGTATTTGCAGAAACACCTCTGAAGGATGTGGTAATACCTCCTTCCAAACAAAGAGCAAGTTTGCTTCTACTGTCTATAAAACTGTTGACTGTACTAAGCATGTTACTCTCCTATAACACAACCCACTGCATGTGTAAGCATCCATGATAAACACTTTGGGTTGCCCCAGTGGGAAATGGGTAGCATGAGGAAACTACACAGTCCAACATGTCGCCCTCTTGACCCCTTTTGCTGTCAAAAATAAAGCCTTTTTTCTCCAACCCAAGTCTTCTGTCAGCTAGTTAGCTTGCAAATACTATTAATCAGGCTTTGCATAGTTTCTGATGCAAACTACCTCATAACCTCATGGCTAAAAAGAATAACCCTTTGTTATAGCTCATGGTTATTGTGTGAGAAATTATAGCAATAGTTGGCTGAGTTATTCACCTGTTCCTCATGGTGTCAGTTTGAGTCACTCCGTGGCATTCAGATAGCTGGAAAGACCTAGGGGATCTGACATTCATACACTTGCCTGATGCCTTGGCAGTGGTGTTTAGAAGACTAAATGCTTCTGGGACTGCCTTTTCTCTAGTTCCAGAAATTTTTTCACATGCTGTCTTCAGTAAAGCAGTCACAGATAAGCAGATTTCTTACATTGTAGCATAAGACTTCAAGAGTAAATGGTCCCAGAAGATTTAGGAGGAAGCTGCAAGATATCTTATGACCTAATCTCAAAAGTCCCAGCATTTTATTTCTGCCATGTCCTATCTGTCAAGCCACCTCAGTTTTCAAGGGAGGAGGAATTACGCCCTGAATTTCAATGAGTGGAATGTTTAAAAATTGGCATTTATTTTCAACCTGCAACAATAAGCAGTAAATAAGGATTAATTGTGAGGATTTTGTTTTGTTTTGTATTTCTGAACCTCTGGGTCTATTACTTGAGTTTCCAAATAGATGTTGGACTGATTTTTAGAACAGGAATTATGCAGTATTATTTTGATGATAGATAACTAGACAGACAGATAGCCTGAGGCTATAAATTCATCTAATTAGTCCACAAGCATTTCATTTTGGTTGAAAATTTTTAAATTTTCAAATGAAAGTTTTGCCAAAATCCCCTCAATATTTAGAACTAAATCCCCTCAATATTTAGAACTAAATATGTAAACATGGTAGGTAAAGCTTGTTAGTTGAAATGGTGTGGTGTCTTCTTGGTTGGTTTTTTTCTTCTGGAAATTAAATTTTATCACATTTAAACCATCCAATATATTTGAAAATAATACAATAAATATTTTACTATTTTCTGAAGAATGATAGAGCTAAAACTTTTATTACAGTTAGGTTGTTTGTGGTTAGATGATGGTAATTGTTTTGGTAGATATTCAAGTGTTTTTTCTGACTCTCAACTGCATCTGTACTCAGTGGAAGTCAACGGCAACATATAGTATAAAAAGATCTAAACTTTGTGTTTTAAAATGCTTAACAGTGTGAAGTATTATAAAATGATTCAAAATAATATTATCAGAAGTTTGATCAGGAAATATCAGTTTATACAATAAAATCAACCTGAATAAAATCCCAATATCTAGAATAGAGCAACTAATAAAAATTTACAAGAATTCAGAGGACTTTAGAGATCAGATCAGATCAGATCAGTCGCTCAGTCATGTCCGACTCTTTGCAAACCCATGAATCGCAGCACACCAGGCCTCCCTGTCCATCACCAACTCCCGGAGTTCACTCAGACTCACGTCCATCGAGTCAGTGATGCCATCCAGCCATCTCATCCTCTGTCATCCCCTTCTCCTCCTGCCCCCAATCCCTCCCAGCATCAGAGTCTTTTCCAATGAGTCAACTCTTCGCATCAGGTGGCCAAAGAACTGGAGTTTCAGCTTTAGCATCATTCCTTCCAAAGAAATCCCAGGGCTGATCTCCTTCAGAATGGACTGGTTGGATCTCCTTGCAGTCCAAGGGACTTTCAAGAGTCTTCTCCAACACCACAGTTCAAAAGAATCAATTCTTCGGCACTCAGCCTTCTTCTCAGTCCAACTCTCACATCCATACATGACCACAGGAAAAACCATAGCCTTGACTAGAAGCATTAAGAACTGAAAACAACAGTAAGTGATTTTTAAATGATGCCTATTTCAAAACACAGAAGTTAAAATGTCAAACCAAAAATAAATCTAAAATACTAAGAAAAATGTAACAAAATTTGAAGTCCAATTCTAAGAATATTTTAAATATTAAAAAAATACATTGTAGCACCACAGTACAACAAAACAAATATGCTGTTGATGGGAATGCAAATTGATACAACCACTATGGAGAACAGTGCAGAGATTCCTTGAAAAAGTAGGAATAAAACTACCATATGACCCAACAACTCCACTAACTGGGAGTATACCCCCAGGAAACAATAATTGAAAAGGGCATATGAACCCCAGTGTTCATCACAACACTATTTGCAATAACTAGGACATGGAAGCAACCTCAGTTTCCATCCACAGATGAATGGATAAAGAAGATGTGGTATATATGTGCAATGGAATATCACTCAGCTGTAAAAAGGAATGCATTTGAGTCATTTCTAATGAGGTGGGTGAACCTAGAGCCTATTATACAGAGTGAAATAAGTCAAAGAGAAAAACAAATATCATATACTAATGTATATATATGGAATCTAGAAAAATGGTACTGATGATCCTGTTTGCAGGGAAGCAAAGGAGACACAGATATAAAGAACAGACTTTTAGACACAGTGGGGGAAGAAGACGGTGAGATGATATGAGAGAGAAGCATTGACACTTATACATTACCATATGTTAAATAGATAGCCAGTGGAATTTGCTGTATGAAACAGGAAACCCAAGTCCAGTGCTCTATGATGACCTAGAGGGGTGAGAAGGGGTGGGAGGTGGGAGTGAGGGAAATATGGAACAACATGGATGAACCTGGAGGGTATTGTGCTTAGAAAAAAGACAGAGAAAGGCAAGTATTGTATGCTTATCACATATACATGGAATATAAAAACTGTAACTAGTTAATATAACAAAACAGAAACAAAGTCACAGACACAGAGAATAAAGTAGTGGCTACAAGTGGGGAGAAGAAAGGGAGAGGGTGGTAAAAATGGTAGGGGATTAAGCGATACAAGCTACTATGTAAAATTAAATAATTTAGCTAAAAGCATATATTATTGAGGGAATTTAGCCAATATTTTATAACTTTAAATGGAGTATAAGCTATAAAATTAATCACCATGTTGTACCACTGAAATTAATACAATATTATCAGTCAACTATATTTCAATAAAAATTTTTTTAAATAAAAATTTTCACTTTATATTAGTGAATCTCAACCGTTTGATTGTAGTCAACAACATGTTCTAAGAAGCAACAGTTATTTTCAAAATGTAATTCACAGTACTGATAAAGTTCTTTGCTTTGTTTCTCTTTTACTCTCTGTCTTCACCTAATGACTGGAACCTTGAGCCTACTGCTTTAGGGAAAAAAAACTCACCCCTATTCTGTGTCATTTTATACAACTGAAGATATTTACTGGGTATCCAAATTAATAATCTATTTGCCTTGAGGCATTTACATTAGAGAAGGAATCTACTGAATGGTTATTATTCAAAGGATTCCTCAATCATATCTTTTTAAAACTGAATTTTAAATTGAGAACT
Source organism: Bos grunniens (assembly GCF_055505025.1). Lineage (NCBI taxonomy): Eukaryota > Metazoa > Chordata > Mammalia > Artiodactyla > Bovidae > Bos > Bos grunniens. The sequence goes on along the minus strand of NC_141194.1, from coordinate 80,901,245 downwards.
ACTTGTATTTCATTTATTTGACTGTAAAAGGATCTGAACTCTCTAATCCTTCTTCATATCAGCTTTAAAAATTATCAAATTTTCTTGACCTCAACTCTTTCTTGTAACTTCTTCTAGTTTTCCAACATAATTTTCTAGAGATATAAATGAGTTAGGTACATGATTGTCTTGCCAGTTATCACAGGATAAGTGTTCTACTCCCATAATCTAGACAGCAATTTTTATAGTCTCTAATATCAGTTTCCCAGTTGTATCCCTTCAAACCATTGAGTTAATGCCACCTAGTTTATTCTTTTGCAATATCCCACTTCTAAGTATGCAGTTTTGTTTCAGTTTTCTTGAAGTATAATTGACAAATAAAATTTGTATGTATTTAAGGTGTACAACTTGATGCTTTGATATATGTATATGTTGCGAAATGATCACTGCAATCAAGATAATTAGCTTATCTATAAACCTGCATAGTTATCATTTTCTTTCTTTTCATTTGTGTGGTGGGAGCACTTCGGCCATATCCACTTAGAATATTTCAACTATACAATACAGTATTATTTACTATGGTCACCATGATGTACATTAGAACTCCAGGACTTATCCTGTACAACTGAAACTTTTTACCTTTTGACCAATATCTCCTTATTTCAGCCACCACCCCCTAAATAGCTGGCAACCAGAATTCTCCTCTTAGATTCTATGAATTGGGCCATACCACATATAAATGAGATCATGCAGTATTTGTCATTCTGCATCTGGCTTATTTCCCTTATAATTATATCCATGTCATTGTAAATGGCAGGATTTCATTCTCTTCGCTATGTATCTAATTTATGTATCAATTAAGATAAGCTGGGTTATGCTGAAATAATATTGCAACCAGTTAGAGTAGGGGATGCCTGGAGAAAGAGAACCAGACATGACTTTCCCAACATAAGAGAAGCCATTTTGGGCCCAAGCTATTTTGTGATCTAAGCCTGGACACAGTGCTTCTCCTTGAACAGATCTCACTAATTAATTATCTTAAGGGGACAAAAAAAAATGCAAGAAAAAAAACCCTGCTTTCAAGCAGGGGAAATAATAATAGCAAATATAACATATCTGTTGTAAAGACTCCCTGTCTCTATTTCATGGGTAAAGATTAGCCTGAAGTACTCAATCATCAGATGAATTGGAATCTAAAGCATGATGCTCAACTTTTCGTACCATGGTTACTTCAATCAGCTATAGTTTGGAATCTGTCAACTACCCAAGTCCCTTCGTGAATATGCGTGTACCCTTAGCTTAAAACTTCCCCAGTTTTACTGTTCAGGGAGACACTAATTTGAGGAAGATTTCAAGTGTTCTCCTTACTTGCTGTAAGTAATCCTTCCTCCTCCCCATCTTTGACTTGTATCTTTTGGTTCGACACCATGAATAGGGGAATCCAGCTTTTGAATAACAATAGTATATTTCTCACACCTTTAAAGCGCTTCAAGTCCAGATGAGTTCCTAAAGGAAGCTGTACTGAATATAGTGGCACAGTATGCTAGATTGCTTCAATATCCTCAGACCTCATAAACACAAGCTTTCATGATTTCTAGTTTCCAGGAAGAAAGAAGATGGAGAATTGTGCATCGCCTCTTAAATACTTCTTTCCAGAAGTGGCACGTTGAATAATAGTTCACTGATCAAAACAAATCATATCTGTATATCTAACTTTGAAGGGGAATGTGCTTCAAAATAGAGAAGAACCAAAAGTCTTGTGAACTCTATATCATCTGTTACATAATACAGTACACAGTTCAGTTCAGTTCAGTCGCACAGTCGAGTCTGACTCTTTGCGACCCCATGAATCGCAGCACGCCAGGCCTCCCTGTCCATCACCAACTCCCGGAGTTCACTCAGACTCACGTCCATCGAGTCAGTGATACCATCCAGCCATCTCATCCTCTGTCATCCCCTTCTCCTCCTGCCCCCAATCCCTCCCAGCATCAGAGTCTTTTGGAATGAGTCAACTCTTCACATGAGGTGGCCAAAGAACTGGAGTTTCAGCCTTAGCATCATTCCTCCCAAAGAAATCCCAGGGCTGATTTCCTTCAGAATGGACTGGTTGGATCCACTTGCAGTCCAAGGGACTCTCAAGAGTCTTCTCCAACACCAGAGTTCAAAAGCATCAATTCTTCGGCACTCAGCTTTCTTCACAGTCCAACTCTCGCATCCATACATGACCACAAGAAAAACCATAGCCTTGACTAGACGGACCTTTGTTGGCAAAATAATGTTTCTGCTTTTCTTTTCTTTTTTATTTTAGTTTTTATATTAATTTATTTTATTTTTTAACTTTACAATTTTGTATTGGTTTTACCATATATCAAAATGAATCCACCACATGTCTCTGCTTTTCAATATGTTCTCTAGGTTGGACATAACTTTCCTTCGAAGGAGTAAGTGTCTTTAATTTCATGGCTGCAGTCACCATCTACAGTAAATTTGGAGCCCCCCAAAATAAAATCTGACACTGTTTCCACTGTTTCCCCATCTATTTCCCATGAAGTGATTGGACCGGATGCCATGATCTTTGTTTTCTGAATGTTGAGCTTTAAGACAACTTTTTCACTCTCCTCTTTCAATTTCATCAACTGGCTTTTTAGTTCCTCTTCACTTCCTGCCTTAAGGGTGGTGTCAGCTGCATATCTGAGGTTATTGATATTTCTCCCGGCAATCTTGATACCAGCTTGTGCTTTTTTCAGCACAGAATTTCTCATGATGTACTCTGCATATAAGTTAAATAAGCAGGGTGACAATATACAGCCTTAATATACTACTTTTCTTTTTTGGAAACAGTCTGTTGTTCCATGTCCAGTTCTAACTGTTGCCTCTTCATCTGCATATAGGTTTCTCAAGAGGCAGGTCAGGTGGTCTGGTATTCCCATCTCTTTCAGAATTTCTCACAGTTTATTGTGATCCAGACAGTCAAAGGCTTTGGCATAGTCAATAAAGCAGAAATAGATGTTTTTCTGGAACTCTCTTGCTTTTTTCCATGATCCAGCAGATGTTCACAATTTGATCTCTGGTTCCTCTGCCTTTTCTAAAACCAGCTGAACATCTGGAAGTTCAGGGTTCACGTATTGCTGAGGCCTGCCTTGGAGAGTTTTCAGAATTACTTTAATAGCATGTGAGATGAGTGCAATTATGCGGTAGTTTGAGCAATATTTGGCATTTCCTTTCTTTGGGATTGGAATGAAAACTGACTTTTACCGTCCTGTGGCCACTGCTGAGTTTTCCAAATTTGCTGGCATATTGAGTGCAGCACTTTCACAGCATCATCTTTCAGGATTTGAAATAGCTCAACTGGAATTCCATCACCTCCACTAGCTTTGTTCATAGTGATACTTTCTAAGGCCCACTTGACTTCACATACCAGGATGTCTGGCTCTAGGTGAGTGATCACACCATCGTGATTATCTGGGTCGTGAAGATCTTTTTTGTACCGTTCTTCTGTGTATTCTTGCCACCTCTTAATACCTTCTGCTTCTGTTAGGTCCGTACCATTTCTGTCCTTTATCGAGCCCATCTTTGCATGAAATGTTCCCTTGGTATCTCTAATTTTCTTGAAGAGATCTCTAGTCTTTCCCATTCTGTTGTTTTCCTCTATTTCTTTGCATTGATCGCTGAGGAAGGCTTTCTTATCTTTTCTTGCTATTCTTTGGAACTCTGCATTCAGATGCTTATATCTTTCTTTTTCTCTTTGCTTTTCACTTCTCTTCTTTTCTCAGCTATTTGTAAGGCCTCCCCACACTGCCATTTTGCTTTTTTGCATTTCTTTTCCATGGGGATGGTCTTGATCTCTGTCTCCTGTACAATGTCACAAACCTCCATCCATAGTTCATCAGGCACACTGTCTATCAGATCTAGTCCCTTAAATCTATTTCTCATTTCCACTGTATAATCATAAGGGATTTGATTTAGGTCATACCTGAATGGTCTAGTGGTTTTCCCCCACTTTCTTCAATTTCAGTCTGAATTTGGCAATAAGGAGTTCATGATCTGAGCCACAATCAGCTTCCGACCTTGTTTTTGCTGGCTGTATAGAGCTTCTCCATCTTTGGCTGCAAAGAATACAATCAATCTGATTTCGGTGATGACCATTTGGTGATGTCCAGTTGTAGAGTCTTCTCTTGTGTTGTTGGAAGAGGGTGTTTGCTATGACCAGTGCATTTTCTTGGCAAAACTCTGTTAGTCCTTGCCCTGCTTCTTCCATATTCCAACGCCAAATTTGCCTGTTACTCCAGGTGTTTCTTGACTTCCGACTTTTGCATTCCAGTCCCCTATAATAAAAAGGACATCTTTTTTTTGGCTGTTAGTTCTAAAAGGTCTTGTGGGTCTTCATAGAACCCTTCACCTTCAGCTTCTTCAGAATTACTGGTTGGGGCATAGACTTGGATTACTATGATATTGAATGGTTTGCCTTGGAAACGAACAGAGATCATTCTGTCACTTTTGAGATTGCATCCAAATACTGCATTTCGGATTCTTTTGTTGACCATGATGGCTACTCCATTTCTTCTAAGGGATTCCTGTCCACAGTAGTAGATATAATGGTCATCTGATTTAAATTCTCCCATTCCAGTCCATTTTAGTTCGCTGATTCCTAGAATGTCGACGTTCACTCTTGCCATCTACTGTTTGACCACTTCCAATTTGCTTTGATTCATGGATCTGACATTCCAGGTTCCTATGAAATATTGCTACTGTTAGGTCCATATCATTTCTGTCCTTTATCGAGCCCATTTTTGCATTAAATATTTCCTTGGTATCTTTAATTTTCTTGAAGGGATCTCTAGTCTTTCCCATTCTGTTGTTTTCCTCTATTTCTTTGCATTGATCGCTGAGGAAGGCTTTCTTATCTCTTCTTGCTATTCTTTGGAACTCTGCATTCAGATGCTTATATCTTTCCTTTTCTCCTTTGCTTTTCACTTCTCATCTTTTCACAGCTATTTTTAAGGGCTCGCCAGACAGCCATTTTGCTTTTTTGCATTTCTTTTCCATGGGGATGGTCTTGATCCTTGTCTCTTGTTAAATGTCATGAACCTCATTTCATAGTTCATCAGGCACTCTATCTATCAGATCTAGGCCCTTAAATGTATTTCTCACCTCCACTGTATTATTATAAAGGATTTGATTTAGGTCATACCTGAATGGTCTAGTGGTTTTCCCCACTTTCTTCAATTTAAGTCTGAATTTGGTAATAAGGAGTTCATGATCTGAGCCACAGTCAGCTCCCGGTCTTGTTTTTGTTGACTGTATAGAGCTTCTCCATCTTTGGCTGCAAAGAACATAATCAATCTGATTTTGATTTTGACCATCTGGTGATGTCCATGTGTAGAGTCTTCTCTTGTATTGTTGGAAGAGGGTGTTTGCTCTGACCAGTGCATTTTCTTGGCAAAACTCTATTATCTTTGCCCTGCTTCATTCCGTATTCCAACGCCAAATTTGCCTGTTACTCCAGGTGTTTCCTGACTTCCTACTTTTGCATTCCAGTCGCCTATAATAAAAAGGACATCTTTTTGGGGTGTTAGCTCTAAAAGGTCTTCTAGGTCTTCATAGAATAGTTGAACTTCAGCTTCTTCAGAATTACTGGTTGGGGCATAGACTTGGATTACTGTGATACTGAATGGTTTGCCTTGGAAAAGAACAGAGATCATTCTGTAGTTTTTAAGATTGCATCCAAGTACTGCATTTCAGACTCTTTTGTTGACCATGATCGCTACTCCATTTCTTCTGAGGGATTCCTGTCTGCAGTAGTAGATATAATGGTTATCTGTGTTAAATTCACCCATTCCAGTCCATTTGAGTTCACTGAGGTTCACTAACAAGAGGTGGCTAGAATACACAGAAGAATACACAGAAGAACTGTACAAAAAAGATCTTCATGACCCAGATAATCACGATGATGTGATCACTGACCTAGAGCTAGACATCCTGGAATGTGAAGTCAAGTGGGCCTTGGAAAGCATCACTATGAACAAAGCTAGTGGAGGTGATGGAATTCCAGTTGTGCTCTTTCAAATCCTGAAAGATGATGCTGTGAAAGTGCTGCACTCAATATGCCAGCAAATTCGGAAAACTCAGCAGTGGCCACAGGATGGGAAAAAGTCAGTTTTCATTCCAATCCCAAAGAAAGGAAATGCAAAAAAATGTTCAAACTGCCACACAATTGCACTCACCTCACATGCTAGTAAAGTAATGCTGAAAAATCTCCAAGCCAGGCTTCAGCAGTACGTGAACTGTGAACTTCCTGATGTTCAAGCTGGTTTTAGAAAAGTCAGTGGAACTAGAGATCAAATTACCAACATCCACTGGATCACAGAAATAGCAAGAGAGTTCCAGAAAAACATCTATTTCTGCATTATTGACTATGCCAAAGCCTTGACTGTGTGGATCACAATAAACTATGGAAAATTCTGAAAGAGATGGGAATACCAGATCACCTGACCTGCCTCTTGAGAAACCTATATGCAGGTCAGGAAGCAACAGTTAGAACTGGACATGGAACAACAGATTGGTTCCAAATAGGAAAAGGAGTGCATCAAGGCTGTATATTGTCACCCTACTTATTTAACTTATATGCAGAGTACATCATGAGAAACGCTGGGCTGGAGAAACACAAGCTGGAATCAAGATTGCCAGGAGAAATATCATTATAACCTCAGATATGCAGATGACACCACCCTTATGGCAGAAAGTGAAGAGGAAGTAAAAAGCCTCATGATGAAAGTAAAAGTGGAGAGTGAAAAAGTTGGGTTAATGCTCAACATTCAGAAAACGAAGATCATGGCATCTGGTCCAATCACTTCATGGGAAATAGATGGGGAAACAGTGGAAACAGTGTCAGACTTTATTTTGGGGGGCTCCAAAATCACTGCAGATGGTGACTGCAGCCATGAAATTAAAAGATGCTTACTCCTTGGAAGGAAAGTTATGACCAACCTAAAAGCATATTCAAAAGCAGAGACATTATTTTGCCAACAAAGTTCCATCTAGACAAGGCTGTGGTTTTTCTTGTGGTCATGTATGGATGTGACAGTTGGACTGTGAAGAAAGCTGAGCACCGAAGAATTGATGCTTTTGAACTGTGGTGTTGGAGAAGAATCTTGAGAGTCCCTTGGACTGCAAGGGGTCCAACCAGTCCATTCTGAAGGAGATCAGCCCTGGGATTTCTTTGGAAAGAATGATGCTAAAGCTGAAACTCCAGTACTTTGGCCACCTCATGCAAAGAGTTGACTCATTGAAAAAGACCCTGATGCTGGGAGGGATTGGGGGGCAGGAGGAGAAGGGGATGACAGAGGATGAGATGGCTGGATGGCATCATTGACTCGATGGACGTGAGTCTGAGTGAACTCCGGGAGTTGGTGATGGACGGGGAGGCCTGGCGTGCTGCGATTCATGGGGTCGCAAAGAGTCAGACACGACTGAGCGACTGAACTGAACTTATGCAATATTGCTCTTTACAGCATCGGCCTTTGCTTTTATCACCAGTCACATCAACAACTGGGTATTTTTTTTGCTTTGTCTCCATCCCTTGCCTGAGTCCAACTCCAGCAACCAATGATTCAACCTGAAGAGATGATGGTGTTGGCCAATGAGACAGCCTCTCAGTTTTCTATGAACTGCCTGTTTATTTCAAGTTTAAGATTCTCTTTTATACTTTTACAAAGAGATTAGGTCAGAAGTTTGACATTTTCAGTTCCCCCTCTACCAGATCTATTATCTCCATAAATCATTGTTGCTCTTCAAACAGAGTTCCTGCTTCAGTGATTCTCTGGGAATCAGCCTTATCATCTATTATCTACCTCCTCTAATGTGTCCTATAGTTAACTTGTGATTACATTGTAGCTCATGCTACATTCCTCAGTTTACTACTTATCTTCCTAAATCCTGTTTGCCCTTAACATCCTGAGCTCACTATCTCTTAAAAAGGTATCTAGCTATAGTGTCTCTAAAAAATTCCTAACTTCTATAAGCTATAGTAAAATATGCCAGCTTTACAACATTCCTTAAATCTTTAACTTCTAACTATTTTAATTATTTCTAAGCCCTAAATTCAGTAAACTCCTTTGCCATAAACATTCTCCTCACAACTAGGCTTCAGATATCAGTCCCTCCCATGGCCTCAAGCTACGACCTATGTGCTCATCCTGGAACACACTTTTGTAAAAGTCCTTGAACAAATGTCAGTGATTAACTTTATGAATTATTTTCTGAGCAATGCTGCAGAAGGCTTTGTGCCTTCTCATGCTCCTCTCAAGAACAATAAGCACCTTAATATTCCTTTTCAGTCAACTCAGCCAAGGAGAGGAAAAGACAAGTCAGAATTACAAGGCCTAAGTCCTTCATCCCGGGATACGTGCCTGCGGAATGAGGAGAGGGGGCTGGGGACTGTGCCTCCATTTTGTCAGTAATGCCTAACGCAGCTCCTGACAATCCCTTCATTCTGGAGTTATTTCTCCACTGATCTCCAGTAGCATATTAGGCACCTACTGAACTGGGGAGTTCCTCTTTCAGTGTCCTATCATTCTGCTTTTTCATGCTGTTCATGGGGTTCTCAAGGCAAGAATACTGAAGTAATTTGCCATTCCCTTCTCTAGTGGACTGCATTGTGTCAGACCTCTCCACCATGACCCATCCATCTTGGGTGGCCCCACAGGCATGGCTTAGTTTCATTGAGTTAGACACGGCTGTGGTCCATGTGATTAGATTGACTAGTTTTTTGTGATTATGGTTTCTGTGTGTCTGCCCTCTGATGCCCTGTTGCAACACCTAAAATCTTACTTGGGTTTCTCTTACCTTGGACATGGGGTATCTCTTCACGGCTGCTCCAGCAAAGTGCAGCTGCTGCTCCTTACCTTGAATGAGGAGTATCTCCCCACCGCTGCCCCTCCTGACCTTGAACGTGGAATAGCTCCTCTAGGCCCTCCTGCACCCGTGTAGCCACCGCTCCTTGGAGATGGGGTTGCTCTTCCCGGCCGCTGCCCCTGGCCTTGGGCAGGGGGTAGCTCCTCCCAGCTGCCGCCCCTGACCTCGGAGGTTGGGTAGCTCCTCTCGGCTGCTCCTGGGCTGTTGCAGCCTGGCACTCCCGGCAGCCGCCCTGACCTTGGATATGGGGTAACTCCTCTTGGCCGCAGCCCCTCAGGCATGGGGTCCTCCCAGCTTCTGCCCCTGGCCTCCGACATGGGGTAGATCCTCTCGGCCATGCTATGTGTGCCGTCGCAGCCACCCATGCTAGAAAGGTCTAATGAGTTTCTTAGATGCCACCTAGGCTATTAATGAAAGCCAGTGTTCTTGTAGGATTGTTTAACAAAATAATTACTTGGTTGACTTCAGTGTTCCTTTCCCTTACTAACTTGGAGCTTATGCGGAAAGTAATGAGAAAGGTATATAGCAGGGTTATATTCAGTTCAGTTAAATTCAGTTCAGTCACTCAGTCGTGTCTGACTCTCTGCAACCCCATGATTTGCAGCACGCTAGGCCTCCCTGTTCATCACCAACTCCTGGAGTTCACTCAAACTCATGTCCATCGAGTTGGTGATGCCATCCAGCCATCACATCCTCTGTCATCCACTTCTCCTCCTGCGCCCAATCCCTCCCAGCATCAGAGTCTTTTCCAGTGAGTCAACTCTTTGCATCAGGTGGCAAAAGTATTGGAGTTTCAGCTATAGCATCAGTCCTTCCAATGAACACCCAGGACTGATCTCCTTTAGGATGGACTGGTTGGATCTCCTTGCAGTCCAAGGGACTCTCAAGAGTCTTCTCCAACACCACAGTTCAAAAGCATCAAGTCTTCGGTGCTCAGCTTTCTTCACAGTCCAACTCTCACATCCATACATGACCACTGGAAAAAACATAGCCTTGTCTAGACGGACCTTTGTTGGCAAAGTAATATCTCTGCTTTTGAATATGCTATCTAGGTTGGTCAGAGCTTTCCTTCCAAGGAGTAAGCATCTTTTAAATCATGGCTGCAATCACCATCTGCAGTGATTTTGGAGCCCAAAATAATAAAGTCTGACACTGTTTTCACTGTTTCCTCATCTATTTCCCATGAAGTGATGGGACCAGATGCCATGATCTTAGTTTTCTGAATGTTGAGCATTAACCCAACTTTTCCACTCTCCTCTTTCAATTTCATCAACTGGCTTTTTAGTTCCTCTTCACTTTCTGCCATAAGGATGGTGTCATCTGCATATCTTGAGGTTATTGATATTTCTCCTGGCAATGTTGATTCCAGCTGGTGCTTCTTCCAGTCCAGCGTTTCTCATGATGTACTCTGCATGTGAGTTAAATAAGCAGGGTGACAATACACAGCCTTGATATACTCCTTTTCCTATTTGGAACCAGTCTATTGTTCCATGTCCAGTTCTAACTATTGCTTCCTGACCGGCATATAGGTTTCTCAAGAGGCAGGTCAGGTGGTCTGGTATTCCCATCTCTTTCAAAATTTTCCACAGTTTATTGTGACCCACACAGTCAAAGACTTTGGCATAGTCAATAAAGCAGAAATAGATGTTTTTCTGGAACTCTCTTGCTTTTTCCATGATCCAGCGTATGTTCGCAATTTGATTTCTGGTTCCTTTGCCTTTTCTAAAACCAGCTTGAATATCTAAAAGTTCACGGTTCACATATTGTTGAAGTCTGGCTTGGAGAATTAAGAGAATATAAATGGCAGACTCCACTCCAGCCTCCATGACCTTCCATGGGTTCCCAGGGGCAGATGAACCATGGCTAATTTGGGAAAGAAGGGACACAATGATGGGGGAGTGGCAGCCAGGAAACAATAGTGCAGCTTTGGTACAAGATCCTGGTTCCACCTCAGGGGATACACCATAACAGTATCTTTAATCTCTTTAAGATGTCAGCATTGGGACATTACTAACTTGGAGCTTTTGAGGAAATTAGTGACAAAGGTCTATGGTAGAGTTATATTAAGGGAGATCGAGTTGCTTCTGTGATATGAGGAAGGTAAAGGAACTAGAGTACACAGAAGTAAAGGAAGTGTGTGTGTGTATGTGTGTGTTTTATGCTGAAATCTCAGGCCCAGTGCACCAGTGCTGAACTGCATCTTGGAGACAGAGTTTTGGATGAAGTAGAAAAGAATAGCTTTATTTTTTGGTGAGGGAAATGGGGACACTGCAGACTTGTGCCTCTCAAAATTTTGTGTTCCAATCCAGGAGGATTTGATGAATAGTTTTATAGCAATGATTCAAGAGTGGGGTTGCTGATAGTATTAGAGTGTTTGCAGGAACTGCCCTCCTCTAATCTGGTCTCAGGTAATCTTCCCAAGCTTCTCAGGTTTCCTTTCATGTAGCCTCAGGTGGTCTTTCTTTGGTATGAAGAATGCTGACATGTTAAAGAACTTAAAGACAGGGTTATGTGTATCCCCTAAAATGAACCAGGACCCTGTCCCAAAGCTGCACTATTGTTTCCTGGTTGCCCCTCCCTCATCACTGTATCCCCTCTTTCCCAAATTAAGAATGGTTCAGATCTACCCCTGGGAACCCATGGAAGGTCATGAAGGCCAGAATGGAGTCTGTCTCCTATAAGAAACGGGGGCCAGAAAGGCTTCCATGCCCAGGAGCCTCATATGGTCCTGTTCAATTTCCTGTGTATGTAAATGGCACTATGAATTAACTGAAATATATGTTTTCGTAAACCTACTTTCCTATGTGGACTTCGTACTGAAATCCAGAGTCAACCAAAACAAGTTTTTGAGTGTTTGTTTTTGGTTTTGCTGTTGTTCTTCCATGAAAAGGGGGCTTCCCTGGTATCTCAGATGGTAAAGAACCTGCCTGCAATGCGGGAGACCTGGGTTTTATCCCTGGGTCAGGAAGATTCCCTGGAAAAGAGAATGGTGACCCACTCCAGTATTCTTACTTGGAGAATCCCATGGACAGAGGAGCCTGGCAGGCTACAATCCATGGGGTTGCAAAGAGCTGGACACTGGACACGACTGAGTGACTAACACTTTCCAAGAAAAATCTAGTTTTGAGGGTAAACAAAGAGGCAGCTTTGGATCCCAGTCAGAAAAACATTTGCTTTCTCAGTGATCAGGAAAGCTCTTGTGTATCCTGAGAATACTATTGGGATTAGAGATGACTGCTCAAAAGTGAGATTTGAATTTTATATCATAGTAAAGAGGCATTTATCTTTTATGTTGTTATCATGTACACCAGAAGTTACGGAAGCAGTGAGGGACTGAAAGTACTGAGTACTACTGAGAGATAATAAAGTACTTAGAAAACGTGGGGAGAGAGAAATTCAGCAATAATACTATCACCTCTTCCCCAAATCAGTCATCTTTATTGAAAAAGTCAATCTCATTCATGCCTTATTTTTGAACTTTCTGGGTTTTTTCTGCCTTGAATGATCCTCCTTTCCCAACCACATTCTAGTGAAGGAGTTCATGATATGCCAAAATATGCTGACTTCCTTTTTTAAAAACCTAAAAACAGGGCACAAAAGTTCCTATGAGAAAGTTGCCCTCCCTATACTAAGAGGAGAATATCCTTACCATCAGAGACTAGGAATCAACTCTGAAATGGATCTGTACAAACACCAAAATAACCATTATCTTCCACTAATTTTCCCCCTATATATCTCATAGTCACTTCTCCACAATTTACTGCCCTTAGCCCAAACCTCTTTGATTTATCATGTCTTCACAAATTTACCATCTCTTTGTTTTAAACATATTCACATACACACACACACACACACACACACACACACACACACACTTTCTGCTGTGGTCAATTCTTCAGAACTTTATTTTCTTGTGAAAACTCCCATTTAAATTTAAAATTCAATAGAACTTATATGTCTTTTCCTTGTTAGTTGATCTTATATCAGCTTAATTTTTAGACTCAGTGGAGACCCTAAGAGGGTAAAGGAGAAATTTTTCTTCCCTACATTGCTTATCTGGATACCCAAACTAATAAAATTATACATGAAAAATGCCTAGCCATGTACTTAATATATATTTGGCTCTCAGTAAATATTAGTTCCTTTTAAGAATGTATGAAAGGGATGGATTCTGTGTTATCAAACCAAACTTGGTTCTGCTCACCTGCTTGTAATAAAGTTAATCTACTGACAGGGGGTTGTGGTGAAGGAAAGTGAAATGTTTATTGCATGGCATCAAACAGAGAGTCCAGGGCAGCTAGTTCTCAAAACACGCTAGTGGTCTGATGGGTTTCAGCCAAACATTTTTAAAGGCAATGTGAGGGAGTGGTATCCCAGAGCTTGTGCACAATTCTCTGATTGGTTGATGGTGAGGTAACAGGGCAGTGTCACAGGGGTTAACATCATCAGTCTTTTGGTACCGGTAGGTCTGGGGGCTAAGTGCTCATGGTTATCAAGTAGTTAATTTCTTCCATTTGCTGAGGGTTTTAGCACCTGTAAAACAACCCAAGAAATGTGCTTCAGATACTGTCATCTATGTATTTCAGAGAGGAGGTAAAGTGGAGGACATGGGGGAGACAACTATCCAAGGGAGGCACCATAGGCTCCTGCTTGGTGACATCTGGACATGAAATATCTGTCCTTGGGACAACGAGCACCCCTAGATAATTTCAATGCTTTGTGGAATTAAAATCCATTATTCTTAATCATTTGGGTATTGGTGGTGGTGGTTTAGTTGCTAATTGTGTCCAATTCCTGTGACCCCATGGACTGTGGAGCCCTGCCAGGTTCCTCTGTCCCTGGGATTCTCCAGAAAAGAATACTGGAGTGGGTTGCCATTTCCTCCTCCAGGGGATCTTCCCAACCCAGGAATCAAACCTGGGTCTCCTGCATTGCAGGCAGGTTCTTTACCTACTGAGCTATAAGAGAAGCCCAGTTGAGTATTAGCCCAAGACTAAACATTTAGTCAAATGGAATATTGTATTTGAAACACTCAGAAGGTATTTTTAATACCTTCTGGTATAACCAAGAATGCAAATATTATTAATTTATTTCTATATTGTTATGGGCTAAATGTTTGTATCCCCCCCGCCCCATTCCTATGTTAAAGTCCTAACTCCTGACGTGATAGATGGTGCCTTTGGAGATGGTGCCTGTGAGAAATAATTAGGGTTTGATGAAGTCATGAGGATCCCATCCACCCTAATGATGGTGTTGGTGTCCTTATAAGAAGAGGAAGCAATAATGAGTTCTCTCTCTTTCTTTTTCTATGTGTCTCTCAATCTCTTTCTCTCTTTCTTGCCAAATGATCACAAAAAAGAGGTCATGTGAGCACACAATGAGACAGCAGCAGTCTGGAAGCTAGGAAGAGGGCCCTCACCTAGAACTGAATATTCTGGCACCTTGATTTTAGACTTCCCAGCCTCTAGAACTGTGAAGAATAAATACCTGTTATTTAAACTACCAAGCTATGCTATTTTGTTAAAGAAGTCCAGGCTAAGATACACATATAAGAGGATATTTTTGGAAGAGCACTTCTTCAGCTTTCAAGAGATTTTTGTAAAGCGTTCTTAAAATTTTTAATACTTATAATTGTCAGTTATCCTTCATGGAGGCTATGCAAATGTGTCTGTGGCAAATTAGTATATTAAGAATCTACTAATAATAGATGTAAAATACCTATCTTGGTGCCTAGTATATAAGAAATAATAATATTAATTCCCCTGTCTACACAGGAACTTGCTTGCAAAGAAAGAAACTCCACTTATGGAACAGATTAGGACTATATGCAAATAAAAAATTGAAGTTGAGCTTTGATTCTTTTTTTTTCTTTTTAATCATATAATCTTGATAGTAGAAATCAGTTTCTCAAAAGGTACCATGTGTGGCAGAGAACTATAGGAACTAAACAAATTTACTTTTGAGCACGATAATATTAAAAAATGACACAAAGACCATCTAGGGGCAGGGAAGGAACTTGGCTACCTTCCCCAGAGCCAGTCAAGATCACATTCTGCTGAGTCAAAATATTGTATATATAAAACAAAGCAATAAAAAGAATGGACAGAACAGAATGCCTCAAAGAACAAATGCCATGTTCATAACAAAGCCACTATGTAGCTACTATTGGAATGGTATACAAGAAATTAAAGCAGATATTGCCACAATAACAGTCCATCATAGAAGCTTCTGGATAGTTCTGAGCAAGTTTAAGGAAAAGATGGGCAGTCATAACAACTCGGGACCTAGAAGAAAGATAGTATGAAAGGAGTGAGTAGGGTGGCAAAGAGGCACTTAAAGGGGAGGAAAATACATGATTGTTTCCACAGAAAAACACTGGATGTATACCGTGTCGTAAAGAGGGATACGAATTTCCTAAGTATGTCTGCATATCAATCTGTCTGTCTTTGTCTCTCTCTCTTATACACATACACACACACAAACACCACTTTTGGAAAAATCATGAATGTCTCCAAAGTACCATGAATACTGATAGAGTCAGATTATCTAAGATATGTGAAGTCACTAGACACAATGTCACCAGAATTCTCTTATTTCTCATGCTCATACTTGCCAAGCAGGGCAAGACTAATGACAGTGGGGAATAGTTCGGAAACAAAAATATCAAAAGCTAGAATAACACTGTTCATAGTGTCAGTTACCTGTCCATTAGTGATAAAGACCTTCCGTCTCAAGAAAAAATTTGGAAAGCTTCAGTGAAGCAAGTATAAGGGTGAAATAGGGAGAGTGAATGATGCTGAGTCCACAACACAGGAATAAAAGAAAAAAAGGGGGAAGCAATTATTTTTGTCACAGAAATAGCAAAGAGTTTAATAACTGGAAAAAGAAAGAAAATACAATTCAAATGAGGACAGCCTGGTAGGTAGTATAACAACTCCCCACAAATGTCCATGTCCTAATCTCTCAAACCTGTGAATTTGTTAGTTTACATGTCAAAGAAGATGTGATTTAATTAAGGACCTTGAAAGAGGGAGATTATTATGCATTGTACAAGTGTGTTCAGTGTGATCACAGGGTTATTAATAGTGTGTTTGGGGGGCAGAAATGGCTAGACTGATGTGAAAGAGAAAGGCTTGACCCATTGTTGCTGGTGTTGAAAAGAAAGGAAGAGACCATGAGCTATGTGATATATGTGGCTTCTAGAAGCTGAAGAGGGCAAGAAAATGAATTCATTGTAAAGATTATGTGTCATAAATACCTTAGTTCATCACACGAAAAGTCTGATAGCTCACCACCCACCTAGCTTGACGCCAGGGAAGCCCAACCACCCAGCTAGGTCTGGAAAAACCAAGCATGCTCGAATCCTGTCCCATAGCCCTACAACACTATCAAGTTTGATGATTAGTAATTATAAAGTTGTTGAGCATATAGGTTTGGGGGTGCTGTAAAAGGGATTTCCATACTGTTTAGGAGGTTGTATGTGGTGACCCCAAGGCCTATTTCATTTTTGGTCAGCAATAGTCACCTGGCCCCAGAATAGCCCTCAGTCGTTAGCTTTGGAAATTCATGGGGGATCATGACCTCGGGGAAGCAACGGTGAATTCTAGTAGTTGTTGTTCAGTTGCTAAGTTGTGTCTGACTCTTTGTAACCCCATGGACTGCAGCACTCACACCTTCACTGTCCGTCATTATCTCTTAGAATTTGCTCATATTCATGTTTATTGAGTCAGTGATGCCATCCAACCATCTCATCCTTTGTCACCCCCTTCTCCTCCTGCCTTCAGTCTTTCCCAGAATCAGGGTTTTTTCCAGTGAATTGGCTCTTCGCATCAGGTGGCCAGAGTATTGGAGCTTCAGCTTCATCATCAGTCCTTCCAATGAATATTCAGGGTAGATTTCCTGTAGGACTGATTTGTTTGATCTCCTTGCAGTCCAAGGGACTCTCAAAAGTCTTCTACAGCACCACAGTTCGAAGGCATCAATTCTTCAGTGTTCAACCTTCTTTATGGTCCAACTCTCACATCCATCCATGCATGACTCCTGGAAAAACCATAGCTTTGACTAGAAGGACCATGGTCTGAAAAGTGATGTCTCTGCTTTTTAATATGCTGTCTAGGTTTGCCATAGCTTTTCTTCCAAGGAGCAAGTGTCTTTTTAATTTCTTTGATGCAGTCACAATCTGCAGTGATTTTGGAGCCCAAGAAAATAAAATCTGTCACTGTTTCCATTTTTTCCCAATGTATTTGCCATGAAGTGGCAGGAGCGGATGCCATGATTTTTTTTTTTTTTTTTTTGTATGTTGAGTTTTAAGCCATCTTTTTCACTCTCCTCTTTCACCCCCATCAAGAGGCTCTTTAGTTTCTCTTCACTTTCTTCCATTACAGTGGTATCATCTGCATATCTGAAGTTGTTGATATTTCTCCTGGCAATCTTGATTCCAGTTTGTTATTCATCCAGCCCAGCATTTCACATGATGTATTCTGCATATAAGTTGAATAGGCAGGGTGACAATATACAGCCTTGACATACCCCTTTCCCAATTTGGAACCAGTCCATTGTTCCATGTCCAGTTCTAATGGTTCCTTCTTGATCTACATACAGTTTTCTCAGGAGACAGGTAAGGAGGTCTGGTATTCCCATCTCTTTAGGAATTTTCCAGTTTGTTGTGGTCCACACAAAGACTTTAGCATAATCAATGAAGCAGAAGTAGAATTGTACTTAGCTCTTGAATACAAATAATTCTACAGGTCTTCTTTATCCTTTGTAAGGCACTGGTTGTTTATAATAGAATGTGACATCTGTGATGTTAAGAATTTTTATATTTCGTTCACTGTTATAGCATCACAACCTAGAAGAGTGTTTAGCACACAGTTGGCACTCAATAAATATTTCTGGGATAAGTGAATTAATGGTTACTAAGCAATATAAAATAAATAGGTTTTAAAGAAGATAAACCAAGTAACTTCTGAGCAACTCCTCTATAAAAACAAATCATGGTAACTCAATCATTTCTTTAATGAATGTATTGATTTTTTTTTTTAGATTAGGAAATTTCAGAAGACGTAGTATAGCTGAAGAAAGTAAGGCATTTGACATGCTTGAAAATTATCTACCTATAGGACAAAAACGAGCTGAATGCAAAGACATTTAACTAGGTTTTAAGTAGGTTCATTATTCTCTCAACAACTATATCCAAAGCTGCCTTTAAAAAAAAAAAAAAATAATCAGTGCCAATTTGGAGTGAAGTCTCTAGTTGTATGCCACAAGGCTCTGTTCTTGATACTTACATTTAAGTATTTTTATTAGTAGCTTATTTGAATAAAGTCAGAACATATTCATAGAATATTCAGATAATACATAACTGGGAATAAGGGCCTCTATGTTGAAAGCAGAGTCAGGATTTTCAAATGTCTTACCAAAAACAACAACACATTGAATCTATCATGGTGATATATAACAAGAATAAGATGGGGATGGCAATGGTAAATTCAGTATGAACCAAAAGGTAGACATGACCAAAACATTTAATGACAGCAAACTTCCCATTACAATATACAGCACTGCTGTATGATATATAGGAAACTTATCAAGAGAGTAGATTCTAAGGGTACTAAAAATTTTCCACAAGGAAAAATTTTTTTCTTTTTACTGTATCTATATGAAATGATGGATGTTAACTAAGAGTATTGTGACAAATATTTCACCATGTATCTAAATCAAACCATTATGCTGTACCTCTTAAAAGTATAAAGTAATATATACCAATTATTTCTCAATAAAACTGGAAAAACAATGAGATCATAGGCAATAATAATAGTGAGATAGTTTCTAGAATTCTATATGGTTCCATAATCATTTAGAATATTGCATCTGTTCTGGGAACCACATTCTAAAAGGAAATAAACAAATTTTATTCCACTGAGAAGAAAAAGAATGATGAAGCTGATATCTAATATCAGTTGGTGAGACCAGGTGAAGACACTGTAACTGAGGAGGACCCTATAGGGCCTTCCAGGGACAGCCCTGCCCACCTGTCCTTTGTTTTAGCTTCTTTTTGAAGTATCTAGATAATAGTATTTGATGCATATTTCCTGAGTTGTAAAAAGCAGATGTAAAAATCCTTCCCCTCCTCAACAAATGGAAGATGTTAACTACTTTAGGGCCTTGAACACATATTCTCAGGCCTCCTGGAGCCTAAGGACTGACAATGTTAACCCCTGTGATATCACCCTGCTACCTCACCATCAGTCAAACAGAGAATTGTGATCACAGTTCTGATCACAGACCCTGCAAACCCCCCTCTCCCCCAATCAGGCTTTTAAAAATGCTTTGCTGAAACCCTTCCTGAAGCTACAGGCCTTTTAGGGCATCAGCCACCTGGTCTCCTTGCAGGAGCATGCAACAAATCTTTCTCTGCTGCAAATTCCAATGTTTCTGTTTGTTTGGCCTCATTGGGCATCGCTAACATGAACTTGGATTCATCACATCATCCCTGTCATAAGAAATACTGGGAGAGGGCAAAAGCACGGGACTGCATGACACTCATTTTGAAATATTTTAGAGAAACGTAGCATAGTATAGTAAGACAGTAGGTTGTAGAGAAACACATTTAAGTTTACCTCTCAACTCTGCCACTACATAGATTTCTAACCTTGAACAAATTACTTAACCTTTCTTTAACACCTCATTTTCCTCTTCTGTAAAATGTGGATAATAATAGCACCAATCTTCTAGAACTGTTAGGTGGACCTATTGAATTATTATCTGTAAAGCACTCAAAACAATGCCTGATAGATATCAACTGTGATATAAGTGTTTGTAAAATAAAATATAAAGAGTTTTTTTTTTTCAGGATTAAATGACTTGATATATATATATATATATATATATATAGTGGAGAGTAAATATGATAGTAAAGTAAGACAGGTGGTATCATTTATCTTCAAGGACTGCATGTGAAAGTTTAATTAGAGTAGACTTTCAAAAAAGCATTCTAGGAAAATAGAAATATACAAGGAGTTGAAACTGCATCTCAACAGACAAAAGAACTCTTTTAATAGTAAGCTTTGCAGAATGTGAGGGGAAGGTAAAGAACCTATAGTCTTCATTCAGCTAGATGTTGAGTTCAAGGTATAACTCTTTCCTTTGCAAGTTGCTTTTTTGAGCTTTGATTTCATCACTGTAAAATGGGCAAACATATAAGGTAATTCTGTCAATTAAATGAGATATACTGCTGACTCTTTGCAACCAGGCTCCTCTGTCCATGGGATTCTCCAGGTAAGAATACTGAAGTGGGTTGCTGTACCCTCCTCCAGGGGTTAAGTGTCAATTATGTTGAGAGTGCTAGTCTGACTTATTTCTTGTTATAATCCTAGTTACCTAAAACAATGTCTTGAACTTTGAAGGTGCTCAGTAAGTATTTCTTGAGTGGATTTATTGAATGAAAGTGCTCAAGTAAATTTCAGCTACCTTTGCCATTTCTTACTGAAAATCAAATCTCCATATCTACTCAGAGAAACACTTGAATATACACAGAAGGAGGCATGGGAAAGAATGTTTCTAACATTGTTTATAGAAGTGAAAAAAGGGAAAAACCTAAAAGAAAAATGGGTATATAAACTTTCATGCTATGGATTACTATGCAACTAAAATGAATAAAACATGTCTATATGACATGGAAAAATTTATAAGTAATAATGTTTAATAAAAATAGCATATAAAAAATTTGTATGTTTTATGATACCTTAAATATGATGATAAGAATAGAAAAAGGCTAAAAAAAAGAAAAAATAATGTTATCTCTGTAAAAAGGATTGAAATTGAATGGAAAATTATGGATAAATGAGTTCTTGTCTGATCTTTGAAGTTCTGATAACTTTTGAAGATTCTGCCTGCAAGGTGGTTCAGTTCAGTTCAGTCACTCAGTCGTGTCCAATTCTTTGTGAACCCATGAATCACAGCACGTCAGGCCTCCCTGTCCATCACCAAATCCCAGAGTTCACTCAAACTCGTGTCCACCGAGTTGGTGATGCCATCCAGCCATCTCATCCTCTGTCATCCCCTTCTCCTCCTGCCCCCATTCCCTCCCAGCATCAAGGTCTTTTCCAATGAGTCAACTCTTTGCATGAGGTGGCCAAAGTATTGGAGTTTCAGCTTTACATTCAGTCCTTCCAAAAAACAGCCAGGACTTATCTCCTTTATAATGGACTGGTTGGATCTCCTTGCAGTCCAAGGGACTCCCAAGAGTCTTCTCAAATACCACAGTTCAAAAGCATCAATTCTTTGGTGTGCAGCTTTCTTCACAGTCCAACTCTCACATCCATACATGACCACTGGAAAAACCATAGCCTTGACTAGACAGACCTTTGTTGGCAAGGTAATATCTCAGCTTTTTAATATGCTATCTAGGTTGGTCATGACTTTCTTTCCAAGGAGTAAGCATCTTTTAATTTCATGGCTTCAATCACCATCTGCAGTGATTTTGGAGCCCAAAATAATAAAGTCTGACACTGCTTTCACTGTTTCCCCATCTATTTCCCATGACGTGATGGGACCAGATGCCATGATTTTTGTTTTCTGAATGTTTAACTTTAAGCCAACTTTTTAACTCACTTTCAATTCCATCAACTGGCTTTTTACTTCCTCTTCACTTTCTGCCATAAGGGTGCTGTCATCTGCATATCTTGAGGTTATTGATATTTCTTCCAGCAATCTTGATTCCAGCCTCTGCTTCATCCAGCCGAGTGTTTCTCATGATGTACTCTGCATATAAGTTAAATAAGTAGGGTAACAATATACAGCCTTGATATACTCCTTTTCCTATTTGGAACCAATCTGTTGTTCCATGTCCAGTTCTAACTGTTGCTTCCTGACCTGCATATAGGTTTCTCAAGAGGCAGGTCAGGTGGTCTGGTATTCCCATCTCTTTCAGAATTTTCCACAGTTTATTGTGATCCACACAGTCAAAGGCTTTGGCATAGTCAATAAAGCAGAAAGAGATGTTTTTCTGGAATTTTCTTGCTTTTTCAATTATCCAGCAGATGTTGGTAATTTGATTTCTGGTTGCTCTGCCTTTTCTAAAACCAGCTTGAACATCAGGATGTTCACGGTTCACGTATTGCTGAAGCCTGGCTTGGAGAATTTTGAGCATTACTTTACTAGCACGTGAGATGAGTGCAATTGTGCAGTAGTTTGAGCATTATTTGGCATTTCCTTTCTTTGGGATGGGAATGAAAACTGACCTTTTCCCATCCTGTGGCCACTGCTGAGTTTTCCAAATTTGCTGGCATATTGAGTGCAGCACTTTCACAGCATCATCTTTCACGATTTGAAATAGCTCAACTGGAATTCCATCACCTCCACTAGCTTTGTTCGTAGTGATGCTTTCCAAGGCCCACTTGACTTCACATACCAGGATGTCTGGCTCTAGGTCAGTGATCACACCATCGTGATTATCTTGGTTGTGAAGATCTTTTTTGTACAGTTCTTCTGTGTATTCTTGCCACCTCTTCTCAGTATCTTCTGCTTCTGTTAGGTCCGTACCATTTCTGTCGTTTATCGAGCCCATCTTTGCATGAAATGTTCCCTTGGTATCTCTAATTTTCTTGAAGAGATCTCTAGTCTTTCCCATTCTGTTGTTTTCCTCTATTTCTTTGCATTGATCGCTTAGCAAGGCTTTCTTATCTCTCCTTGCTATTCTTTGAAACTCTGCATTCAGATGTTTGTATCTCTCCTTTTCTCCTTTGCTTTTCACTTCTCTTCTTTTCACAGCTATTTTTAAGGGCTCCCCAGACAGCCATTTTGCTTGTATGCATTTCTTTTCCATGGGGATGGTCTTGATCCCTGTCTCCTGTACAATGTCACGAACCTCAGTCCATAGTTCATCAGGCACTCTATCTTTCAGATCTAGGCCCTTAAATCTATTTCTCACTTCCACTGTATAATCATAAGGGATTTGATTTAGGTCATACCTGAATGGTCTAGTGGTTTTCCCTACTTTCTTCAATTTAAGTCTGAATTTGGCAATAAGGAGTTCAGGATCTGAGCCACAATCAGATCTTGTTTTTGCTGACTGTATAGAGCTTCTCCATCTTTGGCTGCAAAGAATATAATCAACCTGATTTCTGTGTTGACCATCTGGTGATGTCCAGGTGTAGAGTCTTCTCTTGTGTTGTTGGAAGAGGGTATTTGCTATGACCAGTGGGTTCTCTTGGCAAAACTCTATTAGCCTCTGCCCTGCTTTATTCCGTATTCCAAGGCCAAATTTGCCTGTTACTCCAGGTGCCTCTTGACTTCCTACTTTTGCATTCCAGTCCCCTATAATGAAAAGGACATCTTTTTGGGGCGTTAGTTCTAAAAGGTCTTGTGGGTCTTCATAGAACCGTTCACCTTCAGCTTCTTCAAAATTACTGGTTGGGGCATAGAGTTGGATTACTGTGGCACTGCATGGTTTGCCTTGGAAATGAACAGAGACCATTCTGTTGTTTTTGAGATTGCCTCCAAGTGCTGCATTTTGGACTCTTTTGTTGACCATGATGGCTACTCCATTTCTTCTAAGGGATTCCTGCCCACAGTAGTAGATGTAACGGTCACCTGATTTAAATTCACCCATTTCAGTCCATTTTAGTTTGCTGATTCCTAGAATATTGACATTCACTCTTGCCATCTCCTGTTTGACCACTTCCAATTTGCCTTGATTCATGGACCTGACATGCCAGGTTCGTATGCAATATTGCTCTTTACGGAGTCGGACCTTGCTTCTATTACCAGTGACGTCGACAACTGTGTGTTGTTTTTGCTTTGGATCCATCCCTTCATTCTTTCTGGACTTACTTCTCCACTGATTTCCTGTAGCATATTGGGCACTTACTGATCTGGAGAGTTCCTCTTTCAGTATCCTATCATTTTGCCTTTTTATACTGTTCATGGGGTTGTCAAGGCAAGAATAGTGAAATGGTTTGCCATTCCCTACTCCAGTGTACCACATTCTGTCAGACCTCTCCACCATGACCTGCCCGTCTCAGGTGGCCCCATGGGCATGGCTTAGTTTCATTGAGTTAGACAAGGCTGTGGTCTGTGTGTTTAGATTGACTAGTTTTTTGTTATTATGGTTCAGTGTGTCTGCCCTCTGATGCCTTCTTGCAACATTTACCGTCTTACTTCGTTTTCTCTTACCTTGGACGTGGGGCATCTCTTCACGGCTGCTCCAGCAAAGCACAGCCGCCGCTCCTTAACTTGGATGAGGGGTATCTCCTCACTGGCCACCCCTTTGACCTTGAACATGGAGTAGCTCTTCTCGACCCTCCTGCGCCCATGTGATAGTTTCCAGTAATTGAACAAGATTATGTAGAGAGGCCAAGGAAGTATTTGATAGGGATATTATTGAAAAGAATTAGCACTGAATGATTTTACTGTTCTTCCTTACCCTGTGAGTTTCTGATTTTGTAATTCAAATTCTCAGGTAAATACAGCCTCTGTAGATGAAAGTTCATTTCTCAGCTGGTGTCTTTGTAAATTGAGGAAGGGGTAATGAACTTATAACCTTTCTTCTCTTTAATATCCCTTTCATCCAAGGCCATCTGTGAAGACTTATACAGTAAAACAGACCATTTAGAAACTAACACCTTTAAAATTCTCTGGGAATTTTGAATAGATTGAAATTGCCCGAGGGAATGTGTTTGGTAAATGGTTTCTGATAAGTCATTCAAAGAGAAAAGGAGGAGTCCTTCAAATGACTCTCTATACAAAGTTTTCCCCTGATGAAACACCTATTTGCTGATATTATTCTTAACCATTCAGTGAAGGACTCTGGAAAAAAAAAGGCACAAAATAATTAAAATAATAGAAAAATAGACTACTATTTGCAAAAGGCCTGGAAATCACCCTGGGAACTGACAGGAGGGCAATGTGTCTCAGTGCCCCACTGGACTTAAAGAGGGTTATCGTTTTTTGTTTTTGTTTTTTTTTTTACAATTAGCTGGAGAATGTGAACAAAGCATGTTTACCTATAGACAGTATTTTTCATAGTCATATTTTATGGTATTTAATAACTTCTTAAAACATGTAAAACAAATAGGGAGACAAACAGAATTGGAATTATTTTAGTCTTTATGTGGTAACTGATTCCTGAGGAATGAGAAAGATATAAGTGCATTGAAAACATGCTGATTTGGTTCCTGCAATGCAGTTTTGAAATCTCCTTGCTATTTTAGTAGTACAGTAGGTAGAAAATCTTTTACAGTTGGCAAAGAACTGCTCCAGTCACTTTTCCAGCCTATTCTTTTCCAAAGGCCAAATGTTATGCAATACAATAGTTTTTAATTCTCACACTCTGAAACTTCAGAATTAAGCTGATGGAGGGGCGGGGTCATAGTGGAGAGGTCTGACAGAATGTGGTCCACTGGAGAAGGGAATGACAAACCACTTCAGTATTCTTGCCTTGAGAACCCCATGAACAGTATGAAAAGCAAAATGATAGGATACTGAAAGAGGAACTCCCCAGGTCAGTAGGTGCCCAAAATGCTACTGGAGATCAGTGGAGAAATAACTCCAGAAAGAATGAAGGGATGGAGCCAAAGTAAAAACAATACCCAGTTGTGGACGTGACTGTTGATAGAAGCAAGGTCTGATGCTGTAAAGGGCAATATTGCATAGGAACCTGAAATATTAGGTCCATGAATTAAGGCAAATTGGAAGTGGTCAAACAGGAGATGGCAATCATGAATGCTGACATGCTAGGAATCTAGAGACATTCTATCAAACTAAAATGGACTGGAATGGGTGAATTTAACTCAGATGACCATTATATCTACTACTATCAGCAGGAGTCCCTTAGAAGAAATGGAGTAGCCATGATGGTCCACCAAAGAGTTGGAAATGCAGTACTTGGATGCAATCTCAAAAACGACAGAATGATCTCTGTTCGTTTCCAAGGCAAACCATTCAATATCACAGTAATCCAAGTCTATGCCCCAACCAGTAACACTGAAGAAGCTGAAGGTGAACGGTTGTATGAAGACCTACAAGACCTTTTAGAACTAACACTCCAAAAAGATGTCCTTTTCATTATAGGGGACTGGAATGCAAAAGTAGGAAGTCAAGAAACACTTGGTTGCTGCTGCTGCTGCTAAGTCACTTCAGTCGTGTCCGACTCTGTGTGACCCCATAGACGGAAGCCCACCAGGCTCTCCTGTCCCTAGGATTCTCCAGGCAAGGAAACTGGAGTGGGTTGCCATTTCCTTCTCCAATGCATGAAAATGAAAAGTGAAAGGGAAGTCGCTCAGTCGTGTCTGACTCTTACCGACCCCATGGACTGCAGCCTACCAGGCTCTGCCGTCCACGGGATTTTCCAGGCAAGAGTACTGGAGTGGGGTGCCATTGCCTTCTCGGAGAAACACCTGGAGTAACAGGCAAATTTCACCTTGGAATACGGAATAAAGCAGGGCAGAGGCTAATAGAGTTTTGCCAAGAGAACCCACTGGTCATAGCAAATACCCTCTTCCAACAACACAAGAGAAGACTCTACACCTGGACATCACCAGATGGTCAACACAGAAATCAGGTTGATTATATTCTTTGCAGCCAAAGATGGAGAAGCTCTATACAGTCAGCAAAAACAAGATCTGATTGTGGCTCAGATCCTGAACTCCTTATTGCCAAATTCAGACTTAAATTGAAGAAAGTAGGGAAAACCACTAGACCATTCAGGTATGACCTAAATCAAATCCCTTATGATTATACAGTGGAAGTGAGAAATAGATTTAAGGGCCTAGATCTGAAAGATAGAGTGCCTGATGAACTATGGACTGAGGTTCGTGACATTGTACAGGAGACAGGGATCAAGACCATCCCCATGGAAAAGAAATACATGCAAGCAAAATGGCTGTCTGGGGAGCCCTTAAAAATAGCTGTGAAAAGAAGAGAAGTGAAAAGCAAAGGAGAAAAGGAGAGATACAAGCATCTGAATGCAGAGTTTCAAAGAATAGCAAGGAGAGATAAGAAAGCCTTGCTAAGCGATCAATGCAAAGAAATAGAGGAAAACAACAGAATGGGAAAGACTAGAGATCTCTTCAAGAAAATTAGAGATACCAAGGGAACATTTCATGCAAAGATGGGCTCGATAAACGACAGAAATGGTACGGACCTAACAGAAGCAGAAGATACTGAGAAGAGGTGGCAAGAATACACAGAAGAACGGTACAAAAAAGATCTGCACGACCAAGATAATCACGATGGTGTGATCACTGACCTAGAGCCAGACATCCTGGTATGTGAAGTCAAGTGGGCCTTGGAAAGCATCACTACGAACAAAGCTAGTGGAGGTGATGGAATTCCAGTTGAGCTATTTCAAATCGTGAAAGATGATGCTGTGAAAGTGCTGCACTCAATATGCCAGCAAATTTGGAAAACTCAGCAGTGGCCACAGGATGGGAAAAGGTCAGTTTTCATTCCAATCACAAAGAAAGGCAATGCCAAAGAACACTCAAACTACTGCACAATTGCACTCATCTCACGTGCTAGTAAAGTAATGCTCAAAATTCTCCAAGCCAGGCTTCAGCAATACGTGAACTATGAACATCCAGATGTTCAAGCTGGTTTTAGAAAAGGCAGCGGAACCAGAAATCAAATTGCCAACATCTGCTGGATCATCAAAAAAGCAAGAGAGTTCCAGGAAAACACCTATTTCTTCATTATTGACTATGTCAAAACCTTTCACTGTGTGGATCACAATAAAATATGGAAAATTCTGAAAGAAATGGGAATACCAGACCACCTGACCTGCCTCTTGAGAAACTTATATGCATATCAGGAAGCAACAGTTAGAACTGAACATGGAACAACAGACTGGTTCCAAATAGGAAAAGGAGTACATTAAGGCTGTGTATTGTCACCCTGCTCATTTAACTTACATGCAGAGTACATAATTAGAAACGCTGGGCTGGAAGAAGCACAAGCTGGAATCAAGATTGCCAGGAGAAATATCAATAACCTCAGATATGCAGATGACACCACTCTTATGGCTGAAAGTGAAGAGGAACTAAAAAGCCTCTTGTTGAAAGTGAAAGAGGAGAGTGAAAATCTTGGCTTAAAACTCAACATTCAGAAAATGAAGATCATGGCATCCAGTCCCATCACTTCATGGGAAATAGTTTGGGAAACAGTGTCAGAGTTTGTTTTTGTGGGCTCCAAAATCACTGCAGATGGTGATTGCAGCCATGAAATTAAAAAATGCTTACTCCTTGAAATGAAAGTTATGACCAACCTAGAAAGCATATTGAAAAGCAGAGACATTACTTTGCCAACAAATGTCCATCTAGTCAAGGCTATGGTTTTTCCAGTAGTCATGTATGGATGTGAGAGTTGGACTGTGAAGAAAGCTGAGCACCGAAGAATTGATGCTTTTGAACTGTGGTGTTGGAGAAGACTCTTGAGAGTCTCATGAACTGCAAGGATATCCAACCAGTCCATTCTAAAGGAGACCAGTCCTGGGTGTTCTTTGGAAGGAATGATGTTGAAGCTGAAACTCCAGTACTTTGGCCACCTCATGCGAAGAGTTGACTCATTTGAAAAGACTCTGATGCTGGGAAGGTTGGGGGCAGTAGGAAAAGGGAATGACAGAGGATGAGATGTCTGGATGGCATCACCGACTCGATGGATGTTAGTTTGAGTGAACTCCGGGAGTTGGTGATGGACAGGGAGGCCTGGGGTGCTGCAATTCATGGGGTCACAAAGAGTCGGATATACTGAGCGACTGAACTGAACTGAATTGAACTGATCTTAAATGAGAGAAAGCTGTGTGCATACGATAGTAAATTACTTGTTTATGTTCAAATGTTAAACTCACAAAGACAAACAACTAGAGTATGTGGGAATCATAGCAGGTACTCAAAACTCAGAAAGAAAAATTGCTCTTGCTAGCCATCATGGACAAAATTAGGTGAAGAATTTTGCTATAGTTCAGAAATCAAGCATGAAGACTTTTAATTCTTTACATATTATAATAGGTATCATTTAAGAGGTTACTGATAAAATGTAGGAGTGTTTTGTTAGCTCTACATTATGAAGATATGCTAAACAAGTGGTAAGTGAAGAGTCAGAATTTCTACTTGTGAGTATTCAGGCAAAAGATGAAGAATCATACATTATTTTATTAAATATTTCTCTTTCCCTTGTTTTGTGTCTTTCATATTGTTATTATAATAGTGAGAAAAATATATGGGGGCCATCTAGTGGTCAATGCATTTTTGTTTGTTTGTTTTGCTTTGAAGCAAATTACTGGTTTTCCAGAATTCTCTCTCTCTTGCTGTCAACTAAAGATAGAAAATACAGCTTCTTCTGTGATAGGAATCTTTTGTTGATGTTTTCTCCAGTGAACTGTTTGGCTGTTATACTTTATAATCTGTTAACCTGTGGCAGAGTTTGGAATGACAGGTGGACTTGTGAATAATGCCTTAAATGTCAAGAGAGGACTTCAGTTCATCAGTTCAGTATTTCAGCAATTTCATTAACAAAGGATATTACCAATTGAACTGACATAGTAAATCAGTTGAGAACCTGAATTAATATTTGGCGATTACCTGTACTGCCTATTTTTTTTTTTACTGATGGTATCTCTGCTGACTGATTAGCATTTACACTGTATCTGTTGACTATCACGTGGTTAAGAGATGGATGTCAATCAACTATGTATAGGCATGTGCCTAGTTCCTATAATCAGGCAATTTGCCTAGCTGGAATCCTGCTTGAACTTAAAAATCATAGTTATTCCTGCCTGTTTCTCTTACCCTCTAAAGTAACTAATGTTATCAGTCTCTTACAAATATTCCTTGAAATATTTTTGACTCTCCAAGCATAATTCTGATTATAAAAAGAATATTGCACATACTGTCTTGCTACTTTTCTTCATAATATGTATTTTGAAGATATTTCCCTACATGTACATATAGAGTAGGCTTCTTCTTTTGGAATTACTACAAACTTCTTCATTGGGTAGAGGTACCATAATTTATTTCACCACTCCTCTACTGATAGGCATTTAACTTGCTTCCAATATTAAGTTATTATAAAAAGTTAACAGATAGCACCTTGTACATATTTTTTGCTCACATGTGATAATAATTTCAGAAAGTGAAAATAATAGTGAATAATTTTTAATTTTGATTTTTCAAATCAGCTTTTCAAATTGATGGTACAAAAATATTTGAATATAGTTGTGTTACCATGTTGACATCAAGTGAATTCTGACATTCTGGCTGCCATTGTGGATCATAAACATGGTAGTTTAGTTGGAACACATACACATGGAAAATTGTTTGTAAAGCTGAAGACTACTTTCTCTTCCTTAGACTATAAAGGAAGCCTGTATTTCAAGCTTAATTAAGTGAAAATCTGTCAAAGGTTGTGAACCAGGCAAAGCATAGAGCTAGCAATGTAGATGCCATTGGAACTAAATTCCATATTGATATTTTGTTTTGTATGTTTTAATATTTTTAGAAGGCATACTTCCTGGGTATGCATGTTTTTGAAACATAGTAATTTCTGTTTGATCTTTAAGTAAAAATTATTTCTTAATAATCAAATGTTGTTTACAGTATTGTATTTCAGTCAAATTATGATTTCAAATAATTAAATTCAATTTTCAGTATTTGTAAGCTAAATGTTACCTTTGAAGATGCTATTTTATAAAGAAGAGCTATTGCATCATGCTCTTGTAAGCTGGGGAAATTTTTCTCAGTTATTACACAATAGTTTATACATTTTTAAAAAGCATGTACACAGGCTTACTATACAAATTAATGATTTTACTCCATTAACAGTTTGCATTTTCTATGATCCATTAAAGTGAAATATGATTGATGAAAGACATATGGACCAATGGGAAATTAAGCATGTCTCTTTTGATCACCACTGTATACCAAATATCAATTCAACATTTGGAATATATTTGAGTTTAAAACTACTTGCTCTTTTAATTAATATTTCACATCATGTTACAATGAGTTTAAAGGGGGGAATATCCAGATTCTTCTATTTTAATTTCTTTGTTATAAGTATGCTTATCATATGCTCAAATCTCCTACCTATTACACCCACCAGAAAACCCCCTAGCTCATTTTAAATATTATCAATAGTCCAGTTTGCAGACGACAGTCACTTTTAATTGATGGATAACCAGAGGGAGTTATATCAAATTGTTTTGCAACATTTATTTTCCTGTCCAAATCAAGTACTTCCTTTACTGTGTAATATGTAGAAAATGTACACTGAGATACTACTATGAATAAGTAATCAGAAAATGGTTTAGAACTGCTATATTTAATATCAATTGTTACTATTTTGGGGCATTTTCCATATGTGAGCCACCCAATAATTTATTTAAAATCAGGCCAATTGTATGGTGTGTTCAACTTGTAAAGTTATTTTATAGAGATCATTTTATCAGAACATTCAATGCAAAAGGCATAACATAACCTGAACTGAGAAAATCAGCATTTTTTATAGTCCTTCCAGATTTCTGGTCATTAATAATAAACAATGAAAAAAAGAGGATTTTCATCAATCCTGTTGTAACTGACACTATTTTGAGTAAGAAGTAATTCATACAATTATGGGTTGGATTTTGTCTGTCCCCCTAAAATTCATGTCAAAATCCTAAGCCTCAGGACCTCAGAATGTGAGTTTTTGGAAATATTGTTGTTGTAGATGTAATTAATTACTTACCCTGATCCAATGACTGGTGTCCTTATAAAAAGGGTAAATTTGAACTCATAGAACGACACATAGGGAGAACAACATGTAAAGATACTTCTACAAGTCAAGAAATGCCCCAGGTTGCCAGCAAACCACCAGAAGCTAGGGGAGATGTATAGAATAGATTATTTCTCACAGTCTTTGGAGTGAATCAACTCTACTACCAGCCCTAGCAAACTAATACCATGACTCATGGTTATAATATATTCTATGACCAGTGATTCTACTAGGCAATTATCTTAATAGTCGATGGTTGGAATTCCTTGGCAGTCCAGTGGTAAAGACTGCACTACCACTGCAGGGAGCATTGATTCCACACCTGGTCAGTTGTATAACTATTAAGATCCTACATGACACATGGCCCCACCAATGGTAAAGAGAGTGGTACATGTTTACTATAATCCACATTCTAGCATAGACTGGAAAGTCAATAGCTGCTGACATTCTTAAAGAAGGAAAATTTTGCAGCCCCAGGGAGACGTAAAGCTTTTGTTTTGTATGTGGGGGGGAGGGACAGAGGGAGGCTGTTGGGAGGGGACAGGGGATAGGTTGGCAGGGGCAGCAGGGCTGAAGTATCATATTGGATATGATGAATCCCTCCTAAGAAAGTGGCATTATAAGTTCTGCTTGCTTTTCTCATTGTTTGCTCAGATACCAGATGCAGTAAAAAAGGACAGAGCCTCCTACAGCTTCATCGGGTTGAATTAGTACTGAAATAAAGTGAACTCCGGGAGTTGGTGATGGACAGGGAGGCCTGGTGTGCTGCGATTCCTGGGGTCGCAAAGAGTCGGACACGACTGAGCGACTGATCTGATCTGAAATACATTTTCAGATAATACTTTTAAAGTAAACAATTGACTTCCATTCCTGAATCTACATATCTATTAATACCAAGAATATCTAAAAGGGAATTCTGATGCTGCAGCTGCTAAGTCACTTCAGTCGTGTCCGACTCTGTGCGACCCCATAGACGGCAGCCCAGCAGGCTCCCACATCCCTGGGATTCTCCAGGCAAGAACACTGGAGGGGGTTGTCATTTCCTTCTCCAATGCATGAAAGTGAAAACTGAAAGTGAAGTCTCTTGGTGGTGTCCGACTCCCAGTGACCCCATGGACTGCAGCCCACCAGGTTCCTCCCTCCATGGGATTTTCAAGACAAGAGTACTGGAATGGGGTGCCATTGCTTTCTCCGAAAAGGGAATTCCACATTAATTTAGTTTCTACTTGAGTGATGGTATAAATTCAGTTTTTCTATTGCATAATGGTTTAAATTTGGTAAATGTGTTTTCAGTATA
Source organism: Bos grunniens (assembly GCF_055505025.1). Classification (NCBI taxonomy): domain Eukaryota; kingdom Metazoa; phylum Chordata; class Mammalia; order Artiodactyla; family Bovidae; genus Bos; species Bos grunniens. The sequence continues at coordinate 80,868,310 of NC_141194.1, read as the reverse complement.
CTTAAATGTTTTATTAAACAAAAAACTAGCTGTACAGTTCTTAGATGATATAATATTTAGTGATATCAAAAGAGATGTTTGCTGATTCATTCATTCTCATGTTTAAAGAATATACAGAAAAAGAAAAATAGGATACCTGAGATTTTGTTTAAGACCTGTTGAAATTTAAATGCTTTCAATGAATACTTACAGCATTATAGCATTCCTACCGGTAAAGAATTTGCCTGCAATTCAACACCTGCATATGAATCCCCTGGATTAGGGGATGGCTTAGTAGTAGGAGTTCAGTTCAGTTCAGTTCAGTCACTCAGCCGTGTCTGACCCTTTGTGACCCCATGAATCGCAGCACGCCAAGCCTCCCTGTCCATCACCAACTCCTGGAGTTCACTGAGACTCATGTCCATCGAGTCAGTGATGCCATCCAGCCATTTCATCCTCTGTCGTCCCCTTCTCCTCCTGCCCCCAATCCCTCCCAGCATCAGAGTCTTTTCCAAAGAGTCAACTCTTTGCATGAGGTGGCCAAAGTACTGGAGTTTCAGCTTTAGTATCAGTCCTTCCAAAGAAAACCCAGGGCTGATCTCCTTCAGAATGGACTGATTGGATCTCCTTGCAGCCCAGGGGACTCTCAAGAGTCTTCTCCAACACCACAGTTCAAAAGCATCAATTCTTCGGCGCTCAGCCTTCTTAACAGTCCACTCTCACATCCATACATGACCACTGAAAAAACCATAGCCTTGACTAGACGAACCTTTATTGGCAAAGTAATGTCTCTGCTTTTGAATATGCTATCTAGGTTGGTCATAACTTTCCTTCCAAGGAATTAGCGTCTTTTAATTTCATGGCTGCAGTCACCATCTGCAGTGATTTTGGAGCCCAAAATAATAAAGTCTGACACTTTTTCCACTGCTTCCCTATCTATTTCCCATGAAGTGGTGGGACCGGATGCCATGATCTTCGTTTTCTGAATGTTGAGCTTTAAGCCAACTTTTTCACTCTCCACTTTCACTTTCATCAAGAGGCTTTTTAGTTCCTCTTCACTTTCAGCCATAATGGTGGTGTGATCTGCATATCTGAGGTTATTGATATTTCTCCTGGCAATCTTGATTCCAGCTTGTGTTTCTTCCAGTCCAGCGTTTCTCATGATGTACTCTGCAAATAAGTTAAATAAGCAGGGTGACAATATACAGCCTTGACATACTCCTTTTCCTATTTGGAACCAATCTGTTGTTCCATGTCCAGTTCTAACTGTTGCTTCCTGACCTGCACACAAATTTCTCAAGAGGCAGATCAGGTGGTCTGGTATTCCCATCTCTTTCAGAATTTTCCACAGTTTATTGTGATCCACACAGTCAAAGGCTTTGGCGTAGTAAATAAAGCAGAAATAGATGTTTTTCTGGAACTCTCTTGCTTTTTCCATGATCCAGCAGAATATGGCAATTTGATCTCTGGTTCCTCTGCCTTTTCTAAAACCAGCTTGAACATCAGGAAGTTCACGGTTCACGTATTGCTGAAGCCTGGCTTGGAGATTTTTGAGCATTACTTTACTAGCATGTGAGATGAGTGCAATTGTGCAGTAGTTTGAGCATTCTTTGGCATTGCCTTTCTTTGGGATTGGAATGAAAACTGACCTTTCCCAGTCCTGTGGCCACTGCTGAGTTTTCCAAATTTGCTGGCATATTGAGTGCAGGACTTTCACAGCATCATCTTTCAGGATTTGAAATAGCTCAACTGGAATTCCATCACCTCCACTAGCTTTGTTCATAGTGATGCTTTCTAAGGCCCACTTGACTTCACATTCCAGGATGTCTGGCTCTAGGTCAGTGATCACACCATCGTGATTATCTTGGCCATGAAGATCTTTTTTGTACAGTTCTTCTGTGTATTCTTGCCATCTCTTCTTAATATCTTCTGCTTCTGTTAGGTCCATAACATTTCTGTCCTTTATCGAGCCCATTTTTGCATGAAATGTTCCCTTGGTATCTCTAATTTTCTTGAAGAGATCTCTAGTCTTTCCCATTCTGTTGTTTTCCTCTATTTCTTTGCAATGATCGCTGAGGAAGGCTTCCTGATCTCTCCTTGCTATTCTTTGGAACTCTGCATTCAGATGCTTATGTCTTTCCTTTTCTCCTCTGCTTTTTGCTTCCCTTCTTTTCACAGCTATTTGTAAGGCCTCCCCAGACAGCCATTTTGCTTTTTTGCATTTCTTTTCCATGAGGATGGTCTTGATCCCTGTCTCCTGTACAATGTCATGAACCTCAGTCCATAGTTCATCAGGCACTCTATCTATCAGATCTAGGCCCTTAAATCTATTTCTCACTTCCACTGTATAATCATAACGGATTTGATTTAGGTCATACCTGAATAGTCTAGTGGTTTTCCCTACTTTCTTCAATTTAAGTCTGAATTTGGCAATAAGGAGGTCATGGTCTGAGCCACAGTCAGCTCCTGGTCTTGTTTTTGCTGACTGTATAGAGCTTCTCCATCTTTGGCTGCAAAGAATATAATCAATCTGATTTCAGTATTGACCACCTGGTGATGTCCATGTGTAGTGTCTTCTTGTGTTGTTGTAAGAGGGTGTTTGCTATGACCAGTGCATTTTCTTGGCAAGACTCTATTAGTCTTTGCCCTGCTTCATTCTGTATTCCAAGGCCAAATTTACCTGTTACTCCAGGTGCTTCTTGACTTGCTACTTTTGCATTCCAGTCCCCTGTAATGAAAAGGACATCTTTTTGGGGTGTTAGTTCTAAAAGGTCTTGTAGGTCTTCATAGAACCGTTCAACTTCAGGTTCTTCAGCGTTACTGTTTGGTGCATAGACTTGGATTACTGTGATATTGAGCGGTTTGCCTTGGAAATGAACAGAGATCATTCTGTCGTTTTTGAGATTGCATCCAAGTACTGCATTTCAGACTCTTTTGTTGACCATGATGGCTACTCCATTTCTTCTGAGGGATTCCTGCCCGCAATAGTAGATATAATGGTCATATGAGTTAAATTCACCCATTCCAGTCCATTTGAGTTCGTTGATTCCTAGAATGTTGACATTCACTCTTGCCATCTCCTGTTTGACCACTTCCAGTTTGCCTTAATTCATGGATCTAATATTTCAGGTTCCTATGCAATATTGCTCTTTACAGCATTGAACCTTGCTTCTATCTCCAGTCACATCCACAGCTGGGTATTCTTTTTGCTTTGGCTCCATCCCTTCATTCTTTCTGGAGTTATTTCTCCACTGATCTCCATTAGCATATTGGGCACCTAATGACCTGGGGAGTTCCTCTTTCAGTATTCTAGCATTTTGCCTTTTCATACTGTTCATGGGGTTCTCAAGGCAAGAATACTGAAGTGGTTTGCCATTCCCTTCTCCAGTGGACCACATTCTGTCAGATCTCTCCACCATGACCCGCCCTTCTTGGGTTGCTCCAGGGGCATGGCTTAGTTTCATTAAGTTAGATAAGGCTGTGGTCCTAGTGTGATTGGATTGACTAGTTTTCTGTGAGTATGGTTTCAGTGTGTCTGCCCTCTGATGCTCTCTTGCAACACGTACCATCTTACTTGGGTTTCTCCTACCTTGGGCGTGGGGTATCTTATCTCTTCACGGCTGCTCCAGGAAAGCACAGCCGGTCCTCCTTACCTTGGACGAGGGGTATCTCTTCACCACTGCCCTTCCTGACCTTCAATGTGGGATAGCTCCTGTAGACAAGTATTCTTGCCTGAAAAATTCCATGGACAGAGGACCCTGGTGGGCTACCGACCATGGGGTCGCAAAGAGTTGGACACAGCTGAGCAACTAACATTTTACAGTACTCAGTCTCTTAAGTTAATTTTTTTTAAGATTCAGTTTTTGAAAGTAGAACATTAAAATATATATATAATTTTCTGTTGGTGATATCTGCTAGAGAATATATCTGCAAATGGTCTACATGAAGACATTTGCACTTCAGAAATTTTAAAAACCTACTAATTTTTATGTTTTAACGGATTCACACATCAGTTCAGTTCAGTTCAGTCGCTCAGTCGTGTCCAACTCTTTGTGATCCCATGAATTGCAGCACGCCAGGCCTCCCTGTCCATCACCAACTCCCGGAGTTCACTCAAACTCATGTCCATCGAGTCAGTGATGCCATTCAACCCTCTCATCCTCTGTCGTCCCCTTCTCCTCCTGCCCCCAATCCCTCCCAGAATTAGAGTCTTTTCCAATAAGTCAACTCTTCGTATGAGGTAGCCAAAATACTGAAGTTTCAGCTTTAGCATCATCCCTTCCAAAGAAGACCCAGGATTGATGTCTTTTAGAATGGGCTGGTTGGATCTCCTTGTAGTCCAAGGGACTCTCAAGAGTCTTTTCCAACACCACAGTTCAAAAGCATCAATTCTTCGGTGCTCAGCCTTCTTCACAGTCCAACTCTCACATCCATAAAGTTGTATCTTAAAAACTGAGTGGTACGTAAAATTATCTTTTTTTCTGGAACTTTTTATTTGGAAATAATGTCAGAATCATAGAAATACTATAAGAATCATAAATAATTTTTATATACTCTTCACAAAGGAGTCCCAAATCTTAAAATTTTACCCTAGCACACTTGATGTCTCTCTGTCTCTGTCTCTCCTCTCTCATATATGTATCTATGATTTTTTTCAACACTATTTGAGAAAAGGTTGGAGATATAATTGCCTCTATTTCTAAATATCTCAATAGGTATTTCCTTAAAACACAGTTATTACATTACATAAGCAGAGTAAACTTATCAAATGAGTAATATAATATTATGCAATTTTTAGCCCTGATATTCCATTTTACCATTTTTCAAACTAGTGGCCTTCATACGAAAGGAAAAATAAATATTTGATTCAGGACCTTTTCACAGATTTACACATTGTGTTTCAGTATCACATCATTTTAGTCTCCTTTAATCTGAAACTTTCCAAAAATTTTTTTTTCTGGACATTTTTGGACAGTACATATTTGTCAAATATCCCTCAGTTTAGGTTTACTTGATAGTTCCTTTAGATTTAATTTACACATGTTTGACAGGTTTATCACAGAATTAATAGTGGTTTTTCTCATCATATATCATGAGGTTCATGATGACAATTTATCCCATTACTGGTAATGTTAAACTTGATCATCTGCTCAAAGGGTTGTCTGGTTTCTCCACTAGTTTTCCCTTTGTAAAAATTAATAAGTATCTTTGAGACTAATTAAATATCTTATTTCTTTCTCATCTTTTACTAGCTTTGGTGCCCAATTATGATCCTTGTCTAAAGCAATTATTGTCATGGTAGTTGCCAAATGGCGATTTTCTAGTTAGTTCATTCCTTTTCACTAGTTGGGATTCTGTTGCAAGGATGAGTTTTCTCTCCCCTAATTATTTATTTTTATTTACATATATTAATATGAAGTCATGATTTCTTGGGATTCCCTGATAACTCAGCTGGGAAAGAATCCGCTTGCAATGCACAAGACCCCAGTTTGATTCCTGGGTTGGGAAGATCTGTTGAAGAAGGGATAGGCTCCCCACTCCATAATTTCTTATCTATTCCTGCATCATTTATTGTGATTCTTGAATTATTCCTGATTTGGCCACTGTTAGCCCCGTCAAACTGACTTCTGTGTCCTTTTAACATGTCTTAAACATTATTTGAGCATTTCCTCATTTTCTGACAGAAGTTCTTTCAAGCTTATTCTATACATTGCCTGTTCGAAACCTTCCCAAGGAATCTGGTTCCTATTAGTAGAAAATTTTATATAGAAACCAAGATCTGGGTGCTAAATGTGCTATTGATTGCTAACAGTGTATCATTGCTTCTGGGTCCCATATATATACTATTTTTAAAATATATATTAATGACATACTAAAGTATAACAATATGTAACATTAACATAAAATTATATAATACAAATAATATTCCACATTAAAATATGCACTTTATATGTATTACATATATATATATATGTATGTGTATTATACATATGGGCTTCTTTGGTGGCTCAATGATAAAGAATTGGCCTGCCATCGTAGGAGAGTTGTTTGATCCCTGGGTCTGGAAGAAACCCTGATGAAGGAAAAACAAGTCACCCCAGTATTTTTACTTGGGAAATTCCATGGACAGAGGAGCCTGATGGGCTCCAGTCCATGGTGTCGCAAAAGAGTCGGATACAACTTAGTGATTAAACAATAACAACAACAATTTATATAGGTCATATTTTAGGTTATGTGTGTGTGTATATATATATTCTGGATTATATATATATGTATTAACACTGATACTGTAAAATCTACTAAATAAAAGAGGGTTTATTCTTTCTTTCCTCTTTCCATATTTTAAGCTCTCTTCTCCAACAATGAAAATCCTGTCTCTAACTGTCTACAATGTATTTAGTTATTTGGTCAGTTCTATTAATATAATATGCATATTTGTGTACTCAGCCATGTCCGACTGTTTGCAACCCCATGGATTGTAGCCCACCAAGCTCTTTGTCCATGGAATTTTCCAGCAGGAATACTGGATCAGGTTGCCATTTCCTTTTCCAGGGGATCTTTCTGACCCAGGAAGCAAACCCACCAGTCTTGCATTTTCTGCATTGGCAGGCGGGTTCTTTATCAGCTGAGTTACCTATACATAGATTCAAAACTGCTAACTCAATCCAGTGGGAAAACAAATGAAGCAACTAGGCTATGCATTATTTGTTTATAGTTCCAATTATCTATTCTGAGGGCATGTGATCAAAATGGGCTTCACTGGTGGCTCAGACTGTAAAGAATCTGCCTGCAATGTGGGAGACACATGGTTCGATCCCTAGGTCAGGAAGATCTGGAGAAGGGAATGGCTACCCACTCCAGTATTCTTGCCTGGAGAATTCCATGGACAGAAGAGCCTGGTGGGCTACAGTCCATGGGATTGCAAAGAGTCGAACAGGACTGAGTGACTAACAAATTCTTGATCAAAATACTCTTTTCAAAAGCACCTTGAGTTAGCATCACTTCAATGGGATAATATTATTTATTTGAAATGCAGTTGCTGCTGCTGCTGCTGCTGCTGCTAAGTCACATCAGTTTTGTCCGACTCTGTGCAACCCCATAGACGGCAGGCCACCAGGCTCCGCCGTCCCTGGGATTCTCCAGGCAAGAACACTGGAGTGGGTTGTCATTTCCTTCTCCAATGCATGAAAATGAAAAGTGAAAGTTACGTCACTCAATCGTGTCCGACTCTTAGTGGCCCCACGGACTGCAGCCCACCAGGCTCCTCCGTCCATGGGATTTTCCAGGCAAGAGTACTGGAGTGGGGTGCCATTGCCTTCTCCAGAAATACAGTTAGGTTCATTTATTTCCATTTGTATTTCTTTTTGTGTCATTTTTTTTTTCCATTTTGCTTTTCTTATACTAAAATAATCAAATAATACTTTGAATTTTTAATCTTGTTCAAATTATTTCATTCACCATATCTGTTATAATTTTAATTATTTGGATTTAGATTTCATCCCCTCAAATCTTTTTTTTAATTAATTAATTGTATTTGGCTGTACTGGGTCTTTGTTACTGCCCATGGGCTTTCTCTAGTTGTGATGAATAGGGGCTACTCTTCGTTGCAGTGTGTTGGGGTCCTTTAATGGACTGGAACCTGGTGGTCTGGAGTCGACGATAAGAAAATAGGAAAGAGAGAGAGAGAGAGAGAGAGAGAGAGAGAGAGAGAGAAAGACATGGGGAACCAAGTTGTGATGGAGCAAAGGTATTTTATTAGCAGAAATGCAGGCTTATGTATCTTCAGTAAGATGATTACTCAGCTATTGCACAGGATGAAATTTTATCAATAGCCATAATATGGATAGTCTAATACATACAAGGTTGCTGATGCTGAAAAGAGTCATTGAAGGGAGTTACTGAAAGGAATCCGAGTAGATACTGTTTCTCATGATCTTAGTCCTGAGAGCTGCATGCAGCTCTACTCGTTCTTGGAATAGGAACTGATAAGGAACAGAGAATTTATGAGAAACAGCACGTAGGAATCCTCCTGTTAAACATTCCCTGATAGCAGTGCACCAGCTTCTCACTGCAGTGGCTTCCCTTATTGTCGAACGTAGATTCTAGAGCATGGGTTCAATAGTTTTTGCACCATCCCCAATAGTTGCTCTTTGGCATGTAGGATTCTCCCAGACCAGCGATTGAACCCATGTCACCTGTATTGGCAGGTGGATTCTGTTTGTTTGTTTTTTTTTTTTTAATTTAGTTTTTAATTGAAGCATAATTGCTTTACAGAATTCTGTTATTTTCTCTCAAACCTCAACATGATCAGCCATAGGTAAACATATATCCCCTCCCTTTCAAACCTCCCTCCCATCTCCCTCCCCATCCCAGCCCTCTAGGTTGATAGAGAGCCCCTGTTTGAGTTTCCTGAGACATACAGCAAATTCCTGTTGGGTATCTATTTTATATAAGGTAATGCAAGTTTCCATATTGCTCTTTCCATATATCTCACCCTCTCCTCCCCTCTCCCCATGTCCATAAGTCTATTTTCTATGTCTGTTTCTCCATTGTTGCCCTGTAAATAAATTCTTTAGTACCATTTTTCTAGATTCTGTATATATGCATTTGTATATGATATTTATTTTTCTCTTTCTGACTTACTTCACTCTGTATAATAGGCTCTAGGTTCATCCACCTCATCAGAACTGACTCAAATGTGTTACTTTTTATGGCTGAGTAATATTCCACTGTGTATATGTACCACAACTTCTTTATCCATTCATCTGTTGATGGACATCTAGGTTGTTTCCATGTTCTAGCTATTGTAAATAGTGCTGCAATCAACAATGGGATGCATGTGTCTTTTTCAATTCTGCTTTCCTCAGGGTATATGCCTAGGAGTGGGACTGGTGGGTCAATTGGTGGTTTTATTCCTAGTTTTTTAAGGAATCTCCATACTGTCTTCCATAGTGGCTGTATCAATTTACATTCCCACCAACAGTGCAAGAGCGTTCCTTTTTCTCCACATCCTCTCCAGCATTTATTGCTTGTAGACATTTGGATGAGGGCCATTCTGACTGGTGTGAGGTGATATCTCATTGTAGTTTTGATTTTCATTTCTCCAATAATGAGTGATGTTGAGCATCTGTATGTCTTCTTTGGAGAAATGTCTGTTTAGGTCTTTTCCCCACTTTTCGATTGGGTTTGTTTTTCTGGCATTGAGTTGTATAAGCTGCTTGTATATTTTGGTCATAGCTTTTCTTGCAAGGAGCAAGTGTCTTTTAATTTCATGGCTGCAGTCACAATCTGCAGTGATTTTGGAGCCCCCCAAAATAAAGTCTGTCACTGTTTCCTTTGTTTCCCCATCTGATTGCCATGAATTGATGGGACCAGATGCCATGATCTTAGTTTTCTGAATGTTGAGCTTTAAGCCAACTTTTTCACTCTCCTCTTTCATTCATTTTTATTAAGAGGTTCTTTAGTTATTCTTCCCTTTCTTCCATAAGGGTGATGTCATCTGCATATCTGAGGTTATTGATATCTCTCCTGGCAATCTTGATTTCCAGCTTGTGCTTCATCCAGCCCAGCATTTCTCATAATGTACTCTGCATATAAGTTAAATAAGCAGGGTGAAAATATACAGTCTTGACATACTCCTTTCCCAATTTGGAACCAGTTTGTTGTTCCATGTCTGGTTCTAACTGTTGCTTCTTGACCTGCATACAGATTTCTCAGGAGGTAGTTCAGGTGGTCTGGAATTCCCATCTTTTTAAGAATTTTCCAGGGTGTGTTGCAATCTGCACAGTCAAAGACACTTCCTTCAGGTTATTTCTGAGTATTCCATAAGTATCTCAAATTCACATTTTTTCCCCTCTGATAAAGGAAGATAATTCATGAGAAAAACCTTTCCCCTACCCCATTCTCACTGCTTAAAGTCATATGTATTTTTTCAAGTATACAGAGAAATTTTAAAGTTGTTTACCACATATTCGTCTGTGAATTTGTCCAGTTGCTAAGTCGTGTCCAACCGACTCTTTGCAACCCCATGGACTGCAGCATGCCAGGCTTCTCTGTCCTTCAGTATCTCCTGGAGTTTGCTCAGACTCATGTCCATTGAGTTGTGATGCCATCCAACCATCTCATCCTCTGTTCTCCCCTTCTCCTGCCTTTAATCTTTCCCAGCTTTTTCCAGTCTTTTCCAATGAGTGCTCTTCACATCAGGTGACCAAAGTATTAGAACTTCAGCATCATTCTTTAACAAATTTCAATGAATATGTATTATATAATCTTTTCTGAACATGTTTTTATTAAAGTAGAAATCAATACCAAAAATAAAACTAAACAAACAAGGTTTTCATATGAGCTTTTGTGTGTGATGCTAAAAGGAAATAGCAGTTCCTGATTTAATTTTTGCCTATTTTGATTAGTGTTTTCATGGTATATATTCCTTCACTTTTTCCCCAGTGAGTTTTTTTTTTTTAATTTCATTTAAAGTTTTAAAAATGTTTTATATATTCCTTAATGATTACTTTCCATTTACAGTTATTACAAAATATTGGCTATATTCTTGACATTGTTCAATACATTCATGAGCCTATCTTACACACAATATCCCCCTGATGTTCCTCTCTCCTACACTGGTAACCTCTAGTTTGTTGTCTGCATTTGTGAGTTTGTTCCTTTTTGCTATATTCACTAGTTTGTTGCATTTTTTCTGATTCCATATATAAGTGATATCATACAGTACTTGGCTTTCTTTTGTATTTCTTTTTGTTAATGGTTCCTTTAAGAAAAAGAAGTTAGTATTCCATTGCATTTATATATACATATATCCATGCTAAATAATATTCCATTGCGTATGTATGTGTGTGTGTATGTGTGTGTATATGGGTATATATATATATATATATATATATATATATATAAAACATATTTGCAATCTATTCATCCGTTAATGGGCACTTGGTTGGGTTGTTTCCATATACCCAATGCTCTGAAAATTGTGGTGCATGTATCTTTTCATATTAGTGTTTTCATTTATTTATTTATTTTGGATATATACCCAGGAGTGTAATTCCTGGGTCATATGGTAGTTCTATTTTAAGTTTTTTAAGAAACCCCCATACCATTTTCCAGAGTGGTTTCACCAATTTGCATTCCCACCAACAGTGTACAAGGGTTCCCTCTTCTTCACATCCTCACCAACTTTTGTTATTTGTGTTCTTTTTTTTAAAATTTGTTTTTTAATTGGAGGCTCAAGAATTAGGGGATATAATTATATTTGTTTTCTTTTTCAGGATAGTCATTCTGATAGGTGTGATGCCAGACCTCATTGTGGTTTTGATGTTCATTTCCTAGTAAATAGCGATGTTGAACATCTTCTCATGTGCCTGTTTGCCATCTGCATTTCCTCTTTGGAAAAATGTCTTCTTAGGTCCTCTGCCTAATTTTAATCTGATTGTTTTTTAATTTTTAGTAGTATAAGTTGTTTATATATGCTGAATATCACCCATTTCTCAGTCATACCATTTGGAAATATGTTCTACCATTCAGTAGTTTGTCTTTTCGTTTAACAGTGGTTTCCTTTTTTGTGCAAAAGCTTTTAAGTTTAATCAGGTCCCATTTGTTTAGTTTTGCTTTTATTTCATTGAGACAATCAAAAAATATTCCTGTGATTTATGTCAAAAAGTGTTCTGCCTATGTTTTCCTGTAGGTGTTTTATAGTTTCTGGTCTTACATATAAGTTTTTAGTTAATTTTGAGTTTATTTTTGTATATGGTGATAAAGAATGTACTTATTTCATTCTTTGCATGTAGTTGTCCAGTTTCCCTGGCACTACTTATTGAAGAGACTGTTTTTTCTGCATTGTATATTCTAGCCTCCTTTGTCATAGATTTATTGTTATCCAAATATCAATGTGATACACCACATTCACAAATTGAAGAATAAAACCCATATGATGATCTCAGTAGATGCAGAAAAAGCTTTTGACAATATTCAACTCCATTTATGATAAAAACTCTCCAGGAAGGGGACAGAGAGGGATCATACCTCGACATAATAAAGACCATATATGACAAACTCACAGCTAATACTATACTCAACAATGAAAAGCTGAAAGAATTTCCCCTAAGATCAGAAACAAAACAAGTACCCCCATGCTACCCACTTTTTTAAACATAGTTTTAGAAGCCCTAGATGCAGCAATCAGAGAAGAAAAAGAAAAAAGAAGAAAAGGAAATAAAAGGAACCTAAATTGGAAAGGAAGAAGTAAAACTGTCATGGTTTGCAGATTATGTGATACTATACATAGAAAATCCTAAAGACACCACCAGAAAACTCATCAGTGAATTCAGTAAAATTGCAGGACACAAAATTAATATACAGAGATCTGTTGCATTTCTATACACTAACAATGAAGTATCAGAAAGAGAAATTAGGGAAACAGTCCCATTTACCATCACATCAAAAATAATAAATAACTAGGAATAAACCTATGTAAGAAATCAAAGGACCTATACTTGGAAAACTATGACACTGATTAAGAAATTGTAGATGACATAAGCAAATGGAAAGATATACTGCACAATTGTTTTATAAAGTTTGGTAGAAGAAAAGAGTTACAAACAAAAATATTTTATGCTGCATTTTATATTTACTTCTGCTATACTTGGCGGAGCCTGGTGGGCTGCCGTCTATGGGGTCGCACAGAGTCGGACACGACTGAAGTGACTTAGCAGCAGCAGCAGCAGCATGCTAAACTTATATTTACCTTTGCTAGTACTCATTATTATTTCATGTGATTTCAAGTGACTGTATAGTCTCTTTCATCTCAACCTGTAGTATTCCCTTTCATATTTCTTCTGGGGAAGGTTTGCTAGTATGCTTGGTTTTTATGCTTATATTTTCATTTCTCCTTAGTTTTTGAAGATTAACTTTTGCTGGGTATAAGCTTTCTTTTGGACAGTCTTTCTTTCAGCACTTTGTGTTCATTTCATTCTGGACCCATGAATTCTGATGAGAAGTCAGCTCTTACTGAAGTGAAGATTCTTTGTATGTGATGGGTGACTATTCTCTCACTCTTTTCATAATTCTCTTTTTTTGTTTGGATTTCAACAGTTAGACTATGATGTATGTACATGCGAAACTCAAAGAACTCATCCCACTTTATTGAGTTGTTTCGATGTGTAGATTAATGTTTTCCATCAAATTTGGGAATATTTCAACCATGATTTCTTCAAATATTCTTTCTGCCCCTTCTCTCTTTCTTATGTAAAAATATGCATTAAGCTATTCCATAGGTCCCTGAGACTCTATTCATTTTTTTCTTAGTCGTTTTTCATTATGTTGCTTAGAATAGATAATCTCAATTGAACTGTCTTCTGGTGTGCTGATTCTTTCTTCTGGCTGCCCATATTTGCTGTTGAGTTCCTCTGGTAGAATTTTTTCATTTCAATTACTGCAATTTCAGTTCTAAAATTTCTATTTGATTCTTTTTTTACTTTCTGCATTTTAATTGTTATTTGGTGGGGCATTGTGGTCACACTTTCTATTAGTCTTTGTAAATGTGGTTTCTTTTAACTCAGAATGTTTATAATAGCTGATTTGAAGTCATTTTTAGTAAGTCAAATATCTTGACTGTCACAGGAACAATTTCTATTGAGTTCCCATGTATGCATGAACCATACTCTCTTGTTTCTTTCTATATCTTGCAATATTTTTTGTTGTTGAAAACTACATGACAACTCTGGAAATCAGATTTACTTCTCCCTAGGGTTTATTGTTGTTGCTATTTGTTCTTGGTGTTTTCATGTTGCTGTTTTTTGTGATTTTTCTGGACTAATTTGGTAATGTCTGTATTTTGTGTCTTTTCCAGCCACTGAATTATGCCTAATTAGCTTAGTGATCTGCTAATGGTTGAACAGAAATCCTTAAATGCCTTAAAGAAACAATAATTCTTTTGCATTTTTCTTGAGGGGCTTGTGCTTGTGTATTAGGGCATGGTTTCAATGCTTACACACTTTTGGTGCAATCTTTGCTTCCTAGTTGTGCAAGGCCTCAAGGTCAGGCCAAGGTAATAGAGTGAGGCCTTTTTAATTCTTTCATGGGCATAGCAATAGCCCTGTACTTCCACATAGGCTTCTAAACCCCCAATAATGTGCCAGAGCTTAAAGCCTCCTATGGACATTTCATTCCCAGATATTCTTTTTAAGTTTCTGGCCAACATCTTCTTTGCCTCAATTTGTATTTGTACTTTAGCCAGCTTGAATTTTTAAACAGTTGGTTAGGCATAAAATTTTTCCTATGGAGTGAGCTGAGACTGGGATGTCAAGTGTAATAATGTTGCCTTTGAATGAGGTTTTTCCAAGGAACTGCCAGCCAGGTCAAATAGTGAAAATAGTTTAGAGAAGAGACTTGAGAAGCTCCAAATGCAGTCTACCTCCTCTGGTGATTGCATGCCTGGTGGTTCTCATAGCTAGCATGTTTTCAAGGTGACTAGTTTTCAGGGCTATTGTAGAACTAGAAAGAAAGAAGTATATGTTGGTTAAGTTATAATACCACAAACTCTGATGTTCTTACCAGAGTTTAGCAGCTTTTTTAAAATAAAGACTCATTGAATTGTTGCTACCATTTGGTTAGTTTCCAGAGTTTTCAAAAAGTTTATTTTGGCTATTTCCAGCATTTTTGTTACTTTTACAGAAGTATGTATTAACTCTGGTCCTCTCTGCCTTTCTCCTAATCATGCACTTTTAAACACTGCCCTATACTTCTCTCTCTCTTTCTTTTTTCCCCCCAAACTTTAATTTTTTAAATTTTGATTACAATATAGATGATTAACAATGTTATGGTAGTTTCAGGTGGACAGTGAAGGGACTCTTCTCTTTACTTGATAACTCAAAGTCATTCTTCAAGTTTTCTCTTAGAAATCACTTCCTCTAGGATGCCTAGAAGAAACTTGGCTTACAGAAGACACCTTATGTGATCTTCCTAGCATTACAGTGACATCCTGTATCCTGTTGCAGTCTAACAACAAATAAACAGGTAGCTACAATATGATGTAATGTCCCTCCTACGAGACTGTAATGTTCTTGAGAGTAGGAACATTGCCTGTCTTTAACTGAGTCATATATAGACTGTGTGTGTGTGCATGCTCAGGTGTGTCCAACTCTTTGTGGCCCCATAGATTGCAGTCCACAAAATTCTTCTGTTCATATGTAGCATAGGGGTAAGGCAAATTGAATGTAGAGGCAGAAGTGAATTTTAATTTTTTGAATTTTTTAAAGTCAATGTATATTAATAATAAAACAAAAGGAAACTTGAAACTGCAAACAAATTGAATACACTTTCTAAAAAGACTTCCCCCAAGAAAAACTCCCATTTCACTTATCCTTGTTACTAAATTAATTGCTGCTCTTAATCCTTTGCTAATCTATGCATAAGGTTCTCAGCTGGCCCTAAGGCATTAGCTTTATTAGCATACGAGTCATTTTGAAGTATAATAAATATTCACAAAGTCCTTTCTCCTCTCCTCTCCTGACAGTTATCATTAATATAAAGGAGTGTTTTCCCATAGACAAACACAACCAATTCATCTCTAATTCAATTTGTTGAAACAGGACTGCTGAAGCAGAAAAGGAAGAAACATTTTAAAGATGCAGTAGGACTGTTTCATTCCACAGCCTTGTATGGGGGGAGTGGGGAAGGATCACAGATAAATTCAGGTAAAACACTCCTACAAGAAGAGAAAATACTTCAGAACCTAAACTTTGGTATGACAACCAATCTTCAATCTAATCTCTGGACTGGTCAGCTAAGTGAAATGTAATAATTGCTCTGTCACACAGCAGCACAGAAAGCAACTCCCAGTTCTCTATTATCTGCCTTAAGATGCTGGTGCTGTTGGCTATTTTTAAGAAGGAGCTGAGAAATTAGGAAGAACTACTTGACAAAAGGAAATTGGGAACTATGAAGAAGATAGGGGGAGAGATGACAGGACTGACTGGGGAGGATAGAAAATTACGGTTCAAAAAGGAAAGTCAGGAGTGATAATTGGTATATAAAGGTTATGAGGGAATTCAGAAACACCAGCTACCTATTGAATTAGAAGAATAAATTTCTTGTCTGTGTTTTGGCAGAGCCTTCAAGGTGCTTTGGGCTTTGTAAGCCGAAGTAAACCGAGCTACTCTGGATCATTTAAATTGATGGTGATGCAACAAAGGAAACTATAAGCAAGGTGAAAAGACAGCCTTCAGAATGGGAGAAAATAATAGCAAATGAAGCAACTGACAAAGAATTAATCTCAAAAATATACAAGCAACTCCTGCAGCTCAATTCCAGAAAAATAAACAACCCAATCAAAAAAAAAAAAAAAAAAAAAGGGCCAAAGAACTAAACAGACATTTCTCCAAAGAAGACATACAGATGGCTAACAAACACATGAAAAGATGCTCGCCATCACTCATTCTCAGAGAAATGCAAATCAAAACCACAATGAGGCACCATTTCACACCAGTCAGAATGGCTGCTATCAAAAAGTCTACAAGCAATAAATGGTAGAGAGGGTGTGGAGAAAAGGGAACCCTCTTACACTGTTGGTGGGAATGCAAACTAGTACAGCCACTATGGAGAACAGTGTGGAGATTCCGTAAAAAAAATGGAAGTAGAACTGCCATATCACCCAGCAATCCCACTGCTGGGCATACACACCAAGGAAACCAGAACTGAATGAGACACGTGTACCCCGACAGGGAAGCAACCTAGATGTCCATCAGCAGACGAATGGATAAGAAAGTGCTGGTAAATATGCACAATGGAGTATTACTCAGCCATAAAAAAGAATACATTTGAATCAGTTCTAATGAAGTGGATGAAACTGGAGCCTATTATACAGAGTGAAGTAAGCCAGAAAGAAAAGCACCAATACAGTATACTAATGCATATATATGGAATTTAGAAAGATGGTAACGATAACCCTGTATATAAGACAGCAAAAGAGACACAAATGTATAGAACAGTCTTTTGGACTCTGTGGGAGAGGGTGAGGGTGGGATGATTTTGGACAATGGCATTGAAACATTTATAATATCATATGTGTAATGAATTGCCAGTCAAGGTTCGATGCATGATACAGGATGCTCGTGGCTGGTGCACTGGGATGACCCAGAGGGATGGTCTGGGGAGGGAGGTGGGAGGGGGGTTCAGGATGGGGAACACGTGTACACCCATGGTGGATTAATGTTGATGTATGGCAAAACCAACACAATATTGTTAAGTTATTAACCTCCAATTAAAATAAATAAATTTATATTTTAAAAAATTTAAAAAAATAAAATAAATTGATGGTGATGGTGATGATGAGATGAAGGACTTTGCTTCTCTATTTTTACTTTATCTTGGTATAGTTTTCTACAGTATCAATGATTGAAAAGATAGTTTTACCTAGCATTTATTTAAAAGAGAGACTGATAGAAGCACTAGTTGAATTGAAAATAATTTTGATAATGTAATAAACTCTAAATCACACAGCAGCTGAAAGCAGCATTTTCTTACCATCAAGACTAGGTTCCAAGTTGGGATGCTGTGTTAAATAGCTATGCTATACTGCTTAGAGAGTGTGTTTTGCCATGGCATGGTCCTATGTTTAGCCTTTTCTCTTTATCCAGAATACCTTTCTCCAACCTTGAATACCTTGAATACCAACATATTCTTCAATACACAATCAAACATTTAATGCTCTACTTTTCCCCTTTAAAGTGTGGTGAGTATTCTTGAAGCTTCCAGAGCCAGACTGACTGCCAGCTCCATTATTTCAATGATGCGAGATCCTAAGTCACTTAAGTTCTCTGTGTCTCAGTCTCCTGATCTGTAAAAAGAGCATTATATTAGAATCTACGTCATAGTGTACCTGTGAAGATTTTAAAATAATTATACAGAGTGTTTAAACATTGCTAAACATTTATCAAAGTGTTCTGTGAGTTTGTGCTTTTATTTTCCTTTCCCCATAGTTCATTGGTTCTTTCTACATGTCCACTCTGTCCTTGGCATAGATCTTTGGGCTTCCTAGGTGGCTCAGTGGTAAAATCTGCCTGCCAATGCAGGAGATGTGAGTTTGATCCCAATGTTGGGAAGATCCCCTGGAGGAAGGCATGACAACCCACTCCAATATTCTTACCTGGGGAATCCCTTGGACAGAAGAGCCTGGTGGGCTACAGACCATGGGGTTGCAGAGCCAGGCATGACTTAGCAACTAAACAACAGTATAATATTTATTCCAAATAGTTAGAATATCTGTTTCCTTGGACTATACTATGAACTTAAGGGCAGAAACCATTATCTTCGTGTCCCTAGCATTTAGCACAGTACCAGACAGAGTGTGTTGAAAATGTCTTCTCTGATGGCTCCACTTTCTCCTCCAGGCGCCTAATTAGAATTCCCCAAGGATCTGTTTTTATCTACGTGAATTTCCTGTGTTTTGACTGTCCAGTCTCTGCTGATGATCCTCAATTTACTCACTAGGCACATATTCCCATCAGTACTCCAATTGCTGGCTTTCTACTATTTCCAGGGTCTCTCTCTTTGGAAATGCTGCCACCACCTCAAATAAACTCTGTTCCCAAACTCAACTTTTTATCTATCTTTTCTCTCAGACTGCCTCTTTTCTTGGCAACATTATGACTGAGTTACAATACCTAGGCAAAACTGCTTTCATCATGGTACATTATCTTGTGTTGGTTTTTATGTTGTTGAAATTCAAAATGATAGAGAACAGAGCTTTATGTTTCTGAATATCAAGAAAGTGAAAGTGAAATCACTCAGTCATGTCCGACTCTTTGCGAACTCATGGGCTGTAACCTACCAGGCTCCTCTATCCATGGGATTTTCCAGGTAATAGTCCTGGAGTGGATTGCCATTTCCTTCTCCAGGGGATCTTCCCAACCCGGGGATTGAACCCGGGTCTCCCACATTGTAGACAGATGCTTTACCATCTGAGCCACCAGGGAAGTTCTGAATATCAAACTTGAACACAAATATACACAGTAAATTAGAGATGATTATTCTACAGAATACTTGTGATAAAACAGTATTGCTTGAAAATATGATCACTCTCCATTCCTAACTCCTCTTGGTGTAGTCCTCCTCTAGTATTCTTCAGTCTGTCTTCATTCCTCTTCTTTATTTTATTTCTTATACAAAGCTTGTTTTAAAAGGTTGTACTCTATGTAGAATAACCCTCCTAGCCCTGTGGCTCCCTACCTCAGCCTCCAAACTAAAAATAAACTTAAGCAATTTGAAGTCATTTTAATATGTCAGAATGCTTCCTACGTTTTGTGTCTATAAATATAGGTAAGAAGGTTTGTTTTGTTCAGGAAAGATAGCTGGGATAGAGGCACAGGAGTGGCAGTTTCAAAGATTGCTGAAGAGGTAAAGGCCATGTTATAGTGACTTAGTTAAGGTATCCATTTTCTTGTTAGAGAAAATAGGAAAGCTGATGGTGATCATCTATTGAAAATACTCTGATTCAGTTTCTCACAATTGCTTCCCTTAACAAAATTTCTTAGGCTATTCAGAATGAGTAAGTGATTCTCCAGATTCCTTTTCTACAACTGGTAAACATAATTCAATCAGTTCAGTTCAGTTCAGTCGCTCAGTCATTTCCAACTCTTTGTGACCCAAGGACTGGAGCACACCAGGCATCCCTGTCCATCACAAATTCCCAGAGTTTACCGAAACTCATGTCCATTGAGTTGGTGATGTCATCCAACCATCTCATCCTCTGTTGTCCCCTTCTCCTTCTGCCTTCAATCTTTCTCAGCATCAGGGTCTTTTCAAATGAGTTAGCTCTTTGCATCAGGTGGCCAAAGTATTGGAATTTCAGCTTCAACATCAGTCCTTCCAATGAACACCAAGGACTGATCTCCTTTAGGATGGATTGTTTGGATCTCTTTGCAGTCCAAGGGACTCTCAAGAGTCTTCTCCAACACCGCAGTTCAAAAGCATCAATTCTTTGGCTCTCAGCTTTCTTCACAGTCCAACTTTCACATCCACACATGAATACTGGAAAAACCATAGCCTTGACTAGATGGACCTTTGTTGGCAAAGTAATGTCTCTGCTTTTGAATATGCTGTCTATGTTGGTCATAACTTTCCTTCCAAGGAGTAAGCGTCTTTTAATTTCATGGCTGCAGTCTGAAATCATCTGAAGTAATTTTGGAGTCCCCCAAAATAAAGTCTGTCACTGTTTCTCCATCTATTTCCCGTGAATTGATGGGACCAGATGCCATGATCTTCGTTATCTGAATGTTGAGTTTTAAGCCAACTTTTTCACTCTCCTCTTTCACTTTCATCAAGAGGCTTTTTAGTTCCTCTTCACTTTCTGCCATAAGGGTGGTGTCATCTGCATATCTGAGGTTACTGATATTTCTCCCAGCATTCTTGTTTCCAGCTTGTGTTTCTTCCAGTCCAGCGTTTCTCATGATGTACTCTGCATATAAGTTAAATAAGCAGGGTGACAAGATACAGTCTTGATGTACTTCTTTTCCTATTTGGAACTAGTCTGTTGTTCCATGTCTAGTTCTAACTGTTGCTTCCTGACCTCCATACAGATTTCTCAAGAGTCATGTCAGGTGGTCTGGTATTCCCATCTCTTATTTTCCACAGTTTATTGTGATCCATACAGTCAAAGGCTTTGGCATAGTCAATAAAGCATAAATGGATCTTTTTCTGGAGCTCTCTTGCTCTTTCAATGATCTAGCAGATGTTGGCAATTTGATCTTTGGTTCCTCTGTCTTTTCTAAAGCCAACTTGAAGATCTGGAAGTTCACAGTTCAGGTATTGTTGAAGCCTGGCTTGGACAATTTTGAGCATTACTTTACTAGTGTATGAAGTGAGTGCAATTGCGCAGTAGTTTAAGCATTCTTTGACATTGCCTTTCTTTGGGAATGGAATGAAAACTGACCTTTTCCAGTCCTGTGGTCACTGCTAAGTTTTCCAAATTTGCTGGCATATTGAGTGCAGCACTTTCACAGCATTATCTTTCAGGATTTGAAGTAGCTCAACTGGAATTCCATAACCTCCACTAGCTTTGTTTGTACTGATGTTTCCTAAGGCCCACTTGACTTCGCATTCCAGGATGTCTGGCTCTAGGTGGGTGATCATACCATCATGATTATCTGGGTTGTGAAGATCGTTTTTGTACAGTTCTGTGTATTCTTGCCACCTCTTCTTAATATCTTCTGCTTCCATTAGGTCCCTACCATTTCTGTCGTTTATGAGCCCCCTTTTGCATGAAATGTTCCCTTTTTATCTCTAATTTTCTTGCAGATATCTTTAGTTTTTCCCAATCTATTGTTTTCCTTTATTTCTTTGCACTGATCACTGAAGAAAGTTTTCTTATCTTTTCTTTCTATTCTTTGTAACTCTGCATTCAAATGGGTATATCTTTCCTTTTCTCCTTTGCTTTTGGCTTCTCTTCTTTTCACAGCTATTTGTAAGGCCTCCTCAGACAGTCATTTTGCTTTTTTGCAGTTCTTTTTCTTGAGTATGTCTTGATCCTTGTCTCCTATATGATGTCATGAACCCCCATCCATAGTTCACCAGACATTCTGTCTATCAGATCTAGTCCCTTAAATCTATTTCTCACTTCCACTGTATAATCGTAAGGGATTTGATTTAGGTCATACCTGAATGGTCTAGTGGTTTTCCCTAATTTCTTCAATTTAAGTCTAAATTTGGCAATATGGAGTTCATGATCTGAGCCACAGTCTTATGGCTCCTGGTCTTGTTTTGCTGACTGTATAGCGCTTCTCCAATAGAAGCAATAAGCTTCAATAAGCTAATTTAAATGGGTCTAGGTATTAATAAGAATGATATGGAGTAAGTTATTACATCTGGTTCTTAAAATCAGAAACAAAACACCACTATTTAGTATAAATATAATCTCAGAAGAACATCTTTTTCTTATATTTTCTGCATGGACAGTCACAAGGCACTCTAAAATAGCAATTTCAGCCATCAAAATTTTAGCATGACAGATGGTAAGAAAACCTCCAGAGGTGACATACAAGATGGTATTAGTCAAATCAGCACATAAGATTTATTCCTCTTCTTAAAAGTCCAGGATGAGAAAAGGTGTCTTGAGTGCATCAGCCTTTCAAGAGGTAGTTGAAGTCTGGGAAGAAAAGTTCGAGGCAAGTAGAATTAAGTATTGAAAATCAACCAAAGTGAAACTTGGATGAAAGAGAAACCTTTAATAAACCAATCAAGTGACAGAAAATGTGTCAAAGTAGTTCATTTTTAAAGCCTTTAAGCATAAGAGTGTAATACTGATGTAAAAAAAGAGAAAATCTAGATACTTAATGTGTGTAGAAATGCATGCTGAGTATGATAATGAACATTTTAAATATGCCCAGTTTCAGCATCAAGGAAGGTCTGGTATACCCAGAGGAAGTATTGCTGATGCTGGTCTGACTCAGAGAGCAGTGGGGTCCAGTTGCCTCCAACTAGACGTTCCTTCCCCACATCCTTCTTCATTCCTTTCTACTTCCCCAGCTCTGCACACTAAACTAATCCTTGCTCTTTTGTATATTAAGCTAATCCCACTAAGCAACTTGTAGATGGCTTTGGAGGGAGGTTTTCCTCTGGCTTGAATGAACCTACTGCAGAACACAGGTTTTGAGTTGAAGAGAGGTCAGAAAACAGTATCTGCCCTTATGCTACAGCCTTCACAATTTCACCAAGCCGTGTGTGTGTGTGTATGTGTAACTGTACACAACTAAGTTCTGAAATATTTGTGGCATGTGTATCTCTCTCATCATCTTACATTTTCTTTTTTAGAAGCAACAAAAAAATAAAATCCGTAAGATAAAATGTCTCTCTATGTGAATAATATTCAGTTCATGCAGGCATAGCACTTATTCATGTATGTGCTTTGTACCAATACAGTTTCCATATCTGTTATGATGTCCTTGGGCACTTCAGATACTTTCTTCTCTTGTCTGTTCTTATGAGGGTAAATTCAGAAACATGCTCAACTATGGAAATCCATTTGGTGAACATATACACAAATGTACACACATACATATTTATACCTAATATATTTAAATATTGACTGGGAATTATTATGTTTTTAAAGGACAAAGTTATCTGACATTTAAGCATTTTCCTCCAATTAGTAAAAAAAAAAATTTTTTTTTCAGAGCATGTTCATTATTTGAAACTCTCTTGGTGTTGCACAAATAATATTAACACCTTAAAGTGTTTTTCCCTCAAGTGTTATTAATTTAAGAGTATGAGAAACTAAATCTGTAATGACTTTTAAGAAACATTTCTGCCTGCAATCAAAAGCACTTGTGTTCCCTTTCCAATCACCAGAGAGATTAACATCATAACCATCTTATAGGACTGCATTTTTGACATTCTCTCATATCCATAAAATGGATAGAGCTGATAATGCAGGTGGTAAGAAATTATTCCCCTGAATGCTAGAAAGGTTATGAAGGCTACATTTTTCAAAGAACTAGTTTTGGTGGGTAAATTTCCATTGTGCTTGCAATACAGAGTTCTACACTGGAGATTAAAGACTCCTTTATCTGCAGTGACACAGAGATCTGAAATAAAATATAGATCCAATTAATTTCATTTACCGGTCTCAGTGATGCTTTTTTCTCCTTTCTTAAGAAAACTGGACATTTGGATTCTATAGTGTTTTATGGAAAGCTTCCACAGTGACACACTTATTTTGGTAAAACAAAGACCTTGGCTGGATCTTTAGCTGGGATCAGATGTGACTGCAGATTTGAGGATTTGAAGTATCTTCTATCAGGCTGAAATAACAATTTTTTTTTTTTTTCCCACCTGTGAAGTGATGCCTGGACTAGCAGAATTTTTCAGTCATATCTAATTCTGTTGTCCAAAGCTGATTGCTTATTTCCACATATTGAGAGGAATCTATTAAGAGATGAAACTTAAACACACACACACACACACACACACACACACACACACAAAACTTTCTTCTGTTTCCCTTTCTTTCCCCTTAAGTGCACTTCCAGTTCTGTTCTAAAGTTCAGCTTGATCTTTTTTTATTTATTTTAGGCCTTGCTGGGTCTTTGTTGTTTTGTGTGGGCTTTCTCTAGCTAGTTGTGGCAAGCAGGGCCTACTCTTCCTTGTGGTGTGCGGGGTTCTCATCATGGTGGCTTCTCTTGTTGCAGAGCACGGGATCCAGGCATAGGGCCTTCAGTACTTGCTACTTGCAGGCTTTAGAGTGCTGGCTCAGTAGTTGTGATGTGCATGGGCTTAGTTGCCCCACGGCATGTGAAATTTTCCTGGATCAGGGATCAAACCTATGTCCCCTGCATTGGAAGGCAGATTCTTAACCACTGGACCACCAGTGAAGTCCTCATCATGATCTTTTAAAATAAGGAACTATTAAGTTCAATTTCTTTGTCACTAAGTTATATGACGTTGGGGCTTCCTTGGTGGCTAAGCGGTAAAAGAATCTACCTGTGATGCTGAAGGCACAGGAGATGCAGGCATGATCCTTAGGTTTGGAAGATCCCCTAGAAGAGGAAATGGCAATCCGCTCCAGTATTCTTGCCTGGGAAGTCCAGTGGAAAGAGGAGTCTGGGAGGCTACAGTCCATGGAGTCGCAGAGAGTCAGACATGACTGGGCACATTGTATGTGACTTTTAGCGTCAATTAACCTATCAAATTAAAACTGTGTTGTTACCTTAAGTTAATAGTTTGCTGTTGAAAATTATGATGTTTATGATGCTTGATTTCTGAGATGCTGAAATATTAACAATAACTTTTAAGAACATAAGTCCCCTGAGCATATAAGGAATAGCTCCTTCTATGAGAATAAGACGATGTAAGAATAGTTTATAATCTCAGCCAGAAAAGAATTGATTATTCCTTGAGCTTGTGTAAATCATTTCTGCTTTGTAACTCTGCCAAGAATGAAGGGGAACCCTTTAGAAACTAAAATGCAGTGAAAGTCTTTTTTCCCACTTATTGATACAAGAACACATCATACTGTAAGCTTGAGTGACACTACTATTGAGAAAATCTTCTTATGTTTTACCTGACCTCTAAATTGTAAGCCTTTTGAAAACTTTAGACAAAGCATGAAAGAAAGTGAAAGTCGCTCAGTAATGTCTGACTCTTTGCAACCCCATGGACTATACAGTCCAGGAAGTTCTCCAGACCATAATACCAGAGTGGGTAGTCTTTCCCTTCTCCAGGGGATCTTCCCAACCAAGGAATCAAACTGGAGTCTCCTACATTACAGGTGGGTTCTTTACCAACTGAGCTATTAGGGAAGGCAAAGTGTAAGTGATATCAAATGGGAACAAGAACACAACTGATTAGCAACATCATGCAATATTCTAGGCCCCTAGTGTCTGATCTTAAGTCCCCAGAGACTATCAGTACTTCATACCTATACCTCATTCACCCTTACCCAAAGTATCTCCCATTATACAAAGGTAGAGTCAAAGGTAATTCTTGGAAAGTACATATATTAAAGTACTATTTCCATTACTTTATCTTCTTACTCTGTTATTTTCCCAGTATCATATTTATTTTTTGTTTGTGTGTAGTCTGTCTCTCCATCAAAAAATGTCAGCTCCATGAACTTCAGTGCCTGGAACAACACCTGACATGTAGTTGGCATTCAGAAGATATCTGTTGACTGTAACACAGATTAGAATGTGACACTCCAATATATGCCACTTTGGCATAAGGAGTCTATTGAGCTGAAGACAACTGATGATGATGAAATGTAAGGGCTTACATTTCCTTTGAGAAAATATCCCCCTCCCTTATCCCAGGAAGAGGATAACAGTTCTTAACACCATAGGTGGAGATGGCACTGGGATGAATCTGCACAAAGAAAGTGTACTAATAACCTATATCTACACTTAGTCTCCACCATATATTTACCTTCCCACATATCACCAACCCTAGAAGCCCAAACTTCCTTTTCTTTGTCCAGTCAACTCTCCACATGTATTTCCCTTTGTTAAAATGGTATATAAGCTCCCAAGTGCAGTGTTTTCTATGGATTTCACTCCCCCTCCTTTTTTTTTTTAAACTGGGAATCCCCTTTGCATATAAAATAAATGTATATGCATTTTTTCCTATTAATCTATCTTTTTAAATTTAAATTTGCAAGTCCCAGCCCTGAACCTAACAGAGTAGAAGAAAAGTTTTTCCTTCCCTAAAGTTCAATGAATGATTACTGCAATCCCAATTATTATTATTATTTATGTCACAGCCTAACATTTATGAATGTTAGTCACTAGGGAATTACAAATGATAAGAGTGTTTTCCCTCCTAACCATTTGGAAAGAATGTGTTATCAAAATCTGATTATCTCTTGGGATGTATCTCACACATAGATGCTGTTTGTCTGATGTGAGAAGAGTTGGCATAGAAGAACAGAAATAGATACACGTGGTATTAGCTATCATTTGAGCACTTTATAGATGCCAGATCTTTCAAGTATTTTTTGAGTTTTATCTTCCAAGATGTAGATAGTATTACTAGTCCTGTTTTATAGGTTAGGAAGCGGGAACAAAATGCTAAGTAACTTGCCCAAGATCCAAGATTAGCGTCTAAATTTGAACTTAGAAAGCCTTGTCACAGTACATATTTATTTGCCTACTATACTCTGTGACATACCATGTGGCAACACTTAGCTATAGTAATATGATAGAGGCAAAAATTATGTTTAAAAAGGAGTCAGGGAAGATCTCACTTTCTGAAATCATAAGAAGTTAGAGTCCATAAGGGCACTAGGAAAAAGCATACCTTTTCCCTCTGTATTTCAGTAAACAATGAAGTCAGGTAATAGCAAGTATATCAAAAACAAGACTAGTTAAAAACTCATTTTACCCTGTAAACCTTTTTAGTGCATAGTAACAATTCTTTTATACCATATATATTTTGAGGAATGTTTAAATATGACCATGCATTATGCTTTATAGGCAACCTGGGAGAGAAAGATCTAGATGACAAAATAAATGGCAAAGAAAATAGAGAAAAATGAATCAAGCTCATTCTTAAAAGAAAAATAGGTGAACAACTCCATGATGAATAGTTAGCCTATAAAAGTTTCCATAGGAAACTCAATAGTAATGAAGAAGCAGGCCATAAAGCTACTCAGAAAAGCAGTTACAGAGGACTTTTAGCCTTTGCTGACGTGAAAATCGGGATTTTTAACAGAACAAACACATATCAATTAAGCTCAACTTAATATTTCATATCAATTTGACATTAAGAAAAACAACTGCCAAGTGGGATAGGATTTTGCTACTCTCACCATTTCATTCTCTCCTCATAGGCATACTATAAGGAGTACCTAAATATTTTTTTAAATTATTAATTCACTTATTTATTTTTTGCTGTGCTGAGTCTTTGTTGTTGTGTACAGGCTTTCTCTAGTTGTGGTGAGTGGGGGCTACTCTTCCTTGTAGTGCACAAGCTTCTCATTGCAATGGCTTCTCTGTGTGGAGCACAGGCTCTAGGCATGCGGCCTTCAGTAGTTGCAGCACACAGGCTTAGCAGTTGTGGCTTGAAGGCACAAGAGCATGCAGACCTCAGTTGTGGCACACGGGCACTAGAGCACAGGCTTGGTAGTTATGGTGTATGGGCCTAGTTGTTCCGTGGCATGTGGAATCTTCCTGGACCAGGAGTTGAACTCTTGTCCCCTGCACTGTCAAACAGATTCTTATCCACTGCTCCATCAGGTAAGTCCAGGAATACATAAATATTATCCAAATTTTAATTGGTGAATGTGAACTTAGGATAAGGATAATTTATTAGACTTCTATTTAATTGTGCTTGCATGCGTGCTCAGTCACTTCAGTCATGTTCAATTCTTTGCAACCCCATGCACTGTAGCCTGCCAGGTTCTTCTGTCCATGGGATTCTCCAGGCAATAATACTGGAGTCAGTTTTCATGCCTTCCTCCAGGGGATCTTCCTGACCCAGGGATTGAACTCACATCTCCTTCATTGCAGGCATATTCTTTACCACTTAGCCACCAGGGAAGCCCTCTATTTAATTGTACTCCTATAATAAAGATGTATTTGCCGTAGGGACAAAGTAGTTTTTCTTCGGTCTAGGGCATTCTAAATACTGCTTGTTTGGAATTATCTTTGTCTTAGTGATGTTTTTGTTTATATTTTACTGGTCAACTTTAATTCTTTTTTTTTTTTTTCCCCTCTTAAAGTCAATTATATTTTAAAGAGATTTAAATAACAAGGAAGTGATCTTATCTATTTACCCTATCTAGTTGCCATTGCCAGTGCTTTGTTTTCTGCAGATGTGTTTTCCATCTGATAGCTGTTTTCTTCTACCCTAAGGACTTTCTTTAATATTTTTTATATTTCTATTCTGTTGATGATGATTTATCTAATCATCTTGTTTCTCAAAAAGTCTTTGTTTTTGCCTTTTCTATTAAAAGAAAAGTTCTAGAATCTTTGAGCTATAGAATTGCAGGCTGATTGTTTTATCTTTTAGTACTTTGCAGTTGCCCCACTATCCCTTGCATTGTTTCCAATGAGAAATCTGCTGTCATCCTTTTCTCTCTTGCTCTATACAGTTTGATTTGCTCTGCCTTGGTGTTGCTTTCTCTTGTTTCTTTTTATTAATTTTTCTTATTATGTCAAGAACATGTACCCTCTTAACAAATTTTTAAGTGTACAATTTGTTACTGTTAACTAATTATTTTTTGGATGTGCTTCTAATTGCAGTCAAGCCCCTGTCAAGGCTCACAAGTCTGGGAGCCATTTTCTTTCTTTCAGTTGCCTGAACAATTTTCTACTCTCACTGTTTATATGTTTAAAACTTCAAACACAGAAGGCATTCATGTTTCTCTTGTTTCCATATTTCCCTTGGTTGAGAGATACATCAGTATAACTCTCACCATGTATGAAATTCTCAGGTCTCTTGTTCATTTAGCTCTAGCAGTGGCTTTATTTTAGTTACTTGAAGACCTTGAGCTCTCTCCCATCTCAGAGCTTTCATACACGTTGTTGCCTTTTCCTGGAAAGCTCTTCTTCCTATTCATTAAGAAACTAATCCCTGCTTATTGCTAAGGATGCATTTTTGAAATAATTTTTTGGGGGAGCAGTTCCTAAACTAGATTAAGAGCCTTCCTTTAATTTTGTTTCTCCTGTAGCATGCTGGTTGCATAGATTATCAAGATGTATAACTATATTTATGTAAATTTTGTTTATTATCTATTTTCCCCACTTAATGATGTAATATCAAATACAAATTAAAATAAGTGACTTAAATTCTCCCTATTGAAAAATAAGGAAAGAGATCCCCTCCTCTTTTTCAAAATTTCTTTCCTTGTCTTTTTCATATGTATCTAAATCTTTTCAATGACTAAATAAGCCTCTTGCTAGTCTCACAACTCAGAATTATTTCCATAAGGACCTGAGAGTCATCTCTTTGAAATGTAATCATCAAAGAATATAACATGCTATCTCTCAGTTTCCTAGGAGGATATAGACCTAAATTCAGCTAGCAAGTGACTTCAAAGGGCAAAACCTACCTTCAATCATAAAGATAGCAGAAAATTAGCAATTGATCTTCTCAGATAAAATTGCTAATTTTCTGCTTTATTTATGATTGAAGGTAGGTTTTGCCCTTTGAAGGAAACAGTGGAAACAGTGTCAGACTTTATTTTTTTGGGCTCCAAAATCACTGCAGATGGTGACTGCAGCCATGAAATTAAAAGACGTTTACTCCTTGGAAGGAAAGTTATGACCAACCTAGATAGCATATTCAAAAGCAGAGACATTACTTTGCCAACAAAGGTCCATCTAATCAAGGCTATGATTTTTCCAGTAGTCATGTATGGATGTGAGAGTTGGACTGTGAAGAAAGCTGAGCGCTGAAGAATTGATGCTTTTGAACTGTGGTGTTGGAGAAGACTCTTGAGAGTCCCATGGACTGCAAGGAGATCCAACCAGTACATTCTAAAGGAGACCAGTCCTGGGTGTTCTTTGGAAGGAATGATGCTAAAGCTGAAACTCCAGTACTTTGGCCACCTCATGCGAAGAGTTGACTCATTGGAAAAGACTCTGATACTGGGAGGGATTAGGAGCAGGAGGAAAAGGGGATGACAGAGGATGAGATGGCTGGATGGCATCACCGACTCGATGGATGTGAGTTTGAGTGAACTCCGGGAGTTGGTGATGGACAGGGAGGCCTGGCGTGCTGCGATTCATGGGGTCGCAAAGAGTCGGACACAACTGAGCGACTGAACTGAACTGATGCATTCAGCTATGTAAATGAATAAGGTTTTTTCTGTTGTTGCAATCTTTTTAGCAGATTGCCCATGATCTGCATTGTATTCTGATTTATTGCTTGTTCAATAATACAATTGTTTTTGCTACCTTTGTGAGGAGGTATTCTGGGTTGGAAGGAAATTTTGTTTATAAGTATATTTCCCCAATAATGGTGCACTCCATGAGAACAGTGACCAGGTCTGTTTTTTTTATGACTCTATTCTCAGTGCATACATAATGACTGGTCCAGAATATAAGTCAAATAACTGTTTAATGAAAGAATGAATTAAGAATCCAGCAGGAGACTCCATTTTTCCATTCGTTTTTTTGCAGGGTCATTATGTGGATCAAATAGCGTCAGACCAACCTAGTTGGGAGCTTTAGTTCCCTCAGTATTTTGTAGTGTGATCAAGGACACGTTATTTAAAGTTTCTGAGCTGGTGTTTCCTTATCTATTAACAGGGATAATAATCACACCTATGTCCAAAAGCTACTGTGCACATAAATTGATAGAATGCATTTAAAATAAGCAATATGGTGCCTTCACATGGAAGCAATAAATTCATCTGATAATAGTTTACTATAATTATTTACCTCAAATAAATATTTTCTTTGGGACCCAAAGATCACAATGATAAGGACAGCTGTCATTTGGAAAAATTTCTTGTGGCATCTTACCAGGAAAATTTTTGTAATTCTACAACCTATGTCCTCAAGCTTATTTGGACTTTTTCATTAGGCTGACACTATGGGATTGAAGCTATTATTACAACCCTTCTTCCTACCTTCCCTCAGTGATCCATAACCCATGCCTCATTCGGCCAGGAATTCAAAGTATAAGGTATGTCAGAGTGCCTCTTAGCCATAGGAAGGCAAATCACAAACTTTATTTCTTAAGAGTCTGGCCTTTTCCATTTTCTCTCATGAGTGAGTCAGTAGCTTCTCTCCTGTCCCAACAAAGATATGGGACACCTATTCTCCTTATGCTTTAAAGTGAATGAACCCAATAGGATTACTTATGGATTTGCAGTCTTTTAGAACTTCCTTTAACAGACCTAGGATAAATCATGCTATGATGTCACTCTCCCTCCCCACATCTCACACACATCCCCTCACCCCATTCTGAACATCCTTAAGTATCAGTTCAGTTCAGTTGCTCAGTTGTGTCTGACTCTCTGCGACCCCATGAATCGCAGCATGCCAGGGCTTCCCTGTCCATCACCAACTCCCGGAGTTCACTCAAATTCATGTCCTTTGAGTTGGTGATGCCATCCAGCCATCTCATCCTCTGTCGTCCCCTTCTCCTCCTGTCCCCAATCCCTCCCAGCATCAGAGTCTTTTCCAATGAGTCAACTCTTCACATGAGGTGGCCAAAGTATTGGAGTTTCAGCTTTAGCATCAGTCCTTTCAATGAACACCCAGGACTGATCTCCTTCAGAATGGACTGGTTGGATCTCCTTGCAGTCCATGGGACTCTCAAGAGTCTTCTCCAACACCACAGTTCAAGAGCATCAATTCTTTGGCACTCAGCTTTCTTCACAGTCCAACTCTCACATCCATACATGACCACTGGAAAAACCATAGCCATGGTCAGAACAAAAACCATAAACAGCCATGGTTTTAAATACTTTAGAAAATAAAGCTACAGAGTAGGGTGTGTGTGTGTGTGTGTGTGCGTGCAGAATGAAAAAGAGAGAAAAACTGAGCTGAGATTAAGAAAGTGGCTTTCTCTTCTGGGACTACCATTCTGTGAACTTAGGCTAATCATTTAATTTCTTAGTTCACCTATTTCTCATTATTAAAATTGTAACTGACAATGTATTTCTGCAAACAAGTTGGCTGCACCTACCACAGCACTAGGAACAAATAAATCACTCATTAATTAACCTGTAGATTAATGGATGGATCTATAAGGAAGTCATACATGGAAATGATGAGGGCATTTTAAACCCCTAGGTTAAAAGCTTCCATTGCATTTAATGAAATATACCATCCTTCATCATAATACTGTCCTCAGGATTCAACATTCTCAACATTTTATTAATGGAACCTTTAAGAATGGGAGTCATGTTTTTTTCAACATTTTAGTATGTCAGTTTAGTATGGAAGCACTCTACTCAGAGGTCCACTTAGGAAACCTGTGCAAAGAAAATGGGATGCTGAGATGCTTTTATGCTCAGCTGTAGGAACATATCTCACAGTGAGATAAAGTAATAACAGTGATTTCCTTGTGTGACTCATAAGATGATTCTGGTGACAGTTGCCAGAAAGAATTCTACACATTGCTAGAATAACTGCATAGCTTCTGTAACCTTATTTACTGAACCCTGAATCACAATATGATCACAAACTTTTCCTGATTTATAAATAGTGGTGAAAAGTCATGCAAAATTATTCAGATTAATATTGCATTCTACCTTTCATGAATTACCTTTATTGAAAATAATAAAATTAGAGGACATCTGGATTGTGTATTCTGGACAACTTGGAACCAATAGTTATCACATATACAGCCAAGTTTATTACTTTGAAGAGGACAAAATTCACCAAAATCTAACAATGTTTGTATGCTTATTTAAACACTAATCTTGCTGTTTTCTAGTCATGCCTTATATTAGTGTATATAAGAAGCCCTAAAAGGAGAATAATAACAAAATGACTGAATCTGTTATTTTTCTTTCCCAGAGTAAATTGATTGCCACAGCAGCTAATAATTCATTGTTCCTCTGTGTTAGGAAAAGGTAGTTATTAATAGACCATAGTACAGTTGTTATTCAACCACACCTCTATACATCGGACAAAATGGCTTGGTATACAACTATCATTTGGCATACTAGTGATCTTTGTCACTGAGCTTTCACAAAGGATCAATCCAGTATTTTTTTCAGGAAATACAGATATCCTGATTTCCCCTTGTCATTTACATAGCTATAGGAGACCACTATCCCCATGACAATACTTCTTTTTTAACTACCACTATCTTTAAAAAAAAATAAAAACATCAATAACCCTTTTAACTTATTTATTTTAGAAGTCACAATTTAGCTTTTCTCTTTTTATCAACATATTAGACACTTTTTTTCTCTAATATCTCCATATACCATTATGATCCCCATATGAAACACTAGATTTCTTATTTTCAACAAGTTGAAGTCACTGCTGCTGATTGTGCTTATTTCTTTCTTTGACTGTATACTAACCTCAAGCTTGAGGGAGGTAGAGCAGAGATAGCTGACAAGTCACAGGCCAAAAAAAAAAAAACACCATCTGGGCCTGCTTCTACATCCTTATGCTTGCCAAATTCACAGGCCCCTCAGGATTATCCAACCCCCTAACTACTGAATTAGCCAATGTTTGGGAGTTTTCCCAGATTCAACTTGAATAAGGGGCCACTTTTCACAAACAAATTCACAGCACCAGCAGGCTGATGAAAGATATTATCCTCTCCAGTCTTCTTAACATTAAAGAGATTTAGTTTATATCCAAATGATGAATGACTTAGAAAATAGATGGCTATGGATAGGGAGTGGGCAAATCAAGTTACTATTTGATTCTTTGTTATTACTTTCAGCCAAAATAGAATTGAGAGCCCTAAAAGTATTATTAGAAGAATGAAAGAGAAAACATATCTTATTAGCATACAAACTTAACTTTATTCTGATATCACAACATTGCCAATCAAATTGGAACTCTGTTCTCACTGAGTGAGTAGAAATGAACATTAATTTTCTTCTTGAAAATCTCTCTCTCTAACATTGGAAAATATCCAAGAGGGGCTCTTTTCAGTTCTTTTTGCTAAATCATTCTGTTCTGTTCTAAAGCCACTCCTGAAAGAACACTGCAAAGAACCTCTTCAAAGAAGAGAGAAGAGGTGGGCACACTTGAGACTGTGTGGCTATGTTAGCTCAAGATCATTTGAAAATGAAAACCAAACAAAAAAAAAATCAAGATAGATTACTGTGTTGGTGGTCATTAGGAGGTTCCAAATGCTCAGTTTCTACCTTCAGAAAATCCACTACCTCCATCGGGTTTTTATTCAAAATGTATTCTGTCAGCACAAAAACAATCCAATATAAGTGATAGTTTGTTCCCTCCCCACCTGAGCTTAATTTCCTGTGGTTGTGTCCTAGTTTGCAAGAAAGTAGGACTAATTGATGGGTGTAAAACTGAATAGAAAAAGGCTATTTATAAGTAGAATTGATTGCTATATAAATTCCATTCTTCTACTAAATACTGTACTTAAATGGTATTAGACATTTGATATAAAATATTCTCAGGCTACTTAAAGTTTTTAATCATGAGACTGTGTACATAAGAATCCAAAAATGTTATTGTAAGGTCAAATAATTTTGTAGTCTTCTCTAGAAACATCTAGAGAGTTCCAAATTAATGGATGGGTGACAGTGTGGTGTCATCAAAAGAATATGGGCTTTTGACTCAGACAGATGGCCTTTGGCAAGCTATTTAACTTGTCTGAGTTTTAGTTTCTTTCACTGGAAAATACATATTGCTACTATTTCAGATAGTTGCAAAGATGATTAAAGTAGAAAGTTTTTGCAAAATATCCAGCACAGTGCTTGGCATACTTGATGTGTTCAAGAAGAGGTATTCACTATATGAAAATCTAACTTCCAAAACCACTATGAGGTACCATTTCACACCAGTCAGAATGGCTGTGATCCAAAAGTCTACAAATAATAAATGCTGGAGAGGGTGTGGAGAAAAGGGAACCCTCTTACACTGTTGGTGGGAATGCAAACTAGTACAGCCACTATGGAGAACAGTGTGGAGATTCCTTAAAAAACTGGAAATAGAACTGCCTTATGATCCAGCAATCCCACTGCTAGGCATACACACTGAGGAAACCAGAAGGGAAAGAGACACGTGTACCCCAATGTTCATCGCAGCACTGTTTATAATAGCCAGGACATGGAAGCAACCTAGATGTCCATCAGCAGATGAATGGATAAGAAAGCTGTGGGACATATATACAATGGAGTATTACTCAGCCATTAAAAAGAATACATTTGAATCAGTTCTAATGAGGTGGATGAAACTGGAGCCTATTATACAGAGTGAAGTAAGCCAGAAGGAAAAACACCAATACAGTATACTAACGCATATATATGGAATTTAGAAAGATGGTAACAATAACTCTGTATACGAGACAGCAAAAGAGACGCTGATGTATAGAACAGTCTTATGGACTCTGTGGGAGAGGGAGAGGGTGGGAAGATTTGGGAGAATGGCATTGAAACATGTAAAATATCATGTAAGAAAGGAGTTGCCAGTCCAGGTTCGATGCACGATGCTGGATGCTTGGGGCTGGTGCACTGGACGGCCCAGAGGGATGGTATGGAGAGGGAGGAGGGAGGAGGGTTCGGGATGGGGAACACATGTATACCTGTGGTGGATTCATTTTGATATTTGGCAAAACTAATACAATTATGTAAAGTTTAAAAATAAAATAAAATTAGAAAAAAAAAAGAAAAAAAAAAACCACTTTAAAAGAATGTCAGTTTTTGTTGTCTGTAAGTTTTCAGGTTATAAACTGTGTTGTGTTAGTTGCGTCCAACTCTTTATGACTCCATGGACTGTAACTGGCTAGGCTCCTCTGTCCATGGAATCCTCCAGGCAAGAATACTGGAATGGGTAGCCATTCCCTTCTCCAGAGGATATTCCCAACCAAGGGATCAAACCTCAATCTCCCACATTGCAGGCAGATTCTTTACAGTCTTAGCCACCAGGGAAGCCCAAGGTTATAAACTGTATTTGATGTTAATAATAATTCTGTTGGATAGGCAGTGTGTTTATTGTATTTTCAGTTTATACATGAAAATCTGAAAAACTAGTATGTATGGAACTTACCCTACGTAATTTAGTTAGCAAGTGGCAGAGTCAGCTAAAATGTGGCTCATTTTTCCCAGTCTACTGCTGCCTCAATGGGAGTAGAATAGACATGAGGTTGGAAGAATTTAAGTACAAACATAAGAGGAAAAAATATATAAATTGGGATAAATAATTTGCTATTTATGATCACTCTATACTTGAAACCATAAAATGCCTAGAAGAGAATATAGGGAAAAAGCTCCTTGACATTGGTCTTGGCAATGATTTTATGGATAAGACACCCAAAGTACAAGCAACAAAAGCAGACATAAACAATTAAGTCTATCACAAATTGAAAAATTTTGTAAAATGGAGGAAACTCAATAAAATGAAAAAGCAGCCTAGTGAAGGGAGAATATATCTCACACTGTAAATCTGATAAGGGGTTAATATCCAAAAATTCAAACAACATAAACAAAACAAACAACTGAACTAAAAAATTGACGTGTGCCCTAAATAGACATTGTTTTTTCAAAGAAGATATACAGATGGCCAACAGACACATGAATTGATACTCATCACTAATCATCAGGGAAATGCAGATTAAAACCACAATAAGATACCACCTCACAACTGTAACAATGGCTACCATCAAAAAGACAAGAAAAAACAAGTGTTGGTGAGAATATAGGGAAAATGGAACCTTTATGCACTGTTAGTAGGACTGTAAATTGGTGCAGCCACAATGGAAAACAGCATGGAGGTTTCTCAAAAAGTTAAAAATAGAACTTTTTTCATTTGATTCAGCAGTTCTACTTCTGGGTATTTACCCAAAGAAAACAAAAACATTGAGTTGAAAACATATCATGCACACCAATATTTATTGCATCATTATTTGCAGTTGCAAAGATAATGAAGCAACCTAAGTGTTCATTGATAAATTAATAGATGAAGAAGATATGGCATGTATGTATATATGTGTAGTATATAAAATGTTATTCAGCCATTAAAAAATGAAATCTTGCCATTTTTGACAACATAGATTGACCTGGAGGGTGTTATACTAAGTGAAATAAGTCAGAGAAATACAAATACCATATGATCTCACATACATGTGGAATCTAAAAACAAACAAAACAAAATGAAAACAGACTCATAGATACAGAAAACAAATGAGTGGTTGCCGAAGAGAAGGGAACTGGGTTGAGGAAAAAAGGTGAAGGGGATTAAGAGGTATAAACCTTTAATTACAAAATAAATTGCCCACATGGAGGTGATATAGGAGTATGGTCAATAATATTGCAATGACTTTGTATAGGGATAGATGGTTACTATAGATTTATCATCGTAATCTTTCATAATGTATGCAAATATCAATCACTATGTACTACAACCAAAACTAATATATTACTCTAGATCAACTACATTTCTGTTTTGTTTTTCTTTTTTGATTTTTTATACAATGTTTATGTTTGTATTTAGAGTTATTATAGTACATATAATAACTATATTAAACGATATTCTCCATGTTGAACAATACATCCTTGGCCAATCTTACACCAAATAGTTTGTATCTCCTGCTTCTCCACCCCTATATACTCTTCCCCCACCTCTTCATTGGTAACTCTTAGCATGTTCTCTGTACCTGTAAGCCTACTTTTTTTGTTATATGCACTAGTGTGTTGTATTTTTTAGTTTCCACATATAAGTGATATCATACAGTATTTGTTTTCCTATGTCTGACTTATTTCACTTTGCATAGTACCCTCCAAGTTCATCCATGTTGCTGAAAATAGCAAAATTTTCATTTTTTGAGGCTGAGTAGTGTTCCATTGTGTGTGTGTGTGTGTGTGTGTGTGTGTTTCTCACATTTTCTTTGTCCATTTATCTGTTCATGGTCACTTAGGTTGCTTCCATATCTTTCTAGTTGTAAATAATACTGCTTTAAATTTTCACTTTCATGCATTGGAGAAGGAAATGGCAACCCACTCCAGTGTTCTTGCCTGGAGAATCCCAGGGACAGGGGAACCTGGTGGGCTGCCGTCTATGGGGTCACACAGAGTTGGACACGACTGAAGCGACTTAGCAGCAGCAGCAGCAAACACTGGGGTACATGATATTTTCAAATTGGTGTTTTTATTTTTATTTTTTGGATACCACCCAAGAGTGGTATTGCTAACCAACTATACATCAATAAAATGGTTAACCTCGAAGAAATGGACAAAATTTTAGGAAGGTACAGTTTCTCGAGATGGATCTAGTTGGAATTTTTTCTGTCTTCACCTGGCATCAATAGTATCTGGGTTACAAAAGAGTTAATAGCCATCTTTTCACCTTTACAGACAATTAAGGGTACTTTTTAAAGGTCTTTGTATGTTCTATAGCAGATGGCATAATTAACAATATGGCCAAGCAAGTGATATAAGGAGTGAGACAGGTTGAGTGGAGGGTGCATACCTCCTCTACAGAGGACTGCTTCAACTTAGACCTAACAGATGGCCATGGTGCAGTCATGAATACTTCCAGATCTTCTGATTCTTTCCATAAAAAAGGCAAAGTAAAAAAAGACAACTGGTGATCTAAATATTATGTGTACTTTTGTAAATTTAAAATCTACCATATTTTTAAAAGAAAAGGAAATAAGCTAGCAAACATAAAATATCGTGCTACAAAAGAGAACAATTTACAAGGTAGATCTGCCTCTGGACCACCTGTTTATGACTTCTGCCAATATTCCCATTCTTTCACATCCTACAAGTTAAAATTGAGAAGCACTGGTATAGATACAGCCTAACCACCTCAGACTAATGTTTTCAGAAGTAATTGTATGACCTTGGGAGAGTAACTCCTTTCTATAATTTACTCATCTGGAAGGTAGGAAAAATCATTCTCCTTACCTCATTGAATTTTGGTAAGGATTAAATAAATGCACTGTTATCTTCATTCACTTCTCATACATCTTCTAAAATCATTCAAAATCTATATTTGTCTTTAGTTAGTCTCTAACCAATGGCACCCCACTCCAGTACTTTTGCCTGGAAAATCCCATGGACGGAGGAGCCTGGTAGGCTGCAGTCCATGGGGTCGCTAGAGTCAGACACGACTGAGCGACTTCACTTTCACTTTTCAATTTCATGCATTGGAGAAGGACATGGCAACCCACTCCAGTGTTCTTGCCTGGAGAATCCCAGGGACGGGAAGCCTGGTGGGCTGCCATCTATGGGGTCGCACAGAGTTGGACACGACTGAAGCGACTTAGCAGCAGCAGCAGCAGTCTCTAACCAATAGTGTCATCACACACCAATAGTGGTGTTGCTCAAGAAGGAAAAGTCTTTTTAGGCCATATCCCGAGCCCTAATCGATAACCAAGGTTTTTTTTTTTTTTTAACCCCCCATTAATTTTTTTTTATTATAGTTGTTTTACAATATTGTGTTATTTTCTGCTGTACAGCAAAATGAATCAGGCCTATGTACACATATACTGCATCTTTTTTTTTCTTTTCAATTTATATTTTTATTGAAGGAAAATTGTTTTACACAATTTTGCTGTTTCTGTCAAACCTCAATATGAATCAGCCATAGGTATACATATATCCTCTCCCTTTCGAACCTGTCTCCCATCTCCTGCCCCATCTCACCCCACTAGATTGATACAGAGCACCTGTTTCAGTTTCCTGAGCCATATAGCAAATTCCGGTTGGCTATCATTTTACATACGGTAATGTAAGTTCCCATGTTACTCTTTCCATACATCTCACCCTCTCCTCCTCTCTCCCCATGTCCATAAGTCTATTCTTTATGTCTGTTTCTCCATTGCTGCCCTGTAAATAAAATTCCTCACTACAATTTTTCTAGATTCCATATATATGTTTTAGAATACAATATTTATCTTTCTTTTTGTGACTCACTTCCCTCTGTGTAATAAGTTCTAGGTTCATTCACATTGTCAGAACTGACTTAAATGTGTTACTTTTTATGGCTGAGTAATATTCCACTGTGTATATGTACACAACTTCTTTATCCATTCATCTGTTGATGGACATCTAGGTTGCTTCCATGTTCTAGCTATTGCAAATAGTGCTGCAATCAACAATGGGATACATGTGTCTTTTTCAATTTTGCTTTCCTCAGGGTATATGCCTAGGAGTGGGACTGGTGGGTCAAATGGTGGTTTTATTCCTAGTTTTTAAAGAAATCTCCATACTGTCTTCCATAGTGGCTGTATCAATTTACATTCCCACCAACAGTGCAAGAGCGTTCCTTTTTCTCTACACCCTCTCCAGCGTTTATTGCTTGTAGACATTTGGATGAGGGCCATTCTGACTGGTGTGATGTGATATCTCATTGTAGTTTTGATTTTCATTTCTCAAATAATGAGCTATGTTGAGCATCTTTTCATGTCTTTGTTAGCCATTTGTATGTCTTCTTTGGAGAAATGTCTGTTTAGGTCTTTTCCCCACTTTTTGATTGGGTTTGTTTTTCTGGCATTGAGTTATATGAGCTGCTTGTATATTTTGGAAATTAATCCTTTGTCAGTTGTTTCATTTGCTATTATTTTTTCCCATTCTGAGTGTTGTCTTTTCACCTTGCTTAAAGTTTCCTTTGCTGTGCAAAGGCTTTTAAGTTTAATCTGGTCCCACTTGTTTACTTTTATTTTCACTTCCATTACTCTAGGAGGTGGGTCATAGAGGATTTTGCTTTGATTTATGTAGAGTGTTCTGCCTATGTTTTCCTCTAAGAGTTTTATAGTTTCTGGTCTTACATTTAGATATTTAATCCATTTTTATTTTATCTTTGTGTGTGGTGTTAGGAAATGTTCTCGTTTCATTCTTTTACATGTAGTTGTCCAGTTGTCCCAGCACCATTTATTGAAGAGTCTATCTTTGCCCCATTGTATATTTTTGCCTCATTTGTCAAAAATAAGGTACACATAGGTGCATGGGTTTATTTCTGGGCTTTCTATATTGTTCTATTGGTCTATATTTTTGTTTTTGTGCCAGTGCCATACTGTCTTAATGACTGTAGCTTTCTAGTATAATCTGTATTCAGGAAGGTTGTTTCCTCAACCTCCATTCTTCTTTCTCAAGACTGCTTTGGCTATTTGGGGTCTTTTGTGTTTCCATATGAATTGTGAAATATTTTGTTATAGTTCTGTGAAAAATGCCATTGGCAATTTGATAGGGATCACATTGAATCTGTAGACTGCATTTGGTAGCATCGTCATTTTCACAATATTGATTCTTCCTATCCAGGAACATGGAATATCTCTCTATCTGTTTATGTCATCTTTGATTTCTTTCATTTATGTCTTATAATTTTCTGTGTACAGTTCTTTTGTCTCCTTAGGTGAGTTTATTCCTAGATATTTAATAATTTTTGTTGCAGTGGTGAATGGGATTGATTCCTTAATTTCTCTTTCTGATTTCTCATTGTTAGTATATAGAAATGCAAGTGATTTCTGTGTGTTGATTTGTATCCTGTGATTTTGCTAAATTCACTGATTAGCTCTAGTAATTTTCTGATACTATCTTTAGGGTTTTCTATGTACAGTATCATGTCATCTGCAAACAGTGAGAGCTTTACTTCTTCCTTTCTGATCTAGATTCATTTTATTTCTTTTTCTTCTCTGATTGCTGTAGCTAGGACTTCCAGAACTATGTTGAATAATAGTGAGTGATGAAATTGGACATATTTCTCTTGTTTCTGATCATAGGGGAAATGCTTTCTGTTTTTCACCATTTGAGAATATGTTCACTGTAAACTTATCATATATTACATTTACTATATTGAGGTAGGATCATTTTATGCCCATTTTTTCAAGAGTTTTAATCATAAATGAGTGCTGGATTTTGTCAAAGGCTTTTTCTGCATCTATTGAGATCATCATATGGATTTATCCTTAAATTTGTTAATATGGTGTATCACATTGATTTATTTGCATATATTGAAGAATCCTTGCATTTCTGGAATAAACTCAATCATGGTGTATGAGTTTGTTGATATGTTGCTGAATTCTGTTTGCTAAACTTCTGAGGATTTTTGCATCTATGTTCATCAGTGATATTGGCTTGTCGTTTTCTTTTTGTGTGTTGCCTTTGTCTGGTTTTGGTATCAGGTAGATGGTGGCCTCGTAGAATGAGTTTGGAAGTGTTCCTTCCTCTGCAATTTTTTTAAATATTATATTTTATTTTTTAACTTTACAATATTGTATTGGTTTTGCCATATATCAACATGAATCCACCACAGGTATACATGTGTTCCCCATCCTGAACCCTCCTCCCTCCTCCCTCCCCATGCCATCCCTCTGGGTCATCCTAGTGCACCAGATGGAAGCAAACTAGATGTCCTCTGCAATTTTTTGAAAGAGTTTTAGAAGGATAGGCATTAGCTCTTCTCTAAATGTTTGATAGAATTCTGCTGTGAAGCCCTCTAGTCCTGGGCTTTTGTTTTGGGGGAAATTTTTGATCATGGCTTCAATGTCTGTTCTTGAAATTGGGTTCTTCATAATTTCTATTTCTTCCTGGTTCAGTTTTAGAAGATTGAACTTTTCTAAGAATCTGTCCATTTCTTCTAGGTTATCAATTTTATTGCCATATAGTTGTTCCTAATAGTCTTTTATAATCCTTTGTATTTCTGCATTGTCTGTTGTAACCTCTCCTTTTTCATTTCTAATTTTGTTGATTTGATTCTTCTCACTTTTTTTCTTGATAAGTCTGGCTAAAGACTTATCAATTTTCTTTATCTTCTCAAAGAACCAGCTTTTAATTTTATTAATCTTTACTATTGTTTCTTTCATTTCTTTTTCATTTATTTCTGTTCAGATCTTTATGATT
Source organism: Bos grunniens (assembly GCF_055505025.1). NCBI lineage: Eukaryota > Metazoa > Chordata > Mammalia > Artiodactyla > Bovidae > Bos > Bos grunniens. The sequence continues at coordinate 80,825,382 of NC_141194.1, read as the reverse complement.
CCTTTCCTTCTACTAATCTTGTGATTTTTTTGTTCTTCTTTTTCCAGTTGTTTTAGGTGTAAAGTTAGGTTGTCTATTCGATGCTGTTCTTGTTTCTTGAGGTAGGATTGTATTTCTATAAACTTCCCTCTTAGAACTGCTTTTGCTGCATCCAATAAGTTTTGAGTTCGCATGTTTTCATTGTCATTTGTTTCTAGAAATTTTTTGATGTCTCTTTTGATTTCTTCAGTAACTTGCTGGTTATTTAGAAATGTGTTGTTTAATCTCCATATGTTTGTGTTTCTTACAGTTGTTTTCTTGTAATTGATACCTAGTCTCATAGTGTTGTGGTAGGAGAGGATGCTTAATATGATTTCAATTTTCTTAAATTTACTGAGGTTTGATTTGTGACCCAAGATGTGATCTATCTTGGAGAATGTTCCATGTGCACTTGAGATGAACGTATATTCTTCTGCATTTGGATGAAATGTCCTGAAGATATCAATGAGATCCATCTTATCTAATATATCATTTAAGACTTGTGTTTCCTTATTAATTTTCTACTTTGATGATCTGTCCATTGGTGTGAGTGGGGTATTGAAGCCTCCTACTATTATTGTGTTACTGTCAATTTCTCCTTTTACATCTGTTAGTGTTTGTCTTAGGTATTGAGATGCTCCTATGTTGGGTGCATAGATATTTGCAATTGTTATGTCTTCCTCTTGGATTGATCCCTTAATCATTATGTAATGTCCTTCCTTATATCTTGTAATCTTCTTTTAGGTCTATTTTGTCTGATATGAGGATTGCTACTCCAGCTTTCTTTTGCTTCCCATTTGCATGAAATATGTTTTCCATCCTTTCACTTTCAGTCTAAATGTGTCTTTAGGTCTGAAGTGGGTTTCTTGTATACAGCATAATTATGGGTCTTGTTTTTGTATCCATTCAGCCAGTCTGTGTCTTTTGGTTGGAACATTTAATCTGTTTATATTTAAAGTAAGTATTGATATATATGTTCCTATTGCCATTTTCTTAATTGCTTGGGGTTGATTTTGTAGATCTTTTTTCTTCTCTTGTATTTCTTGACTGTATAAGTCCCTTTAACATTTGTTGCAAAGCTGGTTTGGTGGTACTGAATTCCCTTAACTTTTGCTTGTATGAAAAGCTTTTTATTTTTCCATTAATTTTGAGTGAGATCCTTGCCAGGTACAATAATCTTGGCTGTAGATTTTTCCCTTTCAGTACTTTAAATATATTCTGCCATTCCCTTCTGGTCTGCAGATTTTCTGCTGAAAGATCAGCTGTGAAGCATATGGGGTTTCCCTTGTATGTTACTTGTTGCTTCTCCCTTGTTGCTTTTAATATTCTTTCTTCGTGTTTATTCTTTGTTTGTTTGATCAGTATGTGTCCTGGCCTGTTTCTCCTTGAGTTTATCCTGTATGGGACTCTTTGTGCCTCTTGGACTTGATTGACTATTTCCTTTCCCATGTTGGGGAAATTGTCAACTATAATCTCTTCAAAAGTTTTCTCATCATCTTTCTTTTTCTCTTCTTCTTCTGGGGCCCCTATAATTTGAGTGTTGGTGCATTTGATATTGTCCCAGAGGTCTCTGAGAGTATCCTCAGTTCTTTTCAACTTTTTACTTTATTCTGCTCTTCAGAAGTTATTTCCACCATCTTATCTTCTAGCTCACTGATTCCTTCGTCTGCTTCAGATATTCTGCTGTTGATTTCTTCTAGAGTATTTTTAATTTCAGTAAGCGTGTTGTTTGTCTCTGTATGTTTATTCTTTACTTCTTCTAGATCTCTGTTGATTGTTGCATTTTCTCCCTCTTGTTTTCAAGGTTTTTGATCATCTTTACTATCATTATCCTAATTTCTTTTTCAGGTAGTTTGCCTATTTCCTCTTCATTTATTTGGACTTCTGTGTTTCTAGTTTTTTCCTTCATTTGTGTAGTATTTTTCTGCCTTTTCATTATTATTTTTTTTTAACTTATCATGTTTGAGGTCTCCTTTTCTCAGGCCTTAAGGTTGAATTCTTTCTTCCTTTTGATTTCTGCCCTCCTAAGGTTGGTCCAGTGGTTTGTGTAAGCTCTGTATAGGTTTGAGATATGTGCTGAGTTTTTTTATTTTGTTTGTTTTGTTTGTTTTTTCTCTGATAGGTCTGAGTGAGGTGGTAATCCCATCTACTGATGATTGGGTTTGTATTTTTTTTGTTTGTTTGTTGTTTAGTGAGGCATCCTATACAGGGTGCTACTGACAGTTGGATGATGCCAGGTCTTGTAGTCAACTGGATTCCTTTGTGTGAGTTCTCACCATTTGATACTTGCTAAGGTTAAATGGCAACCCACTCCAATACTCTTGCCTGGAAAATCCCATGGACTGAGGAGCCTCATAGGCTACAGTCCATGGGGTCGCAAAGAGTCGGACATGACTGAGCGACTTAACTTAACTTAGGGTTAGTTCTCTGGTCATCTAGTATCTTGGAGTCAGTGCTCAAACTCCAAAGTCTCAGGGCTTGATCTCTCTCCCCGCCGCCCCTCCCCCCCCCCCCCCCCCCCAGTTCATAGTCCAGTCTCACTTGCTAATAGGGTGCTGCACTGCAGAAACCTTGACCTTGGCCCTTCAGAATAGAATTCCTAGTTTGAAAGGACGACACCAGCACCTCTGCTAGGGGACTGAGTGCAGAAACCATGCACTAACAGACACTTAATTGTATATTGCCTCTTTTTTGGATTCCCTTTTCATTTAGGTCAGCACTGTGCTATACAGTAGGTTCTCGTGAGTTATCTATTTTATACATAGTAGTGTATACTGTAGGTCCCAATCTTTTTGAACAGTATCATGTTTCTCCAAATTTTTCTAAGGACAGTCATTCCCTTCAGTCAGTTCAGTCATTCAGTCATGCCCAACTCTTTAGAACACCATGGACTGCAGCATGCCAGCAGTCCCTCCATCACCAGCTTACTTCATTTTATCTGTCACCTTATCTATCACCTTATCCATCACCAGCTCCTGGAGCTTACTCAAACTCATGTCCATAAAGTCAGTGATACCATCCAAACATCTCATCCTTTGTCATCCCCTTGTCCTACCACCTTCAATCTTTCCCAGTATCGGGGTCTTTTCTAATGAGTCAGTTCTTCGTATCAGGTTGCCAGAGTATTTGAACTTCATCATCAGTATTCCCAAAGAAGATTCAGGACTGATTTCCTTTAGGATGAACTGGTTGGATCTCCTTACTGTCCAAGGGACTCTCAAGAGTCTTCTCCAGCACCACAGTTCAAAAGCATCAATTCTTCAGTGCTTAGTTTTCCTTATGGTCCAACTCTCACATCCATACATGACTACTGGAGAAACCATAGCTTTGACTAGATGGACCTTTGCTGGCACAGTAATGTCTCTGGTTTTTAATATTCTGTCTAAGTTTGTCATACCTTTTCTTGCAAGGAGCAAGTGTCTTGTAATTTCATGGCTGCAGTAACCATCTGCAGTGATTTTGTTGCCCAAGAAAATAAAGTCTGTCACTGTTTCCACTGTTTCCCAATCTATTTGCCACAAAGTGATGGTTCTGGGTGCCATGATCTTAGTTTTTTTGAATGTTGAGTTTTACACCAGCTATCTTTCTCTCCTCTTTCACTTTCATCAAGAGGCTCTTTAGTTCTTCTTTGCTTTCTTCCATAAGGATGGTGTTATCTGCATATTTGAGGTTACTGGCAATTCTACCAGCAATCTTGATTCCAGCTTGTACTTCTTCCAGTCTGGCATTTTGCATGATGTACACTACATATAAGTTAAATAAACAAGGTGGTAGGAGGAGCTAAGATGGCGGAGGAGTAGGACAGGGAGAACACTTTCTCCCCCACAAATTCATCAAAAGAGCATTTAAACGCCGAGGAAATTCCACAAAACAACTTCTGAATGCCGGCAGAGGACATCAGGCACCCAGAAAAGCAACCCAAGTCTTCAAAAGGAGAGAGAAGAAATACAGCTCCACCCACCAGAACACTGACACAAGCTTCCCTAACCAAGAAACCTTGACAAGCCACCTGTACAAACCCACACACAGCGAGGAAACCCCACAATAAAGAGAACTCCACAAACTGCCAGAATACAGAAAGGACACCCCAAACTCAGCAATTTAAACAAGATGAAGAGACAGACGAATACCCAGCAGATAAAGGAACAGGATAAATGCCCAACAAACCAAATAAAAGAGGAAGAGATAGGGAATCTACCTGATACAGAATTCTGAATAATGATAGTGAAATTGATCCAAAATCTTGAAATCAAAATGGAATCACAGATAAATAGCTTGGAGACAAAGATTGAGAAGATGCAAGAAAGGTTTAACAAGGACCTAGAAGAAATAAAAGAGAGTCAATATAAAATGAATAATGCAATAAATGAAATTAAAAACACTCTGGAGGCAACGAATAGTAGAATAACAGAGGCAGAAGATAGGATTAGTGAATTAGAAGATAGAATGGTAGAAATAAATGAATCAGAGAGGATAAAAGAAAAACGAATTAAAAGAAATGAAGACAATCTCAGAGACCTCCAGGACAATATCAAATGCTACAACATTCAAATCATAGGGGTCCCAGAAGAAGAAGACAAAAAGAAAGACCATGAGAAAATACTTGAGGAGATAATAGTTGAAAACTTCCCTAAAATGGGGAAGGAAATTATCACCCAAGTCCAAGAAACCCAGAGAGTCCCAAACAGGATAAACCCAAGGCGAAAACACCCCAAAACACATATTAATCAAATTAACAAAGATCAAACACAAAGAACAAATATTAATAGCAGCAAGGGAAAAACAACAAATAACACACAAGGTAATTCCCATTAGGATAACAGCTGATCTTTCAATAGGAACTCTTCAAGCCAGGAGGGAATGGCAAGACATACTGAAAGTGATGAAAGAAAATAACCTACAGCCCAGATTACTATAGCCAGCAAGGATCTCATTCAAATATGTAGGAGAAATCAAAAGCTTCTCAGACAAGCAAAAGCTCAGAGAATTCAGCACCACCAAACCAGCTCTCCAACAAATACTAAAGGATATTCTCTAGACAGGAAACACAAAAAGAGTGTATAAACTTGAACCCAAAACAATAAAGTAAATGGCAATGGGATCATACTTATCAGTAATTACCTTAAATGTAAATGGGTTGAATGTCCCAACCAAAAGACAAAGACTGGCTGAATGGATACAAAAACAAGACCCCTACATATGTTGACTACAAGAGACCCACCTCAAAACAGGGGACACATACAGACTGAAAGTGAAGGGCTGGAAAAAGATTTTCTACGCAAATAGGGACCAAAAGAAAGCAGGAGTAGCAATACTTATATCAGATAAAATAGACTTTAAAACAAAGGCTGTGAAAAGAGACAAAGATGGTCGCTACATAATGATCAAAGGATCAATCCAAGAAGAAGATATAACAATTATAAATATATATGCATCCAACAAGGGAGCGCCACAATATGTAAGACAAATGCTAACAAGTATGAAAGGAGAAATTAACAATAACACAATAATAGTGGGAGACTTTAATACCCCACTCACACCTATGGATAGATCAACTAAACAGAAAATTAACAAGGAAACACAAATGTTAAATGATACAATAGACCAGTTAGACCTAATTGATATCTATAGGACATTTCATCCCAAAACAATGAATTTCACCTTTTTCTCAAGTGCACATGGAACCTTCTCCAGGATAGATCACATCCTGGGCCATAAATCTAGCCTTGGTAAATTCAAAAAAATAGAAATCATTCCAAGCATCTTTCTGACCACAGTGCAGTAAGATTAGATCTCAATCACAGGAGAAAAACTATTAAAAATTCCAACATATGGAGGATGAACAACACGCTGCTGAATAACCAACAAATCACAGAAGAAATCAAAAAAGAAATCAAAATTTGCATAGAAACTAATGAAAATGAAAACACAACTCAAAACCTGTGGGACACTTTAAAAGCAGTCCTAAGGGGAAAGTTCACAGCAATACAGGCACACCTCAAGAAACAAGAAAAAAGTCAAAAAAATAACCTAACCCTACACCTAAAGCAACTAGAAAAGGAAGAAATAAAGAACCCCAGGGTTAGTAGAAGGAAAGAAATCTTAAAAATTAGGGCAGAAATAAATGCAAAAGAAAGAAAAGAGACCATAGCAAAAATCAACAAAGCCAAAAGCTGGTTCTTTGAAAGGATAAATAAAATTGACAAACCATTAGCTAGACTCATCAAGAAACAAAGGGAGAAAAATCAAATCAATAAAATTAGAAATGAAAATGGAGAGATCACAACAGACAACACAGAAATACAAAGGATATTAAGAGATTACTATCAACAATTATATGCCAATAAAATGGACAACGTGGAAGAAATGGACAAATTCTTAGAAAAGTACAACTTTCCAAAACTAGACCAGGAAGAAATAGAAAATCTTAACAGACCCATTACAAGCACGGAAATTGAAACTGTAATCAAAAATCTTCCAGCAAACAAAAGCCCAGGTCCAGACGGCTTCACAGCTGAATTCTACCAAAAATGTAGAGAAGAGCTAACACCTATCCTGCTCAAACTCTTCCAGAAAATTGCAGAGGAAGGTAAACTTCCAAACTCATTCTATGAGGCCACCATCACCCTAATACCAAAACCTGACAAAGATCCCACAAAAAAAGAAAACTACAGGCCAATATCACTGATGAACATAGATGCAAAAACCCTTAAAAAAATTCTAGCAATCAGAATCCAACAACACATTAAAAAGATCATACACCATGACCAAGTGGGCTTTATCCCAGGGATGCAAGGATTCTTCAATATCCGCAAATCAATCAATGTTATACACCATATTAACAAATTGAAAAACAAAAACCATATGATTATCTCAATAGATACAGAGAAAGCCTTTGACAAAATTCAACATCCATTTATGATAAGAACTCTCCAGAAAGCAGGAATAGAAGGAACATACCTCAACATAATAAAAGCTATATATGACAAACCCACAGCAAACATTATCCTCAATGGTGAAAAATTGAAAGCATTTCCTCTAAAGTCAGGAACAAGACAAGGGTGCCCACTTTCACCATTACTATTCAACATAGTTTTGTAAGTTTTGGCCACAGCAATCAGAGCAGAAAAAGAAATAAAAGGAATCCAAATTGGAAAAGAAGAAGTAAAACTCTCACTGTTTGCAGATGACATGATACTTTACATAGAAAACCCTAAAGACTCCACCAGAAAATTACTAGAACTAATCAATGATTATAGTAAAGTTGGAGGATATAAAATCAACACACAGAAATCCCTTGCATTCCTATACACTAATAATGAGAAAACTGAAAGAGAAATTAAGGAAACAATTCCATTCACCGTTGCAACAGAAAGAATAAAATACTTAGGAATATATCTACCTAAAGAAACTAAAGACCTATATATAGAAAATTACAAAACACTGGTGAAAGAAATCAAAGAGGACACTAATAGATGGAGAAATATACCATGTTCATGGATTGGAAGAATCAATATAGTGAAAATGAGTATACTACCCAAAGCAATCTATAGATTCAATGCAATCCCTGTCAAGCTACCAATGGTATTCTTCACAGAGCTAGAACAGAAAATTTCACAATTTGTATGGAAATACAAAAAACCTCGAATAGCCAAAGCGATCTTGAGAAAGAAGGATGGAACGGGAGGAATCAACCTACCTGACTTCAGGCTCTATTACAAAGCCACAGTCATCAAGACAGTATGGTACTGGCACAAAGACATAAATATAGATCAATGGAACAAAATAGAAACCCCAGAGATAAACCCACACACCTATGGACGCCTTATCTTTGACAAAGGAGGCAAGAATATACAATGGATTAAAGACAATCTCTTTAACAAGTGGTGCTGGGAAAACTGGTCAACCACTTGTAAAAGAATGAAACTAGAACACTTTCTAACACCATACACAAAAATAAACTCAAAATGAATTAAAGATCTCAATGTAAGACCAGAAACTATAAAACTCCTAGAGGAGAACATAGGCAAAACACTCTCCGACATACATCACAGCAGGATCCTCTATGACCCACCTCCCAGAATATTGGAAATAAAAGCAAAAATAAACAAATGGGACCTAATTAAACTTAAAAGCTTCTGCACAACTAAGGAAACTATTAGCAAGGTGAAAAGGCAGCCTTCAGAATGGGAGAGAATAATAGCAAATGAAGCAACTGACAAACAACTAATCTCAAAAATATACAAGCAACTCCTACAGCTCAACTCCAGAAAAATAAATGACCCAATCAAAAAATGGGCCAAAGAACTAAATAGACATTTCTCCAAAGAAGACATACAGATGGCTAACAAACACATGAAAAGATGCTCAACATCACTCATTATCAGAGAAATGCAAATCAAAACCACCATGAGGTACCATTTCACGCCAGTCAGAATGGCTGAAATCCATAAGTCTACAAGCAATAAATGCTGGAGAGGGTGTGGAGAAAAGGGAACTCTCTTACACTGTTGGTGGGAATGCAAAGTAGTACAGCCACTATGGAGAACAGTGTGGAGATTCCTTAAAAAACTGGAAATAGAACTGCCTTATGATCCAGCAATCCCACTGCCTGGCATACACACTGAGGAAACCAGAAGGGAAAGAGACACGTGTACCCCAGTGTTCATCGCAGCACTGTTTATAATAGCCAGGACATGGAAGCAACCTAGATGCCCATCAGCAGACGAATGGATAAGAAAGCTGTGGTACATATACACAATGGAGTATTACTCAGCCATTAAAAAGAATTCATTTGAATCAGTTCTAATGAGGTGGATGAAACTGGAACCTATTATACAGAGTGAAGTAAGCCAGAAAGAAAAACACCAATACAGTATACTAACACATATATATGGAATTTAGAAAGATGGTAACAATAACCCTGTGTATGAGACAGCAAAAGAGACACCAATGTATAGATCAGTCTTATGGACTCTGTGGGAGAGGGAAAGCGTGGGGAGATTTGGGAGAATAGCATTGAAACATGTATAATATAATGTATGAAACGAGTCGCCAGTCCAGGTTCGATGCATGGTACTGGATGCTTGGGGCTGGTGCACTGGGACGACCCAGAGGGAGGGTAGGGGAGGGAGGAGGGAGGAGGGTTCAGGATGGGGAATGCGGGTATACCTGTGGCGGATTCATTTTGATGTTTGGCAAAACTAATACAATATTGTAATATTTAAAAATAAAATAAAATTAAAAAAATAAATAAATAAACAGGGTGACAGTATACAGCCTTGTAGTACTTCTTTCCCAATTTGGAACCAGCCCATTGTTCCATGTTCAGTTCTACCTGTTGCTTCTTGACCTTCATACAGATTTCTCAGGAGGCTGGTCAGGTGGTCTGGTGTTCCCATTTCTTGAAGAATTTTCCACAATTTGTTGTGATCTACACAGTCAAAAGCTTTGGCATCGTCACTGAAGAGAAGTAGATGTTTTTTCTGGAACTCCCTTCCCTTTTCTATGATCCAACGGATGTTGGCAATTTGATCTCTGGTTCCTCTGCCTTTTCTAAATCCAGCTTGAACATCTAGAATTTCTTGGTTCATGTACTGTTGAAGCCTGGCTTGGAGAATTTTAGGCATTACTTTGCTAGCATGCGAGATGAGTGCAATTGTGTAGTAGTTTGAACTTTCTTTGGCATTGCTTTCTTTGAATTTGGAATGAAAACTGAGCTTTTCCCTTCCTGTGGCCACTGCTGAGTTTGTGCAACACTTTCAGCATCATCTTTTAGGATTTGAAATAGTTTAGCTGGAATTCCATTCTCTCCACCAGCTTTGTTTGTAGTGATGCTTCCTAAGGTCCCCTTGCCTTCACATTCCAGAATGTCTGGATCTAGGTGAGTGGTCACACTATCATGGCTATCTGGGTCTTTAAGATCTTTTTTTATACAGTTCTACTGTGTATTCTTGCCACCTCTTCTTAATATCTTCTGCTTCTGTTAGTTCCATACCATTTATGTCCTTTATTGTGCCCATCTTTGCACAAAATGTTCCCTTGGTACTCTAATTTTCTTGAAGAGATCTCTAGTCTTTCCCATTCTGTTGTTTTCCTGTTTCTTTTCACTGATCACATAGGAAGGCTTTCTTATCTCTCCCTGCTATTCTTTGGAACTCTGCATTCATATTGGTATATCTTTCCTTTTCTCCTTTGCCTTTCACTTCTCTTCTTTTTTCAGCTATTTGTAAGTCCTCCTCAAGCAACCATTTTGCCTTTTTGCATTTCTTTTTCTTGGGTATGGTCTTGATAAGTGCCTCCTGTACAATGTCATGAACCCCCATCCATAGTTTTTCAGGCACTCTGTCTATCAGTTCTAATCCCTCGAATCTGTTCATCACTTCTACTGTATAATTGTAAGAGATTTGACTTAGGTCCTACCTGAATGGTCTAATGATTTTCCCTACTTTCTTCAATTTCAGTCTGAATTTGGCAATAAAGAGTTCATTATCTGAGCCACAGTCAGCTCCAAGTCTCATTTTTGCTGACTGTATAGAGCTTCTCCATATTCAGCTGCAAAGAATATAATCAGTCTGATTTCAGTATTGACCATCTGGAGATGTCCATGTGTAAAGTCGTCTCTTATGTTGTTGGAAGAGGGTATTTGCTATGATCAGTTAATTCTCTTGGTGCATTTATAAGGACCTTAGTAAATTACTAACTGAACTCCAGTACAATGTTATTTGCCAATGTTCCTCCTACATAATCCTGGGGAAGTGAGTTTCTTGCAGGCACTGCTTCAGTCCTAAAAACTTTTTTTGCTCTTCCTCTACTACTTAAGATTAAGGCATTTTTCTTTTCAGTTAAAAAATGCTTATAAAATTTCAAATAATAGAAGAAACTAAATCATTTTTTTTGTATCAGTGAAATACTGCCAACCAGATGTATCTACCACATTTTACATGCTGTTTCACAGTCTGTTTTTTTCATGCATCATTGTGTTGTGGACATTTTTTCTAGTCAGTGAATTTTACTCACTAAATAAAACAGCATAACTTGTTAATAGACCAAGCATGAGTATTCGTTTTCATACAAACTCACCAATGATTGATCTTTTAATTTTTGGTTTTACTGTTTCTTCTTTGTCAGCCTAATAGGAGACAAATGATATCTCTTTTCTGGGTTTTTTTTTGTTTTAATAAGATTTTTTGTTTTTGTCTTTCACTTGGTCAAACATATTTTTATGTATTTATTGACAAACTTTGGTTATGTTATGAGTTGTCTTTACCTGAGTTTTGCAAATATTTTGATCAGAACATTCAATTTTTATATTCATAAGAACTTTTTAATACAACCCATTGTTTTATGTAAATGTTACAAATATTTATCCCTTTGTCAGTTGCCTACCAGTTCCTCTGAAACAAGTTGCTGAGGAACAGTGATTGTGAAAAGTAAAACCATCATGTAGCCTTCAGTATGTGCCAGGCACTGTTTTAAGTTAATTACGTGGATTAGTTCATGTAGTCCTGTCTATAAGCCTACTATTATGATCCCTATTTTCCCATGACTAAAATAAGATACAAAGGAGGTATAAGATTTAACCAAGGTTCTGTCCCTGCTGGTATTTGAAACAAGGTTATCTGGCTACCCTCCATACTCTTTATCACAGTCAACGATAAAGTCAGACACTAATTAAAGACAGAAGGATTTTATTCCGTAATACTATTACAATAGGGAAAAAACTTCAGCATGAACTGAATTCAATTCGTGCAAAAACAACTGGGCATTTTAAATGGATAATGAAGGAATGGAGAGAAAGTATAGTGGAGGCTTGAGTGGTGTCAAAGTAGTGGAAATTTACAAAAAGTGGAAAAGTGGGCTGGTTAATGTAATTGTCATCTTTGTCTGTTACCTGGCACTTATTAAAGTTAAGCTCCTATCATCTCATTGAGATTCAGAGATAGGAGTTCTATCTTCAGGTGTTGGTTGCAACAAACAGTAAATTCTTCTGGCAGCCTTGAGCTTTCCCAGGCGGGAACTTAAGGGGGATGGAGTCATCATCCTAGAGATGCAGCTTTGAGCTGGTAGCAACTATGCTAGTGTTTTTCCAACTCTTTTAATCAGTAGAAGGTGTGGACAGGCATCATGTATGCAGTTTTTGTATGCTAAGCTTGAGGCCAAATTAATAAGAAGGCTCAGAGAAGCCTGACTAGAGTTTGGCCATGGCAAGGATTCTGCTGACTATCGATTATAATTCCAATCACAATTCATGCTTACAATCTTGGTTTGGATAAAGACTGACATTTTGCACTGTGGTAAACCATATATCCCAGGTGGTGCTGGTGGGAGAGGATCCGTCTGCCAATGTAGGAGATGCAAGAAACACAGGTTCAATCCCTGGGTTGGGAAGACCCCCTGGAATAGGAAATGGCAACCCACTTCAGTATTTTTGCCTAGAAAATTCCATGGAAAGAGGAGCCTGGAGGAGCAGAAGAGCTTGGTGGGCTACAGTTCATGGGGCCACCAAGACTTTGATGTGACTGAGCACAAAAAGCATATGTAACTAAGTTTAAGCATAGTTCAGTGCAGTAGGTACATTCAGATTGTTGTGCAACCCTCACCACTACCCATATCTAGAATATTTTTATCATCTGAAACTGAAACTTTGTACCTAATAAGCAGTAACTCATCATTTTTTTCCCCCTCTCAGTACCTGATATCCTCTGTTCTTATTTTCTTTCTCTATAAATTAGACTGGCTCAGCTGGTAAAGAATCTGCTTGCAATGTCAGAGACCTGGGTTCGATCCCTAGATTGGGAAGATCCCCTGGAGAAGGGAATAGCTACCCACTACAGTATTGTGGCATGGAGAATTTCATGGATTATATAGTCCATGGAGTTGCAAAGAGTTGGACATGACTGAGTGACTTTCACATTTAATAATTTAGACTATTCTAGGTATGTCTACTATTAGAATCATATATTTGTCCTATTGTGTCTGGTTTTACTTAGTATGTCTTCATTAATATTGTAGCATGTGTCAAAATTTTGGTTCTTTTTAACACTAAATAATATTCCATTTTATGTATATACCACCTTGATTTGTCCATTCATTCACGGATGGACACTTGGGTTGTTTTCACCTTTTGGCTGTTGCAAATAATGCTGCTGTGAACAGAGGTGTACAATATGTTTGAGTGTACCCAGAAGTGGAAATGCTGCATCATATAGCTTTTCTTTTTTAATTGAAGTAGTTATATATAGTATGTGTATATATGTATATGTGTATATATATACATTTTTTCTTTTTTAGATTCTTTTCCCTTATAGGTTATTGTAAAATTTGGGGCATAGTTCCCTGTACTACACCATAGGCCTTTCTTGGTAATCTGTTTTATATATATATTAATATTATATATATATATATATATATATATATATATATATATATATATAGTGGTGTTTATATGCTGATCCCAAACTCCTAATTTATCCTTCCCTTTCTTCTTTGGTGACAAAAAGTTTGTCTTCTATGTTTGTGGGTATATTTCTGTTTTGTAAATAAGCTCATTTTGTATCTTTTTTTTTAGATTCCACATATAAATGATAGCATGTGATATTTGTCTTTGTCTGGATTCATTTAGTATGATAATCTCTAGGACCATCCACGTTGCTACAAATGGCATGATTTCATTCTTATTTATGGATTAAAAAAAACAGACTTTTTAATAGTCTGTTGTGTGTGTGTGTGTGTGTCCTTTATTCATTTGTTGATGAATATTTTAGGTTGCTTCCATGTCTTGGCTATTGTAATAGTGCTGCAGATAACATTGGGGTGCATGTATCATTTTGAATGATAGTTTTCTTTGAGTATATGTCTAAGAGTAGAATAATTGGACCATACGGTAGCTCTAATTTTAGCTTTTTAAGGAACCTCCATACTGTTCTCCATAGTGGCTGTGCCAATTTACATTCCCACCAACAGTATAGGAGGGTTCCTTTTATTTGACATCATATCCAGCATTTATTATTTTAAGACATTTTTACACTGTTGATGATGGCTATTATTACTGGAATGAGGTAATAACTCATTGTAGTTTTGATTTGTATTTGTCTAACACTTAGTGATGTTCAGAATTTTTTCATATGCCGGCTGGCAATCTGTAGGTTTGCATTTCATGCAAAGATGGGCACAATAAAGGAAAGAAATGGTATGGACCTGACAGAAGCAGAAGATATTAAGAAGATGTGGCAAGAATACACAGAAGAACTATACAAAAAAAAAAAAAAATCTTAATGACCCGGATAAACATGATGGTGTGATCACTCACCTATAGCCAGACATCCTAGAATGCAAAGTCAAGTGGGCCTTAGGAAGCATCACTATGAACAAAGCTAATGGAAGTGATAGAATTCCAGTTGAGCCATTTTAAATCCTGAAAGATGATGCTGTGAAAGTACTGCACTCAATATGCCAGCAAATCTGGAAAATTCTGCAGTGGCCACAGGAGTAGAAAATGTCTGTTTTCATTCCAATCCCAAAGAAAGGCAGTGCCAAAGAATGCTCAAACTACTGCAGAATTGCACTCATGTCACATGCTAGCAAAGTAATGCTCAAAATTCTCCAAGCCAGGCTTTAGCAGTATGTGAACCGTGAACATCCAGATGTTCAAGCTGGATTTTAAAAGGCAGAGGAATCAGAGATTAAATTGATAACATCCACTGGATCATAGAAAAGGCAAGAGAATTCTAGAAAAATACCTACTCCTCCTTCATTGATTACACTAAAGCCTTAGAGTGTGTGTATCACAACAAACTATGGAAAATCCTTCAAGAGATGGGAATACGAGACCATCTGACCTGCCTCTTGACAAATCTGTATGAAGGTCAAGAAGGGACAGTTAGAACCAGACATGGAACAACAGACTGGTTCCAAATTGGGAAAGGAGTATATCAGGGCTGTATATATATTCTCACCCTACTTATTTAACTTATGCAGAGTACATCACACACAATGTGGGGCTGGATGAAGCACAAGCTGGAATCAAGACTTCCAGGGAAATATCAATAACATAAGATATGCAGGTCACACCACCCTTATGGCAGAAAGCAAAGAGGAACTAAGGAGCCTGTTGATGAAAGTGAAAGAAAAGAGTGAAAAAGCTGGCTTAAAACTCAAAATTAAAAAGACTAAGATCATGGTATTTGATCCCATCACTTCATGGCAAATAGATGGGAAAACAGTGGAAACAGTGACAGACTTTATTTTCTTGGGCTCCAAAATCACTGCAGATGGTCACTGCAATAATGAAATTAAAAGGTGTTTGCTCCTTGGAAGAAAAGCTATGATAAACCTAGACAGTATATTAAAAAGCAGAGGCATTACTTTGCCAACAAAGGTCTGTCAAGTCAAAGCTATGGTTTTTCTAGTAGTCATGTATGGATATGAGAGTTGCACTATAAAGAAAGTTGAGTGCCAAAGAACTGATGCTTTTGAACTGTGGTATTGGAGAAGACTCTTGAGAGTCCTTTGGACAGTAAGGAGATCCAACCAGTAAATCCTAAAGGAAATCAGTCCTGAATATTCATTGGAAGGACTGATGCTAAAGCTGAAACTCCATTACTTTGGCCACCTGACGCAAAGAACTAACTCATTGGAAAAGACCCTGCTGCTGGGAAAGACTGAAGGCACGTGGAGCAGGGGACAACAGAGGATGAGATGGTTGGACGGCATCACTGACTCGATGGACATGAGTTTGACCAAGCTCTGGAAGTTGGTGATGGACAGGGAGGCCTGGTGTGCTGCAGTCCATAGGGTCACAAAGAGTCAGACATGACTGAACAACTGAACTGACTGTTGGCAATCTGTATGTATTCTTCAGAGGAATGTCTCTTTAATTCTTCTGCACATCTTTTGATTGTATTATTTGGTTTTGTGCTTCCCTTGTGGCTCAGATGGTAAAGAATCTGACTGCAATGTGGGAGACCCAGGTCTGATATCTGGTCAGGAAGATCCCCTGGAGAATGGGATGGCTACATACTCCAGTAATCTTGCCTGGAGAATTCCATGGATAAAGGAGCCTGGCTAGCTACAGTACATGGGATCATAAAAAGTTGGACACAACTGAGTAACTAACATTTGTTTGTTTTTGTGATATTGAGCTGTATAAGTTGTCTATATATTGTGGAAATAATCCCTTGTTGGATGCATCATTTGCAAATACCTTCACCCATTCTCTAGGTTGTCTTCTCATTTTCTTTATGATTCCTTTGTTATGTAAAAGCATTTAAATTTAATTAGGTCCCATTTACTTATTTATTTTAATTTATTTTATTGAAATATAGCTGTTTTACAATGTTAATTTCTACTGTACAGCAAAGAGATTGTTTATATATATATTATTTTTCATATTTTTTCATTATTGTTTATCCTAGTGTTTTTGTTGTTGTTGTTGTTGTTATTTCCATCACTCTAAGAGATGGATCCAAATAGACATTGCTGTGATTTACGTCAAAGAGTGTTCTGCTTATGTTTTCCTCAGGGAGTTTTATAGTATCTGGTCTTATTTTTAGATCTTTAATCCATTTTCAGTTTGTTTTTGTATATGGTGTTAGAGAATGTTCTAATTTCATTCTTTTACAAGTGGCTGTGTTTTCCAGCTTCACTTATTGAAGAGACTGCCTTTTCTCTGTTGTGTATTCTTACCTCCTTCATTAATGGAATAACTGACCATATATACATAGGTTTATTTCTGAGCTTTCTATCCTGTTCCACTCATCTATGTGTCTGTTTTTGTGCCATTACCATACCGTTTTGATCACTGTAGCTTTGTAGCATAGTCTGAAGTCAGGGAGCCTGATTCCTCCAGCTTTGTTTTACTTTCTCAAAATTGCTTTGGCCATTTGGGGTCCTTTTTGTTTCACTACAAAATAATTTTTTTGTTGTTCTTGTTCTGTAAAAAATGCATTGGTAAATTGATAGGGATTGCTTTGAATCTTCAGATTGCCTTAAGTTGTATAATCATTTTTAAAAAATATTAAAAAAAAAAAAAAGTAAAACTGTCACTGTTTGCAAAGGGAATTTATACTATATAGAAGTCTGTTGCATTTCTATACACTAATTATGAAATTTAAGAAAGAGAAATTAAGGAACAATATCATTTACTATCATGTCAAAAAGTATAAAATACCTAGAAATAAACCTGCCTAAGGGAGGAAAAGACATGTACTCCAGAAACTATAAAATACTGGTAGAAGAAATTGAAGGAGATACAAACAGAAAGATATACTGTGTTCTTTGATTGGAAAAATAAATAGTAATCAGATAGTATTTTTAGCAGACACATATAGAACATATCTAACATTGGTAAGTCCAAGGTTTTCTATGGTAGAATGAAAGGGGACTAACACAGGTATTTGGCTGAATTTGCCACAGGAAGAAGGCTTCAAAGAATAGCCTGGTAGCTTTAAAGCTGCTAATGATATTGAAATGACAGAATTTCTACCAATGCATCCTGTTTACTTACGTCTTGTTATCAATTTTGGTGATGGAATTCCAGTTGAGCTATTTCAAATCCTAAAAGATGATACTGAGAAAGTGCTGCACTCAGTATTCCAGAAAATTTGGAAAACTCAGCAGTGGCAACAGGACTGCAAAATGTCTGTTTTCATTCCAATCCCAAAGAAAGGCAGTGACAAAGAAAGCTCAAACTACTACAAGGTTGCATTCATCTCACATGCTAGTAAAGCAAATCTCAAAATTGTCCAAGCCAGGCTTCAACAGTATGTAAATTGTGAACATCCAGATGTTCAAGCTGGATTTAGAAAAGGCAGAGGAACCAGAGATCAAATTGCCAAATCTGTTGGATCATCAAAAAAGCGAGAGAGTTCCAGAATAATATCTATTTTTGCTTTAATGACTATGCCAAAGTCTTTGACTGTGTGGACCACAACAAACTGTGGAAAATTCTTAAAGAGATGGGAATACCAGACCACCTGACCTGACTCTTGAGAAATCTGTATGCAGGTCAGGAAGCAACAATTAGAACTGGACATAAGAACAACAGACTGGTTCCACATTGGTAAAGGTGTACATCAAGGCTTTATATTGTCACCCTGCTTATTTAACTTCTATGCAGAGTATATAATTAGAAACACTGGGCTGGATGAAGCACAAGCTGGAATCAAGATTGCTGGGAGAAATGTCAATAACCTCAGATACACAGATGATACCACCTTTATAGCAGAAAGTGAATAAGACCTAAAGAGCCTCTTGATGAAAGTGAAAGAGGAGAGTGAAAAAGTTGACTTAAAACTCAATATTCAGAAAGCTAAAATCATGCATTTGGTCCCATCACTTCATGGCAAATAGATGGGGAAACAGTGGAAACGGTGACAGACTTTATTTTGGGGGGCTCCAAAATCACTGCATATGGTGAGTGAAACCATGAAATTCAAAGATGCTTGCTCTTTGGAAGAAAAGTTATGACCAACCTAGACAGCATATTGAAAAGCAGAGCCATTACTTTGTCAACAAAGGTCCATCTAGTTAAAGCTATGGATTTTCCAATAGTCATGTATGGATGTGAGAGTTGGACCGTGAAGAAAGCTGAGTGCCAAAGCATTGATGCTTTTGAACTGTGGTGTTGGAGAAGACTCTTGAGAGTTCCTTGGACAGCAAAGAGATCCAACCCGTCCCTCCTAAAGGAAATCAGTCCTGAATCTTCTTTGGCAGGACTGATGCTGAAGCTGAAACTCCAATACTTTGGCCACCTGATGCAAAGAAGTGACTCATTTGAAAAACCCCTGATGCTGGGAAAGACTGAAGGTTGGAGAAGGGGATGACAGAGAATGAGATGGTTGGATGGCATCACCGACTCAATGGACATGAGTTTGAGCAAACTCCGGGAGTTGGTGATGGGCAGGGAGGCCTGGCATGCTGCAGTCCATGGATTCACAAGGAGTTGGACACAACTGCGCATCTGAACTATGAAATTCTTTTATTTTTATTTTTAAAAGGCTTCCCTGATAGCTCAGTTCGTACAGAATCTGCATGTAATGCAGGAGACCCTGGTTCAATTCCTGGGTTGGGAAGGTCCCCTTAAGAAGGGATAGGCTACCCACGCTAGTATTCTTGGGCTTCCCTTGTGGCTCAGCTGGTAAAGAATCTGCGTGCAATGCGGGAGACCTGGGTTTGATCCCTGGGTTGGGAAGATAAAATTTTATACAATTTTTATGCTTAGGTTCCATTTACAGTTATTATATTGGCTATATTCACTGTGTTTTACAATACATCCTTGAGCCTATCTTACACATAATAGTTTGTACCTCCCAGCCCCCCACGCCCATATTGCCCCTCCCCCAACTGTTAACCACTAGTTTGTTCTCTTTATCTATGAGTCCGCTTCATTTTTTTCTACTATGAAAGTTTTAATTCCCCTGGCTATGCCTGCAGGTTAGGAAAATCAACTCTTGATGGTACAACTGAAGAACTGAAAATGCTGAGTACGAAAGATATAAAGGCTCCACACACCATGCATGTTATATGATAATCTGACACTACTGAATTCAGACATGCAGAGTGATGGTAAAGAGCAGAATAAAGTTTTGCAGGATGTGCGAGATGAAAATGAGTGAGGCCTAAGAGCCAACAAGAAAAACCATCCCTGGATATCCTATTCCTTCCCATCGTATTGCCTAGGAAATTACTCACTGTCATTACTACTACTACTACTAAGTCACTTCAGTCGTGTCTGACTCTGTGCAACCCCACAGACGGCAGCCCACCAGGCTCTGCTGTCCCTGGGATTCTCCAGGCAAGAACACGGGAGTGGGTTGCCATTTCCTTCTCCAATGCATGAATTTAAAAAGTGAAAGTGAAGTTGCTCAGTCGTGTCCGACTCTTCGTGACCCCATGGACTGCAGCTTACCAGGCTCCTCTGTCCATGGGATTTTCCAGGTAAGAGTACTGGAGTGGGACTCACTGTCATTGAGAACCACCAATTCTGACTTCTACATTTGGTTTCAGAATTTAGGTTCTGCCCTTTCAAAAAAAAAAAAAAAAGAAAAATCAAATGTTCTTAAAGGCAAGAATGAATTTCTGTGGGATTTACTGATTCTAACTTTTGGGATCTTTAAAACATGATTCAGTTCAGTTCAGTCTTTCAGTCATGTCCAACTTTGCAACCCCATGGACTGTAGCACACCAGGCCTCCCTGTCCATCACCAACTCCCAGGGTTTACTCAAACTCATGTCCATTGAGTCGGTGTTGCCATCCAACCATCTCATCCTCTGTCGTCCCCTTCTCCTCCCACCTTCAATCTTTCCCAGCATCAGGGTCTTTTCAACTGAGTCAGTTCTTTGCATTAGGGGGCCAAAGTATTGGAGTTTCAGCTTCAGCATCAGTCCTGCCAAAGAAGATTCAGGACTGATATCCTTTAGGAGGGACTGGTTGGATCTCCTTGCAGTCCAAGGGACTCTCAGGGGTCTTCTCCAACACCACAGTTCAAAAGGATCAATTCTTCAGTGCTCAGCTTTCTTTATAGTCCAATTCTCATATCCATACATGACTACTGGAAAAACCATAACTTTGACTAGATGGACCTTTATGGGCATAGTAATGTCTTGTTTAATAACCTGTCTAGGTTGGTCATAACTTTTCTTCCAAGGAACAAGCATCTTTTAATTTAACAAGATTATATAGAGGCTTTTTCAGCATTACTGTATCATCTGCCAGTTGTGACAAGATTGCCATTAGAAATGGAAATTACATCCAAACGCGATTAGACTTCTAGGTGATGCAAGTATCTAAGAGGTTAATCACACTATAGAAGCATAAATGGTATCATTTTTCCTTTTTCTAATTGTTTAAATTGAATTTTATACCAATGTTAAAATTAATTGGGTGTTAGCTTGAGGTGGTTAAAGGTCCTTTGGGGAATTTGTTGTAATGGTTTTACTAAAAACTGCTTCAAACTCTGATGAATTGTTGCTGAAAAGTGTGATGCTGCTAGCTGTCCAATAATCTATGGCTGCTCTTTCTTGCCTGCTTTTACTCTCCCTCTGAACCAAGTTAGCATTGAAGGTGGTATGGAAAAACCTGCATGTGTGTTAGATTCTTTGTTTCTTTGCCTTTTCTTTTCACAGACAAAATGAGTACCTCAGCCATTCTAACCGTTTATATAGTTCTTACTGAACCACAGTATGGACTTAATTTTGAACTTAAATGAAGCAAACTGTAAAGTGTCCCACATTATTGCACCTAAATCCTTTGTACTTCTAAAATAAAATCTCTATAGTCAAATATATAAACAAGTAGGTAAGTAAGACAAATTAGGAGACAGTGTTTACCCTCTGTTCCTGCTTTTGGATGTGGTTATATGATGACATGATGTGGGATGATATGATAGCCAAGTGACCATGAGAGAAAAAAAACTGAGGACAAAAGTCTTCCTTCTGAGTATGATCATGTGAAAGGACACAAAGTGCCCAGATCCTTGTGGATAGCATTGAACCACTGTACCAACTGTGGAGGAGCCTATTTCAAATTTCTTGTAATGTGAGGGAAAAAAGCCACAAACAAATGAATAATCAACACCTATTGGTTGGATTGAAACAACTATTTTTAAACCATGTATTTTTTTTAATTTAAATTTATTTATTTTAATTAGAGACAGTTTATAATAGCCAGGACATGGAAGCAACCTAGATGTCCATCAGCAGATAAGTGGATAAGAAAGCTGTGGTATATATACACAGTGAAGTATTACTCAGCCATTAAAAAGAATACATTTGAATCAGTTCTAAACCATGTATTCTTTTACTTGTCACCAAAAATATCTTAATGCTTCAGCAGGTAACCATTTTCTTATGTCTGGGTATATATAATATTCCTTCACCTCGGGTTATATAATAAGGGATATCTTTGTGTGTGTGTGTGTGCTTTATTATTATTATTATTTGCCATTATAAACTTTTCTTGTGACAGTGAAGTCTTTTGCTTTGTGGACTCAGGACTTTTGTTATTTCTAGATTTCCTTCTTCTGTACTTGTGAATGGGCTTCCCTTGTAGCTCAGTTGGTAAAGAATTTGCCTGCAGTACAGGAGACTCGGGTTCGATCCCTGGGTTGGGAAGATCCCTTGGAGAAGGAAATGGCAACCCACTCCAGTATCCTTGCCTGGAAAATCTCATGGACATAGGAACCTGATGGACTGCAGTCTATCAGGTCACGAAGAGTGGGGCATGACTGAGCGACTAATACACACTATACTTGTGAATATTTTTGTTGTTGCTGTATCTGTTTTCTTTCGTTTCATTAAACATATCAGTTATCTAGATTTTTGAATCCCCATTATATGAGTATCCATTTTTTTCTTAATGAGTTTTCTTCTTTGTCCTTTGATACATTATTTTTTATGTACTTGTTCTTGTCTTCCATTCCAGTAGCTTAGTTTTTACCAATTAAAAAATGGACAATTTTCTACTTTAATTGCATTTCAACATTACAATCATATTTTCTCAATTTGTTTCCTAGCCAACATAATACTCTCAGTTGTCCATTCAGTTTGAAAAATGGAGGTTTTTCATATTTTCTTCTGCTTATATACCAATAAATTATACTGGCCTTTCTGTAGTTGATTCTTAATATATTCTTTTAATTTAATTCCAAATGTTTTATATCTAGATGACACTCCTCAGAGTTGTGTTATATGATTGAGATATTGTCTTAATTACAAAGATACTTTAATCTTTTTTTTACCCATTTGAAGTCCCCTTTTGGGAAGGAGAGATCTGATGAACCTGAATTTATACCAGTTTTGTTATTTCCCCCTTGGAATGTAGCCTACTCTCTGTTTTGGTTGTTTTATGGTCATAATTAGCCTTTTGTCTATAAACAAAGTGAAGTTTTCTTGGCTACAACCTTAGAATCTTTGAATCTTACTTTTACATACCATCCTTAGTTTAGCTTACACTAAATAGTTCTAAGAAGAAGAAAATCTTAAAGTGTAAAATAGAATATTATTTAGGCTCAATATATTTTTCTTATGATACTTTCCCAATTTTTACATGGCTTTGAAATTAATATTTTTACAGTTTCACATGAGAGTAGAAGCTGGCATTCTTGTCCATGGATACATTCTCTGTCTTTGTTTACACAATTTAGTGGTTTATGGGGTAATGTTTAGTAAACCAATGTAATTGAAAATCACAACCAAAATAAATATGTTATTCGCTTCACACAGTCACTTTGTAAGATTATACACATTATTGACATTGCTGCAAATCTGGGTGGATTTCAAATTTGGGAGCTGCTGTCAGAGTCAGTTGATGTAGCATATAAGGAAATAACTTATTATCATATAATTATACTTCAGATCTTAAATAGTAATATGAAATCTGTTTTCTAAGCTCTTTTTCTAAACATTTTTAAATATAATTTACACCTTAATGTTTTATGTTCCTACTTGTGCTAGCATTTTCTCCTCTGCCATCCAAGGCAGTGTTTTTATTTTTTTTAATTTTTTTTTTGCTTAAACATCATTAGATTAAGGATCAGGTACATTGTTATTTATAAGTAAAAGCAATCATAACCTATACAAAACGTTTCTGCAAAACAATTTTTTAATCAGACAATGGAAATTGGTGCCTCCCAGTCTGCAAAGGGCTCTTCACATCCATCAGGACATTCAGTCAATCCCAGAGTAACCACAATGTTGGCATAAAACAATTTTCTGTTTTCTGGGAGGGATATAAGGCTGTGTTTATTAAAGAAATGAGTTCTTTAATCATAAGAACAAATAATGCCATGTACTACCCTATGGAAATTAATGTAAATCACAAATATAAATTTTTAATGTTAAAATTTTTATTTCTGCATTAGTGATGTCTTACATAGAATAAGTATGTTCCTTGAACAGAGAGCAGTGTGCTTTTTAGTTCCAGCTGAAAAATACCAAAGAGAGTTCTCATCAAAGGAGATATTTTGACATTAATGTCATATAGATTTTTATGTTCCATTTGAATTATACTTGGAGATCCAAGCCAACAAGCAAAAATACTAAGGTTTTCTCTGTGGTTATTCCAACTTTCCTTCATTCCTTCCTTTCTCCCTCTACTCCTTCCTTTCTCCCTCCCTTTTCTCAATCTCTCCCTCCCTCCTTCCCTATAAAAAGAAATAATTATTTCCCTCCCTCTCTTTCTTAGCTTCCTTGTCACTTCCTTTTATGATATCAGTATATTCATTGTAAATAGTTCTTGAAAATAACATGTGGTTATAAATTAATCTTCTGTTTAGAAAATGTGAAGAAAATAAACATGATGTATACTTTTGGATTGTAAGAGCAATAGGGCATCATAGAAAATTTGTGTACGTACTGTGATTAAGAATAGAAAAATGACTGTTAAGGGTGAGTGCAATAACCCATGTAGGCTCAATTTCAAAGTTAGTGGTGGAAGGGTAGATAAACAAGTAAACTGGGGATGATTTGCTGACAAAACCAGAAGATTAATTTCCTGAAAGGGACAATTTTCAGTTTAAATTAAAATATTCAATCAAATGTGGTTAAATTGTGCTTGAGCTTGGCTGGCAGTGGAGTCCTAGATAATCTGATCTGAGTGAAAGTCACAGAAACAAGAGTCTTCAGAAAGTGGTGATTGATAATTTAAGATTTATTGTAACAAGATATGTCTGTAAGTGGTATATTCAATTTTGAGCAAAAACCTTGCAAATGGAGGAAATATAGAGAAAGGTAGTTGGCAATATGTAGAAAGTATATTAAGGCATCAAGGCATCAAACATGCTCCAGAATCTAGTATTTAGAATACAAACAAGACTTCAGTTCCAATAAATAATCAAAAACCAAGACTTGGCTTGTTCAGTAGCACAAATTGGATACATATGGTTTAAAAGAGATGTTTAAGGATATTGGATATTCAACTCACAATAACAGGAATAATTCAAAATCTCATTCAGTGATAGACATGTCTCCTTATGTACAGTTTGCCTTGGTCAGGGTTGACCCCTGATCCTGTAGTGTGAAGATATGCTAAGTCACTTTAGTTGTGTCCAACTCTATGCGACCCTATGGACAGCAGGCCACCAAGCTCCTCTGTCCACAGGATTCTCTAGACAAGAATACTGGAGTGGGTCGCCATTTCCTTCTCCAAGTGTGAAGATATAAGTGCATACAAATGAGCAATACTAAGAGAGGATTATGAGATATGTGGGTTCCTGGGTTCTTAATCTCTCTGCTTTTTTACCCTGTATATCTTAGAATTTTATCATAGTCATTAGTAGGTGGGTATTTACTTGATATACTAACTTCACACAGAGCATTACATGATGTGTTTTAATTAAATACTATATTCTGTGTAATACATCTTTACAAGGCTGGCTAGAGGCCAAATTGTAGAGGAAGTAAAGTTTATATTGAGAGCTTTTTCATCCTGAGATGGCCTCCCTGTCTTTGGATGCTTGGGGATTCTCAAGGCAGATCACCACTTGGAAATGGAGGCAAATTGAATTTTTGAGTCAACTGATTACTGAATTCCATTCTAAAAGTTTTTCTCAAGCAAAATTGCAAAGTATGTCAATTTGGCCCTCTGTTCATTCCATCTCTTCATCCTGTCAGTTGATATTCACAAACAGACCCCTGCTGACCCTTTTCTCTTCTTCTACTTCCCTTACATTTTACTAGACTAAGATATCACTTTAGAGCTATCACCACATTTTTTCATTCAATCCATTGTCATCAATTTCTCAGGACACTTGCTTCCTGCATAATGACATCAAATTGACAAATAAATCCCTACAGTATGGTTACTAATATATTTATCCTCTAGTGTAAGGGAATAGCTAATCCAGTCTAAATATTCTTAAAAAGAAACTTCTGAGCTTTCAATAGCATAGCTTATAGGCAGCTACACATCCTCCATGATTGGTCCTTAGAGGGTACTCAAATAGAACTCAAAAATATCAAGAAATGAATCAGCTAGTGTTTTGAATATAAATATAAAAAGTTAGAGATGGAAAACTAGTGAATAGTTTATTGCAGGTCTATAAAAAATAGCATCAGCTTCTCAATTCAAGGAAAAGGAATTTTTTTTCATTTTGGTGTTTATGAAAAATGAGTGACTTTTATACATGCTGATATATTTTTGTAGTCTAGCTTCTTCCATCCACTGATGTCTAATTGGATTACTGTCAGTAATGCTGTTACCATTGGCTCTTGTGTTATTATGCTGTCTTATTACTAATAAAACCAAAATAAAAATATTCATAATGATAGCCTATATTAGTATAGTGCTTTAAAATTTGTCAATAACCGTCCTCATGTATAACTTCATTTTCTTTTCAAAACATCTCTGCCAGTTAGGGGGAGTGGGTATCCTCCTTACTCTATAGATTAGGACATTCTGTGCTTCTCAGCACAGAAGCTGAGACTTGTGTCTAATCACACAGGTAACCAGTGGCAAAGCTGGACTTAGTGATTTTTATATTTCTTTTGTATATCTTGCTGTTTCTACTAGAAACAAGTAAAACTAGAAGGGAAATTGTGAAGTAGAACTATTAATTTTCATTTTTTCCATTTAAAATACTAGCAGTCATAATAATATCAATAATAAGTATTTTTGAACTGTTCTCATGTGTACAAAAGTAGGGATATATTAAACACCTACTTTTTATCCAACAGGTCTGCAGGTTCATGAAGGCTAATGTTCTGATTAGTGGGTAACCAGAAAGAATTAATC
This sequence comes from Bos grunniens, assembly GCF_055505025.1. Lineage (NCBI taxonomy): Eukaryota > Metazoa > Chordata > Mammalia > Artiodactyla > Bovidae > Bos > Bos grunniens. The sequence goes on along the minus strand of NC_141194.1, from coordinate 80,798,633 downwards.
AGTTCTTCCTTAACTTTCACAGTCATTAGGGATGTGAACAATAGACAATTACCTAATAATAGGATAATTGGATTTTTCTTTATATTAGTTCTAATTATCACAACAAAGGTTCTAACCTATATTTTTAATATACTTAAAATAACAGCTAATATTATTGAGCTGTTATATTATGGAGTATTTTACTTTAAAAATACTTAAGCATATACAGTGATATAAATGTGTGAAAAATATGACAATTTCATTGTTGTTTACTCTCTAAGTCGTGTCTGACTCTTTGTGACCCCATGAACTGAAGCACACCAGGCTTCTTTGTCCTTCACTATCTCCTAGAGTTTGCTCAAAATCATGTCCGTTGAGTTGATGATGCTATCTAACCATCTCATTCTCTGTTGCTGTTTTCTCTTCTTGCCCTCAATCTTTCCCACCCTCAGGGTCTTTTCCAATGAGTCGGCTCTTTGCATCAGGTGGCCAAAGTACTAGAGCTTCAGCATCAGTCCTTCCAGTGAATATTCAGAGTTGATTTCCTTTAGGATTGACATAATCAGTTATTTGAAGTCCCACAGGTCAAAAAAAAAAAAAAAAATCAAAGAAATTTCTCTAAAAGAGAAATTGAGTTATTTTGTGTGTGTGTGTTTGTGTATGTGTAGACCAAAGACAAAAGACAAAATTTATTTTCCTACCTTCATTCTCTCTCAGAACCTTAGTAACAGCATGAAAGAACATGGGAAACTCTTTCTTTGTCACTCAGTTGCTAAGTTGTGTTCAACTCTTTGCAACCCCATGGACTGCAGCACACCAGGCTTCCCTGTTCTTCCCTATCTCCCAGAATTTGGTCAAATTCATGTTCATTGAATCTGTGATGCCATCCAACCATCTCATCCTCTGTCACCCCCTTCTCTTTATGCCCTCAATCTTTCCCAGCATCAAGGTCTTTTCCGAGAGTCAGCTCTTCGCATCAGGTGGCCAAAGTATTAGAGCTTCATCATCAGCCCTTACAATGAACATTCAGGGTTCTTTTCCTTTAGGATTGCCTGGTTTGATCTCCTTGCTGTCCAAGGGCCTCTCAAGAGCCTTCTCTAGCATCACGATTCAAAAGCATCAATCCATTGGCACTCAACCTTCTTTATGGTCCAACTCTCACATCCGTACATGACTATACAAACATTAGTATAAGTGATGTCTCTGCTTTTTAATATGCTGTCTAGGTTTGTCTTAACTTTCCTTCCAGGAAGCAAGCATCTTTTAATTTCTTGGCTGCAGTAACTGTTTGCAGTGATTTTGGAACTGAAGAAAATAAAATCTGTCACTGTTTCCACTTTTTCCCCATCAATTTGCCATGAAGTGATGGGACTAGATGCCATGATCTTGGTTTTTTGAATGTTGAGTTTTAAGCCAGCTTTTTCACTCTCTTTCACACTCATCAAGAGGTTCTTTAGTTCTTTGCTTTTTTCCATTAGAGTGGTATCATCTGCATATCTGAGGTTGTTGACAGTTCTCCCAGCAAACTTGACTCCAGCTTGTGAGTCATCCAGCCCAGCATTTTGCATGATTTGCTCTGCATATAATTTAAATAAGCAGGGTGACAATATACAGCCTAGAAGTACTCCTTTCCCAATTTTGAACATGTCCGCACAAATTATGACAAAGTCATTGAACTTAATTATCACTTGAGGTAACTTAAGTTGGAATTAAAAAAAAAATAAAATATTTAACATTTCTGATATTTTTTATAAAATCTACACCAGAGAGTTTGTATTTAGAATGAGATGTTAGAAGCATGTTTCATTAGTGGTGTTCAAGAGAGAAGGCTGGTTGGAAAGATAATACAATCTTGCTCCCCTTATTAGAACCATGCATAAGAATCTGACAAGGCCAGCAATCAATAATACTCTGTACAGAACTCAATATCTAAAACCCCACTGATTTGGTATCCGTGTACTTCACAGAGGACTCTACCACATGATGAGACTACCACATTGGCTCTTCTTGCTGCAGGAATATCATAATATCTTCACAGAGTAAATCTTTGCTGCAAACTGTCAGTCTGTGTGTCTCATTCAGAGCGAGAATTACCCTGAGCTACACACAATTATGAGGGTTTGGTGCTTATAGATATTTGTACACTTGAAAACCTGCTTTCCATAAAACATACCACTTGGTAGTGAGGTTTTGCAGGAAGGAAATGTACAGCCTCTGCCAATTTCTAACTACCAAAGGCTCCTTTTATTTATCCAAAGGACCTGATAATTGTCAAATAGTAAAATTGTCATAGGACTTTTGCAAAAGGCTGGTTATAATGTATCAGGAATTCTGCAAAGCATATTCATTTCTTTCTCTTATTTATTCTTTGTAACAATCCTATGATTTTTATTTTGATTGTCTTCATTTTTCTGATATGGAATCTGAGGTATATAGAGAGAATTTGGGCAAGATTTCACACCTGGTAAAGGGTAGAGCTGAGACTTTTATCCAGATCTATCTACTTCAAACCAGTCAATCTTAAAGGAAATCAGTCCTGCATATTCATTGGAAGGACACGCTGAAGCTGAAACTCCAATATTTTGGCCACCTGAGGCGAAGAACTGACTCATTGGAAAAGACCATGATGCTGGGAAAGATTGAAAGCAGGAGGAGAAGGGGATGACAGAGGATGAGATGGTTGGATAGCATCACCGACTCTATGGACAGGAGTTTGAGCAAGCTCCGGGAGTTGGTGATGAACAGGGAAGCTTGGTGTGCTGCAGTCCATGGGTTCACAAAGAGTCAGGCATGACTGAAAGACTGAACTGAACTGATCTACTTCAAAATGTAAATATGGTCTAGTGTTTGCCAACATAAAAGGCATGTGCCTTGGTGGTATATATGGATTATTTCAGATCATACACAGTACTAAGTTTTACGAACATAAGTCAGTGACTCCAAGAATAATGGAAATAAAAATACATAAATAAATAAATAAACAAATGGGACCTAATTAAACTTAAAAGCTTTTGCACAAAGAAGGAAACTATAAGTAAGGTGAAAACAGCTTTCAGAATGGGAGAAAATAATAGCAAACGAAGCAACTGACAAAGAATTAATCTCAAAAATATACAAGCAGCTCCTGCAGCTCAATACCAGAAAAATAAATGACCCAATCAAAAATGGGCCAAAGAACTAAACAGATATTTCTCCAAAGAAGACAAAAAGATGGCTAACAAACACATTAAAAGATGCTCAACATCACTCATTATCAGAGAAATCCAAATCAAAACCACAGTTAGGTACCATCTCACACCTGTCAGAATGGCTGCCATCCAAAAGTCTATAAACAATAAATGCGGGAGAGGGTGTGGAGAAAAGGGAACCCTCTTATAGTGTTGGTGGGAATGCAAACTAGTACAGCCACTATGGAGAACAGTGTGGAGATTCCTTAAAAAACTGGAAATAGAACTGCCATATGACCCAGCAATCCCACTGCTGGGCATACACACTGAGGAGACTGGAATTGAAAGAGACATGTGTACCCCAATATTCATCACAGCACTGTTTACAATAGCTAGGACATGGAAGCAACCAAGATGTCCATTGGCAGACGAATGGATAAGAAAGTGGTGGTACATATACACAATGGAATATTACTCAGCCATTAAAAACAATGTATGGATGTGAGAGTTGGACTGTGAAGAAGGCTGAGCGCCGAAGAATTGATGCTTTTGAACTGTGATGTTGGAGAAGACTCTTGAGAGTCCCTTGGACTGCAAGGAGATCCAACCAGTCCATTCTGAAGGAGATCAGCCCTGGGATTTCTTTGGAAGGAATGATGCTAAAGCTGAAATTCCAGTACTTTGGCCACCTCATGTGAAGAATTGACTCACTGGAAAAGACTCTCATGCTGGGAGGGATTGGGGGCAAGAGGAAGAAGGGGACGACAGAGGATGAGATGGCTGGATGGCATCACTGACTCGATGGACATGAGTCTGAGTGAACTCCAGGAGTTGGTGATGGACAGGGAGGCCTGGCGTGCTGCGATTCATGGGGTCTCAAGGAGTCAGACACGACTGATCTGATCTGATCTGATTAAAAATAATACATTTGAATCGGTTCTAATGAGGTGGATGAAACTGGAGCTTATTATACAGAGTGAAGTAAATCAGAAAGAAAAACACCACTATAGTATATTAACACATATATATGGAATTTAGAAAGATGGTAACAATGACACTATATGTGAGACAGCAAAAGAGACACAGAGATAAACAACAGAGTTTTGGACTCTGTGGGAGAATGTGGGGGTGAGGTGATATGAGAGAATAGCATTGAAACATGTATATTACCATATGTGAAATAGATCACCAGTCCAGGTTCGATGCATGAGTGCTCAGGGCTGGTGCATTGGGATGACCCTGAGGGATGGGATGGGGAAGGAGGTTGCAGGGGGGTTCAGGATGGGAACACATGTACACCCATGGCTGATTCATGTCAATGTATGGCAAAAACCACTAAAATAATATGATTAGCCTCCAATTAAAATAAATAAATTAATTTAAAAAATTAGTGAGAAAGCTATCTTTAAAAATTTTTTCTGATTGTCCATAAACAAATGTCATCCCAATTTCACTTATATTATTCCATTTTCTTTTCTTCAATGAATTTTTTCTAGCTCAAAATAACTTGTATACTTATTTGCATTGATTGTTTTTCCCTCATTTTCTCCCAGTAGAATTCCAATGAAACCAGGTATCGTGTGTATCCAGACACACAGGAGAAAGAAAACAAATATAAATTATATGAATGAATGGATTATGTTCAGGAACAAATCTGTTTGGCACTAGTGAGTCTAACATCTTTCCAACATTTAGTAATTTTTCTGTTTAATAAACAGAAAGTAGACTTGGGGTCAGAGCATTTGACAGAAACTAGAAATCATAACTGTTATTTATGGCTATTAATCCTGACTTTTGTTTAAACTGTTTCCTTTTTAATTATGTGTGTGTGCATATACTATTGTTGTTGTTCAGTCACTCAGTCATGTCCAACTCTTTGCGACTATATGGACTGCAGTATGTCTGGCTTCCCTGTCCTTCACCATCTCTTGGAGTTTGCTCAAACTCATGGCATGTTTGAGGGATGATAAGGAACTTGGCTTATCTCATGTGTGGCAATTGGTGTGACTGATATGGACGGTTCATGTTGGGAAATAGGGGGGGATAATTTTAACTGGGTAGTGAGTGTCAGATCAGGGGTTCATCTAGATTTGGTGGGTTCTACAGTTAATATAATTGGGGGCCTTCTTTAAGAGAAATGTGATGAAATTTTGAATGCAATATTTGATATGAACAAAAATATTTAAAAAATAAATCTCAATAAACTTCAAATTTTAGAAAGCTGACGTTTTTAAACTCTAGAAAAATAACTTTTTTATTAAATCGTGGCTTGAACACCTCTACACTAGTTTTCTTCATACAAATTTTGCCTGATATTTGTTGATCACCTCTTCAAAAGACAATGGCTTTATAATATCAATGTCTGTGGAAAAAACAGAGAAATTATTGCTTTTTATCTATAGTGTGATATTTATTTTTATCATTGCTAGTTTAAAACAGATTGTTTCAGCTTTTCAACTCATTATAAATAATGTCATATAATCATTTTAGGATTACTGTCAAATTTGATAAAACTACTATTGAAATTTTTTTATATGTAAATTGAAAATTTCTTGACACATCAAGTTTTCCTGGGTAGTGAATGATCCTACCACTCTTTGAATTGATGGCACTCGTTAGCACATTTATCAATGACCTCATTATAATGGCAAATTATGAATTTTAGGTTATTTTTGTCAGCTTCAGATTGCTTGTCAACTTCTGTTTAGTCAGTTTGTAAAAAAGCCTATAACTATAATACCTCCAATGCCATCTGACATGAAGCAAAATCAGAGGAGAATGCAGCAGTGGTTTTAACTGAATATACTTTATGATAATTCTTCAAAAATTTCAGAAACGCATGGCTATATGAGTACATTGTTAAGGCCTTCCCAGGGCTGGAAATGGATCCATGTAGGTGAAGAACCCAGAGATTACATCCTGTTAGCTTCACAGAATTCTACCTCTGGGTAAGATTTTTGAGAACTTTGAATGCCAGTATGAAAGCAAACCTAAAGAAAATATTTGATGAAGAATACAATACACCAGATAATTGATGTCAGTTAGGGGAATATAAAACTCTAGTGTAGATGTATAAAGTGTGAATTCAATTTCTATGCAAAGTGATATGCTAGTGGTCCAGAAACAACTGTTCTTCTAGGGATGAACTTTGCTTATCTCTAACAATCCACTCTGATGACGAGCTGTGAATACAATAACTTTTGGCTCATTTTATAGAAAACTGCAAGATTCACATTAATAATATCATTCAGGACATTGTCAAGCCTTTATAAGCTAGAGGGCAATAGACAGTGGCTAAGGAAAATGTGTTAAACAGTGAAGAGCAATGATCATTTTAGAATTTATCAGCTACATTTCCCTGGAAGCTAAAATTTTTATGGAAGAATGAGATCTGGATCAAGCTGCAGAGTAAGAGCTTGGAGCAAAGTTTCTCCAGAGTGTAGTTCTGGAAGAAAGAAATCAACCGAATTTTTAAAATCACTGGTATATTACCCATTTCAGTGATATATCCTGTTTGACTCTAAAAGCTGAAGTGGAACAGTGAAGCAACCATGATACACAGGAGTGAGATTTAGCAACAAAAATAAGATGGCTATTAATCGGTTTTTCTGTTCTTCATTTTAAAGAGGAACATATTTACATTCAGTAGGTACAGTCAACTAATTGTTTTAGTGTTCGTTAGTGTTATGCAGATGAACCACCCTTATGGCAGAAAGTGAAGAGGAACTAAAAAGCCTCTTGATGAAAGTGAAAGAGGAGAGTGAAAAAGTTGGCTTAAAGCTCAACATTCAGAAAATGATGATCATGGCATCTGGTCCCATCACTTCATGGGAAATAGATGGGGAAACAGTGGAAACAGTTTCAGACTTTATTTTTTGGGGCTCCAAGATCACTGCAGATGGTGACTTCAGCCATGAAATTAAAAGACGCTTACTCCTTGGAAGGAAACTTATGACCAACCCAGGTAGCATATTCAAAAGCAGAGACATTACTTTGCCAACAAAGGTCCATCTAGTCAAGGCTATGGTTTTTCCAGTGGTCATGTGTGGATGTGAGAGTTGGACTGTGGAGAAAGCTGAGTGTTCAGTTCAGTTGAGTCACTCAGTCGTGTCTGACTCTTTGCAACCCCATGAAACGCAGCACGCCAGGCCTCCCTGTCCATCACCAACTCCCGGAGTCCACCCAAACCCATGTCCATTGAGTCGGTGATGCCATCCAACCATCTCATCCTCTGTTGTCCCCTTCTTCTCCTGCCCTCAAACTTTCCCAGCATCCAGGTCTTTTCAAATGAGTCAGTACTTCGCATCAGGTGGCCAAAGAAGTGGAGTTTCAGCTTCAACATCAGTCCTTCCAATGAAAACCCAGGACTGATCTCCTTTAGGATGGACTGGTTGGATCTCCTTGCAGTCAAAGGTACTCTCAAAAGTCTTCTCTAAAACCACAGTTCAAAAGCATCAATTATTTGATTCTCAGATTTCTTTATAGTCCAACTCTCACATCCATACATGACCACTGGAAAAACCATAGCCTTGACTAGACAGACCTTTGTGGACAAAGTAATGTCTCTGCTTTTCAATATGTTATCTAGGTTGGTCATAACTTTCCTTCCAAAGAGTAAGCATCTTTTAATTTCATGGCTGCAATCACCATCTGCAGTGATTTTGGAGCCCAGAAAAGTAAAGTCAGCCACTGTTTTCACTGTTTCCCCATCTATTTGCCATGAAGTGATGTGACCAGATGCCATGATCTTCGTTTTCTGAATGTTAAACTTTAAGCCAATTTTTTCACTCTCCTCTTTCACTTTCATCAAGTTCTTCTTCACTTTCTGCCACAAAGGTGGTATCATCTGCATATCTGAGGTTATTGATATTTCTCCTGGCAATAATGATTCCAACTTGTGCTTCCTCCAGCCCAACGTTTCTCATGATGTACTCTACATATAAGTTAAATAAGCAGGGTGACAATATACAGCCTTGATATACTTTTCCTATCTGGAACCCGTCTGTTGTTCCATGTCCAGTTCTAATTGTTGCTTCCTGACCTGCCTATAGGTTTCTCAAGAGGCAGGTCAGGTGGTCTGGTAGTCCCATCTCTTTAAGAATTTTCCACAGTTTATTGTGGTCCACACAGTCAAAGACTTTGGCATAGTAAATAAAGCAGAAAAAGATGTTTTTCTGGAACTCTCTTGCTTTTTTGATGATCCAGCAGATGTTGGCAATTTGATCTCTGGTTCCTCTGCCTTTTCTAAAACCAGCTTTAACATCTGAAGTTCACGTTTCACGTATTGCTGAGGCCTGGCTTGAAGAATTTTAAGCATCACTTTACTAGTGTGTGAGACGAGGGCAATTGTGTGGTAGTTTGAGCATTCTTTGGCATTGCCTTTCTTTGGGATTGGAATGAAAACTGACCTTTTCCAGTCCAGTGGCCACTGCTGAGTTTTCCAAATTTGCTGGAATATTGAGTGCAGCACTTTCACAGCACCATCTTCCCGGATTTGAAGTAGCTCAACTGGAATTCCATCACCTTCACTAGCTTTGTTCGTAGTGATGCTTTCTAAGGCCCACTTGACTTCACATTCCAGGATGTCTGGCTCTACATGAGTGATCACACCATCATGATTATCTGGGTTGTGAAGATCTTTTTTGTACAGTTCTTCTGTGTATTCTTGCCACCTCTTCTTAATATCTTCCACTTCTGTTAGGTTCCTACCATTTATGTCCTTTATTGAGCCTATCTTTGCATGAAATGTTCCCTTGGTATCTCTAATTTTCTTGAAGAGATCTCTAGTCTTTCCCATTCTATTGTTTTCCTCTATTTCTTCACACTGATGGCTGAGGAAGGCTTTCTTATCTCTCCTTGCTATTCTGTGGAACTCTGCATTCAAATGGGTATGTCTTTCCTTTTCTCCTTTGCTTTTTGCTTTCCGTTTTTTTGCTGCTATTTGTAAGGCGTCCTCAGGCAGTCATTTTGCTTTTTTGCATTTCTTTTCCCTGGGGATGGTCTAGATTCCTGTTTCCTGTACAGTGTTATGAACCTCCATCCATAGTTCAGGCACTCTATCTATCAGATCTAGTCCCATAAATCTATTGTTTACTTCCACTGTATGGTCATAAGGAATTTGATTTAGGTCATACCTGAATGGTCTAGTGGTTTTCTCCACTTTCTTCAATTTAAGTCTGAATTTGGCAATAAGGAGTTCATGATCTGAGCCACAGTCAGCTCCTGTATATTGCGAACTGTATAGAGCTTCTATATCTTTGCCTGCAAAGAATATAATCAATCTGATTTCAGTGTCAACCATCTGATGATATCCATGTGTAGTCTTCTCTTGTGTTGTTGGAAGAGGGTATTTACTGTGATCAGTGCGTTCTCTTGGCAAAACTCTATTAGCCTTTGCCCTGCTTCATTCCGTACACCAAGGCAAATTTGCCTGTTACTCCAGGTGTTTCTTGACTTCCTAATTTTACATTCCAGTTCCCTATAATGAAAAGGACATCTTTCTTGGGTGTTAGTTCTAGAAGGTCTTATAGGTCTTCATAGACCTGTTAAACTTCAGCTTCTTTAGCGTTACTGGTCAGGAAATAGACTTGGATTACTGTGATATTGAATGGTTTGCCTTAGAAACGAACAGAGATCATTCTGTCATTTTTGAGATTGCATCCAAGTACTGCATTTTGGACTCTTTTGTTGACCATGATGGCTACTCCATTTCTTCTAAGGGATTCCTGCCCACAGTAATAGATATAATGATCATCTGAGTTAAATTCACCCATTCCAGTCCATCTTTGTTTGTTGATTCCTAGAATGTCAAGGTTCACACTTGTCATCTCCTGTTTGACCACTTCCAATTTGCCTTGATTAATGGAACTAACATTCCAGGTTCCTATGCAATATTGCTCTTTACAGCATCGAAGTTTGCTTCTATCACCAGTCCCATCCAGACCTGGGTGTTGTTTTTACTTTGGCTCCATCCCTTCATTCTTTCTGGAGTTATTTCTCCACTCATCCCCAGTAGCATATTGGGCACCTACTGACCTGGGGAGGTCATCTTTCAGTGTACTATCTTTTTCCCTTTTCATACTGTTCATGGGGTTCTCAAAACAAGAATACTGAAATGGTTTGCCATTCCCTTCTCCAGTGGACCCCATTCTGTCAGACCTTTCCACCATGACCCATCCATCTTGGGTGGCCCTACATGGCACGGCTTAATTTCATTGAGTTAGACAAGGCTGTGGTTCATGTGATCAGATCGGCTTGTTGTATGTGATTGTAGTTTTAGTCTGTCTGCCCTCTGATACCCTCTCTTTCTCGGTGCATACCATCTTACTTGGGTCAGTGCTCACTGAATAGCAGATAATGGTCATCATATCTGAGCATCTACAATGAGCCATCCTAACTAGCTTTCTGTCTTTCCAGTTCCAGGCAACATCTGTGAATTAGGGTCACAAATTTACTCACATTACAATTCATATTTCCAAAGAAAAGGAAATAACTCTTTTAGAATAAAAGAGACCTAAGATAATTAGCAACTAAATGTATTGATGTTGTTGGAATCCTGATTGGAACAAAACCAACTGTAAAGATGTTTTGAGAAAATTAGATCAATTTAAATATGGGCTGAGTATTGATGATAATGGGGCTTCTCAGGTGTCGCCTGTGGTAAAGAACCAGCCTGCCAATGCAGGAGACATAAGAGACCTGGGTTCAATCCCTGGATCAGGAAGATGCCCTGGAGAAGGGCATGGCAACCCATTCCAGTATTCTTGTCTGGATAATCCTTTGGACAGAGGAGCCTGGAGGCCTATAGTCCATAGGTTCGCTAAGAGTCAGACACGCCTGAAGTGACTTAGCACAGCACACATTGATGATAATGTGGAATTAGCATTATATGGAGGGGTATGATAATGGTATGGTGCTAATATTAGTAAAACGCCTATATCATGCATCCTTAAAAATTTGTGGGTGAAATGACATGAATCCTGTTATCTTTAAAATATCCCATCACCTAAACATACAGAATTAAGAGCTGATAGAGAAAACAGAATTGGCAAAATTTTGCTGATCTTTGAAACTGGGTCATGTGGACACTGGAGCTGATTACACGGTTTTCTCTGCTTTTGTAAATGTTTGGAAAAATAGAGACTTAGATTTCCTATCCCCAGCGTTTTTTTCCTTTTCTTTTTCTTGTAGTGCTGGCACTGTTTCCCTCCTTCTCCCTCAGGAGTATAGTTAGTGGTGGCCTTTGTCTCTATTGAGCAGTAATCCAGAGGACACACTAATATAAGCTGAGAATAAATCTGAAAGCTCTCCATAAATACTTTATGTTCAAGGGTCTGCAGATACTGCCTTGGATAGATCATAAATGTAGTTAGGCAATATTACCTCTTAATTATAATTTTAGAGCTGTAGAAAGTATTAAAAGTTGAGTTCAGGTTAATGAGGTACTTTGGTTGAATAATATACTCCAGTAATAAATATCATGTATTAAGCATCAACTTCTAACTAGGTACTGCAGTAATTTTTTAATTTACATTATCCTCACTTAGCCCTCCCATTAGTTTCATGAAGATATTATTATTATCTGGAACTAACTTGTTCTGCATCATTCTATTCCATGATATTTTTCCTATTTTTTTTTCCTGTTAACATCTTTCTAAGTCATTTCTGAAATTATTTGATTTTTATTTAAAAAAACAGATAAAGAGAAGTGGATATTTTTTGCTTATGTTCACTGATAAAGAAGGAGATGTGCTAGATAGTTCATGAATGTTATCTTATCTTACAACAAGCTTTTGAGGTAATTTAGAATTATTAATATTTTTGCCAGTATTATAGCTGAGAAACTGAGTATTAGCTTTGTCAAGAAATTTCTGAACATGACACAGCTGGTGAATTTGTATCTCTTTATCCAATAGTGCGGAGAAGGCAATGGCACCCTACTCCAGTACTCTTGCCTGGAAAATCCATCCCATGGATGGAGGAGCCTGGAAGGCTGCAGTCCATGGGGTCGCTGAGTGTCAGACACGACTGAGCGACTTCACTTTCACTTTTCACTTTCCTGCATTGGAGAAGGAAATGGCAACCCACTCCAGTGTTCTTGCCTGGAGAATCCCAGGGACAGGGGAGCCTGGTGGGCTGCCATCTATGGGGTCGCACAGAGTCGGACACGACCGAAGTGACTTAGCAGCAGCAGCAGCAGCATCCAATAGTGTCTATCTCAGAAGCTTGTGTCCTTCCAAGAAACTATATAGCCATTGTCTTGAGAGAAGTAATAAATCTGTTCATTCTAGAATGATATATGAAGCACTGGCTATGTGACATGTCTTGTGTTGGGTGCAGGGAAGAATACAAGAAAGGTTTGATGAAGGGATTCCTACACCTCAAGTAGTGTATAATCTGCTGAGGACAGAGGAAGTATGCACTGTATACTAGGTATACATAAAACCTCCATCATAAAGAACTTCAATATTCCATGTGTCATTACCCTGTAGAGAGCTTCCCTCATAGCTCAGTTAGTAAAGAATCCACGTGCAATGCAGGAGACCCCGGTTCGATTCCTGGGTCAGAAAGATCCCCTGGAGAAGGGATAGGCTACCTCCTCCAGTATTCTTGTGTTTCCCTGGTGGCTCAGTTGGTAAAGAATCCGCCTGCAGTGTGGGTGACATGAGTTGGGAAGATCCCCTGGAGAAGGGATAGGCTACCCACTCCAGTATTCTGGCCTGGAGAATCCCATGGACTGCATAGTCTTTGCGGTTGCAAAGAGTCGGATACAACTGAGTGACTTTCACTTTCACTTACCCTGTAGACCAAATGCAGTCCACAACCATACACTTAGTTATCTTGTGTTCTCCCCCTCACTCTTTCTTTCTCTCTCCCCCACTCCATCTCTTTCCACCATATGGAATATCTTTACTATATCTGTAATCCTTTGTCTCCAGACAGGTGTTTTAATAGGCTTGACTTCATATTTCATTTATTTGGCTGAGAATTATTTCATCAGTTCACTTTGTATTTTTCTCATCTGCTTGTAACATAGCTAAGCTTCATTAAAATAATTCACTTAGAACAGACTTTTTTTCCCCCTAATTTATTGGAATAGATTTTAAACCCTATAGCCCTGTACCTGCAGTTAATGAGTATTACTATAGAGGTTCAGTATATCTCCTTGAAAATTATTTATTTTTCTCATCTCTAAAACAGTGGTAGCAGGTCTAATGAAGCTTTCTGCTTAATAGCTTCATCCTATAGAAATGAGAATTATTCATCAATGGGCTATTTATTCCCTTGTTATATGTACAAAGCAAAACGCTGGCTGTTTTAAAACATAGGAGCTGTCATAGACTTAAGGTAAAATTATGAGTGTGTTCTGGTGAAAAAGTGGCACTTGGAAGGCAAATACAGCACTTTAATAAGCTTAGGAAAGATGCCAGGAATTTAAAATATTGGCAATGCCAATTCCAAATGATGCCAGGAATATTTTCTCTTCAACAACCCTGGAAAGGCAATGTAAGTATAGGACTTTGAAATGTGTTCATGGAATAATGGTAAGCAACATAGAATTCAATTGCTGAAAATCTGTTTCTGTCCAGATTAATGAATGCAAACAAACTGCCAGTAACCTCTGTTGGGCTATACTCCATTAGACTACATGAAAAAGATATAGATGCTTTTCACTTCAGTATACATTCATAAGTTTTCTGATAAAAAAGGCTATAAAATTATTTATAACTCTCTTCATAAATATGTTTCATTCTTTTAATCTATCATATTCTTTTAGCTTAATATATTGCTTTTAAACTATTTTAACCCATGGTAATAGCCTGGCTCTAGGATTGGAACAACATTTTAACAAAAATCAGCTTCATGACTATTGTCCTTAAAACTAATTATGTGGCAAATATTTTGTTTATTATAATATTTCATGGAAGGAACATATAGAACATTTTATACCTTAGGCTTTCTCTACTCTAGGAATCTAGGCTACCCTACTTAACCTAAGTAAGATTTTGGTAGCTGCCCAATAGGTTATTGGAGATCAGTGGAGAAATAACTCCAGAAAGAATAAAGAAACGGAGCCAAAGCAAAAACAATACCCAGTTGTGGATGTGACTGGTGGTGGAAGTAACATCTAATGCTGTAAAGAGAAATATTGCATAGGAACCTGGAATGTTAGTTCCATGAATCAAGGCAAATTGGAAGTGGTCATAAAGGAGATGGCAAGAGTGAACATTGACATTTTAGGAATCAGCGAACTAAAATGGATGGGGATGGGTGCATTTAACTCAGATGATCATTATATCTACTACTGTGGGCAAGAATCCTTTAGAAGAAATGGAGTAGCCATCATAGTCAACAAAAGATTCTGAAATGCAGTACTTGGATCCAATCTCTCAAAAATGACAAAATGAACTCTATTCGTTTCCAAGGCAAACTATTGAATATCACAGTAATCCAAGTCTATGCCCCGACCAGTAATGCTGAAGAAGCTGAAGTTGAATGGTTCTATGAAGATCTACAAGACCTTCTAGAACTAACACCCCCAAAAGATGTCCTTTTCATTATAGGGGACTGGAATGCAAAATTAAGAAGTCAAGAAACACCTGGAGTAACAGGCAAATTTGGCCGTGGAGTACAAGATTAAGCAGGGCAAAGTCTAACAGAGTTTTGCCAAGAGAACTCACTGGTCATAGCAAACACCCTCTTCAAACAACACAAGAGAAGACTCTACACATGAACATCACCAGATGGTCAACGCTGAAATCAGATTGATTATATTCTTTGCAGCCAAAGATGGAGAAGCTCTATACAGTCAGCAAAAACGAGACTGGGAGCTGACTGTGGCTCAGATCATGAACTCCTTATTGCCAAATTCAGACTAAAATTGAAGAAAGTAGTGAAAACCGTTAGACCATTCAGGTGTGACCTAAATCATATCCTTTACGATTATACAGTGGAAGTGAGAAATAGATTCAAGGGATTAGATCTGATAAACTGAGTGCCTGAAGAACTATGGACAGAGGTTCGTGACATTGTACAGGAAGGAGGGATCAAGACCATCCCCAAGAAAAAGAAAAGAAAAATGATTGTCTGAGGAGCCCTTACAGATAGCTGTGAAAAGAAGAGAAGTGAAAGACAAAGGATAAAAGAAAAGATATACCCATTTGAATGCAGAGTTCCAAAGAATAGCAAGGAGAAATAAGAAAGCCTTCCTCAGTGGTCAATGCAAAGAAATAGAGGAAAATAACAGAATGGGAAAGACTAGAGATCTCTTCAGGAAATTAGAGACACCAAGTGAATATTTCATGCAAAGATGGGCACAATAAAGGGCAGAAATTGTATGGACCTAACAGAAGCCCAAGATATTAAGAAGAGGTGGCAAGAATACACAGAAGAACTATACAAAATGATCTTCATGACTCAAATAATCATGATAGTGTGATCACTCACCTAGAGCCAGACATCCTGGAAAGTGAAGTCAAGTGGACCTTAATAAGAAGGGTCTACTCAGGCTGCTGCAAAAGCCATGCAAAGAAACAGAAGGCATATTTAGCTATTGGGGGCAGGAAGGGAATATCAGAACTGAGATGTCTGAAACTAACTCCTAAATTAGCCCAAACATACTCAGAATACTTTTTTCTTTCCTGGCAGAGGAAAGTAAATGCATGAAAAACTGTTTTAGAAACTGTTCCTCATATGAGTGTTGGATGAATGAAACTCAATATCCCAAGTGTTGATAAGTCTCTATTACTGTCAGCTGAATGTATTTGTCACTGCCAAATGCTGTACAGCTTCAAGAACATTCACTAGAATTCTCAATCAGCCTCAGTTGATGTAGGACTCATACCTAAAGTACAGAGGGCTGGTAATCTATCATTTTGACTTGAAATACATAAAAAAAGGAAAAGCCATATTTAAGTGGTGCATATTTAGGGTCAGTGCATTCTAGTTATTTGAATTTCAAGGTAGCTGAAGATTAACAGAGGGTGACATTTATTTGTTTATTGAGTATATTTGATTTTTTAAAGAGCAGTTTTAGGTACATAGCAAAATTAAGCTAAAGATACAGATATTTCCCATGGAGAGACTGCTCCCCAATCCATTTTATTTTAATACTTGAACAGCAGAGTCTTCCTTTTCCCCATGATTCAAGGAATGTGCCAAATTGCATGATTTTATACTTAAGGAAGGCATAAAGGCTATAATCTTGATTGAAGATTCATTCTTGTATGAAACATTATGTGTAGAGGCAGTAAATTAATGAAATTGAGGTGAATGTATACTGACACCAGGGGTTCACTACCCTGGATTAATTTTTCTTTCTGGCCTTTTAAAAATGAAAACTCTTCTGTTGAAGTGCAGGTAAGACATTCAGTAATTTGAGAATATTGGTTAGTTGATTTTTGAAGATCATGGCATCCGGTCCCATCACTTCTTGGGAAATAGATGGGGATAGTGGAAACAGTGTCAGACTTTATTTTTTGGGGCTCCAAAATCACTGCAGATGGTGACTGCAGCCATGAAATTAAAAGACACTTACTACTTGGAAGAAAATTTATGACCAACCTAGATAGCATATTCAAAAGCAGAGATATTACTTTTCCAACAAAGTTTCGTCTAGTCAAGGCTATGGTTTTTCTTGTGGTTATGTATGGATGTGAGAGTTGGACTGTGAAGAAGGCTGAGTGCCAAAGAATTGATGCTTTTGAACTGTGGTGTTGGAGAAGACTCTTGAGAATCCCTTGGACTGCAAGGAGATCCAACCAGTCCATTCTGAAGGAGATCAGCCCTGGAATTTCTTTGAAAGGAATGATGCTAAAGCTGAAAGTCCAGTACTTTGGCCACCTCATGCGAAGAGTTGACTCATTGGAAAAGACTGATGCTGGGAGCGATTGGGGGCAGGAGGAAAAGGGGACGACAGAGGATGAGATGGCTGGATGGCATCACAGACTCGATGGAAGTGAGTCTGAGTGAACTCCGGGAGTTGGTGATGAACAGGGAGGCATGGTGTGCTGCAATTCATGGGGTCGCAAAGAGTCAGACATGACTGAGTGACTGAACTAAACTCAACGGAACTGATTCTGATTTGTAAGTAAAGTTGGAACTTGGGCAGGGAAATCAGGACTTTGTCTCAGGTCATCAAAATTGAAGGGAGGTGGGGGCGGTCCTAAGATGGCAGAGGAATAGGATGGGGAGATCACTTTGTCCCCTATACATTCATCAAAAGAACATTTGAACGCTGAGCAAATTCCACAAAACAGCTTCTGAATGCTGGCAGAGGACATCAGGCATCCAGAAAGGCAGCCTATTGTCTTAGATAGGAGGAAGGACAAAATATAAAAGGTAAAAAGAGACAAAAGAGGTAGGGATGGAGATCTGTCCTGGGAAGGGAGTCTTAAAAAGAGAGAAGTTTCCAAACACCAGGAAACACTCTCACCAGTGGGTCTCTGGTGAGCCTTGGAATCTCAGAGGGCAACATTACTGGGAGGAAAAATAAATAAATAATTAAACCCCACAGATTATATGCCTAATGGCAACTCCCAGCAGACAAGCAGCACAGACACTTGCATCTGCCACTAGCAAGAGGGAACTGGACAGGGAGGCGTGGGCTGCATTGCTTAGGGTAAGGACCAGGTTTGAATACCCTGAGGGCAATCTTAGGAAACTAACTTGAGATAGCAACCCAGACTGTGGGATAGCTATCCCTTGAAAAGCTTTAACCTAAGACAGGGCCGCTCACAGAGAAAAGGACTGAGCAGAGCTAGCTGGCTGTGAATCGGCCCATCCCCTGCTGGAGACAGGCAGGCAAGGGAGGCCAGAGCCAGAAGGGGGCAATTGCGGCTGTAGAGAGGCGTCATCTACCAAACTGCAAGCAGGCTTCATTGCTAACCAAGACTTCTTGGGATTCTGGATGGTTGACATCTGCCGGGAGGGTCTCAGTCAGAGATCAGCTCCCCAGAAGAGACAGTCGGCACACCTGAGAAGGCGCACCCGTTGTATACCCAGAAAACTGAGCCGCTGGGATGGGGGAGGCAATAAGATGCAGCCTCCAACTGGGGGCGACTGCACTCACCAAGCACCTGGTCACCTGAGCTGCTCAGACCTGGAAAGGGCACAAAACGCAGGCCCAACCAAGTCTGTGCCTTTGTGGAGTACCCGAAAACATGAACCTGAGCGGCTTAGACGTGGGAAGTGCATGCAATGCAGGGCCCACCTCAGACAGTTCCCAGCAGAGCAACCTAGAGCCTGAGCAGTATAGACTGGGAAAGCACACACACCATGAGTGGGGGCAAACCCAGTGTGGCCGAGACACTGCGAGTACTCCATGCACACGCCACTGATATTTGTTGGCAGTGTTCTTCCCTTGCCACAGCAGGACTGAACAAGTGAGCCTAAAAAAAATGACCACCACTGCCCCCTTGTGTCAGGGCAGACATTAGACACTGAAGAGACCAGCAAACAGAGGAAGCTAAAATAAAAAGAGGGAACCGCTTTGGAAGTGGCAGGTGCAATAGATTAAAACTCTATAGTTAGCACTGACTACATAGGAAGGGGCCTATAGATCTTGAGAAGTATAGGCCAGATCAAGAAACTATCTGAAAATGAACTGACCCCACAATGTCTGCAACAGCTCCTGAGAAAGTCCTAGATATATTTTTACTATTATCATTTTTTTAATTAAAAAAAATTTGTTAAGTCCTCTATTACTCCTTTAATTTTCATTTTAATATTATTACCTTGCAAAAAAAGACCCTATTTTTAAAGCAAACTTCATATATATATATATATAATTTTATGACTTTGTTTTTTTCTTTAATATTGTATTTTTGAGAATGTAACCTCTACCCTAGATTTTTAATCTTTCTTTTTGGTATTTGTTATCATTTTTGTGCCTTTAAGAACCCAATCTGCAGTACCCATTTTTACTTGGGAGCGAGATTACTGGATTGATTGCTCTCCCTGCCTTTTGACTCTCCTTTTTCTCCACCAGATACCCTCTATCTCCTCCCTCCCCCTTCTCTTCTCTACACAACTCTGTGAATCTCTTTGTGTGTTCCAGGCTGTAGAGAACACGTAGGGAACTGATTGCTGGCTGGGTCTGTCTCTCTCCTTTTGATTTCCCATTTTATCCTCCTGGCCACCTCTGTCTCCTTCCTCCCTATTCTCTTCTCTGTGTAACTCTGTGAACATTTCTGAAGAATTCAGACTGTGGAGAGAACATAGGAAAGTGATTACTGCCTAGCTTGCTCTCTCCCCTTTTGATTGTCCCTCTCCTCCTCCTGGTCACCTCTATCTCCCTCCTCCCACTTCTCTTCTACATGTAACTCTGTGTACCTCTCTGGGTGTGCCTCAATGTGGAGAAACTTTTCATCATTAACCTAGATGTTTTGTCATCCGTGCTGTATAGATGGAGAAGTCCTGAGGCTACTGTAAGAATAAGACTGAAAACCAGAGGCAGGAGGCTGAAGTCCAAATCCTGAGAACACCAGAGAACTCCTGACTTCAAGGAATATCAACCAATAAAAGTTCATCAAAACCCTCCATACCTACACTGAAACCAAGCACCACCCAAGGGCCAACAAGTTCCAGAGCAAGAAATACCATGCAAAGTCTCCAGCAACACAGGAACATAGGCCTGAGCTTCAATATACAGGCTGCCCAAAGTCACACCAAACCCATTAACATCTCAAAACTCATTACTGGACATTTCATTGCCCTCCAGAGAGAAGAAATCCAGCTCCACCCAGCAGAACACCAACACAAGCTTCCCTAACCAGGAAACCTTGACAAGCTACTTATCCAACCCAACCCACAGCAAGGAACCTCCACAATAAAGAGAAACCACAAACTGCCAGAATACGGAAAGGCCACCCCAAACACAGCAATATAAACAAGACAAAAATACAGAGAAATACTCAACAGATAAATGACCAGGATAAATGCCCACCAAACCAAAAAAAGAAAAAAGAAAAAGAATAGATAGGGAATCTATCTGATAAAGAATTCTGAGTAATGATAGTGAAAATGATCCAAAATCTTGAAAACAAAATGGAGTTACAAATTAATAGCCAGGAGACAAGGATTGAGAATATGCAAGAAAGGTATAACAAGGACCTAGAAGAAAAAAAAAAAAGAGTCAATATATAATGAATACTGCAATAAAAACGATCAAAAACACTCTGGAGGGAACCAAGAGTAAAATAACGGAGATAGAAGATAGGATAAGTGAGGTAGAAGATAGAATGGTGGAAATAAATGAAACACAGAGAAAAAAGAAAAAAGAATTAAAAGAAATGAAGACAAACACAGAGACCTCTGGGACAAGGTGAAATGCCCCAACATTCAAATGATAGGAGTCCCAGAAGAAGACCAAAAGAAAGACCAGGAGAAAATATTTGAGGAGATAATAGTTGAAAACTTCCCTAAAATGGGGAAGGAAATAGTCACTCAAGTCCAAGAAACCCAGAGAGTCCCAAACAGGATAAACCCAAGGCAAAACACCCCAAGATCCATATTAATCAAATTAACAAAGTACAAATACCAAAAAAAAACAACATTAAAAGCAGCAAGGAAAAACAACAAATAGCACACAAGGGAATTCCCATAAAGATAACAGATGTTCTTTCAATAGAAACTCTTCAGGCCAGGAGGGAATGGCAGGGCATACTTAAAGTGATGAAAGAGAAAAACATACAGCCCAGATTACTGTACCTAGCAAGGGTCTAATTCAAATATGAAGGAGAAATCAAAAGCTTTACAGACAAGCAAAAGCTGAGAGAATTCAGCACCGCCAAACCAGCTCTCCAACAAATGTTAAAGGATCTTCTCCATACAGGTAACACAGAAAGGGTGTACAAACCCGAACCCAAAGCAGCAAAATAAATGGCAAAGGGATCATACTTATCAATAATTACCTTAAATGTAAATGGGTTGAATGCCCCAACCAAAAGACAAAGACTGGCTGAATGGATACAAAAACAAGACTCCTAAATATGCTGTCTACAAGAGACCCACCTTGAAACGAGGGACACATACAGACTGAAAGTGAAGGGCTGGAAAAAGATATTCCACGCAAATAGAGACCAAAAGAAAGCAGGAGTAGCAATACTCATATCACATAAAATAGACTTTAAAACGAAGGCTGTGAAAAGAGACAAAGAAGGACACTACATGATAATCAAAGGATCAATCCAAGAAGATGATATAACAGTTATAAATATATATGCACCCAACATAGGAGCACTGCAATATGTAAGACAAATGCTAACAAGTATGAAAGGGGAAATTACAATAACACAATAATACTGGGAGACTTTAATACCCCACTCACACCTATGGATAGATCAACTAAACAGAAAATTAACAAGGAAACACAAACTTTAAATGATACAATATACCACTTAGACCTAATTGATATCTATAGGACATTTCACCCCAAAACAATGAATTTCACCTTTTCTCAAGTGCACACGGAACCTTCTCCAGGATAGATCACATCCTGGGCCATAAATCTAGGCTTGGTAAAATAAAAAAACTTGAAATCATTCCAAGCATCTTTTTTGATCACAATGCAGTTTGATTAGATGTCAATTACAGGAGAAAAACTATTAAAAATTCCAACATATGAAGGCTGAACAACACGCTGCTGAATAATCAACAAATCACAGAAGAAATAAAAAAAGAAATCAAAATATGCATAGAAATGAATGAAAATGCAAACACAAAAACACAAAACCTATGGGGCACTGTAAAAGCAGTGCTAAAGGGAAGGTTCATAGCAATACAGGCTTATCTCAAGAAGTAAGAAAAAAGTCAACCAAATAACCTAACTCTACACCAAAAGCAACTATAAAAGGAAGAAATTAAGAACCCCAGGGTTAGCAGAACGAAAGAAATCTTAAAAATTAGGTCAGAAATAAATGCAAAAGAAACAAAAGAGACCATAGGAAAAATCAACAAAGCCAAAAGCTGGTTCTTTGAGAAGATAAATAAAATTGACAAACCATTAGCAACAAGCAACAAAGGGAGAAGAATCAAATTAAAAAAAAAAAATTAGAAATGGAGAGATCAAAACAGACAACACAGAAATATAAAGGATCATAAGAGACTACTATCAGCAAATATATGCCAATAAAATGGACAACTTGGAAGAAATGGACAAATTCTTAGAAAAATACAACTATCCAAAACTAAACCAGGAAGAAATAGAAAATCTTAAAAGACCCATCACAAACATGGAAATTGAAACTATAGTCAGAAATCTTCCAGCAAACCAAAGCCCAGGTCCAGACAGCTTCACAGCTGAATTCTACCAAAAATTGAGAGAAGAGCTAACACCTATCCTACTCAAACTCTTCCAGACAACTGCAGAGGAAGGTAAACTTCCAAACTCATTCTATGAGGCCACCATCACCCTAATACCAAAACCTGACAAAGATGCAACAAAAAACAAAACTACAGGCCAATATCACTGATGAACATAGATGCAAAAATCCTTAAGAAAATTCTAGCAAACAGAATCCAACAACATATTAAAAAGGTCATACATCATGACCAAGTGGGCTTTATCCCAGGGATGCAAGGATTCTTCAATATCTGCAAATCAATCAATTTAATACACCATATTAACCAATTGAAGATAAAAAACATATGACTATCTCAATAGATGCAGAGAAAGCCTTTGAAAAAATTCAATGTCCATTTATGATAAAAACCCTCCAGAAAGCAGGAATAGAAGGAACACATCTCAACATAATAAACGCTATATATGACAAACCCACAGCAAACATTATCCTCAATGGTGAAACATTGAAAGCATTTTCCCCTAAAGTCAGGAACAAGACAAGGGTTCCCACTCTCACCACTACTATTCAACATAGTTTTGGGAGTTTTGGCCACAGTAATAAGAGCAGAAAAAGAAATAAAAGGAATCCAATTTGGAAAAGAAAAAAATAAAACTCTCATTGTTTGCAGATGACATGATCCTCTACATAGAAAACGCTGAAGACTCCACCAAAAAATTACTAGAGCTAATCAATGAATATAGTAAAGTTGCACGATATACAAATAACACACATAAATCCCTTGCATTCCTATACACGAACAATGAGAAAACAGAAAGAGAAATTAAGGAAACAATTCCATTCATCATTGCAACGGAAAGAATAAAATACTTAGGAATATATCTGCCTAAAGAAACAAAAGACCTATATATAGAAAAGTATAAAACACTGGTGAAAGAAATAAAACAGGACACAAATAGATGGAGAAATATACCATGTTCATGGATTGGAAGAATCAGTATAGTGAAAATGAGTATAATACCCAAAGGAATCTATAGATTCAATGCAATCCCTATCAAGCTATCAATGGTATTTTTCACACAACTAGAACAAATAATTTCACAATTTGTATGGAAATACAAAAAACGTCGAATAGCCAAATCAATATTGAGAAAGAAGAATGAAACTGGAAGAATCAACCTGCCTGACTTTAGGCTCTACTACAAAGCCACAGTCATCAAGACAGTATGGTACTGGCACAAAGACAGAAATATAGATCAATGGAACAAAATAGAAAGCCCAGAGATAAATTCACGCACCTATGGACACTTTATCTTTGACGAAGGAGGCAAGAATATACAATGGAGAAAAGACAACCTCTTTAGCAAATGGTGCTGGGAAACTGGTCAACCACTTGTAAAAGAATGAAACTAGAACACGTTCTAACACCATACACAAAAATAAACTCAAAAAGGATTAAAGATCTAAATGTAAGACCAGAAACTATAAAACTCCTAGAGGAAAACATAGGCAAAATACTCTCTGATATAAATCACAGCAGGATCCTCTATGACCTACCTCCCAGAATATTGGAAATAAAAGTAAAAATAAACAAATGGGACCTAATTAAAATTAAAATCTTCTGCACAATGAAGGAAACTATAAGAAAGGTGAAAAGACAGCCTTCAGAATTGGAGAAAATAATAGCAAATGAAGCAAATGACAAAGGATTAATCTTGAAAATATACAAGCAACTCCTGCAGCTCAATTCTAGAAAAATAAACGACCCAATCCAAAAATGGGCCAAAGAACTACACAGACATTTCTCCAAAGAAGATATACATATGGCTAATAAACATATGGAAAGATGCTCAACATCACTCATTATCAGAGAAATGCAAATCAAAACCACAATGAGGTACCATTTCATGCCAGTCAGAATGGCTGTGATCCAAAAGTCTACAAGCAATATATAAATGCTGGAGTGGGTATGGAGAAAAAGGAACCCTCTTACACTGTTGGTGGGAATGCAAACTAGTACAGCCAGTATGGAAAACAGTGTGGAGATTCCTTAAAAAACTGGAAATAGAACTGCCATATGATCCAGCAATCCCACTGCTGGGCATACACACCGAGGAAACCAGAATTGAAAGAAACACGTGTACCCCAATGTTCATCACAGCACTATTTATAAAAGCCAGGGCATGGAAGCAACCTAGATGTCCATCAGTAGACGAATGGATAAGAAAGTTGTGGTACATATACACAATGGAGTATTGCTCAGCCATTAAAAATAATACATTTGAATCGGTTCTAATGAGGTGCATGAAACTGGAGCCTATTGTACAGAGTGAAGTAAACAGAAATAAAAGCACCAATACAGTATACTAACACATATATATGGAATTTAGAAAGATGATAATGATAACCCTGTATGTGAGACAGCAGAAGAGACACAGATGTATAGAACAGTCTTTTGGACTCTGTGGGAGAGGGCGAGGGTGGGATGTTTTGGGAGAATTGCATTGAAACATGTATAATATCATATGTGAAATGAATCAATAGTCCAGGTTTGATGCATGATAAAGGATGCTCGGGGCTGGTGCACTGGGATGACCCAGAGGGATGGTATGGGGAGAAAGATGGGAGGGGGGTTCAGGATGGGGAGCACGTGTACACCCATGGCAGATTCATGTTGATGTATGGCAAAACCAATACAATACTGTAAAGTAATTAGCCTCCAATTAAAATAAATAAAGTTTAGCATTGAAACATGTAAAATATCATGTATGAAACGAGATGCCAGTCCAGGTTCGATGCACAATACTGGATGCTTGGGGCTAGAGCACTGGGATGACCCAAAGGGATGGTATGGGGAGGGAGGAGGGAGGAGGGTTCAGGATGAGGAACACATGTATACCTGTGGTGGATTCATTTTGATATTTGGCAAAACTAATACAATTATGTAAAGTTTAAAAATAAAATAAAATTTAAAAAATAAATAAAGTTATATTAAAAAATAATTTTAAAAAATTGTTGTTGAATGAGTAACTAAAAGGGGAAGGAAAGAGCCTTGTCATAAACTATTGGAATTTAGTTGATCAAAATAAAGTTTGTTAGTTTTTTCCTAAAATAAGTAAATAAAAATAAAAATAATCCATTTGAATCAGTTCTACTGAGCTGGATGAAACTGGAGCCTATTTTACAGAGTGAAGTAAGCCAGAAAGAAAAACACCAGTACAGTATACTAAGGCATATATGTGGAATTTAGAAAGATGGTAACGGTAACACTATATGAGAGACAGCAAAAGAGACACAGATGTATAGAACAGTTTTTTGGACTCTGTGGGAGAGGGCAAGGGTGGGATGATTTGGGATAATGGCATTGAAACGTGTATATTATCATATGTGAAATGCATCACTAGTCCAGGTTCGATGCATGAGACAGGGTGTTGGGGCTGGTGCACTGGGATGACGCAGAGGGATGGGATGGGGAGGGAGTTGGGAGAGGGGTTCAGGATGGGGAACACATGAAAACTGATGGCTGATTCATGTCAATGTATGGCAAAAACCACTACAATATTGTAAAGTTATTAACCTCCATTAAAATAAATAAATTTATATTTTAAAAAATTGAGCAAATAACAATATATTGCTATTTTATTTTTATATTCTACAAATTTATTTTTTCACCTGTCCAACATTTTTTATTTATTTTTTTTTTATTTTTTAAACTGCAGCAACCAGTGTAAATAGGGATCAAGCAGAAATTAGTCTATTTCTGTGAGTGAAATCATGAATTTTTAAAAATTCAATTAACTCAATTACATTGCATTGTCTTTAGTAAGGTTTACATTCTGAACAAAATAGCTGGCTTCCCTTCTAAAGTCCTACTTTGATATATATCAATTCTTACTTGTCTAGAGACCAGTTTTTCTTTCAAAATCTTATTTACATCAGTTCTATTTACTTGAATATGTTGTTGACACTGATTTTATAACAGAGGCCCCTGAGTTAGGAGATCTAATTGAACTGAGACAATAAGATTTTGCTAGCAAAAGTCTCCTACATTAGCACTGCATAGACTATAGTTTTTTGTTTTTTGGTTTTGTTTTTTTTTAATAATAAAAATAGTTTTCAGTACTTTTTCAGTTCATTTGACTTAGGCACTTATGCTAGATTTAGAAAGCGTGCCAATTTTCTCTTCTGTACAGGGATTTTTCAAGACTAATTCTTACTCCATCTTAGCATCAG
This sequence comes from Bos grunniens, assembly GCF_055505025.1. NCBI lineage: Eukaryota > Metazoa > Chordata > Mammalia > Artiodactyla > Bovidae > Bos > Bos grunniens. The sequence continues at coordinate 80,771,953 of NC_141194.1, read as the reverse complement.
GAAGTTCATAAGAATAGTTCAGCAAAGACACAGAAGATACAATGAAGTAGATCTCCCTTTCTGGGATTTTTAAATATGCCACCATCTAACTGGGAAAGAAATGCCTTTAACGACCATGCTAATTAGGTTAAAAATACTCTTGCTAACAAACAGAAAATGTTACCTAGTAATTCTTTAGAGATCTCTTTAAGAAAATGAGAGATACCAAGGGAACATTTTTTTTTCAAAGATTGGCACAATAAAGAACAGAAATGGTATGAACCTAAGAGAAGCAGAAGATATTAAGAAGAGGTGGCAAGAATACACAAAATAACTGTACAAAAAAGATCTTCATGACCCAGATAATCAGGACAATATGATCACTCACCTAGAGCCAGACATCCTGGAATGCAAAGTCCAGTGGGACTTAGGAAGTATCACTACGAACAAAGCTAGTGGAGGTGATGGAATTCCAGTGGAGCTATTTCAAATCCTAAAAGATGGTGCTATGAAAGTGCTGCACTCAATATGCCAGGAAATTTGGAAAACTCAGCAGTGGCCACAGGACAGGAAAAGGTAAGTTTTCATTCCAATCCCAAAGAAAAGTAATTCCAAAGAATGCTCAAACACTGCACAATTGCACTCATGATACATGCTAGCAAAGTAATGCTCAAAATTCTACAAACCAGACTTCAGCAATACATGAACCGTGAACTTCCAGATGTTCAAGCTGGTTTTAGAAAAGGCAGAGGAGAAAGAGATCAAATTGCCAACATCTGCTGGATCATGGAAAAAGCAAGAGAGTTCCAGAAAAACATCTATTTCTGCTTTATTGACTATGCCAAAGCCTTTGACTGTGTGGATCACAATAAACTGTGGAAAATTCTTCAAGAGATGGGAATACCAGACCACCTGACCTGCCTCTTGAGAAACCTATATGCAGGTCAGGAAGCAACAGTTAGAACTGGACATGGAACAACAGACTTAGTTCCAAAGAGGAACAGGAGTACATCAAGGCTGAGTATTGTCACCCTGCTTATTTAACTTATATGCATCATGAGAAACGCTGGGCTGGAAGAAGCACAAGCTGGAATCAAGATTGCTGGGAGAAATATCAATAACCTCAGATATGCAGATGACACCACCCTATTGCAGAAAGTGAAGAGGAACTAAAAAGCCTCTTGAGGAAAGTGAAAGAGGAGAGTGAAAAAGTTGGCTTAAAGCTCAACATTCAGAAAACTAAGATCATGGCATCTGATCCCATCACTTCATGTGAAATAGCTAGGGAAACAGTGTCAGACTTTATCTTTTTGGGCTCCAAAATCACTGCAGATGGTGACTGTAGCCATGGAATTAAAACACGCTTGCTCCTTGGAAGGAAAGTTATGACCAACTTAGATAGCATATTGAAAAGCAGAGACATTACTTTGCCAACAAAGGTCCATCTAGTCAAGGGTGTGGTTTTTCCAGTGGTCATTTATGGATGTGACAGTTGGACTGTGAAGAAAGCTGAGCGCTGAAGAATTGATGCTTTTGAACTGTGATGTTGAAAAAGATTCTTGAGAGTCCCTTGGACTGCAAGGAGATCCAACTAATCCATTCTAAAGGAGATCAGTCCTGCGTGTTCATTGGAAGGACTGATGCTAAAGCTGAAACTCCAATACTTTGGCCACCTCATGCAAAGAGTTGATTCATTGGAAAAGACCCTGATGCTGGGCGGGATTGGGGGCAGAAGGAGAAGGGGACGACAGAGGATGAGATGGCTGGATGGCATCACCGACTCGAGGGACATGAGTTTGAGTAAACTCCAGGAGTTGGTGACAGACAGGGAGGTCTGGCGTTCTATGACTCATGGGGTTGCAAAAAATTGGACACAACTAAAGGACTGAACTGAACTGAAGTGAAAGACCCACCAGATTTACTCCCATAATTTACATTTAAGATAACAGGATTAGCCACAAGGTTTAATCCAGAGCCTGCCCTCAAGCACGATATATTATTGTTATATAATCCTAAGGAATGTAGAGGCAACAAAAGTTTGTCCATTCTTCCTCCTTGAAAATTCCAGACCCCTCTCTCCTTGGGGACCCCTAGACTTCTTATCAACCTGCCTCGGATATGAGTCTCTCATTTAGGGCTTCCTAGGTGGCACTAGTGGTAAAAAAAAAAAAAAAAAAAAAACCTGCCAATTCAAGACATATAACAGACATTGGTTCAATCCCTAGGTTGGGAAGACCCCCTGCAGGAGAGCATGGCAATCCACTTCAGTATTCTTATCTGGAGACTCTCCATGGACAGAACAGCCTGGTGAGCTTCACTCCATACGGTGGCAAAGAGACACAACTGAAGTGACTTAGCATGTGCCAGGGTCCAGTCTCAGTGGATCCAGGAATATTAGAAGGGGAGATGGCTTTGGCGATCAGGAAACAACTGCTAGATTAAATATTAACTAGAGGCTTATAGAGTGGTTAAGTGAGGATAGCTCAGCAGGAAAATTCAGTGGAGAAAAGGGGCTGAATAACTTGGTTTACGTGGAAAGCTAATAAAATTCCAAGGCAAGGAATTTATGTCACCTACGTAGGCTGCAGGCGTCCTCCCGTTCTCCTGAAGGAGAGGAGACACTAAGGTCTCCCTGGTCAGATCTTAGAAGCCCAGGCATAATTAGTAGGCTTGACGAGCCTCCACGTTTCAGATGGGATTTCAGCCAGAAGGTGAGAGAAAGAACGACATGGGGAGACCAGTCTTTCTAGGAACTGATCCCATTTTTTATTTTTCCAGGGTCGGTTTTTATACACTGAGATATTATACAAAAGTCATGCGGGGTCAGCAGTCCTGACTTTTATTAAAGTCAGGTGCTTAATACAAATGTATACAGAGGTCTTAGGGGTGTTACATCATCTTCTGGCCAGGGGGCCTGCTGACAATTTATGACCCTCTCCTTGTGACAGTGGTCAGTCAACCAGAACACTTATTTCTCCAAGGGTGATTATTCTTAAAACAGATGCCACCTTCCGAAGATACCAGATAAAGTTACATTCCTATAGGGTGAGGGTGTAGTGGATTTTAATTAAGGAAAGAATTTGCTTAGCCTAAGGTCTAACATGATTAATATCAAAGGTTAATACTTATTTCTTCTATATATTCATTAATGTGTATAAGGGCAGGGGATGTGGAGACTTAGCAGCAAACATTGGCTCAACAAATGAAAAACCCTTCACCAATACAATTTCTAATCAGCCCACTATACTTATACTAATAGTTTTCTAACTTCTCTAAAGAACCTGTTTTTAGAAGGTTTAAAGCATCTCGTGCCTCTCATGTTTGGGAGGCTGTGAACAATCACATGAGGCCAGACAAGCCTGTCAGGCAGGCTAGAGAACCTTCAGAGGAGTTTGTAGGTTGAAACACTCCTGTCACGCCCAGGAATTATTATTAACTGGAGCTGTAAGTTAACTCTTTTTCAGAGAGAGGTGGTGGGGGACAGCCCCCCGTAAAGTCAGAGGTGTAGGTGAAAGCACAAAGCAGTAAAGTAGGCAGACTCTGGTTTTGGGGGTAGATGCTCGAGAATTTCCAGGGGGACTCCTAAGGCTCCATCCCGCCTTTGCGTATGTCAAGCCTCCTTCCTCATGATCTTTGCAACGGTCGGAGTTCCTCACGCTGGCTCCCGGCAAGCATGCATGTATGCATGTATATTACAGCTGTATTTTCCAGCTATTTCACATGAAGTGATGGGAACAGATGCCATGATCTTAGTTTTCTGAATGTTGAGCTTTAAGCCAACTTTTTAACTCTCCTCTTTCACTTTCCTCAAGAGGCTTTTTAGTTCCTCTTCACTTTCTGCAATAGGGTGGTGTCATCTGCATATCTGAAGCTATTGATATTTCTCCCGGCAATCTTGATTCCAGCTTGTGTTTCTTCCAGCCCAGCGTTTCTCATGATGTACTCTGCATATAAGTTAAATAAGCAAGGTGACAATACTCAGCCTTGACGTACTCCTTTTCCTCTTTGGAACTAGTCTGTTGTTCCATGTCCAGTTCTAACTGTTGCTTCCTGACCTGCATACAAATTTCTCAACAGGCAAGTCAGGTGGTCTGGTATTTCCATCACTTTCAGAATTTTTCAGTTTATTGTGATCCACACAGTCAAAGGCTTTGGCATAGTCAATAAAGCAGAAATAGATGTTTTTCTGGAACTCTCTTGCTTTTTCCATGATCCAGAGGATGTTGGCAATTTGATCTCTTCCTCCTCTGCCTTTTCTAAAACCAGCTTGAACATCTGGAAGTTCATGATTCACAAATTCCTGAACCATGGCTTGGAGAATTTTGAGCATTACTTTACTAGCATGTGAGATGAGTGCAATTGTGTGGTAGTTTGAGCATTCTTTGGCATTGCCTTTCTTTGGGATTGGAATGAAAACTTACCTTTTCCAGTCCTGTGGCCACTACAGAGTTTTCCAAATTTGCTGGCATATTGAGTGCAGCACTTTCACAGCATCATCTTTCAGGATTTGAAATAGCTCAACTGGAATTCCATCACCTCCACTAGCTTTGTTCGTAGTGATGCTTTCTAAGGCCCACTTGACTTCACATTACAGAATGTCTGGCTCTAGGTGAGTGATCACACCATCATGATTATCTAGGTCGTGAAGCTCTTTTTTGTACAGTTCTTCTGTGTATTCTTGCCACCTCTTCTTAATATCTTCTATTTCTGTTAGGTCCTTACCATTATCTCTCCTTTATTGAGCCCATCTTTGCATTCCCTTGGTATCTCTAATTTTTTTGAAGAGATCTCTAGCCTTTCCCATTCTGTTGTTTTCCTCTATTTGTTTGCATTGATTTCTGAGGAAGGCTTTCTTATCTCTTCTTGCTATTCTTTGGAACTCTGCATTCAGATGCTTATATCTTTCCTTTTCTCCTTTGCTTTTCGCTTCTCTTCTTTTCACAGCTATTTGTAAGGTCTCCTGAGACAGCCATTTTGCTTTTTTGCATTTCTTTTCCATGGGGATGGTCTTGATCCCTGTCTCCTGTACAATGTCACCAACCTCTGTCCATAGTTAATCAGGCACTCTGTCTATCAGATCTAGTCCCTTAAATCTATTTCTCACATCCACTGTATAATCATAAGGGATTTGATTTAGGTCATACCTGAATGGTCTAGTGGTTTTCCCTACTTTCTTCAATTTAAGTCTGAATTTGGCAATAAGATGTTCATGATCTGAGCCACCATCAGCTCCTGGTCTTGTTTTTGCTGACTGTATAGAACTTCTCCCTCTTTGGCTGCAAAGAATATAATCAATCTGATTTCGGTATTGACCACCTGGTGATGTCCATGTGTAGAGTCTTCTCTTGTGTTTGTTGGAAGAGGGTGTTTGCTATGACCAGTGCATTCTCTTGGCAAAAATCTATTAGCCTCTGCCCTGCTTCATTCCGTACTCTAAGGCCAAATTTGCCTGTTACTCCAGGTGTTTCTTGACTTCCTACTTTTGCATTCCTGTCCCCTATAATGAAAAGGACATCTTTTTTGGGTGTTAGTTCTAAAAGGTCTTGTAGGCATTCATGGAACCATTCAACTTCAGCTTCTTTAGCATTACTGGTTGGGGCATAAGCTTGGATTATCGTGATATTGAATGGTTTGCCTTGGAAATGAACAGAGATCAAACTGTCATTTTTGAGATTGCATCCAAGTACTGCATTTCAGACTCTTTTGTTGACTATGATGGCTACTCCATTTCTTCTAAGGGATTCCTGCTGATAGTAGTAGATATAAAGTCATCTGAGTTAAATTCACCCATTCCAGTCCATTTTAGTTCGCTAGAATGTCTCTAGATTCCTGGAATATTGACATTCATTCTTGCCATCTGGTTTGACCACTTCCAATTTGCCTTGATTCATGGACCTAATATTCCAGGTTCCTATGCAAATATTGTTCTTTACAGCATTGGACCTTGCTTCTATCACCAGTCACATCCACAACTGGATATTGTTTTTGCTTTGGCTCCATCCCTTCATTCTTTCTGGAGTTATTTCTCCACTGATCTCCAGTAGCATTTTGGGCACCTACCGACCTGGGGAGTTCCTCTTTCAGTATCCTATCATTTTGCCCTTTCATACTGTTCATGGGGTTCTCAAGGCAAGAATAATGAAGTGGTTTGCCATTCCCTTCTCCAGTGGACCACATTCTGTCAGACCTCTTCACTATGACCCGCCCATCTTAGGTGGCCCCAACACAGCATGGCTTAATTCCATTGAGTTAAAGGCTGTGGTCTATGTGATTAGATTGACTAGTTTTCTGTGATTATGGTTTCCATGTGTCTGCCATCTGATGCCCTCTTGCAACACCTACCATCTTACTTGGGTTTCTCTTACCTTGGACATGGGGTATCTCTTCACAGCTGCTCCAGCAAGGCACAGCCACTGCTTCTTACCTTGGAGGAGGGGTATCTCCTCATGGCTGCTCCTCCTGACCTTGAATGTGAAGTAGGTCCTCTCGGCCCTCCTGCACTTGCGCAGCCACTGCTTCTTGGATTTGGGTTTGCTCCTCTTGACAGGTGCCCCTGACCTCAGACATGTGGTAGCTCCTCTCGGCTGCCACCCCTGACCTCAGACGTGGGGTAGCTCCTCTCAGCCACTCCTGTGCCATCGCAGCCTGGAACTCTTGGTCACCGTCCCTGACCTTGGGTGAGTGGTAGCTCCTCTTGGCCGCACTTCTGCGTAGTCTGTCACAGGTGACACGCAGAAGCACCAGCATTATATAACAATAATGTATCCTGCCTAAGGACAGTCTCTGGATTAAACCTTCTGGCTAATCCTGTTATCTTCAAATATAAATTATGGGAGTAGGTCTTGTGAGGTCTTTACAACCTCCAGACATTCTTTTGATTCATTGGAGAGTATATAACTCCACTGCTAACACTAGCAAGGGGGCACTCTTTCTGTCCTCTTCTAATGTCTATGTCAGAAGCTTTCTCTCTTTTTTATACTTTAAAAAAACTTTATTATAAAAAAGCTCTGAGCGATCAAGCCACATCTCTGGCCCCGGGTTAAATTCTTCTCCTCTGGAGGCCAAGAATCCAGGCATCTTTTCATGGTTCAGCAACAACCTTTCATAACTGTTACATATCTTTTGTCCACAAAGAAGGAAATTTTATCTAATTCTACTTATGGTGTTAGCATATGCCAAGCATTGTTCTAATGACTTTATAAATATTAGTATAGTAAATCTTCATCACTTCCCTGGTGGATTGGTGGTTTAGAATCTGCCTGCCAAGCAGGAGTTGTGGGTTTGATCTCTGGGTTAGGAAGATCCCCTTTAGAGGAAAATGGCAACCCACTCCAATATTCTTGCCTGGGAAATCCCATAGATAGACGAGTCTGGTGGGCTACAGTCCATGTGGTTGCAGTCAGATATGACTGAGCAACTAAACGACTGTCTTCATAGCAATTCTATGAAATAGATTCTAATGAAAGGTGAGGTCCAGATCAATTGCCTGATTCACCTAAGATGGCAAAGTAATTAGAAACATGAATCTAACTCAAGCAGTCTGGTTCCATAGCCCATGCTGTCAACCGTTACACTATGCTGTATCTTTAACTGTTTGATTAACTCAGAAACAATTTTATGCATACATATTAAGAAAGCATTCATGAATCTGGATTTCACTAAGAAAATGATGCAATATGGGGGCCCCAGTAAATAGGGGCTCCTATAGAGTATATTTGTTGGAAAATCATGCATATAAGGATGACTGGATGTTCAAGCAATTTAGATTCCAGCCTACTCAGATTTAAAATACAAGAACAGTAAAAGCTTCATCAGCTCGAAATTACTTTTTAAATGATGTGAGGGCGTTTCAAGTCAATTTGAAAGGATTAGGGGATAATATGGATTTGCCAAGTACTTTGACGTACCAAGGAACTGTGAGGGCACTTGAAAGATTACACAAGATATTTAACAGCTTTAAATCTTCAAGTTTTTAATTCTTTGCCTTATTTTTTTTCCCAGCATTTCACCTTCTTTATTGACTTGTGCCTGCAGTCCTTCTGGTTAGCCATTTAGCCAGGTAATACCTACAGTGAAAATTAACATTAATACAGTGCCAATACATTTATTATGAGCTGTCCTCTTACATCAATATTTTCCATTGGCTGTCTTTTTTAAAATTAATTAATTTACTTTAATTGGAGGCTAATTACTTTAGAGTGTTGTAGTGGTTTTTGCCATACATTTACATGAATCAGCCATGGGTGTACATGTGTCCCTCATCCTGAACCCCTCTCCCACTTCCCTCCCCATCCCATCCCTCAGGGTTGTCCCAGTACACTGGCTTTGAGTGCCTTGTTTCATGCATCAGACTTGGACTAGTGATCTATTTCACATATGGTAATATATATGTTTCAATGCTATTCTCTCAAATCCCACCCTCCCATTCTCCCACACAGTCCAAAAGTCTGTTTTTTATATCTGTGTCTCTTTGCTGTCTCACATATAGGGTCATTGTTACCATCTTTCTAAATTTCATATATATGCATTAACATACTGTATTGGTGTTTTTCTTTCTGACTTACTTCAATCTGTATAATAGGCTCCAGTTTCATCCACCTCATTAGATCTGACTCAAATGCATTCTTTTTAATAGCTAAGTAATATTTCATTGTGTATATGTACCACTGCTTTCTTATCCAGTCATCTGCCAATGGACATCTAGGTTGTTTCCATGTCCTAGCTATTATGAACAGTGCTGTAATGAACATTGGGGTACATGTGTCTTTCAATTCTGGTTTCCTCAGTGTGTATGCCCAGCAGTGGGATTGCTGGGTCATATAACAGTTATATCTCGAGGTTTTTTAAGGAATCTCCACACTGTTCTCCATAGTGGCTGTACTAGTTTGCATTCCCACCAACAGTTAAGAGGGTTCCCTTTTCTCCATGCTCTTTCCAGCATTTATTGTTTGTAGACTTTTGGATAGCAGCCATTCTAACTGGCATGAGATGGTACCTCATTGTGATTTTGGTTTGCATTTCTCTGATAATGAATGATGTTGAGCATCTTTTCATGTGTTTGTTAGCCACCTATATGTCTTCTTTGGAGAAATATCTGTTTAGTTCTTTGGCCCATTTTTGGATTGGGTCATTTATTTTTCTGGTATTGAACTGCTTGTATATTTTTTAGATTAATTCTTAGTCAGTTGCTTCATTTGCTATTATTTTCTCCCATTCTGAAGGCTGTCTTTTCAGCTTGCTTATAGTTTCCTTCGTTGTGCAAAAGCTTTTAATTTTAATTAGGCCCCATTTGTTTATTTTTGCTTTTATTTCCATTATGCTGGGAGGTGGGTCATAGAGGATCCTTCTGTGATTTATGTCAGAGAGTGTTTTGCCTGTTTTCCTCTAAGGGTTTTATAGTTTCTGGTTTTCCATTTAGATCTGTAATCCATTTTGGGTTTATTTTTGTGGATGGTGTTAGAAAGTGTTTTAGTTTCATTCTTTTATAGGTGGTTGACGAATTTTCCTAGCACCACTTGTTAAAGAGATTGTCTTTTCTCCATTGTATATTCTTGCCTCCTTTGTCAAAGATAAGGTGTCCATAGTTGTGTTGATTTATCTCTGGGCTTTCTGTTTTGTTCCCTTGATCTATGTTTCTGTCTTTGTGCCAGTACCATACTGTCTTGATGACTGTAGCTTTGTAGTATAGTCTGAAGTCAGGCAGGTTCATTCCTCCAGTTCCATTCTTCTTTCTCAAGATTGATTTGGCTATCTGTGGTTTTTCGTATTTCCATACAAATTGTGAAATTATTTGTATTTGTTCTCTGAAAAATACTGTTGGTAGCTTGATAGGGATTGAATTGAATCTATAGATTGCTTTGGGTAGTATACTTATTTTCACTATATTGATTCTTCCAATCCATGAACATGGTATATTTCTCCATCTGTTTGTGTCATCTTTGATTCCTTTCATCAGTGTTTTATAGTTTTCTATATATAGGTCTTTTGTTTCTTTAAGTAGATTTATTCCTAATCTTTTATTCTTCTTGTCACAATGGTGAATGGAATTGTTTCCTTAATTTCTTTTTCTGTTTTCTCACTGTTAGTGTTAAGGAATACAAGGGATTTCTGTGTATTAATTTTATATCCTGCAACTTTATTATATTCATTGATTAGCTCAGTAATTTTCTGGTGGTATCTTTAGAGTTTTCTATGTAGAGAACCATGTCATCTGCAAACAATGAGAGTTTTACTTTTTCTTTTCCAATCTGGGTTCCTTTTATTTCTTTTTCTTCTCTGATTGCTGTGAATTCTTTGCCTTAATTTTTGAAACTAACTTCACTGAATCAAATGGTGGCTACACTACTTACCAAAGCAGAAGTCACAATTCTAAATACTTAAGTGGTGATATTTCAAACTATTTGATGTTGTGGACTGCTTTCAGGTGTCCGTTTAGGGTAACACAGGGAGAGGAACAGGGCCGAGAGCCTGGAAAACTGTCAGAGTTCTGATGCCCACACCTTTACTTTCAACAGAATGACCATGTTGTTTTACATAGCAGTTTGTTTGAAAAAGGGTTTAAAGGCTCTTAAACAACACTGAACATCATTCAATTTTCATTCATTTCATTTAATCAGTAGTCACTAAGGTTATTCACAGCTATTAGGCTATTATTTTTTTTTTTTAAGGGTAAGGATGTGGAGAAATTGCAAACCTCATGCATTTCTGGTGGGATTATAAAATGGGGCTGCCACTGTAAAAAGAATATAGTGGCAATTCCTAAAAAATTAAATGTTTAATTACTATATGATGGGGAAATTTCACTTCTGGAGCATATACCCCAAAGACATGAAATCAGGGACTCAAACAAATATTTGTACACTCATGTTCATTGCACCATTATTAATAACAGCCAGAATGTGGAAGCTACCAAAATGTCCATCAATGGATGAATGGATAAAAATGAAGTGGCATATACGTACAATGGAATATTATTATCATTTTAAAAAAGAAAGGGGATTCTAACACATGCTGTAAGATAGATGAACCTTGAAGATATTCTGCCTAGTGGGATAAAGCAAGCCTCAAAAGTCCAAATAATGTGTGGTTCTCTTTACATGACATACCTAGAGTAGTCAAATTCAAAGAAACAGAAAGTAGAATAGTGACTGCCAGAGTCTAGAAGAGAAGGGAATGGAAAGTTAGAGTTTAATGACTGCAGAGTTTCAGTTTTGCAAGACGAAAAGTTCTGAAGATGGATCATGGTTATGATTGCAAGCCAGTGTGAATGTATTTAAAGCCACAAAACTGCACAGTTAAAAATACTAAAATGATAAATGCTATGTATAATACTTCAATAAAAATATTTTTAAAAAACAACTGTTAGATACCAGGAACACATTGGTGTTTATCCGAGGCAGGAGGTGGGGGTGGGAAACAAAATAGTTTAAATGATTCAAAAGATGGAAACTTCCAGTTATAAAATGAATGCCATGGTGATGTAATGTACAGCATGGCAACTATAGTTACTAACATTCTATTGCATATTTGAAAGTTGTTAAGAGAGTAGATCCTAAAAATTCTTATCACAAGGAAAAAAATGTGTAACTGTATTGTGATGGATGTTAACTAGTCTTATTATGATCATTTTACAATATATACAAATATTGAAACATTATGTTGTAAACCTGAAACTACTTTAATGTTATGTTAATTTTACCTCAATTAAAAATAAGTTAAAGATATCTACCTACTATATGATTCAACATTCCATTCCTAGACAGAACACACAAAAAAATGACAGCTTATCCCCATACAAAGACTTGTACATGACCGTTCATAGCAGCTTTATATGGAATAGCCAAAAACACAGAAGCAACCCAATATTTGCCCACAGGTGAATTAATAAACAAATTGTGGTATTTTCATGTAATGTAATACTACTTGCAATGTAGTACTCTAAAAAGGAATTAGATACTGATTACCCAACAACATAGATGTATCTCAAATAATTATGTTTAGTGAAAGAAGACAGACAAGAAAAGAGTACATACGTATGATTACATTTATATAAACTTAGAGTAAATGCAAATTAACCTCTAGTGTCAAAAATCAAATCAGTGGTTGCTTGGGGAAGCAAGGGTACAAGGAGAGGCAAAAGAGCAGGAGGAGACTTTGGGGAGTTATGGATGGAATGTTCATTATCTTGATTGTGGTCACTGTTTCATGGGTATATAGATTTGTCAAAATGTATCAGATTGTACACTTTAAATATATACAAGTTGTGTGCCTACATGCTAAGTTGCTTCAGTTGTGTCCAACTCTTTGCAATACTATGAACTGTAGCATGCTAGGCTCCTCTATCCATAGGATTCTCTTGGCAAGAATACTGGAGCGGGTTGACATTCCCTTCTCCAGGGGATCTTCCAGACCCAGGGATCAAACTCGGGTCTCTTGTGTCCCCTGCATTGGCAGACAGGTTCTTTACCACTAGTGCCACCACAGAATCCCATATACAGCTTACTATATATCAATTCTGCAAAGACACATACACCCAATATTCATTTCAGTGTGTGCGTGTTAGTCGCTCAGTCATGTCCAACTCTTTGGGACCCCATGGATTGTAGCTCGCCAGGCTCCTCTGTCCATGGAATTCTCCAGGCAAGAATAATGGAGTGGGTTGCTATTTCCTTCTCCAGGGGATCTTCCTGACACAGGTATCGAACCCAGGTCTCCTGCATTGCAGGAAGTTGCTTTACCATCTGAGCTACTAAGGAAGGCCCTATATATCAATTACAACTCATTAAATCTGTTAAAACAAAACAAGACAAGAAAAAGCATGGCAGGTTTTAAGACTGTAGATTAAAGATGAAAAATTTCCCAAAGACTATCAAGTGAGATAGCTTCTAGAGTACATGAAAGATACTGAGGAATACAAGGAGTTTTTTATAAAGTGCTTATTCTGGGTAAGAATCTTGGTTTTTGCTTTCTAAACAGAATGATTAGTGAAGATAAAGGAAATGCAAAAAACTGGGAAAAAGTGAACACTTTGACTAATCTAAAATAATTGGCCCTGGGATTGCCCTGGTGGTCCAGTGCCTAAGACTCTGCAATCCGAATGCAGAGGGATTAGGTTCAACCCCTGGTCAGGGAACTAGATTTCACATGCCTCAGCTAAGATTCCACATGTTGCAACTAAGACCTGGCACAGTCAAATAATAAATACTGAAAATAATTTGTTCTTAATCACTCATTAGGCAATTAACACTAATTATAAAAGGATCATGTAATAGACATGACGATCATAACAAGCCAATCATTGTATATGATACAATTAAAGCAGCTCCTGTGCTTAGATGTAACTCAAATGATTCCTGATAGGCTAGAACTGTTAATGCATTTTTACTTTTTCTTCAGCAGGTTAAGTCACTTTAACTTGTATTGCTAGAGTCTAAGAGGTTGTTTAAGAATCTAAGACTATCCATTTCTTAAACATTATTGTGTTAAGAAGATTACAAAGAGATGGCTTTAAGTCATTGATTTTATCAACCCAATTTGGAAAGATTCAGACTTGGACATCAAAATATGAGTCATCCAATGTTACAGAGCTAGCTATTTACAATGCTGGAAATGGCGGGGGTGGGGGGGTGGGGGGGAACAGAAACAAAACAGACCTTATAAACATTAGATAATTACAAGGAGTACCTCCTCAATGGTTCAATGAGGCCCAAATTATATGCCACCAAACAGAGCAAGTTAGAGTACAAATTGCTTTAACTTCCTAAAAAAAAAAAAAATTAGATTCGAAGACTGACTTTTCTCAATGATGTGTTAATAAAATATCAAGGAAAGTTGGGATTTACCAAACCTTGTTCTACTTCATAAAAGTTCTCTCTTGCTTCCTAAATGCTGACTATAATTGATGTGGAAAAGGTCTGTTAGAATTCTTTCATTTCCACAGCACACAGAAACTGTAGCTAAAAGTTTCCAAACTGGAAAGAGTTATTAAACCTGAATTAAGATTCAATTACTCCTTGGTATGTGCTGCATATTGGTGTCCATAGGAAGTTTTTTTTTTTCTTTGTATTCAAAAATCTATGTGTGTTTTGTGAGTTAAAACTTGAAAACTTTGTGTAAAATTTGAAACTTGGTTTTATTCATAATAACTTTCATTTTAAAAGGTTCTATTTGAATTTTTGAAATATATTCCATTTTTTCTCCTCCATATTAACCTTCTCATTTCACTTTGAAACTAAATGACAAGGTGACTAAGTATAATAGAAAAATACCAGGATCTTCCAGTTTTGTTTTGGGTAGATTGCAGGAGGTAAAGACTAGGATTTAGAGCCCAAGTATTTCAATCAACCCTTAATTTTCAGCTCCTCTCTTGATAAAGAAGTTTTGTTGTTGCTGCTTTTCCTTTATTGTTCAAATTATTTGGTTTTACAAACAATTCTTTGATAAACTAATTTGTACATACATTTATTTCTCCTATATGTAATTTTTCTGCAGATGAATTCCAAGAAATAGAAATGTTGTGCAATTATTGAATCCTAACGTGAGTTTGAGTGAACTCCGGGAGTTGGTGATGGACAGGGAGGCCTGGCGTGCTGTGATTCACTGGGTCGCAAAGAGTCGGACACGACTGAGCGACTGAACTGAACTGAACTGAATGCATGTTTTGGGCTTCCTAGGTGGTGCTAGTGGTAAAGAACCCTCCTGCCAATGCAGGAGAGGTAAAAGATGCGGGTTCCATCCCTGAGTTAGGAAAATCCCCTGGAGGAGGGCATGGCAACCCACTCCAGTATTCTTTCCTGGAAAATCCCCATGGACAGAGGAGCCTGGCAGGCTACAGTCCATTGGGTCACACGACTGAAGCACACACATGCAATGCATGTTTTGTGATAGATTTTTTAATGTCTTTGTGAGTGAGTTTTGGTGTATTTTTTGCAATGATTATCTATTCATTGTGGTCTTTGAATTTATTTGCACACAGTTGAACAGAGTAGTCTCATTATTCCTTATCTGTGCTTATTTCATCATTATTCATTTTTAAAAGTTTTATGTTTTATGTTGATTAGATTAGCTACCTGCTTCTCAATTTTATTGTTATTCAAAGAACCAACTTTTTTTTTTTAAACCCATTAATTCTTAAGGCCTTTTAATTCTTCTGATTTACCTTCTATTTGTCTTTTTTCCTTAACTTTTGGGTTTGATGATTCACATATTTTTAGTTTTTAGTTTGTATAAGTATTTAAGACTGGGATTTAATTGGGCAGTACTCTACACGCATCACATAGGTTCTGATATCTAGTATTTCTCTTTTGATCGTGTGTTATATATCCTAACACAAGATTTCAATTTCTTTTGAATTGTTTAAGAGAATGTGTCTAAAGAAGGATTTTTTGTTTCCTGGTTTTGTCATTACCTTCCACTTTATTGGATTGTAATTAATGAATATTCACATTGTTTTGCATTTCTTATACGTTGAAAAATGATGTTTCACTTCTAGCAAAATATTCAGTTCTTAGAAGATATTTCAGAGGTCCTTTAATACAAAATACATTCTGTATTTTATTATTTTTAATTTTTGGCTGCATGCCACGGCATGTGGGACCTTTGTTCCCTGACCAGGGATCAGACATGCATTGGAAGACAGAGTCTTAAGCACTGGACCACCAGGGAAGTCCTCATTCTTTATTTCATGGTATAGAATATGATACATACCAAAAAATCTACCTTACCAGTTGTGCTATATAGGTTTTCTATATTTATTCTTTATTCACTTGGCCTGACATGGACTGCTACCAATAATGCATTTTGGTTTTCTTTTTCAGACTCCTCTGTCCTCCACTATCTCTCAGAGTTTGCTCAAAATCATGTCAATTGAGTCGGTGATAACATCCAACAATATCATCCTCTGTTGTCCTCTTTTCCTCCTTCCTTCAATCTTTCCCAGCATCAGGATCTTTTCCAGTTAGTCAGCTCTTCACATCAGGTAGCCAAAGTATTGGAGCTTCAGCTCCAGCATCAGTCCTTCCAATGTATATTCGGGATTGATTTCCTTTATGATTGACTAGTTTGATCCCCTTGCTGTCCAAGGGACTGTCAGGAATCTTCTCCAGCACTACAGTTCAAAACCATGTAATTTTTGGCACTCAGCCTTCTTTATGTTCCAGCCTTCACATCTGTACATGACTACTGGAAAAACCATAACTTTGACTATATGGACCTTTGTCGGCAAAATAATGTCTCTGCTTTTTAATACGCTGTCTAAGTTTCTCATAGTTTTTCTTGCAAGGAGCAAGTGTTTTGTAATTTCATGGCTGCAGTCACTGTCTGCAGTGATTTTGCAGCCCAAGAAATAAAGTTTCTCACTGTTTACATTGTTTTCCCATTTATTTTCCATGAAGTAGAAATGAAGTACTTGGATGAAATCTCAAAAATGACAGAATGATCTCTGTTCATTTCCAAGGCAAACCATTCAATATCACAGTAATCCAAGTCTATGTCTCAACTAGTAATGCTGAAGAAGCTGAAGTTGAATGGTTCTATGAAGACTTACAAAACCTTTTAGAACTAATACCCAAAAAAGATGTCAAAAAGTAGGAAGTCAAGAAACACCTGGAGTAACAGGCAAATTTGGCCTTGGAATACGGAATGAAGCAGGGCAAAGACTAACAGAGTTTTTCCAATAAAATGCACTGGTCATAGCAAATACCCTCTTCCAACAACACAAGAGAAGACTCTACACATGGACATCATCAGATGGTCAACACTAAAATCAGATTGATTATGTTCTTTTCAGCCAAAGAGGGAGAAGCTCTATACAGTTAGCAAAAACAAGACTGGGAGCTGACAGTGGCTCAGATAATGAACTCCTTATTGCCAAATTCAAACTTCAATTGAAGAAAGTAGGGAAAACCACTAGACCATTCAGGTATGACCGAAATCAAATCCCTTATGATTATACAGTGGAAGTGAGAAAAAGATTTAAGGGCCTAGATATGATAGACTGCTTGATGATCTATGGACAGAGGTTCATGACATTGTACAGGAGACAGGGATCAAGATCATTCCCATGGAAAAGAAATGCAAAAAAGCAAAATGGCTGTCTGGGGAGGCCTTACAAATAGCTGTGAAAAGAAGAGAAGTGAAAAGCAAAGGAGAAAAGGAAAGATATAAGCATCTGAATGCAGAGTTCCAAAGAATAGAAAGAAGAGATAAGAAAGCCTTCCTCAGTGATCAATGCAAAGAAATAGAGGAAAACAACAGAATGGGAAAGACGAGAGATCTCTTCCAAGGGAACATTTCATGCAAAGATGGGCTCGATAAAGGACAGAAATGGTACGGACCTAACAGAAGCAGAAGATATTAAGAAGAAGTGGCAAGAATACACAGAAGAACTGTACAAAAAAGATCTTCACGACCCAGATAATTACAATGGTGTGATCACTCACCTAGAGCCAGACATCTGGAATGTGAAGTCAAGTGGGCCTTAGAAAGGATCACTATGAACAAAGCTAGTGGAGGTGATGGAATTCCAGTTGAGCTATTTCAAATCCTGAAAGATGATGCTGTGAAAGTCCTGCACTCAATATGCCAGCAAATTTGGAAAACTCAGCAGTGGCCACAGGACTGGAAAAGGTAAGTTTTCATTCCAATCCAGAAGAAAGGCAATGCGAAAGAATGCTCAAACTACTGCACAATTGCACTCATCTCACATGTTAGCAAAATAATACTCAAAATTCTCCAAACCAGGCTTCAGCAATACATGAACCATGAACTTCCAGATGTTCAAGCTGGTTTTAGAAAAGGCAGAGAAACCAGAGATAAAATTGTCAACATCCTCTGGATTATGGAAAAAGCAAGAGAGTTCCAGAAAAACATCTATTTCTGCTTTATTGACTATGCCAAAGCCTTTGACTGTGTGGATCACAATCAACTGTGGAAAATTCTTCAAGAGATGGGAATACCAGACCACCTGACCTGCCTCTTGAGAAATCTGTGTGCTGGTCAGGAAGCAAGAGTTAGAACTGGACATGGAACAACAGACGGGTTCCAAATAGGAAAAAGAGTACGTCAAGGCTGTATATTGTCACCCTGCTTATTTAACTTCTATGCAGAGTACATCATGAGAAACATGGGGCTGGAAGAAGCACAAGCTGGAATCAAGGTTGCCGGGAGAAATATCAATAACCTCAGATATGCAGATGACACCAGCCTTCTGGCAGAAAGTGAAGAGGAACTAAAAAGCCTCTTGATGAAAATGAAAGAGGAGAGTGAAAAAGTTGGCTTAAAGCTCAACATTCAGAAAACGAAGATCATGGCATCTGGTCCCGTCACTTCATGGGAAATAGAGGGGAAACAGTGAAAGCAGTGTCAGACTGTATTTTGGGGTGCTCCAAAATCACTGCAGATGGTGACTGCAGCCATAAAATTAAAAGACATTTACTCCTTGGAAGAAAAGTTATGACCAACCTAGATAGCATATTGAAAAGCAGAGATTACTTTGCCAACAAAGGTCCGTCTAGTCAAGGCTATGGTTTTTCCAGTGGTCATGTATGGATGTGAGAGTTGGACTGTGAAGAAAGCTTAACACTGAAGAATTGATGCTTTTGAACTGTGGTTTTGGAGAAGACTCTTGAGAGTCCCTTGGACTGCAAGGACATCCAACCAGTCTATTCTGAAGGAGATCAGCCCTGGGATTTCTTTGGAGGGCATGATGCTGAAGCTGAAACTCCAGTCCTTTGGCCACCTCTTGCGAAGAGTTGACTCATTGGAAAAGACTCTGATGCTGGGAGGTAATGGGGTCAGGAGGAGAAGGGGATGACAGAGGATGAGATGGCTGGATGGCATCACTGACTCAATGGACGTGAGTCTGAGTGAACTCTGGGAGTTGGTGATGGACAGGGGGACCTGGCGTGCTGTGATTCATGGGGTCACAAAAGTCGGACATGACTGAGCAACTGAAGTGAACTGAGTGGGACTGGATGCCATGACCTTAGTTTTTTGAATGCTGAGTTAGTTTTAAGCCAGCTTTTTTATTCTCCTTTTTCACTTTCATCAAAAGACTCTTTAATTCCTCTTAGCTTTCTGCCATTAGTGTGATAACATCTGCATACCTATTATGGGGCCTAGAACTTTTGCAACACTGTGAGAACTTCTTTGGTATAATTATTCTCGAGTCTGTAAGTCACCTGCTGCTGCTGCTGCTGCTGCTAAGTCGCTTCAGTCATGTCCGACTCTGTGTGACCCCATAGACTGCAACCCACCAGGCTCCCCTGTCCCTGGGATTCTCCAGGCAAGAACACTGGAGTGGGTTGCCATTTCCTTCTGCAATGCATGAAAGTGAAAATTGAAAGTGAAGTCGCTCAGTCGTGTCCGACCCTCAGCCACCCAATGGACTGCAGCCTTCCAGGCTCCTCCGTCCTTGGGATTTTCCAGGTAAGAGTACTGGAGTGGGGTGAAGTCACCTGCTAGGCGGCTCTATAGTGGGGCTAATGGCCACCTCTTCCAAGAGGGCTTATGCAACACTCTGTGCCTCCCAGGACTGCTGCTGCCCTATCCTTGTGGAAGGCCACTGCTGACCCATTCCTCCTCAAAAGAAAGAAAGAATTGAAGTCGCTCAGTCGTGTCCGACTCTTTGCGACCATATGGACTGTAGCCTATCAGGCTCCTCCGTCTATGGAATTTTCCATGCAAGAGTACTGGAGTGGGTTGCCATTTCCTTCTCCAGGGGATCTTCCCGACCCAGGGATCGAACCCAGGTCTCCTGCATTGCAGGCAGAAGACACTTTATCTTCTGAGCCACCAGGGAAGCCCCTCAAACACTCAAAGGCAGATCAGGCTCAGTTTATTGTGGGGATTACTGCTCCTTTCCCTGGGTCCTGGTGCACACAAGTTATTGCCTGTGCCCTCCAAGAGTCTCTAGTGGGTATGAGGTTTGATTTTTAAATGAGATTGCACCCCTCCTACTGTCTTGTTGCCCTTGGACATAGGGTACTTGAACAACAACAACAATCTGCATATCTGAGGTTGTTGATATTTCTCCTGGCAGTCTTGATTCCAGCTTGTGATTCATCCAGCCTGGCATTTTGCATGATGTACTATGCATGTAAGTTAAGTAAATAGGGTGACAATATACAGCCTTGATGTACTTTCCCCATTTTGAACAACTCCATTTTTCCATGTCCGGTTCTAACTGTTTGTTTTTGATTTGCATACATGTTTCTCAGGAGGCAAGTAAGGTGGTCTGGTATTCCTATTTTTTAAAGAATTTTCCAGGAGGGCGGTCCTAAAATGGCAGAGGAATAGGACAGGGAGACCACTTTCTTCCCCACAAATTCATCAAAAGAATTTTTAAACGCTGAGTAAATTCCACTAAACAACTTCTGAATGCCAGCAGAGGACATCAGGCACCCAGAAAAGTAGCACAGTCTTTGAAAAGATGTAGGAAAAAATATAAAAGACAAAAAAAAAGAGACAAAAGAGGCAGGGACGGAGCTCCGTCCCTGGGAAGGGAGTCTTAAAAAGAGAGAAGTTTCCAAACACCAGGAAACACTCTCACTGTCGAGTCTATGGTGAGCCTTGGAAGCACAGAGGGCAAAATAACAGGGAGGAAAAATAAATAAATAATTAAAACCTGCAGATTACGAGCCCAACGATAACTCCCCCAGTGGAGAAGCAGCGCAGATGCCTGCATCCACCACTAGCAAGCAGGGTCTTGGCAGGGAGGCACAGGCTCCGTTGCATAGAGTAAGAATCGGGCCTGAATGCCCTGAGGGTAATCACAGCAAACTAACTTGGGCTAGCAAACCATACTGTGGGATAGCTACCACGCCAAAAGCCCTAAGACACCACCAGGACTGCACACAGAACAAAGGACTAAACAGAATTCACCGGCTACAGACCATCCCCCTCCGGTGATAGGCAGCCAGAGCCGGAAGGGGGCAATCACAGCCCCAGAGAGACATTATCCACCAAACTTCAAGCAGGCTTCTATGCTAACTAAGACTTCCTGGGGTTCTGGACAGTCATCATCCGCCTGAGAAAGTGTGCCGGTTGTACATCCATCCAGAAAACCGAGCAGCAGGGATGGGAGAGGCTATAAGTTGGAGCGACCACACTCGCCAAACACCTCATCACCTGAGCTGCTCAGACCTGGGAAGGGCACAAAACGCAGGCCCAATGGAGTCTGCACCTCTGAGGACTACCTGAGTGCCTGAACCTGAGCAGCTTAGACCTGGGAGGTGCATGCAGCCCAGGGCCGGCCTCGGATGGTTCCCAGCAGAGCAACATAGAGCTTGAGCAGTCTATGCAGGGAGGGCACACAGGCTGTGAGCGAGGGCAGGCCCAGTGTGGCTGAGACACTGCAAGCACACATCAGTGTTATTTGTTTGCAGCGTCCCTCCCTCCCCACAGTGCGACTGAACAAGTGAGCGTGAAAAAAAAAAAAAAAAAAGTGTCCACCACCGCCCCCCTTGTGTCAGGGCGGAAATCAGACACTGAAGAGACCAACAAACAGAAGAAGCTAAAACAGAGGGAACTGCCTTGAAAGTGGCAGGCGCAATAGATTAAAACCCTGTAGTTAGTACCAACTACATAGGAAGGGGCTTATAGATCTTGAGAAATATAAGCCGGACCAAGGAACTATCCGAAAATGAACTGACCCCACACTGCCCACAACACCAGAGAAAGTCCTAGATATATTTTTACTATTTTTACGATCATTCTTTTTTTTTCTTGTTTTTAAACTTTTTTTTTTTTTAATTTTTAGGTCTCCTATTACTCCTTTAATTTTCATTTTTATAACCTAGTATTACTTACAAAAAAAAAGACCCTATTTTTAAAGGAAACTTCATATATATATATATATATATTTTAAATAATTTTTGTGACTTTGTTTTTCTTCTTCTTCTTCTTTTCTTTAACATTGTATTTTTGAAAATCCAACCTCTACACTAGATTTTTAATCTTTGCTTTTTAGTATTTGTTATCAATTTTGTACCTTTAAGAACCCAATCTTCTGTACCCATTTTTACTTGGGAGCAAGATTACTGGCTAGACTGTTCTTTACTCCTTTGGACTTTCCTTTTTCTCCACCAGGTTGCCTCTGTCTCCTCCCTCCCCCTTCTCTTCTCTACCCACTCTATAAATCTCTGTGTGTTCCAGAGAGTGGAAAACACTTAGGGAACTGATTACTGGCTGGATCTGTCTCCCTCCTTTTGATTCCCCCTTTTTATCCTCCTGGCCACCTCTGTCTCCTTCCTCCCTCTTCTCTTCTCTGTATAATTACGTGAACATCCCTGAGCAGTCCAGACTGTGGAGTGCAAGGAAGTGATTACTGGCTAGCTTGCTCTCTCCTCTTTTGATTCCACCTCATCTCATTAGGGTCACCTCTAACTCCCTCCTCCCTCTTCTCTTCTCCATGTAACTCTGTGAACCTCTCTGGGTGTCCCTCACCGTGAAGAAACTTTTCATCTTTAACCTAGATGTTTTATCAACAGTGCTGCATAGAAGGAGAAGTCTTGAGACTACTGTGAAAATAAGACTGAAACCAAAAGCAGGAGGCTTAAGTCCGAATCCTGAGAACACCAGAGAACTCCTGATTCCAGGGAACATTAATCGATAGGAGCTCATCAAACACCTCCATACCTACACTGAAACCAAGCACCACCCAAGGGCCAACAAGTTCCAGAGCACGACATACCATGCAAATTCTCCAGCAACACAGGAACACAGCCCTGAGCTTCAACATACAGGCTGCCCAAAGTTATTCCAAAACCACTGACATCTCAAAACACATTACTGGACACTTCATTGCACTGCAGAGAGAAGAAATCCAGCTCCACCCACAAGAACACCAACACAAGCTTCCCTAACCAAGAAACCTTGACAAGCCACCGATGCAACCCTACTCAAAGCGAAGAAACTCCACAATAAAGAGAACTCCACAAACTGCCAGAATACAGAAAAGCTACCCCAAATGCAACAATAAAATTAGATGAAGAGACAGGAATACAGCATGTAAAGGAACATTATAAATGCCCACCAAAACAAATAAAAGAGGAAGAGATAGGGAATCCACCTGATAAACAATTCCAAATAATGATAGTGAAAATGATCCAAAATCTTGAAATAAAAATGGAATCACAGATAAATAGCCTGGAGACAAGGATTGAGAAGATGCAAGAAAGGTTTAACAAGGACCTAGAAGAAATAAAAAAGAGTCAATATATAATGAATAATGCAATAAATGAGATCAAAAACACTCTGGAGGCAACAAATAGTAGAATAACAGAGGCAGAAGATAAATTTAGTGAATTAGAAGATAGAATGGTAGAAATAAATGAATCAGAGAGGAAAAAAGAAAAACAAATTAAAAGAAATGAGGACAATCTCAGAGACCTCCAAGACAATATTAAACGCTGCAACATTCGAATCATAGGAGCCCCAGAAGAAGAAGACAAAAAAAAAGATCAAGAGAAAATACTTGAGGAGATAATAGTTGAAAACTTCCCTAAAATGGGGAAGGAAATAATCACCAAATTCCAAGAAACTGAGAGAGTCCCAAACAGGATAAACCCAAGGCGAAACACCCCAAGACACATATTAATCAAATTAACAAAGATCAAACACAAAGAACAAATATTAAAAGCAGCAAAGGAAAAACAACAAATAACACACAAGGGGATTCCCATAAGGATAACAGCTGATCTTTCAATAGAAACTCTTCGGGCCAGGAGGGAATGGCAAGACATACTGAAAGTGATGAAAGAAAATAACCTACAGCCCAGATTACTATAGCCAGCAAGGATCTCATTCAAATATGAAGGAGAAATCAAAAGCTTTAGAGACAAGCAAAACCTGAGAGAATTCAGCACCACCAAACCAGCTCTCCAACAAATGTTAAAGGATATTCTCTAGACAGGAAACACAAAAAGGGTGTATAAACTCGAACCCAAAACAATAAAGTAAATGGCAACAGGATCATACTTATCAATAATTACCTTAAACGTAAATGGGTTGAATGCCCCAACCAAAAGACAAAGACTGCCTGAATGTATACAAAAACAAGACTCCTATATATATTGTCTACAAGAGACCCACCTCAAAACAAGGGACACATACAGACTGAAAGTGAAGGGCTGGAAAAAGATATTCCATGCAAATAGAGACCAAAGGAAAGCAGGAGTAGCAATACTCATATCAGATAAATAGACTTTAAAACAAAGACTGAAAAGAGACAAAGAAGGTCACTACATAATGATCAAAGGATCAATCCAAGAAGAAGATATAACAATTATAAATATATATGCACCCAACATAGGAGCACCACAATATGTAAGATGAATGCTAACAAGTATGAAAGGGGAAATTAACTATAACACAATAATAGTGGGAGACTTTAATACTCCACTCACACCTATGGATAGATCAACTAAACAGAAAATTAACAAAGAAACACAAACTTTAAATGATACAACAGACCAGTTAGACCTAATTGATATATATAGGACATTTCACCCCAACACAATGAATTTCACCTTTTTCTCAAGTGCACATGGAACCTTCTCCAGGATAGATCACATTCTGGGCCATAAATTTAGCCTTGGTAAATTTAAAAAAAAATGAAATCATTCCAAGCATATTTTCTGACCATAATGCAGTAAGATTAGATCTCAATTACAGGAGAAAAACTATTAAAAATTCCAACATATGGAAGATGAACAACACGCTGCTGAATAATCAACAAATCACAGAAGAAACCAAAGATGAAATCAAAATATGCATAGAAACGAATGAAAATGAAAACACAACAACCCAAAACCTGTGGGACACTGTAAAAGCAGTGCTAAGGGGAAAGTTCATAGCAATACAGGCATACCTCAAGAAACAAGAAAAAAGTCAAATAAATAACATAACTCTACACCTAAATCAACCAGAAAAGGAAGAAATGAAGAACCGCAGGGTTAGTAGAAGGAAAGAAATCATAATAATTAGGGCAGAAATAAATGCAAAAAAAAAACCCAAAAGAGATCAAAGCAAAAATCAACAAAGCCAAAAGCTGGTTCTTTGAAAGGATAAATAAAATTGACAAACCATTAGCCAGACTCATCAAGAAACAAAGGGAGAAAAATCAAATCAATAAAATTAGAAATAAAAATGGAGTGATCACAACAGAAAATACAGAAATACAAAGGCTCATAAGAGACTACTATCAGCAATTATATGCCAATAAAATGGACAACGTGGAAGAAATGGACAAATTCTTAGAAAAGTACAACTTTCCAAAACTGAACCAGGAAGAAATAGAAAATCTTAACAGACCCATCATAAACATGGAAATTGAAACTATAATCAGAAATCTTCCAACAAACAAAAGCCCAGGACCAGGCGGCTTCACAGCTGAATTCTACCAAAAATTTAGAAAAGAGCTAACAACACCTATCCTACTCAAAGTCTTCCAGAAAATTTCAGGGAAGGAAAACTTCCAAACTCATTCTATGAGGCCACCATCACCCTAATACCAAAACCTGATAATGATGCCACCAAAAAAGAAAACTACGGGCCAATATCACTGATGAACATAGATGCAAAAATCCTTAACAAAATTCTAGCAATCAGAATCCAAAAACACATTAAAAAGATCATACATCATGACCAAGTGGGTTTTATCCCAGGAATGCAAGGATTCTTCAATATCCACAAATCAATCAATGTAATACACCACACTATCAAATTGAAAAATAAAAGCCATATGACTATCTCAGTAGATGCAGAGAAAGCCTTTGACAAAATTCAACATTCATTTACGATAAAAACTCTCCAGAAAGCGGGAATAGAAGGGACATACCTTAACATAAAAAGCTATATATGACAAACCCACAGCAAACATTATCCTCAATGGTGAAAAATTGAAAGCATTTCCCCTAAAGTCAGGAACAAGACAAGGGTGCCCACTTTCAACACTACTATTCAACATAGTTCTGGAAGTTTTGGCCACAGCAATCAGAGCAGAAAAAGAAATAAAAGGAATCTAAATTGGAAAAGAAGAAGTAAAATTCTCACTGTTTGCAGATGACATGATTCTCTACATAGAAAACCCTAAAGATTCCACCAGAAAATTACTAGAGCTAATCAATGAATATAGTAAAGTTGCACGATATAAAATCAACACCCATAAATCCCTTGCATTCCTATATACTAATAATGAGAAAATAGAAAGAGAAATTAAACAAACAATTCCATTCACCATTGTAACAAAAAGAATAAAATACTTAGGAATATATCTACCTAAAGAAACTAAAGACTTATATATAGAAAACTATAAAGCACTGCTGAAAGAAATCAAAGAGGACACTAATAGTTGGAGAAATATACCATGTTCATGGATTGGAAGAATCAATATAGTGAAAATGAGTATACTACCCAAAGCAATCTATAGATTCAATGCAATCCCTATCAAGCTACCAATGGTATTTTTCACAGAGCTAGAACAAATAATTTCACAATTTGTATGGAAATACAAAAAACCACGAATAGCCAAAGCAATCTTGAGAAAGAAGAATGGAATTGGAGGAATCACCCTGCCTGACTTCAGGCTCTACTACAAAGCCACAGTCATCAAGACAGTATGATACTGGCACAAAGACAGAAATATAGATCAATGGAACAAAATAGAAAGTCCAGAGATAAACCCACACACCTATGGACACCTTATCTTTGACAAAGGAGGCAAGAATATTCAATGGAGAAAAGACAATCTCTTTAACAAGTGGTGCTGGGAAAACTGGTGAACCACTTGTAAAAGAATGAAACTAGAACACTTTCTAACACCATTCTCAAAAATAAACTCAAAAGGGATTAAAGATCTAAATGTAAGACCAGAAACTATAAAATTCTTAGAGGAGAACATAGGCAAAACACTCTCTGACATAAATCACAGCAGGATCCTCTATGACCCACCTCCCAGAATATTGGAAATAAAAGCAAAAATAAACAAATGAGACCTAATTAAATTAAAAGCTTTTGCACAACCAAAGAAACTATAAGCAAGGTGAAAAGACAGCCTTCAGAATGGGAGAAAATAATAGCAAATGAAGCAGCTGACAAACAACTAATCTTAAAAATATACAAGCAACTCCTGCAGCTCAATTCTAGAAAAATAAACGACCCAATCAAAAAATGGGCCAAAGAACTAAATAGACATTTCTTCAAAGAAGACATATAGATGGCTAACAAAAACATGAAAAGATGCTCAACATCACTCATTATCAGAGAAGTGCAAATCAAAACTACCATGAGGTACCATTTCACACCAGTCAGAATGGCTGCGATCCAAAAGTCTACAAGCTATAAATGCTGGAGAGGGTGTGGAGAAAGGGAACCCTCTTACACTGTTGGTGGGAATGCAAACTAGTGCAGCTACTATGGAGAACAGGGTGGAGATTCCCTAAGAAACTGGAAATAGAACTGCCTTATGATCCAGCAATCCCCCAGCTGGGCATACACACTGAGGAAACTGGAATTGAAAGAGACACGTGTACCCCAATGTTCATCGCAGCACTGTTTATAGTAGCCAGGACACGGAAGGAACCTAGATGTCCATGAGCAGCTGAATGGATAAGAAAGCTGTTGTACATATACACAATGGAGTATTACTCAGCCATTAAAAAGAATACATTTGAATCAGTTCTAATGAGGTGGATGAAACTGGAGCCCATTATACAGAGTGAAGTAAGCCAGAAGGAAAAACACCAAATACAGTATAGTATTGCATATATATGGAATTTAAAAATAGGGTAATGATAACTCTGTATGTGAGACAGCAAAAAAGACACAGATGTATAGAACAGTCTTTTGGACTCTGTGGGAGAGGGAGACAGTGGGATAATTTGGGATAATGGCATTGAAACATGTATAATATCATATGAGAAACGAATCACCAGTCCAGTTTCGATGCAGGATACAGGATGCTTGGGGCTGGTGCACTGGGATGACCCAGAGGGATGGTATGGGGAGGTAGGTAGGAGCAGGGTTCAGGATTGGGAACACGTGTACACCCGTGGCGGATTCATGTTGATGTTTGGCAAAACCAATACAATATTGTAAAGTAATTAGCCTCCAATCAAAATAAATTAGTTTTTTTTTCCAGTTTGTTGTGATTTACTTAGTCAAAGGCTTTAATGTAGTCAATGAAGCAGATGTTTTTATGGAATTCTCTTACTTTTTCTATGATCCAAAGGATGTTCACAATTTGATTTTAATAGCACTTTCCAAATTCTGCTTTTTTTCCTACTATATTTGTAACTCAGTGGGTTGATTGTAGTACCTAGTTTTATTTTTCCTTGAGATAGTTCTAATTTTGCTTTCATTTCTGTGATGTGTTTCTCTAATTTTTTTTTTGAAGTGTTACAGAAGAACATAGTATCACCTATTATCTCTCTATATATCACAATAGTTCTTGTATCTTCTTTATGCTCTTCTAGAGAGAATATGGCTTTGATGATTTTTTAAAAATTTTTTGGTGAAATATTTTGCCACAGTTCTCATGTCTTTTGTTGCAATATTGTTCTGGTAAATTTTTTTTTTTTTTAACTTGCCATGCACCTTTCCCGTCACTGTCTTTCATATTTCTTACCTGTGTGTTGTGAATTTTTTTAAATCTTTTGAATGAGGTTTATTATTTTTTGTTTGTTTGTTTGTTTGTTTTTAGACAAGCTATTTCCTGGAAGTTTTGTTAAAGGGGATAGGGCTCTACTCCAAGGTAAGAGTTACTTATTTGTGTCTAAGGATTTTGTCAGTGTTCTGTTACCTTTTATTGTTTTTTCTGGCCCAAAGAAATAGACAGACATAAGCAATACATCTTGATATATGAATACCAATACCAATGAGAATGCCACAAATATAGGTTGCTTCCTGGAAATTTGAATTGTCTGTGTGTTTCTTTGTTCCATTATTACCTCTTCGATTTTGTGGAAGCAAACCAGATCTAGAGAAACTCACAATACTGGTGTATGCATAATTTTCTTGCTGTTGAAATTGAGGAGCTCTCATTTCACACATCAAAATACCCACCTTATATTAGGAAATTGAAAATTTCTGACTTTATAAGCTTTGTGGTTCTATATTTCTTCGTTTAGTTTCTTCTACAATCGTGCTTGATTTCATTGTTTGGAACACATTCCAGTCATTTTTCATTTCAAGGTTTTCTCTGAATAGAGTTAAAAAAAATCAGAGTTTGCATGTATCTTTCTCCTGTTTCTTGTTGCTTTTAGGGTGACTTCCAAGAAGAGAATAGAATGTACAACAAAACACTGTCATCTTGAAACCAACCAAAAGTGTCATATTTTTTAAAATAATTAAATGAACAAATACCATAAATAATAGTTTTCTCAAAAATACAATATACTCATTCACCACTAAGATTGCCCTAATCCAAATTTTTTCTTTATCACTACTCTGTCTGAGTATTTCTAAATTTTGCTGGAATATTTTAAAATTGGTCAATCAATCTCACCCAATTAAGTGGGCTACTTATATTCCTATACCTACTTCATCCACTTTTTTCTCCCTTGTGATGAGAACTCTTAGGGTTTACTCTTAACTTCCACATATATATAAGCATTAATTATCTTTACCATGTTGTACATTATATCCCTAGTACTTACATATCTTACAACTGGAAGTTTGTACCTTCATCTAATTCCCCCTAGCCCTCCATGCCTGCCTCTGGTATTCACAAATCTTATCTTTTTTTTCTGATTTTTTTTTTGTTTGCTGGTTTATTTGTTCTAAGTGTAATTGACCTAAAACTCTATGTTAGTTTCAGTTAGAAAACATGGTAATTTGATATTTATATGCATTTCAAAATGATCACCACAAGAAATCTAGTTAGTATCTGTCACCATACAAAGATATGACATAATTACTGACTATACTACCCACACTTGACTCACAATTTTTGTAACTGGAAGATTTTACCTCTAATTCCCCTCACCTATTTCTCTCCTTCCCCTGACCCACCTCCCCTGTGGCAACCACATGTTTGGTCTTTGTGCTAATGACTTTGTTTTTGTTTTCTTATGTATGTTTATTTGTTTTGTTTTTAAAATTCCACATAAGTGAAATCATACAGCATTTGTCTTTCTCTAACTTTATCTCACTTAGTATAATACTCTCTAGGTCCTTCTATGTTGTTGCAAATGGCAAGATTTCATTATTATTATTATTTTTTATGGTTGAATAATATACCATTATGTATATATATAACAAATCTTTGTCCACTCAACAAGTGATGGTTACTTGGGTTGCTTGCATATATTGGTTATTGTAAATAATGCTGCAATGGGCATATTGAGTGCATGTATCTTTTCTAATTTGTGTTTTTATTTTAATCAGATAAATATCCAGGACTGGAATTACTTAATCAGATGGTGGTTCTATTTTTAATTTTTTGAGGAATATCCATACTGTTTTCCCTAGTGGCTGTACCAGTTTACCTTCCCACTAACAGTGCATGAAGGGCTCTTTTTCTCCATGTTGTCACCAACACTTGTTATTTTTTGTCTTTCTGGTAAGTGTGAGATGATATCTCATTATAATTTTGGTTTGCATTTCCCTGTTGAGTAGTGATATTGAGCATCTTTTCATCTGCCTAATAGCCATCTGTATGTCTTCTTTGGAAAGATACCTATTCAGGTCTTCTGCCTATTTTTAATCAGGTTACTTGTTTCTCTGATGTTGAGTTGTATGTGTTCTTTGTATATTTTGGATATAACCCCTTATAAGATATATTATTTACAAATATTTCTCCCATTCAGTAGCTGGCCTTTTTGTTTTGTATATAGTTTTCTTCACTGTGAAGAAAAAAAAATTTTTTTTCAGTTTGATGTAGTACCATTTGTTTATGTTTGCTTTTGTTTATCTTGGCTGAGGAGATATAACCAAAAAAAAAAAAATTACTAAAACCAATGTTAAATTTTAAAAAAGTACTGCCTATGTTTCCTTCTTGAAATTTTATGACTTCAGGTCTTACATTCATCAAGCATTTTGAAGTTATTTTTATGTTTGATGTGAGAAAGAACTTTAGTTTGATTCTTTGGTGTGGGGCTATCTGATTTTCCCAACACCATTTATTAAGGAGGCTATCTTTTCCCCATTGTATATCCTTGCCTTCTTTGTCTTGGGTTAATTGACCATAGATGTGTGTAGTTTTTTCTGGACATTCTATGTGAACATTGACTATGTGTCTGTTTTTGTACCACTACCATACTCTTTTGATTACTGTAGCTTTGTATTATAGTTTAAAATCAGGGATCATGATACCTCCAGCTTTTTCCTTCAGTCTTAATTGGGGTTTCTGTGTTTCCATACAAGTTTGAGGGTTATTTTTTCTAGTTCTGTGAAAAGTGCTGTAAATATTTTGATAAGAATTTCTCTAAATCTAAAGATTGACTTGCATAGTATTGTCATTTTAACAGTATTAGTTCTTCCAATCCATGAGCATGTTATAACTTTTCATCTATTTTTGTGTTTTTAAGATAAAAAAGAAAATCCTTGAAAATAATGACAATTAAAACTTGAGCATTAAATGAGTGAGATATATTGCAGCTGCCCTTATTGTGTGTGGGAAAGGAATGCCAATTTCAGTAATATCAAGATTTGGGTTAACTCTCCCCTATCTCTGCCCTGAGATGAAGTTTTAGGAAAATAGAAAGTTAGAACTGAGATTTATAAATAAAATTAGCAAACAAGAAAGACTATATTATTTGTTAAAACAGAGAGCAGATAAAACTATGTCTATCAGCACAGAGACAATGAAATTTGTCTTTCTTGTCCTGGCGTGTGGATGAAAGAAGAAAAAAACTGATTATTTGAAATATGGATCTTAATATGTACGTTTAGCATTAATGATATAGTATCTGAGACAGAGACTCCCAGGATGAGAAATTGACATTAAAATATATCCTGAATATTAATACCACTGAGTTACTTGGTAAAAGCAAATAAAAATGGCCTTGTGGAAATACTTTCCCAATCCAAAG
Organism: Bos grunniens; assembly: GCF_055505025.1. Taxonomy (NCBI): domain Eukaryota; kingdom Metazoa; phylum Chordata; class Mammalia; order Artiodactyla; family Bovidae; genus Bos; species Bos grunniens. The sequence goes on along the minus strand of NC_141194.1, from coordinate 80,739,944 downwards.
TCTGAAATGTTTTCATGTTTCATGATTAAACTGAAGACATTAAAGACAAACAGAAACTCATTAAAACATCCATGTAATAATGACAAATTTTCTATGAAAGAGCTATAATTATGGTGACCACAGATATGTCAACAAAAAATAATGAGATGCATAAGGAAGCAAGAATATAATGGGATGAAAATTTTCAAATTTCTTAGGAAAATTATCATGGCTTGTTAAATAATAGATTCTCAGAACAAATTTTTATTTTAAATTCAGATTAATGATGTTTACAGGAGACACACTCAAACTCCTTTCATGACATGGCATAGATTCACTCTTTTCAGCTTTTCCTCTCTAAATGCAACTCAATATCTCAAAATAATTCAATAATCAGTCACAAAAGGATTCTCAAAGGTGGAAAGGAGTCAGACAGGCTAAGGACTTTGTAAAATGAGGAAAGATACCGTGGTGAGATCCCTGTATTTTTCTCTCTCATATATTAAAGAATGGAGATTAGAGAGGCCTGCAGCCCAAAGTATCAGCAGACATAAATAGAAAAAAAAAAGAAAGAAAAATTATCCTACTAAGCAGCATCATACAGCCTATGTGAAACCTGTGGGTTTGAATGGGAGCACCAGAATAACAAAGCAGACTGCAATAACACTGTAAAGGCTACAACAACTAAAATTCCCTTGGAATTGCAGATCTCAAAAGTATACCAAGACCTATGTGCTAAACTTAAACAGGGTGACTGTGTGCTGAAATAGAATATTTAAATAGCATCGTGTCTCTTAACATAATAAACAAAATTTCCAAGATATAAAATCACTTGTCATGCCAAGAACCATGACAAACACCACTTGAGTGATAAAAGACTGTCAACTGATGAAAAAATGGAAAGAATCAGGCACTAAAATAATCTGAAAAGGATTTTCAAACAGCCATCATAAAAATATTTCAATAAACAATGATGAGTTCTATTGAAATTCAACTTAAAAAATAGAAAATCTAAGCAAAGAAATAAAATAAAAATTATTATAAAGTATTAAAAAGTACAGAATTAAAACTATAGAATTAAAAATACAATAACTAAAATTTGAAAACTTACTGTATGAGCTCAATGGTAGAGTGATGATGATAAAGTTAAAAGTAATGAATCTGAAGACAAAGTAAGAGTTTACTCAATTGGAAAAACAGAGAAATTAGTGTGGAAAAACTAATGAATGTAGCCTCAGGCACTTGTGTGGGTAAGAATCAAAAATTTAGAATTTGTCTCACTGGAGTCTTATAAGGACAAGAAAAAGAGATTGTGGCAGAAAAAAAAATGTATTTGAAGAAACAATAGCTGAAAAGTTACCAAATGTAGTGAAAGAAATAATTCTACAGGTTCAAAAAGCAAACGAATATTCAAAAAGATAGATCCAAATAAGTCCTCAGTATAAACTTCATAATTAAACTTCCGAAAATGAAGGACAATTTTTAAAATAGCTAAAAATCAGAGAGAACTGACACATTACCTATATAGGAACACACATTTAAATGACTCTGGATTTATCGTCTGAAATGATAAAGTCCAGAAGAAAGTGGCAAAACATTTTTGAAATACTTAATGAGAAGAAATGTTACCTATAAATCCTATACTCAGTGAAATATCCTTTAGGAACAGAGGGGAAATCAAGACATTCTTGGACAAAGGAAAACTAAGAACTTGTCATTAGCATATCTCTCCTATTAGAATGGCTAAAACAAACTCTCCAAACAAAAAGAAAAGGATAACAGAAGACTGAGACATTGAGAAATGAAAAAAATAGAATCAGTAATGATAAGAGTAAATAAAACACAAGATCCCTAACCCCATGAGTTTCTTAAATCATATTTAATGAATGAAATAAAAATTATATCATCATCTGATATGGTATTCAGCATATCTAAAAGAAATACTTAAGACTATTACTTAAAGGCAGAGCAGTGATTATTTTGTAATATATAGAAATATGGAATCACTATGTTGTGTACCAGGTACTAACATAGTGTTGTGGGTCAATTATACTTAAACAAACAAACAACAAACTCAAAAGAGATGAGATTTCTGGTTACCAAAGGAAGGGGGTGAGGGGAATAATAATTAGATGAAGGCAATCAAGTAGTACAAGATTCCATTATAAGATAAATAAGTACTAAGGATGTAATATATAACAATGATAAATATAATACTGTTGAATGTTATATATGGGGCTTCCCAGGTGGTGCTAGTGGTAAACAACCCGCCTGCCAATGTAGGAGACATAAGAGTTTGTTCCCTGGATTAGCAAGATCCCCTGGAGTAGGAAATGACAACCTACTCTAGTATCCTTGCCTAGAGAATCCCATGGACAGAAGAGACTGGTGGCTATGGTCCACAGAGGTGCAAAGAGTTGGACACAAATGAAATGACTTAGCACAGCATACACACATGTGATATATGAAACTTGTTAAGTGAGTAAATCCTGAGTTTTCATCACAATGAAAAAACTTTTTTTCTTTTATTTGTATCTATGAGATAATGTATGTTCACCAAACATATTGTGGTCATCATGAAATGACATATGTAAGTCAAACCATCATGCTGTATACCTTAAACTTATATAGTGCTGTATGTCAATTATTAATACATCTTAATAAACCTGAAAGGAAACTTTTTAATGGATAAATGAAGTAAAAGTAGAGTAGAATCGTTCAAAATCACTGACATTGGAGAAGGGAGAAGGCAGATGTCACCAGAGACTGCCTACCTGTAGTTTCTACTACCCCAAGTTAGAATAAAGAAATAACACTTTGATACATATGTGTCATGGTATATTGATCCTATTAATGTTATCTTTTAGGAAAAACTATGCTTCAGTCTTTCAGGAGACATGTAAAAATAGTGGTAAAAAAATGAAAAAGTGACAGCAACAGAAAAGAAAATAGCAACAGTTAAGAAAACTATAATGTATACAGCACCATATAAATGAAACAACACAGAATTCTACAAGGTGTTCAAGTAACTCACAGGAAGCCAAGAAAGGAGAAGCAGAGCATTGAGAAATGGAACAAACACAAAACAAATAATAAAATAGCAGGCTTAAAAAAACTACTTCAAATATAGATTATCTAAATTCACCAATTAAGAATAGAGAGGTAGGGAGGATAAGAAAACATGACCCAACTGTGTACTGTCTACAGGAAACTAATTTCAAATATAATGACATGGGCAGGTTGAAAATAAAAGCATGTGAAAGATATATCACATAAATATTAATATCTACATTAATATCACATATAATAGATCCTTATAGCAAAGAAAACTACAGGGACAAAGAGGGATATTACATAATGATAAAAAGATCAGTCCACTAAAATATATAGCAATCCCTAATGTGTATGCACCAAACACCAGAGTTTCAAATACATAAAGCTAGAACTGACAGAACTAAAATGAGAAATAATCAAATCCACAATTATAGTTTAAGACTTAAACACCCTTTCTCCATAATTATTAGAAAGACTAGACAGAAAATCAACAAAGAAATAGAACTGCCTAATATCATCAAGCACTATAATCTGTCACATAAGGACTCCCCACTTAATGATAGCAAAATGAATACTTTCTCAAATAGCCATGGAATATTCACCAAAATATGTCATATCCTGGGCCATAAAACAAACTCAATAAATTGAACAAAATTTAAATCATACAGAGTATATTGTTTGACCAAAGTGAAATTAGACCAGAAATCAACAACAAAAAAGACAATAATAAAATCTCCAAACTCTTGGAAAGAAAAAATATCTGAAAACACTGTGTGGTCAAAAATAAAGTCTCAAAAGTACAAATGAATATCAACATAGACTCTTTGAGTGTAAACAATACCAAAAGGGAAATTTATAGCATTAATACTTACATTAGAAGTGAGAGTTCTTGAATTAAAAAGTCCAAGTTTCAACCTCAAGAAACTATAAGAGAAAATAAGCCATATATAAGTAGAATGAAGGAAATAATAAAGATAAGAGTGGAAATAAATGACAGTGAAAATAAGAAACCAACACAGAAAAATCAATAAAATCAAAAGCTGGTTCCTGAAAATAATAACATTGATAATGTTCTAGCAAGTCAGACAAAGATAAAAAGAGTGAAGACACAAATGAGTAATGTCAAACATGAAATATCATTAGATATATTGTAACAATTAAAAGGATAATAAGTAATAAGTATCTCAGTCCATTTGGGCTGCTATAAAAATGCCATACTGAGCAGCTAATGATGAACATAATTTTATTTTAAACAGTTCTGCAGTCTGGTAGTCCAAGAAACAGGGTACCAGCATGTTTGGGTAAGATTTCAGACTTCTCTTTTTCCCAAACTGTGGAAGGAGAAAAGGATCTCTCTGGAAACTCTTTTGTAAGAGCACTAATCCTAGTAATGAAGGCTTTGCCCTCATGACTTAATCACCTCCCAAATCTCCACCTTCTCATTTTATCACCTTGGGTGTTTTATTAGGATTCAACATATGGATCTTAGGGGGATACATTCACCATAGCATAAGAAAGCAGTATAAATAACTTTATTTCTATGAGTACAAGTAATGAATAAATTCATCAAAAACTCTTAAATAACAAGATGAAATTGACAAGTGTAATTATCCTATAAGCATTAAAAATTGAAAAGTTAGAAAGCTCTCCAAAAGAAATCTTTAGACCCATGTGGGTTCACTGGGGAATCTATTAAAGATTTCTATGTATTTACTCTCAATTTATTTGCCTTTATATTTAAAATGAGTTTCTATGGATAACATGTGAAGTATTTAAGCTATTAACATAGGATAATTATTTATATATTTTGATTCAGACCTACTATTTTATTGTTTGTTTCACATTGGTTCCCTATCTTTTTTTATATGTTCCTTTTTGCCTGGCATTTTCTGGATTAGTTAATAATTTTTAGAATTCTATTTTTATTTGTCAGTTGGCTTTTAAGCCATATCACTTTGCATGAGATGATTTTTATTAATCTATGTAGAGTTCATTGATTCTTTTTTGTCATATCTATTCTATTTATTAAGACCAACCAGTAAAATTTTAATTTCAGGTATTGTATTTTTTTTAGTTTTAAAATGTGCAATTGTTTCTTTTATATTATGTATATCTCTACTCTGATTTCCCATTTTTTTCATTAATTGTAACATATTCTCTTTTAACACACTGAGCATAGTTATAAGGAATGTCTTAAAACCCTAGCCTAATAATTCCAATAGCTAGATAATCTCAGGACTGGCATCTGTTGGTTACATTTTCCTTTGAGATGGGGCATGTTATACTGGCTTTCATATGTCAGATAACTTTGGCTTATTCCCTTGATATTTGGAACATTATGTTGTAGAGATTCTTGATTTTGTTATACTACTCCAAGAATATTGATGTTTTGGCTTTAGCAAAAATTTACTTGGCATAAGTAATCACAAAGGCTAAATGTAAATAAATAAACATTTATAGCAGACAAAACAACCTGATAAAATTGTACAGTTACAGCAAACAAAATACATGTTAAATGAGTATTATTATGCATTAAGAAGCCCACTACAAAGTATAAAAATACTGTTTAGAATATTGTTATATTTATCAGAACTTAAAAAACTATATAATACAGAGATGTATAGAGCTATAAAGAGAAATTGAGACATCCACACTTATATTTTGATCTTTTAAAAAACCTTTCTTTTACTGCTTAATAAGTCATACTATTATAAAAGCACAAAAGTTTTAAATTATGCTATTAATAAGGCATATTTCATGGATTGTACATATGGTCAACATTTATTCACTTTCTGGAAATATGTTTGTGATAATAAATGACTGATTTTTTTTGGTTTTTATTCTAACTCCCTCTCCCCATCACCCCATCATCCATATGTGGCCCATACATTGTAGTTAGATTTTTAGAATCATTTAGATATCTATGAAAGAAAGCCCCAAATATTCAAAGGATATTAAAGTTAAATATGTTCAAAGCTTTTTTTTTTTAATATTTAGAATTATGTTTGATGTGGATTTAAGGAGCAAACAAACAAAAAGCATACCTTTCTTTTCCTTTTTGATCAATAATGTGAAACACTCAAGAATTAAGAGTACATTTGTAACTAAGAGACCTAAGCCTCATGTGGACATTAATGAAAAGAGTGTTTGGCATTTAAGTGGTGTAAATAAAGCTGCTGAATAGAACTACTTCAGTGATCAATATTGTCTAATTCAGAACTCCAAGCCTTTTTAGCTGTAAAGGACAAGGGATAACAAATCAAGAAAATGCTCTAACCTTGTTGTTAGATTTCTCAATTTAAAAATATGCTATTTATCCTCTTATTCTCTACCAGTCCCTATAATGTACTGAAATAAATATATTTTAAAAACAACTGTATCCCTAGCCTTCAACAGAAGTATCTGAACTACTAAGGGTCTCTGTTAAGGCTGGATGTGTTTTTATGCACATAATTTTCTGTCGGGAGCCGTGTTAGGCATTACTGATAAAATGGAGGCATGGCCCCAACCCCCTCTCTTTGTCCTGCAGGCACGGACCCGGGATGAAGGAGTTAGGCCTTGTGATTCTGACTTGTTTTCTCCTCTCCTTGGCTGAGTTGACTGAAAAGGGATGTTAAGGTGCTTATTGTTCTTGAGAGGAGCATGAGAAGGCACAAAGCCTTCTGCAGCTGTGCTCAGAGAATAATTCATAAAGTTAATCATTGACATTTGTTTAAGGACTTTTACAAAAGAGTGCTCCAGGATGAGCACATAGGCTGCAGCTTGAAGCCATGGGAGGGATTTCTATCTGAAGCCTATTTGTGAGGAGAATGTTTATGGCAAAAGAGTTTACTAAATTTAGGGCTTAGAAATAATTAAAATAGTTATAAGTTAAAGATTTAAGGAATGTTGTAATGGTAGCATATTTTACTATAGCTTATAGAGGTTAGGAATCTTAGAGATACTATAGCTTGAAGCCTTTTTAAGAGATAGTGAGCTTAGGATGTTCAGGATTTAGAAAGATAAGTAATAAACTGAGGAATGTAGTATGAGTTACAATGTAATCACAAGTTAACTATAAGACACATTAGAAGTAGATAATAGATGGTAAGGCTGATTCCGAGAAAATCACTGCAGCAGGAACTCTGTTTGAAGAGCAACAATGATTTATGGACACAATAAATCTGGGAGAGGGGGAACTGAAAATGTCAAACCTCTGACCTTATGCTTTTGTAAACGTATAAAAGAAAATCTTAAACTTGAAATAAATAGGCTGTCCAAGAAAACTGAGAGGCTGTCTCATTACTCACCGACACGATTCCTCCCTTCAGGTTGAATCCCTGGCTGCTGGAGCTGGACTCCGGCAATTTTCAAATGTGGTATTAAGTCATATTGATGTGTAATTTGCTACTGTTCATATAATTAGTACAGTAATGGTTTATTTCACTTTTACAATGTAGAAAAGGCCCAAGATTGTCTGTAAATTAATGGCATTCTCACTCATGAGCACTGTGATATATTTTGAATGGGAAGGAAATGAAGGTTCTACCTGGTGGTTTGAGAATTTATTATAATCAGCTTTATTCTATAGCTTAAAATGAGTGTGTGTGTGTGTATATATATATATATATATATATAGAGAGAGAGAGAGAGAGAGAGAGAGAGAGAGAAAGAGAGAGACTGTTTGCTGTTGTCATTTATCAAACCATCACTTAGAATTATAACTTTCTCTCTTACTTAAAAAATCAGATCTTTCTAACTGAAATACCATACATAGTAGATACTATGAATCAAAGTAGTTCTTTTCCCCACAGAATTTTGTGAATATCATAGACATGTTGGAATACATTTTTGAATGAGTCTACTGAGGAGAAGGGGACGACAGAGGATGAGATGGCTGGATGGCATCACCTACTTGATGGACGTGAGTCTGAGTGAAATCCAGGAGTTTGTGATGGACAAGGAGGCCTGGCGTGCTGCGATTCATGGGGTCACAGAGTTGGACACGACTGAGTGACTGAACTGAACTGTCAAGTCACTTTTCAGTCCTTGGTATGAAATTTGTGTTTTTCTTGCTCATTGACTTTAGAATCAGTAAGTTCACGGTGCACATATCAGGAAGCCTGGCTTGGAGAATTTTGAGCATTACTTTACTAGCATGTGAGATGAGTGCAATTGAGCAGTAGTTTGAGCATTCTTTGGCATTGCCTTTCTTTGGGATTGGAATGAAAACTTACCTTTTCCAGTCCTGTGGTCACTGCTGAGTTTTCCCAATTTGCTGGCATATTGAGTGCAGCACTTTCACAGCATCATCTTTCAGGATTTGAAATAGCGCCACTGGAATTCCATCACCTCCACTAGCTTTGTTCATAGTAATGCTTTCTAAGGCCCACTTGACTTCACATTCCAGGATGTCTGGCTCTAGATGAGATTACAACACCATGATTATCTGGGTCGTGAAGATCTTTTTTGTACAGTTCTTCTGTGTATTCTTGCTATCTCTTTTTAATATCTTCTGCTTCTGTTAGGTCCATACCATTTCTGTCCTTTATCGAGCCCATCTTTGCATGAAATGTTCCCTTGGTATCTTTAATTTTCTTGAAGAGATCTCTCGTCTTTCCCATTCTGTTGTTTTCCTCTACTTCTTTGCATTGATTGCTGAGGAAGGCTTTCTTATCTCTTCTTGCTATTCTTTGGAACTCTGCATTCAGATGCTTATATCTTTCCTTTTCTCCTTTGCTTTTCACTTCTCTTCTTTTCACAGCTATTTGTAAGGCCTCCCCAGACAGCCATTTTGCTTTTTTGCATTTCTTTTCCATGGGGATGGTCTTGATCCCTGTCTCCTGTACAATGTCACGAACCTCATTCCATAGTTCATCAGGCACTCTATCTATCAGATCTAGGCCCTTAAATCTATTTCTCACTTCCACTGTATAATCATAATGGATTTGATTTAGGTCATACCTGAGTGGTCTAGTGGTTTTCCCTACTTTCTTCAATTTAAGTCTGATTTTGACAATAAGGAGTTCATGATCTGAGCCATAGTTGGCTCCTGGTCTTGTTCTTGTTGACTGTATAGAGCTTCTCCATCTTTGGCTACAAAGAATATAATCAATCTGATTTCGGTGTTGACCATCTCGTGATGTCCATGTGTAGCGTCTTCTCTTGTGTTGTTGGAAGAGGGTGTTTGCTATGACCAGTGCATTTTCTTGGCAAAACTCTATTAGCCTTTGCCCTGCTTCATTCTGTATTCCAAGGCCAAATTTGCCTGTCACTCCAGGTGTTTCTTGACTTCCTACTTTTGCATTCCAGTCCCCTATAATGAAAAGGACATCTTTTTTGGATGTTAGTTCTAAAAGGTCTTGTAGGTCTTCATAGAACCATTCAACTTCAGCTTCTTCAGCATTACTGGTTGGTGCATAGACTTGGATTACTGTGATATTGAATGGTTTGCCTTGGAAACGAACAGAGATCATTCTGTCGTTTTTGAGATTGCATCCAAGTACTGCATTTCGGACTCTTTTGTTGACCATGATGGCTACTCCATTTCTTCTGAGGGTTTCCTGCCTTCAGTAGTAGATATAATGGTACTCTGAGTTAAATTCACCCATTCCAGTCCATTTTAGTTCGCTGATTCCTAAAATGTCGACATTCACTCTTATCATCTCTTATTTGACCACTTCCAATTTGCCTTGATTCATGGACCTGACATTCCAGGTTCTTATGCAATATTGCTCTTTACAGCATCAGACCTTGCTTCTATCACCAGTCACATCCACAACTGAGTATTGTTCTTGCTTTTGCTCCATCCTTTCATTCTTTCTGGAGTTATTTCTCCACTGATCTCCAGTAGGGTATTGGGCCCCTACTGACCTAGGGAGTTCCTCTTTCAGTATCCTATCATTTTGCCTTTTCATACTGTTCATGGGGTTCTCAAGGCAAGAATACTGAAGTGGTTTGCCATTCCCTTCTTCAGTGGACCACATTCTGTCATATCTCTCCACCATGACCTGCCCATCTTGGGTTGCCCCATGGGCATTTCTTAGTTTCATTGAGTTAGACGAGGCTGTGGTCCTAGTGTGATTAGATTTACTAGTTTTCTGTGAGTATGATTTCAGTGTGTCTTCCCTTTGATGCCTTCTTGCAACACCTATCGTCTTACTTGGGTTTCTCTTACCTTGTGCATGCAGTATCATTTCCTGATGTTCAAGCTGGTTTTAGAAAAGGCAGAGGAACCAGAGATCAAATTACCAACATCTGCTGAATCATGGAAAAAGCAAGAGAGTTCCAGAAAAACATATATTTCTGCTTTATTGACTATGCCAAAGCCTTTGACTGTGTGGATCATAATAAACCGTGGAAAATTCTGAAAGAGATGGGAATACCAGACCACCTGACCTGCCTCTTGAGAAATCTGTATGCCGGTCAGGAAGCAACAGTTAGAACTGAACATGGAACAACACACTGGTTCGAAATAGGAAAAGGAGTACGTCAAGGCTGTATATTGTCACCCTGCTTATTTAACTTATATGCAGAATACATCATGAGAAAAGCTGGACTGGAAGAAACACAAGCTGGAATCAAGATTGCCAGGAGAAATATTAGTAACCTCAGATATGCAGATGACACCACCCTTATGGCAGAAAGTGAAGAGGAACTAAAAAGCCTCTTGATGAAAGTGAAAGGGGTGAGTGAAAAAGTTGGCTTAAAGGTCAACATTCAGAAAATGAAGATCATGGCATCCGGTCCCATCACTTCATGGGAAATAGATGGGGAAACAGTGGAAACAGTGTCAGACTTTATTTTGGGGGGCTCCAAAATCACACTTAGTCCTTGGAAGGAAAATTATGACCAACCTAGATAGCATATTGAAAAGCAGAGGCATTACTTTGCCGACAAAGGTCCATCTAGTCAAGGCTGTGCTTTTTCCAGTGGTCATGTATGGATGTGAGAGTTGGATTGTGAAGAAAGCTGAGTGTTGAAGAATTGATGCTTTTGAACTGTGGTTTTGGAGAAGACTCTTGAGTGTCCCTTGGACTGCAAGGAGATCCAACCCATCCATTCTGAAGGAGATCAGCCCTGGGATTTCTTTGGAAGGAATGATGCTAAAGCTGAAACCCCAGTACTTTGGCCACCTCATGCGAAGAATTGACTCACTGGAAAAGACTATGATGCTGGAAGGGATTGGGGCAGGAGGAGAAGGGGATGACAGAGGATGAGATGGCTGGATGGCATCACGGACTCGATGGACGTGAGTCTGGGTGAACTCCGGGAGTTGGTGATGGACAGGGAGGCCTGGCGTGCTGTGATTCACGGGGTTGCAAAGAGTCCAACACAACTGAGCAACTGAACTGAACTGAACTGAACTGACTTTAGAATCAGTTGTTTTCCTTTGCTCTTCTACAATTCCACTGTGATGCATCTAAGTACATTTTTTTTTCTGGCAGTCTAATTGTGCTTCTTGAGTCTCAGGATGCATGTATTTCATCATTATGAAAACCTTTCTGTCATCTTTTTGAATACTGCCTCTACCTCAATCACCCTCTTCTTCAAGATCTCCTACAAGAGGTATATTGGATTTTGTTTTCATCATGCTTTTCTTAACTCTTAAACTATGCCAATAAAGTTTACATCTTTATTGTACTATACTGCATATTATATTCTTGCATTTCTATATTTTTAAAATGATATGTGTAGGTCAAGTTGTTGTTGTATTTTGAATTTATCCTGCATCTAGATAGTCTCTGAGCTTCTTGGATCTGTAATTTGGTGTCTAACAGTAATTTGGGGAAATTCTTTCATTATTTAATATTTGTTCTGTTCCTTTTTCTCTTTCTTCTCCTAGTATTCTCATTATGCATATGTTGCATAGTTTGCAGGTGTCCCCCAGTTCTTTGATATTCTCTTCTTGTTGGTTTTTTCCCAAGCTTTTGCCTCTTCAATTTCCAGTTTTATTGGTTTCTGCTCAGATATCCTCAAGCTCAGAGATTCTTTTCTCAGCTGTGTGCAATCTACTAAGCCCATAAAAAGCATTCTTTATTTCTGTTATTGATTTCATTTCAGATACACAGTTGTGTCCAAATCTTTCTGACTGCAGCACACCAGACTTCCCTGTCCATCACCAATTCCAGGAGCTTGCTCAAACTCTTGTCCATCAAGTCGGTGATGCCATCCAACCTTCTCATCCTCTGTTGTCCACTTCTCCTCCTCCCTTCAATCTTTCCCAGAATCAGCGTCTTTTCCAATGAGTCAGTATTACCCATCAGGTGGCCAAAGTATTGGAGTTTCAGTTTCAGCATCAGTCCTTCCAATGAATATTCAGGACTGATTTCCTTTAAGATTGACTGGTTTGATCTCCTTGCAATCCAAGGGACTCTCAAGAGTCTTCTCCAACACCACAGTTCAAAAGCATCAATTATTTGGTGCTCAGCTTTCTTTATAGTCCAGCTCTCACATCTCTACATGACTACTGGAAAAACCATAGCTTTAACTAGATGGACCTTTGTTGGCAAAGTAATGTGTCTGCTTTTTAATATGCTGTCAAGATTGGTCATAGCTTTTCTTGTAAGGAGCAAGCATCTTTTAATTTCATGGCTGTAGTCATCATCTGTAGTGATTTTGGAGCCCCCAAAAATAAAGTCTCTCACTGTTCACTGTCTCAGTGTTTAAACAGTGATAGTGTTTTAGAATTCTAGAATTTTTTTTTATTCTTTCTCAGAATTTCTATCTCTCTGCTTTCATTGCCCATCTGTTCTTGCATACTGTATAGTTTATTTTTAGAGCCGTAAGCACCTCAATCATAACTGTTTTAAATTCCCAGTCTGCTAATTCCAACATCCCTGCTATATCTAAGTCTGCTTGTGATGTATGGTCTCTCTTTAAACTCTGGTTTTTGGTGTGGTTTTTGTTTTGTTTTGTTTTGTTTTTTGCTTTTTAGTATGTCTTCTTTTTTTTTTTTTTTTTCCCTTGATAACCAGACAGGATGTAGTGGGTAAAAGGAACTGCTATAAATAGCTCTTTAGCAATGGAGAAGAGAATGACAACCCACTCCAGTATTCGGGCCTGGAGAATTCCATGGACTGTATAGTCCATGGGGTCGCAAAGAGTTGGACACAACTGAGTGACTTTCACTTTCACAATGTGGCGATAAGGTGTTGGGGATGGAGAAAGTGAAAGTCACTCAGTTGTGTCTGACTCTTCGTGACCCCGTGGACTGTATAGGTCATGGAATTCTCCAGGCTGGAATACTGGAGTGGGTAGCCTTTCCCTTCTCCAGAGGATCTTCCCAACCAGGGATCAAACCCAGGTCTCCTGCATTGCAGGCGGATTCTTTACCAGCTGTGCGCTAGGGAAGCCCAAGAATACTGGAGTGCATAGCCGATCCCTTCTCCAGCATATCTTCCCAACCCAGGAGTCAAACCTGGGTCTACTGCATTGCAGGCAGATTCTTTACCTATTGAGCTATTAGGGAAGCTTGGGAATGGAGAAGTAGTTTATAATCGTATAAGTAGGTCTCACTTTTCAGTGAACCTGTACTGTGGACAGTGAACTTCATATGAACTTCTCAGCTCCCATCATTGCCCCTCCTTGAGTGGGACAGAATGGGTAGAGTGGGCTAGAATTTGGTATTTCCCACTCCCTTGCTAGATTCTCTGATAAAACCCCTAGAGGCTAGGCTCTGGTTAAGTATTTTCTCCTGAGGGCAGGCTTTGTTGAGAAGAACAGAATGCTGTGCCATATTTCAAAGGAGTTCCTTTCCCCCTCTTTCTGCCAGAAGCACTGGAGGTGAAATTCATAAAAGTGTTGGGGTCGTATATAGCTGGTTCCCCTGGAGTTTGTATTTGTTGGGCTTTTTCATACTGAGCCTCCAGAAATTCATCATAGTTCAGATTTCCCTACCTCAGTATTGCTTCCTATAGTGGTCTATGCTTATGAGTTTCTGCTTCAGTAAGTTGCAGTTCTCTTTATTTGCCTGTTCTCTTCATTTTGCTGGACAATAGTTGGCCCTGTAACCTCACTTCTCTGATATAAGAGGAGCTGTTGATTTTTAAGTTTGTTCACCTTTTTCTTTGTTTGTAGGATGCAGTGGTGACTTCCAGCTTCTTCCATGACTGACCAGAAACAAGAAGTCTCCCAACTATGCATTCTATATCCAATAATTCTACCATTCTTGTCTAATTTTATATTTTAACCCATTCCTTGAAATATTTTATACCAAAGAGTGTATTTTCACTTGATTCTTATTTTGGTCAAAACAACTTATTTTTTATTTACATGTACATTTTTTTCTCTTAAGCTTTCAATCCTTTCTTTTATGTGTTTAATAAATAGGTATTTATATGGTCTCTCAGATTGTTCTTTTGTTGCCTCAAATTCTGAGCAGGCACCAAAAAGAAAAAACAGGAGAAGCATTGTCAAGCATGTGTAATGATTGCATTATTTCATTGCATGTTCTGTATTTTAAAAAATTATCTCATGTTAAATGAGGCTTATTTCTTCCCGTGAGAATCCCTTGTCACTCTGGTCATGAGAATATCCCTCCAGAGTGTTTTTGCATTTACTTGTATCAGGTACTGTTAGATCACCCCTGACTCAGAATCAAATTTATGTCAATTTCTTGGGTGCCTAGAACATATAAGTACTACCTGTTTCCATTTAACCCCACTCTTCAAATAAAGAATGGGACAAAGGTTCTAAATTCTAATGGAAAGTTTTTACTTTCCTCAATTCAGACCAATAAAATCACTTGTTATCTCTTGTTGCCAGTTGATGGGTTTTAACATTGTTTCCAATTTTACTTAAAGTATGGACTTTGTGGGTCTTATCTTTATGCAGAGATCTCAGTTCCAACTCCCTCTTTTTCCCCAAGGCTCTGAATCATACGTCTACATGGTTTTTATACCTAACTAACTTCAAATTTATTATCTAATAGGCAACTAATACTTTCCTCTCAGTTCTCTTTTCCTGGACAGACCTTGAGTAGTGCTAACTAATTTGCTTACATCTTTAGCTTTCTGTTCTTCTCCTCTGCCTATTCTTTTCTCCCTCCTTCTTCCCCTTTCTCCTCCTCTTTTTCTTTTTCTCTCCCTCCTTCTCTTTATCCTTCTTCTCCTTTGCAAAGGACTTTTTATTCTTATTTCTTATAAACTCTGCTGTAAAGTTTTAAAATTATATCCAATTTTTAAAAAAAAATTTAGTTTATATTTTTCATATTAAATCTGATGACCATATTGACAATATCAGAAGTTTCTTGTTAAATTATCTGCAATTTTCAAGATCTAGATTGTGTTTTATTTTACTACTCTCATAGAATGTTTGCACTGAAAAGAAATTAAAATATGATCTAGTGCAGAAATCCAAAATTATAATATCTCTAAGGATCACATAGGTAATATAAATTTATGAAATGGCAGGATATAAGACAATAACCAGTGCTAAGGTCTTGTTGTTGACCTGCAGAGTGTATATTTTAAAATATGTAACACTATGCTAGCCAAATAAGACAGTGCCACAGAATACTTGTATCAACCTCTTATTCTATATAAACTCCCTCATTCTATATATGATGAGATTGAGAACAGAAAAAGTCTTACCCAATTAGCACAGCTGGTCACTTGAGTCCCCTTTCTGACAATCATGACTACTGTAAATTTATAAAACAACTAGAGAATCATACAAACTTTGCAATAAAATGTAACATTATTTGGTAGACACAATATGCTATAAGAATTTAGAATAGTGACATAAAATGTTAAAGTTTTCAGTATTACCATCCTGTTTTTAAATCTTGAGCATGAAAATCCTCTTTCAGTTGCCCCATAGTATTTTTTTTTTTTCTTGTCAAAATATCACAATTAGCTTGGCTTAGAATGTAAATTATGCTTAGAAAATGTGACTGTGAAGAAATGTTCCTCTCCCCAAAACAAGTATGATCTAGAAGGCTGTTTTTCTTTTTTGTCAACTAAAGCCTGGTATAAAGCAAAGCACTTACTTAATTCTGCCTTCTGAGACACAGGCTGTGACCTGAAGCCCA
Source organism: Bos grunniens (assembly GCF_055505025.1). Taxonomy (NCBI): domain Eukaryota; kingdom Metazoa; phylum Chordata; class Mammalia; order Artiodactyla; family Bovidae; genus Bos; species Bos grunniens. The sequence continues at coordinate 80,723,899 of NC_141194.1, read as the reverse complement.
CTGATGGAGGAAGATGTATCTAGAGGGGACAGAACATTACTCAGATATTATCAGCTGCTTTTCCTGCAGCATATTGCTACCTTTGATCAAATACCTCATTAGAAGAGCACCAAGGAGCCCAGACAACGTTTAGAAAGATTTTTTTTTTCTTCTTCTCCATGAATGGCAAACATTGCATACAGGGATTTTTCCAAGGAAAAATAATTCATTGCTTATGCTTACCTCTTAACAACTATAACAGTTTTTCATTTATGATCACACTTATTCCTCAGAAAATTTTTGTGAGCATAAAATAATTATGGACCCATTTTTTATAGGAAGACAATGAAGCCCAGATAGATAAAATAAACAATTTTTATCCAATCACATAACTAGGACATGTAGAACCAAGACTCTACCTCAGGTGTTGTGGTTACAAATCAAGCTTTTTTTTATTATTCATATATGCTACCACTCCTCATATCAGTTTACCTGGTAGGCAAGATAAATATTTAAACTTACTGTGTTATCCTTGTTAAAATGAATGTTTCCTCTCATCTGTACTAATAAAATTTGGTAAATGTGTTCACTTGATTTACAAATTATTTTGATTTTATTGTGTCTACTACATTGTTAAACCATAATCCAGATAGCTGGTTTATTTTGTTCAATTTTTAAAATTTTTTGGAGAAGACAATCAATTTCTGGTGCTTCTTTCTGTTAAAGAAAATAAAGCAAAACATAAAATCTTTAAATGAAGAAAATAGCAAGTGAGTTGGCCAGTTGAAGATTAGTCCAGGGTTGATATAAGAAAATTAGAAGATTCAGTTCAGTCAGGTCAGTTGCTCAGTCGTGTCTGACTCTTTGCGACCCCATGGACTGTAGCATGCCAGGCCTCCCTGTCCATCACCAACTCCCAGAGCTTACTTAAACTCATGTCCATTGAGCCGGTGATGCCATCCAACCATTTCATCCTCTGTTGTCCCCTTCTCCTCCTACCTTCAGTCTTTCCCAGCATCTGGCTCTTTTCAAATGAATCGTTCTCTTCATCAGGTGGCCAAAGTATCGGGGTTTCAATTTCAACATCAGTCCTTCCAGTGAATATTCAGGACTGATTTCCTTTAAGGTGGATTGGTTGGATTTCCTTGCAGTCCAAGGGACTCTCAAGTGTCTTCTCCAACACCACAGTTCAAAAGCATCAATTATTTGGTGCTCAGCTTTCTTTATGATCCATCTCTCACATCCATACACAACTACTGGAAAAACCATAGCTTTGACTAGATGGACCTTTGTTGGAACAGTAATGTCTCTGCTTTTTAATATGTTGTCAAGGTTGGTCATAGCTTTTCTTCCAAGGAGCAAGAAAATTAGAAAAAAACTATAAAAGTAAAATTGCCCATGGTAAATGTCAGCTTAAAGGGCTGTAAGGCTCAAGAGGGAGGTGATGTATGTATAATTATGACTGATTTGCATATTGTATCACAGAAACCATGACAACATTGTAAAGCAATTTTCCTCTAATTAAAATAATAAAATAAAAAAAGTGACTATAAGAAATTACATATTGGGAAGAAGTGAGAACTTAGACTAAGAGCTTCACAAAGTCACAATATTAAAATTCAATCAAACTTACTTCTACAAAACAAATTCCCTAACTAGTATGAATTAATGCTGATCACATTTTTATTTCTGATCCTTCAACAATCCAAACTCTAAAATTAATTATATTATAGACTCTTTTGCATTTAAGACTGGCATCAAAAAAGAGTGTCAGAATAAGAGGAGGGAAGTACCATTTACAGATGACATGAGGTCAGTTTATCATCAAAAAGTAATATTTCTAATTAGCTCTGAACTACATATATATATATATATATATATATATATATATATGTGTGTGTGTGTGTGTGTGTGTGTGTGTACTATCTATACACACATTTGGATTTCACTTAGATTACACTGTTTTCCATTAGATTCATACACTTATACATACATACATTTATATTTACACACACATTTATGTTATCTACATCCATGTATCTGTATCTAAACATATTTGGATTCAATTTTTATGAGCATATAAGGGAGTTTTAGACAACTGGTTTGCAAATATGCCTTTAAGCATATGTGTATGTGTGTGTGTATATACTTTTCCCTATAGATGATAATTTTCTAAAGGTTGAGGACCACATTCTTTTTTATCTACACACACACATATGTGCACATACATCCTATCCTGCCCTGTAGTGTATTTTGCTTAAGGTGACTGTAGAAAGTAAATATTTCAATAACCTACAGCATAATAGGAAACCATCATAAAAACACGAGGAGAGGTATGATGAGGTTAAAAAAAAAAAGCTGATTTAGTGCTGGCCATTTCATTATGCTGTCACACAGACACAAGAGCAAATAAAGTCAGAATGAAGCTTGTAACAAAGTAATTTGGTAACCAGAGCATGAACAGGGTATATAGATAGAGTGACAGGGAAAAGAACTTGGAAATTATAAAACAGTGGCAGTAGACTTTATGTTTTGGATGTGTGGAAATGAGTGGGAAATGATCCTCACACTGCGTCCTTGATTTCAGGAGAAATGACTATTGCTTTCCCAGAGATAAAGACATAAGACTCACAGAAAAGATTAGTTCTATTTTCATACCATTGGCCTTAAACAGAAGAATTGTAATAATTGCTGTTTGAAACTACATTTTTTTTCTGTAAAATCACACATACATTCATACACACATATGAAAATTGAAAGAAAATCAGTGAAACCACTTATGATGAACAGTCTTAAAGTGGAAGTGCTTCACTTCATTTTTATGGGTTGGCCAAAAAGTTCATTCAGGTTTTTACATAGCATCTTATGGAAAAATCTGAATGAACTTCTGATCAACCCAATATATTCAGTTATTGGATATGAATTTCTTGAATACTCACTTATCAAGTACTGTTCTAAGCACTGAGATGCTAAGTGAATATTAAACATTCCCTGCTCTCAAGGGATTCTAAAGGATTATGATCAGAAAACAACCAAATTCTCTGTTTTCTCTATTCCTGGTTTATATATTTAGATATAATAGACATAATTAACTGCTTGTATAGAAAGATAATTGGTGGTAAGTACTTTAATAAGGCACAGAAAAGTCTCGCTTAATGGGAAGACTCACTAATACTTGGGCTTGATATGTTAGGTTCAATAATTTTTATACAGGCAAAGAGGGATATAATGGTTTTGATGGCAGGAACTGGACTATTAATTTCTTGATAGGAGCACATAAAAGAGCACCACTGTAAAATCAAAGGTTTGCCTCATAACCCTTGATGCTAGGAACATAGGGGAAAAAGTGAATCCTAGGCATTCAAGCCAGACTAAAACTGTCATCATTTGCTTAAGCATAGATTAAAGTGGCAATTCCACTTTCTCAGCTTTCAGAGAGTCTTTATGTGGCTTTGCAGTAAAAATCCATTTTCTACACTCCAGGAAGAAACAATGTAATATGAAATCTCCTTCACAATGTATTGTTTTAAATGATATTGACTAGTAAGCTGTCAGTTCAGTTTCTTATTTGTGGGAAACTGGTAAATACTATTTTCCTCAGTAGTTTTCACTGACAGACTTGAATGTATTCTTGTGATTCCTGAGTGGCCCAAAGATATCAGGCAAGCCTTCTGCTAAATGAAGAATGTAAATAATGAGTGCAAACTTGCTACACACAAAATGATTTGGAGGGTAATTTCCTCTTGGAGATGAGAATATGTTCTGGCAAAGTAGAGATATAATTGTATTTTTTTCATTAGGCTCATATCCTGTTTAGTTCAGTTCAGTTGCTCAGTCGTGTCCATCTCTTTGCGACCCCATGAATCGCAGCATGCCAGGCCTCCCTGTCCATCACCAACTCCCAGAGTTCACCCAAACTCACATTCATAGGGTCGGTGATGCCATCCAGCCATCTCATCCTCTGTTGTCCCCTTCTGCTCCTGCCCCCAATCCCTCCAAGCATCAGAGTCTTTTCCAATGAGTCAACACTTCGCATGAGGTGGCCAAACTACTGGAGTTTCAGCTTTAGCATCATTCCTTCCAAAGAACACCCAGGGCTGATCTTCTTTAGAATGGACTGGTGGGATCTCCTTGCAGTCCAAGGGACTCTCAAGAGTCTTCTCCAACACCACAGTTCAAAAGCATCAGTTCTTCAACACTCAGCTTTCTTCACAGTCCAACTCTCACATCCATACATGACCACTGGAAAAACCATAGCCTTGACTAGATGGACCTTTGTTAGAAAAGTAATGTCTCTGCTTTTGAATATGCTATCTAGGTTGGTCATAACTTTCCTTCCAAGGAGTAAGTGTCTTTTAATGTCATGGCTGAAATCACCATCTTCAGTGATTTTGGAGCCCAAAAAAATAAAGTCTGACACTGTTTCCACTGTTTCCTCATCTATTTCCCATGAAGTAATGGGACCAGATGCCATAATCTTTGTTTTCTGAATGTTGAGCTTTAAGCCAACTTTTTCACTCTCCTCTTTCACTTTCATCGAGTCTTTTGCTATGATCTAAATATGAAACATAAGAATATTAATAATTTTGCACTTTAGTGATATAAAATATAAAGATGCTAGAGAACCAGTAAACATTCCAAATCCAAGCCAATTTTCCAGGAGCATATATGAGAATTGTTTTGTCACCAGATATTTATTCAAATGTAGAAGCAATGACAGATTTTTTTTTCATGGGCTCCAAAATCACTGCTGATGGTGACTGTAGTCGTGAAATTAAAAGACACTTGCTTCTTGGAAGAAAAGCTATGACAAAACTAGACAGTGTATTAAAAAGCAGAAAAAGTGCTTTGCCAACAAAGGTCCCATATAGTCAAAACTACGGTTTTTCCAGTAGTCATGTATGGATGTGAGAGTTGGACCATAAAGAAAGCTGAACGCTGAAGAATTGATACTTTTGAACTGAGGTGTTGGAGAAAACTCTTGTGAGTCCCTTGGAGAGCAAGGAGATCCAACCAGTCCATCCTAAAGGAAATCAGTCCTGAATATTCATTGGAAGGACTGATGCTGAAGCTCCAGTAGTTTTGTCACCTGATGCAAAGAACTGACTCACTGGAAAATATCCTGATGCTGGGAAAGATTGAGTGCAGGAGGAGAAGGGAACAACAGAGAATGAGATGGTTGGATGGCATCACTGACTCTATGGACATGAATATGAGCAAGCTCCGGGAGATGGTGAAGGACAGGGAAGCCTACCGTGCTGCTGTCCATCAGGTCACAGAGAGTTGGACATGACTGAGCCACTGAAAAACAATTTACTTAAATGTGACTTTTTCCATCAACCACTGGAAATGTTGCAATTTCCCTTTAAGCCCTACTCCAAGTTGAACCTGACAGGCCTCATCCTCTGCTCTGAAGTCATCACAATGGCACATGGGTTCTGGCCAGGGCAGGGCCCTCTGTGACATCACCAAAGACCTAGCCCTGCCTGGTCCTCAATCTCCACGTGTGAGGGCAGACCAGCACACCATGAGCCACTTCATCTCAGCTCACGATGCAGTCTGTAATATGGTTCTTTTTCTGGCCTATTTTTGTCTCCTTTTTGTGTGCCTATGTGTGTCTCCTTTTTGTGTGCCTATGTGTTTTATGCTCTGAGAGATGAAGCCGTAGATCTCATGGGGAAGGTGCCCAGTGCAAGGCACTTTTCAATTCGCCAGAATCAACTAGAGCATGCCCAAGGCTGGCTTAGGGGCAAGTTGTACTGGCTTTTTCTCCTCCTCCTGCTATTCGTGATACTGAAGTTTCCAGGAGACAGTGACAAAAAAAAGGTTTCCCCCAACAAAGACTGTATGTTCGGTGCCTTAACCCGGCTTAAAAGGGACCTTGTGAACTTTGTGTCCAGGGTGCAGAATCTGAAACTCGCCGCGGTAACCAGTGGTAACTGCAACTGTCCCAATCTTGAGATCCCTGCAGATGCACACTGCCGGGAGTCGGCGAGAGGCACTCCACTTGTGACAAAGGTCATGAGGAAGGAGGCTCGGCATACGCAAAGGCGGGATCAAGCCTCAGAAGTCCCCCTGGATATTCTTGAACATCTACCCCCAAAAAACCAGAGTCTGCCTACTTTATTGCTTTGTGCTCTCACCTCTGACTACTGGGGGCTGCCCCCCACCACCATCTCACTCTCTGTGACAAAGAGTTAACTTACAGCTCCAATTAATAAAGTTCCTGGGCATTAGGAGTGTTTAAATCCAAACCCCTCAGATAGCTCTCTAACTCGCCTGACAAGTTTACCCGGACTCCTACAGCTATGCATACGATTGTTTACAGTCTCCCAGCCTCGAGAGGCACGGGAAGCTTAAGATATTCAAATAGCTTAGAGCCTCTCAGAGAGTTAGAAACTGTCAGAATAAAACTAGTAAAAGATTTCATTGATGAGCCAATGCTTGCTGCCAAGTTTCCACATCCCCTGTATTGTATCCTTGAATGTGTATTAATTAATATAGTTGGTATGTAGAAAAAATAAGTAGTGGCCTTGGTGCTAGCAACTTTAGACCCTTAAGGTAATAAATTCTTTGCTTTGTTGTAAACCCAGTGCACCTCTGCCCTATAGGAATGCAACTTTATCTAACACCTTCGGAAGATGGCACCAAACCTTAAAATAATTACTCTTAGAGAAAATAAGTCTTACGGTTGACAAACCTTTGTCAAGAGTCATAAAATGTTAATAGGCCTTCTGGCCAGAAGATGATGTAAATCACCTAAACCATTTGTATACGATAAATTTGCAGGAAAGAAACCCTGGTTTTTGATAAGGATCAAAGACTGCTGACTTTGCATCCCCTTTTATCCTCTATGTGTAACTTAGGGTATAAAAGCCCCTGTTGAAAATAAAGCTACGGGCCTTGCTCACCAAAGCTTGGTCTCCCCATGTCATTCTTCTCCTCAATTTCCAGCTGAGTCTCCATCTGGAGCACGGAGGTCCTCCGCGACCATTTATTTGCCTGGGCTTCTAAGACCCACTCAAGAAGCTATCTAAGGTGGGGCACCTTCCACTTTTCGAGAGGGAGCCTGAGGCCTCGGTGGTCAGAGCTAACCTGGTGTCACAGGTTATATTGATTTTCCGCGTAAACCAAGCTACTCAGCCTCTTTTCTCCACTGAATTTTCCTACTGAGCTATCCTCATTCTATTACTCTTTATATCTCTAATTAATATTTAAATAGTTGCCGATGCCGTCTCCCCTTCGAATACCCTGGATCAGCCAGGGCTGGACCTCGGCAGCACACAATAGACATTACAATATATGAGGTATGGGGCAAGGAAGACCCTGATTGAGTGGATTTGTGTGTCAAAGCAGAAGAGGCATAATTGAGTGTTGACGTACTGTATCCAAAGTAATAAAACTATTCTGAAGCAGAAGATAAAAGCTTCTGATACTTTTTATTCACTCTACAGTGAATGTCTTTTCTAGAATGTCCTATAATTGACATCATGCAGTGTATAATCTTTTCCAGACTAGCTTATTTTACTTAGTAACATTCATTCAGGTTTCATCCATTTCTTTTTGTGATTTGAGAGCACATTTCTTTTTATTCTTGAATAGTATTCTATCATGGTGATGTACCGTAGTTTATCAATTCATCTAATAAAAGACACTGGTTGCTTCCAATATGTGTGTGTGAGAGAGAGAGAGAGAGAGAGAATGTATGAAGCTGTTATAAAATTCATGTGCATGTTTTTGTGTAGCCATTAGCTTTCAAATCATTTGGTTGACTATCTAGGAGCATAATTGCTAGATCGTATGGTATGACAATGTTTACCTAGGTAAGAAATTGCTTCCAGAGTGACTACCATTTTGCATTCCCACTAACAACAAATGAGAGTCCCTGTTGTTCCTCATCTTTGCCAGCAATGCAGGAGATGTGAGTTTGATCTCTGGGTTGGGAAGATCTCTTGGAGAAGGAAATGGCCACCCACTCCAGTATTTTAAATTGTTAAATTAACTCCTGAAGACCCACTCAGCCTCCAAGGATGAGGTTGCCTACCATTTCCCTGTCTAGCCTTCCCCCCTCCCCTCGCCATTTCTTCTTCTTCCCCCATATCCCTCAATACAGTAAGAACAACTTTAGAAACTGCTGACTTGAGAAATGTGTCAAATATATTATGTCAATTAATGGGTTCATCAATACAATGTTTTTTTTTTTTTTTCTATTTTGTAGCCTGCTCCTCATTCACAATTTTTAATTTTGTAATTATTATTTGGCTACATCATGTGGTGGAGGCTGCCATTAATCCCACCATAGACCTGCCAGAAATTACACAGGACTGGGGAAATAGACTCCTGGAGGGCACACACAGAACCTTGTGCACAACAGGACCCAGGAGAAAGGAGCAGTGACCCCACAAAGACTGATCCAGACTTGCCTGTGAGTGTCCATGAGTCTCCAGTGGAAGCATGGGTCAGTGGTGGCCTGCTGCAGGATTGGGGGCCCTGATTGTAGCAGTTCAGGCCTGGGACATTTTGAAAGAGGCCACCATTATCTTCATTACTATGACCATAGTTTGGCCTCAGGTAAATAACAGGAAGGGAACACAGCCCCACCCAACAACAGAAAATTGGATTAAAATTTTACTGAGCATGGCCCCACCCATAAGAACAAGACCTAGTTTCCCTCTAAGTCAGTCTCTCCCATCAGGAAGCTTCCATAAGCATCTTATCCTTCTCCAGCAGAGGACAGACAGACTGAAAACCACAAGCACAGAAAACTAACCAATCTGATCACATGGACCACAGCCTAGTCCAATTCAGTGAAACTATGAGCCATGCCGTATAGGGCCACCTTAGACAGACGGGTCATGGTGGAGAGATTTGACAAAACATGGTCCACTGGAGAAGGGAATGGCAAACCACTTCAATATTCTTGCCTTGAGAACCCCATTAACGATATGAAAAGGCAAAAAGACAGGACACTGAAAGATGAACTTCCCATGTCAGTAGGTGCCCAGTATGCTACTGGAGATCAGTGGAGAAATAACCCCAGAAAGAATGAAGAGACAGAGCCAAAGCAAAAACAACACTCAGTTGTGGATGTGACTGGTGATGGAAGCAAGGTCCAATGCGGTAAAGAGCAATATTGCATAGGAACCTGAAATGTTAGTTCCATGAATCAAGGCAAATTGGAAGTGGTCAAACAGGAGATGGCAAGAATGAACATGGACATTTTAGGAATCAACAAACTAAACTAGACTGGAATGGGTGAATTTAATTCAGATGACCATTATATCCACTACTGTGGGCAGCAATTACTACAAAGAAATGGAGTGGCCATCATAGTCAACAAGAGAGTCTGAAATGCAGTACTTGGATGCAATCTCAAAAATGATAGAATGATCTCTGTTCATTTCCAAGACAAAAAAAAGTCAATATCACAGTAATCCAAGTCTATGCCCTGACCATTAATGCTGAAGAAAGTGAAGTTTAAAAGTTCTATGAAGACCTACAAGACCTTCTGGAACTAATACCCAACCATATGTCCTTTTCATTTTAGGGGACTGGAATGCAAAAGAAGGAAGTTAAGAAATACCTGGAGTAATTGGCAAATTTGGCCTTGGAGAACAGAATGAAACAGGGCAAAGGCTTCTGCCAAGAGAATGTACTGGTCATAGTAAACACCCTCTTCCAACAATACAAGTGAAGACTCTACCAATGGACATCACCAGATGGTCAATACCAACATAAGGTTGATTATATTCTTTGCAGCCAAGGATGGTAAAGCTCTATACAATCAGCAAAAACAAGACCAGGAGCTGACTGGGGCTCAGATCCTGAACTTATTATTGCCAAATTCAGACTTAAATTGAAGAAAGTAGGGAAAACCACTAGACCATTCAGTTCAGTTCAGTCGCTCAGTCGTGTCTGACTCTTTGCGACCCCATGAATCACAGCACGCCTGGCCTCCCTGTCCATCACCAACTCCCGGAGTTTACTCAAACTCATGTCCATCGAGTTGGTGATGCCATCCAGCCATCTCATCATCTGTCGTCCGCTTCTCCTCCTGCCTGCAATCCCTCCCAGCATCAGGGTCTTTTCCAATGAGTCAACTCTTCACATGAGGTGGCCAAAGTATTGGAGTTTCAGCTTTAGCATCAGTCCTTCCAGTGAACACCCAAGACTGATCTCCTTTAGGATGGACTGGTTGGATCTCCTTGCAGTCCAAGGGACTCTCAAGAGTCTTCTGCAACACCACCAGTTCAAAAGCATCAATTCTTCAGCACTCAGCTTTCTTCACAGTTCAACTCTCACATCCATACCATACATGATCACTGGAAAAACCATAGCCTTCACTAGACGGACCTTTGTTTGCTAAGTAATGTCTCTGCTTTTGAATATGCTATCTAGGTTGGTCATAACTTTCCTTCCAAAGAATAAGTGTCTTTTAATTTCATGGCTGCAATCACCATCTGTACCATTCAGGTCTGGCCTAAATCAAATCCCTTATGATAATACAGTGCAAGTGAGAAATAGATTCAAGGGATTAGATCTGAAAGAAAGAGTAACTCAAGAACTATGGATGGAGGTTTGTGACATTGTACAGGAGTCAGGGATCAAGACCATCTTCAGGAAAAAGAAATGCAAAATGGCAAGATGGTTGTCTGAGGAGGCCTTATGAATAGCTGTGAAAAGAAGAGAAGCGAAAGGCAAAGGAGAAAAGGAAAGATACACCCATTTGAATACACAGCTCCAAAGAACAGCAAGGAGAGATAAGGAAACCTTGCTCAGTGATCAGTGCAAAAAATAGAGGAAAACAATAGAAAGAGGAAGACTAGATATCTTTTCAAGAAAATTAGAGATACCAAGGGAACATTTCATGCAAAGATGGGCTCAATAAAGGACAGAAATGGTATGGACCTAACAGAAGCAGAAGATATTAAGAAGAGGTGGCAAGAATACACAAAAGAACTATACAAAAAAGGTCTTCATGACTCAGATAATCACGATGGTGTGATCACTCACCAAGAGCCAGACATCCTGGAAGGCAAAGTCAGGTAGGCCTTAGGAAGCATCTCTACGAACAGTGCTAGTGGAGGTGATGGAATTCCAGTTGAGCTATTTCAAATCCTAAGAGATGATGTTGTGAAAGTGCTGCACTCAATATGCCAGAAAATTTGAAAAACAAAGCAATGGCCACAGGACTGGAACAGGTCAGTTTTCATTCCAATCCCGAATGCTCAAAATACCACTCAATTGCACTTATCTCACACACTAGCAAAGTAATGCTCAAAATTGTCCAAGCCAGTCTTCAATAGCACGTGAACTGTGAATTTCCTGATGTTCAAGCTGGTTTTAGAAAAGGCAGAGGAACTAGAGATCAAATTGCCAACATCCGTTTGGTCATCAAAAAAGCAAGAGAGATTCAGAAAAACATTATTTCTGCTTTATTGACTATGCCAAAGCCTTTGACTGTGTGGATCAGAACAAACTGTGGAAAATTCTTCAAGAGATGGGAATACCAGACTACCTGACCTGCCTCCTGAGAAATCTGTATGCAGGTCAAGAAGCAACAGTTAGAACTGGACATGGAACAAACGATTGGTTCCAAATCGGGAAAGGAGTATGTCAGTGCTGTATATTGTCACCCTGCTTATTTAACTTATGTGCAGAGTACATCATGTGAAATGCCAGGCTGGATGAAGCTGGATCAAGACTGCTGGGAGAAATATCAATAAACTCAGATACACAGATGATACCAACCTTATGGCAGAAATCCAAGAACTAAAGAGCCTCTTAATGAAAGTGAAAGAGGAGAGTGAAAAAGTTGGCTTAAAACTCAACATTCAGAAAACTAAGATCATAGCATCTGGTCCCATCACTTCATGCCAAGTAGATGGAGAAACAATGGAAACAGTGAGGAACTTTATTTCTGGGGCTCCAAAATCACTGCAGATGGTGACTGAAGCCAGGAAATATAAAGATGCCTGCTCCTTGTAAGAAAAGTTATGACCAACCTAGACAGCATGTTGAAAAACAGAGACATTACTTTACCAACAAAGGTCCATCTAGTCAAATCTATATATATTTTTTAGAAATGTGTGGATTTGAGAATTGGTCTATGAAGAAAGCTGAGCACCGAAGAATTGATGCTTTTGAACTGTGGTGTTGGAGAAGACTCTTGAGAGACCCTTGGACTACACGGAGATCAAACTAGTTAGTCCTAAAGGAAATCAGTCCTGAATATTGATTGGAAGGACTGATGCTGAAGCTGAAGCTCTAATAGTTTGGCCGCAAGATGCGAAAAATGGACTCATTGGAAAAGACCCTGATGCTGGGAAAGATTGAAGGCAAGAGGAGAAGGGGATGACAGAGGATGAAATGGCTGGATGTCATCACCAACTTGATGGGTACGAGTTTGAGTGAGCTCTGGGAGTTGGTGATGGACAGGGAAGTCTGGCATGATACAGTCCATGGAGTTGTAAAGAGTCAGACATGACTGAACAACTGAACTGAACTGAACTGAACTGTGGCATGCGGTTTTTTAGTTCCCTGACCAGGGATCAAACTCACACCCCCTGCAGCAGCACAGGTTCTAGACCACCAGGGAAGTCTTACCATGGATGTTCAAATGTTTAACAAGTATAGGTCTACTTAAGGAAATGTTGGTGCATCCTATCATTGATTACAAGTGATAGTAGGGGGTGATATTCTTGTTTACATCTCAGTTTAGCTCTTTTTTTTCTCCTTTTCGAGACAGATGATCAAAGCCAACGATAGTCAAAGCTGCAGTTATTCTGCCCATGGCCTAATCTTAATCTGTCCATTATAATATTTTATTCTTTTCCTTTCTAGAATATTGCAATGTATTAGTGTTTTCCAGACTGAATTTGCAAATGAATCACTTGGAGATGTTGTTAAAGTGCAGACTGCTAATTGAGTAGATCTGGGTTGGAGTCTGTGATTTTCTACTAGAAAATTACCAAATTCATAGGTTCCATTCAGTTACAAATTGTAAGGATACATTCCACAGAAATGATTAATTATATGAGATTTTTGGCATGCAAAACTAACAGTGGGAAAATGGGCTTCTTTGGTGCAGTTACAGAGTTAATCATGAATAAGATATGTTGTCATTTTTTAAAAAACCACTGTGCTATTTTTCTATAATTTAAAACATCCAGTAAGAAATGTGCAAAAGAAGTAAGACCACATACATCTCAGTGAAGTTTTTGTTTCTAATCTCAAACTTACTAAGATTCTGCAAAGAGATATCCATCAGGGCAAAACAATTCTGCCATTAATACTGTGGTTAAAATTGAATATAAAAAGTTGAAAAAATAAAAACAAAGAACACTGTAAATCAGCTATACTTCAATTTTAAAAAAGAATAGTGTATGTATACACTATGTATATTTTGAGGATGTGGCAAAAAACTCAGCATGTCTACTTTAAACAATGCATTGATTAATAACAAGATGTAATTCTGGGCATGACCTTCTCAATATCAATTCCACACAATCTCAGATTTCCTATATTAATGATAAAACTGAAAAACATAGAACAAGTAGTGTTCATTCTGATTCCATCTATATTTAGTTAATTGAGTTCTTTCACTCTCTGTTTTTTCTCCATAGCTCTTAGTGATTATATATTTGGCTTCTTTGCTTATTGTATATCTCTACCTAACTTGGGAATAAAATAAAAATTCATGAGGACAAGGATATTTTTTTTTAACTGCAGTATGTCCAGTGCCTGCAAAGCTCTGACACATAGTAGGTGCTTAACAAACATCTGATATATGAAAGAGAATTATACATCTATATTAGGAGAGATAACAAACACAGATTCTATTATAATGGAATAACATAAAAGGAGATGAATCTTTGATAGAAATGCCATTATAGGGGGTGGTCCTAAAATGGCGGAGGAATAGGATGAGGATACCACTTTCTTCCCCACAAATTCATTGAAAGATCATTTGAATGCTGAGCAAATTCCACAAAACAACATCTGAATGCTGGCAGACGACACCAGGCATCCAGAAAAGCAGCCCATTTTCTTCAAAAGGAGGTAGGACAAAATATAAAAGATAAGAAGAAAGACAAAAGAGTTAGGGACAGAGATCCATCCCAGGGAGGAAGTCATAAAAGAGGAGAAGTTTCCAAACACCGAGAAACCCTCTTACCGGCAGGTCTGTCAGGAGTCTTGGAATCTCAGAGGGCAACATAACCTGGAGAAAAAATAAATAAAACTCACGGATTACGTGCCTAATGGCAACTCCCAGCAGAGAAGTATCCCAGACACTTGCATCCGCCACCAGTAAGCGGGGGCTGAACAGGGAGGTGTGGGCTGCATTGCTTAGGGTAGGGACCATGCCTGAATGCCCTGAGGACAATCTGAGGGAGCTAACATGAGATAGAAACCCAAACTGTGGGATAGCCAGAGAGAGAAAAAAAAAAGAGAGAGAACACTTTCCCGTGAAAAGCTCTAATCTAAATCACTGCCAGCCCACTCACAGAACAAAAGAATGAGAGAATACCAGAGGAGAGCTAGCCGGCTGTGAACCGACCCATCCCCCACCAGAAGCAGAGAGGCAGGTGAGCGACAGCCAGAGCCCCGAAAGGGGTAATCTCAGTCCCAGAGACGGCATCCTCTACCAAACTGTGAGCAGGCTCCCAGCTGCTAACCAAGTCTTCCTGGGATCCTAGATGGTTGACATCCAACAGGAGGGTCGCAGCCAGAGATCAGCTCCCCAGAGGAGACACATGGCACACCTGAGACAGCGCTCCTGCTCCACACCCAAGAAATCAAGTGGCTGGGACCAGGGAGGTGATAAGATGCACTGCTCCACCTGAGGAGAGTGTGCTCACCAAGTACCTGGTCACCTGAGCTGCTCGGACCTGGGAAGGGCACACAACACAGGCCCAACTGAGTCTGTGCCTTTGTGGAGTACCCGAGAACCTGAACCTGAGTGGCTTCGACCTGGGAAGTGCGCGCAACTCAGGGCCCGCTTTAGACAGTTCGTTTGCAGAGCAACCTGGAGCCTGAGCAGTGTAGACTGGGAAAGCACACATACTGTGAGCGGGGGCAAACCCAGTGCGGCCGAGACACTACGAGCACTCCCCACACTCGCCAGTGATATTTGTTTGCAGTGTTCCTCCCTCCCCACAGCACGACTGACAAGTGAGCCTAAGTAAATGACCACCTTTGCCCCCTTGTTTCAGGGTGGAAATGAGACACTAAAGAGACTTGTAAACAGAAAAAGACAAAATAAACAGAGGAAACCACTTTGGAAGTAACAGATGCAACAGATTAAAACCCTGTAGTTAGCACCAGCTACATTGGAAGGGGCCTATGCACCTTGAGAAGTATAAGCTGGAACAAGGAACTATCTGAAACTGGACTGACTCCACACTGCCTGCAACAGCTCCAGATAAATTCCTAGATATATTTTTACTATTATCATTAAAAAAATTTTTTTAATGTTTTTTAAATTTTAAGTCCTTTATTACTCTTTTAATTTTCATTTTTATAACCTACTATTACCTTGCCAAAAACGACCCTATTTTTAAAGCAAATTTCATATGTATTTTTTATAATTTTTCTGATTTTTTTTAATATTGTATTTTTGAGAGTCTAACCTCTACTCTAGATTTTTAATCTTTGCTTTTTGGTATTTGTTCTCAATTTTGTACCTTTAATAATCCAATCTTCAGTACCCATTTTTACTTAGGAGTGTGATTACTGGCTTGATTGCCCTTTCCCCTGTTTGACTCTCGTTTTTCTCCCCTAGGTCATCTCTATCTCCTCCTTCCCCCTTCTATTCTCTACCCAACTCTGTGAATCTCTTTGGGTATACTGGGCTGTGGAGAACACTTAAGGAACTGATTGCTGGCTAGATCAGTCTCTCTGCTTTTGACCCCCCCCCCCCATCTTGTCCTCCTGGTCACCTCTATCTCCTTCCTCCCTCTTCTATTCTCTATGTAACTCCATGAACCTCTCTGGGTGTTCCAGGCTGTGGAGAACACTCAGGGATTTGATTACTGGCTAGATTGCTCTCTCCCCTTTAGATTCACCCTCTTCTCTTCTCCATGTAATTCAGTGAACCTTTCTGGGGGTCTCTCACTGTGGAGAATCTTTTCTCCATTAACCTAAATTTTTTTCATTGGTGCTGTATGGATGGAGAAGTCTTGAGGCTACTGTAAGAATAAGACTGAAAACTAGAGGCATGAGGCTTAAACCTGAGAATGCCAGAGAACTCCTGACTCCAGGGAAGGTTAATCTGTAAGAGCTCATCCACAAGCCTCCATACCTACACTGAAACCAAGGTCCAGCCAAGAGCCAATAAGTTCCAGAGCAAGACATACCATTCAAATTGTCCAGAAACACAGGAACATAGCCCTGAGCTTTAATATACAGGCTGTCCAAAGTCACACCAAACCCATAGTCATCTCAAAACTCACTACTGGACACTTTGTTGCACTCCAGAGAGAAGGGATCCAGCTCCACCCACCAGAATGCCAACACAAGCTTCCCTAACCAGGAAACCTTGATAAGCCACTCATCCAACCCCACCCACAGGGAGGAACCTCCACAATAAAGAGGAACCGCCAAACTGCTAGAATACGGAAAGGCCACTCCATTCACAGCAATCTAAACAAGATGAAAAGGCAGAGAAATACTCAGCAGGTAAAGGAACAGGATAAATGCCCACCAAACCAAACAAAAGAGGAGAGGATAGGGAGTCTACCTGAAAAAGAATTCAGAATAACGATAGTAAAAATGATCCAAAATCTTGAAAACAAAATGGACTTACAGATAAATAGCCTGGAGACAAGGATTGAGAAGATGCAAGAAATGTTTGACAAGGACCTAAAAGAAATAAAAAAGAGTCAGTATATAATGAATAATACAATAAATGAGATCAAAGCACTCTGGAGGGAAGCAATAGTAGAATAACTGAAGCAGAATATAGGATAAATGAGGTGGAAGATAGAATGGTGGAAATAAATGAAGCAGAGAGGAAAAAAGAAAAAAGAATTAAAAGAGATGAGGACAACCTCAGAGACCTCTGGGACAATGTGAAACAGCCCAACATTCGAATCATAGGAGTCCCAGAAGAAGAAGACAAAAAGAAAGGCCATGAGAAAATACTTGAGGAGATAATAGTTGAAAACTTCCCTAAAATGGGGAAGGAAATACTCACTCAAGTCCAAGAAACCCAGAGAGTCCCAAACAGGGTAAACCCAAGGTGAAACACCCAAGACACATTTTAATCAAATTAACAAAGATCAAACACAAAGAACAAATATTAAAAGTAGCAAGGGAAAAACAACAACACACAAGGGGATTCCCATAAGGATAACTGCTGATCTTTCCATAGAAACTCTTCAGGCCAGAAGGGAATGGCAGGACATACTTAAAGTGATGAAAGAGGAAAACCTACAACCCAGATTACTGTACCAAGCAAGGATCTCATTCAAATATGAAGGAGAAATCAAAAGATTTACAGACAAGCAAAACCTGAGAGAATTCAGCACCATCAAACCAGCTCTTCAACAAATGTTAAAGGATCTTCTCCAGACACGAAACACAGAAAAGGTGCATAAACTCAAACCCAAAACAACAAAGTAAATGGCAACGGGATCATACTTATCAATAATTACCTTAAATGTAAATAGGTTGAATGCCCCAACGAAAAGACAAAGACTGGCTGAATGGATACAAAAACCAAGATCCTTATATATTCTGTCTACAAGTGACCCAACTCAAAACAAGGGACACATACAGACTGAAAGTAAAGGGCTGGAAAAAGATATTTCACTCCAAAAGAAACCAGGAGTAGCAATACTCATATCAGATAAAATAGACTTTGAAATAAAGGCTGTGGAAAGAAACAAGGAAGGACACTACATAGTGATCAAGGGATCAATCCAAGAAGAATACATAACAATCCTAAATATATATGCACCCAACATAGGAACACTGCAATATGTAAGGAAATGCTAACAAGTATGAAAGGGGAAATTAACAGTAACAGAATAATAGCGGGAGATTTTAATACCCCACTCACACCTATGGATAGATCAACTAAACAGATAATTAGCAAGGAAACACAAACTTTAAATGATACAATGGGCCTATTAGACCTAATTGATATCTTTAGAACATTTCACCCCAAAACAAGGAATTTCACCTGAATTTGTCGATAAGGAGTTCAGGATGTGAGCCACAGTCAGCTTCCAGTCTTGTTTTTGCTGACTGTATAGAGCTTCTCCATCTTTGGCTGCAAAGAATATAATCAATTTGATTTCAGTATTGAACATCTGATGATGTCCATGTGTAGAGTCTTGTGTTGTTGGAAGAGGGTGTTTCCTATGAGCAGTGTGTTCTCTTGGCAAAACTCTGTTACCCTTTGCCCTGCCTCATTCTGCACTCCATGACAAATTTGCCTGTTACTTCAGGTACTTCTTGACTTCCTAACTTTGGAATTCCAGTCCCCTATAATGAAACAGACATCTTTTTTGGGTGTTAGTTAGTCTTCATAGAACCATTCAACTTCAGCTTCTTCAGCATTAATGGTTGGGTCATAGACTTGGATTACTGTGATATTGAATGGTTTGTCTTGGAAATGAACAGAGATCATTCTATTATTTTTTAGATTGCATCCAAATACTGCATTTGGACCCTTTCATTGACTATGATGGCTACTCCATTTCTTCTAAAGGATTCTTTCCCACAGTAGTAGATATAATGGTCATCCGAGTTAAATTCACCCATTCCAGTCTAGTTTAGTTTGTTGATTCTTAAAATGTCCATGTTCACTCTTGCCATCTCCTGTTTGACCACTTCCAATTTGCCTTGATTCATGGAACTAACATTCCAGGTTCCTATGCAATATTGTTCTTTATAGCATCAGACTTGACTTCTATCACCAGTCACATCCACAACTGGGTGTTGTTTTTGCTTTGGTTTTGTCTCTTCATTCTTTCTGGAGTTATTTCTCCACTGATCTCCAGTAGCATACTGGACACCTGCTGACACGGGGAGTTCATCTTTCAGTGTCCTGTCTTTTTGCCTGTTCATACTGTTAATGGGGTTCTCAAGGCAAGAATAATGAAGTGGTTTGCTATTCCCTTCTCCAGTGGACCATGTTTTTGTTTTGTTTTGTTTTGTTTTGGACCATGTTTTATCAAAACTCTCCACCATGACCCGTGGTGGCCCTACACGTCATGGCTCATAGTTTCACTGAATTGGACAAGGCTGTGGTCCATGTGATCAGATTGGTTAGTTTTCTGTGCTTGTGGTTTTCAGTCTGTCTGGCCTCTGTTGGAGAAGCATAAGATGCTTATGGAAGCTTCCTGATGGGAGAGACTGACTGAGGGAGAAACTGGGTCTTTTTCTGATGGCAGGGCCATGCTCAGTAAGTCTTTAATCTAGTTTGTCTTGTTGTAACATCTGAATATTTCAAATATGATCTCCCATCATTTCATATCTTTCTGCCTTTTAATTACTGCATGTTTCCCACTTTTTCATGAAATTGAAAGCACACATTTAGACTATGAATGTATTTAATACTTCTTGCTTCTTATTGAAGCATAGCTTATTTTAAAGCCAAGCAACCTCATTCATCGTGAATACTTTCATCCCAAGTGCAATTGAAAAAACAAAACAAAACTAGAATCTCATCTTCCAGATTTGACAATATCTCTATGACTCAGTGCCACTCTCAAAACCACATTGTTTTATGAATACATCACAGTTTAGATTCTGACCCATCCCTTGACTTTTCTATATGTAGCACTCTCATCTTGGATTGAGGAATGTTAAAGAGAAAACCACAGGCCCAAAATGACACAATTTGTGCTAAAGCCCATGATAGCACATGTAGATTAAACAACTAAACTAATTGCAGTTTTGACTTTCACCAGAAACATAATCTTAATCAACCAGTCCTGAATTTTTTGGTCAGCACCAATGAGGTCACCCGCAACATGGACCCTCTATATCCACTCAGAGGAAGAAGAAGCAATCTGCATAATAAACCCCCTACCTTTCCCTTCCCCCCTCAAAAAAAGATGTCTTGGCCTAAAAATAATATTCTTTTTCTTTTGCTAATAGGTTCGTTACTTTATCCTTCTCTCTATAAAAACCTTCTGTTTTGTACAACCCCTCAGATTACCCTTCTAGTTGTTAGGTGGGATGCATCTGATTCACAAATCACCTAATAAAGCCAATTAGATCTTCAATTTTACTGGTTGAACAATGTTTTCTTATGCTTTATTTTCTATTTTTTCCCATCTGTTCTTGGTACCTGTTTTCTATTTTCCTGCCTGTTTTTTTTTTTTTTTTTTTTTGGGGGGGGGGACGGGGATTAGAGGATTTATAGCCCCATTTATTCTATTTATTGGCTATTTAATTAGTATTACAGATTTGTATAATGATTTTAAAATGATATAATTTAGTAAAGAATATGCCCACAATACAGGAGACCCAGGTTCAATTTCTGCATTGGGAAGATCCACTGGAGAAGGGAATGGCAACCCACTCCAGTATTCTTGCCTTGGGAACTCCATGAACAGAGGAGCCTAGCGGACTACAGTCCACAGGGTCACAGAGATTTGGAAACGATTGAGCAGCTAACGAAAGTGATGAAATTAACCTTTTAAAATTATGTAACTCATTGGTTTTAATATATTTACAAAGTTGCATACAAATTGCCACTATCTACTTTCAGAACATTTTCATTGTCCCCCCCCCCAAAATCCCAAACACATTAGTAGTCAACTCCCCATTTACCCAATCCCTTTAGCCCTAGATACAATGGATTATTTTATGTCTCTATCGATTTGCCTATTCTGGACATTTCCTATAAATGGAATCATTTAACATGTGATTTTAAATAGATAGTTTCAAATGTACTGTTTTCATTATCTTGCCATTTCTTTAATATACTTTTGGGGGTCATTTTCTTAGTGCTGGTCCAGAGTATTAAAATCAATAATATAACATTTTACTTAAAACTGGTACCAAGTCAGTGTCATTAATATAGAAAGCTTTGCTCCATTACTTTGCTAAGATAGCTAATTGTAGCACAGATTTGTGGCTAGGATTGTAATGATTGCTTAGGGTCTTGCCGGGTCTTTCTTGAGCGTGTGCTCTGCTCTGGGCATGCACACACCCTGTGCATTCATGTCATCTTATAGATTGCCAGTAATATGTCAGAGCTTTCCAAAGACTGTATGTCATTTCACTTCCCAGGCTTTTGTTTTAAAGTTTTGGGCTACCCATTTTCGCCCCAGTAGACATGCACCACTCTAGGCAGCTCTTATTTTAAACAACTTCATCTAAGTGGTTTTTTTTTTTTTTCGGTTTCTCTGAGTCTTCGTTGTTGTGTAGGCTTTTCTCTAGTTGTGGCAAGCGAGGGCTACTCTCTAGTTGCAGTGTACAGTCTTCTCATTGCAGTGGCTTCTCTTGTTGTGCAGCACAGGCTCTAGGGCACACGGGATTCAGTAGTTGTTGTACGTGGGCTCAGTACTTGCAGCTTGTGGGCTCTAGAGTGCAGGCTCAATAGTTGTGGCGCCCGGTTTTAGTTGCTCCAGGGCATGTGCAATCATCCTGGATGGAACCTGTGTCTCCCACATTGACAGGTGTATTCTTCACCACTGAGCTACCAGGGAAGCCCCCTCTAAATGTTTCTGACAAACACTCCAGGGAAAAGCTTTTTCACTTTCAGGTCAGGTCAAATAAAAACAGGCTTGGCTGGCAAGTGGGATCTTCCAGGGAATCATGAGACAAGGGAAATAATGATAAGTTTTTTGGAAATGAGGATTTAAAAGTGGCTGCCAGACTGTCGTTTTTCACCATGATTGTGGGTTGTTCAATTCCTATTCACTTATCTCACTTTCACCAACATCCATTGATTTTCAAAACTACTAGGACCTCGGTGAAAGTGGGAGAGGGGAATTGGAATTAAACAGTTAAAAAGCCACAGAGTTGACAGTTCTTACTGAGAGTCAGCTTATTTTCTGGAATAAATACTCCGTGGATTGCTACAAGCCTCCAGTTAATTTTCAGCATCCTGGAAATGTTGATTCTGACCTTTTTCTTGCCAGTGTTATTGTTGATTTTCAGATGTCTTCATTCTGCCATTTTCATTGATATGTTGCAGATTAGCATTTATTTTATTAATTACATTATATATCATTTACTTACAATCTTCTTTGAATTAGTCTTATACGACTTTCCATACAGTCGAATATCTTATAGCAGTATTTTTAAGCCCTCTTGTCATTTTTGTTATTGCTATTACATATTTTTCTGTGCATGTCTAAGCCCAGAATACCTTATTATATTTGCTTTAAGTAGTCAATAAAATTTTTTATGTATATTAAGAAAAGCCAATACAAGTGTTTTATATTTACATGCATATTACTTTTTTATCTCTCATTATTCCTTTCTTTTGATTTGATTTCCTATCAAGTATAATTTTGCTTTGGGCTCCTCTGGTGGCTCAGCAGTAAAGAATCCACCTGCAATGTAGGAGACATGGGTTTGATTCATGAGTTGAGAGGATTTCCTGGAGAAGGGAATGGCAACCCACTCCAGTATTCTTGCCTGAGAAATCTCATGGACAGAGGAGTCTGGAGGCCTACAATCCATAGAGTATGAAAGTGCAGGACACAATTTAACAGCTAAACAACAACAACATAGTATTGCTCTAGCCTGATAAAATTCTTTTAGTGTTTCTTTAGTGTAGGTCTGCTGGTGAAATAGTCTCTCATTTTTCATTTATTTGAGTATTGATGTTGCTTTAATTTTTGAAGACTGTTTTTATCAAGCAAAATTCTGGAGTTCTTTTGCTGGTTAGCTCTGTCTTCTCAGAACCCTACCCTGTATGTTCTGTATGTGCATTCAGCTTCCCTAATCTCTGTCCCTTCAATTCACAGATCCACTCTGTTCTGTATGTGATCCCTTGTCTTCTGTGTGGTGTGGAATGTGCCTTCAGGCAAAAAGTCAGTATGATCGTAGGAGTAACCTCATTTATTTTTGCTGTGCTGTCTGTTGTCCAGTGTGTGAAAATAGTTATTTCATATATTTGACCTAATTCTGTAGTAATTATCAGTGGGAAGATAAATCCAGTCTCTGTTATTTCATCATAGCCATAAATACAAAATAAGTTCCATCTACCTTTTCATTGCCCACAGCATGAGCATATTTCTAGTGTTGTGGTACATCCTAAATAAATGTAAATAAATTGAGATGACTGAACATCCATGAGTTATCTCTTTTTTTTTTTTTTATGAGTTATGTTTTAAGTTCAATATAATTCTGACTCAGCCCTAACCTCAGATTACAACAATGGTTAATTTGACAAGAGATTGTATTTTAAACTTCATTTTCTGTTTTGGAACTAAAATTTATGTGTTATGGAAATACAAAATATATTTGAATAATCAAGTGGTATCAAGAGTCATTCTAACTTTGAGGTTTTCTTTGGGTGACTCAAACATGGGTTCCCACTCATTTTCTTATGTCTGGCAACTGTTTGCTTCCAATCAATAACATCTTTTCCTACATTTTTAGTAAGGAAAATATTGATTAAAATCTTACTAACTGTAGCCCATAATTAACTTGTTTTCTTCTGATATTTTATCTGTTTGACTAAAAGTAATGATAAGAAACATTCTGCTGTATTAATTCAAAAGTGATGAAGGAAATGGAAAATTAGGGTAATTTCTCTAGAAAACTTAGTGCTTCTCAAAGTACTACAGATGGTAGGCAAAAGAGAATGGTGAGTTGTATGAATACCCTCAGCCCCCTTCCAGATATACCTTGCAAAGCCCAGCCTATTTATATACCCATCTGGCTAACCTTGGATAACTTTGTTTTTTCTCCCATATTGTCCTCAACCTTTGAAGATATACTTCCTTTTAACATACTGTATAAGGAAAATTTTGAAGTCAGAAAAAGCAAGGAACTGTGACTCTGTGGGTTCCATTTCTCATTAAGTCACAAAATCTGTGAGTTGGATAACTTTAGAAAGAAACACTTTTTTGTCACCCACTTGATGTATTTGTTTATCCAAGGAACTCCTACTGACCTACCCTGTGACCAGCATGTGCTAAGTTACCAGGCATGCAAAGATAAATAAGATTAATATTTACTCTCTGAATAGTTGAATATCTCCAATGATGGGAGCCTCAGTGACTCCTGAAATCACATATTTCTTTTTCAGACTACCTACTAATTATGTCCGTCTGTCTTATGTTGAGACGAAAGTTGTTTATCTGCCTTCCCCCTGCCCCCCACGCCTCTAGCTTTGCCCCTTTGGCAATAGATATTAAATCTATGGAGAAGGCAATGGCACCCCACTCTTGCCTGGAAAATCCGATGGATGGAGGAGCCTGGTAGGCTGCAGTCCACAGGGTCGCTAAGAGTCAGACACAACTGAGCAACTTCACTTTCACTTTTCACTTTCATGCATTGGAGAAGGAAATGGCAACCCACTCCAGTGTTCTTGCCTGGAGAATCCCCAGGGACGGGGGAGCCTGGTGGGCTGCCCTCTATGAGGTCGCACAGAGTTGAACACGACTGAAGCGACTTAACAACATTAAATCTATTTTATATTATAAATTTCAAGAGGCCCAACATCACATCCCACACATGTCAGGTACTCAAAAATGATATGTTTAATGAACAAATTAAACTGTTATTGGGCTTTTATCCTCATTTTCCAGCTCTCTTTTCATAAATTCATCCTTTATTTCATAACTAAGTGTCCTCATTTGGATCAAAAGTTATTAATGTGACATGTTTTTCAGTCCTAAGTGATCATTCTAATTGCTTTCCTCTGGCATTCTTTAGCTTGTTACTGTCATCTTAAAGTATGAGAAGGGAACCATATACTCCCAGGGTGATTTGGGATATGGCCTGCAGAGTATATTCTGTTTTCCAGACACATTATAGTTGCCTCTATCATTTATATTTCTCTATTTTTTAATTTTATATTTCAATTCATCAAATGTTAACACTGAAGCAAAATTTAAAGTTTGTTAATTCTCACTGCTTTCTTATGGCTGAGAAATGTAAGATGATGAATTTTGTGCCAAAGTTTATATAATTATTAAAAAGTATAATCTCAGCATTCTACTGGAATGTTGGATGTAGAGAAGCAAAGATAGTGAGGCAGGGAGAACCCCCGGCTCTGGGGTGTGAAGAGAACACCCAGGAGGAGTGCATGTTGCCTCCAGGGCACCGGTCCTATAGTATGTCTCAACTAGGGATGTTACTGATTCCCCAGAAAGTATTTGGAAAATTTTGTTGGGATGCTTATTGGCATTAAGTAGGTGAAAGTCAGGAATGCTAAAATCTGATAACATCTAGGAAAGTTTGGACAATATAAAATGTCAATAGAACCTTAATTTAGAAACACTGTAAACTTAGGTGTCCTGATTCCTACATTCAGCCTCATTCAAAATGATTATTGCAAGAACTCTGGTAGATTGAATTACTAGCCTCAGTTCTTCCTCACACCCTGTAGCCTCATCCTCTTCCATGTAATCTTACAGTTCCTCTACAAAATGGTGCATATATTTCCCAGCCCTCTAACTTTGGACTTAGTCATATGAGTTATTTTGGATAATGAGATGTGAGCAGCTGTAACATAACACAAAATAGGTATTTGAACTGGGTTCACAAAATTGGTTGTGTCCTCTTTTGCTTATGTCATTGCCATGGAAAAACCATGCTGCAATTAGGTCACTTGTTCCAGAGGAAGGTGAAGAACACATGGAAAATGATAAACCCGATTGTTACCATCCAGCCAGCCTAGATAAGTTGAAATGCAAATGTGAAAAATAAGTATTTATCATTATATATGATTGATATTTTATTTTCTGGCAAATTGATGTAAAAACTGACAACCTAGTGATTTGAATGCTGTTTTCCATGTGTGTTACATGATAATAGCTTCCTCAAACGGAGTCCCTAACCTCTGGGAGAGAGCGCAGATGGCTGCCATGGCACACAGAGAGCAGGCAGCTGCGAAAGCGGAATGTGAAGTCAAGTGGGCCTTAGAAAGCATCACTATGAATAAAGCTAGTGGAGGTGATGAAATTCCAGTTGAGCTACTTCAAATCCTGGAAGATGATGCTGTGAAAGTGCTGCACTCAATACGCCAGCAAATTTGGAAAACTCAGCAGTGGCAACGGGACTGGAAAAGGTAAATTTTCATTCCAATCCCAAAGAAAGGCAATGCCAAAGAACGCTAAAACTACTGCACAATTGCACTCATGTCACAAGCTAGTAAAGTAATGCTCAAAATTCTCTAAGCCAGGCTTCAGCAATACATGAACCGTGAACTTCCAGATGTTCAAGCTGGTTTTAGAAAAGACAGAGGGATCAGAGATCAAATTGTCACCATCCTCTGGATCATGGGAAAAGCAAGAGAGTTCCAGAAAAACATCTATTTCTGCTTTATTGACTATGCCAAAGCCTTTGACTGTGTGGATCACAATAAACTGTGGACAATTCTGAAAGAGATGGGAATACAAGACCACCTGACCTGCCTCTTGAGAAACCTATACAAACTGGACATGGAACAACAGACTGGTTCCAAATAGGAAAAGGAGTACGTCAAGGCTGTATATTGTCACCCTGCTTATTTAACTTCTATGCAGAGTACATCATGAGAAATGCTTGGCTGGAAGAAGCACAACCTGGAATCAAGATTGTTGGAGAAATACCAATAACTGCAGATATGCAGATGACACCACCCTTATGGCAGAAAGTGAAGAGGAACTAAAAAGCCTCTTGATGAAAGTGAAAGTGGAGAGTGAAAAAGTTGGCTTAAAGCTCAACATTCCGAAGACAAAGATCATGGCATCTGGTCCCATCACTTCATGGGAAATAGGTGGGGAAACAGTGGAAACAGTGTCAGACTTTATTTTTTTTGAGCTGCAAAATCACTGCAGATGGTGATTGAAGCCATGAAATTAAAAGACGCTTACTCCTTGGAAGAAAAGTTATGACCAACCTAGATAGCATATTCAAAAGCAGAGACATTACTTTGCCAACAAAGGTTCGTCTAGCCAAGGCTATGGTTTTTCCAGTGGTCATGTATGGATGTGAGAGTTGGACTGTGAAGAAACATGAGAACCGAAGAATTGATGCTTTTCAACTACGGTGTTGGAGAAGACTCTTGAGAATCCCTTGGACTGCAAGGAGATCCAACCAGTCCATTCTGAAAATCAGCCCTGGGATTTCTTTGTAAGGAATGATGCTAAGGCTGAAACTCCAGTAGTTTGGCCACCTCATGCGAAGAGTTGACTCATTGGGAAAGACTCTGATGCTGGGAGGGATTGGGGGCAGGAGGAGAAGGGGACGACAGAGGATGAGATGGCTGGATGACATCACTGACTCCACGGACATGAGTCTCAGTGAGCTCTAGGAGTTGGTGATGGACAGGGAGGCCGGGCGTGCTGTGATTCATGGGGTTGCAAAGAATCAGACACAACTGATCAACTAAACTGACTGAACTTCTGGGATCTAGTGCCTGATGATCTGAGGTGAAGCTGATGTAGTAATAATAGAAATAAATTGCACAATAAATGTAATGCACTTGAATCATCCTGAAACTATCCCCTCCAACCCCTAAGTCTATGGAAAAACTGTCTTCCATGAACCCTGTCCCTGGTGCCAAAATGGTTGGAGACTGCTGTCCTAAGGTGATCTCATGTTTGGCAGATTTAGGGAACTCTGTGATCAAAAAACTTTAGGAAAGACTGAGTAGTTTCTCATATAGCATACTGAAGTAAGATTTTCTGAAAAAGCATTGTAAAAATTATTTAAAATATTTGATCACAAATCTCACTATCCACATGCGTATTATGATTCAGATATGTTGGAAACTTCTAGTAGAATACATTTACGAGGACATGAAGGTGAATTTGGCAATTTAAACAGTATTTTCAACCAAAAAAGATGAAATAAAAGAGAGTATCTAATAGCCAACGGTTAGACTCTAACTCAAGCATCCTGGTTAGCTGAGAAAGTACTATATTATCTTCTCTCTTCTGCATCTTCAACACCTTTGTGTTCATAGTCCCTGCACCTTAATATGTAAATGTGGTCCAGAGTGTTCTATTTTTATTTTTTTTAATTTCTTCATTTTTTAAAATTTAAATTTATTTATTTTAATTGGAGGCTAATTACTTTACAGTATTGTATTGGTTTTGCCATACATCAACGTGAATCCGCCACGGGTGTACACATGTTCCCCATCCTGAACCCCCCTCCCACCTCCCTCCCTGTACCTTCCCTCTGGGTCATCCCAGTGCACCAGCCCCAAGCATCCTGTATCTTGCATCAAACCTGGACTGGCGATTTGATTCTTATATGATATTATACATGTTTCAATGCCATTCTCCCAAATCATCTCACCCTCTCCCTCTCCCACAGAGTCCAAAAGACTGTTCTATACATCTGTGTCTCTTTTGCTGTCTCACATACAGGGTTATCGTCACCATCTTTCTAAATTCCATATATGTGTGTTAGTACACTGTATTGGTGTTTTTCTTTCTGGCTTACTTCACTCTGTATAATAGGCTCCAGTTTCACCTACCTAATTAGAAGTGATTCATATGTATTCTTTTAATGGCTGAGTAATACTCCATTGTGTATATGTACCACAGCTTTCTTATCCATTCATCTGCTGATGGATATCTAGGTTTTTTCCAGGAGAAGGCAATGGCGCCCCACTCCAGTACTGTTGCCTGGAAAATCCCATGGATGGAGGAGCCTGGTAGGCTGCAGTCCATGGTGTTGCTAAGAGTCGTACACGACTGAGTGACATCACTTTCACTTTCCACTTTCATGCATTGGAGAAGGAAATGGCAACCCACTCCAGTGTTCTTGCCTGGAGAATCCCATGGATGGAGAAGCCTGGTAGGCTGCAGTCCATGGGGTCGCACAGAGTCGGACACGACTGAAGCGACTTAGCAGCAGCAGCAGCAGCAGCAGGTTGCTTCCATGTCCTGGCTATAATAAACACTGCTGCAATGAACATTGGGGTACACGTGTCTCTTTCAATTCTGGTTTCCTCAGTGTGTATGCCCAGCAGTGGGATTGCTGGGTCATAAGGCAGTTCTATTTCCAATTTTTTAAGGAATCTCCACACTGTTCTCCATAGTGGCTGTACTAGTTTGCATTCCCACCAACAGTGTAACAGGGTTCCCTTTTTACCACACCCTCTCCAGCATTTATTGCTTGTAAACTTTTGGATCACAGCCATTCTGACTGGCATGAAATCGTACCTCATTGTGGGTTTGATTTGCATTTCTCTGATAATGAGTGATGTTGAGCATCTTTTTCATGTGTTTGTCAGCCATCTGTATGTCTTCTTTGGATAAATGCCTGTTTAGTTCTTTGGCCCATTTTTTGATTGGGTCGTTTATGTTTCTTGAATTGAGCTGCAGGAGTTGCTTGTATATTTTCCAGATTAATTCTTTGTCAGTTGCTTCATTTGTTATTATTATCTCCCATTCTGAAGGCTGTATTTTCACCTTGCTTATAGTTTCCTTTGTTGTGCAGAAGCTTTTAATTTTAATTAGGTCCCATTTGTTTATTTTTGCTTTTATTTCCAATATTCTGGGAGGTGGGTCATAGAGGATCCTGCTGTGATTTATATCAGAGTGTGTTTTGCCTATGTTCTCCTCTAGGAGTTTTATACTTTCTGGGCTTATGTTTAGATCTTTAATCCATTTTGAGTTTATTTTTGTGTATGGTGTTAGAAAGTGTTCTAGTTCCCTTCTTTTACAAGTGATTGACCAGTTTTCCCAGCACCACTTGTTAAAGAGATTGTCTTTTCTCCATTGTATATTCTTGCCTCATTTGTCAAAGATAAAGTGTCCATAGGTGTGTGGATTTATCTCTGGGCTTTCTAATTTGTTCCATTGATCTATATTTCTTTCTTTGTGCCAGTACCATACTGTCTTGATGACTGTGGCTTTGTAGTAGAGCCTGAAGTCAGGTAGGTTGATTCCTCCAGTTCCATTCTTCTTTCTCAAGATTGCTTTGGCTTTTCAAGGTTTTTTTGTATTTCCATACAAATTGTGAAATTATTTGTTTCTAGCTCTGTGAAAAATACCTTTGGTAGCTTGATAGGGATTGCATTGAATCTATAGATTGATTTGGGTAGTATACTCATTTTCACTATATTAATTCTTCTGATCCATGAACGTGGTATATTTCTCCATTTATTAGTGTCCTCTTTGATTTATTTCAGCAGTGCTTTATAGTTTTCTATATACAGCTCTTTAGTTTCTTTAGGTAGATATATTCCTAAGTATTTTATTCTTTTCATTGCAATGGTGAATGGAATTGTTTGTTTAATTTCTCTTTCTATTTTCTCATTATCAGTGTATAGGAATGCAAGGGATTTTTTGGTGTTGATTTTATATCCTGCAACTTTACTATATTCATTGATTAGCTTTAGTACTTTTCTTGTGGAGTCTTTAGGGTTTTCTATGTAGAGGATCATGTCATCTGCAAGCAGTGAGAGTTTTACTTCTTCTTTTCCAATTTGGATTCCTTTTATTTCTTTTTCTGCTCTGATTGCTGTGGTCAAAACTTCCAAAACTATGTTGAATAGCAGTGGTGAAATTGGGCACCCTTGTCTTGTTCCTGACTTTAGGGGAAATTCTTTCAATTTTTCACCATTGAGGATGTTTGCTGTCGGTTTGTCACATATAGTTTTATTATGTTGAGTTATGTTCCTTCTATTCCTGCTTTCTGGAGAGTTTTTATTATAAATGGATGTTGAATTTTGTCAAACTCTTGCTCTGCATCTATTGAGACAATCATATGGTTTTTATTTTTCAATTTCTTAATGTGGTGTATCACATTGATTGATTTGTGGATATTAACGAATCCTTTCATCCCTGGGCTAAAGCCCATTTGGTCATGGTGTATGATGTTTTTAATGTGTTGTTGAATTCTGATTGCTAGAATTTTGTTAAGGATTTTTGCATCTATGTTCATCAATGATATTGGCCTGTAGTTTTCTTTTTTTGTGGCATCTTTGTCAGGTTTTGGTATTAGGGTGATGGTGGCCTCATAGAATGAGTTTGGAAGTTTACCTTCCTCTGCAATTTTCTGGAAGACTTTGAGTAGGATAGGTGTTAGCTCTTCTCCAAATTTTTGGTAGAATTCAGCTGTGAAGCCGTCTGGACCGGGGCTTTTGTTTGCTGGAAGATTTCTGATTATACTTTCAATTTCCGTGCTTGTGATGGGTCTTTTAAGATTTTCTATTTCTTCCTGGTTCAGCTTTGGAAAGTTGTACTTTTCTAAGAATTTGTCCATTTCTTCCACGTTGTCCATTTTATTGGCATATAATTGCTGATAGTAGTCTCTTATGATCCTTTGTATTTCTGTGTTGTCTGTTGTGATCTCTCCATTTTCATTTCTAATTTTATTGATTTTTCTCCCTTTGTTTCTTGATGAGTCTGGCTAATGGTTTGTCAATTTTATTTATCCTTTCAAAGAACCAGCTTTCGGCTTTGTTGATTTTTGCTATGGTCTCTTTTGTTTCTTTTGCATTTATTTCTGCCCTAATTATTATGATTTCTTGCCTTCTACTAACCCTGGGGTTCTTCATTTCTTCCTTTTCTAGTTGCTTTAGGTGTAGAGTTATGTTATTTATTTGACTTTTTTCTTGTTTCTTGAGGTATGCCTGTATTGCTATGAACTTTCCCCTTAGCACTGCTTTTACAGTGTCCCACAGGTTTTGGGTTGTTGTGTTTTCATTTTCATTCATTTCTATGCATATTTTGGTTTCTTTTTTGATTTCTTCTGTGATTTGTTGATTATTCAGCAGCGTGTTGTTCATCCTCCATATGTTGGAATTTTTAATAGTTTTTCTCCTGTAATTGAGATCTAATCTTACTGCATTATGGTCAGAAAAGATGCTTGGAATGATTTCATTTTTTTTTTTTAATTTACCAAGGCTAGATTTATGGCCCAGTATGTGATCTATCCTGGAGAAGATTCCGTGTGCACCTGAGAAAAAGGTGAAATTCATTGTTTTGGGGTGAAATGCTCTATATATATCAATTCGGTCTAACTGGTCTATTGTATCATTTAAAGTTTGTATTTCATTGTTGATTTTCTGTTTAGTTGATCTATCCATAGGTGTGAGTGGGGTATAAAGTCTCCCACTATTATTGTGTTATTGTTAAATTCCCCTTTCATATTTGTTAGCATTTGTCTTACATATTGCACTGCTCCTATGTTGGGTGCATATATATTTATAATTGTTATATCTTCTTCTTGGATTGATCCTTTGATCATTATGTAGTGTCCTTCTTTGTCTCTTTTCACAGCCTTTGTTTTAAAGTCTATTTTATGTGATATGAGTATTGCTACTTCTGCTTTCTTTTGATCTCTATTTTCATGGAATATCTTTTTCCAGCCCTTCACTTTCAGTCTGTATGTGTACCCTGTTTTGAGGTGGGTCTCTTGTAGACAACATATTTAGGAGTCTTGTTTTTCTGTCCATTCAGCCAGTCTTTGCCTTTTTATTGGGACATTCAACCCATTTACATTTAAGTTAATCATTGATAAGTATGATTCTGTTGCCATTTTCTTTATTGTTTTGGGTTTGTGTTTATACACCCTTTTTGTGTCTTCTGTCTAGAGAATATCCTTTAACATTTGTTGAAGAGCTGGTTTGGTGGTGCTGAATTCTCTCAGCTTTTGCTTGTCTGTAAAGCTTTTGACTTCTCCTTCATATTTGAATGAGATCCTTGCTGGGTACAGTAATCTGGGCTGTAGGTTATTTTCTTTCATCACTTTCAGTATGTCCTGCCATTCCCTCCTGGCCTGAAGAGTTTCTATTGAAAGATCAGCTGTTATCCTTATGGGAATCCCCTTGTGTGTTATTTGTTGTTTTTCCCTTGCTGCTTTTAATATTTGTTCTTTGTGTTTAATCTTTGTTAATTTGATTAATATGTGTCTTGGGGTGTTTCGCCTTGGGTTTATCCTGTTTGGGACTCTCTCGGTTTCACGGACTTGGGTGATTATTTCCTTCCCCATATTAGGGAAGTTTTCAACTATTATCTCCTCAAGTATTTTCTCATGGTCTTTCTTTTTGTCTTCTTCTGGGACTCCTATGATTCGAATGTTGGAACGTTTAATATTGTCCTGGAGCACTCTGAGATTGTCCTCATTCCTTTTAATTCGTTTTTCTTTTTTCCTCTCTGATTCATTTATTTCTACCATTCTACTTCACTAATCCTATCTTCTGCCTCCATTATTCTACTATTTGTTGCCTCCAGAGTGTTTTTGATCTCATTTATTGCATTATTCATTATATATTGACTCTTTTTTATTTCTTCTAGGTCCTTGTTAAACCTTTCTTGCCTTTTCTCAGTCCTTATCTCCAGGCTATTTATCTGTGATTCCATTTTTATTTCAAGATTTTGGATCATTTTCACTATCATTATTCAGAATTCTTTATCAGGTAGATTCCCTATCTCTTCCTCTTTTGTTTGATTTGGTCAGATCAGATCAGTCACTCAGCCGTGTCCGACTCTTTGCAAACCCATGAATCACAGTACGCCAGGCCTCCCTGTCCATCACCAACTCCCGGAGTTCACTCAGACTCACGTCCATCGAGTCAGTGATGCCATCCAGCCATCTCATCCTCTGTCGTCCCCTTCTCCTCCTGCCCCCAATCCCTCCCAGCATCAGAGTCTTTTCCAATGAGTCAACTTTTCGCATGAGGTGGCCAAAGTACTGGAGTTTCAGCTTTAGCATCATTCCTTCCAAAGAAATCCCAGGGCTGATCTCCTTCAGAATGGACTTGTTGGTGGTCTGCCCTAATTTTTAAGATTTCTTTCCTTCTACTAACCCTGGGGCTCTTAATTTCTTCCTTTTCTAGTTGATTTTGGTGTAGAGTTAGGTTATTTAGTTAACTTTTTTCTTACTTCTTGAGATAAGCCTGTATTGCTATAAACCTTCCCCTTAGCACTGTTTTTACAGTGTTCCATAGGTTTTGGGCTGTTTTGTTTTCATTTTCATTCATTTCTATGCATATTTTTATTTCTTCTGTGATTGGTTGGTTATTCAGCAATGTGCTGTTCAGCCTCCATATGTTCGAATTTTTAGTAGTTTTTCTCCTGTAATTGGCATCTAATCTTACTGCATTGTGGTCAGAAAAGATGCTTGGAATGATTTCAAGTTTTTTGAATTTACCAAGGCTAGATTTATTGGCCCAGGACGTGATCTATCCTGGAGAAGGTTCCACGTGCACTTGAGAAAAAGGTGCTTGGTTTCAGTGTAGATATGAAAGCGTTTGATGAGCTCCTGTCGATTAAAGTTTCCTGGAGTCAGGAGTTCTCTGGTGTTCTCAGGATTTGGACTTCAGCCTCCTGCCTCTGGTTTTCAGTCTCATTCTTACAGTAACCTCAAGACTTATCCATCTGTACAGCACCAATGATAAAACATCTAGATTAATGACGAAAAATTTCTCCACAGTGAGGGACACCCAGAATGGTACACAGAGTTACATGGAGAAGAGAAGAGGGAGGAGGGAGATATATGTGACCAGGAGAAGAGGGGAAATCAAAATGGGAGAGAGCAAGCTAGCCAGTAATCACTTCCCTATGTGCTCTTCACAGTCTTGATCCCTCAGAGATGTTCATGGAGTTACACAGAGAAGATAAGAGAGAGGAAGGAGACAGAGGTGGCCAGGAGAATAAAAGGGGGAATCAAAAGGAGAGATACTGATCTAGCCAGTAATTTGTTTCCTAAGTGTTCTCCACAGTCCAGAACACACAAAGAGATTCACAGAGTTGGGTAGAGAAGAGAAGGGGGAGGGAGGAGAAAGAGGCGACCTGGTGGAGAAAAAGGAGAGTCCAAAGGTGGAGAGAGCAATCCAGCCAGTAATCTTGCTCCCAAGTAAAAATGGGTACTGAAGATTGGGTTCTTAAAGGTAAAAAAATGATAACAAACACCAAAAAGTAAAGATTAAAAATCTAGAGTAAAGGTTACAATCTCAAAAATACAATATTAAAGGGAAAAAAAAGAAAGAAAAAAACAAAGCCACTAAGATTATAAATATATAT
Organism: Bos grunniens; assembly: GCF_055505025.1. Lineage (NCBI taxonomy): Eukaryota > Metazoa > Chordata > Mammalia > Artiodactyla > Bovidae > Bos > Bos grunniens. The sequence goes on along the minus strand of NC_141194.1, from coordinate 80,688,803 downwards.
ATATATATATATGTATGAAGTTTGCTTTAAAAATAGGGTCTTTTTTTCCTGCAAATTAATAGTAGGTTATAAAAATGAAAATTAAAGGAGTAATAGAGGACTTAATTTTTTTAATTAAAAATTACAATAGTTAAAATATATCTAGGACTTTCTCAAGTTGTTGTGGACAGTGTGGGGTCAGTTCATTTTCAGATAGTTCCTTGATCCGGCTTATACTTCTCAACATCTGTAGGCCCCTTCCTATGTTGTCGGTGCTAACTGCAGGGTTTTAATCTATTGCACCTGTCACTTCCAAAGCAGTTCCCTCTGTTTATTTTAGCTTCTTCTGTTTGCTGGCCTCTTCAGTGTCTAATTTCCGCCCTGACACAGGGAGCGGTGGTGGTCACTTTTTTAGGATTACTTGACCAGTCGTGCTGTGGCGAGGAAGGAACACTGCAAACAAATATCACTGGCGTGTGTGGGGAGTGCTTGCAGTGTCTCTGCCACACTGGATTTGCCCCTGCTCAAGGCGTGTGTGCTTTCCCAGTCTACACTGTTCAGGCTCTAGATTGCTCTGCCAGGAACTGTCTGAGGCGGGACCTGGGTTGCATGCACTTCTGAGGTCTAAGCCACTCAGGTTCAGGTTGTTGGGTACTCCACAAAGGCACAGACTTGGTTGGGCCTGCATTTTGTGCCCTTCCCAGGTCCGAGCAGCTCAGGTGACCAGGTGCTTGACGAGTGCAGTCGCCCCCAGTTGGAAGCTGTGGCTTATTGTTTCCCCCATCCCCACCACTAGGTTTTCTGGGTGTACAACCGGCACACCTTCTCAGGTGTGCCACATGTCTCTTCTGGGGAGCTGATATCTGGCTGCAAACCTCCTAGCGGATGTTAACCATCCAGAATCCCAAGAAGTCTTGGTTAGCAAGGAAGTCTGCTTGCAGTTTGGTAGATGATGCCTCTCTGGGGCCGTGATTGCCCCTTTCTGGCTCTGGCTGCCCTCGCCTGCCTGTCTCTGGCAGGGGATGGGCCAGTCCACAGCAAGCTAGCTCTGCTCAGTCCTTTGTTCTGTGAGCAGGCCTGGTGGTGTGTTAGGTTAGGGCTTTTCACGGGATAGCTATCCCACAGTCTGGGTTGCTATCTCAAGTTAGTTCCCTCAGATTGCCCTCCAGACATTCATGCCTAGTCCTCACCCTAAGCAATGCAGCCTGCACCTCCATGTCCAGTCCCCGCTTGCTAGTGGCCAATGCAAGCCTCTGTGCTGCTTCTCCCTTGGGAGTTGCCCTTAGGCACATAATCTGTGGGGTTTAATTATTTATTTATTTTTCCTCCCGGTTATATTGCCCTCTGAGGTTCCAAGGTTCACCACAGATTCACCAGTGAGAGTGTTTCCTGGTGTTTGGAAACCTCTCTTTTTTAAGACTCCCTTCCCAGGATGGATCTCCATCCCTATCTCTTTTGTCTCTCTTTTTATCTTTTATATTTTTTCCTACCTCCTTTTGAAGACAATGGGCTGCCTTTCTGTGTGCCTGATGTCCTCTGTCAGCATTCAGGAGTTGTTTTGTGGAATTTGTTCAGCGTTCAAATGTTCTTTCAATGAATTTGTGGGGGAGAAAGTGGTCTCCCCATCCTATTCCTCTGTCATCTTAGGACCGCCCCCTATAAAGGTTCCCTAGCTGATTTTAAGTACAGCATTAAGAACACCTGGTTAAATGTGGATTTTGAATTTAATTATGAATGATGATAGGAGCAATTTCAAAGTATATTCTAGAAAGCCTGTGATATTTATCTCCATGATTTCAACTATCAGTAGGTCTCTTATCAACATTTTTGCTTTAAACTTAATTTCTGCGAGCCCACCTTCCTGTCATGCATTTCCACCTGTATGTGACATTTGTCCACCTGGTGTTAAGAACTGACTCATTGGAAAAGACCCTGATGCTCGGAAAGATTGAAGGTAGGAGGAGAAGGGGATTACAGAGGATAAGACAGTTGGATGACATCACTGACTTGAAGGACATGAGTTTGAATAAGCTCCAGGAGTTGGTCATGGACAGGGAAGCCTGGCATGCTGCAGTCCATGGGGCTGCAAAGAGTCGGACACAACTGAGTGACTGAACTGACGACATTTGTACTTCAAATTCAGAAAACCAAAATGAAATCCATCCCCATGACAATTTCAACTCTGCTCACTTTTTAACTTTCTTTTCTTGTTGTTGATGTTGTTTTTCTTGTTTTATTGTTTGATATCTGTTGGCACCAGATATCAAAATAAGGAATTTGGGATGGATCTTAAATTGCTAGATAGCATCTTCAAATCATCCTTGCACTGACCCTATCCAACCACATCCAATCATTCAAATCCCCATAACTATTCTATTAGAAAGTATTTCTGAAATCTACCCCCAATGTTTTATTTCCCTAAAAATCAAGTTATTTCCAATTGCTCATCACCAAAAGTACAATAAGCACAAAACTGGTCCTTAAATTCTTATATTAGTAACTGCAGTCTATCCACATTGCCATCAGTAATCTTTAAAATAAAAATCTGATCATTTTACTGTCCCCCTTAAGACTCATTATCCAAAGTGGTCATCAAGACTATGCTATTTTAGGGAAAATAGTGTAGTTTCTTTTTATATTAAATGTGCCTCATCTTAAAATTTCTCTTCTATGTGCTTTACAATGTACATAGCATATTAATTTTTATCAATTCATGAATATATAAAAATGTACATTCATTGAACGTCTATACTCAGTTACTTTAAGTGATAGGGATGCACAATCAAAACTTAGGGGACCAATGACCTCTAATAAAAATTCCAAATTACTTAGACTTATATCCAAAGCCCCTCCAAATCTTGCCTTGGCCTCTTTCTCTAGCTTCAGCTCCTAACACTTTGCTCTCCAACATCTCTCCACAAGGAATTTAAGTGAGACTTTTCCTTTCTACAATTACTACTCTTGCATTTATTACACCCTATAGAACTTATTGGCTTCCTAGGTGGTGCAGTGGTAAAGAATCCGCCTGCCAGTGCAAAAGATGCCAGTTCAGTCCCTGGGTTGGGAAGATCCGCTGGAGGAGGAAATGGCAGCCCACTCCAGTATTCTTGCCTGGAAAATTCCATGGACAGAGGAGCCTGGTAGGCTACAGTCCATGGGGTCGCAAAGAGTCAGACACGATTGAACACACATATCAAATTTACTGCACTTATATGTATGCATTTTCATTCATACCAAACTTCTTCAATAAATGAAGTTCTATGAGTTTAAGAGCTCTCTGACTTGTTTTTCTCATTATCCAAATTTTCTATCTCAACAGCTGATATACAGTAGGCATCCAGTAGTACTGAATTGTTAGACAACCTTTTCCTACCTACCCTGTTCTGTTGCTGCAGTTGTATAATCTCACTGAATGTTCTGTAGCATATGTTTAGGATAACATCCTAGTGTTCTCTTGACAACTTGCCTTTCTTAAAATCTAATATTAATTCTTTGGGGGAGCTTTTCTCTAAGTATCATAAGACCATAAATGAGGGTTAGAGAAGTCTAGGCACTACTTTCTATCTTATTATACAATGACCCTAAAAGCAATTTTCTTCCTTCCCTGCCATATTCTATTCCTTACTCTTTTTCTTTTTTTAGATTATGGATTTGTGAAGTAAGCATGCAGTTTACTTTAAAGTCATTAGAGGGATTTTATATATGTTCATAATAAATTTTAAAATCTCATTAAAAAGATTATTATAATATTGAATGAAAAATGGATTATTTTCATTTATACTTGAAATTCAGTTTGTATGGTTTCATATAAGTTAATATTTTCTTTTTATTTTTACCTATCTTACCAGTTTACTTTCTTCCAAAGTACAAATTAAGTGAGAAAAATGTACTTTTGTTAAAAATTTGAGAGTAAAACTGGACATTTATGTTTTAATACTGTACCCTAATTTTACTCTCCTCACTATAGTGACAACTATTAAAACCTTAGTCTATATCCTTTTTTTTCCACTCAATATTTCATGAATAGATTAATTGATTCAACAGTTATCTATTGAATACCTAATTAGTGCCACACGCTATGCTGCTGACAAAAGATAAATAAAAATAGGATTTTCATGGAGCTTACAGTGGAGTGGGAAGGACAACAACAAACGAAGATACAAGTAATAATTATAGGTTACACTAAGGCTCTGGAGAATATAAACAAGTAAATGAGATAGTGACTGAGAAGGTCATCTAGAGATGGTTGTTAGGCTTGTTCCTCTGAGAAACAGAGACTAACGTGAGCTGAGAAGTATAAGATGTTTATTGGGAAAAATACCTGTGAGAGAGAATGTAGAGTGAGTCAGAGGAGGCTGAGAGGCCCTGATGGTGATGCCTATGCAGTTCTAACTTCTGTGAGGAAGAGAGAGAAGGAGAGAAAATTGTAGAATCAAAGTTCTACTAAAATCTTGACTGATGTGGAGTCTTCAAGCCAAAGACACCGGTCAGAGGAGTCCTGTATCTCTTAACAAGGATCCTGACTTAGCATCCCTGTTACATCCAGGCATTGGCTGGGAGCAGCACATGTGAACTGTGACCTTGGTGCCAAGGTGGTGATGATTTCAGAGTGGAGGAACGTGGAGAGAAAATGATCAGTTTTGCACCCTGCTATTAGAGATCTGAGACAAGCACATTCATCACTGCTTCATACAGCATACAAAATATCCTCTCTAAAGAAGCAAAACTTAAGCTGAGGCTTTAGTGATGAGAATGGGACAGTCATTTTACACTTTAGGAAAGTATATTCTAGGCTGAGGGACCAGCAAGTACAGAGTTAGGAAAGACATGCTTTGACCCATGAATAGAGAGGAGACCCTAGATTGAAGGAAAGTATATGAAAGACACTTTTAGAGGGAGGCAGGAACCTAATATTATCATGTGAAGTTTTTAAGGCTCTAGCAAAGAGGGGTTATTTCTTTTTTTCACTTAGAGCAGAGAGAATGGGGATGACATGTAATTTTATATGTTGCAAAAAAAAAAAAACATTCTTTAAGCTACCTTGTAGACCATGTATTGAAAGGGGGCAAGAGTGAAGGCAGGGAGAACCAGTTAGGAGGCAATGCAGTATTGCAGATGAGAGAAGATGGTAGATTGGACTAGACTAGGAGCAGTGGTATTGCAGATGGATTCAGTAAGACAAGGATCCAGTTTCATTCTTTTGCATGTGGCTGTCCAGTTTTCCCCGGAGAAGGCAATGGCACCCTACTCCAGTACTTTTGCCTAGAAAATTCCATGGACGGAGGAGCCTGGTAGGCTGCAGTCCATGGGGTCGCTAGAGTCGGACACGACTGAGCGACTTCACTTTCACTTTTCACTTTCATGCATTGGAGAAGGAAATGGCAACCCACTCCAGTGTTCTTGCCTGGAGAATCCCAGGGATGGGGAAGCCTGGTGGGCTGCCATCTATGGGGTCGCACAGAGTTGGACACAACTGAAGTGACTTGGCAGCAGCAGCAGCAGTCCAGTTTTCCCAGCATCAATTACTGGAGAGACCATCTTTTCTCTGTTGTATATCTTTGACTGCTTTATCATAAATTAATTGACCATATATGCCTGGGTTTATATCTGTGCTATTTCACTGATCCTTGTGTCTTTTTTTTTTTTTTTTAGGCTGTACTGCACAGCATGTGGAATGCTAGTTTTCTGATCAGGGATCAAACCTGTGCTTCTTGCAGTGGAAGCACATAATCCTAACCACTGGACCACGAGGGAAGTCCCTTTGTGACTATTTTTATGCAATACTATAGGGCTTCCCTGGTGGCTCAGCGGGTAAAGAGTCTGCCTACAATGTGGTAGAGCCATGTTTCATCCCTGGGTTGGGAAGATCCCCTGGATCAGGAAATGGCAACCCACTCCAGTATTCTTGCCTGGAGAACTCCATGGACAGAGGAGCCTGGTGGGCTACAGTCCATGAGGTCACAAAGAATTGGGCAGGACTGAGTGACTAACACTGCCTGGTGGGCTACAATCCATGAGGTCACAAAGAGTTGGGCAGCACTGAGTGACTAACACTTTCACTTCACTTTCATATACTGTTTTGATTAGTATAGCTTTATAATATGGTTTGAAATCAAGAAGTGTGATGCCTCTAGCTTTGTTCTTTTTCAAAACTGCCTTGGCTATTTAGGGTCTTTTGTGGGTCCATACAGATTTTAGGATTGTTTGATCTATTTCTTTAAAAGTTGCCATTGGAATCTTAATAGGGGTTTCATTGAATATAGATTGCTTTGTAATATGAACAATTTGATGTTAATTCCACCAGTCTCTGAGCATGGAATTATTTGTGCCTTCTTCATTTCCTTTCATCAATATTTTATAGTTTTTAACATATAAATTTTCAACTCCCTGGTTAAATAGATTCCTAGATATTTTCTTTTCTTTTTACTTTTTCATGAAAATGTAAATGAGATTGTTTTCTTAGCTTCTTTTTCTGATAGTTTATTAATGTAAAAAATGAAACAGATTTTTTTGTATATTGATTTTATATTCTGCAACTAGACTGAATTTATTATTTGAATGGTATTTTGGTGGCATCTTTAGGACTTTCTGTACATAATATCATGTCATCTGCAAATAGAGATAGTTTTACTTCTTTCATTCTGATTCAGATACTTTTTATTCCTTATTTTCTTGCCAAATTGATCTATATAGGAAGATCCAATACTGTGTTGAATAGCAGTGATGAGAGTGGATGTCTTTGCCTTGTTTCTGATTTTAGAAGAAATGTTTTCAGCTTTTCATTGTTATGTATGATGTTAGTTGTGGGCATTGTATATGGCCTTTATTATGTTGAAGTATATCCACTCAACCCTGAAGGAAGGCATGGCAACCCACTAAAGTACTCTTGCCTAGAGAACCCCCATGTACAGATGGGTGGGCTACAGCCCATGGAGTCGCAGACTCAGACACGACTGAGTGATTAAGCATGCAGGCATGCATATCCACTCTATACCCATGTTATTGAGAGTTTTTCTCATAAATGGATGTTGAATTTTATCGAAAGCTTTTTTTGCATCCATGAGATGATTATATGGTTTTCATTCTTCAGTTTGATAATGTGGCAGGTTACATTAATTGATTTGCAGATATTGAACCCTCCTTTCACTCTTGGGAAAAATCCCACTTCATCAAGATATGTCCTCCCTTTAATACACTGTTGAATTCAGTTTGCTAAGATTTTGTTGAGGATTTCTTCATCTATGTTCTTCAGGGTTATTATCCTATAATTCTGTTTTCCTGTAGTATCCTTGTCTTATTTTACTAGCAGGGTAATGCTGGGCTCACAAGATGAGTTTTAGAGTATTCCCCTATGTTTCATAAACATAAGAAAGCTGAGCGCTGAAGAATTGATGCTTTTGAACTGTGGTGTTGGAGAAGACTCTTGAGAGTCCCTTGGATTCCAAAGAGATCCAACCAGTCCATCCTAAAGGAGATCAGTCCTGGGTGTTCATTGGAAGGACTGATGTTGAAGCTGAAACTCCAATACTTTGGCCACCTGATATGAAGAACGGACTCATTTGAAAAGACCCTGATGCTGGGAAAGATTGAGGGTGGGAGGAGAAGGGGACAACAGAGGATGAGATGGTTGGATGGCATCACCAACTCAATGGACATGAGTTTAAGTAAACTCTGGGAGTTGGTGATGGACAGGGAGGCCTGGTGTGCTGCAGTCCATGGGATCACAAAGAGTCGGACACGACTGAGTGACTGAACTGAACTATGTTTCATAAGTGCTCAATCATTAAAACCTTTTAAATAGGTGTTATTATCTTCACTTTACTGATGAGTAAACTGGAACTTAGGCTTGCTGAATATCAAACCCAACCATAGGTCTGTTTATAGCCTATGCAGTTCCACTGAATAGTTTCATTTTAAGCACTTCACTCCTTAAACTATTGATTTCCAAATAATAAATAAAAAATAAATTCTCTGAAATAGAAAAATAAAGAATTCAAAGCATTTGATCCAATGGCAAAGGACAACAGTAAGCTATATTTTGACATAAATATAATGTAGCCAGCAAATCTGAAGATGGAAGTAGGATTTGGGTGCAAGGCTTAAGGGGTACATTGTTAAGTACATAAGAAACTGAACATAAGGCTCATAATATTGATCACTTCTTTCTGATTAATTCACTTATAATCCCATGTGCATGAGTGCTAATTTGCTTTAGTCATGTCTGACTCAATGTGACCCTTTAAACTGTAGCCCACTAGGCTCCTCTGTCCATGGGATTTTATAGGCAAGAAAACTGGAGTGGGTTGCCATGCCCTCCTCCAGGGGGTCTTCCTGACCCAGAGATTGAACCTGTGTCTCTTATGTCTCCTGCATTGGCAGGAAGTTTCTTTACCACTAGCACCACCTGAGAGACCCATAACCCTATGTGTCCTATTAGACATATTTTCATTTAGATGCAAAAATAAAAGAGCAAAAATCATTTTAAACATAGAAAGTATAAAATAAAAACACCTGTGCAAATATTTAGACCTGAACATTTAAGTCCACATATTTAAACACAGATGATCAATTTCTTTCAGATGGTGTGTTTGAATTAAAGTAACTTCTCACTTCTGGTTCTGGAAGCATATTGTGATACCTCAAGCAATAATAAGATAAACTGCTACTGCTACTGCTAAGTCACTTCAGTCATGTCCGACTCTGTGCGGCCCCATAGACGGCAGCCCACCAGGCTCCCCCGTCCCTGGGATTCTCCAGGCAAGAACACTGGAGTGGGTTGCCATTTCCTTCTCCAATGCATGAAAGTGAAAAGTGAAAGTAAAGTCGCTCAGTCGTGTCCGACTGTTAGCGACCCCATGGACTGCAGCCTACCAAGCTCCTCCATCCATGGGATTTTCCAGACAAGAGTACTGGAGTGGGGTGTCATTAAAAGTACCTAATTCATGATAAAAGATAATGGTTATTTTAATATCTGATTTTAGTTCAGAAGAGGATTGATTTCTTTTTGGTTGCTTTTTGCTTTTTAGTGGGGGAACTTATAATGAAAATGGATGTCTCAATAAGATATTTGAATGTCAGAGGCCACAGCCATCTGGTACAATATAGGCAACACAGTACGTGGACCATCTGGGCTTACTACCATTATCCTGCAAACTGGCTGGGCATGAGTGAGCCTCTGAAGCCTAACTCCAGGGCACCCTGGTTTGTCTGTTTCAAAAGAGCCCATTTGCTAATATTTTTGAGCTGGTGCAGAGCCATTCTGAAGTTTCGTGCTGAGGTTTATGAAAATACATGGCTTAACTGGACTATGGGCTCTGATTTCCTACTGCCTGAATACTGAAACTTGGACATGCTTTGGCTTATATTTTCCTCTCAAGTTAATTCATTCTCTTTCTACATTTTTTTTCTGTTCTTTTGCCCAAATCATACCCTGTTATTATAGCCAGGCTCCCCTGTCCATGAAATTCTCCAGGCAAGAATACTGGAGTGGGTAGCCATTCCCTTCTCCAGGGGATCTTCCCGACCCAGGGAATAAATAATGGATCAGTATAAGATAGATGATCATGAGAGAGATCATGAGCAAGATTATTAAAGTGAGGAGCTTTAGGAAGATCAAAATATAATTGAGTTTCTGATTCCTGACTCAGTTGACTTATTTGGATGTTAAAATAACAGACATGAAATGGGTTTTGGCAGACAATGTTGATTATATACAACTATTTTCCTCCATATCCTAGGCAAAGGAAGCAGGAAGACTAAAGACTCAAGTTGAACACAGTGAATACCAATATAGATGGGTGAGCAGAGAAGATGAGGATAGCGGAATCGGCTTGAGTCAGACAACAAAGGGTCTTTTTAGTCACAGTACACTACAGCAGACACTATTCATTGCCTGCTCCAAATTTATCCTCACTTCCGTACTTTATTGCTGATAGAATTCTGATTTTTGTGCTCAGATAAGATGACCCTCCTCCCTCCCAGCCCCAGAGACTGAAGTTTCCTTAGTCTAAGATAATAATGGTCATTCTGTGAATGTGTGTGATCCAACACTAGCCAATGAGACATAAAGCAGTGACTCCAAGAGAGCTTCTCAAATGATTTTCTTCCACTTATTATGGAGAAACTCTCTGCCTTTGGACAATACTGTGTGAGTTTCATCCATACTGTAAATTTAGAAACAAGTATGAGAATATAGTATACTGACGCTGATATACTACTGAATTAACTAATCCAGGAAAGATTTTGTATACATTTGCCTTGTTGTAAGTTATTAAAATATTTCTTTCTTGTTACATCATATTATTGTATGGGCCTAGGCAAAGCAGCCTTTTCATACTGTTCATGGGGTTCTCAAGGCAAGAATACTGAAGTGGCTAGCCATTCCCTTCTATAGTGGACTACATTCTGTCAGACCTCTCCACCATGACCCACCCATCTTGGGTGGCCCCACAGGGCATGGCTTAGTTTCATTGAGTTAGACAGGCTGTGGTCCTAGTGTAATTAGATTGACTAGTTTTCTGTGATTATGGTTTCAGTGTGTCTACCCTCTGATGCCCTCTTGCAATACCTACTCTCTTAATTGGGTTTCTCTTACCTTGAACGTGGGGTATCTCTTCACGGCTGCTCCAGCAAAGCACAGCCGCTGCTCCTTACCTTGGACGAGGGGTATCTCCTCACCACCGCCCCTCCTGACCTTGAACGTGGAGTAGCTCCTCTAGGCCCTTCTGTGCCCGTGAAGCCACCACTTCTTGGACGTAGGGTTGCTCCTCCCAGCTGCCGCCCCTGACCTCGGATGTGCGGTAGCTCCTCTTGGTGGTTCCTGCACCATCGCAGCCTGGCACTCTTGGATGCTGCCCCTGACCTTGGACATGGGTTAGCTTCTCTTGGCTGCTGCCCCGTGGGCATGAGGTTCTCCAGGTTTCTGCCCCTGACCTTGGACGTGGGGTAGCTCCTCTTGGCCGCACTTGTGCACCATCGCAGCTGCCCACGCTTGATCTCCAATATGCTACTGGAGATCAGTGGAGAAATAATTCCAGAAAGAAATAAGGGATGGAGCCAAAACAAAAACAATACCCAGTTGTGGATGTGACTGGTGATAGAAGCAAGGTCCAATGCTGTAAAGAGCAATATTACATAGGAACCTGAAATTTTAGGTCCATGAATCAAGGCAAATTGGAAGTGGTCAAACAGGAGATGGCAAGAGTGAACATCGACATTCTAGGAATCAGCCAAATAAAATGGACTGGAATGGGTGAATTTAACTCAGAGTACCATTATATCTACTACTGCAGGCAGGAATCCCTTAGAAGAAATGGAGTAGGCATTATGGTCAACAAAAGAGTTCGAAATACAGTACTTGAATGCAATCTCAAAAACGACAGAATGATCTCTGTTCGTTTCCAAGGCAAACCATTCAGTATCACAGTAATCCAAGTCTATGATCCAACCAGTAACGCTGAAGAAACTGAAGTTGAATGGTTCTATGAAGACCTAAGAGACCTTTGAGAACTAACACATCAAAAAAAGATGTCCTTTTTATTATAGGGGACTGAAATGCAAAAGTAGGAAGTCAAGAAACACCTGGAGTAACAGGCAAATTTGGCCTTGGAATATGGAATGAAGCAGGGCAAAGGCTAATAGAATTTTGCCAAGAGAATACACTGGTAATAGCAAACACCCTCTTCCAACAACACAAGAGAAGATTCTACACATGGACATCACCAGGTGGTCATAACAGAAATCAGATTGATTATATTCTTTGCAGCCAAAGATGCAGAAGCTCTAAACAGCCAGCAAAAACAAGACCAGGAGCTGACTGTGGCTCAGATGATGAGCTCCTTATTGCCAAATTCATACTTAAACTGAAGAAAGTAGGGAAAACCACTAGACAATTCAGGTATGATCTAAATCAAATCCCTTATGATTATACAGTGGAAGTGAGAAAAACTTTTAAGGGACTAGATCTGATAGAGTGCTGGGTGAACTATGGACAGAGGTTTGTGACATTGTACAGGAGACAGGGATCAAGACCACCCTCACGGAAAAGAAATGCAAAAAAGCAAAATGGCTGTCTGGGGAGGCCTTACAAATAGCTATTAAAAGAAGAGAAGCAAAAAGCAAAGGAAAAAAGGAAAGATATAAGCATCTGAATGCAGAGTTCCAAAGAATAGCAAGAAGAGATAAGAAGGCCTTCCTCACTGATCAATGCAAAGAAATAGAGGAATACAACAGAATAGGAAAGACTAGAGATCTCTTCAAGAAAAGTAGAGATACCAAGGGAGCATTTCATGCAAAGATGGGCTCGATAAGGGACAGAAATGGTATGGACCTAACAGAAACAGAAGATATTAAGAAGAGGTGGCAAGAATACACAGAAGAATTGTACAAAAAAGATCTTCACGACCAAGATAATCACAATGGTGTGATCACTCACCTAGAGCCAGACATCCTGGAATGTGAAGTCAAGTGGGCCTTAGAAAGCATCACTATGAAAAAAGTTAGTGGAGGTGATGGAATTCCAGTTAAGCTATTTCAAATCCTGAAAGATGATGCTGTGAAAGTGCTGCACTCATATACCAGCAAATTTGGAAAACTCAGCAGTGGCCACGGGGCTGGAAAAGGTCAGTTTTAATTTGAATCCCAAAGAAAGGCAATGCCAAAGTATGCTCAAACTACCACCCAAATGCACTCATCTCACACGCTAGTAACATAATGCTGAACATTCTCCAAGCCAGGCTTCAGCAATACGTGAACCATGAACTTCCAGATGTTCAAGCTGGTTTTAGAAAAGGCAGAGGAACCAGAGACCAAATTGCCAACATCCGCTGGATCATGGAAAAAGCAAGAGAGTTCCAGAAAAACATGTATTTCTGTTTTATTGACTATGCCAAAGCCTTTGACTGTGTGGATCACAATAAACTGTAGAAAATTCTGAGAGATCGGAATACCAGACCACCTGACCTGCCTCTTGAGAAACCTATATGTAGGTCAGGAAGCAACAGTTAGAACTGGACATGGAACAACAGACTGGTTCCAAATAGGAAAAGGAGTATGTCAAGGCTATATATTGTCACCCTGCTTATTTAACTTATATGCAGAGTACATCATGAGAAATGCTGGGCTGGAAGAAACACAAGCTGGAATCAAGATTGCTGGGAGAAATATCAGTAACCTCAGATATGCAGATGACACCACCCTTATGGCAGAAAGTGAAGAGGAACTAAAAAGCCTCTTGATGAAGGTGAAAGTGGAGAGTGAAAAAATTGGCTTAAAGCTCAGGATTCAGAAAATGAAGATCGTGGCATCTGGTCCCATCACTTCATGGGAAATAGATGGGGAAACAGTGGAAACAGTGTCAGACTTTATTTTTTTGGGCTCCACAATCACTGCAGATGGTGACTTCAGCCATGAAATTAAAAGACGCTTACTCCTTGGAAGGAAAGTTATGACCAACCTAGATAGCATATTGAAAAGCAGGAATATTACTTTGTCAACAAAGGTCCATCTAGTCAAGGCTATAGTTTTTCCAGTGGTCATGTATGGATGTGAGATTTGGGACTGTGAAGAAATCTGAGTGCCGAAGAATTGATGCTTTTGAACTGTGGTGTTGGGGAAGACTCTTGAGAGTCCCTTGGACTGCAAGGAGATCCAACCAGTCCATTCTGAAGGAGATCAGCCTTGGGATTACTTTGAAAGGAATGATGCTAAAGCTGAAATTCCATTACTTTGGCCACCTCATGTGAAGAGTTGACTCATTGGAAAAGACTCTGATGCTGGGTGGGATTGGGGGCAGGAGCAGAAGGGGACAACAGAGGATGAGATGGCTGGATGGCATCACTGACTCTATGGATGTGAGTTTGAGTGAACTCCGGGAGTTGGTGATGGACAGGGAGGCCTGGCGTGCTGCGATTCATTGGGTTGAGAAGAGTTGGACATGACTGAGCAACTGAAGTGAACTGAGCCAAAGCAGCATAAACCTTAAATCCTTTTTAAAAAAATTTTTATTTTATAGTGGACTATAGTTGATTTTAAATATTGTATTAGTGCAGAAAAGAGATTCAGTTATACATATCTCTATTCTTTTTCAGATTTTATTCCCATTCAAGTCATTAAAGAATAGTGAGCAGAGTTCCTTGTGCTATGTCATAGATCCTTGTTGATTAGATATTGACTTGTCCCAAAAGTTCTTTCAATTTTTAAATAAAATTAAAAGACATTGCCATCAGCAGATGAATGGATAAGAAAGCTGTGGTACATATACACAATGGAGTATTACTCAGCCATTAAAAAGAATACATTTGAATCAGTTCTAATGAGATGGATGAAACTAGAACCTATTATACAGAGTGAAGCAAGCCAGAAAGAAAAACACCAATTTAGTATACTAACGCATATATATGGAATTTAGAAAGATGGTAACAATAACCCTGTGTACGAGACAGCAAAAGAGACACCGATGTATAGATCAGTCTTATGGACTCTGTGGGAGAGGGAGAGGGTGGAGAGATTTGGGAGAATAGCATTGAAACATGTATAATATCATGTATGAAATGAGTCGCCAGTCCAGGTTCGATGCACGGTACTGGATGCTTGGGGCTGGTGCACTGAGACGACCCAGAGGGAGGGTAGGGTAGGGAAGGGAGGAGGGAGGAGGGTTCAGGATGGGGAACGCAGGTATACCTGTGGCGGATTCATTTCGATATTTGGCAAAACTAATACAATATTGTAAAGTTTAAAAATAAAATAAAATTTAAAAAAAAAGACATTTTTCATTTTCACCAAGAACTTTGTTTAACAATGTATTCACTGTTTTGTTCCATTATTTTCTGCCACCTTTCAGGCAACTTCGTAATTCCACCTTCCCAAATTTTGTTTATGTTTTTAACAAAGAACTGTTCCAAGTGCATTTTACCGTCTTCCAATGAATTGAATTTTTTTCCATTCAGAACATTTTGTAAAGACCAAAATAAATGGAAATCCAAAGGTGCAATATGTAGTGAAATCAGTGGTTCAGTCAGAACTTCCCAGACAAGTTTGAACAGTATTTGCCTGGTCATCAAAGAAACAAACTCTTTCAGAAAATTGCAGAGGAAGTAAACTTCCAAACTAATTCTATGAGGCCATCATCACCCTAATACCAAAACCTGGCAAAGATGCCACAAAGAAAGAAAACTACAGGCCAATATCACTGATGAACATAGATGCAAAAATCCTTAACAAAATTCTAGCAAACAGAATCCAACAACACATTAAAAAGATCATACATCATGACAAAGTGGGCTTTATCCCAGGGATGCAAGGATTCTTCAATATCTGCAAATCAATCAATGTAATATACCACATTAACAAATTGGAAAATAAAAACCATACAATTGTCTCAATAGATGCAGAGAAATCCTTTGACAAAATTCAACATACATTTATGATAAATACTCTCCAGAGAACAGGAATAGAAGGAATATAACTCAACATAAAAAAAGCTTTATATGACAAACCCACAGCAAACATTATCCTCAATGGTGAAAAATTGAAAACATTTCCCCTAAAGTCTGGAACAAGACAAGGGTGCCCACTCTCACCACTACTATTCAACATAGTTTTGGAAGTTTTGGCCACAGCAATCAGAGTAGAAAAAGAAAAAAAAGGAATCCAGATTGGAAAAGAAGAATTAAAACTCTCACTGTTTACAGATGACATGATCCTCTACATAGAAAACCCTAAAGACTCCACCAGGAAATTACTAGAGATAATCAATGAATATAGTAAAGTTGCAGGATATAAAATCAACACCCAGAAATCCCTTGCATTCCTATACACTAATAATGAGAAAATAGAAAGATAAATTAAGAAAACAATTCCACTCACCATTGCAAAATAAAGAATAAAATACTTAGGAATATATCTATCTAAAGAAACAAAACTTATATATAGAAAACAACAAAACACTGATGAAAGAAATCAAAGATGACACAAATAGATGGAGAAGTATATTGTGTTCGTGGATCAGAAGAATCAATATAGTGAAAATGAGTATACTACCCAAAGCAATCAATAGATTCAATGCAATCCCTATCAAGCTACCAATGGTATTTTTCACAAAGCTAGAACAAATAATTTCACAATTTGTATGGAAATACAAAAAACCTCGAATAGCCAAAGCAATCTTGAGAAATAAGAATGAAACTGGAGGAATCAACCTGGCAGACTTCAGGCCCTACTACAAAGCCACAGTCATCAAGACACTATGGTACTGGCACAAAGACAGAAATATAGATCAATGGAACAAAATAGAAAGCCCAGAGATAAATCCACGCACCTATGGACACCTTATCTTTGACAAAGGAGGCAAGAATATACAATAGAGAAAAGATCATCTCTTTAACAAGTATGTGCTGGGAAAACTGGTCATCCATTTGTAAAAGAATGAAACTAGAACACTTTCTAATACCATATACAAAAATAAACTCAAAAAGGATTAAAGATCTAAATGTAAGACCAGAAACTATAAAACTCCTAGAGGAGAACATAGGCAAAACACTCTCCGGCATAAATCACAGCAGGATCCTCTATGTCCCGCCTCCCAGAATATTGGAAATAAAAGCAAAAATAAACAAATGGGACCTAGTTAAAATTAAAAGCTCTGCACAACAAAGGAAACTATCAGCAAAGTGAAAAGACAGCCTTCAGAATGGGAGAAAATAATAGCAAATGAAGCAACTGACAAAGAATTAATCTGAAAAATATACAAGCAACTCCTGCAGCTCAATTCAAGAAAAATAAATGACCCAATCAAAAAATGGGCCAAAGAACTGAACAGGCATTTATCCAAAGAAGACATACAGGTGGCTAACAAACACATGCAAAGATGCTCAACATCACTCATTATCAGAGAAATGCAAATCAAAACCACAATGAGGTATCATTTCATGCCAGTCAGAATGGCTGCTATCCAAAAGCCTACAAGCAATAAATGCTGGAGAGGGTTGGAGAAAAGGGAACCCTCTTACACTGTTGGTGGGAATGCAAACTAGTACAGCCACTATGGAGAACAGTGTGGAAATTCCTTAAAAAACTGGAAATAGAACTGCCATACGGCCCCAAAATCCCACTGCTGGGCATACATACCAAGGAAACCAGAATTGAAAGAGACATGTGTACCCCAATGTTCATTGCAGCACTGTTTATAATAGCCAGGACATGGAAGGAAACTAGATGTCCATCAGCAGACGAGTGGATAAGAAAGCTGTGGTACATATACACAATGGAGTATTACTCAGCCATTGAAAAGAATACATTTGAATCAGTTTTAATGAGGTGGAGGAAACTGGAACCTATTATACAGAGTGAAGTAAGCCAGAAAGAAAAAAACCAATACAGTGTACTAACGCATATATATGGAATTTAGGAAGATGGTAACGATAACCCTGTATGTGAGACAGCAATACAGACACAGATGTAAAGAACAGTCTTTTGGACTCTGTGCGACAGGGAGAGGGTGGGATGATTTGGGAGAATGGCATTGAAAAATGCATAATATCATATGTGAAATGAATCACCAGTCCAGGTTTGATGCAGGATACAGGATGCTTGGGGCTGGTGCACTGGGATGACCCAGAGGGATAGTATGGGAAGGGAGGCGGGAGGGGGGTTCAGGATGGGGAACATGTGTACACCCATGGCAGATTCATGTTGATGTATGGCAAAACCAATACAATATTGTAAAGTAATTAGCCTCCAATTAAATAAATTTATATTAAAAATTATTTGTGGTATTATTCAGACATGTTTAGGTGGGAAAGATGATGTACAGGTTTAACTATAAGGTTCATCAGAAAATCCTACTGGAAGGACTGTACAGCTGGCATGGGACTGACAGGGCACAATTCCGATGAATGTAAGATGAGAACACTTCATGGGGAAAAACTTAAAATCATAATTTAAAGATCCATGAGGTGAGTGCTCCAAGGTGTGTTCTTAAGCACAGAGTCTTTATCATGCAAGAGTCAATATAGTTCACAGAAACAAACAAAAAAAATCATGGAGAGAGAATTGTCAGGGGAAAAAAATTAAGGGAAAACTGTTGTTTACAATACTTTCTGAAAGGTAGATCTTAAGGAAGTTCCTTAGTTTCCTAAGCAGAATAATGGTTGTGAAAATGCAACAAAAGTTGAGCAAAAGCTAAATTGATATGTAGAACAAAAAGAAAACAGTATTTGCCAAGAAAAATATCAAGGGGACCATTTTTATTAACAAAACATGTTGTTACAAATGACTTGTCCTCTGGACTCAGTTTCAGCAAAGATTTAAAAGTTAGGACAACAATGGCATAGGGGTCAAGTAACCTGACATGCTTAAGTAAGACAGTAGGCCCAAACATGCTAAAGTATTGTAAAATTCTAAGATATTTGTAACAGTGGCCTGGCAACAGAAAACACCTATCACCAAGTTGTGTAAGTAATACTGAAAACTTTATTTGTGAAAAAAGACTAATGGCATGTAAGTTTTGACTTGACAAGCCCCTAGATGCAGAGAAAAGAGAGATATGGAGAATGTGATCAGAGTGAGCTTCACTTCCACCAGTGATGGGGTAAAGGTATATATTTACCATGGTCCTCTGGGGATTAAAAAAAAAAAAACAAAAAACAAAAAACTAGGTTGTCCTTAAATGGATTCTGCCCAAGAGAACCGCCAGCATCATTGATAATCCAAATATTAGACACTGTGTCAGACACTAGGACCTGGATGAAAAGTGGTCATAAGGAATCAATGAGGAAATATATTGTTCATAACTAGAAACTGTCATAAAGAGCTCCTCAGTGGAGAAATCTACCAAAAACCAAGAAATGTGTCTCAACAAAAGAAAGAACTAGCACTTGAAATCTAGGCATATGCAAAGGGTACTGACACAGATTCCAATGGCATTGGTGATGTTCCCTTTTCAGCAATGTCACTGTTACCTGATATACCACTAACCCTACCAACAAAAACAAACAGGAGCTCAGAAAAAGAATATTTAAAGAACACAAGAAAATGAGAACTACTTTTCCCTGCTTTGAGTTTTATAATTGTGGCAAAATACATGTAACAATATTTAACCATTTAAACCATTTTAAGTTGTATAGTTCAATGGCATTTATCAAATTCATGATGTTATACAGCTATAACCACTAAGTTCAGAACATTTTCATCACCCTGAAAGGAAACCACTGTCCATTAAGGAGTTTACCCATCTCCATTTCCCCATCGCCCCAGTTCCTGGCTACTATTAATCTGCTTCCTGTTTTTAAGAACTTGCCTATACTCTATATACCTAAGAATATATCTACCTAAGTGGACACCACCCTTATGGCAGAAAGGGAAGAGGAACTAAAAAGCCTCTTGATGAAAGTGAAAGTGGAGAGTGAAAAAGTTGGCTTAAAGCTCAGCATTCAGAAAACTAAGATCATGGCATCTGGTCCCATCACTTCATGGGAAATAGATGGGGAAACAGTGGAAACAGTGTCAGACTTTATTTTGGGGGGCTTAAAAATCACTGCAGATGGTGACTGCAGCCATGAAATTAAAAGACGCTTATTCCTTGGAAAGAAAGTTATGACCAACCTAGATAGCATATGGAAAAGCAGAGACATTACTTTGCCAACAAAGGTCCGTCTAGTCAAGGCTATGGTTTTTCCAGTGGTCATGTATAGATGTGAGAGTTGGACTGTGAAGAAAGCTGAGTGCCAAAGAATTGGTGCTTTTGAACTGTGGTGTTGGAGAAGACTCTTGAGAGTCCCTTGGACTGCAAGGACATCCCACCAGTCCATCCTAAAGGAGAACAGTCCTGGGTGTTCATTGGAAGGACTGATACTAAAGCTGAAACTCCAATACTTTGGCCACCTCATGCGAAGAGTTGACTCATTGGAAAAGACTCTGATGCTTGGAGGGATTGGGGGCACGAGAAGAGGATGACAGAGGATGAGATGGCTGGATGACATCACCGACTCAATGGACATGAGTTTGAGTAGACCCTGGGAGTTGGTGATGGACAGAGAGGCCTGGTGTGCTGCAATTCATGGGGTTGCAAAGAGTCGGACATGACTGAGCGACTGAATTGAACTGAACTGAAGTAGGCAAAAGACTTGTACTCAAAAACTATATCACACTGATGAAAGAAATCAAAGATGACACAAACAGATGGAAAGATATATCATGTCCTTGGACTGCAAGAATCAGTATTGTCAAAAGGACTGCACTACCCCCAGGTAATCTACAGATTTAATGCAGTACAGTTCACTAACTCAATCGTGTCCGATTCTTTTTTATCCCATGGACTGCAGCATGCCAGGCTTCCCTGTCCATCACCAATTCCCAGAGCCTACTCAAACTCATGTCCGATGAGACAGTGATATCATCCAATCATCTTATCTTCTGTTGTCCCCTTCTCCTCCTGCCCTCAATCTTTCATAGCATCAGGGTCTTTTCCAATGAGCCAGTGCTTCACATCAAGCACCCTAAGTATCAGAGTTTCAGCTTCAGCATCATTCCTTCCAATGAATATTCGGGACTGATTTCCTTTAGGAAGGAGTGGTTGGATCATCTTGCAGTCCAAGACTCTCAAGAGTCTTCTCCAACACCACAGTTCAAAAGCATCAATTCTTCAGTGCTCAGCTTTCTTTATAGTCCAACTCTCACATCCATATATGACTACTGGAAAAATCATAGCCTTGATTAGACCGATCTTTGTTGGCAAAGTAATGTCTCTGCTTTTTAACATGCTGTCTAGGTTGGTCATAACTTTTCTTCCAAGGAGTAAGCGTCTTTTAATTTCATGGCTGCAGTCACCATCTGCTGTGATTTTTGAGCCCAAGAAAATAGTCTGCCACTGTTTCCACTCTTTCCCCATCTATTTGCCATGAAGTGATGGGACCAGATTCCATGATCTTCGTTTTCTGATGGTTCAGCTTTAAGCCAACTTTTTCACTCTCCTCTTTCACTTTCATCAAGAGTCTCTTTAGTTCTTCACTTTCTGCCATAAGGGTGGTGTCACCTGCATATCTGAGGTTATTGATAGTTCTCCCAGCAATCTTGATTCCAACTTGTGCTTCATCGACCCCAGCATTTCCCATGATGTACTCTGTATATAAGTTAAATAAGCATGGTGACAATATATAGACATACATGAGAAATTCCAGGCTGGTTGAAGCGGAAGCTGGAATCAAGATTGCTGGGAGAAATTTCAACAACTTCATATATGTAGACGATACCACTCTAATGGAAGAAAGCAAAGAGGAACTAAAGAGCCTCTTGATGAAAGTGAAAGAGCGGAAAGAAAAAGCTGGCTTTAAGCACGGCATTCAAAAACTAAGATTATGGCATCCAGGCCCATTGATTCATGCCAAATAGATGGGGAATAAATGAAAACAGTGACTGATTTCATCTTCTTGGGCTCCAAATTCACTGTGTACGGTGGCTGCAGCCATGAAATTAAAAGACGCATACTCCTTGGAAGAAAAGCTATGACAAATCTAGACAGCATATTCACAAGCAGAGACGTCATCTTACCAACAAAGTTGTGTGTAGTCAAAGCTATGGTTTTTCCAGTAGTCATACATGGGTGTGAGAGTTGGACCATAAAGAAGGCTGAGTGCCAAAGAATTGATGCTTTTGAACTGTGGTGTTGGAAAAGACTCTTGAGAGTCCCTTGGACTGCAAGGAGATCAAACCAATCCTAAAGGAGATCAGTCCTGAATATTCATTGGAAGGACTGATGCTGAAGTTCCAATACTTTGGCCACTTGATGTGAGCAGCCAAGTCATTAGAAAAGACCTTGGTGCTGGGAAAGATTGAAGGCAGGAGGAGAGGGAGACAACAGAGGATGAGATGGTTGTATGGCATCACCGCCACATTGGACATGAGTTTGAGCAAGCTCCAGGAGATGGTGAAGGACAGGGGAGCCTGGCGTGCTACCATCCAT
Source organism: Bos grunniens (assembly GCF_055505025.1). Taxonomy (NCBI): domain Eukaryota; kingdom Metazoa; phylum Chordata; class Mammalia; order Artiodactyla; family Bovidae; genus Bos; species Bos grunniens. The sequence goes on along the minus strand of NC_141194.1, from coordinate 80,666,869 downwards.
GGGGTCATAAAGAGTCAGACATGACTGAGCGACTCAATGATGATGATGAGGAGGAGGAGGCAACAGAGGATGAGAACGGTTGATGGCACCATCCACTCAATGAACATGACTTTGAGCCAACTCCAGGAGATAGTGTAGGACAGGAAAATCTGGTGTGCTGCAGTCCATGGCATCACAAAGAGTCAGACATGACTGAGCAACTGAATAACAGCAACAATAGTAAATAAATAGTAATCTTCAGCTGAACACATTCCAGTGTCATTACAAAATATGATCTAAAGTTGCCAGTTTTTAACCAAAAATTTCTTGACATGTAAAGAAACAGAAAAGTGTGATACAAACTCAGAAAATGAAGCCATCAAAAAAAACTGTCCAGCAGTGAGGATTAGCAGACAAAGGTTACAAAGCAACATTATGTATGATGTGGTAGTGATGAATACACGACTGCATTCATGTATCAAAATCCATAGACACATGTACCACAAAGAATAATCTTTGATGCATGTAAATTTAAAAAAATTAACTAGGATGTCGAGAGGAAACCAGGATGAAATGTAGACTGTAGCACGTAAGTCTATCTGGAAAATTATGGTACAGCCTCACTGAAATGAGTGGGGAAAAGGAGCTGACCAAAGTATCCTTGCAAAATAGTGCTTTGATTGAATACTGTAAGGCTAAATTTTTAAAAGCAACTGTACATAAATCTTGTACTTTACTTGGTAAAGCTGTTCCTCAAAGGATATGGGTGAGCAATTATGTTTCTAGAGTCACAGAAATAAGTAAACATATTGTGGGTAATGAAGGCTTAATTTCTCACTCTCAGCTAGAGAATCTACTAACAAGCAGGAAAAGCTAAAATGAATGTGTGGTACTGTTAGAGCCTGCAATATCAATGGAACCCATGTGTATTTTATTGTAAGTATAAATGAATACATACATATCAGATCAGATCAGATCAGTTGCTCAGTCATGTCCGACTCTTTGCGACCCCATGAATCACAGCACGCCAGGCCTCCCTGTCCATCACCAACTCCCGGAGTTCACTCAGACTCACGTCCATCGAGTCAGTGATGCCATCCAGCCATCTCATCCTCTGTCGTCCCCTTCTCCTCCTGCCCCCAGTCCCTCCCAGCATCAGAGTCTTTTCCAATGAGTCAACTCTTCGCATGAGGTGGCCAAAGTACTGGGGTTTCAGCTTTAGCATCATTCCTTCCAAAGAAATCCCAGGGCTGATCTCCTTCAGAATGGACTGGTTGGATCTCCTTGCAATCCAAGGGACTCTCAAGAGTCTTCTCCATCACCACAGTTCAAAAGCATCAATTCTTCAGCGCATATACACATAGGTAAATAAATGAAGAGACATAGGTAGTTAGATTTAGCAATGTGTTTGTATACATGAGTTAATCCACATATATGTCCTAGCTCTGTCTGCTAAGAGGGTCTAGAAATACAATGAAACTTCAGAAACGTGTGTAACACAGTTGCTAAATGCCATTTTCCAATAAAAGAAACCAGAGCTCTTTGGAGAAATGACTGATCCAAGGGCTGAGGTAGGGAAAATACAAGATGAGCCTGAACCATCTCACAGTTTCAGGAAGTTAGGCAGTGTTTGGAACACAAGAGGGTGGGGCATGTCAAAGTGTCACAGGAACCAACTTGTACATATGGTACATATGAGCCTATTTGCAGGGAAGGAATAGAAACACGGGAATAAAGAATGGATGTATGGACACAGGGTGAGGGTGAGGAGGAAGGTTGAGGAAGGGGTGGGTGGGATGAATTAGGAATGGAATTGACCTACATATTCTACCATGTGTAAAACAGATAGCAAGTGGGAAGCAGCTGTATAGCATAGGGAGCTCAGCTCAGTCTCTGCGATGAGGGTTGGGTGTGGAAGGGGGTGAAAGGGAGGTCAAAGTGGGAGGGGATATATGGATACATATAGCTGAATCAGTTCACCATACAGCAGAAACAAATACAACATTTTAAAGCAATTATACTCCAACAAACAAGTAAATAGACTAAAACTCCAAAAGACAGAGATTTTCAAATGGATAAAAATTGAGATATAAATATAAATTCTCTACAAGAGCCACATATTCAAAGATACAAGTAATTTGAAAGCAAGATCATAGAAAAAGATCCTCTATGCAAATAGCAAGCATAAGTCAGTTTGGGTCACTGTATGAATATCAGACAAAATACTTTTTGTGAAAAGACAATTCAGAGAACTTTATTTTATATGAATATGTAATTGAATGAGAAACAAACTGAACAGAGAGACTCCAAAACTAAAAGAGTTTAAGAAGCTCAGGCTCAGCAGTTACAGCACAGTTTATAGAGCATGAATGATTGTTTTCTATTGTGATTAGTTACTAAAATTTTGAGGGCTTCCCAGGTTGCTCCAGTGGTAAAGAATCCCTGTGCCAATGCAGGAGATGTAAGAGATGCATATTTGATCCTTGGGTTAGGAAGATCCCTGGAGTAGAAAATTGCAGCCTCTCCCAGTATTATTGCATGGAAAATCCCATGGGGAGAGGAGTTTACAATACTAGAAACTTACATTCCTTTTAGGATGGTAGCTATGCATAAAGTTACTTGTTTGTAGCTTATTGGCTAGGAAGATTCAAGGTCTTATTAACATGAATAAACCTTAAGTTTTTTTTTTAAGGTCAGAGTCACCATTTCAGATAAACCAGGACAGTTTTAAGTTTTGGTTACATAGCTATGAGTGTTTAGCTTAGGAAGATACTCAAATTGTGGCTTCTATTTTTTTAAACCAAAATGAAGACAGGCATTTATTAGTGAGACATAATTTATAATTAATTAAGGAGATAAAGAGGGACATTTATTAATAACACAATACCAATGTGTATGTGCCTTAAGAATAATCTCCAAAGAAAAGGGAACCCTCTTGCACTGTTGGTGGGAATGTAAATCGATATAGCCACTATGGAAGATAGCATGGAGATTCCCTAAAAAAACTAGAAATAAAACTACCATAAGACCCAGCAATACCACTTCAAGGCATATACACTAAGGAAAGCAAATTGAAAGACACATGAACACCAAAGTTCATTGCAGCACTATTTACAATAGGTAGGGCATGGAAGCAACCCACATGTCCATTAACAGATGAATGGATAAAGAAGTTGTGGTGTATATATATATATACAATGGAATACTACTCAGCTATGAAAGGAATGCATTTGAGTCAGTTCTAATGAGGTGGATGAACTAAGAGCCTATTATAGAGTGAAGTCAAAGAGAAAACAAATATTGTATATTAACACATATGTATTGAATCCAGAAAGATGGTACTGATGAACCTATTTGGAGGGCGACAATGGAATTCCAGCTGAACTATTTCAAATCCTAAAAAGATGATGCTGTAAAGTGCTGCACTCAATATGACAGCAAATTTGGAAACCTCAGCAGTGGCCACAGGAATGCAAAAGGTCAATTTTCATTTGATTCCCAAAGAAAGGCAAAGTGAAAGAATGTTCAAAGTACTGAACAACTGCACTCATCTCACACACTAGCAAAATAATGCTCAAAATTCTCCAAGCAAGGCTTGAACAGCATGTGAACTGAGAAATTCCAGATGTTCAAGCTGGACTTAGAAAAGGCAGAGGAACCAGAGATCAAATTGCCAACATCCATTGGATCATAGAAAAAGAAAGAGAATTCCAGGAAAAAAATCTTCTTCTGCTTCAGTGACTACACCAAAACCTTTGACTGTGAGGAGTACAACAAACTGTGAAAAATTCTTAAAGAGATGGGAATAACAGACACCTTACCTGCCTCCTGAGAAATCTGCATGCAGGCCAAGAGGCAACTGTTAGAATCAGACACAGAACAATACACTAGTTCCAAATTGAGAAAGGAGTATGTCAAGTCTGTATATTGTCACACTGATTATTTAATTTATATGCAGAGTACATAATGAGAAATGCCAGGCTGGATGAAGCACAAGCTGGAATCAAAATTGCTGGGAGAAATGTCAATAACGTTAGATATGCAGATGACACCACCCTTATGGCAGAAAGTGAAGAAGAACTAAAGAGCCTCTTGATGAAAGTGAGAGTGAAAAAGCTGGCTTAAAACTCAACATTCAAAAAACTAATATTATGGCCTCCAGTCCCATCATTTCATGGCAAATAGATGGAGAAACCAAGAAAACAGTGACAGACTTTATTTTGGGCAGCCCCAAAATGACTACATATGGTGACTGCAGCCATGAAATTAAAAGATGCTTGCTCCTTGGAAGAAAAGCTATCACCAATCTAGACAGAGTATCACAAAGCAGAGACATTACTTTGCCAACAAAGGTCCATCTAGTCAAAGCTATGGTTTTTCTGTTAGTCATGTATGGATGTGAGAGTTGGACCATAAAGAAAGCTGAGCATTGAAGAATTGATGCTTTTGAACTGTGGTGTTGGAGAAGACTTTTGGGAGTCCCTTGGACTGCAAGGAGATCCAACCAGTCCATATAAAAGGAAAAAAGTCTTGAATATTCATTGGAAAGACTAATGCTGATGCTCCAATACTTTGGCCACCTGATGCAAAGAACTAACTCATTGGAAAAGACCCTGATGCTGGGAAAGATTGAAAACAGGAGGAGAAAGGAATGACAGAGGATGAGATGGTTGTATGACATCACCAACTCAATAGACATGAGTTTGAGTAAACTCCAGGAGTTGGTGATGGACAGGGAGGCCTGGTGTGTTGCAGTCTATGGGGTCGCTAAGAGTCAGACATGACTGAGTGACTAAATTGAATGGAGATGCAGACATAGAGAACAGGTTAATAGACAAGGCGGGAGGGAGGAAGGAGAGGGTGAGTCAAATGGAGAGAGTAACATGAACGCATATATACTACCATATATAAAATAGATAGCTAATGGAAATTTGCTGTATGACTCACACCAGTGCTGTGTAACAACCTAGTAGGGGTAGGGATGGGTGGGAGGTGGGAGGGAAATTCAAGAGGGAGAGGACATATGTATACCTATGGTTAATTCATGTTGCTGTATGGCAGAAACCAAAGCAATATTGTAAAGCAATTACCCTTCAAGTAAAAATGATCTCTAAAATATACAAAGCAAAAAGAAAAAAAAAACAAAGAACTGAAATTAGAGATAGATATAACAGTAATTATACTTGGACATTTCCATATTCTAGTATAATTACAAAACCTAAATTTGAAATTTTAATATTCCTTTCTCACCAGAAACTACACAGAAAATTATTTAAGATATAGAATACTTAAGCAACATTACCAACTAATTTGACTTAAAGGACATATATGGAACACTACATCTAACAGTAGGAAAATATGTGTTTTAACTGTACAAAAAAGATCTTCAGGACCCAGATAATCACGATGGTGTGATCACTCATCTAGAGCCAGATATCCTGGAATGTGAAGTCAAGTGGGCCTTAGAAAGCATCACTACGAACAAAGCTAGTGGAGGTGATGGAATTCCAGTTGAGCTACTTCAAATCCTGAAAGATGATGCTGTGAAAGTGCTGCACTCAATATGCCAGCAAATTGGGAAAACTCAGCAGTGGCCACATGATTGGAAAAGGTCAGTTTTCATTCCAATCCCAAAGAAAGGCAATGCCAAACAATGCTCAAACTACCGCCCAATTGAACTCATCTCACACGCTAGTAAAGTAATGCTCAAAATTCTCCAAGCCAGACTTCAGTAATACATGAACCGTGAACTTCCAGATGCTCAAGCTGGTTTTAGAAAAGGCAGAGGAACCAGAGATCAAATTGCCAACATCCACTGGATCATGGAAAAAGCAAGAGAGTTCCAGAAAAACATCTATTTCTGCTTTATTGACTATGCCAAAGCCTTTGACTGTGTGGATCACAATAAACTGTGGGAAATTCTGAAAGAAATGGGAACACCAGACCACCTGACCTGCCTCTTGAGAAACCTATATGCAGGTCAGGAAGCAACAGTTAGAACTGGACATGGAACAACAGCCTGGTTCCAAATAGGAAAAGGAGTATGTCAAGGCTATATATTGTCACCCTGCTTATTTAACTTATATGCAGAGTACATCATGAGAAACGCTGGGCTGGAAGAAGCACAAGCTGGAATCAAGATTGCTGGGAGAAATACCAATAACCTCAGATATGCAGATGACACCACCCTTATGGCAGAAAGTGAAGAGGAACTAAAAAGCCTCTTGATGAAGGTGAAAGAGGAGAGTGAAAAAGTTGGCTTAAAACTCAGCATTCAGAAAACGAAGATCATGGCATCTGGTCCCATCACTTCATGGGAAATAGATGGGGAAACAGTGGAAACAGTGTCAGACTTTATTTTTTTAGGCTCCAAAATCACTGCAGGTGGTGACTGCAGCCATGAAATTAAAAGACGCTTACTTCTTGGAAGGAAAGTTATGACCAACCTAGATAGCATATTCAAAAGCAGAGACATTACTTTGCCAACAAAGGTCTGTCTAGCCAAGGCTGTGGTTTTTCCAGTGGTCATGTATGGATGTGAGAGTTGGACCGTGAAGAAAGCTGAGTGCCAAAGAATTGATGCTTTTGAACTGTGGTGTTGGAGAAGACTCTTTTGAGTCCCTTGGACTGCAAGAAGATCCCACCAGTCCATTCTGAAGGATATCAGCCCTGGGAATTCTTTGAAAGTAATGATGCTAAAGCTGAAACTCCATTAGTTTGGCTACCTCATGCGAAGAGTTGACTCATTGGAAAAGACTCTGATGCTGGGAGGGATTGGGGGCAGGAGGAGAAGGGGATGACAGAGGATGAGATGGCTGGATGGCATCACTGACTCGATGGACATGAATCTGAGTGAACTCCGGGGGTTGGTGATGGACAGGGAGGCCTGGCGTGCTGCGATTCACGGAGTTGCAAAGAGTTGGACATGACTGAGCGACTGATCTGATCTGAAAGATAATTTGTTATAAGATTTTAAAATATGCTATTTTTCCAAACCTGAGGCATTTACCAACTCTGCTAGTAAATCTTCAATAACAGGAACAATTAAAAAAAAAAAGAAAAGAAAAGAAAATGGAAAGAGAACCTAGAGACTGGAATAACTTGGAGAATGAATTTCCAAATTATTTTACTCAAGGGTCAGTAAACTACAGCTCATGCACCAGTTTATTTTTATATAACTAAAGTTTTACTGCAACACAGGCATGACCTTATGTTTATGTATTGTCCGTGGGTGCTTACATGCTACAATGGCAGAGTTATGGGAAATATATGACCCACACAGCAAAAAAATATTTACTGTCTGACAGTTTATAGAGGAAACAAATGCTAAGTCCTGATATAACAGTTAAAGGTCTTATATCCAGAACATGTAAAATATTTTGATAGCTGAATAATAAGAAAAACAACATTTAAATGGACAAATTAATTAAATAGGTATATCAGTATCACCAAAACTGAGCAGGACCCTCTGGAGCCTTCATGGTACAGATCCTTCCCCCATATCTTCTGCTGCTCCTCTCTGAAGTGCCTAAATAACAGTATCTGCACATTTCCTGAGCTATTTTACAGGTACTAAAATCCCCGGTAAATAGTAGATGTTAACTACAAGTAGCCCTCAAGGCTTACTGGATCCTTAGGATTAATAATGTTAACCCCTGTGATATCATCCTGTTATGTCACTATCAACCAATGAGAACTATGCATGAGTTGATAAAAAAATAAATAAATAAACTGGAAACAATCCAACTACCCAGCGGCTGATTAAAATAAATTGCTTCAGGTCACACGCTCATAAACGGTAGTGCTGAGTTTTGAACCTAGGAAATTACATTACAGAATCCAAACACTTTAACACTATACTCTAATGTGTCTTATACCTGACAGTAATATCCATGTTAATGGTGAAAAGTTCTCTCCATTATAAGGTAGAGAGAGAGCTACAAGTGTAAAAGTTGACCATAAGGTTGTCAAATTATCAGGACTTTCAGTGTCAGTTTAAAATGATTTAATAATTGAGAACAATTAGTTCTCATTTTTTATATTTTAAATCCTTATTAAATAGGTAAAGTCTTTGACATACTAAGAATAGTGAAGGGATCTAGGAAATAACATGTTTCAGAGAAAGAGGGACAGTACCTGGTATCTCCCTACTTTTCACAGATTTAAAAATTGCACAAGTTGTTAACTAGGACTGAAAGGATGCTTGTTATCAGAGAAGGGAGGGGGTACACTTGCGAAATATTTCCTTTCTTCTTCATTCCTCCTCAAAAATTTGACTGGCCTTTCATTTTTCTGGCTCAGTAAAGGATAACTTAAAAGGTCAGAGCTCTTGCTGTGCCAACTGAGAAACATAACACATAGAATACAAAAATTATATAGTGTTATGCCTCATGCTTGCAAAACATCTCCTTTATTCTGAGACAGCATTACTCAGACTTAAGGCTGATGCCCTTGAACTTGAACTCACTTGCTTGGACTTCCCTACCTTGATGATTAGCTAAAGCTTTGGATGACATCTGTCAGATAACCCTCCATTCCAAGTTTCCTATATCACCATCTTTTAAGAGCTATATTTGACTCTCCATTTTCCTTTTACCTTTAATAAGTTTAAAGGTATAATGGGCCACTTTAATGCAATTCAGTCATTGCATTGTGTGATTTTAAACAATATCATATTTCTCTTGTCAAACACATATGATGTTTCTTTCAGATTATTTTATTTTATTTTTTATTTTAAATTGAAGAATATTTGCTTTACAGAATTTTGTGGTTTTCTGTCATACATCAACAAGAATCAGCCACAGGCACACCCATGTCCCCTTCTTCCCAGACCTCCCTCCCATCTCCCTCCCCATCCCACCCTTCAGCCTGTCAAAGAGCCCCTCTTTGAGTTCCCTGAGTCATACAGCAAATTCCCATTGGCTATCTATTTTACATATGGTATTGTAAATTTCTATGTTACTCTCTCCATATATCTTCCCTCCTGCCTTCTCTTCTCCCCACATGTCCATAGGTCCATTCTCTATGTCTGTTTCTCCATTGCTGCCCTGAAAATAAATTCATCAGTGCCATCTTTCTAAATTCCATATATATTCGTCAGTATACAATATTTATATTTCTTTCTCTGACTTACTTCACTTTGTATGGTAGACTCTAGGTCCGTCGACCTCTTTAGAATATATTCAAATGTGTTCCTTTTTATGGCTGACTAGTATTCCATTGAGAGGCTTCTCTTGTAGCTCAGTTGGTAAAGAATCTGCCTGCAAAGCAAGAAACCTGGGTTCGATTCCTGGGTCAGGAAGATCCCCTGGAGAAGGAAATGGCAACCCACTCTAGTATTCTTGCCTGGAGAATCCAATGGACAGAGGAGCCTGGCAGGCTATGATCCATGGGGTCGCAAGAGTTGGACACGAATTAGTGACTAAACCACCATGAGTATTCTATTGTATATATGTACCACAACTTCTTTATCTGTTCATCTGGTGATGGACACCTAGGTTGCTTCCATGTTCTAGCTATTGTAAATAGTGCTGCAATGAATATTGGGGTACATGTGTCTTTTTCAATTTTGGTTTCCACAGGGTATATGTCTAGGAGTGGGATTGCTGCGTCATATGGTGGTTTTATTCCCAGCTTTTTTTTTTTATTCCTAACTTTTTAGGGAATCTCCATGCCATACAGCCATAGTGGCTGTATCAGTTTACATTCCTACAAGCAGTGCAAGTATTCCCTTTTCTCCACCCCCTCTCCAGAATTTATTGTTTGTAGACAATTTGATGATGGCCATTCTGACTGGTGTGAGGTGATATCTCATTGTAATTTTGATTTGCATTTGTCTAATAATGAGTGATGTTGAGCATCTTTTCCTGTGCTTGTTAGCCAACTGTATGTCTTCTTTGGAGAAATGTCTCTTCAGATTATGTTCCCACTTTTTGATTGGGTTGTTTGCTTTTCTGGTATTGAGTTGTATGAGATGCTTGTATAGTTTGGAAATTAATTCCTTGTCAGTCATTTCCTTTGCTATTATTTTCTCCCATTCTGAGGGTTGTCTTCTCACCTTGTTTGTAGTTTCCTTTGCTGTGCAAAAGCTTTTAAGTTTAATTAGGTCCCACTTGTTTATTTTTGTTTTTATTTCCATTACTCAGATTTTTCAATATATGAAAATCAATCAACATGATACACCATATTAACAAATTGAAAGATAAAAACCATATGATCATCACATACATGAAAAAAAGGCTTTGACAAAATTCAGCATCAATTTATGATAAAAATGCTTCAAAAAATGGGCATAGAAGGAACCTACCTCAACATAGTAAAAGCCATATATGAAAATCCCACAGCAAATATTATTCTCAATGGTGAAAAACTGAAAGCATTCCCTCTAAGATCAGGAATAAGACAAGGGTGTGCACTCTCACCACTATTATTCTTCATAATTTTGGAAGTTCTAGCTACAGCAATTAGAGAAGAGAAAGAAATAAAAGGAATCCAGATCAGAAAAGAAGTAAAACTCTCACTGTTTGCAGATGACATGATACTATAGATCCTGTTGCTGCTGCTAAGTCGCTTCAGTCATGTCCGACACTGTGCGACCCCATAGATGGCAGCCCACCAGGCTCCCCTGTCCCTGGGATTCTCCAGGCAAGAACACCGGAGTGGGTTGCCATTGCCTTCTCCAAAGCATGAAAGTGAAAAGTGATAGTGAAGTCACTCAGTCGTGTTCGACTCTTAGAGAGCCCATGGACTGTAGCCCACCAGGCTCCTCCATCCATGGGATTTTCATACTATACATAGAAAACCCAAAAGAAACTATCAGAAAATTACTGGAGCTAATCAGTGAATTTAGCAAAGTCACAGGATACAAGGTCAATAAACAGAAATCACTTGCATTTCTATATACTAACAATGAAAATTCAGAAAGAGAAATTAAGGAATCAATCCCATTCACCACTGCAACAAAAATAAATATCTAGGAATAAACTCACCTAAGGAGATAAAAGAACTGTACACAGAAAATTATAAGACATTAATGAAAGAAATAAAAGACAACATAAACAGATGAAGAGATATTCCGTGTTCCTGGGTAGGAAGAATTAATATTGTGAAAATGACTATACCACCAAATGCAATCTATGGATTCAGTGTGATCACTATCAAATTACCAATGTCATTCTTCACAGAACTAGAAGAAAAATTTTCACAATTCATATGGAAACATGAAAGATCCTGAATAGCCAAAGCAGATTTGAGAAAGAAGAATGGAGCTAGAGGAATCAACCTTCCTGACTTCAGACTACACTACAAAGCTACAGTCATCAAGACAGTATGGTACTGGCACAAAAACAGAAATATAGACCTGTGGAACAAGATAGAGAGCCCAGAGATAAACCCACACATTTATGGGTACTTTATTTTTGACAAAGGAGAAAGAATATACAATGGGGCAAAGATAGCTCTTCAATGAATGGTGCTGGGAAAACTGGACAGCTGTTTGCAAAAAGAATTAAATTAGAATACTACCTAAAGCCATACACAAAGATAAACACAAAATGGCTTAAAGACATAAACATAAGACCAGAAATTATTAAACTCTTAGAGGAAAACATAGGCAGAACACTTGAAGACATAAGTTAAAGCAAGATCTTCTATGACACACTTCCTAAAGTAATGGAAATAAAAACAAAAATAAACAAGTGGCACCTAATTAAACTTACAAGCTTTTGCACAGCAAAGGCAACTACAAACAAGGTGAAAAGACAATTTTATTAATACTCCTACTTCTATTAGTATCTTAACTTCACTTAGCTGCATTTGTTTGATGTGAATAAATTTTCGGTTTTGAATTGCCTACTGAAAATAAATCATCGATGTTATTAGCCTATGAGAAATTTAAGCTATTTGGTGAGGCACTGGAAGCTACAAAAAGCCATTCTTTTTTTAGAGACAGGCTACTGATGCTGCTACAATAAGTGTTTTAGAAGGAACAACATTCCTGGTTTACCTCATTAAGTTTGGTGCACTATGTACATTTCATTCCTCTTACAATACAGTAATAGGACAGAGACAGCTGCATAGATACAACATAGACAGTGATTTATTGTTTTAAAATCCTAAGAAGAAAGCACCATTTCCTCTTATTATTCTTCTCCTTTGCCAACTACCCTACTAGTTGGCTAAAAAATCTGACCAATGTATTATATACATTATATACATTCTCATCAACATTGTAGGAGGGTTCCTTTCTTTCCACACCACACCCCCCCCAGCATATATTATTTTGATGATGGCCATTCTGTGAGGTAATACCTCATTGTAGTTTTGATTTGCATTTCTCTAATAATGATTATCACACTAATCAATCAGTGTGATGCACAGCAGTAACAAATTGAAGAATAAGAAACATATGATCATCTCAACAGATGCAGAAAAAGCTTTTGACAAAATTCAACACCAATCTATTACAAAAACTCTCCAGAAAGTGGACATAAAGGGAAACAACTTCAATATAATAAAGGCCACATTGACAAACCCACAGCTAACATCGTATTCAGTGTTGAAAAGCTGAAAGCATTTCCTCTAAGACCAGAAACAAGACAAGAATTTCCACACACACCACATTTATTCAACATGATTTTGGAAGTCCGAGCCATAGTAACCATAGAAAAAGCAATGAAAGGAATCCAAATTAGTAAAGAAGAAGAGAAGTGTCACTGTTTGCCGATGACATGATACTATACATAGAAAATCCTAAAGATGCTAGAAAAAACTACTGAACTCACCAGTGAATTTGATAAAGTTGCAGGATACAAAATTAATTCACAGAAATCTGTTTCATTTCTATATACTAGCAATGAATGATCAGAAAGAGAAATTAAAGAAACAATTCCATTTGTCACTGCATCAAAAAGAATTAAATACTTAGAAATAAACCTACTTAAGGACTGTAAGACACTGTAAGACACTGATAAAAGAAATTGAAGTGAATACAGATGGAAGGATAAATACACCATGTCCTTGGACTGGAAGAATCAATACTGTCAAAATGACTATACTACCTAAGGCGATCTAGAGATTCAATGCAATCCATGTCAAATCACCAATGGGAATTTTCACATAACTAGGACCAAAAAAAAAATCTTTAAATTTGTATATAGACACAAAATACCCTTAATAGTCAAAGCAATCTTGTTTAAAAAAAAAAAAATGTGGAACTGGAGGAATTAGGCTCCCTGACTTCAGACTATACTACAAAGCTACAGTCATCAAAAAGCACTATGGTACTGGCACAAAAACAGAAATATAGATCAATGGAACAGGATAGAAAGCCCACAAATAAATCCACATATCTATTGTCAATTAATCTACAACAAAGGAGGTTAAGATGGTACAATGAAAGACAGTCTTTTCAATAAATAGTGCTGGAAAACTGGACAGCTGCATGTAAAAAAATGAAATTAGAACGTTCTTTGATGCCATACACAAAAATAAACACAAAATGAATTAAAGACCTAAATGTAAGACAAGATACTTATACAACTGTTAGATGAAAACATAGGCAGAACACTCTTTCACATAAATTGATTTTATCTACCTCCTGTAGTAATGAAAATAAAAACATAAATAAATGGGACCTAATTAAACTTAAAAACTTCTGCACAGCAAAGGAAACCATAAACAAAAATGAAAAGACAACACACAAAATGGGAGAAAATATTTGCAAACAAAGCAATTGACAAGAAATTAATCTCTTAAACAGAGGATGTAGAAATTAAACATAATAAAAGGCAAATAAAGACATGAGTGAACATAGTGTGTTTGATGGGACAGTTAGGAGACTAGTCTAACTGGAGTTACAAATGTTGCCAGGGATCATGTAAAAGAGGAAACTAACATCTTTTGACTGCCTATTATGTTCAAACAAGCAGTATGCTACTGTTCAGATATTATTTCATATATTATGTATATACATATATATGTATGTATAATTCATATGTAAGAATTATCAATTCTACCTCAAAAATATGTCTCAGATCTGATCCCTTTCTCCAATTTCACCTGATCCTAGCCACTTTTACCTCTTGCCTGGATTACTGCAATGATTTTCTGAGTGGTCTATCTGCTAACAATATTCAATTTAACACAAAAGAAGACATCAAAAGGAAAAGAAAGGAAAGGCAGAGATTGTCAGTATGGATTAAAGCAAACCAAATTTACCAGTATATAAAAAGGCTAACACCTTGTAGCTGAGTATGCTTTATACAGAAATGCTTGACAAGGAAAATCAATAAATGAAAACCAGTATATCATGTGATTAAAGGAGTAAAACCATATGATAATATCAATGGATTAAAAAAAAGCACTTGATAAAAATCCAATTCCCCCAAAAAAACCCTTTTAAGAAAATCACCCTCAATTTGATAAAGAATATCTGCAGAAAACTTAATATTGTACTTGATGGTGCAAATATGAGTATTTTGCCCTGTAGACTGGGAACAAGGCAAGAATGCACACTCACACAATTGCTGTCCAGCATTGTCCTAGAGGTTCAAGTCATTATACTAAAGCAAAAAAAAAGAAAAGAAATACATTAAAAAATCACTTAGAAAGGAAGAAGTAAAAGAGTGTGTACTGATGTGTACATTATCCTATAAATCCACAACCATGGCAAGAACTAGTAAGTGAATTCAGCAAAGAAGAAGGATACAAAGTAAACAAACAAATGTGAAATTAAAAAGTTAATTTTAAAATTAATTACTCCAAAGAAGACATATAGATGGCTAAAAAACACATGAAAAGATGCTCAACATCACTCATTATCAGAGAAATGCAAATCAAAACCACAATGAGGAACCATTTCATGCCAGTCAGAATGGCTGCTATCCAAAAGTCTACAAGCAATAAATGCTGGAGAGGGTGTGGCAAAAAGGGAACCCTCTTACACTGTTGGTGAGAATGCAAACTAGTACAGCCACTACAGAGAACAGTGTGGAGATTCCTTAAAAAAAAATGGAAATAGAACTGCCTTACGACCCAGCAATCCCACTGCTGGGCATACACACCGAGGAAACAAGAATTCAAAGAGACATGGGTACACCATTGTTCATCGCAGCACTGTATAAAATAGCCAGGACATGAAAGCAACCTAGATGTCCATCAGCAGATAAATGGATAAGAAATATGTAGTACATATACACAATGGAATATTCAATTCAGTTCAGTTCAGTTCAGTTGCTCAGTCATGTCCGACTCTTTGTGACCCCATGAATCACAGCACACAGGCCTCCCTGTCCATCACCAACTCCCAGAGTTCACTCAAACTCATGTCCATTGAGTCGGTGATGCCATCTAGCCATCTCATCCTCTGTCATCCACTTCTCCTACCCCCAATCCCTCCCAGCATCAGGGTCTTTTCCAATGAGTCAACTCTTCGCATGAGGTGGCCAAAGTACTGGAGTTTCAGCTTCAGCATCAGTCCTTCCAATGAACACCCAGGACTGATCTTTAGGATGGACTGGTTGGATCTCCTTGCAGTCCAAGGGACTCTCAAGAGTCTTCCCCAACACCACAGTTCAAAAGCATCAATTCTTCGGCACTCAGCTTTCTTCACAGTCCAACTCTCACATCCATACATGACCACTGGGAAAACCATAGCCTTGACTAGACGGACCTTTGTTGGCAAAGTAATGTCTCTGCTTTTCAATATGCTATCTAGGTTGGTCATATCTTTCCTTCCAAGGAGTAAGCATCTTTTAATTTCATGGCTGAAGTCACCATCTGCAGTGATTTTGGAGCCTAAAAAAATAAAGTCTGACACTGTTTCCACTGTTTCCCCATCTGTTTCCCATGAAGTGATGGGACCAGATGCCACGATCTTCATTTTCTGAATCCTGAGCTTTAAGCCAATTTTTTCACTCTCCTCTTTCACTTTCATCAAGAGGCCTTTTAGTTCCTCTTCACTTTCTGCCATAAGGGTGGTGTCATCTGCATATCTGAGGTTATTGATATTTCTCCCAGCAATCTTGATTCCAGCTTGTGCTTCTTCCAGCCCAGCATTTCTCATGATGTACTCTGCATATAAGTTAAATAAGCAGGGTGACAATATACAGCCTTGATGTACCCCTTTTCCTATTTGGAACCAGTCTGTTATTCCATGTCCAGTTCTAACTGTTGCTTCCTGATCTGCATATAGGTTTCTCAAGAGGCAGGTCAGGTGGTCTGGTATTCCCATCTTTACTCAGCCATTAAAAAGAATACATTTGAATCAGTTTCAATGAGGTGGATGAAACTGGAGCCTATTATACAGAGTGAAGTAAGCCAGAAAGAAAAACACCAGTACAGTATACTAACGCAAATATATGGAATTCAGAAAGATGGTTATGATAATTCTGTATGTGAGACAGCAAAAGAGACACAGATGTATAGAACAGTCTTTTGGACGCTGTGGGAGAGGGCGAGGGTGGGATGATTTGGGAGAATGGCATTGAAACATGTATATTATATGTGAAACGAATCGCCAGTCTAGGTTTGATGCATGAGACAAGGTGCTCAAGGCTGGTGCACTGGGATGACCCAGAGGGATGGTCTGGGGAGGGAGGTGGGAGGGGGGTTCAGGATGGGAAACACATGTACACCCATGGTGGATTCATGTCAATGTATGGCAAAACCAATGCAATATTGTAAGTAATTAACCTCCAATTAAAATAAATTTATATTAAAAAATAAAAAATTAATTACTCTGAAGGATTATGAAGGATTTTTGTGTTACTACGAAGGAATTTTGTGTGTGTGTGTGTGTGTGTGTTTTTAAAGAAAAATACTGCTTCTCAGAGACACCTAATGTAGAACAGAGTGACAGGATTAGACATTAACAGAGGAAGCAAGACATTGAAAGAGAGGCAGAAATGAACAGGAAGATATAATAATGCTATTGAGACCATTAAAGATAAGTATTGCCAGACTTCCCTGGTGGCGTAGTGGATAAAAATCCACCTGTCAATGCAGGGGGCACAGGTTCAATCCCTGATTTGGGACGATTCCACATGCCATGGAGCAACTAAGCCTGTGCACCACAACTACTAAGCCTGTGCTCTCGAGTCTGTGAGCTGCAACTACTGATCCCACATGCTGCAACTACTGAAGCCAACGTGCCTAGAGCCTGTGCTCTGCAATAAGAGAAGCCACTGCAATGAGAAGCCCATGCACTGCAACGAAGTGTAGCCCCTGCTCTCCATAACTAAAACTCGTGCATAGCAATGAAGACCCAGTGCAACCAAAAATAAATAAATGTTTTTTAAAAAGATAAGTATCACTTTTTCCAGAATTTATCGAAATTTAATCTGTGACATGAGGGGAGGGGAGATTGTGACCCGCAACAAATAGTGACATTTCCCAAAAGTCCTCATTAAAGATATCTTTTCTAAAATCCCAGCCATAAAGCAACCAGTCAAAAAGAAAACAGAATTGGGCTAAAAGCTTCACTTTCTTACAGTCTGTTTTTCTCCATATCATCCAAATCATTTTATATAACAAGTAAACTGGGGAAATATTTATAAGAAATCATATCAAAAGTTATCCTAGGATTTTTTTCTATTGATAACTGTGGCCCTGAGAAACAATTAATTTTGTATGATCACATTGTTAGCTTTTGACATTTACATAATGACTTCTAGGTCAGTATCATGTTTCAGAAGACAAACCTATCCTGTTATCCTATTACTCAAATCTGACAGATATGAACACATACTGTGAAATAAAATACAAGGAACTAAATATTTAATGGTATTGCATTTGTGTTAACCTTTCCAACTGTTTGATGTAGGATGAACTGAAATTTCAGTGTTCTAACGTCCCCAATGTAATTTCTCTTAAATTTTGGCAATATGACTTGGTTTTAAATAAGTAAAGCAGATTATAAAAATATAAGCATTTTAATGAATTGTTTCTAAATTTCAAAAATAGAAATGCAATTTGTAAGAATTATTTGATGCTTACCCTGTAAAAGTACCAATATAATGTTAGCCTATTGGACTTTCTAAAACTTCCTTTTTCATAAAAGCATTGGGTGCTGCGTTCTGTTACCATATTGGAATAATTAGAATATTAAAACCTTGGCAGAGTATTTTTCACTAAATATAATGATTTTACTCACTATAAAAATATTTCCTTATGCCTAATTTTAATTTATTTATAGATGTTTAATAATTTTATTAAATTTCTTATAGAAATATGTATATATGCTCTTTTCAGATTATAGCTCTTAAAGGACCAAAATGTATACTCCAAAAAGTTCAATAATATTTTTTAAATTGATAGAACATGATTTGGATTTATCCCTAGCTTTATGCACCTTTTTATCTTATTTAATTAATCCTCTACTGCTGGACATGTAGTTGCTTCTAATGTTTGTTCTTACAAACATTTCTGCAAGGAATATCCTTGCATAGATATATGAGTCAAAGGTGTATACACATTTTATAACATGACAGATGTTGCCAAATTTCTCTTCAAAGATGCTATACCAGTTTATACTGCTTGCAAAATACATATATTGGGATTTTTCTGACATCCTTACCAATAATTTATCTTTAATTTTCAGTTACACTGAATAATTTTATATGATTATTATCCATAAATGTTTTTTCTCTTTGAATTTCTTGTTCACATCCATTTTTCCCTAGTATGTTGTTTCTTCTCATTTAAGTATTTCTTTATTATACTAAAGACATTATTCCTTCATGTGCTGTTTGGAATGGGTCAATACTTACTTATATGCAAGTACTGGTTAGCAGATGATACTGTTAATTTTTACTAAACTTGGTTAAACAAATTATCTGATTTGTTGAATAAAATTTTTCTAAGATAAAACTGTAGATAATTTCATAAGAAATAATGAACTTGGTATTGATTGGATGTCTGCTTTGTGTTAAAAACTCTGCTGTGTGTGGTCACATACATTTTCTAAACCCTTTCAGAAACATAGTGAAGTGGTTATTTTTAATCTCTAGTTTTACAGATGAGGAAATGGTCAAATAATTTAGGCAAATTGGTCAAGAACAAATGCACATAAACGGAAGAACTAGGAATTTAACCTGGGTCTTTCTGATTCTAAAATATATGTGTTTAAAGATTCAGTCATGATTTATATCATTAACTATGTCTCACTCATAGCAGGCAATCAAAAACATTGGTTGAAAAATGAAATTAATATTAGGAATATTGTCAGGTAGATCAGCTTGACTGAAAAATGTCCAAATTCTTGACAATGAATCTACTGCCAATTATATACACCGTCTCTGAGGTAGAATGGACCCAGCGGCTGCCAAGCATCTTCTTCAATTCCAGCAAGTATTATACGAGAAGAGCCAAGAAAATTAATACATACCAAGGGGAAACTTTTACTCCTAAAGTTGTCTATTTACAAGAACTACATCAGGAATGTGTATATAACATATTAAGAACCACTTAGCTATTTTGCAAGCTTAAAATTATTTATTTAGTAGCCTCATTACCCTAACCTCTAAGTAGATAGTTGACCATTGGTGAATAACATTGGCTGTATACTCATGTTGATGCTGCTGACAACTCTCTGCTTATCTGCCATGTAGAGGCAGAATCATGTTTAAACAGAAAATAAGAGAGAACTGAAATCTTTGTACTAATAATTTTCCAGGAAAATTTCTCAGAATGTAAATTTTATGGAAAATGATGCATATTTTTAGCTATTAATAAGTTGAACATATACTAACACAAAAGAGAGAATCCAAACTAACCCACTCAATTAAGTTACCCTTGCTACTTGCTTCTCAATTTGAATACATAACTGAATTTTACTTTTGTACCAATTTAGCTGGGTAATACTACAAAATTTTTCCATGAAGTGGTAGAATAGGAAACTGAAAATGATATTTTCCTAAGAAACTCTATCAGTTACTACCTTTGCCAAATAACTGATCTAAGGGAGTGATTTTATCATATTTGAGAAACCTATAAGCATTTTTAATTGAATTTCACATGTAAATAACTTTTACTAATATATTTTACATTAATTTGACACAGCATACAATACTAGATTGTTCAAAAGAGAAGAGGTTTTAGATCATCTAGACCAGTGGTTCTCAACTTTGGTTATGCATTAGAATATCTGTTGATGAGGCTCTGTAAAAAGCCTCATTTTTTGGAAAAGCCCACTAAATAATCTTTTTACAGGCAGCCATGTTTGAGATCAGTAATCCTGTTGTGTTCAGTTCAGTTCAGTTCAGTCGCTCAGTCATGTCTGACTCTTTGAGACCCCATGAACCACGGCACGCCAGGCCTCCCTGTCCATCACCAACTCCCGGAGTCCACTCAAACCCATGTCCATTGAGTCGGTGATGCCATCCAACCATCTCATTCTCTGTCGTCCCCTTCTCCAACCTTCAGTCTTTCCCAGCATCAGGGGCTTTTCAAATGAGTCAGTTCTTTGCATCAGGTGGCCAAAGTATTGGAGTTTCAGCTTCAGCATCAGTCCTGCCAAAGAAGATTCAGGACTGATTTCCTTTAGGAGGGACTGGTTGGATCTCTTTGCTGTCCAAGGGACTCTCAAGAGTCTTCCCCAACACCACAGTTCAAAAGCATCAGTGCTTCGGCACTCAGCTTTCTTTATAGTCCAACTCTCACATCCATACATGACATACACTCTCACATACATACACTGGTAAAACCATAGCCTTGACTAGATGGACCTTTGTTGGCAAAGTAGTGTCTCTGTAACTTTCCTTCCAAGGAGTAAGCGTCTTTTAATTCTGTTGTGTTAGGTTAGTTATAAAGCAATTTTCCCCAAACAAAATTCTACAGCAAAATTAAGATTCAGAGATACCTAGTCATGGCTGTTTTTATCTCACAGTAGAAACTAAGTTTTACTCTTTCAAGTCACTGAAAGAGGCGTTGTTTCAAGCAGTTTTACCATTATCACTTTGTTTTCCCAATTATTACACAAAGAACAAAAGTTCATCAAATTATGTTATGAGCCTTATATCAACTTAAAATAAATCTTTCATAAGCGTGCAAGTCACAAACTTAATAATTTCATAAAATTTTAAAGTAAATATATTAACATAATCAAAATTATATTATTTTTCCCTTTCTATGCTTAATAAATCTCTACTCATTTTTAAATTTCACTTTCTTTATGAAACTTTTACTTACGCTTTCAGCAAATTTTACCTGTGTCAGATAAATAAAAAATAAATATAAAACAGTGTGTGTGTGTATATATATATATATATATATAATTTCATGATCACTTGATTATTAACTTATTTTTGTAATAATAGTCTTTGGCAAAGAAGAGATTAAATACATAGATTATTTTTTAAAAATTTATTTTGAATGACAGTATACCTACAGGCATATTATATTATGTATGATATTATACTGGGTTTCTACAAAATCATATGGAAAACATGAGCAAACTTTTTGGCCAACCCAATGTATTATAAAAAATGCTGTGACAGTTTTGTCTTTAGCTTAAAGATGAGGAAAATTTTTAAAGGAGACTTTTTCAGAGACAGGAGAAAAGGCTCCTACCCTGGCCAGAATTGGGGATCATGCCCAGGTATGGAATCCTCTAAGATTTCTTAAGAAGTGTAATTTTTTCTACTTATTAAAAAGTTACAGTTATTGAGAATTAAGTAACCTCTTTTGGGCTTCCCTTGTGGCTCAGCTGGTAAAGAATCCACCTGCAATGTGGGAGACCTGGGTTCAATTCCTGGGTTGGGAAGATCCCCTGGAGAAGGGAAAGGGCTACTCCCTCCAGTATACTGGATTGGAGAATTCTATGGACTGTACAGTGCATGGGATCGCAAAGAGTCAGACACGACTGAAAGACTTTCACTCATAAGTAATATCTTTAATTCATACAAATATGCAAACATGACATTTTACCCCAGGAAGATAATTTTTTAAAATATTAGACATGTTACAGCTAATTTAATCATCTATATTAAAAAGTTGGTTTAGGATAAGGGGGTACAAATATAAATTAGGTAAATAATTTGTGACCAGTTACTAAACACTTTCTCTTCGATAATGAGAAACTTGAGTGACATCCAAGGCTCTATTTTGTTTTCAATCTGACTTAGATATGCATAAACATATTTTAATTCAGCCCAGTATATTGGGTTGAACATACTTATATTGAAGAAAGTAGGGAAACCACCAGGCCATTCAGGTACGATATAAATAAAATCCCTTATCATTATACAGTGGAAGTGACAAATAGATTCAAGGGATTCGATCTGATAGACAAAATGCTTGAAGAACTATGGACGGGGGTTAAGACATTGTATAGGAGGTGGTGATCAAAACCATCTCCAAGAAAAAAGAAATCCAAAAAGGTAAAATGGTCGTCTGAGGAGGTCTTACAAGTGACTGAGGAAAGAAGACAAGTGAAAGGCAAAGGAGAAAAGGAAAGATATACCCATTTGAATGCAGAGTTCCAAAGAATAGCAAGGAGAGATAAGAAAGCCTTCCTAAGTGAACAATACAAAGACACAGAGGAAAACAATAGAATGGGAAAGACTAGATATCTCTTGAAGAAAATTAGAGATACCAAAGGAACACTTCATGCAAAGATGGGTACAATAAAGGACAGAAAATATGTGCACCTAACAGAAACAGCAGATACTAAGAAGAGGTGGCATGAATACACAGAAGAACTATACAGAAAAGATCTTAATGACCCAGATAACCACGATGGTGTGATCACTCACCTAGAGCCAGACATCCTGGAGTACAAAGTCAAGTGGACCTTAGGAAGCATCACTATGAACAAAGCTAGTGGAGGTGTTGGAATTCCAGAGGTGATGAAATTCCAGTTGAGCTATTTCAAATCCTAAAAGATGATGCTGTGAAAGTGCTGTACGCAGTATGCTAACAAATTTGGAAAACTCAGCAGTGGCCACAGAACTGGAAAAGGTCAGTTTTCATTCCAATCCCAAATAAAGGCAAAGCCAAAGAATGTTCAAACCACCACACAATTGCACTTGTCTTACACACTAGCAAAGTAATGCTCAAAATTTTCTAAGCTAGGCTACAATGGTGCATGAATCAAGAACTCCCAGATGTTCAAGCTGGATTTAGAAAAGGCAGAGGAACCAGAGATCAATCTGTCATATCCATTGGATCATAGAAAAAGCAAGAGTTCCAGAAAAACATCTACCTCTGCTTCATTGACTAACCTGAAGTCTTTGTGTAGATCACAACAAACTGTGGAAAATTCTAAAAGAGATGGGAATACCAGACCACCTTACCTGCCTCTTGAGAAATCTGTATGCAGGTCAAGAAGCAACAGTTAGAACTGGACATGGGACAACAGACTGGTTCCAAATTGGGAAAGGAGTACATCAAGGCTGTATATTGTCACCCTGCTTATTTAACTTATTTGCAGAGTACATCATGCAAAATGCCAGGTTGGATGAAGCACAAGCTGGAATCAAGATTGCCAGGAGAAATATCAATAACCTCAGATATGCAGATGACACCACCCTTATGGCAGAAATTGAAGAGGAACTAAAGAGCCTCTTGATGAAAGTGAAAGAGGAGAGTTAAAAAGCTGGCTTAAAACTTAACATTCAAGAAATGAAGATTATGGCATCTGGTCCCATCACTTCATGGCAAATAGATGGGGAAACAATGGAAACAGTGACAGACTTTATTTTGTTGGGCTCCAAAATCATTGCAGATAATGACCACAGCCATGAAATTAAAAGATGCTTGCTCCTTGAAGAAAAGCCATGACCAACCTAGACAGCATATTAAAAAGCAGAGACATTATTTTGCCAACAAAGGTCTGTATAGTCAAAGCTATGGTTTTTCTAGTAGTCATCGGTGGATGTGAGAGTTGGACTATAAAGAAGGATGAGCACTGAAGAACTGATGCTTTTGAATAGTGGTGTTGGAGAAGACTCTTGAGAGTCCCTTGGATTGCAGGGAGATCAAACCAGTCAATCCTAAAGGAAATCATTCCTGAATATTCATTGGAAGGACTGATGCTGAAATTGAAACTCCAATACTTTGGCCACATGATGCCAAGAGCCAACTCATTAGAACAGACCCTGATAATAGGAAAGCTTGAAGGAAGGAGGAGAATGGGACAACAGAGGGTGAGATGGTTGGATGGCGTCACCGACTCATACACGAGTCTGAGAAAGCTCCAGGAGTTGGTGAAAGACAGGGAAGCCTGGAGTGCTGCATTCCATGTGGTGGCAAAGAGTCACATGACTGAGTGACTGAACCACAACAGTATTTGATATGAAATGCTCAGAGTAATCTTATACATTAATATGCCAATGTAGAATATAACTGTATTTCTTAGAAGAAAAGAAATAGACATTATCTCTTAGCATAGAGAGAATATTACTCAGCCAAAAAAAAAATAACAATAATGAAATAATGCCATTTTCTGCAATATTCATAGACCTAGAGATGATCATACTAAGTGAAGTCAGACAAAGACAAATACCTTATAATATCACTAATATGTGGAATCTTAAAAACTGATACAAATGAACTTATTTACAAAACAGAAACAGACTCATAGACTTAAAAAACAAACTTATGGTTGCCAAAGCAGAAAGGTGTGGGGGGTGTGATAAATTAGGAGTTAAGGATTAACATAGGCACACTGTAGTAGGTTCAGCAAGGACCTACTGTATAGCACAAGGAACTCAACTCAATGCTCTGTAATAACTTATATGGGAAAAGAATCTGAAAAAGCATAGATTTTTGTTTATGTATAGCAGTCACTTTGCTGTACACCTGAAACACAATATTGTGTAAATCACTATACTTCTACATATAAAACACAAACTTTAAAAATACATTTAAAAAATGAAGACATTTCTCAGCATGGTCAGCAACTCTCAATAGATGTACGAAAGATTAGAAAACAAACCATCCAATTCTTTGAAATAGATTTGATACAGTGCCTTTGAGGGAAGTGTTGGATTCAACATTACTGATTGCAAGTTGACAGTGCCATTATATATTCCTTCCTATCTTCATAACGTAACAGGCTTAAGCTCACTTTCTGTTCCTGTTGAACTTTATTTCAGATTCATACAAATTACATAAAGTCCATCTGTAGTCCTTCCTCCTTGTTCCTCTTCCAAACAAAAAGCCACCAAAGAATGTTGTATGAGTATGGAGACCATGTGCTATTGTGGCAGTCATGGACCTTTATTGTGTGCTGTTGTTATTGGGTCACTAAGTCATGTCCAACTCTTTTGTGACCCCTTGGACTGTAGCCCACCAGGCTTCTCTATACATGGGATTTCCTAGACATGAATACTAGAGTGGGTTGCCATTTCCTTCTCCAGGGGATCTTCCTAACCCATATTGTTTGGTTTGTTGTAAATTATTATTTATCTTTCCCACAAAGTTGTAATATTTTCTTACATATATGCTCTTTATGCACAGTTTTGCCATGCACTTTTTAGAGTTCCAGACTAAGTTGTGTTGAAGTGATCATGAAACCCATGGTGGTTTCACCCTGATAATGAAAGATTATATATGTAGCCAGTGACACAACAAAGGTCTAATTAAGAAAACACAGGCTACCAATGTGAGTCTATCACAGACAGATGGCATTTTTCCAAGGTGATAATATGCATGCCATTGTTGGGGTCATTTAATGGACCGGAACCTGGTGGTTCAGAGGCGACGATAAGAAAGTGAAAGAGAGAAAGAGGCTGATACTCCCTGGTTTACGCAGAAAACCAATGAAGTCCTTGACACAGGACTTGGCGTCTCTCACAAAGGCACCGGGCGCCCTCTAGAGGGGGGTGAAGGCACAGGGTGCTTTCTTGAGAGAGTTTTAGAAGCCTGGGCAGGAGAGTGAGCAAGACGGGTCTCTGCGCTCCAAGGAATCAGCCGAGGAGAGAGAGAGAGAGAAAGAAAGAAAGATAGACACGGGGACCCTAGCTCTGATGGAGCAAAGGTGCTTTAATGATTTTTCTGTGAGTATATATAGGCTGTAGTACAAGAAGTTTCTTTCATCAATGATAAAGATCAGAAAACCAAATGTACAGTAACGGTTACCAAGGGAACAAAGGATGATGATGGTCACAAGGTCAGGAGACAATCCATATCTCAAGAAAGGGGATCGAGACTAAGCAGTTTTATCCTAAAGAGAATGTTTACTAAAGGAGATTCAAGCCTGTCTCACATAATGACCCCAGTTTCTAGGAGCATCCTGCTGTTCTGCTTAAAAAGAAACAAAGGGTTATTGTTACCATCTTTCTAAATTCCATATATATGCGTTAGTATACTGTATTTATGTTTTTCCTTCTGGCTTACTTCACTCTGTCCAGGTTCGATACACGATACTGGATGCTTGGGGCTAGTGCACTGGGACGACCCAGAGGGATGGTATGGGGAGGGAGGAGGGAGGAGGGTTCAGGATGGGGAACACATGCATACCTGTGGCAGATTCATTTTTATATTTGGCAAAACTAATACAATTATGTAAAGTTTAAAAATAAAATAAAGGAAGAAAAAGAAAAGAAAAAAAAATAAAGTTATACATAAAAAAAAAAAAAAAGAAAAGAAACAAAGGACTTGTGAGAAACAGCAAGTAGGAATCCTCCTGTTAAACATTCCCTGACATGCCATTATCCAGATAACCCATCTGGATCCATCTTTTCTGAACAGTAAGTGCCTCTGTAAAACTGGCAGATTTGATGAGTCGGCACAATGCCATACAAACATTTGGACAGAACTGTAAACAAGCTAAAGATGTGTAACAAGATATTTGTTTAATAAAGTAGGATTTCCAGCTGGAATTCAACTACAATTTCCTTCTACTAGTTTATGTTTCCAAATTATAAAATTGATGTCCTTAGAAGGAAATTAAAATTAATGAAAAGTAGATGTGTGTGTATGTGCATGCTGGTGCATGTGTATAGGTATATATAAAGCAATCATATAGATATATTTCTTTGTGGGTGACAATTCAAATCAGAGAAGAAAAGAATCTAGGGTTGTAAAAAGGAAGGAAGGTCTTTGTCACATATGCTGAACAATTTTTCTTCAATTTTAGTATATTCTCAGTGACTTATACAACCACATGGTTCTTTGAAACCCCATTTAAGAAAATAGCTCAGGGAATTCACTGGCTGTCCAGTGGTTAGGCCACCTTCCAATGCAAGGGGCATGTGTTTGATACCTAGTTGAGGAACTAAGATCCTACAAGCTCCCCCAAGCCACGGTCAAAAAACTTGAAAATTATATACAACAAAAGCTTCATGAAAAGTTGTAGATATAGGTATCTGCAAGAGGGAGAAAATCAAGATTATGGCTTTCTCTTTTGCATTTCCTTGTAAACTACTACATATACAAATTGGCAAATAGTGTATGTAAAACTCACCTTCTAAAATTGTTAAATGATTATCTTCTATTCCCACCAACCAGACATTTTACTTCATTTAGTTCTAGTGAGGAAAATTATATTATTGTGTTCCAGGGAACTTTATTGCTTACACATTCAAATTATTCTAACGCACATTGAGGAAGATTGTCAAACAGGATTAAGTTCAAACATTTTATACACACACAAAATGTTTACTTGGGAGTTTCTTACTGGTCTTTCAGTAGCAGATAACTTCATGGTAAATAGATGGGGAGAAAAATGGAAACAGTGAGAGGCTTTATCTTATTGGGCTCCAAAGTCACTGTGGACAGTGACTGCAGCCATGAAATTAAAAGACACTTGCTCCTTGGAAGGAAAGTTATGAACCTAGACAGTGTATTAAAAAGCAGAGACATCATTTTGCCAACATAGGTTCATACATTCAAAGCTATGGTTTTTCCAGTAGCCATGTATGGATGCGAGAGTTGGGCCATAAAGAAAGCTGGGCACTGAAGAATTGATGCTTTCAAATTGTCGTCCTGGAGAAGACTCTTGAGAGTCTCTTGGACTGCAAGGAAATCAAACCAGTCAATCCTAAAGGAAATCAGTCATAAATATTCATTGGAAGGCCTGATGCTGAAACAAGCTGCAATACTTGGCCACCTGATGCAGAGTCAACTCATCAGAAAAGACCCTGATCCTGGGAAAGATTGAGGGCAGGAAGAGAAGGGGGTGACAGAGGATGAGATGACTTGGATGTCATCACCGACTCAGTGGAAATGAATCTGAACAAATTCTGGGAGATAGGGAAGGACAGGGAAGACTGGCATGCTGCAGTCCATGGGGTCACAAAAAATTGGACACGACTTAGCGACTGAACAACAAAAAAAGAGCTTCCCATGTTCTTTTCAGCTCTTACTAAGATTCTGAGAGAGACTAAAGGTAGGAAAATGAATTTTATCTTTGGTCCATGTACATACACACAAAATAACTCAATTTCTCTTTTAGAGAAATTTCTTTTTTTTTTTTTTGAACTGTGTGACTTCAAATAAATGATTTTTGTCAAACTGTTAACGATTCAATTATTTTACTGTGACTCTAAATTAGTGGTAGTTGGGAAGAAAATCCACAGGTATGATTTATATGATTTGGATAAAGATACGAGGGTCAGAATCCCATCTTAGGCTCTCCAACCATTCAACCTAAAGGAATTGACTGTGAAATCCTTGATTGATAGTTTATTTGCATATAGCAGAAACAAAGGAAATTGAACAGCAAAATGATTTAGGCATATACTCAAAACATTTTAGACTACAAATTTAAAAAAGTGATATGCTAAATCATGTTTCCCAATTTAAAAAGTATGTTGAATTATGTTTTTAAGGTCTATTATCATTCTTCACCATCATACTGAGAATTTTAATTCTGAAAATAAATTCATAAATCTCAATAGAGCAAATAATACCAATTTGGCTGATAAATGTCTTAATCACATATTTTGATTAATAACTTTACATTTATCTTCCTGAAAACTCAATACAGATTTTTTGTTTTTATTTATTTTTAAGTCTAATGTACCTCTTTAAGTTCACATTTTAACAGGGAGATAAGTTTGACAAATGAAGCATTTGCCAAATTATTGCACTTCTGAAACTACAGTAATTAAGCATTTGAAAATGAGAAAACTGAAGGACAAAGTTTGGGGTCCCTTTTTTCATTTATATAGATACTCTATTCCAAAATCCTCAGCTTTTTTGTTTGCTTTTTTATTCTCTTCTTCAGAGGCTGTACCTTTAATGTCATTTTCTTTGAATGTTGCAAGCTTACTTGGTATCTAGCAATATCTTATTTGAGACCCAGCACCATGCCATATATCAAAATGAGTAAGGTCAAGGGACAGTGTTAGGGCCTTCAGAAGGGAATATTGGAATTGCCCTCTTGAGATGCACAAGACATACCATGGGAATGTTCATTACACTTGTCCTCATAGGCACAGCCAGTATGCTTTAGCCGTTTACTTTTCCCCTCCTGTCATTAACCCCTTCCCTGTCTAGCTTAGTTTCCATGGAATGTCATTCTACTGTCTTCAGAATATTCTCCACCCTCCTTCTTCTTTACCCTTTCACCGCATTCACCTGGCAAGAACCAGTCTTGCCAGAGCCATTGTACATGCTTTTGCAAGTTGTTCACAAATTATGCTGTTTAGATTACAATGTGAATGTTTCTAGGGTACTTTAATGAAACTTCACAGTCATGTGCTGTCTCCACACCTGGATCTAACTTAATATTCTCTGTATTGTTTTCTGATTCCTGAACATCAGATAAAACACACTACCATATCACCTGCTTCCAATACAGATTTAAAGTCTCCAATTTAAACTGAGCCATAAACACTACCAAACACTTCTCTTTCCTTCATTTTCCCTCTCTCCTATTCTCCAGAGGGCCTTTAGTCCATTCTCCTCAAATGTCTGCCACCACCTATTAGTCTCCCTTTGATAAACATGAATTTTCCCTTATTGAGAAAAGAAAAGAAAGATATTCTGTTAAGGCATTACCGTGAAATCTAAAATATTAGCAGTATATTTTCCTCCGCCTCACTTTTTAGAATCAAAGCAGAACCCTGCATTCTTAGTAACAATCTTTTCATCTATAATTTGACTTCAGTTCACTCCATCATTCTCAGCAACCAATCTCAACAATCAATTTATCCTTCTCTCTTTTTGACCTTCACCATCTTCTATACTGACTCCTTCCCATTATTGTTTATATATTCCCTTATCATTTATATATTTAAAAAAGAAAAGGGAAGGAAAGGTAAGAAATGAGATGAAAACAAGAAAAAGGAAGAAACAGAAAGGAAGAAGGAAAGAGGACAGGGAGAGGAGAAAGAGAAGGAAATTCCACTGCTTGTGCTTCATAACTTTTACAACCAAACTTTATGAATGGGTTATTTATTCTCACCGTCTTATTTCCTTCCTACTTATTTCTAATCCCACTACCCGCAGTGTCAGCTACTTCTATGATATTGCTTATGTAAAGGTCACGTAAAACTTCTCTTTTGTGTACAAGTGGTTACTTTTCTGTATTTACCTTACAGTAAGTCCCCTACATACACACAAGTTCTGTTCCGAGAGCAAGTTCATAAATCCAATTTGTTCGTTAAGTCCAACAAAGTTAGCCTAGGTACCTACCTAATATAATCAGCTATATAGTACCATACTGTAACAAGTTTATAACACTTTTCACACGAATAATACATAAAAAACAAACACAAAAAATAAAGACATTTTAAATCTTACAGTATAGTAATTTTATAAGTACAGTAGTACAGTACAACAGCTGGTAAAGAGGGACTCGTAGTAGTACCAGCTACATCATTGCTGCTTTTATGCTTGCTTCTGGACATCATGGGCTTGAAATAAGGATACTGTACTACTGTACTCTATACAGTACTGTGCAGTAAAGTACACAAAAGCACAAAACCACTTGTAGAGGATGCACACACATGACAATGTACAGTAGACAATGTGAACTAACTTACTTGATTGGACACGTGAACACACTTGAAGGTTTCTATGTAGGGGACTTATCGTCTTTGACTTCTCTGCTACATTTATCAATGTTGATCATTCCATCTATCTTACAATGTCTTCTTTAGATTATATGACGACTCATTTCCTAGTTTTTCTCTAGTTACTTAATTCCTTTCTTTCAACAGCTCCTCATTTCCTTCCCATCCCTTAAATGGTATTATTTTCAAATGTTTATTCTAAACCCTCTTTTTTTTCATGAATACTTTCATTTCCACACCTTCAATATATGGATGATGCCTAACCTTTAACTCCTGCCTCCATGTCTATTCTCAGTTGCAGAGGTAGATACAGATCTCTCAATCGGACACGTTCATGAGTGTCCCATAGAAGCATGGCGTTTAACATGCCCCAAATTCCTTCAACTCATACTTCCTATGTTGTTCCCCATTCACTGTAACACAATGAATGGCATTTCAAGACACTCAGTAACTCCAGTTGGAAATCTGACTCTTTTTTCTTCACACTATTCCTTCACAATAATTCACCAAGCAGTCATTTTTCCTGTTTATTATCTATATAATCTGTCACTTATTTTCTTCCCCTGCTGTGTCACTGCCTTTATTCATCTTATTTCAGCCTGAATGACCCCATAAGCCTTTTTCCTATATCCACTCATGTCCCAAACATCCTCCCCTACTGTCAGCCAAAGTCAGCATTCATTATAATAAGGCCACTCTCAGTTTCTTAGACTTACCATGCTATCTCCCATATCCAGGCCTTTCTACCTCTTCTCATTCTAGTCTAGTTATCCTTCATAGCTCCCATTTCTGGGAAGTCTTACCTGAATCTCAAAGCATGTTTTACAGTTTTCCCTTACATGTTGCTGTAGTATTTATCTCATTTATGGCACTTAACAAAATGAGCTATAGTTATCTGTATAATTGCTTGATTTGGGTTTATTTCTCCCAGGTTGCATATGGGTTTCAGTCTCTGCCTACCTCTCCAGTCTCTTTCACTCACAATTCTCAGTGTAGTGCTCAGGCCTTTTCTTTTTAGATCACTTGGCTTCCAGCCACTCCTGAGTCTTTGCCCCTGATGTTCTCAGGAGGGAAATGGCCTCACCTCCAATATGCTTAGTTAACTTCTACTTGTCCCTCATATGTTGAGATACATTTTGCTTCTCCAGGAAAGCTCTATCTAATATTCCATACAGGCATTGACTGACCTGTTTTATTTTCATAGCATTTATCAGAGTTTAAAGTTATATGTTTTTGTGAATTATTTGATTAATGTCTATATGCGTCACAAACCTGTAAGTGCCAAAAGAAGAGAGATCTCTAGTGCCTAGCATGTAAATTGATCAATTAATGCACAACTAAATATATTATGTGTTTGTACAACCTTCTGTTAAATAAGTAAATAATGACATGTTAACCTCCAATCAAGCTTAAATAACTTCATACAGAGTAATTTATCACCTTTGAAAAAAATCTACACGCTCCTGAAAGAATAATGCATAGGACAGAGACATTTTAATAAAAGAATAAAGAGGCAAACTGAGTCTAGTTCATAGTTATAATGCTTGAAGAAGTCACCACTAGTTAGGGCATGACAGTGTGTTTTCTCATTTGTAAAGTAAGAATCATAATAGTATCTATCTCATAGGATAGTTGTAAAGATTAAGTACTTAGCACATTACATGTAACTAAAATAAGCAATCAGCAAGTATTATTCATTCAATTTCTTTCAATGAATATTAATTGTAATAAGCATACACAGATGTAGGAAACAAACTTATGGTTAACAGGGGGGAAAGGGGAGGGATAAGTTGGGCGATTGGGATTAACATATACACATTCAGTTCAGTTCAGTTCAGTCACTCAGTCGTGTCCAACTCTTTGCAACCCCATGAATCTCAGCACGTCAGGCCTCCCTGTTCATCACCATCTCCCGAGTTCACTCAAACTCACGTCAATCGAGTCGATGATGCCATCCAGCCATGTCATCCTCTGTCATCCCCTTTTCCTCCTACCCCCAATCCCTCCCAGCATCAGGGTCTTTTCCAATGAGTCAACTCTTTGCATGAGGTGGCCAAAGTACTGGAGTTTCAGCTTTTCATTACTATATATGAAATAGATAGTTAATGAGGACCTACTGTATAACACAAGGAACTCTATTTAATATTCTGTAATGATCTATATAGGAACAGAACCTAGAATAGAGTGGATATGTGTATATCTATAACTGATTCACTTTGCCGTACAGAAGAAAGTAGCAGAAGTTGTGAATCAACTATACTCCAATAAAAATTCAAAGAGAAAAAAAAAAAATAGATGTGAGCTCATGCATGCATGCTCAGTTGCTCAATTTTGTCAAACTCTTTGTGATCCCATGGACCAGGCTCCTCTGTCCATGGGATTCTCCAGGCAAGAATATTGGAATGGGTTGCCATTTCCTCCTCCAGGGGATCTTCCTGACCCAGGGATCGAACCCACATCTCCTGCACTGACAGGTGGATTCTTTACTACCAAGCCACCTAGGAAGCCCCATGATAAGAAGATGCTGGCTACAAACGCCAGCACCTGAATTTTGGTCCCATTTTAAGTGCTAAAATCAGATCCTGGAGCCCTAGTTCATCCTGTCAAAATGCTACTATTCTTCTAGACATGATAGTTCATTCAAAAAAGTATTTGTGAATACTTCATATTTTTCTTTACTATTTTATTTTCAAAGATGGTACAGATGGGGTAAACAGATCAAGCTTTTGTAAACTAGGCTTTAACAGTCTTAAATTTTATAATCTTACTTAATAGGGCTTTGTCCTGGTTTTACTTCTTGCACTTTTAAGTAACCTCCAGCAGTGAGAAACTATCATAATGAATGTCTGAAACCATATGGTTATATATTTGTGTATGCATATGTACAAAAATATTATTGTATTCATTGCCTTGGTTTCATGTTTTACAATTTAAAGAGTTTTCTGTATAAGCATACAGAACTCTGCTCCGTTCTCTTTAATAGGGGCAAAGTATTCTATTGTACTTTGATTTTTAAGATAAATTTTTTTAAGATAAATTTTATTTTACCTTTAGTTTAACCTAATCATCACTGATGATCATTTACAGTTTTTTGCTATTTCAGTGTTCAGTGAAAATACTGATCACCATATCTTGTCTGTGAGTATAGTCAAGGAGTAATTTCTAAGCAATGGATTTGTTGAATCAAAAGGTCTGTTTTTTGTTTTAACTTTGAAGTAAACTTAGTAGGTCCTTGTTGAATGAATAAATGCATGGGTGAATGATTTTGGAATACATGTAACAAAATACTTTGGGGTGATAACGTGAGGACCTCTGCATTTGACCACTTTACTGTTTTTTTCATAGTTTGTAAATAAAACCATGTGTAACTGTCTACCCAGAAATGGTTCAAACACTATATTTTTTTAATAAATCTGCTGTTATTGAAACATTTCACTGCCTCTAACTTAACCCACATATAATATTTTCTTCATCCTTCCCCAGGCCTACATGTCTGAAAGCAAAGGAAAAGTCCTGTCAAATTTGAACATCAGTTCAGCTCTTAGCCTTTTTCACAATTTTTGAAAGAATGCCCATCTACTCACTACTTCATCCCTTTATTACTTGTATTTCACCTGCCTCTTTACCTTTATTTATTTAAATCCAAGCATTTTATTGCATATCAATAGACAGAATCTCATAATTTGCATGACCCATGTTCTCAGAATTATGTCATTCCACTAGTTTGGGATAATATGAAAAAAGTTAAGGAGCAGAGAGAAAGTTACCAGATATATCTAATTCTAAGGAAAACTAGGGCTTCCCTGGTGGCTCAGTTGGTAAAGAATCTGCTTCCAATGTGGGAGACCCCAGTTTGATCCCTGGGTCAGGAAGGATCCCTGGAGAAGGAAATGACAGCCCACTTCAGTGTTCTTGCCTGGACAATTCCATGGGCAGAGAAGCCTGGTGGGCTACAGTCCATGAGGTCACAAGAGTCGGACATGACTTAGCAACTAAACCATGACCACAAGGAACAGTAATTCTGGGCAAATGCTCTTTTTTAGCCACATGTTCTACTTGTTGAGAAATTAACTCAAACTACAAAGAGGGTGAAGAAGGAAATGGTAACCCACTCCAGTATTCTTGCCTGGAGAATCCCATGGACGAAGAAGCCCGGTAGGCTGCGGTCCACGGGGTCGCAAAGAATTGGACACGACTGAGCGACTTCACACACACACACACACACACACACACACACACACACAAAGAGGGAGAATAGAGAAAACATTATAGGAGGGTAAATACAAGATCTGGGCTCATCTTCAAACAATCAGCTAGGAAATACTAGCCAAAGCAAAATACTTCCTTCCATCCATCCACCCATCCATCACACCATGGTGCCTTGGATGAATTGTTTTACACTTAAAAGCTGCCTTTAATATCCCTTTGAACCTGATTTCACTGAGAAGAGTGTGAGCTTGGGAATAGGGATGATGAAGTAGCATTTGCTGGGGAAATCCTCTGTATGATATTCTCTGAGCCTTACCTCCTTTTAGGGTAGGCTCTTTTCCTAACTGAATCTGGGTATTCCCTATAAAGCAATCCTACCCATTCCTACTGAGTATTATTGATAGTTTTTGCTTTCCACCCCTATGGATTTCTTGTGAATATTGTGTTCTTCCCCCAGCCGAAGAGGGTGTAAGTCTGCAATTTCCCACTTTAGCCACTAGATGGCAAATGTGCAACAGTAAGCCAAAATGCAACAGTTTTCAGAACCCCCAGGGAAAATCAAATAGATTGAGAATTCACGGTAGTCTCTTATGATCCTTTGTATTGAAAAAGTGAAATACAATTGTTTTAAGACATAGCATAACAACACTATCAGTGAAATAAAGAGTAAATTGAAAGTACTAAACGCAAACATGAAGACATATCTCTGGCAATTTTTTAGCACGGTCTTGAAAACAAGCATTCAGATCCTTCATTGCTTAACAAAAATTACCTCAATTTCAAAGGATATAATTAGTAGTTCAGAAGAATGCCATATATTGCAAGTGGGTAATGGGATTCCTCTTGGATATGTTTCCAGGTTCATGTTATGAGATACTTGTTGGGATTTAAAATGACCTCATAGGGCTAGATATCTATCAGAGTTCCTGCCTTTATGGACATTCTTAAGAATGTAACTTGTCTATGTATCTTCCTTTTGACAGTAATTTCACATCTGGGAGACTAAGCGAACAATGGCAAGAACAGAATATTTACAAAACTTTCTTTAAAGCATTATAATATATGAACAACAGAAACAACTAAAATGTCTGATAAAGGGAAAATTAAGAAATGTTTGATACTTCCATAAGATGGAATATTATGTTTTTGAGTAAAATTATGTTTATTTAAATTTTGTAATAATACAGAACATGATTATAGTGCACCCATGGCTGATTCATGTCAATGTATGGCAAAAACCACTACAATATTGTAAAGTAATTAGCCTCCAATTAAAATAAATTAATTAATTAAAGAAGATTTTAAATGTTATATGGTATATTTAAAAATACTATGCTGAGAATAATGAATAGAGGAAAATATACCAAAACACTATGAATTGTTGAGGAGAGAAAAACTGTGGATTACTTTTCCTTCTTCCTATGTTTCCTTGTTTTCCAAATGGTTTATAATTTTTCTAAATAATCTGTCATGAACATGTATTATTTTATAATCTGAAAAATAAAGCAAATACTTAAAGAAAGAAAAGGTATATTAGTAGACCAAGGCATCTCAACAAATCGAAGATATAGCCAAAATATAACAGAAGTTGATGTTTTAGTTTTTCTCTAACGATCTACTTTTAGGGATGATGATGGGGAAAAAAGGACATAAGATAAGGGCATCTTGAGATAAATAACTTCCACCTGTTCAAGCAATGCTAACTTCTTCCTCTTTGCAAGGGAAGTATGTGGTCACTCTCTAGAGACATGAATTTATTTCTAGAAAAATCTGAATTGGGATAGAGTGAGAGGTAAAGTAACATTATTCTTTGTATTATTGTTTACAACCTATTGTTTTATGGCACATAAAGTTGAAAAATTAATATCTGTTTCCCTGCATTATGTCTGCTCTTTATGGTATCTTTTCATTTATGAATTCATTCAAAAATAATTGTCAAGCAATTACAGCCAGTCAGATATTATTCTAAGTACTAGAGATACAGTTGTGACTGAAATAACTCTTAAGAAACAACAATAATAAACAAGTAATGAAATAAATATATAATTTGGGAGGAAAGAAAGTTATTATGTATCTTTATAAAAACTCATGTTAAATATGTCCCAAATAAGAAAAAATATTTTATGTAATTTCAAATTTCTAAGCAAACACTGAACATAATTCCATATTCATATGATTAGGTAGGATTGTGAGGTTTAACAAAGTAATTTAATACTGTCAGCCTTATTTAAATAATTTACTTTTATAATATTTTTGCTTTATTATTTTTAATATAAATTTATTTATTTTAATTGGAGGTTAATTACTTTACAATATTGTATTGGTTTTGCCATACATCAACATGAATCCACCACAGGTATACACGTGTTCCCATCCTGAACCGCCCTCCCTCCTCCCTCCTTAAACAGACATTTTACCTGAATTTTTAATGATTCTCTTAAAGATTTATTTAATAATACACAACCTTCTCAAACAATACACAAAAATGGAAATAGTGACAGACTTTATTTTCTTGGGCTCCAAAATCACTATGGACAGTGACTGCAGCCATAAAATTAAAAGACAGTTGCTCCTTGGAAGGAAAGCTATGACAAACCTGGACAGCGTATTAAAAAGCAAAGACATCCCTTTGCCAACAAAGGTCCATATAGTCAAAGCTATAGTTTTTCCAGTAGCCAATATGGATATGAGAGTTGGACCATAAAGAAGTCTGAGCGCCAAATTGATGCTTTCCAACTGTGGTGCTGGAGAAGACTCTTGAGAGTCCCTTGGACTGCAAGGAGATTAAACCAGTCAATCCTAAAGGAAATCAGTCCTGAATATTCACTGGAAGAACCGATGCTGAAGTTCCAACACTTTGGCCACCTGATGCAAAGAACTGACTCATTGGAAAAGACCCTGATGCTGGGCAAGATTGAAGGCAAGAGGAGAAGTGGACAACAGAGGATGAGATGGTTGGATGTCATCACTGACTCGATGGACATGAATTCGAGAAAGCTCCAGGAGTTGGTGATGGGCAGGGAAGCCTGGTGTGCTGCAGTCTATGGGGTTGCAAAATTGGACATGACTGAGCAACTGAACTGAACTAAATACAACACAAAAATGACTGGTTCAATGAATTATAGATCTATAATCTGTTATCCACTGGGAAAAAAAGTGTCAACTCACTCCACTATTCCTGCCTGGGGAATCCCATGGACAGAGGAGCCTGGCGGACTACAGTCCATGGGATCACAAAAAGTCAGACACGACTTAATAAGTAAACAACAAAAACAAATCTGTTACCCACAATTAAAAAAAAAAAAAAACCTCTGGAAACTTTACTCTTAAATAATTTGGTGGCAAAACCTGGTATTATCTAAACTAATCTGATTCCAAAACCTGACCTGAGCTGATGTGTGTCTAGCTATGGTTTTTATGTATCCCATGTAGTATAAATATTCATATGTTTTGCTTCAGAAATATTTATGTATTTGATTATGTGGTACTCTCATACGTAATATAAGATATATTCTATGCAACTATTATTTTTCTAAAATTCAAAAAATTCTAAATTGTAAGCAGCATTTTTCCCCAAGACAGATAAGCAAACTGAGGACTTAAATTAAGGTTTTCTTAATAAGTCCACTTGATCTCGCCACCTCTTATTTGAGTTAGAAGTCACAGTGTGCTAGGATCAGTAAACTAACTTGCTCTGCATCAGCCTAACTAAATTAGGCGATTCATAATGCTTTTGATATTTTACTGCATTGGAAACTAAAGGGAAAGTGAGATGTGAGATAAAGGATCATCAGTCTCACAACATAAAGTAGAGGAAACCATCAAAAACTCATTAAAATAGGGAATACACAGCAGGTATGAACAGATAGCCTGGAGAAGGGAATGGCCACCCACTCCAGTATTCTTGCCTGGAGAATCCCTTGGACAGGGGAGCCTGGTGGACTACAGTCCATGGGGTCGCAAAGAGTCGGACATGACCAAACAACTAACACATACACACACCCCAACAGATAGTTCATACAAAAGATGTACCTTGTGCTGTGCTTAGTCACGCCTTACTAAGCACTCTTTGTGACTTCATGGACTGCAGCCCACCAGGCTCCTCTGTCCCTGGGGATTCTCCAAGCAAGAATACTGGAGTGGGTTACCATGCCCTCTACCAGGGGATCTTCCCAACCCAAGGATCAAACCCGGGTCTTCTGCATTGCAGGTGGATTCTTTACCACTGAGCCACCAGGGAAATCCAAAAAGGGAAGAAATAACACTGAAATTAGCCCCCAAACCAATTAGCCTTAAACATACATAAATACAGTAAACTCCACTTAGAAGAGAAATACAAATCAAAGCTTCACTGAATAACATTTCTCATTTCTTAGTATGGCAAAATTTCAAAAGCTTGACAGTAAGCTTGTTGACAAGGTTGTGGGGAAAGATTCACTCTCATATAATGCCAATGGGAATGCAAAATAGTATTAATCTTATGGTGGAAAATTCAGCAATATTTAACAAAAGTAAATATGTGTTTGCCTTTTGAATCAACAATCCCACTTCAAGGCATTTCTACAGTGATTAGGGGGAAAAGACATATGCACAAGTTTATTCACTGTGGCATTATTTATAATCACAGCAATATTGGAAACAACCTAAATGCACACATTTGGAAGATTATTTGAACAAAAGCTGGTACATCTAAGCTATAAAATAAAGGATGCAATTATTAATCAAATTATAAAACCACACATAGAATTAAACCAAGTAACACTTGAATATATTACTCTGACTACATATATCTTCCACTGCAATATATTATAAAACCATGAAGAACTGCAAAGACATCAAGAACTTCACTTACTAGGTTTTTTGTTGGCAGTTGTGTGCAGGAGTAATTATAAAACAAATGCAAACTATAGAATTAAGCAAATATATTGATATTTAGGAGGGAATAGAGTTCTAAAGGAGGAAAAGGAAAATATAAATATGGAATAGGTTATAAAGAAGAAAAATCCTCAGCTATGGGATTAATATTAGAGGTATTAGTATGAACTCATGAACTAAAAGCCTTGCTCAGTGAAAAGTTCTAAGAGCAATAATATCCCAGGAACACTAAGGACACCTATTGTACAGATCTTAGTTTCTAAATATTACTGTCCATTCAGAGAACCATGACCCCTCGGAGAAAGAGCTTATTTAGTCTGGGGAGGGAAAGTATGGGGAGGGAAAGTATGAAGTGATGTAGTATAAGGCTATGGGGGCCAATTTGAAGAGGAATCCACTAAATCATTTTTGAAGCAATTTGACTATTAAAAATTATAATAATAGCAATAGGTTGAAACACATTGAATTAAAAAATCCTCGTGAATATATAGTGACATTAAAAGGGATGAGTTGGGAGAAAAGTTCTTTATAGAAAATTCTGTCATACTATATTAAAAAGATAGAATTTTTAAACCAACATTTTACAAACACCACCGTAATAATTGCTTCAGTCAAAAATATCAAATCAATGGACAGAGGCTTGAGGAACAAGATATTCACATAGTCTAAATATATCACCTGACAGGTCACTTAATAATTACAAAGGAAAAAGCCACTTCTACAAGAGAAATCTTTTGGATACCATATTAATCAAGTGCTCCGACTTCACATTATCAATAATGGGGCAGTATTGCTTCCTGATGTGATGTAATGAGAGTGAAACATCATCTATGTGTATTTCTGTCAAATATGTTCATACTAAATCCAATCATGAAGCCATTAGACTAGTGATAGATAATATGGAAAACAATTTGTGTATAGTTCTCAAAAACGTCAGTCCCATGAAAAACAAATGGGAGAAAAACAAAAAAGAGAAAATGGCTAGGTAACTGCTCTAGATTGAAGACACTAAACAGAATATGAAAACACTTCTTTGATTTGATTATTAATACAGAAATAAACATCTATAAAGGACAGCTGAGGAAATATAGGTATGGATTGTATATTAAACAACAGTATTATATTAAAGTGTTAAGTATTATTATTATAGTCTTGTTATAATAAGAGTCACTCTTGTGACCTTGTTTTTAGAAGATACATGGTGAAGAATTTAGGAGTGAATTATTATGAAATAGACACCATACCTCTACCAAAAACACAAGAGACAACTTTAGATATGGACATCACCAAATGGTCAATACCCAAATCAGATAGATATATTGTGCAGCCAAAGATGGAGAAGCTCAATACAGTCAGCAAAAGCAAGACCAGGAGCTGACTGCGGCTCACATCATGAGCTCTTTATTTCAAAATTCAGACTTAAATTGAAGAAAGTAGGGAAAACCACTAGACCATTCAGATATTACCTAAATCAAATCCCTTACAACTATTCAGTGGAAGTGACAGATTCAAGGGATTAGATCTAAAAGAGTGCCTGAAGATCTATGGGTGGATTCATAATATTGTACCAGAGGCAATGACCAAAACCATCTCCAAGAAAAATAAATGCAAGAAGGCAAAATGGTTGTCTGAAGAGGTCTTAAAAGTAGCTGAGAAAAGAAGAGAAGTGAAAGGCAAAGAAGAAAAGGAAAGATACACTCATCTGAAAGCAGAGTTCCAAAGAATAGCAAGGAGAGATAAGAAAGCCTTCCTAAGTAATCACTGCAAAGAGATAGAGGAAAACAACAAAATGGGAAAGACTAGAGATCTCATCAAGAAAATCAGAAATACAAAGGGAACACTTCATGCAAAGATGGGCACGATAAAGGATAGACATGGTAAGGACCTAACAGGAGAAGAAGATATTAAGAAGAAGTGGCAAGAATACACAGAACTGTATAAAAAAGGTCTTAATGACCTGGATAATCATGATTGAGAGATCACTCACCTTGAGCCAAACATCCTGGAGTGCGAAGTCAAGTGGGCCTTAGGAAGCATTACTATGAACAAAACAAGTGGAGGTGATGGAATTCCAGCTGAACTATTTTAAATCCTAAAAGGCAATGCTGTTAAGTGCTGCACTCATATGCCAGCAAATTTGGAAAACTCAGTGGCTACAGAAGTGAAAAAGGTCAGTTTTCATTCCAATCCCAAAGAGAGGCAATGCCAAAGAATGTTTAAACTACTGCACAAATTGCAGTCATTTCACATGCTAGCAAGGTAATACTCAAAATCTTTCAAGCTAGTCTTCAACAGTGCGTGAATTGAGAACTTTCAGATGTACAAGCTAAATTTAGAAAAGGCAGAGGAACCAGAGATCAAATTGCCAACATCCCTTGGATTATAGGAAAAGCAAGAGAGTCTCAGAAAAACATCTTCATGCTTAACTGACTAGATTAAAATGACTGTGTGGATCATAACAAATTGTGGGAAATTCTCAAAGAGATGGAAATACCAGACCACCCTACCTGCCTCCTGAGAAATCTGTATGCAGGTCAAGAAGCAACAGTTAGAACTGGACATGGAATAACAGACTGGTTCCAACTTGGGAAAGGAGTACGTCAAGGCTGTATATTGTCACCTTGCTTATTTAACTTATATACAGAGTACATCATGCGAAATGCTGGACTGGATGAATCACAAGCTGGAATTAAGACTTGTGGGAGAAATATCAATAACCTCAGATATGCAGATGATGCCACTCTTATGGCAGAAAGTGATGAGGAACTAAAGAACCTCTTAATAAAGGTGAAAGAGAAGAGTGAAAAAGCTGGCTTAAAGCTCAACATTCAAAAAACTAAGATCATGGCATCTGGTCCCATCAATTCATGGCAAATAGATGAGAAAAAAAAAATGGAAACAGTGGCAGACTTTATTTTCTTGGGCTGCAAAATCACTGTGGATGGTGACTGCAGCCAGCAAATTAACAGATGATTGCTCCTTGGAAGAAAAGCTATGACAAACCTAGACAGTGTATTAAAAAGCAGACATTCCTTTGCTGACAAAGTTCCATCTAGTCAAAGCTATGGTTTTTCCAGTAGTCATCTATGGATAATAGAGCTGGACCATAAAGAAGGCTAAGCACCAAAGAGCTGATGCTTTCAAACTGTGGTGCTGGAGAAGACTCTTGAGAGTCCCTTGGACAGCAAGGAGATCTAACTAGTCAATCCTAAAGGAAATCAACCTTAAATATTCATTGGAAGGATTGAAGCTGAAACTCCAATACTCTGACACCTGATGCGAGGAGCTGACTCAATGGAAAAGAGTGATGCTGGGAAAGATTGACAGCAAGAGGAGAAGGGGGTGACAGAGGATGAGATGGTTGGATGGCATCATCGACTCAATGCACATGAGTTTGAGCAACCTCTGGGAAATAGTGAAGAACAGGGAAGCCTGGAGTGCTGCAGTCCATGAGGTCACAAAAATTTGGACATGACTGAGCAACTGAAGAACAAGACACAATACTCTCAAAGTAAGCACCAAGTACATATGGGGTTTGGGGAGACACACACATATAAAAAAGAGAAAATGCTCAAATGTGAAATAATCTTATGTTCGTAACTGGTAAATCTAGGTGAAGGATATGTGGTAGT
The DNA here is from genome assembly GCF_055505025.1 of Bos grunniens. Classification (NCBI taxonomy): domain Eukaryota; kingdom Metazoa; phylum Chordata; class Mammalia; order Artiodactyla; family Bovidae; genus Bos; species Bos grunniens. The sequence continues at coordinate 80,623,212 of NC_141194.1, read as the reverse complement.
TCATTATATTATCCTTGGAACTTTTGTGTAAGTTCAATATTTTTCAAAATAAAAAAGTTGTAGGGAAATATAAGTAGGAGTTATATATATTCTTCTGATGACCTCACTACCAGATGGCATATTACAATGAAAGCTAGTATCTGGCTGAGTTCTGCCATACATTATCAGACAAAAAAGAAAAGTCATACAATCTGTTCTTCCATGTACTTTGAAGTCCTTATCATTTATCTCTTAAAAAAGTTAGATAACATTTTGCACGTAAGGTGTAAATTTTACTTTAGAAATGGATGCACCAATGTTCTGATGGCAGGATCAGCAAGTCTTCTAATTTCATAAAACAAGATTTCTATATTTAAGGTGGAGGATTCGTGTCAGTCCAGTGTCTTGGATCTAGTGAGGTTTCTTGAAGTGATCAGGTGACTGAGCTTCCCAGATCCTTGTTCACAAGGGTTGGAGTTTCCTGTACAACTTTCTTGTTCTTATTGTTCAGTCACTATATCATGACCGACATTTTGCACCCCCATGGACTGCAGCACACCAGGCTCGTCTGTCCTCTACTATCTCAGAGTTTGCTCAAATTCATGTCCATTGGGTTGGTGATGCTATCTAACCATCTCATCCTCTGCCACACTCAATCTTTCCCAGCATCAGGGCATTTTACAATGAGTCAGCTCTTCACATCAGGTAGCCAAAGTATTGGAGCTTCAGCTTTACCAACAGTCTTTCCAATGAATATTCAGGGTTAATTTTTCTGAGGATTGACTGGTTTGATCTGTTTGCAGTTCAACTTTCCAGCCACCTAGAATTTTGAACTATTCTAATATTATCAACAAAAACTTATTTCTTAATGTCCTTTGCAGCAACACGGATACATCTAGAGAGTATCATTGTCTTTTTACACAGTTCATGAAGTTCTCACAGTAAGTACACTGGGGTAGTTTCAGTGGACCATGTTTTTTCTGAACTCTCTTCACTATGACTCATTTGTCTTGTGCAGCCCTATATGGCATGGTTCATAAATTCATTGAGTTACACAAGCCCCTTCGCCACAACAAGGTAGTGATCCCAGATGCTGGGAAAGATTGAGGGCAGAAGGAGAAGATGGTGTCAGAGTGAGAGAATCAATTCCTAGGCAGGGTGATAAGAAGTCTGGGGTCCCTGAGGAGAGGAAAGGGGTCTGGGGCTCTCAAGGAGGAGATAGGGGTGTGAAATTCTCAAGGAGGAGGAAGAGACAAAGTTTTTTTCCTACATTCCTTAGTAAGAATTTATAACAATAATGTATCCTGCTTGAGGACAAGTTTCTGCTTCTTGAAAACCTTCTGACTAATCCTGTTATCTTAAAATGCATATTGTGGGAGTGAGTCTAGTAAAATCTTTACAACCTTGAGACATTCTTTAGATTTATTGCAATAACAAATTTAAAACGTATATAACTCCCTTGCTAACACTAGCAAGGGGGGCATTCTCTGCCCACCTTCTGATGTCTATGTCAGAAGCTCTCTCTGTCCCTTTTCACTTTAATAAAACTCTGCTGTACAAAAGCCCTTGAGTGATCAAACCTGGTCCCTGGTCCCGAAGTTAAATCTGTGGAGATCATGAATCCAACACCATTCACTGTAAGCTACCAAGAAGATGAGATGGCTGGATGGCATCACCAATGTAATGAGCATGAACTTGGGAAACTTTGGGAGATTGTGAGGAACAGGGAAACCTGGTGTGCTGCAGTCCATGAGATTGTAAAGAGTCGGATACGACTGAAAGACTGAACAATAGATAGTGTCATGCTGAGTGAAGTAAGTCAGACAGAGGACAAATACTGTATGACATCCCTTATATGTGGAATCTAAAAATAAATGATACCAATGAACTTACAATATAGAAAGACTCACAGAGTTCAAGAATGAGCTTATGGTTGCCAGATGGGAAGGATGGGAGGAAGGGATAGTTAGAGAGATTGGGATGGATATGTACACACTGCTATATTTAAAATCGATAACCAACAAGGACATACTGTATAGCACATGGAACTCTGCTCAATCTTATGCGGCAGCCTGAATGGGAGGAGAGTTTGGGGGAAATGGATACATGTATATGTATGCCTGAGTTCCTTCACTATTCATCTGAAACTGTCACAACATTGGTTGTTAATTGGTTCTGCTTAGTTGCTCAGTCATATCTGACTCTTTACAACCCCATGCACTGTAGCTTGCCAGGTTCTTCTGTCCATGGGATTTCCCAGACAAGAATACTGGAGTGGGTTGCCATTTCCTTCTCTAATCAGCTATACATTGATACAAAATAAGTTTTAAAAGATAAAATGGATAACCATCAAGGACTAAAAATTAAAAAAAAAAAAAACGTATTTCTTATGCTAATTAAAGAATCCTATGCTGTACATCTAGATAGAAATACTTGCAAAACTTGAAGCATACCCTTGGAATGATAACTCTCCACTACAGGAATGTGGATCCCCAAATAAGAGTACTCCAGATGCTAACCAACTCCTTCTGGGTTATACATTAATGTTGACCCACATCCATGTCTTCATTACTTGATTTATATCAAAGTGTTTTAAAATAAATTATGGCCTAAATAATGTAAGCCCTATGCTTTACTTTTTGCAAATAATTATATTTTCTTTTTTAAGTAAGATATTTATTATCCTTAGTTGTTATCCTTAGTTGGATCCTTAGTAAGGATCCATAGGTATCCTTAATATCAATTCATGGATTGATTCATTGATTTATGAATTTATGAATTCAATATTTAACACGCAAAATTGAGTGGTTTTATGTATTGGAATATTGTGCTATGTGTAAAAGACACAAATAGAGATAAGACATAGTACTTGCCATCAAGCTGATGGTAGAAACTGAGATGTATAATATGATAAGTTCTATAAAGAAAGAGTTACGGAACGTTTCACAGAGAAGTCGACCTTTCTTCTCATTTTTCCAAGGACAAGAAAACAACAAATGAGGAAAGGCATTGGGAGTAGGAAATTGGATATGCAAAGGTATGTCAACCAAGATGCATTGTGGAAAATTCAAAGAATTGTGAATAGTCAAATGCTGCATAAAAGAAAGTAGGTTAAAAAATAAATCAGCGTCAAATTGTGATGTCCCATTTTCTGTCATTTTAAATTACTTAGATTTGCTGCCTAGGCCTAATTCAATCAGTATTTTTTTTTTTTCCTTACCTTTTCGGTCTTTTTTTTTAAATTTTATTTTATTTTTAAACTTTACATAATTGTATTAGTTTTGCCAAATATCAAAATGAATCCGCCACAGGTATACATGTGTTCCCCATCCTGAACCCTCCTCCCTCCTCCCTCCCCATACCATCCCTCTACAAAATTGTTTGTTTGTAAAAATCACCTGGCACTTGCAAACCATATGGATTGCTATGCCCTAAGTTTCTATGGAACTTATGCCTGAGTAAGACTAAAGTGAGTCTTTGACCAGTGCTACTTTAAACAGGCTCCCCACACATGGGGAGATTCATAATATGGCATGTTTGGTAAATAATATGTTGAACCAGTATTATCCCTTTTTTTTTCTGTTTAATATATTGAGCTTCCACAAGACATCTCACTTGATAAACAGGAATCTGCTGATTTCTATTTTATTTCTGCAAATCACTGCTTTAAGCAGCAGAAGGAGAATGCAATATTCAAATTCATGTTTTAGAAATATAATTGACAATAGTGTGAAGGATATTATGCATATGGGAGAATTGAGGCAGAAAGCCAATTTAAGAACCCTCTACAATAGATGAGATAGAACATAATGAGGGTTTCTGTCAGGTTTCCGTGGGAATGAATATGAGGGAATAGATTTAGGCTGTACTTAGTAGGCACAATGCACAGGGCTAGTTTTGATTGTAAGCAAGGTGTGTGTGAGATGATTCTGAAATGACTCTTAGGGGACTGTCCTGGTGGTACAGTGGATAAGAATCTGCCTGTCAGTGCAGGGGACACAGGTTTGATCCCTGGTCCAAGAAGATTCCACAAGCCACAGAGCAACTACTGAGCCTGTACTCCAGGGCTTGCAAGTCACAACTACTGAGCCCATGTGCTACAACGACCATGCCCTATAGAGCCCATGCTCCACAAGAGAAGCCACTGCAATGAGAAGCCCATGCATAGCAATGAAGAGTAGCCCTCACTCACCACAATTAGAGAAAGCCTGGATATAGCAACGAAGACCCAGCGCAATCAAAAATAAACAAGTAAATAATTTTTTTACAGTGAAAAGGAACAGCTGAAATTAATTTTTTTTTAAAGTAGAAATGACTCCTAGGCTTTTAGTTTTGGTGACTAGGTAGATGGTGAATCCATTAACTGGGAAAAGAAAAATGGGGTAAAGTGGCAAGTTTGGTATGACAGTTCAATTTGAGGTGGCTGCAGTATTCATAAACAGCTGGCAGAGTTTTCTCATACATAATCAAAAATAAAAGTCTGGAACTCAAGAAAGAGGGGCTGAAAATACGAATTTATGGAATTTTCATTTCTAGGGCAAGAAAGAAAGTGAAAGTGAAGTCGCTCAGTTGTATCCAACTCTTTGGGGCCCCATGGACTGTAGCCCTGCAGACTCCTCCATCCAAGGAATTTTCCAGGCAAGAGTACTGGAGTGGGTTGCCATTTCCTTCTTCAGGGGATCTTCCTGACCCAGGGGTCGAACCCAGGTCTCGGCAAGGGTTTTTTTTTATTTTTAATCTAGGCTTTAGGAGTATATGGAACCTCTGAAAATGTATGTAAATATTATATACACACCTATCTATATACATTTTTCTAGGAAGATGGACCTAGGTTTCATTTGATTTTTTAAAAGGTCCCTGACCCCCAAAACAGATAAAAACTAATCTAGGCAGTAGTTCAGACTGAACTTGCATAAAATCATCAATTTGAGCATTGTTTGCATTTGGATTATTTTGTCCTCACTTAGGGGTGTGAGAGCTCCCTTGGATTTTCCCCAAGAACATAATTCCTATTTGTAATATTACACAAATGAGAAATTTAAGCTTTAGAATAATGATCTTGTGTGTAAAACTCACATACTTATTAGTATTAGGGCTACCAGTACAATTTCACTGGAGATGTCTTCATATGTGTTTTGAATGTCTGAGATTACATGGGAGAATATTTAATGATAAGCATTATTTGACCAGGGCTTCCCTTGTAGCTCAGTCGGTAAAGGATCTACCTGCAGTGCAGGAGACCTGGGTTTGATCCCTGGGTTGGGAAGATCCCCTGGAGAAGGAAATGGCAAGCCACTCAAGTATCCTTGCCTGGAAAATCTCATGGACAGAGGAGACTCGTGGGCTGCAGTCCATGGGGTCGCAAAGAGTCAGACACAACTGAGCGACTAATACTTATTTGACTAGGTCCTCGTCACAGTTCCCTCATGGCTCAGAGGGTAGAGCATCTGCCTTCAATGCAGGAGACCTGGGTTAGATCCCTGGGTCAGAAGATCCCCTGGAGAAGGAAATGGCAACCCACTCCAGTACTCTTGCCTGGAAAATCCCGTGGACAGAGAAGCCCGGTAGACTACAGTCCATGGGGTCACAAAGAGTCAGACATGACTAAGCAACTTCACTTCACTTTCACTTCAAGTCACAGCAAACTAAAGAAGAGGTATATTGTGGATGGGCTTACTCATAACTGCAAAGGGAGAGTAGAAGAACTTATTTCATCCCATATTGTAACATATGAATAAAAATATGTCCCTGGAAATAAGTTTTCAATCCTCCTTTTTTTAAGAGTGCTGTTTTTCAATCAGTTTTTAAAATCAAGGATGCTATTTACACCATCATAAGTTCATTGCACACAATTTTTTTATATGGTAAGCTTGAATGAATTTACAGAATATTTCTAACTAATAACAGAAATGATTTCCAATGTCTCAAAAAATAACAGAGTGTCAGTTCCTGTGAAAACAGAGTAAACATACTCCACTCTGGCTCTCCCCTATACTGAAAGCAACTAAAATCCCTTAGATTGAATGGAGAAGCTATGTGGGGTGTCTGAAAAATAAATGGTAGCAAGATGGAGCTGGGAAAAATCAGAACTGGAAGAATGAACAATCTGGCACTGAATCACCAATTTTTCTTCTTTTTTCACTTCTGTAGGTCCCGACTTAGACTCAAATATGGCCTTTTCCTGGAATTGCAACAAGTACAGATAGAAGTTCAGAAGTCATCTCTTTCTGGGCTGAGTCAGGGGAAGGAGAATGTCACAAGCCCCATTCCTGGTACTACAGCACTGTTGTAGTGGTACAGCAATAGGCAAGCAGGCACCTAAAACTCTGAGGACAGAAAATTCTTCTCTATTATTGGAAGAACTGTGGCCCAAAGATAGTGTGGGGGCAAGTCTGTTGCTTATTCTCTCTCTACCCTCCTGCCACTTGACCCTAGAAACATAGCCAGATATAGAAGTTTGTGACAAAGCAGAAAGTAAAAACACCCTGGTTTTACAGTGCAATAACCAAGAGGCAGGACCTTTGTGAGATGGAGAATGTGAGGGAGATCAGGGAGAAGAAGGGACTTGAAAATGGGATCCCATAAAGTTGCCAATGTATTCTGGACTCATATCCAAATTGTTTGTGCATCATATATGACCCTATACAGCATACCCAAAGTCTCTGTGGACAGATCCAAACAGTACTGTTAAAGCTTTGGAAACTGAACTTAAATTAGAATCACAGCCAAAAGAAGGCAAGCTGAAACACGTGGCCTAAATCTAACTGGTTCAATTGACAATCTAAAAAAACTCACAGGATTTTTTAAAGACTCAGAATCTTTGTATATTAAAAATGTCCAAGAGACAATTAAAATATGTTCAATATCAAAGACAAGGAAATTTTGACAAATTCTCAAGGGAAAACACAATTCACCCTGAGATGACCCAAATGTTATAATTATCCAATAAATAAAACCCACTAATAGTAGCTATTATGACAATGCTTTGTGAACTAAGGGGAAGTAGTCCTGAAGGGGAAAGAAAACTAGAAAGACTTAGAAGAGAAATATAAGAAAATAAATGTGACTTTAAAAAATGAAAATTAGAGAAATTCAAATTTCACCAAACATAACCATCCATGGTTCTCCTAGAATGGGGAAATAGGGACTTCTGAGACATTAAGAACAGGTCAGTTCAGTTCAGTCACTCAGTCATGTCCAAGTCTTTGCGACCCCATGAATCTCAGCATGCCAGGCCTCCCTGTTCATCACCAACTCCCGGAGTTCACTCAGACTCACATCCATCAAGTCAGTGATGCCATCCAGCCATCTCATCCTTTGTCGTCCACTTCTCCTCCTGCCCCCAATCCCTCCCAGCATCAGAGTCTTTCCCAATGAGTCAACTCTTTGCATGAGGTGGTCAAAGTACTGGAGTTTCAGCTTTAGCATCATTCCTTCCAAAGAAATCCCAGGGCTGCTCTCCTTCAGAATGGACTGGTTGGATCTCCTTGCAGTCCAAGGGACTCTCAAGAGTCTTCTCCAACACCACAGTTCGAAAGCATCAATTCTTAGGTGCTTAGCCTTCTTCATAGTCCAACTCTCACATCCATACATGACCACAGGAAAAACCAGAGCCTTGACTAGACTGACCTTTGTTGGCAAAGTAATGTCTCTGCTTTTGAATATGCTATCTAGGTTGGTCATAACTTTCCTTCCAAGCAGTAAGCGTCTTTTAATTTCATGGCCGCAGTCACCATCTGCAGTGACTAAGGAGGCACCAAAAATAAAGTCTGACACTGGTTCCACTGTTTCTCCATCTATTTGCCATGAAGTAATGGGACCAGATGCCATGATCTTCGTTTTCTGAATGCTGAGCTTTAAGCCAACTTTTTCACTCTCCACTTTCACTTTCATCAAGCGGCTTTTGAGTTCCTCTTCACTTTCTGCCATAAGGGTGGCGTCATTGCATATCTGATATTATTGATATTTCTCCCAGCAATCTTGATTCCAGCTTGTGCTTCTTCCAGCCCAGCGTTTCTCATGATGTACTCTGCATGTAAGTTAAATAAGCAGGGTGACAATATACCGCCTTGACATACTCCTTTTCCTATTTGGAACCAGTCTGTTGTTCCATGTCCAGTTCTAACTGTTGCTTCCTGACCTGCATACAGATTTCTCAAGAGGCAGGTCAGGTGGTCTGGTATTCCCATCTCTTTCAGAATTTTCCACAGTTGATTGTGATCCACACAGTCAAAGGCTTTGGCATAGTCAATAAAGCAGAAATAGATGTTTTTCTGGAACTCTCTTGCTTTTTCCATGATCCAGTGGATGTCGGCAATTTGATCTCTGGTTCCTCTGCCTTTTCTAAAACCAGCTTGGACATCAGGAAGTTCACAGTTCATGTATTGCTGAAGCCTGGCTTGGAGAATTTTGAGCATTACTTTACTAGCATGTGAGATGAGTGCAATTGTGTGGTAGTTTGAGCATTCTTTGGCATTGCCTTTCTTTGGGATTGGAATGAAAACTGACCTTTCCCAGTCCTGTGGCCACTGCTGAGTTTTCCAAATTTGCTGGCATATTGAATGCAGCACTTTCACAGCATCATCTTTCAGGATTTGAAATAGCTCAACTGGAATCCCATCACCTCCACTAGCTTTGTTCATAGTGATCCTTTCTAAGGCCCACTTGACTTCACATTCCAGGATGTCTGGCTCTAAGTGAGTGATCACACCATCGTGATTATCTGGGTCGTGAAGATCTTTTTTGTACAATTCTTCTGTGTATTCTTGCCATCTCTTCTTAATATCTTCTGCTTCTGTTAGGTCCATACCATTTCTGTCGTTTATTGAGCCCATCATTGCATGAAATGTTCCCTTGGTATCTCTAATTTTCTTGAAGAGATCTCTAGTCTTTCCCATTCTGTTGTTTTCCTCTATTTCTTTGCATTGATCACTAAGGAAGGCTTTCTTATCTCTTCTTGCTATTTTTTGGAACTCTGCATTCAGATGCTTATATCTTTCCTTTTCTCCTTTGCTTTTCACTTCTCTTCTTTTCATAGCTATTTGTGAGGCCTCCCAGACAGCCATTTTGCTTTTTTGCATTTCTTTTCCATGGGGATTGTCTTGATCCCTGTCTCCTGTACAATGTCACAAACCTCATTCCATAGTTCATCAAGCACTCTGTCAGATCTAGGCCCTTAAATCTATTTCTCACTTCCACTGCATAATCATAAGCGATTTGATTTAGGTCATATCTGAATGGTCTAAACACTCCTCCTCCATAAAAGCAATGAAGAAACAGGCAAAAATTGTCAAAATCAACATTTTTCAGAATTCTAAAAGCTGAAAGTTTCCATCAATCCAACTTGTGTTTATACAAGAAAAATGACTTGATCCTGACTAAAAACAGTAAATTTTGTGATATTTTAAAAAGTAGGGAGTCAAGAAACACCTGGAGTAACAGGCAAATTTGGCCTTGGAATACAGAATGAATCAGGGCAAAGACTAATAGAGTTTTGCCAAGAGAACGCACTGGTCATAGCAAACACCCTCTTCCAACAACACAAAAGAAGACTCTACACACGGACATCACCAGATGGTCAACACCGAAATCAGATTGATTATATTCTTTGCAGCCAAAAATGGAGAAGCTCTATAAAGTCAGCAAAAACAAGACCGGGAGCTGACTGTGGCTCAGATCATGAACTCCTTACTCTCAAATTCAGAAGTAAATTGAAGAAAGTAGGAAGAACCAGTAGAGCATTCAGGTATGATTTAAATCAAATCCCTTATGATTATACAGTAGAAGTGAGAAATAGATTTAAAGGGCTAGATCTGATAGATAGAGTGCCTTAAGAACTATGGACGGAGGTGTGTGACATTGTACAGGAGACAGGGATCAAGACCATCCCCATGGAAAAGAAATACAAAAAAGCAAAATGGCTGTCTGGGGAAGCCTTACAAATAGCTATGAAAAGAAGAGAACCAAAAAGCAAAGGAGAAAAGGAAAGATATAAGAATCTGAATGCAGAGTTCCAAAGAATAGCAAGGAGAGATCAGAAAGCCTTCCTCAGTGATCAATGCAAAGAATTAGAGGAAAACAACAGAATGGGAAAGACTAGAGATCTCTTCAAGAAAATTAGAGATACCAGGGGAATATTTCATGCAAAGATGGACTCAATAAACAACAGAAATGGTATGGACCTAACAGAAGCAGAAGATATTTAAGAAGAGATGGCAAGAATACACAGAAGAACTGTACAAAAAAGATCTTCACATCCAAGATAATCACGATGGTGTGATCACTCACCTAGAGCCAGACATCCTGTAATGTGAAGCCAAGTGGGCCTTAGAAAGCATCACTATGAACAAAGCTAGTGGAGGTGATGGGATTCCAGTTGAGCTATTTCAAATCCTGAAAGATGATGCTGTGAAAATGCTGCACTCAATATGCCAGCAAATTTGGAAAACTTTGGATATATACCCAGAAACTTATTGCTGGCTCATATGTAGATCTATTTTTAATTTTTTTGAGGAACCTCCATACTGTTTTCCATAGTGGCTGTAACAATTTACATTCCCACCAATAGTGTACATGGGTTTCCTTTTCCCTACATCCTTCCCAGCATTTTTTGTCTCCTGTCTTTTATTTCCATTTAATTTTTAATTTTAATACTTTTAAATGTCTTTTTAAAAAAGAACTTAAAGATTCAGTCGTACACATACATGTAACTGTTCTTTTGCAAATTACTTTCACATTTAGGTTATTACAGACTATTGAGCAGAGTTCTTTGTGCTATACAGTAAGTCTCTGTTGCTGAACCATTTTAAATATAGCAGCATATCAATCCCAAACTCCCAATCTGCCCCTTCCCCTTACCCCCTGGTAACCATAAGTTTATTTCCTATATCTGTAACTCTATTTCAGTTTTGTAAATAACTTCATTTGTACACTTTCAGATCAGATCAGATCAGTCGCTCAGTCGTGTCCGACTCTTTGTGACCCCATGAATTGCAGCACACCAGGCCTCCCTGTCCATCACCAACTCCCGGAGTTCACTCAGACTCATGTCCATCGAGTCAGTGATACCATCCAGACATCTCATCCTCTGTCGTTCCCTTCTCCTCTTGCCCCCAATCCCTCCCAGCATCAGAGTCTTTTCCAATAAGTCAACTCTTCGCATGAGGTGGCCAAAGTACTGGAGTTTCAGCTTTAGCATCATTCCTTCCAAAGAAATCCCAGGGCTGATCTCCTTTAGACTGGTTGGATCTCCTTGCAGTCCAAGGGACTCTCAAGAGTCTTCTCCATCACCACAGTTCAAAAGCATCAATTCTTCCGTGCTCAGCCTTCTTCACAGTCCAACTCTCACATCTATACATGACCACAGGGAAAACCATAGCCTTGACTAGACGAAGATTCCACATATAAGTGATATCATATGATATCCGCCTTTGACTTAGTATTTGCCTTTACTCAGTCTGATAGTGTCTAGGTCCATTCATGTAGCTGCAAATGGTATCATTTCATTTTTTTTTCATGGCTGAGTAATATTCCATTATATATGTGAGTATATATGCATGTATGTATGTGTGTGTGTGTGTGTGTGTGTATGAAAGTGCAAGAAAGTGTTAGTTACTCAGTTGTGTTTGCCTCTTTGTGACCCCATGAACTGTAGCTTCTGTCCATGGAATTCTCTAGGCAAGAATACTGGAGTGATTTGCCATTCCTTTCTCTAAGGGATTTTCCCAACCCACAAATCAAACTCAGGTCTCCCACATTGCAGACAGATTCTTTACCATCTGAGCCATCAGGGGAGAGAGAGAGAGAGAGAGTGAATGTAAGTTTGAGAGTGAGAAGTTGCCTCAGTGTCCAACTCTTTGCAACCCCATGGACTATAGCCCGCCAGGCTCCTCTGTCCATAGGATTATCCAGGCAAGAATACTGGAGAGGGTTGCCATGCTCTTCTCTAAGGGATCTTCCTGACCCAAGAATTGAACCCACATCTCTTACATCTCCTGCATTGGCAGGCAGGTTCCTTACCACTAGCACCATCTGGAAAGCCTATATATATATATGCACACACACAACAGCTTTTTAATCCATTTATCTGTCCATGGACATTTAGGTTGCTTCCATGTCTTGGTTACTGTAAACAGCACTGCAAAGAATATTGGGGTGCATGTAGCCTTTTGAACCATATATTTCTCTGGATATATGCCCAGGAATGGGATTTCTGGGTCATATGGTAGCTCTGTTTTTAGTTTCTTAGTTTCTTAAGGAACCTCCTTTTCTCCAACTTTGTATGGATATACCTGATCCACTTTAACTGTTCCCTTTTGTGGCAGAATTCTTAAGCTTTTATGTCCTCTCTGATTCTTACAACTCGCCAGTATGGCTACTGAAAACTTCTCTTTTTTCAGAAGCTTGCTCTATAGCTCAAGTCTGTGGTTTCTCCCTTGCTCACAGACCATGCCTGATTTAAGAGTATACTCCCTATCTACGAGAGTTCTCTCTCACCATGCCACACAGCCCATGCACAAGGAGCCATCCACAAAGTTGAGTGAGGCAAGTGTTTAGCACTCAGAGTTTCTGGGGTGCTCTAGTAGGGAGATCCCAGGATGTGTTACTACCAGAGGCTTCTAGGTTGACAGAATGAAATCCCTTTAATGCCCTTTGAAATTCTCATCTGTCTTTCTCTCAACTCCTGTCTCCTTTCAGTCACAGAGGTTCCATCTCAGTACTTGGGGTACTGTTGGTGAGAACTGGGTTTCTCTAGCTATGGCCTACACAACTGGAGTAGCAAGGCACTTACTTGATGTCCTTTTCCCTGTGAGAGAGGTCACGACTTCTGGATAGATTGGCTCCATGCAGTTTCCTTGGAGATAGGTGCTGGAAGTTTCTCTTACTGCTGTCACCACTGTGACAAAATTCATACACACACACACATATATATTTGTTCAAGTGACATGCTGAAATCTCCTTGGGTAGATACATATTCAGATTGTGGTTGTTCATTTTATAAGATAATTGCTATTTACAGAATTTTATAAGATTTATTTTAAAAATAAACCTCCCTCTAAAATTTCAAAATAATTTTTATTTATTGCCCTGCATATAAATGCTTGTCCTCCCCAATAAAAGACCAATTTCAGAACTTTTTGATGTATATGGGTATTGCTAAAGTTCTTAACAAGATATAAACTTTACCTCATTATAAAAATTCTTTTGTTATAATTATGTCTCCTGGTCATTTTAGGTTGTGCTGTAGCGTTCTCCCCTCCATGTCAATTCTGCCATTGTTGTTTCTAATTATAAATATTTCCTATTATAATAAACCAATATGATTAGTATTGTTGTTTAACAGAAACAATAAATTTGGAGCACACAAGTTTGATCTTGACGCTTGTCCAGCTGTGTGACATTGCTAGGTCATAAAAATCTTCTGGTCCTCTTTCTGTATGTCTGTGAATTGGGATAGACAATTTCTGAGATCTTTTCTGTGTCTAAACTGCTAATTCTTTTATTTGTTTTGGAAAAAGTTAAACTGTCCCTTAACACCTTTAATTTATATGATTTCTGTGAAACATTTTAAAAAGTATATTATTTAGGAAACTATTATTTTGGAAATTTCTGAAATGATAATATACAGTCTGAAATAGGCAAAGCAAAATCAGGATTCAAATCTTATAAAATACTATAAATTTTTACATACAAATTTATATAAAATTTCCATCTCCTTCATCTTATAAAACTTAACCTCTTAGCTTTAATAAATCTTTTAAAAAACTGACCAAGTGAGAAATAGTATATTGGGATAGGTCTGCCCAAAGACTGAAACATTTATTAATTTTCTTCAACATAAATAACAAAAAAATCCTTCTGTTGTCAGCAAAACTCCTATTCAAGCACAGGATTTGATACGTAGGTTAGAACTATCAATTATGCCTCCAAGAAATTATTATGATCTTAATGTTCTGATATTCTGTTCCCTGAAGTTATTACCCCAAAATATTGATATAGTTACCAAGATAAGGAAGTATTCCATACTATCAGGAAATTCTATAGAAACTAAACATATTTTTCTTTTGAGTATATCAACTCATCAAGGATATTATTTAAAATTCTGCTCATCATACCTAACAATGTCAATTAGGAAAGATACAGAGAAGAACTTCTAAACTGAAATAGGGTATGGAGAGACATCTATTATATTAATAGATAGACTAAAATTAATATGAATTTTCCAAGATGATAGCTGAGAGCATAAGAAAAAAAATTAAAATAGATAAAATGATTAATTATCTTAGAGGTGGGGAATAAATCTTGAAGCATGAAAGAAAAATTGTAGTTAACATTTATTGAGTTATTGTGCTTCCCTGGTGGCTCAGCTGGTAAAGAATCCACCTGCAATGCGGAAGACCAGGGTTCAATCTCTGGGTTGGGAAGATACCCTAGAGAAGGGAAACCACTCCGGTGTTCTTGCCTGGAGAATTCCATGGACAGAGAAACCTGGCGGGCTTCAGTCCATGGGGTTGCAAAGAGTCAGACAAGACTGAGAGACTTTCACTTTTTACTTTATTGAGTACCATCTGTGTGCTCGACACTTTCTAACAATTTTGTATGTATTTTCTCATATATGAGTCTTCATGAAAGTCTCAAGGGATAGAGCCTATTATTATAACTCTTTTAAGATTAGTGATATAACACACAGAGAAATTTAAGTTTTTTTAAGGCTATATAAGTCACAAAGCCAGAGTTTAACTGAATGTTTCCAGAATCCATGTCTTTAAATGCTATATTATGTATTATTAATATATACAAATAAACATTGTTACTCATTTATATAGTCAATCAAGAAGAATTTCTGAGCTGGTACTATGTATTAGGAACTGTGTTTGGCACTGGGGACAGAGAGGTAAACAATTTACATCTAGAAAATGAAACAAGTAAGTGGAAATTTTCATAATGACTTGATACCTTGTATGGAGAAAAGAGACAGCATAGCTTATTCCTAAAACTGAAAATTGTTATTTCTCTAAGGCTGGAACAAAATGTACCAATGGAGAGATGGAAGAATGATAAGATAAACAGAAAAATAAAGACGAAGATGATGAGTAGTTATGAGAATTTAGTAAATGTGAACTTTTATCTTGATGTATATAGGGGACCAGTGAAGTGGGTTTTAAGCAGGGAAGTTACATGATCATATCTGTATTTTAAAAGGATTACTATTGCTGTTGCTTAGAGAAAATTTTGGAGAGGGACCAAAAAGAACTAGGGAAATCAGTGAAGAAGATGTTGATGTTATCCATCAAGAGAGAAGTAGATAGATTAAAATACATGAAAAAATAGAACTGACAAGACTTGGTGATTAAGTCATTGTGGTTGGCATCATGTTGTGATGGGTGGTTGGCATTTGATTTCAAGAGGAGCACAGATCAAAGGGGGAGCAGTATGTATGTGTGTGTGTGCTGTGAGTCATGTGGAGTGATAAAGAATTAAATATAGTCTGGCTGTCATAAGAGATTCTTGCTACAGATAAAGGTTTTGGAGCTATTAGCATACATATGGGTGTGGCTGTGTCAAGAGGAATACGTAGAGGATATTTTCAAAACCTGTACCGTTAAAAGAGTGGTTCACAACCTTTACTGAGTCTCAGAATCACCCTGGGAAATGAAAAATTAATATTCCCAGGCCCACATCTAGAGATTCTGACTTAGCCCACCTGAAACAGAACTCAGAAGTCTTCATTTTAACTGATACCTTAAGTGCTACTAATGCATGTGAATCACAAAGCAATTTGTGAAACACTAAGTAAAAGGCTAAAGTTGTAAAAGAAATAAGGAATTATTAGGGACAATGAGTGAGAAATACTTTGCTTATTTATATTCATATTGTTCTATGTGCATTCTTTGGAAAAACAATGGAAATGCTATTATAAATGACTTCTATTTAGTATTCTAGCTAACCCTTAAAAAGAAAAAGTAATTGACATTGATGTTGCAGACTTAATTTCTATGATCATTCTTTGATACAAGGTAATTAAATTCAGAAGTAATTTCTGTCTGGACAAATAAGCTGTAGCAGAGTCTGTTTGAATTTAAATTACTCTCTCTTTTGTTTTTAATACCACAAATGTTAACAACAGTGGCAAAACAATCTTCTGCTCTAGTGATAAAAATACCATATAAATCTGCTTCCAGGTAGCTCTGAATTTTTTCAAACTAAAGTCAAATTTAAATAAGGCCATCTTATAAGTATGTCTTTTAAATGTGATATACATCACCATTAAACAAACATTATGTCATTGCTACTTTTTTATCAAAACCAACTACAATATAAGAACGTATTAAAAATATTACTGATTCAGTTTAGTTTTAGTTTCTCTTGACAATCTCAGAAAACATAAGAAACAAGGAACGTTAATTCCTATATACACAGTCATTTATTATTTCTTTTATACTTGAAGTTTTAAACAAATGACAGAAAAATAGCAAGAAAAAAGTCTTAAAATTTATTTTAAGTCTAAATGGTTACCTGATTGGATATGATATTATAGCATACATTGCAGGTAGAATTAAAGTCTCATGAAAGATAAATATTAATGCATTTTCTTTTCTTTTCTTTTTCTTGCACCTTTACAAAGAGTTTTTTCTTTTGTTTTACAAACATGAAGTTGATATATATTAACAATTGGATTTATTTCTAAATTATATTTTGTGACAAATAATTTATAATTGGAGCTCTTAAAAAGAAAAGAAAGCACTACATTTTGAATTAAAATATGCATAGATGTTTATAGATATCACATTGAAATTTGTTCATTTTGAATGTTTTGCCACAACAATAATCATCTGCTGTGATAGGAAAAAAAAGTCTAGGGTAAGAAACAGCAACAAATGTGTGTTTTATCAATAATAATATGCTTTAAACCATGATGTTTAGTCATTTTCCTTATAAAATTAAATAAATTCTAAGCTAACTTTCTTAAGAACACTTAAGAAATTCACTGGGAAAAATAAAAATATAGATGATAATGGTGCTTGAATAACACTTAGAAAGCTAACTGAATCATTTACTTACTTTATCTCAGTTAACTTATTACAAAAGAATAAATGAGCTAAGGATTAAGGATCAGACTGACAGATCAGAGTGGGACACGGTTGAAAAGAAACTGAGTCAATCGCAGGTGACAGTCTTACATTCCCACAAAAACCTCCATTGTGTTCAATACAGTAGCTTCTGTTGGTTTTTAGATTCTCTTATTTTCTAAGACTAGGAAAAAGAAGTACAGCCATTCGATAAGATAAATAAAGACATGTAGCCTAGGAAACCCTAAAAAGTTTTAGTGGGGCCCAGAATCAGTTGGAGAGCAACACTGATAGGCTGGAGGAGAAGAGGAAATTTATGTTCTAGGACAAAAAATACTGTATACATTGTATGCACATAGATAGGCATAGACAGACAGAAATACTCATACAAATTCTTACAACCACTTATACAACAACATCTAAATAAGTGAAATATTTTAACAGAACACTTCTTTAGAGGTAAAGAAATGAAGACAAGTAGGGGTAGAAATGGCATTATATTCCAGCTTTCCTCTTGTCTTTTACAGATCAACCTCATCCAGCAAAGATCCTGATTATGCATTTCCATAAAACTTAAAGGCAATCATATTTGCACATCTGCTGTTTCACAATATATTTTTATATCAAGGTTATCCCTTTTAAACATTTAAAATGTTTGAATAATTAAAAAGACAAAAAAAACCTCTTTAACACATATCAGAAAATAAAAGCATGAATGGAAAAATATTAGGAAGCCTGATTTAATATGATTAATTATATTAGCATATCACAGAAGAAAAACTGTACTGAAAGATACTAAAAACCTATTTGATAAATTCCAAATCCATTCTTAGTTGAAAAAAATTAAAATTTTGACAAATTAGGAGTGCAAAGAATAATCCTTGATATTATAAAATGCATATTCTAAACATAAAATAAACAATATCTTATTTATAAAATACTACAGACACCCTCATTAAGTCAAAGGAGAAAAGATTTTTAAAAAAGGAAAAAAGATAATTGGGTATAATAGCACTTTGATTATTATAGGAAAATATGTGTTGTAGATTTTTAATCAATGCAGTAAGGTTAAGTAAATACATGAATATATAAAAGATATAACTATCAATTACCATTAGTTGCAGACATTATGACTGAATACAAGGAAAACACAAAAAAAATCAGACTAAAGAACTTTTAAAATCAATTCAAGTACTTTATATGAGTTAAATATGAAAAACCAAGAACTTTTCTTTATCAGAATTATAGAATAAATCTCCTTCATATTACACAGAAATAAAGGAAAGTACCTAGATATAAAACTAGGTAACATGCCAGACTCATGATAAAGATCTAAAAATTTTACTAAAGGACATAAATATTTTAAATGATTAAGTTTATTTGAAATGAAAAATAACAAATGTGTGGAAATGCTTTTAAGAATAATAAAAATTAGTGGCAGACTTCCAAAACATACTATAAAAGGAAAAAAAAACAAAACTTAAAATGTCATTGCCGCAAGAAAAAATTTTAGAATAGAGTAGAAAGTTTGAAACAGTTGCAATTACATGCAAGTTCTTAGTATATGCTAAAGGTAGCTTAAAATCAGTGGGAAAATATGAATCATTTAATAGGTGGAAAACTAGTTAATAATTTGATCAAAAGTTAAATCCCTTTTTCATATAGTATATATAAATAATTTCCAGATGTAAAAAAAGGCAAAGGGCTAAAATGAAAAAAAATAAAGAGCCAGTAAATATTGGTGAATATTTAAATATAAAGAAGAAGACAACTGCCATTCTATGTATGGCATTAAAGATAGAGACCATTAAGAGAACGACTGATATGATATTCAGATACACCACATTAACAAAGAATAAAAATTATATGATCATCTCAATAGATGTAGAAAAAGCTTGCAACAAAAATTCAACATCTATTTATGTTAAAGGCTAACAGAGTTTTGCCAAGAGAATGCACTGGTCATAGTAAACACCCTCTTCCAACAACACAAGAGACCACTCTATACATGGACATCACCAGATGGTCAATATGGAAATCAGATTGATTATATTCTTTGCAGCCAAAGATGGAGAAGCTCTACACAGTCAGCAAAAACAACACTAGGAGTTGATTGTGGCTCAGATCATAAACTCTTTATTGAAAAATTCAGACTTAAATTGAAGAAAGTAGGGAAAACCACTAGGCCATTCAGGTATGATCTAAATCAAATCCCTTACAGTTATACAGTGGAAGTGGCAGCTGACATGATACTATGTATAGAAAATCCTATAGATGCCACCAAAAATCCACAGAAAGAAATGAATTCAGAAAAGTTGCAGGATACAAAATTAATACACAGAAGTCTATTGTATTTCTACACTCTAACAACTAACTATCAAAAAGAAATTAAGTGAATAATCCCAGTTACAATTGCATCAAAAGAATAAAATACCTGGGAATAAATCTAATTAAGGAAATAAAAGAAGCTCTAATTAAAGAATTTGAAGATAGCACAAACAAATGGAAAGATATATCTTGTTCATAAATTGGATGAATTAATATTGTTAAAATGACCATAGTAACCAAGGAAATTGACAGACTCAATACAATTTCTATCAAAACACCTACAGCATTTTTCACAGAGCTAGAACAAATGATTCTAAAATACGTGTAAAAACACAAATGATCCTAAATAGCCAAGGTCATTATGAGAAAGAATAACGAATTTGGAGATATTATGTTTCCTGATTTCTACTATACTACAGAGCTTCAGTAACCAAACAGTATGGTACTAGCACAAAACAGACAGATAGATATCAGTGGACCAGAATAAAAAACCCAGAAATATACTCACACTTATTTGGTGAATTAATCTATAACAAAGGAGGCAAGAATATACAATGGGGAAAAGACAACTTCTTCAATAAATGATGGTGAGAAAACTGGATAGCTACAGGTAATAGAATCAAACTGGATTACTTTCTTACAAAATCAAAGTGAAAATGGATTAAAGACTTAAATCCAAGACCTGAAACAAAACATATTCCTAGAAGAAAACATACACAGTACCATCTTTCATGTCAATTTTAATAATAATTTTTTTATCTGTTTCTTCAAGGAAGAGCAAAAATAAACAAATGGCACTATACCAAACTAAAAAGGTTTTTGCACAGAAAATGAAACTATCAACAAAATAAAAAGGCCACCTACTGACTAGGAGAAGATAGTCACAGACAATATATTGGATAAAGGGTTAATATCCAAAAATATACAAATAACTCCTAGAACTCAACATCAAAAAAAAAAAAAAAACTGATTGAAAATGAGCAGAGGACCTGAAAAGACATTTTTTCCAAAGAAAACAGACAAATGACCAACAGGCACATGAAAAAATGCTCAACAACACTAATCATCAGGGAAATGCAAATTAAAACCACAGTGAGCTACGGCCTCACACTTGTCAGAATGGCTATTATCCAAAAAGACAACAAATAAGTGTTGGTGAGGATGTGGAGAAAAAGGAAACCTTGGCACTGTTGATGGGAATGTAAACTGGTGCAACCACTATGAAAAACAGTATAGAGATTCCTTAAAAAATTAAAAATAGAACTAGCATATGACCTTAGCAATTCTATTCCTGGGTATTTATCCACTGAAAACAAAAAAACTCATTCAAAGATATGTGTACAACTATGTTTATTGCAGCATTATCCACAATAGCCAATTTTAAATGCTCATAAATTAATGGATAAAGATAAATGGATATATACAATGGAATACTACTCAGTCATAAAAAGAGAACAAAATGTTGCCATTTGCAGCAACTTGGATGGATTTCTAGGGCATTATGATAAGTGAAATAAGTCAAAGACAAATACTGCATGATTTCACTTACATATGGTATCTTAGAAACCAAACAAGTGAACAGACATAACTAAATGGAAACAGAGTCCTAGATTCAGAGAATAAACAGGTAGTTGCCAAAGGAGTGAAAGGTGAGGAGATGAGTGAAATAGATGAGGGAAATTAAGATGTTCAAACTAGCAGTTACAAAAGAAATGAGTCACAGGGATGAAATTTACAGAATGCGGAATGTAGTCAGTAATAATATAGTATCTTTGTATGGTGACAGACGGTAACTAGACTTATCATGGTAATGATTTTGCAATGTATACAAATGTCAAATTTCAAATACACTAGGAACTAATATACTGTTGTAGGTAAATTATACTTAAAAAAACAGACTCATGGAGAAAGGTGATCAGATTTGTGGTTATCAGAGGTGGGGGTTGGGAAACAGAGAATTAGATGAAGGTAGAGAAGGAAATGGCAACCCACTCCAGTGTTCTTGCCTGGAGAATCTCGGGAAGGGGGAGCCTGGTGGGCTGCCATCTATGGGGTCACACAGAATCGGACACAACTAAAGTGACTTAGCAGCAGCAGTAGCAGCAGCAGCAGTCAACACTTAACAAACTTTTACTTCTAAGATGAATAAGCACTAGGGATGTAATATACAACATGATTTAGTATAATTAACACTGCTGTATGTTTTATATGAAAGTTGTTAAAAGAGTAAATCCTGATAATAATCATTATAAGGAAAAATCATTTTACTTTGTATTTATCTCATGATGGATATTCACTAAGCTTTTCTGGTAATCATTTCATTATATATATATAAGTAAAATCTTAATGCCGTACACCTGAAACTCATACAGTTCTCTACGTCAGTTATATTTCAATAAAATTAGAAGAAAAAAATTCAAAAAAGACATTGTATTATATGAACATGTTAAGCAGCTATATACTGTATGCCCAAAGATGGAAATAAGCAGAATTTAAATGCAAATTACTATCTGGGAAACATTTGCATATTAAAAAGCTCTTCTATGTTGTATATACAAAAGTCTGTTACAATGTTATAAATCCAGGAGAGAAAAATACTTTATCAGAAAATGTACAATGGGCATGTACAGGCAATTGTATAAAAAAGAATGAAAAAGAGAAAAATACAAAAATATTTTAAAGCTATAAACTTATTTGATTTCATTACTAATCAATATAGATTAACCAAGAGTGTGATTACTCTTTTACCCAGTATATTGGGAAAAGGAGGAGGAAGTAAACAATGTCATTTGGTATTGATCAAAGTAAAAATTGATTTGATCTTGCTGTAAAACATTTTGGCAATATATGTATAAATATTGTAGATTCACTGACTGAGCAACTCTACTAGAAATTTACCATAAATAGATAATTCCATTCAAAGAACAATTTCAAAAGTATGAAAAGAAGCACATATAGCCAGTCCAGGCTCGATGCAGAATACAGGATGCTTGGGGCTGGTGCACTGGGAAGACCCAGAGGGATGATACGGGGAGGGAAGTAGGAGGGGGGTTCAGGATGGGGAACATGTGTACACCTGTGGCGAATTCATGTTGATGTATGGCAAAACCAATACAATATTGTAAAGTAATTAACATCCAATTAAAATAAATAAATTTTTTAAAAAGCACATATAGGAATATTCACATATAATATTGCTTATAATATAAAAATATGTAATCTCTCTAAGCATTCATCAATGTAGTTCCCAAAAGTAAAACATACACAGTAGAAACACTATGTTGATAAACACCATTTATACATACACATGGAGATAACATGTGTTCCTTTATTTTGGTGGGTGGGCGGATATACACGCATTCACTATTGCTGTTTGCAAATTAAATAAATTTTTTGGGGGGGTTCTTCCTGTTTTATTGAGATGCAATTAATATATAACAGTGTATATGTTTAAGGTACCCAGTGAAATGATTTGATATGTGTTAATACAATAACAGAAAACTAAGATCATGGCATCTGGTCCCATCCTTCATAGCAAATAGATGGGGAAACAGTGGAAACAGTGTCAGACTTTATTTTGGGGGGCTCCAAAATCACTGCAGATGGTGACTGCAGCCATGAAATTAAAAGATGCTTACTCCTTGGAAGGAAAGTTATGACCAACCTAGATAGCATATTCAAAAGCAGAGACATTACTTTGCCAACAAAGGTCTGTCTAGTCAAGCCAATGATTTTTCCAGTGGTCCTGTATGGATGTGAAAGTTGGACTGTGAAGAAAGCTGAGCACCGGAGAACTGATGCTTTTGAACTGTGGTGTTGGAGAAGACTCTTGAGAGTCCCTTGGACTGAAAGAAGATCCAACTAATCCACTCTAAAGAGATCAGTCCTGGGTGTTCTTTGGAAGGACTGATGCTAAAGCTGAAACTCCAATACTTTGGCCACCTCATGCAAAGAGTTGACTCATTGGAAGAGACTTTGATGCTGGGAGGGACTGGGGGCAGGAGAAGGGGATGACAGAGGATGAGATGGCTGAATGGCATCACTGACTCGATGGACAAGAGTTTGGGTGAACTCTGGGAGTTGGTGATGGACAGGGAGGCTTGGCATGCTGCAATTCATGGGGTCGCAAAGAGTTGGACATGACTGAGCAACTGAACTGAACTGAATACAATAAAGTTAATACATTCATCACCCCACATAGTTAAAAATTTTTTGGTGAAGTGAAAATTTTAAAAATTTACTCTCTTAGCATTATGTGTGTTATTGATAATTAGAGTACATCATGAGAAACACGGGGCTGGAAGAAGCACAAGCTGGAATCAAGATTGCCAGGAGAAATATCAATAACCTCAGATATGCAGATGACACCACCCTTATGGCAGAAAGTGAAGATGAACTAAAGAGCCTCTTGATGAAAGTGAAAGAGGAGAGTGAAAAAGTTGGCTTAAAGCTCAACATTCAGAAAACAAAGATCATGGCATCTGGTCCCATCACTTCATGGGAAATAGATGGGGAAACAGTGTCAGACTTTATTTTTTTGGGGGGGGGGCTCCAAAATCACTGCAGATGGTGACTGCAGCCATGAAATTAAAGGATGCTTACTCCTTGGAAGGAAAGTTATAACCACCCTAGATAGCATATTGAAAAGCAGAGACATTACTTTGCCAACAAAGGTCCGTCTAGTCAAGGCTATAGTTTTTCCAGTGGTCATGTATGAATGTGAGAGTTGGACTGTGAAGAAAGCTGAGCGCCGAAGAATTGATGCTTTTGAACTGTGTTGTTGGAGAAGACTCTTGAGAGTCCCCTGGACTGCAAGGAGATCCAACCAATCCATTCTAAAGGAGATTAGCCCTGGGCGTTCTTTGGAAGGAATTATGTTAAAGCTGAAACTCCAATACTTTGGCTGCCTCATGCGAAGAGTTGACTCATTGGAAAAGACTGTGATGCTGGGAGGGATTGGGGGCAGGAGGAGAAGGGGACACCACAGGATGAGATGGCTGGATGGCATCACCGACCCAATGGACGTGAGTTTGAGTGGACTCCAGGAGTTGGTGATGGACAGGGAGGCCTGGCATGCTGCAGTTCATGGGGTCACAAACAGTCGTACACGACTGAACGACTGAACTGAACTGAACTGAACTGAAGAGGCTTTTATGTATTATGTTTACTAGAAACTTATCACACATAATTAAATTATTTTGAAAATACAAATCTTGAGTTTTAAGTACAAAAACTGAAATAAAATAGTTTATTAGAGGGACTCAATTTGAGATTTGAGCTGGCAGAATAAATAAGCAGTCATCTTGAATTTAAGTTAATAAAGATTATTCAGCCTGTGGAACAGAAAAAAAGTAATGTTGATAAATAAACAAAGCCTCAGAATCCTGTGGCAAATCATCAAGCCCACCAACATACATATAGTTAGATTCTTAGAAGAAAGAGGCAAAAAGAGTATTTGAAGAAATGCTGACCAAAAATCCCAGTTTTGATGAATAACATTTATACATATATCCAAGAAGCTCAACAAACTCTAAATGAGGTAAATTCAAAGTGGCCCACAAATACACGTTCATAATCAAGCTGTTTAAAAACAAAGAGAGAATCTTGATAGCATTGAGAGCAAAGAGACTTACTACAAGGCAACTTCAATAAAATTAATAACCAATTATACATCTGAAATTCAAATTCCTTTCATTATCTAAAAAATATATATATACTCAAAATTATAAGCAATGTGAAAAGACAGCCTTCAGAATGGGAGAAAATAATAGCAAATGAAGCAACTGACAAACAACTAATCTCAAAAATATACAAGCAACTCCTACAGCTCAATTCCAGAAAAATAAACGACCCAATCAAACAATGGGCCAAAGAATTAAATAGACATTTCTCCAAAGAAGACATACAGATGGCTAACAAACACATGAAAAGATGCTCAACATCACTCATTATCAGAGAAATGCAAATCAAAACCACAATGAGGTACCATTTCACACCAGCTGGAAGGGAAATTTCTAAGCCTGATAAAGGCATTGATAGAAAATCTACAGCTAGCATCATACTAATTATGAAAGACTGAAAATTTGTCAATAATCTGAGAAATAAAACAGGGATGTCTGTTCTTGCCACTTCTTTTCAACACTGAAGTTCTAGCCAAAGCTAAAAATAACTTCAGCAAGGTTGAAGGATACATAAACAATGCACAGAATTAGGTGTATTTATATGTACTAGACTTGGACTTTATTTGGGGGGGGCTCCAAAATCACTGCAGGTGGTGACTGCAGCCAAGAAATTACAGACACTTGTTCCTTGCAAGAAAAGCTATGACCAACCTAGACAGCATATTAAAAAGCAGAGACATCACTTTGCCAACAAAGGTCCATCTAGTCAAGGCTATGTTTTCTCCAGTGGTCATGTATGGATGTGAGAGTTTGACCATAAAGAAAGCTGAGCACTGAAGAATTGATGCTTTTGAACTGTAGTATTGGAGAAGACTCTTGAGATTCCCTTGGACTGCAAGGAGAACCAACCAGTCAATCCTAAAGGATATTAGTCCTGAATATTCATTAGAAGGACTGATGCTAAAGCTGAAACTCCAATACTTTGGCCACCTGATGCGAAGAGCTGACTCATTGGAAAAGACTCTGATGCTGGGAAAGATTGAAGGCAGGAGAAGAGAAGGGGACAACAGAGGATGAGATGGTTGGATGGCATCACCAACTCGATGGACACGAATGTGAGCAAGCTCCAGGAGTTGGTGATGAACAGGGAAGCCTGGCGTACTGCAGTCCATGGGGTCACAAATAGTTGGACACGACTGAGCGACTGAACTAAACTGATACATAGTAGACAGAAAACATCAAAAATTAAGAAAATAATTCATTCAAAAATCGGAAAAATATGTTCAACAAAAGAAATACAAGGCTTGTATACAAACTACAAAACAAAAATGTTGAATGTAGTTTAGGAAAATTTAAATAAATAGACATCATATGTTCATGGATTGCAAGATTTAATTTTGTTAGGACAGCAATACTGCCCAAGTTAATCTACAGATTTAATGAAATACCTGTCAGAATCCCAGAGGCCTTTTTGTAGAAAATGACACGATGATCCTAAAACTGATAAGGAAACACAAAGGACCCAAAACAGCCAAACTTTGAAAAAAATATAATTGGAAGTTTTACAATTTCTGATTTCATAACTTCTTACAAAGCTACAGTAATCAAGTCAGTTTAGCACTGCCACAGAAATAGAAAAAAAGATGAAAGGAACATAATGGAAAGCCCCAAAGAAAACCGTTATATTCTGGTCAATGGATGTTTGACAAGGGTGCCAAGAAAATTCAATGACAAACAATATACTTTGAAAAATGGTGCTGGGGCAATTGTATATACACATGCAAAAGATGAATTTAGATGTCTACCTTATACCATATGTAAATATTAACTAACTCAAAATAGATCAGAGACTTAAATGTAAGAGCTGAAGGTATAAAATGCTGAGAAAAAAAGGAATACATTTTCATGATGTTGAATTAGGCAGCAGTTTTTTAGCCCAAAGGAATGAAAGCTTATGTTCACATAAAAATTTAAGCATGAATGTTCACTTCAGCTTTATGTGTTAGAGCCCCAGACTGGAAACAGCCTGTATTTCTTCCAATGGGAGAATGGATCAACTGTGGTTCATTCTTACTAAGGAATATACTAGTCATACATCAAATTAATGAACTATTGATACATACAACAACTTGAATGAACTTGAGGAACACAAACGCTACAGAGAAAAACATCTCAAAAAGCTACATACTATGTGATTCCATATTTTAAAAAAATTAATTTATTTAATTGAAAGCTAATTACTTTACAATATTGTAGCAGTTTTGCCATACATTGAGATAAATCAGCCATGGGTGTACATGTGTCCCCCATCCTGAATCCCCTTCCCACTTCCCTCCCCATCCCATCCCTCAGGGTCATCCCAGTGCACCAGCCCTGAGCACCCTGTCTCATGCATCGAACCTGGACTGGAATCTATTTCACATCAGTTCACTTCAGTCACTCAGTCGTGTCTGACTCTTTGCGACCCCATGAACCACAGCACACCAGGCCTCCCTGTCCATCAGCAACACCCGGAGTCCACCCAAACCCATGTCCATTGAGTCAGTGATGCCATACAACCATCTCATCCTCTGTCATCCCCTTCTCCTCCTGCCCTCAATCTTTCCCAGCATCAGGGTCTTTTCAAATGAGT
Source organism: Bos grunniens (assembly GCF_055505025.1). Classification (NCBI taxonomy): domain Eukaryota; kingdom Metazoa; phylum Chordata; class Mammalia; order Artiodactyla; family Bovidae; genus Bos; species Bos grunniens. The sequence continues at coordinate 80,595,583 of NC_141194.1, read as the reverse complement.
CAGCTCTTCGCATCAGGTGGCCAAAGTATTGGAGTTTCAGCTTCAACATCAGGTAATATAAATGTTTTGATGCTATTCTCTCAAATCATCCCACTTTTGCCTTCTCCCACAGAGTCCACAACTCTGTTCTTTATATCTGTGTCTCTTTTGCTGTATCGCATATAGGGTCATTGTTACCATCTTTCCAAACTCCATATATATGCATTAATATACTGTATTGGTGTTTTTCTTTCTGACTTACTTCACTCCATATAATAGGCTCCAGTTTCATCCACCTCATTAGAACTGATTCAAAAACATTCTTTTTAATAGCTTAGTAATATTCCATTGTGTATATGTACCACAGCTTTCTTATCCATTTGTCTACTGATGGACATCTAGGTTGCTTCCATGTCCTAGCTATTGTAAACAGTGCTGTGATGAACATTGGGGTACACGTGTCTCTTTCAATTCTGGTTTCCTCAGTGTGTATGCCCAGCAGTGGGATTGCTGGGTCATATGGAAGTTCTATTTCCATTTTCTTAAAAGAAATCTCCACACCCTTTTCCATAGTGGCTGTATTAGTTTGCATTCCCACCAACAGTGTAAGAGGGTTCCCTTTTTTCCACAGCCTCTCCAGCATTTATTGTTTGTAGACATTTTATCAGAGAAGGCAATGGCACCCCAATCCAGTACTCTTGCCTAGAAAATCCCATGGATGGAGGAGCATGGTGGGCTGTGGTCCATAGGGTCACTAAGAGTTAGACACGATTGAGCAATTTCACTTTCACTTTTCACTTTCATGTATTGGAGAAGGAAATGGCAACCCCCTCAAGTGTTCTTGCCTGGAGAATCCCAGAGACAGCAGAGCCTGATGGGCTGATGTCTATGGGGTCGCACAGAGTTGGACACAACTGAAGTGACTTAGCAGCAGTAGCAACAGCAGACTTTTTGATAGCAGCCATTCTGACCAGTGTGAGATAGTACCTCATTGTGGTTTTGATTTGCATTTCTTTGATAATGAGTGATGTTGAGCATCTTTTCATGTATTTGTGAGCCATCTGTATGTCTTCTTTGGAGAAATGTCTGTTTAGTTCTTTGGCGCATTTTTTAATTGGGTCATTTATCTTTCTTGAATTAAGCTGCAGGAAGTGCTTGTATATTTTTGAGATTAATTCTTTGCCAGTTGCTTCATTTGCTGTTATTTTCGCCCGTTCTGAAGGCTGTCTTTTCACCTTGCTTATAGTTTCCTTCATCGTGCAAAAGCTTTTAAGTTTACTTAGGTCCCATTTGTTTATTTTTGCTTTTATTTCCATTACTGTGCATGGTGGGTCATAGAGGATCCTGAGGTGATTTTTGTCAGAGAGTGTTTTGCTTATGTTTTCCTCTAGGAGTTTTATAGTTTCTGATCTTACAGTTAGATCTTTAATCCATTTTATTTTTGTGTATGGTGTTAGAAAGTGTTCTAGCTTCATTCTTTTACAAGTGGTTGACCAGTTTACCAGCAACACTTGTTAAAGAGATTGTCTTTTCTCCATTCTATATTCTTGCCTCCTTTGTCAAAGATAAGGTTTCCATAGGTGTGTTGATTTATCTCTGGGCCTTCTATTTTGTTCCATTGATCTATATTTGTGTCTTTGTGCCAGCACCATACTGTCTTGATGACTGTAGCTTTGTAATAGAGCCTGAACTCAAGCAGGTTGATTCCTCCAGTTCCATTCTTCTTTCTCAAGATTACTTAGGCTATTCAAGGTTTTTTGTATTTCTATATAAATTGTGAAATTATTTTTTATAGCTCTGTGAAAAATACCATTGGTAACTTGATAGGCATTGCATTGAATCTATAGATTGCTTTGGGTAGTATACTCATTTTCACTGTATTGATTCTTCTGATCCATAAACAGTATATTTTTCCATCAATTTGTGTCACATTTGATTTCTTTCATAACTCTTTTATAGTTTTCTATATATAGGTCTTTTGTTTCTTTAGGTAGATGTATTCCTAAGTATTATATTCTTTCAAGTATTATATTCTTTTAATTGCAATGGTGAGTGGAATTGTTTCCTTAATTTCTCTTTCTGTTTTCTCATTGTTAGTATAGAAATGCAAGGGATTTTTGCATGTCAATTTTATATCCAGCAACTTTACTATACTCAGTGATTAGCTCTAGCAATTTTCTGGTGGTATCTTTAGGGTTTTCTGTGTAGAGGAACAAAAGAGACCAAAATGCAGCACTTGGATGCAATCTCAAAAACAACAGAATGATCTCTGTTCATTTCCAAGGCAAACCATTCAATAGCACAGTAATCCAAGTCTATGCCCGAACCAGTTATGCTGAAGAAGCTGAAGATGAATGGCTCTATGAAGACCTATAAGACCTTTTAGAACTAACACCCCAAAAAGATGACCTTTTCATTGTAGGGGACTGGAATGCAAAAGTAGGAAGTCAAGAAACACTTGAAGTACATGATGTCCATGTGGACATCATCAGATGGTCAACACTAAAATCAGATTGATCGTATTCTTTGCAGCCAAAGATGGAGAAGCTCTATACAATCAGCAAAAACAAGACCAGGAGCTGACCGTGGCTCATATCATGAGCTGCTTATTACCAAATTCAGACTTAAATTGAAGAAAGTAGGGAAAACCACTAGACCATTCAGATATGACCTAAGTCAAATCCCTTATGATTATACAGTGGAAGTGAGAAATAGATTTAAGGGCCTAGATCTGATAGATAGAGTGGCTGATGAACTATGGACTGAGGTTCATGACATTGTACAGGAGACAGGGATTAAGACCATCCCCATGGAAAAAAACGCAAAAAAGCAAAATGGCTTTCTGGGGAGGCCTTACAAATAGCTGTGAAAAGAAAAGTGAAAAGCAAAGGAGAAAAGGAAAGATGTAAGTATCAGAATGCAGAGTTCCAAAGAATAGCAAGAAGAGATAAGAAAGCCTTCCTCAGTGATCAATGCAAAGAAGTAGAGGAAAACAATAGAATGGGAAAGACTAGAGATCTCTTCAAGAAAATTAGAGATACCAAGGGAACATTTCATGCAAAGATGGGCTCGATAAAGGACAGAAATGGTATGGACTTAACAGAAGCAGAAGATATTAAGAAGAGGTGGCAAGAATACACAGAAGAACTGTCCAAAAAAGATCTTCACGACCAAGATAATCACGATGGTGTGATCACTGACCTAGAGTCAGACATCCTGGAACGTGAAGTCAAGTGGAACTTAGAAAGCATCACTATGAACAAAGCTAGTGGAGGTGATGGAATTCGAGTTAAGCTATTTCGAATCATGAAAGATGATGCTGTGAAAGTGCTGCACACAATATGCCAGCAAATTTGGATAACAGCAGTCGGAATGGCACCCCACTCCAGCACTCTTGCCTGGAAAATCCCATGGATGGAGGAGCCTTGAAAGCTGCAGTCCATGGGGTCGCAGAGGGTCAGACACGACTGTGTGACTTAACTTTGACTTTTCACTTTCATGCGTTGGAGAAGGAAATGGCAACCCACTCCAGTGTTCTTGTCTGGAGAATCCCAGGGAAGGGGGAGCCTGGTGGGCTGCCGTCTATGGGGTCACACAGAGTCAGACACAACTGAAGTGACTTAGCAGTAGCAGCAGCAGTGGCCACAGGACTGGAAAAGGTCAGTTTTCATTCCAATCCCAAAGAAAGGCAATGCCAAAGAATGCTCAAACTACCGCACAATTGCACTCATCTCACATGCTAGTAAAGTAATGCTCAAAATTCTCCAAGACAGGCTTCAGCAATACATGAACCGAGAACTTCCAGATGCTCAAGCTGGTTTTAGAAAAGGCAGAGGAACCAGAGATCAAATTGCCAACGTCCGCTGGATCATGGAAAAAGCAAGAGAGTTCCAGAAAAACATCTATTTTTGCTTTATTGACTATGCCAAAGCCTTTGACACTGTGGATCACAATAAACTGTGGAAAATTCTGAAAGAGATGGGAATACCAGACCACCTGACCTGCCTCTTGAGAAATCTGTATGCAGGTCAGGATGCAACAGTTAGAACTGAACATGGAACAACAGACTGGTTCCAAATAGGAAAAGGAGTACGTCAAGGCTGTATATTGTCACCCTGCTTATTTAACTTTTATGCAGAGTACATCATGAAAATCAATGGGTTGGAGGAAGCACAAGGTGGAATCCAGACTGGTGAGAGAAATATCAATAACCTCATATATGCAGATGACACCACCCTTATGGCAGAAAGTGAAGAAGAACTGAAGAGCCTCTTAATTAAAGTGAAAGAGGAGAGTGAAAAAGTTGGCTTAAAGCTCCACATTCAGAAAACGAAGATCATGGCATCTGGTCCCATCACTTCATGGCAAATAGATGGGGAAACAGTGAACACAGTGGCTGACTTTATTTTTGGTGCCTCCTTAGTCACTGTAGATGGTGACTGCAGCCATGAACTTAAAAGACGCACACTCCTTGCAGGGAAATTTATGACCAACATAGACAGCATATTAAAAAGCAGAGATATTACTTTGCCAACAAAGGTCCATCTAGTCAAGGCTATGTTTTTTCCAGTAGTCATGTATGGATGTGAGAGTCGGACCATAAAGAAAGCTGAGCACCGAAGAATTGATGCTTTTGAACTGTGGTGTTGGAGAAGACTCTTGAGAGTCCCTTGGACTGCAAGGAGATCCAACCAGTCCATCCTAAAGGAGATCAGTCCTGGGTGTTCATTGGAAGGACTGATGCTGAAGCTGAAACTCCAGTACTTTGGCCACCTAATGCAAAGAGCTGACTCATTTGAAGAGACCCTGATGCTGGGAAAGATTGAGGGCAAGAAGAGAAGGGGACGACAGAGGATGAGATGGTTGGATGGCATCACCGACTCTACGGACATGAGTTTGGGTAAACTCTGCGAGTTGGTGATGGACAGGGAGGCCTGGTGTGCTGTGGTCCATGGCGTCTAAAGAGTCAGACATGACTGAGTGACTGAACTGAAGTGAACTGATGTCTTCTTTAGAGAGATTTCTATTTAGGTCTTCTTCCAAAGAAGATTATTCTTGAGCATTAAAAATCTAGTGGAATTTGCTTCGCTAGTGGAATTTGGACTTGCTGGGGCTTTGTCCTATCTTTCATTGTCTGTTTGCTCCATTCCCTTATAATCTCCCAAAGGTCGCTTTCTGCCTCAGGTGATTTCCCCACCTCAATAAGCTTTTCTGAGTGCAGAAACCTGTCCTTACCTTCAGTTCCCTGCCAGGGGTACTGGTCCCTTCCCATTTTCTCTCCTTTTTTTCTTTCTTTCAGTATAGTTGGTTGTGTGTGTGTGTGTGTGTGTGTGGCGGGGGGGTTCTTGTCCTTTTAGGTGTCCAAGGTCTTTCACCAATGTTCAGCAGGTGCTCTATGAGAATTGTTCCATTTGTAGATGTATTCTTGATGTACTTGTGAGGAGAATTCTGCATCCTCTTATTCTGCCATCTTGATGCCTCCCCCTATTATAAGTTTTTGTTTTGTGGTTACCATGAGATTCTTATATAGCATGTTTATATAGCAGTATAAGTTCATGCTTATATTTGAGTGCATTCTAAAAGCGCTACATTTTTACTCCCAACACAACATTTTACACTCCTGATGTTATTTTTTTAAGTCTTTTTATTTTGTGTATCTCTTAAATAATTGTTTTAGATATATACATTTACTAATTTTGCCTTTTTTTTGTTTATACCTTATAGTTGGTTGATCCACTAACCATATAATATATTTCTGCTTTTACTGGTGAAATTATTTACCTTTCATAATTTTTAATATTTGTACTTTTGGTGTTTTCTATTAAAAGATGTTTTAAATAGAATATTTTTAACATTTCTTGTGAGGTCAGTTTAATATTGATAAGCTCCTTTTTCTTTTGATTACCTGGAAAACTCTATCTCTCCTTCAATTCTGAATGATAACCTTGTCAGAATATTCTTGGTTGCAAGGTTTTTCTTTTTTTCTGTTTAGTACTTTGAATATGTCATGCCATTCTCATCAGGCCTGTAAAGTTCCTGCTGAAAAGGCAGTTGATGATCTTGGAAGGGTTCCTCTATATGTAACTAGTTCTCCTTTTCTAACTGCTTGAAAGTTCTATCTTTAGCTTTAAGTTTTGACATGTTAATTATACTGTGTCTAGGTGTTGGGACTCCTAAAATATAATGTGAATATTAGTGTACTTGATACTGTTCAAATGATCCCTTAAACTATCCTCATTTTTTTTTTTTTTTTGCTGTTCCAATGCATGATTTCACTAGCTTGTCTTCCTCACTGCTGGTCCATTCTTTTGCATCATCTACTCTTCTGTTGGTTCCCTCTAGTGTAGTTCTTCTTTTTTTTTTAAATTTTTTAAAATTTTAATTGGAGGCTAATTACTTTACAATATTGTGGTGGTTTTTGCCATATACTCACATGAATCAGCCATGGATGTACATGTCCCATCCTGACACTCCCTCCCACCTCCCTTCTCATTCCATCCCTCAAGGTTATCTCAGTGAACCATCCCTGAGCATCCTGCCTCATGCATCGAACCTGGACTGGCGATAGGTTTCACATATGATAATATACATATTTCAAAACTATTCTCTCAAATCATCTGACCCTCGCCTTCTCCCAGAGTCCAACAGTCTGTTCTTTTCATCTGTGTCTCTTTTGCTGTCTCACATATAGGGTCATTGTTTCCATCTGTCTAAATTCCATATATATGCATTAATATACTGTATTGGTATTTTTCTTTCTGATTTAATTCACTCTGTATAATAGGCTCTGGTTTCATCCACCTCATTAGAATGAATTCAAATGCGTTCTTTTTAATAGCTGAGTAATATTCCATTATGTTTATGTACCACAGCTTTCTTATCCATTCATTTGCCAATGGACATTTAGGTTGCTTCAATGTCTTGGCTATTATAAACAGCGCTGTGATGAACATTGGGATACACGTGTCTCTTTCAATTCTGGTTTCCTCAGTGTGTATGCCCAGCAGTGGTATTGCTGGATCGTATGGCAGTTCTATTTCCAGTTTTTAAAGGAATCTCCACACTGTTCTCCATAGTGACTGTACTAGTTTGCATTCCCAACAACAGTTGTAAAAGGGTTCCTTTTTCTCTTTACCCTCTCCAGCATTTATTGTTTATAGACTTTTTGATAGCAGCCATTCTGATCATGAGATGGTACCTCATTGCGGTTTTCATTTGCATTTCTCTGATAATGAGTAATGCTGAGCATCTTTATATGTGTTTGTTAGCCATTTGTATGTCTTCTTTGGAGAAATGTCTGTTTAGTTCTTTGGTCCATTTTTAAATTGGGTCGCTTATTTTTCTGGAATTGAGCTGCAGGAGTTGCTTGTATATTTTTGAGATTAATTCTTTGTCAGTTGCTTCTTTGCTATTGTTTTCTCCCATTCTGAAGGCGGTCTTTTCACTTTGCTTATAGTTTCCTTCATCGTGCAAAAGCTTTTGTTTAGTTAGGTCCCATTTATTTAGTTTTGCTTTCATTTCCATTACTCTGGGAGGTGGGTCATAGAGGATCCTGTGATGATTTATGTTAGAGAGTGTTTTGCTTATGTTTTCCTCTAGGAGTTTTATAGTTTCTGGTCTTACATTTAGATATTTAATCTATTTTGAATTTATTTTTGTGTATGGTGTTAGAAACTGCTTTAGTTTCATTCTTTTACACGTGGTTGACAAGTTTTCCCAGCACCACTTGTTAAAGAGATTATCTTTTCTCCATTGTATATTCTTGCCTCCTTTGTCAAAGATAAGGTGTCCATAGGTGTGTGGATTTATCTCTGGGCTTTCTATTTTGTTCCATTGATCTATGTTTCTGTCTTTTTGCCAGTACCATACTGTCTTGATGACTGTGGCTTTGTAGTAGAGCCTGAAGTCAGGCAGGTTGATTCCTCCAGTTCCATTTTTCTTTCTCAGGATTGCTTGGCTATTGGAGGTTTTTTGTAATCAATACAAATTGTGAAATTATTTGTTCTAATTCTCTGAAAAATACTATTGGTAGCTTGATAGGATTTGCATTGAATCTATAGATTGCTTTGAGTAGTATACTCATTTTCACTATATTTATTCTTCTGATCCATGAACTTGGTATATTTTTCCATGTATTTGTGTACTATTTGATTTCTTTCACCAGTATTTTATAGTTTTCTATATATAGGTCTTTTGTTTCTTTAGGTAGATTTATTCCCAAGTATTTTATTCTTTTCGTTGCAATGGTGAATGGAATTGTTTCCTGAATTTCTATTTCTGTTTTCTCATTGTTAGTGTATAGGAACACAAGGGATTTACGTGTGTTAATTTTTATCCTGCAACTTTACTCTATTCATTGATTAGCTCTAGTAATTTTCTGGTTAAGTCTTTCGGGTGTTCTATGTAGAGGATCATGTCATCTGCAAACAGTGAGAGTTTTAATCCAGTTTTTCCAATCTGGATTCCTTTTATTTCTTTTTCTGCTCCAATTGCTGTGGCCCAAAGTTCCAAAACTATGTTGAATAGCAGTGATAAGAGTGGGCATCCTTGTCTTGTTCCTGACTTTAGGGGAAATGCTTTCAATTTTTTACCATTGTGGATAATGTTTGCTGTGGGTTTTTCATATATGGCTTTTATTATGTTGAGGTATGTTCCTTCTATTCCTGCTTTCTTAAGGGTTTTTATCATAAACGGATGTTGCTTTTTTTTCAAAGGCTTTCTCTGCATCTATTGAGATAATCATGTGGCTTTTATCTTTTAATTTGTTAATGTGTTGTATCACATTGATTGATTTGCGATAATTGAAGAATCCTTGATTCCCTGGGATAAAGCCCACTTGGTAATGATGTATGATCTTTTTTATATGTTGTTGGATTCTGTTTGCTAGAATTTTGTTAAGGATTTTTGCATCTATGTTCATCAGTGATATTGGCCAGTATTTCTTAATTTCTGTTATTGTATTCTTCAGCTCTGATTGGCTCTTTTTATATTTTTAACCTCTTTGCTGTAATTCTCTCTTCCTCCACTGTTTTCCTGAGTTCACTGATTATCTTTATGATCGTTACATTCAACCCCTTATCTAGAACATTGTTTTTCTCCATTAGTTTTTTTCCCCCCTGAAGTTTTATCTTGTTCATTCATTTGGAATATATTTGTTTCCTTATTTGCCCTGTGTTTATTCCTATATATTATTAGGTCAGCTACGTTTCCCGTTCTTGAAGGAGTCGCTTTGTGTAGCAGGTGCCATGTGGGACCAAGTTGCATGGTCTCATCTACTCTTGAGAGCCAGGAACTCCACGATTTCCCCTATGTGGGCTGCATGTGTCCTCCTGCTGTGACTGCACTGCCTAGTTATGGGTACACTAGTGTGCAATTCTGGCTGTGGCTCTGGTCTGGTTTAATGCTCACATGTGCAGGGTCGACCCAGAGGTCAGGAGCCAATTTATGGGGCTGCTGATATGGACCAAGAGCATACACTAGGTCTAGCAGGGTAGGTGGCTATTTTAGAAGGGCTCCACTGCTAGCCGATGTTGACAACTGTGACTGGTGGGGCACAAGGATGCTTGGCGCTGTGTGTGTGGGGTTCCACTGCTGGCTAAATATGGCTGCTCGGTTTTTCAGGGTGAGGGGGCCACTTTGGAGGAACTCTAGGTGTGTCCAGATCTGTAGTTGAACTCAGGGCAGCTCAAGTGATGCCATTGGTTAGATGGTGAGAGTCAGAAATGATTCCTGCCAGTACTGAGCTAGCTAAGCAGAGGGTGAGCCACAAATAAATAAACAACAACAATAACTGGTGTCCACCATCTCTTTACCCATAGAAAGTTCCAACAGATCCCTGCCCTTCAAGCACACACTCTACAATTAGTCAGTGAATCTCCACATATGATCTAGATGCTTTACAAAGAGGTTCTTCTATGTTGGGAATTTGGAGCAAATGTTTTTGCATGTGCCCCTTAAGAGTGGAGTATCCTTTTCATATAGCCCTCCAGTTTTCCCAGACATAAGTGCCACTGGTTTTCAAAGCCAAGTGTGATGGGGGCTCATATTCCTAGTGCATGTTTCCTAGGCTGAGTAGCCCAATGTGAGGTTGGAACCCTAGGCTTTCACAGGAACCTCCAAGACTATGATCTCTCCTCCAACAATGAGCCACAGTTGTGACTGATGGTGTGGGTCCTAGCCAGACTATATTTCTGTCCCTGCTACCCACCTTAGAATGACTTTTCCTTTTTATCTTTAGTGATAGAAAACCTGTTCTTTTAGTCTTCAGGTCATTCTCGGTCTTCCCTTGTAGCTCAGTCAGTAAAGAATCTGCCTGCAGTGCAGGAAAGGTCCCCTGGAGAAGGAAATGACAACCCACTCCAGTATCCTTGCCTGGAAAATCTCATGGACAGTGAAGCCTGGTGGGCTGCAGTCCATGGGGTCGCAAAGAGTTGGACATGACTTAGCAACTAATACTTACTTACTTACTCAAGTCATTCTCAGAATTAGTTTATCTGTAGTTAGTTAGTTGTAGTTTTGGCACGTCCAGGGGAGGATGTGAGCCCAGGATCTTTCTACTCAGCCATATTGTTCCTTAGTTCAGATGTTATTAGCCATGGTTCATGATAAGTCCTAGTCACCACTCCCATTGTGGGCTCTATGAATTCCACCCTCAAAACTATATATTTATAATTGTGTTTGCATGTGAATTATTTTCCTAAAGAGAAGAGCCATAACTCTTCAAATGCTTGAATCAAAGATGTTAAATCTATGCTCTAATAGGTTTTTCCCAAGATCACATAGAGAATTACTGGAAGGGCCTATACTAGAACCTAAGAAACCAGTCATTCCAGGGTTCTTTCATTAATGCCTGCTGCCTCTAATTAATGTGCTTTGCATTTTGTTACTCTATTTTAATCCATGGCTATTATTTTACTTTCAATCTAAAGTTGAAACTTTAATGCACTGCTCGTGGGAGTATCAGTTCAGTTCAGTTCAGTCACTCAGTCTTATCCGACTCTTTTCGACCCCATGAATTGCAGCACGCCAGGCTTCCCTGTCCATCACCAACTCCCAGAGTTCACTCAAACTCACGTCCATCGAGTCGGTGACACCATCCAGCCATCTCCTCTTCTGTCGTCCCCTTCTCCTCCTGCCCCCAATCCCTCCCAGCATCAGAGTCTTTTCCAATGAGTCAACTCTTCGCATGAGGTGGCCAAAGTGGGAGTATAAATTGGTACAAACACTGGAAAACCAAGAATGCTCTACAACTACAAAAAACATAGATGTATCTAACAAACATGATTTTAAGGCAATATAAAGTCAAAAACAGAAGAGTATGTACTTATTTATATAAAATATCCCTGAGGATTAGTGAATAAAAGAGGGCATGGGGGTGTTTTCTGGGGTTCTGTTTATTAACACAGGTACTGATTACCTAGACTTATTCACCTTTTTAAAATTCAGCACACTATACACTTATAATTTATACTCTTTATGTTATAATCTTGCATTGTGCTAATTGCTTCAGTCGTGTCCAACCCTTTGTAACATTATGGACTGTAGCCCACCAAGTTCCTCTGTCCATTGGATTCCCCAGGCAAGAATACTGGAGTGGGTTGCCTTGCCCTCCTCCAGGGGATCTTCCTGACCCGGGTATTGAACCCACATCACTTTATGTCTTCTGCATTGGCAAGGAGGTTCTTTACCACTATCGCCACCAGGGAAGCCCATGTTATAATCTTAATATACATAAAATATTTTTAGCAAATGGAATGATACTATCATAAGACACTACCCTTTTTGCAGAGAGTATTATCAAGGAAATGAAGAGAAATTGAAATTTATTGAATCCTTCAAATTCTCCAAGCCAGGCTTAAGCAATATGTGAACCGTGAACTTCCTGATGTCCAAGCTGGTTTTAGAAAAGGCAGAGGAACCAGAGATCAAATTGCCAACATCCTCTGGATCATGGAAAAAGCAAGAGAGTTCCAGAAAAACATGTATTTCTACTTTATTGACTATGCCAAAGCCTTTGACTGTGTGGATCACAATCAACTGTGGAAAATTCTGAAAGAGATGGGAATACCAGACCACCTGACTTGCCTCTTGAGAAATCTGTATGCAGGTCAGGAAGCAAGTTAGAACTGGACATGGAACAACAGACTGGTTCCAAATAGGAAAAGGAGTACGTCAAGGCGGTATATTGTTACCCTGCTTATTTAACTTATATGCAGAGTACATCATGAGAAACGCTGGACTGGAAGAAACACAAACTGGAATCAAGATTGCCAGGAGAAATATCAATAACCTCAGATATGCAGATGGCACCACCCTTATGGCAGAAAGTGAAGAGGAACTAAAAAGCCTCTTGATGAAAGTGAAAGAGGAGAGTGAAAAAAATTGGCTTAAAGCTCAACATTCAGAAAACGAAGATCATGGCATCCAGTCCCATCACTTCGTGGGAAATAGATGGGGAAACAGTGGAAACAGTGACAGATGTTATTTTTGGGGGCTCCAAAATCACTGCAGATGGTGACTGCAGCCATGAAATTAAAAGACGCTTACTCCTTGGAAGGAAAGTTATGACCAACATAGATAGCATATTGAAAAGCAGAGACATTACTTTGCCAACAAAGGTCAGTCTAGTCAAGGCTATGGTTTTTCCAGTGGTCCTGTATGGATGTGAGAGTTGGACTATGAAGAAAGCTGAGCGCCGAAGAACTGATGCCTTTGAACTGTGGTGTTGGAGAAGACTCTTGAGAGTCCCTTGGACTACAAGGAAATCCAATCAGTCCATTCTGAAGGAGATCAGCCCTGGGATTTCTTTGGAAGGAATGATGCTAAAGCTGAAACTCCAGTACTTTGGCCACCTCATGCGAAGAGTTGACTCATTGGAAAAGACTCTGATGCTGGGAGGGATTGGGGGCAAGAGGAGAAGAGGACGACAGAGGATGAGATGGCTGGATGGCATCCCTGACTCGATGGACGTGAGTCTGAGTGAACTCCGGGAGTTGGTGATGGACAGGGAGGCCTGGCATGCTGCGATTCATGGGGTCGCAAAGAGTGGGACACGACTGAGCGACTGAACTGAACTGATACATTCATAAAACTGGTATGTTTTATATAAATATATATATTATATATATAGTTATGTTTAAAAATATATTATCAGTTATATATATATTACATATCAGTTATATATATTAATTATATATATACTATATATCCATTTTACATATCTGTTTCATATATACATAAAATATTATAACATTCTGTTCTTCTGACTACCAATGAAACATTTTAGTTTTACTTCTTCACTATTTCAGAAGCTATTATTAGGACAATCAACCTTTATATCCCAAGACAAATATAATAAAAATACCAACGTGAGACAACTTCCTTCATTTGTTTATCTGGACGATATTGTTAATAATTCTAGACATACAATAATTTTACTATTTACATTTTTAGGCAATTCATAATAATTAAAATAAAGTTTTAAATTTATAATTGGTTAACAGTTGAGTAGTCAAGGTAGCACCGTGTTTCTCATCAGGAAATCATGAGTGAAAGCTTAAGTGTATTGATTTCAATTAAAATGTACATGTAATGACATTTTAGCTTTTGAATGAAATATTAAAACATACATTAAAGCTTGAAGCTCTTATACTAAAATTAATTGAATTACCATTCATTTATCTTTTAATAATTCATACTCAGGTACTATTTGTTCTTATTAATAATATTTATTTCAGATGGCAGAAAAAAAATAAGGATCACATTATGAAAATAAAGATAAGAACTACTTCACCTTTGGATCATCAGTTAAATTCCCCTGTTCAAAGTGACCAGAAATAATTACAATTCGCTTGTGATTATAAAAATTAAAGCCCAAAATATTTCATATATTGAAACCATAATCTCAAGAGTGATAGTATTTGGAGCTTTGGGAACCTCATGAGAGAGAGGCCCTCATGAATGGGATTAAGATTCCAGCAATCTAGTCAGCCTTATTTTCACCATGTGAGGATACAAGTCACAGTCTGCAACCCAGGAGAGGGTTCTCAGTGGAACCCAATCATGCTGTCCTCTTGATCTTAGACTTCCCAGTCTCCAGAACTGTGAGCAATATTAATAATGTATTTCTGTTCTTTATAAGCCACCTAGTCTATGGTACTTTATTATAGCATCCTGAGCCAAGTAAGCCATGGACTGTGACTCGCCATATTAGAAGGCCAAGTTGCACCATCTTCAAATTGCTAAATAATTTCTTCCTTTTCACTGGCCACTCCAAGGAACAGTTTTTCCTTAGTCTCTTAAACTGAATTTGCAAGAGCTTTCCCTGTTCCCTACACCAACAGTCAGATATGTTGAGAGTATTTTTCTTTTTATTGTGAATTTTTCCTGATTTAATTTGGTATGCCATTTTTTACAGAAATTTTATTACCATATTACTGACTATGGTACTGTGCAAAGATTAAGCCCAAATATTTCTAATTTATCTTATCTCCAAGGCTTTTGTACAGTTATAAAAAAAAGGCTTCACTAAGTACAGAGTTAGGTACTAGCTTATAGTATGGTACTTACTAAATGCTTTTGCTGCTGCTGCTGCTAAGTCACTTCAGTCATGCAACTGACTGTGCAACCCCATAGACGGCAGCCCACAAGGCTTCCACGTCCCTGGGATTTTCCAGGCAAGAACACTGGAGTGGGTTGCCCTTTCCTTCTCCAATGCGTGAAAGTGAAAAGTGAAAGTGAAAAGTGAAAGTGAAGTCACTCAGTCGTGTCTGACTCATAGCGACCCCATGGACTGCAGCCTACCAGGCTCCTCCATCCATGGGATTTTCCAAGCAAGAGTACTGGAGTGGGGTGCCATTGTCTTCTCTGAAAACTTTTGCTAGAAATTCTTAAAATTCCATTTTATTCCTCACTGTCAATTTCATCACTAACTTTACAACATTTAATTATCTATCCAAATATTCCTTGGTTGAAACTACAGTTGAAATTCTCTCTCCTGTTGGTGAGGATAATAAGTGTTATTTAGATGCCTTTAAGTTTCATAGAGAGTCTGTCTGATCAGATTATAAAATGGAGAGTGTTTTTATTTCCTTTATGATCATAATGGAAACATTTTGAAAATTGGAAAAGATATAATTAAAATTGATCACTTAAGATATAATTGGATTCAAAGAACACTAGGAAAGCCCACCTAGTGTTAATATAACATCAAGAAATTCCCCCAACTGCTAAGTAAACATTTTGTATCCTTGGGGCTAAAGTGATTTGCTGCATAATTGGAAAGCAATACTTTGTTTTGTTTTTGTTTTAACCAATGTTCCGTTATCCAAATCCACATTGAACCTATTAGATGACTCATAGAGCAATTTACTTACACCAAATGGAAGAACAAGGACAGAATTAATACCCTATCTGAAGGCCACTGACTTAAGAGAATATATATTCCCTTGCTTTGGGAGGTATGGAAGAATAATCTCAACAGTTAATAAAGAAAAAAAGAACTCCTTGTAGAAATTAAGAATTTTTTAAAAGACCAAAAAAAAAAAAATGAAGAAATCTAAAATTACAATGGCTTTCAAAAAATTAAACTTTAATCAGTTGCTTGGAAATGCTTTGAGGTTTTTTCTTCATCATCTTCTTTCTCCATGAAAGAGGAGAGTGAAAAAGTTGGCTTAAAGCTCAACATTCAGAAAACGAAGATCATGGCATCTGGTCCCATCACTTTATTTTGGGGGGCTCCAAAATCACTGCAGATGGTGACTGCAGCCATGAAATTAAAAGACGCTTACTCCTTGGAAGGAAAGTTATGACCAACATAGATAGCATATTGAAAAGCAGAGGCATTACTTTGCCAACAAAGGTCCGTCTAGTCAAGGCTATGATTTTTCCAGTGGTCCTGTATGGATGTGAGAGTTGGACTGTGAAGAAAGCTGAGCGCCGAAGAACTGATGCTTTTGAACTGTGGTGTTGGAGAAGACTCTTGAGAGTCCCTTGGACTGCAAGGAGATCCAACCAGTCCATTCTGAAGGAGATTAGCCCTGGGTGTTCTTTGGAAGGACTGATGCTAAAGCTGAAACCCCAGTACTTTAGCTACCTTATGCGAAGAGTTGACTCATTGGAAAAGACTCTGATGCTGGGAGGGATTGGGGGCAGGAGGAGAAGTGGACCACCGAGGATGAGATGGCTGGATGGCATCACTGACTCAATGGATGTGAGTTTGAGTGAACTCCAGGAGTTGGTGATGGGCAGGGAGGCCTGGCATGCTGCCATTCATGGGGTTGCAAAGATTCGGACACGACTGAGCTACTGAACTGAACTGAACTGAACTGATGAACCTAACATTCCAGGTTCCTACGCAATATTGCTCTTTACAGCATCGAACTTGGCTTCCATCCCCAGTCCCATCCACAGCTGGGTGCTGTTTTTGCTTTGTCTCTGTCTCTTCATTCTTTCTGGAGTTTTTCTCCACTGATCTCCAGTAGCATATTGGACACCTATCGACCTGGGGAGTTCATCTTTCAGTGTCCTATCTTTTTGCCTTTTCATACTGCTCATGGGGTTCTCAAGGCAAGAATATTGAAGTAGTTTGCCATTCCCTTCTCTAGTGGACCACATTTTGTCAGAACTTTCCACCATGACCTGTCCATCTTGTGTGGCCCTACCTGGCATGGCTCATAGCTTCACTCTGTTAGACAAGGCTGTGGTCCATGTGATAATATTGGTTAGTTTTCTGTGATTGTGGTTTTCCGTCTTTCTGCCCTCTGATGGAGAAGGATATGAGGCTTATGGAAGCTTCCTGATGGGAGAGACTAACTGAAGGGGAAACTGGGTCTTGTTTTCATGGGTGATGTCATGCTCAGTAAATCTTTAATCCAATTTTCTGTTAATGGGTGGGACTGTACCCTCCCCGTTGTTTGACCTGAAGCCAAACTATGGTGGAGGTAATGAAGACAGCGGTGACCTCCTTCAAAAGGTCCCATGCATACACTGCTGCACTGAGTGACCCCGACCCTGCAGCAAGCCACCGCTGACCCACGCCTGTCCCAGAGACTCGTGGACACTCACAGGTAAGTCTGGGTCAGTCTCTTTTGGGGTCACTGCTCCTTTCTTCTGGGTCCTGTTGCACAGAAGGTTCTGTTTGTGTCCTCAAAGAGTCTGTTTTCCCAGTCCTGTGTAAGTTCTGGTGGCTCCATTCTGGGGATAATGGTGACATCCTCCAGGAGGGCTTATGCCATACCCTGGTCTGCTGTACTCAGAGCTCCTGCCCCTGTGGCAGGCCACTGCTGACCTGTACCTCCACAGGAGACACTCAAGGACAGTTCTAGCTTAGTCTCAGGCTATCTATTTTATAGATAGCCAACATTAACCAACTCCATAGCACAGGGGACTCTACTCAATATTGTGTAATGGCCTATATGGGAAAATAATCTTAAAAAGAAGTGTATATATGTATAACTGATTCACTTTGTCATACACCTGAAAGTAACACAACCTTGTAAATCAATTATACTCCAATTTTTTTAAATTAATGATAGTAGGAAACAGATGAGCACAGAAATAAACTTATACATGAAGAGAATTTTCCACATATGATGAACTTGAATTTTAGTTTTCATGGCCTCATGGGGCTTAAGAGACAGGTCATAAATCTCAGTTCAGTTCAGTCACTCAGTTGTGTCTGACTTTTTGCAACCCCATTGACTGCAGCACACCAGGCTTCCCTGTCCATCACTAACTCCTGGAGCTTGCTCAAACTCAAGTCCATCAAGTTGGTGATGCCATCCAACCATCTCTTCCTCTGTTGTCCCCTTCTCCTCCTGCCTTCAATCTTTCCCAGTGTCAGGGTCTTTTCCAATGCGTCAGTTCTTCACACCACGTGGCCAAAGTATTGGAGTTCCAACTTCAGCATCAGTCCTTTCAATGAATATTCAGGACTGATGTCCTTTAGGATGGGCTGGTTGATCTCCTTGCAGTCCAAGGGACTCTCAACAGTCTTCTCCAACACCACAGTTCAAAAGCATCAATTCTTTGGCACTCAGCTTTCTAAACATCATAAATCTCATAAATGTAAAGGGCCCAGTCTTTAGATTTCATAAATTTCAGGGCCCACTCAAATTATAAAGACTGTTATAAGACCCCCACAGAAACCATTAATGCCAACGAAATAAATCGATTCTGAGAGATTTAGAAATAAGCCAGTCTAGAATATTAATTTAATCTCTAGATTGTACTTCTGGAAGTGGCTGAATAGAATATGTTAGACTAATCATCCTGAAAATTAAGGGAAAAAAAACTATAAACTCTAAAAAACACATTAAAAAAAAAAAAAAAACTACTTGAAGACATTGGCAGGTGAACAAAGAAGATAAGTTGACAGCTGGATAGAAGGAGTATTAGTGATTATCCCATTTTGTATGGCATTTAGCCTGAAGAGAAGTCCCAAGTCTAGTACTGGAAGACCAAAATACACATAGAAACCTGACAATTTTCCTGGCTTAACCAGAAAACAAAATCTGGGATAATCACAGCAGCTGAAAAATAAGAGAGGAAATTCCATGAAAGATAAATCCATAGATAGGGAGCTCTAATTCTGTATATAAGATCAACTTAAATCTCTGGCTGACTTTTGAACAATGTGTACATAAGACAGAGTTCGAGCAGCCAAGCTAAGCTAGAAGAACTAAACATGTTTCTGAGTTTAGGCATTGAGTTCAGACAAATCAAATATTTACCCAAATAAACAAAAATTATTAACCTTCAGAGAAGAGAAAATAAAATCCAGAATCTCTATAATACTTCAACCATAGAGTACAAGATACAATAAAATATTACTAGTTACAGGAAGAAACAGGAAAATAAGACTGATGAAAAGAAAAGGTAGCCAAAGAATCTTAACACCAAGACAATCAGAAATTTTAATTATCGGAGAAAGATTTTAAAACAGCTATTATAACTATATTCAAGTACATAAATAAAAATATACACACAGTATATGGAATATAAGCAAGCTTAACCAAGAATAGAAACTACTAAAAAGAATTAAATGGAAAATCTAAAACTTGAAAAAAATCAAGGGTGTTTGGACTTAGATATTAGTTGCATTTTTACCTTATCCTTAGTCTATTTTCACATGTTAAATTTATAACTACACATGAATAATAGCTAAGGCTAAAAATTTCTATTAAATAAAATATCTTGGTTTCTGAAAAAAAAAAAAAAAAGAAAAGAAAATACCTTAAATGTTTGCTACAAAGGCTTAACAATAGGTCAAAGATTGTTTAGGAAAGACATGGTAAATTTGATAGACCAGTAAAAATCTAGTCTCACGGAGAGGGAGAAAGGAGATAGAAAAAATGAATTTCTTTACTCAGTGATCTTCAAGGATAAGTATATTGCAGAAGAAGGAAATAACTTCTTTTAGAATTTATAACCATGAGCAAGACATGTATGGGCTTTTATCCAGAATTTCATTACCTTTCTGGTCTAAAAACAATTCATTCCTAGAATTAAAGTACTCTACAACTGGTAGTGTTCACAAAAGCATGACCAGACCAGAAGCAACCATAAAAATTAATCTAGAGGAATTCATATTCACTCATGCACCCAAGAAATGACAATGGGTACCTTTTTAAGGAAAAATCACTAGTACCACAGTACATGCAAGGTAGAACACAAAAATTTAAAAATCGAACAAGATACTAAGACCAAGAGTCAGCAGAAACAAACAGCAAATCACACATGCAATATCTTCAGATAGTACAATTCTAAGGTTCAAAATATGTGCTGTATATTTGAAATTTTAAATAATTTTTAAACTTTTGAAAATGTTATTACCAAGTAAAAGACGATAAAATTAGTCAAGCAGGCTGGAAAATATCTGTATAACTAAATATAATAATACAAAATAATGACTCATGGACAGCATATCAGATTTGACTCAGCTTAGGAGAGAATCAGTAAGCTAGAAGATATATGCCTAGAGATTATCCAGATTTGGGACACAAAAGGCAATAAGGAAAAAAGGATATGAGGATGATATAATCTATACTTCTCAAGAGTGGAAAAGAAGACAGAGAACATTTGCTACTGACTGAATCTAACTAAAGGAGATTCTGCCAAATATAGTTCAGTAAAAGGATGACAGCTGAGAAAAGTGGTAGAACAGTAGAGAGATTACTGAATAAAAAGATGTTCAGGTTATAAATCGTACATAAAAGTCTTGCCCAACATGGTGACAAAAAGTAGATATCAGTTTGTTTTGTTGTTGTTGTTTTTTTATGTTCATGGATTCTGTGGGACAAGAATTCAGACAAGGCACAGTAGGGATGGCTTAGTTTTCCTCTGAGATAGCTGGAGCCTCAACTTGAAAGACTTGAATGGCTAGGATAACTTGAACAATTGGGGACTGAAGTCATCTGAAGTCTTTTTTCATTCATATCTGTTGCAAGAACTGTTTCAACTCAAAGACTGGGTTCACCGAGGACTGTCTTTCAAAGAGAATGCATAAAACTTCACATGTCATCAACTTTTCACAACATGTCAACTGGATTCTGAGAGGATGTGTCCTGAGAGAGAACAGCAAAAAAAGGAGTATGTCAAGAGGCAAAAAAAAACTCCTCAAGATTTTTTCAAACTAAGCTTATTTGTCACAGAATGTTTCTGCTACCACATAAAGGTTCAGCAAGTCACAAACACTAGTCCATCATCTAAGGGAGGGTAAATAAACTCCACTTATTGATGATAGGGTAGTAAGATCACAGTCTGTAATAAACAAAAATAAGTGAGAGGAAATGACAAACTCAAAATTCAGAGTAGTAAATTACCTCAGAGTTAGGAGAACAAAGTATGAGATCAGCAAAGAAACCACAGAGACACTGTTTTGTTTTGTTTTCTTAATTTGGGTAGTAGGTACATAACTGATACTCTTGTGTAATTCTTTAAAGTTTACATATATTTATTTTTTATCTGCCAAGTATTTACTAAAAGAAATTTTAAAATGTATGTAATTCTGCCTACTTTGTGAAGAGTAGAACAAAGATGATCCACAGTAGAAATTGGCAGGCTTCTACAAGAAGATGTTACAGTACTCAAGGCGAAAGATATGGCTTGATAACGGGTAGGTGTAAACACAAGTGTTATATTCAGGATTCATTTTAGAAGTAGAAGCAAGAGATTCAGTTGAAGGAAAGAAGAGAGAAGTCCTAAAATTTTGGACTAATAGATGAAACAAATAGATGAAAGTAGAGTGATTTAAGGGATGGGGGTATAGTGATAGGAATGTGTTCAAACAGGAAATGGAAGCTTCCAAAAATAGGCTATAAACAAATGTATCATGTACTGGGGATGGAGGCTAGGTGTGAAGTGGTAAGTCGTACATCAGAAAAATCTCCATGTCCACAGTCAAAGCTTATGGTTTACAAAACTCTGAGCCCTCTGTGCAGCAAGCCAGCATCGTTTTATATTTAGGTAGTGATTTTTGATGTTATGCAACTTGAAAATTTGAATGGAATTTTCTGGGTTGTCTATAAGCTATAGGTAGGGATACTGACTGATGTGGAGAAGGCAATGGCAACCCACTCCAGTACTTTTGCCTGGAAAATCCCATGGACAGAGGATCCTGGTAGGCTGCAGTCCATGGGGTCGCTAGAGTCGGACACGACTGAGCGACTTCACTTTCACTTTTCACTTTCATGCATTGGAGAAGGAAATGGCAACCCACTCCAGTGTTCTTGCCTGGAGAATCCCAGGGACGTGGAAACCTGGTGGGCTGCCGTCTATGGGGTCGCACAGAGTCGGACATGACTGAAGCGACTTAGCAGCAGGGATACTGATGAATAGTGAACTTGCAGTAAAAAAAAAAAAAAAAAAAAGAGGAAAGGAAGAATTCTGTTCCAGACCTCACATTTTGAGGAGTCTATGGAAATGTCACTTATTATTTAGTTGCTAAGTTATATCCAACTCTTTGTGACCCCATGGACTTGTAGCCTGCCAAGCTCCTCTTTCCATGACACTTCCCAGCCAAGAATACTGAAGTGGGTTGCCATTTCCTTCTCCAGGGGATCTTCCTGACCCAGGGATCTAACTCAGATCTCCTGCACTGCAGGTGGATTCTTTACTGCTCTGCCACTCTCACTAGGCAGTTGCTATTTATGTATTTACTACATAAACAGAAACATAGGAACCAAAGTATCATTGATCCAGAAAAGAATTCTGAATCCATTCCTCATTTTAAACCTGGTAAAAAAAAATCAGATGGTTTCTTAGTGCCTACACCTCTCCAGTAACTATGAGTGGGTTTGGGAATTTCCAGCAGCAATCTGTTTTCAGGCAAGTCTCTGCTTTTTCCACTAACCTGCCAAAGCAAGGGTTTCTTCCACTGAGATTTTTCTCACCTGAGTGAAATGTATTTCCTGCCTTTATTCAGAATGCCCTGTCTCTGACTTCAATACGGTTTCACATTCTAGTAAGGTTATGATGAAGAAAGATGATAGAGTTGACAGCTGGATAGAAGGAATAGTAATGAGTATCCCATTTTGTATGGCGTTTAGCCTGAAAAGAAGTCCAAGTCTAGTGCTGGAAGACCAAAATGCACATAGAAACCTGACAGCTTTCCTGGCTTAACCAAAAAACAAAATCTGGGATAATCACAGCATCTGAAAAGTAGGGGAGAAAATTCCATAAAAGAAAAAAACATAAATAAGGAGCTCTATCTAATTATATATACAAGGTCAACTTAAATCTCTGACTGACTTTTGAACAATGTATACATAAGACAGAATTCAAGCTGCCAAGTGAAAGCTAGAAGAACTAATGTTTCTGAATTTAGGTTTTGAGTTCAGACAAATCAACTATTTACCCATATTAAAAAAAATAGTAACCTTTAGAGAAAGGAAAATGAAATTCAGAATCTCTATAATATTTCCACCATGGAGTACAGGATACAATAGAGTATTTTAACTGTAGAGTTGAAATCCCCTTATGTTAGGACTGCACTTTGGAGAACTCAATATGCTTTCTCATACATCACTTCATTTACACCTTCTAATACTTTTTTGAGGTAGTTTGGAAGGTGGCAGTTATCCCCATTTTTTAAGATGAGGCAGTCAAGATCTTTACTGGTAATGTGAATTGCCCAAGATCATAATAATTATTAAGTGGTAGAGTATAAACTCACCTCCTTGAGATCTTGTGTTTCTTTTATATCTTATAGTGGTTTGCATGTTGAGGAAAAGTACTAGTTCTTCTCTCCTGGATGTTTGTACTCTAAGGACATTTGCTGTAACTTTTTAGATTTGCATAATGAGATTAGCAAATAGAATGTTTGCTCCAAGTAACAAAAATAACATAACCAATATTGCAATTAAAATTAAAAGAAAGACTATGGTTGTTCATTTTTTTCCTTAAAATCATTTCAAAACATTTTCTAATCTTTAACTCATCTGTTACTGATAACACTTTTATAAACTGGCCATGGCAGATAATTTTATCATTTAAAAAAATGAAGAAATGGAGCCAGAGAAAGGTGAAGCTAGTTGCAAAACAACTACAAATAGAGCCTCATAATTTTCAAGATCGAGATATTTTGCTAAGTCCTACTTTCATTTTGATTGAAATTTCCTTTAGAAAATCACTGCATTATGTTAAAAATCATACTACAATGAAAGTGTATCCTAGGTGCTGTCATATGCAAAATTTTAATGCTTAAAGAGAACAATTTCTCGATATTGGTATATTAAGAACACAAGGATCATTTTCAAAGGTAGAAATTCCTTAAATAACAAAATGAATTTTAATGTGTTAGCAAAAAAACAATTGATTTTGATTTATTCAATAAGCTTTTGTTTCTTCAAATCTCACCAAGAAACACGGCTTAGTCGTGTCTGACTCTTTGCAATCCCATGGACTGTAGCCTGCCAGACTTCTCTGTCCATGGGGATTCTTCAGGAAGGAATACTGGAGTGGGTTGCCATGCCCTCCTCCAGGGGATCTTCCAACCCAGGAATCAAACCCAGGTCTCCTGCATTGCAGGTAGATTCTTAATGTCTGAGCAATCAAAGCAAGAAAGTTTTAATTTAAAAAATCCGCTTCCTAAGCTTTTTCTTACCTCTGTTGTCCAGAGTTTGAAACACTATTTCAAGTGGTTATTTTGGGTGAAAATTACAGATTACTTTTCATTTTTTGCCTTATATATTTCTCCACTGTTTTAAGTATATTTTCATAAAAATATATCACTTTTATAATCAGAAAAATGTAGAAAGAAAAGATTATTTAAAATGTTTTGAATTGTGGTGTCTTCTCTAAAATTTTTTAGAAACAACCATTTCATTTTGGTATAATAGCTGAATGTGGGATAATGTACTAAAAGTTATTAGATTTGAAGTAATATTTCTGTAACTCCATATAAGTATTATGATTCATTGAATGTTTGCTGTGTTTTTATGCTAATCCAATCAGATTATTTTAGAAAAATTCATGACCAGGAATCCTAACGATACATTTTGAAACAAACACAGTTTTTGAAATACACAAAAATAGATGTCACAAAGATTTTATTGGAAACATTTCTGCCAGCAATTTGGTTATGACTTTATTTACTTTTAAATTTATTAATCATGATAAGGATACCCATCTTTACAATATACTCTGGCAGATAGATGCTAGAAAATATAACTAAACATATTCTTAGTTCTATGATGTTGAATCTAGATTCAGTTCTGAAACTTTGATTCAACTTCTTTATATTAAACCCCTTGAACCAGTGTTTGATTCAAGCTATTTCAAACCTGGCAGAACTTTAGAGGTTAAAGGCTAGTCTTCAATGACATTAAAGAGAACAGTGATTTGGGAAATCCCTTCAGTGTGTGTAGGAATGTCTGGAATACAGAATGAACACTATTATAGAAACAAAAAACCTTAGATAAATAATAATTTTTGGCTGTTACATACGTGGTTTTTTTCCCTTTTTTATTCCAAATGCCCACAAAATATCCTTGCTTTTCTATTGTACTTTTGTAAAAGACAAAATTATTCATGATACTTGCTAAAGATAGTAAGGAAGACTTTATTCAAAGGGGAACTATTGTGATAGGTAGAGGGATATTATAGTGGGGGAGAAAGATTGGGTTCAACCCTGAATACAAGAAAAAATGGGAAATACAGTCAAGGAACAAGTTGTGATCAAGTGGGTGAAAAATTACCTAGAGGAAACATCATGAGTAAGGGGTGATTCTGGTTAAACTGACTTAACAGGATTCTTGCTGAAAGCAGGCCAGGATGATTGATTAGACATCACTCAGGAGAGGGTGAAACATAAGGGACCCAACTAGATATCAAGAGTGATCAAATACAGAGGATGGGGGATTCTTGTTAAACTAATTGGGATTCTGACTAAAATTTGACAATGCGCACATGAACATAGAACTCTAATAGTTGAGGTCTAGTTGAAAAAGAACTCAGAGGAGCCTGTGCAGACTTTGTCGTTGCACTCAGTTTTAAATTTGATAGGGAGCTGTGGTACTCCTTTGGGGGAAATAAGAAGAGACCTTTATAATTTAAGGTTAATAAAAATCATTGTTGTCACTCTCTATTAGATACTGTTGGTAATCAAATATAAAGCAAAATCAAAATTTAAATTATAAATTTTAAGCCCTATGACATCTAAGTTATCCAACCATACAATTGTCCAAAGCTTATATCTTTTCACTAGTGATGGTATTTTGCTTCCCTTTACCTAGAAAAGCTTGCCCTCAGAGGCCCCATCTAATTGGGCAGTTTATCCTAAAGATAAAGGGTAATTTTTGTACAAAATGAGGTACTATAGCTTCATATGTGGTAACAAATGTATAATTTGAGCAGCAACACTCAGGTAAAGCCTAAGTATGGAATATTATTCTAGTAATCACCAGTTAGTATTGAAAATGTAAGATGGAGATGAGAAGAGCATAAAATGGAAACCAGTCTCTGACAAATCTTCCATCCAACCAAAGAAAATCCAAATACAGAGCAGTAGCCTATAAAAAGCTATATCTTTGTTAAGAAAAACTTAACTTACAATCAAGAGAAGGTATTGGGAGCTCTTAGCTTTTAAAAATCAGGGAAAATGAAGGCATTACAAAGATAATTTAACTCCAATTGTTTAAAGAACAATGTTACTTAGAATTCTGCTTGATAGAGTTAATTCCTACATTTGAACACACAGAATGTAGGCTGCCCCAATGGCCTGACCATGTCACAAACCTAAATCTAAGTCAACCTACGTTTATGGGAGGCCCCTGTCAAGAAAATGTATATCCCTATCACAATTTTCCAACTCAACTTTAGCTGGCGTATCTTACCCTACAAAACAGAACTCACTAGACTTACCAGGAAATCACTGACCTCCTAGCCAGTGATGCAGTTTCCATGTTGCTGTTTTTAATGCTCGTAAAACTCACTCTTGCGCAAAAATCCCTCTAGAGGACTGATCTACTGCTTATGAGGCATATACTCTCCCAATTCATGGATTTTTTCCCTTAAATAAAGGATATCAAACTTGCCACCAAATTGTTTTATTGTTGTCATTTGACTTAGTTGTCACTTTCCCTCATATTGGAATGGCTCCAGATAATTTTAGAATCCAGTTCAGAAGAGGTAACAGATAGGGTGACATATTTAGTTTGGTTTTAGTGGGATATGTTTGTGTTTGCCAATTATTCTGGTGATAGTTAAGCTATTGCTAACTGTCTCAGTGTAGGAAGAATTTGATGAATTCTCCTGCTTATCCTGTCACTCAACTATCATGACATAAATGCAGGGAGAGAAATTATTTCACCCAGTACCATTAGTATATAGACAATAGAAGCCCAACAGAAGCTAGTAGGCAGAAAATTCCATTTTATCTTACAACTTATATAGGAAAAAAACTATACAGGTTTTCCAAATTTGATAAGAATTTAAAATATAATATGAAGTATTATATAACTTTTGAAGCTTAAAGAAAAATCTCTAATTATCAAAAACAAATTCTGAACAACTATTCTAAAAGAGAGAAAAACCAAAAAGATGAACAGAAAATATAAATAAATATATTGGACAACAGTAAATTTTTTCTTCATTTTATTTTTTACATTATATGAGACTGAAAATTTGCATTTATGATTGTAGACTCTAAAAATTATTTTTATTCTCTTAACTAATTCCATTAAGGAGCTAAAATTAAAAACAAAATGTTGATAGTGAGCTTTCAAATACTCACTCAGCCCAAAGGAAAAGCAATATTTTTAAAGTAAAAAATCACAGGTATCAGATCCTACTGCATTCTAAAAATACACTAACTATAACATTATGCCTAAAGACAATTATTTTGTCTTTTCCACATCAAATATGTTTTTCAGGGTAGGGGCTAATAAGGGTCTGGAATTCCATGTAGAAAAAGATATGCTAATATTTAATATACTTATGTATCAAGAAGTATCAGCCATACTCTGATGCTCTGAGATTAAATTAGAACAACTTTACTTTTCTGAATTGGGAAATTCAAGAAAAGGGATATACTGTTTATCTTGGAAATCTTCTAAAGATTATTTTTAGAGAGTTACAGTTCTATAAAGAACTATATTTTTTTCCTAGGGCCAGGCCAGTTGTCTGTGACACTTGTATATCTTAGAACTAACTGGTACTTTTAATAATGGAAATGAAAAAAAAAAACACATTTTTTTCAATGTGATACTTTGTTGCTTTGTGTTTTTGATGGGATGCAAACTGCAAGCTATTTAACATACTCAAAGTGCTGTTAGAAAAAGCTATCATTAGCATTTAGAATGTCTTTAAAAATCCTATCCAGTATGATGGCATATGTATGGGATGATAATGAAGTAAAAGGAATGATTTAACGAATGAATAATGTTTTTCTATTCATAGTACCATATCTACAATGACAACTAGAGCTGGGTAAATGGCCATGGAATAGCTTTATTCAAGCAGGCAGAAATTATTGGTGTGGGGTTTGAGGAAAAAATTATAACTTGAATTCCTCCAATGTTGTACCTGTTAAGAAAAATGACACTGTAGAGTAAGACAGCATTGCTGGGAAATTCCAATTTTTATTGGAGTGTGCAAAATGAATTTTTCTTATCAGTTATAAAAACAACTGGAGATATCAAAATGTTTAAAGAGAATTTGGAAAGAATGAAAACTAACTTTAAATATGTTATATTCAAGAGGGTGAGACAAGATGGTAGAGTATGAAGATCCTGGGTTCTCCTCCTAGGAATACACCAAAATTACAACTATATATGGACAGTCTATTTCTGAGAATTACCTGAAGACTAACAAAAGATCTTCCACAAGTAAAAAGTAAAAGCCACAATGAGATAGGTAAGAGGGGCAGAGATACAGTCTGGCCAGGCCCCACTCTCCCAGCACTGCATCCCATAATGCAGAAGAGATGCCACAGCTTAAGAGGCTCCTCTGAACTGAGGGCTCCATGCAGTACTTGGGTTCCCCAGGCCAGGTAAATTGCACCAGGAAGACTACTAGCCTCAATAATATCTGGCTTTGGAAACTCATAGGGCTTACATCCAAGAGAGCCAGAGGGCTGCAGGAAACCAAGACTCTGTTCTTAAAAAGCAGATGCAAAACTTCAGTCAACCATATCCTAGCTCAGAGGTAGCAGTCTGAAAAGCAATTGAGTCATAGGTGGAGATTCATTGACTAATTCTAGAATATGCTTAAGGGGCAGAGGGATCTGTTGGAACTTTCTGTGGGTACAGAAGAGCTGATGGGTACCATTTTTTGTTGGTTTATTTATGGTTCATCCTCTACCAAGCTGTCCTAGCACTGGCAGATATAATTTCTCTCTTCCCATCTAATCAATTAACACCACTCAATCTGATCTGTATTAACTTATGGATCTGACAGCCAGGGCTCCTGCAAAGTGGCTCCCCCTACTCCACCAGGAACCAATAGCTGTTCTTAATCAAAAGCATAGCCCCTCCAAAACAGTCCCCCATCTCCATAGTCCTAGCTGGCAGCCTCAGCCAGCAGTGGAGCCCCTTCACTGTAACCCCATGCTGCATCAATCCTGACAAGCACCAGAGCCACATTCTAAAGGGGCTCCCTACCTTGCCAGAACCAACAGATGCCTTAGATAGCAACATTGCCCCTCCAAGGGCCAGCCTTGCACACCAGAGAACTAGCGACAGTTGTGACCAGTCCTTACAGCCAGCTGCTTCAGGGACAGCCCCACATAATAATGGCCTTGCAACAAGTGTGGCCTCACTACAACAGAAGGACAAATACAGTCCACACAGGGGATGCTCCTGGATCACCTGGCTCTGGTGACTGAGGGGAACAAACTATTGGATCCCACAGGACACATTCTATACAAAACCACTCTTTTAAGACTAGGAGATGTAGCTGATTTAGCTAATACATAGAATACAGAGAATTGGGAAAAATGAGGAGACAAAGGAATATGGTCCAAATGAAAGAACAACAAAAATTCCCACAAAAAGAACTACAAAAAAAAAAAAAAAAAAACAGAGGAAAACAACCTTCCAGGTAAGAAATTCAAAGTAATGATCATAAAAATTTAAACAGCTCAAGGGAAGAATGGAGGAACAGATTGAGAATTTCAACAAGGAGAAAATATAAGAAAGAACCAATCAGAGCTGCAGAACATAGTAAAGAAAACTATGCTAGAAAGAATGAACAGTGGATTAGATGGCACAGAAGGATCAGAAATCTGGAAGAAAGGTTAATGAATTTTCCCAAGTTGAACAACAAGAAGAAAAAATAAACCAAAAAATGAGGGTAGTTTAAGGAACATCATGGATAACATCAAGTGTAGTAACATTCACATTATGGGGGTCCTAGAAGGAAAAGCACCCCATTCCAGTACTCTTGCCTGAAAAATCCCATGGATGGAGGAGCCTGGTAGTCTGCATGCAGTCCATGGGGTCACTAAGAGTCGGACAGGACTGAGCGACTTCACTTTCACTTTTCACTTTCATGTATTGGAGAGGGAAATGGCAACCCACTCCAGTGTTCTTGCCTGGAGAATCCCAGGGACGGGGGAGCCTGATGGGCTGCCATCTATGGGGTCGCACAGAGTCGGACATGACTGAAGCGACTTAGCAGCATCAGCAGCAGCAGAAGGAAAAGAGAGAGAAAAGGACAGAAAATCTGTCCTTTCTGAAGATACAATAATTGAAAACTTTCCTAAGCTGGTGAAAGAAATGCATATCTATGTAAAGGAAACATAGAGCATCCAAAGCAAGATGAACTCAAAGATACCCACACTAAGATAAAATATAATTAAATGTCAAAACTTAAAGAGAGAATCTTAAAAAGAGCAAGTTAAAACAACTAGTTACATATAGTGACCTAGTGAAAGTTGCTCAGTTGTGTCCAACTCTTTGTGACTCCATGAACTATACAGTCCATGGAATTATCCAGGCCAGAATACTGGAGTGGGTAGCTTTTCCCTTCTCAAAGGGATCTTCCCAATCCAGGGATTGAACCCATGTCTCCCATATTGCAGGCAGATTCTTTACCAGCTGAGCCACAAGTGAAGCCCAAGAATACTGGAGTGGGTAGCCTACCCCTTCTCCAGTGGATCTTCCCGACCCAGGAATCAAACCAGGGTCTCCTGCATTGCACGTGGATTCTTTACCAACTGAGTTATCAGGGTATCACTATCAGCTGACTTTCCAGCAGAAACTTTACAAGGCCAGAAGGAATTAGCACATGTTCAAAGTATTGAAAGGAAAAAACTTACAACCAAGAATATTCTATCTAGCAAATTTATCATTCAGAGTTGAAGGAGAGATAAAGAGTTTCTGAGATAAGCAAAAGCTAAAGGAGTTACTGTTAAACTGACCTCACAGGAGACATTAAAGACTTCTTTAAACAGAAAACAAACATAATTAGAAGTAAGAAAACTATGAAAGAAAAAAATAACTGGTAAAGGGAAAAATTCACTAAAATTAGCAGATCGACTATATAACCAGTATGCAAATTAAAAGATGAAACAACTAAAATTATATCCACAAATTAGTAAGATATACACAAAATAATGGAGAAGGCAATGGTGACCCACTCCAGTACTCTTGCCTGGCAAATCTCATGAACAGCGGATAAGCTGCAGTCCATGGGGTCGATAGGAGTCAGACACGACTGAGCGACTTCACTTTCACTTTTCACTTTCATGCATTGGAGAAGGAAATGGCAACCCACTCCAGTGTTCTTGCCTGGAGAATCCCAGGGACGGGGGAGCCTGGTGGGCTGCCATCTATGGGGTCGCACAGAGTCAGACACGACTGAAGCGACTTAGCAGCAGCACACAAAATAAAAGATGCAAACGATACTGTCAAAAACATAAAACTTGCAGGATGGGGCCAGTAAATACATAATGCTTTGAGAACACACTCTGCAAGACCATTATCATTCTGATAACAAATTCAGACAAAGATTCCACACACCAACACAGAATTACATCCCAATATCCCTGGTGAACATAGATGCAAGAATCCTCAATGAAATACTGGCAAGTGGAATCCATAAATATATAAAAAGGATCATACACCATGATCAAATGGGATTTATCCTAGGGATGCAAGTGTATTTTAATATCTGTAAATCAATCAACAAGATACACCATATTAACGAAATGAAAGATAAAAGTCATATGATCATCTCAATAGATACATAAAAAGCTTTTGACAAATTCAACATTCACATGTGAAAAAACCTCTTAACTAAGTGGGTATAGGTAGAATAAACCTTAACATAATATAGGCCATACATGACAATCCCACAGATAACAGGATACTCAATGGTGAAAAGCTGAAAACATTTCTTCTAAACTCAGAAATGAGACAAAACACTTTTTTCAACATAATATTGGAAATCCTAGCCACAGAAATTACATAAGAAAAAGAAAAGGCATTGAAATTGGAAAGAAAAATGTCAGTTTGCAAATGACTTGATACTATATACAGAAAACACTAAGGACTCTACAAAAGAAAAACTATTAGGATAAATGAATTCATAAAATTTGCAGGATACAAAATTAATATACAGAAATCTGTAGAATTTCTATACAAAATAGTGATTTATCAGAAAGAAACATAAAGAAAATGATCCTATTTACAATGGCATCAAAAACAATAAAAATACTTTGGAATACATTTAACCAAGAAGGTGAAAGACCTGTAATTTTAAGAACTATAATTGTTGAAAAGAAATAGAAGATGACAAAGGTCAGTGGAAAGGTGTACTATGGTCATCAACCAGAAGAATTAATATTGTTAAAATGACCATACTAGTCAAAGTAATATAAAGATTTAATGCAATTCCTAACAAAAGTATCAATAGCATTTTTCAGAGAACTGGAAAAAATAATCCTAAAATTTGTATGAAAACACAAAGACCCAGGATAGTCAAGGCAATCTTGAGAAAGAACAAAGCTGGATGTGTCACACTACTTGATTGTAAACTATCATACAAAGCTATACCAATCAAAGCAGTGTATGAAAAGTGAAAGTGTTAGTCACTCAGTCGTGTCTGATTCTTTGTAACCCCATGGATTTTAGTCCTTCAGGCTCCTTTGTCCATGGGATTTTCCAGGCAAGAATACTGGAGTGGGGATTCCCTTCTCCAGGGGATCTTCCCAACTCAGGGACTGAACCCAGGTCTCTCGCATTACAAGCAGATTCTTTACCACTGAGCCACTAGGGATGCCCAGAATAGTACTAGCATAAAAACAAACACATACATCAATGGAACAGAATACAAAGCCCAGAAATAAAAGTACACTTATATGGTCAATTAGTCTTTGACACAGGAGGCAAGAATATACAATGTGGAAAAAAAGTTTCTTTAATAAAAGGTGTTGGGGAAACTAGACAGCTACATGTAAAAGAATGAAACTGGACCATTCCTTGAATGATATACAAAAAAAACCTCAATCAACTAAAGACTTAAATATAATACCTGGAACCATAAATCTCCTAGAATAAAAAAATAGGCAGCACATGCTTTGACATCAGTCTTGTGTGCTGTGTGCTAAGTCGCTTCAGTCATGTCCAACTCTTTGTGACCCTATGGACTGTAGCCTGCCAGGCTCCTCTGTCCATGGGATTTTCCAACAAGAATACTGCAGTGGGTTGCTATTTCCTACTCCAGGGAATCTTCCCAACGCAGGGATCAAGCTGGCATCTCTTACATCTCCTGCACTGGCAGGTAGGTTCTTTACCATTAGTGTCATCTGACATCAGTCTTAGCAATACTTTTTGGATCTGTTTCCTCAGGCAAGGGCAACAATAAATAAATGGAAGTACATCAAACAAAAAAGTTTTTGAACAGCAAAGGAAACCATCAACAGCCTATGAAATGGGAAAAAATATTTATAAATGATACATCTGAGAGTAGTTTAATATTCAAATTACAAAAGAAGTCACAAAATTAAGTATTTAAAAAATCCAGTTAAATAATAGTCAGAGGACCTCAATATACATTTCTACAAAGAAGCCATACAGATTGCCATTAGACACATGAAAAGTTGCTCAGCATCACTAGTTATGTAAATAAACTAATGTAAATAAAAGCCACAATGAGATATTACCTCAGCCCTATCAGAATGGCTGTCATCAATAAGACAAATAACACATGTTGGTAAGGATGTGGAGGGAAAAAATGCAACCTTTTTGCACTGCTCATGGCAATATAAATTGTTGCTACCAATAAATTGAAAACAGAACTACTGCATCATCCAGCAATTCCACTCTAATAAATTTGTATGGTATGGTAACAGATGGTTACTGAACTAATAGTGGTGATCATTTCATAATGTATTTGAATGTTTGATCAGTATGTCATGCACCTGAAACTAACATTATATTGTATGTCAACTATACTTCAATTTCAAAAAAAGGACTGATTTAAAACCACATTTTGCAAACTAAAGGGAAAAAAAAAAAAAAAACACTCAAGAGAAACAGACCAGATTTGGGATTAAGAGAGGCAGGGGTATGGGTGGAATAGGAGACAATAAGTAAAAGTGGTAAAATGTGTATTAAGATATGTGAAACAGATCGCCAGTCCAGGTTTGATGCATGAGTCAGGGTGCTCAGGGCTGGTGCACTGGGATGACCCAGAGGGATGGGATGGGGAGGGAGGTGGGAGGGGGGTTCAGTATGGGGAACACATGTAAATCCATGGCTGCTTCATATCAACATATGGCAAAAACCACTACAATATTGTAAAGTAATTAGCCTCCAACTAAAATAAATTAATTTAGAAAAATAAAAAAAATTAAAAAATAAAAATAAAAAAATAAAGGTGGTCTATAAAATAAGTACTAGGGATATAAACTTATTGCATCAATCATTTCACAATATATGTATGCAAAGTGATCATGTGGTGTATCTTAAACTTATACAGAGTTATATGTCAACTATATCTCAATAAAATTGAAAAAAAAATTAAAATTAAAAAGCAAAAGAAAGTGTCCAACTAAAACATAGTATAAGTTGGAGGGAAGAGATTTCAATATTATCTTGCTACTCAATTAGCATAGATTTCTCACCAGGCTAAAAAACAACAAATTCAAATAAAGTGGTAGAATTTAATCAATTAGTAAACCTATGAAAATTCCTGGAGGGGAGAAAATTTTACCATCTCAAAATGTGCCTCTTTGTTGTATTGTTTATGTTAAGCTTGTTTTTAAAAGCAAAACAGCAGACATTAAAGAATCTGTGAAAACTGGGTAGAAATATACTTTTTTATCAGAAACATTTATATTTATAAGAGAAATCTCCATTTTAAGAGTATCTCCCTCTGCGTGCCAGGAAGAGATGCGTGAATAAATCTCTAGAAATTTTTAATCAGTGGAGAAGGTAGTGATCTAAATCTGCAAAACAACTCTACTCTTGTTTACTGTTCTTTGCATGGTCACTTCCCATAACTAACTTCCCACCTGTGACATCTTTTTCCTTTAGCTGAAGAAGGGGCTTCCCAGGTGGTGGTAGCACCAACCTGTCTGCCAATGCAGGAGACGCAAGAGACACGGTTTTGATCCCTGGGTGGGGAAGATCCCCAGGAGAAGGAAATGGCAACCCACTCCAGTATTCTTTCCTGGAGAATCCCATGGACAGAGGAGCCTGGTGGGCTACCATCCATAGCATTGCACAGAGTCAGACCGACTGAAGTGACTTAGCATGCACAAATGCATGGTAATGGCTTCAGCTATTTCAGAAAGTTAGTTTTCTTGGGTCTTTCTCATGTTTACAAGTAGTATATATGTTATTAAATTTTGTTTGATTTTTCTCCTGTTAATATGAAATAGCAATTTAATTATTAGAGCAGCCAAAACAACCTAGAAGGGAAAAGGGAAATTTTTTTATTTCTACACTCCCTTACTGTGAGCATGGAATATACGTGTACAAATGTACACTGTTGGCCAACTCCAAATGGCTTGAGGCAAAATCTAAATGCTTTGAAGCAAGTATCTAAGGATACTCACTTTAAGGGGTAGCAGTAATCGGACACCACTGAAGCGACTTAGCAGCAGCAGCAGTATCACTTCCGTCATCTTTTTAAACAAAGGGGCTATTTCCTAAGCTTCCATGAATTATTTTTAAATGAGAGAATGAACTTTGAAAAATGACTGCAACCAGGACTTCCCTGGTGGTCCAGCAGTTAAGACCCCACCTTCCAGTGCAGAGGAGGTGGGTTAGATCCCTGATCAGGAAACTATTAATAAGATCCCACATGCTGCAGGACAACTAAGCCCATGCACTGCAACTACTGAGCCCACATGCTCCCACATGCCACAATTAGAGAGAAATCTGTGTGCCACAACTCAGGCCTAATGCAGCCAAATGAATATATATTTTTTAAATGTCTGCAACCATTTGAGCTATATGGGAAATACTTTATTCCTATCATTTTATTGGTAATTTTAATTAAATCTTAAAAAGCCTATTATCTAATTTCATTCTCCTGACAGACACTGCAGACTATATAAGTGGATATCATGATCAGTTACTTATAGGATTTCCTGCTTTGATGGCATACTTAATTTTGATTATTCAAATTGTAGTGACTCTACTTTTGCATAATATAGTTGGAAAAGACATGGTTTCATATTTGTATTTTGTGATACCATTTTTCCTCTCAAGGTCACAAATACTGAGTAAAAGGCAGTGATTTTCCTTTTCAGTTCAGATTTCTTTCCTGTTTTATAAATAGAAGTGTATTCTTTTGCCAGATAGGTAAAATTTAACAGTAAGGATTTGTATTGCTGTCAGGCTTGTAACCTTCAGTCAGACACTTAACTTTTTTTTTTAATTATTAAAGTAGTTTATCTCAAAAATGGTACCTCAAGATGCATATTAAATATCAACTAGTTAGCTTCTGGTATAAAAGCTATTTACCCTATTATTCTGAGCAAAAACATGGCAGTTACAACATTTGCTAGTTAACTTGTATTTTCTAAGACCCAATTTACTGTATGTTTTAAAGGCAATAGCATTTTTTCTTTTCTTTTCCAGCAATATAAACAAAGTTGATGTCCTACTAATGTTGGCATGAAAAACATCTAAGAACATTCATAAAGTATCAACATTTTCAGATATCTCATGTTTTTCTTATCATTGTGAGTTTCATTTTATGATAATGTAGAATGTGTTTACCTCTGTACTTGATTATGTTTTCATTAAAGTGGAAGCATTCAACTCCTATAGAATCTGTTTTATAATGTCACTCGTGGGAACTTAGATTTGATTATTCTACTCTCTAAATTTAAAACCTATGATATAGAAAATTTTGGTATTATATCGTTCACTTCTAAGGAAAATATAATTCACTTTTCTTGACATTAGCATGGCAAAGGACAATTTTTCTCTGATATGTTTCTGTGTAATACAACTATTTACTTGCAGCTCATCATACAGGGCAGGAGAGAAATTAAATTTCATTCTTTCTTCAGACATGAATACACAAATTCGACTGTGGCCACATTCTAGAACAAGTGAAGCTCTTTTAAAAATAATTTACAGGGCAGCTTTTTGAAACATTGTCGGTTTTTTCCTTTATTTTTTGACAAACTAGAACATTCCAAAACTTAAAAACAATGCATGGAAATGTAAAATTAACACATCGCATATTTATTCAAATCATTCATTGATGTGAGAACCAGTAAGTTTGCAAACTGGTTCCAAGAGAATCTGGAAAGCTAGATATTGATAAGCAAGTGGATGCGGTTCAGAACCCACAACTCCCCCAAAAATGACATCTTGGTGTATTGAATATTTTTAAGCTGAAAGAGTTCGAGAACAGCAGAAGCAGGAAGGCCACTCTGACCTTCCCCTTCCCCTACCTCAACCCTGCCCATCTCCTTAGAAAGTCCTATGGTCCTCGTGTGAGAGGGTGTTCTCCCTCTTCCTGGGGGAAAGGAACATTTTCATCTCCAAAGACAAAGGGAGACTAAGAAGAATTCTAACAAACGGAACTTGCTAAGTTTACCCCAGTTTATTATACTCACCCCATACTCTTTAACCTATCCTATTCCTCCACATCTGTCCACTCTTCATCAAGCCTAGCATGAAAAAACCTCATCTGTTTCTTTGGGTCATTTCCTTATGAAGGCTCCCATGTCACATAAAACTTACATTAAATAAATTTAAATGATTTTCCATTAAGTAGTTTTCATCAGTTTAATTTTCAGACCCAAAGACCCTAAGAAGGGCCAATGAAAAAGTTTTCTTCCCCTGCTGCTGCTGCTGCTGCTGCTAAGTCGCTTCAGTCATGTCCGACTCTGTGCAACCCCATAGACGGCAGCCTACCAGGCTCCGCCATCCCTGGGATTCTTCAGGCAAGAACACTGGACTGGGTTGCCATTTCCTTCTCCAATGCATGAAAGTGAAAAGTGAAAAGTGAAAGTGAAGTCGCTCAGTCGTGTCCGACTTTTAGCGACCCCATGGACTGCAGCCTACCAGGCTCCTCCGTCCATGGGATTCCCCAGGCAAGGGTACTGGAGTGTGTTTCTTCCCCTATAATGTTAATAAAAGAAGCCTAGGATACAATTGTTAAGTTAAAACCAAAAGTAGTGAGTGTCCTTCAAAATTAAAACTAAACTCTAAGGGTGATTTTTGATAGAAGGTAAATTATTTACATTTTTACTAGAAAATTTAGCATTTACATGCATGCTGTCACTGGCTCAGTTGTGTCCAACTCTTTGTGATCCCATGGATTATAGTCCACCAAGCTCATCTGCCCATGGACTTTTCCAGGCAAGAATACTGGAGAGGGTTGCCATTTTTCCAGTTCATTTCAGTCGCTCAGTCGTGTCTGACTCTTTGCAACCCCATGAATTGCAGCATGCCAGGCCTCCCTGTCTATCACCAACTCCCAGAGTTCACTCAAACTCATGTCCATTGAGTGGGGGATGCCATCCAGTCATCTCATCCTCGGTCATCCCCTTTTCCTCCTGCCCCCAATCCTTCCCAGCATCAGAGTCTTTTCCAATGAGTCAACACTTCGCATGAGGTGGCCAAAGTATCGGAGTTTCAGCTTTAGTATCAGTCCTTCCAAATAACACTCAGGACTGATCTCCTTTAGAATGGACTGGTTGGATCTCCTTGCAGTTCAAGGGACTCTCAAGAGTCTTCCCCAACACCACAGTTCAAAAGCATCAATTCTTTGGCGCCCACCTTTCTTCACAGTCCAACTCTCACATCCATACATGACCACTGGAAAAACCATAGCCTTGACTAGATGGACCTTTATTGGCAAAGTAATGTCTCTGCTTTTCAATATGCTATCTAGGTTGGTCATAACTTTCCTTCCAAGGAGTAAGCGTCTTTTAATTTCATGGCTGCAGTCACCATCTGCAGTGATTTTGGAGCCCAGAAAAATAAAGTCTGACACTGTTTCCACTGTTTCCCCATCTATTTCCCATGCAGTGATGGGCCCAGATGCCATGATGTTAGTTTTCTGAATGTTGAGTTTTAAGCCAACTTTTTCACTCTCCACTTTCACTTTCATCAAGAGGCTTTTTAGTTCCTCTTCACTTTCTGCCATAAGGGTGGCGTCATCTGCATATCTGAGGTTATTGATATTTCTCCCAGCAATCTTGATTCCAGTTTGTGCTTCTTCCAGCCCAGCATTTCTCATGATGTACTCTGCATATAAGTTAAATAAGCAGGGTGACAATATACAGCCTTGACCTTACTCCAAGGAAATTTTCACATTAACATGAAATTTCATTAACTCTGGGTCCTTGAACCAATAGTAAGCAGTGAGTTAAAGTATATAAACTTAAATAATTATTGCACGACACTGAAAAACATTGCCTCCATATGGTATTGAAAGAACATTCTTTCCTTTTGCCTTATTTCTATGTGTTGGATAAAGCTTCTCAACAATTCTCTTCATATGCAAAGTTTGAACAAAGACATCAGAAAACAAAGTCTTCACATTCAAAAGAGTTGTTTTTCTAGATTTTTCGAAGTGTCATTGTAACCATAGCTTTCTAAACAATCCATTTGATCCAATAAGCAAAGTAGATACAGCCTCCTTGAAAGAAACAGAGGTGAAAAGGGCAGCTGAATATGGTACTAAGAATCTGAGCAAAATGATCAAGCTAATAAAATTGTGTCCCCCTCTAAATTTCAGTATAATCTATGTTTTTTATTGTTGTAGGACACTTGGGGTTGACCACAGAAAAGTAAATCTATATCAGACATTCATTCAACATAAACTTGGGTAAGGTTTATTTAAAATTGAATAGAATGAACTTTCATAAGAAATCCACTAGAAAATTTAATCTTTCCTCGCAATTACACAATTGTGTAATCTTTAACAATTATATTCTTCTCCTATTGTTCATATTTTCTCATAAAAAATAAGAATTCATTTAGGCAATAATTTAACTTCATTTATGTGTTCCTAGAACCTACTGCAATGTTTGATCCATAATAGGTACTGAGAAAAATTGTATGAATAGATTGTGGGTGGATGAGTAAATGAGTCATAGTCATTGGTGTCTCTGTCCCATGCTGAAGGCAGCGTTGCCTTCTCTGATTTTCTAGCAGTGAGAGTCCTGTCCCTTTCTTACTATATATAACTATATTAAATACAAAAAGAATGTTGGCTAGTCCCCACACATTCATTATTATTTTCTTTACCTTCCCTGTTTTCCTTTCTTCCCTCCTCCCTCCTTCATTCCCTTCCTCCTTCCCTTCCTTGCATTAGCTCTTTATTTGTATTGCTAGGTCTGCATTTCTAAGAAACAGTCAATCTGATCCAAAAAAGTATCTTTCATAATAACAGGATATCTGAAGGGCTTTTTAAAACAGTTTTGTGGGATTTAATAGGGAACAAAGAGGCTGAAACAAAGAATGAGGATACCAGAAGTCTAAAATTCAAGAATCATTTCTCTAGTTTTGCTGAGGACTGTGCAGAAAAATGTACAAAGGAAGCTTTGATAAGCCACCTGTACAAAGTTTAACAAAAGTTGACTTGGACTATATCAAACTAATCTTTACAAGAAAAATCATTTCAAGTTGTTGATAACACATGGATTCAGAATATGTAGCCAAATAAGTTGAGAAATTTCAAATTTTCTAAACTTGCAATCCATTCTTAAGAAGTCTGATTGCTGGGAATTCAAATATAGCAAGCAAAAGAACCAAAAGAAAAGGATCTTTACCAGGTCTAGGCGTTTTTCTTGATTGGACTTTGATTTGGTTACCATAGCTCTTTGATTACTAGAGCTACTATTAAGTTATTCTCGTGTATTTCTTGTTGCTTAGTGTTTCTGTGGTGAAACAAGGGCCTAGAGCCTCCTCATCCACCATCCTATTGATGTCTCTATTTATAGTGCCTTTTGTAATTACACAATTACCCTCAACAGTTTTCTTTTTTCATGTGAGTTTGAATTCATGCCTGGGAATACTTGCTTTCAGCCTCAAGAACTTCCTCCAGTATTTTTTATAAGGCAGGTGAGCTAATAGTGAATTCTCTCAGTTTTTGGTTTATCTGAGAATGCCTTTATTTCATCTTCAATTTTGAAATATAGCTTTGCTTGACACAGAATTCTTGGTTGACAATTTACTTTGACTACACTGACTCTGTTGTTCCACTGCCTTTTGGATTACATTGGTTCTAATGAGAAGTCAACTGTTAATGAGGTCCTCTTGTTTGTGATGGTTCTTTTTCTAAAATTTTTCAAATGACTATTTTATTGTGATTTATAAGCATTGTCAGCTATACATTTCAAGTGCCTTTGTTTAATGGTCTTGACAATTTAATGAAAGCTAAGTAATTTCTTTCTCTTGCTGCATTCAAGATTTTAATTACCTTTGGAATTCACCATTTGTATTATGAGGCATGTGCTTTTGAATCTCTTTGTATTTATTCTACATGAAGTTCACTGGGCTTTTGAATGTGTGGATTAAAGCTTTGCTTTCAACTTGGAAAAAATGAGTTGTTACCTTGGATATTTTTCTTTTTCCTCTTCTGACACATCCATCACATATGTATTGCTACACTAATGGCGTTCCACATTTCTTTAAAACTTCGTTCATTTTTCTTATTCATTTTTCTCTTTCCAGATGGAATTATCTCAATTGATCTACAATCTACAATTTTATTTATTCAAATCCAATAAATCTACTGTTGAGCCCATCTAGTGAATTTCCATTTGGGTTACTATCCCTTGTAGCTCCAGAATTTCCATTTGGTTCTTTTAAAAAATAATAATAATAATTTTTCTCATTATTGATATTCTCTATTTGATGAGATTTTAATATAATACCTTCCTTTACTCTTTTAAGTATGGTTTCCTTTCATTCTTTTGTAACTGTACTGGTTATTTAATGTGTTTTGGTTGTTGTTGTTAAATACCAATCTATCCATGTTCAGGTTGTTTACATTGTCTTTTGTTCCTCTCGGTGTAGGCCAGACAATGAGTTTATTTTTTGGCATGTCTCATGTTTTGGGGTTCTTTTCGGTGGAGGACTGGACCCTTCATAGCAACTCTCAGTACTGGTCTTCCAACTTCTAGGACTTCTTGTTTTCATTTGCTTATTTATGTATTGTCTGGTTAGATTATTTAGTAAGTGTATTGACACTCCTTCCCACCCTGTGTGAAGACTTTGACTTTTTTCACTGAAGGGTTGAGCCTTGGGTATGTACAGAGTCATTATGAAATGACAGGGTTTTGACTGGACTCTTTCAGTATCTCTTAAGCTCCAGTAATTGCTGGCTGATGGCTTTATTTTTTTGACAATATCTAGGGCATAAATCACTTCCCAGATGGACCTGATTAAATTCAAGCTCCTTTAAAATTATAGTTTTTTAAGTCTCTGAGATTTGTCCTCCCACTAGGAAGGCTCTTCTTAGCTACGTCATTCTCTGGTTCTCTCTGGCAAACTAGATGGCCTATGGTTGAGTTTATGTCTCTAATGAATCTACCTGTCTCCTCTTCAGTTGTTTTTTGGCACAACTTCCATTGTTTTCAAGAGACTCCTTAGGCTAGGAATTCCCCTACACTCTGTGGCAAATGAAATAAGTTCCTTTTGGGAAATCTTCAGTCTTCCCCATCCATTGGTAAAATCTCAAAGACTTGGCCCTAAAGCTAAGGGTGGGGACAGGGGCAGGCTTCTGAGTGAAACTTCCACTGTAGTTAATAAGAGCTCAACCAGGGGTGTAGAACAGGTCTATTTGCTAATATTTTCAATGGCCCTTCCTAGTAGGGAACTTTGTTGTCTTTATGATGGAGCCAGGGTGAGAGTGATCAATCATAGCCTCAGTATTCTCATTGCACTTCACCCAAGGAGAGTTTAAGGCCCTATAATTAGGGGCTGGATGGAAGAAAAAAAAAAAAAGAGCCCTTATGTCTTGGCATCACTTATACTATGCAAATTGTAGCTGGGACAGAATGAGAAAGTCTAAAGTCCTGACCCTCCTGAGAACTGTAACAATAGTTCTCCAACTTTCAGCTGGAGAAAATGGAGAAAAACACTCTGTTGTTGAATGCAACCATCTGGCTGGCTAATATACTTAGATGTGTGTGCATGCGATGCTGTTTCAGCTGTGTCTGACCTTTTGTGACTCTTTGAACCAGGCTCCTCTGTCCATGGGATTCTTCAGGCAAGATTACTGAAGTGGGTTGTCATGCCCTCCACCAGGGGATCTTCCCAACCCAGGGATCGAGCCCACATCTGTCTCCTGCTTTCGCAGGTGGGTACTTTACCACTAGCACAACATGGGAAGCTTTGGTTATTATTTACCTTTTGTGGGGTTTTCTAAGCTTTGTGGATCTGTGGTTTCAGTTCATTCATTACTTGGGGGTAATTACTCATCATTATCTCTAAATATTTTTCTGCATTATTCCTTCTCTCCTCCTTCTATATTAAAAAATTTGTGATATTGTCCCATGGCTCATAGGTGTTCTGTTCTATTTTTGTTCATTTCTTATTTTTCTTTCAG
This sequence comes from Bos grunniens, assembly GCF_055505025.1. Classification (NCBI taxonomy): domain Eukaryota; kingdom Metazoa; phylum Chordata; class Mammalia; order Artiodactyla; family Bovidae; genus Bos; species Bos grunniens. The sequence goes on along the minus strand of NC_141194.1, from coordinate 80,552,128 downwards.
TTTGGGTAATTTCCACTCAATTATCTTCAAGTTTAAAGATTCTATCCTTGGCTGTGTTCAGCCCACTGAAGACATTCATCTCTCATGTCTGTATTTCTAAAATTTACATTTGACATTTTTCTTATGGTGTTATTTCTCTGCTAAAATACCCCCATCTGTTCATCCAATTGTTCACCTTTTCCTCTAAATCCTTTAATATGTTAATCATAGTTAATATTCTTGTTTCAAAGTTCTTATGTCTTCTTTGTATCTGGTTATATTGACTGATTTGTCTTTTCTAAACAGAACTTTTTCTTGCCTTTGTGGAGCTCAATTTTTTAAAAATTTAATGCTTCATATCATGTGTAGAATATTAGGGACTAAGGCAAATGTTATTTTTGCCTGTAAATAGTCATGTCTCTGTTTAGGCTGCTAGCATAGGAGATTAAAAGAATCTAGTCTGAAATTTATCTGTGTTTTGGTTTTGCTGCTGCTATTGTTTCTTGCAATACACACAGATTGTCACTGATTTATGCTTCGACTGGAGGCAGATTTGTCAGTTGGTGCTTTTCACTGTTAGTTCTCAGTCTTAAGATTCCAACCATGTCTGTACACCTGGTGCAGAGTGGCTCACTATTCTGATTTTTTCCCCTCCCTTACTAGCAAACTTCTGTACCTTGTTGTTAGGTGCTAGATTTGTGGTAGAGGCCACAGGGAAGAACATCTGTTGTCCTTGTGTAGCTTCCTTCTTAAGCAGATAGTATTGCCTGAGCCTCAAACTGTGGGGCTTTCTCAGAATTCTTACCTCTAATCTCAATGGCAGGAAACCCACTTATATTTGATACGGGTTTTATGCACAAGAGAATCTCTTTCCCCTCACCAAGTTGTAGGTGGTATCTAATGGTATTGATACAGGATCTTGGGCTTATAATTGTTTCATGCTCTAGAGAGACAATTTTTTTCCTTCTACAATTCCTCTAGCCACAGCAGAGAAGGTCACTCTTCAATTAAGTGTTGGGACTGATGTCCCAGCAGCATAGGGACCAGTGAAAATTTCTTCACAAATAACAACAAAAAATGGTAAAAACAATTTTTTCAAACCTCTGGAAATTAATCAAAGCCCTGAAGCAATCCAGGGACCATTTACTTAAAACAGCTTAATCTCAGTAAGAGGAGTGAACTAGGCAAAAATAAAAATTGTTCATTGAGGACACAAAATTCTCATTGCCAGAACCCTATTTTCCAACTCCCCCCAAAATAGTTTTTGAACAAGACCATACAGTGTCTATCAGAAACATACTGTAACCAACGATAAAATTTCTAATTATTTTGCTAACTCTCTAAATACATTTTCACCTCACACGGAAGGAATTCAATCAAAACTTTGTTACATACCATAAACAAATTCATAGGTATTTAATGTTTTCTTCCTAAACTAATATTGAGACATTAGTAAAACTGCACAGACAAAATTTTGCAAATATACTAAATTCCTATGGAGAAGGCAATGGCACCCCACTCCAGTACTCTTGCCTGGAAAATCCCCTGGACAGAGGAGCCTGGTAGGCTGCAGTCCATGGGGTCGTTAGGAGTCAGACACGACTGAGCAACTTCACTTTCACTTTTCACTTTCATGCATTGGAGAAGGAAATTGCAACCCACTCCAGTGTTCTTGCCTGGAGAATCCCAGGGACGGGGGAGCCTGGTGGGCTGCCATCTATGGGGTCACACAGAGTCGGACACTACTGAAGCGACTTAGCAGCAGTAGCAGCATGGTATAATAAATATCATTTATTGTCAAAATAGAAATTCATTTAGGCGATTTGGGGGAAAAAAGGTACCATCCAAACTAATCTCTCCTTATTGTTATTTCCTCCCTTCTTCTCTGGAGAAGGCAATGGCACCCCACTCTAGTACTCTTGCCTGGAAAATCCCATGGATGGAGGAGCCTGGTAGGCTGCAGTACATGGGGTCGCTAGGAGTCGGACACGACTGAGCAACTTCACTTTCACTTTTCACTTTCATGCATTGGAGAAGGAAATGGAAACCCACTCCAGTGTTCTTGCCTGGAGAATCCCAGGGACAAGGGAGCCTGATAGGCTGCCGTCTATGGGGTTGCACAGAGTCGGACACGACTGAAGTGACTTAGCAGCAGCAGCCCTTCTTCTTATACCTTTCATTATTTCAGGAAGGAATCCAAGTCACAACTGACTAGTTAAATAGAGAAAATGAGGCTGCTATTTTCCCCAAATATTTCAGCTGACTCATATTTAAGAATCAGCATACAAACATAATTGGTGTCTAACTTTAAGACTATTTTAGCAATCCCTGTAATATTAATACGAAAATTTCAAAATTCGCTACATAATAATGAAGAAAAGTAATCTGGAGTAAAGAAACAGGAAAGCATCTAATCTTATAAAATAAGTAAATAAAACAAATGAATCACTTTGTATCATGTTAGTTCCTAAGCAAAATCTATAATAGTAACCACTCCCCAACATGCATATGAACAATATAGTAAACTATACACACACAGAAACTTGAATACAATTTAGATCTTTTTCCCAGTTAATGGATGCTTTGAAATCTATATGTAGCGAAGGTAATTCCAAACCACGCATATGCTAGCATAGACCAAATTTCTACCATTAGGTTCAGAGAATTCCTACTTAGATAAAGAAATCTCAGCCCCATCCAGAAGGAATAGTATCACATGCAGAGGAATAAAAACAAAGGAGCTCATGAATAAAATAGCCAGATTTATTTGAAGAAGTGCAAATGTGGGTAATAAATATTTTAGCCTTTGGATGCCCAGTAATTTGGATTTTAGATTAAAAAATGATAAAATAATATAGTATATATCCCATGCAGTATTGGGGATATATATTAAAATTGTTTGTTGCTTATTCTGAAATTGAAATTTAACTGATCATCCTGAATTTCTATTTGACAAATACAACAACCCTAAACCTACCCCAAGTATATAGTAGTTCAATCACTGTACTCTCATTTATATTTGCTAAAATATCTACATGTAATAAAAAGTAGTGCTTATTTCCTTCCCAAATACAACAGATTTTATCAATTATCAATGAGAATTTATTGGGAAAATATGGGAGAGATATTTACTTAGCACAAGATTCTGCTAAAGACTGTTAGTTTCCTTTTCTCCACCCCTTGTAAGAAACTAGTCACATTGCCTTGTTGAATTCATGATAAATTTAGAGGAAATATTCTAGCTTTTTAGAGAGCACAGCAATTACACAAATAGTGTCCTTGTTTGACCATGTGAATTAAATACTTTGATACAGAAGTTATGATTTTCTTTGCTTCTTTCCTATGGCAATTAAGCTGATTTGCAGAACAACAACAACAAAAAAATCCTAACTAAAGAGTTTAATATATTAGTCCCTGCTAAGCTGTCTCAAATCCTGTCACATATTTCTATAGATCTACACTGTAGGAGTCTTGATTTAATAGTTCTTTAAAATATTGCCAAACTTTCTCAATATTAATCTTTAGATACTTGTAGTTATTTAATTCCCTTTCAGCATTAGTTCAGGAGCAGATGTTTACAAAAACCTTCAAAGTTAATTTTAATTTTTGTCTTTTAAAATGTTGAAAGCTTGCCAAGTGAAGTAATGAGAACAAATTTATGTGCTGATCACCCTGCAAGGTGTGGGCACTTGTCATTTTTTAAAGAAAATTTTTGCCCTTTGAAAGACCAAAATGCTGAATCCCTGTTTCAAATGATACCGGACCTTTTGAAGTATTAGGAATAGGGGACATTATGGGTCTAGAAAGGCAGGTACAAAGCTCCACAGTAAGGTTACCATAAGTGAACATGGAGTTGGGACTACCAGATGTCTAAACAGGTAGACTTTAGAAAAAGTCTAGAGATAAAGAGGCTGTTTGGCTCAGTAGGAGGAAGGGCAGAGTCCCCAGCACATGTCAATGCTGATATTCTCAGAGGTCTGCTTAATGGTGACAAGGAATATCTTGATAGACAGATAAATGAGAAAAGATACATAGACATCAGGTGACAGGTGTTCGACAAAGCATCAGACAATATGTGACACAGATGGACAACAGGTGACATGTGACAGGTGACATAGGACAGGCAACAGATGACAGGTGAAGAAATTTTTTCTACAACTTGGCCATAGCTTTAAGTTAAAATAATTCTAACACCTCCCTGCAGCAATTTTGCTTTACTCCCCCAGGGACATTTTTTCTATCACCCCTTATGAAGAAGCAGAAGAGACAGAACTAGATCCCATTTGACTCACAATGCCTCATTGCATTTAGAACAGAATGTTCTACAATGTACTTTTAAATTTCTATCTCAATGTATCGACAAGGCAAGTTTGCCAAGTTATCCTGGGGTTCACTTACCAGATTATTAAAACCTAAGAAATACTTTAATTTTTTATCTTTATTTGTGAATTAACTTGAGGAAGATAGGAGTTATAAATCAGAATTCCTTGGTTTCTTTTATGCTTTTTCATTTTGCCTAATATAATTTTTGCCTAATATAACTTTTTGCCTAATATAACTTTTGAGTACAAAATAGTATGTTCCCCTAATTATAAAGTCACACTTCCAGACCATACTTTGAGAACTAGTTCTTTCTGATGTTGATCTACTATTCAGTTTCTAGAGCCTGAGTACATTTCAAGATAAAACAAAATTAAAATATGCATTAACTATATACTTTCAAAATATGCATTTAATGTAAACATTGGGAGATTTAAATTTAAACATATACAGGAAAATTATTGTTTGGATTGAAGAAGTAGAAATTCATTTTTCACTGAAAAGAATTGATTGTTTTCCACTGTAAATCTTTTTTTATCTTTTATTTTTACTTATTTATTTATTTTTAATTTATTTATTTTAATTAGAGGCTAATTACTTTACAATATTGTATTGGTTTTGCCATACATCAACATGAATCCACCACGGGTGTACAGGTGTTCTCAATCCTGAACCCCTCTCCCACCTCCCTCCCCATACCATCCTTCTGGGTCATCCCAGTGCACCAGCATCCATCCTGTATCCTGCATCAAACCTGTACTGGCGATTCATTTCTTACGTGATATTATACATGTTTCAATGCCATTCTCCCAAATCATCCCCCCCACTTCTCCCACAGAATCCAAAAGACTGTTCTATACATCTGTATCTCTTTTGCTGTCTCGCATACAGGGTTATCATTACCATCTTTCTAAATTCCATATATATGTGTAAGTATACTGTATTGGTGTTTTTCTTTCTGGCAGGGTTATCGTTACCATCTTTCTAAATTCCACTGTAAATATTAATGCTCTGCCTCTTGGCTGAACGCTAGAAAATAACTAGGCTGGGTGAAGATTGACTGATTTCTTGAGTTACTAGCTATTCTTCTCTACTTCTTATTTTGCAAGATTTTTATACTCTTTCTTCCTTCAAGGTGATTTTCATCTCTACCATCCTATTTGTGCAAGTAAGTCCAACTTATTCTTTTCCTTTTTCATATGGACAAAGAATACAGCCAATCCAGCTTGCTACTTATGCATGTTCATGACACATGCTAGAAATTGTAAGGCACCTAAAAGATTGTTTTGTCCATAAATATCATTTATCTACTACTTCTGCCACCAAATGTAAATTTTTTTCCCTTTACTCATTCCTTATAAGCTAACACATTGAAGAAACTGCTTGAAGTGAACAGGTTATCAGGGACTTGTTCAATCTATTACATTATTATCAGGCATTACTACCTCAGTTGTTAGAGCATCCTATATTCAGTAACCCAGTAGACATTTAAGGGAATAAGATAAAGGGAAACAGAATGAGTCTTATTGAAGGGAAAGACTCCAGAAGAATAATACAAAAAGGGGATTTATGAAAATTCCTTCCTCTGCCAATCCAATCCTACTACTTTAGAATTAAAGTAGGTATTCTTTCTGCCATTACAACCTTTAAATCATTGAATATACTACTGTCGGTGGATCTCTCCTTCCTTCTTCATGTATATTCATACCAACCTCTTTCCCAATTTTTATTCCCCATCAAGCTACCACATATTTCATTTACTATATGTTAACAAAACTATATAAAGAAAACATCAAATTAAATTTGAACAAATCAAAGGCATCTAAAGAAATGATCTTAAAAATGAAGATAATGTACAATAAGAAAATTTATCAGGGGGAAACACAGCAAATGTGGTATATATAAGTTTCCTGTTGACTCAACTTTAAAAACTGTTACCTCAGCCATTAAAAAGAATACATTTGAATCAATTCTAATGAGGTGGATGAAACTGGAGCTGATTATACAGAGTGAAGTAAGCCAGAAAGAAAAAACACCAATACAGTATACTAACGCATATATGTGGAATTTAGAAAGACGGCAGTGATAACCCTGTATGCGAGACAGCAAAAGAGACACAGATGTATAGAACAGTCTTTTGGACTCTGTGGGAGAGGGAGGGGGAGGATAATTTGGGAGAATGGCATTGAAACATGTATAATATCATATAAGAAACGAATCACCAGTCCAGGTTTGATGCAGGATACAGGATGCTTAGGGCTGGTGCACTGGGATGACCCAGAGGGATGGTTTGGGGAGGGAAGTGGGAGAGGGGTTCAGGACTGGGAACACGTGTACACCCATGGCGGATTCATGTTGATGCATGGCAAAACCAATACAATATTGTAAAGTAATTAGCCTCTAATTAAATAAATTAAATAATAATAATAAAAAAAAAACCTGTTACCTCAGCAAAGAATGGATAGAAAAAATCTGAGTTGATTCTAATGGGGAGGGTTCCTGTTGTTGGAAGGGCAGATGAGATGGTTTAAAGGGGCACAGAGGAAATATGTACCAAAATCAACATAGAAAAGAGAGTCACAGAAAACAAGTGACCACTAAGCCACAGGAAACAAGAGAGGATTCTTCACAGCTTCAGGAAGAAAAAAGAACTAGAAGGGAAGGCTAGAGGCAGAAATGCTAAAAATCACTATATAATTTCTTTGCCAAAATAGAAGGAGATATACATTAAATGGTCAATTTTAAAAAGCAAAAGATTAAAAAGAACTTGGCAGCATTAAGGAAAATTGTATATTAAGGTGCTCATTTCTTAATTCTGATTTAATTCGGCATGAGGGTGCTTTTTCTAAAAAGCCTTTTGCATCTTGGGTACATCATTTAATGCCTTGGTACATGGTAAGGAAATAAATGAAAAAAGTCAGTAAGTTTTTACAGCTAAGAAAGTTAGTGTTTATCAGTAACCATAGGATTTAATAACTACAGATGCTCATCAAAAGTAATTTACGTCAGGAAGGGTTCAGAATCAACTGTGCAAAGGAACACTAGAGGACAAAAGGGAAAATGTCCATTTCGTGGTTGACAGAGATAATATTGTTAACAGAGGAAAAAAAAAAAAAAAAATGGTTCCATGAAAAGGCTTAGCATATTTAAAAGTAAGACCATTCTGATAGAAGACAGGCAGGACATGAGAGTTTCATCATGCCATGCCCCACCTAAAACCCTTCAGTGTCTCCCCATACAGGGCTGTGCATGATTTGGTCCTTGCCTACGTCTATATTTCATGTCTCACTAGTCTTCCTCCTCCCTCTTAATACTCTAGCCATGGTAAACATCAGTACCTTTGCACAAGTTGCTATCTCCTTTTGCCACTTTGCTTCCTTCAAGTCAAATGCTGAACATTTATTCTTCAGATCTCAATTAACCACACATTGGATTTGATTTGCTTACCATTATATCATCAGGATAGATCAGTTCAGTTCAGTTGCTCAATTGTGTCTGACTCATTGTGACCCCATGGACTGCAGCACACCAGGCCTCCCTGTCCATCACCAACTCCGAGAGCTTACTCAAACTCAAGTCCATCAAGTTGCTTCTCCCCCTGCCTTCAATCTTTCCCAGCATCAGGGTCTATTCCAATTAGTCAGTTCTTCACATCAGTGGCCAAAATATTGAAGTTTCAGCTTCAGCATCAGTCCTTCCAATGAATATTCAGGACTGATTTCCATTAGGATGGACTTGTTCTACCTCCTTGCAGTCCAAGGGACTCTCAAGAGTCTTCTCCAACACCACAGTTCAAAAGCATCAGTTCTTCGACCCTCAGCTTTCTTTATGGTCCAACTCTCACATCCATACGTGACTACTGGAAAAACCATAGCTTTGACTAGACAGACCTTTGTCGGCAAAGTAATGTCTCTGCTTTTTAATATGCTGTCTAGGTTGCTCATAACTTTTCTTCCAAGGAGCAAGTCTCTTTTAATTTCATGGCTGCAGTAACCATCTGCAATGATTTTGGAACCCAAAAAAATAAAGTCTGTCACTGTTTCTCCATCTATTTGCCATGAAGTGATGGTACTGTGTCAGGAGCCATGTTAGGCATTACTGACAAAATGGAGGCACGGCCCCAAACCCTCTCATCTCCCAGGCAGGGCCCAAGGATGAAGGAGTTAGGCCTTGTGATTCTGACTTGTTATTTCCTTTCTTCAATGGAGTTGGCTGGAAAGAATGTTAAGGTGCTTGAGAGAAGCATGAGAAAGCACAAAGCCTTCTACAGTTGTGCCCAGAAAATGATCTATAAAATAATCATTGACATTTGTTCAAGGATCTTTACAAAGAATGTCCCAGGATGAGCACCTAGGCCGAAGCTTGAGGCCATGGGAAGGATTATTATCTGAGACCTGTTTGTGAGGGGAATGTTTATGGCAAAAGAAGTTTGCTGAGTTTAGGGTTTAGGATTAATTAAGAATAGCTAGAAGCCTTTTTAGGAGATAATGATCTTAATATGCTAGGGGCAAACAGGATTTAGAAAGATAAGAAATAAACTGAGGAATGTAGTATGAGTTACAATGTAATCACAAGTTAAGTACAGTAAATCTGGGTGGGGGAAACTAAAATAATGTCAAACCTCTGACCTAATGCTTTTGTCAAAGTATAAAAGAGAACCTGAAGCTTGAAATAAACATGTAGTCCCATACTTCGAGTTAGAGGCCCTACTATGAGTCAGAGACTACATCGTCTTCTGCCAACACCGTTCACCCCTTCAGGTTGATTCCTTGGCTGCTGGAGCTGGACTCCGGCAGTACTGGATGCCATGATCTTTGTTTTTTGAATGTTGAGTTTAAAGCCAGCTTTTTCACTGTATTCTTTCACCTTAATCAAGAGGTTCTTTAATTCCTCGATTTCTGCCATAAGGGGGGTGTCACCTGCATATCTGAGGTTATTGATATTTCTCCTCAAAATCTTGATTCCAGCTTGTGCTTCACCCAGCCCAGCATTTTGTGTGATGTACTGTGCATATAAGTTAAATAAGTAGGGTAACAATATACAGCCTTGACGTACTCCTTTCCCAATTTTGAACCAGTCTGTTGTTCCATGTCCAGTTCTAACTGTTGCTTCTTTGCCTGCATATAGGTTTCTCAGGAGGCAGGTAAGGTGGTCTGAAATTCCCATCTCTTGAAGAATTTTTCAGAGTATTTTGTGATCCACACAGTTAAAGGCTTTAGTGTAATCAATGAAACAGAAGTAGATGTTTTTCTAGAATTCTCTTGCTTTTTCAGTGATCCAACGAATGTTGGCAATTTAATCTCTGGTTCCTCTGCCTTTTCTAAATCCAGTTTGTACATCTGGAAGTTCTCAGTTCACATACTGTAGAAGCCTAGCTTTAAGGATTTTGAGCATTACTTTGTTAGCATTTGAAATGAGTGCAATTGTGAGGTAGTTTGAACATTCTTTAGCATTGCCTTTTTTTTGGGGATTGGAATGAAAACTGATCTCTTCCAGTCCCATGGCAACTGCTGAGTTTTTCAAATTTGCTGGTATATTGAGTGCAGCACTTCATCAGCATCATCTTTTAGGATTTGAAATAGCTCAATTGGAATTCCATCACCTCCACTAGCTTTGTTCATAGTGATGCTTCCTAAGGCCCACTTGACTGTGCATTCCAGGATGTCTGGCTCTAGGTAAGCAATCACACCATCATGGTTGTCTGTGCCATGAAGATCTACTTTGTATAGTTCTTCTGTGTATCCTTGCCCCCTTTTCTTAATATCTTCTGCTTCTGTCAGGTCCATATCATTTCTGTTCTTTATTGTGCCCATCTTTGCATGAAATGTTCCTTGGTATCTCTAATTTTCTTGAAGAGATTTCTAGTCTTTCCCATTCTATTGTTTTCTTCCATTTCTTTGCATTGATCACTGAGGAAGGCGTCCTTATCTCTCCATGCTATTTTTGGAACTCTGCATTCAAATGGTTATATCTTTCCTTTTCTCCTTTGCCTTTTTCTTCTTTTCTTTTCTCAGATATTTGTAAGGACTCCTCAAACAACCATTTTGCCTTTTTTCATTTCTTTTTCTTGGGGATGGTCTTGATCACTGCCTCCTGTACAATGTCTCGAACCTCCGTCCATAGTTCTTCAAGCACTCTGTCTATCAGGATCTAATCCCTTGAATCTATTTGTCACTTCCACTGTATAACAGTAAGGGATTTGATTTAGGTCATATCTGAATGGTCCAGTGGTTTTCCCCACTTTCTTCAATTTATCCAATTTTATCAGTATAAATAGATAACATATTTATTATATATAATATGCCTAGTTATACTGGTGAAGGCAGTGGCAACCCACTCCAGTACTCTTGCCTGGAAAATCCCATGGACGGAGGAGCCTGGTAGGCTGCAGTCCATGGGGTCGCTAAAATTGGGACACGACAGCGACTTCACTTTCACTTTTCACTTTCATGCATTGGAGAAGGAAATGGCAACCCACTCCAGTGTTCTTGCCTGCAGAATCCCAGGGACAGCGGGGCCTGGTGGGCTGCCGTCTATGGGGTCGCACAGAGTCAGACACTACTGAAGCGACTTAGTAGCAGCAACAGTTATACTAATCAGATATCAAGGATAAATGAACAAATATCCCAGTTTCTCAAATAGAAAACTTTTGAAGAAACAAAATCTAATAGAATGATACTACAGTATAGTTAGTTATTTTTAAAGAAATAATTATCATTCTGCTCTTATTAGAATTTTCATTATGTTTACTTATCGTTCCATTAAAGAATCAAGTACTGCAGCAATTAAGAGGTTGTAGATCAGAGGGTTGGTAGGTATAGTTCCATATTCAAGCTCCTTTCCAAAGTACGTGGTAATGAAGTGACAGATTCAGATGCTTTGGGGCTTGACATCTGGAAATAAGCAGCAGCAGAATATACTCAGTACAACTCTTTTCATTTGTGTGTGCTGAAAATAAACGATTCAAAGTTCCCCACCACCAACTGGGGCATGCTTTGTTATGTACTTAATGCAAACAGACCATTTCAAACTATTTACACAGAACTTCCCCTGGAGGTTTTCAATAACTTTCAATTTGTAGCAGATGGTGTAATAAGAATGAAACCATTTATTGAACAAAATAAGTGCCAGACAGTGTGAAAAAAGCTTTACAAGGAAAGTGAAAGTCACTCAGTTGTGTCCGACTCTTTGCGACCCTGTAGACTATACAGTCCATGGAATTCTCCAGGACAGAATACTGGAGTGGGTAGCCTTTCCCTTCTCCAGGGATCTTTCCAACCCAAGGATTGAACCTAGTTCTCCCACATTGCAGGCAGATTCTTTACCGGCTGAGCCACAAGGAAGGCCAAGGAAGGTATGAAATTAAGTAGATTATGATAGATATTTGATATTTATGTATCTCTATATCTATATATGTTTTGTCCATGTTTTCTACCTTCTCTCTATAGTATACACCATACAGTTCTCAATATTTGTTAAATGAAAGAATGAAGTGATTTTCATTTTATAAAATTCAGGAAGCTATGGATTTAAAAATGCCCAAAATCACTCAGCTCGAAAGTGGTGAACTAGATTCATAGCTGATTCTCAAAATGTTTTGGACTTTTTCCAGACCACCTCACTATACACTGACTCCCTATTATGTGGTCATTAGATAAATAATAACTTGTTTATTGTCTTAATTATATAAAATCCATTTCATTTAAAGTATTTTATGTATCTTAAAATTATGATTCATTTTACATATCATTATTACTTCATTATAATTATTCCTTAGACATTTTAACCAGATAGCATATAATTTACTGTTCAGGAGACAAGTTAAATGAGTCAATCATAAGCTTTCATTTATCTCTAAAAACACTTTTATTCACACCAAAATATGTTTGAGTATACAATTGGCATCAATGCCCTGTGTAAACAGACAGATGGCTACTTTGATGCCTCACACCCTCTGTCCAAGGTAATATATTCAAATGCATTATTTACTAAATCACATATTTGTTTCACTTAAAGTACTTTTTAACACCATGTAAACAGCTAAACTGACTACCATTGTTGAATCTGATTCTGTTGTTCAAAACAACTAGTGAGCAATTTTTATGTGCCAACACTTGGCATCCCTCAGCATTTTAATTTTCATATCAAAATCTAAAGTAGTTATTCATTTCTAATTTTATATATTAGGAGATTCAGACTCAGAGAAGTTAAATGATTTGCTCAAGGTTAAACAACTAAATTGTAGAGTCAAATTAGAATCTAGTAAAATCCCTTGTGGACACATGAAAATATATGTGTATTTAAAAATAGTGACACATCGGAAACTGAACTCAGGTTCAGAAGACAGATCAATAATTATAAAGATGGCTTCAATACCTTATTTTCTATATTTTTAGACTCAGTTATTTTTACTATTTAAATTTTGCTCTAATCAAGAGCTGTTTTTACTTACTTTTTAATGTGTTTGTTCTTCTTGATAATTGTAGCAGTGTTTTTTGTTTGTTTTGTTTTGTTTCATAAGACCAGGGTGACCTGACTAACTGGGAGATAGCTGATATATTTTTGTATGCTTATTTGGAAGAATATAAGTATACAAATTTTGGATATATAAATAGCATCATTACCATATATTTTTAAAACATAACAGAGAAAGTATACTGAACTATGTGAATTGAAACTGACCTACCATTGTACAGTAGAAGTTAAAAATCAGATTTTGGCACAGATTTATCAAAAGATCAATTGATGACAGGATTCTGGACTCAATGAAAATCTATTCAGTTTTCAATTATGCCTAAGATTCATCCTGGAAGGTAGGAAATGTTTTAATGGACATTTTGTCTTAATAGGATTTTCCCCATCAATATGTTTACAAATACTTCATCTACTTAAAAGATACTTTAAAAATAATATACTGGAAGGAAATACAGAGATTAACACTGAACTGCGAAATAGTATCTGATTTTTCAGATACCCATAGTATGTCCAGTCATTTGGACTTTAAGAAATTTGGAGGTAGATTTTGCTCTGATACTTAATGTATCTACACCCTTGGCCAAGATTTACTTGATAAGCATCAATTTCCTCATGTGAAAATGCAGATTATTTTTAAAATCTATATTACAAGGCAGTTTTGAGAATTAGTAATTATGTATAGAGCTTGGCATAGTGCTTCATCCAGAATAGTAAGCAATCTAAATTTCAATTACTCTTACTAGTGTAGACATATGGTATCTGTAAATACTATTTAGTTCCACTGTATATGTGTGTACATGTATTTCTGAGTTTTGTCAAATCCCTTACACAGGAGTTTCTCCTTTAGACGGCTATTTAATAAAATTGTTACCAAACTGAACTCAGGTTCACTCACCTGATACTCAGCAAAGCCAGTCTATTGATACTGGGTTGTGGTGAAGGAAAATACAGCATTTATTGCAGGGCACGGAGAATGGGCAGCTGATACTTAACCTGGACTCCCTGATGGCTTCAAAGGAAAGGTTTTTAAAGGCAACACTAGGAGTGAGGGTTGCAGGGTACATGATCAGCTTGTGGGCCATTTCCTGATTGGTTGGTGTTCAAAGTGATATTTCAGGAATCTTAGTCAACTTTCTGGTTTCAATCAGTCTGGGATCAACATGCTTATGCCCGGTATATAGTCACTATCCTCTACCTGGGTAGGGTTCTTACTTCCCACAGAACAACTCAAATATATGCATTAGATTGTCGTGTATATCCTTTCAGGAGGAACTAGAAGTCCTGTCATTCTGTTTTATCACCGAAGTATTGTTTAAGCTACCGTTACTTTTCTTGCTTAATTGCCTTTCCTTTGTTTCTGCATTAATCACCTCTCTAATTGGTAACACTTGAGTCTGCTCTTTGCCACTTTCAAAAAGTCTAGAAGACTATTTTTTTTTTTTTAAGCAATAAATGGGAAACACAAAAGGGCTTGTGTACCTGGGAAGGCCCTACAGGGTCCTGCTCAGTTTCAACCCCTCCTTCTGATAATCCTCAATTCTAAGGGGAATAGGAACAAGACAAGAAGGTGAATAAAACTTTAGATAGAAAGGTAAATCTTAAACTCTTCAGGGAAACTCAGTTTTAGAAGGACTTGGTTTCATAATCAGTTAGTTTTTGCTGTCCAGCAAGCAACCTCAAGATTCCACTGGCAAACAATAAGTACTGTATTGTTCATGTATCTGAGATTGCACTAGTCATTCTGCTTATCTTGTCTGGATTTGCTTACACATCTGTGGTTAGCTGTTTCAACTGGGGTAGACAGGGTGATTTAGTGATGCTCCACATGTGTCTTTTCCTCCAGTATAGAGGTTAGTAGGCTAAATGCTGCCTACCACCTGTTTTATAACTAAAACTTTATTGGCTCACAGACCTGCCCATTTGTTTACATACTGTATATAGTTGCTTTTTCACTACAAAAGTAGTGTGAGGTAGTTGCCACAGGATTTTATGGTCTGTAAAACCCAAAATACTTATTATCTGTCCCTTTACAGAAAAAAATTTGCCTAAAAAATTTGGTTTAAAAGTCCAGCTCTGGCAGTTCTCCTGGTAATAATGATAGAAAAATGTGGGCACCAACTCATGTGCCTATTTTGAGCCTCTGTGTCATATGTGCTAATATTCAATTAGCCAAAGCAAGTCATATGCTTGAATCCAGGGGCAAGGAGCAAAGAGTGGTAAAGAGGGTGGAAACAGGAAGGGTCAAATGACTGAAGCCAATAATACAATATACAATTTTCATAATTTTTTTGAGGAATAGTCACATGTGTGTACCTGTTTAGAACTTGCTACTTTCTCTTCCAGCAACATTTTAAATACATCAAGAACTAATGATCTACCCCAGGGGACAGCAATTTTTTTTCCATAAGGGGCTAGATATTAAATATTTTGGCCTTTATTTGACATGTCCTTCACAACTACTCAAATCTGTCATCACATCAGGTGGCCATAGACAACATACAAACAAATGAATGTGGCTGTGTTCCAACAAAACTTTATTCACAAAACAGACAGTAGTTTGCCTGTTCCCAATCTACCACATATCAAAAATAAGCAAACTGGGGCACAAAGTATTTAGACGTCTTATCTAGGATTACACACCTAAGTGATGATTAAACAAGATAAGGGCTATAGTCCCACAGTGGCCAACCAAGAAGATGTTTTATTTTTTGGTTCCACATAAAGTTATAAGATTTGACTTGTTTGAAAATGTGTTAAAATTGGAAAATTTATATAAAAATCTGGATGTTCAGATTTTCTTAAATTGGATCATGTGGAAATACTGGACTCAAATTCCCATCATGCAACAATCGGTTGGAGCCAAGTAACTGCCAATTAGTTATACTGTTAGTTCAACTGTTTATTGAGGCCCTGCATTTGGCCCAGTTCACTTGTTTACATTATTTTACTGACCCCTGTGGGCATACAAGTTTACTACCATGGGCTTAGAACACAATCCTTTTAATTTCCCAGTCCTGGAATTTTTTTCCTCTTGACTACTTCATCTGGTCAAGTCACTCTGATACAGTCAAGTTGTTAGGTTTTAAAACTTGTAAGAACTACTTTGTCTTTGAAGAAATGTTTCCCTCCTCTATGGATTTCGGGGAATGATGAGACTTTCCAACTTTATTAGTTTAAAATCCATAAAAATGTGTTTCAGTGAAGTATTTTATAATCAAATATCTTTATTACAATTGAATGTATAATTTGCAACATCTACTGAGGTGATTTTAAACTTTGGACAGTCTTTAGTAACAAATATTTCTTAGCACCTGAGCTAGAAATACTTGAAAAAGTGAACAAACAAGTAATTTAAGTGAAAATGCTCCCTGAACACACTCCTTGTTAGAATTTTATGGTCATTAAATGAATTTTAGAATTGAGAAATATTTGGTGCCACAACAGTTGATAGATTCATGGAGAGTCTTTGTCTTCATTTAAAAACAGGTGAAAGTAAAGACATTCTTAGAAAATCCCACCTCATATACTGAAGTTTGACACATCTTTCTGATAATTATGAGCCTTTGCTCAAGGGTTCATATCAACCACTTGATTATGATTAAAGATACTTCATTTTACAAATTTACATCATCTAACAAATATCATCAACTAACAGCCCCAAAGTCTTGTAGGGAAACGTATATCACACACTAAATGTCATGCCTGTGGAAAAGAGGAAGAGAAAAAGAAAATTAACATTAGCTTTTACTACAATGCAATTTGGGCTTCCCTGGTAGCTCAGCTGGTAAAGAATCCACCTGCAATACAGGAGACCTTCGTTTGATCCCTGGATTGGGAAGATCCCCTGGAGGAGGGCATGACATGGACAGAGGAGCCTGGCGGGCTACAGCCCACGGGGTCACAAAGAGTTGGACATGACTGAATGACTAAGCACACAATGCCATTCAGTGTGCTAGGTGCTTTATAGACATTTATCCTCATTTAATCTACGAAACGATCCAGTGGCATGGGTGCTTTTATTATTCCCAGTTTATAGTGGGGGAAAATTGAAGCTCAAAGTTCATATGTTACCTGCCTAAAATCATAGAGATAAAAGCTGGATTTTTTGATACAGGTCTGGCAGACCGATTCCTATGTAGTGAGCTCCCTGGGAGTAGCATGGAATGTTACACATGAATGTGTCTGCTGCTGCTGCTGCTAAGTCGCTTCAGTAGTGTCCCTGCGCGACCCCATAGATGGCAGCCCACCAGGCTTCCCCATCCCTGGGATTCTCCAGGCAAGAACACTGGAGTGAACTGCCATTTCTTCTCCAATGCATGAAAGTAAAAAGTGAAAGTGAAGTCACTCAGTGTGTCCGACTCTTAGCTACCCCATGGACTGCAGCCTACCAGGCTCCTCTGTCCATGGATTTTCCAGGCAAGTGTACTGGAGTGGGGTGCCATTGCCTTCTCCGACTGAATGTGTCTAGGAGGTAGGAAAACCATAGCGTGTAATAATAGCTTTTTCCTTTGTGAGCTAGCTTGACCATATCAGAGCAAAGCTCCATCAGGGCTAAAGGCAAGGATCAAAGATAAAGTAATCTGTAAGCCATACAGTAGCTTTGTTTATCAAAAGGCATCTCTCTGTGACTATACACAGAATGAGGCTAATGGCTGTTGTACTTATCCTGGCACTCAAAATAAAAAATTCCTGCTTTGGAAGGTTTGCTAACAGAAGTGTTCCTAATTTGCAGAACGCAAATAAAAGGCTTTCAAACATTTCATCAATCCATTTTAAGCTATTTTGGCAATTTTTGTCAAGGATTTTGAATGAGTTTATTTGCCAGTGATTATTAAGACTCTTGTAGAAGCAAAAAAAGTAAGCTCTTTTGAAAAAGAATTTAACTCATTAAGTTCTGTTCTGCCTAACCTGCATACTTGCATTGTTTGGTCCTCCCTTCAGAGAAAATTGATGCATACTCCCCTTGTCCTGTAAAACTACTGGCAATTTTGCCAAGAGAAATTTTCTTTTTTTTTTTTTAATTTTATTTTATTTTTAAACTTTACATAATTGTATTAGTTTTGCCAAATATCAAAATGAATCCGCCACAGGTATACATGTGTTCCCCATCCTGAACCCTCCACCCTCCTCCCTCCCCATACCATCCCTCTGGGTCGTCCCAGTGCACTAGCCCCAAGCATCCAGTACCGTGCATCGAACCTGGACTGGCAACTCGTTTCTTACATGATATTTTACATGTTTCAATGTCAAAGAATACCTCTTGGTGTGGAAGAAAGTGAAGTCTTACATGAAGATAAGTGGAAATAGTTTTCAAAAGAGCTATTTAAGCAGCTGAGTACAATCTGTGGCAGGATCTTATATACAGTGTTGCAAGACTAATTGAGCATGAAGTTGCATGTGCAAAGCATCAGATGTTCAGAAAACATTGTGCCCAGACTGACATTCTGATCACCACCCTTTTTATTGTTGACATAAGTGACCCAATTGGTAGACAAGTAACTTTAGATACTCTTCCTGTTGCAGCAAACTCCTCAACATTTATAAGAACTGCTTTGTGAAAAAAGTGGAAGCTCACAGGATAGGCTAGCCATAATCAAATAGTGATGATCAAATTCTTTATTTTTTACTTCCTATTTCTATCTCTATTATATAGTGGTCATTTTTAATATTTCTAAAACTTTTCTCCTGGCCTTCTCCTGGATGCTTTTATTACATTAATATTAGAATACTCAAGATTATGAAAGGTAATAAAAGCCTAAGTGAAATAAAGATTTTTATATATCAGTTCTCACGCTGCCTAGTTGAGGCCATTCTAGATAACTGATACAACTGGTTTTTGGAAAACTGGTTCATGCAACTTAAAACAGGAAGAAAACTCAATTCTTAATATGCTGAAATTAGGATGCCCAGACATTTTAACCTATGGGATATAATGTAAACTTTATCTTGCCATAAATTCTCCAGGCAAGAACACTGGAGTGGGTTGCCATTTCCTTCTCCAATGCATGAAAGTGAAAAGTGAAAGTGAAGTCTCTCGGTCATGTCTAACTCTTAGCGACCCCATGGACTGCAGCCTACCAGGCTCCTCTGTCCATGGGATTTTCCAGGCAAGAGTACTGGAGTGGGCTGCCATTGCCTTCTTCAAAGAGTTAAAATAGATACTGAATAAATCAGTGTACCATATCTGCTGTACCAAAGGGCCTGGAGGAAACCTTGTGACAAGTATTAATGCTAGTTTTAAAAAGTAGATTTTAAAGAAAGAAGTCAATACCCATAAATCATTTTAGTATAAAAATGAGACCCACCTCCAAGAATATTGGAAATAAAAGCAAAAATAAACAAATGGGACCTAATTAAACTTAAAAGCTTCTGCACAACAAAGGAAACTATAAGCAAGGTGAAAAGACAGCCTTAAGAATGGGAGAAAATAATAGCAAATGAAGCAACTGACAAACAACTAATCTCAAAAATATACAAGCAACTCCTACAGCTCAATTCCAATCCAATCCAATTCCAATCCAAAAATGAGCCAAAGAACTAAATAGACATTTCTCCAAAGAAGACATACAGGTGGCTAACAAACACATGAAAAGATGCTCAACATCACTCATTATCAGAGAAATGCAAATCAAAACCACTATGAGGTACCATTTCAGGCCAGTCAGAATGGCTGTGATCCAAAAGTCTACAAGTAATAAATGCTGGAGAGGATGCGGAGAAAAGGGAACCCTCTTACACTGTTGGTGGGAATGCAAACTAGTACAGCCACTATGGAGAACAGTGTGGAGATTCCTTAAAAAACTGGAAATAGAACTGCCTTATGATCCAGCAATCCCACTGCTGGGCATACACACCGAGGAACCCAGAATTGAAAGAGACACGTATACCCCAATGTTCATCGCAGCACTGTTTATAATAGCCAGGACAAGGAAGCAACCTAGATGTCCATCAGCAGATGAATGGGTAAGAAAGCTGTGGTACATATACATAATGGAGTATTACTCAGCCATTAAAAAGAATACATTTGAATCAGTTCTAATGAGGTGGATGAAACTGGAGCCTATTATACAGAGTGAAGTAAGCCAGAAGGAAAAACATAAATACAGTATACTAACACATATATATGGAATCTAGAAAGATGGTAACAATAACCCTGTATATGAGACAGCAAAAGAGACACAGATGTATAGAACAGTCTTTTGGACTCTGTGGGAGAGGGACAGGGTGAGATGATTTGGGAGAATGGCATTGAAATATGTACAATATCATATATGAAATGAGTCGCCAGTCCAGGTTCGATGCACGATACTGGATGCTTGGGGCTGGTGCACTGGGACGACCCAGAGGGATGGTGTGGAGAGGGAGGAGGGAGGAGGGTTCAGGATGGGGAACATGTGTATACCTGTGGCGGATTCATTTTGATATATGGCAGAACCAATACAATATTGTAAAGTTTAAAAATAAAATAAAATTTAAAAAATAAAAATAAAAATTTATTTCCAAATACAAAAAAAAAATAATAAAATAAAGTCCATTTTCTGACACATTTATACCTATTCTAA
The DNA here is from genome assembly GCF_055505025.1 of Bos grunniens. NCBI lineage: Eukaryota > Metazoa > Chordata > Mammalia > Artiodactyla > Bovidae > Bos > Bos grunniens. The sequence continues at coordinate 80,531,792 of NC_141194.1, read as the reverse complement.
ATTGATTTTTTTGAGTACTTGAAATTTCAAATAATATTTATTATACACCTGCAGTATTTAAGGAATTGGGCGAGGGGAATCAGACATGGTCCCTGTCCTTGAACAAGCACATTCTAACTTGGAATAGAAGAGTTAGGGACAATGACAATACAAAGTAACATATGTTAAATACTGGAAAAGTGCAAACTATAGTAGAGAGGACTCAGGGGAAGGTTTCAGGAAGGATGTAACAGTTGAACTTGGCCTTACAGAATGAATAAGGTCAAACAAAAATCAAACTTTTAACTTTATAGCAATTTTCAGTGTACAAAATATGTTTAGAATATTTTATCATTTTACTTTCCCAGAAATTCTTTCATATATCTGGATAAATGTTTTCCATATTCCACAGATTTTTTACCCCAAAATTGCAGGTTGACACCACACAGCTAGGAAGCAGCAGAAATAGAAAAATGAACTCATGTATGTTTCACTCCAGTAGTGCTGACTGATCATATCACATTGGCATTCTCAGAGGGATTTAGAAACACAGAAATGCCTACATAGAGAATGAATGAAATAACACTGGAACAAAAGCTTAGAAACTGCAAGCAGTTGTGTTTGACTGGATTGCAAAGAAAACGTAGAGACTAGAGAGCAAAGGTAAATTAGGACCAGACAGTAGGTAAGTTTAGTATCAGACTAAAGCAATAGGCATCTAATTAAATTTTTAGAAAAACATGATTACTGCATTGATTTGTAGAATTGAAATGCAGTGTGAAAGAGACTAGAGACTGAAATGGAGGAAATAAGGATCTCATAATTGCCTAGATGAGAGTAATGAGAGTATAAATTAGTTTGGTATGACTATGAATCAAGACCTCTCTCTCCAGCAATATGATTAACTACCTATTTGGACACAGATTTTCAACAATTTCAAAAATGCAGAAATGATGGATCAAATCTAATAAACATCTTTCCAAATCAATATACAGCTGAGCTCATAGGAAAGGAAGGAAAATTCCCAGGGATTAAAACTAAAAAGAGCTGGAAAACAAAATGGTACATTGAAGCTAAGCCTACTAGAGCCCTAGAAGTATTTGCCAATCTCCTTAAATAAGAGGCTTGTATTTTAATAATCTGCCACCTATGCATAGGTGACATAGCCTTGGGCCAATACAAGGTATAGAGAGTATCAACAGAACTTCCCCACACTCAAAAACCCGACATAACTAAGCACTCAATGAATGGGTAGATTGGAGGAAAAAAATTCACCTGATGGCAAAGGAAAACAACTGGGAAAATAGGTATGACTCTGAGTAGAGTATCTTATAACAGGCTTGACTATGTCTCTATCTAGTCTTCTGGTTTTAATGTATAATAGTTGAGTCATCTAAGAAAATATAAACTGAGAAATTAACCTAATCCCCGGTTGGTAGGCAACTAAGGTTATCTTTCAGAACGTAATACACATTTACAGAAAAATGGACCCTCAAACCAGGCTTTCCAGAATTTTGCAGATAAAGTTACAATAATCTTAAATTCACAGTTCAAAATCCTATATATTTTGACCAGGTAAGACATTTCATACATAGTAGCAGCAGTGGAGGCAGTAGTGGCAGTATAATTTTTCATTCTGCCTAAATTCACACACACACAGCAAAAAGCTAAAAACAGTAACCCATAGACAGCAAATCCAGGGAATAAGATATCACATCAAAGCCCAGGATATGACTTAGTAGAACCAAATCATTTAGAACAGAAAGACCCACGGAGAAATAGCAGCTATATGGGAATAAGATGCTCTGTGGGAGGAAATAAAAGGACGTTTGTCAATCTCAGGAGTTGGAAAACACAGCAATGAGTAAAAATGCTCGCTCTCAAAAGGAGCCTGCTCCATTCAAGGTGGAGCATTCTGAAGGCAGTGATGAGAACAGATAAAACTGGAAAGAGCTTTGGAAGTCTCCAATTTGCCAATGAATATAAAGAAAGGGTGCTGGGGTATCCTGAAACCTCATGGTTTGGAAATATTCCATGAAAGAAAATTGTAACCCTTACTGAAACTAAACTGCTGAGAGCAGAACACAAATATATTGGAATAGAAACACTTGGAGTAAAGAGAAAAAATTCAGATACTAGTGAAGGAAATGACTAAAAGTACAGGTAAAATTTACTACTAAAGATGTGCATGCAGTGGGAGTGCATATTTTTTTATTACTTTATAATAAATTAGAAGTACTAGGGCAATGAAGCTAAAAATGCTACCGTGGCCCATACAAGTACAAGAAACTTCATCTCATTAATGCATGACAAGAGAAAGAGGGTGCTTGAAATCCATACTAAGACATGGTAAGAAAAAAAGAGATAGTGATCCAAAAAAACATTACATAAAATTATGACATAGCAGAAAACTACATTTGGCTACAAAGCCAACAAAATTCCTAATTTATTATTTCAAAACAAACCTAAATGTAATTATAGAAAAGATTAGTTACAGCAGAACAACACAAATGAAAGAAAAATAAATGAAACAGATTGATTTCTGGAGCTGACAGGACTCAGGTAATAATCATAAATAGGAAAAAGTTATAAATTGAGAAAAAATGTAAGAAAAATAAAGGTGGACAGGTGGAGTTAAAGTACAGGAAGGGAACTAGAAAATAGAAAATATTTTCTATATTTTAGAATAGTAAAAGCAATGACAAATCAAATATATATTAAGAAAGATAGTTTTCATCATTTGAGAGAAAGTGATAAACTTTCTGAGAACAAAGGAAATACAGATATAAAAAAGGAGGGCTAGAAGAATAAAATCACAGTGGAACACTATAAATATATGAAAAACTATAATCAATATTTTTCTGAAATTAAAGAATATTTGAAAGTTGAAAGTACCTTAGAAAAATCACCCCACATGATCAATATAAAGATATATTTTAGCAAAAGATCACATATTAAAAAAAATTGGGGATACAGGTAAAAATACCAAGGAAAATTGAGTTTTAAAAAGCAGCACTGTTTACAATAATCAAGGCATGGAAACAACCTAAAAGTGCACCCATAAATAATGCCATTTGCAGCAACATGGATCGACCTAGAGATTATCATACTAAGTGAAGTCAGGCAGAGAAAGACAAATATCATATGATATTGCTTACATGTGAAATCTAAAAAAATGGTACAAATGAACTTATTTACAAAAACAGAAACAGATTAAGACTTAGAAAACAAACTTACAGTCACCCAAAGAGAAAGGTGGGGGAAATAAATTGGGAGTTTGGGTTGACATATACACACTACTTAAAATAGATAACCAATAAGGATTTACCGTATATCCCAGTGAACTCAGCTCAATATTTTGTAATAGACAATAAGGGAAAAGAACTTAAAAAAGGAACAGATATATGTATAACTGAATCACTTTGCTCTACACTTGAAACTAATATTGTAAATCAATGATAGACTAATATAAAATAAAAATTTTAAAATTAGCATCAGAATTGTTGACTACAGTGCTTTAAGCCAGACCTTCCAAAAGTAATTTAGAAAACTCAAAGAACATGAGGAATACAAAGACTGCAAATAGTTTTGAACCAGCAATATTAAGGGCATACTGTACATAATGCACTCTTCCTGAATAATCACCTGAGGAACGAGCTTCAGACTATTAAGGAAATATTGAAATGCTTGTGAGCATTAAATATACTTAACTACATCACTGAGAAGGAATGATGGGAATAAGGATGAATGAATATTTAAATAATTTGGGTTCTAATTATATATTGAAACTATCAAAATCATGGTGAGAAGAAGGAAAGTTAATGGCAAGTAGAATAAGCTGGTTGATTGCCATATATTTTTATTGGGAGTATAAGGATATAGATTAATTTAGATAATTGGGGAAAGGAAAAGAAAAGATTTGTAGCTATTTTCAGTAATTCTTACAGTAAGAAACTAAATGAAAACACCTTAAATGAAAGAATTTAAAGATAGTAAGAATATAATGGCCATTAACAAAAAATAAAATCTTCATAAATAGCAACATTAGTATAAGAGAGAAAGATTACATAGGGGGAAAAAAAAAACTTTAGATATAGTTTGAAAGAGAACAGAACAGTCACTATATTATGCATAATACAGTCATGACTCATGGATTAAAAATATTTTATTAATAGATTAATTGAATACAAATCTGTAACTGAAGAATACAAACCTATACTTTATACAAAGACACATCTAACATAAAAAGACACAAAAGGTTAAAAAGGGTATTTATGTTCACACTAAACAAGTAAATAAAGAGAACAAGAGTCAAGGTAGTATTCCGATTAAAAAGTATTAACACAAAGAAAGATTGTATAATGCTTAGTCTATTGCTCAGTCTCCAATTCATAATGATGAAATCAATAATAGAAATATCTCTGGTATCCTGGATTATGCTGCGACCGGCGCACTAAGTGCGGCCAAGAAGAGCTACCTTATGTCCAAGGTCAAGGGCAGAAGCCAGGAGAACCCCATGCCTGAAGGGTGGTGGCCAAGAGGAGTTACCCCACATCCAAGGTAAGGGGCAATGGCCTAGAGTGCCAGGCTGCGAGGGCGCAGGAATGGCCGAGAAGAGCTACCCAAGTCCGAGGTCAGGGGCAGTGGCTGGGAGAAGCTACCCCACAGCCGAGGCCAGGGGTGGTGGCCAGGAGGACCAACCACATGTCCAAGGAGTGGTGGCTGCGCGGGCGCAGGAGGGCCTAGAGGAGCTATCCCACGTTGAAGGTCAGGAAGGGCGGCAGTGAGGAGATATCCCTCATCCAAAGTAAGGAGCAGTGGCTGCGCTTTGCTGAAGCAGCCGTGAGGAGATACCCCACGCCCAAGGTAAGAGAAACCCAAGTGAGATGGTAGGTGTTGCAAAGAGGGCATCAGAGGGCAGACACATTGAAACCATACTCACAGAAAACTAGTCAATCTAATCACACTAAGACCACAGCCTTGTCTAACTCAATGAAACTAAGCCATGCCTGTGGGGCAACCCAAGACGGGCGGGTCATGGTGGAGAGATCTGACAGAATGTGGTCCACTGGAGAAGGGAATGGCAAATCACTTCAGTATTCTTGCCTTGAGAACCCCATGAACAATATGAAAAGGCAAAATGATAGGATACTGAAGAGGAACTCCCCAGGTCAGTAGGTGCCCAATATGCTACTGGAGATCAGTGGAGAAATAACTCCAGAAAGAATGAAGGGATGGAGCCAAAGCAAAAACAATACCTAGCTGTGGATGTGACTGGTGATAGAAGCAAGGGCCAATGCTGTAAAGAGCAATATTGCATAGGAACCTGGAATGTCAGGTCCATGAATCAAGGCAAATTGGAAGTGGTCAAACAAGAGATGGCAAGAGTGAATGCTGACATTCAAGGAATCAGCTAACTAAAATGGACTGGAAAGGGTGAATTTAACTCAGATGACCATTATATCTACTACTGTGGGCAGGAATCCCTCAGAAGAAATGGAGTAGCCATCATGGTCAACAAAAGAGTCTGAAATGCAGTACTTGGATGCAATCTCAAAAACGACAGAATGATCTCTGTTCATTTCCAAGGCAAACCATTCAATAGCACAGTAATCCAAGTCTATGCCCCAACCAGTAATGCTGAAGAAGCTGAAGTTGAATGGTTCTATGAAGACCTCCAAGACCTTTTAGAACTAACACCGAAAAAAGATGTCCTTTTCATTATAGGGGACTGGAATGCAAAAGTAGGAAGTCAAGAAATACCTGGACTAACAGGCAAATTTGGCCTTGGAATATGGAATGAAGCAGGGCAAAGGCTAATAGAGTTTTGCCAAGAGAATGCACTGGTCATAGCAAACACCCTCTTCCAACAACACAAGAGAAGACTCTACACATGGACATCACCATATGGTCAACACCGAAATCAGATTGATTATATTCTTTTCAGCCAAAGATGGAGAATCTCTATACAGTCAACAAGAACAAGACCAGGAGCTGACTGTGGCTGAGATCATGAACTCCTTATTACCAAATTCAGACTTAAATTTAATAAAGTAGGGAAAACCAGTAGACCATTCAGGTATGACCTAAATCAAATTCCTTGTGATTATACAGTGGAAGTGATAAATAGATTTAAGGGACTAGATCTGATAAATAGAGTTCCTGATGAACTATGGACTGAAGTTCATGACATTGTACAGGAGACAGGGATTAAGACCATCCCCATGGAAAAGAAATGCAAAAAAGCAAGATGGCTGTCTGGGGAAGCCCTAGAAATACCTGTGAAAAGAAGAGAAGTGAAAAGCAAAGGAGAAAAGGAAAGATATAAGTATCTGAATGCAGAGTTCCAAAGAATAGCAAGAAGAGATAAGAAAGCCTTCCTCAGTGATCAATGCACAGTATAGAGGAAAACAAAAGAATGGGAAAGACTAGAGATCACTTCAAGAAAAGTAGAGATACCAAGGGAACATTTCATGCAAAGATGGGCTTGATAAAGGACAGAAATGGTATGGACCTAACAGAAGAAGAAGATATTAAGAAGAGATGGCAAGAATACACAGAAGAACTGTACAAAAAAGATCTTCACGACCCAGATAATCATGATGGTGTGATCACTGACCTAGAGCCAGACATGTGAATGTGAAGTCAAGTGGGCCCTAGAAAGCATCACTACGAACAAAGCCAGTGGAGGTGATGGAATTCCAGTTGAGCTATTCCAAATCCTGGAAGATGAAGCTGTGAAAGTGCTGCATTCAATATGCCAGCAAATTTGGAAAACTCAGCAGTGGCCACAGGACTGGAAAAGGTCAGTTTTCCTTCCAATCCCAAAGTAAGGAAATGCCAAATAATGCTGAAACTACCACACAATTGCACTCATCTCACATGCTAGTAAAGTAATGCTCAAAATTCTCCAAGCCAGGCTTCAGCAATACATGAACCATGAACTTCCTGATGTTCAAGCTGGTTTTGGAAAAGGTATAGGAACCATGCCAACATCCACTGGATCATGGAAAAAGCAAGAGAGTTCCAGAAAACTATATATTTCTGCTTTATTGACTATGTCACAGCCTTTGACTGTGTGGATCACAATAAACTGTGAAAAATTCTGAAAGAGATGGGAATACCTGCATGCAGGTCAGGGAGCAACAGTTAGAAATGGACATGGAACAACAGACTGGTTCCAAATATAAAAAGGAGTACATCAAGGCTGTATATTGTCACCCTGCTTATTTAACTTATATGCAGAGTACATCATGAGAAACGCTGGGCTGAAAGAAACACAAGCTGGAATCAAGATTGCTGGGAGAAATATCGATAACCTCAGACATGCAGATGCACCACCCTTATGGCAGAAAGTGAAGAGGAACTAAAAATCCTCTTGATGAAAGTGAAAGAGGAGAGTGAAAAAGTTGGCTTAAAGCTCAACATTCAGAAAACGAAGATCATGACATCCGGTCCCATCAATTCATGGGAAATAGATGGGGAAACAGTGGAAACAGTGTCAGACTTTATTTTTCTGGGCTCCAAAATCACTGCAGATGGTGACTGCAGCCATGAAATTAAAAGACGCTTACTCCTTGGAAGGAAAGTTATGACCAACCTAGACAGCATATTGAAAAGCAGAGACATTACTTTGTCAACAAAGGTCCATCTAGTCAAGGCTATGGTTTTTCCAGTGGTCATGTATGGATGTGAGAGTTGGACTGTGAAGAAGACTGAGTGCCGAAGAATTGATGCTTTTGAACTGTGGTGTTGGAGAAGACTCTTGAGAGTCCCTTGGACTGCAAGGAGTTCAACCAGTCCATTCTGAAGGAGATCAGCCCTGGGATTTCTTTGGAAGGAATGATGCTAAAGCTTAAACTCTAGTACTTTGGCCACCTCATGCGAAGAGTTGACTCATTGGAAAAGACTGTGATGCTGGGAGGGATTGTGGTCAGGAGGAGAAGGGGTCTACAGAGGATAAGATGGCTGGATGGCATCACTGACTCGATGGATGTGAGTCTGAGTGAACTCCGGGAGTTCGTGATGGACAGGGAGGCCTGGCGTGCTGCTATTCATGGGGTCGCAAAGAGTCGGACAGGACTGAGTGACTGATCTGATCTGATCAAGTGTTGCAGCCTCTGTCTATTGGATGCCGCCCCATGTTAAGCCATGCAAGTTGAGTAGGAATATGAGCCATTCCGGCACATATCTAAACATTTCTGTCCTGAAGTTGACCTCCTTTTTAATGTGTTTGGTCTCCTTCACTAAATAGTTGAAGCTCCAATTCTAAAATTATCCTTACAATAACTGTCAGAAAAACATGACTATTTTCTAACTTTGTGAGAAAAACTTAACTATGTTTCATTGGTTGTGAGGAAATTGTTTTGAGTGTATAGATGAGGAGTGAAAGTGAAAGTGAAGTCGCTCAGTTGTGTCCAACTCTTTGTGACCCCGTGGATTGTAGCCTACCAGGCTTCTGCATCCATGATATTCTCCAGGCAAGAATACTGGAGTGGGTTACCATTTCCTTCTCCATGGGATCTTCCTGACCCTTGGGGGTCTCCCACATTGGAGTCAGATGCTTTAACCTCTGAGCCACCAGGGAAGGAGTAAGCCTTTTATACCCTGTCTTACTACTTCCATTTCCTACCAGAAAGGGCATCTTCAGACAATATTTGACTGGGAACACTATTCCTACAGCCAATAAGTCATAGGTTGATATGTCCCCCTGAATGTCATTCATTTGCAGAATAAAAGCCAACATGTTTTTAATAAAGAGGTACTAATACCCTTCCCTTTATCATCAAGAAGCGTTTCTCTCTTCTGAAAAGTAAATATATATATATATATATATATATATATATATGCAATAATAACTGGCTATGCAAATCTCCCCAAGCATAAAATAAAATAATTCTTCTGGATTTTCCCTATGACCCTTTCAAGCTATGTCCCTTCTCTCTCAGGTAAACTGGACAGCTAATGAGAAGATTCAAAAGTAACTGAAATATAAAGACTGAGTGACTGAAAAGATGGTGGGGCCAATTATCTGAAAAAGTGCAGCAGGTTTAGAAGATATTTTGATGTAATATTGGTGGCAGGTAGATCCTAGACAAGGTTGCTGAAAGAGGGTAAAGAACTCTCCCTAAGAAATTATTGTCCTGTAGAATAAGTTCTCATATAAGGTGTTCAGTAGTAACAAAAATTTAGAACATTCAATACTCACATGAATATTCAATATTGACAGAGGACACATAAAAATTAAATGACCCTTTACTTTTTCAGTATCATAATTAATGCTTCTAACAGAGACTTCTGCTCCCAAACCCCATGAAAGTCTGAAAGTGTTAGTCGCTCAGTTGTGTCGGACTCTTTGTGAGTCCATGGACTGTAGCCCACCAGGCTCCTCTGTCCATAGAATTTTCCAGGCAAGAAAACTGGAGTAGGTTGCCATGTCCTTTTCCAGGGGATCTTCCCGACCCAGGGATCGAAGCCTAGTCTCCATATTGCAGGCATATACTTTACCGTTTGAGCTACCCAGTAGGCAAATATTCCATTAAAAATACCATTGAAATACTTACAAAATTTTATGACTTTTGGTGGAGAAATGTTGAGCTTTTGAATTAAATCAATTTGTGACTGCATATAAAGTAAGTTACTTTTTTTATAAATCTTGCCATGTTTTTTTCATTCTCCATAATAGTATGGTTCATTTATTTTTATTTCTAAGATAACTAGGTTCCATATTATCTTTATACAATTTCCATATACACCCACTGAGTGTTTTCTACTTACTAAATGCAACACACAGAATTTGAAGTATTTATTAAAATAAAGTCACAAAATTTCAAACTAGTGTTCTCCAAAATAAAAAGTTTACTTCTGTGATTTAAAATTTCTTTCCATGTCATTATTCCTCTTGAAACTTTATCAGAATACTGACTGTGAAAGAGATAGCTGCACTGATGTTCCTATAGTTAATATTTCTTTCTTTAAAATAAATGCAAATTTTCTCAACCAAGTGCAAGCAGAGTGAGTTTTGCCCTCGATTCAATGGACTGAATTTTAAATATAAGCCCAATAGAGATTACTAATTTTACCAGAGTCATTATCTATAATTGCGGTAGCTGACACCAATTGATACATGGCTCCAATATTACATTTCACTCTACTGAGTATAACTTCAAGAAGGTGAGACAAAGTCTTTGTGTCCATATGCTATTTCAAATTTTGTGATGGTGATGTATATAATAATGACAGTAAAAAATAACTCATTCATTAAGCACATTATTAATGTACCAGGCACCGTGCAAGTTGCTTTATATATTGGCATCTCATCTCTTTGACTGCTCTGCCTCACATCACAAAAGTAGCTCTGCCAGAATTTTGTCTGAATTAAAATTTTTGGTAGGATGCTTTTAATGCATTTTGCTTTCACATATTATTCACTTTATCACTATTAATATAAGGTAAGTCTGTCTGATAGTCTATCTAAGTAGGCTATTTCATAAAAAGAATTAACCTCAAACCAGCCTCTCCACATTATCCAGAATTTATCCTTTTAAAAAAGCTTTACAATTTAATTTACAGGCCATAAAATTCATACATTTAAAATATACAATTAAATATTTTTGGTTTATTTACATTACAGTGTTATGCAGCCATCACTACAACCTAATTTGAAAATATTTTTAACACTTCCAAAAGAAACTCCATGTGTCCTCATTAAGTGACACCACATCTCCAACAAGTAGCCCTCAGCCCTAGGTAATCACTACTTTCTCTATATATAGATTTGCCTTTCCTGGACAGTTCATATAAACTAGATCATATAATATGGCATATTTTGTGATTGATTTCTCTCACTTAGCATGATGTTTTCAATGTTCATACATGTCAGAGCATGTATCAGTACTTCACTCTTTTACATTGCTAAATAATATTCCATTGTATACATTAATTATTTTTGTTTCATTTAAGTCAATCTTGTTTTTTTGTGTTTGATTTTCCAAATTAGCCTGTGTGACTTTTTGGACTTCAAATGAAAAGGAAATAATCTTTCAAAATACTTAAATAGAAAAATGCAGACTAAATGCAGGAATGGTGATGTTAATATATATGGTTCATTTTAAGGTGCTGGATTGTTAGGCTATGGCATGGGATATATATATATATATATACACACATACACATACACATACATACACACACACATATACCTATATGATTTATGTATGTATGATATATAATTTAAAAAGAAAATTATAATCACTATATAAATATATGAAGCCATCAGAATGTATCACATGATCATGACACTAATTTTGATATTTGGAAATTAAGTTTTGATTTTAAATACTATTAAACTTGGTCTTCAGAGAGATTTTTCTACATGATGATATCATATGAGGTATCTTCTAATCTTTATTGAGTGAATAACATTTTAATTTAAAATGAAATTATATACAAATGACATAAATATATAACAGGTGCAAAACTTGCAGCATAAATTGAAACATAAGTGCTGTTATTTTCTACTTAGACTGTAAGGTCCAAAAAGAGATGATAACATGCAGCAGTAAGTTTAAAAGAAAAGTATCTTGTGTTTTTTTTTCTTTTTAAGTTGCTGTAGTAATCAACAACTACATTCTTTTCATACCAAACTGTAGATCTGACTGGAAAATGACATATTAAAAAGGTAAATTAGAATATAAAATAATAATAGAAAAATGTTAAATAGAATCATTTGAAATTATATCAATTTTAACTCTAATGTCACCCACAAAGAAATATATGAATAATACATTATGAAAAAAATGAATAAATCACCACTATAGCAGTGCTTAGGGAAAGCACAGCACATGAATGTTTCTCCTATAATGTTAATTTTCTTTTATTGTATGTTTTTAAAAAAAGGCATGTTGTGTTCAATTTAAGATCTTCTATTAGGTCCTTAGGAAAATTATTCTTACTATAAAAGAGGTTCATTTTCCCCATTTGTATTAAATAGCTTATATCTTTCATGTTCTTTTGTCTATATATTGTTTTTTAAGGTCTGTATGACTAACACTGCTTAGAAAACAATATTAGATCTTACCCACAAAAGTTTGGTGTTTACCTTGTTTTATATCTCAGTATAGCACCAAAGTGTGCGTTTCATTTTTTCTTTGTTCTGATCCCCAAAATTATGACCTATTTATTCACAATATATATTTTTAATTTATTATTTTTTTAATTTAAATTTATTTATTTTAATTGGAGGCCAATTACTTTACTTTTAATTGGCAGATAGTTGCTTTACAATGTTGTATTGTTTTCTGCTGTACAGCGACATGGAGAAGTTATAATTATAAGTTATATATATATATAAAGAGGCTCAACAGCTTCCCATTCCACCCCTCTAGGTCACCACAGAGTGCCAGGCTGGGCTCCCTGTGACATACAGCAGCTTCCTGCTAGTTATCTATTATCTATTAATATTTTACACATGATAGTATATATATGTCAATGCTACTTTCTCAATTTGTCCTACTCTCCTCTTCCCCTGCTATGTCCACAAGTTCATTCTCTAAGTCTGCATCTTTATTCCTTTCCTGTAAATAGGTTCACCAGTACTATTTTTCGGAGAAGGCAATGGCACCCCGCTCCAGTACTGTTGCCTGGAAAATCCCATGGACTGAGGAGCCCAGTAGACTGCAGTCCATGGGGTCGCTAAGAGTCGGATACGACTGAGCGACTTCACTTTCACTTTTCACTTTCATGCATTGGAGAAGGAAATGGCAACCCACTCCAGTGTTCTTGCCTGGAGAATCCCAGGGACAGGGGAGCCTGGTGGACTGTCGTCTATGGGGTCGCACAGAGTCGGACACGACTGAAGTGACTTAGCAGTACTATTTTTCTAGATTCCATATGTATGCATTAATATACGGTATTTGTTTTTCTGACTTACTTCACGCCATATAACAGGCTCTAGGTTCATCCACGTCGATACAACTGACCTTTAAAATTCTTCAAAGTACTTAAGTATACAGTTTTAGGTTAAATACACATAACATTCTAGAACAGTGTTTCTCAAACTTGGCTGCACATTGTAAACACCTGGAAACCTTTAAAAATTCAGGTACCTCATTCACATTTTTAGAGTCTTATATAATTCCATGTGTATGTAGTTTGGCATCTGGATTTTTCATAGCACCTCAGGGGATTTGTATGGATGTAAAAGTTAGATCATAAAGAAAGCTGAGCACCAAAGAATTGATGCTTTTGATATGTGGTGCTGAAGAAGACTCTTGAGAGTCCATTGAACTACAAGGAAATCAAACCAGCCAATCTGAAAGGAAATCTACCCTGAATATTCATTGGAAGGACTGATGCTGAAGCTGAAGTTCCAATATTCTGGCCACCTGATGCAAAGAGCTGACTCATTAGAAAAAAACCCTGATGCTGGAAAGATTGAGGGTAGGAGGAGAGGGGTTGACAGAGGATGAGATGGTTGAATGGCATCACCAACTCAATGGACATGAGTTTGAGCAAACTCTGGGAGATAATGAAAGACAGGGAAGACTGGCATGCTGCAGCCCATGGGGTTGCAAAGAGACAGATACGACTTAGCGACTAAACAACAACAGGGAATTCTAATGTACAACCAAGGCTCAAAACTGTAAAAATTTACATAAAACAGAGGCAATTATCTGCAGCAACTTTGATGACTAACCAGATATGGTATAAAAACACTGTCCTACTAGCTCTAATATTTGGGTATCTACTGAAAGCAGAAACTGAAATTGGGAGGGTGAATTTTATCCACATGGCATCTAGTTGTTTTGCTGGAAGACTCATAATTTCAATCAAATAATACTGAGTAGAAGCAAAAAGTTTTGTTATTGCTGTTGTTGATGTTCTTTAATTAGCTAAAATTAAAACACTTCCTAAAAGTCAGAAAATTCTCCCTTATCATTTAGCAATATGAACCTCTTTATAAGCACTTTCTTGATTTAGATTTATAGGGCAAAATTTTAGAGGCTTATTACTTCCTGTGTGTCATCCAGAGATGTGTCACCAGATGGCATGTGGGTGGCAGTGATCATATGGCTCAAATAGAAAATTTCAAATCAAAGAGATTATATCATATTTTCCTAGAGACTTGTATTTTCTCTATTGAACTACAACTATATTAAGGCAAGCTTAAAAATAAATTAAACACTAATAATCATATGTTAGAGAGTAGCACACCACTTTAAGGTTTCAATTCAGTTCAGTTCTGTCGCTCAGTCATGTCCGACTCTTTGTGACCCCATGGAACTGCAGCACGCCAGGCTTCCCTGTCCATCACCAACTCCCGGAGCCTACTCAAACTCATGTCCATCGCACTGGTGATGCCAACCAACCGTGTCATCCTCTCTCATCCCTTCTCCTCCCACCTTCGATCTTTCCCAGTATCAGGGTCTTTTCAAATGAGTCATTTCTTTGCATCAGGTGGCCAAAGTATTGGAGATTCAACTTCAGCATCAGTCCTTCAAATGAATATTCATGACTGATTTCCTTTAGGATGGACTGGTTGGATCTCCTTGCAGTCCAAGGGGCTAAGAGTCTTCTCCAACACCACAGTTCAAAAGCATCAATTCTTTGGCGCTCAGCTGTCTTTATGGTCCAACTCTCACATCCATACATGACCACTGTAAAAACCATAGCCTTGACTAGATGGACCTTTGTTGGTAAAGTAATGTCTCTGCTTTTTAATGTGCTGTCAGATTGGTCATAGCCTTTGTTCCTAGGAGTAAGCGTCTTTTAATTTCATGGCTGCAGTCACCATCTACAGTGATTTTGGAGCCTTAAAAAATAAAGTCTGTCACTGTTTCCATTGTTTCCCCATCTATTTGTCATGAAATGATGGGTCTGGATGCCATGGTCTTCGTTTTTTGAATGTTGAGCTTTAAGCCAACTTTTTCCTCTGCCTTTTCTAAATCCAGCTTGAACATCTGGAAGTTCACGGTTCACATACTATTGAAGCCTGGCTTGGAGAATTTTGAGCATTACTTTGCTAGCCTGTGAGATGAGTGCAATTGTGAGTAGTTTGAGCATTTATTGGTATTGCCTTTCTTTGGGATTGGAATGAAAACCTACCTTTTCCATTCCTGTGGCCACTGCTGAGTTTTCCAGATTTGCTGTCCTGTTGAGTGCAGCACTTTCACAGCATCATCTGTTAGAGAGTAGCACACAGTTTTAAGGTTTACTTTTACTCATTTGCTTTTTTTAGGATTTCCCTGTTGGTGCTAGTGGTAAAGATTCCACCTGCAAATGCAGGATAACTAAAAGATGTGGATTCACTCCTTGGGTGGGAAAAATACCCTGGAGGAGGAAATGGCAACCCACTTCAGTATTCTTGTCTCGAGAATCCCATGGCTGGAGGAGCCTGGCGGTTTACCATCCTTAGGTTCCCAAAGAGTCGGACGCGACTGAAGTGATTTATTTTTAAAATGTTTACTCCAAGTATGTAGTATGTTGCCTCACATATAAAGGCTTATAATACAAAGCAACAGTTCCTTACTCCCTATAAGGAAGTGTTTTAAGTGTTTTTCTGTTGGTTACTGACATGTTTCTTAATTTGTCCAAATAATGAAAAAGTAGAATGTTTTAAAAGAAAAGTAAACATATATGTTGAGATTAGTAACTTTAATGGCTGGCAACTAACTACTGTTTAAATGTAACACTGGCTCTGTTTATAAACAAGAGAAGAAATCAGCCTGATTTTATATTGACTTTTTCAGGAAAAACTCTACTCCTGTACAACTGATCGCATCTCACTGAGGTATTGAAAACACTGAAACATTTCTTCTGTTATTAACAGAAGTATTTTGACTACCATTGGCTTTCTTTTTCTACTAACTGGTGTTTTAATTTTACTTTATAAACTATTCTTACCTTCTGTTTATTTGGCTTATGTAGAAATTGACTTTTTGCTCTATATAACTTACCAAAATCCAGTGATTTGAGAGGTGTGGGCTCACTGCATATGATGACCATTTTTACCCATTAAAGAGGTTGTGTTTATTCTTTTCCAACAAGATATTGCTAGTGGATGTTTACTATTTAATTATTTAATCCACATGGAAAAAAGCTGTTTTTCCACCAACAGATTTAGCAAGAGTTAAATTTAAACTCATATGCACCCCAATGTTCATTACAGCATTACCTATAAAAACCATGATGTGGACACCACTGAAAATGTCCATCAATAGATGAATGGATAAAGATGTGGTATGTATACACACACATACATACACACAACAACAAATGAACTTTGTGAAATCTAGCCATTTGTGACAACACAGATGAACCTAGAGGGTATTATGCTAAGCAAAATAAGTCAGAGAAAGACAAGTACCATATGATCATACTTGTATGTTGAATCTAAAAACAACACAAACAAAAAAAATTATATAAAACATTCTTAGATATGGAGAACAAACAGGTGGTTGACAGAGGGGTCATGGGTGGGAAATAGCTGAAGGGGATTATGAGGTACAAATCTCCAGTTTTAAATGAAATAAGTCACCTGGGTATAATACACAGCATAAAGAATATGATCATTAATATTATAATAATTTTATGGGGACAGATGGTTGTCAGACTTATTGTGGTGATCATTTCATAATGTATGAAAATATCAAATCACTTGGTAATACTCCTGAAACTAACAAAATATTGTACATTAACTATGTTTCAATTAAAAAAATTATAGGTATGTCTCCAAAAAGATATACTTAATAAGCATATGAACATTACCAGCCATTAGGAAAGTGCAAATTGAGACCACAATGAGATATCACTGCACAACAATGGCTAAATAATAAATAAATGGGTAAAATAAAAATAGTGAAAACATCAAATGTTGGTGAAGATATGAAGAAACTAGATCCCTCTGTAGTGGGAATGTAAAATTGTACAACTACTTTGGAAAATGGTCAGCAGTTTCTTAAAAAACAAAACACAACTACCATATGATCCAGCATATGTACTACTGAAATTTTCCCAAGAAAATGAAAACTTGTGTTCAAACAAAAATCTAAACATGACTGTGTATAGTACTTTATTTACAATAGCTAAAAACTAGAAATAATCCATATGTCCTTCAGTGGGCAATTTAATAAATAAATTCCTTTGCATCCATTTCATTGAATACTACTCAGCAAATAAAAATGAACAAACTATTGATACAGTCAACATCTTGGATGAATGAGTGGGAAAAAAGCCTAAAGCTTACTCACTATATGATTCCATTTTTATAGCATTGTTGAAATGATAACACTATAGAAATATAGAATAGATTAGTGGTTGTCAGGGGTTAAGGAGGGGCAGGAGGGAAGTAGTTGTGCTATAGAGAGGGATTCCATGGTGATGGAAACTTTCTGTATCTTAATTGCATTAATGCCAACATTTTGGTCGTGATATTATACTAAAGCTTTGCAAGACATTACTAGTAAAGGAAACATAGGCTCTCTCTGTATTATTTCCTACAATTGCATCTACTTTTATCTCAATCTACTTTTTTTTGCAATCTACTTATCTCAAAACAAAATACATAATTTTTAAATAGGAGTTTAAAGAGATATTTTTCAATTACATTGTATCAGCCTTGTTTACACATGGATTGAAACAAAAATTTATGTCATTAGTGATACATTTGGAAATGAGTACTAATTAGACATTTGATGATATTAAGAAATTATTTAAATGGTATAATTTGATAGTTTTCTTCTTTCTATGTTTAAAAAATTATCTTTAGAGATCCATACTGAAATACTTATGGATATAAAACTATAATGCCTGGATTTTGCTTCAAATTAATATGTGATGAAAGGTAGTGACTGGAATAAGATAAAGGATTTACCATGAGTTGACTGCTAAAGCAAGTATTAATATGATGGATACTTAGGGAATTAGTATGAGATCAGCCCTGGGATTTCTTTGAAAGGAATGATGCTAAAGCTGAAACTCCAGTACTTTGGCCACCTCATGCAAAGAGTTGACTCATTGGAAAAGACTCTGATGCTGGGAGGGATTGGAGGCAGGAGGAGAAGGGGACGACAGAGGATGAGATGGCTGGATGGCATCACTGACTCGATGGACGTGAGTCTCAGTGAACTCTGGGAGCTGGTGATGGACAGGGAGTCCTGGCATGCTGCGATTCATGGGGTCGCAGTCAGACACGACTGAGCGACTGATCTGATCTGATCTGATCTCCATTCTTTTTTATGTTTAAAATTTTCCACAATAAAAAGATGCAGTTTTAATGAACCACAAGCTAAACACTTGATTTCTAAAATCAAGAGGGTTTTTGAAAGTAATCATTGATTAGGCTTTGCTTTACCTCTAATTGAGTCCTGCCTTGTGCAAAATCAAGCTCATAGTTGACAGAAAAATATTTTTGGACAGAAAAATATTTTTGGACAGAAAAATATTTTTTAGATGAATGTTGATTATAAAAGACAGTCTCCTCTCTATTTCTGATTTATACTATGTCAGTTTTAAATTTACATAGCTTATCTTTTCACCTCTAATATCATTCCACTTATCAAATTTCCAACTATGAAAATTCTAGTCATCTTTCTTCATTCATCTTAATAAAGGGCAAATAATATGTCTGTTGATAATATTCATAATTAGTTTTTTTAGTAAACTAACAATAGCAACAACAACATAAATCTATATTGGAACTTTATCACTGAAGAACACAGCAACTTGAAAACACAATCTACGTGTTGCTAGGGACATGGAAGGACTTAGATTTAAGCCATTCTGAACCATTCAGAGCATATCCTTTTCAGACTCAGGGAAAACATTCCAGCCTATCACCCCAAGAAGCTAATCTAAGGTAATAAACCTACCAACAATATAGGGGAAATAAGGCAATATGGGTTACTTCTGGTGAAAATGCCAAGGTGGCTTTTTTCATTACAGAGCCAAATTCAACCAAATCATGTTTCAAATCTGATAGAAAGAAATGCATAACTTTATCCTAATGAAATGTATATTTGGGTAAGAACACTTATCAGTATTTGAACCCTTCTCTATTGTCTTATTTGGGATAACAAGAATTTTATTATGGATATTAAAGAACAAGATAGCACGATCTGTGCTTTCAGGGCTAGTGATTCCTTAAAATGATTGGAGCTTTTGAAGATGTTGAGCACTCTAGTCATATTTCCATAGAGAACTTGATTTCTAGAAATACTTTTCATTGTGCTACAATGATGAATGAAGTTCTTCAAATAGTTTACATTCTGAAAAAGACTAACCTAGCCACAGTTTTAGGAAGGGGTGCCAAAGGAAGTAATAATCTTGGAAAAAGATTTTATGAAGTAACAAAATCCCCCAAAAGAGTGTAAGCAAAGAATACAAATGGATAAAAGACTTTCATATTTCCCCCTAAATAGACATAGCAATAGTCATTCTTACTATGGTAAAGAAATCTGTGTTATTGATGAAACCTGGAGAGAGCTAACAAAAAAAAAAACCAACAACAACTGATAATTACAAAAATTAGCTGATTCCTTTCAGGAGACAAAGAAGAGACACTGAGTTTATCAAAAGGAATCATAAAGATCAGCAAATCTGGTAAGGAGTAAAGTATATGTATCTCTTTCTCACAAGGGATGATGTTGAGTTATGCACATATTATACCTGGAGGATTCTCAAGAAGTTGGTTTTCATAACTCAGTTAATGAACAATGTCTCAATTTTTATTCTTTCAATACACTTTGCCATCTCTATTTGATGCATTCCTATCATCCCCCAGTTGTGTATTGTAGGGTGAGAGATTTATGAAATTTTAAAAATAAAAGCTTGAAAAAATATTTAGCAAGACTTTATACTGGTTCCAGTCTGAGTAGATACATATCCATTCAATGGGTTCTCAGCACCTGGGCACATTGGGCTATTCTGCAGTGAGTTTAGATTTCTCTGATCCCTTGAATCCTGTACCAACCCACTTACCTCAATCAAAATTGTACAAGGAGGTTAAAACTCCCCTTGTACATAGGGCAACAGATTTTGTGGCATTCAATTTGTTCCATACAAGATTATCAAAGCAAAAAAGTAGTCAATTAATGTATCTGTTTATTGTACTTCAGAACCTAATTCATCCCTTTGCTTACCTCCAGTGTGAAATTGTTTTAAAAAAAATAGACCTTGTAGATTTTAAACTTCTTTTAAATTACCTACACAAACATGACAAATGTTAATCCATGGATCAAGGTGCAAATCTCTTTTTAGCACATTATTCATTCATTTTTGATTAATTTCTCCAGTAATAGATATTCTAGTGTGCAACTTTAGTTACAGTGAATGTCAATACTATAAAATTTTCAGAGTTTCTTCTTGCATCAGCTGTGACTTTGTCAAAGAATCAAAAAAAAGGAATGATATAAACAAAATATGAATATAATTAAATGATAAGTTTTGTGTGGAAGACTAGGAAAAACTCCTGAGGGGGCAGTACAGGTTGACATTAGAACACCAGTGTCAATGTCAGCATCTTACCATTCTATGTCTGGATATTTACTAACTAGTTTTTTACCTCAGGCCAGTGGCTTCTCCTTTCAGGATCTGAGAGTCTGCATTTGAAAAATAATAGAATCTTCAAACCCTAAAATTCTCTATGTTTGGAAATATTATGTGTTAACAGTATTTGATCTGGTAATTCTAAGATAGAAAATACGCTATTGTTTAAAAGCCATAAGGCACTGTCACTTGTATCATCCATGTGCCTGAATATTTTCTCCTGAAAATCCTTATTAAAAATCTACTGTATGCTTGCCTATGTGCTAGACATTCTAGAGAAAATAAAAAGATGCATTAGACAGAGAGCTTTCCTTTAGGGAAGCTTATTTGGTGAAATATAATAGAAAAACATATTTATAGCATATTTATATTATGGTTATAATACATGTATACTAACGGAAAAAGGAGGATATACATGAGATAATTAGAATAAAATAGATAAAATGAAGTTCTTTTCACCTAGTAAAGTCATTAAGGGCTTCATGAAAATGGTGATCTTTGAGCTAGGTCCTGAAAGATTGTATATATGGAAAAAATGGAAAGGAAAGAGGGAACTGGGTAAACCGTTAAGAGGGTTAAAAAACTTAGGATTTCATGGGGAGCTGTGAAGATTTTAGTTTAGTATGTTGAAATTGTTATAACAGTGAGAAATTGGAGGCAGAGAGAGTAATTATTTTTTATTGGAAGCAGCAGTTTTTGCTTTGTGGATTCTGACTCAGAGATGCCTTACAGAGCATACTCAATTATTCTGAGCTCTCCTACGTTAGCCTTTTCTGTATTCATATATATTTCATTATATTATTTAAAACAAGCCTTCCTTCACACACGTATACCTATTATTATAAAAATGAATATGAATTTTTGAAGAGATAAACTTTTTTTTTCATTTAGTCCTTCAACAACAAAATGTTATGGATAAAATAAGTATGTGAAGGCAATTTGAATATCAGAAATGCTTTCTATAGAAAAAGTATAATGATCTATTTTCCATGACAAAAGTTGTCTTTCTATGTTGTCACGTGGAGTGTTATTTAGTGAAGTATATGGTTAAAAATATAATTTTCTGTTGTTTCTATTTTAAAACTTGTTAGCCCTCTTAGGTTTAGTCAGTATTTTAGTGGTGTAGATGTTCTGAAGCCATTTGCAAGCTAGGAGACATAGTCATTCTATCTCCTAACACACAGAAAAGGCTTTATTCACTTAAGTGAAGCAGACCACCCCAAACATTAGAGAAAAGCAATCATCTAGCTGAAGTTTCAACAACATCCTATACATGATTCATTGCATTATGTCTTAGTTTTTACTGGGCCTAGAATCCAGGAAGGTGTCACTTCCCAATATCCCTATTTTCCAGAGTCTTTGTGGAGAAGTGTCATTCTACAAATATTTTGACTAA
Source organism: Bos grunniens (assembly GCF_055505025.1). Taxonomy (NCBI): domain Eukaryota; kingdom Metazoa; phylum Chordata; class Mammalia; order Artiodactyla; family Bovidae; genus Bos; species Bos grunniens. The sequence continues at coordinate 80,509,873 of NC_141194.1, read as the reverse complement.
CAATGAGCCTGTTCTAAAAGCCCACTCTCTTTAAAAGTGAATTAATATTGTTTACTTTATTCTGATTGTTAGGTCAAAGAATTTTGTGGAAGAATATGAGAACTGCCATTTTCTCAAATGCTAACAGTCTTCACTGTAAGTGTATGTGTGTGTTCATGTGTGTATGTAAGGTACCTAGACTTCTTTGATCACCTCCTTTCTTTCATTTAACTCCAGAACCTTAAGCTTGGTTTTCAAACAGTATAACGTCAAAATTCTGAACAGGTTTATTCAGACTAAACTGTGGAACATTCAGCACAAAAAAGAACAAGAGGAGCTAAAAGGACCTGGTATCTATACAGAATGGGTATTACTTTTGTGGCCTAAACATGACCTCTAAGTCATTTGATGCTATAAACCACAGAGATTCGGTGAGCAGAGTCTTCCAGAAGAAACTGTCTTACAATGGCTTTCATTTAAGATGTGTGTGAAAATCTGGGCATTCAAGAATGAGTGTTCTAAACTTAAATGCCTCCAAGCATTTGATAAGCCCACATGCTATAGCCAGAATGGTCTGAATTTAGGTCAGGGCCTCTTTTATTGAGAGATGACATATTTTGTGTGTCTCCTTCATACTGTTTTACTGGAACTAAAAACTATTAGAATGTTTAGAATTTAATGTGACAGATGTTACAGAAGCAGTTTCTGAGAAGTTCATGTATCTTCTTTAAAATCACTGTCTCTTCTAACAGACTGCATTCATTGTTATATTGAAATGAATGCTTATGACTCCATGGATTTATTGGAAGAATTCAGAGTGCTACATTAGTGACAATTTAGAAATTATTGAATTCCGATTCAGTGTACTTCTCAGGTCCCTGTGGAAGTTTTTAAAGGTTTAGCCATAGAAACAGGTACCTACTGAATGTCAGCTAAGTGATCAGCATTGGTCTGAACACAGAGGTAGAGTGGTATAAGATAAACTTGAGATGAAATATGTTCTTGCATTCTAGTGAGATGATGTATAAAATATGTCTGAAAGGATATCTATAATTTGGGGTAATACATGCTAAGTATCCATGTGAGTGCTGACCATAAGTTCTGCTGGAGCTCTGAGGAGACAAAAAGTAATATTCAATAAAGCAGAAGAGGAACTAGAGATCAAACTGCCAATATTCACTGGATTATAGAGAAAGCAAGGGAATTTCAGAAAAACACCTATCTCTGTTTCATAGACTATGTTAAAACCTTTGACTGTGTGGATCATGACAAACCGTGGATAGCTCTTAGACAGAGATGGGAATACCAGACCATCTTACCTGTCTTCTGAGAAACCTGTATGCAGATCAAGAAGCAATAGTTAGAACCTTACATGGAACAACTGATTGGTTCAAGATCAAGAAAGGAATACAACAGGGTTGTCTGCAGTCACTCTATTTGTTTAACCTATAAGCTGAGTACATCACGAGAAATGCCAGGCTGGATGAGTTACAAGCTGGAATCAGGATAGGCAGGAGAAACATCAACAACCTCAGATGTGCAGATGATACCACTCTAATGGTAGAAAGTGAAGAGGAACTAAAGAGTCTCTTGATGAGGGTGAAGGAGGGGAGTGAAACAGCTGGCTTAAGACTAAATATTAAAAAACTAAGATCATGGCATCTGGCCCCATTACCGCATGACAAATAGAGGAGGAAAACATGGGAGTAGTGACAGATTTCCTCTTCTTGGGCTCCAAAATCACTGCAGACAGTGGCTGCAGCCATAAAATCAGAAGACAATTTCTTCTTGGCAGGAAAGTGATGACAAACATAGACAGTGTATTGAAAGTAGAGACATTACTCTGCCAACAAAAGTCCATATGGTCAAGGCTATGGTCTTCCCAGTGGTTATGTATAGTAGAGAGAGCTGGACCATAAAGAAGGCAGAATGCCAAAGAATTGATGCCTTCAAACTGTGGTGCTGGAGAAGACTCCTGAAAGTCCCTTGGACAGCAAGGAGATCAAACCAGTCAATCTTAAGGGAATTCAACCCTGAATATTCACTAGAAGGATGGAATTCCACTAATTTGGTCATCTGATGTGAACAGACTACTCATTTGAAAAGTCCCTGATACTGGGAAAGACTGAGGGCAGAAGAGTATAAGATGGCTGGACGGTATCACCAATGCAATGAACATGAACTTGGGCAAACTCTGGGAGATGGTGAGGGACAGTGAGGCCTGGAGTACTACAGTCCATGGGGTTGCAAGAGTTGACACGACTGGGAGACTGAACAACAACAAGGACAAAGGCTTCAAAAAAGAAGTCTAAGATGAGCCTTGAAGCACTTGTCAAGGCCATATAAAAGGATTAGCAATCCTTGTTGGTAGGAGAATTGTGATAGGTAGTCTCTGCAATGGTGCCTAATAAACCCTATATTCTGATATTCACTTCTTTATGTAATGCCTTGCCTTGAGTGTGTGCTGGACTTTTTTACTCATTTCTAATTAATATAATGTGGCAGATACGATGGCATGTCACTCCCAAGATTCAGTTCAGTTCAGTCACTCAGTCGTGTCCAATTCTTTGGGACCCCATGGACCATAGCACGCCAGGCCTCCCTGTCAATCACCAATTCCCAGAGCCTACTCAAACTCATATCCATTGAGCCGATAATGCCATCCAGCCATCTCTTCCTCGGTTGTCCCCTTCTCCTCCTGCCCTCAATCTTTCCCAGCATCAGGGTCTTTTCAAATGAGTCAGCTCTCTGCATCAGGTGGCAAAAGTATTGGAGTTTCAGCTTCAGCATCAGTCCTTACAATGAACACCCAGGACTAATCTCCTTTAGGATGGACTGGTTGGATCTCCTTGCAGTCCAAGAGACTCTCAAGAGTCTTCTCCAACACCACAGTTCAAAAGCATCAATTCTTCAGTGCTCAGCCTTCTTTATAGTCCAGCTCTCACATACGTACATGACTACTGGGAAAACCATAGCCTTGACTAGATGGACCTTTGTTAAAGTAATGTCTCTGCTTCTTAATATGCTGTCTAGGTTGGTCATAACTTTCCTTCCAAGGAGTAAATGTCTTTTAATTTCATGGCTGCAGTCACCATCTGCAGTGATTTTGGAGCCCAAAAAATAAAGTCTGACACTGTTTCCACTGTTTCCCAATTTATTTGCCATGAAGTGATGGGACCAGATGCCATGATCTTCATTTTCTGAATGTTGAGCTTTAAGACAACTTTTTCACTCTCCTCTTTCACTTTCATCAATAGGCTCTTTAGTTCTTCTTCACTTTCTTCCATATGGGTGGTGTCATCTGCATATCTGAGGTTATTGACATTTCTCCCGGCAATTTTGATTCCAGCTTGTGCTTCTTCCAGCCCAGTGTTTCTCATGATGTACTCTGCATATAAGTTAAATAAGCAGGGGGACAATACACAGCCTTGACGTACTCCTTTTCCTATTTGGAACCAGTCTGTTGTTCCATGTCCAATTCTAACTGCTGCTTCCTGACCAGCATACAGATTTCTCAAGAGGCAGTTCAGGTGGTCTGGTATTCCCATCTCTTTCAGAATTTTCCATAGTTTATTGTGATCCACACAGTCAAAGGTTTGGCATAGTCAATAAAGCAGAAATATATATTATTCTGGAACTCTTTCTTTTTTGATGATTTAGTGGATGTCGACAATTTGATCTCTGGTTCCTCTGCCTTTTCTAAAACCAGCTTGAACATCTGGAAGTTCTTGGTTCACATATTGCTGAAGCCTGGCTTGAAGAATTTTGAGCATTACTTTACTAGCGTGTGACATGAGTGCAACTGTGCTGTAGTTTGAGCATTGTTTGGCATTGCCTTTCTTTGGAATTGGAATGAAAACTGACCTTTTCCAGTCCTGTGGCCACTGCTGAGTTTTCCAAATTTGCTGGCATATTGAGTGCAGCACTTTCACAGCATCATCTTTCAGGATTTGAAATAACTCAACTGAAATTCCATCACCGCCACTAGCTTTGTTTTGAAGTGATGCTTCCTAAGGCCCACTTGACTTCACGTTCCAGGATGTCTGGCTCTAGGTCAGTGATCACATCATTGTATTATCTGGGTCATGAAGATCTTTTTTGTACAGTTCTTCTGTGTATTCTTGCCACCTCTTTTTACTATCTTCTGCTTCTGTTAGGTCCATAACATTTCTGTCCTTTATTGAGCCCGTCTTTGAATGAAATATTCCCTTGATATCTCTAATTTTCTTGAAGAGGTCTCTAGTCTTTCCCATTCTGTTGTTTTCCTCTATTTCTTTGCAGTGATCACTGGGGAAGGCTTTCTTATCTCTCCTGGCTATTCTTTAGAACTTTGCATTCAAATGGGTATATCTTTCCTTTTCTCCTTTGCTTTTCGTTTCTCTTCTTTTCACAGCTATTTGTGAGGCCTCTTCAGACAGCCATTTTGCTTTTTTTGCATTTCTTTTTCTTGGGGATGGTCATGATCCTTGTCTCCTGTACAATGTCACGAACCTCAGTCCATAGTTCATCAGGCACTCTGTCTATTGGATCTAGTCCTTTAAATCTATTTCTCACTTCCACTGTATAATCATAAGGGATTTGATTTAGGTCATACCTAAATGGTTTAGTGGTTTTCCCTACTTTCTTCAGTTTAAGTCTGAATTTGGCATAAGGTGTTCATGATTTGAGCCACAGTCAGCTCCTTGTCTTGTTTTTGCTGACTATATAGAGTTTCTCCATCTTTGGCTGCAAAGAATATAATCCATCTGATTTCGGTGTTGACCATCTGGTGATATCCATGTGTAGAGTCTTCTCTTGTGTTGTTGAAAGAGGATGTTTGCTACGATCAGTGTGTTCTCTTGGCAAAACTCTATTATCCTTTGCCCTCCTTCATTTCATATTCCAAGGCCAAATTTGCCTGTTACTCCAGGTGTTACTTGTGTTAGTTCTAAAAGGTCTTGTAGGTCTTCATAGAATCATTCAACTTTAGCTTCTTCATTACTGGTCAGGGCATAGACTTAGATAATATGGCAGATATGATTGCATGTCACTCCCAAGATTAGGTTACAATAAGATTATGTCTTCCATCTTTGACATCCACACTTGCTCTGTGGAAAATTTCCTTTCTTCTTGTGAAAAGGCCCACATCTACAAAGCAAGAAGTAGTATCTCCAGCCAACACTCAGTGAGTAACTGAGACCTGACAACAGCCACATAAGTAAACTTGGGAGTATATCCTCCCTCAGTTAAGCCTTAAGATGTTGCCTGGCCAACATCTTGACTACAGCCTCATGAGAAACCTTGAACCAGAGGCACCCAGCTGACCAATGCCCAGATTCTTGACATAAAAAATCTTAGATAATTAGCATTTGTTCTTTTAAGCTATAAATTTTAGAATAATTTGTTACACAGAATTAGATAACTAATATAATATTGGGTTTGCAATGGCTTAAACCAAAGTTCAGAAGTTTAAAAAAGGGGGAAAAAAAAAGAAAAATTATTTCTATGACTAGGTTTGCCACTATGAGTATACCAGAATTTGCTTGCTTTGCTTTTACTTATTTTGTGTTTTGACTGGGTCAGTCCGTGTAAGAGAATAACATAAAGTAGAATTAAATCTCTTTATTTTACAGATGGATTTAAGGAAACAGATTTGCAACTCAAGCAGTTCAAAAGGTAGTTTCCAATTTTGTAAGTAACTAGATAAGTAACAATATCAAGTTTGAAAATACTGGAGCCCAGAATAAAGGATGATTATGAGGCATAGAAAATCTTTACTATTTTTGAGCAGCTTGGTTTATTTCTGTTTATTAAGGAAAAACTGGATTTTCTTCCCTTTACCTGAAAAAATACTGATAAAGTACATTTTCTTTCATATTGATGATTTTTTTTTTGCTAGCACCCACAAATGAACAGGTAAATTAAATGCTTCACATTTTCTTCAATGCTGCATCTTATAAGAATTAAACAACTTGCCCAACAATAAGGTAAAATTTTAAAGAAGGTTCTTTGACTAAATTGAGTTAGGTTTTTGAATGAAATCTCTTAGGGGGTCAAGAACTCAATTCTCTCACCAGCTTGAGATAATCCTCTGGTACATGGTGTGCACCATAGGGCAAGTGCAGATTCTATCTGCTTGGCAAAATATGACTTCATCAAAGGTAATCCCATTAAAACTTCTAGTATACTTGAATAAATGTCAGCCTCATCATTCTTGGGAGAAGTGTGGAATTGGCAGTTAGCATGGAAAAGAAATGCAAAAAAGCAAAATGGCTGTCTGGGGAGGCCTTACAAATAGCTGTGAAAAGAAGAGAAGCGAAAAGCAAAGGAGAAAAGGAAAGATAGAAACATCTGAATGCAGAGTTCCAAAGAATAGCAAGAAGAGATAAGAAAGCCTTCTTCAGCGATCAATGCAAAGAAATAGAGGAAAACAACAGAATGGGAAATACTAGGGATCTCTTCAAGAAAATCAGAGATACCAAAGGAACATTTTCATGCAAAGATGGGCTTGATAAAGGACAGAAATGGTATGGACCTAACAGAAGAAGATATTAACAAGAAATAGCAAGAATACATAGAAGAACTGTACAAAAAAGGTCTTCAAGACCCAGATAATCAAGACAGTGTGATCACTGACCTAGAGCCAGACATCCTGGAATGTGAAGTCAAGTGGGCCTTAGAAAGCATCACTACAAACAAAGCTAGTGGAGGTGATGGAATTCCAGTTGAGCTATTCCAAATCCTGAATGATGATGCTGTGAAAGTGCTGCACTCAATATGCCAGTAAATTTGGAAAACTCAGCAGTGGCCACAGGACTGGAAAAGGTCAGTTTTCATTCCAATCCCCAAAAAAAGGCAATGCCAAAGAATGCTCAAACTACCGCACAATTGCACTCATCTCACACACTAGTAAAGTAATGCTCAAAATTCTTCAAGCCAGGCTTCAGCAATATGTGAACTGTGAAATTCCTGATGTTCAAGCTGGTTTTAGAAAAGGCAGAAGAACCAGAGATCAAATTGCCAACATCCACTGGATCATGGAAAAAGCAAGAGAGTTCCAGAAAAGCATCTATTTCTGCTTTATTGACTAGCCAAAGACTTTGACTGTGTGGATCACAATAAACTCTGGAAAATTCTGAAAGAGATAGGAATACCAAACACCCTGACCTGCCTCTTGAGAAATTTGTATGCAAGTCAGGAAGCAACAGTTAGAACTGGACATGGAACAACAGACTGGTTTCAAATAGGAAAAGGAGGACGTCAAGGCTGTGTATTGTCACCCTGCTTATTTAACTTATATGCAGAGTATATCATGAGAAACGCTGGACTGGAAGAAACACAAGCTGGAATCAAGATTGCTGGGAGAAATATCAATAACCTCAGATATGCAGATGAGACCACCCTTATGGCAGAAAGTAAAGAGGTACTAAAAAGCCTCTTGATGAAAGTGAAAGTGGAGAATGAAAATGTTGGCTTAAAGCTCAACATTCAGAAAACGAAGATCATGGCATCCGGTCGCAAAACTTCATGCCAAATAGATGGGGAAACAGTGTCAGACTTTATTTTTTGGGCTCCAAAATCACTGCAGATGGTGACTGCAGCCATGAAATTAAAAGACGCTTGCTCGTAGGAAGAAAAGTTATGACCAACCTATATAGCATATTCAAAAGCAGAGACATTACTTTGCCAACAAAGGTTCGTCTAGTCAAGGTTATGGTTTTTCCTGTGGCCATGTATGGATGTGAGAGTTGGACTGTGAAGAGGGCTGAGCATCAAAGAATTGATGCTTTTGAGCTGTGGTGTTGGAGAAGACTCTTGAGAGTCCCTTGGACTGCAAGGAGATCCAACCAGTCCATTCTAAAGGAGATCAGTCCTGGGATTTCTTTGGAAGGAATGATGCTAAAGCTGAAACTCCAGTACTTTGGCCACCTCACGTGAAGAGTTGACTCATTGGAATAGACTCTGATGCTGGGAGGGACTGGGTGAAGGAGGAGAAGGGGACGACAGAGGATGAGATGGCTGGATGGCATCACTGATTCAATGGACGTGAGTCTCAGTGAACTCCGGGAGTTGGTGATGGACAGGGAGGCCTGGCGTGCTGCAGTTCATGGGGTCACAAAGAGTCGAACACGACTGAACGACTAAACTGAACTGAACTGAACTGATTTTTATGTCTTAGTACTTGTTGATGGTGTCACGTTTTCCAAACTTAAGTAAGGGCACACTGATTTTTATGTTTTGAACTAGCTAATCCTCAAAGACAAAACTTCACAACAGAAGTTAAATTATGTTTCAAACTGATGATATACTTTTGGAGAAATTCATGTAGACATACCTCATTTGTCTCAGAAACAGTACATTACTGGGAATGTAGAAGTGTTAAGAAAAGGTCCTCCTTGTAGAAAGAATGAGTCCCACCCAGTTTAGAGACACTTTTATTTATTTAAATGTCAAACTTGAACAAGATTTTTTTAGTGTTTCTAGTGCTGCTGTTGCAATTCTTTAAAAAAAAAAGAAAAGGTTTTGCTCAGTTATCCCCAAATACATACTGCACTAAAAAGCCAGCTACTGCTAAAATTTGGACATAACATAGCATAGCTTTAAAACTTTCTTTCAGTCCCCAGGTACAACAAAAAGTCCAAAGGTAAAGGAAAGATTGTTAAAATATGATGTTCTTTTTTTTTTCCTTTAAAACTACTTAATACATCCTTAACTGTAGATACTGTATCTTTTCTGGAAGCTAAAACACACTGTGAATATGAAGAGCGGTTACTGGGTTAAAATTCCATGTGTTCATTGTCTGATGTATATAGATGGGTTTGCATTGTATCACTACTCTTCTCATCCTTGAGAATGAACAAGAGAGAAAAAGTCCTTATCCTTGTATTTATATGCCTGCCATCACCATGGCATCTAATTCGTGGTAACCTATGATGAAACATATAATATCATAGAAAGTTAGTTTTGGGAGCTTGCTGTCAAATTATGTCTTATAAAAAAATCCAAGTGATCTGCCTAAGGGTTCAGTTCAGTTGAGTTCAGTCACTCAGTCATGTCCGACTCTTTGCGACCCCATGAATTGCAGCATGCCAGGCCTCCCTGTCCATCACCAACTCTCGGGGTTTACCCAAACTCATGCCCATTGAGTTGGTGATGCCATCCAGCCACCTCATCTTCTGTCATCCCCTTCTCCTCCTGCCCCCAATCCCTCCCAGCATCACAGTCTTTTCCAATGAGTCAACTCTTCACATGAAGTGCCCAAAAAAGTATTGGAGTTTCAGCTTCAACATCAGTCCTTCCAATGAACACCCAGGACTGATCTCTTTTAGGATGGACTGGTTGGATCTCCTTGCAGTCCAAGGGACTCTCAAGAGTCTTCTCCAACACCACAATTCAAAACCATCAATTCTTCAGCGCTCAGCTTTCTTCACAGTCCAACTCTCACATCCATACATGACCACTGGAAAAACCATAGCCTTGACTAGACAGACCTTTGTGGACAAAGTAATGTCTCTGCTTTTTAATATGCTATCTAGGTTGGTCATAACTTTCCTTCCAAGCAGTAAGTGTCTTTTAATTTCACTGCTGCAGTCACCATCTGCAGTGATTTTGGAGCCCAAAAAAATAAAGTCTGACACTGTTTCCACTGTTTCCCCATCTATTTCCCATCCACTGTTTCCCAATCTATTTCCCATGATTTGATGGGACCAGATGCCATGATCTTAGTTTTCTGAACGTTGAGCCTAAGGTTTACAGAGAGAAAAACTGAGTTTTCCAGTTCCTACAACTCATTTAATTAAATTATTTTGCATTACAAAATATTTAGTGCTTCACTAATTTAGAATTTATGATATTTTCAGGCAATGTGTTATTCCATTAACAACTTTCAATCTGACTTCCCTCAGGCTACTTATTAAATGGAAGCACTTGTCAGCTTATTTATGCACACAGTATGCCACAAATATTGAATATTTATTAAATGACTATCTATGAGATAGACAATGTTTCTAACATAAGAATGAGCAAGGCATATTCCCCTATTCTATGTGTCTTTGAGAGTAAATGAAATGGTTGTTTCATTCAATTTTCCCATCTTTTAAAGTGAATTTTAAACAAATTAATGTTCTGGGAGCCTATAAAATCCGAGTTGATATGCTTGGCTTTCTCCTGTGTTAAACTAGCTAGTATCTAACTTTTTGGCCAAGAAACACTATGAAGATAACAAATATAATTGGCTATTTGAAGGTGTCTGAGAAAATAAAATTAGAACTTGAGGGGTCACATCTCAGAGAAAACTAAAACACATTATGAGTAAACACATTAAAACACTAACTCTCAGTATTTTTTCCTCAAATTATTGTCCAATTAATTTTGTGGTAGATAGAGGCCAAATTAAAATAAAAATCCTAGAATATATAGAAATCTTACTGATGTTTCATATTATGTCATCAATGTCATATAAGGATAACATAAAGGATAAAGATGGAACAAACTGTCAGGAAATAATGACATAAAACTTCCCAAATTCAACAAAAGACATAAACCTACAAGATTCCAGATGCTGAGCAAGTTTCAAACAGGAAAAATCTAAAGAAACACACACCAAAACACATCAGAGTAAACTTACTGAAAACTAAAGGCAAATAAACACTTTAAAAAGCAATGAAGAACAACAGTTTACTACAGAGGGGGGAAATAAACAATATGAGAGACAGTGGATTTCTCATTGAAAACAATGGTGACCAGAGGAAATGGCACAGCTTTCAAATGCTGAAAGAAAAAATTCTCAATCTGGCGTCCTATATCAAGTTAAAATATCCTTCCTAAATGATGGAAAATCAAGGTATTTTCAGATGAAGGAAAACTAAGGGAATTTTTAATAAGCACACCTATACTATTGATAAAAGAATGTCTAAAGGAAACTCTAAAAAGAAAAGAAACTAAAAAAGGCAGAAACTTGGAACTTAAAGATGAAAAAACATGGTAAGCAAAATATGTGTTAAAAAGAATAAACGTTTCTTCTCCACTTGAGTTTTCTAGTTTCAGGGTTGAAGCAAAAATCATAACACTGTCTGATGTCATTCTAAATTTATGTACAAGAAATATTTAAGACAAATATAAACAGGAAAGGGTTAATTTGTCAGATGATACCAGTAGACTATGATAAGTTGTATCTACAGCAACCAGTTGAGCTCTTTCAAATTCTGAAAGATGATGCTGTGAAAGTGCTGCACTCAATATGCCAGCAAATTTGGAAAACTCAGCAGTGGCCACAGAACTGGAAAAAGTCAGTTTTCATTCCAATCCCCAAAAAAGGCAATGCCAAAGAATGCTCAAACTACAGCACAATTGCACTCATCTCACACGCCAGTAAAGTAATGCTCAAAATTCTCCAAGCCAGGCTTCAGCAATACATGAGCCGTGAACTTCCTGATGTCCAAGCTGGTTTTAGAAAAGGCAGAGGAACCAGAGATCAAATTGCCAACATCCACTGGATCATGGAAAAAGCAAGAGAGTTCCAGAAAAACATCTATTTCTGCTTTATTGACTATGCCAAAGCCTTTGACTGTGTGGATCACAATAAACTGTGGAAAATTCTGAAAGAGATGGGAATACCAGACCACCTGATCTGCCTCTTGAGAAATTTGTATGCAAGTCAGGAAGCAACAGTTAGAACTGGACATGGAACAACAGACTGGTTCCAAATTGGAAAAGGAGTGTGTCAAGGCTGTATATTGTCACCCTGCTTATTTAACTTATATGCAGAGTACATCATGAGAAACGCTGGACTGGAAGAAACACAAGCTGGAATCAAGATTGCCAGGAGAAATATCAATAACCTCAGATATGCAGATGACACCACCCTTATGGCAGAAAGTGAAGAGGAACTAAAAAGCCTCTTGATGAAAGTGAAAGAGGAGAGTGAAAAAGTTGGCTTAAAGCTCAACATTCAGAAAACTAACATTATGGCATCTGGTCCCATCACTTCATGGCAAATAGATGGGGAAACAGTGGAAACAGTGTCAGACTTTATTTTGGGGGGCTCCAAAATCACTGCAGATGGTGACTGCAGCCATGAAATTAAAAGATGCTTACTCCTTGGAAGAAAAGTTATGACCAACCTAGATAGCATATTCAAAAGCAGAGACATTACTTTGCCAACAAAGGTCCGTCTAGTCAAGGCTCTGGTTTTTCCTGTGGTCATGTATGGATGTGAGAGTTGGACTATGAAGAAGGCTAAGCACCTAAGAATTGATGCTTTCGAACTGTGGTGTTGGAGAAGACTCTTGAGAGTCCCTTGGACTGCAAGGAGATCCAACCAGTCCATTCTGAAGGAGAGCAGCCCTGGGATTTCTTTGGAAGGAATGATGCTAAAGCTGAAACTCCAGTACTTTGACCACCTCATGCAAAGAGTTGACTCATTGGGAAAGACTCTGATGCTGGGAGGGATTGGGGTCAGGAAGAGAAGGGGACGACAGAGGATGAGATGGCTGGATGGCATCACTGACTCGATGGAGGTGAGTCTCAGTGAACTCCAGGAGTTGGTGATGAACAGGGAAGGCTGGCGTGCTGTGATTCATGGGGTCGCAAACAGTCGGACACGGCTGAGTGACTGAACTGAACTGAACTGAACAGCAATCACTAAAACAATGTATAAAAATATATAAACTTAAAACACTACAGATAAATCAAAATGGCATTCTAAAAATTGTTCAAGTAACCAAAAGAAAGGCAAGATAAACAACTGAAAAAAAGAAAAAAAAAATAGATGGAAACCTCTAACTTAGCAATATGTGCATTAAAAATAAATAGTTAAAATATACCAATATAAAGATACTAATTTAAAAAGTATTTGAAATGAGCACTTTAAAATGTGACCCAAATTTATGCTGTCTACATTAAGCTTTCTTCAAATATAACCATAGAGGCAGAATGAAAGTAAATGGATTAATATATATATATATATATATATTATATATATATATATATATATTAAACAAAACAAAGCAAAGGAGAAAGAGTCCTGTAATGGTATCATAAACAGCATCATGGGCCTTCTTTTCTGTGTAAAAACCAACAGTGATGGAAATTAAAAAAAAAAAAAAATCTGAAAATTTCCTAAAGGCATATAGCAAATGAATGAATAAACAATAGTTTAGTGGTAACATCAGCAAGAAGGCAGAATAAGAGATTTCAGTTTACCATACCCCCACAGAAATGTTGTTTTAACAATCATCCATGGACAAGAACACTTCTGTAGGAACCCAGGGGTCGAGTAAAAAGATTTCAACATCCTATTTGAGTAAAAGCTCCAAGAATACATATAAGACTTCAAGAAACATGAAAAAAAGAAACACAGACTCATTTTACCCATGTCGCCTCTCCCCCAAGGCAGCATGGGTGAGTGCCAAGAGAGAGAAATTTGGCCAGCAATTTCTTATACAAGAAAAGTGAGAGCAGCATGACCATGGGGCTTCACCAACCTCAAGGAACATTGCCTAAGAAGCCACTTTTGCCTTGCTCCACCATGAAGAGCTAGGAGCAAGGAGCAGGGTCTCACAGAAGTCACAACATGGGTCTGAAAAACAAGCCACAAACCCTACTAACTGGCTTACAAACTTTACCAAGAAGAGGCGCTCCCATGAACCCCATTAGACACCTTATCTGCAGTGCCCCATAATTGGTTGACACGTGCCCCCAGCATTCTGTATGTGCCCTGAGACAACACATGCACGCCTCCACATTCATTGTGCACAAGTCTCCACACATAGTGAATGTGAGCTCTGCAGAAGGCAAGAAAAAACCCACATAGAAAGCACATTGATATTAGCAGTCAGTTCACCTCTGCAAGATTGGAAGAAGGTACCCGACCTTGAACACTTCAGGGCACTACCTTGGGGGGAAAAAAAAAAAGAAGTGGGAGGCTCTTGGCACCTTGCCTGATTTTGTGGGATTGAGGGAAGGGACACAATCTTCCCACAAGAGAGGAGGAGAAAATTGGGGCAGGCACATCCATAGAAAATGTGACAAAAGGAATCATTTTCCTCAGCATAAGCATTTAAAAGTAATTCACCTGAGCCACTCTGAATTTATGTCTTCAAGATTTTAGCAGATAATCTGCAAAAGCATCTTATTATTGCAACATGCAAAAGAGGATTATTACTTTCCAAGAGATGCTTAAAATATTTTTGAATCCACTAAATGGAATTTATATTTTGGAATCTCCATCAACCTTAATTGAAAACTCCAGTGGATTAAAATGGTTTTAATATATTAAACCCCAAACATAGCTGAAAGTGTTAGTTGCTCAGTCAAGTCAAACCCTTTGCAACTCCATTGGCTATAGCCCACCAGGCTCCTCTGTCCATGGAATTCTCCAGGCAAGAATGCTGGAGTGGGTAGCCATTCCCTTCTTCAGGGGGTCTTTCTGACCTAGAGATCAAACCCAGGTATCCTGCATTGCAGGCAGATTCTTTACTGTCTGAGCCACCCAGAAGCCCATAGTTAGTCCTAGTAAATTCATTTCTTGAGAATATAAAATTAAAGAATTTTCTCCCACTCTTCCACTCAAATCTCAATTCTTTTGATTTTGGCTTTAATGGTTTGAAATAATAGGTACTTTGTTGACCACCTTGTTCATTTAGTCCAATCTCTAATATCCTTAGTTCTTAACAATATATCACATTGTCCTGACCAGTTGAACATGATTATCTGGAAATTCTCTAAACATCTAAACAAGATGAGCCTGCATCAAAGTGGTAAATAATAAATTGGAGTTGAGTTCTGTTTGAGGTAATTACATCAGGTCCATTGGGAATAATTCAGCTTTAGATGGTTCTCAAAATTTTTAGATTTGTATGCCTTATGTAGTTAATGAATTTCCTAGGCCTGAATGAATTATAATAGTAGCTCATATATGTATCTATTAAAATGATGTTCCATCTGCTGAAGAGATTATCTCAGCTCCATCTTTGCACGTTTGCTGGCCTGGCAAGGTGGAAAAGATGATGTAGTATCTGTCTTCAGTAGGCCTAACAGGAGCCCAAACCCGTTATCCAGCTGAACAAAGACTGTGATAGAACAGACCCTTTCTGAGATTTAGACTGGAGAGGTTGTAGAAGTGAAACTTGGCCAAGATACAAAGACAAACATGGAGGAAGAAAGAAGTAACTGCAAAGAAGCAAGAGATCTTAACACTCTCATTGGCTGTGTGATCCTAGTCAAGCAACTTGTTCTCTTTAGGAATTATTTTTATAAAATTCGAACAACAAGGGCCCACCTCACAGAATTACTAAGAAGAAAAAAAATGAGAATTCTATAAACCTGAAGAGTAATCTTTTAGAAAAATCATCAGAAGGAAGAAATTTGTAGAATAAAACTGGAAACATTCAGAATCTTGATGGTGTGCCAAACCAAATGTCAACTGGAGCTTGACCAAAAACTGAAGGAAGAAATCTGATTTTCACAACAACTCACAGAAGTCAGTCGAACAGGTATTAATGTTATCCTTGTTTTACAGATGAGCTAACCAAGGACTTAGAAAGGTGCTCTCTGACAAATGAAGCAAGAGAGAGTAGGTCATGGCATTATAAAGAGAGAGAGAGAGAAAAAAACAGCCTCTTCTTTCTCCCATCCACTGAGCCTTCCAGGGGATCAGTATTCCTGTCTGGGGTGTGTTTAATTCTGACACCAAGAGCCCCCGTTTCTAGAGGATACCCCTGTCATCACCAGATGCAGCAAGAAAAAACATGGGTGTCAGTCCATCTATGTGGGAATCCAACTCATGCTGAGATCAAGCCCTGAGCCTTTAGAGTGGGAGCACTGACTCCAAGACCCTAGACTACCAGAGAACTAACCATCAGTTCAGTTCAGTTCAGTCGCTCCGTCATGTCCGACTCTTTGCGACCCCATGAATTGCAGCACGCCAGGCCTCCCTGTCCATCACCAACTAGAACTGTTAGAACTGGACATGGAACAACAGACTGGTTCCAAATAGGAAAAGGTGTACGTCAAGGCTGTATATTGTCACCCTGCTTATTTAACTTATATGCAGAGTACCTCATGAGAAACGCTGGGCCGGAAGAAGCACAAGCTGGAATCAAGATTGCCGGGAGAAATATCAATAACCTCAGATATGCAGATGACACCACCCTTATGGCAGAAAGTGAAGAGGAACTAAAAAGCTTCATGATGAAAGTGAAAGAGGAGAGTGAAAAAGTTGGCTTAAAGCTCAACATTCAGAAAACGAAGATCATGGTATCTGGTCCCATCACTTGATGGGAAATAGATGGGGAAACAGTGGAAACAATGTCAGATTTTATCTTTTGGGGCTCCAAAATCACTGCGGATGGTGACTGCAGCCATGAAATTAAAAGACGCTTACTCCTTGGAAGAAAACTTATGACTGAACCTAGATAGCATATTCAAAAGCAGAGACATTAATTTGACAACAAAGGTCTGTCTAGTCAAGGCTATGGTTTTTCCAGTGGTCATGTATGGATGTGAGAGTTGGGCTGTAAAGAAAGCTAAGTGCCGAAGAATTGATGCTTTTGAACTGTGGTGTTGGAGAAGACTCTTGAGAGTCCCTTGGACTGCAAGGAGTTCCAACCAGTCCATTCTGAAGGAGATTAGCCCTGGGATTTCTTTGGAAGGAATGATGCTGAAGCTGAAACTCCAGTACTTTGGCCACCACATGAGAAGAGTTGACTCATTGGAAAAGACTCTGATGCTGGGAGGGATTGGGGTCAGGAGGAGAAGGGGATGACAGAGGATGAGATGGCTGGATGGCGTCACTGACTCGATGGACGTGAGTCTGAGTGAACTCCAGGAGTTGGTGATGGACGGGGAGGCCTGGCGTGCTGTGATTCATGTCGTTTTAAAGAGTCAGACACGACTGAGTGACTGAACTGAACTGAACACCATACACAAAGATCAACTCAAAATGTATTAAAGATCTAAATGTAAGACCAGATAATATAAAACTCTTAGAGGAAAACATAGGCAGAACACTCAATGACATAAATCAAAGCAAGATCCTCTGTGATCCACCTCCTAGAGTAATGGAAATAAAAACAAAAGTAAACAAGTGGGACTGGGTTAAACTTAAAAGCTTTTGCACAGCAAAGGAAACTATAAGCAAGGTGAAAAGACAACTCTCAGAATGGGAGAAAATAATTGCAAGTAAAACAACTGACAAAGGATGAATTTCTACAATATTCAAACAACTCATACAACTCAATACAAGAAAAAAAAAACAATAAAAACGTGGGGAAAAGACCTAAACAGACATTTCTCCAAAGAAGACATACAGATGGCTAACAAACACATGAAAAGATGCTCAACATCACTCATTATTAGAGAAGTGCAAGTCAAAACTACAATAAGATATCACCTCATACCAGTCAGAATGGCAATCATCCAGAAGTCTACAAACAATAAATGCTGGAGAGAGTGTGCAGAAAAGGGAACGCTCTTGCACTGTTGGTGGGAATGTAAATTGATAGAGCCACTATGGAAGATGGTATGGAGATTCCTTAAAAAAATTAGGAATAAAAGCACCATATGACACAGGAATCCCACTCCTAGGCATATACCCTGAGGAAACCAAAATTGAAAAAGACACATATATCCCATTGTTTATTGCAGCACTATTCAAGATAGCTAGAACATGGAAGCAACCTAGATGTCCATCGACAGATGAATGGATAATGAATTAATAAAATTTGAATTTAATAAACTTGAATTATGACTAATCAGAAAGCATTAAAAAGTAACCCATAGAAATTAGTGGTGGAGTGTTTGTACAAATCCATTGAACTTTGAACTCCATTTTGTCTCTGCTTTGAATGTTTTTGGAGATTGAATTGTGAGTTTGTGTTGATTCATCAGCAGACCATAAATGCTTCCCTGGGAAAGTCTGTGTACTACTCATGCTGAGTTTTGAAATGTTAACAGGTCTGTCCTTCATTTCATTTGTGAGTCAACAGAAAGCTAAGAAAGTCAATTAAAATTACCACTCACAGGAAATGCAGGCAGTAAGGTTGATGAACTGTGAGAGAGCCAAAATTATTCAAATGGAATGTATTTAACAGGGTTGTTGGCTAAGAAAGCAAAGGATAATGCCAATTTTTTAAAAAATAATTAAATGAATTGGCAGAGCACTACCATGTAGCACTAGACAAATAGTACAGAAAATTCAAAATTTCCCATGGTGTTCTCAATTGCAGCCTTTTAAATTTGGACCTTATTTTGCTTGGACTGATAATTGCAGGCTATGACTCGTAGTGAACACTTGAAATAGCTTTCTCCTGGACCTCTTTACTGAGGGCATATGTTCCCATAGTTACCAATGTTATGCATAGTGTTGATAATAATCTCATTGACAGAACACTCTAACTGGGCAAGGAGAAAACCCCAACCAATATGTACATGGGATTGCTATATGGACTAGTAGTTCTCAGAAAATTCTTAGTGTAATTGAGTACATGCAACCTTCCAATTGGAAATATCTGTTGGATAATGAGGAACTGTTCATTCATTCGAAGTAAACTACAATTTAATATCAAAGAGAGCTTTCCTGTAACACAGTGCTTTGGAATCAGATTATTGATTTTAGGATATTATTAGTAAGGTATTTATCTAGTTTTTCCACTTAATAAGCTAAATAAAATAGCCCTTAACATGTGGTAGGTCACATGGCTAGTCTGATTTTTACATAGTCTGTGTAAGATTGTGTAGTGGAACACAAATTTTGTCTCTATTTATTCCTAGCCTAGCACACAAAATGGAAGCACACTAGAGGGAAAATTAATTAAAAGAAGAAAAAAAAAGTTGTCTATGTTGTGTGGTCTAAAGTACACTTTGTAGAATATGGAATCTGAGTTACACAGGACTTCATTTTGGAATATGCAACAGAAAGGTATGGATACTGCTAAGATCATCATTTATTATTTTTAAATGATTACTTGCATCAAAAAATCCTACTTACTTAGGATTTTTTTTTAATTTTATTTTATTTTTAAACTTTACAATATTGTATTGGTTTTGCCAAATATTGAAAGGAATCTGCCACAGGTATACATGTGTTCCCCATCCTGAACCCTCCTCCTTCCTCCCTCCCCATACCATCCCTCTGGGTCATCCCAGTGCACCAGCCCCAAGCATCCAGTATCGTGTATCGAACCTGGACTGGCGACTCATTTCATATATGATATTATACGTATTTCAATGCCATTCTCCCAAATCATCCCACCCTCTCCCTCATTGCTGTTTCCAGTTTATGGATGGTTACCAATAGAATGGTTATTGTACATACAAAAAGTACTTACAAAAAGAAAAGAAAAAATCAAAGGTCTGGTGAAAACAGGTCTCAAGACCTAAACATATTTTTTTTTCCCGTATACGTAGAAAAGTTGGTTACGTGAAACAGCCTGAGTTTACAAACATGCTGTTAAAGAATAGCACGAGTCTCTGTGTCTTTTTTCACCATATCTATCTCTGTCTCTCTCAACCCTCACTCCCACACATGCACACAAACACACACACACTCATCACCATGATCACACTCATGTACCAATACTTTATAAGAACAAATTTTATGATCCTGATATTTATCAGAGATTAATATGGCATTGTGCTGCTTTCTTTGGTACTGGAAAACTAAGCCCAAATTGTTGGTTTTAAAAAACCAGTTTAGAAAAGTAGATAGCTCACATTACAGAGTTCAGTTCAGTTTAGTTCAGTTCAGTCGCTCAGTTGTGTCTGACTCTTTGCGACCCCATGAATCACAGCATGCCAGGCCTCCCTGTCCATCACCATCTCACTGAATTTACTCAAACTCACGTCCGTCGAGTCGGTGATGCCATCCAGCCATCTCATCCTCTGTCGTCCCCTTCTCCTCTTGCCCCCAATCCTTCCCAGCATCAGAGTCTTTTCCAATGAGTCAATCTTCACATGAGGTGGCCAAAGTACTGGAGTTTCAGCTTTAGCATCATTCCTTCCAAAGAACACCCAGGGCTGATCTCCTTCAGAATGGACTGGTTGGATCTCCTTGCAGTTCAAGAGACTCTCAAGAGTTTTCTCCCACACCACAGTTCAAAAGCATCAATTCTTCGGTGCTCAGCTTTCTTCACAATCCAACTCTCACATCTATACATGACCACTGGAAAAACTATAGCCTTGACTAGATGGATCTTTGTTAGCAAAGTAATGTCTCTGCTTTTCAATATGCCATCTAGGTTGGTCATAAATTTTCTTCTAAGGAGTAAGCATCTTTTAATTTCATGGCTGAAGTCATGATCTGCAGTGATTTTGGAGCCCCAAAAATAAAGTCTGACACTGTTTCCACTGTTTCCCCATCTATTTCCCATGAAGTGATGGGGCCAGATGCCATGATCTTCGTTTTCTGAATGTTGAGCTTTAAGCCAACTTTTTCACACTTTCACTTTCACTTTCATCAAGACGCTTTTTAGTTCCTCTTCACTTTTTGCCATAAAGGTGGTGTCATCTGCATATCTGAAGTTATTGATATTTCTCCCAGCAATCTTGATTCCAGCTTGTGTTTCTTCCAACCCAGCGTTTCTCATAATGTATTCTGCATATAAGTTAAATAAGCAGAGTGACAATATACAGCCTTGACATACTCCTTTTCCTATTTTTAACCAGTCTGTTGTTCCATGTCCAGTTCTAACTGTTGCTTCCTGACTTGCATACAAATTTCTCAAGAGGCAGATCAGGGTGTCTGGTATTCCTGTCCCTTTCAGAATTTTCCACAGTTTATTGTGATCCACACAGTCAAAGGCTTTGGCATAGTCAATAAGGCAGAAATAGATGTTTTTCTGGAACTCTCTTGCTTTTTCAATGATCCAGCAGATGTTGGCAATATTGATCTCTGGTTCCTCTGCCTTTTCTAAAACCAGCTTGAACATCTGGAAGTTCATGGTTCACGTATTGCTGAAGCCTGGCTTGGAGAATTTTGAGCATTACATCACAGAGTAGATAGTGTTAAATCAATATCAATACACTAAAATAAGAAAATTAATTTTCATTTATTTTTATCACCAAGCTGAATCTCTTTCTATAAGCATTTTGGTATCCTATATGTTGCACTTTTAAAGTGTACTGTCCAAATGTCTTGGGATTTCAATGGGATTGCATACATTCGCTGGCTCAGATAAATGAATGAGTGAATACTTATGGTAGATCACAGTCTTCCCTCTAATATACAAGAATAACGATATGCTCCTAAATCTGCTGCCTAATGTTGTACTTTATCTAGATGTAGTATATAAATTGTATGTGATCCCTCTACAAAGAAAAATCCAAACTTTTCTGTTTTTAAATGGTCTGTCATGGTTATTTTATATGGTGTGCTACCTATAATTTCAAAATCATCAGCATCACATGATGGCAAAAAAATGCCTGAGGGAGCTATTAACAATTTTAAACAGATTTTGATAATCGAAATTCAAATGTAAAAATTGTTTCACACTTATACCATATTAAGAGTAATGTCTCAAAAATTTTAACTGATATGATGTTAGTAGGCAAAGTAATGTTCAGATCCTGAGGTGTTTTGGTTTTAGTCCAGAATGAAAGAAAAAAATTAGATGTGTAAGATAAAGCATTTTGTTAGAATATGTTGATTTCCTGTCAAAAAAACTAAATCCTTTAAATTCAGATCCCAGCACTTAATCACAGTCTCTTGTTGTAAATATTACCGGTTGGACTCAGAAGATCTTGAATTTTTAAGTTCCTATTTGCCATTATTAAGCTAGATGGTAGTTCAGGTGAAAGATATGTCTTGAGGAAAATATCTCCTGAGGTAATTTTCTCTCTGAACTTTTGATTAATTTTTTGAAATGCCTAGCTTGGTTCAGACAAAATAATGCTGGCTATGTGAAAAAAGGCCAAATGATCACCCTGAGAAAATGTCACAGGGACTCAAGCCAGAGCTATAGACAATGGGGAGGAATGGAAAACAGAAATAAAACACCAGGTTTTCCTGTTTGTCTCTAGCTATCTTATGAAAAATTAACATGGTCAGTGACAAAATCAATATGGATCTAGGAATTCCTGATGTTCTCATTAAAAATTAGCTAATAGAAGTGCAACATTTGATACATTAAAAAAAAAAAACCTCTAGTTTTCTAACCAGAGATTCCATTTTCCCCAAGCATTATTTCTACCTATTTAAGTCAATTTCGGACTAGTAAGGAAAACATGGTTGACACTGTTTCAGATGAAATGTCGTGTCTATGATCTATTTGTGTGTATATATGTGTGTGTGTTTGTTTTGTCTCCATAATCACTCAGTATGAGTTGGCAGTTGCAATGAAATGCTGCCAACCGATTTGTTTTCAGTCAGCCTTAACTTATGTTCTAGCTTACCAAAACATTCGAAAACCTTCATGTAATTCTCAAACACATCAATCTCCAATTACCTCATGCTATTCATTAATATAAAAGTTCAAAAGAAGGTCAATATGTTTTAAAATTAAAATTACCAGAATTCCTTTGTATGTGATAGTAATACTGGGAGTAACTTGCAGTGCTTCTTAGTGTATGTTTAGAAGTTGATAATGTGACTCACAAAAGGAAGAATTCAAATACTGAGCTAGGTGTTGATGCCAATTGCAGTGGGGGGTTAACATTTATGAAAGGAGTTTTATTTGTACTTCTCAACAATTTAGGAGGGGATAGGCCTTAACAAGGTAAGAGAAACCCCAGTAAGATGGAAGGTGTCTAGAGACAGCATCAGAGGGCAGACAGACTGAAACCACAATCACAGAAAACTAGCCAATCTAATCACATGGACTACAGTCTTGTCTAATTCAAAGAAACTAAGTCATGCCACGTTGGGCCACCCAAGACAGATGGGTCATGGTGGAGAGTTCTGACAAAATGTGGTCCACTGGAGAAAGGAATGGAAAACCATTTCAGTATTCTTGCCTTGAGAACCCATGAACAGTATGAAAAGACAAAAAGATAGGACACTGAAAGATGAACTCCTAATATGCTACTGGAGATCAGTGGAGATATAACTCCAGAAAGAATGAAGAGATGGAGCCAAAGCAAAAACAACACCCAGTTGTGGATGTGACTGATGATAGAATCAAGGTCTGATGCTGTAAAGAGCAATATTGCATAGGAACTTGGAATGTTATGTCCATGAATCAAGGCAAATTGGAAGTGGTCGAACAGGAGATGGCAAGAGTGAACATCGACATTTTAAAAATCAGCAAACTAAAATGGACTGGAATGGGTGAATTTAACTCAGATGACCATTATATCTACTATTGTGGGCAAGAATCCCTTACAGGAAATGGAGTAGCCATCATAGTCAACAAGAAACCAAAATGTAGTACTTGCTTGCAATCTCAGAAATGACAGAATGATCTCTGTTCTTTTCCAAGGCAAACCATTCAGTATCACGATAATGCAAGCCTATGCCCCAACCAGTAACACTGAAGAAGCTGAAGTAGAACTGTTCTATGAACACCTATAAGACCTTCTAGAACTAACACCTAAAAAGATGTCCATTTCATTATAGGGGACTGAAATGCAAAAGTAGGAAGTCAAGAAATACCTGGAGTAACAGGCAAATTTGGCCTTGGAGTACAGAATGAAGCAGGGCAAATACTAGTAGAACTTTGCCAAGAGAATGCACTGGTCATAGCAAACACCCTCTTCCAACAACACAAGAGAAGACTCTACACATGGACATCACCAGATGGCCAACAATGAAATCAAATTGATTACATTCTTTGCAAGCAAATATGGAGAAGCTCTATACAGTCAGCAAAAACAAGACCGGGAGGTGACTGTGGCTCAGATCATGAACTCTTATTGCCAAATTCAGACTTAAATTGAAGAAAGTAGGGAAAACCACTAGACCATTCAGGTATGACCTAAATCAAATCCCTTATGATTATACAGTGGAAGTGACAAAGATATTTAAGGGACTAGATCAGATAGAGTGCCTGATGAACTATAGACAGAGGTGCATGACACTGTATGGGAGACAGGGATCAAGACCATCCCCAAGAAAAATGTAAAAAAGCAAAATGACTGTCTGAGGAGGCCTTACAAGTAGCTGTGAAAAGAAGAGAAGCAGAAAGCAAAGGAGAAAGGGAGAGATATACCCATTTGAATGCAGAGTTCCAAAGAATAGCAAGGAGAGATAAGAGAGCCTGCATCAGTGATCAGTGCAAAGAAATAGAGGGAAAAAATAGAATGGGAAAGACTAGAGATCTCTTCAAGAAAATTAGAGATACTGAGGGAACATTTCATGCAAAGATGGGCTCAATAAAGGACAGAAATGGTATGGACCTAACAGAAGCAGAAGATATTAAGAAAAGGTGGCAAGAATACCCAGAAGAACTATACAAAAAAGGTCTTCTCAACCCAGATAATCATGATGGTGTGATCACTCACCTAGAGCCAGACATCCTGGAATGTCAAGTCAAGTGGGTACTAGGGAGTATCACTACGAACAAAGCTAGTGGAGGTGATGGGATTCCAGTCGAGCTATTTCAAATTCTAAAAGATGATGCTGTGAAAGTGCTGTACTCAATATGTCAGCAAATTTGGAAAACTCAGCAGTGGCCACAGGACTGCAAAATGTTGGTTTTCATTCCAATCCCAAAGAAAGGCAATGCCAAACAATGCTCAAACTACCACACAACTGTACTCATCTCACACGCTAGTAAAGTAATGCTCAAAATTCTCCAAGCCAGGCTTCAGTGATACATGAAACATGAACTTCCAGATGGTCAAGCTGGTTTTAGAAAAGGCAGAGAAACCAGAGATCAAATTGCCAACATCTGCTGGATCATTGAAAAAGCAAGAGAGTTCCAGAATAACATCTATTTCTGCTTTATTGACTATGCCAATGCCTTTGACTGTGTGGATCACAATAAACTGTGGAAAATTCTGAAAGAGATGGGAATACCAGACCACATGACATGCCTCTTAAGAAATTTGTATGCAAGTCAGGAAGCAATAGTTAGAACTGGACATGGAACAACAGACTGGTTCCAAATAGGAAAAGGAGTATGTCAAGCCTGTGTATTGTCACCCTGCTTATTTAATTTATATGCAGAGTACATCATGAAAAACGCTGGACTGGAGGAAGCACAAGTTAGAATCAAGGTTGCCAGGAGAAATATCAATAACCTCAGATATGCAGATGAGACCACCCTTATGGCAGAAAATGAAGAAGAACTAAAGAGCCTCTTGATTAAACTGAAAGAAGAGAGTGAAAAAGTTGGCTTAAAGCTCAACATTCAGAAAACTAAGATCATGGCATCCAGTCCCATCACTTCATGGCAAATAGATGGGGAAACAGTGGAAACAGTGGCTGACTTAATTTTTTGGGCTCCAAAATCACTGCAAGATGGTGAGTGCAGCCATGAAATTAAAAGATGCTTACTCCTTGGAAGGAAAGTTATAACCAACATAGACAGCATATTAAGAAGCAGAGACATTAATTACCTTGCCAAAAAGGTCTGTCTAGTCAAGGCTATGGTTTTTCCAGTAGTCATGTATGGATGTGAGAGCTGGACTATAAAGAAGGCTGAGCACCAAAGAATTGATGCTTTTGAACTGTGGTGTTGGAGAAGACTCTTGAGAGTCGCTTGGACTGCAAGGAGATCCAACCAGTCCATTCTAAAGAAGATCAGTCTTGGGTGTTCATTGGAAGGACTGATGCTGAAGCTGAAACTCCAATACTTCGGCCACCTGCTGCAAAGAACTGACTCATTGGAAAAGACCGTGATTCTGGGAAAGATTGAAGGCATGTGGAGAAGGGGATGACAGAAGATGAGATGGTTGGATGGCATCTCCGACTCAGTGGACATGAGTTTGGGTAGGCTCCGGGAGTTGGTGATGGACAGGGAAATCTGGTGTGCTGCAGTCCATGAGGTCGCAAAGAGTCAGACAAGACTGAGCAACTGAACTGAACTGAAAAAGGTAGCCAAGGAAAAGCAATGAATCCCTTATAAACCTCCTTGACATCCTCAGCTCATCTGAAACACTACTTGTGTCTTGTCTGCATATTATAGCTGTTTTATTTTATCTAACACAGTAAGTGCAGAATAGACACATCAGTATTGGGGCTTCCCAGGTAGCACGGTGGTAAATAATCTGCCTGCAATGCAGGAGACCCAAGAGACACGGTTTTATTCCATCATGAAGATCCTCTGGAGGAGGAAATGGTAACCCACTCCATTTTTCTTGCCTGGAGAATCCCACGGACAGAGGAGCCTGGCGGGCTACAGTCCATGGGGATCACAAAAGAGACAGACTTAAAGACTAAACAAGAATAACAAGTCTAAACAGCAAGTACAGAATAGACATATCAGTATCTTTAGGACTTAACTTCAATATGTATTGTCTTAGAATATTTCACCCCCTTCATGGATCACAGCTTTGTCATGGCAAAGAGTTTGCAGAACTCAGTGAAGCAATGAGCCATGCTGTGCAGAGCCACCCAAGATGGACAAGTCATAGTGAAGAGTTCTGATAAAACATGGTTCACTGGAGGAGGGAAAGGCAAACCACTCCAGTATATGCTTTCCTTGAGAAGTCCATGAACATTATGAAAGGGCAAAAAGATATGACACCAGTCAGTGACTACAGCCATAAAATTAAAAATGCTCACTCCTTGAAAGCAAAGCTATGACAAACTTAGTGTATTAAAAAGCAAAAACATCACTTTGCTGATAAAGGTCCATATAGTCAAAGCTATGGTTTTTCCAGTAGTCATGTACGGATGTGAGAGTTGGACCATAAAGAAGGCTGAGCACTGAAGAATTGATGCTTTCAAACTATGTTGCTAAAGAAGACTCTTGAGAGTCCATTGAACTGCAAAGAGATAAAACTAGTCATTCCTAAAGGAAATCAACACTGAATATTCATTGGAAGGACTGATGCTGAAGCTGAAGCTCCAGTACTTTGGCAACCTGATTCACTGGAAAAGATCCTGATACTGGGAAAGATTGAGGGCTGGAAGAGAAGTGGGCAGCAGAGGATGAGATGGTTAGATGGCATCACCAACTCAATGAACATGAGTTAGGGCAAACTCCAGGAGATGGTGAAGGACAGGGACGCCTGGTGTGCTGCAGTCTGTGGAGTCACAAAGAGGTACACAATTTAGCAAATGAATATCAAAAACAACAACAGAATATTTCACAAAGTGTTGTCATTGTTGTAGTCTACACATTATTTCATTAGCAATTACACAAGATAAAATTTGAATAGAATCCTGAAGTTTACAAAACAATTTGATTATCTCAAATTTCTCTCAGCTTCTGATATACACATCACAGGGGTTAAATCTTTTGCATAAAGCCACAGTGTTAGTAATATTTGAAAGATAAATTCAAACTTAAGTTTAAATACAGTATACTAACGCATATATATGGAATTTAGCAAGATGGTAACAATAACCCGGTGTACGAGACAGCAAAAGAGACACTGATGTATAGAACAGTCTTATGAACTCTGTGGGAGAGGGACAGGGTGGGAAGATTTGGGAGAATGGCATTGAAACATGTATATCATGTAAGAAACGAGTTGCCAGTCCAGGTTCGATGCACGATACTGGATGCTTGGGGCTGGTGCACTGGGACAACCCAGAGGGATGGTATGGGGAGGGAGGAGGGAGGAGGGTTCAGGATGGGGAACACATGTATACCTGTGGCGGATTCATTTTGATATTTGGCAAAACTAATACAATTATGTAAAGTTTAAAAATAAAATAAAATTTAAAAAATAAATAAAAATAAAAAGCAGAAAAAAAAAAAGTTTCTCTCTTTTTACTCTTAATATGAGGAGCTTCCCTTGTAGCTCAGTTGGTAAAGAATCTGCCTGCAGTACAGGATACCTGGGTTCAATTCCTGGGTCAGGAAGACCCCCTGGAGAGGGAAATGGCAACCCACTCCAGTATTCTTGCCTAGAGAATCCCATGGACAGAGGAGCTTGGCAGGACTCTTGCCAGGGTTTCGCAAGAGTCGAACATGACTTAGCGACTAAACCACCACCACTCTTAATATGAGCTCTTTCAAGAAAACATCAAATATCTCAAATGTTGCAAGATATTCTAGTCACGTATGACTTACTTGTAAGCATATCTTCATGTCCTCAAACCAACAAACTTTAAAAAATATCTTTTTTTTGATTTACCTTCATTCATCTGAGAATCCAGTTCAGTAGTTTTTACTGTATAAAGGATTTCTGCCTTTGCTATTGGTTTCTCTACTCAGCAAATGATTATAGTCACCATTATAAGTTTCTTGCTGAAAACTTTGATGGGACAACAGTTTCCCACCCTATCAAATGCCATCAAGCATACATAAAACACATAGATTTATTTGCAGATACCAACATACTTCAGGTAAGGAGTTAATTATGTCATTTTCAAGGTGAGAAGTCAGGTGAGACGGAGAATGTGGTATTAAACATCACCACCAACCACCACTGTAACAAAAACTAAATATGTGCATACAAGTTTTTGTATGTGCATGTGTATGTGTTTATACATATCATAATTTCCTGGAAAGTCTCTAGGCTTATAACCAATGCTTGAATCTACATAATAATTTGTGGTTCAAGTTAGTTTACAGAAGAAAATAATGATGGGAAACAGAGACATTAAAGCTTATCAGTAAAGTGAGGTGGTTCTGGATTATACTTTTGACATTGCTTTTAATGTATTAATAAAACCCTGTAAACATTGGTTTCTTTGCTGAACTTCAAGTTCAAGACACTTATTTATAATCCTAGAATAAATGTCAATTTAACTTTACATGAATAAAGATGAATTTAATTTCTATTTTAGATATTAATTATACCTTGGTGTATTCTAATTTATGTGTATTTTCTTACAAACTTACTTCCTATTCTATGTGACAAATTACAAAATATACATACAGGGCCTTAAAGGCAAAGAATGCTGCTGCTAAGTCACTTCAGTTGTGTCTGACTCTGTGTGACCCCAGAGACGGCAGCCCACCAGGCTCCCCCGTCCCTGGGATTCTCCAGGCAAGATCACTGGAGTGGGTTGCCATTTCCTTCTCCAATGCATAAAAGTGAAAAGTGAAAGTGAAGTTGCTCAGTCATGTCCGACTCAGCCACCCCATGGACTGCAGCCTACCAGGCTCCTCCATCCATGGGATTCTCCAGGCAAGAACATTGGAGTGGGTTGTCATTTCCTTCTCCAATGTGTGAAAGTGAAAAGTGAAAGTGAAGTCGCTCAGTTGTGTCCGACTCAGCTACCCCATGGACTGCAGCCTACGAGGCTCCTCCGTCCATGGGGTTTTCCAGGCAAGAGTACTGGAGTGGGGTGCCACTGCCTTCTCCGAAGGCAAAGAATAAATGACTTTAATTTAAAGAACATTTGAAACTTTTTAAATAATTGAAATTTCTCATCACTTATACTATTTGTGGGGCTTCCCTGGTGGCTTAGATGGTAAAGAATCTGCTTGCAATGCAGGAGACCTGGGTTTGATCCCTGAGTCAGGAAGATCCCCTGGAGAAGGGAATGGCTACCTACTCCAGTATTCTTGCCTGGGGAATTCCATTGACAGAGGAGTTTGGTGGGCTACAGTCCATGGGGTCACAAAAAGTCAGACACCATTTAGTGACTAACACTTTCACTTCACATACTATTTGTGTTAAGAAGAAATGGGAAATTAGTTCCTAGAATATTAATGTAAGCTTTGACTAACTGTGAATTATAAACACTGGACATCATATCCTGTGGCTAGTCAGAATACTTAGAAGCCTAAAGCAAGAAACAAAAAGGCTAGCAGAAATAATATTCCTCTTTTCTTTAGAATTCATTTCTTCAAAGAACAGAGAATTAAAAAAATATCCACAGTGAACCAGACATATTACATATTTTAATTTGCTTCTCTCTCATGAAGACTATTACCAGTAACTCCTATAATTAAAAAAAACCTGCCTTTTGTTGTGCCTTCAAGCTACTGACTTTTTAAAGTTTTGTAAGTTTTAAAATCAAAATGAAAGTTCTATTATTTTTTATTTATTAAAATATAATACAATGTATTTTGCTCCATGCAGCATTTACACAAGAATTTCTTACAGTTGGTTATTCTACAGCACTATGGTATTCCACACAGAAATGTTCCAAGGTCTCTAATATTTTTATATCATTTTATAAGAGTTTTCACTTGCATTATCTCATCAAATCCCTGTGGCAACTTTATAAGGAAGGACAGTTATTAATTATTCTTATTAGCAGCTGAAGAAATCATGGCTTAGGGAAGTTATGAAACCAAAAATTATTTGATAAGTAGAGTTAGATTTTAATGTGCATTCCTTTGAAGTTCAGCCTGAATCAGAAAAAAATCTGGATTGTAGATTATAGAAGATTTTTCTATAAACTATTTTTCTTTAAGTTTTATGGAAATGTCCTTAGCCCAGTTGCTGGTTTACTAGTTTTTTAAAATATAGGAATTTTTTCCCAGTTTCACTAGCTAAATTATGAATTTAATCATATTAATAATTCAAAACATTATGTTTGCCATACCTTAGAACCATGCATATTGTTTCAAGCTTTTCCACTGAAGTAATTGCTAAAACTAACTTTGACATATTGATTTCCTGTGGTTCTGTGTAAAGTTTTACCTAAGTACTAAATGAAATTTGGAAATTAAAAGATGGCACATTAAAATCTAAAAGTTAAAAAACAAAGAACAATACAAAGAAACACAACATCTGTGAAGAAAAATATTATCATGTTGCTGATATCAAAGGTAAATTATGATATAAAAGAATGCAGCTGTAATCGACTCTATTTCCTCTTTTCCTATAATGATACACATATACTGGGTATATATGTGTGCAGTTTTAGACATGTGGCAAGATGATAAGATTCTTTAAGATAAGAGGAAAAATAAAAGATAAATAAGTTTCACTTCTGGCATGGCAGTATGAGGAGCTCTATGGATTCATACCCAGTAAAATAAGCATAACTGGTAAAAACTATCTTAAAAAATTTAAGGTCTCTGGAAATTGTCCTAAGGGCCTACAGCAAATGAAGGAACATTTATTCTGGAAAAGCTACTAAAATGTGGTAATAGCAGCAACAGTCTATCGCCCTTGAGTAGTATGCTCCCTCCCCCTGCCCTTACCTCAGCTTAATAGAAATTCACATATGGGCCTGTGTATGCCCAGGGGATGATGCTGTCTGTATCCTCAGTTCCCATTTAAGGGATAAAGTATCTCACCAAGAGTAGAGATATTACCAACATTTCTTATCCTCTCCAAATTTAATTTGCAGAGGTTTAACTTCTAGAAAGTAAAGCCACGAGATCAGGGCTACCTCCCTTCACCCAGCTCCCAAGTCCAAGAAATACTGGGGCACCAACTGCCATCACTACAGCTTGCTGGTAGGGCAGGGATTCCACATAGAATGAGGCAATTTGGGAAGGCCAGACCAGTGACTAGTGATTCTGTACATAAGAGAACTCCAACCAAACATCTCCCCAAAGGAACTGACTTTATCTGAGCAGAGTTTGGGGAAGTTTGGGCTTAAGGGAACTTTCAAAAATAATAGCTCTTCTTAGTTAAGAGCAACAAGTTAAACTATATGCCAGCTAGTCCACTAGAGCTATTGAAAGAGACAACTAAGAAGACCCTTTCTGGGTTCAGAAAAAACTTTATAAACTACCCATGTACAAGTGTAGTTGGATCAGATTGTAGAGCAATTTATACCTCAAACACTGTCAAGAACAATAGAGTAATCAGCTGGTAATTAGTGGAAACAAATACCTACAAGTAATACCAATGAGATATTTGAAAGAGACAAGGCTAAAACCACAGTCGGTATGGTGACTGTGTACATGCCCAAGGTTGTGCTCTCAGAGGAATGATAACAAAGGCTTCACAAGCAAAATAAATGAATGTCATTCAAATATTCTATCCAACTAATTAAACAAAAAACAAACAACAAAAATATTCCCCTGATAGAAGGGAAGGGAATTAGAATCCATATTTGCCACAGTATCTGAAACGACTAATTTTCAACAAAAAAAATTGCAAGATAGGCAAACAATCAAGAATGTATGATCCACAAAAAAGAAAAATGGCTGTGAATATAAACTGTATAAAAATATGGACTCAGGATTTAACAGAGAAAGGCTTCAATGCAAACATTATGAATACATTTAAAATCTAATAGCAACTGTATTTAAAGAAATAAAGGAAGACACTACAGCAATGTTTCATCAATTAGAGAAGATTGAGAAAGAGAAATTATGAAAAGAATGGAGAAGAGTGAAGATAGCTTAAAGAACTTATGGAACAATGTCAGGTTTACCAACATTCACATTATAAAGGTCTTAGATAAGGAGAGAGAGAGAGGTAAAAAACTTTTTTGAAGAAATAATGGGTGAAAATTTCTCTAACCTGGGGGAGGAAACAAACTATATAAAATAATCAATGGAAATTTTGGTGGTTAAAAATATAATAATTGAAATGCAAAATTTAATAGGGGGCTCAAGACTGGATTTCAATTGGCAAAAAAATAATTAGGAAACTTGAAGATCAATCAATAGAGATGATGCAATCCAAGGAACAGAGAGAAAATAGAATGAAAAAACATGAATAGAGCATCAGAGACATATGGGATACCATTAAATTAGCATCTCTATCAGATGTCAAGGGCAGAAATAATTAAAGACCTAATGGTCAAAAATTTTGAAATTCAGAAATTAAGAGAAAACCTTGGAATCTGTGATAGAAAAATGACTTAGTATGTAAAAGGAACCCCAATATGACTGCCGTTCTGACTTCTTGTAAGAATCAGTGAATGCCAGAAGTTAGTAGGATGATATATTTAAAATCATAAATGAAGGGAAAAAACCTCCAACCAAGTATATTGTACCCAATAAAAAGTGTCTTTCAAACTTGAAGAATAAAATGAAGACATTATCAAATAAACAAAAATTAGAGATGTTGTTGTTATCAGACTCTTCTCATAGGAAATACTAAAGGCAGTGATTTAGGCTGAAAGCAAATGGGCAAGAGAGTAATTTGAACCCACACACAAGAAGCAAAAGGTACTGGTTGAGGATATTATGCAGATAATTATCAAAGACATTATAATTACATATTCCTTATCCTTTTCCCCTTAGCTTATATAAACTGAAAGTGCATTAAAACTTATATGTGTATGTATATAAGTGTATCTTGAGCCCTATAACATAAAAACTTTAATATATTTACAATAGAAAGATTAATATGACAAACTGCAAATATATAGCTATATTCCTCCCCTCTCAGCTTATTCAAGAGATATAAAATCATATAAAGTGATGATGACAAGTAATTTGGTTTGTCTGCAGATATAATGTGTTGTTATTTAGTCACTAAGTCATATCCAACTCTTTTGTGACAACATGGACTATAGCCTGCTAAACTCCATGGGATTTCCCAGGCCAGAATACCAGATTGCATCGACATTTTCTTCGCCAGGAAATCTTCCCGACCCAGGGATCAAACCTGCATCCCCTGCATTGACAGGTGGGTTCTTTACCACTGAAACACCAGGGAAGCCAAAGATATAATTTGTATAGCAATAATAACATTAAAAGAGGGGAAGAAGCTAGGTAGTAAAGTTTCTATATGTCACTGGAATTAAGTTAGTATAAGTCTGAAGTAGATTCTTTTGTTAAGATGTATATCATGAGCACTAGAGTAACTACTAAAAACTAACTGAAAAATATTGTGAAAAGGTCATTGCTGTTGCTGTTAAGTCACGTCAGTCATGTCCTACTCTGTGCAACTCCATAGACGGCAGCCTAACGAGGCTCATCCGTCCCTGGGATTCTCCAGGAAAGAACACTGTAGTGGGTTATCATTTCCTTCTCCAATGCATGAAGGTGAAAAGTGAAAGTGAAGTCCCTCAGTCGTGTCTGACTCTTAGCGACCCCATGGACTCCAGCCTACCAGGCTCCTCCAAACATGGGATTTTCCAGGCAAGAGTACTGGAGTGGGTTGCCATTGCCTTCTCCTGAAAAGGTCATTAAAGGAATTTAAATGCTACACTAACTGTATTCACTAAATGCAAATAAAGTAATAAAGGAAGAACAGAGAGAGAATAAAAAACAGGGGACATAGAGAAAGCCAAAGATAAAATTATAAACATTAACTGCAAATGTTTCAAACAATTCAATCAAAAAGCAAAGATAGAGTTGATTAAAAAGAGATGCAACTATATACTGTTGAAAGAAGATAAACTTTTTTTTAAAGATAGTAATAGGTTGACTGCAGATGGTGACTGCAGCCATGAAATTAAAAGACGTTTACTCCATGAAAGGAAAGTTATGACCAACCTAGATAGCATATTCAAAAGCAGACACATTGCTTTGCCAACAAAGGTCCATCTAGTTAAGGCTATGGTTTTTCCTGTGGTCATGTATGGATGTGAGAGTTGGACTGTGAAGAAGGCTGAGCACCGAAGAATTGATGCTTTTGAACTGTGCTGTTGGAGAAGACTCTTGAGAGTCCCTTGGACTGCAAGGAGGTCCAACCAGTCCATTCTGAAGGAGATCAGCCCTGGGATTTCTTTGGAAGGAATGATGCTAAAACTCAAACTCCAGTACTTTGGCCACCTCATGTGAAGAGTTGACTCATTGGAAAAGACTCTGATGGTGGGAGGGATTGGAGGCAGGAAGAGAAGGGGACGACAGAGGATGAGATGGCTGGATGGCATCACTGACTCAATGGACGTGAGTCTGAGTGAACTCCAGGAGTTGGTGATGGACAGGGAGGCCTGGCATGCTGCGATTCATGGGGTTGCAAAAAGTCGGACATGACTGAGCCACTGAACTGAACTGAACTGAGTAGGTTGAAAATAAGGATGGAAAAAGAAATATCCTCCAAATATTAACCCATAAAGAAGCTACAGTAGCTATATTAATATCGGAAAAATAGATATTTTAAATGTTATTAGAGATAAAAAGCATGTCTCACAATAATTAAGCATTTACACAGAAAATATATAGCAAATATAAACATATGCATCTAAAAACAGAATTCTAAAATACATGAAGCAAAAACTAAAAGATGCAATATGGAGAAACAGACAATCTAAAAATAGTATTTGAGAACTTCAATATCCAAATTCCAATAGATAGAACAACTTAGGCAGAAGATCAACCAGGAAATGTAAAACTTGAACAATACTATTAATCAACTGTGTCTAACAGGTATCCACAGAACCTTCCTCCCAACAACAGCATAATATATGTTCTTTTAAAGCTCACATGGACCATTCTCTAGGATACATCATATGCTAGGCCATAAAACAAACATCAAATAAATTTTCAAAAATTGGAATAATAAAAAGTGTCATCTTTCACACAATG
Organism: Bos grunniens; assembly: GCF_055505025.1. Lineage (NCBI taxonomy): Eukaryota > Metazoa > Chordata > Mammalia > Artiodactyla > Bovidae > Bos > Bos grunniens. The sequence continues at coordinate 80,474,519 of NC_141194.1, read as the reverse complement.
GAATGAAACTAAAAACTTTTAGCAGAAAGAAAACTGGAAATTTAGCAGCACACACTTATACATACAAAGGTTTTCTAAACTTGGGGTTAAATAAAAATGAAAGCAAGACAAACCAAAACGTATGGAACTGCTAAAGCAGTTCTTAGAAAGAAGTTTATAGATGTAAATACCTACATTAGAAAAGAGAAAGATCTAAATAAGCAATCTTTTACTTGCAACAGTAGAATAAAAACACTTCACAAGTGTACATAGAGCATTCTCCAGTATAGAGCATATGTTAGGCCATAAAACAAGGCTCAATTATTTTAAAAAGATCAAAATAATGTAAAATATGCTCTCCAAGCACAATGGAGTGAAATTAATTTCCACACATTTGTTTGAAAATTAAACAAATGTGTGGAAATTAACATACTACTAAATAATCAATGGATCCAATGGTATATAAAAAGGATTAAAAATCATGACCAAGTGGGATTTATCCCCAGAATCCAGGCTTGATTTAACATCCAAAAATCAGTTAATTTAATATACTATATCAATAAAATAAATGAAAAACCATATGGTCAACTCAGTAGGAGCATAGAAATCATTTGAAAAAAATTAAAACCCTTTAATTGTAAAAACATACAAGAAACTAGGAAGGGAAGTGAATTTCCTTAACTTGATAAAGTAAATCTATGCAAAACCTATAACTCACATCATATTTAATAGTGAATGGCTGGATACTATCCACCTAAGATTCAGGAACAATACAAGGATAGCTGCTTTTGCCATTTCTATTCAATATTGTACTGGAAGTTCTAGTCTGGGCAATTAGGCAGAAGAAGAAGGAGAAGGAAAAGAAGGAGTAGAGAAAGAGGAAGAAGGAGAAGAGGGAAAGAGAAAAAGAAAAAAAGCAAACACATTAGAAATGAAGAATATTATCTCTTTTTGCAGATGACATTATCTTGTATATAGAAAAATCCTAAAGAATTCATTAAAAGTTACTCAAAATAATAGAGTTCAGCAAATTGCAAGACAGTCAGTATGCAAAAATCAGTTGTATTTCTATAAAGTAGCAATGAACTAATAATGTAAGCAATAAAACAATCCTATTTACAATAGCACCAAAAAGAATAAAATACTTAGGAAATCTTCCCAAACTTATCTACAGATGCAATGCAATCCTTGTCAAAATTTCAATGGCCTAATTGGAGAGACTGACAATTTGATCCTCAAATTCAATGGGGAATGGAATGGCCATTTCAACAAATGGTGCTAGCACAACTGGATATCCTCATGAATAAAGCTGCATCTCCTACCTCACACCATATACAAAAAATAAACTCAAAATGAATCAAAGACCTTAGTTAAGAGTTACAACTATAAAAATCTTAGAAGAAAACATAGGTGTAAGTCATCATGACCTTGGATTATGCAACAGTTTCTTCACTACAATATCAAAGGACAAACAACATTTAAAAAAAGAAAAGCTAAATATTATCCAAAATTTAAACAAAAAAGAGCCTCAAATGACACCATTAAGATAATGAAAATCCAATCCATTAAATGAAACAAAAAATGCAAATCATATATCTAAAATTGATTATGGTGATGGTGGCATGTGTGTGAATATACTTAAACATTGAATTTATTATTTAAATGGGTGAAATATATAGTATATGAATTCAGTTCAGTTCAGTCCCTCAGTCGTGTCTGACTCTTTGTAACTCCATGAACCACAGCATGCCAGGCCTCCCTGTCCATCACCAACTTCCAGAGTCCACCCAAACGCATGTCCATTGAGTCGATGATGCCATCGAACCATCTTATCCTCTGTCATCTCCCTTTCCTCCTGCCCTAATCTTTCCCAGCATCAGGGTCTTTTCAAATGAATCAGCTATTCACATCAGGTGGCCAAAGTATTGAAGCTTCAGCTTCAACATCAGTCCTTCCAATGAACACCCGGGACTGATCTCCTTTAGAATGAACTGGTTGGATCTCCTTGCAGTCCAAGGTACTCTCAAGAGTCTTCTCCAACACCACAGTTCAAAAGTATCAATTCTTTGGTGCTAGCTTTCTTCACAGTCCAACTCTCACATCCATACATGACTACGGAAAAAACATAGCCTTAACTAGACGGACCTTTGTTGACAAAGTAATGTCTCTGCTTTTTTAATATGCTGTCTAGGTTGGTCATAACTTTCCTTCCAAGGAGTAAGTGTCTCTTAATTTCGTAGCTGCAATCACCATCTGCAGTGATTTTGGAGCCCAGAAAAATAAAGTCTGACACTGTTTCCACTGTTTCCCCATCTACTTGCCATGGAGTGATGGGACTGGATGCCATGATCTTAGTTTTCCGAATGTTGAGCTTTAAGCTAACTTTAGTATATGAAGTATATCTCAGCAAAGATTTTCTAAGGGAAAATAAAAACACTAACCAAAGAATAGATTAATGAATAGCAGAAATAAAAAGTAAATGCTGAGTAGCATGTAGGATGCCTTAAAAATCATTCAAATCTTTCTGAGCTCTGTGATTTACACACAACTAAAGAACCTAAATATATTTACATGCCATTCAGAAAATGAAGATCATGGCATCCGGTCCCATCACTTCATGGGACATAGATGGGGAAACAGTGGAAACAGTGTCAGACTTTATTTTGGGGGGGCTCCAAAATCACTACAGATGGTGACTGCAGCCATGAAATTAAAAGACACTTACTCCTTGGAAGAAAAGTTATGACCAGCCTAGATAGCATATTCAAAAGCAGAGACATTACTTTGTCAACAAAGGTCCATCTAGTCAAGGCTATGGTTTTTCCTGTGGTCATGTATGGATGTGAGAGTTGGACTGTGAAGAGGGCTGAGTGCCAAAGAATTTATGCTTTTGAATTGTGGTGCTGGAGAAGACTCTTGACAGTCCCTTGAACTGCAAGGAGATCCAACCAGTCCATTCTGAAGGAGATCAGCCCTGGGATTTCTTTGGAAGGAATGATGCTGAAGCTGAAACTCCAGTACTTTGGCCACCTCATGCGAAGAGTTGACTCATTGGAAAAGACTCTGATGCTGGGAGGGATTGGGGGCAGGAGGAGAAGGGGACGACAGAGGATGAGATGGCTGGGTGGCGTCACTGACTCGATGGACGTGAGTCTGAGTGAACTCTGGGAGTTGGTGATGGACAGGGAGGCCTGGCATGCTGCGATTCATGGGGTCACAGAGTCGGACACGACTGAGTGACTGAATGAACTGAAAAATTTAGATGTAATTTGTAAGGTATAGACTTACTTGATTGACAGTGCATTTCTTCTCTAGTATCTAAAGAATCTATTGTTCATTTATCCACTTTTTTGCTTAGATCTTTGAATTTTCCCTCATTATTCATTATCATTGCCTTTGAAAGTGAAAATAAAAGTGAAAGTCACTCAGTCATATCTGACTCTTTGTGACTCCATGGACTATACACTCTATGGAATTCTCTGGGACAGAGTAGTGGAATGGGTAGCCTTTCCCTTCCCCAGGGGATCTTCCAAACCTTCCTGACCCAGGAATAGAACTGAGGTCTCCTGTGTTGCAAGTAGATTCTTAACCAACTATCAAGGAAACCACATTATTGCCTTTGTGCCTCCATAATCAGTACACAACAAATTCACAAAGTCAGCTATTAAATATTAAGAATGTTAAGTTTAGAAGTAATTTTACAATTTGGATTTGAGAAGTGCTACATCTGAGTTACTTTTAAAACAATTACGTCCTCATTATTATTAACAAGGGCATTCCAGGGAAAAATTGTAGCTCATGTTTAGAACAAAAGTTTCAGCACACAGTATCAATGTCAGGTCACAAAGTATTTGTTTCTGCTGCTCCTAGCATTTTACCATTATTTACTAAGTTCTAATAAAACTCCTATAAGCTATTCAACTTTTCACTCCTTTTACCTGAAACAATGATGGAGCACTTCAAATATATTTAACTAATATTTAATGATAAGTTCTAAATCTAAGTGTTCAGTAACCACATGCTACTTCAATTCCTTTTTCAACTCATTCCCAAATGACCACTACCGTTCCACTCATATATACTGTTTTAATTTCGCTAAAAATTCATATTCTCTTTCTTCTATGCTGCTGCTGCTGCTGCTGCTAAGTCACTTCAGTCGTGTCCGACTCTGTGCGACCCCATAGACAGCAGCCTACCAGGCTCCCCCATCCCTGGGATTCTCCAGGCAAGAACACTGGAGTGGGTTGCCATTTCCTTCTCCAACGCAGGCAAGTGAAAAGTGAAAGTGAAGTCGCTCAGTCCTGTCCGACTCTTAGTGACCCCATGGACTGCAGCCCACCAGGCTCCTCCATCCATGGGATTTTCCCAGCAAGAGTACTGGAGTGGTGTGCCATTGCCTTCTCCGTTCTTCTATGCATATGGGAAAAATAGGTACACATTTTATAGGCACTTGTAAAAGTCATTTTAATTGGCTCTGTGTGCCTAGTGAGTTGACAGTGCATAGTTATTTTTTTTTTAATCAGTGCCTTTTGGACACAGACAACCCTTTGTTGAGTGATAACAACCCAAAATGCAAATCCATTCTCTTATTAGGAGTAAATATGCCATGTTTGGTGTCACACTAACAACTAATTTAGCTGGCAAGAAGTCACTTCAGAATATTAACTTATTTTGATTTTACAACCATAACCTTTTGTCTAAATTCACTGTGTTCTGAAAGCATGTTTCTTTGTCAGAAACAACAAATCCTGAGGGGGAAACAATCTAGCAGTCAGTTAGGGCATGAAAAGTCATTAAATTCTCACAAAAGCAGTCACAAAGGTGTGAGTAAAAGTCAAAAGTGTCTGAGAATTTTTGACAGAGAGAGGAACAGGCAGGGACTGAGATAAATCTGGGAAAGAGAAGCAAATTTAAATTCTAAGCCAGAAAGTGGAGACAGGAGTAGGACAGCTAGGGAGAACTGGATTAGCCTTAGAATAGGTAGGGGTCTAGATGCTTTATGGAAGAAACTGTGATAAATGACTCAGATTCTGCCTCCCAGGAAGCTCTTAAATTGAGGTCCTTTGTCCTCCACAGGGAATATAGATCATAATGCCTAAAATGCTTGGAAAATTTTGCAGTAGAAAGTGACAAACTATATAATGAAGGAGGCCAACAGCATTTTAAATGTCAAGGAATTGCAAGCAAATGAGGAAAAATAGTGGGAGCAAATCGTGAAGCTTTGTGTCAAACTCATCGAGGAAACTGTGTCAAGTACCAGAAGCATAAAAACCAATGAGGGGAAAAAAGATGAAGGGGAGTGATTATACTTTTTAAGAGATTAAAATGAATAAATGGCAAAGTGCAATCTATGTTAAAGTCTAGAAATTTGATAAAGGGAAGTTGTGTATTCTATGATGTCACTTAATAATATTTGTTTCTCATACCTACGATATAAAGAAAATCCCATGGACAAAGGAGCCTGGTGGACTACCGTCCATGGGGTTGCAAAGAGTCGGACATGACTGAAGTGACTTAGCATGCGAGATTCAAAGAAAACTCTAGTGACCCATTCTTATTAGGACATGACTTTTGACCTATTTTCAGGAGCACTAAATTATTTGTATTTATTTCACCAAAATGTTTTGCTCAATTGTTCTTGCACCTCCTTTTAAGAGAGTTGGTCAGAGTTTCAATTCAACCTGGAGTCCAGAATTACTAGGGCTCTTACATTTATACCACTTGATCAGCAATTTTTAAACTGCTAATGATTGTTAGTCAGTTCAGTTCAGTCGCTCAGTCGTGTCCGACTCTTTGCCACCCCATGAATTGCAGCACACCAGGCTTCCCTGTCCATCTCCAACTCCCAGAGTTCACTCACACTCACGTCCATCGAGTCAGTGATGCCATCCAGCCATCTCATCCTCTGTCGTCCCCTTCTCCTCCTGACCCCAATCCCTCCCACCATCAGAGTCTTTTCCAATGAGTCAACTCTTTGCATGAGGTGGCCAAAGTACTGGCATTTCAGCTTTAGCATCAGTCCTTCCAAAGAACACCCAGGACTGATTTCCTTTAGAATGGACTGGTTGGATCTCCTTGCAGTCCAAGGGACTCTCAAGTGTCTTCTCCAACACCATAGTTCAAAAGAATCAATTCTTTGGCACTCAGCTTTCTTCACAGTCCAACTCTCACATCCATACATGACCACTGGAAAAACCATAGCCTTGACTAGATGGACCTTTGTTGGCAGAGTAATGATTGTTATACTTTTATACATATCTTGTCTCTCTAACTATGTTGCTGAAGGGACTGATTTTACATATCTAGTATCTCCAAGATATGAATATAAAGCCTGCATCAACATTTGGTGATGGTGATGAGGAATGGTGAAAGAGAAATATAGAAATTAAATCCATGATGATATTTCATTTGTTCTATGATCTAAAGAGTGAATTGAACAGACACAGGTAAGTGCATGACTGACTATTTGAAAATCCAACCCACTATCTCGGGAAATTTAAGCTGTTTGGGCTAACAATATGATTAATAAATATCTGCATACCCTATCTTCCATTAGGACATACTTTATAATACTGAATCTTCATTACATTTCTCATTATACCATATGCACAAGAAAAGTTCATCCTAGGCACATACAATGAAGATGAAGCATTAAGGCCAAAAAAAAGTGAGACTCATAAAAGATTAATGTTAAATCTGAGATAACTTTTAGGGCAGTGATTTGAATCTGCCTGCTCAATAAGATCTTTCAAGTCAAAATCTGATTCAGAGTTACATTTTCTAATTTGATGACTCAAAAAGAAAAAATTTTCCCCAGAACACCTTTACTTTAACCTATAAATAGAAGCAATTATTTACAAGTTAATGCAAGAGATGTCATGGATAATCTCAGCTAATAAAATGTGCTTCTGTGCCAGTCAATTTATGAATACTATTAATAATAGCAGTTTAAGTCATCTATCAACCAATCTGGCTGAGGAGCCAACAAAGTTGAATGGCCTTGAAACTGCATCCCCTTGCAGCTAAGTAGCAAATGTACATATGTCATTATTTTTCTGCCCTTTTGCTTAAACAAAATTCTGCATTTAGAAAAAGATATGAATCATAAATGTGAGTGACTGCCCTCAGATAATGATTTTCCCTTTTATAATTCCATGGAAACTGGAAGTCATTTGCCCAATCTACTGCTTCATTAGCACCTTGAGACTAACTTTATACATATTCTCACCATAGGCCATTTAGCTGAAATGCATCTATTGATACAGTTGAACACCATTCATATTTCCCCATTCATCAAATAATATCCAATAGTCATGCTAACATATTTAGAAGGGATTCTTATACTAAGCTTTAACTGTATATTGCTTGGGCAAAGTTCATGTGGCTGAATCAATTTGCTTTCAGATATTCCTTAAAGCAAAGAAAGTATAATGAGAGAGTTTTGACATATTTGAAGACAGATGTCACTGTAAGGAAATCTATGGTATATTTTATAGACAGCTTGTGTTTTTATTTTTGACTAAATTCTGGTGTTCAAAGATTTCTACTATCTATTTGTAGTCAAGAACAAAAACATTTAAACTTATTTATTTTCACAGAAACCATGGTAGTTTTAAAAAGTAAGAAATGATTAAGATATTAGAAATCAAAGGCTGAAGTAGTCAAAGAGTTCATTTATTCCATACCACACCCTCAATTTCCCACCCTTAGATAATGGAAACACAAAAATCCTTCTCACTCTAATTGTGCTGCAACATAGAACCTGTACATTGTCTATAAAACTATAATAACAAACTTCTCATATAACCAAGGGATTAGAAACATGTTTTCTGAAAATTCACACATTAGATATTTTGACTCAAATTCTGGAATAAAATTTATCCTTTAAACTCCGTTGTCTGTAGCTTGGGAAAAAATGATCCTCAAATGCCTTCTATACATATTTTTCTCCAAATAGAGAATCTTAGTCATTTTCATAAAGAAAGGCTTCTGTTACCACTTTTTAATGCTTCCCTACATTTTTTGGTGGATGAAATAAAGAAAGAGTGACCATTTCCTTTCCAGATTATTATATATATATATATATATATATATATATCCATATAACAAACATTGGTTGAAAGAAATATCACAATAAGGCAACATTTTGTTTTCTTCTTTCTCTTTTTATTCATTTTTATGCATTATTACAAAGCTCTTTGTTATTGACACAATTAAATGTAATAAATAATTATTGAGTACCTGCTGGGTATAAGGTTTGACAAATGATGCAAAGAAGAGTAAGATATAGTTCCTGTCCATGTGGTACTTTCAGTCCTATAAAGTAATAAGACAAGTATGCTATGGACTACAACAAAATGTTAAGTATCAATGGAAAGGTAGGAGGAAATTTCCAAAGGGAATCAAAGAAGTAAGTGTGATGATTAGGGTGGGACTCAAAAGATATAAAAATTTTGTTAAGAAATAAAGATAGTGAAGGCAGATGGCATGAGCCAAAACATAAAGATAGGAAATTGAAGAGTGGGTGTGAAAACTCAAAGTGGAAACTAGAAATCGAGATTTGGTAATAACATTCTAAATGATAAGATACCCACCCTGGGAATGTCAGCCCATTGTCACAGATACTTTCAATATCAATTCATGCCTCATTCAGAAGCAGTATTGTACGGTAAATCTTGATGGTGACTAGGATATGCAGTAAATTCATGGTCAGTGATGCTGGCAGAAGCATGGCAAACAGTGAAGGAAAATCCATATCCAAAATATCTTTCAGTGAAGACAACTCTCTGTCCAAAACTCCTCCCCACCATGATGGAGGGTAGCTGACAGGCCCTCCAAGGAACAGAGGGGGATGAGGATTGATCACTGCTATAGATTAACTGTGCACACAGTGATGATAGAAATATCTCGGGGAGGAAACGTCTATAGAACTAAGCACATGCATAGTCTCCATGCATGACACCAAGACCATTTTTAAGTTATTTTGAATAACCTCTGGAGTAGCTCAGGATAGAAGCTGACTGGCATGGCTTATTTTGTCTGCTTGGTTATTGAAAACCACCTCTGCAGTAAGTGCCTTTTAGGGAAAATGAATGCAAGACACAAATATCAACATCCACATGTTTGAGACCATGCTGAGAGGTCAATCCAAATTTCACTTTCACAAACCTCTTACTATCAATCCTTTCATCTTGTTGCAGTTGAGTCTGGTCATTCTGAAACTTATTGTCCATGAAATAGCAAAGATACATACTTCAAGCCATCTTGCCCTTCAGGCAAACTGGACCTCCAGATAAACACTGGAGCTTGGAGCTTTGCCCACGTAGAGGATTGTCCTTTCCCACTGCCCTTTAGGGATACCACTGATTGGGGCTATAACATGAAAGTAATCCACTTTTATCTGTGATAGCATATTGTATGACAGCAGAAGCTTCTATAAATCAAATGTGATGGATCTTTTCCCTCCTAAGTCAAATGATCATGGTGATCTCCTCATGAGGCCATAGAATTGGACTGAAGAAGAAGAGTAAGTGCTATGGAATGTAAATGCTTGTGCAAATTATTTGTGACTTCACAACCAGCATGACAGTGACTATATATTTTACTTCCATTTCATGTTGGAAGACTGGTGCACATACATGACTTCATGGCTTGGTGGATCAACTATTATCATTTTTAATAATGGGAAGCTCCATGTGCATTCTGGATTGCATAGTTACGTCCCATAATCAGGCATTCCATCTCTACCAAAGCATGGATGTTGTAACAGAAACCTTGCGAGTGCCTTAAAAGAAGTTATTTTTAAGTGTTTGGCAAGCCAGTAAAATTTAATACAGCATTGCTAAAGCCCTTCAATTATTTGAATAGTTTTGCCTCTAAAAACTTTATCATTTAAAATTGTAAATAGATTATTTCCTTATGTTTACAACAAATAGCCACCACAAAAATCCCTATACCTACAAGAACACCTTGGCTTTTACTTAACATATTAGCCTACATAATTGCTTTCTCAGATAAAGCAAAGTTGAGGGTGGATGTAGCCTGAAAATGGAAAAAACAACAATATCCAAGCTTCTTGAGGAGTATCCTATTCTGAGTCGCAGTCTGCCAGAATAAATTTGTGCATGTGTGTATACTTAGTTGTTCAGTTGTGTCCGACTCTTTGTGATCCCGCAGACTGTAGCCCATCAGCCTCCTCTGTCCATGGGATTTTTCAGGCAAGAATATTGGAGTGGGTTGCCATTTCCTTCTCTAGAGGATCTTTCTGACTCAGGGATTGAACCCACATCTCTTGTATCTTCTGCATTGGTAGACAGATTCTTTACTACTGGGAAGCCCAGAATACATTAAATTTAACTCACCACAAGGGCTGTCATTTGTTAATACTCAAATCTTGATCAGTAATATATGTATACCTCTAGATGAATTTGTGATTTTTCTAAGATTTTTGATTGACATTTATCCATCATGAAATGCTGAGAAAGATTCCCTGATTCAACAAGAGAGTAAGAAGTGTATAGGATAAAATATAACATGAAAATAGCTAGAGTCTTAAGGGCTATGTAATTTGAGAAGTACTACTAGTTTTTCTTATTTATAGCCTTTTTTCATATTCTGCATTCAAATGTAGCTCTGATTTTCTAAACAAAAGATACTGGTTTTGAAAGCCAATCTCTGGTCTTCAGTTCAGTCACTCAGTAGTGTCCGACTCTTTGCGACCCCCATGAACTGCAGCATGCCAGGCCTCCCTGTCCATCACCAACAACAGAATTCACTCAAACTCACGTCCATCGAGTTGGTGATGCCATCCAGCCATCTTATCCTCTGTCGTCCCCTTCTCCTCCTGCCTCCAATCCCTCCCACCATCAGAGTCTTTTCCAATGAGTCAACTCTTTGCATGAGGTGGCCTAAGTACTGGAGTTTCAGCTTTAGCATCAGTCCTTCCAAAGAACACCCAGGACTGATCTCCTTTAGAATGGACTTGTTGGATCTCCTTGCAGTCCAAGGGACTCTCAAGAGTCTTCTCCAACACCACAGTTCAAAAGCATCAATTCTTCGGTGCTCAGCTTTCTTCACAGTCCAACTCTCACATCCATACATGACCACTGGAAAAACCATAGCCTTGACTAGACGGACCTTTGTTGGCAAAGTAGTGTCTCTGCTTTTGAATATGCTATCTAGGTTGGTCATAACTTTCCTTCCAAGGAGTAAGCATCTTTTAATTTCATGGCTTCAATCTCTGGTCTTAGTATTTCCCAAATCTTGTTTTAGTGTATGGAAACAGAAGAAGAGTAAGCATAAGTTTAGATCTGCAACACCATATAAAAACTGGTCTCAATACAAGTTTCTCAAAAGATTCTTCTATCTACATTTTGCCTTTATGTGTGAAATGATTTATTAATGTGTGAAAGTGGAAAAGTCTTCAGCAGCAGTCATTCTGATATATAGACCAGAAGGCATGGCCATTTGGGCAGCTCTTACATTTCTTCTTAAATTTTACCAACTTCCTTGCAAAGCATACCATATTGTGAAAACTTAGTGGGTGTAAATCTCTTGTGAGGGGAGGAAAAATCCCACTGGCTCATTGGATGTTTGTTTGCAGATAGAAAATCGATTGAGAAAAAATATCTCCTTTACTAACCAACTTTGCATCAAGGAGACTAGGTGATGCAGAACAAAAAAATTGTATATTCACTGGCTGTGTCAGTACAAATTAAAGTGCCAAACTTATCTTTTAGCAATGTAAATTTACAGGCAAATAAACTGCAATAATATCAATAGGCCCCACATAAACTGAAGAAAATTGCCTTCCTAGAGTCATATATGTCAACACTGTTTCAGAATATGGCACACTGCCTCAAAATTGTTTTTGTCAATGAGTGCCCTTCACTCTTAAAGGTTAGCTACAGGTACACTTACAGCTACTCCGCAGTATGGTGCAGGGACACTTCATGATGTAATAGGAAGCATAATTTATGGATCACATCAAATAACTGAATTTTATTGCAATGCTAAGAAAATGGGGTGCTCTTCTATGGACACCTTATCTTTGACAAAGGAGGCAAGACTATACAATGGATTAAAGACAATCTCTTTAACAAGTGGTGCTGGAAAACTGGTCAACCACTTGTAAAAGAATGAAACTAGAACACTTTCTAACACCATACACAAAAATAAACTCAAAATGCATTAAAGATCTAAATGTAAGACCAAAAACTATAAAACTCCTAGAGGAGAACATAGGCAAAACACTCTCCGACATACATCACAGCAGGATCCTCTATGACCCACCTCCCAGAATATTGGAAATAAAAGCAAAAATAAACAAATGGGACCTAATTAAACTTAAAAGCTTCTGCACAACAAAGGAAACTGTAAGCAAGGTGAAAAGACAGCCTTCAGAATGGGAGAAAATAATAGCAAATGAAGCAACTGATAAACAACTAATCTCAAAAATATACAAGCAACTCCTACAGCTCAATTCCAGAAAAATAAATGACCCAATCAAAAAATGGGCCAAAGAACTAGACATTTCTCCAAAGAAGACATACAGATGGCAAACAAACACATGAAAAGATGCTCAACATCACTCATTATCAGAGAAATGCAAATCAAAACCACAATGAGGTATCATTTCACACCAGTCAGAATGGCTGCGATCCTAAAGTCTACAAGCAATAAATGCTGGAGAGGGTGTGGAGAAAAGGGAACCCTCTTACACTGTTGGTGGGAATGCAAACTAGTACAGCCACTATGGAGAACAGTGTGGAGATTCCTTAAGAAACTGGAAATAGAACTGCCTTATGACCTAGCAATCCCACTGCTGGGCATACACACCAAGGAAACTAGAATTGAAAGAGACACGTATACCCCAATGTTCACCGAAGCACTGTTTATAATAGCCAGGACATGGAAGCAATCTAGATGTCCATTAGCAGCTGAATGGATAAGAAAGCTGTGGTACATATACACAGTGGAGTATTACTCAGCCATTAAAAAGAATACATTTGAATAAGTTCTAATGAGGTGGATGAAACTGGAGCCTATCATACAGAGTGAAGTAAGCCAGAAAGAAAAACACCAATACAGTATACTATCACATATATATGGAATTTAGAAAGATGGTCACAATAACCCTGTATGCAAGACAGCAAAAGAGACACAGATGTATAGAACAGTCTTTTGGACTCTGTGGGAGAGGGAGAGGGAGAGGGTGGGATGATTTAGGAGAATGGCATTGAAACGTGTATAATATCATATAAGAAACTAATCGCCAGTCCAGGTTCAATGCAGGATACAGGATGCTTGGGGCTGGTGCGCTGGGATGACCCAGAGGGATGGTACGGGGAGGGAGGGGGGAGGGGGGGTCCAGGATGGGGAACACATGTATACCCGTGCCGGTTTCATGTTGATGTATGGCAAAACCAATACAATATTGTAAAGTAATTATCCTCCAATTAAAATAAATAAATTTAAATTTAAAAAAAAGAAAAGAAAAGAAAATCGGGTGCTCTGAATTCATTTCTGATTAATAGACAACTGAATAAAACATGTTTTGTGTGGACCTTATAGCTATAAAGCTTTCAGAAGTATGCCGGTTCATAATCCCACCTAGCAGATGCATGGTTAAGGGTCTACAAAGGACTTCCTGAGTTCTGATGGTGATTCAATAATTTTTTCAATCACCCCTTTTATAGTAAGATTTCCTTCTAGAAACATAGCACATAGCAAATCACTTCATCTTCACGAGGACTTTATAAGGTAGGCCTTTTAATAAACTACATTCTATGGTTGAGGATACTGACACAGGGAGAGGTTGAACTTGGCACTGTAAATGTAGAGCCCAAGTTCTTAACAACCATGTCATTCCACCTCAAAAGTAAAATGCACAATCACTTGGATATGGAATATTACATACTTCTGTTTCTTTTCCCCTTGGTTTCCAAAACCAGTTTTCAAGTCATAATCAACCCCACACCATCCTGTAAATTGCCATTGCTTCTTACCACCCAATTCCTTGACATTGTCATATGTTCATAGAACAAATACAAAGTGTTCTAACTGACTGATGCATCTGTCTTCATTCTTCACCTCTAGTTTATCACAAAAAATGCTACAAGATTAATCTTTATGGAGCATAACATGAATTTTGTGCATGTTCTTTGCTCTAAAAAAGAATCATTTGTTCATGCCAAACCAATATCCTAATTCTACCCTTGCATCTTTTACAGTCAGCCCATTTGTGCCACTACACTCAGTTGGAATGCCTTCTTCCCTTTCTACTTACAGGAAACCAATACCCATATTTGAGGTCACATTTTAAGACCTTCCTGCTCTCCATAATGGAGAAGGCAATGGCACCCCACTCCAGTACTCTTGCCTGGAAAATCCCATGGGCGGAGGAGCCTGGTAGGCTGCAGTCCATGGGGTGGCTAAGTGTCAGATATGACTGAGCGACTTCACTTTCACTTTTCACTTTCATGCATTGGAGAAGGAAATGGCAACCCCCTCAGTGCTCTTGCCTGGAGAATCCCAGGGACAGGGGAGCCTGGTGGGCTGCCATCTATGGGGTCGCACAGAGTCGGACACGACTGAAGTGATTTAGCAGTTATCCATAAAGAGTCTCAACCTACAGCTACTATCTCATTATGTACCCCAAACATTTGGCAGCCATTCAGCATAAGATCAAGCTCACTGCTTTCACTTTGTAGGTAAAAGCTCAATTTACAATTCATGGTAGAGTTCTGGGGGTAGTAAAAGTTTTAGGTAATATTGAAATGAATATTAATTGATCCCAAAATACTCAGCAAAATTTTTCCCTTTACCTAGATTTCTTCTTCTGAAAGAGAACAGAAAATTAAGTTATTTATGTTTATGTTTGGAGAAGAAAATGGCAACCCACTCCAGTATTCATGCCTGGAGAATCCCAGGGACAGAGGAGCCTGGTGGGCTGCCATCTATGGGGTCGCACAGAGTCGGACATGACTGAAGAAACTTAGCAGCAGCAGCAGCATGTTTATGTTATTTTGAGTCTTGCTAAGTAGAGGGTTACTGTTTTACCAATCCAGAGTTCACTTCTCTATTTCATCAAAATTATTTAGTGCAAGGAATTATTTGTGTTTAACAGTCTCCTTTAAAAGTTTAACCAGACATTTAACATTTTAAAATTACTAGCAGTAAATTCACTCTGTGTTATGAAAAATACTTATTCCTAGAGAAAGTAGAATCTAGAACTGTGAAAACTATCAGATTTTAGAATGACCATAATCATGGATATTTCAATGTGTGTGTTTAAGGGAGGGATATGGAACTGAGAGAAGTGATGAAAAGTGGAGTGACTAAAAATCCAAAATCCAACCAAAATTCATCTCTAGCTTGTGCACATAGAAGGATTGTTTTTTGATTTGCATATATCATCATAATTTACCACTCTTCAACCAATTATAAGCAAAACATCCATAAACTTATAAGATTGGCTTGTAAAAACCAACGATATGGAAATCAGAGCAGCATTTACCATCTCAGAAAGAATTTACCAGAAAAGGTTTTGATCCTGAGAGTAGGTGAAGTCAATAAACACTTGAGAGAGAGGTCAATACTATGAAACTCCACTTTCAATGAAAAGTTGAAGTGTAATTGCAAAAGCTTTTTTTAGGAGAAACTTGAACTTACAGGAAACATATGCAGTTAATAAGGTTGAATCATTTGATATAAGAGGTTATCATAGAAACGCTGACAGATTGAAATGTCACGAAAAGTGCCACTATTATCTAATGCGATCTTTATACGTGGTGACAAAGAAGTAATGATTAAAGTTAGATTCTCAAAATCATCTGTCACTCCCACGGGTTAACAATTTTCTAATGTAGTAGAAAATGCCTGTGATAAACAGATTTGTCACGTTTCAATTAAAAAAAAAACATAAAGATAAAACTTTACCAATAATGTACTGGGGAAAAAAAGTAACATATTTTGATTTTTTAGCATTACTAAAGTTCACATTTCATTTCAGAACTGCCAAGAAAATAATGAAAAGTACTGTGTGAAAAACATGGTTTTTAAATTCGATTTCCTACTGATGTGTTAATGAACTTGAAAAAAAATTAAAGTATAATATAAAAGGCACAAGGCAAGTTACAAATAGAGCAAGACATTTATAATAACATACTTCAGTAAAAGTAGATATTACTCCTTTAATATTTTCATTATTGAAATGCTTACAAATATATTTTTCAATTAACAGCAACTCTGCCTTCCCTATCCACTATATTCTTAGAATTTAGAAAAAACATGCTAACAGTCCGAATAGACCTAACAATAATCAGTATGAACAAGCTTTTCTAGGATGAATAGGAATGTCATGTAGGTATTCCTTGCTTTATGTCATAAATATGAAACCTAAAGCATAGAATTTATTTCTTACTTAAAAAAAGGAAAAGAAAGTATGTGGCATATTGTTTTGTAAATGAAATAATCAAACACTGAACTACTTTTTTTTCTAGTCAGCCAGATTTTCATATAAAACAATATCCCTTAACAAGTAGGAGGTGTTTTACAGATAGAAATTTTCTAGAAACTTTATTGTCAAAATTGAAATAACATAGGAATTACAGAGATTCATAAAATATTTTCTGTGGTAAATGCAAACATAGGAATTGTTTTTTTAATTTAATTATTAAATCAAGTACCTGGTTCTGTTTAAAAATTAAAGTGTCCCAATCTATAAGGATACTTCTCACTCTATCCTTAATTAAGAAAGCAAAATTCTCTTCTCCTAGGAATGCTTCTTGATGTGGCAGTTGTTTGCTTGCTGTTATTAGACGTTTAAATTCTTCTTTCCTTATCTTAAAGCTTCTTTCCTTATTTATTCCTTTACAGGTTGTTGATACCATAACGGGAAAGTGTTCACAAGGTGACAAGGTGCTGACACAGGAGGAAAATTTCAATAACTGTTTTAAAAGATCTTGAACACTGGCAAAGTGGGGAAGGGAGGTTCATCAAAAAAAGTGTTTTAAAGTAAGCTTATGAAGCAGATTAAAAGAGTCAGGACTTGCAACAGTGGAAATTAATTAGTTTCAGATTTAAGGCAAAGTTCTGTAGAAAAGTGTGAAAGAACTTCAAAAAGAAGCTAAATAAGTGAATGATCTATATTTCCATACATAAATCAAGTTGCATTCAAATATTTCTTCTGAAATAGTCAATTACCAGCTATTAATTCAAAAATTAGGCTTCAGTCATATAGGTAAAGTATCCAATCATGAATTGCAATAGTCCTACCACAAGATAGTTGGATCACACCTGCAGTGATAATGTGAAATTCTTGGCGCTATGTTTTAAAAACAAATATTTCCAGAAGCCAGCAACCTATATTGTGAGAAAGCTTGTAACTCTACAACATTTACAGTGGAGAAACTTAGGGAAAATTTGATCTCAATTTTCAAATAATTTGACTTTCATATGGGGCTTTCCTGGTGGCTCAGATGGTGAAAAATCTGTTGATGCAGGAGACACAGGTTCAATCCCTAGGGTTGGGAAGATCCCCTGGAGAAAGGAATGGCTACCCACTCCAGCATTCTTGCCTGGAGAATCTCATGGACAGACGAGCCTGGTGGACTGCAGTCCATGGGGTTGCAAAGACATGGACATGACTGAGTGACTAACACTTTCACACTGACCTCCATAGAAGAGAAGGAATCATTTACTCTATGAAGCTCTGGAGGATGAATCTGAGAGAAAAGACAATTCCGTGTGAGGAAACATCTTATGAAAGTTAAATGAACAGGCTGCTTCCTGAGGTAGCCAGCAACTTACCACTGACGATGATCTAGTAGAGACTAAAAGACAACCTATAAGAGATGCCTAGCTTCAGTAAGATTAATTACCTTCAGTTGTTTTAAATAAGGAAAATTCATAGGACAACTACAGAATTGCTACAGAGTTCCAAATGATCTCACATAGTGTATTAACCTATCAAAATTTGAAAATCTTTTTCCACTATCAGAGTAAAAGATGCACTTTATGAAAATGAGCATAAGTAATTTCCAAAATTACTCTATGAATCATGTTTTTATTTTCAAATTTGCTTTTAATTTTTATTTTGGTGAAATCTGACTTTTTACAGTTTATTTTTTAGGCCATAGGCCATTAGTCCACAAATTAGCTATATAATTTAATAATAGTTTATATTAAAAACTTATTAATTACTAATAATATGCAATGGGAAAAAGATAGTCTCCTTAAAAATGGTGTTGGGAAACATGGATAGCCACATTCAGAAGAATGAAACTAGACCCCTTCTTACACTACTCACAAAAATCAACTCAAAATGGATTATAGACTTGAACATATGTCTTGAAACCATAAAACTCTTAAAAGAAAACAGAGGGTTTGCTCCTTCATAATTAGACACCAAAAAAAAGGCAACAACAACGAAAGCAAACAAGTGAGATGACATCAAATGAAAAAGCTTTTGCACAGCAAAAGAAACCATCAACAAAATAAAAAGGCAATATATGGAACAGGAGACAATATTTATAAACCACATATCCAATATGGAATTAATATCCAAAATATTCAAGGAACTCATACAACTCAACAGCAAAAGACATAACAACAACAACAATAACAACAAAAACACAAAGAACCCAATTTCAAAATGAACATAGGACCTGAATAGGCATCTTTCCAGAGAAGACATACAAATAAGCAACAGATACATGAAAAGGTGCTCAATATCACTAATCATCAAGGAAATGCAATGCAAAACCACAATATCACTTTATACCTTTTAAACTACTAGCATTAAAAAAAGAAGAAGAAGAAAAAAAAAGAAAAACAAGAGATAACAGATGCTGGCCAGGATGTGGAGAAAAGGGAATCCTTGTGCATTACTGATGGCACTGTGAACTGATACAGCTGCTATAGAAAACACTAAGAAGGTCCTCAAAAAGTTAAAACTAGAACTGGAATTCTTGCTACCATTGGGCCAATTTGTTCTTCAAGCTGATGATTTGCACAGGGGTCAATATTAACATGAAACTTAAAGAAATCTGAGGAACTACATGAGTCCCAGGGTATGTGAAGCTTAACCCTTTCAACCCCTGGACAAAATCTACTTGATCTCTAATAATATTAATAAACATATCAAGCCTCAATTATGTGCTAGATTTATTGAGGCACCAGAGATACAAAAACGACGAATATACTAATTGTCATTAAGTCCCATGCAGTTCAGACTAGTGAGAAAGACAGATAAGTAATAAGGTCAAAATGATGCAGTATGCACTACAATAGAGGAGTTCCAAGGGCCATGTACACATTTAAAAAGGGGGCGTGAGGAAAGTTTGTTACAATAGAGATTATATTTGAAAACAACTAGGTGGACTGGCAAAGAAGAACATTCTAGATGGAAGGGATATCAAACAAACAAGCAGACAAATTGAACGAACATAAGTTGTTCAGACATGGAATTGGACGGAAAAATGGACAAGTTCAAAACTGGGAAAGAAGTAAGTCAAGGCTGTGTATTGTCAAACTGCTTATTTAACTAATATGCAGAGTAGAGTAGTACATCATACAAAATGTCAGGCTAGATGAAGCTGGAATCAAGATTGCCGGGAGAAATATCAATAACCTCGGATACACAGATGACACCATCCTTATAGCAGAAAGCGAAGAGGAACTAAAGAGCTTCTTGATGAAGGTAAAAGAGGAGAGTGAAAAAGTTGGCTTAAAACTCAACGTTCAAAAACGAAGATCATGGCATACTATCCCATCACTTCATGGAAAATAGATATGGAAACAGTGACAGACCAACTTGATGGACATGAGTTTGAGCAAGCTCTGGGAGCTGGGGTTGGACAGGGAAGCCTGGCATGCTGCAGTTGGTGGGGTTGCAAAGAATTGGACTCAACTGAGCAATTGAACTGAACTAAAGTTGTTCTTACAGGATGAGTGAAATTTACATGAAAAAGTGGTGGGAGATCAGGCAAGAGATACAGCTAAGGGCTAGCCCAAGAAGAGAGGGGATTTTTTTCAACTCATAATTATGATTTTTAACTTTATCTTATACAGACATCTAAGTGGAAGCTGCTACCATATTTTAAACAGCAGAAAGGCATAAAGAAGCTCATATTTTTGAAAGTCATTTTTTTAGAAGCACTGTAGAGAATTTCACTTGAAGAGGTGAGATTGAAAGCAGGAAGAGATGCTTGGAAACTAATGCAGTAATGTTCTAGGTGAAATATAACATGCTGCTGAAGCACAGCAGTGGCACTGGAGATGAAGAGGAAATGACTGATATATTTCTGAGGTAGGTTTTATAAGGCAATTGAAAAATTGAGATGAGGCTAAGAGAAAGGATGATGTCATGCATGAATCATCTTTCTCTCTTAGGCCTATCGCATTGGTAGGAAAAACGTCAGCTCAAGATGAACAATTGATTAGAGAATATTTTAACAATTATGGCTTTGAAAGGCCTCTTTAGGATTGGAGGTGCTTGTAGGACATGCATATATGTTAGTAAAAGTGTCCAGTAGAGTTATTATAGATCTGGAGTTGCACATTCCTTCCTCAAAGTGGCTTTTCAGTTACCCAGTGTTGGTCTGTTCAAATAGCTGTATGCTGCTAAGTCACTTCAGTCATGTCCGACTCTGTGTGACCCCATGGACTGCAGCCCACCAGGCTCCCCCGTCCCTGGGATTCTCCAGGCAAGAACACTGGAGTGGGTTGCCATTTCCTTCTCCAATGTATGAAAGTGAAAAGTGAAAAGTTGCTCAGTCGTGTCCGACTCTTAGTGACCCCATGGACTGCAGCCTTCCGGGCTCCTCCGCCCATGGAATTTTCCACGCAGGAGTACTGGAGTGGGATGCCATTGCCTTCTCCAAAATAGCTGTATAGGTTAATGCATTTGCTGTCCTGAAGTGCAACATTTCCCACTTCTGATGATGACATGCTGTGATTAAGCAAGTTATTTATTATAATAAAATATGCATAGAATTATAAGGTTGAAAGAAATTTCAGATATTATTATTATACTCTTCTTTTTGATTTGAACTGAAAACTGTGCCTAATTCATTCCCAGAAACACCACTGACTTCTTTAAAATCTCTGACATAGATGATGAACAACTCCGTTGATAACACAGGCTAGCATCTCATCAAGATGATAGGAAGAGTTTGCTTAAACTAGTTTATACCCTTCATGCTGCAAGTGTAATTCCTTCTTTCTGATCTTATTCTTAGTGAAAATACAGAACAGCTGTTTAATGCTAATGGCAAAATCAGCACATTTTAAATTGTTGAATACACACTTCAGACTTTAGCTGAATTATGAACTTGGCAATATTTATGAATTTAAAGCATGAAAATATAAACTATAATCATCACCATATTTTTCCAACTGCATGGAAGTGTGATAAAACAGTGTTCCCAACATTAAAGGCTCAAAGAACTATCTTAGAAATGATGTTCTAGAATCCTACAGTGTTTAAATATTTTTGAATAAACTATAAGAAAGTATTGTTATCCATACAGATCTCAAATAAAATGGGCAGTCCTAAAAAAACATTAAAATAAATCACTATTTGCATTCTGTGTTGCAATATCAGCCACCCACCAATTTTCAGAACCTTCAATATTGTATCCAACTACAAAAATTCTTTGTCCTGGAGGTTCATGTTTGTAGCCCTTAAAACTGTACTTATTTGTGCTTGCTCATCCTCACATCCACTGATTTCAGGGATGGGTATTAAAGGAAGATAGAAATAAGGAGAAAATGATTTCTTGATTTAAATATAATTAATTCCCTATTGTTAGCCCTGACTAATTGAGTCTGAATTAAAAAATTTTTCCACCTTCTGAAGCTATCTACACCCATCTTTTTTTTCTAAGAAAACATAGTCTGTGATTGTTAGCTAAAGTTGACCACTTCCAACCTCTTACCTACTTGAGCTCCAAAGGGAGGATGTGCAGGAGAACATAAATGCTATAAATGACCTATTTTAGAGGTAATGGTTTTTTTTACTTTCAAATTTAAGTGATGTTATAGTGCTGTGAATAGGCTGAACTCTAGTACAAGTAGTGAATAAGGAAAAAATGTTTCTCTTGGAAATGTCTCATGAATCAAAAGGCCACATGGAGTCAAATGCATATACCCAATACAAAAAATATGTAAATGCATGGCAAGAAGAGGAGTCATAAATAAAGTAAAAAACCTTCCCACCTAAAGAAACACATAATCATGACAAGTATTCCCTAATCTTGTATGACTCCACATTTCTAGGAGTCACCAAACAACCCTACCAAGTCCACTGCTTTTAAAGCATCTAAGAACCCAATACTGGAGTACGATAGACCTATATTTATAATCTTCGTTCTATGGTGCACTTCTTGGGTGATTGTAGTCAAGTCACAAACTCTAATTCTTGGTTTCCTCATCCACAAAGGGGAGGATACTAATACTTACCTTATAGGGCCATGTGATTTCTAAATGTTATGCTGCTGCTGCTACTGCTGCTGCTAAGTCGCTTCAGTCGTGTCTGACTCTGTGCGACCCCATAGATGGCAGCCCACCAGACTTCTCTGTCCCTGGGCTTCTCTAGGCAAGAATACTGGAGTGGGTTGCCATTTCCTTCTCCAATGCATGCAGGCATGCTGATTCCCTTCAGTTGTGTCCAACTCTGTGCAACCCCGTAGACAGCAGCCCACCAGGCTCCTCTGTCCAAGGGATTTTCTAGGCAAGAATACTTGAGTGGGTTGCCATTGCCTCTTCAGAATTGTCAGGCAGTGTGTGTTTCTCGATTCTTGTCTCACCACAACAAATATTTGGGGTGATGGACATTAAAGCCCTCGGTTCGTCACAGCTCTCGGGTCTTGAACAAACTGCGTCATAGTTCTTAGACAAATCAGTGTTACAGCTCTATTTTATTTACAAGATAGCAGGAGAATCCATCCTTGAAGAAGAGAAGAGAGTGGAGGAGCATGCCAGCGTGCCTGGTGGCGGGGGGGAGGGTGGAGTGGGGGGGGGGAGGGTGGAGTGGGGGGGGGAGGGTGGAGTTGGGGGGGGAGGGTGGAGTGGGGGGGGAGGGTGGAGTGGGGGGGGCAGTGGAGTGGGGGCGGGGGTGTAGAGAGAGAAAGAGCTTACTCACGTGGGAGAGAGAGAGAGAGCTCGAGTGCTTGGCTCCTCCTTTTATATGTCCCCCCTCCCACCCCGAGCCTGCCCTATGCAAATTGGGCTCAGCCAGGAGTGCTGTTCTACCTGAAGTACTCACTCCAGTCCGGACCTTTCTTTGACTTTCCTTTGTTTTATTTTTTGGGGCTTTTCCCTTTCTTGTCTTTTAGCCACTGCCATTTTGGCTAAAATTAACATTCCCCCCTCAAGAGACGGGAGGCTCAATTCTTTGGAAATAGGGGCATCGAGGTCTTAAAAAATGCCTGGCACATACTGTTATATTACTATAATTATTATTATGGCTTCATTGTTATTTTGTCAATCATAGTGTCCCCTAATTAGCTTAGTGTCATTGTTACTTAGTATTACATTTTCCACTGTTATTTTATGATTGTATTTTTCTTGTGTACACTGGTCATGCATCTGAGGTACTCCCACATCAACCCATATACAAATAATTCACTACTAATATAATATGTTAGTAGCACACTTGAATGAACACAAAATGTACCCAATTTTCTTCCCTTTTGGAAATGTTTCTGGGTGTAAACTAAGAAAATACCTGTGAATTTTCCATCACACTTAGAAATCACCAAACTACCACAGCTCACAATACCTACTATTATGAAAACAGTAATGATTCACTGCATCTTTGAGCCTCTTTATAAACTGCCCTACAAATCTGCGATACTTATTAAAGACTGACAGCTTATATCTACTGTTTCTATTTACTCTATTAAGCTGATATTGATGAAACTTGCTCAGTGCCATTCCAGAGGAAACAGAGATGACAAATCATACATGGGACTAGAAGCAAACTATTGATTAAAGCAACGGATCATCACATACTGTATTTAACAAAGCATGAAGACTAATTAATGCTCCAAATTATTATTCATCATCCAATACACATTATATTTCTATGCACCAAACACAAGCCCTGCAGTAATTGAATATTTTTAAAGACACTACGAAAATTTAATATCCTAGAAGTCTAGCCTGTCTCTCTAGATTTGATAGACTAGTCTATAATTCAGGAAATACGATGCTGTTAATTATAGCTAAGGTGACAATCAGTATAACAAAGGAAAAAACAATTACTAAAATCAACTACTTTATGAATACTTCTAAAATTCATGTCACCTATAAGTTATATTTGAAAATTAGAAACCAAAATTGGATAGTGGTGATGGTTTCAAAACTATGTTAATGCATAGACAGAAGCTCACTGAATTACATACTTTAAATGGGTGAACTTTATTATTTATGAATTATATCTCAATAAAGCCATTATTAAAAAATTAGGAACTGTTTTAGAAGACTAGAAAAAAGTTCACTTGAATCCTGAGGGCCAGAGGTGGAGGAAATAGAGCAGCTCTGGTTTCAAAAGAAATTAAAATTGTCAGCTATGTTCTATAATCCATCCATCCCATGCTCAGTCATGTCCTACTCTTTGCAACCACATGGACTGTATCCTGCCAGGCTCCTCTGTCCATGGGATTCTCCAAGCAAGAATACTGGAGTGGGGTGCCATTTCTTTTTCCAGGGGATCTTCCTGATGCAGGGATTGAACTCCTCATCTCCTGTGTCTCCTGCATTGTAGGAGGATTCTTTATTGTTTAAAGAAAAAGATGATTTCAGCAAATTTTTCAAGCACAATAGGATATATTACATGTGGGCATTTTTTCTAAGCAACATCTAAGTGAATTACAAATGATCTAGGTTTAATTGTTAGTATATGTAAAATTAGATAACATAAAAAGACCAGCTGCTACACTTTCCTTCCCTGTCATCATTTGGAGGGCAGGGGGGTGAGTACAGAGGAGAGCAGAAATAAGAAGAAATAGTGAGTCAAACTTTTATTAACATAGAATGAATTAATATAGTCACGGGTGGTCTCTAGAGCTCCAAATACCTTCTCCTTTGAACATTTAATTCTGAAGTGAGGGGGGAAATGAATGAAAGCCACAATCACAGAAAACTAAACAATCTGATCATATGGACCACAGCTTTGTCTAACTCAATAAAACCAAGCCATGCTGTGCAGGGTGACCAAAGAGGGACGGGTCATGGCAGAGACTTCTGACAAAATGTGGTCCACTGGAGAAGGGAATGGAAAACCATTTCAGTATTCTTGCCTTGAGAACCCCATGAACACTATGCAAAGGCAAAAAGATAGGACACTGAAAGATGAACTCCCCAGGTCGGTAGGTGCCCAATATACTACTGGAGATCAGTGGAGAAATAATGCCAGAAAGAATGAAGAGATGGATGCAAAGCAAAAACAACACCTAGCTGTGGATGTTACTGGTGATGGAAGTAAAGTCTGATGCTGTAAAAAGCAATATTGCATAGGAACCTGGAATGTTAGGTCCACGAATCAAGGCAAATTGGAAGTAGTCAAACAGGAGATGGCAAGAATGAACATTGACATTTTAGGAATGAGTGAACTAAAATGTACTGGAATGGGTGTATTTAACTCAAATGATCATTATATCTATTACTGTGGGCAAGAATCCTTAGAAGAAATGGCGTAGCCATCATAGTCAACAAAAGAGTCCAAAATGCAGTACTTGGATGCAATCTCAAAAACGACAGAACCATCTCTGCTTGTTTCCAAGGCAAACCATTCAATATCACGGTAACCCAAGTCTATGCCCTGACCAGCAATACTGAAAAGCTGAAGATGAACAGTTCTATGAAGATCTACAAGATCTTCTAGAACTAACACCCAAAAAAGATGTCCTTTTCATTATAGGGGACTGGAATGCAAAAGTAGGAAGTCAAGAGATACCTGGAGTAACAGGCAAATTTGGCCTTGGAGTACAGAATGAAGCAGGGCAAGGCTAACAGAGTTTTGCCAAGAGAACACATTGGTCATAGCAAACACCCTCTTCCAACAACACAAGAGAAGACTCTACACATGGACATCACAAGATGGTCAACAGCAAAATCAGATTGATTATATTCTTTGCAGCCAAAGATGGAGAAGATCTATACCGTAAGCTAAAACAAGACAGGGAGCTGACTGTGGCTCAGACCATGAACTCCTTATTGCCAAAATCACACTTAAATTGAAGAAAGTAGGGAAAACTACTAGACCATTCAGGTATGACCTAAATCAAATCCCTTACAATTATACAGTGGAAATGAGAAATAGATTCAAGGGATTAGATCTGACAGACAGAGTGCCTGAAGAACTATGAATGGAGGTTCATGACATTGTACAAGAGGCATTGATTAAGATCATCCCCAAGAAAAAGAAATTCAAAAAGGGAAAATGGTTGTCTGAGGAGGCCTTACAAACAGCTGTGAAAAGAAGAGAAGTGAAAGGCAAAGGAGAAAAGGAAAGATATCCCCATTTGAATGCAGAGTTCCAAAGAATAGCAAGGAGAGATAAGAAAGCCTTCTCAGTAATCAATGCAAAGGAATAGAGGAAAACAATAGTATGGGAAAGATTAAATATCTCTTCAAGAAAATTAGAGATACTAAGGGAACATTTAATGCACAGATGGGCACAATAATGGACAGACATGCTATGGGCCTAACAGAAGCAGAAGATAGTAAGAAGAGGTGCAAGAATACACAAAACTATACAAAAAAGATCTTCAGGACCCAGATAACCACAATGGTGTGATCTAGAGCTAGACATCCTGGACTGTGAAGTCAAGAGAGCCTTAGGGAGTATCACTACAAACAAAGCAAGTGGAGGTGATGGACTTCAAATCCTAAAAGATGATGCTGTGAAAGTGCTGCACTCAATATGTCAGCAAATTTGGAAAACTCAGCAGTGGCCACAGGACTGGAAAAGGTCAGTTTTCATTCCAGTCCCAAAGAAAGGCAGTGCTAATAAATGCTCCAACTACACGCAATTGCACTCATCTCACATGCTAGCAAAGTAATGCTCAAAATTCCAATCCAGGCTTCAGCAATACGTGAACTGTGAACTTTCAGATGTTCAAGCTGGATTTAGAAAAGGCAGAGGAACCAGAGATAAAATCGCCAACATCCACTGGATCATGAAGAAAGCAAGACAGTTCCAGAAAAACATCTGCTTTTGCTTTATTGACTATACCAAAGCCTTTGACTGTGTGAATCACAACAAACTGGAAAATTCTATAAGAGATGGGAATACCAGACCACCTGACCTGCCTCCTGAGAAAGCTGTATGCAGGTCAAGAAGCAACAGTTGAAACTGGACATGGAACAACAGACTGGTTCCAAATTGGGAAATGAGTACGTCAAGGCTGTATATTGTCACCCTGCTTATTTAACTTATATGCAGTGTACATCATGTGAAATGCTGGACTGGATGAAGCACAAGCTGGGCTCAAGATTGCTGGGAGAAATATTAATAACCACAGATATGCAGATGACACTACCCTTATGGCAGAAAGCGAAGATTAACTGAAGAGCCTCTTGATGAAAGTGAAAGAGGAGAGTGAAAAAGTTGGTTTAAATCTCAACATTCAGAAAACTAATATCATGGCATCTAGTCATGTATGAATGTGAGAGTTGGCCTATAAAGAAAGCTAAGCACCAAATAATGGACGCTTTTGAATTGTGATGTTGGAGAAGACTCTTGAGACTCCCTTGGACTGCAAGAAGATCTAACCAGTCAATCCTAAAGGAAATCAGTCCTGAATATTCATTGGAAGTACTGATGCTGAAGCTGAAACTCCAATACTTTGGCCACCTGATGCAAAGAACTGACTCATTAGAAAAGACCCTGATGCTGGGAAAGATCGAAGGTGGGAAGAGAAAGGGATGACAGTGGATGAGATGGTTTGATGGCATCACTGATACAATGAACATGAAGTTTGAGTAAGCTCCGGGAGTTGGTGATGGACAGGGAAGCCTGGAATGCTGCAGTCCATGGGGTCGCAAAGAGTTGGACACAACTGAGTGACTGAATGAGGGGAGGAAAAGAAAATGCTGCAGAAATCACCCTCTAAGGACAATGTAGAAGTAAGGAGGCCATAAAGTTTAAGAAAGGAAACAGTGAATGGACTGATAAATGGAAGACTACATTAACAGAAACGATTTCTAAATCAAATTTGAGTTTCCATTTTCTGCTTTTAATCTCAAATTAAGGCTGTGTGGACACAGTGTGTAACTCTTTCTATCTTGAAAATATAGCAAAGATATTGACCTTTTGCTACCCCTTCCCTAGAGGTGTTTCAGTGTGACTGGCACTGAATGTAGAAATGGAAATTTTATGTTCCTTTAAATTACCATAGTGATTCATCTGAAGTTTATAATGTTTAACATCCAACTAATTCACCACCTAATTTGGTCAGATTTTACTTTTGTCCTGGTTATCAAACAGTTTATCATGGGAGCATTAGGAATACCAAGTTTTTAGAACTTTTCTTTGGGAAACCTACCACATTTTTTTTTTATAATTATTTTCTGGTGAGTAGTCTATAACTAAGAATTTTCACTAATCCATAGTAAGGAAACTAAGAAACTTAATTATTCAACTCTTCTGAGAAAGGCTTTATATAAATAAAAAAATTTCAATATATCAGACTAAAAGACGCTTACTCCTTGGAAGGAAAGTTATGACCAACCTAGATAGCATATTCAAAAGCAGAGACATTACTTTGCCAACGAAGGTCCGTCTAGTCAAGGCTATGGTTTTTCCAGTGGTCATGTATAGATGTGAAAGTTGGATTGTGAAGAAAGCTGAGAGCCAAAGAATTGATGCTTTTGAACTGTGGTGTTGGAGAAGACTCTCGAGAGCCCCATGGACTGCAAAGAGATCCAACCAGTCCATTCTAAAAGAGATCAGTTCTGGGTGTTCTTTGGCAGGAATGATGCTAAAGCTGAAACTCCAACACTTTGGCCACCTCATGTGAAGAGTTGACTCATTGGAAAAGACTCTGATGGTGGGAGGGATTGGGGGCAGGAGTAAAAGGGGACGATAGAGGATGAGATGTCTGGATGGCATCACTGACTCGATGGACAAGAGTTTGGGTGAACTCTGGGAGTTGGTGATGGACAGGGAGGCCTGGCGTGCTGCAATTCATGGGGTCGCAGAGAGTCGGACATGACTGAGCAACTGAACTGACTGACTGACAGCCTCTTTTTGTGAAAATATAATGTTAATGGAAAGTTAGGTTGTCATATGGGTTCATTGCTGTGCCCTAAAAATATATTTTCCCCAATAATCTCCAATATTATATTTGGAAAGTTAATTATACATTTTATGCACTTAGTGAATAGAACATAAATGAAACATTCCTGCTGTTCCTTGTGTAGTGTTGACTTCAAGGGAGAAGGGGACATATAACTTTATACCTAGCTACAAATAAAGAGCAAACAAATCACTTATATCAATTAATGGATTCTACTTAGGAGAATGTTATTAAGTTTAATAGTCCTAACTTGAAAATTAAATTATCTTCAAAAGATAAAAAATCATAAAACTTCTGCTTTTCAAGTAAAGAGGAAACTCTAGTAAGGTTTTCTATTACACTAAGGATTACTGCATTTGTGAACTATTTCACAATCCAATTCCCAGTGTAGTAAGAAATATTATGAAGCCAAAAAGCCAAGGTCTACACCAGCAGTCATTAGTATAACTGTCAAAATAAGAAAAGGAAAAGTTTTTCAGTAGTTTAGTATTCTTTATTTTAACAACTTTTGAAGTTCCTGGTCCTTTTTTTGTTGTTGTTGTTTAAAGTAATAGATTGCATTCTATTTGCAATCTAAATTCTATAAATTGTTATTTAAAGTAATAGATTTCATTCCATCTATAATGAGCCTAGGTCTACTTTGATTTGCATTTTAATCTGGTGTCTGATCAAAATGTCTCTCTGTAATCATCATTTTTTTGTATCATGGGGTATTCATTTTAGCTTCCTTAGATAAGCTGTCAGAATTCAGGCTTTAAAACAAAGTAAGAAGTGAAGCACAGTTTTTTAAGCATAGAGCTGACTGAACTGTGGTACACTATTGGCAGTAACACAGAGGTGACTTTTTCAGATGCCTCTTCAATAAATCCAGTATTGTACTTTAAGCCTTTTTTCCATTCTAAATGAAATGAATAGACAACCAGCATTGTCAAAATAAAAACTGTAAGTCAGTTTGTGTATTAATTTTGGATTTGATCATTAAATCTTACCTAGTATTCATTTTTCATAAAATATTTATTTAACTTCATTAATTAGCTTTGTGAGAGATCACATACATAGTATTGGTTCTTCCGCACATTTCCAAATCATATGCATCAACATAACTTTTTAAAAACTTCAAATTTAAAAGACTTCTAACCATGGTTACACTGTGAGGTTAAAAATATTTCCGATTACATAGCATGTAAATGAATGCTGAATAGAGTTCAGCCATTCTAATTTATGTTATTAATTCACCCATTCTTCTGGAAGGGGAGTGAGAGAAGATATATTTATCCCACTTTTACTATACTAATACAGTTAATAGCCAGGTCAGTGATAAGTGTTTCTTGCTTCAATTTTTGAAAAATTGACCTAAGTGTTATCTTTGTTGACTGCAAGCTTCCAGCAAATTTCATATCTTGTATTTCTACTAGAGCAGACATATAAGGAGGTAGAACAAATAGAAGAAAACTCTTGCCTACTCTGGGATAAAATGTCATTCTAAATAAATTCTGTAAGCAAGGCAATTTTTTTTTTTTTTTTGCTTCTCCAGTGGGTCTTAAGGTCGTGTGCTTTTGCTTGAATTGACACAATTTAGGATCATAAAACTTATAACCAGACATAACTGTTAATGACTTTGTAATATTTGCAAAAATTCAAAATAATGTAGCATTGATTCTTAAGGGAATTTAAAAAGAGATATTAAGAAATATTTTGATGAATCAATGAAACAAGTGCCTAGTCTTTGCAAGGCAGACAACCTCTTTAGGTATATATGTTCTGTTGGAATTTTTTTTCTCTGAATGGTGGAATTTCAGATAACTCTGTTGGGATTTTTTTAAAGCCATATTACTTGATTAAAAAATAAAAATAAATAAATTTTTAACATAAATAAATAAATAAACCTCTCAACAAGCCTACTGATATATTCAGTCATAATACGTTGTAACCAACCAGACAATGGAGATGCTGTTTACCACTGTATCTCTTGACTTGGAATAAAATAATGATCAATATTTCTTCTCAGGGTCTTCCCTAGTGGTCCAGTGGCTAAGGCTCTCCATGCTCCCAACGAGCGG
The DNA here is from genome assembly GCF_055505025.1 of Bos grunniens. Taxonomy (NCBI): domain Eukaryota; kingdom Metazoa; phylum Chordata; class Mammalia; order Artiodactyla; family Bovidae; genus Bos; species Bos grunniens. Next base: position 80,443,171 of record NC_141194.1, on the reverse strand, counting down.
GCCTATGTTTGATCCCTGGGCAGGAAACTAGATCCCACAAGCCATATGCCACAACCAATACCCAGCACAGCCAAATAAATAAATACATAAATAATTTAAAAAATACTTCTCTTCATATTTAACTTCCATCTTTGTGTGTCTTTTGAACTTCAGCTCATTTTTATTGACAAAGAGATTAAGTAACCATAAAGTCAGAAATGCATCAAGTTAACAGTGATTGATTAAGCCATCCAGTTCTTGATTAAGCAGCTTTTTTTGGGGGGGTTATTGTATATAACACTCTAAAAGATATAGGCTTATATTTGTATCATATCTTAGTAGATAAAGATTTCTGGCCAAATAGAAAGCCAATAAAGGTGAATTCTCTGGTAAATCTTTCTCCTCCCCCAGCAGTGTAAGCATTCATTACTCTCCATCACAACCTAGTAAAATTTTTTACTATCATTTTCCTGCTAATGACTAGAAGACACCCAAAGAGTAAAATTAAGTCACTTCAAAAATCAAAAGCCCAGAAAATAAATGTCAACTCAAGAAGTTCTACTTCAGGCCTCTCATTACATAACAATAGGCAGCTAGTCACTGCTGTACTGGCTTTTGCTTCAAATTAAACTCTACTTTGAGAGAGGGCTCAAAGTGAGGGCTTTTGGATTTCCCTTACGGCTCAGCTAGTAAAGAATCTGCCTGCAATGCGGGAGCCTTGGTTCAATCCCTGGGTTGGGAAGATCCCCTGGAGAAGGGAACAGATATTTACTCCAGAATTCTGGCCTGGAGAATTCCATGGACTACAGTCCATGGAGTACAAAGAGTCAGACATGACTGAGGAAGTTTCACTTTGAGAGAATGGGGCTTCCCTGGTAACTCAGCTGGTAAAGAATCTGCAAGCAATGCAGGAGACTTGGGTTCGATCCCTGGGTTGGAAAAATCCCCTGGAGAAGGGAACAGCGATCAACTCCAGTATTTTTGCCTGAAGTGGACACGACTGAGTGACTTTTACTGCCTGATTTGAGAGAATGAAGGATTTCTGCACTTGGCCATAAATAAAAAGTATATAAAATTTTGGTGATAAGAAAAAAATTTTATTTAAGATTTTTTTCATTTAGTCTTAAAAGAGAATATTTGCTATCACTTCCCTTCAAAGCATCAACTTAAGTGAATTTGTGTTGTTGTATACATTGAAATGTGTGTAGACTCTTTCAAATTTGTTGGTAAGAAAAGAAAGTCCTAATTTCTTTGGTTTAATGTTACAATCTGTGACAGACTGCTTTATATTTACCAATGTAGCCTGACTTAAACATGTTAAATAAGCATAGGTAACAGGTTATTCATAGTAGGATGGGTAAGAAAATATCCTCCAGTTGACTCCATTTCCATTACAAGTGAAGCTTTGTTGAGAGAAGGGAGATCACTTAGGGAACTGATGCAAGTCTTAATTCATGTAAATATGTCATGATGAGAAGAGAGAGAAGCAAAGTCTGACAAAGAGAAGTTCCTATCAACAAAACAAATGATTGGTGCCTATTAATCAACTAAGTAATTCTTGATGGTCAACTTCCCAACAATGACAATGAGATTAGCAGTGGTGGCAGCAGTGGTAGTAGTGGTAGTGTGTTTTTAATAGCTGGTTTTTTTCTGCCATGCTAAATTTGATGTCTTCTAATATACATTATCTTAGGAGATAGCTTTGGTTAAGGAAATGGTTTTTGGTTAAGGGCTTGCCAAAACGCCTATGGCAAATCTGATACCATAGATGAGTCAAAACATAGGATATGGAATTTATAAGTCACATTATCCAAATAGATTAAATTCAGTTGATTATGTTGTTACTGAGGAAGGTATGGCTATCAAGCAAAACAAAAATTGCATAGCTTTGTGAGTTCTGCAGTGAAATTGATTATTGCTTAAATTTTTATGTTCAAGATTTTTCTGTCAGGTAGCATCTTACAGTAAAATATAGACTTCATTATTCGTATTATCTAATACATATATGTTAAAAGGAAAATGCTATGTTTTTCAAATAGACTGAAAGTTTTCATGGAAAGATTTTTAGGGAGAAAAAAATCACCATGTTTCAAACATTAGTAATAAGTACATTCCTTTTTATCTTTGTTATCCCATCTGTAAGGCAACTGTTAATAACATTCAAAGGGGATTTATAAACCAAGCTTTTTTCCCCCCCTTTTGAATTACAAATTCTAGTTTAAAGAGCTCATTCCCACCTTTGAGATGTGTGCCTGGCTCCCATGTGTATTGGAGTTACAGTGTATGTCTATTTAATGTACAATGTGTTCATTGCAGCCTCAGAGAAATCAAGAAACAACAGCTTTCTGAACTAAGATTAATTTTACATCATACTGAACAAGTGGCCTCACTTGTAGTGAAGTTTTATGTGATAAAATTACTTATTGAGTTCCATAAAATATTTTTGAAAATTAATTTAAATTTTATCTTTAAAAAAATCTGGTAGCTCTGAACTAATTATGAATAATAATTCTTGGAACAAGAATAAAAGAATAGAGTCAAATAAACCAAAGCAGGTCACTCAGTTATACAAAGATAGCATGATAAAGTACATATTTTCCAAACTCCTTCACTCTAGGTTCTAAGCTTGATCTGATCTTGGTTAATAACTTATCCTTTATTCCAATTTGTCATATCTTGATGAACTATATCACTTCTGACATAAAACAATAGTGTAATCAGAACTTAGTTCTAAGGATTCTTTAGTATGATAGTTCACCTGAAATTCTTACCAATTTGTTCAGTTACATAAAATGATTAATAGGGAAACAAAAGAAGCTATGCAAAACATTATTTTCAGGTGTGCTTCAATCTATTTCCTATGCAAGCTATTAGAGAAATTTTTGTCTGTGTAAATCTCAAGACTCTTAGGCAAAGATGTTACTGGAAAATACTAAAGTCATGCACACAGTTTATATAGGTTAATCAAAAACTCATTCTCCTTTTGTTTAAAGTTAACATTCAATTTGTGTTCATCAAATCCCCATAGTAACATTCAACTTAATTTACCTCTTGTAATCATACTCTGACATTTTTTATTGAAGTACAGTTGATTTACAACATTTTGTATAGCACAGTGATTCAGTTTTTTACAGATTATACTCCATTAAAAGTTATTACAAGATAATGGTTATAATTCCCTTTGCACTACAATATATCTTTGCTGCTTTTCTATCTTATATACAGTCATTTGACCCATTTTGTATAGCATTCTAGATTTATAAAGAATGCTAGTATCCCAGCATAATACTGTTGTTTTCACAATAACAAGCTTCACAGAGAATATTTTCCATGAAAGCCAGTAGTTAGCAAGTGCACCACGTTCAAAAAAGGTGTTTTGTGGACTTGGTAAGAAGCTGCTTCTTTCCTGTAGCAGAGCTGAATCAGTGGCAGGCCTGCAGTACATAACGTCCTCAGTATTTGTTTTTCAGAAAATTCCCTATTCTTTTCTATGCCCTATAACTAGATTGATACTGCATTTATGGATTCTGCAAGATTTAGGATTCTAAAGAGCTTTAAATGGGATTCATTAGCTACCTGTCTTTCCCCTTTCCTCACCCATGACTCTCTAACATCTCCACGAAGTGATTAACCTGTATAGTGTTGAGCACTGCAATACTGGAGAACTCACTATCTCCAGAAATAGCCCATTCCTTTTACCAGTTCAGAATGTTATAAAATGCTCCTGTAGAGCCAGGTTTTACAGGCTCCACCACTAATTCCCAGTTTTATCCTCTTGTGCCTGTAGTTTCCTTCAGTTCACAAATATTTGTTGAATGCTTAGTTTGTGTCAGATATTGTACCAAGGACTGAGGGGACAAATACAAATACAAATAAGATATGAATGCTGACCTTAGGAAATTAAGCAAATCCTTTTTCCATTAAAAAAAATTCTCTCAAATATTTCAAGTCAGCTAGCATGTTTCCCAAGAATCTTGTCTTCCAGAGGACACAAACCCATAGTTCATGATATAACATGCTTCAAGTTGCCTACTGACATGAACACTCTTGTGGATAAACTCCAATCTACTAATTTCCTCCTTAAAATATATACCTGAAAGCAGCAAGTAGAGTCTCGTTTTAGTCTAGATCTTTCTATGAAAATTGAAAAAGTCCAAGATAAAGCTATGTTTCTCGCTGACATAGCATATCACACTGAGGACTTGTTCATCCTGATGATGACTAAATTCACCAGCGTTACCTTCTTCTGTTTGTGCAGAGGATATTTGGTACTTAAAGTTCAGCATATCAAATTTATTCCTATTAAGCTTCATCTTGGTCCATCCTACCCTTCATGATCTCTTTGCATGATGGACCAATCTGGTAAAATATCTTCAATGTTTATATTCAGGTCATTGAGAATTCAGGTTTTAGCAGTCCTCGTCTTGATTTTTCACCCTAACCTCTTTTGTGTCAACAATTAGTAGTTATCAGTGTGCCTAGTACTATGATAGATGAGAACAAAGGAGATGAAGAAAAGTATATGACTAAATCCTTACCGCTGAGACACTTCTAATTTGGTTGAGGAGAGAGTTCTTACAAAGAAAAAAGGGAGAATTAGATAGCAATGTAATTAGGTGTGCCTCATTTGAAATAATACAGTAAGATTGCTTTACAGACCAAGAAAACTAAGCCCATTACTTTAGAGATGACTCTTAAACAAACAATTGTTTTGTTGCATGACAAAATTACTACAGAAATGTTGCTGTGCTGTGCTTAATCACTCAGTCATGTCTGACTCTTTGTGATCTCATGGACTGTAGCCTGTCAGGCTCCTCTATCCATGGGGATTCTTCAGGCAAGAATACTGGAGTGTGTTGCCTTGCCCTCCTCCAGGGGATCTTCCCAAGCCAGGGATGGAACCAAGGTCTTCCGAATTGCAGGCAGATTCTTTTGCCATGTGAGCCACCAGGAAAGCCCACAGAAATGCTGAGGAGGGATCAAAGTGGTCTGAAATAGTCAGAATATGTCACAGAGGTTGGAAGAATGCTAGTTCTGGGACTGAGTAGTCTTGAGTTAGGAATAAAGGAAAAATTACTGTTGCCCTGGCCTTTCAATCTTAGTTTAATTTGAACAAAAGGCCCTAATTGCCCTCTTTCTCAATCTATGCTGGAAGAGTGAAATGCATGCATGAATAAGAGGCATATAAGATGCATTTATCAAACCATAAATGGCTCCATGACAACACATGTTTCTCTAAAGAAATGACATTTACTAGTTTCTAGTTTTTTCTCCTTCTTGGTGAGGCTGCTAGCTTCGGTGCCCTTTCCTACTCAAACTTGCATGAATATCACTTTGTTTTTAAAATACATATTTGGTTACTAGAAGCCACAACTACAAGAATGTCGGATTCAATTGAACTGAATCAATAACACTTGTATAAAAAAAAAAAAAAAACATTAAGCACAGATTTTTAATCTTGATATACCTTTTTATTCTGAGAAGTGGCAAAAATATGTAGATGGGAACTTTCAAACCCTACCAAAGGGTTTTTAGTTTCTCTTCCCATCCGTGAGGGTATCAGAGAACCAGAATTGATCGCCATTTTTCTCTAAAATAGGGGATCTTTCCAAAAAGAAGGTGCACCTAGAGAAAGACTGACATGATCAGAGACTGCCCCCTGCCTTCCTATACAGCACATAAGAGTTCAACTCCTTTGTTTTTTCATTAAAAATAATCAGAGCAACTTAGAAAAGACTTCATGTTTAATGAGCCATCTCTAAGTTTTTTTTTTTTTTCCTATTCAATGACCCTGCTTGAGAAACAGTAAGAGAGAAATTTGCTGCGTAAAATATTATAACAGTTTACTGAGAGTATGTCATACCTCAGCGATGCTCATTATGGATATGATTCTGATTCTGAGTTTTTCCAGGTTGGAATTTCATATTCCAAAACTATGAAATGCTAAAAGCATTATTTTATACAATTATATAATTACCAAAAAAAAAAAAAGAAAGAAAGAAAACCCTTCTGGTTCTCGGGATTTGTTTTAAAACTGAGGAAAAGAAATATGTGTGGAAGGGTAATCAGAATGTCTTGCATTTATGTCTTGTGGTAAACAAGGGGCGGAGGGAATCTCCCTGTACAATTTTTGCGGAGCTTCTTTTGCTGGGCAAAAATACCTGCCTTGGAATATTTTTCTAGAGCCAGGTCGCACATTTTTAAATCGATTACAAATCTTTTAGGTTTGTTAAAATAGGGTTCTCTGAGCATTGAACTTTTGCAGCCAATTAATATTATTTATAAGGAAGTTCCCCAAATCTTATATAAGGAGGAACTTTTTCCTGCTTGGTAACAATCTTCTTTAATGTGTCCCTGAATTTTTAAATCAATAGGCTTGGGGAGGTACCTATTTGACGTGGGGGGAAATGTCCCTCGTGGGAAAGCTGCAAAAGCATGTCTATATTCTTAGGAAATGGGCGAGTTTTTGGAAACTCTTTGGGGACGCTGGGGTTTTGCATCAAACTCGGACTTCGCAGTAAATAACTCCCTTTTCCAAGGAAAACTTCCATAGACCTAGCAAGGGAAGGGAAAGCCATGAAAACTTTGGCCTGATTCCCCAGGACACTTTAGGCGGAGGTTGGAGAAAACCTCTGTCTACGATAGAGCGCGCCGGCATGTACCTGTTTCGAGTTTACTTGCCTGATCTTAAAAGTGCGCGCTAAATTTCTCCGTACACTCTATTCTCCCGGCTAGTGTTGCCAAAACCTCCAAAGCCCATCGGATCCGCCAGGGCTCGGCTAGCCGGCCGCCTAGGGAACCCGAAAAGGCAGGATGCGCTGCCATGGCCGGGGAAGCGGACTCGGCGCTCTGGGCTGAACCCGGCGCCCGGAGCACGGCTGCGTCCCGGGCTCCGGTTAGGTCTTCTTGGTTCCCGGCCGAGCGGCAACCGCAGCTCAAAAGCAAACTTGCCTGCCTGGTTGTTTCCCCGAATTCGGAAGCCCAGGACTACAGCCAACGGACTAGCTAACTTTCTCTCTGCTGCACCGGGAACCTTCCCATTCCCTGAGTGGCCTTCATCCTGGGTCCCTTCGGCACTTTTGTCCTTCTAAGGGAGAAAGAGAGAACTTCTTGAAGAGCCAGTTATGTGGTAGTAGTAGTAATGATAATGGTCATAATCACTGTTATTATCATTATTATTCTCATCACCTTCCTCCTCACCATTGTGATTTGCGTCAGCGTCTCTAAGCCTAACCGGTTCCCCCGGGAGCCGCTGAGAGGGAAAATGTCCCTGGCTTTGGCGATGCTATCTCTGGCTCTCGGCTCGGCAGTCTACTGTGCCTTGGCAAATACATTATAGGGATTAATATTTACACTTTTTTCTTTTAGTAAAGCCAATATCTCAGTCTCCTACAAAATAAACCTAAGTCCCGCCAGACAAGCCAGGATGAAGCACTGCGTGATCATGTGGATAGAAGAAGAGGACACGGGGCATTTAAAAAGATGAGTGCTTAATTATTTAAAAAGACACGCTTTTTCTCTTTGATATTTATAAATTACTATTCGCTAACAAAGCGTTTCTAACGATGTTGTACAGTTCGAGAACTTGGCAGCGATGCCGCCACCACCTGTGCGGCATCACGTAGCATTCAACAGATGCTTCACGGAAACTGCAAAGGGTTTTGCTTGGCGAAACAGAACTTGGATGTGGACTTTGGCAGTATGTTCACTGCCAAATTAAATTTCCGAGTCCTGCAAAGTGGCTCAATTCAGTGGGGATGGAGGGAATCAGAAGATTCCCTATTGGAGCAGAAGAACCAAAAGCTCCGTTTACAAATCGGAAAAACAAGGCACGGAGAGAAGTGACCCAAGGTCCCTCCAGAAGAGTGAAGAAGCCCGAACCTTACCACTGCTCCTACTTCCTTCCCCATACCTAACTTTTAGAGCTACTGAGGCAACCAATCCCCTCAGCAGCTGACGACTCCCTTCTCTTCTGCGCTCCATGGGGTTCAAGCCTCCAATCTGTTGCCCGTCCTGCCTGTAGCCTCTACCATATAATCGCTGCTCAGCCAACTGGTCCCAAGTAGCAGAACCAGTTTCAATCTCTTTCTTAGGTCCAGCTACCTCGGACCGGCTGGGAGCCAGTTCCCACTTCTCTCACCACTCCTCCCCACTTCCCCCATAGTGCCACGGAGCCTCCGTTGGAAATTGAGACCTCTCACTTCCATTCCCTCTTAGGAGAAATCTGTTCTCCCCCTTTCTTGGTGGCAGCACTGCTACTACTGAGCTTGGTCTTGGTGACCCCCGAAGCGGCTAGGCCAAGGTGGCCCCGATCGCCCTTGTCTGTGCTGCTGCCTGGACGCTGCAGGCACCTGCCTGGCGCCCCGGGAGCCAATGAAGAAGAGCTCTCTTGTCTTTGCCAGGCCACAGCTCAGCTTCTCGGCCAAAAGGGAGCTTGGTGGTTCACCCCGTGCCCTGCGGCCTTGACCATGTCATGGCAGCCCTCGCAGCGGTCAGGCAAACCACTTAGCTGTGGCCCCTAAGGTCCGAGGGGAGAAATAGGTGCAGGTCCATCTTAGAAACCCGAAGATGTTGCCTTGAGGGTGTCATTCTAAGCACCTAGCCCGGGGCCTGTGTGTTCAAGAAGGGAACAAAATCGTGCTGTCTAGGGGCACGAAGGCCAAGTGCTTTCCTTTCTCCTTTCTCTGCATTTGGGGCTGGGGAAAAGGGTGGGGAATGGACACTTAAAATAAGGCCAAAGCCTTTCACACTAAACGTGTATTTGACACTGTGAATGCCTCAGTTGCTCGGCTGGGGAAAGGGGAGGGAGTTTCAAAGTTCTTTGGAACTTCCAAGACTTAAGAAGTGTTTGTTGAACTCAAATGTTCAAGGGTGTGGGGTGTGTGTGTATGTTCGTGGAGGGGTGTTCTTTGAATCCTTAGGGATACATTTCTTGAGAACCCCCTCCCCCTGTGACTGACCCTAGTTCCCCCCAATCTCCAGGCCTCTTGAATCAAGTTAATCACCACCACCACCACCTCCCCCACCACCACCCCCACCACCACCTCCCCCACCACCACCCCCACCACCACCACCCCCACCACCACGGAGTCTCGCGCCCCCTGCCAGCAGGCTCCAGTTGCACTAATAGACGGGTCCAAACAAGCCGGGGGCAGTGGAACGCTGAACGTTGATTGGCCACTCTTGGCTCCACCCCTCATCCCTCATCTAGCCCAAGAGCGCTGTGCAGTTTCACCAGGGCTGGGTAGGCGCTCTGGTGCTCACCGAGGACGCTCCACTCCTCGGGTGCACCGATCTTTCTGATCCTGTCTTTGGAGCAGCTAGATTGGCAGCCTTGGCTGCTCCATCGGCCTGCCTGCTTCTAAACTGCGATTGCATATGAACTTTTCTTACCTATTCTTGCACAACGTTGTCGTCGGAGTCGTCGAGATCATCGTGGTGCTCGCTTGATGGCCTTCGTCCGTTTAGAATAGTGTAGTTAGTTAGGGGCCACCAAAGAAGAAAGAAGACGCGAATAGTGCAGAGATGCTGGAGGTGGTCAGTTACTATGCTAGAATAAGATAGGGGAACAGGAGAAGCCAAACCTATCCGGGGGGCGCACGGTGGCCCGGAGGAGGTCGACTTGCCGGCTCTTGCTATCGCGCCGAGCTCCCTCCGTCCTTCTCTCTGCCGAGGCGCGAGATTGCGGCGCGCAGCGCAGCGCACTGACTGCCTCGGGCTCCGCTGGGCGATTGCAGCCGAGTCCGTTTCTCGTCTAGCTGCCGCCGCGGCGACCGCTGCCTTGCCTTCCTCCCGGACGCTTGTGGTAAGTTGGAGCCCTGGGCGGCATTGCTAGCCAAGACCCTAACGGTTTAGGCGGGGGATGGGGTGGGGAGCGGGGACAGGTCCCGGATGGTTGCAGCTTGCAGGACCGCACTGACCCGGGCGGGAGGTGAGGGGCGCGCGGGGGGTGTGGGGGGGAGGGGCTTGAAGGGACTCGGAATATGCAGATGGCCGAGAGACTAGGGTCCCTGGGCAGAGAGGGGCTTAGGTTTCACAGGAGGGGCGCCAGAGTGTCAAAGGAGGTTGAGAAGGGTGGGGGTTCGGGGGCGCTCAATATGGGAAAGCGCTGGGCGGAGGCGCCGGTCTCAAAAACGAGGCGCCTGGGAAGCTGAGAGAGTAACTGAAGGTGGGCGGGGGGTCTCAAGAAGTCAGGTGGGAGGGAGGAGAGAACGAGAGAGAGACTGAACGCGGGTGTCTCTGGGTAAAGGTTCAGGCTGCGGAAGGTGCAGCTGAATTGAGGGTATGGTCTACGTTTTTAAGAAATCATATTGGGCAAGTGGGAGGGGGCTCAAGGGTTGGGATAGTGGGAGCGGAGGTGGGGTGAAGGATCCTCTATTAAGTTCTCATTGAAAACCGACTCTAATTTTCGGAGAGTCTCAGTGAACACCGATAACTCAGGGGAGATAAACACTGCGGATCTGTGTCTTGGTGTAACAGCTGTTGGCTGAATTTGAACAGCGCTGCTGATGGTCACGTAAGTTTAAGAGGAGAATATAAGGGCATACAGCGAGCCATTTTATTAGCTTACCTAAGTCACTTGGTGACAGTTTTATATTTTGAAAAGGATTGCCGAGAAGTCTCCAGCGCTCCTTAGTATTCCGTATTCCGGTTCCTTTATTCGGTTTAACCTGACGAGCAATCTTAACAGCGTACCTTGGAATTGCTAAACAGAACAGGTTGCCATTCCTGATGCCACATAAAGTTCGTCATTGCAAAACGTGTCTGTGTGTCTATTCCTTTTTTTAAATTTTTTAAATTATTATTATTATTATTTTACTTTACAATATTGTATTGGTTTTGCCCGGGCCCTTTGCTTTTTGCTTCCTTTTGAGTAATATGCGACCTGAGGTGACAAACATTTTGTGTTGTGTCTGAGAGCCCTTTAAAGCGACGGTGCTCCCCCACTCAAATTCAGCGGGTGACATTCGGTACTTAGAGAATATCTGATTTGGTCAAGAATCACTGCCGGTACTGCGCAGCTTCTTCATTAATATTACCATCACAAGTCCCAGCCATGGAAACATCGGATTGCGGAGCCCCTAAGTTGCATATACCCCTCACCACATACCTTTTAAGCAGGCTAATGGAAGGAAAACCTTGCTCTAGGGGGAAAAAAGCATTGAGCTAAAATGACTGGAGTTAGGGAACGTGCTGCGCAGTATGTAGGTAACCTCTGAGTTCCCCAGTTTGCAGACATCTGTGACCTCACACATACACTGGTGCAAAGGACATCTCTGTTCTGGAGTTTACGTTTATTGATACATAGCAGCCATTCTGACAATCAAAATATGAACACAGTAGAAATCAAGTGTTTCTGTAGTTGACTACATATGTGCAGACACAATGAAAAAGGCCAACTGACATGGCCCACAGGGGGAAAAAATGATTACCATGATCATTGCATTTCTTTTGCAGTATTTAAGTCACACTGAATACCATCCTTTCGGAAAAGTAGAATTTATTTGCATCCTGATGCCTTGATCTTTAAGAGTCATCTACCTCTCTCCCAAGGAAGGGGGGCAATTACATAATTTTTCTATATTTTGGGGAGACAGGTTATAGAATATTTAACTATACTTTTCAGTCCCTAAATATGTTCTTCTGGTCTTTGGGAAGGAAATAAAATATTTCTTTATTTCGTCCACATTATTTTTTTTCCCCCTAATAGCTTTTATCATCTAGAGCAACAAGCCCAATGCAAGCCCTGACATTTAGAAGGTGGATAAGGTTTGTGAGTGAAATGTCAAGGTAGGATACGGGATGCTTAAGCCAACACTGACAGTGTTTTTCTATCTGCATAATCTAGAGGTGTTTATTAACCTTTCCCATGCTTTCTTGAGAAGTCTATATCTAGAGTTGTCATGGATGATGGTGATGAGTTTTTCAGATAATAACATGAGGGGCTTTGATGTAGTATGAATTCATGGGAAGATGGGTGAGAACTGACATTTTTGCAAACCTACAGGATACTAGGCATGGAGTGAAGAGCATTACATATATACCTTATTTCGCATGGTCTTCATAGCAAACCTATGAAGAGGAAGATACTCCTATTTTATTAGTACCATTGGATTTTTCCCTTTTATTTCTCAAGGTATTCTTGTAGATTAATTTATGACAGCAGAATAAGAATCCTTTCTTTGTGCTTTCAAGGTTATATGAGAAGTACAGGTTTATTTCTTTAGCAATAGAAATAAAATATAAAAAAACTAGCATCTTTGATATAATGCTGGGCTAATCTATTAAGCTGGCTTAAGCAGCATTGACATCTCACCCATAGAGGTTTTATAGATGATAGATTTCTTCTTTGGAAAGTAAACTTTAAAATCATGTTAGATTTGAAGGAATATCACTGCTATTTGAAACTTAATTATTTAGAAATATTTCTGCATTTACTGGTAGATAAATAAATCTCAATAATAACCTGAAGTCTGCATCAAACCCCAATTGTTTTACTATTCCACTTATGTCCTTCAAGTAAACCTTATTACTCTACAGTTAAAGGAAACACACGAAACAAAATTTGAGTGAAAGATTACCAGTAACCAATATTAAGTGTCCTCAGCTACTCTTATTAAATTGTTCAAGGCGTGAGATCAAACAAGGTGACTGTTATGGAGTCCATTAGCAAATAAGCCCCAAGTTATAATGGCTACAGAAGCTCCAGACTGTTTGGCCCATATCATGAAATAATTTCTCACTACCTTCCCTTTCTAGCAGTTTGGTACTTCACAAAATGAGACAATATGGTACTTGTATTGAGATTACTTTAGTGATATAACAGAGAAAATAATAAATTTTGTCCCACTAATGGTATGGATAGCCATAAGCAAACTAAGAAAACTTAACCATAAGTTTGGGTTAATAACATATTAATTACTAACTCCATGTGTGAAACATATGGATATTAAGCAGTTTTAAAATTATTGCACACAGCCATGTTTTTTACTATTATTAATTTGTCACAGTTCCAAGATACCTGTTAAATTTTATCTACAACTTGTATACTATTTAATTCCAGAAACTGCCAATAACCAGATTAGTGTTCCATCAATCAATCATTCCATCTCTGCCTTTCTTCAAACTACTTTAAAGCTTCCTTGTATACTCAGAACATTGCTGCAGAACAGCCTAGTAATCACCATTTTTTGACAAATAACACTGACCTCAACCAAGAGGTTAAGCTGCACCATCAGTCAGTCAGTTACCAACAAATTTAATACTCTTGCTCACATGCTACAATTCTTTAGTCACTTCTGAAATCTTAATACACAAATGATATAGTGAAATCAGGATTTCAAATAAGATATACATGAACTGGAGTCTTAATTACATTTTGTCTCCCTGTATCCAACATCTCTACTTCACCCTATATATTCCGTCCTCCCTTCAGCTGTGGTTAAGACTGTGCCATGTGCAGTTTATGAAGATATTGCTTATTATGACATTGTACATGTAGTTGGCACATAATAAAGTTAACCTTGCTAATTAAGGTTAACCTTCCTTGATAGCCAGTTGGTAAAGAATCTGCCTGTAATTCAGGAGACCGCGGTTTGATTCCTGGGTCAGGAAGATCTGCTGGAGAAGAGATAGGCTACCCACTCCAGTATTCTTGGGTTTTCATGGTGGCTCAGCTGGTAAAGAATCCACATGAAATGCGGGAGACCTGGGTTCAATTCCTGAATTGGGAAGATCCCCTGGAGAAGGGAAAGGCTGCCCACTCCAGTATTCTGACCTGGAAAATTCAATGGACAATATAGTCCATGGGGTCACAAAGAGTCAGACACGACTGAGTGACTTTCACTTTATTCATAGATGAGCACATATATGGTCTAATTTGAAAAGCACTAGAAAGGCCTGTGGACTCCCAAACTAGTGGCCTTCGTGTTGTTCCACAGTGCTTGAAATTCTACATTCAGGAATTTCCTTTATTAATTTATTCATTGCCTCTTAATAAAAGTATCCACTTAAATGGGTGGTCATGGTGGAGAGATCTGACAGAATGTGGTCCACTGGAGAAGGGAATCACAAACCACTTCAGTATTCTTGCCTTGAGAACCCCATGAACAGTATGAAAAGACAAAATGATAGGATACTGAAAAAGAATTCCCCAGGTCAGTAGGTGCCCAATATGCTACTGGAGATCAGTGGAGAAATAACTTCAGAAAGAATGAAGGGATGGAGCCAAAGCAAAAACAATACCCAGCTGTGGATGTGACTGGTGACAGAAGCAAGGTCCGATGCTATAAAGAGCAATATTGCATAGGAACCTGGAATGAATTAAGGCAAATTGGAAGTAGTCAAACAGAAGATGGCAAGAATGACTGTTGACATTATAGGAATCAGTGAACTAAAATGGACTGGAATGGGTGAATTTAACTCAGATGATCATTATATCTACTACTGTGGGCAGGAATCCCTCAGAAGAAATGGAGTAGCCATCATGGTCAACAAAAGAGTCCAAAATGCAATATTTGGATGCAATCTCAAAGACGACAGAATGATCTCTGTTTGTTTCCAAGGCAAACCATTCAATATCAGAGTAATCCAAGTCTATGCCCCAACCAGTAATGCTGAAGAAGCTGAAGTTGAATGGTTCTATGAAGACCTCCAAGACCTTTTAGAACTAACACCCAAAAACGATGTCCTTTTCATTATAGGGGACTGGAATGCAAAAGTAGGAAGTCAAGAAACACCTGGAGTAACAGACAAATTTGGCCTTGGAATACAGAATGAAGCAGGGCAAAAGCTAATAGAGTTTTGCCAAGAGAACGCACTGGTCATAGCAAACACCCTCTTCCAACAGCACAAGAGAAGACTCTACACATGGACATCACCAGATGGTCAACACCGAAATCAGATTGATTATATTCTTTGCAGCCAAAGATGGAGAAGCTCTATACAGTCAGCGAAAACAAGACTGGGAGCTGACTGTTGCTCAGAACATGAACTCCTTATTGCCAAATTCAGACTTAAATTGAAGAAAGTAGGGGAAACCACTAGATGATTCAGGTATGACCTAAATCAAATTCTTTATGATTATACAGTGGAAGTGAGAAATAGATTTAAGGGACTAGATCTGATAGACAGAGTGCCTGATGAACTATGGACAGAGGTTCGTGACATTGTACAGGAGACAAGGATCAAGACCATCTCCATGGAAAAGAAATGCAAAAAAGCAAAATGGCTGTCTGGGGAGGCCTTACAAATAGCTGTGAAAAGAAGAGAAGCAAAGAGCAAAAGAGAAAAGGAAAGACATAAGCATCTGAATGCAGTGTTCCAAAGAATAGCAAGGAGAGATAAGAAAGCCTTCCTCACCAATCAATGCAAATAAATAGAGGAAAACAACAGAATGGGAAAGACTAGAGATCTCTTCAAGAAAATTAGAGACACCAAGGGAACATTTCATGCAAAGATGGGCTCAATAAAGGACAGAAATGGTATGGACCTAACAGAAGCAGAAGATATTAAGAAGATGTGGCAAGAATACACAGAAGAACTGTACAAAAAAGATCTTCATGACGAAGATAATCACGATTGTGTGATCACTCACCTGGCGCCAGACATCCTGGAATGTGAAGTCAAGTGGGCCTTAGAAAGCATCACTATGAACAAAGCTACTGGAGGTGATGGAATTCCAGTTGAGCTATTTTGAATCACCAAAGATGATGCTGTGAAAGTGCTGCACTCAATATGCCAGCAAATTTGGAAAACTCGGCAGTGGCAATGCCACCCCACTCCAGCACTCTTGCCTGGAAAATCCAATGGATGGAGGAGCCTGGAAGGCTACATTCCATGGGGTCGCTGAGGGTCGGACATGACTGAGCGACTTCACTTTCACTTTCATGCATTGGAGAAGGAAATGGCAACCCACTCCAGTGTTCTTGCCTGGAGAATCCCAGGGATGGGGGCGCCTGGTGGGCTGCCATCTATGGGGTCACACAGAGTCGGACACAACTGAAGTGACTTAGCAGTAGCAGCAGCAGTGGCCACAGGACTGGAAAAGGTCAGTTTTCATTCCAATCCCAAAGAAAGGCAATGCCAAAGAATGCTCAAACTATTGCACAATTGCACTCATCTCACATGCTAGTAAAGTAATGCTCAAAGTTCTCCAAGCCAGGCCTCAGCAATACGTGAACCGTGAACTTCCAGATGTTCAAGCTGGTTTTAGAAAAGGCAGAGGAACCAGATATCAAACTGCCAACATCTGCTGGATCATGAAAAAAAGCAAGAGCATTCCTGAAAAACATCTATTTTTGCTTTATTGACTATGCCAAAGCCTTTGACTGTGTGGATCACAATAAACTGTGGAAAATTCTGAAAGAGATAGATGGGAATACCAGACCACCTGACCTGCCTCTTGAGAAACTTATATGCAGGTCAGGAAGCAACAGTTAGAACTGTTCGATACACGATACTGGATGCTTGGGGCTAGTGCACTGGGACGACCCAGAGGGATGGTATGGGGAGGGAGGAGGGAGGAGGGTTCAGGATGGGGAACTCATGTATACCTGTGGCAGATTCGTATTGATATTTGGCAAAACTAATACAATTATGTAAAGTTTAAAAATAAAAAAAAATAAAAAATAAAAACAGTAAAAAAAAAAAAAAAAAAAGAACTGGACATGGAACAACAGACTGGTTCCAAATAGGAAAAGGAGTACGTCAAGGCTGTATATTGTCACCCTGCTTATTTAACTTATATGCAGAGTACATCATGCAGAGAAGGCAATGGCACCCCACTCCAGTACTCTTGCCTGGAAAATCCCATTGACGGAGGAGCCTGGTAGGCTGCAGTCCATGGTCTCGCTGCAGTCGGACACGACTGAGTGACTTCACTTTCACTTTTCACTTTCATGCATTGGAGAAGGAAATGGCAACCCACTCCTATGTTCTTGCCTGGAGAATCCCAGGGATGGGGGAGCCTGCTTGGCTGACGTCTGTGTGGTCGCACAGAGTCGGACACGACTGAAGTGACTTAGCAGCAGGAGCAGCAGAGTACATCATGAGAAATGCTGGGCTGGAAGAAGCACAGGCTGGAATCAAGATTGCCAGGAGAAATATCAATAATCTCAGATATGCAGATGACACCACCCTTATGGCAGAAAGTGAAGAGTAACTAAAAAACCTCTTGATGAAGTGAAAGAGGAGAGTGAAAAAGTTGGCTTAAAGCTCAACATTCAGAAAACAAAGATCATGGCATCTGGTCCCATCACTTCATGGGAAATAGATGGGGAAACAGTGGAAACAGTGTCAGACTTTATTTTGGGGGCCTCCAAAATCACTGCAGATTGTGATTGCAACCATGACATTAAAAGACGCTTGCTCCTTGAAAGGAAAGTTATGACCAACCTAGATAGCATATTCAAAAGCAGAGACATTACTTTGCCAACAAAGGTCCATCTAGTCAAGGCTATCGTTTCTCCAGTGGTCATGTATGGATGTGAAATTTGGACTGTGAAGAACGCTGAGTGCCGAAGAATTGATGCTTTTGAACTGTGGTGTTGGAGAAGACTCTTGAGAGTCCCTTGGAATGCAAGGAGATCCAACCAGTCCATTCTAAAAGAGATCAGTCCTGGGTGTTCTTTGGAAGGAGTGATGCTAAAGCTGAAACTCCAATCCTGTGGCCACCTCATGCGAAGAGTTGACTCATTGGAAAAGACTCTGATGGTGGGAGGGATTGGGGGCAGGAGGAGAAGGGGATGACAGAGGATGAGATGGCTGGATGGCATCACCAACTTGATGGACATGAGTTTGGGAGAACTCTTAGAGTTTGTGATGGACAGGGTGGCCTGGTGTGCTGCAGTTCATGGGGTCACAAAGAGTTGGACACGACTGAGTGACTGAACTGAACTGATTCACTTAAAAGGGTAAACTTTTATCATAACCAAGCATAAATTTATTGACAGCTATCAGAAAGACTTTAGAACTGCATTGTCCAATACAACAGCCACCAGCCACATGTGGCTATTTACGAACAATACTGGAGTGGGTAGCCTATCCCTTCTCCAGCAGATCTTCCCCATCCAGGAATCAAACTGGGGTCTTCTGCATTGCAGGCGGATTCTTTACCAACTGAACTATCAGGGAAGCCCTCAATATAAATTTAGACTAATTTAATTGAAAAAAGTTATAAATTCAGTCCCTTAGTCTCACAGACCACATTTCAGCTACTCAACAGCCACATGTGGCTTCAGTTCAGTTCAGTTCAGTCACTCAGTCATATCTGATTCTTTGTGACCCCATGAACTGCAGCATGCCAGGCCTCCCTGTCCAGCACCAACTCCCGGAGTTTATCCAAACTCAAGTCCATTGAGTTGGTGATACCATCCAGCCATCTCATCTTCTGTCGTCCCTTTCTCCTCCTGCCCTCAATCTTTACCAGCATCAGGGTCTTTCCAAATGAGTCAGCTCTTTCAATCAGGTGACCAAGGTATTGGAGTTTCACCTTCAACATCAGTCCTTCCAATGAACACATGTGGGTAGTGACTACCTATTGGACACTCAGATATAGACCATATCCATCATTGCAGAAAATTATTTTTGTCAGCAATGTACTAGAAAGTAGGGACCCTTAGCTTTTTCACAGAATACTTCCTCTATGTAGACTCCTTGCTTTAAACAAAACCTGGATTTCTCCTACTTTGATTACTCCTATGGAAGTCTTCCTACTTCCTGACAGATCTCTCAAATGAATGTAAATTAATTCTTATCCTCAACCTCCCCCAACTTCATTAATCTTATAACCCCTCCACATGTAAAGACTTAAAATCATGGTGAAACTCTCCTAGTTCCATATTTTTTTTAACCTCCAAAACACTAGGACATGTCACTTTCACTCTTATTTAAACAATATTTTATTGAAATATATACCATTCCCACATTTCTTTATTGTCTCTGTTGTGTACACCTTCATGGAGATTTTTTTGGATCTGGCTCTTTCTTACCATTCGTTTTTAATCTTTACATCCTCTGGAGACCAGTATCTATGAAGATTGCCAGATAACAGCCGAATCTCATAATTCCTTGACCTCTTATTTCCCATGGTCCTCAGCTTCATACCCATGGCTACACCTGAAAAACATCAATTTCTAAAATTTTAAGTTAAAAATACTACCCTCAGATCATGACATTCAGGCCTCACCCTGCCCCCACTTCTGTTTCTCTTGTACCGGCTCTTCAGCCTCATCAAGTCTTCCTGGGCCCTTCCAAAATTTCTTAGTTATAATGCCCTCTCTTAGCTCCACTTCATTTTCTTCCTAGTCAGTCCTGTGTTTCTCATCACGACCCAGTATGCACCCCTCATTGCCATTTCATTGTCCTCACCTTTTGCCTCCACTATATTGAGTTAATCTATCCTATTTTCTACTCTGATTGTGACCATTAACGGAGAAAACTAAGATAACTACACATTTACAGTCATTAAAATAACCAAGCTTTCCTCTGACTCATTTTTCTATTAAATACTCTTATGACCCTGTTCCCTATCCCATCTCCAGCCATACTCCTCTATCAGAGTTTCTTTTGGCACATGGGAAGCTGTTGAGGTAGTCAGCAATAACCAATTCATCTACCCTAAATTCTTAAACATGTTTCTTATTATTCAAGTCTAAGTGACTTTAAGAGGAAGAGATCATCTGGTGGAGAGCAAAGGTGGGTACATTTCTGACATAAGGAGTGAGCAATAGAGAAAGCAGAGCATGCAGAGTTTGTTCAAGGTGCCTTGGGGACAGCCTGTACAAGGTGATGAGCCAAGCCTAGAAGGAATGAAGGTGAGTAGTGAATGTGACCATCCAAAGAAAATGAAGCAGCTTGAGATTGGGAGTGAGGAACAAAGGGTGAGCATTCAGAGTTAACCAGAATTATTGGCATGGTATGAAGGTAGACTCAATATATAATTTTTAAAAATCAAAATTAAACACCATTGAGACCAAAGACAATGTCAACTAATGTCTAGAAAATAACAGGGTTCTAAAAATTGACCAGGACTCTATCTTTTCTTTTTTTAATATATAAAATAAGATTATTGTCTTTAAAATAATTGGTAGATGCCTATCAGTAAATGTCACAGTGTTTAAATCTTTTTATACATGTATTTTAAATTCACATCTCTCTCATTTTATCTCAGTAATCAAGATTGAGTATTTTCAGGTATGACTTTATAGAATCAAGATAGGAAGACTTGCCCAAGTTAGCAAGTAGTCATTCTTCACAAAACAGGTATAAATAATGATAATAATAGCTGTTAATTATTGAAAGCTACTATGTACACACATTTCTAAGAGATTTACATGTATTACTCATATGTCTCACAACTACCCCATGAAAAGGTACTACTAATATCTGCAGTTTGCAGGTGGGGGAACTGAGGCACCACTGAGGTTAAATAATCTACTCAAACTAATTGAGACCAAAATCAAGCTTAAAACAAGGCAGGTTTGATGCCAGTTACCATGTTGTTAAGCAGTAAACTCTACTCCTCTGTTTAGGAATTAATTAGTTTTTTTTTTCCCCCCTACTGTAGTCACTAGTGTTTGGTAGAACAGATTTGCATATGAAGATGAGGATATTATTACTGACAGTGCCCATTAATCATTCATGTGCTACTTGGCAAGGTGAAGATAGGCATGTAACAGTTTGTCTGGAAATGCAACTACCAGTACAAAAGTAGAGCAAATGAGAAAGAACTGTTAATGCCAGGGGACACAAGGATAGGAAGCCTGAGTGAAGTTCAGTGGAGTTGTAGACATCACTTTAAGAGTGAAATGAAATCAGAGACATAGTGCTATTATATACAGAGGATAAGTGCAAAGGGTTAGGTGTCACTATAGTGAGTTGGACATACACTCAATATCAGAGCAAAGCCATTAAAATTTGATCATTTATCTAAAGTTGCCTACCTGGAATTGAAATAGGAAAATTTGAAGTCCTAGAGGTCAGAGACCAGAGTGACAGATGGGTCATTAAAAATCATTTATTGTATTTCAGAGATATTTGAAAGGTTTTATGACCCCATTTCCCATGTATTACCTTTTCACACTGGCATCCAGAGAAATAATGTGATAACTCTGACTTAAAACATAGGTATTATAAACAGTAATAGTCAGATTTTTTAGTTTACTGATCTGAGCCCAGGTAGAAAGACTGTATCAGAGTACAATATTTCAACTAAAGTTAATGTAAGATAGACAGAATATTGGAGAAGGAAATGGCAACCCACTCCAGTGTTCTTGCCTGAAGAATCCCAGGGATGGGGGAGCCTCATGGGCTTCTGTCTATGGGGTCACAAAATTTCTGTATACTTAAAGGGTTTTTTCTTTCACAAGTTGTTTTTACTACTTCCATTTATTGCTACTGCCGCTGCTGTTAAGTCGCTTCAGTCGTGTCCGACTCTGTACGACCCCATAGATGGCAGCCCACCAGGCTTCCCCGTCCCTGGGATTCTCCAGGCAAGAACACTGGAGTGGGTTGCCATTTCCTTCTCCAGTGCATGAAAGTGAAAAGTGAAACTGAAGTCGCTCAGTCGTGTCCGACTGTAGCGACCCCATGGGCTGCAGCCCACCAGGCTCCTCCGTCCATGGGATTTTCCAGGCAAAAGTACTGGAGTGGGGACTTCCATTTATTACTTAAATTTTAATGACATAAAACCTGATTTGTGAGTATTTATTACTAGAAATACTGAAGTCAGACTGGAGAAGTCCAGTACTGTGATATGAGCCTCCCTTCTCAAATGCATCTAAGTTCTACCTGGTCTTCAAGATCTGGCTCAAGCCCTCACCTCTTGCCTGAATCTTTTGCCCACTTATATGGCAAACTCCTTGCCTATAGTAAGTAATCAATTAATGTATCTTGACTGATATGTTGCCATATATGATATCTATGTCTCTATCTATATATGTCTATGTAATCTCTGAGGAATACATGTTTCAATGGTTAAAGCAAAAGTGAAAGAAGATAAAGGAAGAACTAAAGTAGAATATTTAGTATACCTGCATAATAGTATTTAACAACTCAAGGCATCTAAAAGAATAATAGGTTTCTGTGAAATGATTACAGACAATCTCTCTGAACGTGCTTTAGATCAATTAATAAATTATAAATCTTCTTAAACTAGCTAGCTAAAGCTTAGTCCTATCATGTACAGGCTTATTTTTCCATTTCACAGGAAAATATACCATGTTTTATATATATATATATATATCTGTGTATATGTGTATATGGGCTTCCCTTGTGGCTCAGCTGGTAAAGAATCTGCCTGCAACATGGGAGACCTTAGTTTGATCCCTGGGTTGGCAAAATCCCCTGGAGAAGGGAACAGCTACCTAGTCCAGTATTCTGGCCTGGAGAATGTGTATGTGTGTGTGTGTGTGTGTGTGTGTGTGTGTGTATATGTATATGTCCATATATATGGACATATACATGTATATATGTCATATATTGTAACAGAGAGACACCACATTCTATTGGCTACATACATATCTGGTGAAGATGTGCTCAATGTTTAGGAATATTTCCACATTCTGGCTATAGAATCCCCTTGTTATTTAGCCTTTAATTAGCAACTTCAAAGGTGTAGATTCACTCCACAATATGGCTTGACGGCTTATAGAGAAGCAGAAACTTTAAAAATAACAATCCCCAAATGTCTTTGCAGCAAATAAATTTGTAACCAAGAGCTTTATTGCCTCACTTTTGTAATGTGATAGGAATTTAGAGGTTATTATTAATGAATTGCTTTGATAAAGTCATTACTCTGTCAGGGTTTTTTTCATCTTAGATTAGAAAAAAATAGTTAAAATTAATTTAATGCTTTGTGGCTTGCTCTAGCATTTTTTGATTAGTCACTGATTCTCAAACAGTAATAGGCCCATATCCTGTATTATGTAGTGTCAATCTGAATGAGATTCAGAGAGAAGTTGATGACATTACTTTTGGTGGAAGTAAAACAGGAATATGGGACCTTGCCAACAAATATTTTTTAACCAAATTTTAAGAAACTAAATGATCTGGTTTCTCAATAGACATTTCTCTAGTTCTTTCATCACACTTCCATACCTATTTTTTTTAATCACTATGCAAATGGAAAAGAATTTATGATACATGGTAGAAGTATAAACCTTCAAACTACTCACTGATACAATGACTCCTTTTCCCCTTTTGGAAGATATCATTTTTAGGATAGTTACTTCCTTTAAAAAAATTTGTTTTTATTGTGGGGAAATACATATAACATAAAATTTATCATCTTAACCATTTTTGAGTGTAAAATCCAAGAATGTTAGATAAATTGACATTGTCATGCAACCATCACCACCATCTATCCCCGTAACTCTTTTCATCTTGTAACACAAACTCTATACCCATTCAACAATAACTCTGCATTCTCCCCTGACCGTAGCCTCTGGAAGCCAACATTCTACTTTCTCTCTGACACAATGACACTTGTTCTCCCAAGTTTTGAGTTAGTATGTCCTACCTCAACTTTTCCTGTTTCTACTGCCAAACCTCGATCAATTATCTAAATTTTTTGCAAGTAAATTTACAAAATTCACTATCAATGTTTATCTGCCAAATTAGTCAACTATAAGATGAAGGTAAGTTTAAAATCCTGTGAGCACTGTGGATTTTAGCAAGTCTTTGTTGAGGGCCTACTACATGCGCTACACTTTATTGGAATGTTAGAAATATTATACAATACTTCCCCCCAAAAGCTAATAGTTCTATCATAGAGAAAAGACAATTTCATGTAATTATAAAACTCTTCAATTCATGGTACAGGTTTTATTGATTTCTCTCTTTCCTACCCTCCCATTTAGGATGAATGAGGAAAACAATGGGTCAGTCACTTATTCTACTTGGGTCTCAGTTTTTACAACCATAAAATGAGAGAGTTGATAGGTGATCTTTCTGTAAGGGTCCTTCAAACTAATTTCTTTGTTACAAACAGGAAGACAGAAACTACTGAAATTAAATGACTGATATTCCTAACGTTATACATCTAGAGACACAAATTGTATGAATATATAATCAAGGAAAAGAATATGGAGAAAACTCCCACAAATTTTGCCACTGTAATGAAAATAGAATTTAAAAGTTAAAAACATTGAAAACCTTAGAAGATAGTATATTGTTGTTTAAGTAATTTGATTTTTTTACCTTAGATTAATACCATTTTCAGAAGAGCTGACCAATACAATATTGTAAAGTAATTAACCTCCAATTAAAATAAATAAATTTATATTAAAAAAAAGAAGAGCTGACAAATTTTCATGTCCACAGTGGATATTCTGAGTGTCTTGATTCAGAGTGAAGCAATAGGATAAAATAAAAGTACACAAATTTCTGCAACATAATATGGAATACATTTATGGCAACACTTATATTGTTAGATATTTTTTAAAAGACCCCCTCCTCCAAAATTATGTTGCTTTCACATGATAAGTGAAATACTGCTTGTTTTTTCTGCACTGAAGTCATTCTTGGATCACCTCTCTTCATCTTATTTTCAATTAAATTCATCAATATAGCTTCTGAATAATTTTTGGAAAATGTTGGTCAAATGTGTCCATTTTTTTTTTTCATTCCCATTGTGATTATAGAATTACATGGCCAGTGCTTTAAATTTCACCTCAGACAACTTCCCAATTCCATGTTTGAACTCTGCGGGCTCCCCACTTCCACTACAATGGCACAAAATAATGTTGCCCAACTCCAGATTCCAGAGTAGCTGTCAACTGCTAAGATGAAATAGACTATAAGGTGGGTCATGAAGTGATGATCTCCAAGGCAATGGGTAACATTGGAAAATGACTGCAAATAGTCTCATGGTTCATTAAGAGAAAACCACACTGTCTTATTATCAAGGTGAGGGGGTGGGGGGTAGATGAATATACTATGTAGACTACAAAGCCAAGAAGCAATGCTTAAAATTCAAATGTTATGATTTTGTATCTGTATTATAAAAAGACTCCTGGCCATATAAAAAAGCATCTAGGTTGACCCCCACATACATAAGAGTACTAGAATTTGAATTTCAAAATTTTTTTTCTCATTTACGTTGTGATTTTCTTCATGTAATTTATTCTGTTTGGAGTTCACTAACTTCTTCTTTTTTTATTTTATTTTATTTTTAACTTTACAATATTGTATTGGTTTTGCCATACATCAAAATGAATCTGCCACAGGTATATATGTGTTCCCCATCCTGAACCCTCCTCCCTCCTCCCTCCCCATATCATCCCCCCGGGTCATCCCAGTGCACCAGCCCCAAGCATCCAGTATCGTACATCGAACCTGGACTGGCGACTCTTTTCATATATGATATTGTACATGTTTCAATGCCATTCTCCCAAATCATCCCACCCTCTCCTTCTCCCACAGAGTCCAAAAGACTGTTCTATACATCAAGAGAATAGACACTATTGTTTACACCACTAAATACACTGGACTGCACTTTGTTGTTCATATTTGGATTTTGGCTTTCAGGATCTCCTATGTGCCAGGCATGGTGTTTAAAGTTTTATATGTATCATCTCACTTTTTAATTTGAGTTGTGTCTTTCCCATTGGATTATGAATTCACATAGGACAAAGATTATATATTATTCATGTTTATACCCCTAACCCACTACCCTCTGCATACATCATTACACAGTGTGGGTTTTATCAATATATATTTGCTGAATAATTAACATATAAAAGCACATGAGCACTGTGGGAAAAGATTTTATGGTGTAAATTTAGAATTAAATAACCTGGATTCTAGTCTTTTATGAGTGTCTATGTTCTCATCTGTTAAAAAAGTAAATCTTATGAAAATGCTAATGGCTTTTTAGTTCTAAAAATACATTTCAAATAGTAATGCTCAGTTAGTGACTGAGCGACTTCACTTTCACTTTTCACTTTCATGCATTGGAGAAGGAAATGGCAACCCACTCCAGTGTTCTTGCCTGGAGAATCCCAGGGACGGGGGAGCCTGGTGGGCTGCCGTCTATGGGGTCACACAGAGTTGGACACGACTGAAATGACTTAGCAGCAGCAGCAGCTGATTTTTACAGCCCATAAAATAATGGTCATAAGGAACCTTTATACAAGCTAAAGCTTGTCCCTCATTTCAGGTTTTAAGCTTGTCCTTTCCACTCATTCATTCCAATGTCCTACATTTGAAAAGATTTATATTATTTAAAAATTCTAAATGAGTGAAAATCTTTCTGTCTTTTATTACATAAAATAAATTTAAGAGATCACTGGTTATCAATAATAAATTACACATAATGATTTTTTGATGTTTTAAGATAGACTGTGTACAGTTAGAAACCCTCTACAAGTGAAGTTATTTAATGATTTGATAGGATGGATAATACCCTGCCGTGTCTGCAGAAACCATGGTTATATTTTGTAGTTATTCTAACAGATCATAAACTAACTTCTTCAGGCTACAGAAATTATGCTAAAGAATAATTATCATTGATTTATTTTCTCAAAAGATTCTCTAATAAGATTTCTATGTAATCTTGAATGGTGAATCATAACATGATAACTATTTTACTTTTTGAGGGAGTTAAGTTGTAAAACATTTTTTTTTAATTTAAAAATGCTTAATAGATATACAAAGTGGAAAAAGAAGTAAAGGTCAAGTGGATCAAAATGCTTCAGCAAAAGTCTTTTCAATATGAAAGTAATGCAGAAATACAAACTATTCCAGTGATATATATTGTCAACCTTTAAACATCAATAACTCTTTTACCCATAGGAAGGAAGAAAATTAGAGATATTTATGTTTCATAGTTTAAAACTTTCCATTATTTTAACTCTTATAGCTATGTTTCAGGAAGAATAAATACACATCACATGCAGAGAACTCAAAATTTATTGATAACACCACATAGTTGCTAAGACAGGTACATTTTAAAAAATTCAACTGAAATATCTATGTTATATTCTTTTATCACTTTTTAAATTTTTTCTTTTTAATTTTCTTATTTGCTACTATAGATTTTTTAGCCTAAGAGCTACTCTTTCATTCTCCTTTCCCTCCTTTCTTCTCTCTCATTATTTATCTTACTTTCTAACATAAGCTATATATATATATATATATATATATATATATATATATATATAGCAGAAGTGTTTATAATGTCACTGAACATCCTTATTATTAACTATTTTTCTTACCTTAATAAAATTTACATTTATAGAGGTTTAAATAAATAAAATTTATATTTATAGAGGTTTACAATTTTAAAATATCTTTATCCATTTTCTCATTTCATTTTAAACATAACTGGGAGTTAGGGCTTCCCAGGTGGCTCAGTGGTAAAGAATCTGCCTGCCAATGCAGGATCCACAGGAGATGCAGGTTTGATCCCTGGGTTGGGAAGATCCTCTGGAGGAGGAAATGTCAACCCACTCCAGTATTCTTGTCTGGAAAATTCCATGGACAGAGGAGCCTGGCAGACTACAGACAGGACTATGCAACTGAGCATGTATGCATAACAGAGTTAGTGAGAGCCAATATTATTATATTGATTATACAAATGAGAAAACTAGTGATAAGAAATGTTAAACCACTCATTCAAGATCACAGAATTAGATGTATAGCCAGGATTCGAATAAATCCATGCTTTGTTATTCAAAATTGTAGTCTATTTCTAGTATAAAACTAGTGATAAGAAAGGTTAAACCACTCATTCAAGATCACAGAATTAGATATATAGCCAGGATTCAAATAAATCCATGCTTTGTTATTCAAAATTTTAGTCTATTTCCAGTAAACCCCCTTCCCATCACACCATGGACATTTACTTCCAGAGAAATTTAGGTGTTCAGAAATAAATGGTACAAATATGAGAGAGAGAAGGAAATTGTATTATTGTGGGATAATTAAAAAACATATGACAAATGTTTATTTTTCTACAGAGGAGCAGACATTCATTTGCATATGGTCAAGGTTTAAATAAATATAGGCTGATTGATGAGCAACATAACTTTGATAAAAACTTAAAAAAAATCCAAATCTCTTCCCGCAGAATAAATTGTAAGGCTAGCTGTCCAGTTGTACTTTAGCCAAGGATGGTTTCTTGAAAGTCAGTCAATCCCTCTTTGATTTCCTCTTTCAATATTGCAATAGAGTATTTCAACCTATGTCTTTTTCCTTATTTTATAACCACTAGCCCTGACACTATTCAAATTTCCTGTGATAACCAGAGCCCTAATAACAGAAAATACTTTGTATGGTTGAAATAGCATTAAATACAAGTATTGGGAAAGGCTTTTTTTTTTTTTTTTTCAGAAGAAAATTCTGATAAATTAAAGTATAAAGTGGTCCTATTAGTTCTCAAATAAAATTTGATAGACTATTGAATTATTTTACTCCAAAGTCAGTTTTCAGTGGATAATTTTTCATGGGGAGTTCATTAATATCTTGCTGAATATCAACATTGTCAATGCTTAGTTTATGATTGAGCTTCCTAATTAAAAATTATCTCATTCCTTTAATATATTCTAAGATTTAATTGGACACATAAGTTATTACTTTATAAAGTACTTCCAAAGAAAAGAAAATTAATGGATAGATATTCATCTGGAGGTCTTTTATTGTACTTTATATAATCCTTTTCCCTTGTATCAAAACCTATCTTTTATAAGGAGTATTCAGCTTACTCTGTATTTACAACTCCTGAGTCTTTGAAGGTGACCCCAGATAGCAAGAAGGAACAAAGGAAGGGTCATTTATGATTTGTTCATGACTTCTCCTTGTATTTTACTTTGATCTCTAATTACATCCCCCTGAAAAATATCTAATTCATTTATTACCATCTTTAATGAATCAAAAGTTATACAATTTGGTATATAATAATTTCAAAAGAATTATTCAAACTTTTGTCCTCAGCCAGGTTTCAGTCTGTGGCACTGGAGCCTATTCCAGATCTAGCTGAGCAACCACGTAGATTTTTATCATCATCACTAAAAAACTATTTTTTGAAGCTTAATTATGCCTGACATTATAAAAACATGGCAGAGAATATAGTATTTATTTTTAGAGACACAAAACTGTCAAGCCAGTATTTAATGAACATTTCTTGTGTGCTATCATTCCTACCATAGGACTTACATTTTATTTGATAAGATAAAATATATAGACATGCAACAAAAATTGAGACATTATATAATGAAGTACTAAATTATGTGCCGTATGCAAATGAAGAAAGAGAAACAATTAAGGGCATCTTATTGTACGACAGGAACTGAACTGGAGCCCAAGGGTAAGCAGGGTTTGAATTGACACAGAGGAAGGGAAACCATCCAAGGGGTGGGACATTCATGTTACATACATAATGTGAGAAAAGTCAGTTAGGGACTAGGTACTGATTTAAGTATATTTAAATTAATGGTGAGACATATACCATCAGATGATGGTGGATCTTTGGATAGCTGAAAATATAATATTTGATTTCTGGAGACAGGTCAAACCTGGAGGTAAAGAAATTTAGAGCCTCATATCAGTCTGGTTTAGCTGAATGTAAAAACTTTCTAATAGAGAGACGGTTGTACAGGGAAAAGAACAAAGATCCAAATTTTAAGAATTGATTATTCAAAGCTCTGGAGAATATCTAAGGGTCATATTTATCACAGAATCTTCAAAATGAAACTCCTAGTTTTCCCCCAACTTTATTTATTCCTATATTTAGTGATTGTTAAGGTTCTGCTCTATACAAGACATTTGACAGTACTCCAGGGCCTCCCAGAAGAGGAAACAATACTTATTTCTTATCTCCAGTAGTTTAGAGTCTAGTTAGAGCTCTAGTATATAAACTTTACATAAAGGATTTGGCAGGAAAAGGCCACTGTTAAATTAGAGAAATTTCAGGGAGGAATGTAGACAAAAAAGAGATTGCATGCTTAGTGGCTCACCTGTCTGACTCTATGCAACCCTTTGGACTGTAGCCCACCAGGCTCTTCTATCCATGGGAGTTTTCAGGCAATGCCGGAGTGGGTTGCCATTTCCTCCTCCAGGGGATCTTCCCAACCCAGGGATCAAATCCTTGTATCCTGTGTCTCCTGCATTGCAGGCAGATTCTTTACTTACTGAGTCATCAGGGAAGCCCTAAAAAATAAATTATGTGAGATTAAAATTGTGATATAAAAACCCTTTGCTGGAGCCTATTATACAGAGTGAAGTAAGCCAGAAAGAAAAACACCAATACAGTATACTAACGCATATATATGGAATTTAGAAAGATGGTAACAATAACCCTGTATACGAGACAGCAAAAGAGACACTGATGTATAGAACAGTCTTTTGGACTCTGTGGGAGAGGGAGAGGGTGGGATGATTTGGGAGAATGGCATTGAAACATGTATAATATCAAATATGAAACGAGTTGCCAGTCCAGGTTCGATGCACGATACTGGATGCTTGGGGCTGGTGCACTGGGATGATCCAGAGGGATGGTACAGGGAAGGAGAAGGGAGGAGGGTTCAGGATGGGGAACACGTGTATACCTGTGGCGGATTCATGTTGATATATGGCAAAACCAATACAATATTGTAAAGTTAAAAAATAAAATAAAAGTTAAAAAAAAAGAAAGAAAGAAAAAAAAAAAAAAACCCTTTGCCCCAAAGCCTAAAGAAGGATATGAATTTGGATAAACTTTCTAAGGTGACTTTTTCACTATAACCTAAACATATAATGACCAAATCGCTTTTTTACTGACTCAATTTTTCAGACGGATAATATTTTTATTAAAAAAAATATCTCCATGAGTCTGGAGTCATTCATGCTCAATCCTGTCACTCTTAATTTACTTAAAGAATGAGTCAGCAAACATGAGTTTATTAGTACTTCCTGTCTGTCCAGAAATGGGTTAGGCTAATCGAACGAGGCAAGTGAAAATAGTAAAATTCTTACACAGAGGAGTCATGTGAATCATTTGTTATTAGTAAGCCCTTAGATATCTGAGTTACACCTTGGCTTATCTTGTAAGAAAATAAATGATGAGCATTAGTTTATAATCCCAGGTAGAATCAATTGTCTGAATATCAAGTGACAGTTCTTGACATCAAAAGAGGTTTTATTAGATTATTTATGGAATTCGATCATTTTGATAATTAGATTATTTATGGAATTTGATAATTTTAAGAATTTTAGCAAAGTACTTTATAATTCCTAAATGCATGGATGAAATTATAAAAGCAATAATGCATTAAGTAGTAACCATTTTAATAAAGCAATAGAACAAAAGTATACCAATTGTACCAAATTTAATAATGTTTGTGTTTTAAAGATGAAAAAATTAAGGCCTTTGAGACGGTTCCTAACTTGTTCCAGGTCACACAGCTAATTACTGGCAAAGCTTACAAAGAGAACCCAAATCTACTAAATCTGAAATCAGGTTCTTTTCCACCATGGCCCACTGCTTCTTGAAGGCTATGTGGCATATTAAATGAACACCTTTAAAATTTTTACTACATTGTACTGTCCTTGGGAAGCGTGTCATGCTTAATAAATTCAGAATAAATAGAAAGTACATTTACATTCTTGGCTTCAATAATTTGAAAGTTAGTACAAGTATGTGAATACTTTAAAGATGATCACTTTTATTCTTACTGACATATAGGTAAAGATATTTCTGTCAGATATATATTCACAATGAGGGAAATAAACATGTAAAATACAAATAAGAGAAAATTTTTTGAGGTTTAAATTAGATGACTGACTAGTTGACAGGTCATGTGCACTTATTTATGCTAGCCATTTTTAATTTGTTGGAGCAACTGAAATCTGAAACACCTCAAGGCTGGATGCTTCCTTTCTATAAATTACATCTTTTAAAATGTACAAATGCAAGCATGAGTCACTATCTACAGAATTCCAGCTTTAATATATTATGTCATTTTATAAGAAAAAAAACCAGTGACCTTCATGGATTTCAAAGACAATCTGTGAACAACAGCTTAGGTGAAAGATGAAATCATAACATAAACAATCATGAGATCAATGGCATGATATAAAAGGTAAAAAAAACAATGACGTACATTTTATAGAATGAAGTCTGTTTAACTTCTGCGACCCTTTTTCTATTATTCACTTGCATGCGCACTTTGCAAATATTGGATTGATTTGAAACTGAACTGAAACATTCATGTATCTTGTAAGCAAATGTTAAATAGTTAACTTTCACTTAGATATGTACTAGAGGAAATGGTATCCAGAAGGAAAAAGGATAGCTTAAGAAAATCCTCAATGATCAGTGGAATCAATTTTCTATTCATCCAACCTTGTGTCAGAATTTTAAACTATAGTATTACTTTAATTATTTATATTTACCATTCTATGTAGTAAATATAGAACAGAATCTTCCAGGTAGGAGGTTCAGGGAAGAAATCATGGAAACCTCTAGTAATAAGAGGAGAGGAAAGGAAAGGAATTTTACATGTATTGAGCCCCCATCATACTCCAGTCAGTGCATTTGGCAGTCTGTATATCATCTTATGTAATTTTAACCACCACCATAACAAATAGGAAGTGGAGACATAGGAAGGCTAAGTCACATGCCCAAATACATAGTTAAACGGAGTAGAGTGGGGAACCAAAACTAAGACTGTCTGACTACAAAGGCTGTGTATGCTATTTTCATGGCACCTTGATTAACAGCCCTAAATTTTAAAAAGCTTCCCAAATACTCATGGAAAAAAGAGACTCTCAATATAACAATTACTTAGTTATGGAGAGATTCTCAGAGAACTAAATGGAAGACAATTCAGGAGACATTAGTCATATATTAACTTATACAAATCAAGAATGTATATATTGTCAACATCTCAGTTCATTTTTTAAAGGTGAGATAATAATCATTTATTAACAAAAATAAAGGTGGAAAAGTGTGCAAAATGTTATCTAATGATAGCAATTGGCAATGAAATAGGAAAATGGAAGAAATTAATCATTTTTTAAAAGACTTTTTAAAAAGTCTTTAAAAATTACTTTTATAAAGTAATTTGTGTCAAGTTACTTAGAGACCTTTGTGACTAAGAGCATCTAGTATGTAAAGATTTGAACAGTTAAAGCTTTGGAAGATGGTGTTTTTTAATAAAGATTATTGTTATATTTGGACTGATTAATACTGTTTAATATATAGTAAGCAATTGTTCTAAGGGTAGTTTGGGGTATAGTTGTAAAGAGTATTTTAAACAGGTTTTAGAATCTAAGCTTCCTCATCTAAAAATTAGGGTAATAATTTATGCCTTGAGGGACTGACCCTAGGATATATAATGTACATGAATAACCTAGCACATAATAAACAGTAGAAGAAAAAAAAAAACAGATAGATTCACCTTAAGTTCCCCAAAATCATATTTACTAGGGAAAAAAGCAGTTATAATAACAAAAGAAATATTTTGACTATATATATCATGAAATTCCATTCTGCTTTTATATCTTAATTTCATGCAAAGATGGGCACAATAAAGGACAGAAATGGTATGGACCTAACAGAAGCACAAGATATTAAGAAGAGATGGCAAGAATACAAAGAAAAACTATATAAAAAAGATCTTCACGACCCAGATAATCACGATGGTGTGATCACTCACCTAGAGCCAGACATCCTGGAATGTGAAGTCAAGTGGGCCTTAGAAAGCATCACTACAAACAAAGCCAGTGGAGGTGATGGAATTCTAGTTGAGCTATTTCAAATCCTGAAAGATGATGCTGTGAAAGTGCTGCACTCAGTATGCCAGCAAATTTGGAAAATTCAGTAGTACCCACAGGACTGGAAAAGGTCAGTTTTCATTCCAATCCCAAAGAAAGGTGATGCCAAAGAATGCTCAAAGTACTGCACAATTGCACTAATCTCACATGATAGTAAAGTAATGCTCAAAATTCTCCAAGCCAGGCTTCAGCAATACGTGAATTGTGAACTTCCAGATGTTCAAACTGGATTTAGAAAGGGTAGGGGAACCAGAGATCAAATTGCCAACATCCATGGGATCATCAAAAATGCAACAGAGTTCCAGAAAAACATCTATTTCTGTGTTATTGACTATGCCAAGCCTTTGACTGTGTGGATCACAATAAACTGTGGGAAATTCTGAAAGAGATGGGAATACCAGACCACCTGACCTGACTCTTGAGAAATCTGTATGCAGGTCAGGAAGCAACAGTTAGAACTGGACATGGAACAACAGACTGGTTCCAAATTAGGAAAGGAGTACGTCAAGGCTGTATATTGTCACCTTGCTTATTTAACTTATATGCAGAGCACATCATGAGAAATGCTAGGCTGGAGGAAGCACAAGCTGGAATCAATATTGCCAGGAGAAATATCAATAACCTCAGATATGCAGATGACACCACTCTTACGGCAGAAAGTGAAGAGGAACTAAAAAGCCTCTTGATGAAAGTGAAAGAGGAGAGTGAAAAAATTGCCTTAAAATTCAACATTCAGAAAACTAAGATCATAGCATCCAGTCCCATCACTCCATGGCAAATAGATGGGGAAACAGTGGAAACAGTGACAGATGTTATTTTTGAGGGCTCTAAAATCACTGCCCATGGTGACTGCAACCATGAAATTAAAAGATGCTTACTCCTTGGAAGAAAAGCTATGACCAACCTAGACAGCATATTAAAAAGCAGAGACATTCCTTTGCCAACAAAGGTCCATCTAGTCAAAGCTATGGTTTTTCCAGTAGTCGTGTATGGATGTGAGAGTTGGACTATAAAAAAGCTGAGTGCCACAGCATTGATAATTTTGAACTGTCAGATCAGATCAGATCAGATCAGTCACTCAGTCCTGTCCGACTCTTTGCGACCCCATGAATCGAAGCACGCCAGGCCTCCCTGCCCATCACCAACTCCCAGAGTTCACTCAAACTCACGTCCACCGAGTCAGTGATGCCATCCAGCCATCTCATCCTCTGTTGTCCCCTTCTCCTCCTGCCTCCAATCCCACCCAGCATCAGAGTCTTTTCCAATGAGACAACTCTTTGCATGAGGTGGCCAAAGGACTGGAGTTTCAGCTTTAGCATCATTCCTTCCAAAGAAATCCCAGGGCTGATCTCCTTCAGAATGGACTGGTTGGATCTCCTTGCAGTCCAAGGGACTCTCAAGAGTCTTCTCCAACACCACAGTTCAAAAGCATCAATTCTTCGGTGCTCAGCCTTCTTCACAGTCCAACTCTCACATCCATACATGACCACAGGAAAATGCCTTGACTAGATGAACCTTTGTTGGCAAAGTAATGTCTCTGCTTTTTGAACTGTAGTGTTGGTGAAATCTCTTGAGAGTCCCGTGGACAGCAAGATTCAACCAGT
The DNA here is from genome assembly GCF_055505025.1 of Bos grunniens. Taxonomy (NCBI): domain Eukaryota; kingdom Metazoa; phylum Chordata; class Mammalia; order Artiodactyla; family Bovidae; genus Bos; species Bos grunniens. Next base: position 80,407,835 of record NC_141194.1, on the reverse strand, counting down.
CCATGCTAAAGGAGATCAGTCCTGGGTGTTCATTGGAAGGACTGATGGTGAAGCTGAAACTCCAGTACTTTGGCCACCTGGTACAAAGAACTGACTGATTTGAAAAGACCTTGATGCTGGGAAAGATTGAAGGCAGGAGGAGAAGGGGAAGACAGAGGATGAGATGGCTGGGTGGCATCACTGACTCAATGAATGTGAGTTTGAGTAAGTGCCGGGACTTGGTGATGGACAGGGTGGCCTGTCATGCTGCAGTCCATAGGATCGCAAAGAGTTGGACATGACTGAGCAACTGAACTGAACTGATCTTAATAGCATAATAATTGATTTTATTTTAATCTAATTTCATATTAATAGTCAATTTAATTTCATATAATAGTCATATATTTTCATAATTAACAAACTCAAATCTAAGCATGGTACCTGCCTTTTAAATGCAAATCAATTCATGTCAAATTGAAAAGCTCCACCTTGTCTTTCTATAAATGTAAAATACTTTCTTCTGATATATAGCTTCAGATTGACAATGTATTTTTCTATCGAGTTTTTCCTATAATTTTTACAGTGGAGTTTTTCCTATAATTTTTACAGTGGAGTTTGTCACTTCAAGTTGAGTAAATATTATCACTAGATATTTTTTAATAAGTTTTAAGCATACCAAATAAATCCACCTGCTCTCTATAAATATTTTAAGAATCAGCTTCCAAATACTAATCAGAGCTAAATGCTATGGATTATTCAGAATCTGTCACTAGTTTGTAACTCAATTCTGAATTCAGTGTCTTATAATTTTTTTAATTAAAACCAGCAGTTGATATGTGTGTGTGTGTGTGTGTATGCTGGTACAGTTAAAAGAAAAAGCTGAAAGGAAGATATAAATTTTCACAACAAGGTACAGAGCCCTTCCGCAATAACTTTTAATGAATATCAACATGACTAATTAAGTAAGTAAGTTTAGTTGCTCAGTCGTGTCCAGCTCTTTGCGACCCCATGAATCACAGCACGTCAGGCCTCCCTGTCCATCACCAACTCCCAGAGTTCACTCAAACTCACGTCCGCCGAGTCAGTGATGCCATCCAGCCATCTCATCCTCTGTCGTCCCCTTCTCCTCCTGCCTCCAATCCCTCCCAGCATCAGAGTCTTTTCCAATGAGTCAACTCTTCGCATGAGGTGGCCAAAGTACCGGAGTTTCAGCTTTAGCATCATTCCTTCCAAAGAAATCCCAGGGCTGATCTCCTTCAGAATGGACTGGTTGCATCTCCTTGCAGTCCAAGGGACTCTCAAGAGTCTTCTCCAACACCACAGTTCAAAAGCATCAATCCTTCGGTGCTCAGCTTTCTTCCCAGTCCAACTCTCACATCCATTCATGACAACTGGAAAAACCATAGCCTTGACTAGACAGACCTTTGTTGGCAAATTAATGTCTCTGCTTTTGAATATGCTATCTAGGTTGGTCATAACTTTTCTTCCAAGGAGTAAGCGTCTTTTAATTTCATGGCTGCAGTCACCATCTGCAGTGATTTTGGAGCCCAAAAAGATAAAGTCTGACACTGTTTCCACTGTTTCCCCATGTATTTCCCATGAAGTGATGGGACCAGATGCCATGATCTTCATTTTCTGAATGTTGAGTTTTAAGCCAACTTTTTCACTCTCCTCTTTCATTTTCATCAAGAGGCTTTTTAGTTCTTCTTCACTTTCTGCCACAAGGGTGGTGTCATCTGCATATCTGAGGTTATTGATATTTCTCCCAGAAATCTTGATTCCAGCTTGTGTTTCTTCCAGTCCAGCGTTTCTCATGATGTACTCTGCATAGAAGTTAAATAAGCAGGGTGACGATATACAGCCTTGACGTACTCCTTTTCCTATTTGGATCCAGTCTGTTGTTCCATGTCCAGTTCTAACTGTTGCTTCCTGACCTGCATACAAATTTCTCAAGAGGCTGGTCAGGTGGTCTGGTATTCCCACCTCTTTCAAAATTTTCCACAGTTTATTGTAATCCACACAGTCAAAGGTTTTGGCATAGTCAATAAAGCAGAAACAAGACTAGAGAAGTCAAAATGAAGTATCAAAGACAATTTTTGCCCATAATAAAGAATGTAGAGTTTCTTCTTCTTGGCCATTTATTAAATGCTTAGAGACTTGACATTTCCTCACCAAAGAAGTCACTGGAATATATGGCTTAGTATTAAGATCAAAGAGTCATGTCAAATAGAAAACTTCACATCATTCTCATTATATATAAACACTAAATATTTGCTGGTGCGACAAAAAGGCTAGATAAAGATCAACCTTTGAATGTCTCTTATTCAATTAAAAGCAAAAGGTTTCATAATGTTTTAGTCATCTTGCCATATTTGCCATTTAGTTTTACTTTTTAATGTCCAGACCCAGCTTACACATCACTACAAAATGACACATTTACACATGCAGAGTTTCAGATATTAGAATTATTATTTTAAATTAAAATGTGTCCTTTCATGATTCTTACATTAATAAATGTTCACACTATTATTATGTGAAGTCAATATATTCCCCAATAGATTTTTAAATAATATGATCAATCTTTCAAAGTTATTTCAAGATTTTTCATTTGAAGTAATGGATTTACCCTCAAAATCTTTTCAGCTTCATTGAGACAAAATTCACATATTATACAATTCATCCATTTTAAAGTATGCAACCCATTTTTAGTATACTTGCAGGGCTTGTACAACCATCCTCACAATTTAGAACATTTTTGCCCCCAAAAGAAACCCTATACAGAGTAGCAGTCACTCCCCACTCCTCAAGCTTCTATGTCCCTTCCTCCCTCAGACAGCTCTAGGCAATGAGAGATCCTTTCTGTCACTATAGATTTGCTTATTCTGAAAACTTGCAGATTTTTAACAGATGCACCTGCTGGGAATGGCAGAGGTTGTTTATATACTAAGAGGCATTGACAAACAAAACAAAAGAAAATTTGTGGTTGGAGCCAGGCAATATGGTCTTGACTTATCTGTCTAAATCCTTATTTTACACTTCTAAATGTTAACAAATTTTGTATCAGAACTTCTATTATCCTTATTTTTTGTTACTAAATTTATTTTAGTCCTGCACAATCAGTAAAAGGGAGGTGTTCAAAGTACTCGTGTTCAAAAGCAATTAATTAGGAAAACATAAATTTCAAATTCTTGCCTGGTGGCTCAGACAGTAAAGAATCCACCTGCAATGTGAGAGATGTGGGTTCGATCCCTGGGTTGAGAAGACCCCCTGGAGAAGGGAATGGCTACCCACTCCAGTATTCTTGCTGGAGAATTCCATGGACAGAAGAGCGTGGTGAGCTACCGTCCATGGGGTTGCAAAGAGTCGGACACAACTAAGTGACTTAGCACAAACTTAAACTGCTAGTTCATGTATTTCATCCTATCCAGTCAGCACTTGCCAAATATGACTATCCTTTCCAGAAATTAGGCATTTATATCAGAAAAAGTTTGTGTATATGCTATTTGTTGTTGAATACCATAAGAAACAGTTGATTCAAGCTTGCCATCTTTTTTTTCTAAATCTTTAATATGGAACAAGTTTCCTTAAAATTATACCTATTCAGAAATTATTTATGAAGCAAAACTGCCTCCCTTTTGATTGGCTTTGAATTATTCTTTTACAATAGTGGTGTACTATACAGCACATTGGAGAAGGCAATGGCAACCCACTCGCATATTCTTGCCTGGAGAATCCCAGGGACAGAGGAGCCTGGTGGGCTGCCATGTATGGGGTCACACAGAGTCGGACATGGCTGAAGCGACTTAGCAGCTGCAGGAGCAGCAGCAGCATCACACATTAGTAGGAACTTTCAACTGTTGAACATTTTAGCTGCCAACATAAAAAAAAAAAATTAAGTATATAAAACCTGAACATAAAAACTGGGGCTCAACCCGGTGCTCTGTGACAACCCAGAGGGGTGGGATGCAGTGGCGAGGGCGGGGGTGGGGGGCGGTTGGGAGGGAGGTCCAAGAGAGTGAACATATGTATGCTTAAGGCTGATTCATGTTGTTGTATGGCAGAAGCCAACACAGCATTGTAAAGCATTATCCTCCAATTAAAAAATAAATTTAAAAAACTTGTACTTTCTACCCAAGATATTATATAGGTATCTATCATTTAGGGCTTCCCCTGTGGCTCAGCTGGTAAAGAACCTGCCTGCCAATGCAGAAGACACAAGAGACACGGGTAAGATTCCTGCAGAGGATCCCCTGGAGAGGGGAATGGCAACCCACTCCAGTATCCTTGCCTGGAAAATTCCATGGACAGAGGAGCTTGGCAGGCTATAGTCCATGGGATTGCAAAGAGTTGGGGACACAACTGAGCATGCACACACACATTTACTATTTAATAAACTCCTCATTAAAACAAACAATCTCATAATGGCTAAGAAAATGCATACATTTCATTTAAATTTATATTAAAAATCTTATTTACATCCCCCAACACTTGTTTTAATATTTTTTTTTTCTGGCATACATGCTTTAAAGGGCAGGATTGTGTTAGACAAAGATTGAGATATTAAAGAATCCATGGTAACTTGAAGAGAAAGGTAAGATTAATAAGTCAACAGTATAAAGCAAGGTGATATGTTTGCTTTCAACAGTCTGTAAATAAGACTCCATGAAAGAAAGAAAAAATGTTTTGAACAAAAGATAGAAGAAATAGAAAAGGAGAAGAGCATACTGTATGGTTCTATTTATGAATTTCTAGAATTGCAAAAATAATCTATAGTGATCAAAGTAAGAAAGTGGTTGCCTGGAGAAAGGGGGTGGCGATGAAATGACTACAATGGAGCAGGAGGATGGAAACATTCCATCTTCATCGGCATGGTGAATACAGAGGTGTGTAGTCCCTCATCAAAACTGGACTATACTTTAAATATTTGTATTCTATTACATGTAAATTATGCTTCATTGAATTTTTTAAATGTCAAAGTGGGCAATAAAGGGTACATTTTGGTTTAAATGTGGTCATGTTTTAATCCTGAAAAACGACTCTTTATTTTTAAATGTGGACTATCCACGTTATTCTGAAGAAGTACATTCAACTCTTTTGTAATGTTAGCATTTCCTCATCCAACTCAGGACTGAGTACTAGAATTTTAGTGATGACTTTTAGCCACATTAAGATAGGCATTTCTTTGATAGACACTGTACTCTAAATGCCTACTTTTCCCCCATTATTTCAACTGAGGGAAAATAAAACAGCAAATCCATTAAATTCTCATTTAGTTCTTAGGACTTTTAAAGTACAATTTGAATTGAAACCACCATTTTGTAATATCGTTTTTCAGGGCAGGCTGAAATCAAAATAACAATACTTTTTGTAGGAAAAGCCAGATTGAACAATCACAAAATTACCTTTAATGTCATTTTTCAAAGCAATTATAAATAGCCTAGGAGGCAATAGGATTGCATATAAGAGATTCAAAAATATCCTATGCTATTTTTGTGGGAGGAAATTGTATAGTGTTTGGATTGATATGCAGAGTGAGTTTGTGGTCAGAAGTAGCTTTCTTTTCTATCTAGAGTCAGTAGCCTGCAAAAGAGAAAAATCTATAAAAATCAGGAGGAAATTAAAAAAAAAAGAACTATTCAGTAAGATGGATAGAAACTTAAAATGACAGAACATTAGGAGAGTATCACTGAAACATACATCACCATATGTAAAATAAATAGCCAGTGGAAATTTGCTGTATGACACAGGTACCTCAAATCTGGTGCTTTGTGACAATCTAGAGGGGTGGAATGGGGTGGGAGGTGGGAGGGAGGTTCAAGAGGGAAGAAAGGTGTATACTTTTATGTCTGATTCATGTTGATATATGGCAGAAACCAACACAATATTGTAAAGTAATTATCCTCCAAATAAAAATAAATAAAAAAGAACAGAAAATATATCTCAGACATGTATAAATGAGAGAAAAAGGCTGGGAAAGGAGAGTGTGTGATAGATGCAAAACAATATAAAGAATGTTGTGGTTGTGGGGGAGGAGCAAATCAAGTAGGGCTGAAGAGACACAGAAATTGAGAAAAAGATTTAATTTCCCCTAGGGTATTCCAGATTTCTTCAAAATTAATTAAAATTTAAGGCATGTACACTAACATTTTACAAACACCAGAAAGTATATTTTCAGTTAACAGATTTTGAAGAAATTGTTCTATCATATTGTTTTTATGAATGAGTAGAAATGCTTCATTATGAGATATATCAATCTTTCCTCAAGGGGTGGGGTGGGAATTTGAAATAAATAAATCCTGCACAAATAAATGGCATAACCACAATCACAGCTCACATTGTTCTGACTGTAATAGTCACAGTTAACACTAGGAGGCTGTAATTCCATGGGCAGCAGTTCCCTTCTGACCACAAATGTCTTAGTCCCTGCAAGGGTAACTTGTACAGGATAGTGAAATTAAGTGTGTTCTACAGCAGGTAGAACATGTCATTACCGTGTATTAAAAGGTTTTATGCTTTTCAGCATTGCTATGTAAAATTTTTATTGTATAGACTAATAACTTGGCCATCAACTTCTTCATCAAGCATGGAGTCTCACCATTGCTCCAAGATTGCTACTAATTTTGTACTTCTGCTTCTTGAAACATTCTAGGTAGAACCAGTTCTGCATCCCTTTTCCTGAAGAAATTGTTTTTATATACTATAAGTCCTCTACCATTTCATTAAAATAGAGGTTTAGTGTGATTGTTGTTATCACATAGTTATTTCAATAAATCTTTGTGCTACTTGGAGCTGTGAAAGAAATAAAAAATACTAGTTCAATTTTTAAATTTATAACATTAAATGTATTTTCTGAAAGTTAGAGTAAAACAGCAAAGTTTCATCCAAGTTGTTTTTTACAACTTTGAATTCAGAACAATTATTTTTATTTACTGTTATAGGAATGAAAAATATAACAATTTGTTCTTATGGTCCATTGTATCTTGGATGATTAAAGGGGTAGTTACATTAAATTATTTAAATTGTGGCTTTAAATTTTATCACAAAAATATTATATACTATGCTTTAAGCATGCTAATTTATATTGATGATTATGAGCTAATAAAATATTTTAATGTTTCAAATAGTATGGTAATTAACATTTCATATGTATTTCTCACCACAGGAGAAATGGTCTTTACAGCATATTATTTTACTTACTTAGTTCAATGAAAGAATTAGCTTTGTAGCAGAGGAAAACATTTCCTTCTACCCTCTTGGGTTCAGGAAATGAGGCCTGCAAATTAAACTGACAAAGGCGAGATTAAAAGAAGTAAAAGGTTTATTTCATATGCATATAAAGCCGCAAAAGAAAGCAGCTGGCTTGTTGAATGGTTCAAGTTAAAGGCATAAATACCTAATTTAGTAGGGAAAGGGGAAGGGTAAGGAATTGCTTCTATGGAAAAAAACAAATAGGTTTCATTAGGAACGACAAATGGGTTTTTAGGAGAACAGACAGGAGATAAGATTGTGGTAATGTTTGTCTATACAGGTATGAGTGATCTTTCCATCTTCAAGAGCCATAAAACTCCCTTGGAGTGGCGGTTTATCATAGCCTCATTTCCCAGAAGTTGTTGTTTTTAGTCAGATAAGGGAAGCTCCCAGGTGGCTTTTTTTCTGCATATATTGAATCTCAAAATAACTTCAACTTAAACGAATCTTTATACCAACTCTGGGGTTCTGAGTCTGTTCCACAGCTTTATATTTTGTATTTAAAACTTTGGGGTCATGTTTAGTATGCTCTGGGAAACTCTTTATGCTTAAAACATGTTAAATATTAATGTTGTTACACCAAAGTTATTTGTTCTACTGCAGAGATGTAGCTAGCTAATGTTTGTTTTAATTTTGTTTCCACATCTCAAAATAAATACTGTCAGTTGATACTTTTAAGATAACTAATATGGAAATGGTGATTTTTCAAATGTTATTTCCCTTTCCAGCTTTCAGTATTGTTTTAATACATATGGGTAACATAGCTAGCACTTAAGTACTACTGATCTGTAATTATTTTATATGAAATGATGTTTTAACTTAATATTTGGCTTAGAATTTTGCTGATTCATTTATACATTAATTGATATTTAATTTCTTCTTTAACTGAAGGACTGACACTGATGTGCATGCTATACTAATGCTTGTTTTTTTTTTTTTTTTAATTCATTTAGTATAAATGAAGCTGTCTTTATTCTGGCACTAATGGATATCAGCCTCATTACTTTCCAGTTAACACTTTATATGTGAATAGCATGAATAGTTGCCTTACTTATAGAGTTCTTACTGCATTTTTTAAAATGTTTCCTTTTAGGGTTACCAGCCAATATCCATGAGCATCTGTAGGCCAATGTTCACCATCCTTCAAAAATAATGTAAGTATTCCCATAAACATGCCCCAAATACTATTTGCAATAATATTCAACCATTATATTTAGGTGATTCCTATTATTTAGCCTATTTAGACCTACCTCTGAACTAGTAAAACATTTGCCATTAGTGTCATCTAAAGAATATTATTTAACTGGTAAATAACATTTTAATGCAACCTAAAAAAAATGGTTTCAGTCTATCTTATTATCAAATAATGTGTTGAACAGACACCCTTACCAAAGTGTTAATCACCATCAGAGTTTATATTAAACAAATAGAAAATAACATAAGAACAATTAAGTTAGTGAAGACAAAATGTAAATATTATGTTTTCTCCTTAAACAAAGTCTTAATATCCAACATTGGGGCATACAGAATCCAGCTATCATTTTCTTATAATAAATTTTAGAAAACAAAGCTCTTGAAAATTCTTGGTGGAGTGACCTGAAAATTTCAGGAGGAGTAAGAGCAAAGGCTTTGAACTTTTGTTTCTCAAAAGGGGATATCAAGTTATAAATGCTGAAAAAACTCTTCTAGAGAATGGGCTAGGCTTCCCTGGTGGCTCAGAAGGTAAAGACTCCACCTGCAATGCAGGAGACTTGGGTTCAATACCCAGGTCAGAAGATCCCCTGGAGAAGAGAATGGCAGCCCACTCCAGTATTCTTGCCTGGGAAATTCCATGGACAGAGGAGCCTGATGGGTTAGTCCATGGGGTCGCAAAGAGTCCCACAAGTCAGATACAATCAAGCAACTAACACTTTCTTGTTTTCTTTCATGCTATTTTATGGGGCTTACCACATTTCACTAGTGGTAAAGAATCTGCCTGCCAATGCAGGACACAAGAGATGCGGATTCGAACCCTGGGTCAGGAAGATCTCCTGGAGTAGGAAATGGCATGACCCACTCCAGTATTCTTGCCTGGAGAATCCCAAGAACAGAGGAACCTGGCGGGCTGCAGTCCATGGGGTCACAAAGAGTTGGACATGACTGAGGGACTAAGCATACATACACACAGAATGGGCCACTCTGCATTCTATAGACTTCCTGAGCATGATGATTTGATTGGATAAATATATTACAAGTTAGGTAAGGTGGGTCAATATGTGGTCCCTCATTTTAAACTCCAGACTAAATAGGGGATTCTCAATTAAATTTAATTGTTCTTAGAGTCCTACACATATATTTAATACCACAAAATGTTTTTACAATGGTAGTTTTGGGGGAAGAACAGATACAATCATAGAGGTTAGCTCTCTTTGACAAAAAATTTTTTTAAAAAACTCTTTTATCATTATATAAATGAAATTAAATAATACAAAAATAAAGTGGAGAGTAGAACTCTATCAAAATTGGAGAGAGATTGGAAATGGAATACGGTTGGGAATGTCTGTTGTATACATTATTGATAATCAAGAAATAAAAGAAGAAAATGGTGATTTTTACATCCAGACAGTTGCACCAAAATTACTGTAGTAAAATGTACCAGTAGTCAGAATGGCAACCATTAAATTGCCTTGCTTGTTTTTTAACGACTTTCACTTATGATGATGACAAAGGTTTTACTTCCTTTGTTTAATATGTATTGGAAAGTTACTGAAAGCCAGCTTTCCATAGAGGAAAAATTGACATTCAAAAAGTGTAATATGTAAAATTTGAAAGAGCCCCAGCAGCTGTCCTGGCAGTGCACAGGAAGTCACTCATTTTAAGTTTGTGAAGATCTGAGTTTGCCTGCCGATGTTTTCACTGTTGGAGAAATAGGTTAAGGTACACATGCAGGTAAGTTTACATTCTCAAGCTTCAAACTGTGCTCACACAAGGCCATCTCACATAAATCAATGGCCTCATAAGCCTTGCCTCAGGACAAAGTAAAGATCAAGGTAGCAGAGACCAAAGTCACCCTTAGCAGAAGGTGACATTAAGACTAAAAATGTATCTCCGTTTCAGTACTATTCCATTCTTACCATACTGTCTCTATTATGATCGCTCCTGGCTCTTCTTCCAGGCATGCGCACCCCAACCCTCTCTGTACACACACCTGCTGGCATCTTGCTTTTATCCAGAAGATTTAACACACAAATTCACCCTATGGTGGCAATACCTAATAACTCAGATCCCATCCAGAGAGACATGTTTTAACACTGAAAATGTGGCTCCAACTGCTAAATTTATTGATGGGCTGAAAGAGAAAACATACCTCAAATCTCACTTACATGGTTGTTGCCTACTTCACTTCTCCGAAAGGCTGGCTTTGTCAGGGCATGTTAGTGACATGAAAAATATATGTATAACCAACCTAATTAGAGACTGGTTATTTATGGTAAATAATTTTGTTAGTATTAAATGTGTTAATTCTCACTGTATATAGAAGAATACCAAGAGTTATATTATAATGTATAATGTATATAAATACATCCACAACCTGATAGTCTCCAATTCTTTAAAATGTTGGGTACCTGGTGATTTCTGTGGCTATTTTAAGTTATATAAGAGTCGATTGATTTAAAAAAAAAAATGTCAGTTGACCTGATTTGTTTCCAGCTATCATTCAAATTTAATAAAATCTTTCCTAAAGTCCTACTTATATTACCGTGAAATATATATATCATAGTCAAGGTAATAATTTAGGTAATGTATTCAATGTCTCCTGTGAAAAATGATCAGCTGGACAACTGTGCTTCTCCCGAGCTGGATAGGTTTGTAATATCAGTAAGTACCAAAGGTAAACATTATCTTTTTTTCTGTAAAGCCATATCAGCATTTAAAGCTTCTTCACAGAAAATGCTAATGTAATGAAGAAATGATGTACATACATTGATTCTATGCTGTCATGACAGGATTTATACTTGTCACTCTCTTGACACATATATTAACAATTTAAGAATTTTATTTTTTAAACTTTTATTGATGTGGCCTTCTGTTGCTACAAATAAATACAAATTCACTTAGAATTATTTTCAATAGGAGTTCTATGATATAAAACTATTATGCAATATTTTCTCTAATAAAAATTAATAATAAATTAAAACTTAAACTATAACAAAAATTAACTATTGCCAATATTGATAGACAATTCCAGTATTTTACTTTGCAGTGTATTGTATTTGTTTTATTCCCAAAGAGTTTAATTTCTTGGATTTAATAAAATAAGTATGTTTTATCACTCTTCAACTCTTCATTTGGTTAAAGTAAATAATACTTAATCAAAACCCATGAAAAGTGTACAGAATTGAGTGTGAAGTAACAGAATATAATGTGTCCTGTGTAGAGTAAATGCCTTTTATATCACCTACAGAAACTAACATAGTATCTTGCACATAATATGCATTTAATAATATATTCAATAATGAATTTAATAATAACTATTGAACTAATAGTGGTAAAATAATGTCACTTTTAGAAGACAGGTGATCAATTGGGCATGATTTTCAGTAAATGGATATATCTACACATTTAAAACATAGGAAAACTATAGCCTTTATAAGAGAATTCCACATGTCACACAGTTTTTACTTTTATTAATATTAAAAAAATTAAGTGGTCTTTTATAATAATTAAAGTGAAAAATATGGCATTAACTACTTAATGAAATATTTATTGATTTTAATAATCAAATTTAACCAATTGATAACTTGAAAAACTACACACTATACGTATTTTTCACTCTAAGTAGCCTGCACCAAAATCCACAAAGGCTGACAACATAGTTTAGAACATACACATCCTAAGCTATGTCAACTTTTCAAAAGTGAAAATGACTTTATTTTGGAAAGGTTAGTAGCCAAGCAGTTTCAAAGGAGAATTATATTTCCATCCATACTCGATAATAATAGTAAAATAATTTCACATGTATGTTTTCTGTCTTTGGATATATGGCTTTCAAAGTATGCTTACACCTTTAAAGTATACACTTTTAAAACATTCACACCTCCTTAAATATAAAATATGGGAATAACTTAAGTAACTACAGCAAACAGATTAGTACATGTCATATAGAGGACATTGTGGTCTAAGAGTTTATGACATAAAAAATGTTGATTTTTTAATTTCACTCTTAAAGTATTTAGTACATATTGCTCTAATTTAAGTAATACCACATTTAAGAAAAATCAAATTAGATATTTTAGTGGAGTGGAAGTTTTTATGTGTTGTGTGAAATGAATATTTGTGTATTGAGTCATGGTTCTATTACATTTTAATCTTATTTAAAAATTACTTTACCTCCACCAAAATTAAACACGTGATCTAGACAAGTAATACACTGCATAGGTTAGCTTGCTACCAACTGCTTTCTGAAATATTCCTTCTTTGCCAATCTAGGTACGGTCATTCATTTAGCTTTCTCAAAATTAAATATCTTTATTTGCATATTTAGAGATACTAATAAACTAGTACTAAACTAATAAGACAATAAGAACATATGAAAATCAAATAGTTGTGGTATATGCATCAAAACCTGTATATAATTAACTGGCATGCCATTGAATATTCCCCTTGACTTCACAGGGTTTTGATTATGTGAGAACATACTCTCAATGTGTTGCAAGTTTCTTAGCATCATAGCTAATGGCACTATCACTTAAATAGTTGGATTAGGCAAGAAACTGTCAGTCATCCTTACACATCTTCCTATCCCTTATGTCCCATAACCAAATTCATCACTAACTCCTGTCAGCTTTAGCTCCTAAATGTCTTCACTCCATTTCTATCATCATCACACCAGTTTGGCTTTCTATCATGTTTTGTCTCAGTACTGGGATAGGCTTCTAACTAATCTGCACTGAATTATATATTTGCATTCCCAAATTCATTCTCCCAATTCTTCTTTCTCTTAGGATAAAGACCCATATCTTTATCATGGTTTATAGGAGACCACCTGATCTGGCCCCTGTCAACTTCTTCAGCATCATATTTTACCCTTTTCTCTTGCCTCCTCCTGCTTCAGCTACATGGTATACTTCCAGTTCCTTGAACTCATCATTCTTTCTCTTCTTTTGTGCAAACCTTGCATTTCCCACCTTTCCTAACACATCACCAGATAACTTCTATTAAGCATTTGAAACGTAACCTGAAAGATATTTCTTTCTGGGAATAGGGAAGACTTCCTGCCTACCTTACCTCCCAAGACTAAGTCACCTTACTCTGTTAAATACCCTCATAGATAACTCTGTATAACTTTCTATCATACCACTTATCTCAGTCCATAATTATACATTTATGTTTGTAATTAGCTGAGGACTGCCATGTCCTCCATTAGATGTAAACTCCATAAAATCAGGGACTGTTATTTGCTTGCTCAATATTATATTTTTAGTATCTAGCACAGTTCCCAGCATATGATTCAGCAACAATTCATTGACTGACTAACTGAATGAACAAATAGGCATTATCTCTTAAAAAGTCATTTGTTTAACCTTTTGAAGTGGTTAATATGTGGCTGTTCAATTGCAGAGGATTTTTCTACTCCCCCTGGTGGTAACTAGTGTTAGTTATAAATATTGCATCCTGGTGAAAAATTAGATCCCTCAGTTACTATGGCCTTACCATAGGGTTGCAGATGTGAGCTATCAACTAACTTTGATAAATACAATAATAAAAGTATTGCCATGACTTTAAATGTAATATTAGCTATACAATCAGCTGACACTTGTAAATGCCTGATGCCACATATGAATTGTTGATTGGTCCAACAGGGATATTGAATAGGTCTCTCTTACCCTGTTTCATGCACCAAGAACTTCATATTCACATAACTAAATCATATCACTGCTATGCATTATTAAATAAGAAAATTAAAATTTATGGCAAATGAATTATATGATAACCTGTAAAGTATTAAGGATTATTGCTAATGAGGCTTACACATTAAAAAAAGATTAGGAGTTTGGGCAGGGATGGACTGGGAGTTTGGGGTTAGTAGGTGTACACTATTACATATAGAATGGATAAACAACAAGGTCCTACTGTATAGCACAGGGAAATATATTTAACATTCTGTGATAAACCATAATGCAAAAGAATATAAAAAATAATGTATATATGTGTATAACTGAGTCACTTTGCTGTACAGCAGAAATTAATGCAATATTGTAAATCAATATACTTCAACAAAAATTAATTTTAAATAGACTATTCAATATATATTGAATTTAATTATGAATAATCATTGATTATATGAATATATGGAATATATATAAATATAATTGAAATGTGGTGTTACTAAATGAGTACATTGTCAAGTGGTCTAACTCTTGGTTCATATTTCCTCCTGGCTAACCAAGCTTTCTTATTTCTGCTTTAGTCTCACACTGTAGTTTTATTCCACTGAATTGTACTATCTTGCACTGCACTATCTATCAATGGCCCAAAATTTGTTTTAAATTATATACATCTACCAAAACTCATTGGAGAAGGTGATGGCACCCCACTCCAATACTCTTGCCTGGAAAATCCCATGGACCGAGGAGCCTGGTAGGCTGCAGCCCATGGGGTGGTGAAGAGTTGGACATGACTGAGCGACTTCACTTTCACTTTTCACTTTCATGCTTTGGAGAAGGAAATGGCAACCCACTCCAGTGTTCTTGCCTGGAGAATCCCAGGGACGGGGGAGCCTGGTGGGCTGCCGTCTATGGGGTCGCACAGAGTCAGACACGACTGAAGCAACTTAGCAGTAGCAGCAGCACCCATAACTCATACATTTTTAACAGCATAGTCATGTTTCCATTTTTTTATCTTTTAAAATATTGACAATTTTAAGACAGCATGATGAGAGCCAGAGCAATGTTTTGCAGAAATTGCTGTGGATAGAATCATCTGGGCATCCATTTAAGGATCAGTAAATCTAATCAGTAGATCTGGGAAGGAGCCAGAGAGTTTGCATTTCTAACAGGCTCCCAGGTGATGTTGATGCTGCTGGCCTACATTTGGTGCAGCAAGGTAACAGAGATGGAGTCAACAAATTTTTTATGTAAACAGGCAGGTAGTAAATATTTTTGATGTTGTGGACCATATGGTCTCTTGCAACTTTTCAGCTCTGCTGTTGTAGCTTGAAGTCAGCCAGAGACAACATATACCCAAATGCATATGAGTGTGGCTGGGTTCAAAGAAAACTTTATAAAAGCTGAAATTTGAATCCATACACTTTTCACTTAGTATTATGTATTATTCTTTTAAAAAATTTTCAGAACCATATAAAAATGTAAATGCCATTCTTAGCTCATGGGCCATAAAAAAATAATCTGTCGTCTGCTGACCACTCCACTCGTTCATAAAGTACCAATGGATAACTTTGTGTGAGGCTTGTCAACTACAAATTAGCACTTGCCATCTGCCTCTACAAGGATTAAATCATGTGCTGCCTCAGCTGCTGATTTTCAGCACTCACTGAAGGGAGTTCAGAGTGGAGATCAGAAATCAGGCACTCTGTGCTCTGGAAAAACTGGTAGAACAGGTTTTCAGAGAGCTAAGAGGTTTTCAGAAGCTGATTTTATGACCCCAATTCTTGCATCTCCTTATGTCTAGAAAAGCACTAAATTCCTTCATGGTGACATCTGCTTCTCATGACTAGCAAAAACCTCCTGCAAAAATACAGTCAAGCAGTGCTTGACTGCATGTATTCCTCCTTCACCAAAATCACATATATACTGATCTTCCCCGCTACCTCTTTGGAGCAGTTTCTCAGAGCTATCTGAAATGCTGTCTCCTGGGCTTATAGTCCTCATTTTGCTCCAAATAAAACTTAACTCACAACTCTCCTATTGTGAGTCTTTTTTAAGTCAACAGGCTGAAGGTATGTGGTAAGATAGGTTCTGTAGGAAACACTGGCTAGGCCTTGAAGAAGTAATGGTTTTCTGGATAGAGAAGTGGGAAGTTGTAAAAGAGAGATACAGCAACATCATTAGTGGTTTCTAAAGTAAAAGCACAGGAGTGTTGCAAGAAAACAAGCCTGTCTGAGTGGAAAAAGTGCAAAGTAAATGGGGATTCCTTATATGCGTGTTTAAATACTATCTGATTTTAGTGAGTAATGGTGTCAGGTGAGCAGAATGAGAAGTGGGGGGCGGGGGATGCTATTAAGTTTCACATTTTGGAATTTCAAGAGAAGACTGGTGCCCTGGGAGGGAGAAAGAGAATAGAAATGATTAAGGAAATCAGAACAAAATGCATTTGAAAGGTCAGGACTCCCTGCAATTGACTGCAGACTGTTCTCATTTGAAAGCTTTGTGGAAACATTGATGTAATTGATCAGAGTTTGCAATTCATTGATGAATAGTGATAGGAGTAACTAGATAGAGCAAGGCAGGCAAGCCATTGGTCCACTGTTAAAGCACACAACAGACTCAAAAGGTAAGCCAAGTAAGAACTGAGGGCTGAAGATTAAAAAGATGGTCTCTACCAATGTCTCAGTATCTGATAGACTTTGCTGAAGTAGGCTTGCACGATGAAAGGCACAATGAGGTTTTATAGAAGGTTTTATAGAAGATGTTTTTATTACTTCTGTGGTAGTGTCAGTGGAGTAATATTATGAAATATTACAAAAACAAGAGTTGAGAATTACGAAAGATGGAATATCAAGTACAAAACTAACTCAATCCCAATACTTTTTGGAATTCTTTCTCGTCCTCTGTCTTTCCATTTCCCATGTTACCCCTCCCAAAAGGACTCTGTCCAATTGTCTTAAAGTTGTGTTTCATTGGCATGCTAGGGATGGTATGGGGAGGGAGGAGGGAGGAGGGTTCAGGATCGGGAATACAAGTGAAATAAGATTCACTAGGAACTTATTATTATTAACAAGAGACTTCAGGATTTAAAAAAAATTCTCCCAACAAGCTAACAAATGGGGAATTTTTACTACCACTTATTTACCTAGATTTCCCCAAAAATAGGGAGTGCATCTACTAGTATCTGTGACTTAGTCATACTGCTGCTGCTAAGTCGCTTCAGTCGTGTCTGACTCTGTGTGACCCTAGAGATGGCAGCCCACCAGGCTCCGCCATCCCTGGGATTCTCCAGGCAAGAACACTTGAGTGGGTTGCCATTTCCTTCTCCAATGCGTGAAAGTGAAAAGTGAAAGTGAAGTCGCTCAGTCGTGTCCGACTCCTACCGACCCCATGGACTGTAGCCCACCAGGCTCCTCCATCCATGGGATTTTCCAGGCAAGAATACTGGAGTGGGGTGCCATTGCCTTCTCTGGACTTAGTCATAACTCAAGGGTAAAAAATGGAAGGCACAGCAAAGGGAGAGTTTTCATTTTTCCACACTGAAAGGACAGTGCAAATTTTGATCAGAAAATTTTAGGTAATTTTCAAATACTGACTAACCATGAGAGGAAAGGCAACATGGCTTTATTAATCTAAGTTAGGAGAATAGCAAATGTAGAGACAGGGAATTGTAAGTTTAACAATCAAAGGACCTGTGACCAAGTTTCCCATCAAATGAGGAGAGATGTTATACATAGTTATAAGCTATCATTTATTGAACAAACACTACCCAATGTCAGGCAATGTGCTAAAAATTATACAAATGATTCCATTTTATTTTCACATTCCAATGAAAGTGGTTATTATTATCCGTACTTAATATATGAGGTCTCGAGTTTTAATTGAGTTATCCAAAGTCTCTTTTGAGTCCTAGGGACTTGCCTAAGAAAAATTGCTACTATATCAACCCAGCAATCTAGCATCTATCAAATGCTAGAGAAAAATTAGCTACTGTTGCTTTCCTTGATATTATTGTTATTAGTGTTATTGCCATTTTCTTATCTCCTCTAAACCCTGTCTAGCTCAACAACATGGAAGTCAGCATGATATAAATTTGTCAGATGGATTACATGCAAGAACCCACTTAAAGTTTCTAGCATTTAAAAGCCAATTAGTAAATGTCAAAACTGTATGAACTTTTCTCTTGAAGGATACTTTTTATTTTTAAGTGAGGAGAAACAAAGCAGTAGATACTGCTACTTCTGATTATTTAGTGGTGTGCCCCTGGATAAAGAAGTTGACAATTTGTTCTCAGAAATCAATGTTTGACTAGAAAATGAATTTGGTTTAAGTGCCCGGCATCAGGAGGTTAAGAGAATTTATGGTTAAAATATTTAGTGCACACTTCAAAGTTTCTGAGCTTTTTTCCTGTTCCATCTACTACCTAAGTTTGTATCTCTGAGGACTGGTACAAATATTTCCAAAGTATTTGTGTATTTAACAAAGTATTATTATTCATAATGCTTTTGAAATAGTATAATTCATTCTTTTGTGCCCCAGTTTAAACATTGTCATTTAACAGTTCAATTAATGTTTACTGATAATGCAGAATTGCTCAATAAATGTGTTCAATAAATGTTGGATGAAAGTGTGAATGACTCATGTCCATTATTATTTTTTTTATATCTTTAGATTTCTGCAAAGAAAGCTTCCTTTAAATTGGATATATACTTATCTCTGCAAATTCATTTTAATAAAACACATAATGTTCTGCTGGATATAAAAACATAAATGAATTAGTCTTTATTACACTTTATTTCTTAGTATTATATTTAAAATTGGTACTTGATGTGCTAACAGTTAAGTGCAGCTCACCTTCCTTACACTGTTCGCTCCTTGGTGCTTTTCTTCATTTAATATTCATTTTGATGAATTTGGCTCTCCTGATGCCTTTAAAGTGCAAGCCAAAATTTCAGTTTACTAACAGATTTTTATGTTATTGGCTAACAGTAACCTCTGATTCTAAAAAGGAAAAAAAAAATGACCAAGTATCTCTAGCATCCAAAAGAAACCTAAAATTTCAGTGTGTTCTCTAAATTTGTCCAATAAAGGCAGAACTAGAAAGTACTTCTTTCTGGTAAGGACAGGAGAGCCAAATCCATCAGTTCTACAGTTTGTTCCAGCTCTAGAAAAGAATTTGGTGGAGGGGATTATAAATAATGGATTATAATTAATGGATTAAACTTTCTTATAGAAGTGAATTTTTCAAGTATATATGGAATTTGTAAGTAAATTCTGTTTCTTGCTAGAACTTTAATTTATGAGATCATAAATTTGTTGGTTTTGGTACCATGCAAGTTATTGCTGATCTTAATAAGAGTTTTTGTGTAGCAGTGGAGACAAGCCAGATTGGAGAGGGTTTAGATGTAAGGAAATGAAGACAGCATGTCCAGACAACATGGTGGAATGGGGTGGTGGGAACCGATAATACTTGTCCTATATGAGGGGCAGGACTTGGTGATTTTGAACAGTAAGAGAGAAGGAAGATTCAAGAATGACTCTCAAATCTCTGGCTTGACCAGTTAGTGATATGACATACTTTTTGCTGAGATAGGGTATAGAGGAGGAGGAGGAGAAGTTTTGTTTGTGGAAAGGGACAGAGATAAGTTTAGTTCAGACATGTTGGATTTGAGTTGCTTCTAAGATGTCAATTGGGTGATATCTAGTAGGCAGATGGGTAGGAAGTTTTTCTGTAGCTTTCACTTCCATCTCAGTTGTCCTCCACTGTAGATAGCCCTTTTCCCATCTCTGATTTACCTGTCAATACAAAGACATCACTTTCCTTCTTCTAGAAATGTGTCTCTAGTTCACTTCCCTTTCTGATGCTATATTTAAAATTGAGATACAATTTTAACATCATAATTTAATTAATGTTAAAAAGTACATTTTTAAAGAGAGATTCTATGGGGAAACTTTTTTTCCTTGACAGCTGATCATTGGAAAGATAGCTCAGGGAAAGCAAGCTATAAAGTCAATGAGGGAAAAGAAATGAAGAATGGGTAAGATTTGCTTGTGTTGTAATAAAGTATAAGAAGTGACCTCTGAATCCAGCAATGAATATGGAGTTGAATTTAGAGCGTGGCAAGGGCAGGAGAAGGAACACTTCAAGTGCGTTTGGACGGGGGGAGGACTTCATGAAAAGACTGGAAAGTACTGAATGAAGCAGAGCTGATGGGGCCTGTGACCTTATTGGATTGTTGTTGTCATTCAGTTGCTCAGTCATGTCCAACTCTTTGTGACCGCATGGACTGCAGCATGCCAGGCTTCCCTGTCCTTTACCATCTCTTGGAGTTTGCTCAAACTCATGTCCATTGAGTCAATGATACCATCCAACCATCCAACCATCCAACCATCTCATCCTGTCACCCACTTCTCCTGCCCTCAACCTTTCCCAGCATCTGGGTCTTTTTGAATGAGTTGGCTTTTCACATCAGGTGGCCAAACTATTGGAGCTTCAGCTTCAGCATCAGTCCTTCCAATGAATAATCAGGTTGATTTCCTTTAGGATTGACTGGTTTGATCTCCACACACAGTAATGAAATAACGTGGGATACGTCAAGTGAAAGCAACATGGAAATGATAGAGGAAGGTGCTGACTAAGGGGTTTTGATAATACTTATAGCAGCTCTTCCAAAGAGAAACTCCTGTAACTACTGAGAAATATGGGACTGCATAACTCATCTTTGTCTTACAGTTCTGATGCTTTGGTATTGTGCCTTCCAATTACTACACCTGTAACAAACATCCCCTACCACCAGGTGGTATAGAGTCATGTCATGTTAGAGTTGCTTTCCGTTGTTTGGGACTCTGGTGGGATGAAATTCTTTCCAAGCTACAACTTTAAAAATCTGGTCATTTATTTAATGTCCCATTTACTATCCAGACAACATTTTGGGAAAAGTTAAGATCATCACTTCTCAATAATTCATAAGCTTAGGTAATTGATTTATATGTTAAATTCCCAAGGAAGGCACCAAAGCAAATGTATTTTACACTTATATATGACTTATTTCCAGACAACTTTTGCTATGTTTGCTATCCAACATTGAATTTTAAAAAATTATTACAAAATTTTTTTTTACTCCTTTTCCACAATTATCCGGTTGAGATCCCTATGGTAGAGTTATAGCTGTGAGAAGGGATATCCACTGAATTAGAGGAAAAGAAAAGAATAGCTGGGCTCTAAGGCCTTCAGGGGAAGGTCAGTGGCAATTTGGATAGCAGGAATTGGCAGAATACAGATCCAGTAGTTCTGCCTTAATTATACTTTATGATATCATGCCCCAGAGAACATAAAGTTCTCAGTTTATTTTTTTGGAAAAATATATAAATCCAAGATCATTATTTTTGACTCTTCATATTAATAAGTAGTGCATTAAGTTTGCATTAGAACTAAAAATGATGTAACCTAGTTTTAAGAAGCAAAACACTACAATTTACGTACCAAAATACCCCTGTCACAGGAAAAGAATGATGCTTATAGATGTAAATTACTCAGTTTTCACACAATTTGCTGTAAACATTTGACTAGTAGCAGAGTCCAGAACTAGTAGTCGATGGTGATAACACTAAATCTTATCCTTTTCCCTCTCATTTGAATCTCTGGAGGTTAGAATAAAGAATACATGGATTAAGTTATTTTGATAATATAAACTTGAATATTAGATTAATCAACAAAAATAATTATGGAGAATTACTATATGATTGGCACTATGCCAGGAATTATGGAAGTGACAGATAACTCTTAGGTAGGCTCTATGACATCTCTGTTCATAATCCTATTGATGAGATAAAACTAATTATGGTAAAACAAACAAAAAAGGCAGAATGTTACAAAAAGCCAAATTGTATGCTCTGAGCAATGAAGATTATACAGATATAAAGGGGAGGAATCAATGAAGCCTGCATTTTAGCATTTCATAATCTTCAAGAAGTGACCTTACAAGTTGGGACAAATTAAATACAAATTTGCCATCATGAACTCTTCCATCTCATTAAGCAGTCTTTTTGTCTCTTAGGCCTTATCCAGGCATTCACATAATTATATATCTTGTACATAGTAGGCACCCCATAAATATCTGCTGGTTGAGTGATTAAATTCTTGAGACAGATATTAGTAAAAGGAAGCAAAAGAGAGGCATTTTGCTTTTCTGTCCAATATACAGTTATCTTGAGAAAAAATCTTTACTGACCATGGAGAGAGTAACTTATCATTAGATCGTAGTGCCAGTCTGAAAGTAAAGCTGATAGATCTGCTTCTTAAAGACTACAGTGCCTAGTTGCTCACCCTTATGACCCTGAAGAATGAAGGTAAAAATTTGAATGTTTGTTGGATTATGAAAACAATTTTGGCTCACTTGTCTCCACCAATTAGTTATGATTTAGAATATCAAGATTTTAATAATGCCAGGAGTTAACTTTTCAGCAGAAATGTTTCTCTAATGCTTTGTATATCCCCAGATTTTAAGTAAATATTTAAATAGTGTGAGTTTGGACTCCTTTTAGGAGCAGTATTCAAGTAGTATCTATCTTATGCTAAGAAAAGGTTTATTTTTTTTTAATCTTCATAGCTTTATACTAAAGAACTTTTGCTTGTTTAGACATGCTTCTCTTCCACAAAAACAAGGGTATTGAATTATATTGTTGCAATTAATGCCAAGTGTGAAAGTCACTGAGTCATGTCCAATTCTTTGCAATGACATGGACTGTAGCCCACCAGGCTCCTCTGTCCATGGAGTTCTCCAGGCAAGAATCCTGGAGGGGGTAGCCATTCTCTTCTCCTGGGGATCTTCCTGACCCAGGGATTGAACCTGGGTCTCTTGCACTGCAGGCAGATTCTTTACCGTCTGAGCCACCCAGGAAAGCCCAAATTAATGCTAAGTAAATACATGATTTTACTGGGACATGGTTAGTCAATAATGACACAGGATGGCTGCCACTGATGAAGTAAAAATCTTGACTAAATTTTTTTTTAATTTTACATTTATTTTTTAATTGAAAGATATTTGCTTTACAGAATTTTGTTGGTTTCTGTCAAACATCAACATAAACCAGCCATAAAAACCTTGACTACATTTCTTTTAGGTGAATTATCTCTACTACAGCATTGCATTTTTATGAGTATGTATATTGAAAGTAATATTATAATTTAGCATTAAGGCTACTGCAATCATACTTATATATAAAACAGTTACTATGGGAAACTGCAACAACTTTTCAAAATTGTGGTATAATGAACACATATTTTTGACATGATGAATGAAATGGGACCACAACTTCACAAATGAATAGTCTTCTGAACAAAATGTGATTTGTTAGAACCCATAATTAATAGTTTGTCTCATGTTATTTTCCATGTTTTTATGTTTATATCCATCAAATAGCACATTGAAGAGAGTATCTATATTCTAACAGGTTAACCAACAGTTTAGAAATAAGTATCCTTTACTGGAAAAACAGAAACAAGTGCAAATTCATATTTCAATTTGCCATTATTCTAGAATTTTAGGCAGGAAAATATGTTCTTTATGAGTCACAGATAAGCCTCACTGCACTGTAAATTTTGAAGTACACTTTGTCCTCTGCTCTTAAATTCAGATCAGATCATATCAGTCGCTCAGTCGTGTCTGATTCTTTGCGACCCCATGAATCGCAACATGCCAGGCCTCCCTGTCCATCACCAACTCTTGGAGTTCAGCTCTTAAATTGGGTACTGCTTATTTTTAAATTGTTTTCTTCCTCCTCAATTTTAAAAACCTTTCACCACAACAGGCCTAGAATATCACCAGTAATTCTCATTTTGCTGAGAATGTTCATGTATTTGATTCCATTTGGTTTCAGGTATGTAGGAAAAGTTCTAAACCTCAACTTCCGTAATGGAACTTCCTTATCCAGGGAGGGCAGGCAAGAAGGAAATCGAACTTTTTATACCTTCTGTACTGATAACATTTTTAAAGTTTGAAAGAACCAGGCATTTGAGGGAATGTAGATCAACAACTATGCATTACTAGCAGAAGTATACATTGTACAACTACTTGATGGAAAAGTTGGCATTATCTCCTAAAACTGAATATTCACAATGTGTATACAATATATTGTTTTAGTTTTTGATTGATTAACCAATTTTACCAATGGAGCCATGTTTGCTGAAATGATAATGGTGATTCACATACCAATGGTTATAATTAATCCAGTCTTATGCACTTATGGGGACTTCCCTGGTGGCTCAGATGGTAAAGCATCTGCCTACAATGCAGGAGACCCGGGTTCAATCCCTGGGTCAGGAAGATCCCCTGGAGAAGGAAATGGCAACCCACTCCAGTACTCTTGCTTGGAAAATCCCATGGACGGAGGATCCTCATAGGCTACAGTTCATGGGGTCAAGAAGAGTCAGACACGACCAAGCGACTTCACTTTCACTTTCATTATGCACTTATGGGCTTCCTTCATAGCTCAGATGGTAAAAAATCCACCTGCAGTGCAGGAGACCTAGGTTCGATCCCTGGGTTAGGAAGATCCCCTGGAGAAGGAGTTGGCAACCCACTCCAGTATCCTTGCCTGGAAAATCCTATGGAAAGAGGAGCCTGGTGGGCAGCAGTCCCTGGGGTCACAAAGAGCTGGACACAACTGAGTGATTAACACTATGCACTTACAGTCAGATTATTTCTCAAATTCTAGAATGGCTGAGCTCCCAAGCTACCAAATGGGGCATCATTTGGTAAGGCAGCATAAGCTAGGGAAAAACTAGAAGAGATAGGCTTTTTAAAAATAGGAACATTATACATTTAGACTAGGGCTTGGTTCATAGAATTTTATCAATAACTTCATGAAGCAAATAATGAAAGAAGTAGTAATGATTATTTTCCAATGTCTGCTTCAAGTGATAAATTTTTAGTCACAACCAGGAGAAAAAATGGGAGGTGCAGAAAATGGACAGTTTGCTGTTTTGTATACTTGGGAGAATGAGTTCCCTCCAAATGCATAGGAAAAAATGTGTCTTTGTCTTTTACATAATTTCAAAGTAATGATCTACAAATTCTCATCAGGAAACTTTAGGCAACTTTAAACAGTCATATTCAACATTTAAGCCAACATAAACAATTAGGTATAGGGATTTCCCTGGTGGTCCAATGTAAAGCAACTTGGCGTTTTGTAAAAAAAATTAAAAGACAAGTAGAAAATGTAGAATTATCAACTAAAAAAAAGTCCAAAAAATTTTAACTAATTTCTGGTAGTTTGAAAGAGAATTGCCATTGGTGACACGGGAGACATTCATTTGTGACAACAACTGTTATTTATTGAACATCTGGGCTTCCCTGATAGCTCAGATGGTAAAGAATCCACCTGCAATGCAGGAGACCTGGGTTCAATCCCTGGGTTGGGAAGATCCCCTAGAGAAGGGAAAGGCTACCCATTCCAGTATTCTAGCCTGGAGAATTCCATGGACTGTATAGTCCATGTGGTCACAAAGTGTCGGACATGACTGAGCGACTTTGACTTTCACTGAAAACACGTAATGTCAGGTACTGGACTGGACTCTACAAGTTATTTCTGCTAACTCTCCCAAGAGTTAACAGGCAATGAAGTGGTTATTATTGGCCCCATTTAACATATAAGGGAACACAAGCCAAGAGGGCTTTAGCAAGTTTCCAAGGTTCTAGGGCTAGTTCCTGGATTCTGAACCCAGATCTGCTTGATTCTAAGCTCACATTTCTTTCAACTGAAGCTGACCCATGTGTGGTCATCATGCTGATGGAATGAAGCAATGGATCCTGCAATATTCCAGGTCTCCTATCCACACCCTCTTTCAAGCTGGTCCTTCGGCATAAAACACAGGGTCCCAACCCTAGCTCCACTGTCAACAGCACTGGCAAATGACCCACTGGGCTCCTCCTTGACCAACTGGGCGTAGAACAGTGCAAAAATAAATCCCTCTGGAAAGCTGGGAGAGTTACACTGTGGGCTACTCCTGCATGCAGGTGGGTACACATCTCCAGGGTCCTGGGACCCTGCTGAAGAAAAGTGAGGAGGTGGAGAGATCAAGCAAGCAGCTCAGTATCTTCTACTACCAGATAACAGTGACTATGTCTAAATCAGCTTAATAGCAGGTGCTCAATAAATGTTGTCACTATTATTGTTTATTATCATCATAATTACTAGCTGTGTAGCTCTTAGCAATTCACATTAACCCTCAAAGACTCAGTGTCCAAAGTACATAAAATAAGCTTGACAGTACTGGAATGATCTAAGATTCTCATGGTGACAACATTACAAGATAAATTTATTTAAATTCCCTGGCAAATTGCCCATTAAGTGCTAGGACAGGAGAGAGAAATTGTTCTCTCCTCTTGATGTGACAAAATTGAGATTATAATTATCTTACAAATTTGGGCTCCTGTGTATTTTATTTGCCCCATATCCTTACCAGTTTCCTGACAAACTAGCCTTCCCCTGCCTCTTCATTCCCTGCAGATAGTGTAAAAGACTGCTTAAGCCTAGTGCTGACAGAATTTCTTCTCTATTTCTTGTAATTTAGATCTATGCTCAGGACCCATTCCTAGCCCCTTCTTTCCTTCATAATATCTTTGAATACTCAAATCCCCATCATTTGGCAATAACCAGTTTCCCACTTTTTTGTACTCATTTATGTTGTTATGAGCTAAGTTGTTAGCTCTTTGAAAGCAAAGACCCTATATTCTCATACATCTTAGTATTTACTGTGGCCCCTAGCCCTGTAACTTGCATTAAGTAGAAGCTCAATAAATACTGACAGAAAAATTCACTTAAGTTACCTGTGAAATCACTCATTAATTCTTATAACCAGGACTTGAAGAAAGATCTAGAAAATTAAACACCCTGTTTTAGTACCACATAAATATGGCACTATTTTCTGTGGCAAGTAAAACATAAACTGAAAACTCATTTAAAATCCAGGAAAGATTAGTTTGTGAGAGATGAATTCATGGTAAGTTACTTAACTGAGTATTTTGAAGTAAGACATCATATTTTTTGTGTGTATTAAAATTGTGGAAGGTAACTTGCCTTCTTAGGAAATGTCTTTAGCATCCTCAACCATCAAGGACATTGGGCTTACAGGTCTAACCTTAGGTCATGACAACATTTTCATAATTAGACCAACACTGTAAAATAATGTACAAAACTTGCAGCTCACTATAATTTTACTATTTTCAGACAATTGAGATGAAATGTATCAGTGAAAAATACATGTTGAACTTAATCAATCTTTTTATTTAAATTTAAAACTTCAGATGAGGGTTTCTCAGGTGGTGCTAGTGATAAAGAACCCACCTGACAATGCAGGAGATGTAAGAAATGCGGGTTCAATCCCCAGGTTGGGAAGATCCCCTGGAGTAGGAAATGGCAACCCACTCCAGTATTCTTGCCTGGAAAATTCCATGGTCAGAGGAGTCTGGTGGGCAGCAGTCCATGGGATCACAAAAAGTCAGACACGACTGAAGCGACTCAGCACAAATAAATCCTTATTGACTGAAATACAAGACCAAATAAAAACTATGACACATTTTTTTTCTGAAAATTGGAAGGAATTGACTTTTCATATTGTATGTATTTTAAATTTTCTTTCAACTGTCTTTCAACTGTCATCTTTACTGCCACTACTGAACCAAAGATGAAAGAAATCTGAACATCAACTATGTGAGTGATACAAAATGGAAGGAGAAAATGGGCCATGTGCCTTTATGTAAATTTCCTTTTTCTGAGATTCCAGAAATTGGCCTCTTTTAAAAAAAATGAAAATAAAATTCTTAGACATATGGCAAGATATTCATATGATCTACTAACCTTGTGAATTAATGTGTGACAATGGTAAGTTTTATTTTCCCCTTATTATTTTAATGCAGAACAAATGCTATTTGAACATCCCTCCACACTTCCCCAGGCTTTCATGGTAGCTCAGCTGGTGAAAAATCTGCCTGCAATGCAGGAGACCCTGGTTCAATTCCTGGGTCAGGAAGATTGACTGGAGAAGGTATAGGCTAGCCACTCCAGTATACTTGGGCTTCCCTGGTGGCTCAGCTGGTAAAGAATCCACCTGCAATGTGGGAGACCTGGGTTCAGTCCCTGGGTTGGGAAGATCCCCTGGAGAAGAGAAAAGCTACCCACTCCAGTATTCTGGCCTGGAGAATTCCATGGACTATATAGTCCATGGGGTCACAAAGAGCCAGACACAACTGAGTGACTTTCACTACACCTCCCCAGACATATACACAGATATTACACTGATAACAGGATGTGGGGAGACAGTCTTTTAAATAGATTTTTATTTATTTTTTTAAATTTTATTTTATTTTTAAACTTTACATAATTGTATTAGTTTTGCCAAATATCAAAATGAATCCGCCACAGGTATACATGTGTTCCCCATCCTGAACCCTCCTCCCTCCTCCCTCCCCATACCATCCCTCTGGGTCGTCCCAGTGCACTAGCCCCAAGCATCCAGTATCCTGTATCGAACCTGGACTGGCAACTCGTTTCTTACATAGGCAAAACACTCTCTGACATAAATAGATTTTTAAAACTTAGTTTCCTAAAACAATGTAATCTAGGGTCTTGTCTTGGAAGTCCATGTGGGTAGATGAGAATCTGTCAATATAATGTCTGTTCTCAGAATTTTTCCTAAGGGCAACATGCTATTTTGTTTCCCATGTAATTATTTTCTTTTCTTGCTTGTGTACTTTAATTTCATTTAAAATTGTGAGGATTGAAAAGTATGATTATTTAGATTATCTCATAATATAAAGCAATTTTTGTGATAAAGAGTATGAATTCTCTTTGATAAACATCTGCTTACAGTTGAATGAAGTGTTCTTTAGTATAGACTGTAGTATTCAAAAGGAAATGCAATTTATCTAGGAAATGCTGCTTCCCGTGTTGCATTTACCCTCTTGCTGGCCTGATGTTATCTGTTTTGCCTATTTGTCCTTTGTTACTGTCAAGACAGCAAATTTCTATCTGAAGCAGATGGTGTAACTGCCATTGTTCAAGCTGCTTAATATTCATTCTGCTGCAGGGAATTTTTATCACTAAACCTCTAATTTGGAAATATTAATAAATCAAAATTATTGACTGTTCTGTTTGGGATGTCTGGAACCATTACATATCTGAAGAGAAAAATACATATTTACATTTTGAAAATTGTATCAAAAAACTTGTTTATTTCTTAACACATCAAAGTAAAGATTTATTTCATTAAGTTAATATATAGTGTGATGGTGGGTAAATGCTATAAAATTTTAGTCAGTCATTTGTTGTATATAAATTTATCATGGACTTTGTTTCCATTATTAATGTCTCCATATTTTATCCCAAAAGAATCACTATGTGTCTTGACATTTTTGAATAGAGTGTTTACATTTAAATCTATTTTTAAACTTCCAATTTAGGCCTTTTTGTCCATAGCTCCTAACAGCATCCTGCCTCACCTACCCAACATGAAAGCCATCAGATTTCATATTTTACCATCAGGAAAGAATTAGAATGTCATTTTTTTTCACTCAGTTCACATGTTCAATATGGAAATGATTAAAACTCGACCAACAGAAATTTTCCATTTAACTTTATCCTTACAACTTTAAGGCAACAAATGAATATTTTGTGGACATATTCATAACTTATAAATAACACATATGTATACTTATTCAGTAAATAGAATTCCACAATGTTCATGATTTTTCAGTGATTACTACTGTAGAAATAATTCCATTCAGTGTAATAAGGTAAACTATATGTCCCATAGTTGGACAATTGCACAATCATCAATGACTGATTCTAATTGAACGTGTGTTGAGCAAGTCATCGACTGCTGTTAGGGAGACCATATTTTCCAGTTTGTCCAGTATAGCTACAGTTTACACTTATTAAGCAAATATAAATACTTTCTTTGACATTCAAAAGTGTCCCTGTTTGGAGCTAAGTTACATGCTTATTCTATTTTTTTCTGCACCCATACAAACCTAAGAGTTAGATGCTGACATATGTGAAAGAACTATAAGCAAATGTCTCTTACCCAGAGGAGCATACAAACTTATTAATAACAAAAGAAATTTATACATAATTATTGCAAAATAATCCATATTTCTTTGCATTAAAATTCTAAATATGTGGTACAGGCAATAAGTACTGTGGGAACTCAGATAGATAAGTGGATGTGGATTAGAGCTGTTGAGGCTAGTTTAAGCAGTTGCTCTATTAGAGACCTTGCAGGCATGAAGTCACATGGACAAAGTTCTAGGGATGGAGATGATTACAGTTCACTGCTGATCAATCAACAGTGAAAATGACAGAATACAAAGAAGAGTGTGGTAGAAAGAACAATCACTAAGGACTTAGAAATTCTGGTCTTTTATCCTGGCTTTGCCACTGGTCAACTTTATGTTACTGAGTAAATTGCTTCTTCCCTTTGGCTTTATTTCCTTCACCTGTAAAAAAAAAAAAGGAGCAAATTAGATTCATCCATTCCTCAGTTTATGGTGAGATTACTTTGGGCAAGGGACTCTACTAAGGACTATGGAAAGAATTTCTAAAGTTCCTTTCCTGCTCTACTTCCATAGCAATGACTCCCATCACCTGTGTTTCCAGGGACATTGTTGTTAAACAGCTTGGGATCGTGTGCTTCTTCTCTGTCAAAAAAGTATTTATTGCTGGTAAGTGAACCCAAACCAGCAAACATTTGTTAAGTTGACTTGAAACTTTTCCCAGCAAATTCCTTTATTTCCTAATTGGATTCAGGCCATATTTTCTTTCCTTCTGATAATGATGCAATCCCAGAATGGCTGGGGACCCTTCCAGGAGAAGCTGGTATTGCATATTTTCATAGTGTGAAAACTGCTCTTGTGCTACCAGTAATCAAGTCTCCGATCAGCTCAGCTGGCAAAACTGGATCCCATGCACCGGTCTCCTTTGTCACTTCTCACAACTGAGGCAGGCCTATTCCCCATTCTGATATCAGAGAGCTTGCTCTGTTCCCAGTTCTAATCTATAAGGACAGATGATGCTCTCTGGAGAGAAAGTTGTAGCAACTGAACAAAGTACTCTACCAACTCAAGGAGGCTGATATGTCTTCTGTGAATCCAGCAGGTTCAAGGCTGTAGGCCCAGTTCCTTTGACAGTGTTTCCTATTGCAAGGAGAGGGGAAAGTGGTCCTAAATCATCAGAATGGATTATACATCCCTTCTGCACATGGATGCTCCGCCCCATTAATTTGAGAAGCTGGAGGTAAATCTAGTCTAAAAAGAATCCGAGGAGCAAGAGAAAATTTTTTTACTGATCTAATATTTATTCTGTCTTTAAAATTGTGGAATACTATCCAAAAATAAATCTGAGACTCTTCAGATAGTAGATATAAAATACAAGATCAGATAGTAATAACTTTAAAGTTGTTACTTAGTTCATTTATGTTTGGCAGGTCATAAAACAGAGACAAATTGTTTTTGGTAGAAGTGCCAGAATATATTTAAATCTAGCTGCAAGTTCGCCTGTTTGCCTTCAGTATTGTTAGTGGTGGTCATGGTTGCAGTGGGAGGGGAT
The DNA here is from genome assembly GCF_055505025.1 of Bos grunniens. NCBI lineage: Eukaryota > Metazoa > Chordata > Mammalia > Artiodactyla > Bovidae > Bos > Bos grunniens. The sequence goes on along the minus strand of NC_141194.1, from coordinate 80,376,138 downwards.
GAAACAGAGAGAAGTCAAGATTTTATAAAGAATAGTTGAATGAAAAACAGAAGTAACAGAAGAAAGAGGAGCTATAATAGACGTTTGATCATAAATGACTGCTGCAAGGAAAGCAAATTATTGAATTTAGAACTGAGGATATTTATTTTCTCCATATTGTAACTTTACACATAGAATGGTGCAAACATTGCTATAAGGGGTTTCCCCTTATTTTTGCATGGTTAGGGCTTCCCAGGTGGTGCTACTGGTAAAGAACCCACCTGCCAATGCAGGAGATGTAAGAGATGCAGGTTCGATCCCTTGAAGAAAGAAATTGCAACTCACTCCAGTATTCTTGCCTGGAGAATCCCATGGACAGAGGAGCCTGGTGGCATATAGTCCATAGGGTTGCCAAGAGTCAGATATGACTGAAGTGACTTAGCATGCATGCAGGCTAGCAGCTTAGCATGCATGGAACAGAAAACTGAAGTCCTTTCAGGAAAATGTTCCAAGTGAATTCCAAGTCTTAAGAAATTTATAATAGCTCTCCAGGTAGTCCCATTGAAAATTTAAATTATCAGTGAATTTTTCTTCAGAAATACATACTCCTATACATTTAAATCTGTAAATGTACTAAGTAAGTGTTAGTCGCTCAGTTGTGCCCGACTCTTTGCAACCCCATGGATTGCAGCCCACCAGGCTCCTCTGTCCATGAGATTTTCCAGGCAAGGATACTGGAGTGAGTTGCCATTTCCTTATCCAGGGGATCTTCTCAAACCAGGGATTGAACCCAGGTCCCCTGCACTGAAGAAAGATTCTTTACCAACTGAGCTACAAGGGAAAGCAATACATAAAACATTATTAAATCAGAGATACAAGCAGCTGAAAACTGACAGGAGCTGAAAATAGAGTTGTAAGTAAATCACTGAGAGTCTGTCTGTTCAAATATACTGCTCGTAAATTTGAAATCAATCTACTTTATTCTACCAGTAATAGTAGAGTATCTACACCTTGATTTACAAAATATTTAAACTTCAAAAACTTCTGACTAAAAGTGGGGAAGTGGGAAAAGGAAAAGCAAAAGGCATATGGAATCACTTGACATTGTATTGAAATATTAATCCACAGACATCACTCACTAAGTGTATTTTAAAATTAAGGCCAAATTTGGAAGTAAATTATTTCCTCAATTATTTCAGGATATAAAAGTAAACACAATTCAAACCTCTACTCATTTTCTGTATGAGTATGTTTAACCATTGTTTTGGTAAAATAAGAGTGTGATCCAAATTCTATGCCTCATTCCCAAACTTCTAGAGACTGGTGACACCTTACAGAGACAGCTGTTGAAAGGGGCCAGGCATAAGAAAAGTGAAGGAAAATGAAGATGGTAAGTCACACAGATCCGGAGGGATACCCAGCCATAGATAACCTGAAAAGCTCAGACTTCTGAGCAAGGCAAACTTGTTTTTAAAAACGGCAATACAATTGCAATTGAAAATATCCAAGGTTGGCTTAAGGGAGAATGAGTGTAATAACTGACTTGAGACTAACAAGATGATGGGTACTTTCTTTCTTCCTGAATAGACATGAAACTTTTCTAGGATAGAAAGCATCATAAGAAGATAGATCTGCATCCATGGTGTTTCAGAGCAACCCAGTGGGCTCTGTAACAAAGTTATAAATAGATTTGTTGTTGTTCATTCACTTAGTCATGTCTGACACTTGCTGACCTCATGAACTGCAGCATGCCAGGCTTCCCTGTCCTTCACTATCTCCTGGAGTTTGCTCAAATGCATGCCCATTGAGTCAATGATGCATGAAATCATCTCATCCTCTGTCAACCCCTTCTCCTCCTGCCCTCAATCTTTCCCAGCATAAGGGTCTTTTCTAGAGTCAGTTCTTTGTATCAGATAGCCAAACTATTACTTTGTCTTTTTAAAGCAGGAGGAAATGACTGATTAAATGGAATGTTTCACTGATTTTTCTAAACAAACCTACTTAGAGAATTTCATAAATGGGGAGTGCCCTCTCAGATGAGCTCATGTGAGCCCACTCATTTCCTGAACCGTGTATTGTGAATAAGTTGACAGGTAGCAACAAAACAGCCTGACAGTTCAATACAATAAAGAAATTCATAATTTAAGGGACAAAGTTTGTCAGTTTTAATACCTTCAAATAGGGATTTAACAGCATCTGTCACTATCCATTAATGAAATGCAGAGGCATGAGATGTACATTCCCTGGGCCTGTAAGTTAGTAAATACATAGATCAAATATGTTGTAAATGGAATTCTTAAACAACTTTAAAAGTGATCATTTGTAATGTTTTTGGCCATGATGTAATATTATCTCATTACAGTACCTAATACTATGTCATCTCTTTCAATAATATTCTAAGAATGAATATCCTTGATGATCTTTAAGGTTTGGGGTTTTACTTTTGCTTGAGCAGCTCCATAAATGAATATTCATTTTGTACATTATTTTTATTGTGAAAAGAAAAATAAATGGCTTTTCTTGTTACCAAAAAATAGCTCTATGAATATTCTGATCAAACTTTTATTTACTTCTATTGAGATAGAATGACGTGGAAAAAAAATTTCGAATGCAATTACTGATGACTAAACTGTATGCATTGTTAAATTCTATTTACAAGTTCCATGAGGAATTTGTTTTTTAAGTAAAGCATCATGATCAGAGTATGGACACAGCTGCTAGGGGAGTCTCACCCAGCCATTTTCAGAAGGTTTATTCTGCCATAGTATAAAGAATCCTGATTTGTTCAAGAAATAATTTCAATCTAAAATCTAGTAGGCAGGTGCTCACTCGTCCTTCTCCACGGTTAAAAATACAGGGAGGAGGCCAGAATGGCAACTATCACTATGATTGTTTTCTTTGGGATAGAAGACTGACCAGCTGATTGTAATCAATGGATTGTGAACTCTCTCAGACACTGAAACTGTTAAAACTCCTTGCTGCTGCTGCTGCTGCTGCTAAGTCACTTCAGTCATGTCCAACTCTGTGCGACCCCAGAGACGGCAGCCCAACAGGCTCTTCCATCCCTGGGATTCTCCAGGCAAGAACACTGGAGTGGGTTGCCATTTCCTTCTCCAAGGCATGAAAGTGAAAAATGAAAGTGAAGTCGCTCAGTTGTGTCCGACTCTTCGCAACCCCATGGACTGTAGCCTACCAGGCTCCTCCGCCCATGGGATTTTCCAGGCAAAAGTACTGGAGTGGGTTGCCATTGCCTTCTCCATTAAAACTCCTTAAGGTATAACAAATAAGTAATGTTTTGAATTTAAGTATTTTGAAGTGCAAGTTCAAATTTAAGTGCTTTACTCATATCATCTCCTCTTCTAAACAACACAATGTTTAAGCCAAGTGTTGTTCACAGATTATAATTTCATAATGATAAATATGACAAGATTTTTATAGTATTCCATGTCTCTCAAAACTGAAGTTTGAGGTGAATGTAATCTATTGTAATAGTGAAATAGTAATTATAAAGTAAGTGTAATCATAATTAAAATATAAATTTATCATTAATTTTTATTCAACAAATATTTATATATAACCCTTAATATGTGTAAGGTATTTTCCATGCATACTGTATTTTCAATGATAACCATCTTAGCAACCAAGTAATACAGATAGTGTTTTCTTCAACTCATTGTTGATAATGCATTCCTGAACTATGGAATGTAGGAGTGGATGTCATCACTATCTACATGTCTGCTTAAAGGAATTTAACTCTCACTTCAATTGAAAACATGAAATATAAACGTGACTGGCAGTGATTACTGAGTAGGAACAATCAAGGAAGGCTTCCTACATGATGCAAACCTCTGGCTAAAAGGAAGTATACAGATGGGTCATTTAGGAAGTGGAACACTGAAGACTTTGCCAACAATAACTTATCTTGTGCAAGATCACAGGTAGAACTGTATCCACACTTTGATCTTATGAGACTCCAACCTCATTCTGCAGAGAAGGTGAGCATCAGAGTGTTCCCTGGCTATACCATGTCACTATGAAGTTTGAGAGCAATGTTTAACAGCTGCAGGCTTGGTAACAAATTATGCACATTTTTAAAATTACTGAAACTTATTTGAATTTGACATTCAATGCAATCACAAGAACATCTTTTGAAGATTGAATGGATCCCAGGCTCTATGCTGAATACAATGAAAACAAAAGCATATTATGTGCATTCAAGTAGTTTACAGTCTGAAGGTAGAGAGTTCCCCACCCCTTTTCAAAACTAGGACACTTGCAAGAAAAAAAAAAGAAAAGGAAAAGTAGAATGCTTCTACCTTATGCATTTGAGTTATATCACCTTTTTATTATATTGTGCTTTCTGTTTCTCCTTGTTTATTAAACTCAAAAGATTAAGTGCTCATTGGTAGTAGATTTTCTACTACCCAACTACATTGGCATAGAAAATTCACAAATAGATTCAGATAATTTTTCCTAACATAAAACTGTTTTCTGCTTTTGCAGAGTCCTGACATTTAAGAACATGAAGTCAGGGCCCTTATACTCTGTTGGAACCTTTTCATATATGGATATTTTGGTTAGCATATTCTTATATAAAGGTAAAGAACCAGGGAGTTCTGTGGTAGCCTAGTGGTTAGGATTCCAGGCTTTCATGGCCAGGGACTGGGTTCAGTCCCTGGTTAGGGAAATGAGATTCTGCAAGCCGCAAAGTGTGGCTAAAGAATAAATAAACCTAGTTTCACATAGTTTCAAAAATAAACAAACAAAGGTGAATAACCAATTCTGTAAAATGCTGAGAGTTACTCTGACTAGCTCTTATACTGAAGGTTTTTTCCCCTAATTAATTAGTTATTGAATTTAAAAACATTCTTGATGCAAGTAGTTGTCCATATAGGATCAATGAGGGAAAACTTAATTTTCCTTCAATAATTACTTTCAATACATTACATTTTTCCTCATTAAAGGTCAAATTTCTCTTAAGAACAAAGAAGTATGATTATTTCCCAGCAGATGATATTTAAACAGATCACTGAAAAAGAGTATTATCCTATTTCATCAGGATACAGATTTCAGGCAGTGACAAACTACATTAATATCTATACATCTTTGGAAATATCAAGTCTACATTTTCATAGCTTAGGTCTTATTACTGTATCTTACATGAAAAAAATATATAATTCAAGCAGAGAATTTTAACTGAATTTTTTATTAATACTTTGTGATATCTATAACACACAAATGGAGGTTCGTGACATTGTACAGGAGGCAGTGATCAAGACCATCCCCAAGAAAAAGAAATGCAAAAAGGCAAAATGGTTGTCTGAGAAGGCCTTACAAATAGCTGAGAAAGGAAGAGAAACAAAAGGCAAAGGAGGAAAGGAAAGATATACCTATTGAATGCAGAGTTCCAAAGAGTAGCAAGGAGAGATAAGAAAGCCTTCCTCAATGATCAATGCAAAGAAATAGAGGAAAACAATAGAATGGGAAAAACTAGAGATCTCTTCAAGAAAATTAGAGATACCAAGGGAATATTTCATGCAAAGATGGGAACAATAAAGGACAGAAATGGCATGCACCTAAAAGAAGCAGATATTAAGAAGAGGTGGCAACAATACACAGAAGAACTATACAAAAAACATCTTCATGACTCAGATAACCACAATGGTGTGATCACTCACCCAGAGCCAGATATCCTGGAATGTGAAATCAAGTGTGCCTTAGGAAGTATCACTACGAACAAAGCTAGTGGAGGTAATAGAATTCCAGTTGAGCTATTCCAAATCCTGAAAGATGATGCTGTGAAAGTGCTGCACTCAATATGCCAGCAAATTTGGAAAACTCAGCAGTGGCCACAGGACTGGAACAGGTCAGTTTGCATTCCAATCCCAAAGAAAAGCAATGCCAAAGAATGCTCAAACTACCACACAATTGCACTCAACTCACGAGATAGCAAAGAAATGCTCAGAATTCTCCAAGCCAGGCTTCAACAGTATATGAGCTGTGAACGTCCAGATGTTCAAGCTGGATTTAGAAAAGGCAGAGGAATCAGAGATCAAATTGCAAATATCCACTGGACCATCGAAAAAGTAAGAGAGTTCCAGAAAAGCATCTACTTTTGCTTTATTGATTATGCCAAAGCCTGTGACTGTGTGGATCACAACAAACTGTGGAAAATTCTTAAAGAGATGGGAATACCAGACCACCTGATCTGCCTCCTGAGAAATCTGTATGGAGGTCAAGAAGCAACAGTTAGAACTGGACATGGAACAACAGAATGGTTCCAAATCAGGAAAGGATTAGGTCAAGGCTGTATATTGTCACCCTGCTTATTTAACTTATATCCATAATACATCATGTGAAATGCCCAGCTGGATGAAGCACAAGCTGGAATCAAGATTGCCAGGAGAAATAATAACCTCAGATACACAGATGACACCAGGCTTATGGCAGAAATCAAAGAAGAACTAAAGAGCCTCTTAATGAAAGTGAAAGAGGAGAGTGAAAAGTTGGCTTAAACCCAACATTCAGAAAACTAGGTCATGGTATCTGGTCCCATCACTTCATGGCAAATAGATGGGGAAACAATGGAAACAGTGAGAGACTTTATTTTTGAGGACTCCAAAATCACTGCAGATTGTGACTACAGCCATGAAATTTAAACATGCTTGCTCCTTGGAAGAAAAGCTATGATCAACCTAGACAGCATATTAAAGAGCAGAGACATTACTGTACCAACAAAGGTCCATCTAGTCAAAGCTATGGTTTTTCCAGTAGTCATGTATGGATGTGAGAGTTGGACCATAAAGAAAGCTGAGCGCTAAAGAATTGATGCTTTTGAACTGTGGTGTTGGAGAAGACTCTTGAGAGTCCCCTGGACTGCAAGGAGATCCCACCAGTCAATCTTAAAGGAAATCAGTCCTGAATATTCATTGGAAGGCCTGATGCTGAAGCTGAAACTCCAATACTTTGGCCACCTGACGTGAAGAACTGACTCATTAGAAAAGTCCCTGATGCTGGGAAAGATTGAAGGCAGGAGGAGAAGGGGATGATAGAGGACGAGATGGTTGGATGGCAATACCGACTCAATGGACATGAGTGTGAGTAAGCTCTGGGAGTTGATGATAGACAGGGAAGCCTGATGTGCTGCAATCCATGGTGTTGCAAAGAGTCGGACATGACTGAGTGACTGAACTGAACTGATATCTATATCAAGATTTTTAAAAACCTGAGCATGTATATTTTGAAACTACTGTGGGAAATACAAATTAGTATTTTGTATATAACATGGTAGATGCCATTCAGAGTAGTAAATGGGACAATTTATTTTTGCATGTTTTTATTTTCTATGTACTTGTCTTTTAAAATCTTGTTTCTTGGTTTTTGTTTTTGTTCGTGGGTTTACTATAACAAAATGATATTTGTGTAGTTTCCAAGTTCCTTCAGAAAAGTGTATGATGTTGTAATTTAAGGTACTGAACCATATTAGTTTTATCCAAATTAGTAGGTTTTTTAAGAAACATCATTCCAACATTTTAATTGAATATGGCAAATAGAGTGGCTCCTATGTCCAAACTAAAACAGAGTCTACAGAACTTGGAATTGATGGCATCCTGGAAATTAAATGTGTCAAAATCACTCTTTTTCCCAATTATTTAAATTTCCTATTTCAGCTCATGTTCATATGCTATCCCCATTCTCTTAGGCTCTTCTATGTGTCAGGAAATGTGACTATCACATCTATAGAGACCCATCCTCACAGATGATCATCCAGGAGAACTGAGAATGCTTTCCCTTAATTTCTACCTTGGAAAAAATCCTGATCCCTAGGATCATTAGACTGACAAAGGGGCTAAGATACTATTATAGACCGAGACTGATCAAACAACTTTCTCTGGTTGTGAGAGGGAGTTTTCACAGAACCATATAGATTAGAGAAAGCTGAGTTCCTCAGAAGAATGAAGATACTAGTAACAAAAAAGAGAGGAGAAAATACTGATGTCCACTGTATAATCCAATAACAAAATTACATATATACAAGTATATATCAGATCAGATCCGATCAGTCGCTCAGTCGTGTCCGACTTTTTGCAACCCCATGAATCGCAGCATGACAGGCCTCCCTGTCCATCACCAACTCCCAGAGTTCACTGAGACTCACGTCCATCGAGTCAGTGATGCCATCCAGCCATCTCATCCTCTGTCGTCCCCTTCTCCTCCTGCCTCCAATCCCTCCCAGCATCAGAGTCTTTTCCAATGAGTCAACTCTTCGCATGAGGTGGCCAAAGTACCGGAGTTTCAGCTTTAGCATCATTCCTTCCAAAGAAATCCCAGGGCTGATCTCCTGCAGAATGGACTGGTTGGATCTCCTTGCAGTCCAAGGGACTCTCAAGAGTCGTCTCCAACACCACAGTTCAAAAGCATCAATTCTTCGGTGCTCAGCCTTCTTCACAGTCCAACTCTCACATCCATACATGACCACAGGAAAAACCATAGCCTTGACTAAACGAACCTTTGTTGGCAAAGTAGTATATACATATATATATGAATACATATATATATATATGTATATATATATACATATATATATGTGTGTATATATATATATGTGTATATATATATATATATATACATACACATACATACACACACATATCTCCTTTTAGATCATCAGTAGATGTTTTATAGTCATGTTTATATAGATCCTATATACCTGGAGAAGGAAATGGCAACCTACTCCAGTATCCCTGCCTGGAAAATTCCATGGATGGAGGACCCTGGCAGGCTATACTCCATGGACTCGCAAAGAGTTGGACATGACTGAGCGACTTCACTTTCCAATGCAGGGGATCCCTGGTCAGGGGACTTAGATCCCACATGTTGCAGGGCAGTTCAGTCCACATGCCTCAACTACTGAGCCAGTGCACCCTAGAGCATGTGCTCAGTAACACAAGAAACCCACGCATGGCAACAGGAGAGGCCTGCGTGCCACAGTGAAGACAGAGATTAGCCAAAATTAGAAAGGAAAAAATGACTGGACTGAAAGTCCCTGGAGGTCCCTGTGAGATCTCTGGTCCCTGTGGCCTCACATTCAGCCCAGCGTATACAGTAAAAGGGACAACACTTCAAGAGTCTGAAGAATAACCCAACTTCCTCAGTAGGTGACATGCTGAAGAAGGAGGAGCAGGACAGGTTTATAAACCTGCAGAGACTGAAAACCGCACATCAGTCTAATTTGTTGGTTGGGAAAAAAATGTAAAATGTCTGTTTTCTGCTTTATACTCTTCTCTGACTTCATGATTTGCTACAGTGAACATGAAGAGTCCAAGACAAAATTACTTTTAAAGGAAAATACAAATAATCACTTGGCCACTTTAACCTAACCAGCTGGATCCACCATAAGTGGCAAGAGGAGGAAGGAGCAGCAGTTCTCCTGTGACTAGAAAGGAGAATCATCTGGGGTAGGGAAGGGGAAGGACTCTTTTAAAAATCCTAATGTCTGGACTTCCCTGGTGGTACAGTAGATAAGAGTCTACCTGCCAATGCAGGGCACATGGGTTCTGATCCCTGGTCTGGGAAGATCCCACATGCTAGAGAGCAACTAAACCCATGTGCCTGGAGCCTGTGCACCACAATGAAGAGTAGACCCCACTCACTGCAACTAGAGAAAGCTCGCGTGCAGCAACAAAGACCCAGTGCAACCTAAAATAAAATTAATTAATTAAAAAAAAGATCCTATATACCATCTAGTAATATATTTCTGATTTGTTTTTTATTGATGTATAGTTACAAATTAGTTTTTAACCAATTAGCTTTTTGTAGAACAATTTCTTGAATTGCTAATGAATTTTCAGCTTTCTACTGACACACATCTGTTTTCTTGTTAACAATAAATTTGGCTCACCACAGTGATTTGATAATTGACCCCCAATTTTTGCATACTGGTGTTACTGATGAGTAAATCAGGAAAAAAATTAACAATGAAGGTTTCAAAACATAACCCATTTTCTAAAAAAATAATTAGAAACTAGGAGACATGATTTTTTTAAAAGGAGAAACAATGTTATTATTAATGAAGTGGATATGACCTTTGTGATATCATATTAATTTTGTTTCCTTTCTATGTGTAATTTTGTTCTACATAAAATAATTTTGCTCTCTATAAAAAAATTTATATTTCTGGATAAATCAGTTGTTGCTGTTTATAGACCATCTGAAAAATATATCTCTTTTAGGGTTCACAAGAGACTTAGAAGCTAGGTTACTTATTTGTGTCTTAGAAATGCATGAAGCAATATTGATTACTTTGAATTCTCTATTTGGCTTCTTTAATGTAAGTGCTGGTGTTTTCTAATGCACACCTCTCACTGTCATAATGCTTTGTCAGCCTTCACATATTATTTACTAACATCTTGGTATTTTAAAGATGAAAATATAAACCACAGATAAATTGGATGAATTAAACTAGATCGTACAGGGTAGGATCAGAGTGGGGGAGAGCCTTCAAGCTTCGAATTCCTGTCTTCTCTGCAGAAACAAAGTTAATCAGTTTTATAACCAACAGGAAAAAGCTTACAGTGTGAAGGAACTTAGCTAAGAAATTGTGAAGGCACAAGCTAATTAGAATACAGAGCTACTTGCACGATCTGACAGTTATTAATTACATGTTCTTGTCCTGGCTCAATTTCAGGCAATTTGCTGCTAAACAAAATTTTTTAAAAAAAATTTTAGTTTTAAGTCTTGCAGAGAAAAACAGTCCTTCAAAGCACCAACCAAAAAATAACTGCTCTATAAGGTGCAAAGGAAGATTTTAGATTTAAATTTTGGGGCCAGTGTTTTGGAGGTTTATTCTCTTTGCTATACATCACGACTCTAATTATAGTTAATGGAATAGTTTGGGAGCTCATGTGCTTACCTAAGTGAATAGCTGAACTTGTTTAAACACTGAAGTAGTTAATGGGAGATAAGTGTACATTTGCTTTCTTTTAGACAACAGATACACTTCTGAGAAGTTATATGTAACTGAATTTTTATTAAGTCATATTTTAAGTGCATAGAAACTGTCTATAGAACCTCAGGAGCCTCCTGGATTCACATACAAGGATTACTAGAAAAGTAGAAAGTTTCAGTTGCTCAGTCATGTTCAGCTCTTTACAACCCCATGGACTGTGGTCCTCCAGGGTCTGCTGTCCATGGGATTCTCCAGGTAAGAATACTGGAGTGGGTAGCCATTCCCTACTCCAGGATTACTAGAACTTCTTGCTAAAAAACAAAATTCAATTAAGTAAATTTTAAAGACCTAATTGGTTTTATGACAGCATTCCATCTAGCAGATAGAAAGGAGCTCCAATGAGTAGTACAAAATGGAAGCCTTTTATAGGCAGAAGGAAGGGGGGAGAAGTAGATTATTTCAGTTTGAGATAACCTACCTATGGGGGACTTCCCTGGTGGTTCAGATGGTAAAGTTTCTGCCTGCAATGCGGGAGACCCAGGTTCGATTCCTGAGTCTGGAAGATCCCCTGGAGAAGGAAATGGCAATCCACTCCAGCACTCTTGCCTGGAAAATCCCATGGACGGAGGAGCCTGATAGGCTACAGCCCATGGGGGTCACAAAGAGTCGGACACTACTGAACGACTTCACTTTCACTTTTCACCTATGGGGGATGGAAGAAGAGTATGTGGCAGATTATTTTACTGGCTCTGAAAATTCCAAACTGACCAGTTGAGATTACATTCCTGGGAGTGGTTGTAACTGTAGTTAGGTCAGGTATTAAGTCTTAATTTGCTGACCTAGGGCTTAGTACAAGTAACTCCATTTGGGGCCTATTATTTCTTTTTTAACACACTGAATTGTTCCCCTTTAATTTTTTCCCGCTAGAGTTTAATTAGATTGGCATCTTTTCTTGAAAATTAGTTGGCATATAACCTCCTTATAGGATCTGAAGGTTTTGATATTTGACCCTCTGTAGATAAGAGTTACATGCCTCTGCCAATAAAATAAGGACTGCTAGAGGCTTTGCGGTAATTCTTTTCTGAGACTAAAACTATTAAAAATTGGTGGCAACATATTGTAGAAATAAATGAAAAGTGAAAGCATACTAAGTAAAGTTTTAGTCCTCAAGGCTGAGTTTCTTCATTGTGCTTTGCCCATAGTTGTGAAGTAAGTGGCTGAGGGTCTTGAGGTATGGGCCAGACATATTTTGAGGAGAAAGTGAGTCAACAGAAAATGGTAGCTCAAATAACCCCCAAAGTAGATTCCCTATGAAAAAGCATTTCAGGTGGAGAGAACCAGAATACAGCATTTTTCAGGAAGGGATTGTGAGTAACTGGAGGGGACAAACACATGAAAACAGCCCATAGAAAAGCCTCAGAAAAGGCAGCACTTAATACTTCTGTTGTTTTGAGGGACAAAAGAATTTCCAAGCTGGTGAAAATAGACCCTGTTCTATTGAATGCCAAAAAACCAATTAACAGTTACGAAAGAGAGGAAGGAAGTATGAAGAAGTTCAGGAAGAAATGGAGGAAGAGAAATATAAATATCAGGTAGTGACAAGAATGGAAACTATGGAAGAAAATAGATACATTAGGGTGCATGTAGAGAAAAAAGTGCCTCAAGAAAACAACATGAAGTCAATAGCTCTATAGAGGAGAAAATAATATGAGAAAATATAATGGAAAACCCAAAAAACAGTCAGCATCTTCCCCAGGGAGACACTGAGGGAATCAGGAGAGCTATAAGAAGGATGAAAAGAGAAAAAAAACCTTAAAAACAAAACCACACATGAATGACAAAGAATTAGAGAAACAAGCTGCCCTAGTTGGAAGCCGACTTCAAAAGCACTAAGGGCAAAGTCAAGAGAATTTCAGAAAGTTTAAAGGAAATCTTGAAGAATTACTTAAAATCAGACAACCAAGTATAACACACTTAAAAGCATGTGAATGCATTGTGTAGTATAAGAATAAAAAAGGCAGGATTATAAAAATGCAAAATGTTGTGGTGGCTTATGCAATTTCAGGGCAATAAATCAGATTTAATAATAAAAATACTTTCAATAAAATGGGTGAATATAGATTATTTCTGAATGAGTCACTAGATTTTTTTTATGATACATACATAGAAGAGTCATTAAATATAGGAAATCTAGAAGGGATGATGGATGATTGTGGATGAGATGGAAAATAGGAAAACAGAAAATCAAGTTTGTGCATATTGTGCACCACAAAAAATGAGATTGCTTCTCAAAAGTTCCAAGAATTTTCCACTTCTTAAAACAAGAATACCAGAGAATATATTGCTAAAAGATTTTGTGTATGTTATTTATGTTTTAAGATTTACTACACTTCATCTTCAGATCATTGAAGAAGTAAACACTGGATAATTAAATTTTTGTATCATTTCAGGGAAATACTTTAATATCATATTCATTGACAAATACTGAGTGAAATTGTCAGAATTTTATCAGTTATTGAATATTTTTATGATATTCATAGAGACATCTTTGGGTTCCTTTGTTTTTTTTATTAATTTTTACTGGAGCATAGTTGTTTCACAATGTTGTGTTAGTTTCTGCTATACAGCAAAGTGATCAGCTATATGTATATATATATCCCCTCGTTTTGGATTTCCTTCTCATTTAGGTCACCAGAGAGCACAGAGTAGAGTTCCCTGTGCTAAACAGTAGGTTCTGATTGGTTATCTATTTTATACATAGTAGTATATACATGTCAGTCCAATCTCTCAATTCATCTCACTCCCTCTTCCCCTTTGGTAACCATACATTTGTTTTCTATGTCTATGTCTCTTTTTCTGGTTTGTAAATAAGTTCATCTGTATCATTTTTCTAGATTTTACATATAAGCAGTATTATATGGTATTTGTTTTCCTCTTTCTGACTTACTTCACTCTTTATGACAGGGTAGACATAGCTTTGATTTGACCATATGTTTGAACATTTCTTTTTAGTGCATACCAAGTATTTGCTAGTGAAGGATAAACTGTCTTTAAGTTTAGGTTCTAGTTTCTGTCTTAGAAGCTGTAATAAATTTAAACTGACTTTACAGTTTTGTCTGAATCCATATAATAAGTTTCAAATTGCTTAGAATCACAAATTAAAGTCCTTTACACATATGTTTTTTCACTCAGAAGAACAAGTTTTCTAAGGTATACATGCACATTACTCAAGGCAGTCCAGATAACTTTAGAATCTCTTCTCTACATCAAAAAACAGTATTTTGGCAACATGCTTTGATTCTCATTTTCCAGTATGCACAAAGGTTTTTACATTCTATTTTAAAATCAGCATTTCTATTTTCTTCAGCTTAATGTATCTACAGGTACTTTGCTTAGCACTGTTCAGTTTGGTAATAGTTTACAAAATGCCTACTGTATACCAGGCATTATGTCAGATACTGGGGGCCCAAAAAGAGATTCAGTTATATTTGTTGTTAATCAATTGCTCCTAGTCTCATAGAGACCAATGTGCGGACAGATAATGAAAATAAAATGGCATGAAGGCAGTGGTGGAATAAGTATGAGATTCACAAGTACTGTGGAGAAGGGGATGGTTGGCACTTTCAGAGCAGGCATCACAGAGGATATGAAATCTAGCAGTTCACTGTGTCATGACTCTTGAGATGGCCAAGCATGGAAAGGGTCAAAGGTCACTCCAGACAGAAGAAAGAGCACGTGCCAAGACAAAGATGTCTTAAAACAGTGTAGTCTGTATAAGCGATGAAAAGCAATTTTCCCACTACCATTCTGAGTTCTTGGCTGAAATTCCCTGTAATAAAAGACAGATTAAGAAGTTTATTAACTTATATACCTACTGAATACATGAGAAATACTCAGGAAACTGAGTAACTCCCTCAGATGGCCCAAGAGACAACTTTAAATGCTGTCTTCAGCTAAAGACAAAAATGGATGTTGGGGTAGTGGCTTGGGACTTCAAAGGGGAGGAAGGCAATTAACAACAAAGTAGAAAAGAAAACTGTTTGGTAAATAAATGTTTCCTGGCCATGCAGAAACAATGAAACATATAGTGGACCCTGATCTCTAGGCCCTGTTTCTCCCCCACTCCCACCCCACTACCATCACATCTAGCCCATATTCTTTGCAGCTATCTGTGGTCATAGCTTTATTCTGGGGACAGGCCCGCTGTCGAAATTCTTTTAGGCAGTTAGTGGGAAGGTCAAAGTTTCTTCTTGAGTAGTTTCTCTTCTTTGGAGTATTGATTGTTTTCAGCTCGAAATAATCTGCATCCCAGAGACATTCTAGGGTAGTAAGTTTTGCTCCCCTAAAATACCCACAGTCCTTGGCTCCAAGGCACTAGTAATATATTAGTTTAGATGCAGGCATTATATTCTCCATTTTTCCCAATTATTTCATGTGTTTTCCACATATGATCATGACAATTATAGTACTAAATCCATAGTGCCTAACATGCTTTTCAAGCATTTTGAAGGAAATTCTATTTTCACTTATCAAATTCAAGTTTTTTCAGGACCATCTAAATATTATGCAGAAAGTATTAACAGTTGGGAGCACATTTTATCATTTTTGTCTGCTAGTCAACAATTCAAAGGGTAATTTTTATTCTTGTGGGCTTTTTCTTGATGATATATTTTGATTATTCCTAATATAATGACACAGCAGTCTTTTCTTTTAGTATAGAGAAACGGTTAGCACTTACTGTACTATAAATTCCATTTTTCTCTGAAAGAATGCTTTGTTTATTCATAGGTGGGGCATGGGTTGGGGAGGGGAGAAGATTTCAGTAGGGCAGCAACCTGAGGGAAAAAAAAAGGTAGTCTTTAAGCTTTCCTCTTTAGTTTTTAAAATTTTCTATATATCATCATTCAATCATTTCCTCATTGACAGGTGAGAAGTAGGAAACATGGTTTTATCTATATACAGAGTGGTTCAGGAACACTTTTGTGTGACTTCTGATGAAATGGAAATAGCACAAGACTGATTTGTTGGTCTTTTTTGGCAGATCTGCCTCTATATTGTAAATTCCATGGTAGCCAGGATCTTATCTGTCTTCTTCACAGCTATATCACAAGCAACAAGTATGAATATTTATTGAAATAAGAATGATAAGTAATAAAAATAGATCTCAACCAACTAATCGATAAACTCTTAGGTCTAGTTCAGGGTGGTGGAATTGGATAATTATGTAAGACAAAAGACTGAAAAGTTTCAGTGAAGATACACAAAGATGATGAAAGAGTTTTGCCATACATCAAGTAATTAACCTCCAATTAAAATAAATAAATTTATAATAAAAAAGATGATGAAAGGGTTAGAAAATAAAATCTATGAAGAAGAGAAAATGGTGATTGAATTGGAGTCCAGAGAAAGAATCTGTTAAATTGCTTGTTTTTTTATAGTTTACAGATCACTTTTTTGTGTGTAAACTCCCTTAATGTTTCATATAACAAATATGTAAACATGTTATTATTAATATTACCCATGTTTTAGAGGCATAGAAACTGTGACACAGAGAATTTAACAGACTTGTCACATAGTTGTAAAGTATAATGCATGTTTTCTTAGTCTCACGTCCAATATTTTTTTCCACGATACCACTTTTCGTTTAGTCTCAAAAACAAAGAATTTAATTTGGATGTAAAAAAGACATTTCTTATTACAGTTTATAAATTCTATTAAGTGTATCCCAGTTTGTTCATAAATATCTTTATATTACATTTAGAATAGATATACATCTGTCTGGTATGGTTTGGGAAAGGGTAGAGGGTATGGCCAGAAGGTAAGAGATTACTTTGATGTGGTTTCTTCAAGTGCTAACATTTTAGTATAGTCTTTCTGCCAAGTTTTCAACTTTCAAAATAAAAGTTATCTAACATTTAAAGTTTGACCAAATGATACTATGTTTTGAACTTTATGTCACAACTGGACTTGGCTCTAGGATGTGCTCATTGCATGAGCTGTGTATATTGTTATTCCATACCCAGAGCGTGCAGTGTGAACATAATAGAGATTGAAAGACAGCAAGAAGGGCTTAAAAAGTAACTTTGTGCTTCATGTAGATTTTTTAACTCATCATTTTAACCTTTGTACTAAACCTGCTTCCAAACTTTCAGTTCCACAACCTAGATTCCAAACTCATAACTGGAATCTGCTAACTGCTTCTATTTTTATAATAGATTTTTTAGTCCTCTTTTACTTATGTTAAAAGTTTGTCATATATCAACATGAATCCGCCACAGGTATACATGTGTTCCCCATCCTGAACCCTTCTCCTTCCTCCCTCCCCGTACCATCCCTCTGGGTTGTCCCAGTGCACCAGCCCCAAGCATCCAGTATCATGCATCAAACCTGGACTGGCGACTCATTTCATATATGATGTTATACATGTTTCAATGCCATTCTCCCAAATCATCCCACCCTCTCCTTCTCCCACAGAGTCCAAAAGAAACCAATAAAATATTGTAAAGTTTAAAAAAAAGTTTGTTAAAATTTCACATGGATAGTCAAAGCTAGCTTTCAGTAACAGAAACATTCTTTTAATAGAACCATAAAAGCACATTTGGAAGAACATAATTATTATGATTTTTCATCATTTTATTGATGTTTCTTTTGCTGACATATAAGATGCTCTCTATTTACGGTTAATAATTGAAATCTCCATAGTATGATTTAACCCCATGATAATATTGGTGAACATATCATCTTGTGATTAGCTAAACAGATGGTTCTTTAACTACTTTGTTAAAAATTTTTCTATAATTTCCAAAGTTTTCCATAATGAGCTTCCATTACCTCAATAATTATAATAAATTAAGCTGAAATAGAAAAAAAAATTTCCTAGAGTATTAAAATGAATTAGTTTGATTTGAAAGCTGCATGATCTTTATATAAAACTCTAAATATAAAATATATGTGCTCCAATCATGACTGTAGCCCTCCTAATTAGAAAATTATTATATTATTCTTATTTTGGTGTCTCCTTGCTTATATTAAGAATCAAAAGCTGAAAAAAAAAAAAAAAAAGAATCAAAAGCTGGACCCGAGACACTGAATATCAAAATATATACTTACAAGTTCTTATTAAGTGACACAGTTCAAAAGGTGAATAAAAAATACTATAGAAAAATAACAAAAGTGCATTGAAATGAACCTATAAATAGAGATAGAAAATGGGCTTATAGGGAAAGAGGAATTTTAATGAATGTTCATTTGAAATATTGGAATATTTTCCATAATATTATTAAACAAAAGTATGGTGTAATAGTTTTAAAGAAAATGTCAGAATATATTCAACACGTTGTGTTTCTTCATGCCTGGCATATAGCAGGTCCTCAATAAGTATTTGTTGCAAGAATAAGAGAACCAACAAGTCTTATTTGAGCACCTGTTATGTGGAGGATAAAAAGCTACAACCCAAACAGAGCTTATGCTCTAATACGGGAGAGAAGAAATATAAGGCGGATCCACAGATGACCACCACATAAGTGTGTGATAAGAATAAACGTTATCTTGAAAGGTCAGAGGAAAGCCAGCCAGATCATTTCCCATCTAGGGAGGTTTTAGAGAGAAAAGGGGACTTGAACTTCAGAATTAGTAAAAACTAAGTGGGCAAAATTACTTATTGTAGAAATTTTAGCAAATATATAGGGATGACTAAATCAATATTACTGTAAGACAATTAATCAAAAACAAATACCAGATCATCAAGAAATCTTTTTATATAATCACCCATTCTTTAAAATTCCATTTGACTTTTGCTTCTTATAATATGAAATAGTCTAGGTTTCTGGAAGCCTCTTTGTCTCTTGGCTTTTTTTCCCCTAATATGTCACGTATATCAACTCTAGTGATGCATATGCAAAACATTTCAGTAATTACTCTGTCAGTCATCTTATTCTTCAGGTTAAACTTCTAACCTAAGTTATCAGAAATTAATTTAAATAACAATAACAGTGTTAATAGTCTCTAGTATAAAAACCTGGGGCTTCCCTGGTGGTTCAGCTGGTAAAGAATCCGTTTGCAATGCAGGAGACCTGGGTTCGATCCCTGAGTTGTAAAGATCCCCTGGAGAAAGGAATGGCTACCCACCCACTCCAGTATTCTGGCCTGGAGAATTCCATGGACTGTACAGTCCATGGAGTAGCAAAGAGTTGGACACGACTGAACAATTTCCACTTACACTTACTTATAAAAATCTGTAACTCTTTGCCTTCCTGGGAAGATCAAAGAGTTTACTTTTTTTATTTGCTCTTTGTCTATCTTTGTGAGAAGTACCTGGTATTAGGAAACGTTGATTTCATCAGAGTAGGGAGAGGTATTAGGAGTAAAGTAAGTTGATTGCCTTATCCAAGATATTTATGCCTATCATATGAATAATATGAAGATCACTTGGATTCTAATCTAGTTTTCTATCCCTTTCATGCATATTTCTCCTAACCCACTTTCCATTTTATCAGATAAAATTTAGCTATGCCTATATGGAGAAGGCAATGGCACCCCACTCCAGTACTCTTGCCTGGAAAATCCCATGGATGGAGGAGCCTGGTAGGCTGCAGTCCATGGGGTCGCTAAGAGTCAGGCACGACTGAGTGACTTCACTTTTACTTTTCACTTTCATGCATTGGAGAAGGAAATGGCAACCCACTCCAGTACTCTTGCCTGGAGAATCCCAGGGACGGGGGAGCCTGGTGGGCTGCCATCTATGGGGTCGCACAGAGTCAGACACGACTGAAGCGACTCAGCAGCAGCATGCCTATTTAGCTATGGATTACCTGGCTTAGACGGTAAAGAATCTGCCTGCAGTATGGAAGATCCGGATTCGATCCCTGGGTCAGAAAGATCCCCTGGAGAAGGAAATGGCAACCCACTCCAGTATTCTTGACTGGAAAATCCCATGGACAGAGGAGACTGGCAGGCTACTGTTCATGGGGTCGCAAAGAATCGGACACGACTGACTTCACTTTCTTTCATTTACTTTTCCCTCTTTTTCCTTTTCTATCTCCTGTTTCTTCTTGTTCTTTTTTCCTTATTTATTAAGTGCACAGGGATCATGCAGGTTTTTTTCATTATTCTTTACCCAATTACTAACATAACCCATGGGCTTGAATGGGCATCCATATAAATATATGTTGAATAAATTAATAACTACTTGGTCTGGAAAAGAAAACCCAATTAAATATAACAATATAATCTAAGAATTAGATAGAATGAGATAGTTAGATATCATCATCGACTCAATGGACATGAATTTGAGCAAACTCCAGGAGATAGTGGAGGACAGAGGAACCTGGCATGCTGCAGTCCATGGGGTCACAAAGAGTCGGACACAACTTAGAGAATGAACAACAAAAATCTAAGAAACACAATATAGGAAGATTAATCTAACTCCTGAGTATACACAGTGCATACTAAAATAATATGTAAATAATTTTTTCTTTTATTAACTCTTTTGAAATATTTCTACTACTCTTTCTCTACCCAGCTCTGCCTAAGAGCACAGAAGACTTAGGGTCTCTCTGCCTCATGCCCTTCAACACTTTTAGCTGTGTAACTTTGAGCCAGTGATTTAATATTCCTGAGCTTCAAGTTTTCTCAGTATAAAATGTGACTAATATCTTGTCTATCTGAAGGTAGTGGATTGAATGAGAAAATCTATTGATCCAACTTATTATGGATAAAAATGTGAATATAATTTTTAAAATTTATGTAGAAAAATGCATGTGGAGTTATTTACTCTTTGCTTATTACTTAAAATTAGTAAGTTACTGTAACTAATTTCACATGAAATTCTAATGCCCCTTTGCTTATTACTTAAAATTAGTAAGTTGCTGTAACTAATTTCACATGAAATTCTAATACCCCTAAATTAAAAATAATTCATACATAAATATTTAATAACAAAACTCATGACTCCTACTTATTAATACTGGTTAATATTATCATTTAGAAGTATGTAATCCATGAAATTTCTAAACACAAATTAAGATCAAAAGCTTTGTCATTCATGATTGCATCCCTAGATGTTTAATGATATGTTTTGAAGGATTAAAAGTTAAAGAACCATTATTAATGGCCCTTCAATTGCAGTCATTGTCAAATACTTTCTATTGGTGAGCTCCTTTTATTTTTTTAACTTGACCTGAACATTTACTCCATATTGTTCTTTTATTCTTTCAATAAAGTTGCACCTAATGTTTGCTATTGTGCTAGGAGCTGCAGATGTAATGATAAATAAGACCCAAGCCCTCTCCTCAAAGAGATCAAATTTTATTGGGAGAAGTGGGCAAATAAGCAGACAATTAAGATATCATGTTGTAAGTGCTGTAGCAGGAGAACTCAGTATGCTTTGCAAGCACATGAAAGCTCTCCCAATCCAGTCTTCAGATGGGGAAGTCAATCAGGGAAGGCCTCCTAGAGGAGGTGTTATCTGTGTTGCATGTCTTCTGCCCATACATGTCCTTCCCAAGAAGGTTGAAATGCAAATTATTTAAATATTTAATGTCTAACTGAGAGATTAAAAAAATGAGAGATATAGTAAGAATTTATGGTTTGATTACTATGATTTCTGTACTACAAGGAACTATAAAACCCATTTCTGCGACTAGAGGTGGAGATAAAAAGAAAAGAAAAGAAAAAACTAAGAAACAAAGAGGCAATTTTCACGAACCTAGTAAGTAAAGGATAAGGTATGGTGTGGAATCAGATGGTCACTGGTACAATTCCTGGAAATTAAGAATTACAAGGTTAAATGCAATCTGATAGGTGACAATACTAAGGATTTTTCTTAGAGGGTGACATACTTAGATTTTTTAAGTAACAAACAGGATACACATTTTTAGTTATGTGCATTATTAGGTTGTTTATAGAAATGAACATTGCTCTGAGGGCAATTTGCCATTGCACTACTTCTTTAGATGTGTTAAATGGTCTGGCAAATCACCTGTCTAGTCTCTTAGCTAAAATGTGTTAATGTTTTATAATGGTTACTTTTATATCTATTCTTAATTACATTCCTTCAATGTATTCTCAACCCATATTAGTGTATCGCTAATGAATTATGTTAATATTCTTTTGCTGTATATGCACATTTCATAGTTATCATTTTTTTCACTGTTCCTCAAGTTCTTATGTATTTTCAGCACACATCACTGACTAAGTGTTCCTTTACTATATTTTTACAAATAATTTTACAATTACCTCATGTACCGAGCCAAAAAATGTTAGTAAATGACTTGGTTTACTACCAACCCTAGAGAAGCTATATCTAGATCTGCCATTTTAAGGGACTGATGAGGCTACACATTGTACAATTCTTTTCTCCCTTTTAAATTCTTTCACTCCTTTCAGTGGAATCTTTTGGAAGATACTGTACTTTCTCAAGTTTTAATTGTGTAAAACTTTACTCATTTGAATTGACATGCTAATTAAGGTTGTAAAAATAACTTGCTGAATCAAACTACATTTATTTTGATTATTCCCATCCTGGTTTTCTTCATATTTTCATTATTATTTCAAATATGCATTTAATTTTTGTTTTCATGGTAATTTCAGCCAACTTACCTTCATTTAGATCACTTTGTACAAGAAAATGAATTATCTCATTGTTTTATCCATTTGATTGATTTCTGCTATTGTATATACTTTTGAACTGTCCCAGGTCTTTTCTGAGCTTCTCTATTATTTTTTCTGAACTTTTATCACAGATTCACCTATCATTGTTTTATATGCTCACTTTCTTTCTCTTAGATACTTGACCATCTCCCTGCTTATTATTTAACTAGAGAAATTAAATGGAGAGAGAAAAATAGTTCAATTTAATCTCCAAATTTCTTCCTGTCCTCTCTGCTTTTATAGTGTTTTTCATAAAGTATTGCTTCAATATGAAAAAATAATTCTCATTTAATTATACATATTCATTTATTTTGTAACCATCATTAACACAATACTTCACACATAGTTGGTTAGAAATGAATGGATGTATCCATAGTTTCTTAAAGTAATAAAAAGTCCTATTCTCACTGAGTCAAGTTCTCATTTGCTTTACCTTAAACTCACTGAGTCTAAAAAGTGAGAAAGAGGGAGGGAGGAGGGAAGAGAGAGATATCAAGCATTGCTTAGAAAAAGTTTTCTTAAAGAGCAAATGAGAGAATGAATATATATACATATATATATATATATGTATTTCTAAGAAAGAGAATAAATAAATAAATATATATATATATATATATATATAATATCAAGCATTGCCTAGAGTTTGCTTTAAGAGCAAATGAGAGAATGAATATATATATATTTTTCTAAGAAAGAAAGAAAACTCTTAGAAAGAGTTTGCTAAAGTTGACTCAAGTGTCAGGTAATGTCAGGTAATTTTTTTCTGGAATAGATTTTACATTGAGCAAAAGGTATCTAATGTAAAAATATTCTATGTTTGAAAGTCGTTCATTATCATTGACCTTACACAGAAACCTCATGGAAATGAATACAGTTTTCTAAAGTCATTTTTAGATGTAGTCAAATTATATCAGGTCATATACCTTGAAAGTTAACAAACTGATAATTTCATTTAATTTCGATGGTCAAAAAACATCTTTATCTAGAAAAGGGCATCTGGGAAAAACAAAAAATTAAATATACTTGTATCATGTTTAACTTTGTAGGAAAAAAGTCTAACTTATCTCGAGAAGTAAATATTATATAATAATGAAATAATAAATAATGTTTACAGTGAGACAGTCTTATCTCCAAAAATGAATTTTCAAGTGATTTTTTTTTTTTTAGTCACATCAGTCGTGTCCGACTCTGTGCTACCCCATAGACGCCAGCCCAACAGGCTCCTCTGTCCCTGGGATTCTCCAGGCAAGAACAGTGGAGTGGGTTGCCATTTCCTTCTCCAATCATGAAAGTGAAAAGTGAAAGTGAAGTTGCTCAGTCGTGTCCAACTCTTAGCGACCCCATGGACTGCAGCCCACCAGGCTCCTCCATCCATGGGATTTTCCAGGCAAGAGTACTGGATTGGGGTGCCATTGCCTTCTCCTTTCAAGTGATTATACAATATAAATAAATAGCTGTAGCTCAATGAAATTTAGAGGCGTATAGCTTCAAGGTAATTCAATTAGTTGCTATGTCTTTTGTCATGCTTCTTGATTTTTAAGATATTAGTTTAAAACAGAAATATTTTCATACATTTTCCATAACTTGATTGCTCTTTCATTTCAAAATAAGGATGGAATGGAACCAGAAAAAATAATCATCTTGTAAAAAATATTCAATCATGATATTTTATGTTTTTAAAGATCACTGATGTTTTAGGATATTTATCTAAATTATCTTTCACTTCTAATTGTTTGAATCTTTATTTGCTGGTAATCAACAGCAGGTTACATGCATAAAACCTGTTATAATAAGAATATGGGCAAAACTTTTCTACTTGATTTAATGCGTGCAAATTCAACAATGCACTCTGAAAATGCATTTTTATAACGTACATGTAATATGGAAAGCATTTAGTGCTATGAACAAGTAACCAATTTTAACAAATAGAAAAATCTGTTTTAATGTGATAAATCTACTTCCCTTAGAATATAGTTTATCTAGAACAGGCATGAATATATTTCTATACATTATGACCCACCTAATCAAATTCTTTAGGAGAGGTAATTATTTTATTTTTCAACTTGTATAGTTCATAATTTCCATTAAAAATTGATTATTGATAACTATAGTTTAGAACTCCTGAAGAATAAGCCAATAGCTTGTTCTTTTCTTTTGATACTTTCTGTATAACTACTGGCCCTTGTCAATTAATTCATCATGCTCTGAAGATTTAATCCATCTAGGCTAAAGACCAAGGTACCTTGGTTTAAATTCTCTTCATTACTACTGGCAAGGCCCTTGATTTACTTATCTGTGAATTTCTAGGACATAGAATAGTATATATTAGTTTATCATTAAATGTTACTGAGTGAATTAGATTAATTAGTTCCTTTCAGCAGGCAATTATAGGGCACTTGTTATTCTGTCTCAGAACTCCTATTACATTTCTTATTTGTACTGTTTGATTACTATTTTAATACATACCTTATCTTATGATTGTTTCCCTAGATAGTTTAACACTTTATTTTATTCATATGCAAATTATCAACAGAATTAAATTATATGTTCCTTGTAGTCAGGAATCAGGTCACTCTTTTTATTTGACCCTTTCATAAAGCCAGCACATAAACACACAATAAATATTTTGCTGATTAATCTGAACAGATTGAGAGAACATAGGGAAAATGCTGCCATATTGTCCTATACCACTCAACAAAAGAACACATGTTTTAAGGGAATAGAAATATATTTGTGCTATAAAGTGAAAATAAATTTTACTCAAGAATGTCAGTAATGCTGAAAACAAACCTTGCATAAAATAGTTTGTTCAAAAGAATTAATCAGTGTTGGGGGGGAGTCTTCCATTTTTTATCTTGCAGAATATACTTGCTTCGTAAATTTTGAGTTTGGATTTTATTTGAAATTGAGTTATAAATATGCTTATTACCTAATTTATTTCATGAATAATATCTTGCTCTTCTGTGCCTATTTACTTTCCAACTAATATCAAGACTAGACAGCAGTATGTGTGCACTTTGTCTTATGTTTACGACCTAATGTTTCTTCATTTGTTTACCAAAGAAGTTTCAATAATGTGAAAGTAATGTATTAGTGTACAGAGTTATTCCATGCATATTTTAATTACCCAATGCCAAGCCTGGAGATTCAAAGCATAGACTTTATACATTTAAACCTAGTAGGTTTATAAGAGTGCATAGCATCTATAATCTCCTAGGATACCCCAGCATGATACTCAGCAACAACAGTAGATAAGATTTACTTAATTTTTTCATTCTGCCGAAATCAATCAGTACTTGACACTTTTCAAGAAATCTAATTATAAATAAACCATCTATCTCTTATATCTCTATTCACATTCTGCCCTCATTTTGGCTTCTGGTACTCTCAAATCCCTAAGTTATTCAGGGACCACTACTGTAATGAATAACTGTGGGTTTTCTCTTGACTTTTGCATAAATCTCCCAAGCAAGTACACAATCAACCAAGTCTTACATTCCCTAGGTTTCATCAATGAGACAAGATTTAATTTGGTTTAACAAATTAATTTAATTAACAAGGTTTAATTTGCCAGTTATTCTTCAGTGCAATCTGCCTGCAATGCGGGAGACCTGGGTTCAACCCCTGGGTTGGCAAGATCCCCTGCAGAAGGGAATGGCAAGCCACTGCAGTATTCTTGCCTGGAGAATTCCATGGACAGAGGAGCCTGGCAGGCTACAGTCCTTGAGTTGCAAAGAGTTGGACATGACTGAGAGACTAACACTGTAGTAGTCAGCTTTTAGATCTTTCAGAAAGAATCTTACTGCAAACTAATTAGCCATTTCAAAGTGTTTAACTGTATGCAATGAATGTTTATGTATTGTATAGTCAATATGTTGCTTCGTTCTATACTTATTTTTCTTTACCTGCAGTTATCTTCCTCTTTGTGGCTAAAACAAATGCTGAAGTAATATACTGGCAGAATTTTTCAATATTCTCTGGGAATATGAGACAAAGAGACTGCCTTTTTGAAATAACAAAGCATCTTACTACCTCACTTAGTACTTCTTAATTTGATACTTACCACACCCATGTTAGAGAATGTTGACAAATATATAGAGTTACTGAATAATTTGATAAATTTTGTTTACATGGGTGTGGCATAAAATTACATCCTTCTTTACCTGGAAAAAAAAACTCAGTATGCCCTAAACTGCACTCAATTTACTTTTATATTCAAATACTTTCATAACCTAGAGTCAATTTGGGGTGATTCAGTTCTATAGTATGTTCTATCTATCTATCATCTATCTACCTGTCAACACACACATCAAGATGTAGATCACATATAAAGAAACTGTTCCCTTGATTTAAGACTTGAAATAAAATCAAGACTTAAGATGAGTAAATAATTCAAAAATAACTTTATAGGTCTTTGCACAAATAATATATCTTAGGGGTTTTATATTATAATGAATAATGAAATGCACTTTTTTTCCCCTAAATGACTATGCTGTGTATGCAAAATCCATTATATATGAAAAGGACAAATAACCTGAACTTATGGTGGTAATAACTCACATAGTCTATTAAATAATGCTGATTGTGCTAGAAGGAGAACACCTCTTACCGTTTTTGAAATGGTCAACCAATCAGACACTATATCTATTCTGTTTGGGGAATAAGTGAGGAATCACAAGGAGTAAGGGAGAAAAATCAATCTAAAATAAAATGTGTACAATAGCATTGCCTTTTATTTAAAGTACTTGCATAAGCAAGAAGAAAATCATGATACTTAATGTAAATTTCCCAACTATAAAGAGACTAATCACATGAAAAAGTACTATGAAGTTGGGGGGCACCTATTCAGACCATGGCAGATATGTAGTTGCATTCCATGTGAAGCTTCAAGTGAATATATATGGCAAGAAGAGGATCAAAAACAACTGACATTTGTGCTTGTAATTTTCATCCAAATCTCTCAGACAAGTCAATGAAACCAAACACACATTAAAAAAAAATCATTTCCATTTCCCTGTGGAAGTTTTTGTTTTGCTTGTGGTGTTGGTGGATTAGTAGTAGTAGTGTTAGTTGCTCAGTCGTGTCCAACTCTTTGGGACCCCACAGACTATAGCCCACCAGGCTCCTCTGTCCATGCAAGAATCCTCTGTCCAGGCAAGAATACTGGAGTGGGTAGCCATTCCCTCCTCCAGAGGATCTTCCCGACCCAGGGATCAAACCCAGGTCCCCTGCATTGCAGGCAAATTCTTTACCATTTGAGCTACAGGAAAGCTCCACTGGTGGATTAGTTTCATATGATACTAAGATCTCTGAAATCACAGGGTTATCTTCCAAATTTAACAACCACTAACTAAGGGAAAAGTGTTTCTAACAAATCTGTTTGCTTTTAAGTATTGATTTACTATGTTGGCCTTTCTCCAGAAGATAAATGGGAAGGAGAGTGCTAAGTCAACTTACCTTGTATGTATTTTTATCAGTTAAGCCAGAAGGACAGGTTGGATCTTTGTCTCAGCAGGTAAGACTCTCTAGGAAGAAGAATCACAGGAGATCAGGAGGGGTGGAGACAAGCTATTTACTAAGATCCTAATTAGTAAACAATCGGGGGAATATCTGATTAGGCACATTGTGAAGACTGACAGCAGCAACGGTCCAGGCGTATAGGAAGTTAATGTCAAAAGACCAAACCTATGTGACAGGTAGAAATCCCAGCCATTAGGCAATCGTGTTATCAATTGAGACTAGCTAGGTGTCTCTCTTCCTATTTGACGTATACCACCTATGTGGCTGCCACTGGCTGTGAAAGTCATCTCACTTTACCCAAGTACTTCAAGCTGCTTCAGAGTTTAAGATGCAGCTTTCCACAATGCCGAAAAGTGTTCAGTTTTCTACTGCTAATTTTCATGTAAATTGGTGGTTACATTTTAAAACAGCCTTATTGAGATATAATTTAAATATCTGTTTAGTTTTTAAATTAATTTGTATTAGAGTATAGTTGCTTCACAATGTGTTAGTTTCTACTGTACAGCAAAATGAATTGGCCTTACATATACATATAATCCCACACTTTTGGACTTCATTCCCACTCTGGTCACCACAGAACACTGAGTAGAGTTCCCTGCGCTATACAGTAGGTTCTCAATAGTTATCTAGTTTATGCATAATGTCAGTAGTGTATATGTGTCAATCCCAATCTACCAATTCCTCCCACCACCTCACTTTCTGGCTTAGTTTTTTATATGCCTTTCTTCTTGGCACATATACCTTGTAAAAAACTAAAGGTCCCTTTCTTTCATTGTATCCATGACACATTTTCTCCTTTTCTTAAGAGAGAGTTTTCTTCTTAAAATGTATTCTTTACCTATCTGATATAATAGTTGTCAGTTTTCCATCTGTATCATTTATATTCTAACTATTTATTGGACTAAAGCCTGTTTATAAGGAAGGAGATATGTTCATCTGTTTCATGCTGCTGACAAAAGATTCATAGAGATGTAGGCAAAGCAACAGGTTCAGTTATCAATGAAATATAGTAAGGAAGGGGAAACATTAGAAATAAGATCTAATGGCCTAGAGACTAAGCAACAGATTGAAAGCACAAGCTAACGTTACGAATACTGAGCTCACTTCCGTCCTGAGCTTGTTAATTTTGCCTCAGCTGTCTCTGCAGAAATGGACTAAGCCATGCTAACCAACCTGCAGAGATCATTGTGAGGAATGTCGCCAAAAATAATAAAATGTAAGCATCACTAATTTAATTTTCTAGAGAAATTGAAATGAAAAGCAAACCGAGTATCTAGGACATAGTTTTATTAAGTTTATGCAGAGAACAACCTTTCTAACAATCATCTTATTTCTCTTTATGATTATCTAATTTTATCATATTAGTGTTACCAAGGTGCCATATTATATAGGATGAGTAGAAAACTTGAATTCTGAGTAAAAATTACATTTTCGGTTTTATAATAACATGAGGCAATTCAAGATAGGAGGTTTGTGTTTGGTTATTTACATCAATATTGAACACATTGTGTTTCTTTTTCCTTCTAGTAGACTTTATTTTTAAGGTCATTCACATTAGAGTTTTTTTTTTTCCCTAATGCATAACTATAATTTTTTTAAAGTATAATCCATTGTACAGGCAAATTTTTAAACATTTTGAAAAGAGTTTGAAAATATCTTAAATTCAATGAACAGCAGTATTGGATACTAAAATGCATTGGGTAAATTATTTGTGATAGAGCTTTATTTTTAAAGCATGGTTCATATTTCAGAAAATGTACAGGAACTAAATTACTTCCCTACTTTTCCTGAACAACCTTTTACTGTCTTTTATTTTTTTACTTTTTACTTAAAATGTTACACATCAATAGAGCTCTTTTACAACACTCCTGCATCATATGTTCATTTTCTACTGGATTTTATAGAATTCTATATAGTCTGTGGATTATCAAAATCACTGAGCTCTTTAAGTCAAAGTTTATTAATTCAGAGTGGACATATATTGAGGATGTGTGTGTGTTAAGTCACTTCATCCGTGTCCAACTCATTGTGACCCTATGGACTGTAGCCCACCAGGCTCCTCTGTCCATGGGATTCTTCAGGCAAGAATACTGGAGTGGATTGCCATGCCCTCCTCCAGGGGAACTTCCTGTCTCAGGAATTGGATCCACATTCTTTTACATCTCTTGCATTGGCAGGTAGTTCATTACCACTAGTGCCACCTGGGAAGCACTATGTTGAGGATGACTAAATAAAAATCAAAAGAAAGGTATGGGGTTTAGGAAATACTCTAAATTCCTTCACAAACAATAATGTTGTTCATTAGAAACTCCTATTTTTTTCCCTTGAAAACTTTTTTTTTAATCATGCAAGATTTCTTAGCAATGCAACTGTCACATTATATCAGAACAGACAACTGAGATTGATGGGGACTAATTTGACCTTGAATAATGATTTCAAATATTCTGTAGTATACAATGCTATCTATTGTTAACACAGGCAAGATCCTTGCTAGTTACCTCAATGATTACTTGCTATCACTATATAATTATGAAAATAATTGAACAGTTGTACAATTTTATAATTTATGGAATTACTGAACTATTAATCATTTGTTTCTTAAGTTTTAAGCGAACTTTGGGCTCTACTGAATAAATAGAGGTAAACATAATGTCACATTCTGGGGAGCTTAATATATTCAAATCTTTAAGCAACAATTCTGTTATACTTCTGTTCTCTTTGTTTTTTGTGAATCTATTGTATGTTTTTGATTTGTGGTTGTAAGCAACAATTCTAAATAGTAGATTAGGAGATAATCTGAAAATAATACTATCGTTTATAGAATGTGTTGCTTTTTAACAAGAAAGATCTCTAGAAAACAATAAAATATTAATTATAGCAGTGCACTGGGGGCGGGGGCAGGGGCGGGGAGGGGCAGGTCCTGTGGATCTATCTCTTGCTTCAATAGTGTTTCCATGTTAGAGACCCAGAGACGACCCTTACTCCAGCCTCCCACAACCCTCCAACGTTTTTTTCCAATGTTCCAACCTCTAATCAGCAGCCACTTAGACATCCTTGACCTCCAGGACCAGCCAACACCATTTTTTGAGCTTAACTCCTTTAATACCTGATCAACCATTAAGCTCCCAGACTCATCAGAATTATTACATTGAGCAGGAGGCTGCCATCAACATCTGGGTCACCCTACACTTATTTCTCTCTGGGCTGCCATTTCCACCACGGAGGATGTGACTCTGGACATGTCGGCCACTTTTCTGCGAATTGGCCAAGGAGAAGCACAAGGGCACCCAGCGTCTCTTGAAGATACAAAACCAGCGCGGTGTCAGCGTCGTCTTCCAGGAGGCACAGAAGACGTCCCAGGATGAGTGGGATAAGACCCAAAACGCTATGGAAGCTGCCATTCTCATGAAGAACCTGAGCCTGGACCTGTGGACCTGCATGCCCTGGGTTCTGCCCGAGCAAACCTCCATCCCTGTGACTTTCTGGAGAGGCGCCTCTTGGACGAACAGGTGAAACTCGTGAAGTAGATTAACACCACCTGATCGGCCCCAATCCCCCACTCCCACAGGCTGCCTGAATTGTGTTGGGGGCGGTGAGCTGAGCCAGTAGCTGAAACTCTAGTAAATGGCAACCACGTGACTAACCTCCGCAGGCTGGCTGGTCCCCTGGTTGGGCTGGGCGAATCTCTCTTTGAAAGTTTCACCAGGAGCTTCCGGAGCCCAGCAGTCTTTGAGAAGCCCTCCTGGTGTCAGGGCTGCAGCCTGAAGCCCCTCCCTGCAGCCACTAGGCAGCTTTTTAACCACCCTGGAGCCCTCTCCCAAGCCTCGCACCAAATGAAAACAATAAAGTTATTTGCAGCCAGAAAAAGAAAAAAAAAAGATAATTTACACATGACTTTAATTCTGCTCTTTCTGAAAGGATACCTGGTTTCTGTCTTTGTTTTCCTGAGATACTGAGAATAAGACAAGTAAATTTTGGAGAAGAGGATTTCTTTAGCTGTGTCTCATTTTTTAGAAAATATCTGTTACTGAACCTATTTGTAATCTGGCTTAAACAAGTGAATTATTAATCTAACAGGAGCAAAGACCAGGCATCTATGGTGGGAAACTAACTTTTAAAATTTCTCAAGCCAACACTCAAAGCTTACTCTTTCCTTCCAGTGTCTTATAAAAAAGGTATACTCAAATATATACTGACTTGTATTTTGAGGAGTCTAAGCTAAATGAAAAAAGGACTACTTCACGGGACTTTGGAAAGCTTATGAGAATAAGTTATGTTATTTATTACATGTTGAGGCCGTTGAAAGTGGAACTGGAACTGGGAATTAGATGGCATTGCAGTCAAATGCACCATTAATTTCTTGGAAGCTGGGGAATTAAATTGGACGCAATTAGTTTTTCTCAGTGTTGTGAGCACAGATTGCACACAGACCCCCCTTTCTAAATGTGTGTCACAGACCCAAGGCAACTATGGTAGGACTAGTCCAAGTGTATGTCCTGATCATGAGCCAGTCACTTGTCCTTTCTTTGGAAGGAATGATGCTAAAGCTGAAACTCCAGTACTTTGGCCACCTCATGCGAACAGTTGACTCATTGGAAAAAGACTCTGATGCTGGGAGGGATTGGGGGCAGGAGGAGAAGGGGATGACAGAGGATGAAATGGCTGGATGGCATCACTGACTCAATGGACGTGAATTTGAGTGAACTCCGGGAGTTGGTGATGGACAGGGAGGCCTGGCGTGCTGCAATTCATGGGGTTGCAAAGAGTCGGACACGACTGAGTGACTGAACTGAACTGAATGACATATAAGGACTTCCCAGGTGCCTTAGTGGTAAAGAACCCACCTGCCAATGCAAAATATACAGGTTCAATCCCTGGATAGGGAATATTGCCCCCTGGAGAAGGAAATAGCAACCCATTCCAGTATTCTTGCCTGGGAAATCCCATGGACAGAGAAGCCTGGTGGGCTAAAGTCCATGGGGGTCACAAAGTGTTGGAAATGACTGAGCAACTGAACACCACCAACAGCAATGATGACACATAATGGAGTGTTTAGACATTTCTAGAAATACACAAACTGTTTAAATGTTTGCATTCAAATAATTTTAGCTAAATTCATTTTACATACTTTCTTATTATGTATGGCAAAATTTACTTTCTTTTGGTAAAAATTATCACCTATATCTGCCCAATTGGAAGACAGGACATACTAGAACTTCACTGATAATGAAGAACAGTATATGCATATATTCAGAATATAAACACTACCTTAGATTTATTATGTATAGTAAATAAAGGAAGGGTTTTAATAGATTCTCAATAAAAAGTCTTATCATTTTTTTCTTTCTCAGAATTTTTTCTGAATGAGAATGATAATGGGTTTATCCTCCTAACATAGATGCCTAGCCTGTGCTCCTTTTAGAGTAAAATACATCCTCTTAACAAGAGCCTTCCACAATAGGCTTGACAGTACTTTCTGAACACGTTTTAACAGTACTTGAAATTAATCATCCTAATTCAAAATGACAAGTACTCTGATTTACAATTCACCCACACATTTTTAAATTAAAAAAAATTATTTATCTCTCAGAGATGCTGTGAAGGAA
Organism: Bos grunniens; assembly: GCF_055505025.1. Classification (NCBI taxonomy): domain Eukaryota; kingdom Metazoa; phylum Chordata; class Mammalia; order Artiodactyla; family Bovidae; genus Bos; species Bos grunniens. The sequence continues at coordinate 80,342,436 of NC_141194.1, read as the reverse complement.
ACCAACCCCTAAAGGACCAAAATTCTATAATTATTTAAAAGATGTGTCAGTTCAGTTCAGTCACTCAGTTGTGTTCAACTCTTTGCGACCCCATGAACCGCAAGCACGCCAGGCCTCCCTGTCCATCACCAACTCCCGGAGTTTACACAAAATTGTGTCCGTTGAGTCGGTGATGCCATCCAACCATCTCATCCTCTGTTGTTCCCTTCTCTTCCTGCCCTCAGTCTATCCCAGCATCAGGGTCTTTTCAAATGAGTCAGCTCTTCCCATCAGGTGGCCAAAGTATTGGAGTTTCAGCTTCAACATCAGTCCTTCCAATGAACACCCAGGACTGATACCCTTTACAATGGACTGGTTGGATCTGCTTGCAGTCCAAGGGACTCTCAAGAGTCTTCTTTCTCCAACACCACAGTTCAAAAGCATCAATAATTTTGCACTCAGCTTTCTTTATAGTCCAAATCTCACATCATTACATGACTACTGGAAAAATCATAGCCTTGACTACACAGACTTTTCTTGGCAAAGTAATGTCTCTGCTTTTCAATATGCTGGCTAGGTTGGTCATAACTTTCCTTCCAAAGAGTAAGCATCTATTAATTTCATGGCTGCAATCACCATCAGCAGTGATTTTGGAGCCCCCAAAAATAAAGTCAGCCACTGTTTCCACTGTTTCCCCATCTATTTGCCATGAAGTGGTGGGACCGGATGCCATGATCTTAGTTTTCTGAATGTTGAGCTTTAAGCCAACTTTTTCACTCTCCTCTTTCATTTTCATCAAGAGGCTTTTTAGTTCTTCTTCGCTTTCTGCCATAAGGGTTGTGTCATCTGCATATCTGAGGTTATTGATATTTCTCCCGGCAATCTTGATTCCGGCTTGCGTTTCTTCCAGCCCACCGTTTCTCATGATGTATTCTGCATATAAGTTAAATGTGCAGGGTGACAATATATAGCCTTGACGTACTCCTTTTCCTATTTGGAACCAGTCTGTTGTTCCATGTTCAGTTCTAACTGTTGCTTCCTGACCTGCATATAGGTTTCTCAAGAGGCAGGTCAGGTGGTCTGGTATTCCCATCTCTTTCAGAATTGTCCACAGTTTATTGTGATCCACACAGTCAAAGGCTTTGGCATAGTCAATAAAGCAGAAATAGATGCTTTTCTGGAACTCTATTGCTTTTTCCATGATCCAGTGGATGTTGACAATTTGATCTCTGGTTCCTCTGCCTTTTCTAAAGCCAACTTGAACATCTGGAAGTTCACGGTTCACGTATTGCTGAAGCCTGGCTTGGAGAATTTTGAGCATTACTTTACCAGCATGTGAGATGAATGCAATTGTGTGGTAGTTTGAGCATTCTTTGGCATTGCTTTTCTTTGGGATTGGAATGAAAACTGACTTTTTCCAGTCCTGTGGCCACTGCTGAGTTTTCCAAATTTGCTGGCATATTGAGTGCAGCAGTTTCACAGCATCATCTTTCAGGATTTGAAATAGCTCAACTGGAATTCCATCACCATCACTAGCTTTGTTTGTAGTGATGCTTCCTAAGGCCCACTTGACTTCATATTCCAGGATATCTGGCTCTAGGTGAGTGATCACACCATCTTGATCTTGTGAAGATCTTTTTTGTACAGTTCTTGTATTCTTGTCACCTCTTCTTAATATCTTCTGATTCTGTTCGGTCCATACATTTTCTGTCCTTTTTGAGGCCATCTTTGCATGAAATATTCCCTTGGTATCTTTAATTTTCTTGAAGAGATCTCTAATCTTTCCCATTCTATTGTTTTCCCCTATTTCTTTGCATTGATCACTGAGGAAGGCTTTCTTATCTTTCCTTGCTATTCTTTGGAACTCTGCATTCAAGTGGGTATATCTTTATTTTTCTCCTTTACTTTTTGCTTCTTTTCTTTTCACAGCTATTTTTAGGGCCTCCTCAGACAGCCATTTTGCTTTTTTGCATTTCTTTTTCTTGATCCCTGTCTCCTGTACAATGTCATGAACCTCCATCGATTGTTCATCAGGCACTTTGTCTATCAGATCTAGTCCCTTAAATCTATTTCTCACTTCCACTGTATAACCATAAGGGATTTGATTTAGGTCATACCTGAATGGTCTAGTAGTTTTCCCCACTTACTTCAATTTAAGTCTGAATTTGGCAATCTTGGGAAGAATCTAAAATTCAAAATGGAAGGGAGATTATAGTCACAATACCTCTTTGGAATCATTTAGCTATTTCAAGTAATATTACATACTTTACAAACAATCAACTTATACTTCAAATAAAACATATTATATATATGATACATCGTTCAGACTATTTTCTTAACCAAGTAATTTTTGCAGATTAGTGGTATTGATGACATAGTGTGGCATGAAGAGATATTTTCTTTCAAATGATTTAGGTTGAAACTAAACATGCCTGTTTTATGCAAAAAGTGTGTGTGGTATATTTTCTGTATTGGTGTCAATTTTTGAGATATACAAGAGTGCAGGACTAATTTGCCTTTTTTTAATCCATGTCCTTTCAACGTGTTTTTTAAAAAGTACTTTTTAATAGGTAAGATGTCACTGTAAAAACTGATAAAAATGATAGCAATTATAGGGTGGATTTTAATCTTACAAATTAAGCTAAGAATTATATTTCAGTTCAGTTCAGTTCAGTTGCTCAGTCATGTCCGACTCTTTGTGACCCCATGAATTGCAGCATGCCAGGCCTCCCTGTCCATCACCAACTTCCAGAGTTTACTCAAACTCACGTCCACCGAGTCAGTGATGCCATCCAGCCATCTCATGCTCTGTCGTCCCCTTCTCCTCCTGCCCCCAATCCCTCACAGCATCAAGGTCTTTTTTAATGAGTCAACTCTTTGCATGAGGTGGCCAAAGTACTGGAGTTTCAGCTTTAGCATCATTCCTTCCAATGAACATCCAGGACTGATCTTCTTTAGAATGGACTGGTTGGAACTCCTTGCAGTCCAAGGGATTCTCAAGAGTCTTCTCCAACACCACAGTTCAAAAGCATCAATTCTTGGGCACTCAGCTTTCTTCACAGTCCAACTCTCACATCCATATGTGACCACTGGAAAAACCATATCCTTGACTAGACAGACCTTTGTTGGAAAAGTAATGTCTCTGATTTTTAATACGCTATCTAGGTTGGTCATAACTTTCCTTCCAAGGAGTAAGCGTCTTTTAATTTCATGACTGCAATCACCATCTGCAGTGATTTTGGAGCCCAAAGATATAAAGTCTGACACTGTTTCCCCATCTGTTTCCCATGGGACCAGATGCCATGATCTTCATTTTTTGAATGTTGAGCTTTAAGGCAACTTTTTCACTCTCCTCTTTTACCTTCATCAAGAGGCTTTTTAGTTCCTCTTCACTTTCTGCCATAAGGGTGGTGTCATTTGCATATCTGAGGTTATTGATATTTCTCCCAGCAATCTTAATTCCAGCTTGTGCTTCTTCCAGCCCAGCATTTCTTATGATGTACTCTGCATGTAGGTTAAATAAACAGGGTGACAATATACAGCCTTGATGTACTCCTTTTCCTATTTGGAACCAGTCTGTTGTTCCATGTCTAGTTCTAACTGTTGCTTCCTGACCTGCATACACATTTCTCAAGAGGCAGGTCAGGTGGTCTGGTATTCCCATCTCTTTCAGAATTGTCCACAGTTTATTGTGATCCACACAGTCAAAGGCTTTGGCATAGTCAATAAAGCAGAAATAGATATTTTTCTGGAACTCTATTGCTTTTTCCATGATCCAGTGGATGTTGGCAATTTGATCTCTGGTTCCTCTGACATTTCTAAAAGCAGCTTGAACATCTGGAAGTTCACGGGTCACATATTGCTGAAGCCTGGCTTGGAGAATTTTGAGCATTACTTTACTAGCATGTGAGATTAGTGCAATTGTGCGGTAGTTTTAGCATTCTTTGGCATTGCCTTTCTTTGGGATTGGAATGAAAATTGACCTTTTCCAGTCCTGTGGCCACTGCTGAGTTTTCTAAATTTGATGGCATATTGAGTGCAGCAGTTTCACAGCATCATCTTTTAGGATTTGAAATAGCTCAACTGGAATTCCATCACCTCCACTAGCTTTGTTCATAGTGATGCTTTCTAAGGCCCACTTGACTTCACATTCCAGGATGTCTGGCTCTAAGTGGGTGATCGTACCATTGTGATTATCTCTGTCGTGAAGATCTTTTTTGTACAGTTCTGTGTATTCTTGCCACCTCTTCTTAATATCTTCTGCTTCTGTTAAGTCCATACCATTTCTGTCCTTTACTGAGCCCATCTTTGCATGAAATGTTCCCTTGGTGTCTCTAATTTTCTTGAAGAGATCTCTAGTGTTTTCCATTCTGTTGTTTTCCTCTATTTCTTTGCATTGATCCCTGAGGAAGGCTTTCTTATCTCTTCTTGCTCTTCTTTGGAACTCTGCATTCAGATGCTTATATCTTTCCTTTTGTCCTTTGCTTTTCAATTCTCTCTTTTCATAGCTATTTGTAAGGCCTCCCTAGACAGTTTTGATTTTTTGTATTTCTTTTCCATGGGGATGGTCTTGATCCTGGTAATAAATTAGAGTTCTCATCATGTGAAATATTACCTTAATTTGATGAGCAGTTTTGCATATTAGAGCTCTTTCATTGTAGTAGAAAAACATAAAGTCTAATTCCCTGGTGATTTATATAATAGTGCCCAAACCATTACTAAATGCCCTCTTGGTCTATTAATTAGAATTTTGATGATCAGATGAATTATGAGTCATTGAATTGAGCATAATCAATCATTATGTAAGCCCGTATGAGCCATGCTATTGACATAATTATTAAGAATGCCAATTTCAAACTAATATAATATTATAAGTCAACTATACTTCAATTAAAAAGAAAAAAAAAAAACACAGTTTCAACTTTTCCCATTAAATGTTGGCCAAACAAGATTACATATTTTCTTTTTAAAGTTTTCCTTGCACAGAAAAAATAAATGGTGGGCTTGGCATAACAATAATTTATTACCAGGCAATTATTTATGTCTGAATGTAGTACTTAGCTTTATTTGTAAGATTAAAATTTTAAGAGATATTTTCTTTCAAATATCTTAGGTTGAAAGGTACATGCTTGTGTTATTTCCAGACTCTCCTAACCTAAAGACCATGAATTAGTTGAACCTCTGAGCTCCCAAACTTTCCTTGCAATCTTCATTTCTCCTCTATGTACTAGGAACCAAGTCAGTTTTTTAGAGACTTTTAGTTAGAATTTACTTTTGAGTAGTACTTTCAAGAAGATATAGTTAACTATTTAATAGATGAATATATACATTTCTATCTTTTAAGACCTGAGTTGAAAGAATACTTTTGTGCAACAAACTAGGAGTGTTTTGCACTGATAACAGCTCACATTCATTGTACATTTACTATATGCTCAGCATCATTCTAAGAGCATTACATGCATTTTCCATTATCTCTTCCAACAACCTTTTATAAGTTTTGCTAGTATCCCTATTTAAAAGATAACGAAATAATCACAGAGAGGTTAAATCACTGGCCCAAGATCATACAGCTTGTACACAGAAAAGCTGAAACAGCTCCTATAGAAATTTACTGCATAAAGTTTTCCATTTTTATGCTCAGAAAATCATTCTTTTGTGTTTGGTCTTCATTAACTATGTCAATATCATACTGACTTTTGCCCCAAAGCAGAGCATAAGTAAGTGAGTGAAAGTCACTCAGTTGTGTCTGACTCTTTGTGACACCACGGACTGTAGTCCATCAGGCTCCTCTGTCCATGGGGATTCTCCAGGCAAGAATACTGGAGTGCGTTGCCATGCCCTCCTCCAGGGGATCTTCCCAACCCAGGTCTCCTGCACTCCAGGCAGATGGTCTGAGCCACCAGGGAAGCCCAAAGCAGAGCATACTTACCCTGAAATAAGCACTTAAGCAGTTGTACAGTTAAAAGACAATTGATTTTTCTTCTTCTGAGTGCATGCAATAACATACTTTATGCTGTTTACTAATCTAATAGTGTGGATTCATTGTATATAATGACTGTGTATTGACCAAATTGAAATTTATGCAATATATCAAATTTCTCATTAAGTATATATATTTGTGGCAGATAGATGATTAATACCCCCTGCAACCAAACCCAGAGACTGCTATTAGGAGTGGGCTATGTGTTTGCTTTTAAGCACTTTGCCTGAATAAAATGCATTCCAGACCAAAATATTCTTTTTTTTTTCCCCACAAAACTAGTCTGTTTGTTTTTTTAATAATTAATGCATGAGTTTAACTGAGAACAGATCTGAATAAAGGATAGACTTAAAATGTTGCGCATTTAAAGTTACTGGATGCATTCAGTGAATATCTATTTTTGGTTTCATATATTTGCATGGTGGCATGCCACATAAACCATGGACTAGCCTTATCATCAGACTTGCTGCTGCTAAGTCACTTCAATCATGTCCGACTCTGTGCGACCCCATAGATGGCAGCCCACCAGGCTCTGCCATCCCTGGGATTCTCCAGGCAAGAACACTGGAGTGGGTTGCCATTTCCTTCTCCAATCATCATCAGACTTATGTCCTTTGATTTTTTTGGTCAATGATTTTAATTAAGATGTATCTAAAGTCTTTCATTTTGTGAAACTGTTTCTATACAGTTCTTAACACACCGTGGGAGGAATCTAGCTGAAGATTAACATTTAAATTTTCATGCATTTAAGTTTTCATGTATGCCCACTGGTATACACAGAAGGGAAAAAATCCTAGAATGCTTTCTTTATCAAAATGTATGAATGGTTTTTGACAAATTTCAACAACTTAAGATCAGTTTAAATGAAAATCTAATTAAAATGACAAAAGCAATTCTATGTAAATATATTTATAGTTATATGCCTTGTTCTCAGATCTCAGACGTCCAATCCCCAAATTACATAAAAATTATTATTAATCTCAATAACAAATATGAAAATGAGTATTTTTCCGTTACAGATTTTCTGTGCTTTTTAATTGATAGACTGAAAATTCAGAAGATTTGAGTTTGTAGCATAGACTGCTTTAGATTTCACATTTGCTTTAACTGTTAATTCAGTTATTTTTACATTTCCACCATGATTGACATTGTACAACAATATGGTGTTTATTTCTGTAGTTGTTAAGTTGGTCTATGATGGCTTAGAAAATATGCCATATTCCTTACTGTGTAGTTCTTTTGAAATACCATAAAACTTTTAGAATATTTCTTTGATCATTTAAATTATTAAATGTTAGTCATTGACATTATTGAGAGAGACCATATTTTTAAGAATTTGGCACATACAGTATCGGGCTCAGGCATTACCATTCTTCATATTTGGCAGTTCACTGGAAAGTAAAAAAATATTCAGATACCATTACCATCTCTTCTTTAAAAATACAGACAGTCCTCTAACTTAATGATTTTTTTCAACTTTACCAATGGTGCAAAAGCAATTCAAATTCAGTAGAAACCATAGTTCAAATTTTGAATTTTTATTTTTTACTGGGCTAGCAGTATATAGTGTTACCCTCTCTTGAGGCTGGGCAAGAGTCAGCTCCCATTCAGCCATCACCCATGATCACAAGCATAAATAACTGATATGCTTACAACCAGTCTGTTTTTCACTTTCAGTACAGTAGTAAGTTACATGAGATATTAAGCATTTTTTTATAAAATAGGCTTTGTGTTAGATGATTTTGCCCATTGCAGGCTAATGTATTTGTTCTGAGCAACTTTAGAGTAGGCTAGGCTAAGCTATGATTAAGTGTATTAGTAGGTTAGGTGTATTAAATGAATTTTTGACTTATAATATTTTCAACTTACAGTGTGTTTGGGAACATGACCCCATTGTAAGTTGAGGAAGACCTACATAGACAGTTGCATTCACCTGCAACATACTTGGCAATGAGACTGATATGCACTTGTCATAGAGTCTGTTCATAGAAAATGAGCGATGACAGGACCCAAACATTTATCTTTTCCTTTCTAAAGTTCAGAAATGAAAAAGGTCACTACTGATGTACATAAATATGTACCCTAAATGTCAGGATTCTGTTAGACATAGGCAAAGAAGAAACAAGGAAGAAAAAAAACTCATCAAGAGCATTTACCTTTATAAGAGAGAAGTGTTAAATCTGAAAAGTAAAGTAACTTGGACTACAGAATTAAAGTTTATTCGAAATATTCTGTAAAATAGTATTTCATATCACTTGGATAAAATCACTTAAAAATTCCAATTCCATTTTATATTTTGGATTAAGTAGACTCCTGGTGACCCCATGGACTGCAGCCCACCAGGCTCCTCCATCCATGGGATTCTCCAGACAAGAGTACTCTACTGGGGTGCCACTGCCTTCTCCAAAGTAACATCACACATTAGCATTTATTTATACAAAATAATTTTTAAAGTAATATGCTAGCTATATGAACTTAGGCAATTTACTTAGCTTTCCTATAAAATGAAATATTTCTCACCTTTAAAATGGGGATAACAGCTTTGATACAAAGATTAAATGAATATAATTACATACATAGTTTTAAATAGTTACAGGTAATATATACATTAAGAATATTCAGACTTAGAGAAGAAACATATGGATACCAAGAGTTTGATTGGGATTGACACATACATTGCTATGTATAGAATAAATAACTAATGAGAACCTAACAAAATGAAATAAAAATAACATGAACTTAGATGTTATGCAAAGAATTTTACTAAAATGACTTCATTTTGTCTCTACAACAAAAAAAGAGTATTCACAACATGTACAGGCAGCCTCAAATTGAGACACTGACACATGGCCCAGATGGTAAAGAATCTTCCTGCGATATAGGAGACCCAGATTTGATCACTGGATCAGGAAGATCCCCTAGAGAGGAAATGGCAACCCACTCCAGTATTTTTGCCTGGGAAATCCCATAGACAGAGGAGACTGGAAGGCTATATAGTCCATGGAGTCGCAGAGAGTCAGATACAACTGACCAACTAACACTTCCATACATATTCTGTGGATTTTCAAATATGACTTTGGAAAACTCAGCAGCCATACATACACATATATATTAAATTTAAAATGCTGAAGTTAAGATTATTGAACTGTGTTACAATTTGCTGTTCTTAGCTGGATTATTTGGTGTTTCCTGCCTTAAATTTTCATTATTAAAAGAAACATGAACAGCATAGCTATGAAGGAAGGTTATCTTCACTTAACTATTACAAGATTAATATGCATCAGGAGGCTTATCTGATTGCATCCTTAAGATCATCAGGAGTTAGTTAAAGTGCTAATTCCCCATGTGTAATTGGGCTTTAAAAATTCTATGATTCTCTATTGAAGTGAAGTGCAAGTCGCTCAGTCGTGTCCGACTCTTGGAATGCATCCCTTGGAATTCTCCAGGCAGAGTACTGCCTTTTCCTTCTCCAGAGGATCTTCCCAACCCAGGGATTGAACCCAGGTCTCCCACATTGCAGGCAGATTCTTTACCAGCTGAGCCACAAGGGAAGCCCAAAAATACTGGAATGAGTTGTCTATTCCTTCTCCAGTGGATCTTCCTGACCCAGGAATGGAACTAGGGTCTCCTGCATTACAGGCAGATTCATTACCAACTGAGATATCAGGGATGACTCTCTATTAGTGAGCCAGATATTTTCAGGGCAAAAGCTCTTCCCTAGCTGTCAAGTAGACAAACTTGAAAAGCTATATTAACTCTTAAGATTGCCAAAGAACTATAATTGGCCTAAGGTAATAATTCACTGACTCTCACTTTAGTGATCTAAATGAATTAGGAATTAACTTCAGTTTGCAGTAAACTTTATATTAAATGATAAATTCTAAGAAAATAAAAACACTAAGAAGTAAATTATTTCACTAAATTATTAAAATTTTTATTTTAAACTTCATTTGTATCTTTATGTTCCTATGACTATATTTAATAGATTTGATGGAAAATATATGGATTGATAAATTTGACAAATATGAATGCTCGCTTCAGCAGCACCTATACTAAAACTGGCATGATATAGAGACAATTAGCATGGCCCCTGCATAACAGTGACACACAAACTCATGAAGCAGTCCATGTTTTCAAGAGCTTTGGACTGTAAAAAAAAAAAAAAAGACATATATGATATTAAAGTAAACAAACCAAGACTTTGAAAGTAAGGTTAAGAAATCTAGGATTGTTACAACTCAACTTTTCCTTCATATAAACTCAAAAAAGCCCCCCAACCACTGCTTCATCTCAGGATTTCCATCCCTAATGGAGGGCATGCAAATAAGTTCAGAAAAGGAGAAAGGCATTCATCATTTGGCATTTGGTATTCTTGAATTCTACTATTCTTATTACAGACTGTCTAGCATCATATGACAATATGAGGTTTTATTTTCAATGTAAAATCTCAATGTTAAGTAGCAAATATGTAGAAGTTTAAAAGTCATTCTGTATGAGTGTTAAAATAACTTGGAATCTTTACATCCTTTCTCTTTTGTTTCTTAAATTTCACATGCTATATATGTATGTTATTTATAAGATTTACCACAAAGACCAAAAGGAGTCTCAAATCCTCTACTTTCATAACTAAAATGTTTGGTTTCTAGATATCTCAAAACATTTATTTTAAATATATATATATATATATATATATATATATATATATATATATATATATATATATCCTAATAAGAAAACACACTAGCCTCTGGCTGCTTCAAGGCTATATTTGATGACTCTTTGAACTCCCAGCTTGTTACAGGCAATAGAGAGAATAGCTCTGCTCTCAGTAGTGTTTTTCCTGACAGTAGTTTTGCAGGGTAGTGCAGAGACATCTTTTAAACACACAAACAAATATATTTGTGGTTAAACAAGGACCAGGATCTGCAATGACAACCCAGCAAAGAGCTTCATGCCATATCTTTCCACCTATTTTATAGTCTAGTTTTACCAAGATATTCTCCTAAGAAAATCCTTATCAGGAGGGAAAAAAAAATGAGTTGTATATGGTTCATTCTATCCAGTGTATTAAGCTGTGTTTCTATGGCAACATTTAAAATTTGAAACTCTTCAAAGACTACCATTTCTCATGTTAAACAACAAACTTTTTAGGGAAACTGCTGAACTCACAGTAATGACTTTAAAAAAGAAGTGAGACATTTTTAAGAATTTGTTTTTCTCTATATCTGCAGGAGGCAGGAGAAAAAGGAAAAATGTATAATCTGGCATCCCTTTTCCTTATCCACTTTCTCACTTCAAACAGGTTTCTCATTGTGTTTCTACTCATATTTTCGTAAATTGAAAAATTTGAAATATATTTGTGGTAGGTTTTTGAGGCTGATCAATGTTCTTAGGTCAAAATGTATAGCACAATAAGAGATACTTTATACTACATAGTCTTAACCTTAAAAATTAAATCTGTTATTTCATTTGAGCCCCCAGTAATCTTTTCAAGTATATATATCTGCTTAACAAATATGTGATTGAGTTATAATGGAGTGTTTACCTAAAGTCAAATGTGTATTAAAAGCAGTGGTGGTTCTAGAACCTATGGTTTCTGACTAAATTCTGCTCTCTACCAGGTAGTCTTCTTGATACTCTATTCATTACTGTGTTCTAAGAATGTGGTAGATCTTAGATCCCATTTCACAGTTTCATACTCAGTTCACCATGGACCCTGAGTGTAAAATCATAGTTATCTAAACTTTAGAGAAATATGGAACTATGGTTAGTATGATTACAAGTAAATATAGGAGGCACTGTGCTCATTGCTGCCTATATGCTCATTGCTTCTACTTTGTATCCATAAAACAAGCAGACTACTGGCTTTCTAAATATTATATTAACATTTTCCTCAACATAGATGTATTATAAATAATCTAGTGGGATAATTATGAGAAAAATTCATAATGTGAGTTTGCATATTCAGTAGCAGATTTTCTGGATTACTTAATATATCTGTTGTTAGCCAGTTGAAAAGGTTGTATACATGTGATATAGGTACAAACATATTCCTTCTTATAAATATTAGACAAATTAAGCTCAAAAAATTTCGACTTTCTTTAGTTGGAAGTATCTGGCAGTACAACTTGTCATTAAATCCTCTGTTTTTTTAGCTTCAATGTTTGTATTTGTACATCCTTCTAAAATGTATGAGTCTTCTTGTTTTTATTCAAATATCTAATCTGTCATTTACATCAGTGGAAGAATTCCAAGGAACACCAAAGAGGTAACCAATCTTTATTTATAGGCTCAAGGGTAGAAAGGGACCCTTGGAATGGTCTAATTTTCTCTTAATGTGTTGTACTTAGTTTAGCATGTGCTTGTTGAAAGGTTATTTTGTTTTCTCCTTGACAGTTTCAGTTTAAGGACTTTTGGTACTTACATTATTCCTTTTATTCCCTTGAGTTCATTGTAGTACAGTGAAATAATGAGTCATCAAGTAATATATAATGACCTCAAATGGTTGTTGTAGCTTCCCAAGATGCCAGACATAGAAATAGTTTAAACCCTGACATCTTGATCATTTCACTGAACAAAAATCCAAAGAAGTAGAATTGTAAAAAATATGAAGAACTATTGTAATGCTGAGAGATTTTTAAAGTGTTTAAAGGGTGTTTTGATAATCAGATCTAACAGTGAGTAGGTAAATATTAACTCTGAAAATCATTTGCCTGCAATCATAAGTTTTGTCTGTGGATTCCTAAGATATATTAGGCAAAAAATCCATATAAATGAAATGGATTAATCTAGCAAAATGATTAAGCAAAACAGCTCTGTCTTTAACATTTGGAATTCTCCTTAACCTTGTGCTATAATCACTTTCACTTGTCCACAGCCATTATTCCATGCTAAAATTAGAAATGTGTTTCACTTCTGCTTTCTGAGGGAAGAAAAGACCCATTTTTGAAAAGGAAAATAAAAAGATAATCTGAGCTTTAAAATGCAAAAATATTTCCATTTTTATGCACATTGAAAAAAATCACTGCTAAGAAATCATTTGAAAACAAAATTCATTATGATCCACAGGTGTGACAACTTTTGAATTCCAATATAGACTTTTTTTCTTTCATGAGGATTTATTAATTGCTGAAAGAGTTACTCATGAGAGTTTTTAAAGAGAAATATGGAAAATCATGTCTCCCAAAAAAAGGGCTTATGAAATGCTGGGCTAGAAGAAGCACAAGCTGGAATCAAGATTGCCGGGAGAAATATCAATAACCTCAGATATGCAGATGACACCACTCTTATGGCAGAAAGTGAAGAGGAACTAAAAAGCCTCTTGATGAAGGTAAAAGAGTAGAGTGAAAAAGTTGGCTTAAAGCTCAACATTCAGAAAATGAAGATCATGGCATCTGGTCCCATCACTTCATGGGAAATAGATGGGGAAACAGTGGAAACAGTGTCAGACTTTATCTTTTGGGGCTCCAAAATCACTGCAGGTGGTGACTGCAGCCATGAAATTAAAAGACGCTTACTCCTTGGAAGGAAAGTTATGACCAACCTAGATAGCATATTGAAAAGCAGAGACATTACTTTGCCAACAAAGGTTCGTCTAGTCAAGGCTATGGTTTTTCCTGTGGTCATGTATGGATGTGAGAGTTGGACTGTGAAGAAAGCTGAGTGCTGAAGAATTGATGCTTTTGAACTGTGCTGTTGGAGAAGACTCTTGAGAGTCCCTTGGACTGCAAGGAGATCCAACCAGTCCATTCTGAAGGAGATCAGTCCTGGGTGTTCACTGGAAGGAATGATGCTAAAGCTGAAACTCCAGTACTTTGGCCACCTCATGCGAAGAGTTGACTCACTGGAAAAGATCTGATGCTGGGAGGGATTGGGGGCAGAAGGAGAAGGGGACGACAGAGGATGAGATGGCTGGATGGCATCACTGACTTGATGGACGTGAGTCTGAGTGAACTCTGGGAGTTGGTGATGGACAGGGAGGCCTGGCGTGCTGGGATACATGGGGTCGCAAAGAGTCGGACACGACTGAGTGACTGAACTGAACTGAATTTGTTATTACTGCCCTATGATACTCTGGTTTTCGGTTGTTTGCTTCCTTGGTTTTTTTTTTGTTTGTTTGTTTGTTTGTTTGTTTGTTTTTTACTTTTAGATCAGAATGAATATGCTATATATGAAGTTTTTCTAATCCTTAGAAAACCATCAAAAGGCTGCTCTGGAATTATCTTCTTTGAGCTAAAAACTAGTCAGATAACAGGTGGCCTGAGTGGGTGAGTATGAAATTCAAGGGCTAGAAGGCAGAGATTTGCTTACTTAAAATCTTCCTCTAGTTCAGTGTTTGAACTCCTTAATTTAATTAAAATACCAAGCAGTTTTATTTGATTTCCTCTCTGTAATAATAAAGGCATTGACTAGTAAAATTCCCTGAAACATTCAAGAAATATATTATGATTTGTATTAAAGGTGTACGTGTGTGCATTTGTTGTGTGTTTGCAGGGCCACTATTGATGGTGGAAATGAGAAATAGGCTGTGTGAATTTTGTGAAGGACTAAAGAGTTTGCACTTTATTCTGTGGTCAATATAGATTACTTGAAGTGATGGATAACATGATCATATCTCAAACAGGAGTTAAGTTATAGTGGCAATATTGAGAAGAATGGGAACAAGTAAGAGTCCACAGGCAGGGAGAACTATGTGGAGACCATTAGAATAGTATAGACAAAATTGATGAAGGCCAACAGGAAAGGAAGGAACAGATGCAGTATTTTTGATAAGCTGATACTTAAGGCTAAGTCATCTGGAAAAACTACCAGTGTATAATATCTCAATGAAATATTGATTACTTTTGTCTTTTTCTTGGAGGTCAATCCTCATTTAAATACAGAAGATATTCAGCCCTAGAGAATAATGAAGCACTTACTGGTACTTTAACCATGACACAATGAGACAGTATATTGGACAGAGTTAAAAATTCTATTTCTCAGCTTCCTAATGACAGAATAAGGCTTTATATTTTAAAACAACAAAAGACTTGGATATTTAAAAAACTGAAGAGCTCAGAAAATAATCATTCACTAATAATAAATCACAATGGACTTTATGGTGGTTAAACAATCTTGAGCACTTGTCAATAAAGGAGAAAATAATGATAATTACAAACAGGCTAAACTTTTTACAATTATTACCTGCCTTCTTAAACATAACAGTCAAGCTCAATTCCATGTATCTGAGATTAAGAAAAAATGAAAATATTATTATGCCTATTTCTAATACTACCATTTTTCACTTTTATAGCTTGCCAAATTATCAAAATGATCCTCTAGGCGGTGGCTAAAAAAATAGGTATTCTAAAGCACTCTATTTTTTGTTTTCCAGAATTCTTATGACATATAAGGACATTAAGTACTGCTTTGAAGCAATGCCATTTTGCAATTAAAATTTTATTAAATTAGTTCTGAACCAGAAAGTCTGGCCATCTTCCTCTCCTTTTTCCTGTTCTTTGAATTATTTTTTGGACCTCAGCATAAATCAAGGAAAACAGACCCTGTGAATAGAGTATGGGCAGAATGTTTCTTCTTCTGAACACATATTGGGTTGGCCAAAAAGTTTGTTCAGGTTTTTCCATAGATGTTATAGAAAAATCTGAAGAAACTTTATAGTCAACCCAATGGTAATTATTAAAGGTTGATCAGATAGTGTGTACTTGAGAAGATATTTTAAAACTGCATATTTAGGTTCAATGCACAAAGCACACATGAGTACACATACACACACACACACACATTTATAAAGACTGGTGTAAAACAGAACTAAATTTAAAGTATCACACTAACCCCCACTCAAATTATGCCAACCTTCCCAGTTGTATTCTTACTTCCATATTCCTAACTCGAACTGGAAAAAAAGAAAGGTGATAGACATTACCAGAAAGTACTGTTGTTGATTTGGTAGTTAGGATGGAAACAAGAGAGAAAACACACATCTAGTGTTGCAATGATGTTGAAGATTAGCAGCTAGACCATACTGGGGAATGAATAGAGCCTTAATAATAATTATTTACAAGGAAAGATAGCATTTATTTATTTATTTTTTCCTTCTGTTTCAAATTCTGGTGGTCTCAATCTTGTGAGGTTCAAATGAAATGATGAATGTGAAAGTGCTTTGCATAAAGTATCATAAATTTTAGAACAGGATACATTTGAGTTTAGGTAACATTTCAAATGATGTAGGAATTTTCATCTCTCCTACTCAGACTTAGTTTATCAGCTACCCACTCATCACTTTGAAAATGTTAGCCTTAAGCCATTTCATTTTTATTATGTAACTACTTAAAAAAGCTATGAACTTAGCTAATAAAATGTGCTTGCTGCCTATGTAATCTGTCAATTAAAAGGGCTTATTTTAATCTATAAAAAGATATCCTCTTAGATTTCCACAGGAGTTTGCTAAAGAAAAAATAAATAAATACAATTTAAATAAAACAGGCAGAAATATTAAATACTGGAAAAACATCTGCTAAACTATCAATTGGAAACACATTGTTAGACTTGTTAGTAAAATGATTATGTAAACGATTTTAAATTGAGCCCTTCTGTGTGCATGGGTTTGTTTATTCTCTCCTTTATTCCTTCCATACTTAATGTACAATTGCTACATGTCCTGTGTCCTTTCTTGGCAATCTGAAACAACATTACCATCATAGAATTTTTTAAATGAAAGAGAATTTAGAGACTATCCAGTAAGAAAATGACACCCATCTGGAATGTAAGTTCCATGAAAATAGAGGCCATTTTATATTTACAGTATAGCTGCATTCCTAAACCTAATCGCTTATCAGTTCAGTTCAGTTGCTCAGTCGTGTCTGACTCTGCATACCCATGAATTGCAGCACACCAGGCCTCCCTGTCCATCACCAACTCCTGGAGTTTACTCAAACTCCTGTCCATCAAGTCAGTGATGCCATCCAAACATCTCATCTTCTGTTGTTCCCTTCTCCTCCTGCCCCCAATCCCTCCCTGCATCAAGGTCTTTTCCAATGAGTCAACTCTTTGCATGAGGTGGCCAAAGTATTGGAGTTTCAGCTTTAGCATCATTCCTTCCAATGAACACCCAGGACTGATCTCCTTCAGAATGGACTGGTTGGATCTCCTTGTAGTCCAAGGGACTCTCAAGAGTCTTCTTCAACACCACAGTTCAAAAGCATCAATTCTTTGGCACTCAGCTTTCTTCACAGTCCAACTCTCACATCCATACATGACCACTGGAAAAACCATAGTCTTGACTAGATGGACCTTTGTTGGCAAAGTAATGTCTCTGCTTTTTAATATGCAATCTAGGTTGGTCAAAACTTTCCTTCCAAGGAGTAAGAGTCTTTTAATTTCATGGCTGTAATCACCATCTGCAGTGATTTCGGAGCTCCAAAAAATAAATTCAGCCACTGTTTATCCATCTCTTTGCCATGAAGTGATGAGACCAGATGCCATGGTCTTAGTTTTCTGAATGCTGAGCTTTAAGCCAACTTTTTCACTCTCGTCTTTCACTTTCATCAAAAGGCTTTTTAGTTCTTCACTTTCTGCAATAAGAGTGGTGTCATCTTATGCATCTGCATATCTGAGGTTATTGATATTTCTCCTGGCAATCTTGATTCCAGCTTGTGCTTCTTCCAGCCCAGAGTTTCTTATGATGTACTCTGCATATAGGTTAAATAAGCAGGGTGACAATATACAGCCTTGATGTACTCCTTTTCCTATTTGGAACCAGTCTGTTGTTCCATGTCCAGTTCTAACTGTTGCTTCCTGACCTGCATACACTTTTCTCAAGAGGCAGGTCAGGTGGTCTGGTATTCCCATCTCTTTCAGAATTGTCCACAGTTTATTGTGATCCACACAGTCAAAGGCTTTGGCATAGTCAATAAAGCAGAAATAGATGTTTTTCTGGAACTCTATTGCTTTTTCCATGATCCAGCGGATGTTGGCAATTTGGTCTCTGGTTCCTCTGCCTTTTGTAAAACCAGCTTGAACATCTGGAAGTTCACGGTTCACGTATTGCTGAAGCCTGGCTTGGGGAATTTTGAGCATTATTTTACTAGAGTGTGAGATGAGTGCAATTGTGCAGTAGTGTGAGCATTCTTTGGCATTGCCTTTCTTTGGGATTGGAATGACAACTGACCTTTTCCAGTCCTGTGGCCACTGCTGAGTGTTCCAAATTTGCTGCCATATTGAGTACAACACTTTCTCAGCATCATCTTTTAGGATTTGAAATAGCTCACCTGGGATTCCATCACTTCCACTGGCTTTGTTCGTAGTGATGATTTCTAAGGCCCACTTGACTTCACATTCCAGGAAGTCTGGCTCTAGGTGAGTGATCACACCATGGTGATTATCTGGGTCTTAAAGATCTTTTTTTGTACAGTTCTTCTTTGTATTTTTGCCACTTCTTCTTAATATTTTCTGCTTCTGTTAGGTCCATACCATTTCTGTCCTTTATGGAGCCCATCTTTGCATGAAATATTCCCTTGCTATCTCTAATTTTCTTGACAAGATCTCTAGTCTTTCTCATTCTGTTGTTTACCAAGCGTATATCAGCATAATCCGATTTACCAAGTGTATATCAGCAACTTGCTCAAGTTCACAAAACTAGAATCTGGATCTTCACTCCTAGCTTAGGGCTTTGCCTGCCATGCCACACTGAGTTTCTTTAAGGATGTGATGTCATCTTCAAATGAGAAAAATTTAAGTAGGAGGATAACATTTTCTTCATTATTAATGCATAGGACCTATCACTCAGTAATGTCTGACTCTTTGTGACCCCATGGACTGTAACCTACCAGGCTCCTCTGTCCATGGGATTTTCCAGGCTAGAATACTGGAGTAGGTTGCCATTTACTTCTCCAACTCTCACTAAATTCATTACTCTTGAATCTGATTATGCTGATATACACTTGGTAAATTATAAATTATGCCTACTTCACTTGGTTTATAATTGGACAATATCTGATTACAATTTCTTGACTTAAATTTGGAACCATGGGAAAAACAGTAGAATTAAGTGACCAAAATAACAAAATGCGTATTGTCCTTTTTAAACAAGCTGTAATTAATTACTAGATCTAAAAACATATATAATCCAAGAAGTTTCTTCATTATCTTGCCAAGAATGAAAACTCTGGAAAAAACAGTTATGCATAAGATTAGTTGATAGATTATATTCTGTGTGGATTAAAAGTGTCTGAGATGTGTATATATGTGTATATATATATATATATATATATAGTCCAAAAAGACACATGTACCCCAATGTTCAGAGCAGCATTATTTACAGTAGCCAAGATATGGAAGCAACCTAAATGTCTGTCAACAGATGAATAGATGAAGCAGATGTGGTACATATATACAGTGAAATATTACTCAGTCATAAAAAGGAATGAAGTAATGTCATTTGCAGCACCATGGATGGACCTAGAGACTGTCATATTTTTTTTAATTTATTTTATTTTACACTATTGTATTGGTTTTGCCATATATCAAAATGAATCCACCACGGGTATTCAGACAGAGAAAGACAAATATCATATGATATCACTTGTATTTGAAATCTTAAAAAATATACAAATGAACTTATTTACAAATAGAAACTAACCCACAGACATAGAAAACAAACATGATTATGAAAGTAGGGGAAGGATAAATGAAAAGTTTGGGATTAACAGATACAAGCTATGATATATAAAATAAACAAGGTCCTACTGTTTAGCACAGGGACTATATTCAATATCTTGTAATAACCTATAATGGAAAAAAATCTGAAAAAGAATATATATATATATAGATAGATAGATAGATAGATGGCTTCCTTGGTGGCTCGGCAGTAAAGAATCCACCTTCAAATGGAGGAGACATGGATTCAATCCCTGAATCAGGAAGATCCCCTGGAGAAGATAATGGCAACCCACTCCAGTATTCTTGCCTGGGAAATCCCATGGACAGAGGAGCCTGGTGGGCTACAGTATATGAGGTCACAAAGAGTCAGACACAACTTAGAGACTAATTATTTTGCAGACACCAAAAACTAAAACAACACTGTACATCAACTATACTTCAACAACAAAAATCAATTGTTTAGAATTAACAATTAACATTACCTTGCATTCAGAGAAAGAACTTAAAGATTAGGAAATTCACTTCATAAACTCACACTTATTTTTTCAATAAAATCAGAAATAAATACCTAGAACCATAAAGAGATATATGTTAAAAGTATTAATGGAAGAAAGATAAATTAATACCTTTAAAATGCTGACTGAGATTTAATTAGTGTAGATTAAACTTTGCCATTTTTTCTCTCAACAGTAACTTTTTAGATGTATTTTTTAAGTGAGCAGTACAATTTTAAGTAGAAATTGAATCTTTTATAAAGCTGGACTACTTAGTGTCTATAATTAGTGGGTGGCAACAAATTTACATTGAAATTTCTAGATGACATTTTCATATGTAAGTGTGCTTTTTATGTCATTAAAAATGCTGCTCTTTTTAAACTTCAAAATTCAAAGAAATGAGGTTGCCTTAGAAATGAGATTTTTCATTCTTTTAAAGAATATTTCATTAACTTTCAGCTGCTTATTAAGTTTTAGAGCAAGGGCTCCTAACATCTTCATTGAAATAAACCTTTTCTTTTTTTGCCTACCCAGAAAAAAAAATAGAAACTTACAATTCATTTAAAGATAAGATCTGTCTCCCTGTCTCCCTCTCCCCTCCCTAGTCCCCACCCCATACCTTTTCCTTATGACTGGGAAACCATATAAACTACTACCTGTGTATAGTAGGCGTCAGCCAGACTTCTCCTTAAGCGACCCCCCACCTTTTTTTTTTAATGAAGTAAAACAGTCCATTGCATATAACTATTTGAAAAGGAACAAAGAGTCAGACACAACTGAGTGACTGAACTGAACTGAACTGAGTATGCCCTTATTCACTTCATTCAAAGGTTTCCATTAATTTAATATTATTTGTATGTAAATCGAAGCTCCTCTTTCTGCCAAATTGGAAAACATGTACTCATATTGATGATACCAGTTAAGCAGAGCATAATATGAGACTATAATTATGGCAATAATATAAATAGACCAAACATTTCAGAGATGTCACAACTCTGTGTCACTTTTGGAAGTCTGATAAAACACTTCAGTATTTGAAACACAGGTTGACTTCTAAACTTTTTTAAATCCATCAGTGGTTATTACATATACAAAAGATAAACATTCTCTTGGTGCTTTTCTTTGTAATGCATGTGGAAATATAAATAATAAATATAATAGAGATAACTTATCTTTATACTGCTGCTCATCTATGCAAGTATATCATTTAGTCATAAAAAACACTTTTATAACACAAAATGTCACTTTTATACACTGAATGTCATATTTGTACCTCCAAATTTTGCATTCCAAGTAAATGTAAGCTGAAGTTTCACTGAAATAAGAGTTGTGGTGGGGGGGGAGCTTATTATTCTTAAAATTTATACACTGGCAAAGAAGAGAATAAGCCTTTAGAAATTTCAGACACTCTATATTCAAAGTGATGACTTCTGAATATATCTAATAAAAATTATATTTATAACACAAGAAAGCAGCTTTATATTGAAAACCCTTTGAGACAGTCTATACTAGCAAATTAAATAAGCCACCTGTTTATCATTAACTACTTACCAACTTAGTGTTTTTATATTTTTGTATCAGCTTTACTTTAGAATTCCACTGAAGTATTCTGACATACTTTGTATTATGACTTCTTCTCACATATTGTAAAATGACTTGCTTACCAAGACTGAAGAATGCAATAAGAGGAGATTATTCACTGACCTTAAGTAAAGACATTGCTCTAAGAGCTTTTTCAGTTCAGTTCAGTCGCTCAGTCATGTCTGACTCTTTGCGACCCCATGGACTACAGCACGCCAGGCCTCCCTGTCCAGCACCAACTCCCGGAGCTTACTCAAACTCATGTCCATTAAGTCGGTGAGAGCTTGTGGCCAAGCATATATGTAGCTGGACAAGAGTCCAAAGATTATACTTATTTAAAAAGAGGCATTGATTATACTAAAATTAAATATTCTTTGGGCTTCCCTAGGGCTCAGCTGGTAAAGAATCTGCCTGCAATGCGGGAGACCCTGGATTGGGATCCCAGGGTTCAATCCCTGGGTTGAGAAGATCCCCTGGAGAAGAGAAGGCTACCCACTCCAGTATTCTGGCCTGGAGAATTCCATGGACTGTATAGTCCATGGGGTCGCAAAGAGTTGGACAGGACTGAGTGACTTTCACTTTCACTTTCAAATATTCTTTACCAAGAAAAAGTATGCTTTGGAATGTGTTTTCACACATTTCTTCTTCCAAGCCAGATGTTTAGTAACAGAAAGTACCGCTCTTACTTCAGTCTTGAAATTTGTAAAATCTACTTTAATAGTTAACGCTGGTTCTCTTGCTTATTTCATCAAAGGGGGAGATATTTTTCTAAAGAAAGACAGATGATTTCCACTTTCTTGAGACTATTCAAAAACACACTAAGTGCAAAAGATTTTTGGCATAAAAAGTATTGCAGGTTTTTTTTTTTTCAAAATATCAAATTTATGAAAATGGGGATGATAGTGGGAGTATTTTATTTCTCCTCACAGCCTTTACAAATGTTTTATATGAAAGAATATAAGATACCTCTTAAAATAACTGTGATATACATGAATTTGCTATTTTAAAAGTTTAAAATAGCTCTTTTAAAAATCAAAAACCTGTACTGTAAGACTTTCATCTCTCAGGCCAGACAGGTGATGTTTATATAAATATTTTAGATACAATAGGTTGAAAGAGTAAAATCTTTCAACAATAATGAGTTGTAATTTGATACACTGAAAACTAGAAGAGCAGTAATAGAATCTGTGTACTGCAGTCAGAACACTTTAGTAAAATAAATTTGGTGGGTATTATTTTTTTTTCTAAAGGCAATATTCATGTTTAAAAAATTGTTATATTAATTCTACCACTTATATTATAAATGCCATTAATTTGTGTATAAATACCATGATAGTGAATTAGTGCACCATTGAGTAACAGCTCTAAGATTGATGAATGAATACTTAAACTTTTTAATAGTGTCTAAATGCCCTGGACTAATTAAATCTTCTCATCCCTCCAGAACAATGTTTAATTAACTTGACTCTACAGCTTATAAGCAAGATGTCAATACAGTATTCTTGTTTCACATATTCAGTGGTACTTTGGCACTTTAGTACCTTCAAAAGCTGTTAAGATGAATGCAGCTTAGCTCTTTATATCCTTTAATCATGGAGACCCTGTCTCCATGTAAATAAAACTATCACTTTGCATTGGTGCCACTTCATTGAACTGATCTCACAAATTCTGATTTCATCAATATAGTAATCTATTACTACAACTGACATAATTTTTATTATTACTATGTGTGATTATACATGCTGATACAGCTTTCAAGAGTTGATTTCTCTGCCTACAACAAATGAAACTGAAATTACCAGGGAGATTGTCAGTCCCTGGATTGTCAAAACAACACATTCACCTGAGAGAGGTTATAACAGTAGATTAGTATAGATTCCTAGGCTTCCCAGGTAGCTCAGTAATAAAGAATCTGAACCCCTGGAGTTCAGAATCTGAACCCAGGCTGAACCCCTGGGTCAGGAGGACCCCTGGAGTAGGCAATGGCTATCTACTCCAGTATTCTTGCCTAGGAAATTCCATGGACAAAGGAGCCTGGTCGGCTACAGTCCACAGGGTCGCAAAAGATTATAATACGACTTAGTGACTAAACAACAAGCATAGATTCCTAGGACTTTCTAAAGAATGTAGTCTAATTGTTTTATTTTACAAATGAGAATTCAATTAAGTGTTTTTACCTAGCCCCTACATTTTCCCCATTGTCACTATTCAAGTCAGTGAAGTGTAACAGTATTAAGCCTTCAATAAAGGAGAGTTGATATAAAGCAAAGTGTTTTAAAATCAACAATATAAATTAAGGTCATTTTGGTAATTCTCTGACAGCCTTTCCCTGTTAGCATTCATAATTTATTCTAAAGATTTTATAGTCCTCTGCTGCTGCTAAGTCACTTCAGTCGTGTCCGACTCTGTGCAACCCCATAGACGGCAGCCCACCAGGCTCCCCCGTCCCTGGGATTCTCCAGGCAAGAACACTGGAGTGGGTTGCCATTTCCTTCTCCAATGCATGAAAGTGAAAAGTGGAAGTGAAGTCGCCCAGTCGAGTATGACTCTTAGCGACCCCATGGACTGAAGCCCACCAGGCTCTTCCATCCATGGGATTTTCCAGGCAAGAGTACTGGAATGGGGTGCCTCAGACATGATTAAAATGAATCTTTCATTAAGAAAAAAAACTTTGTTATCTAAAATTTTTAACCCATTCAGGAAATGAGAATCTTGTAGCAGGAGGAAGAAGAATTTTTGGTTACTCTACAGCATGTTTCAGAAATAATTCTCCATTGGTTCCACATTCTCCAGAGTCCTTCTTCCAGGGACATAAAAACAAGGAATGTCAGCACTTTAATGCTACTGAGCATATACAAATTTTGTAACCATTTTTCTCCAGTCAGAAAGTGCTATCTACTCTTTCTTTGAAAAGGTATTTCCACTGATGATCTATTGCCAGAATATTCATCTTCAGTTGTGGCTGAAGCTTCAATGTGAGAATGTATTAGGGACTTATTTCTGAGAGGGCAATATGTCTTTTGGGGGAGGAGCAAGGTTGTTATTTCTAATTCAACCTCTTGTGAATTATTTTAAAATATGAGTTTGTTAAAATGTCCACAATTTAAAATGTTTTGTTTAATTTGGAAAGTAGGCAAAGGTAGAAAGGAAGGAAAAGTTTATCTGTATTACCTCCATCCAAAATAATTATATTTTTTATTAAAGAAACCTTTTAAATAACATTTTTAAAGCAGATTTATGATAAATATCAAGGAACATAACTGTAAGATGAGTACATTAATTAGCGGTCATGCAATTACATTATAGATACAACCTTACATTAAGTAAAAATAACAATATTTTCATAATATAATATTTCAGATAACAAAATAAAATAAAAATCTTATGAATTGCATTTTATTTTCTTTTTGAAAGAAGAATGAGAAATTTTAAAAATTACTTTAATATTGGATGTATCTTATATATTCTTTTCTTAGGATAAATAAAATTTGTATGTAAATTCAGTACCTGAAATATCATTTTGAAAATACAGCTATAGTGGAATTCATGGCATTGACTTTATTATTCTGAGGTTCAGAAGAGATTTTGTGAATTAAAAAGACTATTCCTGTCATTTATACCAGTTATATTTTCTTCCAGTAAGCATTTAAACTTGTTTTGAAAAATTATATGAAGAACAGTTACTTGGTATATATTATAAGAGATAAAGTAGAAAATCTATATGAAAAACAATATTCTGAAAACGCACATTGTTCAGAAGGAACTAAGTCCCTGCTGGTTCATAGACACAATTATATTTGTACTTTCACAATACACTATTTTGTGCTCTTTTCATCATTTAATAATGTACCCATGTTTTTTTGTTTTTTAATTTTTATTTTTTTTAACTTTTATTTTTTATTTTTTTTCTAATTTTATTTTATTTTTAAATTTTACATAATTGTATTAGTTTTGCCAAATATCAAAATGAATCCACCACAGGTATACACGTGTTCCCCATCCTGAACCCTCCTCCCTCCTCCCTCCCCATACCATCCCTCTGGGTCGTCCCAGTGCACTAGCCCCAAGCATCCAGTATCGTGCATCGAACCTGGACTGGCAACTCGTTTCTTACATGATATTTTACATGTTTCAATGCCATTCTCCCAAATCTTCCCACCCTGTCCCTCTCCCACAGAGTCCATAAGACTGTTCTATACATCAGTGTCTCTTTTGCTGTCTCGTACACCGGGTTATTGTTACCATCTTTCTAAATTCCATATATATGCGTTAGTATACTGTATTGATGTTTTTCCTTCTGGCTTACTTCACTCTGTATAATAGGCTCCAGTTTCATCCACCTCATTAGAACTGATTCAAATGTATTCTTTTTAATGGCTGAGTAATACTGCATTGTATATATGTACCACAGCTTTCTTATCCATTCATCTGCTGATGGACATCTAGGTTGCTTCCATGTCCTGGCTATTATAAACAGTGCTGCAATGAACATTGGGGTACACGTGTCTCTTTCCCTTCTGGTTTCCTCAGTGTGTATGCCCAGCAGTGGGATTGCTGGATCATAAGGCAGTTCTATTTCCAGCTTTTTAAGGAATTTCCACACTGTTCTCCATAGTGGCTGTACTAGTTTGCATTCCCACCAACAGTGTAAGAGGGTTCCCTTTTCTCCACACCCTCTCCAGCATTTATTATTTGTAGACTTTTGGATCGCAGCCATTCTGACTGGTGTGAAATGGTACCTCATAGTGGTTTTGATTTGCATTTCTCTGATAATGAGTGATGTTGAGCATCTTTTCATGTGTTTGTTAGCCATCTGTATGTCTTCTTTGGAGAAATGTCTATTTAGTTCTTTGGCCCATTTTTTGATTGGGTCGTTTATTTTTCTGGAGTTGAGCTGTAGGAGTTGCTTGTATATTTTTGAGATTAGTTGTTTGTCGGTTGTTTCAATTGCTATTATTTTCTCCCATTCTGAAGGCCGTCTTTTCACCTTGCTAATAGTTTCCTTTGATGTGCAGAAGCTTTTAAGGTTAATTAGGTCCCATTTGTTTATTTTTGCTTTTATTTCCAAAATTCTGGGAGGTGGGTCATAGAGGATCCTGCTGTGATGTACATCAGAGAGTGTTTTGCCTATGTTCTCCTCTAGGAGTTTTATAGTTTCTGGTCTTACATTTAGATCTTTAATCCATTTTGAGTTTATTTTTGTGAATGGTGTTAGAAAGTGGTCTAGTTTCATTCTTTTACAAGTGGTTGAGCAGATTTCCCAGCACCACTTGTTAAAGAGATTTTCTTTAATCCATTGTATATTCTTGCCTCCTTTGTCAAAGATAAGGTGTCCATATGTGTGTGGATTTATCTCTGGGCTTTCTATTTTATTCCATTGATCAATATTTCTGTCTTTGTGCCAGTACCATACTGTCTTGATAACTGTGGCTTTGTAGTAGAGCCTGAAGTCAGGTAGGTTGATTCCTCCAGTTCCATTCTTCTTTCTCAAGATTGCTTTGGCTATTCGAGGTTTTTTGTATTTCCATACAAATTGTGAAATTATTTGTTCTAGCTCTGTGAAGAATACTGTTGGTAGCTTGATAGGGATTGCGTTGAATCTATAAATTGCTTTGGGTAGTATACTCATTTTCACTATATTGATTCTTCCAATCCATGAACATGGTATATTTCTCCATCTATTAGTGTCCTCTTTGATTTCTTTCACCACTGTTTTATAGTTTTCTATATATAGGTCTTTAGTTTCTTTAGGTAGATATATTCCTAAGTATTTTATTCTTTCCGTTGCAATGGTGAATGGAATTGTTTCCTTAATTTCTCTTTCTGTTTTCTCATTATTAGTGTATAGGAATGCAAGGGATTTCTGTGTGTTGATTTTATATCCTGCAACTTTACTATAGTCATTGATTATTTCTAGTAATTTTCTGCTGGAATCTTTAGGGTTTTCTATGTAGAGGATCATGTCATCTGCGAATAGTGAGAGTTTTACTTCTTCTTTTCCAATTTGGATTCCTTTTATTTCTTTTTCTGCTCTGATTGCTGTGGCCAAAACTTCCAAAACTATGTTGAATAGTAATGGTGAAAGTGGGCACCCTTGTCTTGTTCCTGACTTTAGAGGAAATGCTTTCAATTTTTCACCATTGAGGATAATGTTTGCTGTGGGTTTGTCATATATAGCTTTTATTATGTTGAGGTATGTTCCTTCTATTCCTGCTTTCTGGAGAGTTTTTATCATAAATGGATGTTGAATTTTGTCAAAGGCTTTCTCTGCATCTATTGAGATAATCATATGGTTTTTATTTTTCAATTTGTTAATGTGGTGTATTACATTGATTGATTTGCGGATATTGAAGAATCCTTGCATCCCTGGGATAAAGCCCACTTGATCATGGTGTATGATCTTTTTAATGTGTTGTTGGATTCTGATTGCTAGAATTTTGTTAAGGATTTTTGCATCTATGTTCATCAGTGATATTGGCCTGTAGTTTTCTTTTTTGTGGGATCTTTGTCAGGTTTTGGTATTAGGGTGATGGTGGCCTCATAGAATGAGTTTGGAAGTTTACCTTCCTCTGCAATTTTCTGGAAGAGTTTGAGCAGGATAGGTGTTAGCTCTTCTCTAAATTTTTGGTAGAATTCAGCTGTGAAGCCGTCTGGACCGGGGCTTTTGTTTGCTGGAAGATTTTTGATTACAGTTTCAATTTCCATGCCTGTGATGGGTCTGTTAAGACTATCTATTTCTTCCTGGTCCAGTTTTGGAAAGTTGTACTTTTCTAAGAATTTGTCCATTTCTTCCACGTTGCCCATTTTATTGGCGTATAATTGTTGATAGTAGTCTCTTATGATCCTTTGTATTTCTGTGTTGTCTGTTGTGATCTCTCCATTTTTGTTTCTAATTTTGTTGATTTGATTTTTCTCCCTTTGTTTCTTGATGAGTCTGGCTAATGGTTTGTCAATTTTATTTATCCTTTCAAAGAACCAGCTTTTGGTTTTGTTGATTTTTGCTATGGTCTCTTTTGTTTCTTTTGCATTTATTTCTGCTCTAATTTTTAAGATTTCTTTCCTTCTACTAACCCTGGGGTTCTTCATTTCTTCCTTTTCTAGTTGCTTTAGGTGTAGAGTTAGGTTATTTATTTGACTTTTTTCTTGTTTCTTGAGGTGTGCCTGTATTGCTATGAACTTTCCCCTTAGGACTGCTTTTACCGTGTCCCACAGGTTTTGGGTTGTTGTGTTTTCATTTTCATTCTTTTCTGTGCAAATTTTGATTTCTTTTTTGATTTCTTCTGTGATTTGTTGGTTATTCAGCAGCGTGTTGTTCAGCCTCCATATGTTGGAATTTTTAATAGTTTTTCTCCTGTAATTGAGATCTAATCTTACTGCATTGTTGTCAGAAAAAATGCTTGGAATGATTTCTATTTTTTTGAATTTACCAAGGCTAGCTTTATGGCCCAGGATGTGATCTATCCTGGAGAAGGTTCCATGTGCGCTTGAGAAAAAGGTGAAATTCATTGTTTTGGGATGAAATGTCCTATAGATATCAATTAGGTCTAACTGGTCTATTGTATCATTTAAAGTTTGTGTTTCCTTGTTAATTTTCTGTTTAGTTGATCTATCCATAGGTGTAAGTGGGGTATTAAACTCTCCCCCTATTATTGTGTTATTGTTAATTTCTCCTTTCTTACTTGTTAGCATTTGTCTTACGTACTGTGGTGTTCCCGTGTTGGGTGCATATATATTTATAATTGTTATATCTTCTTCTTGGATTGATCCTTTGATCATTATGTAGTGACCTTCTTTGTCTCTTTTCACAGCCTTTGTTTTAAAGTCTATTTTATCTGATATGAGTATTGCTACTCCTGCTTTCTTTTGGTCCCTATTTGCATGGAAAATCTTTTTCCAGCCCTTCACTTTCAGTCTGTATGTGTCCCCTGTTTTGAGGTGGGTCTCTTGTAGACAACATATGTAGGGGTCTTGTTTTTGTATCCATTCAGCCAGTCCTTGTCTTTTGGTTGGGGCATTCAACCCATTTACGTTTAAGGTAATTACTGATAAGTATGATCCCGTTGCCATTTACTTTATTGTTTTGGGTTTGAGTTTATACACCGTTTTTGTGTTTCCTGTCTAGAGAATATCCTTTAGTATTTGTTGGAGAGCTGGTTTGGTGGTGCAGAATTCTCTCAGCTTTTGCTTGTCTGAAAAGCTTTTGATTTCTCCTTCATACTTGAATGAGATCCCTGCTGGGTACAATAATCTGGGCTGTAGGTTATTTTCTTTCATCATTTTAAGTATGTCTTGCCATTCCCTCCTGGCTTGAAGAGTTTCTATTGAAAGATCAGCTGTTATCCTTATGGGAATTCCCTTGTGTGTTATTTGTTGTTTTTCCCTTGCTGCTTTTAATATTTGTTCTTTGTGTTTGATCTTTGTTAATTTGATTAATATGTGTCTTGGGGTGTTTCTCCTTGGGTTTATCCTGTTTGGGACTCTCTGGGTTTCTTGGACTTGGGTGATTATTTCCTTCACCATTTTAGGGAAGTTTTCCACTATTATCTCCTCAAGTATTTTCTCATGGTCTTTTTGTCTTCTTCTTCTGGAACCCCTATGATTCGAATGTTGTAGCATTTAATATTGTCCTGGAGGTCTCTGAGATTGTCCTCATTTCTTTTAATTCGTTTTTCTTTTATCCTCTCTGATTCATTTATTTCTACCATTCGATCTTCTAATTCACTAATCCTATCTTCTGCCTCTGTTATTCTACTATTTGTTGCCTCCAGAGTATTTTAAATTTCATTTATTGCATTATTCAT
The DNA here is from genome assembly GCF_055505025.1 of Bos grunniens. Lineage (NCBI taxonomy): Eukaryota > Metazoa > Chordata > Mammalia > Artiodactyla > Bovidae > Bos > Bos grunniens. Next base: position 80,311,945 of record NC_141194.1, on the reverse strand, counting down.
TATATATTGACTCTTTTTTATTTCTTCTAGGTCCTTGTTAAACCTTTCTTGCATCTTCTCAATCCTTGTCTCCAGGCTATTTATCTGTGATTCCATTTTAGTTTCAAGATTTTGGATCAATTTCACTATCATTATTCGGAATTCTTTATCAGGTAGATTCCCTATCTCTTCCTCTTTTGTTTGGTTTGGTGGGCATTTATCCTGTTCCTTTATCTGCTGAGTATTCCTCTGTCTCTTCATCTTGTTTAAATTGCTGAGTTTGGGGTGTCCTTTCTGTATTCTGGCAGTTTGTGGAGTTCTCTTTATTGTGGCGTTTCCTCACTGTGTGTGGGTTTGTACAGGTGGCTTGTCAAGGTTTCCTGGTTAGGGAAGCTTGTGTCGGTGTTCTGGTGGGTGAAGCTGTATTTCTTCTCTCTGGAGTGCAATGAAATGTCCAGTAATGAGTTATGAGATGTCTATAGTTTTGGGGTGATTTTGGGCAGCCTGTATCTTGAAGCTCAGGGCTGTGTTCTTTGTTGCTGGAGAATTTGCTTGGTATGTCTTGCCCTGGAACTTATTGGCCCTTTTGTGGTGCTTGGTTTCAGTGTCGGTATGGAGGCATTTTATGAGCTCCTGTCAATTAATGTTCCTTGGAGTCAGGAGTTCCCTGGAGTCAGGGTTTGGACTTAAGTCTCCTGCTTCCGGTTATCGGTCTTATTTTTACAGTAGTTTCAAAACTTCTCCTTCTATACAGCACCATTGATAAAACATCTACATTATAGATGAAAAGTTTCTCTATGGTGAGGGTCACTCAGAGAGGTTCACAGGGTTACATGGAGAAGAGAAGAGGGAGGAGGGAGTTAGAGGTGACCCAAATGAGATTGGTGAATCAATAGTGGAGAGAGTGGGCTAGCCAGTAGTCACTTCCTTATGTGCACTCCACAACTGGACCACTCAGAGATGTTCACGGAGTTATACAGAGAAGAGAAGAAGGAGGAAGGTGACAGAGGTGGCCAGAAGGATAAAAGGGGGGAATGAAAAGGAGGGAGACAGATCCAGCCAGTAATCAGTTCCCTAAGTGTTCTCCACCGTCTGGAACACACAGAAATTCACAGAGTTGGGTAGAGTAGAGAGGGGTTAGGGAGGAGACACAGGCGACCTGGTGGAGAAAAAGGAGAGTCCAAAGGGAGAGAGAGCGGTCAAGCCAGTAATCTCGCTCCCTAGTGAAAAATGGGTCCTGAAGATTGGGTCCTTAAAGGTACAAAATTGGTAACAAATACATAAAAGCAAAAATTAAAAATCTAGAGTAGAGTTTGGAATTTCAAAAATACGATGTTAAAGAAAAGAAGAAGGAAAAGAAAGAGAGAAAAAACGAACAAACAAAAACAAACAAGGTCGTGAAAATTATAAAGAAAGTACAGGTACAAAATTGATAACTAATACCAAAAAGCAAAAATTAAAAATCTAGAGTAGAGTTTGGAATTTCAAATATACAATGTTAAAGAAAAGAAGGAAAAGAAAGAGAGAAAAAACGAACAAACAAAAACAAACAAGGTTGCGAAAATTATAAAGAAAGTACAGGTACAAAATTGATAACTAATACCAGAAAGCAAAAATTAAAAATCTAGAGTAGAGTTTGGAATTTCAAAAATACAATGTTAAAAAAAAAAAAAAGAAGAAGAAGAAAAATAAAGAGAGAAAACAAACAAACAAATACAAACAATGTCAGAAAAATTATAAAGAAAATACAGGTACAAAATTGATATCAAATACCAAAAAGCATAAATTAAAAATCTAGAGTTTGGAATTTCAAATATACAATGTTATATAAAAGAAGAAGAGAAAGAAACAGAGAAGAAGAAAAAAAAGTCACAGAAATTATATAAAAAAAACTTATAGGTACAAAATTGATAACATATACCAAAAAGTGAAAATTAAAAATCTAGAGTAGAGTTTGGAATTTCAAAAATACAATGTTAAAGAAAAGAAGAAAAAAACAAAAACAAAAAAAAACAACAACAAAAAAACAAGGTCAAAAAATTATAATATATATATATATATATATATGAAGTTTGCTGAAGAAGAAAAAAATAGGGTCTTTTTTTTTTGCAAAGTAATAGGTTATAAAAGTGAAAATTAAAGGAACAATAGAGGACTTAAATTTTTTTTTAATTAAAAAAAAAAGAAAGAATGATCGTAAAAATAATAAAACTATATCTAGGACTTTCTTGGTTTTTTTGTGGGTGTTGTGGGTTCAGTTCATTTTTGGCTAGTTCCTTGGTCAGACTTATATTTCTCAAGATCTATAGGCCCACTTTGGGAATGATCTTTAATTTTCAGCATTTTCTCTAAGATTAATAATTCCTTTATCTTTACCACCCACAGGGTGTCAATCTCACTATATTAACCAGATGTGGAAAAGACTCTCACTTCTGATCAGTTCCTGAATTTCCATATAATAATCACAATAATATAGAACTTTAAATTATGTTAGTAATTTATAAGTATAAATACATATTGAGCATGTTAAATTCTATCAACTAGAAAAGTGATAAATTACAAAATTTGCTTTCTCTCTATTTAGGAAAAAAGAATCTAGCCTCACATCCTTATTTAGAAATTGCATGAATTATTTAGAAATTTCAAATATAATAACTGGAAAATTATAAGCAATTGGACTGTGAAAATTCTAATTTATTGAAATTGATGTTTTAGAACTGATTTCATTAAAAGGGAGCTTGAAGAGCTTCTGAAATCTCAATTACAGCAAGTAGTAAACACTAAAGGAGCAGATGTCTTACATTGACCAAAATGTACCAAAATGCTATAATACTTGGAAAATTTAATTAGCATGCTAAAATAGTTTCATTTCACTAAAAGTCACAGGCAAGCACAGACTATAAAAATATAGGAAAATGCAACCCAACAACATAATTGCACCACCAGTAAAGAACACCAAAATCTAAGAGGTAGTCTTTCCCAAAGTGGTTTTACTTTATAATCACTGGGACATTCCATTCCTTATCAAATACATAAATGCTGAATTTCTCTTCCCTTTATCTTTTTAAAATAAAAGTGTGTATACATATGACAGTGATGTTTATCCTCTGCTTAACTTAATGTAACGCAAAATATTTCAAGTTCATTGTATTTTTTCAATGAAGAAGACTGTTGAACTAATGATTTAAGATACATTAAGAATTAATGTCTTGTCTAGAAACATTAAACTGAGAATCCCTTGCTAAGATGCCCTCATCTTTAATAACTGGAGTGCTAAGTTGAATGTCAAATAATACTTCTACTTCTATACCTGTTTCTACACCTCTGGCCCTATGGGATGGCTTTTAGGCCACAATATTATCTGTGTTAGGTTCTCTGTATGTGTATTTAATGAATAACATTCCTATGTAAAAATGTGTGTATGTGGTTTTATGCATACATTCATATTGTGAATCTGTACATTGCAAAGAAGTAAATTTGTAAAGCACAACCATAAAAGAAAATAGTGTGCAGTTATTAAACTTGATGTATCTTAAATGTAATTTTTAGTTTATAAAAGGTTCTTTCTATTTTCTATGGCAAAGACTTTGACACTTAAAAAATAGAAGTGATACTGGATTTATTTTTGTAAGTATTTAGGATATTATTTTAAATAAATGATTGTCCAATATGATGGTTGTCAGATGTTTTAAGTAAATAAACTTTCTGATTTTGTGTCTGATATGTATTTTTAGTGGGTACAAGTGCACATTTATTTGCTGCTTTAAATAAAAAACTTAAATATTTAGACTGGTAAAGAGAAAAAAAAAAAAAAAAGATCTATAGGCCCCTTCCTATGTAGTCCGTAGTAACCACAGGGTTTTGATCTATTGCCTGTAGCTTCCAAGGCGTTTCCCTCTGTTATATCTTCTTCTGTTTGCTAGTCTCTTCAATATCTGGTTTCCGCCCTGACACAAAGGGCACGGTGGAGGACACTTTTTTTTTTTTTTTTAGGCTTACTTGTTCAGTCGCGCTGTGGGGAGGGAGGGAGGGATGCTGCAAACAAATAACACTGGCGTGGGCTCGCAGTGCCTCAGCCACCCTGGGTCTGCCCCCGCTCACGGCGCTTGTAGCCTCCCTGCCCACACTGCTCGGGCTCTAGGTTTTTCCGCCAGGAACAATTCGAGGCCGGCCCTGGGCTGCATGCACCTCCCAGGTCCAAGCCGCTCAGGTTCAGGCACTCGGGTAGTCCTCAGAGGCACAGACTCAGTTGGGCCTGCGTTTTGTGCTCTTTCCAGGTCCGAGCAGCTCAGGTGATGAAGTGTTTGGCGAGCGCCAATGCTGCGACTTATCGCCTTCCCGCCACTCGGTTATCTGGGTGTAAAACCGGCGCACCTTCTCAGGCAGATGTTGACCGTCCAGACCCCCAAGAAGTTTTAGTTAGCAAAGAAGCCTGCTTACAGTTTTATAGATAATGTCTCTCTGGGGCTGCGATTGCCCCCTTCCGGCTCTGGCTGCCTGTCACCAGAGGGGGAAGGTCTGCAGCCGGCTATCTCTGTTCAGTCCTTTGTTCCGTGCACGGGCCTGGCGGTCTTAGGTTAGGGCTGGCTTTTCGCGTGGTAGATATCCCACAGTCTGGTTTGCTAGCCCAAATTATTTCGCTCAGATAGCGCTCAGGGTATTCAGGCCAGATTCTTACTCTCAGCGATGCAGCCCACGCCGAGCCTCCCTGCCCAGCCCCCGCTTGCTAATGGCGGATGCAGGCGTCTGCGCTGCTTCTCCGCTGGGGGAGTTACCGTAGGGCTCGCAATCTGCGAGTTTTAATTGTTTATTTATTTTTTCTCCCTGTTATGTTGCCTGCTGTGCTTCCAAAGCTCGGCACAGATTCGGCAGTGAGAAGGTTTCCTGGTGTTTGGAAACTTCTCTCTTTTTAAGATTCCCTTCCCAGGACGGAACTCCGTCCCTCCCTCTTTTGTCTCTTTTTTTTGTCTTTAATATTTTTTCCTACCTCCTTTTGAAGAGTTGGGTTGCTTTTCTGGGTGCCTGATGTCCTCTGCTGGCATTCAGAAGTTGTTTTGTGGAATTTACTCGACGTTTAAATGCTCTTTTGATGAATTTGTGGGGGAGAAAGTGTTCTCCCCGTCCTACTCCTCCGCCATCTTGGCTCCTCCCCTCAATAATGTACCCATGTTTTATATGTTTTGTGTACTTGCACTGATTTGGGACTTCCCTGTAGCTCAAATGGTAAAGAATCTGCCTGTGATGCAGGAGGCTAGGGTTCCATCCCTGGGTTGGGAAGTTCCTCTGGAGAAGGGAATGGCAATCCACTCCAGTATTCTTGCCTGGAGGATTCCATGGACAGAGAAACCTGGCAGGCCATAGTCCATGGGGTCACAAAGAGTCAGACATGACTGAGCAACCAACACACATAACAGAACATCACTTCAAGGTATCTTCAGTTCAGTTCAGTCGCTCAGTCATGTCCGACTCTTTGTGACCCCATGAATCGCAGCACGCCAGGCCTCCCTGTCCATCCCCAACTCCCAGAGTTCACTCAGACTCACGTCCATCTTAAACCCTAGCAATTCGTAGTGCATTGCTTACAAAATGTTACTTTTACTGTATCTTTTCTGTAAAAGCCTTTATAATTCCTTTATTAGAGAGTAGATAAATACTTAAGATCTGTTTTTACTTTATTATGAATTTTGTATAGCTAACAATTAAGATTAGGTTTATTTAACCTCCAGACCTACCTGGTATGACCTCTACAGTTTAGCAGTATAATTTCAGAGTTATTTAAGTTTTGAAAAGTATTATATTTTAGTCAGCTAAATACTGAGATAGATGATTCATATATAAATGTAAAATACATTGGAGAATCTTAACCTTATGGTCTTTGAATGCAAAATTTATTTTATTAGCTTTCCTTTAAAAATAATTACATTCTTAGTTTTTAATGTCTCAGGCCTTTCCTTTTGTACTATGCTTCTGATCTTCATTAAAGTTAGGTTAGATTATGTTAAATGCTAAACTAATCATAAATATTAAACTCAATTCCAATTGTTTTCTAAATCACAGATCTGTTTTAAAAATCTTGAAATGAAATTCACATTAACATCTGGGGAAAGTGCTATATCATCACTAATACTTGGCCTACAGTGCACACAGCTGGTTAGAAAATGAATTATGGTTACCAATTAATGATAAATATACACAACATACTATGACATAATAAAAAGACCATCTTATAATTTAACAGTCAAGTTTAATGAGTAGTACACTTAAATTTAGCTGTTGTTACCTGGGAATAGAAAGCTATTTTATCATTCATTCTTTGATGAAGTCTTCACTGAAATAAGCAAACAATAATAGAAGAGGAGAATTCTAATTTCAGCATATTGGTATTCCTGGCCAGAGAAGTAGGGATGAGAATTTCATCCTCAGATCTACTTATTATGTGGAAACATACAATGCTGAAAGGGCAGAAGAGAAAATAACCACATTTTCAATCACACTCCTCACTCACACCCTAAGTCCTTTTTTCTAGCCAACTCTTGACCATCTTTCAAAACTCACTTACTGTAAGGAAGTTTTAAAACTTATTGTAAAGTAATTAGCCTCTAATTAAAATAAATAAATTTTAAAATAAATAAATTAATTAATTAAAAAAAAAAAAAAAAGTCCCATGTCTCAGTGAGATGTGTTTTTTCCTGGCTCTTACAACACCTTTTAGGTACCTCCATCATAGTATGTAAGTCACTGACCTGCAATTGCCCACTTCATTTTCTGTTTCTCCTACTAGACATTTCTTTCAAACAGAATAATTTAATCTTATATTTCCAGAAGTTAAAGTAAGGACTTATAAAAATTGGTAAATAATTATTAATATCTAACAACCAAGTTTTATTGTACAAATCTATAAAATATCCATAAAGGGCTTAAATAATAACCTTTATTAGTGTGTTGTGGGGCACCATACTATCATCACAAACCACAATAGCTGCACTTGCCTAATTTTGATTAAGGGGATGGTGCTTCTTCATAAGGTAATGCAGAGTTTTTGAGGAATATTCAACTAGAGCTTTAATCAGCTCTTCTTCTGAAGCAATGGATTTTTTATTCAAGTGATTGAAAATGGATAAAAATTGATACCTTTATTCTGTCATGTTAGTAACTCACAACAAGAAAGTTAGATACTGAAAAGGACCACAGCCTTGTAGAATCAGAGCACACCTAGTAGCATTTTGTCTGAAGCAGGACTACCTTTCACTAGAATGGTTCAGTTTCTCTATATCAGAGGAAAATGGTATTTCTGACAATTATTTTTTAATAATTTAAAGGAGAAAATCTCTACAAATGCTTCCTTTCTAAAAAGCTTGAAAAATTTAGTCAAATGCACTTTTAAAAACATCTGCCCAACAGAGAGAAAGAGTTTAATTTTTCAAAAGCAAAATTTTTGGTCACAAGGGCCTCATATTCCCCAATAGTACTTGCCATACAAATTTATCCTCTAGGGTATGAGTATGAGCCAAACATGGTCTACTTAATCTGGATAGAAAGTTCATTTTGAGGCTAACACAGTGTCATCAGTGTCATTCTGGTTCTATTCTAGTTAATATCACATCAACTTGGCTTCCAGAATGATTCAGTTCTTTGAAGTATGGAGACGTGAGTACATTGTCTTACTTTAATTTAGTAAATAAGCTTTTTGTTGGACAATCTGGACTCAGTTGAATTTGTTAGTATAATTTGGCTTGCCAGAGTCTTATTAATAAATGGAAAACTGGGAACACTTGAGTAATGTGCTGTTCCCAACTGTCATATCTGTGTGACTGCAGAGACAGACTCATTTTCTCTAAATGGAAGCAAGCTTAGGATTTGTAATACATCAAATAATTCATTATAACCAAAACAATGCATTAGACTAGAAGCTAATTTTTATTGGAATTTCAACATAATACTAGTCCCGATATTAATCAGTAACTTAATAGTTCCAGTGAACCACAATATGGCAGATTAAGTATGGTTTGTGATGCAGTAACTTTTAAAGTGAAATTAAGTTTACAGTTATTACTGGGAACATTTCCTGTCACTTGTAAGATGACTCCTCTCTCATTTAAAAAAAATCAGTTGTTTATAAAAGATACCAATTTGACAGCACTGGAGATGCACTTTGTATTTTTTTATTCAAATAATAGGAATAGCAATGCAGTAACTTTGCATAATTTCCAACTAAAGCATCTGTCATGTCTATCACTGTTTTGCAAAGTCTGTTTCCTGGTTGAGGAATTATTTTGGTCAACATATCTTAGCAGCACCCTGGGAAGACAGTCTTTTTTTCCTCAGAGCACTAAAGATGATCAAGACACTTTTTGACTCTATGAGATGCAGATGTATGTCTGCTTAAGAATTTCCAACTTGCAGCCCAACCATTTCTTCCTCTAGAAATTGATGGCAAGAATTAAATATCTTGACATGTGGACGTTCCTAATATAGTCCCTGGTATTTAGTACATGATAGTTTTCCTTTGGGCTTTCCTTGTGGCTCAGCTGGTAAAGAACCCGCATGCAATGTGGGAGACCTGGGTTCGATCCCTAGGTTGGGAAGATTCCCTGGAGAAGGGAAAGGCTACCCACTCCAATATTCTGGCCTGGAGAATTCCATGGACTATATAGACCATAGGGTTTTCCTTTTCCCCTCCAGAATATACCAAAAAGAAATGAAAACCAGCACTATATGATTTTGATTGCTTGACTGTTTTCCATGTGCTTCAATACCATTAAGATGTTTTTCTTTTTTCTGTATCATTTCCTTCTAATCTAACAAAAAAATCTATAAATAAGTGGAATACAATGAAAGAACTTTAACTAAAAGAATGTATTATAGGAAATACCTCACAAAAATAGCTTAACCATAAAGGATTCCTTTACACCATACTAAGTAAATTAGCAACTAAAAAGACAATCTATTGATTCTAGGATAATAGAGCAAGTGCTCTTTCTGAGGTGAGTATTGTAAAAACAAAACTCAGTTAATAGAGATTGAAAATTATAAGCAAGCAATGTTTTACTTATTCATTCTCTGTGATGAAAACATTAATTCTTTAAAACTGAAAAAATGTTTTAACATATTTATCAAGTTTATTGTGTTATAAAAAACATATAAGAAACGAATCACCAGTCCAGGTTCGATACAGGATCCTTGGGGATGGTGCACTGGGATGACCTGGAGGGATGGTACAGGGAGGGAGGTGGGAGGGGGGTTCAGGATGGGGAACATGTGTATGCCCGTGTCGGATTCATGTTGATGTGTGGCAGAACCAATGCAATATTGTAAAGTAATTAGCCTCTAATTAAAATAAATAAATTTAAATTAAAACAAACAAACAAACAAAAACATATAGCCTGCACCCTAGACTGAGACCCCTTTTGATACTACATTGCATCCTATTTATAGACACAAGTTGTCTCATTAAACAGGTATCCCTTGAATGGGTGTCACTATTTTTGCTTTTATCATCACAATCATATTAACAACAACAATAATCTTAATTTCTATCATTCTCAATCCTCATAAAACCCAATGAGATAGACATTATTATTACCTCTGTATTATAGAAGAAGAAATTGAGACTAAAATTGATTTAGTATCTTGTGGAACAAGGCCACACAGTGAGAAAGGAATGAGTTTTCTCTAAAAGAAATATTAAAACACTTTCTTCTTTGGCTTCCTTGGAAATTATTATATAGAGACCAATCATAATTACGTGGAAATCAATGGCAAACCATTGTGTGTGAACTAGAAATAAACACATGCTCTTCAGTCTTATACACAAGACTGTGGTGACATAGAAATCACACCAACAAATACCAGATGCTGAACCTTAGAAGTCACAATAGTGGTAACATACCCTTCTTAACACTGAAACTAAGTTTGTTTTCCTTTATCACAGACTGATGAGAAATGTGAGTTAGAAAGCATTTCTGTATAAAACCAGAGCTTACATGTTTATTATATAACGCTTTGCTTTGTTGTTAGCTCTATATTTTTGACAAGGCATGCTTTTGAGCAATTATTTGAAATTTCTTTCTTCTTAGGCATTTTCTATATTGTGCATGCCTCCTTAATTCTGCATAAATTCTTGAGAAAATCTCAACTTGTTAGAAAAATTTCAAGAGTTTCTTCATTGAAGAAATATTTACTGAATTCTTTCTCTAGGCCTGGTTCTGTCTTAAGGAATTTATTGTCAAATACTACATCGATGATCTGAGACATGGCTTGGATTCACTTTGGTATTTTTGCATGTTTAAGACAAATTACTTCCAAATGTATGGGTACAAATAAATAGGTTGTTTCATAAAATGTGTTTGTCCCAGATGGCTACTACTTGTTAGCAAAAAATAATGTCTGTATATCTTGTTGATATCATCACTGTTAGCTTGGAATTCTTGAAACCTTAGGAGAAAAGAATGTAACAAAAGAAAAATGTTGAGGCTTTATCTGCTAATGAAAGACACCTCACTAAGAAAGAAATATTACATTTCTCCAAAATTACTATGTTTCACAGAAAGAACTCCTTCAGGAGAAGTGACTATCAATGTTTTTGTATTTTTTTCCTCTCATGTAAGAAGAAATGAAACAGGAATTAAGCAATTGGGATTCCTATTACTGGTTCTATAGGTAGTAATATGTTCCAGTTAGACAAGTAGGAAGCTGGAAGTGAAAGAGTTGGACACAAGTGGTAAGTAAGAACTTTCTTTCCCATATAGTGCCAAAGGTCAACAGCTTATTATGAGAACCAAGAAATCTAAATCCTGCCTAGGGAATTAATGCATCTACGGTCCCAATCTATGCAAAGTCTTAAAACAGGAGAATTCAGGTGGAATTAAAGAATCTGAGGCATTCATTTTCAGAAGGAAATCAGGTTTGGGGCCAGTTGATAATAGAAGTATTAATGAAACTGGATGGGAGCAAGCTGACCCTAGTATTCAGCAGAAGTAAGGGTCCAGAATTCCAGAATCTTAGTTTAAGAAAGAAAACAGTATTCTGAGCCTTATAATTTGTTATCTGATCCCTTTTCCTGTTGAGTAAGGATCCCTAGTGCTGCAGGTACAAAGACAAAGTATTAATAGTAAGGGATTAGCTGGAGAGAAGAAACTGAAGGACTGCAGGCATACACTAATGTGACTCTAGGGGTGGTAGGAGATTGGGGATTGAGTCCAGGGATGATCCACTAGGGTATGGAGGATCTTCATACTGTCATTTTTCAAATCTCTTCAATGAATTCCCAAGCTTGTCTGTTTAATTATCTCATGGGAGTGATTGGAACAATGAATTAAAAATGTTTAGGTCTCTTTTGGTGAAGAGGTTCTTTGAGTTCAGGATATTTCGGTTAATCAGAAAAGTGTTAAATAATTAAATGATTTGAATTTTAAAACAGAAGAATGAGTTCAGGTACTTGGACTGTGACTTTTTTTTGGGGGGGTAGTAAGAGGTGGATTTATTTAGAGAGAAACACACTCCATGGATAGATTGTGGGCCATCTGAAAAGACAAGAGAGAGAGAAAGAGAGGGCTGTGGTTTTTTTAAATGCATAGTTATACTAGATGTTTTGCCTCACTTTAGCATCTCCTTCATTATAACACAAAGCAAAAGAAAATATTGACATATATTTTCATATTACTATACTGAAACATTTGTTCTTAGAGGAAGAATTGATTGGAAATAATTTTTTTCAACAATGTAGTTTTTACTTCCAGTATTAGGTAATCCCAGAAAAAATACTTCACTCTTACCTAATATTTTGGTAAATTACAGGTTATATATTTTATTTCAAGGATATAATTTTAATATTCATCAGGCACCATTCCTGAACACTATCACTTTTCAGCCATAAAGAAAATAGAGCATTTTAGAAATATATATTTCTATATTCTTATTTCATATTAAGACTTCAGATAAGTCACTGTCCATTATAAACCAATTAGTGAGTTCTATAGTCAGCTAGGAGCTTCCCAGGAGGCATAGTGGTAAAGAATCTGCCTGCCTATACAAGAAACGTTGGTTCAATCCCTGGCTAGGGAAGATCCCCTGAAGAAGAAAATGTCAACCCCCTCTGGTATTCTTGCCTTGGAAACCCCATGGACAGAGGAGCTTGGTGGGCTACAGTCCACGGGGTCACAACAGAGTTAGACACGACTGAGCACACAGCACACATAGTCAGCTAGACAGAAAATGCCTGTTCTTGTGAACTTTTCCAGAGGGGATAACTATGCTTAACTTTTTCTTTTCAAAAATTAGGTAGCTTTACCTTATCACATAAAGTTAAAAGAGTTAAGAATTTAGTGTAAGGTCTTTTCTCTGTATATATTTATTAACTAGAGAGGTGTGTGGTTTGGGCATCACAAACTGAGTGGGTATATTCTTTAAACTTCCTGCCTCTGCTTTTGTCACCTAATTACTATATGGCATGTTATAAACCTTCAGTTAAACTTTTCTTTCAAATTTAAAATAACTTTCTAAGTGCCAAATAACTTAGGCATCATAAGAATAAGGATTTCAACAGAACAACATCAGCAGAGATGTTGCCTAGAAATTTGAAAACTTAATTAGCACACCAAACATTGTTAGTCCATTTCAATCTTAAAATTCATAACTTGCTTTTTTTGAAAGCCAGTGGTTTATGGAAAACTTATTCAACAACTATTTCTTGAGTGTCTCTGTATACAAGGAACACTCAAGTTTCAAAGTTCTCATTTCCATAATTCTACACAGACTATTGAAATTGATGATTTCCAGTGCTAATGTTTGTGAAAAACCTAATTTGATTTAACCTACTTAGTGGTCACATAAGATCAGTGAATTCACTTGATGACAAGAAAAAAAATGAAGAAAATAGTCAAGAGATTAGTGCATTGGCCACCATATTTTGAAAAGAAGTAGGACTAACAGAGTGTTGTATTTAATCTTATGCTCATGAAAAATGTTGGGAATAAAATGACATCATTAGAGACATATATAATGAGTCATGAGAGAGAAGCACATCCATATTGAGAATTATAAATTAGCTTCAGATGACTAGTATAACACCTCTATGTAGAATGTTCCAGGACTTCATACCTCACAAAAAGTAATGGAAAATAGATTATAAAGAGCTGACACATATGAAATACATATTATTGAATTCAGAAACGTAAAACCTCTTGCTAAAGAATTACTATAAATGAAAAAGGACTAAGTCCCTGGCAAGGTACAGCTGGACCAGAGTTTCTCAGTCTTGGCATTATTTACATTTTGGGTCAAATAATTCTTTACTATGTAAGCTGTTCTATGCATTGCAGGTGGTTTTCCATCATTCCCAGTCTTAATCCGGGCTTCCCAGATGGCATAGTGGTAGAGAATCCTCCTGCCAATGCAAGAGGCACAGAGGATGTGGGATTGATCCCTAGGTGGGGAAGATCCCTGGAGAAAGAAATGGCAACCAACTCCAGTATTCTTGCCTGGGAAATCCCAAGGACAGAGGAGCCTGGTGGGCTACAGTCCATGGGGTCACAAAGAATTGGACACGGCTGAGCATGCATGTATCCAAATAGTTACAATTTGACCAAAAAAAAAAAAGTCATGCTTTAGTTATTCACTGTTATCAATTAGCCATCTTTCCCCCACCATGAGATACCAAGATGAATGTTTGAGGTTGGTAGCAGGAATAGAACGTGTTCAGTTCAGTTCAGTTCAGTTCAGTCGCTCAGTCATGTCCGACTCTTTGCGACCCCTTGAATCGCAGCAGGCCAGGCCTCCCTGTCCATCACCATCTCCCAGAGTTCACTCAGACTCACGTCCATCGAGTCGGTGATGCCATCCAGTCATCTCATCCTCTGTTGTCCCCTTTTCCTCCTGCCCCCAATCCCTCCCAGCATCAGAGTCTTTTCCAATGAGTCAACTCTTCACATAAGGTGGCCAAAGTACTGCAGTTTCAGCTTTAGCATCATTCCTTCCAAAGAAATCCCAGGGCTGATCTCCTTTAGAATGGACTGGTTGGATCTCCTTGCAGTCCAAGGGACTCTCAAGAGTCTTCTCCAACACCACAGTTCAAAAGCTTCAATTCTTTGGCACTCAGCTTTCTTCACAGTCCAACTCTCACATCCATACATGACCACAGGAAAAACCAGAGCCTTGACTAGACGGACCTTTGTTGGCAAAGTAATGTCTCCGCTTTTGAATATGCTATCTAGGTTGGCCATAACTTTCCTTCCAAGGAGTAAGCGTCTTTTAATTTCATGGCTGTAGTCACCATCTGCAGTGATTTTGGAGCCCAAAAAGATAAAGTCTGACACTGTTTGCACTCTTTCCCCATCTATTTCCCATGAAGTGATGGGACCAGATGCCATGATCTTCGTTTTCTGAATGTTGAGCTTTAAGCCAACTTTTTCACTCTCCACTTTCACTTTCATCAAGAGGCTTTTTAGTTCCTCTTCACTTTCTGCCATAAGGGTGGTGTCATCTGCATATCTGAGGTTATTGATATTTCTCCCAGCAATCTTGATTCCAGCTTGTGCTTCTTCCAGTCCAGTGTGTCTCATGATGTACTCTGCATAGAAGTTAAATGAGCAGGGTGACAATATACAGCCTTGACATACTCCTTTTCCTATTTGGAACCAGTCTGTTGTTCCATGTCCAGTTCTAACTGTTGCTTCCTGACTTGCATACAGGTTTCTCAAGAGGTGTATTGTCCTTTATTAAAAATTAAAACAGAGAAAATAATCATAATGAGAGCATATTATTCTTTGGTACAGCTTGAAACACCTTATGTCTGAAACTTAGTCATTTTTTCCTACCTATGAAAAAAGTAGGCAAATAATACAATCAAGCAAAATGATAGAAAAAAAGAAAATTTTACTTTGTGTCAAAACATGGTTGTAATTAGCAATTAAAATTTTACTACTTTTTTTCCTGAAAGTTTTAACAAAGAATATCTTTGGCTCTGTCTCCAATTTTGGAATTATTTCATCTACCTTTTCCTTAACAACTTCATGTTGCTCATCTAAAGAAAAAATGGTGAGATAATTAATGAAAATGTTTTATTTTCCTTTACTCTTGAAAGTTTGAGGGAGAATTTGTTTTATTCTATAATTTTTTATTGGCTTCCATTTATTAGTGATTTCTACATGGTGAAATCCATGTATTTTACATAGAACTGCTTTATTACTGTGGATACCCAAATAAAATTCCATCTGCTTGGGCTTAATAAAACCATGGATTAAATGTGTTCCAAGCTCTGTTCATTTTATTCCATGACTACATATTTATCAGACACTTTTAGGGTAGAAATGCCCAACAAAAAATATAGACAGATCAGAGGGATATATTGTTGCCTACTGGACACAATTTTGCATGCTTAACTACCTGATCTATTCTGTTTTTTCATAAATCAAGTCTAGCTCAGTCATTTTTAATTTACTTCCCATCACTTTTTCATTCTTTTTAGGCCATCTCCCAAACTAGTCACTTTAGAAATCATAGCCAACACAAGATGATTTATAAGAAACACAGATTGAGAATTGTGTAGTCAGAAAGGTGATTAATTTTTAGATGTAATAATTTGCTACTTCTTGAAAGAATTCATTTTCTCAACAAATGTGGTTTTCTTTCTCTGTCACTTTTGATCCAATTCAATGTATCTCTCTTGCTATGTTTACTGAGGGTCTAAATTTTTCCATCATGAAATAAATTCACAATTACTTGGATTATATAGGCTACTTTGGGAGATTTTCTTCTTATTATGAGTTGTTTTCTGTAGGTAGAGTATTTATTTGGCTCATTGAACAAACAAAATTTATTTTCATTATCCAAATATATATTTATATAAAGTATCTAATGTATAGGTTCATATATTTTGCATTATCTCAATATTTATGAAATCTTAAATGTAATTTTAATGTGTGTGTGCTTTGCAGAATAATTCAAACACATGTATCATACTAGCTTTGATGTAAGCACTGACTAATGGGAGATTTTTTTCTTGTAAGCATACAAATAAATGAACATTATCAGAACAGAACATTTCTTTCTTCAAACAAAAAATTATTTTTTTGTAATTGTATGTGTTTTATGAGACTAATATTCAGTAACAATCACATTCATTACTTTTCCCCGAGCAGCTTCCTGAGAAGTAATACATTCAAAATGATAGCATCTGTGATTTATGTGTATCATCATGTATTTTCTGAAAACTGGTATATTCTGTTGACTGTAGGCTTAATTTTAAGCTATTAAATTTTTTTTTCTTTATGGAGGACTAACTTTTGTAGGAACAAATGAAAAAAATAACACAGTTATCATTTTGGTTTGTAAGAAATAGTTTTATATCTCTGAATGTTGAGTCCTTAGATTATTTGCCAAGCCTTAATGAGTCACCTGGGCTTCCTAGGTGGCGCTAGTGGTAAAGAACCCACTTGCTGATGCAGGAGACATAAGAGATGCAGGTTCAATAACTGGGTTGGGAAGATCCCCTGGAGAAGGAAATGGCAACCCATTCCAGTATTCTTGCCTGGAGAATCCCCTGGACAGAGGAGCCTAGTAGGCTGCAGTCCATAGGGTCGCAAAGAGTCAGACACGACTGAAGCAAAGCAAGCAAGCAATGAGTCACAAAGTTAAGAGTTGAGGAATAATCTTAGGTTATTCTTGAACCCCTGTTTTGTTTACTACTACAATGTAGTCTTCTCTGTCTCCGTATACTGAATATTTTGAGAATCATATCTCTGCTATGGGCTCTGCCAGGTGTTTTGTCTGTTATTTCATTTCTTTACTTTCTCAGCCCCATTATAACTTGCTTGGCCATGATGAAGGACGTATCCTGAACTCAGCACACCTTCTAGGCAACAATCCAGGGACTTCTTCCTCTCAGGTTATTTGCCCCAATTATGTTCAGCATTCACTTATCTAAGCTCTGTGTTTTCTGAAGACACTCAAAAAGCTCTTGATCTGTGGAGAAAGTAATTCAGCTCAACAAATATCAGCAAGAATAGTGATCTTCACTGTAAGTTTTTCACACAAGATGATCAACCCTTTGTTGATAAGGACTGTGGTTTATTTATATGTTGGTTCCCAGAAGTCTGACATTATGTACCTGGCACATAATGAGCAATGAATGGAGTGAGCTCGTTGGTGTGAACATTTTTGTGGATACTTTGTTTAAAAATTATGCTAATATTTTTTCTGCAATTTTAAGAATTGGTGTTTGCAAATTTGGAAATGGCTTCTTGAAATTGTTTTTCCAGCTTTTAATCTTTGGACAAAATAGGTATTATCCATGTTTTATATATTGGGCAAGTCAAGGTATTTGACAGAACATACAATGTAGAATGACAAGATCATTTGTTGTCAGTCACTGCGTCATTGTATTGAATGCTATCATGGTATTCTCTAAGTAACCTTTTAAATTTCCTCTAATAACATTATGATCTTTGAAAACAAGTCTTTGAAAAGTGCTCCTGGAAAAGATGAGCAGAAAGGATCAGTCATTGTTATCCATGCATTTTGCGAGTATTATTTTATATATCTAATAAAGTAATGTTAGAACAAGCTTAGCTATTTTCTCTAGTCTGCTTAAAGTTGGCATTACAGTGAAATGTCAGCATTCTTCACCAAAAATATTTGTTAAATTATATATTTGAATAAGGATGCAGTCAAAATACTTGTACATGTGCTTCAATTAATGCCACCATTTAATTAACCTAGTAAGATCATCATTAATTCCAGATAAGAAAAATGCAGCTTCCCAAACTCATTTTTAGGCATATTTGGACTCCTCATTCTTAAATCAATATGATAGATTAAAAATAAGTAATCGATACAGTGACTTCACAGAACACTGCTCATTTATTTCATGAGAACTTTGGAGATCAGACAGATTTTCTCTACCAAGTCATAATTATAATTTTTCATTAAAAATTCATATTCAATATGGGGAAAAAAGATGAGGTGGTTAGAAATCTGTCTGGAAATATATTCCTAGTATTTAAGAACATTTTAATAGTAGTAGTAGTAATAGTCATATTATTCCATTTTAATTTGAATGACCTGTTTAAAACCAGCATCACCTATCTTCTTGGATTATACTCTGCCATCTTTGTAATAAAAGTTGGCTGAAATGGAAGGTTAAAATATAAAACAAAACAAAGAGAAAATTCATCAAAAATGGAGGCAGAATTTCCCAAGGAAATGTAAAGGAATTCAATGAGAGTTGATTTTTTAAAAACTGGGACGACCCAGAGGGATGGTATGGGGAGGGAGGAGGGAGGAGGGTTCAGGATGGGGAACACATGTATACCTGTGGCGGATTCATTTTGATATTTGGCAAAACTAATACAATTATTTAAAGTTTAAAAAAAAAAAATGCTGTCCCAAGTCATCAGCAATTTTCAGGCTACAACCTGCTTCTTTTTTACTCTCCCTGTATTTTTTGATGCAATAACCATACAACCTAACATGGAAAGTGACCCTATGGGTGCAGCCACAAAATTTCAGTGAGAAAAATAATTGTTAAAAGACTTGCAGGCATCTCCAAATTTCTGGGACCAACAGTAGACCCCAGTGTCCTCCACAACTCCAGTTACATTCAGATCAAGCCAAAGTTAAAATTTTTAAAGACTCAATCACTGAAAAGATTAAGCTGCCTTCCCAGATAACACTTAGAAGGCAAAATAAAACCAGAAAGGCAAAATAAATATTTTAAACTGACAAGGCAACATAATTTAAGAATATTTTTAATGATGGATTAAATATTGCATAAACTCAGTGCAGAGACAAAATATCCCTTTACCTGATAACTTAAGGCTGCTGGGATGGTTTCTTTTAATTATCCCTAAAAGGGCTTCCCTTGTAGCTCAGTTGGTAAAGAATCTGCCTGCAGTGCAGGAGACCCGGGTTCGATCCCTGGGTTGGGAAGATCCCCTGGAGAAGGAAATGGCAAACCACTCCAGCATCCTTGCCTGGAAAATCTCATGGACAGAGGAGCCTGAAAGGCTGCAGTCCATGGGGTCGCAAAGAGTAGGGCATGGCTGAGCGACTAACACTTACCTACTTGGCACACTAAAACAAAGAATGCTTATTCTAGTTAGAACTATCTATTAATTTGGTTTTTCTCAAACATATTCTGTAAAATCTGTTATGTTTATGGTTTCTAGGACTGCTAGGGTTATAGTGTATTCACAGAAATGTTTCTATTCTCCTTTGCCTTACAGGATCCCTTTCAAACCTCACTAGTAGTGCAATATACTCTGTATTTCTAAACAATAATCTAGAAATTACTTCTGGATCCTGGGAATGAGGGGTTGCCAAGGGATAGAAAAGCTTGAAGTATTTTTTATTTTAATATTGTCAGTTAATTTTGCAGTTTCCTGTTAAAGCTTTAAAATTAAAAGGCAAGGATTATTGTTACCTTGCCTCTCTTTAGGCTTGTTATTTAGAAAATTATACCTTTTGGCCTTTTAAAAATAAGTTTCCTATCTGGAATATCAGTCCCTAAGGGAAGTTTGTCATGCAAAGCAATTATCTTATTTATTAATGCTTTTAGAAATTTCATGTGTGTCTAACAATGAAAACAATTATTTGATGGGAAAATTTTAAATAGAAACTATCTTTTAGTTGCATTAGAAACTTGTAAAATGAACCACAAGAAGGAAAATATGCCAATTATTGTAGGATGAGAACATAGGTCTAGTTCTGAGTTTTGTTTTGTTTTTGATATTATAGATTCAGACTCCTTAGGTGAGATTAGGATTGGGAGTTTTAAAATATGTTTATTTGTGTATGAGTGGGGACAAGAGACAACAGAGAGAAAGAAAGCTCTTTAATTTTCCTAATATTGAATATCCATATTTCTTAAATAATCAGCTGTCCATCCTGCTCTATCTCAAAATCAATTATCTTCAACCTCATCATGTTTGTCTTGCTTTACTTTCACAAGTTTGTTGTAACAAAAACAAAGAAGTCATTTAAAAATATTGTATTATATAATTCCTAGTGTTATGATCTTTATTCACTGAGACATTTTTACGAGCTATGAATTTTTAATGGCAGAGTTACAAACATTAAGTCTTTTCCAAGTCAACAGTAAGCACTAGCTGGGAACTACCAGGGCTATGTAAATAGTCACTACAGTGAATCAATAATTCCTCCAAGGTTTTGTAAGCTTTTCAACTTGGTTAACTGAAATAGAGTTATGTGTTCACCCTAATGCCCCAAACTCAGTAAGAGAGTTAATATGAGGGTATTTGTCTTGTACCTTGCAAATATGAAGTGTCAGATAAATGCACCACGATAATAATGATGAGTCACAGTGAAGTTTAATGCCATACTTCCCATTTAATTATATCACGAGGTGGATCCATGTCAATGTATGGCAAAACCACTACAATGTTGTAAAGTAATTAGCCTCCAATTAAAATAAATAAATTTTTAAAAAAGATACCTAATAAAAATGAATCTTTTATTGCTTAAAAAAAAAGAGTTGATTTAGCAAACTTCCCTCTTTTCATTAACAGCAGGAATGGTACATTCACACTAGGAAACATACAAAGATCATTAATGAAACAGTTTTGTTCAAGTAGCATGCTTTCAGTATATGAGTCAATTCTTCAAAGGCATATATATAATTGAGCATACTTTGTACCATGTTGAACAGGATTATATAGGCGTTAGTCCTTCTCTTTGACTTCAAGTAAGACCATACCATAAGATCACTAGAAAAAATGGAAATACATCCATTTTCTAAAGGCTGAGATAAAATGTGATTCACAAGTACTTCTTGTTAACTACAACAGTCAGGTCATCCGTTATCCCTTGCCATATAGTGAGTGACTTCTCTGGTATATCTGTATCTGCTTATCCTTCCCCTTTTCATCCCTCAGTTCAGTTCAGTCGCTCAGTCGTGTCTGACTCTTTGTGACCCCATGGACTACAGCACACCAGGCTTTTCATCCCTACTCGGAAATAAAATCTGTATTTAATCAATAGCACCTACTATGATGATGCTTCAAACTTAATGAGAAACCAGTATTTGCAGAAGAAAAATTAGAAGTCTTACATATGCTGCTGAAAATCATGAAATTAAGTGTAGCATTTACCTATACCACTTGGGTGTGGAAAATAAGTTTAGAAACTCTGGAAGCAATGCCAAAATCCATAAAGACAGACTGGAATAGTAGAAGCAAAACTGAATGAAAGTACATTCATAATATATTTTTTCATTTATCTTAAGTTCAAGTTGAGAGTGGTTTTATTTTCATTGTTTTGGATTCTGTTAAAGATTTGTGAAACAGGAGGAAAAGGATTTGATGATTAGTGATAAAACTATACAGTACTGATAACACTTCTTGTTCATCTTTCTTCTGTTTCCTTGGAGCATGAACCCTCTGTGAGCTTAGCATTTGCCCTCTTATTATATAAACCCCAAGGAGAAGAAAATAATGTCTTGTTCATAGTAGTTGCTTATTAATGGTTTTCTATGAGTTTTCACTGCAGGGAAAGGAATTAAAAACTTAATAATCCTCCTAGTTCTCTGAGCAGTTTAGAGAACAGGAGATATTTAAAATTTTATGGCAGTATCCTAGGAAGTCATCGTCTCTTTGCCTTTTCTCACATTTAAGATTTTAATTGCCTCAGTGTTTCAGTGACAATTACAGCCTATTCAGAATTTTTCTTTTCATGATCTAACAGCTCTGAGTTTTAGTTTCTGGGAACCTTTCCTGAAGTAAGTTATATTTGTTATCTAAAGTCTCAGAAGAATATCAGTCTGTGCAATATGGGACCAATTTCCCATTTACTGGCTTTGGAGCCATCAGTATTTTACCTGATTGTATCTGTATATTAAGCAAGCAAAGCTTTTCAATGTTTCCACTTCCTTTTGTGCCACTAATCTAACAATGTACTGACTTGATCACTTGACTTATTAGCCCACATCAATCCAAATAAAGTGTCTTCTGTTTTTTGGCATAAATTTAATTCAATTCTTATTCATGCTTGTTCAAATCCAATGGAGCTTCTCTATTAAGATGGATTATAGCAATATACAATTTCTAATTTTTCCCATTTTGAGCCTGATTTTTTCCCATTTCTATCAGGGAGAATGCCGGGGGGAAAATGAGTTAAATATAAATATTTTAAATGGGCATGAACTAATTTTCTCTAATAGAGAAGAAATAGTTCTACTTAAAGAGAACAAGACCTCACCTGCAATATCTTGCAGTTCTTCTGTTCCTCACCTCTGTTCTCCTCTAGTCATTTTTCCGAGACTCTACTTTTTGCTCATCCTGTCACCCTTACTCTTCTACTTTTCCTGATATATCACAATCACTCTTACTCCACACACTTTGATTCTATTTGTTCATGTCTCTACCACTGTAATAATTGAGCATTTCCCCCATACATCTTATATTAACTGTATTAATATATGTTAATATATTAATTAACATATATTAATATGTTTTCTATTGCCGCATAACAAATTACCAAAAATCTAATGGCTTAAAATCATACCGATGTATTAGTTCACAGTTTTGTAGGTCAGAAATCCAGGGGCTTCACCTGGATTCTCTGTTTAAGGTCTTGAAAGGCTGAAGTCAATGTGTCTGCTGGGCAGTGGAAGCTCTGGAGAAGGATCTGCTTCCAGGTTCATTCAGATTGTTGGCAGAATCCGGTTCCTTAGGGCTATAGGACTGTAGTCCCTACTTTCTTGCTGGCTGCCAGCTAGAGGCCACTCTCTGCTCCTCGAGGCAACCCACAGTCCTTTTCACATAGCTCTCTCTATCTTCAAAGCTAGCAACTCCATAAACAATCCTTTTTCATGCTTTAATTCTCTTTAATTACAAACTGGAGAAAATGATCAACTTATAAAGCACTAGTGGGATGAGATTAGGTCTACCTGGATAATCTCTCTTGCCATATAAAGCAACAAATTCATGGAAGTGATAGCATGTATTTACATATTTCAGTCACACTGAAAATGGCAGGGATTATGCAAGGGTGAGTGTCACTGAAGTTATTCTAGAAGATTTGTCTACCATGCTAACCCATTATCATGGAAAGTCTTCCAGTGCCTTTCAAAAATTTTTGACTGGTACCACAGTATTGAAATATATTGTGTGCACAACTCAGAATACACACACACTGTAGTTTCACAAAAGAGTATTCTTATTGTGTACAATAAATGATGTTATTTTCTCTTCTATTTCATAAAAAGAAAAGATTGGTTTAACCTACTAAATTTAGTGCAAAACTGTTTTTAGCCAAATTGGGGAAAAGCAGTCACCTTTTCCCCCTTTTTGAAAATCCATTTGTAATTTCGGTGATCTGCAAAATTGATCTATGAAAATTGGAATGAGATAACATTTAAAATGAGTTGTCTTTTATTTTAATACTGCAGAAAGTGAAGAGGAACTAAAAGCCTCTTGATGAAAGTGAAAGGGGAGAGTGAAAAAGTTGGCTTAAAGCTCAACATTCAGAAAACAAAGATCACGGCATCTGGTCCCATCACTTCATGGGAAATAGATGGGGAAACAGTGGAAACAGTGTCAGACTTTATCTTTTTGGGCTCCAAAATTACGGTGACTGCAGCCATGAAATTAAAAGATGCTTACTCCTTGGAAGGAAAGTTATGGCCAACCTAGATAGCATATTCAAAAGCAGAGACATTACTTTGCCAACAAAGGTCCGTCTAGTCAAGGCTCTGGTTTTTCCTGTGGTCATGTATGGATGTGAGATTTGGACTGTGAAGAAAGCTGAGCACCAAAGAATTGATGCTTTTGAACTGTGGTGTTGGAGGAGACTCTTGAGAGTCCCTTGGACTGCAAGGAGATCCAACCAGTCCATTCTGAAGGAGATCAGTCCTGGGTGTTCTTTGGAAGGAATGATGCTAAAGCTGAAACTCCAGTACTTTGGCCACCTCATGCAAAGAGTTGACTCATTGGAAAAGACCGTGATGCTGGGAGGGGTTGGGGGCAGGAGGCGAAGAGGATGACAGAGAATGAGATGGCTGGATGGCATCACTGACTCGATGGACGTGAGTCTGAGTGAACTCCGGGAGATGGTGATGGACAGGGAGGCCTGGCGTGCTGTGATTCACGGGGTCGCAAAGAGTCGGACCCGACTGAGTGACTGAACTGAACTGAACTATCATATTCTCCTTTTATGTTAATATCACTCCAATGTGCACATGTAATTACTTTTCAAATAATGAAAGA
The DNA here is from genome assembly GCF_055505025.1 of Bos grunniens. Classification (NCBI taxonomy): domain Eukaryota; kingdom Metazoa; phylum Chordata; class Mammalia; order Artiodactyla; family Bovidae; genus Bos; species Bos grunniens. The sequence goes on along the minus strand of NC_141194.1, from coordinate 80,287,748 downwards.
GAATTGGGAATTCAATTCATAGATTGTTACATTTCAGTTCAGTTCAGTTCAGTTACACTTAGGTAGGAGCATTTTATTCTGTGTAAAAACCACCATATGACCTACCAATATAAATAATCTTTTTTTTAAGTAGTTATAGTGGTAGTCACTAGATGGCAGATGTGTGTTGCCAAAGTGAAAGGTGCCCACATAAGGAAGTCTATTATTAAGTATTAGAATTCTACCTCAGATTTTCTACGGAATCTTGAGATTGTTAAACAGTAAACAGGCCCTAACATCATATAATTTAATATCTTCTAGTTTCCCTTGAGAAATATTTATAATAGATTTTTCTTTTATTTTAAGCCAAGACTTTTTAATATACTCATCATACAACTCCAGCACTGTAAGTGGCTTTGGATCCACTAAACTTGAGACCATACAATTTTCTTCCAATACTGTAAACTTATACCCTAACGGAAAACTGAATGAAACATGAATCCTTTCAATCCCAGTTAACTGTTACTTCTTGAAAAAGCCATATTTGACCAATGAATCTAAACTCTCTCCTAGCACCCTACCCTTTCCTTTCTTAGCACCAATCACTACCTCCAGTGATATGGAATTGGTGTGGTTATTTGTACGAAGTCTATTATCTGCAATAGACTTTCTTCTCCACACAAAAAGGGATCATGTCTGTTTTGCCTGTCACCATGTCACCAGCACCTAGCACCGTGTCTGATGCACAGAAGGTCCTCAAGTAAGGCTTATGCAATAAATTAGTGATGGATATGATTACAGATTGTTTTCTTTTTTCCTCATCAAGTGATTTTTTGTTAAGGACCTTGCTAACACCTAAGTACATGTGAGCTTTTCCTTAAGGAGGACCAAGGCTAAAGTGAATCACCTTTGCTACTATTGCAAAAAGAACGCAACTACTCTAAGGTATAGTTTCAAAGTCTGCCTGTACAACATTTTAATGAAAATGTTGATTTAAAAAAATCCTCTTGTGCATATAATTTCATGGAGGAAGAGAAGAAATATCAAGCTGCTAGCCAATGTGTACTTTCTTGAAACTGTATTTTCTGTGATACATCTGATTCTATATGTCTGCTAGTTCCCTCATTAACATCAAAGGTTACTGCCACACATTAGTCTTTCCCATTTCTTATGATTCAGTTATGAATTTCGTGGGAAGGAAAGCATGAATCTAGATTTGAAAGCATATATAATATGAGCATAAGAAATATATATTTTCATTTCACTTTAGCAGTTTATACTGGCAGGTGATTTTGTACTCATTCACACTCTTTTTCTCTTATAATAACATAAGTAATATAATGAAGCATTGAATTATTCCTTGAAGTATAATATGAATTATAGCTAAGTGTAAATAGGATTGACATGCTACTCTAAATCATTATCAATAGATGTGAAGGCATGTGATTGTACCTGTCTTTGTCAATAAAAACTGCATTCTGTCATGTTCCAAAGTTTGATGAACATTATATACCTTCCCTAATTTACTGACTCTTCATTTATTATTGTTGTTTTATTCAAATAACAAAATCTCTGCTGAAATAGAAGCTTCAAAAATGTTTTGCTGATGTGCTTTGGATCCATATAAAGATTTAAATAGATAGGAGGTGCTCGTTTTTTCTATACTTGCTTGTCCTGATTTTTTGAACTGGAATGTAAAAATAACCCAGGTATTTGACACTTTTATGCTCATTTCAAGATTTAAGAACAAAGAATTGTTATCTGTTAAAATTGGTTCACATATATACACTTTCCAGTTGGTTTCATCCTCTAAAATAGGCTGGATTATAGTACCATCTTATGCTGAAGTCTATATTTTTGCATAATCCAGTCAAGAGAAAAGTAGTGACCAAATTAACACGTATAATGTATAAAAGTATTTGATGGTAATAAATTGACATGTAATCAATCAGTCATTTTAAATATAATAAGATTTTAATATTTGTCCAGGCTGTTTTGTTCTAGAGTTTATTTCAGTTCAGTTCAGTCACTCAGTCAGGTCTGACTCTCTGTGACCCCATGAATCGCAGCATGCCAGGCCTCCCTGTCCATCACCATCTCCCGGAGTTTACTCAGACTCATGTCCATCTACTCAGTGATGCCATCCAGCCGTCTCATCCTCTGTCATCCCCTTTTCCTCCTGCCCCCAATCCCTCCCAGCATCAGAGTCTTTTCCAATGAGTCAACTCTTTGCATGAGGTGGCCAAAGTACTGGAGTTTCAGCTTTAGCATCATTCCTTCCAAAGAAATCCCAGGGCTGATCTCCTTTAGAATGGACTGGTTGGATCTCCTTGCAGTCCAAGGGACTCTCAAGAGTCTTCTCCAACACCACAGTTCAAAAGCATCAATTCTTCTGCACTCAGCTTTCTTGACAATCCAACTCTCACATCCGTACATGACCACTGGAAAAACCATAGCCTTGACTAGACGGACCTCTGTTGGCAAAGTAATGTCTCTGCTTTTGAATATGCTTTCTAGGTTGGTCATAACTTTCCTTCCAAGGAGTATGCGTCTTTTAATTTCATGGCTGCAGTCACCATCTGCAGTGATTTTGGAGCCCAGAAAAATGAAGTCTGACACTGTTTCCACTGTTTCCCCATATATTTGCCATGAAGTGATGGGGCCAGATGCCATGATCTTTAGTTTTAAAAACAACTAAATAAAACAAAACAAAAATTTCAATTACTTCTGTATATACAGAGAAAATACAGACTGTCAAGGACTACCAGCCAGCCACTCTATCTAAACTCAGGAAAAAAATTTCTAAGAACTTGTTATCCTTAAAACTTCAACTCAAAAAGCTCAAGAACTATTTTTGAGTGCTCACTATGTTTCTGCTAAAAAAAAAAAAAAAATTAAGTGATAGAAATTTCTTAAGGAATTCTTACTCAAAAGAGCATTACAGACATTTATTTTTTTTAATTTTTAATTTTTAATTTTTTTTAAATATAAATTTATTTATTTTAGTTGGAGGTTAATCACTTTATAATATTGTATTGGTTTTGCCATACATCAACATGAATCCACCACAGGTATACACGTGTTCCCCATCTTGAACCCCTCTTCCTCCTCCCTCCCCCCTCCCCGTACCATCCCTCAGGGTCATCTCAGTGCACCAGCCCCAAGCATCCAGTATCATGCATCGAACCTGGACTGGTGACTCATTTCGTATATGATATTATACATGTTTCAATGCCATTCTCCCAAATCATCCCACCCTCTCCCTCTCCCACAGAGTCCAAAAAACTGTTCTATACATCTGTGTCTCTTTTGCTGTCTCGCATACAGGGTTATTGTGACCATCTTTCTAAATTCCATATATATGTGTTAGTATACTGTATTGGTATTTTTCTTTCTGGCTTACTTCACTCTCTATAATAGGCTCCAGTTTCATCCACCTCATTAGAACTGATTCAAATGTATTCTTTTTAATGGCTGAGTAATACTCCATTGTGTATATGTACCACTGCTTTCTTATCCATTCCTCTGCTGATGGACATCTAGGTTGCTTCCATGTCCTGGCTATTATAAACAGTGCTGCGATGAACATTGGGGTACACGTGTCTCTTTCAATTCTGGTTTCCTCAGTGTGTATACCCAGCAGTGGGATTGCTGGGTCATGAGGCAGTTCTATTTCCAGTTTCTTAAGGAATCTCCACACTGTTCTCCATAGTGGCTGTACTAGTTTGCATTCCCACCAACAGTGTAAGAGGGTTCCCTTTTCTCCACACCCTCTCCAGCATTTATTGCTTGTAGACTTTTGGATCACAGCCATTCTGACTGGCATGAAATGGTACCTCATTGTGGTTTTGATTTGTATTTCTCTGATAATGAGTGATGTTGAGCATCTTTTCATGTGTTTGTTAGCCATCTGTATGTCTTCTTTGGAGAAATGCCTGTTTAGTTCTTTGGCCCATTTTTTGATTGGGTCGTTTATTTTTCTGGAATTAAGCTGTAAGAGTTGCTTGTATATTTTTGAGATTAGTTGTTTATCAGTTGCTTTATTTGCTATTATTTTCTCCCATTCTGAAGGCTGCCTTTTCACCTTGCTTATAGTTTCCTTTGTTGTGCAGAAGCTTTTAAGTTTAATTAGGTCCCATTTGTTTATTTTTGCTTTTATTTCCAACATTCTGGGAGGTGGGTCATAGAGGATCCTGCTGTGATATATGTCAGAGAGTGTTTTGCCTATGTTCTCCTCTAGGAGTTTTATAATTTCTGGTCTTACGTTTAGATCTTTAATCCATTTTGAATTTATGTTTGTATATGGTGTTAGAAAGTGTTCTAGTTTCATTCTTTTACAAGTGGTTGACCAATTTTCCCAGCACCACTTGTTAAAGAGCTTGTCTTTAATCCATTGTATATTCTTGCCTCCTTTGTCAAAGATAAGGTGTCCATAGATTTAAATACATCTATCATATTTTATAAAGATGTATTAACAGTGTATTGTTTCAAAGGGACTATAAACCTAAAGATCTAAACATCACAATGTTTATCGCAGCACTGTTTATAGCAGCCAGGACATGGAAGCAACCTAGATGTCCATCGGCAGATGAATGGATAAGAAAGCTGTGATACATATACACAATGAAATATTATTCAGCTATTAAAAAGAATGCATTTGAATCAGTTCTAATGAGGTGGATGAAACTGGAGCCTATTATACAGAGTGAAGTAAGTCAGAAAGAAAAACACCAATACAGTATATTAACCCATATATATATGGAATTTAGAAAGATGGCAATGATAACCCTATATGTGAGACAGCAAAAGAGACACAGATGTAAAGAACAGGACTTTTGGATTCTGTGGGAGAAGGAGAGGGTGGGATGATTTGAGAGAATAGCATTGAAACATATATATTATCATATGTGAAACAGATCACCAATCCTGGTTCAATGCATGAGACAGGGTGCTCAGGGCTCGGGCACTGGGATGACCCTGTGGGATGGATGGGGAGGGAGGTGCGAGGGGGGTTCAGGATGGCGAACACATGTACACTCGTGGCTGATTCATGTCAATGTATGGCAAAAACCACCTCAATATTATAAAGTAATTAGCCTCCAATTAAAATAAATACTGGAGAAGTCAATTGCACCCCACTCCAGTGTTCTTGCCTGGAGAATCCCAGGGGCGGGAGAGCCTGGTGGGCTGACGTCTATGGGGTCGCACAGAGTCAGACACGACTGAAGTGACTTAGCAGCAAAATAAATAAATTTTTAAAAACCCTACAGAAAACGCCTATCAATTTGAAAGCATGGACCTTTATAGTAAACCATTGTGACTGTTCATTATCACTCTTCTCTAGAACACTGGAGTGGGTTGCCATTTCCTTCTCCACGAATGTATTGCCAAAGACTATCAATTTCAGCTCAGGATGGTACTATAATCCAGAGGATTACAAAGAGGATGAAGCTGACTAGAGAGTGTATTTAGGCTGAACCTGCTACTAAAGGGGCTTCCCTCATAGCTCAGTTGGTAAGATTCTTCCTGCAATACAGGAGACCCTGGTTTGATTCCTGGGTCAGGGAGATCCCCTGGAGAAGAGATAGCCTACCCACTTCAGTGTTCTTGGGCTTCCCTTGTGGTTCAGCTGGTAAAGAATCCACCTGCAATGTGGGAGACCTGGGTTCAGTCCCTGGGTTGGGAAGATCCCCTGGAGAAGTGAAAGGCTACCCACTCCAGTATTCTGGTCTGGAGAATTCAGAACTATACAGTTCATGGGGTCACTAAGAGGTAGACACAACTGAGCAACTTTCACTTTCCACTTGCTATTAAAAAGCTATTTTTTTCACCATAAGGATATCTCTTTTCAGTAGTTCATTTAGTCCTATATTTTAGTTCACAGCTTATGTGAGGTACTTTGTTTCTTTCCTTACAAGTGTAAATTCTCATAGTGTTTCTGTATCTCCTCATTTGAGTATCATAAAAACCCTAGAGAGTTCAATTCTAGTTGAGCATAAATACATCAATTCAGTCTTTCTGATTTCAACATTGTCCTTTTTTTTTTTTCAAGGTAAGACTACTTATATAAAGGTATTATAACCATTTCTAACTAACTGGTTTCCCTCCCAGTCTTTGAAGACAAAGAAAAAAATCCAGATGCAATAATTTTTTATTGGGAGACATTTCATTACAAATATATTTTGTTAAAGTTGCATATTAGGAAAGCAATCAACATTAACTAAAATAGTTTGGTACCTAATCATATTACTCTGATCATGATTTTAAAATAATTAGATGATTCTATTGACTAATTTCAGAAAACGCACTTGTTCATTAAATCAACATACCTCTTCAATATCTGCTAATCATTTAGCATTCTGTAGAGCAATTTCACGGAGAAGGCAATGGCACCCCACTCCAGTACTCTTGCCTGGAAAATCCCATGGATGGAGGAGCCTGGTGGGCTGCAGTCCATGGGGTCACGAAGAGTCAGACGTGACTGAGCGACTTCACTTTCACTTTTCACTTTCATGCACTGGAGAAGGAAATGGCAACCCACTCCAGTATTCTTGCCTGGAGAATCCCAGGGACAGGGGAGCCTGGTGGGCTGCCGTCTATGGGGTCGCACAGAGTCGGACACTGCTGAAGCGACTTAGCAGCAGCAGCAGAGCGATTTCACATAAAATCAACATACCTCTCTGATATCTGCCAATCATTCAGCTTTCTATAAAGCAATATCAGCTTTTTGGCCACACACTAGATTTTAAAAGGCACAGAAGGATTAAATGAGTTGCCCAAAGCTATAATGTTCAGAAGTAAAAGTTGTACTCAGCTTTCTATCCTTGAACCACAAAACTCAATGTTCATTGAAATGCAATATACTTCCATCTTCCTTTAATAATGAAGTTAGCTTTCCCCACTATTTTATCTTATAGGTTTAGAGACAAAATGTCCTCCAAAAGTTGATTACCTGACTCAAAAATTTTAGTATTATTCAACTTCACATGAAATGGACAAAAGACTTTTTATATGTAGTTAACTACATGACCCAGAGGAAGAAGACATTATTTGGCAACTGTAATAGAACACTTCATTGCCTGAAGAGTCTCTGCTTTCAAAACTACTGATGCAATTAAACAGTGTAATCACTTGGGTTAATCCTAGTTCACCAAAGCTAAAAGCTATCTTTCCTTTATTTTAAACCTTGGCCTATAACTGTGTCAGTTATGCTAAATTCACAAATTGTATTAAAGTAATAATCTAGAACTATTGGTTGGTGGGATTATCTCCATACTGCTTGTTCAGATACACAAACTAGTGTGTTTTCCAACAGAACAAAATTGCCTTCTTTACATTTTTACTCTAGTCATGGAACTGTTAATAACTAACAGAAGAAATCACTTTGTCCCTTTGCTATTGTTGTGAGTAAATTAAATGATTGAGAAAGCAACTGTGAGATTTAACAAAGTTTTGCATAAACAACTTATGTTTGAGAATAGCTCTGCCAGTTATTCTTGACAGAGTTAGTCCCTGGAACAGTATGTATAACAGAACCATGTGGGGCTTCCAGACATCTAGGAATTAATACAAATTTGAGAACAATTTTCTTTCCTCTTCTTCCTTCTGTTCCCTTCCTCTCTCTCCCCCTCCTTCCTTCCCCTTCTTCTCTCCTTCTCTTCTTTTTCGTGCCTTTCTGCCTGACTTCCTTTTATTGAATATTTCAAGAGTGAAATATTCAAGAATGCATTCCAAAGTAGCTTTCTACTGCATTTAATTGTGCAGTCTGTGACAATGTCTTCACTTCTTTTATTTAAAGGGAAGATATAAGACACTGATAATAGTAAGACTTTAAACATTTGTGACTCTTAGAGGCCATTTGCTCTTGGCAAGGCTGAACATAACAGGACTGAAAAGAGAATAGGAGACTTGCTTCTAATCTTGACACCAATAAGAATTAACAGCAGGACATTGGACAGGTCATTTATCCCTTCTGGATCAGTTGCTTCAACTGTCAAAACAGGAAGGCAGATGGTCTTTGAACGTCCCTTTCAGTACCTTCCCTGAGAGTGTACATTTTAAGACATAGAAATTGACAGGTACAATGTTGAACTTGGAGGAGTTTATACTGGGTTGGCCAAAAGTTAGTTCGGGGTATTCCCTAAGATCATACGGAAAAACCCGAACAAACTTTTTGGCCAACCCAATAGTTTCTTACAGGACTCAACGAACAATTGTAAGCATTAATGGTACAGAGTGAAAGAATATAGACATTGGAATGAACAATTTTTAAATTGAATCCATCTCTACCATTTACAATCTATATGTGTCATTTTAATATCTCAATGTATTTTTTAATTTGGTATTGCACTGTTGCCATGGCAACAATTGAAAAAAGTATATAAAGTATTTCTCACAGTGTTTGACATATAATAATAAATTAGTAAATGGAAACAATTATTATACTTTCATTTTTCATCATCTTTTCATGTTGAGAAATTTCTACAGGAATTACTTCATCAGAAAGATCCTTTATTCTTCTCTCTACATATCTTAGAGTGACATTTGGTGATTTACATAGTAACACTTACCAGGGTATACCACAATGACAGATACAGTGGCATGAAATTTAAAAAGTTTTATACTAAGAGCTTTTCTACTGCCAGATGCAAAGTATTGAGCCAAAAGGTATGTGGGAAGCTGGTGAATAAGTTTCCACAAATATTGGCAAGAACTGGGTACTTCTTTTATGAATGTACATTCTCAGTTTTTGGCAAGTTAATTGCAATGACCATTTAGATAATTTCTGGCATTCTCTGAGAAGCAGGCGTTCTGTGGAATCTGTAGAATTTTTCAAGCTATATATATGCAATGTGATATGATTAGTTATGAAGGCACTATATTGCCAACTCCTCTATCTTTGGCTTTTATTTTTTTAAGTTGTTTTTCTATACAGATGGTTTTAATGTAGACCAAAATATTTTAGTAATTTAAAATAAGATCTTAAAACTCAAGGAAACTTTCTTATAATAACAAGTAATTCAATGATAACTGATTTTGTTTCAGAACTCCAATACCCAGCAGATGGTGGGAAAAATTAAATTTCAATCGAGAACAGCAGTGGGTATAAAGTCACAAATATGCTATTCAATAACCTTAAGAACCGAGGTAATTTCCAAAAGTAGCTTCAGAACTTTTATTCCTTTATTTATAGAAGAGATGAGTAAAATCTTAAAAACGTTTAGAAATTATACCAATTTATTTTATCATATATGCTTCATTAATGAAGAACAAGGAAGAACAAGAACAGAGAACAAGAATGCAATCACTACATAGGCAGGAGTCTTTGATTTACTGTTGCATTCCAAGTGTCTAGAATATTGTCAAGTACATACTAGGCATCAAATAATTGTGTTAAATGAACAATACCCTGATGAGTACATAAACTCTCTGCTTATACTGTCTTTCTAAATGTGCTGTTTTTTTGTTTTTTGTTTTTTTTTTTTAAATGCCCAAAATGTTCTTTTAGAATCTTGACTTGCTATTTACTAGGAAAAACTGCTTAACCTCTTTGAATCTAGTGATTTCTTTTTCTGTAAAATGACTTGTGGACCTTAAAATTAGATGAAACTAATGAACATCATGCCTGGGACACAGTAGGTGGTCATTAAATGTTTGTGAATTTTATTAGCACTGTACCTACACTTTGAAAAAAATAGGCGCCTATAACTTTAACCTAGAAATTATTTGCAAAATAAGAAAATAGAACTCCCTGTGCCAGTTTTTGAAATGTAACAACAGAAGTAACACTGCCTATGATTTACTACTTAAAGAAGAACAAATGTTCATGTTGATACATGTATTTTTGTTAAACAAATGCATAATTTAGTCAGTGTCATATGCAGTTTGGAAATGTAAAGCATTGTTTAAATGCCATTTCCTGTGATATCATGAAATACTGAGTCCATGAAAAGAGAAAAAAGAATAAAATACTCTCATTAACTTATTTCCCAGCATAATTTCAAAGGTCTATAAAAACCACATATGAGGCAAAGGGATCACCCAGTACCTCAGTGAGGATTTGCACCAAATGTACTTTCCTTTATAAATTTGCTGAGTGAACAGAGGTTTCCAATGAGAAATGAATACCTTTAATCAATGCAAATTTTCAATATATCTAGTCACTGATATTAAAAATTATGTCCAGTTATGAATGATGGAACCAATTTTGAATCTACAGCTGCTAGAGAAATCCATAGCAAATTTAAATATAATATGCATACTACAGGGGAAACTGTCAGAAACCCTTATTTACATTCATCTTCCTCTAAATTATCACCATTGTTATCCTGCAAGATTTTTAAGCCTTTTACCAAATTAGAGCCACGCCCTGTATTTAGTGTCTCCCTTGAGAGCTTAGATGAGAGCTTTCAGTTGTTGTAAGCCATTGTTAAAGTTCAGAGGATATACTGATGAAAAGACCTTAATGAATTAGTATTGGAAATATGGTTCACTCAAGGACTACTTTTCTCAAGATACGTATTGTAACACCCACTGGGAAGAAAGCTATAATTGAAGACATATGCCTATATAATTTTACACTATCTAGAAAGATCAACTTTTTTTCTAGAGAAAATGCGCTATCTTCATTATTTTAGAGATGGTTAATGTTTGTGTGTTTTGTTTTTAACAACTAGACTGGTAGCACATTACAGTGCTAAAAACAAAAACTGGGTAGAGCATAAAACAATGAGGTCTTCCATCTTTGAGAAAGCTAAGTATGTTTCATGCTATATAACCTGAAAGCATATATCATTTGTAGTCATAATTTCTTTTGAAAAATTTTCAAATCTACACAGTAGTAGAGACAATTGTATAATGATCCTCTATGTACCCATCACCCTGATTTAATAATGAATAAGATTTTTCAAAGTTTGATTCATCTATCACTTTCTCTTCTACTCTCTTTGTTGAATTATTTTAAATCATTGTGCTTTACTTCAGTATGTGTTTCTAAAATTGTGGGTATATTCTTACATACCCATGATGTAATTACCGTATGTAATAATTTTAAGAATAATTCATTGGTACCACCTACTATTCCAGTCTATATTCACATTTTCAACATTGTCTCAGAAATACCTTTTAATATTTTTCCTCTTAGATTTACTTTAATTTTGGGTGACACTGTAGAATAACACGGTGATATTTTAGCAAAGTTGCCTAGAGTTAAAACTAAGTAGCACATGAGTGGGTGGAACAGCTGTGACTGCCTATATATAAAATAATTTTTCAGTGAGATGTAAAAACCGGTGTTACTGTTACTAAGCAGCTGTTATCTCATAAACTGCTTATTTTTGTCAAATTTACAGTGATCAATATTTCATAGATTTTTAACATTAGGTAAATTAATTATCTTCCTTGAAAACATGAATGAAATATTCAACCACTCAAAAGGACTTTGAATCATTATGAAATGATTTCCACTTGTGAAATTATGGTGTTACGGAGGATCATAAAATTTGTATATCCATGGCACCTTTCTTTTCATTCCCCAGCCCCAAAATGCCACACACAAGCACACTTTGAAATCATGAGCAAAAGAATTTGAGGGTTTATGTTGGTTTTGAACTTCTTGACATACATAGGGTATTTTTGTAAATTGAGTTGTACAGGAGGTACTCTGGGAGAGTAATTAGCAGAATCTTTCATGCATTTAGTTAGGAAAAAAGTGAAACCATATCACACGTCATTTGTGGCCTGATATTTAACTTTAATCTCACAGAGATGAGTTATAAAATAGGCATCTCCGTTACATCTCTAAATATTGACATCATATGATATAAAGTTCACAGAGTTGGTGCAAGGAACAGTATTTTCAAAGGTGTTGAACTGATGTACTACTTTTCTCCATAAATAAATAAAATGGAAGAAGAGTACACAAAGGAGCAATCAGGTTTAGTTGAGCATTAGACCAGTAAAACAGAAGTAAAACTTTAGATAGATGTGAAACTGGCTAGTACTTCTTATAATTCACTTTTCTGTAAAGTATCCCAGGCATAAGACTTTATAAAATCAGAAAATCACAAATAATTTTGTTTTAAAATTTGTGTGTCTGTGTAGTCTCCTAATCCTCTGAGAATGCGGCATGCATTTAAGAATCATTTAAGGAAGCAGAAAGAAGAGATGGGGCAAAAAACGTGCATATTAATTTGTAGGCTGTGCAGGCTGTATCATGAGAATACTCAAGGTAAAAACCACTTTCACATTCCTTTCAAATCAAGAGACTTTCTCAGATGAATGTCGTGCCTTACATTTAATTGACAATAACAAGAGGTAGAATGTAGTTGCAACCAAACTTAGCTATTTAGAAGCATCTTATATGTAAGATAGCATAGAATAATGTCCAATATTTATGAAGAAAGCCAGAATCACAGCACTTCAGAGTCAGAAAGGATAGAGATACTTTATCATAACCCTTTCATGCCATGGTTGAAAACACTGAGGCCCAAATTGATTCAGTGACTTATCCTAAACCACACATCAACTAAGTGATAAAAATCAAGACTAGAACCTAGGTTTTCTGCCTCTCAGCCTCATTTCCTTCTTCCTATACCTCACATATTTAACACCTAGGGGACTGAATGGTACTACAGTGATGTATACATTATATGTTATTGGTTATACAATTAATTTTCAATTTGTCTCAATTTTTTGTACTTGTGATAAACTTTATTTTCACATTATTAATTTGTTTTTTAAAGGTATTGCTCAATTTTAGGAATTTATGTGCATTGTACAATAATAAGTTATAAAGCAATAGTAACAGTTGCTTATTTTAGATGGGACAGCAAAACCAGCCCTAGACTGAGCCTTCCAATCCAAAGTGGCTTTTTGTTTGTTTCTCTTCCCATTATATAGGTGATTCTGAAGCTGTGAAATGAAGAGCTGTTGCAAAGATGAGAAGTTAAGAGTTCATTCGGCTGTCCAGATGTATCCAAGTACCCTGATATTTGGCAATAAATACATCTGGGCAACTGATTGAACTTTTCGCTTTTCGGACTCGACTGGATCCCTCTACAGCCAAGAGGGCCTGCTATAATAGCCAAAAGTTTGTGATCTCAACCTAATGAGATGGGAAATGGGAGTTGCTTATGGGAGAAAAGACACCAATGTATGATATAAGTGGGAACACATTTTAATTTGCAGCTGAATTGAATGTTAAGTATCTTTAAAAAGACAGTTTCCCCTTCTAGTTTGTGAAATTAAAATCAGACTAAGAAAATTTTCAACTGTTACCACCACTGACACATGTGTGCTTAACTCACCAGTATAAAAGGACTGGATTTTTTTTTATTGTGATTGACAAGACCCAACAAATGCTGACTCATATTATTAGTATATTATAATATTTTAAAAATATCTAACCTCAAGCTATGGCTACATACATAGGTCCATCTAAAGTACTTCTCGCAGTCACTCTTTATCTGACTATGCCATTCCATTTTATTCATAGCAGTTTTTACTATCTGAAATTATCCTACTTATTTAAATGTTTATTGTCTGTATCTCTTACTAGAATATAAGCTCCCCAAGAGCAGGGTCCTGGTCTACTTTCTTTGCTACAGTGCCTAGCAGAATACCAAGCACATAATAAGCAATCAATAAATAACTGAATTCATGAAAGTACTATCATACAGACTATTATACAGTCCTGCAAATCAGTCAAAATTGGTCTCCAACACAGAGATTTAGCATATGATTTGCTCCATGAGTTTCCCTGTTTAAAAGCCTTCACTTTATTAAGTGGATTCTTGCATATGTGCTAAGTTGTTTCAGTCTTTGCAACCCTATGGACTATAGCCCACCAGGCTCCTCTGTCCATGGGATTCTCCAGGCAAGAATATTGGAGTAGGTTGCCATTTCCTGCTCCAGGGGATCTTTCCAACCCAGAGATTGAACCCAGCTCTCTTGAGTCTCCTGCATTTGCAGCCAGGTGCTTTACCACTAGCACCACCTGGCAAACCCATGTGGATTCTTAGGTTGAGATAATTCTGGGATAGCTTTCAGGGAGAAAGCAGCTTCAAATTGCTGGGGACTCTGCCCACTAAGGCAGATTCTCTGAATATCTGTTACTACTGTCAGGGAGAGGGAAATTTAACCCCCTACACTTCTTGAGTTCTTGTTGCTGGACTAATAAAATTGAGGCAAGACAAACTAACGGGAGAAAAAGAAACAAATTTTAATTCATGCATATGGAGGACTCATAGAAATAGGACCTAAGAAGTAGCTAAACCAAGAAGTTTTTCTAATTTTTAGACAAAAAAAAAAAAAACAAAACACATAAATTTGTAAGGAATTGAGAGGACAAAGAAACTTAGGCTTTGGGTGGTTATTTAGTGAGGTAAATTTTGGGCTCCAAAAATCACTGTAGATGGTGACTGCAGCCATGAAATTAAAAGACGCTTACTCCTTGGAAGGAAAGCTATGATCAACCTAGTCAGCATATTAAAAAGCAGAGACATTACATTACCAACAAAGATCCATCTAGTCAAAGCTATGGTTTTTCCAGTAGTCATGTATGGATATGAGAGTTGGACTGTAAAGAAAGCTGAGCACCGAAGAATTGATGCTTTTGTACTGTGGTGTAGGAGAAGACTCTTGAGAGTCCCTTGGACAGCAAGGAAATCCAACCAGTCTATCCTAAAGGAAATCAGTCCTGAATATTCATTGGAAGGACTGATGCTGAAGCTGAAACTCCAATCCTTTGGCCACCTGATGCAAAGAACTGACTCAATAGAAAAGTCCTTGATGCCAGGAAGGATTGAAGGCAGGAAGAGAAGGGGGTGACAGAGGATGAGATGATTGGATGGCATCACCGATGCAATGGACATGAGTTTGAGTAAGGTCCGGGAGTTGGTGATGGACAGGGAAGCCCAGTGTGTTGAAGTCCATGGGGTCACAAAGAGTCAGACACGACTGAGCGACTGAACTGAACTGATCTGAAAACTTGTTAAAAAGTCAGACAAGAAGGATATCAGTTGACTGTCTATTCAATATATATATATTTTTTACAACATTAAGGGTCAGACATAGGCTCTTGTGTATCAGAGAAAACCATCTGCTGCATCACCAGGATGAACTCATACAATTTCCAGAAATCTCATGTAAAGTATGTCTTCTTATGAGTTACTTTATACTCCCCAAATTTTGTTAAAACATCAAGATGAAACGCTAGCATTTTAGTCTCATCAATATCATGTTTGAACAGGTCTGGGAAAGAGAGAGTAAGAAACAGTCTGAGGACAGAAAATATTATTGAAACATGAGCAATGTTTCTTCCAGGTCAAAGGTGGAAAAGGTAATGGTAAAAATGAATAATAAATGGTTATCTTTAGAAGATGCAAGGAAATGTCCAAGGACTCTTATCCTCTCCAAAGACAATTTGGACAAAACAACAGCTCTTCCTTTATTCTTAGGTTTTTTTGATGTCTGTCACATCTTAAATCACTTCAATTTTCTCCCTTTCCCTTTCCTTCAGTCAACTGGTTTATACCCAGCACTTGGCCAAGGAATGTGGAAGTAACCTAGAAAGTACACATAGATGATTCTTCTGCTCAAAAAGTTGTCTCTAGTATACCTTTAGTGTACATCTGCCTCTACTGCATCGGACAAAACTTTTTGAACCTTTTCCATTTCCTCACCAAGCACCTCCTCTAATTTGGCTAGCTCTCTCTCTCCCTCTCATCCAACTATATTCCAGACCCTTTCCACACTACTTTATTGAAATGGTGCTAAGGTCACCAGCAGTCAATCTCCTTTTAGACAAATCATACAGTATGCACTCTTGTTCCTTCTCAAAATACATTTGCTTGACATTTTCCCTTTTGCCTATTATTTCCATTTTATTTACTGCCCTCTTCCTTTATTTTTTCTCTAATATCTACTCTCTATTGGTTCAACAGTTGACTCTTCAACCTGATCCTCAATTATGACTTTGCATGTATGTGTGCTGAGTCGCTTTAGTTGTGTCCAACTCTTTGCTATCCTAGGGACTGTAGCCCCTCAGGTTCCTCTGCCCATGGGATTCTCCAGGCATGAATACTGGAGTGGGTTGCTGTGCCCTTCCCCAGGGGATCTTCCAAACCCAGGAATCAAACCCAGGCCTACCACATTTCAGGCGGATTCTTTACTGCTGAACCAACAGGGAAGCCACAATTATGACTTCACTGGAGTCCTAAATCTTGTTTTTTTCTTCCCCCTTGTTGATGGTCTTGTTATTACTTTTATCTTTGAATAGACAGCAATGTAGATACTCTCTTAAAAGCTAAATTTAATATGTGTAAAACTGAGATAATGTGGAAAATTGATTTCCCTGCCTCATCTTTGTAGTTTTCACAAATTAATTTAATAGTGTTCAATGGACCACAAGGATGGTCATATATCTCCCACCACTTGGATGGCAAATTGGCATAGAAAATTAGATATTTCTTAGAGAGAGCACGGTACTGGTCTCCCAAGTGAATCATCAGCTTATTTTCCAATAAAGGCAAGAGGTGTAGCATGACTAAACTCATGACCATGCAAAACCCTTATAAGGTCACTAAAAAGAAGTCAGAATTGGAGCTGTATGCTAAAGAAATCTAAACCAGGTCCCTTCATAGTCATTCTTAATATTAGAGCTAAATAAGAATCACACCAATTAGGTATGAAATTAACAAATTCCCAAATCTAACTTTTCATACTGTTCATGGGGTTCTCAAGGCAAGACACTGAGGTGGTTTGTCATTCCTTTCTCCAGTGGACCACACTTTGTCAGAACTCTCTGCCATCTTGGGTGGCCCTCCATGGCATGGCTCATAGTTTCATTGAGCTAGACAAGGCTGTGGTCCATGTGATCAGTTTGGTCAGTTTTCTGTGACTGTGGTTTTCATTCTCTCTGCCCTCTGATGGATAAGGATAAGAGGCTTATGGAAGCTTTCTGATTGGAGAGACTGACTAAGGGGAAAACTGGGTATTGTTCTGATGGGCAGGGCCATATTCAGTAAATCTTTAATACAATTTTCTGTTGATGGGCGGGACTGTGTTCCCTCCCTGTTGCTTGACCTGAGGCCAAACTATGGTGGAGATAATGAAGATAATGGTGACCTCCTTCAAAAGGTCCCATGTATGCACTGCTGCACTCAGTGCCTCCAACACTGCACCAGGCCACTGCCGACCCATGCCTCCACCAGAGACTCCTGGACACTCATGGGCATATTTGGGTCAGTTTCTTGTCTGGGTCAGCTCCTTTCTCCTGAGTCCTGGTGCTTCCATGAACTTCCAAATATTCAAGCTGGATTTAGAAAAAAGCAGAGGAACCAGAGATCAAATTGCCAACATCCACTGGATTATCGAAAATGCAATTGAGTTGCAGAAAAACATCTACCCTTGCTTTATTGAATACACCAAAGCCTTTGACTGTGTGGATTAAAACAAACTGTGGAAAATACTTAAAGAGATGGGAATACCAGATCACCTGACCTGCCTCCTGAGAAATCTGTATGCAGATCAAGAATCAACAGTTAGAACTTGACATGGAACAACTGACTGGTTCCAAATCAGGAAAGGAGTAGGTCAAGGCTGTATATTGTCACTCTGCTTATTTAAATTATATGCAGAGTACATCATGTGAAATGCCGGGCTAGATGAAGCACAAGCTGGAATCAAGATTACTGGGCGAAATATCAATAACCTCAAATACACAGATGACACCACTCTTCTGGCAGAAAGTGAAGAACTAAAGAGCCTCTTGATGAAAGTGAAAGAGGTGAGTGAAAAAGCTGGTTTAAAACTCAACATTCAGAAAATGAAGATCATGGCATCTGGTCCCATCACTTCATGGCAAATAGATGGGGAAACAATGGAAACAGTGAGAGACTATTTTGGGGAGGCTTCAAAATCACTGCCAGAGAAGGCAATGGCACCCCACTCCAATACTCTTGCCTGGAAAATCCCATGGATGGAGGAGCCTGGTGGACTGCAGTCCATGGGGTCGCTAAGAGTCAAACACGACTGAGCGACTTCACTTTCACTTTTCACTTTCATGCACTGGAGAAGGAAATGGCAACCCACTCCAGTGTTGTTGCTTGGAGAATCCCAGGGACTGGGGAGCCTGGTGGGCTGCCATCTATGGGGTCACACAGAGTCAGACACGACTGAAGTGACTTAGCAGCAGCAGCAGCAAAATCACTGCAGATGGTGACTGCAGTCATGAAATTAAAAGACGCTTACCCCTTGGAAGAAAAGCTATGATCAACCTAGACAGCATATTAAAAAACAGAGACATTACTTTGCAAACAAAGGTCCATTTTGTCAAAGCTATGGTTTTTCCAGTAGTCATGTATGGATGTGAGAGTTGTACTATAAAGAAAGCTGAGCACTGAAGAATTGATGCTTTTGCACTGTGCTGTAGGAGAAGACTCTTAAGAGTCCCTTGGACAGCAAGGAGATCCAACCAGTCTATCCTAAAGGAGATCAGTCCTGAATATTCATTGAACGGACTGATGCTGAAGCTGAAACTCCAATACTTTGGCCACCTGATGCGAAGAACTGACTCACTAGAAAAATTCTTGACGCCAGGAAAGATTGAAGGCAGGTGGAGAAGGGGATGATAGAGGATGAGATGGTTGGATGGCATCACCGACACAATGGACATGAGTTTGAGTAAGCTCCGAGAGTTGGTGATGGACAGGAAAGCCTGGTGTGCTACAGTCCATGGTGTTGCAAAGAGTCGAACATGACTGAGTGACTCAACTGACTGAAGTCTAACTTATAGCCATGTTGGAAGAGTCAAAGAAAGCTTTTTCTCTTTTTAATTCATGCCAGCCTTTCTTCCCCATAGTGTTTTTACTTTTTTAAAAAAGATTTTCACTTCCAAGATGACTATTAATAATGGCTTTCTTTGAGTGATCCTGATTCTGATAGTTTGAAATTTAGCAGTTCTGAATATACAGTGAACTAGAGAGCCTATTTGGGGCCACTTGTTTTCAACTGTTCACACTATTTTTGATGATGCCATATTTTATATGACATATGTTAACATATGGGCATAGATTTCATAGGCATCAATTAAATATAATGCTCAGGGTATGAGTTTTGATTAATTATAATGTGACATTAATTGAGGTTATTCTGCAATATCTTGTGTACTATCAAGAACTATATGAAAACTAATATTTGTCCCCAATTTTGCCTTAGCAAATGTAATAACATTGTTAACTGAAGATCTTACAGAGATTTAGGGAGAGCATGAAAACGTTTGAAATTTATGTTTCAGAAAGAAATAAGAGATCATTCTAAATGGGTATTTACTGATCCTAAATTTATTTCTGTGGCTTAATCTGTAATTTTCTCATCATGCTTGAGACAATTTCATGTTAATCAAAGTTTTTCCTCTACACAAAATTATGTATATACACATGCACACACAAATACACATACATACCTACACACATGTATGTGTATATGTATTCTTATAACACTATTATGTTGTTACATGATCAAACAGTTTCTATGAGAATAATATAAATTCTCAATAAAAATCAATCATTCTGTCAGTTATTCCATAAAAGATTCCTTTTCTTTATTTTATAAAACATAAACATTTGACATTCTGTCAAATTTGAATAATTGAACTCACAGGTATTTCTTGTTTCTCTTATTAATTTACCTTATCCAAGGCTCTAAGAGATTTTGTATCCCTTCCCCTTGTAGAATTATGCACAGAACATTTCACATACTGTAAGGCGATGATTTGGGGGCAGATTTTTATGTAGATATCCCTGAAAGATCTCACAGTGAGAGTTGAGGGATAAGAAGAGAGAATAAATTAAATTTGTAGCTTGACTGACTAGAATAACAGTGTTATTGAGTAAGATGGGCAACATAGGGAGGCAGTTTGTTCTGGTAAAAATTTTATTTCCATATTTCTAAAAGGAACTAGAAAATATTAAAAAAGATTACTGACAAATTTTTATCATATCCCTTGAAAATATTTACAAATTAGACAAAAGAGATGACTTTTCAATATTATTTCATGTTCTCGAGCTATTCAACTCTCTCTCTTTCTCCCCCACCCCTCCCACACACACAAACTAAATTTTTCTCATTGACATCCCAATACATACAAACTTAATATCACAATCTTGACTCTTAAAATAGCTCACAATCCCCCAAAAGAATACAGTTACATGTTTGGCATGTATGGAAAGAGAGTTTAATCAAAATCCAGAAAGAGAAGATATAGAGAAAGCAAGATGAAAAATAGAGAACTTTCCCCGCTCTATTCCCAATTAAGAATTGCCACACAGAAAAACCAGCGGGTCTCTATGTTAATCATTAGAATTCAAACTGAGTCTTTTTTCTTTATCAGTGTAAAAATTCAAAGTGACATGTTTCACTCTGTGTAAAGATGATATTTCCACAAGGAGCACAGCAGAGATCCTCAGCAAATTTGCATTCAGTCTACTCTTGGCCAACATTTTAGCACACTGAATATAATGAGTGCTAAGCGGTGAATAATCTGTTACATAAATATTTGATAGAGCTTTGCAATGCAACAAGTATCTCCTTCAAAAATAGCCTACAGAAATCAAAGGTACTCACTCTGAAATTCTTTGATTTTTACAGAGTTGTCATGTTTTCTTCCTAATTCCTTTGAAGATGAATTGTCAGTTCTTAATAAATGAAACTAAAACTTTTTCTTTCAATCACCTAGTGCAACTGCACTTTTGTTTGCAATTTTCAACATTATTCCATGTGCCCCGACTGCAGCATACTATCTGTTGGATACCAACTAGTTGGTACATAGAGCGGTTGCTATATTTACTATAGTTAATTTAATCAATTCTTTTTTTTTTTTTTTTTTTTTGGTATAAACCCATTGCCACTCTTGGATAATATTACTGGTTAACACAAATGTATTAATAAAGCTTTCTATGAAAACACAGATTGCTTCACTGAAGGAAAAAAGTTAGAAACATTGTATAAAATAGGTTCACTTTATAAAGAGGCTTAAAATTTTAGTTTTTCATGTTTCTATAAGATGAAACCTTTTTACTTTATACATGCTACTTAATTATTAGATCACAGACTTTCTCTCAATGGTTTGCAAATTAAAAAGACAATATTCTTAATTTATTTTTCAAAACACTAATTTGTACTCCAACAGGGTGAGATTCAGTAGAAGTTCCATATAAAGAAAGTGTATATAAGAAATTTTAGAACAATTATGATGGTTGTATATTGGTAAATAAATGAAATATCTATTCTCTTTGCTATTTTTATCACTTATATGACAATATTTGTTGCTAAATTTAGTATTGATTGTTTCTTATCACTTAATAAGTATATTTGCTTTTATTTAATTAAATGTTATGCAAGTTATTTCAAATTTTAGTAATTCTCTTTTTTTTTCTCTCCCCAGAAAGGATGGCATAGTGAATCCAGTCTGTTAAATTTCCTCATCTCAATTTTAAACTTGGTTGCTTAAGACTGAAGCAATCATGGTGAACCTGAGGAAAGCAGTGCACTCATTCCTGTAAGGATGTTATTACCTATTATTTTTGAAAACTAACTTTTCAGAGTGGTTTGCTCAAAAATGTTAAACAGGTTTTTATATGATTATTCCACTATATTTCCCTCAACATGCATAAATGACTTGCATACCAATAGACTAACATTGGTGTTTTCTATTCAAAATCAGTAAATGGGGAAAAACAATAATTTGAACTCCAATTAAACACAACCACTCAAATGTTCAAACAAGTAAAATTAATCCTGATGTTGTGGTTGCTGTGGTTGCTTTTTCTATGGCCAAAATGTAGAAATGAGAAAAGGTTCTTTCCTTCCTAGACGAACTAAACAGCCAAGAGAATAAAGCATTTTTATAAGTCTCTGGTTTTATGAAGAAAGTTGAGATTTCAAAAGAATGGATCAGAAGTCAGGGAGTAGCATTTGGAGAATGTAGCTGGACAGAGAAAAGTAATACCATTCTCAGAAACCTTGAGACAATGAACTAATAGTTAAAATCAATAGAATAACATAAAAGAGATAAGGAAGAAATTGAATTCAAGTACTGAGCAATTCTAAATGTGATCTAATCCAGGTATATCTTCTTTTTAACTTAGTAAAAAGTTGGATTGTTTTCTTCTAAACTTACACTTTGAGGAATTGGGGGCATGGCAAAAAAGATCCAGGGCTCTGTAAACTCTGATCAGTACAACTGAGAGGCCTTGAATCGCTCTACTCCTACACGATCTCCTCTATGATTTCTACAAAAGTGCTCACTAAGGAAAAAATTTATAGAGCAAGGTAAACACAAAGTACATCAATGTTGGATTCTCTATAATATGTGCATTATAGTCCATCTTGGATGCCGCTGTACATTGCAGTGACGACAGTCTCAAGGATTTGTGATTCCAAGTAAACTAGAGCAGGAAAGAGTGAAGGACAGTGATAAAGAAGGGGAAAGAAGAGCCAGGTGTGGGGAAATGAAAGGACCAATGTTCCCACTCCATGTGGCTGTGTCAACTTAGTATATAGCCATTGTTCCACATACCAAAATATAGGGATATATTGTGTGCTTAGTCACTCAGTAGTGTCCGACTCTGTGATTCCATGGACTGTAGCCCGCCAAGCTCCTCTGTCCATGGGGATTTTCCAGGCAAGAATACTGGAGTGGGTTGCCATGTCCTCTTCCAGGGGATCTTCCCAACCCAGGTATCCAACCAGGGTCTGCTGCTTTGCAGGCAGATTCTTTACCAGCTGAGCTATCAGGGAAGCCCTAGGGATACCTTAAAGGGCACCAAATTATTCTGGTATGAAATGAAAGAATTTGTGGTTCAATGGTAAAGAATCTTCCTGCCAATGCAGGAGACACCAGAGATGCAGGTTCAATCCCTGGGTGGGGAAGTTCCTTGGAGAAGGAAATGGCAACCCACTCCACTATTTTTGCCTGGGAAATCTCAAGGACAGAGAAGCATGGCAGGCTATGAACCAGGAGGTCAAAAAGAGTCAGACACTACCGAGCACCATGCTAGAGAAATAAGGGCCCATTCATCTCTGCTATTAATGCCCATCGTCATATGCCATGCAAAAACTCAGTAGATTTAAAATGTACTCAGACCTTTAAATCAAATTATCATTGTTTATCTACTAAGAATGTGAGATTATATTTTCATTAAATATTTAGTAGCAATGAATCAATTATTTGAATTGTTTGGACAGACACTGTGATTTTTGTGTACATACTTTATGAGAATTTTGTGGGCTTAATAGCAATTAATGTAAGCTTTAGAAACAAGACTCAAATCACTCCTCTTTTGTAAAAGGACTATACATTTTTCATTAAGCATGTAAATGTTAGAAATTAAGTTTAATTAGAATGCAGCTGATTCTTGATTACAATACTATAGAAAATAGGATTTACTGCAGTAAAAATCATAAAAATTTGCTCATAAGTAGTGCTCAAAGTGAATTTATTAAATTAAATTTAAACTAGGTAAAAACTTGTCAGGATTATTCCCAATAATATTAATTTATTTAATAATTCACAGAAGATATATTTAGATTCTATAAACTTCCTCAAGAATTTAATATTTGTCTCTTGGACTCTTGAATAAAAAATAAAAATATATTTGACCAATAGAGGTAGGCCAAATGTTTTGAATATTTTTCTATCCTAAAGTTCTAAGATACTCAAATTTTAAAATTCATAATTGAATGTAGTTTTCACGTACATTTGTTACATACAATTTTATTCTGCATTATTTTACCATTGCTACAGAAATATGGAATTACTTAGATGTTTTCACAATTTACTTTGAAAATTTGAAGTTGCACTGCATATCCTGTTAGGACCATATTCTATAGGCATAGGAATAAATATATTTGTGGTTCTGCAACTGCCAATTGAGGATGTAGGATATTATTTTGAGCAGAAAGTCTTATGGGACTACCTGAAATGGTCATCAACTAATAGAAACTAGATTTGTTTTTTTTAATTTCAGAAGAACATATTTTTCATCAGTTTGGCCAGAAAAGACTTCGGATTTAAAATGACTATCTGAACCCAGTTCTGCATAAATATCTTCTTAAAATAAAACTAGGACTTAAATTTTTGACAAATTTTGAAGTACACTGAGTTAGGGTATAGCTACCACAAAATACTTTTTTTTAACTTTGAAGGCAGAAAGAATGTTTGCTCCAACATTTACTGAGGGCCTATTAAGGCAAAGGTATTATTTTGAGACTTTACATTATCATTTAATTTTCACAAAAATAATGTCATAAAGATCATCCTTGTTTTAGAGATGAGGAAATAGATGTTCTGAAAGATTAAGTGACTGGTCAAAAAAATCATTAAGATAATATAGCCAGGACATTGGTCACATGCAATGTCAAATGCCAAATGCAGCAAATAATGTGACAGAATAATCAAAGCTGAGCAAATACCTTGCTTCTATTTATTTGGGTCTTTATTTCAATAATTTCTACACACCTTAATCACAGATTAATTATGCTATAGATTTTTTTGAATCACATATTATTTTAGCTTATTTTTATGTTCCAGGAAAAAATACATCCAGCATTTGAAAAAATTGAATGAGTATCTCTCATTATTTGAAAAAATTACTATGTATATCTCTTCCACAAACATGATGCTTAGGATATCAGGTAGCTTTGAATAATGAGGAAGTAGTTTTAAGCTAAATGTCTGAAGTACTAGTTTTCATCCCCTGTAGAATGAGAAAGTCAAAATATGTTCATTATTTCTTCATTATCTTAAACTATGGAAAGTATATTCACAAGATATTAAGGGAAATAATTTTTAAATATGGTATAAAATTATTATAATATTTTATTTAAGGTTAAACAATGCCAAAAAGTTTTCAGGTTCAGTGTTCAGTTTTGGTGGTTCAGAAAGTGTAGTGTGTGTGTATATATTATAGATACAATTATGATCATAATCATCTAGTGTTAACTACTTCAAATTTCTCTGGGCATTGATAATAAGCAATAGTCAAACCATACGTATATTTTCCCTGTATAGAAATAATATTTTTAGTTCAAAGAACAAGTGAATGAGACAATGAAATAAAAACATTTACATGGAGAACTCATAGACTCTGGATTTTGTAACATTTTATGTTCCATCACCCCATGCAATTTTCTTGCATAGAAAATTTTTTAGCACATGTTGTACCAATAGAGGAAATTTTCTTCTCTATAAATAGCAGGGTTTAACAGCTAGTACATATAGTGTACTTGTTGCTTAATATTAAATAAATATTACTGAACACAGAATACACATAAGAGTCATTAGCAGATAATAATTCTTGCTTTAAAGCAGGAAATATTGAATATGCTTGTCTTTGTCTATTTTGTTAAGGAAAATTAATGTTAGTTTTATTAGACACTTTTGGGACTTACATTGATGTATGTAAACTGAATAAATCTTATGTCACCATCAGGGCAAATTAATTTGGAATGTACAAAACAAAACCACATCTGTGTCTCTTGCATTAGTCTGCCACTTGGCCTGAAATCCTTATTAGTAAAAGTCTACATAAGTACCATCATGAGAAATGTACATTTTAAATGACTTTAAGAAATTTCGTTTCCAGCATAGGAAAGCATCAAACCCATAGGAATTAATTATCACCAGAAATCATCTTCTAGCCTAGAACTGGACCCAGAAAACACAGGACAGAAATGGGGAGAGTATCAGATAGAAGGAAAATGTATAGGACAGCTATTAAAGATACCACGAGCCAGCATAAAGTCACTCAGCAAGTCAAATAATACTGTGGTTTCAGATTGATTATATAGAGTAAAACTAAAACTCAGGCTTTGTAATCAGTGAGACCTGAGTACAGACCCTGCCCCTGCTACTTACTGGCTGTATTTCCTTAAGACAGTTACTTAACTTCTCTGAACCTCAGTCTCTCCATATACATAATAGTCAGTACTGACCTCATGAGGATGTCGTATAAGATCAAATGAGATTACTTAAATATATATATATATATATATATTTCAGTAAGTTAAGAACCTGACTCATATTAAACACTCCATAAAAGGATAGAAATAAGAAATACTGAAATTTAATTAAGAGAATAAAAACAGTGATGTGATAATAATTATTGTTAAAGGAAAAACAGTTGTTTTATATAAATAATTTATTAGGTACAAGCAATATAATATGTACCTGATTTTTTTTTTCTTAATTTTCAGTGTGCACCTGATTGGCCTATTGGTTTGGCAATGTGATATATCTGTGAGCCCAGTAGCAGCCATAGTAACTGACATTTTCAATACCTCCGATGGTGGACGCTTCAAATTCCCAGACGGGGTACAAAACTGGCCAGCACTTTCAATTGTCATAATAATAATCTTGACAATAGGTGGCAACATCCTCGTTATCATGGCAGTAAGCTTGGAAAAGAAACTGCACAATGCCACCAATTACTTCTTAATGTCCCTAGCCATTGCTGATATGCTAGTGGGACTACTTGTCATGCCACTGTCTCTGCTTGCAATCCTTTATGGTAAGTACCATTTTATTAGTTTTTCCATCTCAGGCCATGTCATAAATTTCTGTCAGGTATTGTAGTAAACACAAAGTTAACTATCCTATTCATATCATTTGGAAAATTAAGGAAATTGTGTGACAGAAAAATTGGACATATCATATTTAAATAAATCAGTAGCAAATCAGTATTCAAAAAGCAAAACAAGTGTTTTATATTAAAATCATATATAGATACTCTATTGCTTAGTGTCATTTCTAAACAATGACAGTTGCTTTCCAATGTACAGAATGTGATAGTGAAAAAAACACACACCGACCCCTATGTTCTGGGCATAACACATACCTAGTATCATCTTGTATAAAAGGAAGATGAAAGAAACTTATCATCATAAAAAAAAATTTAAGTAATCTTAAAAGTTGGCAAACTAAGTGCTTGCCACATAATAAGCTCTCAATAACAGCTATTCTTCTTCTTCCTAGAGACTATAATTCATATTTTTTACAAGGAAACAGGAATAAAAAATTAACAACTAATTATATAAGTGCAAGGTCACATTATCACAATAAAAATTCAAGCATTTGGAAGTTTTGATATAGGATTTTAGAGAGGTTTTATTTTTCTTTTGATTTTCTGCCATATCTTTGCCGTATTCATTTTAACACTAACTTTTGTTTGTATGTAATATTTATAAAGAACAATCAAAACCACTTATACTAAACTGCTAAGTATCTTTGCTAGGAAGTTGGAGAACCCAGTTTGAATCTCATTGCAGATATACTCATCTCACAAGGAAATGAAATAGACTCCGTGTTCCCTGGAGAGTATAATGTAATTAGACTGGAAGGACTAATACTGGAAATGGATCTAGTTCTCAAATTCTAAAAGAAGATTATTGCATTTAGAAAGTAATCTTCCATGGAACTTAAAAATTAATTATCCTGTTCTAAATACACAGTAGTAATAGATTATCTCAATAGGCATTTTATAAACAGTATTCTCAGGAAATATACTTTCTTATAGTTACTGAGTTTTCATGATGCATTAATTTCGAAGTATACACATTTTACCTTCTCTGTGAGCATTTTACCACACTGTAGCTCCAAATTATGTAAGAAAAGGTCACTGGAATGAATGTACTTTAGAAGACATGCTTTGTTTTCTGGTATCTGTTTTATTTTGTCAGTTTCTCCCTTAAAAATATATGGGTGATCAAAATATAGCATCAGCTGAAATCCAAATCTAACACATCCATCGCCAGCCCTCCCCCAAGCAATAAAAAACAACAAAAACAAACTACACAATATCAACCCCAAATTTGGAGAACATCCACATTCCAAATTATCTGTAAGCAGAAAATAAATAGGAGCTCACAATAGCTCTCTCTTAGGTTCCTACCATGTGCTATTGTGAAGAGGAAGGCCAGTCCAATAAATACTAAATGAGAAAGAAAGAGAGTAGAAAAGCTAGTAGGAGGCCTAAGATTGATCTCAACTCATCACAAGAAAGAAAGTTTACCACAAGTATGAACATTCTGAAAAAAACTTCTCTGGAAGCTCATCCTTCAGGGAAGTAACTTGGAAGTGTACTCAGAACTCAATAAACCAGTGTCAAGGAAGGAACTCTTTGCAGGTTGGAAAGGGTTAAAGGGGAGAGTCCATGGGGTCGCTAAGAGTCAGACACAAAGCAAAGCAACAGTGAAACAATATTTTATTTAAAGTCAACCACTTATGTGATATTCTTTCAAAAGCAAATTTATAAAGACAGAAAACAGATCATCAGTTCACAGGGTCTGAAGGTGGGATGCTGGTTCCAAAACAGCATTTACTTTGGTTCTATGGAACTGTTCTACATCTTGGTTGTGGTGGTTTTATATATATATATATTTATTTATATATATATATATATAAACTTGAAACACTATATTCTAGTATGCAGTTTTAAAAGGTAAATTTTACTGGATATAATTATACCTTAAATTTAAATATAGAAAAATACCTAAATAAAGTTTGAAACAAAGATTCTGTATCCAGACAAATTGGCCATCAATGCTATAAAAAGCTTATTATTTTTTTTTTAACTCAGGGAATTCTGAAACTTTAAGTCCCTCTTAAGAAACTGAATATTGAATGAGATTCATCTAACAAAGAGATGATTGAGAAATTTTCCTCAAAATGATGGATCATAATCATTTAATATATTTAATTTTAGAGCAAGGACAAAAATAAAGGTGGTATAAGGGCATAAGAATACTGTCATATGTTATATGATATATATTATTTGTTATATACACTAACAAATTAGAAGCAATGCAACTAAAAATTGAGAAGAAAAGAGAAAGGGGAAGAAGAAAGAATAATTTCATTCATTTTTCTCTAAAGAAAAGATGGATGTTAAATTATACCCCCGCAAAAAATGGCAGACCAGAAAGTACCAGATTTTATAAGAAAACAGAGGGCTAAGAGTATTAAGCAGGATTTAAATAAAACATGACATAAAGTTAACAACTAGAACAAAGAGACAAACCTATCTAAAACTAAAAGAAATGCAATTAACAGAAAAGCAAAGAAAAAAAAATAAAGCAGAGGAAAAAACAAAGGAAAATAAAGCAATGTTTTTAAAATTATACCATTGTATAATAAGACAGAGTTGAAAACAAACCTAACAGTAAGAGCAATACATGTGTAAGAACCTAACTTACCATTAAAAAAAAAAAGATTTCATGTTGGCATACAAAGAAAAACCTAATTATACTCACTTTATAAGAGAACTCAAAACCCAGTGAATCATAATAGTTTAAATAAAGGGATGAGTGAGCATAGGTATGCTGCTGCTGCCAAGTCACTGTCCGACTCTGTGCGACCCCATGGACTGCAGCCTACCAGGTTTCTCCGTCCATGGGATTCTCCAGGCAAGAACACTGGAGTGGGTTGCCATTTCCTTCTCCAATGCATGGAAGTGGAAAGTGAAAGTGAAGTTACTCAGTCGTGTCTGACTCTTAGCGACCCCATGGACTGCAGCCTACCAGGCTCCTCCATCCATGGGATTTTCCAGGCAACAGTACTGGAGTGGGGTGCCATTGCCTTCTCCCTAGGTATGCTAAGCGAATAGAAATACTAAGAAAACAGAAATCGTGATGTTGATATCTGACAAAGTGAATTTCAAGTAGAAAAAAAAAAACAGTAATAGTTTAAATTCATGATCCATTTTTTCCCCCAAAAAAGATGCTTATTTATGATAAAAAGCTGCAATTAACAACTAATATTTAGTGGTTAGGAATATCTATGACCCCAATAATACAGCAATGCTATTTTTTAAAGGAAAAACTAAAGAAAATGGAAGAATACATTTGTGGATTGTTTTTGTTTAGTTGCCAGTCATGTCCGACTCTTTTGCAACCCCATGGACTGTAGCCCACCAGGCTCCTCTGTCCATGGAATTTCCCAGGCAAGAATACTGGAATAGGTTGGCATTTGCTTCTCCAGGAATCCAACCCCCATCCCTTGCATTGCAGGCAATTCTTTATCATTATGCCACCAGGGAAGTCCACATTTATGGATACATTCTACTAATGGGGGACTTTAATATATCATACTCAGAACAAAAAAATATTGGACACGTAGATCTTATAGATGTATGTTAAACTTTATATCCTTATCATAGAAAGTACACCTTCTTCACAAGTGCACATGGAATGCTCACAAAAATTAATTATTAGGCCACAAAGAAAATATTAGAAAAGTAGAACTATTACAAAAAAAATACTTTCTGATAAAAACACAGTTAACACTAGAACTATTAACAACAATGGTTTAAAGACCATCTGAGATTGAGATATAACAAATTCTAAACAACTGTTGGTTAAAAAGACAAATGCAAATTGAAATTACAAATTTCTTTAGAAATTTGACAGCATAAACACTGCATATTAAAATCTATAGAATATATTTAAAGCAGTGATCAAATGAAAATTCATATCTAATCACATTTATAAGTAAAAATGAAAGTATACAAATGATTGAATTTCTAGAAAGCAACCTTGAAAGAAAAACTGCAAAGTAACCCAAAAGAAAGCACAAAGAAAATAACTAAAGATAAAAGTAGAAATTAATTAGAGAATAAAAAACAATATACCTAATTCGTAATTCAAAATCCTGTTTTTTAAAAAAGAAACTTTTAAAATAAAAATACTAGGTAACTTAAGCAAGGAAAAAGGAGGAAATATAAATATTCAAAATAAGAAATAACAAGGAAAATAACCATTGAAGCAAAATACATTTTTAAATCATTAGATTACTTTGTAGGTTTATTTGCAAATCATGTGAGCTCGTTAAAAAAAAAACACAGGTAATTTCCTGGAGAAAATCAGGTTAGCAAAATTGACCTCATTAGGTATAAAAAGCAACAAAACAATTTCTGTAGAAGAATTAAAGTTATCAAGGACCTAAAATGGACTTCCCAGGTGGCACTAGAGATAAAGAACCCGCTTGCCAATGCAGGAGACGCCAGAGATGTGGGTTCAGTCCCTGGGTTGGGAAGATCCCCTGGAGGAGGGAATGGCAACCCACTCCAGTATTCTTGCCTGGAGAATCCCATGGAGAGAGGAGCCTGGCAGGCTACAGTCCGTGAGATCACAAAGAGTCGGACATGACTGAAACAACTTAAACATGCATGCATCACACACAAAAATCATCAAATCCAGATAGTTTCACAAGGGATTTCTATAAAACCTTCAAAGACTGGGTAGTTGTTGTAATGTTCCATAAATTGTTTAAGACCATTGAAAATAAAAAAATTTAAAAAAAACTTCTAATTCTTATATGAAGCATGCATAGGTTTAACATATAAACCAAATAAAGACAGTACAAAGACAGAATATTACAGACTAACAGTTAAGACAGAAATTCTTTATAAACAACTGGCAAACAGAATTCAATGCCACATTAAAAACATTATACTATGAACAACTGTAATTATTTCCAGTAACACTATGTTGGCCCAATATTAGGGAATCCCTCAATAAAATATATTAATATATAATATATTATTAGTGTCAACATTATCACTAATTAATATTTGTTAATAGTTAAAGCTAAAATATTATCAGTATTGATACAACTATAATATTTACAGCATTGTATTTATAACATTAAAATATAATTTTTAAGTTATGCGCTTTAGCTCTAAAGATATTGAGTGAAAAAGTCTTTATCCTAAACATTCTAGAAAAGCTATAGTTAATGGAAGTAAACATGTGATAAATAGAATCTTCCTGATTTCTTTGAACTGGTTAACAAGTAGTAGAAGTTCATCTTCTGAAATATATAACACATCTCCAAAATTTGTATACCTGGTTTTTTACCTAACCAATGATTTTTAAACTTTGTAAATTAAATATTATTTATTCAATTGTGTATGGCTTCCAACTTTGCTGTGTTTCTCCCTCTTCTGATTTTCTTACACCTAACTGCTGACTCACTGATTATAAACTTGCCTGGTCCCTAAAAGCATTTAAGTTTGTGACAGGCCTCAGAGCTTGTGGGCACAAAAAAAAGAACCTTGGTATCAATACCCTAAATTCACTGGCTTGTTTTCCCCATGTGCTAACGAAGTTACTTGAATCTCCTAGAAAGATACACATCTTCCCTCCAAATACCTCTAGAAGTCCCTAGGAGTTATCACACATGTGATCATGAATAAAGTCAATGTGCATCATTTACTGCTGCAATTGTTCTGGGCTTTCATCGAGCATGTTTATATTTACCCTCACCTGCCACTACTCACTGTATCTGCTCATCATCCATCCCTCACTGGACATCATCACCTGCCCCTGAGTATCCATCATCATATGCTGGGCATCTGCTGAGTACCGCCATGTCTGTTGGGAATCCACAATCTCCCACCAGGCATTGTGGTCTCTGCTGATGCTCTGCCATTTCATCACCAGTGCCTTCCATGAGAATGCTGCTTTATCTGTCTTGAGTGCTATCACTTGGTACAGCCAAACCTACAAACCCTCAAGATACCTCAAGACAGTGCTGCCTTTGCTTCTGTCTCTATTTTATTTAGTATTCCTCGGGAAAATTAGGAATATGGAGCATGCTTTGTTATCTAAACATTGAAAAAGCAATGCTTGTCCTTGCCCTCTTCACAAAACCCCTCTGTAAAACAACTCTACTTTTTTTTTCTTTTCTACTTAATGTAGTCTCCTCAGGATTTACACATTCTATAGGGCTGGTCTAAAGTATATTTGCTGAGACCTTAATTTCTGTCCTCAGGCATCTACATAAAATACCTCCTGAAAGGCTAAGCAGTGACATTATCAGTCTTATAGCCTAGCACTTATCCCTATATCTGGTATTTTTAAATGAATAAATGAAGGCTTCTTTCTCTCCTGCAAATCAGTTCATGAGGTTAGATACTTTGGATTTCCCAGCCCCACACATTTACACCTGTGAATCTTTACTTACAAAAGTCTACTCCCAAAATTCCCTTTCCCAATGTACTTAGTCATTTCATTACAGCTCTTCATCCTGGGGATGGGGAGAATTTTCTTTACCAAGTACATTTCAATTACAAGTGTAAAAGGGAAGAGTGGCACTCAGTATATTTATAGAAAATTACAGTGACACATATTAAGGAACATGATCCAGAGGTCCTGGTTGTTATTCTTTATACCTTGCTAGAATTCTTTGTACTTCCTCTCTCTTTTTTCATCCTTAGAGCAACTTTTGCAGATTAATTACATCTTTAATTCTCCAACAAATTCATGATGTAATCTTGCTTAACATTCCAGTTCTACTTCCAAAGGTCATTTCACTACAGGCAGATAGGCAGCACTGAGTGCTTACTCAGTGTTGAGCCCTATTCTAAGTGCTATATATTTACAATCTACATTTAACAGGTAGGAAAATCAAAGCACCAAGAGTTTAAGTACTCCCAATGTTCTATTGTCAACTCGAGAAAAAGCCCCCTACATTTTCAACATTAAGAGGAAACTCTTGTCTATCTTCTCAAGTTGGGTTTGGGTTTCCTGGTGGAAAGTCCATTACTGACGTTTTGAATTTTCACTTCACTTTATCTTTTACTTCTATTTGGCTAATCTCAAACATAATTCCTGGTATAGGTATTTTTTGACTTTGGAAAATCTCATTTTTTCATGGAAACTTTCATAGTTTTTTTTTTTTTTTTTATCATCTTCAATTCAGTTCAGTCGCTCAGTCATGTCTACCTCTTTGCGACCCCATGAATCACAGCATGCCAGGCCTCCCTGTCCATCACCAACTCCCGGAGTTCACCCAGACTCACGTCCATCGAGTCAGTGATGCCATCCAGCCATCTCATCCTCTGTTGTCCCCTTCTCCTTCTGCCCCCAATCCCTCCCAGCATCAGTCTTTTCCAATGAGTCAACTCTTCACATGAGGTGGCCAAAGTACTGGAGTTTCACCTTTAGCATCATTCCTTTCAATGAAATCCCAGGGCTGATCTCCTTCAGAATGGACTGGTTGGATCTCCTTGCAGTCCAAGGGACTCTCAAGAGTCTTCCCCAACACCACAGTTCAAAAGCATCAATTCTTCGGCGCTCAGCTTTCTTCACAGTCCAAATCTCACATCCGTACATGACCACTGGAAAAACCATAGCCTTGACTAGACGGACCTTTGTTGGCAAAGTAATGTCTCTGCTTTTCAATATGCTATCTAGGCTGGTCATAACTTTCCTTCCAAGGAGTAAGCGTCTTTTAATTTCATGGCTGCAGTCACCATCTGCAGTGATTTTGGAGCCCCCAAAAATAAAGTCTGACACTGTTTCCACTGTTTCCCCATCTATTTCCCATGAAGTGATGGGACCAGATGCCATGATCTTCATTTTCTGAATGTTGAGCTTTAAGCCAACTTTTTCACTCTCCTCTTTTACCTTTATCAAGAGGCTTTTTAGTTCCTCTTCACTTTCTGCCATAAGGATGGTGTTATCTGCATATCTGAGGTTATTGATATTTCTCCCAGCAATCTTGATTCCAGCTTGTGCTTTTTCCAGTCCAGCGTTTCTCATGATGTACTCTGCATAGAAGTTAAATAAGCAGGTGACAATGAACAGCCTTGACATACTCCTTTTCCTATTTGGAACCAGCCTGTTGTTTCATGTCCAGTTCTGTTGCTTCGTGACCTGCATGCTAATTTCTCAAGAGGCAGATCAGGGGGTCTGGTATTCCCATCTCTTTCAGAATTTTCCACAGTTTATTGTGATCCACACAGTCAAAGGCTTTGGCATAGTCAATAAAGCAGAAATAGATGTTTTTCTGGAACTCTTTTGCTTTTTCCATGATCCAGCAGATGTTGGCAATTTGGTCTCTGGTTCCTCTGCCTTTTGTAAAACCAGCTTGAACATCTGGAAGTTCACAGTTCACATATTGCTGAAGCCTGGCTTGGAGAATTTTGAGCATTACTTTACTAGCATGTGAGATGAGTGCAATTGTGTGGTAGTTTGAGCATTCTTTGGGATCGGAATGAAAACTGACCTTTTCCAGTCCTGTGGCCACTGCTGAGTTTTCCAAATTTGCTGGCATATTGAGTGCAGCACTTTCACAGCATCATCTTTCAGGATTTGAAATAGCTCAACTGGAATTCCATCACCTCCACTAGCTTTGTTCATAGTGATGCTTTCTAAGGCCCACTTGACTTCACATTCCAGGATATCTGGCTCTAGGTGAGTGATCACACTATCGTGATTATCCTGGTCGACCTTATAATGTGTCAATTCCTAGAAAGTTAAATTTTCAGCCTTATTTCCAAGACTCTTTACCCTAAGCCAGTGTATGTAATCCAAGAGCCTTTTAACTTGGTTCAATAATGATGTTAGAAATAATGACAACAATAATTATATAGCTAACTTTAATTGAGCACTGTATAGGAAGGAAATCTTGTCTGGGGCCCTGCAAATTAAATTGGCAAAGGATAGTTTAACAGGAGACAGTTAAGAGGAGAAAGACAGTTTAACAGGAGAAAAAGGTTTATTACTTATGCATACTGAGTTCTTAATAGAAAATAAGTGAAAACCCAAAGAAGCGGTTAAACCTGGGGCTGTAAATATTTTAACAAAGAGCAATAAATTATGGAGAAGTGACAAGACAAAGGAAAAGCAGTTTAGGCTTCTAAGTGTGGTAAATGTGGGACGGTAACTATATGTGGGAAACTAATGGAAGATAAGGGTTATGTTAAAAAGGTTTGTTATGAAGCCTCAATCTTGTGTAATCTGGGGGATACCTGTGTGTCTCCAGAGACTGAGTCATCCTCCTCTTACTGGTATAGATTAGGAGGCAAACACCTTCACAAAGGGAAATTTATACCCTGCCTTTAAGCAGAAAGGGGAGGGTGAAGAGCTTTACCTGTATTGGCTAGTTTTCATTTGCCTCAGTTCAAAATAATCCTATGCCAAAAATGTATATTTTGGGGTGATGTGCTCTGATCCCCTTCAGCATTAATTCTGTGTCTATTACCTTGTTTAATTCCCACACCAACATGCAGGTAGAATTTTACATTTTCCCCATTTTACAGATAAGGAAAATGAAAACACAAAATTTACCTGACTTTAGGATCATGAATGGAGAAGGCAATGGCACCCCACTCCAGTACTCTTGCCTGGAAAATCCCATGGACGGAGGAGCCTGGTAGGCTGCAGTCCATGTGGTCACTAAGAGTCGGACACGACTGAGTGACTTCACCTTCACTTTCCACTTTCATTCATCGGAGAAGGAAATGGCAACCCACTCCAGTGTTTCTGCCTGGAGAATCCCAGGGGTGGGGAAGCCTGGTGGGCTGCCATCTATGGGGTTGCACAGCGTCAGACACGGCTGAAGCGACTTAGCAGCAGTAGCAGCAGCAGCAGGACCATGAAAGGCTCATCATATTCATTCTTACTTAGATCAGTGATATTAATGGCCCCATTCTGGGACTCACCATGTGGCTCAGTGGTAAAGAATCTGCCTGCCAATGAAGGATACCCATGAGATATGGGTTCCATCCCTGGAGCTGGAAATGGCAACCTACTCCAGTGTTCTTGCCTGGAAAATCCCATGGACAGAGGAGCCCAGTGGGCTACAGTCTATCACAAAGAGTCAAACACAACTAAGCACACATGCACACATGCACCTCCCCCTGCTACTCAGACTGATATTTTTGCCACTCATCCCTGGAAATGTGAAACTTAGTATATCTTCCTGAAAAAACAAATGCTGATTCTTGTTTCCTATCTTGATTAAAGCTTTAGAGATACAGAGCTCCACAACTAAGAAAACAATCTTTTTTATATCCAGCAGTAATTTCTCCCAGCCCTACAATGATGATAATAGTTCACAGTTCTTTTTACATATACCAGTACTATACAATATCTTGGGTGATAAATACTCTTTTAGATCCATAGTTTTGCTCAAAATAATTTATTTTCAGTACATTTTAGACTCTATTAACATCTCCTTCAGACACAGAGTTTAAAGATCCAGGTTTCAATGCCTTTGTTGCCATGAGACTAGAACATAGAATTAAGGGGGTGTGGGGGAGGGGCATAATATATCTTCAAATAGTTGAAGGATTTTCATGGCTCCAAAAGGAGAAACCAAATAAATGATAAAAGATACAGAAAGAAGCAGATTAGGGTTCATTAAAATGTTCTTTAATGAAAAGCTTTATCTTTCAAAGAGAAGAACCACCACATTACTGGAGGTTATATAAGGAATTTCTGTTTGAGTAGGAGGTTGCACTAGGTATTTTCTGTGTTTTCTTCTATGTTTTCAGACTGTATACTTAAATTTCTACAGATGTCACTTTGAATAATTTA
Source organism: Bos grunniens (assembly GCF_055505025.1). NCBI lineage: Eukaryota > Metazoa > Chordata > Mammalia > Artiodactyla > Bovidae > Bos > Bos grunniens. The sequence continues at coordinate 80,250,386 of NC_141194.1, read as the reverse complement.
TATGGAGTCTTAAATTGTCATTACAGAAGTAGAAAGACAGTGCTTTTGTGAATGATTATTGTTGTTTGTTGTTTAGTTGCTTCATCATGTCCAACTCTGTGTGACCCTATGGACTGTAGCCTGCCAGGCTCCTTTGTCCATGGGATTCTCCAGGTAAGAGTACTGGAGTGGTTCCCATGCCTTCCTCCAGGGGATCTTCCCAACCCAGGGATTGAACCCAGGTCTCCCTCATTGCAGGCAGATTCTTTACTGCTGAGCCACCAGGGAAGCCCTGTTGTGAATGATAGGTAGATGAAAAGAATCACTATTTCATACAACAGGGTTACATTTCACATGTGCTTTCAAGAGACCTTGGGTGAAAAACCTACTCATTAATTATATATTATTTTAACAACTCAGAAGACATTTTCTCTCTTGTTGCCATCTAAGTGAAAAGGAAAAAAAAATTTGCTTAGAATGAATGGACTGAATACTCCAAACCCTCACTTTTAAACATTATGAGATGAATAAGAATAGCCTACTTAGACTTTATCTCAAAGGGTAGTAATTCAATCTTGAATGCTGTCTTTCATATGCTAAACAGAATATCTTACAACAATTCTCATTTACATCTCTGTATTCCTAACACAGTGCTTAAACTGTGTAGTATCTAGGTTTTTGGACTAGTTAAAATTGACTTATTTCTTTTCCTCCTTACTCAAATTTATATACTCTGCAAGTGCTGAAATTTGTTTCATGTTCCAAGATAACAGAAATCTAAAATCTTTGCACTGTAACTCTTCTGCACTCAAAATATAGCAAAGGGAAGCTGATCACATAACACTATATTCCAGATATACACTTCATAAATTGTTTTTCCATGACTTGACATCATCATTTTTTTAAGTAAGAGTATCACCAAGACAATCAAGGTTAAATAAGTTTTTTTTTTTTTCAGTGTGAATCTTCTCACTGAGAAATATTTAATAAAATAGGAAGTTGAAGCAGAATTTTAATTACCAGCCTATATATCTCTATTTTTATTCTTTAATTACATGGCAAGAGATATTTGAGTGTCTTTATGGAAGTGTATACAATTTCAAATGAACCCAAACCATTGAAGATCTATGTAATTATGAGATCAAAGCTACTGTGGATTTTAACGCTACTCAGAACGAAGCAGGAAAGGAAGCATTCTGAATTAGGTACACACGAGATAACTAGGTCAGGACATCTTCTGTACAGAAAAAGTATTCCGTATTCTAGATCAAGTTCATTTTGGAGCCCATTATCTGCTAATACACACACACACACACACAAACAAACGGAGTTTCTCCTCAAAATTATTTGGCAAAAACCTTGAAAGAGAACTAAAGGAAAGGCATTTAATGTTCATTAGGCACTTATTCATTTCTCAATTTTACTTTAACCCCATCTCATACAGTCTCAGCTTAAAATCTTTGTATTTGTAGACAGAAGGACTTTTCTGGATTTCCTATTTTAGGAACAGGCATAGAGGAGGAAACTAAATATGTGCTATTAGGCTAATAGATGAAGCTAACTTTCATGCATTCAATTTCAAATGGAAAATATATGCAAAATAGAGAACAGATATATAATGAAAAGTGAATTCCTTATGTTCTTTGAAGTTTTTCTTGTGATGGGAGAGAGTGAAGTTTCTAATTTTCAATTTCTCAAAAACCTAGGATTATAATCTCTGTACATACATGAATTTCACCAGTGGGTGGCATATAAACCACTGTAATCAATCTGTATGTTCTCTGAGAGGGAAACTGGAGTAAAAATTAAATGATTTCAAAAATTTGAATTATAATTTGCTTAAGTTATGGAAATTGTTTATTAAAAAAATCATATAAAAGCTGAGCATGAATATGTTAGTCATATATATATATATATATTTGAATTTTGATGGTTTTATGTCCTAAGCTCCAATTCTAGCTAAGAAATACTGTGCTTTAGCTATATCATTTTGATCAAATGACTCAAATAATGCCATATAAATCTTGTGCAAATGTTAGTCACTCAGTCATACTGGATTCTTTGTGGCCCTGTGGACTGTAGCCCACCAGGCTCTTCTGTCCATGAATTCTCCAGGCCAGAATACTGGAGTAGGTTGCCATTCCCTTTTCAAGGGGATCTTCCCAACTCAGGGATTGAACCTGGGTCTCCTGCATTGCAGGCAGATTATTTACCATCTCAGCCACCAGGGAAGTGACTCTGGGAAAATCAATAGGTATCTCTAAGAATTAGATTTTCCTGCATGAATAATTAGTTTTTATTGTATATCTACCATGTTAATATTTTAACCTTCATTACCTCACTTGGCATATACTTTAAAGGTATTTGTGAATATTAATGGACTATTAAAGACTGAAAGTGAAATTATTTAATAAACTGCAAGCCTCTATATGATTTTAATATATTATTTTTAGTATTACATTAAATCAAGCTTCTATATAAAGTTAAATATATGGTATATATGAAAATATAACTATGTATTTTCACATCTGGCTGCCGTCTATGGGGTCGCACAGAGTCGGACACGACTGAAGTGACTTAGCAGCAGCAGCAGCAGCAGCAGCAGCAGCATTTTCACATCTACCAAAACAAAAGTTCTGGAAATATTTTCTTGGTTTATATATAATATAAAATATAATGTAAATCTTCTGTTTAATTATAATGAAGTAAAGGTAAGCTTCTTATCATTTAATTATAGTAGGAATATTAAAGGACCACTTCAGTTCAGTTCAGTTCAGTTGCTCAGTCGTGTCTGACTCTGTCTGACCCCATGAATCACAGCACACCAAGCCTCCCTGTCCATCACCAACTCCCAGAGTCCACCCAAACCCATGTTCATTGAGTCAGTGATGCCATCCAATGATCTCATCCTCTGTCATCCCCTTTTCCTCCTGCCCTCAATCTTTCCCAGCATCAGGGTCTTTTCAGATGAGTCAGCTCTTTGCATCGGGTGGCCAAAGTATTGGAGTTTCAGCTTCAGCATCAGTCCTTCCAATGAATATTCAGGACTGATCTCCTTTAGGATAGACTGGTTGGATCTCCGTGCAGTCCAAGGGACTTTCAACAGTATTCTCCAGTACCACAGTTCAAAAGCATCAATTCTTTGGCACTCAGCTTTTTTTATAGTCCAACTCTCACACCCGTACATGACCACTGGAAAAACCATAGCCTTGACTAGACTGACCTTAACCAAAATTTATTTCATTAAAAAATCCAAGAGAATTTTTAAAGACCAATATTTCATAAATAATTTTTAGCATGCAAAACAATAGTAAATTACTTAATTAACTTTTATGGTGGTTTATTCACCTAAAAGTTTGATTTTAGGTTAGTCACAATATTATTTTACACATAATTAGTGAACTCTAATTAAATTAGTTATATAATAAGCAAAAGTTATATAATGAATAGAAGAGGGGCACTATAGTGACAGAATCTGACTGTATTTAATTCTCACATGAAATACTGTGACAATGTTATTAAGGACTAACCTACTTTTTTTTTTTTTTTTTTTTTACTGTGAAACAAAAAATGAGTAAAAATATGATACCTATAGCCCTACATGATATTCTCTTAGAATTTGTTTTTCAGACACATTTTAGGATTATTTGGGGAAAAAAAGACAATTTAAACAGTACACAGAGGTGAAAGTAGGAAAAATAAAAGAATATAGAAAGTAAAAGTGGTAGGTAGACTCACATTGCTTTCTTACCTATTGCTTTTTTAAATTTATGCCTAATAAGGCAAAGTTATGGCCTAAGGAAATTGTTATATGCTAACAAAACAATAACACAAATAAGACTAATAAAAGGTTGTTGCTGAGGCATGAAAGATACTAGGATTCTTGGCCTCCAGAGAAGAGAAATTCAATCTGGGGCCAGTTGATGATGCTTGATTGCTCAGAACTTTTGTGTAATAAAGTTTCATTAAAGTATAAAAGAGATAGAGAAAGCTTCTGACACGGACATCAGAAGGGAGCAGAAAGAGTGCCCCCCTGCTAACCTTTAGCAGTATGTTATATACCTATCAGCAAGCTGTTAATTAGAGAAAGGAGATGTCTCAAAACTGTGGCACCAGGCCTCTCACACATAACATGCATTTTAAGATGACATTGGCACCAGGTGAGTCATCCTGGGCCATAAAATGATTGACATGAATCTAGAAGAAAGGCAGGTTTCCAAGTAAATATATAGTTTCATTAACATAGATTAGGAGAACAATGAATGAGTAAAATATACAGGTTTGAGCCATTATCAGTTCTGAGTCTTAAGCTGAATTGACTTGAAGAAAGTCAGAGTCTAGGGTAAATACATAGTTCATTAACATATCTTAAGAAAAGCATTTCCATAAGAAAAACATTGGTTAGCTCAAGGTTTGAGAAAAGTTAACTTCTGGTGGAGCCAGGTGTCATCATGGCAACACAGAATTTTTAAAGAAACCTCTTTTTAAATTTGTATAGAGAAGGGGGAAAAAAATCTAACACTTAGAGTTTGTTTCCTCCTGCCGCTTGAGAGAGAGAGAAAAAATTTCTGACACTTGCAGCCTATTTCCTCTGTTTGGAGATCCCTGGCCTTGCTGCCTGTTGCTGCTGCTGCTGCTGCTAAGTCGCTTCAGTCATGTCTGACTCTGTGCAACCCCATAGACGGCAGCCCACCAGGCTCCTCTGTCCCTGGATTCTCCAGGCAAGAACTGGAGGGGGTTGCCATTTCCTTCTCCAATGCATGAAAGTGAAAAGTGAAGGTGAAGTCACTCAGTCGTGTCCGACTCTTAGTGACCCCATGGACTGCAACCTACCAGGCTCCTCCGTCCATGGGATTTTCCAGGCAAGAGTACTGGAGTAGGGTGCCATTGCCTTCTCTGTGCTGCCTGTTACCCTCTCACTAATAACAGTGATAGCTCTATCTACACTGGGGCCCAGGTATATGCCAAGCACTTACCTCAAATATTATGATTTAACCTAACAAAATTACATAAGGTAGCTGTTATTATTCACCATTTACAGATGAGAAAATCTAGATTCAGGTTGAACAGGAAATACTGATTCAACATCAAAGTCTATACTCCTTTAAGTCTGCTTTGCTGTGTCACACTGTTGTAGCCACGCATTCCAGGAAACAAACTCACTCAGAAGGACAATGCAGATAGTGGAGTGCAGTTTATTACACCGGCGGGCCCAAGGCAGAGTCTCCTCTTAGCCAAGGACCCCGACCAGCATTTGTGAAAATCTTTTATACCCCATGTGTACGTGTCTGAACCCACCACTCCAAATTCCTTGAGACTTACATAAACCAAAGAAAATACAATCCCAATAACCCCATCATTCACATGCTATGTGCTCATGTACTCAAACAGTCAAACAATTAGCCAATAATCAATAAACCCGAGGCTACCCTCCGACTGATATGGAAAAATTTATGGCCTATCTGGAGGAAGGGGTGATTAGTATATGTTTTCTCTTAGGTGATGAATAACCTAGATACCATCTTCAAAGTTCCCCTGTCTGGAGGGGGTCTTATCCTTCAGTTGTTGTTTTCATAGGCACTAAACACAGAGTTCAGAGTCCATTGGAAAGGTGGCCAAGCATGATCAGCATGAACGGGCCTAAGATGGAGTCCAGGCCCTATGAATTCCTTCTTCAACACAACAGCAGTTTTTCAGATTTCATATTTCTATTTATGTGCATGCTGCACACTCAGTCGCTTCAGTCATGTCCAAATCTTTGCAACCCTCAGGACTGTAGCCCATCAGGCTCCTCTGTCCATGGGACTTCCCAGGCAAGAATAATGGAGTGGGTTGCCATTTCCTTCTCCAGAGGATCTTCCTGACCAAGGGATCCAACCAATGTCTCCTGCATCTCCTACATTGGCAGGCAGATTCTTTACCACTAAGCCATCTGGGAAGTCCATATAAAGGTAGGGAATAAAAAACAATGTGATTGATCAGGTAATGTCCTATTGATCATCAAATGGTACCCCAATACCACAGTCAATCAGTAGTTCAGAGGAAGAAAGAAGAAAAATAATATCCTATTTTTGTTGTTGCTACTTAGTCACAAAAAGTCATGTCCAACTCTTTGCGACCCCATGGAATGTAGCCCACAAGGCTCCTCTGTCCATGGAATTTCCCAGACAAGAATCCTAGAGTGGGTTGCCATGTCCTACTTATATTATTTATTAAAACATCAAAACATTCCTTTGTTACAGGTATTATTATCTATACTTAAAGCTGAGAGGGAAAAAAATAATGCATATGTGGTGATGTCAAAAAATATTCAAACAGGTAAAAATTATATAAGAGGTTTAATCATTTTTTTGCCTTAAAGAGGAAACGAACACCTTCATATACACCACATAAGGAATGATGTGCTTGGGAAAAAAAAAAACTGCAAGTGATTATTTTTCTGCTCAATTTCTTAGCAATATAACAATATTCTTCTGGATTTTGAAAGGCCAACTACTGCTACTCACAAAAGATTCTTAATTATTTTTTACCTTTGTCAACTAAATGGAAATGATAGATATTTTCTACTGTACCATTTAAATTACTTTGTTGAATTTTTCTACTATGTTTTTTGAATTTTCTTAGCTGTTGTTATAAGTCTTGTGATTTGCATATTTTTATTTTCATTCCTCTAAAAAATTTTGAGATGTCATTCATAGGACATAAAATTCATCCTTTTAAGGTATACAATTCAGTACTTTTTAGTATATTTACAAAATTGGGCTTTCATCATTATCTATTCCAGAATATTTTCATCACCTTAAAAAGATGTCCTAAACAAATTAGCAGTCACTCCTATAATATGCATTTTAGCTTAAAGCAATAGAGGAAAACAATGGAATAGGAAAGACTAGAGATCTCTTTAAGACAAATAGAGACACCAAGGGAACATTTCAGGCAAATATAGACACAATAAAGGACAGAAACAGTGTGGACCCAACAGAAGCAGTAGAAATTAAGAACAGGTGGCAAGAATGCATAGAAGAATTATACAAAAAAGATCTCAGTGACCCAGCTAATCACAATGGTGTGATCACTCACCTAGAGACAGACATCCTGGAGTGTGAACTCAAGTGGGCCTCAGAAAGCATCATTACAAAGCTAGTGGAGGTGATGGAAATCCAGTTGAGCTATTTGAAATTCTAAAAGATGATGTTGTTAAAGTGCTGCACTCAATATGCCAACAAATTTGGAAAATTCAGCAGTGGCCACAGGACTAGAGAAGGTTAGTTTTCATTCCAATCCCAAAGAAGGGCAATGCCAAAGAATGTTCAAATTACCTCACAATGGCACTCATTTCAAATGCTAGCAAAGTAATGCTCAAAACCTTCATGCCAGGCTTCAACAGTATGTGAACTGAGAACTTCCAGACGTACAAGCTGGATTGGCAGAGGAACCAGGGATCAAACTGCCAACATCTGATGGATCATTGAAAAAGCAAGAGAATTCCAAAAAACATCTACTTCTACATCATTGATTACACTAAAGCCTTTGACTCTGTAGATCACAACAAACTGGAAAATTCTTAAAGAGATGGGAATACCAGACCACCTGACCTGCCTCTTGAGAAATCTGTATGCAGGTCAAGAAGCAACAGTTAGAACTGGACATGGAACAATGGACTGGCCCCAAATTGGGAAAGGAGTATGTCAAGGCTGTATATTGTTACCCTACTTATTTAACTTACATGCAGGATACATCATGCAAAATGCTGGGCTGAATGAAGCACAAGCTGGAATCAAAATTGTGAGGAAAAATATCAGTAACCTCAGATATGCAAATGACACCACCCTTATGGCAGAAATCAAAGAGGAATTAAAGAACCTCTTGATGAAGGTGAAAGAGGACAGTGAAAAAGCTGGCTTAAAACTCAACATTCCCAAATAAAAATCATGGCATCTGGTCCCATCGCTTCATGGCAAATAGATGGGGAAACAGTGACAGACTTTATTTTCGTGGACTCCAATATCACTGAGGATGGTGACTGTAGCCATGAAATTAGAAGACATTTGCTACTTGGAAGAAAAGCAATGACAAACCTAGACAGTGTATTAAAAAGTAGAGATATTACTTTGCCAAAAATGTCCATATAGTCAAAGCTATGGTTTTCCATTCGTTATATACATATGTGAGTTCTGGACAATAAAAAAGGCTGAGTGCTGAAGAACTGATGCCTTCAAACTGTGGTGCTGGAGAAGATTCTTGAGAGTCTCTTGGAGAGCAAGATCCAAGTCCAATCCAGTCCATCCTAAAAGAAATCAATCCTGAATATTCAATGGAAGTACAGATGCTGAAGCTGAATCTCCAATACTTTGGCCACCTGATGCAAAGAGCTGGCTCATTTGAAAAGACCCTGATGCTGGGAAAGATTGAGGGCAGGAGGAGAAGAGGATGACAGAGAATGAGATGGTTGGATGGTATCACCAACTCAATCGACAAGGGTTTGGGCGGACTCTGGGAGTTGGTGATGGGCAGGGAGGCCTGGCGTACTGCGGTTCATGGGGTTGCAAAGAGTTGGACACGACTGAGCGACTGAATGGAACTGAATTTCAATAGTACAGAGAAATTTTGCTCAAATATATCTCCATTCTTCCCCACTTCTTTGTGATATTATCATGCATATTGCATCATATACATTAAAATACATCAAAATTGCTTTGTAATTATTGCTTTATGTAGTTGTATTTTGCATAATCTTTCATGTCTTTCATTTAGGATTCAGTTCAGTTCAGTCAGTCATGTCTGACACTTTGCGACCCCATGAATTGCAGCACGTCAGGCCTCCCTACCATCACCATCTCCCAGAGTTCACTCAAACTCACGTCCATCGAGTCAGTGATGCCATCCAGCCATCTCATCCTCTTTTGTCCCCTTTTCCTCCTGCCCCTAATCCCTCCCAGCATCGGAGTCTTTTCCAATGAGTCAACTCTTCGCATGAGGTGGCCAAAGCACTGGAGTTTCAGCTTTAGCATCACTCCTTCCAAAGAACACCCAGGGCTGATCTCCTTTAGAATGGACTGGTTGGATCTCCTTGCAGTCCAAGGGACTCTCAAGAGTCTTCTCCAATACCACAGTTCAAAAGCACCAATTCTAAAGTGTTTCAATTCATATGAATTCAAATTATGATTTAGCCTTTAAATTCAGCTGGAGGATTCACTTAAGTAGAATGTGTAAGTCAAGTATGTTGATGATAAATTTAAATTTTGTTTATCTAGAAATGTATTTATCCTTCGTATTTTAAGGGTAGTTTTACTGGGTATAGAATTCTTGGTTGACAGATTTTTTCTGTCAGAACTTTGAATAAATATGTCATCCCAATGCATTCCGGACTTGTTGATTTCCAATGAGAAGCCAGCTGCTAATCTTTTCTGGGTCAGCTTGTAAATGTTTAGTGATTTATTTCTAACTATATTTAGAATTTGAACTTTGCCTTTTGAATTTGATTATGAAGTGTCTCTGGCTAGAACTTACCTAAATTGTTGAATAGCAGAGGTGAAAGCAGCCATCTTTGTCTTATTCTGTGACTTTTAGGGAATCTTTCAGTCTTTTATCATTGATTATGTTAACCATGAGGTTTTTAAGAATCAGCTTAGTTCAGTGGCTCAGTCATGTCCGATTTTTTGCAACCCCATGAACCGCAACACGCCCGGCCTCCCTGTCCATCACAAACTCCCGGGGTTTACCCAAACCCATGTCGATTGAATAGATGATGCCCATCCAACCATCTCATTCTCTGTCATCCCCTTTTCCTCCTGCCCTCAATCTTTCCCAGCATTAGGGTCTTTTCAAACAGTCAGCTTTTCATATCAGGTGGCCAAAGTAATGGAGTTTCAGCTTCAACATCAGTTCTTCCAATGAACACCCAGGACTGATCTCCTTTAGGATGGACTGGTTGGATCTCCTTGCAGTCCAAGGGACTCTCAAGAGTCTTCTCCAACACCACAGTTCAAAGCATCAATTCATCTGTGCTCAGCTTTCTTTATAGTTCAACTCTCACATCCATACATGACTACTGGAAAAACCATAGCCTTGACTAGATGGACCTTTGCTGACAAAGTAATATCTCTGCTTTTTAATATGCTGTCTAGGTTGGTCATAACTTTCCTTCCAAGGAGTAAGCATCTTTTAATTTCATGGCTTCAATCACCATCTGCAGTGATTTTGGAGCCCAGAAAAATAAAGTCAGCCACTGTTTCCCCATCTACTTGCCATTAAGTGGTGGGACCACATGCCATGATCTTAGTTTTCTGAATGTTGAGTTTTATGCCAACTTTTTCACTCTCCTCTTTCACTTTCATCAAGAGGCTCTTTAGTTCTTCTTCACTTTCTGCCATAAGGGTGGTGCATATCTGCATATCTGAGGTCATTGATATTTCTCCTGGAAAACTTGATTCAAGCTAGTGCTTCATTCAGCCCAGTGTTTCTCATGATGTGACAATATACAGCCTTGACGAACTCCTTTTCCTATTTGGAACCAGTCTGTTGTTCCATGTCCAGTCCTAACTGTTGCTTCCTGACCTGCATACAGATTTCTCAAGAGGCAGGTCAGGGTGTCTGGTATTCCCATCTCTTTCAGAATTTTCCATAGTTTATTGTGATCCACACAGTTAAAGGCTTTGGCATAGTCAATAAAGCAGAAATAGATGTTTTTTTCTGGAACTCTCTTGCTTTTTCCATGATCCAGCAGATGTTGCCAATTTGATCTCTTGTTCCTCTGCCTTTTGTAAAACCAGCTTGAACCTCTGGAAGTTCACGGTTCACGTATTGCTGAAGCCTGGCTTGGAGAATTTTGAGCATTACTTTATTAGCATGTGAGATGAGTGCAATTATGTGGTAGCTTGAGCATTCTTTGGCATTGCTTTTCTTTGGTACTAGAATGAAAACTGACCTTTTCCAGTCCTGTGGCCACTGTTGAGTTTTCCAAATTTGCTGGCATATTGAGTGCAGCACTTTCACAGCATCATCTTTCAGGATTTGAAATAGCTCAACTGGAATTTCATCACCTCCACTAGCTTTGTTCATAATGATCATACTGAGGAATTTTTCTTTTATTCCTAGTTTCCTAGGAGTTTTTATCATGTAATGGTGTTCATTGTTGTGAAGTTACTTTTCTGAATCAAGTGACATAGTCATGTGTTTTTTTTAAAAAAAAAACAATTTTATTAATTGATGTATTATTGATACCTTGATTTTATTGAAATATAATTGTTATAAACATTAGTTTCCAGATACATCATATTGATTCAATATTTATATATATTGTGAAATAATCATAAGAAGTCCAATTGGAATCCATTACCACAGTTTTTTTTTCTTTTGATGAGAACTTTTAAGATCTGTTTTCTTAGCAACTTTCAAATATATAATATAATGTTATTAACTATAATTCCCATGCTGTACATTATATCCCCAAGATTTATTTATTTCATAACTGGAATTTTGTATCTTTTGATCTTCTTCACCCATTCTGGCATTCTCCCCCTTCCCACTGCTGCTGCTGCTAAGTTGCTTCAGTCGTGTACAACTCTGTGTGACCCCATAGATGGCAGCCCACTAGGCTCCTCTGTCCCTGGGATTCTCCCACTGCTAGTAACTACCAATCTGTTCTCCATATCTAAAATTTTGGACTTTTTGTTTTTGCTTTGGATTCTACATTATAAGTGAGGTCATATAATATTTGTCTTTCTCTGACTTATTTCATTTAATATAATGCCCTCAAGGTCCATCATGTGGTTATGAATGGAAAGATTTCCTCTTTTATGACTGAATAGTATTCCATTCTATGTATATGTTTGTGTTTATATATGTATGTGTGTGTGTATATGTATACCACATTTTCCTTATCCATTCATGCATAATTGACATTTAAACTGTTTCCATGTCTTAGCTTGGATAAGGAAATGGCAACCCATTTCAATATTCTTGCCTGGAGAATCCCATGGACAGAGAAGCCTGGCGGACTACAGCCCATGGGGTCACAAAGAGGTGGACACGACTGAGCAACTAACACACACGTGTCTTAGCTATTGTAAATAATTCTGCAGTGAACATGGGGTGCGTGTATCTTTTCAAGATAGTGTTTTCATTTCCTTTGGAAATGGTAGTTATCAGGCTTTCCTGGTGGCTCAGCTGTAAAGAACCCACCTACATTGCAGGAGCCACAAGAGATGTGGGTTTGATCCCTGGATCGGGAAGATCACCTAGAAAAGGACATGGCAATGCACTCCAGTATTCTTGCCTGGAGAATCACATGGACTGAGGAGCCTGGTGGGCTATGTTCCATAGGGTCCCAAAGAATCACACACAACTGAAGTGACTGTGCAAGCATGGATACACCCACATGAAATGTCTATATGTCTTTATCCTAATCCCATGAGCTTCTTAGATGTGTAAATTAATCAATTCAGTTCAGTTGCTCAGTCATGTCTGACTTTGTGACCTCATGGAATGCAGCACACCAGGCTTCCCTGTCCGTCACCATCACCCAGAGCTTGCTGAAACTCATGTCCATCCAATCAGTGATGCCATCCAACCATCTTCTCCTCTGTTGTTCCCTTCTCCTGCCTTCAATATTTCCCAGCATCAGGGTCTTTTCCAATGAGTCAGTTCTTCACATCAGGTGGCTGAAGTATCAGTGTTTCAGTTTCAGCATCAGTTCTTCCAATGAATATTCAGGATTCATTTCCTTTAGGATGGACTCGTTGGATCTCACTGCAGTCAAAGGGACTCTCAACAGTCCTCTCCAACACCACAGTTCAAAAGCATCAATTCTTCGGCTCTCAGCTTTCTTTATGGTCCAACTCTCACATCCATACATGACTACTAGAAAAACCATAGCTTTAATTAGACGGATATTTGTTGGTAAAGCAATGTCTCTGTTTTTTAATATGCTATCTAGGTTGATCACAGGTTCTTCCAAGGAGCAAGCATCTTTTAATTTCATGGCTGCAATCACCATCTGCAGTGATTTTGGAGCCCAATATTTTACATCAAATCTGAGAGTTTTTCAGCTGTTATTTCTTAAAAATTTTTTTCTGTCTCTTTTTTTCCTCATTTTCTAAGACTCCCATTGTACATACATTTGATGGTATTCCAGAGGCTCTATTAATTTTTCTTTTCTTTTTTTCTGTTCTTCAGACAGGATAATCTCTTGACCAATCTTCAAGTCTATTGATTCTTTCTTCTTACAGCTAAAATCTATTGTTAAATCCACCCAATGAATTTACAATTTCAGTTATTACACTTTTCAACTCAATAATTTCTATTTGTTTTTGGTTTTGTTTTAAATATTAGATTAATTTATACCCCTCTATGGATTTTCTATATTTGTTGAGATATTTTCATCATAGTTTCCTTCAGTTATTTTAAATATAGTCTACTTCTTTAAATATATTTTTATAGTTGATTTAAACACTTTGTCCAATAACTGTAACAACTGAACTCCCTCCTGTATACAAGAATGTGATTGCTTTTACTCCTACTTGTAGACCATAGCTTCTATTTTCCTTGTTGTCGTGTGTTTTCTTGTTGAAAACTGGACATTTTAAATAGTATATTGTAGCAACTTTGGAATTAGTAACCTTGTCTTTTTTTGTTACTGTTTTCTTCTCATTGCTGCTTGCTTTAGTGACCTTCCTAGATTAATCTTACAGATTCTATATTCCTTGCAATGTGGAGGTGCTAGATAGATAGATACATATATAGATATTACATCTTCTTTATCCATTCTTACATGGATAGACACTTAGGCTATTTCCATATCTTAGCTATTATAAATAATGCTTCAATGAACATGGTGTTGCATATATCTATTCATATTAGTGTGTATATTTTTTTGGATAAATACCCAGAAGTGAAAGTGCTATATTACTATATTACATGGTAGTTCTATTAATTTTTTGAGGCACCTCTACACTGTTTTTCATAGTGGTTGCACCAACTTACTTTCCCACCAAAAGTGCGCAAGAATTTCCTTTTTTCCACATCCTTGCCAACACTTGTTATTTGTTTGTATTTTCAATAATAGTCATTCTAACAGGTGTCAGATGGTTATTGTTTTGATTTGCATTTCCCTAAAGATCAATAATGTTGAACATCTTTTCATATACTTTTTGGCCATGTCTTCTTTGGAAAAATATTTATTCAGTTCTCAGCTCATTTATTAATCAGACGATCTTTTTTTTTTTTTTTTTTTGCTATTGAGTTTTATGAGTTCTTTATATATCTTAGATATAATTCCTTAAGATATGTGATTGCAAATATTTCCCCCCATTCAGATATTCACCCTTTCATCTTGTTGATGACTGCTTTTGCTCTTCAGAAGTTTATTTAGTTTGATGTATTCCCACTTGCTTATTGGTGGAGGGGGGAGTTGCTTACCGGGGTCCAGCCCCAGTAGGATCCAGGGATTCCCTCGGGAGGACGGCATTGGCAAAAAGAATAGCAAAGCAGAGAGATTAGAGGCTCATTATAACTGGTTTACACAGAAAGTCAATAAAACCCATGACATCAGGTTTGCTCTGACCGTGGAGGCCACAGGCACCCTCTCGAATCGCTGAAGGTGCCCCACCTTAGGCACCTTCTCAAGTGGGTCTTAGAAGCCCAGGCAAGTAGTGGTCCCAGAGGACTCCCACGCTCCAATTAAATGTCCTGAAGGAAGAACAGAAAAGAAAAGGAGAGAAAAAGAAACAAGAAAGAATGACATGGGGAGACCAAGCTTTGAGCAAGGCCCGTAGCTTTATTTTCAAAGGGAGCGTATATACCTTAAGTTGTGCATAGAGGATAATAGGGGGTGTGAAACTATACAATGTCAGCAGTCTTTGATCCTTATTGAGACCAGGCTTTCTTTTCTGCAAACTTATCGTATACAAATGGTTTAGGTGATTTACATCATCTTCTGGCCAGAAGGCCTGTTAACGTTTTATGACTCTGATAAAGGTTTGTCAACCATAAGATTTACTTTCTCTTAGAGTAATTATTTTAAAGTTTGGCGCCATCCTCTGAAGGTGTTAGATAAAGTTGCATTCCTATAGGGCAAAGGTGCAGTGGGCTTATAACAAAGGAAAGAATTTATTACCTTAAGGGTCTAAAGTTGTTAACACCAAGGCCACTACTTATTTTTTCTGTATACCAACTCTATTAATTAATACACTTCCAAGGATACAATACAGGGGATGTGGAAACTTGGCAGCAAGCATTGGCTCAACAATGAAATCTTCTACTAGTTCTATTCTAACAATTTCTAACTCTCCGAGAGGCACTATACTATTTGAATATCTTAAGCCTCCCATGCCTCTCGCGCTTGGGAGGCTGTATGCGTAGCTGTAGGAGTCCGGGTAAACCTGTCAGGCAAGTTAGAAAGCCACCTGAGAGGTTTGGATTGAAACACTCCTATTATGCCCAGGAGGCTAGAGCTCTAAGTTGATTTCCATCAGAGAAAGGTGGTCGGGGATAGCCCCCCGTTAATGTCAGAGGAGTTGGTGAAAGTCTTAAAATAGTAAAACAGACAGATTCTGGTTTTGGGGTAGACACTCAGGCAGATCCAGGGGGTGCCCCTTGAGTCCTGACTTGCCTTGCCCGTAAGGGCTCTCCCGCATGACCTTGTCATGGGTGGGAACTCCCGTGCTGGCTCCCGGCAGTTTTTTTTTTTTTTTTTTTTTGAGTCAGATTTTTAAGAAATGGTTAAGACCAATTTTAAGGAGTTACCACTCATGTTTCCTTCCAGGAATTTCATGGTTTCAAGTCTTACATTCAAATCTTTAATTTATTTTGAGTTAATGTTTGTATGTTATGTAAAGTAGTAGTCTAGTTTCATTCTCCTGTATGTGGCTGTCCAGTTTTCCCAAAACCCTTTATTGAGGAGACATTTCTCATATCCTTACCTCATTCACTATAAATTAATTGACTCTCTCTCTCTCTGTGTGTATGTATATATATATATATATATATATATATATATATATAAATATAAAATTTGGGGGCTTTCTGTTCTGTTCCATTGATCTACATCCTGTTTTTATGCCAGTACCATACTATTTTGATTACTGTAGCTTTGTAATATAGTTTGAAATCAATACCTCCAGTTTTATTTTTGTTTCTCAAGATAGCTTTTGCTATTTGGAGTCTTTAAGTGTTTCATATGAATTTTAGGATTCTGTGAAAAATGCCACTGGAATTTTGATAGGGCTTGCATTGAATATGTTGATTGCTTTGAGTGGTATGGACATTTTCACAATACGAGTTCTTCCAACATGTAAGCATAGAATATCTGTCCATTTATTTTTGTCTTCCTCAATTTGTTTCATCAATGTCTTATAGTTTTTGGTATACAGATCTTTCAATGTCTCTGTTAAATTTATTCCTTAGTATTCTTTTGGTGCAATTGTAAATGAAATTGTTTTAATTTCTCTTTCTGGTAGTTTATTGTTAGTTTATAGAAATGCAATAGATTTTTGTATATTGTTTTTTTATATTGCAACTTTACCAAATTCACTCATTATTTCTAACAAATTTTTGATGGAGTCTTTAAGGTAGGTGTATACTATCATGTAATCTGCACATGGTGACAGTTTTACTTCTTCCTTTCCAATTTATATGCCTTTCATTTATTTTCTTGCTTAATTGTTGTCACTAGGGCTTTCAATGACATGTTGAATAAAAGTGGTGAGAGTGGGCATCCTTGTCTTGTTCCTGATCTTAAAGGGAAAGTTTTCAGCTTTTCACTGCTGTGGATGATGTTAGTGTGGACTTGTCATATATGGCCTTTATTATGTTGAAGTACATTCCTCTATTCCCACTTTTTTGAGAATTTTTACCATAAATGGATGTTGAATTTTGTCAAATGTTTATTCTCTATCTATTGAGATGGTCATATACTTTTATCTTTTTGTTGATATGGTTTATTACACAGATGGCTTTGTGGCTGTTGAACCATCCTTGCATCCATAGAACAAATTCTACCTTATCACAGTGTTGATTCTTTTAATTTATTGTTGAATTTGGCTCACTAATATTTTGTGGGGGGTTTTCACATGTACATTCATCAGGGATTTTAGCCTGCAATCTTCTTTTCTTGTAGTGTATTTCTCTGGTTTTGGTATTAGAGTAATTCTGGCCTTGTAAAATGAGTTTGGATGCATTCTCTCCTCTCTTGTTTTTTAGAAGAGTTTGAGAAGGATTGATCTTAATTATTCCTTGAGTTTGGTAGAATTCACCAGTGAAGCCATCAGTCCTGGACTTTCAAGTATTTTTATTGCCTTCATGAGAAAACATTTCCCAAGTCCCTCATTTTGCCACTCTGGAATTCCTGTCTTTGTGAATACTTCTTTATAAGTCTTTAATTATAAAAACATTTTAAACATAACATTGTCCTATTTAATAAAATTAAATGGTTACTTAATATTATCAGCCACCTAATCTATATTCAGTTTTCTCAACTGACTAAAATTAAGATCTAAACAAGTTGCTTCATTTAAATTAAGACCCCAAAACAGCCACACATTTCATTCATTTCTTATGAAACCATTCTTGGAAAGGCTTGGTTCTAACCCTTAGGAGAGGGAACATTTATCAGAAGAAAATACAAAGTCAAGGAAGTACTTTAATTGCAGATGAGAGACTTGCACATATTTTTAGGTTCAAAGGAAATCAGTATGGTTTATGGCTTATAAAACAACCCTCCCCATGTTCAAAGGTCTAATCCAACAGTGGCTATTAATTCCAGTTTAGCCTGGGGTTCAGGAGGAAAAGCAAAAGCTCAGACTGGGAAGAATGAATTTAGAATGGTACCAGGTCAGTAAAAAAGCTGGAGGAGAAAGGATGAAAGTTCTTGGGCAAACCATCAATAATGTAACTTGGCCTTACTTTGGGATGCCAGACTTTTGGTGAATAACTCTTATTTGTGAACTGCTTTTCTATTCTGAATTTTAACACATCTTTCCACTAGTTAACACCAAGGAATAGTATAAAAAGCACTGAAGGCCTAGTCTCTATTTTCAGCTTTGCCAGTAACTGTGATTTTCTGAAGTCACTTGACTTCTTTGGGCTCCTTTTCATAATTTGTAAAATGAGAGGACTGGATTAGATGTCTCTAAAATTGCTTTTCTCTCTAAAATATGATTATTCTAAGGCATTCCTTAGGTGTGTGTATACACGCATGCACACAATAAACTGAGATTATCATCAATGACTGAGTGTATCTTTTTTGCTTTCCTTACCTGAAAATCAAGTCCACAAGAACTTTCTTTCCCCATCTCTCATCATAATCTGTTTTATGGAAAGACCCTAAATTTAAAGACTGATATAAACTAATTAGTAGGAAAGAAATATTACCCTTTTTTCCCATTCAAATTCAAGATAAAACATTATTACTATGACAGGTTGTATCTGGTTTTTGTAATAAGAGCTAGTATCATAAGTGAAACTACCTGAAAAAAAAAAAAATAGCTCTGAGGGAGTGGAAGCAAAATAGTATATTGTGATTGAAAATAACCATATACAGTTTCCAAAAGTTAAATTGTGGAGTAAGCTTTGTCAAATTGAAACATAAGCTCTTAAATCATCTTTAAATTGAGATAACTTTGCAGATATCATGGAGTCATACACTTTTGCAAGAATAAAAGTTATGTTTATCAATGTACTTTTGGGATATGAATCAGATATTTCAGAGATCACTTTTCTTGAACAATATGATGGCTCCATTCCAAAAATTTTAATTTCATATTCATTTATATCATACTTTTTAGCCAACCAAATAAGATAGCTGAAACCACAGAGTCCACCCTCTGACTGAAATTAAACATTTTCTTTTATAAACTGACTACATAAATCAGATAAATGCTAAAATGCCTTTCACTTTGTGCATCTAATCAAATAGCTATCAGATTTGGTTTCTGTGTCCTGTCTAAAATATGCATCTAAACTAAAATTAAAACCTTTATTTTACTCAGAGGTCTCCCCATACTATTTTATTCTGTGACCAGCTTCACTGTATTTAACACCTTAAACATGTTCTTATGGATCCAGAAACAACTAGTAAGTCACCAAGATGGAAATGTCATAACGATGATAAAAAAAGAAAAGAAAAGAAAACAAAGGTCATAGTTAAAATATTCTAACTCATGGGCCAAACCACAACCAATTGAAAAAAAAAAAAAACTACTGAATATCCGTTTTTGTCCAGCATTGAATAGAACAAAGTGGGATATAGAAAAGTGTTAGTTCCAATCTGTGCCTACAAGGGAATTTTTCATATAATTATGTGTATGCATGCATGTGTTTGTATGTGTTGGTGGGAGGCAGAAATTTACATAAAGAGATAATGAACAATGTGAGGTTATGTGCTAATGATGCAAGTGAAGGGAAAGTCACTCAGGCGTGTCTGACTCTTTGCAACTCGGACATGTTCCATGTCCCCATGGAACATATGGTCCATGGAATTTTCCAGGCCAGAATACTGGAGTGGGTAACCTTTTCCTTCTCCAGGGGATCTCCCCAACCCAGGGATCAAACCCAGGTCTCCCAAATGGCAGACAGATTTTTTACCAGCTAAGCCAAAAGGGAAGCACAATGATGCAATGTACTGAACATATAACAAGTAGTGCAGAAATTCAGAGGAAGGACATGTCTCTGTGGTCAACTCTGAGGTCTGATGATAATAAGGTTCACAAAGACAACATTTCAATGACAATAAAATTGACTGCATATTCTCCCAGCTTCTGAATTACCATATAAGTGGTCCCTTTCATACTTTAAATATGTTATTCATAAAGTCCACTTAATTTTGAGGAGAAAGAGAGAAACACAACTTAATTAAACATGCTTTCAGGAGAGCATCTTTTTATTAATAGTTCATTTAAATTACAAGTGGTTATATCTCTGTAACTTTTAGATATATATTCTTAACACACTACTATCTAATTATTGTAAAGGAAAAAATAGATGTAGTTTAAAATGTTGTGACAAATGCTATGGAACTGAACCATGATGGCAAAAACATTATGATAAAGATTTACTAATATTTTGAAAAGTTTTCCCTCAATTGTCATCTGCTACATTAAAAAATGGCGCCAAAATATAAATAAAATGATCATGAATAAAGTGGCCAATAAATGTACAACTGCCCTTATAAGGGCCTCCTCTAAACAGAGACATTACTTTGCCAACAAAGGTCCGTCTAGTCAGGGCTATGGTTTTTCCAGTAGTCCTATATGGATGCGAGAGTTGAACTGTGAAGAAAGCTGAGAGCCAAAGAATTGATGCTTTGAACTGTGGTGTTGGAGAAGACTCTTGAAAGTCCCTTGGACTGCAAGGAGATCAAACCAGTCCATTCTAAAGGAGATCAACCCGGGGTGTTCTTTGGAAGGAATGATGCTAAAGCTGAAACTCCAGTACTTTGGCCACCTCAAGCGAAGAGTTGACTCATTGGAAAAAACTCTGATGCTGGGAGGGATTGGGGGCAGGAGGAGAAGGGGACGACAGAGGATGAGATGGCTGGATGGCATCACTGACTCCATGGACGTGAGTTTGAGTGAACTCTGGGAGCTGGTGATGGACAGGGAGGCCTGGCGTGCTGCAATTCATGGGGTTGCAAAGAGTCGGACACAACTGAGCAACTGAACTGAACTGAACTGAACTAGTCCTTATTAATTATAATTTAAATGTGTTGAGATTAAGTACTATAAAGTTAACTTATCTCTATACTTTTTCTGAAAATTTTGATTGCCCTTCTCTGCTTTTAGTCCAATCAGTTTTATGTTTATAGATGTTCATTCTGAACAGTTGATAGGGCCTAAAGGGAGAATGGCCTTTGAAGATGCTTTCTGGGGTCATGTGTCAACATTTCAGGTCACCAAATATTTATTGAATTCTCTTTCTGTATTAGGCCCTGTTTTTAGCATTAGGAATACAGAAGTAAATAAATAGGGCTCTAGCCCTCAGGGAATATATTGACATTCAGAAAAATATTCAAATAATTTAAACAAGTCACACAATCTAGTATTTTATTTTTTAATTAGTGTCACTAGATAAAACATTAATTTTCAACATAAGCCTTGAATAATTTCTGGAGGATTTTCAGAATCACACTGTCTAAATTCAGTGACTCTGACTAAGGGAAGCTAAAGGAGAGTTGAAATATCTGGTTCTAATTAAATTTCTTGAGGCAAATAATGGCTTCATAACATTCCTTAGGAAATAAGATTAATTTTTACAGAGATATATAATGCCTGTGACTATGTGACAAAACATTTTTGGAAGGAAATAAAGTGCTGCATTGCTTTTGGGTGTTACTGTTAATGTAGGAATGGGTATCATTCCTTTTCCAAAGGATTTTTTTAATAATGCAAGTATTAGAGATGACTTGTCAGTCTATTTACATTGACAACTGTCAACAAACAGTGGCATTTTTTTAGGTGTTGTAGTGCAACAGAAAGTAGGCTTTGAGGACTTTCCAGGTGGTCCAGTGGCTCTAATCCCAGGCTCTCAATGCAGGGGACCTGGGTTCGATTCCTGGGCAGGGAACTAGATCCCACATGTCATACTAAGAGTTTGCATGCCACAACTAAGACCCAGCAAAGCCAAATAAATTAATTTTTAATAAATAAATAAATCTATTTAAAAAAATAAAGTGAGCTTTGTACCAGATGAACATGGGTTTAAATCCATATATTACCATCTTCTCACCTTAGGTAAGTCATCTTTTATTTCTAAAAAACAATTTATTCACCTATTAAATTGGGAAATAAATATCTAGGTGGTATGGCACTGAGAGAGGCTGTACACAAAGAATATCTGGTACTGAGTATGTGTGTGATATTTTACTTAATGTTAATAAAATAACTCTTAGGAAGGAATGGATTTTAGTAGAATCTTATTTTTAAAGACTTGAATAAAAGTGATCAGGCAAATTATATTGAAGTTCACATGTCACAAACTTCTGAGAATCTGTCCCAGATGAATGATAGGTTAGTAGAATGAGATTTTTAAAAATAGAAAAAAAGACTACACTATCTCATAAGTCAGATTACAAGTGGAAGTGTCTTACAGCTTTGTGAATTGTACTGGATTAGCATATTTGTGTACAGCATATATGACTTGGTGGAGTGGGAAATGATCATACATAGTTCATGCTTTAATTTATATATATATATATATATCTTTGCTGCCTTTTCCATATTTAAAAAAATAAGTTTGTATCTGTCATTATGAAAATAGAGCTACATAGATTAAACTTCCTTCATAAGAGACAGTGGCAGACCCTCTGGGACATAGGTGGAGGGTTGGCTCTATAGCATGCAATCTTTGCTCTCCCAGGTCAGGCTTGGAGGACTAACTTTCAGGCTAGTCAAACACTTCCCATCTTGAATTTCTTTACTATCTCTTCAGACTCCACATAAACAAACCAAAATATGGAGAATAAAAAAATATATAGGGCTAAATAATCAAAGAGAATATTAGAAGTTTTGTGTCTAAATCTTGTATCCTTAATCATTGACTGACCAACCTCCCCAGGATTCCATTTGCAAAGACATTTAACAAAACATAAAATCAACACTTGTTGCAGCATTCATTTACAGAACATGGAAAAAGCAAGAGAGTTCCAGAAAAAAACATCTATTTCTGCTTTATTGACTATGCCAAAGCCTTTAACTGTGTGGATCACAATAAACTATGGAAAATTCTCAAAGAGATGGGAATATCAGACCACCTGACCTGCCTCTTGAGAAATCTGTATGCAGGTCAGGAAGCAACAGTTACAACTGGACATGGAACAACAGATTGGTTCCAAATAGGAAAAGAAGTATGTCAAGGCTGTATATTGTCACCCTGCTTATTTAACTTCTATGCAGAGTACATCATGAGAAACGCTGGACTGGAAGAAGCACAAGCTGGAATCAAGATTGCGGGGAGAAATATCAATAACCTCAGATATGCAGATGACACCACCCTTATGGCAGAAAGTAAAGAGGAACTAAAAGGCCTCTTGATGAAAGTGAAAGTGGAGAGTGAAAAAGTTGGTTTAAAGCTCAACATTCAGAAAACGAAGATCATGGCATCCAGTCCCATCCCTTCATGGGAAATAGATGGGGAAACAGTGGAAACAGTGTCAGACTTTATTTTTGGGAGCTCCAAAATCACTGCAGATGGTGACTGCAGCCATGAAATTAAAAGACGCTTACTCCTTGGAAGGAAAGTTATGACTAACCTAGATAGCATATTCAAAAGCAGAGACATTGCTTTGCCAACAATCCGTCTGGTCAAGGCTATGGTTTTTCCTGTGGTCATGTATGGATGTGCGAGTTGGACTGTGAAGAAGGCTGAGCGCCAAAGAATTGATGCTTTTGAACTGTGGTGTTGGAGAAGACTCTTGAGAGTCCCTTGGACTGCAGGGAGATCCAACCAGTCCATTCTGAAGGAGATCAGCCCTGGGATTTCTTTGGAAGGAATGATGCTAAAGCTGAAACTCCAGTACTTTGGCCGCCTCATGCGAAGAGTTGACTCATTGGAAAAGACTCTGATGCTGGGAGGGATTGGGGGCAGGAAGAAAAGAGGACGACAGAGGATGACATGGCTGGATGGCACCACCAACTCGATAGACGTGAGTTTGAGTGAACTCTGGGAGATGGTGATGGACAGGGAGGCCTGGCGTGTTGTGATTCATGGGGTTGCAAAGAGTTGGACATGACTGAGTGACTGAACCGAACTGAACTGAAGCTTTTTTGAACAATCTTACCAAGCAAGTATAAGTAAGGAATTATCAAGGCAAAATTTTAGTCAGGAGTGGAACCCACACATAGACTCAGGAGTTTTGCAGAAATTTGCTTAAAAAGGGAGTTTGGAGTATTCAGACAAGAATTCAAACAGAAGATCATGCCCATTTTAAACTGGCACCCTAAAGGACTATACTGTGGTGTTAGAGTAAATAAGAGATAGACCAGAATCATACCCTAATTCCTAGCATCTTCCAAGAAAGGTGACTTGGAATTGAGGGGAGGAAGGAACCTGTCCCTAATCACAAATAATCACAAGCCAGAACTCACAGAGATTTTCAGTGGTCCAAAAATTCAAGCTATAAACTGAGCTGATAATCATGGAATATTATCCAACCCTCCATCGATGTCCCAGAGGCTCTGCCACTGTCTCTTATGGAGGAAGTTTCATCTAGTAGCTCTATTTTCATGATGACAAATACAAACTGTTTTTTAAACATGGAAAAGGCAACAAAGACATATGATAATATTGACATGAACCAGTGCCCCTGTGCAACAATTGTTTGGTTCAGTTGGTCAGTCATGTCCGACTCTTTGTGACCCCATGGATTGCAGCACTCCAGGCTTCCCTATCCATCACCAATTCCTGGAGCTGACTCAAACTCATGTCCATTGCATCAGTGATGTCATCCAACCCCCTCATCCTCTGTCATCCCCTTTCCTCCTGCCTTCAATCTTTCTCAGCATCAGGGTCGTTTTCAATGAGTCAGTTCTTCACATCAGGTGGCCAACGTACTGGAATTTCAGGTTCAGCATTAGTTCGTCCAATGAATATTCAGAACTGATTTCCTTTAGGATCGACTGGTTGGATGTCCTTGCAGTCCAAGGGACTCTCAAGAGTCTTCTCCAACACCACATTTCAAAAGCATCAATTCTTTATTGTTCAGATTTCTTTATGGTCCAACTCTCATGTCCATACATGACTACTGAAAAAACCATAACTTTGACTAGATGGACCTTTGTTGGCAAAGTAATGTCTTTGCATTTTACTAAGGTATCGAGGTTGATCATAGCTTTTCTTTCAAGGAGCAAGAGTCTTTTAATTTCATGGCTGCAGTTACCATCTGCAGTGATTTTGGAGCCCCCCAAAATAGTCTGCCACTGTTTCCACTGTTTCCCCATCTATTTGCCATGAAGTGGTGGGACCGGACGCCATGATCTTAGTTTTCTGAATGTTGAGCTTTAAGCCAACTTTTTCACTCTCCTCTTTTACTTTCATCAAGAGGCTCTTTAGTTCTTCTCCACTTTCTGCCATAAGGGTGGTGTCATCTGCATATCTGTGGTTATTGATATTTCTCTCGGCAATCTTGATTCCAGCTTGTGCTTCATCCAGCCCAGTGTTTCTCATGATGTACTCTGCGTATAAGTTAAATAAGCAGGGTGACAATATACAGCATTGATGTGCTCCTTTTCCAATTTGGAACCAGTCTGTTGTTCCATGTCCAGTTCTAACTGTTGCTTCCTGACCTGCATACAGATTTCTCAGGAGGCAAGTCAGGTTGTCTGGTATTCCCATCTCATTAAGAATGTTCCACAGCTTGTGATCCACACAGTCAAAGGCTTTGGTGTAGTCAGTAAAGCAGAAGTAGATGTTTTTCTGGAACTCTCTTGCTTTTTCGATGATCCAGCGGATGTTGGCAATTTGATCTCTGGTTCCTCTGCCTTTTCTCAATCCAGCTTGAACATCTGGAAGTTCACGGTTCTCGTACTGTTGAAGCCTGGCTTGGAGAATTTTGAGCATTACTTTGCTAGTCTGTGAGATGAGTGCAATTGTGCAGTAATTTGCACATTCTTTGGCATTGCCTTTCTTTGGGATTGGAATGAAAACTGACCTTTTCCAGTCCTGTGGCCACTGCTGAGTGTTCCAGATTTGCTGGCATATTGAGTGCAGCACTTTCACAGCATCATCTTTTAGGATTTGAAATAGCTCAACTGGAATCCCATTACCCCCACTAGCTTTGTTCATAGTGATGCATCCTAAGGCCCACTTGGCTTCACATTGCAGGATGTCTGGCTCTGGTGACTGATCACAGCATCGTGGTTATCTGGGTCCTGAAGATCTTTGTTTAGTTCTGTGTATTCTTGCCACCTCTTCTTAATACCTTCTGCTTCTGCATCAATAAGGAGATAGCAAACAATGCATTTGACAAAAATACAAAATTGAGTAGGTATTTCATAAAACAAACCCAAATGGCCAATAAACATATGTGAAGATGCTCAAACTTACTCATAATCAGGGAAATTAAAACTACAGTTGTGAAAGTCACTCAGTCGTCTCTGACTCTTTGCAACCCCATGGACTGTAGCCTGTCAGGCTCCTCTATCCATGAAATTCTCCAGGCATGAATAATGGAGTGGGTAGCTGTTCCCTTTTTCAGGGAATCTTCCCAATTTAGGGATTGAACTGGGGTCTCCTGCATTGCAGGCAGATTCTTTACCAGCTGAGCTACCAGGGAAGCCCCCCAAAAGCTACAATTAAATACCAGTAAATACTCAGCAGACTGGTAAAAATTAAAATGTGCCTATATTTGTGTTAGCAAGCATCTGGAACAACAGGAAGTCATACACTTGTGACGGGAATGTAAATTGACACAACTATGATGAAAAACAATATATGTACCCTATGATTCAGAAGTCCCATTGCTGTGTATGAAACCTAGAAAAAGGCTTACTCCTGAGCACCAAGATATGTGTAAAAGAATCATTTATAGCAGTATTGCTTGAAATTACCCCAAATTTATACAAACTAAATTGTACAAACTAAGTTACCCCAAATTTGTGCAAACTAAATTGTACAAGTACAGTAAAATGGATACTTAAATTGCTACCTTTGGTGATATAACCGAATACTATACAGATGAGGAAGTTTAGGCACAAAGAGGTACAGATATTTACCCAAAATCAGGCAAATTTTAAAGGACAGAGTTGGGGTTTGCCTCCACACAATCTAACCCGAAAGTCTTTAGCTATTATACTATGCTGCCTGCGTTAAATCTGTTTTGCAGGAAATGAATACTATTAGGTTGAACTGTATGAAACTGAAATTTTTGTAAATCAGGTGTTATTACCAAATTTATATGGTTCAGCCTAATAGTTCTCTTAAGTTCTAATCCAGATGGCCTGAAATCACCTTGCTCAGTGTATCAGCCTACTTCTCCCTAGCTTTCTCACTCAAAATGACTCACTAAGCTGTTGTTTATCAGTGAAAAAAGTTTTCTTTGCTCATAACTTAAAAGCCAACATTGTTAAAGGGCTGTGCTCAATTCTTTATTCTGGTTTTCATTTTACTAAATGACTGTGGAACAGAACAATCTGACTAACCATGGAGAATGGAAATGATGAAAGCAATTACAACTGTCAACCTCTGACAAGAATCTTTGGCATATATTTATACTAGTCACCCACTTCTGAGAAACAAAATTTAAAATTTAAAACCCATAAGAATCTTTTTTTGGTCCACCCTATACTCTGAATGGGGCTTCCCAGGTGGCACTAGTAGTTAAGAATCCTCCTGCCAATTCAGGAGACACGGGATCAATCCCTGGGTTAGGAAGATCTCCTGGAGAAAGGAATGGCTACCTACTCCAGTATTCTTGCCTGGAGAATTCCATGGACAGAGCAGCCTGGCAGGCTATAGTCCCTGGGGTCACAAAGAATTGGATGCCATTGAGTACACACACACATTCCAAATGAGGGTAAATCATCTGTCCCTGGATCTGGTTCCCCCAAAGGAGTCTATACAACAAAATCCCACCAAGTTTGAAAGATCCTTCCAAAATTTCATGGACGCAAATAAGAAAACCCAGGGATCAAAGCCAGGTCTGCCACATTGCAGGCAGATTCTTTACCAGCTAAGCCAAAAGGGACGCCCAAGACTTCCCTACTGGAGTGGGTAGCCTATTCCTTCTCCAGCAGATCTTCCTGACCCAGCAATCAAAATGGGATATCCTGCATTGCAGACGGATTCTTTACCAACTGACCTATCAGGGAAGCCATAAGAAAATATAGAACATTTATTTTTTTATACACACAGAGAAATTTCTCTCAGAATTTTAGTTCAAGGTTTTAAGAAGATAGCAGAAGATAAAGAAAGATGACAAGCAAGTCATGAAAAATTTGGTCACAAGAAAGTCTTTATGATTTCACAGACCAGAAATATCTATTTGTTGGGTATGGGAAAAAAAATGAATTAGAAGATCATAGATGCTTGAGACAATGTGTCTTAAGTATAAGAGATTGAATCAAATAATCTGGAAAAAGAAAGCTACAAAGCAGTCATGTGATTTTGTTCTAAAAAGTGTATCTTTTTCTAATGATTCAAAGCTAGGGTTTTCTGGGATGTTCCCTGGTGGTCCAGTGGTTAAGACTTCATGCTTCTAATGCAGGGGGCTTGGGTTAAATCCCTGGTAAGAAGCTAAGACTCCACATGCTAAGCAATATAGCCAAAATAATAATAAAAGCTGGGGTTTTTCTTTTCATGCAGAAATAAACACATCAAAGCTAAATTATAAAATCCTCATATATTCCTTACAATAATGAAGAAATTCATTTATATATATATATATATATATATATATATATATATACATATTGCATTTAGGTTAGTGTTTGGAGGATGAGAACATTCTGTTCAGGGATTAGTCCTGCATAATTCATTTAATAGTATTCATAAAACTAAGAAAAACTAGGGAACTCCCTGTCTCTGCCCCACATGCCCTTGCCCCTACCTCCAGAGCATTTGTAAATCTTTATGAACTAGATAAATTTCAGATTCTAAAGAGGTTTTGTACTTCATCAATATAACCTTCCCAATTTAGATGAAATCAGGTATAGATTAGGACAGTGTCAGGAACATTTTGGGAAATTTTTGTTATGTCTCAAATTCAAGTTTTCATCTTCCTGCTTATGTCTGGGGAGGAAGTAACCTTATTAATATCAGTTTCCTCAAAGTACGTTTGCTCTGGTCTCAAAATGAAGTTCTCAAGAAAGCTCCCCCTGAGTGATACAAGCTCAAGAAGAAATTTATTTATTTTACTTTTGGCCAAAGGAGGGTTTTGAGGAAAGATTTCTGAAACAGTTTAATCACCCTTTTGTGGTTATTAAAATGGAAAACTGCTTGAGATTCTAACTGTGCTGCAGAATACCAAATATTTTAGTGTAGTCATTATTTTGTTGTTGTACAAGAGACTTACGATTCATGCTTTATCATACTTTACACTTACAAGGAATCAAAAATTCCAATGTTTCTCATTAACTGAAGGCATACACACCATACAATGCTGAGTAAAATCCTCTCCATCTGCAGCTTCTTCTTGGAAATGAAAGCCTTTAAATATGTCATTTAATTCTTTCTCAGTTGATTCCTGAAAGGAAGCTAACCTGTTACAGGCCTTTCTCAGAAACAAAATAATTATCAGTAATTATAATTATTAGTGATCTTCATTAGAAGTTATCTTAAATATTACAGTAAAAATAAAGTTACAAAGGACCTCTAAGAACTTGAAAAGTTAACTCTGAGCTTAGCAAAAGCAGTGAAGTAAACTCGCTCAGTCGTGTCCAACTCTTTGCAACCCCATGGACTGTAGCCTACGAGGCTCCTCCATCCATGGAATTTTCCAGGCAAGAGTACTGGAGTGGGTTGCCATTTCATGGGGGCCACAAATGGGAAATACTGCTAACACACCCACAACCAAGGACAATATTGATAAGAAGGGGACAAAGGAAGAAAGTCTTCTCTTATATTTAGATAAGAGTTTGGAGGATGAGAAAATGGCTCAGATATACTCTAGATTCTTCATCTGTAAAATGGGATGATAACAGTAAATATGTCACATGATTTAAGGACTAACCAATGTAATAAACAAAGCTCCTAGAACAGTGCCTGACACATAGTAAGCAATATATGTTACCCACTGAAAAATGAAAACAAGAAAATAAAAGCGTTAGTTGTTCAGTCACCTCTGACTCTTTGTGACCCCATGGACTGTTGCCCTCCAGACTCCTCTGTCCATGGAATTTTCCAGGCAAGAATAGTGGCAAGAATTCCCTTCTCCAGGGGATCTTCCCGACTCAGGGATCAAACCCAGGTATCCTACATAGCCACCAGGGAAGCCCATATTATGTACTACTGATATAAATAGTATTTCAAGGATTTTCTTTCCTACCAAGGTTTTATATTTATCTCTAGGGCCTTAGAGTGTCTTTTGAACAATGCTGAGTTATGTTTGCACATCTAAGTACTTATATTTTGGCTACATTTTGAAAAAAATAAATTGCTTTATTTGTTGATTCTAAATAGACGATAATAGATTGGTTGGTCTGTGAAGGACATAACTGCTTTTTTTTTTTTTTGCTTTTTAGTCATGTTTTTAAAAATATCTACATAATATATACAGTTAGAAGTTTGTCCTATTTTTGAAGATATTTAGGAACAAAGATCCTACTGTTCTTTTTCAGGATAGTCAAAGACCTTGTGATATTAAAAAAAAATTCTACAGTAGGTATAAATGTGGA
The DNA here is from genome assembly GCF_055505025.1 of Bos grunniens. Lineage (NCBI taxonomy): Eukaryota > Metazoa > Chordata > Mammalia > Artiodactyla > Bovidae > Bos > Bos grunniens. The sequence continues at coordinate 80,220,087 of NC_141194.1, read as the reverse complement.
TATTTACTTCTATGTCTTTCCAAGGTCTCATTCCTTCTACCCATTCTATTGTCCGAATAATCCATTGGAGATACAATTCCTTTCCTATCAAATGGATATGTTTTGTGGCATGAATCTCCATAAGTATTGAATTGTTTGAGGGAAATAAAGTCCAAAAATACCATTATGTTGAAATGTTTTACAAAAACAAAGATTTTTGAATCTCAGCCAATGAACCACTTGGGTTAGACAATATCAGTTCTCTATTGAAAAAAATTTTTCTATTTTATGGAAATTAATTGTGATAAGATATATGATATTACACTGTACTTATAAAATTTCAATTTAGAAGCTAAGTTGAAAAATAAGCACTCAAACCAATAGACATTTTTGTTAGAGATACAGAGTAGAAAATTACCCTTTCCTTTCTCTAATTTAGAATATAGCACTGCTTACCTTCCCACAAAGATATTGTTCTCTATCACGATCTCAGTGTTCTCTGTCAGATCTTTCTTTCAGAAAGACCGTTTCTAGTACTAAGCCCCATGGTCCATCCATTATTTTCCAGACATATGAGAGCAACAGCACAATAATTTTCTAAGAGTCATTCTTGCTTTTTTATCTTCTTGACCAAAGTCCCATACAGTAATATAATAATCTTAGCCAGTGCAGAGAGAAAGAGAGAGTTTGTACAATATTTTTAAAAACTGATAATTAACAGTCAGGTTCTTAGGAAGATAGTGATGTTTAACTGATCTAATCTTTATGCTTCACAAATATTGAAGCTATGTCTCACCAGCTTCTTACTGTTCCTTGAGCTTAGGACAATTAACTTTTGATAAGAAAAATTACTCTATGAGTTAATAATCTTCAAAGAATAATCTTTTCATTATATGTATCACCTGTACCATCCATGTTTACCTTTCTATAAGGGGACATTATGGATTTTCATAGTTATCTTTCTCTTTCACTGATCAGCCTCAAGCATGGTGTAATAAAAAGAGTACAAGATTGAAAGAAGATCTGCATTCTAGGTCTGGCTGTACTAGAGCCCAGCTGTGTCTGACTCCAAAGCTTGAGCTTATTACATTATTTAATAAACACAGTGACACAGAGGTACATGGTGGAAGCAGTATCATTATTCTCATGTGTTAGGATATGATGGAGAATTAAGTGCAACATCTACAACCAAATTGTTTTTCTTCCTTCTGTTGACAATCAGAGGGTAATATGCTTATGACAGTTAATTGTTATTACTGGACCCACAAGCCATGTGTCACCCTTGACCCTGTTCTCTTTCCACTATACCAGGGGTTTCCAACCTTTATGACACCATGGACCAGTTTCATGGAAGACAATTTTTCCATGGACTGGGGAGGGGGTGGTTTGGGGATGATTCAAGCACATACATTTGTTGTGCACTTTATTCCTCTTATTATTACATCAGCTCCACCTCAGATCATCAGACATTAAATCCTGAAGTTTGGAGACCCCTGCACTATAACATTCTTTCTGCCAAATTGTGGCCCTCTTAACTCCAATCCACCTGTAGGTGGCCTAAGGTAAATTTTGGTGAAGACCATTTAATGTAAGGTTTTCTTTTTATTAAGAGTTCAGTTTCATTGAACACAGACAACAGTGTATTTAAAGTTTTTAACCTAAGCTACAGTATATATAAATTAAACCTTCTGGAGCATAAAAGTCCCTACAGATTTTCCTTCTTACCCTTAAATTAATTAATCAGTTAATTGCTGTGCTATCAGGATTAAGTAGTGTGAATGGCTTATGTCCCATAAGTGCTCTCACTTGAGAAGTTGGCAATAAAGCCTAATCAAACTAAAGAAAATTTTGCCAAGGCAGACAGTGTGTGACTGAAATACCCCTAGTAAGACTAGACAAGGTCTATTCTCATAAATAGAGCATCTGGGTACAGCCCAGAATGGTATGTATTAAAGGGGATTTATTTCTGGGATACAGGGAGTGAATTATCATCAGGGAAAGGGGACAAGCGATGTTCCATTGGGACCCAGTAGTAAGATTAACATTGTACTTGTCACTTATATGAGATGTTATGGTACACATGTGCTAAGATAGGCAGGGATCTTTGGAAATCACATATATGAAACAGTCAAATTACAATAAGAATATTTGCTTCCTTCATGGGATTCCACACAGCTCTGAGTGTTAATCTTGCTGTAAATTATGTTAGTATTAACACTGCCCTGTTAATATCATTTCAATAAGCCTGAAAAAAATGGTTTGGACACCTCCATAGTCCCCAGATAATTAGGAAGACAGCTACTAGTTTATACCCAGGGTCTGAGGACTAAAAGAGACCTTAAAATGCAAATATCTCAGCTTCCTTCATTTTACTAGCTTGGAAACTAAGGTTCATTGCCATCAATTGATTACTCTAGACACAAGGTAAGTAATTTGAGATCAAGAAGTGGAGTGTCTTGAACTAGACGGCAGTCCTTTAAAACCAAGAGAACCCTAGGCACTTAGGGCTTCCCAAGCATACCTGGTCTTGATTCCACCAGGAACTGATTAATCTGACAGAGTCACAGTGGCTGGAGTTTTAGTATTAGGAAATGATGTGTGTATTTCAACATGGGTCTTTAATGACTAAAGAATTCAATTGCACATTATGATTTTATTAAATGGGAATGTGAACAGAAGGATGTATAACTTTTTGACTGATGTGTCAGGACAGTAATATGTTCCCTATACACAAAGAACTTTCAAGTAGTGTTTCTATTCTTCAGATTACAATTAAGTGAAAACTCATATTTCCTATACATAGTTAAATATCTTGTGGTGTTAGTTATCACATTAAAACACTAATTAACTGTAATATGTTATTGTTGGTCATAGTAAAGACAATGCATTATTATAGTACTGAAAAACTCTTTCTCACTGTACGTATCTACCTTTCATTTCTAAATCCTTGACTCTGAAAATATTAAGAAACATCTGTGAGTTCTATATTTAATTACTGAATAAAGTATTTTGAGAGATATTTACCTAAAATTAAACAGCCCATAGTAGTGTGTAAATATGTAAATATGTAATATATACTATCTATATATGCTATATATGTAGTATATGGGCTTCCCTGGTAGCTCAGCTGGTAAATAATCTGCCTGAAATGTAGGAGACCCTGGTTTGATTCCTGGGTTGGGAAGATCCCCCGGAGAAAGGATTGGCTACCCACTCCAGTATTTTTGGGCTTCCCTAGTGGTTCAGACAGTAAAGAATCTGCCTGCACTGTGGAAGACCTGTGTTCAATCCCTGGGTAGGAAAGATCCCCCAGAGGAGGGCATGGCAACTCACTCCAGTATTCTTGCCTGGAGAATCCCCATGCATAGAGGAACCTGGCGGGCTACAATCCATGGAGTCACAAAGAGTCAGACAGGACTGAGCAAGTAAGCACAGCATGGCATATATAGTGTATACTTATTTTCCCCCACAAAAGGAAAGCATTGCTCAAGTCTTCAGTACTCTATAGTGCTGAATTAGTTATATTTAAAATTGTCTCTCCATTCTAAATTTCAGTATCATCTATATAGTCTAACATGTATACCAGTTTATGACTCTTTCCTGCTATTAAAAACACGAGAGAGAGAGAGAGAGAGAGAGAGATCCCCCTCAATTACTTTCATTCTTCTCCCCTTCAAATGATTAGGTACCTAAGCTTAAGTGACACAGAGATACAAGGCATGATCCCTACACTTGATGTTTATAGAAAGAGATTTAAAAAATGCAAAGCAGTTTAGACCAAGTGACACATATACAATAAGTGTCATGTGAGGTGAGAAAAGGAATAGATGACTAAGGATTAACAGAGAGGGACTCATTGAGACAATATCAAACTCAAATGACATTTTCTAGAACCTCAAAGTTGCTATTAGTGAATTTCAAAGGCTAGAAAATTTAGTTTCAGTGTGTTAATTTCTCCAACAAGATGGTATTCTTGGATAAAGAGGATGTGGTATATATGCACAATGAAATATTACTCAGTTATAAATAAGAATGAAATAATGTCATTCACAGCAACATGGATGGACCTAGAGATGATCATACTAAGTGAAGTCAGAAAAAGACAAATGTTATGTGATATCAACTATATGTGGAATCTAAAAAAAAAAGACACAAATAAACTTTTTTACGAAATAGAAACAGACCCACAGTCTTCAAAAACAAACTCATGATTACCAAAAAGGAATTGGGGAGGAGTTGGGGAGAGGGATAAAGTAAGTGCTTGAGATTAGCAGATACAAAATGCTATATATAAAACAAACAACAAAGTCCTATTGTATAGCACAGAGAACTATACTTAATATCTTGTAATAATCTATAATGCAAAAGAATCTTTTGCAAAATATATGTATATTCTGAATCACTTTGCTGTACACCAGAAACTAACACAACATTGTGAAACAACTATACTCTGGGCTTCCTACATGGCACTAGTGGTTAAGAATCCACCTGCCAAAGTAAGAGACTCGGGTTCAATCCCTGGGTCGGGAAGATTCCCTGGAGTAGGAAATGGCAACCCACTCCAGTATTCTTGCCTGGAGAGTCCCACAGACAGAGGAGCCTGGCGGGCTACAATCCACAGGGTTACAAACAATCGGATATAACTGAAGTGACTTTAGCACGCATGCATACTTTAATAAAAAAAGATGGTATTTTCAGATAAATAGTGTCTGTACAGCTCTCTAGTAAGGAATGCCATTCAGAATAATAAAATGACAATAAGGCAAATCACAACATTATGCATTCTTTGGTAGTTATAGCATGACTTATATCACTACTTGTGAGTTTCAAATGGATGGCATGAGCTATAAGTTCAATAGTCACTAAAATCCCTCCTCCCTGAAAAATGAAAAAAATTATTTTAACTACAAAGTTTCTCTCCTTTTTTGAGGGATATTTGGAAGTTTTAGTACATATTTTTCCTAACACGAGGGGCAGAAAATTAAGTCTTCAATATCTAAAAATAGACTACAAAATTTATTTAATGAAAATACAAACCAAGTATTATAGACTTGAATTTAGCAGTAGATGCATTCATTAATTCAACAAGTTAATACTAGGTAGAACCCTGTATTTTATATATACATATATAGTGGACTTATATTTATAAGTATATCCATGTTTATATACATTCCATTATGATAATGTTTAATAGATTTTAAATTAGAAGCATACCCAAACTTCTGAGAGGAATATATTAGCTCAGTAGTTTCATTCACTAATTCATTCATTTATTCAATGACTAGTATTCACTTGGGATCTACTGTGTATGAAGCATTATTCCAGATGCTTGCTAAGAAAGTCTTTAAAATATAATTGGGATTTTGACTGGCAGGGAAGGAGTAGGGCTGAACATTGCAGGTAGTAGGAATTACATAAAAAGAAGTGGTGAATATGAATGCATGATGAGATCCAGGAAATTAACCTTGTGTGGTAGAACAGTGGCTGTGTCAACATTAGAGTAAGCTCTAAAGCATGGGTAGACATCAAATTATAACCTGCTTTGAATTTCAAGTGAATTTGGGGTTACTGTCTGGGTAATATATTTTACCCATTAAAACTATTGAAAGCATTTGATTTTTATTATACAAAAATAAGTTTTATAAGATTATTGGATTCAAGTAGATGAAGATTGGAGGAGGCTGTCTTTTATATACACCCATCCCTAATTCATTTTCTCAAGCTTTCCCAAGTCACTATCATACCTGTAGGACATTTTATGCCCTAAAAGCAACTCATAGCATCAGACTGGTCCTGGCCACACTTCAGATTGTTGACGATTTTAAGCATTATCATTTACTTCTTCAGCATTTTTTGGCGATTGACTATTCCTTATTTTTCTTTTATATTATGCCAAAGAGCAAACATGCATCCTAGATATCAACAGTGAGTACTAAATTGAAGGTGCTCTATGTGTTACTGCAACATTTACATAACAACATGTTACTGGCAGAAGTTTTTAAAGGATAGCCATGGCCTTTGTGGTAAAGACAGAGAGTAATTTGGTTTAGAAGTTAATCAAGAGTATTATTAATCATAAAATACATACTGGAGCACCCATTCCATAGGAGCAAATTTTTCTGGCAGCTTACTTAGCCCTCTTATGACTGAAGCAACTCTCACCTCGATATGAGATGGCTCAGTAGGCCTTTCTATGTTTGTGTCAGCTCATGTTGACACACAGGGACTCAAGGCAGCCTATCAAGCAGTGGAGAATGTAATATAAGAGTGAAAGAACATGGGGGACCCTATTCAGTAACTGAGAATATTTAGCTGTCCTTATTAGGCAGAAAAGAGCAAACAGACCTACACATTAACACAGATGCCAAGGTCCCAGTGTTAATTTTTTTCCTCTGGCCTTCCTCTGTTGCCATAAAACATTAAACAATAAGCTTTTGACAACATCAACCTAGATCATAGTAGAGATTCTACTCAGAATCATACATGTTCTCCCTGAAGTTCATCATCATTGCATCCAAGAAAAAGCAATTTACATAGAATCTAGGCTAGAAACAAATGCAAAATCATTTGTCACCATGGATAATGTTGTGTCTAGATGTGGTAAAATGAGCTCCAATCATGATTACCTTTTCTGCTTTGTTCTTTACCATGGTTGGGGATATATTTGCCTCCATGCTAGCAAGGCATACTTTTATTTTATTTTATTTTTTCTAGAGATAAAAAAGGAAGCCATGATTATGTTTATTTTTATTTATTTATTTTTTATTTAGAGGCTAATTACTTTACAATATTGTATTGGTTTTGCCATACATCAACATGAATCCGCCACAGGTGTACCTGTCTCAGGGCAAAAAAACAAAAAACAAAAAACACAAAACAGAAGCAATATTGTATTAAATTCAATAAAGACTGGAAAAATTGTCTACATGAAAAAAATTAGACAAATCTAAAAGTATGCCTTCCTTCTGGATTATACAGAGTGAAGTAAGCCAGAAGGAAGGCATACTTTTAGATTTGTCTAATTTAAAAAAAAATTTTTTTCATGTAGACAATTTTTTCAAGTCTTTATTGAATTTAATACAATATTGCTTCTGTTTTGCTTTTTTTTTTTTTTTTTTTGCCCTGAGACATATGGGGTCTTAGCTCCCCCTGCATTGGAAGGTGAAGTCTTAACCACTGGATCACGAGGGAAGTCCCAGATTTGTCTAATATTTCTAGTTAGTTCCTACCAAATTAAATATCCACTGTCTGATAGAATTTGAGCATTTGTGAACAACTATAAGGTGATGGCGTCCCACTCCAGCAATCTTGCCTGGAAAATCCCATGGATGGAGGAGCCTGGTGGGCTACAGTCCATGGGGTCGCTGAGGGTCGGGCGCGACTGAGCGACTTCACTTTCACTTTTCACTTAAATGCATTGGAGAAGGAAATGTCAACCCACTCCAGTGTTCTTGCCTCGAGAATCCCAGGGACAGGGGAGCCTGGTGGGCTGCCGTCTATGGGGTTGCACAGAGTCGGACATGACTGAAGCGACTTAGCAGCAGCAGCAGCAGCATAACTACTTTGACAAGCTCTAACTGCAAAGAACTCTATCATCAGGAAAACCTGGTTGTGTGCAATATTACATATATATATATATATATATATATATATATATATAGTCAAATGAATGATCTTAATTTTAAAAGACGACTGCAGTTTCCCTAAATTTGGGTGCATTTTCTAAGTCACAAAGTTTCTTTGATGAAAGTAGTAGTGAAGTGAGGTTTAGGGACGATAAAGAATTTCCCTATTCCAAAAGGTCCATTTATGAAACTTCTGTACCATATTCCTGAGAGAGATGTCTAATAAATTGTTTTAAATTGATGCATTGTAATTTTGGAATCAGCAACCAGGGATTTTACAATACAATGATGGGAGCTATCTAGTGAATATTTAGCACTAGCTGTGATGTATTCTTGTATGATTTTAGCTGCATAAAGTTCCAAATACAAGATAATGAGTTTTCTCATCTGTTTCTTTTACTTGAGCAAATAGTCTCTATGGAAACCAGATTCAAAGTCTGGTCTAATGATGCTATTAGACACAGAGATGTGAAATCAGAGTTAGGTCAGGTGCTTTTGCATGGAGTTTCTGTGTTGTTTCATGACACGTCCATTAGGAATATGAGCTAATTAAATAAAAAATGGGGCAGTCATCTTAGAATGTGCCCTGCTGCTGCTGCTAAGTCGCTTCAGTCGTATCTGACTCTGTGCGATCCCATAGACAGCAGCCCACCAGGCTCCCTCATCCCTGGGATTCTCCAGGCAAGAACACTGGAGTGGGTTGCCATTTCCTTCTCCAATGCATGAAAGTGAAAAGTGAAAGTGAAGTCGCTTAGTCGTGTCCGACTACTAGCAACCCCATGGACTGCAGCCTACCAAGCGCCTCTGTCCATGGGATTTTCCAGGCAAGAGTACTGGAGTGGGGTGCCATTGCCTTCTCCCAGAATGTGCCCTAGAGTTTCACAATTCAGCTTCTTCTCAGAAATATGCTTCATTATTTCCAAAGAGCCAAATTAATTGTCAGAACTTCTGTCTCCCTAATCAGACTCAAGCTATTATGTAGCCCATGATGACAAGAAGAGATCAACATGAGGGTCCCTACTTACTTCACTGAGTTTTGCTCAGAATAATGCCTTTTAGCTTTCACTTTCTGGTCTTATTTTACTGACACACTATGCTTAGGTTCTTTTTATCCACAAAGCTGAAAAAAAAAAAATGTTACCATCCCTCTCTTTTTATTCTTCCTGTAAGAAAAAGATAAATCAAACGTGAATACTATCTATTCATCTGTCTCTTCAAACATTAAAAGGAACACCTAAAGTGTGCTGGGCTCTGTGTTGAATAAATATATTGCTTTGCCTGTTAGGAGTTGTAATGCAGGAAATGGACACAGTAGCTGATAATTTTAATACATGGTGGCATAATTGTCAAGTTAGATCTATGTCAGTTTCTTGTGAGAGGCTTCCTTCATAGCTCAGTCGGTAAAGAATCTGCCTGCACTGCAGGAAACCCGGGTTCTATCCCTGGGTCAGGAAGATATCCTGGAGAAGGAAATGGCAACCCACTCCAGTATCCTTGCCTGGAAAATCCCATAGACAGAGGAGCCCTGTGGGGTGCAGTCAATGGAGTCACAAAGAGTCAGGCACAACTGAACAACTAACATAGTTTCTTGTGAAGACAAAATGTAGCTAAAGGCTTCATGGAGGTGGTGACACCTAAGCTAGTGATATTGTGTCTCAAACTCACATTTGTCTAGTTTCAAAGTCCATGTTCATTCCATGATAGTGTAAGATTAGAGGATGTACAAGGCTGAACTAGCAATTAAATATTGCTGGAACTAAGAATAGTAAGCTTCTATTTTATATAAGGTTGCTGAGATAAGAATGAAAATCATTAAATAATTCCTGCCAAAATGATGTAATGTTAAAATTGTATATAATTACTTTCTGCTTTTGCAAAATTTTGCAATAGCTAACAGACATTCAAGTGGTCAAAAGGAATAAAATAAAAATTTAGAACCCTTCAGCTTTAGTATATAGATTATGGAGTAAGCTTTGGTAATCTACATTTTAGAAGGAGAAAATCAGCCTTTAACTGATATTTCTAGGGACTTGTTTCAGTAACATAATTTCAGATAAAAAATTATTCAAAAAAGATATCAAAGTCTTAGTGTCTGTTTCCCCTACATTCTTTCCCTGGGCAACACATCTACTTTCATATTCTCAGCTACCATCTGCAATGATATCCAAATCAAAAATCCAGGCCACATGCTTTTGCTACACTTTGAGCCCTTTGTCTTCAGATCTTATGAATATTTTTATGCCAAGAGGAAAGCTTATCTGTTTGTGAAAGAGGCATGACAAGGAAAAAGGAAGCTGATCAGCACCCAGGGAAAAAATACAAAGGTTGAAAGTTAGGTATGTAGCTAGATAGTACATTTAACCTGAGGGAAATAGGCAGGACAAGAACTGGGATTTACCGATGGGTTAAAGGAAACATTTCCCTGTTTATCCTATATCCTGATGAGTCCCCTGGGGTATCACAATTGCTCCATTTTACTTTCCAACCATTTCTTCTTGCCTTTTTTTCCCTCTGATTTTCAAACTTTAGCATATGAGTCATCTGTTCCTCAAGCTGTAGATATAACAGCTTTATTTCCTGATTAACCTTTGCTGACTTCTTAACCATGGCTTGGAGCTTCCTCTTATGATACAGTTTTCAAAAGCCATCCACTATTTTCAACCCTTAAACCTGTGTCAACACCCTATCCTTTGCCATTTCATGTCTTCAGTTTCAATTTTGAAGACTTTCATCACTTAAAGATAAAAAAGCTAGAAAAATTCTTATACTTCATCCTAAAGTGATTATCTGATGGTGATAGTTCAGCTAAAATTTACAGGTTCCGTTTTTAACAACCAATTTATTAAAATATTTTATAGTATATTATATTGAATATTAATAACAGACAAAATGTGGCACCGTTAGACTAACTGCTTATGTCATAGAATGGCTAAGTGTGTTCTTAGAATTCTTTCTTATACTTTCAGAGGAAGCCTTTTATGAGGTGTGATTTGAGGGTCATGTGTTGTTAGTCACTCAGTTGTGTCCGACACTGCGACACCATGGACTATAGCCCACCAGGCTCCACTGTCCATGGGAATTCTCCAGGCAAGAATACTGGATTATGTAGCCATTCCCTTCTCCAGGGGATCTTCTCAACCCAGGGATCAAACCTGGGTCTCCTGCATTGCAGGCAGATTCTTTACCATCTGAGCCACCAGGGAGGGCCCCTGTGATTTGAGGGACACTGCTAAAGTTGCTTTGTCCTCCCATACCACCGAAAATTGTTCCATTATCACTTTCTCCCTATTGCTTTGCCTTTCCTATAATTCTAATCATTGAAATCTAATTTTAATTCAAATTGCTTAATTAAACTATAGGTACTATTAATGGGAGAAAGAGGTTTGAAAGTAATGAAAATGCCCAAGGACCAATTTCATCTTTTCATAATTTTACCCAGACCCCACTCGATGTATTTTTTAGAAGATTAATATGCTAATGTTCAGAGAATACTTTAAGGTCTTTGAACAAAAAAGATATTTAAGTAGTACAATGATGATAGAAATATAAGAAAATATCCAAAGAACATATACATGTCACACATATGGAATACTCATATTGCAGAAACCCTTAAAAATTTCTTCTTTACCTATACATGACATTTCTTGTCACTTTAATCATGGCAATATCTACCTGACTGAAAAAAAAAGCAGGAGTCAGGATAATATTCCCATTGCAAGCACTCATTCCAAAAATTTAATTCACTGAGAAATATATTAGCATATTAAATCTGCAGTTTGCCTATAGAAGCTAAATGTTTGGGTCACTGTACTTCTAAATACACAGTCTGAATAGAGGATTGGAGAGGAGTTATTGCAGGAAGCCTCTTCATGGGAATATTTTTGCTTTCTGGCAAGCTATCATTTGCTCCAAGCATGTGTCTTCACCAGTCATTTATTAACAAGCACCAGTTCATACTCCAAACATTCAACGTTCCTCATGGTAGAACAACCATTTCTCCCTAGTGTCACTTTTTTTTTCCTACTGTTTCTATGTGGCCACAATTTTTGAGATATTTTTAGTCCCACTACTTTCTCTCATATCCCTTACTATTTTGTGAGTGGTTATTCACTCACCTAAATTGATTTTATATAGAAAGCATTATCTAGAGTGGGAGCCACCCCAAAACTCTGTGACTCCTTCCTTGGTTACCCCAATTTTGTTCCCCATCACTTATATGGGTTATACACTTAACAAATCTGCGTTATGGAAACCAGGCCATATTCTTTGAAGACATTCACCAGTAGCTAAGACAGATCCAGAATGTTTAAAGAGAATGATGAAAAGGCCATCTTGTTAAACTCAAATAACCTGTTAGTGAATTGAAGTAGCTGATACTAATTTCCAATTTCCCTGAGTAATATCAACTTATAAATTATTATAGTAAATAGTAGATATTTTGTTAAATAAAACTAAAAAACATGAAATAGTAAAACAAGTATTTGAATATCTTTACCAGACAAAATATCCTTTGATAGTTAAGTTTATGATTAATTTTTAAACATATTCAGGCTTATGAAGGTCTTTATAGTTTCCTATAATTAAATTATTCACATTCATAAAATAGACATGCTCCCCCATAGATGAAAACCTACCCCAAATCCATCGACATCAAAAATATCTTTCACAATCTCCTTTATTAATGCATACAGACATTTAAAACTACATCCTTGATGATTAAATAATGTCAGAAACAGAGTCAAGAAATAAGGATCTGGAAACTCTTGACGATGAGTTGGTGGAGGAGGCCCATTAATACCTTCATAAATTTCTTCTAGGGTAGGATAAAATAGTCGAGCAAAAAATGCTATCCCCATCCTGGTGACTGGTTCATCAGATTGAATCCAAATTCACAACTCTCAAGTACCAAACCACAGTTCAAACATGGAGTATCTAGACAGTCCAAGGAAGCTTTCTGTGCTGGTAGTGATGTAACTTCTGGTGTTTCCACTACTCTTGATAGTCAGTCTGGAGATACAACACAGGACAAGATCTTAACACAGTGAAATCTAGACCTGAGATTAAATGCGGAAGTCTAGAAGTAGATATGCTCCTTCCCCACAAGTTATATCATTCCAGAGTGACAAGTTATGTCTCTACCAAAGATCGTTTCCTGTAGCAAGAATGTTGGAAAACTTAGGTACCAGGAACCCACACAGCGAGACCAGCTGTTACACAGCCTGGCTACAGAAGGCAAGAGCTTGTTGTCAGGAGCTCCTAGTATACTAATAGGTCTGTCTCTCATTGGTCCTAAATCTGGGTGGGGCTGATTATGTCAATAATCAGGAATTGTGACATCATAGAACACATAGAGACTGACATCTGTTATTAAATGAGCTATGTGAAACATTACACAGTACTAAGGCAGACTAATTTCAAGAAGTTTACAGTATACCAGAAGAGATAAAAAGAACAATTAGAGCAAAATATAGATACTAAGATACAGATTTACTCAAGGTACTATGGGAAGATATAGGAAGGAATAATTAACTCTGTATGTTAATAACTTAATAAACTACCAAACTCTGCAGTTTTAGACAGGGCTTCCCAAATTAAACACTGTCTCACCTGGGTCTTTATGTGTAGGAGTTTGTCTAGTGGAGCAGGAAAAGGATCTGAAGAAGAGATATTTTACAGATGTCACACTAGGCAAGAGAGTCAAAATGTACAAAGGTATCAGAAGCTGAAAGCAGGAAGATGGCTAGACAAGAGATTGGAGTACAAAGTGAGATACTAGATTTCAGAGAAATAAGTTTTCATGGCGTAGTTATGACCTCTTTACCCAGGTTTTATACTTAACTGGATGAGGAATATTAATATCTGGCCATGAACACTTTTAAACCATAACGTTTTATTTCTTAGAAAGCTAAGCAAAACTAGCTACTTAATGAAATCCTGAAGATTTTTATAATGCATGTAATAATCTTGGTGACTCTCCTAGAAAGATGTGTAACCTAAAACTATACCTAATGTGCACCAAGCTAGTGCTACAAATTTGTAGGACGGATCATTTTATATGGTTAATTAGCAGAAAGTTACAATGTGACTTGAGTACTAAGAATATACAGTGATATTAAATAATGTAAAATGTTACAACAATGTAATAACAAAACAAATTCTCCTAATCCAAAATGGAGCCATTTATTGTTCAAATCATTGACTGAAAGCAATCTTGTGTTCATCAAGTTCCACAAAGAGAATTATATAATAAGCACTATTTTGTTTTGTAAACAGTTCTTTCCCTAACTAAAATAAAGTTTTATTTACACTTGCCAGGTTTCCTAGAGACTACAGTCAGTCCTTTGAGCTGTTTCTCCACAGATTCGACCAACCATGGATCAAAAATATTTTTTAAAAATTCCAGAAAATTCCAAAAGCAAAACTTGAATTTGCCACACAACAGCAACTAGTTACATAGCAAGGATTATATTTATAACTATTTATATAGATTGATTATATTCTTTGCAGCCAAAGACAGAGAAGCTCTATACAGTCAGCAAAAACAAGACTGGGAGCTGACTGTGGCTCAGATCATGAACTCTTTATTGCCAAATTCAGACTTAAATTGAAGAAAGTGGGGTAAACCACTAGACCATTCAGGTATGACCTAAATCAAATCCCTTATGATTTTACAGTGGAAGTGAGAAATAGATTTAAGGGACTAGATCTGATAGACAGAGTGCCTGATGAATGATGGATGGAGGTTAATGACATTGTACAGGAGAAAGGGATTAAGACCATTCCCATGGAAAAGAAATGTAAAAAAGCAAAATGGCTGTCTGAGGAGGCCTTACAAATAGCTGTGAAAAGAAGAGAAGTGAAAAGCAAAGGAAAAAAGGAAAGATATAAGCATCTTAATGCAGAGTTCCAAAGAATAGCAAGGAGAGATAAGAAAGCATTCCTCAGTAATCAATGCAAAGAAATAGAGGAAAACAACAGAATGGGAAAGACTAGAGATTTCTTCAAGAAATTTAGAGATACCAAGGGAATATTTCATGCAAAGATGGGCTTGACAAAGGACAGAAATGGTATGGACCTAACAGAAGCAGAAGATATTAAGAAGAGGTGGCAAGAATACACAGAAGAACTGTACAAAAAAGAGCTTCACGACCCAGATAATCACGATGGTGTGATCACTGACTAGAGCCAGACATCCTGGAATGTGAAGTCAAGTGGGCCTTAGAAAGCATCACTATGAACAAAGCTAGTGGAGGTGATGGAATTCCAGTTGAGTTATTTCAAATCCTGAAAGATGATGCTGTGAAAGTGCTGCACTCAATATGCCAGAAAATTTGGAAAACTCAGCAGTGGCCACAGGACTGGAGAAGGTCAGTTTTCATTCCAATCCCAAAGAAAGGCAATGCCAAAGAATGCTCAAACTACCGCACAATTACACTCATCTCACACGCTAGTAAAGTAATGCTCAAAATTCTCCAAGCCAGGCTTCAGCAATACGTGAACCATGAACTTCCAGATGTTCAAGCTGGTTTTAGAAAAGGCAGAGGAACCAGAGATCAAATTGCCAACATCCGCTGGATCATGGAAAAAGCAAGAGAGTTCCAGAAAAACATCTACTTCTGCTTTATTGACTATGCCAAAGCCTTTGACTGTGTGGATCACAATAAACTGTGGACAATTCTGAAAGAGATGGGAATACCAGACCACCTGACCTGCCTCTTGTATACAGGTCAGGAAGCAACAGTTAGAACTGGACATGAAACAACAGACTGGTTCCAAATAGGAAAAGGAGTACGTCAAGGCTGTATATTGTCACCCTGCTTATTTAACTTCTATGCAGAGTACATCATGAGAAACGCTGGGCTGGAAGAAGCACAAGCTGGAATTAAGGTTGCCGGGAAAAATATCAATAACCTCAGATATGCAGATGACACCACCCTTATGGCAGAAAGTGAAGAGGAACTAAAAAGCATCTTGATGACAGTGAAAGAGGAGAGTGAAAAGGTTGGCTTAAAGCTTAACATTCAGAAAACTAAGATCATGGCATCTAGTCCCATCACTTCATGGGGAATAGATGGGGAAACAGTGGAAACAATTCAGACTGTATTTTGGGGGGCTCCAAAATCACTGCAGATGGTGACTGTAGCCATGAAATTAAAAGATGCTTACTCCTTGGAAGGAAAGTTATGACCAACCTAGATAGCATATTGAAAAGCAGAGACATTACTTTGCCAACAAAAGTCCATCTAGTCAAGGCTATGGTTTTCCCAGCAGTCATGCATGGATGTGAGTTGGACTGTGAAGAAAGCTGAGCACCAAAGAATTGATGCTTTTGAACCGTAGTGTTGGAGAGGACTCTTGAGAGTCCCTTGGACTGCAAGGAGATCCAATCAGTGCATTCTAAAGGAGATCAGTCCTGGGTGTTGTTTGGGAGGACTGATGCTGAAGCTGAAACTCCAATACTTTGGCCACCTGCTGCAAAGAACTGACTCACTGGAAAAGACCCTGATTCTGGGAAAGATTGAAGGCATGTGGAGAAGAGGATGACAGAAGATGAGATGGTTGGATGGCATCACCGACTCAGTGGACGTGAGTTTGAGTGTACTCCGGGAGTTGGTGATGGACAACGCCAGTGAACTCCTGGCGTGTTGTGATTCATGGGGTCACACAGAGTCGGACACGACTGAAGCAACTTAGCAGCAGCAGCAAATATTATAAGTAAACTAGAGATGATTTACCCTTACAGGATGATTATATGCAAATACTACACCATTTTATGTAAAGGACTTGATATTCTGCCCAGAGTCCTGAAACCAATCTGAACCCCTACTCCCAATACCAAGGATGACTATATTAACTAGTAGAATACTTTATCTGTAAGTCTTTTTTATATGCTTCTACTTGATAGCACAGCCTTGGTGCTGGTGGTTTAGTCACTAAGTCATGTCCGATTCTGCAAGCCAAGGACTGTAGGCCACCAGGCTCCTCTGTGCATGGGATTTCCCATGTCAAAAATACTGGACTAGGTTGCCATTTCCTTCTTCAGGGGATATTCCTGACCCAGGGATCGAACCCGGGACTCCTGCATTGCAGGCGGATTCTTTACTAAGCCAAGCCCTTAACAGTGCCTTATTTGGGGTTATTTTACCATAAATTTTTATTCTATCTCCTTTCAAAATCAATTTGTAATGTTTAGAAAGGCTAAAGAGATATATGGATGATGACTTGAAAAATATTCTACATCAGGCAATCAGGCCCACTTTCTCTTTGATACTTTTCCTCAACTCTAAGCTAAAGCTAAAATAATACATTTTAATGAATAACAAACAAGGTCCAACTGTGCAGCAGAGAAACTCTGCTCAATGTCATGTGGCAGCCTGGATAGAAGCGAAGTTTGGTGGGGGGGGGGCGGCACGGGCAGAGCCATGAAATTAAAAGACGCTTACTCCTTGGAAGGAAAGTTATGACCAACCTAGATAGCATATTCAAAAGCAGAGACATTACTTTGCCAACAGAGGTCCATCTAGTCAAGGCTATGGTTTTTCCTTTGGTCATGTATGGATATGAGAGTTGGACTGTGAAGAAAGGTAAGCACTGAAGAATTGATGCTTTTGAAGTGTGATGTTGGAGAAGACTCTTGAGAGTCCCTTGGACTGCAAGGAGATCCAACCAGTCCATTCTGAAGGAGATCAGCCCTGGGATTTCTTTGGAAGGAATGATGCTAAAGCTGAAACTCCAGTACTTTGGCCACCTCATGTGAAGAGTTGACTCATTGGAAAAGACTCTGATGCTGGGAGGGATTGGAGGCAGGAGGAGAAGAGGACGACAGAGGATGAGATGGCTGGATGGCATCCCTGACTCGATGAACGTGAGTCTGAGTGAACTCTGGGAGTTGATGATGCACAGGGAGGCCTGGCGTGCTGTGATTTATGGGGTCTCAAAGAGTCGGACACGACTGAGCGACTGATCTGATCTGATCTAATAAAGGAATGATGCTAAAGCAGAAACTCCAGTACTTTGGCCACCTCATGTGAAAAGTTGACTCATTGGAAAAGACCCTGATGCTGGGAGGGATTGGGTGCAGGAGGAAAAGGGGATTACAGAGGATGACATGGCTGGATGGCATCATCGACTCAATGGACGAGAGTTTGAGTGAACTCCAGGAGTTGGTGATGGACAGGGAGGCCTGGCATGCTGCAATTCGTGGGATCACAGAGTCGGACATGACTGAGCGACTGAACTGAAGTGAACTGAAATGTATGCCTGAGTTCCTTTGCTGTACACCTTAAATTACCACACTGTCAATCAGCTATACTCCAATATAAAACAAAAATAAATAAATAAAAGAATATATTTTTCCTTAAAGTAACAGAATATGTAAAAATGCTAGAAACTGATCTTATCATTTCACACAAGTCCTATAATATCAAGCAAAAAGAAATCTAAAACTCTACCAGAAATTAATAAGGAGTACTCAATGTATGGTAGAACTTTTAAGTGTTTATAAAAACTACAATGATGTGACTAGAATGAAAAACAATACTAAAGTTTGTCAACCCAAAGGACCACAAACTATAAAGAGGCCAAAAGACAGTTTATCTGGAGTCTTAGAATTGGAATTCTGGGATCACAGTTTCCAGAGGGACACAGAATAGTGTCCCACTAGAGGAAATGGATAGGGTTTTTTATGTAAAGTGAGAAGTTCATGCCAGCTTATATAAGTTGTTTCCCAAGACTTTGGATTGGAAGATAAATTTGTTACATAAATACAGTTGGGTTATTGAGCATATCTCATCTATTACTATGGAAAGATATGTTTTCTCTAGTTCAGAAAAAAGTACAGATCTCAACATTTTTCCTTTCTTTTGGCAACTTAGCAACTATTCAGCAGTTTTGTTTAGACTGTTCAGCAGAAGTTCAGCACAAGCAGCGAACCTGGAGGTCCTCAGGGCATGTCTCAGTCTTCCCTGACACTGCTTTTTTTCACAACTTCACCCTAAGTGCTCTCTCCTTGGTTAGGATGGAAAAGTGGTAAAAGGAGATCCTAACTCACTCTCAGTCTTGCTTTCCAACTTCCCGTTACAACGAGGGAAGCTGGAAGATAGAAAATCTGTATTCATCTAAAAAATTGACAGTAGAAAAAGTATAGGATACTATATAGTTGGTATATATACCAAATAATGTGGGAATAAACATTTTTTAAAGCACAACCTTCCTGGAAATTCACAAAGCCACATACTTTTTATCATTATTCCTATAATTTGACAAAAATTAAGAATGGGTATACTTCTGTAACCAATTGCAGGCAGATTCTTTACCATCTGAGCCACCAGGGAAGCCCAATCAACTTCCTAATGTTAGTCATTCAGTCATGTCTGACTCTTTGCGACCCCATGGACTGTACGCTCCTCTGTCCATGGGAATCTCCAAGCAAGAATACTGGAGTGGGTTAGTCATTCTCTTCACCAGGGGATCTTCCTGACCCAAGGATCGAACCCGAGTCTCCTGCATTACAGGCAGATTCTGAGCCATCAGGGAAACCCCAATCAACTTCCTACATCTAAATATAAAGTACCTCCTTCCAGCTTTTTAACTCTTCCATTCACAAATACTATATTCTATGACATCATTGCTGATCTCCTTGACTTTTTGTCCAGCTCTCTTACTTCCTCCAAACTTTACTTTCTTCCCTTTCCAGTCTTCTCTGAGGAGCCTTATCTTATAAACCTGGGAAGAGTTAAGTTTGTTATACTCAATATTTCCATGTATATTACCTCGGTCATGGCACTTATCTCATTGTACTGAAATTTGTTTGCATGTTTGTCTCTCCATTATACAGTGAGTAAGAGTTATTAACATAGAAAAATTCTCAATAAATCACAATACAGATTGTATTAACAGGGTGAAATCATGGCTTTGATATGTATATTCAAATACAAATTATCAACTACATCACTTTGAGTATTAACATCACCAAACCTTAGGGGTTTTGGCTTCGATCTGTAACTAATCTACAAGGCTACTGTGATACATAAGTAATATAATCTATAAAGTTTCCTGGAAAAAATTATACTTTAATGCTAGTTTCTTTTTATCTAATGAATTTAAGGATTTTTAAACATATTATGAAATATATAAATATGGCATTGCAGTAGCTTAAATACAATAAACTCATCCTGGTAAAGGCTGAAAATCATTTAATAAATTCAATGCATATTTCTAATAAACATTTTTCAAAGATGGAAATAGAAAGCTATTTCTTAATATATTCTAAGAGCCAGTATAATAATAATGTGTGGATGTAGGATTAAACATACAAAAACATTAAAAAAGTTAAAAGCCTAGTGGTAGGCTTTTAAATGAGACATCAAAAATCAATGAAAAAGAAAACATGTTAGATAAATTTAAATTCTCACTTCATTTCACACATGAAAATAAATTCTATGAAAGATTAAAAACTTGACTAAAACCTATCCAAGTAAAAACAAGAAGAAATTGAAAAGGAGAAATTGAAAAAGAGAAATTGAAAATATCCCAAGTATGGGATCTTTACCTAACATTTAAGATGAAGAAACCATAGATGATTACACAAATGAGAATGAGATATTTGGCTACAAAAAAATATAATATTTCTGACTATGGCAACATTTTTTAAAATATAAAGTAGAACATTACTAATTATCAGAGAAATGGAAAACTATAATGAGATATCACCTCACACCAGTCAGAATGGCCACCATCAAAAAGTCTACAAACCAAAAATTCTGAGAGGGTGTGGAGAAAAGAGAACCCTCCTACACTGTTGGTGGGAATGTAAATTGGTACAAACACTATGGGCAATAGTATGGAGGTTCCTTAAAATACAAAAAATAGAACTACCACATGATCCAGCAATCCCAATACCTGGGCAGATATTCAGAGAAAACCATAAATCAAAAAGATACATGCACCCCAATGTTCATAGCAGCACAATTTACAATAGCCAAGACATGGAAACAACATAAGTGTCCTTTACCAGAAGAATGAATAAGGAAGATGTGGTACACACACACATACACACATGCACACACACACACACACACACACACACACACACACACACACCCCATGGAATATTACTCAGCCATTAAAAAGAATGAAACAATGTCATTTGTAGTAACATGGGTGGACCTAGAGATTATTATATGCTAAGTGAAGTTTTTTAGTCAGAGAAAAAGAAATATAAAACATCACTCTTATGTAGAATCTAATTTTAAAATGATACAGGGACTTCCCTGGTGGTCAAGAGGTTAAGAATCCGCCTGCCAATGCAGAGACAGGGGTTCAGTCCCTGGTCTGGGAGGATTTCACATGCTGCAGGACAACTAAGCCCATGTGCCACAACTACTGAGCCCCTACTCTAGAGCCCAGGAGCGGCAACTAATGAAGTTGGTGCTCCCTGGAGCCTGTGCTCCACAACAAGAGAGGCCACCACAATGAAAAGCATATGCACTACTACAAAGAGTGACCCCAGCTCACTGCAACTAGGGAAAGCCTGAACACAGCAAAGACACCCAGCACAGCCAAAAATAAATAAGATAAATAAATTTTAAAAATTCAAAAAAATAATAAAAATGAACTTATTTATAAAACAGAAACAGACTTACAGATATCAAAAACAAACTTATGGCTACCAAAGGGGAAACATGGTGGGGGGGTAAATCAGGAACTTGGGATTAGCATACACACACCATTATATATAAGATAGATAACCAACAAAGACCTACTGTGTAGCACAGAGAACCCTACTTAATATTTTGTGGTAAAATATATGAGAAATAGTCTGAAAAAGAATGAATATACACATATGCATAGCTTAATCACTTTGCTGTACACCTGAAATTAAAACATTGTAAATCAACTATACTCCAATAAATTTTTTTAAATTTTATTTTATTTAACTTTACAATATTGTATTGGTTTTGCCATATATCAAAATGAATCTGCCACAGATATACATGTGTTCCCCATCCTGAACCCTCCTCCTTCCTCCCTCCCCATACCATCCCTCTGGGTCATTTTTTTTAAAATGTAAAACAGACTGGGATAAAAGAATTGCAGTAAGGAACAAACATAAGCAAAATTATAAGATAAAGCAATGATTGATATAAACTATTTGAGACAATTATGTTAAAATACTCTATTATAAAATACACCTATAGTTTTATTTATAAGAATAGTATATAATGCATCCCCTAGATACTGGGTAATTAATATGGATATGATGTTTCCATATTCTCGTTTATACTTCTATTCAAAATCACCATTTCCATTCTCTGTATTAATAATACGATCTGTGTGAAAAATTTTTTACAAATTCTAAACTATATAAGATTATAAAACTTTAAGATGTGTTAATAACACAGAAACTACAGGTAAATCTCAGTCTTTATTCCTTCCAAAATTCTATCTTCATTAAAAGCAACAAGAAATTTTATAAAAACTGTCAGAACCAACTAATCTGGGACTCTGGAAGTTACCTAAAAGCTCAAAGCAAGCCAGGGAGTGCTTATTCAAGAAAAATGACTGAATTTTATTAAGAACAGCAGTCTCTGTAGCATTTTATCTTGCCTAATTTCATGACCCCTCTCAGGCTCCAGGGTAGCCTTGAAAACCAAGAGCCTGCAATCTCAGTGCAAACTAGCAGCCTGATACCTACCAGAGTGCAATAGAATTAGCAAACTCCTTCAGAGTCTCATTTCCAGACAGTTGTCATTGTTTGACATGTCTGGTGAGTCCCTGGAAGAATTACCACCAACTCTTCTAATACTTTTTCAAAAATTAAAAAAAAGAGGAATTCTTTCCTACTCTTTTCATGAGACTGATATTATCCTGATACCAAAACCAGACAAATATAGCACAAGAAAAAAAAAAGAAACTATAGATCAACAACTTGTATGAATATAGATGCAGATACCCTCAACAAAATACTAGCAAACTGAATCCAGCAAGATATGAAAAAGGTTGGACACCAAGAAAGTGGGTATAATCCCAGAAATGCAAAATTGGGGAAGTGTTCTCAGGTGGAACCGTGGATCTGTCTCTTGCTTCAACAGTGTTTGGACAGAAGGGACCCAGGGACACCCCCCTTTTCCAGCTGCCAACAACCCTCCAACCTTTTTTCCAGTTGTAACCTCTGGAACCAGCCACTCAGCCATCCTCAGCCTCTGGACTAGCCAACACCGTATTTTGAGCTTAACTCCTTAAGACCAAACAACCATGATTCCTCAGAATTATTTCACTGAGATGGAGGCTGCCATCAACCACAGGGTCAACGGCATCTGGGTCCCCCTACACCTACCTCTCTATGGGCTTCTATTTCCACTGCCAGGATGTGGCTCTGGACAGTGTGGGCCACTTTTTCCGAGTTGGCCAAGAAGGAGCAGGGCCCCTAGCATCTCTTGAAGATGGAAAACCAGCACGGTGTCCCATGCCCTCTTCTAGGATGTGCAAAAGCCATCCCAAGATGAATGGGATAAAACTTTGGGCAATAAGGAAGCTGCCACAGCCCTGGAGAAGAACCTGAGCCAGGCCCTTGTGGACCTTCATGCCTTGGGTTCGGCCCCCACAGACCCCCATCCCTGTGACTTCCTAGAGAGCTACTTCCTGTAGGAGCAGCTGATACTCATCAAGTAGATTACAACTACCTGATCAGCCCCATCCCCCCACCCCAACAGGCTGCTGGAGTAGTGGAGGACAGGGGGAAGGTGGGGAGCTGAGCCAATAGCTGAAACTCATCAAGTAGATGGCAACCACCTGACTAACCTCCACAGGTTGGCTGGTCCCCTGGTTGGGCTGGGCAAATATATCTTTGAAAGGTTCACCTTCCAGCACCACTAGGAGCCCAACGGTCTTTGAGGAGCCCTCTGGAGTCAGGGCTGCACCTGAAGCCCCTCTCTGCATCCACTGTGCAGCTTTTTAACCACCATGGAGCCTTGCCAAATCCTTGTACCAAATGGAAACAATAAAACTTTTGCAGCAAAAAGAAAAAAAAAAAAAAAAGCAAAATTGGTTCAACCTGAGAAAATCAATCAATATAATTCAGCTTATTAACAGAATAAAATTTAAAAAATAACCTCACTACCTTAATAGACTCAAAAAAGCATTCAACAAAATCCAACCCCCTTTTGTGATAAAAGAACAACCTAGAAATAGAAGGGAACTTCCTCAGCCTGATCAAGAACTTTGTGTAAAGAGAAGGATACATGTGTATGAGCTTGTGTTCACTTGAATTACAGGTCTTTGATTCCTATTGAAAATGGAGGATCTCAGTACCTAATGAAATGAAATTTCAAATGTTCAGATTCACCATGAAATTTTCTTAGTGACTTGAGTGAAATGTTGTTTAAATTTCCTTCTCTTGAGTACTAATGTCTTTCAAGAATCTAATTAGGATCCCCACTAACATGCTCATTTTATGCAGTTAAAGCAGAAATCTTTTTTGTGTACCTGGATTATTTTTTCAATTCCCAACCTGACCCTAATATAGAGAGAATTAGCTCTATCCCTGATAATGCCAAGCAGCAGCATTGAAGATAACACTAAATCATCTCCATCAATCCTCAACCACATCAGTTCCCCCTTCCTAGCTCTCAAGGTCAGGGGTTGACTAACTATATCCATGTGCCAAATTGTGCTGGCTACAGCTAATGATACATAAAGTTTTCTTGAACATAGTCATACCTATTCTTTCAAAGATCGCTGCTTTCACCCTACCAAAGGAGAGCTGAGTAGTTACGAAGACTAAAATACATATTTAGTTCCTTACAGAAAATATTTGCCATTCTCTCCAGTTAAAATAAATAAATTTAAATTTTAAAAATGCCATTCAAAAATCCCAAGTTTTTGTTTGCTTTTTTGGTTTTGTTTCTCCTTTGGCTTTCTTCTCTCAATTGCTGCATGTGAAAAAAATGCCCTTTTACTCCATGTGTGCTTCTATTTTGCCCAGTTTAGTTTTTTATCTTATAATATTTCTCACTATACTATAAAATCATGAGAACAAATATAATGTTTGCCTTCTGTATCATTATCTCCATCTACCTATTATGTATTAAGAACTTAATATTTATTAAATACATATTTCAATGCCACATCAGTAAAACACCTTAAACTTATTTTGGAACAAGGGAGAGAATAAACCCAAAATTAATAAAATATACCAGTTCTCCTAAAATTCATTTCAACATATATCTACAATACTAACAATTCAAATAATCTGAGTAATGTATTACTATGAAAAGAACATATCTGTTATACAATGTAGTAGTTACTTCATTACTTGGCTCCTGAAACACATTGTCACTGGTTTTATGTTTTTTAAAAGCAAACTTGTGAAATTTTAGGGAAATAGTTTCAAATGGCAATATTTTCACTGTAAACCACATTTTAGTCATATATACATACACACACACACACACAGAGAGTTTGTCTTTATGAAATTGTATTTCAGTATTGTCAATATTGCTTTCTGGACCCCATTAAGAAGCTTTAGAAGGAGTTTCTGTTTTCTGTTAATTAAAATTTCACAGTAACTTTTAATCTACTTACATTTTCTGCAGAGTGAACCGTTTGAATAGAGAATAAGTAAAAACCAAAAAGCTTTAGTAAACCTTAGGATGTGGGGATGTTTGAAAATTGGGCGTATGAAAAGTACTGATTAAATATTGGTTTCAATCTGTGATATAAAAGAAGGGAGTTCATGGGGGCATTCAAGGTTAATACCTGGAGTTCACTTGAAGATGTATTTCTAATCCTTGGGTATTCACTGCAAATAATCAAGATGATTACTAACTAGAGAGAGCAGATAATGAGTATGGGTTACAAGTTCACAAGCAGCAGTTACTAAGGTGCTCTAAATAAGGCTATAGATGGTGTCTTTTTGACCTAGCTACTTTGAGTGTTTTAAAACCATGATTCCTACTCAGGGCTTTAAGAAATCTGCCAAGTATCTGGCAGCATGTTGCCGATACTAATATCAGTAGCAGCTAATTCAGACTTGACTAGATATTTAGTAAATATTAACATATAAATGTAAGATAAAATAAATTGATTTTATAGATTTTGTGCTATATCTTTAGCTTAAATGTATTGTAGAAAATGTATCCCACCAAATAGTAAATTAAAGAGTAGCAACCAAATAAGTTAGAAACACTGACCTAAAAATTTCTGCTGCTGCTGCTGTTAAGTTGCTTCAGTCATGTACTACTCTGTGCAACCCCAGAGACGGCAGCCCACCAGGCTCCCCTGTCCCTGGGATTCTCCAGGAAAGAACACTGGAGTGGGTTGCCATTTCCTTCTCCAATGCATGAAAGTGAAAAGTGAAGTCTCTCAGTCGTGTCCGACTCTTAGTGACCCCATGGACTGCAGCCTACCAGGCTCCTCCACCCATGGGATTCTCCAGGCAAGAGTACTGGAGTGGGGTGCCAGTGCCTTCTCCCAGTTAGGGATGAGTTATTCATTATTTGGAATCCTAATTGTTAATAAAAAGTGCATTTTAGTATTAATGAATATGTTATAGAAATCTAAAGGTCTGTTATTAAAAATTTACTCGAACATTTTATGTTTACTTTGGTCTTTAGTGAACGTCAGAATGATGGAGTGGTCATGATACTTATCACTCAAGTATCTAAGAATTATCAAAATTTAATCCTGCTAGTATCATCAAGATGATAAATTATGAATACTTAATACATTTTAAAATATATTTTCCCCTATGATTTAGCAATCACCTTACATAAATGATACAAATAGGCTTTTCCTCCCTTTGGAATGTAAAGTACCATATTAGGGGTGAACTTAATGAATTAAAATGAAACCAAAACCAAAAAAAATCTAGAGGCATAAATTTAAGGCCACAACAATATCTTACTCCCTTATGCGCATTGTTTCTTTTTCTTCCACTACTGTGCTAGAGTGGTCCTTCCAGGTGTCTCAGTGGTAAAGAATCCTCCTGCCAATGTAGGCAGGAGATGCAGGAGATGGGGGTTCGATCCCTGGGTCAGGAAGATCCCCTGGAGGAGAATACTCCAGTATTCTTAGCCTAGAAAACCCCATGGACAGAGGAGCCTGATGGGCTACAGTCCTTGGGGTCACAAAGAATCAGACATGACTGAGAATGAAAAATACCTAATACTTACTCTACTAGAGTAGAGCCCATAATACAAATAACAAAAATTCTCATTAATGTATACTTGGTTAGGCAGAGAGCTCCAGGAAAATATTCATCATTTCTTCTTTGTCCTTCTCCCTTTCCCACCCAAGATACATGAAATTGTTGAGTCTTCCATTCTCTGGAAAAAATATCAACAGAGAAATGGAAATCTTTGCCATATTCCCCTAGGAAAAGACTTGAAGTCAACTCAAAAGTAACTAGCTCTATTGCAAATCATGTGGGAAACTCCAGGGTAGATGGGTTAAAGGACTATTTCAGGGGAGCAAGTCCAGGATGTTTTTTAAAAGATATTAAACATCATATTGAACCTTTCAGGTGTTAGGTGCTGGTGAAACTGAAGATTCATGAATTTTTACAGGTATAAAAGTTCTCAGAGCTGAGAGGCTTGAGATAGGATAGTACATAAAGCAAAATTTGTTCAGCTAAAAGAATGAGGCTGACAGAATCTGTCTTTAGCTAAGTTTATTTATTTCAGAGTGTGGTGATCAGATTGCATAGCCGTGGAGCAGTGAGTCTCAGGATGTTGCTTCTAGACCTATGCTTTCTGCAAATAACTTATGATACATACAAGATAGTTAATTTCAACTGGGATAATCTTGGATAACTGGAATAAGTGTATGTAGCCCAACTAGGGTCTTCGAGGAATAGAATTGCTTCTACTGTAGTATAAGAAGTCTACGTTTATATTATTTAGAATGGATTATATAATTCAGAGGTTTATGTTATTTATTTCATGAAGGTTGACAGAATTGGGAGCAGAATTGGAGAGTGTTTGTAACCCATGATATATCTTGGCACCCATGTCAAGAGAATTTTATCTTTTAATTTGATAGAAAATTATATTGTTAGAGATACTAGGCTTAAGTTTGAGTATGAGGTGGGTTATCAGTTACCAGCCTTCTAGATCATTTAGGCTATTAGTAGTCATAGCCAGTTTACCAGGAACAGATGACCAGTTTGGAAGAGGTCTTCCTGAAATGATTCACACAAAGATGCATCAAGTTACAAGCCCTTCGACAGAAACTGAAACTTCATGATGCAGTAGCTAACCTTCACATGGGCGGGGAGGTTGAACATCCTGCATAGTGCTGCCAGGAAATCCCTATTTTATACTAAGGGGGGGTTGGCTGGTTGCATATGTAGGATGTCCCATCTCCCCACCCACATCATCAGGACATATACCAGAAACATCACTCTTCCTCACTGAAGAAGCATAAAATCTATGTGCCAAGGAAGTACAGATGCTGAACTACATTGCTAGAGAGGCATTCTGACAGATCTTCGTTAGGGGATAGAGTACTGTGTTCTATGACCTTGGCTTGTAAGAGACAGTGGTGTTTGAGTGGATCTGTAAGCCCGGGGTCAATAGGAAATCATTGAACATATTAGCCTGCAGATGAAGGCTTCCCTGATGGCTCAGTGAGTAAAGAATCTGCCTGCAGTGCAGGAGATACAGGAGACAAGTGTTTGACCCGTGGGCCAGGAAAAATCCGCTGGAGAAGAAAATGGCAACTCACTCCAGTATTCTTGCCTGGAAAGTCCCATGGACAGAGGAGCCTGGCAGGATACAGTCCATGGGGTCACAAAGAGTCAGACATGACTTACTGATAGAGAAGGGCCTGCAGAGTTGCCAGCAACTCTACAGCATACGGGTAATACTTCCAGAATTGCAGCTCCTCCTCTCAGCACTACCAAGTTAGTGGAGTTTTAATAGTTGGACAAATTTACTTAGGGTCAATTTACTCAGAGTAGATAGAAGGAGAGAGAATTTATTTTCTACTGCAGAAAGAAGCAAAGGTTATAGCCTAAAAGGCAGCCCAGAATTTCATGTCTGGGTGTCAAGGTAAAATTTTTTTAGATGTCTGAATTTCAGAAGCAAAAGAAGATCCAGTAATTCTAAATCAAGTTCAAGTAGGTGGAAACACAGTCTAGGATCAGATAAGAATCAAGTTGCAAGGGGGTGGGTGTGATTACAAGGGAGAAAGTTTGTGGCATTCCCTGAAAGCATTTAAAAGAAATAATTAATGTAAGATGCAGAATGCAATGATATCCAGGGTATTCTGTCAAGAGCAAAGTGGTAGGAAACATCAAGAATGTGCTGAGTCCTCAAAAACATGGGATCAGGAATAAAATAGTAAAGCAAAATTCAGCCAATCATATGGGCTAGACCCTTCTACTTCTGGATTCCATAAGGAGGATAATTTCAGAATTTTTTTTTAAAAAGTCCATATATTTATTGAATTTATTTATTTAATAAAATATATTTAAATGGAATAAATATAGCTTTATTAAAATTACATTGTTATACTTAATTTCTCAATTTTCTCCATGCACCTGTGTATGGAAATTACTGATCTATAAGAGATGTTGCTGACAGTCAATTCTGTCAATACCATCAACTTGAGTGACAGCCTAGGATTCCATTAAGTTTTCCAGACTTTAAGTTAGGGTGGAACTGTTCCCTAACTTAAAAGACTGGCCATCTAAAAAGACTTTGGGGTTCTAAAAAGGCTTTATTCAGATGAATTCAAATCTAGGTTAAGTTTCCAATAAACTGTCCTGGTTTTGGCAGTCTTCACAGAGTGCAAGTGAGCCAATGTTAGGCTGAGGAAAAGGCTGACTCAGGTTTGGAGATTTAGAAAACTTGTATCCTTCTTTTGTTGTTTTCATTTTTTCTCAGGAGCACAGTCTCCACTGAGATTCTTGCCTCAGCGCATTGCTCAGAAAATTTGTGATTTCATATCTAAGGACACCAAAACCCTACAAAATTTATGGGCAAATCATTCTTCATTTTTTTTTAATTGGAGGGAAATTGCTTTACAATGTTTTGATGGTTTCTGCTGTACAACAACACAAATCAGCTATAATTATACCTATATCCCCTCCCTCTTGAGCCTCCTTACCCTTCCTGCATCCCATCCCTCTAGGTCATCACAGAGTGCCAGGCTGGGCTCCTTTTTTTATATAGCAACTTCTCATCAGCTATCTATTTTACACATGGTAGTGCTGTGCTGCTTTCTCCATTGGTCCCATCCTCTATTCCCCCACTGTGTCCACAAGTCCATTCTCTCCATCTGCATCTCCATGCCTTCCCTGCAAATAAATACCATTTTCCAATATTCCATGTATATGCATTTATATATTTGTTTATAATTATAATCCCCTTATAACTGTTTGTGGAGTCTACAGAGATATTTCTTCTTTCATCACTGATATTGGTACTTTGTGTCTTCTACTTTTATTTATTCCTCAATCTGACTAGAATTTTATCAATTTTATAAAATCTTTTCAAACAACCAACATTTCATTTCATTTGATCTCATTGAATTTCCTCAATTTCATTAATTTCTGCTTTTGTAATTATTACCTCATTTCTTCTGATACTTTGGATTTAATTTTTACCCTTCTTTGTCCATTTAATATAGAAGCATAGATCATGGATTTTAGATTTTTTTTTTCCTTTCTAAAATAAATCATTAATGTTAGAAATTCCCCTCTGAGTACTGCTTTAACACCATCACACAAATTTTCATGCTTTATTTTAATTTTCATTTAGTTCAAATTATTTTCTGATATAATTTGTCTTCCTTTTTGAAACATGGATTGTGGGGAACTGTGTTGTTTAATTGACAGATACTTTGTCTTTTTCAAGGTATCTTTTTGTTACTGGTTTTTAGGTTTATTCTGTTGTGGTCAGAGAATTATACATTGTATAGTATCAATTATATTAATTTCTTAAGATTTGATTTATTGTGTTTCTTCCCATGAACTCTTGCAAAGAATGTGTATATATCACTGTTGCATGGAGTGTTCTGCAAAAGTCAATTTGTTGTAGTTTGTTCTTAATGCTGTTCAGTTCTTTCATACCATTAGTAATTTTCTGTTTGCTTGTTATATCAATTACTGAGGAAAAGATGTTGAAATCTCAAAGTATAATTGTGATTGTACTTTTTTCCCACTAAGGAGTGCACTCTTTATTTATAGAGCTATAAAGAAATGTTGTTACTAATTACTGTAAATGCCAGGACTGTGGTTAATTTGTGGAGGTGAAGAGTTTACAATTCAGTCGGACCACACGGAAGGGCTTCTAAGGTGGCTGGAAAAGTGCTATTTACTTTTTTGGTTATCCTTTTAACCATTTTTAAGCATATATTTCAGTAACATTATGTATATTTACACTATTGTGAAGCCATCACCACTATCCATTTCCAGAATTCATCATTTCAAATTGAAACTCTGAACTCATTAAACAATAACTCCTCATACGCCCTTCCCCCAGCTTACCATTCTACTTTCTGTCTCCATGAATTTGACTATTTTAGGAACCTCATGTAAATGGAATTGTCCCTTTGTATCTGACTTATTTCACTAAGAATAATGTCTCTTAAGTCTCCTCCATGTTGTAGCATGTATCTTAATTTCATTCTTTTGAACATGAAATAATATTCCTTTGTACATATGTTTGTGTGTATGTGTAGCGATTGTACTTCTGATTTCTTTCTTTTCTATCTTTTTTTGCTTCATGAAATTTGAAGCTATGCTATTAGGTACATAAATATTTAGTATGGTTATATCCTCTTGAGGAATTGACACCCTTATTATTATAAAATGGTCTCTGTTATCCCTAGTAACATGCTTTGATCTGAAATTTACTTTGTCTAATATTAATATATAACCCCAGCATTCTTTTGATTAGTATTTTCAGAGTTTATCTCTTTACATTCTCTTACTATATACCTATCTACATTAAATTTAAACTTGTAGGTTTCTTATAGACACTATATAGTATTTTTATACTTTGTTAATCCAATATGGCTAGTTCTTTAAATTGATACAAATTACACCTTATATCATTTACATTTAATGCAATTATTAATTTGTTTGGAATTATGTCTACTATTTTATCATTTTCTATTTTTCCCTTCTCTTTTTAATTACTTTTTTTCTCTTCTGAATTATTTGGTGGGTCCTGCATTTTATTTTAGTATTCCATTTTCATTGATATATTGATTTTTTGCTATATTCTTTGCACAGATTTTAATGATTGTGTTTAGATTAAAATATACATAGCTAATCTGTCATAATTTCCTAGTAATTAATGTTTTATTCACTTCAAGTGAATATAAAAATCTTACAACCATATAGGCTCCTTAAGCCTTTGCCTTTTTGTTTTAATTATAATATGGAATTTACCTATATACATTGAGAACCTTCCCAGATGATGTAATAATTTTTGTTTTTGACAGTCACATATCTTTTAAAAACCTAAGAAAAGAAAAATAATTTATTTTCCCAGATTGTTTACCATTTCTGTTGTTCCTCATTTATTCTTAAAGTTTATAAGTTTTCTTTCTTTCTGAAGAACATCATTAAATTTGTTTAAAGTAAGTCTCCTGGAAATCAATTTCTTAGTTTCCTTTCCTAAGAAAATCTTTTTATTTCACATTCATTTTCTGAAGATAGTTTCACTGGATATAAAATTCCAAATTGTGATTATACCTTCTGGTCTCTCATGAAAAAGTCATTTTTCTCAGCTGCTTCAAGAATTGTTTTCTGTATCTTTTTTTTTTCACCAGATTATGATGTATCTAGGCATGATTTTCTTTGGTTTAACCATTTGGGTTTTGAAGAACTTTGTAAATTTGTAAATTTATTTTTCATCAAATATGAAACTTTTTAGCCCATTATTTTTTCACATGGTTTTCTCCTGTACCAATATCTCCTCTCTCAAGATTTCCAAGGCAAAAATATTAGGTGTGTTCCCATAGTTGTCGTCCCATAGTTTCTACTGTGCGTGTTTATTTTTAATTTTTTTCTCATTCTTGTTCATTTGGATAATTCCTATTGATCTACATTCAGTTTTAATGACTCTTCATCTATCATATCCATTCTTCTATTGAGCCCACCCAGTGATTTTTTTTTCAGCTCTAAACTCTTCATTTGTTTCTTTTTCATAAGTACTACTTCTTATTTGTGAAGTTCTCTTCTGTTAATTTCAAGAATATCCACCCCTCCTTCATTGAGTATGGCTATGGTAGTTGCTTTAAAGTCTCTGTAAATTTCTGCCCTGTCCAATTTTTAAATTTAATGTACTTGAAATGTATTTAATGCATTACTGTTTATATTTGTTCTTGGTTTTTGTAAGTTATCAAATTTAAGGGGGAATTCTATTTATCTCTATATAATTAAAGTTTTAATTAGGAATGGCTCCTGTATTTTATAGCATTTTATAAAGATATTCTTAAGAATAAAGCTCATAAACTTTCTTTACAAATGTTAACATAAGAGACTATATTGGCAGATTTTTGTGATATTAAATTATCATTACATTCTTGAACTAAATTTTGTTTTACTGTGATGTTTTACTCATTTTACTCTTTGCTGGGTTATATTTGTGACTATTTTGTTTGTAATTTCGATTCTATATCAGTGAGTGCTATTTGTCTCTAGTCTCATTTTTTCAGTATTTTGTAAGTTTTGATACTGACACTGTATTATTTTATGAAATGAACTGAAGAAATGTTTAAACTTTTTTATGTTTGTTCATCTTTTCATATATGTTAACTTAAAGACATCAATTATAACTTCTCATTTCCATTTTAGCTGTGGGATTATTTTACAGTCCAACATTCCACATCTCTTAATCATATTATCAGAATATTAGAAAATTGGTATTTTATCTGTGGTGGGGTTATGATCTGCAGGGTAGGGATATTCCTTTATACAAGTAACAAATATTTATTGTACCAAGCAAATGTTATCTCCAACATTTCATAGGAATAAATCCCTTTTATTTTTTCATTTCAACAAATGAACTGAAATTCTACAGTGTCTATTATTCAGTCTTTGCCATTATTGTCAATATTGGTGGTGATGCCTGTGAGTTTTGGTTTCTAATCTTGTAATCTGATGTAATCTTTGATGTAATCTTTGAATGAATAAATGAGTGAATATAGGAAAATGTCTTATGAAACACTGTGCAATTTTTGCCTC
Organism: Bos grunniens; assembly: GCF_055505025.1. Classification (NCBI taxonomy): domain Eukaryota; kingdom Metazoa; phylum Chordata; class Mammalia; order Artiodactyla; family Bovidae; genus Bos; species Bos grunniens. The sequence continues at coordinate 80,186,283 of NC_141194.1, read as the reverse complement.
TGAAAACAAGATTTTATCTTTTTTGACTCACTGATCTCCCTCATGGAAATTATGTTATATGGCCTTTTTGCTATGCAACTTCCAACAAACTTTTCACATATTTCTTCTCAGAAATTTATCTAAAGAAAATACACTTTAATTCCATTGAGACAACTTGAAAAATCCATTTGTCTTCTTACAAAGACAAACAGAAACTAAATTTTCACTGAAATTCTAAATATTTTGAATTAAAATGTCTGTAGTTAAATCCAGGAAAAATATTTTTGATAAAAACCTTAGGGAATAATTATAATCAGACAAGTTTGAGAAAACTTGGCTTGCATAAATTCAGAGAAAGTTTTTTGCAATTACTTTTGATAATGAAGTTAATCTAGAAATCAATAATTTAACTCATTCTGATATTTCTATTTTTGGGATAGTTTTTACTTTAGGTGCTTGTTCATTCCCTTTGTTTTTGGATTTTGCTGTCTTATAGGTTTGGAAGTAGACTTCTTGAAAAACCTGCACAAGAAATATTGTCCTGTATTGTAAAAAACAATTGTATTTATTATTTAATAAATACTGTATGGTGAGAAGTACCTTTGTGTTTGGGGGAAAAAAATGTCAGATTTGGAGCAAAATTCTGTAGACTTGAACAATTCTGAGACTTTGAGACACATTTTCCTCACACTGTAGGGTAATAGAGTTGACACTACAGCTATATGGAGTAGAACTAAAAATGAAGTACCGAACTAACACTGCTAACACTGTGCTTGGTATAAGATACTGTATAATAGCTATTGTCATTTTTGCCATTATTAAATATGCAATTGCTGAGAACTGAGAACTGACTAGATAGTGGATCTGCAGAGTGGATATGCACCCTACTGAGAATGTATATTGGCATATGATGAAGTTGGGGCTTCCCTGATAGCTCAGCTGATAAAGAATCCACCTGCAATGCAAGAATCCTGATTTGATTCCTGAGTTGGGAAGGCCCTCTGGAGAAGGGATAGGCTACCCACTCCAGTATTCTTGGGCTTCCCTGGTGGCTCAGACAGTAAAGAATCAACCTGCAACATAAGAGACCTGGGCTCAATCCCTGGGTTGGGAAGATCCCCTGGAAGAGATCATGGAAACCCATTCCAGTATTCTTGCCAGGAGAATCCCCATGGGCAGAGAAGCCTTGAGGATTAACTCCATGGGGTCCCAAAGAGTCGGGCATGACTGAGTAACTAAGCACAGCACAGCATGATGAAGTTGGATTTAGGGTGACGTTATAATCTGTTGAGGGGGATATATTTGTTTACAAATTTAATAAATATTTATTGAGTACCTGCTTTGTGCCATGCATTGACCTATGTATCATGAATTAAATAGTAGAAAAATAAAACACAGAGAACAACATTGACCTAATGCATCTTATATTCCCGTGGTTTTAGCAACAAAATTCTCTACATAATGCAGTCAGGTGATACTTGTGTATTTGAAACAAAATTGGAAAAGTAATTTCTGGCATCACTGACTCAATGGACAACAGTTTGAGTAAAATCCAGGAGTTGGTGATGGACAAGGAGGCCTGGCATGCTGCAGTCCATGGGGTCACAAAGAGTTGGACACGACTGAGCGACTGAACTGAACTGAACTGCATTTCTGCAAATGAAACAGGTTGAGAATACACAAACTCTCAATACAATCAACTTCTGGGTGGATACAACAGAAATGAACATTCATCAATATTTTGTTTAGAATAATTCTTAATAATGTCTCTGATTTCTTTGTTTTGCTCCTTGAATTCCAGTGGTTGTTAGTTACACTTCTGGTATTGCCAGTGGAAAATGAAAGTGAAAGTCTCAGTCGTGTCTGACTCTTTGCAATCCCATGGACTATACAGTTCATGGAATTCTCTAGGCCACAATACTGGAGTAGGCAGCCTTTCCTTCTCCAGGGGATCTTCCCAACCCAGGGATTGTACCCATGTCTCCCGCATTGCAGGTGGATTCTTTACCAGCTGAGCCAAAAGGGAAGCCCAAGAATACTGTAGTGGGTAGCCTATCCCTTCTCCAGAGGATCTTCCCAACCCAGGAATTGAGCCAGGGTCTCCTGCATTGCGGGCAGATTCTTTACCAACTGAGCTATCAGGCAAGCCCATCAACTCTAAACACAATACAAAAACAACTCTAAACACAATACAAAAACAACTCTAAACATACTGGAGAAAAACCTAAAACAAAGATTCTGGGGTTTCTTAAGACTTGGAAGAAGTGAACAACACTGGCTGAGTTTACAAATTTCATGACTTATTAGCCAAAGTGGAAGATGCAGTCTATGCCAGGTAAAATACTAAACTTCCCAAAAATCTGTAGTTTTAGTAGTTCAGAGGAACTGAAGACAGAATTTGAGGAAATCTCAAAACTAAAAGTTGAGGGAAAATCTAGGAAAGGATAGAGATGGAGCGAACCACAGATTCTTCTCTGGGGAACCATAAACTCTGCTTAAATCTCTAGCTGACCTCTGAACCATGCATGTCTAGGGGGAGAAAAATCTAAATTCCTGAGTTGCCACATTATGAAGTTCAAAATATTCAAGTTTAATCAAAGGTAAGAAGAATGCAAAGAAACTAGAAAGTATGACTCCTTCATAGTAAAAAAAAAAAAAAGTAGAAAATGATACTGAGGAAGCCTAGGCATTAAACTTAAATAGACAAAGGCTTTAAATCAACTCTCAAAATGCTCATATAGCCAAAGGAAATCATGGACAAAGAACCAAAGGAAATAAGGAAAATGTCATGTCAACAAAGAATAGCAATAAAGGAATATAAATTATAGGAAAAAATCAAATAGATATTTGGAGGATGAAAAATGCAAAAACTGAAGTTAAAAATTTACTAGACTGATTCAACTGCAGAACTGAGCAAAAAGAAGGAAAAATTGAAGAACTTTGAGACAGATTAATTGAGCTCATCCAGTGTGAGAAGAAAGAGAATAGATGAAGGAAAATGAACAGCACCCTAGAGACACGTGAGACACTATCAAGTTTACTAACATATGCATAATGATAGTGCCAGAAGAGGAGGAGAAGGGGGAAAACACACAGAAAGAAATTTAAGGAACTATTGGCCAAAATTTTTCACACTTTGAGGAAAGATATGAATCTATATGTATAAGAAGCTCAATGAACTCTATAAACATATATTATTTCAAGGGGTCCACACCAAGACATTATGGTCAAAATTATACAGGATCTTTAACAAGATTAATAATGGATTTCTCTTTAGAAACCATGGGGGCCAGAAGGCTATGAGATTGCAGATTTAAAGCACGCAACAACAACAAAAATTCTGTCAACCAAGAATTCTGTATATGGCAAAACTATAAACTCTACTTCAAAAAATGGAGAAATTGAGATTCAAGGCACAGTAAAGTCAACAAAGCTGATAAACCTTCAACTAGAAATACTATGAAAAAAAGAGAGAAGACACAAATTTCTAAAATTAAAAATGAAAGTGGTGAGGGGCATTATGATTGAACTTAGAGAAATTAAAAGAATTATAAAATAATAAGTGAACAATTGTACTCCAACAAACCACATAACCTAAACTAAATGAACAAATTCCTAGAAACATGCAAACTACTAAAAGTGTCTCAAGAGGAAATAAAGACTCTGATAACAAGTAAAGACATTTTATCAATAATCAAAAAACCTGCCAGCAAGACAAGTTCTGGACCAGATGGCTCCACTGGAAAATTTTATCAATCATTTAAAGAAGAATTAACACCAGTATTTTTCAAACTCCTACAAAATAAAAGATGAGGGAACAATTGTAACTCATTCTATGAGATCAGCATTATCCAGATACTAAATTCAGATTACAAGAAAAGATAAGTATAGACCAATGTCACTTTTGAATATAGATGCAAAAAATCCTCAACAAAATAAAAGCAAACTAAATTTGGCATCATATTATACATCATAACCAAGTGTGACTTATCCCAGGAATGAAAGATGGCTCAGCATATAAAAGTCAATTAACATAATACATCACATTAATACAATAAAGGTAAGAGAAGCACAGGATCATCTCTACTGATAGAGAAAAGGTATTTAGCAAAACCCGTCACTCTTTCATGATAAAAACATGCAACAAACTAGGTATAAAAGGAATCTTCCTCAACACGATAAAGGGCATTTATGAAAAACCCACAGTTAACATCTGGCTCAATAATGAAAGAATGAAAGATTACACTTTAAGATCAGGAAAAAGACAAGACATCTGCTTTAACTACTTACACTTAACATTGCACTGGAAAGTCTATCTAGAGAAATCAAACAAGAAAGAAAATAAAGGGCAGAGGAAAACTGGAAAAGAAAAAATAAAATTACCACTTTTCACAGATGACATGATCTTTCATATGGAATATCCTAAAGAACCCACACGTAAAAATATAGATCTAATAAATGAATTCAGCAAAGTTGGAGGATACAAGATTAATACATGAAAATTAATTATAGTTCTATACAGGAGAAATGAGAAAATCATAAATGAAATTGAGAGAACAATTCCATTTATAAGAGCATCCAAAAAAAAAAAAAAATCTCAACTGATAAAAGCATCAGTGATAGAAAAGAATGAAGTACTGATAGAAGCTACAAAATGGAAGAACCTTAAAAATACTGTGCTAAGTGAAAGAAGTAAGACACAAAATGTTGCCTACTGTATGATTCTGGTTATATGAAATACCCAGATTAGCTAAATTCAAGAGATAAAAAGCAAATAAGAAATTTTCAGGGGCTGGGGAGGGGGACGGGTAGGAGGGTGAAAAATGGGAAAATGGAGAGTGACTGCTTAATGGGTAGAAGTTTCCTTTTGCAATGATGAAATGTTTTAGAACTAGAAAGAGGAGATGGTTACATGATGATGTGAATGCACTAAATGCTTCAGGATTGCACAATTTTAAATGATTAATTTTATAATATGTAAGTTTTACCTCAATAAAAAATAATATATGTAACACTGAATGCATTATTGTTATTGTCATCATTGTCATCATCATTACTATGGAAAAACAATGCATACCAAATTTCACTTCCTTTTAAAAATTTAGATTATGAGAAAAAATAGACTAAAACTATAGTCAGTATAATTTGCATAACATGTTCTTCTTGTCTTCTCTCTGTTCTCTTTCAGATTATGTCTGGCCACTACCTAGATATTTGTGCCCCGTCTGGATTTCTTTAGATGTTTTATTTTCTACAGCGTCCATCATGCACCTCTGCGCTATTTCGCTGGATCGGTATGTAGCAATACGTAATCCTATTGAGCATAGCCGTTTCAATTCACGGACTAAGGCCATCATGAAGATTGCTATTGTTTGGGCAATTTCTTTAGGTAATTAACTTTCTTGGCCAGTAGAATTGCAGCGGCTATGCTCAATACTTTCGGATTATGTACTGTGAACAACGTACAGACGTCGACTGGTAACATTTGCGTTTAATCGGGATTCTTCTAGTTAATGATTATTCTTAACCTATTTATCTGATATTTAGGTTAACAATAATGAAAGAAATGTAAAGCATATGCATATGCAAAAGTAAAGTTCACATTTATGCTGCTAAATTATTTTGTGAGTCAAAGTGCCAATGAATTCTGCAACACAGACACATACCTGTGAGATATTTAAAATGATTTGAAGATGACAAAAATATATGGCAAAGTTTAAATTTTTAAAATAGAGCATTTAAATCTTGGAAAAGATCAATCTATCCCAGAATATTAATCCTAGCATTTTTATTCTAACTCTGTATCTTCAGTAGAAAATTTTATAGTGCAATACAAATCTTCACAAAGTAAACGTGTCTAAATTTATACTGTTAATCTATGTAAAATATACTATTTACCCCATATTTTTTAATGTATCCTTGAATTCTGGTTATACAAAAAGAAAAACATCTATTGGTTTCTTTGAAGATTTGGGGGAGGTTGAAGGGATAGAAATGATCTTATTGCTTATATTTTAAATTTGCATACCTTCAGTTCAGTCAGTCAGTTCAGTCACTCAGTCATGTCTGACTCTTTGCAACCCAATGGACTGTAGCACACCAGGCCTCCCTGTCCATCACCAACTCCTGGAGTTTACTCAAACTCATGTCCATTTAGTCGGTGATGTCATCCAACCATCTCATCCTCTGTCATCCCCTTCTCCTCCTGCCTTCAATCTTTCCCAGCATCAGGGTCTCTTCCAATGAGTCACTTCTTTGCTTCAGGTGGCCAAAGTATTGGAGTTTCAGCTTCAACATCAATCCTTCCAATGAATATTCAGGACTGACTTCCTTTATAATGGACTGGTTGGATCTCCTTGCAGTCCAAGGGACTCTCAAGAGTCTTCTCCCAACACCACAGTTCAAAAGCATCAATTCTTCAGTGCTCAGTTTTCTTTATAGTCCAACTCTCACATCCATACATGACTACTGGAAAAACCATAGCTTTGACTGGACAGACCTTTGTTGGCAAAGTAATGTCTCTGGTTTTTAATATGCTGTCTAGGTTGGTCATAGCTTTTCTTCCAAGGATTAAGTACCATTTAATTTAATGGCTGCAGTCACAATCTGCAGTGATTTTGGAGCACAAAAAATTAAAGTCTCTCACTATTTCCATTGTTTCCCCATCTATTTGCCGTGAAGTGATGGAACGCTAATATTCAAGTCACAAAATTTAACTGATTGGCATATAATCCATTTTTTTCCTTTTGTTTTTTCTCTTCCAGTTGGAATTTAAAGTTAGAGTTTCATTAAATAATTCTTCAAAGTTATGTTTCTGTAAAAGATTTCAGTAAATTTTACAAGATCAAGACCATGTTTCTAATATCATTGAAAGATTTTTGACTCTGGATTTATTGATAAAATAAATTTAAGTTTTAAGATTGTTCTATTATAGGTGGCTACACACACACACACACACACACACACACACACCTTTAGATAAAAAGCAATGAAACATCTTCCAGAAAGAAAAGTGCATCTATATACACAATTTGAACTATATGTCCAAAGGTTTACAGATTTTTACCATCTCCATCCTGAAGAGCTTCTCTAGGAAGATGCTAGTTCTTATGGTGCTTACAAAAGAAATACACAGCTAAATTAAATCAGAATATTAGAAGCATTCAGTTCAGTTGAGTTGCTCAGTCATGTCTGACTCTTTCCAACCCCATGGACTGCAGCATGCCAGGCTTCCCTGTCCATCACCAACTTCCGGGGCTTACTCAAACTTATGTCCATCGAATCAGTGATGTCATCCAACCATCTCATCCTCTGTCATCCCCTTCTCTCACCTTCAATCTTTCCCAGCATCAGGGTCTTTTTCAATGAGTCAGTTCTTCACATCAAGTGGCCAAAGTATTGGAATTTCAACTTCAGTATCAGTCCTTCTGATTATTATTCAGGACTAATTTCCTTTAGGATTGACTGGCTGGATCTCCTTGCAGTCCAAGTGACTCCAAGAGTTTTCTCCAACACCACAGTTCAACAGCATCAGTTCAGTTCAGTTCAGTTCAGTCGCTCAGTCGTGTCCAACTCTTTGCGACCCCATGAATTGCAGCACACCAGGCCTCCCTGTCCATCACCAACACCTGGAGTTCACCCAGACTCACGTCCATCGAGTCAGTGACGCCATCCAGCCATCTCATCCTCTACCATCCCCCTTCTCCTCCTGCCCCCAATCCCTCCCACCATCAGAGTCTTTTCCAGTGAGTCAACTCTTCACATGAGGTGGCCAAAGTACTGGAGTTTCAGCTTTAGCATCATTCCTTCCAAAGAAATCCCAGGGCTGATCTCCTTTAGGATGGACTGGTTGGATCTCCTTGCAGTCCAAGGGACTCTCAAGAGTCTTCTCCAACACCACAGTTCAAAAGCATCAATTCTTCGGCGCTCAGCCTTCTTCACAGTCCAACTCTCACATCCATACATGACAACAGGAAAAACCATAGCCTTGACTAGATGGACCTTTGTTGGCAAAGTAATGTCTCTGCTTTTGAATATGCTTTCTAGGTTGGTCATAACTTTCCTTCAAAGGAGTAAGCATCTTTTAATTTCATGGCTGCAGTCACCATTTGCAGTGATTTTGGAGCCCAAAAAGATAAAGTCTGACACTGTTTCCACTGTTTCCCCATCTATTTTCCATGAAGTGATGGGACTAGATGACATGATCTTCGTTTTCTGAATGTTGAGCTTTAAGCCAACTTTTTCACTCTCCACCTTCACTTTCATCAAGAGGCTTTTTAGTTCCTCTTCACTTTCTGCCATAAGCTTCTAATAATTACAAAAGTATTAACTTCCAACAATTACAGCCTGTGTAATTTAGACAGATTCTTGTGCTAAAGACAACAAAAATATGGAAAAAAATTATAAGCATTGAGAAGATAATAAAATAGTGAGACATCCAGAAAGACAGAGATCCAGAAAAATGAGTATGACTTTTGGGTCGTGTCTGCTAATGAAGCATTTGCAAACCTGAAGATGTGATAAAAAGGTTGAGAAGCTCATTCTAATCTCATGAGCCTGGCAAAGGTCAATCAACTTGAGCTTATTTTTGGATCCCGAAGGCCTGTACACTAGAAATACAGATGAAGCAGAGTTAAACAACCATTGACATGGAGTTCAGGCTTCATTCAAGTCACCTATGTAACCAAAAAAATATTGAGCCTGAAAATTGGAATAAAATGATTTCATATTTTTGACCTTTCTAATTTTCTTGATAGAAGCAAAAAAAAAATTATCCTAGGTTTGAAATTATTTCTTTCAATTATTTTTAATTCCTGTAACTGAAATACAATGATAAACAGGCACATGAAGAAACAAGACAACATGAACCATATCAGTTCAATTCAGTTGCTCAGTCGTGTCAGACTCTTTGCGACCCCATGGACTGCAGCATGCCAGGCTTCCCTGTCCATCCCCAACTCCCAGAACTTGCTCAAACTCATGTCCATTGGGTTGGGGATGCCATTCAACCATTTTATCCTCTGTTGTCCCCTTCTCCTCTTGCCTTCAATCTTTCCCAGCATCAGGGTCTTTTCCAATGAGTCAGTTTTTCATCAGGAGGCCAAAGTATTGGAGTTTCAGCTTCAACATCAGTCCTTGATTGGAAGGATTCAATGGAAAAGAAGAAATAAGACAACATGAAGAAAACAAGACAGTGTGTTTTGTTTGTAGTGTGCACATGGAAATTAGCGCTTCCCTGGTAGCTCAGCTGGTAAAGAATCTGCCTGCAATGCATGAGACCCTGGTTCAATTCCTGAGTTGGGAAGATCCCCTGGAGAAAGTATAGGCTACCCACTCCAGTGTTCTTGGGCTTCCCTGGTGGCTCAGATGGTGAAGAATTTGCCTGCAATGCGGGAGACCTGGACTTGACTCTTGGGTTGGGAAGATCCCCTGGAAGAGGACATGGCAACCCACTCCATTATTCCTCCCTGGTGACTTCCCATGGACAGAGGATCCTGGCAGGCTATAGTCCACAGGGTCGCAAAGAGTCAGACACAACTGAGTGGCTAAACACAGCACAGCACATGAAAATTATAAGCTAAACTTAAATATTTCAGCAAGAAACTGCAAACTATAAAACATGACATTTAAGATACAATCAATAAACAATGAGAAAATGTGGAACTTAAGCACTGACATGAAAACTTTAGAACTCAAAGGCAGATTAGACAAGAGAAAGCATTACTGGATGAGAAGACTAAGAGAGCATTACTGGATGTCAGTTACAGGAAACTGTGATGAATGAAGCAAGGAAAATTGGAAGATTATAAAAGAGAAAATAAGAAGATAATAGACATACAGTATAAAATTAGAAGAGTTCCACAAGGTGAGAAAAGAATGGTAGGAAAACAAGATTTGAAGAAATAATGGCTTTTCAAATTGATGAAAGACATGGATACTCACATTTAAAGAGCTCAACAAGTCTCAAGCAGAATGAATAAAAAGCAGTCCACATTTAGAGTCTTCATAGTGACATTGCAGAAAAAGAGAAAATATAAACCTTAAAGAAAAAAAAGATCAAGTTTAGTTCAATAAAGCAATGATAAGATGGATGAATGCCTTCTCAACAACAGTGAGAACTACCATTCAACACTACCTTCAACACTACCATTCAAATGGTAGTGTCAATATATGTATAACTGATATATGTATAACTGAGTCCCTTCACTAATCGTCTGAAATTATCACATTATTAATCAGCTATATCCCAATACAAAATAAAGTTTTTAAAAAGTGAATGCTAAATTAGAATCATATATTCAGCAAAATTATAGAATCACTCAAGAATCAAAGTGAAATAAAGACATTATCAGACAAGCAAAAACTAAGAGAACATGACAAAAGCAAACTCTTAATTAACAAAATAATAAAGGATATCTTTAAACAAAGGAAAATGGCCACAAATGGAAGGCTGGAGATGCAGGAAGTGACTAAATGCAATGCAAATGGTAAATGTGAAGTTAAACATAAACATTGACTTATAAAACAATAATGATAATTTTTATAGACTCAGCATAATAATGAAACCAAAATTCACAAAGCAATAGCATATAAGAACAGAGGGTTGAAAGTAAACTTTTTCATTGTCTAGGAGAAAAATAAAAATGATATTTAATATTAAGCTTTGATAACTAAGTATAACATGTCCATTCAAAGGTAATCACTAATAGAAAAGAAATGTTTAACTTCCAAATTTATAGAAAAATATTAGAGAATAATATAATAAATCCAAACGGAGGCAATAAAATATTAAAAGAAAGGAAATACAAATCAGGTGGCAAAATATAGAAACATGTACTAAGATGGCAGAATTAAAACCAAATATATCCGTAGTTATATTCATTGTAAATGGAAGTAAATATTCTAAGACTCTCAGGCAAGAGTTGAAAAAATAATCTATGTGTTTGTTTATAAGAAGCATATACAAATTACAAGGAAAGTAAAGGATTAAAAAGGTACCCCACAAAAGCACTAACCAATGGAAAGACCGTGTAGCTATGTTAACAATTTACCAGGATATATTTTTCAGCAAAAAATAATAATTTTAAAGAACAGTTACTTCATAATGATGAAGGATTTAATTCACTTGAAAGACACAGCATAATAAACATGTATATGTGTAATAATATGGCCTCAACATTACTAAGTAAAAAATGGACAGAATTGTAAAGACAAACAAATCTGCAATCATGGTATAAGATTTTAACACACTCTTTTCAGTGATTGTATGAGGACAATGAAAAAAGCTGAACTCATTGACAAGTGAAAAATACATTTTTATGTTATTTTCAAGAAATATTTCTCAAAATTGACCATATATTTGACCATAAATTAATTCTCAATAAATTTCAAGTGTTGTAATCATAAAGTGATTCAAATTAAAATGAAATAGAAATGTTTACCAAAAGGTAAATAGAAAAATCTACATATATTTGTAAATTAAGAAATTATTTCCCAATAAGCTTTAACCCAATGGACTTAGAATCCACTGATGATTCATCTCCGAACCATTTATTATTATGTGATGGTAGACTGATAATTTTTCTCACTTTATTATTCTTTCTTCCTTTATTAGTTGGCATACTCTACGGAAGGATTTTCTTGCCCACTTTGTTATTCATTGATTTGTATTGGTAAAGACTCCTGAATTCTTTTGTAATCAATATAACTTAATTCATTCTTTTTTTTTAATTTTATTTTTTAACTTAAAATATTGTATTGGTTTTGCCATATATCAACATGAATCCGCCACAGGTATACACATGTTCCCCATCCTGAACCCTCCTGCCTCCTCCCTCCCCGTACCATCCCTCTGGGTCGTCCCAGTGCACCAGCCCCAAGCATCCTGTATCGTTCATCGAACCTGGACTGGCAACTCGTTTCATATATGATATTATTCATGTTTCAATACCATTCTCCCAAATCATCCCACCCTCTCCCTCTCCCACAGAGTCCACAAGACTGTTCTATACATCAGTGTCTCTTTTGCTGTCTCGTATACAGGGTTATTGTTATCATCTTTCTAAATTCCATATATATATGTGTTAGTATACTGCGTTGGTGTTTTTCTTTCTGGCTTACTTCACTCTGTATAATAGGCTCCAGTTTCATCTACCTCATTAGAACTGATTCAAATGTATTCTTTTTAATGGCTGAGTAATACTCCATTGTGTATATGTACCACTGCTTTCTTATCCATTCATCTGCTGATGGACTATTGTAAACAGTGCTGCGATGAACATTGGGGTACATGTGTCTCTTTCAATTCTGGTTTCCTCACTGTGTATGCCCAGCAGTGGGATTGCTGGGTCATAAGGCAGTTCTATTTCCAGTCTTTTAAGGAATCTCCACACTGTTCTCCATAGTGGCCTGTACTAGTTTGCATTCCCACCAAAGTGTAAGAGGGTTCCCTTTTCTCCACACCCTCTCCAGCATTTATTGCTTGTAGACTTTTGGATCACAGCCATTCTGACTGGAGTGAAATGGTACCTCATTGTGGTTTTGATTTGCATTTCTCTGATAATGAGTGATGTTGAGCATCTTTTCATGTGTTTGTTAGCCATCTGTATGTCTTCTTCGGAGAAATGTCTATTAAGTTCTTTGACCCATTTTTTGATTGGGTCGTTTATTTTTCTGGAATTGAGCTGTAGGAGTTGCTTGTATATTTTTGGGATTAGTTGTTTGTCAGTTGCTTCATTTGTTATTATTTTCTCCCATTCTGAAGGCTGTCTTTTCACCTTGCTTATAGTTTCCTTTGTTGTGCAGAAGCTTTTAAGTTTAATTAGGTCCCATTTGTTTACTTTTGCTTTTATTTCCAATATTCTGGGAGGTGGGTCATAGAGAATCCTGCTGTGATGTACATCAGAGAGTGTTTTGCCTATGTTCTCCTCTAGGAGTTTTATAGTTTCTGGTCTTATGTTTAGATCTTTAATCCATTTTGAGTTTATTTTTGTGTATGGTGTTAGAAAGTGGTCTAGTTTCATTCTTTTACAAGTGGTTGACCAGTTTTCCCAGCACCACTTGTTAAGGAGATTGTCTTTAGTCCATTGTATATTCTTGCCTCCTTTGTCAAAGATAACGTGTCCATAGGTGTGTGGATTTATCTCTGGGCTTTCTATTTTGTTCCATTGATCTATATTTCTGTCTTTATGCCAGTACCATACTGTCTTGATGACTGTGGCTTTGTAGTAGAGCCTGAAGTCAGGCAGGTTGATTCCTCCAGTTCCATTCTTCTTTCTCAAGATTGCTTTGGCTATTGGAGGTTTTTTGTATTTCCATACAAATTGTGAAATTATTTGTTCTAGCTCTGTGAAGAATACCATTGGTAGCTTGATAGGGATTGCATTGAATCTATAAATTGCTTTGGGTGGTATACTCATTTTCACTATATTGACTCTTCCAATCCATGAACATGGTATATTTCTCCATCTATTAGTGTCCTCTTTGATTTCTTTCACCAGTGTTTTATAGTTTTCTATATATAGGTCTTTAGTTTCTTTAGGTAGATATATTCCTAAGTATTTTATTCTTTTTGTTGCAATGGTGAATGGAATTGTTTCCTTAATTTATCTTTCTATTTTCTCATTACTTATGTATAGGAATGCAAGGGATTTCTATGTGTTAATTTTTTATATCCTGCAACTTTACTATATTCATTGATTAGCTCTAGTAATTTTCTGGTAGAGTCTTTAGAGTTTTCTATGTAGAGGATCATGTCATCTGCAAATAGTGAGTGTTTTACTTCTTCTTTTCCAATTTGGATTCCTTTTATTTATTTTTTTTTTCTGCTCTGATTGCTGTGGCCCAAACTTCCAAAACTATGTTGAATAGTAGTGGTGAAAGTGGGCACCCTTGTCTTGTTCCTGACTTTAGGGGAAATGCTTTCAATTTTTCACCATCGAAGATAATGTTTGCTGTGGGTTTGTCATCTATAGCTTTTATTATGTTGAGGTATATTCCTTCTATTCCTGCTTTCTGGAGAGTTCTTATCATAAATGGATGTTGAATTGTGTCAAAGGGTTTCTCTGCATCTATTGAGATAATCATATGTCTTTTATTTTTCAATTTGCTAATGAGGTGTATTACATTGATTGCTTTGCGGATATTGAAGAATCCTTGCTTCCCTGGGATAAAGCCCACTTGGTCATGGTGTATGATCTTTTTAATGTGTTGTTGGGTTCTCGTTGCTGGAATTTTGTTAAGGGTTTTTGCATCTATGGTCATCAGTGATATTGGCCTGTAGTTTTCTTTTTTGGTGGCATCTTTTTCAGATTTTGGTATTAGGGTGATGGTGGCCTCATAGAATGAGTTTGGAAGTTTACCTTCCTCTGCAATTTTCTGGAAGAGTTTGAGTAGGATAGGTGTTAGCTCTTCTCTACATTTTTGGTAGAATTCAGCTGTGAAGCCATCTGGACCTGGGCTTTTGTTTGCTGGAAGATTTCTGATTACAGTTTCAATTTCCATGCTTGTGATGGGTCTGTTAAGATTTTCTATTTCTTCCTGGTACAGTTTTGGAAAGTTGTACTTTTCTAAGAATTTGTCCATTTCTTCCACATTGTCCATTTTATTGGCATATAATTGCTGATGGTAGTCTCTTATGATCCTCTGTATTTCTGTGTTGTCTGTTGTGATCTCTCCATTTCATTTCTAATTTTATTGATTTGGTTTTTCTCCCTTTGTTTCTTGATGAGTCTGGCTAATGGTTTGTCAATTTTATTTATCCTTTCAAAGAACCAGCTTTTGGCTTTGTTGACTTTTGCTATGGTCTCTTTTGTTTCTTTTGCATTTATTTCTGCCCTAATTTTTAAGATTTTTTTCCTTCTACTAACCCTGGGGTTCTTCATTTCTTCCTTTTCTAGTTGCTTTAGGTGTAGAGTTAGGTTATTTATTTGACTTTTTTCTTGTTTCTTGAGGTATGCCTGTATTACTATGAACTTTCCCCTTAGGACTGATTCTACAGTGTCCCACAGGTTTTGGGTTGTTTTGTTTTCATTTTCATTCGTTTCTATGCAAATTTTGATTTCTTTTTTGATTTCTTCTGTGATTTGTCGGTTATTCAGCAGCGTGTTGATCAGCCTCCATATGCTGGAATTTTTAATATTTTTTCTCCTGTAATTGAGATCTAATCTTACTGCATTGTGGTCAGAAAAGATGCTTGGAATGATTTCAATTGTTTTGAATTTACCAAGGCTAGATTTATGGCCCAGGATGTGATCTATCCTGGAGAAGGTTCCGTGTGCACTTGAAAAAAAGTGAAATTCTTTGTTTTGGGGTGAAATGTCCTATAGATATCAATTAGGTCTAACTGGTCTATTATATTCTTTAAAGTCTGTGTTTCCTTATTAATTTTCTGTTTGGTTGATCTATCCATAGATATGAGTGGGATATTAAAGTCTCCCACTATTACTGTGTTATTGTTAATTTCCCCCTTCATACTTGTTAGCATTTGTCTTACATATCACGGTGCTCCTATGTTAGGTGCATATATATTTATAATTGTTATATCTTCTTCTTGGATTGATCCTTTGATCATTATGTAGTGACCCTCTTTGTCTCTTTTCACAGCCTTTGTTTTAAAGTCTATTTTATCTGATATGAGTATTCCTACTCCTGCTTTCTTTTGGTCTCTATTTGCATGGAAAATCTTTTTCCAGCCCTTCACTTTCAGTCTGTATGTATCCCCTGTTTTGAGGTGGGTCTCTTGTAGAAAACATATAACAGATCAGATCAGATCAGATAAGTCACTCAGTCGTGTCCGACTCTTTGCGACCCCATGAATTGCAGCACACCAGGCCTCCCTGTCCAGTATCAACTCCTGGAGTTCACTCAGACTCATGCCCATCAGGTCAGTGATGCCATCCAGCCATCTCATCCTCTGTCATCCCCTTCTCCTCCTGCCCCCAATCCCTCCCACTATCATAGTCTTTTCCAAAGAGTCAATTCTTCGCATGAGGTGGCCAAAGTACTGGAGTTTCAGCTTTAGCATCATTCCTTCCAAAGAAATCCAAGGGCTGATCTCCTTCAGAATGGACTGATTGGATCTCCTCACAGCCCAAGGGACTCTCAAGAGTCTTCTCCAACACCACAGTTCAAAAGCATCAATTCTTCAGCGCTCAGCCTTCTTCACAGTCCAACTCTCACGTCCATACATGACCACAGGAAAAACCATAGCCTTGACTAGATGAAACTTTGTTGGCAAAGTAATGTCTCTGCTTTTGAATATGCTCTCCAAGTTGGTCATAACTTTCCTTCCAAGGAGTAAGTGTCTTTTAATTTCATGGCTGCAGTCAACATCTGCAGTGATTTTGGAGCCCCCAAAAATAAAGTCTGACACTGTTTCCACTGTTTCCCCCATCTATTTCCCATGAAGTGAAGGACCGGATGCCATGATCTTCATTTTCTGAATGTTGAGCTTTAAGCCAACTTTTTCACTCTCCACTTTCACTTTCATCAAGAGGCTTTTTAGTTCCTATTCATTTTCTGCCATAAGGGTGGTGTCATCTGCATATCTGAGGTTACTGATATTTCTCCTGGAAATCTTGATTCCAGCTTGTGTTTCTTCCAGTCCAGCGTTTCTCTGATGTACTCTGCATATAAGTTAAATAAACAGGGTGACAATATACAGCCTTGATGTACTCCTTTTCCTATTTGGAACCAGTCTGTTGTTCCATGTCCAGTTCTAACTGATATCTTAGATATCAGTTAGATATGTTGCTTCCTGACCTGCATACAAATTTCTCAAGAGGCAGAACAGGTGGTCTGGTATTCCCATCTCTTTCAGAATTTTCAACAGTTTATTGTGATCCATACAGTCAAAGGCTTTGGCTTAGTCAATAAAGCAGAAATAGACGTTTTTCTGGAACTCTCTTGCTTTTTCCATGATCCAGCAGATGTTGGCAATGTGATCTCTGGTTCCTCTGCCTTTTCTAAAACCAGCTTGAACATCAGGAAGTTCATGGTTCACATATTGCTGATGCCTGGCTTGGAGAATTTTGAGCATTACTTTACTAGCATGTGAGATGAGTGCAATTGTGTGGTAGTTTGAGCATTCTTTGGCATTGCCTTTCTTTGGGATTGGAATGAAAACTGACCTTTTCCCGCCCTGTGCCCACTGCTGAGTTTTCCAAATTTGCTGGCATATTGAGTGCAGCACTTTCACAGCATCATCTTTCAGGATTTGAAATAGCTCAACTGAAATTCCATCACCTCCACTAGCTTTGTTCATAGTGATGCTTTCTAAGGCCCACTTGACTTCACATTCCAGGATGTCTGGCTCTAGGTCACTGATCACACCATCGTGATTATCTTGGTCGTGAAGATCTTTTTTGTACAGTTCTTCTGTGTATTCTTGCTATCTTTTTTAAATATCTTCTGCTTCTGTTAGGTCCATACCATTTCTGTCCTTTACTGAGCACATCTTTGCATGAAATTTTCCTTTAGTATCTCTGATTTTCTTGAACAGAGCTCTAGTCTTTCCCATTCTGTTGTTTTCCTCTATTTCTTTGCACTGATTGCTGAGGAAGGCTTTCTTATCTCTTCTTGCTATTCTTTGGGACTCTGCATTCAGATGCCTATATCTTTCCTTTTCTCCTTTGCTTTTCGCTTCTCTTCTTTTCACAGCTATTTGTAAGGCCTTCCCAGACAGCCATTTTGCTTTTTTGCATTTCTTTTCCATGATGATGGTCTTGATCCCTGTCTCCTGTACAATGTCACGAATCTCATTCCATAGCTCATCAGGCAGTCTATCTATCAGATCTAGTCCCTTATATCTATTTCTCACTTCCACTGTATAATCATAAGGGATTTGATTTAGGTCATACCTGAATGGTCTAGTGGTTTTTCCTACTTTCTTCAATTTCAGTCTGAATTTGGCAATAAGGAGTTCAGGGTCTGAGCCACAGTCAGCTCCTGGTCTTGTTTTTGCTGACTGTATAGAGCTTCTCCATCTTTGGCTGCAAAGAATATAATCAATCTGATTTCGGTGTTGACCGTCTGGTGATGTCCATGTGTAGAGTCTTCTCTTGTGTTGTTGGAAGAGAGTGTTTTTTATGACCAGTGCATTTTCTTCACAAAACTCTAATAGGCTTTGCCCTGCTTCATTCCGTATTCCAAGGCAAAATTTGCCTGTCACTCCAGGTGTTTCTTGACTTCCTACTTTTGCATTCCTGTCCCCTATAATGAAAAGGACATCTTTTTTGGGTGTTAGTTCTAAAACGTCTTGTAGGTCTTCATAGAACCATTCAACTTCAGCTTCTTCAGTGTTACTGATTGGGGTGTAGACTTGGATTACTGTGATATTGAATGGTTTGCCTTGGAGATGAACAGAGATCATTCTGTCGTTTTTGAGATTGCATCCAAGTACTGGTATTTCGGACTCTTTTGTTGACCATGATAGCTACTCCATTTCTTCTGAGGGATTCCTTCCCGCAGTAGTAGATATAATGGTCATCTGAGTTAAATTCACCCATTCCAGTCCATTTTAGTTAGCTGATTCCTTGAATGTCAGCATTCACTCTTGCCATCTTTTGTTTGACCACTTCCAATTTGCCTTGATTCATGGACCCGACATTCCAAGTTCCTATGCAATATTGCTCTTTACTGCATTGGACCTTGCTTCTATCACCAGTCACATCCATAGCTGGGTATTCTTTTTGCTTTGGCTCCATCCCTTCATTCTTTCTAGAGTTATTTCTCCACTGATATCCAGTAGCATATGGGGCACCTACTGACCTGAGGAATTTCTCTTTCGGTATCCTATCATTTTGCCTTTTCATACTGTTCATGGGGTTCTCAAGGCAAGAATACCGAAATGGTTTGCCATTCCCTTCTCCAGTGGACCACATTCTGTCAGATCTCTCCACCGTGACCCGCCCATCCTGGGTTGCCCCACAGGCATGGCTTAGTTTCATTGAGTTAGACAACATATATAGGGGTCTGGTTTTTGTATCCATTCAGCCAGTCTTTGTCTTTTGGTTTGGGCATTCAACCCATTTACGTTTAAGGTAGTTATTGATACGTATGATCCTGTTGCCATTTACTTTATTCTTTTGGGTTCGAGTTTATATGCCCTTTTTGTGTTTCCTGTCTAGAGAATATCCTTTTGAAAGGTTGTTGTTGAATCACACAAAGACACCGGTATTCTTGACCCCCAGAGGAGAAGAATTCAATCTGGGGCCAGAGACGAGGCTTGATCACTCAGAGCTTTTGTGTAGTAAAGTTTTATTAAAGTATAAAGAAATAGAGAAAGCTTCTGACATAGGCATCAGAAGGGGGCAGAAAGAGTACCTGCTTGCTAGTGTTAACCATGAAGTTATATAATCCAAAGAATGTCTGGAGGTTGTGAAGACCTCATCAGACCTACTCCCATAATTTACATTTTAAGATAACAGAAGGTTTAATCCAAAGACTGTCCTTAGGCAGGATACATTATTGTTATATAATCCTAAGGAATGTGGAGAAAGAAAAAAAATTTGTCCTTTCTTCCTCCTTGAGAATTCCAGACGCCTCTCTCCTTGGGGACCCCTAGACTCCTTATCAACTTGCCTAGGAAATGACTCTCTCATCCCCCCCTTTTCTTTTAGGAGAATTATGTTGCCTAGGGAAAAGGGGCGTCGTTCTCATTCCATAACTTCTTCTGAGCTGACAATGGGCGTTGTCCCTAAATTGGTGAGGCAACATATTCTCCTAATCCTCATATTGAGGATATCTGATCCAGGGGCCCCAAATAGTAGCTGAAGGAAGCTACAGCAGTAGCAGGAGTTTGAGCAACCATTTGTAACTTAAAAGCTTTCATGAGGCTAGAAACAAATCCAGTTATACAGTTACAGATGCAGGGAGCAAACAGCAAAAACAAAACAATCAGAATCAAAATTAAAAGTCACAGTATGTCCATAGTTAAAGTGCAAAGTGTTATACCAGTCCATTTTAGGGTTGGTAGATGTCATCAGATGAATAAGAGGCATCACACATGATTGTTGTCGAAGGTATTCTATCACCAGTGGACTTGGAGAAAGTCTTTTCCTTGAAGTGGAGATGTCCACCATGGGAAGCCTTCCACTGATGAAGAGGGGAGTGCTCCATAGACTCAGCAGTTAGACTGATTGTGGAATGCAGCGTAGGAGTGAGCCCAGGACAGGAAGGCATTGTCTTGAGGATCAAACGGCAGACTCAGGATTTTTGGAATCAGCAGAAGTAGACTCACATAGATTATCAGGCCCATCTGTTGCCCTTTGCTTAACTCTAGAGCTCGGGTCAGAGCCACAAGCTCCGCTAACTGAGCACTGGTTCCCTGGGGGAAAGATTTTGCTTCCAAAACCTGTTCAGCAGTCACCACGGCGTAACCTGCTTTACGCTTTCCATCCTGAACAAAAGAACTGCCATCTGTGAATATATCCATGTCAGGATTGTCTAATGGGGTATCCTTTAGATCCTCCCAAGCTGCATAGTTTAAAGTTAGGAATTGAGAACAATCGTGATCAGGTGTTTCATTTTCCTTCTCAGGAAGGAAAGTGGCAGGATTTAAATTTCCACAAACTTTAAGCTTAGTTACTGGTCCTTCTAACAACAATGACTGATATTTAAGAAGCCTACTGTCTGTCATCCAAATATTAACCTTAGAATTTAAGATTCCACTCACATCGTGAGAAGTCAGTACAGTAAGGTTTTGTCCATTAATTATTTTTAAAGCTTCAGGTGCTAATAAAGCCGCTGCCCCAATTACTCTTAGGCAGTGGGGCCACCCACGTGAAACTACATCTAATTCTCTGCTTAGATAAGCAATAGGTTGCTGGTGAGGCCCTCAGGGTTGTGTCAAAACTCCCAATGCCACACCTTTTCTTTCAGTGACAAACAAATTAAATTCTGACCCTGTGGGCAAGCTCAGAGCTGGAGCTTGCAGGAGAGCAGTCTGAAGAACCTTAAAAGCCTTTTGAGTTTCTGGAGACCAAACCAGTTTGTCGGTTTGGGCCTGCTGAGTTTCAGCTATAAGTTTATATAAAGGCCGGGCAAGTTCCCCGTAACCCGGAATCCAAATGTGACAGTAACCTGTGATTCCCAAAAATCCTCTCAATTGTCTTAAAGTCATAGGTAGGGGATGATTTAGTATAGGTTTAATTCTCTCAGGGCCTGTGGCCCTAGTCCCTTCTGATATGATTAGGCCCAGATATCTAACCGATTGTTGACAAAGCTGAGCCTTTTCTCTTGATGCCTTGTAACCACAGCCTGCCAGAAAGTTTAAGAAATCTTCTGAGGCTCGCAAACAAGCTTCCTCTGTCTCAGCACAGAGCAAAATATCATCTACGTATTGTAACACCACTGCTTCAGAGCTATTAAAGTTTTGCAGATCCTGTGACAAACTTTGTCCAAATAAGTGAGGACTGTCACGAAATCCCTGGGGCAAAACTGTCCAGGTTAACTGAGAAGCTGTCTGCATAAGGTCTTCAAAGGCAAAAAGAAATTGACTTTCTTCTGCCAAAGGCACTGAATAGAAGGCATCCTTTAAATCAACTACTGAGAAATATTTGGCCCCTTCAGGAATTTCAGACAATAGAGTATAAGGATTAGGCACCACGGGGTGTAAAGGAACTACAGCCTCATTTATTATTCATAAATCTTGAACTAGTCTCCATTTACCATTCGATTTCTTTATACCCAAAATAGGAGTGTTGCATGGACTGTTACAGGGAATTAATAGTCCCTGCTCCTTTAAATTTTCAATGATGGGTTTTAACCCTTCCTTAACTTCAGGTTTCAGTGGATACTGCTTCTTATGTGGAAATACGTGTGGGTCTTTGAGCTTAACAACTACAGGAATAGCATTTTGTGCTCGACCCACAGATTTTCCATCAGCCCATACTCTAGGATTTACATTTTGTTCAACTAAAGGGAGAGAAAGGGAGGGCTCCATATTCATGAAAACAGAGGCATGGACCTTGCTCAGTATATCCCTTCCCAAAAGGGGTGAGGGAGATTCTGGCACAATCAGGAACTCGTGTGAAAACAGCACAGAATCCCAGTTGCAAGATAAAGAATAACTGAAATAATACCTTTTGGCTCGTCCAGACAGTCCCATTACGGAAGCAGATCGGGAAGAAAGTGGGCCAGGGGCTTCAGTAAGCACAGAATAAGTTGCCCCAGTATCTAAAATGAAACTGACGGATTGGCCCCCCACAATTATTAATACCCGGGGTTCCTCAGGTGTAATTAGGACGGGAGCTTGTGTGGGGACCCCTGGGCACCTTCAGTCCTGATTGTCTTGAGAGTCCGACCCCAGAGACCTACGCCTCTGGGGGCAGTCTCTCTTCCAGTGTGGTCTTTTGCAGACCGGACATGGAGCTGAGGGTGGCTTAGAATGCACCTGCCTAAGTCCTTCAAGAATACATCTAACAAAATGACTCTGATCCCATCTTCCTTTAGCTGTGTTGTAGTCCCAGTCTGGTTCTATAGTTGGGACCGCCTGATTCCCAGTGGGGAGGGCCGCTATCTCGTTCTCCCTCTTCCCTACTGATTCATTACCAAGCCATTCAGCTCCATAAGCAACCGCTTTTCCCAAAACTCGAGTCTTTGACTCGGGAGTCAACATTTATCCCAAGATATACATCACATCCTTCCAAGTGAGGTCATAAAGCAGAGTAACACCTTTAAAGCTCTAATATATTTTTCTGGGTCCTCTAAATAGTCTCCCAGATCCTCCTTGATTCTTTGTATTTCTTGATAAGAAAAAGGCTTATTAACTCTCACAGACTGATTATTTCTCCCAGTTGGGTGTTTCATAGAGGCAACAGCTTGTGTGGCTGTTCCTCAGTCTCTCTGGCTGCTCTGCGCATATGGTCCCAGGGATAGATTGGAGAAACCTGTTTTTCCTCTTCTCTTTGTCTCCTGTCCTCCATTTCATCTCTTACTTCGATGGTCTGAGTTTCTACTGAAACCAGAGTAGTCTGAGGTCGTACTGAGACAGGAGATGTAAAGGAGGGAGCTGAAGATGTAAAGGAGGGAGCTGAAGATGTAAAGGAGGGAGCGTGAAGGTTTCACGCCCAAATCTATAGCCTTAGGACATAAGTCTGGCATATTTCACAGAGAGAAAAAGGGCAACACATATGCTACTTCTACTCATTTCCCTTGTTCCTTACAGAACCGGTCTAATTGTAGAACAGTATTATTCTTAAGAGACCCTCCAACTGGCCACCGTTTGGCGTCCTCCAATAGATACCGTGGCCATGCAGTATCACATAGGAAGACCAGGTGTGTCTTCTTTAAGCCCTGGGGATCAAATCTATCCCAGTTTTTCAGGATACAGTTCAAAGGAGTGAGGCTGGAATTGTTAGCTCCCATCTGTAAGAGAGAAAAAAAGCGACCAGCACCATTTTTCTACCGGAGGTGTCCCTCCCTGCTCTAGATGGGGGTGTAGACAGACGTTACACCAAAAGCTTTTCCTTCCTGGTCGGACTTAGTCTGTCCTTTACCGATGCAGGCGCCATACTCGTCCCTCCCGGTTCTACCACCGAGATGGGATGGGGATGTACCAGGGGTAGACTTGATAGCATCCCTACTTGACGTCCAGCTCTTCACCTTTAACCTTGCTTGCCTCTGATGTCACCCGGGGTGAATCAGAGTAGTCTTCCAGAATGCCTCCCAAGCTAAGACCACTGGGGAAAACATTTGTCACCTGAGTGCCTGTGCACCACCCTGAGTATTTCCTGACCACGATAAAACTGACGCGAACATAAAACTGAGATGTTCTTTCCAAGCATCACCACACCAGTATAACACCCTCCTCTGATCCACTAAGAGCTGGCGTTACCAAAGGAAAAAACCCATTGCAGTCCCAATCTGAGTAACCTTTAACCTCAGAAATGTTCTTGGAGCTAGAGCTCCATCTAGCTTCTGAACTTCCAATTCCTAGCAAGGCTAGGTGCTTTCTTGAATACCAATCCAAGTTTGGGACCTAAGCCACAGTACACAATAACAGTATAGATCACAAGTCCCTTGAAAGTCTATGATCCGATAAATTAGGTTAGTACTTCTAATTCCCAAGGAGTTATGAAATGGTCAAAGAGACCAAAAAGTTTGACCGAGAAAGGAGAGTTCAGTCCACACACTTTGTGCATTTCTGATGGGTTCCTGAAGGAGACATTGGGTGCCTCTTGGCATTGGCAGGTCGGTATAACCCCCTGACAGGTTTCTGCCATAAGCCGTATGAGATCACCATGGAACTGCAGAGCAGGGCTCCTTACTTGATTCACGCAGGGCATGCCATTCATTCACATAAGCACACCGTAGAGTTAGTAAAGCACAGCAGAAAACATGTTCGCTAAGAGAACAAAGAACTAAAGCTCCAAGCATCCTTACCTTGTCCTGAAGGATCCCGGACGAGCCCCCAAGATGAAAGGATGTTATTGAATCACACGAAGACACCGGGATTCTTGGCCCCTGGAGGAGAAGAATTCAATCTGGGGCCAGAGACGAGGCTTGATCACTCAGAGCTTTTGTGTAGTAAAGTTTTATTAAAGTATAAAGAAATAGAGAAAGCTTCTGACATAGGCATCAGAAGGGGGCAGAAAGAGTACCCGCTTGCTAGTGTTAACCATGAAGTTATATAATCCAAAGAATGTCTGGAGGTTGTGAAGACTTCATCAGACCTACTCCCATAATTTACATTTTAAGATAACAGAAGGTTTAATCCAAAGACTGTGTTTAGGCAGGATACATTATTGTTATATAATCCTAAGGAATGTGGAGAAAGGAAAAAAAGTTTGTCCTTTCTTCCTCCTTGAGAATTCCAGACCCCTCTCTCCTTGGGGACCCCTAGACTCTTTATCAACCTGCTTAGGAAATGACTCTCTCACTTTAGTATTTGTTGGAGAGCTGGTTTGGTGGTGCTGAATTTTCTCAGCTTTTGATTGTCTGTAAAGCTTTTGATTTCTCCCTCATACTTGAATGAAATCCTTGCTGGGTACAGTAATCTGGGCTGTAGGTTATTTTCTTTCATCACTTTAAGTACGTCTTGCCATTCCCTCCTGGCTTGAAGAGTTTCTATTGAAAGATCAGCTGTTATTCTTATGGGAATTCCCTTTGTGATATTTGTTGTTTTTCCCTTGCTGCTTTTAATATTTGTTCTTTGTGTTTGATCTTTGTTAATTTGATTAATATGTGTCTTGGGGTGTTTTGCCTTGGGTTTATCCTGTTTGGGACTCTCTGGGTTTCTTGGACTTGGGTGATTATTTCCTTCCACATTTTAGGGAACTTTTCAACTATTATCTCCTCAAGTATTTTCTCATGGTCTTTCTTTTTGTCTTCTTCTTCTGGGACTCCTATGATTTGAATGTTGTAGCGTTTAATATTGTACTGGAGGTCTCTGAGACTGTCCTCATTTCTTTTAATTCTTTTTTCTTTTTTCCTCTCTGATTCATTTATTTCTACCATTCGATCTTCTAATTCACTAATCCTATCTTCTGCCTCCATTATTCTACTATTTGTTGCCTCCAGAGTGTTTTTGATCTCATTTATTGCATTATTCATTATATATTAACTCTTTTTTATTTCTTCTAAGTCCTTGTTAAACCTTTCTTGCATCTTCTCAATCCTTGTCTCCAGGCTATTTATCTGTGATTCCATTTTGCTTTCAAGATTTTGGATCATTTTCACTATCATTATTTGGAATTCTTTATCAGGTAGATTCCCTATCTCTTCCTCTTTTGTTTGGTTTGGTGGGCATTTATCCTGTTCCTTTACCTGCTGGGTATTCGTCTGTCTCTTCATCTTGTTTATATTGCTGAGTTTGGGGTGTCCTTTCTGTATTCTGGCAGTTTGTGGCATTCTCTTTATTGTGGAGTTTCCTCACTGTGTGTGGGTTTATACAGGTGGCTTGTCAAGGTTTCTTGGTTAGGGAAGCTTGTGTTGGTGTTCTGGTGGGTGGAGCTGGATTCCTTTTCTCTAGAGTGCAATGAAGTGTCCAGTGATGAGTTATGAGATGTCTATGGTTTTGTAGTAACTTTGGGCAGCCTGTAAATTGGAGCTCAGGTCTGTGTTCCTGTGTTGCTGGAGAATTTGCTTGGTATATCTTGCTCTGGAACTTGTTGGCCCTTGTGTAGTGCTTGGTTTCAGTATAGGTATGGAGGCTTTTGATGAGCTCCTGTCAATTAATGTTCCCTGGAGTCAAGAGTTCCCTGGAGTCAGGGTTTGGACTTAAGCCTCCTGCTTCCGGTTTTCAGTCTTATTTTTACAGTAGTCTCAAAACTTCTCCTTCTATACAACACCATTAATAAAACATCTAGGCTAAAGATGAAAAGTTTGTCCACAGTGATTGACACCCAGAGAGGTTCACAGAGTTACATGGAGAAGAGGGAGGAGGGAGTTAGAGGTGACCCAAATGAGATGAGGTGGAATCAATAGAGAAGAGAGCAGGCTAGCCAGTAATCATTTCCTTATGTGCACTCCACAACTGGACCACTCAGAGATGCTCACGGAGTTATACAGAGAAGAGAAGAGGGAGGAAGGAGACAGAGGTGGCCAGGAGGATAAAAGGGGGGAATGAAAAGGATAGATACAGATCCAGCCAGTAATCAGTTTCCTAAGTGTTCTCCACCGTCTGGAACACACAGAAATTCACAGAGTTGGGTAGAACAGAGAGGGGTTAGGGAGGAGACACAGGCAACCTGGTGGAGAAAAAGGAGAGTCTAAAGGGGGAGAGAACAGTCAAGCCAGTAATCTCGCTCCCAAGTAAAAATGGGTACTGAAGATTGGGTTCTTAAAGGTACAAAATTGATAATAAGTACCAAAAAGAAAAAATTAAAAATCTAGAGTGGAGTTCGGAATTTCAAGAATACAATGTTAAAGAGAAGAAGAAGAGAAAGAAAGAGAGAGAGAGAGAAAAAACAAAGTCACAAAAATTATAAAGAAAATATAGGTTCAAAATGGATAACAAATACCAAAAAGCAAAATTTAAAAATCTAGAGTAGAGCTTGAAATTTCAAAAATAGCATGTTAAAGAAAAGAAGAAGAAAAATAAAGAGAAAAAAAAAAGTCACAAAAATTATAAATATATATATATATATATAGGTACAAAATTGATAACGAATACCAAAAATCAAAAATTAAAAATCTAGAGTAGAGTTTGGAATTTCAGAGATACAATGTTAACGAAAAGAAGAAAAAAAAGAGAAAAAAAAAAAACAAAGTCACAAAAATTATAAAAAATATATATGTGAAGTTTGCTTTTAAAAAAATAGGGTCTTTTTTTTTGCAAAGTAATAGTAGGTTATAAAGGCGAAAATTAAAGGAATAATAGAGGACTTAAAATTTTTTTAAAAAATTTAAAAAAAAGGAAAAATGATCGTAAAAATAGTAAAATTATATCTAGGACTTTCTCTGGTGTTGTGGGTATTGTGGGGTCAGTTCATTTTTGGCTAGTTCCTTGGTCCAGCTTATATTTCTCAAGATCTATAGTCCCCTTCCTATGTAGTTGGTACTAAAGACAGGGTTTTAATCTATTGCACCTGTGGCTCCCAAGGTGGTTCCCTCTGTTTTAGCCTCTTCTGTTTGCTGGTCTCTTCAGTGTCTGATTTCCACCCTGACACAAAGGGGGCAGTGCTGGACACTTTTTTTTTTTTTTTTGGCTCACTTGTTCAGTCACGCTGTGGGGAGGGAGGGATGCTGCAAACAAATAACACTGGCGTGTGCTCGCAGTGCCTCAGCCACACTGGGCCTGCCCCCGCTCACGGCGCGTGCACCCTCCCTGCCCACACTGCTCAGGCTCTATCTAGGTTGCTCCGCCGGGAACCATCCGAGGCTGGCCCTGGGCTGCATGCACCTCCCAGGTCTAAGCCGCTCAGGTTCAGGCACTCGGGTAGTCCTCAGAGGAGCAGACTCAGTTGGGCCTGCGTTTTGTGCCCTTCCCAGGTCCGAGCAGCTCAGATGATGAGGTGTTTGGCGAGCGCAGTTGCTGCAACTTATCGCCTCCCCGCCGCTCAGTTTTCTGGATGTACAACCGGCACACCTTCTCAGGAGGATGTTGACCGTTCAGAACCCCAAGAAGTCTTAGTTAGCAAAGAAGCCTGCTTACAGTTTTGTAGATAATGTCTCTCTGGGGCTGCAATTGCCCCCTTCCAGCTGTGGCTGCCTGTCACCAGAGGGGGATGGTCTGCAGCCGGCTATCTCTGTTCAGTCCTTTGTTCTGTGCGCGGGCCTGGCGGTGTCTTAGGTTAGGGCTGGCTTTTCACGTGGTAGTTATCCCACAGTCTGGTTTGATAGCCCAAGTTAGTTTGCTCAGATAGCGCTCAGGGCATTCAGGCCAGTTCCTTACTCTAAGCAATGTAGCCCGCGCCTCCCTGCCCAGCCCCCAATTGCTAGTGGCGGGTGCAGGCGTCTGTGCTTCTTCTCCACTGGGGGAGTTACTGTTGGGCTCCTAATCTGTGTTTTTTAATTGTTTATTTATTTTTCCTCCCTGTTTCCTGGTGTTTGGAAACTTCTCTCTTTTTAAGACTCCCTTCCCTGGCGTGCTGCGATTCATGGGGTCGCAAAGAGTTGGATACAACTGAGCGACTGATCTGATCTGATCTGATCTGATCCTGGGACAGAGCTCCGTTCATCCCTCTTTTGTCTCCTTTTTTGTCTTTTATGTTTTTTCCTACCTCCTTTTGAAGACAATGGGCTGCTTTTCTGGGTGCCTGATGTCCTCTGCCGGCATTCAGAAGTTGTTTTGTGGAATTTACTTGGCGTTTAAATGTTCTTTTGATGAATTTGTGGGGGAGAAAGTGGTCTCCCTGTCCTATTCCTCTGCCATCTTCAATTCATTCTTATCCTTAATTATTTTGATGCCCAAGTCACCCCAGATTTGTCCAATGAGAACCCCTTTGATATGTTCCATCAGTACTCTGAGCATTTCCTTACTTTCTGCCATTGATTTTACCAGGTTTACCTTCTGTTTTCTATGTCCCAGTTTTGAAATCAGTTATTTCATACAAGAAACCCCCCACCTTTTTTTAGTGGTCAGATGTTTTATAAACCAATAAGAAATCTTGGTATAGTCATTGCTACTAGGATATGTTTACTTCTATATATCTATGCCTTTAATTCCTATCCAGTAACACAAGACTCATCCACTACTTTCCCAATTCCTTTTTATTCCTCATTTTTCTCACAGTGAGTAATGTGGTCCTCAAAAGCATCAATAAATAAAAGTATATTTATTTGCTATTTATATTTTCTAAATCCTGCAATATAAAAATTCATTTCAGAATTGCTATCCTCATAACACTCAGTAAATAAAATGCTACATTTATAATTGCATTACAATATTTTCTATCTCTAGAATGTTTCCCACTGAGGATATAGGTCAAAGCTTTGTGTCCAAACTGCTAGAATTAGGATGAATTTTTTTCTTCTATGTGGTTCTGTTACCAGTTCTTTACAGTTACGGATTGCTTTGGTTTCTGTATACATTCAGTATTGATTTACCCTATCTTGTTGCCTTTGTTTTTTAATACATAAAACCTCAGAGGTTTTTAATATGTAAAAACTTAAAAAGAAAAAAACACCTTAATATAATGTTCCAAAAGTCGAAAGTATGCAAATGGTATACTCAGAGAAATGTCACTCTTTCTTTTCTCTTTTGGTTAACCCATTCACTGATTTCTGGAATATACTTTGAAGTTTATTTTTGCGAAAAAAACTATATACATATTTCTGTTTATCCTTTCTTAAATAAAAGATAAAATATTACATACATGTTAACACTTTGCTGTTCTTTACTTGGTAATATGTCCTGGGAATCACTCTCTATCAATTCATAAGAAGATGGTAGATGTAAAACCAGATATCATGTAAATGATCTATACACTCTATTTAATTCATTTTCCTAATACTCATTAGGACTGTATTTTACAGATATATCATAATTTATTTAATCAATCTCCTGTGTAATGTGAGTATTTAAGTTGTTTCTAATATTTTGCAATTACCAATAATTACACCAGAAATAATGTTCATACCATTCTCTCTCTAACTCTGTGTGTTTCATATTTTTGGAAGTTTAATTTCAGCAAAAATTCCAAGAAGCAGAGTTGATTTATCAAGAGATAAATGTACACATATACATTTCATTAGCAGTTGAGCTGATTTTTCTACTTCTAAGAGAGCGGATTTGCCCAAAATCTTGTTAATGAAGTGTAATTTAAAACTTAAAATTTTTGCCAATCTAATAGGTGAGATATGCTATCTAAGTACAGTTTTAACTATTTTATTATAGCTGAAGTTGAGCTTATTTTTATGTTTGTCACTATTAATTCAGTTTTTCACAAAGTGTGTGTTTTGCTCATTGTTCTGTTTTTCATATCTTTAATTCTCAATTTTGAAACTCTTTTTACATCAAAAATAATACACATTTCACATGTAAATGAAAATACTGTATTTGCTATTGCTATATCTCATGGTGCTTTTGCCAAGCAAAATTATTATTATTAATTTGCAGTTCATTTTATCAATCAAATTTCCTTTCTATGTTCAGGTGTAGTTATATATTCTCTTCTCATAGTCAGGTTAAATAATAAATTACTTATGTTTTCCTCATTTTTTTACATTTAGGCCCCCAATCCATTTGGAGTTAATGTTTATCTGTGGTGAGATATCCATTTAATTTTATCTCCTTCCATATAACCATTCATTTGTCTCATGCTTGTTATTTAAAAAGTCTATCTACTCTGATATATGATGCCATCTTTATAGCATGTGAAATTTTCTTACATATCTGGGCCTATCTCTGAAGTTTATATTCTATCCTATTAGTGTATCTCTTTGTGTGTTAATTCCACACTGTTTTAATTATGAAAGTTTTATAATAAATGTTATCATCTGATATAATTAATCGCCATTCATTGCTCTTGCTTTTCAGAGCTTGTCTAGAAATTCCAAGATGTTTAATTTTCCCTATGAGCTTTAACATTAGCTTTACTTTCATTTTAAAAGCTTGTTTGTATTTTGATAGGGGTCTGTCTATAAATTTAGAAGAAATAAACAACTGAATTAAAAAAAAAAATACTTTCTAGGTTATGGCCATGCTGTCTCTCAGACCATACAGCAATCTTATTATATAGTCACTCTTATGTCCTCCTTATCACTATAATCTATCTCATAAGAATTAATCTTGCAAGTTTGTCACTCTACTGAAACTGTCTCTGTGAATTCATTAGTGACTTCTTAATCATTTATTAAATAATTGTTACTTATCAAGGCTTTTGGTCTCAGGATTTCTGTACACACTTAAATGTTATTCAAGATCCAAAAGAACTTTTGTTTATATGAATTATATTTATTTAGAAATAGATATATATCTGTCTATAAATTTAAATTGAGAACAATTTAAATTATGTGTGGATTTATTTAAAAATATTAAACCTAATACATGTTAACATAAATAACATAGCTCTATGAAAAATAGCTATATTTTCCAAAGAAATGAAATTAGTGAATAGAGTAGCATTGTCAAACTTTTTTCAAATCTCTTTATCTTCTGGCTTAGAAGACAGTTAGATTCTCATCTTTGCTACTGCATCTAATCTGTTGTAATGAGCTGCTTTGGTTAAATTATGTAAATAAAATATATAACCTCATTCCAGATAGATAGCTTCAATACAGTAAAATGTTTTAATAATATTTTCAGATAATAGTGGACACTATTTTTTTTTTTTGACACTACACTAAAATTCAGTAAGTGGTAGTTTCTTAAGTTTAGTTGCAGTGTGGAATCGGAAGCCATATCACTGAACTTTTCATATGCTGTTACATTAAAATCCACTAATTTGTCTTGCATTTTGAAGAATATTTTATCCATGCTTTCTTTAATAACATCAAGTATAGATATTTTGGAAAGTTATTTCACTGAGTTGTGCAGATTTTTAAAATGTTGATACAATACCAAAAATCATATGCATTAATAATTCCTACCAATCTTATCAGAAAGCACTCTAAACATAGAGAAAGTATCACTTTCCTGGACAGATACAAGTTTCTCAAAGTTCCAATATTCACCTGAAAGCTCAAGCTTTATCATGGTAGCAAATACCATTTCCTTTTTCTTGACGCAACAGATTCAACTCATCCATCTTTGAGGAAATATCTGCCAGTTATCCAAGTATGAATAACCCTAGTGTGTCTTGCAGTCATCTTTCAAATGAAAATGTTATTCCATGGGAAAAAAGGCTAGTTTATCTTCCAATTCTAACAATTGTTGAAGTGCTTTTCCGCAAAGCAACCATCTTACGTCAATATGCAACAGAAGTGCTCTATGAATACTTCCATTTCATCACATGGATTATTAAAAGGGTCAAAATTTCATAAAATTAATATTTGTTTCTACTGCTTCATCAAAGGCATTCTTAAGTAAAATTGGCTTTTTCCCCCGCTGAAAGTATGTGGTGGTAAGCAATACAAGGACTACTTTTACAATTCAGTATCACTAGCTTGACTTCATGCTAAGGTATCAGCCTGGTGTTCTGCAGTCCATGGGGCCACAAAGAGTCAGATACGCATAAGTGACTGAACAACAACAAATCAGCAGTTTTACTCACCATTATTTTGCAGCATGTAACTACACAGTGAAAACAGCAAATAAAATATTAGTATTATTATGGAAATAGTTTGACTTCACAAAACCACTGATATTCTTAGAGACATTGAGGTACCCATGGACCAAATTTTAAGAACTATGTTTCCAACTCTAGCTCTCCCTGTGTCATTTGAAACAATGGAAGATGCTTTCCTAATTCTCTCATCCTTTGCATTCTACATCAGTTTTCTTTGGTTTTCTTTTCTTCCATCTTTCTGTCTGCTCCTATCCAATTCATTTTCCACTTTACTCTCACTCTTCCTAGCATCCTGTCCATTCCAATTGCTTATACACTTTTCCTGGATTACTTCATCCACAGAAATATCTTAAAATCTATCTACGGATGAATCTCAAATAAATACTTCTATTTATTGCTATTAGATTATCTATCCAGATCTCTAGCTTAAACTGTATTGAGATGAATGTTGGGTATGTATATTTCAAATGCCATCTCACCAAGATTGTTCTCATCACCTTTCTCTCTTTTCCATTTTTCCCTCCTCCTACACTTTTGTTTCTCAAATGTGTTCTCAAAGTAACAGCATCTCCCATATACCCCCAAAAAGTTTGAGGATTATTTTAGACTCCTTCTCTTACTTCCCATAGCAAATCAACATAACCTGTTCTTAATATTTCTCCTTAGTATTTCTCACATTCCAGTTTCTCCATTCCCTCAGTTACTTTCTTTGTTTAAGCTTTTGTTGTTAATCATTCATGCACCCACAACTCCTTCTCTCCTATCTCTGCAGCAGACATAGTTCTTAGCATATCCAAGATATAGCTTCATTTCCTCAAGTGAGCTAGGTACACCCATGACAATAAGAACTAAAGATTCTTCTCCAAATCTTCATGTTCAATTATTGAGAGTATTTCTTTAAACGTTGCTTTTCTGTCATTTCCTCTGTGCCTTGTTTTATGCTTTGTTTGATTTCCTAATCATCTGGCTTTTGCATATTGATTCACCCTTCTCCTTTAGCCAGGGCTGTTTTGAATTGCTACACAAAATTCTCTATCATATTAATGATTTAATTATTTGAACAGTCAATAAGGAATTTTGTCCACCTTCATGATTCATTAGTAGCCATAGTCCACAAATTTAATTCATGCCCTCAGGATATCCCTTCTTTCAACATCTTCTCAACATATCAGTAATACATGTTGGTTGATAGTGTTGTTCAAGTATATTTTTTTGTTTCTTCTACTAGTTTTATGAATTATTGATTGATCAACTTTTTCAGGTTTACTGACATGCAATTTACATATAACATTATGTAATTTGAAGGTGTTCAACATGATAATTGGATGTACACTTATATTGTGAAAAGATCACCATAATAAGGTTACTTAACACATTCATTATCTCACATAGTTACCTTTTGTGTATCTGTGCGTGTAGTAAGAATCTTTATGATTTTCTCTCTGAGTAACTTTCAAATATACCATAAGTATTGTTAACTATAGTCACCCAATGTTGTGCATATGATCTGAGAACTTATCTACTTTACAACTTGAAGTTTGTACCCTTTGACCAACATATCCCCATTTCCCTACTCCTTGGCCTCTGGCAAGCACCAGTGTACTCTTTGGGGGCTTCCCTGGTAGCTCAGCTGGTAAAGAATCCACCTGCAATGCAGGAGACCCTGGTTCAATTCCTGGGTCCGGAAGATCCCTGGAGAAGGGATAGGCTACCCACTCCAGTATTCTTGGGCTTCCCTGGTAGTTCAGATGGTAAAGAATCTGTCTGCAATGCAGAAGACCTGGTTTTGATGTCTGGATTGGCAAGATCCCCTGAAGGAGGGCATGGAAACCCACTCCAGTATTCTTGCCTGGAGACTACCCATGGACAGAGGAGCCTGTCCATGGGCTATAGTCCATGGGATTGCAGAGTCAGACATAACTGAGCAACTAAGCACACACAGCACAATGTACTCTTTGTTTCTATGAGTTGTCTTTTATAGATAACATCTGTAAGTGAGATTACTTTTCTTTCTCTCTCTGCCTTTTTTTTTCAGTAAGCTTAATGTCATCAAGGCTCATCCATGTTGTTGCAAGTAGCAGGATTCCCTTCATTTTTAAGGCTAAATAATATTCCATTATGTGTGTGTGTGTGTGTGTGTGTGTGTGTGTGTGTGATAACTTCTTTATCCACTCCTCCACCAACATACACTTAGGTTGTGTCCACATCTTGGCTATAGTGAATAATACTGCAATGAATATAAAAGACTATCTTCAAGATAGTGATTTCATTTCCTTTGCATATATGCCCAGAAGGTAGATTGCTGGTTCATATGATAGATATATGTTTAATTATTTTTGAAGAATCTCCAGACTGTTTTCCATAGTGGTAATATCAATCTAACTGACCTTTTCCAGTCGGACACGACTGAGCGACTGAACTGAACTGAATTTCAATCTACACTCCCATCAAAGGTGCAGCAGGGCTCCTTTTTTTCCCCACCTCTTTGCCAGCACTTGATATCTCTTGTTTTGCCTTTTTTTTGTTGTTGTTGTTCTAATAAGAGTGACATATCTCATTGTACTTTTAATTTGCATTTCTCTGATGATTAGTGATTCTGACCACCTTTTAAAGTATTGATTGTCCATGTACATGTCTTCTTTGGAAAAATATCTATTCAGGTTCTCTACCCATTTTTTAAAATTTTAAATAAGCTTCTTGAGATAATTTTAGATTCATATGTGATTCTAAGAAATAAGATAGAGAGATCCTTTATATTCTGTTCCCAGTTTTCTGAATGGTAGCATCTTTCTTAAACCATTTTAATTGGATTATTTGGTTTTTGTTTTGCTATTGACTTGTATGAATTCCTTATTTATTTTGGATATTAACCCTTATCAGCTGTAGGGTTTACAAATATTTTCGCCCGCCTTATAGGTTGTCTTTTCACTCTATTTGTTGTTTCTTTTGCTGTGCAAAAGCTTTTGAGTTTGATGTAGTCCCACTTGTTTATTTCTGCTTTAGTTGTTTGTGCTTTTGGTGTCATATAGAAAAAATTTGCCAAGACCAATGTCAAGGAATGATTTCCCTACATTTTATTCTGTAACTCTTAAAAGTTTAGGTCTTACATTTAAGACTTTAATGCATTTCGAGTTTAATTTGTGTAAATGGTATAAAATAAGGGTACAAATTCATTCTTTAATGTATGAATATCCAGTTTCTCCAGCACTATTTTTTAAAGAGACTATCTTTTTCACAGGGAGTACTCTTGGCTCCCTTGTCAAATATTAGTTGACTATACGCATGGATTTATTTCTTGGTTCCTGACTCTGTTCCACTGGTATATGTGTCTGTTTTTAAGCCAATACCATCCTGCTTTGATTGCTATAGCTTTGTGATACAGTTTGAAATCTGAAGCATAATGCTTCCCCCTTTGTTCTTCTTTCTCAAGATTGTTTTGGCTGTCTGTGATCTTTTGTGATTCCTTACAGGTTTTAGGATTTTTTTTTTCTATTTTTTGTGAAAAATGCCATTGAAATTTTGATAGAAATTGCATTGAACCTATAAATGGATTTGAATAGCACAAGCATTTTAACAAAATTAATTTTTCTCTTCCATGAATATGGGATTTTTTTTTTTCATTTGTTTGTACTTTCTTCAATTTCTTTCACCAAAGTCTTAGAGCTTCCAGGATACAGTCCTCTTACCAACTTAGTTAAGTTTATTTCTGAATATTTTATTTCCTTTACTGCTATTGTAAATGGGCTTATTTTCTTTACTTCTTTTTAAAATAGATTATTTTTAGTGTATAGAAGTACAACTGATTTCTGTAAATTGATAATATATTGTGAAACATTATTAAATTAGTTCATTAGTTCTAATAGTTTTTTGGTAGTCTAGAATTTTCTATGTATAGATCTGTTTCTGTAAACAGAGACAATTTTACTTTCTCCTTTTCAATATGAATATCTTTTCTTTCTTGCCTAACTACTCTGGCTAGGACTTCCAGTATTACGTTGAATATAAGTAGTTACAATGGGCACCTTTGTCTTATTCTTAATCTTAGAAAAATATTTAAACCTTTCACCATTAAATATTATGTTAGGTCTGGACTTGTCATAAAGAGCCTTTATTATGTTGAGATACATGTCTTAATTTTTTTTTTAAAGATGTATTTGTTTATTTTTGGCTGCACTGGTTCTTCATTGCTGTGGGCTGGCTTTCTCTAGCTGTGGTGAGTGGGGACTACTCTGTAGTTGCAATGCACAGGCTTCTCCTTGCGGTGGCTTCTTTTGTTGTAGCACACAGGGTTAGTTGCTCCGAGGCATGTGGGATCTTCCTAGATCAGGGAACGAACCCGTGTCCCTGGCATTTGCAGGCAGAGTCTTAATTTCTGGACCACCAGGGAAGACCTGAAATACGTTTTCTATACACACCTCCTTGAGAAGTTTTATCATGAAAAAGTTTTCTAAATGCTTTTTGGGCATCTGTTGAGAGGATCATATGATTTTTATCCTTGATTATATTAATGTGGTGTATCACATTTATTAATTTGTGTATTTTCAACCAACTTTTCAGCCCAGCTATAAATCCTACTTAATCATGGTGCATTTTCCTTCTAACGTGCTGTTGAATTCAGTTTGCTAGTGTAGATGACCTTGAAACATCATGGGGGTTAGGGATGCCAAACTCTGCACAGTCAAAACCTCATGTATACCTTTTCAATCAACACTCCATACCTGCGGTTCTGCATCCACATATTTAACAACAAAGTTGCATTCATACTAAGTCACTTCAGTCATGTCCAACTCTTTGCGACCATATGGACTGTAGCCCACCAGGCTCCTCTGTCCATGGGAATATCCAGGCAAGAATACTGGAGTAGGTTGCCACTCCCTTCTCCAGGAAATCTTCCTGACCCAGGGACCAAACCTGCATCTCTTACATCTCCTGCATTGGCAGGCAGATTCTTTATCAGTAATGCCACCTAAGAAGCCCACAGTTGCATAGTACTGTATTTTTTAAAAAATTCTATTGAGATATAATTGATTTACAATATGATGTTAGTTTTAGATGTACAACATAGTAATTCAAATTCTTTATAGATTATACTCCAACCAATACAATATTGTAAAGTAATTAACCTCTAATTAAAATAAATAAATTTAAATTTTAAAAATATAAAAAATAAATAAATTTACTAGAAAATGTTGGCTATAATACCTGTGCTGTACAATATGTTCTTGTAACATATCTATTTTATACATAGTAGTTTGTACCTCTTAATCCCCTACCCTATCTTGCCCCTCTACCCTTCCATCTTCCCACTGGTAACCACTAGTTTGTTCTCTATATCTGTGAGTCTCTTTCTGTTTTGTTATATTTGTTTGTTTTATTTTTAAAATTCCACATAGAGGTAATAACATACACTGTTTGTCTTTATCTGATTATTTCACTAAGCATAATAACCTTCAGGTCCATCCATGTTGTTACAAATGGCAAAATTTCATTCTTTTTTGGTTGAGTAATATTTCTGTGTGGAGAAGGCAATGGCACCCCACTCCAGTACTCTTGCCTGGAAAATCCCATGGATGGAGGAGCCTGGTGGGCCGCAGTCCATGGGGTCGCTAAGAGTCGGAAAAGACTCAGCGACTTCGCTTTCACTTTTCACTTTTCACTTTCCTGCATTGGAGAAGGCAATGGCAACCCACTCCAGTATTCTTGCCTGGAGAATCTCAGGGACGGGGGAGCCTCGTGGGCTGCTGATATAGGGATATATCCATATATATATATATATATATATATAGGGATGCATATGTCTTTTTGAAACAGTGTTTCATTTTCTTTGAATAAATACCCAGCAGTGGAATTGTTGAATCACATGGTAGTCCCATCTTTAGTTTTGAGGTGAACCTCCATATTATTTTCCACAGTGACTGCACCACTGTACGCCACCAGTGTACAACTGTTCCCTTTTCTCCATATACTCACCAGGGTTTGTAATTTGTCATCCTTTTGGCAATAGCCATTCTGAAATGTGTGAGGTAATATTTTATTGTAGCTTTTATCTATATTTCTCTGATGATTAGTGATATTGAGCATCTTTTCATTTGACTGACATATATATTTTCTTTGAGAAAATGTGTCTGTAGGTTTCCTCTTTTTTATTGCTTTTTGATATTGAATCATATGAGATGTTTATATATTGTGGATATTAACCCCTTAATGATCATATTATTTGGAAATATTTTCTCCCATGCAGTAAGTTCCTTTTCATTTTCTTAGTGGTTTCCCATGCTGTGAAAAAGCTAAAAAGCTTTTAATTAACCAAGTACTGTCTGTTTATTTTGCTTTGGATTTTTTCTTTCTTTCTTTCTTTGCGTTATGAAGCTGATTCAAAATACTTTGCCATGATTCATATCAAAAAGTATTCTGCCTATGTCTTTTATAGGAAATTTATGGTTTCAGGTCTTACATTTAGGTCTTTAATTCATTTTTCCTTTATTTTTTATATGATGTGAAAAAATGTCTAATCTCTTTTACATGGAGCTGTCTAGTTTTTCCTAACACAACTTATTGAAGAGATTCTTTTCCCCATTATATATTCTTTCCTCCTTTGCTGTAGGTTAAAGTGTGTGGCTTTATTTCTGGGTACTGTATTCTGTTCCATTAATCTATAGGTCTATTTTGTGATAGTACCATACTGCTTTGATTACTGTAGCTTTGTAGAACAGTTAGAAATCTAGGAATGTGGTGTCTCCAGCTTTGTTCTTTTTTCTCAAGATAGTTTTGGCTATTCATGGTCTCTTGTGTTTTAATTCAAATTTTTTAACTATTCTAGCTCTGTGGAAAAGGCCATTGATATTTTGATAGGGATTAGACTGAATCTTTAGATTGCCTTGAATAATATGGTCACTTTAACTGTTAATTCTTCCAAACCACGAACAAGATATATCTTCCCATCAGGGTCTTATAGTTTTCCAAGTACATATCTTTTACCTCCTTAGTTAGATTTACTCATAGGCATTTTACTATTTGTGATGTTATTATAAATGGGACTGTTTCCTCAATTTCTCAATGTTCTCATTCCAGTCATCCATTTTACCCTCAAGTTCTTTGACTACCTTTAAAATATCTTGAACTCTTTATCAGGGAGATAGCCCCTTCATTTAGTTCTTCTTCTGGGGCTTTAATTTGTTCCTTCTTTTGGAACTTGTTCCCATGTCTCCTCATTTTGCTTAATCTGCTGTTTTATTTCTAAGTATCTGGTAGGTTTGTTACATTTCCTGATCTTGAAGAAGGTATCTTTTATAGAAGACATCTTAAGCATCCCAGCAGCATACTCCCCTCTGGTCACTAAAGCTATATGCTATATGTGGGCTTCAGTTCCTTCCTTCTGTTGTGGTGGGCTGACTACTGTGGGCAGTCTGGTAGGTGTGGCTGGCCACTAATCTAGTTGGCTACCAGGACCTGCCTTGTGTGGAGTCTGCTGACCATTGTTTGGCAGGACCAGGTCATGAGGCATTGGGCTGTGGATCCCTGGGTAGTCGTGGGGCTAATGCTAGCTCACTGGTGGACAAAGTCATGTTCTGAGGTGGGTTCTGTTGTGGAGCCATTATTCCTGGATCCAGCACTGGATGGCTGGTGGATCAGTACTGACACATCTGGCTGAAAGTTCTGAGGTGTCCCAAAGCTGGTGTTGGCCTACTGATGAATTGGGCTGGATCCTGATTTGGCTGGCTGAGGAGACCAAGATATCTCAGAGCTGATGTTGGCCTGCTGGTGAGGTTTGGCTCAGGGGTTCCAGGGCTGGTACCAGTCTGCTAGTGGGAAAAGCCAAGGCCTAGGGTGTCCCAGTGCTAGTGTCATCTCACTGGTGTTTGGATCTGGGTCTTGAGGTCCTTTGTTGCAGGGCCCAAGATGTCCCAAAGCTGGTGTCAGCCACCTGGTGGGTGCGGTTAGATCTGGGGACTGCTGGCTGAGGAGCCCAAGGTGCCCCAGCACTAGAAATGGCTTATTTCTGTTTAGGGCCAAGGACTGGGGGGTCCTGGGGATGGTGACTGCCTGCTGATGGGTAGGGTCAGAATCCAGATCCTAGGAAACATGCCTGCCCACTGGTGAGTAAAGCCATGTCCTGGGCCTAGTGCTAGTCAGCTGGTGAGTAGAACTGTGTCCTGGGGTCTCTGATTACAGGGCCCAAGGGCTCCAGAGCTGATGTCAGACTACTGGTGGGTGGGGCCATGTTCTGACATAGCTGGCTGTAGGATCCAGGGTGTCGCAAAGCTTATATCAGTTTACTGGTGGGTGGAGTCTGATCTCAGGTCAGCTGGCTATGGAGCCCATGGTGTCTTGGAGTTGGCACTAGCCTGTTAGTGGGTGGGCTGGGTCCTGCTACACCAGGCTTCAGGATTATAGTGGTCCTGGAATTAGTGTTGGGGGCCCAGAGTCCTGAGGCAGTGACTGCCCACTGGTGGGTAAGGCTGGTCCCGAGTCTAGAGCCAGCTTTCTGGTGGGCTGGGCTGGGACCCAGGATGTCCTAGAGCTGATGCTTGTTCACTAGTAGCCAGAGCTGGGTCCTGGGTTCACTGGCTCCAGA
Organism: Bos grunniens; assembly: GCF_055505025.1. Taxonomy (NCBI): domain Eukaryota; kingdom Metazoa; phylum Chordata; class Mammalia; order Artiodactyla; family Bovidae; genus Bos; species Bos grunniens. Next base: position 80,145,117 of record NC_141194.1, on the reverse strand, counting down.
GGATCCTGGGGGTCCCAAGTCTAGTGCCTGTGTACTGGTGTGTGGAGCTGGATCGTGGGCCCTCTGGTGGACAAGGTTATGTCCAACAGTGGCTGTGGGCTCAGGGTGTCTTAAGGCAGCCTGTTTGTTGGTAGATGGGGCTGTATTCCCACTCAGCTAGTTGCTTGGCCTGAGGCATCCTAGTACTAGTGTCTACAGGCTGGTGGGTGGAAGTGTGGCTTGTTCCAAGGCTAAAAAACTAGAGGGAGGATTCAAAAATTGTGCTTGCAAATGTCAGTGTCCACATGGTAGAAAGTGACAGAGCTCTCAAAAATGGCTGCAACAAGTGTCTGTTTCATCAGGGTGAGCTCCTATTGCCTCTTGCCTCTTCAGGAGATTCTTCAAGATCACCAAGTAGGTGTGACCCAAGCTCCTTTCAAATTACTCCTGCTCTGGGTCCTGGAGCATGTGAGATTTTGTGTGCATTCTTTAAGACTGGAGTCTATTTCTCACAGCCTTCTGGGTCTCCCAAAAGTAAGCTCTACTAGCCCAGTGATCTGGGGGCTCATCCTTCTGGTGTAGGACCTCTGTTCTGGAGAACACAATGTAGTGATCAGACCACTCATTCCTTGGGGAAAACCTCTGCAATTGTAATTATTCTCCTGTTTATAAATGTTGACTATACTATGACTCCACTCCTGCTACCAATCTTGCTGTGCCACGTATGTGCTCTGCTGTGCTTAGTCGCTCAGTCATATCCAACTCTTTGTGACCCCATGAACTGTAGCCTGCCAGGCTCCTCTGTCCATGGGGATTCTCCAGGCAAGAATAGTGGAGTGGGTTGCCATGCCCTCCTCCAAGGTATCTTCCTGACCCAGGGACTGAACCCAGGTTTCCCGCATTGCAGGCAGGTTCCTTACCATCTGAGCCACCAGGGAAGCCCAATCTTGCTGTGGTTCCTTATTTATACCTTAAGTTGTAGAAAATCTTTTCTGGTAGATTTCAGTCTTTCTCATCAATAGTTGCTCTGTAAACAGTTGTAATTTTGGTGTGTCTGTGAGAGGTGAGCTCAGGGTCTTCCCACTCCTGTATTGTCATACTGTATTTATCTTTAAAATTCCACATATAAATGGACACACACAGCTCAAATTCATGTTATTCAAGAGTCAATATTCAAGAAATCAATAATGATTTCTGCATCTATATTCATTAGTGCTACTGGCTTGTAGTTTTCTTTTTTGTAGTATCCTTACATGGCTTTGATATCAGGGTAATGTTGACCTCATAACATGGTTGTGGAAGTGTTCTCTCCTCTGATATATTTCAAAGAATTTGAAAAGGATTGGCCTTGATTTATAAAATGTTTGGTAGAATTTACTAATGAAACCATCTGGTACTGGACATTCCTTTGTTGAGAAGTTGCTTTATTACTGTTTCAATCATCTTACTCATTACCGGTCTGTTCAAATTTCCTATATTTTCATGATTTATCTTGGTAGGTTGTATGCATCTAGGTTATTTAATTTGTTGTCGTATAAATTATATTCAATTCTATTCTGTTGACCTACAAGACTCTCCTTATTTCTGTTTTACACAATCTTAATTACAATAGCTTTGTAGTATGTTTTGAAATGTGGAAATGCTCAAATTTGTTCTCTTTGTCCAATATTGTTTGGTTATTGGGTCCCTTGAAGTTCCAGATGAATTTTTTAAGCAGTTTACTAATTTTTGAAAAGCAAAGCATCTACTATTTTGATAAGTAAGCACTGAATTTGCTGCTAAGTTAATAGAGCATTGTCATTTTAACAATATTAAGTCTTCCAATCCATGAATATGAGATATCTTTCCATGTATTTAGATTTTTTAAACTTTTTTTTCAAAAAGTGTTTGCAGTTTTCATTGTACAGGTCTTGCATTTTTTTGTGAAAGTTATTTCTAAATGCTTTATTTTTGGATGTTATTGAAATTTGAATTATTTCATTTATAGACTGTCCATTGCTACTATATACTACTACAATTGGTTCTTTTCTATTGCTCTTGTATCCTGAATACTTGCTGAACTTGCTTAATAGTACAAGATCATGTATCTTCAAATAAATATGGTTTTACATCTTCCTTTAAAATCTAGATATCCTTTAATTTCTTTTCCTCTCCTAAATCCTCTGCTTAAAATCTCCAGTACAAAGTTGAATAGAAGTGGTAAAAACAAAATTGTTTGTTCTGATCTTAGGAGGAGCTCATTCAGTCTTTCATAACGAAGTAAGATTTAGCTGTTAGTTTTTTTGTAGATATCCTCTGTAAGGTTGAGAAAATTCGCTTCTATTTTTTGTATGGTCATTATTTTATCATAAAAGCACATAAGATTATGTCTTTTATTCTAGTAATATCACATGCTGCTGCTGCTGCTAAGTCGCTTCAGTCGTGTCCAATTCTGTGCGATCCCAGAGATGGCTGCCCACCAGGCTCCTCTGTCCCTGGGATTCTCCAGGCAAGAATGCTGGAGTGGGTTGCCATTTCCTTTTCCAGTGCATGAAAGTGAAAGTGAAGTAGCTCAATCGTGTCTGACTTTTAGCAACCCCATGGACTGTAGCCTACCAGGCTTCTCCATCCATGGGATTCTCCAGGCAAGAACACTGGAGTGGGTTGCCATTTCCTTCTCCAATATCACATGCTACATTGATCAATTTTTACATTTTCATATGCTGACACAACCTTTCATTCCTTGGATAAATCTTACTTGGTCTTTATGTATACTCATTTTTATATGCTGCTGGATTTGGTTTGCTAGTGTGTTGTTGAGCATTTTTGTATTTATATTAAGAAAAAGTACTGGTCTGTGGCTTTTTAAAAAAATATAATGTCTTTGTTTTTGCTATTAGGAGTAAAACTGACCTCTTAAAATGAGATGGGAAGTAGTCTTTCTTCTTCTGTTTTGGAAGTTTTTGAATGATTGGTGTTAATTCTTCACATATTTGATAGAATGTACCAATGAAGCCATCTGGGCCTGAGCTGTGCTTAGTGGAGTTTTTTAAATGTCAAGTGGGACCTCTTTACTTGTTATAGGTCTAATTCAGATTTTCTTTTTCTTTGTGAATTAGTCTTCATCAGTTCAGTTCAGTTCAGTCACTCAGTAGTGTCCAACACTTTGAGACCCCATGAATCGCAGCACGCCAGGCCTCCCTGTCCATCACCATCTCCTGGAGTTCACTTAAACTCATGTCCATCAAGTCGGTGATGCCATCCAGCCATCTCATCCTCTGTCGTCCCCTTTTCCTCCTGCCCTCAATCCCTCCCAGGATCAGAGTCTTTTCCAGTAAGTCAGCTCTTCGCATGAGGTGGCCAAAGTACTGGAGTTTCAGCTTTAGTATCATTCCTTCCAAAGAACACCCAGGGTTGATCTCTTTTAGAATGGACTGGTTGGATCTCCTTGCAGGCCAAGGGACTCTCAAGAGTCTTCTCCAACACCACAGTTCAAAAGCATCAATTCTTTGGTGCTCAGCTTTCTTCACAGTCCAACTCTCACATCCATACATGACCACTGGAAAAACCATAGCCTTGACTAGAGGGACTTGTTGGCAAAATAATGTCTGTGCTTTTCAACATGCTATCTAGGTTGGTCATAACTTTCCTTCCAAGGAGTAAGCGTCTCTTAATTTCACGGCTGCAGTCACCATCTGCAGTGATTTTGGAGCCCCCCAAAATAAAGTCTGACACTGTTCCCACTGTTTCCCCATCTATTTCCCATGAAGTGATGGGGCCAGATGCCATGATCTACACAGAAGAACTGTACCAAAAAGATCTTCACGACAAAGTTTTCATTCCAATCCCAAAGTCTTCATAGCTTGTGTATTTTTAAAAATGCATGTATTTCCATACATTACAAATTTTTGTTCTAACTTATGAAAAATGTCATTGGTAATTTGATAGGTATTACTTTGAATCTTTAGATTCCTTTGGATAGGATAGTCATTTTGACAATATTGATTCTTCCAATCCAAGAACATAGTATATCTCTCCATCAACCCTTAATAGCCAAAGCAATCTTGAGAAAGAAAAATGGAGCTGAAGGCATCAGGCTTCCTGACTTCAGATTATACTACAAAGCTACATTAATCAAAATCTTTGGTTCTGGCCCAAAAACAAAAATGTAGATTAGTGTAACAGGATTGAAGGTGCAGAGATAAATCCATGCACCTGTAGTGCAGTCTCTTCAATAAGTGGTGCTGGGAAAACTGGACAGCTACATGTAAATGAATGAAATTAGAATACTCCCTAAATCCCTTGTGTATGGTGTATACTCCACCATACACAAAAATAAACTCAAAGGAGATTGAAGACCTAAAGTTAAGGCCAAACAATGTAAAACTCTTAGAGGAACACATAGGTAGAACACTCTCTGACATAAATTGCAACAATATCTTTTTGAATCCACCTCTTAAGTAAAAAAAATAAAAACAATAATAAACAAATGGGACCTAAACTTAAAAGGTTTTGCATAGCAAAGGAAACCATAAACAAAATGAAATGATACTCCTCAGAATGGGAGAAAATATTTGCAAACAAAGTGACCAACAAAGGATCAATCTCCAAAATATACAAACAGTTCATGCAATCCAATATCAAAAAGCTAATAATCCAGTCAAAAAATGGGTAGAAGATCTAAATAGATATCTCTCCAAAGAAGACATATAGATGGCAAAAAAGCACATGAAAAGATTCTCAACATCATTAATTATTAGAAAAATGCAAATCAAAGCTATAATGAGGTATCACCTCACATCAATCAGAATGGCCATCTTGAAAAAGATCTACAAACAATAAATGCAGGAGAGGGTGTGGAGAAAAGGGAACTCTTCCTACACTGATGGTGGGAATGTAAATTGGTATAACCATTATGGAGAACAGTATGGAGGTTCCTTAAAAAACTGAAAAATAGAATTACCATAAGATCCAGTAATCCCACTCCTGGGCGTACATCCAGAGAAAACCATAAATCAAAAAGATACATGCATCCCAATGTTCATTACAGCACTATTTACAATAAACAAGACATGGAAGCAACTTAACTGTCCATGGACAGCAGAATGGATAAAGAAGATGTGGTGTGTATATACATATATGTATATGTATATATATACAATGGAATATTACTGAGCCATAAAAATAACAAAGTAACATCATCTGCAGCAACATAGGTGGACTTAAGAGATTGTCATACTGAATGAAGTAAGTGAGACAGAGAAAGACAACTATCATGATATCACTTAAATATGGAATCCAAAAAAAAAAAAAAAGGTACAATTATACCTATTAACAAAACAGAAATAGAATCACAGATGTAGAAAACAAACTTATTGTTACCAGGGAGATGGGGAGGAGGGATAAATTGGGAAATTGGGATTGATATATGCACACTACTATATATAAAATAGATAACTAATAAGGACTGTATACATCTTCCCTAGTGGCTCAAAGTGTAAAAATCTGCCTGCAATTCAAGAGACCCAGGTTTGATCCCTGGATGGGGAAGATCCTCTGGAGAAAGGAATGGCTACCCACTCCAGTATCTTGCCTGGAGAATTCCATGAACAGAGCAGCCTGGCAGGCTACAGTCCATGGGGTCACAAAGAGTCAGACATGACTGAGTGACTAACACTTAAGGACTGTACAGCATAGGAAACTCTACTCAATAGTGTAACAACCTATATGGGAAAAAAAATCTAAAAAAGAGTGCCTGTATGTATGTATATAACTAATTCACTTTACTATACACCTAAAACAAACACAGCATTGCAAATCAACTATACTCCAATAAAAATTATTTTAAAATTCATGTAGATTTTTTTGATTAGCTGGCATGCAATTATTCATAGTATTTCCTTATATTCAATTTTATTTGTCACGTATCCTCTTCTATTCATGTTTTTAGTACTTTGTACCTTCACTCTTTATTCTGCTAAGTATAGTTAGTTTTAATAATGCTGACTTTTTCCCCCTTAAAATCAACTTTTGTTATTTTTCATTTCATCCTGGAAGACTCCTAATAATATAACTTGCAGGGCACATTTGCAAGCAACAAATTCTTAGTTTTTATTTACTGGAAACATTTAATTTAACTTTCATTTTTAAAGAACAGCTTTGCTAAACATATTGTTGGTTGATAATATTCTTATTTAAGGACTTTGAATACGTTACCTCAATGCTTCTTGGCCTCCATGGTTTCTGGTGAGAAAACAGTAAAATTTAGGGATTTCTTTTAGGTGACACATTGCTTTTCTTTTGCTACCTTCAAGATTCTCCTTTTGTCTTTGGATTTTAACAATTTGACTGTGATGTTTCCATATATGGATCTTTGTGAGTTTAGTATACTTGGAGTTCTTTGATCTTCTTGGGCATGCAGATGAATGTTTGCCTCCAAATTTGAGAATGTTTTGTCATCATCTTTTCAAGTATTCTTTCTGATCCTTTCTGTTTCACTTTTCTTTTTGGGACACACATTTTGCATGTGTTGGTACACTTGATGGTGTCTCACAGGTTTCTGAGGCTCTCTTCCTTTTTCTTTATTCCTTCTTTTCTTCAGAATGCATTAGCTTATGCTTCAAGATTCTCTGCCAGTTCAAATCTGTTGTTGAGCTTCTGTACTTAATTTTCATTTTAGTTATTTTGGTCCAGAATTTATATTTAACATTATTTTATAATTTCTATATATTTACTGGCATTCCTCTAATTCTTTTGATAAAACTTTATCTCTTTAAACATATTTAAAATAAATTCCTTAAAATCTTTAGCAAGTTCACTGTCTGTGGCCTCCTCAGAAGCAGTTCTATTAATTGCCTTTTTTCTTTGTATAGGTCATACTTTGTTTATTTGTATGTATCATAATTTTTGTCACAACCTATACATTTGGCTGTTGTTCAGTCGCTAAGTCATGTACAACTCTTTGCCACCCCATGAACTTCAGCACACCAGGCTTCCCTGTCCTTCACTATCTCCCTGAGTTTGATCAAACTCATGTCCATTGAGTTGGTGGTGCCATCCAACTACCTCATATTCTGTTGCCCCCTTCTCCTCTTGCCCTCAATATTTCCCATATTGGGGTCTTTTCCAATGAGTTGGCTCTTTGCATCAGGTGGCCAAAGTATTGGAGCTTCAGCATCAGCCCTTACAATGAATATTCAAGCTTTATTTCCTTTAAGATTGATTGGTTTGATCTCCTTGCTGTCCAAGGGACTCTCAAGAGTCTTCTCCAACACCACAGTTCAAAAGCATCAATTCTTTGGCACTCAACCTTCTTTATAGCCCAACTCTCACATCCATATATGTCTACTAGAAAAACCATAGCTTTGACTATACAGACCTTTGTAGGCAAAGTGGCATGTCTGCCTTTAAATACGTTTCCTAGGCTTGTCATAGCTTTTCTTCCAAGGAGCAAGCATCTTTTAATTTTGTGGGAGCAGTCACCATTCTCTGTGATTTTGGATCCTAAAAAATGAAATCTGATGCTGTTCCCACTTTTCCCCATCTGTTTGCCATAAACTGATGGGACCAGATGTCATGATCTTCTTTTTTTGAATGTTGAGTTTTAAACCAGCTTTTTCACTCTCCTCTTTCACCTTCATCAAGAAGCTCTCTAGTTCCTCTTCACTTACTGCCATTAAAGTGATATCATCTGCATATCTGAGGTTGATAGTATTTCTCCCAGGAATCTTGATTCCAGCTTGTGAGTCATCCAGCCCAGCATTTTATATGATGTACTCTTCATATAAGTTAAATAAGCAGGGTGACAATATACAGTCTTGACGGACACCTTTCCCAATTTTGAACCAATCCATTAAAAGGCTAATAGAATTTTGCCAAGAAAACACCATCTTCCAACAACACAAGAGAAGACTCTACACGTGGACATCACAAGATGATCAATAGCGAAATCAGATTGATTATATTCTTTGCAGCCAAAGATGGAGAAGCTCTATACAGTCAGCAGAAACAAGACCAGGAGCTGACTGTGGCTCAGATCATGAACTCCTTTTCGCCAAATTCAGGCTTAAATTGAAGAAAGTAGGGAAAACCAGTAGACCATTCAGGTATGACCTAAATCAAATCCCTAATGATTATACAGTGGAAGTGAGAAATAGATTTAAGGGACTAGGTCTGATATACAGAATGCCCAAAGAACTATGGACAGAGGTTCATGACATTGTACAGGAGACAGGGATCAAGACCATCCCCAAGAAAAAGAAACGCAAAAAAGCAAAATGGCTGTCTGGGGAGGCCTTACAAATAGCTGTGAAAAGAAGAGAAGTGAAAAGCAAAGGAGAAAAGGAAAGATATACCCATTTGAGTGCAGAGTTCCAAAGAATAGCAAGGAAAGATAAGATAGCCTTCCTCAGAGATCAATGCAATGAAATAGAGGAAAACAACAGAATGGGAAAGACTAGAGATCTCTTCAAGAAAACTAAAGATACCAAGGGAACACTTCATATAAAGATGGGCACAATAAAGTACAGAAACGGTATGGACCTAACAGAAGCAGAAGATATTAAGAAGAGGTGCAAGAATACATATAATTATACAAAAAATGATCTTCATGACCCAGATAAACACGATGGTGGAATCACTCCCCTAGAGCCAGACATCCTGGAATGTGAAGTCAACTGGGCCTTAGGAAACATCACTACGAACAGAGCTAGTGGAAGTGATGGAATTCCAGTTGAGCTATTTCAAATCCTATAAGATGATGCTATGAAAGTGCTACACTCAATATGCCAGCAAATCTGGAAAACTCAGCAGTGGCCACAGGACTGGAAAAGGTCAGTTTTCATTCCAATCCCAAAGAAAGGCAATGCCAAAGAATGCCCAAATAACCACACAGTTGCACTCATCTCACATGCAAGTAAAGTAATGCTCAAAATTCTCCAAGCCAGGCTTCAGCAATACATAAACAGTGAACTTCCAAATGTTCAAGCTGGTTTTAGAAAAGGCAGAGGAACCAGAGATCAAATTGCCAACATCCGCTGGATCATGGAAAAAGCAAGAGAGTTCCAGAAAAACATCTATTTCTGCTTTATTGACTATGCCAAAGCCTTTGACTGTGTGGATCACAATAAACTGTGGACAATTCTGAAAGAGATGGGAATACCAGACCACCTGACCTGCCTCTTGAGAAATTTGTATGCAGGTCAGGAAGCAACAGTTAGAACTGGACATGGAACAACAGACTGGTTCCAAATAGGGAAAGGAGTACGTCAAGGCTGTATATTGTCACCATGCTTATTTAACTCATATGCAGAGTACATCATGAGAAACGCTGGGCTGGATGAAGCACAAGGTGCAATCAAGATGGCCAGGAGAAATATCAATAACTTCAGATATGCAGATGACACCACCCTTATGGCAGAAAGTGGAAAAGAACTAAAGAGCCTCTTGATGAAAGTGAAAGAGGAGAGTGAAAAAGTTGGCTTAAAGCTCAACATTCAGAAACTAAGATCATGGCATCTGGTCCCATCACTTCATGGCAAATAGATGGGGAAACAGTGGAAACAGTGTCAGACTTTATTTTCTTGGGCTCCAAAATCAGTGAAGATGGTGACTGCAGCCATGAAATTAAAAGACACTTACTCCTTGGAAGGAAAGTTATGACCAACTGAGACAGCATATTAAAAAGCAGAGACATTACTTTGTCAACAAAGGTCCATGTAGTCGAGGCTATGGTTTTTCCAGTAGTCATGTATGGATGTGAGAGTTGGACTATAAAGAAAGCTGAGCACCGAAGAATTGATGCTTTTTAACTGTGGTGTTGGGGAAGACTCTTGAGAGTCCCTTGGACTTCAAGGAGATTCAACCAGTCCATCCTAAAGGAGATCAGTCCTGAATGTTCATTGAAAGGACTGATGCTGAAGCTGAAACTCCAATACTTTGGCCACCTGATGCGAAGATGTGACTCATTTGAAAAGCCCCTTGATGCTAGGAAAGATTGAAGGCAGGAAGAGCAGGGGATGATAGAGGATGAAATGTTTGCATGGCATCACCGACTCAATGGAGATGAGTCTGAGTGAACTCCGGGAGTTGGTGATGGACAGGGAGGTCTGGCGTGCTGTGATCCATGGGGTCGCGAAGAGTCGGACACGACTGAGCGACTGAACTGAACTGAATTTTTCCATGTCCAGTTCTGCTGCTTCTTCTCCTGCATACAGGTTTCTCAGGAGGCAGGTCAGATGGTCTGGTATCCCCATCTCTTTAAGAATTTTCCACAGTTTGTTGTGATTCGCACAGTCAAAGGCTTTAGCATAGTGAATGAAACATTTTCTTTCTTTGGAATTCCTTTGCTTTTTCTATAATCCTCAGATGTTAGCAATTTGTTCTCTGGTTCCTCTTCCTTTTCTACATCCAGTTTGTACATCTGGAAGTTCTCAATTTGCATACTGCTGAAGACTAACTTGAAGGATTTGGGGGCATAATCTTGCTAACATGTGAAATGAGTGCAACTGTATGGTAATTTGAATATTCTTTGGCATACATTTTATTTTTTTTAATTTTATTTTATTTTTAAACTTTACAATATTGTATTAGTTTTGCCAAACATCAAAATGAATCCGCCACAGGTGGCATATATTTTAAATACTGTAATTTAGTGGTAAAGAACCCATCTGCCAATGCAGGAGACATAAGAGATACGGATTTGAACCCTGAGTTGGGAAGATCCCCTGGAGAAGAGCATGGCAATCCACTCTAGTATTCTTGCCTGGAGAATTCCATGGACAGAGGAGATCGTGAGCTACAGTCTATGGAGTTGCAAAGAGTCCGACATGACTGACGTGACTTAGCACAATTTAATAACTTTAATATCAGTTTCTTTCTCCCAAGGGTTCAATGTTATTGCTGTTTGTAATTGTTGCTGATTTTTTCTTTTGTCACTTCTCTGTACTAATTCCGTAAAGCAGGCATTCTTTGCTATATATAGCCACTAAAGTTTTTGCTAAGTTAGTTTCATGGTCAGCTAATGATCAAGAGGGGTTTTCTGAAGTGTCTGGACCTATAAGTCTCCCAATCTTTGTCACAAGGTTCTTTAATTCTTGCTTGCACAGAGCCTCAAGGCAAGCTTTAGTTGAGCATGTAGGGCCCTCATAGATTTTCCTTAAGTCTTCATTACAGCACTACCCATGCATATGGCCTTCTGGATTCCCAGAAGTATTTTATAACTTTGAAAATACCCCTATGGAAATCTCATGACATGGATTTTCCTCATAAGTTTTTTGTTCAGTATGTTTTCTACCTCAAGTTGTATCACCACTTCAAGTAAGTGCAATACTTAACAATTGTCACTGATTGTTTTTCATAAATGACTCCCAGAAAAAATCTGTTTGCAATGAATGAACACTAAGTCAGGTCAAATAATGACAAACTCTGCAAGTGGGGTTTTCCAGGAAATGGACAAAGATGTCAAAAAAAAAAAAATTCTTGGGAATGGGGTTTTGGAAGATCTCCAACTCTTTTCTGACCTTTAAAGTAGCTGCTAAGCTGCCAATCTTCAGTGTGATTGCAGAACCTCTATTTCCCAAGACTACTGCAGAACTTGGAGAGAAGGAATGAGAATAAGGCAAGTTTAAATGCCAAAAGTTTTTATGGAAATAGAACTTTTTTCTTGAATAATGCTCCCCAAATTATTGAAAGCCTTTGGCTTATTTCCAGAGTTCTGATAGGTTGATTTTGACAATATTTTCCAGTGTTCTCATTGTTTTTATAGATAACAGCATTTTTATGTCTTTATTCCACCATTTCCACCTCTGTCACCTCCAGTTGTACCATCATTCTTTAATCTCTTTTTGTCTTTATAATTAAGCTAGGTGTCTTATAGATAGAATATAGTTGAGTCATTTATTTATCTAATCTTGCAATCTCCACTGCTCATATTTACATCTTTTATATATTAATATAATGTGATTATTCATATAGTTGAATTTAAATCTAAACTTTTGCTATTTATTAATATTTGTCCCATTTGTTTTAGTGTTGCTATTTTCTGTCTTTGTTGTTGTTGTTGTTCTGTCTTTTTTTCAATACTTCATAACTTCAAGGTCTCTTTTATTAACTCTTTCATTTCCTGATCAGCAATTGCTGCTTCAAGGTTCTTTGCATATCTAATACTTTTAATTGTACTCCCAGCACTGTGGATATTATGTTATAGAACACCTTGATTTTGTCCATTTTCCCTCATAAGTATTAAATTTTATTCTAACTGAAAATTAAATAACCAGCATATCACCTGTGTACTGTGTCAGACTTTGTTTGGGCAAAAGGCTATTTCACGTTACTCTTACTCCTAGAGAATATTTCTTATTCCTAGGGTATGGCCTTACTTTAGTCTCAAAGAAAGGCTCTGAGTATTTTCCAAAGGCAGTCCATTATGCTTGTACAATCTCTAAAACCTCAGCTTTGCTTTCCAACCTTCCAATGTCTGTTATATGCTAGGACCCCAAGAGGCTTACCTAGGTCATTTTCATTTCAAGAGTTGGCCAAAGTCATGAGCAGAAGTTTAATGAAAGTTTTAAAGAATCCCCTGTGTCTGTGCATTCTCTCCTGACATAACACCCACATTTATGTCTCCATTTACTTCTGAAATGTTATTTCTGTCTCAACTTCCAGCAAAAGTGCTACTCTTTTATTGGGCTCTATTTCCTTAAAAGATGAAGTTGTTCTTCAGGAGGAAGTGCATGTGAATGTGAGCTCAAATATGGGCTTCATTTCTCTTAAAGATTGTAGCTTTGCACTTTAGCTTATCCAGTGAGTAGAAACAATTGTTCAATGTATTTGGTGTGGCCTTGTATTCTCCCTTTTGTTGCCGAGGTATAATTTACATACAATAAAATGTACAGATTTTAATGTATAGTGATTGATGAGTAAAAATAAAAGATAATTTTTATGTGACCACCAGAAAAAAAAAAGTTTTAAAATAATTCAACCACTCAATAATTGTCCCCCATTCACTTTCCAGGCAATATACCTGTAATGGGATAATCATTGTTCTTATCTTTATTACTAATATTTAGTTTTAACTTTCCCAGATATTCAAATAAACATAAATATTGAATTATTCTATGTGTTTATCATCTCTTTTCAATATAATGATTTTGAGATATATCCATCTTGTTGCACTTATCATTAACTTGCTCTTTCTTATTGCTAAGTAACTATCATCACATGAATATAGTACCATTTGTTTATTCAATTATCTCTAGATAGATATTTAATTTCTTTTCAGTTTGGGACTATTAGGAATAAAATTGATATGAGAATTCTTTATCAAAGTCTATTTTAGGTTCTTCATTTTTATTTCTCTTGGGTAAATACCTAGGAGTAGGATTGCTGGGTCAAAACAAAGATGTAAGTTTATCTTTACTTTTTTAAAAAAACTACAAAACCAGTTTTCAGTAACAGTACTGTTCCCACAAGCAATATATGAGGTCTAGTTGCTCCATGACTTCATTGCCACTTGGTAATGTCAGATTTTACTATTCTTTAGTTGATTGTAGACCAAACCAGTGTCTCCTGCTTGGTAAGCAGATTCTTTACCATTGAGCCATTACCCAAGGCCTAACACACACACTAGTTGCTCCATGACTTCAATGCCACTTGGTAATGCTAGATTTTATTATCTTTTAGCTAATTGTAAACTTACAAAAAAGCTGCAGAATAGCACAGAGTCCCCCTTACATCCCTCATCCTACTTCACTGAATGTTAACATTTTGTATAGCCAAAGTAAAATTATCAAAAACAGGAAATCAACATGTGATACAGTATTATTAACCAAAGTACAGATTTTGTTCAAATTTCACAAAATTTTATGCTAGTGTCCATTATTTGTTTTCATATCTTATTCAATATTACACATTGTATTTAGCTGCATTGAGCAGCTTCAGCTGCATGCAACAAATTCTGATAAATTCTCTTTTTCATTTTTATTCTGCTACAAATATTTTCTAATTTTTCTTGTTATGGCTTCTTAGATTCACCCAACATTTAAAAGTGGATACTTAATTTCCAAATACATGGGGTATTTAAAGTATCTTTTGATATTAATTTATCATTTAAATGCTTTCTTCTCTGCAATCACCTTCTGTTTTTTCAGTTTTGTAACTTTATTGAGGCTTGCAATGGCTAAATCAAAATGTCTTTTGGTAAATATCACGTTGCACTTGAAAATATGCAAGTTATTTTCAAATATCTTTTGATATTGATTTCTAACATAATTTCACAGTGATAAAGTCTATGATTTCAATACCTTTAGACCATGAAATTTTGCATTTTGTTTTCTGTCCCTGGATATGTTCCAGTGTCTCCTGGTTTAAAGTCTATGGGAGCTTGAATAGAATTTGCATCCTGCTGTTGTGTTTAAGTTGTATAAATTTTACTTATGTTGAATTGGTTCATAGTGCTTTTCAGGTCTATTATATCTTTCTACTTTTCTGTCTATTCATTCTAATTTTTAAGAGTTTGATAGTGAAAGTTGCTCATGTTCGACTCTTTGCAACCTCATGAATTGTACAGTCCATGGAATTCTCCAGGCCAGAATACTGGAGTGTGTAGCTTTTCCCTTCTCCAGGGGATCTTCCCAACCCAAGGATCGAACACAGGTCTCCTGCATTTCAGGCAGATTCTTTACCAGATGAGCCACCAGGGAAGCCCAAATTCCAACTAAAAATCTTAATTTATTTACTTCTTCATTTCTGCTGGTTTTGTTTTATGTATGGAACTATGCTATTAGCTATATATATATATATTTTTTTTTAATTATTACATCATCCTGCTACATTAAACCATTTATAGTTTTGCAATCTCCCTCTTTTCCTCTGATAGTAATCATACTATTATATGGTATCTGAACTTAATATCTACTACAATGTTTTATGCATACCGTTTCATGTAGTATATATTTCTTTCTTTTTTTTAATTTTTTTTAAATTTTATTTTATTTTTAAACTTTACATAATTGTATTAGTTTTGCCAAATATCAAAATGAATCCGCCACAGGTATACATGTGTTCCCCATCCTGAACCCTCCTCCTTCCTCCCTCCCCATACCATCCCTCTGGGTCGTCCCAGTGCACTAGCCCCAAGCATCCAGTATCGTGCATCGAACCTGGACTGGCAACTCGTTTCATACATGATATTTTACATGTTTCAATGTCATTCTCCCAAATCTTCCCACCCTCTCCCTTTCCCACAGAGTCCATAAGACTGTTCTACACATCAGTGTCTCTTTTGCTGTCTCGTACACCGGGTTATTGTTACCATCTTTCTAAATTCCATATATATGCGTTAGTATACTGTATTGATGTTTTTCCTTCTGGCTTACTTCACTCTGTATAATAGGCTACAGTTTCATCCACCTCATTAGAACTGATTCAAATGTATTCTTTTTAATGGCTGAGTAATACTCCATTGTGTATATGTACCACTGCTTTCTTATCCATTCATCTGCTGATGGACATCTAGGTTGCTTCCACGTCCTGGCTGTTATAAACAGTGCTGCGATGAACATTGGGGTACACGTGTCTCTTTCCCTTCTGGTTTCCTCAGTGTGTATGCCTAGCAGTGGGATTGCTGGATCATAAGGCAGTTCTATTTCCAGTTTTTTAAGGAATCTCCCCACTGTTCTCCATAGTGGCTGTACTAGTTTGCATTCCCACCAACAGTGTAAGAGGGTTCCCTTTTCTCCACACCCTCTCCAGCATTTATTATTTGTAGACTTTTGGATCGCAGCCATTCTGACTGGTGTGAAATGGTACCTCATAGTGGTTTTGATTTGCATTTCTCTGATAATGAGTGATGTTGAGCATCTTTTCATGTGTTTGTTAGCCATCTGTATGTCTTCTTTGGAGAAATGTCTATGTAGTTCTTTGGCCCATTTTTTGATTGGGTCATTTATTTTTCTGGAGTTGAGCTGTAGGAGTTGCGTGTATATTTTTGAGATTAGTTGTTTGTCAGTTGCTTCATTTGCTATTATTTTCTCCCATTCTGAAGGCTGTCTTTTCACCTTGCTAATAGTTTCCTTTGATGTGCAGAAGCTTTTAAGGTTAATTAGGTCCCATTTGTGTATTTTTGCTTTTATTTCCAATATTCTGGGAGGTGGGTCATAGAGGATCCTGCTGTGATGTATGTCAGAGAGTGTTTTGCCTATGTTCTCCTCTAGGAGTTTTATAGTTTCTGGTCTTACATTTAGATCTTTAATCCATTTTGAGTTTATTTTTGTGTATGGTGTTAGAAAGTGGTCTAGTTTCATTCTTTTACAAGTGGTTGACCAGATTTCCTAGCACCACTTGTTAAAGAGATTGTCTTTAATCCATTGTATATTCTTGCCTCCTTTGTCAAAGATAAGGTGTCCATATGTGCGTGGATTTATCTCCGGGCTTTCTATTTTGTTCCATTGATCTATATTTCTGTCTTTGTTCCAGTACCATACTGTCTTGATGACTGTGGCTTTGTAGTAGAGCCTGAAGTCAGGTAGGTTGATTCCTCCAGTTCCATTCTTCTTTCTCAAGATCGCTTTGGCTATTCGAGGTTTTTTGTATTTCCATACAAATTGTGAAATTATTTGTTCTAGCTCTGTGAAACATGTAGTATATATTTCAATTTTTTACTTTCAACCTATATGTGTGTTTGTAATTAAAATATATCTCATGTTGTATCACATCTTCTTTATCCATTCATCTATCATTGGACATTTGGGTTTCCTCTATGTCCTGACTATTGTACATACTGCTGTAGTGAACATTTTCCCAAGTTTGATCCAGCAACTTCTGAAATATTTTTAAAAGTAATATTTGCATATAGAGGTCCATAATCTCTTCTCTGGAATATTTGCGGTCAAATGTATGTTGAATTCTGCATGTTTCTGATTTTAAGGAAGTATTACTTTGTGTAATGACATCCAAAAGAGCAACTTGCAGTCAAATGCATTCTTATACCTGTGAAGATTAATAAAGCTTCTAAGGAGTGTCACATCAGTTTAGATCATATTGTCTACTGGCTGAAAATATTCCAGCTCCTCAATACTGACTTTGTTCGGTACCATTGGGGTTTCAGTATTTCATATGAAAGACTGTAGAGCTATATACTGTGGATAAGAGTGCCTCAGTACTCTGGAGTCAGATCAGATTTTAGTTGTGATTCTTACTAGATGTGTAACAATGTAAATCTCAGTTCATACATTGTTGTGAAGATAATTTATGCAAAGTGCTTAGCAGAATGCCTGGCCCACTGTAAGAAGTCAAAAAGCAGTAGCTATTATAATACTATTAGTCTTATTGAGTATAAAAAAGGTGTGAAAAGCATTTCTAGTCTTTTAAGTTGGTCTTCAGGTCTTTTTGTCTCTGTGTTAATTTCTGGATAGTGTGTGCAATTGGGTCCAAGCTATTAGATAAATTAAACTCTAGAATAATGAAAAAATAAATAAAATAATATATACCTCATGTTAGCAGCAAATAATTTAGTCTTTCTTCTTTTTAAAACTAATAACTTTTATCATTGATTAGAGGGTTTAGTAAATTTACATTTGTATTGATATTGCTTTTGACATTTGTTTTCTATTCAGCTTAAATCTTTATTGTTTCTCTGTTCTTCTTTTCCTATTTACTTTTTTTGATCATAATATAATTAGTATACCATAAAATTTACCTTTTAAGCTGTATGATTCAATAGTCTTTAATGTACACACTAGGTTGTACAGCCATCACCATTATTTAACTATAGAACACTTTCATGATGCCAAAAAAGAAAGTATTTAAAGGAGTCATTCCCCATTCCCTCTCTCCCTAGACCCTAGAAATCACCATTCTACTTTTTATTTCTATGGATTGGTCTACCTTGGACATTTCCTATAAATAGAGTCATACAATATGTGGCCTTCTCTATCTGTCTCCATTCAAATGTTTTCAGTGCTTCGGTGTTGTAGTTTACATTAGTACTTCATTTATTTTTTCTTTTGTCAGTTTTATCAGTTAATTGAGATATAATTCAGATGTGATACAATTCACTGATTTAAAGTGTACAATTCAAAGATTTTTAATATTTCA
Organism: Bos grunniens; assembly: GCF_055505025.1. Taxonomy (NCBI): domain Eukaryota; kingdom Metazoa; phylum Chordata; class Mammalia; order Artiodactyla; family Bovidae; genus Bos; species Bos grunniens. The sequence continues at coordinate 80,127,066 of NC_141194.1, read as the reverse complement.
TAGATGCACGTAACTGTCACCTCCATAAGTTTTAAAATATTTTGTCACTACAAAATACCTTATAGCTATCACCATCCCTATTTACCCATCCCCCATGCTTAGGCACGGAGAAGGCAATGGCACCCCACTCCAGTACTCTTGCCTGGAGAATCCCATGGATGGAGGAGCCTGGTAGGCTGCAGTCCATGGAGTCGCTAAGAGTCGGGCACGACTGAGCGATTTCACTTTCACTTTTCACTTTCATGCATTGGAGAAGGAAATGGCAACCTACTCCAGTGTTCTTGCCTGAAGAATCCCAGGGACGGGGGAGCCTGGTGGGCTGCCATCTATGGGGTCACACAGAGTCAGACACGACTGAAGCGACTTAGCATGCTTAGGCAAGAACTAATCAACTACCTATAGATGTAACTACTCTGGCAATAGATGGAATATCATGTAGTTATGATCATATAATATGTGGTCCTACATGATTGTCTTTTTCACTCAGTAACCTTTAAGGTTCATCCATATTGTGGCAGTTACTTATAACTCCAAGTGTAAATAAGATTCTGTTATATGTGTGTGTGTGTGTGTGTATATATATATATATATCTACCATCATTTATTTTTTCATTCTTCTGCTTATGGGCATTTGAGTTGTTTCTAGTCTTTCTGAATAATGAATAATGCTGCTGTAAGCATTCATGGAGCAATTTTTGTTTGAATACTTGTTTTCACTTCTTTTGCCTATATAATGATGGAATTCCTGGATCATGTAATAACTGTCAAATTGTTTCCAAAGCTGATGTACCATTTTAAATTCCCATCAACCATATAGGAGGCTTCCAATTTCTTCACATTGTTATCTACACTTTTTGCTGTCTATAGTGAAAGTGAAAGTGAAGTTTGCTCAGTCGTGTCCCACTCTTTGCGACCACATGGATTATACAGTCCATGGAATTTTCCAGGCTAGAATACTGGAATGGGTAGCCTTTCCCTTCTCCAGGGGATCTTCCCAACCCAGGGATCGAATCCAGGTCTCCCACTTTGCAGGCAGATTCTTTATCAGCTAAGCCACAAGGGAAGCCCAAGAATACTGGAGTGGGTAGCCTATACCTTCTCCAGTGGATCTCCGTGACCCAGGAATCAAACCGGGATCTCCTGCATTGCAGGTGGATTCTTAACCAACTCAGCTATCAGGGAAGCACTGTATATGTTATTATATCCGTCCTACCGTGCATAAAGTGGTGTCTCATTGTGATTTTGTTTTGCATTTCTGTAATTGGTATGATGTTGAGCATATTTTCATATACACTTTGGTCATTAGTATTGACATATCTTCTTTGGAAAAGTACATATTTATACCATTTGCCCAATTTTAATTGGGTTATCTGTTGCTATTGAGTAGTAAGCATTTTCATATATTCTGGTTGAAAGACACTTAGAAGACCTCTATGACTTCTAAGTATTTTCTACCATTGTGTAAGTTGTCCCTTTACTTTCTTGATGATATCACTTACAAAACTTTTTAATTTTTATGAAGTTCAATTTATCTATTTTTCTTTTGTTGCTTACTTTCAGTGTCATATTTAATGAAATATTGTTAGGTCTAGAATTATAAAGTTATATCCCTATGTTTTCTTCCTAAAGGTGTATAATTTTTACCTCTTATGTATAGATATTTGATTCATTTTTATTTAATTTTTGTAAATGGTGAAAGGTAAGGGTCCAATTTTCTCCTTTTGCATATTGACATCCAGTTATTCCAGCACCGTTTAAAAAGACTAGTCCTTCCCCCACTGAATTGTTGTCTTAGTTTGTACAGCCTGCTACAACAAAATACCATAAACTGAATGGCTTATAAACACAAAATATTTGTTACTCACAGTTCCAGAGGCTGGGAAATCCAAGATTATGGCACCGACAGGTATGGTGTCTGGTAAAGTTCCACTTCCTAGATGGCCATCTTTTCACTATAATCTCACATGGCAGAAAGGCAAGGAGCTTCCTGTAGCCTCTTTTATAGGGCACTAATCTCATGCATGAGCACTCTGCTTTCATGACTTAACCACTTCCCAAAACTCCCATCTTCTAGTAGCCCTTTGGGGTTTAGGATGTCAATATATGAATTTTAAAAGGGACACAATCATTCAGATCATAGCAATGGTCCTGGTACCTTGGTTGAAAATTAGTTGATTATAGACATATAGGTCTACTTGTGCACTCTCAATTCTATTCTGGTGATCTGTACATCTATCCTTAACATCTGTACCACATAGTCTTGATTATCATTATCTTGTAGTAAGTTTTAAAATCAGGAAGTATGAGCTCTCATACTATGTTTTATTTCAAGATTATTTTGGTTATTCTAGGTCCATGTGAATTTTAGAATTGGCTTGTCAAAGAAGTCAGCTGGGATGCTGACAGGAATTGCATTGACTCTTGAAATCACTTTGAAGAGTATTGCCATCTCAACAAATTTAAATCTCTGACCCATAGACATAAGCTTTTTTCCATTCATTTAAATTCTGTACTTTCTTTCATCAATGTTTTATACTCTTCAATTTAAAAGTTTTGGATTTCTTCTGTTAAATTTATTCTTTAGTTTATTCCTTTCAAAGCTACTGTAAATTACATTTTTTCTTAATTTCATTTATTGGATTGCTAATTGCTAGTATATAGAAATATAATTGAGTCTTGTATATTGATCTTGTATTATGCAAGTAAAAACAGTTAATTGTGGGCTTGTCATATATAGTCTTTATTATCTCAAGGCATGTTCCTTCTATATGCAATTTGTTGAAGGTTTTAATCATGAAAGAATATTATAATTTGTCAAATGCCTTTTCTGTGTCTATTGAGATGATCATGTGATTTTTATCTTTCATTTTATCAATATGGAATATCACATTTATTGACTTGCTTTTATCTACAATCCCTGCATCCTAGTCCCACTTGGTCATGATATATTATCTTTTTAAATTGTTGTCTTCAGTTTGCTAATATTTTGTTAAGGATTTTTGCATGTATATTCATCAGAGATATTGGTCTATAGTTTACCTTTTTTGTAGTCTCATTATTGGCTTCAGTATCAGAGTGATATAGTCCTTGTGACATAAGTTTGGAATTGTTCCCTCCTCTTCTATTTTTTAAAAGAGTGTGAGAAGGATTGGTATTCATTATTCTTTAAATGTTTTGTAGAATTCACAGTAAAGCCACCTGTTTCTGGACTTTTCTGTGTTGACAGGTTTTGATTACTGGTTCCATCTCCTTACTTTTTATTATCTGTTCAAGTTTCCATTTCTTCCTGAGTGCATCTAGCTAGATTGTATGTTTCTAACACTATATTTCTTCTAAGTTACCCAATTTGTTGGCATATAATTGTAATGATAGTTTCATAAGCCTATATATTTCCATGGTATCTGGTTTAATGTCTCCTTTTTTTATTTCTGATTTTATTTATTTGAGTTTTCTCTCCTTTTTCTTAGTTTGTCTAACTGTTTGTCAGTTTTGTTTATCTTTTGAAAAAACAGATGTTTGTTTGGTTGATCTTTTCTATTGTTTTTCTGGTTATCAATTCCATTTACTTCAGTTCTAATCTTTATTATTTCTTTCCTCATGTTAACTTTGGCCTTAATATTTTCTTATTTTTCTAGTTTTCTGATGTATCTATTTAGATTATTTATTTAAGATCTTTATATTTTCTTAATATACGCATTTATTGCCATAAATTTCCCTCTCAGAACTGCTTTTGCAGCGTCCCATAAATTTTGGCATATTATGTTTCCTTTCTTTTTTTAGACTTTTAAAAATTCCCCTTTTGATTTCTACTTTGACCCATTGGTGGTTCCAAATTATGTTGTTCAATTTCTACATATTTGTAGATTGTCCAGCTTTCCTTTTTTCTAGTTTCATATCATTGTTCTCAGAAATGATACTTGATATGATTTTAATCTTTTTAAATTTGCTAAAACTTATTTTGTGACCTATCATATGACATATCCTGGAGAATGTTCCATGTGTGCTCAAGAAAAATGTACATTCTGTTGCTATTGGATAGCATGTTCTATAAACGCCTTCTAGGTTCATTTGGCCTAATATATTGTTCAAATATAGCATTTCCTTGTTGATTTTCTGATGATATATCCATAACTGAAAATGCAGTATTGAAGCCTCCTACTATTATTGTATTGTTATTTTCCACTTCACATGTGTTCGGTTTGGTTCAGTCCCTCAGTCGTGTCTGACTCTTTGTAACCCCATGAATTGCAGCACGCCAGGCCTCCCTGTCCATCACCAACTCCAGGCGTTTACACAAACTCATGTCCATCTAGTCGGTGATGCCTTCCAGCCATCTCATCTTCTGTCATCCCCTTCTCCTCCTGCCCCCAATCCCTCCCAGCATCAGGGTCTTTTCCAATGAGTCAACTCTTCGCATGAGGTGGCCAAAGTATTGGAGTCTCAGCCTCAGCATCAGTCCTTCCAATAAACACCCAGGACTGGTCTCCTTTAGGATGGACTGGTTGGATCTCCTTGCAGTTCAAGGGACTCGCAAGACTCTTCTCCAACACATTTGCTTAATATATTTAGGTGTTCTGATCTTATTATTCTAAAAATAACTTTTCTCTTGTTACCTTTTTTAGCTTAAATTCTATTTTGTCTGATATAAGTATAGCTAAGCCTGCTTTCTTTTGGTTTCCATTCACATGGAATATCTGTTTCCATCCCTCCACTTTGAGTCTATGAGTGTCCTTAAAGCTTAAGTGTGTCACTTACATATAGCATACAAGTGTCTTGTAGCTTTTGGTTACATTTAGCTACCCTGTGCCTTTTGATTGATGAATTCAATCATTTGTATATGGAGTAATTATTGATGTGTGAGTATTGGCTCACAAAGAATCAGACATGACTGAGCACACACACACACACACACACACAAAGACTTAATAATGTCATCTTATTAATTGTTTTCTGATTGTTTTGTATTTCCATTGTTGTTTTTTCCTCTACTTCTGCCTTTGTAAATTGGTCATTTTCCATGGTGGTATGCCCTATTTTGCCTTTCTTTATTTTTCTCCTTCTTGTCTAGGCTTTGCTTTGTAGTTACCATGATCCTTATGGAAGACATCTCATAGGTAAAACAGTCCACTTTAAGCTGATGGCAACTTAACTTTAATCAAATACAAAAGCTTTACCCTTTTACTTCCCCCTTTTATTATCTCATATCATTATTTACCTCTTTCTATGTTGTATATTTATTAACACATTGTGTTGTTGTTGTTCAGTCACTGAATCGTGTCCGACTGTTTTGCAACCCCGTGGACTATAGCCCGCCAGGCTCCTTGGTCCATGAGATTTCCCAGACAAGAATACTTGTTGCTGTTGCTGATTAGTTGCTAAGACATGTCTGACCTTTGTGACCCCATGGACTGTAGCCCACCAGGCTCCTCTGTCCATGGGATTTCCTGGGCAAGAATACTGGAGCAGGATGCCATTTCATTCTCCAGGGGATCTTCCCAACACAGGGTTTGAACCCATGTTTCCTGCATCTCCTGCATTGGCAGGTGGATTCTTTACTGCTGAGTCACCTGGGAAGCCCTAACACATTATAGTAGCTATAATTATCTTTAATACTTCTTTCTTTTGACATTAATGCTATAATTAAATGATTACCACCAACTTACTACAGATTTAGTTTTCTAAGTCTACCTGTATATTTAGCTTTACCAGTATATTGGATATTTCGGGGTTCCCCTGGTAGCTCAGATGGTAAAGAATTCACTCATTTTCATGTCACTGATTAGTGTTTTTTAGCTTCTGCTTGAAGAACTTACAGTATTTCTTGTGAAGTCTAGTGGTGATAAACTCCCTCAGCTTTTGTTTGTCTAGGAAAGTATTCTTCCTTCATATCTGAAGGATAACTTTTTGTAAAAAGTATGCTTGGCTGGCTATTTTCTCTTTCAATGATTTGAAAATGTCTTTCCACTCTCCCCTGGCATGTAGTGTTTCCTCTGAGAAATCTGCTAATAGCCAAATTGTGGGGTGGGGGGTGGGAAGTAGGCAGTCCTTTGTAGGTTACAATCTTTACTTCTCTGGCTGCTTTATCCTTGGGTTTTGACAGTTGCATTGTAATGTCTGAAGAATGTATTTTTGCATTGAGATAAAGGGTGATCTATTAAGCTTTGTGAACTTGAATGTCCAATTCTCTCCCTGGAATTAGGACATTCCCAGTTATTATTTCTTTAATTTTCTGCTCCTCTCTCATTTTTTTTCTTATTCTGGAATCTCAATTATTCTAATATTTACACTTTTGATGGGACCCCATAGATCACATAATTTTTCTTCAGTTTTTCATGTTTTTCTTTGTTCTCCTTTAACTTGAATATTTCAAAATTCTTATTCTCTAACTCATTTATTTTCTCTTCCATTTGCTCTATTCTAATGTAGACGCTATTACGTTTTTTCATTTCATTCATTGAGTTGTTCAATTCCAGAATTTTAAAACATAATTTATATCTCTTTGTTAAAATCTCATTTTGACCATGCTTTTTTTTCCCCCAATATTTTATCGAATTGTCTTTTTGACGTTTCTTGTAGCTAGTTGAATTTCCTCAGAATAGCTATTTTGATTTTTTTATCACAAAATTACTTGCCTTTGAACTCAGTTATTGGAGAATTAATTTTTTGGTGTGTGTGTGATGGTATATTTCCTTGATTTTTTTTTATGTTGTAGTTTTGCCTTGCTGTTTTCACACTTGAAGTAATAGACACATCCTTAAATATTTGCTAGGTGTCTACAGATGCAGTATTCTGTTAAATTTTGTTATTATGTGGAGTTTTCTATGCCTTTATAATATATAGGTACACCTGCTCCACTCTTCACTCCCTCTTATGCCAGAATTCTTAAGCATTTTTGCCTTACCTGGTTCTTACCATTCAACAGGCTGGCTACTTAAAATTTCTTTGTTTTCCAGGAGGTGGCACTATAGCTCAAGTTTGTGGTTTCTACCTTCAGATCAGATCAGAACAGTCGCTCAGTCATGTCCGACTCTTTGCAACCCCATGAATCGCAGCACGCCAGGCCTCCCTGTCCATCACCAACTCCCGGAGTTCACCCAGACTCACGTCCATCGAGTCAGGGATGCCATCCAGCCATCTCATCCTCTGTCGTCCCCTTCTCCTCTTGCCCCCAATCCCTCCCACCATCAGTCTTTTCCAATGAGTCAACTCTTCACATGAGGTGGCCACACTACTGGAGTTTCAGCTTTAGCATCATTCCTTCCAAAGTAATCCCAGGGCTGATCTCCTTCAGAATGGATTGGTTGAATCTCCTGGCAGTCCAAGGGACTCTCAAGAGTCTTCTCCAACACCACAGTTCAAAAGCATCAATTCTTCGGCACTCAGCTTTCTTCAAAGTCCAACTCTCACATCCATACATGACCACAGGAAAAACCAGAGCCTTGACTAGACGAACCTTTGTTGGCAAAATAATGTCTCTGCTTTTGAACATGCTATCTAGGTTGGTCATAACTTTCCTTCCAAGGAGTAAGCGTCTTTTAATTTCATGGCTATAATCACCATCTGTAGTGATTTTGGAGCCCAGAAAAATAAAGTCTGACACTGTTTCCACTGTTTCCCCATCTATTTGCCATGAAGTGATGGGACCAGATGCCACTATCTTAGTTTTCTGAATGTTGAGCTTTAAGCCAACTTTTAACTCTTCTCTTTCACTTTCATCAAGAGGCTTTTTAGTTCCTCTTCACTTTCTGCCATAAGGGTGGTGTCATCTGCATATCTGAGGTTATTGATATTTTTCCTGGCAATCTTGATTCCAGCTTGTGTTTCTTCCAGTCCAGCATTTCTCATGATGTACTCTGCATAGAAGTTAAATAAACAGGGTGACAATATACAGCCTTGATGAACTCCTTTTCCTATTTGGAACCAGTCTATTGTTCCATGTCCAGTTCTAACTGTTGCTTCCTGACCTGCATACAAATTTCTCAAGAGGAAGATCAGGGGGTCTGGTATTCCCATCTCTTTCAGAATTTTCCATAGTTTATTGTGATCCACACAGTCAAAGGCTTTGGCATAGTCAATAAAGCAGAAATAGATGTTTTTCTGGAACTCTCTTGCTTTTTCCATGATCCAGTGGATGTTGGCAATTTGATCTCTGGTTCCTCTGCCTTTTCTAAAACCAGCTTGAACATCAGGAAGTTCACGATTCACATATTGCTGAAGCCTGGCTTGGAGAATTTTGAGCATTACTTTACTAGTGTGTGAGATGAGTGTAATTGTGTGGTAGTTTGAGCATTCTTTGGCATTGCCTTTCTTTGGGATTGGAATGAAAACTGACCTTTTCCAGTCCCGTTGCCACTGCTGAGTTTTCCAAATTTGCTGGCATATTGAGTGCAGCACTTTCACAGCATCATCATTCAGGATTTGGAATAGCTCAACTGGAATTCCATCACCTCCACTAGCTTTGTTCTACCTTACCTACAGATGATTCCTTGTTTTCTGAGCACGCTCCCTAGCCACCAGAGGTCTCCCTCACCAATACATAATGGAGCACACACAAGGAGTTGTCCACAGTGGGTGGACTTGTGGGTCAAGCATTTAGGGCACTGGAGGTGCCTACAGATCTGGTAAGAGACCCCCAGGTGTGGTAATACCAGAGACTTTCTCCTCAATGCAATTCATTTAATACCCTTTAACAGTTTTATTTGCCTCTCTCCAGTCTCCTCCCTCCCCAAGTCATGGAGGTTTGGCCTCATTACTCTGGGTGCTGCTGGAGAAACCTGTTTCTCCAGTCACATCTGGCATAACTGGGGTAGCCAAACACTCACTCATTGCTCTTCTTTCCCCTTTGCAAGGGAGGTCAGTTTGGGGCTGCACTGCACAGGCCTACAAGGCCAGCACTTTCCCAGCTTTAAGACTGAAGAAAGAACCCAAAGTGAGCAACAGAGACATCAGTGGTTTAATGGATGAGGTTGCTTATGCATCTGAAGCAAGGTCCTAGACAGACATCCTGCCTTGTGTGGCAGACAGCAGGCAGGAAATGATGGCAGTCTTTGCTCCTAGAGGAAAGGGGAGATTCCCAGTTGTAGGGGAAGTTGATATATTTGGGCTCATTAGTTACCAGGGAAACCAGCAGAGGGCCACACCACTCAGTAACCCCTTTATAAGAACAATCATCACCTGGGGCCTGGGGCAAGTGTGTAGGAAAGTCAGTCATGTGAGTAGGGTGTAAGTGAAGCAGGTATTGGTTGGGCAGGGGATGTACAGAGAGCAAGAGAACAGCCATCTTGAGTGACCTGACCATAGAGTCAGCTGTTACTTCTTTAAACATTTGTCCTGTTCTTCTCTCTCTCTCTCCTCTCCATCTGATATTTCTATTATATTTATTTCAGGATACTTAACAGCATCCTGAAATTAGATATTTTAAATACTATATTGTAGTAACTCTTAGTACCTGCCCCCCTCCAGGGTTTGTTTTTGTTATTTGCTTTTTTATTTACTTAGTGATTGGTTGGATTACTTTAGTGAGGTCTATTTGGGTTTCCCTGGTAACTCAGCTGGTAAAGAATTCACCTGCAATGTAGGAGACCCTGGTTCAATTCCTGGGTCAGGAAGATCCCCTGGAGAAGGGACAGTCTACCCATTCCAGTATTTTTCAGCTTCCCTGGTGGTTCAGATGATAAAGAATCTGCCTGCAATGCAGGAGACCTGGGTTCGATCCCTGGGTTGGGAAGAACCCACTCCAATATTCTTGCTCGGAGAATCCCCATAGATAGAGGAGCCTGACCGGCTATAGTTCATGTGGTCGCAAAGGGTCAGACAGGACTGAGTGACTGACTATGCATGAACAGCATTCTCCCCTTGCAGTGTTTAACTTCTTATGTTACTCCTCAGGGGCACACAGCCTTTGGTTTGTCCAAAGTCACCCTGGATGGCAATGCTTTTGGCAAGGATCTTTTTACCTTAGCCACATCCAGCTGTTAAGCTCCACTAACTGCTCACTGATTGCTGTATTGTTTCCAACAAGGCAAGGGGCCTCAAGGTGCTCTAAGGACTAATTCAATTAAATTTGGGCTCCTTCACAGCAGCAGTTCTGAGGTCAGTGTTTGAAATTCTGTCTCTAGGCAGGATCCTCCCAACTGTCTCTCACCCAATTCCTCTGCTTTCTCCCAGGCAAAATCTCTGTTCCATTACCTGTGTAGAGGTGGACATACTGGCATGCTCTTCTCTGAGCAACAATCTTGCTTGGGAGCTACACACTCTGTTGGATAAGGGTAGGCCATATCCTGAAATCTTATTGACTTGTCTCCCCTGGTGTGGAACCACCACCTTATGGGCCAGGGCAAAGGCAATTAGTACCCAGAATTCTCAGCAGTAATATACCCATAGTAAAGCCTCCATTCAATTCAACACTCAGTTAAGTTTATCTTATGTGGGAAGTGTTTGCGATGCCCCCAAACAATTACAATAGTAACATCAAAGATCATTGATTACAGATCATCATAAAAAATATAATATTAACATAATTTTGAAATATTGTGAGAATTACTGAAATGTGACACAAAGCAAGCAAATGCTGTTAGAAAAATGGCACCGACCATCTTGCTTGTAACAAGGTTACATACAACAACCTTCAATTTGTGAAAAACACAGTATCTGTGAAGAGTAATAAAACAAAGCACAATAAAACAAGGTACACCTGTGTGTTGAGTTACTTGGTATTGTCTCATACATCTCATACTTTCTTAATCCTGTTTTATCTTTTTAGTCTGTGCTCACTGATTCTTCTGGCCCTTGAAATCTACTGTTTTGCCATCCAATGACTTTTTTGTTGTTGTTTATTGAGTTTCATAAACATTATAATTTCCACTTGGTTTTTTTACAGTTGCCATTTTTCTACTCATTATCATTCCAACCATGAATATATTTTCCTCTAATTCACTGAACATTTCAAATACTTCCTTTGAGATTCAATCCTTAAAAAAAATTTGTTGAGATATAATTGACATTAACATTATATTAGTTTCAAGCACAAAATATGATTTGACATTGGTATATATTATGAAATGATCACCACAATAAGTTAACATCTGTCATCAAACACAGCTATAAATTTTTTGTGATGAAAACATTTAAGATCTCAGATCTAGTCTTTTAAATCCAATATTTGTGGCCAATAAATATAGTTTAGTTATATTGACTTCTCTTTTCACTAATTGTGTTTCCCACCTTTCTGTTCCTTTGGATAGCTGATAATTTCTGATTTAAAACCAGACATTGTTGTATTTTGTGATAGTCTAGAGTTTGTTTTCTCTTGTGAAGATTATTGTTTTTGCCTTATACTAAGCAGTTATCCTTCTGGACTCAAACTATAAAACTTGTGTCCCCCACATTATGCAGCATCTAATATCTCCATTCATTTTCTTGACTTCCAGCTCCTTTGTTTTTAGTGTATTCTTCCAATATTTCAATGCTGCCTGTGTAGTTTAAAGATCCATGAATAATTGGGGCAGAGTTTATATACAGATTTACAGGTTGCTAACATATTACTGAAGAATTCTACATCTATCTATCTATCTATCTATATATATATATACACATATATATGATATTGTTCTATAAAAAGTTCTATCAGATAAAGTCCTTATCACATTATCCAGGTTTTCTTATCAGGGTTATACTGGCCTCATAAAATTCAGTTAAGGATATTTCTTCCTTTTTTATTTTCTGAAACCATTTGTGTAAATTTGGCATTTCTTAAATGTTTGAAAGAATTCCTAAGTGAAGCCATTTGGATCTCAGATGGGATTTGGAGAAGATTTTAAATGTTAATTCAGTTACTTTGATAGGTGAAATTTCGATTTTCTATTTCTTTCCAGTTTGACTCACTCTAGTTCATAGCCAGTTACATAAGGCAAAGATAAATAATAAAGATAACATAGATTAGGGGAAAGGTTAAAACTTTTTAACTTGAAGATAACAACCGTCTATGTGGAAACAAGGAATCTACTAAAAAAAAAAAAAAAAAAAACTACTAATATAAACAAGTAAATTTAGCAAGGTATACCTGTATGTGTCTTCATATTTAAAATTTATCTCTTTTATTTGCTGAAGAATTGATACTTTTGAACTTTGTGTTGGAGAAGACTCTTGAGAGTCCCTTGGACTTCAAGGATATCCATCCAGTTCATCCTAAATGAAATCAGTCCTGAATATTCATTGGAAGGACTGATGCTGTAGCTGAAGCTCTGATACTCTGGCCACATGATATGAAGAACTGACTCATTGGAAAAGACCCTGATTCTGGGAAAGATTGAAGGTGGGAGGAGAAGGGGATGACAGAGGATGAGATGGTTGGATGGCATCACTGACTCAATGGACATGAGTTTGAGTAAACTCCGGGAGTTGGTGATGGACAGGGAGGCCTGGTGTGCTGCAGCCATGGGGTCACAAAGAGTCAGACACGACTGAGCAACTGAACTGAACTGAACTGAACTGAGTCTTGCTTTTTAATCCTACTATAAAAAATGTTGTCTTCTAACTAGAGTGGAGAAGGCAATGGCATCCCACTCCAGCACTCTTGCCTCGAAAATCCCGTGAACAGAGGAGCCTGGTGCTAAGAGTTGGACACGACTGAGCGACTTCACTTTCACTTTTCACTTTCATGCATTGGAGAAAGAAATGGCAACCCACTCCAGTGTTCTTGCCCGGAGAATCCCAGGGATGGGGGAGCCTGGTGGGCTGCGTCTATGGGGTTGCAGAGTTGGACATGACTGAAGCGACTTAGCAGCAGCAGCAGCTAACTAGAGTATTTGGTCCAATTACATTTCATGCAATTATTAATATTATGGATTTAAGTCTGACATCTTTTTCTTTGCTTTCTATCTGTTTGATTTTTGATCCTCTGTTCTTTTCTTGCCTTCTCTTCTCTCTTCAACCCCATGGACTGTAGCCCTCCAGGCTCCTCTGTCCATGAGATTTTCCAGGCAAGAATACTGGAGTGGGTTGTCTATTCCTTCTCCAAGGTATCTTCCCAACCTAAGGATTGAACCTGGATCTCCTACACTGCAGGCAGGCTCTTTACTGTCTGAGCCACCAGGGAAGCTCTGCTCTTCTGTCTACCAAATATTATTAGCATTACATTTCAATTCCTTTATTTTTTTTTAACCATACATCTTTTAAATTGTATTTAGTTGATCTAGGTTGATCTAGGAATTACTGAATGCTTTCTTAGCTCATGACTATCCCTAAATGTAATAATACACCACTTCAGACTTCAGAAATGTAAAAAACTTAAAATAGTACAATTTCATTCACCAAGTATTTTCTTTTTGCTTTTTTCATATATGCTATTTCTACATATAGTATTGACATAACCTTAAATTTAAATTATTTTTGTTTCCAAGCTTCACTTATACATTCCAAGAAATTAGGATAAAACAAAAAGTAGTCTTTCATATTTAGTTACATATTTACCATTTCACATGCTCCTCTTTCCCTTTACATATCTGAATTTCCACCTGGTATCACCTCCATCAACCTCTAAAGACATTCTTTTAATGAAAATCTATCAGAAACAAATTATTCCAGCCTTTAGTTTATTTGAAAAGCATCTTAATTTTACCCTTATTTTTGAAGGATCTGTTCACTGAATATAAAATTATGGGATGATGGGTGTGTTTTGTTTATATTTACTCTCTCCCATCACTTCATGGGAAATAGATGGGGAAACAGTGGAAACAGTGTCAGACTTTATTTTTCTGGGCTCCAAAATCACTGCAGATGGTGACTGCAGCCATGAAATTAAAAGACGCTTACTCCTTGGAAGAAAAGTTATGACCAACCTAGATAGCATATTCAAAAGCAGAGACATTACTTTGCCAACAAAGGTCCATCTAGTCAAGGCTATGGTTTTTCCAGTGGTCATGAATGGATGTGAGAGTTGGACTGTGAAGAAGGCTGAGCACCAAAGAATTGATGCTTTTGAACTGTGGTGTTGGAGAAGACTCTTGAGAGTCCCTTGGACTGCAAGGAAATCCAACCAGTCCATTCTGAAGGAGATCAGCCCTGGGATTTCTTTGGAAGGAATGATGCTAAAGCTGAAACTCCAGTACTTTGACCACCTCATGTGAAGAGTTGACTCATTGGAAAAGACTCTGATGCTGGGAGGGATTGGGGGCAGGAGGAGAAGGGGACAACAGAGGATGAGATGGCTGGATGGCATCCCTGACTCGATGGACGTGAGTCTGGGTGAACTCCGGGAGTTGGTGCTGGACAGGGAGGCCTGGCATGCTGCGGTTCATGGGGTCGCAAAGAGTCAGACACGACTGAGTGACTGAACTGAACTGAACTGAAAAAGAAAGTTTCATTGTCTTCTGTTTTCCGTGGAATCTCTGTGAAAGTTCTTGGATATTTCTCTATTAATTCTGTCTATGAAATGTGTCATTTGAGTATAATATTGTTACATTTTATTTCCTTTGGGTTTATTTTACTGAAGATTTCTTGAGCTTCATAGACCTATAGTTTAATACTTTTCACAAAATTTGAGAAGTTTTTACCATTATTTCTTCAAATTTTTGCCTGTCCCATCATTTATCCTCTTCTTCTGATACTCCAATTACATGTGTGTTAACTTAGTGTCAGTGTTAGTTGCTCAGTCATGTCTGACTCTTTGTGACCCTGTGGACTCTAGCTCACCAGGCTCCTCTGTCCATGGAGTTCTCCAGGCAAGAATACTGGAATGGGTAGCCATTCACTTCTCCAGGGGATCTTCCTGACCCAGGGATCAAACCAGGGTCTCTCACATTGCAGGCAGCTTCTTTACTGTCTGAGCCACCAGAGATTTTGTGTTTTACATTGTCCCACAAGTCACTGAAACCCTATTTTTGATTTTTTTTCTTTTTTGTTCTGATTAATTTGTGTAAATATCTCCTAGTTCATGATTCCTTTCGTCTGCCATCTCCACTTATCTGTTAAACTTGTCCAGTTTATTTTTTACTGGGACCGCATTTGCCTTTAAGTCCTTAAACCTCTTAATAACATTTGCTATGAATTCCTTATCTGATTTCTTACCCAACATTAGGTGGTCCATAGAGTCTTTTTTTCATTGACTACTTTTTTATGTGATTAATATAGTAATTTCCTATTTCTTAGCTTAACTATTTTTTTTGTAATTTTATGCACAGCAGTGTAAATGATGCATTGCAAAGAATGTGGAATATATTGTTTCTTTTAAAGAGTGTTCAATTTGGGGCTGGCATACTATTAATTTATTGTCTGTTCTTCTCGATCCTGCTGAAGTTCAGTTTTAGGCTTTATTATGGTGTATCTTTAAAGGCATGGTTGTTCTTTTGTTTCAACTGAATCCTCAAGATGTAAATCATGTGTTAATGTAGTTTCTTCCTTCTGACTGGGCCAGATTCTAACTTCTAGGACTATATAACTTCTAGTATCTTTGTTCTATTCTTGTCCCCGTAGCTACCACTTTCTGCTAGGCATTATGGAGTCTCATCTGTGGATGTGCAACCTAGTCCTCAATCAGGTTCCTGGGAGGTATGCTCATAAATAGTTCTTGATCTCCTCTTCTGCATGGTTCCCTCTTCTTTTATACCCTTCCCAGGAAGTCTCAGATGCTTTGGCAGCCCTGAACTCTGATTCTGCCTCTTAGTTCAGCAGGAGAGTCAATCCCTTTTTGGGCTCCACATCTCTATGTCAGAGTCAAGAAACTATCTCCGGAAAGAGAGGAGTATGATATATAAAGGATTTATCTCGTGTTTCCCTTAACTCAAAAAGCAAAATTATCCACCAACTATTGCCAAATGCCTGAAAAAAATTCTCATATATTCTGTCCAATTTGATCATTGTTTTTGTAAGGGTGGCGTGTCTGATGCCAAAAACTCTGTCATAGCTGAAAAGAAAAAAAAAGTTGAATTTAAAATAATTTATTTCATCATTTTGATTAATGTGAATGCTATATATTGACTGTCTTCAAGTTCATTGGTCATTACTTCTATTGATGCCATTTCTTTCTCCAGGGTATCTTCCCAATCCAGGGTTTGAACCTGGGTCTCCTGCATTGCTTGCAGATTTTTTAACATCTGAGCCACCAGTTCAGTTCAGTTCAGTCGCTTAGTCGTGTCCAACTCTTCGCTACCCCAAGGACTGCAGCACGCCAGGCCTCCCTGTCCATCATCAACTCCCAGAGTTTACTCAAACTTACGTCCATTGAGTCGGTGATGCCACCCAACCATCTCATCCTCTGTCGACCCCTTCTCCTCCCCCCTTCAACCTTTCCCAGCATCAGGTTCTTTTCAAATGAGTTAGTTCTTTGGATTGGGTAGCCAAAATATTGGAGTTTCAGCTTCAGCACCAGTCTTTCCAATGAATACTCAGAACTGATTTCGTTTAGGATGGACTTGTTGGATCTTCCTTAAGTCCAAGGGACTCTCAAGAATCTTCTCCAACACCACAATTCAAAAGCATCAATTCTTTGATGCTCAGCTTTCTTTATATTCCAACTCTCACATCCATATATGACTACAGGAAAAACCATAGCTTTCACTAGATGGACCTTTGTTGGCAAAGAAATGTCTCTGCTTTTTAATATATTGTGTATGTTTGTCATAGCTTTTCTTCCAAGGAGCAAGCATATTTTAATTTCATGCGTACAGTCATCATCTGCAGTGATTTCTGCAAAGATGGGTACAATAAAGGACAGAAATGGTATGGGCCTAACAGAAGCAGAAAATATTAAAAAGAGGTGGCAAGAATACACAGAACTATACAAAAAAGATCTTCACAACCCAGATAATCACGATGGTGTGATCACTCACCTAGAGCCAGACATCCTGAACGTGAAGTCAAGTGGGCCTTAGGAAGCACCACTATGAGCAAAGCTAGTGGAGTTGATGGAATTCCAGTTCAGCTATTTCAAATCCTAAAAGATGATGCTGTGAAAGTGCTACACTCAATATGCCAAAAAATTTGGAAAATTCAGCAGTGGCCACAGGACTAGAAAAAGTCAGTTTTCATTGCAATCCCAAAGAAAAGCAATGCCAAAAAATGCTCAAACTACCACATAATTGCACTCATCTCACACGCTAGTAAAGTAATGCTCAAAAATTTCCAAGCCAGGCTTCAACAGTATGTGGACTGTGAACTTCCAGATGTTCAAGCTGGTTTTAGAAAAGGCAGAGGAACCAGAGATCAAATTGCCAACATCCATTGGATCATCGAAAAAGCAAGAGATTTCCAGAAAAACATCTACTTCTGCTTTATTGACTGTGTCAAAGCCTTTGACTGTGTGGATCACAACCAACTGTGGAAAATTCTTAAAGAGATGGGCATACCATACCACTTGACCTGCCTCTTGAGAAATCTGTATGCAAATCCGGAAGCAACAGTTAGAACAGAACATGGAACAACAGACTGTTTCCAGATAAGGAAAGGAGTACGTCAAGGCTGTATATTGTCACCCTGCTTATTTAACGTATGTGCAGAGTGCATCATGAGAAAGAAATGCTGGGCTTGATGAAGCACAAGCTGGAATCAAGATTGCCGGGAGAAATATCAATAACCTCAGATATGCAGATGACACCATCCTTATGGCAGAAAGTGAAGAAAAACTAAAGAGCCTCTTGATGAAAGTGAAAGAGAAGAGTGAAAAAGTTGGCTTAAAACTCAGCATTCAGAAAACTAAGATCATGGCATCTGGTCCCATCACTTCATGGAAAATAGATGAGCCACCAGGGAAGCCCTCTATTGATGCCATACAATGATTTTTTTTTTTTTTTAATAATGAATATTTTCAGTTTTATAGAATTTCCTCTTTTCTTTAGTTTCCACATCTATCCTGAAATTCCCACATCTATAATCATGTGTTTATTTTTAGTAGATTATTTAATATTTATCATAGTTAAAGACTTTGTTAATTTCAATATCTTGGTCATGTGTGGATCTATTTCTATTAACTTATTTTATTCTTGACTGTGGGTCACATTTGTCTGTTTGTATACTTAGTAATTGTATAAACATATTCTTATGGAGGCTTCGTTTTCTGTTTTTTTTTTTATGGTGGGTTCCAGGTTTGCTTTTATTCCTAAAGTAAATCCTTCAGTCTTAAGAATTTGGCTTTTTTCCTAAGGCATGCTCCATCTGAGTATAGATGAAAACTATAAGTTGGTGTGATGCAAACTCCCAACTCTATTTTTTCTGCAATAGAAAGCTATTGAGATCTCTGTTAAATATTTTCAACCTCTCAAATGTTGCTTACTCCATGAGATCCTTGGAGAGTCACCAATAAAGGACTCAGGTGCCAAAAAAGAATGTGAAGGAACAGAAATGTTAAGACCCCTCCTCCCTGTAGCTTGTCCTTTTTCTGATTGCACAGTGCCCTGTAGTTTCTACCTGCTTTTTATTCACTATCAAGTATCTTCAAATGTTGGGTTTTTTAAATTTTGTTCAGATTTATGACTGTGGTCAGCAGGAGAGCTAGTCTTCTATAGCTTAGGCTTCCATAGCTAGTCTTCTATAGCTATTATTAGACTTAAAACTGGAAGTTTGTAACTTTTGAGACTATCTTGATTCAATTCCCCCTCCTTCCAACTCCCACATCTGGTAACCACAAATCTGATCTCTTTTTCTATGAGTTTGTTTATGAAATGTAATTGACTTACAACACTATGTTAGTTCCTGGTACACAACATAGTGTCTCAATATTTCTATACATTTCAAATTCATCACCGTGAGAAGTCTAGTTACAGTATGTCACCATACAAAGACATTACCTAATTATTGACTATATACACTGTACTCTACATTTTTATACCCATAACTCATTTATTTTTAACTAGAACTCTGTACCTAATCTCCCTCACCAATACTCCCCTTCCCTACACCCCTCCTCTCTGGAAAAAACCTGTTTGGTCTCATGTCTGTGACTCTGTTTCAGTTTTGTTACATTTATTCATTTTGGTTTTTATCCACATATAAGTGAAATCATATGTCAATTTGAAAACAAATTGACATTGTACGACTTTTTTCACTTAATATAATACCCCCTAGGTCCATCCATGTTGTTGCAAATGGCAATGTTTCATTTTTTTTTTTAATTTATGGCTGAGTAATGGCTCATTCTCTGTGTATATACATATACCACATCTTCTTTATCTATGCATATATTGATGAGCACCTGGGTTGATTCCATTATTTTGGCTATTATATACAACACTGTCATGAACATGAGATGCATAAATCTTTTCAAATTAGTGTTTTATGCTTTCTTTAAATAAATACCAAGGAGTAAAATTGCTGAATTTTACAGTAGTTCTATTTTTTTTTTTTTTTAAGGAATCTCCATAATGTTTTTCAGAGTGGCTGCACCAATTTACATTCCCACCAAGAGTGCACAATTGTTCCCTTTTCTCCACATTCTCACCAACAGTGATTATTTGTTGTCATTTTGATAATAGCTATTCTGACAGGTGTGAAGTGATATCTCATTGTGGTTTTGATTTGTACTTCCCTGATGACTGGTGATGTTGAGGATATTTTCATGTGCCACTTAGCCATCTGTATATCTTCTTTGAAAAAATAAATGCTTAGGTCCTCCCCAATTTTTTAAATTAGTTGTTTATTTTTGATTTGTGTGAGTTCTTTGTGTATTTTGGAGATAACCCCTTATTAGTTGCATCATTTATCTTCTCCCATTAAGTAGGCAGCCTTTTCATTTTGTTGATAGTTTCTTTTGTTCTGCAAAAGCTTTTTAATTTGATGTAGTTCCGTTTGTTTTTCTTTGATGACCTTGCCTGAGGAGACTTATTCAAAAAGTATTACTAAGACCAATGTTATTAAGCACACTGTCTACATTTTCTTCCTGGAGTTTTATGGTTTCAGGTCTTACATCTAAGTTTTCAATCTATTTTGAGTTTATTTTTATAGATGGTCTATGAAAATAGTTCAGTTTCATTCTTTTACATGTAGCTGTCCAGTTTTACCAACACCATTTATTGAAGATGTCTTTTCTCCATTTTATATTCTTGCTTCCTCTATCATAGATAAACTGACCATATAACTGTGGATTCATTTTTAGGCTCTCTATTCTCTCCCATTGATTTAAGTGTCTGTTTTCTGAGCCACTACCACACTGCTTTTATTATTGTAAATAGTAATGTAGTTAGAAATCAGGGAGCACGATATCATTGGCTTTGTTCTTCTTTCTCAAGATGGTTTTGACTCTTGTGGATCTTTTGTGTTTCCATACAAATTTTAAATTTATTTGTTCTAGTTGTGGAAAATGCCCTTTGGTATTTGATAGAGATTATACCAAATCTGTCCTTTATCGAGCCATCTTTGCATGAAATGTTCCCTTGGTATCTCTAATTTTATTGAAGAGATCTCTAGTCTTTCCCATTCTGTTGTTTTCCTCTATTTCTTTGCATTGATCGCTGAGGAAGGCTTTCTTATCTCTTCTTGCTATTCTTTGGAACTCTGCATTCAGATGTTTATATCTTTCCTTTTCTCCTTTGCTTTTCGCTTCTCTTCTTTTCACAGCTATTTGTAAGGCCTTCCCAGACAGCCATTTTGCTTTTTTTATTTCTTTTCCATGGGAATGGTCTTGATCCCTGTCTCCTTTGCAATGTCAGGGACCTCCATCCATAGTTCATCAGGCACTCTATCAGATCTAGTCCCTTAAATCTATTTCTCACTTCCACTGTATAATCATAAGGGATTTGATTTAGGTCATACCTGAATGGTCAAGTGCTTTTCCCTACTTTTTTCAATTTAAGTCTGAATTTGGCAATAAGGAGCTCATGATCTGAGCCATAATCAGCTCCGGGTCTTGTTTTTGCTGACTGTATAGAGCTTCTCCATCTTTGGCTGCAAAGAATATAATCAATCTGATTTCGCTGTTGACCATCTGGTGATGTCCATGTGTAGAGTCTTCTCTTGTGTTGTTGGAAGAGGGTGTTTGCTATGACCAGTGCATTTTTTTCACAAAACTCTATTAGCCTTTGCCCTGCTTCATTCCGTATTCCAAGGCCAAATTTGCCTGTTACTCCAGGTGTTTCTTGACTTCCTACTTTTGCATTCCAGTCCCCTATAATGAAAAGGACATGTTTTGGGGTGTTAGTTCTAAAGGGTCTTGTAGGTCTTCATAGAACCGTTCAACTTCACCTTCTTCAACGTTACTGGTTGGGGCATAGACTTGGAGTACTGTGATATTGAATGGTTTGCCTTGGAAATGAACAGAGATCATTCTGTCATTTTTGAGATTGCATCCAAGTACTGCATTTGGACACTTTTGTTGACCATGATAAAGGACAGAAATGGTATGGACCTAACAGAAGCAGAAGATATTAAGCAGAGGTGGCAAGACTACACAGAAGAACTGTACAAAAAAAGATCTTCATGACCAAGATAATCACGATGATGTGATCACTGACCTAGAGCCAGACTTCCTGGAATGTGAAGTCAAGTGGGCCTGAGAAAGCATCACTATGAACAAAGCGGGTGGAGGTGATGGAATTCCAGTTGAGCTATTCCAAATCCTGAAAGATGATGCTGTGAAAGTGATGCACTCAATATGCCAGCAAATTTGGAAAACTCAGCAGTGGCAACGGGACTGGAAAAGGTCAGTTTTCATTCCAATCCCAAAGAAAGGCAATGTTATAGAATGCTCAAACTACCACACAATTGCAATCATCTCACACGCTAGTAAAGTAATGCTCAAAATTCTCCAAGCCAGGCTTCAGCAATACGTGAACTGTGAACTTCCAGATGTTCAAGCTGGTTTTAGAAAAGGCAGAGGAACCAGAGATCAAATTGTCAACGTCCATTGGATCATGGAAAAAGCAAGAGAGTTACAGAAAAACATCTATTTCTGTTTTATTGACTATGCCAAAGCCTTTGACTGTGTGGATCACAATAAACTGTGGAAAATTCTGAAAGAGATGGGAATACCAGACCCCCTGATCTGCCTCTTGAGAAACCTATATGTAAGTCAGGAAGCAACAGTTAGAACTGGACATGGAACAACAGACTGATTCCAAATAAGAAAATGGGTATGTCAAGGCTGTATACTGTCACCCTGCTTATTTAACTTCTATGCAGAGTACATCATGGGAAACACTGGGCTGGAAGAAGCACAAGCTGGAATCAAGATTGCCAGGAGAAATATCAATAGCCTCAGATATGCAGATGACACCACCCTTATGGAAGAAAGTGAAGAGGTACTAAAAAGCCTCTTGATGAAGGTGAAAGAGGAGAGTGAAAAAGTTGGCTTAAAGCTCAACATTCAGAAAACTAAGATCGTGGCATCTGGTTCCATCACTTCATGGCAAATAGATGGGGAAACAGTAGAAACAGTGTCAGACTTTATCTTTCTGGGCTCCAAAATCACTGCAGATGGTGACTGCAGCCGTGAAATTAAAAGACGTCTACTCCTTGGAAGGAAAGTTATGACCAACCTAGATAGCATATTCAAAAGCAGAGACATTACTTTGCCAACAAAGGTCCGTCTAGTCAAGGCTATGGTCTTTCCCGTGGCCATGTATGGATGTGAGAGTTGGACTGTGAAGAAAGCTGAGTGCCAAAGAATTGATGCTTTTGAACTGTGGTGTTGGAGAAGACTCTTGAGAGTCCCTTGGACTGCAAGGGGATCCAACCAATCCATTCTAAAGGAGATCAATCCTGGGTGTTCTTGGAAGGAATGATGCTAAAGCTGAAACTCCAGTACTTTGGCCACCTCATGTGAAGAGTTGACTCATTGGAAAAGACTCTGATCCTGGGAGGAATTGGGGACAGGAGGAAAAGGGGATGACAGAGGATGAGATGGCTGGATGGCATCACCGACTCGATGGACATGAGTTTGAGTGAACTCTGGGAGTTGGTGTTGAACAGGGAGGCCTGGCGTGCTGTGATTCATGGGGTTGTAAAGAGTTGGACATGACTGAACGACTGAACTGAACTGAACTGGTACCAAATCTGTAGATTGACTCGAGTAGTGTGGTCATTTTAATAATATTAATTCTTCCAATTCATAAACACAGTATATCTTTCCATCTGTTTGTATCATCTATAATTTCTTTCATCAGTGTCTTATAGCTTTCCAAGTACAGGTCTTTTACCTCATTAATTAGACTTCTTGCTAAGTATTTTATTCTTTTTGATGCTATTATAAGTGGGATTGTTTTTTTTACTTTCTCTTTCTGATAGGCTTTTATTGGTATATAGAAATGCAATAGATTTCTGTATGTTAATTTTATATCCCACAAATTTACCAAATTTATTGGTGAGTTCTAGTAGTTTTTAGTGTTATCTTTAGGATTTTCCACATATGGTATCATTTCATCTTCCAACAATGACTGTTTTATTTCTTCCTTTCCAATTTGGATTCCTTTTATTTCTTTTTCTTATCTGATTGCTATAGCTAGTAATTCCGATACTATACTGATTGAAAGTTGTGAGAGTGGGCACCGATGTTTTTGTTTCTGATCTTAGAGGAAATGCTTTCAGCTTTTGATCACTGAGCATGATGTTAGCTGTGGGTTTGCCATATATTGCCTTTATTATGTTGACTTACGTTCCCTCTATACTCACTTTCTAGATAGTTTTTATAAACGGATGTTGAATTTTATCAAAAGCTCTTTCTGCATCTATTGAGATGATAAAAAAATATAATTTTTTTCTTCGATTTGTTAATGTGGTGTGTGACATGATTGAATATGGAACCATCCATGCATCCCTGGGATAAATCTCATTTGATCATGGTGTGTGTGCATGTTAAGTAGCTTCAGTCCTGTCCAACTCTCTGTGACCCTATGGACCATAATCTGCCAGGCTCCTCTGCCCATGGGATTCTACAGGTAAGAATAATGGAGTGGGTTGCCATGCCCTCCTCCAGGGGCTCTTCCTGACCCAGAAATTGAACCTGCATCTCTTATGTTTCTTGCATTGGCAGGCAGGTTCTTTACCACTAGTGCCACCTGGGAAGTCCTGATCATGGCGTGTTATTTTTTAATGTATTGTTGAATTCAGCTTGTTAATATTTTGTTAAGAATTTTTGTATGTATGTTCATCAGTGCTATTGGCTGTAAATTCCTTTTGTGTGTGTGATATATTTTCTGGTTTTGGCAGCAGGATGATACATATCTTTTAGAATGAACTTGTAAACATTCTTTGCTCTTTAATTTTTTGTAATATTTTGAGAAGGATAGATGTTAACTCTTTTCTAAATGTTTGGTAGAATTCCCCTTTGTCACCATCTGTTTTAGAAATTTTGTTTTATTACTGATTCAATTTCATTACTCAAAATTTTTCTGTTCATATTTTATATTTCTTCCTCATTCAGTCTTGGAAGGTTTTAGCATTTCTAAGAATAGGTCTATTTCTTCTAAGTTGTCCATTTTATTGGTATATACTTATGGTAATCTTTTTTGATCCTTTGTAGTTCTGTGATGTCTCATTTTTCATTTCTGATTTTATAGATTTGAACCCTCTTTCATTTTCTTTCTTGATGAGTCTGGCTAAAGGTTAATCAATTTTTGTTATCTTTTTGAAGAACCAGCTCTTAGTTTCATTCATCTTTTCTATTGTTTTTCTAGTTTCTATTTTATTTATTTATGCTCTGATCTTTATGATGTCTTTCCTTCTTCTGACTTTGGGTTTTGTTCTATTTCTAGTTACTTCTGGAGTAAGATTTGGTTGTTTATTTGAGATTTTCTGATTTCCTGAGGCAGGCTTATATTATTATAGATTTTCCTTCTTGAACTGCTTTTGTTTCATCATATAGATTTTGGATCATTGCATTTTCATTTTCACTTGCCTCTAGATATTTTTTGATCTCTTTGATTTCTTCACAGACCCATTTTTTTTTTTTTTTTTAGCAGCATATTGTTTGGCCTCCATGTATTTCTGATTTTTTCAGTTTTTATCTTACTGTTTTCTAATCTCATAGTGCTGTGATGTGATGTAGCTATGATTTAAAGCTTCTTCAGTTTACTGAAGTGGAGTGTTAAAATCCCCTATTGTTATTTCGTTCCTGTCAATTTCTCTCTTTATGTTTGTTAATGTTTGCTTTATGTGTCTAGGTGCTCCTATGTTGGGTGCATATATATTTACAACTGTTACATCTTCTTTTGGATTGATCTCTTGATCCTTATGTAATGTCCTTCTTTGTCTCTTAAAACAGTCTTTATTTTAAAGTCTATTTTCTTGGTATGAGTGTCAGGAGAATGTGTAATTTTCTCACTTCTGTCTTGCTGCAACAAAGATTTGAAATGGCAGACCAGTGTTACAGTTCGGTTACAGCTCAGAACTTTATTTGGTAAACAAAGAATATTACACCCTTGAGGCATGAGGGTGGGCTGACCCCAAAGGAGAGGCCCCAACTTGACTTGGCTCCCCCTTTTTATACGCTCTGTTTCCTCCCCCTGAGCCTACCCTATGCAAATTAGGGCTAGCCAGGAAGGGGGTGTGTTGTTTCACCTGAGGTTCTCACTCTTGTCCATGGATCTTCCCTTTGTTCCCTTTTTGTGGGCTTTTCCCCTTTCTTTGTGTGTCTTTTAGCCACTGCCATTACAGAAGTATTTGTATGCAAGCTTTTTTGCATTTCTATTTGCATAGAATAACTTTGTCTATCCCCTCAGTTACAGTCTCTGTGTGTCTTTAGATCTAAAGTGAGTCTCTTGTTGGCAACATAGAAATAAGTCTGTTTTCTGTATCTATTCAGCCTCCCTTTATCTTTTGATTGAGACATTTAATTCATTTACATCTAATTATGTATAGATATGTACTAATTGGGCTTCCCTGGTAGCTCAGTGGTAAAGAATTTTCCTGCCAATGCAGGAACCACAGGTTTGATACCTAGATTGGGAAGATCCCCTGGAGAAGGAAATGGCAACCCAGTCTAGTATTCTTGCCTGGGAAATCTGATGGACAAAGGAGCCTGGCAGGCTATAGCCCATGGGGTCTCAAAAGACTTGGATATGAGTTAGTGTCTAAACAACAACAAATGTACTTATTGCCATTTTTAAAAATTGTTTGGTGATTGTTTTACAGTTCTTTTTTATTTATTACCATTCATTTTTATTCATTTACCATGAACTTTATATGTATACATATGATTATTTTAAAGTTGTTATCACCTATGTTCAAATGCATTTTGACAAAACTGAATTTTTATGCCCCTCTTATGCTTTCTAATGAGTCTTTTCTAATGAGTTGGCTCTTCGCATCAGGTGGCCAAAGTATTGGAACTTTAGCTTCAGCATCAGTCCTTTCAATTAATATTCCAATGAATTTAGTCTTGACTGGTTTGATCTCAAGAGTCTTCTCCAACACCACAGTTCAAAAGCATTAGTTCTTTGGCACTCAGCCTTCTTTATGATCCAACTCTCACATCCATACATGAATACTGGAAATACCATAGCTTTGACTATGCAAACCTTTGTCAGCAAAGTAATGTCTCTGTTTTTTAATATGCAGTCTAGGGTTGTCATAGCTTTTCCTTCAAGGAGCAAGCGTCTTTTAATTTCATAGCTGCAGTCACCATCTGCAGTGATTTTTGAGCCCAAGAAAATAAAGTTTGTCACTGTTTCCATTGTTTCCCCATCTATTTGGCATGAAGTGATGGGACCAGATGCCATGATCTTAATTTTTTGAATGTAGAGTTTTAAGCTAGTTTTTTCACTCTCCTCTTTCATCCTCATCAAGAGGCTCTTTAGTTCCTCTTCACTTTCTGCCATAAGAGTGGTGTCAGCTACATATCAGGTAGTAGGGGTAATGGTGGTTATGATGACCTCCTTCAATAGGACTTATGCCAGCACCCTCCAGGCCACTCACAGGCAAGTCTGGCTTAGTCTCTTGTGGTGTCACTGCTCCTTTCTCCTGGGTCCTGGTACACACAAGGTTGTTTTTTTGTGTGTGTGCCCCCAAGAGTCTGTTTCCCTAGTCTTGTGGAAGTTCTGTAATCAAATCCCTCTGGCCTTCAAAGTTAAATTCCCTGGGGATTCTCAGTCTTTTTGCTGGATCCCCAGGTTGGGAAATCTGTTGTGGGCCCTAGAACTTTTGCAATGGTGCAAGAACTTATTTGGTATAATTGTTCTCCAGTTTGTGTGTCGTCTGAACAACTCTGTTCTTTTGCCACCTAACACATTCTTCTCATTTCTCTTCTACATTTCTGTATAGGGCCTGATAATTTCTGCCACCCAGTCATGCTATTAGGGCTTCCTCCATGTCTCAGATGGTAAAGAATCTCCCTGCAATGCTGGAGACATGGGTTCGATCCCAGGGTAGAGAAGGTCTCCTGCAGAAGGGAATGGCAACCCACTCCAGTATTCTTGGCCAGAGAATCCTATCGGCTATAGTCCATAGGGTCACAAAGAGTCAGACATGACTGAGTGACTAACCACCACTACCAGTCATATTATTTCTTCTCACAGCAAAGAATAACTATTCTTTATTGCTAGTGTAATTTTTCCAACTATTTCTGACTTTGTCTCCTCAGAGATCTTTACCTATCATCTTCACCTTTCTTTTCTGTATCTTTAAGCTCTTCCACTCTATTTGTTTTCACCTTCAATGTGTAAGCATATTATTGTATCTTAAATATAATCTTAGTTTCCTCAGTCTTCATTTGCTTATGAGTAATGTAAGAGAGGAAAAACAATTTTCCCCTCTAACCTTCTGAGTTCTTGGCTTAGACTCTTATAATAAAACACAGTTTAATAAGAGAAAACAAGCAAGTTTATTAACATGTGTATGTTATGTATACACATGCATGCATATACATGAGAGATATCCTAAAAAAACTAAATAATTCCCCCAGATGGTGAAAGGCACTACTTAAATACCATCTTCAGCTAAAGACAAGTGAAGATGTGAGGTGGGGAAAGGCCGTTTATGGCAGATTACCAGGAAAAGCTAGGTAAACAAGAGTTAGGTTTGCCATACAGATTTAAGTGGACTCCTTCTCCATGAATAAGATTCTCCTGGGGTTTAGTCATTTTTCTCTTCCCAGTAAAGAATCTGCCTACAATGCAGGAGACCCCAGTTCGATTCCTGGCTTGGGAGGATCCACTGGAGAAGGGATAGGCTAACCACTCCAATACTCCTGGGCTTCCCTTGTGGATCAGCTGGTAAAGAATCTGCCTGCAATGC
Organism: Bos grunniens; assembly: GCF_055505025.1. Taxonomy (NCBI): domain Eukaryota; kingdom Metazoa; phylum Chordata; class Mammalia; order Artiodactyla; family Bovidae; genus Bos; species Bos grunniens. The sequence goes on along the minus strand of NC_141194.1, from coordinate 80,098,914 downwards.
AGGAGACCTAGGTTCAATTCCTGGGTTGGGAAGATAACCTGGAGAAGGGAAAGGCTATCCACTCAAGTATTCTGGCCTAGAGAAATCCATGGACTATACAGTCCATGGGGTCACAAAGAGTCAGACACAACTGAGGGACTTTCACTTTCACTCTCTCTTCCCAGTACAGAGAGGTTGAAATTTACAAATGGAGATTTCCTTTGTAAATGCAAATTTCTCTTTGTTAGTTTTCATAACTTTTCCTGTCTTTGCCATGTTTCAAAATAATCAACTCAAAATAATCTTTATGCCAAAGAGTCATATTTGGGGGCAGCATATTCCATAGTAATGTTTCCATATTTGGATGTTACTTCAAATTTTACTTCTTCATACCTTCAGCTGTATTATAGTTGGACCTCCCTAGGACCTCCCCCACTGTTAAAAAACAAAATTCAATTGAGTAAATTTGAAAATTCAATGATTCATGAATTTTTTCCCCAGTAGTCAGGTACTGGTCTTTCTGGTAGTCATGTACGGATGTGAGAGTTGGACCATAAAGAAGGCTGAGTGCCAAAGAATTGATGCTTTCAAATTGTAGTACTAGAGAAGACTGTTGAGAGTCCCCTGGACAGCAAAGAGATCAAACCAGCCAATCCTAAAGGAAATCAACCCTGAATATTCATTGGAAGGACTGATGTTGAAGCTGAAGCTCCAATACTTTGGCCACCTGATGTGAAGAGCCAAGTCATTGGAAAGGCCCTGATGCTGGGAAAGATTGAGAGCAGAAGGAGAAGGGGGCAACAGAGGATGAGATGGTTGGATGGCATCACCAACTCAGTGACATGAGTTTGAGCAAGCTCTGGGAGATGGTGAAGGACAGGTGAGCCTGTTATGCTATAGCCCATGGGGTTACCAAGAGTCGGACATGACTGAACAACAACATGCCTTCAGCCATATAAAGTTGGACTTCCCTAGGACCTCCCTCAACATCCAACTTTGTAAATTTGAAGATCTAATTGGATTTATTTAGCAATTCATAAATTGGGTAGCATCCCATCTAGTGAACAGACAGGCACTGCAAGGAACTGGACAAAATGGAAGGTTTTTATAGGCAGAAGAGTGGGACGAGGAAGTTATTAGCAAAAGAAAAGAATTCTTTCGGGTCAGGTCATCTTCTTTTATAGAGGAAGGTAATCGGAGGAGTCTTATTATGCAGGTACCTCACTAGTGCTGATCAGGAAATTTCAGATTGCTTAAAAGTCACCTTACAGGGAGAAGCTGGGACTACTATTAAATCTTGGTCCACTGTCACAGAGGCAGATGACTCCACTTGCTGATTGCTACTTCTTTTTAACATTCAGTTCTCCATAAACTCTCACCCAAGTTTAACTTATAAATCCTGGGTATTCTTCTTGTCACCTCATGAACTGTTTTCTTTTAGAATCTTCTATTAGTTCAACTTCCCTTGAAGTCATTTAAGGTCTTTTCCTTACTCAATATCCTTTATTCATGCATGCCTAGGTTCCTATTCTTCCCAAAGGTAATAACTACTTGAATTCAAAGTTAACTCTCAACGTGATTCTGAATTCCTTAAAATTCCCACTGCATCAACACAATCTATCTGCCAAAGTATATGAAGTATTGCTCCAGCTCTCAGTCACACTTTATTATCTGATAGCTGAGGCAGCACTGCTTGTGTTTGTTTTGTCTTCTGTGTTCTTCTTTGAAAATAGTTTCTTCATATTCTGCTGTCAATTCCCATGTTCAAGGGACTCATTTATTACTCCAAGAGGCAAGGGACCACTCCTGCCAGCTTAACATTGTATGATCCTCCTTGAAAAAATTCCTTTCCATGAAAAACTCATGAAAATAGATACCTAGGAGATAGCCCTGCAGTTTAGTAACAAATTCCATAATCTATGTTTTCATTTTGATGATGGCCAGTCTGTTCCAGGAAATGTAGTTTATAATCTTTCTCTCTTTTATCTTATTATCATTTACTATTCATCTCAAGAAAGGCAATGCCAAAGAATGCTCAAACTACCGCACAATTGCACTCATCTCACACGCTAGTAAAGTAATGCTCAAAATTCTCCAAGCCAGGCTTCAGCAATATGTGAACTGTGAACTTCCTGATGTTCAAGCTGGTTTTAGAAAAGGCAGAGGAACCAGAGATCAAATTGCCAACATCTGCTGGATTATCGAAAACTCCAGAGAGTTCCAGAAAAACATGTATTTCTGCTTTATTGACTATGCCAAAGCCTTTGACTGTGTGGATCACAATAAACTGTGGAAAATTCTGAAAGAGATGGGAATAGCAGACCACCTGACCTGCCTCTTGAGAAATCTGTATGAAGGTGAGGAAGCAACAATTAGAACTGGACATGGAACAACAGACTGGTTCCAAATAGGAAAAGGAGTACGTCAAGGCTGTATATTGTCACCCTGTTTATTTAACTTCTATGCAGAGTACATCATGAGAAATGCTGGGCTGGAAGAAGCACAAGCTGGAATCAAGATTGCCGGGAGAAATATCAATAGCCTCAGATATGCAGATGACACCACCCTTATGGCAGAAAGTGAAGAGGAACTAAAAAGCCACTTGATGAAGGTGAAAGTGGAGAGTGAAAAAGTTGGCTTAAAGCTCAACATTCAGAAAATGAAGATCATGGCATCCAGTCCCATCACTTCATGGGAAATAGATGGGGAAACAGTGGAAACAGTGTCAGACTTTATTTTCGGGGGCTCCAAAATCACTGCAGATGGTGACTGCAGCCATGAAATTAAAGGATGCTTACTCCTTGGAAGAAAAGTTATGACCAACCTAGATAGCATATTCAAAAGCAGAGACATTACTTTGCCAACAAAAGTTCGTCTAGTCAAGGCTCTGGTTTTTCCTGTGGTCATGTATGGATGTGAGAGTTGAACTGTGAAGGCTGAGCACCGAAGAATTGATGCTTTTGAACTGTGGTGTTGGAGAAGACTCTTGAGAGTCCCTTGGACTGCAAGGAGATCCAACCAGTCCATTCTGAAGGAGATCAACCCTGGGATTTCTTTGGAAGAAATGATGCTAAAGCTGAAACTCCAGTACTTTGGCCACCTCATGAGAAGAGTTGACTCATTGCAAAAGACTGATGCTGGGAGGGATTGAGGGCAAGAGGAGAAGGGGACGACAGAGGATGAGATGGCTGGATGGCATCACTGACTCGATGGACGTGAGTCTGAGTGAACTCCGGGAGTTGGTGTTGGACAGGGAGGCCTGGTGTGCTGCGATTCATGGGGTTGCAAAGAGTCGGACAAGACTGAGCGACTGATCTGATCTGATCTGATCTGATTCATCTCTTGGCAATTTCCTATCTTCACCATTCGACTATAACTACCAGTTTAGTGATAATTCCACCTTCACACTGAAGACTTCCAGAGACTGTTAATGAATTTAAAAGCTGGGGATTTTCTCTGATGCCTCATTGCATATGCTTGTTACATTAAGATGCTAATGAGGGATCTGTTGGATGGAGGTGCTGGAGCTGGACCAGGGACCAGGGTATAATTACCAGTGTCCTATAATTACCAGTGATTTCCTTATTTTCAAAGACAGAGGAAATGTTTCAAATTCTAGATTCTTCTGTAGCATTTGATGCTGTTGAAGTTACCTTCTTCAGAACATTTCCTCTTTGTGTGTATTATGACATAATTTTTTGTTCACAGTGAACTATTACCATGCTCCTGATACTCATTTTGTAAATTTTGCTGCTGGTAATGTTGATCTTACCAAAAAATATCAAAAGAAGGTTTTCAGACCAGGCTCACACATGCACAGACAATGATGACTATATAATGACTGCTATCTGGCTAACACTAATTGTAAGATAGTATCAATTGTAAGACACATAGCACTTTTGAAGATGTTAAAATCTGAAAGGAATGGACATCTAAGAATTATGGGCATATGATATTATTATCTGATTGCTTGAAGAGAATTGATCTGTGTTGCTTGAATTCAAGGCTTTAAGAGATAATGCAAACATCATTATACATTTTCTAAATGTACTTGCCTTATCTGATGTAAAATAACCACACCAAGTTATTTTACATCTTTTATGAGGCTAGAATAAGTCGCTCAGTCGTGTCTGAATCTTTGGGACTCCATGGACTGTAGTCTACCAGGTTCCTCTGTCCATGGGATTTCCCAGGCAAGAATACTGGAGTGGGTTGCCATTTCTTTCTCCAGATCTTCCTGACCCAGGATTGAACCTGGGTCTCCTGCATTGGAGTCAGACGCTTTACCGTCTGAGCCACCAGGGAAGTCTAGAATAAGATAATGCATGTAAAATATGTACTGCAGCTAAAGTACCAAAATCAGTAAGCACTCAATAAATGATAACTAGTAGTCATAGTAACACATATTTTCAATAAAAACTTGAACTATAGCTGTTATTGAATTTAATGTTCTTAAAACTCTAAGACCCCATATGTTTATTGAAAGTATTTTTTTCTCCCTTAGTAAACTTAATGAATAATAATCAATTTTACAGTTTTTTTTGAGATGCAAATGAGACAATGCATGCAAAATATTTGTTTATTGGTTGAAGTAGTACCTGATATTTTCAGCAGAACATGAATTATAACTTATTTTTGTTGTTTCTAAAATTCTAGAGATGATATACATTTTTTCAAAGTTAATTTCAGAAAGATTAAGTGATTCTAGTTAATAATTCCTTCTTTTTATGTTTTTTATCTGGATTAAATAATATATGAAAGTATATAATAATTGTAAAACATTTAAATCAGTGTGTGACAAATAAAAAGCACTCAGTAAAAAGTAATTATTATTACAATTGTTGTTATTTATCCCTGATATTATCTATGGTAGTTCATTTTCACTTTTTCTCCTTGGTCAAGTTAAAGATTTTAAAATATCAAAGACTTCTCAATTATACTTGCTAAGCTAGTTTTCTGAAGTTAACATCACCAAATAGTATATACCTTTCATAATTTTTATGACAATGAGTGAGATAATGCATGTAAAATATTTGGTTGCTATTATTGATAGTTTGTGTTTACTTGATATCACTTGAATTTCTACTAATTGACTAATTAAAAGTACTGAGAAACACTTTATACATGGCTGAATTTAACTTTCCAGGGTTTAAATAACTTCATCCACTAATATAGAACAGCAGTTCTCAAACTCTTTGGTGTCAGGGCCTATTTATACTTTTTAAAACAAATGGAGACCTCAAAGAGCTTGTGTATATATGGATTATATCTATTGATATTTATTATATTAGAAATTAAAGCTGAGAAATGTTTAAAGTATCTATGAATCATTTTAAATAACAATAATGAATCCATTTAATGTTAACATAATGTTTTTTTTTAATAAAAATTAACTATTTTTCCAAAAATAATTAAGAGAGAAGACAGGCATTGTTTAACAGTTTTAAAATCTCTTCAATATTTAGTTTTATGGAAAGATAGTTGGATTCTCATAGATGTATCTGTGTTCAGCCTGTTGTGGTACGCTATTTAGTATGAAGTTTATAAAGAATATGCAGTTTTAAAGATGAATAGTTGGAAAAGGGAAATCTAGCAAACTCTGTAAAAGAATCTCAGAGGCCCCTCTGGGTCCTTGAACCACACTTTGAGAACTGCTGACATATGCTTTTAATTTTTTTAAGTATTGAATAAGATAATCTATATAATAGATACTGTTTTTAATGCTGCTTTAGTTGCTGTTAGTATTATTTGTATAATTTCCAGATACTGTCAAAAGAAACTGAGTTTCTTGTTTTGTTGACTGCATTCACAGTTTCTATAAAAAAAAAAAACAAAAAACAAATGACAATGTAGATTTGGTAAAATGGTTAAGCTACTTCACTAAATAATATCTCTATTACGGGAGTTTTAATGAAATTGAGATAATATATTTTATATTTTTAATGTCAGTAATACACATGGCTCAGTGCCTGGCACATAAGATAGACTCAATAAAAGGCAGCTTTAGAATCACTCTTTGTTCAATGTACAAAAGATTATGCAAATAGATGCCAAGGATAAAATTGATCTCATACACACAATAACATCATTAGCTTATCTGGAATCACTCTGCTACCCTCTCTTGTCTCTAGACAAGGCCTACTTTTAGGCCCGAGATTCCCTTAGGAAAGTAAATAAATCTTTAAACAGAAACAAGCTAATACAATTCAGAGCTGGGCTCTGAGTAATGCTGACTTCCACTGATATGGTCAGTGTGTGAGGCCTTCCCTAGAAATTTCAGATATCTAGGAATACCTAAAAGATTGTGCAGCATTTCCTTGGGGAAATGACTCTCCACTCCAGCACTTGTATCCTGAGTGTAGATATGTCTACCCTTGTCAGAATTTTTTCAGAATGAATACAAACTCCCCAGATTAAATTTCTAGCCTCAGGGTCTGGTTGCCACATTGTTGGATGGCAGGGGAGGGGGACAGTTTGGAAGGGGAGCCATTCCACTTTGCCCCTCCTCTGGTCTTGCTATAGGATCCTGAGAAAGTATAACAGTTTTCTACCAACATTTTGTTAGAAAATGGCCTTCTTCTCTACATTTATATCAAAATGGTAAGTGTTTCCACTCAGGACCGCAAGACTTTTGCTCTAGAAGTAATCAGTTCCAAAGTTAGCAGTGGTAGTAAATCTTACAGACTTTTATCATCTGGGGTCTAACAGCCATTTCTTTCTATGTTTCAGAAAGAACTTCTGTTTTATTTTAATTGCTTCCATTTTTAAAATATTAAACTTTTGGTATAAAGACTTTAAAAGATTATAAAATTAGGTAGAATTATATTATAAAGAACCATGTTCTCATTATCCAGCCCCAAGATTTATCAATTTATGGACTGTCTTGCATCATCTGTACTTCTGTCCACTTCTCCCTCCCATATTATTTCAAAACAAACCCCAGAATCATAATAATTTATCCATAAACACTTCAGTATATACATATCTAAAAATATAAATTTTTCCCCACATAACCACAATATCAATATCACTTTTAAAAAACTAATGAATGATAATTATTTACTATCATCAAAGGCCAGTTATTATTCAAAATAACACATTTCCACCTGTGTCATGAATATTTTTAAAAATTTGTTTGTTTGCATCACAATTCCAAGAAGATCCACATATTAACATTGCTTGATTGGTATTTTAAGACTCTCTTAATATTATGTTCTCTAATTTTTTCTGTTGTAAATGGTTTGTTTTTAAGAAACCCTTCCCTCTTTTCTTAATCTCATATTAGCTTCCTTAACTCCAGAAAACTTCCTACAACCTTATCCTCACTAAAACATTTCATGAAGGATAAGCCAATACTGGCTTCTTTCAGGCAAGCTTGACCTATGCTCTTTCTGCATATTCCCTCATATTTATGGCTTTTGGAATAAAGATTATAAGAATACAAGATGGCAGCATTCTTACCTATCATTTTATAACTCTTAAGAAATGTAACCTGTGTGGTTCATCAAATTTGGTGACTATTACCTTCTGATACTTGCCACTCTTCCCATCTAGAGTTCAAAGGTCGCTTCACCAGATCCTGTACTGTATTACCTGAGGACACTTTCTGTTTGCAGTGTCTCCTAGTTTTCACAGCCATTCTTGCCTTCTTAAATGGCATGCCTAGGTTGAGAATTGCAGGTATGTACCAATATGCCAAGAAATCTTGTCACATCTATTGATGCTTCTCATACCATCACTTGGTCTCTTTCTCTAGGGGAAAAAAAAAACAGGCATGTAAGAAATTCAGGGTCTAAATTAGAAGGCTTAAAGATAACTTTTCAAATATTCTTCCTCATGTCTTCCCAGAAATTAAATACCAATCAACATCATCAACAAGCTCTTAGCAAAGAAAAATATTTTCCCCTCTTGATCATCAAACACTCTATACCTGACAAAGCATGTTAAGACAATCTATAGGGACTTTCAGATTTGTCATGGTTCCCTGTGTGTTCCCTAAAGCCAGCAATGATCTTTGAGAGTGTGTTTCTATCCTTTCTCACAGTTCATAGTACAAATAGCCACCAGCCCAGGAATCCTCATAATGATCTCTGATAGAATCCTAGAAGTGCAACCTGAATTGTCCCAGGCTTTAAGTTCTTGTGGACACATGAAAAAATAAATTAACAGTAAAATTTGAATTTTATTTGTGCAAGTTATCTCTGCTTATTGATGATAGACCTCTTCAAGATCTGCCAAAATGATTTACCACAATGATTTTCAAACATTTCTAGGTACATTACTTATGGTCAGGCACAAGATTCTGCTCCCATCTTCTTATTGATATTTTCTGCCTGTGAGCTTCTTTATTAGTGGAGGTGCTTACCTAGATGAACACCTCTCAGTATTCTTTGGAGAAGGCAATGGCACCCCACTCCAGTACTCTTGCCTGGAAAATCCCATGGATGGAGGGGGCCTGGTGGGCTGCAGTCCATGGGGTTGCTAGGAGTCGGACACGACTGAGCGACTTCACTTTCACTTTTCACTTTCATGCATTGGAGAAGGAAATGGCAACCCATTCCAGTGTTCTTGCCTGGATAATCCCAGGGAGGGCAGGGGAGCCTGGTGGGCTGCCATCTATGGGGTCGCACAGAGTCAGACACGACTGAAGCAACTTAGCAGCAGCAGCAGCAGCAGCAGTATTCTTATCCAGGGAGGGAGGAGGGAGGGGGGTTCAGGATGGGGAACACATGTATACCTGGGGCAGATTCATGTTGCTATATAGCAAAACCAATATAATATTGTAAAGTCAAAAAATAAACTAAAATTAAAAAAAAAAAAAAAAAAAACAAATGAGTTCAAAACTCCACACGTAAATTGGAGGACTGTATCTCTCCCAGAGTCTCAGGAAAATGCTTACTAAAAAGACAATTCCTTCAGTTTCTGCATAGAGACTATGTCTGCATTGTGGTCAGATCTAATTCCTATTTGAGGGGCATACTATCCTCTTCATCTCCAAAAAACTCCAGAGCTTCCAGGCTCTGTCTCCAAAGGACTCACCCACAGAAGTTCCTCTTCTTGACCACTTTCCTCAGGAAAGGATTTCCTTAGCTAAAAACTCATCTCAAACTCAGTCTAGTCAATGCTGATATGCAATTACTCCTAGGTGGTATACACATCATTTTTATTGCATTTGGAATGTTAAAAATGAACAATTGAATTTATTGATGTCATTGAATACAGACACAAATTTATTCATTCAACAAATATTTAGTGAATGCCTTCTATGAGCTGGGACATTTCTAGGAATTGGAGCTAAAACAAAAAAGACATGTTCACTGTTACGTATAACCATACTTATAATTATCTCAGTAATGGTAATTCCAAGTCTTTTACAGAAAATTGGTGAGAAGGCATTCCTAACTTGAAAAAAAGCTGTCATTTTCTGATATCATACTGTTACTCTTTCATGTGACTATCACTTTATGCTGTGAATAGCTTTCAACAAATATCAGATCTAAATTTTCTCCAGTGATATTCAATTGAATGTATCCCACTGTACAAATCTGTTCAATGCTTCCATATGCTGTAACAATGTCATATCTTCTTTTTTTGTTCCTGTAGGTGTATCAGTTCCTATCCCAGTGATTGGACTGAGGGATGAAGACAAGGTGTTCGTCAACAACACCACCTGTGTGCTGAATGACCCAAATTTCGTTCTTATTGGGTCCTTCGTAGCTTTCTTCATACCGCTGACAATCATGGTGATTACCTACTGTCTGACGATTCACGTCCTTCGCCGACAAGCTCTGATGTTACTGCACGGCCACACTGAGGAACCGCCTGGAATAAACCTGAATTTCCTGAAATGCTGCAAGACAAACACAGATGAAGAGAACTCTGCAAACCCGAACCAAGATTTGAACCCACGCCGAAGGAAGAAGAAAGAAAGACGGCCTAGGGGCACCATGCAAGCTATCAACAATGAACGGAAAGCCTCGAAGGTCCTTGGCATTGTTTTCTTTGTGTTTCTGATCATGTGGTGCCCGTTTTTTATTACTAATATTTTGTCGGTTCTTTGTGGGAAGGCTTGTAATCAAAAGCTCATGGAAAAGCTTCTGAATGTGTTTGTTTGGATTGGCTATGTTTGTTCAGGAATTAATCCTCTGGTGTACACTCTTTTCAACAAAGTTTACCGAAGGGCTTTCTCCAACTATTTGCGCTGCAATTATAAGGCAGATAGAAAGCCTCCAATCAGACAAATCCCGAGAGTTGCTGCCACTGCTTTGTCTGGGAGGGAGCTTAATGTTAACATTTACCGGCACACCAATGAACCAGTAATTAAGAAAGCTGATGACAAGGAGCCTGATATAGAGATGCAAGTTGAGAATTTGGAGCTACCGGTTAATCCCTCCAATGTGATTAGTGAAAGGATTAGTAGTGTGTAAGAAAGAGCAGCACAGTCTTTTCCTATGGTAAAGCTACAAATGTAGGAAATTGTTCTTTAATTCTGCCAGTCATAACTAATGTAAATATTGCCGTCTGAAAAGTGTGTTTTATATATAGCTTTGCAATCCTGTACTTTACAATCATGCTTACAATAGTGAGATTTAGGGTTCTGTATTTACTGTTTATAACAGATTGAGAATAACTTATTTTGATTGATGCAAAAATGTTGATTTTCCCCCCCTTCCATCTCCCCTTCCCTCCTTCTTTTTCTTTCTCTCTCTCCTCTCTCTTTTTCTTTTGCATATAAGGAAACATTGATGTTCATCTCAGGTGGCATTTGCAGGAGACCAGAATGATACACATGACAGCGGTTTTCAACCACACCAAAATTGAACAAATTCGGTGGACTCTTTTTTCCAGGTTAACAGTAAATATGCACTTTAAATTCTTGCTCTGCTCATCTACACACATAAATACGGTAAAATAGGTTCTGCCTTCTGAAACTCTACCACAACTATTAGTGAGTCAAAGGCAGAACCTATTTCTTGTCACACACAGGGGAAATTTTGACATTGTCAGAATGTTGTGTTGATATTTTACTGCAATGTCTGTCCCCAAACATAGTGGCATTTTAATATAGCAGCTAGTTAACCGGAACTACAGAAGTGGAAGGATGACAAGAGATATACACACCAACAATAGCTTTTCACTTCTTATAATGTTCAAATTCTGATTATAATGACAAGCAAACTGGAATTAGTGTCTTCATTCTGGTCCTTAGTAAATACCTAATTCCATGATTAAACTGGGAAACAAAATCCCAGAGTTATTTCCCAATCCAGGATTCAACATCAATTGGGTTTTGATATCAGGATCCTGGAAATTTGTGTGCTACACACAAAATGAAATTAGAATTTTTGAGCCTTATTAAAATAGTATATTAGTTATGGTACCTCTATCTATAGGACCTAATTTAGCAGTCCATTTTTGAGTAAAACTTGAGTTGGAAGCAGATGCCGAAGATGTTGGAAGTTTTACTTGATTAAGGACTACAGAACTGGGCCCTTAGAATGTGAAAAAAAAAAAAAAGTAATTAAAGAAGCTTTTACTGAACTCTAGAAAAAAAAGAAATACAGAGTTTCCATTTGGATTTTAAACAAAATATCTCATTTTCAGATCCTTCCAAACTCTCTAGTGCAGGGAAAGGCTGCAGCTAATTTGTGAAAGTAGCAAGCTCTTCATTGTACTGCAATTACGTACCAGAAGTTTAAACCTTTGTTAAATATAGTGTTGTGTTACAATCAGTGTTGGCCATTATTTCATCCGTGGGCCTGTTGCTCTCTAAGAATTCAGTACCGTTTTACTAGTTTGTTAACCATGAAAGGTTTTCAAACATTACTAAAGTCAGACTATTAAGTCTATGCTGTGTGCAGAGTATACAAGTGTTTCCAGTAACTATATTTCCATGTGTGTCCATTTCACACAATTGTGGATCTATTTCTGAAGATTTCATAATGCTATTTTTTATGCCTGACAGTTACTTACACACTTTAGAGTATCTTGAAATCGGTGAAGGCAGAATCCAAATTTCTAAAATCCCCGGTGTGTGTCCTCAACACGCAGCATAGATAAATCCAACAATCTGCCACAAGGGCAGTGGGAGAGATGCTGTATTTGAGGAAACTCATACAGTCCCTAAGTGGTTTGCAACACTGCCAAATGCCAGTCAATTGCTTGAGCATGCCCAATTATAACATGAAAGTAAAGTCTACCTGCTCTGTCGAACTGCATGTTAAAAACAATTATATGAAATTGAATGAGACCTAATTCTTACTGAAATGAAAATGTCTGAAGAAACATAGCATGCATTAAGCATGAGTTCTGCACATATATGGTGTCCTGCATGTATGCCATGTATGTTGCATAAATCCATCAATTTGTATTAATGTAAGGCAGAGTAGGTGTTATAAGAATGACTTAAATGCACATCCTTTGGCAGTCTTTAAAAAGACCATGCGATCAGATCTGAAGTATTGTGAGTATAGAGAAAACTGGAAACATCTGATTTCTTTCCTGAACTATCAGGGCAAGCTCATAGCACATGTTTTACAAAGAAAATATAAACCACTGATTTTCAAAAGCACTAGCAATAAGTTGAATGATAATAGCTTAGAGCACATTTGTTAATAATTCTTATGTCATCAAGCAGTAGTACTTATTAGTACCCAACACAGTAATTATTCTAAAATCATGTGCTATTCGTAAGTTCTGTGCAGTTTGGTATGAAATAAGTATATTCATTTGGATATAAATCTTACAGTTCAATGTTAAATCTACAACTTTTATAAATGTTTTAAAGTCCATGTGATAAGTGTAAACATGGTGAATTTATTGTCAAACAGATCATTTTGATGTACTATTATATATATATATATATATATATATCTGTTTAAGACACGTGCAATGGACTGCCTTATATTATTTCCTGTAAATCTTCCTTCATCAAGTGGTACTTTTTGAGAGTGGTTGCAAAATGTTGTCTTATTCCTGATTCCTGTATGTTATCCATTCCAGGTTTTTGTGATATTTCCTATTAATTTATTAAATTTATTAAATGTTGCCTAATATGTCACATGCCTTTTTCTCCCCTGCATCTTTTGAGGGAAAAATATACCACTTCATTTCTTAGAAAATTAAATTGTAACTGGTTAAATAAGTTCACAAAGACAAATACAAGCAGAGAATATTACCTTTTTCTGTGTACTCAAAGACTATGACACTAGAAAGACAAGAGGTGTAAATAACAGAAGCAATATTAATAACAGCATCACTGATTCCTCATGAACAGAATAACTGGGCTCTGAAATATTCCTATCTTCCTTAACCTGAGCAGGGGCCTAGAGTGGCTCACATACTCTCTTTGCTATAGGATTGCTATCTTATCCCCTTCAGACTCTAAGCTCTCCAAGAGCAGAGAGGACCATGTCTATACTGTTGATGGTTTAATTTCCAGTTGATAGTAGTCACTCTGTGTTCAATACGTATGTATTGAGCATCAATATTTGTGGGCATTGTATTATCTGTTCCTGTTGCCAAAAGAAGCCTGGCAACACCCCACTGTTCAGTCATGTAGTATGACCTGATCACTTTAATGGACCTCTATCCCAAATGGCCTTGGATACCTATGCTACCATCAAGGTCACCATACTAAGTGCCTCTGTTCCTCCATACCTGGAGCCATGTGTGACAAAATCCATTGGCCTTTTCTTGCATCATGTATACCTTTCTGATGCTGTGTGAGCTACTGGCATGAGTTCAGTTCCCTGAGAAGAAAGTAGGAGTACCTCATTCCTTTGCAACCATGACTAGATTGATTCCTAGGAATGGGTCAAGTAATAAAGGCTGAAGTGCCACTTTGAAACCAATGGGGTCACTGCTGCCCATGGCTTCAAATATCTTATACCACTGAAGCTAGGGACTACTCTTGCCCAATAGTGAAGCAAAGGAGAGAGGTTGAAATTTCTGATGGCACAGAACTGAAGTCATTATTACCAGTAAAAGGCAAGGAGGGTCAGAAGGAAGACTGGAATGTCTTATCCCATAGCACTGGAAGGTCTTTGTGGTCTGAGGAGAAAAACATACTTCTTGTCATCAAGCAGTAGTAAGTTTCTGTTTACTGCAGAAACACAGTTCCCACACAGTTAATCAGTTCCCTCTTAGGTCAATACAGTCTCCATGGTTGAGGCCCGTTTCTCCTTGCATATTCCCCTAGACATATGTTAACATATCACCCAGAAAGCTGCATGTATTAGAAAGAGGTATTTTTATAGGCAATGCCAACAAGAGTAGGTAACAGCATAGTGGTTCTCAATATTATGTGACTCATAGCTCACTTATAAATAGTTCTAAGAGGTAGAGTGGGTTCCCTAGGATATAAATTCTGAGATGGAAATAAGTGTACAGGATGTGATTAGGAAAGGATCTTGGGATCCATCTGCATGGGGGAATGGAAGAAAGGAGGAATGGGCAGAGGGAGAAACTGGGCTCTGATGTAGTCACAATAAGGACTTATTCCCCATGAAACTTTGGAGGGAAAAATATGCAATTTAACCTCATTTTCTTTGAAAGTTAAATTGAATTCTGTAAAATAAGTTCACAAAGACAAACTCAACCAAAAAGTATCATCCTTCCTCACTAATTCTGCATGTAGTCAAAGACTATAACATCAAGGGAAAGACAGTTGAGAGCTGTGAAAAACAAAAACAATATCACACTTAGCTGACTTCCATGGGAAGCTTCATAGTTGTTCCAAGTTGAAGCAGGGGACCAATCCTCCATACTGCTACTCTCCCCAAGAGAAATATACAACCTTATGCCAAGTCACTTTCTTCATCAGAGGCAATTCCCAAAGACAGCTTATACCTGAAAGTTGTCCAGTCTACAATTTCCCATCACCTGGGAATTAAAGCCTTCAGCCCTAAAGGTGGAATCTTGTCAAGATAGCATAGCATCTATAACAAATAGCATATTTATTGAATAGAAAAGATTCACCACCTAGTTCAACATCTATATAAATAAGACAAGAGAACCTGGATGGCTGTCACTGAAGGAAAAATCAAGGGAAATGGAGGTGAAAGGAAATATATGTTTTTATATATGATTTCTTTTCTTATTAAAGGTGTTCTCAATCAACAGCTTACTAGAATTCTTAGATTTATGAATCCATCTTGATAGCTCAAGCTAAGAAGGCAGTAAAAAAACAATCCCAAAGCCTCAATGGCTTAACAAAACAAACATTCATTTTGCGGTCACACTCAATTTCCAATGAGGTTTGCCAGGAAATCTCTTCTCATCATGGTTACTCTGGGTAAAAATGGTGATAGAGGCTTTATACTTGCTACCATGTAGCTGAGGGAAGGAAATTCAGTGAAGCTATTTCTTATACTAAAGCTAACCCTACCTTTAACTTTCAAATTAATTCTGATTCTATCCATATCCTCACACCTTACCTATAATATTATTTCTTTTCTTAATTTTATCTTTAAAAATTTCTATGTGTAATCCTGTCCTGCTCTAAATTTATAGTTAATTCTAACCCTAACTCTTGTTTCTAAATTACCTCTAACTACGATCCTGCCTTCTGCAAACTCTAATCTTATTCAAACCTCTAACCTCACCCTTATTATTAACTTCAATGCGTGTTCTGTTTTTAATCCTCCTTAAGGGGCTAATTCTGAACTTACTTCTAACCTAACATCTGGGCTGCCCTAGTGGCTCAGATGGTAAAGAATCTGCCTGCAATGCAGGAGACCCAGGTTCGATCCCTGGGTTGAAATGGCAACCCTGGAGAATGAAATGGCAACACACTCCAGTATATTTTTTTTTGTAAATTAATTTATTTATTTCAATTGGTGGCTAATTACTTTACAATATTGTAGTGGGTTTTGCCATACATTCACATGAATCAGCCATGGGTGTACATGTGTCCCCCATCCTCACTCCTCTCCCACCTCCCTCCCCATCTCATCCCTCAGGGTCATCCCAGTGCGCTGGGCCTGAGCACCCTGTCTCATGCATCAGACTTGGACTGGCTATCTATTTCACATATGGTAATACACATGTTTCAATGCTATTCTCTCAAATTATCCCACCCTTGCCTTCTCCCACAGAGTCCAAAAGTCTGTTCTTTACAGTTGTGTCTCTTTTGCTGTCTGGCATATAGGGTCATTGTTACCATCTTTCTAAATTCCATAAAGATGTGTTAATATACTATATTGGTGTTTTTCTTTCTGACTTACTTCACTCTGTATAACAGGCTCCAGTTTCATCCACCTCATTAGAACTGATTCAAATACATTCTTTTTAATAGCTGAGTAAATATTCCATTGTGTATATGTACCACAGCTTTCTTATCCACTCGTCTGCCGATGGAAATCTAGGTTGCTTCCATGTCCTAGCTATTGTAAACAGTGTTGCAGTGAACATTGGAGTACACGTGTCTCATTCAATTCTGGTTTCCTCGGTGTGTATGCCCAGCAGTGGGATTGCTGGGTCATATGTCAGTTCTATTTCCATTTTTTAAGGGAATCTCCACACTGTTCTCCATAGTGGCTGTACTAGTTTACATTCCCACTAACAGTGTAAGAGGGTTCCCTTTTCTCCACACCTTCTCCAGCGTATATTGTTTGTAGACTTTTGGATGGCAGCCATTTTGACCGGCGTGAGATGGTACCTCATTGTGGTTTTGATTTGCATTTCTCTGATAATGAGTGATGTTGAGCATCTTTTCATGTGTTTGTTAGCCATCTGTATGTCTTCTTTGGAGAAATGTCTGTTCAGTTCTTTGGCCCATTTTTTGATTGGGTCGTTTATTTTTCTGGAATTGAGCTGCAGGAGTTGCTTGTATATTTTTGAGATTAATTCTTTGTCAGTTGCTTTGTTTGCTATTATTTTCCCTCATTCTGAAGGCTCTTTTCACCTTGCTTATAGTTTCCTTCATTGTGCAAAAGCTTTTAAGTTTAATTAGGTCCCATTTGTTTATTTTTGCTTTTATTTCCATTACTATGGGAGGTGGATCATAGAGGATCCTGCTGTGATTTATGTCAGAAAGTGTGTTGCCTGTTTTCCTCTGGGAGTTTTAAAGTGTCTGGTCTTATGTTTAGGTCTTTAATCCATTTTGAGTTTATTTTTGTGTATGGTGTTAGAAAATATTCTAGTTTCATTCTTTTAGAGGTGGTTGACCAGTTTGCCCAGCACCCCTTGTTAAAGAGGTTGTCTTTTCTCCATTGTGTATTCTTGCATCCTTTGTCAAAGATAAGGTGTCCATAGGTGTGTGGATTTAGCTCTGGGCTTTCTATTTTGTTTCATCGATGTATGTTTCTGTCTTTGTGTCAGTACCATACTGTCTTGATGACTGTGGCTTTGTAGTAGAGCCTGAAGTCAGGCAGGTTGATTCCTCCAGTTCCATTCTTCTTTCTCAAGATCGCTTTGGCTATTCGAGGTTTTTTGTTTTCCATACAAATTGTAAAATTATTTGCTCTAGTTCTCTGAAAAATACCATTGGTAGCTTGATAGGAATTGCATTGAATCTATAGATTTCTTTGGGTAGTATACTCATTTTCACTATATTGATTCTTCCAATCCATGAACATGGTATATTTCTCCATCTTTTTGTGTCATCTTGCATTTCTATACATGAAAAATGAGAAAAAAGAAAGAGAAATTAAAGAAACAATTCCATTCACCATTGCAACGAAAAGAATATAATACTTAGGAACAAAAGACCTATAGGTAGAAAACTATAAAACACTGATGAAAGAAATCAAAGATGACACAAATAGATGGTTTTTTAACACCTATTTTCAACTCTCTTGCTTATATACTTATCAGTATATAGGACAGTGTGTAAAGAACACTTACACTTCCTATAAAATAAGTAATTAAATTTAAACTTGAGCAAAATACTCATATAGACATTTCTCCAAAAAGATATACAAATGGCCAGCAAGACTTGAAGACATGTTCAACATTAGACATTAGGGAAATGTCTTTTTTTTTGTATTTGAAAAACAAGTTTTATTAAGCAGTTTTTACATAATCAACTGTTCACAGTTTGCAGTTAAAACATTGTGCATATTGTATGTATTCACTGCTACTCAATTACAAAATCTTCAGAAAGCAGTAAAAAACATGTTCCAATAACTCATAAAAAAAAAAAAGAGAACCATGATTAAAGTACAAAATGTTGGGTGATGTCACTTCAGACAGAAAATGAGGGGGGTTTTAAAAATACACATTTACCGTACTTTATTTAGGTAGGTTTTTCCCCTTGTTTGCTTATAGCACTGTACAAGTTTTAGTGCCCAAAAGCTAAAGTAATAATGTACTCTGAATCATTTCAACTTAAAATATTTTGCATTTATCACTTGATACATATTATTTAAACATTTTAATATGTAAAACACTTGAAAGCAAACCACACCACAACCACTAAGATAGTTAGAATCAGAAAGACAGATTGTTAGAATCAAAAAGACCAACAATTGCTGGTGAGAATGTGAAGAGAATAAAACCCTCATCCATTGCTGGGAGAATATAAAGTGATGCAGCTACTTTGGAATAGAGTTTGGCAGTTTCTTTTTTTCCCTTGCATTTGGTTATTTTGTCTCATTTTTATATAAATGTATTATTTTTAATTGAAGGATAATTGCTTTACAGCACTGTGCTGCTTTCTGCCATACATCAACATGTATCAGCCATAGCTGTACATATGTCCCCTCCCCGTTGAACCTCCTTCCCATGTCCCACCCCTCTAAGTTGTTAAAATTTAAACACAGCATTACTATATGAAGGAGCAATTCTGCTACTAAGTGTATAGTCAAGAGAATCAAAAACATGCTTTAAAACAAAAGCTTGCTCATAAATGTTCATAGCATTATTATTCATAATAAACTAATAAGCATATTATTAACATAATAAACATTATCCAAAATAAAGAGTGGAAAAAAAAACAATGTCCATCAACTAATGAATGGATAAACAAAATGTGATATATTTACACAATGGAATACTATTCATCCATAAAATTAATGAAGTACAGATTCACGCTACAACATTTATGAACCTTGGAAGTGTTATGCAAAGTAAAAGAGGCCAGAGACAAAAGGCCACATATTGGATGATTCCATTGTTATGAAATGCCTATGATAAGCAAACCTATAGAGATACAGAATATAGATCAGTGGTTGCTTGGAGTTGAAGAAGAGGTTGAAGAGAGAATGCAGAATGATTACTAATAGTTACAAGGTTATTTTTAGAGTGATGGAATGTGTTAAAATTAGATTATATGATACTTACATACTGTGTAAATATACTAAAAAAATTGAATTACACACTTTAATGGGCGTACATAAATCTTCTATAAATTATATTAGTATATTTTAAATGTTCAGACATATTTAAAACTTGGCTAAAAATAATTAAAGAGGTGGATATCTATAAAAACAGCAGCCTTAAAAGTGGAAGATTAGTTAAAATCTTTCAGAGACTAGAAAAGTAGAGAACAAAGTATTGCTTTATTTTAGATTTTAAAGTAACAATATGAATAAGAGATGAGTAAGAGAATTTATAGGCAAATCTCATTCATGATCATAGATGCAAAGATATATATATTTAAAAAAGCAAACTGAAATTAGTGGTGCATAAAAATAATACATTATTAAAATTAGGTTGGTTTCAGGAGAATAAGGCTGGTTTAACATGATGAAACCCATAGGTGTAATTCAACTTCTAGTAGATTAAGAGAAAATATACATAATGATCTCAATAGGCACAAAGTTTTTAACAAAATTCAATATACATTCAAAGAATTAAAATCTTAATCAATGAGGAATAATATGGAATTTTATTAACCCGATAAAGGGTAAAACCAAAAAATAGAGTAAATACCATTCTTGATAGTTAACCATTTGAAATTCTTCCTTTCTATAAAATTAAGAAGAAAACAATGATATCCACTATTACTGCTTCCATTCAACAATGTACTGCACAACAAAATAGGGAGACCAAAAATAATCATTCAGATATGGAAACAATATATGTCAAAGCTCATTGTAAATTAGTGGGGAAAGGAGTGATGGTTCAGTAAGATATACTGGGATAAACTTGTTACCCATTTATAAAAAAAAGAAGCTGAAGTCCTATATTACATCATACAGAATATTTAATTTAAGATGGATTCAAGCTTAAATGTGAAAGAGAAAACTTTAAAACTTTTTGAAAGAAATATAAAAAGAATATTTATATTATCTTAGAAAAATAAATGATTTCTGAAACAAGAAAATAAAGAACTAACCAGGAAAACATTCTATAGCACCTATTCCTTATTTCTATCATTCTATTATATTTAATTTTACAGGGGATTGTAATAGCTTACTTAATTGTCTACTCCACTGAACTGACAACTACTTAAGGATAGGGATTGTATTCTATTAATTTTATCTTTCCCCTCAAACCTGGTAGGTGTTAGTTGTATCTCTATGATAGGAGAGAAGAGAGAGTTTCAGGGGAAACGGGTAGCTTTTAGTTGTTCCTTGATTTGGTATTTCAGTGCTTTTCCCTCCCTAGCAAATACCCAAGATTTTCTCTCTTTGTTAGGTATATGAAGTGTCATACATGTATATTACCATCCACATCCAAGCCATGTTTTTCATTACCTACTCTTAGTCATCTACCTTATTTGTAAAATTTCAGTCTAATATCTCATTTCTTTATGGACTCAATTTCTTGGCTTTTGAAGGGCACAATAAAGTGAAGAATAAAGGTCTATTAATGACTAAAGGGGAAAAAAACCCAACTATTATTTGTTCAGGGCTTCCCTTGTAGCTCAGTCAGTTCTAAATTGGATCTCTAGAGGTTAATCTTCAGAAAAGAGATTCTAAAGGTGCAATTAAAATTCAGTATGAGCAGACTACATCACTGCAGATCCATCTGAGATCTGTAAGAGGCCTTCCCAAGGTCTAATTCCCCTTCAAACATGAGAATGTCTTCTTTCACATTCTTGACATTTCAAGAGCTACCTCAGCTATAATCCTTCAAACAGAGCACTGCTGGTGACAAGAAGCCCACTGTTTGAGAGGAAAGTCTGTCCCATTTTGTTTTGTCCTAACTAATCATTCTAAATCCAGAAAAAGGAACACACAGCCCTGAGGTAATAGGAGCACTGTAAAAATTTCCATATTTCTGTAGATGTTTTCCCAAGATATTTTCTCCAGAAAGTTTTTCAACATGACTCCCTAGATTGCATAACTAATAGCAAACACAGAATGGCCCAAAGCCTCTTTTACATATAAAAGCAACCAGTTGAAGCTAGTCAGATCAGATCAGATCAGATCAGTAGCTTAGTCGTGTCCGACCCTTTGCGACCCCATGAATCGCAGCACGCCAGGCCTCCCTGTCCAGCACCAACTCCCGGAGTTCACCCAGACTCACGTCCATCCAGTCATGGATGCCATCCAGCCATCTCATCCTCTGTCGTCCCCTGCTCCTCTTGCCCCCAATCCCTCCCAGCATCAGAGTCTTTTCCAATGAGTCAACTCTTCGCATGAGGTAGCCAAAGTACTGGAGTTTCAGCTTTAGCATCATTCCTTCCAAAGTAATCCCAGGGCTGATCTCCTTCAGAATGGACTGGTTGGATCTCCTTGCAGTCCAAGGGACTCTCAAGAGTCTTCTCCAACACCACAGTTCAAAAGCATCAATTCTTCGGCGCTCAACCTTCTTCACAGTCCAATTCTCACATCCATACATGACCACTGGAAAAACCATAGCCTTGACTAGATGAACCTTTGTTGGCAAAGTGCGGGGAGTGAGCTCCACCTCTGGCAAAGGTCTTGAGGAAGGAGGCTTGGCATACGCAAAGGCGGGATCAAGCCTCAGGAGTCTCCCTGGAAATTCTCGAGCATCTACCCCCAAAACCAGAGTCTGCCTACTTTCTGCTTTGTGCTTTCACCTACACCCTCAGACTTTACAGAGGCTGTCCCCCACTACCTCTCTCTGAAACAACAGTTAGCTTACAGCTCCAGTTAATTCCTGGGTGTGACAGTGTTTCAACCTACAAACTCCTTTGGAAATCCTCTAGCCTGCCTGAATAGGTTTTTCCAGCCACATGTGATTGCTCAGAGCCTCCCAACTGTGAGAGGCATGAGATGTTCTAAACTGTCTAAATACAGATTCCTTTGAGCAGTTAAAAGATTGATTAGAAATTGTATTGGTGAAGGATTTTCACTTTTTGGGCCAATGTTTGCTGCTAAGTTTCCATATCCCTTACCTGCTGTGTCCCTGGCAGTGTATTGATTAATATAATTGGTGTAAATAGTAGCTTTAATGTTTGTAACCTGGGACCCTTGAGTTAATTCTTTTTCTTGTTATAGCCCACCACACCTTTGCTCTGTAGGAATGCAACTTTATCTAATGTTTTTGGAGGGTGGCGCTTGACTTACCACCTTTAGAGAAAAATAAGTTTTCTGAAGAAAGGGTCTTAAAATGTTAACAGGCCTCCGGGCCAGAAGATGATGCAAATCACCTAAGCTTTTGCATATGATAAGTTTGCAGGAAGAAAGCCTGGCTTGCTGCATGACTCTACCCCTTCCCCCATTATCCTCTATGCATAACTTAAGGTATAAAAACTACTTTGGAAAATAAAGTGCGAGGCCTTGTTCACCGAAACTTGGTCTCCCATGTCATTCTTTCTCTCACCTTCTGGCTGAATTATTCAGCCTCTTTTCTCCACTGAATTTCCTCACTGAGCTATCCTTATTCTATTACTCTTTATATCCTTAATTAACATTTAATTAAGCAGTTGTTTCCTGATCCTCACCGACGCTGTCCCTGCTTCGAATTCCCTGGATCCACTGGAGCTGGACCCCGGCAGCAAAGTAATGTCTCTGCTTTTGAACATGCTATCTAGGTTGGTCATAACTTTCCTTCCAAGGAGTAAGCGTCTTTTAATTTCATGGCTGCAGTCACCATCTGCAGTGATTTTGGAGCGCAGAAAAATAAAGTCTGACACTGTTTCTACTGTTTCCCCATCTATTTGCCATGAAGTGATGGGACCAGATGCCATGATCTTAGTTTTCTGAATGTTGAGCTTTAAGTCAACTTTTTCACTCTCCTCTTTCACTTTCATCAAGAGGCTTTTTAGTACCTCTTCACTTTCTTCCATAAGGGTGGTGTCATCTGCATATCTGAGGTTATTGATATTTCTCCCGGCAATCTTGATTCCAGTTTGTGCTTCTTCCAGCCCAGCATTTCTCATGATGTAGTCTGCATAGAAGTTAAATAAACAGGGTGACAATATACAGCCTTGACATATTCCTTTTCCTATTTGGAACCAGTCTGCTGTTCCATGTCCAGTTCTAA
Organism: Bos grunniens; assembly: GCF_055505025.1. Classification (NCBI taxonomy): domain Eukaryota; kingdom Metazoa; phylum Chordata; class Mammalia; order Artiodactyla; family Bovidae; genus Bos; species Bos grunniens. The sequence continues at coordinate 80,075,592 of NC_141194.1, read as the reverse complement.
CTGTTGCTTCCTGACCTGCATACAGGTTTCTCAAGAGGAAGATCAGGTGGTCTGCTATTCCCATTTCTTTCAGAATTTTCCACAGTTTATTGTGATCCACACAGTCAAAGGCTTTGGCATAGTCAATAAAGCAGAAATAGATGTTTTTCTGGAACTCTCTTGCTTTTTCCATGATCCAGCGGATATTGGCAATTTGATCTCTGGTTCCTCTGCCTTTTCTAAAACCAGCTTGAATATCTGGAAGTTCACGGTTCACATACTGCTAAAGCCTGGCTTGGAGAATTTTGAGCATTACTTTACTAGCATGTGAGATGAGTGCAATTGTGTGGTAGTTTGAGCATTCTTTGGCATTGCCTTTCTTTGGGATTGGAATGAAAACTGACCTTTTCCAGTCCTGTGGCCACTGCTGAGTTTTCCAAATTTGCTGGCATATTGAGTGCAGCACTTTCACAGCATCATCTTTCAGGATTTGAAATAGCTCAACTGGAATTCCATCACCTCCACTAGCTTTGTTCAAAATGATGCTTTCTAAGGCCTACTTGACTTCACATTCCAGGATGTCTGGCTCTAGGTGAGTGATCACACCATCGTGATTATCTGGGTCATGAAGATCTTTTTTGTACAGTTCTGTGTATTCTTGCCACCTCTCCTTAATATCTTCTGCTTCTTTTAGGTCCATACCATTTCTGTCCTTTATCGGGCCCAACCTGCAGGAAATGTTGCCATGCCATGATTAAGAAACTACAAATAGTTTAGTGTGGTTGAAAGACAAAGAGAGAAGGCTGTTGTTGGAGGCAAGAAGAACCAAAGGAATGGGAGGGTGGAGGTGGGGTGAAAAAAAAAATGTACTTAGAGATAACCAACATAGTAAAGCACTAATGGACAGATCACTAAGTGCCTTGTACCTCATGCAAGGGAATTGACCTTATCATGACAGCAATAGTAACACTTTAAAAACTTTAAGCAAGAGAGTTACATAATCAGATTAAATTACAGAAAAATCATGCAGGGGGAATGTCCACAATTTCTCATGGAAGGAAGTTTTTAATGTGATCAAATTTTTCTGGCAGTTAATTTCCATTTTCTTAACCAGTGTTGCCTTTGTCCTGAGTGCTGAATGATTAACTTACAGGGTCTAAGGAGAGATTCTAACAGCTTAGATCACTCAGGAATTGAGGTGCAAGAGTCAGTTCACCAAAAGGACACAATTGACTCGTAAGCAATAACAAAAATTGTCCAAGTCAGTAAGTATTTCAGTTGGGGTCACCAAGAGCATAGTTCACAAGCAACACACTTTCTATTTACAGAAGATAGTGAATTCAATGGAAACAGTTTATTTTTGTGCCATAATTTTTAATATTCTAATTGAGAAAACAAAAATTTTGAATTTTCATAAATTACTCTAATTTATGATTATCTTGAAATCTATTGTCCACCCTCACCCCAGGACTTAGATTGAAGAAGATTGTTCCACTTTTTTTTTTTTTTTCCCAGTGAGTGTCTATTAGTGACTATAGTGTTATTAGTGAAACTAAAAAATGTTCAGAGATAATAAACTGTCAGTTGGAGCTAGCCTCAGGCCTTACATATTATTTTTTAATTAATTGATTGATTTTCATTAGAGGCTATTTACTTTACAATATTGTGGTGATTGTTGCCACACATCAACATGAATCAGCCATGGGTGTGTTAGTTAATTAGAGTAGGAAAAAGGAGTCCAGAATGGCGGTGGCTAAAAGACAAGGAAGGGAAAAGCCAATGAAAATAGAACAAAGGAATATAGAACAAAGGTCCGAGGACTGGAGTGAGAACCTCAGGTAAAACAAACAGCACTCCTGGGTAGCCCAATTTACATAGGGCAGGCCCAGTGGGAGGAGAAAAAACATAAAAATAGGAGCCAAAATTGGGCTGGGGCCTCTCTTCTCTTCGCATGTTTTGTGTCGTCATGCCCTCACACCTCAAGGACGTATTTTCTTTTACTTTCTAAATAAAACTGAGCTGTAACAGGGAGCTGCAACACTGGTCCATTCAAGAGCTGTAACACTGGTCCGTTGCTTCAAATTTTTGTTGCGACGAAACAGAACCGAGGAAATTACAAACTTCCCTAACATCTATGGTGCTGTGACTTGGATTTAACCTGGCTGAAAGAACCTCGGCTAGGCCCCCACAAGGAGGAGGCCAAGCACAGCAGGAGGCCAACTCAGCAAAAGCTCCCATGGTGGAAGCTGAACAAGAAGAAAACCCAGCACGGGGGAAGTGATAAGAAGCTCAGCTTACTGGAAACTGGGACAGCAGAAACAAACTCAGCAGAAAGCTCACACAGCTCAGTCTCAGATTCCAGAAAACCTCTGGTTAAGGTAGGATGTCCTCGCTTCTATGACTTGAAGCACATAAGGCTAACAAAATCTTAATTCCTTTACAATCTCTCATTTCTTGTTTCCTTGAACCCCCTGCAAACAGGTGGGTGGCAGTGGGTGCAACTGAGGGACTCCTGAGAGGCTACTCCCCAGTGTGTCCTGAAGGTTCCACTATCCTCTGCGCTCTAGTAGCTGTTACCCAAGACGGTGGGGGTTCTTCTGTTCTTAATCTTCTTTGTACCAAGGATCAGGCCAATGAAGACTGTGTGCACAGGTCAGGTATTTAGCAGATTTTCCAGCAGATTATGAAGGGGATTCCTCAGTACATTTTTTCCACTGCTTTTTCCTCTGGTCCTTCAGCTCCTCTCTCCTGGGACTTGAGCCTGGCCAAAACACATGGTGCCTGCCTTCAAGACCTAATGCAGCTCAGGCTCTGATGTCTCATTGCAAAAATTCAGTTAGAGACACAGTGATAGGTAAGAGGTGGATTTGTTTGGATTCAGAGAGAAGCACACTCCACAGGTTGTGGGCCATCACAGAGGGCAAGTGCTTCGGACATGGAATGTGGTGTGGCTAGTTTTTGTGAGCTGGGTGAATTCATATGCTAATGAATGGGAGGATCATCCCGACCACTGGGGATGTCTTTTGACAATGCCTTGGAACTGTCCTGCCACCTCTGGGTGTGTCATTTAGCTTACAGATTGGGGATCAAGGTTTAGTTGAATTTGACTTGTCATTTTGAACCCATTTGATTTTAATCAGTTTATGTTATGTCCTTGAGCTATATCATTCTTTCAAAAGTTTTGCCCTGCCCTCTTCCCTCCTGTTTCATGCTCTTTTTCTGAGCCCCATCCGGACCCACAGTGTTGCCTCTACAATCTTCTGGAGGGAAAACCAGAAAATATCTGGCCTTTGGGAGGGGAAATACTGTATAATATCCAGTCCTTCTAGATATTCAGGCCTTCATCTTCCATGTTTCCTACAACATGTGCAACAACAGTATCTCTCAGTGAACTGGCTAAGGCGGATGACAGGCACACAATGCCTGCTAGAAGTTCATCTGTTGGCATCCCTTCAAGGGAAACTGGGCCTCCAGGGATAATATTTGCCACTTTGGGAGTTAACCCTGCAGGCCATTTGGGCCCAAACCCTTGCCACCCTTCTCCTAAAGTTTTAAACATACCTCTGGATCAAATTTCCACTCCACTTTTATGGAACATCTGGTCTATTGATTCTTATCAATTTGTTCTTAAGCAACTTACTAACTCCTACAACCAGGACCCTGCCCCCTTGTAAGCAACATTGCTCCACCCCGATTATTAAAATACTCTTAATGCCCCTAACAGGACCAGATAACACACTCCTTTGTCATTACTTCTGCTATTACTTAAAGTGGGTCTATGACAATGAAATGTTTACCATTGGAGACACCCTAACCTGCTCTTATGGAGGACTTGGAGAGGAAATCAGTGACTTACATTCCCTTAGAGCAGTAAGAGGATAAGGCTTATGGCTGCTTCACCAGGTTCCTAGTCTCGGGGCACAGGCTTGGATTGCTTTGCATCATGATATCTATTTCTGTCTGTGGTGAAAAAACTAACAATGAGTTAAGATTACAACCACTTGCCTGGGGATCTGCACCCTGACCCAGGAATGTCTGGCTGTCAGGTTGCAACAGTACTGGGTAGGATAAGCTTCAAAAAGACTCACCCCTAAGGAAGTTTACCCATGGAAATTGAAGGAGGCCTATTAATTTTTCTTTTTTCTTTTCCTCACCATTATCACTGTCTTTCAGATAGGAAATAACCAATCCACTTCCCAACAGACACCCTTGAGATACATTCTTAGTAACTGGAAGTTGTTCAATCCTCTAACTCTAAGGAGAAGTCACTTAAAATTCTTTTGTGCCACTGTGTGGCCACAGTATCCTCTGGAGGACAAGGAACACTGGCCTGAGGATGGGAGTTTAAATTACAATACCATCCTGCAGCTAGAATTATTCTGCAAAAGACAAAGGAAATGGACAGAGATCCCCTATTTCCATATTTTCTTCTGACTAAGAGATATGAAGGAACTCTGTCTTAAGTATGGGATTGTTGTATGCCCTAAAAGTGAGCCTACTAGACAAAGGGTATTAGGCACAGACAACCAAGAAAAGGAACCTTCCCCCTCAAGGGCTCACCTCTTATGGCTCCTGAGCAGCTTGGTGCTCCTTCCTTACATCCAAACGTGCCCCCATATCCGGGAACACCCCCTCCACAAATCCAATTTGAGTATATCCCTTAGTCAAAACTGGAGGAGAATTTGGACCAACCCAGGTCCATAAGCCCTTCTCCTTCTTAGAACTAAGACAGATCAAAGAAGACCTGGGAAGCTATACAGATGACCCAGACAAATATATAGATACATTTCAACACATTACCTTGGCCTTTGACTTGATGTGGAAGGGCATCATGGTCATATTTAGTCAAACTTTATCTGACCCTGAGCATGCTAGGGTCTTAAAGCAAGCCTGAAGGTATGTTATGGGGTTTCATATGTCAAGCAACAAATACCCAGTAGGGGGAAACTGCAGTCCCCTCCTCAGATCCTAACTGGAATTATAATAACCCTGAGCACATCTGGGAAAGGGATCATTTTCTGATCTGTGTGAAGGCAGGACTGAAAGCAGCCTGGCAAAAAGTAATCAGATATGCCCGGGTCTCAGCAATAACTCAGGAGCTCAATGAGAACCCCATTGCCTTTCTGGAAAGGCTAGAAGAGGCCTTCCAAAAGTTTACCAATCTAGACTTGGACTCATATGAGGGACAGGTGATTTTAAAGGACAAATTCCTGTCCCAATGTGCATTAGACATCAGGATAAAGTTACAGTAGCTATAGCAGCATGACTCTGATGCCTCTTTAGATGAGATGGTCCAGACAGCCACCAATACCTTTTGTAACAGAAGCAGAAGATGTTAAGAAGAGGTGTCAGGAATACACAGAAGACATGTACAAAAAAGATCTTCACGACCAAGATAATCATGATGGTGTGATCACTCACCTAGAACCAGACATCCTGGAATGTGAAGTCAGTGGGCATTAGAAAACATCACTATGAACAAAGCTGTGGACGTGATGGAATTCCAGTTGAGCTATTTCAAATCCTGAAAGATGATGCTATGAAAGTGCTGCACTCAATATGCCAGCAAATTTGGAAAACTCAGCAGTGGCCACAGGACTGGAAAAGGTCAGTTTTCCTTCCAATCCCAAAGAAAGGCAATGCCAAAGAATGCTCAAACTACCACACAATTGCACTCATCTCACATGCTAGTAAAGTAACGCTCAAAATTCTCCAAGCCAGGCTTCAGCAATACGTGAACCGTGAACTTCCAGATATTCAAGCTGGTTTTAGAAAAGGCAGAGGAACCAGAGATCAAATTGCCAACATCCACTGGACCATGGAAAAAGCAAGAGAGTTCCAGAAAAACATCTATTTCTGCTTTATTGACTATACCAAAGCCTTTGACTGTGTGGATCACAATAAACTGTGGAAAATTCTGAAAGAAATGGGAATACAAGACCTCCTGACTGGCCTCTTGAGAAACCTATATGCAGGTCAGGAAGCAACAGTTAGAACTGGACATGGAACAACAGACTGGTTCCAAATAGGAAAAGGAGTACGGCAAGGCTGTATATTGTCACTCTACTTATTTAACTTATATGCACACTACATCATGAGAAACGCTGGACTGGAAGAAGCACAAGCTGGAATCAAGATTGCTGGGAGAAATATCAATAACCTCAGATATGCAGATGACACCACCTGTATGGCAGAAAGTGAAGAGGAACTAAAAAGTCTCTTGATGAAAGTGAAAGAGGAGAGTGAAAAAGTTGGCTTAAAGCTCAACATTCAGAAAACTAAGATCGTGGCATCTGGTCCCATCACTTCATGGGAAGTAAATGGGGAAATAGTGGAAACAGTGTCAGACTTTATCTTTCTGAGCTCCAAAATCACTGCAGATGGTGACTGCAGCCATGAAATTAAAAGACGCTTACTCCTTGGAAGAAAAGTTATGACCAACCTAGATAGCATATTCAAAAGCAGAGACATTACTTTGCCAACAAAGGTTCGTCTAGTCAAGGCTATGGTTTTTCCAGTGGTCATGTATGGATGTGAGAGTTGGACCCTAAAGAAAGCTGAGTGCCGAAGAATTGATGCTTTTGAACTGTGATGTTGGTGAAGACTCTTGAGAGTCCCATGGACTGCAAGGAGATCCAACCAGTCAATTCTAAAGGAGATCAGTCCTGGGTGTTCTTTGGAAGGAATGATGCTAAAGCTGAAACTCCAGTAGTGTGGCCACCTCAGGCGAAGAGTTGACTCATTGGAAAAGACTCTGATGCTGGGAGGGATTAGGGGCAGGAGGAGAAGGGGACGACAGACGATGAGATGGCTGGATGGCATCACCAACTCGTTGGATGTGAGTCTTAGTGAACTCCGGGAGTTGGTGATGGACAAGGAGGCCTGGCGTGCTGCGATTCATGGGGTCACAAAAAGTCGGACACGACTGAGCGACTGATCTGATCTGATCTGATACTCACTAAACTGGGGACCTCCCTTGTGATGGGAAGCTTTTCAGCCCCTCGAGCCCTACAGCTTTTGGTTACTACTGAGGAATCCATTACACACTCTCCAATACGGAAGGACCAAAAACTATGGGAGAACAAAATTAACCCCCAGGTGTGGGACCTGGGGATTCCTGAACCAGCTCACCAAGCTGAACCAGTCATCATTGTCCTCCAAGATCCCACTCGGTTTCCTAACCAGAAACAATATCCCCTCCAAAGAGAAGCTTGGGAAGGACTACAGCCTCTAGTAAATAAATTCCTTGCCTGTGGGCTATTGGTCCCCATCAGTTGGCCATGTAACACCCTAATCCTCCCTGTAAAGAAAAAGGATGGGACTTGGTGAATGGTTCAAGATCTCTGGATCATAAATGAAGCTGTAGTCCCCCTCCACCCCACAGTACCCAATCCCTATATAATCTTGGGAGAAATCCCAGCCAGTGCCAAGTGGTTTACAGTCTTGGATCTCAAAGATGCATTCTTTTGTATACCACTGGCTAAAGAATTCCGATATCTTTTTGCCTTTGAGTGGGAGGTGCCAGGAGAAAAACACCAACAGATGACTTGGACAGTATTACCTCAGGGGTTCAGAGATACCCCTACCTGTTTTGGGCAGGCTCTTAGCCTGGATCTGGACCTGAGACCTAATGGGAAAATATTACAATATGTAGATAACCTACTAATCTGCTCTCCAGATGAGAAGAATGCCCAACAACATGCAATTCAGGTTCTAAACTTTTTGGCAGAGAGGGGATATAAAGTCTCCGGTGCTAAGGCACAGATGGTCGAGACAAAGGTCACTTACCTGGGAGTTCAGATTACACACAGGTCCAGGAGGCTGTCTTCTGATTGGGTACAAGGAATCCTCCAGTTGCCCTCCCCCACGACTAGAAAACAATTGCGAGCTTTCCTGGGGCTAACTGGTTATTGTAGAATATGGATATTCAACTATGGTCTAATTGCCCAGCCCTTCTATGAAAGCTTGAAGGGACGGGATGATTCAATCCCACTGATGTGGGGAACTCCTCAAAAGAAGGCAGAGGCTACACTAAAACAAACCTTAACTCAAGCACCTGCCTTGAGGTAGCCAGCCCCAGAAAAAGCATTCCAACTTTATGTCCATGAAAAAGAAGGAATAGCCTTGAGAGTGTTAACTCAAAGATTGGGACCTGAGCCCCAGCCTGTAGCTTACATATCCAAGAGGCTTGACCCAACTGCCCAAGGCTGGCCTCCTTGCCTTTGAAATCTTGCAGCTATTGCAATCCTGATAGAAGATGCTTTAAAACTCTCTTTTGGGGATAAACTATTTTTACCAGTCACCAAGTGAAACAACTCCTAAATGGGAGAGGCCATTTATGGATGTCTGATCAAAGAATCCTCAGCTATCAAGTAGTGCTGATGGAAAATCCAGGCCTCACTATATCCCTTTGTGAGTTTCTTAACCCAGCCACCATCCTGCATAACCCCCAGGGCTCTCTTCCCCTTCACTCTTGCCTAGAAATGTTGGAGCACTGGACAAAACCCCAAGAGGGATTGTCAGAAGATCCTCTGACCAGTCCTGAGGAAATCTGGTACACTGATGGAAGCAGCTTTGTCTTGGATGGAAAAAAAAAGAGCCAGATATGCAGTAGTCTCTAAACCTTTGCCACCAGGTACTTCAGCCCAATTAGCTGAGCTCATAGCCATGACTCGAACTATAGAGCTGGGAAAAGGAAAAAGAGTAGCCATTTGCACTGACTCCAAGTATGCCTTTCTGGTGCTACATGCACATGCTGCTATTTGGAAGGAAAGAGGCCACTTGACCACCTGAGGGTCCCCAATCAAATATGGTTACCAAATCCTTAGGCTCTTGGAGGCAGTTCATCTGCCCATTGAGGTTTCAGTCTCCCACATAAATGACACCAAAAAGGGAGCACAGAAGTGGCACGAGGGAACCAAGCAGCCGATCAGGCAGCTAAGAGAGCAGCATTACAGAACAATGACCTAATAGGGGTTGCCACCGTAGTTCCACAGCCTAATTTGCCAGAAATTCCTTCATATACTGAAGGTGAGACTCTTAAAGCTAAGAATGAGGGCTTTCAAGAAGATCATATGAGTTGGTTCCAAAAGGAGGGACTCCTTTTTCTGCCTGGGAACCTCCAATGGAAGTTGGTTAACTCCTTACATGCCACCACTCATTTAGGGAAAAAAGCCCTCCAAAGATTACTAGAAAGATCTTTCAGAGGAACAGGCCTCCAAACAACTATAAGGCAAGTGGTCTCCTCTTGTCCCACTTGCCAATTAAACAACCCTCTAGGAGCTCAAGGACCCTAGCTGGCCCAGCCTTTCCAATGATGTGGGACCTACTCAGGAGAGGACTGGCAGATGGACTTCACCGAGATACCAGTTTCTCAAGGGTATAAATACCTATTAGTCATGATAGATACATTTACAGGATTGGTTGAAGGCTTTTCCACCTGGACTAAGAAGGCTGAGGAAATGGTAAAAAAAAAAAAAAAAAAAAAAAAAAACTGCTCCATGAAATCATTTCAAGATTTGGTCTGCCCAGGTCATCACAAAGTGACATCATTTACTTCCAAGGTAACTCAAGGGGTCTCTAAAGCATTATGCTATGCTATGCTAAGTCACTTCAGTCGTTTCCGACTCTGTGTGACCCCATAGATGGCAGCCGACCAGGCTTCCCCGTCCCTGGGATTCTCCAGGCAAGAACACTGGAGTGGGTTGCCATTTCCTTCTCCAGTGCATGAAAGTGAAAAGTGAAAGTAAAGTCGCTCAGTCGTGTCCGACTCTTAGCGACCCCATGGACTGCAGACTACCAGGCTCCTCCGTCCATGGGATTTTCCAGGCAAGAGTACTGGAGTGGGGTGCCATTGCCTTCTCTAAAGCACTGGACATTAGTTATTATCTCCATTGTGCCTGGAGGCCTCAGTCTTCAGGAAAAGTAGAAAGAGCCAACCAATTCTTAAAATCAGCGATAAAAAAAGATAACCCAGGAGACCTCACTGGGATGGAAGGAGGCTTTACCAATAGCTCTCCTCCACACCCATATTGCCCCTAAGGAACAGGTTGGTTTTAATCCTTATGAGATTAAAATATGGGAGACCTTTTGTTTATGTCAATGACCTCTTCCTAGATCCAGAAGCTCAGACCCTCTGATCTTACACCATGGCCATCGGGCAATTCCACAGGATATATGCTTGTGGAGTGTCAACTAGGACCCAAAAGATTCTAAAGAGTCACCACAATATGCCCCACGGACACAAGTCCTAATTAAAGTCTGGAAAGATGGGTCCCCAAAGGCTCAAGTTACCCTGTAATACTTTCTACCCCCACAGCAGTCAAGGTACCAGAACATGACTCCTGGATTCACTACTCATGAGTAAAGCTATGGAAGAAAACAGAAGCGGACACTTAATACACCTGTGAGCCCCTGGGAGATCTCAGATACCTATTCAGAACTACAAATGAGTACCATTCTAATGAACAACCCCAAAATTAAGCTTCTGGGGACAAGATTTCTCAGGACTGCTCTAAATAGCCAATACAGCTTGGCAGGGGTTGTACTCCAAAACAGACAGGAGATAGATCTCCTGATGCCTGAACAAGGAGGGACTTGAGCCATCTTGAATGTGACATGATGTTTCTGGGTAAATAACTCCAGCTAAGTTAAAGAAAGTCTCACAATCCTCAGGAAAAACATTCAGACCCTATACGATCTCAAAGAATGAGCTGGAGATTTCTCGGGGTAGCTACAATCTCTCTTTGGGTGATCCTTCTGGTGATGGGAAATTTGGAGTTGGCTAATGCCCAACAACACAAGAGAAGACTCTATACATGGACATCACCAGATGGTCAACACCGGAATCAGATTGATTATATTCTTTGCAGCCAAAGATGGAGAAGCTCTATACAGTCAACAAAAACAAGAGCAGGAGCTGACTGTGGCTCAGACCATGAACTCCTTATTGCCAAATTCAGACTTAAATTGAAGAAAGTAGAGAAAACCACTAGACCATTCAGGTATGACCTAAATCAAATCCCTTATGATTATACAGTGGAAGTGAGAAATAGATTTAAGAGCCTAGATCTGATAGATAGAGTGCCTGATGAACTATGGAATGAGGTTCGTGACATTGTACAGGAGACAGGGATCAAGACCATTCCCATAGGAAAGAAATGCAAAAAAGCAAAATGGCTGTCTGGGGAGGCCTTACAAATAGCTGTGAAAAGAAGAGAAGTGAAAAGCAAAGGAGAAAAGGAAAGATATAAACATGTGAATGCAGAGTTTCAAAGAATAGCAAGAACAGATAAGAAAGCCTTCTTCAGCGATCAATGCAAAGAAATAGAGGAAAACAACAGAATGGGAAAGACTAGGGATCTCTTCAAGAAAATCAGAGATACCAAAGGAGCATTTCATGCAAAGATGAGCTCGATAAAGGACAGAAATGGTATGGACCTAACAGAAGAAGAAGATATTAAGGAGAGATGGCAAGAATACACAGAAGAACTGTACAAAAAAGATCTTCACAACCCAGATAATCACGATGGTGTGATCACTGACCTAGAGCCAGACATCCTGGAATGTGAAGTCAAGTGGGCCTTAGAAAGCATCACTATGAACAAAGCTAGTTGAGGTGATGGAATTCCAGTTGAGCTATTTCAAATCCTGAAAGATGATGCTGTGAAAGTGCTGCACTCAATATGCCGGCAAAATTGGAAAACTCAGCAGTGGCCACAGGACTGGAAAAGGTCAGTTTTCATTCCAATCCCAAAGAAAGGCAATGCCAAAGAATGCTCAAACTACCACACAATTGCACTCATCTCACATGCTAGTAAAGTAACGCTCAAAATTCTCCAAGCCAGGCTTCAGCAATATGTGAACCGTGAACTTCCAGATGTTCAAGCTGGTTTTAGAAAAGGCAGAGGAACCAGAGATCAAATTGCCAACATCTGCTGGATCATGGAAAAAGCAAGAGAGTTCCAGAAAAACATCTATTTCTGCTTTATTGACTATACCAAAGCCTTTGACTGTGTGGATCACAATAAACTGTGGAAAATTCTGAAAGAGATGGGAATACCAGACCACCTGACCTGCCTCTTGAGAAATTTGTATGCAGGTCAGGAAGCAACAGTTAGAACTGGACATGGAAAAACAGACTGGTTCCAAATAGGAAAAGGAGTTCGTCAAGGCTGTATATTGTCACCCTGTTTATTTAACTTCTATGCAGAGTACATCATGAGAAACGCTGGACTGGAAGAAACACAAACTGGAATCAAGATTGCCAGGAGAAATATCAATAACCTCAGATATGCAGATGACACCACCTGTATGGCAGAAAGTGAATAGGAACTCAAAAGCCTCTTGATGAAAGTGAAAGTGGAGAGTGAAAAAGTTGGCTTAAAGCTCAACATTCAGAAAACAAAGATCATGGCATCCGATCCCACCACTTCATGGGAAATAGATGGGGAAACAGTGGAAACAGTGTCAGACTTTATTTTCGGGGGCTCCAAAATCACTGCAGATGGTGACTGCAGCCATGAAATTAAAAGACGCTTACTCCTTGGAAGGAAAGTTATGACCAACCTAGATAGCATGTTCAAAAGCAGAGACATTACTTTGCCAACAAAGGTTCGTCTAGTCAAGGCTCTGGTTTTTCCAGTGGTCATGTATGGATGTGAGAGTTGGACTGTGAAGAAGGCTGAGCGCCAAAGCATTGATGCTTTTGAACTGTGGTGTTGGAGAAGACTCTTGAGAGTCCCTTGGACTGCAAGGAGATCCAACCAGTCCATTCTGAAGATCAACCCTATGATTTCTTTGGAAGGAATGATGTTAAAGCTGAAACTGCAGTACTTTGGCCACCTCATGTGAAGAGTTGACTCATTGGAAAAGACTCTGATGCTGGGAGGGATTGGGGGCAGGAGGAGAAGGGGACAACAGAGGATGAGATGGCTGGATGGCATCTCTGACTCGATGGACGTGAGTCTGAGTGAACTCCGGGAGTTGGTGATGGATAGGGAGGCCTGGTGTGCTGCGTTTCATGGGGTCGCAAAGAGTCGGACATGACTGAGCGACTGATCTGATCTGATTTGAATGCCCCTACTAATCCGTTATCACCATACTGATGCTGCTTATGGTTGCTCCATGTATTATCAATTGTCTAACCCGTTTTGTCTCTGCCCAGGTCAACAAGCTACAACATGCAGTGCCAGTTCAACAAGGATATATAAAACTACAGCCAACCACAGAAAATATCTCTCACCCTTAGATGGACACTGCTATAAGGACTCTGAGGCCTGAGACTAGCAAGAGGGGGAGGCCTAGTGCCCCTCGCCATCCCAGTTCAGCAGGAAGCAGCTAGATAGACCTCAATGCCCTTATTCTCAAAGAACTGGACCTCCAATATCTTGAGGGGGGAATGTTAGGTAGTTATAACAGGAAAAATGAGTCCAGAATGGCGGTGGCTGCAAGACAAGGAAGAGAAAAGCCCACAAAAATAAAACAAAGGAAGGTCCGAGACTGGAGTGAGAACCTCAGGTGAAAGAAACAAACAGCACTCCTGTCTAGTGCAATTTACATAGGGAAGGCCCAGGGGGAGGAGAAAAAAAAGATATAAAAAGAGCCAAAATTGGGCTGTGGCCTCTCTTCTCTTTGCGTCTTTTGGGTCATCATGCCCTAATGCCTTGAGGACGTATTTTCCTTTACTTTCTAAATAAAACTGAACTGTAACATGGAGCTGTAACACTGGTCTGTTCCAAGGCTGTTACACTGGTCCATCTGAGGGCTGTAATGCTGGTCCATCATTTCAAATTTTTGTTACAATGAGACAGAACCAAGGAAATTACAAGCTCCCCTGACAGGTGCACATGTGTCCCACCATCCTGAAACCCTCCCATCTCCCTCCCTACCCCATCCCTCTGTGTTGTCCCAGAGCACCAGCTTTGAGTACCCTGCTTCATGCATTGAACTTGCACTGGTCATCTATTTTACATATGGTAATATACATGTTTCAATGCTATTCTCTCTTATCGTCCCACCTTGGCCTTCTCCCACATAGTCCAAAAATCTGTTTTTTACATCTGTGTCTCTTTTGCTGCCTTGCATATAGGGTTGTTGTTGCCATTTTTCTAAATTCCATATATATTCATTAATATATTGTATTGGTGTTTCTCTTTCTGGCTTACTTCGCTCTCTATAGTAGGCTCAAGTTTCATCCACCTGATTAGAACTGACTCAAACATGTTCTTCTTTTTAGCTGAGTAATATTCCATTGTGTATATGTACCACAACTTCCTTATCTATTCATCTGCCAATGGACATCTAGGTTGCTTCCATGTCCTAGCTATTGCAAACAGTGCTGCAATGAACACTGGGGTACATGTGTACATATGTCCCTTTCAATTCTGATTTCCTCTGTGTGTATGCCCAGCAGTGGGATTGCTGGGTTGTATGGCAGTTCTATTTTAAGTTTTTTAAGGAATCTCCACACTGTTTTCCATAGTGGCTGCACTAGTTTGCATTCCCACCAACAGTGTAGGAGGGTCCCCTTTTCTCAACACCCTCTTCAGCATATATTGTTTGTAGACTTTTTGATGGCAGCCATTCTGACCAGCATGAGATGGTACCTCATTGTGGTTTTGATTTGCATTTCTCTGATAATGAGTGATGTTGAGCATCTTTTCATGTGTTTGTTATCCATCTGTATATCTTCTTTGGAGAAATGTCTGTTCAGTTCTTTGGCCTATTTTTGATTGGGTTGCTTATTTTTCTGGTATTGAGCTACTTGCATATTTTTGAGATTAATTCTTTGTCAGTTGCTTCATTTGCTATTATTTTCTCCCAGTCTGAAGACTGCCTTTTCACCTTGCTTGAGGTTTCCTTCATTGTGCAAAAGCTTTTAAGTTTAATTAGGTCCCATTTGTTTACTTTTGTTTTTAATATTTTTATTTTTTCAATATTTTAATAATTTTTAATATTCTAATTGAAAAATAAAAATTTTGAATTTTCTTCATAAATTACTCTAATTCATTATTGTCTTTAAGTCAATTTTCCACCACCACCCCAAGACTTAGACTGAAGAAGTTTGTTCCACATTTTTTTACCACAACTGCTTTGTGGTGATCCTCATGACCAGTGCATCTGTACAATATTCATTTTACAAGAAATTATTTCAATGAAAGTGCCCAATTATGTCAGGGTCTCTTATCCCACTTACCTGTCATGGGACCTACATAACTCCAATGCCATACAACCATTCTTCGGTGTCTTAAATTCTTTGTCATCTTCAAATCCCTGTAAAAGCACAAATAATTATATTATAAGCATAAATAATAATAGAAACAAAAATAATACTAATAATGCAGTACTTTCTAAATCCTATGCACTATGCTAGACATGTATGGATGTGAGAGGTGGACTGTGAAGAAAGCTGAGCACCAAAGAATTGATGCTTTTGAACTGTGGTGTTGGAGAAGACTCTTGAGAGTCCCTTGGACTGCAAGGAGATCCAACCAGTCCATTCTGAAGGAGATCAGCCCTGGGATTTCTTTGGAGGGAATGATGCTGAAGCTGAAACTCCAGTACTTTGGCCACCTCATGCAAAGAGTTGACTCATTGGAAAAGACTCTGATGCTGGGAGGGATTGCGGGCAGGAGGAAAAGGCGACGACAGAGGATGAGATGGCTGGATGGCATCACTGACTCGATGGACCTGAGTCTGAGTGAACTCTGGGAGTTGGCGATGGACAGGGAGGCCTGGAGTGCTGCGATTCATGGGGTCGCAAAGAATTGGACACGACTGAGTGACTGAACTGTACTGAACTGAACTGTGCTAGACAGGCTTTATCTCGTACATGTACAATATCCTATTACAATTAATATTCTAATTTGACAGATGAGGAAAGTATTCCCTAAAGAGATTAAGTAAACTTCCCAGAGTCATACAGGTTGTGATCAAAATCAGAATTCAAATCCACATCTGTATGACTGCAAAACCTAGCTCTTCACCTTATACTTCTTTCTAATATTTTTGGTTATCTGTCATACAGTACTTGCTTGGAACTGGGCCAGTCAATTTATATGCACAATGTAATTTAACCTGCAAACTAATCTACCAAAAGGTAATCTACCCATATTTTCTAGATGAAGAAACCAATGCTCAAAACATTTATTTAAGGGAACCCTCTTGCACTGTTGGTGGGAATGCAAACTAGTACAGCCACTATGGAGAACAGTGTGGAGATTCCTTAAAAAACTGGAAATAGAACTGCCTTATGATCCAGCAATCCCACTGCTGGGCATACACACTGAGGAAACCAGAAGGGAAAGAGACACGTGTACCCCAATGTTCATCGCAGCACTGTTTATAATATCCAGGACTATTAATTATAATAACCAGGAAGCAACCTAGATGTCCATCAGCAGATGAATGGATAAGAAAGCTGTGGTACATATACACAATGGAGTATTACTCAGCCATTAAAAAGAATACATTTGAATCAGTTCTAATGAGGTGGATGAAACTGGAACCTATTATACAGAGTGAAGTAAGCCAGAAAGAAAAACACCAATACAGTATACTAACGCATATATATGGAATTTAGAAAGATGCTAACAATAACCCTGTGTACGAGACAGCAAAAGAGACACTGATGTATAGAACAGTCTTATGGACTCTGTTGGAGAGGGAGAGGGTGGGAAGATTTGGGAGAATGGCATTGAAACATGTATAATATCATGTATGAAATGAGTTGCCAGTCCAGGTTCAATGCACGATACTGGATGCTTGGGGCTGGTGCACTGGGACGACCCAGAGGGATGGTATGGGGAGGGAGGAGGGAGGAGGGTTCAGGATGGGGAACACATGTATACCTGTGGCGGATTCATTTTGATATTTGGCAAAACTAATACAATTTGTAAAGTTTAAAAATAAAATAAAATTAAAAAAGAAAAAAGAAAAAATCAAAAAAAAAATTAATTGATATTAGTTATACAGGTAGAAGGGCTTCCCAGGTGGAGCTAGTGGTAAAGAACCTACCTGCTAATGCAGGAGACCAGACACATGGGTTCAATCCCTGGATTGGGATCCCTTGAAGGAAATCATGGCAACCTACTTCAGTATTCTTGCCTGGAGAATCCCATGGACAGAGAAGCCTGGTGGGCTACAGTCCAAAGGGTCACAAAGAGTTGCACACAACTGAAGCAACTTAGTATGCATGCAAACAGGTAGAAAGAAGCAAAGAAAAAATTCAGACCTACATTTTTCTGATCTTAATTTTGTGTGTTTAACTACAATCTATACCTTCCCTGGTGACTCAGACATTAAAGAATCAGCCTGCAATGTAGGAGACCTGGGTTCGATCCCTGGGTTGAGAAGATTCCCCTGGAGAAGGGAATGGCAACTCACTCCAGTATTCTTGCCTGGAGAATCCCATGGACAGAAGAGCCTGGCAGGCTACAGTCAATGGGATCACAAAGAGTTGGACACAACCGAGCAACTTTCACTTCACTTCACTTCAGAGTGTGAGTACATAAACTAGTAGTTCTCTATTCCACATAGAGCTCCATGGCTTTGAATATGTGGATCAAGGTCCACTATGAGTGGTAGAAGGATTTGGCAAAGGGAGAAGAAGGGAGACTGAGAAGTATATTCCCTCTATGCCCACTTTTTAGAAAATTTTCTCATAAATACTGAGTTTTGTTAAAGGCTTTTTCTGTATATTTGCAAATGATACAGCTCATAAGTAAGTACAGGGCTTCCCTGGTGGCTCAGACTGTAAAGAATCTGCCTGCAATGCAGGATACCCAGGTTCAATCCCTGGGTTGGGAAGATCCCCTGGAGAAGGAAATGGCAACCCACTCCAGTACTCTTGCCTGGAAAATTCCATGGATGGAGGAGCCTAGTGGGATACAGTCCATGGGGTTGCAAAAAGTCAGACACAACTGAGTGACTAATATTTTCACTTTCAACACTATGGCTCATAAAGGGTAAATATCCCAGATATATATATACAGCTCATACAATTCAACATTAAAAAAAAAACAAACAATTTAAAAATGGGCATAAAACCTGAATAAACATTTCTCCAAAGAAGACATACAGATGGCTGAAAAGCACATGAAAAGATGCTCCACATCACTAATCACCAGGGAAAAGCAAATCAAAATCACAATAAGTTATCATCTCACACCTGCCAGAATGGCTATCATCAAAAATAATACAAACAGTAAATGTTGGTGAGGATATGGAGAAAGGGGCACCCTTGTACACAGTTGGTGGGAATGTAACTTGGTATAGCTACTATGGAAAACAGTATGGAGGTTTCACAAAAGACTAAAAATAGAACTACCATATGACCAATATTTCCATGCCTGGGTAAATAGCCAAAAAAACAAAAACACTAATTGAAAAGACACATGCACCCCAATGTTTATAGACACATTATTTACAATAGGCAACATATAGAAACAACCCAAGTGTCCATCAACAGATGAATGGATAAAGAAGATGTGGCATATACATATACAACAGAATATTACTCAGCCACAAAAGAATGAAAGTTTGCCATTTGCAACAATATGGGTGTATTTGGAGGGTGGTATGCTAAGTGAAATTAATCAGACAGAGAATGACAAATACTATATGATATCACTTATATATGGAATCTAAAGAATACAACAAACTAGTTGTATAATTAAAAAGAAACAGACTCACAGATACAAAGATCAAACTAATGGTTACCAGTGGGGTGAAGTAAGAGAGGAGAGGCAAGATAGGGTAGGGAATTAAAAGGTACAAGTTACTATGTATAAGATAAGCTGCAAAGATTTATTGTATAACACAGGGAATATAGCTAATATTTTATAATAAATATAAATGGAGCATAACCATTAAATTTGTGAATTACTATATTGTACAACATTCAGAAAATGAAGATCATGGCATCTGGTCCCATCACTTCATGGCAAATAGATGGGGAAACAGTGGAAACAGTGTCAGACTTTATTTTTGGGGTCTCCAAAATCACTGCAGATGGTGATTGCAGCCATGAAATTAAAAGACAATTACTCCTCGGAAGGAAAGTTATGACCAACCTAGATAGCATATTCAAAAGCAGAGACATTGCTTTGCCAACAAATGTCCATCTAGTCAAGGCTATGGTTTTTCCAGTGGTCATGTATGGATGTGAGAGTTAGACTGTGAAGAAAGCTGAGGGCCCAAGAATTAATGCTTTTGAACTGTGGTGTTGGTGAAGACTCTTGAGAGTCCCTTGGACTGCAAGGAGATCCAACCAGTCCATTCTAAAGGAGATCATCCCTGGATGTTCTTTGAAAGGAATGATGCTAAAGCTGAAACTCCAGTACTTTGGCCACCTCATGCGAAGAGTTGACTCATTGGAAAAGACTCTGATGCTGGGAGGGATTGGGGGCAGGAGAAAAAGGGGACAACAGAGGATGAGATGGCTGGATGGCATCACTGACTCGATGGACATGAGTCTGAGTGATCTCCGGGAGTTGGTGATGGACAGGGAGGCCTGGCATGCTGCAATTCATGGGGTCGAAAAGAATCAGACACAACCGAGTGACTGAACTGAACTGAACACTTATAATACACAATATTGTATATCAACTATACTTCAGTTAAGGACTCAGTATAGAACCCAGGGTTTCCCAGGTGGCACAGTGGTAAAAAATCTGCAGGAGATGCAGGAAACGTGGGTTTGATCCCTGCATCGTAAAGATCCCCTGAGTAAGAAATGGCAACCCAGGCCAGTATTCTTGCCTGGAGAACTCCATAGACAGAGGGGCCTTGTGGGCTATAGTATATGGGGTGGCAAAGAGTTGGACACAAGTAAGTGCACACACACACACGCACGGACACACACACAGAATCCAGGAGGAAAATCCTGGGAATGGGGATTGTATGTGAAGCATCTTTTTCTTATCTTTCTCCTCCTTTGATGGTTCCAGTCTCTGGTTCCAAGAATACAGAAAGAAGGGAATGTTACCCTAAAACTAACAGTAGCATCTTTGAGTTCCTCCCTATCAGTCAGCTTCAGACTCCAAGCCATGAAAGCCTGTCCTGGACCAGTCTTATGGATTATAAGGTCACATTTTCTCTGTTTGGCCCAGAAGTAAGGGGATGGGCCTCATGAGCTTCCCTCGTGGCTCAGATGGTAAAGCGTCTGCCTGCAATGTGGGAGACCTGGGTTTGATCCCTGGGTTGGGAAGATCTCCTGGAGAAGGAAATGGCAACCCACTCCAGTACTCTTGCCTGGAGAATCCCACAGACAGAGGCTACAGTCCATGGGGTCAAAAAGAGTGGGACACGACTTCACTTTCACTTTCACTTTACTTTGTCAAAAGATAATTACAGTCATAGAGATTGAATAGATCCAAATACAATGTTTCTTTCCTAAGTATTCTCCATGGAGTCCATAAAACACTTATTGAAAAAAAGGTCCAGAGTCAAATAAGTGTTGGAAATGCTGCATAAGTTCTGTGACCCAAAAATAGGATGACCTGTAATTAATCATACAAACTAGGCCACTTCTGAGAGCCAAAGGGGATTTGCTAATAATTACACAGAGTCAAAAGCACACACTGGAAACATCCTGGGCAAATCAGGATGTATGGTTAGTTTGCTATTTAACCTAGAACTTTCCAAATTTATTTCTCCAAAGAATATTTTTTTTTCCTCCTTGTAATACCTGCTAACCTCATGAGAGACCATTATTCCACAGAATATGTTTCAGGGAACATCAAATGTAAAGGTTTTAGGTGGATTTGCATGAAATGCAATAGACCTATGCTTCCCAATCACTTCCTGTAAATGCACACCTAGGAAGAAATTGCTAATATTTTTGTGACACAAAAAGTAAGCAGCTGAGGTTCCTTGTAGCCAGAAAGAACTGCCCAGGGAGTCAGGCATTTGAGAGGATTACTGTGTCAACACTTCTGTAATCCTCTGATATGTATCCTTTGATACCTACAGTTCACAGAAGCTGTTAATAGACCAAAACACACCCACAAATGACCTTTGTGTATTTCTCTTTCTTGAACACATGTACACCCATGGCTGATTCATGTCAATGTATGGCAAAAACCACTACAATACTGTAAAGTAATTAGCCTCCAATTAAAATAAATTATTTTTTTTAAAAAAGACCAATTGCAGGACATTAAATTAAATGAAGACTTGAAGGACTTAAATTTTTTTTTTCTAAATTCCATATATATGCATTAGTATACTGTATTGGTGTTTTTCTTTCTGGCTTACTTCACTCTGTATAATAGGCTCCAGTTTCATCCACCTCTGCTTGGGGCTGGTGCACTGGGATGACCCAGAGGGATGGTATGGTGCGGGAGGTGGGAGGGGGTTTCAGGATGGGGAACACGTGTACACCCGTGGCGGATTCATGTTGATGCATGGCAAAACCAATACAATATTGTAAAGTAATTAGCCTCCAATTAAAATAAATAAATTTAAATTAAAAAAAAGAAATTCAGAAAAGATAATAAAATAAAATAAAGGAGTGAAATAAATTTGCTTTTTGTCCTTTTAGTCTTCTTTTGGCCTCTTTTGTTACATAGAATTTGGGTCAGTGTCAAAAATCTTGAAAATTACTGGAAATGCAAAAAACCTGCTGACTGAGTCAATCAAGAAACTGAATAAAAAATACTTCCATAGAAAAATAGAAACTATATTAGGTATTTCAACAGAGTCTAATACAAGGAATTAGTTAAATAAGCAGTAAAAGCAAAAAGGGAACACTGAGGCAACAAAGAGGCCCAGGTCAGGTCTCAGAACTCTGAGGAGGGTGCACTGCTCAAGTGATTCTGGTACAACAGAGGACAAAGTGAGGCTAGTTCTGGAGTGCCAAACAAAGGTAGAGACTTGGTCTTGTCATAGCTTCCTGAGCAGTAAACAAAGTGCAGATAATTCTGACATTCATTTGTGGACTGTACATTTTTTCCACCATTCCTTCCATGACTTACTCCTTTTCATTTTTCAGATTTCATCAGGGAGAACTTTCTTGAGCACTTTATTCAAAATACTACTAACACAACCACGTATACAATTTCATAGCATACTCTTTCCTTCAAAATACTCCTCACAATTTATATGTTATTTGTTCAATTATATATGCTTCTCTGTCTCACTGGACTTCAAGTTCCATGGAGTAAGGTCCTGTTTATTTTTAGTCATTTGTATCCCCAGAAATTAACACATTGAAGGCACTCATTAAATGTCATTGAAAAAGTGAATGAACAAATTTCACCAATTTAGCTTGGTGCTAGGAATGCACAAAGCCTAATTTACAAATATACTGTTCTCCTTTACACAGACTGTCTTCTTTGTGCTCTCAAGAACCTACCATATTTAGGGATACAAAATCCCAGCCAAGTTTTAATTTTTTGTGTGTCTTTTAATCTTATTATGATTAATCCTAACATATCTTATGGGGCTTCCCAGGTCACCCTGTGGCAAAGAATCCACCTACCAATGCAGGAGATGTGGGTTTGATCCCAAAGTGGGGAAGATCCCTTGGAGGAGGAAATTCTCCAGTATTCTTGCCTGGAGAATTCTATTGACAGAGGAGCCTGGCAAGCTATAGTCCATGGGGTTGCAAAGAGTAGGACATGACTGAACACACATACACATACCTTATAGGTTTGTTGTAAGAAACAATTAGAGGCATATTTATGAACATATTGTGAAATGCATAAAAAAACACAACAGTGCCCAGCAGCACCACCATCATTGCTATCACAGGGTTTTGGGTTTTTTTTGGTGGGGAGGGGACAATACACATAACAGTCTGACATAGTCAACATTACGGGAGCTCTAAAACTTTATGCCAAATATACACAAATGCCAATCAGCCAGTACATATTACAGGGATCCCTGGTATGCAGGGAACAGCTATTTAGTGAACAAACAGACCCAGAGTCTTTATTATTTGAAGCAAATTTTATAATTGAACACTAAACCATGTAGAGAAGCCACATTGTTTCAAGGCCACAGCCCAGAAAAAAAATAACATTTAACATTTTCTTTTAATAGGCTTTCAAAGAGACAGCCAAACATGTTCTTATAGCAAGCCTATGATATTGTTATCCCAAGGATTGAGACTTGATTTGCAATTCACATGATTTTCAATTTCTTATTGTTATGTCCCTCCACCTCCACCTATAACTCTCAGAAACTGTTTCCTGATGGTGCTTTCTGGCTGCCTATGATCCCAAATTGTGTCAGTGATCTCTCAAACTTTCTCTATCCTTCTGAAATAAAAATAATTTGAAGTAGTATAAAGAATAATGGAGTAGGAACCCAGAAATCTGAGTCTAGTCCCAATATTTTCACTGACCAGGTAAACTTTGACTGATTTCAATATTAGAGGCTCAGTTTTCCCATCTGTAATATACAAGAATAAGATTGGAATTGAATCACTAAGAAGACTTTTAAATCTAATATTTGTGCATGTGTATGATTCTAGAAGAAGTTTGCTTTGTTTTATCCCAATATGACCCTTTTCTCTGCCATGTGCTAATATCTGATACTAGGTTGTTTATCAGATAAATCAATACTCATCAATATTCAGCAAACTACTGTGTTACTCTTGCCAGTGAACAGAATGGGTTAACACAGTGAAAACACATGTCTCTTCAAAGAGGACTTTCCCTTGAAGAAAAAAAATTTTTATGTATGTGTGGGAAAGAGACTTTTGGTAAGATGACCTTACTTCTCATGAAGTAAATGCACTTATGAATTGGAAGGGACAGTAATGGTCTAAATCTAATATCTATGACATCACCTCAAAATATCTTGAGCATATAAAAACCAGTAGTCCCTATTGCTCTTAGATAATAGAAATCACTTAATTGTCCAGCTTGTATTATCATTATTGGTTACCATTATAATAGAAAACAATGACAATTGCCCCATTTCTTGACTCTCTGGCCCCAGGTTTCCATGAGAACAAGCAATTCCTATGGCCTGCTGTGCAGCCTGCCTGGGAAGATTTAGGGATTGGAACTACTGATTTCTACTTTTGTGTAGTTGAATGAAGCTGTTAGTGAATATACCCTTTAAGCTGCTGCCGGTCACCTGATCTTTTTTCTTTGTTAAGAAAAACGTGAAAGTGTTAGTTGTTCAGTTGTATCCAACTCTTTGTGAGCCAGTGGACTGTAGCCTGCCAGGCTTCTCTGTCCATGGAATTCTCCAGGGAAGAATACCAGAGTGGCTTGCCATTCCCTTCTCCAAGGGATGTTCCCAACTGAGGGATCAAATCCAGGTCTCCTGCATTGCAGGCAGATTCTTTTATCATCTGAGCTACCAGGAAAGCTCTAATTTGTTAAGAAGTGAAGATTTTTTTTTTTTTCAAAGTCACTCAGCAAACAAAATGTAGAGTCAAGGAATCCTAATTCCTCTTTCTAATCATTCCCTCTACAAACATTAAGATCCACACACTACCTTCTAAATACCCAATTCGGTGCCCTACTGTAGCCTACACTTAACATCCACCAGTTGAATTTCCCTTTTCCTCAGTACAGAACACTCAGTTCAGGAAAGAAGAAAATTAATAAATGGTTATTAGTTAATACTAAGATATCAAAGACTGATAAAGGCAAGATGTCAAAGGAAATTTTCTTAAAGGTATTTATATTTTCAAAGATTAATGCAAACTGTACACTCAAAATATATGGATTTCACTGTATGTAAGTAGAAAGAGAACGAGAGAATTCAGAGAAGAGGAGTTCATGGGCACAGGGAATTAGATGACCTGAGTAAAGCTTCAAATAAAAACACATAAAATTATTGAAATAAAATTAAATGTTAGTAAGTATTACCAAATAAGTGTCACAAGCTTACCAAAAATGACAGATAATTCAGGCCAAGAAATGAGTGAGGGTAGAAACCCAGAGCACTAAAGCTGGCTTTATTCTCTAGGGAATTTAATGAGATTATGTTTATTTGTAAAATCATGGGAATCTCAAATGAGGCAAAATTCAAGTGCAAAAAATCCAATAGAAGACCCCATATAAAACTGGGAGAACAAAGTTTACCCCATTGAAGG
Organism: Bos grunniens; assembly: GCF_055505025.1. Taxonomy (NCBI): domain Eukaryota; kingdom Metazoa; phylum Chordata; class Mammalia; order Artiodactyla; family Bovidae; genus Bos; species Bos grunniens. Next base: position 80,050,553 of record NC_141194.1, on the reverse strand, counting down.
GTAAACTAGAATTAAACTCACCCCAATACATGAACCATGAACTTCCAGGTGTTCAAGTTGGTTTTAAAAAAGGCAGAGGAATCAGAGATCAAATTGCCAACATCCGCTGGATCATTGAAAAAGCAAGAGAGTTCCAGAAAAACATCTATTTCTGCTTTATTGACTATGCCAAAGCCTTTGACTGTGTGGATCACAAGAAACTGTGGAAAATTCTTTAAGAGATGGGAATACCAAACCACCTGACCTGCCTCTTGAAAAACCTATATGCTGATCAGGAAGCAACAGTTAGAACTGTACATGGAACAACAGACTGGTTCCAAATAGGAAAAGGAGTACGTCAAGACTGTATATTGTCACCCTGCTTATTTAACTTCTATGCAGAGTACATCATGAGAAATGTTGAGCTGGAAGAAGCACAAACTGGAATCAAGATTGCCGGGAGAAATATCAATAACCTCAGATATGCAGATGAAACCACCCTTATGGCAGAAAGTGAATAGGAACTAAAAAGCCTCTTGATGAAAGTGAAAGAGGAGAGTGAAAAAGTTGGCTTAAAGTTCAACATTCAGAAATCTAAGATCATGGCATCTGGTCCCATCACTTCATGGGAAATAGATGGGGAAACAGTGGAAACAGTGTCAGACTTTATTTTTTGGGGCTCCAAAATCACTGCAGATGGTGACTGCAGCCATGAAATTAAAAGACGCTTACTCCTTGGAAGGAAAGTTATGACCAACCTAGATAGCATATTCAAAAGCAGAGACTACTTTGCCAACAAAGGTCTATCTAGTCAAGGCTATGGTTTTTCCAGTGGTCATGTATGGATGTGAGAGTTGGACTGTGAAGAAAGCTGAGCGCTGAAGAATTGGTGCTTTGGAACTGTGGTGTTGGAGAAGACTCTTGAGAGTCCCATGGACTGCAAGGAGATCCAACCAGTCCATTCTAAAGGAGATCAGTCCTGGGTGTTCTTGGAAGGAATGATGCTGAAGCTGAAACTCCAATACTTTGGCCACCTCGTGAGAAGAGTTGACTCATTGGGAAAGACTCTGATGCTGGGAGGGATTGAGGGCAGGAGGAGAAGGGGACGTCAGAGGATGACATGGCTGGATGGCATCACCGACTCGATGGACATGAGTTTGGGTGAACTCCGGGAGTTGGTGATGGACAGGGAGGCCTGGCATGCTGCAATTCATGGAGTCGCAAAGAGTCGGACACGACTGAGCAACTGAACTGAACTGACCAAGAAGGAATAATGCTTCCTTTTCATCTTGTCCGTCTCTTGTGAGTGCCTTTTATTGCAAAATATTAAGCAGGTGGCAAAAGCCGTTCCCAAGCTTCCAGTTCCTGCAATATAGAAGAGGTCTTCGAATAGGGCAAGAATCGTGTTGAGTACTAAAAGAAAAAGAGAAAGCCACACTGTGACCACAAAATCACGTACCTCATAAGTCTTCTTCTGAGGCTGGAAAACTTACAACTCTTCCCTGATGCAGCTCTATCACTTGGTGCGTTTGTGGCCTAGGGGCCCTGTCATGAATCACCACAAATAGTGGCTTACAGCAGCATAAACTTATGGTCACGGGGCTGTAAGCCAGAAGCTGAAATGGAGGTATCAACAGGGGTGATCCCTTTTGGAGGCTCCAAGTTAGAATCCATTCCTTGCTTCCAGTGACTGTGGATGCTGCGTGGTATCCTTGGCTTGTGGCTTGCAGGACTTGAAACCCTGTCTCTGTCTTTTTTGTTTGTTTGTTTGTTTTTAAATTATTTATTTTGGGGGTTACTTATGTGTCCATTTTATTGGGTCACAGAGTGCCCAGATATTTGGTTAAACATTAATTCTGGGTGTGTCTGTGAGAGTGTTTCTGAATGAGATTAATCTTTGAATTAGCAGATTGAGTAAAGCAGATTACCCTCCCTAACATGAGTGGGGCCCATCTAATCAGTTAAAGGTTTGAATAGAAAAAAAGCCTGATTCTCCTGCAAGTAAGAGACAATTCATCCTGCCTGACTGCCTTTGAACTGGGACATTGGATTTTTCCTCTTGTCTTTGGACTCAAATGGAAACATTGGCTCTTTCTGGGTCTCAAGCCTGTTAGTTTTCACACTGGAACTACACTACTGGCTTCCTTGGCTCTCCAGCTTGCTGACCACAGATTGTGGGACTTCTCAGCCTCCATGGTTACATGAACTAATTCCTTATAATAAATCTCTTTATATATATATATATCTTTAAGATATATATATATATATATATATATATATATATATATATATCCTCTTGGTTCTGCTTCTCTGGAGACCCCTGAATAATATTTTGTATGTATTCTTTTTTTTTTTTTTTTGTATATATTCTTATAATGACTGTGCAATCCCTCATTCTCCCTACCTTTCTCAACATTCTTTCATAACCAATGGGACAAGATATGGAAAAATTATCAAGTGTGAGAGGCTAGGTATGCAATTCTTGGTAATTTTCAAAGTATATATTTTCATTCTTGTTTACTTGAGACTAATGACAAAACAACTAATTTTAAACTTTGTTTAAATCTGTATTATCTAGTATTTCTCCTTTCTTTCAGCTCTGATGAACTTTAGATTATTAATCACCTTCCCATTTTTGAAACATTCTCTTGCACTTTTCTTTTAGTACACTAAGTTATACTGAAAAGCATAACTAAGTTATACTTCTGAGACCACTTTTTCACTTACTTTTTTTGTGGAATATCTCTCAAATCTTTCTGTTTTTCTCCTGTTTCTATAACTATCCCAAGCCCTGATCTCCTTATGCCTGGCAAACTTTAATAGCCTTCTGCTTGACTCCATGGCTCCCAGCTGGTCTTTCTCTGTGATTCTGTGATGCATTGGCATTCTAATGATCTTGCATCTTGGCAAGACTGTGATTTTAGAATTTTGGGGGCTCAAGCAAGTAACAGAGACTGCCTAAGTTAAGGAGGTCAGGAAAGGAGTGCAGAACACACATCAGCTTCAGTTGGGTGGAAATAGCCATCAGTCCTCAGGTGGATTGTCTGGCTGAAATGTAGTAGCTTAGGGTAGGAGTACCCAGGCTGCAACTTATCAAGTATGTGACTAGCATGCAGGCCTCCTGGAGACTCCCTATAATGGGAGGTTCATTGCTCCTAATACCCAGGTTGCAGTTTTTATCGGAGAACCCTCTGCTTATTAGCAGAATCTCCATGGGGAATCCTCATATGTTCCCTGTGTTCACCTTTCTTTGATGGTAGCACCAAGGAGAAATATGGGGAGAGGAGGGTATGGCAATTATTGTTCTAACTGACTAGCACTTTTCCATATCCTCCAGTTTCTCTCCCTTCACTAGCTCTCCAGCCACCTTCAATTCTCTTTGGCACCAAGCAAGATTCCAATCCATTTTCATGGCTTCCTGAGGAGTGTCTGTTTTATTACATGACACTAGTCCCATGGCTGCCTGGTCTGGGCACTTGAATCAAGTTGGCCATTGAGTTGTTTCTACAGAGTTTCTGTATTTAAGATCAGAGAGTAGTTCAGTTATCCCTCTTCCGGGTAGCTGGCTTTGTTAAAATGTGGCGCTTTGGAGTCACTGGTGATAGTAGTGAGAGGAGAGAATGAAGTCATGCTGCAGATAGGAGTAGAGACAGGGGACATGCAGATGAAAAGCTAATCCTATGGCTCAAGTTCAGTTGTTTCTAAGGCCCAGGGGGATTCCTGGCCTTTATTCCCTGAGAGAGTGATGATGATAAGTCACATGTACATCATGCTCCAAGCACTAGAAGTAATTTATTTGAGCCTTATAAAAACCCTATGAGGAAGATGATGTTACCATCCCCATTTTACAGATGAAGAAATTAAGGCATGGGGAGATTGGATAACTTTTTAAAATTTTTTATTGGAGTATATTTACTTTGCAATGTTTTGTTAGTTTCTGCTGTACACCAGTGAATCAGCTATACGTATAACTATGCATGTCGTTTTCAGATTTCCTTCCCATTCACGTCACCACAGAGCATTAAGTAGAGTTTCCTGAGCTATATAGTAGTTTTTCATTAGTTATCTATTTTATATATAGTATCAATAATGTATATATGTCCATCTCAGTCTTTCAATTCATCCCACCCTCCCTTCCCTCCCTTGGTGTCTATATGCTTGTTCTCTATGTTTATTTCTACTTTGCAAATAAGATCATCTATACCATTTTTCTAGATTCTACATATATGTGTTAATATATGATATTTGTTTTTAGGAGATTCAATAGCTTGCCCAAGATCATGAAGTTAGGACTTGTACCCTTACAGTCAAATTCCATGCTCTTGATATTATAACATAAATCCTTGTAGCATTTCTCTAAATCTCCTTTGCCTAAGCCAGTTCAAGTGCCCTACAGTCGCCCCCAAGCAAGATAAAGAGGCTGATGGACACGATTACCTTTTTCTACAACCAACTTTAAAAGTTTAATTCTATCTGGCTCTCACTTTGCTGCCTCCCTTCTCCTTTTCTCTTTTCACTTTTTCCTTCCTTCTCTCTAGTTCACTTTGTACCTTTTGCAAGCTCATTTATTGACCATTTCCCCTATCTTCTTGATTATTCTCAGCAGCAGCAGGCAATAATATTGTCATTTTTCTATCTTTAAAAATCCTCTCTTGACTTGATTTTTCCCTTCAGCTTCAGCCCCATCTTTTCATTCTTTCCTAAACCCCCTTCAGTCAGGCTTTTGTACCCATGCCTACTGAAACTGCAAGGTCACCAGTGCCCTTCACATTGTTAGATCCAGTGGTCAGTTCTCATATTACTCGACTCCTCAGCAGTGCTTTGAAGCATCCACTCTTTCTTCATTCATATTCTTTCTTCACTTGGCTTCTAGGGTGCTACACTCTCTTGGTTTTCAATGCTCCTTTTCAGTATCACTTGCTGACTTTTTTTAAATATATTCCTGACCTTTTAACCTTAGAGTTCTCTTGGTCTCTGTCATTCCATTGGCTATCTCATTTAATTTCAAGACTTTAAATGCCATCTAAAAGCTGGTGACAATTTCAATTGTATATCCTCATCTTGGACTTCTTCTGACCTTCAGGTTCCTTTGTCCAGCTGCCTTCTTGAGATTTCTACCTTAAAGAGAGAAAGGCATCTCAAAGTTAACACATCCAAATTTGATCTTCCTTCTCAAATCTACTCCTCCACAATCTCCCCCATTGAAGTAAATTCCAGTTGCTTATCCCAAGAAGCTTTATTCCTTATTACTCTCTTTCCTTTATGTCCTATATTCATTTATTTTATATCTTCAAAATATACCTGGAATCTTTCCATTTCACATTACTTCCAGTTTAATACCATGGTTCAAAACTACCTTTGTTTGTTTCTCACTGGGATAACTGCAATAGCCTCCACCTGGTCTCCCTATTTCCTCCCTTACCACTTATACTCTACTCTTCACTTAGCATCCAGAGTGAGCCTTTGAAAATGTTAGTTATGTTTCTCCTCTGCTCAAAATCCTGTGATGGTTCCATTTTTCACTCAGAATGAACTCCAAAGTCCCTATAGTAGCCTATATTGGCCTACAGGATCTGGGCCCTGTTATCTTTCTCAGCTCAGCTTTCCTCTCACCTTCACTCCTGGTATTGTGTTCCTTGCTGCTCCTTGACTACTTCAGGTAAGCTCTTGCCTCAGGATCCTTGCACTTGCATAAAAAAGTTATCAGATTATACAGTAACACGAGTTCTAAGTCTAAATTGTAGGGTTTCCATCATCAACCAGTAGTAGTCATCCACATAACTCATTTCCTTATCTTTAAAAAGTCTTTGCCTGAATGATGTTTCCTCAGGTGTTCATTCTATTTAAAATTTAATACTCCTACCATATTCCCTATTCTCTTTCCCTTCTTTACCTTTCCCCCTAGCACTTAGTACCTTCTTGTATGCTATATAATTTACTTACTTCCTGCTATGGGCTGAATTGTATCCCTGAAAATTTGTATGTTGAAGCCCGAACCCCCACGTGATAGTATTTGGTGATGAGGACTTTGGGAAGTAATTAGGTTTAGCTGAGGTCATGAGGGTGGGGTCCTCATGATGGATTAGACTCCTTACAAGAATAGACACCAAAGAGTCTGATTCTCCCCACCTTCTCTCCTGTTCTCCTGTGTGGGGACACAGTCAGATGGTTGATATCTGCAAGCCAGGAAGAAACTCCTCACTGGGGAAATGAATCAATCAGCACCTCAATCTTGCACTTTCCAACCTTCAGAACTGTGAGAAATAAACTTCTATTGGTTAAGCCACCCAGTCTATGGTATCTTATTCAATATTATGGCAACCTGACCTGACCAACCTGGGGTGACCTGACCAACCTGGGCTTCCCTGATAGCTCAGTTGGTAAGGAATCTGCATTGCAATGCAGGAGACCCCAGTTCGATTCCTGGGTTGGGAACATCCACTGGAAAAGGAATAGGCTACCCACTCCAGTATTCTTGGGCTTCCTTTGTGGCTCAGCTGGTAAAGAATCCACCTGCAATGCGGGAGACCTGGGTTTGATCTCTGGGTTGGGAAGATCCCTTGGAGAAGGGAAAGGCTACCCATTCCAGTATTCTGGCCTGGGGTCGCAAAGAGTCAGACACAACTGAGTGACTTTCACTCATGACCTAAGAGAAACCCCCTCACTAAACAAAACAAACTCAATAGGGTCAAGGAATATTCTCTGATTGTTTACTGTTGCATCATCCATGCCTGGAATAGTTGTGAGCATGTAGTAGATGCTCCATAAATATTTGCTGAGTGAATGAATCAGATGTGGTACTCGTACAGAGGATGACAAGTACATGGTCATACTACAAGGTATACAGTGCTTAAGTCTTACTTTGGAGGTGAAGATAAAGGGTTATTGGGAGCTCAAAGAAAGGAGAAGTCATTCACCTATGGGAAGGGAGTGAGAGCAATCCAGGAGGGCTTAATGGAAGAGATAGCATTTGAGCCAGGACTTGAAGAATGGGTAGTATTTGGGTTTATGGATGTAGAAGGAAGCACATGGAGTTTAGTTAGGCTTATATAGGGTGTGTGAAGTGTGGTGGAAGTGAGAAAAATTAGAAATGAGGTCTTCGGCTAAAATATGAAGATCTCTGAATGCCAGGTTAAAGTTTTTGCCTTTTTTAGGTATGACATGAAATTGAGTGGATATGAAGGTTACAGAATTGGGTGTAAAAATTTGAGTCATAAATCAGTGATTTTCTCTGTTTTAACTTTCAGGTCTTTACTCAATTGTTTCTTATTTTAAGTTATTTATAGGCTTAAACATATGGTTCCTAACCTACCACAGATAAGAAGAAAACAGGAAAAAAGGGAGGAGGTGTTTAATCTGAAAATAGGTACACCCAGGGAGAGAAGGGCTAGATGGTTGCTACAAGGTTGAAGAGGGAAACCCTACAATTTATACTTAGAACCTCTGTTATACTGTACAATCTGATAACTTTTTTTGCTTCCACATTTAAATATTCTTTTAATAACTTCTTTCTGATTACAAAAGTAATGCATATTCAACATAAGACATTTGGAAAACAGAACACCACAGAAAAATTCCCTCTGTGTCTACCATCTGGAAACAGCCATTGCTAACTGTGTGGCATCAGTCATGCTCTTTAAGGTCATGCTCTTTCTGCCAAGGTAACATGGCAATAAAAATGTGATAAAGAAAAGATACCTGGATAAAGGTAAGAAAATGATAACGGTGTAGAAAGGGACAAAGAGAAAATAAAAGCCTCTTTCCCTTTACCCTCATCTGTTTCCATAAAGGTAACCATAGCTGTATTTTCAGTTTCATTAACCAATAATTGTATTGTGTACTTGCTAGGTATTTGAGATTTGAGGTACTGAAAGCTTAAAGATGCAGTCTTTACCTTCTAGGACCTCACAGTCTTTCTAAAGGGAGAACATAAATGAGCTGTGAAGAACTGCAGAGTTCAGAAGCGGGGGCAATCACTGCAGGCTGGTAAGGTTAGGAAAAGTTTCCTGAACGAGAAATGACTTGATTGGAGTTTGGAGCTCAGGCAGGTTTCAGTCAGAGAGAGGTGAGTGGCCCAGGAATATATGGATCTCTCAGAAGAGCTGTCTAGGTTGGATAATGAAAGGGGCCCTTGAGATAACGGATAGAAGTGGAGCCTGGCTGAAACTGAGGCTTCATGGGGTGGGGAAGCAGTTGGAGAAAAGACTGAAGAATAGGGGCTGGGGCAGTTATAAGAGTACTGAAAGACCTAGGAGGCATGTGATGATGACTCAGAACATCACTGAGAGTAGACAGGGTGTGTTTGACAGACACTGAAGTGGCACAATTATTAGGAATTGGTGATTGGATAGATATCTTTGGGTAAATAGGAATAGGGAATACAAGCATGACATCCCTGTTTTTGAACATGGGCAACCAGGAAAATGGTGATAACATTTCCTGAAACAGAGAAGTCAGGAGGGAAAGTGTTTGCGGATGTAGTGTGGTGGTCAGAAGTGGAGAAATGAATTTGACTAGCCATATTGTTGAGCCTTTCCTTGAACGTGGGGACTGCTGTCAGTTTCCTTAGCATTACCCACTGAACCTAGAAATGAGCTCTGCATACAATGGGTGCTAAATGAATGTTATTGGTGAAGAAAGGAGTAGAAGCTGGGAGAGCTGAAAACCTTCCCAGTTTGCCTGGGACATCTCCATGGATGTACTTCCAATTGGTAGGAATTGGTAGGTAAGACGATGCCTAGAGATTTCCATAAGTCTGAGTGGAAAGGGGCTAAGAATCCAGAGTACCCTCTGAATTTAATGTCTGAGAGGAGGACTAGAGTTTGCCATCCCAGTTGTCTATTATTTGGTTGGTCTTACTCTCCTCTTTTGCTTCAGCTTCCTTTTGAACTCTGATGACCAAGGCCTAGGTATTGCTCCAATTCTCTCATTTCATAATTGCTGGAAGAATTCAGCCAGATAATGCTGCAAGCTAGCTTACCACTTTGCAGTGACTACTTCAACCCTACAACTAGGCAACCTAAGGTTTCTAGGAGCAGATAAAACCCCTATGCAATCTGTCACTGTTTAGTTTTCATTGCCAATGTAATTCTACCAAGTTAATGAATAGCTGGGTTGGAGTTGGGGAAGGGAAGAGACACAGAATGAATGAAGAGAAACTGTCATTTATGGGCAGATTCTGTTCTGCTTCTTAGCAAGACATTGGGTACATGGTGAACTATTGAGGGTAGTTGTCATCATCACCGTCATCATCAAACTAGGCACTTTTACGGAGTGCCTAGTTTCAGGGGTTCTGAGCTAGGCCTACACAGAGAAATACACAGCTCTGGAATTTCACTTTTAGACCATGCATGGTCTAAGACCAGATACTGATGTGAACATGTGCAAGATGGATTTAAATCCTCAATATGGTTTATTGTCACCACCTCTTCTATAGGTTCCTGATTATTTCTGGAGTGAAATCTGTAAAGCAGGTATATCCTGTATGTTCAACGATATTATCAGCTCTTTGAAGGCAAAGAACCCAACCTTACAGTTCTGTCTACAGACTTGCTGTACAGAACATATATAGATGCTCAGTATGGATTCATAAATCAACCAGACCTGATGGGTAGACAGAGTACATTTCAAAGGAGTATATTTAACTCCTTTGAACCTCAGTTTCTTCTATAAAATGGAGAGAATAATTGTATCACAGACATCACAGGGCTGTTGTGAGGATAGAAAGCCAATGCATATAAATTGATTAGCACACAATTTAGTATTGTCTGCTCAACCGTTAGCTATTAATTTAACAATACGAATTTCTACCTCCCGTAGGAGACTGTGGAAAAGGGGTAGCAGCTTTTCATACAAATCTGGATATGCAATTCAGCCTACTGCGGTATACTTGTCAGTTGCCTCTGCATTGGGATTTGAGAGAGAGAAAAAAAAAAGATTCACCCTCTCAGATATCTTCTTTATTTTTCTACCGTCACTCTTGAACAAGGATGCTTTGTTGCGGGTGCGCGTGTGAGTTACTGACTGGGAGTGAAGGATGGAGGCGGAATTTGGGACGAAGGCTGCGACTTAAGTCGCCCAATCAGACACTTTTTCAGTCTTAATTCAGCAAACATTTGTAGTTAACCTAATCAATGCCAGGTGTCGTCCAGGAGCTAGGAGTCCTGGAACAGACCAGGCTCGCACCCTTCCCCAATTTTTCGAAGAACGTACGAACGGACCAGAGAAAAACTCTCTGATTAAAGAGCGAGTTCCGCCGAACAAGGAAAGCCGCTTCTAGCTCTAGTGCTCAGGCGCTACGCCCCCGGCGCGCCAGCGCTCTTCCGGGGCGGCACAAGCTCCGCGGCAACCAATGGGCGCGAGGCGCCGGGACCGCGCATGCATCTTGGCGGCTTCTCCGGGAAGTTGCTTCCTAGGTTCTGAGCCCGAACTGGCGGAGATGAAGTAAGGCCTCAATTTTCCTTCGAGGAGGGGTCGGGGGAACTCGTGCCCGGGGGCAGCCCACCAGGGCTGAGGTGGTAGAGCATCTGTGGGGCTGACGGGCGGGAGAGGCGGGGAGTCTAGAAAATTAGTCTTTCGGTTTTGTTCTGTTTTACCTCAGGCCGGGGCGCGCTTACATGTCCGCTTTTCCTTCCGGTTTAGCCCTTTAACTAAAGTGAAGCTGATTAATGAGCTGAATGAGCGTGAAGTCCAACTGGGGGTGGCGGAGAAGGTGTCTTGGCACAACGAGTACAAGGACAGCGCTTGGATCTTCCTGGGTGAGGCCCACGTTTTCCTCTCGTAGGGCTCCTCCTTCTCTCTTGCCCTGCTTCCTAACATTTCAGCGTTCCCGCCTTTCATTCCTCCCGACATTCACCACCCACATTTATTCCCTTCCGCTGTCTCTCTGTAAATACGTTTTCCTTGTCTGTTTTCTCCCCATTTCTAGTTTGCTCTCTCTGCCAAGTCAGTGCTCATAATAGGTACTGCCGGCCGTTCACTGTGCTGAGAATCGTGCCACTTGGTTTCTCGGAGACCGTTATTATCATCCCCCTGTACCTCCCCATTTATACAACTAAAGAAACAGGTGCAGAGAAGTTAATGACTTAAGGTCACATAGCTTAGGAATTGGAACACCCAGAACTATGGCACTCTAGAACTCATGGTCTTAGCCCCTATCTCATATTACTGCCAACTCCCTTCTCTCCTCATTCTCTTTCCCTCAGAGTTTATTTTCCTCATCTAATTATCTCCTGCCTTCTATCCTCGGCCGTATCACAATCTCTATATTCACTTTGTGTCATATGCGGTAATTTGACAATTTATTCAAAGAGGTTATGGCACCAGACATTGTGTTAAGCATTTTATTTTCATTTATTTAACTATTATAACAATTCTGTGAAGTTAGAACTGTAATATCCCCATTCCGTTCATGAGGAAGGAAACATTTGCAGGGAAATTTATTTCCTATGAAATGTTTAACAATTGACTTTATAATCCTTAGTCTTTGTGAGGTGGGGTTAATATTTGCATATTTAAACTGATTTTGGACCTTAGCTGTGAGTTTGCAGATAGAGAGCACATGAGTTCAAGATATGTTTTTGGAAGCCAAGTTTTGTGTTGGAAACTATCTGCTTTGTCCAGAAGATTTTGGGTATGAGGGGGGTTAGTTTGGTTAGGGGTGACCCCAGCTTTTCCACTCAAAGTTAATCACTCCTTTTTCTGTATTACTGCTGCATTTTCTACGTGCTTCTGTCATTGCATTAGACTAGGTTCTTTGAGGGAAGGCCCTGTTGCTTATTCTGATTTGCATCCCAGTGCCTGGCCTAGTGCATGCATCGTACATAGTAGACACTTGTTAAGTGTTTGCTGAACTGAAATGTGTTTTTCTTTTCAAGGGGGACTTCCTTATGAACTGACTGAAGGGGACATCATTTGTGTGTTCTCACAGTAAGTCACCTTTTTTTTCTTCTTTTCAGTAAGTCACTTTTTTATTTCTTAGCTTCTAGGTCATCAGAGTAGTTTGCTTCCATAATGTATTTTATGGCATCACAAAAGCCCATTTATTTTAACTCTAGACTGACTGGCCTCCCTGCATGGGGAGGCCTGAAGCTTCTGTTCTGGTCTAGATCAGTCCCAGGACATGGTTCTGGAACTCTCCAATGTGCCAAATCCAAGAAGTTGGTTGATATAGGAGCCTGTCTTGGAGATTCTGGTCTATTTTTATTGTCTTTTCACTGAAGCCTACACTGGAACAGACTGGAACTCCTAGGAAGGTACTCTGTTGGCCCATTTCCTCGGGCTCCTATAATCTAGGGGTAACTCATGATCATGGGGCCATTCTGGGTCCACACCTGTGTGGCACTGTAGGATTAGGGCAAAGCACAGAGAAACTGGGAAAAAAGCAAAAGTTTTAGGCAGTAGTTTTTTTCGTTGTTGTTTCTAGTTGAGTGTAAGGTTAGTGAGCAGAGCCAGTCTCTTTAACTGGAGACTGAGAATCACAGGCTGATGAGGGATAAGAATGAATAGGAGAATCTTATATTCTTCATTCTGCTACGGGATGATAGCAGCAGCACTAGGTGGGAGAGAGTCTTGGCAGCTCACATTAGTAGTGGCAGCTGGTAGGAGAGGGTTTGGGTACAACCGCAAAGCTACACAGAGTAGTTAGTCCATAGGTGCCAGAAGGCCTTGGCAGCTCAGAGCAGCAGAGAGCCATGACCCCTGGACTGTGGAGTCCTCAGGCAGAGAACCATGATAAAAGAGGTTGGGCAAGCAGACAGTGGCTAGCACACCCTGGCAGAGGCATTGCCATGGCAGGGAATGGTTGGACCATCCAGTGGGCAGAGGTCCCTGGCTGATTGGTTGGGCCATATATAGGACAGAAAGCCATGTAAAAGAAATTGGGCAAGAAAAAGGCCATGGTAGAGGGCCCTGACAGGGCCTGAGGCTGCTTTTTCCAACTCTTGGGTATTGGGAAGTTCACAGTAGGTACAGCCTATAACTTCCACACCTTTGTGGTAGCTCTGCCTTGTTCAGTCTTCCACCTGGGAGCTGTTTTTGTCTTATTTTCATTGAGTGATGATCACTAGTGTGTGTGTTTATTCCAGTTCTCTGTTTTGGCTCCACACATTGCTCTCCATGAAGATTGCCTGTGTCACTGATAACAGTGGCTTTCAAAAAAATATTTTTTCTGATCATCAGAATAATGTATAGTTGTGTAGAACATTTGGGAAAAAGAAAAAAGTACGAAGAATGAAATAATGTTCTTTAAGGAAAAAATGTTAACATCTTTATGTATTTATTGTCTTCTTTTCAATGTTGGGCATTATTTCCAATATTTTGCTGTTATGAATTATACTGCAGTGTACATTGTGATATATACATCTTTGTATGCCTCCCTGATGGTTTCCTTCATGAAATTAATTTTTCAGTTCAGTTCATTCGCTCAGTTGTGTCCGACTCTTTGCGACCCCATGAATTGCAGCACGCCAGGCCTCCCTGTCCATCACCAACTCCTGGAGTTCACTCAAACTCACGTCCATCGAGTCGGTGATGCCATCCAGCCATCTCATCCTCTGTCGTCCCCTTCTTCTCCTGCCCCCAATCCCTCCCAGCATCAGAGTCTTTTCCAATGAGTCAACTCTTCGCATGAGGTGGCCACACTACTGGAGTTTCAACTTTAGCATCAGTCCTTCCAAAGAACACCCACGGCTGATCTCCTTCAGAATGGAGTGGTTGGATCTCCTTGCAGTTCAAGGGACTCTCAAGAGTCTTCTCCAATACCACAGTTCAAAAGTAAACATTGTCAAATTACTCTCGGAAAAGGTTGTATTGGTTTTCACTCTGACTGGAATGCTCATTTTCCTGAATCCTAATCAGTAATGGTTATTTTAAGAAAATATTGCCATATGACTTCTCATTATTATTTTACTTTGCCTTTATTTCATCATCAGGGAGGTTGAACATCTCTTCATAGATTTATAGGCCCTTATTCTTTTTCTTTGTAAATTGTCTATTAAGATCATTTGCCTATTTTTTCCCTGTTAATGTGTTCCTCATTTTCTTACTGATTTTACAAGAGCCCTTCATGTATTAAGCGTATTAACTTACTGCTTTTAACACTTTATCATGTATTGTACTGCTGTGGACTTATCTTTTTAATTTGATGTGTTATACTACATTGCCATTATTATTACTTCTTGATGCTCAAACTGTCCCAGTTTGGTCTGTAGTTATGCTGTCAAGCCAGCTCCTGTATTCTTTTTTCTTTTACTTTTTATTTTGAAATACTTGAAATAATTTCTGGATTAAAACAGGAAAGTTATGAAATAGAATGAAGGATACCTATATCCCTTTTACTCAGAGTCCCCAGATGTTAGCATTTTATCACATTTGCTTTATTATTTCTCTCCACCTATATGCATATTATTTTTTTTTTTTTCTGAACCACTTGGGGGTCAATTGCAGACATGATGCACATTTACCCCTAAGTTCTTCAGTGTGTATTTCCCAAAATACTGGGACATTTAACTTCAGGATAGTGATCAAATTCAGGAAATCAACACTGTTACACTGTTATCTAATCTATAGACTTTATTTGACTTCCAGTTGTCCTGATAATGTCCTTTATAGCAAAAGAAAAAATAAAATGGCTTTCTAGCCTTAATCTGTGATGTAAATTGCAGACGTTTTCTCATAGTTTGTCATTTGACTTTATTTATTGTGATTTTTTTTCTTTGCAAAATTATTATTTTTAAATTTTTATGCGTTCATTTATTCATATGTTTAAATGATCTTATGGTAACATTGACTTTTTAGGGGATGTACAGTCCTATGAGGTTTTTTTAATACTTGAATAGATTTGTGTAATCACCCTCACAATTAGGATGAAGGACAATTCCATCATCCCCCAAACTCCCTCATGCTGTCCCTGTATAGTCTGTCCTCCATTGCTGGAGAAGGCAATGGCACCCCACTCCAGTACTCTTGCCTGGAGAATCCCATGGATGGAGGAGCCTGGTAGGCTGCAGTCCATGGGGTCACTGAGAGTCAGACACGACTGAGCGATTTCACTTTCACTTTTTGCTTTCATGCACTGGAGAAGGAAATGGCAACCCACTCCAGTGTTCTTGTCTGGAGAATCCCAGGGATGGCGGAGCCTGGTGGGCTGCCGTCTATGGGGTCGCACAGAGTTGGACACGACTGAAGCAACTTAGCAGCAGCAGCAGCAGCAGTGTCAAATTCATCAGTCTTTTATTGCTTCTGGATTTGAGTCATAATTAGAAAGTATTGCTCCCCACCCATCCACGTTCTCTTCTAATACTTGTATGGTTTCAATTTTATGCATTGAAGTCTCTGATCCATTTAGAGTTATTCTGATGTGTAGTGTGAGATATGGACCCAATTTCATATTTTTCCAAATGGCTATCTAGTTGTCCCAACAGCATTTATTTAAAACTCCATATTTTCCCCCAGCAAATTGGAGTGTCACCCTTATACAGAAGTATTAACTTGGGAGGTGATTTTGATATTTTTATAATGTTGAGTCATCTTATGCAAGAAGAAGAAGTATCTTTATTGAAACTGTGTTTGTGTCTTTCAGTAGTTTTTAAGAGTTTTCTTTCCATAGACCTTGTACATTGCTTGTTAAATTTATTTCTAAGTATTTTACCTTTTTGTTGTTGCTGTTACAAATGGGGCTCCTCTTTCCTTATATCTTATTATTATTGTTTGTAAGAGGGTGGTTTATTTTTGTTGTCTTTATATCCTGTTATCCTACAGATTTGTTATATTGTTTGTTTTTATCATTGTTTATCATTGCTTCTCTTGGGTTTTCTATATATATCATCATATATAATCTTCATACAGAGATAGCTTTACTTTTTCATTTTTTAATTTTTAAAATTAAGAGTATAGTTGATTTACAGTGTTGTATTAGTTTCTACTGTGCAGCAAAATGAGTCAGTTATACATACACATATATTTACTCTTTTTCTGTATCTGTTTTCTCCTGTCTAATTGCATGGGCCAATACCTACAATATTAAATAGTGTTAAATAGCTAAATACCATAGTTGAATCATTTCTAGTGTTTTCTTTTAAGTAAGATGCTAGATTTTGGGCTGAGGTATATGTATGTGATCATGCTATAATATTTCCATCAGTTACTGTTGTATTTTTCTGACTGTAGTTTTAAATCTATGAAGCTTTAACTTTTCTGGAATTAATTTTTATATAGTGAGTAAGGTAGAATTTTTTTCTATTTTCTTTTTCATTAAATTATGTCTTTATTAACTTCCACCTACCTTCCTTAGATTTACTCTCCCCCCCAGCTCCCCAGTGGCTTGTGCGATCTTAGTTCCCTGACCAGGGTTTGAACCTGGACCCTGGCAGTGAAAGTACCAAGTCCTGACCACTGTGACTGCCAGGGAATTCCCCTTTCCTTTTTAACAATAAAATTCTTTAATGTTACAGATTTTCCTGAGTGTGGTTTTAGCCACATCCTGTAAGTTTTGGTGGGGTTCCCTAGTAGCTCAGATGGTAAAACATCTGCCTGCAATGCAGGAGACCTGAGTTCGATCCCTGGTTCAGGAAGATCCCCTGGAGAAGGAAATGGCAAACCACCCCAGTATTCTTGCCTGGATAATTCCATGGACAGAGGAGCCTGGTGGACTATAGTGCACGGGGTCACAAAGAGTTGGACAAGACTGAGTGACTAACACACACAGACACTAAGTTTTGGTATATATTCCCATTTTTGTTGTTTTCTAAATAGTCTACCATGATTATTTTATTTCACTTTCTCTTTCATCCAGTAGTTAGCCTGGAGAATAGGTTTCAAGTTCTAGTTAGGGCATTTTTTGTTTTGAAATTATTGTTCCCAGCTGTTTCACATTATGATTGGAAAACATGGTCTGTGCTGTTTTTGGAGATGATTGAGGTTTACTTTGAGATCTAGTCTAGAGTCAGTTTTTTTTTTTTTTTTTACTTTATTTTAATTAAGGGCTAATTACTTTATAATATCGTATTGGTTTTGCCATACATCAACATGAATCTGCCACGGGTGTACACGTGTTCCCAATCCTGAACCCCCTCCCACCTCCCTCCCCATACCATCCCTCTGGGTCATCCCAGTGCGCCAGCCCCAAGCATCCTGTATCGTGCATCAAACCTGGACTGGCGATTTCGTTTCTTATATGATATTATACATGTTTCAATGCCTTTCTCCCAACTCATCCCCCCCCACCCCCACAGAGTCCAAAAGACTATTGTATACATCTGTGTCTCTTTTGCTGTTTCGCATACAGGGTTATCATTACCATTAATATGTTGTTTCATGGATTCTTGAGAAGCAACTCTTTTTGTACAATCAAATATATCTGTATATCTACTAGTCTGATGTTAATATTTTTAACAATGTAATTGTTATATTATTAAGTATATGTTTGTTTGTAGTTATATAATTTTATATTAATTCCTCTGACTTTTCTCAATTTTATGTGTTGTGAACTCAAAGTGGTGTGTTAAAATCTCTAATAACTTTGACTCTTAGTTGGTCTGTATTTTTAATTAAAATTTTGGATGTGTTGATTTATGTATAAAATTTCATGACTTATGTATTAGGACCTTTTTCTGTGGAAAAGAGCCCTCTTAGTCACATTTAAATGTTTGTTTTTGGTTGGCCTTGAATTCATCTTTGATCTTAATATTTTTTAAATTAGGTGTTCTTGATATATCTTTTTCTAACTTTTAATTTTTAACCTTTCTTTGTCATCTTGTTCTCAGTGTGTCTCCTGTACAGATTATATTATTTGAATTTTGTTTTGTCATCCAATCTGAAAGTTTTTACATTTTAAATCAATAGTGTCTTACTCTTTTATAAATTAAATAGATACGGAGAGATTGTTAACATTAATCTGGTACGGGACAAGAAGACTGGGAAATCCAAAGGATTCTGTTTCCTCTGCTATGAAGACCAGAGGAGCACAGTTCTGGCTGTTGACAATTTTAATGGAATCAAGGTGAGTATGCTTACTGAGCAGAACGTTTCCATTGTGTAGGGTCTCAGTTTCATTTCCCAGCTGATGACTACAGGCTCAAGGGCAGTACTGATCAGCTGGGTTGCAGAGGTGTGGGGACATACTGACTGGGAAATGACCCCAGGAAATAGTTCTGTTGGCTCATGACCCTGTCAACATGTGTTTCTTTTCCCCATCTCTTAGCAAGCTATATCCTCAGGAGCATAGGTACCATGACCCCCCACTCCCCTTCATCTTGCACCCAACCAGGCATCTGTTTTTTACCTTTTCTTCCTCACACTCCACTCTCATTCCTGCTATATTGGAGAGCAAAGAGACTAGCAAACACTGCTGTTTAATCCTGTCCTGTATCAGGGAATTTGGGGTTCTATCATGGTTTCATGGCTGAGGACGTAGCCATGTATGTCTCTCACATGTCTCCATTGACTTAGCAGTACTGGGCCCTGAAAATTCTCTAGTTAAAATCTGATGACTAATTCTATGAAAGTAACTCATTCTGAAGTTTTCTGTCCTCTATTCTCTCTCCTCCACCCTTGTAAGTGAGACGGTGAGTGATAACATGAGAGTGAGACATGAAAAGGGGATGGGGCAAGTCAGGGTTATTTATGCTCCACATGCTCCCTGTGCTCATTTAGGAAAAGCACTGCCATTGAATGAGCATTGTCACAGGTTGGAGGGGTGACTCTTGACTTGGATAATTTGTCACTGATTGCACCAGCAGTGAAAGGAAGTCACCATAAAAGGTGACTTTATTCCACCTTTTATGGTGGAATGGCATAGGTGAAAGTACTCAGGCTTAGGGGTAAGAGTAAAAACTTGCTCTTGAATGGAACAGTAAAAGCCAGACATTTCACATTTCTGATGGAATTGCCTATAGAATAAGACTGTATCTGCCTGAATGTTTTCAAGTGAGGGTTTAATTTTTTGTTGTTCACCTGGAGAGTTGTGATTCGAAGTGATAGTATCAGCATGAGTCAGTGGTTCCAGTATGGTCGGGGTGGAGCAAGGAGTGAGGGCTTAAGAGAAAAGAAAGTAGTCCTTTCTAGATTCCTTATCCCCTCCCAGCTATTGTTCTGCTTTGGCCTCATCCAGTTGTGTTGAGAAAGCAGCTGTAGCATTGAGCTGAATTTTACGAATTCCCTTTAGCTTCCAGGCTTTTTAATAGTGTGTTTCACTGTAAATTAATGTTACAGGTGGAAGGTAATTCATGTTTGTGCATCTAAACTCTTGCAGTTTTCCATGCTGCTTATGCTTTGGGGCAGTACTTCGCAGGGTCTTTTCACTTCATGGCACACTAATAACATGGAGATATTTATATAGAACTCTGGGATAAACTGATGAGGCTCCCAGGATCTCCAGCTGCCCCAGGCTCTACCTGACTGCCCCCCAGGGTTGAGCGAATGTGTAGGGATGTGTGCTGTGACACATCAGTTGAGCAGGTCTGCTTTTGAGATTTTCTGAGAAACAATTAGCAAGAGGGTAATGGGAATGGTTCAAACCATGGATTTCTGCAGCTGGATTTAAATAGATAGAAGGCTGTGTTTGGTAGCAAATAGTTAGCTATCTGCTAAAGCATTGCCTGTCTGTCTTAGATCAAAGGAAGAACTATCCGAGTGGATCATGTATCTAACTATCGACTTCCTGAGGACTCAGAAGAAATGGATGAGGTGACCAGAGAGCTGCAGGAGAGGGGCTGTGGGACTCATACTCCTCCACCAAGTTCATCTGAGGGCTCTGAAGATGACAAACCCACCAAAAAACACAAAAAAGGTAAGTGGTTAAGGCCTATGAGAAGATTCTGGGTAGGCTTAATGTTTGCTCTTCTTAGCCTTCACTGAGAGTTGGTAGTCAGTTCTCAAGTGTGAAGGGGCAGGTGTGGGGAACCTTACTTTAACTGGGAAAGAAGTATCAGCAGAAGACTAAGGCTGTGGGCTAAATTCTGGCCACCAAAATGCATATGTTGAAGTCCTAACCCTCTGGTACCTAACAATGTGACTGTTTGGAGGTAGGGTCTTTAGAGAGAGAATTAAAAACTGGAGTTGCCTTATACAGCAACCTGATATATTAGGGGTGACAGACATCCAGCTTGGATTCTTGGAGGCACTTTTCTAGAAGTAGAGACCGTGAGTGTTTCACGCTGCTGCCAAGCATGCTTTCCTTTTGTATATCCTCCATCTTTTCCATCTTCTTTTTTTTTATTGATTGTGCCCCTCTTTTCCTCCAGACAAAAAGGAAAAAAAGAAAAAAAAGAAAGACAAAGAGAAGACTGGCCAGGAGGTACAGGCAGAGCAGCCAGCCTCCTCTTCATTGCCCAGAAGCAAGATGATAAAGGAAAAGGATGACCCTGGCTCCAAAAATCACAGTGGCAAGCACTCAGAGAAGGCAGAGAAGGGTCAGAAGTCAGAGTCCAGGGAGGTGCGGAAGTCCCACCCCAGTTCCCCTGAGGTCAGGATGACCTGCCATGGTGGAACGGAGGACCGAGAGAAGGAGCCAAGAAAGGAGAAGTCCAAGCACGAACACAAGTCATCAAGCAGGAGGGAAGAGAGAGAAGACAGGCACAGGGAGAGAGACAGGGGTCGAAGCTCAGACATACATTCCAGACGGCATGACAGGCACTCTGAGGGGCGTACTCACAGGAGTAGAAGTAGGAGTCGAGATAAATCCCACCGGCACAAAAGGTCCCGGCACTCCCGGGACCGGGAGTCCTCTAATCCCAGGGAGCACAGGCATCACTGATGCCACAGCCTGTTCAGCTATTCAGCACGGTAGAATTAAAAATGAGCTGTATTTTTCAAATACAATGAAATTCAGTTATTCTTTTACTATATTTACATGTAAAGTCTCTGAGAATGAATTCTTTTGATCCCTTGAGTATAATAATCATCAAGAGAGCTGTAGTTTTTAACAGCTAAATGTCCTGGATTTTTGAGCAGAATCCATTGTCCCTGGGAATATACTTGGTACTTTTGCTGCTTACCAGAGCATGTACCTAACTAAATCTGGGTTTATAAATATGGCCATTGAATTCATGACCCCAATTTATGATGAAATGGGCAGAAAGGGGAAATACCAGACAGTTCTAGAATTCCAGTCTTTGTGCTACATGTTAAGAACCTTTCCAGTTGGCAGCTATAACTACTGAGCAGAGAAGTGTGGCTTAATTAGGTTCAGACAGGTTGCTATGAATGTGATAAGGATTCTTAACATCAGCCTGCTCCTTCCTTAATTTTGCCTATCTGCCCCCTGTTTTTTGAAATTGTAGACATCTTTTTTTCAATTTTGCTGTTTTTGTTTTTGTTGATATGTCTACATTTTTTTCCTTATAACTTACTTATTTTATTGAGAAGAAATTCACATGGAATTAACCATTAAAAAATTATTTATTTTTTAATTTAAGGATAATTGCTTTACAGAATTCTGTTTTCTGTCAAACATCAGCATGAATCAGCCATAGGTGTACATATGTCCCCTCCCTCATGAGCCTCCCATCTCCCTCCCCATCCCAACCCTCTAGGCTGATACAGAGCCCCTGTTTGAGTTCTCTGAGACATAACAGTAAATTCCCATTGGCTATCTATTTTACATATGTTATTGAAAGTTTCCATGTTACTCTCCATACATCTCACCCTCTCCTCCCCTCTTGCTGTGTCCATAAGTCTGTTTTCTATGTTTCTCCATGTCTGCCTTGCAAATTCATCAGTACCATCTTTCTAGATTCTGTATATATGTGTTAGTATACGATATTTATCTTGAAATTAACCATTTTAAAGGGAACATTCAGTGCAGTTTGGTACACTGACAGTGTTATAAAACTACCAACCTTATCTAGTTCCAAAATATTTTCATCACCCCAAAATGAAACCCTGTATACCCATTAAGCAGCTCCTCCGCATCCCCTCCTCCTCCTTGTCCCTGGAAGCTACCAATCTGCTTTCAGTTCCTGTAGATTTATCTATTCTGGACATTTCATGTAAGTGGAATTGTACATGTGGCCTTTTGTGTTTGGTGCCTTTCACTTAGTGTAATATTTTTGAGATGCATCCATATTGTATCAGTGAAAATATTACTCAGTCGTGTCCAACTCTTTGTGATCCCATGGACTGTAGCCTTCCAGGCTCCTCTGTCCATGGAATTCTCCAGGCAAGAATATTGGAGTGGGTAGCCATTCCCTTCTCCAGACACCTCATTCGTTTTTATGGATAATGTCCCATTGTATGGATATTCCATGTTTTGTTTGCCACTCCTGAATGGATAGACATGTGGGTTGTTTCCATCTTTTGGCTAGCCAGGTATACCATCCTGCTTCTGTGCTTAGTCTTCTTTTCGAGTAGCTAGTCTTAGTGAGGTGGGAACACTTTGTCAGCTCCATTGCATATCTGTCTGGTCTGCTGGGTAGTTCTTTCTCATTTTGAGATTCTTATTTATTTTATTCTACTTATTTATTTAATCCTTTATGAATTTGATAGGAACAGTCAACAAAACCTTAATACCTCTGCCGAATTATTAAAATGGAATTTCTGACACTGTGAAACAGAGAACTAGAGCTTTAATAGTGAATGTGCTAAGTTAAAGTAACCGGTATGTTTGTATGGGTCCTAGATGAGATGTGCACCTAGATTGGTGGTTGGGATGTCCATGAAGGAGAGTGGGGAGGGAGCTGGCGGAGATTGGGAAAGCTGTCAGATTGACGTATGTCTAACTTCTGGAGAAGAAAGGGAGAGAAAGAAGGAAGTTGCATAGGAAAAGTGGAGTTCTAAGACTATTTCAGCAAGACCAGTGGTGAGCCCTTGATCAAGAGTCACCTGTCAGAGGAGTCACAGTAAATGAGCCTTGGTAAACAGGCATCCTTGCTGCTGGACCTCTGTCAGCCATCATGACCACTCTGCTCGTGTCCATCATGCCAGTTGTGTAGTAACTAAAGAAGGCCCCTGCACCTGGCTGAGTCATTGTGTCTGCCGGTGGTTCAGTGCCTCTTCCATAACAGATGTTTTCTGGTGGTGGTTAACATATGATGCAGAAATCTTCACACTTTGCATGCTCCCATGTGTCAGTCCACAGCCTTTGCATCAGATCACCTTGTCTCTGATCTTCCAGCCCGTTTCCTTCCAGGCTTCCCATTTGGACGGTCAAGCCATTGGCCACTTCCAGGAGTCTTACGTATTCAGTAAATGGTCTCACTTTGGGCCACTTTTTCCACACCAAATCAAGTGCCCTGCTTGTTCTATCCACTGGAATAATGTTCCTTCTCCCCCGTGAACATATCTGCTGTTATATAGATAGCACCCATCTTCATTTTGTACTTAGATATTGAGTACTGGCCCATCTGTAAACCAGGCTCAAGCTGTTTCCTCCTTCAGCTAGTCATACAGGAATCCCCATAAGGCCATAGGTGCAGAGTTACCATAGAGCCTTCCACTGTCTGCATCATTCAGGTGTTTAACAGCAGCACTGATCTACTGCATCTCCATGGAATATGTAATGTATCAATTAGGGTGTTTTCAGAGAAACAGGGTATACATATATGTATGTATATGTATATATATAACTCTACATATGCCATATATATCTTGCATCCAGTATTCAAATGTCTGGCAATTCTTGCCCCAGTGTACATACACCCAAATGAGTGGCTTTAGGTCCCTTTACTAGGCAGTGCTGGGATAAGCATTACATGGCATTGTCCGTCCTTCTAGGGGCCCAGTTACCTCTTCTAGATCTGAGGATGGGCTAATGTCTGGAAATTGAGCAAGTAATTTGGACTTTTTATTGGGGAGAACCTCCCTCGGCCCCCTGTTTCTCCACTTTTGCCTTTTTCAGCTTGTATATCATGAGTGATAGCCCTTGGTGGCTCTCTGTATTGCTTCTAAGGACACCATGGCCCATTTGTGCCATTTCCATGAGTCCATGTGGGTGAAGCCCGCTTGGCTGCCCTTCTGACCTTGAGGTTCACTTTAGTATTTGTGTCTTCCTGGCTTCTGGTGGATAAGCACCGCTCAGTTCAGTTCAATTACTCAGTCATGTCTGACTCTTTGCAACCCCGTGGACTGAAGCACACCAGGCTTCCCTGTCTATCACCAACTGGAGCTTGCTCAAACTCATGTCCATTGAGTCAGTGATGCCATCCAACCATCTCATCCTGTTTGCCCCCTTCTCCTCCCACCGTCAGTCTTTCCCAGCATCAAGGGACTTTTCTAATGAGTCAGCTCTTTGCATCAGGTGGCCACAGTATTGGAGCCTCAGCTTCAGCATCAGTCCTTCCAATACTATTCAGAATTGGTTTCCTTTAGGATTGACTGGTTTGATCTCCTTGCAGTCCAGGGGACTCTCAAGAGTCTTCTCCACCACCACAGTTCAAAAGTATCAATTCTTCAGCACTTCCTAGGTTTTTATTACTGTGGGATCCCAGTTCTGTGATGATATCTTACTGCCATCCCTGGCCTGCAGAGGAGGCCACCTCTGAACCTAATAACACTGGTGCCCCTTTCACCAGTGTGTGCCTCGGTGAGTGGGATATCCTCTGGACCCTGTATGGAATACTACCCTCTGGTGAGGTTTCTTACCTCATGTAATCTCTCCAGGATACCTACTCCCCTTGGCCTCTTCATTCCTTCCTTGGTCCTTTGCCAGGACAGCTCAGGTGTTTTGACTTTGCTTAGTGGTGGCTAGCACTTTCTCCAGTCCTCTGTGAGCCACCTCAGTGGAAGCTGCTCACCCCGTGCAGTTCTTGCCTGGGGGTTAAATTCTGTATGTATGTGTCTGTGTGTGCTCAGTCGCGTCTGAGTCTGCAACCCTATAGACTGTAGCCAGCCAGGCTCCTCTGACAGTGGGCTTCTCCAGGCAAGAATACTGGAGTGGGTTGCTGTGCCCTCCTCCAGGGGATCTTCCCCACCCAGGGATCAAACCTGCATCTTCTATGTCTCCTGCATTGCAGCCGGATTCTTTCACCACTGAGCCACTTGGGAAGCCCTCTAAATCCTATATGCTGAGTTCTAAGTCTGAATTCTTGCTTTTCTGATTCTTGATACAGCACCCTTGAAAACCAAACCCAGTGTTCCCATGGCTCCTGTCAGTACTTGCCAGTTAATTCTTGCAGCTTTTTGGTAGGCCTAGCACTTCCCTAGCAAGGTAATGCTGGAATTTAATCCTAGATAGCAGTTTGGTAACCAGGAAAGAGGCTGGACACAGCTCCTGGTGGGGTGGGAGAGGGGGGCACTGCGTGACTGGTGAGAGGAGCAACCTCTAGCATCTTCCAGCACAGGGTGTGCAAGCCCTTGTTTGGAAAGAATGGCCCCCTTTGCATACTGAGAGCTGGGTGGGGGTGTCTCCAGAGCCATCACCTTCAGGAGAATCTAACCAGATGTTTCTACCCCACGTTTCAGGGTCCCAAGGATTTTTCCAAGCACATGAAGTCATGTGACCCTGACTGCAGCAAAGCTGACCTGCCATATGTTAAAATATTGAGTATTTAATATCCCTGGAGTTCTGCAACTCTTACGGCTTCTTTATTGCTCTGCTGCATCCACTCCTCCACTGTAGGAACTGAGGGCCTCTTTGAAAGCTCGCTGGAGGCCCTCTGGCTCTCACACATACTCTTTACTTATTAACAATCATCCATTTCTCATTACCCTGCTGCAGGGCATCAGTACACTTAACAGTTTCCAGCCATTTCCACTGTCTTTGTAGGCCTTCCTTATTCCTCTATTTTCGAAAGTCTGAATCACCACATCTGGCATCCTGTTTTCTCAGTTTTCCCACATCCTCTCCAGAGAAATCTGTAGCAGTTGGGTCCTCAAGGCCTGGGATTATCCGTGCCCCACATCCCCTCAGGACAGTGTCCATTCTGCCCACTAGGCAGTGACTGAAGCAGTCCCAGGCCCTATCTTACACAGCCTGTTCTCTTGGACCACTGCTGGCACCATTTGTGATAATCAGGGTTCTCTGAGAAGCAGGGGCCAAGAAGGGATTAAACACATAAGAGATTTATCAGGGTAAAGGCCTATCAGGGAGAATGGGGAGGGAGTCAGGGGAGAGCTGTGGTACTAGATGCAGGTCTCTAACCCCAGTGGAGAGATGGAAGGAAGGAAGGGTGGAGAGGAAAATTCTTAACCATGTGGTGCAATTCTAAGGACATTTTGTGAAGCAAATGCGTCTTTCAGGATAGGCAGTCCACCATGGGCCCTGAGCATCTGCACATTCTTGCTGAGGTTCTTGAAAGCACAGTTTACCTGCTTTTTGATGCTGAACCATTTCTGTAGGGCAAAGTGACCATAGTATGACTACTGTTTAACCACTCGCTTCCCAGGGGAAGGAGCACTGGTTTGTTTGTTCATTGCTCAGAAGGTCCTGGGCCCTTGACCCTGGGTTCCTCGGCAGTGATGCAACCTGCCACATAGGTAGCATGTCTCTGAGCCCATTGCATTGCCCTTGGGGGACTGGCA
The DNA here is from genome assembly GCF_055505025.1 of Bos grunniens. Lineage (NCBI taxonomy): Eukaryota > Metazoa > Chordata > Mammalia > Artiodactyla > Bovidae > Bos > Bos grunniens. The sequence goes on along the minus strand of NC_141194.1, from coordinate 80,024,120 downwards.
GAACTCCACTGATACCCATGCTGTTTGCTGATAAAGTATTATTATCTTGTTCTGCTCCATGAAGTCTGTCTAGTTTGCATCTGTAACGTGGGATCAGGTCGACCTGCAATCCTTTGTGAGGATGGGTTTCTTCCCTAACAGCATCCCTGCCCAGTCACCTGTGGGGGAAGTCCTGTGTCTTGCAGGATTAACCAATCTTAGCATCTGTGCTACACTTTGCCATTTGCTGAGAGTAGCCCATGGGAAATTTGGCCTTGGTGAAAATGCAGCGGTGATGGAAAGTGCAGCAGCATTGCATTTCAGAGCTCAATAGCTGTGGCAGTCAGTCACTTATGCTCCCTAGAGTCAGAGATCTGAGAGGTGCAAATACACCTTGCACTATGCCCAGCTGAGAACAACCAGCTAGCTATTGGTTTTAGTTGATCTTTGACAACAACAAATGTTTACTGGTTCCTTTCATGGGTTCAACTCACAGAAGAGTTACAATTCATTGGTGGACAAACTCGGAGTGACCTCAAAGCTGAATAGCCAGTGAATAAAGTGCTCATTGACAACAAATTTTTACTTCTTGGCATATCAGTATTTCTTTCATGTGGCCTAATTAACACCCTAGTCTGTCTCTTTGCCTCCTCTAACCTACTGGAATGTGTACCTCATAAGTATCTATCATGGCAGTTTATGGACTCAGTGAATCCTAAATTGGAAGTGATCCTTATCTAGTACAGGAGATGTTCTGTAAACATGTTTTGAAGCTTTTTGAAAGGAATAGCCTGGTCATTGTCTAAATGGTAGTCTAGTGAAGTATAAAGTGCTGTGCACTATGCTGTTGAGACCAAACAATAAAATCAAACATTTGCTGTTTCATCTGAAAAGGTAAGCTTAGAAGACATGTTTGGGTATGACTATTTGCACTGAAAGGATTTAACCTAGTATCTTTCCTTTACTAAATAGGTGGCCCCTGATTTCTCCAAGTGTTACTGGGAACTCCATCATAAAATGAATGATAAGAACAGGTCATTTTTCCCAGTTGGAAATAATGATTATATCTGTGATAAGCATTTGTTATTCTTTAAGTATGGGCTTCCCTGGTGGCTCAGTGGTAAAGAGTCCGCCTGCAGTGTATGAGGTGCAAGTTTGATCCCTGTATCAGGAAGATCCCCTGGATGAGGGCATGGAAACACACTCCTGTATTCTTGCCTAGAGAATTCCATGGATAGAGGAGCCTAGCAGGCTACAGTCCATTGGGTTGTAAAGACTTGGACACAAATTAAGCAACTTAGCATGCATGCAAACTAAGTATGACCAATAGTGTGTCATCAAAGACACGTTGGTCCCTAGATGAATCATTAAAAATTATAAAGCTATTGAAACTGATTAGGAAAACATTATAAATAAATACATAAGAAAGCTGAAAAAAAAATAAAATAAAATAAAAATACTGAAATTATGTGCTGGGTCCTAAAAAGGGGCAAAACCATATAATAAAAGTTACTCTAAAATATATGCTTATCACCTAGCTATATAGCTATTGTATATTTAATCTAATGCCAATATACTTTCTATAATGAACATCGGTAAAAAATTTGGTTACCTTTTGCCAACTTAGAATTTAGAACAGCACCTTGGGGTTAATTTTTTTTTACATTTTTTTAAATTTTTATTTTATTTTTTAACTTTACAATATTGTATTGGGTTTGCCCTATATCAACATGAATCCACCACAGGTATACACGTGTTCCGCATCCTGAACCCTCCTCCCTCCCCATACCGTCCCTCTGGGTCATCCCAGTGCACAAGCCCCAAGCATCCAGTATCGTGCATTGAACCTGGACTGGCGACTCGTTTCATATATGATATTATACATGTTTCAATGTCATTCTCCCAAATCATCCCACCCTCTCCCTCTCCGACAGAGTCCAAAAGACTGTTCTATACATCAGTGTCTCTTTTGCTGTCTCGTATACAGGGTTATTGTTACCATCTTTGTAAATTCCATATATATGCGTTAGTATACTGTATTGGTGTTTTTCTTTCTGGCTTACTTCACTCTGTATAATAGGCTCCAGTTTCATCCACCTCATTAGAACTGATTCAAATGTATTCTTTTTAATGGCTGAGTAATACTCCATTGTGTATATGTGCCACGGCTTTCTTATCCATTCATGTGCTGATGGACATCTAGGTTGCTTCCATGTCCTGGCTATTATAAACAGTGCTGTGATGAACATTAGGGTACACATGTCTCTTTCAATTCTGGTTTCCTCAGTGTGTATGCCCAGCAGTGGGATTGCTGGGTCATAAGGCAGTTCTGTTTCCAGTTTTTTAAGGAATCTCCACACTGTTCTCCATAGTGGCTGCACTAGTTTGCATTCCCACCAATAGTGTAAGAGGGTTCCCTTTTCTCCACACCCTCTCCAGCATTTATTGCTTGTAGACTTTTGGATCACAGCCATTCTGACTGGCGTGAAATGGTACCTCATAGTGGTTTTGATTTGCATTTCTCTGATAATGAGTGATGCTGAGCATCTTTTCATGTATTTGTTAGCCATCTGTATGTCTTCTTTGGAGAAATGTCTATTTAGTTCTTTGGCCCATTTTTTGATTGGGTCATTTATTTATCTGGAGTTGAGCTGTAGGAGTTGCTTGTATATTTTTGAGATTAGTTGTTTGTCAGTTGCTTCATTTGGTATTATTTTCTCCCATTCTGAAGGCTGTCTTTTCACCTTGCTTATAGTTTCCTTTGTTGTGAAGAAGCTTTTAATTTTAATTAGGTCCCATTTGTTTATTTTTGCTTTTATTTCCAATATTCTGGGAGGTGGGTCATAGAGGATCCTGCTGTGATGTATATCAGAGAGTGTTTTGCCTATGTTCTCCTCTAGGAGTTTTATAGTTTCTGGTCTTACGTTCAGATCTTTAATCCATTTTGAGTTTATTTTTGTGTATGGTGTTAGAAAGTGGTCTAGTTTCATTCTTTTACAAGTGGTTGACCAGTTTTCCCAGCACCACTTGTTAAAGAGATTGTCTTTAATCCATTGTATATTCTTGCCTCCTTTGTCAAAGATAAGGTGTCCATAGGTGCGTGGATTTATCTCTGGGCTCTCTATTTTGTTCCATTGATCTATATTTCTGTCATTGTGCCAGTACCATACTGTCTTGATGACTGTGGCTTTGTAGTAGAGCCTGAAGTCAGGCAGGTTGATTCCTCCAGTTCCATTCTTCTTTCTCAAGATTGCTTTGGCTATTCGAGGTTTTTTGTATTTCCATACAAATTGTGAAATTATTTGTTCTAGCTCCGTAAAGAATACCATTGGTAGCTTGATAGGAATTGCATTGAATCTATAGATTTCTTTGGGTAGTATACTCATTTTCACTATATTGATTCTTCCAATCCATGAACATGGTATATTTCTCCATCTATTAGTGTCCTCAAACCAGCTCTCCAACAAATACTAAAGGATATTCTCTAGACAGGAAACACAAAAAGGGTGTATAAACTCGAACCCAAAACAATAAAGTAAATGGCAACGGGATCATACTTATCAATAATTACCTTAAACGTAAATGGGTTGAATGCCCCAACCAAAAGACAAAGACTGGCTGAATGGATACAAAAACAAGACCCCTATATATGTTGTCTACAAGAGACCAACCTCAAAACAGGGGACACATACAGACTGAAAGTGAAAGGCTGGAAAAAGATTTTCCATGCAAATAGAGACCAAAAGAAAGCAGGAGTAGCAATACTCATATCAGATAAAATAGACTTTAAAACAAAGGGTGTGAAAAGAGACAAAGAAGGACACTACATAATGATCAAAGGATCAATCCAAGAAGAAGATATAACAATTATAAATATATATGCACCCAACATAGGAGCACCGCCATATGTAAGACAAATGCTAATAAGTATGAAAGGGGAAATTAACAATAACACAATAATAGTGGGAGACTTTAATACCCCACTCACACCTATGGATAGATCAACTAAATGGAAAATTAACAAGGAAACACTAACTTTAAATGATACAATAGACCAGTTAGACCTAATTGCTATCTATAGGACATTTCACCCCCAAACAATGAATTTCACCTTTTTCTCAAGCGCACACGGAACCTTCTCCAGGATAGATCACATCCTGGGCCATAAATCTAGCCTTGGCAAGTTCAAAAAAATTGAAATCATTCCAAGCATCTTTTCTGACCACGATGTAGTAAGATTAGATCTCAATTACAGGAGAAAAACTATTAAAAATTCCAACATATGGAGGCTGAACAAAACGCTGCTGAATAACCAACAAATCACAGAAGAAATCGAAAAAGAAGTCAAAATATGCATAGATATGAATGAAAATGAAAACACAACAACCCAAAACCTGTGGGACACTGTAAAAGCAGTACTAACGGGAAAGTTCATAGCAATACAGGCATACCTCAAGAAACAAGAAAAAAAATCAAATAATCTAGCTCTACACCTAAAGCAACTAGAAAAGGAAGAAATGAAGAACCCCAGGGTTAGTAGAAGGAAAGAAATCTTAAAAATTAGGGCAGAAATAAATGCAAAAGAAACAAAAGAGACCATTGCAAAAATCAACAAAGCCAAAAGCTGGTTCTTTGAAAGGATAAATAAAATTGACAAACCATTGGCCAGACTCATCAAGAAACAGAAGGAGAAAAATTAAATCAATAAAATTAGAAATGAAAATGGGGTTGATTGAAGATGACCTACTATCTTTATAGAAGTTGTTCGAAAATATCTGAACTAATGGTTTGTTTTTCTGCGCCTCATAAGAAACTGAGGCATTTGGTATTATCCACCTTAGGCTAGGCTAGGTTTAGAATTGGCATAAGAATTGATTTTGGAAATGGTTGTGATGATGTTTCCTCAAGAGAAAGGCATTTGTCAGCAAGCAGCTAACAGCAGCAAAAAAAAAAAAAAAAAAAAAAGTCCTTCATGATTATTTAGATCTCTTAAGTTCTTTGAATTTTTATTAGTATATCATATGATTGCCAAATCATAAAGTATACTATGTAATTGTTACCAGAGTGACATCTTTTTTTTTCCTCTAGCCTTCCCTGGTGGTTGTAGGAAACCCTGGGGTCTCCTTGGGTCTGTTGTCGCCTTCTGGCCCTTCCGGTTCACGTCCTGCTTGCTTGGCAGGCCCGATTGGGCCCCTTGGAACACATCCACACCACAAGAGGGGAGGGGACCCTGTGTGGGGAGGCCCGAATAGGGCCTTATTTTGTGCTCACATCTTATTTGTGTGCTGGTTTTACTTATTTCATATCTGCATTTCTTTGTGTGTATATTTTCACTATCCTTGTCATTTTTCAGTGCCTGTATAGCATTCTATCCTGATAATACACCACACCAGTGTCCCACTAGGATTGTTTTCATTTTTCTTCATAATTAATAGTAATGCTATGTACATTTTTTATAGTCTTTTTTTTCTTTAAAGATTTATTAATTTTTAAAATTTTTAAAATTTTATTTTATTTTTAAACTTTACATAATTGTATTAGTTATGCCAAATATCAAAATGAATCTACCACAGGTATACATGTGTTCCCCATCCTGAACCCTCCTTCCTCCCCATACCATCCCTCTGGGTCGTCCCAGTGCACTAGCCCCAAGCATCCAGTATCGTGCATCGAACCTGGACTGGCAACTCGTCTTTTACATTTTTCTTTTCACTTTATATTATTCCCTTGGACCAAATTTACCTAAATGTAGTTACCAGATCCAAAAGTACAGCTGGAACCATAACTCATCTTATTGTTAGACTGCTTTTCAGAAAGATCAAATTTGTAGGATTGTCACCACTGTAGAGTTCAAATGTAATTCCCTACATCTGGGCAACACTGGATTTTTATCATTTTATTCCTTTTTTCTTCTCTGAAAGGTATATTGTGATACATTTGGGTTATTCTAATTTGCATTTTATTTCACTGCATTGTTACTTTTAGTGCTTTCATTTTTTAAAAATATTTAAATGGTTCTATCTCTAAGGACTGTAGTTACCAACTCATACATTCTTAATGTATTTTGGCCAACAGACTTTGAAGAGCTATGGTAGGCACCTTTCCTCCCATTATGGTACTCACCTTTTGACATTTAGTTCATTAGACAAAAGAGCATTTAAAAAAATGACTGACTTTATTTGAGACTACGAATGCAGTGATATTAGGACATAGTAGCTGTCAGATAGCATGCACACATTCCCTCCTTCCATTCTCACCTCCCTCTTCCTCTCTGTTTTCTGCCTTTTTTGAGGGAGGATATTAGACTTCTTGCTAAAGTCATATGAAAATACACTTGTTATCCCAAGCCTATCTCTGAGAAGGATACCAGTCCCATCGGTAATAGAAATTGCTTTGGGAGAGGTGAACCAGGCCAACAGCTGGGAGAGGAGAGGGAAACTTTTCTCTGTAGCTTTTATAACTTTTGATTTCCAAACTGGATTGCTATTACTAAAAAAAAAAATTTATTTTTTGGTATTACTTTTTAATAAAAACAAAGGCTTATGTAAGATCAGTGCTTGTCATTATTGTGGATCTTTAAAAGCTAACTTTAAAACTTATGCTGCCGCGTGCGATGAACTTCAGTGGCAGAAAATGAGATGAAGGCAGCACAATTTAGGTATATGTGATATTTGGGCAGAACTGCCTGCCATTCTATTTACTAAACTTCACTTAACATAACATTTCTGGACTATAGGTACAGCATAAAGGAAATTTACTTTCATAGAAATATTTCCCTTGGGCATTAGTATAAGGCTGAGACCTTCCACTGACCTAACTTCTGGGATAAAGCTGGGGTATGAGAATGACCAGTGAGTGATCTTCTTCATGAGTTTCTGTCTCATGGAAGCCATTTCTAGCCAAGCACTGCTTGAGGCCAGTTGGCAGATGCAAGTTCCAATTTTCTATTTGTGATTCCCTGACTTTGGTGTTCTCCATGGGGCTTATCCTTTCTCCATCAGTTGAGTTTTGACAAGTGCAGTGGCACAAATATGACTGGAAACCATGAGCTCCTCTCTGGCCACACTGGTGGTTCACGTCTCTTAAAGGGACCAAGAGGATGCCTGGAGGCTTCAAAGCCCCCATGAGGAGTTAGATCTCTACACATCTTTGTTTGAGGATAGACTTTGGAAATGAACTTTCAGGGAATCCTTCAACCTAATTGGAATTGGCTGCTGTCCCTGAGGCCTTGTACCGATTAGACTTGTGCTGTCTGATAAGGGAACGACCAGCTACATGTGGCTATTTAAACTGAAATAAAATGGAAAGACTGGGTTCCTCAGTCATGCTAGTAACAATAGCCACGTGGGGCTGGTGCCTCCTGTACCAAACTGAGCAGATACAGACCATTTCCATTATTGTAGAATGTCCTATGGGCCAGAGCTAAATTGTTCAGGCATGGCAGCAGTGTATGCAGGTGTGTGACCTGAGGGGATAGCCTTCGTGGTGCTGTCAAGGCCTCCCTAATCCTAACGGTCCTTTGAGGATTGTCTGAATTCCAGTTCCTCCAGCAAATTTATCCTGACCACTCCAGCCCACAGCGATGACTCCCTTCTTTGAACACCTAGGGTGCCTGAAAGATGTGATGACATGTTGTTTTATTGGTATCACACTTTTGCTTTGAAGTTAGTTCTCATCTTCCCAGCAAGGCTGCAGGGCCCTCAAGAGCAGAGTTTCAACCCCACACTGCCTGCTAGATGCATCTATATATGACACAAAGCTTCTCTTTTCATCCCAAAATGCTTGTCAGAAGCATTTATCAAAACCCTCTTTTTCTCCAACTGCCTTTTTATGCTTTCTTTGCTCTTATTTTCAATATTTATAAGAATCAGTGTGTAGGACACAATGTCAGCTTTAACAACCATTTATTTTTTGAGGAAGGTCAACATGCTTATTGTTATTGGGTATTACAGTCTCACTTTCTGTCTTGGTGAGGGGGTGAGGGTGAGGAAGGTTTCAGAACACTGGTGTTAGATCTTGAAAACACTTTGGAGAAAGTTGATGATATCTTCCTCATCATTTCAGACCCTGTCTAGAGGAAGTATGGGGCTTTCAAAGTCTGTGGACAACCAAAAGAGAAATGTGATCAGTTATCAGGCTTTCCAATTGCTGTCAGGCCCCAGGGAGTGATCATTTAGGATTCAGAAATAAGTAGTTATATAATAGCTTTTGTTTTTAAAAGTGTTTTCACAAAGAGTATTTTGCTCCTTCTGACAGCCTTGGGAAGAAAGCAGGAGAAACCCAGGTCAGATGCCTTGTCAGGAGAAAGCAAGGTCAGATGCCTTGTCTAAGGTCACATGGGTAGCCTGATGAGCTAATTCCACACAAGAAGGTAACTTTCAACTCTCAACAGTACTGGTGTCCATTTCAAAATGTCCAGGCAAAAGCAGCTGTGCACTACAAAAGGCTATCATTTCTCACTCAGTTTGGGTACATTTTCAGTTGTCTGACCCAAGTAATCTGTTTGTTGTGTGAGCTATACAGGACTTGTGTGGCCAATAAAAGTCTCCATTTGGACTCATTGTTCTATACCACTTGTCTTGTGCAAAGGGCTCTTAAAGCATCTAATAGTTTATGTTAACAAAATGATTGTTGTATCTGTAAGGACAGAAATGAGCATTTATCTTTGTTGCTGATGCATTGTGACAAGATGTCATAAAAAGACACAGGGCAATAAAGCACATACCTTCTTATTTCTAGTAAAAGACATGGTTCTCTTAGACCTCTTGCAAATCCTCAGTTTTTCTCTTTAGCAATATAACCTTAGGAACTTCAAGAATCTATGATTAAAACTAAGGTAGACGATAGCAAATTTAACCCCAAATAAAGGGAGTTTAGCTCCTCAGATCAATAATGGAGTACTGGAATGTGCTGATAGTTTAAACAAAATAAGAACAACCAAGAAATTAATAAGGAAAAAGCCACAATTTGCAAAGGCAAAGGTAAAGGCTTAAATGGAGAGACCTCTTCTGAAAAAGTAAGACAAAGACTTAGTTATAGAATTCAAGCATATACTGCAAGGCCACATTCTGAAAATCTTGAGGGGAAAAATAAAGCTTTGTTTTTGCAATTTGCGGATCTTGTTAAAAATGTAGATGCCTGGTCACCATTTCCAGGTCTCCTTCAAGACACCCTGCTGCTGCTTTGATCTGCTTTGTGGGCAACACCATGGACTTCACTTGGTTGGTACTGGTCACTCTGAAGAGAGAAATGTACCTGGATGTTTATGACCATGACACATGCCAAGGGCTAGGGAATGACACATCATACCATGAACTGATTTTGATTCCCCCAAAATCCTATTTGTGAAAAATAAGCTGTAATGAGCCTGTGTTGGTCCAGAAGTCCCCTCTTTTTTGGTGGGTTTTCCTAAGCAGGTATCATTGTAATTTCAAATTCCATGTAAACTGTCCTCTGTGGGGAGCTTTACTACTTTGAGCACCTTAGGACAGGGTGAGCCATTTCTGCATTTCTTCCTCTAAAAGCCCTTATCAGAACAAAAATAGGTTATCTGAACTGCTTCTCAGTGAATTCCTCTAATGTGTAGAATGTAGGGGTTGGGAGGAGGTGTCCCCAACAAACTGAAGTCACAGAAGAATGTGATTTTACTCTTTGACTGGACATGCTACTTGGAAACCTAGATGGGATCTTTTCTACTTATCACTGAATTCTGCAGGCAGTTCCTGGTCACTGCTTAGTTCTGAGATGTGGCCCCTGTTTGGCAGGAAAAAGAATATGGGATAGAGCCTCAAGACCTGTGATGTTTGAGCCCTGGCTCAACCACCTGCTGGCTGTGCCACTTCAGGCAGGTCATTTGCCTCCATTTTCTCCTCTCTGAGGGACAACTTCAAGACTTGCAAGGAAGCATGGTATAATAAGCTTTAGTGACTGTTACCTTGTCAATATAATGGAAAGGATGCTTCATAGGGTGGATGTGAGAAAAGCACTTAGCAGAATGCCTGGTACATGGCTGTTCCCTAATTAATGTTACTCCCAGTACCTGTCACCCCTTTACTGTGAGGTTTAAGTCAGAGAACTGCATGCTGCTGCTGCTGCTGCTAAGTCACTTCAGTCTTGTCTGACTCTATGCAACCCCATAGACGGCAGCCCACCAGGCTCCCCCATCCCTGGGATTCTCCAGGCAAGAACACTGGAGTGGGTTGCCATTTCCTTCTCCAGAGAACTGCATAATAACCTGCAAATTGCAATCTACATACATCCTAAGGGAGAAGGAAATGGCAACCCACTCCAGTATCCTTGCCTGGAGAATCCCATGGACAAAGGAGCCTGGAGTGCTACAATCCATGGGGTCACAAAGAGTCAGACACGACTGAGCAACTCACATACACACACACATACATACTAAGTCACATTTTTTTGTCCTCATATTGGTGGTGGGTGGGTGTACTGCAAGGCGAGAGCCATTCAATGTGATGGGCAAGGGGGGGGGTGAATGATCAAAACTCCTATGTTCAAAATGACATAATTGAGAGCTTCATTCTAATATGATAAATTTGTTGTACCTGAAGTGCCATCGTTTGAGGAATATTGGCTGGTCAGGTAACTTCTGCATTGATAGAGGGTGATAAACTGCCAAGACAAAGGTGAAATACTAGCTTAAGCCTCTGCCCTTTGATGGACAGTGAACACTAGAAACCCTAAAGGGAGCACAACCATTGTGGCATCGTACATAGTAATCTCAGGGCCCCTCAGTCTCAAAGAATTATCTTCTGGGACTTTGGATATTCCTAGACATAACTTATCATAATTCTTGCTAATTAGGACACCCAGGGTTAGGGCCAGACTCAGACAAGGGCTGCCCCTGGCGGATAATTTCAAGGGCTCACGTGTCCCAGGTCACAAAACAATGTCAGCCATGCTGCCCTTCCCCTCCTGGAGCTTGGAACAAATAAAACATTTTCAACCCTTCTCTGAGCAAAGATAATGATAGTGGAGGTCTTAAGGGAAGAAGGAGGCAAGGGGAGGTCCATTTTACTACCCCAATCTTCTTTGAAATAATTCTTAAACATTGTGAGGTCTGGAGAAAGAAAGTGGTAGTGTGAGGTTGCAGCAGCCTGGAGGGGGCAGGGCGGAGATGGTGGCTCAGGTGCTGGCTTTGTTCTGTGGACCTTCCTCAGCCCCTGGAATGCAGAAGCAGCAGGGTCCCAGAAGGGCCTGCAATAGGCTGGGGGAGGTGGCTGGGCTAGGTGTGCCATGGTGAGGGCGGTTAAAAAGGATGGGGCAAATCAATGAAGGCAAGATGAGAGAAGCATGAGAAGCTCTCCACACCAACACCTATCATTGGTATGGACAGCAGAGTATTATGATGAAAGTTTTGGATTTGAGGCAGTTTATGGATTAAGATACTGAGGATAGGATACATAAAGGGGTAAACTGGGACAGAACAATCTAAGGGACTGGTTCTCAACGCTGGCTGCACACACAACCAATGAAGAAATATTACAAATAGGCATGCTTGGACCCCGCCCCAGATGAACAGGAATCCCTGAGGCTGGGGTAAGCATTGTTCTCTTTTCTAAGTTGCCTAGGTGACTCTAGCATGAAGTCAGGTTGAGAATTTCTTATCTAAAGGAAGTGTTAGGGGAAGCACACTGATTGAAACCACCCACCCTGGCCAGGCACCATAGTAACCATTTGCATGAGTTGTTTTATGACAGGAGATTCTGATAAGGAATACGGAACTAATAAGCCACCACCAACAGGAAGAGTTCGGGGAAAGTTAAAAGCAGAAACTGCGTGTCCGTCCACTTCCCAGAATCCCTCTTGCTAGCATCCATCTTGGCTGAGCTATGCGTGTGCCACCAGGAAAGACTCTGAATTAGAATGCTTGGCCAAAGACCACCCAGAAACTAATCCCATCACCATAAAACCCAAGACTGTGAGCCACGTGGCAGAGCAGTTCTCCTGGGTTCCTTTACCCTACTGCTCTCCACCCGGGTGCCCTTTCCCAATAAAATCTATTGCTTTGTTAGCACATGTGTCTCCTCGGACAATTCATTTCCAAGTGTTAGACAAGAGCCCAGTTTCAGGCCCTGGAAGGGGTCCGCCTTCCTGCAACAGAAGGAGGGGCAGGGGCAGATGCTACTAAATGGCCAGACACAAGTCCATTAACTCAGTGGTTCTCAACACTGCCTGTTCATCAAAATCACCCGGGGCCCAGGCTGCAACCCAGACCAACTGAATCCGAATCTCTGGGGATGGGACGCTGGGCATCAGTTGTTAAAGTTGATTCCAGGGTGCAGCCAGGGTTGAGAACCTCTGCTCTGTGTAACAGTTCCCACACTGGGCTGTCCATCAGCTTCATGGGGGTAGGAGTTGAGGCACTCCTGACTTAGTTGAAATTTGACTCTGATGGTGCTAAAACTGTTCTTCTGACAAGACAAGCCCTTGCTGTCATGAAGCTTATACTCAAGTGAATCCTCTGCCAGAGGATGAGGGCAGGAATATTTGACAGCTTTGTTTACTTCTGAATCTCTAGCCTTTGGCACATGGTAGGCACTTGATAAATGTTGAATAAATGACTAAATGGTGACCTAAGTGCTGTGAAGAAAATAACACAGGATAAGGGGGATGGTTTGTGTTTATGTGTGTACACGCATGCTGGGGGATGGTTAAAGTGAACCAAGAGTAAATCAAAAATAATACAAAACAGAGAGGAGGATCTAGGAGGATCTGTAGTTTCAGTCTCCTCAGAGACTTCCTAAGAGGGCTTTAGGTGGAGGGAATTTCCTGAGATCACACTAAGGAGTGGGCCAGATTTTTGGAAAGCTGCCTAGGAAGGGTACCCTGCAGATGGAGCCAGCATTTCCCTCAGCCAGTGCCCCTTCCTCTTCGAAGCATCTGTTCCCTCACTGCCCCACCAGGCCCTCCAGTTCCAGGGACTTACTCCTTGCATGCCATTGTTCTCAGGTGCTAAGGGGCTTACTCTATGCACTTACTCGGGGACAATAACTTCAACCAGGGGTTGGCCCCAACTGGGAGTGCTTCCTGAGGCCCCCTCAAGGTACACCACACCCTTACTTTAAGGCACTCCCTCATTTCTGTCAGGGTTCCACTGGCTCACAATGAGGGGAGCCAGTGAAAAATATTTACCTTAAGACTGCTCAAATTCTCCAGACATGGACATTCAAGACTTTCTGTGATCAAAACACAATATTGAAAAATAGTTATTTCTGAGACATGTACACATTTTGGCACAAAAATAACCTCAATAATTTCATCAGAGAATCGCAGAAACTAGGCAAGCAGAAGAAACTGAAAGAGGTGAGATCCTCAAATTCTGGGCACAGGTCTTGGGGAAGATGCCTCTAACATGCCAAGCTCATCCCATCTAGAGTCCCTTGCACTTACTGAACTCTGTGTGTGGGACCCTCTGCTTCCAGATCTTCTTGTGGTCACTTCCTTCCCATTATTAAGATCTGATGTTTCTAGATTTCTTGGACCAAACTAATCTAGTTAGTCATTCTATATCACTTGGGTTCTTCTTTATTATTTTTTTTTCATATTCATTCATGAATTTCACAAATATGTACTGAGGATCTACTCTGTGCTTCTTTTGTAGACACGTGGGAATACAGTGAACAGAGAAAAATCCCTGCCCTCATGGAACTAACATTCTAGGGAAGGGAGAGAGTCAATAAACAAATTTTAAAAAAAGTTTTCTGATGGTACAAATGCTAGGGATAAAATTAAAGCAGGGAGTGCTGGGGTGGCATTGGGGTTTCAGTTTTAAAGAAAAGTGTTCAGGGAATTTTTTACTTCGAATATAATATTTCAGCAAAGATCTGAAGAAGATAAATGTTCATGTGGCTGGAGTGGAGTGATTAAGAGGGATCATAAAGAGAGGTGGTCAGACAGGTTGCCAGGAGGGGCGAGTGAAATCCAGACCATGTGTGGCCTTGTAAGCCATTGTAAAGACCCTGGCTTTTATCCTAGGTGAAATGGGAAGTACTTATTCCTATCTAGGATTATTGTGTTTATGTACTGTACTCAGTCGCTCAGTCCTGTCCAACTCTTCACCACCACAGAGGAAGCCCTATTGTGTTTATATCCCCTTCCCAATTAGAAGGAGGTGAAGACTTTGTCTCTCATTTGCAGCTGTATCTCCACAACTTAGAACAGTGTCCAGCCCAAAGAAAGTGCTTAGTGACTCTGTTGAATGTGAATGAATGCATGAACTGGACAGGTGCAATATTAAATATTACCACAGGATACCTGTATCTAAGCGCGACTCACTGCAGTGAAGTTGAAGAAAACAATGACGTTGAATTCAGATTTAGGAGATTTGGGATCTATATTCTGACTGGCAGTATGACCTTGGACAAGTCACTTCCCTACCCTGAACCTCAGTCTCTTCAGCTGTAAAATAAGGTTATACTAGCTACTTTCTATTGGAGAAGGAAATGGCAACCCACTCCAGTGTTCTGGCTCTGACAGCCTATGATTCTATAATACAGGAAACACACCAGTGATGTATCATCCTCTGACAACGACCTGTTTATGGGATTCTGGCAACTTACCTCCATTTTATGATTCATCTTTTAATGAATGTTATTCCCACTCTCAAGTGGAGAGGATATATTTCTTGAGTAACTTCTTGAATGGGTGCAGGCTTGAAACAACCAAGGCCAACTCCAGCTCTGTAGTTGGAGTTTTCAGGCCATCTTTACAGTAAACATGATACCCCTACCTCAGTGCTGTCCCATTGTTAGAGCCACATTGATCCTTTGAGCTTTAAAAGAATAGAGGGCCAAACTCAACTCATAAATAATGAGTCAGTTTTAACAGAGACAGAATTAAAGTGGGGTCCACCCTAGCCAGGATTTCATTTAAGCAAATAAATGTAGGTTTAATTTTTAGCTTTAAAAGCTTTTAAATATATTTTACTAGGGCTAACCTAGTTATACAAAGCAAGCATACATTCTTAAAGAGATGATTAAATCCTAGTAGCATGGGCTGTAGTCTCCGTATAGATGTGATAAACCTTTATTTCCTGGATATTTCCCACAGGATCATGGTAACTGTAAACTTATAGTCACACTACATACTTTTCACCACAATTATTAATGGTATCTTACTAGTGTTTCAGAAAAAGCAAACTAGTTCATCACACTAACTGGTTAACTGACTCAGTATTCCTCCAATTTAGATCAGCCAATGGCACCCCACTCCAGTACTCTTGCCTGGAAAATCCTGTGGATGGAGGAGCCTGGTAGGCTGCAGTCCATGGGGTCACTAAGAGTCGGACACGACTGAAGTGACTTAGCATAGCATACTGGAAAACTCAGTATTCATCAGTGCAATGAACAAACTCTCTTTTTAAATACAATCTAATTTAAAGTAAGAAAAGAAATCAATTCAACCTTCTGTAACCTTGGCACTTGGATCTGTGGAACACTCGTCATCAAAACTAAAGAAAAGATACAAGACATTTCATTTTCTTTGTATTTTATATGTAGGAATGAATAATAATTAATGAATAATAATGACTGTTAAAGAACCATCTATCCAAGTCTTTATTTATATAGATGCAAACCTGGCATGGTATGTCTGTGAATTCTCAAAATAAAAATGACAGCTACATTGAATTTGGTTTTATATGTTCCTACTTGTCTTATGCAATGATACCAATACTTGAGATTTGCCTGCAATACTAATTATGTATGTTAAGACAAGCGTGAGTGGAGATAAAGCCAGTGGTGGGCCAGGAGTGGATGTCCTAAAATGGCATCAGGTCAAAAAGAAACCTTAATTTCATGGTGTCAGGTGGAAAAGGATATAGTTGGAACAGGGTGGATTTTCTTCCTTATGCCCTATTTCTCCCATGATACAAAGTGCTACTGTTCTGCTTATGGTTACCAGCGGGGAGGGTGGGGTGAAGGGATGGTTAGGGAGTTTGGGATGGACATGTACACACTGCTATATTTAAAACGGATAACCAACAAGGATGTACTGTATAGCACAAGGAACTCTGCTCAACGTTATGTGGTAGCCTGGTTGGGAAGGGAGTTTGGGGAAGAATGGATACATGTATATGTATGGCTGAATCCCTTTGCTGTCTACCAGAAACTATTACAACATTGTTCATTGGTGATACCCCAATATAAAATAAAAAATTTTAAAACACAAAAACACAGTGCTACTGTTCCCAGTTTGTAAATATTCTTATAAACACAAGGGCAATTTTAGACATGTTTTGGCTATTCTAGAAAAACTATTAAGACTTCAGTGTACTTTGTTCCTCCCTGTCCCTATACATACCACATGGTCCAGCCTTTCTCTTATAGTCTTTTCCAACCTGGATGGTCTTATCTAAATCTTCTCCATCATTTAAAGCCCAACTCCAACTCTATTGCTTTTGAGAATTCTTCCCTGAGTGCTCTAATTTACATTGTCCCTATATGTCCTTGGGATTCTTCTGACAGTGCCACTTGGCTGAGCATTTAGGTATATACATGAACTAAGTGGGAACTCCTTTAGGTGAGCCATTAGTGTGGGGACTGTTGACTCAGAATCTGTCTCCCAGATTCAAGAACCTAACACATTAAAGACTCAAAGTAACTATACTACAGACCACTATACTAGAAAGTAGATCCCAGGAGAAGAAAGTAGAGACCAAATAAATAGGAATAGGAGAAAAGATGTGAAGGGAGGGCCCAGGAAGTAAACACAGAGGGGAGTTAGGGGAAGGAGTGAGGGGAGATAGAAGGGCTAGACTGGCTTCCTCACAGGTTTACTTGAGGGGCCCATTCTTCCCATCAACATAATCTTCATTTCAGATATCTATTTCCTTAGCCAGCTAGTATTACTTTAACTGACTGTACCTAGCAAATGAAGGCAGATCTTCATTATATAAAGATGTACTCATCATTCTATGGATGAAGTGATGTGCTGGTTTGGTGCTAAGTCTCATTTCTGTTTCCTGGAAAAATACAAGTAAAACACAAAAGAGTGTTTATAATAAATAAAATATACCACAACATGTCCTTAGTTATCAATATAGCCAGCATTTCTGACCAGGCACACTGTTTGGTCATGAGATTTCACATGGCTTTCCAGTAAATAAACAGATCCCAATACATAGAGTTTGTGTAAGGCTATTGACATGATGAGCTCCTGAACTGGCCAGAGTCATATCCCTGTGTTTTGTTTTCTCTGGTTCATTGCTGCTTCTGAGTTAGTTGGAAAGAAGTGAAAGTGAAAGTCGCTCAGTCATATATGACTCTTTGCAACTCCATAGACTGTAGTCCATGGAATTCTCCAGGCCAGAATACTGGAGTGGGTAGCCTTTCCCTTCTCCAGAGGATCTTCCCAACCTAGGGATTGAACCCAGGTTTCCTGCAAATGGATAATCCATGGGATTGTTTTACTAGGAAATTCTAAATCATGTGCAATCCCCATACATATGAGTAAGGTACAATTTTGGGGGTAGGGCTAAACCAAGAGGTCAGTGAGGCCCAGATCACCACTAGAAGGGTACAGAACCAGGAATAAGAGCTAGAGTTTATGGGCTGTTTACAGGGGGAATATTTAACATATTCAACTAACAAGCTGGATAAGTAATTTTTAAGAAGATAGTTGGTTAAATAACTTTCCCCAATGTCACATAGCTACTAACTGACAAAGCCAGAATTCAAACCCAGATAGGCTGAATTTGCACGAATGTTTTTACTCCCCTTCAAGTCCATCTTCTGGTCCTGCCCACTGGAATGGAGTTGGTACACACAAAACTTCCAATGAATATTTACAGGTCAGTGTACAAAAAACCCCCACAACCTATCATTTAAAATAATTAGCTTGTATTTCTCCTAACCAGTTTCTATTTTCTGTTTTTCTTGTCCTTCTAAATAGCCTAGGACTCTCCATGATCAGTTTTTATTCAATTGAGGCTCTTGGCTTCATCTGTTAATCATTTCCCTTTTGTTATAAATGTCATCAGAGCTGGGAGAGACTACTTGGGATCCAGTTGATGCCCTTATCTTCCTACCCAATGTGTATTACTTGGGCTAAGTTTGTGAAACTCTCTACCCTTTCTATAGAAACCTGGTCACTGATAGTTACGGTTGTGTCTTTTTCTCCCAAGGCGAATTTGTGACAATCAAGCATTTTGAGGTAGTTACACCAATGTTACAAACAGTTCTTATTAGTGTCTGTTCAGATTCCATCTGTTTTGCTGGTGACACTTCAGTAATTATAGTTACACTGGATTTGGGCTGACATTTTCCTACGGACAAAAATTTTTTCAGACTGCATTTGCTAATCGGTGGCTTAGAGTGAGCCACTATGCTGGTAGTGAGCTTCATGTCTTCTTTTACTTGATCTTCAAGTGGGCTTTCTGGAAATTCTTCTTCTTCTTTTATAACCTCTTGTAAAACAATTTCATCTTCATCAGAAGCTAAGCTTTCTTCTTTATTTTCTAAATTTTCTTTACTAAAATCAGAGTTATTAACCGAATGATAAGATCTTTTTTGTTTTGACATCTTTTAAAAGCCCAACTTTGGTGATGTCGGGCTTTATTAAACTCTGATACATGTGGTGGATTCATTTTGATATTTGACAAAACTAATACAATTATGTAAAGTTTAAAAATAAAATAACATTAATTTAAAAAAAAGAAAAAAAAAAGAATAAGAAAACCCTTTATACAACAAGATAAAAATAAAAAAATAAACTCTGAAATGAATTCCTACTAGAAGTCTGGAATTAAAGAGACAATGAATGTTAAAAAACAATCAATTCAGTCATTTTTGCTGTGGTTCTATTGTATTGAATAGTAAGTCAACTTTCACATGGTTTCTATTTCAATTTAGTAAAATTACTTATCTTTAAGTGCCTTTTACTTATATATTAGTCATATGTTTAAAAGAAAAAATAAATAAAAATCACAAGCAATATTTCCTCTTTTCTATAATTCTTTTTTGCATTCAAGATTAACAGTCCAGTTCAAAGAAGAGACCCTAACTAAAGTTCCTCCTTTTGCTTCAGAGTTTACATTTTACTCATCAAGAAATGCAAAATGCATACTTTAAGTACACTGTTTTCATCATTTGCTTTGAAAGTCTTATAACAGATTTAGACATGATAACATGTTTTTCTGAACTTCTTACTAGGGAACTAATATGCCAATCTAAATACAGAAATTTTCATGAAAAACACAAAGTGTTGGCTGACCTGGATTTTTAAAACTGATGAATAATGGCAAAATTGTGAAGGACTTTGAATGTTCACTCCTCACCCCTCCAACACCCTAATCCTTGGAACATATTTTCCAAAGGAAGCTTCGAAGAGTAAATTTTCATTCTCCTCACTTCCCTAGTCAAATGTTACTTTCCATTTTGCAATGTTAAAGATAGATTAAGGAAGAGATCTTTACAATTAAACAAATAACTTTTCCCATTTCTGTAGCCTTTTGATGATGCCACAGAACTTTTAAGTTAATTTGAGTTATCAATCTTAGATCCCTCTGTAACACTGCAAACCAGATTTTCAGAAAAATGCTGCCTTAAAGGAATATCCTTTCTCTAAAACAAAATCGGGGTTAACAACTGGTTTGAGGGGCTCATAGTAAAGCACTCTTTGATTTTCACCCTCTTCCGTTTCTTTGAAAGACATGGGGTGCTCTAGTGCTGCCTGTGCAGAGTCACTGGATTTCTGAGATAAAATTTGTAAGACAGTGCCTTCTGGGAGAGAGTAATCTCCTTTCACAGCTTGATCAAAATGGCTGAAGGCTTGGGCTTCACTTCTAGAAGATGATGGTTTAAACTCTGATTCGAGCCCTTCCATTGGCTCTATGGTTTTAGTTGAATCTCCTATAGAGTATCTGACATATGAAGGTACATTTAAGGAAGTCTTGTCCCTTATTTTCATATCTTCCTCTGAATAAGACAACAAGCTGGAGATTTGTGGAGGATCATCCCAGCAGCTAATTCCCTTTGACTTTGAAGTGGACATTTCTGGTCCAGTTGTAAATTGGGAGCAATTAACAGTACAGGCATTTTTAGCTCCTTGGAGCAGATTTCCTTTGGATGGCTTTTGATCATCAACTCATAGAAATAAGTGCACTGGTCTATCAGTGTGCTGATGATCTCACTTGCTACAATGTTTTTTTCAAATATGCTAGGTGAAGATAGTTCCTTGTGGCATTTTTCTTTGTCTAGTTTGTTCTTAATTATACTAAGCATGCCAGTGACAGTATTAACAGCATAAGTAAGCAATTCTGAATGGAAAAAGTAAAGCTGTTGAAGGGCATTGTTTATGTTTTCCTGAGAAATCATATTACTTGATTTAGATTCATCAGGAAACGTAGTCAGTGTTTGTAACTTGGGAAATATTGTTTTAATTGGTGGTTTCTGTTGCACAGCAAAAAAGTTTTCAATAGGTGTTCTCACAATTTCAGAAAAAGCATATGTAGAGACATGTTTAAACTGTAGGTCTGCAAATGACTCTAAGGTGTTCAGAACCCCTTCCAAGATCTCTTGAGTGATTTGGTGGCCAACGATCCCCAGTGTTTTGTCTTTCAACTTTGTATTGTAACTTGGTACATCGTTGAGATTGTTTGTTCGTAAGGAACCACATTTTCTTCTAGCACCAGTTTCTTTCTTGCTTTGTAGTGTTTCTTTACTATCCGTTGTGGACGTCTGAGTCAAGAAGAACAACTCTAATTTTTCAAATAGTTTTTTAACGATTTCCTGGCCAAATATATTAATTTGTGCTTGAGAATCCGCAACTCTAGAAGCAGCTCTTCTAAAATGATGGTGACTGCTTTCACATGGCTCAAGAAGTGACAAACTTAAAAGTGAAACAGATTTTTCTAATTCTTTTGCTTTTGTTGAAATTTCATTCAAAACAGCCTCGGCTATCATTGCTAGCTTATATTTTTCATTATCCATCTTGCTTGATTCTATTTGCCATTTGTCAAACATTTGTTTAAAAATATCTTCTTTGGGAAAGAATTTGTCTAGTTGTGAAGAAACATTCTCCAAAGAGAAATGGTCTTCTGGATTTGCAGCAGAGGTTTACTAAAATACCCCCGTGGAAGTTTGAGATCATCTGAATATGAGACTTTTATCGGATTGGCCAAATTATTCTTCATAGCATGTAGTCCTTGCAAAACTGCAGTCACTATTCCACTTGCTCTCTCAGTTTGATCAGAAAGTAAATTGTTTACGTTTGCCACTGCTCTATTTTGCCTCACCTCTTCAAATTCATTCACAATTGTTTGCAGAATATTATGTACTATATCCCTGGCATACATTTTTAGCTCCGCAGTGGGGAGTTTTGCTCTCAGTGAGAGATTTTTGGCCTCCGCTATTGACAGTAGGTGTGGGAGCCCAATGGAAGTCTTCGACCAGCTATCTTTTAGGGTCTTCTCTCTAGGACCTAACTTGGTTTTGCTTTGGGCTTTAGCTCCACTAGGTCTGAGCTGTGGTTTTGTTCCAAATTTAGACAAAGAGGTAACTTTTGATTTTGTTTTAAAATTTGTCTTAACACTTGCCCTAGGGCTGCCCTTTGGGCTAGCTTTAGAATTGCATGGCCTCAGAATTTCATCAGATTGACCTTTAGGGGATGAATTCTCTTCTAGATTCAACAAAGCAAAATCTGTGATCTTTATGAGAACCTTTTGAACCAAGTGTTCGCCCAGTCGCAATGGAGAAAATTGCAATAAGGTGTTTTCCAATGAACTGACACCTACAAGGCCTGTGTAAGGATAAACTTGTGGTATCACAGGTTTAGGGGGAACATTGCTTTTTTCTGCTTGTTTCAGTTCTCTAAAGCATGATGGATTCATCAGTAATCCATCACTACTAGAGGCTTCCATTTCTCCTCTGGTCTCACTGTTTTGATATAACAAGGTCATAATTACTGAGAACATTTTGTGTAAACACTTACAACTATGTCATTTGCAACACCGCTTATATGTGACTGTAAGGTTTTTTTCGTGCTGATGTTTTAATCTTAGAATCAGATGTAAAGTGGGGAAGTTCACTGAATGGAGAACTGTGGGAATTTTCTTCCTGGGACTTGGAAACGGCAAACCTGAAAGAACAACACTCGGACAGTCTCTGCAAGGACTGACAATTTTATTTCTGCAGTCAAGCCTTTTTATAGGAGCAAAGAACAAAGAGCTTAGAGCATACGTCCAGCAGAGCATATACAAGGTTAAGATATAATCAGTAAAAGATATTTCAAGGACCAGCACATTCTTAACGACCCATGTGCTTATCCCATGACCCATTTTTCTCAAGCAACATCTTTAATGTTTAATTGTTAAATCTTGGCGCCGAGCATAGCCAAAGGCAGGAAATGTTTTTCAGCTATCAATACACAATGCCTGGGTACTTCTGGCCCTTCACCATTTTCCCAAGGACCTTCTCTTCAAGGCTATTTTGCACTGTGCCTCCCAACAGAGAACAATGTTCTGTGTTTTCCAATACCTTTTGATATGCCTTCTTTAAAATTTCCTTAACTACACTTAACAAAGAATTTGTTTTTTCCTGTCCAGATTCTCCATTTATAAATATTTCTTCCAGTGTCCTCTGGTTTTCCAATTCTGATGTTTTTTGGTTTTCACCTGAGTATTTTGAAAAGAGAGAGTTTGGTGTTGTCTTCCATTTTTCTTTGACCTGGCACTATTTCATTTTGTACAGCTCAGTTCAGTTCAGTCACACAGTCGTGTCCGACTCTTTGTGACCCCATGAATCGCAGCACACCAGGCCTCCCTGTCCATAACCAACTCCTGGAATTCACTCAGACTCATGTCCATCGAGTCAGTGATGCGATCAGCCATCTCATCCTCTGTCGTACCCCTCTCCTCCTGCCCCTAATACCTCACAGCATCAGTCTTTTCCAGTGAGTCAACACTTTGCATGAGGTGGCCACACTACTGGAGTTTCAGCTTTAGCATCATTTCTTCCAAAGAAATCCCCGGGCTGATCTCCTTCAGAATGGTCTGGTTGGATCTCCTTTCAGTCCAAGGGACTCTCAGGAGTCTTCTCCAACACCACAGTTCAAAAGCATCAATTCTTCGGCCCTCAGCTTTCTTCACAGTCCAACTCTCACATCCATGCATGACCAGTGGAAAAACCATAGCCTTGACTAGACAGACCTTCGTTGGCAAAGTAATGTCTCTGCTTTTGAATATGCTATCTATGTTGGTCATAACTTTTCTTTCAAGGAGTAAGCATCTTTTAATTTCATGGCTGCAGTCACCATCTTCAGTGATTTTGGAGCCCCCAAAAATAAAGTCTGACACTGTTTCCACTGTTTCCCCATCTATTTCCCATGAAGTGATGGGACCAGATGCCATGATCTTTGTTTTCTGAATGTTGAGTTTTAAGCCAAATTTCTCACTCTCCTCTTTCACCTTCATCAAGAGGCTTTTTAGTTCCTCTTCAGTTTCTGCGATAAGGGTGGTGTCATCTCCATATCTGAGGTTATTGGTATTTCTCCTGGCAATCTTGATTCCAGCTTGTGCTTCTTCCAGCCCAGCGTTTCTCATGATGTACTCTGCATATAAGTTAAATAAGCAGGGTGACAATATACAGCCTTGATGTACTCCTTTTCCTATTTGGAACCAGTCTGTTGTTCCATGTCCAGTTCTAACTGTTGCTTCCTGACCTGCATACAAATTTCTCAAGAGGCAGGTCTGGTGGTCTGGTATTCCCATCTCTTTCAGGATTTTCCACAGTTTATTGTGATCCACACAGTCAAAGGCTTTGGCATAGTCAATAAAGCAGAAATAGATGTTTATTTGGAACTCTCTTGTTTTTCGATGATCCAGTGGATATTGGCAATTTGATCTCTGGTTCCTTTGCTTTTTCTAAATCCAGCTTGAACATCTGAAAGTTCAAGGTTCACGTATTGCTGAAGCCTGGCTTGGAGAATTTTGAGCATTACTTTACTAGCGTGTGAGATGAATGCAATTGTGCAGTAGTTTGAGCATTCTTTGGCATTGCCTTTCTTTGGGATTGGAATGAAAACTGACTTTTTCCAGTCCTGTGGCCACTGCTGAGTTTTCCAAATTTGCTGGCATATTGAGTGCAGCACTTTCACAGCATCATCTTTCAGGATTTGAAATATCTCAACTGGAATTCCATCACCACCAATAGCTTTGTTTGTAGTGATGCTTTCTAAGGCCCACTTGACTTCATATTCTAGGATGTCTGGCTCTAGGTGAATGATCACACCATCATGATTATCTTGGTCATGAAGATCTTTTTTGTACAGTTCTTCTGTGTATTCTTGCCACCTCTTCTTAATATCTTCTGCTTCTGTTAGGTCCATACCATTTCTGTCCTTTATCGAGCCCATCTTTGCATCACATATTCCCTTGGTGTCTCTAATTTTCTTGAACAGATCTCTGGTCTTTCCCAATCTCTTGTTTTCCTCTATTTCGTTGCATTGATTGCTGAGGAAGGCTTTCTTATCTCTCCTTGCTATTCTTTGGAACTCTGCATTCAGATGTTTATATCTTTCCTTTTCTCCTTTGCTTTTCACTTCTCTTCTTTTCACAGCTATTTGTAAGGCGTCCCCAGGCAGCCATTTTGCTTTTTTGCATTTCTTTTCCATGGGGATGATCTTGATCCCTATTTCCTGTACAATGTCACGAACCTCCATCCATAGTTCATTAGGCACTCTATCTATCAGATCTAGTCCCTTAAATCTATTTCTCACTTCCACTGTATAATCATAAGGGATTTGATTTAGGTCATACCTGAATGGTCTAGTGGTTTTCTCCACTTTCTTCAATTTCAGTCTGAATTTGGCAATAAGGAGTTCATGATCTGAGCCACAGTCAGCTCCTGGTCTTGTTCTTGTTGACTGTATAGAGCTTCTCCATCTTTGGCTGCAACGAACATAATCAATCTGATTTCCGTGTTGACCATCTGGTGATGTCCATGTGTAGAGTCTTCTCTTGTGTTGTTGGAAGAGGGTGTTTGCTATGACCAGTGCATTTTCTTGGCAAAACTCTATTAGTCTTTGCCCTGCTTCATTCCGTATTCCAAGGCCAAATTTGCCTGTTACTCCAGGTGTTTCTTGACTTCCTACTTTTGCATTCCAGTCCCCTGTAATGAAAAGGACATCTTTTTTGGGTGTTAATTCTAAAAGGTCTTGTAGGTCTTCATAGAAGCATTCAACTTCAGCTTCTTCAGCATTACTGGTTGGGGCATAAACTTGGATTACTGTGATATTGAATGGTTTGCCTTGGAAATGAACAGAGATCATTCTGTCATTTTTGAGATTGCATCCAAGTACTGCATTTTGAACTCTTGTGTTGACCATGATGGCTACCTCATTTCTTCTAAGGGATTCCTGCCCACAGTTGTAGATATAATGGTCATCTGAGTTAAATTTCCCATTCCAGTCCATTTTAGTTCGCTGATTCCTAGAATGTCAACATTCATTCTTGCCATCTCTTGTTTGACCACTTCCAATTTGCCTTGGTTCACAGACCTGAAATTCCAGGTTCCTATGCAGTATTGCTCTTTACAGCATTGGACCTTGCTTCTCTCACCAGTCACATCCACAGCTGAGTATTGTTTTTGCTTTGGCTCCATCCCTTCATTCTTTCTGGAGTTATTTCTCCACTGATCTCCGGTAGCATATTGGGCACCTACTGACCTGAGGAGTTCCTCTTTCAGTATCCTATCACTTTGCCTTTTCATACTGTTCATGGGGTCCTCAAGGCAAGAATACTGAAGTGGTTTGCCATTCCTTTCTCCAGTGGACCACATTCTGTCAGACCTCCCCACCATGACCTGCCCATCTTGGGTGGCCCCACAGGCATGGCTTAGTTTCACTGAGTTAGACAAGGCTGTGGTCCTAGTGTGGTTAGATTGACTAGTTTTCTGTGAGTATGGTTTCAGTTTGTCTGCCCTCTGATGCCCTCTTGCAACACCTACTGTCTTACTTGGGTTTCTCTTACCTTGGACATGGGGTATCTCTTCATGGCTGCTCCAGCAAAGCGCAGCTGCTGCTCCTTACCTTGGACGAGGGGTATCCCCTCATCACCGCCCCTTCTGACCTTGAATGTGGAGTAGCTCCTCTAGGCTGTCCTGCGCCCTCACAGCCACCGCTCCTTGGAGGTGGGGGTTGCCCCTCCTGGCCTCCACCCCTGGCCTCGGGCGTGGGGTACCTCCTCCTGGCCACAGCCCCTGGCCTCGGACGTGGGGTAGCTCCTCTCCGCCGCTGCCCCTAACCTCGGACGTGGGGCAGCTCCTCTCGGCCATTCCTGCGACGTCACAGCCTGGCACTCTCGGCTGCTTGCCCCTGACCTCGGACGTGGGCTAACTCCTCTTGGCTGCCTCCTCTCGGGCATGGGGTCCTCCTGGCTTCTGCCCCTGACCTCGGACATGGGGTAGCCGCCCACGCTAAATGCGCCAGTTGCAGCCACCCGCGCTAAATGCGCCGGTAGATCAGGGTCCTGCTTTGAGTAAAAGTCGCTTGCCTTCAAAGATATTTTATTACATAAACTCTTTAAGGTGTTGTTGACAGTTTCACTTGCAATGATGTTTTCTTGAAATGAAGTATTGTTTTGATATGTATACATCTTTTGAATTTCTAGGTCTATGTCATTTTCTATAAGCATCAAAATGGTATTGGCGATTAGGTCAGCATATTCCTTAAGACTAGCTTGTGATATATGAATTGCAGGTCTATGGTTTTCTCTGTAATTAGCTAATGTGTAATTTGTGACTTCTTGATTGAGAATGGTTCCAGCTTTTATTTTCGGGACAATCACATCTAATGGTGTTTGGTTTGATTCAGGAAACACACTGTCATTTTGTTTACAATTTGTAAATTCTGAGCCAACATCTGGTTTTTCTCTAGTCTCAGGATCAAGAATAAGCATCAAATCTATTCTTTCTGTGGCCAAAGATTTTAATCTATTCAAAATAGTTTTAGTAATAAAGTAACAGTAAGCATTTTCCTTACATGGCTCAGGCATAGATTTCTTGGTATCTTGTTTCTTAAGTACATTTGTCTGATTATCATCAGAAAGAGCTGATTTCAGCTGAATATCTCTTCCCTTTCTTGCAAAAGGAAATCTCTCCTTTTTCCTTTCATTCACTGAATCTATAACAGGAGGTTGCTTATGCTTTGCCCTTTCATTCACTGAGTCTGTAACAAGAGGTTGTTGATGCTCTGCCCTTCCATTCACTGAGTCTTTAATAGGGGATTGTTGATGCTCTGCTTTGGAAAATGCATCAAAAAATGCTGTAGACAATCTTGGAGAAATGGAATCATTTGCACTGATGCGAACCATGATAGCAGAAGTGAGATTTTGAAGAACAATATCCCCCATATCATTGGAATTCATAGCAACACACTCCTTAGGAACTAAAAGTGTGAGAATAGCCTTATTTGCATACCTAGGGTCCTTTTCAGAGTTTGTTTCTAAATGTCTCCCACTTACATTACATTTAAGAGTGGATACAGCAAGTGGGAGATTATTCTCATCTATTGTTTCCTCACAGACATCAATTAAGATACCTTCAATGGTATCTAGTATTTGAAATTGAAGTTTTTTACAATAATCACTTTTATTGAATAGCTTTTCAATAATATCTTCTGGGACAACTGGATCAGTCTCTCTGTCAAATACATTTTTTTCATATTTGCCTTTAGTAGACATAATATCTAACACTGTGCTAACAACCTACTTGGAATACTTTCAAAAGCCACAACACTCTGAGTTAAGAATGGACTTCTTATGTCTTGATCTAATTTATGTTTGATTCCTTGTAAAATTTGCCTAGCCACTACTGTTGCATACATATTTAATTTAGAGGCACTCAGTTGACATATCAAGGCAGTCTTTCCTGATTTACTGTGATCCATTGAGCAACAAGAAAATTGGTTTTCAGAATATGAATCTTTGGTTGATAACCATGGTTGTTGTAAAGCAAACTCATCCAGCTGTGAAGGTAAAGCCACAGGAACTGTGAAATTGATGTGAGGATAAAAGAGAGCCTTTACTTTGGAAGTAGTAAATACTTCTAAATTTGTTAATATTGACTGTATGATATCTTCAACTACATTTATTTTGGTCAGTTTACCAATATTGAAAGTGGACTGAAGTGTGCATGGATTTCTGTCCAGTATGATAGAATAAACAGGGGACTTTCCTCCATGGGTAGGTTTAGGAAAATAGATATCTGCTGGAAAGGTGATAGTATTATACCTATTTTCACTTGCAGTTCTATCTGTCATGGCAGCAGAACAAAGTTTTTCAAATATGGTTCTAATGACATCATCTGCAACAATGGTTACATCTGCTTCAGATACAAAAGGGCCCACTGTTTTATCCAGGGACTGAACAGATATTTGAGCAAATGGTTCATCATCAGCATGAGAAATGTCACATAAATGGGACTGGTTAAGAGTAAACACCTTTAACTGACCAATTAAATCATTCTGAAAAATTTCATCCAAAATATTTCTTACAATGGGCACAACTGGGGACTTTTTTGGCTCTTTGAGTTCTACCTCAAAAGTTTTTAGTGTTTTTTCTAGTTCCTGTTGCTTAAGAGAATCTGATTTAGTTTCATCTTCTGCTGGTCTTTCCTCCCCAGCACTTTCTTTCTCTGTATCTGCAGGATCTTCTAGATATGAATCTGGGTCAGCTCCTCCAGGAAGAAAATTTCCATAGATTGGCCTATATCTGTAATTTGCAATGCCTCTCTCTTCTGGTTCAGGTTCATTAAACATATCTGGAGAAATTGCATCTAAAATGAAATTGACTAAATTCTTAAGTATTTGTTTCAGTTGTAGTGGCTTACTTATACATGTTTCCAAGTCTGACAAGTTCATGTTTAATTCAGTTTGAAGAGCTTTCAAAATAGTACTTGACACTTTCTTTGCATGCCTGTATAAAGTCGACTGCAATCGTTTTTCATATGTGTTACCTCAAATGTTGGTATTTTCACTTTCACAGTATGTCTTGTTCTTTTTATTTCCACAGATTATAGCACCAAGATTTTCTAAATTTCTATTGGCAAACCCTTCCAACTTAGCACAAACCATTTCAAAGATGTCCGAGGCCAAGGTTTTCAGTTTATTTGGATGCTTTTCTTTTGTGGTTCCTATTTTGGGGGCAGTAGTTTTCCCCTTGTTAGTTACCTCTTGGCTACCTGGCCAGGTCACATTGGATGCTATGCTGGAGATTATGTCATAGCATCTGCTCATTTCCTCAAGAATCAAAGCAAATGACAGGCTGTCAGTGTCAATATGCTCTGAGATAGCTTTAAATTCTGAATTTTTGAAAATGCCATCTGTCTCAACACCACATAGTTTTGAAACAATACCTTCTAGAATTGTATGGGAAATGAGCTTAATACTGGACTGCAGTGTACTGGTTGTTCTCAAATTCTTATTGATCCCCTCTGTATTTTGCTCATCAGATAGGGAGAATGTGGGTGGTCTCCAGTGAGCTTGCATAACATATCATACAAGGCATCTCTAATTCTATCTAAGACTTGAAATCTAGTACATTGATGAACTTCCTCCTGCATGCAAGGGCGATGAGAAGGCAAAAGTTTTTGTTGATCAATGCCATCAGTCCCATGTGAGATTTTAGACCTTAGCTTATCTGAAGGGAGTAAAATATTACTTTTATCTGTGTTTCCACTTAACACCTCACAAATGCAAGTAGCTAATGAACTTGTCATAATGTCATTATTTAGTTTTGTGACAACAGAGTCTAATTCATTTTCAGTGTCAGCAAAAAATCCTGTATCTCTAAAGTTCTTGGGAGGGCTATTCTTCCTAACATTTAGATTTTTCTTATTGTGTTGTAGTTATTTCTAGATAGCATCCAAAACAATTTTTACCACTTTAGTTGTGAAAGTACTAAGGTGAGATCGAAACGAAGATTTCTTGTCAGGAGCAGGCTTTGAATGGGCAGCATGGGTTTCTGGTTTGAAACAGTTTGTAATTTTGGACAAATAAATGAGTTCAACTTCTTAAAAATTGTGTTAATTATTTTATCATTAAGGTTATCTACAGAGTCTGATGTTGAGCCACTTGTTCCAGATTCTACCCAGGGAAGATTTGTAGGGTCCATGCTAAGTGCAGATAAAAATTTCATCTTCCTTTTACTGTCAAACCATATTTGTAATGACTCTTTGTTTTGTACGTCATCATTATCTAGAGAAGTTTGATGTACTGATGAAGAATGTCCGATAATATGACGGGAAGTTATGTGAAGTATTTTTAATATAGCATCTACAGTATCTTGAGATACTGTATGGATTTATGACACAGAGAACATCTGGTCCATCCATTCTTGATGTGATGGATCTTGTGGTTTTCTTGAGGTAAGAAGGGAAGCCTCTCTAGCATTCTTCATAATCTGAGTAATCAGACGGCCCTGAAGATAGATCTTTGAGCATCTCTGCTAAAATATTCCTAATTATATCTTCTGAGGCTTTTTGTGTTTGATATGTTTCATCTTGACTGAAAAGGAAAATGTCTTTATTCAAACCTGGCTTGTCCTTTAAAGGGTCCTTATTAAAAGTTGGAAGGTCAATATTTAATCCCTGATCATGACATGCTACTTTGTGTCGATAAGCAGGCTTTGTAGGTAAGTTCATATTTCTTTTGCATTTAAAATCAGCCTTTTCCCCAGTTAACCAGTAGTCAGGAACGTATTCTTGTAATTTTGCTTTTTCATCTTTGATAGATGAAATCAGTAGATTTTCTACAATTCTACTTCTTCATTTTTGTCTTCAGAATAAAGGGCCATACCAGGAACATTAATAGGTGGAAACAGGCTCCCACACCTAGGAGCACTAGCTACTCCAGTCCTGGTGAGTCTGTTCCTTTCTTCAGTGCCAGAGGGACTGCTCATTCTGGAGTGTCTGCTCTTTCGGACATCTGTTTTCACTGGTTTCTGATGTAGCTGAGCCAAGAGAGCATCAGGTAGCTGTAGGATGATTACTGTTTCTTCAGTTGCAACTAGCCTTTCATTATTAAGTCCAACTTGTATATAACCTAGTATAGTGCTGATTGCTTCCTTTATATAACCAACCAGAGAGGACTGGGAACAAAGAGTTGACACTAAATTTTGTATTTCTTCTTTGCCAATCAAACTGGCAGCATCAGTCTTAGCACTGGATTTCCGTTTGCTGGCTCTTTGAAGGAACGTATACGTTGGATCTTCTCTGTGTTGCTGATAAGCTGGGTCAGTAGTGATTTTAAGATGAGCCAATTCACTTTGCTTAGAAGATGCAAGGACCGTCAGCTTTTCTAAAATCACACGAACCATGTCCTCTACAACATCATTCATGTTCTCCAAAGCATAAGGCAGTGAAACTTCTGAAGTTTTTTCTTTTGGAGAAATAAAATGTTCTCCACTGACTAAATCTGATTTAAAGTAAACTGATATATTTTCTGGTGAAAATTCCTCAGTACATGTTTTCTTAACTGCGGACTGTAACTTCTCAAGCACATTTTCCATAATTTCAGCAGCTGTTGAGGAAATATCAATATTGGAGAGCAAGTCTCCTTTGTTAGTGTCAGTTTGGGCAGGCAAAGGTTCGGTGGTAACAGAGGAAAGGGTGGAATGGTCTGGGTTAGTTCAGACACCATTTCCTGAAAAATGTTTCTTAAAATCAACTCAGCTTCCTCTTTTAGATGATGTTTAAAGTTAACAAGAACATTATTTAACTCCTGCATCTCATTGATAGCTTTTGCTTTTTCATCCGAAGACAGTGGGCATTCTAGGCCATCTGTTTCAGTGGTAGCATCTTTACATTTCCTAGTGCCTGTTTCAATCCATACAACAAGGTGACTATTGAATTTACAGGTTTTAAGGTTGGGAGATTCAGATATCTCATTATATTTAGGTTTGGGGGCTTTAGGTTTGTTTTCCAAGTGTTCTTTCCTGTGATATGTTGTTTCTATATCTGTTCTTTCTTTATGGGCAAAAGATGATTTTGATGGTGCCACTGGTTCCTCTACTGACCTGTCAGCTGCCTCTGTACAGGGCTCTGCCTGAACCATCTTACTTGTTTCATATAGCAATGTCTCACAGCATGTGCTACAGCAACTCTCACTATCAGAAGAGAGGGTGGAGTTATCCAGCATTGGGCATGTAATATTTTGCAATCTTTCTTCATATTTTGTGATGGCTGGGTATAATACACTGGTCACCACAGCCACGACCCAGGTCATTACATTTTGAATTATACTGTTCAGTTCTTCAGAAGTTACCTGGAAAGGAGGTGAGTGGGGATATAAGGGAAATCATGTATAAGTTACTCATTTTAGGGGCAGCAACTAACTTTTAATTCCCTTTATCAAACAATGCATGGTTAGAATCCAGCCATGGTGTATAAAGAGAACATAGGAACTCTATTTAGAACACCAGATTAATTTCAAGTTGGTTTATTCTCTATGGCTGTGATCTATTTTTTGAATAAGATTTCCTTTGATTCAAAATCTCTTGGACGCTATACTTGTGCTCCTAAATGTATACTTATATCATCCCCTAGACTGTCTAATTATTGAATATTTATTGTGCAGTGTAGCACCCTTAAAGCTGTCTGTCCATTTTATTTTTATTTCAAAAATCTGAACATATGCCTAGCATATACTTGAGCTCACTGTTGGTGAAATTTAAATGTTAATAAAGTAGTACACCCATTGAAAAATAAAGCAGAAAAAAGCAAAACAAAAAATTCCTTGGAGCTATATAATAGTTTATTACTGAGGGTAAATGGCTTCTTGGTTAGAAAAAAATAGCCAAGCTCATAGAAAACAAATGCTCTAGCAAGAGGTAAGACTATTTTATGATCCAAGCAATACTTAAACCAGATTGCCTCTAGCAAAGTATTTCATGAAACAAATTTGCAGTTCAAACATGTATGTGCCTTTGTGGACAGAGTCTCCTTTTACTTAGGCATCTGTTTAGCTAGGAGATGAGTGTGAAGAATAAAGCCTCACTGTGGAGAGGTCAGCCTGTGGGCTACCTGGCTGGTCTGTTGCTGCCTTTCTTGGTCAATTGACTGTGCTGATTTGCATATGCAAATCACTACAGCTACTTGTTTAAGTTTAATCAATGGGCAACAATTAGCACTGATGATTTAAGGGAAATGAACAGGCTTAGGTCCAATAAAAGATTATCAGTGCAAACTGTCTTAGATTGGGAGGCAGAGGTCAGCTCAAGAAACAAATACATTAATTTCAGAAGGAAAAAAGGCTGAGCCCGAACTTGGCTCAAACAACCAGAAGGTGGAGCACTTGAAGGAAGTTGGGGTCTCTTTCAGTTAAGTGCTGAAGTAGAAACACAGGGCCTGGACCTGAACAGCCATTTCCTCATGGTTAATTGTGTTTATTGTTACAGCTTAGACAGGGGACCAGGGGCAGATGACAAGTGCACCTGCCAGACTCTATAACTGTTTGTGTACATTTACTTTTTGCAGATATATTTGGGGGTCATAAAAATCCTTTTGCCTATAATAAAATAGCATTCTTTTTAAAGTTGTTAGTATCATCAAGACAGCCAGACCAAGCTTGTGTTTCTCAATGCCATGGCTACAAGCCAATGGCAGCAAAGGCTTGATGCCTGGCATTTTAGCTGTGCACTGTTTGATATCCTGGCATTTGGGCACCGGATTCCCTATCATGTGGTTGTTAATTCACAGTTATCTCTGAAGTTAGCCTCAGATTGTTCAAGGTTAGGCCAACATTCAGAGAAAAGTTAACACCTTGCTGAATGTAGCATATTCTCTCCTGACCAGTTAGAGAAGGTTTGAAGGACACCTCCAGGAAAAGTCGTGTTATTGGAATCCATTTCCCAAATCTCTTAATGTATGTTTTATTGTGATAAAATGCACATAACATAAAATTGACCATTTTAAATTATACAGTTGAGCAGCATTAAGTACATTCACAGTGTTATGCAAACATTACTACTATCTAGTTCTTGTAATGCATTTTTTCCACCTACCGTGCAGACCAGAAAATGGCTACTGAGTTTGAAGAACATATTAATAATTTGAAATGACAGCATACGGTTGAAAAACACTTATTTTACATAAACATGACCTAAATCAGACACTTCTAAGAATTACATTTAAACATTAATAAATAAGTTACTCACCTTCTTGGTCTAAATTGATCGAAATCTATTCCAATACATATGAGCTAAGCATTTCAATATATATTATTTTCTTATTACCAGAGATAATGTACTGTTAGTAGATCTACATTATTACTCTTAAGGTAGCTGAAAAGAAGCACGTCCAACTTTGACATATAAAATTGGGACATTTGTCAAGTTTTTAATGAAGTGAAATGTAATAAGTAGAATCTGATTTTTAGCTCATTTTCACTATACTATTAAACCAAGAAATATCTTCCAGGTCCCAGTATGTCTTAGCCTTTGTGTTTGTTGGATGGTCTATGAAACTCTCATGTACGTGTGCAAAAGTATGTGAATATGCTACTCCCTTGAACCCCTTTCTAGTTCATGTTTCCTCTGTCTAGCCCTAAAGTTGGGGCTTATCAGACTTACCTTATGCTCTTCACCTGGTCCAAGTTGCACCTCTCTTGAGACCCCCTTCTTTTGATGGAGTAGCCATCTTAAGATTCTTCTTACTCCCAGGAGAATTACGAGATAGATCTAGGCATCTTGGTTCACTTACCTAAGGGGCAGGGTGCTCAGCCCTTAAGCCAGATCTGCAAGGGTCTGCAAAGGCATTTCCTGTAATGCCTTCCCATTATGGAGTGAATGTGTGGTATTGGATGTTTTCTTTGTGATGATTAAACCTCCCAAAGCTCCCCCAATCTACCCTCCTGAGGCCCCTGTGCAAAATGGCGATAACAGTAACTTTGTACCCCCCATAACAATAACTCTTTGAACAATAATTTCGGACTTTGGCAAAATTCAAGATTAACAGAGAGTGAAAGTCAAGGAAGAGAAAACGGAAAAGAGGAAAACTGACTAAAATCAACAGATGATTTTGCTAGTAGTCTGATTCACAGATTTTTCTCTAATAACATATTAGAAAATATCCTTAATTGCTCTATAGTGAATTTCATCATACATACTTTCTCTTAACAGCAATTTGGACGGTAGTCTTGTCTGAAAAAGTAAAAAGAGATTGATTTTATTACTTATGGTTAATCATTTATGTAAGTTTCCTCCAAATTCCTAATCATTGAATCAGATTACCTGTTTTGTGCTTGGGAGTTTTGTTTTCTCCCCAGTAATTCACAAAGAAGAATAAGCTTTATTTTTTTATCTAATCCCCCAGTTTATCCTCTTATTTAGATATTGGCCCCTGGGCATAGGACATGCTCTATTACCCAGAAGAATTATTATGCAGAATAATTGTGGCATAAACAGTAGAATAATAGGTGCTGTATAAACTAACACTTGATATTGCCACTCTTGATCCACCTTAGCCATGTTTGTTCTGTAGTGAGTTGAGAAGAGCATGGGGTTGGAAAGACAGGGGATGGGCTAGTTCTTTCCACTTGCCCTGCTTGATCAGAATTTTTTGATAATTCACTTTCTACTCATCCCCTCAAAATTCCTAATCTCCTCTCCTCACCCCACAGTAGAAGATCTATGTATGATTACTGATAATGACATCAAAATAATGGGTTTCAGATGACATGCAAAGCCAAATTAGATGGAGCCCCTTTCTAGGTATCACAATATTTTCTTCTATGTTCTAATCAGAATTATTTATTCTGATCTACTACATGGAACCAAAATTATATTTTATTAAATTGTAGCAAGAGAACAACAAAATCATGTAGATTATAGGATAACAACAAAAAGTTAAAAAAAAAAGCCTAAGTCTGATTTACTTTCACATTTTACTGCCTCCGTGGACCCCTTGCCATAACCTCTTGACCCTCTTAAAGGAAACATGGTACTCTATTTTCATTTTTACTTGGCCTGCCCTTATGTTATCAAATTTACTTTTTTCTACCAAGGCCTAACAATCCAATTTTGAGACATACTGTCAGACTGTGAAATGACAACTTTAATGCTAGTAGGAAAAGGTCTCAGCTAGGCTTAGGCAGCAATAGCCCATCCTAGGATTAATATCTTTTTGCAATATGGAACCTAGAACATGAATGCTCACCATCAGTGACATAGTTCCTATCCTTTGGCTTCATTAATTTTTCTGAGACCCAGTTTCTCAGGCCATCTCCAGCACAATTTCCTTTTTGTAGATCCTCTGCAATCTAACGCACCCAGATTCTTTTTTTTCCTGATTTCCCTAACCTTATACCATAGGCAGCAAGTGGAGCCCTATGCATGTTTCTACCTGTCTCCAGACTATCTGTCCCAAAGGCATACTTTAAGATAAAAGGAAACAGCACAGACCTAAGAATAAAACTAACCATATAGATAAAACAACCTTAAATAAGACCACTAGAAACTAGTTGTAATATTGGATACAAATCTGCAGTTTGCCACGAATTATCAGTTTCTCACTGGAATCAACTGAGCAGAAACATGCAAATAAACTCATTGTTATGTGGGAAAGTTCCACCACAGTTCTAGGAGTGCCATGATATTACATACACTTTTCTCTAGTCTTCAGTGGTTTTCCCTGATAGGTTGATACTACTAAAGTGTCAAAGGTTTAGGTCGTTTGTATTGCCAACTCTTTACTTATAAAGACGGCAGTGATATTAATGAAAATTAGTTTAGAAGCCCCAAAGATAAGGCCCAGTTTTTCACAGTTTAATTTTCCATGTTACAAAACTATAAACATAACCTTTCTGTTCCTAATCTTTTACTCCATACAACCTTACTTTAGTCCAGAAAATAACTGGCCAACTACCCCCTGAAGATTAATGTAACAAGACTAAATTTTAGTCTGTCTGCCTAATCCTTCTGAATATCTAAGTTTTAATTTAATTGCTGATCCTCTATTGGTACCTCAGGCCCCTAGCTTGGGGTGATGCCTGATACTGCCTGATCATACATACTTGTGGTCCATTCTATCACCAAATCCATTTAATTACTACTACTGTTTACCCCATCAATATCTTATCACATTATCATCCTCTTGTCCTGATTTTTTTTGGTTTCTAATTCTATTTTATTAAGCTTACCTGATCTGCCTCTTGAGAAACCTGTATGGAGGTTAGGAAGCAACAGTTAGAACTGGACATGGAACAACAGACTGGTTCCAAATAGGAAAAAGAGTACGTCGAGGTTGTATATTGTCACCCTGCTTATTTAACTTCTATACAGAGTACATCATGCAAAATGCTGGGCTGGATGAAGCACAAGCTGGAATCAAGATTGCCGGGAGAAATATCAATAACCTCAGATATGCAGATGACACCACCCTTATGGCAGAAAGTGAAGAAGAACTAAAGAGCCTTGATGAAAGTGAAAGAGGAGAGTGAAAAAGTTGGCTTAAAGCTCAACATTCAGAAAACGAAGATCATGGCATCTGGTCCCATCACTTCATGGGAAATAGATGGGAAAACAGTGGAAACAGTGGCTGACTTTATTTTTTTGGGCTCCAAAATCACTGCAGATGGTGATTGCAGCAATGAAATTAAAAAATGCTTACTCCTTGGAAGGAAAGTTATGACCAACCGAGATAGCATATTAAAAAGCAGAGACATCACTTTGTCAACAAAGGTCCGTTTAGTCAAGGCTATGGTTTTTCCAGTGGTCATGTATGGATGTGAGAGTTGGACTGTGAGGAAAGCTGAGCGCTGAAGAATTGATGCTTTGGAACTGTGGTGTTGGAAAAGACTCTTGAGAGTCCCTTGGACTACAAGGAGATCCAACCAGTCCATTCTAAAGGAGATCAGTCCTGGGTGTTCATTGGAAGGACTAATGTTGAAGCTGAAACTCCAATACTTTGTCCACCTGATGCGAAGAGCTGACTCATTTGAAAAGACCCTGATGTTGGAAAAGATTGAGGGCAGGAGGAGAAGGGGACGACAGAGGATTAGATGGTTGGATGGCATCACCAACTCGATGGACATGGGTTTGGGTAGAGTCCGGGAGTTGGTGGTGGACAGGGAGACCTGGCGTGCTGCGGTTCACAAGGTCACAAAGAGTCAGACACAACTTAGTGACTGAATGGAACTTGCGGGGAGCGAGCTCCGCCCCTGGCAAAGGTCATGAGGAAGGAGGCTTGGCATACGCAAAGGCGGGATCAAGCCTCAGGAGTCTCCCTGTAAATTCTCGAGCAATCTACCCCCAAAACCAGAGTCTGCCTACTTTCTGCTTTGTGCTTTCACCTACACCTCTGACTTTACGGGGGGCTGTCCCCCACTACCTCTCTCTGGAAAAAGAGTTAGCTTACAGCTCCAGTTAATAATTCCTGGGTGTGACAGTGTTTCAACCTGCAAACTCCCTTGGAAGTCCTCTAGCCTGCCTGAATAGGTTTTTCCGGCCACATGTGATTGCTCAGAGCCTCCAAACTGTGAGAGGCATGAGATGTTCTAAACTGTCTAAATACAGATTTCTTTGAGCAGTTAAAAGATTGATTAGAAATTGTATTGGTGAAGGGATTTTCACTTGTTGGGCCAATGTTTGCTGCTAAGTCTCCATATCCCTTACCTGCTGTGTCCCTGGCAGTGTATTGATTAATATAATTGGTGTAAATAGTAGCTTTAATGTTTGTAACCTGGGACCCTTGAATTAATTATTTTTCTTGTTATAGCCCACCACACCTTTGCTCTGTAGGAATGCAACTTTATCTAATGCTTTTTGGAGGCTGGCGCCTGACTTTAGAATAATCACCTTTAGAGAAAAAGGCCTCCGGGCCAGAAGATGATGCAAATCACCTAAACTTTTGCATATGATAAGTTTGAAGGAAGAAAGCCTGGCTTACTGCATGACTCTACCCCTTCCCCCATTATCCTCTATGCATAACTTAAGGTATAAAAACTACTTTGGAAAATAAAGTGCGGGGCCTTGTTCACCGAAACTTGGTCTCACCATGTCGTTCTTTCCCTTACCTTCTGGCTGAATTATTCAGCCTCTTTTCTCCACTGAATTTCCTCACTGAGCTATCCTTATTCTATTACTCTTTATATCCTTAATTAACATTTAATTAAGCAGTTGTTTCCTGATCCTTGCCAACGCCGTCCCCGCTTCGAATTCCCTGGATCCACTGGGGCTGGACCCCGGCAGGAACTGAACTGAAGTTTAGTGTGTATGTCTTTTATGCTACCATTAGAAAAAACAGAGAACTAAGGAGGTGGAGGAAGAGAAGAGAGAGGAGGTAGGTGATGGAATAGACATAATGTACCCACACTTGAGTCTCAGGGAGCAAGGAGCTGCATCAGATCAATAGGACTAAGCCAAAGGCCTTGAACCTGTGTTCTTTCCCATAAGGTAAAGAGGTGTGGCATGGGTGCAATGGGCAGAGCCATAGCAGATGGTATTCTAGCTGTGTTTTCTTGTGTTCTGGCTTGGAATTGTCCTAGGCTCAGCTAAAGGTATCTTAACTTGTGTATTTGTGAAGAATGAGAGAGTAGCTCTGGGTTATGTGCATAGCTCTTCATCTTAGCTGATTTTTATAATAAAGGGCTATCCAGAACATTTGCTGTTGAAAAGATTCAAGTGATTCTGTAGTTCTGTAGTCTAGTATGATAGTGGGGACAGGAAGAAGAGGCAGGCAGGAATTAACACTCTATAATGCACACATTCTCTCACCTTTATTTCTTGAAACTACCTTTATACTGAGCTAGTCAGTTTCCTTCCTTCAGCATCCCTGTATCCCATGAGCCCTCCATAAATCAAACTGACTGCAATTGCTCCTACCTCAAAATCCTTTTCTAAGAAGCCTGGTCTGAACATCAACACCATTTACCACCATACACTACTTCCCTTTACCTAACCAATTCATCCAAGTTTGGGATTTATAAAAATTATCCTGAACCTAATTTGGTTTGTTGAGGGTTTATAAAAGATGATAGTATTAGGTATGTATGCTCCATCAGGAAGTATTTTATATGCATGAACTATTATTCAAGTTTGAGGGGAACAGGACATCAGCAGAATGGGTGGCCACCAATGTTTGAGAGCTGAAAAGCCCCAGGCCAAAAGAAAATTTCTCCACTGGCCTTTAATTTAGATCATGAGAGATTGATTTACTTTGGATGAAAATGCAAATATCCTTAGGGGGTAACAGATTACATCATTAATACTATATGGTAAACTACTTATCATCATTTGAAAACCAATAACCTCAAATGGTACAAGTAATGCATTTTTGAAATGGGACAGGGGAAAAGAACAGATCCAGATCCTAGAAATAGTAATGCTATGTGAAAGGGGAGTCAAAGTATTGCCTATGAGGAGAGCCCAGGACTAAAGTGAGATCAGAGAAGGAACTGGAAGAGCATGAATGATTAACGTTGCCTACTTTACAATTTTAGCTTAGTCCTGAGAGGTTGCAAAAGGTGAGAGTTTTACTACAGACAAGTAAAACTACAAGAGTAGAGGATTCAAGCAGCACTCTTGTGTAATTATTTAAATATTAATTTAAAATAACACATTCCTTTATTAGCTTTCTTAGATACTTACCTAATGGGTGAGTCGTGAATAAAGGAGACTTTAGGAGCTGCACATGAATTTTCAGAGAGAAAAAGAAAATTACTATTTGTTGGTATCCTTCACAGGCTACTTATAAAATTGTAATTAACATATCTTAATAGGTCTTTTTTTTTTTAATACTTTATTTATTTGGCTGTGCTGGGTCTTAGTTGCAGCCTCAGGATCTTCCATCTTTGTTGTGGCATATGGGATTTTTTTGTTACAGCATGTGGGATCTCATTCCCTGATCAGGAATTGAACCTGGACCTCCTGCATTAGAAGCTCGGAGTCTTACCCACTGTACCACCAAGGAAGTCCCTTAATAGGTCTTTCATTCCCTGCTGTCAACACTCTTTTTAAATCCTTCAGGGACTACCAGACAGGCATCAAATATACCTTAAGATTTGGGGTGACTGCCTACCTCATCAGCCTTATCTATGGTCACCATTCTACATATATTCTGTGCTCCAGAAGTACTGAACAATACACAGTTCCTCTGCCTTCACTATCTCCCTTGTAACTCAAGTGTCCCTTTTGAAAACTTCTCATCCTTTAGGACTCATTCAGCTTGTGTCACCTCCTTCAGAGAGCCTTCCTTTATATCTGCCCAGATAGACAGGCGTTCTCTGTCAAGCTCCTGAAGCACCCTATACATCCCTCTGTTATAGGACTTACTATGCTGTATTGTACTAGTTTACAGTGCCTGCCATATAGTAAGCACTCAAGAACATTTATTTGTTCAATTAATTCTTTAACATATGTGTTGGCTCAATGTTTGTTCATTAGTCTTCCTGTCATTAATCTCTTCCCACTTAAATACTAACGTGCTTTGTATGCTATCTAGCAAAGTTCCACAAGTGGATTTTAGTAACTATTTCTGGATAATGATACTAAAGCAAGTCTTCATGTAGAATATGTCCATAGGAATAATGGGATGGTGTATGTCATTTATGCATGTGAGTGCATGCTAAGTCACTTCGGTCGTGTCCAACTCTGTGCAACTCTATGGACTGTAGCCCACCAGGCTCCTCTGTCCATGGGATTCTCCAGGCAAGAATACTGGAGTGGGTTGCCAT
Organism: Bos grunniens; assembly: GCF_055505025.1. NCBI lineage: Eukaryota > Metazoa > Chordata > Mammalia > Artiodactyla > Bovidae > Bos > Bos grunniens. Next base: position 79,982,462 of record NC_141194.1, on the reverse strand, counting down.
GCCCTTCTCCAGGGGATCTTCCCAATTCAAGGATTGAACCTGTGTCCCCTGCATTGCAGGCTGATTCTTTACCTTTGAGCCATTGAGGAAGGCCATCAGCCATGCACATACATGACTAAACAGTCCTGCTGCTGCTGCTGCTAAGTCGCTTCAGTCGTGTCCGACTCTGTGCGACCCCACAGACGGCAGCCCACCAGGCTCCCCCGTCCCTGGGATTCTCCAGGCAAGAACACTGGAGTGGGTTGCCATTTCCTTCTCCAATGCATGAAAGTGAAAAGTGAAAGTGAAGTCGCTCAGTCGTGCCCGACTCTTAGCGACCCCATGGACTGGAGCCTACGAGGCTCCTCCGTCCATGGGATTTTCCAGGCAAGAGTACTGGAGTGGGGTGCCATTGCCTTCTCCAAACAGTCTTAGACAAACAGAATACTTTGAATAATAAAAAGTAATGTTACCAATTAAAAGTCAGTTCAAAGTAAAGGTGAATAGCTATTGTTCTCCCAATAAATATAATATGTGTTTTGAATAATTAATGAATTCCAATGATCTGCATCAAAGTTAACTTCAATTCTGTGTACTTTCTTAAGTTTCTTTGTGTGTGAGTGTATGTTTGAGTGTGTACAGTTTTGAACGGAAGGAGCTGGAATTAATAGTGCACATACCTGAAAAAATAAGTGTGAAGATAATACTGTTGTGGTGTTTTTAAAATATGTCTACAAATTCTTTGATAATACTCTCTCCAAGTGGTGGAGGTTAATTCTTTTCCCCCCTGAGTGTGGGTTGTACTTAAGAGACTTGCTTCCAATGAATAGAGTGGAAGTGAGAGTGTGCTGAGACTAGGCTATAAAATATAGTGTGGCTTCAGCCCCTCTCTCTTGGACCACCCACTCTGGGAGAAGCCAGATGCCATATCATGAGGATACTCAGAGATGTATGCAGATGCCCACATGGTGAGGAACTGAGACCTTCTGCCAAACAGCCATGTGAGTAAGCCACCTTGGAAGTGACTTCTTCAGTCCCAATTAAGATTTTGGATGACTGAAGCAGCTCTGGATGACATCTTGACTGTAACCTCATGAGAGCCCCTGAATCAGAACCATCCAGCTAAGTTGTTTCTGTATTCCTAACCACAGAAACTGTGAGATAATGTTTTTTTTTAAGCTGCCAGGTTTTAGGGTGATTTGTTATTCAGCAAATAGTAGACCAAAAAATCAGTAAAGACATATAACAGTTGAATAATATAGTCAATAAATAGAATTTAAAATTCATTTAGAGCCTTACAGCCTTTAAATAGAGAATATATATTTTTTGTATGTCTATGGAACACTTTCAAAATATCAATCACATATTTGAGCACAAAGAAAATGTCAACAACTTCAATGTGTCAAATATTTACAGGCTACATTCTCTGAATCTAACTTTAAAAATGTGACTAAGAATATGAATTTCTTGATAATTAAGAAACATACTTAAGGATAACTCTTAGATCAAAGATGGAATAAAGAGGAGAAAGTATAACCTTCCTTAAAAAGAACATTTATATCAAACCTATGGGAATGGCTTTTATTATTTTATAAGGCATTCCTTTTGTTTCTTCTCCCATGCATCCCAGACCAATATCTATAACTGCCCCCTTGACTGCTCCACTTAGATGTCCCACTTGGATGCCCTCAGGCACCTCAAACTCAATATATTCAAAGTTGAACTAAATATTTGTCTTCCAAACTTGTTCATCTTTCTGTATTGCCTATCTATTGAACGGCACCACAATCCATTAAGTTGCCTGTACTAGAAATATGGGCATTGTCTTCAATTCATTCTTCTCCCATATTCAATCAGTAGCCAGATCTCATCCTTTTCACTTTCTTAGTCTGAGTCAAATCTGTGCCCAGCTCTTCATCTTTACTGCCACTGACTTTGTTCAGGACTCATTTCTAGCTTTGACTATTATAATAGCCTCTTAATTGTAATAAGGAGCAGTGTGGTATTGTGGTTAGGATTGGTTGAGTATGATAGATCTGGCTTTTAAAACCTTGGCTTTGCCACATGTTATGTGAAATCTTGGGCATGATAATTTACAACTCTGAGACTTAGTTTATTCATGTGTAAAATGGTTGGTAAAATAGTTTTGTTGTTCAGAGGGTTAAATGAGAGAATACAGTTTAGTATTCTGGTACATAGTACCTGGTACATAGTGAGTGTTCAATATGCTATTATTTTTATTGTCTCATTGTCTCAAGTCTCCTCACCTCTAATTCTGCTTTCCTTTTTTAGAAAAGGCAAATTCTTTCTTTCTTTTTTGGGTCATTTTTTGAAGTATAATTAATTTACAATGTTGTGTTAGTCTTGGGTGTACAACAAAATAATTCAGTTATATATATGTTATATATTTTATATATATATATATATATATACATCCCTTTTCAGATTCTTTACCATTATAGGTTATTACAAGATATTGAATATAGTTCCCCATGCTATGCAGTAGGTCCTTGTTGTATATCTACTTCATATATAGTAGTGTGTACCTGTTAATCCCAAACTCCTAATTTATTCGCCCCCCCAACCCACTTTCCCCTTTGGTAACTAGAAGTTCATTTTCTATCTCTGTGGGTAGAAAAGGCAAATTATGACCATATTAGGTTCCTGTCAATATTCTTTGATAGTTGTACTTTGATAATAGGATAAAAGGTAGATCTCCTGGCACAGCTTACCAGAATCTTAATGATCAACTGATATCTACCAGTCAAGCTTCATCTTCTATAATTCTCTGACTGGAACTTTTAGCTAAAATAATTTTGAAAAAAATCTGTATTTCCACATACCCACTAGACTCTAATGTATATATCTTGGTAAATGTATTCTTTTCTCCTGGAAGTTCTCTTTCCACTTGTCTGGTTAGAAAATTCTTTCTCATCCTTCATGTCTGAGCTCAACTGTGGCATCTTCTGTAAAAGCTTCCTTGTCTCCTCTATGCTTCCAGTGGACTTTGTATTTACCTCCTTTATTGCACTTATTATATTGTGTTGTGATTACTGGCATGACTGTTCTATACTACACTGTAAAATCCAGGGTAGGAACCATGGCTTCTCTACTTTGTTCAATAATTAGTATAGTGCATGGCGTGTAGCAAAAGCTTAGTAAATGTTAGTTGGATGTATTAATGCATTGCAGGATTTCCTTAATAGCTGTTGATAATGTTTACCTGGCTCATAGTTTAAGCTTGATTTCTTGGCCTTTTCCCTATTCAAATCAGCACATGTCACCTATACATGCCACAAGAAAAATGAAAACAAAAAAAATCCTTAAAGGAGTTTTCAAAGAATTTGAACATCACCTATGTCTCACAGAAATTTAATAAAGTGATTTTAGAAGTCTATTTATCATAACTATACATGTTTTATTTGGTTTCCATTACTTACATAATTCAAAGGCTTACAGAATTCCTAGTATGCTAAAATTAATTAACTGAAGAGTGCACTGACCAGCATGGAAGGTAATCAGTTGAATAGCTAAAAACAATATGTGTGGGTTTTAAAGAAAGTTAAGTACAGGGGGAATTCTGTGAAGGAGGTGGAAGGCAGAGAGCAGCTTTTCTGCATACGTGGGATGTGGCTCTCTCAGTTGGCCAAGAGCTCTACCTTCTTAGGTAATCATACAGGAAGAGAAATTCAACAGAGTAGACTTTGTTTTTTCCTAGGCCTGAGAACTGAACACAAGCCACCAGAAGTACATTTCTTGACACTGATGGGATGGGTGAAATAAGCTTGAAAATAGTATTGGATTTTGTTGTGATAAAAGTAGTCATACTATTTTTCAAACTGAATTAGGTATTTGTGACAATTTGACTTACTCATATTGTCCAATGTATTTTAAAGCCTTAAAAAACAGATGGTCTAAATTTGTTTATTGCTTATTTTGGGGGTAATATATGTACTGATAGTATTAAGTTTGCCATCCATACTACACTCACAAAATACTTTTTTTCTGACTCTATAGTAAGGCATGGAGAAGGAAACAGCAACCCACTCCACTATTCTTGCCCAGAGAATCCTATATACAGAGGAGCCTGGTGGGCTGCTGTCCATAGGGTCGTATAGAGTCAGACACGACTGAAGCGACTTAGCATACATGCATAGTGAGGCAAGTGAAAAAACTTATTAACTCCTGATGTGCAACTAATATACTGTCTTAATGTAGTTAAGATTCTTTCTTCAGATACTGAGAATACAGATTATGGATGTTAAAGTACCCTGGACATAGCAGGTGTTTCATAAATATTTGTTTATATAGAAAAGCATATTGTGGCTAACATGTTACATTTGAAGAGTTACATATAATTGAGTCTGTCACTTACTATGCATTTAACATAGGATATAGGAAAATGTGTTAACTTTTTAGAACAGTTGAGTCATTTAATACAGTGCTAATGGAGGCAAGGATGTGGGTTTGAGTCTGAAAATGAATGACAAATTGGTGACCCACAGAGATGACAGATGTTGTGACCAGAGGCTGTACCCTAAATGTTTGTTGTCAATTTCCCACCATCGGCTGAGTGATCACTGACCACAAAGGGGAGAGGGTGAGGCCGTATGGTTATTTCTGTACAACCCATCAGCATGAGAAGAGAAATGATTCATGAAAGTCCAATATGTTGCTTCCTGTGTGAATGGACTTGAAACTCATCTTTTAAGAAGCCTACATACCTAAGAGCTAAGTGAGAACACTCACATTGTTTCTGGTAATTTCTATTAAGAATTGAGACAAGTATTCAAATTTTGGATCTATTTAACACATTTAAAATCTCAGGCTCACTGTTTTTCTTTTGTTAGCTTACTAGTTGTTATTGATATTCCCTACACTTAGAGTATGGCAACACTAACACAACAGATAGCCATAAGCATTGGAAGTCTGAAGTAACAGGATTATTACTGTGAATTCGCATTTCAATTTTTTAAAATAAAATCTTACTATAGGATGGTTAATTTCAGGAAATAAGACTGTTCTGAGTTGTCATTTAATGAATGAAATTGTGTTACATCAATCTTGATCCTCATTCTGGGACAAAAGAAAAGTTACTTGCCTGTTGTTTTGAAGTATCCTGTAGAGAGTATCTACAGATACTTGGTGTTTTTGCAGAAACACCTGGACTCTGAAGTATAGTAATTTCTAGGGAAAAGAAGAGGTAACTTTAAATATGAAAAAAATCATATAGTTCTCCTTGCTGGGCTGCCATAAAGTCTAAAATTACCATAATCAAGAATGTATTTATTTATGGAAGTTAAGGCAGTATCTCCAAATATAAGATGCCTTTTTTTGAAGTCCCCTGCTTACCAGCTTCCAGGGCCCACTGCTGCTATTAGGGACAAGCCTGAACTCCCTGGCTCTAAGTTACTTTGCCAGCTAAACTTCCCACCACTCTCCTGCCCTAGAACAAACTGTTCTGCACTTCATTCAGTAAGCAAAGGGGGACCATAGAAGACTTTTGGGTAGAGGAATTATATGTCCAGAGCTATATTTCAGGAAGGTTACATTCACAGCAAAATGTAGGACAGATCAACAAGAAAAAGAGATTGGAGACTAATTATTACAGTGCTTAATGGCACAGGAAGCATGAATAGAATAAAAGGGAAAGTTATGAGAGAATTTAAGGAGGCAGACTGGACTGGAGCAAATAGCAAACAGTCAAAAATGACTCAGGCTTTGTGCCTGAATAAAGTTAGGAGGAACAGAGCTCTGGTTTGGGGATGAATCTGGTTTTGCACATGTTGGATCTGAGGTACTCATAGGCCACCCAGGTGAAGATGTCCCAGTGTGGAGGTTACGCGTGGGAATCTTTTATGGAGACGAACAGAGACTTAGCTAATCTCCAGTCCAGCCCTGGGAGATGGGAAACAGGATGGATTTTTATGTCTGGGGAGAAAAGATGATAAAAGAGACCTTCCTGGGGAGAATTCTCTTCACTGGGACTCTCTAATGGCCGCATTGTCTGGAACGTACAGAGGCAGTCACAGCAGAGACTCTAACTTCCTCACACCTTGTCGATTCCAGAAGGCCTATTCTCCCAGCAATCACTTAAAAATGTGATGCTTATATTTATAACCATGAATAATCCTTCTATCTTCCTTTATCAAATTAATCATGGATTTTATAATCAGGGAAAAAAGCATAGCTTGGAAGACTTCATGACAAAATGAATTATTTAAACAAAAGATATCAGAGCAATTATAAATATTGTTCATTTTCTTACCTCCATCATTTGAAGGATATGATGTCCTAATTGTTTCTCTATCTTTCTGTATGGTTTAACATTCAAGAAAAAAATTAGTAATTATTCTTCTAAAAGACACTTTTGCTGATTCTAAAGCAATCAGAATAATACAGTATCTTATCTCCCCCTTCCCCGCATCTCTACCTCTCTACTAGGTGCTGGTCTCAATGCTAATACATATTATTAACCTCTTACTGGATATCTTTTACAGGTACCTCACTTTAACTAGTTTAAAATGAAGCTTATATTGTACCCAGGTACGCTATCTTTTCCTGTCTTTTCAAACTTGCTACTTGTCTGTCTTCCACATTTTGGTTATAAGTATAATAATCCTATAACCAATAATAATAATCCAGTGCTCCATTCCAGAAAGCATAGAATTTTCTGTTTATTTCAGATAAGGCTAGTTTAATCCAGTCTAATGTTTATTGAGTACACTGCCTAGAACTAAGATATATAATTCCTGACCTCAAGAAGTTTATCACCCAGTAGAAAAGACAGACAAATATGATGGAGGATAATGAGTTCTGAGATAGAAGTAAGCCTCAGCACTATGAGAGCATAAAAAACCTGCACACAAAAATTAAATCATCACCATCATTGTCATCTCCTTTTCTCTGGGTCCACACATCTGTTGAGTCACCAAATCCTGACATACTCTGACTCTGAAATATCTTAAATCTGTGGCCTCTGGTTCACCCTCATTGTCACAGCCTTAGTTCAGGCCTTTATCATTTTTATCTGGACTTTCGAGCACATTGTTGGCGAGGCATCGCGCCTGGCGCATTATAACAAGCGTTCGACTATCACATCTAGGGAGTTCCAGACTGCCGTGCGCTTGCTGCTACCTGGGGAGCTGGCCAAGCACGCTGTGTCCGAGGGCACTAAGGCTGTCACCAAGTATACCAGCTCCAAGTAAATATAATATACCTTGCCGCTGTTAATGGAGAAGGAAATGGCACCCCACTCCAGTATTCTTGCCTGGAAAATCCCATGGATGGAGGGCCTGTTAGGCTGTAGTCCATGGGGCTGCTAAGAGTCAGACATGACTGAGTGACTTCACTTTCACTTTCATCCCACTAGACTCAAAACTATCTTGCCTCTAATCTCTATGTAGCTATCTCACACTGCAACCATTTCACGCCAGTCAGAATGGCTGCGATCCAAAAGTCTACAAATAATAAATGCTGGAGAGGGTGTGGAGAAAAGGGAACCCTCTTACACTGTTGGTGGGAATGCAAACTAGTACAGCCACTATGGAGAACAGTGTGGAGATTCCTTAAAAAACTGGAAATAGAACTGCCTTATGATCCAGCAATCCCACTGCTTGGCATACACACTGAGGAAACCAGAAGGGAAAGAGACACGTGTACCCCAATGTTCATCGCAGCACTGTTTATAATAGCCAGGACATGGAAGCTACCTAGATGTCCATCAGCAGATGAATGGATAAGAAAGCTGTGGTACATATACACAATGGAGTATTACTCAGCCATTAAAAAGAATACATTTGAATCAGTTCTAATGAGATGGATGAAACTGGAGCCTATTATACAGAGTGAAGTAAGCCAGAAGGAAAAACATAAATACAGTATACTAACGCATATATATGGAATTTAGAAAGATGGTAATGATAACCCTGTATATGAGACAGCAAAAGAGACACTGATGTATGGAGCAGTCTTATGGACTCTGTGGGAGAGGGAGAGGGTGGGAAGATTTGGGAGAATGGCATTGAAACACGTGAAATGTCATGTATGAAACAAGATGCCAGTCCAGGTTCAGTGCACGATGCTGGATGCTTGGGGCTGGTGCGCTGGGACGGCCCAGGGGGATGGTATGGGGAGGGGGGAGGGAGGAGGGTTCAGGATGGGGAGCATGAGTATACCTGAAATTTTTTTAATTTAAAAAAAAAAAAAAACTGGAAAATAAACAATTTTAAAATTAAAAAAAAAAAAAAAGTCACACCAAACATTTAAAAAAAAAAATAAAATAAAACCCAAATCATTCTTATCTCACATCCTACTCAAAAACCAGCAATGGCTTTCTACTACTGAGAGAATAAATTCCTACTTCAGCAAGGGATACAAAGTTCTGGCTTCAATCTACCATTTCAGTCTCTTCTGTTCCACTGCTCTGGTTTTGCTGGCTTGAATTTTCATGCTTTCACTTAACACTGTAAGCCTGTCTGCAATACTGCCTCACTACATCCTCACATCTACTCATCTGAAAACTTCCCACTCATGTTTCAAGACTTAATTCAATGAAGCCCTCCTTTTATAAAGCTTTTTTAGATTTCTATAGGCAGGGCTATTTCTCCACTCTTTCTGTGCTTCATATTTTATACAAAGTAAAAGTCTCCTCTCATTTGACTGTAAGGACTTTTGTTTATGTGTCTGATCCCTGGACAGTGCATCCCCAAGAGCAGTGATATCTTTTCTATCTTTGTATCCTATGTCACCTACTTTCTCCCTTTTCCCTTCCTTCTACCTTTCCCTACCTTCTACTGGTACCTGGCCCACAGCAGGTTGTCAATAAACATTAGCTATCATCATCATCATCATTATCATCATCAAATATTTGTTAGTTTCTGCTCAACTACATGGTGCATTTAGCATGAAGCTGACTCAGAGCCTTCTCTACCAGGAAGACTCAGATCTGTGTAGAACTCCATTATTTCTAACCAATCAGTACCATGCCCAATGAATGGGGATACCCCCTAGAAAAAAAAAATTAACCAGATAAATGAGTGGCCAATACAAAACACCTGAGACATACAGCTTTCTACCTTTTGTTCTGTTGTGTTACTCTGTACATCATGTGTGGAATGCAACAGGGTTGATCTTTCAGGAGTCTTTACAGAACTATACAAATGCTGGGATGGTCCTATAGGCAAAGGAAAGAGAAATCATTTAATTTTTAAACTTGATTGAACTGTAACTGAAGTACAATAAACTTAACATATTTAAAATGTACCATTTGGCTTTGGCATATATATATGTATATATATAAACCCTTGAAACCATCACCACAATCAAAGTAAACATTTACATCACCCCCAAAAGTTTCCTTGTGCCCCCTTATAGGTAATCCCTCTCTCTACCCCTCAGTTCAGTTCAGTTCATTTCAGTCGCTCAGTCGTGTCTGACTCTTTGTGACCCCATGAATTGCAGCACGCCAGGCCTCGCTGTCCATCACCAACTCCCGGAGTTCACTCAGACTCACGTCCATTGAGTCAGTGGTGCATTCCAGCCATCTCATCTGCTGTTGTCCCCTTCTCCTCCTGCCCCCAATCCCTCCCAACATCAGAATCTTTTCCAATGAGTCAACTCTTCGTATGAGGTGACCAAAGTACTGGAGCTTCAGCTTTAGCATCATTACTTCCAAAGAAATCCCGGGGCTGATCTTCTTCAGAATGGACTGGTTGGATCTCCTTCCAGTCCAAGGGACTCTCAAGAGTCTTCTCCAACACTACAGTTCAAAAGTATCAATTCTTCAGCGCTCAGCTTTCTTCACAGTCCAACTCTCACATCCATACATGACCACAGGAAAAACCATAGCCTTGACTACATGGACCTTTGTTGGTAAGGTAATGTCTCTGCTTTTGAATATGCTATCTATGTTGGTCAGAACTTTCCTTCCAAGAAGTAAGCGTCTTTTAATTTCATGGCTGCAGTCACCATCTGCAGTGATTTTGGAGCCCAAAAAGATAAAGTCTGACACTGTTTCCACTGTTTCCCCATCTATTTCCCATGAAGTTATGGGACCAGATGCCATGATCTTCGTTTTCTGAATGTTGAGTTTTAAGCCAACTTTTTCACTCTCCTCTTTCACCTTCATCAAGAGGCTTTTTAGTTCCTCTTCACTTTCTGCCATAAGGGTGGTGTCATCTGCATATCTGAGGTTATTGATATTTCTCCTGGCAGTCTTGATTCCAGCTCATGCTTCTTCCAGCCCAGCATTTCTCATGATGTACTCTGCATAGAAGTTAAATAAGCAGGGTGACAATATACAACCTTGACATACTCTTTTTCCTATTTGGAACCAGTCTGTTGTTCCATGTCCAGTTCTAACTGTTGCTTCCTCACCTGCATACAAATTTCTCAAGAGGCAAAACAGATGTCTGGTATTCCCATCTCTTTCAGAATTTTCCACAGTTTATTATGATCCACACAGTCAAAGGCTTTGCCATAGTCAATAAAGCAGAAATAGATGTTTTTCTGGAACTCTCTTGCTTTTTCAATGATCCAGCAGATGTTGGCAATTTGGTCTCTAGTTCCTCTGCCTTTTCTAAAACCAGCTTGAACATCTGGAAGTTCACGATTCACGTATTGCTGAAGCCTGGCTTGGAGAATTTTGAGCATTACTTTACTAGCATGTGAGATGAGTGCAATTGTGCGGTAGTTTGAGCATTCTTTGGAATTGCCTTTCTTTGGGATTGGAATGAAAACTGACCTTTTCCAGTCCTGTGGCCACTGCTGAGTTTTTCAAATTTGCTAGCATATGGAGTGCAGCACTTTCACAGCATCGTCTTTCAGGATTTGAAATAGCTCAACTGGAATTCCATCACCTCCACTAGCTTTGTTTGTAGTGATGCTTTCTAAGGCCCACTTGACTTCACATTCCAGGATGTCTGGCTCTAGGTGAGTGATCACACCATCGTGATTATCTGGGTCTTGAAGATAATTTTTGTCCAGTTCTTCTGTGTATTCTTGCCATCTCTTCTTAATATCTTCTGCTTCTGTTAGGTCCATACCATTTTTGCCCTTTATCAAGCCCATCTTTGCATCAAATGTTCCCTTGGTATCTCTAATTCTCTTGAAGAGCTCTCTAGTCTTTCCCATTCTGTTGTTTTCCTCTATTTCTTTGCATTGATCACTGAGGAAGGCTTTCTTATCTCTCCTTGCTATTCTTTGGAAGGCTGCATTCAGATGCTTATATCTTTCCTTTTCTCCTTTGCTTTTCACTTCTCTTCTTTTCACAGCTATTTGTAAGGCCTTCCCAGACAGCCATTTTGCTTTTTTGCATTTCTTTTCCATGGGGATGGTCTTGATCCCTGTCTCCTGTACAATGTCACGAACCTCCATCCATAGTTCATTAGGCACTCTATCTATCAGATCTAGTCCCTTAAATCTATTTCTCACTTCCACTGTATAATCATAAGGGATTTGATTTAGGTCATACCTGAATGGTCTAGTGGTTTTCTCCACTTTCTTCAATTTCAGTCTGAATTTGGCAATAAGGAGTTCATGATCTGAGCCACAGTCAGCTCCTGGTCTTGTTCTTGTTGACTGTATAGAGCTTCTCCATCTTTGGCTGCAACGAACATAATCAATCTGATTTCCGTGTTGACCATCTGGTGATGTCCATGTGTAGAGTCTTCTCTTGTTTTGTTGGAAGAAGGCGTTTGCTATGACCAGTGCATTTTCTTGGCAAAACTCTTATGAGTCTTTGCCCTGCTTCATTCCGTATTCCAAGGCCAAATTTGCCTGTTACTCCAGGTGTTTCTTGACTTCCTACTTTTGCATTCCAGTCCCCTGTAATGAAAAGGACATCTTTTTGGGGTGTTAGTTCTAAAAGGTCTCGTGGGTCTTCATAGAACTGTTCAACTTCAGCTTCTTCAGAATTACTGGTTGGGGCATGGACTTGGATTACTGTGGTATTGAATGGTTTGCCTTGGAAACGAACAGAGATCATTCTGTCGTTTTTGAGATTGCATCCAAGTACTGCATTTTTGACTCTTTTGTTGACCATGATGGCTACTCCATTTCTTCTGAGTGATTCATGCCCGCAGTAGTAGATTTAATGGTCATCTGAGTTAAATTCACCCATCGAAGTCCATTTTAGTTTGCTGATTCCTAGAAAGTCGACGTTCACTCTTGCTATCTCTTGTTTGACCACTTCCAATTTGCCTTGATTCACAGGCCTGACATTCCAGGTTCCTATGCAATATTGCTCTTTACAGCATCAGACCTTGCTTCTCTCACCAGTCACATCCACAACTGGGTATTGTTTTTGTTTTGGCTCCATCCTTTCATTCTTTCTGGAGTTATTTCTCCACTGATCTCCAGTAGCATATTGGGCACCTACAGACCTGGGGAGTTCCTCTTTCAGTATCCTATCACTTTGCTTTTTCATACTGTTCATGGCGTCCTCAAGGCAAGAATACTGAAGTGTTTTGCCAGGCAATCGCTGATCTGCTTTACTATAAATTAATTTTCATTCTCTAGAGTTTGCTATAAATGGAATCAAACAGGGGTTGTAACACCCTTTTTTTGTTGGAGGAGGGTGGTGATCTGGCTTCCTTCACTAAACATATTTTGATGTTAATCAATATTGTTGCATGTATTAATACTTTATTCCTTTTTATTTCTGAGTAGTATCCCATGGTATGGATACACTAGTTTATCCATTTGCCTGCTGAAGGGCATTTAGGTTGTTTCTAATTTGACTATAATGCTGCTATGGACATTGATGTATAAGTCTTTATCTGAACATGTATTTTCATATCTTGTGGGCACCTACCTCGTAGTGAAATGACTGAATATCATGACAGATGTAGTTTAACTTGAGCTGCCAAAATGTTTTCCACAGTGGTTGCCAAAGTGTTTTCCACAGTGATTTACATTCCCACCTGCAATGTCAGACAGTTCTAGTTGCTTCAAGTCCTTGCAAATACTTGGTATGGTCAGTTACTTAAATTCTGCTAGACATTCCACTGTGTGTGTAATGGTATATCATTGTGGTTTGATTTGTATTTCCCTAAGGAATGATGATATTAAACAGTGTTTTGTGTGCTTATTTGCCATCTGTGTATCTTCAGTAAAATGTTTGATCATGCCTTTTGCCCAAGTTTATTATGTTGTCACATTACGTATATTACATGTTTTTCTATATTTTACACTTTTTTTATGGTGATCATGCCTTCTAGATATAGGTCTGGAGACCCCATTTGTTGTACTCATTTTTGGGGCTTGAGAAATGAGAAACAGCCATTATGTAACAGGGCTATTTTTTAAATTTTATATTACTTTTTCATTTTTGACTAAGTACAAGATCTCTACCCTCATCGTTCATAGGCTTTCACTTACCTGCGGAGTGGAGCTAGGGAAGGAAGGAGAGGTTAGAATTTTTAACAGGATAAATGCCATGATGAACACCCAGGTAATATTCAGTATCTGTGATCCCCCAAAATGATGACACAACCAAGACATTATGCCTTGCAAGCCATGAAGTTGTCTCAGGAATTTCCTTAAATTTTATCTTCCTTTTTGTGTAGAAACATCGTAGAATACTTAGCTGAGAAAATTCTTCATAGTGTCCTGGAGATACCCTTAGCTTACCAAATAAGAGTTATCTGGGCTCAGGAAGAAAAAGGATATGACTTTTTAGGAAAGTTAGGGGGCAAATGTCCACTCCTTTAGCAGCTCAGAGATGGTGGGAATATGGGAAGGTGGTGAAAGTGACTGGAGACCAAAGAAATCAGACAGGGCTTCACATTTTGCTTACTTTGGGCCTTGGTGCTTCAGATAACTGAGGTTAATGGAGAGAAAAGAACTATTGCTCAGCTCTCTGTTTAAGACTCTAGAAAGAGATTTCCTTGGCTACCCCTACTCTGGCTCTTCTTCCTTACTGGGGTCATGGACCCCAAACTTTGTAATACAGTGTGGTCAGGCAGAGCAAGGCTCTCGCTGAGGTTTTGCTTTCTTTTTCTTTCAGTTTTAAAACATTTCAGCTTAACTGACTTATGTAATAGACACATAAAATTGTAAGATAGCTAAAGTGTACATTGTGGTGATTTGATATACATGTATACTGTGAAAGGATTTCTCCCCCTTCACCCATTTAGTTAATTAACACATCCATCACCTCACATATTTATCATGTTGTTGTTCTTAGCAAATTTCAATTATACAATACAGTGTTTTCAACTATAGTCACCATGTTATACACCTCAGATCTTATTCACCTTACAGCTGAAAATGTGTATCGTTTGACCAACCTCTCCCTATTTCCCCTTGAGGTTTTGCTTTCTTAAGCCACTCTTGGTTCCCATGTGGTATACACATGGCCCAGAAAGGGCTGAGGGTCTAGCTGGGAATCTCATCAAGGGGAGTCACTGGGCTGGGGATAAGAGGGCTCCTCCCAGAGTGTTATGGAGCAGGCAGTCAGGACTCAGGTGGAGTGCAAAATCCAGAGGGTTCTACTAAGCCCAGTGAGACCAGACCATGAGTCATTGCAGTGATGGCCAATTTAACTGTGAATGATGACAGGCCAAGCACTATCTCAGTGGAGATAAGGGCATGTCTCTGAAGACCAGAGGAGGCAGAGGACAAATAGTCATCCAAGCACCCTTACTTAATTCTGCCTCCATGAGACTATGGAAGCCAGTGTTCCCCAAAAGTCAATGTGCGTGTCATGCACTGGGGTCTTGTGAAAATAAAGGTTCTGATTCAGTAGTGGGGCAGTGCCTGAGACTGTGCTTTTATAATAGGTGCCTCAGTGATGCCCATACTGCTGACACTTAGAGGAGTAAGAACATAAGCCACACCTCTTGCCCCAGACAACACCTTTGGGAAAGAAGCACAAATGACTATTTTAGTATTTCTAATTATTTCAATTACTTTTTTGTCCTTGGTGTGACTTTTGGTGACCGTCAGTGACACTCATTTTCTTGATTTTTGGATAAGAAGCTTAAAATAAAATAAAAAAAAAATTAATAGTGGTGATGATGAAGTTATTCAAGATAGATTCTATTTATCCTTTTATGCCCACCAGGGGGAGAACCCTATGCTAATCTGTATATGGGGAGAAACTGGAGAGGGTACGTAGTAGGTCTCAGTGGGAGGCAAATTTGTATCCCAGAGGACAATGGAATTGGGACATGTCTGGAGACATTTTTGGTTGTTACAAATCAGTGAGAGGGATTTCTCCTGGCATCTAGTGGATAGGGGCCATGTATGATGCTACACATACAATGCATGGGATGGTCCCCATAATAAACAATTATCCAGTGCAACATGCCAATAGTGGCAAGGTTAAGAAACCTTAAGATAAATGTGATGGGGAAGCAGGACAATCACTTTTATAATATTATCTTGTATAGTTAAAGCTCTACTGGGCGGGGGGCAGAACTGTCTTCTGGCAAAAGGGAAAAAACTCCATCCCTCTGTCCTGCTTAAGAAGAACATGGCTTTTTCTTTGTGTGGGGATGCAGACCAGCATAATACCTGTGCTAGAGACCTTGGAGGCCATGTGCTGGAGACACCACAATGGTCATGACAATTCTTGGTTGTGCCTCAAAAATCTGGCTGAGGCAACCATACATATATATACCTGATTTGTGAAAAAGGTGACTGCCGTTCCTGTTTCTTATCATTTAGAAATAGACAAAAGGATTCTAAACTATATGTGTGCTAATTGGGTTTTCATTAGAGTTATGTGTATTCCTTGGTGTCGACATGGTAGAACATGATGTCTTTGTTACAGTGATAAGTCAATTTCATATGTGAAATAGACATCTTCATTCTGTCACCTCTGAAATACTGTGAACATCAAGTTCTTTTATGTTTTCTTTTTCAAAAAGCATTTGACGTGGGCACTGTTTAAGATGCCAAACTGAAACTTTCCTCCTACTGGAAGGGGAAGTTAACAGTTGAAGATGGAGGGAGAAAGCTGGCTGCTAAAGTGATGTACTGTCTCAGAGGCAGAAGGTTACACCCTCATCTCACTGAACTGAACCGTGAGCTTTTGTTACTGACTCTTCCTTCACAAACTTTTCATTCCTTCTTCCCTCTCACATTGTGTTTACTGACTGGTCCTTTTTAAAAGTTCTCTTGAACCCATTCTCTTGCTCATTTCTTTAAAAGTGAAGTCTTTTCTGCTTTCCCTTAAAACCTTTTATCTGGTTCTTTTCCCTTCTTTCTTTTTTGTCCCACCACCCCCATTCCCCACCCCTCGCCCACACACACATCTTGTCTCCGGTCCTCTCTTTTCTCTTTCTTTTTACTATTTAGCAATCCACAAAAAGTTTTTCATTTCTTCTCTTTCCAACTCTCTACCTTTCACGTATTGACTTTTCACTGGTTTCTCCTTTTCCAAATCAGTTCTATGTGTGTATGTTCTATGTGTTCTATGTATGCACCCTGGTGGCTCAGAGGGTAAAGCGGCTGCCTGCAATGTGGGAGACCTGGGTTCGATCCCTGGGTCGGGAAGATCCCCTGGAGAAGGAAATGGCAACCCGCTCCAGTATTCTTGCCTGGAGAATCCCATGGACAGAGGAGCCTGGCGAGCTGCAGTCCGTGGGGTCGCAAAGACTCAGACACGACTGAGCGACTTCACTTTTACTTTCATGTATGTATGTATGTATGTATGTTTCTACCTATCATCTATCTACCTATCTGCATACCTACCTAACCCTATACCTACATAGCCATCTATCCATCTATATTGTATTCTCTTTTTTAAAAAACTGACTTCTACTTTTTTAACCCATCTTCCTCCATCACACACAATTGTACTTGGCTTTATTGGTTCTCCTCCTCATTCTCACATTGTCTTTTTCTGCTTTTTCTCACTTTCCCCTACTGACTCTTCATTTATAAACCTCTTTTCTTTCTTCATTATTTCTTACTTCTGTTCCATCATCCTTTCTTCCTATCTTCCTTCGTTCCTTCTTTATCTTTACCCTTCCCACCCTCCTGTCTTCTTTCCTCCCATCCTCCTTTTACTCTCTTTCTGCTGGCTCCCCTTTTATTTTTTCCTTCCTGCTCTAACTCTCTCATTCTCTTTTTCATGCATTCCTCCTTACTGGCTTCCACTTTTAAAATTATATACCTACCTACCTACTTACCTATCATCTGTATAACTGCCTACCTACCTATTCAGCTCTCAACCATTTATCTTTATTTTTGTCTTTGCTTTCCTGACTTCTACTTTTACAATCTGTCCCCCACCACACAACCATTTTTTTTGTAGGAAAATGGTTCCTACATTTTCATTCTTACATTCTCTTCCCTTCTTTAGCTGTCTTCCCTACTGACTCATCTTTTATTTTAAATTTTTTATTTATTGTTGGTTGCGCTGGGTCTTTGTTTCTGCTTTCAGGCTTTCTCTAGTTGCAGCAAACAGGGCCTATTCTCTAGTTGCGGTGGGCAGGCTTCTCATTGCAGAGCCAGACTCTAGGGCATGAGAGCTTCAATAATTGCAGCTCACAGGTTCTAGAGTGTGGGCTCAGTAGTTGTGGCACATGAGCTTGGTTGCTCCATGGCATGTGGGATCTTCCTGGACCAGGGATCGAACCTGTGTCTCCTGCATTGGCAGGTGGATTCTTATCCACTGAGCCATCACACAAGACCCACCCTTTGTAAACTTATTGCCTGCCTGCCTTCCTCCTTCCCTCCCTATCTCCCCTACTTCCTGCCTTCCTGACCTCCTTCTTCCTTTCCTTCCTTCTCCTTTACTTCCTTCCCCCTCTCTTCCTCTTATATCCATTTTTTTGGGTTTCCTGTTTTAAACCTGTTTCTCTTCTTCACTTATCTTTTTAATATTGACTTTTAAAAACTAGATCTTCCACATAAAAATCCTGTCTACTTACCCATCTGTCCATCAACCTACCAAACTACCTAGCTGTTATCCATTCATCTTTATTTTATTTGTTTTTAACTGAGTTCCTCTTTTTTAGAGCTTTCTCTCCTCGCTCCCTACACCCTCCCTTTCTTCTTCCCTCCTTCCTGCCTCCTCTCACTTTCTCCTCTTTCTTTGTCTTCTCCTCACTCCATTTCTTTCATGGTCTCTGTCTCTCTCTTCTTTCCCTGCCTGCATGCATGTCTTCCCCTTCCCCTCCCTCGCTTTATCCCTTCTGCCATCCCTTCCTCCCCTCTTACTATCCACTGCCCCTTTGCCCTTTCCTCATGTCTTTCTTCCTTGCCCCTGCCTCCTCTCCTTTTTCCACCCATCCACCCACACTCGCTCTTTCATCCTCTTTCATTTGCTTCTCTCTCCTTCTGTCCATTCCTGTATACTTCCTCTCCCCGCCTTCTCTCTCTCAGTTCCTTCTTTCTTCCCTTCCTCCTTCTTTCCATTCTTCTTTTGCTTTGTTTATACTACTCCTTTTTCAAAACATTTTGTTTCCTTCTCCCTTTCTTTATACATTTTGCTATTATCTTTACTACTGCTTTCTCCTTTAAAAATCTGTTCTTTCTACCTATCTACCTACCTAGCTGGCTGGGTCTATATCCCGCTGTCAATCACTCTTAAACTGGCTCCTACTTTTAAAACTTTTTGGCCCGTGAGAAATTCTTCCTTTCTTTCTGTCTCTGACTCTCCTTTTTCTTTCCTTTCTGACTTTCATTCTCGTATTTTTCTCTATTTTACATTTTCTTATAATTTATTCCATTTGAAACCTCTCCTCGTTTTTGCTTTCATATGTCTTCCTTCGTTCGTCCCTTCTGTTATTCGATTTCTGTTCATCATTTTCTTGTTCCCTGTCTGTATTTCTTTCTTCTCTGTGCCTGTCTGCATGCAGCCTCCCTGCCTTCCTGTTTCCCTTTCCTACTTTACTCTATCCTATCCTGTTCTGTCCATCTTCCCTTTTTCTTTTATTCTCTGTGTACTGGCCCCTTTGAAAAATATTTTTAAACTTCTTTCCCTTTCTCTTTTTCTTTTATGTACTGACTTTTATTTATTTATTTTAATTGGAGGCTAATTACTTTACAATATTGTATTGGTTTTGCCATACATCAACATGAATCTGCCATGGGTATACACGTGCTCCCCATCCTGAACCCCCCTCCTACCTCCCTCTCCATACCATCCCTCTGGGTCATCCCATTGCACCAGCCCCAAGCATCCTGTATCATACATCGAACCTGGACTGGTGATTCATTTCACATATGATAATATACATGTTTCAATGCCATTCTCCCAAATCATCCCACCTTCGCCCTCTCCCACAGAGTCCAAAAGACTGTTCTATACATCTGTGTCTCTTTAGCTGTCTCGCATA
The DNA here is from genome assembly GCF_055505025.1 of Bos grunniens. NCBI lineage: Eukaryota > Metazoa > Chordata > Mammalia > Artiodactyla > Bovidae > Bos > Bos grunniens. The sequence goes on along the minus strand of NC_141194.1, from coordinate 79,963,188 downwards.
CAGGGTTATCGTTACCATCTTTCTAAATTCCATATACATGCATTAGTATACTGTATTGGTGTTTTTCTTTCTAGTTTATTTCACTCGATATAATAGGCTCCAGTTTCATCTACCTCATTAGAACAGATTCAAATGTATTCTTTTTAATGGCTGAGTAATACTCCATTGTGTATATGTATGTACTGACTTTGTACTGACTTTTAAAAACTTGGTTCTCTTTTTAAAAATGAGGCCTATCTATGCATCCAATCATGGATCATCTATCAATCACCTATATATGGCTCTATCTATTTATATTTTATATACTTTCCTACTTATCAACCTACCCTCCTGTCAATTCATCCATGAATCTTATATCACTGAGATATTTTAACTGGCTTCTTTTTATATTTCTTTCCCTACTGTCCACAATACTTTCTACAGGCTCATCATTTTAAACTTCTCTTTCCTCCCACTTCCTCCTTTCGATCTTGCCTCATCTTTTTGTCCTTCTTTAAAAGCTTCTTTCTGTCCCTTAAAGCTCTGCTTCATTCATTGTCCTTTTCTCTTTGTCTTTCCTCCTCTATCTTTATCTCTTCCTTCTGTCATCCATTTTCTCTCCTTTTTCCTTCTTCCATTCCTTCCCTACTTCCCTCTTTCCACTCTTCTTCCATTCTTTTTGCATTGTCTCCTATTTTTAAAGATTTTTCTTTTCATCACTATTTCTCTTTAAAATGAAATTTATTTTATTATTATTATTAAAATATTTGTGTATTTGGTTGGGTCTTAGTTATGGTATGTGGAATCTAGTTCCCTGACCAGGGGTCAAACCCAGGCCCCCTGCGTTGGCAGTGCAGAGTCTTAGCCATTGGACCACCAGGGAGTCCCTCTTCTTCCTTCTTAAGCTTTTATACTGGCTTCTTTTTAAATTTATCTTTCCCCCCGCCCCCCGCCCCCCCCCCCCATTCCTCTCTCCTTTCTTTACACTGTCTTAACTGGACTGTACTTTTAAAGTTCTACCTACCTAGAGGGATGGAACCCAGGCCCCCGGCATTGGGAGCTCAGAGTCTTAGCCACTGGACCACTAGGGAAGCCCCTCCTCTCTCTTTCCTTCCTGTCCCTCCCCCCTTTCCTCATCTCTTATTCCTTCCTCCTACCTCCTTTCATCATCCACCCTACCACCCTTCCCTCATCTTGTCTTCATTTGTTTTCCCTCCTTCCCCTTTCCTTCCTCCCCCCTCCCTTCTTCTATTACTACTCTTAAAACTTTTTTCTTTCCTTTCCTCTCTCTTTCTTTATAGATTCTTGTCCTTACAACTGCCTTCTCCTGTAAAAACTTTTTTCTACCTAAATTTCCTACCTATATAGCTGGCTATCTACATAGGTATCAATCATTTAGCTTTATGTTACATTTATTGCCTTCTACTTTTAACTATTCGCACATCACACAGTTGTACTTGATTTTTCTACTGATCCTCCACCACACTCTTACATTCCTTCTCTGCCGGGAGCCGGCATGAGGACCTCCACCCATGGCAAAGGTCATGAGGAACGAGGCTCGACATACACAGAGGTGGGACTGAGCCTTAGGAGTGCCCCTGGATATTCTCGAGCATCTACCCCCAAAAACCAGAGTCTGCCTACTTTACCGCTTTGTGCTCTCACCTCTGACTTTACTGGGGGCTGTCCCCCACCACCATCTCGCTCTCTCTGGTAAAGAGTTAACTTACAGCTCCAGTTAATAAAGTTCCCGGGCATTAGGAGTGTTTAAATCCAAACCCCTCAGATAGCTCTCTAACTCACCTGACAAGTTTACCCGGACTCCTACAGCTATGCATACAAGATTGTTTACAGTCTCTCAGCCTCGAGAGGCATGGGAAACTTAAGATATTCAAATAGCTTAAAGCCTCTCAGAGAGTTAGAAACTGTCAGAATAAAACTAGTAAAAGATTTCATTGATGAGCCAATGCTTGCTGCCAAGTTTCCACATCCCCTGTATTGTATCCTTGAATGTGTATTAATTAATATAGTTGGTATGTAGAAAAAATAAGTAGTGGCCTTGGTGTTAGCAACTTTAGACCCTTAAGGTAATAAATTCTTTCCTTTGTTGTAAACCCACTGAACCTCTGCCCTATAGGAATGCAACTTTATCTAACACCTTTGGAGGATGACGCCAAACCTTAAAAAATAATTACTCTTAGAGAAAATAAGTCTTACAGTTGACAAACCTTTGTCAAGAGTCATAAAATGTTAATAGGCCTTCTGGCCAAAAGATGATGTAAATCACCTAAACCATTTGTATAAGATAAGTTTGCAGGAAAGAAACCCTGCTTTTGATAAGGATCAAAGACTGCTGACTTTGTATGATTTCACATCCCCTATTATCCTCTATGTACAACTTAGGGTATAAAAGCCCCTGTTGAAAATAAAGCTGCGGGCCTTGCTCACTGAAGCTTGGTCTCCCCATGTCATTCTTTCTTTTCACATTCTGGCTGAGTCTCCATCTGGAGCGTGGAGGTCCTCTGCGACCATTTATTTGCCTGGGCTTCTAAGACCCAATCGAGAAGGTGCCTACGGTGGGGCACCTTCTGCTATTCGAGAGGGCACCTGCAGCCTCCGTGGTCAGAGCTAACCTGATGTCACAGGTTATATTGATTTTCCACGTAAACCAAGCTACTCAGCCTTTTTTCTCCACTGAATTTTCCTGCTGAGCTATCCTCATTCTATTACTCTTTATATCTCTAATTAATATTTAAATAAAGCTATTGTATCCAGTGAACTCGCCGAAGCCATCTCCCCTTTGAATACCCTGGATCAGCCAGGGCTGGACCTCGGCACTTGTCCTTCTGTATGCCATTCTTTTCGCTGACTCATCCTTCATAGAATTCGATTCTTCCTTTCTTATTTTACTGTCTCCTTTGGAAAAAAAAAAAAAAAAAACTTTCTTTTCTTCTCTCTCATTTTCTGTATTCTTTGTCCTGTCTTAATACTACTGGTTTCTCCTTTATGAATATCTATCTATCAACCTGTCATCTGATTGTCATCAATCAATGTATCATTATTTTACCATTTTAAACTGATTTCTTTCAGATCTCTCTCTCTCCATGCCTTCAATTATACTTAATTTTATCAACATCTCTTTAATCTCCTCAGCATCTCTCACTCACATTTTGTTTTTTATTTCATATTTTTTCTTAGCCTCATCCCTTTTAAAAAATTTTATGTATTGGAGTAGGGTTGATTTACAATGTTGTGTCAGTGTCAATTGTACAGCAAAGTGAATCAGTTATACATATATCCACTCTTTTTGTGTGTGTGAAATTTGAACAAAGTCTATATTTAATAACTGTATCACATGTTAATTTTCTGTTTTTTTTTTTTTTTCTTTTACAACATAGTATTTTTTTATATTCTCAGATTTGGACTAGAAGTTTCAAGCCTCATTCAAATTTTTTAAAAATCACTAAGGTGATGAACTTTCTAGACTTTTAGCAGGAATACCAAATGCAAAATACATGGAACTATATCAAACTTCTGAATGAATGTATAAATTAGAAATCTAGCATTCTATTCATACTAAGTCAAACAAGTGGAATGCCATAAATGTCATAATTTTTTTAGCTAGGCAAAAATTCATAAGCCTATTATTATCCATACTATATATCTATATCTATCTATATAGATAGATAGATATAGATATGTATACAAAAGCTTTTCTACTATACTTGATAAAGGCTTGAGAAAGAACATAAAAAAAAAGATAAATTGAAAAACATAAACTAAATGACATGGGAGCACTAAACATGAAATAGAAAAAGTGAAACAAATTAGATAAAAGTGAAAGATCATCATATAGTCCAGTTGCTTTTAAACATAGCTGCTCATTAGAAACACATCTGGAGCTCTGGAGAAAAAAAGCAATACCTGGGCATTTGTATTTTTCAAAAACTTCCAAGATAATTCTGATGTGCATATGGATTTTAATAAGTGATTACAGGTTTTTCTATTAAATTGTAGCTTTAGTGATGTAGAACTTTATTATTTTCTATTGACCAATCATGATACAATGGTATTAAGTGAATAACAGTTAGATAACCAAGAAGCACAAGCTGGAATCAAGATCGCCGGGAGAAATATCAATAACCTCAGATATGCAGATGACACCACCCTTATGAAAGAAAGTGAAGAGGAACTAAAAAGCCTCTTGATGAAAGTGAAAGTGGAGGGTGAAAAAGTTGGCTTAAAGCTCAGCATTCAGAAAATGAAGATCATGGCATCTGGTCCCATCACTTCATGGCAAATAGATGGGGAAACAGTGGAAACAGTGTCAGACTTTACTTTTTTGGGCTCCAAAATCACTGAAGATGGTGATTGCAGCCACAAAATTAAAAGACGCTTACTCCTTGGAAGGAAAGTTATGACCAAACTAGATAGCATATTCAAAAGCAGAGATATTACTTTGCCAACAAAGGTCCGTCTAGTCAAGGCTATGGTTTTTCCAGTGGTCATGTATGAATGTGAAAGTTGGACTGTGAAGAAAGCTGAGTGCCGAAAAATTGATGCTTTTGAACTGTGGTGCTGGAGAAGACTCTTAGGAGTCCACTGAACTGCAACGAGATCCAACCAGTCCATTCTAAAGGAGATCAGTCCTGGGTGTTCATTGGAAGGACTGATGCTGAGGCTGAAACTCCAATATTTTGGCCACCTCATGCGAAGAGTTGACTAATTGGAAAAGACCCTGATGCTGGGAGGGATTGGGGGCAGGAGGAGAAGGGGATGACAGAGGATGAGATGGCTGGATAGCATCACCAACTTGATGCACATGAGTTTGGGTGAACTCTGGGAGTTGGTGATGGACAGGGAGGCCTGGCGTGCTGTGATTCATGGGGTCGCAAAGAGTCGGACACAACTGAGCGAATGAACTGAACTGAGCCACAATAGTAAAAGATGTTCATCAGTTTTCACAATCAATAGACCAAAAAAAAAAAAAAAAAAAAAGATAATTACAATTGCAAGCCATAATGGAAACATGATTACCCTGATATAAAATAATTACATACAATTTGGGGGGTTAAGTAGAGTGATATGATAAGTGGAAGTGCAAATATGCACAAATGTCTCATCCACCCAGCCAGTCTATGTCTTTTCTTTGGTGTACTTAATCCATACATTTAAGGTAATTATCAGCATATATGATACTATTGCCATTTCCTTAATTGTTTGGGGTTTATTTTGTGTAGGTCTTTTCCTTCTTGTGTGTTTCTTGCCTAGAGAAGTTCCTTTAGCATTTGTTGTAAAGCTGGTTTGGTGGTGCTGAATTCTCTTAACTTTGCTTGTCTGGAAAGCTTTTGATTTCTCCATCAAATCTGAAGGAGAGTCTTGCTGGGTAGAGTTTTGGTTGTACGTTCTTCCCTTTCATCACTTTAATATCGTGCTGTTCCCTTCTGGCTAGTAGAGTTTCTGTTGAGAAATCAGCTGATAACATTATGGGAGTTCCCTTGTATGTTATTTGTCGTTTTCCCCTTGTTGCTTTTAATATTTTATCTGTCTTTAATTTTTGTCAGTTTCATTATTATGTGTCTTGGTGTGTTCCTCCTTGGGTTTATCCTGCCTGGGACTCTATGTGCTTCCTGGACTTGGTTGACTATTTCCTTTCCCATGTTTGAGGAGCTTTCAGCTATTATCTCTTCAAATATTTTCTAATGTCCTTTCTGTCTGTCTTATTCTGGGACCCCTATAATGTGAATATTGGTGTGTTTAATGTTGTTCCAGAGGTCTCTTAGGCTGTCTTAATTTTTTTTTTCATTCTTTTTTCTATATTCTGTTTTGTGGCAGTGATTTCCACCATTCTGTCTTCCAGGTTACTTATCCACTCTGCCTCAATTATCCTGTTACTGATTGCTTCTAGTATATTGTTCATCTGTTTTTTTGTTCTTTAGTTCTTCTATGTCTTCGGTAAACATTTGTATCTTCTCCATTCTTTTTTTGAGATCCTGGATCATCTTCACTATCATTAGTCTGAATCCTTTATGTGGGAGGTTGCCTATCTCCATTTCAGGTTTTATCTTGTCCCTTCATCTGGGACGTAACTCTCTGCATTTTCATTTTGATTAACTTTCTGTGATGTGGTTTTCATTCTGGCAGCTGCAGGATTGTTCTCTTCTTGCTTCTTCTGTCTTCTGGTGGATGAGGCTAGGGGAGTTGTGTAAGTTTCCTGATGGGAAGGACTGGCAGTGAGAAAAACTGGGTCTTGCTCTGGTGGGCAGGGCCATGTTCAGTAAAGCTTTAATCCAATTATCTGCCGATGGATGGAGTTGCACTCCCTCCCTCCCTAGGGGTTCCCAGGTTGCCCTAGAAGTAAAGAACCTGCCTGCCAATGCAGGAGACATAAGAGATACAGGTTCAGTCCCTGGGTCAGGAAGATCCCCTAGAGGAGAGCATGGCAACCCACTTCAGTATTCTTGCCTAGAGAATCCCATGGACAGAAGAGTCTGGCGGGCTACAATCTATAAGGTCTCAGAGTTGGACACAACTGAAGTGTCTTAGCATGCAAGACCCAGCCCTGGGGTCTACAGGCTCTATGGTGGGGTTAATGGTGACCTGCAAGAAGACTTATGCCAAGGGGCACCTTCCAGGACTGCTGCTGCTAGTACAGCAGTGAACCACTGCAGACCCATGCCTCCACAGGAGACTCTCAATATGAACAGGTAGGTCTGGTTCAGTCTCCTGTGGGATCACTGTTCCTTTCTCCTGGGTCTTGGCGTGTGCAATATTTTGTTCATGTCCTCCTAGAGTAGAGTCTCTGTTTCCCCCAGTCCTGTGGAAGTACTGTAATCAAATCCCACTGGCCTTCAAGGTTAGATTCCCTGGGGAGTCTCAGTCCCTTTGCGGGATCCCCAGGCTAGGATGCCGGATGTGGGGCTCAGAACCTTCACAACAGTGGGAGAACTTCTTTGGTATTATTATTCTCCAGTTTGTGGGCTGCCCACTTGGCGGGTATGGGATTTGATTTTATCGTTATTGTACCCCTCCTACCATCTCATTGCAGTTTTTTCTTGTCTTTGGAAGTAGCGTATCTTTTTTTTTTTTTATGGATTCCAGCATCCTCCTGTCAATGGTTGTTCAACAGCTAGTTGTGATTTTGGTGCTCTTGAAGGAGGAGATGAGCGCATGTCCTTTACTCTGCCATCTTGAACTGGAAGCTCCCTCATCCTTTCAAAAGTCTTAATTTTCTTTTCTCCCTCTTTCCCTCCATTCTCTTTACTTCCATTATATTTTATTCTGTCATTCTTGTTCTATGCATTCTCTATTGTTTCCTCCTTTTAGAACTTATTTTATTCTCTCTTAAATTTTTTGTAATGATATTTCTTATTTTCCTTTTTAAACAACTTCTTTCTCTCTCTTCCCCTTTCTTTTCTTCTCTCTTTAAAAAAAAAATTATGTATTTATTTTTGGTTGTGCTGGGTCTTCATTGCTGTGTGGGCTTTTCTCTAGTTGCAGCAAGTGAAGGCTACTATCTAGTTGTGGTGTGCAGGCTTTTCATTGTGGTGGCTTCTCTTATTGTGGAGCATGAGCTCTTGAGCACGCAGGCTTCAGAAGCTGAAGCTCGTGGGCTCTAGATCACAGGCTCAGTAGTTGTGACAAACAAGCTTAGTTGCTCCACAGCATGTGGGATCCTCCCAGATCAGGGATCGAACCCATGTATCACTCCTGTCTCACACTCACATTTTCTCTCTTTTGATTTTACTCTTTTTCCTAGGGACTCCATAACCTCTGTTTCTTTCCTGCTTCGGTCTTCGTTTTATCTGTCCCCTTCCCTTCTTTGATTCTTTCTTCCCTCCCCACTCTTTTGCCCCCTTCATATTTCCTTTCTTCTCTCATTTCTTTCTTATTCAATAATGTTCTTTTCTCATCCTCTCCCTCAATGCTTCACCCTCTACCTTCCTTAATTCCTTCTTTACTCTTTCCTCCTTCTTTCCTTTCCTCCTGTCTCTAACTTTTCCCCTTCCATTCTCCTTTTATTCTCTTTTAGTGTCCTCTTTTTAAATCATTCTTTCCATCCATTTCTAAGTTTTTCTTTCTTTTTTTACTGGCTTCTGTCTATTAATGTCCTTTCTATATGTGTGCATGTTTGGATGAATCTATCTCTGTCTTTTCTTTCTATCAATCATATATTTATCTTCCTTTGTACATACCTACATACCTAGCTGTCCATCTAGCTATTAATCATCTATGTATGTTTACTGTCTCTTTACTGACTTGTACTTTTAAAATCTCTCCCATACCACACATAATTGTACTTGATATTCTTACTCACACAGTCTCTTTTTAAGACTTTGCATATATTATGACAGTAATTAGTGACACAAGTTGTAAAATATTTTTCCATACTTTTGAGCTTTGAATATGATGATTCTTCATCAGTCACTGTGGATAAATTATGTGAGCTTTGTTTTTGTGTTTTTTTTTTTTAACATGCATTCAACTAGATATGATTCAGAATAGATTAATACTCCCTTAGTTTAATTACAGATAGCTAAAAAAATATGCCTGAAAGCCCACCAAACGGGATTTGCTTTAAGACCAACCCACAGAGTCAATTGGAGACTGAGTGTGCTGGGACCTGCTGGGTCAGCTGTAGTAGTGTTTAGCTAATTGTCTAGAGCATTAACCCCTGGAGAAGTGAATGGCAACCCACTCCAGTATCCTTACTTGGAGAATCCCATGGACAGAGGAGCCTGGTTGGCTACAGTCCATGGGGCTGCAAAGAGTCAGACACAACTGAGTGACTAAGCATACATACTAGAGTATAAAGGAGAAAGTCCTGGTTGGAGACACGAGGCCTGCAGCACCAGCTGTGGAACCTCCATGATGTGACTACACAGCTCCATCTGCAAATGTTTATGGGGTAACCACTGAGGGGGCACATAGCTGTAGGTAGGCATTCTTAGGGCTGCATAGATTGGCACAGTGGTGGGGTGGGTGACAGGAGTTGGGGAATGGGCAGTTAGCAGGGTGCCTGTTTGGAAGGTAGGATGTGCTCCAGGATATATGTTGAGGGAAAAGGCTGGAGCTGCTGCTGTATAGCCCATGGGGAAACCAGCTAGATAACCAATTCCTTTGGAATTTGCATAGGTAACCCCAGAAGAACCCAGGCTATAAGTAGGATTGGTGACTTCAGGCCCCTGGGCTGGCGGTTGGGCTTGGCAAGGGCCTGCCATGGAAGCCTGCTCCCATGAGAAGCTGAGTCACAAGGTCTATGCCCTACCTTGCCTGGGCTCCCCACCCACTCTCTCTTTCTTTAACTTTTTCTGCAGTCTCATCTCTAAACCTTTGCTTTTATCCCTCCTCTCCCTCTCTCCCCTCTTATACTTTTTAATTTTTATTTATTTATGCTTTATTGCATATAGTTGCGGAGAAGGCAATGGCACCCCACTCCAGTACTCTTGCCTGGAAAATCCCATGGACGGAGGAGCCTGGTAGGCTGCAGTCCATGGGGTCGCTGAGTTGGACACGACTGAGCGACTTCACTTTCACTTTTCACTTTCATGCATTGGAGAAGGAAATGGCAACCCACTCCAGTGTTCTTGCCTGGAGAATCCCAGGGGCGGGGGAGCGTGGTGGGCTGCCAACCCACTCCAGTGTTCTTGCCTGGAGAATCCCAGGGGCGGGGGAGCGTGGTGGGCTGCCGTCTGTGGGGTCGCACAGAGTCGGACACGACTCAAGTGACTTAGCAGCATATAGTTGTTAACAATGTTAACAATGTTGTGTTAGTTTTAGGTGTACAGTAAAGTGATTCAGTTTCTATGAATCACACTTTTCAGATTCTTTCCCCTTATATGTTATCACAAAATATTGAGTCTAGTTCTCTGTGCTATACAGCAGGTCCTTGTTGGTTATCTATTTTAATTTCTTATACTTTTTAAGTGACTCCCCTTAAAATATTTTCTTCTGTCTTCTGCACCTCTTTTATACTGCCATTCTTATTGGCTTCTATTTTTAAAATCTGTTTCTTATCTATCTATCCAATCTTCCTATCTATTTTAATGTATTTTTAGATCTCTCTGTCCATGACTCTCACTAGTTTTCCTTTTCAGCATTCTCTTGCTGCCTGTCACGATCATACTCTTTATGTTAGTCTTTTTTTCCCAGAAATTCTTCCCTTATAAACTTTCTTTCCTGCCCCTTTCTTCCTTTTATTCACCCCTCCCTCCTTCCATTCCTACCTCTCCCCCTTTCTTCTCTTTTTATATGCATACACCTACCTACATACATAAATATCTACTTACCTAGCTATCTATCCAGCTATTAATGATCTATGTTCATTGTACTCTTTCTGTATTGACTCCTACCTTTTAGAACTCTCCCCTACCCTGCACAGTTATACTTAATTTTCTTACTGTATCCTCCTCTGTCATTCTCTCTACTTATTCATGTAATTGTCTTCTGAAATATCCTTTCGAAACTGATTCCCTTCCTCCCTCCCTGATTCCCCTCCCTGCCTTCCTTATTAACTTCCCTCCCTCTCTCCCTTCTTCCATTTTTAAAAATAATGTTTTGACTTATTTATTTGGCTGCACTGGATCTTAGTTGTGGCACGTGGGATCTAGTTCCTTGCTGCTGCTGCTAAGTCGCTTTAGTCATGTCCGACTCTGTGTGACCCCATAGACGGAAGCCCACCAGGCTCCCCTGTCCCTGGGAGTGGGTTGCCATTTCTTTCTCCAGTGCATGAAAGTGAAAAGTGAAAGGGAAGTCGCTCAGGCGTGTCCAACTCTTAGCGACCCCGTGGACTACAGCCTACCAGGCTCCTCCATCCATGGGATTTTCCAGGCAAGAGTACTGGAGTGGGGTGCCATTGCCTTCCCTGACCAGGGATCAAACCCAGGAGTGCAGAGTCTTAGCCACTGGACCACCAGAAAAGTCCCTCTTCTTCCTTCTTAAGTTTTTACTGGCTCCTTTTTAAACTTCTCTTTCTCTCCGCCCACTCCCTTCTCTCCTTCCTTTATACTGTCTTTACTGGATTGTCCTTTTAAAGTTCCACCTACCTAAACCTGTGCACTTATCTTCCTTGCTATCTACCTATCAATCATCTTCATTTTACTGTATTTTTATTGACTTAAAAAATCTGTCATTCTCCCCTTTCCCAACTGTACCTGAGTCTCTTCCTTTAAAACCTCTTCTTTCCTAATTCCTAATTCCTTTCCTTCCTCTATTCCTGGCTGTGTCTCTCTAGCTCTCCCTTTCACTGTGTCTCTGTTCTTTGTCTGCTGGCTGCCTGCATCCCTCCTTTCCTTTCTGTCTCCCTCCCTGACCATACAGCCCTCCCTTACCCCTTCTTCTCTCCTTCCTCCCTCCCTCTCTCCTTCCTTCTGCTTTTCCTGTTGACTTTTCTGACTTGCTTTTTTAATTTTAAAAATGTCTATTAATAATCTCTGTATATACATATTTATTTAATTTTCTTTTGTAACTGACTTCTTTTTATTTTTTATTTTTTTTGGTTTTGAACTTATTTTTTATATATATATTTTTTATTTTATTTTTTAACTTTACAATATTGTATTGATTTTGCCATATATCAACATGCATCTGCCAGAGGTATACACGTGTTCCCCATCCTGAACCCTCCTCCCTCCTCCCTCCCCATACCATCCCGCTGGGTCGTCCCAGTGCACCAGCTCCAAGCATCCAGTATCATGCATTGAACCTGGACTGGCGACTCGTTTCGTATATGATATTATACATGTTTCAATGCCATTCTCCCAAATCATCCCACCCTCTCCCTCTCCCACAGAGTCCAAAAGACTGTTCTATACATCAGTGTCTCTTTTGCTGTCTCGTACACAGGGTTATTGTTACCATCTTTCTAAATTCCATATATATGCGTTAGTATACTGTGTTGGTGTTTTTCTTTCTGGCTTACTTCATTCTGTATAACAGGCTCCAGTTTGATCCACCTCATTAGAACTGATTCAAATGTATTCTTTTTAATGGCTGAGTAATACTCCACTGTGTATATGTACCACTGCTTTCTTATCTATTCCTCTGCTGATGGACATCTAGGTTGCTTCCATATCCCAGCTATTATAAACAGTGCTGTGATAAACAATGGGGTACCCGTGTCTCTTTCAATTCTGGTTTCCTCAGGGTGTATGTCCAGCAGTGGTATTGCTGGGTCATAAGGCAGTTCTATTTCCAGTTTTTTAAGGAATCTCCACACTGTTCTCCATAGTGGCCTGTACTAGTTTGCATTCCCACCAACAGTGTAAGAGGATTCCCTTTTCTCCACACCCTCTCCAGCATTTATTGCTTGTAGACTTTTGGATCGCAGCCATTCTGACTGGCATGAAATGGTACCTCATAGTGGTTTTGATTTGCATTTCTCTGATAATGAGTGATGTTGAGCATCTTTTCATGTGTTTGTTAGCCATCTGTATGTCTTCTTTGGAAAAATATCTATTTAGTTCTTTGGCCCACTTTTTGATTGGGTGATTTATTTTTCTATAATTGAGCTGCAGGAGTTGCTTGTATATTTTTGAGATTAGTTGTTTGTCAGTTGCTTCATTTGCTATTATTTTCTCCCATTCTGAAGGCTGTCTTTTCACCTTGCTTAAAGTTTCCTTTGTTGTGCAGAAACTTTTACTTTTAATTAGGCCCCTTTTGTTTATTTTTGCTTTTATTTCTAATATTCTGGGAGATGGGTCATAGAGGATCCTGCTGTGATGTATGTCGGAGAGTGTTTTGCCTATGTTCTCCTCTAGGAGTTTTATAGTTTCTGGTCTTACGTTTAGATCTTTAATCCATTTTGAGTTTATTTTTGTGTATGGTGTTGGAAAGTGTTCTAGTTTCATTCTTTTACAAGTGGTCGACCAGTTTTCCCAGCACCACTTGTTAAAGAGATTGTCTTTAATCCATTGTATATTCTTGCCTCCTTTGTCAAAGATAAGGTGTCCATAGGTGCGTGGATTTATCTCTGGGCTTTCTATTTTGTTCCATTGATCTATATTTCTGTCTTTGTGACAGTACCATACTGTCTTGATGACTGTGGCTTTGTAGTAGAGCCTGAAGTCAGGCAGGTTGATTCCTCCAGTTCCATTCTTCTTTCTCAAGATTGCTTTGGCTATTCGTGGTTTCTTGAATTTCCATACAAATTGTGAAATTATTTGTTCTAGCTCTGTGAAGAATACCGTTGGTAGCTTGATAAGGATTGCATTGAATCTATAAACTGCTTTGGGTAGTATATTCATTTTCACGATGTTGATTCTTTCAATCCATGAACATGGTATATTTTAGTATCCTCTTTGCTTTCTTTCACCAGTGTTTTATAGTTTTCTATATACATATAGGTCTTTAGTTTCTTTAGATAGATATATTCCTAAGTATTTTATTCTTTCCATTGCAATGGTGAATGGAATTGTTTCCTTAATTTCTCTTTCTATTTTCTCATTATTAGTGTATGGGAATGCAAGGGATTTCTGTGTGTTGATTTTATATCCTGCAAATTTACTATATTCATTGATTAGTTCTAGTAATTTTCTGGTGGAGTCTTTATGGTTTTTTATGTAGAGGATCATGTCATCTGCAAACAGTGAGAGTTTTACTTCTTCTTTTCCAATTTGGATTCCTTTTATTTCTTTTTCTGCTCTGATTGCTCTGGCCAAAACTTCCAAAACTATGTTGAATAGTCGTGGTGAGCATGGGCACCCTTGTTTTGTTCCTGACTTTAGGGGAAATACTTTCAATTTTTCACCATTGAGGATAATGTTTGCTGTGGGTTTGTCATATATAGCTTTTATTATGTTGAGGTATGTTCCTTCTATTCCTGCTTTCTGGAGAGTTTTCATCATAAATGGATGTTGAATTTTGTCAAAGGCTTTCTCTGCATCTATTGAGATAATCATATGGTTTTTATTTTTCAATTTGTTAATGTGGTGTATTACATTGATTGATTTGTGGATATTGAAGAATCCTTGCATCCCTGGGATAAATCCCACTTGATCATGGTGTATGATCTTTTTAATGTGTTGTTGGATTCTGATTGCTAGAATTTTGTTAAGGATTTTTTGCATCTATGTTCATCAGTGATATTGGCCTGCAGTTTTCTTTTTTTGTGGGATCTTTGTCAGGTTTTGGTATTAGGGTGATGGTGGCCTCATAGAATGAGTTTGGAAGTTTACCTTCCTCTGCAATTTTCTGGAAGAGTTTGAGTAGGATAGGTGTTAGCTCTTCTCTACATTTTTGGTAGAATTCAGCTTTGAAGCCGTCTGGACCTGGGCTTTTGTTTGCTGGAAGATTTCTGATTACAGTTTCAATTTCCATGCTTGTGATGGGTCTGTTAAGATTTTCTATTTCTTCCTGGTCCAGTTTTGGAAAGTTGTACTTTTCTAAGAATTTATCCATTTCTTCCACGTTGTCCATTTTATTGGCATATAATTGCTGATAGTAGTCTCTTATGATCCTTTGTATTTCTGCGTTGTCTGTTGTGATCTCTCCATTTACATTTCTAATTTTATTGATTTGATTTTTCTCCCTTTGTTTCTTGATAAGTCTGGCTAATGGTTTGTCAGTTTTATTTATCCTTTCAAAGAACCAGCTTTTGGCTTTGTTGATTTTTGCTATGGTCTCTTTTGTTTCTTTTGCATTTATTTCTGCCCTAATTTTTAAGATTCTTTCCTTCTACTAACCCTGGGGTTCATTTCTTCCTTTGCTAGTTGCTTTAGGTGTAGAGTTAGGTTATTTATTTGACTTTTTTCTTGTTTCTTGAGGTATGCCTGTATTGCTATGAACTTTCCCGTTAGTACTGCTTTTACAGTGTCCCACAGGTTTTGAGTTGTTGTGTTTTCATTTTCATTCGTTTCCATGCAAATTTTGATTTCTTTTTTGATTGCTTCTGTGATTTGTTGGTTATTCAGCAGCGTGTTGTTCAACCTCCATATGTTGGAATTTTTAATAGTTTTTCTCCTGGTAATTGAGATCTAATCTTACTGCATCATGGTCAGAAAAGATGCTTGGAATGATTTCAATTTTTTTGAATTTACCAAGGCTAGATTTATGGCCCAGGCTGTGATCTATCCTGGAGAAGGTTCCATGTGCGCTTGAGAAAAAGGTGAAATTCATTGTTTGGGGGTGAAATGTCCTATAGATAGCAATTAGGTCTAACTGGTCTATTGTATAATTTAAAGTTTGTGTTTCCCTGTTAATTTTCTGTTTAGTTGATCTATCCATAGGTGTAAGTGGGGTATTAGTCTCCCACTCTTATTGTGTTATTGTTAATTTCCCCCTTCATACTTGATAGCATTTGTCTTACATATTGCGGTGCTCCTATGTTGGGTGCATAGATATTTATAATTGTTATATCTTCTTCTTGGATTGATCCTTTGATCGTTATGTAGTGACCTTCTTTGTCTCTTTTCACAGCCTTTGTTTTAAAGTCTATTTTATCTGATATGAGTATTGCTACTCCTGATTTCTTTCTGTCTCTATTTGCATGGAAAATCTTTTTCTAGCCTTTCACTTTCAGTCTGTATGTGTCCCCTGTTTTGAGATTGGTCTCTTGTAGACAATATATATAGGGGTCTTGTTTTTGTATTCATTCAGCCAGTCTTTGTCTTTTGGTTGGGGCATTCAACCCATTTACGTTTAAGGTAATTATTGATAAATATGATCCCATTGCCATTTACTTTATTGTTTTGGGTTCGAGTTTATACACCCTTTTTGTGTTTCCTGTCTAGAGAATATCCTTTAGTATTTGTTTTAGAGCTGGTTTGGTGATGCTGAATTCTCTCAGCTTTTGCTTCTCTCTAAAGCTTTTGATTTCTCTTTCATATTTGAATGAGATCCTTGCTGGGTACAGTAATCTGGGCTGCAGGTTATTTTCTTTAATCACTTTAAGTATGTTTTGCCATTCCCTCCTGGCTTTAAGAGTTTCTATTGAAAGATCAGCTGTTATCCTTATGGGAGTTCCCTTGTGTGGTATTAGTTGTTTTTCCATTGCTGCTTTTAATATTTGTGTTTGATCTTTGTTAATGTGATTAATATGTGTCTTGGGGTGTTTTGCTTTGGGTTTATCCTGTTTGGGACTCTCTGGGTTTCTTGGACTTGGGTGATTATTTCCTTCCACATTTTAGGGAAGTTTTCAACTATTATCTCCTCAAGTATTTTCTCATGGTCTTTCTTTTTGTCTTCTTCTTCTGGTACTCCTATGATTCGAATGTTGTAGTGTTTAATATTGTTCGGGAGGTCTCTGAGATTGTCCTCATTTCTTTTCGTTTTTCTTTTTTCTCCTCTGATTCATTTATTTCTACCATTCTATCTTCTAATTCACTAATCCTATCTTCTGCCTCTGTTATTCTACTATTTGTTGCCTCCAGAGTGTTTTTGATCTCATTTATTGCATTATTCATTATATATTGACTCTTTTTTATTTCTTCTAGGTCCTTGTTCAACCTTTCTTGCATCTTCTCAATCCTTGTCTCCAGGCTATTTATCTGTGATTCCATTTTGATTTCAAGATTTTGGGTCAATTTCACTATCATTATTCGGAATTCTTTATCAGGTAGATTCCTTATCTCTTCCTCTTTTGTTTGATTTGGTGGGCATTTATTCTGTTCCTTTACCTGCTGGATATTCCTCTGTCTCTTCATCTTGTTTATATTGCTGAGTTTGGGGTGTCCTTTCTGTATTCTGGCAGTTTGTGGAGTTGTCTTTATTGTGGAGTTTTCTTGCTGTGGGTGGGTTTGTACAGGTGGCTTGTCAAGGTTTCTTGGTTAGGGAAGCTTGTGTCGGTGTTCTGGTGGGTGGAGCTGGATTCCTTCTCTCTGGGGTGCAATGAAGTGTCCAGTAATGAGTTATAAGATGTCTATGGTTTTGTAGTAACTTTGGGCAGCCTGTATATTGGAGCTCAGGGCTGTGTTCCTATGTTGCTGGAGAATTTGAGTGGTATGTCTTGCTCTGGAACTTGTTTGCCCTTGTGGGCTGCTTTGTTTCAGTGTAGATATGGAGACATTTGATGAGCTCCTGTCAATTAATGTTCCCTGGAGTCAGGAGTTCTCTGGTGTTCTCAGGATTTGGACTTAAGCCTCCTGCTTCTGGTTTTCAGTCTTATTTTTACAATAGTCTCAAGACTTCTCCTTCCATACAGCACCATTGATAAAACATCTAGGTTAAAGATGAAAAGTTTTTCCACAGTGAGGGGCACCCAGAGAGGTTCACAGAGTTATGTGGAGAAGAGAAGAGGGAGGAGGGAGTTAGAGGTGACCCAAATGAGATGAGGTGGAATCAAAAGAGGAGAGAGAAAGCTAGCCAGTCATCACTTCCTTATGTGTACTCCACATTCTGGACTGCTCAGAGATGTTCATGGAGTTATACAGAGAAGAGAAGGGAGAGGAAGGAGACAGAGGTGGCCAGGAGGATAAAGGTGGGGAATCAAAAAGAGAGAAACATATCCAGCCAGTAATCAGTTCCCTAAGTGTTCTCCACCGTCTGGAACACACAGAGACTCACAGAGTTGGGTAGAGAAGAGAAGGGGTAGGGAAGAGACAGAGGCGACCTGGTGGACAAAAAGGAGAGTCCAAAGTGGGAGAGGGTAGTCAAGCCAGTAATCTTGCTCCCAAGTAAAAATGGGTACTGAAGATTGGGTTCTTAAAGGTACAAGATTGATAACAAATACCAAAAATCAAAAATTTAGAGTAGAGTTTGGAATTTCAAAAGTACAGTGTTAAAGAAAAGAAGAAAAAGAAAGAGAAAAAAGTCACAAAAATTATATATAAAAAAATAGGTATAAAATTGATAACAAATACCAAAAAGCAAAAATTAAAAATCTAGAGTAGAGTTTGGAATTTCAAAAGTACAATATTAAAGAAAGAAGAAAAAAGAAAAAAATGAAAGAGGAAAAAAAAGTCACAAAAATTATAAAATATATATATATGAAGTTTGCTTTTAAAAAAATAAAGTCTTTTTTTTTGCAAAGTAATAGGTTATAAAAGTGAAAATTAAAGGAGTAATAGAGGACTTAAAAATTTAAAAAAGAAAATTAAAAAAAAAAAAGAAAGAATGATCATAAAAATAGTAAAAATATATCTAGGACTTTCTCTGGTGTTGTTGTGGGTATTGTGGGTCAGTTCATTTTTGGCTAGTTCCTTGGTCCAGCTTATATTTCTGAAGATCTATAGGCCCCTTCCTTTGTAGTCGGTACTAACGACAGGGTTTTAATCTATTGCACCTGTCGCTTCCAAGGCGGTTCCCTCTGTTTTAGATTCTTCTGTTTGCTGGTCTCTTCAGTGTCTGATTTTCGCCCTGACACAAAGCAGGCGGTAGTGGACACTTTTTTTTTTAATTTTTTTTTTTTAGGCTCACTTGTTCAGTTGCGCTGTGGGGAGGGAGGGACGTTGCAAACAAATAACACTGGCTTGTGCTCTCAGTGCCTCAGCCACACTGGGCCTGCCCCCGCTCATGGCGCATGCACCCTCCCTGCCCACACTACTCAGGCTCTATCTAGGTTGCTCCCCCAGGAACCATCCAAGCCCAGCCCTGGGCTGCATGCACCTCCCAGGTCTAAGCCACTCAGATTCAGGCACTCTGGTAGTCCTCAGAGGCGCAGACTTGGTTGGGCCTGCATTTTGTGCCCTTCCCAGATCCGAGCAGCTCAGGTGATGAGGTGTTTGGTGAGCATGGCCGCTGCAACTTATTGCCTCCCCACTGCTCAGTTTTCTGGGTGTACAACCGGCGCACCTTCTCAGGCGGATGTTGACCATCCAGAACCCCAAGAAGTCTTAATTATCAAAGAAGCCTGCTTACAGTTTTGTACATAATGTCTCTCTGGGGCTGCGATTGCCCTCTTCCCGTTCTGGCTGCCTGTCACAGTAGGGGGATGGTCTGCAGCCGGCTATCTCTGTTCAGTCCTTTGTTCTGTGCTCGGGCCTGGCGGTGTCTTAGGTTAGGGCTGGCTTTTCACGTGGTAGTTATACCACAGTCTGGTTTGCTAGCCCAAGTTATTTCACTCAGATAGCGCTTGGGCCATTCAGGCCAGGTCCTTACTCTAAGCGATGCAGCCTGCGCCTCCCTGCTCAGCCCCCACTTGCTAGTAGCGGGTGCAAGTTTCTGCACTGCTTCTCCGCTGGGGGAGTTACTGTTGGGCTTGTAATCTGTGGGTTTTAATTGTTTATTTTTCCTCCCTGTTATATTGCCCTCTGTGCTTCCAAGGCTCGGCACAGACTCGGCAGTGAGAGTGCTTCCTGGTGTTTGGAAACTTCTCTCTTTTTAAGACTCCCTTCCCGGGATGGAGCTCTATCCCTCCCTCTTTTGTCTCTTTTTTTTGTCTTTTATATTTTTTCCTACCTCCTTTCGAAGACAATGGGCTGCTTTTCTGGGTGCCTGATGTCCTCTGCCAGCATTCAGAAGTTGTTTTGTGGAATTTACCCGGCATTTAAATGTTCTTTTGATGAATTTGTGGGGGAGAAAATGTTCTCCCCGTCCTATTCCTCCGCCATCTTAGCTCCTCCCCTGACTTCTTTTTAAATTCCCCTTCCCCACCTAGTGTGCTAATTTTCTCACTGGGTCCTCTTTTTCAATCTCCTTTCCCTATTTCAATCATTCTTTTGTTCTCTTTGTCTCCTTTATTTTATTCTTCTTTTCTAACTTACTCCTAGCATCTTAACTTCTTTATTTTCTTTTGTCTCCTCCCTTCTTTCTTTTTTTTTTAATTTCCCATGTTTATTTCTCATTCCCTTTCTTTCCCACTCTGTATTTGTTTCCTTTGCCTCCACATATGGATGCATTCTTTTCTTTTCTTTTTGCTTGATTTTACTGTATTTTTACAGGGACCTGTTTTTACACTTTTTTGTTTTCTTCTCATCTTTCTCTTTTCAACACTATCTTTCTCTATTATCTTTCTTATTTGGCTTCTTTTAAAATTATACTCTATTCTTTACCTGTTTATCTATCTTTTACTGTCTTCTTCAACAACTTCTCTTTAAATCTCTCATCCCCACAGTACTACTTGAGTTTCTTACTGACTCCATCTTTTCAAGCTTCTCTCACTTTCAAATTCTTTCTCCTTTTACTTTATCCTACCAATTCATTCTATTTCAAGTTGCCTGCCTGCTCTCCTTCCCTCCATCCCTTCTTCCTACCTTCTTTTACTCCGTTTTTCTTTCTACCTGCTGCTTTTCATTTTTTGCTCAGTTTTTCTTATGTTTTTCTTTATACCTCTTTTTTTTTTGTTTGTTTACTGGCACTTCCTATTTATAGTCTGTTCTGTCCATCTGACTGCCTGCTACCAAACTATAAATCATCTACTTTTTGATTTATATATTAGGGTCTTTAAAAAATTATTTCTTTGAATCTCTTTCACTTGTACATATTGTTGTACTTGAATTTTTTTTTTTTTTTTTTTACCAGCTACTCCTTTTCAAACACTTTCATGCTCATCTTTAATCTCTTAACTTTTCCTTTTTGAATGACTTGTCCTTTTCTTATTTTTCCTCTCATTCATCCTCTTTTCCTTCCATTTTCCATCCTTTCCTCCCCCTCCCTTTCCTTCCTTCCTTTCCTCCTCTCTCCCTCCATTCCTTCTTTCCCTTCTGTGTAACTATTGCTCCCTTTTTTCACTGTGTCTTTCTTCTCTTTTCCTGTCTTCATTCCCTCCCTCCCCCTTCTCTATGTCTCTTGATGACTTTCTCTCACTCTCTATGACTTTTCTGTCTTTTTTGCCTGCTGGCCTGCAAGCCACTTTTCTCCCTTCTTCCCTGTCCTTCCTCTTTGCTTTTCCCCACTGCTTCTCTCCTCCTCTTTCTTCCTATATTCCTTTCACTTTACCTCCACCCTCTTTTCCTTTGTCCTGCATTACTTTTCTCCTTCTTATCTTTCTCCAACAGCCTGTTCCCTCTGTCATAGCAGCCTCTCCATTCCTTCCTTTCCTTCCTTCTCCTCTCAGTGTCTCCAGTGTTTAAACACTATTCTTTACTTCTTGTCTCTTTTCTTTTCTGTATTGTCTTTTTTTATTGGCTTCTTTTTACAGTCCTACCTATACCTATGTGTTAATTTAGGTATCAAATCATCTATCTTCATTTTACTGTATTTTTTTTTACTGGTTTTTACACTTTAGCTGTACCTCAGCAACACACCACATAAAATTTTACTTGATTTTCTTACTGGCTTCATTTAAAAAACTGTTCTTTTTTCTCTTTTTCATTCTATTCTTTTTACACTGTGGCTCAGATCATGAACTCCTTATTGCCAAATTCGGACTTGAAGATACTAGAGAAAACCACTAGACCATTCAGGTATAACCTAAATCAAAACACTTACGATTATACACTGGAAGTGAGAAATAGATTTAAGGGACTAGATCTGATAGACAGAGTGCCTGATGAACTATGGACAGAGGTTCCTGACATTGTATAGGAGGCAGTGATCAAGACCATCCCCAAGAAAAAGAATGCCAAAAAGCAAAATGAATGTCTGAGGAGGCCTTACAAATAGCTATGAAAAGAAGAGAAGCCAAAAGAAAAGGAGGAAAGGAAAGATATACCCATTTGAATGCAGAGTTCCAAAGAATAGCAAGGAGAGATAAGAAAGCCTTCTTTAGTGATCAGTGCAAAGAAATAGAGGAAAACAATAGAATGGGAAAGACTAGAGACCTCTTCAAGAAAATAAGAGATACCAAGGGAACATTTCATGTAAACATGGGCTCAATAAAGGACAGAAATGTTATGGACCTAACAGAAGCAGAAGATATTAAGAAGAGGTGGCAAGACACAGAACTCTGCAAAAAAGATCTTCATGACCCAGATAACCACGATGATGTGATTGCTCACCTAGAGCCAGACATCCTGGAGTGTGAAGTCAAGTGGGCCTTAAGATGCATTACTATGAACAAAGCTAGTGGAAGCGATGGAATTCCAGTTGAGCTATTTCAAATCCTATAAGATGATGCTGTGAAAGTGCTGCACTCAATATGCCAGCAAATTTGGAAATCTGAGCAGTGGCCACAGGACTGGAAAAAGTCAGTTTTCATTCCAATCCCAAAGAAAGGCAATGCCAAAGAATGCCCAAACTGCTGCACAATTGCACTCATCTCACACGCTACCAAAGTAATGCTCAAAAGTCTCCAAGCCAGGCTTCAACAGTACGTGAACCATGAACTTCCAGATATTCAAGCTGGATTTAGAAAAGGCAGAGGAACCAGAGATCAAATTGCCAACATGCGCTGGATCATCAAAAAAGCAAAAGAGTTCAAGAAAAACATCTATTTCTTCCTTGTTGACTATGCCAAAGCCTTTGACTGTGTTAGTCACAATAAACTGTGGAAAATTCTGAAAGAGATGGGAATACCAGACCACCTGACCTGCATCTTGAGAAATCTGTATGCAGGTGAGGAAGCAACAGTTAGAACTAGACACGGAACAACAGACTGGTTCCAAATAGGAAAAGGAGTACGTCAAAGCTGTATACTGTCATCCTGCTTATTTAACTTATATGCAGAATACATCATGAGAAACACTGGGCTGGATGAAGCACAAGCTGGAATCAAGATTGCTGTGAGAAATATCAATAACCTCAGATATGCAGATGACACCACCCTTATGGCAGAAAGTGAAGAAGAACTAAAGAGCCTTGATGAAAGTGAAAGAGGAGAGTGAAAAAGTTGGCTTAAAGCTCAACATTCAGAAAACTAAGATCATGCCATCTGGTCCTATCACTACATGGTAAATAGATGGGGAAACAGTGGAAACAGTGACAGACTATTTTTGGGGGCTCCAAAATCACTGCAGATGTTGAGTGTAGCCATGAAATTAAAAGACACTTGCTCCTTGGAAGAAAAGTTATGACCAACGTAGACAGCATATTAAAAAGCAGAGACATTACTTCACTAACAAAGGTCTGTCTAATCAAAACTATGTTTTTTCCAGTAGTCATGTATGGATGTGAGATCTTGACTCTCAAGAAAACTGAGTGCTGAATAATTGTTGCTTTTGAACTGTGGTGTTGGAAAAGATTCTTGAGAGTCCCTTGGACTGCAAGGAGATCCAACCAGTCCATCCTAAAGGAAATCAGCCCTGTATTCATTGGATGGACTGATGTTGAAGCTGAAACTCCAATACTTTGGACACCTGATGCAAATAACTGACTCATTGGGAAAAACCCTGATGCTGGGAAAGATCGAAGGTGGGAGAAGAAGGGGACAACAAATGATAAGATGGTTGGATGGCATCACCCACTCAATGGACATGAGTTTGAGTAAACTCTGGGAATTGGTGATGGACAGGGAGGCCTGGTGTACTGCAGTCCATGGGGTCCCAAAGAGCTGGACACGACTGAGTGACTGAACTGAACCGAAGCCACCAGGGAAACCCCCTTGGAAGTCTCCTTTTTAAACAGCCCTCTTCCTCAAATTGTAATTGAATTTTTTACTTACTCTTTCTTTTCAAGCCTCTTATACAATCACATTCCCTCTTTTTCACTTTTTCCTACTGTCCCATCCTTTAAACACTTACCTTCTTTTTCTTTCTTTATTTTCTGATTTAATTATCTTTGTCTTTTACTTGCTGCCTTTCATCCTTTTGCTTTACATTTTTTGTCTTTCCTCCTCCCTCCTTCACCCTCCCCTGGCACTTAGCCCACCCCTCTCGCCCCTTTTAAACTCACTTTTAAGGGCTCCTCTTCTGAAACGCTTTTCTTTCTCTCATCTGCTATCTTGCTTTGTACTTTCATTTATTTCTGGGTTACTCTTTTAAAAAGTATATATTTATTTGGCTTTAGCAGGTCTTAGTTGTAGCATGTGGTATCTTTGTTCTTTGTTGCAGCGTGTGAGGTCTTTAGTTGTGGTATGCAAACTCTTAGTTGTGGCATGTGCATCTACTTCCCTGACCAGGGATTGAACCAGGCCCCTTGTATTTGAAGCACAGAGTCCTAACCACTGGACCACCAGGAAAGCTCTCTGGGTTATTCTTTTAAAAGTTGGTTCTACCTATCTATTATCTATCGTGTTTATTTTATAGGTTTTTTTAAATTCCTCTGACTCCTTTTGAAGTCTCTCTCTCACACAGTCACATTCTCACTTCATTTTATTTTTTCCTGTAACTTATTCATTAAAATTTTTTTCTTTCCTTCCTTCCTTTTCTCCTTTATTTCCGTTTTTAATAGCTCCTTTTCATACCTTTTCTTTTGCTTTCTCATTTCTTTGTCTGCGTGCATGCCTGCCTTCTTCCCTTCCTTTCTTCCTATTTTATTCTCTTTTTTACAGGCTTCTCTTTTCAAACTGTCTGCTTTCCTTCTCCCTTTCCCTCTTCCTTCCTTCTATTTTTTTTTTGTCCTGCCTTT
Organism: Bos grunniens; assembly: GCF_055505025.1. Lineage (NCBI taxonomy): Eukaryota > Metazoa > Chordata > Mammalia > Artiodactyla > Bovidae > Bos > Bos grunniens. The sequence continues at coordinate 79,938,891 of NC_141194.1, read as the reverse complement.
TTTACTGGCTCCTATTTGATAAACTCATCCTATTTACCTCTTTTCTGTATTTCTTTCCTCTCTGTCCCTTCTCTCTTTCCTCCATGGTTTCTCTGTACTGCATTTCTTACTGTATTTTCCTGTACTGCATTTCTTACTGGCTACTGGCTCTTCCTTTTTGAAGTATGTTCATATTTTCTGCCTTCCATCTATCCATCTTCCCTCCCTTCCACCTCCCCCTCCCCCCTTATTTAATGCTAGTCTTCTGTAACTTTTTAAATCCTTCTCTTTCCTTATTGTACTATACTTTTTCTGTCCCTTTTGCTCTGTGTCTCTGTTTCTCCTCTTTTCATTTCCTTCTTTGCTTTTTTTATCTTTTCATTTTGTTTTATTTTATTTTCTTTTGATGACTTTTTAACTTTCTCCTTTTTAATATTAATATTTTCCTTTTCTCCTATTCTCCCTCTCCTACTGGATCCTTTTATTCCATTGAGTCTATCTTCAATGTATTGCTTTTTCATATTGGCATCTCCTTTTTAAGTATCTCTCTTTTTCTTTTACTAACTTCTCATTTTTTCCCCTAATTACTCCCTGCCCAAATTGTATTACATTTTCCTACTGGCTTCTTTTCAATTTTTTTTTTCTCACTCTCACATTCTGTTTTTTTTTTTTTTTTTTTTTTTTTACTTTTTTCTATTCACATATCCTTTTTAAACTTCTTTAGGCAAAGATGAGCTCAATAAAGGACAGAAATGGTATGGACCTAACAGAAGCAGAAGATATTAAGAAGAGATGGCAAGAATACAGAGAAGAACTGGACAAAAAAGATCTTCATGATGCAGATAATCATGATGGTGTGATCACTGACCTAGAGCCAGACATCCTGGAATGTAAAGTCAAGTGGGCCATAGAAAGAATCACTACGAACAAAGCTAGTGGAGGTGATGGAATTCCAGTTGAGCTATTCCAAATCCTGAAAGATGATGCTGTGAAAGTGTGGCACTCAATATGCCAGCAAATTTGGAAAACTCAGCAGTGGCCACAGGACTGGAAAAGGTCAGTTTTCATTCCAACCCCAAAGAAAGGCAATGCCAAAGAATGCTCAAACTACCACACAATTGCACTCATGTCACATGCTAGTAAAGTAATGCTCAAAATTCTCCAAGCCAGGCTTCAGCAATATGTGAACCGTGAACTTCCAGATGTTCAAGCTGGTTTTAGAAAAGGCAGAGGAACCAGAGATCAAATTGCCAACATCTGCTGGATCATGGAAAAAGCAAGAGAGTTCCAGAAAAACATCTATTTCTGCTTTATTGACTATGCCAAAGCCTTTGACTGTGTGGATCACAATAAACTGTGGAAAATTCTGAAAGAGATGGGAATACCAGACCACCTGATCTGCCTCTTGAGAAATTTATATGCAGGTCAGGAAGCAACAGTTAAAACTGGACATGGAACAACAGACTGGTTCCAAATAGGAAAAGGAGTTCGTCAAGGCTGTATATTGTCACCCTGTTTATTTAACTTATATGCAGAGTACATCATGAGAAATGGTGGACTGGAAGAAACACAAACTGGAATCAAGATTGCTGGGAGAAATATCAATAACCTCAGATATGCAGATGAAACCACCCTTATGAAAGAAAGTGAAGAGGAACTCAAAAGCCTCTTGATGAAAGTGAAAGTGGAGAGTGAAAAAGTTGGCTTAAAACTCAACATTCAGAAAACAAAGATCATGGCATCTGGTCCCATCACTTCATGGGAAATAGATGGGGAAACAGTGGAAACAGTGTCAAACTGTATTTTCTTGAGCTCCAAAATCACTACAGATGGTGAGTGCAGCCATGAAATTAAAAGGCACTTACTCCTTGGAAGGAATGATATGACCAACCAAATGGCATATTGAAAAGCAGAGACATTACTTTGCCAACAAAGGTTCGTGTAGTCAAGGCTATGGTTTTTCCTGTGGTCATGTATGGATGTGAGAGTTGGACTGTGAAGAAGGCTGAGTGCAGAAGAATTGATGCTTTTGAACTGTGGTGTTGGAGAAGACTCTTAAGAGTCCCTTGGACTGCAAGGAGATTCAACCAGTCCATTCTGAATGAGATCAGCCCTGGGATTTCTTTGGAAGGAATGACGCTAAAGCTGAAACTCCAGTACTTTGGCCACCTCATGTGAAGAGTTGACTCATTGGAGAAGACTCTGATGCTGGGAGGGATTGGGGGCAGGAGGAGAAGGGGACGACAGCGGATGAGATGGCTGGATGGCATCACTGACTCGATGGATGTGAGTCTGAGAGAACTCCGGGAGTTGGTGATGGACAGGGAGGCCTGGCGTGCTGTGATTCATGGGGTCGTAAAGAGTCGGACAGGACTGAACGACTGATCTGATCTGATTCTTTCTCTCTTCTTCCTAGTCCCTTGTTTCTCTATTTTTGTCTGTATGTGTTTTTCTTGCTCCCTTTCTTTCATTCTCTGTTTTCTTTGTTTGTCTTTCTTCCTCATACTCCTTGTCTTTTTCTTGTTTCTTTGCCTTTGTATCCTTCCACTCCCTCATGGAAGGTAGGTGTGTGTGTGTGTGTGTGTGTGTGTGTATGTGTGTGTGTGTGCTCATGCACATGTGCATGTGTAGTTTCTTACTAGCTTCTTCTGCTCAATATTCTTCTCATTCATTCATTCACTTTCCTCCTCTTTATATCTCCATTTTATTCTTTCTTTTTGTATCATATTTTCTCCTTTTTAACCTTTTTGTTATTTCTATTTCTTGCTTAGGATATTTTAAGTGTCTCTTCTTTTTTTCTACTTATTTTTTTTTCTCTTTCTCTTTCTAGCTTACTGTTTTGTATAATCTTTTCTTAGTGGACCTCAGTTAAAATTTTCCTTCTATTTTTCATTCATTGTCTCCCTCTTTGTTTCAGTCTGTTTTGGGGGTAATGTTTTTTCTTACTGACTCATTTTCTCTATTGATATATAACTGTCTCTTTCCCTTTTTGTTGTTGGTCTATCTCCTCTACTGGCTCCTTTTTAAAGTCCTAGTAAAGGCAATCTTGTCTGCTGAGCCACTTTACAGAAGTGTGTAATTTGTTATAATGTCTGTAACATAACAATATTGTGTGAATGTGTGTGGGTGTCTATACATTTTCTACAACTTGACCTTTAACTTGGAAGTGCCTGTAAGTATGAGCTTCTAGAATTTCTCTTTGCAAGGGCTTTGTCACCTCACTATATTAGCACATAGAGGGGTTTTTACAAAGCCACTGATAATTAATAAATATTTATGCACATTCTACTTACCTTTGTCTTTTATTTTTTCTCTCTCACCTTCTGTTTCATCTTGACTTCTGTTTTCAAATACATTTTCTTCTGATCCTTCTCTCTTAAGTTCATTCCTTTGCATTTTTTGTAAATAATAAGTGATTTTTTTCTCGAGTTGTGCTTTTTTCTAAATATTAAAAAATATATATTCAATGTTTAAAATTTAATATCAACTTGACACTGGAAATGTATAACAGATACTTTAAGTATGATGGTACATTTGAAGGAAGCCCTCATTCTTGAGATTTCTAAAATCAGAGTACAGAGCTAAGAAGGTAATAAGGGTAAGTTTCCTTTTGCTGTCCAGCTTGAAGAATGTATTTGAATAAATAGGTCCAACTGAACTCATTGCTTACTTTCTGGAGACTGGTCCCAATTTAGATCAGCCCTTAATGTCCAGGTTCAGACCAAACTGGCTCTTTCCATCAATAGCTATCCTTGTGAATTTAAGTCACTTCTGAAAATCCACAGTTTAAAATATCAAAATTAGCAAAAGCTTTTCCTTAAAACAGCCCAAGTTATTGTTCAAAGGTCACTGTACCTTACGGTGAGCATCTTCTTTGACTTTTTTTACGTTCTTCAAATCTTGCTTCTCTTTTTACTTCTTCTCCAATCTTTGACAGAAGTAACATTTCTTTTGTTTCCCATTCCTAAGGAGCACAATGTCATGGTAGTCAGCAGGGCTTCTCTTTTATAATCTTTTTGTTTGTTTGTTTTCTTTTTTCTTTTTTTGGTCAATAAGCAAATTAGGTCAAATTAAGGCCCTTATAGGAACTTGGACAACCATAATGAAAATCTTACATTGCCTTTAGAATCAGCTTATGCTTCAAAGGTAGATCTAAAAAATGCTGGAAAGGTGATTTTCTCTTATAGATTTGAGGAATTATCATATGTAATATGTTGCCCTTAAATGTAGTCTGACGGAGAGCTTGAACAAATAGCCTTGTCTACGTGTTGAGGAGTGAGAATACAGACATGATTATTTTTCACTAGAGTTAAATTCTAAAACTTTAAGAGCAGATGAAGTGTGTCTATACTATGATGGGTATGTAATTTGTGGTATCAGTCTCACGATGTTAAGTAAAAACTTGTCTGTTATAATGGTGATACAAGATTAATAGCAGTTTATTATTTTAAAATAATTATGATTTTTTTAAGCAGTGGTTTATTTCTTAGACCTGAAATAACTTCAGGTAATATGGTGGGACTGCTAAAAATGTTTATAAATAAAATAATCACACACAATTTCCCCATCAATATTTATAATTTGGTGTTTCTCACCTCTTCAATTTGTCTCCAGAGACTAAGTTTTCTTCTAATGTGGTCCCGATGTAGTCTTTCTTCTTCCTTTATCCTGAGTATGTTCTGCTTTTCTGCCATGTGACCAAGCTTGTTTAATTCCAAGCTAATCATATCTAAATATCTAAGTAAAAGTGAAAATTTAAGGGAAGATAAATTGAGTGTTTCCCTTATGATGGTATTATCTACTCTGATATTCCCAAACCACCTTCTGGGTTGCTTTTTATTTCTTAAACTACAGGAATGTAGAGTTCTTTAAGCTAGCCTGATCCACCAACTCACCATGATGTACTCATCAGACTGTTACTGTGGTTGGGACAATGGCAAAATGTAGAACAGGCTGATTTAAAGCATTTTATACAAAGATAAGTCAGGAGCTCTGTAACATGAGTTTCCAAAGACGGCTGAAGTCAACTTAAGGACTGACTTCAAAAAACAAGTATATTTGAATTTTCTTTAAAAAATAAGTGGATACTGGCCTCTCTGTCATTGTCAAGTCCTTGAACAATCTCTCATGTATAGACAGGTCTGCAGACTACTAGTCTGTTACTTTGGTGAATCAGTATATATTCTGGCATATCATGACATGAATCCATGGAATATAAGAGCGAGGTGAGGGGGAACTGGCCCTTACCCCTGATAAAGGAAAAAGAGAAGGAACTATAACTCATCCCTTTGCCTCCTGAGCTCAGCACTGAATGATAGGATTGACTGTGTGTGAGCAATAGCTAAATGAACATACATGGTTGGTTGGGGGGTAATACCTGTTTATATTAGCATCAGATGAAGTTATAGCAACTCTCTCTGTTTTATCCAGCAGTAATTTCCTTAAACTTAAGTTTGAAATGTGCTAATGACACCTTTACCTCTACTACTATGAACTTGGGTTTCCCAAGCTCAGGGAGCTGTACTTCGGAATTGTTCTTCAAATATCAGTTTGTCTTACCTCTTGGGTTCCTCATGACTCCATTTTCTCAGGTAGAAACTCTTTCCTAGCTATGATATCAAAGTTTCCAATCCCTGCTATCTCTTAATCTCCTTTCTTTTCAGTCCACATTGAAGACTATAGGAAGTTAAATTGTGTCTAATACTTTTTAAGTTCTGCTTTCATTTCTAGTACTTTTACAGTTTTCTCAAGTCCACAATATGTCCACAAAAATATGCATTAATTTGGTCATACCTTTGCTTTATCAATAGCTCTTGGTCTGGAGTTGTTTATTTTCTTGTAACAGCCAGTCTTAGAACTGTGTATTGCCATGACTGTCACAGGCTCTCTTGGTTTCATAAAATTTATTTACTTGTTTTTCAATCATTTTCTGGGAGGGAAAAAAAGAATTACAGTGTTTATATTGGCCAGAAATAACCTTGTCCTTTGATATGACTTCTCATGTTTTGGGCTTGGTAAACATCCTGTAGTTTACAAATGGTTAATTAACCTGCATTTAAGTCTTTCTTCCACAACCTACATAAAAACTTTCTTACAGGCCTCAAATAAAACAAATTCAAGTATTTAACTTACTTGTTCTCTTACATAGTTTCTTTCAAAGTCTAATTTCAAACTGGTGAGATACTGCCTGTACTTATTAAATTCCTTCAAGGTGCATACAACCTATAAAAACACATATACAAATAGAAAGTTGTAACAATCATGAAACTTTCCAGAGAAAAAAGTCATTTTCATAAGAACATTCATTTTAGTAACAATTTTGGGATCAAGGGTAGTGATAGCACATTTTGGTAATAATTTAGAAGGCAATATCTCTCTACAGTGGCTGTATCACCAGGAAATGTCTACCTAAATAATATTATTTCAATAATATGGTTCACACAAAATATCAGTATAATAATGATGTTTAACTTTCAGAAGAATTTATTCTATCAAGCTGTATTCTGTTAGGTTTCCATTTTGTCTCTAGTTTTCTCAAAGGGTATTGGAAATATCCTTTGATGGGTATACAGTGCCATTAATACTTTTAGAGCCAAAGGAAAGGCACTAATAATACAGCTGAGAGAAAATGCATAAATAAGTGTGTATGCATATGTTTTTACATATTCAAATCATTTGGTGTTTATCTTTTGCTTTTATCAAAGAAAAATGATCAAGTGGGAACAATTTTATTTAGAAACAGCCACCTGATTTCTCTTTACTCAAATATTGAGTAATTTATTGAGTTTTCTGTCAGGTATCCTTTATTGCTCAATTAAAAGTTGACACAGGTTCCCAGTGAAGTACAGAAGCAAGCTTCTATCAAGACCATGGGTTTATGCTGGTTAACTGGAAGCAAACTTCAACCCACCTTATTATTGCTGGTGACATAACTGCCTTTTTTTAATCTCCTCAGGATATCTTTTCGCCTGTAGTATGATTTTAAATGTGGATGGTGCAGGCTTTTATAGCTGGTTTCCAAAAGCTGACAATAAGGATCAGACAGTTAAAGTCATAAGAAGGTTGATAAAGCTGCAAACACATAGACTGAAAAGTGTTACATATGTAAAATGAATGAAATCACACTTTTAAACCTCAATTTATTAAGGTGATTAGGCTGTTCATTGAAAATAAAACATGCAAGAAGAATCCGAAGTGAGAGAATACTGACAATGGGCTGATCTGAAAAGAAGACAGTAGAATACTGTAATTTTCCTTCCACTTACATTTAAATCAATATGAAAAACCTTTAAATTCTGTTTCTGTGGTACTCTGCTAAAGTGATTTGTAGTTCACAAAGCAGCAAGGTCAGGTGAAGAAGCATGGCCTAAAAAATTGGGAGACTGTGGTTCTAGTCTAAACTCTGCTACCATCTACCTGTCATAGTTTCACCTTACAAGGTGGTCAAGGGTGCTGCTACTGCTGCTAAGTCACTTCAGTTGTGTCCGACTCTGTGCCGCCCCACAGACAGCAGCCTACCAGGCTCCCCTGTCCCTGGGATTCTCCAGGCAAGAACACTGGAGTGGGTTGCCATTTCCTTCTCCAATGCATGAAAGTGAAAAGTGAAAGTGAAGTCACTCAGTCGTATCAGACTCCTAGCAACCCCATGGACTGCAGCCTACTAGGCTCCTCCATCCATGGAATTTTCCAGGCAAGAGTACTAGAGTGGGGTGCCATTGCCTTCTCCGGGTCAAGGGTAGAGTTAAAAAAAAAAAAAAAAAAAAACTAAATGTGCCAAATATAGTGTTACTTCCTTGAGGAGATATTGCTAAAAGATAAAGAAGGATCCCACTAAGTTAGTGTTTAGGGTAGTTGAATACAGTACCTGATCATAATTAAATACATGTGTTTGGGGGGAATCAATATAATAAAGTGTAGAGCAAAGCAGTATAAGTATGGGGAAAAAATCAGGAAATAAGTAGCTAACAAGTGAATAAAAGAGTAACACAATGTAAATATGGGAAATAGAAGATAGTGGAGCAAGAAACCAATGAAGAGGGCTACATTTACAAACTGAAAAGGAGTGTTATCACTTGTAGTCAAATAGGCTTTGAGTATGTTTTAGGAATGTTAATTTGTGGGAAGGGGTAGAATGTATTGGTTTTGAAAAGAGAAATTATATTGCTTTCCAGCAATAAAACTTAAAAAAATCATATATATTTGACAAGTATCAGAAATACCAGGGAGCCCCCTATGCATCCTTGATGACACCCTAGAGAGGAGAATGGTAAGGAAATAAGCAAAATCAGGAAATAAGTAGAAATAATGTGATACAAGCACATACTCGGAGAGTTCCGAGCCTCCTTCAGGCTTGGCCTAAAGCTAAGGACAGGGTGGGGAGTGTTAGGCAGAGAACTTAAACAGTGTGTGCAGCACTCTGAACCAGAAACAGTACTTTAGTGCTGAGTGAGAGAATGCAGGTCAAGGGCAAAGTAAATTCTACGGAAAGATGAAACTGTTGGGGTTTGGGACACTGGGGAGAGGCTTCATATAGTAGCTCTTGAAAGATGGCTTAAATTGAAGGTCAGGAAGGAGAGGAGAGCATGCCAGTTTTCAGGACCCAGATGGACAAAGGCACAGAAGTAGAAATTATCATACTGTGTGTGGACGGGAAGAAAAGACCCGGACCTTTCGGAGTTGAGGTCTGGGTCTGAGATAAGGCTAAATTGGGTGGCGGAGACCTATCACGAGGCCTTCTATCATTAAAGTGAGGTTCAGACACTGAATACTTCAAGTCATTTTAACTTTACTTGGTGTGTGAAACTGAAGTTGACTCAAAGCAAAATAATAGCAGTGTTTTAAGTTTAATAGCAAGCAGAAAACAGTCAAGAAAATCACTTAAGCACCATTAAAAGTTAGTTTACCTTTTCATTTAAATTTGTAGTATAGAATACATTATTACTTCCTGGAATAACTGGAAGCTTGACCCCAAGAGGAAGATCCAATAGATTAGTGGCTCCGACCTCTGGGATGGGGTCTTTTTGCGAGCCCTGTCAGATATAAGCAGAAACATTGTTTTTTGTTTCTAGTACTATTATTTTAGTTTAGACCAACCTACTTAAACTTCAATGGGCTAATACCTCCAAATAAACCAAAGACACTCACTCAGGGTTGAAAGAAACCGCCCTGTTGATAACCTGAAGGCCTCCCAGTTTACCCCTGTTACCAAGCCAATCTCTGAGCTCCATTCAAAGCTAATCTCGGCCAGAGGGAGCTCTAGTCACTGCAGAGGGTCTGGGAGCCGGAAACCCAGCTTCAAGGACCCACCCCGCTCTGCTGAGTCCTCCCCTGTAGTCTTTCGTCTGCCTGCCCTCCTTCCCACCCAAGACCCAGCCCTGGAGCCAGAAAGAGGAGGAGGATGACCGACTGGCCCCCATTCACGGAGTCACACTGCCCCCTGTTGGCAGTTAGGCTACTGGCGGCCGCCTTACAGGCGGCAGCCTGAGCAGCCTTGTAGCAGTTATTGAGGTACCCGTCCATGGCCACCCATCAGCAACCAGGGGGCCGGCGGCTGGGTGCCACAAGCCGTCTCGGTTTCTTCTCTTCGTGTACACCTTTCCCTCTCTACGCCCGCAGCTAGTCTGGGCGACACAGACAGTGGTCATGAGGGTAATGGCTCCTCCAGGCCACGACCCTCACAAGGCTGGGTTCCAGACTGCAGTGCTGACATCCTAAAACGGCGCCTCCCCAAAGGGCATCGCCCTCAAGTGAGGGGGTGGGGCGTTGTGACCACACTAGCTGCCACCTGGGGCCTCCGGTGCATGCGCAGAGCCCAAGCCTCAAGGGCCAAGCGAGATGGGGAAGTGGTCCAAAAGACTTGGTGTAGGAGGACCACAGTTGAGATTACCTTTCAACCTGAAACCAATAGCCCTAATTTAAATTAAACCAGAAATGTATCCGTTTTTGTCAGTGTATTGTTCTTGTTTATTCATTAAATCATGCCCGAGTCTTTTGACCATAGCCCACCAGGCTCCTCTGTCCATGGGATTTCCCAGGCAAGAATACTGGCGTGGGTTGCTATTTCCTTCTCCAGGGGATCTTCCCGACTCAGGGATCGAACTCACATCTCCTGCATTGGCAGGCGGATTCTTTACCACTGAACCACTAGGAAAGTCCTTGTCTCTAGATAGCTGCCTGTAATTCTAATTCTTCCTAACCCCCAAAGAGCTATGATTCTGTTCAACACGTGCCTCTGAGTAATTGTGTAGTTTGCACTAAGACCAGAGAACTGGCTTAGAAACCCAGCTTCAAGGACCCACCCTGCTCTGCTGAGTCCTCCCCCTTAGTCTTTCATCTGCCCGCCCTCCTTCCCTCCCAAGACCCAGCCCTGTAGCCAGAAAGAGGAGGAGGATGACTGACTGGCCCCCACTCACCACTGAGCCACTAGAAAAGCCCTTGTCTCTGGATAGCTGCCTGTAATTCTTCTAATTCTTCCCGACCCCCAAAGAGCTATGATTCTGTTCAACACATGCCTCTGAGTAATTGTGTAGTTTGCACTAAGACCAGAGGACTGGCTTTATACATCTGCCCACTTTATAGATCCTGTGACCACTTCCGCTAGGCATATCCTTCCCCTAGTCTCATTTAGAACATACTGGTTTTTCCAGGACTCAGTGCTTTCTTTCCTGTCTTGGGCTCTTCATCTCTCTACGCTCCTTGTCCTCCCTTTCTTGCTCTTCTATTTCTTTCTGTCTTATGGTTTCTGCCTTATCAGCGCTTCCCAGGTGGTGCTAGTGGTAAAAAACCCACCTGCCAATACAGGATACATACCCTAGGTGGTTCTAGTGGTATAGAACCCACCTGCCAATACAGGATATATAGCACAGGTGGTGCTAGTGGTAAAGAACCCGCCTGCCAATACAGGAGACAGGAGGCATGGGTTCGATCCCGGGTGGGGAAGATGCCCTGGAGGAGGGAATGGCAACCCATTCCAGTATTCTTGCCTGGAAAATCCCATGGACAGAGAAGGCTGGCAGGCTACAGTCCATGGGGTTGCAAAGAGTCAGACAGGACTGAAGAGACTTAGCATGTAGGCACCTTACATTAGATTAGCCAACATTTATTGAGTTCCTGCTCTGCCAGACACTGTGCTGGGTGCTGAGGATACAACAGTGAGTAGACCATAGTTCTTGCTGCCCAGGAACTCACTAGACGGTAAATATATTAATAGCTGAGACTGTACTTGGTTTGTCGGGAATCTGTACTTTTGTCTCCATGTTCTTTCACGAAACTTTTTATTGTGCTAAAAATGCATAACATAAAATTTACCATCTTAACCATTTTTAAGTGTACAGTTCAATAATGTTACATAGATTCAAATTGTTATGTAACAGATATCCAGAATTTTTTCATTTTGCAAAACTGAGTCTGTAACCATTAAAAAATTCTCCTTTCTTCCCTTGTCCCAGTTCCTGGTGAACAACCATTTTGCTTTCTGTTTCTAGGAATTGGACTACTATAGATACCTTATATAAGTGATATAAGTGAAATCAAGGAACATTTGTATTTTGTGATTGGCCTATTTCACTTAGCATAATAACTTCAAAGTTCATATGTGTAGAATCATGTGGTATGATTTCTTCCCTATTTTTAATTTAAATTTATTTATTTTAATTGAAGGCTAATTACTTTACAATATTGCATTGGTTTTGCTATACATCAACATTAATCTGCCACAGGTGTACATGTGCTCCCCATCCTGAGCCACCCTCCCACTTCCCTGCCCATACCATCCCTCTGGGTCATCCCAGTGCACCAGCCCCAAGCATCCTGTATCATGCATTGAACCTGGACTGGAGATTCATTTCTTATATGATATTATACATGTTTCAATGCCATTCTCCCAAATCATCCCACCCTCGCCCTCTCCCACAGAGTCCAAAAGACTATTCTATACATCTGTGTCTCTTTTGCTGTCTCACATACAGGGTTATCGTTACCATCTTTCTAAATTTCATATATATGCATTAGTATACTGTATTCGGAGAAGGCAATGGCACCCTACTCCAGTACTCTTGCCTGGAAAATCCCATGGATGGAGGAGCCTGGAAGGCTGCAGTCCATGGGGTCGCTGAGGGTCGGACCCGACTGAGCGACTTCACTTTCACTTTTCACTTTCATGCATTGGAGAAGGAAATGGCAACCCACTCCAGTGTTCTTGCCTGGAGAATCCTAGGGACGGGGGAGCTTGGTGGGCTGCTGTCTATAGGGTCGCACAGAGTCAGACACGACTGAAGTGACTTAGCAGCAGCAGCATACTGTATTGGTGTTTTTCTTTCTGGCTTACTTCATTCTGTATAATCAGTTCCAGTTTGATCCACCTCATTAGAACTGATTCAAATGTATTCTTTTTAATGGCTGAGTAATACTCCACTGTGTATATATACCACTGCTTTCTTATCCATTCATCTGCTGATGGACATCTAGGTTGCTTCCATGTCCTGGCTATTATAAACAGTGCTGTGATGAACACTGGGGTACATGTGTCTCTTTCAGTTCTGGTTTCCTCAGTGTGTATGCCCAGCAGTGGGATTGCTGGGTCATATGGAAGTTCTATTTCCAGTTTCTTAAGGAATCTCACACTGTTCTCCATAGTGGCTGTCCTAGTTTGCATTCCCACTAACAGTGTAAGAGGGTTCCCTTTTCTCCACATCCTCTCCAGCATTTATTGCTTGTAGACTTTTGGATCGCAGCCATTCTGACTGGCATGAAATGGTACCTCATAGTGGTTTTGATTTGCATTTCTTTGATAATGAGTGATGTTGAGCATCTTTTCATGTGTTTGTTAGCCATCTGTATGTCTTCTTTGGAAAAATGTGTGTTTAGTTCTTTTTTGATTGGGTCGTTTATTTTTCTGGAATTGAGCTGCAGGATTTGCTTGTATATTTTTCAGATTAGTACTTTGTCAGTTGCTTCATTTGCTATTATTTCCTCCCATTCTGAAGGCTGTCTTTTCACCTTGCTTATAGTTTCCTTTGTTGTGCAGAAGCTTTTAATTTTACTTAGGTCCCATTTGTTTATTTTTGCTTTTATTTCTAATATTCTGTCAGGTGGGTCATAGAGGATTCTGCTGTGATGTATATCGGAGAGTGTTTTGCCTATGTTCTCCTCTAGGAGTTTTATAGTTTCTGGTCTTATGTTTAGATCTTTAATCCATTCTGAGTTTATGTTTGTGTATGGTGTTAGTAAGTGTTCAAGTTTCATTCCTTTACAAGTGGTTGACCAGTTTTCCCAGCACCACTTGTTAAAGAGATTGTCTTTAATCCATTGTATATTCTTGCCTCCTTTGTCAAAGATAAGGTGTCCATAGGTGCGTGGATTTATCTCTGGGCTTTCTATTTTGTTCCATTGATCTATATTTCTGTCTTTGTGCCAGTACCATACTGTCTTGATGACTGTGGCTTTGTAGTAGAGCCTGAAGTCAGGAAGCGTGATTCCTCCAGTTCCATTCTTCTTTCTCAAGATTGCTTTGGCTATTCCAGGTTTTTTGTATTTCCATGCAAATTGTGAAATTATTTGTTCTAGCTCTGTGAAAAATACCATTGGTAGCTTGATAGGGATTGCACTGAATCTATAGATTACTTTGGGTAGTATACTCATTTTCACTATATTGATTCTTCCGATCCATGAACATGGTGTATTTCTCCATCTATTAGTGTCCTCTTTGATTTCTTTCACCAGTGTTTTATAGTTTTCTATATATAGGTCTTTAGTTTCTTTAGGTAGATATATTCCTAAGTATTTTATTCTTTTCATTGTAATGGTGAATGGAATTGTTTCCTTAATTTCTCTTTCTATTTTCTCATTATTAGTGTGTAGGAATGCACAGGATTTCTGTATGTTGATTTTATATTCTGCAACTTTACTATATTCATTGATTAGTTCTAGTAATTTTCGGGTGGAGTCTTTAGCGTTTTCTATGTAGAGGATCATGTTATCTGCAAACAGTGAGAGTTTTACTTCTTCTTTTCCAATTTGGATTCCTTTTATTTCTTTTTCTGCTCTGATTGCTCTGGCCAAAACTTCTAAAACTATGTTGAATAGTAATGGTGAAAATGGGCGTCCTTTTCTTGTTCCTGACTTTAGGGGAAATGCTTTCAATTTTTCACCATTGAGGATAATGCTTGCTGTGGGTTTGTCATATATAGCTTTTATTATGTTGAGGTATGTTCCTTCTATTCCTGCTTTCTGGAGAGTTTTCATCATAAATGGATGTTGAATTTTGTCAAAGGCTTTCTCTGCACCTATTGAGATAATCATATGGCTTTTATTTTTTCAATTTGTCAATGTGGTGTATTACATTGATTAATTTGTGGATGTTGAAGAATCCTTGCATCTCTGGGATAAAGCCCACTTGGTCATGGTGTATGATCTTTTTAATGTGTTGTTGGATTCTGATTGCTAGAATTCTGTTAAGGATTTTTGCATCTATGTTCATCAGTGATATTGGCCTGTAGTTTTCTTTTTTTGTGGCATCTTTGTCAGGTTTTGGTATTAGGGTGATGGTGGCCTCATAGAATGAGTTTGGAAGTTTACCTTCCTCTGCAATTTTCTGGAAGAGTTTGAGTAGGATAGGTGTTAGCTCTTCTCTACATTTTTGGTAGAATTCAGCTTTGAAGCCGTCTGGACCTGGGCTTTTGTTTGCTGGAAGATTTCTGATTACAGTTTCAATTTCCATGCTTGTGATGAGTCTGTTAAGATTTTCTATTTCTTCCTGATTCAGTTTTGGAAAGTTGTACTTTTCTAAGAATTTGTCCATTTCTTCCAAGTTGTCCATTTTATTGGCATATAATTGCTGATAGTAGTCTCTTATGATCCTTTGTATTTCTGCGTTGTCTGTTGTGATCTCTCCATTTTCATTTCTAATTTTATTGATTTGATTTTTCTCCCTTTGTTTCTTGATGAGTCTGGTTAATGGTTTGCCAATTTTATTTATCCTTTCAAAGAACCATCTTTTGGCTTTGTTGATTTTTCCTATGGTCTCTTTTGTTTCTTTTGCATCCTAATTTTTAAGATTTCTTTCCTTCTACTAACCCTGGGGTTCTTCATTTCTTCTTTTTCTAGTTGCTTTAGGTGTAGATTTAGGTTATTTATTTGACTTTTTTCTTGTTTCTTGAGGTATGCCTGTATTGTTTCCACTTAGCACTGCTTTTACAGTATCCTACAGGTTTTGGGTTGTTGTGTTTTCATTTTCATTCGTTTCTATGCAAATTTTGATTTCTTTTTTTATTTCTTCTGTGATTTGTTGGTTATTCAGCAGCGTGTTGTTCAGCCTCCATATGTTGGAATTTTAACAGTTTTTCTTCTGTAATTTAGATCTAATCTTACTGCATCATGGTCAGAAAAGATGCTTGGAATGATTTCAATTTTTTTGAATTTACCAAGGCTAGATTTATGGCCCAGGCTGTGATCTATCCTGGAGAAGGTTCCACGTGCGCTTGAGAAAAAGGTGGAATTCATTGTTTGGGGGTGAAATGTCCTATAGATATCAATTAGGTCTAACTGGTCTATTGTATCGTTTAAAGTTTGTGTTTCGTTGTTAATTTTCTGTCTAGTTGAGCTATCCATAGGTGTGAGTGGGGTATTAAAGTCTTCCACTATTATTGTGTTATTGTTAATTTCTCCTTTCATACTTGTTAGCATTTGTCTTACATATTGCAGTGCTCCTACGTTGGGTGCATAGATATTTATAATTGTTATATCTTCTTCTTGGATTGATCCTTTCATCATTATGTAGTGACCTTCTTTGTCTCTTTTCACAGCCTTTGTTTTAAAGTCTATTTTATCTGATATGAGTATTGCTACTCCTGCTTTCTTTTGGTCTCTATTTGCATTGAATATCTTTTTCCACTCCTTCATTTTCAGTCTGTGTGTGTCCCCTGTTTTGACGTGGGTCTCTTGTAGGCAACATATATAGGGGACTTGTTTTTGTATCCATTCAGCCAGTCTTTGTCTTTTGGTTGGGGCATTTAACCCATTTATGTTTAAGGTAATTATTGATAAGTATTATCCTGTTGCCATTTGCTTTATTGTTTGGGGTTTGAGTGTATACACCTTTTTTGTGCTTCCTGTCTAGAGAAGATCCTTTAGTATTTGTTGGAGAGCTGGTTTGGTGGTGCTGAATTCTCTCATCTTTTGCTTGTCTCTAAAGCTTTTGATTTCTCCTTCATATTTGAATGAGATCCTTGCTGGGTACAGTAATCTGGGCTTTAGGTTATTTTCTTTCATCACTTTAAGTATGTCTTGCCATTCCCTCCTGGTCTGAAGAGTTTCTATTGAAAGATCAGCTGTTATTCTTATGGGAATCCCCTTGTGTGTTATTTGTTGATTTTCCCTTGCTGCTTTTAATATTTGTTCTTTCTGTTATATATTTGTTAATTTGATTAATATGTGTCATGGGGTGTTTCGCCTTGGGTTTATCCTGTTTGGGACTCTGGATTTCTTGGACTTGGGTGATTATTTCCTTCCCCATTTTAGGGAAGTTTTCAACTTTTATCTCCTCAAGTATTTTCTCATGGTCTTTCTTTTTGTCTTCTTCTTGGACTCTTATGATTGGAATGTTGTAGCGGTTAATATTGTCCTGGAGGTCTCTAAGATTGTCCTCATTTGTTTTAATTCGTTTTTCTTTTTTCCTCTCTGATTCATTAATTTCTACCATTCTATCTTCTACTTCACCAATCTTATCTTCTGCCTCCATTATTCTACTATTTGTTGCCTCCAGTGTGTTTTGACCTCATTTATTGCATTATTCATTATATATTGGCTCTTTTTTATTTCTTCTAGGTCCTTGTTAAACCTTTCTTGCATCTTCTCAATCCTTGTCTCTATGATATTTATCTGTGATTCCATTTTGATTTCAAGGTTTTGGATCATTTTCACTATCATTATTTGGAATTCTTTATCAGGTAGATTCCCTATCTATTTCTCTTTTGTTTGGTTTGGTGGACATTTATCCTGTTCCTTTACCTGCTGGATATTCCTCTGTCTCTTCATCTTGTTTATATTGCTGATTTTGTGGTGTCCTTTCTGTATTCTGACAGTTTGTGGAGTTTTCTTTATTGTGGAGTTTCCTCACTGTGGGTGAGGTTTTACACAAGGCTTGTCAAGGTTTCTTGGTCAGGGAAGCTTGTGTCAGTCTTCTGGTGGGTGGAGCTGGATTTCTTCTCTCTGGAGTGCAATAAAGTGTCCAGTAATGAGTTATGACATGTCAATGGGTTTGGAGTGACTTTGGGCAGCCTGTATATTGAAGCTCTGGGCTGTGTTCCTGTGTTGGTCCAGAATTTGTGTGGTATGTCTTGCTCTGGAACTTGTTGGCCTTGGGTGGTGCTTGGTTTCAGGGTAGGTTTGGAGGCATTTGATGAGCTCCTGTCAATTAATGGTCCGTGGAGTCAGGAGTTCTCTGGTGTTCTCAGGATTTGGACTTAAGCCTCCTGCTTCTGGTTTTCAGTCTCATTTTTACAGTAGTCTCAAGACTTCTTCTATACAGCACCATTGATAAAACATCTAGGTTAAAGATGAAAAGTTTTTCCACAGTGAGGGACCCAGAGAGGTTCACAGAGTTACGTGGAGAAGAGAAGAGGGAGGAGGGAGTTAGAGGTGACCCAAATGAGATGAGGTGGAATCAAAAGAGGAGAGAGAAAGCTAGCCAGTCATCACTTCCTTGTGTGTACTCCACAGTCTGGACTGCGCAGAGATATTCACGGAGTTATACAGAGAAGAGAAGAGGGAGGAAGGAGACAGAGGTGGCCAGGAGGATAAACGGGGGAATCAAAAGGAGAGAGACAGATCCAGCCAGTAATCAGTTCCCTAAGTGTTCTCCACTGTCTAGAACACACAGAGATTCACAGAGTTAAGTAGAGAAGAGAAGAGGGAGGGAAGAGATGGAGGCGACCTGGTGGAGAAAAAGGAGAGTCCAAAGAGGGAGAGGGCAGTTAAGACAGTAATCTCGCTCCCAGGTAAAAATGGGTACTGGAGATTGGGTTTTTAAAGGTACAAAATTGATAACAATACCAAAAAGCAAAGATTAAAAATCTAGAGTAGAGTTTGGATATGGCAAAACCAATACAATATTGCAAAGCTAAATAATAAAATAAAATTTAAAAAGTACAATAATAAAGAAAAGAAGAAGAAAAAACAGTCACAAAAATTATTTAAAAAATATGTATATGAAGTTTGCTGTAAAATAAAAAGGTCTTTTTTTAAACAAAGTAATAGTAGGTTATAAAATGAAAATTAAAGGAGTAATAGAGGACTTAAAATTTAAAAAACAATTAAAAAATGATCATAAAATAGTAAAAATATATCTAGGACTTTCTCTGGTGTTGTGGGCAGTGTGGGGTCAGTTCATTTTCAGCTAGTTCCTTGTTCTGACTTATATTTCTCAAGATCTATATGCCCCTTCCTATGTAGTCGGTACTAACGACAGGGTTTTAATCTATTGCACCTGTCACTTCCAAGACGGTTCCCTGTTTTAGCTTCTTCTGTTTGCTGGTCTTTTCAGTGTCTGGTTTCTGCCCTGACACAAGGAGGGTAGATGACGGACACTTTTTTTAGGCTCACTTGTTCAGGCACACTGTGGGGAGGGAGGGACGCTGCAAACAAATAACACTGGCATGTGCTCGCAGTGTCTCAGCCCCCGCTCATGGCACATATGCCCTCCCTGCCCACACTGCTCAGGCTCTAGGTTGCTCTGCCAGGAACTATCTGAGGCCTGCCGTGGGCTGCCTGCACCTCCCAGGTCTAAGCTGCTCAGGTTCAGGCACTTGGGTAGTCCTCAGAGGTGCACACTCGGTTGGGCCTGCATTTTGTGCCCTTCCCAGGTGTGATCAGCTTAGGTGATGAGGTGTTTTGCGAGCGTGGTCGCTGCGACTTATCACCTCCCCCGTGCCTGCCACTCGATTTTCTGGGTGTACAACCGGCACACCTTCTCAGGCAGATGATGACTGTCCAGAACCCCAAGAAGTCTTAGTTAGTAAAGAAGCCTGCTTGCAGTTTGGTAGATAATATCTCTCTGGGACTGCAATTGCCCCCTTCTGGCTCTGGCTGCCTGTCACTGGAGGGGGATGGTCTGCAGCCGGCTGGTTCTGTTCAGTCCTTTGTTCTGTGCATGGGCAGGGTGGTTTCTTAGGTTAGGGCTTTTCACGTGGTAGCTATCCCGCAGTCTGGTTTGCTAGCCCAAGTTAGTTCCCTCAGATTGCCCTCAGGACATTCAGGCCTACTCCTTACTCTAAGCAGTGCAGCCCACACCTCCCTGCCCAGCCCCCTGGGTGCAGGCCTCTGCACTGCTTCTCCACTGGGGGAGATACCATTGGGCTTGTAATCTGTGGGTGTTAATTATTTATTTATTTTTCCTCCCTGTTACGTTGCCCTCTGTGCTTGCAAGGCTCGCCACAGACTCGGCAGTGAGAGTGTTTCCTGGTATTTGGAAACTTCTCTCTTTTTAAGACTCCCTTCCTGGGATGGAGCTCCATCCCTCCCTCTTTTGTCTCTTTTTTTGTCTTTTATATTTTTTCCTACCTCCTTTCGAAGACAATGGGCTGCTTTTCTGGATGCCTGATGTCCTCTGCCAGCATTCAGAAGTCGTTTTGTCGGATTTACTCAGCATTTAAATGTTATTTTGATGAATTTGTTGGGGAGAAAGTGTCCTGTTCCTATTGTTCCTATTGTTCCTCCCTGTCCTATTCCTCTGCCATCTTAGGACCACCCCCGATTTCTTCCCTTTTAAAGGATGAATAATAGTCTGTTAAATGTATCTATCTCTATCACATTTTCTTTATCCATTCAACCATTAGTGGACATTTAGGTTGCTTCCATTTCTTCAGTTCAGTTCAGTCCCTCTGTCATGTCTGACGTTTGTGATCCCATGGACTGCAGCACACCAGGCTTCCCTGTCCATCACCAACTCCCAGAGCTTGCTCAAACTCATGTCCATCGAGTTGGTGATGCCATTCAACCATCTCAACTTCTGTCATCCCCTTCTCCTCCTGCCTTCAATCTTTCCCAGCATCAGGGTCTTTTCAAATGAGTCAGCTCTTCGCATCAGGTGTTTCAGCTTCAGCATCAGTCTTTCCAATGCATATTCAGGACTGATCTCATCTTGGATGGACTGGTTGGATCTCCTTGCAGTCCAAGGGACTCTCAAGAGTCTTCTCCAACACCACAGTTCAAAAGCATCAATTCTCCAGCGCACAGCTTTCTTTATACTCCAATTCTCATATCCATACATGACTACTGGAAAAACCAAAGCTTTGACTAGATGGACCTTTGTTGGCAAAGTATTGTC
Organism: Bos grunniens; assembly: GCF_055505025.1. Lineage (NCBI taxonomy): Eukaryota > Metazoa > Chordata > Mammalia > Artiodactyla > Bovidae > Bos > Bos grunniens. The sequence goes on along the minus strand of NC_141194.1, from coordinate 79,918,592 downwards.
TCTTCTTTTTAATATGCTGTCTAGGTTGGTCATAGCTTTTCTTCCAATAATTAAGTACCTTTTAATTTCATGACTGCAGTCACCATCTACAGTGATTTTGGAGCCCCCCAAAATAAAGTCTGACACTGTTTCCACTGTTTTCCCATCTATTTGCCATGAAGTGATGGGATCAGATGCCATGATCTTAGTTCTTTGAATGTTGGGTTTCAAGCCAGCTTTTTCACTTTCCTCTTTGACTTTCATCAAGAGGCTCTTCAGTTCCTGTTCACTTTCTGCCATAAGGGTGGTGCCATCTGCATATCTGAGGTTATTGATATTTCACCTGGCAATCTTGATCCCAGCTTGTGCTTCATACAACCTGGCATTTCACATAATGTACTCTGCATATAAGTTAAATAAGCAGGGTGACAATATACAGCCTTAACATACTCCTTTCCTGATTTGGAACCAGTCTGTTGTTCCATGTCCAGTTCTAACTGTTGCTTCCTGACCTGCATACAGATTTCTCAGGAGGCAGGTAAGGTGGTCTGGTATTCCCATCTCTTCCAGAATTTTCCACCATTTGTTGTGATCCACACAGTCAAAGGCTTTGACATAGTCAATAAAGCAGAAGTAGATATTTTTCTGGAACTCTCTTGCTTTTTCTATGATCCACTGGATGTTGGCAATTTGATCTCTGGTTCCTCTGCCTTTTCTAATCCAGTTTGAACATTTGGAAGTTCTTTGTTACCATACTGTTTTGTTTTTTATAATGTTTCTTTAAAAAAAATAACATTTATTTTAATTGGAGGCTAATTACTTTACAATATTTAGTGGTTTTTGCCATACATTGACATGAATCAGCCATGGGTGTACATGTGTTCCCCATCCTGAACCCCTTCCCACCTCCCTCCCCATCCCATCACTCAGGGTCATCCCAGTACACTGGCCCTGAGCACCCTGTCTCATGCATGGACTCTGGACTGGTGATCTATTTCACATATGGTAATATACATATTTCAATGTTATTCTCTCAAATCATCCCACCCTCGCCTTCTCCCATAAAGTCCAAAAGTCTGTTCTTTATATCTGTGTCTCTTTTGCTGTCTCACACATAGGGTCATTGTTACCATCTTTCTAAATTCTATATACATGCATTAATATACTATATTGGTGTTTTTCTTTCTGACTTACTTCACTCTGTATAACAGGCTCCAGTTTCATCCACCTCATTAGAACTGATTCAAATGCACTCTTTTTTTTTAGCTGAGTAATATTCCATTGTGTATATGTATCACAGCTTTCTTATCCATTCATCTGCCGATGGACATCTAGGTTACTTCCATGTCCTAGCTATTGTAAACAGTGCTGCAATGAACATTGGGGTACACGTCGGTTCACGTACTGTTGAAGCCTGGCTTGGAGAATTTTGAGCATTACTTTGCTAGTGTGTGCGATGAGTGTAATTATGTGGGACTTTGAACATTCTTTGGCATTGCCTTTCTTTAAGATTGGAATGAAAACTGACCTTTTCCAGTCCTGTGGCCACTGCTGAGTTTTCCAAATTTGCTGGCATATTGGGTGCAGCACTTTCACAGCATCATCCTTTAGGACTTGAAATAGCTCAGCTGGAATTCCATCACTTCCACTAGCTTTGTTTGTAGTGATGCTTCGTAAGGTCCACTTGACTTTGGACTCCAGGATGTCTGGCTCTAGGTGAGTGATCACACCACTGTGGTTATCTGGGTCATTAAGATCATTTTTGTACAGTTCTTCTCTGTATTCTTGCCTCATCTTTTTAAAATCTTGTGCTTCTGTTAGGTCCATACCATTTCTGTCCTTTATCGAGCCCATCTTTGCATGAAATGTTCCCTTGGTATCTCTAATTTTCTTGAAGAGATCTCTAGTCTTTCCCAGTCTATTGTTTTCCTCTATTTCTTTGCATTGATCACTTAGAAAGGCTTTCTTTTCTCTCCTTGCTATTCGTTGGAACTCTGCCTTCAGATGGGTATATTTTCCCTTTTCTCCTTTTCCTTTTGCATCTCTTCTTTTCTCAGCTATTTGTAAGGCGTCCTCAGACTACCTATTGTGAATAGTACTCCTATGAACATGGATGTGCAAATGTCTCTTTGAGAACTTATTTCAAAAAATTTTGGATATATACCTAGAAGTGTGACTGCTGGATCATATGGTGATTGTGTTTTAAAGGATTTAAAGGATTAAAGGATTTTTAAAGGATTAATTTCTTGAGGATCTTTACTGTTTTCCATGGTGGTTATTCTATTTTACAATCCCCCCAACAGTACACAAGAGTTTCAATTTCTCCACATTGTTGCCAACACTTGTTATTTCCTTCCTTCCTTCCTTTTTCTCTTCTTTCCTCCCTCCCTTCCTTTTTCTCTTCTTTCTTCCCTCTTTCCCTCCCTACTTTTCTCTCTCTCTCTCTCTCTTTCTTTCTTATACTAGCTCTCCTAATGGATGTGGGGTGCTATCTTATTGTACTTTTGATTTGCATTTCTCTGATGATTAGTGATGTTAAGCATCTTTTCAAGTGCCTTTTGGCCACTTCTTGTCTCCATGGTTTTGGTCTACTTCTTTGTTATTTCTTGATCATTTAGTAACAATATCTACCACTTATTGAGAATTTATTAATTTTAGATTCTTTGCTAAACCTTGCCTTGTTTATTCCTCACAACGACCTTGTCTATATTTACTCTGTCTCCGTAGACATTTTTTTTCAATGACTGTGGTTAGTATGTGGTGGAGCTGAGATTTGAATGCAAGTTAAATGAGCCCAAAAGCTATACTGTTAATCGATACATTGTATGTGTTCTTGTTTTATTTTCACATATATGACTACAACTCATGCATTTAAAACTCTAGCCTGTTTATATACACTGCTGCTGCTGCTAAGTTGCTTCAATCATGTCCAACTCTGTGTGACCCCATAGACAGCCTCACACCAGGCTCCTCTGTCCCTGGGATTCTCCAGGCAAGAACACTGGAGTGGGTTGCCATTTCCTTCTCCAATGCATGAAAGTAAAAAAGTGAAAGTGAAGTCGCTCAGTTGCGTCCGACTCTTAGCGACCTCATGGACTGCAGCCTACCAGGCTCCTCCATCCATGAAATTTTCCAGGCAAGAGTACTGGAGTGGGGTGCCATTGCCTTCTCCGGTTGTATACACTACTGCCAGCCAAACATCTCTATATGGGTGTCTGACAAACAACTGAAACTGACATACTCAAAACTCAACTCAGCCTCCCCTCACTAAAACAGAACTAAAAAAGGCCTTATTATTCTTCCTATAGTTCCTGCCTCAGTGACTGGTACAGTTCTACTGAAGCCAGACCCCAGACAATTCTCCTAGATGCCTCCCTTTCCTCCACGACCTTGACATTCAATCCATCCTTAAGCCCTAGTGTATTTACCTCCTAAATATTTCCCATATTTTCCCTCTCCTTGCCACTTCTTCTACCACTGCTCCAATTAGGCCACTCATCACTTCTTGACCATACCATTATCACAACCTCTGCATATCTCCCACCTTTCACCTTTCTAATCCATCTTTCATTCTGCCACCAAAATTATCTTTCTAATTGCTAACTGACCATGTCTCTCCCTTACTTAAAACCTCTAATTATCCTATGGAAGAAAGAATGAAAACAAAGCATAAAACATTTTTGTGCCTTGGTCCCTATCTACCTCTACAAGAATGATACCTCTCAAACCTGACCTTACAGAAATATAGAACAGCACACAACCAGCCGGTTTGTGACTCTGTGTCTCTGCCTTGCATGACTGTGCCCTGTCTTTGCCTGGCTAATTCTGAGGCCTCAACTGGAATGACCTGTATAATTGGGCTCTCACTCCATGAGTTTTTTAATCCTCTAAGAGCTAAGGCTATGCTGCTTCACATGGTGGTCTTAGGTTCCCCAGCAGTAAGAAAGGGCAAACCCCAAAGTGCAACTAGTTTCAAGATTTTGCTTTCATCATCTCGGCCAAAGCATGTCACACAGTCAAGCCTGTGGTCAATATAGCAGAAGATTAACCATTGTTGGTGATTAATATGACAATATAGCACTGTCCTCTGTCTGGTACCTGTGATTTGTGTTCCTCCTACATGCAAAATATACTTACCTCTCCTAAGAGTTCAGATATTTCATCCAATTGTAGGCTCAGCTCAATGTCCAGAATTTTGTCATCTACAGTCACACCCAGAGGTAGCTTCTCGTAAAACACTTTGCATTCGTTATCTACTGCCACATAACAAGTTACCCCTATACTTAGTGGTTTAAGACAATGCAAAATAATTTATTACCTTCTTGGCTTCTCTTTCAGACAGGGCATCAGAGGGTATAGTTTGTCTCTGTTCCATGATGTCTGGGGCTTCAGTTGGAAGACCCTTTCAGTGAAGGCTAGCATCATCTTAAGGCTCTGTTTACTCACATGTGTGGCTTGTAGCTGTTGGCTAAGAGCCTGTCTGTGGTTGTCAGCTAAAACAGCCACACTAATCTCTTCATATTGACTGGGCTTCCTCACAACACAGCACTGCATTTCCAGGGCAAGGGGAGAGACAGAGCGAGAGCAAGAGTATGTGAGAGAGGGTGCCAGGCAAAAGCTGTTACCTTTTGTGACCCAGCTTCAGAAGTCATACAGCATCACTTTCACCACATTTTATTTGGCTGAGGCAGTTACAAAAGTCCACCCAAGCTCAAAGGCAAGGAACGTGGATGCCACCATCTTGAATAGAGCTGTCAATGTCACATTGTGAGAACAGCATATAGGATAATCTATATATTAATGTGCCCATATTTGGAAAAATGCAATCTGCCACACAAGTTATCTGTACCGCCCTCCAACCACTATGGTGATATGGGGACAAGATAACTACAGTAAACACTCCCACTTGAAAAGAGAGGTACAAAGCAGTCATTGACCCATAGCAACCATAGAACCACCTGGATATGTGCTGCCAGATCCCCCTTTTCTTGGAGCAGAGAAATTCTTGACTCAGTCCTCATTCTATTCCCTGGGAGTGGCTTCCTAGTTTACTGTTATTCATAGTTCTTATTTTCATCTTCTGGGCTCTTGACATGGCCCCATGGGTCATACTTTTATTTTTTAAAAAAATGGCTTATGTTTGCAGTTTGGTGGCTTTCTCAGCCTGCTCCCTCCCTATGCACAGAAAGTTGGGGGCCCAGTTGGAATTTGCAAATGGAGCAATCTCAAGCCCTCTTAGATCTATTTGAAGGGGTTTTGCTAGTTCAGTTCTCTTAAAAATGTGGGTTCAGCATTTGAGTCAGTTTTAGTGAAGTGGTGAACCTAGAGCCTGTTATAGAGTGAAGTAAGTCAGAAGGGGGGAAAAATATTGTGTATTAACACATATGTATGGAATCTAGGAAAATGGTACTGATTAACCTATTTGCAGGGCAGGAATAGAGATGCAGACATAGAGAACAGACTTGTGGTCACAGCGGGGGAAGAAGAGGGTGGGATGAAATGAGACAGTAGCATGGAAACATATACATTGAAAGTGAAAGTGAAAATGAAGTTGCTCAGTCATGTCCGATTTTTTGGGACCCCATGGATCCCATGGTCCAACTCTTTGGGACCCCTGCCAAGCTTCTCTGTCCATGGATTTCTCCAGGCCAGAGGAACCACTACAGTGGGTAGTGGTTCCCTTCTCCAGGGGATCTTCCCAACTCAGGGACTGAACCCAGGTCTCCTGCTTTGCAGCCAGATTAATTACCAGGGAAACCAGGTATCTGAGCTATCAGGGATACCCTAACATATACATTACCATGTGAGCACACACACACACATACTTTTTTAAATTATTGTATTGTAATATATTTTTACAGAATTTAGAGTGACTTTTTAAATTTATTTTTAATTGGATAATTGCTTTGCAATGCTGTATTAGTTTCTGCCACACAGCACCATGAATCAGCCATGAATATACATATGTTCCCTCCCTATTGCCGTCCCCCCCATCCCACCCCTGTAGGTTGTCACAGAGCACCAGGCTGAGCTCCCTGTGTTATATAGCAACTTCAGTTGTGGGCGCAGTAAGAGGGAGGGAACATATAGAACATTTATAGATTCAAAGAAATAAAGTATGGGGTTCATATGAATCGGAGTCCGTAGAATGGAAGTTATACCCACAACATTTTTTGAGATGGGCTTCTTTCTACTTTGGATAGCATGTTAAGGCCCGTGGGACAATGCCTTTTTTCTTTTTAAATTGAAATGTAGTTGATTTACAGTGTTTCATTAGTTTCAGGTGTACAGCATAGTGATTCAATATGCTTACAGATTATACTCCATTTAAAATTATTATAAAATATTGGCTATATGCCCTGTGCTGTGCAATATATTCTTGTAGATTATTTTATGCATAATACTTTATACCTCTTAATCCCCTACCTCTGTATTGCCCCTCTTCTCTTCCCTCTCCCCACTGGTAACCGCTAGTTTGTTATCTATATCTGTAAGTCTGTTTCTGTTTTGCTATATTAGTAATTTGCTTTATTTTTTAGATTTCATGTATAAGTGATAACATATGTATTTGTTTTTCTGTATTTGACCTAAGATTCAGTAAGAATAATACCCTCTGGTTCTATCCATGCTGTTGCAAATGGAAAAATCTCATTCTATTTTTATGACTTATATTCCATTACATCTTCTTTATCTGTTCATCTGTTGAATGGGCACTTAGATTGCTTCCATATAAGTGCTGCTATGAGCATTGAAGTGCATGTATCTTATTGAATTAGTATTTTTTATTTATTTAATTTTGGCTCTGCTGGGTTGCTGCTGAAGCTTTTCTCTAGTTGTAGGGGAGGTGGGGGTTACTCTCTAGTTGTGATGTGCAGGCTTCTCATTGTGGTGGCTTTTCTTGTTGTGGAGCATAGGCTCTAGGGTGTGTGGGCTACAGTAGTTGTGTTATGAGGGCTCAGTAGTTGTGGCTCCCGGGCTCTAGAGCACAGGCTCAATAGCTGTGGTGCAGGGGCTTAGTTGCCTCGCAGCATGTGGGATCTTCCTAGATCATGGATTGAACCCTTGTCTCCTGATTGGCAATCAGATTCTTTATCACTGAGCCACCAGGGAAGCCCTGAAATAGTGTTTCTTATTTCACTGGATATGTATCCATGAGTGGAACTGCTGGATCACATGGTGTTTCTATATTCAGGTTTTTTAAGAACCTCCATACTGTTTTCCAAAATCCCATGGATGGAAGAGCCTGGTAGGCTGCAGTCCATGGGGTCGCTAAGAGTCAGACATGACTGAGCGACTTCACTTTCACTTTTTACTTTCATGCATTGGAGAAGGAAATGGCAACCCACTCCAGTGTTCTTGCCTGGAGAATCCCAGGGATGGGGGAGCCTTGTGGGCTGCCATCTATGGGGTCGCTAAGAGTCAGACACGACTGAAGCAACTTAGCAGCAGCAGCAGCAGCATACTGTTTTCCACAGTAACTACATCAATTTACATTCCTACCAACAATGTACTAGGGTTCCCTTTTCTCCACATCCTTGTTAACATTGGTCATCTGTAGTCGTTTTTGATGATAACTATTCTGACATGTGTGAGGTGATATCTCATTGTGCTTTTGACTTGCATTTCTCTGATGATTAGCTGTGTTGAGCATCTTTTCATTTGCCTGTTGGGCATCTGAATGTCTTCTTTGGAAAACGTCTATTCAGTTCTGCCCATTTTTAAATAGGATTTTTTTGATGTTGGTTTGATGTTGATTTTGATTTTGATGTTGATGTATGAGCTGTTTATATATTTTGGATATTAACCCCTTAACAGTCATATCAGTTGTAAGTATTTTCTCCCATTCAGTATATTATCTTTCCATTTTGTTAATGGTTTCCTTTACTGCATAAAGCTTTTAAGTTTAATTAGGTCCCAATTGTTTATTTTTGCTTTTGTTTCTTTTCTCTTAGGAGACAGATCCAAAAAAACATACAAGTATGATTTATGTCAGTGTTCTGCCTATATACAATGCCTTTTTTTCTATTTGAAAAGGTTTCTTAAGCACCAACTTATATCTTTCTGGGGTCTTCACAAAGGATCTTACGTTACACTCTTAATCTTTGCTGGCTCGAAAAACTAAAAATGTGAAAGTTTTATTTTCTGACCCAGAAAATCCTGGCTCTTCTATATTTCCTCTAAAATTCCATTTGCAAATGCTGCTCGGCTCACCTCTCTCCTTGTGTACATTATCACATGCAGCTAAATGTTAAATGGCACTCATTATCAGCATTCTGATTGACATTCTGATTGACTGGACATTCTCCTTAGGTAGATACACAAGTTCATTAGGTACATATTTTCCATCGTCCATTTACTGCAGATGACAGTTTTGCCGATTGTTTTTTTACCTATATGACATGAGATGTCATTTTCCAACCTTCTATTACCGTTTCCTCACTACTCTTATTTTTTTTTTTTTTTTAGTTTTATTAAAGTATAAAGGAGATAGAGAAAGCTTCTGACATAGACATCAGAAGGGGGTAGAAAGAGTACCCTCCTCACTACTCTTAGAGATTCTACTTTGTTCACCCATTTCCCAACCTTTACTAACATTTTCCTAGCTGTTTTTCTAGCCTCTCCCCACAATTCAGTTCCAAAGTTAATACACCTGTTTTAGCTTTTTCCTTTCTTCTTTTTCTTTTTTGCAAAAGCACGTTATTTTTAAGTACCAATTTCAGTGGTCTAAGATGGCTCTACTCATGTATCTGGGGCCTTGGCTCTGAAGTTTGAAATAGCTGGACTGTTTTGGCCCTTCTCTCCACATGTCCTCTTATCCTCTCTCAGGACTCAGGGGAGTGGCAGAGCCACTATATGTATTAGGAAATAACATTGGACCTTACACAACTTTCAAAGAGTTGGAGAGAAAGAAGATCTGAGAAACTGTCACTAAGCATCTATGCTGAAGTGCTGGCAAGAGTGGACAAACAGGAGATTACAGGGCCATCTGAGAAGCTAAGCATGTTTAGTCAGTGAAGTGAAACAGTGAAGGGGGAATTAGTGGAGACAGGAAAGCTGGGGCCTCATTATTTCTCTTTTTGTGGCTTCACAGCTAAAAATATATTGGGGGTCCTGGTTAACAAAAACCTGGTGGAACCTAAAAATAAATCAAGGTGGAATCCTAAAATTATGTGCAGGTAACCCACAGAAAGGCAAAAAAAAAAAAAAAAAAAAGAGAGAGAGAGAGAAAGAAATGAAGTAACAAGAAACAGAGCCTTAAAATACATGAAGCAGAAACTGATTGACAGGAGAAAGGCAATAGATAGATTATTCCCTGGTGGCTCAGTGGTAAAGAATATGCTTTCCAGTGCAAGAGATGCAGGTTCAATCCCTGGGTCAGGAAGATCCCCTGGAGAAGGAAATGGCAACCCACTCCAGTATTTTTGCATGGGTAATCCCATGGACAGAGGATCCTGTCAGGTTACAGTCCATGGAGTCGCAAAATAGTCAGACACGACTGAGTGACTAAACAACAACAACGTGGAAATAGTTCAACACTCCTGTCTCAGTAACTGATGATCAAATAGACAGAAAATCAGTAAAGGACTTAGGAGACCTGAATTGCACTGTCAACAAGCACATCCCAAGTGACATTTATACCACACTTCACCCAACAACCCCCAAACACACATTCTTTTCAAGTGCCAAGACAGACAGAACATATTCTGGGCCATAAAACAAGTCTTAAATTCAAAAGCACTTAAATGATGGAAGTATAGTCTTTGATAATGTTTTTGGTTAAATTGTATTCTCCCAAGACATATATTGTAGTCATACCTTAGAATGTGACAGAATTTGGAAATAGGATCATTGCAGATGTAATTAGTTAAGATGAGGTCATCCTGGAGTCCGGTGCCCTTAATCAAATATGACTGGTGTCCCTCTAAGGAGACACATGAAGGTAGAATGCCATGTGACAACAGAGGTTGAGACTGAAGTGCTGCAGCTGCAAACCAAGGAATGTCAAGGATTACCAGCAATCACCAGGAGCTAGGAAGAAAGGAAGCATTTTCCCCTATAAGTTTTACAAGGAGCATGGCCCTGCTGGCACCTTGATTTCAAGCTTCAAGCCTCCAGAACTGTGATATGATAAATTTCTGTTGTTTTAAACCACCCAGTTTTTGGTACATTGTTATGGCAGCCCTGGGCACCTAATACAGACCATAATAGAAATAAGCTAGGAATCAATAACAGAGATGAAGATTTCCACTTCTGGAAAGGTGGAACAAGTGTACTTTTCCCTATTCTTCCCACTAAGGTTAGTTAAAAACCACGTACATTGCATAAAAAAAAAAAAAAAAAAAAAACACAGGAAGACTCTAAATGATCTTCCCTGAAATAGAAGAGAAAGACCTGCTGGAGACCTTAAAACCTGAGATGAATTTCCTGGGCTTCTCTTCATATATTCCAGACTGAAGACTGGAGAAACTAACAACCCAGAAAAGCCAATGAGTGCAAACAGAGTCTCAAGAAAATCCTGCTCTCTTCAGCCAAAGACCAGGAAGGGGACAGCCTAGCGAGACAGAAAACTTTTAGACAACTGTGTAACATGCGAACACTGCAGACAAAAGCTCTGGTTCCATCCCTACCCACAGCAGATAAGGCTGAGTAGAACACCTTGCAACCCCACCTTGACAGACTGTAATATGGTGTCCCAGCTGTTGCTGCTGGGGTAATATCAAAGAAGCTGACTCAGGAGCTGGGAATTTTAGACTCACTGGGCAGTAACAATCTCCTTTCCCTCTGCCTCTTAACCTCTCTACCTCCACACAGAAAGTGCAGACTTCCACAACCACTTAGCAGTAACCAGGTACCTTTATCATTTTCTGCTACAGTGGTGGTAAGGTAGCCTAGTGGACATTAGAACACCCCTCTCCACCCAACCCTGATATGAATGAGGCAGCACCCCCTCCCCCATTCCCTTGCTAGAGCAGTGTCAGGGGAGGCCTCCTAAAGCAAAATTTATAAATAAGATCCAGGCCTTATAATACTTAAAATATCCAGGTTTAAACAGCAAGTTTCTCATCATCCTGAGAACCAGGAAAACCACAACTTGAATATGACACCAGCAGTCAGATGAATCAGATGTCAGAATTATCTAACAAGGATTTTAAAGCATTCATTAAAAATTGCTTCAGTAAGCAATTACATACTTTCTTGAAATAAAAAATGGAAAAATCTCAGCAAAGAAACAGAGGCTTAAAAAAGGACTAAGTGGAAATTATAGTACTGACTGAAAAATATGATAACAGGAAATTTAAAAAACCCCACTCATTGGATGGGCTCAATGCCAGAGTGAAAAAGACAAAGGATAAACTCAGTGAGTTTAAAGAGAGATCAATAGAATTCACCCAATCTGAACCATAGAGAGAAAAGAAATTAGAAGACAGAACTTCAGAAAGGAAAGAACATCAAAATGGGTAAAACTAGGGATAAGAATAATGGACTATCTTATTTTTTGTGTGTTTCTTAAATCATATTTTAATGGTTAAAACAAAAATTACAACACCATCTGATGTGGTGTTTGTATATGTAAAGGAAATTTTTAAGACAAGTATATTTTAATAATGGGCAGTGTAAAGGGCTATAAATGGAAGTAAGTTTCCTATGTGTCACTCAAAGTAGACTTTGGTAAGTTACCTATGTATATTGCAGTTCCTAGAGCAATCATTAAAAAAATTATTCAAAATGACTTTAAAAACATGATACATAAATCAAGATGGATTCCTGAAAATTTTCAAGTAACCCACAAGAAGGCAATAAGACAAAGTAACGAGAAACAGAGGAAACAAACAGAAAACAAATAAAAAATAGCACTTACACCCTAACCTAGCAATGATTACCTTAAATGTAAATAATCTAAACACAGTAATTAGGGAAAAAAACAGTCTGTTCAATAGATGGTGTTAAGAAAACCAGACAGCTGTAAAAAATGAAACTAGACCACTTTCTACATCATTACACAAAAATAAACTCAAAATGAATTAAAGATTTAAATGTAACACCTGAAACCATAAAATTCTTAGAAAAAAACACAGACAGCATAGTATGACCTTTGGCACTGGTCTTAGCAATATTTCTTTGGAAATGTCTCATCAGGCAAAGGAAATAAAAGCAAAAATAAACAAATGGATTACATTTTAAAAAGCTTTTGGATAGTGAAGTAAACCATCAACAAAATGAATAGGCAACCTCTTGAATGGGGGAAGATATGTGCAAGTGAAATATCTGATAAGAGGTTAGTATCCAAAATATGTAAAGAACTCACACAACTCAATATTTTAAAAACCCAGTCATATTAAAAAAATGGGCAGAGGACCTGAATACACATTTTCCTGAGAAAGACAGAGAGCCAAAAGACACACAAAAAGATGCTCAACATCAGTAATTGTCAAGGAAATGCAAATCAAAACCACAATGAGTTATCATCTCACACCTGTCAGAGTGACTGTCACCACGATAACAAGATCAAGTGTTCAAGAGGGTGTGCAGAAAAGGAGACCTTCATGCACTGTTGGAGGAAATGTAAAATTGGTATAGCCAATACAAAAAACAATTAGGAGGTTTCCTCAGAAAATTAAAACCAGAACTACCATGTGTGTGTGCTAAGTTTCAGTCATGTTCGACTCTGGAGCCCACCAGGCTCCTTTGTCCATGGAGATCCTCCAGGCAAGGATTCTGGAGTGGGTTGCCATGCCCTCCCCCAGGCGATCTTCCCAACCCAGGGCTCGAATCCAGGTCTCCCACATTGCAGGTGAATTCTTTACTGTCTGAGCTACCAGGGAAGCCCATAATGGAGTATTACTCAACCACAAAAAAGAATTAAATATTGCCATCTGTGACAATATGCATGGACCTAGAAGGTGTTATGCGAATTGAAATGTTAGAGAAAGCCAAATACTGTGTGATATATATATATATAGTGTGAAATCTATAAAATGAAACAAATGAACAAATGAAACAAAACAGAAACAGACTCATAGATAGCAGAGAACAAACTAGTGGTCTCCTGAGAGGAGGGGAGTAGGAGGTTGGGTGAAATAGGTTAATGGGATTAAAAGGCACAAACTTCCATTTGTGAAATAATTACAGGGATATAATATACAGCACAATAATATTGCAATAACTTTGTATGGTGAGAGGTGGTTACTAGAATTATTATGGTAATCAATTTTTAATGTATATAATGTTGAATCACTATGTGGTACACCTGAAACTAATATATCAACTATACTTTAGTAAAAAAAAAAAAAAAAAAACTTAAAAAAAAAACTATTAAAAGACAGAGATTAGCAGAGTGGATTAAAAATATTCTCCAACTATGTATGTCTATAAGAGATGCACTCACTTCATATATAATGACATATGTAAGTTGAATGTAATATAATGGAACAAAGTATTCGAAGCAAATATTAATTTTAAAAGAAAGCAAGAGCAACCATACTTATATCAGATGTAGTAGACTTTACTTGGTAGACACAAAGAGGCACATTACATAATGCTAAAAGGATAAATCCACCATGAAACAAAATGATTCTAAAATGAACATGCACCAAAACAGAGCCTCTAAATACATGAAACAAAAATGATATACAGAATGTAAAATATTACAAATCCACAGTTATAATGTGGGACTTACTAAATGCCTATCAACAGGAGATTCGGTAAATAAAAATTATGCTACACTCATGCTTATGCAGTAACTTAAATGAAAGACTTGGAGCTATGTACTAATAACGTGTACTTTAAAAGCATAATATTGAGCAAAACCCAGTAAGCTGCAGAATGATATAATTTATTTGAAGTTTGAATCATGTTTATGGGTAACTGTTTATGTAGTAGTAGCAGTATAAGATCCTGCATGAAAGAGAAAAACATTTAGGATAGTAGTACCCCTGGGGGGAAAGGGAGGTGAATGAGATCATGAAAGAATATGAAAGAGACTTTGCCTTCATCTTTCATATTGTATTTCTTAAAACCAAGTCTGACTCTTCTTTTACCCCTTCCTTTCCTTCGCTTCCCATCACTTCTTTAAAAATTTAGTCCTAAAGTCAATAGATGGCACAGAGCAAGATAGCTGTCCAAGCAGAGGAGTGGTGCTGGGTTGGGCTGCTCAGTTGTGGTAAGGGGGAAAACTACAGATGAAGGCAGCCTGGGGTGGAGTCAAAGCCTGAGAAGAATGTTTTTCTATGGAGGTTGATACAGAGAAAGAAACGGCAACCCACTTCAGTATTCTTGCCTAGAAAATCCCATGGATGGAGGAGGCTGGCGGGCTACAGTCCACAGGGTCACAAAGAGTTGGACATGACTGAGCGACTTCACTTTCTTTGATTTTGGTGTAAAGAATCAGAATCCAGGAGGAGAGAGGAAGGCATTACAGTTATGAGCAGTTTACGAGCAGCTCAGTGTGGAGTGTCAGAGCCCAAGCAGGTCGATGAGGGTATTTTCACAGAAGGGTGGTCTAGCATGGGGATTCAGAGCATGAGTAGGATGGAGGATTAGCAATGTGTGAAACAGCACGGAGTATCACAGTCTGTATTAGTTTTCTTGGGCTGCTGTAATAAAGCATCACAAACTGGATGGTTTAAAACTACAGAAATTTGCGTCTCAGAGTCTTGGGGGCTACAAGCCTAAAAGCTTGGTGTTTGTGGGGCCATGGTCCCTCTGGAATCTGTACAGGAATTCTTCTTTGGCTCTTCCTGGCTTCTGATGTTTATAACAGTCTTTGGTATCCCCTGACTTGCATCAGCACAGCTCCAATCTCTGCATTCATTGTCACATGGACTTCTGGTGTGTAGTACCAGGGGTCTTCACGTGTTTGTCTTCTAATAAAAAAGACACCAATCAGCAGATTAGGGGCTGTAACAAAGTATCACAAACTGGATGGTTTAAAACTACAGAAATTTTCTATCTCAGAGTCTTGGGGGCTACAAGCCTAAAAGTTTGGTGTTCGTGGGGCCATTGTCCCACAGTTCAGTTCAGTTCAGTCGCTCAGTCATGTCTGACTCTTTGCGACCCCATGAATTGTAGCACACCAGGCCTCCCTGTCCCTCACCAACTCTCAGAGTTCACCCAAACTCTTGTCCATCGAGTCAGTGATGCCATCCAGCCATCTCATCCTCTGTCATCCCCTTCTCTTCCTGCCCCCAGTCCCTCCCAGCATCAGAGTCTTTTCCAATGAGTCAACTCTTCGCATCAGGTGGCCAAAGTACTGGAGTTTCAGCTTTAGCATCATTCCTTCCAAAGAACACCAAGGGCTGATCTCCTTTAGAATGGACTGGTTGGATCTCCAAGGGATTCTCAAGAGTCTTCTCCAATACCACAGTTCAAAAGCATCAATTCCTCAGTGCTCAGCTTTCTTCACAGTCCAACTCTCACATCCATACATGACCACTGGAAAAACCATAGCCTTGACTAGATGGACCTTTGTTGGCAAAGTAATGTCTCTGCTTTTGAATATGCTATCTAGGTTAGTCATAACTTTCCTTCCAAGGAGTAAGCATCTTTTAATTTCATGGCTGCAGTCACCATCTGCAGTGATTTTGGAGCCCCCCAAAATAAAGTCTGACACTGTTTCCACTGTTTCCCCATCTATTTCCCATGAAGTGATGGGCCCAGATGCCATGATCTTCATTTTCTGAATGTTGAGCCTTAGGCCAACTTTTTCACTCTCCTCTTTCACTTTCATCAAGAGGCTTTTTAGTTCCTCTTCACTTTCTGCCATAAGGGTGGTGTCATCTGCACATCTGAGGTTATTGATATTTCTCCCGGAAATCTTGATTCCAGCTTGTGTTTCTTCCAGTCCAGTGTTTCTCATGATGTACTCTGCATATAAGTTAAATAAGCAGGGTGACAATATACAGCCTTGACGTACTCCTTTTCCTATTTGGAACCAGTCTGTTGTTCCATGTCCAGTACTAACTCTTGCTTCCTGACCTGCATACAGATTTCTCAAGAGGCAGGCCAGGTGCTCTGGTATTCCCATCGCTTTAAGAATTTTCCATAGTTTGCTGTGATCTACACAGTCAAAGTTAGGGGATACTCGATGAAGGAGATGTAGATGCTTTTCTGGAACTCTCTTGCTTCTTTCTTTTTCTATGATTCAATGGATGTTGGCAATTTTATCTCTGGTGTTTTAGCAGTGATCCCATACTCTCAGGACTAGACAATGACCCCACCCTTTGATCTCTGGGCAGACAGCTCATCCTCTGATCTCTGTGCAGTGACCTCACCTTCTCATCTATCTCTGATGTCTGGGCAGTAACTCCACCCTCTCATGCCTGGGCAGTGACCTCATGCTCTGTTCTCTGTGGAGTGACACTCGCAGGCTTGATCTGTGACCTCACCATCTGATCTCTGGGCAGCGACCTCATCCTCTCAGGCTTCGACAGTGTCCTCACTCTGTGATGTTTTAGCAGTGACCCATACTCTCAGGACTAGACCATGACTGTACCCTCTGATCTTTGGGCAGACACTTCACACTCTGATCTCTGGACAGTGACCCCACACTCTGATCTCTGAACAGTGACCCAAGCCTCTGATCTCTGGGCACAGATCCTATCCTCTGATATATGGACAGTGACCCCACCCTCTCAGGCCTGGCCAGGGACCCGACCTTCTCAGGCCACAACAGTGACCCCATGTCTGATCTCTGGGGTATAACCCCACCCTCTCAGGCCTGTACAGTGACAACACCCTCTGATTTCTGGGCAGGAATCACACACTCTGGTCTCTGGGCAGTGACACTACACTCTGAACTTTGGGCAGTGACCCCACTTTCTGATCTCGGGGCAGTGACCTTAGCCTCTGATCTCTGGGCTCTGACCCTAGCCTTTGATCTGTGGACAGTGACACCATCAGCTGATCTCTGGACAGTGACTCTACACTCTGATCTCCGGGCAGATCCCACCTCTGATCTCTGGGCAGTGACCTCACCCTATGATATCTGTGCAGTGACCCCACCCTCTGGTTTCAGGGCAGTGACACCCCCCTCTGATCTCTCGGCACTGACCCCACCCTCTCATCTCTGGACAGTGACCTCATACTCAGAACTCTGAGTAGTGACCCCACCATCTGGTCTCTGGCTAGTGACCTCACCCTCTCAGACATGGACAGTAGCCTTACCCTCCTCTGTTTTAACAGTGATCCTACACTCTTGGGACAAGACAGTGATGTAACTCTCTGATCCCTGGATACTGACATCATGCTCTGAATTCTGTGCAGTGACCCCGCCCTCGCAGACATGAACAGTGACCGCAGACTCTGATCTCTGGACAGTGACCCCACCCTCTCAGACCTGGACAGTGACCCCACAATCCCAGGCCTGGACAGTGACCTCAGCAGTGACCTCACCCTTTTTTTCTGGTTAGTGAACCCTCCCCTCTGGCTTGGAGGGTGACCACACCCTCTGATCTTTGGGAAGTGACCTCACCATCTCATATCAAGGCACTGACCTTATGCTGTGGTCTCTGGGCAGTGACCCCACCCTCTGATCTCTGGGCAATGACCTCAGCCTCTGATCTGAGCATTGACCCCACCCTCTGATCTAAGGATAGTGACCTCACCCTCTGATCTCTGGATAGTGACATAACCCTCTGATCTCTTGATGTTGAACCAACCGTCTGATCTCTGGGCAATGAACTCACCTTCTGATCTCTGGGTAGTTAACTCACCCTCTCAAGGCTGGACATGACTTCACCCTGTGATCTCTGGGCACTGACCTCAGTCTCTCAGTCCTGGAAGTGACCCCACCCCCTCAGGCCTGTGTAGTGACCTCACCATCTGATCTGTGTTCATAGATGCCACCCTCTGATCTCTGGCAGTGACCCTACCATCTGATCTCTGGGCAGTGACCCTAGCCTCTGATATCTGGACACTGACCCTATGCTCTGATCTCTGGGCAGATCACACCTCTGTACTCTGAAGAGTGAACCCATGCTCTGATCTCTGGGTACTGACTTCACCCTATGATTTCTGGGCAATGACCCCGCCCTCTGGTCTCTGGGTACTGACCCCCACCCTCTCATCTCTGGACAGTGATGTCATACTCAGAACTCTGAGTAGTGACCCCACCCTCTGATCTCTGTGCAGTGACCCTGCCCTCTCAGACATGGACAGTGGCCTTACCCTCCAGTGTTTTAACAGTGATCCGAAGAGTGTAACATGCTCTCTGGACAAGACAGTGACCCAACCCTCTGATCTCTGGATAGTGACCCCAGTGACTCATCTCTGGGCATTGACCCCACCCTCTCAGGCCTGGACAGTGACTCCAGCATCTCAGGCTTGGACAATAATCTCAGCAGTGACCTCACTGTCTGTCTCTGGCTAGTGACCACACCCCTCTGGCTTGGAGAGTGACCACACCCTCTGATCTTTGGGAAGTGACCTCACCCTCTCATATCAAGGCACTGACCTTACCCTGTAGTCTCTGGGCAGTGACCCCACCCTCTGATCTCTGGGCAATGACCTCAGCCTCTGATCTCTTGGCAGTTACCTCACCCTCTCACGGCTGGACATGACTGCACCCTCTGATCACACTGGTCAGTGACCTCAGTCTCTCAGGTCTAGCAATGACCCCACCCTCTGATCTCTGGGCAGTTACCTTACCCTCTCAAGGCTGGACATGACTTCACCCTGTGATCTCTGGGCACTGACCTCAGTCTCTCAGTTCTGGAAGTGACTTCACCCCCTCAGCCCTGTGCAGTGACCTCACTTCTGATCTGTGTGCAGAGATCCCACCATCTGATCTCTGGACAGTGAACCTGCCCTCTCATACCTGGACACTGAACCCACCTTCTGATCTCTGGGCAGAGACCCTACCCTCTCTTCTCTGGATAGTTACCTACCCTCTAGGCCTGGACAGTGACCTCACCCTCTGGTCTCTGGCTAGTGACCTCACCCTCTCAGACATGGACAGTGGCCTTACCCTCTGATGTTTTAACAGAGATCCCACACTCTCGGGACAAGACAGTTACCCAACCCTCTGATACTTAGATAGTGACATCACCCTCTGATGTCTGTGCAATGACCCCACCTCTCAGACCTGGACATCGACCCCACCATCCCAGGCCTGTAAAGTGACCCCAGAAGTGACCTTACACTTTGTCTCTGATTAGTGACCTCTCTCCTCTGGCTTGTAGCGTGACCACACCCTCTGATCTTTGGGAAGTGACCTCATCCTCTCATATCAAGGCACTGACCTTACCCTGTGGTCTCTGGGCAGTAACCCTACCCTCTGATCTCTGCACAGTGATCCCACCTTCTCAGACCTGGACAGTGACCTCATACTCTGATCTCTGGACATTGACCCTCCCTCTGATCTCTGGGGAAAAATCCCACCCTCTGATCTCTTGGCAGCAACCCCACTCTCTCACAGCTGGACGTGATTTGACTCCTGATCTCTGGTCAGTGACCTCAGTCTCTCAGGTCTGGCAATGACCCCACCCTCTGATCTCTGGGCACAGATCCTACCCTCTGTTCTCTGGATAGTTATCCTACCCTCTAAGCCTGGATAGTGACCCTATCCTCTGATCTTTGGGCAGAGACTGATCTCTGGGCATTGACCCCTCCTTATAGACCCAGACTGTGACCCCACCCTCTCAGGCCTGTGCAGTGACCTCTGACTTAAGGACAGTGACATCACCCTCTGATCTCTGGACAGTGACCTCACCCTCTGATCTCTGTGCAATGACCTCAGTCTCTGATCTCTGAGCATTGACCACACCCTCTGGTCTCTTGATAGTGACATCACCCTCTGATCTCTTGATAGTGACATCACCCTCTGATCTCTGGACAGTGACCTCATACTCTGATCTCTGGGCACTTACCTCATCCTATCAAGGCTGGGCATGACTTCACCCTGTGATCTCTGGGCACTGACCTCAGTCCCTCCGTCCTGGAAGTGAGCCCACCCTCTCAGACCTGTGCAGTTGACCTCACTTTCTGATCTGTGTGCAGAGAACCCACCCTGTGAACTCTGGACAGTGATGCTGCCCTCTCAGACCTGGACACTCACCCCACCTTCTGATCTCTGGGCAGAGATCCCACCGTCTAATCTCTGGACAGTGACCCACCCTCTCAGACCTGAACAGTGACCTCATACTGTGATCTCTGGACAGTGACCCTCCCTCTGATCTCTGGGGAAAAATCCCACCCTCTGATCTCTAGGCAGTAACCCCATCCTCTCAGATCTGTGCAGCGGCCTCACCCTCTGACTTCGGTTAGCAACCCCCACACTGCATGCCTGGAGAGTGACCACATCCTCTAATATCAAGGCACTGACCTTACCCTCTGATCTCTTCGCAGTGACCCCAACCGTGATCTCTGGGTGATGACCTCACCCTCTGATATCTGTGCACTGACTCACACTCTGATCTCTGGGCAGAGATCCCACCCTCTGATCTCTGGGTCTTGACATCACCATCTGATCTCTAGGTAGTGACTCTCCCATCTTAGGCCTGGACAATGACCCTACCTACTCAGGCCAGGGAAGTGACCCTATCTCTGATCTCACATTAGTGACCGCACCCTCTCAGGACTGGAAAGGGAACATACACTCTGATCACTAGACAGTGACCCCACCTTCTGATCTCTGGGCAGTGACCCTACCCTCTGATCTCTGGTCAGTGATCCCACCCTCTAATCTCTGGACAGTGAAGACCCTCTGATCTCTGGGCAGAGATTCCAACCTCTGATCTCTAGACAGTGACCCGACCCTTTCAGGCCTGGACACTGTCCTCACCATCTGATGTTTTAGCAGTTATTCCCATAATCTCAGGGCTAGACAGTGACCCCACCCTTTGATCTCTGGGCAGACAGCTCATCCTGTGATCTCTGTGCAGTGATCTCACCTTCTCATCTATCTCTGATGTCTGGGCAGTAACCCCACCTTCTCATGCCTGGGCAGAAATCTCATGCTCTGTTTTCTGTGGAGTGACCTCACACTCTCAGGCCTGATCTGTGACCTCACCATCTGATCTCTGGGCAGCGATCTCACCCTCTCAGGCTTCAACAGTGTCCTCACCCTCTGATGTTTTAGCAGTGACCCATACTCTCAGGACTAGACCGTGACTGTACCCTCTGATCTTTGGGCAGACACCTTACCCTCTGATCTCTGGACAGTGACCCCACACTCTGATCAGTGAACAGTGACCCCAGCCTCTGATCTCTGGGCACAGATCCCACCCTCTGATCTATGGACAGTGACCCCACTCTGATCTCTGGGGAGTAACCCCACCTTCTCAGGCCTGTACAGTGACCACACCCTCTGATTTTGGGGCAGGTATTGAGAGAGTAACAGGTAGGAAGGCCAGGGGTCTCCAAACGGAGGAAATAGCTTGCAAGTGTCAGACATCTTTATCTCTCTTAAGTGGCAGGAGGAAACAAACTAGAGATATTTTTTCCTTCTCTATACAGATTTAAAAGGAGGTTTCTCTTAAAATACTGTGTTGCCATAATGACACTTGGTTTCACCAGAAGTTAACTATTCTCAAACCGAGAAATAACAAATGCTTTTTTCTTATGGAAATGCTTGTCTTAAGCTATGCTAATGGACTATGCATTTACTCCAAACTCTGTCTTCAAGTTGGTTCCGCCTCTTGGCTCAGAACTTACTTGACAAACCAGTATGTTACACCCAGATATTGTTTCCCTAATCTATGTAAATGGGGATCTGCCCTTCTTCAAGATTCAAGTTAATCATTTTATGGCCTAAGATGAACCATTTGGTGCCAAGATTATCCCAAAATGCATCTTTTGGGTGAGGGGCCTGGTGCCATTCTGAGTTTTAAGATATTCATTTCTTTCATTAACAGACTGCTATAGAGGAAAACAACA
Source organism: Bos grunniens (assembly GCF_055505025.1). Lineage (NCBI taxonomy): Eukaryota > Metazoa > Chordata > Mammalia > Artiodactyla > Bovidae > Bos > Bos grunniens. The sequence goes on along the minus strand of NC_141194.1, from coordinate 79,896,740 downwards.
GAATGGGAAAGACTAGAGATCTCTTCAAGAAAATTAGAGATACCAAGGGAACATTTCATGCAAAGATGGGCTCGATAAAGGACAGAAATGGTATGGACCTAACAGAAGCACAAGATATTAAGAAGAGGGGGCAAGAATACACAGAAGAACTGGACAAAAAAGATCTTCATGACCCAGATAATCACCATGGTGTGATCACTCAATTAGAGCCAGATATCCTGGAATGTGAAGTCAAGTGGGCCTTAGAAAGCATCACTATGAACAAAGCTAGTGGAGGTGATGGAATTCCAGTTGAGCTATTTCAAATCCTGGAAGATGATGCTGTGAAAGTGCTGCACCCAATATGCCAGCAAATTTGGAAAACTCAGCAGTGGCCACAGGACTGGAAAAGGTCAGTTTTCATTCCAATCCCAAAGAAAAACAATGCCAAAGAATGCTCAAACTACCGCACAATTGCACTCGTCTCACATGCTAGTAAAGTAATGCCCAAAATTCTCCAAGCCAGGCTTCAGCAGTACATAATCCGTGAACTTCCAGGTGTTCAAGCTGGTTTTAGAAAAGGCAGAGGAACCAGAAATCAAATTGCCAACATCTGCTGGATCATGGAAAAAGCAAGAGAGTTCCAGAAAAACATGTATTTCTACTTTATTGACTATGCCAAAGCCTTTGACTGTGTGGATCACAAGAAACTGGAAAATCCTGAAAGAGATGGGAATACCAGACCACCTGACCTGCCTCCTGAGAAATCTGTATGCAGGTCAGGAAGCAACAGGTAGAACTGGACATGGAACAGCAGACTGGTTCCAAGTAGGAAAAGGAGTACGTCAAGGTTGTATATTGTCACCCTGATTATTTAACTTATATGCAGAGTACATCATGAGAAACGCTGGACTGGAGGAAACACAAGCTAGAATCAAGATTTCTGGGAGAAATATCAATAACCTCAGATATGCAGATGACACCACCCTTATGGCAGAAAGTGAAGAGGAACTAAAAAGCCTCTTGATGAAGATGAAAGAGGACATTGAAAAAGTTAGCTTAAAGCTCAACATTCAGAAACGAAGATCATGGCATCCAGTCCCATCACTTCATGGGAAATAGATGGGGAAACAGTGGAAACAGTGTCAGCTTTTATCTTTTTGGGCTCCCGAATCACTGCAGATGGTGACTGCAGCCATGAAATTAAAAGATGCTTACTCCTTGGAAGAAAAGTTATGACCAACCTACATAGCATATGCAAAAGCAGAGACATTACTTTGCTAACAAAGATCTGTCTAGTCAAGGCTATGGTTTTTCCTGTGGTCATGTATGAATGTGAAAGTTGGACTGTGAAGAAGGCTGAGCGCCGAAGAATTGATGCCTTTGAACTGTGGTGTTGGAGAAGACTCTTGAGAGTCCCTTTGACTGCAAGGAGATCCAACCAGTCCATTCTGAATTAGATCAGCCTTGGGTGTTCTTTGGAAGGAATGATGCTAAAGCTGAAACTCCAGTACTTTGGCCACCTCATGCGAAGAGTTGACTCATTGGAAAAGACTCTGGTGCTGGGAGGGATTGGGGGCAGGAGGAGAAGGGGACGACAGAGGATGAGATGGCTGGATGGCATCACTGACTCGATGGACGTGAGTCTGAGTGAACTCCGGGAGTTGGTGATGGACCGGGAGGCCTGGCGTGCTGCAATTCATGGGGTCGCAAAGAGTCAGACACGACTGAGCAACTGAACTGAAGTGACTATATAACATCCAGCTGAAGACTAGATGGGGTACTCTTCCTGCCCCCTTCTGATGCCTTTGTCAGAGGATTTCTCTATCTCCTTTATACTTTTATAAACTGTATTACACAAAAACTCTGAGCGATCAAGCCTGGTCTCTGGCCCCGGATTGAATTCTTCTCCTCCAGGGGCCAAGAATCCTGGTGTCTTTGCATGGTTCAACAACAACCTTTCAGTATTCCACCCTCTAGTCTCTGGGCAGTGACATCACCCTCTGATCTCTGTGCAGTGACCCCACCCTCTCAGGCCTGGACAGTGACCCCACCTTCCCATCCCTGGTCAGTGACCCCAGCAGTGACCTCACCCTTTGTCTCTGATTAGTGACCCCTTCTCTCTGGCTTGGAGAGTGACCACATCCTCTGATCTTTGGAAGTGACCTAACCCTCTTATATCAATGCATTGATCTTACAAGGTGGTCTCTGAGCATGGACCCACCCTCTGATCTCTGGGCAATGACCGCAGTCTCTGATCTCTGAGCAATGACCCTACCCTATGATCTAAGGCTAGTGATACCACCGTCTGATCTCTGGATAGTGACCTCATCCTCTGATCTCTTGATATTGACCCAACCGTCTGATCTCTGGGCAATTACCTCACCCTCTCAAGGCTGGACATGACTTCATCCTGTGATCTCTGGGCACTGAACTCAGTCTCTCCGTCCTGGAAGTGACCCCACCTCCTTAGTCCTGTGTAGTGACCTCACCATCTGATCTGTGTGCATAGATACCACCCTATTTTCTCTGGCAGTGACCCTACCATCTGAACTCTGGGCAGTGACCCCACTTTCTGATCTCTGGGCAGTGACCCCAGCCTCTGATCTCTGGGCATTCACCCCGCCATCTCAGGCCTGGACAGTGACCCCACCATCCCAGGCCTGGACAGTGACCCCAGCAGTGACCTCACTTTGTGTCTCTGATTAGTGACCCCTCCCCTATGGCTTGGAGAGTGACCAAACCCTCTGATCTTTGGGAAGTGACCTCACCCTCTCATATCAAGGCACTGACCTTACCCTGTGGTCTCTGGGAAGTGACCCCACCCTCTGATCTCTGGGCAATGATGTCAACCTCTGATCTCTGAGCATTGACCCCACCCTCTGATCTATGGATAGTGAACCTTCCCTCTGAGACCTGGACACTCACCCCACCTTCTGATCTCTGGGGAGAGATCCTACCCTCAGTTCTCTGGATACTTACCCTACCCACTAGGCCTGGACAGTGACCCTACCCTCTGATCTTGGGCAGAGACTGATCTCTGGGCAGTGAACCCATGCTCTGATCTCTGGGTACTGACATGACCCTCTGATCTCTGGGCAGTGACCCCACACTCTGAACTCTGGGCAATGGCCTCAGCCTCTGATCTCTGGGCAGTGACCTCAGTCTCTAAGGTCTGGCAATGACCCCACCCTATGATCTCTGGGCAGTTACCTTACCCTCTCAAGGCTGGACATGACTTTACCCTGTGATCTGTGGGCACTGACATCAGTCTCTCAGTCCTGGCAGTGACCTTACCCACTCAAGCCTGTGCAGTGACCTCACCTTCTGATCTGTGTGCACAGATCCCCCACTCTGATCTCTGGACAATGAACCTGCCCTCTCAGACCTGGACACTGGCACCACCTTCTGATCTCTGGGCAGTGATCCTACCCTCTATTCTCTAGACAGCTACCCTACCCTCTAGGCCTGGACAGTGATCCCAACCACTGATCTTTGGGCAGAGGCTGATCTCTGGGCAGTGACCTCCCCCTCTAGACCTGGACAGTGACCCCACCTTCTGATCTCTGGACAGTTACCCCACTCTCTCAGGCCTGAGCAGTGACATCTCCCTCTGATCTCTGGGCAGTGACCTAACCCTATGATTTCTGGGCAGTGATGCCACCCTCTTGTCTCTAGCTAGTGACCTCACCCTCTCAGACACAGACAGTGGCCTTACCCTCTGAGTTTTAACAGTGATCCCACACTCTAGGGACAAGACAGTGTCCCAACCCTCTGATTCTGGATAGTGACCCCAGCCTCTGATCTCTGGGAATTGACCCTGCCCTCTCAGGCCTGGACAGTGACCCCACCATCCCAGGCCTGGACAGTGACCCCAGCAATGACCTCATTCTCTGTCTCTGGTTAGTGACCCCTCCCCTCTGGCTTGGAGAGTGACCACACCCTCTTATCTTTGAGAAGTGACCTCACCTTCTCATATCAAGGCACTAACCCTATCCTGTGGTCTCTGGGCAGTGACCTCAGCCTCTGATGTCTGAGCAGTTACCTCACCCTCTCATGGCTGGACATGACCTGACCCTCTGATCTCTGGTCAATGACCTCAGTCTCTCAAGTCTGGCAATGTCCCCAACCTCTGATCTCTGGGCAGTTACTTTACCCTCTCAAGGCTGGACGTGACTTCACCCTGCGATCTCTGGGCACTCACCTCAGTCTCTCAGTCCTGGAAGTGACCTCACCACCTCAGGCCTGTGCAGTGACCTCACTTCTGATGTGTGCACAGATCCCACCCTCTTATCTCTGGACAGTGAACCTGCCCTCTGAGACCTGGACACTGATTCCACCTTCTGATCTCTAGAGAGAGATCCTATTCTCAGTTCTCTGGACAGTTACCCTACCCACTAGGCCTGGACAGTGACCCTACCCTCTGATTTGGGGCACAAACTGATCCCTGGGCAGTGACCCCTCCCTCTAGAACTGCACAGTGACCCCATCCTCTGATCTCTAGGCAATGAGCCTACCCTCTGATCTGTGAACAGTGACATCACCTTCTGATCTCTGGACAGTGAACCTCCCTCTGACTCTGGGGAAAGATCCCAACTTCTGATCTCTGGTCAGAATCCCACCCTCTGATCTCTGGACAGTGACCCCAGCCTCTGATCTCTGGGCAGTTACCTTACCCTCTCAAGGCTGGGCATGACTTCACCCTGTGATCTCTGGGCACTGACCTCAGTCTCTCAGTCCTGGAAGTGACCCCACCCAGTCGGGCCTGTGTAGTGACCTCACCATCTGATCTGTGTGCAGAGATGCCACCCTCTGATCTCTGGCAGTGACCCTACCATCTGAACTCTGGATAGTGACCCCACTTTCTGATCTCTGGGCAGGGACCCTACCCTCTGATCTCTGGGCAAATCCCACCTCTGTACTCTGGAGAGTGAACCCATGCTCTGATCTCTGGATACTGACATTACCCTGTGATCTCTGTGCAGTGACCCCATCCTCTGGTTTCAGGGCAGTGACACCCACCTCTGATCTCTCGGCACTGACCCCACCCTCTCATCTCTGGACAGTGACCTCATACTCAGAACTCTGAGTAGTGGCCCCACCATCTGGTCTCTGTGCAGTGACCCTGCCCTCTCAGACCTGGACAGTGGCCTTACCCTCCGATATTTTGACAGTAATCTGGAGACAAGACAGTGACCCAACCCTCTGATCTCTGGACAGTGACCCCAGCCTCTGATCTCTGGACAGTGACACCACTCTCTCAGGCCTGGACAGTGACCCCACCATCCCAGGCCTGGACAGTGACCCCAGCAGTGACCTCACTCTCTGTTTCTTGTTAGTGACCCCTCCCCTCTGGCTTGGAGAGTGACAACACCCTCTGTTCTTTGGGAAGTGACCTCACCTTCTGATGTGTGCAGAGATCCTACCCTCTGATCTATGTACAGTGAACCTGCCCTCTCAGACCTGGACTCTGACCCCACCTTCTGAGCTCTGGGCAAAGATCCTACCCTCTGTTCTCTTGATAGTTACCCTACCCTCTAGGCTTGGACAGTGACCCCACCCTCTGATCTCTGGGCAGAGACTGATCTCTGGGCAGTGACCCCTCCTCTCAGGCCTGTGCAGTGACCACATCCTCTGATTTCTGGGCAGGAATCCCACCCTCTGGTATCTGGGCAATGACCCTACCCTCTGATCTCTGGGCAGTGACCCTACCCACTGACCTCTGGGCACTGATCCTACCCTCTGATCTGTGAACAGTGACATCACCTTCTGATTTCTGGACAGTGACTGTACCCTCTCTTCTCTCGGCAGGTCCCACCTCTGATCTCTCAGCAGTGAACCCATGCTCTGATCTCTGGGTACTGACATCACTCTCTGATCTCTGGGCAGTGACCCCACCCTTTGAACTGTGGGCAATGACCTCAGCCTCTGATCTCTGAGCATTGACTGCACCCTCTGATCTAAGGATAGTGACATCACCCTCTGGTCTCTGGACAGTGACCTCATACTCTGATCTCTGGGCAGTTACCTCACCCTCTCAAGGCTGGATATGACTTCATCCTGTGATCTCTGGGCACTGACCTCAGTCTCTCAGTCCTGGAAGTGACCTCACGCCCTCAGGCCTGTGCAGTGACCTCAGCTTCTGATCTGTGTGCAGAGATCCCACCCTCTGATCTCTGGAAAGTGACCTTGTCCTCTCAGACCTGAACACTGACCCACCTTCTGATCTCTGACCAGAGATCCCACCCTCTGATCACTGGACAGTGACCCTCCCTCTGACTCTGGGGAAAGATCTCACCTTCTGATCTCTGGACAGTAACCCCACCCTCTCAGGTCCGTGCAGTGACCTGACCCTCTGACTTTGGTTAGCAACTCCCCCCCCCCCCACACACACTGTATGCCTGCAGAGTGACCACACCCTCTAATATCAAGGCACTGACCTTACCCTCTCGTCTCTTCACAGTGACCCCACCCACCGATCTCTGGGAAATGACCTCACCCTCTGATCTCTGTGCACTGACCCCCACTCTGATCTCTGGGCAGAGATCCCACCCTCTGATCTCTGGATATTGCTATCACCGTCTGATCTCCGGGTAGCGACTCCACCATCTCAGGCCTGGACAATGACCTAACCTACTCAGGCCAAGGCAGTGACCCCATCTCTGATCTCTCATTAGTGACCACACCCTCTCAGAACTGGAGAGTGACCATACCCTCTGATCACTGGACAGTGACCCCACCTTCTGATCTCTGGGCAGTGACCCTACCCTCTGATCTTTGGTCAGTGATCCCACTCTCTAATCTTTGGACAATGACGACCCTCTGATCTCTGAGTAGAGATCCCACCCTCTGATCTCTAGACAGTGACCCCACCCTCTCAGGCCTGCACTGTGTCCTCACCCTCTGATGTTTTAGCAGTGATCCCATAGTCTCAGGACTAGACAGTGACCCCACCCTTTGATCTCTGGGCAGACAGCTCATCCTCTGATCTCTAGCAGTGACCTCACCTTCTCATGTATCTCTGATGTCTGGGCATTAACGCCACCCTTTCATGCCTGGGCAGTGACCTCACGCTCTGTTCTCTGTGGAGTGACCTCACACTCTCAGGCCTGATCTGTGACCTCACCATCTGATCTCTGGGCAGCGACCTCACCCACTGATGTTTCAGCAGTCACCCATACTCTCAGAACTAGACTGTGACCCCACCCTCTGATCTCTTGACAGTTACAACACCCTCTCAAGGCTGGACATGACTTCACCCTGTGATTTCTGGGCACTGACCTCAGTCTCTCAATCCTGAAAGTGACCCCACCCAATCGGGCCTGTGTAGTGACCTCACGATCTAATCTGTGTGCATAGATGCCACCCTCTGATCTCTGGCAGCGACCCTACCATCTGAACTCAGGGCAGTGATCCCACTTTCTGATCTCTGGGCAGTGACCCTACCCTCTGATCTCTGGACACTGATCCTACCCTCTGATCTCTGGGCAGATCCCACCTCTGTACTCTGGAGAGTGAACCCATGCTCTGATTTCTGGATACTGACATTACCCTGTGATTTCTGGGCAGTGACCTCACCCTATGATATCTGGGCACTGACCCACCCTCTGACCTGTGAACAGTGACATCACCTTCTGATCTCTGGACAGTGACTCTATCCTCTGATCTCTGGGCAGATCCCACCTCTGATCTCTGGGCAGAGACCCCATCCTCTGAACTCTGGGAAATGACCTCACCCTCTGATCTCTGAGCATTGACCCCACCCTCTGATATCTTAATAGTGACATCACCCTCTGATCTCTGAACAGTGACTTCACCCAATGATTTCTGGGAAGAGACAGATCTCTGGGAAGATATCCCACCCTCTGATCTCTGGAAAATGACACACCATCTGATCTCAAAGCAGTGACCTCTCCAACTCAGGCCTGGACAATAAGCCACCTACTAGGGCCAGGGAGGTGACTCGGTCTCCGATCTCTGGGGAGTAACCCAATCCTCTCAGGCCTGGACAGTGACCTCACCCTCTCAGGCCAGGACAGTGACCCCACCTCTTATCTCTGGTTAGTGACTGCACCTTCTCAGGACTGGAGAGTGACCACACCCTCTGATCTCTGGGCACTGACCTCAGTCTCTCAGTCCTGGAAGTGACCTCACCCCCTCAGGCCTGTGCAGTGACCTCACCTTCTGATCTGTATGCAGAGATCCCACCCTCTGATCTCTGGACAGTGACTCTGCCCTCTCAGACCTGGACAGTGACCCCACCTTCTCATCTCTGGGCAGAGATCCCACCTTCTCACGGCTGGACATGACTTCACCCTCACTCTCTCAGATCTGGCCATGATCCTGTCAGGTAGGTAGAATAGGGAAAAGGAGTCCAAAATGGAGGCGGCTAAAAGACAAGGAAGGTCAAAGGAAGGTCCAAGGACCAGAGTGAAGACTTCAGGCAGAACAAACAGCACTCCTGGCTAAGCCCAATTTGCATAGGGCAGGCCCAGGTGGAGGAAAAAAACATATAAAAGGAGGAGCCAAAGTGCTCTCTCATGGATTCTCTCTCCCGCGTGCGTGCGCTCTTTTCTCTCTCTCTCTCTCTCTCTCTCTCTCACTCTCCTGCTATCTTCTAAATAAAATAGAGCTGTAACACTGATTTGCCTAAGAGCTGTAGCATGGTTCGTCCAAGACCCAAGAGCTGTGACGCACCGAGGGCTTTAATGTCCGTAGCTCCAAATCTTTGTTGTGACGAGACAAAGAACTGAGGAACATACACTCAAAATCCCACCCCCTCAGGCCTGTGCAGTAACCTCACCCTCTGATCTCTGGATAGTTACCCTGCCCTCTAGGGCTAGACAGTGCCCCACCCTCTGATCTTTGAGCAGTCACACCACCCTCTCAAGCCTGGGATTTATCCATATGTTCTAGGCCTGGGCTATGACTCCACCCTCTGATCTTTGGGCAGAGACTGATTTCTGGGCAGTGACCCCTCCCTCTCAGACCTGGACAGTGACTCCGGCCTCTGATCTCTGGGCACAGATTCCACCCTCTCAGGCCAGGGCAGTGACCCCATCTCTGATCTCTGGGCAGTAACCCCTCACTCTCTGGCCTGTGCAGTGACCTCACCCTTTGACTTTGGTTAGCAACCCCCCACCCAGTGCCTGGAGAGGACCATACCCTCTGGTCTTTGGGAAGTGACCTCACCCTCTGATATCTAGGCACTGACCTTACCCTCTGATCTCTGGATAGAGATCCCATCCTCTGATCTCTGGATATTGGCATCACGGTCTGATCTCTGGGCAGTGACTCCACCATCTCAGGCCTAAACAATGACCCCACCTACTCAGGCCAGGGAAGTGACCTCATCTCTGGTCTCTCATTAGTGACTGTACTCTCTCAGGACTGGACAGTGACCGTACCCTCTGATCTCTGGGCACTGACCTCAGTCTCTCAGTCCTGGAAGTGACCTCCCTTCTCAGGACTGGGCAGTTACCTCCCCTCTCAGGCCTGGGCAGTGACCTCACCCTCTGATCTCTGGGGAAAGATCCCACCCTCTGATCTCTGGACAGTGACTGCATCCTCTCAGGCCTGGACTATGCCCCCACACTCTGGTCTTTTGGAAGTTACCCTGAACTCTCAGGCTTGAACTGTGACCCCACCCTCTGATATCTGGACAGGTATCTCACCCTCTGATCTCCAGATAGTGACATTCTGTGATCTAGGCTCTGACCTCACCCTCTCAGGCCTGGAGAGTGACCTCACCCTCTGATATTTAGGCACTGACCTCAGCCTCTGATCTCTGGGCAGTAACCCCACCCTCTGATCTCTGGGCAGTGACCTCACCCAGTGATATCTGGTTAGATATCCCACACTCTCAGGCCTGGGAAGTGACCCTGTTCTGAATCCCTGATGCCTGCCCCAGTCTCATGGACTCTGGTGGTGGCCCCATCCACTAGCCCTGACTAGCAGCCCCATACCCTCCTTCACTAACTTCGAGCTGACCTGCTCATGCCTGGTCAGTGGCACTGCCCAACAAAACCACATCTTTGGCTCTGGTGTCTGCATCCATGGCTCTTCCAGTTATTCTTCCTTCATGTGTTCCTCTCTATTCCTTCGAGGCCAGATTGAGTTGTAAAATTCTCAAAAACTCTGTCAGCCTCCCTGCAATTCACAGAAGTCCATGCCATCAGTAAAGAGGTTTATCCACAGAGCTCAACTGGATAACTACATCTCTATTCCTAGCTTCTGCTGGTGTGGTTGATTGGATCCTAAAGTCATACTCATAACCTCTTATTAAAGATTGTCCAGCCACACCTTTGTTGTTCTCTTCAGAGTGACTTTCTCATTTTTTGCAATGTGGTTAGGCTGAGAATATTTCAAACCTTCAAATTCTGATTCCTTTCTGCTTAACAGTTTGTTCCTTAATTTATTTCTTTCCTCTCACTTCTTCTTGTAAGCAGTAAGGAGAAACTACACTGCAACATTCTACACCTTGTGAGGAAATTTTCTTAGCTAACTAAATTTCATCACTTAAAAGTTCTACTTACCAACATCATAAGATAATTCAGCCAAGTACTTTGCTATATTTTAATAAGGATCACCTTTCTTGTAGTGTCCAACAACTTGTTTCTCATTTCCATCTGTTAGTCACTTTAGTCGGAGAAGGCAACCACACCCCACTTCAGTACTCTTGCCTGGAAAATCCCATGGATGGAGGAGCCTGGTAGGCTGCAGTCCATGGGGTCGCTAAGAGTTGGACACGACTGAGCGACTTCCTTTTCAATTTTCACTTTCATGCATTGGAGACGGAAATGGCAACCCATTCCAGTGTTCTTGCCTGGAGAATACCAGGGATAGGGGAGCCTGGTGGGCTTCCGTCTATGGAGTCACACAGAGTCAGACACGACTGAAGCGACTTAGCAGTAGCAGCAGTAGCAGCAGTCACTTTAGTCATGTCTAACTCTTGGTGACTCCGTGGACTGTAGCCTGCCAGGCTCCTTTGTCCATGGGATTCTCCAGGAAAGAGTACTGGAGTGGGTTGCCATCCCCTTCTGCAGGGGATATTCTTGATCCAGGAATTGAACTTGGGTATCTTATATTGCAGGCAGATTGTTTACCATCTGAGCCACCAGGGAAGAACCTCTTGAAAAGCACCTTTAATATTAATATTTCAAGCAAAATTCTCTTTGAGGCAATCTAGGCTTATTCTATCACGAACCTCAAAATTCTAGCATCTACCCATTTGTGTTTGTGGTTAGTCGCTAAGTCATGTCCAACTCTTTGTGACCCATTGAGTTGCAGTCCACCAGGCTCCTCTGTCTGTAGAGTTTTCCAGGCAATAATACTGGGTAAGTTTGTGCCATTTCCTCTTCCAGGGAATAAAGGAATGGCAAACCACTTCAGTATTCTTGCCTGAGAACCCCATGAACAGTATGAAAAGGCAAAAAGATAGGATGCTGAAAGATGAACTCCCCAGGTCGGTAGGTGCCCAATGTGTTACAGGAGATCAGTGGAAAAAGAACTCCAGAAAGAATGAAGAGATGGAGCCAAAGCAAAAACAACAGCCAGCTGTGGATGTGACTGGTGATGGAAGTAAAGTCCAATGCTGTAAAGAGCAATATTGCATAGGAACCAGGAATGTTAGATCCATGAATCAAAGAAAATTGGGAGTGGTCAAACAGGAGATGGCAAGAGTGAACACTGACATTTTAGGAGTCAGCAAACTAAAATGGACTGGAATAGGTGAATTTAACTCATGACTTTTATATCTACTACTGTGGGCAAGAATCCCTTAGAAAAAATGGAGTAGCCATCATGGTCAACAAAAGAGTCCAAAATGCAGTACTTGGATGCAATCTCATAAATGACAGAATGATCTCTGTTCGTTTCCAAGGCAAACCATTCAATATCACAGTAATCCAAGTCTATTCCCTGACCAGTAATGCTGAAGAAGTTGAAGTTGAATGATTCTATGAAAATCTATAAGAACTTCCAGAACTAACACCCAAAAAAGATGTCCATTTCATTATAGGGGACTGAAATGCAAGAGTAGGAAGTCAAGAAATACCTGGAGTAACAGGCAAATTTGGCCTTGGAGTATAGAATGAAGCAGGGCAAAGGCTAACCGAGTTTTGTCAAGAGAATGCCCTGATCATAGCAAACATCCTCTTCCAACAACACAAGAGAAGACTCTACACATGGACATCACCACATGGCCAATATAAAAATCAGATTGATTATATTCTTTGCAGCCAATGATGGAAAAGCTCTATACAGTCAGCAAAAACAAGACTGGGAGCTGACTGTGGCTCAGATCATGAACTCCTTGTTGCTGAATTCAGACTTAAATTTAAGAAAGTAGGGGAAACCACTAGACCATTCAGGTATGACCTAAATCAAATCCCTTATGATTATTCAATGGAAGTGACAAATAGATTCAAGGGATTAGGTCTGATAGAGTGCCTGAAAAACTGTGGATGGAGGTCCATGACACTGTACAGGAGGCAGTGATCAAGACCATCTCCAAGAAAAAGAAATGCAAAAAGGAAGAATGGTTGTCTGAGGAGACCTTACAAGTAGCTGTGAAAAGAATAGAAGTGAAAGACAAAGGAGAAAAGGAAAGATACACCCATTTGAATGCAGAGTTCTAAAGAATAGCAAGGAGAGATAAGAAAGCCTTCCTCAGTGATCAATGCAAAGAAATAGAGGAAAACAATAGGATGTGAAAGACTAGAGATGTCTTCAAGAAAATTAGAGTTATCAAGGGGACATTTCATGAAAAGATGGGCACAATAAAGGACAGATATGTTATGGACCTAATAGAAGCAGAAGATATTAAGAAGACATGGCAAGAATACACAGAAGAAGTACACAAAAAAATCTTATGACCCAGGTAACCACGATGGTGTGATCACTTACCTAGAGCCAGACATCATGGAGTGTGAAGTCAAGTGAGCCTTAGGAAGCATCACTATGAACAAAGCTAGTGGAGGTGATGGAATTCCAGTTGAGCTATTTCAAATCCCAAAAGATGATGCTGTGAAAGTGCTGCACTCAATATGTCAGCAAATTTGGAAAACTCAGCAGTGGCCACAGGACTGGAAAAGGTCAGTTTTCACTCCAATCCCAAAGAAAGTCAATGCCAAAGAATGCTCAAACTACAGCACAATTGAAACTCATCTCACACATTAGCAAAGTAATGTTTAAAATTCTCCAATCCGGGCTTCAACAGTACATGAACCATGAACTTCCAGATGTTCAGGCTGGTTTTAGAAAAGGCAGAGGAAACAGAGATCAAAGTGTCACCATCCGCTGGATCATTGAAAAAGCAAGAGAAAAACATCTACTTCTGCTTTATTGACATACAATGGCCAAAGCCACTGACTGTGTGGATCACAACAAACTGTGGAAAATTCTTAAAGAGATGGGAATACCAGACCACCTGACATGCCTCCTGAGAAATCTGTATGCAGGTCAAGAAGCAACAGTTAAAACTGAACATGGAACAACAGACTGGTTCCAAATGGGGAAAGGAATACATCAGGGGTGTATATTGTCAACCCTACTTTTTTAACTTAAATGCAGAGTACATCATGAGAAATGCTGGGCTGGAAGAAACACAAGCTGGAATCAAGATTTCCGGGAAAAATATCAATAACCTCAGATATGCAGATGACACCACCCTTATTGAAGAAAGTAAAGAAGAGCTAAAGAGCCTCTTGATGAAAGTGAAAGAAAAGAGTGAAAAATTTGGCTTAAAAGTAAACATTCAGAAAACTAAGATCATGGCATCTGGTCCCATCACTTCATGGCAAATAGATGGAGAAACAATGGAAACAGTGTGAGACTTTATTTTTGGGGGTTCCAAAATCACTGCAGATGGTGACTGCAGCCATGAAATTAAAAGACACTTAATTCTTGGAAGAAAAGTTATGGCCAACCTAGAGAGCATATTAAAAGCAGAGACATTACTTTGCCAGCAAAGGTCCATCTAGTCAAACTTTGGTCTTTCCAGTAGTCATGTATGGATGTGAGAGTTGGACTATAAAGAAGGCTGAGCACCGAAGAACTGATACTTTTGAACTGTGGTGTTGGAGAAGACGCTTGAGTCCCTTGAACAGCAAGGAGACCTAACCAGTCGATGCTAAAGGAAATCAGTCCTGAATATTCATTGGAAAGACTGATGTTGAAGCTGAAACTCCAATATTTTGGCCACCTGATGCAGAGAACTGACTCATTTGAAAAGACTCTGATCCTGAGAATGATTGAAGGTGAGAGAAGAAGGGCTCGACTAAGGATGGGACGGTTGGATGGCATCACTGACTCTATGGACATGAGTTTGAGTAAGCTCTGGGAGTTCGTGATGGACAGGGAAGCCTGGTGTGCTGCAGTCCATGGGATCGCAAAGAGTTGGACATGACTGAGTGACCTGGAATGTCAGGTCCATGAATCAAGGCCAATTGGAAGTGGTCAAACGAGAGATGGCAAGAGTGAATGTCGACATTCTAGAAATCAGCAAACTCAAATGTACTGGAATGGGTGAATTTAACTTAGATGACCACTACATCTACTACTGTGGGCAGGAATCCCTCAGAAGAAATGGAGTGGCCATCATGGTCAACAAAAGAGTCCAAAATGCAGTACTTGGATGCAATCTCAAAAACGACAGAATGATCTCTGTTCGTTTCCAAGGCAAACCATTCAATATCACAGTAATCCAAGTTTATGCCCCAACCAGTAATGCTGAAGAAGCTGAAGTTGAATGGTTCTATGAAGACCTACAAGACCTTTTAGAACTAACACGCAAAAAAGATGTCCTTTTCATTACAGGGGACTGGAATGCAAAAGTAGGAAGTCAAGAAACACCTGGAGTAACAGGCAAATTTGGCCTTGGAATATGGAATGAAGCAGGGCAAAGACTAATAGAGTTTTGCCAAGAAAATGCACTGGTCATAACAAACCCCCTCTTCCAACAACACAAGAGAAGATTGTATACATGGACATCACCAGATGGTCAACACCGAAATCAGATTGATTATATTCTTTGCAGCCAAAGATGGAGAAGCTCTATACAGTCAGCCAAAACAAGACCAGGAGCTGACTGTGGCTCAGACCATGAACTTCTTATTGCCAAATTCAGACTTAAATTGAAGAAAGTAAGGAAAACCACTAGACCATTCAGGTATGACCTAAATCAAATCCCTTATGATTATACACTGGAAGTGAGAAATAGATTTAAGGGCCTAGATCTGATAGATAGAGTGCCTGATGAACTATGGAATGAGGTTCGTGGCATTGTACAGGAGACAGAGATCAAGACCATCATCATGGAAAAGAAATGGAAAAAAGCAAAATGGCTGTCTGGGCAGGCTTTACAAATAGCTGTGAAAAGAAGAGAAGCAAAAAGCAAAGGAGAAAAGGAAAGATATAAGCATCTGAATGCAGAGTTCCAAAGAATAGCAAGAAGAGATAAGAAAGCCTTCTTCAGCGATCAATGCAAAGAAATAGAGGAAAGCAACAGAATGGGAAAGACTAGGGATCTCTTCAAGAAAATCAGACACACTGAGGAAACCAGAAGGGAAAGAGACACGTGTATCCCAATGTTCATCGCAGCACTGTTTATAATAGCCAGGACATGGAAGCAACCTAGATGTCCATCAGCAGATGAATGGATAAGAAAGCTGTGGTACATATACACAATGGAGTATTACTCAGCCATTAAAAAGAATACATTTGAATCAGTTCTAAGGAGGTGGATGAAACTGGAGCCTATTATACAGAGTGAAGTAAGCCAGAAGGAAAAACATAAATACAGTATACTAATGCATATATATGGAATTTAGAAAGATGGTAACAATAACCCGGTGTACGAGACAGCAAAAGAGACACTGATGTATAGAACAGTCTTATGGACTCTGTGGGAGAGGGAGAGGGTGGGAAGATTTGGGAGAGTGGCATTGAAACATGTAAAATATCATGTAGGAAACGAGTTGCCAGTCCAGGTTCGATGCACGATGCTGGATGCTTGGGGCTGGTGCACTGGGACGGCCCAGAGGGATGGTATGGGGAGGGAGGAGGGAGGAGGGTTCGGGATGGGGAACACATGTATGCCTGTGGCGGATTCATTTTGATATTTGGCAAAACTAATACAATTATGTAAAGTTTAAAAATAAAATAAAATTAGAAAAATAAAAAAAGAAAATCAGAGATACCAAAGGAACATTTCATGCAAAGATGGGCTAGATACAGACAGAAATGGTATGGACCTAACAGAAGCAGAAGATATTAAGAAGAGGTGGCAAGAATACACAGAAGGACTGTATAAAAAAGATCTTCATGACCCAGATAATCATGATGGTGTGATCACTGACCTAGAGCCAGACATCCTGGAATGTGAAGTCAAGTGGGCCTTAGAAAGAATCACTATGAACAAAGCTAGTGGAGGTGATGGAATTTCAGTTGAGCTATTCCAAATCCTGAATGATGATGCTGTGGAAGTGCTGCACTCAATATGCCAGCAAATTTGGAAAACTCGGCAGTGGCCACAAGACTGGAAAAGGTAAGTTTTCATTCCAATCCCAAAGAAAGGCAATGCCAAAGAATGCTCAAACTACCACACAATTGCACTCATCTCACACACTAGTAAAGTAATGCTCAAAATTCTCCAAGCCAGGCTTCAGCAATATGTGAACCGTGAACTTCCAGATGTTCAAGCTGGTTTTAGAAAAGGCAGAGGAACCAGAGATCAAATTGCCAACATCCGCTGGATCATGGAAAAAGCAAGAGAGTTCCAGAAAAGCATCTATTTCTGCTTTATTGACTATGCCAAAGCCTTTGACTGTGTGGATCACAATAAACTGTGGAAAATTCTGAAAGTGATGGGAATACCAGACCACCTGATCTGCCTCTTGAGAAATTTGTATGCAGGTCAGGAAGCAACAGTTAGAACTGGACATGGAACAACAGACTGGTTCCAAATAGGAAAAGGAGTACCTCAAAGCTGTATATTGTCACCCTGTTTATTTAACTTATATGCAGAGTACATGATGAGAAACGCTGGACTGAAAGAAACACAAGCTGGAATCAAGATTTCTGGGAGAAATATCAATAACCTCAGATATGCAGATGACACCACCCTTATGGCAGAAAGTGAAGAGGAACTAAAAAGCCTCTTGATGAAAGTGAAAGTGGAGAGTGAAAAAGTTGGCTTAAAGCTCAACATTCAGAAAATGAAGGTCATAGCATCCGGTCCCATCACTTCATGGGAAATAGATGGGGAAACAGTGGAAACATTGTGAGACTTTATTTTTCTGGGCTCCAAAATCGTTACAGATGGTGACTGCAGCCATGAAATTAAAAGACGCTTACTCCTTGGAAGGAAAGTTAAGACCAACCTAAATAGCATATTCAAAAGCAGAGACATTACTTTACCAACAAGGGTTCGTCTAGTCAAGGCTATGGTTTTACCAGTGGTCAAGTATGGCTATGAGAGTTGGACTGTGAAGAAGGCTGAGCACTGAAGAATTGATGCTTTTGAACTGTGGTGTTGGAGAAGACTCTTGAGAGTCCCTTGGACTGCAAGGAGATTCAACCAGTCCATTCTGAATGAGATCAGCCCTGGGATTTCTTTGGAAGGAATGATGCTAAAGCTGAAACTCCAGTACTTTGGCCACCTCATGCGAAGAGTTGACTCATTGGAAAAGACTCTGATGCTGGGAGGGACTGGGGGCAGGAGGAGAAGGGGACGACAGAGGATGAGATGGCTGGATGGCATCACTGACTCGATGGATGTGAGTCTGAGAGAACTCCGGGAGTTGGTGATGGACAGGGAGGCCTGGCGTGATGTGATTCATGGGGTCGCAGAGTCGGACACGACTGAGTGACTGATCTGAGTGACTCAACTGAACTGAACTGAACTTCCATGGGATCTTCCCTACCTGTGAATTGAGCCCATGTCTCCTGCATTAGCAGGTGGATTCTTTTCCACTGAGCTACCTGGGAAGCCCTCATCTACCCACTGAAAGTGAAAGGGAAATTGAAGTCGTGTCCGACTCTTTTCGACCCCATGGACTGCAGTCTACCAGGCTCATCCACCCATGGGATTTTCGAGGGAAGAATACTGGAGTGGCTTGCCATTTCCTTCTCCAGGGGATCTTCTCAACCTAGGGATTGAACCCAGGTCCCACGCATTGTAGGCCGAAGCTTTGTTGTCTGAGCCACCAGGGAAGTCCTCAAATGTACCCACTACTCAGTTCCAATTTTTAAGACATTTAAATTTAGGATGAAATTCCACATTTTTAGGTATTTGTTATAGCCATACAGTATCCCACTTGCCAATACCAAAATTGGTATTAGTGTTCTAGAACTGCCTTAACAGAGTACTGAAAAGCGGGTGGCTTAAAGCAACAGAAATGTATTGTCTCAGTCATGGAGACTGGAAGTCTGAAATTAAGGTGTCAGTAGGGCCATGCCCCCTCTGAGTCTGCAGAAGGCTCCTTCTCTGCCTTTTCTTGGCTTCTGGGGATTTTCCAGCAGTCTTTGGTATCCCTTGACTTTCAAGTGAGTAACTCTAATCTCTGCCTTCATCATCGCCTGACATTATCCCTGTACATGTGTCTCTTCACACAAACTATTGTAGTATAGCTGATTTGCAATGTTAGGTTAGTTTGAGGTGTACAACACAGTGATTCAACCTTATTGAATGTCTTCTTTTTTTATTTAAAATAATTTATTTATTTTAATTGAAGGCTAGTAACTTTACAATATTGTAGTGGTTTTCGCCAAACATTGACATGAATCAGCCACAGGTGCACGTGTGTTCCTCATCCAGAACCCACCTCCCACCACCCTCCCCATCCCATCCCTCAGGGTCATCCCAGTGCACCAGCCCCGAGCACCCTGTCTTATGCATCGAACCTGGACCAGCGATCAACTTCACATATGATAATATACACATTTCAAAGCTACCTTCTCAAATCATCCCACCCTCGCCTTCTCCCACAGAGCCCAAAAGACTGTTCTTTACATCTGTGTCTCTTTTGCTGTCTCACATATAGGGTCATCATCACCATCTTTCTAAATTCCATATATATGCATTAGTATACTGTATTGGTGTTTTTCTTTCTGACTTACTTCACTCT
Source organism: Bos grunniens (assembly GCF_055505025.1). Classification (NCBI taxonomy): domain Eukaryota; kingdom Metazoa; phylum Chordata; class Mammalia; order Artiodactyla; family Bovidae; genus Bos; species Bos grunniens. The sequence goes on along the minus strand of NC_141194.1, from coordinate 79,877,634 downwards.
GTATAATAGGCTCCAGTTTAATCCATCTCATTAGAACTGATTCAAATGCATTATTTTTAATGGCTGAGTAATATTCCATTTTGTATATGTACCACTGCTTTCTTATGCATTCATCGACTGATGGACATCTACGTTGCTTCTGTGTCCTGGCTATTGTAAACAGTGCTATGACGAACATTGGGATATATGTGTCTCTTTCAATTCTGGTTTCCTCAGTGTGTATGCCCAGCAGTGGGATTGCTGGGTAATATGGCAGTTCTATTTCCAGTTTTTTAAGGAATCTCCACACTGTTCTCCATAGTGGCTGTACTAGTTTGCACTCCCACCAACAGTGTAAGAGGGTTCCTTTTTCTCTGCACCCTCTCCAGCATTTATTGTTTGTAGACTTTTTGATAGCAACCATTCTGATTGGCATGAGATGGTACCTCATAGTGGTTTTGATTTGCATTTCTCTGATAATGAGTGATGTTGAGGATCTTTTCATGTGTTTGTTAGCCATCTGTATGTCTTCTTTGGAGAAATGTCTATTTAGTTCTTTGGCCCATTTTTTATTGGGTCGTTTATTTTTCTGGAATTGAGCTGCAGGAGCTGCTTGTATATTTTTGAGATTAATTCTTTGTCAGTTGCCTCTTTTGCTATTATTTTCTCCCATTCTGAAGGCTGTCTTTTCACCTTTCTTATAGTTTCCTTCATTGTGCAAAAGCTTTTAAGTTTAATTAGGTCCCATTTGTTTATTTTTGCTTTTATTTCCATTATTCTGGGAGGTGGGTCGTAGAGGATCCTGCTGTGATGTATGTCAGATAGTGTTTTGCCTATGTTTTCCTCTAGGAGTTTTATAGTTTCTGGTCTTACGTTTAGATATTTAATCCATTTTGAGTTTATTTTTGTGTATGGTGTTAGAAATTGTTCTAGTTTCATTCTTTTACATGTGGTTGACCAGTTTTCCCGGCACCACTTGTTAAAGAGATTGTCTTTTCTCCATTGTATTGGGCGTCTTCTTCTAAGGGCATCTGTTATGTTGGATTAGAAACCCACCAACCCAGGTGGCACTAGTGGTAAAGAACCTACCAACCAATGCAGGAGACATAAGAGACATGGGTTCAATCCCTGGATTGGGAAGATCCCCTGGAGAAAGAAATGGCAACTTACTCCAGTACTCTTGCCTGGAGAATCCCATGGACAGAGGAGCCTGGCAGGCTATAGTCCATGGGGCCACAAAGAGTTGGACATGACAAGGTGACTAACACTTTCACTACTCCAATATGGCTTCAACTTAGCTAATCACATCAGCAGTGCTCTGAGGAACTACGGGCTAGGACTTCATTGTATCTTTTTTTGCAGGGGGGGGTGGGGACACAACTTAAGCCATAACAGAGCCTAAACAAGGTGAGGAAGGTCTCCTTGTGTGTGGGTGGCCTGCCACAGAGAGTCAGAGCTGGAGCAAGGTGAGGAAGGTGTCCACACATGTAGGTGGCATGGTGTGGGTGTTGGATCTTGAGCAGTGTGAGTGGGGCATCTAGTCATGAAAAGTCGGTGAGAGGTGTGTTGGGTTTCTGAGCCTGAAGAGGGTAACCAAGGCTGTGCTCTAGGTGGGGGTGTTTGAGAAGAAGTCTAATAGGGATTGTCAGAACATGATGGAGTCATCATGCAGGAAAGTCATCCATGCAGGAGGGATGAACTAGCTTGGAGTGCTGGAGCCCAAGCAAGGTGAGGAAGGTGATTATATGTGTGACAGCCTGACATGGGTTGTCAGTCATCATGGGACATTATTGAGGCTACTGGCAGAGCTTGAGGTCTGAAAATTTTATGGTTGTATTCTGCTTGGGTTTCCCTGGTGGTTCAGATGGTAAAGAATGTGCCTGCAATGCGGGAGACCTGGATTCAGTCCCTGGGTCAGGACATCCCCTGGAGGAGGGCATGGCAACCCACTCCAGTATTCTTGGACTTCCCTGGTGGCTCAGACAGTAAAGAATCTGCCTGCAATGTGAGAGACCTGGGTTTGATCGCTGGGTCAGGAAGATCCCCTGGAGGAGGGCATGGCAACCCTCTCCAGTATTCTTGCCTGGAGAATCCTCATGGACAGAGGTGACTGGCGGGCTACAGTCCATGGGGTCACAAAGAGTCGGATATGACTGAGCGGCTCAGCACAGCACAGAACATTCTGCTTATGCAGGGAAATGTTTTTGCTTATATTAAATAGTAAAGAATTGGGGGCATAAAATCAGCAACTAAAAAAAATCTCTTTGGGAATTCCCTGTCAGCCCAGTGGTTAGGACTCAGTGGTCTCACTGCCAGGGCCCCAGGTTCAATCCCTGGTCCAGGAACTAAGATTCCATAAGCCATGAGGCCAGAAAAAAAAAAGCTCTTCTAACTATACTTGTAACTTTTCTGTAAGTTTTAAAATAGAAAGTAATTAAAAACTCTGAAGTACATATGGCAGCATGTTATATAATTCTAGAGATCTCGGTGGTGTATACCATATATGTTATGGTATATTATTATGATATCTCTAGTTTTCTAGCTGATTATAATACTTCAAAGTAAAAATATTCAAAAATGAAAGGTGATATATGCTTAGTATAGAAAACAAGAAAGGAAATCATTCATGAGCTCATTGCCCAAAGACAGTGTTAACACTGTGTATATTTCCTTTATGTTGAAAAAAGACAATCACAAAAGTAACCTGAACTTGGTGGTATAAGTGTTTGAAGGTCAGGTGATTTTTTTAAGGTTAAAATCAGATAGTTCAATTTTTTTTTTCCTTTTAGAGGAAAATTGGAAATTCCTCAAGTTAATGTGGGAATATGCGTTAGCCTCTCAGTCTCATCCGACTCTTTGAGACCCCATGGACTGCAGCCCTCCAGGCTCTTCTGTCCATGGGATTCTCCAGGCAAGAATACTGGAGTGGGTTGCCATTTCCTTCTCCATAATATGGAAGCCTTAGGAATCAGCAAACTCAAATGGACTGGAATGGGTGAATTTAACTCAGACGACCATTATATCTACTACTGCAGGCAGGAATCCCTTACAAGAAATGGAGTGGCCATCATGTTCAACAAAAGAGTCTGAAATGCAGTACTCAGATGCAATCTCAAAAACGACGGAAAGATCTCTGTTCGTTTCCAAGGCAAACCATTCAACATCACAGTAATCCAAGTATATGCCCCAACCAGTAACGCCGAAGAATTTGAACGGTTCTATGAAGACCTACAAGACCTTTTAGAACTAACACCCAAAAAAGATGTCCATTTCATTATAGTAGTTCAGTTCATTTCAGTCGCTCAGTCGTGTCCGACTCTTTGCGACCCCATGAACCTCAGCACGCCAGGCCTCCCTGTCCATCACCAACTCCCAGAGTTCACACAGACTCATGTCCATCGAGTCAGTGATGCCATCCAGCCATCTCATCCTCTGTCATCCCCTTCTCCTCCTTCCCCCAATCCCTCCCAGCATCAGAGTCTTTTCCAATGAGTCAACTCTTCGCATGAGGTGGCCAAAATACTGGAGTTTCAGCTTTAGCATCATTCCTTCCAAAGAAATCCCAGGGCAGATCTCATTCAGAATGGACTGGTTGAATCTCCTTGCAGTCCAAGGGACTCTCAAGAGTCTTCTCCAACACCACAGTTCAAAGGCATCAATTCTTCAGCACTCAGCTTTCTTCACAGTCCAACTCTCATATCCATACATGACCACTGGAAAAACCATAGCCTTGACTAGACAGACCTTCGTTGGCAAAGTAATGTCTCTGATTTTGAATATGCTATCTAGGTTGGTCATAACTTTCCTTCCAAGGAGTAAGCATCTTTTAATATCATGGCTGCAATCACCATCTGTAGTGATTTTGGAGCCCCCAAAAATAAAGTCTGACACTGTATCCAGTTTCCCCATCTATTTCCCATGAAGTGATGGGACCAGATGCCATGATCTTCATTTTCTGAATGTTGAGTTTTAAGCCAACTTTCTCACTCTCTTCTTTCACCTTCGTCAAGAGGCTTTTTAGTTCCTCTTCACTTTCTGCCATAAGGGTGGTGTCATCTGCATATCTGAGGTTATTGATATTTCTCCTGGCAATCTTGATTCCAGCTTGTGCTTCTTCCAGCCCAGCATTTCTCATGATGTACTCTGCATATAAGTTAAATAAGCAGGGTGACAATATACAGCCTTGAGGTACTCCTTTTCCTACTTGGAACCAGTCTGTAGTTCCATGTCCCATTCTAACTGTTGCTTCCTGACCTGCATACAAATTTCTCAAGAGACAGGTCAGGTCGTCTTACAAATAGCTGTGAAAAGAAGAGAAGCGAAAAGCAAAGGAGAAAAGGAAAGATATAAGCATCTGAATGCAGAGTTCCAAAGAAGAGCAAGAAGAGATAAGAAAGCCTTCCTCAGCAATCAATGCAAAGAAATAGAGGAAAACAGCAGAATGGGAAAGACTAGAGATCTCTTCAAGAAAATTAGAAATACCAAGGGAACATTTCATGTAAAAATGGGCTCGATAAAGGACAGAAATGGTATGGACCTAACAGAAGCACAAGATATTAAGAAGAGGTGGCAAGAATGCACAGAACTGTATAAAAAAGATCTTAACGACCCAGATAATCATAATGGTGTGATCACTGACCTAGAGCCAGACATCCTGGAATGTGAAGTCAAGTGGGCCTTATAAAGCATCACTATGAACAAAGCTAGTGGAGATGATGGAATTCCAGTTGAGCTATTTCAGATCCTGAAAAATGATGCTGTGAAAGTGCTGCACTCAATATGCCAGCAAATTTGGAAAACTCAGCAGTGGCCATAGGATTGGAAAAGATCAGTTTTCATTCCAATCCCAAAGAAATGCAATGCCAAAGAATACTCAAACTACCACACAATTGCACTCATGTCACACGCTACTAAAGTAATGCTCAAAATTCTCCAAGCCAGGCTTCAGCAATACGTGAACTGTGAACTTCCAGATGTTCAAGCTGGTTTTAGAAAAGGCAGAGAAACCAGAGACCAAATTGCCAACATCTGCTGGATCATCGAAAAAGCAAGAGAGTTCCAGAAAAACATCTCTTTCTGCTTTATTGACTATGCCAAAACCTTTGACTATGTGGATCACATACACATTACCAGATGTTAAAAAATGGTATTGTTTAACTGCTTTCTAGATGAGAGATCAGCAGAGGATTTCATTGGATAAATGAGCCCCAGTACTAGGTAGGATCCCTGGAGAGGGGCATGGCAATCCACTCCAGTATTCTTGCCTGGAGAATCCCATGAACAGAGGAGACCAGCAGGCTACAGTCTATGGGGTTGCACAGTGTCAGACACGACTGAAGCGACTCAGCCAGGGTGCACACACTAGGTAGGATAACATTTGTGTTGTGCATTTGTGGGTTTTCTCTGCTCGCCAGTCATACCCCACCCCCATGTACTTGTTCACCTGTGCGATGACCTCGCTAAGCCACTCTCTGACCCGAGGTCAGACACAAAAGCTCAAGCCACCTGATGGAAAATCATGATAAGGCTCCAACTCTCCGTATGCTCCACACGAAAGGAGGTTGACCTCCAAAGATGCTACCATCAAGGGATCAAGGTGTCTGACTTCCATTGGGTCCCCATGGAGCTGAAGTCAGCCCTCCAAGCATGGAGTTGCCCAGCTGGGGCTGGTATCCTTGAGAGCATGCGACACGGTGCTTCTGGGAGGGCAGGAAACAACTGGAAAGCTTGTGGTAGAGAGTCTGTTCTGGCATCGTGACCCTTCAAAACAGAAGAGATGCAAAGGGCCAATGAGCCCATGAAGGATTGCTCAACCACATTAGTCATTAGGAAGATGCAAATTAAAACCACTGTGACTTCCCACTCCCCACACCCAGAGTGGCTAAAATTACAAAGACTGGCTACCCCCCAGTGTTGGATATGGAGGCATCTGAACGCCCACACATTGCTGGGAACATGAGGGAAGGGATGGATGGAGGAAGATGCAGTGGTTGACCTCTGGGCAGCCAGAAAGGAATCTGCACAAAAAAAATCATAAAATTCATAAAAAATAAATAAAACAAATATATGGGGCTTCCCTGGTGGTTCAGTGGCCAAGACTCCAAGCTCCCAATTCAGGGGGCCAGGGTTCAATCTTTGGTCAGGGAACTAGATCCCACGTGTTGCAACTGAAATACTGAATGCTGCAACTAAGACTCGGCACAGCCAAATAAATAAATATATTTTTAAAGTAATTGGCACCTGTTTTGGAGGCTATGCAGCTTCTCCTGGGGGACCTTGAGGATACAGTTCTTTCTGCCAGGTAGAAATGAAGGCTCAAGTTTGCAAGATCTTCTGATTTTTGTGGATTTTTTGGAGAAGGTAGAAATTCTAAATTTCATGTGAAAGTCTTTGATGTTTCAACGTTGCCAACTAATTCAAATATTCTGAAAAGATGTGTGCAAGCCAGATAAGGCTCCAGGGCTGCCTCTCTTTAAGAGAGGTTATTGGCAAATTAACAATAGGGATTTGACAAAGAAAAGAATACCACTTGGGACAAAGACCATCACAGATGTTTAAATGCTAAAGAAAAGAGAGGCAAGGCAATGTCTCCCCTCCCCTACTCCAGGATCAAGATCGAATGTTTTTTTTATTAGAGATGAGTATTGATGAACAGACCTTGCCCAGTAGGTCAAGTGACCTGCCTCAGGCACTTCTTTCAACCTATCAAGCATCTGAGATTCTTACAGCTTTATAATCTCTGCTCCCGTAATTACCCTAAGTGATACAAAATGGTGTTCTGTGGATGTGAAAACATCCATCCTCACTAGGAAAACAAAATTGTCAACTCTGAAAAAGACCGTTTCTACTTTTAGCTTTCTCGATCATTCCACCTTCCCCACCATGGAGTTAAATGTTCCTGTGATTTATAATAGAAAGCAATTAACAGACAATCCACCATCTTCAGCTAATGCGGCTCCTTCAAATGCAATGTTTCTGAAGAAACAGATAAAAGCTAGTCTGGAGTGATCACATTGTGTGAGGCAATTCCTGTTATATATTTTGAAAGTGATTTCAGACAAATCCGCTTTGCCAAAAAAGCCAACGCCTAGTACACTTGCACTTTATTTTCTTGGCATCCTCCAGTCCGTTCATTTTTTTGGCAATTAGGGAAATTTTTTATGATAACTGCCCACACTTGAGCCAGGCTCTCCCCTTTCCCTTCTTCATCTCTCCACCCCTGCAGGATTTTCCTGAAATTGTGTCTCCCTGGGAAATTCAACCTCTGACCCCTGCTGCTTTCTTGGACTGCCTATGACTTATATTAATTCCAATCTAGACTTTCATTCCAAACCCTCTCAGTAAAGAGGCGGGTATATTCCAGGTTGAAGGCCAGAGCCCAGCCATCCTTACTGGGTCATGATGGAAAGGTTTTGCGGTGGTCGACCTGGGTGTGAGTCCCAGCTCTTGCTTCCTGCTGGCTGAGAAACACCACAGCAGCCTGTGTAGTGAGTGTTCTTTGTGTAAAGTGCAAGGAATAACATTTACTCCAAAGTATTAAGTGAGATTATATTAGCAAAGAGCCTCATGTCCGATAAGCGCCTCAACAAGCATTGGTGCCCACCCCTTCTCCTCAAACACCCAGGGTACCACATGCTCATGTCTAGCCCCAGGAGTTGATATGAGCTAAGTTGCTCCGACTCATTGTGGACACTGTAGCCCCTCCAGGCTCCTCTGTCCTTGGGATTCTCTAGGCAAGAATACTGGAGTGGGTTGCCGTTTCTTCCTCCAGGGGATCTTGCTGACCCAGGGATAGAACTGCAGTCTCTTAGTCTCTTAAGTCTCCTGTATTTGCAGGAAGTTTCTTTACCACTAGCACCACCTGGGAATCCAGGAGCTGATATTGGTCATATTTTTTTAATCCTCTCTCTGAGGGCCCCCTCGAGCAGGCCCTAATGGTGTTGTGAAATGAAATGTTATCTGCTTTATGCTCTACCAGTAAACAAGCCTTTTCCAAATGTAAATTTCTGAGCCCAGGTAAAACTGAGCCGGCTATTTTGATCAGATCAGATCAGATCAAATCAGTCGCTCAGTCCTGTCTGACTCTTTGTGGCCCCATGAATCGCAGCATGCCAGGCTTCCCTGTCCATCACCAACTCCCGGAGTTCACTCAGACTCAGGTCTATCGAGTCAGTGATGCCATCCAGCCATCTCATCCTCTGTCGTCCCCTTCTCCTCTTGCCCCCAATCCCTCCCAGCATCAGAGTCTTTTCCAATGAGTCAACTCTTCGCATGAGGTGGCCAAAGTACTGGAGTTTCCGCTTTAGCATCATTCCTTCCAAAGAAATCCCAGGGCCGATCTCATTCAGAATGGACTGGTTGGATCTCCTTGCAGTCCAAGGGACTCTCAAGAGTCTTCTCCAACACTTCAAAAGCATCAATTCTTCAGCACTCAGCTTTCTTCACAGTCCAACTCTCACATCCATACATGACCACTGGAAAAACCATAGCCTTGACTAGATGGACCTTTGTTGGCAACATAATGTCTATGCTTGTCCAAGGTACAGTTAATAAGCACAAGGCTAGAATTTGACCTGAGATTTATCTGCCCCCAAAGCCTGTGATCTTTTTACTACTCCATGATGTTTCCCAGAAACATTGTTCCCATTCCAGAAATGAGAGGCACACGGTCAGCTATCACCTTAAAATAATAACAGTAACAAACCCCAAACATGCTCCTTTGCCCTTGAGGTATCCTGGCTACTCATTTCACTGGCTTTCAACTCTAGGGAAAAGGAGCTGTTTGTTATCTACGTTTTGGTGGAGCTTTTTTTTTTTTTTTTTTTAATTCTCTAAAGCCTGCTTCCTCTTTTCACTAAATTAGTGTTATTTCCACGGAACAAAGGTGTTTCTGAGGTTTCAGCCTTTTCATCTCCTGCTAAACAGCCACTTACTGGCAGCTTTTTATTTTTCAGGTAGATTGCTGCTGCCCCAAATACAAGGGCCTCAGATCTAAGGATTTTTCTAGATCCTCAGTATCTTTGTGAGGATGATGCTAGTGCCAGGCTTCTACATAGGGGATTCTAGGTACATTTTCAGAAGATCTACATGCTTTCCTCATCCCCTAAACCATGCTGCACTCACACCTTTGCCTTCAGTGTTTGGCATATGGTATTGCTGGCATCTGATCATCTCTGCAGCTTTGGTGTTGGTACTTTTTTTTTTTTTTTTTGAAATAACATGCCCTTTTAAGGTGTCACTCACATATGTCCTGTTTAGTATTGCCAGCATATAGCGTTTCTAATGCCTCACTATTCTTACCCCGAAAAGGGGTGAATAGGAGCATATTTGTCTTGCTGAATCTGGGGAGAGCAAGGATTCAGTAGGATTAATGTCTAAGAGAAATTATTGGAATTGTGAGTGGGAATCATTATTAATTTCATGGTCTGAATTTATTTGACAGAAAATTATTGAAGGTATATTCTGAAAATGTATTGTGCTGAGATACTGTAGGACTACAAAGACATGGTCTCTGTCCTTACAGAGCATATGAGTTAACTGTGGGTTAAAACAATCTTTCAGGTCTTTGTAGAGTGTGAATTTCCACAAGGAAAACACAGAAAAGGAAAACAAAATTCTGTGGGGATTCACTGTCTGTAGGACCAGATAAAACTTCACAAAGGAAGTGATGTCTGATCCAGCTCTGGCACAAAACAGGTGCTCAAGAAACATTTATTAAATTGTGGTTAGAGAGATAAAATATGAGAAAGGGCATTATAAATGGAGGGGATTTTATGAGCTATGTTATGTTGTGCAGTCAAAAATAATCAGTGTCAGGATGACTATTATAGGAAAAAAAAAAAAAAAAAAAACCCAAAAGGCACAACCAGTATTGGTGAAAATGTGGAGAAAAGGGACCACTCGTGCACTGTTGGTGGGAATGCAAAATGGTACAGCCATTGTGGAAAACAGTATGGAGGTTCCTCAGAAAGTTAAAAATAGAACTTCCATATGATCCAGTAAGCTCACCTCTGTGTATTGATCTAAAAGAATTGAAATCAAGATCTCAAAGAGATATCTGCACCCACATGTTCATTGTAGCATTAGTCACCATAGCCAAGAAATTGAAACAACTTAAATGTCTATCAACAGATAAATAAAATGTGATACATACATGAATGAAATACTATTCAGTCCTTGAAAAGAAAATTTCACAATGTGACAACATGGATGAACCTTAAAGACATTACGCTAAGTGTAATAAGCCAGTCACAGAAGACAAACACTGTATGATGAGGTATCTAAAGCAGTCAGTCATAGAATCAAAGAATGGAAGGGTGGTTTTCAGGGATGGGGGGAAGGGGAATGGAAAGATGATGGTTAAAGGGTACAAACATTTTTATGCAAGATAAATAAGTCCTGGAGATCTGTTCAAGATTGCACCTAGAGTCAAAAACGCTGTGTACACTGCATGCTAAGTTGCTTCAGCCACGTCCAACTATTTGTGACCCTACAGAGTGTAGACTGCCAGGCTCCTCTGTCCATAGGATTCTCCAGGATATTGGAGTGGGTTACCATGCCCTCCTCCAAAAACACTGTATATACACTTAAAAGTTGTTAAGAGGGTAGATCTCATGTTAAGTGTTCTTACCAAAAAAAATAGGATGGTCACAATGTGTCCTGGAAACAGGAAGTGGTTTAGGCTAGAGTAAAAAATATATGCCAGGGAAGAGTGGGGAGTGAGGGATGGGAAAGAAGATTATGGGCTGAAATGCCAGACTAAGGAATTTGCTCTTTATTCAGTAGGCATTATGGAGACACTGAAGATCGAGATGCACCAGAATAATGACATAGATTTATTTCCTTAGATAGCTCTGATGATCATATTGGTAACCAATTTTTTTTTTGTCTCCTCCATTCTCTTTTTTAAAATCTATTTTTTAATTGAAGGATAACTGCTTTACAATGTTGTGTTAGTTTCTGCTATTCGACAACATGAATCAGCTATATGTATACATATATTCCCTCCCTCTTGAGCCTTTCTCCCATTCCCACTTTCCACCCCTCTAAGTCATCAGCCCCAAGCTGAGCTCCCTGTGCTATAAAGCTGCTTCCCACTAGCTATCTATTTTACACATGGCAGTGTATATATGTCAATGGGTGGCCAATTCTTTTAAACAACAGTTGGAGAAAGGTCAAGTGAATAAGCATGAAGAAATGTCCACTATATTGTTGATTTCGATGCATTCAATACCTCCCTACATAATGCTTTTGGTAAAATGGTGGGAGCAAAAGCCGGATCTCAAAGATACACAAGGGTGAGTGTGGCAGTGGAGGGGAGATGAATGAGCCTCAGCAACTAGAGGGCCCAGGGGCCTGAAGGGTGGATTATGGAGGCAGCATCTTTGAAGCCAGAGAGGAAGGGGCCTGTGGAGAGGGAAACTCTGGGAATGTGGGAGAGACTGGCTAATTCATACAAAGAATTCACAGAGGAGGAAGGCTGTGATGGGAATTGGTGGAAGAGTTTTCCTTGGAAAGGAGCATTTTCTTTTTCAGATGTGGGACGAAAGGAAGAGTGCTTGAAAGGAAATATTTTGAGGAAGGGAATGAGCCTCGAGAAAAAGAAAGAGTAACAGAAGTTTGTTCAGGCCTGCATACAGAGCCTACTCTCCTGGCAGAATCCTCAGAACACATTTCTCAAAGCCTGTCCATCAACCAGGCTTCTTTCAAAAGATTTATGGCCTGACTGATTCTCTTCAGCTTCAGTCAGAGACAACCTGGCAGCGGCGGTCGGCACAGCCCTTCTCGTGGTGCATTGACACCATTTCTGGTGGGCGTCATAGACAATATAAATGGCTCTCCCCTGAGAGCAGGCTACACTGGATGCCTAGGCAGCCTCATCACACAGCCGATTAAACCGCCATCACTTGAAAGGAATGGATGGCAGTTCAAGGTCTGCTTGAGTAGACTTTGCATTTCCACGTTCACACATTATTTCAATCTTACAGTCGAGGCGCCACCAACCACTGCAAGGGGAAGATGTAAACATGACCTTATAAACAGTAGATTCTCTCACTTTCTCTAAGGGGAAAGATCTTACTCATTACCTGGTAAGCAAGATCCCTTTAAACTTTCTGAAATGGAAGGAGTCCAGGCTGTTCTTTACACCGTGGGAAGCTCACGATTTTTGCTCTGCTGCACCACCTGGTGGACACAGGTGTACCCGTTCTCAGCCTCTGGCCGTCCTGGGAATTCTTAAGGGAGGTCCTTGGGTGTTGAGCTCAGTAAGCCAAAGTCTGGATTTTCCCCATAGAAAGGCTACCACCCTCTTAAAAATATATCTTTCAGAAACCAGTTTAGCTGGTTCCATTGAGATGAATGGGGAAACGACCCAATGGAAGGACTGAAGTCGGGGCAGAGGGATATGTGACAGTTATATTACTGCATCAGGAGCGGCTACACTGGACCTTTTGCTTTTCGCAGGAGAATGTTGACTTACTGAATGCAACACACTTTCCCATCCACTTAACTGTGTTATTTAAATAAATTGCTTTGTTCTTGAGGGACCTTGTACTCCTTGGCTCAGTGATAAGCTGGTAGATTGGAGTCAGAAGGAGCTGTCAATGTAGAATCTAATAGTTTCAGTGTGGAGATATTAGGGGTCAGGCACAAGCTCAGATTAGTTATTGCATCTTGTCATAAGATGACATGGATATGACTATAAAGAGTAAATCTGTGCGGAGCATGAAGATGAAAGCGATAAATTGGCTAGAAGTAGGAGCTTTCAGTATGAAAGCAAGTACTTCTATTCAAGATGTGAACACCAAACCACTCTGCAGATTGCTCAGACTCCCAGCTTTGCTCTGACCTCATATCACTTTTTTACTCTTTGAGATCCTGTTAAGTTTGGATTATTAATCGGTTCTTTTAAAACAAGGTCAGGCCTTCTTCTGTAGTGGCCCCAGCAGACATGAGTTCAGCACCAACAGAGTCATTTTAATGCCGACCTAAACAAACTTAATTAGGGAGGCTGTTCTGCTGCCAAAAATCATGAACTGCCTTCCAAAGCCAAACCTAAAGGGCTTGGAGAGTTTTTGTTGTTTTCCATCTTCTGTGTTACTACTTTCCTTCTTTCTTGCAGGGCAAGGCATACAGGAGCTTATTACTATCATGGCTCCCCCACTGACTGGCTGTGTGACCTTGGTCGAATTATTCCTCTGAACCCTAGTGTCTCCTGTGTAAGATGGAGATGATCATAGGACTTACCTCTGAGAACTGCTGAGAGTGTTCAGTGAGGTCATACATTTGAAGTCGTTGACACAGTGCCTAACACACAGTATGCACTAAGTAGGTTATAGTCTAATGAAAGCAATAACAGTCATTTAAAGCAAATATGCAATGAATTGGATGTGTGTGTGCTTTGGGGGTTGATTCATTTCATTTGATCAGATTAAAGGTGTTTTGAAAAGGACAAAATATTGTGAGGACAGATGAATAAGTAATATATACTCATATGTCTGTTTTCTTTGTATCTGAGGGTTTCATAATTAAGATTTTAAACTAAGTTAAGTGAGAAAGTGAAAGTTACTCAGTTGTGTCCGACTCTTTGCGACCCCATAGACTGTACCCCACCAGGCTTTTCTATCCATGGGATTCTCCAGGCAAGAATACTGGAGTGGATTGCCATGCCCCCCTCCAGGGGATCTTCCCCACCCAGGGATTGAACCCAGGTTCCCCATATTGCAGGCAGACTCTTTACCATCGGAGCCACCAGGGAAGGTGCCAGGGATGCCACCAGGGAACTTGCCCTTGCTAGGATTTGCAAAACTCAAGAGACGTCTGCGAAAAACTTCTGTGTTTTGTCACCCATAACTTATAATATCACTATAACTATTGGTAACAATATATATGTTTTTAAAATATATCAAGTGATGGGACCTAGGGGTCCATACTTTGTATTAGCTGAGCTATGCAACATCTCATTGCTCTTTGATCCATCATTATTTAGTGGGCACATGAGAAGAACTAGCATTTGTACATCCTGTCCAAATTCAGTCTCTTGGGCCTCCAACTTAGAGGTTGAGGCTCAGAAGTATTGGAATGGGGCCCAGGAATCAGAAGCACCACAGGTAGTTGAAATGCCAGGGTCCAGAAGTCAGACTTTGGAAACCATGAGCAAGTGGGTTCTCTTCTTTCCCTACCTCCCATGGCACCCCTGGCCATTCCATGCTGCCATCTGAGATCCTTTTGTATTCTTTAATTGGCATAACTTTAGAATCCCAGTTCACCACTCTGGTCTCCTGCAGAGTAGACATGAGTTCTTGAGCGAGGTTTGCCCTCTTCTCCTGATACGAGCTCCCTCCTCCACCCCACATCATTACTATAATCGTCTCCTGACTTCTGATTAGATATAAACATGACACTAGCAATTATGTTTCATCTTCAACTTGTAATTGGATGCAATATGGTGATTATGCATCCTGATCGAAGGTCATTTCCATAGGATAGTAAGTGCTCACAATAACTGTCTTCTTGGGATGTTTTTGCTTTTGCCTTATAGCTGCGTGTCCTATTTCAACTTCCCTTCCTGCAAAGGGAGAGCATGACTTCAGCATCTGCCACTGATTTTGACTTGATTTTCCCATCTCATTCTCTCTCTCTCTCTCTCTCTCTCTCTCTCTCTCTCACACACACACACACACACACACACAAACACAATCTCATTTGGCGCATCTGTTGTTAACTGGCAGCTTCTCATGGCTAGTTCTCCTTGGGCCCACTCCTTCCTCCAATAATCCCTCTAATCCTCGTGGTCACTTAGAATGGGATTGATAAAAATGATCTGTGTATCACTTCAATAGAAGATGGATTTGTTTTCCTGTGTTAGTACATAGCATCTCTTTTCCTTCATTTTGTCCTTCTCATTGTCTCTTTTAGAGAGAAGAATTAACAGAATTGGGTCCGTGGTGTTTCTCTTTTTCCCCTCACACCTCGTCTCTCCTCATCTGTAAATGGGGAATTAACATAGTACAGTTACACGGAGCCTAGGCTTAGATGTCACATAATCCAGTTCTGCCATTTACTGTGTGAAACTGAGCAAATTATCTCACTTCTCTGAGCCTAAAGTTCTTTGTCTATAAGAAGAGAATTGTTGCACTTACAGAATTTTGTACTTTGCAGTATTGTTTGCAGGAATAAATTATGCGCATGAAAGTACCAGGCTCAGATGAGCTCATGATAAATTCTGGACATTGTTTTAATACCTACCACACAGGGTTTTAAAAAAATGAGATAATGTGTATAAACAGCTTAGAACAGAGAGCCTAGGTAGTTGTAAAACAATTAACTGCTCCCTTGCCAGTTGCTTTTTTTGGAAAATAGGATCCAGAATGGAGAGGAAGAAGAAATGTCATTGGATCCCAAACCAAAGGTTTAAGGATTCTGCATAGTCAGGGCATGTTGTACTAATGTGATCAAATGGTCAAATGTTCCCACTGTTACCTGACCTAACCAGTGCAATAGACCTCATTTCCCCTTACTTCTTAGAATGCTCTGTGTCTTCCTCACCATGTGGCATAGGCCTTCTTCTGGGAACCCTTATATTGTATTCTGCATCACCGTCTGTGTGGGCAGATACAAAGGTTATCATTAGAAATCATTTAAAAATGTATTTATTGAGGTATAGTTGATTTGCAATGTTACATTATTTTCAGATGTACAACATAGTGATTAAAATTTTTTATAGATTATACTCCAAAGTTATAAAATATTGGCTCTATTCCCTGTGCTGAACAATATATTCTTGTAGCTTATTTATTTCACACATAGTAGTGCGTGCCTCTTAATCCCCTATTCCTATCTTGCCTCTTCCTGCTTCCCTCTTCTCACTGGCAATCAGCAGTTTGTGCTCTATATCTGTGAGTCCATTTATTTTCAAATTATATTACCTGTTTTTTTTATATTTTAAAATTCCACATATAAGTGATAACGTACAGTATTTATCTTTCTCTGACATTTCACTAAGCATACTCCTTTTCAAATCCATCAGTGTTGCTGCAAGTGCCAAAATTTTGTTCCTTTTTATGGCTGAGTAGTATTCCATTGTATGGATATACCATTTCTTTAACCATTCATCTGTTGATGGACTCTTAGGTTGCTTCCATATCTTGGCTGTTATAAATAATTCTAACTTTTAATACTCTTGATGGTGTTTTCCCAAGGCTGTGTTTGTAGTGCTCTGGAGACTTAGATGGTTACTAGTGTGCTGTGAAGACTGTATTGAGTTCAAGGAGAAGAAAGAGGGGTTGTCTATCCTTGACTAAAATAATCAATGATGAGAATTCATATAACTGTACAGAGGGCATTAATAATGGAGTACTCTGAGGCAGAATGATAATAGCAAGGACTTTGGCATTAGCCAGTCTTGGGTTTGAATTCTGTGTGATTTTGAAAATATGACCTAAATTTACTGAGCCTCAGATTTCAAAAAAGTACAAAAAACTCAAAACATAAAACATTCCAAAGGTAAAAAAGAATAAAATAGCAAATGTAAATGCACTCATCACCAAGTTTTAATATGTAGAATAATTATATTTACAAATACAATTGTAGACTCATGTATATCATTCCCCAAGCACATTCCCCTCCCTGCTCTCCAACCCTGCCACTCTCCAGAGTCCCACCACACACACACACTAAAAGAAATTAATACTAAAAAACTCAAAAAGACTCTGACATATATAAAGGAAAATTACTTCTGAAATGGCAGAGGTTGGTAGAGATTCTCTTATTGAAGAGTTAATATATCAAGCAAAAGATTAGCAAAAGAGTTTTCATAGGGAGGTCATGGATAGCATTTCTACTTTAAAAATGTTAATTGGACTCTGCCAGGGAAATATTAGATTTCTAATAGGCAGAATGGTTTTCTGAACATGAGCAGATTAGTTAGTCCCTATAATGAGTTCTCAAATATATGAGTTACCAAATACACATTGGCTGTATGTTGGTAATGGATAAGTTTCTATATCAGCTTGATTGGGTCACAATGCCAAGATACTTCATCAAGCATTCTGGATTTTTCTATGAAGGTGTTTTTGGATGAGATTAGCATTTAAATTGGTAGACTTTGAGTAAAGCAGATTACCCTCTATAATGTGGATGGGCCTCATCTGATCAGTTGAAAGCCTTATGAAAACAAAGATTTGGCTCCTCTGAGAAAGAAGAAATTCTGCCTTCAGGCTGCCCTTGTACTAGAGCTACAACATCAACTTTTTTTGGATCTCCAGCTTTCTAGTTTAAGATTTTGGACTTAAACCAAACCTCTGGATCACTTAAGCCAATTCCTTATAATCTCTCTTTCTCGTTCTCTCCCTATACACACACATACACACACACACACACACTTTTGATTCTGTTTCTCTGGAGAATCCTGAGTAATGCAGTTGGTTAGGCAGCCCATCTTTGTTTCCCAAAGGGTAAAATCGTGGGTGCTTTCTAATCATCCTATTTATTGGTTCCTATGTTTCAAATATATATACACAGCTGTACATGCATTACATATCATGTCACTCCTTAGTGCAAAAACTCTCCATGACTACCTCTGTTTACCAGGTTAAGTAAAAAATGCCTCAGCTTAGCACCCCAAGCTGTCCACAGTTTCCCTGTTCACTATATCTTTATGCTCTTATACTCCAAAGAAATTGTATCAAATACTTATGTTATGTGACTCTTGTTAAACTTGGGTAATATTCATTCTGTACCCTGCATATCTTAAACCCAACTTCAGACATATCCTACCATGTTTCAGATTTTCTTTTAGAAGCTGAAGATTTGTGGGGACCAGATAGATTTGATCCCTTTTCTCATGGAGTTGGAAAGAGGCAGAGAAGGCATACTGGAAAAAATGACATGTGGGTTGAGAACGAGCACAGGTAGGAGTTAGACAAAAAAAAAAGGGGGGGGGGTGCACAAGGAGAGAACATTCTAGGCAGAAAGAGTGGTTTGTATGAACATTCAGAGGCCAAAAAGGGGAGATAGGGCAAGACTTTTTGGGAAATGAAAAGAGCTTATTAAATTGAAAGTTAAATATGAGCATGGAAAGATAAATGATGAAACTGGAGAATTAAGTCAGATCAGATCATAAAGGACTTTGTAAGTTCTACTACTAAGGTTGTAGTGATGAGATGGGCTTTATTATCTTTATCTTCCTTCCACATGTAAGGAGATTGAGTCTCAGAGGAGGTAAATAATTTGCTCACTAATGCTGGTGTTTTTCCTTCTGCACACAGAGCAGATTTATACTATTCTCCTCTCTTGAAGTTAGATGTGGCCATATGAGCTATCTCACTTCTAAGTAGGAGCATTTAATTGTTGGTTCTCAACTCTCCAGTGTTCTTTTCCTCTGCACTGTCAAACAGGGAAGCACCCATTGATAACAGAAATGCAATACAGAGCCATCAAGTAGAGGACAGCTACCCTGAAAAGTCACCCCGACCAGCAATGGACTGTTTAGGAGAGAAAGAAATTCATGCTGTTTTAACTTACTGAGATCTTTAAAATGTTTACTATTGCAGCATAACATGACCTATCTTGGTTTATATGCCCCAGAAAGTAAAATCAAAGTGTCCCTTAATTTAATACCTAGTAATGTCTTTGAGGACACTGTGTAAAAAGTAAAGATAAAGTTAATGTGACTAATTTTTAACAACTTGCCAGAATTTACAGTCCTCCAAATTAATGTTCTTGCCTTCAAAGTAGTCACTGTGGGATTATATAATAACTTAAATGATATTAAAAACAGTTATGAAATTACTTTTACAACTCAGCCTCAAAATTGATTAATTTAGTCATTTACTATGTGCTGGGCATTGGGGAGAAAAAGATGAAAAGACATGTTCTTTCCCCTTCAGGACCTCATAGTGTTATAGCAGGAAATATGTTCTAAACTGTTGCAATGCATGGTGGGGCCATAGATGAAGAAATGATCAGTTATACCAGAGAAATTCAGGGAAGGCTTCATAAATTAGAGATGAATAGGTTTTCATTAGATGGATACATTGGGGTGGGAACAAGGCTATTTCAGGAAGAGGGACAATGGGAGCAAAGGCACAAAGGTTTGAAGTAACTCAGCACATTTTGGTAAGTGCAAATGCTTCTGTATATCTGGAGCCTAGTGCAAGAAAGGGATGCTGGAAGGCATGAGTCTGGAGAACAGATAGGGTGCAGATATGGGAGGCCATCCATTGTGCTAGCAAGGATTGTAGCACAGGCAGAGTGGTTCTGGAGCCAGTGATTCAAAATTCTCTTCTGCAGAAACAAAGAGAATGGCACCAGTGCTGGTTTAGCAGAATATTGATGATGGCTTCCAAACGCATCCAAGTTTCTGAAAAGCATTACCTTTATATTTGTCTCCTTAGGTTTCTGATAAGTAAGTACAAGACTCACTACTTCCTTAATGGCCTCTATTCTGCTTTCATGTTTTGGTCCCCACCCCCACTTTTTTTGCATTATGTTTAATCTTAAAACTCATTTCAAATTATTTGAGAAGTAGATGTAAATCCCAAATCAGGATATCATAGAAACATAGAAGTCTAGAGGTACACGAGGCCTTTGCATTTAACTGAGGGCAAAGTGTATGGACATCAGTAGAGCCCACTTGTACAGATGGGACTTTGTTGTCAGGTTCTCCTGAATATTCTCTCATGCTTAATTTCCCCATGCTTAATGTATGTGAGAAGAGGAGGTAAGGGAAGCCTTGGAAGTAGAATGGGTGAGTAAAAATTTTTGCAATGTCTGTTGCTGGTACATGCTGTTTATAAATCAATGTCTAAAAGTTCAAGAGTCATGTGGTGGGCAAAGGACAATACCCTATTATATGCCTCACTGTGGTCCTGTGGTTAAGACTCCACATTCCCAATGCAGGGTGCCTGGCTTCAGTCCCTGGTCAGGGAACTAGATCCTGCATGCTGCAACTAAGAGCCCACAGGCATCAACAAAAACTTGGCCCAGCTAAATACATTAAAAAGAAAACATCATTGCAAAGATGAAATGTTAAAAGTAAATTCTTGTCTTCAGAATTAGAATTGGATTAATAAATAAACTATAAAACTTTAAATAAGGAATATGCTGTTCTCAGTGATGTCAGTGCAGTATTCTTTATAATTTAAAAAAAAATTGGAATGAAGCTAAATGATATACCAAAGGAGATTTAAAGTAATGCCTAGTGTAATGATGCTAGTAAAGTAATGCTCAAAATTCTCCAAGCCAGGCTTCAGCAATATGTGAACTGTGAACTTCCAGATGTTCAAACTGGTTTTAGAAAAGGCAGAGGAACCAAAGATCAAATTGCCAACATCTGCTGGATCATGGAAAAAGCAAGAGAGTTCCAGAAAAACATCTATTTCTGCTTTATTGACTATGCCAAAGCCTTTGACTGTGTGAATCACAACATACTGTGGAAAATTCTGAAACAGATGGGAATACCAGACCACCTGACCTGCCTCTTGAGAAACCTATATGTAGGTCAGGAAGCAACAGGTAGAACTGGACATGGAACAACAGACTGGTTCCAAATAGGAAAAAGAGTATGTCAAAGCTGTATACTGTCACCCTGCTTATTTAACTTATATGCAGAGTACATCATGAGAAATGCTGGGCTGGAGGAAGCACAAGCTGGAATCAAGATTTCCGTGAGAAATATCAATAACCTCAGATATGCAGATGACACCACCCTTATGGCAGAAAGTGAAGAAGAACTAAAGAGCCTCTTGATGAAAGTGAAAGTGGAGAGTGAAAAAGTTGGCTTAAAGCTCAACATTCAGAAAACGAAGATCATGGCATCTGGGCCCATCACTTCATGGGAAATAGATGGGGAAACAGTGGAAACAGTGTCAGACTTTATTTTGGGGGGCTCCAAAATCACTGCAAATGGTGATTGCAGCCATGAAATTAAAAGACACTTGCTCCTTGGAAGAAAAGTTATGATCAACTTAGATAGCATATTAAAAATCAGAGACATTACCTTGCCAACAAAGGTCCATCTAGTCAAGGCTGTGGTTTTTCCAGTAGTCATGTATGGATGTGAAATTTGGACTGTGAAGAAAGCTGAGCACTGAAGAATTGATGCTTTTGAACTGTGGTGTTGGAGAAGACTCTTGGAGTCCCTTGGACTGCAAGGAGATCCAACCAGTCCATTCTAAAGGAGATCACCCCTGGGTGTTCTTTGGAAGGAATGATGCTAAAGCTGAAACTCCAGTACTTTGGCCACCTCATGCGAAGAGTTGACTCATTGAAAAAGACTCTGATGCTGGGAGGGATTG
Organism: Bos grunniens; assembly: GCF_055505025.1. Taxonomy (NCBI): domain Eukaryota; kingdom Metazoa; phylum Chordata; class Mammalia; order Artiodactyla; family Bovidae; genus Bos; species Bos grunniens. Next base: position 79,856,359 of record NC_141194.1, on the reverse strand, counting down.
GGGGCAGGAAGAGAAGGGGACGACAGAGGATGAGATGGCTGGATGTCATCACTGACTTGATGGACATGAGTTTGAGGGAATTCTGGGAGTTGGTGATGGACAGGCAGGCCTGGCGTGCTGCAATTCATGGTGTCACAAAGAGTCGGACATAACTGAGTGACTGAACTGAACTGAGTGTAATGATAGAATGAAATATCATATAGCTATGGTTGGGATTTTTGGGAGGTGATTAGGTCATGAATGGAATTAGTGCCCTTATAAAAGGGACTGTAGAGAGCTCTCTCACTCCTTCTGCAATGTGGGAACACAAAAAGAAGACAGTCATCTGAACAGGAGGCGGATCTTCACCAGACACACAATCTGCCAGCACTTTGATCTTAGACTGCTCAGCCTTCAGACCTGTGAGAAATGGATGTTCATTATTGAGGCCTATGGTATTTTTGTTATAGCAGCCTGAATGGACTAAGACAGAAGTTGATACTGAGAAGTGAGGTGCTGCTATAATAAATACCTAAAAATGTGGAAGCAGTTTTGGAATCGGGTAATGGGTAGAGGCTGAAAGGGTTTTGAGATGCATGTGAGGCAAAAGCCTACAATTTTGTGAACAAAATTTTAAAGGCAATTCTGGTGAGAGTTTAGCCCCCATACCTGATTTAGGTGGTACTTAGATGAGACCTTGAACTTAGACTTTAGAGTTAAGTCTGGATCCAGTTAAGAATTTTGGAGCTGTTGGGATGAAATGAATGTATTTTGCATGCGAGAAGGACATGAAGTTTCGGGGGCCAAAATGTTATTAACGGAATGTTTGTGTCCCCTACCAAATTCATATGTTGAAATCTTAAACCCAATATGATGTTATGAGGAGATGGGCCCTTTGGGAGGTGATGAAGTCATGAGAGTGGAGCCCTCATGAATGGGATTTAGTGTGCTTGTAAAAGCGACCCCAGAGAGCTCTCTAGCCACTTCCACTGTGTAAGGAGACAGTGAGAAGAAAAGTGTGTATGAACCAGGAAGCAGGTTCTCTCCAGACACTAATTCTGCCAGCACCTTGATCTTGGACTTACCAGTCTCCTGACTGTGAGAAATAAATATTTGTATTTTAAGTCACCCAAGATATGTTTTTTTTACAGTAGTCTGATTGGGCTAATATCACTTTATGCAGAAAAGGCAGTGGCAACCCACTCCAGTACTCTTGCCTGGAAAATCCCATGGACGGAGGAGCCTGGTAGGCTACAGTCAATGAGGTCGCAAAGAATCGAACACGACTGAGAGACTCCACTTTCACTTTTCACTTTCATGCATTGGAGAAGGAAACAGAAACCCACTCCAGTGTTCTTGCCTGGAGAATCCCAGGGATGGGAGAGCCTGGTGGGCTGCTGTCTATGGGGTCACACAGAGTCAGACATGACTGAAGCGACTTAGCAGCAGTAGCATGATGATTTAAATGACTCATAAAGAGAAATAAATGCTCACTGAGGTTACTGAAAAAGAGAAATCCTAAAGTAGCCAACTTCACAGGATTTTCCAGGCAAGAATACTGGAGTGGGTTGCCATGTGGCACTAGCCTAAAAGAACTGTTTCCTGTTGAATTTGTTTTCTTGGCTATTGAAGATGAGAAAAACAGAGTGTGAAATTGAGCTTGTTCACATGAACAGTTCCTGAAATTCCAAGCGGGTTGGGAGTTATTTCTCCAGGTGGAGAATCCTCTCTTTGTATCCTTCCTATTTCTTTTAACAAGGGGATGAGTTGAAATTCAGAAATTTTATTTCTGAGTAAGATGAATGAGGACTCCCCCTTTAAATTTCCTCTCTTCTGTATTTTAGGCTTATGAATTATAATCTTTGAGAAATGGGGGCTGCAAATCCAACCTGGTGTTCCTCCCTCTAAAATTGTATCAGAAATAGTTTGGGGGAGAATACAAATATTTTATTGCTGGGAATTCACATGAATCTCTTCAAAAGATGATTTGGGTGCAGATCTGAAAAAAATGGGATAAGATGGTTCTTCTAGGCTGAAGGAATACTATTTTAAAAGTCACTCTCTCATCTATCTAAATCCCACCATTTAGTCTTTTCACACAAAATACGCTTAATGTAGAAAATTTAGAAAATATTAGTAAGTAAAAAGAAATAGGACACATGTAGTTATGGCAACTACTATTTATTGAGCACTTACTGTGTACTTATACACTGTCTCATTTAATCCTCAAAACAACCTGAGATTATATAAGGCAATAACTATGATATTGTATTGCTGGGCTTAAAATATACAGAGATATAATACATATGACAAAAATAGCACAAAGGTGGGAGAAATGAATTATATTGGAGCAAAATTTATTTTATCAGAATTTAGTATTAATTTGAAATATATTGTGATAAATTAGTAGATTGTGATAAATATTGTAATCCTTAGAGTACCCAGTTATAAAACATCAAAAACTGTAGTAACAAAAATTAGTAGAGAGATGAAATGGCACACTGAAAATATTTAACACAAAAGAAGGAAGTAAATGAAATAGCAAAGATAGAAGTCATATAGAAAACAAATTGAGAATGGCAAATAAAATTAAACTATAATAAGAATTAAATTAAATCTGAATAGTTTAAATACCCTAAACAAAGAGTAGAGAACAGTCAGACTGTATTAAAAAAAAAAAAAAAAAGCATTCAACCACATGCTATATTTAAAAACACAAATATGTTGAAAGCAAAAGAATGGAAAAAAATATATTCCATTATAACAGTAACCATAGGAGAGCTATCATGGTTATATTGATATCATAAGATCATGGCATCTGGTCCCATCACTTCATAGCATATAGATAGGGAAGCAATGGAAACAGTGACAGACTTTATCTTTTGGGGCTCCAAAATCACTGCATATGGTGACTGCAGCCATGAAATTAAAAGACACTTGCTCCTTGGAAGAAAAGTTATGATCAACTTAGATAGCATATTAAAAATCAGAGACATTACCTTGCCAACAAAGGTCCATCTAGTCAAAGCTATGGTTTTTCCAGTGGTCATGTATGGATGTGAGAGTTGGACTATAAAAAAAGCTGAGTGCTGGAAAATTGATGATTTTGAACTATGGTGTTGGAGAAGACTCTTGAGAGTCCTTGGGACTGCAAGGAGATCCAACCAGTACATCCTAAAGGAACTCAGTCCTGAACATTCATTGGAAGGATTGATGCTAAAGCTGAAACTCCAATACTTTGGCCACCTGATGTGATGAACTGACTCATTTGAAAAGATCCTGATGCTGGGAAAGATTGAAGGCAGAAGGAGAAGGGGATGACAGAGGGTGAGATGGTGGGATGGCATCACCGACTCTATGGACATGAGTTTGAACAAGCTCCGGGAGTTGGTGATGGACAGGGAAGCCTGGGGTGCTGCAGTCTATGGGGTTGCAGAGTCAGACACGAATGAATGACAGAACTGAACTATAGCTTTACATGCCTATATCAGAAAATATGCTAAAAAAAATAGAGTTGAATCAACAATCTAAGCTTCTACCATGAGTAAAAAAGAGGAAATTAAACCCAAGGTAAGCAAAAGGAAATAATATGATTATGAGGGAATCCATGAAAGAGAAAACAATAAATAAATAAATAAAAATCGTTAAAAACAAAAGTTATTCCTTGAAAAGATTATCATTAACAAACTTTTAACTAGACTGATTAACCAAAAAAAAAAAAAAAAAAGGAAAGGAAAGGCACAAATTATTAAAGTCAGGAATGAAAAAGAAAACTCTTCTGACCCTTCAAAAATTAAAAGGACTTTAAGGAAGTGTGTTCATTTCCTAGGATTGCTGTAACGAATTACCACAAACCGGGTTGTTTAAAACAACACAAATTCAATCTCTCACAATTCTGGAGACTAGAAGTCTGAAATTAAGGTGTTGGTAGAGCCACACTCCCTCCAAAAGCTTTAGGAGAGAACTTTTCCTTGCCTCTTCCAGCCTTTGGTGGTTGCTGGCAATCCTTGGCATTCCAGGGGTTGTGGTTTCATATGTGTGTGTCTACTCTACGTCTTCAGATAACCATAGGAGGACCCATATTTAGATTCCACTTTAATCCAGGATGCTGCTGCTGCAAAGTCGCTTCAGTCGTGTCCGACTCTGTGCCACCTCATAGACGGCTGCTCACCAGGCTCCCCTGCCCCTGGGATTCTCCAGGCAAGAACACTGAAGTGGGTTGCCATTTCCTTCTCCAATGCATGAAAATGAAAAGTGAAAGTGAAGTCGCTCAGTCGTGTCCGACTCTTAGCGATCCCATGGACTGCAGCCTTCCAGGCTCCTCCGTCCATGGGATTTTCCAGGCAAGAGTACTGGAGTGGGGTGCCATTGCCTTCTCTGGAAAACTGTATACTTTCCCATAAGTTCAGGAACGGGGCAAGGATTTCTGCTTTCACCATTTCTTTCAGCACTGTACTGAAATATCTAACTAGTGTAATAAGGCAAAAACAAATATAAATAAATGATGAATAAATATATGATACACATTAAGTTTGGAATGAAAGATTTAAAACTGCTATTATTCACAGATTTCATGATGTAGAAGAATCCACAAAACACTAGAACTAATAAATGACTTTAGTAAGGTTGCATGATACAAGATCAATGTACAATATTCAATTGTATTGTTTCATGCTAACAATAAACCATCAGATATTGATATTAATAAAACAATTCCATTCATAATAACATCAAAAAGAATAAAATGCTTAGGAATACATTTACCAAAATAAGTAAAAGATTTGTATAATAACAACTACAAACATTGTTGAGAGAAATTAAAGAGGATCTAAATAAATGGAAAGACATTTAATTTTCATGGATTGGAATATTCAATATTGTAAAGATGGCCATTTTCACAAAATTGATCTATAAGTCACTTCAATCCCTATTTAAATCCTAGCATCCTTTTCTTGGTAGAAACTGATAAATAGACCCTCAATGTATATGGACATGCAAAGACCTAGAAGAACCAAAAATTTGTGAAAAAGAAAGATAAAATTTGAGGCAATATGTTACTAAATTTCAAAATTTACTATAAAGCCACAGTTAACAAGCCAGTATAGTGATGACATAAGGATAGACATATAGATCAATAGAACAGAATTGAGGGTCCAGAAATAAGTCTTCACACTTATGATCAACTGATTTTCCACAAAGGTGTCAGAGAAATTCAACTACAAGATAGTCTTTTTAACAAATGATGCCAGGATGATTGGATCACTTCAGTTCAGTTCAGTTCAGTTCAGTGGCTCAGTTGTGTCCGACCCTTTGCGACCCCATGAATCGCAGCACGCCAGGCCTCCCTGTCCAGCACCATCTCCCGGAGTTCACTCAAATTCACGTCCATCGAGTCGGTGATGCCATCCAGCCATCTCATCTTCTGTCGTCCTCTTTTCCTCCTGCCCTCAATCCCTCCCATCATCAGAGTCTTTTCCAATGAGTCAACTCTTTGCATGAGGTGGCCAAAGTACTGGAGTTTCAGCTTTAGCATCATTCCTTCCAAAGAACACCCAGGGCTGATCTCCTTTAGAATGGACTGGTCGATCTCCTTGCAGTCATATCTACTTGCAAAATGAATAAATTTGGGATATATATATATCCACTCAAAGTAGGTAATCAAGCTAAATGTAAGAGCTACAACTGTAAAACTGATGGAAAAAAATATAAGAGAAAATCTTCATGACCCTGGGAACTCATGACCTTGAGTTTTTACATACAGTATCAAAAGTAAAATCCATGAAAAGCTGATAAGTGAACTTAAAATTAAAAGCACTTGTATTTCATAGGACATTCTTAAGAAATTGCACTCTTGGTCATTTTCCCCAAAGAAATAAAAATTTATGTTCATACAAAAACCTACACACAAATGTTTATAGCAGCTTTATTTTTAATTGCCATAAAATGTAACAACCCAGATATTCTTCAATAGGTGCGTGGTTAAACAAATGTATATGCATCCACATCATGGAATACTACTCAGGAATGAAAGGTAATGAACTATTATTTTATGCATCTATATGGATGAGTCTGCAAGGAATTATATTTAGTGAAAAAACTCCATATAAGATTCCAGACCAAGATGGTAACATAAGAGGAACCTGAATTTCCTTCCTCTCATGGACACACTGAATGTACAGCTACACCTGGAGCAATTTCCTCTGAGAGAAATCCAGAAACTAGCTGAGTGACTCTTAAACATCAAGTGACTGAGGAAATACCATCACTGGAACAGATAGGAAAGACTGAGACACTAGCCATAAACCCACCCCTAGCACAGTACCATACAAATAGGAATGAACTTCAAACTCCTAGCTTCTCCCTGAGGAAAAAAAGATTTGGACCACACATCTACTGCCCCAATTTTTAACACTTTCACCTGAGAGATGGGCCCCCAAAACACCTAGCTCTGAAAGCCGATGGGGCTTGCATTCCTGAGTCCCACAGGACTATGGCAAACAAAGAACCAGCTCAGTAACAGGCATGCAAGCACTCAACTGTGGCTGGCCTCCAAGGCTCAGTGCAGAGGAACACACAAAAATGCTCATCTCCCAATCTTTCCCATAAAAGAGTTTAACTGCATATTTTACAACTGCTGCCTGAGGGTCAAGGTTTTAATTAGCATGCAGCTGATTACTGCTTTCCTTCCTGGAGCCCCCAAATCTGGTGAGCACTTTCCTCAATTTCCCCCTTTTGTTCTCTCCAACAATAAAACCAATTTGCCAGTATTTCCCTTGAAGGAGCTTGTCCACATATCTAGTGCCTTAACTTTTATGGCTGCCACCTGAGTATCAGGCTCCCAAATCACCTAGCTCTGGAAGCCAACATAGCTGGCATTCATGAGTTCCATAGGACTAAAGCAAACAATGACACAATCTTTAAACAAGCACAGGATCACTCTTCATGCAGCAGGAGCAGGCAAAAACCATGCATCTCCCAGTTTCTCCCTTGTAGGAGTTTGACTACTTCCCAGCTGCTGCTAGAGGGTCCAGGTTCTAATCAGCCTTTATTACTCTGATGCCAAAGCCAGTCAAGGACAGTGCAAGAAAAGAAAATTACAGGCCAATATCCCTGAAGAATACAGATTCAAAAATTCTCAACAAACTGAATTCAGCAATACATTAAAAGGATCATGCACCATGATCAAATGGGATTTATTTCTAGGATATAAGGACAGTTCAGTATATGCAAATCAATCAATGTGATAGCCCACATTAACAAAATAAAAAATAAAAATCATATATCATTTCAATAGATGGGGAAAAAAAGCATTTTATAAATTTCAACATCCATTCATGATAAAAACTGTCAACAAATTGAGTATAGAAGGAATGCACACCAACATAAAAAGCCATATATGACAAGCTCACAGCTAACATCATACTCAATAATGGGAAAAAAAAAAAAAAAAAACTTTTCTTCTAAAATCAGGAAGAAGACAAGAATGCCCATTCTCACTACTTTTATTCGATACTACTCTAAGGCTAGCCAGAGCAATTAGACAAGAAACAGAAATAAAAGGCATCCAAGTTGGAAAGTAAGAAGTAAAATTGTCTGTTTTCAGATGACATTGTATCATATTGATATTTAGAAAACTCTAAAAAATCCACCAAATAGTAAATTCAATAAAGTTACATGATTCAAAATCAGTTGTGTTTCTATACACCAACAATGAACTATCAGAAAGAGAAAGTTAAAAAAAAAATGCCATGTACAATAACTTCAAAATAATAAAATACTTAAAATACTTAGGAATAAATTTAACCAAGGAGGTAAAAGTCTGGTACACTGAAAACTATAAGATATCAATAAAAGAAATTGAAGATGACACAAGCAAGCGGAAATATTTGCCACAGTCATGGATTGGAAGAATATTGTTAAAATGTCCTTACTAGTCAAAGAATTCTTCAGATTTAATGTAATCCCTATCAAAGTTTCAAAGGCATTTTCACAAAAATAGAAAAAACAATTCTAAAATTCATATGTAACCATGAAAGACCTTGGATAGGTAAGCAATCTTGAGAAAGAACAACAAAGTTGGAGCCATAACACTTCCTCATTTCAAACTATGTTGTAAAACTATATATAGTCATCAAGCTGTATGGTACTGACATGCAAACTGACACATATAGGAATGAAGCATAATCGATAGCCCATAAATAAACCCATACATAAAAAGGCCAATTAATTTTTGACAAACTAGCTAAGAATATGCAATGTGGAAAGAATAATTTCTCAAAAAAATAGTGCTGGGAAAACTAGACATCCACATGGAAAAAAATGAAACTAGACCCCTATCTTACACAAACACAAAATAACCTCAAAATGAATTAAAGACTTGAATTTGAGATCTGCTAAAAACAAAACAAAACATACAGGTTATGCTCCTTAACATTGGCCTTGGCAATTTTTTTTTTTAAAATTTACACCAAAACCAAAGGCAACAAAATAAAATATAAACAAATGAGACTATTTCAAATTAAAAAGATTATGCACAGTAAAGGAAACCATAAACAAAATGAAGAAGAGACAACATATGGAATGGGAGAAAATATCTGCAAACAACACATCTGACAAGAGGTTAATATCTAACATACACAAAGAACCACACATCTCCAAAGCAAAAAATGGACAATTCAAAGATGGACAAAGGACATAAACAGACATCTTGTAAGAAGATACACAAATTGCCAATGAGTACATGAAAAGGTGTTCAACATCACTAATCATCAGAGAAATGCAAATCAAAACCACAGGGAGATGTCACCTAACACCTGGTAAGATGTCTATTATTTTAAAAAAAAAAAAAAAAAAACGAGAAATAAATGCTGGTGAGGGTGCGGAGAAAAGAGAATCCTTGTACACTGTTGGCAAGAATGTAATCTGGTGTAGCCACTATGAAAAACAGTATGAAGACTCCAAAATAATTTTAAAATAGAAATACCATAGTGTGATACAAAATAACTATCTTGAAGAGATAGCTGCTGGAGAAGGCAATGGCACCCCACTTCAGTACTCTTGCCTGGAAAATCCCATGGACAGAGGAGCCTGGTGGGCTGCAGTCCATGGGGTTGCTAAGAGTCAGACACAACTGAGCGACTTCACTTTCACTTTTCACTTTCATGCATTGGAGAAGGAAATGGCAACCCACTCCTGTGTTCTTGCCTGGAGAATCCCAGGGATGGGGGAGCCTGGCGCGCTGCTGTCTATGGGGTGGCATGGAGTTGGACACAACTGAAGTGACTTAGCAGCAGCAGCAGCACATAGTAAGGGGCCTATAGATCTTGAGAAGTATAAGCTGGATCAAGGAACTATCTGAAAATGAATTGGCCCCACACTGTCCAAACAGATCCAGAGAAAGTCCTAGATATATTTTTACTATTATCATTTTTTAAATTAAAAAAAAATATTTTAATTCCTTTATTACTCCTTTAATTTTCATTGTTATAACCTACTATTACCTTGAAAAAAAGACTCTATTTTTAAAGCAAACTTCATATATATATATATATATATATATATATATATATAATAATTTTTGTGACTTGTTTTTTTTTTAATATTGTGTTTTTGAGAATCTAACCTCTACTCTAGACTTTTAATCTTTGCTTTTTGATACTTGTTATCAATTTTGTACCTTTAAGAACCCAATCTTCAGTACCCATTTTTACTTGAGAGCAAAATTACTGGCTTGATTGCTCTCTCCCCCTTTTGACTCTCCTTTTTCTCCACCAGGTCGCCTCTATTTCCTCCCTTCCCCTTCTCTTCTCTATGCAACTCTGTGAATCTCTCTGTGTGTTCCAGGCTGTGGAGAACACTTAGGGAACAGTTTACTGGCTGTATCTGTCTCTCTCCTTTTGATTCCCCCTTTTATCCTCCTGGCCACCTCTATCTCCTTCCTCCCTCTTCTCTTCTCTGTGTAACTCCATGAACATCTCTGAGTGGTCCAGACTGTGGAAAGCACATAGGGAAGTGATTACTGGCTAGCTTGCTCTCTCCTCTTTTGATTCCTCCTCTTCTCCTTCTGATCACCTCTATCTCCCTCCTCCCTCTTCTCTTCTCCATGTAACTCTGTGTACCTCTCCAGGTATCCCTCACTGTGGAGAAACTTTGCATCATTAACCTAGATGTTTTATCATTGGTGCTGTATAGATGGAGAAGTCTTAAGGCTACTATAAGAATAAGACTGAAAACCAGAGGCAGGAGGCTTAAGTCTAAAACCTGAGAACACCAGAGAACTCCTGACTCCAGGGAACATTAATTGATAGGAGCTCATCAAAAGCCTCCATACCTACACTGAAACATTAATTGATAGGAACTCATCAAAAGCCTCCATACCTACACTGAAACCAAGCACCACCCAAGGGCCAACAAGTTCCAGAGCAAGACATACCACGCAGATTCTCTAGCAACACAGGAACATAGCCCTGAGCTTCAACATACAGGCTGCCCAAAGTCACACCAAACCCACTGACATCTCAAAACTCACTACTGGACACTTTATTGCACTCCAGAGAGAAGAAATCCAGCTCCACCCACCAGAAAAGCAAAACAAGCTTCCCTAACCAGGAAACCTTGACAAGCCACCCATCCAATCCCACCCACATCGAGGAACCTTCACAATAAAGAGGAACCACAAACTGCCAGAATATGGAAAGGTCACCCCAAACACAGCAATATAAACAAGATGAAAAGGCAGAGAAATACTCAGCAGGTAAAGGAATGGGATAAATGCCCACCAAACCAAAAAAAGAGGAAGAGATAGGGAATCTACCTAATAAAGAATTCCAAATAATGATACTGAAAATGATCGACAATCTTAAAAACAAAATGGAGTTACAGATAAATAGCTGGGAGACAAGGATTGAGAAGATGCAAGAAAGGTTTAACAAGGACTTAGAAGAAATAAAAAAGAGTCAATATACAATGAATAATGCAATAAATGAGATAAAAAACACTCTGGAGGAAACCAACAGCAGAATAATGGAGGCAGAAGATATGATAAGTGAGGTAGAAGATAGAATGGTAGAAATACATGAAGCAGAGAGGAAAAAAGAAAAAAGAACTAAAAGAAATGAGGACAACCTCAGAGACCTCTGGAACAATGTGCAATGCTCCAACATTCGAATCATAGGAGTCCCAGAAGAAGAAGATGTAAGAAAGACCATGAGAAAATATTTGAGGAGATAATATTTGAAAACGTCCCTAAAATGTGGAAGGAAATAGTTACCCAAGTCCAAGAAACCCAGACAGCCCCAAACAGGATTAACCTGGAGAAACACCCCAAGACACATATTAATCAAATTAACAAAGGGGGAATGGCAGGACATAAAGTGATGAAAAAGAAAAACCTACAGCCCAGATTACTGTACCCAGCAAGGATCTCATTCAAATATGAAGGAGAAATCAAAAGCTTTACAGACAAGCAAAAGCTGAGAGAATTCAGCACCACCAAACCAGCTCTCCAACAAATGCTAAAGGATATTCTCTAGACAAGGAATACAGAAAGGGTGTATAAACTCGAACCCAAAACAACAAAGTACATGGCAAAGGAATCATACTTATCAGTAATTACATTAAATGTAAATGGGTTGAATGCCCCAACCAAAAGACAAAAACTGGCTGAATGGGTACAGAAACAAGATTCCTATATATGTTGTCTACGAGAGACCCACCTCAAAACAAGGGACACATACAGACTGAAAGTGAAGGACTGGAAAAAGATATTTCATGCAAATAGAGATCAAAAGAAAGCAGGAGTAGCAATACTCATATCAGATAAAATAGACTTTAAAATAAAGGCTGTGTAAAGAGACAAAAAAGGGTGCTACATAATGATCAAAGGATCAATCCAAGAAGAAAATATAATAATTATAAATATATATGCACCCAACATAGGAGCACCACAATATGTAAGACAAATGCTAACAAGTATGAAAGGGGAAATTAACAATAACACAATAATAGTGGGAGACTTTAATACCCTACTCACACCTATGAATAGATAACTAAACAGAAAATTAACAAGGAAACACAAACTTTAAATGATACAATAGACCAGTTAGACCTAATTGATATCTATAGGACATTTCACCCCAAAACAATGAATTTCACCTTTTTCTCAAGCACACACGGAAACTTCTCCAGGATAGATCACATCCTGGGCCATAAATCTAGCCTTGTAAATTCAAAAAAAAAAAAAAAAAATGAAATCATTCCAAGTATCTTTTCTGACCACAGTGCAGTGAAATTGGGTCTCAATTACAGGAGAAAAACTGCTAAAAATTCAAACATATTGAGGCTGAACAACACGCTGCTGAATAACCAACAAATCACAGAAGAAATCAAAAAGAAATCAAAATATGCATAGAAATGAATGAAAATGAAAACAAAAGAACCCCAAACCTATGGGACACTGTAAAAGCAGTGCCAAGGGGAAGGTTCATAGCAATACAAGCTTACCTAAAAAAAAAAAAAGAAAAGAAAGAAAAAGAAAAAGTCAAATAAATAACCTAACTCTACACCTAAAGCAACTAGAAAAGGAAGAAATGAAGAACCCCAGGGTTAGTAGAAGGAAAGAAATCTTAAAAATGAGGGGAGAAATAAGTGCAGGAGCAACAAAAGAGATCATAACAAAAATCAACAAAGCCAAAAGCTGGTTCTTTGAGAAGATAAATAAAATTGACAAACCATTAGCCAGACTCATCAAGAAACAAAGGGAGAAGAATCAAACCAACAAAATTAGGAATGAAAATGGAGAGATCGCAACAGACAACACAGAAATACAAAGGATCATAAGAGACTACTATCATCAACTATATGCCAATAAAATGGACAACTTGGAAGAAATGAACAAATTTTTAGAACAGTACAACTTTCCAAAACTGAACCAGGAAGAAATAGAAAATCTTAGAGACCCATCACAAGCAGAGAAATTGAAACTGTAATCAGAAATCTTCCAACAAACAAAAGCGCAGGATGAGATGGCTTCAGAGCTGAATTCTACCAAAAATTTAGAGAAGAGCTAACATCTATCCTACTCAAACTCTTTCAGAAAATTACAGAGGAAGGTAAACTTCCAAACTCATTCCATGAGGCCACCATCACCCTAATACCAAAACAAGACAAAGATGCCACAAAAAAAGAAAACTACAGGCCAATATCACTGATGAACATAGATGCAAAAATCCTTAACAAAATTCTAGCAAACAGAATCCAAAAACATATTAAAAAGATCATACATCATGACAAAGTGAGCTTTATCCCATGGATTCAAGGATTCTTCAACATTCGCAAATCAATCAATGTAATACACCACATTAACAAATTGAAAAATAAAAACCATATTATATCTCAATAGATGTACAGAATGTCTTTGAAAAAATTCAATATCCATTCATGATAAAAACCCTCAAGAAAGCAGGAAAAGAAGGAACATACCTCAACATAATAAAAGCCATATATGACAAACCCACAGCAAACATTATCCTCAATGGTGAAAAATTGAAAGCATTTCCCCTAAACTCAGGAACAAGACAAGGGTGCCCACTTTCACCACTACTATTTGACATAGTTTTGAAAGTTTTGGTCACAGCAATCAGAGCAGAAAAAGAAATAAAAAGAATACAAATTGGAAAAGAAGAAGTAAAACTCTCACTGTTTGCAGATGACATGATCCTCTACATAGAAAACCCTAAAGACTATACCAGAAAAATTCTAGAGCTAATCAATGAATATAGTAAAGTAGCAAGATATAAAATCAACACACAGAAATCCCTTGCATTCCTATACACTAATAATGAGAAAATAGAAAGAGAAATTAAGGAAACAATTCCATTCACCACTGCAACAAAAAGAATAAAATACTTAGGAATATATCTACCTAAAGAAACTAAAGACCTATATATAGAAACCTATAAAACACTGGTGAAAGAAATCAAAGAGGACACTAATAGATGGAGAAATATACCATGTTCATGGATCGGAAGAATCAATATAGTGAAAATGAGTATACTACCCAAAGCAATCTATAGATTCAGTGCAATCCCTATCAAGCTACCAGTGGTATTTTTCACAGAACTAGAACAAATAACTTCACAATTTGTATGGAAATATAAAAAACCTCGAATCGCCAAAGCAATCTTGAGAAAGAAGAATGGACCCAGAAGAATCAACCTGCCTGACTTCAGGCTCTACTACAAAGCCACAATCATAAAGACAGTATGGTACCGGCACAGAGACAGAAATATAGATCAATGGAACAAAATAGAAAGCCCAGAGATAAATCCATGCACCTATGGACACCTTACCTTTGACAAAGGAGGCAAGAATATACAATGGAGAGAAGACAATCTCTTTAATAAGTGGTGCTGGGAAAACTGGTCAACCACTTGTAAAAGAATGAAACTAGAACACTTTCTAACACCATACACAAAAATAAACTCAAAGTGGATTAAAGATCTAAATGTAAGACCAGAATTATTTATACAACTCCTAGAGGAAAACATAGGCAAAACACTCTCCGACATACATAAATCACAGCAGGATCCTGTATGACCCACATCCCAGAATATTGGAAATAAAAGCAAAAATAAACAAATGGGACCTAATTAACCTTAAAAGCTTCTGCACAACAAAGGAAACTATAAGCAAGGCGAAAAGACAGCCTTCAAAATGCGAGAATATAATATCAAATGAAAGAACTGACAAAGAATTAATCTCAAAAATATACAAGCAACTCCTGCAGCTCAATTCCAGAAAAATAAACAACCCAATCAAAATATGGGCCAAAGAACTAAACAGACATTTCTCCAAAGAAGACATACAGATGGCTAACAAACACATGAAAAGAATCTCAACATCACTCATTATCAGAGAAATGTAAATCAAAACCAGAATGAGGTACTATTTCACGCCAGTCAGAATGGCTGCTATCCAAAAGTCTACAAGCAATAAATGCTGGAGAGGGTGTGGAGAAAAGGGAACCCTCTTACACTATTGGTGGGAATGCAAACTAGGTACAGCCACTATGGAGAACAGTGTGGAGAGTTCTTAAAAAACTGGAAATAGAACTGCCTTATGACCCAGCAATCCCACTGCTGGGCATACAAACCGAGGAAACCAGAACTGAAAGAGACATGTGTACTGCAATGTTCATTGCAGCAGTTTATAATAACCAGGACATGTAAGCAACTTAGATGTCCATGAGCAGACAAATGGATAAGAAAGCTTTGGTACATATACACAATGGAATATTACTCAGACATTAAAAAGAATACATTTGAATCAGCTCTAATGAGGTGGATGAAACTGGAGCCTATTATGCAGAGTGAAGTAAGTCAGAAAATAAAATACCAATACAGTATACTAATGCATATATATGGAATTTAGAAAGATGGTAACGATAACCCTGTATGCGAGACAGCAAAAGAGACACAGATGTATAGAACAGTCTTTTGGACTCTGTGGGAGAGGGCAAGGGTGGGATGATTTGGGAGAATGGCATTAAAACATGTATAATATAAAAAAAAAAAGGAAAGAGACAAGTGTACCCCAGTGTTCATCACAGCACTGTTTATAATAGCCAGGACATGGAAGCAACCTAGATGTCCATCAGCAGATGAATGGATAAGAAAGCTGTGGTACGTAGACACAATGGAGTATTACTCAGCCATTAAAAAGAATACATTTGAATCAGTTCTAATGAGGTGGATGAAACTGGAGCCTACTATAGATAGTGAATTAAGCCAGAAAAATAAACACCAATACATTATACTAACGCATATATATGGAATTAAGAAAGATGGTAAGATAACCCTGTATGCAAGACAGCACAAAAGACACAGATGTATAGAACAGTCTTTTGGACTCTGTGGGAGAGGGCAAGGGTGTGATGATTTGGGAGAATGGCATTGAAACATGTGTAATATCATATGTGAAATGAATCTCCAGATCAGGCTTGATGCATGATACACGATGCTTGGGGCTGGTGCACTAGGATGACCCAGAGGTATGGTATGGGGAGGGAGGTGGGATGGGGGTTTGGGATGGGGAACACGTGTACACCCGTGGCAGATTCATGTTGATGTATGGCAAAACCAATACAAAATTATAATGTAATTAGCCTCCAATTAAAATAAATAAATTTATATTTAAAAAAAAGAACAGATGACATTCCAAGAATAATGGACGTCAAGACATTAGTCTAGTAAAGCTCCTGGATTTCAGAAATAGGAAGACTCAGGCAAAAATCAAAAGAAACAAAAAAAAGGTGGGAGCGGAGTTCATGCTGAACTTAAACTTTGGTGTGGAGTCACTCAACATTCATGGACAAAGCAATACTCAGGAAAATAAAATGTGGCCCAGTTCAGTTCAGTTCAGTTGCTCAGTAGTGTCCAACTCTTTGTGACCCCATGAATCGCAACATGCCAGGCCTCTCTGTCCATCACCAACTCCCGGAGTTCACTCAGACTCACATCCATCGAGTCAGTGATGCCATCCAACCATCTCATCCTCTGTTGTCCCCTTCTCCTTCTGCCCCCAATCCCTCCCAGCATCAGAGTCTTTTCCAATGAGTCAACTCTTCGCATGAGGTGTTGTTCAATTAGAAATAAATATTATCCAATATACATGACCTCAAATTATGAATCCTTCATGAAAAAAATTATTAAAGGACTAATGTAGCAAAATAATAACTGATGGTATAAATAGCAGCGGCAGTTTAGCTGAGCAGAAGATCTATTTAAACCTCAGATTAAAGATAAAACACCTGAAGAATTTATGGTAATAAAACACAACGGAAATATGGAAATAACTTTTTAGAGTAGACTGGTGAAATGAAAACAATGAGATACCACTACACACTTATTGGAATGGTCAAATACAAAAATCTGAAAAAAAAAATCTGACAAAGTCAATTACTGGCAAAGATGAGGAACAACAGGAACTCTTATTCATTGTTAGTGGGAATTCAAAATGGTACAATCACTTTGGAAGCAATTTCTTACATAGCTCAACATTGTCATACCGTATGATCTAGCAATTATGCTCCTAGATAGTTAACCAAATGATTTGAAAGCTAATGCCCACACAAAAACATGCACATGAGTTTCATACAGCTTAATTCATACTCTCTCTCTCTCTCTCTCACACACACACACACACACAAACACACAAATTGGAAGCAACCAGAGTGTTCTTTAATTGATGAATGGATAAACAAACTATGGTACATCAACATGACAGAATACTATTCAAGATTAAAAAGAAATGAGCTATCAAATCACAAAAAGAAACAGATGAAATCTGAATGGATGTCACTAAGTAAAATAAGCTAGTCTGGAAAAGGTTATACACTGCATGATGCCAATTATAGGACATTCTGGTAAAAGTAAAACTGTAGAGCGAATGAAAAAATCTCAGTTTTTTTTTTTTTTTTCTTTTGCTTCAAAATAGTTTTATTAGTTTGGATGCAGTTTGTGAACAATCAACTTTTCCTCTCCTACTTTGACACACAAATCCACTCGATTGGGGGTCTTTATCACCCCATAGCTCATATATTTTAATGTTATTTTATGCATCTGCAGTCACCTTGAATTTGGGGAGTCTGAGGTTACCGCTGGTTGCCCTGGCGAGTTTCAGATTCTGCACCCTGGACACAAATTTCACAAGGTCCATCTTGAGCTGGATTAAGGTATCAAAGGTATAGCCTGTCAAGGGAAGGCTTTTTTTCTTTTTTTCTTTCCTGGAGAGCCAAATGAACTGCCCTAATGGGCAGGGGTGCACATTTACTCTCACCAACTCTCTCCTGCTACTTTAACTATCATGTACATCAGAACAATGAAGAAAAGCCAGAGCGACATGATCTCAAGCCAGTCTTGGGCATGCTCTGGTAGATTCTGCTGAATTAGAATGTGCCCCCCACAGAACACCTTCCCCTGGAGCTCTTCGGCTTTCTCTCTCAGAGAAAACTTTAAATCGTAGAAACAGGAGACACACATAAATAAAAACAGGAGCCATTTCAGGGACCACATGGTGAGAAGAGAGGAAATGGCTCCTGGTGTGCTAGTCTGCCCTGGCACCTGGAGACTGAGGACCAGGTAGGGCTGGGCTCTTTGTGATGTCGCAGAGGGCCCGCCATGGCCAGAACTCATGTGGCCATTGTGATGACTTCAGGGCAGAGGATAAGGAAGCTTGCCAGGGTCAACTGGGAGTAGGTCTTAAAGGGACATGGCGACATTTCCAGCAGGCAATCAAAAAACAGGGAGTGACAGAATGCTCTCTCCTTGCCTGTGTTTTCTTTCTGAACCTGGTGCTCTACTGAGAGGGTGGGTCCATCTTCTATTTTTATTTTTCCATTTGTTGAATCCAGACATTGGGTGAGCAGAGTAGCAGGCATGTGCCCCTGTGGAGCAGAGAGCCAAGTGGGAAAAAAGATATTAAAGGTCACAAACTAGGAGCCACTGATGTGTTTTGTGTGGCCTACACTGTTCCTAAAAATGACTGTGCTCAGATGAATGGATAAGGAAGTTGTGGTACATATACACAATGGATTATTATTCAGCTATAAAAAAGAACACATTTGAGTCAGTTCTAATGAGGTGGATGAAACTGGAGCCTATTATACAGAGTGAAGTAAGTCAGAAAGAGAAACTCCAATACAGTATATTAATGCATATATATAGAATTTAGAAAGAAGGTAACAACAATTCTATATGCCAGGCAGCAAAAGAGACACAGATGTAAAGAGCAGACTTTTGGACTGTGTGGGAGAATGCAAGGGTGGGATGATTTGAGGAAATAGCATTGAAACATGTATATTACCACAGGTTAAACAGATGACCAGTTCAATTTCCACGCATGAAGCAGGGCAGTCAAAGCCAGTGCTCTGGGACAACCCAGAGGGGTGGGATGGGGAGGTAGGTGGGGGGGTGTTCAGGATGGGGGACACATGTGCACCATGGGTGATTCATGTCGATGTATAGCAAAAACCACAACAATAATGTAAATAAATTATCCTCCAATTAAAATAAGTAAATAAAAATTTTAAACTTCATTAGATATTAGAAAAAAAATGACTGTGCTCAGTCACTAAGTCGTGTCTGACTCTTTGAGACCCCATGGACTGTGGCCCACCAGGCTCTTCTGTCCCTGGGATTTCCCAGGCAAGACTACTGGAGTGGATTGCCATTTCCTTCTCCAGGCATAGAGGATGTTTTAGGGCAGTGAAATTCTTCTGTATAATGTTATGGTAAATACATGACATCATATTTGTCAAAACCAGTAGAACGTTACAGCACAAAAAGTGAATCAATGTATCCATAACTTGTTGACATCAAGAAAGGAATGCAGAATTTGACTAATCTAATTATATTAAAAATGTATGAAACCACCTCACTAAGATCCCCTGACTTAAGTAACTTTGGAAATGAATGGAGTTTGCAAGACTAAAAGCAAAAGAAAAAGGCACTGTAATCTAGTTGATAGTGTTCTTTCTTGTAGGGGTATAGGTTGACAATCCTGATACTGTTATACATGTTTCACAAGTATAGGTCTACTTAAGGAAATGGTGGTGCATCCTATCATTGAATACAAGTGGTAGTAGACAATGGTATTCTAGTTTATATCTCAGTTTTAGGTCTTTTCTCTCCTTTTAGAGACAGATGATCAGTGACAATGATAGTCAAAGCTGCAGTTAATCTGCCCATGTTCTAATCTATCCATTATACTATTTTAGTCTTTTTCATTCTAGAATATTGCAATATATTAGTGTTTTTCTTTTTTTTATAATTTTTTATTATTATTATTTTGTTTTTACTTTACAATATTGTGTTGGTTTTGCCATACAACTGAATGTGCAAATGAATCACTTGGGGATGTTGTTAAAGTGCAGACTGTTAATTAAGTAGGTCTGGGTTGGAGTCTGAGATTCTGCATTTCTTCTAATAAGTTCCCAGGAAAAACCCACTCTGTTGGTCTGTGGACCACACAGCAGAATAATTCTGAATAATATTAGATATTGATCTAAAACTTGATTGTAATCTATAGATCATTAATCTCTAAATTTTAAAGTAACTGTCTATAGCTCGGTTGCCACATCTTCTACTAGGAGTTAACTGTCAATCGGTCTGAAGTTTGCATGTACCTTTAAAAGGCTTCTTACTGATTTCAGAGGCTTGTGCTTTTTGGTCTCTGAACGAATTAAAACACACACACACACACACCACGAGAAAATAGGAAATGTTGCCTGCCAACTAGCATAGGAAACTCTCAAGCTTGTATTACATAGTTTATAACATCTGAATATTTCAAATACGATCTCTTGTCATTTCATTATTTTCAGCCTTTTAAGCACTGCAAGTTAGGCTTCAACAGTACATATACCGAGAATCTCCAGATGTTCAAGGTGGATTTAGAAAAAGGCAGAGGAACCAGAGATCAAATTGCCAACATCCGTTGGATCATAGCAAGAGCAAGAGAATTCCAGAAAAACATCTACTTCTGCTTCATTGACTACACTAAAGCCTTTGACTGTGTGGATCACAACAAACTATGGAAAATTCTTAAAGAGATGAGAATACCAGACCACCTGACATGCGTCCTGAGAAATCTGTATGCAGGTCAAGAAGTAACAGTTAGAACTGGACATGGAACGAGGGACTGGTTCAAAATTTGGAAAGGAGTACATCAAGGCTGTATATTGTCACCTTGCTTATTTAACCTATATACAGAGTACATCACGTGAAATGCCAGATTCAATGAAGCACAAGCTGGAATCAAGATTGCCAGGAGAAGTATCAATGACCTCAGATAGGCAGATGACACTACCCTTATGGCAGAAAGTGAAAAAGAACTAAAGAGCCTTTTGATGAAAGTGAAAGAAGAGAGTGAAAAAGTTGGCTTAAAACTCAACATTCAGAAAACTAAGATCATGGCATCTGGTCCCATCACTTCATGGCAAATAGATGGGGAAACAGTGGAAATAGTGTCAGACTTTATTTTGGGGGGCTCCAAAATCACTGCAGATGGTGACTGCAGTCATGAAATTAAGACACTTGCTCCTTGGAATAAAAGCTATGACCAACCTAGATAGCATATTAAAAAGCAGAGACATTACTTTGCTGACAAAGATCCATCTAGTCAAAGCTATGGTTTTTTCAGTAGTCATGTAAGGATGTCAGAGTTGGATCATAAAGAAAGCTGAGTGCCAAAGAATTGATGCTTTTGCACTGTGGTGTTGGAGAAGACACTTGAGAGTCCCTTGGACAGCAAGGAGTTCCAACCAGTCCATCCTAAAGGAAATCAATCTTGAATATTCATTGGAAGGACTAATGCTGAAGCTCCAAGACTTTGGTCACTGGATGCAAAGAAATGACTCATTGGAAAAGACCCTGATGCTGGGAAAGATTGAAGGCATGAGGAGAAGGGGATCACAGAGGACGAAATGATTGTATGGCATCACCAACTCAATGGACATGAGTCTGATCAAGCTCAGGGAGTTGCTGATGGACAGGGAAGCCTGGCGTGCTGCCTTCCCTAGGGTCACAGTAAGACATGACTGAGTGCCTGAACTGAACTGACCTGAAGCACTGCATGCTTCCCACCTTTTCATGAAATGGGAAGCACACATTTAGACTATGAATGTATTTAAAATTTCTTGCTTCTTATTAATCCTCTCCACATCTTATTTTAAAGCCAAACAACCTCATTCATGGTGAATACTTTCATCCCAAGTGCAATTAATAAAAAAATTAGGATCTCATATTCCATATTTGACAATATCTCTATGACTCAGTGCCATTCTCAAAATCACATTGTTTTACAAATACATCACAGATTATATTCTGACCCATCCCTTGATTTTTCTATATGTAGCACTCTCATCTTGGATTGAGGAAATGTTAAAGAGAAAACCACAGGCCCAAAATGGCACAACTTGTGCTAAAGCCCATGATAGCAAATGTAGATTAAACAACTAACCTAATTGCAGTTTTGACCTTCACCAGAAATGTAATCTTAATCAACCAGTCTGGAATTTTCTGGTCAGCACCAATGAGGTCACCTGCTACATGGGCTCTCTATATCCCCTCAGAGAAGAAGAGGCAATCTGCCTGCTAAAACCCCTTGCTTTCCCTTCCCCCCTCAAAAAAGAAGATGTGTTGGCCTAAAAACAATCCTTTTTTTCTTTTGCTAATAGCTTCCTTGCCCTATCCTTCTTCCTATAAAAACCTTCTGTTTTGTACAACCCCTCAGAGTACCCTTCTAGTTGCTAGGTAGGATGCAGTCTGATTCATGAATCACCTAATAAAGGTAATTAGATCTTCAATTTAATTGGTTGAACTTTGTTTTTGTTTTTGACCTCACCACCCAGCGTGAGGGACCTTAGTTCCCTGACCAGTGGAATTTAGAACCCTGCAGTGGAAGAGCAGAGTCATAACCACTTGACTGCCAAGGAAGTCTCTGAACTTTGTGTCTTAATAAGAAAAAAAAATCTGTTAATAGAATCCATAAAATTCCCTACTAATTGAGGATTTTAATAATCAAACGCCTATTTAAAGACAACAATGTTTTCAAAATAAAATTTATTCAACATTTAGGAAAAAATTCAGTTTGATAAGACTCATATCTAACATTTGGCCATACGACTGGGATTTATTGAGTCAACAGAGTGAATCTTGATTAGAAAGGGCTTCTTTTTTCAGTATGAAAAACCTGAAATTAAGAAAGAGCTCCATTATTAACAGTCATTAATAACACAAACTATTTGACTTAGATTAATAACTCAGAGAAATAGAAAAAAAGCATTCAGCAGGGAATAAAGCAAAACATTTCATGTACATTCACATTTCTTTTATCTTTAAAAGACTTGGCATTATGGTATTTTTCCTCTAAGTCACATTTCCTTCTTAAAGCTCACCAAAGATACAGTGGTCAACCTATAGCATTATCTGTATAACTCAAATAGCTAAAATCAGCTCATAATGCAGGTTATAATCAGCTCATAATGCAGGTTATGTTTTTGTATAGATTCTACTGTACAGCTAGCAGAACTGGAGTGTGAGCTCTCGGAGGTTATGCACCAAGATTTTTAAAATTTTTGCGATCTTTCACCTGTGGCACACTAGTAATATATATCAAGCTGTGTACATTTTAAGTCAGTCTTTCCTTTTCCCCATCCTGCTTTTCTCCTGTAATTCTCATGTTTTCCTTAATCTAAAGGTAGCGTTTCATGTTCTAAAGCATTATTCTTATACATCATCAAAAGCAAGTTCACCCCAAAATGTACCTTTTTAGGGTTAATTTTTTAAATTACTGTTCATTCTTAAGACATCATCATAGTCTACACAACATCATTGTACATTCACAGTGTACAGGTGGTTATAAAATGTAGGTTCATCAGTTCTAAAGCAAAATATTTTTTTATCTATTACCTCAGACTAAACATGGTAATGCTATACAACTTACCATTTTCAATAAATTTCTTTGCTTATATAAAAGTGTACAAGTAACTATCAAAACAAATAATGAGACAAGAACAAACGGTACCAAGAAAAATAGTAAGATTTCCTTCCATATGTCACCTAGGATTAAAATCACAAAAAAAAAAGGGAAAGGGTTAGATGTGTACAATTATTTTGAAAATGGAATTATTTTATAAATAAACTTGTAAATGGAGAAGAACTGAGTTAAACTTGGCAACTTCTGCCATATCTCCCAGTGTGATGTTTGAGTATGGCATTCCTTTAATTCGTGCACTTTTTTTTTATAGAACAACTACTTTACTGGATTGTGACAGCTCTTCATTTTGCTTAGAGAAATAACTACCTAAAGCCCCATTCTATTTTCTTTAAAAAATATTTATTTATTTATTTGGCTGTGCCAGATCTTAGTTGCGGCATACAAGATCTTTAGTTTCGGCATTAAAACTCTAAGTTGAGGCATGTGGGATCTAGCTACCTGACCAGAGTTAGAACCTAGGTCCCCCTGCATTGAAAGCACAGTGTCTTAGCCATTAGACCACCAGGGAATTTCCTCCCCCCATTCATATTTTCTTACATGATTTTGTTTCAAATTTGTTCTTGTGAATTTTTTACAAAAACACAGTGGTAAAATATTAACAGAGGGATTAGATAAACACACCATATGTATCTCTTAACTCTCAATAAGTCAAATGTTTATATCATACAATGCAGTAGTGAGTGAAAGTTGGTCTTCAATAAGTCTCAGTGCAAATAATGGAGCTAGTCTTTAAAAGTCATGTTTTTGAAATTGTCTCACATTCTGGAGACTAAAGAAATGAGCTTTTTCTTATCATTCTTTTTTTTTTTTTTTTTTTAGGGATGAAATTTTAATGGTTCTTCTGCATAGCAAGGGCTTCCCTGGTGGCTCAGTTGGTAAAGTGTCTGCCTGCAATGAGGGAGAGCCATGTTTGATACCTGGGTTGGGAAGATCCTCTGGAGAAGGAAATGGCAACCCACTTCAGTATTCTTGCCTAAAGAATTCTATGGACAGAGGAGCCTGGTGGGCTACAGTCCATGGGGTCACAAAGAGTTGGACACAACTGAGTAACTGACACTTTCACTGCATAGCAAGAAATGAGCAATCACTAGACAAATTGAAAATGTATACAAGGTTTATCCTTCCAAAACCAGTATCTCCCACATTTTTGAAATACTATGGAACATTTTGAATCTTAGGCCTATACCTATACTCAAAACTATCTCCAGCCCCACTTTTTCTTGGTGTCTTATTCATTTAGGATCTTATTTTCTATTAGAAAATTACCAAATTCATAGGCCCAGTTAAGAATTGCAAGGATATAATCCAGAGAAATGACTAATGATATGAGCTTCTGGCATGCAAAATTAACAGCAAGAAATAGGCTTCTTTTGTGAAGTTTCAGAGTAAATCCTGAATAAGATAGTCATTTTCAAAATATTACTGTGCTATTTTTCTATAACTTAAAACATCCAATAAGAAATGTGCAAAAGAAATAAGACCACATGCATCTCAAAAGTCTTTGTTTCTAATCTAAAACTTATTAAGATTCTACCAAGAGATAGCCATCAGGGCAAAAGAAATCTGTCATCAAAAACATGGTTAAGATTACATACAAAAAGTTTAAAAAACAAAAACAAACAAAAAAACAACATAAATCAATTATACTCCAACTTTAAAAAAGAAGATTATATGTAAAATATATAAAAGGATGTTATTTTGAGAATGTGGCTAAAAATTCACCATGTCTTCTTTAAACACTCATTGACTAATGAAAGTGAAAGTCACTCAGTCCTGTCTGACTCTTTGTGGTCCCATAGACTATACATGGAATTCTCCAGGGCAGAATACTGGAGTGGGTAGCCTTCCCTTCTCCAGGGGATCTTCCCAAACCAGGTCTTCTGCATTGCAGACAGATTCTTTACCAGCTGAGCCACAAGGGAAGCCCAAGAATACTGGAGTGGGTAGCCTATCCCTTCTCTAGCGGATCTTCCCGACCCAGGAATCGAAACAAGATATAATTCAGGGCACAGTGTCAGTTCCAGAGTCTCAGATTTTTTATATTAGTGACAAAAATGAAAAAAAAAAAAAACATAGTACAAGTAAGTGTTCTTTCTGATTCCATGTATCTTTAGTTAATTGAGTTCTTTCTCTCTCTCTGTCTGTTTTTCCTCCATAGCCCTTAGTGATTATAAGATATATTTGGCTTCTTTGCTTATGTCTATCTCTACTTAACTTGGGAATAAAATATAAATTCAATGAGAACAAAGATTTTTTTTTTTTTTTACCACTGTACCTCCAGTACCTGAAAAACTCTGACATGTAGTAGGTGCTTAACAAATATCTGATATATGAAAGAGAATGATATCAGTATACTAATAGCAAGATAACAAAAACAGATTCTATTATAATGGAACAACATAAAAGGAGATGAATGATCAATAAAAATGCCATTATATGTTTGTATCTGCATATGTGTTTATATGCCTTCAAGAAAGAACAAGGCTGAGCTGATTTCCTTCCATTTAAAATAATTACTAACATTTATATTGATAAAGCTAGTATACCGTGAAGCACAATAATATTTTGCCACTTTCTCAATGTTGTTTATATTGCTATTTTTGTCTTCCATGAAAGTTTATTTTCTTTTTTTAATTCTTTATTTTATGTTGCCATATTATTGGTTAACAATGTTGTATTAGCTTCAGGTGTACAGCAAAACAATTCAGTTGTATATATATATATATATATATATTCTTTTTCAAATTCTTTTCCCATTTAGGTTATTACAGAGTATTCAGCAGAGATCCCTGTGCTATATAATAGGTCCTTATTGGTTATTCATTTTAAATATAGTGTGTTCATGTCAATCCCAAACATATTTAATTGAAATACATCTTTTACCATAAGTCACTTTAAATCAGTGTTGGAAGTAAACAGAATGTATATTTTACTAGTGATAACATATTATTCAGAAAAATGTTCATTAGGCATGGTACCAGACACTCAAAAACAAGTGTCTTGTTTAAGATTTCTGTTCTCTTGAAAATCAAAAGCATAGGAAAATATTGATTAAAATAGTCTTCCCCACAAAAGAACTAGCACATTCTCTCTTCTGACAGAAAAGCAAGAATGTTGATAACTGAACTATAACAAGACTCTGAACTACAACAACTTAAACTAGCTAAAACAGAACATTAGATTTCCTATAAATCTATGTTCAGTTGAAGTGCTTGCTAATTTATCTTTTGTTTATAGACTATCTGCAAGAGCATTTGGAGAAGGCAATGGCACCCCACTCCAGTACTCTTGCCTGGAAAATCCCATGGACAGAGGAGCCTGATAGGCTGCAGTCCATGGGGTCGCTAAGAGTCGGACACGACTGAGCTAATTCACTTTCACTTTCACTTTTCACTTTCATGCTTTGGAGAAGGAAATGGCAACACACTCCAGTGTTCTTGCCTGGAGAATCCCAGGGACGGGGGAGCCTGGTGGGCCGCCGTCTATGGGGTTGAACAGAGTCGGACACGACTGAAGAGACTTAGCAGCAGCAAGAGCATTTGGACTTTCATAATTACAAAATTCACTGAGAGAAAATTAATTTTGCTAGCAAAGAGCAAATAGTTTAGTTACTGTTCTTTTTAAAATATATTTTCTTCAATAACTATATCAACATATTTTATGATTGTTCCCTCTTTCTAACATTTAAATGGATTCATTTGAATTTCAATGGGGAAGAGGCATAGACTTTAAAAATCTTGAATAATGAGCATATAATTTTTCAAAACCATATAAAGAAGATACATAATATACCCAAGGGTCTAATAAAATACATATATGCTTGTATGTAAAACTTCAGAGTAAATGTACTACTGCAACTCCAGTTGGTACTAATACAGATTTGGTTAACATCTGGTAAGTATATAAGAAACTCAAGAATAGCACCACCAAATTTTGGAGCTAAGACTACCATTGGAAGGTAATCCACTAGCAAAATCAAAGCAAAACAGGTAAAATTAGCTTGTCAAATGAAAGTAGAAAGAATCAAACAGAATTTATTAAACCTTGCAGTGTGGAAAAGATACAGCTCAATTAATA
This sequence comes from Bos grunniens, assembly GCF_055505025.1. Taxonomy (NCBI): domain Eukaryota; kingdom Metazoa; phylum Chordata; class Mammalia; order Artiodactyla; family Bovidae; genus Bos; species Bos grunniens. The sequence continues at coordinate 79,828,747 of NC_141194.1, read as the reverse complement.
TTATAGACATCTATAAAAATAAGTAATATAGCCAATATTTTATAATAACTTTAAATGGAGTAAAGCCTTTTAAATTGTGAATCACTATATTGTACACTTGTAACTTATATCTCAAGAAACTATACTTCAATTAAAAAAAATGGTGAAGAAAGGTTGACCCTATGATATTGATAACCTGTGTCACTAAATTGTAGTGACCTATGACATCCAATAAGGCATCTTCTTCCTCAAACAGCGCTAGAAATACTCTACTGTTCTTTTATCCCATACCTTTCCAGCACTGTTCATCACTCCACTCACTCCATATTCCATCATCTGCACAATAAATATTCATTTTGCTTCTTACTAAAAAGCATAATTGGAGACTTTCATTTGATGTTCTTGTGATGTATATTTCATTTTCAATTGTGGTAGTCTGAAAGCCAAGAAAAAAATAAGATGTCATTATTTGATCTAACTGCAGCTAGCCATACTCCATTTGATTTGTCATTTTTATAAAGTGAATTTTGTTACATGAAATAAATGCATCAAATGCCTAGAAAGGTATATACCAAAATCCTAACAGTGGCCATCGCTGTATGGTGTTTTACTTTTCATTCTTTCTTCCTTATTTATACTTAAAATTTTTCCTGTAGTGATAATGGATTACTGGTAGTAAAGGGAATATATGACAGGGCAAAATTCCTAGGTAGTTTTGGTGCTTATGACTCCCATTTTGGATTAGTTTCAAATTGTCCAGATTCCATAAATTAGAAAATGCTACATATACTGAGTTAGCAAAAAGAGTCATCATCGAAGGTTGTTTCTATGAATACTGTAAAGTTCATACACACAAAGCTTCTTTTTTCCCTTATTCTTATTTTGTTTAATCATAAGACCAGTATAACAGTGCTCAGGGCCTGACACGAAACCACCCCTTCCGATATGAGAATACACACAGCTGGATGTTCTCAAAAGAAAAAAAGAAAATCACTTCATGATTACTTCAGTTTTTCATTTAAAAGAGCCAAAGAGTGTTTCTCATCCAAAACAACAGCTTTTCATTTGTTATAACTTTTCTTGGGAGCTAGCATAATGTAATGTAAATTAAAGTAGACTGGGAATAAGATCTGGATTCTAGTTCTAGGTACATAATTTTATTGTAAGTCAATTCACTTCCTTGGGACTTGTAAATCTATTTTTTCAAGTAGAATAAATCAGTTTTTTTCATCTGTATGTGAAGTGAATTGATTAGAACTAGTCTAATCAATTGTCTCCACCACTTGTCTTCATCACTTGTTTCCACCACTCCCTAAGCTGGAAACCAATGAATAAAATTAATATATAACAATTTGGAAACAAGTGACTAGATTATCTCTAAGGACCTATGTAGCTTTAAAGTTGGTATAATTAGCTGATTATACTTTCAGACTGCAAGCATCTTTCTGTTGTCCACAAGATTGTTTGGTTTTCTGGAAGTTAAACTAAGGTGCATGTCATGTTCCATCCTCATGTGAATAGCAACTGACTTTGGTTCTCATGTTTACTATTTTATTTAAAAGGCTGTGTTTATGATTTTCCCAAATAAATGAAATTTCCATACCACCCAGGCAGTATCATCTTCTGTGAACTCAATTTCATAAATGAGACATTTTGCTGGAATAGGTCCTCTGGGAATGCTCCATTTCAGGTTGACTTCTGAATTCTTCATAGTAAGACTAAGGTAGTCTGGTGGCAAAGGTTTAACTGAAAACAAAAGGAAACAATTTCAACATGAAAGTTATTGAAGTTTAGCAGTAGCCTTTATCAAAAGCTAGGGGCACCTATTAACTGAAGCCTCCAGGGTAAATCAGGTGGCTCAAGACTATTCTCTATAAGTAAGTAAATAAGCGTTAGTTGCTTAATTGTGTCTGACTCTTTGAGACCCCATGGACTGCAGCCCACCAGGCTCCTCTGTCCATGAGATTTCCATGCAAGGATACTGGAGTGGGTTGCCATTTCCTTCTCCAGGGGATCTTCCTAACCCAGGGATCGAACCCAGGTCTCCTGCACTGCAGGCAGATCCTTTACTGACTGAGCTATAAGGGAAGCCCCAATGTGAATTAAAATCAAAGCCACTTGCTAACCAAGATCAGTTGAAGAAACTTGGTTATTTGGGAAACTGATTTTTTGTTAAGCCACATATTGACAAATATGTAAAGAGAAAAGCTAGAAGATCCAAATCATTACAGTCATTTTTCCATTTTATGGCATTAGAAACAACTACCACAACAAATTACTACTAGTATTTTTATTTTTATTAATAGCTAATTCTTATTTAGAGCTTATGATGTGTCAGGAAGTAAACCAGGAATGTTACGTCATAAACTTATTCATATCTCACAATAAATCTATGAGGTGGTCCTCTATTATCTTCATTTTACTGATAAGGAAATTGAAACATATTAAGAGTAACTCACCCAAAGTCATATAGCTAGAATGTAATAAATTCAAAATTTATGGCTGGCTCTAGAACCTGTCATTCTTATAACTGTTAGAAATGAGAACACAGACTCAGACAATATCCAACCTATTCCCAGGGCCTTTTGAGCATTGGGAATGAGTGATTCCATAATTATTCCATTATTAACACTAGACAAAAATACTTTCTAGAAGACAAACTCTGAAGCTGGGAAACAAATTATGAATTCTAAATGAAAACTATGCTTTATACTCATTCAATTCCTTATCTTCCATACTTTTATATTTAATTAGTTCTTCCTTGTACTCTGTTGGCCTCCAGTTTTCTGGCTTTGCATTCCAGTAGATATCTATTTATCTACCTCTTCTCTTCCACATGGTCGGTTGTAAATGGTCTAAACTAGAAACATTTTGAAGTTGTTTACCTCACCTATATTTTGAAGCTGAAAAATGAAATAGCTGGGTCTGATTAACTGGGATTCTGATGATCCATTAACACAGATGTAGAAATCTTTATAGTCTGATGACTCCAAGTAGGGAAACCTGCATCCAATATTTTTTCCTTTAGCCTGGATGTAATCAATACACTCTAACACATGGTCCAAGCCCTCATACCTATAAAAAGAAGTGTGGTAAGAATTGTGTTTATCAATATCTTCTAGTTGTATGTTGCTCAGTTTTCAATTATTTTAAAATACCAGATAAATAAAAAATAATTTAATAACATACAACATTTACTGAATACCAACTATGTGCCAGATCCCATGAAAAGTGCTAGGGGTACAATAGTAAGGAAAGTAGACACAGCCCATTATTTTACAGAGCTTACAGTCTGGTGGGAATCTATACAAAATTTCAGATATAAGGCAATAATTCTTACTCATATATTTAGGTTATGTTGATTCACCAATAGGATTGTGAATCAAAGAATAAGATTCCTATTAGGAAAACATGGGATTTATATTGATAATCCTGAATGGTACTGCTTTTTGAAATACAGTACTGAAGAATTTACTAGAAGAAAGCAGATTTAAAAGCAGATTTACAAGGTGGCCAAGAAGCATAGGAAAAGATGTTCAACATCAGTAATTATTAGAGAAATGCAAATCAAAACTACAATGAGGTGTCACCTCATACCAGTCAGAATGGCCTTCATCAACAAGTCTACAAACAATCAATGCTGGAAATGGGGTTGGTAGATGCTAACTATTACATTTAGAATGGATAAACAGCAAGCTCTTAATGTATAGTACAGGGAACTATATTCAATATCCTGTGATAAACCACAATGGAAAAGAATGTATATATGTATATAACTGAGTCATTTTGCTGTACAGCAGAGATTGGAGCAACACTGTAAGTCAATCTCACTTCAGTGGGAAAAAAAGAAAGAAAAATAATGCTGGAGCAGGTGTGAAGTAAAAGGAGCCCTCCTACACTGTTGGTGGGAATATAAATTGGTATAACCACTATAAAGAACAGTATGGAGGTTCCTTAAAAAAACTAAAAATAAAACTACTATATGATCCAGCAATCCCACTCCTGGGCATATAGCTGGAGAAAACTAACTAGGAAAGATACATGCATCTCAGTATTCATAGTGGCACTGTTTACAGTAGCCAAGGCATGGAAGCAATCTAAATGTCCATTGATAGATGAATGGATAAAGTAGATGTGGTACATATACAAAATGGAATACTACTTAGCCATAAAAATAAATGAGATCATGCTATCTGCAGCGACATGAATGGAGCTAGATATTATCATACAAATGAAGTAAATCAGAAAGAGAAATAAAAATATCATATGATATCACTTATATTTAAATATACAAAATGACACAAATGAACTTATTTACAAAACAGAAACAGTCTCATAGACTTCAAAAACAAACATGGTTACTAAAGGGGAAAGGTGGTGGTGGGGTAAATTAGGAGCTTGGATTAAAATATACACACTATTATATACAAAATAGGTAATCAATAAGGACCTACTGTATAGCACAGGAAACTACTCAATATTCTATAATAACCTATGTGGGAAAAGAAACTGAAAAAGAAGAGATATATGTATATGTATAACTGAATCACTTTGCTGTACACTTGAAACTAAAAACATTGTAAATCAACTATATTCTAATATAAAATAAAAATCAAATTTCAAAGTAAATAAAATATAAAAATGAAAGAGAAAATTTAATTAAAACATTTAAAAAATAAAAGCAGACATAAAATATTGTTATGTTTAATAAAATGAATGAAAATCCTCTGAGAACATAATACACATAGGGATAAATCTCATAAAAGCCAGCCAGTTCAGTCACTCAGTTGTGTCCGACTCTTTGCGACCCCATGAATCCCAGCACGCCAGGCCTCCCTGTCCATCACCAACTCCCGGAGTTCACTCAGACTCACATCCATCGAGTCAGTGATGCCATCCAGCCATATCATCCTCTGTCGTTCCCTTCTCCTCTTGCCCCCAATCCCTCCCAGCATCAGAGTCTTTTCCCTTCGCATGAGGTGGCCAAAGTACTGGAGTTTCAGCTTTAGCATCATTCCTTCCAAAGAAATCCCAGGGCTGGTCTCCTTCAGAATGGACTGGTTGGATCTCCTTGCAGCCAAAATATGAGCCTAGCAGCTGATATGGTACTGGTACAAATATCTGGACTCCATTGAATTCACTTTATGCCAAATATTTTGCTAAGTCATATCCGACTCTTTGTAAACCCATGGGCTGCAAGGTTTCCCTGCCCTTTACTATTTCCCAGAATTTGTTCAAACTCCTGTCCATTGAGTCAATGATGCCATCCAACTAACTCATCCTCTGTTGCCCCCTTATCCTCCTGTACTCAACCTTTCCCAGAATCAGAGTCTTTTCCAACAAGTTGGGCTCTTCATATCAGGTAGCTAAATTATTGGGACTTCAGCTTCTGCATCAATCCTTCCAATGAATATTCAGAGTTGATTTCCTTTAGGATTGACTGGTTTGATATTCCTGGCTGTTCAAGGGACTCTCAAGAGTCTTCACCAGCACCACAGTTTGAAAGTGTCAATTCTTTGGTGCTTAGCCTTCTTCATGGTCCAACTCTCACATCTGTAAATGACTACTGGAAAAACCATAGCTTTGACTATATGATTGTTGGCAAAGTGGCCATGAAATTAAAAGATGCTTGCTTCTTGGAAGAAAAGCTACAACAAACCTAAATGGTATATTAAAAGCAGTGACAACAATTTAAACACTTAGTGAGAGTTAACAAAGTCATGGAAGTCAGAAAAAGGATCAGGTTTTAATAGCTACATGGTTTTTTAAAAAGCAAGAATATGAAATATGGCAAAACTATTTAGGTTATAATTCCATCTATCTAGAAGATGCAAAATTTAACTCAGTACAGAAACAATGATTGCATTCCTTATATCACCCATAGAGTGCCTTCTAGTAGCTACAGCCTAAACCTACTTATTCCCATTGAGAACCCTAAATAACTGTAAATAAACTTCATCATAAATCCAACTCTGAAAAAGTATAATGAATTCAGTTTAATGAAAATGAAATTCGCTCAGTTGTGTTCAACTCTTTGTGACTGCATGGACTATACAGTCCATGGACTTCTCCAGGCCAGAATACTGAAGTGGGTAGCCATTCCCTTCTCCAGGGGATCTTCCCAACCCAGGGATCGAACCCGGGTCTCCACATTGCAGGCGGATTTTTTATTAGCTGAGCTATCAGGGAAGCCCATCTAGAGGCCCAAGTATCTGTTTTGTTTGCCTTGTTTGTATTTTTTAAAGTTTGAATTGGTATGTATATATGTGCTAGTCGCTCAGTCCTGTCAGACTCTTTGCGACCCCAAGGACTGTAGCCCTCCAGGCTTCTCTGTCCATGGAATTCTCCGGGCAGGAATACTGGAGTGGGTTGCCATTCCCTTCTCCAGGGGATCTTCCCAACTCAGGGATTGAACCCAGGTCCCTTGCATTTCAGGTAGATTCTTTACCATCTGAGCTACCTGGGAAGCCCTAACGAAAATACAGTTACTCATACTGTGGATTAATTTTGATAGATATCTTCTGGATATGGAATTCTTATTATAAAAATACTTACCAGTAGTATAACCTGTAATTGCTATCCAAATGGGCACCCATGCCAGGTTTCCAAGAGCAGAGTAAATATTGCCAGTTGTAATATACACAATCCATATCCTGAATTTTAGTGTCCAGATTTCCTAAGAAATGAATAAACTGTGAATGCTTGAAAGACATGATAATGAATCACTTGGGAAATCACTAAGCAATTTTATTTCATTTCCTTTGACCTCTCCACTTCATTTAGCAATCAACATAATCAGGAAAACCCCCAAAGGAAGTTGTTGGAAATCACTTCACTTCAAGTGGAACATGCAAAATCAAAAACTTTTGAGGGCTCATTTATTGGTACTAGTGTAAGCATATGCAGAAGTGCCAAATTAATAATTCTAGGATGCTCTGAGCAGCTGCATAGTTGCATGTATATTCACTGATATGAGCCCCAAACTGGGATCTATATTAACCTAATAAGGGCTATAGTCTATGGGGCCACAAAGAGTTGCACATGACTGAGCATGCATGCATGAAATAAGATGTAGGTTTTGCCACATATGTTTTCTGATTTAAAGAATTCAAAACACCAGTCGCCCACTTCTCAGAAGGATTCTATTTTGTGCCACATTCTCAACTGTACATATAATCTGCTGTATAAGTGTTAAGGAACTTACTTCCCATAGATTTTTCTAACAGTATTATGACAAGAGAGATTTGTTTTAACCTTGTGATGATATCCAATAAGTAGCTTCTGACCATGAACTTTGAACTTCTGATCCATTTGTGCATTGCCTTGGCAGAAGTGTGTGTATCTTTGCTTCAACACCTTTGTTAAGATCAAATCCATCTTTGTAAAGTAGATTCTTAGTGATGATCGTCTGTTTGATAAAAAGATGAGACAGAGTCAAGCTTAGAAACAATAATGGTATCATGAGCCACATTAATAAGACTAAAAAGTCATTAATACTCTGGAGAGTCCTCAATAGCTAAGAAATTCCAGATTATTATCCGATAAAGTGTCCCAGATATATTTTTGGCAGAGTTCACCTTCTGCATATTATGTCATTTGATGAGATCTTAACACCTCATTTAAAATAAATTCTGGAAGACAAAAAAGGCTCTGTGGCAAGAACTTGAGCTATAACCAACTTGAAATCAAGGGATAATTTTCATGTACCATATGCCTATTACATGACAATTTATCACCTTTCAAAAATCACATGAAATCATGTACAATCTTGGTGGTAACTGGAGGAAGCCAGACAAAGTGCGACTATCTGAAGGACTAAAACCATATATCATTTATCCTTTTATTCCTGATACCTAGCTAGTGAAGTAGCTGGCAAAAAAGTTTTGGAAAACTTTTGGAAAAAAAGTTACTCAATGACTGTTTGATTTTAATTGTTCTTTGAAACTACCTAGCTGAATTAAGAAGATAACAGAATTCCTTGTACAATCAAAATCTTTGAAAGAAATGCTTGTTGACTATGTAAATAGTTAATGATTCAATAAACTTTCACTGAGCACTTACTACAATATATGCAAAGAACCATGCTGTGTTCTGTAGGGTGAGTACAAAGATAAATAAGGATTAATTCCTACAGAGAAAAAGCTGACATCATCCAGTAGCATAAGTAAGATCCATACACAGGATTTAAGTAACTCTGAAATATGGTAATATGTATAAGTACTCTATGAGTCCATATTCCATGAGATCAGGTTTTCCTTTCCTGTACTTCCAGTGGTAGTCTTAATAGTGGGTGGGGTGAGAACAGATATTGCAGGATACACAGGAGACAACAGCAGGCATGCAACTTATATCTTAATAATAGCTATTGAGATACAGAAATAAGAGCAGACACTGACATCAGGAATCACAAGAAAACTAATAAGCACTCTAGTATCTTAAGTGCATGCTTTACTTACCCTCCAGCTTTCACTATCAACATTTCGATATTTTAACTCATATTCTACAGTGCATTTGTTAAAATTATCCAGAGACACTGGAGGTTGCCACTGCAAATAGAGATAACCTAAATATCCAGGGTCCACTATTTGAAAATCCTGAGGAGGATTAACTGAAATAAAATCAATAGAATATTTTAATTTTTATCCTGAATTTTATGACAAAGATTTTTAAATCTAGATTACTTCCATATGTCCATCAACTGATGAATGAAAAAAAAAAAAAAAACTATGATACATTCATAAAATGGAATATTATCCAGCCATAAGAAAGAATGAAATACTGATATATGCTAGAACATGAATGAACCTTGAAAACCTTATGCTAAGTGAAAGAAGCCCACATATTGCATGATTTCATTTACGTGAGATATTGAAATAGGCAAATTCATAGAGACAGAAAATCAATTAGTGGTTGTCAGGTGCTGGAGGGAGGGGCGAATGAGATGTAACTACTTAATGGATATGAAGTTTCTTTTTGGGGTGATGTAACTATTCTGGAATTTGGTAACTGTGGCTATTATACAACTTTGTGAATATACTAAAAACCACTGTACATTATACTTTAAAATAATAAGTTTTATGTCTTGTGAATTAAATATCAGAAAAGCTGTTTTTAAAAATCTAGATTACTACTACATAGTTGTCCCTTCTTTAAGAAATTGCATATGTAAATGTGACTTAGCCTAGCTAGGTATTGTTTTCATGGAAATAAGAAATTCAACATGGAGTTATCTCTGCAGTCATATAGACCACAATTTGGTCTTGGGTAGGAACATTTTATTACATAAATCTCTCTCATAGCAAGAATCAGTCAGTATTAATCTAGTGTTTACTATATGTATAACAACATAACATACATGGCACATAGACACAAAGGGATAGAAAATATAAAATATGGCACACACAAAAAGGGATAGAAAATATAAAATATGACTACTCTGGCTAAGTGCCTTAAGAATTAGGAGAACAGGTAGATTTTGTTGGTCCATTCAAGATAATTGAATCCTCTGGTTAACTAAAGCTCAGAGCTATTTGTAGAATATGCAAACCTGAGCCATTCTTTGGAAGGACTCAAAAAAAAGTGGTAGGCAGCTGAGTGACAGGAAACAGCTTCTTTTATTTCAAGGGAGGGGGCAGCAGGAGGCAATGGCTCCTTCATCTGGTGATTTAGAAACCAATAAAAATTAACAAATTATTCTATAAATGTAGAAGTGTTAGTCACTCAGTCATGTCCAACTCTTTGCAACTCCATGGACTGTAGTCCACCAGACTCCTCTGTCCACAGAATTCTTGAAGCAAGAATACTGGAGTGGGTAGCCACGCCCTTCTCCAGGGGATTTTCTGGACCCAGGGATCAAACCTGGGCCTCCTACATTGTAGGCAGATTCTGTACTGTCTGAACTACAAGGGAAGTCCCATAAACTTACTAAGCCTACTAGCAAATCTAGTACATAGTACTGCTCTCATGTTGCCTTTCTGCTAATAATTTCTTCTCATTTCTGCTCTGCTTTTCATTTTAATACTTTACTTCATATTACATATTGAGGTAAGTAAAAGAATCAACAGAAATAAATGATGCCACAAATAATGATTTGAAATGAGAGCCCCATGAACCAAATAAAGAAGGTCTCTATTGAGGATGAAATGACAATCCTATTGTTCATGATTAGAAATTTTTGTTAAATACATACTTCTAATTAGCTTCTGCAATGAAAAGTTCATTAGACATGACTTAATAATTGTGTAATTATTTTTAAAATTCATTTTAAACTTATGTATTTTTAAAACTTATTTAATTGTCTTAAAAGTTAAGGTAGCTATGGTTTTTTCCAGTAGTCATGTATGGATGTGAGAGTTGGACTATAAAGAAAGCTGAGTGCCAAGAACTGATGCTTTTGAACTGCGGTGTTGGAGAAGACTCTTAAGAGTCCCTTGGACTGCAAGGAGATACAACCAGTCCATCCTAAAGGAAATCGGTCCTGAATATTCATTGGAAGGACTGATGCTGAAACTCCAATACTTTGGCCACCTGATGTGAAGAACTGACTCATTGGAAAAGACCCCGATGCTGGGAAAACTGAAGGTGGGAGGAGAAGGGGATGACAGAGGATGAGATGGTTGGATGGCATCACCGACTCAATGGACATGAGTCTAAGCAAGCTCCAGGAGTTGGTGATGGACAGCGAAGCCTGGTGTGCTACAGTCCATGGGGTAGCAAAGAATCAGACACAACTGAGCGACTGAACTGAACTGAGTAATTAAGGAAAGTTTTCAGTTAATTGCATACCAGACAATGAGGTTTTGGGTAAATAGCCTCTTTATTAGAAAAGATTATATGAAAACTAGGGCAGAAATAAATGCAAAAGAAACAAAAGGGACCATAGCAAAAATCAACAAAGCCAAAAGCTGGTTCTTTGAAAGGATAAATAAAATTGACAAACCATTAGCCAGACTCATCAAGAAACAAAGGGAGAAAAATCAAATCAATAAAATTAGAAGTGAAAATGGAGAGATCACAACAGACAACACAGAAATACAAAGGATCATAAGAGACTACCATCAGCAATTATATGCCAATAAGATGGACAACTTAGAAGAAATGGATAAATTCATAGAAAAGTAACAACTTTCCAAAACTGAACCAGGAAGAAAGAGAAAATCTTAATAGACCCATCACAAGCATGGAAATTGAAACCATAATCAGAAATTTTCCAGCAATCAAAAGCCCAGGTCCAGACGGCTTCACAGCTGAATTCTACCAGAAATTTAGAGAAGAGCTAACACCTATCCTACTCAAACTCTTCCAGAAAATTGCAGAGGACGGTAAACTTCCAAATGCATTCTATGAGGCCACCATCACCCTAATACCAAAACCTGACAAAGATGCCACAAAAAAAGAAAACTATAGGCCAATATCACTGATGAACATAGATGCAAAAATCCTTAACAAAATTCTAGCAATCAGAATCCATCAACACATTAAAAAGATCATATACCATGATCAAGTGGGATTTATCCCAGGGATGCGAGGATTCTTCAATACCCGCAAATCAATCAATGTAATAAATCACATTAACAAATTGAAAAATGAAAGCCATATGATTATCTCAATAGATGCAGAGAAAGCCTTTGACAAAATTCAACATCCATTTATGATAAAAAAAAAAAACTCTCCAGAAAGCAGGAATAGAAGGAACATACCTCAACATAATAAAAGCTGTATATGACAAACCCACAGCAAACATTATCCTCAATGGTGAAAAATTGAAAGCATTTCCCCTAAAGTCAGGAACAAGACAAGGGTGCCCACTTTCACCACTACTATTTAACATAGTTTTGGAAGTTTGGGCCACAGCAATCAGAGCAGAAAAAGAAATAAAAGGAATCCAAATTGGAAAAGAAGAAGTAAAACTCTCATTGTTTGCAGATGACATGATCCTCTACATAGAAAACCCTAAAGACTCCACCAGAAAATTACTAGAGCTAATCAAAGAATACAGTAAAGTTGCAGGATATAAAATCAACATACAGAAATCCCACGCATTCCTATACACTAATAATGAGAAAATAGAAAGAGAAATTAAGGAAACAATTCCATTCACCATTGCAATGAAAAGAATAAAATACTTAGGAATATATCTACCTAAAGAAACTAAAGACCTATATATAGAAACCTATAAAACACTGGTGAAAGAAATCAAAGAGGACACTAATAGATGGAGAAATATACCATGTTCATGGATCGGAAGAATCAATATAGTGAAAATGAGTATACTACCCAAAGCAATCTATAGATTCAATGCAATCCCTATTAAGCTACCAGTGGTATTTTTCACAGAGCTACAACAAATAATTTCACAATTTGTATGGAAATACAAAAAACCTCGAAAAGCCAAAACAATCTTGAGAAAGGAGAATGGAACTGGAGGAATCAACCTGCCTGACTTCAGGCTCTACTATAAAGCCACAGTCATCAATACAGTATGGTACTGGCACAAAGACAGAAATATAGATCAATGGAACCAAATAGAAAGCTCAGAGATAAATCCACACACGTATGGACACCTTATCTTTGACAAAGGAGGCAAGAATATACAATGGAGAAAAGACAATCTCTTTAACAAGTGGTACTGGGAAAACTGGTCAACCGCTTGTTAAAGAATGAAACTAGAACACTTTCTAACACCCTACACAAAAAATAAACTCAAAATGGATTAAAGATCTAAATGTAAGACCAGAAACTATAAAACTCCTAGAGGAAAACATAGGCAAAACACTCTCCGACATAAATCACAGCAGGATCCTCTATGACCCACCTCCCAGAATATTGGAAATAAAAGCAAAATTAAACGAATGGGACCCAATTAAAATTAAAAGCTTCTGCACAACAAAGGAAACTATAAGCAAGGTGAAAAGACAGCCTTCAGAATGGGAGAAAATAATAGCAAATGAAGCAACTGACAAACAACTAATCTCAAAAATATACAAGCAACTCCTGCAGCTCAATTCCAGAAAAATAAACGACCCAATCAAAAAATGAGCCAAAGAACTAAATTGACATTTCTCCAAAGAAGACATATAGATGGCTAACAAACACATGAAAAGATGCTCAACATCACTCATTATCAGAGAAATGCAAATCAAAACCACATTGAGATACCATTTCAAGCCAGTCACAATGGCTGCGATCCAAATCTACAAGCAATAAATGCTGGAGAGGGTATGGAGAAAAGGGAACCCTCTTACACTATTGGTGGAAATGCAAACTAGTACAGCCACTATGGAGAACAGTGTGGAGATTCCTTAAAAAGCTGGAAATAGAACTGCCTTTATGACCCAGCAATCCCACTGCTGGGCATACACACTGAGGAAACCAGAATTGAAAGAGACACGTGTATCCCAATGTTCATCGCAGCACTGTTTATAATAGCCAGGACATGGAAGCAACCTAGATGTCCATCAGCAGATGAATGGATAAGAAAGCTGTGGTACATATACACAATGGAGTATTACTCAGCCATTAAAAAGAATACATTTGAATCAGTTCTAATGAGGTGGATGAAACTGGAGCCTATTATACAGAGTGAAGTAAGCCAGAAAGAAAAACACCAATAGAGTATACTAACGCACATATATGGAATTTAGAAAGATGGTAACAATAACCCTGTACGCGAGACAGCAAAAGAGACACAGATGTACAGAACAGTCTTTTGGACTGTGTGGGAGAGGGTGAGGATGGGATGATTTGAGAGAATGGCATTGAAACATGTATAATATCATATAAGAAATGAATTGGCAGTCCAGGTTTGATGCAGGGTACAGGATGCTTGGGGCTGGTGCATTGGGATGACCCAGAAGGATGGTACAGGGAGGGAGGTGGGAGGGGGGTTCAGGATGGGGAACATGTGTATACCCGTGGTGGATTCATGTTGATGTATGGCAAAACCAATACAATATTGTAAAGTAATTATCTTCCAATTAAAATAAATAAATTTAAATTTAAAAAATAAATAAAAATAGATAACCAAAAAAAAAAAAAAAAGAAAAGATTATATGAAAAGGTATACAAAGTATATTTTAGTTTGGCTTTTATCCCACAAAATTTTTTTTATCATCAGTTACGTTACACATGAGGCTGACTAGTAAGAACGTATCTTTTGTGTTGGGCTCCCTGAAATATTTCCAATAATAATCCATCTATTTATGCACTTTCATATGGTAGCTTGAAAAGGCAGTTAATATCTCTGATTTTAAAACTACTCCATTCTTGGTTTACCTTTTATTTCAGCATTTGAAGACAAAGTAGAGCCAAAAGCTGTGCAAATAAGAAGGGTATATAGACATCTGGTATCCAAATGAATGAAAGCCATTTCTCTAAGATTTAATACCTTGAAATTTCCACTCTAAGAAGGAAAAAGATACAATTTTAACATTGTCATACTTCAATATGAACTAAATGTGATTAAAAACACAGTTAGGAACTCTTCGTGGGCTTTCCACCAAGAACTGGGGAAACTTTGCCCCTTTGAATCATTTAAACAGAAAAAAAAAAAAATCAAGCTTGGAACCAAAATAATTGGAAAGGAAGATTTTTGTCTCATCCTTATGAAAGCAAAAACAAGACAACACAAACATATCACTTCAACCCCCGGATTTCACACACACACACACACACACACACACACACACATTATACATCACATGATATGACCAAGATATGATGAGCTCAAATAGCCTTCAGCCTGAAGACTGAACCAGACCCACCTGAGTGTTCTTATCTATTTGCAGGGGGAATTATATCATTAGTCTCCATAGTGATATTCTCCACTAGCCACCAATACATACACACACTCTTTTCTATGACAAAAATTATTTGAAAGTTATCTGAATATTGATAAAAGCTCAGAAACAATACCAAATATACCAAAGCCTCAAATAACTCAGAACTTTGCTTCATTTCTTCATAAACATTAAATCCTCATCATCTAATCTCCTATGTGTTCTACTCTTCCCTGTATTTCTTATATCAGTAAATGGCACCATAATCTTCCCAGTTGTCCAAACCAGAAACCTGAGTCTTCCTGAACCCCTCCCTCTCCCATCCAATTTCTCCATTATCACTACACCTTCCTAAGCTGAGGATCTCATCATCAGGGATCTCCTTATCCAGTCTTTCTTGCCTCCAAACCATTTCACATCACATACAGTAAGGACAAATCTGAAATTATCACCTCTCTTAAAACAGCAATTCACTGCCACAGAATACAATTTAATCATTTTTTCCCACTGAAGAATACTGGTTTTATGATCAAAACTAAAAGGATTCATGTCTCCACACATCTATTCAATCAAAAAATACTCTCCTTTCCATAAAAAATCATTACTTCCAGTTCTACACTTCTCTTTCAGTCTATATTCTTAAAACCAACAATTTCACAGGAAGGATTAAAAGTCAATTACCCCAACAGTCAGAGACTGCTTTTCTTTTCTCCTACTTAAGTTAATTATGCAGGACAGACCCTTTTCCCCTGCCCCACCCTCTTAATCTTACCTGCTCCAGTTGTAATGTTCTCATGTTGCTAGGCTTCAATTATTACATAATGGAATCTTGGAATCAGACTGTTAGAGCCAGCAAGTATATTGGAGGCAATGCTAGTCCAATCCTCCTTTATATATTGGGAAGTAAAACTCAGACTTGCCCAAGATTACACAGTAAGTTAGTAAATTAGTAACAAAGCTGGAAGTAGAACAGAGATGTGATTCCCAATCTAGTGCCCTTCCACCCTAATATGCTGGATCCCACATGTTTGGCTCAGTATTATGAAAGCTTTTCCCTTGGGACTCCAGCATTTAAGTCTTCCTTAAGTTAGCTAGCCAGGCTGAAGCAACACCATGCTATTTCTTTTTCTCTGTCTCATACAATCATAAGGGGATGCCATTTCTCTTACTGAGGTCCAATGAATCTCTCTCCACAATTCCTTCCTCCCCATCAGCAGCCCATTGCTGCCTTCTAAGGCATGTGTAAGTAGTAAGTGGGTTTGGTGAACAGAAGGCCACATTTCTGCCATAGAGATGCTCTTAGAGATAGAGATAAAAAGACTGGTTACTTTTGGATCCAAGGCAATAATAGGTCTGACAAACAAATTCTTTCATATTATCTATAAGGATGAAGACAATCATGCTTGCCCTATTATCAATCTGTCCTTAAATATTTTATTAGCCCCTGGTCATGTACAGCATAAAAGCTAACTAAGGTTAAAAATAACTTGCTTCTATTCTATTTATAGGCTACTGAAATTAAACTCAGACCATCAAATAGCATTTCCTGGATCAGTTAAACACATTTAAGCAAAAATGGGAAATAGGCTAGCTGGCTTCCTGAATCAATTATGTAGAAATCCACAAAAGGAATTCCTGAATAGCAGTGTCCCACCTAGACTTTCTTACCCAAGTGAATGTGAAGACAATTCTTTCCTCAGCTTCTGGGTTACAAGACAGTCACTAGTGCAATGAGGGGTTTTATATATATATATATATAGTTATATATAGTTATATATAGTTATATATAGTTATATATAGTTATATATATATAGTTAGCAGAAAAGTGAAAGTGAAAGTGATGTCACTCAGTCGTGTCTGACTCTTTGAGACCCCATGTACTGTAGCCTACCACGCTCTTCCGTCCATGGGATTTTCCAGGCAAGAGTACTGGAGTGGGTTGCCATTTCCTTCTCCAGTAGTTAGCAGAAGGACAGAGTTTTTCACAAGGGATCTGAAGGCAAATGAAAGACGGGGGATAGAAATGCAGAGATACAAAATTTGAAACAGTTTCAGATATACTCCCCACTCCCAGCCCACAGTTAACAACCACTTATCTGGTCATTTTATTTTTAAAAATGAGGAAATACCCAAAGAGGAAAGTGAGTCATCCTAGCTTACACAACTTACTGGGAGCAGAGCTAGGACTGAAAAACAGCTCTCTTGAGCCCTTTCTGCTGACTAAATAAATTTTCTTGTTATAAGGAGTCTATCCTGCACCTATCTTTCCAGAAGTCTCCCTGCAAACCTTCCTCAACCTACAGTCGCCACCCAAACCATCAACCCCACCACACAGTTTTATCATCATGACATTTTTAGCAGAGTAATAATTCAACAAACTTTGATTGTGCATCTTTTTTTTTTTTTGCCAAATACTATTCCAGGTAAATCTTGTCTGAAGACGCAAGGTGCAAGTGATGAATCATAAAATCTAAAATAATGATAATATCTCCTACTATTGATTGCATTCCCAGCACCTCAGGCACTGGCCTGTGCTAAGCCCTTTATATGCATAATCTCATTTAATACTCAGTCAGCCTTGGATGTATGCAATATTTTTATTCCCATGTTAAAGACCAGAAATTGAGAAGAGAAGAAATTAAACAACTTCCTACAAGTTACTACAGGCCATAAATGGTGAAGCTTGGATTTGAACCTAAAGAGCCTAGTGTCAGACTCCTTGATAACCAATACACTAGGCAGTTTCCAGACCTAATATCAATGTGGCAAACAACTTCTTGTTTCTGTCCACTCAGTTTTACACAACATTTTTGCTCAGACAGTTTTCCACTAAGAATCATCTTTGGGAAAACAAGCCTAAAGCTAGTTCCTGGTTTCAGCCTCCCTTCCCCATCTCTTGAAAGCCATGCTAGATAAACTCTTCATTCTAAGCATTGGCTGGGACAATTCTTGCATTATTGGAGAAACTCCAGGTACTTACCAATAACATTGTTTCTCAAGAAATGGATTATCGTAAGTAATTATCATAGCCCCCCCCCTTTCCCCCCTTTCCAACTTAGAGATATTTATTGAATCTCTAATACTTTCCTTCCTGTCTGATAATCAACCACACTGAACAAAAACAGGTATTCCTGAAACAGCCAGGGGGCCAGGGCACAGATTCTATAAGTCACAAGATAGGGGAGTTTATAGGTGGGGCTAAAAGCCATCTAAAGCAAATTTAGAATCACAGCACAATATTGTAAAAGCTGACAGGACTGACTAATCTTTGAATAAACCAATAGATATATAGCCAAGGAACTTGTTATAATACAAACAAAATAGTATAAATATCAACTTGGATTTCAGCCCTGCCTCCGCCACTAATGTGCTCAGTTCAGTTCAGTCGCTCAGTCATGTCCGACTCTTTGTGACCCCATGAATTGCAGCACGCCAGGCCTCCCTGTCCATCACCAACCCCGGAGTTCACCCAAACTCATGTCCATCGAGTCGGTGATGCCATGCAGCCATCTCATCCTCTGTCGTCCCCTTCTCCTCCTGCACCCAAGCCCTCCCAGCATCAGAGTCTTTTGCAATGAGTCAACTCTTCACATGAGGTGGCCAAAGTATTGCAGTTTCAGCTTCAGCATCAGTCCTTCCAAAGAACACCCAGAACTGATCTCCTTTAGAATGGAATGATTGGATCTCCTTGCAGTCCAAGGGACTCTCAAGAGTCTTCTCCAACACCACAGTTCAAAAGCATCAATTCCTCAGTGCTCAGCTTTATTCACAGTCCAACTCTCACATCCATACATGACCATTGAAAATACCATAGCCGTGGCTAGATGGACATTTGTTGGCAAAGTAATGTCTCTGTTTTTCAATACGCTATCTAGGTTGGTCATAATTTTCCTTCCAAGGAGTAAGCGTCTTTTAATTTCATGGCTACAATCACCATCTGCAGTGGTTTTGGAGCCCCCCAAAATAAAGTCTGACACTGTTTCCACTGTTTACCCATCTATTTGCCATGAAGTGATGGGCCCAGATACCATGATCTTCGTTTTCTGAATGTTGAGCTTTAAGCCAACTTTTTCACTCTCCTCTTTCACTTTCAGCAAGAGGCTTTTTAGTTCCTATTCACTTTCTGCCATAAGGGTGGTGTCATCTGCATATCTGAGGTTATTGATATTTCCCCCAGCAATCTTGATTCCAGCTTGTGCTTCTTCCAACCCAGTGGTTCCCATGATGTACTCTGCATATAAGTTAAATAAGCAGGGTGACAATATACAGCCTTTTCCTATTTGGAACCAGTCTGTTGTTCCATGTCCAGTTCTAACTGTTGCTTCCTGACCTGCATATAGGTTTCTCAAGAGGCAGGTCAGGTGGTCTGGTATTCTCATCTCTTTCAGAATTTTCCACAGTTTATTGTGATCCACACAGTTGAAGGCTTTGGCATAGTCAATAAAGCAGAAATAGATATTTTGCTGGAATTCTCTTGCTTTTTCCATGATCCAGCAGATGTTGACAATTTGATCTCTGGTTCCTCTGCCTTTTCTAAAACCAGCTTGAACATCTGGAAGTTCATTGTTCACATATTGCTGAAGCCTGGTTTGGAGAATTTTGAGCATTACTTTAGTAGCGTGTGAGATGAGTGCAATTGTGCAGTAGTTTGAGCATTCCTTGGCATTGCCTTTCTCTGGGATTGGAATGAAAACTGACCTTTTCCAGACAGAATGACCTTTGTTCGTTTCCAAGGAAAACCATTCAATATCACAGCAATCCAAGTCTATGCCCCAACCAGTAACCCTGAAGAAGCTGAAGTTGAACAGTTCTATGAAGACCTACAAGACCTTTTAGGACTAACACCCAAAAAAGATGTCCTTTGCATTATAGGGGACTGGAATGCAAAAGTAGGAAGTCAAGAAGCACCTGCAGTAACAGGCAAATTTGGCCTTGGAGTACGGAATGAAGTAGGGCAAAGGCTAATAGAGTTTTGCCAAGAGAACACACTGGTCATAGCAAACACCATCTTCCAACAACACAAGAGAAGACTACACATGGACATCACCAGATGGCCAACATCGTAATCAGATTGATTATATTCTTTGCAGCCAAAGATGGAGAAGCTCTATACAGTCAGCAAAACAAGACCGGGAGCTGACTGTGGCTCAGACCATGAACTCCTTATTGCCAAATTCAGACTTAAATTGAAGAAAGTAGGGAAAATCACTAGACCATTAAGGTATGACCTAATCAAATCCCTTATGATTTTACAGTGGAAGTGAGAAATAGATTTAAGGGACTAGATCTGATAGATA
The DNA here is from genome assembly GCF_055505025.1 of Bos grunniens. Taxonomy (NCBI): domain Eukaryota; kingdom Metazoa; phylum Chordata; class Mammalia; order Artiodactyla; family Bovidae; genus Bos; species Bos grunniens. The sequence goes on along the minus strand of NC_141194.1, from coordinate 79,808,694 downwards.
GAGTGCCTGATGAACTATGGGCGGAGGTTTGTGACATTGTACAGGAGACAGGGATCAAGACCATCCCCATGGAAAAGAAATGCTAAAAAGGAAAATGGCTGTCTGGGGAGGCCTTACAAATAGCTGTGAAAAGAAGAGAAGTGAAAAGCAAAGGAGAAAAGGAAAGATACAAGCATCTGAATGCAGAGTTCCAAAGAATAGCAAGGAAAGATAAGAAGGCCTTCCTCAGTGATCAATGCAAAGAAATAGAGGAAAATAACAGAATGGGAAAGACTAGAGATCTCTTCAAGAAAATTAGAGATACCAAGGGAACATTCCACGAAAGATGGGCACAATAAAGGACAGAAATGGTATGGACCTAACAGAAGCAGAAGATATTAAGAAGAGGTGGCAAGAATACACAGAAGAACTGTACAAAAAAGATCTTCACGACCCAGATAATCACGATGGTGTGATCACTTTCCTAGAGCCAGACATCCTGGAATGTGAAGTCAAGTGGGCCTTAGAAAGCCTCACTGTGAACAAAGGTATTGGAGGTGATGGAATTCCAGTTGAGCTCTTTCAAATCCTGAAAGATGATGCTTTGAAAGTGCTTCACTCATTATGCCAGCAAATTTGGAAAACTAATGTGCTTAGAGGCAAATTATAACTCAATTTCCATCTATAAAGTGGAGGTAATGACACCAGCCTGGCAGTTTTGCATTTAAGATTAAACGAGATAATGTATGTGAAAGAGAATAGTAAATTGTTCTATATATTTGCAAGGGGTTTGCTTCTGAGCATCATATTACTCAGAAAAAACTTGAAAACAACTTGGTCTAAATCCACACGTTTCCTCCTACTACTTCAGCAAAATCTACTTGTGCACAGTTGATAAAAAGGCACTTATTGTTAACCTCTAACTTCTACCACCCTTTTGGACCCATTAGCTACCTTTATTGGTCTTTGTCTTAGTAATAATAATTTATTGCATTTATTAAGTGTTTTATACTTTACAAAAATATATGGAATTATTTTAACAAATCTGTAGGTATAAAAGTTTGTATCACATATCTACAATCATTAAGACTGGGGTTTAGAGAAGTGATGTGACTTGAAAAAGATCCCACTGCTTGTAAAATCCACACTGAAATGAAAGGTAAAAGAAGTAAGGAACAGAAATATGTTGTAAGGCTAATAGTGCAATCACTTACATAATATGGTTTTGTAGAAAATTTCCTTCTCTACCTTGACAAAGAAGAAAAAAAGATTCTTCCAAAGTATCTGAAATGGCCACAGGTTCTTTTAAAAGGCAATTACTAAGTTACAAAGACAAATGTTATCTATCAAAAATGATCAATGAAGTTTTGCAATGTCACTAATGTGGCTTATAAAAACCACCTTAAGGGAAGTATGGCCACGTTATTTCTATTGCCGTTTAGGGGAAAAAAAATCAGTGTTATGAAATTTGATACTTTCTCTTCACATTATTTAAAATATCTAAAAATATCAGCCAAAGCAATTGGAATAGGGTTAGGAGAACAAGAAAGTGGGAAAAATAGAAGAGAACTAATGGTTGAGTAGTGTGTTAGTCACTCAGCCATGTATGACTCTTTTTGACCTCATGGACTGAAGTTCACCAGATTCCTCTATCCATGGAATTCTCCAGGTAAGAATACTGAAGTGGATTGCCATTTCCTTCTCCAAGGGAATTTCCCAACACAGGGATCGAACTCGGATCTCCTGAATTACAGGCAGATTCTTTACAATCTGAGTTATCAGATAGAGAGAAATAGAAAAGAAGAGTTGATACAGGAAAAGCTTTACCAAAGCCCAAGCTCTTTTTCAACTTGTCCAAAAGAATCTGGGTAAGGAACACAAGAAACCGAGGGAAAATAAACACACACACACACACACACACACACACACACAAACTCACACTGAGACTGAGGAGCAAAGAGAACAAAGAAGCAGTTTATTCAGGGCAGATGCAAAGGGTGTGGGCATCCTCCTGAGTGAGGAATACCCACAGGGTGTTGATACCCTCCTTTTAATATCATTTTCAGCTCTGTGAATGGGTGGGGGTCTTTTTCATGAGGGGTGGAATATTTATTGAAGGGAAGGTTGAGGTTTGGCCCAGAATGCACCGTGTAGCAGGCAGTGCCAGCTTCTGGTCCTGTGCATTTGTCTCCTAAAGCCACTGTGTGTGCTCTTTAAGAGCTGTTTTCCTTAAACTTTCCCTTTCTAGTTGAGCACCACATGTGAAAATTCCTAGAGGGTCATCAGCAACCTGTGCTTTTTTATTTGCACATGTTCCATGCTTTTCAAGGTCAGAGTTTCTTGCTCAGATGCACAAAGGGTTCCTTCTAGACGCCATTTTTCTCTGCATCATGGTCTCATTAAGTGCAAAACAAGGAGGTGGCTTTGCCTTCTGCCTAATGCCTATACATGAGGAGCCCATCCTTGCGCCAGCCTATCTTTCCTGCCTCAAGGTGATTGCAAAGGCTTAAATGTTGTCTTTGGGTGAAATGATAAAATTATATGGTCTTACATGAGAAGACATTGACTAGAAGATCTGGGCTCTAGCACCAACGTTAGCAGGGGATTTAGAAAATGATAATAATAGGGACTATAGTTTCTTAAGCTCTTACCAGGTGTCAAGCTTTGTACAGATGTTTGATATGGATTAACTCATTTAAGTCTCACAAATGTTGCTAGTTACTATTATTATTACAATATCCCAATATTATAAATGAGTTGTTTGAGGCTCAGAAAAGTTAAGTAAATTATTCAAGGTTATACAATTTAAGCAAAAATTATGTCCAAATCTAATTCTAAAGACTATGCTCCTTTTAACATATAAATGTCTTTCCATCTCACTTTAGTGAAACTCAATTTCCTCTCATAGGAATTATCCCTGGGACATCATTCTGCTTCATCAGTTAATCTGGTGTGAATCCATCCATGGTTTCAGGATGTGACTCAAAAGTCCCAGCTTCCTGAATAAGCAATCTTGTTTCAAGGAGACCATCCAACATGTACAAATATTTATTCATAGTTTATGGAGTATAGCCATGACTCAGCATCATAATTAGCACCCCTGGAACCTGCCAGATCCTGAGGCCAACAACATTTTGAGATCAACGCATAGCTCAATAATAGTACAATCAGTCTATAAACTATTGATGAGTCGATTCTGATTTAGATAATAAGTGGCAATTATTACTTCCTGCAGTGGAATAGCTTTTAAAGAATGCTAAAGATGACTTTGTGTACTTTAAAATATAAAAGGACTTTGAATCAGACAGATTCGTCATGCTTGCCTTTAGTCAACTATCATTTCCCACAAAAGTGCAAAAAAAGTTAGGCACATGATGAATAATGGAAGTCACTGCAGATGAATCAAGTACAGGTAGGATCTCCTTTTAACAAATACCACTTTAGCATCCAGTTAGTCACTGCAGATGAATCAAGTACAGGTAGGATCTCCTTTTAACAAATACCACTTTAGCATCCAGTTAGTCACTGCAGATGAATGAAGTACAGGTAGGATCTCCTTTTAACAAATACCACTTTAGCATCCAGTTATAAATAACATGATTATATTTGTGTCCATGTCAGCATTACGTACTAACATTGTTTCTTGACATTTATGAAATATGTTCAACAAATCTTGTAAAACATAAGTAGTCATCTTATTCCCTAATTCTTTTTATAGATGGTTTCCTGTATAACATCTTGAGTTCATCCAATTGACAAGTTTCCTGAAGTACTATCAAAGCTACAGAATTCGGTTTTAAGCTATTCAGTTCAGTTCAGTTGCTCAGTCGTATCCGACTCTTTGTGACCCCATGAATTGCAACATGCCAGGCCTCCCTGTCCATCACCAACTCCTGGAGTTCACTCAAACTCAGGTCCATCGAGTCAGTGATGCTATCCAGCCATCTCATCCTCTGTTGTCCCCTTTTCCTCCTGCCCCCAATCCCTCCCAGCATCACAGTCTTTTCTAATGAATCAACTTTACACCATGGCAACTGACAGGTTTATAGTGTTAATTCATGAAGCAGCTTACACATTTCAGAATCTGTTCCTAGTCTGGGCAGATCAGAGCCTTTTACTTTATAATTCCATCCAATAAACCAACAACAGGCTTTTACAACCCTTTAAAAAAATCTTCCAGGTCATCAATTTCTTAAAATAAGTAAAGTTCTTATTATTAAATACATTACATTCTATTCAAATTAAGTCACAGCTGAAGAGCAATGCAGTATCTTGAAAGGCATCACTGCTCTGGAACTAGCAAAACAATCTCTTTTGTTTGTTTAACACCCTTCTTCTCACTCCCAAATGTTCCCAAATACTTGTTAGTGAACAAACACTGTGTACCCAAAACATTCACTTTGAATAACAAACTTTGGAATAACAACTTTAAAAGTCATTCCTTAAAAAACTGGAAATAGAACTGCCATATGACCCAGCAATCCCACTGCTGGGCACACACACCGAGGAAACCAGAATCGAAAGAGACAAATGTACCCTAATGATCATTGCAGCACTGTTTACAGTAGCTAGGACATAGAATCAATGTAGATGTCCATCTACAGATGAATGGATAAGAAAATTGTGATAGATATACACAATGGAATACTACTCAGCAATTAAAAAAATGCATTTGAGTCAATTCTAATGAGGTGGATGAAACTGGAGCCTATTATACAGAGTGAAGTAAGCCAGAAAGAGAAACACCAATACAGTATATTAACACATATATATGGAATTTAGAAAGATGGTAACAATGATCCAATATGCAAGGTAGCAAAAGAGACACAGATATAAAGAACAGACTTTTGGACTATGTGGGAGAAGGCAAGGGTAGGACGATATGAGAGAATAGCATTGAAACGTGAACATTACCATATGTAAAATAGATGACCAGTGCAAATTTGTTGTATGAAGCAGGCAACCCAAACCTGGTGGGATGGGGTGGGGAGTGAGGAGGGTGGGGGGTTCAGGATGGGTGGGACACATGTACAGCCATGGCTGATTCATGTCAATGTATGGCAAAAACCACCACAATATTGTAAATAGTCTTCAATTAAAATAAATTATTTTTTTTAAAAAATGCACAGAGAAAAGAGGAAAGGAAAGGAATAAACTACAAGCAATTATGTAAGTGGAAAAAAAAATAGTTTATTTGTCCCTACCTTTATCCTACTTGGTCTTCAGAAACAAAAGGAAATTATATTTGAAAGAAGATAATACCCATAGCCTCAGTTTATCTCCACAATTTTTCACAAACAGTATGTGGCATTAGATAAAAAGTTATCAGGGATGCAAAAAAAAAAAAAAAAATCAGAATCCTGGTCCCCTCTCCATAATGGTCATGGAGCTGGGCCACCTAGTTCTCCTATTTAGGATATTTATTGTATAGGGAACAGAGCTGACTAACAACATCCATTAGCCACACCTTTAGAGCCACTAAAGTGGTCACATCAAGGCTACACTTTCCCCAGGCTGTTGCCAGCAACAACTGAGCACGGCAGGGCTATCAGAAGTGGGGCATTTCTCCCTGATGCACAAGCCAACTCTTACACTCAAACTTTTTTCAAGTCCAGAATTTATGGATGAACAAAACATTTCTGAGCACAAAATAAAAACATAACCCAGTTCATCTTCCAGTGTTTTGTGACAAAGAACATGATCATCCCAATTTGCTAAAGAATGTGTAACAATATTCTTTATTTTTTTATTTATTAATTTGCTTGTTTTTGTGCACCAAACTTGATACTGTTTGTAGGTGGACAAATACTACAGACAGGCATGATACAAATGTGATTGGAAGCAAATTAAAAGTGTAAACATTTAGGGAGGTCCTAAGATGGCAGAGGAATAGGACGGGGAGACCACTTTTTTACCCACAAATTCATTGAAAGATCATTTGAATGCTGAGCAACTTTCACAAAACAACTTCTGAACACTGGTGGAGGACACCAGGCACCCAGAAAGGCAGCCCATTGTCTTTGAAAGGAGGTAGGACAAAATATAAAAGATAAAAAGAGAGACAAAAGAGTTAGGGACAGAGACCCATCCCTGGAAGGGAGTTATAAAAGAGGAGAAGTTTCCAAACACCAGGAAACCCTCTAATTGGGTGGCTCTGTAGGGAGTTTTGGAATCTCAGAGGGCAACATAACTTGGAGGAAAAAAATAAATAAAACCCAAAGATTACACCCCTAACTGCAACTCCCAGTAGAGAAGTAGCCCAGATGCTTGCATCCACCACCAGCAACTGGGGGCTGAACAGAGAGGCACAGGCTGCATTGCTTAGGGTAAGGACTGGGCCTGAATGCCCTGAGGGCAATCTGAGGGAGCTAACGGGAGATAGAAACCCAAACTGTGGGATAGCCAGAGGGTGGGGGGGGGAAGAGGAAAGAGAGGGAGGAAGAGAACTTCCCCACAAAAAGCTCTAACCTAAGGCACTGCTGGGCTCGCTCACAGAACAAAGGACTGAGTGAATACCAGAGGAGAGGTAGCCAGCAGCGGACTGACCCATCCCCTACTGGAGCCAGGGAGGCAGGCGGGCGCCAGCCTGAGCTGGAAGGCAAGGGGCAAACTTGGCCCCAGAGATGGCATCCTCTACCAAACTGAGAGCAGGCTCCCAGCTGCTAACCAAGTCTTCCTGGGATCCTGGATGGTTGACACCTGCCAGGAGGGTCACAGCCAAAGATCAGCTCCCCACAGGAGACACATGGCACATATGAGAAGGTGCTCCCACTGTGCACCTGGGAAACCAAGCAACCAGGACCGGGGAGGAGATAGGATGCACTGCCCCACACAGGTAGAGAGCGCTCACCAAGCATCTGGTCGCCTGAGCTGCTCGGACCTTGGAAGGGCACAAAACGCAGGCCCAACCAAGTCTGTGCCTGTATGGAGTACCCGGGAACCTGAACCTGAGCGGCTTAGACCTGGGAAGTGCACCCAACCCAGGGCCCTCTTTAGACAGTTCCCTTGCAGAGCAACCTGGAGCCTGAGCAGTGTAGACCAGGAAAGCACACACACCTGATCAGGGGCAAACCCAATGTGGCTCAGGCGCTGCAAGCACTCCCCACACATGCCAGTGATATTTGTTTGTAGTGTTCCCCGCTCCCTGCACCACAATTGAACAAGTGAGCCTAAATAAATGACCACCTTCAATCCCTTGTGTCAGGGCGGAAGTTACATACTGAAGAGACTTGCAAACAGAGGAAGTTGAAATAAACAAAGAAGAGGGAACCACTTTGGAAGTGACAGGTGCAAAAGATTAAAACCCTATAGTTAGCATTGACTACATTGGAAGCGACCTATAGACCTTGAGAAGACGTATTAGCTGGAACAAGGAACTATGTGAAACTGAACTGACTCAATACTGCCCTCAACAGCTCCAGAGAAATTTCTAGATATATTTTACTATTATCATTTTTTAATTTTTAATTTTTTTAATTTTTAAGTTCTTTATTGCTCCTTTAATTTTCCTTTTTAAAACCTACTATTACCTTGCAAAAAAAGACCCTATTTTTAAAGCAAATTTCATATATTTTTTAATAACTTTTGCAATTTTTTTTAATATTGTATTTTTGAGAGTTTAACCTCTACTCTAAATTTTTAATTTTTGCTTTTTGGTATTTGTTATCAATTTTTACATTTAAGAATCCAATCTTCAGTACCCATTTTTACTTATCAGTGTGATTACTGGCTTGATTGCTCTCTCCCCTTTTGACTCTCCTTTTTCTCCCCCAGGTCACCTCTATCTCTTCCCTCCCCCTTCTCTTCTCTACCCAACTCTGTGAATCTCTTTGGGTGTTCCAGGCTTTGGAGAACACTTAGAGAACTGAACACTGGCAAGATTGGTCTCTCTCCTTTTGATTCCCTTTCCTCTCCTCCTGGTCACCTCTATCTCCTTCCTTCCTCTTCTCTTATCTATGGAACTCCATGAACCTCTCTGAGTGTTCCAGACTGTAGAGAGCACATAGGGAATTGATTACTGGCTAGACTGCTCTCTCCCCATTTGATTCCGCCTCTTCTCCTCCTGGTCACCTCTATCTCCCTCCTCCCTCCTCTTCTCTCCATGTAACTCTGTGAACCTCTCTGGGTGTCCCTCACTGTGGAGAATCTTTTCACCAGTAACATAAGTGTGTTGTCATCAGTGCTGTACAGATGGAGAAGTCTTGAGGCTACTGTAAGAATAAGACTGAAAACCAGAGGCAGGAGGCTTAAATCCAAAATTTGAGAACAGCATAAAACTCCTGACTCTAGGGAATATTAATCGACAAGAGCTCATCCAAAAGCCTCCATACCTACACCAAAACCAAGCTCCACCCAAGAGCCAACAAGTTTCAGAGCAAGACATACCAAGCTAATTCGCCAACAACACAGGAACATAGCCATGAACATTGAAATACAGGCGGCCAAAAGTCACAGCAAACTCATAGACACTTCAAAATTCACTACTGGACACTTGATTGCACTCCTGAGAGAAGAGATCCAGCCCCACCCACCAGAACACCGATGCAAGCTTCCCTAACCAGGAAACCTGGAAAAGTCACTCATCCAACCCCACCCATAGGGAGCAACCGCCACAATAAAAAGGAACCACAAACTTCCAGCATAGGGAAAGGCCACCTCAAACACAGTAACCTAAACAAGATGAAAATGCAGGGAAATATTCAGCAGATAAAGGAACATGATAAAAGCCCAGTAACCCAAACAAAAGAGGAGGGGATAGGGAGTTGACTTGAAAAAGAATTGAAAAAGATAGTAAATTGAAAAAGACTTGAAAAAGATAGTAAAAATCATCCAAAATCTTGAAAACAAAATGGAGTTAAAGATAACTAGTCTGGAGACAAGGATTGAGAAGATGTAAGAAAAGTTTAACAAAGACCTAGAAGAAATAAAAGAGTCAATCAATAATGAATAATGCAATAACTGAAATCCAAAGCACTCTGGAGGGAACCAACAGTAGAATAACTGAGGCAGAAGATAAGATAAGTGAGGTGGAAGACAGAATGGTGGAAATAAATGAAGCAGAGAGGAAAAAATAAAAAAGAATTAAAAGAACTGAGGACAACCTCAGAGACCTCTGGACAATGTTAAATGCCCCAACATTCAAATATAGGAGTCCCAGAAGAAGAAGACAAAAAGAACGGCCATGAGAAAATACTTGAGAAGATAATAGTTGAAAACTTCCCTAAAATGGGGAAGGAAATAATCACCCAAATCCAAAAAACCCAGAGAGTCCCAAACAGGATAAACCCAAGGGGAAACACGCCAAGACACATATTAATCAAATTTTAAAAGATCAAACACAAAGAACAAATATTAAAAGCAGCAAGGGAAAAACAACAAATAACTGAGAAGGGGAGTCCCATAAGGATAACCGCTGACCTTTCAATCAACCTTCTTCAGGCAAGAAGGGAATGGAACGACACACTTAAAGTGATGAAAGAGAAAAACCTACAACCCAGATTACTGTACCCAGCAAAGATTTCATTCAAATAGGAGGGAGAAATCAAAAGCTTTACAGACGAACAAAAGCTGAGAGAATTCAGCACCACCAAACCAGCTCTCCAACAAATGCTAAAGGATCTTCTCTCGACAGGAAACACAGAAAAGATGTATAAACTTGAACTCAAAACAACAAAGTAAATGACAACAGGATCATACTTATCAATAATTACCTTAAATGTAAATGGGTTGAATGCCCCAACCAAAGACTGGCTGAATGGATACAAAAACAAGACCCCTATATATGTTGTCTACAAGAGACCCACCTCAAAACAAGGGAGACATACAGACTGAAAGTGAAGGGCTGGAAAAAGATATTTCATGCAAATGGAGACCAAAAGAAAGCAGGAGTAGCAATACTCATATCAGATAAAATAGACTTTGAAATAAAGGCTGTGAAAAGAGACAAAGTAAAACATTACATAGTGATCAAAGGATCAGTCCAAGAAGAAGATATAACAATTATAAATATATATGCACCCAACATGGGAGCACCACAATATGTAAGACAAATGCTAACAAGTATGAAAGGGGAAATTAACAGTAACACAATAATAGTGAGAGACTTTAATAGCCCACTCACACCTATAGATAGATCAACTAAAGAGAAAATTAGCAAGGAAACACAAACTTTAAATGATACAATGGACCAGTTAGATCTAATTGATATCTATAGGACATTTTAACCTAAACCAACGAATTTCAACTTTTTCTCAAGTGCACACAGAACCTTCTCCAGGATAGATCACATCCTGGGCCATAAATCTAGCCTTGGTAAATTCAAAAAAATTGAAATCATCTCAAGCATATTTTCGATCACAATACAGTAAGATTAGATGTCAACTACAGGAAAAAAAAAAAACTATTAAAAATACAAACATATGAAGGTTACACAACACACTTCTGAATAACCGACAAATCACAGAAGAAATCAAAATATGCATAGAAACAAATGAAAATGAAAACACAAAAACTATTCAGATTCAGATTAAGATCAGTCACTTAGTCATGTCCGACCCTGAGACCCCATGAATTGCAGCACGCCAGGCCTTCCTGTCCATCACCAACTCCCAGAGTTCACTCAAATTCACATCCATCGAGTCGGTGATGCCATCCAGCCATCTCATCCTGTGTCGTCCCCTTTTCCTCCTGCCCCCAATCCCTCCCAGCATCAGTCTTTTCCAATGAGTCAACTCTTCTCATGAGGTGGCCAAAGTACTGGAGTTTCAGCTTTAGCATCATTCCTTCCAAAGAACACCCAGCGCTGATCTCCTTTAGAATGGACTGGTTGGATCTCCTTGCAGTCCAAGGGACTCTCAAGCTTTGGGCTGGTGCACTGGGACAACCCAGAGGGATGGTACAGGGAGGGAGGAAGGAGGAGGGTTCAGGATGGGGAACACGTGTATACCTGTGGTGTATTCATGTTGATATATGGCAAAACCAATACAATGTTGTAAAGTTAAAAAATAAAATTAAATTAAAAAAAAAGTCTTCTCCAACCCCACAGTTCAAAAGCATCAATTCTTCAGCACTCAGCTTTCTTCACAGTCCAACTCTCGCATCCATACATGACGACTGGAAAAACCACAACACCTATGGGATTCACTAAAAGCAGTGCTAAGGGGAAGGTTCATAGCAATACAAGCCTACCTCAAAAAACAGGAGAAAAATCAAATAAATAAGGTAACTATCCACCTAAAGCAACTAGAAAAGAAGAAATGAAGCACCACAGCATTAGTAGTAGGAAAGAAATTATGAAAATTAGGGTAGAAATAAGTGCAAAAGAAACAAAAGAGAACATAGCAAAAATCAACAAAACCAAAAGCTGGTTCTTTGAGAAGATAAATAAAATAGACAAACCATTAGCCAGACTCATCAAGAAAAAAGGGGAGAAGAATCAAATCAACAAAATTAAAAATGAAAATGGAGAAATCACAACAGACAACACAGAAATACAAAGGATCATAACAGACTACTATCAGCAATTATATGCCAATAAAATGGACAACTTGGAAGAAGTGGACAAATTCTTTAAAAAGTATAACTTTCAAAAACAGAACCAAGAAGAAAGAGGTATCCTACTCAAACTCCTCCAGAAAATTTCAGAGGAAGGTAAACTTCCAAACTCATTCCTTGAGGCTACCATCACCCTAATACCAACACATGACAAAGATGCCACAAAGAAAACTACAGACCAATATCAATGATGAACATAGACGCAAAAATCCTTAACAAAATTCTAGCAAACAGAATCCAACAACATATTAAAAAGATGATACATTATGACCAAGTGGGCTTTTATCCCATGGATGCAAGGATTCTTCAATATTTGCAAATCAATCAATGTGATACATCACATTAACAAATTGAAAAATAAAATCCATATGATTATCTCAATAGATGCAGAGAAAGCCTTTGACAAAATTCAACATCCATTTATGATAAAAACCCTCCAGAAAGCAGGCTTAGAAGAAACATACCTCAACATAATAAAAGCCATATATGATAAACCCACAGTATACGTTATCCTCAATGGTGAAAAATTGAAAGCATTTCCCCTAAAGTCAGGAACAAGACAAAGATGCCAACTTTCACCATTACTATTCAACATAGTCTTGGAAGTTTTAGCCAGAGCAATCAGAGAAGAAAAAGAAATCAAAGGAATCCAGATTGAAAAAGAAGCAAAACTCTCACTATTTGCAGATGATATGATCCTCTGCATAGAAAACCCTAATGACTCCACCAGAAAATTACTAGAGCTAACCAACAAATATAGTAAAGTTGCAGGATATATAATTGACACACAGAAATCCCTTGCATTCCTATACGCTAACAATGAGAAAACATAAATAGAAATTAAGGAAACAATTCCATTCATCATTGCAACGAAAAGAATAAAATACTTAGGAATAAATCTATCTAAAGAAACAAAAGACCTATATATAGAAAACTTAAAAACACTGTTGAAAGAAATCAAAGATGACACATATCAATGGATAAATATACCATGTTCATGGATCAGAAGAATAAATATAGTGAAAATGCAAATACTACCAAAGCAATCTATAGATTCAATGCAATCCCTTTCAAGCTACCAGTGTTATTTTTCAGAGAACTAGAACAAATAATTTCACAATTTGTATGGAAATACAAAAAGCTTCTAATAGCCAAAGTAATCTTGAGAAAGAAGAACGGAACTGGAGGAATCAATCTGCCTGAACTCAGGCTACACTATAAAGATACAGTCATCAAGACAATATGGTACTGGCACAAGACAGAAACATACATCGATGGAACAAAATAGAAAGCCCAGAGAAAAATCCACATACCACTGAACACCTTTGACTGTGTGGATCACATTAAACTGTGGAAAATTCTGAAAGAGATGGGAATACCAGACCACCTGACCTGCCTCTTGAGAATCCTATATGCAGGTCAGGAAGCAACAGTTAGAACTGGACATGGAACAACAGACTGGTTCCAAATAGGAAAAGGAGTACGTCAAGGCTATATATATTGTCACCCTGCTTCTTTAACTTTTATGCAGAATACACCATGAGAAACATTGGGCTGGAAGAAGCACAAGCTGGAATCAAGATTGCCGGGAAAATATAAATAACTTCAGATATGCAGATGACACCACCCTTATGGCAGAAAGTGAAGAGGAACTAAAAAGCCTCTTGATGAAAGTGAAAGAGGAGAGTGAAAAAGTTGGCTTAAAGCTCAACATTCATAAAACTAAGATCGTGGCATCTGGGCCCATCACTTCATGGGAAATAGATGGGGAAACAGTGGAAACAGTGTCAGACTTTATTTTTCAGGGCTTCAAAATCACTGCAGATGGTGATTGCAGCCCTGAAATTAAAAGACACTTTCTCCTTGGAAGGAAAGTTATGACCAACCTAGAGAGCATATTCAAAAGCAGAGACTACTTTGCCAACAAAGGTCCGTCTAGTCAAGGCTATGGTTTTTCCAGTAGTCATGTATGGATGTGAGAGTTGGACTGTTAAGAAAGCTGAGCACTGAAGAATTGATGCTTTTGAACTGTGGTGTTGGAGAAGACTCTTGAGAGTCCCTTGGACTGCAAGGAGATCCAACCAGTCCATTCTGAAGGATATCAGCCCTGGGTGTTCTTTGGAAGGAATGATGCTAAAGCTGAAACTCCAGTACTTCGGCCACCTCATGCTAAGAGTTGACTTACTGGAAAAGACTCTGATGCTGGGATGGATTGGGGGCAGGAGAAGGTACGCCAGAGGATGAGATGGCTAGATGGCATCACCAACTCGATGGATGTGAGTTTGAGTGAACTCTGGGAGTTGGTGATGGACAGGGAGGCCTGGTGTGCTGCGATTCATGGGGTCACAAAGAGTCGGACACGAGTGACCTGAACTGAACTGATGAACACCTTATCTTTTACAAAAGATGCAAGAATATACAATGGAGAAAAGACAATCTCTTTAACAATGGGTGCTGGGAAAACTGGTCAACCATCTCTAAAAGAGTGAAACTAGAACACTTTTTAACACCATACAGAAAAATAAACTCAAAATGGATTAAAGGTATAAATGTAAGACCAGAAACTATAAAACTCCTAGAGGAAAACATAGGCAAAACACTCTCTGAGGTAAATCATAGCAGGATCATCTATGACCCAACTCCCACAGTAATGGAAATAAAAGCAAGACTAAACAAATGGGATCCAATTAAGCTTCAAAGCTTTTGCACAAGGAAGGAAACTATAAGCAAGGTGAAAAGACAGCCTTCAGAATGGGAGAAAATAATTGCAAATGAAGCAACTGACAAAAAAGAATTAATCTCAAAAATATACAAGCAGCTCCCACAGCTCAGTTCCAGAAAACTAAGTAACCCAATCAAAAAATGGGCCAAAGAACTAAACAGACATTTCTCCAAAGAAGACATACAGATAGCTAACAAACTCATGAAAAGATGCTCAACATCACTCATTATCAGAGAAATGCAAATCAGAACCACAATGAGGTACCATCTCAAGTTGGTGAGAATGGCTGCTATCCAAAAGTCTACAAAAAATAAATGCTGGAGAGGGTGTGGAGAAAAGAGTACCCTCTTAGACTGTTGGTGGGATGCAAACTAGTACAGCCACTATGGAGAACAGTGTGGAGATTCCTTAAAAAACTGGAAATAGACCTGCCATATGACCCAGCAATCCCACTGCTGGGCATACACACCAAGGAAATCAGAATTGAAAAGACATGTGTACCCCAATGTTCATCACAGCACTGTTTACAATAGCCAGGATATGGAAGCAACCTAGATGCCCATGAGCAGACGAATGGATAAGAAAGCTGTGGTACATATACACAATGGAATATTACTTGGCTATTAAAAAGAATGCATTTGAATCAGTTCTAATGAGGTGGATGAAACTGGAGCCTATTATACAGAGTGAAGTAAGTCAGTATTCAGTTCAGTTCAGTTGCTCAGTCATGTCCAACTCTTTGCAACCCCATGAACTGCAGCACACCAGGCCTCCCTTTCCATTGCCAACTCCCGGAGTTTACTCAAACTCATGTCCATTGAGTCGGTGATGCCATGCAACCATCTCATCCTCTGTCATCCCCTTCTCCTCCTGCCTTCAATCTTTCCCAACATCAGGGTCTTTTCCAATGAATCAGTTCTTCGCATTAGGTGACTTTTCTGGTGGCTCAGGTAGTAAAGCGTCTGCCTACAACACGGAAGACATGGGTTCAATCCTAGGACTGGGAAGATCTTCTGGAGAAGGAAATGGCAACCCAGTCCAGTATTCTTGCCTGGAAAATCCCATGGACATAAAAGCCTAGTAGGCTGCAGTCCATGGGGTTGCAAAGAGTCAGACATGACTGAGCAACTTCAGTTTCACACTCACTTTTTCAGTTCTTCGCATCAAGTGGCCAAAGTATTGGAGTTTCAGCTTTAACATCAGTCCTTAGAATGAACACCCAGGACCGATTTCCCTTAGGATGGACTGGTTGGATCTCCTTGCAGTCCAAGGGACACTCAAGAGTCTTCTCCAACACCACAGTTCAAAAGCATCGATTCTTCTGCACTCAACCTTTTTATAGTTGGACTCTGGCATCCATACATCACCACTGGAAGAACCTAGCCTTGACTAGACGGACCTTTGTTGGCAAAGTAATGTCTCTGCTTTTTAATATGCTGTCTAGGTTGGTCATAACTTTCCTTCCAAGGAGTAAGTGTCTTTTAATTTCATTGCTGCAATCACCATTTGCAGTGATTTTGGAGCCCAGAAAAATAAAGTCAGCCACTGTTTCCCCATCTATTTGCCATGAAGTGATGGGACCAGATGCCATGATCTTAGTTTTCTGAATGTTGAGCTTTAAGCCAACTTTTCCACTCTCCTCTTTCACTTTCAGCAAGAGGCTTTTTAGTTCTTCAGTTCAATTCAGTTCAGTTCAGTCGCTTTCTGCCATAAGGGTGGTGTCATCTGCATATCTGAATTTATTGATATTTCTCCCGGCAATCTTGATTCCAGCTTGTGCTTCATCCAACCTAGCATTTCTCATGATGTACTCAGCATATAAGTTAAATAAACAGGGTGACAATATATAGCCTTGATGTACTCTTTTCCTATTTGTAACCAGTCTGTTGTTCCATGTCCAATTCTAACTGTTGCTTCCTGACCTGCATACAGGTTTCTCAAGAGACACATCATATGGTCTGGTATTCCCATATCTTTCAGAATTCTCCACAGTTTATTGTGATCCACACAGTCAAAGGCTTTGGCATAGTCAATAAAGCAGAAATAGATGTTTTTCTAGAACTCTCTTGCTTTTTCGATGATCCAAAGAATGTTCGCAATTTGATCTCTGGTTCCTCTGCATTTTCTAAAACCAGCCTGAACATCTGGAAGTTCACAGTTCACATATTGCTGAAACCTGGCTTGGAGAATTTTGAGCATTACTTTACTAGCGTGTGAGATGAGTACAATTGTGTGGTAGTTTGAACATTCTTTGGCATTGCCTTTCTTTGGGGTTGTAATGAAAACTGACCTTTTCTAGTCCTGTGGCCACTGCTGAGCTTTCCAAATCTGCTAGCATATTGAGTGCAGCACTTTCACAGCATCATCTTTTAGGATTTGAAATAGCTCAGCTGGAGTTCCAACACCTGCACCAGCTTTGTTCATATCACCTCCACTATCTTTGTTCATAGTGATGCTTCCTAAGGCCCACTTGACTTGCACTCCGGGATGTCTGGCTCTAGGTGAGTGATTATACCATCATGGTTATCTGGGTCATTAAGATCATTTTTGTAAAATTCTGTGTAATCTTGCCACCTTTTCTTAATATCTTTTGCTTCAGTTAGATCCATACCATTTCTGTCCTTTATTGTGCCCATCTTTGCATGAAATTTTCCCTTAGTATCTCTAATTTTCTTGAGGTCTCTAGTCATCAGTATATAGGTAGTATCTAAAGCCATAGGATTAATTAAAGTCACCTAAGGAATAGTGTCGAAGAAGGCAATGGCACCCCACTCCAGTACTTTTGCCTAGAAAATCCCATGGACGGAGGAGCCTGGTAGGCTACAGTCCATGGGGTCGCTAGAGTCAGACACGACTGAGCAACTTCACTTTCACTTTTAACTTTCATGCATTGCAGAAGGAAATGGCAACCCACTCCAGTGTTCTTGCCTAGAGAATCCCAGGGACGGGGAAGCCTGATGGGCTGCTGTCTATGGGGTCACACAGAGGCGGACACAACTGAAGCGACAGCAGCAGCAAGGTACAGTGTGTGGCTTCCCTGGATGCTCAGTCGTAAAAATCTGCCTGCCAATGTAGAAGATGCAGGTTCAGTCCCCAGGTTAGGAAGATCCCCTGGAGGAGAAAATGACAACCCATTCCAGTATTCTTGCTGGAAAAAAATCCCATGGACAAAGGAGTCTGGCAGGCTACAGCCCATGGCTAGCAAAGAATCTGACACAACTGAGCCACTGAGCACACACACCCACACAAGATAGAGTGTAAATAAGATAAAGAGAAGAGGAGCAAGGACTGAGATATATAGGACCCTCCAATATATAGAGGCCAAAGTGATGAGAAGGTACCAACAAAAGGCACTAAAGGGAGGCCAAGGAAAAGAGAAGGAAACCCAAAACTTGTGGTGTCTCAGAAACCAAGTAAGGAAAATGCTTCAAGGATAAAGTGACAGACAATGTCAAAAGCTGTCAGTAAGCCTGACTTGTGGACACAGCTGGGGAAGGAGAGTGTGGAACGAATTGAGAGAGTAGCATGGAAACATACATTACCATACATAAAATAGATAGCTGGTGGGAATTTGCTCTATGATGCAAGGAGCTCAAATCTGGTGGTCTGTGACAACCTAGAGGGGTGGGATTGGGTGGGAAGGAGGTTCAAGAGGAAGGAGACATATGTTTACCTAAGACTGATTCATGTTGATGTATGGCAGAAACCAACACAATATTGTAAAGCAATTATCCTTCAATTAAAAATAAATTTAAAAAAAAAAAAAAAAGCTGTCGATAGGCCAAGTAAGATGAGGCCCGAGAATGGTCTAATAAGTTTGGCAAACTGAAGATAACTGGTAACATTGATAAGGGAATAAGTGGAATGTCTGGAGCAAAACAGATTAAAATGGGTTCAGGAAAAAAATGGAAGGGTAAAAATTAGAGACAATGAGTATGGATAATTCTCTTGAGACTTTTGCAATGAAAGAACATAAGGTGCTCTTGCTAGGAGGAAGTCACTCATTTCTTCCCTTTGAAGACATGAATGGAGAACATTTTACATAAAGGCTTGATACTGTTGTTACTTGGATTTTGGTCATACCTGCTTAATAACAGTAAATGTTCTTATTTGAAGGATGCAGGCTACAGTATTTTAGGATTGTATTGATCTTTATCAAAGCATACCATACCAAGGCAGAACATTTTTCTGAGACAATTAGAAACGATCACAGTTGAGTTTCACCAGTGAATATTTTAACAAATACTTCACATCTGCTCAAATTGTTTTACTAAGGTATCTGCATCTTCTCACATTTCCAATGAAATATTATTTTTAAAAGCCTGCAATTTTTCCAGACTATTGAACATCTTTTCTTTTCATCTATTTGCAATCTGGGATTTCATTCGTTTTCTTCTAAATTTGTCTTCTGCAGCAAAAGTAACAACAAAATAAACAACTTTATATTTTTATAAGGTGCTTTAAAATTTGGCTATTGGTCTAGAAATATGACTGAAGATCAGAATGAAGGTATATCAGAAATTCTGGTTCTAGGGAACATAAAACCTATATGGTATTTTGAAAACTTTGAAACAAAGGGATCAAATAATAAAACTATACAAACTCCCAAAGGGTTCCAGTAAATGCACATCTTTAAGCAAGAGGATTTGTATTCTGGCTTAGATTGGCAGTCTATTTGAAACTCAGCATAGAGGGTCCTATTTCATCATTCATGCTCTTGCTGTTTGTTTCTTCTCCCACAGATCTCTCACCTTCTTTCCTTATATTCTTTGTCTACTTTCTCCCTCTTTTCCTCTTTCTTATTGATTTTTTTTTCTTTTCCATTAGGTGGAAATAAATATATATTTTTTTATTTCTGGCTGTCCTTAATTTAAAAAGACTATAGCATTCTCTCTTTGGAGCTTCCCTGGTAGCTCAGCTGGTAAAGAATCCGCCTGCAATGCAGGAGACCCCGGTTTGATTCTTGGGTCAGGAAGATCCCCTAGAGAAGGGATAAGCTACCCATTCAAAAATTCCTGGGCTTCCCGGTGGCTCAGATGGTAAAGAATCCACCTGCAGTGCAGGATACCTGGGTTTGATCTCTGGGTTGGCAAGATCCCCTGGAGGAGGGCATGGCAACCCACTCTAGAATTCCTGCCTGGAGAGTCCCCATGGACAGAGGTGCCTGGCAGGCTACAGTCCATTTGGTTGCAAAGAGTCAGACCAAGTGACTAAGCACAGCACATTCCCTTTTCTTAATATATTTTCCTTAATTCTTTGGCTTCAGAATATTTTCCAAGCATTACTTGAAGATTAGGCCAGTTTTGTAACCTTGTAAGTTTACTTTTTAAAAGTGTTTATGACCAAGAAAGTTCTTTTTTACTTGTATGTGGGCAGACCTTCATTGTTTTTCACTGGGCTGACTGCCCTTCATAAAAACGAATTTCCTGCTTTAAGAGGACTGGTTCTTTATCTGCTTAAAAGCTCTAAATTCACTTCATAATTTTAAGTGGTAAATCTGCCTACTCACCCACTTTCTCACTGTTTTGGGTAGCTGCTTTTGAGCATGGGTTAGACAACGTTTCCTAAATGACTTCAGGGTCTTCTCATCAAAATAGAACCTCAGAGTGTCTATTTTTATGGCTTGTGCCTTTGATTGCTGTATTGGTGCTGACATGGTCATAGGCATCCATCCAGATCTTCATTTCACAGACATTTCCTAAGCATTCATCTTTGCACTCAAGGCTACAGATATGAAAATGACCTAGATACGGAGTTCCTTGCCATCAAGTTTATTGAAGGAGAGCAAAAAAGAAAAACAAAACAAACAACACAGTAACTCAAAACACACTTATCAGAATGGTCAAATTCATGACACTGAGGACAATAATAAATGCTGATAAGGCTGTGAAGCAACAAGAACTCTCATTTATTGCTGGTAGGAATGCAGAATGGTACAGCCACTTTGGAAGATAATTTGGCAATTTTTCACAAAACTAAACAAATTATTACCATATGATCCAGCAGTCATGCTCTTTGGTTATTTACCAAAAGGAGTTGAAAATTTATGTGTACACAAAAACCTGCATACAAATATTTATAGCAGCTGTATTCACAACTGCAAAAACTTGGAAGCAACCAAGATGTCACTCAGTTCATTCATGCAAAGGGCAACATTTAAATGATGTAGCACTTCCTATGGCTGGAGTCTCCAATCAGATATCTGAGGAAAACATCATACTGATCCATCCCACCCATAAATATTATAATCACAAAATGCTGAAATAGAAACTTTACACAGTGACAAAATACAATGTGACAACAGTTCAGTATTCCTCCTTGAGGCCTTCAAAGTCCTTACTGTTCTAAATAAGTGCCAGAGAATGCTCTCTGGCCATTTGGAGTTTCTGCTAATATGAGAAACTTACAGGTACCATAGCCCTCTCCCCTCCACCATGAGCTGCTGTTGCCACAGTTTTCTGAATGATGTTCTAATGGTGTATGCATATAGTTTTAGTCCAATGCTGTTTCAACTTTTTCATATGTTGACAGCTCATCCACATGCTTTGTTTATTCTCAAAATGTCCTGGAGTTCAAATTCTCAATGAATCAGTACTAATTCCAATAATAACCTACACTGTTCTTCCTGCCAAAGTGCCAGATAAATAAAATGGCTGATTCCAAAGACAGAAAGTAATCACTGCTGGATGAGCAAGGTCAAACGTACCTAGAGAAAATAACTATTTGTAGTAGAATCAAACCTAGAAAAGCATGGCTTTGCCTTCCTTTGATGGGCCATCCATGGGAGAGTTAGAATGAACAATTCCTTCTACCCTCCAACCCTGTTTCATTCCTTAGAAATGGGCAGTTTGCTCTTCAGGCATCCCTAGGCCCTCTTGATTCTCTTGGTTGTTGTTTAGTCACTCAGTCACATCTGATGCTTTGCAACCCCACGGACTGTAGCCCACCAGGCTCCTCTTTCCATGGAATTCTCCAGGCAAGAATGCTGGAGTGGGTTGTCATTTCCTACTCCAGGGGATCTTCTGACCAAGGGAGTGAACCCGGGTCTCTTGCACTGGCAGCCAGATTCTTTATCAGTGAGCCACCAAGGATGCCCCAATTCTCTCCATACTTACTAACAAAAGAATTATATATATATATATATATATATTCTCAGTTCAGTTCAGTTCAGTCGCTCAGTCGTGTCTGACTCTTTGTGACCCCATGAATCACAGCACGCCAGGCCTCCCTGTTCATCACCAACTCCCGGAGTTCACTCAGACTCACATCCATCAAGTCAGTGATGCCATCCAGCCATCTCATCCTCTGTTGTCCCCTTCTCCTCCTGCCCCCTATCCATCCCAGCATCAGAGTCTTTTCCAATGAGTCAACTCTTTGCATGAGGTGGCCAAAGTACTGGAGTTTCAGCTTTAGCATCATTCCTTCCAAAGAAACCCCAGGGCTGATCTCCTTCAGAAAGGACTGGTTGGAGATTATATATATAAATTTACACACAAAAAACATACTTGGCTTCCACCGTCTATCACCATGGCTTATATGTAGATGAGAAAACAGGCCAGAAAAGTTAACTGATTTTCCCATAATCCCCTTTCACTCTAGCTTACATTTTAAGTACTGTCACTGTGATGATTTTTCAGCTTTGCAACAGTTTGATTGCTTTTTCCAAATCCATTTGGCAGACTTTGCCTTCTTCCTTTCTTTGTTAAATCTAGATTAGCTCCCATACTCTCAAACTAAAACTGCCCCTTTGCCTGTTTGTCCTAACTTCCTAAGAAAATCCCAACCAATAAAATTAGTTCAACTTTCAGGCTTTCTCTGGGCCCATCCCTGAGAAAGTGAGTGCTGAAAGAATAGATCTCACAATAGATTAATTCCATGATAAAGTTATAATATTCAATTTTAAAGGAACCCACAGTACTGCTCAGAAACACTATTATATGCCTCTGTTTAGCTTTATTCCATTCTTGACAATAATTATAAACTTCTTCCAGTATCTTCCATCCTCTCATTTCCTCTCTCTTGATCTCAGCACATGACTTTGTCTCTTTAAAAGCAAAACTGAATAAGGACCTGTTAGATAGCACAGGGAACACTTCTCAATGCTCTATAATGATCTATATGGGAAAAGAATCTTAAAAAGTGAATATATGTATATGTATAACTGATACACTTTGCTGTACACCTGATACCAACACAACATTGTTAATCAACTATACTCTAATAAAAATTTTAACAAATAAATAAAAACAAAAGTGAAACTATTGTATGGAGATTTCCCTCATTTTCTTGATTCCACATTTTCCCCATATCCTCTCTTCCTTCCCTACTGTTATAAAAAAAAGAGTATATTCCCTACTAAGGTAAAACTCTTCATGTGTGTTTCAGACTCCAACTTTGATCACATTATCAGGGTCCTTATAATTTAATATTTTCTTTTCTCCTATATCTTCAGAGAAGGGATAGCAAACAACTTCAGTATTCTTGACTCGAGAATCCCATGAACAGTATAAAAAGGCAGAAGGATACGACACCAGAAGATGAGCCCTGTATGTGGGTAAGTGTCCAATAAGCCATTGGGCAAGAGTGGAGAAATAGCTCCAGAAATAATGAAGAGGCTGGGCCAAAGCAGAAATGATGCTCAGCTATGGATGTGCCCGGTGGTGAACATTTGATGCAAAGACAGGCACAATAAAGCACAGAAATGGTATGGACCTAACAGAAGCAGAAGATATTAAGAAGAGGTGACAAGAATACACAGAAGAACTATACAAAAATATCTTCATGGCCCAGATAACGATGATGGTGTGATCACTCACCTAGAGCCAGATCCTGGAATGAGAAGTCAAGGGGGCCTTAGGAAGCATCACTACGAACAAAGCTAGTGGAGGTGATGGAATTCCAGTTGAGCTATTTCAAATCCTAAAAGATGATGCTGTGAAAGTGCTACACTCAATATGTTAACAAATTTGGAACACTCAGCAGTGGCCACAGGACTGGAAAAGGTCAGCTTTCATTCCAATCCCAAAGAAAGGCAATGTCAAAGAATATTCAACCTACCCTACATCTGCACTCATCTCACATGCTAGCAAAGTAATGCTCAAAATTCTCCAAGCCAGGGTTCAACAGTACATGAACCACGAACTTCCAAATGTTCAAGCTGGATTTAGAAAAAGGCAGAGGAACCAGAGATCAAATTGCCAACATCTGTTGGATCATAGAAAATGCAAGAGAATTCCAGAAAAACATCTTCTTCTGCTTTATTGACTATGCCAAAATCATTGTGTGGATCACAATAAACTGTGAAAAATTCTTAAAGAGACAGGAATACCAGAGCACCTTAACTGCCTCCTGAGAAATCTGTATACAGGTAAAGAAGCAACAGTTAGAACTAGACATGGAACAACAGACTGGTTCATAATTGGAGAAGAAATATGTTAAGGCTGTATATTGGCACCCTGCTTATTTAACTTATATGCAGAGTACACCACGTGAAATGCCCAGCTGGATGAAGCACAAGCTGGAATCAAGATTGCCGGGAGAAATATCAATAACCTCAAGTACACAGATGACACCACCCTTATGGCAGAAAGTGAAGAAGAATTAAAGAGCCTCTTGATGAAAGTGAAAGAGGAGAGTGAAAAAGCTGGCTTAAAACTCAGCACTCGGAAAACTAAGATCATGGCAACTGGTCCCATCACTTCATGGCAAATAGATGAGGAACAATGGAAACAGTGAGAGACTTTATTTTGGGGGGCTCCAAAATTATTGCAGATGGTAACTACAACCATGAAATTAAAAGACGCTTGCTCCTTGGAGAAAAGCTATGACCAACCTAGAAAGTGAAAGAAAGAAAGAAAGTGAAGTCACTCAGTTGTGTGTGACTCCTTGTGACCCCACAGATTGTAGCCTACCAGGCTCCTCCGTCCATGGGTTTCTCCAGGCAAGAGTACTGGAGTGGGTTGCCAGTTCTTTCTCCAGAGAATCTTCTCGACCCAAGGATCGAACCCAGGTCTCCTGCACTGTAGGCAGACGCTTTACCGTCTGAGCCAACAGGGAAGTGATGACCAACCTAGACAGCATATTAAAAAGCAGAGACATTACTTTGCCAACAAAGGTCTGTATAGTTAAAAGCTATGGTTTTTCTAGTAGTCATGTATGGGTGTGCGAGTTGAACCATAAAGAAGGCTGAGCACTGAAGAATTGATGCTTTTGAACTGTGGTGTTGGAGAAGACTCTTGAGAGTCTCTTGGACATTAAGGAGATCCAACTGGTCCATCCTAAAAGAAATCAGTCCCAAATATCCATTGGAAGGACTGATGCTGAAGCTGAAACTCCAATACTTTGCCACTTGATGCGAAGAACTGACTCACTGGAAAAGACCCTCCTGCTGGGAACGATTGAAGGCAGGAGGAGAAGGGGATGACAGAGGATGAGATGGTTAGATGGCATCACAGACTCAATGGACATGAATTTGAACAAGCTCCAGGAGTTGGTGAAGGACAGGGAAGCCTGCCGTGCTCCAGTCTATGGGGTCCCAAAGAGTTGGATATGACTGAGCGACTGAACTGAACTGGTGGTGAAAGTAAAATCTGATGCTCTAAAGAACAATATTGCATTGGAACCTAAAATGCTAGGTCCATGAATCAAGAGAAATTTGACGTGGTCAAGCAGGAGATGGCAAGCGTGAACATAGACTTTTTAGGAATCAGTGAACTAAAATGGATGGGTGGGTGAATTTAAATAAGATGATTTTTATATCTATGACTGTGGGCAAGAATCCCTTAGAAGAAATGGGATAGTCCTCACAGTCAACAACAGAGTCCAAAATGCAGTACTTGGGTAATCTCAAAAAAGGCAGAATGATCTCAGTTAGTTTCTAAGGCAAATCATTCAACATCACAATAACCCAAGTCTATGTAGCAACCACTAATGCCAAAGAAGCTGACGTTGAGCAGTTCTATGAAGACCTACAAGACTTTCTAGAACTAACACCAAATAAAGATGTCCTTTTCATCATACAGGACTGGAATGCAAAAGTAGGAAGTCAAGAGATACCCGGAGTAACAGGCAAGTTTGGCCTTGGAGTACAAAATGAAGCAGGACAAAGGCTAAGAGTTTTGTCAAGAGAACACGTTGGTCATAGTAAACACCCTCTTCCAACAACACAAGAGACCACTCTAGACATGGACATCACGAGATGGTCAATACCAAAATCAAATGGATTATATTCTTTGCAGTCAAAGATGGAGAAGCTCTATACAGCAAAAACAAGACTTGGAGCTGACTGTGGCTCATATCATCAGCTCCTTATTGCAAAATTCAGGCTTAAAATGAAGAAAGTAGGGAAAACCACTCGACCATTCAAGTATCAAATGCTTTACAATTACACAGTGGAGGTGACAAACCAATTCATGACATTAGATCTGGTAGACAGAGTGATTAAAGAACTATGGACAGAGGTTCATAACATTGTACAGGAAGTGATGACCAAAACCATCCCCAATAAAAAGAAATTCAAGAAGGCAAAATGTTTGTCTGAGGAGACCTTACAAATAGCTGAGAAAAGAAGAGAAGTGAAAAGCAAAGGAGAAAGGGAAAGATAAACCCAAACCCAACTGAATGCAGAGTTCCAGAGAATAACAGGGAGAGATAAGAAAGTCTTATTTCTGGCTTACTTCACTCTGTATAATAGGCTCCAGTTTCATCCACCTCATTAGAACTGATTCAAATGTATTCTTTTTAATGGCTGATTAATACTCCTTTGTGTATATGTACCACAGCTTTCTTATCCATTCATCTGCTGATGGACATCAAGGTATATGGAATTTAGAAAGATGGTAACAATAACCCTGTATACGAGACAGCAAAAGAGACACTGATGTATAGAACAGTCTTTTGGAGTCTGTGGGAGAGGGAGAGGGTGGGATGATTTGGGAGAATGGCATTGAAACATGTATAATATCATATATGAAACGAGTCGCCAGTCCAGGTTCGATGCACGATACTGGATGCTTGGGGCTGGTGCACTGGGACGACCCAGAGGGATGGTATGGGGAGGGAGGAGGGAGGAGGGTTCAGGATGGGGAACACATGCATACCTGTGGTGGATTCATGTTGATATATGGCAAAACCAATACAATATTGTAAAGTTAAAAAATAAAATAAAAAAGTAAAGTCTTCTTAAGTGAATAATGCAAAGAAATAGAGGAAAACAAAAGAATGGGAAAGACTAGAGATCTCTTCAAGAAAATTAGAGATACCAAGGGAACATTTCATGCAAATATGGGCACAATAAGGACAGAAATGGTATAGGCCTAACAATTTGGCCAAACTAATACAATTATGTAAAGTTTAAAAATAAAATAAAATTAAAAAAAATTCTTTTCCTAAAAGGTTAAAAAAAAAAGAAGAAGATACATTAGATCTGGCTCTTTTTTATAAAGCTAATGGTAAAGAGTTAGGATTTTATTTCATAAATTAAAGGGAATTATTATCATTTGGATAGTACCTTGGAAAATGTTTACCACTCTTTGTGAAACATTCATATTCTACAATATGTTGTATATTGAATTAACAGATTTATGTGGCAATAAAGGAGTAGGAAAAAAAAAGAGATTAAGAAGAGGTGACAAGAATACACAGAAGAACTGTACAAAAAAAGGTCTTAATGACCCAGTTAACCACGATAGCTTGGTTAGTCACCTAGAGCCAGATATCCTGGACTGCAAAGTCAAGTGGGTCTTAGGAAGCATTACTATGGACAAAGCTAGTGGAAGTGATGGAATTCCAGTTGAGCTCTTTCAAATCCTGAAAGATGATGCTGTGAAAGTGCTGCACTCAATATGCCAGCAAATTTGGAAAACTCAGCAGTGGCCACAGGACTGGAAAAGGTCATTCAAATCCCAAAGAAAAGCAATGCCAAAGAATGTTCAAACTACTGTACTGTTAAGCTCATTTTGCATGCTAGCAAGTTAATGCTCAAAATCCTTCAAGCTAGGCTTCAACAGTGACCTGAGAACTTTCAGACGCTCAAGCTGGATTTAGAAAAGGCAGAGGAACCAGAGATCAAATTGCCAACATCTGGTGGATCATCAAAAAAGCAAGGGAATTCCAGACAAACATCTTCTTCTACTTCATTGACAACTTTAAAGCCTTTGACTGTGTGGATCACAACAAATTGTAGAAAATTCTTAAAGAAATGGGAATACTGGACCATCTTACTTGTCTGCTGAGAAACCTGTATGCAGGACAAGAAGCAACAATAAGAACCAGACATAGAATAATGAACTGGTTCATAATCGGGGAAGAAATACGTCAAGGCTGTATATTGTCACCCTGCTTATTTAACTTATATGCAGAGTTCATCATGCAAAATGCCAGGCTGGATGAATCACTAGCTGGAATCAAGATTGCTGGGAGAAATATCAACAACTTCAGATATGCAGATGACACCACTCTAATGGCCAAAAGTGAAGAGGAACTAAAGAGCCTCTTGATGAAGGTGAATGAGGAGAGTGAAAAAGCTGGCTTAAAATTCAGCATTCAAAAAACTAAGATCAATGCAGCTGGCCCCATCATTTCATGGCAAATGGATGGGGGAAAAGTGGAAACAATGGCGGATTTTATTTTCCTGGGCTCCAAAGTCACTGCGGACACTTGATGCAGCCATGAAAATAAAAGACACTTGCTCCTTAGAACAAAAGCTATGACAAACCTAGACAGCGTATTAAAAAGCAGAGACATCACTTTGGCAACAAAGTTCCATATAGTTAAAACTATGGTTTTTCCAGTAGTCATGTACAGGTGTGAGTTTGGACCATAAAGAAGATTGAGCACTGAAGAATTAATGTTTTCAAACTGTGGTGTTGGAGAAGACTCTTGAGAGTCCCTTGGACAGCAGGAGTCATGTCTGATTCTTTGCGACCCCGTATACTATACAGTCCATGGAATTCTCTAGGCCAGAATACTGGAGTGAGTAGCCTTTCCCTTCTCAAGGGGATCTTTCCAACCCAGGTATCAAATCCAGGTCTCCCCCATTGCAGGCAGATTCTTTACCAGCTGAGCCACAGGGAAGGTGATCCAGCCAGTCATTTCTAAAAAAGTCAACCCTGAATATTCATTGGATGGACTGATGTTGAAGCTGAAGCTCCAATACTTTAGCCACATGATGTAAAGATCTAACTCATTGGAAAAGACTCATGCTGGGAAAGATTGCAGGCAGGAGAAGAAGGGGGCGACAGAGGTTGGATGGCATCATCAGCTCAGTGAACATGAGTCTGAGCAAATTCCAGGAGATAGTGGAATACAGAGGAGCTTGGTGTGCTGCAGTCCATGGTGTTGCAAGAGCCGGACATGACTTAGCAGCTGAACAGCAACTACATATATCTTTAATATACATGAGATGTGTGTACAGATACATAAATATCAGTTCGATATACCCATTAGCATTAAAATATCCTATTTCTCCCCAAACTTAAAAAAAATAAATAAAAAACTATCTTACCCATATATTTGTCTCCACCTACTGCTCTAATTCTCCCAACTTCTTCACAGTCAAATTTCTAGGAAGAGTTGTCTTATCTTTGCTATTTTCACACCTCCCACTCACTCTTCACCACTCCATTTCTTTCTGGCTTCTTCCGCTAATCCATGACTTTCCTGAAACATGTGACTGAATCCAATCAATCTTTTTTTAGCCCAATCTTAGTGGAATTCATCTGTTAACCACCATCCTTGTTGAAACAGTGTTCCCTTGGCTTTTCTCACAGCAGTGTCCCAGTTTTCCTTCTACCTCTCTGGCTACACTTTTCATTTCATACAGGTTCACACTTTACTTATCCTAATATTAAATGAAGTTCTTTGAAACCCTCATCTCCTTGACTGTATGTTCTCCTTAGGAAAATTTATCCACTCCCTAGCTTCCATTACCATCTACATGCTAATGACTTTCAAACATTTCTCTCTCACTCAAGCTACTGTTCCTGTTCTGAGCACCAGACCTGTATATCTAATCATTTTCTCAAAATTGTACACTTAGAAGTCTCAAACACAACGCAAATGCAAAATATCAAAATCACAATCTTCCAACTGAAAAGGGGTCCTTTTGCCAGAGTTGTAGTAGTTTCAAGGTGTCAAGGTGTAGTGGTCCCATATCACTAATTGGCAGTGGAATCTATTCAACAGTATAAACCAGAAATGAAAGAATAGACACCTAATCAAAGAATAAACACCTAATATCTATATCTCACATCTAACCCATAATCATTTAATCCATTTTTCAAACATCCTGTGAAATTACTTGAATCTGTCTCCCTCCCATACTAGTTCAAATCATCATCATAATTTTCCTGGACTCTTACAATAACTTCTTAATACATGTCTCTGAATTTACTGTGGCACCACCCTATTTCCACACTGTAGGCTAAGTGCCTTTCTTCTGTTTTCCAAATGTAAATATGATTATGAAACTTCCTTACTAAAAATTCTTCACAGCTTCCTTTTGGAATAAATATAAAAATATTTGACTTGATTCTCAAGGTCCTAAGTATTGTGACATCTGACTACTTTTACAGATACCTTTTATACATTCTTCTATATTGTGGTCTGGGCTCTCACTAGAGGGCCTGCGCACTTGTTATTCCATCTTCCTGGAATATTTGTATCTCTTTCTATCCCCCTTGGACTAGTTCACTTCTACTCATATTATTTTCTCCATTTCACATGAGAAAATGAGACACAGAAGGGTTAAATTACTGATCCAAGATTACATAGCTAGTAAGTAGGAAGATAGTAAGTACAAGGGAAGTGGGCTTCCCTTGTAGCTCAGTCGATAACAAATCTGCCTGCAGTGAAGGAGACCCGGGTTCAATCCCTCAGTTGGGAAGATCCCCTGGAGAAGGAAATGGCAACCCTCTCCAGTATCCTTGCCTGAAAAAATCTCATGGACAGAGGAGCCTGGTGGGCTGCAGTCCATGGGGTCACAAAGAGTCGGGCATGACTGAGCGACTAACACTTACTTACTTACTTAAGTAGGAAGAAGCAGTATTCCAGCCTAATCAGTCTGATTCTAGAAACCTTTTAATTCATAAAACACCAACACTGGAAACTTTCCTTCAAAGTAGTTAGAATTTAAAATTATACATTTATCACTGTGACTGTTTGAGTAGGGCCCATCAATTCTGGTTATTGTAAAGTCCATGAGAGCAGAAACTGCTTCTGCTTTTGTATTAGTATGAGGCTTGTCACATAGTAGGCAATAAATGTCTGCTGAATGAGTGAATGAACTGATATGACTTTGACTATGAACTAGTTATTTCCAGAGACTCTCTCATTTGGGAAAACTGACAGACTCCTCATCCAAAACAAAGTTACCATGCTCTATCATAGTGCCTTGATACTTCTACATCAGTCACCAATAATATTTTTAACTTGTATAAATAACAAACCTGTACTTATCAAAGAAAGGCATGGAGAAGAATATGTCTTTCCTAGAACACTGATAAATTCCATTTATGAAGATTTTCTTAAGATATCCAAATGACCCTTCAGTACATGATTTCAAAACAGACAGATGATGAAATTCAGTTGTCTCTGTTTCAAAGAACGTGAATACACATGGGGATTATAAATATTCAAAACACTAATGCAACTTATCATCAATTTCCTTTCCTCTATTTCCAGTACCAAATGACAGTAGGACTTCCCAAGCAGTGTCCTAAACCAGAAACATAGGAATCATCCTAGATTCCTTTCTTTCATTTATCTTCAACCATGATCTCCTTCTCTAATTATTTTACCTTTGTGACCTATCCATATCACTCCATCTTCGCTGTCATGACTCTAATCCTAACCATCACTGTTCCTTGACTGATGAAGTACAATTACATCCTGATACATTTTACCCTATACAACATGTCAGATTCAAGCAATCTTCAATGCTGTAGCCAGTGTGACCTTTTCAAAACACAAATACATCCATTCAAACTCATTCATTGGCTTCCCATTGCTCTACAGGTCAGTTTATAATAGCTCACAATTCAATGCTGCTTATAGTGTGCTAAGTGCTTTTATAAGTACTTCACTGTATTAATTCACTTAATCCTGACCATGGCATTATGAAATAGGTAGTGATGTCATCCTATTCTACCAATAAGGAAACTGAGGCACAGAAAAGCTAAATGATTATCTCAAGGTCCCATAGGTAGTAATGAATGGAGACAGATTCAAAGGCAAGCACGTATCATTCCAGAGTTTGTGCCTTAATCTCTATGCAGCATTGCCTCTCATAAAATAACATATAAACTCTTTAACATAGTAATCAATACTTCTTATTATCTGGACCTTATTAACACTTTCAGTCTCATCTCCTACCTATAGATCTTGAAAAGTAGAGTTTTGTATCTTTAAGCTGTTAGTTATGCAGGTCCCCTGATACCAATCCTGTTTTACCTAGCCTAATCATTGATTACCCCTAATCACTGAGATTTAGCTCAAGTAGCACTTACTTCTGGGCTTTCCAGGTGGCTCAGTTGTTTAAGAATCTGCCAACAATGTAGGAGATACAAGTTTGATCCCTGGGTCAGGAAGATTCCTTGGAGGACAGCATGGCAACCCACTCCAGTATTCTTGCTTGGAGAACACAATGGGACAGAGGAGCCTGGTGGGCTCCATAGGCTCCATCAGGAGCCTTGTGGGCTTCATACGGTCCATAGGGTCACAAAGAATCGGACATGACTGAAGTAACTGAACACGCAGACATGCATAACACTTAACTTCTATAAGCTTTCTGCACTCCCTCTTCCCAGACTGAATTTTGTAAGTCTCCTCTGTACTCTCTACTGAAATATTAGGGAATGCAATTCTACAGTATGTTAAAAGGCACTCACAATTTAGTGAAGGGAGAATCTCATAAACAGGCAAGTATTGCCAATGTATTTTGGGATAATTATTTGTATTTTTGTCTAAGTTTTTTCACTTCTCCCTACAATTTTAAGAAGATAGTTGAGCCTTTTTTTCTTCTTTACCTCACCCGAGGAGATCCCTACTCCCCGGTTGCCAGGACTGAAATTTGAAGTTTTCCACACAGACTTTCCTTCCTGGCTTCTGTATTCCCCAAACCCAAGCTCACTGGAGAGATCATGCTTGGACGTACCAATGCAGGTCTCTGGAAGACAGATAGAATTTCTTTTAGGATATTCAAGCTAGAAAGGGACATACACTTTAGGCAAAAAGAAGTCAGGGCTCTGATAGGGGTTAGAGGTGGCAAGGAGAACAGGAGAACTCAACATTCGATAGTGGCGGCCAAGGAAGGGCAAAAGCTCAGAGAAATCGTAATGAGTGTGCTGGGCTCTAGACACA
Source organism: Bos grunniens (assembly GCF_055505025.1). NCBI lineage: Eukaryota > Metazoa > Chordata > Mammalia > Artiodactyla > Bovidae > Bos > Bos grunniens. The sequence continues at coordinate 79,776,083 of NC_141194.1, read as the reverse complement.
GGGGACTCAATCCCAGAAATCATCCAGTCCCCTAAGCATGATACAGAAGAAGCAGCAGCAAACCAAAAAGGACCATACCTGACAGAGACAAAATGGTATATCAGAGACTATATCATACAGTTGACAGTTACTGATTAGTGACCAACAGGGCTTCCCTGGTAGCGTGGTGTTGCCTAAGTTTTCAGCATATTTGCTCGAGCCAGTAGGAGGTGCAAGTATTGACTGAAATTGCATATTTTATTTTTCTGGCAGAATGTTGAATACAAGGGAACTGAACATATTTAAATGTGAAATTTCTTACATACACACGTTTGTGGACTATTTCATGATGCTAACTTCAATTAAAAGTAAAGATATACCCATTTGAATGCAGAGTTCCAAAGAAGAGCAAGGAGAGACAAAAAAGCATTTCACAGTGACCAATGCAAAGAAATAGAGGAAAACAATAGAGTAGGAAAGACTAGAGATCTCTTCAAGAAAATCAGAGATATCAAGGGAAATTTTCATGCAAAGATGGGCACTAAAAAGGACAGAAATGGTATGGACCTAACAGAAGCAGAAGATATTAAGAAGAGGTGACAAGAATACACAGAAGAACTACACAAAAAAGATCTTCATGACCCAAAAAACCACGATGGTGTGATCACTGACCTAGAGCCAGACATCCTGGAATGTGAAGTCAAGTGAGCCTTAGGAAGCATCACTACGAACAAAGCTAGTGGAGGTGATGGAATTCCAGTTGAGCTATTTCAAATCCTGAATGATGATGCTGTGAAAGTGTTGCACTCAATATGCCAGCAAATTTGGAAAACTCAGCAGTGGCCACAGGACTGGAAAAGGTCAGTTTTCATTCCAATCCCAAAGAAAGGCAATGCCAAAGAATGCTCAAACTACCACATAATTGCTCTCATCTCACACGCTAGCAAAGTAACGCTCCAAATTCTCTAAGCCAGGCTGCAACAGTACGTGAACCGTGAAATTCCAGATGTTCAAGCTGGTTTTAGAAAAGGCAGAGGAAACAGAGATCAAATTGCCAACATCCTTTGGGTCATCAAAAAAGCAAGAGAGTTCTAGACAAACATCTATTTCTGCTTTACTGACTATGCCAAAGCCTTTGACTGTATGGATCACAACAAACTGTGGAAAATTCTTAGAGATGGGAATACCAGACCACCTTACTTGCCTCCTTATAAATCTGTATGCAGGTCAGGAAGCAACAGTTAGAACTGGACATGGAACAACAGACTGGTTCATAATTGGGAAAAGAGTACATCAAGGCTGTATATTGTTACCCTGCTTATTTAACTTATATGTAAAGTACATCATGAGAAACACTGGGCTGGCAGAAACACAAGCTGCAATCAAGACTGTCAGGAGAAACATCAATAACCTCAAATATGCAAATGACACCACCTTTATGGAAGAAAGTGAAGAAGAACTAAAGAGCCTCTTGATGAAAGTGAAAGAAGAGTGTGAAAAAGTTGGCTTAAAACTCAATATTCATAAAACTAAGATCATGGCATCTGGTCCCATCACTTCATGGCAAATAGATGGGGAAACAGTGGAAACAGTGGCTGACTTTATTTTGGGGGGCTCCAAAATCACCGCAGATGGTGACTGCCGCCATGAAATTAACAGAGTTTTGCTCCTTGGAAGAAAAGTTATGACCAACCTAGACAGCATATTAAAAAGCAGAGACATTACTTTGCCAACAAAGGTCCATCTAGTCAAGGCTATGGTTTTTCCAGTAGTCATACATGGATGTGAGAGTTGGACTATAAAGAAAGCGGAGTGCTGAAGAATTGATGCTTTTGAACTGTGGTGTTGGAGAAGACTCTTGAGCGTCCCTTGGACTGCAAGGAGATCCAACCAGTCCATCCTAAAGGAAATCAGTTCTGAATATTCATTCATTGTAAGGACTAATGTTGAAGCTGAAACTCCCATACTTTGGCCACCTGATGAGAAAAACTGATTCATTGGAAAAGACCCTGCTGCCGGGAAAGATTGAAGGTGGGAGGAGAAGGGGATGACAGAGGATAAGATGGTTGGATTGCATCACTGATTCAATGGACATGAGTTTGAGTAGACTCTGGGAGTTGGTGATGGACAGGAAGGCATGACGTGGCCATGGAGTCACAAAGAGTCAGACACGACTGAGCGGCCAAACTGAACTAAACTGAACTTCAATTATAATGAAGTGAAGTTAAAATCGTGTCTGAGCCTACCAGGCTTTTCTGTCCATGGGATTCTCCAGGCCAAAATACTGGAGTGGGTAGCCATTCCCTACTCCAGGGGATCTTCCCAACCCAGGGATCAAACTTGAGTCTCCTGCATTGCAGGTGAATTCTTTACCAACTAAGCCACCAGGGAAGCCCAAATTATAATAAGATGTGGTAAGTTTCCATAGAGAGGCAAGCCCTTAGGAGCACAGAGGACTGGCACATAATCTACTCTTGGGAGTGGTGGAGTCAAGTAAGTGTCCTTACAGGAATATGTATCTAAACATCCTCATAGATAAGGAGTAGGTGTGTGCCTGGGGAATTTGAGGAAAGGATTTCTCTTCAATGGTAATTGATGAAGCAAAAGCAAGGAAGTGAGACATCTTAATGAATTCATGGATCTATTACACAAGTGGTTTGCTTTGGTTGCAGTATACCGGTATATTCCCAAGTGGTGCAGTGGTAAAGAATCTGCCTTCCAATGCAGGAGATGCAAGAGAGTCGGGTTCAATCCTTGGGTTGGGAAGATCCCCTGGAGCAGGAAATGGCAACCCACTCCAGTATTCTTACCTGGGAAATTCCATGAACAGCTGATACATAGGCATGCTTTCTGAGTCCTGTTAAGACTTTGGACTTAATCTGATGGTAATAAATGGTACTGACAGGAGGAACTGATAATCATTGACATTAGTGAAACAGAAGATTCCAAGGAAAAAGCATTCAACAGCCAAGAGCCTCACATGTCAATGAAGGAAAGGCATGGGGCAAGCAAGACAAGAACTGAAATGCGCCTGCTGTTCTTGGAAATAAGAAGTAATTCATGACTATGGTCGGAGAAGGCAATGGCAAGCCACTCCAGTACTCTTGCCTAGAAAATCTCATGGACAGAGGAGCTTGGTAGGCTGCAGTCCATGGGGTCGCTACTAGTCGGACACGACTGAGCGACTTTACTTTCACTTTTCACTTTCACACATTGGAGAAGGAAATGGCAACCCACTCCAGTGTTCTAGCCTGGAGAATCCCATGGCGGAGCCTGGTGGGCTGTTGTCTATGGGGTCGCACAGAGTCGGACATGACTGAGGCGACTTAGCAGCAGCAGCAGCAGTGACCATTGTAAAGGCAGTTATATGTGTGGACCCATTATTGAAGTTTGGTTGTACAAAGAAGGGTCAAGAAATGGTCTTTTCCCCCCTCTTTCTAAGAAAAGAACTCACAGAGAGGAAAAGGTTAAAAATACAGAAGAGAAAGGTGATCATTATATAAAAAGATCCCTGAAATAGCAATAGGAAGGTATGGAATCTAAAACAAAGGCAGAGAGATTGAACTTGGATTGATAGAGGGCTAGTGTATCCTCAGACAAAAGCATGGATAAAGATGCAAATCAGTGTATGTATAAAAGATGACGAGGTAGGTGGAGGAGAGGTTCAGACACACCTGGTGGCTCTTATTTTCTATGTCAAATAGGAACCAAATCCACCTCTGGAGAATAAATGTGCTGAGTAGCTGAGTAGGAGACTTAAGAGAAGTGACCGTTTGCAACAGCCAACAAAGAGGGCATAAAAGAGCTGAAGGAAATCCATCTGAATAATGACATGTAGAAGAATGACCTGGTTAGCTCCTGTTCATTTATTAGATCTCAGCTCAGATGTCACTTAGAGAAGCTGATGTGCAGCCTCTGCTACATGCTTTTAGAGCACTGACTACTTTTCCTTTAAAGACTTATAATGGTTTTAACCTTATATTTATCTGATTAACTTCTATTTCAAGTCAATGAGGATTAAGTAAGTGTTAGTCGCTCAGTCGTGCCTGACTCTTTGTAACCCCATGGACTGCAGCCCACCAGGCTCCTCTGTCCATGAGATTTTCCAATGAGCATTAGGGAGTATGTTTACTTTGCTCACTATGATACCATTTAACCCTTAGTTTCCCATCTCTAAAACTTGAAGAACATTAATCCTTTTCTACATGTGTATGATATGGATATAATTAGCTTAGCACCAAACTAGAATTTCAGATATTAGAAAGCAGGAACTTCAAATTATTCCCTGTTGTATCCTCAGTACCTAGCACAGTGCATGACACAGTGGATGCTCAATAAATATTTGCCTACACAAGTAAAACCAATATGGCAGGACACCAAATCTCCTGACTTCCATTCCAGTGCTCTTCCCACTCTACCACAACTACCCACACCAAATGTCTACTATGTTATAATTAATATATATGCATATATATTATTATTTTTGTTTTACTCAAGAAGAAAGTGAAGTTCTGGGAGATTAATTATCCCATGAAAGTTAAACAGCTATTAATAGCATGTGGAATCAGAATTCAGTTCCAGGTCTTCCTGGCTCCTAAATCTGAGTTCTTTCTGTAATTTCCCACTGCTGCTAAGATATTAAATGATGAAAGACTTAATACATGAACTCTCCCAGGGGTATGTGCATTTGGAAGTCCTCCCAACATCTCCACTGGCAAACATAAACAAAACAAGGAAAGTAATCATTTAGAGGTAAAACCTCAGGGAAAGTGAACATGACGAGTCAATGAAGATGATATTTGTGGACAGGCACCTGTCAACTGCTTTGCAAATCATATCATGTAGGCACCTGCCTACCTACTCTGTGACTCTATGTTATCCATCTCCCCAGTATAAATCTTGAGCCAACAGAAAAAAATGAAAGACATAATTCCAAATCTTCTCAGTATTGTCTCCATGAAACTATAGAAGAAGCATGGAATAATGGGAGGAGCCCAGACATTGCAGCCACACAGATTTAAACAACACACTTCAGCTTTCTGTACCTAAATTTTTTTACCTATAACATGAAGGCAGTAATACTTGGGGTTTAGGAAATACTTAAATGGGAGGAAAGTAGAGTGAAAGTGAAAGTCACTCAGTCATGTCTGACTCTTCGCGACCCCATGTACTGTAACCTGCCAGGCTTCTCTGTCCATGGAATTCTCCAGGCAAGAATACTGGAGTGGGTTGCCTTTCCCTTATCCAGAGGATCTTCCCAAATCAGGGATCAAACCTGATATCTCGCATTGCAAGTGGATTGTTTACTGTCAGCCACCAGGGAAGCCCAGCATACTGGGCATAAAAACCCAATTGCTATTAGTTGTCTTCAGCTTCTCCCATATCTAGGCGCCACCTCTTATCAATTCTTTGGAGACACTCTGAAAAATACATCAAAGGGAACAAGCAATCTATTTCACCCCTACTTCTCCAAGTTGTAAAAAAGTACAGGTGATATTTCTCCAATTGTCAAAAAAAAAAAAAAAAAAAAATACCCTGAAGGCAAGTTTTTCATTTACAGGTAACATCATAGCATCAAAAAAATTAAGAATCCAGTAGTTGTTCTGTTTCTCCTTTGTTTAATCTTATTGTTTGAATAATCATTTCAAACATTTCTACTGCCTTTCACATTAGGCAGAGTCAGGACATCTGGTTCATTTTACAGATGAATAAATAAAGACAGAGAAGTGGGAGGATGTCTATCCCAAGGTCACAGGACTATATATGGGAGGTTTATTATTTAATAATAAGAAGAAATCATCTATGAGATTCCAAGTCTTAAACACTCTAAAAATTCTGTGTATCAATAAAATTTTGACCAAAGACAGCTGATAGACACCCTGTATTCATCTAATTTTATATATCTTTTTACATATTCAAAAAAGAAAGATAATCTGGAAGCACCCAAAATAAGTGCAAGGTATAAAAGTGATAGTCACATTTAAGTGTTAACTATATATTCTTTCAAAGGAAGACGACGTCAGATGCATAAAATGCTAGTTGACTTCAGAGCAAAAACAGTGAAAATCAGAAATTTTATTTTAATAACTTACTATATACATAACCATAATATTCAAATAAATAAAATCATCATATATAGAGGTATGCATGCTCCATATATTAAATCAAACTGTCATATAAAAGAAATCATTCATTTTAAAGGAGCTCTATGGTTATTTCTAAGGTTAAGAGAGAAAAGTTACAGTGAAGTGGAAAATTCACATTTATAGAAAAAAAAATCACACAGAACTCTCTAGAAAACCTCTTAACTTTAAAATGAAACTATCTTTACCATTTCTAATGGACCAGGTTTGCTTATAAAAGGTATGATTTTTTTATAGAAAATAAAAGCTAATAAGATGAGAATAATAAAAATTAAAATCCAGTGTTATTTACTCTGATTATCCATCACCTATTAGTTAACTTCATGCAAAATATTACAATATTTTCCCAGATTAATATTGTCAAGTCAACTTTTTGCCACAAAAAAGAATTATGAGCCCCTTTTAAAAGAAGTGAACAAAGTAAAACAAAAAATTATTCAAAATAGCTTACCTCTAATTCCCACACTCCCTCCCTCAAATTTAAGTTCCAGACTTACTACAAGTGAATAATGTGTCCAGTTATAACTGAATTCTTCTGCAATGTCACTGAAATCTGTCTCAATGAACAGTTTCTTAGCTTAACGGATTTTAAATGACCTTAGAACTAAAGTTTTTATGGAGAAGGAGCTCTGCCTTATCCACCAAATGTACTGTCATGAGAATATGTGAATTTAAACAGGTCAGCATTCAAGGTTATATTTGTCAAAAGATTCAGAGGAAATCACAAAGTTCATCTGAATGATTTTCTTTCCCTTTTAATTAGTTCCTGATATGGCATTGCAGTATGCCAATGTTATTTTACTATGTGACTCACCACATTGGAAATTAAAAGATAAGTAAGTGATTAAAGGTAAGTATGTTATTGCCAGGACTATGTTGTTTCCTCAGAGTGCACTATCTATAAAGTACTTTACTGTGTTGAGTTTCACATATCTTTAAGTATGAAAAGTATCATAAGTGGACAAGGAATCAGGAAACCTGGATTCAACTTTAGACTCTCCTTCCCACCGTCAGCTAGGTGACTTTGGGCAATTTCTTTAACTTCTTTGGCTTCAGTTTCAAAAAATTTATTGAATGGAACCTCCAAATTCATCTAGTTTAACTTGCAATTCCAAGCAAAAATTGCCTCTGCATTTCCCCCTAAGAAACAGTCAGTTCCTCATATGTAAAATTAGCAGTTAGAACTAGATGATGACTAAGGTTTTCCCTGATTTCTAAAATTCCTGGTGTTGTAATTAAAACTCAGTAAGTGTCATGTATATTTTTCCCATTGAAAGTTTATAAAATATCCCTTTACATAACCAAACAAGATTTTATGTTAGCCCAGATAAAATTAAGAAACTCAGATCACCATCAAGTTGGCCCTCATCTTTCAAGTCTCCACAGTTTTTAATCCATTTCTGATTTTATCTCCATGACCAGGAACTATGCAAAACTATAAGAAGCTTGGATACTTTTGATGTTTTTCGGAAGTAGATGAAGTGGTGACAGCGATTTATTCCAAAATAGGAATGAACTGAGATTGGATTCAGTCTATATACCATCTAATATTCCAATGGATTAAAAAGTATCTTTTTTGCTTTGGAACACAGGTTCAGAATTGATAACTTCTCTCCGATAACAAAGATATATTTTACATTAAATATATGAATAAACAAATAAAAAGCAAAGAGTCTGACTGAAGAAGGGACCATGGATTACAGTCTTGACTCCATTACTAAATGTGTTTTACCTAAGTTTTTTTCCTTCTTTATTCATTTGCATAGTTAATGCTTCCTCTTAAATTGAAGTTGAAGATGGAAAGAAACAGAATTGTTCAGGGAATTTGGTATTTGCTTTTCAGATGTCAGCTAGTTTGGCTCTTTTGTCAGAAATTACTTATCAGGCCTACATGAGGAATTTTATAATCAGAATTTGCTGACGAGATGATAAGGAAATAGAGACCTAGATTCAAAATCTTCTTTACTTTCCCTGTGATCACAATTACAATTAATTAATTTAGTCTCTACTTAAAAAAAAAAAAAAACTCTCTAGGAAGTTTTCAAGCTTCCTGTATCCCCCAAATCCTCTGGCTCTTGCAAATATTTTATTATACTATGTAGTATAATGGAGAGATACAATTAAAGAAATAGAAGTATAATAATATCTTGGAATAACACAGTACATTTATTTATAGACAGGCAAACTGTCAGCTACAAATTAGCACTTGCCATCTACCTCTACAAGGATTAAATCATGTGCTGCTACAGCTGCTGACTTTCAACAACACCTGAAAGGAGCTCAGGGCAGAGAGCAGAAATGAGGCACCATGTGTTCTGGGAAAAATTGGCAGGACAGGTCTTCAGATAGATATTTTTAGGAGCTGATTTTATGAGCCCAATTCTTGCATCTCCTCATATCTAGAAAAGCACTAAAATCATTCATGGTGACACCTGTTTATCGTGACTAGCAGTCACCTACAAGAGACTAGCAGAAACTTTTGCAAAAAAATATGTGCTTGATTGCATGTACTTCCCCTTCATCAAAATCACATATTTTAGACCTTCCCCTCTACCTCTTTGGAGCAGTTTCTCAGAGCCATCTGAGGTGCTGTCTCTCAGGCTATAGTCCTCATTTTGCCTGAAATAAAACTTGACTCACAGCTCTCACACTGTGTGTTTTTGTTGACAAAACCATAAATTAAATGTCATACCTTGGTGCCCATGGGGGATTAGTCCCATGATCCCCACACGGATACCAAAATCCATGGATGTTCAAGTCCCTTATATAAAATGGTATAGTACAACTGGCCCTCCTTATCCGTGGATGCAGAATACCCATATCTGGAGGGCTGACTGTATAGTTGATAAAATGAAGTTGGAAACAATAATGCACCATGCCTCAGAAATTAAAGTTAATTAGATTTGAACTTCTACTTTGATTTGATAGCTTAGTCAGTGAAAGCATAGGCTTAGCTTTGCTTTTTAGTGTGAAGGGAAAGACACTAAAAAGACAACTCATTTTAACATACTAAAAGTCCTACTTGATGGCTTTCTAGTGACATCAATAGAAGTTGCCAGTGATACTTTGTATGCTTATACTTTAGCACTCATTACTCTGACCCAGATACAAAGCATGTTGCGATTCCTAAAAAAATAATTAAAGAATTTGGGAATAAGCCTAATTGGTGTAGAGAAAGGAAGTGGGACAAAACTAGTTGGAGCAGTCCCCCACTAGCTGAAAGTTAGTCTATACCAAAACCAAAAAAGAGTATAAATCCACATTTGATGAAGGCCAGGGTCAGTGTAACCCAAGGGACATGAAATGAAAAGGTACGTCAAAGCCTCAGAGCAGGGAAGTTTCTAAGAACAGTTGGGATAAGGTCATTCTTCTGAGAGAATCAGGCAAGATGATACAAATGATTCTGCAGTCAACAGTCAGTCCCTGAAAAGTGGTCAGCAAAAACTAGGCCAAAGATTTAGGCCTGGGTCCCAATTTCAACAGAGACACAGAAAAAGAACTGAACTTCAGATCGGAACCAAAGTCCAATTAAACGGCCAGTAGCAGATGGTGGGGTAAGAGAGAAAATCTAAAGCCTGAGCTTACAAAGTGTCCCAGGGGCCCAGATCAATTTCAGAGGCATAGCATACATTAGGCTTTTTCCAAACCTCCACCTGTTAAAACAGAATGGTTCTTATTGGGTCAAGAGTATGTCAGAATTGAGCCTTTGTAGGCTGATATCACTAGGAGAGACAAGTACTATCCATGAGCTCTTTAGCAGGAACGTATTTTTTGTTGTTGTTCAGTCGCTAAGTTGAGTTCAACTCTTCGCAACTCTATGGACTTCAGCATGCCAGGCTTTCCTGTCCTTCACTATCTCCCAGAGTTTGCTCAGACTCATGAATATTTAACATATTTATTACCTTATTTTATCCATTAGTACCCTGAGATAGTTAAGTAGATAATATTTCAGTTTTAAAAATTAATATCATTCAAGTTTCAATAGGTTAAATTACTTCCAGAAATCAAACATTCAAGAAAAATAAAATGGGTAGACCTCACAACTAGTCCAATGCTTTTCCTATAAAACTACTGCTGGGATTCTTCCTGATACCTCAGCAGCTAAAGTAGCTGACTGGCAGGGGTCATGATATCTCTTTCATTGTGTAAAGTTCTGCAACTCCCACCAAAACAGGAAAAAGGAATTCTTGAACTTTTGATAAAATGAGGCAATTAGCAAAGACATTATTTAATGTGTCATAGTATTATTTTCTTTGTAATGCTAAAAGACATTAAATAAGCATGAACAAGAAAAATAAGTATTTAAAAATAATTAAAATAACCATTGAATAGTTTATATGTACAAACACACACACTTTTTAAAAAAAAAATTCTTTGAATTTGAGAAAAGTTTTTAAACTTTCAGGCAAATGTCAAACTTCTCAGGTTCTGTGGGGATTAAAAAAAAAATCATAACACCCCAGAAAACTGACTTGAAAAGTTATTTGGTAAAGTTGACATGTCTACAGAAAAGCAGTGTGCTATAAAGAACATACTCTGTGAGACAGACAGCATCTAGACTGCCTGCATTCCCCTGAATCCAGTTTTTAATACTCTAAAACCAGCTATTATTCATTTATGAACTCTGAATTCCTCTACAGACTACCACAGATTCAAAGCAAGATACCAGAGCTAAGATTCTCAGGAAATCTGCAAAAGCTAGGAAATACAATTAGCACTATCATGATGCAGTCCCCAGAATAACACCAAACACACTTAAGCACAGACACATAGACTGTCAAAGGTCAGTAGTACAAGATTCTGTTTTCTATTCACTCACCTTTATTCAATGGTCCATAGAGCAATGATGTGCCAAGTACTGCTCTAGATGTTTAGGGTACAAATGTGAGTTAGATACTATCTCATGTAGCTCATATTCTAGTTAGAGGGATAGAAACTAGAAACTTGATAATTATAGTTCTGTGTGATAAGAACAGTAAACTATGACAGAATCATAGGCAGCAAAAGAAGCTAAGAGGAAAGAACTCATTCTATGAGTTCTCATTCTATGAGTGTTGTGGAAAAGGTGAGTGTCTTTAAGAAGAGACTGGGGGCGGGGAGTAGAGGAGTGAGCAAGTAGGTAGGAGACTGATGCTCCTTATATATTTGCTCTTTGTCCCCAGTTCCTGGCACAAATTTCCTAAGACTCTTGGAATTTCTGAGTGAAAGGAATGTCTTCTGTATTTTTAATAATCACCTTTCAGCCAAACTTAAGCTTATGCTAATGAGGTGATGATTGGTGAGCCCCAACTTAGCTCAAAATGAGGGTTGGTTGTCAGAGGAACCAACCTTGAGATTAGAGGTTGGAACTATCATCCCCACTACCTGAGCTCCTGGGAGATGAGAGGGGGCTGGAAGTTGAGTTCCATCACCAAAGATTTAGTCAGTTATGCCTAACTAATGAGTCTTTGATAAAAACTCCTAAACAACTTGGCATGGAGAGTTTCAAGGTTGGTGAGCACATCAAGATACAAGGAAGTTGACACACTTGGAGAGAGAATAAAAGCTCCATGAACTGAAGTACCCCTACCCCTACGAATACCTTGCCCTTTTACATGTCTCCCACTTGGCTGCTCTTATAATAAACCATTAATAGACAGTATAGTGTTTTCCAAAGTTCCTTGAGTCATTCTAATGAACTATCAAACCTAAAATGAGTCATTAGGACTTCATGAATTTACAGCTGGTTGATCAGAAGTATTGGGACTTTTGACTGGCATCTGAAGTGGGGACAGTCTTGAGGGATTGACCTCTTAACCTGTGGGGTCTTTGCTAACTACAGATAGCATCAGCATTGAATTGAATGGTAGGATATCAGTTGGGGTCAGAGAATCTGAGACTGAATAATCAGTTCATGTTAGAAAGCACTACAAACAAGTCAACTGTCTTTTTAACCATTTCTGTATGAGTCATCAGTTCAGTTCAGTTCAGTCACTCAGTCATGTTCAACTCTTTGTGACCCCATGAACCGCAGCACGCCAGGCCTCCCTGTCCATCATCAACTCCCAGAGTCTACCCAACCCCATGTCCATTGAGTCGGTGATGCCATCCAACCATCTCATCCTCTGCCATCCCCTTCTCCTCCTGCTCTCAATCTTTCTCAGCATCAGGGTCTTTTCCAATGAGTCAGTTCTTCACATCAGGTGGCCAAAGTATCGGAGCTTCAGTTTCAGCATCAGTCCTTCCAATGAACACCCAGGACTGATCTCCTTCAGAATGGACTGGTTGGATCTCCTTGCAGTCCAAGGGACTCTCAAGAGTCTTCTTCAACACCACAGTTCAAAAGCATCAATTCTTCGGTGCTCAGCCTTCTTCACAGTCCAACTCTCACATCCATACATGACTACTGGAAAAACCATAGCCTTGACTAGACGGACCTTTGTGGACAAAGTAATGTCTCTGCTTTTTAATACGCTGTCTAGGTTGGTCATAACTTTCCTTCCTAGGAGTAAGCGTCTTTTAATTTCATGGCTGCAATCACCATCCACAGTGATTTTAGGGCCCCCCAAAGTGGTGTCAACCACTGTTTCCACTGTTTCCCCATCTATTTCCCACGAAGTGATGGGACCGGATGCCATGATCTTAGTTTTCTGAATGTTGAGCTTTAAGCCAACTTTTTCACTCTCCTTTTTTACTTTCTTTTCTTTTTTTTTCATTAAGAGGCTCTTTAGTTCTTCTTCACTTTCTGCCATAAGGGTGGTGCCATCTGTGTATCTGAGGTTATTAATATTTCTCCCAGCAATCTTGATTCCAGCTTGAGTCACAGGCCACTATTTGCAAAGGCCTAGGTCTTTCAGGAAACTTATCAAGATAATGTTGTTTGATAAACTGTAGCAAAGACTGTTTGTCAGCATCCATTTTCATGTTCTTCCTGTTAGTAATGGAATCTTATGAGCTGTATCTGTGTGCAAGGCTTCTGAGCCAGAGACTACATTTCCATACTCCTTTGCAGTTAGGTATGAGAGAAATTTAGACAATGATATGCAAGCAGCAGTGATGTGTGTGACCTTTGGTCATATTTTGACAAAAAAACTCTTGTCCACTTCTTTCTCTCTCCTCACTAAACCAGTAGGCTATAGCACAGACATGATAATGGAAGCCAATTTGACCACATAGACAAAGTCACCATTCTAGGAGACAGCCAGGCAACAGACAGAAGGACCCTCAGGCTTGGATGATCTCCTGCAGCAGTGCTGCATGCCCACCTTTGGTCTGTTGCTTGAGCCATAATATTTCAAGGTCTCTTGATTATCACAACTTACTGTGTAACCCTAAATAACATAGGGATAAATCCTCATTAAAGTACAATTGAATTCACACCTGCACTATTTATAATAGCCAACACATGGAAGCAAGCCAAGTGCCCATCGACAAAGGATTGGCTTAAGAAGATGCGGTATGTGTAAACAATGGAATATTAGCCATAGAAAAAGAATGAAATAATGCCATTTGCAGAAACATAGATGGATCTAAAGAGTATTATGCTTAGTGAAGTAACTTAGAGATAGACAAACACTATATGAAATCACTTATATGTAGAATCTGGAAAATAATACAAATGAATCTATGCATAAAACAGAAACAGACTCACAGACATAGAAAACAAATTTATGGTTATGAAAGAGGAGAAGGGAGGGAGAGACAAATTCGGGGTATGGCATTAACAGATACAAACTACTATACATAAAATAGATAAACAATAAGGATTTACTGTATAGCACAGGGCTTTATAACCTTTATCTTGTAATAACCTATAGAAAAAAAGAGTCACTATGCTGTACACCTGAAACTAACACAATATTGTAAATCAACAATACTTCAGTTTTTCAAAATACAATTGTTATTACTTAATGTGTTACTCTTCCCAAAGGTATCTGCACAAAGGTATCTTCTATCTAAAAATCAAAGAATGTATAAATTAAAAAAAAAAAAATGCCCTGGAATGATAAGAGGAAAAACACAGACATGAAATAGACTTCACAATATTAGTTCGAACATAGTATATTATCTGCTATCAGGCATTTTTTCAATTTCTAAATTTGCTATTGTTTAAGAATATTGAAAGATAAATAAAAGTAGAAATAATATAATGAAACTGCATGTACCCATTATCTAGATTCAACAATTATCAAGATAACATTTTTATTAATCATATCATGAAAACTGATATTCCTATTTTCAAAGGTAAGAAAGTATCATGGTAAGAGACACTGCTGAAATGCTGAAACTAATCTAAAAATCATAGTCTAACACCCTCTTTTTTACAGCCAAGTAAACCAAAGCCCTGAATACAGAGATGACCTATCAAAGCCATTTAGTTAGAAACAGCTGGTATAAGAATGAGTTTCCACTGTATCATACTGCTATTTAATATTAAATACTGTTTAATTTATTTGAATCTTTTGAAAATAACTGATGAAACATGGTAAAGCCCTTTTTCCATAAATTCATTAAAACAGACTATTCTCCAGATGAGTCTTTTCTACCTAAAATATTTTCCTAAGAATACAAGTTACAAAACAACTCTTCCACTTATCCCCTTTTACATCTAAATGTACTATAATAGAAATAGTTTATCAATCAAGAGTTCAGAGAAATAATCATATAGAATTTTACCGTAAAATCATGACCTTTCCGGATTTGTCTCTTGATAATGCTAAGACGGGAATAAACACATGATGAACTTGTTAATGAACTACTAACAGGAAACCAGAGTATACACATGTGTATCCTTGGATTGAGTCTCAATAAAGTTAGGAAGTTAAGTCCCAGCTGGAGACCGGACAACCAGCAGAAAATTCCTACAGCCAGGGCACAGCATATTTTAGAAAAAATAAAGATCAATAAATATTAATTTCCTCAAGTTGTCATTCTAATACTGGCACAGGGGTTTTAAAATGCTTAAACAATTCCTAAACTGGGTTTCAAAACCATTTCACCTATTAATCTTTGCATTTCATTTAGAAGAAAACTACAGGTTTTATGGTTCATATTTATTGCATATTTAACAGTTGGCTTCAAAGTGGTTATATTGCTTGAAAACAGAACAGCTGGATTATTTTAACTAATATTGAGATGATCTTGTGAATTATATTTTAGATTGCCAGCATATCTTTGAAGAAGTGCTTCATTTCTTTCCTCAGACTGTGACCTACTTTCTCCTTAGGTTGCTGCTGCTGCTGCTGCTAAGTCGCTTCAGTTGTGTCCGACTCTGTGTGGCCCCATAGACGGCAACCCATCAGGCTCCTCCATCCCTGGGATTCTCCAGGCAAGAGCACTGAAGTGGGTTGCCATTTCCTTCTCCAATGCATGAAAGTGAAAAGTGAAAGTGAAGTCGCTCAGTTGTGTCCGACTCTTTGCGACCCAATGGACTGCAGCCTACCAGGCTCCTCCGTCCATGGGATTTTCCAGGCAAGAGTACTGGATTGGGTTGCCATTGCCTTCTCCGTCTCCTTAGGTTACCACCATTCATTCATTCAGTCACTCATTTATTTGGCAAACACTGAGTTCTGTGTTAGATAAGCTGTATACAACAATGAATGAACAAATTCCTGCCCTCACTGAACTTATATTCCAGTGTTAGAGATAAACCATAAAACAAACAAGCAAAAATAGGTTAGGTATGGATGTGAGAGTTGGACTGTGAAGAAAGTTGAGTGCCGAAGAATTGATGCTTTTGAACTGTGGTGTTGGAGAAGACTCTTGAGAGTCCCTTGGACTGCAAGGAGATCCAACCAGTCCATTCTGAAGGAGATCAGCCCTGGGATTTCTTTGGAAGGAATGATGCTAAAGCTGAAACTCCAGTACTTTGGCCACCTCATGCAAAGAGTTACTCATTGGAAAAGACTCTGATGCTGGGAGGGGTTGGGAGGAGGAGGAGAAGGGGACGACAGAGGATGAGATGGCTGGATGGCATCACCGACTCGATGGACGTGAGTTTGAGTGAACTCCAGGAGTTGGTGATGGACAGGGAGGCCTGGCATGCTATGATTCATGGGGTCGCAAAGAGTCGGACACGACTGAGCGACTGAACTGAACTGAACTGAATGATGAATGCCATACAAAACACAAGAGGCAGGTTAAGAGGCTAAATAGTGATGGGTGGAGTGAGGGAACAAGGTTTTTTTTAGAAAGGATGATTAGGAAGGCCTCTCTGAGGAAGGATCTGAATAAAAAGGTGGAGGGAGTCATGAAGATAACAGTAAAGAGTGTTTCAGACAGATGGAACAACAAGTACAATGGCCCTAATGAGGGACTGTGTTTGTGGGTTGGGAGCAGAGTAAGCAAGGAAGAAAGTAAGAAGAGGAAAGGTCAGAGAGGTAGAGGTGCAGTTTGTGTGGTGCCTTCTAGGCCATTTTAGACTTTGGCTTTTGTTCTGAGTGAGATGGGAGTCACTGAAAGGTTTTCATCAGGGAGTATACGAAATTACTTGTATCGTTGATATAATTCCAGCTGCTGAAAAGATAATAAACTGGAAAAGGAAATAGTTTTCTAGTAATTTTCTAGCCAAGAGATAATGGAAGTTTATACTATGATGGTGGAAAGTGCCATATTCTGAATATATTTTGAAGGTAGGTCTGGTGTGATCTTCTAAAAGATTAGATGTGGGGTATATGAGTGAATGGGTAATCTAAAATGATACCAAGGATTCTAATCTAAGCAATTAGGTAAACGGTGATGCCATTTACTGAAAGGAGGCACACTAGGGGAGGAGCAGGCTAGGCATAGGTATGAAGAATTCAATTTTGGACATGGTAAGTTTGAGCTGTTCATTAAACTTCCAATGAAGATACAGAGTGGACAGTTGGATACACAAGTCTAGAGTATAGGGGAGATCTCAGAACTAGAGTTAATGATACATGGCTGTTGTTTTAGTTATTAAGTTGTGTCCAACTCTTTTGCAACTCCATGGACTATAGCCCACCAGGCTCCTCAGTCCATGGGATTTCCCAGGCAAGAACCCTGGAGTAAGTTGCTATTTCCTTCTCCAGGGGATCTTCCCTGACCAGAGATTAGACCCATGTCTCCTGCATTGGCAGGTGGATTCTTTACTGCTGAGCCACCTGGGAAGCATTAATGATATATACGTGGTCCTTAAAGTTCTGAGACTGAGAATGAGACTGTCTGGTGATCATATTTTTGGATTGTGTAGCAGGTTGAGGCATGGGTCATTCTAGAGAATTACTACACAATTGCAAAAGATAAACATTTGGTGATTGAAACAACTATCTAATATCAGCAGATAAACTAAGTGATGTTCACTGGTTTTAATCTGTATGCCCTTTATTCTCAAGTACAAAAGTATATTCAGTCCTCTTTCTTTTAACTTATTCTATTTTAAATAGTCAAAGTTTCAGCATTATTAACACTCCACTGCTAATCACTAAGCTTCTAAAAGCCACAGTCTTACTCACTTTATAAGACTCATTCTTACAAAGCTCTTTTCTAGAAATTTTCCTTCCCTGGCTAGTGGCATTATCACATTAAAATATGAAACTTTCTTACTTTTAGACACCTCATTTCCCTTCTTTCCTATTTAAGTTTGAAGACCAATGAAAAATTTTTGTGCTCTTATGACAACTAGGGGGCAACAAATGAAAATTTCCCTGAAGATAAAGTTGTTCAAAGACTCATAATTTCAGGACTCAAGAGATATCTTTAAAAAAAAATCCTCAAAATTCATCAAATTATACACAGTAAATATGTACAGTTCTTTCCATATCAATTATACTTCACTAGTGCACTCATCTCACATGCTAGTAAAGTAATGCTCAAAATTCTCCAATCCAGGCTTCAGCAATACATGAACTGTGAACTTCCTGATGTTCAAGCTGCTTTTAGAAAAGGCAGAGGAACCAGAGATCAAATTGTCAACATCCACTGGATCATGGAAAAAGCAAGAGAGTTCCAGAAAAACATCTATTTCTGCTTTATTGACTATGCCAAAGCCTTTGACTATGTGGATCACAATAAACTGTGGAAAATTCTGAAAGAGATGGGAATACCAGACCACCTGACCTGCCTCTTGAGAAATCTGTACGCAGGTCAGGAAGCAACAGGTAGAACTGGACATGGAAAAACAGACTGGTTCCAAATAGGAAAAGGAGTACGTCAAGGCTATATATATTGTCACCCTGCTTATTTAACTTTTATGCAGAGTACATCATGAGAAACGCTGGACTGGAAGAAACACAAGCTGGAATCAAGATTGCCGAGAGAAATATCAATAACCTCAGATATGCAGATGACACCACCCTTATGGCAGAAAGTGAAGAGGAACTAAAAAGCCTCTTGATGAAAGTCAAAGTGGAGAGTGAAAAAGTGGGCTTAAAGCTGAACATTCAGAAAATGAAGATCATGGCATCCAGTCCCATCACTTCATGGGAAATAGATGGGGAAACAGTGGAAACAGTGTCAGACTTTATTTTTTGGGGCTCCAGGGTCTCTGCGGATGGTGATTGTAGCCATGAAACTAAAAGACACTTACTCCTTGGAAGGAAAGTTATGACCAACATAGATAGCATATTCAAAAGCAGAGACATTACTTTGCCAACAAAGGTCTGTCTAGTCAAGGCTATGGTTTTTCCTGTGGTCATGTATGGATGTGAGAGTTGGACTGTGAAGAAGGCTGAGCGCCGAAGAATTGATGCTTTTGAACTGTGGTGTTGGAGAAGACTCTTGAGAGTCCCTTGGACTGCAAGGAGATCCAATCAGTCCATTCTGAAGGAGATCAGCCCTGGGATTTCTTTGGAGGGAACTATGCTGAAGCTGAAACTCCAGTACTTTGGCCACCTCATGCGAAGAATTGACTCATTGGAAAAGACTCTGATGCTGGGAGGGATTGGGGGCAAGAGGAGAAGAGGACGACAGAGGATGAGATGGCTGGATGGCATTACTGACTCGATGGACAGGAGTCTGAGTGAACTCCGGGAGTTGGTGATGGACAGGGAGGCCTGGCGTGCTGCGATTCATGGGGTCGCGAAGAGTCAGACACGACTGAGTGACTGAACTGAACAGAACTGAACTGAAGCTGTGAAAAATATTTTTTAAAAAATATTTCATTCTGTATCACTGGATTGTTGTGCTGACTTTCTGTTACTACTAGTTTCAACTGATCTCTCTGGTAGATTCCCATTAATCCTTATGTATTTAAATGTTGAGAGCAAATTATATACCATCTTCCTTGGTTCTGAGCTGCTTTCTAGCATATATATGTGACACACATTTAGAAGAAGACATAGATTAGCTAAGAGAAATGCAGATATACCTAGAAAATTAATCACGACAGCTTCAGATCTTCGTATAGTGTCTAAGAACATTAATTTGGGAGTCATACTGCCCGGGTTTGAATTTCAGCACCATTACTTACTAGTTGTGTAACTCTAGAGAATGTACTAAAACATCTTCATGCCTTACTTTCCTCATCTTTAAAATGGAGATAGGAATAGGTCTCACTTCGCAGAATTGTGAAAGTGAAAGTCACCCAGTTGTGTCCAATTCTTTGCGACCCAATGAACTGTAGTCCATGGAATTCTCCAGGCCAGAATACTGGAGTGGGTAGCCTTTCCCTTCTCCAGGGGAATCTTCCCAACCTAGGTATCGAATCCAGGTCTCCCACATTGCAGGGGGATTCTTTACCAGCTGAGCTACAATGGAAGCCCAAGAATACTGGAGTGGGTAGGCTATCCCTTCTCCAGCAGATCTTCCTGACCCAGGAATCAAACTGGGGTCTCCTGCATTGCAGGTTGATTCTTTACCAACTGAGCAATCAGGGAAGCCCTTCACAGAATTGTAGAAATAATTAAATGAATACATATAAAGCATCTACTATGTGCTTGGCACACAGTAAGCCTATGTGTGAATTGGGTGATAGAAGATTTTGATCAGAAGGTTGGGCAGGGGTTGAATAAAACAAAGCTCTATCTGTCCACTTACTTGTCAAGATTTACCCCTTGCCACCTATTGGGGTTAGAAGTCCCATATGGGAAAGAAGCAGGTATGTGTTAAATATTTCACATTTGCACAGTATGACTCATTCTTGAGTATTTTGCAAAGTAGAGACTAGGACTGCTAATTTTAGTGATTTGTAAGGAATGAAGGTATACATATAGATGCACATATGAACAAAATTAAAAAAAAATCCTAGAAGATGGACGATAAACATAATAAGAAAATATGAAAATGGAAGGAGATTGGAGAGCAAGAATTGCTAAACCATCAAAGACCTCATTCCCACACTTGGCAATTATGCCTAAGCTGTCTGTATTTTTTTTTTTTTTTTTTAAGTAAGAGGGACAATTTTCTGTAAATGCTTAATAGAAATCTTTTAAGTTCCACTAGTGATACAAAAGAGGCCCCTCTTTTGGAGAAAATGTAGCAAAGAGTGTCTCAAGATATAACATTCATAGATAATTATAAGTTCCCAAACATTAAATAACAATAACCAGATTCCTTCCTTAGTTTATCAATTCCATACGCCAGAGTGGGCTATAGAATCTCTGAGACCCAAAAGATAGAATAAAGGATTGTAAGGAAGCCAGTCTGAAAAAGCAGCTATCATTTCCACTTCTTCCTAAAGGTTGAAAAACCTAAATTAGGAGAAAAGCATAAAGATATATTTCCTTCCCTCAAGAAGCTGATAGTCTAGTCCAGGAAAGGTAGAGAGGTGAAAAGACAAATGGAATGCAGTCCACTAAATACTAACTGATAGACAGAAGCATTTTTTTCCATATGGGTCTATGGAAATCCAGGCAGTGAGTTTCAGTGAGGGGATGATGTCTGCGTGGAGTTTTAAATGAGAAATAGGAGATAAATGATAAACAGGAAATGTCACTATCTTCTCCTTGGATTATTGGAAGTATTCCCTATCTTCCCTCTGACCCACCCTCTCTGGCACACAAGAAAAATATGAAGGAGGACTTGAGTTGTCTAGGGAGGGAGAAATTGAGATGGGTCCAGCAAACAGTTTTTATTTAGAACAAGGTAGCTTGACTGTGTGTAAATTTGGGCCATATGCTTTTTCTTTTCATTGGCCTTCCACATTACCATGAGTCTTTTAGAGTGACACACTATTTGACAATTTTCATCTGCTATGTTATCCAAATACTTAATGACACAGATTCTAATTCCAAGCTACATAGATGCTCCCTTACTATGGACACCTTAGAAAAAAATTCAATAGCTGTGAACATTCTTTCTCATAAGGCTTGGTGAGATTTGTTGTTGCCAATATATGCCACATTTAATTTCTTAGCTATCATCTGTGATATTTAATGAGTCAAATTCCTATGATAGCAAATTTCTTTTATTTCCCTGCATGGTAAATCAGTATCTCTCCCTTCTCCTCCTTAGCCCATTATGAGACTCAAAAGAAAAAGGTCATTTCTAAAATCATAAGAAATATCTTCTATATGAGTCTCCCTCTGCCATGGTACTCTTCCTGTGTCCTCCATTTTTAAAGAATATGTTCTTCTAAATTCTCTCTCTCTCATAAGCCTGTCAAACTTCTGTGGACCTACAGGTTCTTATCACTCACAGACATACACACACTCATGGGACGTCCCCAAACAACCACCAAAATAAAGAAAGATTTAGTGATGTGTATTAACAGCACTAGACCGTGAGTTAGGGAGCCTGAGTTTTGGCCCTAATTCTACCATTGTTACATTGGATACAAATTTATTTTCTCAGGACCTCCATTTCTTGAACCGTAAAATAAGCTTGATGACCTACAAAGTCATATTCAGCTCTAATTATTATCCAAAAATTCTTTAAAATAAAATTTGCTTTGTTACAAATACATTTACTTTATACAATTTTACTATAAATTTTAAGAAAATTAAAATGTTTGAGATACAGTCACTTCTTGTGAATTGTTTCCACAAGGCCTATGAAAGAAGAGTACTATGAGTTAAAAGCAAATGAACTTATAGACAAAAGATATTAAATATGGTAACCTCTTGGTGATATCTGTGGAAAGGAAATTATTCAAATAAATACTGTTTAGTTTTACAAAATGCTTAAGGTAACAGAACTTGTGTGGACTGGCATAGTTTACATTATTTTCCCTCCTTCTAATGAGTGATATTAATACTAATCACCACCAATGAAATAATTATTACTGACACTGTAAAGAAACATACTGAAATATTATTCAGACCATCATTATGTTTTGAAATGAGAGGAAACTATTAAAGATCTCAATTTGCTTACAGAAGATTTTTTTTAAATCACTTAACCAATAGTTTAAATGCAAATCATGCCAGTACACTCCAATATTATTTGAAGACAACATGATTCCAAAAGAGCTACAGCACCAAATGTAGTACTACAGAAGAATCCTTGAAGTCACTAGGTCTTGCTGCTACACTCAAACCATCATAGACAGATGAGACTTTCTCCTATTTATAAAACTCTTTAGAGAGAAGATTCCACAACTTTCCTCAGGATCCATTTCCAATATTTCACAACCAAGTTTCCTCCTTAAGGGTCTAACAAAAATCTTCCATGTTTTCTTAAGTTTATTTAACCATCTAAGAATAAAGAGACCATTGACTATCTTCTGCATCTAAGTAACTGATGTTTTAAGATAATTATTAAATTATCCATTAGGCCTCTCTTCTCTGAATTGATGAACACTGTTCCTTCAACATTCCCCTCAGAACACATCTCTTATATCCCATGACCTATTTTCTGTTACTCTAGGTAAATGCCTTGCTTCAGAATTTTGGTAAGGCCTGCCTGGATTTGAGTTTCTCTTTTTATGTTTTACACTCTAAAACTCTTGAATTTACATGGAGTCTAAAGTATCTGCTCCTTACCTAAGATTTTAGCTCTCAGAATAATATTAAGCAATTGCCAATATCATCCAAAATATAGCTGTATAACCACAGTGCACAAAACATAAATTTAAAAAATGTAAAAGTCCTAATTTAACCTCACAAAATAAGGCAATATAGTTTTAGCTTTGTGATATCCTGTCCAGAGGCCAAGAAATTATTCAAGTGGTATTTCTCAGGAAACAAATGTTTAGACTCTTGGGAGGAAGCCAGAAATCTGGAGTGGGTGATGTGGTTCTTGGCTCCCTAATTCTTATGTCACCAGAGAAACATTTTGGCTTAGCACTGAATACTCGTCTTCATTTCCAGACCATTTCGTGAAGTTAGAGAATTGTATAATGCATCCCATGCATTTTTATGGTCTAATTGCCATATGTTATATATTTGGAATTTGAACTTTTGGAGTGTATGAAGATATTGTCAATCTAAAAGCTGTCTTCCTATATATTACACAATAACTAATCCCTCTCTAAGGTCTGGTTCAGTACCTGACTTACTCTCTTGGGTTCTTAAACATCTCCTTCTCAATAAGACCTACACTATGTCCACTCTATTTAGAACTGCAACCTGTACCAATCACTCACACACACACTCATGCACACACACACACACCACACCTACTATTTCTATATTTCAAAGCATGCATTTCCTTTTAATATACAATATCTTTTAGTGAATTGTCATTTATTGCTTGTTTCCCTCCTCTAGACTGTAAGCTCTAGTATTTTTGTCTGTTTTGCTCCTGATGATGACCAAGTGCCTATAACTAGTACCTAACACACATTATGTGCTCAATAAGTATGTCCTAAATGAATGAATGAGTTGAATAATCCCTGAGGGATAGAGAGTATACAGATTGGCACTATGACATGCTCTATTTTGATATATTATTGAAGGCATCAAACATCAGTTAACTCATTAAGTTGAAAGCTCACAGTCATCCCACCTCAGTACTAACGCACTATTTTCTCTGTCAGGAATGCTCTTCTGTCACTGCTGCTGCTGCTGCTAAGTCGCTTTAGTTCTGTCCAACTCTGTGCGACCCCATAGACGGCAGTCCACCAGGCTCCACTGTCCCTGGGATTCTCCAGGCAAGAATACTGGATTGGGTTGCCATTTCCTTCTTCAATGCATGAAAGTGGAAAGTGAAAATGAAGACGCTCAGTCGTGCTGACTCTTAGCGACCCCATGGACTGGAGCCTACCAGGCTCCTCCATCCATGGGATTTTCCAGGCAAGAGTGCTGGAGCAGGGTGCCATCGCCTTCTCCGTCACACCAGCTTATTATTCATAACTAAAGTGTCACCACCTCTGAAAGTGCTTCCCTCACCACCCGATGTCAATTAGACACCAACACAGCCTGAGAAAGTGATTGCCAGTCACTATCACAATGCCAGTCACTGTTTTAGTTCCTTCATTATATTGTAACTTCTTATGAAAAAAACCAAATCAACTTTTTGGCCATACTCGCCACTACCTGAGGTTATGTTATTGGTTTATTTATATATATATATATATATATACTCGTGTAAAATGTGCAAGCTTTGTGAGATCAGCAGTATATTCCCAGCATCAGGGTCATAGTAGGTAATTTGTCAATACTTGATGAATGAATGAATAAATTACTAATTTGTAAAAATGTAAATCATGAAGTTGAAAACAGAAATGACAAGGACTATTCATCCAATTGCAAAATATTATTGGATGCTAGTTTCATTTATTTATTTCAAAACATATATTCAGTGGTTACAAGTTGTACTTCATCATTTATATAGATAAATATATTCATATACACAGTCACATATGTATTATCTGTAAACACTTAGGGCACACATGTAAGAAGCAAAAGGAGTAAAGGAGAACAACACAAGAAAAGTGAAAACAAAATGGAGGCAATCATGGGTTGATTTGAGAAGTGGGAGGATAATAAGAGGTTTTGGGATAGCTGAAAAGAGTATTAAAATGTCCCAGAAAAAAACATATGATTAAAGCATAATCAGAAAATATCTCACCTGGATTGCTCATGAAACTTAACTTTGATCAGGTACACTTGGTCAGCCTTACTCCACATAAACCTCACTTTTTTCGTACTCCTGGGAACTCTACCTATTAAAAACCTGAGATTTTAATACCAAATTCCTTTCTCCCAAGGTGCTACATCTCCCTGGTTTCATTAAACTCCTGTAGTTTGTTTCCTCACATTCAAAAAACAAACAACAACAACAACAAAAACACCCAAAGGCATTTGATTACCTTAGTTAACAAAATAGAAATGATAAGTATTTACCTCTTGGTTTTTCAGTGGTAGGTGCTCAATTAATATCTGCTAAATGGAAATAGAAGAATACAGGAATATAGACATCATTAAAAGGCAGCCTGATTTCTATTACTAAATAGAAATTTTTTTGTCATGTGATCTTGGAAAATGAACATTTATAGAAAGTTAAGTATTAGAAAGGTAAGTTTTAGACTTACCTTCTCATGTGACTATAAGCCTTCACATTCTCTGGCAATGAGTCTGAAACTAAATGGGCGAAGTTGTCCCAGTGATTTCCCTTTTGTGCTTTCCACTTATCTCTAAACGATTTCTTTTTAAGTAGAATTGACTAAAACAAGAACAAAGGGAATGCTGACACCACTTGGACTACAGGAAGCATTTGGAAATGGGAAGCAATGTCTATGTTTCCTTCTTTCTCTTTTTTAGAAAAACCCCTGTAACATTTACAATATGTTCATTTAAACAATTTGTTTGAACAACTGGAGGAAAGTGTCAGCATTCTAAAGGCAAAACACACTAAAAGGCATTTATTTTAATTTTGAGGGCACAGTTCACATTTTATCCTCTGTCATTTTCCTTTTATATTTTTTATTAAGCTTCCAAAGTAGTTTATATTTTAAAAACAAGATGAACACATCAGAGCAATACATAGCTCTAAATTTCATATTTATTTTTACATGTGAGTTTCATAAGAAGCCACTGAGATAGGAAGAATAGGAAATATTCACTCCATCTTCTAGAAGAGGAAAATAAAAAGTTCATTTTCCAAGACCACATGACAAAAAATTTTCTATTTGGGAATAGAAACCAGACTGCCTTTTAATGTTGTCTATATCCCTATATTCTTCTATTTCTATTTAGCAGATATTAATTGAGCACCTACTACTGAAAAACCAAGAGCTAAGTACTTGATACAAACATAAGATAGAGTCTCTCTCTCCTCAAGGAAATTAGTATTCAGTACAGAAAACAGAAATTTGTGAGTACCAGGACCCAGGAGAAAGGAGCAGTGACTCCACAAAAGACTGACCCAGACTTGCCCAGGAGTGTCCAGGAATCTCCAGAAGAGGCATGGGTCGGTGGTGGCCTGCAGCAGGGTTGGGGGCAGGGACTGTAGTAGTACATGCATGGGATCTTTTGAAGGAGGTCGCCATTATCTTCATTACCTACACCATAGTTTGGCCCCAGGTAAATAGCAGGGAGGGAACACTGCTCCACCCATCAATAGAAAATTGGATTAAAGATCTACTGAGCATGATCCCGCCCATCAGAACAAGACCCAGTTTATCCCTCAGTCATTCTCTCCCATTAGGAAGCTTCCATAAGCCTCTTTTCCTTCTCCATTAGAGGGCAGACAGACTGAAAACCACAATCACAGAAAACTAACCAATCTGGTCACATGGAACACAACCTTGTCTAACTGAATGAAACTACAAGCCATGCCATGTAGGGCCACCCAAGATGGACGGGTCATGGTGAAGAGTTCTGACAAAATGTGGCCCACTGTAGAAGAGAATGGCAAACTATTTGAGTATCCTTGCCTTGAGAACCCCAAGAACAGTATGAAAAAGCAACAAGATAGGACACTGAAAGATGAACTGCCCAGGTCGGTAGGTACCCAGTATGCTATTGGAGATCAGTGGAGAAATAACTTCAGAAAGAATGAAGAGATGGAGTCAAAGCAAAAACAATACCCAGTTGAGGATGTGACTGGTGACAGAAGCAAAGTCCGATGCTGTAAAAAGCAATATTGCATAGGAACCTGGAATGTTAGGTCTATGAATCAAGGCAAATTCAAAGTGGTCAAACTGGGAATGGCAAGAGTGAACATCAACATTTAAGGAATCAGAGAACTAAAATGGACTGGAATGGGTGAATTTAACTCAGATGACCATTATATATACTACTGTGGGCAAGAATCCCTTAGAAGAAATTGAGTAGCCATCATAGTCAACAAAAGAGTCCAAAATGCAGTACTTGGATGCAATCTCAAAAACGACAGAATGATCTCTGTTTGTTTCCAAGGCAAACCATTCAATATAACAGTAATCCAAGTCTATGCCCCAACCAGTAATGCTGAAGAAGCTGAAGTTGAACAGCTCTATGAAGACCTACAAGACCTTCTAGAACTAACACCGCAAAGATGTCCTTTTCATCATAGGGGATTGGAAAACAAAAGTAGGAAGTTAAGAAACATGTGGAGTAAGAGGCAAATTTGGTCTTGGAGTACAAAATGAAGCAGGACAAAGGCTAACAGAGCTCTGCCAAGAGAATGGACTGGTGATAGCAAACACCCTCTTCCAACAACACAAGAAAAGACTCTACACATGGACATCACCAGATGGTCAACACTAAAATCAGATTGACTATATTCTTTGCAGCCGAAGATAGAGAAGTTCTATACAGTCAGCAAAAACAAGACAGGGAGCTGACTGTGGCTCAGATCATGAATAGATATGCCAACTTCAGACTTAAATTGAAGAAAGTAGGGAAAACCACTCGACCATTCATGTGTGACCTAAATCAAATTCCTTATGATTATACAGTGGAAGTGACAAATAGATTCAAGGGATTAGCTCTGATAGACAGAGCTCCTGAAGAACTATGGAGGTGGGTTCATGACATTGTACAGGAGACAGGGAGCAAGACCATCCCCAAGAGAAAGAAATGCAAAAAATTAAAATGGCTGTTTGAGGAGGCCTTAAAAATAGCTGTAAAAAGAAAAGCAAAAAGCAAAGGAGAAAAGGGAAGATATACCTATTTGAATGCAGAGATCCAAAGAATAGCAAGGAGAGATAAGAAAGCCTTCCTCAGTGATCAGTGCAAAGAAATAGAGGAAAACAATAGAGTGGGCAAGACTAGTGATCTCTTCAAGAAAATTAGAGATACCAAGGGAACATTTCATGCAAAGATGCACTCAGTAAAGGACAGAAATGTTATGGACCTAACAGAAGCAGAAGATATTAAGAAGAGGTGGCAAGAATACACAGGAGAACTATACAAAAATCATCTTCACAACCCAGATAATCATGATGGTGTGATCACTCACCTAGAGCCAGATATACTGCAGTGCAAAGTCAAATGGGCCTTAGAAAGCATCACTACGAACAAAGCTAGTGGAGGTGATGGAATTCCAGTTGAGCTCTGATGCTGTGAAAGTGCTGCACTGGATATGCCAGCAAATTTGGAAAACTCAGCAGTGGCCACAGGACTGGAAAAGGTAAGTTTTCATTCCAATCCCAAAGAAAGGCAATGTCAAAGAATGCTCAAACTACTGCATAATTGCACCCATCTCAAACACTAGTAAAGTAATGCTAAAAATTCTCCAGGCCAGGCTTCAACAGTACGTGAACCATGAACTTCCCGATGTTCAAGCTGATTTTAGAGAAGGTAGAGGAACCAGAGATCTAACTACCAGCATCCACTGGATCATCAAGAAAGCAAGAGAGTTCCAGAAAAAACATCTATTTCTGCTTTATTGACTATGCCAAAGCCTTTGACTGTGTGGATAACAATAAACTGTGGAAAATTCTGAAAGAGATGGGAATACTAGACCACCTTACCTGCCTCTTGAGAAATCTGTATGCAGGTCAGGAAGCAACAGTTAGAACTGGATATGGAACAACAGACTGGTTCCAAACAGGAAAAGGAGTACATCAAGGCTGTATATTGTCACCCTGCTTATTTAACTTATATGCAGAGTACATCATGAGAAATGTTGCATTGGATGAAGCACAAGCTGGAATCAAGACTGTTGGGAGAAATATCAAAAACCTCAGATACGCAGATGACACCACCCTTATGGCAGAAAGCAAAGAAGAACTAAAGAGCTTCTTGATGAAAATGAAAAGGGAGAATGAAAAAATTGGCTTAAAGTTCAACATTCAGAAAACTAAGATCATGGCATCTGGTCCCATCACTTCATGGCAATTAGTTGGGGAAACAGTGGAAATAGGGACAGACTGTATTTTTGGGGCCTCCAATATCACTGCTGATGGTGACTGTAACCATGAAATTAAAAGATGTTTACTCCTTGGAATAAAAGTTGTGACCAACCAGATGGCATATTAAAAAACAGAGACATTACTTTGTCAACAAGGTCCATCTAGTCAAGGCTATGGTTTTACCATTTGTCATGTATGGATGTGAGAGTTGGACTATAAAGAGAGCTGAGCACCGAAGAATTGATGTTTTTGAACTGTGGTGTTGGAATGGACTGTTGAGAATCCCTTGGACTGCAAGGAGTTCCAACCAATCCATCCGAAAGGAAACAGGTCCTGAATATACATTGGAAGGACTGGTGTTGAAGTTGAAACTCCAATACTTTGGCCACCTGATGAGAAGAGCTGACTCATTTTAAAAGACCCTGATGCTGGGAAAGATTGAAGGAGGGAGGTGAAGGGGATGACAGAGGATGAGATGGTTGGATGGCATCACCGACTCAATGGACATGAGTTTGAGTAGACCCCGGGAGTTGGTGGACAGGGAGGCCTAGCATGCAGCAGTGCATGGAGTCACAAAGAATTGGACATGACTGAGCAAATGAACTGAACTGAATGGAAAACAGACATGTAAATAAAAATTGCTAATATGGTAAGAAGTTGTATTAAGATGGTGATCTCCAAGCTCATAGATAATAAAATCCACTATGTTTTCTTATTTGAATACAGTCTCTCAGTACATATGTTCAATTATAAGTTATACACATAGTGTCATAATTAGCTAATCTCTTAAGGCAAAAAATATTTTGAAGGTGAAGTTCACTATTACTATGCAGGATATATTAATACATTCATATATCAGAGTCTTGTTAACTTTGAATGCTGTAGGCCATCATTTCAGCAGGACTTATTAGATCATCATGTTTCTTGGATTTCTTTTGTATTTAAACTAATAATACAGTTAACAAAGAATACTGTCAATTTCTTTATCATGTTTACATTATTAGCAATATCATCAATATTCTTTGTCAAGGTTAGTCTGCTT
The DNA here is from genome assembly GCF_055505025.1 of Bos grunniens. Lineage (NCBI taxonomy): Eukaryota > Metazoa > Chordata > Mammalia > Artiodactyla > Bovidae > Bos > Bos grunniens. Next base: position 79,745,821 of record NC_141194.1, on the reverse strand, counting down.
AAAATTTAAATAATATGATTAAGAAATCTAACTGGGAACATGTAATGTACAGCATCTTGTACTACTGTGAAATTAAACTATTAAATAACTGTTTTGATGCATTCCTCTATACTTTTACTCTGGGATACCTCAGAGATATTACATGACATCACATGTGACCCTCTGTTATCAAACAGACCAAGTGATGACATCATATATAAATGACCCTCTGTTATCAAACAGACCAAGTGATGACATCATATATAAATAATTATACATAGTATTTTATTATATATAATAAAACAGATTATTTTTGATTAAAATAAATATAGACATTCTTATATGTATACTCAACATCAATGTCCATCTAAAACAACCCCTAGAGTATATTTCTCTAACTTGAGATAACACTGTACTGGTCCATGCAACGGTCAGAAAAGGAATTTCAAAATTTTCAAATATTATCCAAAAACACTAAAAAGTGTTTTTTGTTGCTTTCTGATCCCTAACTAGAAAATTGTCTAGTCATGGTATCTCAAATTCAACATCTATGCTTTCTAGCTGAGCTTTTACTATATTTACTCTATAATGTTAAGGCTCATTTAGGAAGAATGAGTGTAAGAGATTGTCAAAAACTGGGTCCCATACTAATTAAATGGTTCTATTAACAGTCTAGGGCTTCCCTAGTGACTCAGTGGTAAAGAATCCGCCTGCCAATATTGCAGGAGTGAAAGTTAAAGTCGCTGCATCATATCTGACTCTTTGCGACTCCATGGACTATACTGGAATTCTCCAGGCCAGAATACTGGAATGGATATTGCAGGAGACCTAGGTTCAATCCCTGGGTCAGGAAGATCCCCTAGAGAAGGAAACGGTAACCTACTCCAGTATTCTTGCCTGGAGAATCCCATGGACAGAGGAGCCTGGAAGGCTACAGTCCATGGAGTGGCAAAGAGTCTGACACCACTGAGTGACTAAACAACAACATTAACAGGCTAAGATTACATATCTCATGTGTTATTACTTTATCTATGGACTTACTAAGTTACAAGTGACTATGCTTTGAATCATTAATATTCTCAAGATCATAAATATAAACAATGAACATGGTGTATTAAGCCAAATATACTTAAGGAAGTATGATGTAATGGAAAGAATTGTGAAGTCAGATAGGCTTGAATTTAAATCCCAGCTTAGCCATTTAGGAGTTATGTAGCCTCAGCAAAGTAGCTTAATTTTCTGAACCTGTTTCTTCAAGTGTTAAGTGGAAGTAGTATCATCCCCCTGCATCAGGACTTTTCATGTGCAAAACATGTCATTCAGTAAGTACTCAATAACTTAATACCAATTATCATTTAAAATAAATAAAATTATGTGCAAATGGAGCAAAATTTTCAGCCTTGGGCTCCTGGTAATTATACTTTCTGGAAGAGCTTTCATGAATTTGCTAATGTACTGGCTCATTGGAAAAAATATGGCAAACCTAGATGGCATATTAAAAAGCAGAGACATTACTTTGCCAACAAAGGTCCATCTAGTCGAAGCTATGGTTTTTCCAGTAGTCATGTACGGATATTAGAGTTAGAGCATAAAGAAGGCTGAGTGCCAAAGAATTGATGCTTTTGAACTGTGGTTCAAGAAGACTCTGGAGAGTCCCCTGGACTGCAAGGACATCAAACCAGTCAATCCATAAGGAAATCCAACTCAATGGACATGAGTTTGAGTAAGCTCTGGGAGATGGTGATAGACAGGGAAGCCTGGGTTCGATCCCTGGGTTGGGAAGATTCCTTGAAGAAGGGAAAGGCAACCCACTCCAGTATTCTGGACTGGATAATTCCATGGACAGTACAGCCCAAGGGGTCACAAAGGGTCGGACACGACTGAGTGACTTTCACTTCACTTCAGGGAAACCTGGTGTGCTGCAGTCCATGGGGTAGCAAAGAGTTGGATACAACTGAGTGACTGAACAACAACTGGCTCATTCATTCAACTAATACTTATTGAGTACTAACTCCATGCTCAGCATTGTGCCACATTTTATAGGGAATACAGTCCTCTCCTATTACAACATAGTGTGTGCTTAGTCACTCAGTCATGTCTGACTCTTTGCGACCCCATGAACTGCAGCCTGCTAGGCTCCTCTGTCCATGGGGATTCTCCAGGCAAGAATACTGGAGTGGGTTGCTATGCCCTCTTCCAGGGTATCTTCCCAACCCAGGGATTGAACCCAGGTCTCCTTCATTACAGGCAGATTCTTTACCAACTGAGCCATCAGGGAAGCCCTACAACTTCCTGGGAAGAACTACACCAGGGAAGAACTGCCATAAAAGTGTAGGTGAAGCTGCTATTAACAAATAAACACAAACATATAATTGCTCAAATGTAACAAAAGCTTAATTCTTGTTCACTTAACAATCCAGAGTGGGTATTCAGGTCACCAAGAAATCTTTCTATTAATACTTTCAACATATTGTTTCCAAGGTTCCTTTGGTTGTCATAATTCCTTCCCATTGAAAGGAATAAAATAAAATTTGGAAATTTTGGAAAAGCAAATAAAATTTGGAAGTGCACACATGAAGGTTCTATGGGCAAGTCCTGAACTGGTGTTTGTAACTTCTGCTCCCATTCCACTGGAAAGAACTTCGTCAGATGGCCTAACCTAACTGCAAGGGAAGCTGGGAAATATAATCTAGTTAGGTGCCCAAGAAGGAGAGTAGAACAGACTTTGGTAGATAGTCACCAGTTTGCAGTTGATTTCTGAACAAACATAAAAAAGACAACAATGTCTGTACAGTATGTACAGGGGATCAGAGTTTATAGAAAGGCTGGGGGAACATACACTACTGCTATTGGAGAAAAAATTCTCAACCAAATCACTGTGTTTACATATCTTCCAATTTATTCTGTAAGGTTTGGTTCCAGATCACCACAGTAAAGCAAGTATTGCTATAAAGCTAGTCATACAAACTTTAAAAAATTTCACAGTGCATATAAAAGTTATGTTTACATAGTAGTTTATCAAGTGTGTGATAGCATTATGTCTGAAAAATATATGTTGAATATGTATCTATCTTAATTTTTAATATTTTATTTGCTAAAATGTTAGCAATCAATTGAGCCTTCAGAAAGTCACAATCTTTTTGCTGGTAAAGGGTCTTGCCTTGATGTTGATGGCTGCTGACTGATCAGGGTGGTGTTTGCTGAAGACTGCTGTGGCAATTTCTTAAAATAAGACAACAATGAAGTTTGCCACGTCAAGTGAGTCTTCCTTTCATGAACAATTTCTCTGCAACATGCGATGCTGTCTGATAGCATTTTACCCACAGTAGAACTTTCAAAATTGGAGTCAGTCCTCTCAAACCCTGACACTGCTCTATCAACTAAATTTATGTAATATTCTAAATTCTTTCCTGTCACTTCAACAATCTTCACAGCATCTTCACCAGGAGTAGAGTCCATCTCAAGAAACAACTTTATTTGCTCATCCATAAGACACAACTCCTCATTTATTAAAGTTTTATCATGAGATTAGAGCAACCCACTCACATCTTCAGGTTCTATGTCTAATCCTAGGTCTCTTGCTATTTTCACCACATATGTAGTGACTTCCTCTACTGAAGTCTTGAACCCTTCAAAGTCATCCATCAGGGTTGGAACCAACTTTACCCAAACTCCTGTTTATGCTGATATTTCGCCCTTCCCATGACAGGAATGTTCTTAATGGTACCTAAAATGGTGAATTCTTTCCAGAAGGTTTTAAGTTGACTTTGCCCAGATCCAACAGAGGAATCACTATGGTTAACTATAGATTTACAAAAATTTTAAATCAAGACTTGAAAGTCTAAATATCTCCGTGCTCCACAGGTTGCAGACTTGATATATTAGCAGGCATGAAAACACATTAATCTTATTGTATGTCTCCATCAGAGCTTCTGGGTGACCCAGTGCATTTTCAATGAGCTGGAATATTTTGAAAAGAATCTTTTTTTCCTGAGCAGTAGGTTTCAACAGTGGGCTTAAAATATTCAGTAAACCATGTTAAAAACATGATGTACTGTCATCCAGGTTTTGCTGTTCCATTTACAGAGCACAGGCAAAGTAGATATAACATACATGGGATTTTTAGAATGGTAAATGAACATTGGCTTCAATTTAAAGTCACCAGCTGCATTAGCCCTTAACAGGACAGTCACCTTGTCCTTTGAAGGCAAGAACTGACTTCTCTCTAGCTATCAAAGTCCAAGATGGTATTGTCTTCCAATGGAAGGCTGTTTCATCTACATTGAAAATCTATTGTTTAGTTGAGCCAACTTCATTAAGCATCTTAGGTAGATGGTCTGGATAACTTGCTGCAGCACTTGTTATAGAGATAACTTCTTTCCTTCAGCCTCATGAACCAATCTCTGCTAACTTCAAACTTTTCTTTTGCAGCTTTCTCAACTCTCTCAGCCATCATAGATTGAATAGATTTAGAGCCTTGCTCTGGATTAGGCTTTGGATTAAAGGAATATTGTGGCTGGTTTGATCATCTATCCAGTCACTAAAACATCTGCATAGCAACACAGTTGTTTTGCTTTCTTATCACTCATGTGCTCACTGGAGTAGCACTTTCAATCTCCTTCACAAACTTTTCATTTGCATGTACAACTTAACTGGCACAAGAGGCCTAGCTTTTAGCCTTGTCTCAGCTTTCAACACACATCTTCCTCACTACGTTTAATCATTTCTAGCTTTTGATTTAAAGTGTGAGAAATGTGGTCCAGTGATTAGGACTCTGCACTTCCACTGCCCAGGGCCTAGATTCTATTCCTGGTAGGGGAAATAACTAACCAAATATATACATAAAGTGAGAGAAATGTGATTCTTTCTTTCACTTAAACACTCAGAGGCCACTGTAAGATTATTAATTATCCTATTTTCAATATTGTTATAGGGAGGAATAGTGAGGCCTGACGAGAGGGGGAGTAATATGGGCATGGCCGGCCGATGGAAGAGTCAGCACACACAATGATTATCAATTAAGTTCACTATCTTATATGAGTGGAGTTCATGGCACTCAAAAACAACTACAATAGTAACATTAAAGATCACTGATCACAAAGCACCATAACAGATGTAATAATCATGAAAAAGTTTAAAATATTGTGAGAATTACAAAAATGTGACAGAAACACAAAGTGAGCAAATGCTGTTTGAAAAATGGCACCAATTGACTTGCTTGAAGCAGAGTTGCCACAAACAAAAAAAGTTTGTAAAGAAAACACCCTGAGGGATGGATGGGGAGGGAGGAGGGATGGGTTCAGGATGGGGAACACATGTACACCCATGGCTGATTCATGTGAATGTATGGCAAAAAGCACCAAAATATTGTAAAGTAATTAGCCTTCAATTAAAACAAATTAATTATAGCTACTACTGTGGGCAGGAATCCCTTAGAAGAAATGGAGTAGACATCATATTCAACAAGAGTCTGAAATGCAGTACTTGGATGCAATCTCAAAAATGACATGTTGATCTGTTCGTTTCCAAGGCAAACCATTCAATATCACGGTAATCCAAGTCTATGCCCTGACCAGTAATGCTGACGAAGCTGCAGTTGAATGGTTCTATGAAGACTTACAAGACCTTCTAGAACTACCACCCCCAAAAGATGTCCTTTTCATTATAGGGGACTAGAATGCAAAAGTAGGAAGTCAAGAAACACCTGGATTAACAGGCAAATTTGGCCTTGGAGTACAGAATGAAGCAGGGCAAAGGCTAATAGAATTCTGCCAAGAGAATGCACTGGTCATAGCAAATACCATCTTCCAACAACACAAGAGAAGACTCTACACATGGACATCACCAGATGATCAACACAGAAATCAGACTGATTATATTATTTGCAGCCAAAGATGGAGAAGCTATATACAGTCAGCAAAAACAAGACTTGGAGCTGACTGTGGCTCAGATCATGAACTTCTTATTGCCAAAGCCAGACTTAAATTGAAGAAAGTAGGGAAAATCACTCGACCATTCAGATATGACTTAAATCAAATCCCTTATTATTATACAGTGGAAGTGACAAATAGATTTAAAGGATTATATCTGATAGACAGAATGCCTGAAGAACTATGGATGGAGATTGGTGACACTGCACAGGAGTTAGGGAAGAAGATCATCCCCAAGAAAAAGAAATGCAAAAAAGCAAAATGGCTATCTGAGGAGGCCTTACAAAAAACTGTGAAAAGAAAGGAAGCAAAAAGCAAAAAAGAAAAGGAAAGATATACCCATTTGAATGCAGAGATCCAAAGAATAGCAAGGAGAGATAAGAAAGCCTTCCTCAGTGATCAATGCAAAGAAATAGAGGAAAACAATAGAATGGGAAAGACCAGAGATCTCTTCAAGAAAACCAGAGATACCAAGGGAATATTTCATGCAAAGATGGGCACAATAAAGGACAGAAATTGTAGGGACCTAACAGAAGAAGAAGAGGTGGCAAGAATACACAGAAGAACTATACAAAAAAGATCTCCATGACTCAGACAGTCACGATGGTGTTATCACTCACCTAGAGCCAGACATCCTGGAATGTGAAGTCAAATGGGCCTTAGAAAGCATCACTACGAACAAAGCTAGTGGAGGTGATGGAATTCCAGCTGAACTATTTCAAATCCTGAAAGATGATGCTGTGAAAGTGCTGCACCCAATATGCCAGCAAATTTGGAAAACTCAGCAGTGGCCACAGGACTGGAAAAGGTCAGTTTTCATTCCAATCCCTAATAAAGGTAATGACAAAGAATGCTCAAACTACTGCACAATTGCACTCATCTCACATGCTAATAAATAAATGCTCCAAATTCTCCAAGCCAGGCTTCAGCAAAACGTGAACTATGAACTTCCAGATGTTCAAGCTGGTTTTAGAAAAGGCAGAGGAACCAGAGATCAAATTGCCAACATCCGATGGATCATCAAAAAAGCAAGAGAGTACCAGCAAAACATCTATTTCTGCTTTATTGACTATGCCAAAGCCTTTGCCTGTGTGGATCACAATAAACTGTGGAAAATTCTTCAAGAGATGGGAATACAAGACCACCTGACCTGCCTCTTGAGAAACCTGTATTCAGTTCAGAAAGCAACAGTTAGAACTGTACATGGAACAACAGACTGGTTCCAAACAGGAAAAGGAGTACGTCAAGACTGCATATTTTCACCCTGTTTATTTAACTTCTATGCAGAGTACATCATGAGAAACACTGGGCTGGAGGAAGCACAGGTTGGAATCAAGATTGCTGGGAGAAATATCAATAACCTCAGATATGCAGATGACACCATCCTTATGGCAGAAAGTAAAGAACTAAGGAGCCTCTTGATGAAAGTGAAAGAGAAGAGTGAAAAAGTTGGCTTAAATTTCAACGTTCAGAAAACGAAGATTATGGCATCCAACCCCATCGCTTTATGGCAAATAGATGGGGAAACAGTGGAGACAATGGTTGACTTATTTTTCTGGGCTCCAAAATCACTGCAGATGGTGATTGCAGCCATGAAATTAAAAGACGCTTACTCCTTGGAAGGAAAGTTATGACCAACCTAGACAGCATATTGAAAAGCAGAGACATTACTTTGTCAACAAAGGTCCGTCTAGTCAAGGCTATGGTTTTTCCAGTGGTCATGCATGGATGTGAGAGTTGTACTATAGTTGGAGAAGACTCTTGAGAGTCCCTTGGACTGCATGGAGATCCAACCAGTCCATCTGAGAGGAAATCAGTCCTGAATATTTATTGGAAGGACTGATGCTAAAGCTGAAACTCCAATACTTTGGCCACCTGATGCGAAGAGCTGACTTATTTGCAAAGACCCTGATGTTGGGAAAGTTTGATGGCAGGAGGAGAAGTAGACAACAGAAGATGAGATGGTTGGATGGCATCACCAACTCAATGGACATGGGTTTCGGTGAACTCAGGGAATTGGTGATGGTCAGGGAGGCCTGGCATTCTGCAGTTCATGGGGTCGCAAAGAGTTGGACACAACTAAAGGACTGAACTGTACTAACTGAATTAATTAAAAAAAAACAACACAGTATCTGCAAAGCACAATAAAACTGTTATGTCTATAGTCCCATCTGTACCTTTGTTCATTCAAACTGTTTTCCACAGGAATTTTAGAACATCATACTAAAAGAGATGATTTCCTCATGGCCTGGCAAGGTTTAGAATTTTTTCTTCTTTTTTTTCCCTAGTCTATCTTTATGACCAGAGTGGCCTTCAAAAGAATAAAGCCTTTATGTATTCTCTCTTCCATCCCATATTTCCCAAGGCCATCTTAGCTATGTCTTATCTTCCCTACAGCACCAAGGAATAGTTTTGATCCCTGAAAATACATACTATTCCCATGGAAAAGGACAGAAAAGCTAATTCAAAGGGAATACACAGAGAGAGAGAGAGGTAGAGAGAGACACTTACTAAGTAGTTTCAGAGTAACTAATAAAACATATCATTTTTAAGCCTATATCACAGATCTGACAGACATAGTTCACTGGAAAACAATTCAAAAATAATAATAATGACAGATAAAAGATTTCCTGAAATAGATAAAATCCTCTTTCCCTGAATGCAGTAGTCAAGCAGATGTCCCCCTTGAGAAAGGTTCTTATATTGTTATTTATATTGATTGGGAGAGTCTTCATTCCTTACAGACTGGAATTATAGTTCTCAGTAAAGTCTGCAAACCTGTCCCTGCATGTTTGTGTATACACATTTAGGTGTAGTTCACTCTCCTCATACACATATTCATCACACTTCACTTTGACTCTCCTGGTGAGAGTAGCAATATCTTCTGGGAACTGAACATGTACAAAGCCTGGTCAGACTGGGGTAGCTGGAAGACTGAAGTTTGAGGGGGAAGCAGATATGAGAGTGAGAAGTATGAAAATTAGGAGCACGAAGTACACCCATATACAAATGGTGGAGCAAATTCCATTAAGACATAGGAACTCATTACTGAACTTAGAGAGAATCCCACTCTGTAACAGACTTTTCAGTTCAGTTCAGTTCAGTGGCTCAGTAGTGTCCAACTCTTTGCAACCCTATGGACTGCAGCAAACCAGGCTTCCCTTGTCCAGCACCAACTCCCACAGCTTGCTCAAACTCGTGTCCATCAAGTCAGTGAAACTATCCAAACATCTCATCCTCTGTCATCCCCTTCTCCTCCTGCCTTCAGTCTTTTCCAGCATCAGGGTCTTTCCTAATGAGTCAGTTCTTCACATCAGGTGGCCAAAGTACTGGAGCTTCAGGTTCAGCATCAGTCTTCCAATGAATATTCAGGACTGACTTCCTTTTAGCAAAATGCAAATACTTGTACAAAGGGTACTTTTAGATGCATCCATTATTATTTTAGAGGATACAGCTGTCAAGCTAGCAAAGGGCAAGGCCCTATAGGAAGTAAAATCAAGCAAGACAGGAAGGGGATGAAAGAGCAAAAGTAAGATAATGGAGGTGGGGAGAGAGGCCGAACAAGGAGAACAGAAGCTACGAAAGAAACATGTTTGTCTGCTTCATAAATTTGATTAGTTCCATCTCCAAATTTTCAAGTTTCCCTTTTTTCTGCAGATTTCTCATTCTATACTTCATTTCCTAATCACTGTTCTTTAATTTCTAATCCAGACAGGATCGATCTAGTAGATTGGAAGAATCAGTGGGTAATTTCTGGGCACAAATAGAGGAAGCATACAAAATGAAAGCCAAATAATAAACAGAAAAATATGAAGTACAGGCAAACATGTATTATGGCTCTTTTTTCCCATTAGAATGCTTTAATCTCAGTTTGTTTTCATACCTCAAGTGACATTCAAAGTTATATTAGATAATTGTTAGACTAGAAAAAACTAGGACATAGTCCAGAGAAAGAACATTAAATTAAAATATATCTGGGAAGACTGAGTTATAAACCCTGTCCATTACACAACATATCCTAAATTAAACAAAAAGGTAATTGGCAGTGAAACTTCCAAAGAAGGAACTTGCTTTAATGGGGGGTGGGGGGACACCCATGCCTTGAAACTCCTGAGCATTCTAGAAATCTTGAGGTTTTATTTAAAGTTTCATAAATCTACCATTCCCATTTTAAAATATTTTCAAAATTATCATCCTATTACAGCTTAAATATTTCTTATCCTACTTTCCTAGAAATATATGATAGACATTTTTATATATGTCATGACCTGAAAAATTCTAATAAAAATAGAGATCTTGTTACTAATGTCTTTTCTACCCTTGTTAAAATACTACATACATTATATTATTCTTGGAAGGCACAGATCATGTCCATAATGTAGGAAATGTTCTTCAGAACACAAGTCTTTTTGGATGTTGTTTATTAGTGTGTAGCCAGCTGTGCATGCAGTTCCATGTCATAATGTTGGCTTATTTTCTTTGTACATTAGTTTTTTCTTCTCTAGGGAATTTATTTTTAGTGTCTATTGAAATCAGAGAGTTCAGTGGAATTGGATATAATAAATAAAAACAGCTTTGTCAGAAAAACAAAGAAATTCAAGAAAAAGGAAACACTTGATTTGTCTTGATTGGGGCTAATATAGCAAATCCTTAGCTTCTGAAGAATGAGAAACATTTTATCTGCTACTTAAGGTTCGATCTGTGGGTTGATTTTCTCATTTGACTGGGAAATTAAATGGTTCTAGTCACTTCATAAAGCACATCAATGAGTAGGTACACAAATCTTTTAAGAACAGGTCTTCCCTAGAATTTTAATTCAAGTTTGTTCAGATATGCCAATGTATACCCCCAGGGAACAACTGATTGATTCCTTCCTGGTTATCTTTTAAGTCAAAGGACATATCTTGCAGGCCTACTTGGAACTTGTGTTGTTCACATCACTCGAATTTACTCCCTGTAATCCAAATACGAATATGGAATAAAATGGAGGAAAAAAGTTTAGAAAGAGGAAAAACTCAACAGAAATTACATTAGAAAACTATAAGTAACTCAAATTCAATATATGTGGAACTTAACTGTCCTGTTCCAGATCTGCTTCTCCTTATATTCCTTATATTGGTAAGGGCATCACCATTAATATGATTCAAGTCAGAAAGCCTAGAATATACTTGACTTTCCCTCCAATGCCTATATGTAACCACTCATCAACTTCTGTTGATTTCACCCTAAAATCTCTCTCATATTAGTCCTTTCCTCTCCTACCCACTTCCACTGACCTAATCTGTGTCCTCAACATTTCTCACAAAAACCTGTCTCAGACTTCTTGTCAATCTTGTTTCCAAAAGCCCAATATGAATATTCCTTTGCTTAGAAACATTCCTTAGCATCATTTCTTACAGAATCATGGCTAAATTCCTTAGCATGGAGTTCAGGGTTTTTCACTACCTATCCTAGTCTACCTTTCCAACCTTATCTCCCAGTCACTCATTTACATGCATCATATATGCTAGCACTCAGGACTTTTTTCTCACAGCTAAACCATATAATTTCAGGCCTCTACCTTTTTTTCCCTCATGCTTTCCCCCCCATAACTTTCAACCACTAATAAACCCCAACTCATATTGAAAGACTTAATTTTCAAATATCACCTTTGCTCCACAGCTTTCCCTTATTTCCTCCACAGCCTCCATCTCCACTCTAGGCACACATAAATGATTGCTCCCTTGTGTATGTTTCTATAAGCAATTCTCTTACAGTTCTTTTCAATTTATTATCATCTTTGGAGTATTTGTATATACCAGTGATGACTTATTGCCTGTTTTTCACATCCCTGCTGGGTATACACCACCATAGTCTATACCAAATGACCCTGTTCACCCTCAAGCTGTGGCTGATTAGACCAAAAGGGAAATAGTGCTTTACAATAGACAGATCTGGTGGTCACATTAACCTAGTGGTAAAGCTAGACCTCAACAATAATGGAATGGCTTGACATGATATGCATCCTAATGTGATGCTGTGAGAATTATACACTGCTCATGTTATCTTCTCACTAGATATGTTTCACCAGTGGCTCAGATGGTAAAGGGACATCCACTGGAGAAGGGAATGGCTACCAACTCCAGTATTCTTGCTGGAGAATTCCCTGGACAGAGGAGCCTGGCAGGCTATAGTCCATAGCTTTATAAAAAGTCGGACACGACTGAGCAACTAATATACATCATCTTCTCGCTAGAGATGTTTCACCTGAAAGTAATTATAAGGAAATCAAACACATCCAGAATTCTGGAGAACATCTACTGGACTCTTCCATCCAGAATATCTGGACTCTTCAAAAGAATTAGTGAAATGAAAAAAGAGGTAATGGGAGCCTCATATCCACTCCGAATCTTTAGAGCTATGAGCCAGACCCCTTAGAAATTCAAGCCAGAAAATAACTCCCTCCCTCCCTTGAATCCAAGACTCAAATCCTCTTAGAAGTGCAAAGAACCTACAGCTGTTTGTCAACATCCACTAAAGGAAAAGTCAGGATTTCTTATAACTGTCAAGCAACTTAATTCACACATGTATCATTTCTGTATGAACCTAAGTTCATTCAGCTCTCTATTCACCTTTTACCTATTCTTTTCACCTGACTGAATCTACCACTGATCTCTATCTCTTACTTCTTCAAAACCTTCAGAATATTTTAACTGTGCTACAACTGAAGCTTCTTCACTGACTGTAATTTCCTTCTCTAACTTTGATTTGAACAGGTTTATCTCTGGATAATATTTCTCCTGCTATACTATCAGGTAGAGACTATTATTTCTCCCATATTCAATTTACCTCTGGGTAAGTGATGGGACCTTAATCTCTGTCTTCCATAACTTCTACCCCATTTCAGTTGTGCACTTCCACGACAACCCTCAGGACCTTGCAGTCAGTCACCCAGAACTAATTACTTATGAAATAAATTTGTCACTATACCATTTGAGAATATTTTCAGGATTCTCACCCTACAAATATCAAGACATCAGTTCTTCAACCATCTCACAGACCCATCTACTTAATCCATATAAACCTTTTGTATTTGCTTTTCTCTCCTATAAAATTTAGATTTCATGTTCTAACACTTCAACCTTCTGTTGTCAGTTATCTTCAACTCTCACATTTTGTGGCACCAAACTCCCACTGCCTTCTGGCTTCTATTCTTTCTGATGAGAAATCAGCTATGAATCTTATTAAGGTTCCTTTGCACATAATCAGTCATTTTTTAATTGCTGTTTTCAAGTTTCTCTCATTTTCTTTTAACACTTTGATCATGATTTGTCTTGGAGTGTATCTCTTTGAGTTTATCCTACTTGGAATTTGTTGAACTTCTTGGATGTGTAGATTAATGTTTTCATCAAATTTGAGAAGTTTTATATGTAAGTATGTTTGATGGTGTCCCACAGGTTTCTCAGAGAAAGCAATGGCACCCCACTCCAGTACTCTTGCCTGGAAAATCCCATGGGCAGAGGAGCCTGGTGAGCTGCAGTCCATGGGGTCGCTAAGAGTCAGACGTGACTGAGCGACTTCCCTTTCACTTTTCACTTTCATGCATTGGAGAAGGAAATGGCAACCCACTCCAGTGTTCTTGCCTGGAGAATCCCAGGGACAGGGGAGCCTGGTGGGCTTCCGTCTATGGGGTCGCACAGAGTTGGACACGACTGAAGCGATGCAGCAGCAGCAGCAGCAGCACAGGTTTCTATCCATTTTTTTCATCTATTTTTTTTTCTGTTCCTCACACTGGATAATCTCAACGGTCCTATCTTAAACATGTCTGATTATTTCTTCTGCTAGTTCAAATCTGCTTTTGAGACTGACTCTAATGAACTGCACTTTTCAACTGTGAAATTTCTATTTGGTTCTGCCTTATAAATTCTCTTTACTGATATTCTCTATTTGGTGGACATCATTTTCATACCTCTGTTAACTCTTGATACACGGTTTCCTTTAATTTTTTGAGCATATTTATAATTGCTTATTTGTATTCATTGTATAGTACTGGTATATCAAAATTCAGGGCTTCCTCAGGGATAGTTTCTACTGACTACATTTTTTAAGTGTATGTACCATACTTTCCCATTTCTTTGTGTGTCTTGTAATTTTTTGTTGTTGAAAATTGGATGTTTTAAATAAAATAATGTGGCAACTCTGGAAATCAGATTTTCCTTCCCCAGGGTGTGTTATTGATATTTGTTTAGTGTCTTCCCTTAACTAATTCTTCAGAGATTGTATTCTTAGCCTTTTGTGGCCACTGAAGCCTCTGTTCAGATATCTGAGTGGTCAGCTCATGACTGAACAGCAGTTACCTCAACCACCTCAAACTAGTAAGCCTCCTACCTTTTACTGAGGTAGGAGGTTTGTTGACAAATGCCTTCAATATTGGCAGTTTACAATCCCATCTTAGCCTTTACTTCCTGCTTTTGCATAACTTCAAGGTCAGCCAGATAAGAGATTAGGTCTTCTCAGTTCTTTCTTGGGTATTTGCTCAGACGTGCACATGTTCATGGCCATCTAGATCCCCAGGGATACATCAGAACTTTTCAAATATTCCTATGGACATTTCATTCCCCAGATTTTTAAGTTTTTGGCTTGCTGCCTATTTGTCCCATCCACTGATGCCCCCTGAAGAGACTGTGATGTTAAACAACTGCTTCTAATTATGTTTTTAATGAAAAGTGTTCTAAGGATAGACTTTACTCATCAAGCAAGCCCAGAGTCAGGTCAAACAAAAGCCAGTTCTGATAATGAGGATTTCATAGAGAAATACTGAAAGGTCAAATGTTCTGGGAATGAGGCTCTTTGGGGAGCTCCAAATCCATTCTGTCCCTTTTTAAGTATGGGAGGCTGTAGTTATTCACAGCTCACATGGTCCTAAGGCTGTTGATTTTCAAGGCTATCCCAGAGCTCACCAAAGGAGAATGGAAACAGGGCAAGTCAAAATTTCATAATGCTTACTATTTTACTGAGATTCATTCATTTCTCTTAAATAAATGCTTCTTGGATTGTCACAAGGCTTTGGTAAATTTTCAGAGTTGTGAAAGAGTTAATTTCGACAAATTTTGCTGTTCTCATTTCTTCTATGAAGGAACTGATTTCCAGAGGTCCATACACTACCAATGTGGAAGTGCTTCTCTCATCATCCTTCTATTTTGATTGACTCTTTTTCTCAAACCATTCCTCCTCTTATTTTAGAATATTTTTTTCTTTAATCTTTTAGTTGTTACTGTATTTTCTTATACATGCTTAAAGTACAAAGTTAAAAAAAAATCTTACCTTCTCCTGAAAAGATAAGCATCATAGAACATTAACTCAACACTTTCCTCTCAAGGTATGTTAAATATGGTCTGGTATTTTATCATATATAGTCTTTTTAGCCATCATTGTTATAATTTAATAGTCAATGTTTATTCTGATTTACCCATATGTTTAGCTTTACTCTTTTCATTTGTTCTTGAATCTCAGATGATCTCACATCATTTTCCCTCTGCCTAAAGTGCTTCCTTTAAATTTTTCATTAATGTGATTCTATGAGTGGTAAACAATCTTAGTTGTTGTTGTCGCTGAATCACTCAGTCGTTTCTGATTCTTTGGGACCCCATGGACTGCAGCATGCACTTTCCTGTCCTTCACCACCTCCCGGAGTTTGCTCAAACCCATGTCCATTGAGTTGGTGATAACATCCAACCATCTCATCCTCTGTAGTCCCCTTCTCTTCCTGCTTTCAATCTTTCCCAGCATCAGGGTCTTTTTCAATGAATCAGCTCTTCACATCAGGTGGTCAAAGTATTGGAGCTTCAGCTTCTGCATCAGTCCTTCCAGTGAATATTCAGGGTTGATTTCCTTTATAAATATTTTGTCCTAGTTTTTAAAAACCAGTCTGACTATACAGTTCTAGGTTGATAATGATTTTCTAACAGATACTGAGGATATTATTCTACTGTCTTCTAGCTTTCATTGTTGTTTTAGAGAAATAAGTAATCAGCATAATTACTGATGGTTTGTAGCTCATTTCACTCTTAGTGCTTTGTCTTTTGCTTTACCTCTGGCATTCTATATTTGTTTGTAAGTTTGGATATCTATTTATTTTGCTTGAGATTTGTTGGTCTCTCTAAGAATTATTTTTTATTCCATTTTGGTAAATTTCAGGTTTCTTCTATTCAATTATTCCCTCTCGCCCATTTTCTTTCACCTCTTCTTTTGGAAATCCCATTATAGAGATTAGACCTTCCCACTTTTATCTTCCATATCTAAATTTCTCTCTTCCTCACTTTTATCTTCCATATCTAAATTTCTCTCTTCCTCACTTTGATAAATTCCAGGTAATTTCTTCTTCATTCTCTCTTCAGCTACCTCTGTGCTCCAAAATCTGTTGACTGAATTTTTAAAATTTAGTGATTATAACTTTATTTCTGGATCATTTTGATAGTTTTAAAAACATCTGCTTGGTCTTTTTTATAGTCTTTCGTCCTTTATTCATACTATCAATTTCCATATTTAATATCTCCAAACACTTTCAAAAATCTTTTATATTCTGTGCTCAGTAATTTCAACATCTAAAGTCTTTTCACTTCTTAGTCTATTTTCTATTATCTCTGTTGAACCCTTGTTTTCTTGTGGTTTGTTTTTGAAATTTGACTGTGAGTTTATATTCTATAAAACTCTGAGAATTTGTCATTGAAGATTCACTCCTCCAGAAGAGATACTCTTTTGCTTTGTTAAGTTACCTGAAAACATTACCAATCTGAGTACACTTCAATTAAACTCTATGTGTGAGGCTTTTGCAATATACACAAAAAAATGTGCAATAAGTTACAAGCCCATGCTGGAGATGGTTAATTTGAGGTTTTAAATACTTACGAGAGATTTTTTTTTTCTTTTCTACTTAATGTCAAAGTCAAGCCAGGCAAGTTTCCTTTTACTCCTTATTACACAACCTTTTGAAGTTTAAGCCTTATGCCACATTCTCCTTTTGGAATGCCAACTTTGAAAAATCTCAGATTTTATCTCCTATCCTCAAGTCCCATGCAACTGTCAAAACAGGATTTTTTTCAGAAAACATCAGGCTAATCTGCAGCTATGGTGCCTTATTATTAGCTCAGCAATGTCTTAAGCAATATATTTTATTTTTGTAGTATGACCTCGTAACTATTTTATATATATATATATATATATATATATATATATATATATATATATATATAATCAAGCACTTTTAAGGAGGTGGATGGTTCTCGTGTTATTTCACTTATAATAACATAGGAAACAGACTATCTTGAAGTACTGTTCTAAACATCTACATCTCATTAAAATATGTGAACTGCACTGATATCAATATTCCAGACAAAATTTTAACTCTTATTTTTGCTTAATATTTTTCATAAATAATTGAAATGAATTAAGCTAAGCAAAAGTAGCTTTTCATGGCATGTCTAAAATATGTAGAAACTAATTATAGGCACCCTGAAACTTTAGAAACACCTACTTACCATTATCTAGATGATTTTTAAATCAATCATATCTGTATATCAAGCATTCCTCCACATTTTCATCATAACCAAGAGCCTAGAAACATGCAGGTAAATAGATGGAAGTAAGTGAATGAGAATTTCAAAGTATTTTGGTCTAATTTGTCAGTCTGTCTGAGTTTGTTGAAGACTTGGCAGAAACTAAGCTGGTCCAAAATAGGGCTCATTATTAATAATACTGTTAACCAAAAATTGCATCTTCAGTGTTTTCGGAATCCTGGCAATGTACAGAGAGATTAGTAAGCAGCTTTCTGTGCCAGTTTATAGAGCAAATTTAATTTCTTTTTATGGTTTTTCCTGGCAGGCAAGTCAGGGAAAGTCTTATTTTTAATGTGTCTTATTCCTGAAGAAGTTATTTACAAAGCTGCTCATGATTACTTTATTTGTGATTAAGAAATGTGCCTAGGTCCTTGCTACTCAAAGTGTTCCACAGACCATCAGCAACAACCTCACATAAAAGCTTGTTATAAATGCAAAATCTCAGACTCTTCCCCAGACCTACTTGATCAGTTCATTTTAACAAGATTTCCAGGTAATTTGTGTGCACATTAAAGTTTGAGAAGCACTGACCTAGGTGACTCTGGTAGGTTTGTAACTGGTTGACAAATGACATTCACAGTGTTGACTGCTATCAATAGTGAATAAGATCTCAACCAGACTACCACATTCATAAAATGCTGAACATCACAATGTATAAAGACTTAGATGAAGACATAAATGGTGTGATTATAAAATTTTGGACTGCAGAATCAAAATTCAAAAAATATTTTGGAAAGGTCTGACAAATAACAAGATAAAATGTATTGAGAAGAAATGTAAAGGTTCAAAAACTAAACTGTACAAACACAAAAGAGGGGACTCTTGTTTAATAGTAGTTCATATATAAAATACCTAAACAAGACTTCCAAAGGTCCTATCAATGATGGAAAACGAGCAAGATTACTAGCTTTTTTTCCCATTAATTTTCAAGAAACTATACAGGTAAACATAGACCCAAATAACTAATTTTAAGAAATCCCTGAAAACCCCCTGTGAAGGTGTGACAAGGGGCTGAAGTCTGGTGCAAAGGTTAGTTGGAGGCAGCAATGAGGGAAACGGTTAGGAAAAGAAGAGGTTTATGTTTTGGTTTTGTCTCTAGTCTGCATCTCCTTGAAATACGCATTACATAGGGCTAGCCAAATAAAATATGAGGTTTAAAAAATCATTATAAAGAAATATTTATCCTATGAATACAAAGTTGAGTCAACATCAGAAAATCTGTTAATATAAATCTTTGCATAATAGACTACTGGATTAAATTACAATTGATGCAGAAATATATTTGGTAAGGTTCAACATCCATTTATGATTATTTTTAAAAGTCATAAAAGCTGGGTACTTGATAAATGTTCAAAAACTTATAGAAAATATTATACTTAATGGAATAACATTAGTTATATTTCCATTAAAACCAAAATGAGTACAAAGCAGCCAGCTGTCACCGCAGTTTAACATGGTATTGCAGGTCCTGGACAATGTTATAAAAAATACATAAAATATAAAGAAGTTTACGGATTAGAAGGAAGACCTTAAAAATATCATTACTTGCAAATTATATGATTGTTTGCATAGAAGAATGTGTAGAATTAGCAAATCATTAAAACTATGAAGAGTTAAGCAAGACTTTCAGATACAAAATCAACAGCATTTTCCCATGCCAGCAACAACCAATTAATAGAAAATATACTATTCACAATTGCATCAAAATTTAAAAATATCTTAGGCATTACCTTAATCAGGTAGGCCTAATACCTTTATGGAGAAAATTATTAACTCTAATATAGGAAATATAGGTGGTGTTAGAGAAGACTCTTGAGAGTCCCTTGGACTGCAAGGAGATCCAACCAGTCCATCTTAAAGGAGATCAGTCCTGGGTGTTCATTGGAAGGACTGATGTTGAAGCTGAAACTCCAGTACTTTGGCCACTTGATGTGAAGAGCTGACTCATTTGAAAAGACCCTGATGCTGGGAAAGATTGAGGGCAGGACGACAAGGGGACGACAGAGGATGAGATAGTTGGATGGCATCACCGACTTGATGGACAGGGGTTTGGGTGGACTCCGGGAGTTGGTGATGGACCCGGAGGCCTGGCATGCTGAGGTTCATGGGGTCGCAAAGAGTCGGATATGACTGAGCGACTGAACTGAACTGAACGGAACATAGGAAACAGTTGAGCTGAATAGAGATACATTCCATGCTCTTGAATGGGAAGACTTATTATAAATATATCAATTGTCTCCACATTAATATTTAAATTCAATGTAATCTCAACCAAAATCTCAGCTGATTTTTAAAGAAAGTAAATAAATGTAATAAAAATGTACACAATGTAATAAAAGCCCACAAATTGCTATGCCAACCTTAAGAAAGATGAAGAGCCATAATAACATTTTCACTTTTTAAAAAACTGATCTTTTTGCAACAAATACAGAACAAAGTACAGTTTATCCCATTTCTTAAAGCCTTACCTCTCCAAGATTACAATTTATCAATTTTCTAAATATCTCCAAATTGTCCTTTCTTCTCTCCTTTCTCTCTCCACCTCTCAAAAATGCTCTTAAAAAAACAGAAATGGCTTCCTTTTAACTATTATTTAACTCTTTATTTTCATAATATTGAAGACTTAATAACTACATAAGAATTTTACAGAAAATAATGAAAAACTTTTGACTGTGAATATATAGATTGGAGCCATCAATGAACTATGCATGGGGCTTCCCTGGTGGTTCAGTGGTAAAAAAATTCACCTGAAAACATAGGAGACATGGGTTTGATACTGGGTTGGAAAGATCCCCTGGAGAAGGAAATGGCAACCCACTTCAGTAATTTTGCCTGGAAAATTCCATGGACAGAGGAACCTGGTGGGCTATAATAGTACATGGGGTTGCAAAGTGTCAGACACGACTTAGCAACTAAACAACAACTGATATAAATCTTACCAACTAATTTTCAAATAATATCAAAAGTATCTACAAACAAGTACAGAAAATAGTGAAAAATTTCCTGCTACTTTATAATTTGTTTAAAAAAAAACTTTTGATTAACATTTTCATAGGCCAAAATTACCAGAGCTTCTGAGTAATATTAATGATTTATCTGCAACAGAACCATAAACATAAAAGCATTATATTTAAGCTAACGTGAAATATTCTAAAACTTAACACAGAGAAAGATGTCAGAGTTAACTGCTTTAGAAATAAACTATTTTAAAAAATATAAAACTTAATGAAATACATTGTTTTTTACATAGAATATTTTACAAATCTATGGAATAGATATATCAATTTCCTCCATGAAAATATAGCATACTATCATTCAAAATAATTATTTTTTAAAGAAATATGACTGTCAGAACCAGCTAGCAGAAATTAATAGTCAATGACAAGCGTAGTACTGAGAGGTAAATTTCAAAAATTAAACTTGCAAAATATGAGCATGAAAAACAATTAAATTTTAATAGGTGGTAACCTCATTGACATCAGTCTTAGCAATGTTTTTGCAGATCTGACTCAAGGGAAACAAAAGCAAAAATAAACAAATGAGACTACATCAAACTAAAAAGCTTCCACACAACAAAGGAAATCATAATCAAAATAAAACGGCAATCTCCTGACTGGGGAAGATATTTGTGAATCATATATCTGATAAAGGGTTAATATTTAAAATAAATAAAGAACTCATATAACTCAACAATAACAACAAAGAAACTGATTAAAAATGTGCAGAGGATCTAAATAGACATTTTTCCAAAGATACACAGATAACCAATAAGTACATGAAAAGATGTTCAACATCACTAATTATTAGGGAACTGCATATCAAAACAAAAATGAGATATCACCTGCCTGTAAGAATGGCTATTATTTAAAAGACAAGAAATAATAAGTGTTGGCAAGGATGTGGAGAAAAGAGAACACTTGTACACTGTCGGTGGGATAGTAAATTGATAGAGCCGCTATGGAAAACAGCAGAGAAATTCCTCAAAAAATTAAGACTAGAACTACCATATGACCCAGCTATTCCACTTCTGGGTATTTATCTAAAGAACACAAAACACTAATTTAAAAAAAATATATGCACCCCTATGTTAACTGCAGCATTATTTACAATAATCAAGATACAGAAATAAACTAAGTATCCATTGATGGATGAATAAAAATATGGTTTATATACACAACAAAATCTACTCAGTCATAAAAAAGAATGAAATTCTGCCATTTACACAACAAGGATGGACCTTGAAGGTATTAGTCCAGTGAAATCCAAAAGAAAATAAAACAAAAACAAACAGATTTCAAGATCAGATTAGTGGTTTATCAGAGGGTAAGGGGGTGGGGGAAAGGCAATATAGCTGGAGTGGGTAAACTGTATAGTGATGGATGGTAACTAGCTTTGTGGTGGTGACCACTTTGTAGTATATGTATACATGTTGAATTATAATCCTGTATACCTAAAACTTATATAATGAAAAAGAATAATAGCCCTAGGGTATAATTTCAATTACTACTTTATAAATTATACAACATTACTTTGTATTTCCCTGCATTAGAAATGACTGAGATATCTAAACAAAGTTCTAGAAAATTCAACTTGCTAACTGAAAAATCTATTTTTTCCCATGTATTTACACATGTACATAATACATTTCTTATTTATTTAGGTAGCTACTTGATGCATACTAATGGAGCACAGTAAAAATAAATTTATTTCTAACTTTGAACGACAGGAAGCGCAGAGAGTCCCATACAGGATTAAGATGACATCATTTTCTAAAGATATCCAAAGAAACCATTTTTCTAAAAGAAAACATTGCCTATTAAAAATATCATGATGTACAGAAAATCTAGACTAAACTTACTTTGAATATCCTCTCAAAGTCTATTTTTCCATACTAGGGAACATAGACACAAGTTATCAAATACCTACAGAAAATGGATGCTGTGATGTTAAGAGAAGAGGTAGAAATGGAAAAAAGAAATCTCAGCCTTTAATTTTTTTGTTCAACTTTATACACAATTCGCATCGGTAATATACATTTAGTGTTCCATTTATTTTTAAATGCATCAGAAAATCAATCATGATAGATCTGTGACCAATACAAACATTTCTGAATTCAAAAAATTCAGTTAGTAAAGTCAATAAACTAGCACTTCTGTAAAGATAATTATTAAACAAATGGTAATGTATTTTTACTCCTTATTTCAGTTCTAACATATCCAACATCACTTCTTTCTTGTGCCATATAGGAATAAAATTTAGCAGGAAGAAAGCCATCTACTGTATGTTTTAGGGCCTAATAAAATATTTTAGTTTGATTACTTAACGTTCTTCAAATCACAAATCCAATTCAAATAATGATAATCATTCCTTATTCAATAACTGGTGAAGTAAATATATAATAACCATACAAACTATTTTGAATAAATTTTACACTTACTCAAAAACTACTAAAAGAAATACATCAGAGACTTGGTATAATGTTTGCTTGGGGACTATGCTGAGAAACTGAGCAAGAGAAGTGTTCTTTTTGTCACTCAGTAAATAAAACTGCCATGGTATGGACCTCAGATAGACCCATCTTAAATGGAACTTTGCAATAAAGAATGTTACAGAGGTTCTGGTCTATTTTCTCTTTAAAGTAATAATTAATTGACAAGTAAGTGAAATGCAATAAGGAAATGGCCTATAATTTCACTAATATTTCAATGATACAAAACATGAACATACTTGTAAAATAATTAACATCTAGATTAATTAACAAGAGGAATTCTACAGCATGATAACTATGAAAGCAGTATGAATGATTGCTGTAGCTTTTTAATGATCACTTCATTTGTAACACTGTCAAATTTTTACATTAAAAACTAATAATTAAGGTATATATTTGTAATTTCTTACTTTATTACCCAATTTTTCACTAGAGAGAGATTTTTGTCAATGACTTTTTTTAGATCCAACTGAAAAATAACTAATTAGCTCAAATATTTAAAGTAATAAATTATCAATGATTTAATTTTTAAAACTTTTAGTCATAAAAAGCTTTAGTTCTTTAAAAGCTCCGATTTGACCCTTGGGGAATGTAAAAACACATCTGTATCCTAAAGCCAAAACTTAATTATATGGCTTCATGCCAACTGATCAAAAAAAGCAGAGTTGCTCTTAAACCAATCCTTATTATATCATTTGGCACAATAGTTTTTACCTTTTATAGATATCATTGAAACACCCAGGCCAACATTTCTAATAAGTTGCATCCATATTAAGAGGTAACAAGTGCAAATAATCACATACTTAAGATATGATACTTGCTTGACTACTACAAAAGTAATTATACTTAAGTTTTTCTGTAGGAAACTGATTATTCATTACAGTAATGTTTTTGAAAAATTCCTGCACTACTACAAATGTCAATTTATCCATCCTTAAATTAAACAAGGACTTTATATAATAGTATGCTTATGAAAAGATTTATAGAGTGGTCTGTATTTATTTCATCATGTTAATTGAGCATAAGTTAAGATTTACAGGATCCACAAATGGACATATTTTCTAATAAAAACCTATTTCTCAGCTGCTGCTCTCTGAATCTGAATATAACCAAAGGCAGCATACTGATGTAGTAATGTTCCTGAAAGTCAAGACATAAACCCAAACTTTGGCAGTTTTATCAAAATGTTCTTGATAATTAAATACTCTGCTAGTTCTCAAAAACCTTACTGCTTTGTGTAACATTTTCAATACAGAAATAAAATACTCTTCAAATAATATATTTCAAAAGATGATTAAGTTTTGCAAAATTAAATAGTATAAATTAAGCATATTAACATCGTTTTTCTGACAACATGAAATAACCAGTTTAAGAAAACTGCAATGGACTAAATAAAAAACACAAATGTCACAATGTGAGGCACATTTATCCTCACATATTACTGAACTTACAAAATCTACTAAAATATTTTAAAATTCCATTAATACATTTAAAAAAACTGCAAAAATGTTTAAGACTATATGAGAGTCATCAATTACACAGGCACTTCACATGTAAACAATCTACAGTACAACTGAAAATATTTTGGCACCAACCTATAATACTAAAAGAATTCAATATAAAGCCAGAGTTCTGTAACTTCTACTCACTTTTTTCTATAAAACTAAGACCAAAGACGGAAGAAATTATGTATAAACTAGAATCACAAGTATATTAAATAACTCAAATATAGAATTAGTTTTAAATTGGTAAAAAAATGATTACCTTGTCCAGATGTTTACCAGTATGCTATGATAAAACAAAATAAACCTAATGTGATTATTAAATTGAAATCACATTTTAAACTTAGTGTTAATCTGATTATTGAAAAATAATCAAGATTATTAGCTAACTTAGCAAAAAGAGAATTTGAATTTATCAAAAACTCTTATCAAATTGATCTAGTTTTCCCTCAAAAGAAGTTTGGGCAATTCAAAATTGAATTTGATGTTTTAACATGATTTTTCTTAAATCTAAGGCTTGAATAATAAAATTATTTTTGACTAGACATCCTTATTCATAAATTTGAGATATTTGAAATCACTTCAAATAAATGAAACTAGACATTTAGGATTTTTAAATGTTATGTCAAGCCGTAGAAAGCTGAGATGCCTTGGTTGTAGGTAATTCAAGAAGAGCCTGAACTGTGACACCAACTTTCACAAGACCTCTTTCTTCCAAAATATGATGAGGCAAACAGAGTCTTTCCTGAAAAAACAAAACAAATGATATCTAAACATGTGCTTTTTAATAGTACAGCAAAACCTCAGTAAGTCAGAACTGGGTTTTTAAATCCTGCTTTTTTATAAAACTCCAGGTAAAAATTATACAATTCTAATGAAATAAACTTTAAGATGTCTGCTTCAATAGATTCTTATGGGCTGTATTTTTATCTGAGGTTGACCTGATCTACACAATAAGAAAATATTTTTAAGTGAGACGGTGGTGCTAGATGTTCCCTAAGCCCTTGTGCTAGAGCAGAAAGAGCACTATGCTTCCAGCCAAGAGATCTAAGGGTCATATGGAGTACTAAAGGTACTAAAATTCCCTGAGATACTGTTTTTTCATCCTGAAAATGGAACTGTGTGAGAAACAAATAGAAGAATCTATATATGGAAGCATTTTAAGCATTTTGTAACCTGCTTAGTCCTATACAAAACTAGCCACTCTCCTTCCTTCTACCAGTTCTTAGGTTACATGGTCTGTGATGTATATAGCACTTCAGTACTTTTTTTGTCATTAAGATGACTTCCCTCCAGCTTCTAGTGATGTTGTGTTGCTTCTTAGTTAAAATAGTCTAGAATTTGGTAAATAACAACTGTCTTCTCTTCTAAGTCATTATATATGTCATTTCTTCACAATTCTATGAGAAAGAGGGCTTAGAGACAACTTTGCATTAGGTTTCATTAGCCTTCAGTGATCCTCTTTTAACATTCTTAATGTTTCCAAGGGTTCTGTCTTCACCCTCTTCTCTTTCTGTACTGTATTCTCTCTTTGGTATTCTCAAAGCCTCATCAAAATCACAAGGATTTTAATTGAAGATCTGCATGAATGTGCACAGCATCAAATAAATTTGGTGGCATTTTTTGAAGAAATGATACAGTCTACTGCTTCAGTTGGAACACTCACTCATCTCAGGAAAATAAGCTAGTAGTGGATAGAGTAGGCGCCAAACAGACCATTTATAGGTCCCATATGGTCCATGATTTGTTTTAGTTGACTAGCATAGTGTTTTATAATATTACTTTTTTTAATCCAGTGTTTCTTGAAACACTGGAAACTTTGGCAAGATAAGGCCCCTAACCCCAATGAGTAACAACTATATCTTCCATTCTGTTAATTTTCAAATCTTTATTTCCTGCCAAGATCTCTCTACTGAGCTCCAGATACAAACGTCAACTTGATACAGGCAAATGGATGTCCAACAGACATATCAAAATTAATATGTCCACAACAGAACTACTTCCTTACTAAATTAAATTTTCTGTCTGTATTCTATACCTCAGTCAGTAATACACTATTCAGTCTCTCTCAACATAAACCTGGGAATCATAATCATCTTTCTTCCTTATTCCCCTAACTCAGTCATCAAATACTACTGATACTATCCCATTTATTAAAACAGTTCTGAAAAACTATCTTCTCACTCCATTTTCACTGCAACATTTATTGCCCTCCTAATATTTTGCTTGTTTATTCAAAAAGTCACCAACATATATCAGAAACTAAAAAAGGTTTCAAATCAATGGCATCAGCTCCCACCTTAGAAACTAGAAAAAGAAGAGCAAATTAAACCAGTGGTAAGCAGAAAGAAGCAAATAATGAAGATAAGAAAGGAAACCAGTAAAATTAAAAAACAGAAAATATTAGTGAAAAAAATCAATAAAACCAAACGTTAGTTCACTGAGAATTTTTTTTTTTAATTCACAAAATCCCTAGCTAGATTAATCAGGAAAAAGAGAGAAAAATACACGAATTAACAATATCAGGAATAAAAGAAGTGATGCCACAAGAGAATCTATAAATACTAAAATGATAAAAAGGGGGATATTATAAACAACATTATAGCAACAAGTTTGACAAACTAGATGAAAAGGCCAAAGTCTTTGAAAGACACCATATATCAAAGCTCATACAAAAAGAAATAGAAAATTAGAATAGCCCTATATTTATTAAAGAAATTTAAACTGTAGTTAAAAATTTTCCTACAAAGAAAACCCCCTGCCTAGATGGATTCAAAGTTCAATAATGACTGTGACTAAATATTTAATGAGTAAGTAATATTAATTCTATCCATAATATTCAATAAAAGTGAAGAGTGGGGAATACTTCCTAACATGTTCCATGAAGTCTGTATTACCTTGACACCAAAACCAGACAAAAACTTTCAAAGAAAGAAAACTAACAAACAATAACCCTATTGATATAGATGCAAAAAGGCTAAACAAAATTTTAACAAACTGAATCCAACAACATAAAAATAGCAACAACAACAAAATCCATCATGACCAAGTGGGGCTTATCCCAGGAGTCAAGGAGTGAGGTAGTATCTGAAAATCGACCAATGTAATTAACAATGCTGTGAAAGAAAAAAATGTTAACTCAGTAGATGTAGAAAAAGCACTTGACAAAATTCATTCCTGGTAAGAACTCTCAGCAAACTAGAATCATGTATCTCACAAGGAACCTGTATCTGGAATATATAAAGAAATAATAAAAGGTGACTAATTCAATTAACAAATGAGCACAGAATTTGAAAAGACATTTCTCCAAAGAATATATACAAATAGTTAACAGGCACACAAAAAGATGACCAACATCATTAGCCATTAAGGAAAAGCTAAGCAAAACCACAATGAGACCACTTCAGACCTCCTACTAGGATGACTAGAATCAAAAAGGTAGACAATAATAATTGGTGAGGATGCAGAGAAATTAGAATCCACATACACTGCTTCTGTGAATGTAAACTGGAAAATAATTTAGCAGTTCCTCAAAAAGATAGAGAGTTACCATATAACCCACCACAGAGCAACCATTTAACCTACCATATAACCTTGTTAACTAAGAGAATTAAAACAAGCATTCACACAAAAACATGTTCATGAATGTCCACAGTAGCATTATTCATAATAAACAATGAGTGGAAACAGCCCAAATATCCATCAACTGATGAATGGTGAACAAAATGTGGTACATACATACAATGGACTATTACTCAACCCCAAAAAATGAAGTACAGTCATGCCTCAGAGATAGTGAGACTCCGGTTCTAGACCACCCAAATAAAGCAAATATTGCAATAAAGTAAGTCACATGAATTTTTGTTTCCCAATGTATATAAAAGTTATATTTACACTATACTGTAGTCTCTTAGTGTGCAATAACATTACATCTTTTTAAAAACACTTAATTAAAAAATATCTTATTACTAAAAATACTATTCATCATCTGACAGTGCAGGTTGTCACAAATCTTGAATTCATATAAAATGCTGTATTTGTGATGCACAATAAAGTGAAGTGCAATAAACCTGAGTATGTCTGTACTGCTTTATGCTACAACATGGATAAACCTTGAGAGCATATAATAAATGAAAGAAGCCACACACAAAAGACCCCATATCATATGACATTATTAATATGTAATGTCAAGAATAGGCAAATTCATACAGATAAAAAAGGGGAGGGACTGCTAACAGCTAAGAGGTTTCTTTTGGGGTGATAAAAATATTCTACTATTATTAATAGTTTGCTGCCCAACTATGTGACTATACTAAAAACCATTGAATTATACACTTTAAATGGGTGAATTTCATGAAATATTAAATATTTTTTTAAATAAAAAACAATGTGTGTGCCCAGGCCTAAAAAAAAGATAACTTCAATCCATACCTTTCAGCATATATAAAAATTAACTAAAATTTGATTATAGACCTAAATGTAAAAATTAAGACCATAAAAATTCTAGAAATAAATATAGGATAAAATCTTTGTGACCTTAAGTTATGTAAAGATTTCTTTGGTTTGACACCAAAAGTACAATCAATTTTTTTAAATGAAAAATTACAAAAAATTTAAAATTTCTAATCTTTGAAAGATACTATAATGAAAATGAAAAGACAAGGCAAAGACTGGGATACAGTATTTGTAAATCATATATTGCATCTGATAAAGGACTTGATCCACACATCCAATAAAGGACTTTGTCTACAATTTATAAAGAATCTCAAACTCAATAAGAAATAACTCAAAAGATAGACAAAAGATTGGAACAGACACTTCATAAAAGTCATACAAATGGAAAATAAGACCTTGAAAAAATGATCAACATCATTAGTCTTCAGGCAAATGGAAACTAAAACCACACTGACAAACAGTACATACCTATTAAAATGAATAAATTTAAAAAAACACTGACCATATTGAATATTACTGAGGATGTGGAGGAACTGGAACTCCCCTACACTGCTGACGGGAATGTAAAATGATATAACCACTTTGGAAAAGTTTTATACTCAATGTTAAGCATACACTTCCTATATGTTCTAGTCATTCCACTTTCATGTGCCTACCCAAAATTAAAGAATGTATATATCCAAAGACTGGTACATAAATGTTCATAGCAGCCTTATTTATAGTAGTCCCTAAAACTGTAAACAACCCAAATGGCCATCAACAAACGGGTCAATGGACTGACAAATTGTGATGTATTCATATAATAAAATACTATACAATAATAAAAAGGAATGACCTATTTATACATGCAACATTGATGAGTCTTAGAATAGCTACACTGAGCAAAAGAAGCCAGAAAAAAAATCGTACATATTTTATCATTCCAGTTATATATAACTCCAGATGGAAAATACAAACTAAACTATAATAACAGAAAACAGCTTTTAGTGGTTGACTAGAGGATTGCAAAGGGATAAAAGGAAACTTTTGAGGGTAATGGATATGTTCATTATCCTGACTATGGTAATGATTTCATGCTATATGCATATGTCAAAATTAATCAAATTGTATACTTTACTTATATGAACTTTATTGTATGTCAATTATACTTCAATAAAACTGTTAAAAATACAAAAATATCCTAAAAAGTTAAATTTAAAAACTGACTATATATTATCATTTTCAAGTCAGGGAAAAACAAATTGAAGCTAAAAATAAAATCTCTCCTTTTGTTACCAATACCTGGAGAGTTTTGAAAATGAAAGCTGGTAAGCCACCCTTATGGTGAGGATGGGTGAGTCACTAACTCTGTCATAGAACAAACAAGCAGGAGAAAGATGACAGCATGCTAAGTAGAATAGTTTTCATAAGACCTTTCCTGTCATTCTCCTTGGCTAGTGTATAAAGAAAGTGTCAGGAGTAAGTCAGACTATCTTTCATTTCATGTAAAAGAACAGAAATAGAGAATATCCAAGTTAGAGGGTGGGTTCTGGAATTAGATCACTGGGGTTCATAGTTTGCCTCCACTGTTTACTAAAGTTTTAGTAAAAGTAAAGTTTAGCAAACTTGGATAAGTTTTCTAAGCTCTCTGTGCCTCAGTTTCCTCATCTGTAAAATGTCATTCATTTAATAAATGTTGACTGAGAACCCCTCATCAAAAAACTCTTAAAACAAAAACTGACAAAACAGGAAAATATATACAATGCAATAACAAACTTCAAAAAAACCTTCCTAATTTTTCTACTTTCTCACTAAGAGATTAAGAGTACAAAAAGAAAGAACTAACACAAAAATGCTTAGGAATTAAAATTTCTAAACATCATGTCAAGCATAGACAAGAAGTAACTAGAGGAGAACTGAATATAGCTTCCAAATTAAACAGTAATTCAACTGATTCTCTCTATATAAATTATATATATTCACTTGCAGGAAGCAGTTACAGTAGAATTTGTAAACCAGATTATTATGACACTATTGAAAAGAGAACTTAATAATCACAATATTTAAGTGTATCAAAACAACACACGGTACACCTTAAACTTACAAAATGTTATGTCAATGATATCTCAATAAAATACACTTTAAAAAATAACAGGAAAAAAAGTACAACTACATTGTGACCTGCTAACAATTCCAAGTCCTCTCAACAGTCCATCATGTTGTTAAGTTTATAATGTTATCAAAAAAGCAATATTTTTATTTTTCATTTTCATTATTTATAATATTGCTTTGTTAATTTAATACTATTACAATTATTACATGAAATATAAGCTAATTTCTACAAATGTCAGAAAAAGTTTATCCAGTGAGGTATTATCATAATGTCGCTAAGATTTCCAAATTGACATTTTAAATAAAGTTTTAAATGTTGTTCACACTGAATGCAAATCTTCCAATCAGAGTCTATTCTTAGATTAAAGGAATCCAAATATCCTCTATCAGGAAAAATAAGAGTAGCAACAGCATCATAATCAACTTGTCATATGACCAGTAAATTATGTTTATTCAATGATGTGCATGATTAGTAAATTTTTCTATATATGTAGCTATTTTATAATTACTTCAAAAGCAGCTTA
This sequence comes from Bos grunniens, assembly GCF_055505025.1. Taxonomy (NCBI): domain Eukaryota; kingdom Metazoa; phylum Chordata; class Mammalia; order Artiodactyla; family Bovidae; genus Bos; species Bos grunniens. The sequence continues at coordinate 79,714,258 of NC_141194.1, read as the reverse complement.
AAAATCATTCAGTAGATAGCTTTTACATTTAAATATGGAATTCAGTAGAAGGTGAAAAGGAAGGTATTCATTTGCATGTTCAGAAAGCATTATTCACGCCTACTGTGAAGAAGCCAGTTTGCATGTAATAAATTCATATTTAAATGATCATTTTGTTAGAAAAATAATTACCTGTGAGACACCCAACTTTTTACAAGCATCAAGAAAATTTTCTACATTTCTTCGACATTTCGCCATGCTAAGCTTAGGCTGTAAAGTAAAAGAAATAGTATATTTTCAGGTATATTTGTACAAAACTTATAAAAACTGAAAATTATATTTATTGAAGAATATTATTTAAAGATTGTTTCAAGCAGCTTTATCTTTCTTTAGAGAACTAACAAACTGTAGCCAAAACTTACCACTGCTGGTGATGGCACATGAATACTAGCTACAGAGCGTGGCCTTATATGATTGGCTAAATGGCAAAGAACAACCCCATCCATCAGTGCAGCTCCTATGTCATCAGGCAAAATTACTTTTAACCTGGATTCAAGATTCTATAAAAGAAATGGGTATAAATCACAGACATTCTATTTAAATATATGTGTATATAACTAATCATTACATAATCTAAAATTTTAAAGAGTACTGAAAATAATATATTCTTTTTTAATTTTCCAAGTTAAACCCATTTCTATAAAGCAGACCTCAAAGGTCAATGTGACTTACATTGCGAAGTTGTCGTATTTGTTCTCGCTCTTCCCGTAGATGTTCCATCTTTCTTCTCATTGTAAAACCTGGATCTGCTGCCCCATATTCCTGGCGAGATGAGCGGCTGAAAGCTATAAAAACAGAAATTTCCTAGCTTATTACAAAGCTAATCGGAAGGATCAACCATCGGCGGGGAAAAGGCATGATACAAAGAACTAGAACAAAATGACATAAAACACTTTCATTATTAATGAATTCTAAATATTTTTTACAGAATATAATTGAAATTTACTTATCTGCATAATTGAAAACAATAGGGAAGACAAGTGTAACAACTGCTACCACCTATAGATGTTCTTACTTAAACATATGTTATTAGAAACATGATCCAGGTTAAGAAATCAGCCTTTATCATCTTTAAAGAAAAGGAAATTATTCTTGACGGTCAATACAGTTATTCAGGAATAAAAACTATAATTCAATACCTTGCCAAGTAACATGGATCCATTTTCTTTTGGGCTTGCCAATTGCGAAAAGATCCCTTTTTAAAACCACAATATAATGGAGTGCTATAATTTCAAACAGTGTTTGGTCTGCTGGCAGAGTGGTCATTCTAATAGCAGTCACAGTAGAGTAGAAATAAGACTGCAGTATATCTAAGGCAAAAAGCTGAGTTTTCAGGAGCTTGAAGGTAAAGAGGAAGAAAGAAATGGGGGATGGGAATTGGAAAGACAAATAAGGTTAAGAGAAAATTACTTTTAGGAGAGGGGAAAGAATCTACGTGTACTTAAAACTAAGGAATCAATCCCATTTAAGCTGAGAAACTCTAGTTTTATATATAACCAATAGATTGTATTTGTGAATATATATTTACCTGATCTAGGCTTCAAGCCAAAGGGACCATGTGAAAAAACATCAGTTCTATCATACTCCTAAAAACAAAAAACAAATAAAATCTTTTTTCTTTCAAAATAAAGTAGTTATATCCATTCCAATTTTGAGAAGTATTTATTTTTTTCCATAATTAGTGGAGTAGAGAAAGGTAAACTGCAGTTTAATTCAAATATATAATGTTTCATTTTTAAAAGGTCTACAAATATTTGCTAATTAACCTCTCTCTTAGCATAAGGGAAATGAAAGTTATTGAAGTGAATCAAATAAACATATACTCTTTTTTTGAATGAAGAACCATATTAAAGTCTCCTGAAAAATGGAAAAAAGTTTCAATGAAAAGATAAGTGAAATTAGTGACACTTACTCACTGTCCACTATGGACTTGACTCTTAGTGAATAATCTGAGGCAAATATACACATTCAAACTAACAGTGGCTACAGAGTGATAGATAATAAAGCATTATTTGTTCTATCTGAATTCACATTATTTCAAAGTGCTTTCAAACAGTAGTGTACTGTGAAAAGAAACGTGGTATATTTTAAAAATCTGAACTTAGAGTCAGAAAGTTTAGACTAAGTTTTAAGCAAAACATTTAATTTTTCTGTAACTATCCTTTCACCTTTAAAATAGGCTGCTGTAAAAATTAACTGAGATAACTAAAAGAAAGCACTTTGTAAATTATAAAATGGAAATATAATGCAATTTTAATAGCATCTTATTTAATCTGTACAACAACTGTGACGTTGTTAAGAGTTTGGGCTTCAGTCACTCCTCTACCATTTATTGACTGAAGTCTTTAGGAAAACTTATCACTCTTGAGCTGTAAAAGGATGAGGATAATACCCAGCTCATGGGACTGCTCTTAGGTTTAAATGTATAAGCAAGCACTTTGTTAATAGTAAAGCACAATACTAATTGTTTTTACCATTTTCCTTTCACTGATGAAACTGAAACAATCAGCATTCTGGTGACTCTCTTAATTTTCTGATTAATATGGGATAAGCAATTCAACTGGAACATCAGTTGAGCTACCAAAATACATGCTCACCACCTATCCATCCACAAGCCTGTTTGTCTTGATTATTTCAGTTAAAGTATTATGAATTTCCAGACACAAATATAGCTTATCCAAATGTAAGGAAAATGTGTTACAAAAGCAATATAGATTAATTGGGAAAATTGGCACTGATCCTCTTCTCATTGAGCATAGATCATAAAATCATAAAAAAGTCTAAGTAAATAAGTCATCACCTACATTTGTTATAACTGAATGTAAAAGAAAGGATTTACAAAAGCATGTGACAAAGACGAATTTTAGAATATCCTAATTTAAACTGTTTTGAAAAAAGAATGTAAACCAGTTTACCTGCCATATAAGTAATTTAGAAACATGTTTATGAAACTAATGTCCAAGTCCATCTTAAAGTTTTATAATGCAACTCACCCAAAACAATACATAAACAATTCTGGCTTAAAAAAAAAATAATACTACCTATATAAAATGAAATACTGTCTAATTAACCAAAATTATATTGTGATTTAATTCACACAATATAAATTTATTGTATTTAAAGTCCTGAATTCACCAAATAAATAAAAAATCATCGATTTACTAATGCCAGTATAGTTTTAGAATACTAAGTAATCTGAAATAGAAGAGCTATCGTTTCGAATTTTTAAAATTTATCTCACAACATATTAAAAGCAACACGTTTAACTAAATTAGAAGAGTCAATCATTCAAACCAAAAGAATATTTGGTTGAGATCTCAAAAACTCTTAACTTTCATCTAGCCCTTTTCCCCATGCCCCCTCCTTAGGTCTAAGATGCTAGGAAAAGTGTGCCCTCTTGTCGATAGGAACAACCCACTACAGGGATGTTTCTCGTGGAAAAAGGAAGTTTTTCTTGCATTGCTTTCAGACCTAATTGGTTATGAGAAAAACCAAAGGTCATTGCACAATGCTGAAGTATTTTTTTCAAATTTAAAATCTGAAAGCTACTCTTGTCATTTATTTCAAAATATGGATGAATTATAAAACATAAAAATTTATAAAGTGAATTATTCCATGTGATCTATAGGCATTTTTCAATAAGTAATTTAAGTGATATTCATTATGAATATTTGTACCAAAACATGGTGTTCTTAGAAGTTTTTGTAGGCTAGTTTTGTACAAATTAACCTACTATGTATTTTTAAATATGGGTGAATAAACTACATTTAAAAAAGAAAGATGAGGTTAGAGAGAAGTGACAAAGAAAACCTATGTAAACACATTTAAAAAACAGAACTTGTACCTCAGATGATACTGGAGATTGTGGTGACATATTAGCATTATCACTGTCTTGCTAAAATATAAAAATAAAAACATGAAACATGAAATTAAAATATGAATGATGATTCAGACATGTAAAAAGAAAACTGAAACTACTAAAGGAAGGATCTGGAAAATACCATCCACCACCTTGCCAAAGTGTGGTCTGTAGACCAGTAGCATCAGCATCCTCTGGGAGCTTGTTACAAATGCAAAATCTCAGGCCCCACCCAAGACCTACTGAATCAGAATCTGTATTTCAGTAAAATCCCCAGGTGATTCATAAGCAATTTAAAGTTTTATAAGTAGTATCTACTTACATCAAATATTTTCTTACAAGTTTATTTCCTTTAAATATCACAAATGAAAAACCTTTCTATAATTCTTAGAAAATAGCCACATTTTAAGATTAATTCCTGATAGGAAATGGCAGCAATATGTTCTAATGTGTGACAGACACATGGATGCATGCAAAAATTCCATCACCCCAAATAATAACATTTACCTGGAAAATTACGTTTATCTAATATAAGCTTAGAAATAATGACAAAGAATTGAACTGCATAAAATACTACTAAATGGTTCATGTTTTTTCTCAATGACTACTACTAAACAAATACAAAAATCTTAACATTTAACCTTGAATATACATACAACATAGAGTATACATTCATCATCAACAAATGATTACTGACTGTCTACTATATGTCAGATACTGGTGCTAGACCCTGGGAATATTGAAACTTAGTAAAATATCATCCACTCAAGGATCTCTCAGTCTAGGGGGAAAATAGATTCATTTACAGAAGCAATACAAACTTCTCAGAACAATAATAGAGCTATGCATAACATATTTTAGGCACAGATAAGGGACACGGGGAAATGGTGGGGCTGATAAGTAAAGGCAAGTTTCCTGAGAAACTAAAAACTGAGATGTTTAACAATATTCCAAGATAAGAGGACAAGGACAAAGGCACAGAAACAATAAATATAAGGATGAGTGCAGAAAACCTTGTGCTGTGCTGTGCTTAGTAGAAAACCTTGTAGTTTTGTATTTTTGAAGAGTATGGTGAAAGGAAGGTAAATTGTGAATTGAGGCTGATGTGGGAAGCCGAAGCTTGATCAAGAAGAACCCTGAATTTACTATCTAAGTGATGAGGAGACAGAGAAGGTTTCTAAGCAAAGGAATGGCCTGATCATATTTGCGTTCTTTGAAACAATCATTGGCAGCAGAGAGGAAAACGGATTGGAGAAAGGGAGAAGATCAAGTACGCTATTGCAGTAGTACAGGCCAGAAATGATAAGGGCTTGTGCCAGAGCAGAAATGCAGATGGAGAATGTATTCAAAATATTTCTGTATTCAGAAAAAAAAGAGAGTAGGTTTTGGTAACTGATTAGATATTGAAGCATGCAGGACCAAAGTGGATTAAACATAAAAAGGAACAAAGAAAGCATCCAAGCAGAACCTCTAACCTACAGTACAACACACACTTTTTGGGTGATTTCATATCTTAAAATTAAAAGAGCTTTCAGAAGTCCTCCCAAGTATTCAACATCATATTAATTACCAATCTGTCCAAACAAAAGTACATAGAGTTACTTAAGTATTTATGGTGATGAGACTGTATCATTTCAAAAATGCCAGGCTGTTGTACAAGTTAAAATGATGAGGTATAAAAATTTACAGTAATGCTCAAACTGTAGAAATCTAATTTTAAATGTTAAAATAGTATACAGAGTTGTGAAAAGAGATTAATAAATTTCAAAGGAAAAATCTCAATTGACCACCATGCTGATTTAAGATAAAATATGCAAAAATTTTAATCACAGTTTCAATATGAATGTTAATAAAATTCTAAGACCAAACTACTAAGAACATGTGGAAATTATATAATCAAACTAATAACAGTCTAATCATGCTAATTTTTTTATTACTGGATAAAACCCATGCATTAAATCAATAAATAACAAGATGGATTATCTTTTACTCTGATTGAGCCAATTACATATGAAAATAAATGTTTTAAATAATTACTAATATTACACTCTTTTCTCACCTCATTGTTTTCATTGCCACTTGAACTCTTCCTTGATGATTTATACTGAAAAAAACACATAAAACACATACTTTATTTTTCCTTGGACATGAATTCTCTAACTAGTAAAGTATATATGAGGTTTATTCACATTTTGATACTTTTAAATTATCTAAATTATATGTAAAATGTAAATTGTATGTAAATATCTTTAAACTGTTTAATTTCATAATCATTTTAAACAGTCCTACTACTTACTAATAGCAAATACAAATAGTACTTTCTACATGCAAGGCATTGTTCTAAGTACATACATCAAGTAACATTTATTTCCTAAACCAATCTATTTCCCATTCATTCAGGTTTGCTGAGTCTTGTCTTAAATCCTCCTTTTTCTTAATCCACTATATACAAAACATCAGATCAGTTCTTTCTGAAAAGCCTCTCAGACTTCTGAATTCTCTCAACTATTAAACTATTAGTCTATTCTAGGCCTTATTACCTCATGATTAGTTTGCAATCTCACCATTCAAAAATGTCATTCATTTTTAAGAAACCTACTGATTTTAGGTTAAGAAATACTACATGACATGTATGTATTGACTATACAATGATAGTAACAGTGATAACAGCTAACTTATACTAGTGCTTACTATTAATATATACTTGGCACTGACTGAAGTGTCTTATATGTATACACCCACTTAATCTTAACAACTCTGAGGTAAATACTATTATCTCCATCTTATATGAGGAACAGAGGTAATATGCTTAATATCACAAGTGCTGGAATGTAAAAAGTGCTTTTACTAGGATCAATAATCAAGGAAATACAGTTTTGACACATGGCATCTGGTCCCATCACTTCATGGGAAATAGATGGGGAAACAGTGGAAACAGTGTCAGACTTTATTTTTTTGGGCTCCAAAATCACTACAGATGGTGATTGCAGCCATGAAATTAAAAGATGCTTACTCCTTGGAAGAAAAGTTATGACCAACCTAGATAGCATATTGAAAAGCAGAGACATTACTTTGCTAACAAAGGTCCATCTAGTCAAGGCTATGGTTCTTCCAGTGGTCATGTATGGATGTGAGAGCTGGACTATGAAGAAGGCTGAACGCCAAAGAATTGCTGCTTTTGAACTGTGGTGTTGGAGAAGATTCTTGAGAGTCCCTTGGACTGCAAGGAGATCCAACCAGTCCATTCTAAAGGAGATCAGTCCTGGGTGTTCTTTGGAAGGAATGATGCTAAAGCTGAAACTCCAGTACTTTGGCCACCTCATGCGAAGAGTTGACTCATTAGAAAAGACTCTGATGCTGGGAGGGACTGGGGGCAAGAGGAGAAGGGGACGACAGAGGATGAGATGGCTGGATGGCATCACTGACTCGATGGACGTGAGTTTGAGTGAACTCCGGGAGTTGGTGATGGGACAGGGAGGCCTGGCGTGCTGCAGTTCATGGGGTCGCAAAGAGTCAGACACGACTGAGCGACTGAACTGAACTGAACTGAAAGTTCTTCTGATTCCTCCATCACAGAAATTTTCCTGCAAATCAGTGGTAGATTGACCTTTTTCAAAACACTAACTCTTCTATTGGAAAAACACTAACTTTCCAATTACGTCCAAATTTCTCTGCTGGCATTCAAGGTTCTATTTAATGCCCCCCACCTTTACTTATGCAGAATTATCTTCCATAACTCTTGGAAAAATAGATAACCTACCTGGTAACTCAACCACAAACTGGAGGATGAACAGCATCAGGGATTATAAATATAAGACCTAAATTCCTCTACTGTCTCTCCTGTGGCTTACAAAAACTATCAGTAATCTACCAAGGTGTTCTTTGCAGCCAATCCCAGACAAAGCCTCAATACACTTTCAACCCAGTGTTCCAGATAGCCATTGAACAGAGCTGGCATGTGTGAATAAACCTATTTTCCACCCTTAAGCATGATGTCACTGATGGCACTTGTTCTATTTCAATAAAAGAGTAACACCTGGAGAGTGAACACCAGGACCCCAAAATAGCATCAGTCACACTATTGAAGGAGAAGAAACTCATGGACGTCAAAACAGAGGAACTGCCCAAGCTTGTTACTGCTGCAGGATTTCACCTCTAAAGGCACTGTTGAAGAGTTTCAAAAAGGTTTTCAAAAAGGTATTACAAGCATGTCACTGGAGTTTCTATGCTTCCGTGCTTTTCAACTACTGCCTTTCTTAAAAGGAACTCAAACATGAGCAGTTATACAAGTACCCACTGAAGAGGACACAGTCTGCATTCCTGACCATGACTACCTTTGCCCAACAGCCCTGATCTTTACTGCATCCTTTCATATTTTAATTGAGAATTAACACCTGATAAAAGATGACTAGTAGAAAAACAAACCAAAAACAAAAGAATGACATTTTAGTAAATAATAAGCTAAATAAGTATGGGGAAATACATACAGAAATTTGTATGCAGGTCAAGAAGCAACAGTTATAACTGGACATGGAACAACAGACTGGTTCCAAATCAGAAAAGGAGTATGTCAAGGTTGTATATTTTCACCCTGCTTATTTAACTTATATGCAGAATAGATCATGCGAAATGCCAGGCTGCATGAAGCACAAGCTAGAATCAAGATTGCCAGGAGAAATATCTATAACCTCAAATATGCAGATGACACCACCCTTATGGCAGAAAGTGAAGAAGAACTAAAGAGCCTCTTAATGAAAGTGTAAGAGGAGAGTGAAAAAGTTGGCTTAAAACTCACCATTTAGAAAACTAAGATCATGGCATCTGGTCCCATCACTTCATGGCAAACAGATGGGGAAATAATGGAAACAGTGACATACTTTATTTTCTTGGGCTCCAAAATCACTGCAGATGGTGACTGCTGCCATGAAATTAAAAGATGCTTGTTCCTTGGAAGAAAAGCTATGACCAACCTAGATAGCATATTCAAAAGCAGAGACATTACTTTGCCAACAAAGGTCTGTCTAGTCAAAGCTATGGTTTTTCCAGTAGTCATGTATGGATGTGAGAGATTTATCAATAAAGAAAGCTGAGCACTGAAGAATTGATGTTTTTGAACTGCGGTGTTGGAGAAGACTCTTGAGAGTCCCTTGGACCGCAAGGAGATCCAACCAGTCAATCCTAAAGGAAATCAGTCCTGAATATTCATTGAAAGGACTTATGCTGAAGCTGAAACTCCGATACTTGGGTCACCTCATGTGAAGAAGTGACTCACTGGAAAAGACCCTGATGCTGAGAAAGATTGAAGGCAGAAGGAGAAGGGGATGACAGAGGATGAGATGGTTAGATGGCATCACTGACTTGATGGACATGAGTTTGAGTAAACTCCGGGAGTTGGTGATGGACAAGGAAGCCTGGCGAGCTGTGGTCCATGGGGTCGCAAAGAGTTGAACACAACTGAGTGACTTGACTGAACTGAACTGAAGTCTGGAGAAGGGTATGGCAATCCACTCTAGTTCTTGCCTGGAGAATCCCATGGACAGAGGAGTCTGGCGGGCTATAGTCCATGGGGTTGCAAAGGACACGACTGAGTGAATAACACACACACACACATACACACACACATGCTAATTAAGTATACACTCTTTGCATTGGAGAAGGAAATGGCAATCCACTCCAGTGTTCTTGCCTGGAGAATCCCAGGGACGGGGGAGCCTGGTGGGCTGCTGTCTATGGGGTCACACAGAGTCGGACACGACTGAAGTGACTTAGCAGCAGTAGCTGTGGCAAGTACTGTTTTAAGCACTTTACATTATTCATTAAATAATTAATTATTCATTAAATAATTCAGTAGCTACAATAATCTTGTGAAGGAAGATACCAAAAGAGTCATTTGAAGATAAAAATAATAAGCTCAGCAAGATTAGGTAATTTACCAAATTTACCAAAGTCACTCAATTAGATATCTAAGTGAGAACTGGAACCAAAGTGGTTTGATTTCTGAGGACAAGGCTCTTAACCACTATGCTATACTCTCATTCCTAAATCCTAAATGATTAGTAGGGATTTTTCAGGAATAAGGAAATGAGCATGCTCAGAAAGAGGAGAGCACAAAGGAAAAAAGTTCAGCCTTGGAAAAAGTCAAAGAGTTGCTAATGAGACTGTGTCAGGCAATAGAACTTAGGTAAAGATGGACATGATGCTTTTTAAAAGTCCATATTTTGTTATTGCTAATGGGGAGCCAATAAAGAATTTTAAGCCAGGGATTTCTCTACAAACTGTGAAACTAGAGAAAGCAGAATCATTAAGAAGTTATTATTAACACAACTGCCCATAAAAGAAAGAATATGTGTTCCAACACAAGGAAGGGCAGTAGATATGGAGAAGAGGTAATGAACTGGAGAAAGATGTATAGTTAGCATTCTGGTGAACAAGTAGGTGAGGAGAAAGAAAGAGAGCAAGATCAAGGAAGACTGAGGTACAGAGCTTAGAAAACTGGATGGGTAATACTGCTATTAACTAAAATAAAGAATAGAGAGGAAGAGCAAGTTCCATGGTGGTGGCATGGGACAGGGAGACACGATGAATATGAAACACATGGTATCCAGACAATTAGAAACACAGGTACAGAGACAAGTGAAAAAAAGTTATGAGACGTAAATTTAGACCCAGGAGAATATGAGACATCTGAAATCATAAAAGCTTCAGAGAGAGTAAGGAAAGAGACCTAAGACCCTAAGACCCTAAGACCCTAAGAGCAAGTAGGAGAAAAATCAGAAGAAAAGTTAGCCAGGAGCATCAAAAAGAAAAAAGAAGAATCAGGGAAGGAAAATGAGGAAGAAACCAAGTAAAGGGTTTTGAGAAGAAAGATGTCTCATCACTGTCAAACGCTGAACTGAATTTTGCCGTTAATAGGTATGTTACGCTCCAGTGAGGCTATTTCAGAGAAGGCCATGGCACCCCACTCCAGTACTCTTGACTGGAAAATCCCATGGACAGAGGAGCTTGGTAGGCTGCAGTCCATGGAGTCACTGAGAGTCGGACACGACTGAGCGACTTCACTTTCACTTTTCACTTTCATGCATTGGAGAAGGAAATGACAATCCACTCCAGTGTTCTTGCCTGGAGAATCCCAGGGATGGTGGAGCCTGGTGGGCTGCCATCTATGGGGTCGCACAGAGTCAGACACGACTGAAGTGACTTAGCAGCAGCAGCAGAAGCAGTGAGACTATTTTAATGGCGAAATGGAAGTAAAAGCTGCACTGCAGTGAGTTAAGTGAAATGAAAGTTGCTCAGTTGTGTCCGACTCTTTGAGACCCCATGGACTATAGCCTGCCAGCATCTTCTGTCCACGGAATTTTACAGGCAAGAATACTGAAATGGGTTGCCATTTCTTTCTCTAGGGGATCTTCCCAACCTAGGGATTGAACCCAGGTCTCCTGCATTGCACACAGATTCTTTATCATCTGAGCCACCAGGGAAGTCCAAGAATAATAGAGTGGGTAGCCTATTCCTTCTCCAGGGGATCTTCCCAACCCAGAGATCAAACCGGGGTCTTCTGCATTGCAGGTGGATTCTTTACCAGCTGAGCTACCAGGAAAGCCCACAGTGAGTTAAGGAGTGATCAAAAACTGCAGATCTAGAAAAGGCAAGTTTGGTCCCAGAAGAAAGCAAAGAAACAAGGCAATAGCTGAAAAGGGAATCAGGGATAACAGTAGAGGTCTGAGCACATTTATAAGATGGAAGGTAAAGAGACAGGACATAGAAGAGTGAGCAGATAATTGATAAAGGAAAGAAACAGAGGATGATGCAGTCAAAAACTCGATGAGACTTATATTATTGTTACTCAAGTACTATTCTAATTTAAAATATCCATTATACACAAAAACTTAGAAAGATATTTGTTTTGCATTACTGTACATATTTAAATATCCTAAAACCCAAATCTGAAAATATACATAGATTTAAAGTATTCTGTAAGTCCAAATTCTTACTAATTCACCTCAGCTATCCTCAGTTAATATTAGTTTGAAAAACTGAAGTTTCATTAATTCAAAATTCAAAATTCAAATACTATACAATAAAGGCCTATTTAAAAAACAAAGATCAGTTTGTTCATCTCTGAAGCTCATATTAACTTCACAGAAAAGACAGTACTTGTGCACAAACTTACTCAGAACAAATCAATTCACTTGACAAGCCCAGCTGGCTTCCCTATTCTGGTACAGTTAAACACAGTCAGAAAAAATATTTTCCTTCAGGTTAAGCCTAATTAAACTATCGTACTATATTTACAAAATTAAATAAGTATTCTAAGAGTCATAATGCTTTATCACAAAAGTAACGAGATACATTTGAAGACAAATATATATATGGCATTTAAATAAATCAAATAATCCATGTTGATGTATGGCAAAACCAATACAATATTGTAAAGTAATTAGCCTCTAATTAAAATAAATAAATTTATATTAAAATAAATAAACTATGTTAAAAAACTAATTTAGAACAGTTATCTAGTGTTTTTAACTTTATTTAAAAAAAAATCAAATGCATTTAGAAATTTGTATTGTCATTCCATTATTTCATTCCAATATTTCATGATGAAATATTCCATCATTTCATTACAAGAAATGAAAGCTTATAATTTACATTGAACATTATCAACAAAAGGTTAGATTTTCATACCTTGTTTATATACTAACACATTTCTCTAAGATTTTTTTTTAAAGTAATGTATTTTCTGGAATACCTTTACTTTGAGAAATGCAGTGGTTTTATTTCAGCAACAATGACATTAAATTTTATTTACTAGAATAGTAATCTAAACAAGGGTGGCCAAGAGTCTAAAAGTTAACATAACTCTCCTACAATGATCTACTTACTCATATAGTTTGACCTAAATTATCTTCTTACTCACATTATCTGGCCAATTATGTTGAAACATTTTTTAATTTCGTCTCAGGGGCTTACCTGAAAAACATACCTCCCCAAACCAGTCCCAGCAACTAAGAAACTGGAGAGCTAGAGTTTACACACACACATTTTCAATAAATCTCCTAAATAACAGCATCATGAATAATTTACCATGGGACACAAACAAAGAAATCCTGTGGTTCAGTCATTTATATGTGCTGGGGTAAAGTTGCACAAAAGCTCTATGTTTCATAACAAAGCAAGTTAAAGGAGCCATCACTGAGTGAGTTTAGTGATAATTTGATATATATCTCTAGAGTAGTATACATTAACTATGTATCTAAATTAAGTTCAATATTATATCTTATGAGTAAGCCTTTTAATTCCTGAGGGATAAGTGATTAAAAGAAATTTTCTTTTTGAAAGAAAGATACTTCACAGAAATCGATGATATTTTAACCATGAAAACACTGGCAAATCTGAACAACACTTTTGACTTCACTTAGTAGTATCTCAGGAGAAGGCGATGGCACTCCACTCCAGTACTCTTGCCTGGAAAATCCCATGGACGGAGGAGCCTGGTAGGCTGCAGTCCATGGAGTCGCTCAGAGTCGGACACGACTGAGCGACTTGACTTTCACTTTTCACTTTCATGCATTGGAGAAGGAAATGGCAACCCATTCCAGTGTTCTTGCCTGGAGAATCCCAGATGGGGGAGCCTGGTGGGCTGCCGTCCATGGGGTTGCACAGAGTCGGACACGACTGAAGCAACTTAGCAGTAGTATCTCAATTTTACAGTTTTTTTAACATCTTAGGAAAAAATTGTTGACATTCAATTTCTTACAGTGTCCTAACACTGACATCTTCTGACTATTGAGGAGAACTACATATCTGCTTAAAACATTTCCCAGTACTTGAAGCTTATCTTTGCACCTACTTTATTAACTATAGTAGAAATTCACATTTGTTGAATGATGATTATGGACTCTTCAAATATTATCTTATTTGATCCCTTAGCAACTTATAAAATGGTAATATTATGGAAGGTATACTTAAGCCATAGAAAACAAAATATTAAACAACAAATTATTCTAATTAAATCAAACAACTATTTTTTAAGGTTCACTGAGGCTTATATTAAGATTTTTATTGAGAGTTTTACTTGAGTTACAATAAATTAAAAACACAAAAGTGTTCATTTGGTATTAGGCTATCCCAGTAGATCAACAGGCAGCACAGCATAGGCTCTGGGTTCAATGAACTCAGACGTTTGTTACCCTAAGTGACCTGGAGCATATTACTTAGCCTCTCTGTGCCTTAATTTGCCCATCTATAAAGTAAACATGGTAATAAACGTACTTACTCATAGGGTTGTTATAAAGATTAAATGAGTTGATATTTGTAAAGTAAGTACTTAGAACAGTGCCTGGCACTTACTAACTGTCACATATAAGTATTTTGACAAACAGAATCTGTATGCTTTTACTACACTAATGATCAAATAAATATCAAATCTCTTTTATTAGTTAAAAATATTAAAATTTATACCACATCATCAGTTACTCATCAAGTTTTATCTGTTAACAAATTTCCTTTAGTGCCTTTGTTCAAGTTCCATAAACAAAAAAAGGGGACTTTAAATTAATAAATACCAGAATGTAAATATAACTGCAGATTTGTAAAGGGTATTGACCAGGGTTCTACCTAGAATGTCTTTCCCTTTTTCCCTTTGTCTTTTATTTCTTCATTATCTCTCATATTGACCAGGTAACATGAGGCTCATTAAAAGGATCCAGTAATTATTTGTTGACAGCATAAACTTACACAGACTAAGACATATAACATTTTTGTTTTGGGCATATGATACTACTTCCAAATATATGTTACACATACATAAAAAGAAAACTGATCAATGTGCATAGAGATCCACTTTTATCAAACTGATAACAGCATGAAATAAGAACTATGTACTTATATATGTATTTATTATTAGACAAAATTAGGTTTGGGGAAACAGAAAAAGTCCACAAAGACAACAACATTTGCTGAATAGAGCAGGAACTTCTTTTCACTGTTCATTTGAATCAGAAATTCCAATAACAAATTCAAGAGTACTCCAATTCTAATGACTGGTCACTACAAATACAGCAGACCTGAATCACAAATAGACAAAAAATATTTCAATGTTTACGAAGGCGTATGCAATGAAATTTCATTAAAATCCTGCTAACTAGAAATTTGAGATAATTCAGATGGCCTGAGCCTTTAATTGAGACAAAACATCATCCTAAGAAATATATTAAGGTAATAAGAAAATGGGGGAGAGGCTTTTTAGAATTATATAAATAGCATTTATTTACATTGAAACAGTTAAATGCTAATTGTGAAAATGTGTCAACTCTATTGAAACAAACTCAATGAAAGACCTTTTTAGGCAATTCTTTTAAAACATTATTACATATAGCTACAACAATCAGTGTAGTAAACATTCATATTTCTTGTAAAGTATCTGGCAAATCACAATTCACTCTGATCTACTCTTAATTATTTTGAATGGCTGAAATTTTATGGAAATAACTGGATCATATAATTATACCACATGCATGTAGTAAATCAAGATAAAATAACACATTTACTATATTTAACTAGAGAGTTATATTCTGTCATATTGATGTAAAACAAAATGGGTAAAATCAAAACTAATAATTACAAAGTACATTTTATAATTGAATAAAGTACCTTTAAATATTCTTTTCTAATCTGTTTGCTCCGCCTCCTTTCTTCACTCTGCCAGATTATAGGGTGAGATTCTGGCCATTGCTGCCCATCTGTTTGATCCTTTTGATTTTCTAAGGGCTGTAACAAGATAATTTATTTTAATGAAATAAATGAGAAAAAAATATTAGATATAACAGAAATTTAATTTCTTCTTACCTGCCATATGAGGGGTGATAATGGTGAATTAACTTCATCTGCTGAGACACTAAAAAATTAAAAATGGCTTATTATTTAAAATATTTAGAATTACTCTTAGGTATACATTTTTAACATTATAAAATTATCAGTTTTTTCTTTTTACCAGAAATCTAAAGAATTTACCCATGCCTATGCTTTGAACTAATAACATAAAACTTTTACAAACCGTATTCAATTCTGATTAACTTATGCTCGTTTAAAAAACATCAAAATGCATTTATTATTTAATAACACCCTATGCATAGAGCTACTCTAAAGACTTTTGAGCCCAAAAGAAATGTAGTATCTGGAGATATATAGTCAAAAATATTATAGGATATTTATTATATTAATTCATTACGAAAAACTAAAAAAAAAAATGCAATTTCTTTAGATGATCTGCATGAAACTTCAAGTGACCTAATATAATTGGAGTTCCAAAATAATATATGCTATGTGATAGGAATGATGAAGATAAATAAAGACTTCAAAATTTCAAATTTCATGAAAACAATAAACACACAACACACAAATTTGAGCACAATGAACTCCAAGCAAAAAAAAAAAAAGACGAATACTACAATAAGATACATCACAATTAAATTAAAAGCAAATGATAAAGATAAAATATAAAAAGCAGCCAGAGAAAAAAATACACATTAGGCTCAGTAAACTGACAAGAGATTTCTCAAAGGAAACACTGCAATCCAGAAGACAGGAGAAAAACCTCTTTAAGGTACCAAAAGAAAACGAAATTCTCAAATACATTCTCATATATATATATATGCTAGTATAAAATTCTCATTTGATAACTTTGTTTTGTATACTAGCAAAGATATCTTTCAAAAATGAAAGTGAAATACTCTTTTATGGCCACACCATGTGGCTTATGGGATCTTAGTTCCCTGACCAGGGGTTGAACTAACCACTGGACAACCAGGGAATTGTCAAGACGTTTTAAAACATTACAGAAACTGAAGGATTCAACATCAGCAGACCAGCAGTAAAAGTAATGTGAAAATAGTTCTTTCAGATAGAAGGAAAATGATATGCATGGAAATACAGAACTACACAAAGGAACTAAGGCTACTGGATGGTAACTAAAGGGGTAAAGATAGAAGACATTATTCTGATTAAATCTCTTTAAAGAAAAAATTGACTAAAGTAAGAATAATAACCATGTAAAATACACAGAAGAACTGTACAACAAAGATCTTCACGACCCAGATAATCACGATGGTGTGATCACTCATCTAGAACCAGACATCCTGGAATGTGAAGTCAAGTGGGCCTTAGGAAGCATCACTACGAACAAAGCTAGTGGAGGTGATGGAATTCCAGTGGAGCTATTTCAAATCCTGAAAGATGATGCTGTGAAATTGCTGCACCCAATATGCCAGCAAATTGGGAAAACTCAGCAGTGACCACAGGACTGGAAAAGGTCCGTTTTCATTCCAATCCCAAAGAAAGGCAATGCCAAAGAATGCTCAAACTACCGCACAATTGTACTCATCTCACATGCTAGTAAAGTAATGCTCAAAATTCTCCAAGCCAGGCTTCAGCAATATGTGAACCATGAACTTCCTGATGTTCAAGCTGGTTTTAGAAAAGGCAGAGGAACCGGAGATCAAATTTCCAACATCCGCTGGATCATGGAAAAAGCAAGAGAGTTCCAGAAAAACATCTATTTCTGCTTTATTGACTATGCCAAAGCCTTTGACTATGTGGATCACAATAAACTGTGGAAAATTCTGAAAGAGATGGGAATACCAGACCACCTGATCTGCCTCTTGAGAAATCTGTATGCAGGTCAGGAAGCAACAGTTAGAACTGTTAGGAACAACAGTTAGGAACAGTTAGGAACAACAGACTGGTCTTAAATAGGAAATGGAGTACGTCAAGGCTGTATATTATCACCCTGCTTATTTAACTTCTACGCAGAGTACATCATGAGAAACGCTGGACTGGAAGAAACACAAGCTGGAATCAAGATGGCCGTGAGAAATATGAATAACCTCAGATATGCAGATGACATCACCCTTATGGCAAAAAGTGAAGAGGAACTAAAAAGCCTCTTGATGAAGGTGAAAGAGGAGAGTGAAAAAGTTGGCTTAAAGCTCAACATTCAGAAAACGAAGATCATAGCATCTGGTCCCATCACTTCACGGGAAATAGATGGGGAAATAGTAGAAACAGTGTCAGACTTTATTTTTGGGGGCTCCAAAATCACTGCAGATGGTGATTGCAGCCATGAAATTAAAAGACGCTTACTCCTTGGAAGGAAAGTTATGACCAACCTAGACAGCCTATTCAAAAGCAGAGACATTACTTTGCCAACAAAGGGTCGTCTAGTTAAGGCTATGGTTTTTCCTGTGGTCATGTATGGATGTGAGAGTTGGACTGTGAAGAAGGCTGAGCACCGAAGAAATTGATGCTTTTGAATTGTGGTGTTGGAGAAGACTCTTGAGAGTCCCTTGGACTGCAAGGAGATCCAACCAGTCCATTCTGAAGGAGATCAGCCCTGGGATTTTTTTGGAGGGAATGATGCTGAAGCTGAAACTCCAGTACTTTGGCCACCTCATGCGAAGAGTTGACTCACTGGAAAAGACTCTGATGCTGGGAAGGATTGCGGGCAGGAGGAGAATGGGACGACAGAGGATGAGATGACTGGATGGCATCACTGACTCGATGGACGTGAGTCTGAGTGAACTCCGGGAGTTGGTGATGGACAGGGAGGCCTGGCGTGCTGCGATTCATGGGGTCACAAAGAGTTGGACATGACTGAGGGACTGAACTGAACTGAATATCCCAAGTCCGGGGTCGGGGCGGCAGCCGAGAGGAACTACCCCGTGTCTGAGGTCAGGGGATGCATTCGTGAGTGCCAGGCTGCGACTGTGGAGGAGCAGCTGAGAGGAGGTACCCCAAGTCCAAGATCAGGGGCGGCAGCTGGGAGGAGCTACCCCACGTCCAAGGAGCGGTGGCTGCGCAGGCACAGGAGGGCCAAGAGGAGCTACTCCATGTTCAAGGTCAGGAGGGGCAGCAGTGAAGAGATACCCCTCATCCAAGGTAAGGAGCAGTGGCTGCACTTTGCTGGAGCAGCCATGAAGAGATACCCAAGTAAAACGGTAGGTGTTGCAAGAGGGCATCAGAGGGCAGACACACTGAAACCATAATCACAGAAAACTAGTCAATCTAATCACACTAGGACCACAGCCTTGTCTAACTCAATGAAACTAAGCCATGCCCAGTGGGGCCACCCAAGACGGGCAGGTCATGGTGGAGAGGTCTGACAGAATGTGGTCCACTGGAGATGGAAATGGAAAACCACTTCAGTATTCTTGCCTTGAGAACCCCATGAACAGTATGAAAAGGAAAAATGCTAGGATACTGAAAGAGGAACTCCCCAGGTCTGTAGGTGCCCAATATGCTACTGGAGATCAATGGAGAAATAACTCCAGAAAGAATGAAGGGATGGAGCCAAAGCAAAAACAATACCCAGCTGTGGATGTGACTGGTGAGAGGAGCATGGTCCAATGCTGTAAAGAGTAATACTGCATAGGAACCTGGATGTTAGGTCCATGAATCAAGGCAAATTGGAAGTGGTCAAACAGGAGATGGCAAGAGTAAACGTCAACATTCTTGGAATCAGCGAACTAAAATGGACCGGAATAGGTGAATTTAACTCAGATGACCATTATATCTACTACTGTGGGCAGGAATCCCTTAGAAGAAATGGAGTAGCCATCATGGTCAACAAAAGAGTCCAAAATGCAGTACTTGGATGCAATCTCAAAAACAAGAGAATGATCTCTGTTCGTTTCAAAGGCAAACCATTCAGTATCACAGTAATCCAAGTCTATGCCCCAACCAGTAATGCTGAAGAAGCTGAAGTTGAACAGTTCTATGAAGACCTACAAGACCTTCTAGAACTAACACCCAAAAAAGATGTCCTTTTCATTATAGGGGACTGGAATGCAAAAGTAGGAAGTCAAGAAACACCTGGAGTAACAGGCAAATTTGGCCTTGGAATATTGAATGAAGCAGGGCAAAGGCTAATAGAGTTTTGCCAAGAGAACGTACTAGTCATAGCAAACACCCTCTTCCAACAACACAAGAGAAGACTCTATACATGGACATCACCAGAT
Source organism: Bos grunniens (assembly GCF_055505025.1). Taxonomy (NCBI): domain Eukaryota; kingdom Metazoa; phylum Chordata; class Mammalia; order Artiodactyla; family Bovidae; genus Bos; species Bos grunniens. Next base: position 79,694,347 of record NC_141194.1, on the reverse strand, counting down.
GGTCAACACCAAAATCAGATTGATTATATTCTTTGCAGCCAAAGATGGAGAAGCTCTATACGGTCAACAAAAACAACACCGGGAGCTGACTGTGGATCATATCATGAGCTCCTTATTGTCAACTTCAGACTTAAATTGAAGAAAGTAGGGAAAACCACTAGACCATTCAGGTATGACCTAAATCAAATCCCTTATGATTATACAGTGGAAATGAGAAATAGATTTAAGGGACTAGATCTGATAGACAGTGCCTGATGAACTATGGACTGAGCTTCGTGACATTGTACAGGAGACAGGGATCAAGACCATCCCCACTGAAAAGAAATGCAAAAAATCAAAATGGCTGTCTGGGGAGGCCTTACAAATAGCTGTGAAAAGAAGAGAAGCAAAAAGCAAAGGAGAAAAGAAAAAATTTAAGCATCTGAATGCAGAGTTCCAAAGAATAGCAAGGAAAGATAAGAAAGCCTTCTTCAGCAATCAATGCAAAGAAATAGAGGAAAACAACATAATGGGAAAGAATAGAGATCTCTTCAAGAAAATTAGAAATACCAAGGGAACATTTCATGCAAAGATGGGCTTGATAAAGGACAGAAATTGTAGGGACCTAACAAAAGCAGAAGATATTAAGAAGAGGTGGCAAGAATACACAGAAGAACTGTACAAAAATGTTCTTCATGACCAAGATAATCACAATGGTGTGATCACTCATCTAGAACCAGACATCCTGGAATGTGAAGTCAAGTGGGCCTTAGAAAGCATCGCTATGAACAAAGCTAGTGGAGGTGATGGAATTCCAGTTGAGCCCTTTCAAATCCTGAAAGATGATGCTGTGAAATTGCTGCACTCAATATGCCAGCAAATTGGGAAAACTCAGCAGTGGCCACAGGACTAGAATTCCAATCCCAAAGAAAGGCAGTGCCAAAGAATGCTCAAACTACCGCACAATTGTACTCATCTCACATGCTAGTAAAGTAATGCTCAAAATTCTCCAAGCCAGGCTTCAGCAATACGTGAACCGTGAACTTCCAGATGTTCAAGCTGGTTTTAGAAAAGGCAGAGGAACCAGAGATCAAATTGCCAACATCCACTCGATCATCGAAAAAGTAAGGGAGTTCCAGAAAAACATCTACTTCAGCTTTATTTACTATGCCAAAGCCTTTGACTGTGTGGATCACAATAAACTGTGGAAAATTCTGAAAGAGATGGGAGTACCAGACCACCTGATCTGCCTCTTGAGAAACCTATATGCAGGTCAGGAAGCAACAGTGAGAACCGGACATGGAACAACAAACTGGTTCCAAATAGAAAAAGGAGTACGTCAAGGCTGTATATTGTCACCCTGTTCATTTAACTTCTATGCAGAGTACATCATGAGAAACGCTGGACTGGAAGAAGCACAAGCTGGAATCAAGATTGCCGGGAGAAATATCAATAACCTCAGATATGCAGATGACACCACCCTTATGGCAGAAAGTGAAGAGGAACTAAAAAGCCTCTTGATGAAGGTGAAAGAGGAGAGTGAAAAAGTTGGCTTAAAGCTCAACATTCAGAGAACGAAGATCATGGCATCTGGTCCCATCACTTCATGGGAAATAGATGGGGAAACAGTGGAAACAGTGTCAGACTTTATTTTTTGGGGCTCCAGGGTCTCTGCGGATGGTGATTGTAGCCATGAAACTAAAAGACACTTACTCCTTGGAAGGAAAGTTATGACCAACCTAGACAGCGTATTCAAAAGCAGAGACATTACTTTGCCAACCAAGGTCTGTCTAGTCAAGGCTGTGGTTTTTTCCAGTAGTCATTATTGGATGTGAGAGTTGGACTGTGAAGAAAGCTGAGTGCTGAAGAATTGATGCTTTTGAACTGTGGTATTGGAGAAGACGCTTGAGAGTCACATGGACTGCAAGGAGATCCAACCAGTCCATTCTAAAGGAGATCAGTCCTGGGTGTTTTTTGGAAGGAATGATGCTGAAGCTGAAACTCCAGTACTTTGGCCACCTCATGTGAAGAGTTGACTCATTGGAAAAGACTCTCATGCTGGGAGGGATTGGGGACAGGAAGAGAAGGGGATGACAGAGGATGAGATGGCTGGATGGCATCACTGACTCGATGGACGTGAGTTTGAGTGAACTCTGACAGTTAGTGATGGACAGGGAGGCCTGGCATGCTGCAGTTCATGGGTTCGCAAAGAGTCGGACACGACTGAGCGACTGAACTGAAATGAACTGATGTTAACACAAATGTAAAACGTATGGCAACAATACTGCAAAGGCCAGGAGGGAAGATATAGAAGTATACTCTTGTTCTTATCCAATATATATATGGCATAATAGCACTTAAAGATAGACTGTGATAAATTAAATATACTTTAAACCCTAAAACAATCACTAACATAACAACTAGTTATGTCTAATAAGCCCACAACAGAGATAAATAGGAATTTAAAATGTAATTCAAAAGATAGGAGAAAAAGAAGGAAGATATTAAAAATAATGCATAAGACAAAATTTAAACACCTAATGATAGAGTAGACTTAAATCCATTAATACCAGTAGTTTCAATTAAATATTAAAAATCCTAACATTGGAATTAATAGTTAGATTGTCAGATTTGATAGAAAAGGAAGATGCTACCATATGCTAACAACAAGAAACTGCCTTTCTCCATAAAGACACAAATAGGTTAAATATAAAAGGAAGAAGAAAGATATATCATGTAAACACTCAGAAAGAAACTAAACTAGAAGAAAGCTGAGGTGACTCTATACTATCAGGGAAGTATACTTCAGAGCAAAGAATATAACCAGGGGACTTCCCTGGCGGTCCAATGGTTAAGAGTCTGTGCATCTCTTGAAGGGGGCATGGGTTTGATCCCTGATTGAGGAACTAAGACCCTGTACACCACACACAAAAAAGCCACCCTAACCAGGAATATTTAAAAAGTCATTTTATAATGACAAAGATGTAAATCCACCAAAAGGACATTATAATCCTAAACATTTATGTATTTAATAACAGCTTTAGAATATATGAAGGAAAAATGAAAGAACTTTAAAGAGAAAGACAAATTCACAGTGTTGGAAATTTCAAATAGTCTCCTATCACTGCAGATGGTGACTGCAGCCATGAAATTAAAAGATGCTTACTCCTTGGAAGGAAAGTTATGACCAACCCAAAGCATATTGAAAAGCAGAGACATTACTTTGCCAACAAAGGTTCGTCTAGTCAAGGCTATGGTTTTTCCTATGGTCATGTATGGATGTGAGAGTTGGACTGTGAAAAAAGTTGAGTGCCAAAGAATTGATGCTTTTGAACTGTGGTCTGGAGAAGACTCTTGAGAGTCCCTTGGACTACAAGGAGATCCAACCAGTCCATTCTGAAGGAGATCAGCCCTGGGATTTCTTTGGAAGGAATGATGCTAAAGCTGAAACTCCAGTACTTTGGCCACCCCATGCGAAGAGTTGACTCATTGGAAAAGACTCTGATGCTTGGAGGGATTGGGGAAAAGAGGAGAAGGGGACGACAGAGGATGAGATGGCTGGATGGCATCACTGACTCAATGGACGTGAGTCTGAGTGAACTCCGGGAGTTGGTGATGGACAGGGAGGCCTGGCGTGCTGCGATTCATGGGGTCGCAAAGAGTCGGACACGACTGAGTGACTGATCTGATCTGATCTGATTAATTGATAAAAGAAACACTGTTTTGCACCCAGGTGGTGGTAGGGTGGTGAAGACAAACAATGAACAAATAAAGAAGTCTGAGATATGAATAATAAAGTACTGAGAATGTCAGATGGTAAAAAAGTATATATTTACAATGTCAGACAGTACTAAGTTCTGTGGAGAAAAGTAAAGCAGGGTATGCGAAAAGGGAAGAAGGAATGAGGAAGAGACGCTCTTTTATCTAAGCTGTCCAGGGAATCTCGTGCTGAAGCAATGAAAGTTGAGCAGAAACGTAAAGACAAGGGAATAAGCCATATGGTTTTCTGAGAGGAAATCATTTCAATAGAGGCAAAAGCTTTGAGGGGGTGGGAAACTTGGGAGTATTGGGAGTCAACAAGGAGGCCCATATAACTAGAGAAGAATTAACAAGCAGGAAGAACAAGGCAAAAGGAATGCAGTAGAGAGCCAAATAATGCAAAGGTTCACAAGTCCTTAAAAGACCCTAGTTTTTATTCTGAATGAAATGAGAGATCATTAGAAAATTCTGAAGAACGACATGATGCAACTTACATTTTAAAAATACCAATCTGATTCTTCTTCTTTTTTTTAATTGAAAACAGACTAGAAAGAAGCAAGGATGGAAAGGAGACTTGGTAGAAGGCTGTTATAACTGAAGTAAGAGATTTCTAGGGCTGGGGTGATAGTTGTGGAGGTGGTAAGACATGATCAGATTCTGGGCATATTTTGAAGGTAGAGTCAATAGAATTTGCTAAAGGATTAGTTGTGGAATGTGAAAGAAAGTGACAAGTTACAGATGACTCTGAGGTCTTTGAGCTGAGCAACTATTAATAGAAGGATGGAGCTGACATTTTCTGAAATGGGGAAAAATGCAAGAAGAGTTAAGTTTTGAGGGACAAAGAGAATGATTAAAAGTGCTATATGGGAAGGTTAAGTCTCAAATGCATCATACATCCTAGCAGAGCTGTTGAGTAGGTAACAGGCAATACAACTCTGCTGTGTGTGTGTGTATGTATATATATACATATGTACACAGAAATACACATGCACATGCAGATGTTCATGCATATATACAGAAAACTGGTTTAAGGGGAAAATACCAAAATATTAAGGCTTGTCATTTCTGGGGAGTAGGATAATAGATGATTCTTTTTTTCCTTTATGACAAAATTTTCCTATTTTTAAACAATAAAGCTACATTATTCTGATAAACAGGAAAAAACTAAAATTTTGTTTTGTTTTTAAAGAAGAAATTAGGTGACTGTTCTGAAAATGAGAAAAGTGAAAGTAAGAGTTTTGTAAAGAAAAGGCCAAGATTGAATATCACCATTTTGAAGTTTGGGTAATTGGGGCTTTCTCAAGAGAATGTTAGGAACCTGGTGAGGAAGCTTAAGATAGAAATGAAAGAAACTGACAATGTATGGCAAAAACTACTACAATATTGTAAAGTAATTAGCCTACAATTAAAATAAATTAAAAAAGGAAAGAAACTGAGAAGGAAGGTAATAACAGAAACTTCAAGGACAAAAAACATGTGAGATAAAGAATCAGTATTCAAAAAGGGAGAGAGTGGGTTAAATCCAGTTTAATGCAGGAGATATAGAAGATGAGGGCTCAAACCCTGGGTCAGGAAGAGCTGCTGGAAGAGGAAATGGCAATCCACTCCAGTATTCTTGCCAGAAGAATCCCATGGTCAGAGGAGCCTGGTGGGCTACAACCCATGGGATCACAAAGAGTTGGACATGACTGAATGACTGAGCACACACATACACACAAGTGAAATTTGAGACAGATGAATGTTTCTAGATTTGGGTATAAAAAGTTATCTTATACCTGAACTGAATTCTAAAGCCTAAGTGAAAAATTGTTCAAGCTGGTTTTAGAAAAGGCAGAGGAACCAGAGATCAAATTGCCAACATCCACTGGATCACGGAAAAAGCAAGAGAGTTCCAGAAAAACATCTATTTCTGTTTTATTGACTATGCCAAAGCCTTCGACTGTGTGGATCACAATAAACTGTGGAAAATTCTGAAAGAGATGGGAATACCAGACCACCTGACCGGCCTCTTGAGAAATCTATATGCAGGTCAGGAAGCAACAGTTAGAACTGGACATGGAACAACAGACTGGTTCCAAATAGGAAAAGGAGTACGTCAAGGCTGTATATTGTCACCCTGCTTATTTAACTTCTATGCAGAGTACATCATGAGAAACGTTGGACTGGATGAAACACAAGCTGGAATCAAGATCGCCGGGAGAAATATCAGTAACCTCAGATATGCAGATGACACCACCCTTATGGCAGAAAGTGAAGAGGAACTAAAAAGCCTCTTGACAAAAGTGAAAGAGGAGAGGGAAAAAATTGGCTTAAAGCTCAACATTCAGAAAACGAAGATCATGGCATCCGGTCCTATCACTTCATAGGAAATAGATGGGGAAAGAGTGGAAACAGTTTTTTTTTTTTTTTTTTAAAGAAAAAAACAGACTTTATTTTTTGGGGCTCCAAAATCACTGCAGATGATGACTGCAGCCATGAAATTAAAAGACGCTTACTCCTTGGAAGGAAAGTTATGACCAACCCAAAGCATATTCAAAAGCAGAGACATTACTTTGCCAACAAAGGTCCATCTAGTCAAGGCTATGGTTTTTCCTGTGGTCATGTATGGATATGAGAGTTGGACTGTGAAGAAGGCTGAGCACTGAAGAATTGATGCTTTTGAACTGTGGTGTTGGAGAAGACTCTTGAAAGTCCCTTGGACTGCAAGGAGATCCAACCAGTCCATTCTGAAGGAGATCAGCCCTGGGATTTCTTTGGAAGGAATGATGCTAAAGCTGAAACTCCAGTACTTTGGCCACCTCAGGCGAAGAGTTGACTCACTGTTAAAGACTCTGATGCTGGGAGGAATTGGCCACCTCACGCGAAGAGTTGACTCACTGGAAAAGACTCTGATGCTGGGAGGGATTGAGGGCAGGAGAAGACGGGGACGACAGAGGATGAGATGGCTAGATGGCATCACCGACTCAATGGACGTCAGTCTGAGTGAACTCAGGGAGTTGTTGATGGACAGGGAGGCCTGGCGTACTGCGATTCATGGGGTCGCAGAGTCGGACATGACTGAGCGACTGAACTGAACTGAACTGAAGTGAAAAATGGAAGAAGAAGGGGCAATTCCAGCAGAAACACCAGGACACAGAACACAGAGATATGAAATCATGTTGGAATAAAGGAAGGAGTACTATGGTTCCTAGCTGTAAAACGTGCCAGTGCAAGAGTACACAGGCTGAGGCTTACAAGCTAGGCAGAAACTCACTTCAATCTTGTGGGTTAAGCCAAACATTTTAAGTTTTATTCTAAAAGTTAGAAAAAGAAGATTAATAACTTGGAAACACATGTCAGGCCTGTGCTTTAGAACCATCACTCTAAAAAAAAAAAAAAAAAAAAGAACCATCACTCTTACACCATTGGCACAGAAAACAGATTTAAAGGTAGGCCAAACTTGAGAAACGAGGTATGGCTGCGAACTGTTGCAATAGTCCAGGTAGAAACGTAGAAAAGACAGGGCCTGAGCCAACATCACTGCAACAGGAATGGAGAGGTTGAGACAGATGTAAATAATGTTAAGAAGTTAAGATACAAATAATGTTAACAAGCTAAAGTTTTCTGTGACTGACTGGATTGGGAAGAATGTGTAAGAGAAAGCAATTTCCAATGATTCCAAAGTTGACTATATAAACAGTGGCACATTCACTCAAGGTGCACTATACAGGAGAAGAAATAGATTTGGGAAAAGTAAGTCCAGTTTGGATTGTAAGGTAGTTTGGAAAAGACATCAATGAAATGTATGCATTTGGAGAAAGCAAGCTGTTCTTGTTTCCATACATTAAAAGTTGGGGTTCTGAAGCCAGACTTCCTGGGTTTAAATTCTCACTATACCATTTACTGTGTGACCCTGAAAAGCTATGGCAATTTCTGAGCCTCAGTTTCTCACCTATAAAATGGGGATGACAATAGCAACAACTTCTTAAGTTATTATGAGGATTAAATGAGATCATACAGCTAAAACACTAAGAATAGTATACATACAACAACCATTTAACAAATGTTAATTCTCTCTGTGTGTTATTCTGTACCCACACCCTAGCCTTCAACTTTTACATTCCCATAGGAATAACTCAGAAGTTGAGTTTGGTGCAAATTTTCAAACCACCAAAAAGAATAAATAGAAACTTTCAAGGTCCTCTAGTTCTCTGGAATTCATATACCTGGATTTAGACTATGTATTCATATAGAAGAAGTGAATAAAACCTAATGAAAAAGAAATTAAAAAGTGAACTATAACATAGAGAACAAATACAATCAATGATAACACATTATTCCTGATCATAATACTAATACAATAAATGTCTGCTAAATGGATAAATATTGAGAGCAAGAGAATGAGATGGTTGGATAGCATCATCAACACAATAGACACAAGTTTGAGCAAACTCAGGAAGATAGTGAAGGATAGGAAAGCCTGGTGTAGTGCAGTTCATAGCATTGCAAAGAGTAGGACATAACTTAGCGACTGAACAACAACAACAGGTGGATAAATGATTCTGTCATCAAAACAAAATGCAGGTATGAGCACAAAAAGTTTAAGTCAGCATTCTTGCATTTGTTTACATCAAAAGTCAATTTAACTTATATTGTATAATACATTAAAAAAATTAAAAAGCCATTTCTTCTTTAAATTATCTCATTATATTAAATTGATATCAATTATTCTATTAAAACCTACATATAGGAACATTACTGTCAAAGGATCAACTCTCATTATACAATATTGACCATAAGAACTAAGATATTTTTATACCTCTTTTCGCATTCCATAGTTTGTTTTGGCTTGTTTCTTATGACATAAGTTGAATGATTAAGAATCCTAGAAGCAAATCAGCACATTAATTTCATAATATATTAAAGAGAATAGTGTATATACATGATATAAAAATGTCGATAATAAACTGCATCTGGTCCATGAAGATCTTTGCTAGAAAACAATATTTAAATATTATTTAGATCAGATGCCCATAAGTTCACTGGCTATTATGAAGGAATGAAGCTCACCAATTCTTCCATGCATTTTCTTTTATAAACCCTTTATCGAGGCTTGGATATTTTCCAGCCATGTTATTTTCCTGTGCATATCAAACTTTTAGCTGAGATAGAAGATAAAGAGATGCAGATTGTTTAAGTATCATCATAACTGACTTCATTTTTCCCAGCATAGCAAATGATAAGGCCATGTAGAAGTAATAAACAATCATTTTGCCAAATAATAAACTTTAATTCCAAATGCAAAGTCAGCGCTAAGGTTCAATTCTTTAAAAAAAATCCACAAGTCTATAAAACTTTTAATAACAGAATGAAACAATATATTTGAAGAAAACCAAAAAAAGAAAGAAAAATAAAGACTGATAAACCATTACATGAGAGAACCATTTGTTCATAATTTTATAGAATTCTAAGTATTGATCTCAAAGTCAAAAGCAATGAATAATAATCTATCTTTAATATAAGTAACTAATATATTTGAATTAATATTTATCTATTTACTATGGATATAAATGTTAATTTTCCATTTTAAAGTTTAGTTTTATAGGTAGTAGAATATCTGCCTTTTATTCAAAATAATATAACCAGATGTCAACTATCAAAAGAGTACACAGAAGAAGAGAATTTCAAATTAAAGATACATATTGACTATTAAAATATATAATGAAATAAATATAAGTTCATAATTACAGAAAGATGGTTTCATAAAGAAATCAATTTCCACTACCCCAGTTTTTCTCACTAGCTAAGATCTAGTAGAGCCTCAACAGGAGGAAGCTACAGAGAGAGGCAAATGACAAGCATCACATACAAAGCAGTGTAGCTTTGCACCAAGTAATTTCTAGATTACTGACATCTTTATTCTTCTTTGTGTGGACAGGCACTAAAATTGTATTGAATCCCCAAATGCAGAGGAATTTAGATAATAAAATATCTAAGAACATCAGGAAAAAATATATCATTAAAGACTAATTTTTTAAAAAGGAAGTGAATCCTAAGAATTCTCTTCACATGGAAAAATATTTTTTCTGTTTCTTTATCTGTGTATGAAATGATGGATGTTCACTAAACTGCTTATGATAATGATTTCATGATTTATGGAAGTCAAATCATTATACCAAACACCTTATACAAGGCTGTATGTTAATTATATCTCGATAAAACTGAAAGAGTAAAAAATTGATTTAAAAAGGAGATGTATCCTTTTTAACACTGCAAAGTTCCTGGGAGAGGGGGAGGGTCAGAATTATTCCCTTGGAAGGGGGCATCAAACTACAATGCTCCCCACTGCAGTAAATTCGGAATTCTCCCCACACCACACACACTAGTGTTGTGACTAATAATGTGCATGAGTCACATTAGAGGAGAAAGAAAAATATTGAGCTCTACTTACTGATATAATATATTTTATATTAAAAATTCTCTGAAAAATTTTACTCTGTACATTGATATTTAATGTTTTACTGTGTGATACTCAGAGTCAAAATAAATGTCTGTTTTATCTAAATATCTATTCTAGATTATTAAAACACTTCCCTAATCCAGGTACCAATACTAAATTTTAGGTAAAAGAGTATATATATAATTCAGTTGCATTAACCTGGCCACTTAATACTTAAGGTGTCCACAAACTCTAGATACCTTGATGCACGTCCTGCTGCTCTGGTCCTCTGGAAGAATTTTTCACTGAATGATGCTCTATAACATAAAGGCCTCCGTCTGTATTCATATTTCACGTACATCAACCAAACCAAAAGATGGAAGAAGTAAGATGTTTTGGGAGAGGATAGGGAAGTCATTAGTAAAGCAAGCAGAAAAGAAAGAATGGATAGATTTTAAGGGTTGAGAGAACTACCTAATTAGTTATAACAAGCTAGAAGTTAACATAATGCTCCTCAAATTAAGAGTTCATATGATCAGAAAAAGAAAAAAAATCACATGAAAAAGTAATGTACATAATTTCTATAATTCAAAACTAAAATACTAAACTGCTCAAAATCTGATTTTGCTTTACATGATCCTTAAATAATTATACTTCAATAAAACTTTTCATAATTACTTTTTAAAATTTAACTGTATTACATAGTACTCAGAAGTACATCTTTCCACAGTAAGTAAAAACTCTCAGGACACACATAAAAGCAAATCAAATAATTATTAAAAGTAAATATATATTAGAAAATACTACAGAATAAGCTAACAGGAATGAACATGCTGTGGGAACCAATCAACGGAAGCTATTCATTGCAAAAGTCTTCATATAATCATTTCTTAGCATGAAAATCAAATTTTAAGAAGCCAGCTAAACATTTACTTAATAAGCCACATAGTAAGAAAATCAGTATAAGAAAGAACAGTAGCCACTTCTCTAACACTAAGATACATAAGTAGAGTTGGTGGAAATTTGAAGAATTGGTTAAATAATTTACAGAGCAATATTATTTTAAGATAATAGTTTTTTATTTAACTTCCAAAATTATAATAAAAATAAAATTATGATTTGTGGAACAGCTATTTTAATATAGACAAGGTCACTGACTCAAGGGGACTTCAATACACTCAAATACAAGTAAAAATAATCCGATCTTTTAAGAAAGAGGATAAAGATTAGCTTTAAAATTTTAACAATAAAATGTCAATATAAAGTAGTTTAATATATGCATCTCAATTAGACAAAGAAGGGCAGTATTATAAATAACTAGGTTTCAGACTTTGAACACTTAGGATTTATCTACTTGATGGTTTACTTGGTGATCTCTTTTCCCACCCTTTTTGATTACTAATTCTGTGCAATATTCTCTTGTTATTTTCCTAGGATAGTTTCATCTACCAAGTACTAGTATAAACCTTATTAAAGAATTACATATATCTTTTAAAAAAACAGTGTGAACTAAAGTGGCAAAGATGCTCTAAGAAAATCATCACTGAACTCAACATAAGCTGTTTTTAAATTCCCTCTAATTTTGAAGAACAATGGCTGGCTTCTTTTAGATTTAGCTGAGAGTTAACACTGCATTTACTTTCCACGAATAGCTAGCTAAAGAACAGCTATATAATAAGCATACAGTCAAAGTAGAAATCCTAAGTGGTACTTCTTGCTATACAAGAATAATCTTACCCCAGATAAATTATTTTAAATCAAGACTAACAATAAACAGACAAAAACATTGCAACAATTATATTAAAACTTAAAAAGAAATATCAAAACTTCTGGTTGATTTGCAATTTTAAATAGCATTTCAGATTCATTTAATAAAGCTAGAATCTAAAACAATACTTTGTGAAAGGGGAAATCTACAGCCAGAGAAGGTATAAAAACTCAAATCCTCTAAGGAATATATTCTTTTAGAAGATTACTTTTGACTTTTAGACTCACTAAAATTTATGTGTTGTAACAGTAAACAATAATTTTAATTATCTAAATCTAAGAGATATAAGCATTAGCAGGATATTTTAGAAGGAAGGATGATATGATTTAATGGAGAAAATAATAGATTCAGCATAAGAAAATTCTGAGCCCAGTTTAAGTTTAGCCATGAACAGAATTGGCTAGGGATCTAAACTGTCTATAGATTACATATTTTAAAAGTAAAATGTACTCCTTACTTTATGTCCAGATATCATACAATTTTAATGCCTTCAAAAATTAGACATAGTTATTATAATATTAATGTCACTGATTATTAATCCAAAAAGCTCTTATATTTATATGCACTAACATCTGAAAAGGAGAATGGAAAACAGTTCAGAGAAAGAAATTAATTTTGCATAAATTTCAAAAATAACAAAAATTATGTAGAGAGAACATATTAACTAAATTAATGGTTCCTACTAGCTTTAAATTTGATCTCATTTTCAAGTAATTAACCAGTAACAGTACTAACAAATACCTACTATGTACAAGGCAGAGCTAGGTACTGCTTTGTATTTATTACAAACGATCAAAAAGCAAGACCTATGAAACATCATTTGATGTATTTAGGTTGAAAGAGTAATTTAAGTCAGAGGGATAGATGTAAAACTAATACAACAATAGGAGAAAAATGAAAATATAGAAATGATATATATGGCTATATTAAAATCTAAAATTATACACTCAAATGCAATTCTTGACATGAGGGAAATACATATTGTTGTGGGTTCTTATAAAATCAATATTCTCTGTTCATAATGATAAATCCAATTTTTTCACCTGCCAAGTAGGGGAGGTATAAACTTAACTACTTTGTAAACTACATAGAGCAGGTGGTGGCTTGCTTCATCAAAACTCTTAAACCAATGGGGCCATCAATACTTTAATTATACTGAAGGGGAGAAAACACATACAACCTCATAAGTAGTCAATTTTTAAAAAGGCCCATTAGAAATGAATCACAGGAAAGATTAGAAGATAAGCTTCAAAAAGGATGACAGAAAAGCGTGATAGAGAGTTATGACAGAAGAAAAATGTCAATTGGGAATGAGGATACATTAGATATAGAAGGGATAAATATATTTTCTAGTATGGTTTTTAATTCTATAAATGTAGTAGCAGTGCAAAAAGAGATACTTAGTGGTTATTTTAAAAACTATTATAGTGGCCCCTAATACCACACATCAGTCATTGAATAAGTTTTAATAGTAATTATTTTTCAAAACATCTTTAAGAAAATGCCAACATACTTTTTTAAACATCCTAAAACATGGTCCTGTGATCCATAAACATTTATTGCTTTGAATATGTAAAAAACATACCAGTTATCCAAGTTAAATGCACCAAAATTATTCTTTTAATTTTCTCAAAACAAACAAACAAAATCTCAGTTCTATTTTATTATTTCGAAATTATTAATATAAATGTAGCACTCTCAATACATGAAGATGGCAATAATAGCCAACCCTCAGCAGCACGCAGAACCTTCTCTGTATAAAAAATGGACTTGCACTGATTTTATACTCATTAACACAAGGTCCTGCTCATTGCCAATAACATGCATTTGGCGAAAGCCTAGCCAGAGGGAGAAATGCTCATTGACCAAGACACAGACTAAAGTGAACCTGTGATTCTCAAACTGTCACACTGATTTAATCAGTGATTATATAATTCAATTTTAAGGAGTTTACACATATCCCGAGTAACTCAAAATCAGATAAAAAGCACACTATATACTTGTGACATGTACTTGGAAAGAATGCTTATAACATATCATGCTATTGTGAGCTAAGATGAATATCAATTATTATTATTTAGCACAAAGGAATAAAAAAGATACTGAAGCAATAAATAGAATGACTATATGAGGATAAAGTATTCTGTTAATTATATATGTAATTTTATATTTCTTTCCTAAGTATTTCCTATTATCTTTTAGTAGACGGTCTTCTTGTTTACTGTTTGACAATCTTTAAATATCAAATTTAATGATTATAAAATTTGCCCATTTAAATCTCATTACTGAAAAAAATACCTGTTCTTCTGCTCTTGCTGCAATAACTGAACAGCTATTTTCCTCAAATCAGTTACTTCCTTCAAACCATCATCCTCTTCCTCAGTAAGTAGTTGTTCTTTCCCAAGTCTGAAAGGTAACATAAACATGATTATCCAAAAAGTAAGGCAGATGATATTTTATGCCAGCTTTCAGATGTAGAAACCATTTTTTGTTTTTAATAGCACATGAAATGTTCTTGTATTTAAAATGTTAAAATAAGAAATAAAGAATATTGAAGGAATATACAAACATATTAATATCTATCCTCTCTACTCAATAGGAAATGTCGCATTCTGGTTATATTAATATAATTAATGGCTAACAAAGTAAACTGCATTACCATTTTGTAATTTCTGAAATGTGAAATGGCCATAGTAATTTAACAATGCATATTCTCCATCTTGAGTATAATAAGGACCACCGAGCTCTATTTGCCTATCTTTAGAAATAAATAGAAAATGTTATGAAAATTTTTCATTTTATCAAACCACTCTGCTTTTATCAGTTCATTTATTTTGATTTTTAAAATCTCTGTGTAAAATGTTTAAGTAGTAGAAATGCAAAATAGATTCAGATAAGATTGGAAAATTTGCAAGAAAAATTCATTAAAATATATGTATCTTTTTTATCATTCAAAAGAAAACAAAGAAATTTTAAAATTTTTCTCTAAACTCTAGCAATCTTATCCCAAAGGCATTTCATTTAAAAAATGGTGTCAGTGACTTCCCTGGCAGTCCAGTGGTTAAAACTCTGCATTTTCACTGAAGAGGACACAGATTTAATCCTTGGTGGGGAAACTAAGATCATGCATGCTGCATGGTAAGGTAAGTAGGCAAGTAAGCAAGTAAATAAATAAACAATGGTATCAAACCTAAGACTCTGTATCTTTACCATATCTTACATGCTACTGGAGTCTCTCAAGGTAAGACAACTGTCCTCATGCAATAACATGAGAAAGTAAGAGAAAAATGAAACACAGAGAGTAAAACAAAGCACTGTATCTCCTTATGGAGCACCAGAGATGATTAATTAATGACTATTAAAAAGTTTCCAATGAGGTCATTTGAGGGAAGCACAATACAGAGAAAAGAGAAAAACTTGGGGATCAGAAAGCTAGACTCAAACCCAAGGTTCTAGTGGACACTAGCTAAGTGGTTTTAGATAAGAAACTTTATAGTCTCCCAGCTTTACCTTCCTTATCTGTAAAAATGTGGACAATATCCACCCTGTAGGATTTAGTGACAGAGAAGGCAATGGCAACCCACATCAGTACTCTTGCCTGGAAAATCCCATGGACGGAGGAGCCTGGTGGGCTGCCGTCTATGGGGTCACACAGAGTTGGACACGACTGACGCGACTTAGCAGCAGCAGCAGGATTTAGTGAAGATTAAGTAAGAAACATAGCAAAGCATGTAGCACAGATCCTGGTAGATGGTAGGTATTCAACAAACACTCTTTCTTTTCTGAAAAAATGTGGTAGGTCAATTTCTATCATTTCATAAGATAAAGGATACAGAGAAGATCCAAAGTAAATTATTTTAATAAAATAAAGAAGTAAATACCCTTAAAATTACCATAACCAGTCTCATGTAATGTAAAGTTTATTAAACCAAGAGTCAGAACACCTCAGTTTGAGACACTTGAAACTCCAGGTCTCAGTTTCCCAATTGGTCAAATTATACCAATACCATCTGTTTTAAAGAACAGCTAAATAGCTTAAATGAGGCAATGTATGGGAAAGTATCATTTTCTTCAATAATAGTAATAGGGGACATTATAATTACACTTATGGAGAAAAACAGTGTATATACTACATTTAACTTATATGTTTACTATAATTTTCAGCTTCATTGAGGAAAGCAGGCAGATGAAATATTCACAAATTAACTATCTGAACTTAACAGGTAAATGAACAAAGAATTTATTCATTCAAGCTTCAGAAATATCTATGATATTTCAAGTATTAATAAGCAATACTTCAATTTGCAAATTCAGGTGTGCTTACCTTTTTGCATCTCCCAATTCTTCATTTTTCTGAGATTTTTCAGGACCTTTCTCTTTTCCCTTATACAAAAGAAAGTTATCATTTTAAATTATATGGTTCACTTTTGTGAGATTAAGGAGAACTTGGTATTGATATTTGTTCAAAGTTTTCTTTACCTTAAGGAAAGCAACAAATGATCCAATATGTGCATCTCCTTGTTCAGGAACTACTACATCATTTGTGTTGGCGTCAGTAAAATCATACACCTCCTGGTCTAAGTATAGATTAATACTTATTAGAAAACATGAATAGTAAACAGTGTGCTCTGCCACTGCAGTGCTTAGAAAAAAGTATCTTTTTCTCAATAAAAGAGTTGATCAAAGATACTATAATTTGGGGGCTTCCCAGGTGGTGCTAGTGGTAAAGAACCCACCTGCCAATGCAGGAGATGCAAGAGATGTTGGTTCGATCCCTGGGTCAGGAAGGTCCCCTGGAGGAGAGCATGGCAACCCACTCCAGTACTCTTGTCTGGAGAATCCCACAGAGAGAGGAGCTTTACAGGCTATGGTCCATAGGTTGCACAGAGTCGGACATGATTGAAGCAACTTAGCAAGCACGCACACACTATTATTTTTAAAGCCCACTTTAAAAAATATATTCATTTTTAAAAAGGGATATATATACATGACATAAAAACAGCAGACACTTTATGAATTACCTTTCTGAGAATCAGGTTTACTTCCTGTTGAGTGACTGTCATT
Source organism: Bos grunniens (assembly GCF_055505025.1). Taxonomy (NCBI): domain Eukaryota; kingdom Metazoa; phylum Chordata; class Mammalia; order Artiodactyla; family Bovidae; genus Bos; species Bos grunniens. The sequence continues at coordinate 79,677,359 of NC_141194.1, read as the reverse complement.
TCTTGATGTCTGCTCTCTATTTGATTCTGAGACTTGAGAATGAAGGCTGATTGTGTCATCATCTGATGGCTGAATGCAATAAGTAAAAAGTAAAAATGAGGCATTTTAAATATATGATAAGGATTGTTTTAATTACATATATGAAGTACAGAACACCTGATTTAAATCTCCAGTTTTAAAACCAAAAATTAATATGAGGTTTACTGTTTTGCTTTTAAAACTGCACGTCTTTTTTTTTTTAACTTGAGGTCATAAAATGCAATGCTGATCACATTTTTAAGCAAAATAAATGAAATGTGTGCAAGTGCCTATCTACTTCAAAGCTCCAGTAAATTGTTTGTTTGTTTTTCTAATAAAATTTTAAAATAAAATAGTTCAGTAATAGAAAAGACTCACTTCTGTTGTAGACAATCGTTTCTCTCCATTATCACTTCCAATTCCAGAGTCAGGACCATGATTTTTATTTGGATAAAAATCTTCCATACTATGGAAATACAAATTCTAAGGGCAGTTAAGGTTTTCTTCTTAAATAGATAATACATAATTGACCTAGAATTTTGCTAGATAATATAGAATATACATTTTTGATATGTAAGATCCTTAAAAACATGAGGAGAAAAATACTGGATCATATAAAACACTTTATTCATGTCCCTCATGTAATATTTTCATGTGCTCTATTGTAAAATAGGTTACAATAGCCTTAACAATAGCCTATTATTTATTCTGAGAGATTCAGAAAAGCAGATAGTCCCGCTAGAAAATCATCTTGATAAAGACCTATTTTTCTTATGAGTTTGTCAAATTTTACCATATAATGCTGAAATGTTTTTTAACCTTAATACAACCATTTCTTCTTCATTATCTCTAAAAATATATTTAGCTTCATAAATAAGGACCATTAAGTAATTAAGAGAAAAAAGGTCAAAAAACGCCTGTAAAGCATTGAATAAGCAATTGTTTTGGTGTGAGGAAAGAGCTGTCCTTGTAAATTTCTGAATTACAGAATACCACCGAAGTTACAAAATAGTTTTCACTTTAATTTGCAAATTTATCATATACTGTACATTGACCACTGGTTATATGCCAAGAACTGGGCTAAGTTTTTCTTAAAGTATTTTAAAGATAATACTTCATATTCCTTGTGAAAATTCTAGCAGGTTATTGGTGCTTTCTCATTTTACAGAAAAAGAAACTGAGGCCAGAAAGGGTTGAAAAAATGACTCAATGACATACAACTTGCAAATGGAAGTCTAAGTTTTATCCCAAGATTATCTAACACTGAAGTCCCTGATCTGTTATATTTCTTCCCCAAATACTGATTTTATACTTTTCAGGAGTATATCAACAAACTTAGGGAAGCAATTACCAAGGGTTAAGGCACTATGCTGAACACCTGAGATGAGATGAATTTTAATGTTTGCTTTCAATGCATTCTCAGCCCAGCGGGGGAGTATGCTTATCTGTTCTGAAGGATATGACAAAGGTAAACGGGGCTTCCCAGATGGTTCAGTGGTAAAGAATCCACCTGCCAAGCAGGAGACGAGGGTTTGATCCCTGGGTTGGGAAGATCCCCAGAGAAGGAAATGGTAACCCACTCCAGTATTCTTGCCTGAGAAATCACAGTCAGAGGAGCCTGGCAGGCTATAGTCCATGGGGTCACAAAAGAGTCAGACACAACTTACCAAATAAACAACAAGAACAAAGGTAAATATAAATTTCTCCTTGGGAAGGTGAGGAAAGGCTTCACCCAAGAAAGAAGCATTTGAGATTAATCTTGAAGGATGAAAGACAACAATTGCTAGCATTTGCTGAGTGTCTACATTGTATTAGATACTATGCCAGGTGCACCTCATATTTTATTTATAATGAAATTGTACGATTTATGCATTATTATTTCTTCTTACAAATGAAGAAATAAAGCTAATAAAAGTTAACTTTCCAAGGGGAAATATTATGACATTTACTGAGTATCATTTACTGAACTAGTTGCTAGGCACACATTTAATTCTCACAACAAGCTTTTGAAATATGTATTGTTAACATTTTAAATAAAGAAACAGGCTCAGAGAGATTAAATAACTTACATAGGCCAAGGAGGAACTAAGAGGTTTAATGAATTAATCATTAAACCATGATTAGAACTGAAATCCATCTGACTCCACCACCCAATAATACATCCATATACTATACTAACATACATTGGTGTGTTTGAAACAGATGACAATGATAATAATAAGCTATTTGTTGAGGAATTAATAAGACACCATGATAAATACTCTACATGCATTATTTTATTCAATCCTGACAACATCTGTATGATTATTTTCCTTTTCACATACAAGAAAGCTAAAAACCAGAGATGATATGATACAAGGACATACAGTTATTAAGAGTTGGAGAAGAGCTTCACAAGGATATTATGTCTGACTGCAAAAGCTGAAGATAAGTGTAACTACTGCAATGCCTATATAGAATAAAGAGTTTACAAAATATCAAGGAAAGGTATTCTAAGTAGTAAGAACCATATAGCCAAGAACATGAGTGAGAAACTAGAAAGTACATACAAGAACTAAGTAATTCAATACCAGCTCTGTGTGAGAGATAAGTACACCCAAGAGCCACAAATAAACTCTATTGATCTGTCCTGTCCAATACAGTAGCCACTAGTCATGCTTGGCAACAGAGCATTTGAATGTAACTAGTCCAAATTGAGACATGCTACAAATGTAAAATACATGCTAGATTTCAAAGATTTAAAAGAAAGTGAAATAACTCACTAGTGTTTTATATGTAATTATATATTGAAATTTCAATTATGTAGAAGCTTTATACAGTCAGCAAAAACAAGACCGGGAGCTGACTGTGGCTCAGATCATGAACTGTTTATTGCCAAATTCAGATTTAAATTGAAGAAAATAAGGAAAACCACTAGACCATCAGGTATGACCTAAATCAAATCCCTTACAATTATACAGTGGAAGTGACAAATAGATCCAAGGGATTAGATCTGATAGAGTGCCAGAAGAACTATGGATGGAGGTTCAAGACATTATACAGGAGGCAGTATTCAAGACCATCCCCAAGGAAAAGAAATGCAAAAAGGCAAAATGGTTGGGTGAGGAAGCTTACAAATAGCCGAGAAAAGAAAAAAAGCTAAAGGCAAAGGAGAAAAGGAAAGATATATACATCTGAATGCAAAGTTCCAAGGAATAGCAAGGAGAGGTAAGAAAGCTTTCCTCAGTGATCAATGCAAAGAAATAGAGGAAAACAACAGAATGGGAAACTAGAGATCTCTTCAAGAAAATGAGAGATACCAAGAGAATATTTCATGCAAAGATGGTCACAATAAAGGACAGAAATGTTAAGGACCTAACAGAAGCAGAAGATATTAAGAAAAGGTGGCAAGAATACACAAAAGAACTATACAAAAAAGATCTTAGTGACCCAGATAACCACGATGCTGTGATCACTCACCTACAGCCAGACATCCTGCAGGTGCAAAGTCAAGTGGGCCTTAGGAAGCATCACTACAAACAAAGCTAGTGAAGGTGATGGGATTCCAGCTAAGCCATTTCAAATCCTAAAAGATGATGCTGTGAAAGTGCTGCACTCAATATGCCAGCAAATTTGGAAAACTCAGCAGTGGCCACAGGACCGTAAAAGGTCAGTTTTCATTTCAATCCCAAAGAAAGGCAACGACAAGGAATGTTCAAACTATGGCACAACTGTAAGCATCTCACACGCTAGCAAAGTAATGCTCAAAATTCTCCAAGCCAGGCTTCAACAGTACATGAACCAAGAACTTCCAGATGTTCAGAGCTGGATTTAGAAAAGGCAGAGGAACCAAAGATCAAATTGCCAACATCCATTGCATAATAGAAAAAGCAAGAGAGTTCCAGAAAAACATCTACTTCTGCTTTACTGACTATGCCAAAGCCTTTAACTATGTAGATCACAACAAACTGTAGAGAATTCTGAAAGAGATGGGAATACCAGACCACCTGACCTGCCTCCTGACAAATTTCTATGCAGGTCAAGAAGCAACATTTAGAACTGGACATGGAACAACGGACTGGTTCCAAATCAAGAAAGGAGTACATCAAGGCTGTATATTGTCACCCAGCATATTTCACTTATATATAGAGTACATCATGCAAAATGCCAGGCTGGATAAAGCAAAAGCTGGAATCAAGATTGCCAGGAGAAATATCAATAGCCTCAGATATGCAGATGACACCCTCGTTATGGCAGAAAGCAAAAAAAAACTGAAGAGCCTCTTAATGAAAGTGAAAGAGGAGAGTGAAAAAGTTGGCTTAAAACTTAACATTCAAAAAACTAAAATCATGACATCCAGTCCCATCACTTCATGGCAAATAGATGGGGAAACAATGGAAACAGTGTCAGACTTTATTTTCTTGGGTTCCAAAATCCTTGCAGATGGTGACTGCAGCCATGAAATTAAAAGATGCTTGCTCCTTGGAAGAAAAGCTATGAGAAACCTAGACAGCATATTTAAAAGACATATAAAAAATAGACATTACTTTGCTGACAAAGGTCCATCTAGTCAAGGCTATGGTTTTCCAGCAGTCATGTATGGATGTGAGTTAGACCATAAAGAAAGCTGAGTGCCGAAAAATTGATGCTTCTGCAACTGTGGTGTTGGAGAAGACTCTTGAGAGTCCCTTGGACTGCAAGGAGATCAAACCAGTCAATCCTAAATAAAATCAGTTCTGAATATTCATTGGAAGGACTGATGCTGAAGCTGAAGCTCCAATACTTTGGCCACCTGATGAGAAGAACTGACTCATTTGATAAGACCCTGATGCTGGGAAAGATTGAAGGCAGGAGGAGAAGGGGACGACAAAGGATGAGATGGTTGGATGGCATCACCAACTCGAAGATCATGAGTTTGAGCAAGCTCCACGTGTTGGTGATGGACAGGGAAACCTGGCATGCTGCAGGCCATGGGGTCACAAAAAGTTGGACACAACTGAACAACTGAACTGAACTGACATACTGAAATGACATTTTTAATATATTGGGTAATGTAACATGCATTATTAAAATTAATTTATTATTTTTTAAATGGGTTACAAGAAAATTTAAAAATTACCAATGTGGCTCATATTGCCTTTCTATTGGATGGCACTGCTAGACACCATCTTCAAAATCTATCTCAATTCTGTCCACTCCTTTTCATCTCTACTGCAATAACCCTATTCTAGACCCCTTGATCTTTTGGTAGTACCACAACACCCTAACTAGTCCCTGTGTTTTCACTTGTTTGCTTCCAATGTATTCTCTCTATAAGAGCCAAAATAGTTCCTTTAAAAATAATTTAATCATGTTATCCTCCTGTTTATAATTGTCCAATGACTACCCACTGTACTTTAAATAAAATTCAAACTTCTTACCACAACCTCCAAAGCCCCCGTATAACTTCAGCCCTGACTAACTTTCCAAAGTCAACTTGTACCACAATGCTGGCCTCCTCTCAGGTTTTTTTTTTTTTTTTTTAACATACCAAGTTTCTTTCTAACTTAAGACCTTTGCACATGCCATTATTTCTGCCTGAAATGCTCTTTCCCTCATTCTTTCCACAGCTAACTTTTCTCCTTTCAGGTCTTGACTTAAAACCTCACCTTCCCAAAGAGACACTCCTCAACCACACTCCTGAAACATGTTCCTTCCTTTCAAAGCACTCACCAAAATTTAAAATTATGTGTGTGTGTCTGTGTTCTTGTTTTATTTAACAACCAACTCCTCCACTAGAATGTGAGCTCCATGAGGGCCGAGGCCAATATGTAATTCAACAAACCCTGAATCTACTGGTAGGCACTCAACTTAAATAAATAAATGACTAATATAATGTATGTCATTACTAAAGTAATTTTGAAATAAATATAAAAGCATACTAATAGAGATTAGTATATGAATTAATTCTAATTTTTGTAGAATTGTTTGGGCTACTATCATTTATAATATTAAGCAAACTAATCTTTGGCAACTAAATTTAATGCTCAGATTCTTAATCATTCTAAGGCAACAAAAATATTTGAGAAAAATCCTATTTCAGATTCAAAAACTTGCACTGTTAACAATAATACTTACTATGTTGGCATTCCATGTAGTCTAAACTATGCCATAAATACAATAACAAATCTTTAAGTATTTAAGTCAGGGACAGTCTCCCTTTGTATAGTCTCATGCCACTCCAAATTATTTTCCATAGTATTGGATGGAATTATGTTTTCATAAAATCTTTCAGTCTAATCTACGTCTCAAAAGGATGAATTAAAAACAAAATATCAAATCTAACATTTCAAAATCTTTTGAGGAAAAAATACCAATATCAAACAGAATATCAATGATAAATCATCCCTTATCCATAAAGAATTGAATAAAAAAATATCCATATAGAAATGCATCAAGAAAACAGAGGTGAAACGTAACCAACCACAAATGTCTTACTCTTCCACTAACCTCAGTTCAAAGTCAAATTCTACTTATTCCAAATTTACAGCATAGTGATTACAGTAGAACATTAACAGTTGTCAAGTGCTGAGAAATTAGTTCTTCTGTACTAGAATGTCAGAAGTACACTTTTACTTTACATTTTACTACTAAAAGCTTTAATAATAAATTTTTTGAGAAAACTCCAAATTTATTCTACTATCAGAGGTTCACTCTATGATGGTGATATTTCACTTCAGCTAATTACTGATTTTAACACTGGACCAATCATCCTAACTATATTCATTTCACTCAAAATAAACAAATATCATCTATATATAGAGAGAAGACACCATCATCATGAAATTAGAATCTTACAGAATATTACATTACCTGTCTGTGAGAGGTTGGGAGGGCATTCTTTTACTCAATGATGGAAGATCCAGAGAATCTGGTTTCTTATCCATTCTGCAACACGCTTGGATATTTAAGTATTTAAATATGTGTACTTTACCTTTTAAACATATCTGTCAATAAATAATAGAGTAAGATTATAGTTCCAAATATATAAAGTCATTTACTAATTTATTAATAAATTTTAATAACTTCAAATTACTCTGAGATATAACAATCATGATACTTTACATATTTAAATACTTTGTACTTCTGACACTAGGTGAAAAAAATCTGACAGAACTGACAATAACTAAAACTATTGTAGTCTCTGTTCTTATTATAAAAAACTAAGTTAATTTTTCTGTATTTCCCTGAACTATTTTGTTAAAAGCACAATGTACAAACCACTAAGCAATATAAAGTTTATAATTCATAAAAGTTGCCTTCACTAGAAAAAATGCTGCTGCTGCTAAGTCACTTCAGTCGTGTCTGACTCTGTGCAACCCCATAGACAGCAGCCCACCAGGCTCCTCCATCCCTGGGATTCTCCAGGCAAGAATACTGGAGTGGGTTGCCATTTCCTTCTCCAATACATGGAAGTGACAAGTGAAAGTGAAATCACTCAGTCGTGTCCGACTCCTCCCAACCCCATGGACTGTAGCCCACCAGGCTCCTCCGTCCGTGGGATTTCCCAGGCAAGAGTACTGGAGTGGGTTGCCACTGCCTTCTCCAGAAAAAATGAAAAGAAATATATTCTTTATAGTGGTAAGAACAGAAAGAAAAAAAATAACCCATGTAATTCTTTAAAGTAACCTCATCAGAACCACTAAGTCTAAAGACTGGAAGAAAGTTAATCAAAAGAATGCAAATACAGGATAAATTTGTTGAAAGGTGTGATGGTAAGCCACTTAAAATAAAACAAAACAAATTTTTAAATCGTCAATTCAACTAATATAATATCCAGGAAAATTATTTTCATTGACAATAAATTAAAAAAAATAATAAGGGGGAAAATACTGTGTGAAAGAAAGTACTTTATATAAAAAAGATAGACAATGAGCAGTAGGGAAACAATAAGTTGGCTTTACAAAGGATAACTGCAATCACCATAAATGTTATCAAATAAGTATTTCTCAAAATTTAGAATAGAAAATATTGTTTTATGGATGTACATAACCTAGCAACACACAAAAACAATCAAAGAAAACAACAGAGATAGCACATTAAAACGTAATTATCATTCCAGGTAGAAAGGAAAAATGGTTCTTAGGTAAATCTAATAGATACCAGATCTGACTTGACCACTGAAAAATTTCATTTAAAAGGAAAATGTAAACCATTTGTGCTTTAGAACATAAATATATTACCAATTAAAATGTATCCTATTATCTATCCAAATTTATAAAAATTATCTATTTCCAAATTAAATGCTGAAAAATTACTTTTGTAAATTTAATTTATATCATCATAATTCACATACAGTTTTAAAATCAAAGAGAATTATAAAACAGTTAACAAAAAATTAATCCCCTGTTCCACCCCTTTGGGCTTCCCTGTGCTGTGTCTCTAATAATAAACTATGCACCTGTTTTTCAGAGGTTAAAGTGTCTGCCTGGAATGCAGGAGACCCGGATTCGATCCCTGGGTCGGAAAGATCCCCTGGAGAAGGAAATGGCAACCCAATCCAGTACTCTTGCCTGGAGAATCCCATGGAGGGAGGAGCCTGGTAGACTACAGTCCATGGGGTCGCAAAGAGTCGTACACAACTGAGACCCAGTCCCCACATTTAACTCTTTCAGTTGGTTTCTGCTTTTTACCTTCATATTTATAAATAACATGGTTCTAGTGGTATTTTTTATTTTTCAATTATAGATTTTATTTATCAAGATCTTACTAAGGAGGATGAGGACTTAGATTTCTTGTTATCAACACCACTGACGTACCAGATAGATGGGCCCCAGTCTGAGCAGCTGAAATCCTCTGTGGATAGATACTTCAAGATAAAGATAATGGCAGGAACAAGGAGGAACTGAGTCCTGCTTGAACTTGGATAGAAGATAAAGAGACCACATATTTCTCATTCTTAAGGTCAAAGAGGCCTCTCTGACTATACATGTGCAGAAAGGTTCCTCAGTAGGTCAGAGAAGGGAGGGAGCACCAGACCATAATATGCTCTTCTTCCCAGAAGCCCTTGCCTTGGAATCCATCTTGGCTAAGAGATGCACACACACACAGGGGAAGACCCTGAGTTAAACCAAATAGGGATTCAGAGCCAGGCAAAAGCCAGATGATTGGCCAAAGGAGACTTGGAAAAAGTGCCCTATATGAGTGATTTAGGGCTGGTGTGCTCCTCCTCACTGGCTGGGGAGGGGGAGCAGGGGGGTGGTGCTCAGGGTCGACCACACACACTTTCTCTCCAGTATGTATCTCTGCCTTGCTTCTCTCTTAAACAAACTGTTTCTCTGTGTGCTCTCCGACTTGTGTGTGTTAGTCGCTGAGTTGTGTCCAACTCTGCAACCCCATGGACTGTACCCCACTAGGATCATCTGTCCATGGACTTGTCCAGGCAAGAATACTGGAGTGGGTTGCCATACCCTTCTCCAGGGGATCTTCCCGACCCAGGAATCGATCCTGGGTCTCCTGCATTTTAGGTAGATTCTTTATCGTCTGAGCCACCAGGGAAGTGCTGTGTCTCTAATAACAAACTATGTACCTGTTTTTCCAGTTTTTGCCTCCTTGAAACATTCTTACTTTCAAACAGGGGCAAGAGACAGCTAAATTTTGCTTCTAGCCTCTAGGCAGAGGTTCAATTCCTAGACAGGGAACTAAGATCTTGCTGCAAGCCACTGCTCACTGCCATCTGCATGAGATCACCACCACTATCACATATCATCAAACCACCATTCTCCCATCACCAACACCTATCAACTCATATAAACATACTTCCTCCCTCTTCAGAAGCATAACATAGTGGTTGGAACATGAACTCTGGAGTTAAGATTGCCTTGGTTTGAAACCAGGCTCCACTACATGCTAGTCATGTGACCTTAGAAAAGACAGAAAACAGCTACAGCTCTGTTTTCTCTTTTATAAAATGAAGTATAATGACAGTACCTATTTTATAGGGTTGCTATAAGAAATGAGTGAATGCACGTAAAGCATGTTCAATACAGTGCTTGGAGCATGGTAAGTGCCATATAAATCTTTGCTATCATTACATCTATGTCACAATTTTTCATTAAATCAAAATCTAGTATTTACAACAATATGACCAAGAAAGTAGTCACAGATGAACCACAGAGGTTAGTTAGACTCATTTCCTTTCTCTTGTAAGTTTTTGTTTTTCCTAAAGTGACTACTTGCCCCATTTTTCTACTTTGTTTAATTTTCTGATGCAAAGAACTGACTCAATGGAAAAGACCTTGATGCTGGGAAAGATTGAAGGCAGGAGGAGAAGGGGACGACAGAGGATGAAATGGTTGAATGGCATCACCGACTCAATGGACATGACTGTAAGCTCTGGGAGTTGGTGATGGACAGGGAAGCCTGGTGTGCTGCAGCCCATGGGGTCACAAAGAGTCGGACATGACTGAGCAACTGAACTGAACTGATAATTTTCTGTGTGCCTACTACTAATTCATTCCTGACTCTGACAGAATTGTAAAATGTCTCTCCATACTGACATGTACATCAACTCAACTATTAACTTCTTTATTCTTTTTCTATTTTCTTCTGGGAGACAACCCTCCCCCGACCAAACTGATTGGTTGCTAGACTCTAGGTCCATGCATACCAATCTATCTTAGACATGAAGAATTCTTAATTTGTTCCTTCATTTTGATATAGTACACCCTCTACTGGCTGGCTTTCTAGTAAAGTGTTCAGTTCAGTTCAGTTCAGTTCAGTCGCTCAGTTGTGTCAAATTTCTGAGATCTTGCATGTTTGAAACTGTCTTTTTTTTTTCTATCTTAAAATTGACTGACAGTTTGAGATTACAAATTTGGGAATATTCCTTCAGTCACTGAAGGCATCATTCTAACATCTTCTAGTTCCTCATGCTGCTGCTGAGAAGTCATTCTGATTACCACCACTATGAATGTGACCCATTTTGTCTTCATGGAAGCCTTTCAGTCTCTGTCTTTCATGTTAGAAATTATTTCTACAATGTCTAGTGATCCATGGCTGTCTGTTCATTTTCAAAAGAAAAATGATAAGAAGTCAAATGGAAGCTCTTTGTAAGAGGGAGAAGTTTATCAATGGTCAGCCCATGTCTAGAGAACAGATTGTGACTTGTGCTTCAGGGACTGCCAATGATCAGTATAACTATAGGTCTTTTCTCCTAGTTCAATCAGTCTACCAAGAGAGAAATCACCATCCTAAGTCACATAAGAGAGGCTGCCAGCATTCTGGGAGCCAAGCAAGAGAAGTCTACTGACACTCCCAATATTCAGTATGTATGCATTCACTGTTGTCAGTATGGGATCTCATTCGTGTCCATAGCTGTACCTGCAGCCCCTAACTCTGGTTGAGTCTCTCTACAGCTGTGCTATCCAATACAGTAGTCACTAGCCACATGTGGCTATTTAATCTAAATAAAACTAAAAACGCAATTCTTCAATCACACTATATACTTTCAAGTGCTCAACAGCCACTTGTGGCTACCATATGCTATGCTATGCTATGCTATGCTATGCTATGCTAAGTCGCTTCAGTCGTGTCTGACTCTGTGTGACCCGATAGATGGCAGCCCATCAGGCTCCGCTGTCCCTGGGATTCTCCAGGCAAGAACACTGGAGTGGGTTGTCATTTCCTTCTCCAATGCATGAAAGTGAAAAGTGAAAGTGAAGTCACTCAGTCATGTCTGACTCTTCACCACCCCATGGACTGCAGCCTACCAGGTTCCTCCGTCCATGGGATTTTCCAGGCAAGAATACTGGAGTGAGGTGCCATTGCCTTCTCTGGTGGCTACCATATAGGACACTACAAATATAGAACATTTCCATCATTACAGAAAGTTCTAATAGACAGCGCTGCTCTAAAGAGTAAATTCCAGGCTTATGCTGAGGGAAGGAATGATACTCATTTCACTGATGAGCTGAGGAAGAGAATCTGAGAGAATCCACCTACTCTTCAGAGAAAACCCTAGGTTTCTGCTAAGGCAAGGGGCAAAATCAGTACAAATTTAGATCTATATTGTTGAATATATTAACAACTAGTCATGTAAAACTATTGAAATTTCAATTAATCAAAATGAAATTAAATGGAAAATGTTGTTCCTTAGTCACACTAGTCATATATCAAGTGCTCCATAGCAATGCTACTGCTGCTGCTAAGTCACTTCAGTTGTGTCCAACTCTGTGTGACCCCATAGACGGCAGCCACCAGGCTCCCCCATCCCTGGGATTCTCCAGGCAAGAACACTGGAGTGGGTTGCCATTTCCTTCTCCAGTGCAGGAAAGTGAAAAGTGAAAGTGAAGTCGCTCAGTCGTGTCCGACTCTTCGTGACCCCATGGACTGCAGCCTACCAGGCTCCTCCATCCATACAGAGGAAAACAATAGAATGGGAAAGACCAGAGAGCTCTTTACGAAAATGAGAGACACCAAGGGAACATTTCATGCCATGATGGGCACAAAAAGGACAGAAATGTTAAGGCCCTAACAGAAGCAGAAGATATTAAGAAAAGATGGCAAGAATACACAAAAGAACTATACAAAAAAGATGTTAGTGACCCAGATAACCACGATGGTGTGATCACTCACCTACAGCCAGACATCCTGCAGGTGCAAAGTCAAGTGGGCCTTAGGAAGCATCACTACAAACAAAGCTAGTAAAGGTGATGGGATTCCAGCTAAGCCATTTCAAATCCTAATAGATGGCACTGTGAAAGTGCTGCACTCATTATGCCAGCAAATTTGGAAAACTCAGCAGTGGCCACAGAACTGGAAAAGGTTGGTTTTCATTCCAATCCCAAAGAAAGGCAATGCCAAAGACTGTTCAAACTATGGCACAACTGCAAGCATCTCACATGCTAGCAAAGTAATTCTCAAAACTCTCCAAGCCAGGCTGCAACAGTACATGAACTGTGAACTTCCAGATGTTCAAAGCTGGATTTAGAAAAGGCAGAGGAACCAGAGATCAAATTGCCAACATCCGTTGGATCATAGAAAAAGCAAGAGAATTCCAAAAAAACATCTACTTCTGCTTCATTGACTATGCTAAAGCCTTTGACTGTGTGGATCACAACAAACTGTGGAACATTAAATAGATGGGAATACCAGACCACCTGACCTGCCTCCTGACAAACTTCTATGCACGTCAAGAAGCAACAGTTAGAAACAGAAATGAAACAGTGAACTGGATCCAAATCGAGAAAGGAATACATCAAGGCTGTATATTGTCACCCTGCATATTTCACTTATATAGAGAGTACATCATGCAAAATACCGGGCTGGATGAAGCACAGGCTGAAATCAAGATTGCCAGGAGAAATATCAATAGCCTCAGACATGCAGAAGACACCACCGTTATGGCAGAAAGCGAAAAGGAACTGAAGAGCCTCTTGATGAAAGTGAAAGAGGAGAGTGAAATAGCCAGCTTCAAACTCAACATTCAAAAAACTAAAATCATGGCATCCAGTCCCATCACTTCATGGCAAATAGATGGGGAAACAATGGAAACAGTGTCAGACTTTATTTTCTTGGGCTCCAAAATCCCTGCAAATAGTGACTGCAGCCATGAAATTAAGACACTTGCTCCTTGGAAGAAAAGCTATGACAAACCTAGACAGGAGAAGGCAATGGCACCCCACTCCAGTAGTCTTGCCTGGAAAATCCCATGGATGGAGAAGCCTGGTGAGCTGCAGTCCATGGGGTCACTATGAGTCAGACACGACTGAGTGACTTCACTTTCATTTTCACTTTCATGCACTGGAGAAGGACGTGGCAACCTACTCCAGTGTCCTTGCCTGGAGAATCCCAGGGATGAGGGAGCCTGGTGGGCTGCCGTCTATGGGGTCACACAGAGTTGGACATGACTGAAGTGACTTAGCAGCAGCAGCACCAGACAGCATATTGAAAAGGAGAGACATTACTTTTGTGACAGAGGTTCATCTACTCAAAGCTATGGTTTTTCTAGTAATCATGTATAAATGTGAGAATTGGACCATAAAGAAGTTCAGTTCAGTTCAGTTCAGTCAGTCATGTCCAACTCTTTGCCACCCCATGGACTGTAGCATGCCAGGCTTCCCTGTCCATCACCGACTCCTGGAGCTTGCTCAAACTCATGTCCATTGAGTTGGAGATGCCATCCAACCATCTCATCCTCTGTCATCCCTTTCTCCTCCTGCCTTCCATCTTCCCCAGCATCACAGTCTTTTCAAATGAGTCAGCCCTTCGCATCAGGTGGACAAAGTATTGGAGTTTCAGCTTCAACATCAGTCCTTCCAATGTATATTCAGCAATGACTTCCTTTAGGATTGACTGGTTGCATCTCCTTGCAGGGACTCTCAATAGTCTTCTCCAACACCACAGTGCAAAAGCATCAATTCTTCAGCACTCAGCTTTCTTTACAGTCCAACTCTCACATCCATACATGACTACTGGAAAAACCATAGCCTTGACTACAGACCTTTGTGGACAAAGTAATGTCTCTGCTTTTTATTATGCTGTCTAGTTTGGTCATAACTTTCCTTCCAAAGAGCAAGCATCTTTTAATTTCATGGCTGCAATCACCAACTGCAGGGATTTTAGAGCCCCCAAAAATAAAGTCAGCCACTCTTTCCACTCTTTCCCCATCTATTTGCCATGAAGTAATGGGACTGAATGCCATGATCTTTGTTATCTGAATGTTGAGCTTTATGCCAACTTTTTCACTCTCCTCTTTCATCAAGAGGCTCTTTAGTTCTTCTTCGCTTTCTGCCATAAGGGTGGTGTCATCTGCATATCTGAGGTTATTGATATTTCTCCCAGAAATCTTGATTCTAGCTTGTGCTTCATCCAGCCCAGCGTTTCTCATTATGTACTCTGCATAGAAGTTAAACAAGCAGAGTCACAATATATAGCCTTGACGTACTCCTTTCCCGATTTGGAACCAGTCTGTTATTCCATGTCCAGTTCTAACTGTTGCTTCCTGACCTGCATACAGATTTCTCAAGAGGCAGGTCAGGTGGTCTTGTATTCCCATCTCTTTCAGAATTTTCCACAATTTGTTGTGATCCACACAGTCAAAGGCTTTGGCATAGTCAATAAAGCAGAAGTAGATGTTTTTCTGGAACTCTGTTGCTTGCTCGATGATCCAACAGATGCTGGCAATTTGATCTCTGGTTTCTCTACCTTTTCTAAATCCAGCTTGAACATCTGGAAGTTCATGGCATAAAGAAGGCTGAGCGCCAAAAAATTGATGCTTTTGAAGTGTGGTGTTGGAGAAGACTCTTGAGAGTCCCTTGGACAGCAAGAAGATCAAACCAGTCAATCCTAAATTAAGTCAATCCTGATATTCATTGGAAGGACTGATGCTGAAGCTGAAGCTCCTATACATGGCTACCTGATGTGAAGAGTGAACTCACTGGAAAAGACCCTGATGTTCAGAAAGACTAAAGGCAAGAGGAGAAGTGGACAACAGAGGATGAGATGTTTGGATGGCATCACCAACTCAATGGACATGAGTTTGAGCAAGCTCTGAGAGATGGTGAAAGACAGTGAAGTCTGGCATGCTGCAGTCCATGGGGTCACAAAGAGTCTGACATGACTGAGTGAATGAACAATAGTATTGGACATCACAGATTATACAACATTTCCATTATTTAGAAAGTCCTATTAAATAGCAGAGCCTTAGATATTCTACAGACCTTCATGTTTTAAGTCTTTCATCCCTCTATTTAGTTACATGTTTCATTCAATAATCACCAAGGAAACACCCAAGCCATTCCCAAATTTAACACAGTTAAATCACCTCGCTTCTTGTTGCCTTCTCCCATAGCAGACACAGGTTTTGGGTTTCCCCATCCTGCTATGGTAGCTACTACCAAGACTCCAGCCAGCTTTTAGTATTTGAATTTAGAAAAAAGGCACTCGTTTGCAATGAGTGGAATGCACCTTAGTAGGAAAAGAGGAAAAAAAGGCAACTCTTCTGGATGTATACAAACCCAGTGCCAGGGCACATAGCTTGGAAATAGAGTACAGGCTGGCATTTAACTACCATGCGCCTCCTCAATCAGATACTCTTGAGCAGTGTAAGTGGAGATCCTAGTTACCACTATTTCACCTATTTTCCATTTTCCAAAATTCTGTTGCCATCTCTCCCCTGCTGTCCTCTTCTCTCTCAATCTTTGTCTTCATGGGTTTAGAGTTTAGTGTACTCCTTTACTATCATTTTAGTGGATTCCACATGAATTTAATTCTCAAACTTAAAGTCAAACCAGTCAGTCTCAAAGGAAATCAACCCTGAATATTCACTGGAAGGACTGATAGTGAAGCTGAAGCTCCAAAACTTTGGCCACCTGATGCGAAGAGCCAACTCATTGGAAAAGACCCTGATGCTGGGAAAGATTGAAGGCAGGAGGAGAAGGGGGCAACAGAGGATGAGATGGTTGGATGGCATCATCGATTCAACGGAGATGAGTGAGCAAACT
This sequence comes from Bos grunniens, assembly GCF_055505025.1. Classification (NCBI taxonomy): domain Eukaryota; kingdom Metazoa; phylum Chordata; class Mammalia; order Artiodactyla; family Bovidae; genus Bos; species Bos grunniens. The sequence goes on along the minus strand of NC_141194.1, from coordinate 79,660,878 downwards.
CTGGGAGACAATAAGGGACAGGGAAGCCTGGCATGCTTCAGACCATGGGGTTGCAAGAGACAGACATGACTGAGTGACTGAACAAAAAAGTAGGAATTAATACTTTTCAACTTGAATCTTTCTTTCTGTTATGATTCCACCTATTGGTGCTAAAAATGTATTCCAATCAATCACACAACAAATCTCAAGTATATATATACCTGAGTAGGACAGAGGTAGACAGAATTCTTAGTCTATCCTTTTAAAACAACACAAACAACCAGAATTATCAGTTCACAGCAGAAAGTTGGTATCTGGGTTATCCAAATCCTATTCTCTAGAAACAAAGCTAAACCTCCTATGCAAGTGAAAAAGCCACTTCCCAGAAAAAACACTTTTGAGAGTAATACCTCAAAAACAAACTGACTCCTAATTCTGATGCTTTTGTATTTACCAGAAACATATAATTCTGAATAAAAATAAAAGAAGCAAGTATCATTGTTTTAAATTACAAACCTGTGCTGGTGGTACTTGCAAAGGATTGTTATCCAAAATTATTACTTGTAAATGATGCAGCTTCCTGTAACAAACTGGAATTTCGGTCACTTTATTACAAGAGAAATCCAGCTTGACTAAGGGAAGATCTCCTAATTCTGTTCAGAAACAAAAATAATTTAATTAAATTCTATATAGTTATTCTCTTATTCATGTGAGTAAGAACAGTGAGCATCTTACCATCTGGTAATGCCTGAAGATTATTTCTTCTTATGTTTAGCTCTCTAAGTGATTGTAATTTTCCCATTTGTTGGGGAAGAACCTGAATCTCATTGCAGCTAATATCCTAAGGAAAAAAGAAAATAAAATTATAACAAACTAATGGAGAAAGAGAGCTATATTTCTACTTTTTAATTAGAGCACATGGCTAATAGCTAGCAAGTCACCTCCAATGTCATTTCTCTAAATATGGATTATCAGGCAGATTTATATTTACATCATGAAATCAATCCAGCACAATTAACATAAATTTTTTTGTGTAAAAGTGTGAGATTATAACTTAGTAATACACAAGTCAGCATTTTGAAAATCTCAACTAAAGACCACTCTTATCAACTAAAACCAGAAGGTGCTCTTCATTCATAGGTAAAATGAAAGAGAACTATCAATCACTGGGATAATTTGTCAATTATAGTAGTTGTTTGGGCTTCCCTGGTGACTCAGACGATAAAGAATCTGCCTTCAATGTGGGAGATTTGGGTCTGATCCCTGGGTTGGGAAGACACCCTGGAGGAGCACATGGCAACCCACTCCAGTATTCTTGCCTGGAAAATCCCCATGGACAGAGGAGCCTTGTGGGCTACAGTCCATGAGGTCTCAAAGAGTCAGACATGACTGAGTGACTAAGCACAAAAAGTAGTTGTTTTGAGATACCTGGTTGGGCAGGAGGTGAGAAAGGCAAGGATTTACAGATGTGAGCTGGAGAATCAAAGCCCATGGTCAGAACTGATTTAACAAAACCTGTTTCTATGAGGGATTACAGGCTCAAAATTTGGTGGCTCACATCATAACCCAAAGACATTCTAAGAGATCTGGTCAGAACTGCCTCATGGTTATGTTAAAATGCAAACCTCAATTTAAAGGTAAACAATACCACATTTCCACAATAATAGAAGAAAGGAACAGCTTAAGTTATTAAACTGTGCAGTCCTCTCCCCCTTTCTTATCACATCAACAGAAAGGGAAGAAGAATCTGCAAGATCTCAGGCAGAAGTCATTCTAGACACACTGCAAATGAAATTCATATTCTACTGCAACTGCCCCCAATTTCCAACTTTGACTGGAAATGACATTTAGCTTGGAAGGAAAGGGGTGGCACATACATGTACTGTTTTATCAAAAGTAAAAAAGGCAGGAGGGTAAATTCAAAAGAATATTGTTGTTGTTTAGTCACTGAGTGGTGTCCAACTTTTTTGCAACCCCATGGACTGTAGCCTGCCAGGTTCTCCTGTCCATGGGATTTCCCAGGCAAGAATACTGGAATGGGTAGCCATCCCCTTCTTCAGGGGATCTTTCCAACCCAGAGATCAAACCCTCATCTCCTGCATTGGCAAGTGGACTTACCACTGAGTCATCAGGGAAGCCCCTAAAGAATATTAAATAATATCTAATCATCTATAGATTTTAAAATATATCTACATGCCATCTTCATTCAACAACTATTTATCAAATACGAACTATTTGCTGGGCACTCTTCTAGGTGCTGGGGACGTATCAATGAATAAAACAAACAAAAAGTCCTGCCCTCATAGCTCCTTATGGATACTGCATTATAGCAAAAGGAGTAGATTACACAATATGCTAGAAGTGCTATGGAGGCAAAAAACAGAGCAGGGTAAAGGAAAATTAGTGTTGGTAATATTGGAGAAGAATAGGAATTTAGATTGTTTCATAAAGTAGTTAATATTTGAGCACTATTACAGGAATTAAGAGTATGAGCCATGCCAATACATAAGAAAGGAGTATTCCAGACAGAAGGAACAATAAATGTAAAGGCTCTTAAGCAAAGCATATGTAACATGTACTAAGAACAGCAATGAATCCAGTGTAGCTAGAGAAAAGTGGGCAAGGGGAAGACTAGGATGGAGGGAAAAGTTTTGGCTTTTACTCAGAAATGTGGCCAGGTACCAGAAACTTTTAAACAGAGGTATGACACAATCTAACTTATGTTTTGACAAACATCATCTTAGCTATTGTGTTGAGGATAGTCCAAATGATGGATAAGAAAACTTCGGAAAAACATCCATTAGATACTATGGCTCCCTCCCAAAAGAGCCTAATACTGAAGATGTCCCTACAAAAAAAATAATAAAAATTTGACAGGCAGCTGCCACTTCATAGAAGAAACAAACCCGGCACAGGATACTGAACTACTCACCAATGGGTACTCTACAAAATACTCAGCTGGGATTTGAAGGCCTGAGAGTATTTCCTAGATCTAATGACAGACTTCACTATAGCTGGCTATGACATTCCTAGGATATACTGTCCTGGGAAAACATTCCAATGACAGGTAATATCCACAAATTAATTCTGTGATGTAAATTGTCAATTCAAAAAATAAAATTATCAATTAGCCACCCTAATGCAATCTATCCACTGTTACTGATTTTGAAAGTTGAAAGTGCAATAAATTTACAGTGCTAGTAAAACAATGATTAATATGTTTTAATATTCTGTTTAAATAAAAATACTACACTAAATCTCAAAATCCTAAATATTTTTGAAATTTCATTTATCCAAAAACTATCTCATGTAATGTAATTTAAAACATAGGGTTAAAAACTGAATGAAAAAGAAAGAAAAAAAGAAATTACAGAGCCATAGAATCTTTTTTAAAAAAATATTTATTTGGCTTCTTCCCGTATTATTTGCAGACACAAGATCTTTGTTGCATCATGCAGGATCTTCCCTTGCAGCGCTCTGGCTCTCTAGTGGCAAGTGGGCTTACTTGCCTGATGGCATGTGGGATCTTAGTTCCCTGATCAAGGATGGAACCTGCATCCCTTGCATTGCAAGGTGAATTCTTAACCACTGGACCATCAGGGAAGTCCCAGAATCATAGAATCTTAAAGGAGAATGTACATAAAAATCTTTAAAAACATTAACAGTGTGCATGCCAAAGACAGTAATGAACCCCTTATATTATGAATTTGTTAGATCACATCTGGCATCTTCTGTTCATTTCTGAGTGTTACATTAAAAGAGACTATAATAAAAGGGAGCATTTTAAGGATAGAAATAGCTAAAAATAAAAGGCAATAAAGAATAGAAATATAGAAACCATAAAAAGGAATAAAGGTAATAAAAATATTTAAGCCACAGAAAAACAGGTCTTAAGAGTTTGGTAAAATGGAGAGTACACACACAATAAATTATAAATATCTGAAGGGAATAAAAGTTATCAGTATCTATACTTCTTCACATGATAGTCTCAAGACCAATGGATAAAAGTGATGGGGCATGTATCTTAGTTCAAAATAAGAAAGTTAACAAAATTTTGCAAAAGAGAATTAGGGCTGCCTCAGATACACAAACACAAAGATTTGTCCACCATTGAAACTATACAACTAGATGTGTCAGGGATTCCTGCATTAGGAAGTGGTTTTATCTGATTACTTACAAGATTTCTTACAATATTAAAATTCTGTGGTTCTACAACATAATAAGACTAAACTCAAGGAAGTTTCCTTGCATTACAACTGCATATGCTTATGAATTTTAAAAAAGGCATTCCTGAAATTTCTGTTCATTACATTCTATTTGTACATTAATTTCCCACTATAAACTAATACACAAGTTCCTCAAGAAAACTTTTTGCCCTCCACACATAAAAAATCATATTTATGAACACTTGAAAAAAATCTATGTATTGGAAAAGCATTACTCAAGATAAAACAGAAAAAAAAAAAAAAAACAGCATGGTATATTGTGTAAGGTAGAAGTAACAGAAAGATGTGAAAATAGCTCACTGTTTTGAAGATTTGATTATGTTTCTCTGAGTTCATTGTCCTATAATACCTAAAATGATATGTTCAAAGTAATTACTTTAAATTATTCCTATATTTCTACAATCAATTATATATAAAGGCCTCTTTCCATTTATCTTCATTTCAAAAGTGTTATAAAATTACATGGGGATATAGACAAAGGTCATTTTATTAATTCTACTGCATGTAGGCATTGTACTCTCTTTCTTATCTCCTCTCTCTGAAGACTTCATTGAAGTCCTGTAAAACCTTAAAAAAAATAACCTTACCTTTTTCTGATCTAAGAACTTTACTATCTACAAAAAGGATAGACAATTGCTTATTTGTCTGAAAGTATTTTTTAAGATTTGTAAGCAAGTCTTCTGATCTCACTAGGACTAAGGAACAACCAAGGTTTTTATTGTAGTTGTGAGCTAAAATCAGACATAAGCAAGGGTATCTCGAAATATCATTAAAGAGAACTTAGGCATATACCAAGATTTTTTTTTTAATTAAAGTGAAATTACATAAAGGAATTAATCTCCTGAAATATAAAGATATGTGTTATGCACATTACATACAATCGATACAACTATTTTACTCACCAATTCCATTAAATCTTTTAATTTTCCGATTTCTTCTGGAATGGATACCAGTTTATTATTACTGAGGACCAAAACTTTAAGGGGAAGATCGAATAGGTATTTTGGCAATGTTGATAAAAGATTTCGACTGAAAAGAATAAGAAAGTCTCATTATGAGAAATAAGTCTGAAATGAAGTATGTTGAAAAAGAACAAATCACTTCAAAATTAAGAATTTTTCACTGAATAACAACTATTATTTAATTATTGCTTACTTTGTAACAGGCTAATATCTTTACATGCACTGTCTCATTAAATCCTCATATTAACCTAACAAGACAGGTGGTATTACCTGCATTATACAAATAAAATTAAAGGTTAAATTTGGTTAAGTCACGTGCCCAGGCACAAGCCTGAACTGTGATCTGTAATACTGTCCTACACATCACCAGCTCTCAAAACTCAGAATTTTTCTGAGCTAGAGAAAATTCTAACAGAATTCTCAAAATTCTTCCGAGCTAAAGAATTGCCAGAACCTTGCTCTCTGGTATAATTTCACTATATTCAATACCTCTACATCTCTCACTAGGGGAAGGCTCCAAGGATAAATTTGCATGCCCTGTGTTCAAATTTATGAAAGAATGAATAGAATTATACCTTTAAAAATACATAGTAACCTTAACCCATTCTCTTTTGTTGCAGGTTTATGGTAGAACAGTCTACTAGCACCTTCATTTCAGCTCATAGTTGATACAACATTCCCGTCTCTGCAGATTTATTTAAATATAAGGACAACTAACATTTGTTACTATGTAGCAGCCCATGTTCCAGAGAAGGCAATGGCACCCCACTCCAGCACTGCTGTCTGGAAAATCCCATGAATGGAGGAGCCTGGTGGGCCATAGTCCATGGGGTCACTAAAAGTCAGACACGACTGAGCGACTTCACTTTCACTTTTCACTTTCATGCATTGGAGAAGGAAATGGCAACCCACTCCAGTGTTCTTGCCTGGAGAATCCCAGGGACGGGAGAGCCTGGTGGGGTGCACCTCTATGGGGTTGCACAGAGTCGGGCACGACTGAAGTGACTTAGCAGCAGCAGCAGCAGCAGGCCACGTTCACAGCACCTCACATGAATTAACTTGACTAATCCTCACAACAACCTACTTTAGGAAGATAGATACTATCATAATGCCCATTTTACAGATGAAGAAAAAGTCTAAAAGAGATTAAGTAAACTGCTCAAAGTCACAGAGCTGGTAAGTGAGAGAACCAGGATTCAAATCCAGGCGATTTGGCTTTGGGTCCCTTACCCTCAAACTAATTTTGGCCAAATTTGCATGCCAATGTAGATTGACCTAAACTATCCCTGCTATAGACTAAATGTTTGTGTTCTCTCCACTCAAAACTATAATATTGAAGCCTAATCCCCAACGTGATGGTACATGGAGGTGGGGCTTTTGGGAGGTGATTAGTGGCCTTAAAGAGAGACCCCAGGGAGTTCCCTTGCTCTTTACTCCATGTAAGGACTCAGCTAGAAGAGAGTCATCTACCTATATAAATCAGGAAACTGGTCTTCACCAGACACTGAATCAGCTGGCACTTTGATCTTGAAATTTCCAGCCCTCAAATCTATGAAAAATAAATTTCTGTTGTTTATAACCACCCAGTCTATGGTATTCTGTTATAGTGCCATGAATGGACTAAGACAACTCTACTACCAAAATATATATAAAGTGTACCACTACATTTACATACTATCAAGCATTCATTAGCAATTTGCTATTATTTTCCCTGCTTTTCAAAGTGATATTTATAGGCTTGTACATAGCATTTTATATAACATACACAGCAATAAAACTCCAGTGTTACCCCAAGAGAGGGACTTCAAGCCCTTTTGCCCCATTTTATGCCTGCAGAGGATGTCCAGAAAAACTAGACTGGTTTAATCACATGGCACAGACTTCAATAAAAAAGGCTAATGCCCCAAGACCAGAAATCCTAGCCAGACTGTTGGAATGTCAAATATGCTAGGTGTTTGTCACAACTCTTGCACTTTAAGGATCAAGTACAATCCTTGGGAAAGTGGTCTGTCTAGAGCACAGAGGGTCTTCCTGAGGATTCTACTGAAAAGAAGCATAGTATACAGGAAGAAAGAATAAGCTAAAAATTATCTTACAAGTTTCTTAAAATCTTTTCACCAAAATAAAAAATAAATAAATAGGAAAAAGAATGGCACATAAAAACTCAATCTAATCTCCCTCATACTAGGAAAGTTTAAAAATTGGTTTCTTTTCTTCCCTTAAGAAGCAGGTTTATTGAATTAGAAGTCAGCTCTCTATTTCTTTATACATAGATAATAATCATAAATCTTCACTTTTCCCACATGCTTTAGAGACAGCCAGAGGAAGCCAGTCATTAGAACAAGTGTTATGTTAATATTGTGTCTGTAAATAAAAATTACAAGTCAACTTTTAGAGATCAAAATGGGAAAGAATCACAAAAAGTTTTAGTAAAGCTATTCTAAGATATACCATAAATGTTAATATATAAATGCAATTCAATTTTGGACAAATTGTTTTTTCCATAAAAGAACATAATAAAATGATAATAAAGACAAAAAACTTAAAAATACCTCACTTTCCTCAAACCTTTCCCAAGCCAGGCCAAGGAGATTATGTACCCAGTTAGAGAAAGGAGCAACCCAAATGACCAATATCTATGGAAGGAAATTACTCTCACACATATTAAGGTTAAAATTGTTTCAGTTAAAGTAATATGTACTGCCAGGTGACCCCACTGAGGGAGATATACATGATCAATATCACAGAGAAAGGAACATTATCATTGACGTATATTAATTATATTTACTACTTCCCTATTTGAGAATTTAGACAAGTAACTTCATTAAGGAAGAAGTTTTCCCTTATAATTCAAAACATAAAACAAAAATAAGAATAAGATTCTAAAATTAAGTCACAATATACCACTTCCCATTTACTGTCACTCATTTGGTAGGGCATTTTTTTTCTTATACTTATTCAATGTTCAGTCTATTATAAAAACAGCATAAAGCTAAGAATGAGAGTTCTACAGCCATACTGCTGCTTTGATTAGAATCTTGGCTCTACCAGTTGCAGCATGTGTAATTTTGAGCAAATAGTTAACTTCTGTGCTTCAGTTTCCTCATCTGCAGTGCAGGGATAATAACCACATATCTGAAAATGTTGTGAAGATGAAATGAGGTAATATGGGTAAAGTATTTTTAACACTGCTTGGCACACAGTAAGAAATTATTATTAACATCAACTATTATCCACTTCCTAACCTTCCAATAATCCCATCCCAATCTATCCATCCTTGAGGTAGCAACAAGAAGTCACAAGAGTGAAAAATATAACTCAAGAACTGTTTCTTTATAATGTTCCACTTTAATTGGGGGTGCTAATAAATAAACCTGTGTTGTAGTACTATGATTTCAGCAAAATATTTCTGCTCTAAAGCCTTGGTACTCAAAGTGACCTAAGGACCAGCAGGCATGGGCATTACCAGAGAGTTGTTAGAAATGCTGGCCTATGAAATCAGAATCTGCATCTGGTTCCTTTGGGCACTGAAGTTTGAGAAGCACTGCTCTCAAGAACAAGACCAAAAATCTATAAAGTAATATGGACATATAGAAAATACAAATAAGATGCTGTTGAGACATAGGTTACATAGCCAAACCAATTACATTCCTTTGCAACTAAAAATCATTAGAACTGTATTAAAAAAAAAACAAAATTTATTCTCCCCAAAATTGCTTCCTTACCTAATGTTAAGGTATGTTAACATCTGCAGGTTTTTAATGGCTTCAGGAATGATTTTGATGCAATTATGGTATAAATTTAATGTTTCAAGAGGTGCAAATAACCAGACCTCAGAAGGAATTTCTGTAAAACGATTTCTTGAAAGATCTGAAAAATAAAAGCAATGTCTGCATGTCAAACACACACCTACATTTGTGGTAATTAACAGAACTATTTACATACTTGCTGAATTACTGAGAATCCAACCAACTATTCAAAATACTGACCTTGACCTTTTGCCTTCACCTTGAAGGCAAAAAAAATATAGAAATATACTCAATGGAAAGTCTGTTCATTAACAAACTGCACTTGAAATACTTCAATATCTTTAAATATTGTTTTTTTTAAATACCAATGAAGAATTCTCTCTGATATTTAAAAATATGAATAAAACCTTCCCTGATCTCACATCCCTCTCCATCCACCTCTTCCTCCTTTACAACAAAACTTAAATAAATCTACAACATAACTATATTTCATACTTACCATGGACTTTTCAACCCATTATAATTTGCCTTCTATTCATTTTTTATGTCCACCAAGGTCACTAAGCCTCCATATCAACCACCACTCATCCATTTGGAAATGTTTCTCTTCCCTTGGCCTGGAAAACTACACTTCTGGATCATTTCCTATTATCTCCCTGGCTTCTACTAAGTCTCTTGCTAGATTCTCCTCTACCCATACTGTGAATGTTTTTGTTCCTAAGGACTCTGATATAAGGTACTCTTTCCTCAAAGTGAAGTGAAGTCGCTCAGTCGTGTCCAACTCTTAGAGACCCCATGGACTGCAGCCTACCAAGCTCCTCCATCCATGGGATTTTCCAGGCAAGAGTACTGGAGTGGGGTGCCATTGCCTTCTCCGCTTTTAAAGGCCTAGAAGCTGTAATTTCCTACACCCAAAAGCTAGATCACTAGATCCAAATCCTCTGGGGCCCATAGCTTGAGAAGTCAAGGTTTTTCCTTAAGACATACTCTATTAGATGATTTAATCCAAAACTAGGGTTACTATTCATATGCTGACAATTTCAAATTAAATATATGTTTGAACACCTATGTGCTAATCTTTAGGACTTCCTCTTCATATCTCTCAGGTACCTCAAATTCTGCAAGTGCAAAATCTTAATTGAAGATCTTCTTCCACATATCTGTTTCTTTCACTTTACATAATGTCATAATCACCAACATTCTCCTCATGAGCTGCTCAAGCCAGAAACTTGGCATTTACACTTGATTCCTTCCTCTCTTAAACTATTCCAAGTACAAATAAATAATTCTATTCACTTAAGTTTTCACACACACATGCACATACACACACAAATAGAATTATTATAACTATTATACATCTATTGATACTTTGTTAAATGAAATTTTGAAAAATACTTATGATATCATGTGGCAGGAAAAAAATACCCTAAAAGAGTTTCTCAACCAAAGTATTATTGACTTTTTGCATTGTATAGCTATTTGTTGTATGGGGCTGTCATGGGCACTATAGGATATTTAGCAGCATCCCTAACATCTACTAGACGCCAGTTAACACCCTCTGGTCATGGTAGTCAAAAAACATCCCATGGAATATAAGCCCTCCTACCCCTGAGAACTTCTGCCTGAACAATTATCAAATTAGCTATCTTACCATAGGAATATACTTTGCTAAGGGCTTCCCAGGTGGTGCTAGTGGTAAAGAACCCACCTGGCAATGCAGGAGACTTAAGAGATGCAAGTTTGATCCCTGGGTGGGAATGATTCCCTGGAGAAGGAAATGGCAACCCACTGCAGTGCTCTTGCCTGGAGAATCCCATGGACAGAGGAGCCTGGAGGGCTACATTCCACAGGGTCACAAAGAGTCAGATCTGACTAAAGCAACTTAGCACTCATGCACACACACACACACTTTGCTAACAGTACTTCATTATACTTATTTGGTTAAAAACATAAGACTATCATTTACCTTTATCAAGAAAAACATCTATGCAGTTAGGGAGTTTGGAACCAACATGTACACACTGATGCTGCTGCTGCTGCTAAGTCACTTCAGTTGTGTCTGACCCTGTGCAACCCCATAGACAGCAGCCCACCAGGCTCCTCTGTCCCTGGGATTTTCCAGGCAAGAATACTGGAGTGGGTTGCCGTTTCCTTCTCCAATGCATGAGAGTGAAAAGTGAAAGTGAAGTCTCTCATTCGTGTCCGACTCTTTGCGATCCCATGGACTGTAGCCTACCAGGCTCCTCCGTCCATGGGATTTTCCAGGCAAGAGTACTGGAGTGGGTTGCCATTTCCTTCTCCACTGCTATATTTAAAATGGTTAACCAACAAGAATCTACTGTATAGCACAGAGAACTTTGCTCAATGTTATGTAGCAGCCTGGATAGGAGGGGAGTTTGGGGAAGAATGGATACATGTATATGTACAGCTGAGTCCCTTTACTGTCCACCTGAAACTATCATAACTTTGTTAACTGGCTATACTCCAATATAACACAAAAAGTTAAAAGAAGAACATCTATGGTGTATCTTAGGCTGCTGTTCCTCATCTGGTCTGCCCACATAAGAACAGCTTCCTACCAACATTAAAATTTCTCACTCTGAAGGATGACATCTATTTATTTAGCAGCATAATAATTTGCTATTCAGAATATTAATATCTATGTATGTTTTTACATATGTGTGTATACATGCACACATTCATTCACCTAATGCAAAATTTTGTAACTGGCTAAAGAAAATTTTAGTTATGATTATATAATATAAAAGTTAATTTGGATTCTTTTTCTTCTCACCAAAAGACTCTGAATAACTAAATAAAAGGATAGATGGGATTATTAGAAATCAAAATCTGAACCTGAAATAGAAGTTTTCAATTTACTGGCTCACCTCCTCTAGATACCCAGGCATCATGCAGTTCTATTGAGGGAGAAAAATTAAGACTTCTTTTTTTTAGTTTAGAATATTTCTTTTACATTTGACTTTTACCTCTTATCCTTATAACTTCAGAACTCTAGGAGTTGAAAATTACTGTTTACAGTTAATTTGAAATCCTAAAAACAAATTCTGCCCAGTTTGTTATTCTGTATAATATTTAGTAAATACTCATAAATAATACATAAATTCTAGTGCCCTAGAATTAGATGATGGTAGCTTGCATGGAGATGGCAAGAATAAAGATAAAAAATAGAATTTGAAATATATTTTGATATTAGTACTTACAGGAATTGGGCAAGTAATTGTCTATGTGGGATAAATAAGAGACCATAATCAAGAATGGAATCCAGAGAAGACTGGAAGGAGAACAAGATGGCAGAGAAGTAGGATAGAAGTGCTTGCAGAACACCGGCTGAGAGCTGATAGGAGTACCTGACCACCAGAAAAGAATATATAGAACCAAACAAAACTCAGTAGGATGAAGGAACTAAGAGGGAAAACAGGAGTGTTAGTAGGACTGGACCTGCCCTCGGTGGGTGGGGGAACTGAAACAGGGGTCCAATTCCCACATCAAGGTAATTATCTGGGTCACAAGAGAAACATTTAAGGCTGAGAGTGAAGCAGCTGATCTGTGGTAGCCTAAATGGAATGAGAATCAGACAGTCCTTGCCACAGCCATATGTACCCCAGAAAGGGACACAGGTCCCCTACAAGGTGCAGCAGTGGGAGCTGGAGCATAGGGATTGTAAAGCAATCCCAGGGTGAGGGCTGCTGTTGACTGCAGAGAGATGGATCAAGGGGACCTGAAGGAGAAGACTGTGGTGGGAAATGCCTGTGGAGGAAAGCCATGGAAGCAAGGTGATACTGTGAGTCATGCATAGTGGGGTGGAACCATCACCACAGTCTCTCTCTCCCCACAGGCCATCGCCAGCAACTGAATAATAGAGAGGCTGGCCCATCAAGCACCTGATGCACCCAACAACAGAGAAGGACCCTAGACAATGGAACCTTCTAAGTGCCTGAACAGGCGGAGCTATGGAGAAATACTAGCCAAAGAGGCCCTCTGATCACCAGAGGCTAGAAAAAAAGACTCTGATAGGGCCATAAATCCTGTGGCTGAGGCAGTCTGTGTCCCTGCACACTTGGCACAGCCAGGGTCCCTGCAACCCAAGCAGCTGTGCCACCTTCACGCTTAACTCTCACTGGGGCAGACACAAGTCTTCCAGGGCAAGCTCAGGAGCAAACCCCAGTAGACAACCCACATACACAGGTAGAAATAAAAGCACAATTGAAACCTAGAGGCAGTGTGGCTAAGGAAGAAGACCCAAAACCTTCCCACCAGCGGTACAAGCTGCAGATTAAATCCACATGATCAACTAGGCAGCCTATGTCTATGGAATATATAAAAGGACATTGAGAGTTCCCACAAGAGAAAATGCACTAGTTCTGAGAGCTGTGGACATTGGAGGCAAGAACACAAAGGAGCAGGATCAGATTAGAGTCTGAGCTGCCCTCACTGCAGATCTGGAGACCAGAACAGTGCTGGAGGGCATCCTAGGTAGACGAGGTGGACTGTGACTCCCAGCAAGGGAAAGAACCCTGACAGCAGTGACTCAAGAAAAACATTTATTCTTCTTATATTTTGACTTGTTCTGTAGTTTCTTTTTTTTTTTTCTTTCCTTTTTTTTTTTCCTCTGTTGTAGTTGTTGATTTTATTAGCACTATGAAATATAATTAAGCTTTTGAGGGTTTTTTTTTTTCAATCACACTTTTTATTCCTGTTATAAACCTCTACCTCTACATTGGCCTTTTGCACTTCTGTAGAGTTTTCTTTTTTTTTCCCTCTTTTTTTAATTTTAATTTTTAAATTTCTTAAACCTATTATTTTTTCTACATTTATTCCTTTGTTTGCTTTTTCTACTGTTCCTTTCCCCTTGCAGTTAATTTTTAATATATATAAATTTTCTTTATCTACCTCTATTTAACTTTGCATATCTACTCTTCCTTTCTTTTCTTTCTTTTTTCTCATATTTGTTAGTTTTGTTTTCATTGCTTTATCCCCAGTTGGCACCTTGCTTTAGTTTTGTTTTTTAGTTTGTGTTTCAGTTAGTGTTCTTAACTGGTGGATATCATTTTTGGTTTCTAGTGTTTGCAGGGTCAATCTATTGTACTTTATTTTTGTTGGACTATCTTGATTTTGCTTATGTGTGTATGTGTATATGTGCATATTCCACTATTTTAATTATTATTTGCATGATTTTGTAACTGCCATTTGTCTGGGGATCATCTTGGGTTTCTCATTTTTGGGTATCTGTTTTAATCTCACTTAATGCCGTAACAAACTACCTGTGGAATCTCTGTTCCTGGCCAGAGATCAAGCCCTGAAAGAACTGATTCCAAGACCCTAGACTACCAGAGAACTCCTAACCCAAGGGAATATCAAATGGTGAGAACTCCCACAAAGGAAACCACTTGAATACAAGACCCAATATCACCCAACTACCAGTAGCACCCTGTGCTACTACTAATCCAAATAACAAACAAGACAAAAATACAAACCCAATCATCAGCATACAGGATTATCACCTCACTCAGCCCTGCCCATCAAAAAAAATAATAAACTCAGCACAAATCTCATGCTACACAAAGCTTACACAAACCACTGGACAAACCTTAGACAGGCAGGAACAAAAAAGAAGAAAGAATTCAACCTTGAAGGCTGGGAAAAGGAGACCTCAAACACAGTAAGTTTTTTAAAATAATGAAAAGGTAGAGAAATAATGCACAAATGAAGGAACAAACTAGAAACACAGAAGTCCAAATAAATGAAGAAGAAATAGGCAAACTATCTGAAAAAGAATTCAGAATAATGATAGTAAAGATGATCAAAAACCTAGAAAATAGAATGAAGAGAATGCAAGAATCAATTAACAAAGACCTAGAAGAATTAAAGAGTAAATGTACTGAAACAAAGAACACAATAATTGAAATTAAAAATACTCTAGCAGGAATCAATAGCAGAATATCTGAAGCAGAAGAAAAGATCAGTGAGCTGGAAGATAAAATGGTGGAAATAACTGCTAAAGAGCAGAATAAAGTAAAAAGAAAGAAAAGAACTGAAGATAAACTCAGAGACCGCTGGGACAATATTAAACACATCAACATTTGAATTACAGGGGTCCCATTAAAAAAAAAAGAGAAAAAGAAAGGGTATGACAAAATTTTTGAACAGGTTATACTGATCTTTCTACAGAAACTCTGCAGCCCAAAAGAGAATGGCAGGATATAGTTAAAAGTACTGAAAGGGAAAAATCTAGAACCAAGATTACTCTACCCAGCAAGGATCTCATGCAAAATTGATGGAGAAATTAAAAGCTTTTCAGATAAGCAAAAGTTAAGAGAATTCAGTACCACCAAATCAACTTTACAAAAAATGATAAAGGGACTTACATAGTCAGGAAATACAAGAGAAGATCTACAAAAACAAACCCCAATTAAGAAACTGGAAATAGGAACAAATATATCAATAATTAAAAGTAAATGGATTAAATACTCCAACCAAAAGACACAGATTGGTTGAATGGATACAAAAACAAGACTCATATACATGCTGTCTACAAGAAACCCACTTCAGACCTAAAGACACATATAGACTGAAAGTGAGAGGATGGAAAAATAGATTCTATGCAAATGGAAAGCAAATGAAAGCAGGAGTAGTAAGCCTCATATCAGAAAAAGTAGACCTCAAAATAAAGAATACTACAAGAGATAAGGAAGGACGCTACATAATGATCAAGGGATCAATCCAAGAGGAAGACATAACAATTGTGAATATCTATGCACCCAACACAGGAGGACCTCAATATACGAGACAAACACTAACAGACATAAAAGAAGAAATGGACAGTAACACAATAATAGTAGGAGACTTTAACACCCCACTTACCAATGGACAGTTCACCAAAACAGAAAATTAATAAGGAAATATGTCTTAAATGATACATTAGATGAGACAGATTTCACTGTATCTTCAGGACATTCCATCCAAATGCACAAGAATACACCTTCTTCTCAAGTGCACATGGAACATTCTCCAAAATAGACTACATCTTGGTCACAAATCAAACCTCAGTAAATTTAAGAAAACTGAAATTGTATCAAGCATCTTTTCCAACCACAATGCTATGAGACTAGATATCAATTACAAGAAAAAAAAAAAAAACTGTAAAACACAAACGCATATATCAATTACAAGAAAAAAAAAACTGTAAAACACAAACGCATGGAGATTAAATAATACATTTCTAAATAACTAACAGGTTACTGAGGAAATAAAAAAGGGAAATCAAACATATCCTGGGAACAAATGACAATGAAAACATGACAGTTCAAAATCTACAGTATACAGCAAAAGCAGTTCTAAGAGGGGAGTTTGTAGACATACAACCCTACCTCAAGAAACAAGAAAAACATCAAATAGACAATCTAACTTTATACCTAAAACAACTGGAAAAAGAAAAAAAAAAACCCAAGATTAGCAGAAGGAAAGAAATCATAAATATCTGAGCAGAAATAAATGAAAAAGAAATAAAGGAAAAATAAATAAAGATGATTAATTAGTAAAGGTTTACTAATTATTAATTAATGAAGATTAATAAAACTAAAAGATGGTTCTTCAAGAAGATAAACAAAATTGACAAACCAGACTCATCAAGAAAAAAAGACAGAAGAATCAAATCAGCAAAATTAGAAATGAAAAAGGAAAGGTTACAACAGACAATGCAGAAATATAAAGGATTATAAGAGACCATCATGAACAACTATATGGCAACAAAATGCATAACCTGGAAGAAACACATTCTTCAGTTCAGTTCAGTCACTCAGTAGTCTCTGACTGTTTGCAACCCCATGAAACACAGCACACCAGGCCTCCCTGTCCATCACCAACTCCCAGAGTCCATCCAAACCCATGTCCCTCGAGTTGGTGATGCCATCCAACCATCTCATCCTCTGTCATCCCCTCCTCCTCCTGCCCTCAATCTTTCCCAGCATCAGGGTCTTTTCAAATGAGTCAGCTCTACACATCAGGTGGCCAAAGTACTGGAGTTTCAGCTTCAACATCAGTCCTTCCAATGAACACCCAGGACTGATCTCCTTTAGGATGGACTGGCTGGATCTCCTTGCAGTCCACGGGACTCTCAAGAGTCTTTTCCAACACCACAGTTCAAGAGCATCAATTCTTCGGTGCTCAGCTTTGTTTATAGTCCAACTCTCACATCCATACATGACCTCTTCCTAGACTGAACCAGCAAGAAATAGAAATTATGAACAACCCAATTACAAGCACTGAAATCAAAACTTTGATCAAAAATCTCCCAAAAGAACAAAAGCCCAAGACCAAATGGCTTCATAGGTGAATTCTATCAAACATTTAGAGAAGAGCTAATGCCTATCCTTCTAAAATTCTTTCAAAAAATTGCAGAGGAAGGAACACTTCTAAATTTATTCAACAAAGCCACCATCACCCTGATTCCAAAACCAGACAAAAACAACACAAAAAAAGAAATCTATAGGCCAATATCACTGATGAACATAGATGCAAAAATCCTAAACAAAATTCTAGCAAACAGAATTCAACAACACATTAAAAAGCTCACCATTAAAAAGCTACATCATGATCAAGTTGGGTTTATCCCAGGGTTGCAAGGATTCTTCAATATATGCAAATCAATCAATGTGATACACCAAATTAACAAACTGAAAGATAAAAACCATATGATAATCTCAATAGATGCAGAAAAAGCTTTTGACAAAATTCAGTACCCACTTATGACTAAACCTCTTAAAAAAATGGGCACAGAAGGAACCTACCTCAACATAGTAAAGGCCATATATGATAAGTCGAAAGCAAACATTACTCTCAATGGTGCAAAACAGAAAGCATTCCCATTAAGATCAGGAACAAGACAAGGGTGTCCACTCTCACCACTATCATTCAACATAATTTTGGATGTCCTAGCTACAGCAATCAGAGAAGAAAAAGAAATAAAAGGAATCCAGATCAGAAAAGAAGAAGTAAAGTTCTCACTGTTCACAAATGACATGATACTACACATAGAAAATCCTAAAGAAACTATCAGAAAATTCCTAGAGCTAATCAGTGAATTTAGCAAAGGCACAGGATACAAAATCAATACACAGAAATGACTTTCATTTCTATATACTAACAATGAAAAATCAGAAAGAGAAATTAAGGAATCAATCCCATTTACCACTGCAACAAAACTAATAAAATATCTAAGAATAAACCTACCTAAGGAGACAAAAGAACTGCATACAAAAAATTATAAAATATTAATGAAAGAAATCAAAGATGGCATAAACAGATGGAGAGATATTCCATGTTCCTGGGTAGGAAGAATTAACCTTCTGAAAATGACTATAACTACCAAATGCAATCTACAGATTCAATGTGATCCCTATCAAATTACTAAGAACTAGAACAAAAAATTTCACAATTCATATGAAAACACAAAAGACCTTAAATAGCCAAAGCAGTCTTGAAAAAGAAGAATGGAGTTGGAGGAATCAACCTTCTTGACTTCAGACTATACTACAAAGCTACAGTCATCAAGACAATATGGTACTAGCACAAAAACAGAAATACAGACCAATGGAATAAGATAGAAAGCCCAGAAATAAACCCATACACCTATGGGTACCTTATTTTTGACAAAGGAGGCAAGAATATACAATGGGGCAAAGATAGCCTCTTCATTAAGTGGTTCTGGGAAACCTGGACAGCTACATGCAAAAGAAAGAAATTAGAACACTAACATCATACACAAAGATAAACTGAAAATGGATTAAAGACCTAAATGTAAGATCAGAAACTACAAAATTCTTAAACATAGGCAGAACACTTGATGACATAAATCAAAGCAAGACCCTCTATGACCCACCTCCTAAAGAATATAAATAAAAACAAAAGTCAACAAGTAGGATCTGATTAAACTTAAAAGCTTTTGCACAGCAAAGGAAACTATAAGCCAGATGAAAAGACAACCCTCAGAATGGGAGAAAATAACAGCAAATGAAACAACTGACAAAGAATTAATTTCCAAAATATACAAGCAGCTCATACAACTCAATACCAGAAAAACAAACAACCCAGTCAAAAAGTGAGAAAAAGACTTAAACAGACATTTCTCCAAAGAAGACATACAGATGGCTAACAAACACATGAAAAGATGCTCAATATCACTCATCATTAGAGAAATGCAAATCAAAACTACAATGAAGTATCACCTCACACCAGTGACAATGCCCATCATCAAAAAGTTTACAAACAATAAATGCTGGAGAGGGTGTGGAGAAAAGGAAACCCTCTTGCACTGTTGGTGGGAATGCAAATTGATAGAGCCACTGTGGAAGATGGTATGGAAATTCCTTAAAAAACTAAGAATAAAGTCACCATACGACCTAGCAATCTCACTCCTAGGCATATACCCTGAGAAAATCAAAACTGAAAAAGACACATGTACCCCAATGTTCACTGCAGCACTATTTACAATATTTACAATAGCTAGAACATGGAAGCAACCTAGATGTCAATCAACAGATGAATGGATAAAGAAGTTGTGGTACATATACACAATGGAATATTACTCAGCCATAAAAAGGAACACATTTGAGTCAGTTCTAATGAGGTACATGAACCTATCTATCTTAAAAGGATAGATCTTATGATATGCATTCACCACAATATAAAGGAGTATTTTTCAAAATAGGTAGATTTGTTATACAGAGTGAAGTAAGTGAGAAAGAGAAAGATAAATATCCTATACTAATACATATATACGGAATCTAGAAAGATGGTACTGAAGAATTTATTTGCAGGGCAGCAATAGAGAAACAGATATAGAGAAAGGACTTATGGACACGGGGAGAGGGGAGGAGAGGATGAGATGTATGCAGAGAGTACTTACATTACCATATGTAAAACAGATAGCCAATGGGAATTTGCTGTATGTCTCAGGAAACTCAAACAGGGGCTCTGTATTAACCTAGAGGGGTGGGAAAGGGAGGGAGAAGGGAGGGAGGTTCAAGAGGGAGGGGACATAGGTTTACCTATGGCTGACTCATGTTGAGGTTTGACAGAAAACAACAAAATTCTGTAAAGCAATTATTCTTCAATTAAAAAATAAATAATTTTTTTTTTTTAAAAAAAGAATGGAATCCAGAATTCTGGCTTAGGCAACTACATGATGCTACTTAACAGAAAAGTGAGAGGTGGAACAGGATTTTTATTCTTATTTTTGCTATACAGCTTTGTTTTGCCTTTTGAAGAAGAGGATAGAATCAAGGGTTCAATTTCACATTTGTACAAACTGAGATATTTGAAAGATAAGGGATTGTGAAATGGCAAGCTAATCAGATCATTCTGGATCTCATACGTGAGGTCTGGGATGGATACATAAAATTGAAAGTTGTGGGAATATGGTTAGTACTATAAAATTATAGAAATGGAAGACATCACCTAAAATCAGAGTACTAAGTCAAAAAGAAATTCAAGACTGGGCCATCCAGAAGACCAATGTTTATAAGTTAAGCAGAGAAAAAAAAAAAAAAGAGCAAGCAGAGGAGACTAAAAATAATAGTCAACAGAAAATACAAGAACCATAAAAAAGAGAACATTCAAAGAAGCAACTGGAGAAAAAGCAAAAGTGTCAGTATTAATAACCAATGGTTTTAATAATTTAAATAAAACCAAAGTACTATTTTAATAATTTGCATATTTATTATTGTGTGATGCTTTATATTCCTTCCCCTCCAAAAACAAGACTCAGTTAAATTACAAAGTAATATTATGAGCTCCCTTAGGGAATTCAAATGAATTTTCATTCATAAACTATTTTCTGAATGAGCTAATACATTTATTTAGTAAACACCACTTAAAATTACAATTATTTTTCAGGTATAATTGAGTAAAGCAAATAAAGTATAATAAAGTCAAAATTAAAACTCAAGCCATTATAAAGGCTCTAAGAAAATCTTGTTCTAGGCTTTTTCAGATATTTTTTCTTTTTTGTTTTGTTTTATTTTAGGGGGCTCATTGCATTATTTGTTTACTTGTTAAGTGGAGTATAGTTGATTTAGGCTTTTCCAATATTTTAAATCTGTATAAACATCTTTTCTAAGAATGGGGTAAACAGAATAACAGTGCCAAAAGAAAAATACAACCATAGAGACAAAGGTAGCCAATAACACAAAACAATCTGTATTTTAATTTCTTGATCTATCTCACACTAACAGTATCTCATATTTTCCTTCAAAAAAGTAAAAATTAACTTTTACATAGATATAATGGATAAATTTAACCTCTGATTTAATTTTTTATCTTGTGATGTACAATTAAATAAGATTTTATAACATTAAAAATCATTTAATGAACACATGCACTAAGGCAACTAGAATAATATAAAGAAACAACATATTATAGTCAAGAAATACATGCAAAATTGGTATTTTATTTAATATGGCTCCATCTAAAGATGGAAAACACACTTTTAATTTCTTCCTGATGGTGAGATTTATTTCACAACAGCTTTAAAGTCTACCTTCTCAGGGGACAAGTAAGACTTGGGAAAAGACAATTGTAAAAATGTTTCACCTTTCCCACACACACACAAGAAAAGAAATTAAATTCTGCTCTTTATCTTCCTGTAGCGAGCTGAATGGTGCCCCTCAAAGATATCAGGTCCTAATAATTCCTGGAACCTGTCAATGTTAGCTTATATAAGGTAAAATTTTTTGGCAGATATAATTAAGTGTCTTGCAGTGGAGATTATCCTGCATCACCCAGGTGGGTACTAAGTGCCATCGCACATATCTTTATAGGAAGACAACAGAGGGAAACGAGAGACACATTGAGGAAAAGGCCATGTGAAAGATGGAGGCAGACACTGGAGTGATGAGGTCACAGAATGCCAGCAGTCACTAGACGCTGGAAGAGGTGAGGAGTGGATTCTATCAAGTCTCCAGAGGGTTTATAGCCCTGCTGAAACCTTGATTTTAGCTTCAAAAGACTTATTTTAGACTTCTGGTCTCAAGAACTGTAAGAGAGTGAATTTCTGTTGTTTCAAACCACCAAGTTTATGGGTCATTTGTTACAGCAGCCACAGGAAACAAACACATTTCTCAAAAATAGTTTATCAGAATTAATGAGAAAATGCCCGCAAAAATATTTTAATAGTTGTACATTTTTTTTCTTAAGTAGTAAGGTGATAACTCAATTAATTAGTATCCTTGAGGATAAAAACCTGTATCACCAGTGAACTAGGTTTCATCTTAGTTTTTATTATAAATCATATCAAGCAGTATTGGCAATAACTCAACAGTAGACAGACTGTGTACTGTTTCTTGCCTTCCTTCAAACTGCTCCTTGTAAAACTGCTGGGAGCCTGTTAGAGATGTTAATAGATCATTTTAAATAATCTGATCCAAATTATGTTCTGTATCACTCAAGTTTCAGAGGTCAGAAAAGCTAGAGAAGGGAGAAAAGGAGTCAGATGGAATGGAAATCTGTTTGCTGCCTCCCAAGCTGCAGCCACAAGAGCCATAGATGGGTCCATCTGTCACCAAGTACAATTCTTGGCCCATTGGCTATCATTTCTGCCAAGGTACAGCAAATTATTTTCAGAAAGTATACTATTATACTATACTAATTTCAGTTTTGTCTTATTCACTGTACAAAAGGCTGTATGACTTTTGTCACAAATTGTTAAAATGAACTAAGATACATGAGTCTTCTCTGAGTGATATTTAATAGTACACACTGCTATAGTTGCTCTTATTTAAAAAAAGTCCTAGATCATCTTTGAAAAACTGTCACATTTTCACCTATGGAAAAATGTCTAACAAATGATGGGTGTTGTTAAAACAAAGGCTCATCATTAACAGAGATAGAGAATTTTCTGCTTAAAGAAATATGACAGTTAAGTAGAGAAATAATTT
The DNA here is from genome assembly GCF_055505025.1 of Bos grunniens. NCBI lineage: Eukaryota > Metazoa > Chordata > Mammalia > Artiodactyla > Bovidae > Bos > Bos grunniens. The sequence continues at coordinate 79,638,010 of NC_141194.1, read as the reverse complement.
GAAATCAGTATTGTAAATTCACATCAACAATAACCTAAGTGGAACTAAAGCAAATACCTCATACACACACTTGCGTGCATGAACATAAACACGCACCTTCCATATATGTTAGATCTGAAGGCTATAGGCTTTGCACAATTTCTAATCTTCAAAACAACCTTATGAGGTAGCCACTACTCCTCATTATACACATGAATCAAAGACATATTGAATGGCATGTCTAATGTTAAAAAACTACTACTAATAATTGACAGCACAGAGGTTCCCAACTCAGATATGACTTCAAAGTCCATGTTTTATGTGTGCTCATCCATTCCTCCAACACATTATGCACTGTGACTTCCTGTCTCAGACTTCAAATATTCTGTTCCATTGGAACCCCAAAGTAGAGTCAAAGAAAGTCTAAATCTCCTAACTACATTCATATCCTAGGTTTCTTCTTGCAATAGGAAGCAGAACAAAAATCTTACTTCAAGCACCAATTGTTAGTTAAGAAAATAATGAACATTATAAAACTTTCAGCTGTTCCCAATTTAGCATTTCGGAACTGCTTAGTCTGAGCCAACACACAGCTTTCTTGGCTCCTTAAAAGAGAGGACCCTTACTAATTTTTCAATATTTTAACCAACTCAATTAACAAGGATTAAAAAAATTAAACAAGTTTCTTCAAAAAGTTTGTAACATCTTACAGGCAAAACCATTCTATTGAGTACTTGTCAAGAACTCTAAAGGATCTGAGACTTCAACCTACTTGTCAGCCAACAAGTTAGCCTAACAGTTTAATGGGTGCTGGCAGAAGGCATGAAACCCCTGTGTGAGTCAAAGGACTCATTTACTCATAGCAAAGCAAGTGGCATGACCAGCATATCTGTAGCAGTTCCTCTTTCTCCCCAAATCTCACAGGGGCAACATATATGGGTATAGATGGATACCTGCACCTAAAATACACCACACTACAGAAAAGGAGCTCCGAATTAAGGGAACTCAAATCTTTTATACTACTACATATGCCTGCACTGTGTTCAAAAGGAAACATTATTTTTCTTGATAATAAGCATAATTGTCCTTTGCTCTCGAGACAGAAATTATCTCATTCTTCCAAAAGATGGTCCTGAACAAAAGGGCTGTTAGTGTTTCATTGGTAAGATGTGTAAAAACACGAGACCCATGGAATATTATCTCCCAACTCTACCATGTACATTCCTTATTGACCAGAGATTAGAAGTTGCAGCCTCACCACAGAAAATATACAAGGTAAAATAAATATCATAAGCACCAAATTCTCTGTAGTTCTGCACTCAGAGTCTGAGACAGAGGCAGGCAAATCCTCATTCTCACCTTCCAAGTCTCATTCTTATTTCCCAGGCAGCATCCTAAACTGAATCATAACCTGTGTCATTCATTCAAAATTCCTTAAGGACCAAATCAGGTACTACATGTTAGGGTAGGTTAAAAGCCAATCAGATATCACCTCTAAGAAATTCTAATTATGGTTCCCTCCTAGCACCAAATATTATCAGCTCAGATTATAACACTTCGGTAAAAGGAACTATGCAAAAAAAAAAAAATACCCCCACTTAGTTTGACTAAAATTGTGATTTGTACAAACATGTTGTGATGGGACCAATACTTCATCATCCTTGGGGTTTATCTCACAGTTTACAGAAGTCCTGTAGACTGAAAAATTAGGTATAACTGTTACTTAGTAGATGAGCACTAGACTGTATCTGAACTATATTCTAATTCTATTCATGATTACCTATAAAAGATTGTCCAAATCACTTAATTACTGCTCCTCACTACCTCAGAGCTACTGGAAATGAGTAAACATTCTTAAATCCCTGGAGGAAATAAGCAAAAGAAATGAAAGGAAAATTATCAATTTGCAGCCAATGATGTATAATGTTCATAAAGGCACAAAATAAAATGCTGAAAACTATTATACTTAGTTCTTATTTACATGAAAAATATATGCTAGAATTACATGTCTTTAGGAAAGTGCATAAAATCAACTAACTTAAATACTTATTTCCCAACATGAAAATGAAAAAAATAAATTTTCTGTGCTTTTCAGTAATTGGTGTACATGATATCTGATTAATATGCTCTAAAATACTAATGCTTCCTTATCTATTTTCTTATCTAAAAGAAATGTTAGGAGTAGAAACAAAAGCAACAAGAAAACACGAGGCACCACAGCTGTCTGTCGATAAAAGAATGGAGAATATCTTTGAAGTATTAGACTCTGATGTTGGAACTTGATGGGAAATGACAACCCCATGGCTCTGGCATCTGCTTTCAACAGATGCCCTCAGCAAAGACAGGTGATTTCTTGATTCAGTATTCCCTAAAAGGGTATTGTGCTGTCATTCTGAACAAGATAATGAAAAATCAGTCTATAGCTGCTGCTGCTGCTAAATCACTTCAGTTGTGTCCGACTCCGTGTGACCCCATAGACGGCAGCCCACCAGGCTCCCCCATCCCTGGGATTCTCCAGGCAAGAACACTGGAGTGGGTTGCCATTTCCTTCTCCAGTGCACGAAAGTGAAAAGCTGAAAGTGAAGCAGCTCAGTCATCTCCGACTCTTAGCAACCCCATAGACTGCAGCCTACCAGCTCCTCCATCCATGGGATTTTCCAGGCAAGAGTACTGAAGTGGGGTGCCATTGCCTTCTCCGCTATAGCACTGAAGCCTTATTGAATAAGATGCACAGCTCAAGAATTTATAAGCTACTTCATGATGAGTTAAAGTATTAACCATAAGTACAGTGGAGAGAAAAAAAGTGATGTAGATATTCAAAAAAGTGGATAAAAATGCTTTAAAGCCAACAGTTATGAGAAACAATAACAAGCAGACCTCAGTGACCCGCAGCAACCAATAATGGAAGACTTCTTTTTGAGCACAGGCGCTTTGAGAAACAAGGGTGCAAACAAAAACAGATGCTGCAAGGAGAAACCACAGCTGCTAACCAGAGGACAGATTACATGCATGCTCAGTGAGAAAAGGACTTTGAGTCATACAATTACTAAGCCACGTGGAAAGACAAGACTTTATTTTTTAAGGGGGGAAGGGCAAGCTCTACACACAGCTGTCTGTAGAAAATTCTACATATTGTTTCAATTTCACAAAAAAATAATGCAGTATAATGACATTCAAACATCAAAGTGATGTTTGAGAATGGCACTCTACTTCAGCCCCTATAAAATTGATTATACTATAAATTTAGCATTTTGAACTCATGTTGTATTATTTATTAAATGGTTCTCAAAAACTTTATTTTCAAAAGACAAATGTTATAGTCTCATCACATAACTTTTACTAAAATAAGTTTCAGATGGAAGAAAAAGATAAACATAAAGATGAATCATAGAAAACTAGAGAAACATTTTAGTGAACAGTCACTCAATTCTAGAATTGGGGATGGACTTTCAAAGCATCAAATGAAGAAATAATTCACAAATGAAAAGATTTCTAGATTTAGCTACATAAGTTTTACATAAAGAAAACTACAGTCTGTCAAAGAGCAAAATGAGGGACTTCTCTGGTGGTCCAGTGGCTAAGACTCTGTGCTCCCAATGCAGGGGCTTGTGTTCAATACCTGGTCAAGGAACTAGATCCCACATGCACCGACTGGGAGTTCACAAGCCACAGCAAAAATCTCACATGCTGAAACTAACAGTTCATATGCTGCAATTAAAGATCCCCATGCTGCCAACGAAAATCGAAGATTCAGAGTGCTGCAAGTAAGACCCAGTGCAGCAAAATAAATTTTAAAAAGTTTTTTTAAGCAAAATGATACTAACAGTTCATATATAAAGCCTGGGCCAAGGACATAAATAGATTCAAAAATAAAAATTATCAATGACCAAGATGTATGTGAAAATACATTCAACCTCACTGTTAATCAAAAGAAGAGTAAAGAATAAGACACTATAATTTGCCCATCATTTTAAAGGTTCTCAAAGATATTACAGGGGCTTCCCTAGTAGCTCAGCTGCTAAAGAATCTGCCTGAAATGCAGGAGACCCCAGTTAGATTCCTGGGTTGGGAAGATCCCCTGGAGAAAGGATAGGCTACCCACTCTAAACCCCAGCTGGGTTGGTAGAGCTGTCACAGCCAGAATCCCGATGGCGGCCACCAAGATCTGCAGGGTGAGGAGGAACCAGTCTGGCTTAAGTAACTGATGACAAGTGTGTGACCCATGCTTAGGGAATGTGTCTAAAAGCTGCTGGTCCCCCTAGTGTCTAGAATCTGCAGGCCCCCTGACAACCTTCAGATGTGTAAATGAGCACAGGAATCAATCAAAGAGTAGAAGGATGTGCGCTCATCTTCTCCTATGAGAACTCCAAAACTACAACTTGATGCTGAACAACCATTGACAGAATGTTGGATCCCACCAAAAAGATACCTCATGTCCAAAGGCAAAGGGGAAGCCCCAAAAAGACGGTAGGAGGGGCAAAATCGCGTTTAGAATCAAACCCCACACCCGCCAGAGATGCTTGGAGGGCTCAAACAAAACCTTATGCACACCAGGACCACAGAGACTGAGGCAGACCTGCCTTTGAGTGTTTAAGTGTCTCCTGCAGAGGCACTGGTCAGCAATGGCCTGCCGTGGGGACAGGGGCTCGGACTGCAGCAGACCTGGGTCACGCAGCATGTGGCATAAGCCCTCTTAGAGGAGGTCACCATTAGCTGCACCATAAAGCCACCAGGCAGATGACCCACAAACTGCAGAACAACTACATCAAAGAAATTCCTGCACTGTTAAGAAAGTTCTAGGACTGACAACAGATTTACCAACCTGGGGATCCAGCAAAGAGACTGAGAACCCTCAGGGAATTTGACTTTGGAGTCCAGTAGGATTTGATCACAGAACTTCCACAGGACTGGGGAAACAGATTCTTGGAGGACACAAACCAAACCTGTGTGCACTAGGAGCCAGGAGAATGGAGCAGTGTCCCCACAAAAGACTGAGTCAGACTTGCCTGTGAGTGTCCAGGAGTGGAGGCATGGGTCAACAGTTTGGCCTCAGGCCAACAAACAGGGAGGGAACACAGCCCCACCCATCAACAGAAAATTAGATTAAAGATTTACTGAGCATGGCCCTGCCCATCAGAACAAGATCCAGTCCCCCCCCCCACCTCCAGTCAGTCTCTCCCATCAGGAAGCTTCCATAAGCCTCTGATCCTCATTCATCAGAGGGCTGACAGAATGAAAAACACAATCACAGAAACTAACCAAACTGATCACATGGACCACAGCCTTGTCTAACTCAATGAAACTATGAGCCATGCCATGTAGGGCCACCCAAAACAAACAGGTCATGGTGGAGAGTTCTGACAAAACATGGGATGCTGGAGAACGGAATGGCAAATCACTTCAGTATTCTTGCCATGAACAGTATGAAAATGCAAAAAGACATGACACTGAAAGATGAACTCCCCAGGTCAGTAGGTGCCCAATATGTCACTGGAGAAGAGTGGAGAAATAACTCCAGAAAGAATGAAGAGATGGAGTCAAAGCAAAAACAACACCCACCCAGTTGTGGATGTGACAAGTGATGGAAGTAAAGTCCAATGTTTTACTTCCAGAACAATACTGGAAAGAACAATACTGCATAGGAACCTAAAATGTTAGGTCCATGAATCAAGGTAAACTGGAAGTGGTCAAACAGGAGGTGGCAAGGATGAACATCAACATTTTAGCAATCAGTGAACTAAAATGCACTGGAATGGGCGAATTTAACTCAGATGACCATTATATCTACTATTGTGTGAAAGAATATCTTAGGAGAAATGGCATAGCCCTCTTAGTCAACAAAAGAGTCCGAAATGCAGTACTTGGGTGCAGTCTCAAAATCGACAGAATGATCTCTGATCGTTTCCAAGACTAAGCATTCAATATCACAATAATCCAAGTCTATGCCCCGACCACTAATGCCAAAGAAGCTGAAGTTGAATGGTTCTACGAAGACCTACAAGACCTTCTCGAACTAACACCAAAAAAAGATGTCTTTTCATCATAGGGGACTGGAATGCAAAAGCAGGAAGTCAAGAGATACCTGGAATAACAGGCAAGTTTGGCCTTGGAGTACCAAATGAAATAGGGCAAAGGCTAACAGAGTTTTGCCAAGAGAATACACTGGTCATAGCAAACACCCTCTTCCAACAATACAAAAGCCAACTCTACACAGGGAGTAGATGTGTACATCTACTGTGTAGTGATGTAGTAGATATGTACATCCCTATGTAGTGATGTCTACACAGGGACATCACCAGATGGTCAGTACCAAAGTCAACCAATTATATTCTTTGCAGCAAAGATGGAGAAGACATATACAGTGAGCCAAAACAAGACTTGGAGCTGACTGTTGCTCAGATCATCAGCTCCTTATTGTAAAATTCAGGCTCAGATTGAAGAATATAGGGAAAACCATTAAGCCATTCATTATGACCTAAATCAAATCCCTTATGATTATAAATTGGAGGTGACAAATAGATTCAAGGGACTAGATCTGGTACACAGAGTGCCTGAAGGACCATGGATGGAGGTTCATAACATTTCACAGGAGGTGATGACCAAAACCATCCCCAAGAAAAAGAAATGCAGGAAGGCAAAGTGGTTGTCTGAGGAGGCATTACAAATAGCTGAGAAAGGAAGAAAAATGAAAGGCAAAGGAGAAAGTGAAAGATATATTCAACTAAATGCAGAGTTCCAGAGAATGGGAAAAACTAGAGATCTCTTTAAGAAAACTGGAGTTACCAAGGGAACATTTCATACAAAGATAGGCACAATAAAGGAATAAAACAGCAATGATGGAACAGAAGCAGAATAAATTAAGAAAAGGTGGAAAGAATACACAGAACTGTACAAAAAAGCTCTTAATGACCCAGTTAACCACGATGATGTGGTGAATCACCTACAGCCAGATATCCTGGAACGTGAAGTCAAGTAGGTCTTGAGAAGCATTACAACAAAAGTGATGTAATTCAATTCATTACAAAGGACTAATGCTGAAGCTGAAGTTTCAATACTTTGGCTACCTGATGTGAAGAACTGATTCATTGGAAAAGACCCTAATGCTGATAAAGATTGAAGGTAGGAGGAGAAGGGGACAACAGAGGATGAGATGGTCAGATGGCATCACCAACTCAATGGACATGAGTTTGAGAAAACTCGGGGAGTTGGTGATGGACAGGGAAGCTTGGCATGCTGCAGTCCATGGGGTCCCAAAGAGTCGGACACGACTGAGCAACTGAACTGAACTGAACAACAAACAAAGCTAGTGAAGGTGATGGAATTCCAGCTGAGCTATTTCAAACCTTAAAAGATGATGCTGTTAGACTGCTGCATTCATTATGCCAGCAAATTTGGAAAACTCAGCAGTGGCCACAGGAATGGAAAAAATCAGTTTTCATTCCAATCCCAAAGAAGGGCAATGCCAAAGAATGTACAAATTACTGTACAATTGCACTCATTTCACATGCCAGCAAGATTATGCTCAAAACCCTTCAAGCTAGGCTTCAGAAGTGCATGAACAGAGAATGTCCAGATGTACCAGCTGGACTTAGAAAAGGCAGAGAAACCAGAGGTCAAATTGCCAACATACGCTGATCATAGAAAAAGTAAGCGAATTCCTTAAAAACAAATGGGACCTAATTAAACATAAAAGATTTTGCACAATGAAGGGAACCATAAGCAAGGTGAAAAGACAGCCTTCAGAATGGGAGAAAATAATAGCAAATGAAGCAACTGACAAAGAATTAATCTCAAAAATATACAAGCAACTCCTGCAGCTCAATTTCAGAAAAATAAACAACCCAATCAAAAAATGGGCTAAAGAACTAAACAGACATTTCTCCAAAGAAGACATACAAATGCCTAACAAACACATGAAAAAATGCTCAACATCACTCATTATCAGAGAAATACAAATCAAAACCACAGTGAGGTACCATCTCATGCCGGTCAGAACGGCTGCTATCAAAAAGTCTACAAACAATAAATGCTGGAGAGGGTCTGGAGAAAAAGGAACCCTCTTACATTGTTGGTGGGAATGCAAACTAGTACAGCCACTATGGAGAAGAGTGTGGAGATTTCTTAAAAAACTGGAAATAGAACTGCCATACAACCCAGCAATCCCACTGCTGGGCATACACACCGAGGAAACCAGAATGGAAAGAGACACGTATACCCCAATGTTCACTGCAGCACCATTTACAATAGCCAGGACATGGAAGCAACCTAGATGTCCATCAGCAGACGAATGGATAAGAAAGCTTTGGTACATATACACAATGGAATATTACTCAGCCATTAAAAAGAATACATTTGAACCAGTTCTAATGAGGTGGATGAAACTGGAGCCTACTATACAGAGCGAAGTAAGTCAGAAAGAAAAACACCAATACAGTATATTAGCACATATATATGGAATTTAGAAAGATGGTAATGACGACCCTATATGCAAGATAGCAAAAGAGACACAGATGTAAAGAAGAGACTGTTGCACTCTGTGGGAGAAGGTGAGGGTGGGATGATTTGAGAGAATAGCATTGAAACATGTATATTATCATATGTGAAATAGATCGCCAGTCCAGGTTTGATGCATGAGGCAGAGTTCTCAGGGCTGGTGAACTGGGATGACCCTGAAGGATGGGATGGGGAGGGAGGTCGGGGGAGGGTCAGGATGGGGAACACATGTACACCCATGGCTGATTCATGTGAATGTATGGCAAAAACCACAATATTGTAAAGTAATTAGGCTCCAATTAAAATTTAAAAAAAAAAAAAAACATCTACTTCTGCTTCATTCACTATGCTAAAGCCCTCGACTGTGTGGATCACAACAAATTGCAGAATATTCTTAAAGAAATGGAAATACCAAAGCACCTTACCTGCCTTCTGAGGTAGGTATGCATGTCAAGAAGCAACAGTTAGAACTGGACATGGAACAAAATTGGGAAAAGAGTATGTCAAGGCTATATATTGTCACCCTGCTTATATAACTTATATGCAGAGTATATCATGCGAAATGCTGGGCTGGATGAAGCACAAGCTGGTATCAAGATTGGTGGGAGAAATATCAATAACCTTAGATATGCAGATGACACCACTTTAATGGCAGAAAGTGAAGAGGAACTTAAGAGCTTTTTGATGATGGTGAAAGAGGAGAGGAAAAAATCTGGATTAAAATTCAACATTAAAAAAACTAAGATCATGGCATCCAGTCCCATCACTTCATGGCAAATAGATGGGGAAAATGTGGAAATAGTGTCAGATTTCATTTTCTTGGGCTACAAAATCAATGCAGAAGTTGACTGCAAAATTAAAAGATTCTTGCTCCTTGGAAGTATAGCTATGTCAAACCTAGCCAGTGCTTTTAAGAAGCAGAGATATCACTTTGCCAACAAATGTCCGTATAGTCATAGCTATGGTTTTTCCAGTAGTCATGTATGGATGTGAGAGTTGGACCATAAAGAAGGCTGAGCGGTGAAGAATTGATGCTTTCGAACTGCCGTGCTGGGGAAGACTCTTGAGAGTTCCTTCAACTGCAAGAAGATTAAACCAGTCAATTCTAAAGGAAATCAACCCTGAATATTCATTGGAAGGACTGATGCTGAAGCTGAAGCTCCAATACTTTGGCCACCTGATGCGATAGGCTGACTCAGTGGAAAAGACCCTGATGCTGGGCAAGATTGAAGCCAGGAGGAGAAGGGGACCACAGAGGATGAGATGGCTGGATGACATCAACAACTCAATGGACATGAGTTTGAGCAAACTCCAGGAAATGGTGAAGGATAGGGAGCCTGACATGCTGCAGTCCATGGGGTCAAAAAGAGTCAGACACAACTTGGCAAATGAACAACAACAAATATTATTATATAACCCAGCTATTTCATTCACAAGTATACACACAAGAAATTCTTGCATATGTACAACAGGACACATGAATAATAAGGCTTATAGTAGTACTGTTCACAAGAGTAAAAATATGTTAATAATATTATGGCTACCAGTGAGAAAGTGGATAAAGTATGCTATAGTTGCACAATGAAAGATAATTCAGCCATCAAAAAGAATGAACTACAGTTTCATACAACAATTTATATCTTTGCAACTTAGTAGTAAGTAATATAATATTAAAATTACCAGTTATATAAAGCAGAGTTATGAATTACATTTTTTAAAAGTTCAAAACAAGAACTAAGCAATGTATTATTAAGGAGCTAGCTTACTGGCTCGAAGCTGTCTTAGTAGCAACAAGTGTCAAGCAGATTTGCTTATGAGAAAGAGTCCTCATGCTACAGTATGAAGAACAAATTGGACTTGAAGCAAACTGAACGTGAAGCAGAGAAATCATTTGGGAAAACTGCTGATAGAGTCAGTTAAAGGTGAGGAGAGAAGGACATAAACAACAACAACTGACACTGAGATTAGACAGGAATGGAACAGAATTGAAAGCTATTCAAAGAGTTATGATCAACAGCCCTTAAGTTCCAACCATATATAGAGGGTGAGGGAAGGTGAAGAGTCAAGAACAATTCCCAAGTTTCTGGTCTGCAAGACCAGAGGTCCTAGGGTAAATACAAAAGTTGATTTTTTTTTTTTTTTTGACATTTTGAGTTTCAAGAGACTCTGGGATGTCAATATTCATGTAGTATCCTCTTTTTTTTTTTTTTAAATGGGCTTCCCAGGTGGTGCAGTGATAAAGAACCCGCCTGCCACTGCAGGAGGTGCTGGAGACATGGGTTCGATCCCTGGGTTGGGAAGATCCCCTGGAGGAGGAAATGGCAACCCACCCCAGTATTCTTGCCTGGAAAACTCCATGGACAGAGGAGACTGGTAAGCTATAGAGAACTGGATCCTCTTTTCATGATTAAATATAAAATCTGATCCTTTCCCCTTCAAAGCCTATCCTATAATCGATGTCACCATTCCCTCTTCAAATTTGCACACTGCTTTGTTTTCGCTTATGACATTCATCTTACTTTAGCCAAGCAGTGCTCAGTCTTGGCACCATTGACATTTTGGACTTGGAAAGTCTTTGTTGTGTGTGCAGTCCTGTTCATTTTAGGATGCTTAGCAGCATCCCTGGCTTCTACCCACTAAATGTCAGTAGCATCCCCAAGTTATGACAATCAAAACTGTTTCCAAAAACCAATGAAGTTGCTCAGTCGTGTCCAACTCTTTGCGATTCCATGGACTGTAGCCTACCAGGCTCCTCTATCCATGGAATTTTCCAGGCAAGAGTACTGGAGTGGGCTGCCATTTCCTTCTCCAGGAGATCGTCCCAACCCAGGGATCAAACCCAGATCTCCTGCATTGCAGGCAGACGCTTTATCATCTGAGCTACCAGGGAAGCCCCAACATTACCAAGTATCTCTTGGGGGCAAGTTTCCCATTCCTTAAAACCATGATCTAGCCTATATAATAGATACATGAATACTTAATTTATACCACCACTTTAAATCATAAATTCCCTAAAGGCAGCAACTTTACCATCTTGTCCATTTATATAAAATAGATATGACAAATGTATTCTTACATACTCATCAAGGTAGATTAAGGAGATAGTTATCTATGTTTGATTTACTATTTTTAAATTTATAAATAACTTTAAAAGTAATTGATTTCCCATTGACACAGGCATCTCTAATCAATTAGCTAAAGTACTAAGGATTTATTTATTGGAATTCTTTTTTTAAGAGGGGAAAATTTCTATGCTGCACGTTCTGGAGTCTCTTAGGGACATAATCATTTAACGAAGTCATTTTTGAATCAAATCCAAATTCACAAATGTTCTAGAATTGGTTAGTCTCTATACAGTTCAAACAAAAGTGTACACACAGTCATTTTATTTCTGTCTTTTGTCCCCTTACATCCCTAATATTATGCATAAAATTTCACCGAAAGAAGCATAATTAATTTAAACACTAATCCATGCCTCAAATTATAAGAGTATACAGATAAACAATGTCCACAAATAGGTAAGACTTTACTTTCCTATTTGGAAAAAAAACTTAAAAAAAATTTTTTTATCAAAATATATATTAGAAAATATCTATTGTTTAACTATCCATTACAGTCTACTGACTGGTAGTCTATAAGTGGAATGCTATAAATTTATAATTTATTTGAAACAGTAGAAATGTAAAGACTAAAAGACCTTTAGCAGACTGAATATACTAGTTTAAAATGAAACTAAACACAAACTTAAACTATTGTTATAAAACTCACTTGTACAGTTTTCTTTTATTACATTAAATGGTTCCCTGGAGTATAAGGTATTTTTTTTTCTATAAAAGGGAAATGGGGGGAAAAAGGGAAGCAGAGAAAACTTTCTGAAACTTTTCAGAGAACTGATTGTATTACAATGCTTCAAGAACTACCTAAACATACACAAAGTATAGAGAAATGTAAAAGGTTTCCCCTTCTAAATTGTTCATGATGATGAACAGTCTCTATACAATGGGGGTGGGCATCACACAGTTTAAGTATCCCTTAGAGTGTACTGTTGGGATGGGCTAGAAGAATGATATACCCTTTTGCAAAGTGTGACTGTATGCCTTGGAACTTAAATACCACCTCCCAGGAAATCAATATGCTCTAAGTCTTCAATTACTTTTATTTGTGAAAAGTGTCCTGAACATTACTTCTCATGCTGTCAATGAGGTTCTGGATCTTGTATATCTTTATGCTTTTGATGATAAATAAATACTTCAGAGTTTATGTTACAAACAATCTAAATCAAAATATTAAAATTTAAACTTTAAGCCAGTGTCTCTATAATCCCAATTCTAAAATATTCCAATCAACCACTTCTGTTCTTTTACCTGTCATGTAGTATATATGGTAATTTTTTTCAGAAAACATGGTAAGCTCATATTTTTCAAATGCAACTAATCTAGCTGCTTATCACACAGTCCTAATTCTAAACTGTGGCTTATTCTCCATAATGACTCCTTAAAGCATTTTGCTCTATTGAGTACCTATTCCTATGCTTGTAAACTTGTTTTCCCAGATGACACTGCATCGATTAACATTAAAATTTAAGACATTATTATCCCCACGGATCTACATTCCCGTCCACCTTAGTAAAAGTCAGGGAACTAGGTAACCCCTCCCTTCCATTGCTAAGGACTCTCCACCCAGTCCATGAAGATCCTCCCTCCCCATCTTGTATTTTAACACTGAACTCTCCACCAATTCCCTCCTCTCAGCCTCCAAGTATGTTTGAAAAAATACAGAGTGAACTTTCAGGTAACATCTGCCCTTAATATGCAATGCCATTCTCAACTCCATATGGGTGTAATTTCTCCCCTGAAAGCCTGCAATTGTCCCTTTCTGCTTAATCCTTACCAACTCGGCATGCATGGGGTCGCTAACAGGGGGACACAACTTAGCAACTGAACCGAACTGAAGCTGATCCCATAGTGATCATTTAACTCAAGATTCAGCAAGTTAACTTTATAGGAAATTTTCTCAAACTAACTTAACTCCCAATAAAATTAAGCCGTATGCCACAGTTCCATATAACTTATTTGTATAGTTTATTAAAATATATATTTTTAATATTGCTACATCTCTTTTCTAATAATTACATATATTACTGAACACATGCACCTATTTTATAAACCTTTAGAGGATCATGTTTCCAGAGTTAGAGTTTAATAAAAGCTTGCTTAATGTACCTATTGTAAAACCAATACCATGAAGACAAGCTATGCAAATATCATGTGCAAAACAAAACACACTGGACCATAAACAGAAACTATATAATCTATGAAGCTAAGTAAGTGTTCATCTTTCAGACTAAATCACCCATTTATTAGCACAGTGTTTATTAATAGCTTTGTTATAAGAAGAGAAAGTATTGCAACAGAAATAACACTGGAATAGTGTTAAATTTAGAAAATCTAGCCTCTGACCCACACTCTGACATATACTAGGCATTTAACTTCTGGCAAATCACTTAATCTCTCTCAACAACAAAGGGTAATTACTATGCACTCTACAAAGCTCACAGGGTTATTATTAGGATACAAAAGGGTAATATATATGAAAGTGCTTAGAATTTACAAGGAGCTGTATAAATGGTATGAGTTTAATGACAAACATACACTCTGATTTAAGATAACTTTTTTTTTATTTTGTGTTTCTTATTTACCGTGGGTTTGGGTTTTTTTTTTTTAACATTTTAAAATGTGAACTTGCAAAAGAAAGAAAGGGCAACTATTTATGCTCTAGGAGAATTCATCACTGAATAAAAACACTGCAAGGTTTAGCAACTCAAATTCAATCTGAACCAATTAAAATATGAGTCAACCAACAAAAATGTCCTTCATATTCAATTTTTCAGCAAGATATTTATTACATAAACCAAGACAGATATTTGACTCTGGCAACAAAATCACAAGCTTATTCCACCGAATGCACTAAGATGGCCTTCACCTGTGTAACAAAATCAGAGACTGCAAAGTTTAACTGGCTCCATTTTACAAGCAGATACAATGCATCATGCTCCACAGTTGAAGAGGTGAACCAGCACATGTAGGAAATACTAGAGTTGACTCCAGGTTTACAGGAAAACATGTGATTCACCAGGACACAGCACAATCTGATGTATGTAAAGAATTCCTAAATCTGTTTCACAGACCTATTGTTTATGGGCATAAAGAAGTATGAATAAGCAGAGAGGGCAGCTGCAAATAGACTGAGACTTACTTGTAGTACTGGTGACAGTCAAATATGAAAAGTTTCCAAATTTGTTTTCATAGCCATTACCCATTATCATTTTTAAGCTCTCTTAAAGTCAACAAGTATCACAGTATCCAGATAGACTAAAACTTTCTAGGCAATTTCCCTTTGTCTTGCCAAGTCTACCCACAGACCAGCAAAGATAAGACATTACAACCAGAGTTAGCTACTTTCCTGAAACTTTCTGATCCCTGATTTCATGTTTTTATATGGATGAGGATTTTAATTAAGAAGTATCTGGAAGGCTTATCAATTCAAAAAAGGTCATGAGCACAACCAAATGGAGAATCAAGTAAATTGGCAAACTCTCTCTTTTAAATGTTAATCGCCTAGAAAGGCTGCCATAATTAGTTATTAGCAGTTGAGCTCCATCCCAGCAAAGAAAAGGGAGTGAGGCTGAAGAGGGGAAAAGAAATAAGGAGGGCAGCAGGAGGAAGGGGACAGGTGAAGAAGAACAGACACCAGAAATGCAAAGAGAAATAAAAAAGATACCAAAGATAAACTTTACCATCAGCTACATATAATCCACATTTCCTCACAGGAAGACTATTAATAGAGAAAATAAGACTTTGCTGCTACATATTTTACAGTCAGTATTTTAACACAAATTTATCCAACAATGTTAAATGTAAAACAGTTATTCAAGGGAACTGGAGAAACTATAGTTTCCTGTAAGTTCCTAGTCACTACAGACATAATATGATGAAAAAAAATGAGTCTGCTTCACACAAGTCTATCTGAAAGAGTACTGAACTAGAACGTGAGCATTTAGTTCCTTCCTAGCTTTGGTTTTGACCTTCTTGACAATTAGCTTTAGGTTAGTCACCAAACTTTTATCAATGTTCTCATTCACTCAAACAATAAATATTTCTTAAATGTCTAAAAAATTCTAGAGTTTCCCAACCCTGACTGCACAGAAGAATCACCTGGGAATATTTACACACACACACACACACACACACACACAACACACACACACACACATCTCTTTGCCCCTGAGACTCTGATTTAATTGGTCTGGGGTGGAGCCCGGGGAATAGATTAAAAAAAACTCCCTTGCTATCTTAAAATGCAGGCAAGGTGGAAAGCCACAGGTCTATTTCATCTTTTATATACATGGTAAGGAACAGCAAACAATGTGAAGAGCTATCTCCCTTCCTTTAAATGTATCAATTTCCCCTTCTAATCCAATTTTGTTTTAACCTAGATTCTCACCACCTCACACCTAGATTAACAAATAGCTTCCTACCTATTTTCCCTTCTTCCAGTCTCTTTGCAACTCAATAAACCATTGCTGTCTAACTAATCAATTTGGTACTGAAACATTATTCCACTGAGAGTCATTTTAAATATAACAATAACAACAAACAGAACTGTTTTCATTGAGCAGAGACTATATTGCATATACATATTTATATGTTTGTATATATACAGGTATGTATGTATAATCTCAAACATGCTCTATTTTTCTTCAATTCCATTTATATACAATGGATACTAGTCTCTTGTGGTTGAATTTGGTCAAAAATGAATGGCAAATGAATCACCCACAGATTTCTAATTTAAATTCTCATGTGTTCCCACAAGGAACACCAATTCAATTTTCTTTAAAAAGTAAAATGAGGTGAAATTATTTCAAAAAGTTCTCTGTTACTGTAGACACTGATAAAGTTTATGACAAATGAATTTTACCAAGAATAAATATGGTTCTGATTTGTGTTAAAACTTGCCTCAGAAAACAAACTGAAGCCTTAAAAGCCAATGGTTATAATCACATAAGATGATATTCATATTTACGAAAAATATTAAGTACAATATAAGCAGTATATAATGAGAAAACTAAGGAACTGTATTACTTATTTCCTGCCCTTAAGCAGTTTTCCATCTTCCCAGGGAAAGCAAAACGTAAAAAAGAAAATAAAGCCAGCACTAGCACGTAAGTGGTAAAGACATTAAGTACCATGGGAATTCAAAGAAACAGAAGACTGCCCTGGACTAAGGGAGGTGGAGACAGCATCTTGGAAAAGCTGGGGCTTGAACAAAATTAAATAGGTGGAGAAAAGGAAATCTCATGAATATGGATCTTCTACAAAGATGAGGCAGAAATTCATAAACTATGTTTGAGGAACTGGGAGCTGACCTAGTTGGAACAGAGGGTTCTATGTAGGAGCATTTGAGGACTTAAGGTTACAACAATAAACAGAAGCCAGACAATGAAAGGCCAGAATGCCAACCTAGGATGCTTCAACTTTGCACTATAGATAGATAAATCTTTTATAGCTAACCAACAAGCAAAACAACAAATCCCTATAATGATGCAGTCTGAAATCATTTTTCTTGAAGCCTTTGAAGAACATACCTAGTAGTACAATGTCTTGCCAATATATCTTGAATATGTGAACATCTTGTTTAGGAAATCTGTTCAGAGTGAAAGAGTAAATACTCAAATATGCTTTCCAACACACAAAATCATTGATGGTTCTTAGGATAACTCCTAAGAGAATAACTGGATAGGAGGCTTCAATTTTAGGTTCTCTTCCTCGCACCACCCTCATCCAAACACACATCTTGATTTAATATCTAGAAACACAATACAATGAAATAGTGTTATTCTGAAAATAAGAGGTCTTTTATTACCTCCCATTATGAGTGAATTTACTTACTACATTGCCTCAAAATCACTAAATTTATTAAGATCATTTTGTCCATGATTTCTTTCAGCAAAGCAGATGAAAACAGATACATAAATAACATATTTGAAGATTATGAAAAGTGAAAAGTCTTTCATCAAATCAAAACACAACTAAAATAATCATCATTGGCTTATAAGGCAGAGGGGAGACTGCTCATAACAAAAAATGCCATCCACAACAAAGAGTACCAGAGAGTATATGAAGAACATTACAATACCCAATTTCCCATCCAAAATGATAAGCCATTAACCCACAACTCCAAAAAGAATGGAGTTAATTTTGATTCTCAAAAATGCCCTTACAATTTTTGGTTACATCTGTAATGAAAATTAAGACTCCAACACAACTCAAAACAAGGATTCTTTCCCTTAGTAAAGAAGACACATAAGTGATTGATGATTTAATTTGCCGTTGCAGCAAATACTAATTTAAGCACCACTACCTCAACACCAGGAAAATGACAAATCTCAGTATTTAAAGGCATACGTGACAAGAAGCCAAGACTATTATAGGATGATTAAAACACACACAAAATAAGAACACAGAAAAAAACCGTGGCAATACTGCTGCTGCACTAGGAAAAGGGATATACCATTCCTAGAGGCACGCATGGCTTTAAAGAATATGTATAGATTATGGTCTCATGTATTGTCTTTTTTTCCCTCCAGGAAAGACCGGAACATTCACGAGAGTTGGAAGAAGTGCATTCAGGAAGGTGTCAATACCTCCCTCCCCATCCCTTTAGTGGAGAAACTCGCTTTAACAGTAATGCTCTTTCACTCCTCACATCCCACCAGGTTTCCAGAGACCCTTCAGTCAGCATTCCTGCCCACCCCCCACTACCCCCACCCGCCCCCCGCCGCCACTTCCCTGCTCTGCCCCTCACATTCAGAACTGGCTGCTCCGACTCAGTCTCGCCGCCCCCGCGCACCCGCCCAGATCAGCAGAGTCTAACAACGCAGCCACGCAACCACCCAGAAACCCACTGCCCCCACCTCCTCGCCCAGTTTCCCCTCCCCCTCCCCGCCCTGTCACCTGCTTGGGTGGTGTCCGTCAGGTCGTAGCCGCTGCCCGGGAAGTCTCGGAGCTTCCTACCGCTGAGGCTCAGGATGCCGGAGTTGCCCGCCTCCTCCAGGGCCCGGTCCAGGCTCCTCACGGTGTGTTGAGGCTGCAGGCTCCCCGGGTTCCACTGCGGCCCGTTGGGGAACGGCTGACCGAAGAGAGTCGGTACCGGGATGGGCACCACCATGGTCCCGCCGCCGCCGCCTCCCACTCCGGCTCCGCCACCTCCCCCGCCGGCCCCACCACCGCCACCGCTACTTCCACCTCCACCACAACCGCCGCCCCCACTGTTACCACCACCTCCCTGACTCGCCGCCATGTTCCTGGGATAGAGAATAGCCCCCGACAATACTCTGAGCCTGTGCCGCGAGTGTAGGGGGTTCTTAGGACGCATGCGCAGGCTGGGGGCGGGAGGTGGGGGATGCGAGGTAGAGGGTGGGAAGGAACCAGGGGGCGGGCTGGGAGGAGGTGTTGGGTATGGAAGAGACGCTGTTCAAACGTGCAGAATGCTTGCTTTAAGAAATGTGCTATCAGAGGAAGGATGCTAAATCCCGGTTCCGCTGCTTTGGGTACCAAAATCTTGCGAAGCGACACCAGCTTAACTCTAGGTCGTCAGGGATGTGACCCCAGATCTCTAAGTTGCTTCACCTTTTGAGATCTGCAAAACAAAAGTAAATATATTAGAGATGAAAGAGATTCGTTTTAGAATATTTTGAAGCGGCATTTAGAAGGACTATCAGCTACCTGATGGAAACGCTTACTGCAAATGCCTCAGGAATCCTTTAGCAGTGTTAACACGGAGAGAAACTTCGGGGAGGAATATGGGTGCAGAATTGTGTTTTAAGCCTGCATGAATTTTGCCATAATTTAGAATTCCAAAATAAGAAAAGCATTTTAAAATGTTTTCAAGGAAGCCTCTCATTTCAGTGTGTGTATGTCTCAGCCAAACTGCTGCCTTCCAAAACTTGGAAAAGTTCTCTACATTCTGTTCTATAACTCTTTGAAGTGCTGCCAAGGTCTCCAAAATATCTGGAATTTCTTCGCATCATGTTAGTATGGCTGATGGAAAACTCTAATCATCAAACAACCTTAAAGTTTATTTTTGATATACAGGCTTTCTGAAGATTTAATGCTGTGGATAGGAAGCTAATCAATCTTGGATTTTCCGAGTTCATTCTTGGAACCTGAAGCCAACCATTTAGATAGGTCACTGCCATCCCTCCACTCGCACTCAGAGTTATTCAAATCTTTTTCACTCGTAGAAACGTTACACAAGAAAACTATCAGAATACTTGATCATATTCAGTTATCATTAATTAGAATATCTTCTGCATCTCTTTTACATCCACTTCAGTTTAAACAATCTATCAACAGTCTCATTTTCTTGGAGAAAGCTCCACAAAAATCACTACTTTGGGGAAAAAATACAGGAAAGAATTACAACTTGTCTAAATTGCTTTGTGGCCATATAGGTTAACTAAGATAACTATGGTGCAAGAAATCACATTTGCCACATGCATGACCCCCAGAAGGACCAGTACTGAAAATTAGACCTCCACAACATATTAGGAAGCGAAATCAAATTATTTAAACTCACTGGTGTCAAAAAAGAACATTCTACCTTATATCTCATCTTTCTTACATCACAAATCAAATTAGGTATTAATTGAGAATTCCCAGAATCAAAAAGGGTGGAAAGGGAAACTAAATGCATTAGATAGAGATAAGATTAGGAAAGGAATATTTAATAACTAGGCAATAAAAAAAATTAGTGATTATTTAAAACAATATATTGGACTCCAGGAAAAGTATGTCCTCAGAATACCTGTCAAGAGAAGGCCTTATACAACAAATTTCAGAAGAAAAGTAATCTTTCAAAGAATTTAAAAGATAGTGTAAGTAGAAAAAACAGAAAGCCTACAAGGCAGGCTAGATATACATGAAAATCAGGCAAAATAACACATTCTGAAGCTCTTTGACAAAGAGTTTTGAACAAAATATGCAGTCTTTATTGAATAAAGCACTGGCCAACTACAAATGTGATTTGTATTCAAGAGAACCAAGCAAATTGGTAGTTACCCAACATTTATAAATAATATAGAGAAGAAGACGCAGAGTCCAAAGCTCCAAATTCTTCTATTAGACATCAAGATTATTGGGATAGACTACAGGATGTTCTTATCAGCCTACAAATAAATTAAAAGTGAGATGTTTTATTTCAGGATCTAGAAGAAGGCAATGAACTTGAGGATGAACTACATGGAATTATAATATTAATTTTTGTTAAAATTCTGATCATGATGCAGGAAAAAGCCAAGGGAGTCTCTGCAGTTTGTTTCCTGAAAACTTTAGTATTTAACGTCAGCTAAATACTAAACTCAGGGGAGAAGAAACAGTGAGATGTTGAGTATCATCAAGACATATCAAGGGGGCTTCCCTGGTGTCTCAGCAGTAAAGAATCTGCCTGCAATGCAGGAAACTTGGGTTCTATCCCTGGGTCAGGAAGATCGCCTGGAGGAGGGCATGGCAACCTACTTCACTTAAGATTTTAAAAGACATATATATTAGAAACCCTGAAAATATTAATTACATCATACTGAACTATTCCAAGGTCAGTTTTCATTCCAATCCCAAAGAAAGGCAATGCCAAAGAATGCTCAAACTACAGCACAATTGCACTCATCTCACACGCTAGTAAAGTAATGCTCAAAATTCTCCAAGCCAGGCTTCAGTAATATGTGAACTTACTGATGTTCAAGCTGGTTTTAGAAAAGGCAGAGGAACAAGAGATCAAATTGCCAACATCTGCTGGATCATGGAAAAAGCAAGAGAGTTCCAGAAAAACATCTATTTATACTTTATTGACTATGCCAAAGCCTTTGACTGTGTGGATCACAAAAAACTGTGGAAAATTCTGAAAGAGATGGAAATACCAGACCACCTGATCTGCCTCTTGAGAAATCTGTATGCAGGTCAGGAAGTAAAAGTTAGAAGTGGACATGGAACAACAGACTGGTTCCAAATAGGAAAAGGAGTACGTCAAGGCTGTATATTGTCACCCTGCTTATTTAACTTCTATGCAGAGTACATCATGAGAAATGCTGGACTGGAAGAAGCACAAGCTGGAATCAAGATTGCTGGGAGAAATATCAATAACATCAGATATGCAGATGACACCACCCTTATGGCAGAAAGTGAAGAGGAACTAAAAAACCTCTTGATGAAGGTGAAAGAGGAGAGTGAAAAAGTTGGCTTAAAGCTCAACATTCAGAAAACGAAGACCATGGCATCTGGTCCCATCACTTCATGGGAAATAGATGGGGAAACAGTGGAAACAGTGTCAGACTTTATTTTTTTGGGCTCCAAAATCACTGCAGATGGTGACTGCAGCCATGAAATTAAAAGACGTCTACTCCTTGGAAGAAAAGTTATGACCAATCTAGATAGCATATTGAAAAGCAGAGACATTACTTTGCCAACAAAGCTCCGTCTAGTCAAGGCTATGGTTTTTCCTGTGGTCACGTATGGATGTGAGAGTTGGACTGTGAAGAAGGCTGAGCACCGAAGAATTGATGCTTTTGAACTGTGGTGTTGGAGAAGACTCTTGAGAGCCCCTTGGACTGCAAGGAGATCCAACCAGTCCATTCTGAAGGAGATCAGCCCTGGGTGTCCTTTGGAAGGAATAATGCTAAAGCTGAAACTCCAGTACTTTGGCCACCTCATGCGAAGAGTTGACTCATTGGAAAAGACTCTGATGCTGGGAGGGATTGGGGGCAAGAAGAGAAGGGGACAACAGAGGATGAGATGGCTGGATGGCATCACCAACTCGATGGACGTGAGTTTGAATGAACTCTGGGAGTTTGTGATGGACAGGGAGGCCTGGCGTGCTGCGATTCATGGGGTCGCAAGGAGTTGGACATGACTGAGCGACTGAACTGAACTGAACTGAACTGAACACAGCTTTCTGGATGGGATCTTAGTTCCCCCATCAGGGATCAAACCCAGGTTCCCTGGTAGTGAAAGCACTGAGTCCAAACTACTGGACCACCAGGTAATTCCCCCTTTGCACTGCTTTAACCAATCCTAACACATTCATTAATCCAAAAGTTAATATTTCTTAACTCAAAAGGGATTTGGAGAAATATAGAATGATTACTATTACTTAAAAGAGACTATTATATAACTAAACTTTAATGGTGATGTCAGTAAGCACTATTATGTTCTGTCTTGGTTAGAATCCCTGCTATGATGCTTACAAGATGCAAGATAGACAAGTCATTTAAGCTCTCAAAGTCTCAGATTTCTTGTTTATCAAACAAGGATCATAACATTGTTAGATATCTCAGAAGACTGTAGTAAGGATTACATGAGATATTTACACAAAGCACGTATAACAGTTGTTACCTTTTTTTGTTTACTTTGCCTGTAGAACACTGAGCAAAGTGAATGATGAATTATCAGCACAGCAGTTCTTAAATTCCTCTGTACTACTGTGCTACCAGTATTAATAGACCTTTTCTTCTGTGTTGCTCTTGAAGTTACATCCTTACTGATTCACCCCAGGTTTCTGCCTCTCCTAATTTTTGTGTTTTCACTATATGATCCGGTAACTTGATTCCAATTCTTGCTTACTGTCTCTAATGCAATCCCAGGTTTTTGACCTCTGTGTTCCTAGTATGAGACCCAAGTTCAATCCCTGGCTCGGGAAGATCTCCTGGAGAAGGAAATGGCAACCCACTCCAGTAGTCTTGCCCCCTCCCCACCAAAAAGGGGCTCCTGATATCATGAAATCCATTTAAGTATCTGTTCCAAATCCTCATTTAAAATATATCTTAAATGTTTTTGCTTTATGTAAACAACACAGAGGTTCTAAAGGCAAGAATACTGAAGTGGTTTGCCATTCCCTTCTCCAGTGGACCACGTTTTCTCAGAACTCTCCACCATGACCTGTCTGTCTTGGGTGACCATACATGGCATGGCTCATAGTTTCATTGAGTTGGACAAGGCTGTGGTCCATGTAATCAATTTGGTTAGTTTTCTGATATTGTGGGTTTTCATTCTGTCTGCCCTCTGATGAATAAGGATAAGAGGCTTATGGAAGCTTCCTGATTGGAGAGACTGACTGTGGGGGAAACTGGGTCTTGTTTTGATGGGCGGGTCCATGCTTCATAAATCTTTAATCTAATTTTCTGTTGATGGGTGGGGCTGTGTTCCCTCTCTGTTATTTGACCTGAGGCCAAACTATGGTGGAGGTAATGAAGAACTGACTCATTGGAAAAGACGCTGATGGGAAAGACTGAAGGCAGGAGGAGAAGGGGACAACAGAGGATGAGATGGTTGGACAGCATCACCAACTTGAGGGACATGATTTTGAGTAAGCTCTAGGAGTTGATGATGGACAGGGAAGCATGGAGTGCCACAGTCCATGGGGTCACAGAGTCAGACATGAAAGAATCCTGAAGAGTTTCTTATTAGTGTATAAAATACAGATTGCTGAATTTTTGCTTAGTTTAGCTTGGCCAAAAGAAAGTAAATAAAATATCACATTAAATTATTCAGACTCTTATGTTCAATTAGAAAATATAAGGTTGAGAAAGATTTTTTAGTTTTCTTTGGTATTACATTGGAAATTCTCCTCTTTATAGGTAAACATGGAAACAAGCCACATGCCTTTTGGGCAATCTTGTATAATTATCTTCCTCTGCCAGCAGTATGTGAGAGAAAATGATGAAATAGGGCCTTTTCAAGCAAAATCTAAATTCCTAAAAGGAAGACCTAGGCAACTGTCATGTTACCTCTAAGCAGGCTATATATGTGTAAGCGAAAAAATAAAAGATGTTAATGACATTTCAGTAAAGCCTGTTAAAGGAATTGGGCTTCCCAGGTGGCTCAAATGGTAAAGAATCCACCTGCCAATGCAGAAGACTTGGGTTTGACCCCTAGTTCATGAAGATATCCTGGAGAAGGAAATGGCAACTCATTCCAATATTCTTGCCTGGAGAACCCCAGAAACAGAGGAGGCTACAGTCCAAGGGGTTGCAAAGATTTGGACACAACTTAGCGACTGAACAACAACATTAAAAGAATTACAATATCAAGATAGATTAAAACCCCAGGAGAAAAGATAAATCCCAAAAAGGTTTAGATTCTGTATTTCCTTAAACAGAATGAAATAGAAATACTGGACCAAAATCTGTGTACAAAATGAAAGTTGGAATGAAATGATGAAGAATCAAGTTGGGCATCTACCAAAGTCTAATTATATTTGTTTACCTTAAATTTTGCTTCAAATCTTCATCACTATATATGGGAAAGTGTGTCTGTTAGAGGTTTATGGGGTTTTGTTTCTTTCTCTAAATCAAATAAACATATGAAATAAATCTCTGTGGGAGTGTGACTGAAGTGACTTCAGGCCTGGTGGCAGTGTGCCTAAATTATAAGGTTTTTTTGTTTTGTTTTGTTTTTAATTTATGATGCAACTTCTTTAAAAGGCTGAATCTTTAACCTGAAGCTCTCAAGTGATAACTGGGTCACACATGACCTTAAAATCCAGTGCTTCTCTCTATGTGGCAACAAGACTATTTCTTCTGAACCATGGTCATGATCGTGACCCCAGTTAGCCTATTGGTGGGTTGTCAGAAAGAAGAGTCAAAGCTCTGTTCCAATAAGAGAGTGTGTTATGAAATATTGCAGGATATTTTAGATGTATTTTGTTTTGGTGTGGCAGTCAGAAATTTCAGCCTTCACTTATAAGTCTAGGTTGGCAATGCTGACCCTTAAGAAGAAACTTACTTCTGCTTAAGTACTTTGTCTACAATTATGGTATGATTCTACAAAGTAGGAGAAAATATATTGGTTCTGATGACCTCATGTTTCACACTTCCGGGTTTTAATAGGTGTATTGATGTAGGAAACTAACATACTTTGCCACTCTTTTGTGGTTTTAAAAATCTCTTTCTTAAAACAGCTAGCCATAGTCCTTAAATAATGGAGTAGATAATTCTAAGGTACTAATTAGTAAAGTGTTAGGTTATCCTTGATGACTTCATCCCCTTCTTCCATTTTGTATTTCTTAAACTCTCCTTAATAAAATCTTCATCTTAAATACCTCTACTTAGAATAAATTCTTTTTTTTCCAGGACACATACTTAAAGTTTCAGAGGACTTTAAAATTTCCTGAGATGGTTGTGATTTCTCCCACTGGTCATAGACAATAGACTTTTGATAAGCTGACAAAACCAAAGATAAAAATGTACCGTACTGTTTGACTACTAGCATTATCTCCACTGCCACAACCTTAACTCAAGTCACTATTTTCTCTGGACTACTACAGTTGTCTCCTAATTGACTTTTCTACTCCTACCCTTCTACCACTTAATAATTATGTGGCCTTGGGCAAGAACCTTAGTTTCTTCATGCCTTCATTTTCATCTGAAAAATAGGAATGATAATACTACCTACCTTATAGGGATATTATGAGGATTAGAATTAATACATGTCTAGCATATGGTAAGAACTTTAGCTAGTATAATTGTCATTATTGTTATCATTAAAATTTTCCACTGGCTAATAATATCTAGCAGTGAAAGGTAAATTATCTCTCTGAATTGCACAAGAGTCTTGTGCAGTGGACATTATTATCCCCATTTTACATGTGAGGATACTACACTCCAGAGAAATTAAGTAACTAGTTCAAGGTCTCAGTTGAGAAGTGGCACAGCAAAACTTTGAATAGAAACATACCTGACTGCTAAATTGAGGCTCTTAACCACTGTAACTTCTGGCAGTAATCTATTGATATTTGCCTTGTATCTTTTCTCAATCCAAAAATTCTTAGCTGTTTAATTCCTTCCAAACTATCTCCAAAAAACAGTTGCTAAGTGCTGCCTGGTTAACTTATATAAAATTATTAAGTTTATTCATTAACAACTTTCATCAAGTTTCAAATCAACCTTTTTTTAATTGAAATATAATTTATGTTTCAAGTGTACATCGAAGTGACTGAGTTATATATATACACACACACATATATATATATACACACCATATATATATATATATATACACACACACACACACATGCTAAGTCTCTTCAGTCGTGTCCAATTTTTGCAACCATATGGACTATAGCCCATTAGGCTCCTCTGTCAGATTCTTTTCCACTATGGATTATTAC
The DNA here is from genome assembly GCF_055505025.1 of Bos grunniens. Taxonomy (NCBI): domain Eukaryota; kingdom Metazoa; phylum Chordata; class Mammalia; order Artiodactyla; family Bovidae; genus Bos; species Bos grunniens. Next base: position 79,611,319 of record NC_141194.1, on the reverse strand, counting down.
AAGATACTGAATATAGTTCCTTGTGCTATACAGTAGGTCCATGTTGTTTAACTATTTTATATATATATTAGTGTGTATATGTTAATTCCAAACTCCTAATTTATCCCTCCCCCCACTTCTCCCCTTTGGTAACCATAAAGTGTTTTTTCTGAGAGTCTATTTCTGTTTTTAAAATAAGTTCGCTTGCACCATTTTTTTAGCTTCCATATACAAGTGATATCATATGGTATTTGTCTTTCTCTGGCTTACTTCACTTAGTATGATAATCTCTAGGTCCATCCATGTTGCTGCACATGGCATTATTTCATACTTTTAAAAGACTAAGATTCCATTATACACACACACATGCATATATATATATATATATATATATATACACACACACACACACCACACACACATATACACACACACCCCACATCTTCTTTACTCATTCATCTGTCAGTGGATATTTACATTGCTTCCATGTCTTGGCTATAGTAAATAGTGCTGCTATGAACATTGGGGTACATGTATCTTTTTGAATTATGGTTTTGCCCAGGAGTGGGATTACTAGATCATATGGTAACTAATTCTATTTTAGTTTTTTAGGGAACCTCCATACTGTTTTCTATAGTGGCTATACCAATTTACATTCCCACCAAACAGTGTAGAAAGTTTCCCTTTTCTCGACACCTTCTCCAGCATTTACTATTTGTAGACTTTTTGATGATGACCAATTTACTTTTCTATATGGGCTTCTATTGACTGGCTTCTTTTTCAAAATGCCATAAACCAAATTATTATAACAGCCTTTTTAAAGGTTTTTCTCTCATTATGAAAATTTTCTCATAATCCTAATTCATGAAGACAGCCAAAGGGATATATTTAGTGATAAGTTTTTTATGTATTTGATTCCAGGCTTTCCTATTAACACAAACCTTTATTTTATTTATAAATATTTACAAAACTTATTTATTTTATGAAATTATTTAAGTACTTTTATTATTATACATTCTTTATAGATATTATAGCTAGATACTATATATTGTATAACACTCTATATTATATAACCACATACCACTTGATATGTACACCTGCTATGGGATAGCTAGGTTCTTACCAATATTCCTTTATTATATATAAGCTTTCTATTAATATTATTATTAATAAAGAATTTTTCTTATTATTCCTTTATGTTAGAGTCCAAAAAATTAAGTTATTCAATCATAGAGTAGAAGTACTTTAATCCTCTTAATAAACATTGCCAAGTCATTTCCAAAATGCTTGTACCAATTTACATTGTCAATAACAATATAAGCAAGAAAAAATTTTTTTTGGCTGTACCACATGGCTTGTTGGATCTTAGTTCTCAGACCGAGGACTGAACTCATGCCCTCATTAGTGAAAGTACAGAGTCCCGCCCACTAGACCACCAGGGAATTTTCTAAGAATATCTTTGCCAGTAGTGGGAATGGTCAGTTTTATCTGTAAATATCTTTAGTATATTATGACACAGAAAAAAAAAATGTTAGTTCTTCTGCTTTAAAGACAAAACTTAGCCTCTCACCTGAAACCATCAAAAATTTGGACAATGTATATAGAACGATGACTTTCAAAATACTGAGTATCACTAAACAAAAACAGTAATACTGGTATGAGACACAAAAGAAGTAAGGCCTGCAAATGCCCAATCTTAGTGTTTTGAGTGAGTTTCCAGAAACTTCTTCAGCTGGAAAAAAGGGGATCTATGAAAAACCTACAGCTAACAATAAACCTAATGGTGGAAATGTGCATGAGTGTGTGCTCAGTCGTGTGAGACTCTTTGCAACCCCCTGGACTGTAGCCCACCGTGCTTTGCAGTCCAGGAGATTCTCCAGGCAAGAATACTGGAGTGGGTTGCCATTCCCTTCTCTGAGGGTTCTTCCCAATCCAGGGACTGACTTGCCTCTCTTATGTCTCCAGCATTGGCAGGCAGATTCTTGACCACTGAGCTGTGATTGCAAAAGACTGAATGCTTTCTTTCTAAGATCAGGAACAAAATAAGGGTGTTCAAGGGTGTCCAATTCATGAATAATGTACTAAAGTTTCCAGATGGAGTAAGAAAGCAAGAGAGAAAGAAGGGAAGAAGGTAAAGAAAAGAGAGAAGGGAGGGTAAGAGGATGGAAGGGAAGTGGGAAAGGAAAGAAGGAAGGGAAGGAGGCAGGCATCCAGATTGGAAAGGAGTCTTTATTCACAGATAATATGATCATTTATTTAGAAAATAAATGGAATCTATAATAAGGCTACAAGAACAAATAAATGAGTTTGGCAAAGATAAAGGATAGAAACTCTGACAAAGATGTGAAAGACCTGCACACTGAATACTACAGACCATGGCTAAAGGAAATTAAATAAGACATAAATAAATAAATAGAGAGATATATCATCTTCATGGATTAGAAGACAATATTGCTATGATGCCAGTTCTCTCCAAAGTCTCAGCAGGCCTTTTTTAGGAGAAGCTGATAAGCTAATTTTAAAATTCATATGAAAATGCAAAAAATCTAGAATAGTGGAAACAATTTGGAAAAATAAAACAAAATTGGAAGACTAAGACTATGAAAATGCAAGACTTACTACAAAGCTACACTAAGATAGTGTCGTACTGGTATAAATATAGATACATAAATCAATTGCACAGAATAGAAAGCTCAAAAATAATGTCTTGTTTATGGGCAAATGACTTTTGACAAAGGTGTAAAGACAAGTCAGTAGGAAAAAGACAGTTTTAGCAAATACTGTTAGCACAATTGAATATCCATATGCAAAAGAAGACAAAGTTGAATCCATACTTCACATTACATCTAAAAATTTACCAGTAATCCATCATAGACTTATGTAAAATCGAAAAGTTAAGACAAAGGAGAAAATATTTCTGGCTTTGATTTAGACAAAGACTTCTCAAATATAACACAAATAGCACAATCCATAAAAGAAATGGTTGATAAATTGGACTTCATCAACATTATAAACCTCTGCTCTTTGAAAGAGATTGTTCAAAGAATAAAAAAAAACACACAGAATGAGAGAAAATATTTTCAAACCATACATAAGATAAAGACTCATGATTACACTATGTACATAACTCTCCAGAGTAATGAGAATCATAAGTAATATTAAGAAAACAAACAACCCAATAAAAAAATGAGCCAAAGATTTGAATACTTCACCAAAGAAAATATCTGGATGGCAAACAAGCATATGAAAATGTGCTCAACATCATTACTCATTACTGAATGAAAAATAAAACTATGAGATACTACTATACCTCTCTTAGAATTACTAATATTAAAAACATTGACCATACCAAATGTTAACAAGGAGGTGGAGAAATTGGAACCTTCATACTCTGCTGTTGGAAATGTAGAAGGGTAAAACCACTTTGGAAACAGTATGGCAATTTGTTAAAATGTTTAACAAACATCCACCCTATGGTTCAGTTGGTCCACTTCTAGATATTTACTCAAGAGAAATGAAAGCTCACATACATACAAAGATTTACATATGAATGTTAACAGAGTATTTGTCTGGAATAGTAAAAACTGTTAGTCAAATAGTCAAAAACTGAAGACAGCTTAAATGTATATCAATAGAAGAATGGACAAACAAATTGGATTATTTCCATACAGTGGAATACCTTTCAGTAATAGACAGGAATGAACTATTGATACACCATAACAATGTGAATGAATTTCAAAATAAATATGCTGAATGAAAAAAGCCAGAAAAAAAAGAGTACATAATGTATGATTCCCTTTACATAAAACTCAAAAAATGCTAACTAATCTCTATGGAGAGAAAGCAGACTAGTGGTTTTCTGGAGGCATGTAGAAGTGGGGAGCATGGGAAGAGAAATCACAAAGGAGCATTAAAAAATTCTTGGGGGTAATAGGAATATTCACATCTTAATCGTGATAATAGTTTCATGGGTATGTATATATGCCAAAAATTATCAAATTTACATATTCCATATGTGCAATTTATTTGATGTCAATTATACCTCTAGAAAAATGTTAAAGTGACAAATTATTCATTGCAAAATGAACATGGAAAAGATTTTTTTAAGATTAAAATTTCAATAAATTTAAAGTTAATACAGGCTGTATATTGTCACCCTGCTTATTTAACTTCTATGCAGAGTACATCATGAGAAACGTTGGACTGGACGAAACACAAGCTGGAATCAAGATCGCTGGAAAAAATATCAGTAACCTCAGATATGCAGATGATACCACCCTTATGGCAGAAAGTGAAGAGGAACTAAAGAGCCTCTTGATGAAAGTGAAAGTGGAGAGTGAAAAAGTTGGCTTAAAACTCAACATTCAGAAAATGAAGATCATGGCATCTGGTCCCATCACTTCATGGGAAATAGATGGGAAACAGTGGAAACCATGTCAGACTTTATTTTGGGGGGCTCCAAAATCACTGCAGATGGTGACTGCAGCCATGAAATTAAAAGACGCTTACTCCTTGGAAGGAAAGTTATGACCAACCTAGATAGCATATTGAAAAACAGAGACACTACTTTGCCAACAAAGGTCCATCTAGTCAAGGCTATGGTTTTTCTTGTGGTCATGTATGGATGTGAGAGTTGGACTGTGAAGAAGGCTGAGCCGAAGAATTGATGCTTTTGAACTGTGGTGTTGGAGAAGACTCTTGAGAGTCTGTTGGACACAAGGAGGTCCAACCTGTCCATTCTGAAGGAGATCAGCCCTGGGATTTCTTTGGAAGGAATGATGCTAAAGCTGAAACTCCAGTACTTTGGCCACCTCATGCGAAGAGTTGACTCATTGGAAAAGACTCTGATGCTGGGAGGGATTGGGGGCAGGAGGAGAAGGGGACGACAGAGGATGAGATGGCTGGATGGCATCACCGACTCGATGGACATGAGTTTGAGTGAACTCCGGGAGTTTGTGATGGACAGGGAGGCCTGGCGTGCTGCGATTCATGGGGTTGCAAGAGTCAGACACGACTGAGCAACTGAACTGAACTGAACTGAAAGTGAATACAAAAATATTTACATGTTTTAGTAGCATTTAATATAAATTGACCAAAGAATTAAATTTAGTGAGTTGAGTTTATTCTTTTTTTAATTTTTATTTTTAAATGGAAGATAATTGCTTTACAGTGCTGTGTTGGTTTATGCCATACAACCATGTGAGTTTACTCTCAATATGCTTTCTTGACAAAAATAATGAAATGTAATTCTGAATTAAATGTTTGTATATAATTAAGAAATGAATATGTCCTTAGAGTCCAAATATCTACTGTATCAATATGGCCCAAAATATTTGAATAAAAATGGTTTAGCTCCAATTGAGATTATTGAGGCAATTGTCAATTATATCCCTTTGATGAGTTTGCAGTGTAGTTGTAGAAGCAAAACTTGCATGTAATAATTGATTCCATTTATAATGGTACTGGGAAATCAGAGAATAGAGTTAAGGAAATATTTATGGAGGAACTTGATCTGAATCTTGAAGAGTGATGGCCTAGACAGAGCAGAAGGGACATGACATCTCAGGAAAGGGCAAACACAGAAGTAAACATGTGGTGTTTTAGGAACAGTATTCAACATGGCCTGACCAGAGCAAAGGGGACATATTGGGGATAATGGAAAATAAGCTTACCTAAGTAAGATGGAACTGGATTATGGTTGGTCTTAAAGTCAGAAAGAGGTGATTAGGTTGGATTCATTAGATAAATTTCTCAGAGGATCTGGCATCATTATGCTCGATGATTTTAGGCAGAAGGAAACTGGAGTGGGGGAAATTAATTGTGATGTTAGACTAAGGTAGTGGTGTTAGAGAAATGTTTAGGAGACAAATTTAAAAGAGGTTTTACAGGAAGACTTAACAGGATTTGGAGATGGATTAGACATTTATTCCCTAGTTCTATTCCTTGTTTCCTTGACATTAATAGATATTTAGTGATAATTTAACATTTACATCTCCTTTCACATCTATATTCAAGAATAATTGCATAGTCACATTTATGCAGTCTAAGCCTGGGATCTTTTCTCTTCTTATCCAAGCATAATATATCATCTAATTCTTCTTGATTAATTTATTCAGTATTAAGAATTCTGAGTTCAGTTTCATTGATGTGCTTTGTATAATTATGTTCTATTATAACCTTATTTCACAATCTGATACACTGCTTATTCTGATTTTTTTCTTACACAAGATTCATTTTCCAATGTATATATCAACCTTTATCTTAAAAAAGTTAATATTTTAAAGTTTATTCTCTGTGATTCAGTGCAAATCACTAACAATTTACCTTTTATTCTAGTTACTTCTTACTGTTCTTGTACATTCTGAACTGATATCATTATCTATTGCATTCCATATGGTCTTCTGGACTCTCCCTTTGCAAAATAAACATTTCTGGCACAGAAAGCTCCTTTTTGTGTGTGTGTGAGATCGCTTACAGGATATTTGTGCCTTGTGAGAGAAGGAAAAGAGATAGTTGACAGAGCCTGTCTCCCTCATACTAACCCTAACTTTCTTTATTCCCACTGTACAATTTAGCCTAAAGCATGCTAAAACATGTGAGTTATTAACCCTCAACAGATTAAGCAACAATCTCCAGTAAATGGTTACCTCGAAAGCTGAGAAGGATATTTTTTGAAAATAACACTTTCAGAAGAAATTTTCAACAAATATCTTCTCTGAAATAATCTTTTTTGATGCTGCATCACGCCACCCCATTACTCTTTTTCTGTTGCCACCACATTAACCCTTTTGACCTCAAGGTCACACTCAGTCTTGGATCAAAACAAAAGAGCAACAACAACAAAACTCTTTCTAAATAGTCTCAAACTCAAATCCATTCCCTTTCTGCCATCCTCAATAGACCCTAGTCATCTCTCTCTTGGATTATTACACCAGCTTCCTAACTAGTGTCCCTGCTTCTGGTCTTGCCTTTCAGTTAAGTTCAGTTGCTCAGTCGTGTCCGACTCCTTGCAACCCAATGGACTGCAGCACGCCAGGCCTCCCTGTCCATCACCAACTCCAGAGTTCACCCAAACTCATCTCCATTGAGTCGGTGATGCCATCCAACCATCTCATCCTCTGTCGTCCCCTTCTCCTCCTGCCTTCAAGCTTTCCCAGTATCAGGGTCTTTTTAAATGAGTCAGCTCTTCCCATTAAGTGGCCAAAGTATGGGAGTTTAAGCTTCAACATCAGTCCTTCCAATGAACACGCAGAACTGTTCTCCTTTAGGATGGACTGGTTGGATCTTATTGCAGTCCAAGGGACTCTCAAGAGTCTTCTCCAACACCACACTTCAAAAGCATCAATTCTTCGGCACTCAGCTTTCTTCATAGTCCAACTCTCACATCAATACATGACTGCTGGAAAAACCATAGCTTTAACTAGAAGAACCTTTGTTGACAAAGTAACGTCTCTGCTTTTTAATATACTGTCTAGGTCGGTCATAACTTTCTTTCCAAGGAGCAAGTGTCTTTTAATTTCATGGCTGCAGTCACCATCTGCAGTGACTTTGGAGCCCCAAAATATAAAGTCTGTCATTGTTTCCACTGTTTCCCCATATATTTGCCATGAAGTGATGGGACCAGATGCCAGGATCTTCGTTTTCTGAATGTTGAGCTTTAAGCCAACTTTTTCACTCTCTTCTTTCACTTTCATCAAGAGGCTCTTTAGTTCTTCTTCACTTTCTACCATAAAGGTGGTGTCATCTGCATATCTGAGGTTATTGATATTTCTCCTGGCAATCTTGATTCCAGCTTGTGCTTCATCCAACCCAGCGTTTCTCATGATGTAGTCTGCATATATGTTAAATAAGCAGGGTGACAATATACAGCCTTGACGTACTCCTTTTCCTGTTTGGAACCAGTCTGTTGTTCCATGTCCAGTTCTAACTGTTGCTTCCTGACCTGCATATAGATTTCTCAAGAGGCAGGTCAGGTGATCTGGTATTCCCATCTCTTTCAGAATTTTCCAGTTTGTCATGATCCGCACAGTCAAAGTCTTTGGCATAGTCAATAAAACAGAAATAGATGTTTTTCCTCTGGTCCTACCTATTTCCACATTGCTGCCAGAGTGACTTATCAAAAATGGTCACTTGCCACCTTCCTTATTTCCTACAAAAGAAAGTCCAATTCCTTCAGTATGGCATATAGGGCCTTTCATGACTGGTTCCTGCCTATTTCTCCAGTCTCACCTCACCATTCAGATGCTTTTTACTTTATGCTCTAGTCTAGCTATACTAAATCACTTATATTTCTTGCCACACACCATGCTGTTTCTCTTGACATAAATGACCTCCCCAAACTATTTCCTCTGAGTAACTCCGACTCATCCTTCAAGATTCAGTTTAGACATCACTTTTCCAAAAAACCTTTCTTCAACTTCTCATCAGTTGACTTCCCTACAGTTCACTGCATTCTCGAAACACTCTGTGTATATTTGTTTCACATTAGTTATTACACATTATCACTTTTGGTCTTGTTTCCTTTCTCTCAGATGTGAACTCCTAAAAGGCAGGGACTGTGTCAAATTCGTATTTGTGTTCTGAAACATAGTATAACTCAAAAATATTTGTTCCAGAATAAAAAAATGCAAAATAAGGCTTAGGATAAACACCTTATATTTTGCTCCCAACCCCGTTTGAGGCACACATATATTTGTATGATAATCAAAGTCATTTAATCCTAACATCCACAATAGAATGATTTTTTTTTTCTCAGACTCATGTTCAAAGCTTGCCTCTCTCCACATCATAGTTGGAATCCACTCTCTATTCTTGTATTTAGCACAAAGTTGCCATTTTCCAAAGCTTTGTTATTTGCAAGCCTGGAATTTTCCTCAATGTGACTGCCCCCTGTCCCTGGCAATTTCTGGAAGCCTCAGACTCCAGCCTTGTGAGCAACTAAATTCCACTGCTTACTGCCTTAAGTTCAAATCTAAGAAAGGTTTTCTGGCTCATAAATTTTTCCTGCTGTTTGGAGTAGAGGGCAGAGAGCCTGGGTATCATAACAAAAAGTGCTAATCTGTACGTGGGGTGTATTGAAGCATGTAAAGCCAATTTGCAAAAGTCTATGACATTTTTATCAGGTTAAAAGCATCTTGCCAGACCTATTCAAATTGTATACATGTGGGAGAATTGTGCTCATAGCTATTTTTAGAGTTTTAGATCATCTTCAACAAATATGCCAAGGTATCCTCAGTAGTCTATTAGAGATCAAAAATATTTCCAAAGACGTGTGCCAAGGTCCAACTTCTTCTGATGTGGCAGGACTGATTACAGGATGCTGATTCTTACTGTAGGTTAAGTAGGTCTACTAGCTTTCTAATAAGGAGCTAAACAGATTGCTTATCTGCTGACTTCAGAGAGAGAATCAGTAGGTAATAGTGAGCACCAGCTCTTATACATGGCTGGCAGTAGGAAATCTAATGGGCAGTGGGAGAAGGAAACTTCAGTCTTTGAGGAGTCTATATGCCCCCTTTGGCGGAAATACTATACATTGCTACCCCTCTTCAGGATATACTTCTGTCTACTGTCATCTCATCCCATTCCCTCTTTCCTCTTTTCTGTGACTTTGGGTAATCCATTCCCTGTAATTCATTCCAGCTTTTTCAGGTTTTAGTTAATAATAGAATCACAGTCAATAATGTGACACCTCTACTGAAAATTGGTGACACAATTGTGTACAATTTCAATAGAAGTACATGAATCAAGTTAAAGGAGATACTATCTTCACTTTACTTTTTGTTCATCAAAATACAACTGGGTATTTGGTTCCAGCATGAGAGCTACACTTAAAGAGAATGAACAAAAATATCCAGGGAGTTTGAAGATCAAGTGTTACAAATATCATTCATTGTGAAAAATTTTAAATTTATTTTCCTGGGCAGTGTTTCTTGATGAGTAGTTTATCTGCATCAAAATTATCTGGGATGCTTGTTAACTTTTCAGATTCCTAAGATCCATCCCAGACCTGCCCAATCGGTATCTCTGGGAAATGGACTAGGTGATCTGGGTTTCTTAACATGCCCTCTAGACAATTATTTTGCATATTAAAGCTTGACAACTAATGATTTACAAAGTACATCATAATGGCTTTCAACTGTTTGTAAGGGTTCTTATATGGAAAAAGGAAAAGATTGAATCTGAATTGCTCAAGAAAGGAAAAGCATAGGTTTGTGTAGTTTAAGAAGGTAGAACTTAAACTATGGATGAAGGCTATAGCAGTAAAGTTCAAATATGAGGAAGATATTTTTAAAGCAATTAGGCATAGCCATCAATAGAAGTAGCAACTGTCTTGCAAAATACTGAACTTTTACCCCTGAAAGTGTTCATATATAGAGGACAGAGAGTTCTCTTTAAGGTACGATGTAGCAGAAATTCTTACATTGAGTAGGGAGTTCAGTAAACTGACTTCTTGCGTCTCTTCTAGCTTACATGTTTGATAAATTTATATAAAATGCTTTGAATCATTAAAATTATGTCAGGGCCTCCAAAGCTGATATCCCTGGTCTATCTGATCTTTCCTTCATTTAGCATTCATTTATAAGCAACTACTATGTGCCGAACATTGTGCTACATTGTAGAGATACAATGGTCAACAGGCAGCAGCATTCCTGTCTTGGTGGAATTTATAGTGTCCTGAGTAAAGGGTAAAAGTACAGTTATAGAGTGACTTGGTGGTAAAGAACCTACCTGCCAATGCCAGAGATGCAGGAGACATGGGTTTGATCCCTGGGTAGGGAAGATCCCCTGGAGGAGAAAATGGCAATATGTTCCAGTATTCTTGCCTGGAAAATTCCATGGACAGAGAAACCTGGTGGGCTACAGTCCACAGGTTCACAAAGAGTCAGATACGACTGAAGCAACTAAGCACACACTCACAGTTATAGAATAATAAGTGGTGTGGTGGAGGAAGTGTAAGGTACTAAGGGGACATAGAGAAAGGGCACCTAACTGAACTTGGGAGTCAGGGAAAACTTTCTGGAGGAAATACTATCTAAGCTGAGATTTCAGCCATTAGCAGTAGTTAGCAAGGCAAGGGAGGGAAGAGCTTGTGCAAAGGGCAGGAGGTAAGAGACAGCATGCTCAATCAAGAAAATGAAGGTAATTCAGAATGGCTAGAGCATGGCTTCTCCTGTGGCTCAGTTAGTAAAGAATTCCCCTGCCATGCAAGTGACCTGGGTTCGATCCCTGCATTGGGAAGATCCCTTGGAGAAGGGAAAGGCTACTCACTCTAGGATTCTGGCCTAGAGAATTCTATGGACTGTATAGTCCATAGGGTCACAAAGAGTCAGACACGACTGAGTGACTTGCACTTCAGAGCAGAAGTGCCGCAAAGATACAAAATGACTGAAATGGTACATACAGTGTTCACACTCTCTGGCCCACATGCTGCTGCTGCTGCTGCTGCTAAGTCGCTTCAGTTGTGTCTGACTCTGTGTGACCCCATACAGAGCAGCCCACCAGGATCCTCCGTCCATGGGATTCTCCAGGCAAGAACACTGGAGTGGGTTGTCATTTCCTTCTCCAATGCATGAAAGTGAAAAGTGAAAGTGAAGTTGCTCAGTCGTGTCTGACTCTTAGGGACCCCATGGACTGCAGCCTACCAGGCTCCTCCATCCATGGGATTTTCCAGGCAAAAGTACTGGAGTGGAGTGCCATTGCCTTCTCCCTCTCGGCCACATAGATTATCATAAAAGTTTGGCTTTTGCCCTAAAGGCAATATGGAGCCATTGAAGGGTTCTAATACAAGAAATAATATGAACAAATATTCAGTATACAAAAAAAACCCATTCTTTAGTACACAGAATGCCTTTTGCTCTGTCTTTCAGTACCAGTATTCTGGAAACTTATCCACTTATCTAGAGTCCAACTAGCTTTGATCTCTTGCACATAGTTTCCTGTGACTACTGCCTGCTTTCTGAGTGCTACTTCACAGCCATCATAATATAAAGTAGAAAGTAAATATGTGATTGTGGATCCACACTAACTGATCTTAAGCTAGGTATACAACCTTTCTAAGACTCGGTAAGTGGTTCATCACCACAAGATCATAAGCTCCATGAAGACAAAAATCTGGTTCACTGTGCTATCCCTAGAACCTGGGACATCTTTATTACTTAGTATTTGTTGACTGAACAGTGAATTCACAAAATGGGGACTCTGGCACATACTTACCCACTGCTGTGGTTAGTATTAAAAGTGATAGCTACATAATGAGTATAATGCCTAGAACATAGTGATGGTCCACAAATAGGGCTGTCATTATTATGATGATGCCTTGTTGCTCTTGGCTCTGCTGCTGCTGCTAAGTAGCTTCAGTTGTGTCCGACTCTGTGCGACCCCATAGATGGCAGCCCACCAGGCTCCCCCGTCCCTGGGATTCTCCTGGCAAGAACACTGGAGTGGGTTGCCATTTCCTTCTCCAATGCATGAAGGTGAAAAGTGAAAGTGAAGTCGCTCAGTCCTGTCCAACTCTGAGCGACCCCACGGACTGCAGCCTACCAGGCTCCTCCGTCCAGGGGATTTTCCAGGCAAGAGTACTGGAGTGGGGTGCCATTGCCTTCTCCGGCTCTTGGCTCTAGAGCACCACTTTATCTCCCTATTGTATTATAATTTACAGCTGTGGCTGGATTCCAGTGACCCTGACTTTTCACCTCCTATGTAATTGCATGAGATTGCCAGTTGCCTCAATACTTGGTAATAATTTCTACATCCTCTCTATTTCTGTAATTGTGATTCTGATTTCACCCAAAGCAGAAAGATTAATAAAAGTGTCATTTAATGTATGAGTCCCTTCAGTGTTCACCTGAAACTATTACAGCATTGTTTGTTAATCAGCTATGCCCCAATACAAAATAAAAAGTTTAAATAAAGAAGAAAAGATACCTGCACTCATTAGTAGTCACTCCCTTTTCTCCCCAATCTCTAATCTACTTTCTATTGCTATGGGTTTGTCTAGTCTAGACATCTTATGTAAAGGGAACCATAAAAAAATGTCATTTAAAAATTCTAATGTATTGAAATTAATGCTGAAAATGTATAATTCAGAATATTAAAAATATATTATTTACAACCTTCATAATAATAATCTCTGAAATTAGAGTTGTGCGATATAATTAAAAATAAAAGGGAAATGAGTCAATCAAAAAAAAGGAGCATAGTACAGCATTTCATAAAAGAAAACCCTATCAACTAATATAAAAATTGATGCAGTACAACTTTGTTTTCAGCTGATTTTATATATTAGACACTCTCAAATTCTTAGAGGGCAAAAGCAGATGATTTGGAAATAGTGATGATGTGAAATGAACTATGAAAAGATAAATTTGGTGAATTGTTCTGTCAGCCCTGAGGCAGGGAATGAATCTGTTTACCAGCTGTCTGCCTGTCTTCCTAATGTATCTGCTGGTACATTAATGCTATAGAAATGAAAACAAACAGTAGTCTTGCCAATATAGGTAAAATTCTGAACAAGTGACTTAAATAAAGGTAACTGATATGGTAAAAGAAAGAATAATGCTACATAACACTATGCTGATTTTTATATTTTAAAGGCCTTAATCTCTAAAACTAGAGTGATTCATAGAGATTGGATTTAAATTTTTGTAGGTCTAATAATCGGGCTTCCCAGGTTGCTCAGTGTGTAAAAAATCTGCCTACAATACAGAAGATGCAGGAGATGTGAATTGGATCCCTGGGTTGGGAAGATCCCCTGAAGGAGGGCATGGCAACCCACTTCAGTATTCTTGCATGGAGAATCCCATGGACAAAGGAGCCTGGCGGGCTACAGTCCATGGGATCACAAAGAGTCACGACTGAGCAACTAACACTCAGTCACAGAGTGTCACAGGGTCATAGAGTCCGAAAGGATTGAAGCAACTGAGCACACACGCACTCAGGTCTGATAGTAATAAAAATTTTAGTTCATCCAAAGATAAAAATAATTAAATGACTAGAATGAGGAAAAGACATAAATTTATGTTAGTACCTTGGTTAGCTCAACATCACTGATCACCTTTAGAACACTATTATAGAAGCAAAACTGTAATACATAATATACATTTACTTAAATGCTTGAAAAATAGTTGATAATATATGAAAATGTTTACTTATTGTATAGTAAGTAAACAGCCAATCCTATTATGTCCTAACTTTTTCCATTACATTTAAAGAAATTTTTAGAAAGCAAAATACTTGTTATACTAAAAATAATAGCATAAAGATATTCTATCCTCGATATGTCAAACCTCTTCAGAGATTAGGCTTCATAAGTCTATCTAGTGGATTATATTATGAATCCCTATCAAAGAAGATCCTGTGAAGAACATGAATAGATTTCATATTCATGATTTTAGAGTATACATAGCAACAGTCAAAAATTACAACAAGCAGAATGCATGCAGGTTTACACTTACCAGATGAAAGGGTATAGGCATAAATAAGTCTTTCTCTCCAAGATGTAATAGGTCTCTCTGTGGAGGAGCAAATCTCTCCTTTCTTTATCTGCCAGCCCAATGTTGAATATAGGCCTTATTGTCTCAGCTAACTAACATTTAGGAAATTATCATGTGTCTTCACTGTAAGGCCTTTCACAAAGTTAACAAATGAACTGAGACAGAATGCAGAGGAGAATGAAACAAAAATGTGTAGCTGAAATGCTGTCAGAAAATTCCTGAAAAATTAAGGCTTAGTCCCATTTATTAGTGACAGAACCAGTTCTGGAAGGCTGAAGATACCTGAAATATATTAAAAGAGCCGTTTTTCTATCCACCTGATTTGGTAGTGGAGTGCCTCTTAGTGTCCATGGTAACTCCCACAGAGTGGTTTTGAAATTCATCATTAAAAGGCTTGCACATTAAAATATAAAGGATCAGCCATAGTACTTAGGTAATGCTCGGTTTCTGAACTTCAAAACAAGTTTAAACCATTCTATACCTTTAGGAACATATTATCAAAGCAACTGATATATTAAAAATTACCCAATTTTTAAAATCCACATCAATATAATTTTTCAAGTACTACAAAGTATAGCTAGTGATTATAGTACGGAAAAGATAAAACATGACAGGCTTTGGAAATCTAAAATAGTCTCACAAAATATAAATAGCATATATAAATTATAATCATAGAAATATTAATAAAGGAATATTGGAAAGTACTTCTATTGATGTCCTTAAATGGCCGTTTTGCTTTGCATTCTTTGTTTTAGAGGAATATAAAATGGTTGCATTTTTAACTTGGAAACTTCTAACATTTTTTTGGTTATCCTTTCAGCATTAAAAAGCTAACTAAATTGAGGCAAGACAGGATTTAATATAGTGAATTGAAACTAAAGAAATATGTCTTGGTTCCTACTTAAAGTCCTTCCTTGGCAGGTTTCATAGTACGAATTGAGAAATTGGTTAAATGCATGGAAATACTTCATTGACCTGCTTGAAAGCAACTGACCTTTACTCAGACTGTTAATCAGTAAGTGAAGTCAGTGAGACATGACTAATCCCAGAGGAAGAGCTTTTGAATATACCTTAGTGTGGGTAAGATCTGGTGGAAACTCAGGGTGTATTTAGCTAAAATTAAGAATTTGAAAGTCTTAACCCTTCAGTGGTTTTAAATGCATTATATACATTAAAAAAAGTCTCCAAGTGAACTGTACTCAATTAAAAGAACTATAGGCTCCAAATACAATATACCCCCAATATTTTTGGATAAGGTCAGGAATGTTGTGGCCTGATGGGAAAATTAAAATAAAACTAAATGGATAAGATTAATCACCTGTGAAAATAGTCTCAGGAAAATAGCCCACGTATGAAATGACTTATGAGTGTTTTGACATTGGACTAGAAGTTTCCTAAGTCAGAAGCACCCCCTTTAAAAGAAAGTGTCAACTTTAAATATAACAATCAACTATTATTAAGGCTTTTTAAACATTTCTTTCATGAGGAAATTTGAATGGAAGAGAAATCTTGATGATTGATAAAGAGATATATTAAAGTGGGCTTCTCAGGAGGCTCAGTGGAAAGAATCTGCCTGCCAATGCAGGAGCTGCAGGAGACATGGTCTCCTGTCAGGAAGATCCCCTTGAGTAGGGCATGGCAACACACCCCAATATTCTTTCCTGAAGAATCCCATGGACAGAGGAGCCTGGTTGTTTACAGTCCATGGGGTCTCGAAAAGTCTGACGTGACAGCACGCATGCCCTTCAAAGTAAGGTATGCGAAGTATAACAATTTGTCCATTTCCTCAGTGCCATGCAATTGAGAGGACTAAAGAAAGATTCTGTTCTTTTTGACAGCTTCATCCCTACAGAAAGAGTGGATGTATCTAATTATCATAATTGGATTACAGTAACCTATTAAGATAATTTTGTCCCTCATACTTCTTTTATACCAAAGGAGACTTTTATCTATCATGTTTTTCATTGTGAACATTGCCCCTCAAGTCCCTCATAAGTAGACTCTGTGTGCACTATGACTCTCCACCCCGCTGCCATGTATAGAATCCTGTAAGATACAGCCTTAGCAGCCAGCTAGACTCTTCCTATGCCATGTTATGTAGAACATGGGCTTCCCCGATGGCTCAGATGATAAAGAATTCGCCTGCCAATGCAGGAGAGCTGGGTTCGACCCCTGGGTGGGGAAGATCCCCTGGAGGAGGGAAAGGCTACTCACTCTAGTATTCTTGCCTGGAGAGTTCCATGGACAGAGACTACAGTCCATGAGGCTGCAAAGAGTTGGACATGACTGAGCAACTCACACACAAACACACACACACATACATATATATATATAAACATATATGTTATACAAACCCAATGGAATATTATTCAGCCATAAAAATGAAAGAAATTCTAACACAACAACATGAATGGGCCTGGAGGACATTATGCTAAGTGAATAAGCCAGACACAGAAAGACAAATACTGTATGATATCCCTTATATGTGGAATGTGAAAAAGTTGAACTCAGAGAATCAGAGAGTAGAACCGTGGTTATCAGTGGCTAGAGTGTGGGAGTTATGAGTAGATGTTAGTCAAAGAGTACAAACTTCCCGTTATAAGATGAATAATTTCTGGAGATTTAATGCACAGTATGGTGATTATAGTTAATAATACTCTGCTGCTGCTGCTGCTGCTGCTAAGTCGCTTCAGTCATGTCTGACTCTGTGTGACCCCATAGACGGCAGCCCACCAGGCTCCCCAGTCCCTGGGATTCTCCAGGCAAGAACACTGGAGTGGGTTGCCATTTCCTGCTCCAATGCATGAAAGTGAAAAGTGACTGCATACCAAAAATTTGCTAAGACAGTAGATCTTAAGTGAAGTGATGGATGTGTTAATTAATGTCATTTTAGTAATCATGTCATGATGTATATGTATATTAAATCATCATGTTGCACATATTTAAAAAAATCACATGTATAACCTAAATATATACCATTTTTGTCAATCATACTTTAATAAGGTTATAAAAATTAAATAAATGGATCTTACATTTTGCTTACATTTTACATTTACTTACATTTTATATACTGCTTTTAGAAAAATCAATAATATATATAAACAATGACACCAAAATCAGAAATTAAGGAATCAATAAATTATTTTAAAAATATTTTTCTTATAAATTCATAGTTTATTTATTGTTGATAATAAATTACTCTGATAACTTTCAAATGTGAATCAGTTATAGACACAACTTTTTAGAAATATTTCTAATATTTAAAATGAGGGATAACTTAAAAATATGTAGAACATTTGACAATCCTGTTATCTTCATTTCTCTCACACTCCACATGCAATTTTGCTCCTTCAAAATATACTCCAAATCCAACCACTTTACACTGTGATGTTCCAAATGACCATCATCTATCACCTGCATAATGGGTCTCCTTATTTACCGCTTCCACTCTTGCCCTCTAGAGTCTTTTCTCAAAACAGAAACCAGAATGATTCATGTTTAAAACATAAGTCAAATCACCACTTCACTCCTCTGTTCAAAACTCTGCAAACGGCTTCCCACCTTAGTCACATAAAGAGCCAAAAATGTTATGATAGCTTCATCCTAGTCACGCACAACTTTCCCTCCCCTTCCCCTCCCCAACATTTAATACTCTGATCTCCTGTTCAAGAATGAGGAAGAAGATGATCTTTTCTCCCTCCATATTTTCCTTTGATTATAAAACTGTAGTCCACTAAGTTATCGGCATGGCACCCTCTCCTCTGCCTGCTTGTAAGCCTCACAAGCTTCCTATTCTAATAAATCACTTCTTGTCTATTTGTCTCTCACTGAATTTTTCCTGTGCGGAGACATAAAGGACTGGAGCTTTTTGGTGTCCCCCAAAATGCTATCTAAAGGTTTCAAAATGTCTTCTCATCAAGGAATTTCCTGACCATTCTATTTAACATTACAACTTCCCACAACACACAACTTCTTATCTCCCTTCATATTTTTTTCTCCATAACACTTATCACTTACACTATTCATTTTACTTACTTCTTTTGTATATGATCCATCTTCCCTCACTAGAATATAAGTTCCATGAGGACAGGGATTTTTTGTGTTCTTTATTCACTGTTGTATTCACACAATGTAGAACAGTATCTGGTTCAATATGTATTTATTGAATAAGTGAATGAATGAATGAAGCATATGAGATGATGTTTCTTTCTAGGAGCATTCCTTTCCATATATATTAATATGGAAATCACATTCTCTGTATTCTTCTTTTCCTCTACAACCAAGCATTATTCTTAAGCATATTCCTGAAAAGTATCCAAAAATCTTCAGGAACACCAGACATAGCAACTTGATTGATTGCTTTTAGGCATTGACCATGTGGAACATCTAAAAACTGTGAACTGTAATGAACTCAGTTCACATACTTGCTTGTGATGACAATCCAAAATGCTGACTTCTGCCTTTATGGAACTAAGTGGTCCTGTATTTTGCCTTCCTATATTAATAATAACAAATTAGATAAATGTGCAATTGTAGCTTTACAACTGTATCATCCAAGGGAATCTGTGCCAATGATTCCCTTATCCCTAAGTGTACACACCCAGAGAACTTGCTCTCTATTATTTTCCAATACAGAGCAATAGAGATGCACTAAGAGTTGAATTTCTGTTCATGGGGTGCATGAACAGAAATGGAGTGCATTAATTTTTTTCTTATATCACTAAAAACCCTGGTATACATACTGTGGTTGTGTATGTGTATACTGGCTTTTCATTTTGTCACATATTTTAAAATGAGTATTCAGTTCAGAGACTAGTCAAATTCTACATGTAGAGTTAAATAGACTCCAAAGCCTCCCACACAAACTAAACTAAGGTAGTGAGATGTAGCAGAACATGCCACTCCAAAATATGCCTCTTTAGCATATGGATTATTTTGAGCTAATTATCTTGAGAGGCAGCAGACACAGAAGAAGCTCTGAAAACAGAGAAGTTACTCTTTCATAAGGGAAATTTACATTTATAGAGTAAATGTCCACTTGTATGTGGTTCCCTTTCTGTACCAGGAAGAGAAGAAAAACTCTAAATCAGAAGAGAACCTTATCAATGGACAAGATGTTTACTTAAATCTGCATAACAATCCTTACCCTTGTCTACTGTGCTTTTCCTGGCCACCTCCCAGGACTGGTTCCCCACTTACAACATCTTTATTCTGTTTTTAACTAAAGATGGAATTTACTTAAGGTGACGGCTTGGGCCATCTTGGGGAGTTAGTTTTCCTGGGTATCTCCCATGTATACATGAAATATACGTGTTAATAAAGTTCTGTCTGTTTTTCTTTTGTTAATCTGTCTTTTGTTATGTGTGTGGGGGGAGTAGTTTAGTCGCTAAGTCATATCCAACTCTTCATGACCCCACGAAGGCTCCCCTGTCCTTGGACAGGCTCCTCTGTCCATGTGATTTCCCAGGCAAGAATACTGGAGAGGGTTGCCATTCCCTACTCCAGGGGATCTTCCTGACCCAGGGATGGAATCTGAGTCTCCTGCATTGGAGGTGGTTTCCTGCATTGAAGGCCGATTCTTTATAGACTGAGCCACCTAGGGTTCTCATCCAGGAATTAGGAAAGGTAGAGGGAACATTATTTTTCCCTCCCCTATATTAGATAGGAGATGGCAACCTACTCCAGTATGCTTGTTTGGAAAATCCAGTGGACAGAAGAGCCTGGTGGACTGCAGTCCATGAGGTCGCAAAAGAGTCAGACACCGCTTAGCCACTAAACAACAACACAACAGTAGCTGTAAACAATCCACCAATTTTTAGGGGAAAGGGAAGCCTGTAGGAAACCTTTGCAGGTAAGGGGAGTTAGTAGTAGCTTGCTGTGTCCTAGTGATAGTATCCTCATTTAGTAGTTAGGTAGCACCATCACCAAAATATGTGCACAAAGAGCATTACATATGCTACTACAGAATTATGAGTCATGAAAGTAAAGCAATAGCGACATTTGGAAAGCAAGCATTGACTCTTATCAAAAGCAAAACATAAGCCCAAGCGTCCTTACAGCTAAATTGAAAAGCTAAAGGTGAACGTATTGATTTGATATCCTTTGAAGATGCTCCAGTTACTTTATTTCTTGCTTGTTTCTGTGTTTTGAAAAACTAAAACTGGAAGTTGCTGCATCTATTTTAAGATAGTTTGGTATACAAGGCAGCAATTATGACAACATTTGTATTAAAAATCAGAAAAAAAATGGTGAATGCTACTTAAAGCACTTGAGTGTGAATGTATTTTCAGTGTAATGTTTAAAGAAGAAATAATTGAAAGGAAGAAGATAAATGATAATTGTGATTATTATTATATGATATTTTCTACAATAGTAGAGAAATCAAAAAATGTTCCTTCCTATTCATTTGCGGAAGGTTCTTAACAAGAAACCCATATATTCTTAAGAATATTTCAGAGTTGCCAAATATGCAAAAGTATACAACAAATAATACTTCACTGAGCTTGTGAAAGTAGATAATTTATCTGAATATCTGAATGCAGGAGAGTAATAGACAGGATTCAGCCCAGAAAATAAAGCAGTAACATTAATGAGGAGTGTAGATCTCTCACTGAATGCATTCTTTTCCCCCTCAAAATATAACCTATTTTATATTCCAGTTGAAACTATGGCAGAACTGAAAAATAGAGTTTTTCTACTAAAAAAACATGTTTCTTTGAATTTTATGGGAATGAAACTTTTAAAATATCATTTCTAAAAGATAGCCTCAGGGATAGATACTAAATTATGAAACCTGAACCAAATGATCAGGGAATAAGGATGTCTTGACCAAACATTTTCTTATGATAAATTCATTTTTGTTCAATTCTTTGTTGAATAAGAATATTTTAAAGATTATTAATAAAATAAATTGCAATTGAATTAGATTAATGAAAACCAAAACAAACTTTTTTTAATGCTTGAATATGTGGTACGTTTTTGGATTATCATTTGAAAAAATAATCACTCTCCAGTAGTCTAGATACAAAACGTGAATTTGAGTGTTTGTTTCCTTGTGTTGTCAACAAATAGAGAAAAAAAATCCTCAGACAGGAGCTTTATTGTGATGTTTCTTTTTTTATGAAAATGCAAAATAACTTAATCAATTAGAAATTATAGTTAAATAGATAATGGAAATGTAAGATTTTGCATATATACAGAAAGCTGCTGCTGCTGCTAAGTCGCTTCAGTCGTGTCCAACTCTGTGTGACCCCATAGACGGCAGCCCACCAGGACCCGTCCCCCCCACCCCCTGCCTCCCTGGGATTCTCTAGGCAAGAACACTGGAGTGGGTTGCCGTTTCCTTCTCCAATGCATGAAAGTGAAAAGTGAAAGTGAAGTCGCTTAGTCGTGTCCAACCCTCAGCGACCCCATGGACTGCAGCCCACCAGGTTCCTCCGTCCATGGGATTTTCCAGGCAAGAGTACTGGAGTGGGGTGCCATTGCCTCCTCCATACAGAAAGCAGTTTGATGGAAATTTGAATATTTGATATTTAGACATTTTTATCCTTTCTCTCACTTTTCAAATTCAGCTTTGTGTGTTTTCTGCATGCAGCTATGACAGAAGCTATGTGCCCTGGCCCCAGCTCTGGGTGTTGGTGCAGATCAGGCTACAAGCTGAGTGCTAAACAATTCACCAGCTGTGTATCAGAGTGTGAGTACAGGGGGATCTGCCACAGACTACTCCTATTCAGTCCATGGGAAAGATGAGAGACCACACACACACACAAAAAAAATAATAAAATAAAGAAAAGAAACATATTTTTATGAGCTCTACTTTTTTAAGAAGGACCTCAATTACATCTTTTCTCTATGTCTGAGCTTAAATAATGGAACTCATGA
Source organism: Bos grunniens (assembly GCF_055505025.1). Lineage (NCBI taxonomy): Eukaryota > Metazoa > Chordata > Mammalia > Artiodactyla > Bovidae > Bos > Bos grunniens. The sequence continues at coordinate 79,588,967 of NC_141194.1, read as the reverse complement.
ACCTGCAACCTTAATGAGAAAAAAATGGCTAGGAGTGGGGGAGGAGAGGCACTGTGTTCAATGTAGTGGAAAGAGAAAAGAAGCAAAGACAATAGCTTTAAACAGATGAGAACATGTGAAGCATGTTGCTCATGAAAAACCTTACCACAACTTTGTGAAGATTTGTCGATTAATCTAGCAAACATAATTATGAAATGGATATTTTTAATGCCAAAGAATAAAATACAAGATATAAGAAAAGGAACAAGCTCAACTGATTATTAGCCCAATTTCATTTTTTGGGATGCATTTACTTTCACCTCCCATTTATTTAAGGGTAGATATTTCAAAATGGTAGCAAGATGATGCTGTGAAAGTGGTGCACTCAATATGCCATCAATTTGGAAAACTCAGCAGTGGCCACAGGACTGGAAAAGGTCAGTTTTCATTCCAATCCTAAAGAAAGGCAATGCCAAAGAATGCTCAAACTACCGCATGATTGCTCTCATCTCACACACTAATAAAGTGATACTCAAAATTCTCCAAGCCAGGCTTCAATGGTACATGAACCGTGAACTTTCAGATGTTCAAGCTGGATTTAGAAAAGGCAGAGGAACCAGAGATCCAATCGCCAACATCCACAGCATCTACTTCTGTTTTATGACTATGTCAAAGCCCTTGACTGTGTAAATAACAACAAACTGTGGAAAATCCTGAAAGAGATGAGAATACCAGACCACCTGACCTGCCTCTTGAGAAATCTGTATGCAGGTCAGGAAGCAACAGTTAGAACTGGACATGGAACAACAGACTGGTTCCAAATAGGAAAATGAGTACGTCAAGGCTGTATATTGTCACTCTGCTTATTTAACATCTATGCAGAGTACATCATGAGAAATGCTGGACTGGAAGAAGCACAAGCTGGAATCAAGACTGCCGTGAGAAATATCAATAACCTCAGATATGCAGATGACACCACCCTTATGGCAGAAAGTGAAGAGGAACTAAAAAACCTCTTGATGAAAGTGAAAGAGGAGAGTGAAAAAGTTGGCTTAAAGCTCAACACTCAAAAAACGAAGATCATGGCATCCGGTCCCATCAGTTCATGGGAAATAGATGGGGAAATAGTGGAAACAGTGTCAGACTTTATTTTTTGGGGCTCCAAAATCACTGCAGATGGCGACTGCAGCCATGAAATTAAAAGACCCTTACTCCTTGGAAGTAAAGTTATGACCAACCTAAATAGCATATTCAAAAGCAGAGACATTACTTTGCCAACAAAGGTCCGTCTAGTCAAGGCTATGGTTTTTCCTGTGGTCATGTATGGATGTGAGTGTTGGACTGTGAAGAAGGCTGAGCACTAAAGAATTGATGCTTTTGAACTGTGGTGTTGGAGAAGACTCTTGAGAGTCCCTTGGACTGTAAGGAGATCCAACTAGTCCATTCTAAAGGAAATCAGCCTTGGTGTTTCTTTGGAAGGAATGATGCTAAAGCTGAAACTCCAGTACTTTGGCCACCTCATGTGAAGAGTTGACTCATTGGAAAAGACTCTGATGCTGGAAGGGATTGAGAGCAGGAGGAGAAGGGGACGACGGATAATGAGATGGCTGGATGGCATCATTGACTCGATGGACGTGAGTCTGAGTGAACTCTGGGAGTTGGTGATGGACAGGGAGGCCTGGCATGCTGCGATTCATGGGGTCGCAAAGAGTCAGACATGACTGAGTGACTGAACTGAACTGAACTGAAATAGGAACTCCCCAGATCAGTAGGTGCCCAATATACTACTGGAGATCAGTGGAGAAATAACTCCAGAAAGAATGAAGGGATGGAGCCAAAGCAAAAACAATACCCAGTTGTGGATGTGACTGGTGAGAGAAGCAAAGTCCGATGCTGTAAAGAGCAATATTGCATAGGAACTTGAAATGTCAGGTCCATGAATCAAGGCAAATTGGAAGTGGTCAAACAGGGGATGGCAAGACTGAACGTCGACATTCTAAGAATCAGCGAACTGAAATGGACTGGAATGGGTGAATTTAACTCAGACGAGCATTATATCTACTACTGTGGGAAGGAATCCCTCAGAAGAAATGGAGTAGCCATCATGGTCAACAAAATAATTCCAAATGCAGTATTTGGATGCAATTTCAAAAACGACAGAATGATCTCTGTTCATTTCCAAGGTAAACCATTCAATATCAGAGTAATCCAAGTCTATGCCCCAACCAGTAATGCTGAAGAAGCTGAAGTTGAACGGTTCTATGAGGACCTACAAGACCTTTTAGAACTAACACCCAAAAAAGATGTCCTTTTCATTATAGGGGACTGGAATGCAAAAGTAGGAAGTCAAGAAACACCTGGAGTAACAGGCACATTTGGCCTTGGAATACAGAATGAAGCAGGGCAAAGACTAATAAAGTTTTGCCAAGAAAATTCACTGGTCATAGCAAACACCCTCTTCCAACAACACAAGAGAAGACTCTACACATGGACATCACCAGATGGTCAACACCGAAGTCAGATTGATTATATTCTTTGCAGCCAAAGATGGAGAAGCTCTATACAGTCAACAAAAACAAGACCAGGAGCTGACTGTGGCTCAGATCATGAACTCCTTATTGCCAACTTCAGACTTATATTGAAGAAAGTAGGGAAAACCACTAGATCGTTCAGGTATGACCTAAATCAAATCCCTTATGATTATACACTGGAAGTGAGAAATAGATTTAAGGGACTAGATCTGATAGATAGAGTGCCTGATGAACTATGGATGGAGGTTCATAACATTGTACAGGAGACAGAGATCAAGATCATCCCCATGGAAAAGAAATGCAAAAAAGCAAGATGGCTTTCTGGGGAGGCCTTACAAATAGCTCTGAAAAGAAGAGAAGTGAAAAGCAAAGGAAATAAGGAAAGATGTAAGTATCTGAATGCAGAGTTCCAAAGAATAGCAAGAAGAGGGGAGTAGCTAAGATGGCGAAGGAGTAGGACGGGGAGAACACTTTCTCCCCCACAAATTCATCAAAAGAACATTTAAATGCCGGGTAAATTCCACAAAACAACTTCTGAATGCCGGCAGAGGACATCAGGCACCCAGAACAGCAACCCAAGTCTTCGAAAGGAGGTAGGAAAAAATATAAAAGACAAAAAAAAGGGACAAAAGAGGGAGGGGATGGAGTTCCATCCCAGTAAGGGAGTCTTAAAAAGAGAGAAGTTTCCAAACACCAGGAAACCTTCTCACTGCCGAATCTGTGCCGAGCCTTGGAAGCACAGAGGGCAACATAACAGGGAGGAAAAATAAATAAACAATTAAACCCCACACATTGCGAGCCCTATGGTAACTCCCCCAGTGGAGAAGCTGCGCAGACGCCTGCATCCACCATTAGCAAGCGGGGGCTGGGCAGGGAGGCGCGGTGCAGGCTGCATCACAAGAATCTGGCCTGAATACCCCGAGCGCTATCAGAGCGAAATAATTTGGGCTAGCAAACCAGACTGTGGGATATCTACCACGCGAAAAGCCAGCCCTAACCTATGACACCGCCAGGCCCGAGCACGGAACAAAGGACTGAACAGAGATAGCTGGCGGCAGACCATCCCCCTCCGGTGATAGGCAGCCAGAGCCGGAAGGGGACAATCGCAGTCCCAGAGAGACATTATCTATAAAACTGTAAGCAGGCTTCTTTGCTAACTAAAACTTCTTGGGGGTCTGGACGGTCAACATCTGTCTGAGAAGGTGTGCCAGTGCACACCTAGATAACCGAGCAACAGGGAGGCGATAAGTCGCAGCAATCGTACGCGCAAAACACCTCATCACCTGAGCTGCTCGGATCTGGGAAGGGCACAAAACGCAGGCCCAACCAAGAGTATGCGCCTCTGAGGACTACCCGAGTGCCTGAACCTACCCGAGTGCCTGAACCTGAGCGGCTTGGACCTGGGAAGTACAGGCAGCCCAGGGCCGGTCGCGGATGGTTCCCGGCGGAGCAACCTAGAGCCTGAGCAGTGTGGGCAGAGAGGCTACATGCGCTGTGAACGGGGGGCAGACCTAGTGTGGCTGAGGCACTGCAAGCACACGCCAGTGTTATTTGTTTGCAGCATCCCTCCCTACCTTCCTTCAGCGTGACTGAACAAGTGAGCCTAAACAAACAAAAAAAAGTGTCCTCCACCGTCCCCTTTGTGTCAGGGCGGAAACCAGACACTGAAGAGACCAGCAAACAGAAGAAGCTATAACAGAGGGAACTGCCTTGGAAGCTACAGGCAATAGATTAAAACCCTATGGTTACTACCAACTACATAGGAAGGGGCCTATAGATCTTGAGAAATATAAGTCGGACTAAGGAACTAGCCAAAAATGAACTGAACCCACAATACTCACAACAAAACTGGAGAAAGTCGTAAATATATTTTTACTATTTGTATGATCATTCTTTCTTTCTTAATTTTTAAATTATTTTTTTAAATTTTTTAAAAACAATTTTTAAGTCCTCTATTATTCCTTTAATTTCCACTTTTATAACCGATTACTTTGCAAAAAAAGAAAAGAAGACCCTATTTTTTTTAAAGCAAACTTCATATATATATTTTTTTTTAATAATTTTTTACCTTTTTTTTTTCTTCTTTTCTTTAACATTGTATTTTTGAAATTCCAAACTTTACTCTAGATTTTTAATTTATGCTTTTTGGTATTTGTTATCAATTTTGTACCTATATATATATATATATATATATATATATACATTTTTTTATAATTTCTGTGACCCTTTTTTATTTTTTCTTTTTATTTTTCTCTGTTTCTTTCTCTTCTTCTTTTAAATAACATTGTATATCTGAAATTCCAAACTCTACTCTAGATTTTTAATTTATGCTTTTTGGTATTTGTTATCAATTTTGTACCTGTATTTTTTTTTTTTTACAATTTATGCGACTTTGTTTGTTCTTGTTTGGTTTTTTTTTTTTCTCTCTCTTTCTTTTTCTTCTTCTTTTTTTACAATTGTATTTTTGAAATTCCAAACTCTACTCTAGATTTTTAACTTTTGCTTTTTGGTATTAGTTATCAATTTTGTACCTATATTTTCTTTATAATTTTTGCAACCTTGTTTGTTTTTGTTTGTTCGTTTTTTATCTCTTTCTTTTCCTTCTTCTTTTCCTCAACATCGTATTTTTGAAATTCCAAACTCTACTCTGGATTTTTAATTTTTGCTTTTATGTATTTGTTACCAATTTTGTACCTTTAAGAACCCAATCTTCAGTACCCATTTTTCACTAGGGAGCGAGATTACTGGCTTAACTGCTCTCTCTCCCTTTGGACTCTCCTTTTTCTCCACCAGGTCGCCTGTGTCTCCTCTCTAACCCCTCTCTACTCTACGCAACTCTGTGAATTTCTGTGTGTTCCAGACGGTGGAGAACACTTAGGGAACTGATTACTGGCTGGATCTGTCTCCCTCTTTTTCATTCCCCCTATCTATCCTCCTAGCCACCTCTGCCACCTTCCTCCTTCTTCTCTTCTCTGTATAACTCTGTGAACAACTCTGAGCAGTCCAGTTGTGGAGTGCACATAAGGAAGAGATTACTGAATAGCCCACTCTCTGCTCTATTAATTCCACCTCATCTCATTCGGGTCACCTCTAACTCCCTCCTCACTCTTCTCTTCTCCATATAATGCTGTAAACCTCTCTGGGTGAAACAAGTTTCAGCGCAAGACATACCAAGCAAATTCTCCAGCAGCAAGGAACACAGCCCTGAGCTCCAAGATACAGGCAGCCCAAAGTCACCTCAAAACCATAGACATCCCATAACTCATTACTGGACATTTCATTGCACTCCAGAGAGAAGAAATACAGCTCCACCCACCAGAACACCGACACAAGCTTCCCTAAACAAGAAACCTTGACAAGCCACCTGTACAAACCCACACAGAGCGAGGAAACGCCACAATAAAGAGAACTTCACAAACTGCCAGAATACAGAAAGGACACCCCAAACTCAGCAATTTAAACAAGATGAAGAGACAGAGGAATACCCAGCAGATAAAGGAACAGGATAAATGCCCACCAAACCAAACAAAAGAGGAAGAGATAGGGAATCTACCTGATAAAGAATTCCAAATAATGATAGTGAAATTGATCCAAAATCCTGAAATCAAAATGGAATCACAGATAAACAGCTTGCAGACAAAGATTGAGAAGATGAAAGAAAGGCTTAACAAGGACCTAGAAGAAATAAAAGAGAGTCAATATATAATGAATAATGCAATAAATGAAATTAAAAACACTCTGGAGGCAACAAATAGTAGAATAACAGAGGCAGAAGATAGGATTAGTGAATTAGAAGATAGAATGGTAGAAATAAATGAATCAGAGAGGATAAAAGAAAAACGAATTAAAAGAAATAAGGACAATCTCAGAGACCTCCAGGACAATATTAAATGCTACAACATTCGAATCATAGGGGTCCCAGAAGAAGAAGACAAAAAGAAAGACCATGAGAAAATACTTGAAGAGATAATAGTTGAAAACTTCCCTAAAATGGGGAAGGAAATAATCACCCAAGTCCAAGAAACCCAGAGAGTCCCAAACAGGATAAACCCAAGGTGAAACACCCCAAGACACATATTAATCAAATTAACAAAGATCAAACACAAAGAACAAATATTAAAAGAAGCAAGGGAAAAACAACAAATAACACACAGGGGAATTCCCATTAGGATAACAGCTGATCTTTCAATAGAAACTCTTCAAGCCAGGAGGGAATGGCAAGACATACTTAAAGTGATGAAAGAAAATAACCTACAGCCCAGATTATTGTACCCAGCAAGGATCTCATTCAAATATGAAGGAGAAATCAAAAGCTTCTCAGACAAGCAAAAGCTGAGAGAATTCAGCATCACCAAACCAGCTCTCCAACAAATACTAAAGGATATTCTCTAGACAGGAAACACAAAAATGGTGTATAAACTCGAACCCAAAACAATAAAGTAAATGGCAACGGGATCATACTTATCAGTAATTACCTTAAATGTAAATGGGTTGAATGCCCCAACCAAAAGACAAAGACTGGCTGAATGGATACAAAAACAAGACCCCTACATATGTTGTCTACAAGAGACCCACCTCAAAACAGGGGACACATACAGACTGAAAGTGAAGGGCTGGAAAAAGATTTTACATGCAAATAGGGACCAAAAGAAAGCAGGAGTAGCAATACTTATATCAGATAAAATAGACTTTAAAACAAAGGCTGTGAAAAGAGACAAAGATGGTCACTACATAATGATCAAAGGATCAATCCAAGAAGAAGATATAACAATTATAAATATATATGCACATAACACGGGAGCGCCACAATATGTAAGACAAATGCTAACAAGTATGAAAGGAGAAATTAACAATAACACAATAATAGTGCGAGACTTTAATACCCCACTCACACCTATGGATAGATCAACTAAACAGAAAATTAACAAGGAAACACAAACGTTAAATGATACAATAGACCAGTTAGACCTAATTGATATCTATAGGACATTTCATCCCAAAACAGTGAATTTCACCTTTTTCTCAGGCGCACATGGAACCTTCTCCAGGATAGATCACATCCTGGGCCATAAATCTAGCCTTGATAAATTCAAAAAAATAGAAATCATTCCAAGCATCTTTTCTGACCACAATGCAGTAAGATTAGATCTCAATTACAGGAGAAAAAATGTTAAAAATTCCAAAATATGGAGGCTGAACAACATGCTGCTGAATAACCAACAAATCACAGAAGAAATCAAAAAAGAAATCAAAATTTGCATAGAAACAAATGAAAATGAAAACACAACAACCCAAAACCTGTGGGACACTGTAAAAGCAGTCCTAAGGGGAAAGTTCATAGCAATACAGGCATACCTCAAGAAACAAGAAAAAAGTCAAATAAATAACCTAACCCTACACCTAAAGCAATTAGAAAAGGAAGAAATGAAGAACCCCAGGGCTAGTAGAAGGAAAGAAATCTTAAAAATTAGGGCAGAAATAAATGCAAAAGAAACAAAAGAGACCATAGAAAAACTCAACAAAGCCAAAAGCTGGTTCTTTGAAAGGATAAATAAAATTGACAAACCATTAGCCAGACTCATCAAGAAACAAAGGGATAAAAATCAAATCAATAAAATTAGAAATGAAAATGGAGAGATCACAACAGACAACACAGAAATACAAAGGATCATAAGAGACTACTATCAACAATTCTATGCCAATAAAATGGACAATGTGGAAGAAATGGACAAATTCTTAGAAAAGTACAACTTTCCAAAACTGGACCAGGAAGAAATAGAAAATCTTAACAGACCCATCACAAGCACGGAAATTGAAACTGTAATCAAAAATCTTCCAGCAAACAAAAGCCCAGGTCCAGGCGGCTTCACAGCTGAATTCTACCAAAAATTTAGAGAAGAGCTAACACCTATCCTACTCAAACTCTTTCAAAAAATTGCAGAGGAAGGTAAACTTCCAAACTCATTCTATGAGGCCACCATCACCCTAATACCAAAACCTGACAAAGATGCCACAAAAAAAGAAAACTACAGGCCAATATCACTGATGAACATAGATGCAAAAATCCTTAACAAAATTCTAGCAATCAGAATCCAATAACACATTAAAAAGATCATACACCATGACCAAGTGGGCTTTATCCCAGGGATGCAAGGATTCTTCAATATCCGCAAATCAATCAATGTAATACACCACATTAACAAATTGAAAAACAAAAACCATATGATTATCTCAATAGATGCAGAGAAAGCCTTTGACAAAATTCAACACCCGTTTATGATAAAAACTCTCCAGAAAGCAGGAATAGAAGGAACATACCTCAACATAATAAAAGCTATATATGACAAACCCACAGCAAACATTATCCTCAATGGTGAAAAATTGAAAGCATTCCCTCTAAAGTCAGGAACAAGACAAGGGTGCCCACTTTCACGATTACTATTCAACATAGTTTTGGAAGTTTTGGCCACAGCAATCAGAGCAGAAAAAGAAATAAAAGGAATCCAAATTGGAAAAGAAGAAGTAAAACTCTCACTATTTGCAGATGACATGATCCTCTACATAGAAAACCCTAAAGACTCCACCAGAAAATTACTAGAACTAATCAATGATTATAGTAAAGTTGCAGGATATAAAATCAACACACAGAAATCCCTTGTATTCCTATACACAAATAATGAGAAAACAGAAAGAGAAATTAAGGAAACAATTCCATTCACCATTGTAATGGAAAGAATAAAATACTTAGGAATATATCTACCTAAAGAAACTAAAGACCTATATATAGAAAACTATAAAACACTGGTGAAAGAAATCAAAGAGGACACTAATAGATGGAGAAATATACCATGTTCATGGATTGGAAGAATCAATATAGTGAAAATGAGTATACTACCCAAAGCAATTTATAGATTCAATGCAATCCCTATCAAGCTACCAACAGTATTCTTCACAGAGCTAGAGCAAATAATTTCACAATTTGTATGGAAATACAAAAAACCTTGAATAGCCAAAGCGATCTTGAGAAAGAAAAATGGAACTGGAGGAATCAACCTACCTGACTTCAGGCTCTACTACAAAGCCACAGTCATCAAGACAGTATGGTACTGGCACAAAGACAGAAATATAGATCAATGGAACAAAATAGAAAGCCCAGAGATAAATCCACGCACATATGGACACCTTATCTTTGACAAAGGAGGCAAGAATATACAATGGATTAAAGACAATCTCTTTAACAAGTGGTGCTGGGAAATCTGGTCAACCACTTGTAAAAGAATGAAACTAGAACACTTTCTAACACCATATACAAAAATAAACTCAAAATGGATTAAAGATCTCAATGTAAGACCAGAAACTATAAAACTCCTAGAGGAGAACATAGGCAAAACACTCTCCGACATACATCACAGCAGGATCCTCTATGACCCACCTCCCAGAATATTGGAAATAAAAGCAAAAATAAACAAATGGGACCTAATTAAACTTAAAAGCTTCTGCACATCAAAAAAAAACACAAAAAACTGGAAATAGAACTGCCTTATGATCCAGCAATCCCACTGCTGGGCATACACACTGAGGAAACCAGAAGGGAAGGAGACACGTGTACCCCAATGTTCATCGCAGCACTGTTTATAATAGCCAGGACATGGAAGCAACCTAGATGCCCATCAGCAGATGAACGGATAAGAAAGCTGTGGTACATATAGCCAATAGAGTATTACTCAGCCATTAAAAAGAATACATTTGAATCAGTTCTAATGAGATGGATGAAACTGGAACCTATTATACAGAGTGAAGTAAGCCAGAAAGAAAAACACCAATACAGTATACTAACGCATATATATGGAATTTAGAAAGATGGTAACAATAACCCTGTGTACGAGACAGCAAAAGAGACACTGATGTATAGATCAGTCTTATGGACTCTGTGGGAGAGGGAGAGGGTGGGATGATATGGGAGAATGGCATTGAAACAGGTATAATATCATGTATGAAACGAGTCGCCAGTCCAGCTTCGATGCACGATACTGGATGCTTGGGGCTGGTGCACTGGGACGACCTAGGGGGAGGGTATGGGGAGGGAGGAGGGAGGAGGGTTCAGGATGGGGAACACAGGTATACCTGTGGCGGATTCATTTCGATGTTTGGCAAAACTAATACAATATTGTAAAGTTTAAAAATAAAATAACATTTTTTAAAAAATTAAAAAAAAAAAAAAGAATAGCAAGAAGAGATAAGAAAGACTTCCTCAGTGATCAATGCAAAGAAATAAAGGAAAACAATAGAATGGGAAAGATTAGAGATCTCTTCAAGAAAAGTAGAGATACCAAGGGAACATTTCTTGCAAAGATGGGCTCAATAAAAGACAGAAATGGTATGGACCTAACAGAAGCAGAAAATATTAAGAAGAGGTAGCAAGAATACACAGAAGAACTGTAAAAAAAAAAAAAACTTCATGACCCAGATAATTACGATGGTGTGATCACTCACCTAGAGCCTGATATCCTGGAATAAAGGTAAAGATTAGTTCAAATCTAAGTAATTTCTAATGTGTATCAAAAATTCACAGACTGTAGATTGAAATCTTATCACTTCTTATATAAGTGATGTACATGTGAGAAGGTGATACTGAAGGAAATGGGTAAGAAATGGGGAACATAGTATTAGTTTCAATCATTCTATAGACAATTGCTGCTGCTGCTAAGTCACTTCAGTCGAGTTCCACTCTGTGCGACCCCAGAGATGGCAGCCCACCAGGCTCCTTCGTCCATGGAATTCTCCAGGCAAGAACACTGGAGTGGGTTGCCATTTCCTTCTCCAATGCATGAAAGTGAAAAGTGAAAGTGAAGTAGCTCAGTCGTGTCCTACTCCTAGTGACCCCATGGACTGCAACCTACCAGGCTCCTCTGTCCATGGGATTTGCCAGGCAAGAGTACTGGAGTGGGTTGCCATTGCCTTCTCCCTATAGACAATTCAATGAATATAAAAGGACTCCCAGTAATGTGATAGATCACCTGTTAACATCCATAACATTTAGGGAGCTCCTAAAGTCAAGAAAATCTAAACATTCCAGTCAAAAACCAGGTATGGTATATAAACATACTTTGCAACAGGAAAAGTATCAAATAGCCAATAGAGATGAATCAAAAAGTCAGCCTCAGTAGCAATTAAAAAAATTTTTTTATGCAAGTATGGTTTTAGCTTTGTCATGTTGACAGAAATTTGTTGGAAAATTCAGTTTTAAGTATATTTTGGTGAAAATTTTCTGAAGGACCTTATCAATATTGGATATCCTTCCAGTTAGTTATTCTAGTTGGGGGAATTTATTTTAATTAAATAATTAGAGACATGCACAAAAATTTTGTGTCTCTATCAGCATTATGTCTTGTGCAGTGTAAAATTGGAATAAGGCTAAATGACCAACAAAAATGGAATGGTTAAATAAATTATGATATACAAAGGCAAGGAAATACTATACAGCTTTAAAAGCTTACTTAATGGCTTAAGAAATTACTAAGGTGTTTAGATCCAGAAATGAAATAAACTGTACTTTTAATGCTATCTTAAAAATACTACCTATTTTAAAGCAAAAAGATAATATATGCATCAAAAAACATAAGAATATTAAATGTTAGCAAGTGTTTTTAAAAGTAGATACCACTAGGTGGTAGAAAGGATTGTTTTTAAAAATTATGAGTGATATATATTTCTCATATAAATATATACATATATTACTTTTGTCAGTTTAAAAATGTTTATAATGGGGGAGGACACGTTAGGAATTTGGGATTAACATATACACACTATACACTACTATATATAAAGTAGATAAACAACAAGGACCTACTGTTTAGCACAGGGAACTATACTCAGTATTTTGTAATGACCTATAGGAAAAAATCTGGAACAGAATATATTTACTGTACACCTAAAACTAACACAACATTGTAAATCAACTATACTTCAATAAAAAGTGATTTTTTTAAGCCACATAACCTGGCCTGTGGGAAATAAAATTCTTTCCCTGACCTGGGATCAAACCCTTGCCCCCTGCATTGTTCGTGTAGAGTCTTAACCCCTGTATTGCCAGGGAAGTCCCAAAAAGTAAATTTAAAAATTTAGAAAAGTAGAATGTACATGATAATGTTCCTTTATAAAATCAGAAACACTGAGTTATTTTTAGATATACATTTGCCCTATTAAGTCTTCCCTACCAAAGCTCGTCTATGCCTTAAAAAACAAATATTGTTGTTCAGTCATCAAGTCATGTTCCACTCTTTGCAACCCCATGGACTGTAGCACGCCAGGACTCCCTGGAGTTTGCCCAAGTTTATGTCCATTGCATCAGTGATGCCATCCAACCATCTTGTCCTCTGTCACCCTCTTCTCCTCCTGCCTTCAATCTTTCCTAGCATCAGGGTTTCTTTTAATGAGTTGACTGCTTGCATCAGGTGGCCAAAAACAGATATGTTGAGATATAATTCACATACCATAAAATTCACCCATTTAAAGTATACATTATATCGATTATTGAAAGTATGGCATTGAAATTTCCAACTATTATTTATTCAACTGTCTATTTGTCACTTCAGTTCTGTTGGTTTTTATTTCATGTTTTTAGGTCTCTGTTGTTAGGTGCATATGTGTTTGTAATTTTTTCTCTACACTTTTATAGCTTAAGAGACAGTAGGTATTCCATCCTCTGTGATTCCACAGCACATTGCTCATTGGTCTATCACTTTTCACAATTCAGTGTCTTTTCTATTACTTTTGTACTTCTGTCTCTCTCTCTCTACTGTGTCTCAGCTATCTGCATGGTAGAATCTAGTAAAGTACAAGAGAGAAAATAAGTAGTGAATGAGTGAATGACCTAATCCCCTTGTTTTGTACTTAGCCTCAAAGGTATTCTTGCTGTGCTTAGCATTTTGAGTTAAAAGTAGCGATCAAATCAAACTCCAAAAAATGCAACTGACACTTGAAAATGCCAAATTGAATTTGGTTAAAATTCTTTCCTCAAATTTCTTTATACATTTCAGTATATGTAATGTGCAATTCAGTTGTGTGGGAAAAAGTTAGCATAACTATAAAGGTTGGGTTCTATTCTTTTGTAACTTCTACTTCTATATGTTTACATAAATTATTTCATTTCTCTTGTTTTTTTTTTTTTGAGTTTAAATATTCCCACCACTATTGCCCATACAGTTTTTTCAATTGTCATGTATAAATGTGAGAGTTGGACTATTAAGAAAGCTGTGCACCAAAGAATTGATGCTTTTGAACTGTGATGTTGGAGAATACTCTTGAGAGTCCCTTGGAGATCCAACTAGTCCATCCTAAAGGAAATCAGTCCTGAATATTCATTGGAAGGACTGATGCTAAAGCTGAAACTCCAATACTTTGGCCACCTGATGCAAAGAACTGACTCATGGGAAAAGACCCTGATGCTGGGAAAGAATGAAGGCGAGAGGAGAAGGGGACAACAGAGGATGAGATGGTTGGATGGCATCACCGTCTTTATGGACATGAGTTTGAGTAAGCTCCGGGGATTGGTTATGGACAGGGAAGCCTGGTGTGCTGCAGTCCATGGGATCGCAAAGAATAGGACACGACTGAGTGACTGAACTGATACTAATTGCCCTCAGTGGAATGCCAGAAGTTAGAAACTGGAACAGGAAAAAAAAAAAAAAAAACTTATAGGAGTAGTAAATGTTTGCCCCATTGATTTCTATTCTATTTGCTAGCTACCATTAATCCACATTTGTAACTTAGAATGCAACATAGCAGGAAATAACAGATGACTTACTTTCTAGGAAAACATTCACTGTGCAATTTTGAAAAATGTGAACATGAACTTTAATAAAAGCTTAAGGAATTTACTGTAAGAACTATATATTATTCTCTTTAAAAGCAATCCTCTCCTTATGTGATTGTATACTCACATACCTAAATATTTGAAAACCTACTAGTCTACCTGATATGTAGCAAGAAAGAGTACTTATGAAAAAATATTTTTTAAAAAATCTAACAGTATAATTAGTAATTGTTAGAAACATAAGCCTCTTTATTTATTTATTTATTTTTGGGCGACACTACATGGCTTGCAGGATCTTAGTTTACCAACCAAGGATTGATTTGGTGCCCGCTGCAGTAGAAGTATGCAGAGTCTTAACTACTGGACTACCAGGGAAGTCCCAGAAATACTAGCCTTTAAATAAAAATGAGGCCCAAATCTTGGCTTTCTGTGTACTGATGCTGAACAGAAATATGGAGATAGAGATGGAGGAGAAAGAGTGACAATTCTTTGCCAGGCAAAAAGAGAACATAGCAGGCTAGTGCCTTTGAGAACTGGGCCCCTCTCCCTGGGGAATAGTGTTAGTCACTGAGTCATGTCTGACTCTTTGTGACCCCATGGACTGTAGCCCATCAAGCTCCTCTGTTCATGGGATTCTCCAGGCAAGGATACTGGAGTGGGTTGCCATTCTTTTCTCCAGGGTATCTTTCCAACCCAAGGATTGAACCCAAACCCAGGGGTCAAACCCAGGTCCCCCACATTGTGGGCAGATTCTTTACCACCTGAGTCAGGGAAGCTTTGGGGAATAGGGAGAGGTCTATTATACAGGGCTCCTGGTAGGGGGTAGGTGATAAAGATCTAGGCAGTGATATGCTTGCATTCTTCTGATGGGTTGGTGGTGAGGTAAATAGGAAATCAGCATCCTCAACCTTCAGATCCAACTGGTCTGGGATCTACATGCTTGAATGCAGCATACCATTGTTAATCATTAACTTTTCCTACCTGGAGGGGGTTTCAGTATCTGCAAAATAGGTCAGATATTGTGTATATCCACTAATGGGGAAACAGGACCTTGCCCCAAGGCTACTCTTAACTGTTTCTCCCAGGTATCACATCTACTCCTTTCCCTAATTAACAGCTTCTTGAATTTGCCCATTGGAACTCAGGGAAGGTCATGAAGTCTGAATGAAGGCCATTTCCTGTAATCAAAGAAATAGGTTCACAGAAAGTCTTTGTGCCCAGAAGCCCCACAGGGCTCAAAAGTCTCCTCAGAAACCTTCTATTTGAAACATATGTACAAACATAATTTCTACAAGATCATAATCTATATATTTTCTTGCAGAAAATTCAGCAACTAAGCTCAAAGAAATCATCCCAACAAAGTAAGATGTTTGTGAAACTGAGAAGAACCCTGTGGAGCCCTCCCTGGTAGAAATCCTTTTCATGTCCCCCGTTTCTTATTTTTAGGAAACAGGCTTCATTCAGCCTCCTTGACCTTCCTTGAGTTCCAAAGGGCAGATTCAAACACTTGCTAATCAGGGAAGGAAGGGGGATGGATAACAAAGAGGGGAAATAATAATGCAGCCTTAAGGTAGGTGGTAGCTCTTCCTCAAGGAGTAAGCATAAAAATATCTTTGAGCAGAAACTAAGGCCCCAGTTCAGGTGGAGGATGGCAAGTGCTGGGTGAGAGTAAGAGTCCTAGAGCACTCTCTTATTGCTTCACCAACAAATCACATACCCTGCGGCTCCCCCCACCCCAATTTTGCCTATAAAACTTCTCCCTGAAAACTATCAGGGACTTCGGGGTTTTTGAGCAGGGTCCACCTGATGTTGCTTGGTTTTGCAATAAACTTTTCTCTGCTTCAAAACTTTGACGTTTCTGTTTGTTTGGCCTCACCATGCAACAACACACCCAAACTTACATTCAGTAACATTTGAATTTTGTTCTATTAAAGCACACGATTTAA
Source organism: Bos grunniens (assembly GCF_055505025.1). Lineage (NCBI taxonomy): Eukaryota > Metazoa > Chordata > Mammalia > Artiodactyla > Bovidae > Bos > Bos grunniens. The sequence goes on along the minus strand of NC_141194.1, from coordinate 79,572,696 downwards.
AAAATCAATTAACGTAATCCACCACATCAACATGCTATGGAAGAAAAATAACATGATAATATCAGTAGATGATAAATAAAAACCTCTCATAAAATGGTTTTGAAAAATATAGGTAAAATGATCCTGCAAACTATCAAATGCTAGGGCTGTAGTGATAATTACAAAATTAAGGATGTATTCCTGAGGCTAAGTAGCAATAATCTTAGACAGATATTTAAAACTATGCATGTAAAGATATTTTTTTAGTTACACAAGCAACCTCTTATAAATCTTGGGCTGAGGGAAGCGAGAAATTACATTAGATAGACATATAGATAGATGGATGGATTGATATAGATATAAACACATATGTTAGGGAGCTGTTCGCTGATTTGGGCTCCAAAATCACTGCAGATGGTGATTGCAGCCTTGAAATTAAAAGATGCTTGCTCCTTGAAAGAAAAGCTATGACCTAAACAGTATATTAAAAAGCAGAGACATTACTTTGCCAACAAAGGTCCATCTAGTCAAAGCTATGGTTTTTCCAGTAGTGATGTATGGATGTGATGAAGAGGAAAAGTTAAAATTTTACATAACTTCCTTCTCCTTCTGCCTCTGTAACTCAACTTGCCCCTTGCAAAGTCTAGATCATGTTGGTCACGTAGTCTCAGAAAGTGGGGACTTGCAATACTAGGAGTTTATTTCACTCACCCTTGTCCTGCTCTTAGCAATCGCCCAGCCTGTGCAAACCTGCTTAATCATGCCTGTCCAGGCCAGGCATCCCTCTCCCCATCTTGACTGCTGTTCCCACATGCACAAAACCCCTTAGTTTAAACCAGCCTATTAACAGCTAGTATTGCCCACTATAGTCTGTCTATAAAAACTCTGTAATCCCTTTGTTTGGGGCTCAGAGCTTGGAGTACTAACTCCTCTGGGCCTGCCGATGTAATAAACCTGAGGTTTCCAACTCTCCAAGTGTGGTGCTTGGTTTCTTGAGTACTGGTTTCTGCAACAGTGAGATTTGGACTATAAAGAAAACTGAGTGCCAAAGATGCTTTTGAACTGTGGTGTTGGAGAAGACTCCTGAGAGTCCCTTGGACTGCAAGGAGATACAACCAGTCCATCCTAAAGGAAATCAGTCCTGAATATTCATTGGAAGGTCTGATGCTAAAGCTGAAACTCCAATACTTTGGCCACCTGATGCAAAGAACTGACTCATTGGAAAACCTGATGCTGTGAAAGATTGAAGGCATGAGGAGAAGGGGATGACAGAGGATGAGATAGTTGGGTGGCATCACTTTGAGTAAACTCCGGGAGTTGGTGATGGACAGGGAGGCCTGGCATGCTGCAGTCCATGGGGTCACAAAATGTCAGACATGACTGGGTGACTGAACTGACTGACTGGGTAGTTGATGGACTAGCCAGGGACTCTGAAAAACCAGACTCAAGAAAAACGGCAGGAATCAAGTGCAGACAAAGAATGTCACCTGTCATTTCACTCAACAAAGAATGTTTAAGCCATAAAGCCATCAGCTGTTGCAGCCACCCCCCAACTTAATGGTACACCTTGAAAGGAATTCAGGATGGAGAAAAACAGGATACTCACTGTAGATAGTTAAGATGTATATCAAAGGGATAATTTCAATGAGCCAAGACTCTTGCATCTTCCCATACATAGAGAATCATTAACTTGAGAAATCTGTTTTTTTGTGATTAACAGTAATCTTTTTCTTATAAGTATAGATGGATGTCCAAAATGCTTTAACCTCAGATATTGTCTGTTTTATGGCCATGTCATGTGGTCTATTCAGATTTTCTATTTCTTTGAAAGTCAATTGCAGTATTTTGTGTCCAGGAGTTTGTCCATTTCATCTGAATTGTCTAAGTTGTTGGTATAAAGTTGTTCAAAACATTGCCTTATAATCCTTAACATTTTTATAGGTCAGTAGTAATGTCCCTCTTTTATTTTTTGGTCTTGGTAATCTCTTTTTTTTGGTCCATGTTGTACAGTTTGCAGGATCTTAGTTGCCCAGCTAGGGCTTGAATCCAGGACCACGGCAGTGAAAGCACTGATTCCTAACCACTGAACCACCAGGGAATTCCCAGGAGTAATCTTTTGATGTTTGACTACATGTGTTTTTTTTTTTTGTTTTTTTTTTTGTTTTTTTTTTTTTGCAGCAAATACTCTTATATAGTCTGGCTCCTCCCTTACCTCTTTGAAATAGTCCCTCAGAACTATATGAGAGGCTACCTTCCTGAGCTATAGTCCTCAATAATGTCCTGAACAAAATATAATTCTCAACATTTAGGTTGTGCATTTTTTTCCAGTCAACACAACAGAGGTTAGAAAATCGGAATTGTGACTAAAATTATACCTGAAACTTAGTCTAATGAGCCCACCACTGCCATACACTGATACTGAAATTTGCACCACTGCTATTGCTGCCCCCAGAAACTGGCTATTGTGGCTTAGCTTCCATGTGGAGAATAGACATAATAAACTGGGCCAGAAGAAAGAAGATCAGTTAGGAAGCTATTTCAATGTAAACCATAAATTGGCACTTGCCATTGGCCATTGGTGTTTTGTCATCCACCTCTGAAACAGAGCAGGACCATATGGTCCTTGCCAACCTCACTGCCCCCACAACCATGTCTTCTGCCTGCCCTTTGCCTTTGGAAAACTTTAATCAAAGAATAAGTTTAATCAGAGAAGTGAGAAATGCTGAAACAAAGGAAAACAATCAAAGGAGACTAAATAATAATAATATAGTCATTAAGCACAGTCAAGGACCTTTAGTTCTTTCTCAAGGGCTATAGATAATATTCTGAATCATATCCTGTGAGATGTCTTATAAATACCAAAACACCAGGTAGAGAAGTTAACTACATGATGACCAGACTGTACCCAGGATGTGAGCTGCCACAATTTGAAAACAGACCCCAAAGAAATGGGAACAAGTACACCCTGGAACTGAAGACTAACTGTACCTAGAACAACCAAGATGATGCAAGTCAGGCCATTGATGACCAATTTGAAGATTACTATGCTGTTTCTGCATGTAATCCACCCCTATGACTCTGTCTATAAAAGCTCTCACCCCCTGCTTGTTGGGGGGAGAGTCCACCTTTGGACAGATATCCACCACCATCTCCCCTCCAGTTGCCAGCATCTGAAATAAAGCAGATTTTCCTTTCCACCAACCTGGCCTGTTTATTGGCTTTTGAGTGGAGAGCAGAAGGACCCACAACACTCCTTCAGTAACACCTCTACAAGGATTAAATCATGTGCTGCTGCAGCTGCAGTTACTGACCTTCAACACCACCGAAAGGATTTCAAGGTGGAGAGCAGAAGTGAAGCACTCTATGCTCTGGAAAAACTGGCAGAACAGGTCTTGAGATAGTTAGATATTTTCAAGAGCTGATTTGATGAACCCAATTCTTGCATCTCCTCATATTTAGAAAAGCAATAAATTCCTTCATGGTGACATTTGCTCCTCATAACTAGCAGAAACGTTCTGCAAAAATAGTGCTTGATTGCATGTACTCCACCTTTACCAATATCACATATATACTGACCTTCTCCCTACACCTCCTTGGAGCAGTTCCTCAGAACTATCTGAGATGCTGTTTCCTGGGCTATAGTCTTCATTTTGCCTCATGTAAAACTTATCTTGAAATTTTCACACTGTGCATTTTTTTTAAAGTTGGCAACACTACCATGTCTTAAAGGCTCCATTATCTCTTGCTAAAAATATGGAATTTGGAACCGTTAAGAAATTTTTAAAAATGTTAGAATATAGACTGTCTGTCTCTTTTTCTGGGTCACATCTATTAGAGGGATACCAGTGAGATACTTCTAGAACCCCAATGTCCCCAATGCCTTAAAGACTTAGTGAAACTTTTTTTTTCTTTGATGGTGGTGCTGATGGTGCCTTGGTTTTGTTTTTGTTTTTAAAATTCCAGTTCCCCCTTTCTCTAGGTTTTAGATGGAATCTAGTAAAAATTGGGCTAGGAGACAACTTGAGAGAGACCGCTCATAAAATTACTATGCATAAAAATTGCTTCTCTCATGTGACAAACAAGGAAGCTATTTAATAAGTCTGGCCTTGCATAACTTTTGTCTGCTTCCATTCAAATAAGCATAGGTTCAAACTGAGTTCCCTGCTATTAATACATAAGGTCTAATTCACAGTTTCAAATGTTTCTTCAAATCAATTGTAGAACAATTGGGTATTTTTAAATCAAGGACCTTTTAGTTGGAAATAATAGAAACCTATTCCAACTAGGGGAGAAGGCAATGGCACCCCAGCCTGGTAGGCTGCAGTCCATGGGGTCGCTAAGAGTCAGACACGACTGAGCGACTTCACTTTCACTTTCCACTTTCATGCACTGGAGAAGGAAAGGGCAACCTACTCCAGTGTTCTTGCATGGAGAATCCCATGGACAGAGAAGCCTGGTAGGCTGCAGTCCATGGGGTCGCGCAGAGTTGGACACGACTGAAGCGACTTAGTAGTAGTAGTAGTAGTAGTAGTATTCCAACTAGGTTAAACAAAAAGGAAGGTTTATTAGAAGAATCTAGTGGAAGTCAACAGTATGAAATGTAATTTATCCCCCAAAAAGATTGGAACTGTTTAACTTATTTGATATACTAAGAGTATTTGAGGCAGTTGATCACATTTAACTCCTTGAAATGCTTTCTTCACTTGAATCCTATGACACCACACTTCCCTGGGTTTTCCACTACCTTACTAACTGCTCCATTTCAGTTTTCTTTTTTTGGTGCCTTATTATTTCCCTGACAGGAGGGCATGGAAACTCACTCCAGTGTTCTTGCCTGGAGAATCCCATGGACAGGGGAGCATGATAGGCTGCAGTCCATGGGGTCGCAAGGAGTCAGCCAAGACTGAAGCGAGTTAGCACACATGCACATCTTCCTCACCTGTAAGACATTTGTGTTCAAACTTTAACATACATCAGAGTCACTTGGAAGACTTATTAAAATACAATTTTTTGTGCTCCAACCCCAGAGATTCTGATTCAGTGGGTCAGGAATATGGTAGGAAAATTCACATTTCTAATAAGTTTCTAGATGTTACTGATGTTGCAGGTCTAGGAACTACACTATGAGAACAACTGCTTTGAATGTTGGAGACAGAACGCAGTTCTTAGACAATTTCTCTATTTATATACACTGATTCAGTGATCCTTAAATTATGTGTCTCAGACTGGGACTTGAAACCACTTGGCCAGGTCTCAAACCCAGCTAAAACCCGGATTGGGACATGAACTTATGATCTTTTAACTGAGATCACACTTGGTCTCTGGACTTAATGAAGCTCAGGTTCTTGATGTCTTATTGCAGGAAGAATTCAGTGAGAGACAAAGCAATAAGTAAAAAGTGGATTTATTTAGAGAGAAACACCTTTCCACCAACCTGGCCTGTTTATTGGCTTTTGAGTGGAGAGTAGCTGGACAGAGTGTGGGCCATGTCAGAAGGCAAGAGTGGCCTCAAAATACTATGTGGTTTGTTGTTATGGGCTGGGTAATTTGACAGGCTGAGTGGGAGGATTTTTCTAACAAAATATTCTGGGGAAGAGGTGAGGATTTCAAGGAACTGAGTTACTGCCCACTTATTAGTCTTTGATGGTCACCTTTGGAGCTGTCATAGTGCTGGTGGATGTGTCACTTAGCTTATGCTAATGTATTCCAATGAGTGTATGATGAGGTTCAAGGTCCACTGGAAAGCAGATATTCTACCATCTTGTACCTAGTTGGTTCTAGCCAGTTTTCATCATATCCTATGGCTATGTCATTCTTTTAAAGGCTGTACCCTGCTCCTTCCCTCTTGTTCTAATTTCATCTAGTCTCATGATTTTCAAAAGTAGATATACACTGATGTCTTCCAAATTTGAATCTCTAGCTCAGACTTCTCCACTGAAAGTTTGTATAATTGACTACTTGATATCTCTACTCAAATACACAATGATAATCAGAAACTTAATTTTTCAAGGCCAAATTCTTTAAAAAATGTTTTATTGAAGTATAGTTGATTAGCTAGTGAAACACTGACTGCAACAGCCTACCCTGACAAGGTAACATAGTAATCATTTGCGTGAGTTATTTTATGACAGGAGGTCCTGGTAAAGAACACAGAACTAACAAGCCACCACCAACTGGAAGAATTTGGGAAAGGTAAAAAAGAGACCTACATGTCCTATCAACCTCCCAGGATCCTCCTCACTGGAAGTGATGCATGAGGACTCATTCTGGCTGAGAGAGTCCTTCCTGGCAAGGAAGGACCCTGGAGTTAGAGTGATTGGCCAGAGACAACTAGGAAACTAATCCCATTACCATAAAATCTGAAACAGCAAGCCACGTAGCAGAGCGGTTCGTCCGGGGTTTCTTACCTTGCTGCTCTCCACTTAGTACCCCTTCCTAATAAAGTCTCTAGCTTTATCAGTACATGTCTTTCCTTGAAAAATTAATTTCTTAGTATACTAATGCATATATATGGAATTTAGAAAGATGGTAATGATAACCCTGTATGCGAGACAACAAAAGAGACACAGATTTATAGAACAGTCTTTTGGACTCTGTAGGAGAGGGAGAGGGAGAGGGTGGGATGATTTGGGAGAATGGCATTGAAACATGTACAATATCATATAAGAAACTAATTGCCAGTCCAGGTTCAATGCAGGATATAGGGATACTTAGGGCTGGTGCACTGGGATGACCTGGAGGGATGGTGCAGGGAGGGGGGTGGGAGGGGGTTTCAGGATGGGGAACACCTGTACACCCTTGGTGGATTCATGTTGATGTATGGCAGAACCAATACAATATTGTAAAGTGATTAGCCTCCAATTAAAATAAATAAATTTAAATTAAAAAAAAGAAAAATTAATTTCTGAGTGTTCAACAGGAGCCCATTCTCAGGTCTGGAATGGGTCCACCTTCCTGTAACAGATTTACCATGTTATATTAGTTACTGCTGAACACAAAGTAACTCAGATATACATACATTCTTTTTCTTATTCTTTCCCATTATGCTTTATCTCAGGATATTGAATAATTCCCTGTGCTATACAGTAGGACCTTGTTATTTATCCAGTCTATATATACCAGTCTGCATCTGCTAATTCCAAACTCCCAATCCTTCCTTCCTGCACCCCAACCCCCAATCCATGACTAAATCCTAATCTTACTGAAACCAAGCAGCACCCTGTGGGGGCCTTCTTGGACATGAAAGCTTTTCTGCTTCTCAGTTCTTATATGCAGGAAAAAGGCTTCAGCCTCCTGGACCTTCCTGAATATCAAAGGGAAGATTCAAACAGTTGCTAACCAGGAAAATAAGGGAATGAAGAAACAGTGGAGGAACAATCAAAAAACAATAGTGTAGCAATTAAAGCAGTGTCCTTTTTCCTTGTCAAGTGATATTCCTAACATTATCTTTGTGGTTTTTCTGGATGGGAGGGGAACTAAGGCCCCCCACCCAGTTGGAGGATGCTAACTTCAGGGTGAGCACAGCATTCCCACAACACCACCCTGGTACCTCTCCATCAGCCAATCAGAAGAAAGTCACACACTCTGTAATCCTCATCCCAAATTTTGCCTATAAAAACTTTTCCCTGAAAACCATCCAAGAGTTCTGGGTTTTTGAGAATGAACAATCCCCATTCTCCTTACTTGGCCCTTTAATAAGCCTTTTTCTGTTCCAAATTCTGATGTTTTGCTTTGACTGGCATACAAACTTATATTTGGTAACGTTAACTCACAAACCCTGCTCCTCCCCTGTTTGGCCCCATTTCAGTAAATGGCAACTCCATTCTTCTATTTTGTTCAACACAAAAGTTTTGAAGTCATTCTTGACAATGTGCCTTCTATCACACTCTATATGCAGTCCATCTGCAAATCTGGTGAGATCTACCTTTAAATTATATCCAGAATCTTCATCACCACTTCTCACCACCTCTACGACTACCATCTTAAGTCAAGTCATCTCATTTCTTGCCTGGATTTTTGATGTCAACTACAAATTGGCACTTACCTTGGGCACTTGCCATCTACTTCTACACTGATTAAATCATGTGCTGCTACAGCTGTTTACCTTTAACACCCACTGAAGGGAGTTCAGGTGGAGAGCAAAAATGAGGCACTATGTGGTCTGGAAAAACTGACAGAATGGGTCTTCAGATAGTTAGATATTTTCAGGAGCTGATTTGATGAGCCCAATTCTTGCATCCCCTCATATTTAGAAAAGCGCTAAATTCCTTCATGGTGACATCTGCTCCTCATGACTAGCAGAAACCGTCTGCAAAAATATGTGTTTGGGAGAGGCTCTATCGGCGGCGGCGGGCGCGGATCTGTGCGCACGGGTCCAGCGGCTCGGGTGGCCCCGACTCCGGCGGGGATGGGCGGGCGGCCGCCCTGGAGGCGCGGGGGGTGCGCGACCTGACCGCCTGGACTCGGAGCCCGGCCGCCCGAATTAAAAAAAAAAAAAAAAAAAATATGTGTTTGGTTGCATATACTCTGCCTTCACCAAAATCACATATATACTGACCTTTCACCCCTACCTATTTGGATCAATATCTCAGAGTAATCTGAGATGCTGTCTCCCAGGCTATAGTCCTCATTTGCCCCAAATTAACTTAACTTGAAACTCTTACATTCTACAATTTCTTAAGTTGGCAATATCAAGAAAATGAGTCCAGAGGAAATGGAAAGAAATATTATGACTACATATGGCAGCTAACTGGATTGTTTGTGATTACATTATGAAAGAACCTCTCCCCTGGAAATATTAAAGAAATTTTTTTCAGGAAGCTGGATATATTTTTAAAATATATGGAAATAGAAACCATTGAAATTTGAGTTATTGTTATTGTTAACTCTTATTAATATCCACAGGCTGAAGGTGAAGTCTAAGAAAGTTTGTGTAATACATAGGAAATTTTTCATTCATTAAGATTTTGTCTTATACATTTATTTCTTCTCTTATTCAAGATTTATTATTCCAATCATATTTTTAATTCCATTTTTTTCTGTCTCCTCTAAGATAGGAAACGTTTCTACTGATTATTTCCTATTGTTGTCCCTATTTTTAATGCCTTTCTTTTCTCTAACTCGTTTCCCATAGCCTATAAACATGTTTAACTAAATCTTTTCCATTAAAAAGAAACACTCTATCTTACCTTGTGGAAGTAATTGTTAAAACAATGGGTTGGAGTTTAGCACCAGTATTTACTAGCTATGTGTCCTTGGGCAAAATTTTAAATGCCTCTGTGCCATTTCCTTCCCTGTAAAAATGAAATAATAATAGTTCTTACTTTATGAGGTTATTTTGAGAGTTAAAGGGTGACTAATAAAGCTCTTAGAACAGTGCTTGACAGATAGTAAATGCTATATGTGTTTGCTAAATAAAAATTAATTAATTGATTAATTAATCAATGCTCAATTTATGGTTTGTTAGAATTCTGCTGATACTGCATAAGGAAATGGCAACCTACTCTAGTATTCTTGCCTGGAGAATCCCATGGACAGAGGAGCCTGGTGAGCTACAGTCCACAGGATAGCAAAGAGTCAGACATGACTGAGCTACTAACACACACACACATAACTCTGCTGAAGGTTAAAAAAAAAAAAAAAACTTAATTACTAAATTTAATGTATTATTTACTTCTTCACTAATTTGATCTTTCAGCAATACTTGACCCAGTTCAATTAAGTTCAGTCGCTCAGTTTTCTCTATTTGCAACCCCATGGACTGCAGCATGACAGGCCTCCCTGTCCATCACCAACTCCTGGAGATTACTCAAACTCATGTCAATTGAGTCGGTGATGCCATACAACCATCTCATCCTCTGTTGTCCACTTCTCCTCCTGCCTTCAATCTTCCCCAGCATCAGGGTCTTTTCCAATGAGTCAGCTCTTCTCATCAGGTGGCCAAAGTATTGGGGTTTCAGCTTCAACATCAGTCCTTCCAAAGAACACCCAGGACTGATTTCCTTTAGGATGGACTGTTTGGATCTCTTTGTGGTCCAAGGAACTCTCAAGAGTCTTCTCCAACACCATAGTACAAAAGCATCAATTCTTTAGCACTCAGCTTTCTTTATAGTCCAACTCTCACATCCATAGATGACTACTGGAAAAACCATAGCTTTGACTAGATAGACCTTTGTCAGTATAGTAATGTCTCTGCTTTTTAATATGCAGTCTAGGTTGGTCATAACTTTTCTTCCAAAGAGCAAGCGTCTTTTAATTTCATGGCTGTATTTACCATCTGCAGTGATTTTGGAGCCCAAGAAAATAAAGTCTGTCAATGTTTGTGAAGAGATACCCCACATCGAAGGGCAGAGAAGCCCCAGCAAGATGGTAGGAGGGGTGAAATCACATTTAGAATCAAACCCCATAACTACCAGAAACACTCAGAGGGCTCAAACAAAACTTGTGTGCACCAGGACACAGAGACCCCACAGAGACTGAGACAGAACTGTGTTTGAGTGTCTCCTGTGGAGGTACGGGTCAGCAGTGGACTGCTGCAGGGGCAGAGGCTCGGGGTGCAGCAGACCTGGGTATGGCATAAGCCCTCTTGGAGGAGGTCACCATTAACCACACCATAGAGCGGCCAGAACTTACACAGGACTGGGAAACAAACTCTTGGCAGGCACAAATGGATCCTTGTGTAAACAAGGAACAGGGACCCCACAAGAGACAGACCCAGATTTGCCCGAGAGTGACCAGGAGTCTCTGGCAGAGGCATGGGTTGGTGGTGGCCTGCTTCAGGGCTGGGAACACTGAGTGTAGCAGTGCACGCATGGGACTTTTGAAGGAGGTCACCATTATCTTCATTACCTCTGCCATAGTTTAGTTCAGTTCAGTTCAGTCGCTCAGTCGTGTCCGACTCTTTGCGACCCCATGAATCGCAGCACGCCAGGCCTCCCTCTCCATCACCAACTCCCGGAGTTCACTCAGACTCATATCTATCGGTCAGTGGTGCCATCCAGCCATCTCATCCTCTGTCGTCCCCTTCTCCTCCTGCCCCCAATCCCTCCCAGCATCAGAGTCGTTTCCAATGAGTCAACTCCTCTCATGAGGTGGCCAAAGTACTGGAGTTTCAGCTTTAGCATCATTCCTTCCAAAGAAATCCCAGGGCTGATCTCCTTTAGAATGGACTGGTTGGATCTCCTTGCAGTCCAAGGGACTACTCAAGAGTCTTCTCCAACACCACAATTCAAAAGCATCAATTCTTCAGCGCTAAGCTTTCTTCACAGTCCAATTCTCACATCCATACATGACTACTGGAAAAACCATAGCCTTGACTAGATGGACATTGTTGGCAAAGTATTGTCTGTGCTTTTCAATATGCTATCTAGGTTGGTCATAACTTTTCTTCCAAGGAGTAAGCGTCTTTTAATTTCATGGCTGCAGACACCATCTGCAGTGATTTTGGAGCCCCATAAAAAAAAGTCTGACACTATTTCCCACTGTTTCCCCATCTATTTCCCATGAAGTGATGGGACCAGATGTCATGATCTTCGTTTTCTGAATGTTGAGCTTTAAGTCAATTTTTTCACTCTCCACTTTCACTTTTATCAAGAGGCTTTTTAGTTCCTCTTCACTTTCTGCCATAAGGGTTGTGTCATCTGCATATCTGAGGTTATTGATATTTCTCCCGGCAATCTTGATTCCACCTTGTGTTTCTTCCAGCCCAGCGTTTATCATGATGTACTCTTCACATAAGTTAAATAAACAGGGTGACAATATACAGCCTTGATGTACTCCTTTTCCTATTTGGAACCAGTCTGTTGTTCCATGTCCAGTTCTAACTGTTGCTTCCTGACCTGCATATATGTTTCTCAAGAGGCACATCAGGTAGTTTGATATTCCCATCTCTTTCAGAATTTTCCACATTTTATTGTGATCCACATAGTCAAAGACATTGGCATAGTCAATAAAGCAGAAATAGATGTTTTTCTGCAACTCTCTTGCTTTTTTGATGATCCAGCGGATGTTGCCTATTTGATCTCTGGTCCCTCTGCCTTTTCTAAAACCACCTTGAACATCTGGACGTTCACGGTTCACGTATTGCTGAAGCCTGGCTTGGAGAATTTTGAACATTACTTTACTAGCATGTAAGATGAGTGCAATTGTGTGGTATTTTGAGCATTCTTTGGCATTGCCTTTCTTTGGGATTGGAATGAAAACTGATCTTTTCCAGTCCTGTGGCCACTGCTGAGTTTTCCAGATTTGCTGGCATATTTAGTGCAGCACTTTCACAGCATCATCTTTCAGGATTTGAAATGGCAAAACTGAAATTCCATCACCTCCACTAGCTTTGTTCGTAGTGATGCTTTCTAAGGCCCACTTGACTTCACATTCCAGGATGTCTGGCTCTAGGTCAGTGATCACACCATTGTGATTATCTTGGTTGTGAAGATCTTTTTTGTACAGCTCTTCTGTGTATTTCTGCCACCTTTTCTTAATATCTTCTGCTTCTGTTAGGTCCATACCATTTCTGTCCTTTACCAAGCCCATCTTTGCATTAAATGTTCCCTTGGTATCTCTGATTTTCTTGAAGAGATCTCTAGTCTTTTCCAATCTGTTGTTTTCCTCTATTTCTTTGCATTGATCATTGAGGAAGGCTTTCTTATCTCTTCTTGCTATTCTTTGAAACTCTGCATTCAGATGCTTATATCTTTCCTTTTCTCCTTTGCTTTTTGCTTCTCTTCTTTTCACAGCTATTTGTAAGGCCTCCTCAGACAACCATTTTGCTTTTTTGTATTTCTTTTCCATGGGGATGATCTTGATCCCTGACTCCTGTACACTGTCACGAGCCTCCGTCCATAGTGCATCAGGCACTCTTTCTATCAGATCTAGTCCCTTAAATATATTTCTCACTTCCACTGTATAATCATAAGGGATTTGATTTAGGTCATACCTGAATGGTCTAGTGGTTTTCCCTACTTTCTTCTATTTAAGTCTGAATTTGGCAATAAGGAGTTCATGATCTGAGCCACAGTCAGCTCCTGGTCTTTTTTTTTTTTTTTGCTGACTGTGTAGAGCTTCTCCATCTTTGGCTGCAAAGAATATAATCATTCTGTTTTTGGTGTTGACCATCTGGTGATGTCCATGTGTAGAGTCTTTTCTTGTGTCAGAAGAGGGTGTTTGCTATGACCAGTGCATTTTCTTGGCAAAACTCTGTTAGTCTTTGCCCTGTGTCATTCCGTATTACAAGGCCAAATTTGTCTGTTACTCCAGGTGTTTCTTGACTTCGTACTTTTGCATTCCAGTCCCCTATAATGAAAAGGACATATTTTTTTGGTGTTAGTTCTACCATACGTAGTTTGGCCCCAGGTAAATAGAAGGGGGGGAACACATCCCCACCCATCAACAGAAAATTGGATTAAAGATTTACTGAACATGGCCCTACCCATCAGTATAAGACCCAATTTCCTCCTCAGTCAGTCTATCCCATCAGGAAGCTTCTATAAGCTTCTTATCTTTCTCCATCAGAGGGCAGAAAGACTGAAAACCACAATCACAGGAAACTAACCAATCTGACCACATGGACCACAACCTTGTCTAACTCAATGAAACTATGAGCCATGCCATGTAGGACCACCCAAGATGGACAGGTCATGGTAAAGAGTTATGGCCAAATGTGGTCCATTGGAGAAGGGGATGGCAAACCACTTCAGTATTCTTGCCTTGAGAACCCCATGAACAGTATGAAAAGGCAAAAAAGATAGAACACTTGACCCAGTGGAGTACTAAATTCTTCTTGGAATTCTCCCTTTATTTCCTGGACACCATTTTCCTGGTTTTTCCTGTAACTCTCTGATACTTTCTATTCAATTTCTTTTGTAATTTCCATGGGGTTCTGTCTTTAATCCTCTTCCCTTATTGCTCTATAACTCAAATATGATAGGAAAAAATTGTTACAAGTCTTTCACATTAAAAAAAAAAAAACTCCATAATTTAATCTCTGCTAATTTCTTCAAATTCATCTTTCAGTAATTTCAGTACCTCACCACAATGAATGGCTTGCACTTTCCAGAGTGTGCTGGTAGTGCTGATTCCTCTGCCAAGCAATATCCTTCCCACCTCTACAATTATTCCTTAATTTTCAAGTCTTAATTAACTTTTTTTTGATACATTAAGTGAATTTTCTCCTTTAAGTCATATATATATATATGTATGTATATATATATTTTGTTGCTACCAGTATCCCCAGAGCGCAATGCTGTAAGGAGCTCAATATTTTTTGTATGGACTGAATTATAGCAGTTAAATTAATATTTTGCATGTGTTTATTTTTCACAGGCAACTGTATATGTTTTTAGAAAAAGATTAGTTTATTGGGACGTCCCTGGTGGTCCAGCAGTTAAGACTCTGTACTTGCACTTTAGGTGCACCAGTTCAACCCCTTCTCCTCAGTCAGGAGTTCCTCAATGCCACGAAGTGTTGCAAAAGTAAAAAAAAAAAAAAGAGATTGACTTACAGTCTTCAGAACTCTGGCCATAAGCACTCAATTACCTTTTAAAATCTCTTCAGACTTTTATGTTGTGATTTCTGTAACAACTTGAACAAGTTTTCAGCTCTCAACATTATTAATTTGATTTTTATTTTCCTGACAAACCAGTTACAAAGGATTCCACTAACATTTAGAAGTGGCGTATATGGAGCTTTATTAGGCAATAAGTGTGACAATTCCATTTTTCTTAAGAAAAGTTATGGACAAACATTTAGGGAAATCACGAAAAAGTATGTGTCACTATATATCTCTGAAAGTGAAAGTTGCTCAGTTGTGTCCGACTCTTTGCAACCCCATGGACTATATAGTCCATGGAATTCTCCAGGCCGTAATACTGGAGTGGGTAGTCTTTCCCTTCTCTGGGGGATATTCCCAACCCAGAGATAGAACCCAGGTCTCTTGCACTATGGGTGGAGTTACCTGCTGAGCCACCAAGGAAGCCCACTGGATGAGTCTTAACTGCTAGATTTATGATAGTTCTTTGAATTTGAGAGAAACAGAACCAGTCCATCACATTAAGAATATAACATTGTATTCACCAGAAATGCCAGCTGCAAAGAGGAGAAATGGGATTCTTCTGAGAGCTATAAAAAGCAAGGATCAATCAGTCTCTTTCTCACACACACACACACACACACATACATACAAAGTAGCTGACTGAGTAGTGTATGTACAGGAGAAGAAACAATTTTTAGAAAGAGCAGAAAAGAAATGGGCCTGTCTTCCTCTTATTTTTTTTCTTGGTGAGCCAAGTTTCTGATTGGAGACCTGGGAAGGTAGATGCCAAGCTCCACCCCCTGGGTCTCAGGGACAGCAAAGGGACAGACTGTGATTGGAGGATGAGTTTTGTCAGAACCCTAGTGAACAGTACTGGGGGCTCCACACTAGTTCAGAGTGTGGTGCAGTCACGCTGAGGAGAGGACTTCTATTTCCAAACGAATATGTTCTGGAAAGGAGATGACAGACACCAACAAAGAGGGAAAGATGGACTTTCTAGATATGTCTCTAGGTATGTATCAATAGATCCCTGTGGTGAAGAGCAGGCTGGAAGCCGGGCTATGAGGCACCCCCTCAGGCAGGGAGGCTTTGCCTTAGCTAGTGCCCACCGCCGTGAGAAAAAAGAGCTATCCGAACCCCCACCCCATCCCCCAGGCCCCTGCCCTTCCTCTCTGTTCCCATTTTTCCACTTCTCCAGCCTTGGCCTTGAAGATGGAAAACTGGCCAAAACTGACAGAAATTGCATAGGGATTGCTGGAAGGGGTCTGATGTGGGAAATAAAAAGCCGGCTGTATCCATATATTTTATCATTCAAAGGAATGATAGCAAGTTACCCTTTTCACACTGACACGCAGTTAGTCGTCCTTGCTCTTCACAGTCCCAGCACGTGTCACAAAGGACTGGATTCCAGGGGTGAAGGAACAAGCCTAAGGCTAGTTTTTGAGGAGTGGTGGTCTGGCAGCCAGACTGGGCAAAAGGATCATTTATTTGGTTGCCTGTTTTTTGATTGATATCTGTTCAGTCTAGACCGCCCTTCACTTCTGCTGGTGCTCTCCAGTCTCTTGCGGCTTCCCTAGTAGCTCATTTGGTAAAGAATCCTCCTGTAATGCAGGAGTCCGTGGTTCGAATCCTGGGTCAGGACGATCCCCTGGAGGTGGGGAAGGCTACCCACTCCAGTATTCTGACCTGGAGAATTCCATGGACTGTATAATCTTGGGGTCGCAAAGAGTCAGAAACGACTGAGTGATGTTCACTTTCACTTTTCCAATCTCTCACCTCACTTAAAAACTGGTGGTGAGAGGGGGAGGGAGGGAGGACAGACCACATAAATGAAGCGGGAGAAGAGGGGCAAGAGGTGGCGGTGCAGCAGCACAGAGCAGAGGAAGGGAAACCTTAGTCGTAGTAGGGGGCAGAAGGAGCAACAAAGCATCAGCGACTTTAGAAAAGAGAAGTAGAGGAACATGGCAGCGAGGTCTAACTGGATGTGGAGGTGAGGAGCAAGGAGGAACGAACCTGGGGATGGGAAGAACAGTAGGAAGAGATTTCACCTCAGAAATGAGAGTGGGAGAGCAAAGCAGGGAGGGCAGAAATAGAAAGGCACAGAGCAAGGAGGGCTGGTCTTATAAGTGATGAGAGAGAGGAAGGACAGACATCAGAATTGAGGAGGAAGGAGCAGGGGTTCAGACCTAAAATAAGAAACAGGGAGGAATAGTAAGGGCAATCATTAGAAGCGGAGCGAAAAAAGCTGAGAGAGAGAGAAGAAAAAAATAAAACAGTGGGAAGAGCCAGGAGCAAGGACCTTAGGAAAGAGAGAGGAAGAGCAAGCGGGGAGAGCAGACCTCATAAATGAGCAGAGCATTGCAGCCAGGGAAATGGTAGGGAGCAGGTGGAGTAAACCATTGAAATGAGGGTAAGAGACCAGAGCAGGGAGGGTGGACTTTTGAAAAAGAAAGTGGATTCTCTTTTTATTGTTGAGCTGTAAGAGTTCTTTATGTTGTGGACACTGGAACCTTCTCAGATATATGATTTAAAAATATTTTCTCCTATTTTGTGGTTGTTTTTTCATTTTCTTGACTATCCTTTGAGCACAAAAGTTTTTAATTTTGACAAAGTACAATTTTTTTTTTCTTCTGTTGTTCATGCTTTGGTATCATATCTAAGATATTATGATTTACTCCTATGTTTCTAAGAGTTTTCTAGTTTCCACTTTGATTCATATTTTATACTCACATCATTGATTCATATTGAGTTAAATGTTTGCAGATAGTGTGAAGTAGAATCTAACTTCTCTTAAATTCTTTTGCCTGTGAATATCCAGTTGTTGTAACATCATTTGTTATAAAGACTATTCTTTCTCCTATTAAATGGTCTTTCTTAACTTCATTTTCGGATAGTTCATTGTTTTCCTAACTTCATTTTTGGGTAGTTCATTGCTAGGGTATATAAACAGAATTTATTGCTACCCAATAAATTATTGGGTAAACTTCATCATTTCTTATTGTGGTGTGCAAGAGCTATTATTCTTCATTGCAGGGCAGCAGGTTTCTCATTGTGGTGGCTTCTCTTGTTGCTGATCACAGGGTCTAGGCATTCAGATGGATTTCAGTAACTGCAGCATGTGGGCTCAGTAGTTGCAGTTCCCAGGCTCTAGGACAGGAGCTCAGTAGCTGTGGCACAGGTGTTTAGTTACTCTGTGTCATATGAAATCTTCTCAGACCAGGGATTGAACTGGTGTCCCTCGCTTTGCAAGTGGATTAACCACTGGGCAACCAGGGAAGCCCCAGGCAAAACTTTTGGTTAGTCACTTAAGGCCCTACTAGTTTGAAGCCAAGAAAAATACATCATAAAGAGTAAATATATGTTGTTTCTATAAAAGTGAAAAGTGAAAGTGTTAGTCACTCAGTCATGTCCAACTCTTTGTGACCCCATGGACTATAGCTGGTGAGAAATCTATGCTTTTCCAATAAACTTCCCCACGCTTTTATTAAAATGAAAAGATTATTTTTAACAATGTATATCTTTGGAAAGCTACACATATGCATTAGAAAAGTAATTTTATATTATTTGTATATGATATATATAATTTTATATTATTTATGGGGCCTTCTCTGGTGGCTCAGATGGTAAAAAATCTGCCTGCAATGTGGGAGACCCGGGTTCCATCCTTGGTTAGGAAAATCCCTGAGGAAGAGAATGGTTACCCACTCCAGTATTCTCGCCTGGAGAATTGCATGGCCAGAGGAGCCTGGCGGGCTACAGTCCATGGGGTCTCAGAGTCAGACATGACTGAAAAGCAATTTTATATTATTTGTATAATACATATATGATTTCATATTATTTGTAACACATATAAATATATTATTTACATTGAATGCATGGATTTTACTTCCATTGTAATCAAATAGGAAAAGGCTCTACAAATTTATTTTCTTTTTTTTGTCACTAGTAAACATTCTCAAAAGGCATTACAAGTGTTTTTTAAGAAATAAAAGGCAAAAGTAAGACCAAAATTGGAACTGGCAACAGCAAGAACTTACTGGTGACTGCACCCTCCATGTTCATCACTTCTATCTAAATGAGAGTAAGGCAAATGGTTCAGTAATTAGAAAGAGAGGAACGCTTTTTCCTTGTTAGATATATTATATCATAGATCCATAAATGTTTATAAGGTATCCACTCTGTATTAGACTTCCCTGGTGGCTTAGATGGTAAAGCGTCTGCCTACAAGGTGGGAGACCGGGGTTCAATCCCTGGGTTGGGAAGATCTGGAGAAGGAAATGGCAACCCACTCCAGTATTTTTGCCTGGAGAATCCCATGGACAGAGGAGCCTGATAGGCTACAGTCCATGGGGTCGCAAAGAGTCAGACACGACTGAGCGACTTCACTTTCGTTTTCACTCTGTATTAAGCACTATGTAGACACTTGGTGTACTGATAAATAAACATGGTCTCGTCTCAAATATTTAATAATGTGGTTGGAGAGGCAGATAAATAAATACATGCAGTTATATGATGTTTTAAGTGTTTCCAAAGTATTATGTGTCGTCAGAGTCTCTCAGAAATTGAGAGGAATCTTAGATCACTTACATTTTTTGAGGTTTCTGGTATTTTAAGTATTTAAAAAATGACAAAACAATGTTTACAAAAATTGAGGTATATTTTAAATGTTTATAAATAATAAAATAGTGCTTTCAACATATTCTAAAACATCAGGCAGTATAGTTAGGCTTTTCACAAGAAAATCAATTCTTTAATTTTAATAAAAATTTAATTATTCATATGGCATCTCAAGCAGCATGATCTATTTTACTTTTTAAATATAAATTTATTTATTTTAATTGGAGGCTAATTACTTTACAATATTGTATTGGTTTTGCCGTACATTGACATGAATCTGCCACGGGT
This sequence comes from Bos grunniens, assembly GCF_055505025.1. Taxonomy (NCBI): domain Eukaryota; kingdom Metazoa; phylum Chordata; class Mammalia; order Artiodactyla; family Bovidae; genus Bos; species Bos grunniens. Next base: position 79,553,285 of record NC_141194.1, on the reverse strand, counting down.
GTACATGTGTGTCCTCATCCTGAACCCCCCTCCCACCTCCCTCCCCATCCAATCCCGCTGGGTCATCCCAGTGCACCAGCCCCGAGCATCCTATACCATGTATTGAACCTGGACTGGAGATTCATTTCACATATGATAATATACATGTTTCAATGCCATTCTCCCAAATCATCCCACCCTCACCCTCTCCCACAGAGTCCAAAAGACTGTTCTATACATCTGTTTCTCTTTTGCTGTCTCACATATAGGGTTATCATTACCATCCATATATATGCATTATTATACTGTATTGGTGTTTTTCTTTCTGGCTTACTTCACTCTGTATAATAGGCTCCAGTTTCATCCACCACATTAGAACTGGTTCGAATGCATTCTTTTTAATGGCTGAGTAATACATTGTGTATATGTACCACAGCTTTCTTATCCATTCGTCTGCTGATGGACATCTAGGTTGCTTCCATGTCTTGGATATTATAAACAGTGCTGCAATGAACATTGGGGTACACGTGTCTCTTTCAATTCTGGTTTCCTCAGTGTGTATGCCCAGCACTGGGATTGCTGGGTTGTATGGCAGTTTTGTTTCCAGTTTTTTAAGGAATCTCCACACTGTTCTCCATAGTGGCTGTACTAGTTTGCATTCCCACCAACAGTGTAAGAGGGTTCCCTTTTCTCCATACCCTCTCCAGCATTTATTGCTTGTAGGCTTTTGGATCGCAGCCATTCTGACTGGCGTGAAATGGTACCTCATAGTGGTTTTGATTTGCATTTCTCTGATAATGAGTGATGTTGAGCATCTTTTCATGTGTTTGTTAGCTATCTGTATGTCTTCTTTGGAGAAATGTCTGTTTAGCTCTTTGGCCCATTTTTTCATTGAGTTGTTTATTTTTCTGGAATTGAGCTGCAGGAGTTGCTTGTATATTTTTGAGATTAGTTGTTTGTCAGTTGCTTCATTTGCTATTATTTTCTCCCATTCTGAAGTCTGTCTTTTCACCTTGCTTATAGTTTCCTTTGTTGTGTAGAAGCTTTTAATTTTAATTAGGTCCCACCATACACAAAAACAAACTCAAAATGGATTAAAGATCTAAATGTAAGACCAGAAACTATAAAACTCCTAAAGGAGAACATAGGGAAAACACACTCTGATATAAATCACAGCAGGATCCTCTATGACTCACCTCCCAGAATATTGGAAATAAAAGCATGATCTATTTTAAACGGTATGAGGAATGTTGTTTCTTCAAACCTGATAGTATACTTCTGAGACTAAGTATATCTCACTTAGATCAAGAATTCAAATTTGAGGCTCTGTGGTGAATCCTGGACCAAATGGTTCTCCTTGGGAGACTGGATTCTCCAGATGGATTCAGTGGAGAATGTCATCACATGGAATAGCAAAAACAAAGCACCATGTCTCTGTAATGATATATCTTGAGAACTGAGACAAAGGATACCGTCTTCATAACTTCACAGACAATGTTGAAAGGACCTTACACTTCTTACCCAGGCTCAAAATCATTTGTTTTCTCTTCTTTATGGACAGGCTGGGCAGCAATTGAATTTCATCTCTAAATCATAGCTGATAAGATATTTTAAAAAATTTTTAAAAATAATTTTATTTATTTTTTTATCTGTGGTGAGTCTTCATTGCTGTGTGGGTTTTTCTCTGGTTGCAGTGAACAGGGGCTACTCTGTAGCTGCCATGTTTGGGTTTCTCATTGCGTTAGTTTCTCTTGTTGGCTGAGCAAAGGCTCTAGGACACATGGGCTTCAGTTGTTGCAGCACATAGGCTCAGTAGTTGTGGCTCATTGGCTTAGTTGCTCTGAGGCATGTGGGATCATCCTGGACCAGGGATTGAACCCATGACTCTTGCATTGGCAGGTGGATTCTTTACCACTGAGCCATCAGGGCAGCCCTGATAAGATCTTTGATTTCTGGCTGTTTATGTTATTGTACAATTCCATTGCAGGATAACAAATCAAATGGTGGTCTCTAGACTTACAAAATCCAAGGATTAAAAGTGTGTATAATGTCACCTCGGAGAAGGAAATGGCAACCGACTCCAGTACTCTTGCCTGGAAAATCCCATGGACAGAGGAGGCTGGTAGGCCACAGTCCATGGGGTCTCGAAGAGTCAGACACGACTGAGCAACTTCACTTTCCCTTTTCACTTTCATGCATTGGAGAAGGAAATGACAATCCACTCCAGTGTTCTTGCCTGGAGAATCCCAGGGACAGGGGAGCTTGGTGGGCTGCCATCTATGGGGTCGTACAGAGCCAGACACGACTGAAGCAACTTAGCAGCAGCAGCAGCATAATGTCAGTTAAAAAAAAAAAAAAACCTGCTATGCATCCAAGGGTGTAAATAATTGGAAGTTTTGAAAGTAATTAAGTTTTTTAAATAATTTTTATTCTTTTCTGCTTTATTAAGATATAATTGACATATACCACTGTGTAAGTTTAAGGTGATGTACAATGTGATGATTTGATTCGCATATGTATTGTGAAATGTTTATCTCGGTAAGAAAAAGTAATTAAGGTTTTAAATAAGTTTGTAAATGACAATTATGTGTAAAAAATCAAAACTGCTGGTGTTTCTCAGTTTTTTTTTTTTTTTCTACTGTGAAACCATCTATTCATCTTGGCCCGCTTAACATACACCTGTATACTCAGAAGATAGAAACCTCAAAATAGAAAAATGAAGTACATTTTAGAGGCCATATGCATACAGATGAAAAACTTTTTAGTGTCAATAATATTAAATGCTAATTCAAGTATTTATTATTCACTATGTATTTAAGAAAATTTCTATGGAACAGAAATACTTCTTACATTATACTTTTCCCCTTCAATTTTCTAATGTTATTGGTAGAATTTTAGAGTTAGAAGAGACTATAGAGACTATCTTATTTCTGAATAGTCAAATAAGGAAGTGTCTAGAAAGAGAAAGGAATGTCATTGCTAAACTCATTTCACTTAGGCAATACCGGAAGTCTTTTTTTTTAGTTGTCATGGTACATTTTTATGTTGGGGCCATACATAGTTTTTCTTAATACCTTTTTTTCCAATTATATTTCAATTTAGACATTTGTGAATTTAATATGAAATATTGGTGAAATCCCAAATACTAGGCTTATTTTCAGAAAACCTAGCACAGAAGCATAGAATGGGTGTTCAAGATTATGGACCTGGGGTATTTTTCTTTTCTCCCTTTGAATCTGGAGCACCTTCATGATTACAATTTCCTACTCACTTGACTTACATCATAGTTGACATTTTAAATACTGACACTAGACCTTACTGGAGTGTGTTGCCATGGGTACTATGCCATACAGTGGAGAAGGCAATGGCAACCCACTCCAGTACTCTTGCCTGGAAAATCCCACGGACGGAGGAGCCTGGTAGGCTGCAGTTCATGGGATCGCTGAGAGTCGGACACAACTAAGCGACTTCACTTTCCCTTTTCACTCTCATGCATTGGAGAAGGAAATGGCAACCCACTCCAGTGTTCTTGCCTGGAGAATCCCGGGGACGGGGGATCCTGGTGGGCTGACGTCTATGGGGTCGAACAGAGTCAGACATGGCTGAAGCGATGCAGCAGCAGCAGCATGCCATACAGGTTTTTCCTGAGGTGACCACACCATATCAATGTTTTAAGTCCAAAAAGAAATGAAATAGCCAACACTTGGCAAGAGGTGAGATAAAAGATCTGTATTAATAGAAGCTTTCTACTTAACTGTAAGCCCTGCAGAAATTGACTTGTAAAATAAATAACAAACATATTGTTATTTAATGTAAAATAAGTAACAAACATACTTGCTTTAAGGATTGAATGTTATATTAAATGCATGCATCTTGCATGTTTTCTTTGACTTTCCTCCTTTTGTGGTCTAGGCAGCTTTACAGTATTTGCTAAAACAAGCTCCTTTGTTTTAGAAAATGAGGAGAGTTTCTAAAGGCAGTCAAATGAAATAAAGATTATTAGATAACAGAAAGGATAGTTTCCTTCCAAATAGCTGTGCAGTGATAATATAAATTCTCTCTCTACTTAAAAAGCATTGATCAATTTCCTGATTTCGTGTGATACCTAGAATATTACCAAGCACGTAGATGCTCTCAGAAACTGCTTGTTATTTGGTAGATTGACATGGCACCGTGCTAGAGATTGGAATACTCTCCTTTGTCCCTGTCCATAATCCTTACTACTTAACTTCTGACATTCAAGGGTTTTCATCATCCACCTTATCTGTCTGACCTTTCTCCCATAACTATCTGGCACCAGTCTTCCATTCTAGCCAAACTGAATTTCTCCTTGAAACGTATTATATTAATTCCTGGCTCCAGGGTTTTCTTTTTGTTTCTCTTTTATGGAATACTGTGAACTTTCCCCTCTTCAAACCCTATCCCTTTTACCCACCTCTGCTATAAGGATTTTGCAGTTGTTCCAGTACACAGTAGTCTGTCTTTTGTCTGCAATCTTGGAACATTTAGTGCCTGTGTTATTCATTTGATTCTTAATCATATACAGGCAATTCTCAACTGGCAAATGTGTTGTTATGTTCCAGTATCTCATTTGTACACCAGCTGTTGGGTGCATAAAGAATTGCATGCATAGAAACAGTATTTTCAAGAGTGAACAGGTTTCTAGGACAATGCATTAAAGTCTATTTGGCTCATTAATACTTGGATTGAAACAACCATTTATAATAATATTTTATGCAAAAATTAATTTCAGGGTCAAGCAGAATTCTAGGAAGATATCTCCCCTACCATAGTTCTAAGAATATCTCTCTTTGGATTCCTCCTCCTTCTCAACTGGACCTCATTTTCTTGGTTACCTGGGGAGGTCTTTCATAACTGATGATTGAGTGAGAATACTTGAGCTCTGGAGATGTGCTTGTGTTTGGAAGGGGATGAGTAGAAGAAGGCGAGGCTGTGGAGGTCTCTGTAGTCAGTGTTCCCAATCGGTCTGAGGTGGATAGGGACTTCTTGTTTTCGTTTTCCTTTTTTCATGATACAACCTTAGTATAATCTTTTACTTCTTCATGCTTGCATTATTGTTGATCCTTCTGTCTACTGCAAAATAATTCATCTTCCTTCTTATAGTCTCACTTTATTCTGCAGTTTATTGTGAATCACAAACTGATTCTTCTGCAAACCAACAAGTTCATAATCTCCCTCTTCTGCTCTTTGAAGATTCTCCATTGCTCACAGCAGTTGTTTGCAATCTTGGCTAAACATCAGAGATACTTGGAGGACTTTTTTGAAAAATCACAAATATTTGAAACTCACTCCTTACTGTGGTGTTGGATAAGAGTCCCTTGGACTGCAAAGAGATCCAACCAGTCCATTCTAAAGGAGAATAGTCCTATGTGTTCTTTGGAAGGAATGATGCTAAAGCTGAAACTCCAGTACTTTGGCTACCTCATGCGAAGAGTTGACTCATTGGAAAAGACTCTGATACTGGGAGGGATTGGGGGCAGGAGGAAAAGGGGATGACAGAGGATGAGATGGCTGGATGGCATCACCAACTCAATGGATGTGAGTTTGAGTGAACTCCGGGTGTTGGTGATGGACAGGGAGGCCTGGCGGTCACAGAGTCAGACACGACTGAGCAACTGAACTGAACTGATGGCCCTACCAAGTCATAATCTTGGATAGGGGCTCTGTCTTTTAAAATACGTCTTTCCAGGTAATTCTGATGCCCAGCCAGGGCAGAGAACCACTGACCTATAGGACAAAATTTAAAACTTTTAGCTTGATTGTTGGGACCAGCCAAACAATGAACTGACTTGAGGGAGCAGTGCTGCAGAAGAATAAGGAAAAATAAGGCTCAGAAATAAAGTGGGGATCAGGGAGCTGATGCCATTCACAGGCAAAAGCTTACATTCTAATCCTTGCATGCTTTTTATTGTTAACATCTACTTCCTTGTACTTCCTTGTGCTCTAGAGATATCTGTTCTTTACAGTCTCAGATTGGGGATAAAGCTATACAATGCACAGTCCTCGATGTCAAACCTTCAGGCCTTTCATGACTTTGTTTAGCTCTTCTGCTAGTGACGCCCTATCTCAGCAACTCCCTCAAGGCTCTGGTTATGGGAACAGTCACTAATGGTTTTCCATCAGTCACATCAGTACTTCAACATTTTGTTTTCAAGATGTCTTTCCATGATGTACTTTTTACTGCCCCCACCCCTTTGCCTGGGGATGATAAGAAAATCATTCTTATTTTTCAAAGAAATGCTGTTATTTATAGTATAGGCCTGTGCATAGAATATTCCCTACGTATCCCCCTTTTTTATTTTTTGAAGTTTATTTTTGGTGATTATTGTTGATCATAGAAGCCAATGCAATAGTCGCTAATTGCTATTGTTGTCTGTCGACTTTCTTGGTGATGTACTGCCAAACGTAATTACCACAGATAACATAGCCAAAAACAAAGTAGCCGAGATCAAAGGCCAAGGTAGCCGAGGTCAAAGGCTGTCCCTGTTCTTTGACCAATTCTTCCCTTTTCAGTGGTCAATTTCTTCAATTGACCCCAAGTGGATGGTTTGGCTTTGTTGGTCCTGGGAGCCAGTTTGTAGTGGTTACTGATCATCAGTCTTGTTTTCCCCATCACTGGCAGCTCCCTGGGAGGCTCGATGTCAAGTCACATCCTTTTCTTTCCTTTCTTTGACATGGCTTCCTGGCATCCAATGGTGTTGTCCGTCATCTGAAATGACAAGAGCATAACCTCATTCTTTCTTAAGTCTAAGGCCCTTACACCAATTGTTCATAGCATGTTCCCACCATACTGGAGTATTATCTGCAAATCATTTTACCAGGAGTATAATTCTAAGAATGGTGTTCTGAAAATGTAATATTGCCACTGGCATTGTATGACCCAGTCGTAAATCCAAAAAAATTTAATGTAAATAAAGCTTGGGCTAATTTCTCTTTTGGTGTCACCAATATGCCATACTCCCCCTCCCCTTTCTGTTTAAATAACATATTTTTTTAGAGTATAATGAGTGTGTTCAATAATAGCCTGGCATTGAGAATTATATGGAATACCTGTAGAATGAGAAATGCTCCAATCAGATAAAAATTTTGCTAAACCATGACTCACATATGCAGGGCCATTATCAGTTTTAACACTTTTTGGTAGGCCCATGTAAGAAAAGACTTGCAAAAAATGTGAGATGACATGAGCAGATGTTTCTCCATAATGAGCAGAAGCATAAATCATGCCCAAATAAGTATCCACAGAAACATGAATAACTTCCAAACGTCCAAAAGAAGACATATAAATAACATCAGTCTGCCAAATATCACTGGGATAAATGCCTCTGGGATTAACCTCTGTAGTTGTAGGAACATGGTGAGTAAGAGTACATGTAGGGCAGGAAGAAACAATATTTTGCACTTCTTGTCTGGATAGTTGAAATTTATTCATCAAGCCATGTGTACTTATATGTGTGAGTTGATGAAATTTAAAAGGAGTAAGAAAAGCAATTAACAAAGAGTCAGTGGAATCATTGCCCTTTGTCAATGGTCTGGGCAAATTAGAATGAGATCTGATATGTGCAATGTAAAAAGGGGCAGAACAAAGCCTTACTGTATTTTGTAATTGAGATAATACTGTAATAATAGATGATTTAGAAGAAGACTTTGGTAAAAATATGGTTTCAATAATTTGTGTTATCTGCACAGCTAATTGAGAATCTGATATAATATTTAATGCTGTCGAAACATCCTGTAATAAGGTAGCAATAGCCTCTAATTTGGCTTGTTGAATAGAGGCTATGCTAGATTGCCAAACTTTGTTGTAGGTCCAGTATAACCAGTGTTGAGAGTTTTATTTGCATCAGCAAAATACATGGGTGCATTAATAAGAGGAATTGTATTAGTAATAATAGGAATTATCCATTTGTGTTTAGCACCAAGAGTAATCAAAAGTAACTTTGGAAAATGGTTATGAACCTCACCTATGAAACCAGCAATGGCAATTTGCCAATCCATACTGGTAACGAATAATCTATGGATTTGATCACTGGTGAAAGGAAGAATAATTTCATACAGATCATAACCAGAAAGTTATATACATCTGGATATCATTTTTGAAACAAGAAAGGAAATAAGCATTATGTATCATGTATGGATGTGAGAGTTGGACTATGAAGAAAGCTGAGCACTGAAGAATTGACGCTTTTAAACTGTGGTGTTGGAGAAGACTCTTGAGAGTCCCTTAGACTGCGAGGAGATACAACCAGTCCATCCTAAAGGAGATCAGTCCTGGGTGTTCATTGGAAGGGCTGATGTTGAAGGTGAAACTCCAATACTTTGGGCACCTGGTGCAAAAAGGGGACTCATTTGAAAAGACCCTGATGCTGGGAAAGCTTGAGGGCAGGAGAAGGGGACGACAGAGGATGAGATGGATGGATGGCATAACCGACTCAATGGACATGAGTTTGGGTAGGCTCTGGGAATTAGTGATTAGTGGAGGTGATGGAATCCCAGTTGAGCTACTTCAAATCCTGAAAGATGATGCTTTGAAAGTGCTGCACTCATATGACAGCAAATTTGGAAAACTCAGCAGTGGCCACGAGACTGGAAAAGGCCAGTTTTCATTCCAATCCAGAAGAAAGGCAATGCCAAAGAATGCTCAAACTACCGCACAATTGCACTCATCTCACATGCTAGTAAAGTAATGCTCAAAATTCTCCAAGCCAGGCTTCAGCAATACGTGAACCGTGAACTTTCAGATGTTCAAGCTGGTTTTAGAAAAAGCAGAGGAACAAGAGATCAAATTGTCAACATCCCCTGGATCATTGAAAAAGCAAGAGAGTTCCAGAAAAACATCTATTTCTGATTTATTGACTATGCCAAAGCCTTTGACTTTGTGGATCATGACAAACTGTGGAAAATTCTGAAAGAGATGGGAATACCAGACCACCTGACCTGCCTCTTGAGAAATTTGTATGCAAGTCAGGAAGCAACAGTTAGAACTGGACATGGAACAACAGACTGGTTCCAAATAGGAAAAGGAGTATGTCAAGGCTGTATATTGTCACCCTGCTTATTTAACTTCTATGCAGAGTACATCATGAGAAACGTTGGACTGGACGAAACACAAGCTGGAATCAAGATCGCTGGGAGAAATATCAGTAACCTCAGATATGCAGATGATACCACCCTTATGGCAGAAAGTGAAGAGGAACTAAAGAGCCTCTTGATGAAAGTGAAAGTGGAGAGTGAAAAAGTTGGCTTAAAACTCAACATTCAGAAAATGAAGATCATGGCATCTGGTCCCATCACTTCATGGGAAATAGATGGGAAACAGTGGAAACAGTGTCAGACTTTATTTTGGGGGGCTCCAAAATCACTGCAGATGGTGATTGCAGCCATGAAATTAAAAGACACTTACTCCTTGGAAGAAAAGTTATGACCAACCTAGATAGCATATTGAAAAGCAGAGACATTACTTTGCCAACAAAGGTCCATCTAGTCAAGGCTATGGTTTTTCCAGTGGTCATGTATGGGTGTGAGAATTCGACTGTGAAGGAAGCTGAGTGCTGAAGAACTGATGCTTTTGAACTGCGGTGTTGGAGAAGACTCTTGAGAGTCCCTTGGACTGCAAGGAGATCCGACCAGTCCATTCTAAAGGAGATCAGTCCTGGGATTTCTTTGGAAGGAATGATGCTAAAGCTGAAGCTCCAGTACTTCGGCCACCTCATGCGAAGAGTTGACTCATGGAAAAGACTCTGATATTAGGAGGGATTGGGGGCAGGATGAAAAGGGGACGACAGAGGATGAGATGGCTGGATGGCATCACTGACTTGATGGATGTGAGTTTGAGTGAACTCTGGGAATTGGTGATGGACAGGGAGGCCTGGCATGCTGTGATTCATGGGGTCGCAAAGAGTTAGACACAACTGAGTGACTGAACTGAACTGAACTGAAGTGAGGGAAGCCATTTGTATGTCTTCTTTGGAGAAATGTCTGTTTAGTTCTTTGGCCCATTTTTTTTATTGGGTTGTTTATTTTTCTGGAATTGAGCTGCAGGAGCTGCTTGTATATTTTTGAGATTAATTATTTGTGAGGTGCTTCGTTTGATATTATTGTCTCCCATTCTGAAGGCTGCCTTTTCACCTTGCTTATAGTTTCCATCGTTGTGCAAAAGCTTTTATGTGTAATTAAGTCCCATTTGTTTATTTTTGCTTTTATTTCCATTACTCTGGGAGCTGGGTCATAGATTATATTGCTGTGATTTATGTCAGAGAGGGTTTTGCCTATGTTTTCCTCCAGGAGTTTTATAGTTTCTGGTCTTATATTTAGATCTTCAATCCATTTTGAATTTATTTTTGTGTATGGTGTTAGAAAGTGTTCTAGTTTCATTCTTTTACAAGTGGTTGACTAATTTTCCCAGCACCATTTGTTAAAGAGATTGTCTTTTTTCCATTGTATATTCTTGCCTCCTTTGTCAAAGATCAGGTGTCCTATAGGTGCGTGGATTTATCTCTGGGCTTTCTATTTTGTTCCATTGATCTATATTACTGTCTTTGTGCCAGTACCATACTGTCTTGATGACTGTAGCTTTGTAGTACAGCCTGAAGTCAGGTAGGTTGATTCCTCCAGGTCCATTCTTCTTTCTCAGGATTGCTTTGGATATTCGAGGTTTTCTGTATTTCCATACAAATTGTGAAATTATTTGTTCTAGTTCTGTGAAAAATACCATTGTTAGCTTGATAGGGATTGCATTGAATCTATAGATTGCTTAGGGTAGTATACTCATTTTCACTATATTGATGCTTCCTATCCATGATTATGGTATATTTCTCCATCTATTTGTGTCACCTTTGATTTCTTTCATCAGTCTTTTATAGTTTTCTATATATAGGTCTTTTCTTTCTTTATGAAGGTTTATTCCTAAGTATTTTATTTTTTTCGTTGCAATGGTGAATGGAATTGTTTCCTTAATTTCTCTGTTTTCTAATTGTTAGTGTATAGGAATGCAATGAATTTCTCTGTGTCAATTTTATATCCTGCAACTTTGCTATATTCATTGATTAGCTTTAGCAACTTTCTGGTGGAGTCTTTAGGGTTTTCTATGTAGAGGATCATGTCATCTGCAAACAGTGAGAGTTTTACTTCTTCTTCTGCAATCTAGATTATTTTTTTTTCCTTTTCTGATTACTGTGGCTAAAACTTCCAAAACTATGTTGAATTGTAGTGGTGAGAGTGGGCACCCTTGTATTCTTCCTGACTTTAGGAAAAATGCTTTCAACTTTTCACCATTGAGGATAATGTTTGCTTTGGGGTTTTCATATATAGCTTTTATTGTGTTCAGGTATGTTCCTTCTAACTTCCCTGGTGGTTCAGATGGTAAAGCATCTGCCTATAATGCGGGATACCCGGGTTCAATTCCTTGCTTGGGAAGATCCCCTGGAGAAGAAAATGGCAACCCACTCCAGTACTCTTGACTGTTAAATCCCATGGATGGAGGAACCTGGTAGGCTACAGTCCATGGAGTTGCAAAGAGTCGGACCCGACTGAGCAACTTCACTTTCACTTTTCATGTTGCTTCTATTATTGCTTTCTGGAGGTTTTTTTTTTTTTTTTTTAAATTATAAATGGATGTTGAATTTTGTCAAAGGCTTTCTCTGCATCTATTGATATAATCATGTGGTTTTTATCTTTTCAATTTGTTAATTTGGTGTATCACATTGATTGATTTGCAGATATTAAAGAATACTTGCATCCCTGGGATAAAGCCCACTTGGTCATGATGTATGACCTTTTTAATATGTTGTTGGATTCTGTTTGCTAGGATTTTGTTTAGGATTTTTGAATCTATGTTCATCAGAGATATTAGCATGTCGTTTTCTTTTTTTGTGGCATCTTTGTCAGGTTTTGGTATTAGGGTGATGGTGGCCTCATAGAATGAGTTTGGAAGTTTACCTTCCTCTGCAATTTTCTGGAAGAGTTTGAGTAGGATAGGTGTTACCTCTTCTCTAGTTTTTTTGTAGAATTCAGCTGTGAAGCCGTCTGGTCCTGGGCTTTTGTTTGCTGGAAGATTTCTGATTACAATTTTGATTTCTGTGCTTGTGATGGGTTTGTTAAGATTTTCTATTTCTTCCTGGCTCAGTTTTGGAAAGTTATTCTTTTTTAAAAATTTGTCCATTTCTTCCAAGTTGTCCAGTTTATTGGCATATAGTTGCTGATAGTAGTCTCTTATGATCCTTTGTATTTCTGTGTTGTCTGTTGTGATTGCTACATTTTCATATCAAATTTTGTTGATTTGATTCTTCTCCCTTTGTTTCTTGATGAGTCTGGCTAATGGTTTGTCTATTTTATTTATCTTCTCAAAGAACCAGCTTTTGGCTTTGTTGAGTTTTTCTATGGTCTCTTTTGTTTGTTTTGCATTTATTTCTGCCCTAATTTTTATGATTTCTTTCCTTCTATTAACCCCGGGGCGCTTCACTTCTTCCTTTACTAGTTGCTTTAGGTGTAGAGTTAGATTATTTATTTGACTTTTTTCTTGTTTCTTGAGGTAAGCTTGTATTGCTATGAACCTTCCCCTAGCACTGTTTTTACTGAGTCCCATAGGTTTTGGGTTGTTGTGTTTTCATTTTCATTTGTTTCTATGCAGATTTTGATTTCTTATGTGATTCATTGGTTATTAAGAAACGAGTTGTTTAGCCTCCCTATGTTTGTATTTTTAATAGTCTTTTTTTCTCCTGTAGTTGACATCTAATCTTACTGCATTGTGGTCAGAAAAGGTGCTTGGAATTATTTCATTTTTGATTTTTTTGAATTTACCAAGGCTAGACTTACTGCCCAGGATGTGATCTATCCTGAAAAAGGTTCCATGTGCACTTAAGAATAAGGTGAAATTCATTGTTTTGGGGTGAAATGTCCTACAGATATCAATTAGGTCTAACTGTTATGTTGTATCATTTAAAGTTTGTGTTTCCTTGTTAATTTTCTGTTTAGTTGATCTATCCATAGGTGTGAGTGGGGTATTAAAGTCTCCCACTATTATTGTGTTACTGTTAATTTCCCCTTTCATACTTGTTAGCATTTGTCTTACATATTGAAGTGTTCCTATGTTTTGTGCATATATATTTATAATTGTTATATCTTCTTCTTGGATTGATCCTTTGATCATTATGTAGTGTCCTTCTTTGTCTCTTATCACAGTCTTTATTTCAAAGTCTATTTTGTCTGATATGAGTATTGCTTCTCATGCTTTCTTTTGGTTTCTATTCATATGTAATATCTTTTTCCAGCCCTTCACTTCCAGTATGTATGTGTCCCTGGGTTTGAGGTGGGTTTCTTGTAGACAGCATATATAGGGGTCTTGTTTTTGTATCCGTTCATCCAGTCTTTGTGTTTTGGTTGAGGCATTCAACCCATTTACATTTAAGGTAATTTTGGTAAGTATGGTCCCGTTACCATTTACTTTGTTATTTTGGGTTCAAGTTTATGCACCTTTTCTGTGTTTCCTGTCTAGAAAAGATACTTTAGCATTTGTCGAAGAGCTGGTTTAGTGGTGCTGAATTCTCTCAGGTTTTGCTTGTCTATAAAGCTTTTGATTTCTCCTGCATAATTGAATCCTTACTAGGTACAGTAATCTGGGTTGTAGATTTTTGTCTTTCATCACTTTAAGTGTGTCCTGCTATTCCCTTCTGGCTTGAAGAGTTTCTATTGAAAGATCAGCTGTTATTCTTATGGGAATCCCCTTATGTGTTATTTGTTGTTTTTCCCTTGCTGCTTTTAATATTTGTTCTTTGTGTTTGATCTTCATTAATTTGATTAATATGTGTCTTGTGGTGTTTTGCCTTCGGTTTATACTGTTTTGGAGTCTCTGGGTTTCTTGGATTTGGGTGGCTATTTCCTTCCCCATTTTAGGGAAGTTTTCAACTATTATCTCCTCAAGTATTTTCTCATGGTCTTTCTTTTTGTCCTCTTCTTCTGGGACTCCTATGATTCGAATGTTGGGGCATTTAACATTGTCCCAGGGGTCTCTGAGGTTGTTCTCATTTCTTTTAATTCTTTTTTCTTCTTTTCCTCTCTGCTTCATTTATTTGCCCCATTCTATCTTCCACCTCACTTATCCTATCTTCTGCCTCAGTTATTCTACTGCTGGTTCCCTCCAGAGTGCTTTAGATCTCAGTTATTGCATTATTCATTATTGATTGACTCTTTTATTTCTTCTAGGTCCTTGTTAAACATTTCTTGCATCTTCTCAATCCTAGTCTCCAGACTATTTCTCTGTAACTCCATTTTGTTTTCAAGATTTTGGATCATTTTTACTGTCATTATTCTGAATTCTTTTTCAGGTAGACTCTCTATCTCCTCCTTTTTTGTTTGGTTTAGTGGGCATTTATCATGTTCCTTTATCTGCTGAATATTTCTCTGCCTTTTCATCTTGTTTAGATTGATGTGTTTTGGGGTGGCCTTTCTGCATGCTGGACGTTTGTGGTTCCTCTTCATTGTGGAGGTTCCTCACTGTGGCTGGGGTTGGATGAGTGGCTTTTCAAGGTTTCCTGTTTAGGGAAGCTTGCATCGGTGTTCTAGTTGGTGGAGCTGGATCTCTTCTCTCTGGAGTGCAATGAAGTGTCCAGTAGTGAGTTTTGAGGTGTCTATGGATTTGCTGTGGCTTTTGGTCACCTGTATTTCAATTTTCAGTGTTATGTTTATGTATTGTTGGAGTTAGCGTGCTATGTCTTACTCTGAAACTTGTTGGCTCTTGGGTGGAGCTGGGTTTCAGTGTAGGTTGGGAGGCTTTTGGATGAGCTCTTGTCGATTAATGTTCCCTGGAATCAAGAGTTTTCTGCTGTTCTCAAGTTTTGGATTTAAGCCTCCTGACTTTGGCTTTCAGTCTTATTCTTAGAGTAGCCTCAAGACTTCTCCATCCATTCTGAACCAATGATAAAACATCTAGGTTAATGGTGAAAAGATTCTCCACAGTGAAGGACACCCAGAGAGTTTCACAGAGTTACATGGAGAAGAGAAGAAGGAGGAGGGAGATAGAGGTGACCAGGAGAAGAGGGGGAATCAAAATGGATGAGAGTAGTCTAGCCAGTATTCAATTCCCTATGTGCTCCCCACAGTCTGGAACATTCAGAGAGGTTCATGGAGTTACATAGAGGAGTGAAGAGGGAAGAAGAAGATAGAGGTGACCAGAGGGAGAAAAGGAAGATTCGAACAAGAGAGACAGATCTCGCCAGTAATTCTCTAAGCGTTCTCCACAGCCTGGAACATCCAAAGATATTCACAGAGTTGGGTAGAGAAGAGAAGGGGGATGGAGGAGATAGAGCTGACCTGGGGGAGAAAAATGAGGGTCAAAAGGGGAGAGAGCAATTAAGCCAGTAAACACACTCCTAAATAAAAATGGGTACTGAAGATTGGATTCTTAAAAGTAAAAAATTGATAACAAATATCAAAAAGCAAAGATTAAAAATCTAGAATAAAGGTTAGACTCTCAAAAATACAACATTAAAAATACAAAACAAGATCACAAAAATTGTTTTAAAAATATATATGAAATTTTCTTTAAAAATAGGGTTTTTTTTGGCAAGGTAATAGTAGGTTATAAAAATGAAAATTAAAGAAGTAATAAAGAACTTAAAAAAATTTTTAAATGATAATAGCAAAATAGGAATTTCTCTGGAGCTGTTGAAGGCAGTGTGGGGTCAGTTCACTTTCAGATAGTTCCTTGTTCCAGCTTATACTTCTCAAGGTCTGTAGGCCCCTTCAAATGTAGTCAGTGCTAACTACAAGGTTTTAGTCTGTTGCACCAGTCACTTCAAAAGCGGTTCCCTCTTTTTTGTTTTATTTTTGCTTCCTTTCTTTGCAAGTCTCTTCAGTGTCTAATTTCTGCCCTGACACAGGGGGCAATGGTGGCCACTTATTTAGGCTCAGTTGTTCAGTTGTGCTGTGGGGAGGGAGGAATACTGCAAACAAATACCACTGGCATGTGTGGGGAGTGCTTGCAGTGTCTGGGCCACACTGGGTTTGCTCCCACTCATCACGTATGTGCTTTCCTGGTCTACACGGCTCAGGCTTCAGGTTGCTCTGCAGGGGAACTGTCCTAAGCAGGCCCTGGGTTTCTTGCACTTCCCAGGTCTAAGCCACTCAGGTTCAGTTTCTTGGGTACTCCACAAAGGCACAGACTCAGTTGGGCCTGCGTTTTGTGCACTTCCCAGGTCTGAGCAGCTCAGGCGACCAGGTACTTGGCGAGCACATCCTTGCCAGGTGGGCAGTACGTCTTATCACCTCCCGGTTCCAGTCCTTTGGTTTCCTGGGTGTGCTGTGGGAGCACCGTCTAGGTGTACCATGTGTCTCTTCTGGGGATTTAATCTCTGTCTGTGACCCTCCTGGTGGATGTCAACTGTCCAAGATCCCAGGAAGACTTGGTTAGCAACTGGGAGCCTGCTCACAGTTTGGTGGACAATGTCTCTGGGGCTGAGATTGCCCCTCGCCTTCCAACTCTGGCTTTCACCTGCCTGCCTCTCTGCCTCCAGTGGGGGGATGGGCTGGTCCACAGCTGGCTAGCTCTCTCTGGTATTTGCTCAGTCCTTTGTTCTGTGAGCAGGCCAGGTTGTGCCTTATAGCTTTTCATGGGAAAGTTCTCTCTCTCCCTCTTCTCTTTTTTTTTCCCCTCTCTGGCTATCCCACAGTCTGGGTTGCTATCTTACATTAGCTCCCTCAGATTGTCATCAGGGCATTCAGGCCCAGTCCTTACCCTAAGCATGCATCCTGCTCCTTCCTGCTCAGCCCCTGCTCACTGCTGGTGGATGTGAGCATCTGGGCTACTTCTCCACTGGGAGTTGTGGTTAGGCATGTAATCTGTGGGGTTTTTGTGTTCTTTTTTTCTCCTTCCTGGTTATGTTGCCCTCTTAGATTCCAAAACTCTCTACAGACCCACTGGTAAGAGGGTTTACTGGTGTTTGGAAACTTCTCATTCGCAACTCCCTCCCCAGGACTGGTCTCCATCCCTAACTCTTTGTCTCTTTTTTAATCTTTTATATTTTGTCCTACCTCCTTTTGAAGAGAATGGGCTGCCTTTCTGGGTGCCTGGTGTCCTCCACCAGCGTTCAGAAGTTTTTTTTGTGGAATTTGCTCAGCGTTCAAATGATCTTTCGATGAATTTTTGGGGGACAAAGTGGTCCTCCTGTCCTATTCCTCCACCATCATATAGCATTCAAATCAGATCAGATCAGATCAGTCGCTCAGTCATGTCTGACTCTTTGCCACCCCATGAATCACAGCACGCCAGGCCTCCCTGTCCATCACCAACTCCAGGAGTTCACTGAGACTCATGTCCATCGAGTCAGTGATGCCATCCAGCCATCTCATCCTCTGTCGTCCCTTTCTCCTCCTGCCCCCAATCTCTCCCAGCATCAGAGTCTTTTCCAATGAGTCAGCTCCTCTCATGAGGTGGCCAAAGTACTGGAGTTTCAGCTTTAGCATCATTTCTTCCAAAGAAATCCCAGGGCTGATCTTCAGAATGGACTGGTTGGATCTCCTTGCAGTCCAAGGGACTCTCAAGAGTCTTCTCCAACACCACAGTTCAAAACCATCAATTCTTCGGCGCTCAGCCTTCTTCACAGTCCAACTCTCACATCCATACATGACCAGAGGAAAAACCATAGCCTTGACTAGACGAACCTTTGTTGGCAAAGTAATGTCTCTGCTTTTGAATATGCTATCTAGGTTGGTCATAACTTTCTTTCCAAGGAGTAAGAATCTTTTAATTTCATGGCTGCACTGACTTTTCTTAAATCAATTAACATTTCTCCATTTCCAAGATTTCTTCTTGATAACAAAGACAGGAGAATTAAAGGACTAGTAGTTGAGGCAATATGATTAAGAGATAATTGTTCCTCTACTAACTGTTCAAGAACCTGTAACTTTTCATGTGATAGGGGCCACTGCTTATTCTAAATAGGCTCATCAGATTTCAATGTCAATTTAAGTGCTCTTTTTTTGTTGTTCAGCAGTGGCCCCCACTAAAAAGCCTGTGTATTTTGAACAGGATTGTATCTCATATTTGCCATCATTTGTTTAGCTTGAGGAGATATAGTAGGAATTGTTACATAAGCTCCCCATGTCACCAATAGATCTTGTCCTCATAAGTTAATAGGGATATCTGCAATTAAGGGTTTTAAAGTTGCAGATTGTTGTTCAGGACCTGAACAAGTCAAAATATTAGTACTTTTTTGAATATTTTGCATAGTTCCAATTAACATAACAGGAACATCTGTTAAAGGCAAAGAAATTGGCCAATGCTTTTTAGATATTGGACTTCCCTGGTGGCTCAGACAGTAAAGTGTCTGCCTACAATGTGGGAGACCTGGGTTCAATCCCTGGGTCAGGAAGATCTCCTGGAGAAGGAAGTGGCAACCCCATTCCAGTATTCTTGCCTGGAAAATCCCATGGATGGAGGAGCCTGGTAGGCTACTATCAGGGAGTTTCAAAGAGTTGGACATGACTGAGTGACTTCACTCACTTTTAGATATTATAGAAACATCAGCTCCAGTATCTACAAGTCCTGAAAATTGCTTATTATTAATATATACAGATAACGTGGGTCTAGAATCAGATACAAAAGTTTGCCAAAATACCTGTTTTCCTGTACTTCCAAATACTCCAGTTCTTTTAATATGAGATTTACTAGTAGTGATATAAGATAATAATAACAATTGAGCTATATGATCTCCTTTTATTATTTGATAAGGGTACTCTGTTTTTATCATGATAGAAATCTCGCCCTCTTAATCTTCATCTATAATCCCCATTAAGACTTGAACTCCCTTACTTGTTAAACTACTGCATCCTAATAAAAACCCCACACTTCCTTTAGGTATTGGACCTTTAATTGCAGTAGGGATTTTATAAATTCTCATAGCTGGCATAAGAAGTAAATTATCAATGGTGGGGATATCTAGTGCTGTGCTCCTGGAGGTTGTAAGAAGCAGGTCGGTAACCCAGGTGTATGGTTTGGAAGGGCAGGATGAGGTTGCTGCTCGCTGGCTGGGTACACAGAAGAATAACGTTCAGGGTTTGTCGAGAGCTCATATTATTTGATGGGCCATGAGTAGGGCCCTTCTTCCAGTTTCCCGACAAAGGGGATCCATTTTTATGAAATTTAGATCTACACTGATTAGCCCAATGATTGCCTTTATTACAGCAAGGGCATAATCGAGGTGTCTTTTCATTTGTGGGAGTAAGCTTATTAGGTGTATTTTTATTACTCTTGCAATTTTTCTGTACATGTCCTCTCTTACCACAACTAAAGCATTTAACCTCCTGATTCGCTTGTTGTTTCAAGCCCATAATGGCTTGAGCCAACAGTTGCATCTTATAGAGTTCTGTTCCAATATCATGATAAGCCTTAATATAATCCTCTAGAGGCTTTCCTTGTGCTTTGAGAGACTGTAAAACCTTTTGGCATTCTGAATTTGCATTATCATAGGCAAACATCAGTAATAACATATCCCTTAATTCAATTTGAGCAACAGTTCTCACCAGATTTTGTTTTAATCTGGCGATAAAATCCATATAAGGTTCTCCATTAGATTTTTTTTTACATTAACAAAAGAAGGATGAAACTGTCCCAGGGGGCTAACCTTTTCCCATGCCGCAAGACAAGTAAATCTAATATGACTTATAAGTTGATCATCGAATTGTAGTCATCTCTGAATCCCTTGATATGCCCCAACCCCATCCAGGGAAGCCCAAGGGGAGGATTAACACCAGCATTTCTTTGAGCCTGTTGAGAGGCTTCATCCTGCCACCATGTTCAGAACTGTAAAAATTCTGAAGTGGTTAAGCAAGTTCTAGCAATCATTTCCCAATCATACGGAATGAGTAGTTCAGACTGAGCCAACCCTGGAATAAGACCTGTGGTATAAGGAGATGTAGTTCCATATTGCATGCATGCCTGTTTAATCTCCTTAATAGTTTTAAAAGAGAGAGGAGTATGTTCAAATTGTACTTTGCTTTGTGGAAGTTGAGCATTAGATGGCATCTCAGTCATGGTAACAGGCAAAACCAAAACATGGAGGTAGCCTTCCCACCTCGCTGTTCATACAGCTTGCTGAAAAGATGAAAGAGCAGGTGCAGACATCTTTGGTATTGTGACCACAGCTCTAAATACCCCATCATCCCATGGTGTATTGGGATCTAGTGGAGGGGGTTTCTGAACTATAGGGGGCTCTGGCCAAGGAGCCAAAGGCTGTGAGACTGGTGATAAAGGGTAAGTTTCAGGATCTTGTCCAGTACCATAGTTAACATGGGATTTAGGACTCAAAAATCGAGCCTCTCTTTCCCCTTCCAAAGGATTATATTTCCCTTTATCCAGATTTTCATAAATATGAGGGGGCCGGACAGGTGACTACTGAGATGCAGGAGGAGCAGGAGTATCAGATTCTGAATCAGAAGAGTCAGACCATTCAGATTGTAAAGGAGCCAAAGTAGTATAAATAAGGTTACAAAGAGACCACACACTAATAGTAATGGGTTCCCCAGATTAATAGGCTCTATGCAAACAATGCGTCACTTCTTTCCACTCATTAAACGTGAAGTCCCTTTTTCTGGGTCCAACCAGTAACCGTGCTTATGAATTGCCTGAGATAATTCCCGAAAATTCTCTGCCACTTTCACTCCAGAGCTGCACAGTAAGGTTTTTAGAAGCACAATATAGTCAGCATGCTCAGAAGGAGATTGCCCCATTGTATCCCTGATTGACAGATTCATGGGGGTGTACTCACTAAGTACTTTCACTGTCCTCCGATCTCTCGGCTGGAATTCCCCATGTCTTCTGGCACTGCCAAAAAACCTCAAAAGCTACTTGCTCCCTCAGGTCCCTGTTCAGGTGCCAAATGTCGGGACCAGCTCAACAACGAACTGACCTGAGGGAGTGGTGCCACGGAAGAATAAGGAAAAATAAGACTCAGAAATAAAGTGGGGATAAGAGAGCTGATACCATTCGCAGGCAAAAAGCCCAGATCCTAATCCTAACATGCTTTTTATTGTTAACATCTACTTCCTTGTACTTCCTTGTGCTCTAGAGATATCTGCTCTTCACAATCTCAGATTGGGGATAAAGATATACAATGCACAGTCCTCAATGCCAAATCTTCAGGCCTTTCATGACTTTGTTTAGCCCTTCGACTAGTGATGCCCTTTCTCAGTAACTCTCTCAAGGCTCTGGTTATGGGAACAGTCACTAATGGTTTTCCATCAGTCACATCAGTACTTCAACATCTTGTTTTCAAGATGTCTTTCCACGATGTACTTTTTACTGCCCCAAGCCCTTTGCCTGGGGGTGATGAGAAAGTCATTCTTATTTTTCAAAGAAGTCTTGTTAATTATAGTACAGGCCTGTGCATAGCATATTTCCTACAACTTGACTTTCAAAACACTCCATGTTTGGGAGAGTTGTGTTCTAATACCAGTTCTGACATTACTTAACCTTGGGTATATAATTTCCCCTCTCTGGGCCTCAATTGTTTTTCATTTATAAAATGAGGGATTGGTACTTTCCTGCTTAATGTTTCCATTCTAGATTTGGTGTGATTCTAGGCTTCTTTCTACATTTATATTTTAGCTAGTGGTATATTTTAGTCTTATTTCATGAAAGCTGATTTAGGAGGCCATTTAAATTAAACAAATGTGTGAATGATTATTTTCAAGGCAAAAATATGCCCATGACATCCCTTTCATCTTTTAGACAGAGTTTCATTTACCTGTGTTACAGTAAATCTGTAGGGACAGATTTCTGCTGACTGCTGTGTAGCTTGTTTTTCTGCACTCTACTTTGGGGTCCTTATATCTTCCCTTGCACAAGTGATCCTCTTGTACAATTGATGTGAAATTCAATTTTAGGATAAATATAACAAATATGGAAAAATACCAAAGAGAAAATTGAATCTTCTATTAGTTAAATGAATTTTATATAGCAACTGTGGGTGTAGTCATTAAACTTGAACCCATATTATGGGGATGTTTTAAAGAGAAGCCAGTACTATCACTTATGAGTCTAAATTAGGTGAAAGCAGTGATCATTTTAAAGAAAAATTAAATGTCAACACTAGAATAAAATCTTTTTTAGTCTAGAGCAGTGAATGACCTTAGAGTATGGCTAAATAAGTGAGAAAATAATCTATTTTCTGACTCAAAGAGTCTCCTTATTGTAGATTTGGATGGATACCAGAGCATATTTCTACCTTCTGTCTTCTAGAACAATTATTGTGAATCATAATATCTTGATGCTATTGGCCAGGTAGCAGATATGAAACTTTTATCGATTTATCGAATGTGAACTTTGACAATCTCTATTAAACCTATTTGGAAATGACATTTTTATGAAAATCTCATCTTGTGTGAAATGTACCACATTTTGCTGTCTGTAATACTATCGCTATTCACTACTCTTTCTCTGATGTTTGTTCATTCATATTATTAGGGAGTTATATTATATTTGGATTGAGTCAAACTGAGATGGGAAAATGCTTCCATCCAATAATATATTCATTCAAAAGGAAAAGATTTGAAAAGTCCTATGGGATTAATGTGGCACTGTCAGGATGACACTGAAACTGAAGTCTTTATAATGTTATGTGTAAGTTGAACTAATAGAGAAGGATTTGATTTTAGGGAAAGAGGACTCTAGGCATTTGTTTAGCATTTTATATATTCCACTCATGAGTTTAAAAGGATTGTATGACTTGCAGGGTAGTTTGATTCAAAGTTCAAATGGCTTAAGTTCTTTTGGGCAAATAAAGCCACAGACAGGATTTAAAGCCATTCTATAGTTTTCCTGTATAGTACTGTGGTTCAGAACAAGCCTGATAACAGTTGCATAACAAATCTTAGACTGACTGAATCAAGGGGACAGGGCAAAATGGGTGCCTGAATATTGGGTTAAAGGTTGCTATTGTACTAATTGAATGCTAAATTTGACTTTGTGCAATTAATTACAAATAGATTTGAAAGGAAAATGTTATTTTAGTAGGAATACCACATTCAGATGAATGGTCACTAGCCTCAGTGCTGCTGTTTTAATTCTCCAGATAGCTGAGCTTTTGAAGGAGGAAGTGTAGTATAGTGGCAAGGATCTTGGCCTTAGAAGCTGTTCCAGGTTGTTAACATATTAATTTTCTGCCCTCAAGTAAGTCATATAATCTTCTTGAGCCTGTTTTCTTCTTCTTTTTTGTTTGCTATGCTGCCCATAGCCTGTGGGATTTTAGTTTGCCAACCAGGGATTGAATCCAGGCCCTTAGCAGTGAAAGCATGGAGTCCTAACCACTGTACCACTAGCAAACCTCTGTTTTCTTCTTTAAAAATGAGGGTAATCTCTATTGACCTCTAAGGGTGAAGGTACGGTACCTAGTGTATATCAGACACTTAATAAATGTTTGTTCATGTGTTATCCTATTTACTGGGAGTCTCATATGTGCCAAGTACTGTGCCAAGAGCTTTTATGTGGAAATACTCTGTAAACTTTAAAGTATTATTCAATTTAAAGGTGTTATTTATTTATTTTACATTTAAAAATTTTTGGCTGTGCTGCATAGATTGCTAGATCTCAGTTCCCCAACTAGGGATGAACCCAGATCATGGCAGTGAAAGCCCAGAATCCTAAGCACTAGGCCACCAGGGAACTCTCTTAAAGGTGTTATTATTAATCCACATGGTTTACCCATTCATCCATCTGTGTCATGAAACATTAAATAAATATTTCTCAACTATAGGTCTACATGAGCCTTGAGAAATTGTCTCTTTTTTTCTAATCCTTATGTGATTCTAAGATAGAACTTGACATAACTTTTGGTCACTCTGAGGACAGGAAAAGTTTAAAGCCCCTGCAAGTTGTGTTTGAGTGCCACAAGGCAGAGCACACCTTAATGTGAAAACACTTACTTCATTGTAAAAGATACCGGCTCTTCATTTTCTCCTCTCCAGAATTTTTGCTTTTCTATATGGGAAGTCACCCGTTTCATTGGGTCCCTGTAGACTGCATACTGGTTGTTTCAGACCTGATGAGGGAGAAGGGTTGGAGATTCAAACAATCTTCTGTGGTGTCCTGTAAGATGTTCTGATAATGCACTCCCTTTTACAGTTGACCCTTGAACAATATGGGTTTGAACTTTGCGAGTCTATTTTGTTGACTGGAAAAAGAAAGCACAACTTAAAAGTTGAGAATTATATTTAATTTGTCAGACTTTCTGAGGATTTAAGTCCTGAAGACAGCCTCTCAGATAGCTCTGTGGGACTGCTCCAAAGAGGTAAGGGAGGAGCCTTGATATATAGAAAAACCAGGTAGTCAGAACTTCAAAGGATAACTGTTAGTGTAAGAGAACTGCACATTGCAAGTTAATGAGCTTAGTGCTTTTCTGTGTGTATATGCGTGCTCTGTTGTTTCAGTTGTGTCTGACTCTGTGTGACCCGATGGACTGTAGCCCGCCAGGCTCCTCTGTCCACGGGATTCTCCAGGCAAGAGTATTGGAGTGGGTTGCCATTCCTTTCTTCAGGGGATCTTCCCAACCCAGGGATCAAAACCATGTGTCTCTGCATTGGCAGGCTGGTTCTTTACTAGCACCACCTGGGAAGGCCATTTCTCTGTGTGTAAAGATGCAAGAGTCAGGATTCATTGAAATAATTTCTTTGATATACACCTTAACTAACTAGGCCAGAATCCTGTGCTTTTTCTATGCTGGATTCCCTCAGGGTATATGGGTGGGGACTACAGTAGCTGATGGCTTGGTGACAGCAACATTCTTTGTTTACTGATATGGCTAGCAACATTCTTTATTCACACCTTATACTCAGATTTGTTTTAATAGTAAATACTATGGCAGAAAGTGAAAAGGAACTAAAAGCCTCTTGATGAAAGCAAAAGACAAGAGTGAAAAAGTTGGCTTAAAACTCAACATTCAGAAAACGAAGATCATGGCATCTGGTCCCATCACTTCATGGGAAATAGATGGGGAAACAGTGGAAACACTGTCAGACTTTATTTTTGGGGGCTCCAAAATCACAGTAGATGGTGACTGCAGCCATGAAATTAAAAGACGCTTACTCCTTGGAAGAAAAGTTATGACCAACCTAGATAGCATACTGAAAAGCAGAGACATTACTTTGCCAACAAAGGTCCGTCTAGTCAAGGCTATGGTTTTTTCCAGTGGTCATGTATGGATGTGAGAGTTGGACTGTGAAGACAGCTGAGCGCTGAACAATTGATGCTTTTGAACTGTGGTGTTGGAGAAGACTCTTGAGAGTCCCATGGACTGCAAGGAGATCCAACCAGTCCATTTTGAAGGAGATCAGTCCTGGGATTTCTTTGGAAGGAATGATGCTAAAGCTGAAACTCCAATACTTTGGCCACCTCATGCGAAGAGTTGACTCACTGGAAATGACTCTGATGCTGGGAGGGATTGGGGGCAAGAGGAGAAGGGGATGACAGAGGATGAGATGACTGGATGGCATCACTGACTTGATGGACATGAGTCTGGGTGAACTCCGGGAGTTGGTGACGGACAGGGAGGCTTGGTGTGCTGCAATTCATGGGGTCGCAAAGAGTCGGACATGACTGAGCGACTGAACTGAACTGAACTAAACTATAGTGTACACCATCTCTGGTTGATTGAATCCATAGGTCCACAACTGCCGATAGAAAGGCACCATGGATACTGAGGAATCATGTACACGGAGGAGTGGCTATAAGTTATATGCAGATTTTCAACTGCAGGGAGGGTCAGCACTCCAACCCTTATGTTTTTAAGGGGTCAACTGCACTGTAATGAGAAAAAAGTATACAAAAATTTGTACAGATTTTAGATGTAAATTACAGGAGAAACAACAGAGGAAAAATTAAGAAAAGGGAATACATAAAAAATAAAAGGAAAAAAATTAACAATTATGTCTGCAGGAGATGTCACAGCCAATGGCTGCTGAGAGGCATATAGAACAAACACTTAAAATAGGATTGTCAAGAAATGATACTCGATTATTGGGCTTTACCTTGATTTTTACTTTTGGAGATGTGAATCATTTCAAAGAAATTTAGAATCAGATTTTTGGAGACCTAAAGCAGGACTATTACTAAGCAGAATGATAGTTCAGTTCGGTTCGATTCAATCGCTCAGTCGTGTCCGACTCTTTGCGACCCTGTGAATCACAGCACGCCAGGCCTCCCTGTCCATCACCAACTCCCGGAGTTCTCCCAAACTCATGTCCATCAAGTCGGTGATGCCATCCAGCCATCTCATCCTCTGTTGTTCCCTTCTCATCTTGCCCCAATCCCTCCCAGCATCAGAGTCTTTTCCAGTGAGTCAACTCTTCACATGAGGGGGCCAAAGTATTGGAGTTTCAGCTTTAGCATCAGTCCTTCCAATGAACACCCAGGACTGATCTCCTTTAGGATGGACTGGGTGGATCTCCTTGCAGTCCAAGGGACTCTCAAGAGTCTTCTCCAACATCACAGTTCAAAAGCATCAATTCCCTGGTGCTCAGCTTCCTTCACAGTCAAACTCTCACATCCATACATGACCACTGGAAAGACCATAGCCTTGACTAGATGGACCTTTGTTGGCAAAGTAATGTCTCTGCTTTTCAGTATGCTATCTAGGTTGGTCATAACTTTCCTTCCAAGGAGTAAGCATCTTTTAATTTCATGGCTGCAGTCACCATCTGTAGTGATTTTGGAGCCCCCCAAAATAAAGTCTGACTGTTTCCACTGTTTTCCATCTATTTCCCATGAAATGATGGGACCAGATGCTGTGATATTAGTTTTCTGAATGTTGAGTTTTAAGCCAACTTTTTCACTCTTGTCTTTCACTTTCATCAAGAGGTTCTTTAGTTCCTCTCCACTTTGTGCCATAAGGGTGGTGTCATCTGCATATCTGAGGTTATTGATATTTCTCCCGGCAGTCTTGATTCCAGCTTGTGTTTCTTCCAGCCCAGCATTTCTCATGATGTACTCTGCATATAAGTTAAATAAGCAGGCTGACAATATACAGCCATGACATACAACTTTTCCTATTTGGAACCAGTCTATTGTTCCATGTCCAGTTCTAACTGTTGCTTCCTGACCTGCATATAGGTTTCTCAATAGGCAGGTCAGGTGGTCTGGTATTCCCATCTCTTTCAGAATTTTCCACACTTTATTGTGATCCACACAGTCAAAGGCTTTGGGATAGTCAATAAAGCCGAAGTAGATGTTTTTCTGGAACTGTCTTGCTTTTTTGATGATCCAGTGGATGTTGGCAATTTGATCTCTGGTTCCTCTGCTTTTTCTAAAACCGGCTTGAACATTTGGAAGTTCACAGTTCACATATTGCTGAAGCCTGACTTGGAGAATTTTGAGCATTACTTTACTAGCGTGTGAGATAAGTGCAATTGTGTGGTAGTTTGAACATTCTTTGATTGCGTTTCTTTGGGATTGGGATGAAAACTGACCTTTTCCAGTTCTGTGGCCACTGCTGAGTTTTCCAAATTTGCTGGCATATTGAGTACAGCACTTTCAAAGCATTGTCTTTCAGGATTTTGAAATAGCAAAACTGGAATTCCATCACCTCCACTAGTTTTGTTCATAGCAATGCTTCCTAAGGCCCACTTGTTCACATTCCAGGATGTCTGGCTCTAGGTGAGTGATCACACCACCGTGATTATCTGGGTCATGAAGATCTTTTTTGTACAGTTCTTCTGTGTATTCTTGCCACCTCTTCTTAATATCTTCTGCTTCTGTTAGGTCCATACCTTTTCTGTCCTTTATCGAGCCCATCTTTGCATGAAATGTCCCCTTGGTATCTCTGATTTTCTTGAAGAGATCTCTAGTCTTTCCCATTTTGTTGTTTTCCTCTATTTCTTTGCATTGATTGCTGAGGAAGGCTTTCTTATCTCTCCTTGCTATTCTTTGGAAATCTGCATTCAGATGCTTATATCTTTCATTTTCTCCTTTGCTTTTCACTTCTCTTCTTTTCACAGCTATTTGTAAGGCCTCCCCAGGCAGCCATTTTGCTTTTTTGCATTTCTTTTCCATGGGGATTGTCTTGATCCCTGTCTCCTGTACAATGTCACAAGCCTCCATCCCTAGTGCATCAGGCACTCTGTCTATCAGATCTAGTCCCTTAAATCTATTTCTCACTTCCACTGCATAATCATAAGGGATTTGATTTAGGTCATACCTGAATGGTCTAGTGGTTTTCCCTACTTTCTTCAATTTAAGTCTGAAGTTGGCAATAAGGAGTTCATGATCTGAGCCACAGTCAGCTCCCAGTTTTGTTTTTGCTGGCTATATAGGGCTTCACCATCTTTGGTAGCAAAGAATATAATCAATCTGATTTTAGTGTTGACCATCTGGTGACATCCATGTGTAGAGTCTTCTTTTGTGTTGTTGGAAGAAAGTGTTTGTTATGACCAGTGCATTCTTTTGGCAAAACTCTATTAGCCTTTGCCCTGCTTAATTTCGTATTCCAAGGCCAAATTTGCCTGTTACTCCAGGTGTTTCTTGACTTCCTACTTTTGCATTCCAGTCCCCTATAATGAAAAGGACATCTTTTTTGGGGTGTTAGTTCTAGAAGGTCTTGTAGGTCTTCATAGAACCGTTCAACTTCAGCTCCTTCAGTGTTACTGGTTGGGGCATAGGCTTGGGTTACCGTGATATTGAATGGTTTGCCTTAGAGACAAAAACAGATCATTCTGTCGTTTTTGATATTGCATCCAAGTACTGCATTTTGGACTCTTTTTGACCATGATGGCTACTCCATTTCATCTAAGGGATTCCTGCCCACAGTAGTAGATATAATGGTCGTCTGAGTTAAATTCACCCCTTTCAGTCCATTTTAGCTCACTGATACCTAGAATGTCAACGTTCACTCTTGCCATCTCCTGTTTGACCACTTCCAATTTGCCTTGATTCATGGACCTAACATTCTAGATTCCTATGCAATATTGCTCTTTACAGCATCGGACCTTACTTCTGTCACCAATCACATCCACAACTGTGTATTGTTTTTGCTTTGGCTCCATGTCTTCATTCTTTTGGGAGTTATTTCTCCACTGATCTCCTGTAGCATATTGGGCACCTTCCGCCACGGGGATTTCCCCTTTCAGTGTTTAATCTTTGGTATCCAACTGTTTCCTCTATGCACCCTTCTCAGCTCCCCTTCTTTCTGCTAGTTTCTCTGTTGCTTTTTAGTCATTAAGTCGAGTCTGACTCTTTTAGACCTCATGGACTCTTGCCTACCAGGGATTTCCCAGGCAAGATTACTGGAGTGGGTTGCCATTTCCTTCTCCAGGGGATCTTCCCTATCCAGGCTTCAAACCTGAGTCTCCTGCATTTGCAGGCAGTTTCTTTACCACCGCACCCCTGGGAAACCCTAGTTTCTCTAGGTCCTTCCAAAAGCCTATCTTGTGCTTATTTCTGAGGATACCTTGACCTAAGTAAACTTTCATCTACTGATAGAACATCCAACGTTTAGAGCTTTCCATCTCAGATTGTTAGGAGAGATATTTTAGAGTAGGTTATACCTGTCTCTCATCCTTCAAATAACGCCATGTAAATGCTCTTCACACGAGTCCATAAGAATATGCCTGACTGATCTTGGCGAGGCAACAGTGAGTGGTGGCATGAAGCAAGATCTTAATTCCTTGCCCAGGAATTGAACCTGGATAGCCTGGATGAAAACCAGGAATCCTAGCCACCAGACCAGCAAGGGCTAGGGGCTAGAAGTTATTTTCCCCTATATCTTTCCAGTGAAAAATGCATTTCTCACAGAAGTAAAAATTGTAAATGCAGGTACGAAGTTTGTTATTAGAGACATAGCACAACAACAAGTGGGAGAGCACACAGAGAAGCAGTTTGTTTAATTAAGATTAAAGCAAGGGAGAGATGCATACCTGCGGAGAAAGAGTGTAGGTGTCCCCCTAGTGAGGAGGAGCACACTGAAGAGGTGGTTAACTCACTTTCATGGGGCAGTTCTTCTGGTCTTTGTCTTCTTTCTGGCCAATTGTCCTGCTTTGCCCCCCTCACTAATTTGTTTCAGGATCTTTTCCCTAGGTGTGTACACACCTTTCAGCCAAGATGGGTCTTGATATAAAGACATCTGGGAGAAGCAAGTCTCATTAGGGTCTGGTATCATCCCCTGACTTTTGACCCCCCAAAGACCTTTCTATACATGTGCAATTTTCCCTCACCCCAAGGAAGAAAAATATATGGCCTCTTGATCCTTTACTCACAGTTTAGCCCTTCTCTGTTCCTACCATGCCTATTACTTTAAGGTATCCACAGGAGACAAAGTCTGGCTAACTTACCCTGTATCTTGTTACTTACATTTTGGATGGCAAACAGGAGGCTGATTGTAAATGCCTAACCTGGAGCCCACCTGTCTCCTGTCTCAGGAAATGCAAACAGAAGGCTAGTGGTAAGTGTCCAGCCTGAAGCCCACTTTTTTCCTGCCACAAGATATGTAAGCAGGTGGCCAGTTGTAAATGCTTAGCCTGCGGCCCATTTGTCTTCTACGTCATGACTGCAAAGTAAAGTTTGAATGCCTTCTACTACTCCACTAATCTTGGTTCCTGACTTTGGTATCTCCTATCAGTGTCCATTGTCCTTGTTTTCTCTCTTACTTTTCAAGAAAATAAATACAACTAATTATTTAGCTCCTACATATAGTCTTATATAAGTGTCATCTTATATATAGGGATGATGCTATTGCTGTATGTTTCCCTGAAACTAAAATAACTTAGTAAAATCATTTATTTAAATGATTTCCCCCTTAACCTACTTTATGCTGAGAGTATTTTTTTTTTTTTTTTTTTTTTGCAGGACATGGAAGCAACCTGGATGTCCACTGGCAGACAAATGGATACATAAACTGTGGTACATAGACACAATGGTATATTACTCAGCTATTAAAAAAAAAAGAACATATTTGAGTCAATTCTAATGAGGTGGATGAAACTGGAGCCTATTATACAGAGTGAAGTAAATCAGAGAAAGAAACACCAATGCAGTATATTAATGCATATATACAGAATTTCAAAAGATGGTAATGATGACCCTATATGAAAGACAGCAAAAGAGACACAGATGTAAAGAACAGACTTTTGAACTATGTGAGAGAAGCTGAGAGTGGGATTATTTGACAGTATAGCATTGAAATATGCATATTACCATATGTAAAATATATGCCCAGGGAAAGTTTGATGCATGAAACGGGGCCCTCAAAGCCAGTGCTCTGGGACAACCCAGAGGGTTAGGGTGGGGATGGAGGTGGGAGGAGGGTTAAGGATGGGGGAGACACATGTGCACCTTTTCCAGGAAACAAATCCTAAAATATCTGCATTCTTTGATCTTTGTTATGGTTTTACAAGTGCATTATTATTATAGTGTTATTTTTCAGGGCTACCATTTAAAAAAATATTCTGAAATATAATGAGGTAAGAATATAGATTATGCTCTTGAGACACATTGTTGTAATTCAGCTTTTTCAACTGTCTTTACTTTTTCTGTATTTTCTAATACAGATGACATTATAATCCTTAGAAACACAGGAGATAAAAGCACTGAAGAAGAAAAGAATAGGACACAGAAAGAGGAAAAAAAGTAGCTCAAGAGAGCAATCAAATGCTCATGAGCATCATCAGCAGAGAGGTAAATTATACAAAAAAGTCATACATGGTAAAAAGAGTCTGAAATATTTCTGAGTAACTGGATAAGCAAATTCACAAACTTTGAGTGTGTTTTAAAATTTCACTATGTTGCTAGTGGTATAACTTCATGCCATGACAAAGGAAAAAATATTATATTAATTACTTCCTTAAGGGAGAGCAGGATAAGAAGGAGAAATGTTTTGTACTTGTTCACAAGCCTGTCTGGATGGTCCAATTTTACTTTAAGGAGGCAATACAGGAGGGTTAAGAGCATAGTTAACAACCTGAACCTCATGGTATCTACATTTTGAAAAAATAAATGCTGTAGGCAAAGAGAGCACAGAACAAAGAGCCTTTTGTATCTATAATTACATTGATCAGTGCAATGTAAACATTTTAATATGAACCTGTCAGGCATTGCCACAGTAGAGAAGTCTTTGCAACCATTAAGGATCTCCATAGTCTAGTGCACAGGTTGGAACCATATTGACATTGTGCATACTCTGAGCCCCTTCCAGCTGCCTACCCAGCTTCATTATAGTTCTTGTTTAAATCCTTCAGTGGCTTAGCAGGTTCTGACAAAAGGAGGGATGGTGGTTATTATAGGGGCAAAGCTACTAAGAGTGGTGGGAGGGCAACAATCTCATGTTTCCACCTAAATATAAAGTAGATCTGTATGAGCCTTTTTGGAGATCTATATTCTTTGATCATTCCTTAAGCTGTCTTTACACCCAAATCAAAGCAATGATTGAGGCAAATATTCACAGGATTAATACAAAAGAGACAGCTTCATTCCATCTCTTTTTTTCTATTAGAATATCCTTTAAAAAAAAAAAACATTCATTTATTGATTTTTGGCTGTTCTGGGTCTTTGTTGCTGTGCTTGAGCTTTCTCTGAAGTTAAGTGAAATCACTCAGTCGTGTCCAACTCTTTGCGATCCCATGGACTGTAGCCTACCAGGCTCCTCCATCCATGGTATTTTCCAGGCAAGAGTACTGGAGTGGGCTGCCATTTCCTTCTCCAGGGTGTCTTCCCACCCCAGGGATCAAACCCTGGTCTCCTGCACTGCAGGAAGATTCTTTACCAACTGAGCTATCAGGGAAGTCTGGAGAAGAGTATGGAGATTCCTTAAAAAACTAGGAATAAAACTACCATATGACACAGCAATCCCTCTACTAGGCATGTTCCCTGAGCAACTATTAATTAAATGTCTAGTCTAGGCACTCCACAAGGTATCAGAATAGCCCTGCTTCAAACATTATATGTGGTAGTAGGAAAGAAAGATAAGAAAGTAATTTAATGCCAGGCAGTTAGCAGTACATGTTCTAATAGAGTATAAGTTATATATTGTGGGGATGCAACAATCCATTCTAATTAGGTGGACTTGTGAAAGTTTGATGGAGGAGATGACATTTAATCTATAAGGTGAGAAGGATTTTGATAAAGTTTGGAAAGAAGGACATGAGCTTATAGTCTGAAATGCATAAATTAACTAATAATATTGTAAAATAGTATTTTCACATTGAATACATCTATTTCTCATACTTTTGAGACTTTTGAGACTGTCATTATAGCAGGACTCACTGGAAGAAAAGTACTTTGCAATAAAGAACTATATTAAAATTTAAGCATAATTATTCCATTAATAAACTGAGTAACAATTATAGTTTTCCATCATACTTTGAAATCCCAATAAGCCAGTTTTGTATTTCACAAGATTTGATCATAATATTGGTAAAACACAATTGTATTTATTCAGCACAATTCTTTTTGATAGTTTCTGTTGTCTATAAGGAAAGTTTCTGTTGTTTTTGTTTGTTTCTGTTGTTTTCTAAAGGTAGAAACCTGTGCTATCCAATTTGATGAAATTATAATATTTATATAAACATTTGTAAAAAGACTACAAGTTCCTTTGGAAAGGTAATTGGGGGCATATGGGTCTTTAGTAGATAGATCTCTATCCTTCCTGCTGACCCACTGTGCTCCCAATACTAGTCACTTAGAAAAGAAAAGCGGTACATGTGCATTCCACCCAATCTCCTTATTTATGTTTTATAGTAGAAAATCTGGAGAATGACTATGACTTTATGCTTTAGCAAAACAGCAGATTAATCATATTTTTAATTTTACTGAAGTTTTATTGAATATTATTCTTTATGCCAATACCTCCTCTGCCTTTTAACAATTGTTTTCAGGTTCTGGTAGTTATACTAAAAAGTCATAATGTCAGATCTAGGGCTTTTTTTTTTGCCTGGCAGTATTTGCTAGTGAAAAGCTTTATTTCTTAGCATGGTCTATATGACTTTGTCCACTTGTATTTTTGTGGTATCATAGAAGTTTGTCAAAGGTTTCATTATTTCCATTTGACTGATTCACTTCATTGCCTTTTTTATTTAAAAAAGTGAAAAGGTAGGAAGACTGAGTTGTTGCTAGGTCAATTTACTAACAGTATTAAGCCTACTGTTTTCTTTATAGCTACCTATCTTTCACTTGCCTTTCTTGCTAGAATTACGTGTTAGTTTATATGGAAGAGAGAGTTTATTAAAAGCTATTTTTAACTGAAGTATAGTTGATTTACAATACTGTGTTAGTTGGTAGTTTCTTTTTAATGATCCTGAACAGATGGAGAATGAATAGTATGATTTTGAACACTATCCTATGGTTCTAAGGATTTGTGCAACAAAAGATTATTAACTATTCCGTCTCTCAGCTATATAGTCAGAGAAACTGTTGTTTTTTTAAGCTAAAACATAGATCCAGAAAATGATAGGTAGAGCATTAACTTGCAATATATTCAAATCCACAAAACAACTGATTTCCCATATTTAAAACATTTTATTAAAGTTTTATATGCATAATATTCTTTATGCCAGTGACATGAGACCTTAGAGATTTCTACATATTAGTTCCAAAAACTTGTTAGTCTTTAAAAGTAGGAGCAGTGGAATTAAAAAAAATAGGGGTTACCCATAGAAATGGCCTTGATGAAATATCATTATGATATTTTTATTTTAAATTAATTTATTTGTTTTAATTGAGGCTAATTACATTACAATATTGTGGTGGTTTTTGCCATCCATCGACACGAATCAGCCATGGGTGCACATGTGTCTCCCCCATCCTTAACCCTCCTCCCACCTCCATCCCCATCCCAACCCTCTGGGTTGTCCCAGAGCACTGGCTTTGAGGGCCCCGTTTCATGCATCAAACTTTCCCTGGGCATATATTTTACATATGGTAATATGCATATTTCAATGCTATTCTGTCAAATAATCCCACTCTCAGCTTCTCTCACATAGTTCAAAAGTCTGTTCTTTACATCTGTGTCTCTTTTGCTGTCTTTCATATAGGGTCATCATTACCATCTTTTGAAATTCTGTATATATGCATTAATATACTGCATTGGTGTTTCTTTCTCTGATTTACTTCGCTCTGTATAATAGGCTCCAGTTTCATCCACCTCATTAGAATTGACTCAAATATGTTCTTTTTTTTTAATAGCTGAGTAATATACCATTGTGTCTATGTACCACAGTTTATGTATCCATTTGTCTGCCAGTGGACATCCAGGTTGCTTCCATGTCCTGGCTATTGAAAACAGTGCTGCAATGAACATTGGGGTACATGTATCTCTTTCAATTCTGGTTTCCTTGATGTTTATACCCAGCAGTGGGATTGCTGGGTTGCATGGCAGTGCTATTTCCAGTTTTTTAAGGAATCTCCACACTGTTCTCCATAGTGGCTGTACTAGTTTGCATTCCCACCAACAGTGTAAGAGGGTTCCTTTTTCTCCGCACCCTATCCAGCATTTATTGTTTGTAGACTTTTTGATGGCAGCCATTTTGACTGGTGTGAGATAGTACCTCACTGTGGTTTTGATTTGATTTTCTCTGATATAAGTGATGTTGAACATTTTCATGTGTTTGTTAGCTATCTGTATGTCTTCTTTGGAGAAATGTCTGTTTAGTTCTTTGGCCCACTTTTTGATTGGGTTTTTACTTTTCTGGTATTGAGCTGTATGAGTTGCTTATATATTTTGGGGATGAATTCTTTGTCAGTTGCTTCATTTGCTATTATTTTTCTCCCATTCTGAAGGCTGCCTTTTCACCTTGCTTATAGTTTCCTTCATTGTGCAAAAGCTTTTAAGTTTAATTAAGTCCCATTTGTTTATTTTTGTTTTTATTTCCATTACTCTGGGAGATGGGTCATATAGGATCTTGCTATGATTTATGTCAGAGAGTGTTCTGCCTATGTTTTCTTCTAAGAGTTTTATAGTTTCTCGTCTTACATTTAGATTCTTAATCCATTTTGAGTTTATTTTTGTGTATGGTGTTAGAAAGTGTTTTAGTTTCACTGTTTTACAGGTGGTTTTCCAGTTTTCCCAGCACCACTTGTTAAAGAGATTCTGTTTTCTCCATTGTATATTTTTGCCTCCTTTGTCAAAGATAAGGTGTCCATAAGTGCAAGGATTTATTCTGGGTTTTCTATTTTGTTCCACTGATCTATGTTTCTGTCTTTGTGCCAGTACCATACTATCTTGATGACTGTAGCTTTGTAGTATAGTCTGAAGTCAGGCAGGTTGATTCTGCCAGTTCCATTCTTCTTTCTCAAAATTGCTTAGTCCATTAGAGATTCTTTGTGTTTCCATACAAATTGTGAAATTATTTGTTCTAGTTATGTGAAAAATATTTTTGGTAGCTTGATAAAGATTGTGTTAAATCTATAGATTGCTTTGGGTAATATACTCATTTTCACTATATCGATTGTTCCAATCGAAGAACATGTTATATTTCTCCATCTATTTGTGTCATCTTTAATTTCTTTCATCAGTCTTTTATAGTTTTCTATATATAGGCCTTTAGTTTTGTTTTGTTTTGGCCTTTTGTTTCTTTAGGTAAATTTATTCTCAAGTATTTTATTTTTTCATTGCAGTGGTGAACGGAATTGTTTCCTTAATTTCTCTTTCTGTTTTCTCAGTGTTAGTGTATAGGAATGCAAGGGATTTCTGTGCATTAATTTTATATCCTGTAGCTTTACTATATTCATTGATTAACTCTAGTAACTTTCTGGTGGAGTCTTTAGGGTTTTCTATGTAGAGGATCATATCATCTTCAAACAGTGAGAGTTTTACTTCTTCTTTTCAAATTTGGATTCCTTTTATTTCTTTTTCTTCTCTGATTGCTGTGGCTAGGACTTCCAAAACTATGCTGAATAGTAGTGGTGAGAGTGAGCACCCTTGTCTTGTTTCTGATTTTAGAGGAAATGCTTTAAATTTTTTGCCATTGAGGATAATGTTTGCTGGGGATTCATTGTATATGGCTTTTATTATGTTGAGGTAAGTTCCTTCTATACCTGCTTTCTGGAGAGTTGTGGTTTTTTTAAAATCATAATTGGGTATTGAATTTTGTCAAAGGCTTTCTCTGCATCTGTTGAGATAGTCATATGGTTTTTAACCTTTCAATTTGTTAATATGGTGTATCACATTGCTTGATTTGCAAATACTGAGGAGTCCTTGCATCCCTTGGATAAAGCCCACTTGGTCATGATATGTCTTTTTAATATGTTGTTGGATTCTGTTTGCTAGAATTTTGTTGAGGAGTTTTGCATCTATGTTCATCAGGGATATTGGCCTTTAGTTTTCTTTTTTGTGGCATCTTTGTCTGGTTTTGGCAGTACGGTGATGGTGGCCCCACAGAATGAGTTTGAAAGTTTACCTTCCTCTGCAATTTTCTGAAAGAGTTTGGGTAGGGTATTTATTAGCTCTTCTCTAAATTTGTGGTAGAATTCACCTATGAAGCCATCTGGTCCTGGGCTCTTATTTGTTGGAAGATTTTTTTATTACAGTTTCAATTTCCCTGCTTGTGATGTGTCTTTTAAGATTTTCTATTTCTTCCTGGCTCAGTTTTGGTAAGTTATACTTTTCTAAGAATTTGTCCATTTCTTCCAAGTTGTCCCTTTTATTGGCATATAATTGCTCACAGTATGCTGTTATGGTCTTTTGTATTTCTCTGTTCTCTGCTGTGATTTCTCCATTTTCATTTCTAATTTTATTGATTTCTAATTTTATTGATTCTTCTTCCTTTTTTTCTTGATGAGTCTGGCTAATGGTTTGTCTATTTTATTTATCTTCTCAAAGAACCAGCCTTTAGTTTTGTTGATTTTTGCTATAGTCTCCTTTATTTCTTTTTTCGCTTATTTCTGCTCTGATTTTTATGATTTCTTTCATTCTACTAACTTTGAGGTTCTTCTTTTCTTCTTTTTCTAGTTACTTTAGGTGTAAAGTTAGGTTGTTTATTTGATGTTTCTCTTGTTTATTGAGGTAGGCTTGTATTGCTATGAATCTCCCTGTTAGCACTGCTTTTCCCGAATCTCATAGGTTTTGCATTGTCATGTTTTCATTTTCATTTGTTTCTATGCATATTTTGATTTCCTTTTTGATTTCTTCCATGATCTGTTGGTTATTTAGAAGTGTGTTGTTTAGCCTCCGTATGTTTGTATTTTTAATAGATTTTTTTCTGTATTTGACATCTAACCTTATCATATTGTGATCAGAGAGATGCTTGAGAAGATTTCAAATTTTAAAAATTTACCAAGGCTAGATTAATGGCCGAGGATGTGATCTATCCTAGAGGATGCCCCGTGTGCACTTGAGAAAAAGGTGAAATCAAATCCATTGTTTTAGGGTGAAATGCCCTATAGATATCAATTAGGTCTAACTGGTACATTGTTTCACTTAAAGCTTGTGTTTCCTTGCTAACTTTCTGTTTGGTTGATCTGTCCACAGGTGTGAGTGGGGTATTAAAGTCCCCCACTATTATTGTGTTACAGTTAATTTCCCCTTTTGTACTTGTTAGCATTTGCCTTACATATTGAGGTGCTCCTATGTTGTGTGCATATATATTTATAATTGTTATATCTTCTTCTTGGATTGATCCTTTGATCATTATGTAGTGTCCTTCTTTGTCTCTTATCACAGTCTTTATTTCAAAGTCTATTTTTGTCTGATATGAGTATTGTTTCTCTTGCTTTCTTTTGGTTTCTATTCATATGTAATATCTTTTTCCAGCCCTTCACTTCCAGTATGTATGTGTCCCTAGGTTTGAGATGGGTTTCTTTTTTTATTTTTTTTAAATTTTATTTAATTTTTAAACTTTACATAATTGTATTAGTTTTGCCAAATATCAAAATAAATCCACCACAGGTATACATGTGTTCCCCATCCCGAACCCTCCTCCCTCCTCCCTCCCCATACCATCCCTCTGGGTCATCCCAGTGCACTAGCCCCAAGCATCCAGTATCGTGCATAGAACCTGGACTGGCATCTCGTTTCATACATGATACTTTACATGTTTCAATGCCATTCTCTCAAATTTTCCCACCCTCTCCCTCTCCCACAGAGTCCATAAGACTGTTCTATACATCAGTGTCTCTTTTGCTGTCTCGTACACAGGGTTATTGTTACCATCTTTCTAATTCCATATATATGCGTTAGTATACTGTATTGGTGTTTTTCCTTCTGGCTTACTTCACTCTGTATAATAGGCTCCAGTTTCATCCACCTCACCAGAACTGATTCAAATGTATTCTTTTTAATGGCTGAGTAGTACTCCATTGTGTATATGTACCACTGCTTTCTTATCCATTCATCTGCTGATGGGCATCTAGGTTGCATCCATGTCCTGGCTATTATAAACAGTGCTGCAATGAACATTGGGGTACACGTGTCTCTTTCCCTTCTGGTTTCCTCAGTGTGTATGCCCAGCAGTGGGATTGCTGGATCATAAGGCAGTTCTATTTCCAGTTTTTTAAGGAATCTCCACACTGTTCTCCATAGTGGCTGTACTAGTTTGCATTCCCACCAACAGTGTAAGAGGGTTCCCTTTTTTCCACACCCTCTCCAGCATTTATTGCTTGTAGACTTTTGGATCGCAGCCATTCTGACTGGTGTGAAATGGTACCTCATAGTGGTTTTGATTTGCATTTCTCTGATAATGAGTGATGTTGAGCATCTTTTCATGTGTTTGTTAGCCATCTGTATGTCTTCTTTGGAGAAATGTCTATTTAGTTCTTTGGCCCATTTTTTGATTGGGTCATTTATTTTTCTGGAGTTGAGCTGTAGGTGTTGCTTGTATATTTTTGAGATTAGTTGTTTGTCAGTTGCTTCATTTGCTATTATTTTCTCCCATTCTGAAGGCTGTCTTTTCACCTTGCTAATAGTTTCCTTTGATGTGCAGAAGCTTTTAAGGTTAATTAGGTCCCATTTGTTTATTTTTGCTTTTATTTCCAATATTCTGGGAGGTGGGTCATAGAGGATCCTACTGTGATGTATGTCAGAGAGTGTTTTGCCTATGTTCTCCTCTAGGAGTTTTGTAATTTCTGGTCTTACGTTTAGATCTTTAATCCATTTTGAGTTTATTTTTGTGTATGGTGTTAGAAAGTGTTCTAGTTTCATAGACAGCATATATAGGGGTCTTGTTTTTGTGTCCATTCAGCCAGTCTTTGTCTTTTGGTGGGAGTATTTAACCCATTTACATTTAAGGTAATTATTGATAAATATGATCCCGTTATCATTTATTTGTTGTTTTGGGTTCATTTTTATAAACCTTGTCTGTGTTCCCTGTCTAGAGATGATCCTTTAGCATTTGTTGAAGAGCTGGTTTGGTGGTGCTGAATTCTCTGTTGTCTATAAAGCTTTTGATTTCTTCTTCATTATCTGAATGAGATCCTTGCTGGGTAAAGTAATCTTGGTTGTAAGTTTTTCTCTTTCATCACTTTATGTCCTGCCATTCCCTTCTGGCCTGAAGAGTTTCTATTGAAACATTAGCTGTTATCCTTATGGGGATCCTCTTATGTGTTATTTGTTGATTTTTCCTTGGTGCCTTTAAGATTTGCTTTTTTTGTTTTATCTTGCTAGTTTGATTAATATGTGTCTTGGAGTGTTTTGCCTTGGGTTTATCCTGTTTTGGACTCTCTGGATTTCTTGGACTTGGATGGCTATTTCCTTCCCCATTTTAGGGAAGTTTTTTATTATTATCTCCTCAAGTATTTGTTCACGGCTTTTTTTTTTTTTTTTTTTTTGTCTTCTTCTTCTGTTATTCCTATAATTCGAATGTTGGGGCATTTAACATTGTCCCAAAGGTCTCTGAGGTTGCCCTAATTTCTTTTAATTCTTTTTTCTTTTTTATTCTTTGCTTCATTTATTTCCACCATTCTATCTTCCACCACATTAACCTCTCTTATTCTTCAGTTATTCTACTTCTGGTTCCCT
Source organism: Bos grunniens (assembly GCF_055505025.1). Classification (NCBI taxonomy): domain Eukaryota; kingdom Metazoa; phylum Chordata; class Mammalia; order Artiodactyla; family Bovidae; genus Bos; species Bos grunniens. The sequence goes on along the minus strand of NC_141194.1, from coordinate 79,512,369 downwards.
CCAGAATGCTTTTCATCTCAGTTATTGCATTGTTCATTATTGATCGACTCTTCTTTATTTCTTCTAGGTCCTTGTTAAATATTTCTTGCATTTTCTCAATCCCAGTGTCTAGTCTATTTATCTGTAACTCCATTTTGTTTTCAAGATTTTGGATCATCTTTACTATCATTATTCTGGATTCTTTCCCTGGTAGACTCACTGTCTCATCCTCTTTTGTTTGATTTGGTGGGTTTTTATCATGTTCCTTTACCAGCTGAATATTTCTCTGCCTTTTTATTTATTTTAGATTGCTGTGTTTGGGGTGCCCTTTCTGCAGGCTGGAAGTTCGTGGTTGCTCTTAACTGTGGAGTGTATTCCTTGTGTGTGGGGTTGGACTAGTCGCTTGTCAAGGTTTCCTGGTTGGGGGAGTGTGCATCTGTGTTCTGGTTGGTGGAGTTGGATCTCTTCTTTCTGGAGTACAATGAAGTATCTGGTAGTGAGTTTTGGGGTGTCTATGGGTTTGGCATGGCTTTGAGCAGGTCTTCTTTTAATGTTCAGGATTATGTTCCTGTTTTGCTGGAGAATTGGCATGGTATGTCTTGCACTGGAACTTGTTGGCTCCTGGGTGGAGCTTGATTTCAGTGTAGGTATGGAGACCTTTGGGTGGACTCTAATCTATTAAAGTTCCCTGGAGTCAGAAGTTCTCTGATGTTCTAAAGTTTTGGAGTTAAGCCTCCTGCCTCTAGCTTTTGGTCCTTCTCTTAAAGTAGCCTCAAGTCTTCTCCATCCATACAGCACAGAAGATAAAACCCCTAGGTTAATGGTGAAGCAATTCTCCACAGTCCTGAACACCCAGAGAGATTCACAGAATTATGTATAGAAGAGAAGAACGAGGAAGGAGATAAAGGTGACCTGGAGGAGAAAAGGGAGAGTCAAAACGGGAGACAGCAATCAAGCCAGTAATCAAATCCCTCTTTTTGAAGAGATTGGGCTGCCTCTGTGTGTGCCTGGTGTCCTCTGCCAGCATTCAGAAGCTCTTTTATGGAAGTTGCTCAACATTCAAATGATCTTTGGATGAATTTGTGGGGGGGAAAGTGGTCTCCCCATCCTATTCCTCCTCCATCTTGAGACAGCCCCCAAAATATCATTATGATATTTTATGATATCATATGATAATGAGCTCATTATGATAATGAGCTCAGTGGAGTATATGTTTCATTCATTTTTCAAAATTGTGGTTCTTTGCAGGACAAGTGCAATGACAAGTCTAAGGCCCAAACAGAGATGAATCAGAGCCAATCACAGGGTTACCAGCATCGATTGGAAGGATTTCAATGACAATCAGAAGAAAATTGACACTATTCAGAGAGATCTGGAGGGCAAGCAAAGAGATCTCGTGGTCGAGGAGAGAGATCTCATGTACAGAAAGATCTCATAGCCAATCAAGGAGATATCATGATTTAAATAGAGAGGCCTTGTGGCCAAGTAGAGAGATCTCATTATTATACAGAAAGATCTTATGGCCAGTCAGAGAGAATCTCATTACCACTCCGAGAGATTCCATGTTCATGCAAAGAGATCTCATGACCATGCAAAGAGATCTAAAGTCCTATCAAAGATATCTTATGGCCAAATAGGGAGAGTTCATGGTCAATCAGAGCGACCTCATGACCAATCAGGGAGATATCAAAGATACTCACCAGTAGAAACTGAGTCTGAATTTGACAGGTAAAAACATAATAAATACTTGACTATTAATGCATCGAATGATGTGGAAAAGTAAAGGGATGCTTTATATATGTATATTTTAGTGGCTTAATATGTGTTTTTGAAACCAATATTGAATTGGGACAAAGATATTAATACAATAGAGGTGATATACACATGGCATCAATATTCTTTCAACTTGCTGATGCCCTCTAGCTATCATCCAGTTTCCCAATTACCCTAATTAAGTTGTTCTGTGTAGGTCAGCTTTCCTGGAAAAGCCCCAGGGTACTCAGTCTTTCCTACTGAGCCTTCCCCACAATAAAAATATATAGACTTTGTGTCCCATTCCCTTTAAACTTTCCAACCTGCTAGGCTAGCTGATCTAACAATAAACTATGCTACATTGATAATATATAATCTCTGATAATGAATTTCTGTTTCCATCCTCCACCTCCTTTCTAAAGAGTCTTCATAGACTCCTTAGCAGACAAAAAATAGGTGTATCTTTGGACAGCTGAACTTTTCTGTTTTCCACAAACAGACCATAGGAGAGGATGCTAGTTTATACCTAGATGCAAACTTAACCTAAGTGCATTTTAAATATTGCATATATTCACTATTGTTTAATGAAACTGTCTACCCTAACAAAAGCACCAGAGAAATTTAATCATATCTCAGATTCTTTTAAAAACCACAAGACATTTTATTGTGATTGTCTAGGTAACTGAGTAAAATAATTATTTTTAGTTTAAATTTCTCAGTGATTTCCTTCAGTTTTCATTGCCTATAAATGTCTAGTTAAATATTTTAGCTCATATTAACTGCATGCTGCTGCTGCTGCTAAGTCGCTTCAATCGTGTCCGACTCTGTGTGACCCCATAAACGGCAGCCCACCAGGCTCCCCCGTCCCTGGGATTCTCCAGGCAAGAACACTGGAGTGGGTTGCCATTTCCTTCTCCAATGCATGAAAGTGAAAAGTGAAAGTGAAGTCGCTCAGTCGTGTCCGACTCTTCCCGACCCCATGGACTGCAGCCTACCAGGCTTCTCCGTCCATGGGATTTTCCAGGCAAGAGTATTGGAGTGGAGTGCCATCGCCTTCTCCGATATTAACTGCATAGAATTGCATATTTCAGCTAAAAATTATTTTCAAAATGTATATGTGGGTTATTATATATAGACAATGTCTGATGTAGGCACTGCTTTGATGCTGAAGGCCCCACTTTTCTTATATTAGCATATACAAATAATTTACTATAAAAATTTAATATATTTAACGCTGATAAACAATTCATGTTTCTGCATTTATCAGGGATTTTCATGTTTTGCTTCATTTTACACATCAATTTTTGTTTGTCAAGTGGCATAACAATTCCACTAAGGTACTGAAAGTCTACTACTGTTTTCTAGTTACATATTTCTCTCATTTTACAAGTGCACTTTAAAATATGATGAACAAGTCTGTCAAGTTTTTTCTCCTTTATCTTCTATTGTAATTTTTTTGTATCCTTAGCATAAGTAAGTAATTCTTTCTTGGTTAAAGTTATCAAATGTAGAACTCTTACTAAAGAACAAAGAGTACAAAAAATTAAAGTACTTTCAGTTAGGTTTAATAATATCCTTAAAATATCCTTCAAGACCTGCAGGTGGCTATGCACTAACTATAAAATGAAGACTTCAGTGATCTGATGTCTCCACACATTTTCCACTCAAGCTAGCTTCTTCAAAAGGCAAAGACAAACCAGAAATGTTAAACTTCTGCCTTAACTTTTAAGGCATTTCTGCCTTTAAAAAAAAAAAAACCCAAATCATCAGTGTAGAAGTCCAATGTGATCTGAATAAAAGACATGCAGCTAGGCAAACATCTGGAGTAAAATATGATAATATGTTAGGAATAGTGTTTATTTATGGGGATTTACAATGATTTTTTTTTCAATTTTAAAAAACCAATATGATTTTTTAAAACTCTCTCGAGGATTTTTTATTGTAAATAAGATGTGAATTTGTATTTTTAATAAACCCAAATACCTGATAACAATTTCAGCTTTTGCCCCTTTTTCCTGATTTGGTAATTATATATCCATAGTCAGATGCCTTCCTTGGCTGGAATGACCTGTATGAAGCTTAACATAATAAAAGCTGTTTTCTGTAACCCCCTCTAAATAGCCTACAAGAAGTGAATGGCAAAATCTGCATATCTTTACATTAGCTGGGCTGTCTCTTATGAAAGTGTTTCTAAACACAGACAGTAGCTTCAGAGGCAATGAAGTGCTTAGTTTTAGAGTGTTTGCCATTTAAACTCTAATAATAGAGTGATATCTCATTATCATGCCATCATTCCAAGTAATTGTTGAAATAGATTCAAAATCTGATTATAATTGACAAATCAAATCTTTTGGGTCGAAAATTACTAATATGCTGTATATACAATAGATCTCTAAAAAACAGAGGTCTTTTCAGGACTAGTTATTTGATTTCCCAACTCTTAAATTTTCCCTAGACCTATTTCTTACCCAGTTGTTAGTATTTTTTATTTTTTGGAGGATGTTGATGAGAATCTGGTCTGTGTTCATCTAAGGAATTTCTAATAGAGTACAAGTAGCATGAGTGAGTGGAAGACAATGTAGGAATACTAAGATGTGGCTTCATGTCCCAAGTCTGTCACTTAAATATACAGCACTGAACAAATTACTTAATATTTCTGGGTCTAAATTTCCTAATATGTGAAAGGAGAAATTTGGATTACATGATTAAAGATCTATACCAACTGAAAACATCTTGTGAGTTCATGAAAATGAATTTTATTTGTTCATTTTATAAAAATTGTGCTAAAAAACACATAGCATAAAATTTACTCTCTTAACCCCTTTTAACTGTATATCTTAGTATCGTGAAGTATATTTACAATATAACTGAAACTCTATACCCATTACACAGTAAAACTGCTTTGCCTCCTCCCCACGGTCTGTGATAACAATTATTCTTTTTTCTGTTTCTACGAATTTGACTACTTTAGCTACCTCCTGTAAGTGGAATTAGGCATTATTTATTTTTTGGTGCCTGGCTTATTTCACTTAGCATAATATCCTCGAGGTTCATTTATGATGTAGCATGTGATGGGATTACCTTCCTTTTTAAGGTTGTGTGTGTGTGTGCTAGTTGCTCATTCGTGTCCAACTCTGCAACTCCATGAACTGTAGACCACCAGGCTCCTCTGTGCATGGAATTCTCCAGGCAAGAATACCGGAGTGGTTTCCCATTTCCTTCTCCAGGGGATCTTCCCAACTCAGGGATCGAACCCAGGTCTCCTACATTGCAGACAGAAGTTTACCGTCTGAGCTACCAGGGAAGCCCAATTTTAAGGCTAAATGATATACCATTATGTATATATACAACATTTAGTTTATCCATTTATCTGTTGATGGACATTTGGGTTGCTTCTACCTCTTCAAATAAGCTCTCTGTAGCCCCCCTTCTCAGATTTTCATAATACATATATTGACAATGTCTCATAAGTCCTTTATGCTCATCTCATTTTTCTTTATTTTAGTTCCTATGCCTTGACTTCAAATGACCTGTCCTCAAGTTTGCACATTCTTTTTTATGCCTAATTCAATTCTGTAAGCTTAAGAGGAAGGACACAAATGGGTATACTAAATGCCATGGATATTCTTAACCCATTCACTGAAACCTCTTCTTGGTTGTACAGTGGTCTGGATACTGTAGCTTCTCAACTGGTCTCTAGAGTTCTCACAGAGGTACTCTAGTCTACACATTGTTTTAACTTGAAATCTTTTTCTGTCATAGGAGGGCCTGTAGCTTCCTAATCCACCACTGTCTTAGTCTGCTTGTGCTGTCATAACAAAATACCACAGACTGGGTAGCTTAAACAACAGGAATTTATTTCTCACAAGTCTGTAAGCTGGAAGTCTGAGACTAGGGTGCCAGCAGGGTGGGGCTCTAGTAAGAGCTTTCTTCCTAACTTGTAGGTGGCCACCTTCTTTCCGTGTTCTCACATGGTCTCTTTCTCTTTTCATAAAGAGACTAATCCCATTGTGGAGATCCTACACTCATGATCTCATCTAAGCCTAATTCCTTCCCAAAAGCCCTACCTCCAAATACCATCACATTGGGGGTTGGGGCTTTAACAATGAATTTGGGGGGGGGGGAGCTGGGGAAAAAAAACATTCAGTCCATAATAGCCACCTTGTTAGCCTCATTTCTGAAAAAAAAAATTTTAAACAAAAAATTAAATCATACCTGTTTAAGTTATCATATGTTTAACTTATGTTATCATATGTTTAACATGTAGTAATGAATCTGTGAAGACCTACAAGACCTTTTAGAACTAACACCCAAAAAAGATGTCCTTTTCATTATAGGGGACTGGAATGCAAAAGTAGGAAGTCAAGAAACACTGGAGTAACCGGCAAATTTGGCCGTGGAATACAAAATGAAGCAGGGCAAAGGCTAAGAGTTTTGCCAAGAAAATGCACTGGTCATAACAAACACCCTCTTCCAATAACACAAGAGAAGACTCTACACATGGACATCACCAGATGGTCAACACTGAAATCAGATTGATTATATTCTTTGCAGCCAAAGATGGAGAAGCTCTATACAGTCAGCAAAAGCAAGACCAGGAGCTGACTGTGGCTCAGATCGTGAACTCCTTATTGCCAAATTCAGACATAAATTGAAGAGAGTAGGGAAAACCACTAGATCATTCAGGTATGACCTAAATCAAATCCCTTATGATTATACAGTGGAAGTGAGAAATAGATTTAAGGGCCTAGATCTGATAGATAGAGTACCTGATAAACTATGGAATGAGGTTTGTGACATTGTACAGGAGACAGGGATCAAGACCATCCCCATTGAAAAGAAATGCAAAAAAGCAAAATGGCTGTCTGGGGAGGCCTTACAAACAGGTGTGAAAAGAAGAGAAGTGAAAAGCAAAGGAGAAAAAGAAAGATATAAACACCTGAATGTAGAGTTCCAAAGAATAGCAAGAAGAGATAAGAAAGCCTTCTTCAGTGATCAATGCAAAGAAATAGAGGAAAACAACAGAATGGGAAAGACTAGAGATCTGTTCAAGAAAATCGGAGATACCAAAGGAACACTTCATGCAAAGATGGGCTCGATAAAGGACAGAAATGGTATGGACCTAATAGAATCAGAAGATATTAAGAGAGATGGCAAGAATACACAGAAGAACTACAAAAAAGATCTTCACGACCCAGATAATCACGATGGAGTGATCACTCACCTAGAGCCAGACATCCTGGAATGTGAAGTCAAGTGGGCCTTAGAAAGCATCACTATGAACAAAGCTAGTGGAGGTGATAGAATTCCAGTTGAGCTATTCCAAATCCTGAAAGATGATGCTGTGAAAGTGCTGCACCCAATATGCCAGCAAATTTGGAAAACTCAGCAGTGGCCACAGGACTGGAAAAGGTCAGTTTTAATTCCAATTCCAAAGAGGGCAATGCCAAAGAATGCTCAAACTACCACACAATTGCACTCATCTCACACACTAGTAATATAATGCTCAAAATTCTCCAAGCCAGGCTTCAGCAATATGTGAACTGTGAACTTCCTGATGTTCAAGCTGCTTTTATAAAAGGAAGATGAACAAGAGATCAAATTGCCAACATCCACTGGATCATGGAAAAAGCAAGAGAGTTCCAGAAAACCATCTATTTCTGCTTTTTTGACTATGCCAAAGCCTTTGACTGTGTGGATCACAATAAACTGTGGAAAATTCTGAAAGACATGGGAATACCAGACCACCTGACCTGCCTCTTGAGAAACCTATATGCAGGTCAGGAAGCAACAGTTAGAACTGGACATGGAACAACAGCCTGGTTCCAAATAGGAAAAGGACTAAATCAAGGCTGTATATTGTCACCCTGTTCATTTAACTTCTATGCAGAGTACATCATGAGAAATGCTGGACTGGAAGAAACATAAGCTGGAATCAAGATTGCTGGGAGAAATATCAATAACATCAGATATGCAGATGACACCACCCTTATGGCAGAAAGTGAAGAGGAACTAAAAAGCCTCTTGATGAAGGTAAAAGAGGAGAGTGAAAAAGTTGGCTTAAAGCTCAACATTCAGAAAACGAAGATCATGGCATCCAGTCCCATCACTTCACGGGAAATAGATGGGGAAACAGTGGAAACAGTGTCAGACTTTATTTTTTGGGCTCCAAAATCACTGCAGATGGTGACTGCAGCCATGAAATTAAAAGACGCTTACTCCTTGGAAGGAAAGTTATGACCAACCTAGATAGCATATTGAAAAGCAGAGACATTACTTTGCCAACAAAGGTCCGTCTAGTCAAGGCTATGGTTTTTCCAGTGGTCATGTATGGATGTGAGAGTTGGACTGTGAAGAAAGCTGAGTGCCAAAGAATTGATGCTTTTGAACTGTGGTGTTGGAGAAGACTCTTGAGAGTCCCTTGGACTGCAAGGAGATCCAACCAGTCCATTCTGAAGGAGATCAGCCCTGGGATTTCTTTGGAAGGAATGATGCTAAAGCTGAAACTCCAGTACTTTGGCCACCTCATGCGAAGAGTTGACTCATTGGAAAAGACTCTGATGCTGGGAGGGATTGGGGGCAGGAGGAGAAGGGGACGACAGAGGATGAGATGGCTGGATGACATCACTGACTCGATGGACGTGAGTCTCAGTGAACTCCGGGAGTTGGTGATGGACAGGGAGGCCTGGCATGCTGCGATTCATGGAGTCGCAAAGAGTCAGACACGACTGAGCGACTGATCTGATCTGAAGTAATTAATCACAAGCTGAAAATCACTTATCAAAACACTATACTGGATTTTAATTGCGTCTAATGCAGCCATGATATTAAAAGACACTTACTCCTTAGAAGGAAAGTTATGCCCAACCTAGATAGCATATTCAAAAGCAGAGACATTACTTTGCCAACAAAGGTCCGTCTGGTCACGGCTATGGTTTTTCCATTGGTCATGTATGGATGTGAGAATTGGACTGTGAAGACAGCTGAGCGCTGAAGAATTGATGGCTTTTGAACTGTGGTGTTGGAGAAGACTCTTGAGAGTCCCTTGGACTGCAAGGAGATCCAACCACTCCATTCTAAGTGAGATCAGTCCTGGGTGTTCTTTGGAAGGACTGGTGCTAAAGCTGAACCTCCAATACTTTGGCCACCTCATGCAAAGAGTTGACTCATTGGAAAAGACTCTGATGCTGGGAGGGAATGGGGGCAGGAGGAGAAGGGGACGCCAGAGGATGAGATGGCTGGATGGCATCACCGACTCGATGGACATGAGTTTGAGTGAACTCCGAAAGTTGGTGATGGACAGGGAGGCCTGGCGTGCTCCAATTCATGGGGTCGCAAAGAGTAGGACACGACTGAGCAACTGAACTGAACTTGAATGACCAGTCTTAAGTCAAATGTTTAAATGTGTACAATAAAATAATACTGCTTGAAGATATACATTCACAATAATAATTTCTTTCAAAATAACTGATTGCTTTTTAAAGTATTACCATTTATGATTCATATTAGGACTTTTGCAATGAAAAGAAGGAGTGAATACTTATGGAAGCATATGCAGCAAAGAAGTGATTCAAGGAACATGAATCGAAGTGTAAGTATCAGCACTTTCAAATTTATGACAAAGAAACTGGTTTTACAGATTTTCACTTGAATAGGCTTTCTTTCTGCAGCCTTTGTTGGCATATACTTATACTGATTATTACTTTAGTACATTTTAAAACTTGCTTATGATACTGACCTTGTAGGTTGTCATTATGATTAACTGAAACATATGCAAAATATTTTAGACTAAAAACTAGATTGTAGTAAGCATTCTATACATTGGAGTTCTTATTATTTTATCATCAGTATGATAATATATAAAATTATCCATTAAAATCACTAAATGTCCATTATGGCAATATTAATATAAGAACCTTAAAAGTTCTTGCATTCTAATTAATTTTATGTGATTCAGAATATGTATATATATAAAATATTTATACACATATGTATGTACACACACATATACATATATGTATACACATTCATTATTGAAGGGATTTTCAATGTGAAGTGAGAAATCCCCTTTAGAATATGGGGTAAATATGAATTTTCTTTAAATAGGAACAAAACCTCACAGTGGTCCCCAATGTTTTTGGAATCAGGGACCAGTTTCATGGAAGACAATTTTTCCACAGACTTGGGGGGTCAGGGATGGTTTGGGGATGATTCAAGTGCATTACATTCATTGTGTACTTTATTTCTATTATTACATCAGCTCCACCTCACATCATCAGGCACTGGATCCCAGAGGTTGGGGACCCTTGCAATCTAACAGGCTTCCAGATACAGTTAAAACCTAACAAGTGTTTCTATTTTCCATTCATTTCTTGAATCTGGCCTCAGTTCCTACCATTTTATTAAATTTTACTCTCAGAAATTTATTACTTCTTTGTTGTCAAATTCAATGGCTTTTTCTTAGTCCCCTCTTCCTCTACTTCTTTGCTGTATTTAATTTAATCATTTGGCAGTCACTGGGCTCTATTTGCTAGAAATGTGCTATGTACTTGAGAAAGAATCTTTAAGAAAGTAAAAAAGAAAGGAAGGAAAGGAGAGAGTGAAGGGTGGGGGCAGGGAGAGAGACAGAGAGAAGCACAGCATAAACTTTTAGAGGTATGCCCAAGGTACTATGGCAGCATAGTCGAAAGAATCTCGAACCATCTAGGGAGGTCAGGGAGCATACTAGAGTAGATAGTGTTTGAGTTGAGTCCCAGAGGCTGAGTATGAGTAAGCAAAGCAGAAAAGGTGGAAAAAGGTACTCCTGTCAGAGGAATTATCAAGTGTAAAAGTATAGGAGTGAAAGAAAACATGGCATATTTGGTAAACTGCAATTCACTTGGTTTGGCCAGAGTGCAGTGATTTTTAAACCAAGATTTTGTTGAAACTAGGGATTCTTTCACTTTAAAAATTAGTTTGAAAGCCGTTGAGCTCAAGTATAAAGTGTGTAGGCAGAACTGTTGAGGGGTGAGAGTGGAGAGGTAGAGTCAGGAACCAGATCATGGAACATGAGCCATGCTAGAGTAGAGATTCTATATAGAGGGCAATGCAGAACTATTGAAAGACTTTAAGGAAGGAAATGGCATTGACCAACTTATTTTAGGAATGATCACATTAAGCTAATATCCCTTTCTTCCAATAGTTTCTGTTAATTCCTACTCTTTTTTTCCCTATATTTCCATGGCTTCTATTCTCACTTCTCTAACTTCGGCTTCACTACCACCTAGGTAAGCACTTTGATAATCTGTTGCGATTGCTACTGGCTTCCATATAAATTATACCTCCATTCTAGTGGCATTCTTATCTTTCCTAAGCTTTTGGCAGGGACCTTGTTAACTAGTCTTGCCCATAGAGTATAAGATGAGGGCATGTAAGGGTTTATTTAACTCACAGAGTCACTGCCATTAGACACACAAGCATCTTGAATTCAAGGTTGCTTTCAGTAGCATGTTACTTGTAAATATTAACATATGCTTCCAACCTAAACATGAACTTTCTAACAAAAAATATTTGCTCTGAAAACATTAACTTTTAAGAGTATCTCTATGTGTTATTCTGCTTTTATAATCTACTGGCTCTACAGATTTCTTGGCTACTATATTACTTGTAAGTCTCTTAATACCAAATCCACCTACAAACTGTAACTGTGATAGGACTTCACACAAAAAAATGCTGGACCACCAACCACCAGCTACATATAACTGGATGCACTGAAACCAGTTTAGTTATGTAGTGATGGGGCCAATTAACATTTGAATCGAATGTTTTGATCATTCTTTGGTTTGCTTAATTGACCAGGTGTGGATTTAATCTATGTTGTCACAGTAATTACAGGAATAAGGGGATTAAGTTGAGTATTGAACAAAAAAAATCCTAACTTTTACTTGAAACGTCTGATTGGAGTAGAAGTGAGACTTTCTAAAATTAAGTTATTAAGGTAATACCGCTCGCTATCTCACTTAGCTATCTTGAATACAGTCAAGTCCACAGGTCTATTTTATAAAGATTATGAGGATACCTTTGTGGATTTTATCTACCATCACTGCCTTTCCCCTTGATCCAGACAAGTATCAGGCCATATTTAGATCTTAAGAGTTTTCTTCTGGGTCACTACTAGCTATAAGGCCTTGAGGAAGTAATTTAATTTTTCTGAATCCCCGTTTCCTTATTTTTTATGTAAAGAGGTTGGACTGCTTAATCTTTAAGGGTACAGTCTTTAACATTCTTGCATTCATGAATGGGGGGTGGGGTGGAATCTGAAATTGAATGTTATACTGAGGATCAGGCAAAGAGAATATTGTTACTGAAATGTCAGTCAATTTAAAGTATAGAAAATAAGCACCTGTATTGAGTAAGGAAGGCTTTTGTATGACTGGTTTTAACCTTTCCCATTTAGATATCACCAGAAAATGATAACCTGTCCTATGAAAAGTTTCAAAGATGTGAAAGGTAATTGCAGACAGACATCTCTACTACTAACTTTAATTAGTTTTAGGAGAAAAAATGAAACAAAAATGGGTGTAACTTCTAGTAGGAGCCTCTAGAATCTGATTCTGAACAATCCATAACAATTTTTATAAACAATCCTACTGTAGAATCAGAAAATTCTGGCTCCATTTTGTGTTTGTATTTGAGATTCCCATGTGTCATTTTCCTATGGTAAGTATACATGTCTTGATGTTGTATCCTTTCTACTTAAAGCATGCAAGAATTGTCACCTGGAAGAATCCAGTACTATTCCTCATGTTCAATCTTAAGATTAAAATCCTTCTGCTCTTTAATAATAATATATATTAAGTAAATTTCAGTATTCCAAATGACCTGTTTTAATCATGAAAGACTTTGCCCAATGATGATTATCAGAAGCATTTGTGTATCCTTTCAGAACTAGAGCATGAAAGGTAAGAATGCTTTTACATTCCCTTTAAAATGGGTCTTACAAAAGAGTTTCCTCAGGACTGTGAATATGAGTTTTTCAACCCTACCAAAGGCATTGGTGGTAGGGTTGAAAGAGCTGCAGATATAGAAGCAGATTAATAATAATAGCTAACATTTCCTGAGTACCTGTCATGTGCTAGGCACTGTTGAACATTCTACATTTGTAATTTAATTTAATCCCCGGCAATCCTGTGAAGTAGCTATGAACATCTCCATATTACAGATGAATAAAATAAGCTCAACAGAGTATATTAACTTTCTTGAAGTCATACAACTAACAATATAATTCAAAATTTCAATATATGTTCAAATTTGGCTTGTGTGGCTACAAAACCAGTGGGCTTTCTATTCTACCATATTGCCTCTCTATAGGTACAAGTAAAGATAAGGTTAAATTCTTTAAAATTCTAGAATATTAGTTTCTTACTGCTGCTTAAATAAATTACTACAAACAGCAGATTAAAATAGTAGCCACTTATCTCACAGTTCTGTAGTTCAGATATCCAGCTGTGTTTGGCTTGTTTTCCACCTAGGGTCTTAGGGAGGGGAAAACAAGGTTCTGGCTCTGGGTTGCTCTTTTATCTCCAGGCTCTGGGGAAGAATCTGCTTCCAAGCTTATTCTAGTTGTTGGGGGAAATTTAGTTTCTTGAGGTTGTGGGAATGACATTTCTGTTTTCTTGCTACTATTAGCCAGTAGCCTTTTTGTTTCTAGTGTGTGTGCTAAGTCCTTTCAGTCGTGTCAGACTCTTTGAGACCCTATGGACTGTAAGCCATCAGGCTCTTGTGTCTGTGGGATTCTCCAGGCAAGAATGCTGGAGTGGATTGCCATACCCTCTTCCAGGGGATCTTCCAAATCCAGGGATCGAACCTGAGTCTCTTATGTCTCTTACATTGGCAACTGGGTTCTTTACCACTAGCGCCACCTGGAAAGCAAGATAGCCTGAATTCCTTTTCATGTGGGGCACCCTCCGTCTTTAAACCATCAACAGCATGTCATGTTCAGTTCATTCCTTGAATTATTCTGACTTCCTCTTTTACCTCTTCTTTTGTTTCTGTTAGGTGATTAAATTAGGCCAACCCAGATAATTTAGTATAATCCACCTAAAGTCAATTTATTAGTACCTTCCCTGGTGGCTCAGATGGTAAAGCATCTGCCTAAAATTCAGGAGACCCAGGTTCTATCCATGGGTTGGGAAGATCCTCTGGAGAAGGAAATGGCAACCCACTTCAGTACTGTTGCCTGGTAAATCCTATGGACAGAGGAGCATGGTAGGTTACAGCCCATGGGATTGCAAAGAGTAAGACATGACTGAGCAACCTCACTTTCACAAATTTTAAGATTTCTTTTGTCAGATAAGGTAATATATTCATGGATGTTATATCATATTCACAGTCCTGAGAAAACTCTTTAAGGGCCATTTGTAGAATTCTCCCTACCACATCTCATTCCAATCCCAAAGAAAGGGAATGCCAAAGAATGCTCAAACTACCACACAATTGCACTCATCTCACACGCTAGTAAAGTAATGCTCAAAATTCTCCAAGCCAGGCTTCAGCAATACATGAATCGTGAACTTCCAGATGTTCAGGCTGGTTTTATAAAAGGCAGAGGAACCAGAGATCGAATTGCCAACATCCGCTGGATCATCGAAAAAGCAAGAGAGTTCCAGAAAAACATCTTTATTGACTATGCCAAAGCCTTTGACTGTGTGGGTCACAATAAACTGTGGAAAATTCTGAGAGATGGGAATACCAGACCACCTGACCTGCCTCTTGAGAAACCTATATGCAGGTCAGGAAGCAACAGTTAGAACTGGACATGGAACAACAGCCTGTTTCCAAATAGGAAAAGGAGTACGTCAAGGCTGTATATTGTCACCCTGCTTATTTAACTTCTATGCAGAGTACATCATGAGAAATGCTGGGCTGGAAGAAGCACAAGCTGGAATCAAGATTGCCGGGAGAAATATCAATAACCTCAGATATGCAGATGATACCACCCTTATGGCAGAAAGTGAAGAGGAACTAAAAAGCCTCTTGATGAAAGTGAAAGAGGAGAATGAAGCTTAAGGCTTAAAGCTCAACATTCAGAAAACGATCATGGCATCTGGTCCCATCACTTCATGGGAAATAGATGGGGAAACAGTGGAAACAGTGTCAGACTTTATTTTCTGGGCTCCAAAATCACTGCAGATGGTGACTGCAGCCATGAAATTAAAAGACACTTACTCCTTGGAAGGAAAGTTATAACCAACCTAGATAGCATATTCAAAAGCAGAGACATTACTTTGCCAACAAAGGTCCATCTAGTCAAGGCTATGGTGTTTCCAGTAGTCATGTATAGATGTGAGAGTTGGACTGTGAAGAAAACTGAGTGCCGAAGAATTGATGGCTTTTGAACTGTGGTGTTGGAGAAGACTCTTGGGAGTCCCTTGGACTGCAAGGAGATCCAACCAATCCATTCTAAAGGAGATCAGTCCTGGGTGTTCATTGGAAGGAATGATGCTAAAGCTGAAACTCCAGTACTTTGGCCACCTCATGCGTGGAGTTGACTCATTGGAAAAGACTCTGATGCTGGGATAGATTGAGGGCAGGAGGAAAAGGGGATGACAGAGAATGAGATGACTGGATGGCATCACCGACTTGATGGATATGAGTTTGAGTGAACTCCGGGAGTTGATGATGGACAGGGAGGCCTGGCATGCTGCAATTCATGGGGTCGCAAAGACTCGGACATGACTGAGCGACTGAACTGAACTGAACTACCACATCCAGAATGTTACACTTACCTGCTTTTAAAGTTAAGAATGCAGGGCTTCCCTGTGACTCAGTGGTTAAGAATCCACCTGCCAATGCAGGAGATATGGGTTCGATTCCTGATCTGGCAAGATACCACATGCCATGGAGGAACTAGGCCTGTGCCCTAGACCCTGGGACCTGAACCTACTTAACCCACATCATCAAGAGCCTGTACTCCATAACAAGAGAAGCCACTGAGATGAGAAACTTGCTCACTGCAACTAGAGATTAGGCCTAGTTTGCTGTAACTAGAGAAAGCCTCTGTGTAGTAACCAAGACCCAGCACAGCCAAAAATAAATAAATAAATAAAAATTCAAACATAAAAATGCAATATATTTTGTTTAATAAGCCAAAAAAACCTTTATACATTCTATGATATATTATCCAAAAAATACAATGATAGATAAATTATGGCTAAAAGTTAATTAAGAAAACAACAGTTTTTTGATTACTCAGAGCACTCTCTTCTTTCCAAGTCAAACATTGTTTTTGGTCCAGTTGGGTCCTAGTAGGAGCAGTATTTATAACTAGAAAAAAAAAGCAACAATGAAAAAATACTTGACTTATTTAAAGTTATAAATTATAGCTACTTAGCTGACACTATCAAGATAACCATATAGCATTTGGGCTTTTGTTCTCTACCTCTGAGAGAATATGACTACATGCTATGGTTTGAATGTCTGTGTCACTTCAAAATTCACATGTGATGGTGTTAGAAGGTAGGGCCTTTGGGAGGTGACTAAGTCATAAGAGTGGAGCCAATGGGACAAATGCTTTTATAAAAGAGACCCCAGAAAGCTCCCTTGCCCACTCCACCCTGTGAGGACACAGCTAGAAGTTGACAGTCTGCAATCTGGAAGAGGGCATGCATCAGAATATGACCATGCTGGCACCTTGATCTTAGATTTTCGAGCATCCAGAACTGTGAGGAACAAATTTCTGTTGTTTATAACCTGGCCAGTCTGTGAATTTTGGGACATCAGCCCAAACAGACTAAGACATTAAATGTGGCAAACATTTTCCCTTGAACTATTTAGCCATCTGTTTAAAAAATTTCTGTATTGTTTATTTACATGAACAGCTGTTATAATAATACACAGCAAAAACCAGGCCCAGCAGCAACCATTTAGGAGAGGATACCCCTGCTACATGGTAGAATGAAACTTTTCGATAGCCAAGCTGCTTTTTGTACTAAATCTCATGTATCTATATGCTCCAGCTCTTTTTTTGGTAACAACTCTATTGAGATCTAATTTTCATACTATAAAGTTCACTTATCTAAATGTGGCTTTTAGTATATTGTTTGTGTGTGCTCAGTGGCTCAGTTGTTTTCCAGTCTTTGCAACATTATGGACTATAGCTTTCCAGACTTCTCTGTCCATGGCATTTTCCAGGCAAGAATACTGGAATGGGTTGCCATTTCCTTCTCCAGGGGATATTCCCAACCTAGGGAATGAACCCACATCTCCTTTATTTCCTGTTTTGGCAGGTGTAGTCTTCACCTCGCAGCCACCTGGGAAGCCCTTTTAGTATATTAACAGAGTTGTATCACCGTCATTATAATCTAATTTTAGAACATTTTCATTAACCCCAAAAGAAACACTTTGTAGCCATTTATAGTTTCTTCCCCTCTACTCCCTTCCCTTGCCCAACCCCAGCCCCGAGGCCAAGCTAACTACTGATCCATTTTCTCTCTATACAGAGACACTGGCTACTTTTGTTCCAAATGCGTATCAGTTCAGTTCAGTTCACTTCAGTCGCTCAGTCTGTCCGACTCTTTGTGACCCCATGAATCACAGCATGCCAGGTCTCCCTGTCCATCACCAACTCCCGGAGTCTACTCAAAGTCACGTCCATCGAGGCAGTGATGTCATCCAGCCATCTCATCCTCTGTCGTCCCCTTCTCCTCCTGCCCCCAATCCCTCCCAGCATCAGAGTCCTTTCCAATGAGTCAACTCTTCACATGAGGTGGCCAAAGTATTGGAGTTTCAGCTTCAGCATCAGTCCTTCCAGTGAACACCCAGGACTGGTCTCCTTATAGGCATGACCATACTTTAATAATAGTAAAACTTCTTTGGCATTTAAACAGCAGAAAAACTCATCTAGTGGTTTTGAAGTGACAATATGAAAAAGGCTAGATTAATGCCTACATATGATCCTCTTAAACGCCATACTCCCAGATTCAGTACTTGTAATCTTAATACTACTAAAAAGAACCTTGAAGATTCTTGAATATACCTGCTTAATTTTATAACTGGTGAAAATGAGACCTAGAAAAGTTAAATTGAATGGCTCAACTTACTCATCTAATTAATGGCTGTCAAATATATTTTAATTGAAACATTATGCTTAATTGACAGACTCAAGAAGCCTGAGATTAAAACTTTACCCCTAAAGACTACATATGCTCCAACCAAGCATTCTCAGCACTAGCCCAAAGGAATACACCTGGAATACAACTTCCTAGCAATTGGTAATCAGGTAAATATAATAAATTTGTATGATAACGCTTTTCATGAAATGGTAAGAAAAAATTCATGTCTATTTTAGGTATTTACAAGGGTATCTTTTATGAATAGAAAAACAATGTAGTTAACCAGAGCCTATTTGGAGCCCCTAATACACAAGAAATTTCTTTCCTATATTTTGCCTTTGTGAAAGACACAGAGGTCTATGAAATAAGCCAATCTCAATTACTTATTTTTAAAATGAACTTCAAGTTAAACATGGATTTAGTTCAGTGTACTATATGTTTACATCTCTGGTGGCCTTCAGGCTCAACCTGGTTCTCACTTGCAAAGAAGGCAACCATGTTTATGAGACTATGTACTAAAGCAAAATAATGTACTAATGTATTTTTAATGATTTTCACACTGGGGATTGAAATCAAAAGTGTTATTTGCTAACCTTCAGTTAGCAACAGGTTTAACTAACAAGAGCACCCTATTCCACACACAATCAGATTTTTTTCTGCATAGAAATATATGGCCTAAAAGTGGAAAATAGGCAGTATAGAGTAATGAATATATCCCACTTGGGCCTCAGAGCAGTATCAATCGTATTTCTGATTTAGGTTTTGGGGTGGTGTTGAAAAGGATATTTCTTGAAGATTGAGAAAGAAACTTGGGTTCAGGGGCAGTCTATATAAGGATGAAACTAGAAATTAAGTCTTGGGAGATCTCTGAGATATCTGATTATAGACTAATAACACCCACTGGAAATCACTAGGGCATAGGGGTATCTTTACAAGGCAGATTACCAAATTCCTGGGCATAGTTAAGGCATTTAATCTCCACTTCATTAAAAGTAAACCTGATCCTCATTCCACTATGGGCACTTACTCTGTGGGTTAACAGTATGATTTCTTCCCTATGTCTTCAATTAAAGCTTTCTGATGCCACTATTTAGCCTGTAAGAACCAAGAGGTGGCCTCAATGTTATACCATAGATCAAACTACTTCCTGCTTCTGGGATTGCAGAGAAGAGCTCTATGCAGTTTCTTCAGTTCACTATTCTTCCTGTTACTCACAGGCTTCTCCAACCATCCCTGTCTACTTTTAGTAACCAAGTTTCATGAGTGTTTTGTAAGATTGTTAACCTCCTGAGGTCATAGCTTTTCTCTCCTTCACAGACTAAGCTTTCACTCAATGAGAGATTTTCTAAGCTGATGAAGAAAAACCCAGGATCATTCAGTTTTGAAGACCAAAATGATTTTTCCTATTGAAAGTTTGCTGTTTACAGCATTGTTTCATTGTTGTGAATTTTATGCAAGATCACATATATTTTCTTTCAATATTTAACTTTTTATTGCTTTTCTTAATGTTTTTCCTTAGGTGTAAGCTTTGATGTGTTATAACTATTTAAACTGTTTTACTGTTAAAACTGTTTACTATGTACACCCATGGCGGATCCATGTCAATGTATGGCAAAACCAATACAATATTGTAAAGTAATTAGTCTCCAATTAAAATAAACAAATGTATATTTAAAAAATGGAAAAAAAAACTGTTTACTAAAGAAAAAAAATATTTAACTTTGTTTACATAAAAGAACAGAAAAGTGAGCAATAATGATGGTGATTTAGAATGAGAAATTCTAGGAAAATAGCTATGTTTTCAGAATTACATATTTTTTGACATTAGAGAATTTCTTTCTTTGGTTTGATTTGTTCTTTGAGCTCTAGAACACATAGATGAATCCTAAGTAGACTATATTGACAATAGAGTAAGGTAATTGATATCTTCTGTAACTAAATACTCTGTGCCTCAAAGTCAGTAGACTGAATTCTATTCTTTAATTATTAGAATGCTAAATTTGTATCTGAGTTTTTACATTTTTTTCTTAGGAATTCATGTTTTTACTTTTGACATGAATTTATAAGAATGTTAAACTCCTGCAGCTCAATTCCAGAAAAATAAACAACTCAATCAAAAAATGGGCCAAAGAACTAAATAGACATTTCTCCAAAGAAGACATACAGATGGCTAACAAACACATGAAAAGATGCTCAACATCACTCACTATCAGAGAAATGCAAGTCAAAACCACAATGAGGTACCATTTCATGCCAGTCAGAATGGCTGCTATCCAAAAGTCTACAAGCAATAAATGCTGGAGAGGGTGTGGAGAAAAGGGAACCCTCTTACACTGTTGGTGGGAATGCAAACTAGTACAGCCACTATGGAGAACAGTGTGGAGATTCCTTAAAAAACTGGAAATAGAACTGCCTTTATGACCCAGCAATCCCACTGCTGGGCATACACACCAAGGAAACCAGAATTGAAAGAGACATGTGTACCCCAATGTTCATCACAGCACTGTTTGTAATAGCCAGGACATGGAAGCAACCTAGATGTCCATCAGCAGATGAATGGATAAGAAAGCTGTGGTATATATACACAATGGAGTATTACTCAGCCATTAAAAAGAATACATTTGAATCAGTTCTAATGAGGTGGATGAAACTGGAGCCTATTATACAGAGTGAAGTAAGCCAGAAAGAAAAACATGAATACAGTATACTAACGCATATATATGGAATTTAGAAAGATGGTAACGATAACCCTGTATGTGAAAGAGCAAAAGAGACACAGATGTATAGAACAGTCTTTTGGACTCTGTGGGAGAGGGAGGGGGGGATGATTTGGGAGAATGGCATTGAAACATGTATAATATCATATAAGAAAGGAATCGCCAGTCCAGGTTCGATGCAGGATATAGGAAGCTTGGGGCTGGTGCACTGGGATGACCCAGAGGGATGGTATGGGGAGGGAGTTGGGGAGGGGGGTTCAGGATTGGGAACACGTGTACACCCATGGCGGATTCATGTTAATGTATGGCAAAACCAATACAATATTGTAAAGCAAAAAATAATAATAAATAAATAAATAAATAAATAAATAATTAAAAAATAGGAATTAAAAATAAAATAAAATTACAAGTCTTGGAGCTTGTCCCATATCACTATATATAGAAAAACAAAAAGAATGTTAAACTCTTCTACTGTCATTGTTTTGTGAATACATTAAGTTAATAAAGTTTAAAAAGAAATGTGACTTTTTTTCCTTGTCCATTGATACCTGGGGTCCAAAGTAATAATGATCTTGATACAGATTATCAAAGTGTTAATTTGAACTTCATCTATTCAAAGTGTAAGTGAATCTCAGCCTTCCAGCTAAGCCTGTTGTTAAAGTACACTGAAAAATCCATTTGCAATTATTTGGTAAGCACCATGCTGGTGGTTTTTAGCTTAATTTCATAATGTCTGTCCTTCTATTTAACAGTTGTTTGTGCAGAGAAAAGTGGAATACAGTATGGAAATATAGAAGTTGAGTTCTAATTCGGCTCATTTAAAGCATCGCCTTCTAAACCAAATTAACAGATGGTAAAGAGTCTTTTACTAATGGTGTTATGCTGAGAAACAAAATAAACATCACTTTGATTTAAGGTGTGTAGATCATGGGACTTCCCTGGTAGCTCAATGGTAAAGAATCCTCCTGCCAATGCAGGAGACACAAGTTTGATCTCTCGTCTGGGAAGATCCCCTGGAGAAGGAAATGGCAACCCACTGCAGCCTTCTTGAGTAGAAAATCCCATGGACGGAGGAGCTTGGCATGGCACAGTCCATGGGATCGCAAAAAGTTGGACACAACTTAGCAACTAAACAGCAGCTTTGCTGTAGCAAAGTGTTTGCAAAAGCTGCAAATTCCTAATTTTGAATATAGAGAATGACAATGTATAAGCTTTGCAATTTGCATCAAGTGAAAAGAGAATGTTTCTTCTGATCACAACAGCAATACATGTTCATAGAAGAAATTTTAGAAAACACAAAATGCCAAAACACACATGTAACAGCTGTAATATCTACCTCCATATTTCTTTTCTTGACTCAGATTTCTTCCACAACACAGCTTTCCACAGTGTCTGTTCAGTTCAATTGCTAGACATTTAGGCTGTTTCTAGTTTGAGTTTTTATAAATTAAACTTGTGGTGAGCATCCATGTAACTATATCTTTGCAATATATCCCAGTTGTTTCCATATGATCATTTTCTAGAAGTATAATTGCTAAACAAAATAGTACTTATTGTATTTAGAATATTTAGAATGTTACACATATTGATAAGTTACTGTACAGAATATGTACAAAATATGAAAAGGCTTGTCTTCTCATACCCTTACCAACAGAGAATATGGGATAGATATACACTGTTTTCACTCTCTTGCCTAATTATAGATAATAATGGGTTAATAGAAGCAGCATAAGTTAGTGAACCTAGCAATATTTTGCAAGCACCGAATTGTCTCTTTTCTATATTAAACAGCCATTTTTAAACTCACAACTCTCTCCCTCTCTAACTCGAATAACACTGGAACACAGGAACATAAAAAACTAGTTTGATCAGTGCTACGAGATAAACACTCCAGCTATTAGTCAGTGCATGAACAAAGAAACAGGTTGACTGAATTTTCTGTTTTTGTTCCATTTGGCACCAACCATAGTATTAATTTAAGTGAGGTTCTCTCACCTGCTGATCATCAGCATCGCCTCAGGTCAGTTCAGTTCAGTCGCTCAGTCATGTCCGACTCTGCGACCCCATGAACTGCAGCACGCCAGGCCTCCCTGTCCATCACTAGCACCCGGAGTTCACTCAAACTCATGTCCATCAAGTCGGTGATGCCATCCAGCCATCTCATCCTCTGTCATCCCCTTCTCCTCCTGCCCGCAATCCCTCCCAGCATCAGAGTCTTGTCCAATGAGTCAACTCTTCGCATGAGGTGGCCAAAGTATTGGAGTTTCAGCTTTAGCATCATTCCTTCCAATGAACACCCAGGACTGATCTCCTTTAGAATGGACTAGTTGGATCTCCTTGCAATCCAAGGGACTCTCAAGAGTCTTCTCCAACACCACAGTTCAAAAGCATCAATTCTTTGGTGCTCAGCTTTCTTCACAGTCCAACTCTCACATCCATACCTGACCATTGGAAAAACCATAGCTTTGACTAGATGGACCCTTGTTGGCAAAGTAATGTCTGTGCTTTTTAATATGATATCTAGGTTGGTGACAACTTTCCTTCCAAAGAGTAAGAGTCTTTTAATTTCATGCCTAGGAACTTGCAAATTTTGAAACCTCACCCCAGACCTACCATATCAGAAAATCTGGATGTGGGCCCCAGCAATCTGTGATGCATGCTAAAGTTTGAGGTTGTATAGTACACCACTCCTTAGTAGTGGTAACTAAAATCCCTACCCAAGAACCGGTTAAATTATAGAGCCTACTCCATCTCCCTCTCTCCATCTGTTTTAGTCTTTCTGCTTCTTACTCTCGCCCCTTTCCTACATCTCCAATCTGATACTCTATTCAGCATTTAATAGTAAATGTCAAGGACCCTCTGTTTGGCTACATCTGCAATGCTCTATTGATGCAGCCACCTTCACCTGATCTTAGGTTTCCTAGAGACAGAACCTGGGATGTAGCAACTGATTACACTCTATTTATTGGTTGAGAAGTGGTGAAAAAGGTAGAGCTAGAAGCAGCAGAGCTGGCATTTGAATCCATACTCTTAACCTCTTTAGTATTCATATCTTTGCTTCAAAATTGTTCTCTTTTGGGATGTTTGGTGGCTCAGATGGTAAAGTATCTGCCTGCAATGCAAGAGACTCTGGTTCCATCCCTGGGTTGGGAAGATCCCCTGGAGAAGGGAATAGCTACCCAATTCAGTATTCTTGCCTGGAGAATTCCATGGACAGTGGAGTGTGGTGGGTTACAGTACATGGGGTTGCAAAGAGACAGACATGACTAAATGACTAGCACTTACTTTCTTTCCCTACTCTGCTGACTATGGATTCCATTCTTCAAACTGCAGCTCTATTATGTTCAATGGGCTTAAATGAGGGACAACACTACAAAGCTGTCTATACATGAGTTCACCTCTTTGTGATTTGATCCCTGGCTATGCTCTTATCTTACTTCCTTCCAGTTTTCTCCCACACACTTTTCCAGCCACACTCGCTTCCTTATTATGCCTCTAACAGTGTAGGTATGCTCCTCTTCAGAGCATTTGCCCTTGCCTTTTCATCAGCCTAAAAGACTCTTCCTCCTAGACATTTGCATGGCTTCCTCCTCTGGTCATTCATGTTTCTGTTCAAATGTCACTTCTTCTACCACCTCAGAGGGACCTTCCATGACTACCTTATCTAAGATAGCATTGAAATCACTCTGTCTCCTTATTATTGCTTTCTTTTTCTTCATGCAATTTATCATTATCTAACATTTAATTAGATCTCCATTTGTTAATTCTTACCCTACCCTGAAACAGAAATACAGGGCTCTGGGTGCAATAGAGCTGGATATGGCATAAGCCCTCTTGGAGGAGGTCGCCATTAACTCCACCATAGAGCTGCAAGAACTTACACGGGACTGGGGAAACAGACTCTTGGAGGGCACAAACAGAAACTTGTGTATACCAGGACACAGGAGAAAGGAACAGTGACCCCACAAGAGACTGACCCAGACTTGCCCTTAAGTGTCCAGGAGTCTGGCAGAGGCATGTGGCAGCAGTGGCCTGCTGCAGGGTTGGTAGCACTGAGTGTAGCAGTGTGTGCAAGGAACATTTTGAAGGAAGTCACATTACCTTCATTACCTCCACCATAGTTTGGCCTCAGGTCAAATAACAGGGATGGAACACAGTCCCGCCCTTCAACAGAAAACTGGATTAAAGATTTATTGAATTGGACAAAAATTTATTGAGCATGCCTCCACTAATCAGAACAAGACCCAGTTTCCCCATTGATCAGTCTCTCGCATCAGGAAGTTTCCATAAGCCGCTTACCCTTCTCCAACAGAGGGCAGATAGACTGACAACCACAGTCACAGAAAACTAACCAATATGGAACAAGGTTTTACATGGAACAAAACTTTATCTATCTCAATGAAACTACGAGCTATGCTGTGTAGGGCCACCCAAGAAGGACGGGTCATGTGGAGAGTTCTGACAAAACGTGGTCCACTGGAGAAGGGAATGACAAACCACTTCAGTATTCTTGCCTTGAGAACCCCATGAAAAGTATGAAAAGGAAAAAAGATAGGACACTGAAAGATGAACTCCCCAGATTTGTAGGTGCCCAGTATGTTACTGGAGATCAGTGGAGAACTACCTCTAAGAAGAATGAAGAGACAAAGCCAAGCAAAAACAATACCCAGATGTGGATGTGACTGGTGATGGAAGTAAAGTCCGATGCTGTAAAGAGCAATATTGCATAGGAACCTGGAATGTTAGGTCCATGAGTCAAGGCAAATTGGAAGTGGTCAAAAAGGAGATGGCAAGAGTGAATGTTAACATTTTAGGAATCAGCGAACTAAAATGGACTGGAATGGATGAATTTGACTCACATGACCATTATATCTACTACCGTGGGCAAGAATCCCTTAGAAGAAATGGAGTAGCCATCATAATCAACAAAAGAGTCCAAAATGAAGTACTTAGATGCAACCTCAAAAATGAGAGAATGATCTCTGTTCGTTTCCAAGGCAAACCATTCAGTATCACAGTAATCCAAGTCTATGGCCTGACCAGTAATGCTGAAGAAGCTGAAGTGGAATGGTTCTATGAAGAACTACAAGACCATCTAGAACTAATACCTAAAAAAGTTGTGCTTTTCATTATAGGCGACTGGAATGCAAAAGCAGGAAGTCAAGAAATACCTGGAGTAACAGGCAAATTTGGCCTTGGAGTATAGGATGAAGCAGGGCAAAGGCTAATAGAGTTTTGCCAAGAGAACACACTGGTGATAGCAAACACCCTCTTCCAACAGCACAAGAGATTCTACACATGGACATCACCAGGTGGTCAATACCAATATCAGATTGATTATATTCTTTGCAGCCGAAGATGGAGAAACTCTATACAGCCAGCAAAAACAAGACTGCGAGCTGGCTGTGGCTCAAATTGTAAACTCCTTATTGTCAAATTCAGACTTAAACTGAAGAAAGTAGGGAAAACCACTAGACCATCCAGGCATGACCTAAATCAAATCCCTTACAATTATACAGTGTAAGAGACAAATAGATTCAAAGGATTAGATCTGATAGACAGAGTGCCTGAAGATTTATGGACAGAGCTGCTTTGTGATATTGTACAGGAGGCAGGGATCAAGACCATCCCCAAGAAAAAGAAATGCAAAAAACAAAATGGCTGTCTGAGGAAGCCTTACAAAGAGCTATGAAAAGACTAGAAGCAAAAGGCAAAGGAGAAAAGAAAAAATATACCCATTTGAACACAGAGTTCCAAAGAATAGCAAGGAAAGATAACAAAGCCTTCCTCAGTGATTAATGCAAAGAAATAGAGGAAACAATAGATTGGGAAAGACTGGAGGTCTCTTCAAGAAAATTAGAGATATCAAGGGAACATTTCATACAAAGATGGGCACAATAAAGGACAGAAATGATATGGACCTAACAGAAGCAGAAGATATTAAGAAGAGGTGGCAAGAATACACAGAAGAACTGTACAAAAAAGATCTTCACAACCCAGATAATCACAATGGTGTGATCACTCACCTAGAGCCAGACATCATGCAATGGAAAGTCAAGTGGGCTTTAGGAAACATCACTACGAACAAAGCTAGTGGAGGTGATGGAATTCCAGTTGAGTTATTTCAAATCCTGAAAGATGATGCTGTGAAAGTGCTGCACTCAATATGCCAGCAAATTTGGAAAACTCAGCAGTGGCCACAGGACTGGAAAAGGTCAGTTTTCATTCCAATCCCAAAGAAAGGTAATACCAAAGAATGCTCAAACTACCACACAATTGCACTCATCTCACACACTAGTAAAGAAATGCTCAAAATTCTCCAAGCCAGGCTTCAACAGCAAGTGAACCATGAACTTCCAGATGTTCAAGCTGGATTTAGAACAGGTAGAGGAACCAGAGATCAAATTGCAAAAATCCGTTGGATCATCGAAAATGCAAGAGAGTTCCAGAGAAGCATCTACTTCTGCTTTATTCACTATGCCAAAGCCTTTGACTGTGTAGATCACAACAAACTGTGGAACATTCTTAAAGAGATGGGACTACCAGAACACCTGACCTACCTCCTGAGAAATCTGTATGCAGGTAAAGAAGCAACATTTAGAACTGGACATGGAACAACAGACTGGTCCCAAATCAGGAAAGTAGTACATCAAGGCTGTATATTGTCACCCTGCTTATTTAACTTATATGCAGAGTACATCATTGTAAATTTCAGGCTGGATGAAGCACAAGCTGAAATCAAGATTGCCAGGAGAAATATCAGTAATCTCACATATGCAGATGTCACCACCCTTATGGCAGAAATTGAAGAAGAACTAAAGAGCCTCTTAATGAAGTTGAAAGAGGAGAGTAAAAAAGTTGACTTAAAGCTCAACATTCAGACAACTAAGATCATGGCATCTGGTCCCATCACTTCATTGCAAATAGATGGGGAAACAGTGGAAACAGTGACAGAGTTTATTTTGGGGGGCTCCAAAATCACTGTGGATGGTGGCTGTAGCCATGAAATGAAAAGATGCTTGCTCCTTGGAAGAATATTTATGACCAACTTAGACTGCATATTAAAAAGCAGAGACATTACTTTGCCAACAAAGGTCCATCTAGTCAAGGCTATGGTTTTTTCCAGTAGTCATGTATGGATGTTAGAGTTGGACTTTAAAGAATGCTGAGCACCAACAAATTGATGCTTTTGAACTGTGGTGTTGGAGAAGACTCTTAAGAGTCCCTTAAAGGGAAATCCAACCAGTCAGTCCATCCTAAACGAAATCAGTCCTGAGCATTCATTGGAAGGACTGATGCTGAAGCTGAAACTCCAATACTTTGGCCACCTGATGTGAAGAGACCCTGATGCTGGGAAAGATTGAAGGTGGGAGGAGAAGGGGACGACAGAGGATGAGATGGTTGGATGGCATCACCGACTCAGTGGACAAGAGTTTGAGTAAACTCTGGGAGTTGGTGATAGACTGAGAGGCCTGGTGTGCTGCAGTCCATGGGGTCTCAAAGAGTCGGACATGACTGAGTGACTGAACTGAACTAAACTGAACCCTTAATCGGAAATACAAGGGACAGGGCAAAGATTTTCTCTCTACCCCCCCGCCCCCCCCCTTTTATCTCCAGTGCCTAACAAGGTACCTGGTATAGAGAAAGTGCTAATAAATATTCGTTGGAGGAATGTCAGGATCACGGGGAAAAAAATGAATTTTTAATGAATATCAGACTAGTGCAAAAAAATGCATTAAACTATTTTGGCAAAAATGTGTTATTGGGAACTACAGGAAATTGCTGTTTTCCTACATCTACTCTTCAAGATTTTATAAATTTTCTAAAATAATCACATTTTACCTATATCAGAAAAAAGACATTGTGAATAAAATAATAAGTTACAAAAATATTTAAGTTGTTTTTGGTTTGTATATATGGCGTCTATAGTTGTGTTAAGGTTTTTTTGTTTGTTTGTTTGTTTGTAAATCTGGCAGAAAAACTTCCTTGCTCCAGCTGCTTGGAGCAAGCAGTTGCTCCCTCAAGCAGTAGATGGCAGCATTCAACTTGTAAAATACAAACAGCCTTTCACTAACTTGTAAACCCCACAGAAAGAGAGAAAGGAAGAAGCGGGGAGGGAGGGAGGGAAAGATGGAGGCACCCTAACGATTAAAGTTCTGTAGTGTTTGGATACTTCAGAAAATGAAAACTTGTTTGAAGCTGGGAACATTTTATCCTTACAGCACAGACAGGTGATATCTTCAACTAATCCTGAAAAGTCCACTAGTAACAAGGAATGATGGCATAATTTTACACTTCCCAGAATCACATTTGGTAGCTGTAGTCAAGACCAACCTTCTGTGGCAACTGCTTTCAAAGAGTAATTTTAAGACTTCTGAACCATTATTTTCCCATTCCTGCATCTCTAACTTTTGTTGTTATTTGGTTGCTCAGTTGTGTCTCACTCTTTGTGACCCCACTCGCCAGGCTCCTTTGTCCATGTGATTCTCCAGGCAATAATACTGGAGTGGGTTGCAGTTTCCTCCTCCAGGGGATCCTCCTGACCCAGGGATTGAACTCATGTCTCCTGTGTCTCTTGCACTGGCAAGCTGATTGTTTACTGCTGAGCCACAGGGGAAGTCCACAGCTCTAACTGATGTTCCCCCAAATTACTTTCCTTTGAACTGAGGTACATTAAACACTGTACCCTTTTAAAATTTGGTGATCCTTAGAGAAATTTGAATAGTCACAGAATTTTAATCTTATAAAGTGATAAAATCTAGTTTTTTTCTTTGTTGGAGAAAGAAATCTGAGACTAAGGGCTTAAACAACTCCCCCCACCCCTCCCCCCCGCCAGTCCGCCCACCCATGACCAGTGGTGGAGCTGAGTGAAACTAGGCCTAGGCCCCAACCTTCAGCCCACTATATTTTTTATGTTTGCTTGTGTTTTGCGGTATCATACTGCTTCTCTTTAAGAATATATATACCAAATCCTTTTTATTCTTGTCATCCTGTATAGATCTTTCCCAACCTGTGAGATACAGGTTAAGTCTCACCCCTGTATAAAAAGTCTTCCCTCAATCAAACTCAGAATAGACGTGCCCAGTGACTCAGTAGCATAACCCCTGGATATCATAGTACTCTTAATTAAGCACCATACATGCTACTGTATTTTAAACTAGTATAGTTTAATACATCAATTTAAGAGAGGTAAGTTTTCAGTGGAGCGAATATGAACTAAATTTTGTGTGTAATGCATTGGTAAAAGACTTTCATTGTTTGATTTCACTTGAAACACTAATGCTTTGTACCTGTATTGTGTGACTTCCCTTGGGTAGCCAATTAAAAGTGATGAGAAATTAAAAGGAGGCTCAGAATCTGGTCATAACTTTAGTTGCTAACTGGGTATATAATTTTTGAGCTACCTTAACCTTCTCTATGAATCAATTGAAAAATGGGGATGATATCCCTGTTGACAAACAATCTCTATAGATTCTATTTTCTTTTCTCTGCTCTTTTCTCCAGTACCAATTTCCTAGTTCAACCCTTTTATCATCCTTGGTCTATGATGCTCTAGCCACTCAAATTATGGTCTGCAGCCAAACAACAGCTTGCTAGAAATGCAGAATCTTGGTCTATACTCCAAATCTATCAAATTCTTTAAAAGGAATTTGCATTTTAACCAGATCTTTAGGTACTAACATTACATTAAAATTTGAGAAGCAGTGACCTAAACTAATTACAGCCTTTTGGCTCGTTTCTCTGTCTCAACTGTGGGTCCTTCCAGTCCACCTCTGCATTCCACCAAGGAAGGTCTTTTCAATAGGCCAAGCTGGTTATATTACTTTTCTATTTTAAATTCCTCCCTTTTATGAAATAGCAATATGGAAAGAGCACAAGCATGTCTTACTTGAACCATCTATGAGTTTTGTGATTTTTGACAAATGATTCAAACTTTTCTTGGTTTCAGTTTCCTTGATTCATAAAATGACAGTACAAATGCCTAACCTCAAAGGGTCAGGATGAGGATTAAATTAGTGTTTATATGCAGAAATTTTGCAGATGAGAATGTGATGTCTGAGGTTTAGTTCTGAATAGTCCATGGCAGTGGGGAGGGTGTGGATGGGGATACAAATGAAACAAGACCAGAGTGGCATATTGTGTCTTCAAAGTATGGCTGCAACAATATCTCCTATCACACGTGCTCTTCTGCAATGTATCCTTGACACTCTCCACTTTAAGATGAGAGCCTAAACAAACACTTGTTGGATCTTGAAAACATTATGTTAAGTGAAAGAAGCCAGACACAAAATGTTACTGAAAAACTATACAGTATTGGTGTTTTTCTTTTTGGCTTACTTCACTTTGTATAATAGGCTCCAGTTTCATCCACCTCATTAGAACTGATTCAAATGTATTCTTTTTAATGGCTGAGTAATACTCCATTGTGTATATGTACCACAGCTTTCTTATCCATTCATCTACTGATGGACATCTAGGTTGCTTCCATGTCCTGGCTATTATAAACAGTGCTTTGATGAACATTGGGGTACATGTGTCTCTTTCAAAAAAAAATAATAAAAAAATTAAAAAAAACTATACAGGAACATTCATAGTTGCATTATTCATAATAACCAAAAAGTTGGGGGGGAACACTCAAATGTCCATCAATGGATGAACAAATAAACAAAATATGTAGTATACCCATACAATGGAATATTATTCATCCACAAAAAGGAATGAATGACTTGAAAGAAGCCAGACACAAAAGGCCACATGATTCTACTTATCTGAAATACCCAAAATAGGTAAAAAATATAGAAAGAGAAAGCATACCGGTGGTTGCCAAAGGCAACCTTTAAGAGATTGAACCTAATTCTAGTTGCCTTGAATCTTAGCATGTACAGTCTTATAACTCACTGATAACCAATGTGGCAGAAGTTATGCTCTGTGACTTCTAAGGTGATATCAGAAGAAGTTATGGACCTTTCACCTAGTTCTTTTGAGAAACTTGCTCAGGGAGAAACCAGCAAGTAGTCTGACTACCCTGAGATCACCATACCAGAAAGACTATATGTACATACTCTAGTCCACATTCTAACTCATCTCAGCCTTCCAGCCATTCCCATCAAGCCACCAGATGTAGGAGTGAAGCTGTCTTTGGCCCTCTGTATCAGCAAATCCACCAGCTGAGTGGCCTCAGTTGGTGCTATAAAGGGTAGAATTTCCCTGCCCAAATTCCTGGCCCCCACAACTCATGGGATATAATAAAATGGTTGTTTTATGCCACTAAGTGTAGAGGGCAGTTTTTTATGCAGCAACAGATAACCAGAACAATTGGTATGAGCTGATAATTGTTGAAGCTGGGTAATGGATACATGGAAGTTCATTATAACAATCTCTCTACTTCTGTTTTTCATAACAAAGC
Source organism: Bos grunniens (assembly GCF_055505025.1). Classification (NCBI taxonomy): domain Eukaryota; kingdom Metazoa; phylum Chordata; class Mammalia; order Artiodactyla; family Bovidae; genus Bos; species Bos grunniens. Next base: position 79,480,423 of record NC_141194.1, on the reverse strand, counting down.
TTTAAAAAAATATATATAAAGTACTCAGCTCAAAGTTGGTCATCAATCAATATTAGCTATTTTTTTTTGCCTCACCATGCTGCATGTGGGATCTTAGTTCCTCAACCAAGGATTGAATCCATGCCCCCTGCAGTGGAAGCATGGAGTCCTAATCACTGGACCACTGGGGAAGTCCAATAATACTTATTATTTTTGTGAATGGAAGTAGTCAACAAATGATAGCTGTTATTGTGAATGGAAAAACATTGAAATTGGTTAGTTAACAGCATTTAGGGTCCTCTCTCCTGCTGACTTCTTCAAACCCATCCCTTGTTAACTCATACCCTTCGATTCACTCCCATATGCTCTAGAAATTACCAAAATACTTATAGTTCCTAGAATGTGGTGTGCTAATTTATTCCTACAAGATACTGTCTATGTTGCTTTCTCTTTTGAGGGATATTTATCCATCATGGTTTCCTTATAATCTTTCAACATTCAGCTCAAGTGTAACGCCATCCAGGAAGCTTTTTCTGACACAGATGTAGAATTTTTTCCTCCTGTTGTTAGGCTCCTAAATACTTTTTACAAGGCATCAGCACTATTTATAATGCTTATGTGCCTTATTTGTCTGTTTCCCTTTCCCAGAATGTGAACTCTTTCCCACTGTGCTGTGTGGGATTCAGCAGATGAACGTGCTAAAATCTCAACCTTCTTGAAGCTTATGGTGCAAATAGGGAAGCCAGACAATAAACAAGTAAATCTATAATTAAATTGTGATAAGTCCAATGATGGATACATGCAGGATATGACAATAATGAGTGAAGAAAAGCAAACTCCTCTCTGATAAATATGACATTTGTGTTGAGACTAGAAACATGAGTAGGAGTTAACCTTATTCACAAGCCAGGCCTAGCCAAAGGCCTGGCATATAGTAGAATGAATTTTCTGTGTTCTGTGTTTTAGCTCACAAGTTTCATGTGAGAATCACATGGGATAGCATTGGCAAAAGTTTACTGGAGAGTATAAAGTGCAACAAAATGCAACTTCACTACAAATTATATCCTGAGGGCTAGGAAGTGCTCTTAGAATTCACTCTTTTCTTAGAGTGAGACTCAGAAAACTTCTGCAGACAAGCAAGTTCTGCCCTGGCCAAGGGTATCTAGTCATACAAACTTCTCCACAAACATAATTTTCTCATTCTGTTTGAATCATCAGCATGGCCTTTAATAAGATACAGGAGGGAGTAGACACATGGCTTGTGTGGGCGTAGATTTGGATGAAGTCCTATGGCAGGAAGGGAGCCAGCTCTAGTACATTGCCTGGATGATCAAACTGGATGACTTTCAAGAATGGAGGAGGATGCTCAAGAGAGTGGCAAGTGGGGAAGATGATTAAAAATAGTAATTTTAACACCGTATATACCCCTCACTGATTCTGTGCTTAAGTGTTTGAATTCTTCCCCTTTCTTTACCTCCCTGACTTATAATTGGCCAAATATTTCCTGTTTGCAGTAAGACCAGAAGAAAATTAATATATATTTGTCTACTAGGGCTTCCCTGGTGGCTCAGTTTGTAAAGAATCCACCTGCAATACAGGAGACTGCTTGCAACAAAAAAGACCAGGGTTCTATCCCTAGGTCAGGAAGATCCTCTGGAGAAGGAAAGGGCAACCCACTCCAGTATTCTTGCCCAGAGAATTCCATGGACAGAGGAGCCTGGTGGGCTACAGTCCATGGGGTCACAGAGACAAACACCACTGAGTGACTAACACTTTCACACTACCTTTTCTGATTTAATAATTTTATTTGGGCTCCTTACTTGATATTACTGTTTTAAAGTCTTAATGTTTTGGTGTAATAAATTTTATACCCCAATGATTATAAATTTATATTTCCATGGTATCTTGGTGGCTATTCTAACTATCCTAAGGAACATTGGGAGACATCTTGAGAAACTGCAATACAGTACAAGTGTGTTCACCTGAATAGTCTTGAGGAAAAGGTCCCTTTGTGATGTAAAAAATATTGATGTCTCTTGGAAAAGAACCAAGTTCAGACATGGGATGTGCATTAGTTTAAAAAGATTAACAGGTGGAAATTGTAAGACAAAAAGATACTTACAGATCTCTGGATTCACAAATGAGTAATTAAAATAGTGCTTAATATTATCATTAATAAATACTTGAGGAAGAAAGAAGAGTGAGAATAAATGATGAATAAAATGCGGTTAGGTAGAAATGATTTGGAAAAGAACTAATTAGTAAGTCAACTGATTGACCAGTGCACACAAAGTCAAAGAAAGACCTATTGTGTACCCAGTACTGAGATGGGCCGGACACTACCAGCTCCCCTTATAAAGCTATTGCCACTAGTCCTGTCATCTTTGCCTGCTACTCAAGTGGAGGTAGGCCTAAGTTCAAAAAAGGAGCCCCCTTCACTTGGTTACTATATGTGTTGTCTCTGCATTAAGTATCTCCAGCAGTCTCCAGGGACAAGATGCTCTGACTTCTGATAACTGGACACAGCTCTGGCAAGGAATATTTAGGCAGTAGAGATTGTTCCATTAAGAACATGACAAAATCTCTTAGAGCTACCATAGTGTCTTTATTTTGATTTTACATCATTAAATTATACTGTGATATAAAATCTATACAGTAAGTTGTTTCTCTGAATAGATCTCCTGACCAAGGAGATAACCTATGGAGAAAACAGGCAGTTCACATTTGGATTTTGGTGCAGTTCAGATTTGGAATGGTATAAGCCAGTTATCTGGACTCAGTCATCCTTGAGTAAGATGACTCTCAAAGTTTTGGACCCACAAGAGCTGAGAGGGAAGACACTTGACCTTTGAGAGCCAATTTCCTCTTCTCCCACTCCATATGGACTAATGTGACCATCCATAAATCCTCTTTCCAGATTTGCCTTTCTCTCCCTTATACCATTGCCAACAGGCCCTACTTCTGCTCTTCTACCACAGCCCAGCAATCTTTACTTCGCACCCCAAATTGGTTTTTGGAATTGACTCTAATAGAAACCTTTCAAACAGGATAGTCTGTTCAATATTCTGTTGTGCCCAATAACTATAGGAATTACAGTCCAGTGGGCTGCTCTTTATAGTGACCATTAAAGTGTTGTTCACTGCCTTTTATTTTTAAGATGCTGAGAACCCACTGTATAGTATTTTATTGTTCTTACACAGTAATAGAAAATGGCTCCAGCATATATTTTTATGTTTCCTTCTTGAAAATTAAAAACTGATGATTCATAACTGTGTCTGTAGGAAGCAAGGCAAGGCTTCCAAAACGTGTTAACTGTGAAGACCTGGTGAAGATGCTCAAGATGAAGGGGCTGGGGACAAGAGAGTTGAGAAGGGCTTGAGAATGGCACAGGAATTCCCTTGAAACTACTTTGAAACCACATTAGAAATTAAGGAAGAGAAAGGAAAGACTTAGTTTGGACTTGGCAGAACCACAGCCACACTCATGGGTATTCCTTGCCAGGATTTACATGTACAATTCTGTAGATTCAGGCAAAAAGTCAGGTTACAATACTGCATAGACAAGTTCTCCAGTGACACATCAAATCATCCTTTGAGAATCTGTCAATCTGGATGTAGTTTCTTTTCATGCCCCAAGATGGAGCTGAAGCAATGCTATCTTATGCAAACTCAATGTATTTGGAAGAATACAGGACCTTCTGCATGTTCACACAGCAAGTGCAAAGGAAAAGGAAGCATTGTGTTTTTTCTTCTAAGGCATCATGTTTCACAGCTGAGTAACATGTTGTAGTATGAGGGAAGTACAGAATCACTGCAACTGTTTGGACTGGCTTTTTTTTCTCAGAACGGTCACACTATCTTCTCTGGAAAGGAAAGCCTACATTCCATAGCAGGCCACAGGTGAGGTTTTGAGGGCCAGGGATTTGTTTCTCTCCCTTGCCATCCTTGTAACTCAGGTTTTCACCATTCAAGAGGAATAAAGGATAGATTGAGAGATCCTGAGTGGGCCAAAAGTCTGACAAATAACCAGATGTTTTCATAAAATGAAGGAGTTTGGTAATTGCCAATTTAGCCTGGTTCTGCTTCCAGCTGGTTCCCTTTTCAGCTGACTGGCCCAAGTAACTATTGAGATTATTAAAGAATCTAAGGGCTGAGGTGAGAGGAGTTTGATTTTCCATTTCCTGCTCACTTGGATAACTATTTCCTCCTAAGCAAGGAGCTAAGTAATACATCATCATTGCTTTTTTTTTTTAATGAAGGAAATAGATTTTCAATCTGTTTCTTAAATATAAGGACCTTTTAGCATACAGTGAATCTTCAAAATATCTAATATTTAAATAGAGCCAAGACTAAGGGAAAAAAAGGATGTGGGGTTTATAGAGTCACAGAGTCTTTGGCATATTATATGATTATTTATTAGTTATTGAGCACTTGCTATGGACAAGCCACTGAATTAACCATTCTACATCATTTATTAATCATCACAACAACTCTATGAAGTAGCTACAATTATTATCCCCATTTTTCAGATGGGGAAACTGAAGCTTACAGAGGTTACCCAAGCCCCAAGTTAGGAAGTGGTCAAACTAGGTGTCTTACTTTAAAAAGTTGTCTTCTTAATCACTGTGCTACACAGTACATGAGGGATGTTAACTTGAATACCTTCAGGGCCTGAAAAACATTAATAGTGAACACCATTATTGAGGGCTTATCATATGCTAGGCCTTGTTCTACACTCTCTATATGTATCAACTCATATTTATCCTCTAACTCTCACAACCCCCAAATGAAGATACTATTATTTTACAGATAAGAAAATTGAGGCACGAAGAACTAAATTTCTTACATTCATAAAACTGATAAGTGATGTAGCCTGGGCTACACATTTTGCCAAAATCCATCCTCTTAATCACTATGCTGCATTGAAAGTAATATGTTCATGTCAGAATGAGGCAGCCCAGTCCACTTTGAGGATCAGCTTTCTTTGTTAGAAAGTTGGACCTGTAGCTCTAGGGAACTTCTCAGAAGCAAACAGTAGGGTTCAGGAGTCCAACTTTGGCCGAGACTCTTGCTCAATTCCTTCCCCAAATGCATGTCCCCATTACCCTTTAACCTGCATCCTTGAGCAACTGATATATGGAGAGTTCAGTACTGCCACATCTCAGCTGTGCCTTTAATGTCTGATGAATCTGCTAGCACACTATGTTTTCCATTTGATCTAAAAAAGATCTAATGAGAGATCATTTCCCGATAATACATTGTCTGCTTTCAACATCACTAGGAAAGCACTTTGCTCCAAACAATCCCTATTTTGGTATAATTGCCTTTGAAAAGGCGGGCAGAAAAGGCAGCAGAAACTCCTCAGAGTTTGGTTCTGATTTCCTGAGGTGTTCCATTTCAGAAGAGGCCCCTGACAACAGGCAGAGAATAAAAACAAGTGTGGTCTGGGGCAGACAGTGTTTTTCAAACAGTTGGCTAAATCTCTCCTGGCAGCCGGGAAGCAGCTGAATCATCAAACGCTAGGCCTCTAACTAGAGGGAGGCTGGGCTGTATTGAAGTGCATTCCAGACTGCCTGTGAAACCAGAGATCTGCTGCTGCTTCACCAGTGCTGGCACTCTTCCAAGGGCTGGTGTGGCTGAACTCATCAAAGCCTGATTTCATCTCTTCTCTCTTTCCTCCTTTTTGTGATTTCCCACATAGTGTTCCCCTGCCTTTGTATGAAATATTTGAATGACTTTTAGGGTCATCTCAGGTACAGCCTCCACTCTGCAAGCTGAAGTTAATGAAATCCATTTCCTGGTCGGAAAGTCAAAATAGCAGAGAAGAAAGTCACTGGGATGGAGCACTCAGGGGATGGATGAGATTGGGCAGACATTCTTTTCCAAAAGGCAGGAATGACCTAGGCATTCAGAAATTGAAATCCAGATGTTTGGACAAAACCTTAGGTCCAATTTGAATCTTAGAAGTGTTGAAATCATTTATGAAATCCTTGGACTAAAACTTCAGAGAGTGGAGGGTAAGGAAGGGGGCCTAAGTAGGGTAATTCATCTTGAAAATAAATAGATCACCCATTCATATCAGAAACAAAACAAATGTTTGGACTCCCTACACAGGAAGAATGAACAATATTTGCTGTGTCTTTTAAGATGACAGATATGTACCATTCTGAGCCTAATTATGAATGAGTACAAAGATATCTTCTTTGTTTCTCCATCTCTGCAAATATGCAGATAATTTAATTTAATTACATTTGCCCCTAATAACTAAGGGGGAAGATCTAGTGACTTATTTACAGTGCCAAGTTGGGTACTGATCAGAACCTGGAGCTGACCTCAACCTGCTGAGATAGGTTTTTTAACCTAAAGGAGTGCTTTGTAAGGAAGGAGACTTCTTTGCTGTTAGCAATAAACTGAGAACACGTGAGTAGGGGGGAGGTGGTGAGTTGGAAAGAACCTTTAAATTCCACAATACTATAATCCATTGTCTGGACTCTGATGGGAAAAATAAACTGAATTGTCCTCCCCTCAGTTCTTGCCAAGAGCATTCCTTCTCCAGTGTGTTCTCCCTGACCCCACCCCTAATAATAATAATGTGTGTTGTTTTTCTGAAACTCCAAAGAACTCTCACACACTTTTATATTTGATCTATACAACTTGGAGAGGATGGAAAGGAGAGATGTCCTTTTATACAGATGAGAGCACTGAGCCCCAAAGAAATTAATTGGTGTGCTCAAAGTCACACAAGGATATTAGATGTAGAGCCAGGTCCACTAGGTCATTAGGGCCTGAGGCTATTACTCCTTTTACACACCAAACCATCCTGGTTTAGAGTACTGGTTCTCAAATTTTCAGGTCTATCAGAATCACCTGGGAAGCATTTCACAAATGTAGATTTATAGACTTTACTGTCAGAAGTAAAGTACGTCTGGATAGGTGTTCAGAATCTGCATTTTTAACAAGGTTGCAAATGTTTCTAATATAAGTGGTCTTTGGGCCATACCTCAAATGACAATAAATCCATAAGCCCTGAGCTGTTCAGAGATTTGGCTTCCCTGGTGGCTCAGATGGTAAAGAATCCACCTGCAATGGAGAAGACCCAGCTTCCATCCCTAGGTTGGGAAGACCTCCTGGAGGAAAGTATGGCAACACACTCCAGTATCCTTGCCTGGAGAATCCCATGGACAGAGGAGCTTTGCAGGCTATAGTCCATGGGGTCACAAAGAGTTGGACACAACTGAGCAACTAACACTTCACTTCAAATGACAGTGAATCCATAAGCCCTGAATTGTTCAGATATTTCATTTAACTCTCTATAGATAATCTTTTTTAAAAAAATAATTATCATTTTTGGCTGTGGTGGGTCTTCATTGCTGCATGGGCTTTTCTCTAGTTTTGGCAATTGGGGGCTACCCTCTAGTTGCCATACACTGGCTTCTTTTGTTACAGAGCACAGGCTCTAAGTGTATGGTGTTTAGTAGTTATGACTCCCAGGCTCAATAGCTGTGGCACATGGGCTTAGTGGTTCTGTGGCATATGGGATCTTCTTGGATCAGGGATCAAACCCTTGTCTCCTGCATTGGCAGGCAGATTCTTTACCACTGGGCCACCAGGGAAGTCCTCTGTAGATTATCTTTTAATTAAAAGTTCACATAGGAATAGAAGAAAACTAATAGGGCCATTGTTAAAAGGATCATGAAATGAGAGGGTCAGAGAGAGTAGAGGTTGTCTTTGGCAAAGGACACTTGCTCCTCCAACTGTCTCCCTCCAAAGTCCCTTTTCCACATGAAGATTGAGTCAAACATCAAAGGAATCCCTGAAGATAAGGATATCTTGGAAACTGATCCTTGAGACATGTGGCCAATGGCTAAAGAAAGGGACTTTGCAAACATGGCATAGGGGCGACTCTAGGTAAATAGAACGGATGTACATGAGCTCCAGGTGTTTGTTATTAATAGCACAACTGGTAGGTTCCTTACACTGGAATCAAATTGCCTGGATTTGAATTCTCCCTCTTCCAATTATCAGCTGTGTAACCTTCGGAGAAGGCAATGACACCCCAGTCCGGTACTCTTGCCTGGAAAATCCCATGGGTGGAGGAGCCTGGTAGGCTGCCGTCCACGGGTCGCTAAGAGTCAGACATGACTGAGCGACTTCACTTTCACTTTTCACTTTCATGCATTAGAGAAGGAAATGGCAACCCACTCCAGTGTTCTTGCCTGGAGAATCCCAGGGACGGGGGAGCCTAGTGGGCTGCCGTCTATGGGGTCGCACAGAGTCGGATGTGAATGAAGCGAGTTAGCAGCAGCAGCAGCAGCCTTAGGAAAGGGGGATTCCCAGGTAGCTCAGTTGTAAAGAATTCGCCTGCCAATGCAGGAGACACGGGTTGAATCCCCAGGTTGGGAAGATCCTTTGGAGAAGGCAATGGAAACCCACTCTAGTACTCTTGCCTGGAGAATCCCATGGACAGAGGATCCTGGTGGGCTATGGTCCAAGTAGTCACAAGGAGTTGGACACGACTGAGCACACACGCAGACAACCTTGGGAAAGTCACATAACCTTTCCATGGCTTAGTTTCCTCATTGATAAAATGGAGATAAAGTTACCATATATTTCATGGTGTTATTGTAAAGATTAAATGAAAGAACATATGTATACCACTTAGAACAGTGCTGGCATCTAATTACAATTTTCCTGAGTCATCAATGAACTGCAATTAATAAAGATTGGCTTGTGCCTAGAATCAGTTATTCCAGTGATTTTCATGCCTGCCTATGCCTATGAAGAGCCATAGATGGCACTATTGTGGCAGTCTGCTAAGTCCCTTTTCCAGACTGAAAGATGAATCCTGATGAGATATGGGTCTTCAAGTGGCAGCACCACAGGGCAAAGAGACATTTGATCACTAAAGACAATACATTCTCTCTCAAAAATTATTCAGTGGAATTTAATATAAGTCTGGTCAGTGGCAGTAATAGCAAAGCATACATTCAAAGCACTGTGGGCAATGCAATTATTCCTCTCTTAACATATTCATCATGATTATGAAGATGATGGAAGGGCACTGAGGCTCCTCCAAGAGGATAAGGATGGTCTTTGGGGACATAGCCTCAGTCAGCTGCCCGGCATGGCATGGTGGCTGGTTATAGGTGTATGGGTTATTCCTATATGAGCTTTTAATTAAAAATCCAGAGACTGGCTTTCCAGAATTTGCTTATGGGTAGTATTTTGGGATTTTGACAGTTGGTAGCCTTATGGGAAGAGCTTCCCTGATGCCTCAACAGTAAAGAATCTGCCTGCCAGTGCAGGAGATGCAGGGCAGGTTCAGTCTTTGGGTGGGGAAGATTCCCTAGGGGAGGAAATGGCAACCTGCTCAAGTATTCTTGCCTGGAAAATCCCATGACATAGGAGGCTGGTGGGCTATAGTTCATGGGGACACGACTTAGCAAGTAAACAACAACCACAAGATTTATGGGAAGTGTATTAGATGTCTGGAGACCCTAGGGTATAGGGATGTGTGTGGGTTGAAGAGAAGAGGGAGAAATAGAGAGGTTGGAGAAAATAGAAGTTGACAAAGACAGAGGGCAATGATATGAATACGCTTTGGGTGAGAGTGGGGGCTGTGGATGAAAAGCAAGAGAAGAGAATTTTTGAGAGGGGATGGTGGGAGACAGGGAAGATCTAGAATTATGTCCAGAATCTAGAAGCTTCTGAAGCACATCACGTCTCACAGGAAATGCAGTGTCATCCTAGCCTAAGTCAGTGCACCTACCAGCAGCTTTGCTCCCTGTTGTCTGTATGGTCACTCACACTCACAGGAACATCTACTTCCACGCCCCCAAGTCATTTCATGGTATGTTCATCTGTACCTCTGCTGCTTATGTGAAGGACAGCCAGCCCACAAGGCATCAGAGTACTAACAAGTAGCTTAGGTCAAAGTGCAAGGGAAACATTGGCAAATATAAGATACTTATATTTGTAAGTGTCTGGTACCAATTATAGCCAGTTAGCACTTAAGCATTCAAGAGGCTAGGAGCAGTGGTATCAATATGGAGGTCCAGAGGCTTGTGTCTTTGATGAGGTGCATATGTGCATCTAAATAACACACTTGCACATAGAAATCTTTCAGTAACTGGCTGCTTTCATGAAACTGATGTAAGAAGGATAAGTCCATTCCTGGAGTTCTCTTTCAACAGGTTCAGTTACATAGTGAAAACTGTTCACAGATCAGACCATTTATTCCCGAATGAGTGTCTGTTTGGCCTGTACCCAAGGCCTGCTAGGCTACAAGGCAATGGTGGCTGCAGGAGCAGCTTTGGCTACTGTGCTTTTCATGCACATGAGGTTCCCACATTTTACCCTTGGAATCAGATAGTCCTTTGCAGAATACATTGAATTTGAAGGATTTTTTTTTTCATGTCTTTTGCAGCCTCCAAAAACACCCAAGGATTTTATTATAATCATAGCTCAGTTGAACTTTGACTAGATTTTATACAGACCAAAGTTCAGTTTAATCACTTACACAGAAGGACATCATGAAATATGTTTTCATTCTGATTATTTTGCACCTAACTGGGAGACAACTACCAAATAAAAAGGCTTTCAGGATTTTTCTATTAGACTATAAAGTCTCTTTAATTCTTTGATAGATGTACAGTTTGAATGAATTAAAGCCAGGGTTTTCAGGAGGCCAGAAAAGAAGGCTAGAATTAATGGAAATTAATAGTTTTGCCTTTTGGAGACAAATCAAATAGGCAGAACTATTTATCCAGAGCCAGGTTCTTAAAAATACCTAGTGAAACAAAGAATATAGGCATATCCTTTCGTACTTCATAGTAATACAATGCAGTGACTGGCTTTGGTGATATACACTGTTTTAAAAATAATCTTCAGCAAGTTACAGGCAACAGTATGGTTTGTAAAAGTAAATCATCTATGCCTTGTGTCCAGGATGTACGATTCAGAAATCCTGATTTTATATGCTGGCATGAAGATATGCACAGGCCCTGATTTATAGAACTTTAAAAAAAATGTGGTTGAGCTCTACAAAACCTTCCTTGTACCCCCCAAGTTGAGTGAAATGTCCACTGATATATTTCTGTGTACTTACCTGTTTAGATATCTGTCATTCATAATGCATTGTAAGGTCCTTGAGAGCAGAGACTGTAGTCTGCTCATATGTAAAACACCACTACCAACATAAAGTAGGCATTAAATAAATATTTGTTAAACTGTTGATGGAAGTCAGGCAGTGGGGCAAATGAAAATTGGACAGGGAAGCGGCCTAAAATGAACATTAAAACATTGTGCACTTTTTAGTCTGCTCTCCATGATTTGCATAAAAAAATTTGTGATCCTGAAGCTGAGCCCACCTGTATGGCAGGGCCAGGTTTATATAATATGACGAAAGAGCCTATCTTGCTAAATTTCTCTCTCCTAAACTTCATCATTTAATTCTATCCTCTGTCCTGAAACCTCAGGATAATAAGATGCCTTTTGTAAAGTTCATGAATCTTGGAGGACCTTCCTGGTGATCAGTCTTTCATATCCTAGTATGAAATTGTTGGACCAGGTTGCTCTACTCTTAACACCCAACTGAGATTAGCACTGAGGAAAAAAGAATTTTAAAGAGGTGGAAGGATGAGAGATAGTGCCAGATTGAAAGGGAAGTATGTTGGAGCGTGGGGATAAACAGTCTGGTAGCTTACTGCAGATCCAGGTCCTAAGTGATGTAGGGGCTGGAAGTGAATCATATGTATAGATGCAGAAAATAATTTGGTGACAGAATCAAATTTAGAATCAAATCATAGATGATAAGAGTTAGGATTCTTACCTAGGATACCTTTAATGCCAACAGGGTGTGGAGCTATAGAAAGGTGAAATGACTTTCCCAAGGTCACATAACTATTTCTTGGTCGAGTTAGAAATAAAATCAACAGAACTTTAATCTTTTCACCATACCAACAATTAAGTTCAGTTTTAGAGCTCATTAAGCATTTACTACATACTCTGCACGATGCTACACACACAGCTGGGAGTTCAAGTTCCATTTACGATATTTTACCACTATGAAGTCTTCTATTTTCCTTTCTGGTAATAAGGACTTCTTACTGTGAAAGCCAAAATACACGAACAACTTTCCTAATTTGTGCTGGGACATTGGAATTTAGAGATAATGAATGAAAGTCTCTGTCTTACAGGAGATTCAAACCAACCAGGGTAACAAATTTAATAAAGTCAGTTATAAGGAACTAACTCCTCTCTTTGGAATCAACTTAAATATCTCCTTCTCCAGATCTATGTAGTCACCAGATCTATGTAGTAACAAAATCATGTAGATTCTGATTTCATAGTGTCTTCCTGATCTGCTCTTTACTTATATAGCCTTCATTTGTATCTTAGTCTGCCTTCTTATCACCTCTCATATGGATTATTACAATAATCTCTATATTGATGTTCCTATACCTATTTTCTCTTGTACTTCCATTAATGCACACCTATGTCAGATTAATATTCCTATAACATTACTTTATGTTCACACACCACAAATCTAGTCAAAAGCAGTTAATGTTCCCCACTGACCAAGATTAAAGGCCAAATTTTAATCCTGACTTCACAGTCGTGCCATTTGTCCTCCTTTGTAGTCATCTGTTTATGGACATGCCTTGTCCCTGACACTAGATTGTAAAGTCATAAGGGCAGGGATGCTAGCTTCTTGTCTTTCAACTCCTATATCCTAGCACAGATTAGGCACTCCATAAATGTTTCTTGCTGATGATAATCACTTCCTATTATACTAAAATATTATCACTTAATGTCCATAATCAAACTTACAGAAGACTTCTCTGCATTTGCTAAAGGCGTTTGTAATTTGTTATTTGATTTAATCTTTGTAACCATTAATTTTCAGAATAATATTTCTTATTATCTATAGTTTCAAACACATTCACATAGAGTTAAGTCAAGCTTTGGAGGAGACTGACTAAATTCCTTAGTATGTACCCCAAACACATACACTATTATGATTTGACTTGCCTCTCAGTGTTTAAGCTTAAATCTGTCTTATCACTACTAAATATACAACCCATTCTGGCCAAGAATACTAAGAGGAACAAATAACTCTCCCTTCTCTTTATGCTTGTTCTTTGTGCTGGTTCCCACAGTGGGTATACTCCCAATGGATCCATTGGGAGTCAAGAAGAGTTTTAGCTGAAGACAAATGATGGATTATACTCACTCAGAGAAATTCCATACTCATTTTTTAACCAGCTGGGAAGCAAGATGTCAAGAAAAATGATTGACTTAGCAATCAGAATAATAAGGTTCTAGATCTGGTTTTGCTGCCAACTAACAGTATGATCTTAAAGTCATATAAACACTTACTGTGAATCTATTTGCACATCTATCAAACAAAGGGGTAATGGATTTGATTCAGTCAATTTACAGAACTTTGATGGTTGTTGAATACATGATAAGCATGGTACAAGGCACTTTAAGGAATAGAAACATGAACCAGACATGAGTTTCTGTCCTTGAGAAGATTATAAATCTAGAAAGCAAAGTTATGTGCCCAAAGGATTGAAATACAAGGTAAACAGGCATAAGAACTGTGAAATAGACACAGATAAAGAATGCAATGATATCGCAGATCCCTTGAGCTTAATATGATTTACAATTAATTTTTCATGGAGGAAACACTTCCCTTCCCAAAACAGAGATATTGTGATTATTTATTAAAGTGTTTCCTGCACAATGTGCATTACCTCCTACATCTTTGGGAAAGTTAGGAGAGCCCAACCGAGTGATTTTGACCTTAATCACAAGGAATTGGAAAAAGTACTTTGCAATATATTGGAAAAAGAAAGTGTTAACAGTCTTTAACAAGTCAGAAAAAGAAAACAACAGGAATTTTTTAAATTAGATGCTTTTTTTCTCTTGGCCACCTGTGGGATCTTAGTTCCCTGACCAGGGATTGAACCCATGCCTCCTGCAGTGGAAATGCAGAGTCTTAACCACTGGACCACCAGAGAAGGCCTAGAGGCATTTTTAAAAGTAATTTTTTATAAAAAAAAGTTAAGACAAAAATCAAATCACACATGACTGAGTCTCTGCTATACTTCTAGTCCTCCTCGAGAGGTGATAGAAGCTAAAAATGAAACTCAATGTATGGTGCCCTTCCTCGTGTAGGTAGGGAGATAAAGACTAATTACACAGAGGATGATTTTTAAGCAATTTGGTGTAAAATTACATAGTACAAACTTGATAACATAGCAGGTATGAGAAGAGAAACATTGCAATGGTGGAATGATCTGTCTTTAGAATAGTCATATCTGTGTTTAGAGCCTTTTCTACCACTTACTGGCTTTGTGACCATGGGCCTATTGCTTAAGTTCCTGTTGGAACTCAGTTTCCTCAACTGCACAATGAGTATAATTGTGGAACGTGCTATGCAGTTTTTTTGTGAAGATTAAATGAGCTAATGCATGTAAAGCACCAAACACAGTGTCTGGCCCATAGAGATACTCAATGGCTGTTTGTTGGAAGTGATAATAAAGAGGGCTTGAAATACCTGAGGAAGAAATTCAGCCCAATAAGGGCATTTACAGATGGAAGAGAAGAGGGAGTAGGAAAATATAGGAATGAAATCTGGTTATAATTTTGACCTATAAGGAAAAAATCAAAAGAGAAGGATATGTATTATCTTATATACTTCCACAATATATATGTGTGTGTGTTAGTCACTCAGCAGTGTCCAACTCTTTGTGGTGCCATAGTCTGTCCATGGTATTTTCTAGGCAAGAATACTGGCATGGGTAGCCATTCCCTTCTCCAGGGGATCTTCCTGACCCAGGGATTGAATCCAGGTCTCCCACATCGCAGGCAGATTCTTTACCATCTGCGCTACTTGGGAAGCCGATGTCTAGTGATAACAATCTATTACTTGTCTGGTTGGCATGTCTCTTCTCAACTTAGTCATTAAACTTTCTCATCAATGAATTGTTAAGTATCATAGCCCTATTGGAATTTGGTTCATGGATCATCAGAGTAAAAGCAAACACAACTTGCTAAACTCAACACATATTCTTTTGATCTATTAGCAACTCCAAATGAGTAAAACTTTGAGAAATACTTTCAAGTAACATAAGTCTGTGGTGTTGGAGAATACTCTGAGAGTCCCTTGGACAGCAAAGAGATCCAACCAGTCCATTCTAAAGGAGATCAGCCCTGGGTGTTCTTTGGAAGGAATGATGCTGAAGCTGAAACTCCAGTACTTTGGCCACCTCATGTGAAGAGTTGACTCATTGGAAAAGACTGATGCTGGGAGGGATTGGGGGCAGGAGGAGAAGGGGACGACAGAGGATGAGATGGCTGGATGGCATCACTGACTTGATGGATGTGAGTTTGAGTGAACTCCGGGAGTTGGTGATGGACAGGGAGGCCTGGCATGCTGTGATTCATGGGGTCATAAAGAGTTGGACATGACTCAGCGACTGAACTGAACTGAACTGAACTCTTTGTTATAGCAACATTTCTAAAATTGTTGATTGGACAACGTATCTGACCAGCCTTGCACCTTTTTCCTTTTTACATAGTTAATATCATGATGACTGGCAGACAAAAAATAGTTTGGCGCTTTGGGATGAAATGTCTTATTAGAAGCAGAAGATACAAATCATCAGAAATAAAATGTGGAAGAAGCTTATCCACTGAGTTCAGTTTTCAAGGAAGAAAATTAAGTACATTATTGAGAATAAGTTGTTTTCTAAGTTTGATATGAACTATAGATATACTGTTTTTGCTGAAGCATAAGGAAACAGCAGTCTCATGGTCTTTGACACACTAGAGATACTGTGGAAACATCCCATCCTACTTTGATTCATGAACTCTGGGTTAGGAAAATTAATTTGGAAAAAACCAAACTCCCTTTATTTAACCTTCCAGTGAAACTGAATTCACTTTGTGTGTCCCATTACTTGACTTTGAGTAGAGGTAACTGTACTTTCTTCCTACAGCCCTGCGTGATTAGAAAAACTCACAACAGCACTTGGCCTCTAGGTTGTCTTAGCCTGACCCAGGCAATCATCCATGGGCATGTTTCCAGGGTTTCAGTTCAGTTCAGTCGCTCAGTTGTGTCCGATTCTTTGCAACCCCATGAATCGCAGCACGCCAGGCCTCCCTGTCCATCACCAACTCCCAGAGTTCACTCAGACTCACATCCATCAAGTCAGTGATGCCATCCAGCTATCTCATCCTCTGTCGTCCCCTTCTCCTCCTGCCCCCAATCCCTCCCAGCATCAGAGTCTTTTCCAATGAGTCAGCTCTTCGCATGAGGTGTCCAAAGTACTGGAGTTTCAGCTTTAGCATCATTCCTTCCAAAGAAATCCCAGGGCTGATTTCCTTCAGAATGGACTGGTTGGATCTCCTTGCAGTCCAAGGGACTCTCAAGAGTCTTCTCCAGCACCACAGTTCAAAAGCATCAATTCTTCCGAGCTCAGCCTTATTCATAGTCCAACTCTCACATCCATACATGACCACAGGAAAAACCATAGCCTTGACTGGATGAACCTTTGTTGGCAAAGTAATGTCTCTGCTTTTGAATATGCTATCCAGGGGTTAGGAGAAAGCTATTTTTTGAGAAATTGATGGCATTTTGTATCAAGGAGGGGGAAAATACATAAAAGCATTTGCAGAGACTGAACACGTTAGAATCAAGTTCTTTTCAGAGAGTTCATCTTTCTGTACACAGCCAGTAATTCTGAGAAGAGAATTACATTTCCTTACCATCTGCAACTGAAAGACTTCTATCATGAAAAGAGATTATTCCCTGAAGGGTGCATTCACTGTTAAAAGAGGAGGCATAAGGCATAGCTTTTGAAATCAATTGTTTGCAATTTCCCAAGTTGATCAGGAGTCAGGCAGCAATTTTAGGGTTTAGTAATCCAAGTGTTCTTAAATAGACTTGAGGCCTGGAGCCACAACCAAGAAGTATGCCATGATCCTGTGGGGGACAAACCCATTATTTCCTCCAAAAGATTTTTAAAGAAACTGTAAAAATAGTCAAGTATGTTTTATGATAAAAAGAATGAGATATTTTGAATAAACAGGCAACAGGATACTGGCACACAAAAAATATAATTAAACTGTAATTTTTAAAAATGTCCTTTCAGCATGTAACATTAATAGGTATTTTTCACAATAAAGATTTAAGATCTTGTCTTTCCATCTGGAGATGGTTTTAACATGAAACTATGGTAGATGAAATGAATAATTTAGCTTGCAAGTCTATGAATTTTATATTCCTTTCCAACTGCGTGTTGTTTTCCTCCCAAGATACCGTCTCTGAGGTTTGCCAATTACAACAGTGTGACTATTTTGAAAGAATGTTCATTTGAGTTCCCAGCAAAAATAATTTCAAGGAGACACTGCCATTCAAAACATTCACAAATGAACTCCATACTTCATTACCTCAATTGCAGGCACAAATATAAAGGCACTATGACTTTTTCATTCAAAACATGTTTTTGACTGAAACAAACAGAAAAATCATGCTTTCTGTTAGAAAATAGATGCCTCAGGAAGTGTTAAGGTAGACTGTTTCTACTGTGAACATGAACTTGACAGTTGTGTTCTGTTACTGACAATGACATATACATTTTGTTTCCTATGGAACCTGTCTTACTACCTCTGACAATTTCATAACTGTTTAGGTTTATAGGCTATATTATATCTGTGCCCATGATAAACCACTGTAGATAAAATGTGCAGAGGAAAGAGAATGTGGTTTATTGGATGCTAAACTAAACTTGAAGTCAGCAGACTTTGGTTCTATTTCTGGCTTTTCTTTGGACAAATCATATCTTCCTTGACCTTGAGCAAGTCATTTACTATCACTCTACCCCAGATGGTGCAATTAGACCTCATTTTAAGAAAACTCCAATACCACAATTTTCCATGTCATAATGTATAAAGTAGGGATTGAATGTAAAATACATTAATTGGAGAACTGCTCATTTGAAGAGCTTCAAAGCCCCTACCTAACAGTACCATCAAAAGTATGGCTAAAAACAAACTCCAGAATAGCACTGGGAATACACAACTCCTATGGCATCAAGTGAGATCTGATGGGCAGTTATGATGAGAAAAAGGGAAACCTAGGAGAAAGATTTGCAGTTATTCTCACTGCTTCCTTTACTTTCTTCTATTCCTTCCTAGTTTTATTTGGAAAGAAGTAGGAATTGCTGAATGTTGTTTTCCCTGAGGACATGCACACTGGTTATGCTGTTGACCAGAGGGAAGTTCAACCTGAACAAGACCAAAGAATAAGTAAGGGTTTTATGGATGAGAGGAAGGGGAACGGTCCATCAACTGCACCTCTGATAATGTAATGGGAGTTTCAGAAGGGGAAACAGGTATGATTGTCAGACTGCCTGGGATTTTTAAGCACATAAGCTATAAACTGAGGAAGGCTTTCTTATCTCTCCTTACTATTCTTTGGAACTCTGCATTCAAATGGGTATATCTTTCCTTTCTCCTTTGCCTTTCATTTCTATTCTTTTCATAGCTCTTTGTAAGGCCTCCTCAGTCAACCATTTTGCCAAAAAGACAAAAAACATTTATTTTCCTTGGGGATGGTCTTGATCCCTGCCTCCTGTACAATGTCACAAACCTCCATCCATAGTTCTTCAGGCACTCTATCGGATCTAATTCCTTGAATCTATTTGTCACTTCCACTGTACAGTCATAGGGGATTTGATTTAGGTATACCTGAATGGTCTAGTGGTTTTCCCTACTTTCTTCAATTTAAGTCTGAATTTGGCCATAAGGAGTTCATGATCTGAGCCACAGTCAGCTCCCAGTCTTGTTTTTGCTGACTCTATAGAGCTTCTCCATCTTTGACTGCAAAGAATATAATCAATCTGATTTCAGTGTTGACCATCTGGTGATGTCCATGTGTAGAGTCTTCTATTGTGTTGTTGGAAGAGAGTGTTCACTATGACCATTGCATTCTCTTAGCAAAACTTTATTAGCCTTTTCCCTGCTTCATTCTGTATTCCAAGGCCAAATTTGCCTGTTACTCCAGGTATTTCTTCCTACTTTTGCATTCCAGACTCATATAATGAAAAATAAATCTTTTTTGGGTGTTAGTTCTAAAAGGTCTTGTAGCTCTTCATGGAACCATACCACTTCAGTTTCTTCATCATTACTGGTTGGGGAATAGACTTGGATTACTATGATATTGAGTGGTTTGTGCTGGAAACAAACAGGGATCATTTTGTCGTTTTTGAGATTGCATCCAAGTACTGCATTCTGGACTCTTTTGTTGAGTATGATGGCTACTCCATTTCTTCTAAGGGATTCTTGTGCACAGTAGTAGATATAATGGTCATCTGAGTTAAATTCACCCGTTCCAGTCCATTCTAGTTCACAGATTCTTAAAATGTCGACATTCACTCTTGCCATCTCCTTTTAACTGCTTCCAATTTTCCTTGATTCATGGACCTAACATTCCAGGTTCCTATGCAATATTGCTCTTTACAGGACTGGACTTTACTTCCATCACCAGTCACATCCAAAACTGGGTGTTGTTTTTGCTTTGGCTATGTCTCTTCATTCTTTCTGAAGTTAGTTCTCCACTGATCTCCAGTAGCATATTGGGCATCTACCGACCTGGGGAATTCATCTTTCAGTATCCTACCTTTTTTTTCTTTTCATACTTTTCATGGGATTCTCAAGGCAAGAATACTGAAGTGGTTTGCCATTCCCTTTTCGAGTTGACCACTTTTTGTCAGAACTCTCCACCATGACCTGTCCATCTTGGGTGGCCCTACATGGCATGGCTCATAGTCTCACTGAGTTGGACAAGGCTGTGGTCCATGTGATCAGATCATGTGAACATTTCATGCAAAGATGGGCACAAAAAAGGACAGAAATGTTATGAACCTAACAGAAGCAGAGGAGAGTGAAAAAGTTGGCTTAAAGTTCAACATTCAGAAAACTAAGATCATGGCGTCTGGTCCCATCACTTCATGGGAAATAGATGGGGAAACAGTGGAAACAGTGTCAGACTTTTTTTTTTGGGGGGGGGGGCTCCAAAATCACTGCAGATGGTGATTGCAGCCATGAAAGTAAAAGACGCTTACTCCTTGGAAGGAAAGTTATGACCAACCTAGATAGCATATTCAAAAGCAGAGACATTACTTTGCCAACAAAGGTCCGTCTAGTCAAAGCTATGGTTTTTTCCAGTAGTCATATATGGATGTGAGAGTTGGACTGTGAAGAAAGCTGAGTGTTGAAGAATTGATGCTTGCCGGGAGCCAGCGTGAGGAACTCCACCCGTGGCAAAGGCCATGAGGAAGGAGGCTCGGCATATGCAAAGGCGGGATCGAGCCTCAGGAGTCCCCCTGGAAATTCTCAAGCATCTACCCCCAAAATCAGAGTCTGCCTACTTTACTGCTTTGTGCTCTCACCTACACACACCTCTGACTTTACGGGGGGCTGTCCCCCATCACCATCTCTCTCTCTGAAGAAGAGTTAACTTGCAGCTCCAGTTAATAAAGTTCCTGGGCATGACAAGAGTGTTTTAGTTCACAAACTCCTTTGGAAGTTCTCTAGCCTGCCTGAACAGGTTCCTCCGGCCACATGTGATTGTTCACAGCCTCCCAACCATGAGAGGCACGAAATGTTATAAACTTTCTAAATACAGATTCCTTTGTGCAGTTAGAAGATTATTAGTATAGTATAGTGAATTGATTAGAAATTATATTGGTGAAAGGTTTTCATTTATTGGACCAATGTTTGCTGCTAAGTTTCCATATCCCTGACCTACCGTGTCCCTGAAAGTGTATTGATTAATATAGTTGGTGTATAGGAATGTAAGTAGTAGCTTTAATGTTTGTAACCTTGGACCCTTGAGTTAATTCTTTTCTTGTTATAGCCCACCACACTTTTGCCCTATAGGAATGCAACTTTATCTAATGCTTTCAGAGGGTGGTGCCTGACTTTAGAATAATCACCTTTAGAGAAAAATAAGTTTTCTGAAGAAAGGGTCATAAAATGTCAACAGGCCTCCTGGCCAGAAGATGATGTAAATCACCTAAACTTTTGCATATGTTAAGTTTGCAGGAAGAAAGCCTGGCTTCGAAAAGGATCAAGGACTGCTGACCTTGCATGACTCTACCCCTTCCCCCATTATCCTCTATGCACAACTTAAGGTATAAAAACTACTTTGGAAAATAAAGTGCAGGCCTTGCTCACCAAAGCTTGGTCTCCCCATGTCTTTCTTTCTCTCACCTGGCTGAATTCCCATCTGGAGCGTGGAGGCTCGCCAAGCCTACTAATTTTGCCTGGGCTTCTAAGATCTGACTGGGGAGGCCTTAGTGTCTCCTGTCCTTCGGGAGAACGGGAGGATGCCTGTGTCCTACGTAGGTGGTGCAAACTTCTTGTCTTGGAGTTTTATTGGTTTTCCATGTAAACCAAGTTATTCAGCCTCTTTTCTCCACTGAATTTTTTCACTGAGCTATCCCTATCTAACCACTCTTTATATCTCTAATTAACACTTAATTAAGCTATTGTCTCCTGATCACCGACGCCATCTCCCCTTTGAATTCCCTGGATCCACTGGGGCTGGACCCCAGCAGATGCTTTTGAACTGTGGTGTTGGAGAAAACTCTTGAGAGTCCCTTGGACTGCAAGGAGATCCAACCAGTCCATTCTAAAGGAGATCAATCCTGGGTGTTCTTTGGAAGGAATGATGCTGAAGCTGAAACTCCAGTACTTTGGCCACCTCATGTGAAGAGTTGACTCATTGGAAAAGACTCTGATGCTGGGAGGGATTGGAGGCAGGAGGAGAAGGGGACGACAGAGGATGAGATAGCTGGATGACATCACTAACTCGATGGACGTGAGTTTGACTGAACTCTGGGAGTTGGTGATGGACAGGGAGGCCTGGCGTGCTGCGATTCATGGGGTCACAAAGAGTCGGACACGTCTGAGCCACTGAACTGAACTCAACAGAAGCAGAAAATATTAAGAAGAGGTGGGAACAATACACAGAAGAACTATAGAAAGAAGAACTATAGAAAAAACTATAGAAAACTATAGAAAAGCTATAGAAAAAAGATCTTCATGACCCAGATAATTACAATGTTGTGACCATTCACCTAGACCCAGACATCCTGCCTTAGTCAAATGGGCCTTAGGAAGCATCACTACAAACAAAGCTAGTGGAGGTGATGGGATTCCAGCTGAGCTATTTCAAATCCTAAACGATGATGTTGTGAAAGTGCTACACTCAATATGCCAGCAAAATTGGAAAACTCAGCAGTGGCCACAGGACTGGAAAAGGTCCCTTTTGATTCCAATCCCAAAGAAAGGCAATGCCAAAAAATTCTCAAACTACCACACAATTGCAGTCATCTCACATGCTAGCAAAATAATGCTCAAAATTCTCCAAGCCAGGCTTCAACAGTACGGCCGTGAACTTCCAGATGTTCAAGCTGGTGTTAGAAAAGGCAGAGGAACCAGAGATCCAATTGCAAACATCCATTAGATCATTGAAAAAGCAAGAGAGTTCCATCTACTTCTACTTTATTGACTATGCCAAAGTCTTTGACTGTGTGGACCACAACTCTGGAAAATTCTTAAAAGAGGTGGGACTACCAGACCACCTGACCAGCCCTTTAAGAAATCTGTGTGCAGTTCAGGAAGCAACATTTAGAACTGGACATGTAACAATAGACTGGATCCAAATCGAGAAAGTGGTATGTCAAGGCTGTATATTGTCACCCTGCTTATTTAACTTATATGCCAAGTACATCATTGGAAATGCCAGGCTGAATGGCAGGCTGGAATCAAGATTACCAGGATACCAGTAACCTCCGATATCAGTAACCGATATCAGATATCAGTAACCTCAGATATTAAGATGACACCACCCTTATGGCAGAAAGTAAAGAAAAACTAAAGAGCCTCTTGATGAAAGTGAAAGAAGAGAGTGAAAAAGTTGGCTTAAAGCTCAATATTCAGACAACTAAGATCATGGCATCTGGTCCCATCACTTCATGGCAAATAGATGGGGAAACAGTGACAGACTTTATTTTGGGGGGGCGCCAAAACCACTGCATATGGTGACTGTAGCCCTCAAATGAAAAGACACTTGTTCCTTGGAAGAAAAGCTATGACCAACCGAGACCTATTAAAAAGCAGAGGCATTACTTTGCCAATAAAGGTCTGTCTATTCAAAGCTATGTTTTTTCCAGTAGTCATGTATGGATGTGAGAGTTGGAATATAAAGAAAGCTGAGCACCAAAAAATTGATGCTTTTGAACTGTGGTGTTGGAGAAGACTCTTGAGAGTCCTTTGGACAGCACAGAGATCCAACCAGTCCATCTTAAAGGAAATCAGTCCTGAATTTTCATTGGAAGGACTGATGCTGAAGCTGAAACTCCAATACTTTGGCCACCTGATGCGAAGAACTAACTCATTTGAAAGGACCTAATGCTGAGAAAGATTGAAGGTAGGAGAAGAAGGGGATGACAGAGGATGAGATGGTTGGATGGTATCACCAACTGAATGGACATGAGTTTGAGTAAACTACGGGAGTTGGTGATGGACAGGGAGGCCTGGGGTGCTGCAGTCCATGGGGTTACGAGAGTCAGACACAACTGAGTGACTGAACTGAACTGGCTGAAGCTATAAATTTAGTTGCTCTTTTTTCCAAGTCTCAGGGTATGACTTTTTTTTTTTTTTTCAAGTTTACTCTAAGGGAAAAAAGAAACAAAAACAAAATCCATGGATGCATTTAATTTATATATTGAAGAATAGTTAGAACAGATTATTTCTATTTTATTTCATGGCCTCAACTGAACCGAGTATAATAATAATATAGAATTAGAGAATTTTGGAGCTGGAAAGAACATTAGAAATAACTGTCATTTTATAGCATGTAATCTACATAGCATGTAAACATGGTGCAGAAAAAGAAAAATGAGTTGCCCAAGATAAAAACTTAGTAAATACTGACACTATAAATCAAATATTCTGAATCTCATTACAGTGATAAATATTGTATTGCGTAGATTTAACATCATATGACCTGGAAAGTTCCTAGAAGTAGTACCATTTGAATTTTCCTTCTTTCTATAAGAGGTCCAACTGCTAAATATGAACTAGTTACCAAGACCATAATTGACTTTGGTTTGATATTCCCCAGTTCTCATTTTGGTTTTGATTTTTTTCTACTAGTATGGCATATGTTATTAATTATTATGATTGTTATTATTCGCTTCAGAAGGATGAAAGAGGAAAAATATTTAAAAGCTGAAATGTGTTATCCAATAAAGTCATAGTATCTTCTACAGAAAAGTTTGAATAGGGAAGAAAATTCCTGATGGTTTATTTTCCTGCCTTAAGATAGCCAGCAAGATTCATGTGTCTAAAGCAATCTCCTACAAATCTGCAGCATTGCAAGGGCCACTGTTGGCACATACAATGCTTCTGGCAAATTACAAAGTGTTACTTCCTGTAGGCAGACAAGTTGAGAAAAAGTGTTCCCTCTTAGAGGATGAAACACAAAACATCATAGCTTCTGGAAGTGCTTGTGCTAGGGGGATTTTCCTACCTCCTTACGATCCATCCAACACTTTTGTGCAGGGTGCACCCTTAAGCAAAAGCATGGGCACTATTCTCTTTATTCCAAATGCCGTTACTTCTGTTTGCATCTTCTTTTTCAGTAATAAGTAAAAACTTAGCTGTGGAAAACACAGTCTTGCTTTTCCTTGGCATGACTTGAATATCAACAAAGATAGGAGCCCCAAGTCTCTGTACTATCCTAGCAATAAGCATGAACTAGTACATTTTATTTTATAATATAAATTTATTTTAATTGGAGGCTAATTACTTTACAATATTGTATTGGTTTTGCCATACATCCACATGAATCTGCCATGGGTGTAGATGTGTTCCCCATCCTGAACCCACTCCCCACCTCCATCCACTTACCATACCTCTGGGTCATCCCAGTGCACCAGCCCCGAGCATCCTGTATCATGCATCGAACCTGGACTGGTGATTCATTTCACATATAATATTACACATGTTTCAATGACATTCTCCCAAATCATCCCACCCTCGCCCTCTCCCACAGAGTTCATAAGACTGTTCTATACATCTGTGTCTCTTTTGCTGTCTCGCATACAGGGTTATCGTTACCATCTTTCTAAATTCCATATATATGTGTTAGTATTGGTGTTTTTCTGGCTTACTTCACTCTGTATAACAGGCTCCAGTTTCATCCATCTAATTATAACTGATTCAAATGTATTTTTTTTAATGGCTGAGTAATACATTGTGTATATGGAGCACAGCTTTCTTATCCATTCGTCTGCTGATGGACATCTAGTTTACTTCCATGTCCTGGCTATTATAAACAGTGCTGCGATGAACATTGGGGTACACGTGTCTCTTTCAATTCTGATTTCCTCAGTGTGTACGCCCAGCAGTGGGATTTCTGGGTCGTATGGCAGTTCCATTTCCAGTTTTTTAAGGAATCTCCACATTGTTCTCCTAGTGGCTGTACTAGTTTGCATTCCCACCAACAGTGTAAGAGGGTTCCCTTTTCTCCACACCCTCTCCAGCTTTTATTGTTTGTAGACTTTTGGATAGCAGCTATTCTGACTGGTGTGAAATGGCACCTCATTGTGGTTTTTGATTTGCATTTCTCTGATAATGAGTGATGTTCAGCATCTTTTCATGTGTTTGTTAGCTACCTGTATGTCTTCTTTGGAGAAATGTCTGTTTAGTTCTTTGGCCCATTTTTTGATTGAGTCGTTTATTTTTCTGGAATTGAGCTGCAGGAGTTGCTTGTATATTTTTGAGATTAATTCTTTGTCAGTTGCTTCATTTGCTATTATTTTCTCCCATTGTGAAGGCTGTCTTTTCACCTTACTTATAGTTTCCTTTGTTGTGCAGAAGCTTTTAATTTTAATTAGGTCCCATTTGTTTATTTTTGCTTTTATTTCCAATATTCTGGGAGGTGGGTCATAGATGATCCTGCTGTGATTTATGTTGGAGAGTGTTTGCCTATGTTCTCCTCTAGGAGTTGTATAGTTTCTGGTCTTACATTTAGATCTTTAATCCATTTTGAGTTTATTTTTGTG
This sequence comes from Bos grunniens, assembly GCF_055505025.1. Lineage (NCBI taxonomy): Eukaryota > Metazoa > Chordata > Mammalia > Artiodactyla > Bovidae > Bos > Bos grunniens. The sequence goes on along the minus strand of NC_141194.1, from coordinate 79,454,292 downwards.
TATGGTGTTAGAAAGTGTTCTAGTTTCATTCTTTTACAAGTAGTTGACCAGTTTTCCCAGCACCACTTGTTAAATAGATTGTCTTTTCTCCATTATATATTCTTGCCTCCTTTGTCAAAGATAAAGTGTCCATAGGTGCACGGATTTATCTCTGGGCTTTCTATTTTGTTCCATTGATCTATGTTTCTGTTTTTGTGACAGTACCTTACTGTCTTGATGACAGTGGCTTTGTAGTAGAGCCTGAAGTCAGGCAGGTTGATTCCGCCAGTTCCATTCTTCTTTCTCAAGATTGCTTTGGCTATTCAAGGTTTTTTGTATTTCCATACAAATTGTGAAATTATTTGTTCTAGCTCTGTGAAAAATATCATTGGTAGCTTGATAGGCATTGCTTTGAATCTAGATTGCTTTGGATAGTATACTCATGTTCACTATATTGATTCTTCCAATCCATAAGCATGATATATTTCTCCATCTATTAGTGTCCTCTTTGCTTTCTTTCACCAGTGTTTTATAGTTTTCTATATATAAGTCTTTTATTTCTTTAGGTAGATATATTCCTAAGTATTTTATTCTTTTCATTGCCATGGTGAATGGAATTGTTCCCTTAATTTCTCTTCCTATTTTCTCATTATTAGTGTATATGAATACAAGGGATTTCTGTCTGTTGATTTTGTATCCTGCAACGTTACTATAATCATTGATTAGCTCTAGTAATTTTCTGGTGGAGTCTTTAGGATTTTCTATGTAGAGGATCATGTCATCTGCTAACATTGAGAGTTTTATCTCTTCTTTTCCAATTTGGATTCCTTTTATTTCTTTTTCTACTCTGATTGCTGTGGCTAAACTTCCAAAACTATGTTGAATAGTAGTGGCAAGAGTGGGCATCCTTGTCTTGTTCCTAACTTTAGGGGAAATGCTTTCAATTTTTCCCCATTGAAGATAATGTTTGCTGCGGGTTTGTCATATATAGCTTTTAGTATGTTGGGGTATGTTCCTTCTATTCCCGCTTTCTGGAGAGCTTTTATCATAAATGAATGTTGAATCTTGTCAAAGGCTTTCTCTGCATCTATTGAGATAATTATATGGCTTTTATTTTTTAATTCGTTGATGTGGTGTATTACATTGATTGATTTGCAGATGTTGAAGAATCCTTGCATCCCTGGGATAAAACCCACTTGGTCATGATGTATGACCTTTTTAATGTGTTGTTGGATTCTGATTGCTGGAATTCTGTTAAGGATTTTTGCATCTATGTTCATCAGTGATATTGGCCTGTAGTTTTCTTTTTTCGTGGCATCTTTGTCAGGTTTTGGTATTAGGGTGATGGTGGCCTCATAGAATGAGTTTGGAAGTTTACCTTCCTCTGCAATTTTCTGGAAGAGTTTGAGTAAGATAGGTGTTAGCTCTTCTCTCAATTTTTGGTAGAATTCAGCTGTGAAGCTGTCTGGACCTGGGATTTTTGCTGGAAGATTTCTGATTACAGTTTCAATTTCCGTGCTTGTGATGGGTCTGTTAAGATTTTCTATTTCTTCCTGGTCCAGTTTTGGAAAGTTGTATTTTTCTAAGAATTTGTCCATTTCTTCCAAGTTGTCCATTTTATTGGCATACAATTGCTGATAGTAGTCTCTTATGATCCTTTGTATTTCTGTGTTGTCTGTTGTGATGTCTCCATTTTCATTTCTAATTTTTTTGATTTTTCTCCCTTTGTTTCTTGATGAGTCTGGCTAATGGTTTGTCAATTTTATTTATCCTCTCAAAGAACCTGTTTTTGGCTTTGTTGATTTTTCCTATGGTCTCCTTTGTTTCTTTTGCATTTATTTCTGCCCTAATTTTTAAGATTTCTTTCCTTCTACTAACCCTGGAGTTCTTCATTTGAACTTGTACATTTTAAAATGTTTAAACACATTGACCTATTCTGGCACATTTGCAGGCTGCCCTGCCACACTCTTCGGTCCAGCCAAATCCTACTGATGTTTTCTTAAGGCTTCTTCTCTTCCAAGCAGTCTTTGCTGACTCATTCCCATTCTCATTGATATTTCTTCCTTCCATCCTTTAGGATTTGTTGTCTGTTGAGGATTTGGAATGGATTAATATGGCATTGAATGGCCTTTGATGAGAGGAACCAATAATGCTTAGATTACCAGGCAGTACGGAAATGTCAATGGTATTTCTGTAGGAGTGGTTTCAGGTCAAGGCAGAAGTCAGTTTGGAGAATATTTGGCAGCTCTGTACATGGAATAAGGTAGACTTCTAAGTAAGAAAGAAAGTGCCCAGCTTCCTGATACACCTAGTACCAGCACATGCTGCTCAGATTCCCACTTTCTTGGCCTGTAGTGCAGATGCCCACCCAGCCTGTGTTCTGAAAATGGGAGATCCATCCTTCCACATGGCAATGGTTAATAATAATTAAAAGTATGCCTCCTAAGTAATGGAGATTTTACCATGTCCATTACATTCAACATTAAAAAAAAAAAAAAAAAACCTTCTGTGGCCATTTTAAAAATGTGAAAAAAAATCAAGAAATCTTGTTGTTATTCAATTTCTCAGTTCTGTCCGACTCTTTGCAACCCCATGGATTGCAGCACACCAGGCTTCTCTGTCCTTCACCAACTCCTGGAGCTTGTTAAACTCATGTCCATTGAATTATTGATGCCATCCAACCATCTCATCCTCTGTTGTCATCTTCTCCTCCCGCCTTCAATCTTTCCTAGTATCACGGTCTTTTCTAATGAGTCAGCTCTTCGTATCAGGTAGTCAAAGTACTGAAGCTTCAGCTTCAGCTTCAGCATCAGTCCTTCCAATGAATGAAGGACTGATTTCCTTTAGGATTTTCTTTAGGTTGGATCTCCTTGCAGTCCAAGGGATGCTCAAGAGTCTTCTCCAACACCATGGTTCAGAAGCATCAGTTCTTTGGTGCTCAGGTTTCTTTATGGTCCAAGCTCACATCCATACATGACTACTGGAAAAACCATAGCTTTGACTAGACAGACCTTTGTTGGCAAAGTAGTGTCTGTGCTTTTTAAAATGCTGTCTAGGTTGCTCATAGCTTTTCTTCCAAGGAGGAAGCGTCTTTTAATTTCATGGCTGCAGTCACCATCTGCAGCCTAAGAAAATAAAATCTGTCACTGTTTCCCTTGTTTCCCCATCTATTTGTCATGAAATGATGGGACTGGATGCCATTATCTTCGTTTTTTGAATGTTGACTTTTAAGCCAGCATTTTCACTCTTCTCTTTCAGCTTCATCAAGAGCCTCTTTATTTCTTCTTCACTTTCTGTCATAAGGTGTCATCTCCAAGAAAGTTACTAAATTATTAACTGCCATGCTGCTGCTGCTGTTAAGTTGCTTCAGTTGTGTCCGACTCTGTGTGACCCCATAGACGGCAGCCCACCAGGCTCCGCCATCCCTGGGATTCTCCAGGCAAGAACACTAGAGTGGGTTGCCATTTCCTTCTCCAATGTGTAAAAATGAAGTCACTCAGTCATGTCCGACTAGTAGCGACCCCATGGACTGCAGCCTACCAAGCTCCTCTGTCCATGAGATTTTCTAGACAAGAGTACTGGAGTGGCTTGCCATTGCCTTCTCCAATTAACTGCCATAGTAATGAAGAAATTTTATTTTAGTAATGTAGCTGATTCTCTATAACACTTGCCACCAGATGCCCCCTTTTTTGAAACTGGTTCTTGTTTGAGTTAAAAAGACATGAGCAATTTCAAGCCTACCTTTTCATCTTGAAACAGAAAAGAAGCTGAAGAGGGCATGGGAGGAATAACGGAAATTGATGTGACTCCTATTGATATCTTATCAAATATGTATGTATAAGTGTTCATTCTTTTCTACTGGCTTGTGATGCTAATAACCTTTACTTTTGAGGTTGCTTGGAATAAAGCTTGCTTTTCTGTGAAAAAAACAAAACAATCCCCAAAAAGGGAGGGAGCCAAAAGGCCATTTTACTTCTCTTTCTATCCTAAAACCCATTCCAAATCTTAACAGTCCGATTGAAAAAAGGTCAAAGATGCTAATGAAACAATAGTATAAAAATGCATATTCATAAGCTCCAAAGCCTAGATAGGTATGTGTATGTGGTGTGTCTGGGGTGAGGTTGGTGTACAATTCCTAGATGAGAATGCCTTGTGATTCTTCTTACCTAGTAATATGCAACTGAACAAAGCACAATAAGAGTGAAAGATGGGCTATGCTTGCTCAAAGCAGCTCCTATGTTCTTTTTTTTTAAAGGTTTTTTTTTTTCTTTTATATTGGAGTATAGTAGATTAACAATGTGATAGTTTCAGATATGCAGTAGAGTGATTTAGTTGTACATATTCATTTACCTTTTCTTTTTCAAATTCTTGTCCCATTTAGGTTATTACAGAGTATTGAGCAGAGTTCCCTGTGCTATACAGTAGGTCCTTATCTATTTATTCGCTGTGCTGGGTCTTTGTTGCACTGTGTGGGCTTCTCTAGTTGTGGCATGAAGGCTTAGTTGCCCTGTAGCATGGGGGATCTTAGTTCGCTGACCAGGGATTGGACCTGTGTTCCCTGAATTGGAAGGTGGGTTCTTTACTATTGGATCATCCTGGGAGTCCCTATCTATTTTAAATATAGCAGTGTGTACACGTCCATCCCAAGCTCCTAATCTATCCCTCCCCCACCCCCCTCTGCTCTTATGGATGGGAAAGAGCCCACTTCACACCAGTTGCTCTATTCACCATCAGAGAAAGAAACCCCTGGAGGCAAACATTATCTGGGGGCCATTTGATTAAATTCACTGTAATAATTCAAAGTAACTATATTCAGTCAGAGGCTTAGGATGTCTCTAGTTATTTTGTAAATGTTTATTATGAATCTCCAGAAAGATTAGACACTCACTGAGAGGTCAATATCCATGCTGCTTCTATTTCCTAAAGGTCTTCAACTGAGACACATAGTAAGCACTCAGTCAATTGTTTGTATGATTATATGTAAAAACAAATCCTTATTTTTGAAACCCAATATAACCTGATTTTACAGATATGAGGATAATGGCATAATATTACATTCAAAGAAGGTAAAAAAGAGTTAAGAACTGGTAAAAGAATTTAAACCATCAAAAGAAGCTCCACTGGATGAAAAAAGCATAGCCTCAAACCTTCTAATTATAGGCTAGGCTCTGTGAGTTAATGACATTTCTTTATAAGACATGCGATTTTTTCTTTTTTCCCTGTCTGGAAGCAACACACATTCAGGATTTGAGACGAACATCAATAGAACAAAAGCTGTAGCTCAGCTGTTTGGAGGAAATAAATTCAAACAACTCATAATTTTCTGGGTGATACATCATGAAACATTAAACTAAGTGGCAGCACCTGGCTTCAGAAGCATGCTCTCTAGGACAGCCACCAATTTATTCACGCTGAAAAGGACAGTCTCCCCCTCCCCACCCCTTTCATGTAAAGCTTATAAAGCAACGTGATGATGATAGCAAAGGGCTCTTACAAAAGAGCTTCCAAACAGACAGTTATATCTTTGTCAGGTTATTTTATGCAAGAAATGTCATTAATTCATTTTCTCAAAGAGTGAACAGTGAACTATACTAAAGAAATGTTTTGGGACCAGAATTTGTGAGGTTTAGTATGGAAAGGAGGCATGCAGCATGGTAAGATATACATAGAATAGAGGTCTGGTTCCCAACCTGGGGAGGTTCCGGTGAACATGTTTTCATTAGTAACTGGGATTAGAGAAAGGAAGCACAAGCCTCTCTGTACCTTCAAGATAGCAGGTAGAGAAATGGGAACTGGTTCATTATGATTGGCTACTTGCTGTCCTAGAAAAGTCAATTAAAGTGAAGTTAATAGACGGGAAAAGGGGGAGAAGGCTGACCTTGGGTTGACTGAAGATGATGGTCAGTAGGAGTACCCTGTTAGTGCTGATGCAAGGTGCTGAGTGTCATGGAGAAACATTGGGGAGTGGTCACCACATCTTTGGCCATAAGTTCATATTGAATGAAGACATACTATATGGCTAGTTTGAGCTAGTTGAGATGGGGGATATAGAAGAAATGTAACCACTTCCCTCAAAAAGTATATCATCTAATGGAAAGAAGAAAAAGTAACCATTGGCTGTTATTATGTGTCAAATAGTGCTTTTCCTGTTATCTTACAATGTAATCCCCACAACATCCCACTGAAGTGAGCACTCCATTGTACAAATGAGAAGACAGAGGTTAAAAAAAGTGGCACACATTGAATGCAAATGAATGCAAAATCATTCATCCAGTAAGTGGCAGAGCCAAGATGTGGCCTGTGCTCTTCCTCTAGAGTCTACACATTTAATCACTAAAGTAGAAAAATGAAAGTGAAGTAGTTCAGTCTGTCTGACTCTTTGCGACCCCATGGACTGTAGCCTACCAGGCTCCTCCATCCGTGGGATTTTCCAGGCAAGAATACTGGAGTGGGTTGCCATTTCCTTCTCCAGGAGATCTTCCTAACCCAGGGATTGAACCTGGATCTCCCTCATTGTAGGCAGACACTTTACCATCTGAGCCATCAGGGAAGATAGAAAGATAACCACTTAAGTAGAGCCAACTGTAAAAGCACAGAGTTGTGAGGAAAATAAATGAATGAACATATGACACACTGCTATATTTAAAATGGATAACCAACAAGGAGGGAACTCTGCTCAATACTCTGTAATAATATATATAGGAAAAGAATCTGAAAAAGAATAGATATGTGTATATGTATAACTGAATCACTTTGCTGTACATATGAAAGTAATGCAACATTGTTAATCAACTATACTCCAATAAAAAAATTTTTTTAAAGAAAATAATCTGAAAAAAAAAGAATGGATATATGTACATGTACAACTGAAACACTTTGCTGTACACCTGCAACTATCACAACATTGTTAATCAACTATACTCCAATATGAAATAAAAAATTTTTAAAAATGAGTTAACCTATGAAAACAAAGAGTGCCTGACATGGGACCAATGTTCAAAAATGGTCAGATATATATATATATATATATATATATATATATATATATATATACACATACACCTTCAGTTATCATCATCTTTACTGTCAGCAGTGTTTTCCTATCTCTTAATGCAGGAATCCTTTTTACAACATCCTTGACAGATAGATCCTGGCTCTTCATTGATTATACATCTCCCCAGGGGCAGGAAGCTCATTACTTGAGCAAGCTGCTTCATTGTGCAACAGCTCTTTTTGTTTATAAAGATTTCCTTTGATCAGCTGAAATAAACCTTCTTATAACTTTTGCCCACTGGTCTTACTTCTGCTATTGATACTAATACAGAATAAATTGGCACCCTCTTCCATTTGACATGACAAACTAAATGTGACAATAAATAGAAAATCACTTAAGATTTTTGAGCTGGAGTAAAACATAAAGAAAGACAAGTTTAAGGAAGATGTGTTTGATAAGAATAAGTTGAGGTGAATTGAAAAGCAGTGAAAATGGAGGGTGGGAGGCCACGGAGAAGGATGTGGTGGTGATCGGGTTGTATGGACCAACACAAGAGCAATGACAGTGAGGATGGAAAATCTGCACAGATAAAGGAAATCTTTCATGGGGAAATCAGATAGGGCTTGGGGACAGATCAGATATGGGGAGTGGGGTAAATAAATCTCATTGATGACCCTGTTCAGAGAAGCTAAGTTTTGTTTGTTTGTTTGGGGATGGGGTGCATTTGGAGGGTGGGAAATTGGTGAATTTGACTTATTGTTATTGTTGCTCAGTTGCCAAGTCATGTCCAACTCTTCACGACCCCATGGACTTCAGCACACCAGGAATTTGGCTTAGAGTTGACAATTGAATAAGCCCCCCAAAGAGATAGTTGATTGGTAAGAAATGCCTGGGTAAGAGATACTAATCTTAACATCATCAGTCAGAAGGGTCAAATAGGTTAAACAAACTGTTGATTCAGGTCTTCAGATGGGAAGGTGAGAACCTGAACATGGTCCAGTAGGTAGGTATGGTCCTGAGTGAAACTCAGAAGGACCTGGAATTCTGAAGCCTCTAACTGCCCTTCCTCTCTGCTGTCCCTTTCTCTTCTTTTGATGGTGCCTCGTCCCTAACACTTAGGTCTCCCATACCCTTATCTCCCTCCATTTGCCCTCCTATTAATATTGTGATGAAGGTAAAACTAACTTTAGTGAGTCAAGGTGGTGGTCATGTGGCAAGAACATAAACTTGGAGTCAAGAAACCTGGGTTCATCTCAGCTCTCCCACTCCTCCTTCTGAATCTCAGGAGGGCACTAAAGGCCCCTACAGCTAAAAAAATCAACATGAGTCCAACCTGTCTTTTCTGAACACAGCCCTATTTCATTGGCTCAGTGCCATGTACCTGTTTCCAGATTCTCCATTCACCCTAAGGTGAAAAGACACCCCAGGTTAGTGTGTCCTGCTAAAGTGATAGGAGTAGATACTGTGTTTAATGGATAATCTGGAAATAATAGTCTTTGGTCTTAGAATGCAGTCTGATAGAGATATGCAAATACATGCTTACTAATACAGGGAGCTGGTGATGGACAGGGAAGCCTGGCATGCCACAGTCCATGGTGTCGCAAAGAGTTGGACATGACTGAGAGACTGAACTGAACTGAATACAGGTGACCCTTGAACAATGCTGGTAGGGGCCTGACCCTCCAGTGAGTGGGAAAATCTACATATAGTTTATAGTCACACAGTATCTGTGGTTCCTCCATAAGTGACATTTCACATCCACTGAACTGTGGTATTTACTATTGAAAAAAATCTGCATAGAAGTAGACTCTCACAGTTCAAACCTATGTGGTTCAATGGTCAATTGTAGAAGGACTCTTTCACTCTCTCCTGAACTCAGCTTTGATGGTTCATTGGTGGAAAACTGGCAAAGATATGTTGGGGGAAGACTGCAGTTTCAGTGAATAGACATGTCATACCAAAAACCTAGACTTACCTGTTTGTTGTATAGTTTATATGTGGATATGTAGATAAGTATACAAAATTTGGAGAGTTATATACAGAACAGTTAATAGCAGTTCAATCTGGGGTAGATAATAAGATCAGAATGAAGGGACACACATTGTATTCTAGATTGCTCAGTGTGTGAATTTTTACAATGAGAATGTTGTTGTTTATTTGCTAAGTTGTGTCTGACTTTTTGTGATCCCATGGACTGTATGTAGCCCGCCAGGCTTCTCTGTTCATGGGATTTCCCAGGCAAGAATACTTGAGTGAGTTGCCATTTCCTTCTCAAATGAGAATATAGTCCTGCATTAACTTGTTTAACGTAAAAAACAATAAAAATGCCTGTCATTTTTATAAAAAAGATGGAATACTGGAGTTGGTAGCCTATTCCTTCTCCAGTGGATCTTCCCGGCCCAGAAGAAGATCCTGGGTCTTGCAGGAGGATTCTTTACCAACTGAGCTATCAGGGAAATCCTTAAAAAAAGACAATAGTTTATTAAATCCAAGAAACTTCCTCCTCTCTTGTCCCATTATCACCAGTCTCTGTAGGCTTGCAGCCACCTAAGAAACAAAATGAAGAAAAATGATGTTTACACTGCTGTATTTAAAATAGATAACCAAAGGAGGCAAGAATATACAATGGATTAAAGACAATCTCTTTAACAAGTGGTGCTGGGAAAACTGGTCAACCACTTGTAAAAGAATAAAACTAGAACACTTTCTAACACCATACACAAAAATAAACTCAAAATGGATTAAAGATCTAAACGTAAGATCAGAAACTATAAAACTCCTAGAGGAGCACATAGGCAAAACACTCTCCGACATACATCACAGCAGGATCCTCTATGACCCACCTCCCAGAATATTGGAAATAAAACCAAAAATAAACAAATGGGACCTAATTAAACTTAAAAGCTTGTGCACAACAAGGGAAACTATAAGCAAGGTGAAAAGACAGCCTTCAGAATGGGAGAAAATAATAGCAAATGAAGCAACTGACAAACAACTAATCTCAAAAATATACAAGCAACTCCTACAGCTCAATTCCAGAAAAATAAATTACCCAATCAAAAAATGGGCCAAAGAATTAAATGGACATTTCTCCAAAGAAGACATACAGATGGCTAACAAACACATGAAAAGATGCTGAACATCACTCATTATCAGAGAAATGCAAATCAAAACCACTATGAGGTACCATTTCACACCAGTCAGAATGGCTGCAATCCAAAAGTCTACAAGCAATAAATGCTGGAGAGGGTGTGGAGAAAAGGGAACCCTCTTACACTGTTGGTGGGAATGCAAACTAGTACAGCCACTATGAAGAACAGTGTGGAGATTCCTTAAAAAACTGGAAATAGAACTGCCTTATGACCCAGCAATCCCACTGCTGGCCATATACACTGAGGAAACCAGAATTGAAAGAGACACATGTACCCCAATGTTCATCACAGCACTGTTTGTAATAGCCAGGACATGGAAGCAACCTAGATGTCCATCAGCAGATGAATGGATAAGAAAGCTGTGGTACATATTCACAATGGAGTATTACTCAGCCACTAAAAAGAATACCTTTGAATCAGTTCTAATGAGGTGGATGAAACTGGAGCCTATTATACAGAGTGAAATAAGCCAGAAGGAAAAACACCAATACAGTATACTAACGCGTATATATGGAATTTAGAAAGATGGTAACAATAACCCTGTATATGAGACAGCAAAAGAGACACAGATGTATAGAACAGTCTTTTGGACTCTGTGGGAGAGGGAGAGGGTGGGATGATTTGGGAGAATGGCATTGAAACATGTATAATATCATATATGAAACGAGTCACCAGTCCAGGTTCGATGCATGATACAGGATGCTTGGGGCTGGTGCACTGGGACGACCCAGAGGGATGGTATGGGGAGGGAGGAGGGAGGAGAGTTCAGGATGGGGAACACGTGTATACCTGTGGCAGATTCATATTGATATATGGCAAAACCAATACAATATTGTAAAGTTAAAAAAATTAAAAAAAATAAAATAGATAACCAACAAGATCCTACTGTATAGCATAGGGAACTCTGCTCAATATTATGTGGCAGCCTGGAGTGGAGAGGAGTTTGGGGGAGAATGGATTCATGTATATGTACGGCTGAATTCCTTCACTGTCCACCTGAAACTATTACTACATTGTTAATTGGCTACACTCCAATATAAAATAAAAAATTTTAAAAAGAAAGTAAAAAAGATATTTAAAAATAATATAAAGAAGAAATGGAGTGTTTCAGATGGCCTCAGGAAGTCTGACTGGTGGGCTACCATCCCTGAAGGTTAATCAGGCTGTGTGTCAGGCAGTAAATGTGAGGGGCCTCTTTAACCTCCTCCTACCATTTGACAAGCAAACAAGAGAAACTGTGGCTGGTGTAAGTTCACTCCAGAGATGGGTAGTTCTTCAGAGCAGTAATAACAACATCCTGCCTCCCTAGATCTGGTACATTTCAGAAGCTGCTGACGTGTTGATGCTTGCTAAAACATGATGTGGAAAGAAGAATGAATGTGGGCAAGCTTGGCTAGCCACTCAGAGAGAAATGATCTCATTTCTCCTGCTGGGCAACCCCCAGTTGATGGTAAATGGAATAAGACAGGGTAGCATTTAAATGCCATCATTATGGCTTTTTTCTTCAAAGCCACAAGTTTACAGATGATGGCTTCTATTGTCTCTTGAACTCTTTATTGTAGCTGTAGCCAGAAAAGGAGAAAGATTCACAAACACTGTCTTGGCCACAATTTCATTCTCCTGCTTCTCTTTGGGGATAATCCCATTATTATTATTTGAATGTACTGGGGTGGCCTTTGGCACTTGCTATGGTCTTATGTGCTGGCTGGCTGGTTGGAAGTCATGAATATTGGAGTCTTTAATCCATAATCTCTCCCAGTGCAATTTGTCTATGAGATTCCTTTCCTATCCTGCCAGAGGGTAGTAGAGTTATAATTCATGATCCTGTGATCTTCAACATGGCTTCTGGCATACTGAGTAAGTTCTTTGTTCTTTTAGGACAGAACTGTCACGCATCGCTAAATAGCCCTTCATTTTTCTCCTGAACACTGACTCTTAGAATCATAGATTTTCAGGGATGGAAGGAAGCCGAGAGGTCATCTAATCCAACCCCTTACTAGTTGACTCCAGGCAATGCCTAAGCATGGCAAATAACTTCACGTTGATGAAATGAAAAGGGTTATTTGTGAAGGTCAGAGAGGGAACACCTCTATAAGGACTCCAAAAGAGACGTGTGTGCTAAAAGGTATGATATAGGGGAAAGGCATATTTAATAACATCTTTGTTTCTGTGCGATGAGCCAGGTATGAACCTTAATTCAAAACCGAGAACCTCCTAATAATGTAGTAATAGTGAAAATAATAATGATGATAATTAAAAGTAAGAACAGTTAAAATCAGTTAAGATTTTTCTGAACTCAGGTGTGGAGGTAAGTTATTGATATAAATTATATAATCATTAAATCACTCTTTTGAGTCTCATGCATGCAGTCATGCCTGCATTGCTACAGTCATGTCTGAATCTTGTGACCCCATGGACTGTAGCCCACCAGGCTCCTGTGTCCATGGGATTCTCCAGGCAAAAATATTGAAGTGGGTTGCCATACCCTCCTCCAGGGGATCTTCCCAATCCAGGGACTCACCCCAGGTCTCTTATGCCTCCTGCACTGGCAGGTGGGTTCTTTACCACTAACGCCAACTGGGAAGCATTTTAAGTATCATCAGTTCAGTTCAGTTCAGTTCAGTCGCTCAGTCATGTCTGACTCTTTGCGACCCCATGAATCGCAGCAAGCCAGGCCTCACTGTCCATCACCAACACCCAGAGTTCACTGAGACTAACGTCCATCGAGTCAGTGATGCCATCCAGCCATCTCATCCTCTGTCGTCCCCTTCTCCTCCTGCCCCCAAGCCCTCCCAGCATCAGAGTCTTTTCCAATGAGTCAACAATTCGCATGAGGTGGCCAAAGTACTGGAGTTTCAGCTTTAGCATCATTCCTTCCAAAGAAATCCCAGGGCTGATCTCCTTCAGAATGGACAGGTTGGACCTCCTTGCAGTCCAAGGGACTCTCATGAGTCTTCTCCAACACCACAGTTCAAAAGCATCAATTCTTTGGTGCTGAGCTTTCTTCACAGTCCAACTCTCACATCCATACATGACCACTGGAAAAAACCATAGCCTTGACTAGAAGGACCTTTGTTGGCAAAGTAATGTCTCTGCTTTTCAATATGCTGTCTAGGTTGGTCATAACTTTTCTTCCAAGGAGTAAGTGTCTTTTAATTTCATGGTTGCAGTCACCATCTGCAGTGATTTTGGAGTCCCCAAAAATAAAGTCTGAGACTGTTTCCACTGTTTCCCCAACTATTTCCCATGAAGTGATGGGACCAGATGCCATGATCTTTGTTTTCTGAATGTTGAGCTTTAAGCCAACTTTTTCACTCTCCTCTTTCACCTTCATCAAGAGGCTTTTTAGTTCCTCTTCACTTTCTGCCATAAGGGTGGTGTCATCTGCATATCTGAGGTTATTGATGTTTCTCCCGGAAATCTTGATTCCAGTTTGTGCTTCTTCCAGCCCAGCGTTTCTCATGATGTACTCTGCATATAAGTTAAATAAGCAGGGTGACAATGTATAGTCTTGACGTACTCCTTTTCCTATTTGGAATCAGTCTGTTGTTCCATGTCCAGTTCTAACTGCTGCTTCCTGACCTGCATACAAATCTCTCAAGAGGCAGGTCTGGTGGTCTGGTATTCTCATCTCTTTCAGAATTTTCCGCAGTTTATTGTGATCCACACAGTTAAAGGCTTTGGCATAGTCAATAAAGCAGAAACAGATGTTTTTCTGCAACTCTCTTGCTTTTTTGATGATCCAGTGAATGTTGGCAATTTGATCTCTGGTTCTTCTGCCTTTTCTAAAACCAGCTTGAACAACTGGCAGTTCATGGTTCACATATTGCTGAAGCCTGGCTTGGAGAATTTTGAGCATTACTTTACTAGCGTGTGAGAAGGGTGCAATTTTGCGGTAGTTTGAGCATTCTTTGGCATTGCCTTGCTTTGGGATTGGAGAAGGCAATGGCACCCCAATCCAGTACTTTTGCCTGGAAAATCCCATGGATGGGGGAGCCTGGTAGCCTGCAGTCCATGGGGTCTCTAAGAGTCAGACACGACTGAGTGGCTTCACTTTCACTTTCTTTGGGACTGGAATGAAAACTGACTTTTTCCAGTCCTGTGGCCACTGCTGAGTTTTCCAAATTTGCTGGCATATTGAGTGCAGCACTTTCACAGCATCATCTTTCAGGATTTGAAATAGCTCAACTGGAATTCCATCACCTCCACTAGCTTTGTTCATAGTGATACTTTCTAAGGCCCACTTGACTTCAGATTCCAGGATGTCTGGCTCTAGGTGAGTGATCACACCATCATGATTATCTGGGTCATGAAGATCTTTTTTGTACAGTTCTTCCATGTATTCTTGCCACCTCTTCTTAATATCTTCTGCTTCTGTTATGTCCATACCATTTTTGTCCTTTATCGAGCCCATCTTTGCATGAAATTTTCCCTTGGTATCTCTAATTTTCTTGAAGAGATCACTAGTCTTTCCCAATCTGTTGTTTTCCTCTATTTCTTTGCATTAATCGCTGAGGATGGCTTTCTTATCTCTTCTTGTTATTCTTTGGAACTCTGCATCCAGATGCTTATATCTTTCCTTTTCTCCTTTGCTTTTCACTTCTCTTCTTTTCACAGCTATTTGTAAGGCCTCCCCAGACAGCCATTTTGCTTTTTTGCATTTCTTTTCCATGGGGATGGTCTTGATCCCTGTCTCCTGTACAGTGTCATGAACCTCAGTCCATAGTTCATCAGGCACTCTATCTATCAGATCTAGTCCCTTAAATCTATTTCTCACTTCCACTGTATAATCATAAGGGATTTGATTTAGGTCATACCTGAATGGTCTAGTGGTTTTCCCTACTTTCTTCAATTTAAGTCTGAATTTGGCAATAAGGAGTTCATGGTCTGAGCCACAGTCAGCTCCTGGTCTTGTTTTTGCTGACTGTATAGAGCTTCTCCATCTTTGGCTGCAAAGAATATAATCAATCTGATTTCGGTGTTGACCATCTGGTGATGTCCATGTGTAGAGTCTTCTCTTGTGTGTTGGAAGAGGGTGTTTGCTATGACCAGTGCATTTTCTTGGCAAAACTCTATTAGTCTTTGCTCTGCTTCATTCCATATTCCAAGGCCCAATTTGCCTGTTGCTCCAGGTGTTTCTTGACTTCCTACTTTTGCATTCCAGTCCCCTATAATGAAAAGGACATCTTTTTTGGGTGTTAGTTCTAAAAGGTCTTGTAGGTCTTCATAAATCTGTTCAACTTCAGCTTTTTCAGTGTTACTGCTAGGGCATATATTTGAGTATCATACTATCCTCTATTTTACAGATAAGGAAACTAGGGCTTAAGGAAGGTCAGAGTAGTTTGCCGAAGGTTGTATGCCTATCAAGTGGCAGAACTAATACTGGAACCTGGGAATTAGTCTTTACTACCAGGCCATCCTACCCTATTATTGTTAAAAGATAGTTACTATGGAAAATAGTCATCTCCCAGATTTGTCCCCAGCTGCCTGGCTATGGAGGGGATTTGTTTCATCATCTTTTCTAGACCCCCTGAGATCCTTCTCAGTTTATAAACCTACATTTGAGCTAAAGCAGACATATTCCTTGCTTCTCTCCCTTCACACAGAGGATGTTTTGGTTTCAGCCAAAAGTAGGATAAATGCTTCCCTGACTTTGGTTATCCTACTGGTGCATTTGGAGCAGGTGATGTGATTAAAGGAAAGATAATAGCCTATGGTCCTGGACAGCTGGTCTGAGAGGAATTAAAACCCTATTCTGGAAGGGTTGGATGGGGTGGGAAGTGGGATGGAGGTTAAATAGGGAGGCAACATAGATATACCTATGGCTGATTCATGTTGATGTTTGGCAGAAACCAACGCAGTACTGTAAACTAATTATCCTCCAATTAAAAATAAATAAATTTAATTGTATAAAGAAAAAAAAAAAAAAAAAAACCCTGATTCTGATCCAAAGAATAAAGATCTTTCATACAAGCTTTCTGCCTGGCTCGTCAAACATCCACAATTCTATCAAATAGAATGAAGTTTTGTGTTAAAATATCTCAAGGATATATTTTTCTACTAAAGTTCATATTTCTTTGAATGCTAACATTTTAAAATCTTGGATGCTGTGCTGTGAGTAAAGAGCAAAGAGCATAAGGATACCACAGAAAGAAATAACCAGAATCATATATAAAAGGGCCCACTCTTTTGTTTCCCATTCATACTTTATCAAATGCTCTCCCACGTTGTTGCTTCACAACATCCCTATGAAGTAGGCAAGACATATTTTATTTTCCTAACTTGGGGAGAAGGAAAACTGAGACACAGAGTTTAAGAGGATCACTCAAACTTATATGGTAAAATTATGAAAAAGACAGGATTAAGATCCAGCAATCTTTTTATATAGTTCTATCCACATCAAATAGTTTTATAATGATGGATATCATGTTTACAATTTTTTAGTATTATGAAATATTCATAGAAACTTTATCATCTTCCTTTTTGCCTTAAAGATTTTAGTGTTAATAATGTCCTTATCAGAGAAGAAAAAAAAATAAAAGGAATACAGATTGGAAAAGAAGAAGTAAAACTCTCACTGTTTGAAGATGACATGATCCTCTACATAGAAAACCCTAAAAGACACCACCAGAAAATTACTAGAGCTAACCAATGAATATAGTAAATTTTCAGGATATAAAATTAACACACAGAAATGAGAAAACAGAAAGAGAAATTAAGGAAAAATAAGTATACATATGTACACTATCTCATTTAATCCATACCACACAAGACTATAAATACTTGAACAAATCATATGGCTATTAGTAAAGTGCTTCCCTGGTAGCTTAGATAGTAAAAAATTCACCTGCAATGCGGGAGACATGGGTTCAGGTTGATGTATGGAATAGATATCCTATACAACAACAATGAGAAAAGAGAAAGACAAATTAAGGAAACAATTCCATTCACTATTGCAACAAAAAAGAATAAAATACTTAGGAATAAAGCTACCTAGATAAACAAAAGACCGATATATAGAAAAATATAAAACACTGATGAAAGAAATCAAAGATGACACAAATAGATGGAGAAATACACCATGTTCATGGATCGGAAGAATCAATATAGTGAAAACGAATATACTACCCAAAGCAATCTATAGATTCAAGCTACTAACAGTATTTTTCAGAGAACTAGAGCAAATAATTTCACAATTTGTATGGAAATACAAAAAACCTTGAATAGCCAAAGCAATCCTGAGAAAGAAGAATGGAACTGGAGGAATCAACCTACCTGACCTCAGGCTGTACTATAAACCTACAGTCATCAAGACAGTATGGTAGTGTCACAAAGACAGAAACATAGATCAATGGAACAAAATAGAAAGCCCAGAGATAAATCCACGCACCTATGGACACCTTATCTTTGACAAAGGAGGCAAGAATATATAATGGAGAAAAGACAATCTCTTTAACAAGTGGTGCTGGGAAAACTGGTCAACCACTTGTAAAAGAATGAAACTAAGACACTTTCTAACACCATACACAAAAATAAACTCAAAATTGATTAATGATCTAAATATAAGACCAGAAACTGTAGAACTGCTAGAGTAAAACATAGGCAAAACACTCTGTGACATACATCACAGCAGGATCCTCTATGACCCACCTCCCAGAGTAATGGAAATAAAAGCAAAACTAACAAATGAGAACTAATTAAACTTAAAAGCTTTTGCACAATGAAGGAAACTATAAGCAAGGTGAAAAGACAGGCTTCAGAATGGGAGAAAATAATTGCAAATGAAGCAACTGACAAACAAATAATCTCCAAAGTATACAAGCAACTCCTGCAGCTCAATTCCAGAAAAATAAATGACCCAATCAAAAAATGGGCCAAAGAACTAAACAGACATTTCTCCAAAGAAGACATACAGATGGTGAACAAACACATGAAAAGATGCTCACCATCACTCATTATCAGAGAAATGCAAATCAAAACCACAATGAGGTACCATCTCACACTGGTCAGAATGGGTGCTATCAAAAAGTCTACAAACAATAAGTGCTGTAGAGGGTGTGGAGAAAAGGGAACCCTCTTACACTGTTGGTGGGACTACAAACTAGTAAAGTCACTATGGAGAACAGTGTGGAGATTCCTTAAAACACTGGAAATGGAACTACCATACAACCCAGCAATCTCACTGCTGGGCATACACACCGAAGAAACCAGAATTGAAAGAGACACATGTACCCCAATGTTCATCACAGCACTGTTTACAATAGCCAGGATATGGAAGAAACTTAGATGCCCACTGGCAGACAAATGCATAAGAAAGCTGTGGTACATATACACAATAGAATATTACTCAGCTATTAAGAAGAATGCACTTGAATCAGTTCTAATGAGGTGGATGAAACTGGAGCCTACTATACAGAGTGAAGTAAGTCAGAACAAAAAACACCAAAGCAGTATATTAATGTATATATATGGAATTTAGAAAGATGGTAATGATGACCCTATATGCGATACAGCAAAAGAGACACAGATGTAAAGAACAGACTGTTGGAGTCTGGGAGAAGGCAAGGGTGGGATGATTTAAGAGAATAGCATTGAAACATGTGTATTATCGTATGTGAAAGAGATCACCAGTCCAGGTTTGATGCATGAGACAGGGTTCTCAGGGCTGGTGCACTGGGATGACCCTGAGGGATGTGATGGGGATGGAGGTTGTGGTGGGGTTCAAAATGGGGAACACATGTACACCCATGCCTGAGTAATGTGAATGCATGACAAAAGCCACTTCAATATTATAAAGTAATTAGCCTCCAATTTAAAAAAAAAGTAATGTCCTTGCTGTTTGTTTTTTTTAAATAATTTTTTAAATTTTATTTTATTCTTTATTTTTGGCTTTGCTGGGTCTTCGTTGCTGCATGCAGGCTTTTTCTAGTTAGAGCAAGAAGAGGTTACTATCTAGTTGCAGTGCTTAGGCTTCTCATTGTGGTGGCTTCTCTTGTTGCAGAGCACAGACTCTAGAGTGTGTGGGCTTCAGTCGTCGTGGTACACAGGGTTAGTTGCCCCATGGTATGTAGAATCTTTCCAGACCAGGGATTGAACCCATGTCCCTTGCATTGACAGGCAGATTCTTAACCACTGGACCACCAGGGAAGTCTTGTCTTTGCTCTTTTATTTTCATGGGAAATCAGTCAAAGCATTAATATATGACATCTCTGGCAAAATTTCTTATATCTAATTTTTGAAGAGTCAATACATGGTCCCTGTCCACACTAAAGATTATCACAGCAATAATCATTAATCTTTGTCCGTATGATTGATTGTACAGTTGGGGAGAAGAGGGACAAATAACACTAACTGAATATCAATACATGCTGGATACTTTATGTGCGGTGTCTTGTTTAAAGCTCTCAGTAGTGAAAAAGGAAAATATCACAGTTGTCCCACTTTACATTTAAGAAATTTACTCTTAGAGATGTTAAATAACATGGCCAAAATCCCACAAATGTAAAATTATGAAGCTAGGACTCAAACTGGTGTAGTCTAATCCCAAAGTCCAGATTTTTAAACAACTGTGCACACTGCTTTCTAGTAACTGAAGCTGTCCTGTGTGCTGTGCTTAGTTGATCAGTCATGTCCGGCTCTTTGCGATCCCATGGACTGCAGCCACCAGGCTCCTCTGTCCATGGCTATTCTCCAGGCAAAAATGCTGGAGTGGGTTGCCATACCATCCTCCAGCAGACCTTCCCAATCCAGGGATCAAACCCAGGCATCCCACATTGCAGACGGATTCCTTACCATCTGAGCCACCAGGGAAACCCAAGAATACTGGAGTGGGTAGCCTATCCCTTCTCCAAGGGTACTTCCTAACCCAGGAATCGAATCAGGGTATCCTATATTGCAGGCAGATTCTTTATCAGCTGAGCTACCAGGGAAGCCCATAACTGAAGCAACATAGATACTAATAGCTCATCTAGAGTGTTTATTATCTACCAACCACTATGTTAACTTTGCCTTCTTTACCACATTAATTATTAAAACCCTTGAAGTCAGCATTATTATTATCCTCATATTACAGATGAGGAAAAAATGTGTTAATTATTCAGTCATGTCTGACTCTTTGTGACCCCATGGATTGTAGCCTGTCAGACTCCTCTGTCCATGGAATTCTCCATGCAAGAATACTAGAGTAGATAGCCATTCCTTTCTCCAGGGAACAGACTAATAATGTTAATTTGTCACACAGCTCATAAGGGAAGGAACCAGAATAATTACTATACAACCTCTGGGTTTTCTGTGTGCCATTCAGACAACACAGCTTATGAAATATGAAAAAGGAGTTAAGAACCATTTTTCAGCAATAATTTGAGTTGGAATGTATATACAAAGTCACATATCAAAAACTCATGGCCCATGAGAAAAATTACTCGTTCATTCTCAAAGTTCAGTTCAGTTCAGTTGCTCAGTTGTGTCCGACTCTTTGCGACCCCATGAATCACAGCACGCCAGGCCTCCCTGTCCATCACCAACACCCAGAGTTCACTCAAACTCATGTCCATCGAGTCAGTGATGCCATCCAGCTATCTCATCCTCTGTCGTCTCCTCCTCCTGCCCCCAATCCCTCCCAGCATCAGGGTCTTTTCCAATGAGTCAACTCTTTGCATGAGGTGGCCAAAGTATTGGAGTTTCAGCTTTAGCATCAGGCCTTCCAACGAGCACCCAGAGCTGATCTCCTTTAGGATGGACTGGTTGGATCTCCTTGCAGTCCAAGGGACTCTCAAGAGTCTTCTCCAACACCACAGTTCAGAAGCATCAATTCTTTGGTGCTCAGCTTTTTTCACAGTCCAACTCTAACATCCATACATGACCACTGGAAAAATCATAGCCCTGACTAGACAGACCTTTGTTGGCAAAGTAATATCTCTGCTTTTTAATATGCTATCTAGGTTGGTCAAGGTTACTGACTGGTTATAGGGTGATGGGGGCATTTTTGATGTGTTAAGAAGCCCTTGGTGAAGACAGAAGCCATTAATTGTCAGTAAAATTAAGAACAAAAGTGTCAACTGGGGTACAGTTTATTAATTTGTTGGCTGTGATGACAGTCAGTTCATGAACTTGAGCCCTGACATATATAATATTCTGTATTTTGTACTTGTTTTGGACATTTTATAGATGAAAAGAACTAAAATAATGATACCATGAATTGCTATGTAATGATATATGAGCTATGTTGTCGAAATACATGACAGGCAAAGTATACGTAGACAGGGACTTCCCAGGTTGTGCTAGTATTAAAGAATTTGCCCACCAACACAGGAGACACAAGAGACTTGGTTTGATCCCTGGGTCAGGAAGATCCCCTGGAGGAGGGTGTGGCAAACTGCTGCAATATTTTGGCTGGGATAATCCCATGAACAAAGGAGTCTGGCAGGCTACAGTCCTTAGCATCACAAATAGTTGGACACAACTGGGCAACTGAACACACAGCACACACAGACAGGTATCAGTTAGAATTGCAACTCTGCTGCTTCCTGGTTGTGTGATCCTGGTCAAGATGTTTGACTTCTCTGAGCCTTAGTCTACTTGTCTTTAAAATGAGGCTAATCTCATAGGAATGCTGTGAGTCTCTAATGAGGTTAAAGATGCAAAGATCTTAGTCCTGAATTTGGCATGTAGCAGTAACTCAGTGTATATCAGTACCCCATGCCTTTCCCTTGAGAATCATTATTTAAAATTATCTCCATACAGCAAGGACTTTTTAAGATCTGAAAATAAACATTTTTCATGTATTTATTAGTCATAGTAGTTTCATATTATTTTACCATTTCTACTTTGTTAGGCAGCTGTGGCTACCCTTGACTCTGTGCTTCTGAGTAGCATATGCAGAAACTGCCACACACAAAATGGATTACTTTGTGGCTGACAATAAGATTTGCATAAAATTATTGCTGCATTCTAATTTGTTTATTCTCTTTTTTCCTTTTCATCTGCTTGGCAGAATTGTTGAAATGGCACTTAGAAAGCCAGAAATACATTGGAAAGTAAGATATCAAAGCAGACACTCAGAATTGCCTGGTGTGCTTTACAACAACTGGCAAATTAACCTTTATCCATTGATAATACTGCAGAGTTAAAGGAACAACTGTATGAGACACCATGCAGCTGTCTCATTTGCTGGTGCATGTTCCTAAAATAAAAATTAAAAAAAGAACCCCACACAAACAAATTATCCTTTCCCTCTCAACAATCCAGCTACTCAGCCCTTCTTCTTACCCATTTTTGTAAACACTGTGTTGACCAAGAAGTGTCTGGAGATGAGAGGATGGAGAAAGCTTGCATTGTTTATTGAATCAGAGGACATTTCCTTCAAGCGACCTAAGGCATGTGTGAGTGCTATCACAAGAGCCACATTTTAAAGGGGTGAAGTCATCACAAACGCCGCCTTAGAAGAGAGTGCTGGTGCCAAAGCCTATCCTCAACAGCATTCCCAGATTTACTTTTTTCAAAATCCAGAGATTTTTTTTTTTGAAACACATAAATCAAGAGTGAACAAGCCAAAGCTTCAGCAGTTCACTTCCATGCCTTGCTACCCTTCATCTTAGAACTCAAATTCTTAGCCAGGTTGCCATTGAGGGCCAAGAATCTAAGAAAGAAAACAAGCTACACCAAAGTATAATAATTAGTAATCCTATGCAAGAGAAAGCAGAGGAGAGGGAAAGTCATTTAAAAATCAAAGAAAATGGAGAGGAAGAAAAGTTAGTTAAAATTGGCATATAGCAAAAACATTTTAACTTCCATTTTTCCTGATGAATGCCCTTTAGTCTGGAATTAGAATTCTATAAGGTCAAAAAAGAGCCACAGTTAATTCCCTGGGAGACTCCAATTTCAACTTGGATTGGCTTTAACAATAAAAGAAATTTTATGCAAATTCAGAAAGCAGCAAACACAAAAATCGAAAGAATGCAAAAGCCTCTCCTAGATGAGCTTGGTAGCCTTACATAAAGGGGAAATGGAAATCTTTTCATGCAATTACCCTTTACTCCAAAGTTCTACTAATCCTGACCTTTCGTGTTTTGTAAAACATCAAATACGGATTAAATGAAAACAAACCACTGGCGTTAGATTTTAGAAAAAATGAAGGCCAATTTGAAATGCTTTTTATTGGTTAGGATCATTCAGGTGAATTACGGTGCTTATTAATTGTTCAGACAAGAAAGTGGGTATAAGCTTTCTCTCCTATCATGACGTTGTGTGCACATTTTATCCTCTATAGGGGAAAAAAAAAAAAAACAAGCTTCTATATAATGAAAAAAGGAGATGCACTTACACTGAACTTTAGCAGGAGTCTGGCTAATAGATATCTGTTCCTCTTTGGAAAATATGAGCAATTCCCAATGTGCAAAATATACAATCACACACACAGTCATCATGCTACGCTCTCTCCTTGCCTGCACATTTTGTCTCCAAAACTAAGGGACCACACACCAGCCTCCTTTCATAGGCCCCTGTCTGACACTCTCAGGCATTTCAGGTTTATCTGGGCAAAGCCCACATTTAATTTTCAAGATTAAAATCAGAGACTATAAGCTGGAAGTTATGTATACGTAGCTCAACCAGTGAGCTATTTGCCAGAACCCTTATGTCCCCAGTCCCCCAAATGCTCATCCTTTAAATGATAGGCAAGATTGACACAATGAAAATAGTTTGTTGGCAAATTAAATTTCCTTCCTCTTTTCAGAAAAAAAAATAAGTTTAACTCTACACAGTATTTGCCTGAGATATAATCTTGTCAATTCATTTTAGTGACTGTATAATTCTAAGTCCCCTCAGGCATTTAGAGGTGAGTTGAAAGTACTTATTTCTTAGTTTGTTCTTCTCCTATTTCTTATGATCCTCTCTATATCTTATACACATATTCCTGGAAAAAAGATAGGGAAAATCAGAGGGAAAATATTAGGAAAGGCTTAAGTTAGTGACTGAAAGTTCCCCAGAATGGATGAGAGTAAAAGGGGCTGAAATAGTCTTTCTCAGAAAAAAAAAAAAAAAGAGAGAGTGAATGTTGTGAACTTGAAAATGGATGACAATGTTAATGTCTCCATCTCTCTCTCTTCAAAATCACCTAAAGTTGAATTGTACTGCACATTAAGGATGTCTAGTTGTACTTTAATTACAGTATATTTCCTTTGATGCTAACCTTCCTAGTGTCTGAATTTCCCCAGATTAAGAAGCAGCTGTATAGCACAGGGAACTCTGCTTCGTTTGTGATGACCTAGAGGGGTAGGATGCCGGAAGGGGAGGGAGGCTCAAGAGGGAGGGGATATATGTACACATGTAGCTGTTTCACGTTATTGTACAGCAGAAACTGACACAACATTGTAAAGCAATTATACTCCAATAAAAAAAAAAGAGTGAAAGAATCGGGATTGACTTGAACAACAACACAGAAGCCATAATACTCAGTAGAATTCAACGCTGTTTCCAGGAATGCAAGAATGGAAAACATCAATGCAATTTAGGGTAAAACAAAATATAGTAATATATATCAACATGTATCAAATCATCTAGCATACAGCCATATATAGAAAGGCCTATAATTTCTCTTGGTAGTAGAAAGTATGTCACCTTAAGTCCTCTATGGCTAGATGATTGTGTGAAAAGTAAAAAAAGCAGATTACAAAGGATACACCCAGGCATAAAAATGAATGCTGGTGGTGGAAAAGGAAAAGGTGTAAATGTTTTGTTATTTAGTCACTAACTCGTGTACAACTCTTTGCGACTCTTTGGACTATAGCCCTCTAGACTCCTCTGTCCATGGAATTTCTCAGGCAAGAACACTGGAGAGGGTTGCCATGCCTTCCTCCAGGGGATCTTCCAGACCCAGGGATGGAACCCATGTCTCTTATATCTCCTGCATTAGCAGGCAGGTTCTTTACCACTGAGCCACCAATTCTCACAAGAACCTCTTGAATCTGTGTTGTCTCCATTTTATAAATGAGGAAACTGAAATTCAGGGTGGGGGAATGATGTATTAGCTTTCTAATGTTGCTGTAAAAAATCATCACAACTTAGGTGACTTAAAGCATCACAAATTTAGTAGCTCAACGTTTTGTAGTTGGGAATCGAAGCACAGTTGACTCACCTGATTCCCTGCTTAAGAGTCTCATAAGGCTGAAATCAAGGTGTCAGCTTGGCTGTATTCCTTTCTGGAGGCTATGGGGTGAATCTGTTTCCAAGCTCATTCAAGATGTTGGCAGATGGTGTTTTTTCAGAAGATTTGTAGCTCCTCATCTTCAAGTGGTCAGTGATGTAACTGTGGGTCTCATTGTGGGTCATAAATGTACACATTTTGTGCAAGTTTTGTTTTCATAATTAACTTTCTTGAAAAATTTAAGTTCTGTGCTAAAGTTTTCATTAAACTCATACTTTCATTTCCTTGAGTTCCTTGCTCTTGAAAGGGTTTATTGAAAGATAAAAAAGCGTTGTCAAACTTGGAGAAGGAAATGGCAACTCACTCCAGTATTCTTGCCTGGAGAACCCCATGGACAGAGGAGCCTGGTGGGCTCCAGTCCATGGGGTTGCAAAGAATACTACACAACTGAAGTGACTTAGCACACACACAGCACACTGTCAAACAATTTAAAAAGAAAAGATATTGGCAAAATTGTGTTCCATTGTAGGCCTAACACCCCATTTTCTTTGCTAGCTGTCAGCTGAAGGCTGTTCTCAGCTTCTAGGTGCTGCCTGTCCTCCATCTTTGAAGGCAGCAACAGTGGACAGAGTCCTTCTCACTTTTTGATCTCTCTGCTGTCCCCTCTGCCTCACCTCTTCTCTGCTTTCTATTTTTTTTTTAAAACCACTTTACTGAGGTATGATTGACATATAAAAAGCTTTACATAATTAGTATATACAACTTGATGCATTTGGGAGTAAGTATACTATACTTGGGGCTTCCGTGGTGGCTCAGTGGTAAAGAATCCTCCTGTGATGCAATAGAAGTGTTAGCTAAGGATATGATGGTAATCATTTTGCTATATATATAAGTGTAAAAAATAAATGTGTACAACTTAAACTTACACAGTGTTATATGTCAATTATATCTCAATAAACCTGGGTTGGGGGAGAACAAAATTCTGAATATTCTTGGCCATGTACACCTCCCAATGAAATTTAGAGTCAGTTTACCAATTTTCAATGTAAAAAAAAAAAAACGAGTTCTAAGTCATACTACTCTAAAAGTCATTAACTAGCTTTAAAACTAAAATCATTCTAAACTATTTACCTACACATGCATATGGCTCCAGTCAGGCATTGTCATGTCCTTGCAGTCTCCAAGCAACAGTGAATGATTCTCTCAGCACATGGGACAAGCAAGGTGTCACTGTTGCTTCTCCACCTTCCCTCATACTACTGGTTTGATCAATGGAGGTAGGGAACCTCTCTGACTCCATCTGGCCTTGGGAAAAAGCTTGTCACCTTTGATCAAATTAAGATTTCATCAAGTGCCTAGGGATGTGCTTTGGGTTAACCTTTGGCCTCTGATTTGGGATACATTGGAATCTGACTCAAACCTGTAGATGGTGAATAAAAGTCAAGATAGAGGCAAGCAGATTCCCCAGGGGGAAGAAAAAAGTCAAACACTGGAGGTGGGAAATTAGTGTAGGCTCAGAGAAACTGGAGTATTTTTCTCTTACTTTGAAATAAAAAGCAATTAAAACTCCCCCAAGTCAATTCAGTCTCTTCCATTGCCTTTATACCACCACCTTCCCAAGCCCCAGCCTTCCCCAGCAACACATTCACATCTACACATACACTCCCACACACATATATGTGCACAAGAGAATGCTCATTGAGAATAAGAAAAGGAAGGGTTCAGGACTAAAAGCTTGTTGAAGACTCTTTGAGGGACCCTGAGACAAGCTGTAAAGGCAGTGCCGTAGGCGATGTAACTGAGAGCAGTCCCTCTCATCCAGGAGTAATGACTGAGTGCCACAGGGTTTCTGTTTTAAGGTCAAAATCTGCACATGCCCATAACCTTCCTGAGTTCAATATGGCCACTTGCTCAGACCTATAAATCCTTGATTTTCTGAAGAAATTCCGTCAGTTAAAAAGCCAAATACTTGGCTCTTATTAGATCCAGACTTTCATCTATAGTTTCAAGGACCTGCCTGCCTTTTGGGTTTAGTTTGCTAAGACCTGGTCTAACCTCAAATAGCAATAAAAAGGATATAAATATAGGAAACAGTTAATTTATTTATATCCACATAGAGGGTGGATGTGGATAACTACATAGCACATTTTTTTAAAGCTATTTATTCACTAAGACAAGTGATTCAGAATTATAGTTCTCTTCCTTATCTTCAAGAAACTTGTAATACAGGAAAATTCAACAAGTGTCTATTGACATGTCCCCATGTCTATCATGATATCTCAAAAGAAGGTGCTCAATTATTATTTGAAGCAAACTGTGATTAGTTAATCTTATCAGTCAAAAAGACAGACAATTTAGAAATATCTTTATTTCCCTGGTTACTCTCTGTGGAGTTTGGAAAGAAACAGGATTCATTCCTAGAAATGAATGTATCTGCTAATCAGGGTTCTGGAGTGAAAAAAAAAAGTTGGAGCTCAGGTCAGATTAAGAAATATGTGAAGCTTGCTTTACTTCCCTTGATTACCTAGTGTTGGTCTTATACCTCCCTTCCCATTTTAGTGCATAAGGAGAAACATTAACTGGGGATGACAGAGGATGAGATGGTTGCATGGCATCACCAACTTGATGGACATGAGTTTGAGCAAGCTCCAAGAGTTGGTGATGGACAGGAAAGCCAGGCCTGCTGCAGTCCATGGGGTGGCAGAGTCGCATAGGACTGAATGACTGAACTGACTGACTGAACATTAATACAATCTTCTCTGCCAAGTTGAAAGGATGGAGCAATAGAAAAAAAAGATAAGTCTTGAAAATTGAAACCTAGTAGAATGTAATCGTAATAGGTGGCCCTGGCCTAAAAGAGGCTTTCTTTGTGTGAAGGCTTGTAAATGTACCATAGATAGGAAAGATGTTACTGGAATCTTGTCAGAAAGACTTGCATCTTCCTCAAGGTCAGTTTCCTAGACAGTAACTAGAAAGTGACAACTGTGAAAAATTGTAACCATCCAACTGCACTGAAACTTCCCTGATATGACACAAGGTCATGACGAAAATTATACAAGGGGATTGGGAGTGAAAAAAGAAAAGGGAGGGATAGAAATGAAAAATACGGGAATAGCTTGTTAGTTTTCAGAGAAGAGTGGGCTCTGGCCCTTTCTATGAGTTATTTTACTGATGGAAAATAGCCTTGCTGTAGAGAAGGATATTCACCTAGCTATGATTATTTGCTGAAAATAAGACTATAGAACTCAAGAATATGCCCTCCCTTTTTAAAACTCCTCTCATCTATAATTTGGTTCTTTGAGAGATGTGCCCATGCAGAGGGAATGCCCTGAGCAAGTGGCCAGTGTGCATTATCCCATTAGTTTGGTTCAGTTCAGTTCAGTTGCTCAGTCGTGTCTGACTCTTTGCGACCCCATGAACCGTAGCATGCCAGGCCTCCCTGTCCATCACCAACTCCCGGAGTCCACCCAAACCCATGTCCATCAAGTCGGTGATGCCATCCAATCATCTCATCCTCTGTCGTCCCCTTCTCCTCCTGCCCTCAACCTTTCCCAGCATCAGGGTCTTTTCAAATGAGTCAGCTCTTCACATCAGGTGGCCAAAGTTTTGGAGTTTCAGCCTCAGCATCAGTCCTTCCAATGAACACCCAGGACTGATCTCCTTTAGGACGGACTGGCTGGATCTCCTTGCAGTCCAAGGGACTCTCAAGAGTCTTCTCCAACACCACAGTTCAAAAGCATCAATTCTTCAGTGCTCAGCTTTCTTTATAGTCCAACTCTCACATCCATACAAGACCACTGGAAAAACCATAGCCTTGACTAGACAGACCTTTGTTGGCAAAGCAATGTCTTTGCTTTTTAATATGCTGTCTACGTTGGTCATAACTTTCCTTCCAAGGAGTAAGCGTCTTTTAATTTCATGGCTGCAATCACCATCTGCAGTGATTTTGGACCCCAGAAAAATAAAGTCAGCCACTGTTTCCACTGTTTCCCCATCTATTTGCTATGAAGTGATGGGACCGGATGCCATGATCTTAGTTTTCTGAATGTGATCCAGCTGTAAATTAATAAATGACTCCTTGTTTTATGTGAGTCTTTTGCAAGTGTAGTTAGTGTAAAGCAATCCCCCAGGACTTGACTATTTTGCCAACACTAAATAAACTGAGTTTCTGGATCTGTAAAACTGAGAATCTGAGTCTGAACCCATGATGAATTTGCAATTAGCGTTCTATTGAGCTTTGATAACTTTGGTATATTAAGCATTCTCGTTGTTATTCTCTAGCTCTCATATGACCTGCAGGTCAGATTTACTTTAGCTAGAAGTAAACAGCAAAACGAAAAACCAACTCTCAGCTATACATACACACACACACACACACAAAGACAATAAAGGAAGAAAGTAATATAGCTGAAAGAAAAAGGGCTTTAGTATCATAAAACTTGAATTTGGACAAGATACTCAAGCTCCTACCCTCCACTTTCTCATTTGAAAAAGGGGTTAATAATACCTACTTCTGGAAGATTTCATATATATAATGTATATATAATATGTATAAAACATCACTGTATACATACAAGTCTATATTAATAGTATCTAGAGAAGGAGATAAACCTGTAAATTTTGTAACTGCCATCCTGGGATGAATTTACATTTTAAATATTGTTGCTGTTTAGTTAAGTCATGTCTAACTCTTTGCAACCACCTGGACAGTAGCCCACCAGGCTCCTCTGTCCATGGGACTGTCCAGGCAAGAATACTGGAGTGCATTGCCATTTCCTTCTCCAGGGGATCTTCTTGACCCAGGGATCAAACCCGAGCCTCCTGCTTGGCAGTTGGATCCTTTACCACTGAGCCACCTGGGAAGATTAAATATACCTTAGACGTAATTCAAATGCATACATGTCTTCAGGAGTCATTTCAGGCCCCAGCCAAGAAGCAAAATAGCAAAAGAATTTGAGTGACCCAGGCCTCATCAGGATCTTTGGAAATTGCCCTCTAATGACCCTTAAAACTAGGTCTTCAAGTTGTCTACTAAACCCACTTGGGGGGATGAAATCATTAGGGACCTGTTGCTCACACAAGCCTTATATAAATGGATGTTTGATAGCGATATGGTTGTTGTTGTTGGTCAGCGCCCAGTTGTGTCCAACTCTTTGCAACCCCATGGACTGCAGCATCCCAGACTTCCCTGTCCCTCACCATCTCACAAAGTTTGCCTCAGTTCATGTCCATTGCATCGGTGATGTCATTCAGCCATTTCATCCTCTGACACCCTGTTTTCCTTCTGCCCTCAATCTTTCCCAGCATCAGGAACTTTTCCAATTAGTCAGCTGTTCACATCAGATGATGAAAATACTGGAGTTTCAGCATCAGTCCTTCCAATGAGTATTCAGGGTTGATTTCCCTTAAGATTGAATGGTTTAATCTCCTTGCAGTCCAAGGGGCTCTCAGGAGATTGGTACTCCAACAAATTGTCACAGGATACCATCTACTTTCATCTGTCCTGTTGAGAAGCAATACAAATAATTATAGTGACCATTGTTCAGCATTTACATTGAGCCTGAGACTGTGTTTACAAAATATTTCTATAACTATTTTCACATGTGTTTATTTTATCTCACCAAGATTATTCTAAACTCTTTGAAAACTATATGTCCCCCTCATTGCCTGTTTCAGTGTAGGGATAATGGAAGAAAAAAGGCTATGGATGCTGGTGTTGAACTACTACTAATAACATTTATCAATTTGTTACCATAAGCCAGGCAATATATTAAAGTGCTTTTACATGCTTTATCTCATTCAATTATGTTAATAACAGATGAATTAGGTATTAGTATTATCCCTATTTTATAGAGTGAGGTACTGGAGCTTGAAGTTTAAGTAACTTGCTCAAGATCACAGAGGTATAAGTGGCTGGGTATGGATTCAGTCAGGGCCAGTGATTCCAAAAACCATCCTACCACCCTGTTAGGGACTTCCCTGGTAGCTCAGATAGCAAAGAATCTGTCTGCAGTGTGGTAGACTTGGGTTTGATCCCTGGGTCGGAAAGATGCCCTGGAGAAGGCATGACCCATTCGAGTACTCTTGCCTGAAGAATGCCATGGACAGAGGAGCCTGGTAGGCTGCAGTCCATGGATTCACAAAGAGTCAGACACGACTCAGCTACTAACACAAGGACAAGGACCACCCGTCCTTGTCTTGGTTTACATTACCTCCAGTCTTGGTTTTAACATTTATCTCAGGCAAACTAAGTTTTTAGATACATCTGTTAAAACTGAAGTAATTATTTCCATGCTTACCAAAATAGAACATTGTGAATTCATTGTTTTGACCCTGAGAATGATGAAGTCCTAAATGAAGACTCCTCCTTAAAGTAGTCCTGGAATATCTAATTTCATAATTTCTCATGGGTTAGATAACAAATAAATATAAAATTTTCCTTTTTATCCAATTCATATTAAATATTACTGGTAAAAACAATCAGCACAAAATAAAGCTGAAAAAGGTAGTAACTGTATTTGATTAAAAAGTTATTATAGATGAAAACCTAATAACATCTCTTCAATGACAAAGTAAAACTTGGCCTGTTAAATTAGATTGGGTAGAATTTATCAAGACAAAAGAAAATGGATAAAAACACACTAAGAAAAATATGTCATTAACTTCAAATTGCATAGAGAATGAAATACATTACAAAATATAGATCTCTAAAGTATAAACCCAGCAAATGGGACTATGTAAAAATAATGGCCATAAAAATAAAGCTACATATGTACAAAAATAAATTTTATTAAAATCTTTATGAAGAAATTAATTTTGATAAAAATGATTTAAGAAAATTAAAAGTGAAAATGGAACATTTTTACATATTGTAACTTCAATGCATAGAAACACTGATAAAAGAAATAGAAGGGCTTAGTGGTGTTCTCTCCAGAAAATACTTTAATGAAGAAAATTAATGTGGTTATAATTAGGAATGATTATAGCAAAATGTTTTTAAAAAGTCAGCTGTGAAACCAGACTGATTTTGAATTCCATCTTTACCACTTAACTATAATTTTCAGTCAGTAGCTTAACTTCTTTGTACCCCAATAACCTCATGTGTAAAATGGGAATAAAAATATAATATTATGCACCTCATTAGGCTCTCCCAAGGAGTAAAAATACTATATATAAAATCCTTAAAAAGAGGGCCTGGCACATAGTAAGTGCTATTCAAGCATTTAGCTACATATAGATCTTTACTTTCTCTTTGATTAACTACAGGGCCCCGTGTTGCTTGATATTATGTCATGATTATTGCATAACAACTTGCTGTAGAGTCATGATATGATTGCAGTTGAAAGAATTAATGTGCTATCAATGATTAAAAGTCCCAGGCTTGATAAGCAAGTTTCACTTCAATTGCCAGAATTAGATTGTTTTGCAATGGTTACAGGAAAGAAGTTGGTAGTTTTTCAAAAGAGTATCCTGCAATGCTTAACTGGAAACTATTTTGTTCTCTATTGTTGGGGATGTGTGTGGCTAGTGTCTGTAGACAGGAATTGGTCTTCATAAAAAATACATATGGTTTACACATATATATTTTCAGCCTATAAAGTTGCCTTTTTATTCAAAGATGCTGAGCTTGAACACATTTCTACTACATATTTCAGTATTCTGCTCATCTTGATCGCTTTGTTGATAGATAAAAAGTATGTATCTCCTTTAATAATTCATTCTGGTATTTAACAGTAATTACATAGAGATATTTAAGTCTGGGTGCAGTTGGGGGTGGGGAAATCCAGGGGGGAAAATGGGCTAGAGAATATCTTTCCTTCACCACTAGTATTTTTTTTTTAATCCCATAAAGAAAGTTTTCAGACTTTTTAATTTTCCCCATCCTACCAACTCTGGGAGTTGGTGATGGACAGGGAGGCCTGGCATGCTACAGTTCATGGGGTCGCAAAGAGTTGGACACGACTGAGTGACTGAACTGAACTGAACTGAAGCAGTTCTTTTTTAAACTTCATATTGCCTATCACCATCTCTTTTGTCCTCTCCCTCTTTACTACCCAGTTTTCAGGCTCAGTTCATTTTCTACCTCCTGCCTCATTTAACTAATCAGGACACTGAGTTCATATTGCATCCCTGATGATGACCATGAAAATTTTGGCCTCATTATTTGTATTGGTCTCTGTGTCATGTGTTCTCTTACTCTACTCTTCTCAACCACTTGAATTACCTGGAGAGCTTGAAAAATGCTGATGTCTGGGCCCCATCCCAGAAATTCTTATTTAATTGGTCTTAGCAACAGCTTAGAGATGGGGATTTTAAAAAGCTCCCAGGAGATCTTATGTGTAGCCAGGGTTGAGAACCACAATTTTATCCCATCATGAAAGTAGGCTCCTTTATAATAGAGAATGTTTTCCATTAGCAGCCCTCAAACTTGTTCAGGCGCTGGTTTATCTGCAAGTTATGGTGCTCTTTGAAAAACACTATAAAATATGGATGTATTTGATTGATTTACGTAAATGAAGAACAATTTAGTGACAAAGAAACTACTGTTGTTTGAGTAAAAAATATAAAAGCACAGCCCAGAGCACATGTAACCAAAATAAGATTTTGAACCAAACATGATTGGCTAGTTCCCAGTTTTCCCCTAATATTCTTTGACTTCTTGTTCTGTCATCTGTTAGCATTCACTAACAGTCTAGTAGTAACAGGTATCAAAGTTTAAACAAAAATTATGGGTCCAAAATAAAGTGATTGAATTCCATCTTTTTGCTTTAATTTTCCTGCAAAATGAGAAAAGCCTACTATTATTAGATTTTTAGTGTTGGAATACTTCCATTCTTCTTGCAGAACACCCAACACAATAATAATGGCTGACATTTATTAAATTCTTATACAGCAGCTGTTCTGCTTTTATACATTATAACATGTTATACAAAGTGTATAATCATTTTGTAAGGATAGTTTTTGTTGAAAGGGGATGAATGCTATACTAAGTGTTTTACTTATAAATAACTTATCTGAAATAGACCCTTTAGATCTCTTTATGAAATGAATTTGTATTTTATTAATAACAATGGCATGTACATGAATTTGTAAATGGTAGTTATACATGTAAGATATTATTTATTTGAATAAAATTTTTGGAGTCCTACAAATAATTTCACAGTTAGTAATAGGCCTACAGGTTGTAAACTGTTGAATGGCAAGTTTGTAGTTTGTGGAAGGCTCAATGTGTGTGTGTGTGTGTGTGTGTGTGTGTGTTAAGTTGCTTCAATCGTGTCCGGCTCTTTGCGACCCTATGGATTGTAGCCTGCCAGTCTCCTCTGTCTATGGGGATGCTCCAGGCAAGAATACTGGAGTGGGTTGCCATGACCTCCTCCAGGGGATATTCCTAACCTAGAGATTGAACCTGTGTCTCTTACATCTCCTAAATTGCCAGGCAGGTTCTTCACCACTAGTGTCACCTGGGAAGCCCAGGCTAAATAATGACTCCTAAAATATCCAGGTCCTAATCTCTGAAACCTGTAAAACTTAGTGTATATTGCATGAAATACTCTGCAGGTGTGATTAAATTAAGACTCAAGGTAGAAGTCTTCTACAGGTAGGTAGGGCCCTACCTATAGGGCCCTAACATATGGGCCCTAGATGCAATCACAAGTACTTTGTAAAAGTAAAAGGAGATTTTCTGGTGGAGTCTTTAGGGTAGTAAAGTTGCAGGATATAAAATTAACACACAGAAATCCCTTGCATTCCTATACACTAACAATGAGAAAACAGAAAGAGAAATTAAGGAAACAATTCCATTCACCATTGCAACAAAAAGAATAACATACTTAGGAATAAATCTACCTAAAGAAACAAAAGACCTATATATAGAAAACTATAAAACATTGATGAAAGAAATCAAAGATAACACAAACAGATGAAGAAATATACCATGTTCATGGATCGGAAGAATCAATATAGTGAAAATGAGTATACTACCCAAAGCAATCTATAGATTCAAGCTACCAATGGTATTTTTAACTAGAACAAATAATTTCACAATTTGTATGGAAATACAAAAAACCTTGAATAGCCAAAGCAATCCTGAGAAAGAAGAATGGAACTGGAGGAATCAACCTACCTGACTTCAGGCTCTACTACAAAGCTACAGTCATCAAGACAGTATGGCACAAAGACAGAAACATAGATCAATGGAACAAAATAGAAAGCCCAGAGATAAATCCACGCACCTATGGACACCTTATCTTTGACAAAGGAGGCAAGAATATACAATAGAGAAAAGACAATCTCTTTAACAAGTGGTGCTGGGAAATCTGGTCAACCACTTGTAGAAGAATGAAACTAGAACACTTTCTAACACCATACACAAAAATAAACTCAAAATGGATTAAAGATCTAAATGTAAGACCAGAAACTATAAAACTCCTAGAGGAAAACATAGGCAAAACACTCTCCGACATAAATCACAGCAGGATCCTCTATGACCCACCTCCCAGAGTAATGGAAATAAAAGCAAAACTAACAAATGAGAACTAATTAAACTTAAAAGCTTTTGCACAATGAAGGAAACTATAAGCAAGGTGAAAAGACAGGCTTCAGAATGGGAGAAAATAATTGCAAATAAAGAAACTGACAAAGAATTAATCTCAAAAATATGCAAGCAGCTCCTGTAGCTCAATTCCAGAAAAATAAATGACCCAATCAAATAATGGGCCAAGGACCTAAACAGACATTTCTCCAAAAAAGACATACAGATGGCTAACAAACACATGAAAAGATGCTCACCATCACTCATTATCAGAGAAATGCAAATCAAAACCACAATGAGGTACCATCTCACACCAGTCAGAACGGCTGCTCTCAAAAAGTCTACAAACAATAAAAGCTGTAGAAGGTGTGGAGAAAAGAGAACCCTCTTACACTGTTGGTGGGACTACAAACTAGTAAAGCCACTATGGAGAACAGTGTGGAGATTCCTTTAAAAACTGGAACTAGAACTGCCATACAACCCAGCAATCCCACTGCTGGGCATACACACCGAGGAAACCAGAATTGAAAGAGACACATATACCCCAGTGTTCATTACAGCACTGTTTACAATAGCCAGGACCTGGAATATCCATTGGCAGATGAATGGATAAGAAAGCTGTGGTACATATACAAAATGGAATATTACTCAGCTGTTAAGAAGAATGCATTTGAATCAGTTCTAATGAGGGACCTATTATACAGAGCGAAGTAAGTCAGAAAGTAAAACATCAATGCAGTGTATTAGTGCATATATATGGAATTCAGAATGATGTCAACGATAACCCTATATGTGAGACAGCAAAAGAGACACATATATAAAAAACAGACTTTTGGACTCTGTGGGAGAAGGCGACGGTGGGATGATTTGAGAGAATAGCATTGAAACATGTATATTATCATATGTGAAATAGATCGCCAGTCCAGGTTCGATGCATGAGACAGGGTGCTTGGGGCTGGTACACTGAGATGATCCTGAGGGATGGGATGGGGAGGGAGGTGGGAGGGAGTGCAGGATGGGGAACACATGTACACTCATGGCTGATTCATGAGAATGTATGGCAAAAACCACCACAATATTGTAAAGTAATTAGCCTCCAATTAAAATAAATTTTAAAAAAAGTAAAAGGAGATTTGACATAGGAGAAGAAAGGCAACAAGATGATTTCAGCAGTGGATGAGAGACACATAGAGATAGAAGGAGACATATTTGAAAGTGATATGCTACAGTCACTATAGATGGAGGAAGGCAACACAAGCCAAGAAATATGGCTCTAGAAGCTAAAAAAATGTAAGGAAATAGATTCTCCACCTAGAGCTTCCAGGGAACAAGGCACTGCCAATGCCTTTGATTTCAGCCCAGTGAAACTGATTTTGGACTTTTAGCTTCCCAAACTATAAGAGAATAAATGTGCATTGTTTTAAGTCACCAAGTTTGTGATAATTTGTTGCAGCTGCTATAAGAAATTAATATGGAACTGCTTCCCACTTAGATATTGTCAGCAAAAATGAAGGTCATGATTTTAGGTATAGGCCATTCCTACAGTTTAAAAAAAAATATTTAGAGGGACACTTCAAGACCAAAGAAATATTGACTGAACCTATTGCTTTCTTTTTAAATGGATGTGGTATGCAGTAGAAAATGGGTTTATTGCTAATGTAGAAACCATTTTAATTGAATAGTCTTTGAAGAAACTTGGCTCTATTTTAGGGTTATAGCCACCCTGCCCAAGATGTGCAAAACAACCCCTTATGTGTGGTTTACATAAAGAAGGGCACTTTTTTGAAGGATGTTTTGGAGAAAAATAACTAAAATCCTTATGTAGTTGTTGCACTTCAACTCAAAATTCTTTATAGAAAAATTAGAAAGCACTACATGATATGTGGATTATCAGTTGTGTTAAACAAACAGCCTATTAGAGTGAGATGATTCTAATACCTTAGCAGACAACACAAGCAGACAAAAACCTAAGCCTGTAAATGCCTCAAGGTTAAGAAATCAAAACCTAAGGACAACCAATCACAACAAGCCAATGAGGCCTTTCCAAATAAGACAAACACTTAAGCTATAGCTAATCAAATTTCCTTTCTTTGCTTCTTTTACCAAACCGAACTTAGGTCCATTTGCCTGGATGTAGCAAAGCCAGTCTGCACTGGGTTATGGGGAAGGAAAACACAGTGTTTATTGCACGTGCCAAGCAAGAAGTCCAGGTAGCTAGTGCCTAAAAGACCTGAACTCCCCTAAGGCATTCAGGGCAACATTTTTAAAGACAGTGTGAGGGAGGAAATTTCTGGAATGTATGATCAGCTGATGGACATTCTTCTGATTGGTGAAGTTATTGGGAAGCAATATCAACCTTATTGTTCCATCTGGTCTTGGGGTCTAAAATTGTGCTTGTGGGCAACACATAGTTAACTTCTTCCACCTGGTAGGGGTTTTTGTATCGGCAAAACAGGTCAAAGGACAAGAATCAAAATATTACTTATTGCCCTTATCAAAGCAGATCAGTCGCTCAGTCATGTCCGACTCTTTGAGACCCCATTAACTGCAGCACGCCAGGCCTCCCTGTCCATCACCAACTCCCAGAGTTCACTCAGACTCACGTCCATCGAGTCAGCGATTCCATCCAGCCATCTCATCCTCTGTCATCCCCTTCTCCTCCTGCCCCCAATCCCTCTCAGCATCAGAGTCTTTTCCAATGAGTCAACTCCTCTCATGAGGTGGCCAAAGTACTGGAGTTTCAGCTTTAGCATCATTCCTTCCAAAGAAATCCCAGGGCTGATCTCCTTCAGAATGGACTGGTTGGATCTCCTTGCAGTCCAAGGGTCTCTCAAGAGTCTTCTCCAGCACCACAGTTCAAAAGCATCAATTCTTCGGCACTCAGCCTTCTTCACAGTCCAACTCTCACATCCATACATGACCACAGAAAAAACCATAGCCTTGACTAGACGAACCTTTGTTGGCAAAGTAATGTCTCTGCTTTTGAATATGCTATCTAGGTTGGTCATAACTTTCCTTCCAAGGAGTAAGCATCTTTTAATTTCATGGCTGCAGTCACCATCTGCAGTGATTTTGGAGCCCAGAAAATAAAGTCTGACACTGTTTCCACTGTTTCCCCATCTATTTCCCATGAAGTGATGGGACCGGATGCCATGATCTTCGTTTTCTGAATGTTGAGCTTTAAGTCAACTTTTTCACTCTCCTCTTTCACCTTCATCAAGAGGCTTCTTGGTTCCTCTTCACTTTCTGCCATAAGGGTGGTGTCATCTGCATATCTGAGGTTATTGATATTTCTCCCAGCAATCTTGATTCCAGCTTATGTTTCTTCCAGTCCAGGGTTTCTCATGATGTTCTTTGCATATAAGTTAAATAAGCAGGGTGACAATATACAGCCTTGACATACTCCTTTTTCTATTTGGAATAGGTCTGTTGTTCCATGTCCAGTTCTAACTGTTGCTTCCCGACCTGCATACAGATTTCTCAAGAGGCAGATTAGGTGGTCTGGTATTCCCATCTCTTTCGGAAATTTCCACAGTTTATTGTGATCCACACAGTCAAAGGCTTTGGCATAGTCAAGAAGGCAGAAGTAGATATTTTTCTGGAACTCTCTTGCTTTTTCCATGATCCAGCGGATGCTGGCAATTTGATCTCTGGTTCCTCTGCCTTTTCTAAAACCAGCTTGAACATCAGGAAGTTCACAGTTCACATATTGCTGAAGCCTGGCTTGGAGAATTTTGAGCATTATTTTACTAGCGTGTGAGATGAGTGCAATTGTGCGGTAGTTTGAGCATTCTTTGGCATTGCCTTTCTTTGGGATTGGAGTGAAAACTGACCTTTTCCAGTCCCGTGGCCACTGCTGAGTTTTCCAAATTTGCTGGCATATTGAGTGCAGCACTTTCACAGCATCATCTTTCAGGATTTGAAATAGCTCAACCGGAATTCCATCACCTCCACTAGCTTTGTTCATAGTGATGCTTTCTAAGGCCCACTTGACTTCACTTTCCAGGATGTCTGGCTCTAGGTCAGTGATCACACCAACGTGATTATCTGGGTCCTGAAGATCTTTTTTTGTACAGTTCTTCTGTGTATTGCCCTTAACGAGGAAGTAAAGGTCCTTTAATTTGTTTAATGGCTAAACTATTATTTTGTCTTGTTTGACTGTTTTCCTTTCTTCATTTTCTCACTTCTCTGATTAAATTTACTCTTCAAAACTTGAAGGCCTAGTTGGCTAATGTTTTTCTAAGGACAAGAGGCTGGTGGAGAATGGGGTGTGTGCTGTTCTAGAAAGGCCTCCTAGGATCCTGCTCTGTTACACTTCCACCTTTTCTCTGTAAAAGTCTTTCCCTTAGCTCGTGTCAGTGGAGTGCTCCTAATCACTTACAATTTGACACTGCCCAACTTAAACTGTTATTCAAAAAACTCTTAATGTTTAATACACCTCAGTTTAACAGTTTTTGCTTGCAAATGGTGCTTATGAATCAAATAGGTTATCAAGACTTGAATGGTTATCAAGACTTGAATGATTCAATGTTATCAGATTAACCATTCAATTAAGAATTTGGCATTTTTCTCATACTATATAAAGAGGGCAAAATGGAGGCACCCACATTCTGGTAATGAGCTGGTGGCAAAATCACATGTTTTACATCACTTAAAGTGAGTTTGTCTTCCAGAAAATTTATCTAGAAGCCAACATGGATATTGGTGTGTCATTTGTAATTAAAAATGGGGAGTCCATGTGAAGAATACAAAAATAAAACATCATTTAATTAAACAGGTGTTCTTCTTGGGACGGGTTGTTGAAGTTAGGCTGGGGAGTGAAACTATATTTCAAAAAGCTTGGATAACTCAAAAATGACTGACCCCATTAAGGGTCACTTTAGTGACCACTACAGAAGGCTAATCAAAATAAACAACTATCCCAATAAGTACCAAGCCATAAACTCTATCATTGAGTCTATGTTTTTCAAAAGAAGGAAAAAAATTTGATTTTTTTATTTTGGAAAGTTTTTGCTTTATCAACAATATGCACTCTGGAGACTATCTGCCTTTTGTTTTCTGGTTACAACTTGCTTCTAAGCTTCATCTTTGTTTTAATATCTATTTTGTAACATTTATTTCTGTCTTTTAGCTGTGAATCAAATAGTAGAATAAGGAGGTATAAGCATTTTATAAACAGTAAGGATGGAAAGCAATTTGCTAAATATGCAGCCAATGTTTATCATTTCAAACCACTAATGCTTATTGAAAGCAAATTATTTGTCCTTTCTTGGTCCACTAAAATCACTTTCACCAAAGTGGTCTTAGAGTAGCATAGTTACTGAATTAGATACTGCTGAATTAGTAAGTTTATACTCCCCCAAAGAGTAATTACTGCTCTTATAAACAAAGAGATAACTGGAGGCTACAATCTAATAACTCTACAGAAAGTTATCTATTCCACTTCACTGGGTGATATCTTTATGGGGATTCTTTATATCATGTAACTTGATATGGAAATAAAAAGGTGACAGTAGCAGACCTTGTTAGGTCTCTGACTTTCATGATAGGAAGTTTGGGTGATGTCTGTTTAGTGAAGGACCCTGAAATGTATATATAACCTGAAAAAGTCTGGATCCTCAAGCAATGGAGTACAAGCCACGGGCATGAAAATCTCATATTTTTGTTTGTTTCTGAAAGATAACCACTGTGGCTGTGGAATATGGTTTTAAGGGCAGATAGGGAATTCTAATAGACTACAATATTGAAATAACGCTTGAAAGAGATGAACTGGAGCCCAAACTGAGTTTCCCAGGTGGCACTAGTGGTAAAGAACCCACCTTCCAGTGCAGGAAAAATAAGAGACATGATTTCAATCCCTGGGTCGGGAAGATCCCCTGGAGGAAGGCATGGCAACCCACTCCAGTATTCTTGCCTGGAGAATCCCCATGGCCAGAGGAGCCTGGTAGGCTGGCTATAGTCCACAGGGTTGCAAAGAGTCAGATACTACTGAAGCAAATTAGTATGCACACATGGATGCCGAATTATTTGTCTATTATACCTCAATAAATTTGATAGAAATCCTTAAAAAAAAAAAAAAAACTGGATCATCAGTATTGGAAGCCAAGAATTCCATTTAAGTTAGGACCCATCAGACCTCTTGGGAATAAAACAGAAGATGATCTTTTGAATGACAGTAGGTTCCTGTACACAGAGAGAGATAAAGAATCTTGTCACAGGGAGCCCACAGCACTCTGTGATGACCTAGAGGGGTGAGATGGGAGAGGAGAGGGAAGCTCAACAGGGAGGGGATATATATGTGTCTTTTAATTTAATTCCTGCAGTCACTGTCCGCAGTGATTTTGGAGCCCAAGAAAAGAAAATCTGTCACCACTTCCACTTTTTCCCCATCTATTTGCTATGACATGATGGGCAGATGTCATGATCTTAGTTTTTTGAATGTGGAGTTTTAAGCCAGCTTTTTCACTCTCCTCTTTCACACATAGGCTATAAACACCTTGCATTTTTACGTCTTGTACATTTCAACTAAGCTTTTTTTTTTTCATTTCACATGTATCTTTATCAGTTGTAACATGTCTTAGAATATTCTACTTCAAGTTGTACAGAATTAGTTTTCTCAACTTCTTTGAAAATATTCTCTTCTGTAGCTGTTCCACACAGACTACTCATAGGGCCTAATACTTCAAGCACTTCAAACTTAGTCTCCCCAAATAAACAAGCAGCATTGATAACATCTGTCAACTCATCAAGAACCAAGGAAAACCACTCAAAATCATTTGCTTGTTTTTAATTGACTACTGGAGTTACTTCCACTATCCTCAACTCTGAACAACTGTTCTCACCAAAAGGCTAATAGTTTTAAACAAGTTTATTTTTTCTAGACACATTTCTGTAGCTACTGCAATCAAACATGATTGAATTAGCCCATCATCAGCAAATGGCTTTCTTTACTTGGCTAAGAAATAAACCACTTGGCAACTTTGGTGGCAGCCTTATTTTCATTTTTTATGTTTGTGAAAAAATTCTGTTATGATGAGAAACTCTACTTTAAATGCTTCAATTTTTCTGACCATTGCTTTCCTGTGAGTGGGGAATATTGTGATGAGTGTTTAGTCTGGAAATAATGTCTTATGTTTTATTTTTTTTAGCACAGTTTTAGTGCCAATGTGCAATAAATACAATATTTTGCTATCCACTATAGACTGTATTGTGTTGCACCAAATTCATATGTTGTGTCTCTAACTTTTATTGTGACTGTATTTGGAGATTGGGCTTTTAGGAGGCAATTAAGGTTAGAGGAGTTTATAAAGGTGAGATCCTAATCCTATCATACTGTTGGCCTTCTCAGAAGAAGAATAGAGAGGAAGAACTTTTCTCTTCACATGCCTATGTAGAGGAAGGGCCATGTGAAGACATAGTAAGTAGGCAGCCATCTGCAACCCAAGGAAAGAACTTGCCCCAGACACCGACTTGACTGGCACCTTGATCTTGGGCTTCCCAACCTCTGGAGAGGTAAGACATTAATTTTTTGTTGTTTAAGTGACAAATTTTATGGTGTTTTGTTAATGGCAGCCCAAGCTGACTAATACACCATCTACCTAGACAACTCCAGTGTGCCTTAAGAGCGTAAAAGTCAAAGATCACTTTCCTTTCCTTGTTTTGACACAAATATGTACTGAAAATCTTTTTTAAAAAGGTGCAGGATGAAGATAGGCATAACACTTTGAGTTCTGTAGAGTTATAAATGTGTCACTATGATTTACAGGAATTATAGCGCACTAAACAACAATGTTCTAAAAGGTCTTGTAGGTCTTCATAGATCTGTTCAACTTCAGCTTCTTCAGCATTACTGGTTGGGGCATAGACTTGGATTACCGTGATACTGAATGGTTTGTCTTGGAAACAAGCAGAGATCATTCTGTCGCTTTTGAGATTGCATCCAAGTAGTGCATTTCAGACTCTTTTGTTGACTATGATGGCTCCTCCATTTCTTCTATGGGATTCCTGCCCACAGTAGTAGATATAATGGTCATCTGAATTAAATTCACCCATTCCAGTCCATCTTAGTTTGCTG
Organism: Bos grunniens; assembly: GCF_055505025.1. Classification (NCBI taxonomy): domain Eukaryota; kingdom Metazoa; phylum Chordata; class Mammalia; order Artiodactyla; family Bovidae; genus Bos; species Bos grunniens. The sequence continues at coordinate 79,410,420 of NC_141194.1, read as the reverse complement.
ATTCCTAGAATGTCGACATTCACTCTTGCCATCTTCTGTTTGACCACTTCCAATTTGCCTTGATTCATGGACCTGACATTCCAGGTTCCTATGCAATATTGCTCTTTACGACATCGGACTTCGCTTTTATCACCAGTCACATCCATAACTGGGTGTTGTTTTTGCCTTGGCTCCATCCCTTCATTCTTTCTGGAGTTATTTCTCCACTGATCTCCAGTAGCATATTGGGCACCTACTGACCTGGGGAGTTCATCTTTCAGTATCCTATCTTTTTGCCTTTTCATACTGTTTATGGGGTTCTCAAGTCAAGAATACTGAAGTGGTTTGCCATTCCCTTCTCCAGTGGACCATACTCTGTCAGACCTCTCCACCATGACCTGTCCATTTTGGGTGGCCCCACACAGCATGGCTTAGTTTCATTGAGTTAGACAAGCTGTGGTCCATGTGATCAGATTGGCTAGTTGTCTGTGATTGTGGTTTCAGTCTGTCTGCCCTCTGATGTCCTCTCTCAGCACCTACCATGTTACTTGGGTTTCTCTTACCTTGGACGTGGGGTACCTGTTCATGGCTGCTCCAGCAAAGTGTAGCTACTGCTCCTTACCTTGGATGTGGGGTAGCTCCTCTCAGCGATGACAATCGTGTGATCACTCACCTAGAGCCAAACATCCTGGAATGTGAAGTCAAGTGGGCCTTAGGAAGTATCATTACGAACAAAGCTAGAGGAGGTGATGGAATTCCAGTTGACCTATTTCAAATCCTAAAAGATGATGTTATGAAAGTGTTGCACTCAATATGCCAGCAAATTTGGAAAACTCAGCAGTGGCCACAGGACTGGAAAAGGTAAGTTTACATTCCAATCCCAAAGAAAGGCAATGCCAAAGAATGCTCAAACTACCGCACAATTGCACTCATCTCACATGCTAGTAAAGTAATGCTAAAAATTCTCCAAGTCAGCCTACGGTAGTACATGAACTGTGAACTTCCAGGTGTTCAAGCTGGTTTTAGAAAAGGCAGAGGAACCAGAGATCAAATTACCAACATTTGCTGGATCATCAAAAAAGCGAGAGAGTTCCAGAAAAACATCTACTTCAGCTTTATTGACTATGCCAAAGCCTTTGACTGTGTGGATCACAATAAACTGTGGAAAATTCTGAAAGAGATGGGAATACCAGACCACCTGACCTGCCTCTTGAGAAGCCTGTATGCAGGTCAGGAAGCAACAGTTAGAACTGGACTTGGAACAACAGACTGGTTCCAAAAAGGAAAAAGAGTATGTCAAAGCTGTATATCGTCACCCTGCTTATTTAACTTATATGCAGAGTACATCATGAGAAATGCTGGACTGGAAGAAGCACAAGCTGGAATCAAGATTGCCAGGAGAAATGTCAATAACCTCAGATACGCAGATGACACCACCCTTATGGCAGAAAGTGAAGAGGAACTAAAAAGCCTCTTGATGAAAGTGAATAAAAAGAGTGAAAAAGTTGGCTTAAAGCTCAACAGTCAGAAAACTAAGATCATGACATCTGGTCCCATCACTTCATGGCAAATAGATGGGGAAACAGTGGAAACAGTGGCTTACTTTAGTTTTTGGGCTCCAAAATCACGCAGATGGTGACTGCAGCCATGAAATTAAAAGATGCTTACTCCTTGGAAGGAAATTTATGACCAATGTAGACAACATATTCAAAAGCAGAGACATCTTTTTTCCAACAAAGTTCCATCTAGTCAAGGCTATGGTTTATCCATTAGTCATATATGGATATGAGTGTTAGACTATAAAGAAAGCTGAGCACCGAAGAATCAATGCTTTTGAACTGTGTTGTTGGAGAAGACTCTTGAGAGTCCCTTGGAATGCAAGGAAATCCAACCAGTCCATCCTAAATGAAATAGTCCTGGGTTTCCTTTGGAATGCAAGGAAATCCAACCAGTCCATCCTAAATGAAATAGTCCTGGGTTTCCTTTGGAAGGACTGATGTTGAAGCTGCAACTCCAATACTTTGGCCACCTGATGAGAAGAGCTGACTCATTTGAAAAGACCCTGATGCCGGGAAAGATTGAAGGCAGGAGGAGAAGGGGATGACAGAGGATGAGATGGCTAGATGGCATCACCAACTCAATGGACATGAGTTTGAGTAAACTCCAGGTGTTGGTGATGGACAGGGAGGCCTGGAGTGCTGCAGTTCATGGGGTCGCAAAGAGTCTGACATGACTGGGCGACTGAACTGATCCTGAAACAACAATGTGCATGGATGAGATAACCACATTTGAATTTTGTTACAAGTACTCAGCTCTGCTGTTACAGTTTGAAAGCAACCAGAGACAATGCACAAATGAGTGAGAATGTCTGTGGTCGAGCAAAATTTTATTTATGGGCATTGAAATTTAAATTTCAAATTTTTTACATATCAGGAAGTATTTTTTTTTCAACCGCTTGAAAATATTGAGTTGCCAGTCCAGGTTTGATGCACGATACTGGATGCTTGGGGCTAGTGCACTGGGACGACCCAGAGGGATGGTATGGGGAAGGAGGAGGGAGGAGGGTTCAGGATGGGGAACACATGTATACCTGTGGCAGATTCATTTTGATATTTGGCAAAACTAATACAATTATGTAAAGTTTAAAAATAAAATAAAATTAAAAAAAAATAAAAACCCACCATTCAGAAAGCTTAAAAAAACAAAAAAACAAAAAAAACCTTACGAGAAGAAAACATGAGATAAAAGGTTATGACATTGGAGTTGACAATGTTGACAATGTTTTCTTGGATATGACACCAAAAGTGCAGGCAGCAAAAAAAAAAATAAACATATATATATAAAGAGAGAGAGACAAGTGGGACTACTAAACTACAAACTAAAAAAATTTCTGTGCATCAAAGGACAATCAACAGGGTGAAACAGCATCCTACAGAATGGGAGAAAATATTTGCAAATCATATCTGATAAGGGGTGAATATCCAGAATATGTAGAGGATGTCAACAACTCAGTAACAACAATACAACCTGATTAAAAAATAGGCAGCAGATTTGAGTAGACATTTCTCCAAAGATGATATACAAATGGCCAACAAGCATGAGAAAAGATGTATATCACTAATCATTAGATAAATGCAAGTCAAAACCACAGTGAAATATCACCTCACACATATTAGTATAGCTATTATTTTTTAAAAAATGGAGAAGGAAATGGCAACCCACTCCAGTATTCTTGCCTTGAGAATCCTATGGACAGAGGAGCCTGGCGGCCTATGGTCCATGGGGTTGCAAAGAGTCAGTCATGACTGAAGTGACTTAGCACGCATTATTTAAAAAAAAAAAAAAAAAGGAAATAAAAGTGACCAGGATGTGAAGAAATTGCAATCCTTGTGCATTACTGATAAAATGTAAAGTGTTGAAACTACCATGGAAAACAGTATGGTGGTTCCTCAACAAAATTAAATATAGAATTACCATATGATCTAGCAAACCCACATCTGGATATATCTCCCCCAAACTTGAAAGTAGGGTCTTGAAACACACCCATGTTCATAGCAGTATTATTCACATTAGTCAAGTATTGGAAGCAACCCAAATGTCCATGGATGAATGAATGGAATAAAGAAAATTTGGTATATACATACAATGGAATATTATTAACCTTTTAAAAAGGAAATCTTGGATGAGAATTGAGGACAGTATGCTAAGTGAAATAAGACAGTCAAAAAAAGACATTTAATGATTCTACTTATGAGGTATATGGGCTTCCCAGGTGGCTCAGTGGTAAAGAACCCACCTACCACTAAAAAACAGAGGAGACACAGGTTCAATCCCTGATCCACAAAGATCCCCTGGAGAAGGAAATGGCAACTCACCCCAGTATTCTTGCCTGGAGAATCCCATGGACAGAGGAGCCTGGCGGGATACAGTCCACAAAGGTCACAGAGTCAGAACTGAGCACTGAGCATCCTATGAGTTATATAGTCAAATTCATACAAAGTAGAATGGCGGTTACTAGGAGCTGAGTGGAAGGGGAAATGGAGAGTTGTTTAATGAGTACAGAGTTCTGTTTTTCAAGACGAAAGGGTTCTAGACATCTGTTACACAGCAATATGAATATACTCAACACTACTGGACACATTTGAAATCAGTTAAGATGGTAAATTTTATGTCAGATTTTTTTTTTTAAACCACAATCAAAAGAAAACATTCTTGGATTGTGTGCCATATAAAAACACATTAAGCCAGACATAGTCAACAAGTTGTAGTTTGCTGATGCTTCCTCTTTGGCCCAGTCCCAGGAAAGTTCTCCCAGGTTCCATGTCTAATGGAACTCTATAAGAAGCACGTACCTTTGGAAAACCTAAGAAAACACATGCAATACCAATAGACAAAAGACTCTTTCCTCTTAGAAAAGTTGATAGTACAGTGACGGAAAGATTAGCAGAATTGGGATTGGAGGTATTAAGAAAAGACTGGATAATGGACGGGAGAGTGGTGTGGGTAACATTGTAGAGTAGGATATGTGAATAGTGAGGAATTTGAGAGCTCATTTGAGGAAGAAGAGGCAGTGTGGACATTGACAATCTATTGCTCACCTTATCTCCTGGATGGTGGGTGTATCTTAGGTGAGCAAAAGTTAATCCATTCATTCACTGTGTAATCTTAGGCAAGTCAATAGTTAACTAAGTTGCTCAGTCGTGTTTGACTCTTTGCTACCCCGTGGACTGTAGCCCACCAGGCTCCTCCATCCATGGGATTCTCCAGGCAAGAATACTGGAGTGGGTTGCCATTTCCTTCTCCAAGGGATCTTCCTGACCCAGGGATTGAACCCAGGTCTCCCACAATGCAGGCAGATGCTTTAACCTCTGAGCCACCAGGGAAAACCCCTTGCCTTATCTGTGAAAGAGAAGGGTTGGACAAGATCCCTAGTGCCCTTCCCAACTCTAAAAACCATGAAACTCACTAAGCTGGTAAAGTGCCAAGGACTTTATCCCTTCATTTGAACAGCTTTAAGAACAGGAGACCTTCTATATTTACTATTGGGTAGATATTTATTTGTTTACCCTAGTAAGTTGGGGTGACAAACTAATTACAGTCTCCAGAATCCTAACTACTTCCACAGCTGGGCCTTCTCTTGATACATCAAGCTCTCCTTCCCCTGAGAATCCAAGGAACTAGTGCAAACAGGGAAGGGAATTGGAAGCCGCTGGTGACTCCAGTCTTAGTCCTATAGCAGTTATCTCCTCCCATTAAAAATCTCTGAAGTCAATTTCAGTTCTTTAACAAGAATGGTTGGGGAACGGGTTGTAAATCTCTGTTCATTTTGAAAAATCCTCATTATGCGTGACAGTCTTGTCAAAAACAACAACAGCAACATTGTTTTAGCTTTTTAAAATTTCCTTTCTTCCTTAATCAGTGACTACTCAGGGAAAATCAGGAGTTCAAAGGGAGGCATAAACAGAGCTTCCTCCTTCCAGTTGTTCATCAGGCACTGTTTTCCAAAAAGGAAGAGGCCTTCTCACTCTTGGTCTCTAGGGTGTTTGGGGCGGGAGGGTCTTTATTAGTCTGGTTACTCCAGTAGCTGTCTCATTTGCTTTCCAGTTTGCAGCTGTCCGGTGATATGTTTATTTGAATCTCAGCTGCAGAACTGACTTGCCTTTGTTTCTGGTCCGAGGAGGCTCTAGTCAGAACAGGAAAGTTTAGCCACATTGTTCAAGTTAAACACAGTGCAATGGGAAAACATGAACTGCAAGACTCTGGGATCAGGTTAGACTTTTCAAAGTCCCCTTTTCTTCATGTTCTGCTTTTGTTTACTTCTGGCACTAGTTGTCATGTTAACCTCATGTTTACTCAGAAACTTTTGGGGGGTGATTTAATTATGATATTTTGTCCAAGAAAAAGGAAATTAAAAACCCTTTGGTTCCTTTGTGTGTTCATTACCAAGTTATAGTTAGGGCTTTAAAAATAATAATAAATTATTGCTGCTGCTGCTAAGTCGCTTCAGTCGTGTCTGACTCTGTGCGACCCCATAGACGGAAGCCCACTAGGCTCCTCTGTCCCTGGGATTCTCCAGGCAAGAATACTGGAGTGGGTTGCCATTTCCTTCTCCAATGCATGAAAGTGAAAAGTGAAAGTGAAGTCGCTCAGTCGTGTCCCACTCTTAGCGACCCCATGGACTGCAGCCTACCAGGCTCCTCCGTCCATGGGATTTTCCAGGCAAGAGTACTGGAGTGGGGTGCCATAGTGATATATAAATTTGCAAATCAAAGTTGTGATTGGATATACAACACTTGCACATACATGTTCTTGTTGTTTTTTCTTTTTGTTTAAAAGCATTTTCTTCCAGTTTTATTGATATAATTGATGTATAGCACTGTATAAGTTTGAGGTATAGCATAATTATTTGATTTATGTACATCATGAAATTATTATCATCATAAGTTTAAGTAAGTAATAAGTGTTAGTCGCTCAGTTATTCCCGACTCTTTGCGACTTCATGGATTGCAGCCCACCAGGCTCCTCTGTCCATTGGATTTTCCAGGCAAGGATACTGGAGTGGGTTGCCATTTCCTTCTCCAGGGGATCTTTTCAACCCAGGGATGGAACTCGGGTCTCCTGCACTGCAGGCAGATTCTTTACCAACTGAGCTACAAGGGAAGCCCCCATAATAAGTTTAGTGAACATCTATAATTTCATAAATGCAAAATAAAAGAAAAATAATTCCCCCTTGTGATGAAAACTCTTATGATTGACTTTAACTTTCACATATATACATGTTCTTGTTGGGAAGATCCGCTGCAGAAGGGAAAGGCTACTGACTCCAGTATTCTGGCCTAGAAAATTCCATAGACTGTATAGTCCATGGGGTCGCAAAGAGTCAGACACGACTGAGTGCCTTTCACTTCACTTCTTGTTTAACACAAGTCCTGAGAGGTAGATGAAGGTAGATGAAGAGGTAGATAAAAAATTATCTCCATTTTTTTTTATGAAACTGAGGTTCAAAGAGATGGCATAACTTGCCCAAGTTGGTGGTTAAGCCAAGACTTAGTTTTTTTGTGGAACATAGCACTGCAAATCTTTTTTTTTTCCCCCCACAGAAAAGTGGAGATGTTGCTTATGACAGAACTGAGATTCAACCTTAGATTAGGCAACAGTGGTTGTTAAAATCATGAAATACTGATTTACTGGTCGGTAAAGAGCTGCTGCCTTGAGCCCTTCCAATGGTTTCCCAGGTTGCACCAGCTTGGGGGAGTCCCTCTGGGGTGTGGCTGCCCCAGTGCCTGTCAGCTTCCTTGTGCAGATTGCCATCTGTATGCATCCAGATGACCAGAGTTGAGACAGCACCAGTTAGAGGGGAAAAAGTACCATGAGCAGCAGGACTGGCAGCTTAGAGTACAAATATGTACCTCTTGACTGAACCCTCCCTGCCAGCAAGGTGTTTGCCCACTGCTGGCCAGCTCTCCCTTGAGTACCTTCATTTAGCCACTGAAGAGAACACAGCCTCCCCAATATATCATGTGTGTGTGTGTGTGTGTGTGTGTGTGTGTGTGTGTGTTGATCACTCAGTCCTGTCCGACTCTCTGCAACCCTATGGACTGTAGCCCGCCAGGCTCCTCTGTCCATGGAATTCTCCAGGCAAGAATACTGGAGTGAACAGCCATTCCCTTCTCCAGGGGATCTTCCTGACCCAGGGATCCAACCCAGATCTCCCACATTGCAGGCAGATTCTTTACCATCTGAGTCACCAAGGAAGCCCCCAATATATAATACCATTTCTTAAATATTTTTAATATCATCCAAGCTTATAATGAAGACAAGCCAACAACACAACCTTAAAGTAGAGCCTATCACTTGTGTTTTCCCCACAGTGGGTGCTCCATCCCCTGAACAGGTATCTGGTTCCTCAGGTTCCCTGCACCTCCCCCTCCCTCCCTCGCAGCCCCTCCCCACAGTACTCTTGACTTCACTTCAGGATAATATCTCTGCTAGATCTCCTCAGGCTTTTCTTCTCATGCTTGTACCATACTCACCTACCTACTCAGAGCCTTACTTTTGAAAGTGTTAGTGACTTATGGTGCTTAAAGATACCACATCTTAGGGATGGCTTTTTAAAACATTGTAGTCTCTTTCTCTTTTAGCATTATAATTTTTATTGTCACATTCTTGAATTCTTAAGAGGAACAAAGTCTACAAATGCTTAATTATTTGAGTAGAAGGATACTGACTGTGGAAAAGAGTTCCCATCACCCCAATGTAATCTTAAACCTACTCATCTTTTTCACTTTACTTAATTTTTAAAATTTCATTTTTTATTGATACATAGTTGATTTACAGTATTATGGTAGTTTCAGGTATAGCATAGCAATTCAGTATTTTTGCAGATTATATTCCATTATAGGTTATTACAATATAATGGCTATAATTTCCTGTGCTAAATCCTTGTTGCTTATCTATTTTATGTATAGTAGGTTGTGTCTGTTAATCTCATACTTCTAGTTTTTCCCTCCCCCGTCCATTTCCTCTTTGGTAACCATAAATTTATTTTCTATATCTTTGAGTCTGTTTCTATTTTGCATATATCGATACAATCATTTGTACTTAGATTCCCCATATGAGTGATATCATACAGTATTTGTCTTTGTCTGACTTATTTCACTAAACATAATATTCTCTAGGTCTATCCATGTTGTTGCAAATAGCAGTATTTCATTTTTATGGCTGAGTAATATTCTATTGTGTATTCATATATACCACATCTTCTTAATCTAATTGTCTATTGATGAGCACTTGAGTTGTTTCCATGTCTTGGCTATACCTGTTGTGCTGTTGTGTCTGAGTCTTTGTGACCCTATAGACTATAGCTCACTGGGCTCCTCTGCCCATTGAATTTTCCAGGCAAGAATACTGGAGTGGGAAATACTGCCATTTCCTTCTCGAGGAGATGTTCCTGACCCTGAGATCAGACCCTGCATCTCTTGTGTCTCCTGCATTGGCAGGCAGATTCTTTAGCACTAGTGCTACCTGGGAAGCCCAAAGTCATCTGTATGTCTTCTTCAGAGAAATGTCTATTCAAGTCTTCTGCCCATTGTTTTTTGTTTGTTTGTTTGTTTGTTTTTTGATGTTGAGTTGTATGAGCTGTTTGTATATTTTAGATATTAACCCCTTGTTAGTTAAGTTGTTTGCAAATATTTTCTCCCATTCCATAGGTTGTCTTTTCACTTTGTTTATGGCTTCCTAGCTGTACAAAAGCTTTCAAATTTATTTAGGTTCCATTCGTTTATTTTTGCTTTTATTTCTTTTGCCTTTGGGGACTGATCCAAGAAAACTTTGCTACAATTTATGCTGAAGAGTGTTTTGCCTGTGTTCTCTTCTAGGAGTTTTATGGATTTATGTCCTACATTTAGGTCTTTAAACCATTTTTATTTTATTTTTTGTATGTGTTATGAGGGAATGTTCTAGTTTCATAGCTTCACATGTTTTTTCCAGCTTCAAAGCTCTCCAGTTTTTCCAGCACCACTGTAAGAAAAGGACCATTTTTACTGATGGTAGTTCAGCCCTGTGGGAGATGGGACAGGACTTATTTTTTGAGAGCTGTTTTCTCTGCCCTCAGGCTATATAATTTAATAAACACATACAAAACAAGTGGTTTTTTGATCAGTATTTCCAATGAATATTGAAACAATTCTAAGATCCATTTTTAACTTTTGATTACCCTCTATTCTACAGGAAAATAGGGAGTCATATTTAAACACAACAAATTGTTTGGAAGGAGGGTATTCCCTCAAAAGTCATAACTCTAAAAATGGACATATAGTGCCATATTATATGGTTAAGAGCACAGGCTTTCAATTTTTTTTACAAATGGCAAGGAAAAAATGAGGCTCAACCTAAAGATTAAAAGAGACTTGAGACATATTAACCAAATGCCATTTTCTGACACAGACCTTGTTTAGATCATGATTCAAATAGCCTACTGTGGAAAAAAATTATGAGACAATTGGGGAAATATGAACATGGACTGCACATTTGATACTAAGAAATGATTGTTGTGGGTATTGTTATTTTTCTATAAAGAGTCCATTCCTTTTGAAAATATATATTGAAATATTAACAAATGAAAAGATGAAATTCTTATGTGTGTTGAATAGGGGCTGGGTAGGGTATGGATGAAACAAGATTGGCTATGAATTAGTAATTATTGAGCCTGGATGAGGAACACTTAGTGATTCATAGTACTACATTATCTACCTTATTTTGTTTGAACATTTTTTATTAATAATAAAGACTAGGGCTCCCTTGTTGGCTCAGTGGTAAAGAATCCACCTGCCAATGCAGGAGACATAGGTTCAATCCCTGGTCCAGGAAGATCCCACATGCCATGGAGCAACTGAGCCCACGTGCCACAACTATTCAGCCTGTGCTCTCAAGCCAGGAGCCATAATTACTGAAGCCTGTATGCCCTAGAGCCTATGTATTGCAAGAAGAGAAGCCAGTGCAAAGAGAAGCCAGCATATCTTAACTAGAGAGTAGTCCATGCAGCAAGGAAGACCCAGCACAGGCAAAAATAAATAAAATTTCAAAAATAATAAAGACTAAACAAATAGAGCATGAAGGTGAAGTCAGATCTTCATGAATGTAAACCTTGGCTCCTTTTCCTAGCCATGTCATCTCCTTACAGAATTAACCTCTCTGAGCCTAAATGTCATCATCTGTAAAGTGATGATAATGTGAAGATTGAATGAAATAACATATGTAAAGAACTTAGCATGGAGCCTGACACATAGTAAAAAGTCAATAAATAGTAGATCTTATTATAACCCAATTGTCCAGTTTTCTGGGGCTTCCCTGGTAGCTCAGATGGTAAAGAATCTGCCTGCAATGCAGGATACCCTGGTTCTATTCCTGAGTTGGGAAGATCCCCTGAAGAAGGATAGACTACCAGCTCCAGTATTCCTGGGATTCCCTAGTGGCTCAGCTGGTAAAGAATCTGCCTGCAATGCGGGAGACCTGGGTTCGATCCCTGGGTTTGGAAGATCTCCTGGAGAAGGGAAAGGCTACCCACTCCAGTATACTAGCCTGGAGAATTCCATGGACTATACAGTTCACGGGGTCAAAAAGAGTCAAACACAACTTTTTCTGAACCTATAACTGCAGATACTACAAGAGTTTATGCCCTAAGAAGTTCTTACCACTAAAGTAGAATAGTTTTGTAATACACAAATATCTACTGCTGTATTCTCCATGGCAAGCGTGTCTGGGAAAGAGAGGCTGTGGTACTAGCAGCATAGATGGAAATAATGGCGAAGAATCTGAGAAGCAGTCCTAAGAAATAAGGATGTCTTGCTTTTCAGCTTTGAGTTTTTAATAGCATCCTTGAGAACACATAATATCTGATATTTTGAATTTGCTTCCCCTTTTCCCTCCCCCACACCCCCCAGACACTAGCTCATAGTTAATGCTGACTAAACAATTCTCCATGGAGCACTTCAGGATACAGAGGGGAGAAAGCCTCGTTGTGCCACTGAAGTAGAAATAGGGGTCCACTGCTGACATGGTCCTTAGGCCTGGCATAGGACTAGAAAATTCTTGAATAATACTTTAATTCTTCTAACAAGTATTTACCAAATGCTTACTATATGTCAGGACTCTGTCAGACACTTAAAATACATTATCTCAATATCTAATCAAACCCCATTTTAGATATGAGTAGAATGATATTTGGAGAGATTATGTGGCTTGCCCAGGGTTACACAGCCAGTCAGTGGCAAAGCTATTACTCTGAATGCAGAGCTATCAGACTCAGAAACCATGTTTCCTTAATGACCTTGACTATAGTAACCATTTCATTATGTATATGTATACCAAAAGTTCATGTTTGTATCCCTTAAATACACAAAATTTTTATTTAAAAAATAATAAAGAAGCCATGTCCTTTACTTCTAAGTCTTCACTGTAATTTCATACCAATTATTATCAGAATGGGGAGTAGGAACAAGAGGGTCCTAAATAATATTTTTCTCTGAGCTTTATTAATATCTTGAAGATCTCTTCCCAGGATGGTTTATTTGTATCACTAAAGCTGTGATGTGCAAATAGAAAGGCAGCCTTAGATGCATGGTATTACATTGGTTTCCATATTGTTTTCTTGAACTTGTGGTGGATTCATGTTGATATATGGCAAAACCAATACAATATTGTAAAGTTAAAAAATAAAAATAAAAACAAAAAAATAAAATAAAACAACTAAAAAAAAAAAAGAAAATACACAGAATTAAAGCCTTGTTTTGCTGTCAGGTCATCAGTGCTTCCTAAGGTCAAGAATACTGGAATGGGTGGCCTTTCCTTTCTCCAGCAGATCTTCCCAATCCCACAATCGAACTGGGGTCTCCTGCACTTCAGGTGGATTCTTTACCAACTGAGCTATCAGGGAAGCCTAGAAAGCCAGAAGGCTATGATAGCTAACAAGATATACTTTTACCTTTAAAAATAACCTATGGTGAGGGCAGGCACCATGCAGGTAGATAGCTGGGGTGAAAGACATTGGCCCATTGGGATGGAGGAGCCAGTCATGAGAGCTCTGATCCAGAGCCAAATTCCTAATCCATAAAACAATTTAGAAAACAAAGCAGACTTCAGTCCTAGAGGGAAAACATGGCTGAGTTTGCAGAGGAAAGGTACAAAGTAGGACTTGGAGAGAAGGATGGAGGTGAAAAATAATCTACAGGTGTACTACTTATGGGCTTCCAAGGTGGCACTAGTGGTAAAGAACCTGCCTGCCAATGCAGGAGACATAAGAGACATGGGTTCCATCCCTGGGTGGGGAAGATCCCTTGGAGGAGGGCATGACAACCCACTCCAGTGTTCTTGCCTGGAGATTCCCCATGGACAGAAGAGCCTGATGGGCTACAGTCCTTAGGGTCACAAGGAGTTGGACACAACTGAAGCAACTTAGCAAGCCATTTAGCACAAGCTACCTATATTCTAGGTAGTGACTTAGAATATGAGGAAGATATGAAGCTGGAAAGGAGCTCTGCTGACAGTGCTGGGGGTAGCGGGCATGGCAGCTCTGAGAATGTGCATCTTAGATCTCTGAAATTGCTGGGATACTGACCAGGTTGCTGCTATACTCTGAAATGACCACTGCATTTGCATCAAAGTCACACTTCCTATGGACAGCTCCTAGTCAGTGAATGGGCCCAGCAGGGACACTAGATAGGCCTGTTCATGGAAGACACTAGACTTCTTTTTATCTTTTTAAGTTACAAGGCAGTTTAATATCAGCTCCAAGTTGTTACTAGATCCAACTTGAAGGAAAAAATGTTAAAAATTTAATATAAAATAGTTTCATATGTCTTCCTTTGTGGCTCAGCTGGTAAAGAATACATCTTCAGTGCAGGAGACCTGGGTTCGATCCCTGGGTTGGGAAGATCCCCTGAGAAGGGAAAGGCTACCCACTCCAGTATTCTGGCCTGGAGAATTCCATGGATAGTTCATGGAGTTACAAAGAGTCGGACATGACTGAGAGACTTTCACTTCATATTTCTTCTAACATTTAAAATACAAACAAAATATCACACAGTGTAAATGGTTATCAAATGGTTGCTTGTACTCCCTTTTTTTCCAAATTGAAGTATAATTGATTCACATCACTGTGCTAGTTTCAGGTGTACACCATAGATTCAGTATTTTTTTTTTTTCAGCTTGTATTCCATTATAGGTTATTACAAGAAAATGGCCACAATTCTCTGTGCTATACAGTACATACTTGTTTTTTCTCTATTTCATCTATGGTAGTTTGTCTCTGTTAATCTTATACTCTAATTTATCCTTCCTCAGTTTCTTTCACCTTTGGTAATCATGAGTTGATTTTCTATGTCTCGGTCAATTTCCACTTGGTATGTAGATTAATTTGTGTTATTTTTCAGTTTCCACATATAGGTGATATAATACAGTATTTGTCTTTCTCTGTCCTATTTGACTAAGCATAATGTTCTCTATGTCCATCCATGTTGTTACAATGGCAATATTTCATTCTTTTTTAAGGCTGAGTGATAATCTACTCTATATAATATAGCACATCTTCCCTTAATCTAGTCATATGTTGATGGTCACTTGGGTTGTTTCCATGTCTTGGCTATAATAAGTAGTGCTGCTGTGAACACTAAGTGAACTGTGAACTTCCAGATGATCAAGCTGGATTTAGAAAAGGCAGAGGAACCAGAGATCAAATTGACAACATCCGTGGATCACTGAAAAAGCAAGAGAGTTCCAGAAAAACATCTACTTTTGCTTTATTGATTATGCCACAGCCTTTAACTGTGTGGATCACAATAAACTATGGAAAATTCTCAAAGAGATGGGACTACCAGACCACCTGACCTGCCTCCTGAAAAATCTGTATGCAGGTCAGGAAGCAACAGTTAGAATTGGACATGGAACAACAGACAGGTTCCAAAAAGGAAAAAGAGTATGTCAAGGCTGTATATTGTCACCCTGCTCATTTAACTTATATGCAGAGTACATCATGAGAAATGTTGGGCTGGATGAAGCACAAGCTGGAATCAAGATTGCCAGGAGAAATATCAATAACCTCAGATATGCAGATGACACCACCCTTATTGCAGAAAGTGAATAAGAACTAAAAAGCCTCTTGATGAAAGTGAAACAGGAGAGTGAAAAAGTTGGCTTAAAAGTCAACATTCAGAAAATGAAGATCATGGCATCTGGTCCCATCATTTCATTTCAAGTAGATGGGGAAACAGTGGAAACAGTGACAGACTTTATTTCTTGGGGCTCCAAAACCACTGCAGATGGTGATTGCAGCCATGAAATTAAAAGACATTTTCTCCTTGGAAGAAAAGTTATGACTAACCTAGACAGCATATTAAAAAGCAGAGACATTATTTTGCCAACAAAGGTCCATCTAGTCAAAGTTATGGTTTTTCCAGTACTCATGTATGGATGTGAGAGTTGGACTACAAAGAAAGCTGAGCACTGAAGAATTGATGCTTTTGAAGTGTGGTGTTGGAGAAGACTCTTGAGAGTCCCTTGGACAGCAAGGAGATCCAACTGGTCCATCCTAAAGGAAATCAGTCCTGAATATTCATTGGAAAGACTGATGCTGAAGTTGAAACTCCAATACTTTGGCCACCTGATGAGAAGAGCTGACTCATTTGAAAAGACCCTGATGCTGGGAAAGATTGAGGGCAGGAGGAGGAGGGGACGACAGAGGATGACATGGTTGGATGTCATCACCGACTCAATGGACATGAGTATGAGCAAACTCCGGGAGTTGGTGATGGACAGGGAGTCCTGGCGTGCTGCAGTCCATGGGGTCGCAAAGAGTCGGACATGACTGAGCAACTGAACTGAACTCAACTGGTAAGCACTGGCGTGCGTGTTATCTTTGCTGGGTCAAATGGTAGCTCTATTTTTTAGTTTGGGGTAACCTACATACTCTTTTCCATGACACTGAACTCCTTTGGCTGCTGACTTTGTCTTAAGGACTCCATGATTGTGATGCTAAACTTTCCTTAGAACTACACCCAGGCTAAGACATGTACCTCTGACTTCCTTCTTTCCTCCCTCCCTTCCTTGTCTCTCCTTCACTCAGGGTCAGACTTGCCTTTCATTGCAGTTCGTACTGGTGGCTCTCTCAGGCTTTCCTGGCTCCCTTCCCATTTTTCTTTATCACCAGAGTTTCCCCTAATAAATTTCTTGTGCTGTTAATTCTGTCTTTTTATCTCCTTCTTGATGGACCTGGACCAACACAAGGGATCATCTACATGTGTGATTTAAGGGACCTCAACTTAAAGGATAGAAAGTTGTAGTGACAAAGGTTTCATTGGACATTTAAACCAGTGGTTTTCATATTTTCTTGCATAAAGAATGTAGACTCATTGGGTAAGCTTCAAGGGCCAGGCACAGTGCTGCTGCTGCTGTTAAGTCACTTCAGTCGTGTCCAACTCTGTGCAACCCCATAGACAGCAGCCCACCAGGCTCCACCGTCCCTGGGATTCTCCAGGCAAGAACACTGGAGTAGGTTGCCATTTCCTTCTCCAATGCATGAAAGTGAAAAGTGAAAGTGAAGTCGCTCAGTCGTATCCTATTCTTAGTGACCCCATGGACTGCAGCCTACCAGGCTCTTCCGTCCTTAGGATTTTCCAGGCAAGAGTACTGGAGTGGGGTGCCATTGCCGTCTCCGAGGCACAGTGCTAGCCTTTAGGAATACAGTAACAAACAAGATACTCTTACAAAATTTATCAGGAAAGACAGCAGAGATTAGGCAAATAATTGAGAAAATATTTTTGTTGCCTTTTTTTTTTTTTTTTTTGTAAAAAGCGAGTGATACAGTAATACAGTCCAAATCCCTTACCATGGCTTATAAATTTTCATGACCTAGCTCCTACCTCTTTTTCCATCCTCTTTTCTTACCATATCTATATTGTACTCTTCACCAGAAAGCATGAAATGCATGCAGGTCTCAGAACTCTCCATCTTCTTACCTCTAGGCCTTTGCCCAAGCTACCCTTTACCCACCAGCCTTACTTAGACCATATCCACTCACTAGGCTTATTAGCTCAGTCTTCCCTGAGCAACTGAAGGTGTTCCTCCTCTATTCTCCAATAGCACCTTCCACCCTTATCACTGATTTCTTTATATGCAAGTGAATGTAGAACTACTGAAATGAAAAATTATGTCAGGCACAAGAAATATGCATTCCTTCTTACCAAATCAGTTGGCTCATATTTAAGAATTGATATCTAAACTTTTTATGCTCAAGCCAGACTTCTGTTTTGTTCCAGACTGCTAACTGCCTACTCAATATGTGCTCTCCCCAGACTCTTCACAGTTAATGTGCCTAGCTAAAAATATCTATGTTTCCTAGTGTTCTGCAAACAGAGGTGAACAATGAGATACAAGCAGAAATTATTGGGTAGAGCTTCTGGGAAGCCCTTTTTGCCTTTGACCTCCCTTCTACCCACTGTCTGGTATTTGACCGTGATCCTTAAAGTTGCAACAGACATCTGGGGACCATGAGGGAAAAGTCAAGAGAATTACGAACAGCCCTGACATTCTTGAGCTGGTAAACTAACACCAGCAACCGCCTACCTTTGGACTTCTCATTACATGAGACAAATAAACCCTCATGTGTTTCAACCACTGTGATCAATTTTTTTTTTTTTTTTTACACTCACAGGTTATTGTAATGCTGAATTGATCCATCTCAACAAGTTCTGTTCTCATCTCCTTGGCTGTATCCATGCTTGAAATGTCTCCTTTCCTCCTTACCATCTTTTCCTCTAAATCTCTACTTATCCAATCTTATTCCTCATTGAAGACTCAGTTCAAACAACAGCCACTTTGGGGGATCTTATTTTATCCCCTCCAATCTAGATGTTCTATTTCACTCTTTTGCTACATCTCTATTTCAGTTCATCTGGACCTCTTTTGTGGGGAATATATATGTATGTGTGTATATGTGTGTGTGTATGCATATGTGTATATATATATATATATATATATACACACACACACACACACACAATTCTGTGTGATATGTATTCATGCTCATATTTGTATTATACATTTCTTTGAATTTTCTGCAATAAATAACAGAAACACATAGTAGACATTTAGTAAATCTTTGTTGAATTAAATATAAATTTGTAGTAAGAACATAACTTCTTACACAAATACATATAGACACACACACTTAACCACTGGCTATAGTAATTTTTGGAATGAGGTTTTGACAAAATACAAGCAACACAATAGATAAAATATGCCTTCAAATGACATATTCTTTCATTGATTTTGAAAAATGAAATTATTCTCATGACAATGGGAGATACACTTCTGTTTAACTTTATATGGAGCATTCTTGCATTTCAACTCTTATTTATCGAATGTCTCCACTATGAAGTCAGTACTATGAATAGGGGTGTATTAATATGAATGTGGGTTTGAGCTGAAAATATGATGACCAGAGCGGAAATATGCAGACTATGAAAAGCCCAGTTGAATGTGATAAGGTCCTGAACTATGCTAAAGGCAGGGATAATGAGAAGGAGAAAACCTGCAGCATTGGCCCAGACTCCAGGTGGCGCTGGTGGTAAAGAACCCATCTAGCAATGAAGGAGGCCTGGGTTCGATCCCTGGGTCAGGAAGGTTTCCTGGAGAAGGAAATGGCAACTCACTCCAGTATCCTTGCCTGGAAAATCCCATGGACAGAGGAGCCTGGCGGGCTACAGTCCATGGGATTGCAAAGAGTCAGACACAAATGAGGACGCATGAATGCAAGTCCTGATAACAAGTCAATAAATACTATTTAAAGGTGTACCTGGCCGCCCCTGGCCTCATACTCACAGAAAAATAGTCAATACTCACAGAAAACTAGTCAATCTATACTCAATCAATACTCACCATACTCACAAAAAACTAGTCAATCTAATCACACTAGGACCACAGCCTTGTCTAACTCAATGAAACTAAGCCATGCCCATGGGGCAACCCAAGAAGGGCGGGTCATGATGGAGAGATTTGATAGAATGTGGTCCACTGGAGAAGGGAATGGAAAACCACTTCAGTATTCTCGACTTGAAAACCCCATGAAAAGCATGAAAAGGCAAAATGATAAGATACTGAAAGAGGAACTCCCCAGGTCAGTAGGTGCCCAATATGCTACCAGAGATAAGTGGAGAAATAACTCCAGAAAGAATGAAGGGATGAAGCCAAAGCAAAAAGAATACCCAGCTGTGGATGTGACTGGTGATAGAAGCAAGGTCCGATGCTGTAAAGAGCAATATTGCATAGGAACCTGGAATGTCAGGTCCATGAATCAAGGCAAATTGGAAGTGGTCAAACAAGAGATGGCAAGAGTGAATGTCGACATTCTAGGAATCAGCGAACTCAAATGGACTGGAATGGGTGAATTTAACTCAGATGACCATTATATGTACTACTGCGGGCAGGAATCCCTTAGAAGAAATGGAGTAGCCATCATGGTTAACAAAAGAGTCCGAAATGCAGTACTTGGACGCAATCTCAAAAAAGACAGAATGATCTCTGTTCATTTCCAAGGCAATCCATTCAATATCACAGTAATCCAAGTCTACGCCCCAAACAGTAATGCTGGAGAAGCTGAAGTTGAAGGGTTCTATGAAGACCTACAAGAACTTTTAGAACTAACACCCAAAAAAGATGTCCTTTTCATTATAGGGGACTGGAATGCAAAAGTAGGAAGTCAAGAAATACCTGGGGTAACAGGCAAATTTGGCCTTGGAATACAAAATGAAGCAGGGCAAAGACTAATAGAGTTTTGCCAAGAAAATGCACTGGTCATAGCAAACACCCTCTTCCAACAACACAAGAGAAGACTGTACACATGGACATCACCAGATGGTCAACACCAAAATCAGATTGATTATATTCTTTGCAGCCAAAGATGGAGAAGCTCTATACAGTCAACAAAAACAAGACCAGGAGCTGACTGTGGCTCAGATCATGAACTGCTTATTGCCAAATTCAGACTTAAATTGAAGAAAGTAGGGAAAACCACTAGATGACTCAGGTATGACCTAAATTAAATCCCTTATGATTATACAGTGGAAGTGAGAAATAGATTTAAGGGCCTAGATCTGATAGATAGAGTGCCTGATGAAATATGGACGGAGGTTCGTGACATTGTACAGGAGACAGGGATCAAGACCATCCCCATGGAAAAGAAATGCAAAAAAACAAAATGGCTGTCTGGGGAGGCCTTACAAAAATAGCTGTGAAAAGAAGAAGTGAAAAGCAAAGGAGAAAAGGAAAGATATAAGCATCTGGATGCAGAGTTCCAAAGAATAGCAAGAAGAGATAAGAAAGCCTTCCTCAGCGATCAATGCAAAGAAATAGAATGGGAAGACTAGAGATTGCTTCAAGAAAATTAGAGATACCAAGGGAACATTTCATGCAAAGATGGGCTAGATAAAGGACAGAAATGGTATGGACATAACAGAAGCAGAAAATATTAAGAAGAGGTGGCAAGAATACACAGAAGAACTGTGCAAAAAAGATCTTCATGACCCAGATAATCATGATGCTGTGATCACTGACCTAGAGCCAGACATCCTGGAATGTGAAGTCAAGTGGGCCTTAGAAAGCATCACTATGAACAAAGCTAGTGGAGGTGATGAAATTCCAGTTGAGCTATTTCAAATCCTGAAAGATGATGCTGTGAAAGTGCTGTACTCAATATGCCAGCAAATTTGGAAAACTCAGCAGTGGCCTCAGGACTGGAAAAGGTCAGTTTTCATTCCAATCCCAAAGAAAGGCAATGCCAAAGAATGCTCAAACTACCGCACTATTGCACTCATCTCACACGCTAGTAAAGTAATGCTCAAAATTCTCCAAACCAGGCTTCAGCACTATGTGAACTGTGAACTTCCTGATGTTCAAGCTGGTTTTAGAAAAGGGAGAGGAACCAGAGATCAAATTGCCAACATCCACTGGATCATGGAAAAAGCAAGAGAGTTGCAGAAAAACATCTATTTCTGCTTTAGTGACTATGCCAAAGCCTTTGACTGTGTGGATCACAATAAACTGTGGAAAATTCTGAAAAAGATGGGTATACCAGACCACCTGACCTGCCTCTTGAGAAATCTGTATGCAGGTCAGGAAGCAGCAGTTAGAACTGGACATGGAACAACAGACTGGCTCCAAATAGAAAAAGGAGTATACCAAAGCTGTATATTGTCACCCTGCTTATTTAACTTATATGCAGAGTACATCATGAGAAACGCTGGACTGGAAGAAACACAAGCTGGAATCAAGATTGCCAGGAGAAATATCAATAACCTCAGATATGCAGATGACACCACCCTTATAGCAGAAAGTGAAGAGGAACTAAAAAGCCTCTTGATGAAAGTGAAAGAAGAGAGTGAAAAAGTTGGCTTAAAGCTCAACATTAGAAAAAGAAGATCATGGCATCCGGTCCCATCACTTCATGGGAAATAAATGGGGAAACATTGGAAACAGTGTCAGACTTTATTTTTCTGGGCTCCAAAATCACTGCAGATGGTGACTGCAGCCATGAAATTAAAAGACGCTTACTCCTTGGAAGGAAAGTTATGACCAACCCAGATAGCATATTCAAAAGCAGAGACATTACTTTGCCAACAAAGGTCCATCTAGTCAAGGCTATGTTTTTTCCTGTGGTCATGTATGGATGTGAGAGTTGGACTGTGAAGAAGGCTGAGTGCCGAAGAATTGATGCTTTTGAACTGTGGTGTTGGAGAAGACTCTCGAGAGTCCTATGGACTGCAAGGAGATCCAACCAGTCCGTTCTGAAGGAGATCAACCCTGGGATTTCTTTGGAAGGAATGATACTAAAGCTGAAACTCCAGTACTTTGGCCACCTCATGCGAAGAGTTCACTCATTGGAAAAGACTCTGATGCTGAGAGGGATTGGGGGCAGGAGGAGAAGGGGATGACAGAGGATGAGATGGCTGGATGGCATCGCTGACTCGATGGACGTGAGTCTGAGTGAACTCCGGGAGTTGGTGATGGACAGGGAGGCCTGGCATGCTGAGATTAATGGGGACTCAAAGAGTCGGACACGACTGAGCGACCGAACTGAATTGAACTGAAAGTTTTACCATCCATGCTCAAACCAGCTATTGCAATTTTCTTGAATAATATGTGCCCCTAAATGTGATAGACAAGTAGGGAGATGGAGTTTACTCAAACTCATGTCCACTGAGTCGGTAATGCCATCGAACCATCTCATCCTCTGTTGTCCCATTCTCCTCGCATCTTCAATCCTTCCCAACATCAGGGTCTTTTCAATTGAATCAGTTCTTCCAATCAGGTGACCAAAGTATTGGAGTTTCAGCTTCTACATCAGTCCTTCCAATGAAAACTCAGGACTAATCTCTTTTAGGATGGCCTGGTTGGATCTCCTTGCAGTTCAAGGGACTCTCAAAAGTCTTCTGCAACACCACAGTTCAAAAGCATCGATTCTTTGGTCCTCAGCTTTCTTTATAGTCCAACTCTCACATCCATACATAACTACTGGAAAAACCATAGCCTTGACTAGATGCACGTTTGTTGGCAAAGTAATGTCTCTGCTTTTTAATATGCTGTCTAGGTTGGTCATAACTTTTCTTCCAAGGAGCAAGCATCTTTTAATTCCATGGCTGCAGTCATCATTTGCAGTGATTTTGGAGCCCCCCAAAATAAAGTCTACCATGGTTTCCACTGTTTCCCCATCTATTTGCCATGAAGTGATGGGATCAGATGCCATGATCTTAGTTTACTGAATGTTGAGCTTTACGCTAATTTTTTCACTCTCTTCTTTCACTTTCATCAAGAGGCTCTTTAGTTCTTCACTTTCTGCTATGAGGGTGGTGTCATCTGCATATCTGAGATTATTGATATTTCTCCCGGGAATCTTGATTTCAGCTTGTGCTTCATCCAGCCCACTGTTTCTCATGATGTACACTGCTTATAAGTTAAATGAGCAGGATGACAACATACAGCCTTGATGTACTCCTTTTCCTTTTTGGAACCAGTATGTGTTTGATGTCCGGTTCTAACTGTTGCCCACTGACCGGCATACAGATTTCTCAAGAGGCAGGTCAGGTGGTCAGTATTCCCATCTCTTGAAGAATTTTCCCAGTTTATTGTGATCCACACAGTCAAAGGCTTTGGCATAGCAAATAAAGCAGAAATAGATGTTTTTTTGGAAACCTCTTACTATTTTGATGATCCAGTGCATGTTGGCAATTTGATCTCTGGTTCCTCTGCCTTTTCTAAAACCAACTTGAACATCTGGAAGTTCATGGTTCACGTATTGTTGAAGCCTGGCTTGGGGAATTTTGAGCATTACTTTACTAGCATGTGAGATAAGTACAATTGTGCAGTAGTTTGAGCATTCTTTGGCATTGCTTTTCTTAGGGACTGGAATGAAAACTGACCTTTTCCAGTCCTGTGGCCACTGCTGAGTTTTCCATATTTGTTGGCATATTGAGTGTAGCACTTTCATGGAATCATCTTTCAGGATTTGAAATAGCTCAACTTCAATTCCATCACCTCCACTTGCTTTGCTCGTAGTGATACTTCCTAAGGCCCACTTGACTTCACATTCCAGGATGTATGGCTCTAGGTGATTGAGCACAGCACTGTGATTATCTGGGTTGCGAAGATTTTTTTGTATAGTTCTGTGTATTTTTGCCACCTCCTCTTAATATCTTCAACTTCTGCTAGGTCCATACCATTTCTGTCCTTTATTGAGTCCATCTTTGCATGAAATGTTCCCTTGGTATCTTTAATTTTCTTGAAGAGATCTCTAATCTTTCCCACTCTACTGTTTTCCTGTTTCTTTGCCCTGATCACTGAGGAAGCCTTTCTTATCTCTCCTTACTATTCTTTGCAACTCTGCATTCAAATGGGTATATCTTTCCTTTTCTCCTTTGCTTTTCACTTCTCTTCTTTTCACAGCTATTTGTAAGGCCTCCTCAGAGAGCCATTTTGCTTTTTTGAATTTATTTTCCTTGGGAATTGTCTTGATGCCTGTCTCCTGTACAATGTCATGAACCTCCATCCATAGTTCATCAGGCACTCTGTTTATCAGATCTAGTCCCTTAAATCTATTTCTCACTTCCACTGTATAATCACAAGGGGTTTGATTTAGGTCAGACCTGAATGGTCTAATGGTTTCCCCTACTTTCTTTAATCTAAGTGTACATTTGGCCATAAGGTGTTCATGATCTGAGCAACAGTCAGCTCCCAGTCTTGTTTTTGCTGACTTTATAGTTTCTCCATCTTTGACTGCAAAGAATATAAACAATCTGATTTCAGTGTTGACCATCTGGTGATGTCCATGTGTACAGTCTTCTCTTGTGTTGTTGGAAGAGGGTGTTTGCTGTGATCAGTGTGTTCTCTTGGCAAAACTCTATTAGCCTTTGTCCTGCTTCATTTTGTACTCCAGGGCCAAATTTGCCTGTTACTCCAGGTATTTCTTGACTTCCTACTTTTGCATTTCAGTCCCCTATAATGAAAAGGACATCTTTTTTGGGTGTTAGTTCTAAAAGGTCTTGTAGGTCTTCATAGAACCATTCAACTTCAGTTTCTTCAGCATTACTGGTTGGGACATAGGCTTGGATTACTGTGATATTGAATGGTTTGCCTTGGAAACGAACAGAGAACCTTCTGTTGTTTTTGAGATGGCATCCAAGTACTGCATTTTGGACTCTTTTGTTGACTGTGATGGCTACTCCATTTCTTCTAAGGGATTCTTGCCCATAGTAGTAGATATAATGGTCATCTGAGTTAAATTCACCCATTCTGGTCCATTTTAGTTTGCTGATTGCTAAAATGTGGATATTCACTCTTGCCATCTCCTGTTTGACCACTCCCAATTTGCCTTGATTCACGGACCTAACATTCCAGGTTCCTATGCAATATTGCTCTTTACAGCATCAGACCTTGCTTCCATCACTGGTTACATCCACAACTGGGTTTTGTTTTTGCTTTGGCTCCATCTCTTCATTCTTTCTTTCTTTCAAGTTAGTTCTCCACTGATTTCCAGTAGCATATTGGGCACCTACCAACTGGCGAGTTCATCTTTCATTGTCCTAACTTTTTACCTTTTCATACTGTTCATGGGGTACTCAACGCAAGAATACTGAAGTGATTTGCCATTCCCTTCCTCAGTGAACCACATTTTGTCCACGGTATTGTTAATCACAATATTGTTAATCAGCTATCAGTTCAGTTCAGTTCAGTCACTCAGTCATGTCTGGCTCTTTGCGACCCCATGGACTGCAGGATGCCAGGCTTCCCTGTCCATCACCAACTCTTGGAGTTTGCTCAAACTCATGTCCATTAAGTTGGTGATGCCATTCAACCATCTCATCCTCTGTTGTCCCCTTCTACTCCCACCTTCAATCTTTCCCAGCATCAGGGTCTTTTCAAATGAATCAGTTCTTCGCACTGACTGGCCAAAGTATTGGAGTTTCAGCCTCAGTATCAATCCTTCCAATGAATATTCAGGACTGATTTCATTTAGGATGGACCAGATGGATCTCCTTGCTGTCCAAGGGACTCTCAAGAGTCTTCTCCAACACCACAGTTCAAAAGCATCAATTCTTCAGTGCTAAGCTTTCTTTATAGTCCAACTCTCACATCCATACATGACTACTGAAAAACCATAGTTTTGATTAGATGGACCTTTGTTGGCAAAGTAATGTCTCTGCCCTTTAATATGCTGTCTAAGTTGGTCATAGCTTTTTTTCCAAGGAGAAAGCCTCTACCACAAAACAAAATAAAAAGTTTAAAGTTTGGGGAAAAATGACTTCTGGTTGTCACGTTCCTTGTCTGCAACATGTAGAACTATTGATCATGGCTTTATCAAAGCACACTCCCTCTTTGTTTTCCTGATTTTCTTTGTTCTTCTATCTCCTTAAAAAAGTTTTTTTTTTCAGTTTTCTTTACTGATTTCTCTTCCCTCCAACTGCCCTTTCAGTTTTTGAAGATACTGTTCTTTTCCCTCTCTTTTCATTTTATTAAATCTCCAAAAATTACTAGCACTGTATCTCTTTGAATGTATAATTTCTATGACAGTCTACTCTTGCATCTCAAACTTCATTAAGATGTATTTCAACCTCTTTTGTTATCTTTAATGTCTTAACCTCTTTCAGACTTTTTTTTTCATGTATTTGTCTTTCTTTGTGCTTCTTACTGGATGATGTAATTTGACCTGTTTTCCAGTTCACAAATTCTCTTTGACTCTCTGTTTAATCCATCATAGGAGTTTTTATTTTGTGCTTAAAATATATTTTTTATTTCTCAGTATTCCATTTGTTTTTTTAATCGTCTGTTCAGCTTCCATAGTTTATTTCTCAACCATCTTTAACTTTCTTTTAGCATATTCAAAATCTGATAATTTTTATAACTTCAATCTTTGTAAGTCTTTTCTGCAGACTTCCACTCATATTGGCTTGTTTCTTTGTAGGTTTAGTGATTTTTTTTTTTTTTCTTGTGAGCTCATGCTCTTTGGAATTTTATCTGTAGGAATTCTTTTGAGGCTACTTTAAAATTCTTCCAGAGAAGATTTTTGTTTACCATTGCAATGTACCCAGAGGCACCATCAACCAAGGACTGCTATAAACTAATGTTTCTGTTTGGGTACTCTGCTCCCCAAAGTGCTTGAGCATGGGCATGTAATTAGGAATACTCAGGAGAAATAAACTCTACAACCATGCCCCATCCCCACCCCCATTCCCTAGGTTAGGTAAGTATCTTTTTATAGAGAAGTGAATATTTTCTGGGTCACTCACTCAGAGTGACCCTTAGTGGATTTCAGCTTTATGACATGGTGTCCTCTCAGCCCCATTACCTTGCTTGGGTCTCAGACTTTATCTCCTGTCTCTGGTCCTACTACATAGTGCTTAGATACCAACTCAAAGCCACCAGGGGTAAGTAGATACTCCCAAGACAAGCTCTGGCTTGATTACCTCTAGAAAACTTAACATAACTACAGCTCAGTTTCACTTTAAAAACAACACTCAAAATATTTTTTCCAGCTTCTTAAGTCAGCTTCCCTTTCCCCGCATTGTGCTCGCCCTGTCAGGCACCATTGTAAGCAGGCATTCTTTACTGGGAGGGATTTCTCTACACATTTATCCTATTGCCAGAAACAGAGTTTGTTTTCTTATCTAACAATGTTCTCTCTGGGTAGTCTCATTCTCTCTTTAGACTATATTCTTTCTCTGAAGAAAGATGAAAGTTTAGTCGCTCAGTCGTGTCCAACTCTTTGCGACCCCATGGACTGTAGCCTACCAGGCTTCTCTGTCCATGGAATTTTCCAGGCAAGATTACTGTAATGGGTTGTCATTTCCTTCTCCAAGGGGATCTTCCTGACCCAGGGGTCGAACCGGGGTCCCCCGCATTGTAGGCAGATGCTTTACTGTCTGAGCCACCAGGGAAAGCTGTTCTCTCTCTGGGTGACTCTCAAATCTATATTCTTGTCTTTTCCCTGAGCTTCGGTTATGACTAACAACTGCTTGATGTATAGCTCCGTATGAATCACCTAGTTTATGGTCTCCTCCACCCTTCAACGGAGAAGGCAATGGCAACCCACTCCAGTACTCTTGCCTGGAAAATCCCATGGATGGAGGAGCCTGGTAGGCTGCAGTCCATGGGGTCGCACAGAGTCGGACACGACTGAAGCAACTTAGCAGCAGCAGCAGCCACCCTTCAAATTTATTCTGTCCTGTGTCCCCTCTCTTAGCCAGGGATACAGCAAGCTACCTAGTCAGGCTGGAAATATTACTATCCTTTTTAAATTATCCCTCTACCACATACTCAGTTACCAGTTCCCAAGATCACTATCGGTATTTCAGGGTAGCTGTTTCTACCCCATTCCCCATGCAAACACCGTGGTTCTGGCTCCTACCTTCACTTACCTAGATGGTATTACTTGTCACACAACTGGTCTTTGACCTCTAATTCATTTGATAACCTTCCCATTAATGAAACTGCCACCAAAACTTTCTTTCCAAATCACACATTTGGTCAAATCACTCGCCTGTGCAAAAACTATTATTGACTTTCCATTGCCTACTATGGAAATAATAAAATTCTGACTTCTCTGTGTTCAAGGTATATGACAATAGGGGCCAATCTTTACAACATTTTAATTGTGACCCTTTATTCTGTGATACATATAATGCTCCAGTTACACTGTATTTCTCATTCTGTGATGTAACTTCTTTACCTGAAATATCCTTTCCCTCATCTCTACTGACCAAAATCCTAGTTTTCATTTAAGCCCAAGTTCAATTTTTGTTGCCTCCATAAAATCTTCCCAGAAATCAATTACTCCTGACTCTGTACTCCCATAGCAGTATCCTTTTTAGAAAAGTTTTTTTTTATGTTATTAATTTTTATTGACAATATACTTGCTTTATAATGTTAGCATCTACTGTACAGCAAAATGAATCAGCCATACATATACATGTATCCCCTCCCTTTTGGATTTCCCTCCCATTTAGGCTACCACAGAGCATCAAGAATAGTTCCCTGCACTATACAGTATGTTCCCATCAGTTGTCTATTTTATACACAGTATCAATCTTGTATATATGTCAATCCCAATCTCCCAATTCCTCCCACCCCATCCCTTTCCCCCTTGGCATCCATACATTTGTTCTCTATGTCTGTGCCCATAGCAGTTTCCTTAATCTTTTGTGGTACTTATCATATTGTGCCTTTTAGTAGAGGTCATGGTGTTTGCTTCCTCCCCTTTAGTTCAATTCAGTCGCTCACTCATGTCCAAATCTTTGCGACCCATGAATCGCAGCACGCCTGGCCTCCCTGTCCATCACCATCTCCTGGAGTTCACTCAAACTCACGTCCATCGAGTAGGTGATGCCATCCAGCCATCTCATCCTCTGTCGTCCCCTTTTCCTCCTGCCCCCAATCCCTCCCAGCATCAGAGTCTTTTTCTCCCCTTACCAGGTGCTAAGTCCTTGAAGGCAGTAGAGCACAGTGGCTACACACTCTGATTTTTGGGATCAGATAGACTAGGCTCAAACTTTAATTCCATCACTAGCTGTGTGACTTTGGGCTTAACATCTCTGAGTTTCAGTTTCCTCATCTATGAAAGGAGGTATATAGTCAGTACTGTTGCAAAGTTTCAGTTATCTGATTCATGCAAAGCCATTAGCACTGTGCCTGGCACAGAGTTAACTACACAATAAATATTAGCTATTATTATTAAAGGCAGATGCTACAACTTATTTATCTTTCTCTCTGTCTAGTACTTTCTAGCCTCTCTTCTTTCCCCCCTCCCCTCTTTCTGTTCTAGGGCTTAGCCTAGTAATACCTTGCACAGACTGCATATTCAATAAATTCTTCTTGAGAGAATGCTGAAAACATCACCCAGTTTTTATATAAAACATTTATTTCAGTCTGGGTAGAAACAGTTGACATTTTTGTGAGATACCAACAGACAAACGCTTCTGGGCCATCCCAGCAAAATATATCAATGGAGCATCAAGAACAGCCCCTTTCAGTATTGTCTGAACAAACCAGCTTTACTGGGAGTGGTGAAAGAGAAAGGGGAGGTTTTATATCCCAGGGAAGTGTTTGGAACTTAATGAGAAGTGTAGGCTGAGAAGATGACCCTATTCTTTGAAAACCAAATGCAGCTACTGAATGTGAGGCTTACCCACAGCCTAGGCCATGTGTGTGTAAGAGGGGCCAGAGTTTTGCAAAATCTTTTTCCTGGCCTGTGGCGAATTTTGAATTAAACCTAGTCAGCATTGTACTCTCTTTAGACACAGCACATTTTTTCTCTAAATCCTCACTCTCAGCATGCTTACTAACCAACATTCCTGATAAAACCAATGAAACCAAATGAATTATTTGGGGCTAGATATGAAGTTGGTCTTCTCCATATTTCTTGTTCCAGCATCAAAAATGTTTATGCTATTACTACTTTACATTCCTTAAAACTACCAATATTCCAAAATAGTCTCTGTTTACTTGGATTCTATGTATTCTTCTGTTCTGTTTTCAGGATGGATGCACCATATATTATGACATATCTGTTGTAACATTATAAGTAAGACTTCCATAAAAGTAAAATGTTTCAAAGTCCAACTTTTTTTTTTTTTTTTAACTCTTCCTGGATTATATCTCACATAGCTGCAAATTCATCAAAATGCTCAAATGATATTGTATATGTTTCCAATTTTATTTGCTTTATGAATTTGAGAAAGATTTAGACTTTTGCTGCTCTAAGCTAACTATTTTAGGAATGTTGTTTTATCATTTAGAAATGATAAAAATTGAATTTTCCTTTAGTTTAATCACACAGACAACTCAGTGGTATTCTTGATATCTGATTATTCCCCCTTGGGTAAAGGGGTATGGAACAACTCAATTACATGATACATTACAGGTGATCTCCATTGCCCTTCAACACACACACACACACACACACACACACACACACACACATGAAATTCAATTAGAAAACTTTTTTCTTAAAACCAAAGGTTATACATGGCTGCCTAACTGACCTTTATTTGTGTATGTAACCCTTAATTCCTAACCCATCTTTCCATTGGAAAAATCAATGGCCCTAGATATAGTCAACCTTGGCTTGTATATAGAACTAAGTACTATAACACTTAGTTCTATTCCCTAGATAGTTTTTCTTTCATTATTATCTGCACTCCCCACCTCCCTAATATCCATCTTGCTCTCAGCTAGCTGTCAAGTAATCACTGGCAAGGAGGTGGCTGATAAGGCTAAAACCTGAGATTTCCAACGGTAGTGTGTGTGAGTGTGAGAGAGAGAAAGGGGAAAGAGAGCTAGAGGAAGGGAGGTGTGAGAACCTAGAAAGTGGAAAATAGTTGGGCATGGCTGAGGCAGCAACCATCTTAGACATCTAGAAATGAAGCCAGGTTACTGTTTTCTGATCAGGAATTCCTATCCTAGGGTGTCACCTATTTCAATTAACAAGAACTTCTTTAATGTATCACCAGTTTTGAAGGAAGGTGTTTCTCCTGGTAGGATTTCAGGCACGCTGACCACTGTTGGGGAAGGAAGTTTGGGGATGGCTTTCCAAGGAACCATGAGGTTCTCTAAGGTCCTAAGAATAATTCTCTGACTTTCATTATTTCTCAAACCTTACTGGATATGAGAGGCAAAAACCGGAAAACTGTTTCTTGCCATATCTTACAAACCAGACAAGTCATTATGAGCTCAGTTTGCTTCAAGAGATGAATTTTGAGGAGCCCTCCTCTTTCTCTTCCAGTTCCATTCACTCTAATATTATTGAAAAGGTACAACACGAGGTGAACATAAACCCAGTTTTACACTCTCTAATAGGCCACCTGGGAATAATTGGCTATGCAAACTCCTCTGGAAAAGCTGCTGGATCTTTTAAATTATGTTTATGGCCTGACCTCATTTCCAATTTTAACCTTTTAATAATCTTTGTGACATAGTTGAGGCTTTTGGTGGTTCCCCTCTTGTCTTCCCATGCAGTACCAGTTCTCTTCCTCTTAGCTCTCTCAACCCCAAAGGCCTAATTCTCTCGGGTCCTTGATCTGACTCAACCCATTTATAAAATCACCTTTGGGCTGGTGCACTGGGATGACCCAGAGGGAGGGCATGGGGAGGGAGGAGGGAGGAGGGTTCAGGATGGGGAACGCAAGTATACCTGTGGCGGATTCATTTTGATATTTGGCAAAACTAATACAATATTGTAAAGTTTAAAAATTAAAAAAATTAAAAAAAAATCACCTTTGCTTTAGGTATTAAGCCTGCCGTGGTAACACTTTGTAATTTCCAGAGCTTCTCCTCATCACATCTTTCATCTTATGGGACAGACACAAATATAAGAGTAGGTGAACATTTTCAAACATTTGAATTAAGGCCTCTTAAAGACAGTTTATTGACTATGCTATAGCCTTTGACTGTGTGGATCACAATAAACTGTGGAAAATTCTGAAAGAGATGGGTATACCAGACCACCTGACCTGCCTCTTGAGAAACCTATATGCAGGTCAGGAGGCAACAGTTAGAACTGGACATGGAATAACAGACTGGTTCCAAATAGGAAAAGGAGTACGTCAAGGCTGTATATTGTCACCCTGCTTATTTAATTTCTCTGCAGAGTACATCATGAGAAACGCTGGGCTGGAAGAAACACAAGCTGAAATCAAGATTGCCAGGAAAAATATCAATAACCTCAGATATGTAGATGACACCACCCTTATGGCAGAAAGTGAAGAGGAACTAAAAAGCCTCTTGATGAAAGTGAAAGAGGAAAGTGAAAAAGTTGGCTTAAAGCTCAACATTCAGAAAACGAAGATCATGGCATCCGGTCCCATCACTTCATGGGAAATATATGGGGAAACAGTGGAAACAGTGTCAGACTTTATTTTTTTGGGCTCCAAAATCACTGCAGATGGTGACTGCAGCCATGAAATTAAAAGACGTTTACTCCTTGGAAGGAAAGCTATAACCAACCTAGATAGCATATTAAAAAGCAGAGACATTACTTTGCCAACAAAGGTCCGTCTAGTCAAGGCTATGGTTTTCCAGTGATCATGTATGGATGTGAGATTTGGACTGTGAAGAAAGCTGACCGCCAAAGAATTGATGCTTTTGAACTGTGGTGTTGGAGAAGACTCTTGAGAGTCCCTTGGACTGCAAGGAGCTCCAACCAGTCCATTCTAAAGGAGATCAGCCCTGGGTGTTCTTTGGAAGGAATGATGCTAAAGCTGAAATTCCAGTACTTTGGCCACCTCATGCGAAGAGTTGACTCACTGGAAAAGACTCTGATGCTGGGAGGGATTGGGGGCAGGAGGAAAAGGGGATGACAGCGGATGAGATGGCTTGATGGCATCACCGACTCGATGGACGTGAGTTTGAATGAACTCCAGGAGTTGGTGATAGGCAGGGAGGCCTGGCATGCTGTGATTCATGGAGTCGCAAAGATTCGGACACGACTGAGCGATTGAAGTGAACTGAAAGACAGAAAATCTTTCTCAAACTTAATAGTTACTGTTTTCTGCTCCTGCCTGTGTTTTTAATTATGTCTCTAGAGGAAGACTTTTGGTCTTCATGGTGGCATTTTGGATAATGTATTTAACATGTGCTGGAGAAGGAGCGATGTCAGAGACCCTCATAACACAGATAATAGCTGCACCTTCTCAGAAGCTCAACCACAAATTCACAATGAAAAATGGAAAGCATCAAGCTATAGCAGGGTTTCTCAGCCTTGAGTGTACATTGTAATCACTGGAGGTTCTTTACAAACACTGATGCCTGGGTCCCATCCCAGGTGATTCTGACTTAATTGGTCTTGTGTGCATCCTGTACAGCCAGGTTTTTGAAGCCTTCCACTGCATTGATTTTAATGTGTAGCCATAATTGACAACAGCTGTGTTATGTGGCATCCTATGAGCCACCCCATCAGTAACCTATTGACATAATAGCAGGGTTTAGTTGGATTTTCCTCTTTGAAAAATCATCTTTGATAAAAACAGGTTAGAACCAAAAATGATTATCAACTTTACTAAGCTGAATCATGTTATCATACCCTATTCTGACTGAACCTCAACTAATGGTGTTAGTAATTTAGTTTTATTCTCTAGCATAAATTACTAAACTTTGGATGTATCTACAGCAACCAATATAACTGTTGCCTGGGATTGAAGGGATTCCCAGGACATGGGATTTCAGTTTTAAAAACTGAGCAATACTGAGATAACCAGGATGAGTAGGACATCTTAAAAGGAGGAGAGAACACACACTTGTCCCACAAATTTGGGGAATGTTCAACCTGGAGGCCAAGCTGTTTGCAAAAATCTACCCCTTTCAAGGGAGAATTGAATTTGCTGTTTTATCTAGTTGACATAGTGTTTTTGAAATATTAGTTTCTCCAAAAACAACAAAAGAATAATCAATTGTATGTTAATGTCAGTAACATTTTAGGCAAGAGTGACATTGTTTTGCATTTCTGCAAGTCTTTTTCATGTCCAGTTTAACAGAACATAGCTAGATTCTTAAACCTACTTCTGAATTCTGGCACAGTCTTACAAAGGAGACTTTCACCATTACAGTGGCTTGGAAGTAGTAAAAACAAAACAAACCCAAAACAACCACCAAAGCTCCACAGTCACTAAAGGACTTCTTAACCTAGACTTACATAGGTTGTCTTAACATAACATACCTTGGTTGGTGTTTGGTTCCTGCCTAGGGATTCTCAAGAGATACTTGAGTAGTTTGCATGATGGATGGTATCAGGGCAGAATTCCAGTCGTAATTCAAAGCCCAGAAATAATCCATCTCCTCAGGGGTTGTTGAGTAGAATTTGAGAATGGATCTACAACTGGCCATCACATGAAAACTCTTTTCAATTAGAAGATTCCCACAAGAGGCAAAATATGTCATGCTGGTATCTATATGTCTGATGTGCCTGACTCAAGTCTGTTTTCTATAGGACAAAGCTGTTCTGTTGTCCACAAGTGGAAAACGTTAGAGTTGACAGATGGGCATTTGGTAAATCTAAGAGGAATGCAGATTTGAATGTACTAACAAATGCCTTTTAAGGAAAAAAAAATATTTGTAAGCAGTACAAGAGTTTTGTTTTGGCCTGTGCATCTTGAGTACAAAGTGGAAAGGTTTACAGTGGTTAAAAATTGACCTTTAAATCAGGCAGATGGGTTCAAAATCTAGTTTTGTTTCTTAGGACCTTGGGTGGTTTGTTTAACCTCCCCTGCCCTCAATTCTCTGTTTTATGTGTATATTAGAGAAAATTAGTCCTCCCTCATTGGATTGTTGTGAGAATTACATAAAATAATAAATATAAAGCAATGTTTGTCAATCTTGGCACTGCTGACATTTTGGGCACAATGCTTTGTTGTGGGAGCCTCTCACAAACATTGTAGGATGCATGCAGCAGCAGCTCTAGTTTCTACTCACAGCTACCTCTCCAAGTCACGACAACCAAAAATGTCTCCAGACATTGCCAAAAGTCCCTAAGATGGGGCCAAGGCAGGGGTGGGGGGAGCAGGGAGCGGAAAATATATGCCTCTGGTGGAGAATCACTCAATACACAGTGATATGTGTCAGACCTGGAATATAGTAGGGACTTATTAAGTGGTAGCTATTATAATTGCTAATAGTCTATCAGAGTTAGAATTCTTACTGATGCTGAACCTTAAAAGTGTGTCAGGATACTCAACTCTGAGAATATCCTTTCAGCCTTACTCTTTTAGACCGTATAAACCAGTCTTGCTCTGCTAAGAGAAATATCAGAAAATATCGTTTTCCTACCTCACATCTCTTGCACCTAATTGTCCTCCAAGTCTAAGTTATTCTAGATTTATTGATGTCATTCAACCATTTAAACATTTACAAACAACTTAAAAATAGCTACATTATGAGTGAACATTTGTCAATAATGGTGGAATTTGCAACTGTAAGGCACGATCTTTTTTCCATTTAATTTATTTCCTCCCTTGTGACATGTGAGCTCGGCAGAGACCTCAAATCCTACCTCATTAATAAATTATGCCAATCTGATACATGCCTCCTTTGCTACCAGTAGCCCATCTCCTTTCTCAACTCTCTTTCTCCTGTCACTCAGTCAGTTCAGTTGCTTAGTCATGTCCGAATCTTTGCAACCCCATGGACTACAGCATGCCAGGCTTCCCTGTCCATCACCAACTCCAGGAGCTTGCTCAAACTCATGTCCATAGAGTCGGTGATGCCATCCAATCATCTCGTCCTCTGTTGTCACCTTCTCCTCCTGCCTTCAATGTTTCCCAGAATCAGGGTCTTTTCCAATGAGTTGGCTCTTCGCATCAGGTGGCCAAAGTATTGGAGCTTTGGCTTCAGTATCAATCCTTCCAATGTGTATTCAGGACTGATTTCCTTTAGGATGGACTTGTTGGATCTCCTTGCAATCCAAGGGACTCTCAAGAGTCTTATCCAACACCACAATTCAAAAGCATCAATTTTTTGGCATTCAGCCTTCATTATGGTACAACTCTCACATCCATACATGACTACTGGAAAAACCATACATTTGACTAGATGAACCTTTGTTGGCAAAGTAATGTCTCTGCTTTTTAAAATGCTGTCTAGGTTGGTCATAGCTTTTCATCCAAGGAGCAAGCATCTTTTAATTTAATGGCTGCAGTCACCATCTGCAGTGATTTCAGAGCCCAAGAAAATAGTCTGTCACTGTTTCCACTGTTTCCCCATCTATTTGCCATGAAGTGATAGGACCGGATGCCATGATTGTAGTTTTTTGAATGTTGAGTTTTAAACCAGCTTTTTCACTCTCCTCTTTCACTTTCATCAAGAGCCTCCTCAATTCCTCTTCACTTGCTGCCATAAGGGTGGTGTCATCTGCATATCTGAGGTTATTGATATTTCCCCCAGCAATATTGATTCCAGCTTATGATTCATCCAGCCTAGCATTTCACATGATGTACTCTGCATATAATTTAAATAAGCAGGGTGACAATATACAGCCTTGACATACTCCTTTCCCGATTTGGAACCAGTCTGTTGTTCCATGTCCGGTTCTAACTGTTGCTTCCTGACCTGCATACAGACTTCTAAGGAGACAGGTAAGGGGGTCTGGTATTCCCATCTCTTTAAGAATTTTCCACAGTTTGTTGTGATCCACACAAAGGCTTTGGCATATTCACTGAAGCAGAAGTAGATGTTTTCCTGGAGCTCTCTTGCTTTTTCGATGATCCAATGGATGTTGGCAATTTGATCTCTGGTTCCTCTCCCTTTTCTAAATCCAGTGTGAACAAACATCTGGAAGTTCTCAATTCACGTACGGTTGAAGCCTCACTTGGAGAATTACTTTGATAGCATGTGAGATGTATGCAGTAGTTTGAACATTCTTTGGCATTGCCTTTCTTTGGGATTGGAATGAAAACTGACCTTTTCCAGTCCTGTGGCCACTGCAGAATTTTCCAAATTTGCTGGCATATTGAGTGTAGTACTTTAAAAGCATCATCTCTTAAGATTTGAAATAGCTCAACTGGAATTCTGTCACCTCCACTAGCTTTGTTCATAGTGATGCTTCCTAAAGCCCACTTGACTTCACATTCCACGATGTCTGGCTCTAGGTGAGTGATCATACCATCATGATTATCTGGGTCATTAAAATCTTTTTTGTATAGTTCTGTGTATCCTGTCACTCTTGTTCTTATTAAAAGAAGGATCTCTCCTCTATGAGTCTTTGCTCCTCTGCTACACTGTTTCTGGAAAGACTGTGGTCCAGCATTTAACTATTCTTTAGCCATGTCTTTATTCCTCTCCATTGTCTCCTTTTTCCTCCATCATCAAATAAGATAGGTTTCCTGCATTAGAAAAGCCTTTTGCTACTGTCTTCTGAAATTGCACTCTTATTTCTTTTTTTAATTTATTTTTATTATTATTTTTGGTAGATATTTTCTTTTTTTAAATTTATTATTATTATTATTATTTTTACTTTACAACATTGTATTGGTTTTGCCATACATCAACATGCATCCGCCACGGGTGCACTCTTATTTCTTTGCTGAGCATCCCCACACACTTTCTTCTGTTTCTTTTATTGGATCTTCTTGGCTTGCCCAGCTCTTAAATATTTGCATTTCTCAGTGTTTTTTCTTCAGACATCTTCTCTTCTCACTCAACACCAACCTGTCCTCATTTTCTCTGATGGATTCAGTTATCAACTACTCATTTTCCCCAAATCTCTCTCTCTCCCTAAATTAAATTCTCCTGAACTTCAGACACATTTAGCCAACTGCCTATTATATACCTCCACTAGGATGTATAGTTGGTACCTCAAAATCAATATGAACAAAACAAAATTCATTATATTTAATTCTCAAAGCTATTTCTTCACCAGTGTTTCTTATATCAGCATGTATCAGTTATCCAAGCCAAAAGTCTTGATGTCATTCTCAGCTCTTCTCTATACTAAAACCTCCCACTACCAACTAATTACCAAAACTGTCAATTCTACCTCCTACATATTTATTGAGTCTACCCACTCCTCTCCATCTCTACTGACACCATCATCTCTATTAAACTGCTATAACAGCCTCAGAATTGGTCAGTCTGACTTTGATCTTGACACTGTGCAAAGTCAGAGAGGTCTTTCTAAACCACATATTTGATTATATAATTCTCCTGCTTAAACCCGTCAGCACCTTCCCAATACCAATTTGTATTGAATATAAAGTCTTTGACATGACTCTATAACATCATTTACTACTTGGTAACCTCTTCAACAATAGCTCTACAAAATCACCCACTTAGACTACTACTTCTTTCAGTTGCTTTAGTGGTCATACTTTCTTTTCTCTTTGGATTACCACATCAGGTGTTTCTTACTTGGATCAAACTTTGCTTCTCATTTTTAACTTGTCCTATAGGTCCCAGTTTAAGTATTTCCTCTAGAAAGCCTTCCAGACCCCTCAAGTCTAGGATTGGTGGCCCTCCTTATGTTCTATTTTAGTACCCTATGGTTCCCCCATGTTGAATATAATAGATTGTCTTGTAATTGACAATTTATTTAACTTTCTTCTTCCAGACCTCAGTCTCCATGAGGCTGTTTCCAGGGCTCTGTTGCTAAGTACATACTAGATGCACAAGAAATTTTTGTGGAATAGAATTGAATTATATGTCACCAAGGATCCTCACAAAATGCAATATTTTATTCCAATTTTTAATCTTTCTGAATACCCAAACTATTTGATCTTTCCCTGTTTCCTTAAAATTATTCTTTTTTTGTTTTCGAAGACAACATTTTGTGCATATTATATTACCTTTCTACATTTTTGAGAAATTCTAGTCCCCTTTTCTGACCTTTAACTTTGGGCTTTCCCTCAAGACTCTGTTCTTCACTCTTATTTCTTCTTCATATTCATTCAAAACATGTTTGTTTTCTTTCTTTCCCCATTCTCCAGAAGCTCATTTAGTCTCATGGCTACATTTATCTCCCAGATCCAAGAGTAAGCCAATAGAGTCTTGGTCACTTGATACCTCAAAAGAACTGTAAATGAAAAGCATGGCATTCAACCACCCTGATTCAGTTTATTCTTGCAATATAATTTCTATATTTGCCAGTTAAAATCAAGACTCCCACTAGGGCTCCATACATCAAGTATGTCTAGTTCTCATGTCTACTTTATACCATTCATCCAATTAACCAACAAGTATTTTACAATTTTCTTTGAAATATATCTGGTGTATTGATTTCTATCTCTTTTTCCCCTTCCATTATTCTGCCCTCATCTCTTTACCCTTAGATTACTATAATAGTCTTCCTAGTTGACCATCCTGACCTCAATATCACCTACTTTCAGATCTGTTTTGTATACTGATGCCAGAATACTCACTTGTACACACTCCATGGCTTGGGGATTTTTATACAGTAGACTCAATAAACATGAAAACACTAATTCACTTTCCCCTCAAGAACTTACAGTGGGGACTTTCCTGGTGGTCCAGTGGTTAAGAATCCACCTTTCAATGCAGGGAATTTGGGTTGGATCCCTGGTCTGGGGACGAAGATCCCACATGCCTTGGGGCAACTAAGTCTGTGAGCTACAACTACAGAGAAGCCTGCGTGCCACTACAAAGAGCCTGCACACCACAACTAAGAAGTGAGAAGGTAGCACTGACATATATACACTACCATGTGTAAGATAGATAGCTGGTAAGAAGTTGCCATATAAAACAGGAAACCCAGCCTGGCACTCTGTGAAGACGTAGAGGGGTGGGATGGGAAGAGGAAGGGATGCTCAAGAGGGAGGGGACATATACATAATATGGCTGATTCAAATTGTTTAAGGCAGAAACCAACACAACATTGTAAAGCAATTATCCTCCAATTTAAAAAAAAGACCCAATGCAGCCATAAATATTTTTTTTAAAGAATTTACAATGGCTACAAATCATCTGCTAACCTCAAATTCCTCTTTCTTTTTTCCCATCCCTATGGCCCTAACCAACCATTTCAGCTTTGACAGAAGCCTATACTGTTCTAGGCACTCTGCTTTCCTGACTTGTTGAACTCCTTGCCTTTCCCAAAACAACCTACTTCACTCCATTGCCCCTGTTGGTTCCCCTACCTTGAGCAAGAACACTCCCCTAATTAGTGCCAAAAGCCTAATATTTTTAACATCAAATTAAAGTGTCACTTGTTCTCTTTCCTTGGTAGTATTAATGCTTATTCTGTGTCCCTGTTGTTCTTTGTTGGTATTTGAAACATTACTTTCTTCCTGGTATCATAGTAATATGTGTGTCTGGACTGTAAACTCCATGAAATCAGGAACTTTTATTCATTCTCATAACACCTAGAGCACTGGAATCAGTGCCTGGAATGTGCACAGTAGGCATTTGGTAATTATTGTTTAAATTGATTTGGCCGCATCTGGAAGTTTCTTACCCACCCTGTTCCCTATATCCCCATTCTTCTTTAATGGCCAGTCATGCAGCTCTCTTTGAATAAAATCCAGCTGGACACACCCAGCTCTGGTAAGACACTCCTAGTTTCAGCAGATGCAGCTTTTGGATGTCTGCCTAATTTCTAAGACTCACCATAATCTGGCCAACCAATTTACATAGTTTTGCTTCTCATTTGTTTCTAAGCAAGTGTCCTTCACTCCACATTATGTTAAATATTTCAACTCCCCTTTGATCACACTGTTATCTATATCAGAAATAATTTTCCCTTATTTTGATCAAATCCTCCCCAAACTTCAGACCCTGTTTAAGTCTTACTTTATCCATAATGTAATTTTTAACTATTTGAGCCCATGTTTATCTCTTCTGTGTCTGAATTCCTTTGGCAGAGATAATATAACATATTATGTGATTCTCAAATTCCTTCATGCATCTGTCTTGCTTTCCTCAGCAAGAATATTGACTCTTTGGGCCAAAGAGCATATCTTAATCCCCTTTGGTATAGTGTGACTGATTATTAAATTGATAAATCAACAGGGCTATTTTCTTTCTTATTACTAATTTCTCATTCGTTGAAACAAACTTAGATCCACAAGGCCTACTTTTGCTTATAAAAAAACTATATAACTAGGTTTGTGAGAAAACCTAAAGGTGAGTCAATATTACTCAAGAGTCTTAAAATTAATTTTTTAACAGCTAAATCAGAGTTTGTTAGCAGTTTATCTAGCTGGCTGTCTTGCAATAGGTTAAGGAAGCTGGGAGAATGTGAATTAAAAATGGTTGACCTCTGTGTTTACTTATGAGACATGGTTGTACAAGGCCCTAATAAATTAAACTCATTATCATTTTTAATGATAGTAGAAATAATAAAGCTTAAATTCCAGGTGATTAGATCATTCTAGGACTAAAATCCATGTCGACGATATTTGGACTCCCATCATAGATTTAGTCCATTCAAGCATTTAAAGGGATGTCTGTGGCGGATTCATTTTGATATTTGGCAAAACTAATACAAATATGTAAAGTTTAAAAATAAAGTAAAATTTAAAAAAATAAAAAAATTAAAAATAAATAAGTAAATAAAGGGATGTTTAAAAGGATGCATGACTAGGCCTGGTTTGACCCACAGAAGTCTGCATATACTCCACAGCTGACACAAGGAAGAGTGAGTGATAGTCTCTCAGTGGTGTCCAACTCTTTGTGAACCCATGGACTGTAGCCTCCCAGGCTCCTCTGTCCATGGAATTCTCCAGGCAAGAATATTGGAGTGGGTTGCCATTTCCTTCTCCAACACAAGGAAGAGCTGGAAGACAAAGCTGGAAAAAAGGTACAGTGTAGCTTAGATGTTGTGTGAATTGCCTTCTGTATTTTCAGGATGGGCAGGGAGAAAAAATAACAGCATTTCTCTTCTTATTTCTTTATTTTCAGGTTCATTTCTTACTCTAAGGAATCAGCTTCCTCATAAGGATTTTGATATTTTTCAAACCAATGAACTGGTTAAGTTAACTGCATTTGAATTTTCCTACTGTTGCTTTAAAACCACTACAATAAACTATGCTATTGATTATGTCAGAAGACTGATGAGATCAGACATTTTTATTGAGGTCTGGTTTGCTTCTCACAATCACTCATTTCTATACTTTTTATATTAATGAGGGTAAAAATTTGCATTCTTTCTTTGGTTTCTGTTTTGTCTTTCCCAGCTGCTACAGAATGTGAACTACTTTATCCTCAAAGTCCCTCTGAAAGCCTTCAACCCTCACCAGTCACTTGTCAGTGCTTTAATGGGTCACTTCAGTCATCATTTTCTTATGGCCCAGCAATAGCTAGTTACAGGAGTATTTGATTCGAAATACTCCCCAATTTAATAAAACTTTCTATTTTAAAAACGAAAACACTTAGAAAATACGGTAATACAGAAATTTGAACATGAATGCTTGTAGTAGCATTATTCATAATATTTGAAAAATAGAAACAACCCAAACATCCATTAATTGATGAATGGATAAACAAAATATGGTATATCCACACAGTGGAATATTACTTGGCAATTAAAATAATGAAGTACTGATAGATGCTACAATATGCATGAACCTTGAAAACATAATGGTAAATGACAGAAGCCAGACACAAAGGACATATATGAAATGTACAGAATAGGCAAATTAAAGAGACAGACAGCAGTGTTTGCCAAGGCCTTGGGGAAAGAGTGAATAAACAGTGACTACTAATAGGTAAAGGCTTATTCCCTGGTGGCTCAGAGGTTAAAGCGTCTGCCTGCAATGCAGGAGACGTGGGTTCGATCCCTGGGTCGGGAAGATCCCCTGGAGAAGGAAATGGCAACCCACTCCAGTATTCTTGCCTGGAGAATCCCACGGATGGTGGAGCCTGGCGGGGGCTACAGTCCACGTGGTCGCAAAGAGTTGGGCACGACTGAGCGACTTCACTTTACTTCACTAATAGGTAAGGGCTTCCCAGGTGGTTCAATGGTAAAAAATTTGCCTGCAATGCAGGAGATGCAGGTTCAATCCCTGGATTAGGAAGATCTCCTGGAGGAGGAAATGGCAACCCACGTCAGTATTCTTGCATGAGAAATCCCATGGACAGAGGAGACTGTAGCTGTGGGCTACAGTCCATGGGGTCGCAAAAGAGTTGGACACGACTTTGTGACTAAACAAAAACAGCTAATAAGTAATGGGTATTTGGGGGTGTGGAAATTTTCAAATGAGATTGTGATGATGTTTGTGTAACTTCACTCTACTAAGAAAACCTTTGAATTGTATATTTTAATTGGGTGAGTTTGTATGGTATGTAAATTATATCTCAATTAAAAAAGAAAAACTTAGAAAACCCCTATTGAGGACTACACTAGATCCCATTTCAGACACTGGTTTTGCATCAGAATCTCCAGAGGTGAGGATCTGGAATGTGCACTGTGACAAATTCCCGGGTGATTGTGATACACAACTAAAGTTTGAGGATCACTGAATTAAAAGATATAAACTTTGCACTGTCTTCCTGAGATCTAACT
Organism: Bos grunniens; assembly: GCF_055505025.1. Lineage (NCBI taxonomy): Eukaryota > Metazoa > Chordata > Mammalia > Artiodactyla > Bovidae > Bos > Bos grunniens. The sequence goes on along the minus strand of NC_141194.1, from coordinate 79,367,408 downwards.
ATATATGTTTCCACTCAGGGAGAGATTGTAACTACTCTCAAGTGAATAATATTCAACTTCTTTTTTTTTATTTTTTAATTTATTTATTTTAATTAGAGGCTAATTGCTTTACAATATTGTATTGGTTTTGCTATACATCAACATGAATTCGCCACGGGTGTACACGTGTTCTCAATCCTGAACCCCCCTCCCACCTCGCTCCCCAAACCATCCCTCTGGGTCATCCCAGTGCACTAGTCCCAAGCATCCTGTATCCTGCATCAAACCTGGATTGGCGATTCATTTCTTATATGATATTATACATGTTTCAATGCCATTCTCCCAAATCATCCCCCTCTCCCTCTCCCACAGAGTCCAAAAGACTGTTCTATACATCTGTGTCTCTTTTGCTGTCTCGCATACAGGGTTATCGTTACCATCTTTCTAAATTCCATATATGTGCGTTAGTATACTGTATTGGTGTTTTTCTTTCTGGCTTACTTTAATTTTCTGTTATTATTGTTGCAGTTTGTGTATTTAAGTTTTTGGTGAATCTTTCTTATGTATCTACTTTCAATTTTCAGATCAAGTTTCTTTTAGACCTCTGAGAGGAATGGTGAAAACACAGGAAGCACTAATAATCTATTCCCTACTAAGCAAAGTCAGAGTTGTTATCACTCTCACTTTTGAAGGGATTATTTAAACAAAAAATAGTTCAAAATTTTCTTCCTTCCACAGCTAATGGGAGAAAAACGAGATTCAACATTATACAGCAAGTTAGAACTGAATGAAGCTAGAACTTAAATTCTGTCTTGAGTGGCTTTTTTTATTCAGTTGTCATCAAAGTTTTGAAATGTATATCAGTCTGTAGTATTCATTTCCTTAAAAAAAGCAAAAATAACCATATACCACATTCTACCTCTAAAGGAAAACCTCTTTTTCCTCTACCATTTTAGGAATTAAAGCTCTCACTCATATTAAGACTACCCAAAAAGAAGAAGAAAAAATTTCTGTATAATATTCAAAATAGTAGATCAATCAGTACTATCAGATCTGGGGGCTAAATGAATCCTTTGACTATCATTTTGGAAAAATCCTTTCTCATTTGGCAATTCCAGCTGATCTTGGTGATCTTATTACTAGAAGTAACTGAGCAAGCTGGAACAATGATTGATGGGCAGCTGACAATGGGATAAATCTTAATAATAATATAGAACCAATTTAGGGAAGTATTTGGTAAATATAATATGAATTTATAAATCTTGCATGTTTTCCATTGATAGAGTTACTGTGCTATTAGCTAACTAATAATTCATGAGCTAAAAATGTTAGGTGATTTCTTTATCATAATTGTTTCTCAAATAAAAAGTATCTGTTAAGCACAGTTTAGGAAGCTTTACTCATATATGAGAAAGCCATTAGTTATATCCTATAAATCTAAATATAATGAAATTTAAATGAACAAAGGCTAGGGTTTAATGCAGTGTCATTACCTGAAGGTTGATTTTCACATGTGAATAATTAGAAGCTGTTAATGTTCATAAAGTCAAGAAAATTCAATAAATATTCTTTGATAAAACTCTGATGTCAAGAAGTATGCTATATAGGTTTTATGCTATTAGATGAATAAGACATAGTTCCTGACCTTGAGAAGTTCAGTGGAAGAACGTAGGGAGTCTCACTTTTTCATAAACTGTATCTGTAATAATAGACTATGGTTCCAGGTACTGAAAAAAAATCTGAATATGAAATATTAGTTTAGGTATTTGAACTTGGCAAAATGGAAAAGCTAAAAATCTTATCTTTCATAAAAGTCACAGTGATATATAGGCCATGATAATAGCATGAAATTTCAAATGCTATGTAGTAAATGATGTTGATATTTTTTCTGGTTTCTTTTTTTTAAAATTAGAGTATAATTGCAATAATGATTCTTAATTAAACTATTTCCTATAGTTTTAATAGTTGGACATACAGCTTGAGATATGTCTTTTACTCTTTGAGACTTCTGCATATTTCCTGCATTTTCATGAGTTTTAAACTTATAATCTTAGCACTTTGTTATTACAGTGCTTGACATTTAATTACGGAAGCCTTAAAAATATAAGGACAATACCAGCAAAATCTTAAAAATCCTCAAAATGCTCATATTTTAGTAATTAAAGAAGTCTGAAAATAAGATTCATTTGAGAGATCTTTTTTAGAGTCTACTAGAAATAACTTTTGTAGATCATGCTGCTCTCTGAATGGGATTTTAGATATGGCAGACAGTACTATCTTTCCTAGTAAGTGTAGCAGGCTGCAGACTGCAGTTTCTCTTACTAGTACTCTTTTTTCCTCTTGCATCAAAAATTTTTAGATCCTGATATTAGATTTAGGTGAATTTATAATTGTTCTCATGTGCATTGCAAAAAAGTGGTCTATTGGAAGCTCCTTTTCAGTTCTTTATTGCTTGTAATAAAGGAGGAAAATTATAAGTAAATTTTCCTAAATTGATTCAGAAACTCAACTTCAGAAACCAGTAATGGGATCAGGCCCTGTTCTGTGCTGGGAAAAACATATATTTGATAGTACCACAAGTACAGTTTGAAATCGATCTTAATTAAGGTGGCTAATGGAAATAATTTCCTTAAAAAAAAAAAACAAAAACCTTACAAACTACATGGAAAAAAAAGTTTAAACAAGAAAAATAGGTTACATGATAACATTTGTCATTTTGAAGCATAAAGTAAATCTTATAAATCTTCAATTTCCTCCCAAATACGTTAGGATAATGACAGCCTGACTAATTTTTGAAAACCAGAATCCTATTTGCAACTACTTATCTGCTTGTTTTAAAAACTGAGTGATTTTTACAGCATTTTTAGGTTCACAGAAAAACTGAGCAGAAAGTACAGAGAATTCCTATGTACCCACTGCTTACACACATGCTTAGCCTCCCCTCACTGTCAACATCCTGTACCATTTGTTACAGAACCTACAATGACACATCTTGATCACCCAAGGTCCATAGTTTATATTAGTATTCACTCTAAGTGTTGTGAATTCTATGGGTTTTGACAAATTATAATGGCATGTATCCACCATTATAATGTCATACGTAACAGTTTCACTGCTCTAAAAATCCTTTGTTTTCTACCCATTTATCCCTCCTTATCTTTTTAAAAGCTAGACTATTCCATATCTCTTATCTGTCTGATACAGAGTTTCTTGCCCAGGGACTCTGAACATTTTGGACCAATTTTTTTGAGAGCATATCTTGTGTACTGTGGAATGTTTAGCAGCATCCGTGGCCTCTACCCAAGCAAGACATGCCAGAAAACCCTGCCATTCTTAGTTCGGCCAGCCCCAAATGTCTCAAGATGTTGTCAAATGCCCCCTGGGAGTGGGTGGCAAAACTGTCCCTTGTTATGAATCACTCACCTAATCCAAGGCCTACTTCTACTTTCAAGATCATGTCTATATTATTCTATTACAATTTGTACAGTTAGTCATTAAATGGCAGTCTACAGATATTTACTCTTCATACTTTGTGTTTGGCCATAGCCTGCTAAGAGCTGTTAAACGTTTCAAATACTAGAAGTGTCAGGACAGATAATGAGCTCTTACCATACATGTAATTATATATAAATCTATGCATGGTAGCTACATTAAGCATTGAGACATGATTAATCAAATCAGGTAAACCATCTTCATGATCTTGTGACTATTCACAGCAGCATGAATGGAAGGGAAAATGCACTGATTGATCTTTAAGATTGCTTAACTGATTGGACCTGCTGTGCTATGATCTGGTTTAGGAGTCACACACAAGATATGGACTGTGTCCCTACAGAGAAACAGTTCTAAATAACTAGCCAGGAAAGGTGGACTCTATGCAAATCTCTACTCCCATTCTACCTCCACCACCACGTTTCCATGAAAACAGAATTTTTGCCTAATTTTCATGGACAATTGTCATAAATACCTCAATCCTCCTTTCATCCAGCCTCTGTATATAGAGATGGACTAATGGGAAGCTGGAATCCTTTCTGATTCAGTTTCTCTGCTGTTCTGGTTGTTAAATTGGAATGCAAGAGAGCAAGGACAATTTGAGATTTTATTTGGAGATTTTCCTTGTAAAGATTTAGGCATTAAAGCAGTCGTTTAATTTATGACATAATTGCCAAAAACTAAAAAGGGAATTGAAGTGGTAAGCTATGGGATATCTTAGCAAAACTAATCCTATTTGCACAATGGCCTCAAATTATGGATTTCCTCCTTCTTGGGGGCAGACCTATTACACTCATTTTGATTTCTCCTCACTTTTGTTTATTTGGCTTTTTATGATGGACCAAAAATAAATAAATTCAAAATCGACTCATTAAAAACAGTTTACTACATTTAATTTAGTTTTTATTTCCAAGATGCTTCTTGGAGGATATGGGGATCCTTATTCCCTGGGCTAAGTCACTTCAGTGGTCTCCAACTCTTTGCAATCTCATGAACTATAGCCCACCAAGCTCCTCTGTCCATGGAATTCTCCAGGCAAGAATACTGGAGTGGGTTGCCATTTGCTTCTTCACCTTATTCCTTAGATAGTGGTAAAGAACCCACCTGCCAATACAGGAGAGGTAAGGGACAAGGGTTCGATCCCTGGGTCAGGAAGATCCCCTGATGGAGGGCATGGCAACCCACTCCAATATTCTTGCTTGGAGAATCCCATGAACAGAGGAGCCTGGTGGACTACAATTCATGGGATCGGAGAGTCAGAGACAACTGAAGAGTCTTACATGCATGCATGGTTCCTTAGTTCTTAGACTGAATTAATACATATATGTATATCTCCCTTTGTGGACCTCCCAATTGATCTTCTCATCTGCAAGTAACTTGTAAGATTCCTTCCAGCTCTAATTGTCTCTGATCCATTGTCTATCGTAATTAATATAGACTGGGCCACAATGCATGCTGGGACCTCAGTAAAAGGAACCAGAGGAAAGGTGTAGGAAAGAATCCTGGAGAGAGCTTAACTAAAATTTCATGACTAACTTGTTTGTAGGACTATTCCCTCAAGATTGAGTTTAGTCCATCACATGAGGGTTCAAAGATTGAGGCAAACTTTATTAAAGGCATGATCAGGTCCTGAACTTGGAGTAAGAGAAAACAGCAGGACTAAACATTTGATGGCAAGGCCTGCTATCAGGTCATCTATCAGGATTAGAGAAGGAGACCAACTAAAAGATGAAGCCATGCAGAGCAGGATCCAGCTCCTGGGGCAATAGAGTAGAAAGGACTTCTTCAAGAATCAGTGCCCTAGCCAATCAGGTGGGAACTCAGGGGAAGGTCTAGCCTCAAACTGAGAATTATAGCTCTAAGCAGAAAACCAAGACCAAAAGCCAACCACAGAGGTTAGCCCAACACTGTTGTATTGGGGGAGAGGAGGCAATTCAGTGAGCACACATCAGACATAGAGACCTTGGGTAGCAATATATATTCTATTATTCCTATTGGCAGGATGGGATGCCTAACATCCTGCTCTCTTAGGCAGGATTCGGCTCACCAGATGTTGGAGGTAGAATACTCTTAGCCTCTGTCAGAGCAAAGCTAGGAAAGGCAGGGATTAACAGAAGAGATTAACCTAAGTATTATGTACTTCATTTCATTCAACTCTTGTATTTTCCAATGCTTAAATAGTTAACAAGAACATCATACTCATTGATTGCTAACTTCTCTATGACTTTTACTTAGATCAGAATTGACTGCAACTTACTAAGGAATTAAATGTGATCCAGCTCTGATTATGGGCTATGAGACTTCTGTATATCAGTGGAATTTACACATTACACCAGTGCTGACAAATTTCTTTCTGTAAGGTCAAGATAGCACATCTTTGAGGCTTTGCTGGCCATACGGTGTCTGTCATGAATCCTTAGCTCTGTCACTATAGAATGAAAGCAGCCATAGACAGTATGTAAACAAATAGGTGTGACTCCATTCCAATAAATCTTTAGGAATCTTGAAATTTGAATTTCATAAATTTTCATGTGTCATAAAAATAATGTTTTGATTTTTTTCAACTTAAAAATGTAAAAATCATTCTCAGCTTGTGGGCCATAGAAAAATAGGCAGCAGGCCATAGTTTGCAACCCCTGTACTAAAAGAAATTGCTTATTTAGTGAGAAATGCATTACCTACTTCTGCTTAGCAGGACATCAACACCATAATCAGGGCCACAAAATCCCACTGATAGAATTAGGCTTGGCCCATCTCTGGTGAAAGTCAGACCACAGACAGGGAGAATATAAGAAATTCTACATATTGTCCAGTTGTCAGTCTGTTGGAAGCTCCTGCTCTATTTCTACACTTTCTTATAATAGTTCTCTGATGTGGTGGTTGTTGATAAAGCCACTTGAGTTGCCCTCCAGTTCTTACAAACACATTTTCCTGTATGTCTGTGCTTCTGCTTGGCACTCATTTCCTACAAAACTGGTGTCTTGCCATGACTCTCAACCCAAAGTCCTCCTGGAGATGGAAGTGCTGTATATTAATCTTAGTGCTTATGGCTGGATTCCTGTGATCTTCCTGATGTTAACCCTTTACCTGCCTGAATCACCCTCCTGTGGTTGGTCCATTTCTAGTTCATGCTGACCTGACCAATCTCACCAAGCCTGACAGAGGTTGCTGCTGCTGCTGCTAAGTTGCTTCAGTCGTGTCTGACTCTGTGCGACCCCATAGATGGCAGCCCACCAGGCTCCCCCGTCCCTGGGATTCTCCAGGCAAGAGTACTGGAGTGGGTTGCCATTGACAGAGGCAGTTAATATCATTAACAGAGAGGCACATGGGAGAAGAAGATGGAAAATATTAATCATCCAAAGACTGTCTTCTTTAAATAACTTTCATTATAATCCAAAACCAAGATGGTGCAATCTCTTTGTCATGTTCTATCCTTTAGAAAGCACAAGTGTTGAGAATTAAATTTCTTTCTGCCACAGTGTGTGTTCAGTTCAGTTCAGTCGCTCAGTCGTGTCCGACTCTTTGAGATCCCATGAACCGCAGCACACCAGGCCTCCCTATCCATCACCAACTCCTGGAGTCCACCCAAACCCATGTCCATTGAGTTGGTGATGTCATCCAACCATCTCATCCTCTGTCGTCCCCTCCTCCTCCTGCCCTCAATCTTTCCCAGCATCAGGGTCTTTTCAAATGAGTCACCTCTTTGTATCAGGTGGCCAAAGTATTGGAGTTTCAGCTTCAACATCAGTCTTTCCAATGAACACCCAGGATTGATCTCTTTTAGGATGAACTGGTTGGATCTCCTTGCTGTCCAAGGGACTCTCAAGAGTCTTCTCCAACACCACAGTTCAAAAGCATCAATTCTTCTGCGCTCAGCTTTCTTCATAGTCCAACTCTCACGTGTTCAATTGGAAATAAAATGTATCCACAGTAAAATTCTTAGTAACTATAGCAAGGTACAATAAAAAAAAATATTTAGTTTTGATCTTTACAATTCTAACATTCAAGTCTTTTCATGGTATGGGCTCATTCTTGATTAATTAAAAGTGTTTTAGAATTTAGTGGGATATGTTATGTGATTCAGTTGCATAACTTTAGTATTTCTTGTAACTCTTTCACATGTAACTAATTCTATACTATGATAGATGGTTATCCTCATATGCCAATGTATAAACCACTTCTTCAAGATGAAACTAAACATTATAATGTAGATGATGCTACATTTCAACTTTTCATCAAATGTTATATCTGCTTTGCAAAGGCAATTGGAAAACTGTATTGATAGCACTCTATTATGAACTCTTGAGCATCATCTTTTAGGATTTTAAATAGCTCAGCTGGAATTACATGACCTCCACTAGTTTTGTTCATAGTAATGCTTCCTAGGGCCCACTTGACTTCACATTCCAGGATGTCCTGCTTTAGGTGAGTGACCACATCTTCATGATTATCTGGGCCATTAAGAACTTTATTTTGTATAGTTCTTCTGTGTATTCTTGCCTCCTCTTCTTAATCTCTTCTGTTTCTGTTAGGTCCTGGCCATTTCTGTCCTTTATTGTGCCCATCTTTGCATGAGACGCTCCCTTGGCATCTCCAATTTTCTTGAAGAAAGCTCTAGTATTTCCCATATTGTTGTCCCCTATTTCTTTGCATTGTTCACTTAAGAAGGCTTTCTTATCTCTGCTTGCTATTCTCTGGAGCTCTGAATTCAGTTGGGTATATCTTTCCATTTGTCCCTTGCTTTTCACTTCTCTTATTTTCTCAGCTATTTGTAAGGCCTCCTCAGACAACCACTTTGCCTCCTTGCATTTGTTTTTCTTAGGGACGGTTTTCGTCACTGCCTCCTGTACAGTGTTATGAACCTCTGTCCATAGTTCTTCAGGCACTCTGTCTACTAGACTTAATCCCTTGAATCTATTCATCACCTCCAGTGTATAATCATAAGGGATTTGATTTAGGTCATACCTGAATGGCCTAGTGACTTTCCCTCAGTTCAGTTCAGTTGCTCAGTCATATCCAATTATTTGCAACTCCATGGACTGTGTAGCACACCAGGCTTCCCTGTGTGTTGTGTGCATCACTAATGCCTGGAGCCTGCTCAAGCTCATGTCCATCAAGTTGATGATGCCATCTAACCATTTCATCCTCTGTCATCCCTTTATCCTACTTTCTTCAATTCAAGCCTGAATTTTGAAATGAGGAGCTGATGATCTGAGCCACAGTCAGCTCCAGGTCTTGTTTTTGCTGACTGTATAGAGCTTTTCCATCTTTGGATGCAAAGAATATAATCAATCAGGTTTCAAATGAAATTAAAAGATGTTTTCTCCTTGGAAGAAAAGCTATAACAAACCTCAATAGCATATTAAAATGCAGAGACATCACTTTGCTGAAAAAGTTCCATATAGTCAAAGCTATGGTTTTTCCAGTAGTCATGTATCGAAGTGAGAGTTGGACCATAAAGAAGGCTGAGAACCAAAGAACTGATGCTTTCCAACTGCAGTGCTGAAGAAGACTCATGGGAGTCCCTTGGATAGCAAGGAAATCAAATCAGTCAATCCAAAAGGAAATCAGTCCCGAATATTCACTGGAAAGACTGATGCTGAAGTTGAAGCTCCAATACTTTGGCCATCTGATGTGAAGATCCAACTCATTGGAAAAGACCCTGATTCTGGGAAAGATTGAAGGCAGGAAAAGGGAGTGACAGAGAATGAGATGGTTGGATGGCCTCATTGACTGAATGCACATGAGTTTGAGCAAACTCCTGAAGATAGTGAAGGACAGGAAGCCTGGCATACTGTAGTCTATGGGGTTACAAAGAGCTGGACTCAACTTAGCCACTGAACAACAACAAATTATGAGCTCATTTATTTTGGAGAATGACACCTAGGAATGTGTTTCTTTTAAAATATAATTTCATTTATTTATTTTTGGCTGTGCTGTGTCCTTGTTGCTGTGCGGGCTTTTCTCTAGTTGTGGCAATTGAGGGCTACTCTCTAGTTGAAATGCATGAGGTTCTCATTGCACAGGCTTCTCCTGTTGTGCAGACAGTGTCTAGGGCACATGGGCTCTAGAGTAAAGGCTCAATAGTTGTGCCACATGGGCTTAGTTACTCTGCAGTATGTGAGATATTCCCAGATCAGGGATGGAACCCATGTCTCCTGCATTGGGCATGTGAATTTTTTTACCACTGAGCCACCAGTGAAGCCCATGGGAATGTGTATTTCTGACCTAAGTTTTGTACCCGATCTTTCATCAAGAGGAAATTTCTACCAGGATTTTCAAACGAGGTTATTCACAAAAAATCTGCATTATCTGCAATTCAGCAACACTTGATGATGGAGACAGCATGACATAAGTATTTAAAGTGTCCATTATTAAAGACCTTATTTGTATATAATTCTGAAGATTGGGGATCTAGACAAAGCCCTGATTTCTAAATAGAAGTGTGGAGTTACAATCACCTGTTATTCTCCACAACCAGAACATGCCATCAAATTGGCTTGTTTGGATTACTTTGGTTATGTTTATTCCATTATCATATTTGGCACGGACTAACAAACTGACACTTTGGGAACCACTCTAGGCTCTTTGTTATACAAATATTGCCTCAGAACAAAATATATAAATTCCTTAATGAATATATTTGTTCCATGGGAAAGTGAGTCTCATGATTTTACTTTCCCATGAACCACACAATTCTTAATAACACAGAACAAAGGAGTCACAAAAGAAACATGGGAAAATAGAGAGGAAAGCAAGGAAAGTGCTAATCTAACTAACTTCAGCTTCCAACTTTGACACTGCTTTCATTGGTTTCAAACAATATCTATGTGATTTTTTTCCCTGTTGTTATTGTTGTTGTTCATTGCTTGGAGCTTGAAACTATAACAAAGAAATAGGAAATCTTTCCTTTCTTCAACTCTTCAGTCTAGAGAGTAATAATTTTTTACTCTAACATTCAGACTTAGGTCTATAAGGTTTTTAACTAACTTCATTTATCTTAGATTTATACTACATATGCTCATACAGAGTGTTTATAAATTCCTCATGAAGTCAGTACCATGCAGTACTCACTGTTATCCTTATTTATCATTGTTCCTGGGATATGAGTTACCCATACAGGTGCTCAACTCTTTCATCTCTCAAACTATGACTTTTTGTCTTTGACCTTCATAATTCCACTCTGCTTAACAGGACCCCACAACTCTTTATTGTCCTTCACTTCCTCTATATTTTTTTCTCTCATATTGGCTGAAAGATTCTTGTGACATTTTCTGAGCCTATGTTCTTCATGGACTGGTACATTAGAAGCAAACCTCCAATTACTGTTTTCTGCTTTCCTTTTTCTTAAGGAAAAACATTCATTTATTTATTTATTTATTTTGGCTGTGCTGGGTCTTAGCTGCAGCATACAGGATCTTTTGTTTTTAGTTATAGTGTGTGGGATCTAGTTCCCTGACCAGGGATTGAACCTGGGAGCATTGGGAGCATGGAGTATTATCCACTCACTGGACCAACAGGGAAATTCAGTTTTATACTTTCTTAAACTTGAAGCACTAAAATTCAAAAGTCACATAATTCTTTATTTTTTTTTATAATTATTTATTGATCATGTCCAACTTTTCTTTCTCTGATGACAACCTGCCTTCTCACAATAATTCCTGAGGGTCATGCCAAAGGTTCCACACCCACCCCCCCACCCGCCACCCCAGCAGACATGATACTATGAGGGGAACCATGCAGTGAACAGGGAACTGGCACCAGAAATTTCTCAATCAGTCCTATCATTTCTTATTGAAAAACTCCCCAAACTCCAGAGGTCCCTTCATCTTCTGTTACCTTTATTCCCACAAACCAATTTCTTTTAGCATCATATTTCCCCACAAACAGTAGTCAAGAACTCTGGCTCTTCTTCCACCTTTCCATCTTTGATAGTGACATTTCTCAGTTGAACCACATTTATAGCTTCATGCTTTGTTTTACCAGTGTTGGCTCCTGCCTTTTAAGCATGATCGCTATATATTTTGATCATGTGCTGCCTTTCTTCTTTTGCTCTTGCCAATATGATATCACACATCAGCTGCAACTGGTGTAATTTGCCATGACTGGACATGACCAAAGGAAGCCCTAGTGAGGACAAAATTGGAAAACTCCTAGATCTTGTAGTATAATACATGCAGAGGAAATCAGAGATTATCCTTGTACTGGTATAGCAAAGACTTCAAAGCCCCAGCACAGAAATTGGGCCTGGGTAATATGACTTCCTTAGTAGAGGAATTACTGCCTTCTCTAGCAGTATGAGTTGTCTCTACTGCCTTCTGTAGCAGTATGAGTTGTCTCTGGGTGCTGAATATGGGGCCAAGGAAGGTGTAAAATACAGCAAAGCTAAAAGTTCACACTCCTCTAATCTGGCTGGTGTTTCTCTCTGTGTGGGATGCCTAGTCATCAGAATTTACATGCCTCTGAAAAATGCAAGGGAAACCATGGACAGAAAGGTCAACCCTGATACCTTTATCTCATTTGTATCCTTTGAGGTGCTGACCTACTTTGAATGTAAGCCAAAGTGCAAGTGACCTTGAATGGGACTCAGACTTTCTGAATTTGCCTCTTGTAACTGGAAATCAATTGTTCCTTTTATTATTTCCATCGATCTGTAGATCTTATCAGCAGGTCTCTAGGATAACACATAGAGGCAGCAGCTCTATGGGAGTCTTTACCCCACTCGTCCATTCAAATTAATTTCTTGTCCCCATCCCCTTTGCTGTAATTTCATTGACGATTGATTTTGGATATGTGAATGTACTGACATTGAGTAACATCAGTTGTTCTTAAAAAAAAAAAATGTTTTGAGCACCTATAATATGCCAGGTAGGTGCACTGGGGATATAGAACTGAACAATGGAGGTAAAAACTCCCCCAGAGTTACCATTAGACAGTATGTTAGATGGTGAAAAATGATGTGGAGGAAATAGAAGAAGCAAAAAATCAAAACAAGGAGTGCTAGGGGCTACTTTCAATGGGTGATTAGTGAAAACATCACTGAAAAGGTAACATTTAAGGAACAATCTTGAAGGAAATGAGGATGCAAGTCACACAGTATCCCAGGGAAGACAGTTTCAGGTGAAAAGATGAGCAAGTGAACACTTCTTGAGCTGAGAGCAGGATGAGGATTTTTAAGAGATAGCAAAGTCAGTGTGTCTGTAAAGAAGTGGGGCAGAGGACACCATGAATGCCCATATGCAATTGCAGGGTACCTTTAATATGCCCTACCACGGCTGAAAGAGAAGGTCATGATTTGTTTGGGATCAAATGACTTTTCCTCATTTACCTGTGATAAATATCCTTCCTACCTCCTTCCATGAGCATTTCTGCTGTATCTTAAGTTCAAGTCTACTAGTCATCTTCTGGATGATGCACACTGCTCATCTTAGGTGTAAGTTCCCCACTAACTTTGTGAAATTAATGCCAGTGAATGGTATCCAGTTTCTAACATCTTATCTCCATTTTAAAAGCATGATATTATACACAATAATGAGAGCTATCATATGTTGCGTACCTGCCATGTGCTAGATACCTTACTAATGTTGTATAATTTGATCACCCAACAACCCTGTGAAGCAAATGAAGATACTGAGTTCATTTTACAGTTGAGGATCCTGAGGCTTAGTGAGGATGAACACCGTGCTTAACATTATAAAGCACTAAATGGTAGAGGTGGGTTTTAAACCTAAAATCCTTCTCCTTTCACCATACATCAACATTGAAAGCAGCACTATTCACAATAGCCAAATGATGGAAATAATCCAAATTTCTATCAACAAATTAGTAGATTAATAAAATTTGGTGTATCCATACAGTGGAATATTATTCAGCCTTACAAAAGGATGAAATGCAAATACATACTACAATGAGAAATACCCTTCTAAATAATATGCTAAATAAAAGCAGCCAAACACAAAAGACCATGTAGTGTATGATTCCGTTTACATGAAATGTCCAAAATAGGCAAATTCATAGACACAGAAATCAGATTAGTGGTTACCTGGTACTAGGGGTAGAAAAACAGATTAACTATACATGAGCATGAATTATTTTATTGGGATAATGAAAATATTCTAAAACTGGAAATATAATATAATAGCTATGCAATTCTATAAATTTAATGAGAAGACATCAGATAGTACCTAAATTCTACCTCAATAAAGCTGATTTTTTTGAGTCAGTTCTGACTTTCTAGAGCTTTACTAGAATAGGAGAACACAGTATATGATGCAAGTGAAGGGTACACTACCCAGGAACAAAAAATGGAGCATTTTGAGAGGTGGGAGAGAGAAAGAAGGTAGAGTAAGAAGCCAGAAATGAAAGTTCCCTACCTCCCATCCATCTGACCATAATGAGAAAAGAATCTGAGGGGATGAGTGAAAGTTTGACAAACATTTTCCAACGAAGTTTGAGGGAAAATTGAAAATAGGGTGGAATTTTTACCCAATTTGGTCTTTGAAACTCAGAGATACCACCTCTGTGTCCCCTTACTAACAAGGGGTGATGATAACAGAAAAGAAATGGATACAAGACATATCTAGGCAGAGACTGAGTCCTGTCTCCCTCAGCTCCTACCTGGCATATGCTGATCCAGAAGATCCTACATGTTCTCAATGGAGGACATGGAAAATAGCTGAATGTTGAAAGCCAGCATGCCTTCCATGGGGCCACTGTCATGAGAAGCAAAGTGAACCAATGGCAGAGATTTCAGAAAGACAGCCTTGTCAAAGGGATGGAGAATGTGGCTGAGATTCAGAAGATCTGAAAGGCAGGTAGGAAAAGAAATAGTACCAAGATGGCAGGGTGGTGAAAAACCCTGGCCCTGACATGGGCTGAAATCATAGACACTATGTTCCACAAGCCCAGATTTCATCATTAAACACCAGAAGGGCACCAGTGTTATGTATGTGTGTCGGGGGGAGCATTCTTGAGGATGTTACTCTACAGGCCAATGAAGAACCACACAAGGACAACCATGTCAGCTGGTTGCTCCTTCTCAGTCACCATCTTGAGGAATAAGGACATAGAAAAGGTTGGTGTGGCCACGGCTTGTCCAGGGGAAGGTTGAAACTCAGAGAATTATTCAAAGGAACTAAGATAACCCACAAAAATACTTCTTTAAAATTTCCTTAATTTCCTCCCCTTTCTTGAAGTACAGTTAATTTACAATGTTGTGTTAGCTTCAAGTACAGCCAAGTGATTAAGTTATACACATATATACATATTCTTTTTAAGATTATTTTCCATTATAGATTATTATAAGACATTGAATATACTTCACTGTGCTATACAGTAGGCCCTTGTCGTTAATCTATTTTATAGATAGTAGTGTGTGTATGCTAATCCCAAATTCCTTATTTATCCCCCCCCAACACTACTATCTCCTTTTGTAACGATGTTTGTTTTCTCTGTCTGTGAGTCTATTTATGTTTTGTAAATAAGTGCATTTATATCATTTTTTAGATTCTACATGTAAGTGATATCATATGGTGTTTGTCTGACTTACTTCACTTAGTATAATCATCTCTAGGTCCATCCGTGTTGCTTCAAATGGCATTATTTCATTATTTTTATGGCTGAGTAGTATTCCATTGTATGTCTGTATAAATGTATAGTTTTTGCCTTTTCACACTGTTCATGGGGGTCTCAAGGCAAGAATATTGAAGTGGTTTGCCAGTGCCTTCTCCAGTGGACCATGTTTTGTCAAAACTCTCTACCATGACCTATCCATCTTGGATGGCCCTACGTAGCATGGCTCATAGTTTCATTGAGTTAGACAAGGATGTGGTCCATGTGATCAGTAATGCTGAAGAAGCTGAAATTGAACGGTTATATGAAGACCTACAAGACCTTTTCGAACTAACACCCCAAAAAAGATGCCCTTTTCATTATGGGGAACTGGAATGCAAAAGTGGGAAGTCAAGAGACACCTGAATAAAAGGCAAATTTGGTCTTGGAGTACAAAATGAAGGAGGGAAAAGGCTAACAGAGTTTTGCCAAGAGAACACACTTGTCATAGCAAACACCCTCTTCAAACAACACAAGAGAAAACTCTACACATGGACATAACCAAGTGGTCAATACCAAAATCAGATTGATTATATTCTTTGCAGTCAAAGATGGAGAAGCTCTATACAGTCAGCAAAAACAAGACCAGGAGCTGACTGTGGCTCAGATCATGAACTCCTTATGGCAAAATTCAGACTTAAATTGAAGAAAGTAGGGAAAACCACTAGATCTTCAGGTCTGGCCTTAATAAAATCCTTACAATTATACAGTATAAGTGACAACTAGATTCAAGGGATTAGATCTGATAGAGGGCCTGAAGAACTATAGACAGAGGTGTGATATTGTACAGGAGGTAGTGTTCAAGATCATTCCCAAGAAAAAGAAATGCAAAAAAGCAAAAGGATTGTCTGAGGAGGCCTTACAAATAGCTGAGAAAAGAAGATAAATGAAAAACAAGGAGAAAAAGAAAGATAAACTCATTTGAATGCAAAGTTCCAAAGAACAGCAAGGAGAGATAAGAAAGCCTTCCTCAGTGATCAGTGCAAAGAAATAGAGGAAAACAACAGAATGGGAAAGACTAGAGATCTCTTCAAGAAAATTAGTGATACCAAGGGGACATTTCATGCAAAGATGAGCACAATGAAGGTCAGAAATGGTATGGACCTAACAGAAGCAGAAGATATTAAAAAGAGGTGGCAAAGATACACAGAAGAATGATACAAAAAAGATTTTTGTGACCCAGATAACCACAATAGTGTGATCATTCACTAGAGCCAGACATCCTGGAATGTGAAGTAAAGTGGGCCTTAGAAGTATCACTACAAACAAAGCTAGTGGAGGTGAGAATTCCAGTTGAACTATTCCAAATCCTAAAAGATGATGCTGTGAAAGTGTTGCACTCAATATGCCGGCAAATTTGGAAAACTCAGCAGTGACCACAAGACTGGTAAAAGTCAGTTTTCATTCCAATCCCAAAGAAAGGCAATGTCAAAGAAAGTTCAAACTACTGCACAATTGCACTCATCCCACATGCTAGCAAAGTAATGTTCAAAATTCTCCAAGCCAGGCTTCAACAGTATGTGAACCGTGAACTTCCAGTTGTTCAAGCTGGATTTAGAAAAGGCAGAGGAACCAGAGGTCAAATTGCCAACATCTATTGGGTCTTCAGAAAAGCAAGAGTATAATATAAACGTACTCAGTACCACAAAACTATACACTTAAAATGATGAAGACCCCAATGTTCATTGCAGCACTATTTACAGTAGCCTGGACATGGAAGCTGACTAGATGTCCATTAGCAGATGAATGGATGAAGAAGTTGTGGTACATATATACAATGGAATATTGCTTATTTGCTAAGTCATGTCTGATTCTTTTGTGACCCCCATGGGCTAAAGCCCACCAGTCTCCTCTGCCCATGGAATTTCCCAGGCAAGAATACTGGAGTGGGTTGCCATTTCCTTCTCCAAAGGATCTTCCTTACCTAGGGATCGAACCCGCGTCTCCTACATTGGTAAGTGAATTCTTAACCGCTGAACCACCACAGAAGCCCACAATGGAATATCACTCACTATAAAAAGGAACAAATTTGAATCAGTTGAAGTGAGGTGAATGAACCTAGAGCCTGTTATACAGAGTGAAGTAAGTCAGAAAGAGAAAAACAAATATTGTATTTTAATGCATAATATGAAATCTAGAAAAATGGTACAGATGAACCTATTTGCAGGGCAGGAATAGAGATGCAGCAGTAGAGATGGACTTGTGGACACAGCAGGGAAAGGAGAGTGGGATGAATTGAGAGAGTAGCATTGACATATATACATTGCCATGTATAAAATAGCTAGTAGGAAGTTGATATAAAACACAGGGAGTTAAACCCAGTGTTCTGTGACAACCTAGATGGGTGGGATAGGGGCAAGAGGAAGGGGCTATATGTATACTTATGGCTGATTCATGTTGTTGTACAGCAGAAACCAACACAACATTGTAAAGCAATATTCTTCAATTAAAAATAAAATTAAAAAAATGGTGAAGATAGTACATTTTCTGTTACATATATTTAACCACAAAAAGTTGGAGAAAACCTGAAAAAAAAGTAACCCATGGTCATACATCTGTTTAAGAGGTAAAATCAATAATTGAAGTTAGATATGCCTGATAAAATCCATGTTCTTTTCACAAAACCATGAAAATACTATAATCAAATAATGTGGCTGGATTTATTTATAAACATAATAATCCTTTAAAGGAATCATCTTGGCCAACTCTGCTGTATTCTGATTATTTGAAAATTTTGTGGGACTTTTCTTCAAAACTGTCTTCACAGACTATAAATCATTGGTTTGATTCTTCTCAATGGTGGCAAATTTTAGTTCTTTGATAGGGATTGATTTTTGGAAACTGACAATAGTCATTTTATTGATTTAAATATGATTAAGCTGGATAATACAATTTGAGCAGAAATAAGTTGTATTTATAACATAGCACATATAATTGTGTTTATTCCCTTGCCTGATTCATACACCAGCTCAATACCTAGAGACTTCATAAATTAATGAGCAGATACATAAATACATCTCCCAAAAGAATCACTTTAATTTTGAAGGTCAACACTCATTAGAAAATACAGGCTCAGGAATATCTATTAGTACTTGAATCTCTATCTCTTTGAGACAGAGAATAGCCTAACTACTACAAAACAAAACAGATATACCATGTGTTCCCTAGCAAGAGTTCACAACGATCAGTTGGGTTAACTCAAAAATAACAGAGGTGGTCCTCTAAATAGTAAGCTTCAATTTTATGTCTCATAATTTAGTTTCAGTCTGGCATCTTCCCTAGAGATAAAACTTTCTTAAAACAGGCTAACCATCAACCAGAAAGATTCATGACAGCAATGTGCAGACTGCATACATAAGAATAAATACAATTTAGGAGGAGTTCTTTGTTTTATCTGAAAAAGATAAGAACCTCTGCATGTTTGCCCATTTTTATAACCTAATCTCTTTTGGTTAAGAATACAGCTTTTGGATGAATCTGTTCAGAAATAAATTTCTTTCTTCATTTTCAACCAAATGCTTTATCTGTAGACATATTACTTCTTCCTGATTTTAGAATTATCTGATTGTTAGAGAAGTGAGTAGTCTGTAATTAGGTTATAAAAATTAGAGTACAGATTATTTTAATGCAACATTATGCACAGAATGAGATAGAGAATAGCCTAACTACTACAAAACAAACATTTGCAGTACTTGAGTATTGATATATTGAAAGAATCCAATTGAACCATACATTTGGTTACAGCTGAGTGTTTGATTCTATTCATAGGATGCATTTCTTTCTCAATGTAGATTGTCTATATACCATCCATCCCTAATCACTTAACTCCAAGCCAACATTTCCCAGGCATTCTCCTTCCAAATACCAGACTCCTATCCAGTTGCATTTGGGGCATTTCCACTTAGGTATTCATAGTTAAGACTTAGGGATGGCTATGCAGACTGTGTACTATTCAATTTACAGAGACTACCATATAAAATATTGTCTCTTAGAGTTTTACAACATACTTGCCTTGTCTTCAGACAAAGCACATCCGAAATTAAACTTGCAAGTCCTTCCACCAAAATGACCTTATTTTGCTAAATTCCATTTCCACTGAACTAGTAGCACTGCCTTTTTTCTATCACTTAGCTTTGAAGTTTAGAGATCTTTTTGACAACTCCTCTTGTGCTCTACATTCTATCAGTGACTGCACCAAATTGATTTTCAAGGCTACTGTCAGATCCATCTTCTGTTTTTCTCACATTGAAAAACCTGACCATTCCCTCATTGTTTAGAATTGTAGAGCTGCACATTTGAAAACAATGATGTTGCAGATCCAGGCCAAATCACTCTTAGAGATGAGGTAACAAGTTAAGTAAAGGGAAATGACTTGCTGAAGGTTGTGTACATAACTAGTTTAGTGACAGAAATGGAATTAGAGTAGGAATCTCCTAGTTCTCACGCCTCCAATCCTTTCATTATAAAATTATTATTATTTTTTCCCACCTGTCCCCCTCATCTATTTTCTGTCTCTCCCCACTTCAATCCATCCTACACTCTTTGACCAGATTAGTCTATATATAAAAGTATTACTTTTCTTTTTAAATGTTTTTTGTTCCACATACTTTTATGAAGCACAAATGCATTAATGAAACAACGTAGATGCAGACTACTTTCTTTTTAAAAATTAATTTTTATTGGAGTATAGTTCCTAATTTACAATGTTGTATTAGTTTCTGCTGTACAGTAAAGTGAGTCAACTATATGTGTACAAATATTCCCTCTTTTTTAGATTTCCTTCCCATTTAGGTCATTACAGAGCATTGAGTAGAGTTCCCTGTACTACACAGTAGGTTCTCATTGGCTATCTATTTTATACATAGTATAGATATAGATATAGATATAGATAGATACATGTCAATCCCAATTTTCTAATTTATCCCACCTCCCCAGTCCACTTGGGATTGATAAGTTTGTTCTCTACATCCATGGCCCTTTCTGCTTTGCAAATCTATACTATTTTCCTAGATTCCACGTATAAGCTATATTATACAATATTTGTTTTTCTCTTTCTGACTTACTTCACTTTCTCTGACAGTCTCTAGTTCCATCCATGTCTCTGCAAATGACAATATTTCACTCCTTTTTATGTTTGAGTAATATTCCATTATACCACATCTTTATCTGTTCCTTTGTTGATGAATATTTAGGTTGTTTCCATGTATTGGCTGTTGTAAATAGTGCTTTGATGAACACTGGGGTGGATGTATCTTTTTGAATTACAGTTTTCTCTGGGTATATGCCCAGGGATTGTTCTTTTTTTTTTTTTTTTTTTTCCAAAGGAATATTTCTCTTTTTAGCTTTTTAAGGTACATCCATACTGTTCTCCATAGTGGCTGTACCCTTTTACATTCCTACCAATAGTGTAAGAGGGTTCCTTTTTCTCCTCTCACCCTCTCCAGCATTTATTGTTTGTAGATTTTTTGATGATGGCCATTCTGGTCAGTGTGAGGTGATACTTCATTGTAGACTGGATTTCTTTCTCTAATAATTAGTGGTGTCAAGTATCTTTCCATGTATTTCTGGGCCATCTGTATACCTTCTTTGTAGAAAAGTCTGTTTAGGTCTTCCACCCATATTTTTCACTGGGTTGTTTGATTTTGTTTTGTTTTGTTTGTTATTGAACTGCATGAACTGTTTGTATGTTTTGAAAATTAATCCCTTGTCAGTTGGCTTCATTTGCAAATATTTTCTCCCATTCTGAGGGCCATCTTTTCATTTTGTTTATGATTTTCTTTGGTTTGCAAAAGCTTTTAAGTCTAATTAGTTCCCATTTGTTTATTTTTGTTTTTGTTTTCATTGCTCTTAGGAGGTGGATCAGAAAAGTTCTTGCTGCAATTTATGTCAAGGAGTGTTCTGCCTATGTTTTCCTCTAAGTGTTTTATAATGTCTGTCTTTACATTTAAGTCTTTAATACATTTTGAGTTTGTTTTTGTGCACGATGTTAGGGAGTGTTCTAATTTCATTTATTTTACATGTAGCTGTCCAGTTTTCCCAGCACCACTTAATGAAGAGACTATCTTTTCTCCATTGCATATTCTTGCCTCCTTTGTCATAGATTAGGTGACCATAGGTGCATGGGTTTATCTCTGGACTTTCTATACTGTTCCATTGATCTATATTTCTGTTTTTGTTCCAGTACCATACTGTTTTGATTACTGTAGCTTTGTAGTCTGACGTCGGGGAGCCTGATTCTTTCAGCCCCATTTTTCTTTCTAAAGGTTGCTTTGGCTATTCAGAGTCTTATATGATACTATACATAGAAAATCCTAAAGATGTCACCAGAGAACTACTAGAGCTCATCAGTGAATTTGGTAAAGTTGTAGGATACAAAATTAATACACAGAGATCTCATTCATTAATATACACTAACAATGAAAGATCAGAAAGAGAAATTAAGGAACCAGTCCCATTTACCATCACAACAAAAAGAATAAAATACCTAGGAATAAACTTACCTAAGGAGGCAAAAAACCTGTACTCAGAAACCTGCAAGATACTGATGAAAGAAATCAAAGACAACACAGAAAAAGAGATGTTCTTGGATTAGAAGAATCAGTATTTTGAAAATGAATATACTACCCATAGCAATCTACAGATTCAATGCAATCCATACCAAATTACCAAAGGCATTTTCACAGAATTAGAGCAAACTACCTTTCTAATATAGTTTAAAAACAGAAAATATATCAATGTAATTCTCCAAATTAATAGATTAATGAGAAACATTGTTTAGTTGAGGCATTTCAAGAAAATATTTGCTAAGTTTCAATACTAATGTATAGAAAAAGAAACCCAACTTAAATTATTTTTCCCACAGAAATGAAAACGTATGTTCACACAAAAACCTGTGTGTTGATATTCACAGCAGTTTTCTTCATAAATAGCTAAAAACTGGAAAGAATCTAGATATCCTTCAACAAGTGAACGGTTAAACTGTGGTGCATCCATACCATGAGATAACAGTCAGCAATAAAAAGAAATGAACTACTGATGCATGTCGCAACCTAGATAAATCTCCAGAGAATTATGCTCAGTGAAAAAAAGTCAATCCAAAAGGTTACATACTCTGTGAATGCATTTAAATAATAATACTGAAATAAAAAAATTAGAGATAGAGACCAGATTAATGATTTCTAGGGCTTAAGGATAGAGTTTAAAAAAGTGATAAATATAGCTATAAAGATGTTTCATAAGGGGACTCTGGGAACAGTTCTGCATCTTGACTATGGTGGTGATCATGCAAATTCATATGTGTGATAAAGTTGCTTGGTTATACACACAAACATGAATTCACACACACACAAATGAGCACATAGAAAACTGGTGAAATCTGAATAATTTCTATGGATTGTACCATTTTCAGGTTCTGGTTTGATATTATAGTTATTCAGGATGTTAACCACTAGGGGAAACTGGGTAAAAGGTACATAGGACTTCTTTGTGCACTATTTTTTTTTTTTTCTAACTCTCTGTGAAAATAGAAAACTTTAAAAAATATAGATTTTAAGCAAAAAAAAAAATCTGATTTGAAAACTGGGATCCTGCCCAGACTGAGGCAAATTAAGAAGGTGATTTAATGCCATCTTATCAATTAATGTGCAGATGGTTAAAGCTTCTTCACTGATGGGAAGATTAGAGGTAGAAAGAAGAGCTCACCAGAGACTGGAAGAAAATGTTGCAAATCATATTTCTGATAATGGACTTCTATTAACAATATTATTTTATCAACAATAAGGAAACAAATGACCCGGTTTTTAATTAATTAATTATTTGGCTATGCTACATCCTTGTTGCAGTGTGGACTTTTCTCTAGTTGTGGTGAGCAGGGGTTACTCTCTAATTGCAGTGCACTGGCTTCTCATTGTGGCAGCTTCTCTTTTTGTGGAGCACAGACTCTAGAACACAGGCTCAATAGTTATGGTGCATGGGCTTAGTTGCCCCATGGCATGTGGGATTTTCCCAGATAGGGGATCGAATCTGTGTCTCCTGCAGTGACAGGCAGATTCTTTACCACTAAGCCACCAGGGAAGCCTGACTGATTTTTTTTTAATTTATTTTTTTGTTGTTGAAGGATAATTACTTTACAGAATTTTGTTGTTTTCAGTCAAACCTCAACATGAATCAGCCATAGGTATACATATATTCCCTCCATTTTGAACCTCCCTCCCATCTCCCACCCCTTCCCACCCCTCTAGATTGATACAGAGCCCCTGTTTGAGTTTCCTGAGCCAAACAGCAAATTCCCGTTGGCTATCTATTTTACATATGTTAATGTAAGTTTCCATGTTACTCTTTCCGTACATCTCACCTTCTCCTCCCCTCTCCCCTTGTCCTACTGAAGAATTGATTTACAGGGCAGCAATGGAGAAACAGACATAGAGAATAGACTGAGTTTTTAAATGGACAAAATCTGAACAGATGCTTCACCAAAGAAGATGTGTGGATAACAAATATGCACATGAAAAGTTGCTCAACATTATTGGTAATTAGTTAAATGCAAATTAAAACCACAGTTAGATACCTCTGTATTCTAATGTGCTGCCTGCTCAGTTGCTCAGTCGTGTCTGACTCTTTGAGACCCCATGGACTGTAGCCCACTAGGGAACTGTCTATGGAATTTTACAGGCAGGAATAATACAGTGGGTTGCCTTTTTCAGGGGATCTTCCCAATTTAGGGATTAAATTCAGATCTCCCGAATTACAGGCAGATTCTTTACCATCTGAGCCACCAGGGAAGACTTACATACTGATCATATGCCCCAGCAATCCCAACCCTAAGTTTCTCCCCACAAGAAATGAAGACAAAGGCCTCACAAAAACCTGTATGGAAATTTTCATAGCAGCTTTATTCATAATTGCCAAAATTTAGAAATAATCCTTCAAATAGTAAATAAACACACTATAGTACATTCATATAATGGAATGCCAGTCAGCAACAAAAAGAAACAACATGCATGAATCTTAAACACATTATTCTTAGTGAAAGAAGTCAAACACCAAATATCTACATACAGTATAGTCCCATTTACATGAAATTCTGGATAAAACAAAACTGTTGGTTTAGAAAATGTTTCCAGGGATCTTGGAGACTGTGGAGGGGGGGAGACTAAAAAGAGGCATCGTGTCCTGTATCTTCTCTTTTGGTGCTGATTATGCAACTCCAGGTGTTTGTCAAAACTCATAAAACTATACATCAAAAAGAATGAATTTACTAGACATATGTTTTAAAAATAATTTCTAAAATGGAAAAAGGGCAAGTCACAAGAGAAGAATCCAAAAGGTCAATACATCTATAAAAAGATCTTCAAATTTACTAATATTAGGCAATGCAAATACAAAACCTTGTGAAATAAAATTTCCCACTTTCAAGTTTGGCAAAAACTAAGAAGTCTGTTGATGATTTTGAGAAAATGAAACTCTTATAAGCTGCTGATGGATGTGTAAATTGATACATTTTGGAGAGCAACTCTAATATTTTTTAAAGTTGAGGATACCTATACTATAACCTAGGAATTCTGCTTTTTGGTTTCTTTTCTAAAGAAAATCCATCACATATACACAAGGAGACATGCAGAAATAGATGCTCTTCTTGAACTCTTTTGCTTTTTCTATGATCCAACAGATATGACAAGTTGATCTTTGGTTCCTCTGCCTTTTCTAAAACCAGCTTGAACATCTGGGAGTTCTTGGTTCATTTACTGTTGTAGCCTAGCTTGGAAAATTTTGAGCATTACTTTGCTAGCATGTGAGATGAATGCAATTGTGTGGTGGGTTGAACATTCTTTGGCATTGCCTTTATTTGGGATTGGAATGAAACCTGACCTTTTCCAGTCCTGTGGCCACTGCTGAGTTTTCCAAATTTGTTGGCATATTGAGTGCAGCACTTTAACAGCATCATCTTTTAAGATTTGAAATAACTCAGCTGGAATTCCATCACCTCCACTAGCTTTGTTCATAGTGATGCTTTCTAAGGCCCACTTGACTTTGTACTCTAGGATGTCTGGCTCTAGGTGAGTGATCACACCATTGTGGTTATCTGGGTCATTAAGATTTTTTGTATAGTTCTTCTGTGTATTCATGTCACCTCTTCTTAACTGCTGTTTCTGTTAGGTGCACACCTTTTCTGTCCTTTATTGTGCCCATCTTTGCATGAAATGTTCCCTTGGTATCCCTAATTTTCTTGAAGAGAGGTCTAGTCTTTCCCATTCTATTGTTTTCCTCTATTTCTTTGCATTGATCATTGAGGAAAAGAAAGTGAAAGTGAAGTCGCTCAGTCGTGTCTCTTTGCCACCCCATGGAATGTAGCCTACCAGTCTCTTCCATCCATGGGATCTTCCAGGCAAGAGTACCGAAGTGGGTTGCCATTTCCTTCTCCAGGGGATCACTGAGGAAGGCTTTCTTATCTCCCCTTGCTATTCTTTGGAACTTTGCGTTCAAATGGATATATCTTTTCTTTTCTCCTTTGCCTTTTGCTTCTCTTCTACACCAAAGCCTTTGACTGTGTGGATCACAACAAACTGTGGAAATCTAAGCTCTGAACATTGGGGTACATGTGTCTTTTTCAATTCTGGTTTCCTCAGGGTATATACCCAGTAGCAGGATTGCTTCCCTGGTGTCTCAGTGGTAAAGAATCCGCCTGCAATGCAGGGGAGACAAGAGATGTGGGTTCAATCCTTGGGTTGGGAAGATCCCCTGGAGACCCCCTCAAGTATTCTTGCCTGGAGAATCCCACGAACAGAGGAGACTGGCGGGCTATAGTCCATCTGATATGACTGAGTGACTAAGCACAGCATGGCACAGAGCTACCAAAGAAGGCACATGAAATTTGCTCAGTCATGTCCATGTCTTTGTGACCCCATGGACTGTAGTCCATGGAATTCTTCAGGCCAGAATACTGGAGTGGGTAGCCTTTCCCTTCTTCACGGCATCTTCCCAACTGAGGGTTCGAACCCAGGTCTCCTGTATTGCAGGTAGATTCTTTACCAACTGAGCTATCAGGGAAGCCCAATGTTGGTAGTAGTAGTAGTAGTGTATTAGTACTATTAGTAACAGAAGTAGCTATTTACTGGGTATTTGAAATTGATCACTTTATAGAGGCTACAGAAGATTTTGCATTTCTATGTCTCTATTTTTATAGTGCAAGAGTTCCCTTTTCTCCACACCCTCTCCAGCATTTATTGTCTGTAGACTTTTTGATGATGGTCATTCTGGTTGGTGTGAGGTGATATCTTACTGTAGTTTTTATTTGCATTTCTTTAATAATGAGCAATGTTGAGCATCTTTTCATGTGTTTGTTAGCCATTTGTATGTCTTCTTTGGAGAAATGTCTGTTTAGGTCTTTTTCCAAAGTGTTTGTCTACAATGTGGGAGACCTGGGTTCGATCCCTGGGATGGGAAGACCTTCTGGAGAAGGAGATGGCAACCCACTCCAGTACTCTTGCCTGGAAAATCCCATGGATGGAAGAGCCTGGTAGGCTACAGTCCGTGGGGTCACAAAGAGTCGGACACAACTGAGCGACTTCACCTCACTTTACCACTTTTTGGTTGGCTTGTTTGTTTTTCTGGTATTGAGTGGTATGTGCTGCTTGTATATTTTGGAAATTAATCCTTTGTCATTTCTTTCATTTGCTGTTATTTTCTCCCATTCTGAGAGTTGTCTTTTCACCTCGCTTATAGTTTCCTTTGCTGTGCAAAAGCTTTTAAGTTTAATCACATCCCACTTGTTTACTTTTGTTTTTATTTCTGTTAACTCTAGGAGGTGGGTCATAGAGGATCTTGCTTTGATTTATGTAATTGAGTGTTCTGCCTTTTTTTTCCTCTAAGGGTTTTATAGTTTCTGGTCATATATTTAGGTCTTTAATACATTTTGAGTTTATTTTTGTGTATGGTGTTAAGAAGTGTTCTAATTTCATTCTTTCACGTGTAGCTGTCCAGTTTTCCCAGCACTATATATTGAAGAGGCTGTCTTTGCCCCATTGTATATTCTTGCCTCCTATGTCAAAAATAAGATACCCATAGGTGCATGGGTTTATTTCTGGGCTTTCTATCTTGTTCCATTGGTCTATATTTTTGTTTTTGTGCTAGAACCATACTGTCTTGATGACTGTAGTTGGTAGTATAATCTGAAGTTAGGAAGGTTGATTCCTCCAGCTCCATTCTTCTTTCTCGAGACTGCTTTGGCTATTTGGCATATTTTCTGCTTCCATATGAATTGTGAAATTTTTTGTTCTAGTTCTGTGAAAAATGCCATTGGTAATTTGATAGGGGTCACATTGAATCCATAGATTGCATTTGGTAGTATAGTCATTTTCACAATATTGATTCTTCCTATCCAGGAACATGGAATATCTCTCCACTTGTTTATGTCATCTTTGATTTCTTTCATTAGTGTCTAATAATTTTCTGTGTACAGTTTTTTTTTTTTTTTTTTTGGTCTCTTTAGGTAAGTTTATTCCTAGATTCTTTTTGTTGCAATGGTGAATGGGATTGATTCCTTAATTTCTCTGATTTTTCATTGTTAATATATAGAAATGTGAGTGGTTTCTGGGTATTGATTTTGTATCCTGCAACTTTGCTAAATTCACTGATTAGCTCTAGTAATTTTCTGCTTCTATCTTTAGGGTTTTCTATGTACAGTATCATGTCATCTGCAAACAGTGAGAGCTTTACTTCTTTTCCAGTCTGGATTCCTTTTATTTTTTTTCTTCTCTGATTGCTGTGGCTAGGACTTCCAGAACTATGTTGAATAATAGTGGTGATAGTGGACACCCTTGTCTTGTTCCTGATCTTAGGGGGAATGCTTTCAGTTTTTCACCATTGAGAATAATGTTTGCTGTAGGCTTATCATATATGGTCTTTACTTTGTTGAGGTAGGTTCCTTCCATGCCCATTTTTTGAAGAGTTTTAATTATAAATGGGTGCTGAATTTTTTCAAAGGCCTTTTCTGCATCTATTGAGATGATCATATGGTTTTTATCTTTTAATTTGTTAATAAGGTGTATCACAATGATTGATTTGGATATATTAAAGAATCCTTGCATTCCTGGAATAAACCCAACTTGATCATGGTGTATGAGCTTTTTGATGTGTTGCTGAAATCTGTTTGCTAAATTTTGATGAATAGTTTTGCATCTATATTCATCAGTGATATTGGCCTGTAGTTTTCCTTTTTGTGTGTTGTCTTTGTCTGGTTTTGGTATCAGGATGATGGTGGCCTCGTAGAATGAGTTTGGAAGTGTTCTTTCCTCTGCAATTTTTTGAAAGAGTTTTAGAAGGATAGGCATTAGTTCTTCTCTAAACGTTTGATAGAATTCTCCTGTGAAGCCATCTGGTCCTCCACTCCAGTATTCTGGCCTGGGAAATCCCATGGACCAAGAAGCCTGGTAGGTTACAGTCCATGGGGTCACAAAGAGTCAGACACAACTAAGCAACTTCACTCTATTGATATAATGGGTGGATCTATAGTATTTAAAAGGCAGGAACAAAAACCATGTGTATCAAAGCAATAAATATCAATAAGAAAATGCTGAGGGAACAACACAAGATGCAAAAATACATATGGTGTGCTATTTATATAAAGTTTGAACACAAGCAAAAGAATACCACATATTGTTTATTGATAAATGTGCTCTTACCAGTAGTTAAAAAAACTTACAAAGGAATGATAACCATTAAATTTAGCACATTTGGCAAAATACTAAGAATTGATTTGTTTTCTTATTCTCTGTATGTTTCACAAAAAATGAATATCTTTACGTCATTTTCTATCTCAAATAATCTCTAAGCAGTGGTTTATATGCCACTCTTTGGAAAACAGTGCTGTGTGACTTAGAATATAGACCACAGAATTGGGGTTCAAATCTTGCTCTACCATGTACTAGCTATGTAGATTTAATAAAGTCAGTTCCTCTCTTTAAGTGGTAGTTTTCTCTTTGGTTGATTGGGGACTATCTACCCCATAGTTGTGAGAGTTAAATAATGACTTAGGGATAGTCATGAAGGATAATGACTTCAAGAAAGCATATTTTCTGGTGGAAGGAAGTAGTGAAAATGAGAGTTGTATTTGAATCATTTATTACCTACAGGGAGAGGTAAAGGAAGACATTCTAGAAGAAGTGATACTTGATTTGACTGGCAAAGGGCCTTAAAGGATTAACCAGTTGTGCAAGGGAATCAAGGAGTGTTTTATACAAAAGGTATAGGATGGCATGTAGCAGAAGCATGAATGTACATAATCAAACTTGGGGAACATCCATGATCAAAGCTAAACATTTAATTTTTGTAGTCACTGTACATTGTAGTCACTCTACAGTCACTCTACTGTCAGAGTGTCTGACAGTATTTTACCTCCAACCTCGGGTGTATCCTTTCAAAGCACGGCATAAGTCAGAACATACTTTGGAGATGATGATGAATGGTTTGGGGATGAATGGAAAGAATGATGACTTGTGGGAAGCAATAATTTATCTGGGCTTGAACAGGCTGCATAGTCAAATGCTAAAAACAGACCTGGAGGGAAACAATGGTGAACACATCTAAAGATGATCCTCCTTTTCCCTACTATTATTTCTGTATTTTCCATAGTATCTCTATTTTCCAGACACACTTTCCAGATGCACTCTGGAAAACTAGTCTGTTAAAAGAACATTACTCAAATTATAAACCTTTAGACAAGATTGCTACAACTGATGAAATTAGCTTTTTGTTGGGTTTCAATGGCTGAGCAATGGACTGGATCACTGCCTGGCTGGATGAATTACATTAATAACCAGACTGGGAACTCAGGCTTGGCTATTACACTGTCTTAAGGAGCAAAACAACTCAGAATGATTCATATCAGTGCTTTAAAGCTTGGACTTTATGATAGTCAAAAATTAAAAATGAATAGAAAATTGCTAATATAGTAGTGACATATGGCCATAATGTAACTGTAACATTTTTTTTCTCATGAATTAAAAACTAGACTTGAGTGGGGAAAAAAGTAAAATAGCAAAAGGGCCTTTGGAATAAATAAAAAATCTGTGGCCACACTGCCACAGCATCATACCCAAGCTGTCTTGCTAATCATATCACATTAGCAACCATATATCATATGGGTAAGACCAGTTTGAAGGCAGGAGAAGAAGGGGACAACAGAGGATGAGATGGTTTGATGGCACACTGACTCAATGGACATGAGTTTGAGCAAGCTCTGGGAGTCGGTAATGGACAGGGAAGCCTGGCGTGCTGCAGTCCATGGGATCACAAAGAGTCAGACACGACTGAGTGACTGAACTGAACTGAACTGAAGACTAGTTAGCTTGAGCCGATTCTCTTTTCAGTACCTATGCCCTCAGGGAGAAAAGGACAAGACTTTAGAGTTATCACATGTTCACTGCTATGAAGGGAACTGCTATTGGAGCCAAGGCATTTTCCCCTTTGTCCAAACGTCTGAAAATGATAATTATTCAAAGATGTCAGAAAGCGGAGGGGACCAAGAAGGAAGATGATTACTCACAAGCCAGGAAAGAGCTTATGAGAACAGCTATGCAGCTTGGTTTAACAAGTCAGGTATACCAGCATCCCAAATGACACAGGGTGTGGTTTCATGGCTCGGCTTGCTCTGCTTTCTGAAGGCTGCTATAAACTGGTCTATTTGTTTGACAACCTATGAAAATATTCATAGTGCTATTCATTTAGGAAACATAAAATGAAGATTGCTGGTTTTCAATGGGTGGAAATTTTCACGAAACACATTTTTAAAGGTTGAGAAGCCAATATTACTAAACTACATTATTTTTTTTTAACTTTATAGATTAACTTTCATTTAAGACTTTAAACGTGCCTCCCTCCTGAAATAGACAGTGTCCCAATTCAGATGAGTAAGAGTAGTGGAGAGTGGCTGAGGTTAAACAGCCAGGGTCTGAGGTCCAAGACAACCAGGTAGCCTGTGTTCAAGGTTAGCCACTGACATCCCTGCCACACTGGTGGACAAGGCTTATCTCCCACAGGACTGCAGATGCAAGATTTCCACTGTCATACTCGCCAGGTCCAGGGAGCTGGGGCACTTCAAAAAATGAATGTTGTGGAGGGGTACTTCACAGATAGAAGTTACAGAAAGCTCCTGATCAGACAGCAGGGAGGTGAGGTGCATTGTAGAGTGGTGTCTGGATCCTAGACTAGGAGAGGTTGCCATGGGTCTGTCACCTGAAGTGAAGGCAGTCCCCACCCTCCTGCCGGTGCAGAAGTTTCAGGTTGTCCTCAATAGATCCTCCCCTTGACCCTCACCTCACCCCCACCCAGGTTCAGCTTCAGGTAGATGACAAAAGTTACCAGGATGAGAATCCCAGGCTTGGACTGTTCCCAAGAGTCCCCAGCCGTAGAAACACTCCTCAATCTTGTTCTTATCAGTGTCACAAAATGCAACCACTTTGTGCTCATTGGTGGCTGTGAGTCCTCCAACCACACAGCTTTGCCTTCCTGTTTGGCTGCATTCCAGTTGGTGAAGGTTTACCCAGTGTGGAGTGCTTCCCTGGTGGCTCAGTGATAAAGAATCTGCCTGCAATGCAGGAGACACAGGTTCAATCCTTGAATCGGGAAGATTCCCTGGAGTAGGAAAAGGCAACCTACTCCAATACTCTTGTCTGGAAATTCCATGGACGGAAGAGCCAGGAGGGCTACAGTTCATGGGGTTGCAAAGAGTTGGACACGACTGAAAGGACTTAGCACACATGCACACACCCCATGTAGGAGAACCTTTTCTTCCAGAGGTAGTGGGGATAGATGGTGGCCTGGAGGACAAAGTGTGTAGCCACATACAGCTGGTAGCAGTAGAGAAGCTCCACTCCAAGGACCCCACTGATCTTTCTCAGGTGGTCCTAGAAGAACAGGTCCTCTGCCATGCCCTGCAAGACAGAAAGAAAAGCATCCACCTTGCTGGTGTTCCCACTCCATGCTGTGAATTTTTCACTCCTATTATTGAATCTAAAGGCAAGGCATTTCAGTACTGACTACAGTCCCAGAAGCCCTGAGATGATTTCCAAAAGAATGTGTACAGAAATAATGTTAGGACAATTTACACTTCATTGCCTGTATCTTCAATGGCTTCCCATTCACTTTGCATATATATTCATTAATTTTCATATGTGATTCTGTGGTGGCCAGAGAAGAAAACAGAAACTGAAACAATAGACTTTTTCCTCACTCTCACATTGCAGGCTAGTATTATAGGAAGAAGTTAAGGGGGGCTCTTTTAGATTGCTGTGGGAGATTAGAAGAAGCAGCTGGAGAAATCCTTGAGGCCCAGACTTTGGGAATCAGAATGTGGGAAAGAATTTGAGAAGGAAAATTCTTCCTACTTTTAATTAAACAAACAACATAAATCAGAAGTACAAATAGAGCTGCCAAAAGGATAATGTCCAGTCTTGGAAGTAGAAGCTGCTTGTTTAACTTTGTTGTCTTACAAAAGACAAAATAAAAAATAAAGCAGAAAAACACAGAGCTTGTTTGGCAGAAATGCTAAAAGTTCAGTGTTTTTAGTTGGAGATTTTTTTTTCTCCAGCACCACCCCCCAACAGTAGCTTTTATGCATTTTATGTTATCTTGCATTCTTCGGCTTCTTGGGCATTTTTACACTTGAGGAGTGGGAAAAAATTCCCCTTTTTGGAACCATGGTCCCAATTCCCCCGATTATGAGCCTTTCCTGTGACATGTACATTAAGATTGCAGCTGTATCTGAGGAGTAATCATAGGCCTTCTGATTACAGAAAGAGAACAGGGACCATGTGCCTTGTGCTCCAAAATGTCATCTGTCACTATCTTCTGAGAAAGAAAGATAGCCTGTGAAAAGCTATAAACAGCTTGTACAACTCCAATAGAAGCTTTTTTGGCAATCAAGAGCTGAAGCAAATATTCATGTGATATCCAAGACCACCAAGTACAAGGGTCTAACTGTTGCTTCCTGAAGGCTTGCCTTAGGGTGTTTAAAGCTTGCAGTTGCTTTTTGAATGCAATCCATCTTTTGGTCTGCTATCACACTTCCTATGCTGCTAGGGTCTCCAGTCCTTTTCCTCACTGATTATACATATGTTATATCATCTCGACTATTCAGCAGCAAATTTCTGAACTTGTGGAGGGCAACATCTCATGCTTTGCTATAGCCGGCAAAGGTTCTTGTCTCAAAACCATAACTTTGAAGCCTTGGTCCACAACCCTTTATTGGGCCAGTTTAAATTTTTTGTTTCTTTTGAATATCTTCAGATGAAACAATAAACATTATATTCTTGTTAGCAAAAGAGTTCTGTTAATAACAAATATATCAGTTTTAAAAATAATAGAGAATACTCCCTTCCCTCTAGAAAAAGGAATCCTTGTGTATTGTTGGTGGGAATGTAAATTGGTACAGTCACTATGGAAAACATTAAGGAGGTTTCTCACAAAACTAAAAATAGAATGAACATATGATTTAGCAATTCTATTTCTATTTATGAGTGGAAAACAAAAATGCTAGTTCAAAAAGATTATGTACCCCTACTTTCACCGTAGTACCACTTACAATAGCGAAGATATGGGAGCAACCTAAGTGTCCATCCATAGGTGAATGGATAAAGAAGTTGTGGTATGTGTGTGTAACAGTGTGTATAATGGAATTTTACTCAGCCATAAAAGCAGAAACCTTGCCATTTGTGACAATATGTATGAATCTTTGAGGGTATAATGCTAAGCGAAATGGTAAGTCAGAGAGAGATAAGTACCATATAATTTCACTATATGCAAAATCTGAAAAACAAAAGAGCAAACAAAACAGAACAGAAACAGACTCAGATATATAGAATTAGTCGTCGTCAGAGAAGAGGAGAGTTGGAGGATGCACAATATAGGTTAAAAGAGTTAAGATATACAAATTTTCAGTTATAAAATAAGTCATGGGGATGTAATGTACACATAGGGGATATAGTCAATAATATTGTAATAACTTTGTATGTTGACGGATGGTAACTGTACTTATAGTGATTATTATTTCATAATGTATAAAAATATTGAATCACTATGTTAGACACATGAAACTAATATAACACTATATGTCAAGTGGTGTTGGAGAAGACTATTGAGAGTCCCTTAGACTACAAGGAGATCAAACAAGTCCATCCTAAAGGAAATCAGTCCTGAACATTCATTGGAAGGAGTGAAGTTGAAGCTGAAACTCCAATACTTTGGCCACCTGATAGGAGGAAGTGACTCATTGGAGAAAACCCTGATGCTGGGAAAGATTGAAGGCAGGATGAGAAGGGGACAACAGAGTATGAGATGGTTGGATGAGATCATCGACTCGATGGACATGAGTTTGAACAAGCTCTGGGAATTGGTAATGATCAGGGAGGCCTGGTGTGCTCCAGTCCATGGGGTCGCAAAGAGTCGGACATTATTGAGCGACTGAACTGAACTGATATGTCAAGTATAACTTAATAAAAAGAAAGAACACTCCCTTCCCTCAATGTTGCTCCCCCAAGAAAACTGATAATAGTTTTGAAAATAATCTTGCAGACCTCCTTCAATGCTTATATCTGGCTTGTCCAAATTTCTCTATATTTTAAGAGAATAAATAGGACCATGGTGTTCTGAAACTTGCTTTATTTCAGTTCATATTACTTGAAGATTTTATGTCAGTGCATTTACAAGTACTTTGTTTTTTAAGCTTTTATAATGTCACATTGAATGAACATGCCATAGTTTACTTAGTTGAGTTCAGTTCATTCGCTCAGTTGTATCCAGCTCTTTGTGACCCCATGAACTGCAGCTTGTCAGGCCTCCCTGTCCATCATCAACACCCAGAGTATACTCAAACTCATGTCCATTGAGTTGGTGTTGCCATCCAGCCATCTCATCCTCTGTCGTCCCTTTCTCCTCCCGCCTTCAATCTTTCCCAGCATCAGGGTCTTTTCAGGTGGCCAAAATATTGGAGCTTCAGCAACAGACCTTCCAATGAATATTCAGGACTTATTTCCTTTAGGGTGGACTGGTTGGATCTCTTTGCTTTCCAAGGGACTCTCAAGAGTCTTCTCCAACACCACAGTTCAAAAGCATTGATTCTTCGGTGCTCAGTTTTCTTTATAGTCCAACTCTCACATCCATACATGACTAGTGGAAAAACCATAGCTTTGACTAGATGGACCTTTTTGGCAAAGTAATGTCTCTGCTTTTTAATATGTTGTCTAATTTGGTCATAACTTTTCTTCCAAGGAGCAAGTGTCTTAATTTCATGGCTGCAGTCACCATCTGCAGTGATTTTGGAGCCCCCCCAAAATAAAGTTTCTCACTGTTTCCACTGTTTCCCCATCTATTTGCCATGAAGTAATGTGACCAGATGCCATGACCTTAGTTTTCTGAATGTTGAGATTTAAGCCAACTAATTCACTCTCCTATTTCACTTTCATCAAGCGGTTCTTTAGTTCTTCTTCACTTTCTGCAATAAGGGTGGTGTCATCTTCATATCTGAGGTTATTGATATTTCTCCCGACAATCTTGATTCCAGCTTGTGCTTCTTCCAGTCCAGCATTTCTCATGATGTACTCTGCATATAAGTTAAATAAGCAGGGTGACAATATACAGCCTTGATGTACTCTTTTCTCGATTTGGAACCACTCTGTTGTTTCATGTCCAGTTCTAACTGTTGCTTCTTGACCTGCATACAGATTTTTCAAGAGGCAGGTCAGCTGGTCTGGCATTCCCATCTCTGTAAGAATTTGCCACATTTTGTCATGATCCATGCAGTCAAAGGCTTTGGCATAGTCACTAAAACAGAAATAGATGTTTTTCTGGAACTCTCTTGCTTTTTTGATGATCCACGGATGTTGGAAATTTGATCTCTGGTTACTCTGCCTTTTCAAATCCAGCTTGAACATCTGGAAGTTCATGGTTCATGTACTGTTGAAGCCTGGCTTAAAGAATTTTGAGCATTACTTTGCTAGCGTGTGAGATGAGGGCAGTTGTGCGGTAGTTTGAGCATTCCTTGGCATTGACTTTCTTTGGGATTGGAATGAAAACTGACCTTTTCCAGGCCTATGGTCACAGCTGAGTTTTCCAAATTTGCTTTCATATTGAGTGCAGCACTTTCACAGCATCATCTCTTAGGATTTGAAATAGCTCAACTGGAATTCCATCACCTCCACTAGCTTTGTAAAGATTTACTGAGCATGGTCCCCGCCCATCAGAACAAAACCCAGTTTCCCCCTCAGTCATTCTCTTCCATCAGGAAGCTTCTGTATGCCTCTTTTCCTTCCCCATCAGAGGGCAGACAGGCTGAAAACCACAATCACAGAAAACTAACCAGTCTGATCACATGGACAATAGCCTTGTCTAACTCAATGAAAATATGAGCCATGCCATGTAGGGCCACCCAAGGTGGACGGGTCATGGTAGAGAGTTCTGACAAACCGTGGTCCACTGGAAAAGGGAATGGCAAACCACTTCAGTATTCTTGCCTTGAGAACCCCATGAACAGTATGAAAAGGCAAAAAGATAGGACAGGAAAAATGAACTCCCCAGGTCGGTAGGTGCCCACTGGAGATCAGTGGAGAAATAACTCCAGAAAGAATGAAGAGACAGAGCCAAAGGAAAAATAACACCCAGTTGTGGATGTGACTGGTGATGGAAGTAAAGTCTGATGCTGTAAAGAGAAGTATTGCATAGGAACCTGGAATGTTAGGTCCATGAATCAAGGCAAATTGAAAATGGTCAAACAGGAGATGGCAAGAGTGAATGTCTACATTTTAGGAATCAGCGAAATAAAATGGACTGGAATGGGTGAATTTAACTCAGATGACCATTATACCTACTACTGTAGGCAAGATCCCTTGGAAGAAATGGAGTAGCCATCATAGTCAGCAAAAGAGTCCAAAATGTAGTACTTGGATGCAATCTCAAAAATGAGAGAATAATCTCTGTTCGTTTCCAAGGCAAACCATTTAATATCACAGTAATCCAAGTCTATGCCCCAACCAGTAATGCTGAAAAAGCTGAAGTTGAACTGTTCTATGAAGACCTACAAGATCTTCTAGAACTAATTTATTTAACCAGCTCTCTATTAGTGAAAACTTATATATATATTTTTTTTCAAGGTATGTTATAACCATTGCAGCAATGAAATGTCTGTAAACTTTTGTTTAAGGATTGCAGTTTATCTGATTTCAAGAGTAATATGTGTTCACTATAGCCAATTTGTAGAATATATAAAATTATAAACTAAGTTTAAAAACACCTGGAATCCTACCACTAAAATACAAACATTGTAAACGTTTTGGTATATAGTGTATCTCTCTTTTGTGTCACACAGTCATATCCCACTCCTTGTGACCCCATGGACTGTACCCTGCCAGGCTTCTCTGCCTGTGGAATTCACCAGGTCAGTATACTTCAGTGTGTAGCTTTTCCCTTCTCCAGGAGGTCTTCCCAACCCATGGATTGAACCCAGGTCTCCTGCATTGCAGGCGGATTCTTTACCATCTGAGCCACCAGGGAAGCTACCCATGCCAGTATTCCTGTGCGTCCCTTGTGGCTCAGCTGGTAAAGAATCTGCCTGCAATGCAGGAGACCTGGGTTCGATCCCCAGGTTGGGAAGACTCCCTGGAGAAGGGAAAGGATACCCTGGTGGCTCAGAGGTTAAAGCATCTTCCTGTAACGTGGGAGACCTGGGTTTGATCCCTGGGTTGGGAAGATCCCCTGGAGAAGGGAAAGGCTACAACTCCAGTATTCTGGCCTGGAAAACTCCATGGACTACAGTCCATGGGGTCGCAAAGAGTCGGACACTACTGAGTGACTTTCACATTCCTTCTTTGGAGAAACATCCATTTAGGTCTTCTGTCCACTTTTTGATTTTGATTGGGTTGTTTGTTTTTCTGATATTGAGCTACATGAGCTGCCTGTATATTTTTGAGATTAATTCTTTGTCAGTTGTTTCATTTGCTATTAATTTTTCCCATACTGAGGGTTGTCTGTTCACCTTGCTTATAGTTTCCTTCATTGCTCAAAAGCTTTTAAGTTTAATTAGGTCTCATTTATTTATTTTTGTTTATATTCCCATTATTCTAGGAGGTGGGTCATAGTGGTTTATGTCAGAGAGTATTCTCCCTATGTTTTCCTCTAAGAGTTGGAAGCAACCTTGATGTCCATTGACAGATGAATGGATAAGAAAGTTGTGGTACATATACAGTTCTAATAAGGTGGATAAACCTACAGCCTATTATACAGAATGAAGTTAGAAAGAAAGACAAATATTATATATTAACACATATATATGGAATCTAAAAAGATAGTGCTTATGATCCTACTTGCAGGGTAGCAAAGTAGACACAGACATTTTGGACACAGTAGGGGAAGGAGAGGGTGGCATGGTATGAGAGAATAGCATTGAAACATATACATTACCATATGTAAAATGGATAGATAGCCAATGGAAGTTTGATGTGTGACTCAGGGAACTGAAAGCCAATGTTCTGTGACAACCCAAAGAGGTGGGATGGGGAGGGAGATGGGAGGGGGTTCAAGAGAGAGGGGGCATATGTATATTTAATCCTGATTCATGTTGATGTATGGCAAAAATCATCACAATATTGTAACTCTTTGTGACCTTGGACTATAAACTGCCAGACTCCTCTGTCCATGAAATTCTCCAGGTCAGGATACTGGATTTGGTAGCCATTCCCTTCTCCAGGGGATCTTCCCAACCCAGGAATCAAACCCAGGTCTTCTGCATTGCAGGCAGATTCTTACCATCTGAGCCACCAGGGAAGCCCTGAAAAGTAATTATCTTGTAATTAAAAATAATAAAATATAAAAAATTACGCTCATAGAGAAAATAATTGCACAGGCAGACAGGACCTTCAAAATATAGAAAGAGAGAAGTTTTTTTTCTCACACTAGAAATGGATTCTTCTAAGCTGGGGGAGAAGAGTGGAGCCAAAACATAAGATTCTTGAATAGAAACAAGGATCTTTTACTTCATTTTGTAGCAGTTCTAGCAGGGAAGGATTAAGACCCTAGAAAGCAATGGCTGTGAGGTGTTTCTTGGCAGGCAAGTCTGTATGCAGAGTTGGCAAAGATTCCTGAGCCCCAAGAGCAGTGGGAAAGCAGCTAAGGACCTTTGATTTGAAGGGGCCAGGAGAGTGAGCATCTCAGTAGTAGTCGATATAGACCTCTGATTAATAACTAATAACCGTATGTTTGTCCTTTCATCACTACTATTCACCCCAATTACCTCCAACATCCAGGCACCACATAAAATATTGACAGTGTGATATTGATAAATCTTGGGGAAAAGACCATAAGAACTGACTGAGATTAGTTTTTTCCCACCAGTCCCCCACCATTGAGCCCTTGGGGTTCAATGTCTGAAAGATAGGTGTTATTTTAAAATAGCTATATTTTTGCACAATAGAGATGGAGGTCTGAGGGTCATACACACTATAACACCTTTAAGGGTCAATTCTCCAAACCCCACTTTTTATATCATGTAGTGGTTCACTTTGATGTTTTCTGCTCTGTTCAAGAAAAAAAAAAATTGTGACAGAAGGGAATTTATCTCATACTTATAAAAGGCTTGAATATCTGTATCTTAAGATTTTGGCATTAACTTTTACCCCTAACTCATATCCACATTCAGGGTGACACAAAGCTATACCCAAACAGAAGTCAGTTTCAGAATGTTCAACTTATTATCAGCTAGCTCCACCATAATTTGAAGTTATGATGCCAAGAAGTCTAGTTATTTGAAATCTGAAAAGAATATTGCCAAACCACACCTTTCAAAAATGTTATTAACATGTGATTTTTTTTTTTTTTGCTAAACAAGGAAGATGGGAAATGTAGTTGTATTCAGAAAGAATGTATGGAGACTGCCAAGAAAGCAAATAATTTTTGAAAGTCACCCTTATTTGGAAATATTCAAGTCATAGAACCATGGTTGTTTAAACAAATTCATCTACCATATCTCCTTCAGAAAATATGTGCTTCCAAAATATATGAAAAGGATTGAATACTATGCTACTCAGTTCTATGATTTACTTGAAAACAGCTCAGGTTAAGAAAAAAAATAGACAAAGCCTGCCAAGAATTGCAAGCAGCTTCCTGTAGTCATTGTGATGTAGTGGAAAAAGCAAAGCCTCTGGAGTTGGAGAGACCTGTTTGTGAAGCTTGGCTGCACTCTTAACTAGTTGGGTGACCTTGGGCAAGTAACTTTATCTTCCCTATGATTCATCTGTAAAAA
Organism: Bos grunniens; assembly: GCF_055505025.1. Classification (NCBI taxonomy): domain Eukaryota; kingdom Metazoa; phylum Chordata; class Mammalia; order Artiodactyla; family Bovidae; genus Bos; species Bos grunniens. The sequence continues at coordinate 79,327,045 of NC_141194.1, read as the reverse complement.
TAATTAAATTATATTAAATGAGAAAACATATGTGAAAGTGCTCATTGAAGGATATTTCCCCTTCTAGGCCACAATGGAAAAACAGAATAGTTATACATGGTTATTAGGTACAAAGTAATAAATACATGCATTCCTTAGTATGCACACAAAACTATTTAGATAAGTTCTGAAAGGCTCTGAACAGAGCAAAACAATGTAAAGTGATATTTGGCCAAATGCAAAATTATAACTAGAGCAAGATACATTGAAATAAATTCTACTTATTCTACTTTAAACTGCTCCTATAAAAATCCCTTTTAAAGTCACTAGTTGCTTTATGAAATTTGCTATGAGTGGGACATCTAAACAGTCTATTGTTTTTTTGTTTTTTTTTAAATGCCAGGTGTTGCTATTTCTAAAGGAATTATGAGAAAGAGAGTAATAAAAAATATGGGTTATTTCTATCCTTTTAGCCATAATAAAACATCAGCTCGAGTCCAAAAGCAGCAAATAAGGTGACTCTTAGTGGAAGAAGACACTAAGGTTGATGGCAAAATTATAAGGTATTCACCCAACTCAAGGCATTCTCTTAGTTGTCCAAAAACTTCATGATGTTCTTTGTGTTGAAATAATATTCCCAAGAAACCCATGCTCTACTATAAATGCTATAACCTAGGGAGCAAACTATGGCACATGGGTCAAATTTGGGATGCTGTGTTTTTGTAAATAAAGTTTTATTGAAATACAGCCATCCTCATTCAGCTATGTGTTCTTATGGCTGGTTTCGCACTATCAAATTGAGAGAGTAGCACTGATATATATACACTATTGTGTGTAAAATAGATAGCTAGTGGGAAGTTGCTGTATAGCACAGGGAGACCAGCTTGTTGCTCTGTGATGACCTAAATGATTGGGATGGAGTCAGGGGTGGGAGGGAATTTCAAGAGGGTGAACATACATGTACACTTATAGCTGATTCATGTTGTTGTATGGCAGAAACCAACATACCATTGTAAAGCAATTATACTCCAAATAAAAAATAAGTAAATAAATAAATGAGTGGGGGAATAGAGTTAAGGAGTTGTGACAGAGACCACATGGCCCACAAAAGACCAAAATATTTACTATCTGTACCTTTACAGAAAAAATGTGCCAACTTCTACTCTAACTCCTAACAACTCACTTGCTACCTAAAATCAAAGGCAATATATTTAACCTAGCCATGGGATATTTTCTTTAAAAGATGGCCATATTAACTCTATTTGCTGATTGACTGGGCTAAAATTTTTGAGCAGAGAAAGAGGCCTCCTTGTGCATTTTACCCATGCTTATTCCCTTTCCAACATAAAAGAAGTCAGCGATGTGGCACCCTACATTGGAAAGTTTGCCACATTTTGAATTTAGTGTGACTGTAGACTTTGCATTACAATACAGGCATGTGGAAGCTAATCTGAAGGTAGCTGCCTTTATTTCATTATTTTATTTAAACAAACCTTAGTACAGCCAAAGTCAGCTTTTCTGGGATCTACCAGTCCCTTAGATTTGCTCTGAAATAATTTGGCTGAAACACATTAGCTGTGTCACATTCTTTATAAGGTTTTGAAAACTTCGCAAATCACAGCAATGATATTTCTTGGAATACCGAGCAATGAGCTCCAGCACTGGTGAGCTTCATAAAACTTCCTCCCAAATCACCATTGACAGTCTGATTCAACCCACAGCTCATCCTACCAAATAATGTGATTTGAAAGATAAGGTATGCAAATTAAGTAAAATAGTGGCTGAAAAAACAGCAGAAGACAGGAATCAGAGCAAAATCTCCATTCTGAGCATGCAAGACTTCAAGATGGAGTCATGCTACAACGAGTAATTCAAATGCTTTAACTTACATATGTCAAAGGGTCTTTGATATAAGAATCTGGAGGAGAGAAAGTCGAGAAGATTAGTCTGGCTTTCTTTGTTCTTCATGGACATATTCCAAAATAAAGTTCAAATTAATGTTAGTCTTGGTTAGTTTTATCATGCCTACAACAAAAGTAAAGCATTTGTCATATTCTTCCCAATAAGTTGCAAGTTTGAAATATATTTTCAAAACCAATGTGGTGGGGGGAGCTTCTTTTTAAAAATAGAATCAAAATAAATGCCAGAAAAGTTTATAGTATGGCTACTGAGCAGAGGGAAATTTTAAATGGCAAATTAGTGTATCTTTAGCAACAGAGCAACATATAATGATATAGTTTCATATATTTCAGATAGCTCTTACTCAGTTCTCTATCTGGTTCTGCCATTTGGTGGCAAAAACTTTCACTTCTCAGTTTTTCTCTGTGAGAGGGGGAAAAAAACAGAATGAAAGCTATTCCTATAATAATATGGTGATTTGAGGACTTTAAGTTCTAAATTGTGTTATAAGTGTATCCAAATATATGCTGATTCTTTTGGAAGAAAAGAAAGGAAGCTTTTACCTCATTCCCTGGGGGCCATTTGCAAATATACTTTGACAGAGAGGTGTCAGTGAAGGGCAACAGGACAAGTACCAGCACACCAGAAGTCTCCCTATAGGGTCAGTAATTATTTATGAGAGTCCAAGTAATGAAATGCCACTAGGTTAATAGCAATATAGTGATACATCTACCCACAGGATTAGGCAGTTGCAAAATGGGCTTGTGTCCTTAAAGCTGAGTGGCCAGCCACTGATGAGGGGCCTTGGACCACCAGTGAGGAAGACATGAAAACTGAAACACTAAAGCCAGAGAACAGGAATATTACTGGGTTTTCTTGGGGTGTGCCATTATGATAAATTTCATTTTGTCCCAAATAAAAAGACTTTGGTCTTTATTGGAGGCCATGTCAACTGATCATCAGGAATCGGGGCAATTTTAACCTATACACAGACAGGAGCAAGCAGAGGACTTTTTAATTGTAAATCAGATCATGCTAACCTGCTGTTCAACACTTTCAGTGGGTTCCAGTCACTTTCAGAATCAATCTGAAATCCTAATCATGGACTAGTATGGCCCTACATGCTTTTTTATTCTGGCCATCTCTCTGACCTCAGGTCTTACTGCTCAAATACCCCACTACAGCCAAAATCTTCTTGCTATTTTTAGAACATGACAAACTCATTCTTACCTCAGAACCTTCAGATTTGTTGTTCCTGTGGCCTGGAGTGCTAGTTCCTTGGACCTTTACACAGTTTATTACCTTAGTACATTAATGTCTTTATTCAAACATCACCACTTAAGAGTGGCTGTCCTTGATATAAAATTTACCCCCCATTTGCTTCATATCACCTCATCCTGCTTTTATTTTCCTTCCAATAATTATCATCATGTAATCATAGAATACCTATTTGTTGATTAATTTATCTCTCCCTCACCAGATTACAAGCTCCATGAGGGCAGGAACTTGGTTTTGTTCAGTCTTTACCCATGAGGCTTAGAAGAGGGACTGACATATACTGGATACTCAGCTGATATTTATTGAATGGATAAATGAATTTTAAACAGATATTCAAATGAAATCAGCTTGTATAGAAATTTTGCTTCCAGACTGTTCAGTTCAGTTCAGTCATTCAGTCATGTCCGACTCTTTGTGACCCCATGAATCGCAGCATGCCAAGCCCCCCTGTCCGTCACCATCTCCCAGAGTTCACTCAAACTCACGTCCATCAAGTCGGTGATGCCATCCAGCCATTTCATCCTCTGTCGTCCCCTTCTCCTCCTGCCCCCAATCCCTCCCAGCATTAGAGCCTTTTCCAATGAGTCAACTCTTCGCATGAGGTGGCCAAAGTACTGGAGTTTCAGCTTTACCAGTAGACATCAAATATCTGAAACAGTCAAACATACGACAATCAAATTTTAAATACTTCTGGAAAACTTGATTCCTTAAGTGTCCTTTATCATTCCACAATTTAACTCGAGTTTTGATTTCATCCTACATGAAATCATTTAAGCTTGGTTCCTCTTCAGTAGCAAGGCATAAGGTTGGTATAATGCCAATTATTGGTGTCAGAATATCCAAAAACCCTATTTTGGCAAGGCTAGATAATGATTTAAATTTATTTTGTTCAGAAGAATCCCAGAAAGAGCAGACATAATTACTCGAGTCAAGCCTCAATTTATTATCCCCACTTAGTGCTATATAACTGCATACTCTTTCACTTGGAGTTGCTTGTCACTTAATCCGTAGGACACTTTTAATCAGCACTCGCTATTGTTTATGGAGTTGGTATGATGAACTGAATTAATCCATACACTTATTCGGGAGCACCTTAGAGAGAAAGTTGGAAGATTCTGGATGCAATCTAGGGCCATGGAATGAAGACTTTATCTGTATTAATAAAGGTCAACAGCTCAGTCAAGTATAAACAGTAACACCATTATTAGCTCTACTATGTAGGTACCTAATTGAACAAATATTTCCTGCATTATTTTACATTACTCCCTTTTGGGTTGTATGGCATCACTGATCCAATTGACACGAGTTTGAGCAAGCTCTGGGAGACAGTGAAGGACAGGGAAGCCTGGCATGCTGCAGGCCATGGGGTCGCAAAGAGTTGGACACCACTGAGTGACTGAACAACAACTCCCTTTTGGCATTACGTATTCTACTCTGGTCATATTACATTACTCCTCTTTGTTGATTATTCCCTGTGGTTTTCTGCCTTAATACCTGTGCTCCAATTGTTCCCTATCTTCTACTATTGTTTGTTTCTTTTTAATGTATCTAACATACATCTTCCACTCACTCCAGTGTTCTTGCCTGGAGAATTCCAAGGACGGGGTAGCCTGGTGGGCTGCCGTCTATGGGGTCGCACAGAGTGGGACACGACTGAAGCGACTTAGCAGCAGCCAGAGCAGCAGCAGCAACAACATACTTCTTCTTGTCAACTATAGGCCCAACCATTCACAGAAGGTCAACATCACATCAAAAAGGAAAAGAAAATAAATCTAAAGATCTGATCAGAAGATTTCATGGCTAAAACTTGTAGTAGAAGTACAGTAGGAGGAATTTTTTATGACAAATCTAGCCACTGAGAGTCTTGGGCTGACAGTCAAATTCCATGAGGGTCCATCTCCAGTATATGAGATGAGAGTGACATAGTTCTGTGTCACTCAGTTCAGTTCAGTCCAGTCACTCAGTTGTGTCCAACTCCTTGTGACCCTATGGACTGCAGCATGGAAGGCCTCCCTGTCCATCACCAACTCCCAGAGTATACTCAAACTCATGTCCATTGAGTCGGTGATGCTATCTAACCATCTCATCCTCTGTAGTCCCCTTCTCCTCCTGCGTTCAATCTTTCCCAGCATAAGGGTCTTTTCAAATGAGTCTGTTCTTCACATCAGGTGGCCAAAGTATTGGAGTTTCAGCTTTGGCATCAGGCTTTCCAATGAACACACAGGACTGATATTCTTTAGGATGGACTGGTTAGATCTCTTTGCTGTCCAAGGGACTCTCAAGAGTCTTCTCCAACACCACAGTTCAAAAGCATCGATTCTTTGGTGCTCACCTTTCTTTTTATTTATTTATTTATTTTAATTGGAGGCTTTACAATACTGTAGTGGGTTTTGCCATACATTCACATGAATCAGCCATGGCTGTACATGTGTTCCCCATCCTGAACCCCCCCTCCCACCACGCTCCACATCCTATCCTTCAGGGTCATCCCAGTGCACCAGCCCTGAGAACTTTGTCTCATGCATCGAACCTGGACTGGCGATTTGTTTCACATATGATAATATACACGTTTCAATGCTATTCTCTCAAATCATCCCACCCTTGTCTTCTCCCACAGAGTCCAAAAGTGCTATACATCTGTGTCTCTTTTGCTGTCTCATATATAGGGTAATCATTACCATCTTTCTAAATTCCATTTATATGCGTTAGTATACTGTATTGGTATTTTTCATTCTGACTTACTTCACTCTGTATAATAAACTCCAGTTTCGTCCACCTCATTAGAACTGATTCAAATGCATTCTTTTTAATGGCTGAGTAATACTCCATTGTGTATATGTACCACTGCATTCTTACACATTCGTCTGCCAATGGACATCTAGGTTGCTTCCATGTCCTGGCTATTATAAACAGTGCTGTGATGAACTGTGGAAAATTTCGAAAGAGATGGGAATACCAGACCACCTGACCTGCTTCTTGAAAAACCGATATGCAGGTCAGGATGCAACAGTTAGAACTGTACATGGAACAACAGACTGGTTCTAAATAGGAAAAGGAGTACATCAAGGCTGTATATTGTCACCCTGCTTATTTAACTAATATGGAGAGTACATCATGAGAAACGCTGGGCTGGAAGAAGCACAAACTGGAATCAAGATTGCCAGAAGAAATATCAATAACCTCAGATATACAGATGACACCACCCTTATGGCAGAAAGTGAAGAGGAACTCAAAAGCCTCTTGATGAAAGTGAAAGAGGAGAGTGAAAAAGTTGGCTTAAAGCTCAACATTCAGAAAACAAAGATCATGGCATCTGGGCCCATCACTTCATGGGAAATATATGGGGAAACAGTGGAAACAGTGTCAGACTTTATTTTGGGGGGCTCCAAAATCACTGCAGATGGTGACTGAAGCCATGAAATTAAAAGACACTTACTCCTTGGAAGGAAAGGTATGACCAACCTAGATAGCATATTGAGAAGCTGAGACATTAGTTTGCCAACAAACGTCCGTCTAGTCAAGGCTATGGTTTTTCCAGTGGTCATGTATGGATGTGAAAGTTGGACTGTGAAGAAAGCTGACCGCCGAAGAATTGATGCTTTTGAACTGTGGTGTTGGAGAAGACTCTTGAGAGTCCCATGGACTGCAAGGAGATCCAACCAGTCCATTCTGAAGATCAGTCCTGGATGTTCTTTGGAAGGAATGATGCTAAAGCTGAAATTCCAGTACTTTGGCCACCTCATGCGAAGAGTTTATTCATTGGAAAAGGCTCTGATGCTGGGAGGAACTGAGGGCAGGAGAAGAAGGGGACGACAAAGGATGAGATGGCTGGATGGCATCACCGACTCGATGGACATGAGTTTGAGTGAACTCTGGGTGTTGGTGATGGACAGGGAGGCCTGGCGTTCTGCAGTTCATGGGGTTGCAAAGAGTCGGACATGACTGAGTGACTGAACTGAACTGAACTGAGCTGATGAACACTGGGGAACACGTGTCTCTTTCAATTCTGGTTTCCTCGGTGTATATGCCCAGCAGTGGGATTGCAGGGTCATAAGGCAGTTCTATTTCCAGTTTTTTAAGGAATCTCCACACTCTTCTCCATAGTGGCTGTACTAGTTTGCATTCCCACCAACAGTGTAAGAGGGTTCCCTTTTCTCCACACCCTCTCCAGCATTTATTGCTTGTAGACTTTTGGATAGCAGCCATTCAGACTGGCATGAGATGGTACCTCATTGTGGTTTTGATTTGCATTTCTCTGATAATGTTGAGCATCTTTTCATGTGTTTGTTAGCCATCTGTATGTCTTCTTTGGAGAAATGTCTATTTAGTTCTTTGGCCCATTTTTTGATTGGGTCATTTATTTTTCTGAAATTGAGGTGCAGGGGTAGCTTGTATATTTTTGAGATTAATTCTTTATCAGTTGCTTCATTTGCTGTTATTTTCTCCCATTCTGAAGGCTGTCTTTTCACCTTGCTTATAGTTTCCTTCGTTGTGCAAAAGCTTTTAAGTTTAATTAGGTCCCATTTGTTTATTTTTGCTATTATTTCCATTACTCTGGGAGGTGGGTCATAGAGGATCCTGCTGTGATTTATGTCAGAGAGTGTTTTGCCTATGTTTTCCTCTAGGAGTTGTATAGTTTCTGGTCTTAAATTTAAATCTTTAATCCAATTGAATTTATTTTTGTGTATGGTGTTAGAAAATATTCCAGCTTCATTCTTTTACAAGCTGTTGACCACTTTTCCCAGCACCACTTGTTAAAGAGATTGTCTTTTATCCATTGTATATTCTTGTCTCCTTTGTCAAAGATAAGGTGTCCGTAGGTGTGTGGGTTTATCTCTGGGCTTTCTATTTTGTTCCACTGATCTATATTTCTGTCTTTATGCCAGTACCATACTGTCTTGATGACTGTAGCTTTGTAGCATAGCCCGAAGTCAGGCAGGTTGATTCCTCCAGGTCCATTCTTCCTTCTCAAGATTGCTTTGGCTATTCGAGGTTTTATGTATTTCCAAACAAACTGTGAAATTTTTGTTCTAGTTCTGTGAAAAATACCATTGGTAGCTTGATAGGGATTGCATTGAATCTATAGATTGCTTTGGGTAGTATACTCATTTTCACTATATTGAGTCTTCTGATCCATGAACATAGTTTATTTCTCCATCCATTTGTGTCATCTTTGATTTCTTTCACCAGTGTTTTATACTTTTCTATATATATAGGTCTTTTGTTTCTTTAGGTAGATATATTCCTAAGTATTTTATTCTTTTCATTGCAATGGTGAGTGGGATTGTTTCCTTAATTTCTCTTTTTGTTTTCTCATTGGTAGTGTGTAGGAATGCAAGGGATTTCTGTGTGTTAATTTTATATCCCACAACTTTACTATATTCATTGATGAGCTGTAGTAATTTTCTGGTGGAGTCTTTAGGGTTTTCTATGTAGAGCATCGTGTCATCTGCAAACACTCAGAGTTTCACTTCTTCTTTTCCATTCTGGATTCCTTTTATTTCTTTCTCTTCTCTGATTGCTGTGGCTAAAACTTCCAAAACTATGCTAGATAGTAGTGGTGGGAGTGGGCACCTTTGTCTTGTTCCTGACTTTAGGGGAAATGCTTTCAATTTTTCACCATTGAGGATAGTGTTTGCTGTGGCTTTGTCATTTATAGCTTTTATTATGTTGAGGTTATGTTCCTTCTATGCCTGCTTTCTGAAGGGTATTTATCATAAATCGATGTTGAATTTTGTCAAAGGCTGTCTCTGCATCTATTGAGATAATCATATAATTTTTATCTTTCAATTTGTTAATGTGGTGTGTTACATTGTTTGATTTGCAGATATCAAAGAATTCTTGCATCCCTGGGATAAAGCCCACTTGGTAATGATGCATGACCTTTTTAATATGTTGTTGGATTCTGTTTACTGGGATTTTGTTAAGGATTTTTGTATCTATGTTCATCAGTGATATGGCCTGTATTTTTTTCTTTTTTTGTGGCATCTTTGTCTGCTTTTGGTATTAGGGTGATGGTGGCCTCATAGAATGAGTTTGGCAGTTTACCTTCCACTGCAATTTTCTGGAAGAGTCTGAGTAAGATAGCTCTTCTCTAAACTTTTGGTAGAATTCAGCTGTGAAGCCATCTGGTCCTTGGCTTTTGTTTGCTGGAAGATTTCTGATTACAGTTTTGATTTCCATGCTTGTGATGAGTCTGTTAAGATTTTCTATTTCGTCCTGATTCAGTTTTGGAAAGTTATACTTTTTTAAAAATTTGCCCATTTCTTCCAAATTGTCCATTTTATTGGCATATGGTTGCTGATAGTAGTCTCTTATGATCCTTTGTATTTCTATGTTGTCTGTTGTGATCTCTCCATTTTCATTTCTAATTTTGTTGATATGATTCTTCTCCGTTTGTTTCTTTATGAGTCTGGCTAATGGTTTGTTAATTTTATTTATCTTCTCAAAGAACCAGCTTTTAGCTTTGTTGATTTTTGCTATGGTCTCTTTTGTTTGTTTTGCATTTATTTCTGCCCTAATTTTTAAGATTTATTTCCTTCTACTAACCCTGGAGTTCTTCATTTCTTCCTTTTCTAGTTGCTTTAGGTGTAGAGTTAGGTAATTTATTTGACTTTTTTCTTATTTCTTGAGGTAAGCTAGTATTTCTATGAACCTTCCCCTTAGCACTGCTTTTACAGTCTCCCAAAGGATTTGGGTTGTTGTCTTTTCATTTTCATTCATTTCTATGCATGTTCTGATTTCTTTTTTGATTTCTTTTGTGATTTGTTGGTTGTTCAGAAGCGTGTTGTTTAGCTTCCATATGTTGACATTTTAAATAGTTTTTTTTTCCTGTAACTGACATCTAATCTTACTGCATTGTGATCAGAAAAGATGCTTGGAATGATTTCAATTTTTTGAATTTACCAAGGCTAGATTTATGGCCCAAGATGTGATCTATCCTGGAAAAAGTTCCATGTGCACTTGAGAAAAAGGTGAAATTCATTCTTTTGGGGTGAGATATCCTATAGATATCAGTTAGGTCTAACTGTTCCATTGTATCATTTAAAGTTTGTGTTTCCTTGTTAATTTTCTGTTTAGTTGATCTATCCATAGGTGTGAGTGGGGTATTAAAGGCTCCCACTATTATTGTGTTATTGTTAATTTCCCTCTTCATACTTGTTAGCGTTTGCCTTACATATTGCGGTGATCCTATGTTGGGTGCATATATATTTATAATTATTATATCTTGTTCTTGGAGTGATCCTTTGATCATTATGTAGTGTCCTTCTTTGTCTCTTTTCACAGCCTTTATTTCAAAGTCTATTTTATCAGAGATGAGTATTACTACTCCTGTTTTCTTTTGGTCTCCATTTGTGTGAGATAACTTTTCCAGCCTTTCACTTTCAGTCTGTATGTGTCCCTTGTTTTGCAGTGCATCTCTTGTAGACAACATATATATGGGTCTTGTTTTTGTATCCATTCAGCCAGTGTTTGTCTTTTGGTTGGGGCATTCAACTCATTTACATTTAAGGTAATTATTCATAAGTATGATCCCATTGCCATTTACTTTGTTGTTTTGGGTTCAAGTTTATACACCTTTTCTGTGTTTCCTCTCTAGAGAAGATTCTTTAGCATTTGTTGAAGAGCTGGTTTGGTGGTGCTGAATTCTCTCAGGTTTTGCTTGTCTGTAAAGCTTTTGATTTCTCCTACATATTTGAATGAGATCCTTGCTGGGTACAGTAATCTGGGTTGTAGGTTTTTCTCTTTGATCACTTTAAGTATGTCCTGCCAATCCCTCCTGGCCTGAAGAGTTTTTATTGAAAGATCAGCTGTTATCCTTGTGGGAATCCCCTCGTGTGTTATTTGTTGTTTTTCCCTTACTGCTTTTAATATTTGTTCTTTGTGTTTGATCTTTGTTAATTTGACTAATATGTGTCTTGGGGTGTTTAGCCTTGGGTTTATCCTATTTGGGACTCTCTGGGTTTCTTGGACTTGGGTGACTGTTTCCTTCCCCATTTTAGGGAACTTTTCAACTATTATGTCCTTAAGTATTTTCTCATGGCTTTCTTTTTGTCTTCTTCTTCTTCTGGGACTCCTATGATTCGAATGTCGGGACATTTGACATTGTCCCAGAGGTCTCCGAGGTTTACCTCATTTCTTTTAATTCTTTTTTCTTTTTTCCTCTCTGCTTCATTGATTTCCACCATTCTATCTTCTAATTCACCTATCCTATCTTCTGCCTCTGTTATTCTACTGTTTGTTCCCTTCAGAGTGTTTTTTTTCTTTTTATCTCATTTATTGCATTATTCATTATTGATTGATTCTTATTTATTTCTTATAGGTCCCTGTTAAACATTTCTTGCATCTTCTCAATCCTTGTCTCAAGGCTATTTATCTGTAACTCCATTTTGTTTTCAAGATTTTGGATCATTTTTACTATAATTATTCTGAATTCCTTTTCAGGTAGAATCTCTATCTCCTCTTCTTTTGTTTGGTTTGGTGGGCATTTATCATGCTCCTTTACCTGCTGAGTATTTCTCTGTCTTTTCACATTGTTTAGATTGCTGTGTGTGGGGTTGCCTTTCTGTATTTTGGCAGTTTGTGGTTCCTCTTTATTGTGGAAGTTCCTCCCTGTGGGTGAGGTTGGACATAGCTTTTCAAGGTTTCCTGGTTAGGGAAGCTTGCGTCAGTGTTCTAGTGGGTGGATCTGTATTTCTTCTCTCTCCTTTTGAAAACAATGGGCTGCCTTTCTGGGTGCCAGGTGTCCTCTGCCAGCGTTCAGGAGTTGATTTGTGGAATTTCCTCAGCGTTCAAATGTTCTTTTGATGAATTTGTGGGGGAGAAAGTGGTCTCCCCATCATATTCCTCTGTTATCTTTTGCCTGCCCCACAGTTTTCTTTATAGTCCAAATCTCACATCCATACATGACTACCGGAAAAACCATAGCCTTGACTAAATGGACATTTGTTGGCAATGTAATGTCTCTGCTTTTCAATATGCTGTCTAGGTTGGTCATAACTTTTCTTCCAAGAAGCAAGTGTCTTCATTTCATGGCTGCAGTCACCATCTGCAGTGATTTTGGAGCCCCCCAAAATAAAGTCTGTCACTGTTTTCCCATCCATTTAAAATGAAGTGATGGGACCAGATGGCATGATCTTAGTTTTCTGAATGTTGAATTTTAAGCCAACTAATTCACGCTCCTCTTTCACTTTCATCAAGCGGCTCTTTATTCCTTCTTCCCTTTCTGCCATAACAGTGATGTCATCTGCATATCTGAGGTTATTGATATTTTTCCTGGCAATCTTGATTCCAGCTTGTGCTTCTTCCAGCCCAGCATTTCTCATGATGTACTCTGCATATAAGTTAAATAAGCAGGGTGAGAATATACAGCCTTGATGTACTCCTTTTCCTGTTTGGAACCAGTCTGTTATTCCATGTCCAGTTCTAACTGTTGCTTCCTGACTTGCATACAGATTTCTCAGGAGGCAGGTCAGGTGGTCTGGTATTCCCATCTCTTTCAGAATTTGTCACAGTTTTTTGTGATCCCCATAGTCAAAGGCTTTGGCATAGTCAATAAAGCAGAAATATATGCTTTTCTGGAACTCTCTTGCTTTTTCAATGATCCAGTGGATGTTGGCAATATGATCTCTGGTTCCTCTGCCTTTTCTAAATCCAGCTTGAACATCTGTAAGTTCACAGTTCACGTACTGTTGAACTCTGGCTTGGAGAATTTTGAGCATTATGTTGCTAGTGTGTGAGGTGTGTGCAATTGTGCAGTAGTTTGAGCATTCTTTAGCATTGCCTTTCTTTGGGATTGAAATGAAAACTGACCTTTTCTAGTCTGGTGGCCACTGCTGAGTTTTCCAAATTTGCTGGCATATTGAGTGCAGCACTTTCACAGCATCATCTTTTAAGATTTGAAATAGGTCAACAAGAATTCCATCACCTCCACTAGCTTCATTTGTAGTGATGCTTCCTAAGGCCCAGTTGACTTTGCATTTCAGGACGTCTGGCTCTAGATGACTGATCACACCATCGTAATTATCTGGGTCTTGAATATCTTTTTCGTAAGTTCTTCTGTGTATTCTTGCCACCTCTTCTTAATATCTTCTGCTTCTGTTATGTCCACACCATTTCTGTCCATTATTGTGCCCATCTTTGCATGAAATATTCCCTTGGTATCTCTACTTTTCTTGAAGAGACCTCTAGTCTTTTCCATTCTACTGTTTTCCTCTATTTCTTTGCATTGATCACTGAGGAAGACTTTCTTATCTCTCCTTGTTATTCTTTAGAACTCTGCATTCAAATGGATATATCTTTCCTTTTCTCCTTTGTCTTTAACTTCTCTTCTTTTCTCAGCTAATTGTAAGGCCTCCTCAGACAACCATTTTGCCTTTTTGCATTTCCTTTTCTTGGGGATTGTCTTGATCCCTGCCTCCTGTACAGTGTCATGAACCTGCGTCCATAGTTCTTCAGGCACTCTGACTATCAGATCTAATACCTTGACTCTATTTCTCACTTCCACTGTAAAATCATATAATCAAATCACGTTGACATTCCAGGAATCAGCAAACTAAAATGGACTAGAATGGGTGAATTTAACTCAGGTGACCATTATATCTACTACTGAGGGCAGGAATCCCTTAGAAGAAATGGAGTAGCCATCATTGGTCAACAAGAGTCTGAAATGCGGTACTTGGATGCAATCTCAAAAACGACAGAATGATCTCTGTTCATTTCCAAGGCAAACCATTCAATATCACAGCAATCTAAGTCTATGCCCCAAGCAGTAATGCAGAAGAAGCTGAAGTTGAATGGTTCTATGAACACCTACAAGAGTTTTTAGAACTAACATCCAAAAAAGATGTCCTTTGCATTATAGGGGACTGGAATACAAAAGTAGGAAGTCAAGAAACACCTGGATAACAGGCCTTGGAATACAGAATGAATCAGGGCAAAGACCAATAGAGTTTTGCCAAGAAAATGCACTGGCCATAGCAAACACCTTCTTCCAACAAGACAAGAGAAGACTCTACACATGGATATCACCAAATGGTCAACACCAAAATCAGATTGATTATATTCTTTGCAACCAAAGATGGTGAAGCTCTATGCAGTCAACAAAAACAAGACCAAGAGCTGACTGTGGCTCAGATCATGAACTCCTTATTGCCAAATTCAGACATAAATTGAAGAAAGTAGGGAAAACCACTAGACCATTCAGGTATGACCTGAATCAAATCCCTTATGATTATACAGTGGAAGTGAGAAATAGATTTAAGGGACTAGATCTGATAGATAGAGTGCCTGATGAACTATGGAATGAGGTTTGTGACATTTTCAGGAGAGAGAGATCAAGACAATCCCCATGGTAAAGAAATGCAAAAAAGTAAAATGGCTGTCTGGGGAAGCCTTAAAAATAGGTGTGAAAAGAAGAGAAGCGAAAAGCAAAGGAGAAAAGGAAAGATATAAGTATCTGAGTGCCGAGTTCCAAAGAATATAAGGAAGAGATAAGAAAGCCTTCCTCAGGGATCAATGCAAAGAAATAGAGGAAAACAATAGAATGGGAAAGACTAGAGATCTCTTCAAGAAAACTAGAGATACCAAGGGAACATTTCATGGAAAGATGGGCTCTATAAAGGACAGAAACAGTATGGACCTAACAGAAGCAGAAGATGTTAAGAAGAGGTGGCAGGAATACACAGAAGAACTGTACAAAAAAGATCTTCATGATGAAGATAATCACGATGGTGTGATCACTCACCTAGAGCCAGACATCTTGGAATCTGAAGCCAATTGGGCCTTAAGAAGCATGACTACGAAAAAAGCTAGTGGAGGTGATGGAATTCCTGTTGACCTATTTCAAATCCCGAAAGATGATGCTGTGAAAGTGCTGCACTCAATACGCCAGCAAATTTGGAAAACTCAGCAGTGGCCACAGGACTGGAAAAGGTAAGTTTGCATTCCAATCCCAAAGAAAGGCAATGCCAAAGAATGCTCAAACTACCGCACAATTGCACTCATCTCACACGCTAGTAAAGTAATGCTCAAAATTCTCCAAGCCAGGCTTCAGCAGTACGTGAATCGTGAACTTCCAGATGTTCAAGCTGCTTTTAGAAAAGGCGGAGGAACCAGAGACCAAATTACCAACATCCGCTGGATCATTGAAAAAGCAAGAGAGTTCCAGAAAAGCATATATTTCTGCTTTACTGACTATGCCAAAGCCTTTGACTATGGGGATCACAATAAACTGTGGACAATTCTGAAAGAGATGGGAATACCAGACCCCCTGACCTGCCTCTTGAGAAATTTGTATGCAGGTCAGGAAGCAACAGTTAAAACTGGACATGGAACAACAGACTGGTTCCAAACAGGAAAAGCAGTGCATCAAGGCTGTATATTCTCACCCTGCTTATTTAACTTATATGCAGAGTACATCATGAGAAACGCTTGGCTGGAAGAAGCACTAGCTGGAATCAAGATTTCTGGGAGAATTATCAATAACCTCACATATGCAGATGACACCACCCTTATTCCAGAAAGTGAGGAAGAACTAAAGAGCCTCTTGATGAAAGTGAAAGAAGAGAGTGAAAAAGTTGGCTTAAAGCTCAATATTCAGAAAAGGAAGAACATGGCATCTGGTCCCATCACTTCATGGGAAATAGATGGGGAAACAGTGGAAACAGTGTCAGACTTTATTTTTCTGGGCTCCAAAATGACTGCAGATGGTGACTGCAGCCATGAAATTAAAAGACGCTTACTCCTTAGAAGGAAGGTTATGACCAACCTAGATAGCATATTCAAAAGCAGAGACATTACTTTGCCAACAAAGGTCCATCTAGTCAAGGCTATGGTTTTTCCAGAGGTCATGTATGGATGTGAGAGTTGGACTGTGAAGAAAGCTGACCGCCAAAGAATTGATGCTTTTGAACTGTGGTGTTGGAGAAGACTCTTGAGAGTCCCTTGGACTGCAAGGAGATCCAACCAGTCCATTCTGAAGGAGATCAGCCCTGGGATTTCTTTGGAAGGAATGATGCTAAAGCTGAAACTCCAGTACTTTGGCCACCTCATGCGAAGAGTTGACTCATTGGAAAAGACTCTGATGCTGGGAGGGATTGGGGGCAGGAGGAGAAGGGGACAACAGAGGATGAGGTGGCTGGATGGCATCAGTGACTCGATGGACGTGAGTCCGAGTGAACTCCGGGAGTCGGTGATGGACAGGGAGGCCTGGCGTGCTGCTGTTCATGTGGTCACAAAGAGTCGGACATGACTGAGTTACTGAACTGAACTGAACTGAATGGTCGAGTGGTTTTCCCTATTTTCTTCAGTTTAAGTCTGAATTTGGCAATAACGAGTTCATGATCTGAGCCACAGTCAGCTCCTGGTCTTGTTTTTACTGACTGTATAAAGGTTCTCCATCTCTGGCTGCAAAGAATATAATCAACCCTATTTTGGTGTCGACCATCTGGTCATGTCCATGTGTAGAGTCCTCTCTTGTGTTGTTGGAAGGGGGTGTTTGCTATGACCAGTGCATTCTCTTGGCAAAACTGTATTAGCCTTTGTCCTGCTGCATTCTGTACTCCAAGGCCAAATTTGCCTGTAACTCTAGATGTTTCTTGACTTCCCATTTTTGCATTCTAGTCCCCTATAATGAAAAGTACATCTTTTTTGATTGTTAATTCTAGAAATTCTTTAGATCTTCATAGAACTGTTCAACTTCAGCTTCTTCAGCATTACTCGTTGGGGTATAGACATGGATTATTTTGATATTGAATAGTTTGCCTTGGAAAAGAACAGAGATCATTCTGTCGTTTTTGAAACTGCATCCAAGTACTGCATTTCCAACTCTTTTGTTGAGTATGATGGCTACTCCATTTCTTCTAAGGGATTTTTGCCCACAGTAGTAGATATAATGGGTTATATCTGTGTCAATGGGTTAGCCAAAAACGTAGTTCAACAAATATTTTTAACACTTGTATACAAAGTCAAATAAGGCACATTTCCTGCCATAAGGGGTAAAAAAAAAGCACATGAACTAACAAATATAATAAATGAGATACATAATAAAATGCAATATGCTTAGGAACATATCATCTTATTCCTCTTTACCTCTGTCTCAATTTCTAACAATGTCTTGTACATAACAGATGCTTAATAAAGATTCATGAAATTGAACTAAATTCAAATTTCCAAAGTAGAAGGCATGGATTCAAATTCCACCTTGGAATAAATATTCTTTGTTCAATAAAGGCTTGCTATAGGGTATGTGGAACACTGGAAGCTTGTAAACATTAATTTCAAGTGCTAGGTCAAAATAACATTGAAAAAAAAAAAAGATCATTTTAACCGTATGTGCAAACTGCTACACTAAAATGGAAATTGAAAAATAAGGTAATAACTACTTATGATGCAAAGTTTCAAGTAAGATATATGTTAATATATCACAGCATCACCAAAACTATGTTTTCTCACCGCCACCATTTTAAAAACAAATTTTCTTGGATTAAAGGCAAATAGGAAATATTCCACATTTCAGAGCCAGTTATCTTTGAAAATTCTGGAAATTCTTTCTTTCCTTTAATTTGGCTGTCCTGGCATGGCTTTCAGGATCCTAGTTCCTCAACCAGGAATCAAACCCAGGCCACGAGACTGAAAGTGCCTAGTCCTAACCCTTGGACTGCCAGAGAATTCCTGGAAATTATTTCTCTTATTAATTTATCATGTAATGGGCTCATTACCATAGGTTACCATGTGACACAAGAAGGAAAATGGAGGCTCACAGTTCAGTACTCAATTTCTAAATTTATTTTAATGTAAAGTGACAGTTGGTAGAGAGATATCTTGAATGTTCTCCAACTTCAGTACTTATTTTAACCTATAAATTTGTGAGGTACAGGGCTGGATTAAACCCCTTAGAGACATTTGGCCCTGAAAAGATTACAGTGACTTCACTTTACATATAATATAAAATTTAATATACAATTCACTGAACTGTACATTAAAAAGTCAGTTTTACTACATGATAGCCTGAAAAATAATGAATGATGTAATATCAACTAACTCAAGACATTCTATTTTTCCCATAGTGACTATCTGGATGTCTTGTATAAAGTGATAAAACCAAGTTCTGCCACCCTGAAATTTGTGACCCAGGTTTATAAACATGTGCTCAGACTACCTATTAGCACTTTGTAAGAAGACACTCACATTACCTCCTCTATCTTTAGAATCCTAAGGACAATATTTCTTTAGTGCAATTCAGAGCTGAGGAACATCCAAAAATAAGCTTGCCTTGAGCAGATGTGTGAAAGATATAGGTCTTATACTGGCTACCAGTACAGGCTTTCTGAGATGCAGAGAAGCCAGGTGCTGACATAATGTGATTTGAGGGCAATCTTGGGGCAATCTGATCTTACTGACCTGTATTACTCACCATGTACTCAATTCTCATGGCTCTTCTTAATGAGAAATGAACTACTTATCTGGATTGAGGCATTCTGTTATATCAGAGGAATAACATCTTCAGGAATTGGTTTATTAAACTAAAGTACATTCTTTTGCCACCCAGTCAAGCTCAATCCAACGATATGTGCAAGACTGGTCAACTGCGATGGAACAGGGATGGCAATGAGAGGAAAATAAAGCTGAAATGTGGTTCATGTTTTAATTCTGTTTCTACATGTTTTTTAGTTATGCTTAGGTGTAGCTGCATTTTATAAAATCAAACTATTTTTAGAGGATGGTGTAGATCTTAAAATAAATACTCTTGCATGTGTCAACTCACTCAAAGACGAGCCAGTGCATGGATGGCCAATTACAGATGGCAAAGAAGAGGAGAGCAAAAGAAGAGACTGAAAGGCACTCTATTTAGGAAAGAACTGGTCAGCAAACAGGTGAAGGAAGTGAAGGGGCAGTTAATGTTGTAGGAATTGATTAATTTTTCTGTCGTGGAGGTTGAGTGAATGAGATAGATTCTACCTTGGCTTTCAGGCAAGGAAAGACTGGTCCAGGAAACAAAGCCAAGTGCCACAAGATACATGAAGCAGTCAAGATGCTTCTTCTAGGGTAGCTAAGCTTTATGTGGAAGGTGGGGAGATACACAGGGGTTTAACTCTGGATGGAACTGTTAGAAGTCTAACTCAATAGCCAAAAAATGAAAACAGCCCAAATATTTATCAGTAGATGAATGAATAAACAAATTATGACATATACATATAATGGAATATGATTCAGACATTAAGAAAGGAACAAAGTACTGATACATGCTACAATCTGGATGAACCTTGAAAACATTAAGTTTAGTAAAAGAAGCCAGACATGAAAGGTCACATATTATATAATTCTGTTTATATGAAATGTCTAGAGTAGAAAATTCCATATGAACAGAAACCAGAGGTTGGGTAAGGGGAATTTGGAAGTAAGTACTTCATAGGTAGGGGTTTCCTTTTGGGGTGATGAAAAATTTTGGAACTAGACAATGATAATGGGTATACAATATTGTGAACCACTGAACTGTTCACTTTAAATAGTTACTTTTCTGTGAACTTCATCTCAATAAAAAAATTAGGTTTTATTCAAATCAAAGGACCTCTAACTTTCAATACTCAAGGTCACTTAGTTCTTTTAAAGTTTGAGTGACATCAAAATCAGAAAATAATAACATTTAAAGATTAATGAGAACAGAGGCTAATTAGTTTTAAGTCTATTTCTATATGCTTTTATTTACTTATATGCTCTAACAAAGAATAAACAAAAATATGTATAACCAGTAGTGATATTCAAAATATTTAGCAAGTTGTACAGCATGGACTTTGACCAATAAGGTACAATGCCAGCTGTCAACAACCAACAGACAAGTATTTCCCTCACTTTATCTCTAATGACCAAATGTGATAGTTAATTTTATGTGTCAACCTGATGGGGTCACCAGGTACCCAGATATCTGGTTAAACATTGTTTCTGGGTGTGTCTGTGAAGGTGTTTCCTGGTGAGATTAGCATTTGAACTGGTAGAATGAGTAAAACAGATTGCCCTCCCCAATGTGGGTGGGCATCATCCAATCTGTTGGATAAGAGGTAGAGCATTTGTCCCATCTCTGCCTGACTGCATGAGCTGAAATATGGGTCTTCTGCCCTTAGACTAGGAATTACACCATTGGTTCCCCTGGTTCTCAAGCCTTCAAACTCTGACTGAATCACACCACTGGCTTTCCTGGGTCTCTAGCTTGCAGATGACAGACTGTGGAACTTCTCACCCTCCAAAATCCCAAGAGCCAATTCCTCATAATAAATCTCATTCTATATATCTATATATATCCTATTGGTTCTGTTTCACTGGAGAACCCCAACTAATGCACCAAACTACTGGGAAGCTTAGCTAAGTAAACAATGAAGCTATAACCAAGGATCCATCACATCTCCTAAAACACTGCATCTGATTTACACACCTAGTACCCGGAAGAAAATAAATACTTTCATGAGTACTGGTATTGAAAGCCATATCATATATGTTTGTAAAGTATTACGGGCTGAATATTTGTGTCCCCTAAAAGTTCATATGTTGAAGCCTTAATCTCCACTGTAATAGTATTTGGAGATGGGCCCTTTGGGAGGTAACTAGAGTAATTAGGAGGTAATTAGATGAGGTCATGAGGGCAGGTCCTTGATCTGATGGGGTTACACCCTTATAAGAGACATCAAGGACTTCCCTGGTGGTGCAGTGGCTAAGACTCTGTGCTCCCAATGCAGAGGCCTGGGTTCCACTCCCGGTCAAGGAACTAGATCCCACATGCCACAGCTAAGATCTGAGGCAGCCAAATAAATAAAATTTTTAAAAAGAGACATCAGAGAAGTTGCCCTCCCCTCCACTACACAACTCTTAACACCGAGAGGTCATGTGAGCACACAGTGAGAGGGTAAGTGCACGGCCTCAGAACAAAACCTACCTTCTCAGTATCTTGATGGCAGACTTTCCAGCCTCCAGAACTATGAAGAGGAAAAAAAAAAAAGTTATGTATTTAAAGTCACCAAGTCTACTTGTTATGGCAGCCTGAATGAAGTAAGACATAAGGGTTCCAATTTTTCAACTTTTATCACCTGTATGAGGTCTTAATATTTCCTGTTTGAGGAGGTCAAAGAAGGGTTTATAACCTGATCCTGATGGCATTCTGTGTATGGGTCATTTTCTACATTACTTTCTTGGTTAGTATGAATATTAAGTAGCCTGATGTGGAACAAGGACTGCCGGGGTCCAGCCCCGGCTGATCCAGGGTATTCGAAGTGGGGACGGCGTCAGCGAGGGTCAGGATACAATAGCTTTAATGAGATATTAATTAAAGATATAAAGAGTAATAGAATAAGGATAGCTCAGTAGGAAAATTCAGTGTAGAAAAGAGGCTGAGTAGCTTGGTTTACGCAGGAGACCAATAAAACTTCAAGACAAGAAGCTTGCACCACTCACATAGGCCGCAGGCATCCTTCTGTTCTCCCGAAGGAGAGGAGACACTGAGGCCTCCCCAGTCGGATCTTAGAAGCCCAGGCATAATTAGTAAGCATGGCGGGTTCTGCGCTCCAGATGGAGACTCAGCCAGAGTGAGAGAGAGACATGGGGAGACCAGTATTTCGAGAAACTGATCCCAATTCTTTATTTTCAAGAGTCTGTTTTTATACACTGAGATGTTATACAAAAGTCACGTGGGGACAGCAGTCCTGACTTTTATTAAAGTCAGGTGCTTCACACAAATGTATACAGAGGTCTTAGGAGTGTTACATCATCTTCTGGCCAGGGGGGCCTGCTGACAATTTATGACCCTCTCCTTGTGACAGTGGTCAGTCAACCAGAACACTTTTTTCTCCAAGGGTGATTATTCTTAAAACAGACGCCACCCAAATAAAGTTACATTCCTATAGGGTGAGGGTGTAGTGGGTTTTAGTTAAGGAAAGAATTTACTTAGCCTAAGGTCTAACGTGATTAATATCAAAGGTTAATACTTATTTCTTCTATATATTCATTAATGTGTGTAAGGGCAGGGGATATGGAGACTTAGCAACAAACATTGGCTCAACAAATGAAAAACCCTTCACCAATACAATTTCTAATCAGCCCATTATACTAATAGTTTTCTAACTTTTCTAAGGAACCTGTTTTTAGAAGGTTTAAAGCATCTCATGCCTCTCACAGTAGGGAGGCTGTGAGTGATCACATGTGGCGGGACAAGCCTGTCAGGCAGGCTAGAGAACCTTCAGAGGAGTTTGTAGGTTAAAACACTCTTATCACGCCCAGGAATTTTGATTAACTGGAGCTCTAGGTTAACTCCTTCTCCGAAAGAGGTGGTGGGGGACAGCGCCCCGTAAAGTCAGGGGTGTAGATGAGCACAAAGTAGTAAAGTAGGCAGGGTCTGGTTATGGGGGTAGATGCTCGAGGATTTCCAGGGGGACTCCTGAGGCTCGATCCCGCCTTTGCGTATGTCAAGCCTCCTTTCTCATGACCTTTGTCACGGGCAGAATACCTCACTCTGGCCCCCAACAAAGGACAACACATTCTTTAGCATTTATAAAAAGAATGATGAGACGATAAAGTCAAAGTGATCTTCTCGTTCCATGTATCAGCAATTTTAAGTGAATATATACTTATTATTGATAAGTTGTAAATGATATAGGGGTTTATTTTTTTTTCATTCCTAAAGTTCAGAACACTGAGATCTTTATTTTTTCAGTGAATTGCTTTGAACAAGCTTGCTTTGACCTTTCCAACTTACTAGTGAATAGTTTCTTGCTTGGCTTAAATGTTTCAGTTACCTAGTGCTTTTCCTAGCATGGTCTGCAACAGGGAAAATCATTAGACTGCATGTCAAGCTCCACTTGCTGTTGTGAGATTCAGTCAACAAATGCCAGGAAGGGGCATCCACAGGCCTTTGGAATTGAAACATGTTGACATGCCACATAAAGGTGAAGTGATAGATCTGGGTGACTTTTTATCATCTTTTCATTTGTTCTTGAACTGGTCTCAGACAAAATACATTTATGCTCTGATTACTATGATTAAGACTGGTATCAAGATGACCTGCTTTGTAGCTGTCTGACCAGGAAAACACATTCTATTCAATCTGTAGCTCATAAAATAACTTTCCATAAAAATAAAAGAATGAATGCCTTTATACTTGATTTGTCTCTTACATCTTTAAGATCTAATTCCCCTTCTATAAGGAGTAAAGCAAAATTTTGACTAAAATCTGTGAAAGGTAGACTTGCTACATTTAAAACAAGATTCCTTTTGTATCAGTTCAGTACAGTTCAGTCACTCAGTCATGTCTGACTCTTTGCAACCCCATGAATTACACCACATTAGGCCTCCTTGTTCATCAGCAACTCTCAGAGTTCAC
The DNA here is from genome assembly GCF_055505025.1 of Bos grunniens. NCBI lineage: Eukaryota > Metazoa > Chordata > Mammalia > Artiodactyla > Bovidae > Bos > Bos grunniens. The sequence continues at coordinate 79,303,527 of NC_141194.1, read as the reverse complement.
TCAAACTTGTGTCCATCGAGTCGGTGATGCCATCCAGCCATCTCATCCTCTATCATCCCCTTCTCCTCATGCCCCCAAGCCCTCCCAGCATCAGGGGCTTTTCCAATGAGTCAACACTTCGCATGAGGTAGCCAAATTATTGGAGTTTCAGCTTCAGCATCAGTCCTGCCAATGAACACCCAGGACTGGTCTCCTTTAGGATGGACTGGTTGGATCTCCTTGCAGTCTAAGGGACTCTCAAGAGTCTTCTCCAACACCACAGTTCAAAAGCATCAATTCTTCGACGTTCAGCTTTCTTCACAATCCAACTCTCATATCCATAAATGACCACTGGAAAAACCATAGCCTTGACTAGATGGATCTTTGTTAGCAAAGTAATGTCTCTGCTTTTTAATATGTTATCTAGTTGGTCACTTCAAGGCTGTATATTGTCACCCTGTTTATTTAACTTATATGCAGAGTACATCATGAGAAACGCTGGACTGGAAGAAGCACTAGCTGGAATCAAGATTGCTGGGAGAAATATCAATAACCTAAGATATGCAGATGACACCACCCTTATGGCAGAAAGTGAAGAGGAACTAAAAAGTCTCCTGATGAAAGTGAAAGTGTAGAGTGAAAAAGTTGGCTTAAAGCTCAAGATTCAGAAAACGAAGATCATGGCATCCGGTCCCATCACTTCATGGGAAATAGATGGGGAAACAGTAGAAACAGTGTCAGACTTTATTTTTTGGGCTCCAAAATCACTGCAGATGGTGACTGCAGCCATGAAATTAAAAGACTCTTACTCTTTGGAAGGAAAGTTATGACCAATCTAGAGAGCATATTCAAAAACAGAGACATTTCTTTGCCAACAAAGGTCCGTCTAGGCACGGCTATGGTTTTTCCTGTGGTCATGTAGGGATGTGAGAGTTGGATTGTGAAGAAGGCTGAGCGCCGAAGAATTGATGGTTTTGAACTGTGGTGTTGGAGAAGACTCTTGAGAGTCCCTTGGACTGCAAGGAGATCCAACTAGTCCATTCTGAAGGAGATCAGCCCTGGAATTTCTTTGGAAGGAATGATGGTAAAGCTGAAACTCCAGTACTTTGGCCATGCGAAGAGCTGACTCATTGGAAAAGACTCTGATGCTGGGAGGGATTGGGGGCAGGAGGAGAAGGGGACAACAGAGGATGAGGTGGCTGGATGGCATCACTGACTGGATGGACGTGAGTCTGAGTGAACTCCGGGAGTTGGCAATGGACAGGGAGGCTTGGCGTGTTGCAATTCATGGGGTCGCAAAGAGTCGGACATGACTGTGCAACTGAAGTGAAATGAACTGAGGTTGCTCACAACTTTCCTTCCAAGGAGTAACTTTTAATTTCATGGCCACAATCACCATCTGCAGTGATTTTGGAGCCCCCCCCCAAATAAAGTCTAACACTGTTTCCACTATTTCCCCATCTATTTCCCATGAAGTGATGGAACCAGATGCCATTTGTATAGATTTTTGAAATTAGCTTTCATCTAAAGTGCCTTAAATTGACTATTCACTTTTCTAATAATGTTTTAGAAATCAATCACTTTTTATTTTAAAATATTATTCATGTGACATAATGTAGTAGGAAATATAATCAAATGGTTGTTTTTTCTGTCCATTCAGTAAATGTTTACAATCTAGAAAAACAAGTTGAAGGGTATGAGTGGTGTGCTGATTTAGGAGAAGAGATTGGGAGGTTCTCCTTGCTAAGTAGTAGATATTCAACACCATAGCAGCAGTTAATGATATGGTAAAATCCATGGAGAAGATCACATAGAAAATGAAATAAATCTTTTCATGTGTTTGTTAGACATATTTATGTCTTCTGTGGAGAAATGTCTGTTTAGTTCTTTGGCCCATTTTTTGATTGGGTCATTTATTTTTCTGGAATTGAGCTGTAGGAGTTGCTTGTGTATTTTTGAGATTAGTTGTTTGTCAGTTGCTTCATTTGCTATTATTTCCTCCAATTCTGAAGGCTGTCTTTTCACCTTGCTTATAGTTTCCTTTGTTGTGCAGAAGCTTTTAAGTTTAACTAGGTCCCATTTGTTTAGTTTTGCTTTTATTTCCAATATTCTGGGAGGTGGGTCATAGAAGATCCTGCTGTGATTTATGTCAGAGAGTGTTTTGCCTATGTTCTCCTCTAGGAGTTTTATAGTTTCTGGTCTTACATTTAGATCTTTAATCCATTTTGAGTTTATTTTTGTGTATGGTGTTAGAAAGTGTTCTAGTTTCATTCTTTTACAAGTGGTTGACCAGTTTTCCTAGCACCACTTGTAGGTACCATTTCACGCCAGTCAGAGTGGCTGTGATCCAAAAGTCTACAAACAATAAATGCTGGAGAGGGTGTGGAGAAAAGGGAACACTTTTACACTGTTGGTGGGAATGCAAACTAGTACAGCCACTATGGAGAACAGTATGGAGATTCCTTAAAAAACTGGAAATAGAACTGCCTTATGACCCAGCAATCCCACTGCTGGCCATACACACTGAGGAAATCAGAATTGAAAGAGACACGTGTACCCCAATGTTCATTGCAGCACTGTTTATAATAGCCAGGACATGGAAGCAATCTAGATGTCCATCAGCAGATGAATGGATAATAAAGCTGTGGTACATATACACAATGGAGTATTACTCAGCCATTAAAAAGAATACATTTGAATCAGTTCTAATGAGGTGGATGAAACTGGAGCCTATTATACAGAGTGAAGTAAGCCAGAAAGAAAAACACCAATACAGTATACTAACCCGTGTATATGGAATTTAGAAAGATGGTAACAATAACCCTGTATACGAGACAGCAAAAGAGACACAGATGTATAGAACAGTCTTTTGGACTCTGTGGGAGAGGGAGAGGGTGGGATGATTTGGGAGAATGGCATTGAAACATGTATAATATCATATATGAAACGAGTCGCCAGTCCAGGTTTGATGCACGATACTGGATGCTTGGGGCTGGTGCACTGGGACGACCCAGAGGGATGGTATGGGGAGGGAGGAGGGAGGAGGGTTCAGGATGGGGAACACATGTATACCTGTGGCAGATTCATGTTGATACATGGCAAAACTAATACAATATTGTAAAGTTAAAAAAAATTAAAAAAATAATCACAAACATACAAAAAAAATGAAAATGAAATAAAATGAGAAGATCCATTCAGATGAAATTAATATAAAGAATAATACACACAAATAGAAGTAATTACTGGACTTTGATGGTCACTGAAATGCATGAATTCAGAGAACATTTTCTCTTATGTTTGGATTTCCCATCACTTTTCCAATTGTGTGGCTTTCAGCTAGTGTATTTATCTTTATGGACACAATTGTGAGCACACTGTTCTTTTTGGTAATTATAAATTATTATAAAAATTAAAAATAAATATGGATTCAAAGAATAACTTTTTAAAAAGGACACTTTTATATTAAGTGTCTCAACCACCCAGGAACTGGTTTTGAAAACATGGACGGGGAGCTGGCTTTGAAAAAAGAGAGGTGAGCTGTGGGACTCAGGTAAGTCTCTATTCTTCTGTTTCTTTGTCTGTAAAATGGGGATATAATGGCATCTATCCTTTAGATGTCAAAAGTGTAGTACAAATAAATTCATGTAAAATACTTAGCATGTACTAAGCACTACATCAATAGTCTTTCCAAATGCCTTATTTTAACTCTATTCTATTAGAAGTATCATTGAAGAATCTCAGCAATAGCGTTTTATTCTTTTACCATACTTGCTGTGGCTTTCACACTTTTTTTGCTGCAGTGCTCCCTTGTTATTCCTGTTCATCCTCTTCATTCTTTTAATGTATTATTTCTTGCCTAGTTTGATTTGCCAATGGCACTTTTATCTTCAGGGACTGCTGCTTCCTTTCTAGTCTACCTTTTTCTTCATCCCCTTGCTACTATCTCTAGGCTCTCATCTGCTTTCACTCAAATCTGAATTCTTTTAGGACTTACAACCTCTGAGGCATGTTTAGTGTTTGACAGATTCTTGTTCAGCAGCTAAAGCCCTTCAGAGGAAAAGTAACATATAAATGAGGTGAGACTGGGACATTACTTTAGTGATGTGACTAGATTTTTTTTTTTCAATACACATGCTAGAACTTATATTTTCAAGTAAGTGTTGTTATAGTCAAAGTAGTCACTGTGGGAATTCATTTATTTGTCTATAAGTATATAATTTTTATTAATAATATGGGTCTCAGGCAGTAAGTGTATTGTGATTTGGAAAGTTTATTGTGTTGCTGAATTCAGAGGCAGCCTTTCAACCTTCACACTCCATCAACTGCCTCATGGTTCCACTTCCCAAATTCTCCATCACAGTGGCTAGTCATTATAATCACCCTCTCACATTTAAGCTCAACTGTATTCCTCCTTGCTACATATTACATACTTGGAAAAAATCCCAACTCCAGTTAAATCTAACTTTCTGCAACCTCAAATAGAACCTTAATGTTCTTCAAGAATCATATTACATTTCCCAAGTCCATTCATTCTCCCACTCTCATAAATTGCTATTTCATATTTCTACTCTCCTTAAACTTTGAAAATTTCCTCCTCCCATTGTTACATTCACCTGAAAGAAAATGGAAAATAGAAAACTCCCATAATCCATGCCACTGCATGGACCCAACTACATACTACAGAACTGTTCCTGTTTGCGCATGTTCTTATCTAACACCAACTCTTCTACTTGTCCACTAGATCCCATCCCCAGTCACCTACTCAAGGACATCACCCTGCAATTCATGCCTCTTTTTCCTGTATCACCCAGTTTCTACTTTCTACTGTATCATTGCCATTAGCATTTAAGAAACACTGTTATTTCTCTCATTCGTAAAATGAGAGATCTTATTCTATGTCTCCCTTTAGCAACCGCTCCACTCATTTTAATTCTCTATAGCAAATCACCTCCTAAATAGAAACTGTCCACACTGCCATTCTCTGTTGAGCCCATTGCAGTCAGGCTTTTGTCACCATTGTTCCACAAAAAGTTCTTTCAGGATCACCAATGGTCTTCACATTGATAAATCCAATGTTAATTCTCAGTTCCAACCTTATCTGACTTATTAGCAGTAATGGGTATAGTTGATCACTCTCTCTTGCTTGGCTTCCAGGACCTCACACTCTTCCAATCATTGACCTCTTTTTATGTCCTTTACCAATTTCTCTCATTATCCCAACTTCTAGAGAGCTTGAGGTCAATCCTTGGTCTTAGTCACTCCTGCATCTATTGAACCTTGAGGCACTTTTTGGTAATCTCATCCATTATTTAAATAGTTCTTGTATGTTGATGTATATAAAATCATCTAATCAGACTTCTCCCTTTTCAGACCTACACATACAACTGTTTACCCACTGTGTCTATTAGGGTGTCTAATAGGCTTCACACCCTTCAGTTCAGTTCAGTCGCTCAGTCGTGTCCAACTTTTTGCGACCCCATGAATCACAGCACGCCAGGCCTCCTTGTCCATCACCAACTCCCGGAGTTCACCCAAACTCACGTGCATAGAGTCGGTGATGCCATCCAGCCATCTCATCCTCTGCCGTCCCCTTCTCCTCCTGCCCCCAATTCCTGCCAGAATCAGGGTCTTTTCCAATGAGTCAACTCTTCACATGAGGTGGCCAAATTATTGGAGTTTCAGCTTCAGCATCATTCCTTCCAAAGAACACGCAGGACTGATCTCCTTTAGGATGAACTGGTTGGATCTCCTTGCAGTTCAAGGGACTCTCAAGAGTCTTCTCCAACACCACAGTTCTAAAGGATCAATTCTTCAGTGCTCAGCTTTCTTCACAGTCCAACTCTCACATCCATACATGACCACTGGAAAAACCATAGCCTTGACAAGATGGACCTTTGTTGGCGAAGTAATATCTTGGCTTTTCAATATGCTATCTAGGTTGGTCATAACTTTCCTTCCAAGGAGTAAGCATCTTTTAATTTTATGGCTGCAATCATCATCTGTAGTCATTTTGGAGCCCAAAAAAATAAAGTCTGCCACTGTTTCCACTGTTTCCCCATCTACTTCCCATGGAGTGATGTGACCAGATGCCATGATCTTCGTTTTCTGAATCTTGAGCTTTAAGCCAACTTTTTCACTCTCCTCTTTCACTTTCATCAAGAGGCTTTTTAGTTCCTCTTCACTTTCTGCCATAAGGGTGGTGTCATCTGCATATCTGAGGTTATTGATATTTCTCCTGGCAATCTTGATTCCAGCTTGTGCTTCTTCCAGCCCAGCATTTCTCATGATGTACTGTGCATATAAGTTAACAGACCCCAAATCAAATTCCTGTTATCATCCCTCAAACCTGTTCTCACATTTTCCCCTTATCTTAGTAAAGAACAACTCCATCTTTCCAATTGTCCAAGCTAAAGATCTGTCATCCTTATTCTTCTCTTTTCCCCATGCTGCTGCTGCTAAGTCACTTCACTCATGTCTGACTCTGTGCGACCCCATAGACAGAAGCCTACCAGGCTCCCCTGTCCATGGGATTCTCTAGGCAAGAACACTGGAGTGGGTTGCCACTTCCTTCTCCAATGCACAAAAGTGAAAAGTGAAAGTGAAATTGCTCAGTCATGTCCAACTCTTTGCTACCCCATGGACTGCAGCCTACCAGGCTCCTCCACCCATGGAATTTTCCAGGCAAGAGTACTGGAGTGGGGTGCCATTGCCTTCTCTACCTTTCCCCATGTCCCACATCTTACTTATTTACAAGTCCTGTCAACAGTACTTTCAAAATATATCTGGAATGCAAACATTTCTCACCACCTCTACTGCCACTGTCCTGGTCCAAATTATTACTGTATTTTTCTGGATTACTACAATGCTGGTCCAAACTATTACTGTTTTTCTGGATTACTACAATAGTCTTTCCCTGCTTCCACTTTTACTTACCTCCTTGCAGTGTCTAGTTGCAAAACAGCAACCAGAGCAATCCTGTTAAATACAAGTCAGATCACCTAACTTGTTATCTCAAACACTGTAATTTCTCAGAGTTAAATTCAAATCTGTTACAATGACCCATAAGGCCTTACTATATATGATTGCCGTTTTACCCTCTGAATTCATTTCCAGCCCCTCACCCCCTTGCTCACTTCAGGTCAGCCACAGGGGTCTCATTTCTGAAACCTTCCAGTCATTTTTCCTCCTTCAGAGCCTCTTCACTTGCTGGTCTCTCTACTCGTAATATTCTTCTCACAGACATTCACGTGACTCACTCCCTCACTTTATTCAAGTCTTTCAATGCTGTTTTCTCTTGTACTTTTTCTGAATTATTATTTATCACCATTTCACATATATTTTACTTATGTTGTTAAAAGTCTGTCCCCTCCTCCAAATCATAATGTAAGTTCATGAGGCAAAAATTTTGGTTGATTTGTTCATTGTGTCTACAGGACCTAGAATGGGGCTGAGCACATAAAACATGCTCAATGCATTATGTTGCATAAACAGTTTCTGGCTTAAAGGCCCTCAGCAGACAACCATTCACATTCTGTAATATGGCATACTTATCTGGGGATTCTAGGAGCAATAATGCTGATTTTAAACAACAAACAAATAACTTGGAAGTAAGGTAAACAAAATAACAAAATGGAATTCCAAAGGGAATGAGATTGCAAAGATGAGAAGTTGAGGAACAAAGGGAAGAATAAGGCAGTGAGAGATGAACAGCATGAGCCCTTTGACGGGGATGCCCCTAATGCCATCATCACACCCCTAAGGCCCCGAGGTCCGTCGTGTATTTTCTAAATGTCCACCTGCACTGAAGTGAGTGTGGTCCAGTTTGACAGTTGAGTGGGACCAGGAATGCACTGATTAAGTTAGAAGATGTCTTAGAACATATCACAGCATCCACTTGGATATGAGGATTTCCTACTATTAGTTGCATTGGGATACAGACTCTCCTACCATGCAATGTAGTAGTTGTGAAGAAACCACTGAAAGAGTTACAGAGGATACAGACGTTCTCTTATGATACCATTGTACAGTTAGTGGAGAAATCGCACCACTTTGGATTTTTCTTTAAATTCAAAGCCTTGAAAGCCTATTAAAGTCTCCATTTGCAGGAAGAATAATAATTAGGAACCCATATGGATATCACCAAGTACAAATCTGATGATGAAGGAGGTGGCATTTGATTGATGTGTGAGTACAGGCTCAACAACAGTCTGTCTTCTGCCAGCTGATGGTGAGTACAGCAAGCTTGTTCTGTATGACTCAATTTTGGCCTCACACTACTAGATTCCTTCAGTGCCTAACACCTCATCTTCTGTCTCTGGGTGAGTGGTAGCAATCCTCAAGAATCTTAGATTCTGGGCAAAATGTCAAACATCATTGCAGTGGAAAGTAGGGAGGTAGGGGACCAAAAACCCTGTTCACCTGATGAGACTAATAAACTCATTCGAGCCAGGTATCGTGGATACAGCAATGAATGATATACAACCCCTGGACTCAAAAGCTCAAACTCTCATGGGGATTGGATTGGGGATATATAATCATATAAATAAGCCATAATATAATGTGTTAGGCTTCCCTGGTGGCTCAGATAATAAAGAATCCATCTACAATGCGGGAGACCCGGGTTCAGTCCTTGGGTTGGAAAGATCCCCTGGAGAAGGGAATGGCAACCCACTCCAGTATTCTTGCCTGGGAAATCTCATGGACAGAGGAGCCTGGTGGGCTACTGTCCATGGGGTTACAAAGAGTTGGGACATGACTGAGCAACTAATACATAACATGTTTAGTGCATTGTAAAAGTAAAAGATGCTGTAAAAGAATATCAAGGAAGGAAATCTAGACTGAGTGGGATCAGATAAATCTTTCAGGAGGTGATGCCTGAACCAAGGCCCAAAGAATAAGTAGGAAAATACTATAATAGGAGAAGGAGCATTTTTGGCAGAGAAGATTATGAGCGAAGGAATGAAGGTGAATCACGGCATGGTGTGTTCTGAGGAACTATAAACCACTCATGGTTGCTGGCTAATGAAGTTTGAGTTAGTCAGTAGTGGGTCATGAAGCTGGAGAAGCAAGGGAGAGCCAGATCTTGGAGGCCCTCTGTCCCAGCTTAAGGACTTTCCCTTGTAAAAATGGGTGCAGGAGAACAGGGGGCAGTGGATATGAGCATGGAAATAACATAGTCAGCATTTCAGAAACTTTCCCTCACCAGAGAATGTAGGCTGCATTGAAAATGGCAAGATTGGAGACAGGAAAAAGAGCAGAGAAATAGTGATTGTAACTCAGGAGAAATGATGATATTTAAACTAGGAAGATGAGAATGAGGATGGAGAGAAGAGCTGAAGAAACACGCCAAAGCTAAAATAAGTAGGTCTTAAATGTTTACCAGGGGGAAAGGGAGGAGGGATAAATTGGGACATTGAAATTGACTTTTACACACTACAATATATAGGGTTGGGCAAAAGGTTCCAGAAAAACCCGAATGAACTTTTTGGCCAGCCCAATAAAATACCTACTGTCTAGCACAGGGAACTCTACTCAATACTCTGTAATGACCTACATGGGAAATAATCTTAAAAAAGAGTGGATATGTGTATATGTATCACTAATTCACTTTCCTATACAGTAGAAACTAGTACAATGTTGTTAATCAACTATACTCCAATAAATTTTTTTTACATTAGTAGGTCACCAATGACTGACTGGATGTTGGGATGAGGAAAAAAGGAAGAAGCAAGGATAATTTCTAGCTTGGATATCTGCATGAAAGGGGGTATCATACTTTCAAACAGGAAGTAAAGGAAGAGGAGCCACTTATGAGAGAAGGTACTGAGAATTACTGGACTGGCATTAGTGGCTTGCCACCTCTTAATTTGTTAGAGCAGCTGACTTTAGGGGTCAATGGAAGCTGAAAGTTGAATGTAAAGCTAAATTGCAAAAGCCAAAGAGGGGCTATGTATTAAAAGATGGAGCACAGTTCTAGGAATCAAAGACCAGAGATGTGAACCCAATAGATGGCATGTGAGGAGAGGTACATAAAATTGCACTCTGACTTATAAGGCACGAAGTTAAACTGGCTGAGGTTAAAGCACCAGGAACAGAATAGTCAGTGATATGTGCTTTGAAACTTCTTTGTAAGCATGTTTTCAGCTATATGGAACAGAAAATCCTATCCCAAACGGTGTAAATTGTGAAGACAATGTCTTAACTCACAGAACAAGAAGTGTCAAGGTTGAGTGGCTCCAGGGTTTTGTTTTGCCTTATCTTCAGTGTTTCAAAGAAAAATTCAACGACAAGTTTCATCCCATCTTTGTGCTCTGCCATCCTCAAAGTGTCAGTTTTCTACTCATTTATTCTTCTCACTATCATAAGATGAATATTATAGTTGCAGCCATAACATCTAGACGTAACCATGACCAGTGGAAGCAGAGACCATATGTTCTTGAGGCTATCTTTCTAAAGTAAGGAAACTATTTCCAGAAAGCCCCAATGAAACATCCTCTCATATCTCATTGATGAGAATCGAGTAATATATCCATACCTCAAACACTGACAAGGAAAAGGAATTTATTATGATTGATTCAGACTAATAATGATTCATGACCTCAGCAGGTGATATGATGGTGGAGATGGTTTCATGGATGTATACATATGTCAAAACATAATAAATTGCACCCCTTAAATATGCATATTTATAAAAAATATATAAATATTTTGATTATTCTTCAATAAAAAGTTTTTGAAAAATATTTCCATTGTCAAAAATTGTAGAAATAGCATACAATGTTTGAGATTTTTCTAACCTCGGAGGCTGGAAATGCACACTCATAGATTAGAAGTTTAGAGAAGACTTGAGTATATAAACCTACTTCAGTTCAGTTCAGTTCAGTTCAGCCACTCAGTCATGTTCGACTCTTTGCAACCCCATGGACTACAGCACGCCAGGCCTCTCTATCCATCACCAACTCCTGGAGTTTACTCAGAGTCATGTCCATTCAGTCGGTGCTGCTATCCAACTATCTCATCCTTTGTCATCCCCTTTTCCTCCCACCTTCAACCTTTCCCAACATCAGGGTCTTTTCAAATGAGTCAGTTTTTTGCATCAGGTGGCCAAAGTATTGGAGTTTCAGCTTCAAAATCAGTCCTTCCAATGCATATTCGGGACTGATCTCCTTTAGAATGGACTGGTTGGATCTCCTTGCAATCCAAGGGACTCTCAAGAGTCTTCTCCAACACCACAGTTCAAAAACATCGCTTCTTCAGTGCTCAGCTTTCTTTATACTCCAACTCTCACATCTATACATGACTACTGGAAAAACCATAGCTTTGACTAGACAGACCTTTGTTGGTAAAGTAATGTCTCTGCTTTTTAATATGCTGTCTAGGTTGGTCATACCTTTTCTTCCAAGGAGCAAGTGTCTTTTCATTACATGGCTACAGCCACCATCTGCAGTGATTTTGGAGCTCCCAAAAATAAAGTCACTGTTTCCATTGTTTCCCCATCTATTTCCCATGAAGTGATGGGACCAGATGCCATGATCTTAGTTTTCTGAATCTTGAGCTTTAAGCCAACTTTTTCACTCTCCTCTTTCACTTTCATCAAGAGGCTCTTTAGTTTTTCACTTTCTGCCATAAGGGTGGTGTTATCTGCATATCTGAGGTTATTGATATTTCTCCTGACAATCTTGATTCCAGCTTGTGCTTCTTCCAGCCCAGCATTTCTCATGATGTACTCTGCATATAAGTTAAATAAGCAGGGTGACAATATACAGCCTTGACGTACTCCTTTTCCTATTTGGAACCAGTCTGTTGTTCCATGTCCAGTTCTAACTGTTGCTTCCTCACCTTCATACAGATTTCTCAAGAGGCAGATCAGGTGGTCTGGTATTCCCATCTCTTTCAGAATTTTCCACAGTTTGTTGTGATCTACACAGTCAAAGGCTTTGGCATAGTCAATAAAGCAGAAGTAGATATTTTTCTGGAACTCTCTGGAGTTTTCGATAATCCAGCAGATGTTGGCAATTTGATCTCTGGTTCCTCTGCCTTTTCTAAAACCAGCTTGAACATCTGGAAGTTCACGGTTCACATATTGTTGAAGTCTGGCTTGGAGAATTTTGAGTATTACTTTGCTAGCGTGTGAGATGAGTGCAATTGTGTGGTAGTTTGAGCATTCTTTGGCACTGCCTTTCTTTGGGATTGGAATGAAAACTGACCTTTTCCAGTCTGGTGGCTACTGCTGAGTTTTCCAAATTTGCTGGCATATTGAGTGAAGCACTTTCATGGCATCATCTTTTAGATTTGAAATAGGTCAACTGGAATTCCATCACCTCCACTAGCTTTGTTCATAGTGAAACTTCCTAAGGCCCACTTGTTCACATTCCAGAATGTCTGGCTCTAGGTGAGTGATCACACCATCATGATTATCTGGGTCATGAAGATCTTTTTTGTGTTGTTCTACTGTGTGTCCTTGCCACCTCTTAATATCTTCTGCTTCTGTTAAGTCCACACCATTTCTCTCCTTTATTGTGCCCATTTTTGCATGAAATGTTCCCTTGGTGTCTCTAATTTTCTTGAAGAGATCTCTAGTCTTTCCCATTCTATTGTTTCCCATTCTACTGGGAAATAGAAATCTCCTTCACCCAACTTTTCTCAAAGTTCTGTCACAATAATATCCTTCCACTGTGTAACAGTTAATATCCCATAGACATTTTGGAAAAAGCTGCCCTGATAATGGTTCTCAAAATGTGGCTCACACACCAGCAGCATCAGCCTCACCTGCAGACTTGTTGCTGCTGCTAAGTCGCTTCAGTCATGTTCGACTCTATGCGACCCCATAGATGGCAGCCCACTAGGCTCCTCTGTCCCTGGGATTCTCCAGGCAAGAACACTGGGGTGGGTTGCCATTTCTTTCTCCAATGCATGAAAGTGAAAAGTGAAAGTGAAGTCGCTCAGTTGTGCCCAAATCTTAGCGACCCCATGGACTGCAGCCTACCAGGCTCCTCCATCCATGGGATTTTCCAGGCCTGAGTACTGGAGTAGGTTGCCATTGCCTTCTCCGGCAGACTTGTTAGAAATGCAAATTACCAGGCTCTACTTCAAGCCTACTAAATCAGAACTGTGAGGGTGGAGCCCACGAATCTGCATTGTAACAAGCGCTTCAGGTGATTCTGAAGGACACTAAAGTTTGAGAAACCCTCTTTTAGAATGTGACTGATCTCTTGTATTTCTGATAAACTCTGTAAACAATGATAGTATATTTGGAATGAATAAATAAATAGATCCTTTTGTTGCTGTTGCTTAATTGCCCAGTCATGTCTGACTCTTTGGGACTTCATGCACTGTAACCTGCCAGGCTCCTCTGTCCGTGGGATTCTCCAGGCAAGAATATTGGAGTGGGTTGCCATTTCCTTCTCCAGGAGATCTTCCTAACCCAGGGATCAAACCCAGGTCTCCTGCAAATCTTCTGCATTGGAAGGCAGATTCTCTACCACTGAACCACCTGGGAAGCCAAAAAAGTCCTACCAAGAAAATATTTCTGTTTCATACCCAGCAGGACAACTATAATTAAAAAGACACAAGAGCAGGTGTTGGTGGGGATGTGAAAATTTGGATTCCTCATATGTTAATGGTGGGAACGCAAAATAATGCAGATTGGAAAAGTTTGGCAGTTCCTTATAACTTTAAACTTAGAGTTGGTAAGATGCTGTTCCTATGGATAGATCCAAGAGTACTGAAAATACAGTCACTAAAAAATTTGTTCACAAATGCTCATATCAACATTATCCATAATATCCATTGGTCAAAACAACCCAAAAGTCCATCAATACTGATGAACATATAAAACTGTTAGATCCATGCAATGGAATATCATTTGGCCACAAAAAGGAATGAAGCTCTGATATGTGCTACAATGTAGCTTGACTTTGAAAAGATGCTAAATGAAAGAAGCCAGTCATAAAACCCCAATATTATATGATTCCATTTATATGAAATGTCCAGAATAGGTAAATATGTAGACACAAAAGGTATATTAGCAGTTGTGAGGCACTGAAAAGAAGGGGATATTATGGAGTGACTGCTAGTGGGACAAGGTTTGTTTTGAGGGTGATGTAATTGTTCTAAAAATTACATAATGGTGATGAATGTACAACTCTGTAAATATACTGAAACCACTGAATTAAACACCATAAAAGGGCAAATTTTATTGTATGCAAATTATATCTCAAAGATAACATTAAAAATGTAATTTCAGCTACCTTTGCTCTTAAGTTCAAATTGTTTCTCTGCACTGTGTTTTGCAATATCTGGATAACATGCTGATGATAGTTATCTGTAGTGAATTTTCAAAAATGAAACCATATGAAATGTCTGTGTTGCTTAATGCTCTGTTGAGATCTGGAATTTGATTCTTCTACTTCCTCAAGTGAATTTCCCCCTTTTTTAGTTGCCAGGGTGTGTGTATGTGTGTGTGTGTGTGTGTGTGTGTATAAAACATGATGAAAAAATTTTAAAAACGTAAATAAATAATATGGTTGGGTTGCTATTTCCTTCTCCAGGAGATGCTCCCAACCCACAAATTGAACCCATATCTACTATGTCTCCTGCATTGGCAGGTGGATTCTTTACCACTGAGCCACCAGGGAAGCCCTTAGTTTGTGGTAATTTGTTACAACAGCCACAGGAAACTAATGCACTGTCTTTTTGATTTTGTGAACTTATGCTTTGGCTCAATAAGTCATAGCCTGTGTGCCCTAAACTTCTGGGAGCCAGCAAAATTACAGCAAGTAATTCTCATATCCTGATATGAAGCAAGCCTGGTATTAGATCATTTACATTTATCTTGAATACACATCTAGTATTATTTTTTCAAATATGTCCATCTATGGTATTTAATAGTATATTAACTCATATTATTAAAGTCATAGTAGCTTTCTGTCATTATATAATACCTCAAACAATGGCTATTGAAAGTAATAATATTATGTAAGTTTACAAATACATTTTTAATTTAAATTTATTGTTGTAAAATGAACATATAAAACTTACAATTTAAATCATTTTAAAATACATAATTCAGTGGCATTAAGTGCATTCATAATGTAGTATAACCATCATTACTATCTAGTTCCAGCAGTTGTTATCATCCCAAAAGTAAGCCCCATACCCATTAAGCAGTAACTCCATAATATACCCTCCCTACAGCTCCTAAAAATTCCCAATATGCATTCTGTCTCTAAGGATTTGCTTATTCTGGATATTTAATTTAAATAGAATTATACAATATGTGTCATTTTGTTTTCAGTTTATTTTAATTAGTATGTTTTCAAAATTCATCCATATTGCAGTACAAATCACCACCTCATTCCTTTTCATGGATGAATAATATTCCATTGTATGGACTTACCACATTTATTTATCCATTCATTCACTGATGCATGTTTGGGTTGAGTCCATGTTTTGAGTAGTGAATTTGAATAGTGTTGCTATGAACATAGGTATACATGTCTTTGACTATCTGCCTTCAATTCTTTGGGGTATTTATCTAGGAATAGAGTTGCTGATTTCTATGGATTCCCTTCTTGGATCACAGCTTTTTCAAGGTGAAGGAGCTTGTGAAACTCAATGAAGCTGCCAGCTGTGCTGTGCAGAGCCACCCAAGTTGGACAGGACATAGTGAAGAGCTCTGACAAAATATGGTTACTGGAGGAGGAATGGAAACCCACTGCAGTATTCTTCCCTGGAGGACCCCATGAACAGTATAAATGGCATAAAGATATGACAGCAGAAGATGAGCCCTCAAGTTTGAAAGGTGTCCAATATGCTTCTGGGGAAGAGCGGAGGGCAATTACTAATATTAATAGCATCAGTAAGAATTAAGTGGCTGTATCAAAGCAGGAACAATGCTCAGCTGTGGATATGTCTGATGGTGAAAGTAAACTCCAGTGGAACCTGGAATGTTAGGTTCATGAATCAAGGTAAATTGGATGTGGTCAAGAGGAGATGGCAAGAGTGAACATCAACACTTTAGGAATCAGTGAACTAAAATGGATGGAAATGGGTAAATTTAATTCAGATGACCATTAGATCTATGACTGTGGGCAAGAATCCCTTAGAAGAAATGGTATAGCCCTCATAGTCAACAAGAGTCCAAAATGAAGTACTTGGGTGAAATCTCAAAAACACAATGATCTCAGCTTGTATCCAAGGCAAATCATTCAATATCACAGTAACCCAAGTCTATGCCCCAACAGCTGATGTTGAAGAAGCTGAAGTTGACCAGTTCTATGAAGACCTAAAACACTTTTTAGAACTATCACAAAAGATGTCCTTTTCATCATAGGGTATTGGAAAGCAAAAGTAGGACGTCAAGAGATACCCAGAATAACAGGCAAGTTTGGCCTTGGAGTACAAAATGAAGCAGAGTAAAGGCTAACAGAGTTTTTTCAAGAGAACACACTGGTCATAGCAAACATCATCTCCCAATAACCCAAGAGATGACTCTATACATGGAAATCACCAGATGGTCAGCACAGAAATCAGGCTGATTATGTTCTTTGCAGGCGAAAATGGAGAAGCTCTCTAACAGTCATCAGAAACAAGACCTGGAGCTGATTGTGGCTAAGATCATGAACTCCTTGTTGCAAAATTCAGGCTTAAATTGAAGAATATAGGGAAAACCAGTAGGCCATCAGATATGACCTAAATCAAATCCCTTATGACTATACAGTGGAGGTGATGAATAGATTCAAGGGATTAGATCTGGTAGACACAGTGCCTGAAGAACTGTGGATGGAAGTTTGTAACATTATACAGGAGGCAGTAGCCAAAACCATTCCAAAGAAAAAGAAATGCAAGAAGGCAAAGCTGTTGCCTGAGGAGGCTTTATAAATAGCTGAGAAAAGAAGAGAAGTGAAAGGCAAGGGAGAAAGGGAAAGATACACCCAACTGAATGCAGAGTTCCAGAGAATAGCAAGGAGAGATAAAAAGAAAAGTCTTCTTAAATGAACAATGAAAAGAAATAGAGGAAAACAATAGAATAAGAAAGACTAGAAATCTTTTCAAGAAAACTGGAGATATCAAGGGAACATTTCATACAAGGATGGGCACAATAAAGAACAGAAACAGTAAGGACCTAGCAGAAGCAGAAGAGACTACGAAGAGGTGGCAAGTATACAAAGAACTATACAAAATAGGTCTAATGACCCAGATAACCACAATGGTGTGCTCACTCACCTAGAGCCAGACATCCTGGAGTATGACATCAAGTGAGGCTTAGGGAGCATTACTATGAACAAAGTGAAGAAGACAGAATTAACAGTTGAGCTATTTTGAATCCTAAAAGATGATGCTATGAAAGTTCTGCACTCAGTATGCCAGCAAATTTGGAAAACTCAGCAGTGGCCACACTGGAAAAGGTCAGTTTTCATTCTAATCCCAAAGAAAGGCAATGCCAGAATGGTCAAACCACCGCTCAATTGTACTCATTTCACATGCTTGCAAAGTAATGCTCAAAATTCTCCAAGAGATGGGAGTACTGGAATACCTTATCTGTTTCCTGAGAAACCTGTATATGGGTCAAGAAGCAACAGTTAGAACTGAACATGGAACAACTGATTGTTTCAAAATTGAGAAAAGAATAGGACAAGATTGTATATTGTCACCCTGCTTATTTAACTTATATTCAGAGTACATCATGCTAGATGCCAGGCTGGATGAACCACAAGTTGGAATCAAGATTGCCAGGAGAAATATCAGCATCATCAGATATGCAGATGATACCACTCTAATGGAAGAAAGTGAAGGGAAACTAAAGAGCCTCTTGATGAGGGTGAAAGATGAGAGTGAAAAAGCTGGCTTGAAACTCAACATTAAAAATACTAAATCATGGTATCTAGTCCCATCACTTCATGGCAAATAGAAGGAGAAAAACTGCAAGCAAGAATGGATTTTATTTTCTTGGGCTCCAAATTCACTGTGGACAGTGACTGCAGCCATGAAATTAAGATGCTTGCTCAATGGAAGGAAATCTATGACAAACCTAGACAGTGTGTTAAAAAGCAGAGACATCACTTAGCTGACAAAAATCCATATAGTCAAAGCTATGGCTTTTCTAATAGTCATGTACAGATGTGAGAGTTGGTCCATAAAGAAGGCTGAGCATTGAAAAACTGATGCTTTTGAATTGTGGTGCTGGAGAAGACTCTTGAGAGTCCCTTGGACTGCAAGGAGGTCAAACCAGTCAATCCTAAAGGAAACCAACCATGAATATTCATTGGAAGGACTGATGCTGAAGCTGAAGCTGCAGTACTTCAGCCACCTGATGCAAAGAGCTGACACATAGAAAAGACCCTGATGCTGGGAAAGATTGAAGGCAAAAGGATAAGAGGGAAGCAGAGGATGAGATGGTAGATTGTATCACCAACTTAATGCACATGAATTTGAGCAATTTCTGGGAGATAATGGAAGACAGAGGAGCTTGGCCTGCTACAGTTCATGGGGTCACAGAACGCTGGACACGACTTAGTGACTGAACAGCAACAACAATGTTACTTCTATACTTAACTTGAGAAACTGTAAAAACTGTTTTATACAGTGCCTGAACCATTTTACATTCCCACTAGCAACATACCAAAGTCAATTTCTCCACATCCTAGTCAACACTTATTGCTTTTGTGTGTGGGTGTCCTTCACATGAAAAAGAAATAAAACACATGGGGTACAAAATTAATATATAGTAGCCATCATAATCAGTGTGAACTGACATCTCACTGTATTTTGATTTGTATTTTCCTCATGATTAGTGATGCTGAGCATCTTTTCATGTGCTTATTGGAAATCTGCATATTTTATTTAGAGAAATATCTATTCAGGTCCCATGCCCAAATTTCCATTGGGTTGTTTTCTTTTTAGTTGTTGAAATATAGGAGATGTAGAAACAGTGTCAGACTTTATTTTTTGGGGCTCCAAAATCACTGCAGATGGTGACTGCAGCCATGAAATTAAAAGACACTTACTCCTTGGATGGAAAGTTATGTCCAACCTAGATAGCATATTCAAAAGCAGAGACATTACTTTGCCAACAAAGGTCCGTCTAGTCAAGGCTATGGTTTTTCCTGTGGTCATGTATGGATGTGAGAGTTGGACTGTGAAGAAGGCTGAGCGCCGAAGAATTGATGCTTTTGAACTGTGGTGTTGGAGAAGACTCTTGAGAGTCCCTTGGACTGCAAGGAGATCCAACTAGTCCATTCTGAAGGAGATCAGCCCTGGGATTTCTTTTGGAAGGAATGATGCTAAAGCTGAAACTCCAGTACTTTGGCCACCTCATGCGAAGAGTTGACTCATTGGAAAAGACTCTGGTGCTGGGAGGGATTGGGGGCAGGAAGAGAAGGGGATGACAGAGGATGAGATAGCTGGATGGCATCACTGACTCGATGGACGTGAGTCTGGGTGAACTCTGGGAGTTGGTGATGGACAGGGAGGCTTGGCGTGCTGCGATTCATGGGGTCGCAAAGAGTCGGACACGACTGAGCAACTGAACTGAACTGATATATAATCTGGATGCTAGACTCTAATAGATCTGTGATTTGTAACTATTTTCTCCCATTCCATTGATTGCCTTTTCACTATCTTGATACTGTTCTTTGATGCAGAAAAGTTTAATTTTGATGAAGTCCATTTTCTTTTTTTTCTTTTGCTGATTGTGCTTCTGGGGTCATATCTAAGAAATCATTGCCAAGCCCAAGGTTACAAAGTCTTACCACTCTGCTTTTCTTCTAAAAGCTGTATAGTTCTTGTTCTTATATTTAGTTTTTTATCCATTTAGAGTTAATTTTAGATCTAGTGTGAAATAGGTATAACTTCTGTCTTTTGCATGTGGATATCCCATTGTCCCATATTTATATGTTTGATGTTATAAAGGGATCCTTAAAGAAAGAATGTGCTCAGTAATATTCACTGTAGTATTCTTCATAGTAGCAAAAAAAACTAAAACACCAAACATGTTCAACAATAGATCAGTAAAATCAATTGAGATAGACCCTTATGATGTAATATTATGTAGAAAAATAGTACTGTGTATATGTATTTATTGTAGTAAAAAGTTGCTCATAAAATATCATTAAGTTAAAATTTTGATTAAAATTCAGTGACTGCATACATGGGCTTCTCTGTTGGCTCAGTGGTAAAGAATCTGCCTGCCAATGCAGGAGACTCTGGGTCAATCCCTGCAATTGGGAAGAGACCCAAGAGAAGGAAATGGCAAACCAGGCCAGTATTCTTGCCTGGAAAATCCCATGGATAGAACAGCTTGGTAGGCTACGGTCCATGGGGTCACAAACTGTGTGTGTGTGTGTGTGTGTGTGTGTGTATACACACATATATTTGTATATGCATAGAAAAAATTTTATGAGATGTACACCAAAGAGCTAACTGTGGCTATCTCATTCCCTGGAGAAGGGAAAGGCTACCCACTCCAGTATTCTGGCCTGGAGAATTCCATGGACTGTATAGTCGGACACGACTGAGCGAATTTCGCTTTCACTTCTGGAAGTATTTTCTTATTTTTGTTTAGATTTACTCTCTAAATTTTCTATAGAATTAAAAATTATTGCTTTTGCAATTTTTCATAAAGCTTCATCTTACCAGTGATGAGTAGTCTCCATTTTCTAAAAGGTCAGAAATGAATGATTGTTCTAGTCTGTCTAAGCCTCTAGTACCAACCCGTTCTAGCCTGCATTAGCTGACTTCCCTGTCCTTGGCATCTTGCCTATCTGAGCTCTAATTTCCTTCTGATACTTCTCATTAAAGCAAGCTACACTTTCAAGTCAAGTCATTCTACCATGCAGCTCTTGTCTATTGGATTTATCCACTGCAAAAATAAAGGTGTGAGTGTGGGACATGACTGTTACAGTTCATCTCCCAGCCTAGATTAGCCCTCATGTCTATTTTAAGTCTGTGGTTTAGTTGGTCAGATTAGCCTTTATTCTGAGCACACCTTAAAAAACTGCAATTGTGACTACCAACTAGTGGAGGTGCTGCAGAAATTTGCATATGCTGAGGGGAGAACAGAAACTGAGCAATCAGTGGCTCTCCAAGATCTTTGTTTCTGGTTAAGACCCATGTATGGTATCCAACATATGTAGTAGTACCAGTTCCTCTCTAAACTAGAAAATTTCTTTTCTTATTTTTATGAGTGTTGATTTTCACATTTTATTGCTCGGTTTGCTCACCCTTAAATAGTTCTGCTCAAATCTTTGAGTATACCATGCTGATCTGCAACCAACAGTTAGATATTTTTCTCCTTTTTATTTAATGGATTCCAGAAGGCCTGATCTCTTGCCAATGTTTTCTTTGTGATTTCATCCAATGACTATCAGGCAGACAAAGTCAATTTTTCAGAATCAATTTCTTTCTCTTTCTCGCACCCTCCCTTCCTTCCTCCACCCCTGTTTTCTCTCAAAATGCTTTTATCAATAGCATGGGCTTAGAAATTGAACATACTATGTAATTTTTCTTTATTAGAAGAGATTTGTTTCTCTGTAATGATATATCTGCTATTTGAATTCATTGTTGAGATTAAATTCAATCAAAATAATCATCAGTTTGTATCTATTCAGCCTCTTTTCCATTTTTTTTTCCTTCTGATTTGCCTCAGAGTTCTTCTTCCTGTTTATTCACACCTGTCAGAATCTTAGTCACATTACTAATTCCTTTTCAGCTTAAGCTCTCTTCAGCCAGTATCCAGATAAATCACTTGGAGTAAGCAAGATCATCTTTGATATCTGATTCTAATTGAACTCCAACTTTGTGTACAGCTTAAACTCTTCATTCAAAGGGCTTCATACTCCCAGAAATCCACAAACTTCAGGGAGTTTTAGCTTAAGAATCATTTTTCAGTGTTTTCTGGTCTTTGTTCTCTCTCCTATGCCTGTTTGACAAACATAGACATAATATCTGTGTTCCTTGGACATTTCACTCTGAGACCTGTATTTCTTTTTTCCCTTAGAAAATAGTTGAATTCTTTTTTGTTGAGTTCCAGGGTGTTTGGTACATGTGGGTTCTAATAAATCATAAATAGGAAAGCTGACTCTCCTGTTTAAGAAATAAGATATTTTTTCATTGTTGTTGTTGTTATTTAGTCAATCAGTTGTGTCCAAGTCTTTATGACCCATGGACTGTAGCCTGCCAGGCTCCTCCATCCATGAGACTTCCCAGGCAAGAATACTGGAGTGGGTTGCAATTTCCTCCTCCAGGAGATCTTCCCAACCTAAGGATCAAACCTGCATCTCCTGCATTGGTAGGTGGATTTTTTTTTTTACCACTGAGCCACCAGTGAAGCCCTATATGCCTG
The DNA here is from genome assembly GCF_055505025.1 of Bos grunniens. Taxonomy (NCBI): domain Eukaryota; kingdom Metazoa; phylum Chordata; class Mammalia; order Artiodactyla; family Bovidae; genus Bos; species Bos grunniens. The sequence continues at coordinate 79,281,206 of NC_141194.1, read as the reverse complement.
TGAAAAAAACACCCAGGGCATTTCTCCATTAGCTTTATTAGATTTAAGAGGAGAATTTTTTTTCTATGGCCTGAGTCCTGTAGACTTAGTGGAGCTATCTTGCCAGCATATTTACACCATATAATTCAGGTGATGGCTTGATGAGATCCTGACTAGAGAGATTCTAACACATAACACTCTTTCAGTCATCATCATAGAAGATCACACCCTTCTTCTTGAAACAATGTTCCCTTGATTTCTATGACATCACCCTCGTTCAGCTTTCTTCCTTTTATCTGGCTATTCCACTGGCATCTTTGTTGGTTACTCCATTTTTCACCAAACTTTAAATGTTGGAGTTCCTCAGGGTGTGGCCTTTTCTGCTTAGTTGATTTCATTCATTTGCAGGGTTTTAGTTATATACCAGTGACACCATCCTAGAATTTCATACTGAACCCAAAACCTGTCTACTATAGGTATCTGATAGGTACCAAAAATTCATCAGGACAAAAGGTATATTGAAGATTTATATTACCTTCCCCAAACTTCTGTTCTTCCTTTGGTACTTGGCATTTCAGTTAAAGACACCACTATCCACTCAGTTACTCAACTCAGAAAACCAGGAGTCAACTTCAAACTCATCGTCTTTCTTCTGCCAACAGTTAATCACTATGTCCTTATTGATTCTACCTCTGACATCTCCCTCAAATCTGTCCACTTCTCTCCATCTCCATTGCTAGGACTCTATGACAAGACAACAGGTATCACTGGCCCTAGGTCTAGCCTTGTCGAGCTCTCTGATCCATTTTGCACACTGTCCATCTAGTGACCTTTTAAACACATTAAAGAGGTTGTATTATTCTTGAACAAGAAAACCGCTCAGTGATTTCCTGTGACTCTTAGGATAAAGCCCAAGAGCCCTCACTCACTCTCCTTGAGCTATTCTGGCCTTCTTTTACATTCTCCAACATGCCAAGTGCTTATCAAATCAGATCCTTGGCACATGCTGTTCTATTTGGAATATCCTTCAACATCCTCTCCCTCTACTCCCAGTTTAACCTTCAAATGAATTAATGAAGGAATGCATTCTACTAGAACTGATACTATGTGAACTATGAATGGTGGTAGTTAGGAAATTCTTTGGTTCACGTAATGGCAAACACATCAAACAGAAAAATATACAAGCACTATAGGAAGTTCTTCCTGTTAGACCTGCCTTAGTATGAATTAATATAATCAAACTTGGTTTGTTTTTCTTGTTGATAAAGCAATAATCTCTTCTATACAAAGAAATGAATAACTTTAAGAAGATGTTTCTGCAGCATCCACACTGTTACAGCAAAAACGTTGCATGAAAAATGGAAATTTTACTCTGTCATCATGCAGATGTAAATATAGATTTTTGACTGAATGTTTCCATTTTCATCTAAATATTTGTGGTTGTCTAAGGCAGAGACATTATTTTGCCAACAAAGATCCATCTAGTCAAGGCTATGGTTTTTCCAGTAGTCATGTATGGATGTGATAGTTGGACTGTGAAGAAAGCTGGGTGCCGAAGAATTGATGCTTTGGAACTGTGGTGTTGGAGAAGACTCTTGAGAGTCCCTTGGACTGCAAGGAGATCCAACCAGTCCATTCTAAAGGAGATCAGTCTTGGGTGTTCTTTGGAAGGACTGATGCTAAAGCTGAAACTCCAGTACTTTGGCCACCTCATGCGAAGAGTTGACTCATTGGAAAAGAATCTGATGCTGGGAGGGATTGGGGGCAGGAGAAGAAGGGGATGACAGAGGATGAGATGGCTGGATGGCATCACTGACTTGATGGACATGAGTTTGGGTGAACTCTGGGAGTTGGTGATAGACAGGGAGGCCTGGCGTGCTGCAGTTCATGGGGTCGCAAAGAGTTGGACATGACTTAGCAACTGAACTGAACTGAACTGATATACATTATCTGCTTTATTAAACCATCCACTTATTTTCAGAAATATTTAAAATATGGTACTTAGATTATCAAACTAGATTCCTGTGGATCTAAGCCCTCTGTGAGGCCAAAGATGAAATAATTATTTTTTTAATTTAATTTTATTTTTAAACTTTACATAATTGTATTAGTTTTGCCAAATATCAAAATGAATCCACCACAGGTATACATGTGTTCCCCATCCTGAACCCTCCTCCCTCCTCCCTCCCCATACCATCCCTCTGGGTCATCCCAGTGCACTAGCCCCAAGCATCCATTATCGTGCATTGAACCTGGACTGGCATCTTGTTTCATACATGATATTTTACATGTTTCAGTGCCATTCTCCCAAATTCAGATGTTATTACTGAAATAATTATTTAAGTAATAACATCTGGATGATAAGATTTTCCAAAATTATATTTAGTAGCAAGATAGGACATCAGAAAAGGTTAACAGTGAGATTATGTTGGAGTTAGATGGTTAGTGGCTCAATAATTTTTTTTTCTATATTATTTACATTTTATATGTGAATTTAAAAAGATAAGTTGTTTTTGCTTTGTGTTTAACTATATATATGTTTCTTTGTTCAGTAATACGGAAAGGATATTGCCAATAGGAAATGTTAAAACAATGCCCCATCTTAGTCCAATTTTATCCCTAGATTGCTCAGAGTTTAAAATAAATAAGAAGCAAATTGTCCTAGGCATGTAACCGGATACTGTTCAAGGGCTGTCTCCTACTGTAACAGGTGTGCTTTCAATGGTCTTTTATTGCTCTTTTTATCCCCTTCTTGTTCTGTTGTCCCCTAGAGTCAACAGCTGTGACTACTGTTTGGTCTCTATAGCACCCAGATTCCTTTCTCCTTTCATTTTTCAGCAATCTCATTTTCCTAATGTATTTGTTTTACTGATATTGATTATGCTGCAGGGTGTACTGCAGTGGCTGTTAGACTCTGAAGCTCTATTTAATCTAGTTTTAATGCAAGTGATTCCATAAATTTGTGTAGATTATACAGAAGCTAACTCTTTCTGGACATAGTAGAAACCCTCTAGCTCCCTATACCACATGCTCTAAAGCCCCATGGCCTCTTCACTGGGAATGACCCAGGACCCCAAAGTAAAGCCTGCCGCAGGTCAGACATACATTCTCCTCCCAAACATTCATCTCTTACTTGTTCAAAAACTGTTTATTGAAAACTACTATACCACCATGTGTAAAATAGACAGCTAGTGAGAAGTTACTGTATAGCACAGGAAGCTCAGCTCAGTGCTCTGTGGTGGCCTAGAGAGGTGGGATGGGCAGGGAGGGAGGCTCAAGTGGGAGAGAATATATATATACTTATGGCTGATTCATGTTGTACAGCAGAAACCAGCACAGCATTGTAAAGCAATTATCCTCCAATTTAAATTAAAAAATTACTTTGTGCAAGGTATTTTACTAGGAAATGGAGATATATAGATAATGAAGATGCAGTGCATGCTTAAGACTGACAAGTCTTATGCTCTGTTGAAGGAAAGCCTCCTAGGAACTTGTTTGGAAAACAATGATTTTCGAGGAATACACTAATCAGTTCTGTCTCCAGGCTGGGTTTCTATCCTGCTATTCAAATCTATAGATACTAGCTACATCATCTAACTGGATTTTCAGCCTCTAGCAGCAAGGCTTACTTTGTGGCCAGCCCCCACAATCCTAATTGACGTTAACTAATTCCTTAATCTACCTTGTTGTTACTGTCTCTCCTGAGAAATAGGGATTTTGTACAATTCAGGGGTTTCAATATACTGACAGAGTCCTTAGTTTGTCTAAAGTGTAAAATCAAAGAGAGATTATGTCAACAACCAAGGACCTCTCAGTTCAGTCCTGAATGTTTTTTTTTTTCTCTAAGTGCAACCCAAAGTTGTAGATGTCTTCTTGAACTGATAGTGTTTACTGGTGTCACTAAATATGTACATGTATACAGACAGATTTTTACCATCCCCTAGATTCTCTAATGTTTAGTATATTCTACACTATCTAATGTATTACATCCTTAAAGCCGTCCACCCGATTATCTTTCCATTTAAAAAACTGGGACATAAGGTTAGAATATATTTATACATGTATTTAATGTTGAAATTTAAATGTAAGTACAATGAAATGACAGGAGAAATATCAATTACCTCAGATACGCAGATGACACCACCCTTATGGCAGAAAGTGAAGAGGAACTAAAAAGCCTCTTGATGAAAGTGAAAGAGGAGAGTGAAAAAGTTGGCTTAAAGCTCAACATTCAGAAAACTAAGGTCATGGCATTTGGACCCATCACTTCATGGGAAATAGATGGGGAAACAGTGTCAGACTTTGTTATGACCAACCTAGATAGCATATTAAAAAGCAAAGATATTACTTTGCCAACAAAGTTCCGTCTAGTCAAGGCTATGGTTTTTCCAGTGGTCATGTATGGATGTGAGAGTTGGACTGTGAAGAAAGCTGAGTGCTGAAGAATTGATGCTTTTGAACTGTGGTGCTGAAGACTCTTGCGAGTCCCTTGGACTGCAAGGAGATCCAACCAGTCCATCCTAAAGGAGACCAGTCCTGGGTGTTCATTGGAAGGACTGATGCTGAGGCCGAAACTCCAATACTTTGGCCACCTCATGCGAAGAGTTGGCTCATTTGAAAAGACCCTGATGCTGGGAAGGATTGGGGGCAGGAGGAGAAGGCGACGATAGAGGGTGAGATGGCTGGATGGCATCACCGACTCCATCCACATGAGTTTGGGTGAACTCCAGGAGTTGGTGATGGACAGGGAGGCCTGGCGTGCTGCAATTCATGGGGTCGCAAAGAGGCGGACGTGACTGAGCGACTGAAATGAACTGAAGTGAACTGACAATGAAATATGAAAACTGTATACTCCCTCAAAAAAGACTTGAGTCTTATGGTAGAGACAAACACAATTGCAGAAAATTACTTTGAAATATGGTAAATAAGGGTGAAGGAGAACTATGGGAATCACAAAATAAATACTTTTAGTGTCAGAAAAGCTTCCCAGAAGAAGTAATATCTAAGTGGGGATGTAAAAGGTCTGTAGGAATTAATCTCACTAGAGAACAGCTATCTTAGGTAGAGAGGGCAGTATTTGTTTATAAAGGCATAAAACCTTACAATAGCATGACTTTCTGGTTCTATTTATCAGTAATTTTTCATGACTACAACTTATGATCCACAGGTAAGATAAGAATAGTGAAAGAAGTGTGAGGATGAAACTAGGACAAATTAACTACACTCAGAAGTATCATAGGATCTATAATTTGGAGCAATAAGATCCATAAAATGTAAGTAGAGGTATGATATAATCAGAATATAGTCTTAGATGCATCACTTTTGTGGCAGTATGGAAATACAGATAGGAAAGAATAAAGACTTAATGCTGTTGCCATGATCCAAATGAGAGATGATGATAAACTGAGCTAAAGCATTGTAGTGGGAATGTAGAAAAGAGGACATGTTCAAGAGATATTTAGAAAGTTGAACTTGCTAGTACATGTAATCATAGAGTTATGATACAATATGGGAAGTGCTGTAATAATAGTAAATACAAAATAGTATGTAAAAGAGAAAGCTTTATCTTTTGTCTGGAAGGGCTGGCAGAAACTCTAATGAAGGTGAGCTTTGGTTACCCCAGACACAGGAAATATCATGTGCTAGGACACAAATAAGGAATGGAAGTAATTGTGTGTTCAAGTGAGTAGCTTTGTGTGCATGTGTTTCACCAATACTTTACCCCAACTAAATCTTTCTCTGAATCTTAATATTTAAAATAGAAGTGATGAACAAATTCCTCACGAAGTTTAAATATTTTGGCAAAAAATTCCACTGTTTAATAATTCCACTATTTGCAGGACTCTGGAGCACCCTACCCTGTGAGTTCCTATGGAACCCAGTTGAAAACGTGCTGGGGTAGAACTTTATCTACTCAAGTCCAAAGCACTGAGCTAGGCCTAGAAGTAGATTGTTAGACCACTCAAAAAGAAATTACATGAGCTGCCTCTGATAGGTGGGCTGTCCCCTGAGTCTCAGCTGTGTGCCATATATTACCTAAAGCACTTAGTGTCCTGTGCTGTGCTGTGCTGTGCTTAGTCACTCAATTGGGTCCAACTCTTTGCAATCCCATGGACTGTAGCCCACCACGCTCCTCTCTCCATGGGGATTCTGCAGGCAAGAATACTGGAGTGGGTTACCATGCCCTCCTTCAGTGGATCTTCCCAACCCAGGGATTGAACCCAGGTCTCCCACATTGCAGGATGATTCTTTACCAACTGAGCTACCAGGGAAGCCCACTTGAAGCACTTCAAAGAGATTTATTTAACTTCTGTAAAGGAGAATCAGCAAAACCAGGTAAATGGGTAACTTTGTGATTCTCATCCTCCCTTTTCTGTACTGAGTTCCTTTGTCTAAAGAGCCAGTGGCATTTCTGCAACCCTCCTCCACCTCTGTACCGTCATCTACACTTGAGTCTGAATATAAGTGAATGAATCCCTTGTCCCAATGACATAAGCAATGCATGCATGTTGAGTTCTAGACTGAGTATGTAGTAATGGTGGTGGTTTAGTTGCTTTAGTCATGTCTGACTCTGTGCGACCCCATGGACAGTAGCCTGCCAGGTTCCTCTGTCCATGGGATTCTCTTTTCAAGAATACTGGAGTGGGTCGCCATATCCTCTTCTAGGGCATCTTCCTGACCCAAGGATCTAACTTGTGTCTCTTACGTTTCCTTCATTGGCAGGCGGGTTCTTTACCACTAGTGCCACCTGGGAAACTAGATTGAGTATATGACCTTTTTAAAAATCGTATTATAATGTCTTGATGAAATCCCTAGGGATACTGCCTTCCTTCTTATTCTAATCTCCTGCTTTACACATTATTCTGTCCTGTGGGTCAATGTTGTTTCAACTGGGTACCCATTCTCCTAGGATACACAAAGACTTTAAAGAGTTACATAGGCAGGTTTTGTTTGTGTCTGTTTTTAACCAATTTCCAGATTTTTTATTTCCATGGGTACTCTTTCTTGAGCTTGATCTGTGTGAGAATAAACCTGATGGTCTTACTTTTCCACCTTCCCTTCTCCCACTTTACAAAAGAAAAGCATGTCTCTAACTCAGGTCAAAGCTCACCTTGGTGTGTGGTCCCAAGGTATAAATACCTCCTAGACATCAAAGATGGGAGAAGGCAATGGCACCCCACTCCAGTACTCTTGCCTGGAAAATCCCATGGACGGAGGAGCCTGGTAGGCTGCAGTCCATGGGGTTACTAAGAGTCGGACACAACTGAGTGACTTAACTTTCACTTTTCACTTTCATGCATTGGAGGAGGAAATGGCAACCCACTCCAGTGTTCTTGCCTGGAGAATCCCAGGGATGGCGGGGCCTGGTGGGCTGCCGTCTATGGGGTCGCACAGAGTCGGACACAACTGAAGCGACTTAGCAGCAGCAGCAGCAGGACATCAAAGAGACCATTGGAAATATTGGTGTTGTTATTGAGAAAATATATTACTTTAATGATGTGATAACAAATCCTTTTGTAAACCAAGTACAGCTGGCCCTTTCTATCCACAGATGTGGAAACTGTAGGCTATGGAGGGCTGATTATAGTTTTTTAATGCCATGTTGTCATTTGATAAGTCATTATATATAATTTTGATAGATCATCATTGTGTAATTTTTGGAGTTAGTATTCAGAAAATGTTCAATAATGATACTGTTTTAACTACACTCTGTTCATCCCTTGGCCACTTATACAAACACGATTTCTCAACACTTAAATGTACTGAAAATGCTGAACTTGGTATCCTTCTAACAATAAGTAACATTTATCCACAGAGAAAGGAACTACTTTTTAAAAAAATCCCCTTCCATCATATTAAGAGATGTATTGCCAATAATAGTCTATTTTATATTTATTAATTATAAAGTTAAACATATATTTGTGTTATTTTAATCATGTACTGAGTGTAATGAAAATAATCCCTAAGGCTCAGAGCTTTACAGTCACAGGAAACAAGCATATTTACAATGTAAGTTTATGTTTGTTTCTATGGCAGAGATTAGGCTGCAATGATCAAAGACTTTCATAAAAAAATATATTACATTAGGATATAATTCTATGGCATGACTAGAATGAAATTAAGAGTTCAAGAGAAATAGGTAAAACATTTGACTATTTAAAAGAAGTTAATTTGTCTTTTAAAAAATTTTATTGGAGTATAGTTGATTTACAATGTTGTATTAGTTTCAGGTATACAACATAGTGATTCAGTTATACATATACAGTCCCTGGAAACATTTACAAGCAGCTGCTATGAGTGTTGGCTGCTGAGGGCTCACAGTTGCCCCTCTTCTCTGGAGAACTGCTGTGGGCTGATAGGAGATGCTCACTAAGAAGGTTACACTCCAGTCTGGAAGGCGCAGATATCCAGATTAACTGATAAGAGCTTCAATAGGCTGGTCACCAGGGAACAATACCACTGTGTGGTTCATGCTACCAATCAATCAGTATGGAGCTGTCCTTTCCAGCTCTAAAACCAAGCACACTCATCTCCTCCTTGTTGATCTATTCTATCTAGCATCTTTCCCCTCAAACAAACCGTTTCAAATATACTGAAATGTGCTCAGTAAATACTCCCTCCCAACACCAGCCCCTTAGAATCTCATACAATAACTGGTATCTTAGAGAATCCTCTAGCAACCTTAATCTATCACAATCTGATTTGACTTTCCTGCCTAGATTCAAATGGTCTTGAACTCAGGGAACCCAGAGCATAGAGGAGAAGTAATTGCTTGTGAAGCATTCATTCATGTCTTCATTCATTGAAAAATACATTTTGAATACTCAGTATGTCAGGGACTGTTCTAGGCTCTCAGGATAGATATATCAGTGAACAAAAGATCCTTGCTCTCATGGAGCTTACATTCTAGCATGGAGAAACAAGACAATAAACATAGTAAAGAAGAAAATTAAATATTGAAAGGAAATAACTGCTGTAGAAAAAGAAAAAATTTAAAAAAGAAAAAGAAAAGATGGAGCAAGGACAGACATGGGAAAAGGAGGCTGTGTGAATAAAAAGGGTCATCATATTAAATTGATGCAAAATAATATCTTCATTCACAGCATTTTTTACCAGGCTTAGCTTTGGAAGCTTTGAACTTCTTTTTTTTTAAAATTTTTTAAACACTTCATGCATTGATTTATTTGAACAGCTTTATCGAGATATATTACATATATTGTAGAAGGCACCCATTGATTGTACATTCTTTTAAAAGATTTCAATATATTTGTAGATATGTGCAGTCATCACCACAATAAATTTTTGTTTGTTTTTGGCATCCAACAGCATGTGCGATCTTGTTCCCCAACCAGGGAGCAAACCTGTGTCCCTTGCATTGGAAGTGTGGAGTCTTAACCACTGGACCACCAGGGGAAAACTAGCCTCCTCCTAAATTAATATTACACTAATAGGCATAGGACCTATTTGAGTTTGAGCAAACTCCAGAAGATGGTGGAAAGAGAAACCTGGCTGCAGTCCATGGGGTCGCAAAGAGTCAGACATGACTGAGCAACTGAACAACAACAAGGCATAGGACACTGATGCTAGGCCCCAAGTCCCACATTCAGAAATTTTCCATTTCCTCAATAGATTTAAATATCCTCTCTCTGATCATTGTGGATTGCAAAAGCACAAACCTTTTTATATTTGTCATTATTTGCTCTTTGTCATCCATAGTTGTTTCTATTACAGAAGAAGTTACCCCATTAAATACTGGTCATTTCTCACCAATTTCAATTTTTTATTCTCTACTTTTATTTTTGTCATGACTATACTAATCTCGTGACGTAACACCGTCTAAATTTCTACTCATGATGACACAGAGTAAAGTTGCCAGTTTTAGCAAATACGTTTAAATTTAAGTGGGAATTTCAGAGAAACAACAGTTTTTCTCTGTAAGTATGCCCTGTGCTATATGTGGGACATAGTCATACTTTGTATTTATATTATATATAAATATATATAATTGTATATATAAATACATAATAGAGAGAATAGTTATATTATATTTATACTAAAAATAATTTGTTGTTTACATGAAATTCAAATTTAAATGGGCATCCTATGTTTTATCTGGCAGTCTCATGCATGATTCAATTAATTTCATCAAGGTTGATTGACGATTAATATCTATGATGCAATGTTATTCTATATAAAGCACTTATTCTCAAATTATAATCCTAAGACTAGCAGCATCAGCATTACCTGGGAACTTGTTATGAATGCAAATTCCTGGGTTCACCTCAGGCAAAACAAATGAATCAGAAACTCTGGGCTTGGGGCCCAGAAATGTGTTTTAGCAAGCCCATCAGGTAATTCTGGTGTATACTAAAATTTGAAAACAACTGATATAATCACTTAAGTGAAGAATCTTTTTTTAAAAAATGATACAAATAAACTTATTTACAAAACAGAAACACAGGGATTCACAAACTTAGAGAAGGAATTTATGGTTACTGGGGGGAAGGGGGGCATAAATTGGGATATTGGGATTGACATATATACACTACTATATGTAAAATAGATAACTAATAAGGATCTACTATATAGGACAGGGATCTGTACTCAATACTTGGTAATGGCCTATATGGGAAAAGAAGCTAAAAAAGAGTAGATACATGTATATGCATAACTGATTCACTTTGCTGTATACCTGACACTAACACAACATTGTAAATCAACTATACTTTAATATAAAATAAATTGTTTTAATTTAAAAAATTATAAGAAAACATCTGATATATACAGTTCTGTTACTGTCCTGCCCAGATCTCACTGGTACACCCACCAGGCAGCTGCTGAAGTCCCACAGTTGTCCCCCTTTATTGGGGGAATTGTCCTCAGCTGTCAGAGCTGACTCTCTCAGGTAGCTGTGCCCCAGGTTGGGGGTGGCACATCACTTCTTTTTTTATTTTTAATTGGAGGGTAACTGCTTTATAATGTTGTATTGGTTTCTGCCATACAACAATATGAATCAACCATAGGTATACTATCCCCTGAACTTCTGAATCCCACCAGGGGTTCGCTGGTGGCTCAGATGGTAAAGAGTCTGCCTGCAATGCAGGAGACCTGGATTTGATCCCTGGGTCGGAAAGATACCCTGGAGAAGGAAATGGCAGCCCATTCCAGTATTCTTGCCTGGAAAAGCCCATAGATGGAGGAGACTGGCAGGCTACAGTCCATGGGGTTGCAAAGAGTCAGACACAACTGAGCAGCTTCACTCAAATGCTTTCTGCCATACAACAATATGAGTCAACCATAGGTGTATGTGTATAGGTGTGTGTGTGTATATATATATATATATATCCCCTGGCCCATAACTTCTGAACCACTTATAGAGGTGTGAAAGGCTGACTTCTTGACAAAAATGGGAGAATTCTGAAGTGTGGTTTATGCTCCAGAATCCTAATCCCATGGGTCAGATCAAGGCTTGGCTTTAATCTGAGACCACATCTTTTCCCAGTTCTTTTCCCTTTTATCCTGCTTCTCTGATTCATTGACAGGTGTTTCCTAAAGAACATTCTCTCGACACATTATTCACAACCAAATCCCTGCTTCTGCAGAATCTGACACAAGATGAATGGGGTTGATAATATTCATAAAATACTGCAACATTAGGCGTAAACACAGCACATTCAGCGAGTAGACTAAATGTCTGTGTGTTAGTCACTCAGCCGTGTCTGACTCTTTGTGACCCCATGGACTGTAGCCTGCCAGGCTCCTCTGTCCATGGAATTCTCCAGGGAAGAATACTGGAGTGGGTCGCCATTCCTTCTCCACATGTAACCACGGATACTCTTTGAAGACAAGGAAAAATCATTGCAATATTTTAAGCATCAAGTTTAAAGAGTTAGCATTTAGATAGTAAGAAGGAAAGAAGAGGAGAGAATTAAAAGGAATTGATGGGGGAAAAGGGAGAGAAGAGGATGAATCTGACACATTAAAGAACAACACTGGCAATATTAAAATATGCTTGCATATAAATCAGGTAACAACTCAACTCAATTACCAAAAATAGAGACCCTTGAAAGCTGATGCCATGTCTTCAGCACTTTGCATGAGACCTGGCTCACAGTAGATGCTCCACAAATGTCTGTGAATGATGGGTGTCCAAGGTGATACCAAGATTTTTAGGTTGGAAACATAGATGAACAGCATCAAGAAAAACAGAAAGCTGGGAAGATGATTTTATTTTTAAATAAAGGATTTGAGGTGACCCAAATTTGAGAAACTCAAATGAAGATAACTATAGATAGGTGTGGCCAAAAAAAGTTGAAAGGTCAGGGCCAAACATATATATTGGAGAGTGAGTTTCTGTTATTACAATGTCATTCTTCATAATTTGGCACCAAGCCTAGGCTCTGATCACAGTTTTAAATATACAAAAAAAAAATTGTTAAATACAAGTATCTAGCTACTCTTTCATTTGAATCATCTTTTAGAAATTTTTCTTAAAGGAAACTTTTTGGTCAAGGACTTAAAATTTAACAAAAGATGCTTCTGTGTAGCAAATGATTGTGGAAGAAATTTATTCTCACCAGGCAGCAACTTTAAGAAGATTAGACCCAGCAAGATAAGATGCCATTGGTATTTAACTTTTCCCTTAGGAGAAGTTTGTGTTTCATTTAGCCTGTGGGTTTTCACATATTTTTTTGATAACTTTGGTTCCCCCAGTGAGATTTGAAATGATATTTTATGAACTAGCCACTCCTGAATCTCTGCACAGAAAAATAAGATCTTGCTTGATTCACTGCATGAGATAAGACTGAGTTAAAAAACAGACATTTCCTATAAAAGTCCCTGTCTCTTCTCTGAGACCTTGAAGGCATGTTTCTTTGATATTATGTACCGATTACATTATGTATTGAGGACGTGATGATTCATGCCTCCCAAGAACCATGTGTATTGTCTATGTAGCTCCATTTTAAGAAAAGCAATTTCATGTATGTTGAAGAAAATGTAGGCAATATGGATGTGGCTCATGAGAGATAAAATATAAATGTGCAGACAACCTAGAATTTAAGATGACTCTGAATCAAGTGTAAACCATAAGAGAAAGGGCTGAAGTAACAAGAACAGACTAGAACAAAAGTAAGCCATAGAACCTGAGTGATTGAGTCAAGAACAGCTCATGGAACCTGACTAGGTCAAGTGTCCAAGCTAAGGTTTTATTCAGGGGATCTGAAGGAGAGTAGTTCAACTAGGCTGTCAGGGTAATTGCTATTTTGCTGTTTTATCATTGATCTAAAATCTTAGGCTTAGGTATAAAGTCCAGTTAGACCTATTTTTCTGTAGTTACCATGGGATTAATAGTTGTTCAAGTTGGCATAAAGGTGAAGGAGGTTGAAACTAAGAAGACAAATGTAGCCTTGGCTCCAGTCTTATCTAGACAATTATCATTTGTTTTCCTGGGTATGTTTTGGAACCTGAAGTTGTTCACAGTGTGAATGTTCATACATCCTTCATGGTGGGGCATAAATGTCAATTCTGTGGAGAGTTCTGACACCCAAAAGGAAAAATTCTTCATTCTCTGAGCAATGGGAATGAGTGACTGGTGATAAAAATGGCAAATGTTCTGTTACTTGAATAGTCCTGACATTTTTGGCCAAAGATAGCATGTTAAAAGAAAAGAGACACCTTTCTAGTGAACATCTCTAACGCTCTGCTCTTTAAAACTGTTAAAGATTTTTAACTTCTGTGAAAGACATTGAAAAGAGAATGGTTAAAATAAATTTGTTTTTCAAAGAACGATTTCTGGAAGTAATCAAGAGTGCATCCTAAAGAATGGCAATTGTCCATCCTTTCTTGCTAGTAGCTATCAGCTGCTAGTAGCAAACAATGCATCATTTGGTATCAACTGATACTTTTTTCCCCACGTTTTTAGATTCCATTTTTAATGATACATTTTTCTTATTTGTGCTTTTTTTTTAAAATGTGTGATTTTCTTTTACAGTTGATGGGCATTGTACCAGGCATTTTATTTCATGTATTAGGCTAAGTTGATAAACAATGAAGAAACTAAAAAAATACAGTGGCTGAAATGACATAGAATATGTTTTTCTCCTTTGTAACAGTCTGGAGGTAGGTAGCTCTGCTCCACAAGGTCATCCAAGTCCTTGGGGTTCTTCTATCTTTGCTTTCCTTGTTCATATGATCAACACCCACTCAATTCTCATGAGAAAAGGAACAAGGATGTGAAGGGCAAGCAGTTTCCTTTTAAGAATGTGACCTGGAGGCTGTGCTTGCCACTCACACGTGATTGGCCAGGCGGTGGCATGGCCAAACTTAGCTGCAAAGCAGATTGGAATATGCAGTCTTTGAGTCAAAACTCAGGTAGTTCTGTTACTAAGAGAAAGAAGGTAAGAATGAATAGTGAGGGACAAATAGCAAACACAGACATCACACACTCTATGGATCCAGAGTAAATAGCTACATCTTTCCAGTTTGAATTTCCCTTTTTTATTTTTTTATTTTTTTATGCATCTTAAGAAATCTGAATAGTCTTTGAGAACACTCCAATTGGCTGTGTATCCATCATCATCATCATGAAAGTAATGGCTACCTCTTATTCACTGCTTACAGTGAGGTGGGCAATCATTAGCATGATGTATTAAGGTGGCATTAAAAGCATTTATGGAGAAGGCAATGGCACCCCACTTCAGTACTCTTGCCTGGAAAGTCCCATGGACAAAAGAGCCTAGTAGGCTGCAGTCCATGGAGTCGCTAAGAGTTGGACATGACTGAGCGACTTTACTTTCACTTTTCACTTTCATGAATTGGAGAAGGAAATGGCAACCCAATCCAGTGTTCTTGCCTGGAGAATCCCAGGGAAGGGGGAGCCTGGTGGGCTGCCATCTATGGGGTTGCACAGAGTCGGACACGACTGAAGCGACTTAGCAGCAAGAGCATTTAACATCACTGACGTGGTGGCTCACTTGGTAAAGAATCTGCCTGCAATGGGGGAGAGCCAGGTTCTATCTCTGGGTTGAGAATATCCCATGGAGATAAAAATAAAAAGCAGTCTGGGTGGCAGACTATCTTCACATGTCCCCAAGTCTGTGAAGTACCTTAGAGAGAAGAAATGGCAACCAACTCCACTATTCTTGCCTGGAGAATTCCATGGACAGAGGAGCCTGGCCGGCTACAGTCCATGGGGTCACAAAGAGTTGGACATGACTGAGCGATTAACAACCAAGAGAATCTAAGTAGTATTTAAGTTCTGTGATTCCTCACAAAAATATTGGGGTTTACAGTCATAACTGAACCCCAATTTTAAAATTGTACTCTCTACTTTCTATGCAGTTTCCTTTTCTGTTAAACAAACCACTTAATCCAAAAATGTATCAGCATTCCTCCCTAGTGGGTGGCTAAGATATAAACTAATTCTGAGTACTTTACTTACTGAACCTAGAGTTGGGCAAAAGCTGAAGCTCTAAGACATCTAGTAGGAACCAAAATGGGAAGAAAAGTCACCCAAGAGAAACAAATGTGAGGTGAACCAGAATTGACAAACTGGCAAGATGAAAGAAAATGTTTTTAACTTTCTTGTATAAGCATGTTTCAGAATTTCCACTTTGAAGCAAGACTAGACACATTTGTGCTCTGTTCTCCATATGGCCTATCCATTCCAGCAACACGCTGTCAATAAAAAGCAGTCTGGGTGGCAGACTATCTTCACATGTCCCCAAGTCTGTGAAGTACCTTAGAGAGTCTTTGAAAGCTGGCACTGGTGATAGTGTATAAATTCTCACAATAGAACTATGATGGGAGTATTATCAACTGGTACTTTTAAATGAACCCCAGCCAAATAAAGAAGTACAAGTAATTACTATAAATAAGATGGAAGGACAAAAAAGACTGTGTTACTATGGTGTGCAAAAGAATATTCATGGTGTATTTGGCAGAACATATGTTTTCATCAGCTTATATTGTGTACTCAAATCCATATTCTAGAGGCTGCATTTAATATTGCCCACTTGTCACATAGGCATGTTTCTATTAGGAAAACTGTTCATTAAGAGGAGACAGTAGGTACATTAGTTACAATCACAAACTTTGAAGTCCAGAGTGCAAATCTTGGTTATCACTTCTAGGTTGTTTGACTCTGGGGAAGTGTCTAAACGTATTTGAGCCTCAATCTTCAACACAGTGCACAGGGTTATAGTGAGAGACAAATAAAGTCATGCACGTAAAGAGATTAGCAGAGTGCTTGATACATAGGAAGTACCCCCAATGACAGGTGCTGGGATACAGCTATTATTTCATTCTCATGGAACTAAATGAAAAAATATATATCAATTTGTTAAAGTCCCACAAAGAGCACCATGACTTTCAAGCACCGTGACTAACACCTGAGAAGGGGCTTCCTTGGTGTTTCAGCAGTAAAGAATCCACCTACCAATGCAGGAGACATGGGTTCTATCCCTGGGTAAGGAAAATTCCCTGGAGGAGGATATGGAAACCCACTCCAGTACCCTTGCCTGGAAAATCTCATGGACAGAGGAGCCTGGTAGGCTGCAGTCCATGGGGTCGCAAAGAGTCAGGCACTACTGAGCAACAAACACTTACACTTAGTGACTAAACAGCAACAAAAACAGTTGAGCAACCTTGAGAATGACTTCCCCAGTATAGCATAGCCTGTGCCTGAATTCAAGATACTACACCTTAGAAGAGAATTGGACTAGAAGTTAACCTTTGGATGAACAAAAGACATGAAGAGACTTCAGGAAGGAAAACCTCAAGAGGAAAGATGGTGCTGAAGGACAAAAACCCACATGCAAAGGTCAGAGGGTTATGAATCACTTAGTCAAAGCTATGGTTTTTCCACTGGTCGTGTATGGATGTGAGAATTGGACTATAAAGAAGGCTGAGCACCAAAGAATTGATGTTTTTTAACTGTGGTGTTGGAGAAGACACTTGAGAGTCCCTTGGACACCCAGGAGATCAAACCAGTCAATCCTAAAGGAAATCAACCCTGAATATTCATCAGAAGGACTGCTGCTGAAGCTGAAGCTCCAATAGGTTGGCTACCTGATGCGAAGAGCTGGCTCACTGGAAAAGACCTTGATCTAGGGAAAGATTGAAGGTAGGAGGAGAAGAGGGTGACAGAAGAAAAGATGGTTGGACAGCATCATTGACTCAATGGACATGAGTTTGAGCAAGCTCCAGGAGATGGTGAAGGACTGGGAGGCCTGGCATGCTGCAGTCCATGGGGTCACAAAGAGTCAGAGACGACTGAGCAACTGAACAACAACAGCAGCAGCAGAAATTTACACAACATTGTAAATCAACTATAGTTCAATTTTAAAAAGAAAGAAAAAAGTCATAGGTTATGAAGTACAGGATTTCCAGGAAGACTAAATATTACTGCTTTGCACTTGAGTTTCCACAATTGCACTAGCTTTGTAGGAAAGGGAAGAATCACAAGTTCATGTTTTCCTGGCTCCATTCCCATGCACACTCTAGTAACTTCACTCCCTATTTTGTACCCATACACTCCCTTATGTCGTCTCTCTGTCCCTTCCCCACTGCTCACCACCACCAAAAAACAACCTGTTAAACCAAGATAATACCTCACAAGTTCTCTGGGAATCAGTACTCATGGCCACCGCATATCTCCCATTTCTCCTCTCTTCTTCTAGGGCTTGCTCTGGGTATATATACTGTCCTGGCCAATGGCTACTCAAAGCAAAACCTCCACTTGGTATCTGCCAAAGGCAAGCCTGGTGACCAGCAGTATCTATTCCCAGGTTGTCAGTACCCAATAGGGAATGTGCTCTCTTCCAACGTTGCACTCTCCTGGGTGCTGCCAAAGCTGCTGGCACTGAGGTTGCTGTCATATTACAACAAGGTTTTTTTTTTCTTCACATTTTTTTTAAATTGGAGATCTTTTGATGTAAGTTTCAGGCCTGGGTTCAAGGTGCGGGGGAGCTGGGAGAGATGATATCTGTGACAGACATTTTTGATAGACTCACATAATCTAGCCAAGGCTCTAACATGAACCCAACTGCCCTCGAATCAAGTTATGTGAGTCTTTTAACTTTGGATGATTTCTTTCCCAGGAGGCTTCTTGATCCTTATGCTTTATCAAACCTCCTATGTGCCCAGCTAGTTGCACCTAACTTTTATAGTAACTGCCACTGAAGTTGACAATAGGGTTCTTTACTATGATGGGATGGTCAGAAGAATGGACAAAGGACACAGAGGTGAAATTCATTGAGTAGTTCAGTTTATCAAGGATCACTGAATAAACACTGTCTGCTTCACAACGGCCTTGCAAGGCTTCCATTATTACACTCATGTTCCAGGTCTTATACTCTGTTATACCGATGCTCAAAGTAATGGGATCAAGGTTCACACAGACAGTAAAGGACAGAATTTAAATTAAGTCTTCCTACTCCAATTGCCCCTACCTGCAGTAACAGTCTGCATTTTAATCACAAGGAATAAATATAATTGACCCTAGGGGATTAGGGTAAATGTATGAGGAGATAAAAATGCACACATTGGAGTCTAGAGCATTACATTTTTACAACAGACTGTGACCACTCTAAGTGTCAGCAAATTATGACCTGAAGGCCCACAACTTGGTTTTTTAAATAGTTTTATTGGAACACAGCTGTGCTCATTGTGCTCATTCATTCACTTACATACAGTATACAAGCACAGAGATGAGTTTTGTCACAGAAACTATATTCATGCAAGCCTAAGATATTTATTTTCTGGCTCTTTAAGAAAAAAGTTTAGGAACCCCTGCTAACCCATCAAAATGTCCCAAAGGTTCAGGAAATGTCTTCATTAGTACATGATATCCCCCACCACCCCACCCAATCTTTAGAACCATAATGAATCTGAAAAAGACTTAGTCCTATATCTGGGGAGAAATTATCAACACAAAGTACCCACAGAGCTCTAGGTCATGCTTAAGAATAGTGCCATGGCACAAAAGTTCTTAAACTGGGGCTAGTATGTATTTGCATAATAAACTTTTTGGGAGAAAAGATCCATAACTTTATCATATCAAAAATAGTTAGGAATAACCAATGTAATTCTTGTCAGACGGATATAGGTTTAAGTCCCAATTCAGGTACTGACCAGCTGTGTGATTTTAGCAATTAGTTAAACTCTTGGAGTTTCTCTTATTTAAAAAGTGGTTTATATAGATGATCTCCTAGGACCAGGTCATCCCCTGAATGTGTGCATCTACCTGAAACTTTAGATCACTAAGTGATTCCTGGACTTTGTCCTTTCCTATTCCCTTAAAATGAATGTGACCACCACCTGGACCACCTCATCAGGTGAAGCAAACTATGATATATCCATACAATGAAATATTACCTACCCCACAATTAAAAGGAACTACTTATCCATACAATGGATAGATCTCAAGAACCTTATGCTGGGTTAAAAAAAGTCAGACTCAAAGACTATTAACTGTATAATTCTATTTATATGACATTCAGGAAAAAACAAACTACAGGGACAGAGATCAGATCAGAGGTTGCCAGAAACTAGAGTGGAGCAAAGAGATTGATACAAAAAGTGAGGGAAACAGAATTTTGAACTCCTGTGACCTTCAGCCTAGGTTTTATGCCCATGAATATGTTGTGTTACAAAAGGAACTCTGTAGTTGTAATTAAGGTTATTAGTCATTTAACCGTAAAATGACAAGATCAACCTGGAGTATCTAGGTAGGCCCAATGTAATCATATGAGCTCTTAGAAGCAGAGGAAGAAGGGAGAGATTTTTGAAGCACAAGAAGGATTTAACTTGCTGTTGCTGGCTTGAGGATGGAGGGGCCAAGTGTCAAAAAAAAAAAAAAAATGGGGAAGTTCAGTCCTACAGCCCCATGGAATTGAATTATGCCAATCACTTGAATGAGCTTGAAAGCAAATTTTTTACTCATCTCCAAAAAGGGACTCAAACCTGGGGAACACTTTGATTTCAGCCTTGTGAGACCTTGAGCAGAGAAACCAACACTCTGTGCCTGGATTTCTGACCTATGGAAATATGAGTTAATAAGTGGATGTTGTCTTAAACTGCGAAGTTTGTGGTAATTTGTTTTGACAGTAATAGAAAACTAATACAGCAGGGCATGAAGGAAGTCTTATGGGTAGAAGAAATACCCTATCATTTATTTTAGGCATTTTTTCAGGTTTACTGAGATATGATTGACATATAATGTTGTCCAAGTTTCAGGTGTACAACATGAAGATTTGATAATATGTAAAGATTGTGAGTTGATTACCACAATGAGGTTATTTAACACATCCATCATCTCACAGAGTTATTTTTTGCTTTGTGGTGAGAATTTTTAAGATCTACTCTCTTCAGATCAGATCAGATCAGATCAGTCGCTCAGTCATGTCCGACTCTTTGCGACCCCATGAATCGCAGCATGCCAGGCCTCCCTATCCATCACCAACTCCCAGAGTTCACTGAGACTCACGTCCATCAAGTCAGTGATGCCATCCCGCCATCTCATCCTCTGTCGTCCCCTTCTCCTCCTGCCCCCAATCCCTCCCAGCATCAGAGTCTTTTCCAATGAGTCAACTCTTCGCATGAGGTGGCCAAAGTACTGGAGTTTCAGCTTTAGCATCATTCCTTCCAAAGAAATCCCAGGGCTGATCTCCTTCAGAATGGACTGGTTGGATCTCCTTGCAGTCCAAGGGACTCTCAAGAGTCTTCTCCAACACCACAGTTCAAAAGCATCAATTCTTCGGCACTCAGCCTTCTTCACAGTCCAACTCTCACATCCATACATGACCACAGGAAAAACCATAGCCTTGCCTAGATGGACCTTTGTTGGCAAAGTAATGTCTCTGCTTTTGAATATGCTATCTAGGTTGGTCATAACTTTCCTTCCAAGGAGTAAGCGTCTTTTAATTTCATGGCTGCAGTCACCATCTGTAGTGATTTTGGATCCCAGAAAAATAAAGTCTGACACTGTTTCCACTGTTTTCCAACTTTCAAATAATATGCTATATCTTGATTGTGGTGGTAGTTAAACAACTGAGTATGTTTGTCAAAATTCATAGAACTGTACACCTAAAAAGGCTATAGTTTATGTAATGCATGTGTCAATAAACCTATAAAAATAAAATAAAACTAATCAAAATAGATTGTAAATGGGTAAATTTTATAGTATGTAAACTATACCCCAAATAAAATGGATTTTAAAAACCAAATTGAAGGGTCATTTACTAGAGAGCTTTCCCTTTACTCTCATCTTTCCCTGACTACAGATAACCAACCACTTTCTTGCTACAACTGCACTTTTTTATTTACTTCTATTTTTCTCCTAACACTATATTGCCATTTTGAATTATAACTGTATTACTAGCAGACTCTAAGTGCACAGACAGTGTCTTCTAGTCTGGATCATGAGTGCCCCAAATACAGAAGGTGTTTTATCATTTTTATTTGATTTATGTTTTTATACATGAATGTTTTTAAAATCTTTAAAAGATTTTTTTTCAAAAATGTTCTGCCTGGATCTTTTCCTCAGAGTAATAAATTCCATATGTTTATTACTGTGTTAAGCATTTCAATTTCTTTTAAATTCAAAATCACTTCCTTAGATTTCAAGGGAGTACTCTCCATTTCTGGTATTTTTTAATACAGTGAAATAATCCAGGTGTGTCTTATTTGGAGACTTGGATAATATATGTATTTTACATACAGTTTTTCTAGAAAATAATCAGGCTGGAAATGCCCTTTCAACAATATCTATGTCCATCATAGGTAGGGGTGCCAGATAAAATACATCATGCCTCAGTAAATTTGAATTTCAGAAACACAACAAGTAAGTCTTAATAAAAGTATGTTTCACACAATATTTAACTGGGTGTTATTTGTTTGTGCCCTCCAAGAGGAGGAGTTCTTTATTTAGGAAGGTGCTAAGTCTGACAGCCTTAATTATAGCATACACTTATGAATTAAAGCAAGAGTTCAAGAATCATGTTTTACTTGGTTTTATGGTGCGCTGGGAAGGCCCAGGGGGATGGTATGGGGAGGTTGGGAGGGAGGAGGGTTCAGGATGGGGAGCATGTGATTTTTTTTAAAAAAGAAAAAAAAAATAAATAAATCTAGAGTGAAAAAAAATATATATATAAATTTTTAAAAATATTTATTTCTTCAGCTCTGCCAGGTCTTCACTGTGGCATGTGAGATCTTTAGTGGTAGTATTTGAACTCTTAGTTATACCATTTGGAATCTTGTTCCCCAGCCAGGAATCGAACCCAGGCTCCCTGCATTGGAAGTGTGGAGTCTTAGCCACTGGGCCACCAGGGAAGTCCAAGAGTTCAAGACTAACATTAATGTAAATTTGTGTTTTAAGTATGCTGAGGTTTTACTAAGTGACAATCACCTACATCATGGGCCTGGGTGGGAAGTGAGATGTGCAGACTAACTCTGAGGGCAGGGATGCAGGCAAAAAGGAAATCTGCAATAAACTGGATCTGCTAAGAAGTGACTTCATGCTACTGGGGAGGGCTGCAAGCATTGCCTGAAAGTTGTACACTAATGAAAGTAAGAGACTGCCACTTAGAAAAACTTATTCAGGCAGAGAGGACTTTGGGGAAGAAATACTGGATAAGGAGGTGCCAGAAGGATTCCACAGGAAGGTGAAAGTTTGAGAGTCAGGCAGATGGCTGCTGAGAAAGAATCTTTAACTCCTTAATTTGAACCAAAAATATTGAGCACCTAATATGTGTCATACACTGTGCAAGCGACACCATTCAAGGTAGAGATAAAAGCCCCCGTCCTCATGGAATTTACATGTCAGCTGGGGAGCAGGGATACACAGCATATACAAATCAATAAGGAAAGCATATATAGTGCTATGGAGAAAAATGAAGCAAGTATGGAAGATAGGAAATGTGGATGGAGAAACTTAAGAGTACCCAGAGAATGCCTCATTGACAGTGACATTTGAGCAGAGACCTTAAATAGGTGAGGAGAAAGGTGATGCTTCTATCTGCTGTAAAACTAGTCCAGCAAAGAGAACATCTATATGTGTGATAAAAACCCAGCTTTGTCTAGGAAAAGCAAGGTCAATGTGGCTGAAGCCCAGTGGAACTAGTAGGAGAGGGGTTAGGGAGCGAGATGCAGAGACTTCCTATGGGGCCTTATTGGATAATATAAGGATTTGTTCTTTTAACTGTGAGTATTAGCTGCTGGAGATTTCTGAGCAAAAGAGTGATTCATAAAAAGCTTGCTCTGGCTGCTTCCCAGGTGGCGCAGTGATAAAGAATCCGCCTGCAATGCAGGAGACACAGATTCGATCCCTGGGTCGGGAGGGCCCCCTGGAGAAAGGCATGGAAACCCATTCCAGTATCTTGCCTGGAAAATCCCATGGACAAAGGAGACTGGCAGGCTACAGTCTATAGGGTCACAGAGTTGGACACGACTGAGCACGCACGCATTGGCTGCAGCATAGAGGATAGAATGCAAAGAGACAAAAGACAGAAACAGCATGACCAGTTTTAAGACCAAGTCCAAAAAAAAAAAAAAAAAAAGACCAAGTCAGGTATATGAATAGCTGATTCACTTTACTGAACACCTGATACTAACACAACATTGTAAATCAACTATACTCTAATAAAATCTTAAAAAATAGAAATAGAGTAAAATAAAATAAAATAAAAAGACCAAATGAGGAAGAGATTGCAGCTTCCTTCACTGAATTATAGCTAAAAGTGGTGAAAATAAATATATAGTAAAATGACACCGAGGTGCTGGTCTTTTCTTTTAAGTAAAGATAGTTTTGTGTAGCAGAATCCAATAGCTTAGCTAGGTGCTTTGTTACAGATCTGAAGAAGGAGGATCAGTACGTTGCATTACAAGAATATTGCAAACAGTCTATGAATTATATAACTTGTCTGGGCCCACCTATCTGAAGCCTCTTATCTCTTTAGGACAAGCTTATAAGGTTAGTGTGATAATGGTCTAGCTAAGCTAAATGTTGTAAGTATAGAGCTGTAGAAACTGAATTGTAAAGAATGGGGACTTGGTCTTGCTTAATGCTTATGTATGTGGTTATTTGCCTCTGCTCTTGGCAGCTAACTAAAGCCAACCTTAGCCTATGAGCATGTTCAATGTTGGATGCTTTTCTATTTGAGAAATTTAAATATAACATAAAACTAAAAGCGGTTTTGTATTTACTAATGCATTGTCCTTGTTTGTTTAGTTATGCTCTGTAGTAAAGAAACACTCCTATGACATTCTGGTTTTACACAATAGATAAATAGAGTTCTGAATGATTTAGGCACCACAGTTCCCCTAGGTGATTTGGATGTAATTTGGTTGAGGCTCATGGAGCCTAAAGAGTAAGTCAATTGGCCTGGAGGGGGATTCAAACCAGAAGCTTAATGAACCAGCTTTAAAGCTTATTAAATAAGACTGTTCACCGGACTATATAAGGACAGCCCGATGTTCCCCATACTGTCAGGAGAAGCTCCTTCTAAGTGAGGATATGTTGGACTAAGGAAGTTTCAAGTGAAAGAACATAGAAACAAAGCAAAAGCAAAACAGCCCAAAGCTGAGGCCATGTGGAGGAGAATCTGTTTAGCAGGCATACTCTGGCAAGACACCAGTAACAAAGAACTGCCAGCCACATGGCTCTCTGATGATGCTCACCCTTAGCCAGTTTCATTAATTAGAGTTGTCATATTATATACAGTGGTCCCTTGGTATCCAAGGGGGATCAGTTCCACAACCCCTGTGAATACCAAAATCCATGGATGCTGAAGTTCCTTATATAAAATGGTATAGTGTTTGCATATAACCTATGCATAGCCTCCTGTGTACTTTAAATCATCTTTAGATTATTTATAATACCTAAAACAATGTCAATGCTATGTGTGTACTTGTAAATACAATGTAAATTATATGTAAGTATCTGCCTGCATGTAGCAAATTCAAGTTTCGCTTTTGGGAACTTTCTGGAAATTTTTTTTAATATGTTTGATCCATGGTTGGCTGAATCTAAGGATGCAGTATCCATGGATACAGAGGACCTGACTGTATATGTAGCTTTATCCCCACTTCTGGGGATTTCTGCCTTTTTTTCTATCATTTTCTTCATCATTTGAGTTTCTTTTCTCTGCATCTTTTCCAACACTATTATACCTGTCTTATACACAAAGCACAACTACAAAAAAAATGTCGCAGGAACAGACACCTCAAGGATTTATGGAAAAGTAGGATGATGACCTACTGGAGTCTTCCCTCTTATTTTTCTTAATGATATTGAACATTATCCAGATTATTTTAGTCAAAGCAACATTTGGGCAGCTGTCTTCAGGAAACAGTCTATAAAGACTTTTGACTCCCTTTCCTAGGATGCAACAGGTCAGAACTCATCATTTTAAAACATGCTTGAGGGGACTTCCCTGGTGGTCCAGTAGTTGAGAATCTGCCTTCCAATGCAGAGGACTAGGGTTTGATCCCTGGTTTTGGAACCAAGATCCCATATGTTGAGGAGTAAGTAATCCTGTGTGCCAAAACTACTGAGTCTGTGCGCCATAACTAGAGAGTCCGTGCACTGCAATGAAAAATCCTACATGATACAATGAAGATCCTGGGTGCTGCAATTAAGATCTGATGCACCCAAAAAAATTAAATATTTTTAAAAAAATTTAAAAAGACATGCTTGAAAAGATGGAGAAGTGAGGAGACTGGAAAGGTGGAATTATAATTTGAAAAACCAATTTGAATGGAGGTAAGTTGTTGGGAACATTCATTTGAGTGGCTTTTTGGAGAAAACACTTTATGTTTGTATAGTGCTTTATAGTTTAAAAGCATCTTTCACTGTATCAGTTTAGTTCAGTTCAGTCTCTCAGCCATGTCTGACTCTTCGTGACCCCATGGACTGCAGCAGGCCAGGCTTCCCTGTCTATCACCAACTCCCGGAGCTTACTCAAACTCATGTCCATTGAGTTGGTGATGCCATCCAACCATCTCATTCTCTGTCATCCCCTTCTCCTCTTGCCTTCAGTCTTTCCCAGCATCAGGATCTTCTCCACTGAGTCAGTTCTTCACATCAGGTGGCCAAAGTATTGGAGCTTCAGCTTCAGCGTCAGTCCTTCCAAGGAATATTCAGGACTGATTTCCTTTAGGATGGATCAGTTGGATCTCCTTGCAGTCCAAGGGACTCTCAAGAATCTTCTCCAATACCACAGTTCAAAAGCATCAATTCTTCAGCACTCAGCTTTCTGTATAGTCCAACTCTCATATCCATACATGACTACTGGAAAAACCATAGCTTTGACTAGACAGACCTTTGTTGGCAAAGTAATGTCTCTGCTTTTTAATATGCTGTCTAGGTTGGTCATACCTTTTTTTCCAAGGAGCAAGCGTCTTTTAATTTAATGGCTGCAGTCACCATCTGTAGTGATTTTGGAGCCCCCAAAAGTAAAGTCTCTCACTGTTTTCATTGTTTCCCAATCTATTTGCCATGAAGTGTTGGGACCAGTTGCCATGATCTTAGTTTTCTGAATGTTGAGTTTTAAGCCAACTTTTTCACTCTCCTCTTTCATTTTCACCAAGAGGCTCTTTAGTTCTTCACTTTCTGCCATAAGGGTGGTGTCATCTGCATATCTGAGGTTATTGATATTTCTCCTGGCAATCTTGATTCCAGCTTGTGCTTCATCCAGCCCATGATGAAGTACATCTCATGATGTACTCTGCATATAAGTTAAATAAGCAGGGTCACACTATACAGCCTTGATGTACTCTTTTACCAATTTGGAATCAGTCTGTTGTTCCATGTCTGGTTCTAACAGTTTCTTCTTGACCTGAACACAGATTTCACCATACAGTTGCACTTAGCTCTCACTGGGACTCTGAGGAGAAAGGTGAGTGGACTTCTCCAACACTACACAGTAATTGAGCAATGATGCTGGTATTATAAACAAAGTCTGGCTCCTCATGTCAGGCTAAGCTGCATTATTATTTATTAGGATCCCCTGCAGAATCTTGACATCACAAAACAAATTTAGAAATATTTAGAAAAAATTTTATTTGAAAAATAAATCTAAAAGTTTTATAAGGTAAATGTGTAAGAACTTTATGAGGTTGAAGGTTTCAAGCTCTAAAACACTAGTGATCAAAATCACTATGAGGGACCCAAGGAGAATTTTATCTAAGATCATCAATGGTCAAAAGCAGCTACAGCTGGAGGACTTCTAGAATTCTTCATTCTTGGTGAAAGATATTTTCATTTCATGCCGGGAGCTGTTATTTCTCCAGCACTCAGATTACTTTATGAGCCATTTGCTTTGCAAGTAAGTAGTTTTTTTCTCTTAATGGAATGAAATAATACACTGTGACAGCTCATTATCAAATTGGAATGCAGAGACAACCTTGGCTCATATAAATTTGCCACTGTAGAAATTATAAAGAAGAAAATAACTATATAGTATATAAAGTGAAGTTTGTTACCCACTGAGAAAACTCTGAAGAGACTTTAGTACAGTAAAGGATTTCAACTTTAGTAAAATATTCAAATCATGAATAACATGCAAATGAAGTAAGACAGTTCGTATTTCTTGAAATTCAGACTGCTCAAAAAGCTTTGAAATCTCAGAATATAGATAGAACAGTTTCCCTATCTATAGATGTCTATGAATATGAAGTCACTTAGCAGTCATTTAGCAAACTAAATAAATATAAGCAAAATGTTACTACTGGATATTAGTAGATGAATGGAACAGATGAACTGGTATCAACAAGTAGGAAAAGAGGTTGATTCTAAAGATGGAAAGAAACAATTATGTAGCACATCACCAATTCAAAGGCTCATATTCTATCTAGAACAGTGCATACTACATCATTTTTGTTCTTTTTGAAGAAGTATAAAAATATTCATAAAAGGGCTTCCCCTATGGCTCAGAGAGTAAAGCATCCACCTGCAATGCAGGAGGCCCAGGTTTGATCCCTGAGTCAGGAAGATCCCCTGAAGAAGGAAATGGCAATCCATTTCAGTATTTTGCCTGGAAGCTCCCAAGGACAGAGGAGAGGATTCAAAGAGTAAAAGATTCATGATTTTGGACTATGACATCTGAATGTGCTAAAGAAAACATTGTAGGGAAATAAAAAATAACACTGTTGGTAAGCCATGTAATATAACAATTTCGCTATCTGCTTGGTTGAGTATAAAGCTTTATGTGTTTTCCCAACGGAACCCAAATATTTAGCATGAGAACAATAATGCTGGTACTTTTTTAAAAAAGCATGCTATTTTAAGGCCTTTGTAATTATTTATAGTCTGCCCTGTGAATGCCTCACAAGTCTAAATCAGAAAACCATAGTTTTTTTTTAAAAAAATTGTTCTTTGCTTGTTCCTAATCATCTGATTTTGGAAAGTACAAAATTCTGGGAATTTTATGTGATTATCTTTGATATTACTAACACACTGTGGATGGATCTTTAATGGCAATTGACAATTAATGCAATTATCTGAAATGACCCAGGCAAAAAGCTCATTCTTATCTGTATTTATAAAGCATTTTACTCTGATCATCAATGCTGAAGGTACAGTAGCAAGATGGTGTCTTAAATTTTTGATGCTAATAAATTTGATGTTAAACTCACTATGTCTTAGAATATAAGTGTTAGAAGCGGGATAGGAATAAGCATCTATTAACCACCTTATTGGGAGAGTAAGTTGGTGCAGCAACTGTGGAGAACAGTTTGGAGGTCCCTCAGAGAACTAAAAATAGGATTACCATATGACCCAACAATCACACTCTTGGGTATATATCCACACAAAACTATAATTCAAAAAGATATATGCACCCTTATGTTCAAAGCAGCACTATTCACAATAGCCAAGACATGAAAACAACATAAATGTCCATCAGCAGATGAATAGATAAAGAAGATATGGTATATATAATGGAATATTACTCAGCCATAAAAAGAATGAAATAATGCCATTTTTAGCAACACAGATGGACCTAGAGAGTACCATGCTAAGTGAAGTAAGCCAGACAGAAAAAGACAAATACCATGTGATATAACTTATATGGGGAACCTGAGTGTTGGTCAATTGTGTCCTCTTTGCGATCCCATGGACTGTAGCCTGCCAGGCTCCTTTGTCCATGGAATTCTCCAGGCAAGAATACTGGAGTACCCTTCTCCAGGGGATCTTCCTGACCCAGGGATGGAACTCGGGTCTCCTGCACTGCAAGCAGATTCTTTACTGTCTGAGACACATGGGAGGCCCTTATGACACTAATGAACCTATCTATGAAACAGAAATAGACTCATAGACATAAAGAATAGACTTGGTGGTTGCCAAAGGGGAGGGGGTTGGGGGAGAGTTGGAGTGCGAGGTTGAGATTAGCAGATGTAAGCTTTTGTATATAGAATGGATCAACAACAAGGTCCTATTGTATAGATAGGGAAATATATTCAATATTCACCATAATGGAAAAGAATATTTTTTAAAAGAATGTATGAAGTGAAGTGAAGTGAAGTCACTTCAGTCGTGTCCAACTCTGTGCGACCTCATAGATGGCAACCCAACAGGCTCCCCCATCCCTGGGATTCTCCAGGCAAGAACACTGGAGTGGGTTGCCATTTCCTTCTCCAATGCATGAAAGTGAAAAGTGAAAATAAAGTTGCTCAGTCGTGTCTGACTCTCCGCGACCCCATGGACTGCAGCCTACCAGGGTCCTCCATCCATGGGATTTTCCAGGCAAGAGTACTGGAGTGGGGTGCCATTGCCTTCTCCAAAAAAATGTGTATATATATATGTGTGTGTGTGTGTGTGTGTGTGTGTGTGTGTGTGTGTATACCACCTGATTTCATAAGGAAGGAACTCAAGCCCAAAGAGGTGAAACGATATACTATATATCACAGAAGTAAATGCTGATGCAGTGGGAATACAACTAGGTCTCCAGTTTTCCAGCACAGTATACTTCTGACTTCAAGAGATTGTCTCAAATTTTAATTGGTTACTGCCAAAAGTATATGATGATCTATTTTACAGAACTTTCTGATTTTAAAGTGATAGGAAGAGTAACAATTCACTGACCACCTGGTAGGTACCCCCGCCTCTGTGCTAGTCAACTTATTATTTGGAAAAACTGACATCATTGGCAACATCATGTCTTCTGACCAATGAACATGGTATATCTCTCCATCTTTCATTTCAGACAATATTCAACTTCTTTTGGCAGCTAAGTAAAATCATTTCACTCTGAAAACACTGTTTTTTTTGGCTTCATTTATTTCTGTTTTTCAGAACAGTTGCTGGGCCATTCTGCTCTCATTTTAAGATGGAATGATAACCAGTAAGAATTCAGGGAAAATACAATGTGTTTATTCAGAGGAACACAATTGGCTCTAAATTAACATAGAAATGCCAGCAAGATACTTCTATGATATTCACTATGAAAGATTTTCAGGAAAAATATTATAACCTGATATTTAATTTTTAACATCTTTATTAGGATGTAATTTGACATTCCATAAACTAGATACAATTAAATTTTACAATTAAGTTCTGACACATGTGCATATACATGAAATCATCACCACAACCAACATAGTAGACAGGACTTCCCTCATGGCTCAGTGTCAGAGAATCCACCTGCCAATGCTGCAGATATGGGTTTGATACCTGTTCCGGGAAGATCCCACATGCTGAGGAGCAACTAAGCCCTTGGACCACAACTACTGAGCCTTGCTCTATAGCCTGGGAGCCACAACTACTGAGCCCATGTGCTGCAACTACTGAAGTCTGCTCAGCCTAGAGCCTATTCTCCATAAGAGAAGCCACCACAATGAGAAGCCCACGCACCACAACTAGAGTACCCTCCAGTCGCTGCAGAAGAGCCCATGCTGCAACGAAGACCCAGCACAGCCAAAAAAATAAATATATTAAACAAATAAATAAATAACACTTTAAAAAAACATTGTTGTTGTTCAGTCTTTAAGTCATGTCTGACTTTTTGCAACCCCATGGACTGCAGCACACCGGTCTTCCCTGTCCTTCACCATTTCCTACAGTTTGCTCAGACTCATTTCCATTGAGTCAATGATGCCACCCAACCAGTTCATCCTCTATCATCCCCTTCTCCTCCTGCCATCAATCTTTCCCAGCATCAGGGTCTTTTCCAGTAAGTCAGCTCTTTGTATCAGGTGGACAAAGTGTTGGAGCTTCAGCTTCAACATCAGTCCTTCCAATAAATATTCAGGGTTGATTTCCCTTAGAACTGACTGGTTTGATCTCCTTGATGTCCAAAGGACTTTCAAGGGTCTTCTCTAGCACCACACAGTGGAAAAATATAGCACTCCTGAAAAGTTCTCTTGGCACCCCTTTGTCATCCTTTCCTAACACTCAATCCCTACCTTCTGCATTCCCAGGCAACCACTAATCTTTTGTTCACTGCAGGCTTATTTGCATATTATAATATTTTATATAAACATGGAATCATACAGTCTGAATTCACTTTTTGGCTAGCTCATTTCACTAAGCATAATTATTTTGAGTTCCATTCAAGTTTTTGCATGTATGAAAATTTCATTTCTTTTTAATACTGAGTAGTATTACATTGTAAGATATATCACTTTGTTTATCCTTTCATTGGTTGAAGGATATTTAGGATGTTTCCTGTTTGGGGCTATGTTACAAATAAAAATGTTATGAACATTTGTGTAAAAGAATTTTCATGGACATAATTCTTTAATTTTTCTTGAATAATTGCTTAAGAGTTTAATGGGTATATCATATGTTAAGTATATGTTTAATATTTTAAGAAGCTGCTTTATCTTTGACAAAGGAGGCAAGAATATACAATGGAGAAAAGACAATCTCTTTAACAAGTAGTGCTGCAAAAACTGGTCAACCACTTGTAAAAGAATGAAACTAGAACACTTTCTAAAACCATACACAAAAATAAACTCAAAATGGATTAAAGATCTAAACATAAGATGAGAACCTATAAAACTCTTAGAGGAGAACATAGGCAAAACACTCTCCGACATAAATCATAGCAGGATCCTCTATGACCCACCTCCCAGAATATTGGAAACAAAAGAAAAAATAAACAAATGGGATCTAATTAAAATTAAAAGCTTCTGCACAACAAAAGAAACTATAAGCAAGGTGAAAAGACAGCCTTCAGAATGGGAGAAAATAATAGCAAATGAAGCAACTTACAAAGAATTAATCTCAAAAATATACAAGCTAACCCTGAAGCTCAATTCCAGAAAAATAAACGACTCAATCAAAAAATGGGCCAAAGAACTAAACAGACATTTCTCCAAAGACATACAGATGGCCAATAAACACACGAAAAGATGCTCAACATCACTCATTCTCAGAGAAATGAAAATCAAAACCACAGTGAGGTACCATTTCACGCCAGTCAGAATGGCTGCGATCTGAAAGTCTACAAGCAATAAATGCTGTAGAGGGTGTGGAGAAAAGGGAAACCTCTTACACTGTTGGTGGGAATGCAAACTAGTACAGCCACTATGGAGAACAGTGTGGAGATTCCTTAAAAAAAAACTGGAAATAGAACTGCCATATGACCCAGCAATCCCACTGCTGGGCATACACACCGAGGAAACCAGAATTGAAAGAGACACATGTACCCCAATGTTCATCACAGCACTGTTTATAGTAGCCAGGACGTGGAAACAACCTAGATGTCCATCAGCAGATGAACAGATATAAGAAAGCTGTGGTATATATACACAATGGAGTATTACTCAGCCATTAAAAAGAATACATTTGAATCAGTTCTAATGAGGTGGATGAAACTGGAACCTATTATACAGAGTGGAGTAAGCCAGAAATAAAAACACCAATACAGTATACTAAGGCATATATATTTAATTTAGAAAGATGGTAACAACAACCCTGTATGAGAGATAGCAAAAGAGACACAGATGTATAGAACAGTCTTTTGGACTCTGTGGGAGAAGGAGGGGGGAATGATTTGGGAGAATGGCATTGAAACATGTATAATATCATATAAGAGATGAATCACCAGTCCACGTTTGATGCAGGATACAGGAAGATTGGGGCTGGTGCACTGAGATGACCCAGAGGGATGGTATGGGGAGGGAGGTGGGAGGGGGGTTCAGGATTGGGAACACGTGTACACCCATGGCAGATTCATGTTGATGTATGGCAAAACCAATATAATATTGTAAAGTAATTAGCGTCTAATTAAAATAAATTTAATTAAAAAAAAAGAAGCTGCCAAACTGGCTTCCAAAGTGATTTTACATTTTGTATCCCCACAAGCAGTATGTGGGTGTTCAGGTTCCTCCACATCCTTGTCAACACTTGGTATGGTCAGTCATTTTCATTCTAATACAGGCATACCCCAGAGATAACTGTGGGTTAAGGTCTAGACTACTAGACTAATAAAGTGAGTATCATAATAAAGTGAATATATCATAATAAATTTAGTCACAAAATTTTTTAGTTTCCCAGTGCATATAAAAGTTGTGTTTACACTATACTATAGTTTACTAAGTGTGCAACAGATTATTAAAATATATATAAAAACAATTAAAATATTTTGTTGCAAAAAAATGCCAACCATCATCCAAGCCTTCAGTGAGTCCTAATATTTTTAGTGGGAGATGGTCTTGCCTTATGTTCATGGCCACTGACTGATCAGGGTGGTACTTGCTGAAGATTGGGATGGCTGTGGAATTTTCTTTAAAAAATGATTAAATGAAGTTTGCTGAATTGACTCTTTTGTTGAAGTATAGTTGATTTACAATGTTGTGTTCATTTCTGCTGTACAGCAAAATGATTCAGTTTTACATATATATGTATATTCTTTTTAACATTTTTTTCTATTATGGTTTATCATAGGATATTAAATATAGTTCTCTCTGCTATACAGTAGGAACTTATCATTTTTGATTGACTCTCTAACTCGAACACTTAGAGGCCACTATAGGGTTGTTAATTGGCCTAGTTTTAATGTTGTTGTATTTCAGGGAATGAGAAGGCCCCAGGAGAAGGAGAGAGCTGGGGGAATGTCTGGTCGATCGACCAGTCAGAACACACAAAACGTTTACTGGTTAAGTTCACCATCTCATATGGGCATGGTTTGTGGTGCCCTCCTCCCCTGCCAAAAATTAGAACCATAATATCAAAGATAACTGATCACAGATCACCATATCAAATATAAAAGTAATAAAAAATTGAAATATTTTGAGACTTACCAAAATGAGACAGACATGAAGTGGAAAAGTGGCACCCTTAGACTTGCTAGACACGGGGTTACCACAAACCTTCAATTTGTAAAAAGAGCAGGATCTAAAAAATGCAATAAAATGAAACACAATAAAGTGAGGTATGTCCATGGATGGAGAAGGCAATGGCACCCCACTCCAGTACTCTTGCCTGGAGAATCCCATGGACGGAGGAGCCTGGTAGGCTGCAGTCCATGGGGTCGCTAGGAGTCAGACACGACTGAGCAACTTTACTTTCACTATTCACTTTCATGCATTGGAGAAGGAAATGGCAACCCACTCCAGTGTTCTTGCCTGGAGAATCCCAGGGATGGGGGAGCCTGGTGGGCTGCCGGCTTTGGGGTCACACAGAGTCGGACACGACTGAAGTGACTTAGCATAGCATAGCATAGCATGTCCATGGATGTGTGGTGGTAACTTATTTTGTGGCTTTAATTTTCATTTCTTCAATGACTAATGATGAGTATATTTTCATTTGTCTATTTGCCATTCATATATTTTCAAATCTTACCCACATTTAAATTTGGTTGTTTGTTATTGTGCATGCAAGTCTTTATCACCTAAGTACAAAATTTTCAGCCATTCAGTGGCTTGTCTTTACATTCTTTTAACAGTGTCTTTCAAAGAGCAGAATTTAAAAGTTTTGATGAAACCCATTTTATCAACTTTTGGCTTTTACAGATTGTAAATACTTTTGGTGTCATATCTAAGAAATATTTTCTGAATCCAAGGATGCAAAACTTTTCTCCTATGATTTCTTCTAGAAGTTTTATATATTGAGGTTCTAAATTTAGGTCTATGAACCATTTGGGGTAAATTTTCATTTATGACAAATGTATGGACCTGCATTAATGCTTTTTCATATAGATATTTAATTGTTCCAGCACAATTGGGGGAAAAAAAACTATTCTTTCTCCACTGAACTGCATTTGATTCATTGTTGAAAGTAAGCAGCATATATATGTATGGGCTTATTTCTTAACTCTCTATTCTGTTCCATTGACCTACATGTTTATAAAGATAAACTAGTGCAAAGACACTAGTAACATAAGGTTTTGACTATTATAAATTTATAATGAGTCTTGAAAACAGATACTCTTACTCCTCAAACTTTGCACATTTTTTCAAAGTTGTTTTAGCTAGTCCTTTGTCTTTCCAGATGAACTTGAATATAATATATGGATCTTAAACATCAATTTAGATAAAATTGACAAAATGACAAAAATGAGTCTTTTGGTCAATAAACACCATATATCTATTTATTTATAATTTCTTCAATTTTGTTTTGTAGTTTTCAGTATACTAGTCTTTAGCATCTTTTGTTAGATTTACACCTATGTATTTCATGTCTTTTTATGCTCTTGTCAATGGTATTGTTTTATTTAAATACAATTTCCAATTGTTAGTTACTAATATATAGAAAAAACATTGATGTTTCTATTACCTTGTATCCTGCAATGTTGTTAACGCATTTTTTATATCTAGTAGCTTTTTTTGTAGGTTTAATATCTTCTATATAAATGATCATGTTATGTGTGAACAAAGACAGTCTTACTTCTTTCTTCCCAATTCAAATGCCCTTTTTTTTTTTTTTTGGACTGAGAACATTTCTTTACTGTAACTTACAAAAAATAAATACAACTGTCTCTAATCTTTGTGAGCAATTTCTCTAAAAATCTAAAATCTGTAGGAAACTTAAATTGTTCTCGGACTAGAGGAAAGAAGTGTCTGTAGTAGTTCACAGGAATACTCAAGTTTAGCGGTACCAGCTCATCTTTCTAGTCGAGAAGACTAAGGTCGATGTGGAAGTAGACGTAAGGAAATTAGTCTTGGTTGCGGAGTTGGAGTCCAGGGATCTCCACGGATGCATCCAATATACTTGCAGCTACAATTTCATCCAGATGCCTGACGATGGAGTTCAGAACCTGTCGTAAACGTTTGGTGCATGACTTCTTATGAGGCTGGAGGAGAACCGCCTGGAAGTTCACTGGCAGTCCATACCTGAGCACAGACTTCACAAACACTCTCAGTGCCTTGATGTGGATCCAGGCAACAAAGGCTTCGCTGAAGTGGACCTTGAGCCATCACAGCACTGGGCCCTCACCCTCGCCCTCATTCTCTCTCTCTCTGCCACTCTGCCCCGCAGAGGGCCTATCAGGGTTCCCTAGCGGGGTTACCTTAACCTTGTGGTCCGGGAAGGTGGATGATCCCTTTTTAAGAGCAACACAGGAAGTTTGATATTGTTGCTTCTTATCGGACAGCAATCGGGTCATCTCTTCCCTTTCCCTTTTAATTTCTTTTTCACCATAGTAAAATTCTCGTACACTGAAATTATTCTCTTTGACTTTGGTTTTGAAATCATCGATCACTTTTCGAAACAGAGTCACGGTGAAGAGGCCGCCCTCCTTGTCCTCAGCGACCAACTGGGTTGACCGTGGGACCACCATGAGAGGGATTCATAGGTTTTTTGCCATTGTATGTAACTCGGCTTGGGGACAATGACCAGCAGTGTGATCAGGTACTCAGAATCTAGCACGAAGTCTTCTTTGCTCACAATGTCGCTCAGGGTCCGAGTGAAAAGGTTTTCCATGGATTTCTTCTCCAGATTCTCTAGGTTTGTCTTCAGAGTGTTGTAGGCAGCTGTTCGGGACTTCAGGTCTATCTGGAAGGCACAGGTCGATCTGTGCCAGTTGCTTTGCCAGAATATCCACCATGCTCACCAGTGGCTGCTTTGCGGGATACTTGGCCACGTCCCATTCGAAGTGGGTCACAAAGGACATTAGGTCAACTCCGTTGGCCAGAAGGTTCTCCTGGACCTTTCCCTTGGCGTCTTCCATCACTTCCACCACGCTCTGGGCCATTCTCCTTATGAGACTTTCAGCAAAGATATCAAGCTTCGCCAGCTCATCAGAGAGGCCAACAAGGGAATCCAAGGTCCCCACCTTGAAGTCAGGAATTGTGAATTTGGTGTTATAAGACAGGTTAGACTTGGAGGTTACTGTGTTCATCCTCTTCAGGGCTTGTAAATTTTCCTTATCTCTGGGGGCAGAAATTAACCAAAACTCCGACATGTTTCTAGTCTTCTTTGATCCAGCTCGAGCACACCGAACGCAGTTCCTTTTGCTTTCGATCGCTGATGGCCTGGGGACAAACTGGCCCCGAGGAGATGCCACCTGCCCTGGCCCCTGGGAGGGCACAGCAGAGGCGCCGGCTCCCGGGTTCCCACGGAGAAAAGTCGTGGAGGGCACGCGTGGGCCGAGGAGGAGCAGGGACCAAGGGGACGCGGGCACCTCACTCTGGTCCCCCGGGTCGCGACGCGCGCCCTCTCCGCTTGCCGCCTCGGATCCCCGAGCCACCGTCCTTACTGGGAGCCCGCGGGCCGCGGGCCGCGCGAGCAGGCAGTGGGCGGGCACGGGGCCGAAACGCACGGCCAGCTCCCGGGAGGCAGCGGCTTCTCAAATGCCCTTTATGTCTCAGCTTATTATACTTACTAGTTACACTTACTAGAACATTCAGTACAATGTTGAATAGAAGTGGAAAGAGCAAACCTCCTCCTCTTGTTCCTGAACCATTAAGTGTGATTATATCTTCAGAGTTTTCATGGATGAGAATGCTTTCAAATTGAGACAGTTTCTATTTCTAGTGTTCTGAGAGTTTTATAAGAAATAACCTTTTTGTTGCAGAATTATAAGAGATCTCAAAAATTTCTGAATACTGGACCCTTATCAGGAATGTGATTGCAAGTATTGCCTCCCATTCTGTGGCTTGTCTTTTTTACTCTTAATAATGTTCTTGGATGGAAAAACGATTTTAGTTTTGATGAAGTCCAATTCACAAATTTTTACTTTTGTTTTTTGTGACTTTGGTGTCATATTTAAGAAGCCATTGCCAAATCCAAAGTCACAAAGACTTGACATATTTGTTTTCTTCTAAAAGTTCTATAGTTCTATCTTTTACACATAGGTCTCTGATCCTTTTTAGGTGAAGTAAGAGCCCAATTTCATTCTTTTACCTGGGAATATCTAGTTGCCCCAGCACCATTTGTTCAAATGACTATTCTTTCCCCATTGAATGTTCTTGGGGAAAAATCAGTTGATCATAAATGTGAGTGTTTATTACTGAACTCTGTTTTCTATTCCACTAATCTATATGTCGATATATCTATTCTTATGTCTTACAATTAATGTAGCTTTGTCAGTTCAGTTCAGTTCAGTCACTCAGTCGTGTCCGATTCTTTGCAACCCCATGAATTGCAGCACGCCAGGCCTCCCTGTCCATCACCAACTCCCAGAGTTCACGCAAACTCACATCCATCCAGTCGGTGATGCCATCCAGCCATCTCATCCTCTGTTGTCCCCTTCTCCTCCTGCCCCCAATCCCTCCCAGCATCAGAGTCTTCTCCAATGAGTTAATTCTTCGCATGAGGTGGCCAAAGTACTGGAGTTTCAGCTTTAGCATCATTCCTTCCAAAGAACACCCAGGACTGATCTCTTTTAGAATGGACTGGTTGGATCTCCTTGCAGTCCAAGGGACTCTCAAGAGTCTTCTCCAACACCACAGTTCAAAAGCATCAATTCTTCAGCACTCAGCTTTCTTCACGGTCCAACTCTCACATCCATACATGACCACAGAAAAAACCATAGCCTTGACTAGATGGACCTTTGTTGGCAAAGTAATGTCTCTGCTTTTGAATATGCTATCTAGGTTGGTCATAACTTTCCTTCCAAGGAGTAAGCGTCTTTTAATTTCATGGCTGCAGTCATTATCTTCAGTGATTTTGGAGCCCCCCAAAATAAAATCTGACACTGTTTCCACTGCTTCCCCATCTATTTCCCATGAAGTGATGGGACCAGATGCCATGTTCTTCCTTTTCTGAATATTGAGCTTTAAGCCAACTTTTTCACTCTCCTCTTTCACTTTCATCAAGAGGCTCTTTAGTTCCTCTTCACTTTTTGCCATAAGGGTGGTGTCATCTGCATATCTGAGGTTATTGATATTTCTCTCAGCAATCTTGATCCCAGCTTGTGCTTCTTCCAGCCCAGTGTTTCTCATGATGTACTCTGCATATAAGTTAAATAAGCAGGGTGACAATATACAGCCTTGACGTACTCCTTTTCCTATTTGGAACCAGTCTGTTGTTCCATGTCCAGTTCTAACTGTTGCTTCCTGACCTGCAGGAGGCAGGTCAGGTGGTCTGGTATGCCCATCTCTTTCAGAATTTTCTACAGTTTATTGTGATCCACACAGTCAAAGGCTTTGGCATAGTTAATGAAGCAGAAATAGATGTTTTTCTGGAACTCTCTTGCTCTTCCCATGATCCAACGGATGTTGGCAATTTGATCTCTCGTTCCTCTGCCTTTTCTAAAACCAGCTTGAACATCTGGAAGTTCACGGTTCACATACTGCTGAAGCCTGGCTTGGAGAATTTTGAGCACTACTTTACTAGCGTGTGAGATGAGTGCAATTGTGTGGTAGTTTGAGCATTCTTTGGCATTCCCTTTCTTTGGGATTGGAATGAAAACTGATCTTCTCCAGTCCTGTGGCCACTGCTGAGTTTTCCAAATTTGCTGGCATAATGAGTGCAACACTTTCACAGCATAATCTTTCAGGATTTGAAATAGCTCAACTGGAATTCCATCACCTCCACTAGCTTTGTTCATAGTGATTCTTTCTAAGGCCCACGTGACTTCATATTCCAGGATGTCTGGCTCTAGGTGAGTGATCATACTGTCGTGATTATCTTGGTCGTGAAAATGTTTTTTGGCCAGTTCTTCTGTGTATTCTTGCCACCTCTTCTTAATATCTTCTGCTTCTGTTAGGTCCTTACCATTTCTGTCCTTTTGGAGCCCATTTTACATGAAATGTTCCCTTGGTATCTCTAATTTTCTTGAAGAGATCTATAGTTTTTTCCATTCTGTTGTTTTCCTCTATTTCTTTGCATTGGTTGATGAGGAAGGTTTTCTTATCTCTTCTTGCTATTCTTTGGAACTCTTCATTCAGATGCTTATATCTTTCCTTTTCTCCTTTGCTTTTCGCTTCTCTTCACAGCTATTTGTAAGGCCTCCCCAGACAGCCATTTTGCTTTTTTTGCATTTCTTTTCTATGGGGATGGACAGGGATCCCTGTCCCCTGTACAATGTCATGAACCTCAGTCTATAGTTCATCAGGCACTCTATCTATCAGATCTAGGCCCTTAAATCTATTTCTCTCTTCCACTGTATAATCATAAGGGATTTGATTTAGGTCAAACCTGAATGGTCTAGTGGTTTTCTCTACTTTCTTCAATTTAAGTCTGAATTTGGCAGTAAGGAGTTCATGATCTGAGCCACAGTCAGCTCCTGGTCTTGTTTTTGCTGATTGTATAGAGCTTCTCCATCTTTGGCTGCAAAGA
The DNA here is from genome assembly GCF_055505025.1 of Bos grunniens. Lineage (NCBI taxonomy): Eukaryota > Metazoa > Chordata > Mammalia > Artiodactyla > Bovidae > Bos > Bos grunniens. The sequence continues at coordinate 79,240,561 of NC_141194.1, read as the reverse complement.
ATATAATCTATCTGATTTCAGTGTTGACCATCTGGTGACGTCCATGTGTAGAGTCTTCTCTTGTGTGGTTGGAAGAGGGAATTCTGACAGAATATGGTCCACAGGAGAAGGGAATGGCAAACCACTTCAGTATTCTTGCCTTGAGAACCCCATGAACAGTATGAAAAGGCAAAATGATAAGATACTGAAAGAAGAACTCCCCAGGTTGGTAGGTGCCCAATATGCTACTGGAGATCAGTGGAGAAATAACTCCAGAAAGAATGAAGGGATGAAGCCAAAGCAAAAACAATAAACAGTTGTGGATGTAACTGGTGATAGAAGCAAGGTCTGATGCTGTAAATAGCAATATTGCATAGGAACCTGGAATGTTAGATCCATGAATCAACGGAAATTGGAAGTGATCAAACAGGAGATGGCAAGAGTGAACGTTAACATTCTAGGAATCAGCGAACTAAAATGGATTGGAATGGGTAAGTTTAACTCAGATGACCATTATATCTACTACTGCAGGCAGAAATCCCTCAGAAGAAATGGAGTAGCCATCATGGTCAACAAAAGAGTCCTAAATGCAGTACTTGGATGCAATCTCAAAAACCACAGAATGTTCTCTGTTCTTTTCCAAGGCAAACCATTCAATATCACAGTAATCCAAGTCTATGCCCCATCCAGTAATGCTGAAGAAGCTGAAGTTGTACGGTTCTATGAAGATTTACAAGACCTTTTAGAACTAACACCCCCAAAATATGTCCTTTTCATTATAGGGGACTGGAATGCAAAAATAGGAAGTCAAGAAACACCTGGAGTAACAGGCAAATTTGGCCTTGGAATACGGAATGAAGCAGGGCAAAGGCTAATAGAGTTTTGCCAAAAGAACGCACTGGTCATGTAGCTTTGCAGTAAGTTTTAAAATCTGGAAGTGTAAGTCTTCCAACATTGTTCTTTTTCAAGATTGCTTTGACTATTTAGGACCCCTTGCAAGTTCATATGAATCTGAAAACTGGTTTTTACATTTCTGGGAAAAGGCCATTGACATTTCAGTAGGGATTGCGTGGAATGTGTAAATCATTTTGCGCATAATTGCCATCTTAACAATACTGTGTTCCAAACTATGAACATAGGCTGTCTTTTCACTTATTTAGAGCTTCTTTGATTTCTTTCAAAAGTATTTTGTAGTTTCACATGTATAAGTCTTTCACCTCTTTGGTTAAATTTATTCCTAAGTATTTTACTCATTTTGATGCTGTTATAAGTGGAATTGTTTTCTTGATTCCCTTTTTGAACTGTTTATTGCTAATATATAGAAGTACAATTAACTTTGGCATGTTGATCTTATATCCTGTAAATTTGCTGAATTCACTTATTAGCTGTAACTTCTTGGGGATTTTCTATGTATATGATCACTTCATCTGCAAATAAAGATATCTTTACTTCTTTCTTTCTAATCTGTATGCCTTTTGTTTCTTTTTATCACTCAAATGTTCTGGTTAGAGCTTCCAGTGTGTTAAAATATGAGGTTCTTATGTTTGAGAATGTACATTAAGTTAAACTAAGCTAATCAAGTTTTCATTACAAAGCTCTGTCAAGACATTTTTTATTAAAAAGAATATTTTATGGTCAGCATATTACTATATAATTTATGTATATGTGTGTGTGCATGTATGTGTACATGCTTAAAAGATTCTCAGAGTACATGTGTTAAAGATTATGGACCTGATTTAATTTGCTTGGCAATTTTTTTAAATAATAGTGAAAACATATACTTATGGCTAACCTATAACTAATTTATCATGTATTTTGTGTTATTAGAATCTTAGTTACTGTGGTTTTATAGTACATACTTATTTAAATGCCAATAGTATTGTCAGATATATATATTTCATAGTGTGGGAAATTTTTAATTACCCTTAAAATATCTTTTTATCTGCATGTAGGCATATATTTAAATTTACTTATTATAAGTGAAGCTCCCTTGGACAAAAGATATACTGTATAATGTATATGGTACAAAGTCACATACAGAAAAATGTATTTTAATCAACACTGAAGCTCTATCTGAAAGTATGCTTTTGCTTATGTCAGCATCTTGAGGACATGATATCTTTTTAAGCCCGTATAGTGTTTTGGGGGCTGAACAAAAGATTTAATAATCATCATAAACAAAAGCACACCAATATTTTTCCATTAAAAAATTCCTGAGAGGGCAGATAGTACATGCGAAACTGCGTAAATAGAGTTCTAACTCATTTCTAGAGGCAACTGAGGTACTTATCGCTGTGTGTGCTTTTGAATATCACTCTCTCTAAACCTCAATATTTTTCATCAGTAAAATAAAATAATATTACTTATATAGCTCAAAACTCATGGGGTTTCAAGTATAATATACAAAATTGTGTGTTTTAACAAATTATATAAACAAAAGACAGGAGTATGTAAATAATTTTAAAATTAAAAGAATAAAGATTTATAAGAAATGTTTGAAAAGCAACAATTTAAAACTTTGAATATTATATTTAAGGTTATTTCATCATGAAGATTATCTGTCATAACAGAGTTAAAACTTTGATAAGCTGTCTTGGATTTCATTAAAAGGTTTTCTTATGACACAATAAAGAAACAACTTAAAATCTCTAAAAATTTTTTTCCTATAAGTTTTGATTTGCATAATTTAATGCCCCTCTGAAAATTGTTATAAACTTAGTTAACAGCCCATGTTACTGAGATTCTTTTGTACTATTTTATCATATTTAGAATCTGTCCTCTGAGCTAGCCTGATGTGGAGAGGGAACTAATCTTTTTTTGCGGGGTAGGGGATAAGAAGTAATGCCAGATGCCAACATCAAGACATCAAGGTATTCAAATGTGAAGAGAGTGTATTTTTCCTTGTAAAATTATTCAGAACTAAATGCAGAACCATCAACTTTTCAGATATTTTTAAACCTTCTGATGGAAGTGTGAATTAAATGCTCATTGAAATGATCAGAACAGGTAAACTAGCTGAGTTTTAGCTGAGGAGGTGAAATGCTTTAAAATAAAGGAAAACTCCAAATGAGGTGTATATTTTGGCTCACTACATATTCATTTTGGGTGTGTTCCAAATTCTCAATTTAATATATTTCTACTTTTTTTGACTCGGCTCCTAGCCTCCTCCCTCCCCCACCTGACCCCCACCTCATTCTGGTTGAGCCTTTATACTAAGAAGTGTAGAATGAGGCACTTATAGTTAAGACACTTATCTAGATAATTCAACCCAGATCAACAAGTGAAGAGCAATTGGCATGGCCAAAAAAGGGCTTTTGGTTCACTTTTTTTTTTTTTTTTTTTTGCAGAGGGATGCAGGGCTTTAAAATAATTCATTTATGAAATGAATAGTCTTCTTCACTGAAGATCTTTCCATTCATTCAAATAAATCTTGTATGCTTAGCAGACATGCAGAAACAGGGAAAGATGAAAACCCAGAGACTTAAAGCAAACAGGCCTCCTAAAAATTAACCAGCCCACTGGAATATTATATAATCAAGCAACACCCTCTAAATAACGTTAGAGTTGCCAGGTGTGGTGTGGGTCATAATAATACTAAAAAATTATTTTGGTATCTCAAATTATTTGGTATTTCAAGTTTAACTGGGCATCCTTTAATTTTATTTACTAAATCTGGCAACCCTATTAAGGTGCTATTCTATCACATCTATGACATTTAAAATTCAGAGTCAGGCTTTATAATTAAGCATTCTTTAAAGAGGGCTTCATAGGTGGCTCAGTGGTAAAGAACCCGCCTGCCAATGCAGGAGATGGGGGGTTAATCTGTGGGGGTGGGAGAGATCCCCTAGAGAATGAAATGGCAATGCACTTCAGTATTCTTGCCTGGGAGATCCCATGGACAGAGGAGCCTGGTGGGCTACAGTCCATAGGGTTGCAAGAGTCAGACACGACTTAGTGACTAAACAACAATTCTTTGACGAACAATAAAGTGTCAAATCATTACATTGTACACCTAAAACAAATATGGCATTCTAGTCAATTCTATCTCAATAAAAATGTCATCCAAAAAAGTTATTCAATAGCATACTTGAGTTGATAATGTTTGTACAGAATATCAACTATTCATTCAGTGCTTTCGATAATTCTCTACACTTTCCTAGGACCTTGTAGTTTTGGAGAAGCTTGGTTTAATATTTAGAAGAACTAAAAAGCCTCTTGATGAAAGTAAAAGAGGATAGGGAAAAAGTTGGCTTAAAACTCAACATTCAGAAAACTAAGATCATGGTATCTGGTCCCCCCACTTCATGGAAAATAGATGGGGAAACAATGGAAACAGTGAGAGACTTTATTGTTTTGGGCTCCAAGACCACTGCAGATGGTGACTGCAGCCATGAAATTAGAAGACGCTTACTCCTTAGAAGAAAAGGTATGACCAACCTAGACAGCATATTAAAAAACAGAAACATTACTTTGCCAACAAAGGTCTGTCTAGTCAAAGCTATGGTTTTTCCATTAGTCATGTATGGATGTGAGAGTTGGACCATAAAGAAAGCTGAGTGCCAAAGAAATGATGCTTTTGAACTGTGGTGTTGGAGAAGACTCTTGAGAGTCCCTTGGACTTCAAGGAGATCCAACCAGTCCATCCTAAAGGAAATCAGTCCTGAATATTCATTGGAAGGACTGATGCTGAAGCTGAAGCTCCAATACTTTGGCCACCTGATGTGAAAAGGTGACTCATTTGAAAAGACCCTGATGCTGGGGAAGATTGAAGGCGGGAGGAGAAGGGGACAACAGAGGATGAGATGGTTGGATGGCATCACCGACTCAATGGACATGAGTTTGAGTAAACTCTGGGAGTTGGTGATGGACAGGGAGGCCTGGCGTGCTGCAGTCCATGGGGTCACAAAGAGTCGGACACGATTGAGCAACTGAACTGAACTGAAATGACTGAAAGGGGCTTCCCGGGTGGCGCTAGTGGTAAAAAACCCGCCTGCCAATGCAGGAGACATAAGAGATACGGGTTTGATCTCTGGGTCGGGAAGATCCCCTGGAAGAGGGCACAGCAACCCAAATGTTCTGGTATCCTTTTCATTATATGGCATTTATCCCTTCCAGTATTCTTGCCTGGAAAATCCCATGGACAGAGGAGCCTGGTTGGCTACAGTCCATGGGGTTGCAAAGAGTCGGACACAACTGAAACAACTTAGCACTCACAGAAATGACTTGGGAAAAAAAAGAATAGTCAAAGAGTTCTTACACTGCTACGTGTTTTTTTTTTTTTTTTTTCCGTAACTGTAAAAACAAAAGATTTAAAATCTAACTGTTCCATTATTTTTCTAATAATTCAGGATGGTAATAATTTCATCTACAGAATTCAGATTCTAAGTTCCCATGCAGTGTCAACTTCAATGTTTTAGATTTATAAGTTTTCTGACCATCCACGGATCCTCTGTCTTCTCAGTAAGGGCTCTCTATTAATACTACCCTTTCTGTTTCAGTGAACTGGGGGAAGAGGAAAATCCAGAAACACCCCTTTGCTATTAGTCCTGATTCAGTGTGCACAATATGGGCTCTGTGTCTGCTTCATACTTGCTGAGCAACAGAGGGTTAAAATCTTTTATAATATCACCACTCAAATTGCTGTTTACCATGTAAAGTACAGAGTACAGAGTGAGGAGAAAGGCCACAAAGGTCATTATGCTTTGGTGGCAAAAGAGCTATCATTATTTTCATTCTATGCAGTGTCAAGAAGCCATTTATTAAAAGACAAAATTGGAAATTCTCCACTTTGCTCTTTTTGAAGACTGTTCTATTCTATTTCCACAACCTGAGGAAAAGAAAGAAGGCTTTACAAATAGAGCACTGCAATTGTCAGGGTCTTCTGGTGTCCACAGGCTGCCCTCATACAATGACACTATGCTCATTGTTGAGACAACTGAATTTCATTTTTTCCTTACATTAAATTGAAATACTTTAAGTCTTGTTGCTGAAGCTGGTTTCATGAGACTGTCTTACCATTTGGTCAGTCACTGAGGGAAACTAATCACATGAAGTTTTCAGCCTGGAGGAATCTCTCCGCTCTCTGAAGACACATTCTCTTTCATTTGTATGGCATTTATCCCTTTATGCTGTGTATTATAGTTGTTTGTGGCTTATCTTCCCTATTCGATAATAAAAACTCTGTGAGATCTCAGCAAGGCCCATGTCTACTCATCCTAATCCCCTTATCCAGAACTTTACATTGTATATTGTAAATTCTTGATAAATATTTGCTGAATGAATGAATGTGTGGACTGTTTCTATTTTGTACTAACTACAGCTATACAATGATCATACCCAGATGTGTGGGACTTCCAAGCAAATAGAAAGGACTTTCTTCCCTTTTCTTAACTCACAATAAAAGACTTTGCAGTTCTGTTATCCAAAAGTACTTGGATGCATAAAAGAAGAGGAGAAAGATTTTGGCATTTTCCTCACTAACAAAGTCTAAAATATAAGTAATCCTCAGTAACTAGATTTCTGGGCCCCTGTGGATGAGTGGAGAGGTTTAGCTGGAGTTAGTATTGACTGTGAGTACAGGGTAGCCTAGAGTCTTAATACAGGCCTCTTATCATCCTCTAAGCCAAGTGGTGAAAGCTCCAGACTGGTTGGGATCTCATCCATAATTAAGTGGGTTTTAGGTCAGTGTGTTTTTGCATCTTTGTAGGAAGGCTTGAATGTGGCCAGAAAAGGATGACAAACACTAAAGGGCTAGAAAAGTTACTCCAGAACAAGTGGAGAGAAGAATTTTTTTTTTTAATCTTTGATATAATAACAGGATAAATCATGCAAAATAAGAAAGTGGCCATGAAAAAAAGTGGAAGGCTAATATTGAAAAACTTCTCTGAGTAGAAAACCAAGGGAATATATTCAATATTCAGGAAGCTAAGGAGAGAGTTTTTCATCTAGAAAGAAGTCGTCCTAGATTCCAGAACGCATGAATCTTGATTCCTTAGAAATAAAGGTTGGAGGGAGAAAACATAAAAGACAAAGAGATGGATCAAGCAAAAATGGCTAAAGTTGAGGAGGAGAATTGTGGACGCCATGGGATTGGGGTAAAGGAATATGCCTAAGCCCTCTATTAGAAAATCAGATAAGAATTATTGAAATTTGATTAATCAGTTAAACAAGGATACCAGTCATTGTACCAGTTTCTTTTGCTAGGTGATCTGATTTAATCCTCCACTAACTATTCAGGTAGACATTTTTTATCTCCATTTTCCAGATTCTGTAGATAGCGGCTCATATACAGCCATATTCAAGATCACACAGATAGGAAGAAATTGAGAGAGAATTCCAGCTCAGGGGTAATTCAGATGGTTCCTGACACATGGAAGCCCATGCTCTTTCCACTACACTTAATGAACAGAGTTTGCATGCGCCTGGTTTAAATGACTATATCTATATTTACTGCTATATATTCTATTTGTTGTGCTTCCCGATGGCTCAGGAGGTAAAGAATCTTCCTGCCAATGCAGGAGATACAGGAAACACGAGTTCAATCCCTGAGTTAAGAAGATCTCCTGGAGAAGGAAATGGCTACCCTCTCCAGTATTCTTGCCTGGAGAATCCCACGGACAGATAAGAGTGGTGGGCTATGGTCCATGGGGTCATAAAGAGTCAGACACGACTGAAGCGACTGAGCACACACATATACATTCTATTTGTTACCCCGAGGTTTCAATATTAATAACACTGGAATGTATTTAATTTCACAATAAATAAAAGTGAATGAAATCCTTCAGAGGAGAGAAATCAAAAGGGAAATTAGACTATTTGAAGGCATATGTCCCATTTCATGAGGTTGTGACAACAGGAGAAGTACATACTTGGACTCCTGCCACTTCCCCTCATCCCCTTTAGCCCTCAATCCTCTAATTTAAGGAATAGTTTAACTTAGTTACCTCTTACAGGTGAGCCTCACCTCATACCCTGGCCCAATCTTGATTCTAAATGGGGTTGCGGGGCCAGTGTGAAGCCAGATAAAAGAACTTAGTGGTCATTAACCACATTGCTCAGTGAGACCATGACCACTGAAAGAACCACTGGAGACTTTGTTCCTTCTCTCACGTAGGCCTGCATATAACTTGTGCTCCTTCTTCTACTTTAGCCCCTCTAATGTTGTCCTGGCTTCTCTCTCCCTTGACATCCTTGCCTCCAGCTTCAAATCCTTCAAAGGACTGGATTTGTGGACTTTGAACTCTAATAACTCCAATGACTCACTGGTACCCAGTGCCATATCTTACAGATGCTGACCACTACCAGCACTTTCTGTGATTCTATTATTAACAATGAAATCTGTGAACTTTACAAAGCATTGTTACATTTGTTTATTTCTCCCAGTCCTCACAGTCTTGTGTGCTTTGGTACAAGCATTTTCTTACCCTCATTTTAGGGATAAGAAGCCTGAAGAATTTTTACTTGCCCTGGGTCACAAGAATATAAAGTAGCAGAGCTCCTTTTTCTGATTTTCTGACCAGTGCTCTTCAGTCTCTGCCCTGTTGCATTCTGACTATCCTTTCTGTCCACTGGCTGATACACTTGTTTCAGATCTATCTTTGACCTCAAGTTCTCAAAAATTTGCTTTTTTATTTTGCATCTGTGGGTCCACTTCTTTAACTCATTTTCCTCTCTAGCCCAGAGATTCTCAAATTTCCTGGGATGCCTGTTAAAATGTGGCTTCTGAGGCCTCAAACTCAGGGGATGTGATTTAGTATGTGTAAAGGGAGGATGGAGGAATCACCATTTTAATGATTAGTCTAAGTGATTGTGATGGAAGGGAGTCAGAGACCACCCTTTGAGAAATGCTGTTTTAATTATTCTGAAATAAGGCTACAGGCAGACAATCCTCAAAGTGAAAACTGCTGGGGATTCTTGAGTTTGAGTGTTGTGTTGCCTTGAGTTACAGAGCTCTTACACAATGTGACGTGAATAATGTGGAACATTCAATCAACACAGTTGTTCACTGAAATAAAATGTCAACATTTCAAGTCATTTTTTCAAAAGCCTTCTAAAGAATCACTCCCTCTATACATGGTCCTATTTAAAAGGAATTACAGCTGCTCCAACTTTTGTAACTAACACTTCCAAATCTGTCTATAAAATATTTAAAATGAACAAAGTGCAGCTACAGCTATATCTGCAGTAATGTAGAACAGATCCATTGCCTTCAAAATTATGTCTGATTAATTAAAACTAACAGAAAACTTTACTGAATAAGAATGCAATTTTTAAGCAAATAAGCAATGGAACAAATCACAAATGGAAAAATCAATAGATTTGGACTACACAAAAATGGAAAAACTTAAAGCTCAAAAGCCATTACTAAATAAGAAAACTTAAAACACAAGCCACAAACTGGGAAAAATATTTGCAACAAACATTAAAAAGGGATGATCGATTTGAAATACTAAATAGCTCACAAAAATCAAAAAGGAAAATGTGAAAAACACAAGAAAAGAGATGAAAACACATGAGACAAGTTTAAGAACTTAATGGCTAGATTTTTTTTACAGATGTTCAATATTTTAATTTTTTTTTTTTGGTCAATCAAATTAGGAACTTTTAAATGATTATTTGGGAGACAGTTTAGTGTAAAGGACAGGCACACTTAAACTGTTGGTGGCTGGGTAAATTGATACAAACTTTCTTTAAGATATTTTTAAAGTTCTTATCATGTATGTTTTTTGAAAAAAAAAAATTACATACTTAGACCAGCTAAGTTCCTTTGAAGGATTCTAGCCTAATGAGATGATCAGAAATTCAAACAAAGATTACAGAATTATTTTTAAGATGGAAAAATTGGAATCAAACTGAATGTCCAACAATAAAGTATGTGATTTTTAATAAACAACCCATGGTATATTTATCTGACAGAATGTTAAATAACTATTTAGACGGGTGTTTTCAAATACTTAACAGCACTTGAAAATGTTTCAAATATAAGGATACTTTGAAGAGCCAAGACATAGCATTGTATGTATAATATAATCTGAATTAAAAAAAAATATTTTATATGCACTTTAAAAATATGTAAGTAACTGCATCAAAATGCTAACAATCGTTATATCTGAGTATTGAGATTTTTACTCTCTTCTTAGTACTTTGTGCTAGCAATTCTCTACAATGACCATATGTTACTTTTTAAATCAGAAAATGCAACAAATGGTATTTCAAAAGTCCTTCTGAAAGCATAACATAAAGAAGGAAAAGTTGTCAACTTAATTTATAGTTTGCAAGTGACAGAGAACATTCACCACTTGTTTCTGTAGCAGGCACTGAAATCCATTTATGGAATGCCAGTGACCTTATAGTCTCAAGACAACTGCTTATCTGTCTCCCTAATTGAAAGAGAGGAATATGGACTCAAGGCAACAGTCTCTGGGAACAGATGTCTGAAGGAAGATAAAACGATTAGCAGGATAAAGCAAAATAAAATTTTTACTAACATTCCTTGTTTAACTATATTCTAATTTAGAACTCTTAGACCAAAACATTTCTTGTATAATCCACTACCCAAATTGACCAACGTAACATCATAAATACTTATAAGATTTTTTTTAACAGAAAAGACTTTCCTTCAAGATATTTAAGTTGTAATTATAAGAGAAATGTCATATTCCATCCTTAACAGTTGGATGGCTGGGTAGGGGTTAATTTTGGTAATTAAAAGACCGAAAAGGAAGATGACACAGGCTGGGTACTTGACCCAACCCAACAAAGATCAACTTTTCAGGATAAAATACCAAAGAATCTTAGGCATCCATATGAATTTTGTATGTATCACGCTTGATAGACTGATGGGCCAGTGATAATTTTGGTAATACTACTTGCTAGCTGAATACCCACCTAGAGGCAAAAATTCTTCATATGAAAATCAGCATGGAAAATGGTCTTATTGTTTGCTGGGCAAATGAAAACAAAGCAGGGGTCACTTCAGGTAACCTGGAAGGGAGTTAGAGCCAAACTTTTTATCCCAGCCCCATAAGAAGTCACTACTTGAACATTCCCAACTCATAGTGGGGAATTAGATTTGGTGAGTTTAATTCTCCATGTTTAAAAGAAGAGGTTCAAAACTGAGAGATTTTGGGACTTCTATGTGGTCCAATGCTTAAGACTTCACCTTCCAATGTAGGAGGTGCAGGTTTGATCCCTGGTAGGGGAGCTAAGTCATTTATGCCTCATGGCCAAAAAATTGAAGCATAAAACAGAAACTATTGTAACAAATTCAATTAAAGACTTTAAAAATGGTCTACATTAAAAAAAATCTTTAATTAAAAAAAACTGAGAGATTTCAGAGGTTGATGCACTATATCTAATTTATCACAGCTCTGCCCATGGCTAGACATGCCAATTAACACAATGTGTAGTCATTGTATACAGTGTAATTTGAAAGATATTTTAAAGATTATGCATCCAAATCTCCCTTTCCCTATCTCCTCAAAACAGGTTGTCTTGAGGCTGGATATACCAGCATTCACCAAGGCATTTACTGCTTGGGAAGGATGGCAAGGAGTTACCTAATAACACATTAGCAGAGATGAGTTTATCTAACGCAAACCTATCCTTTAGTACTTAGGGAAAGAAAGCAGAGACTGAGAGCACACAAGGAAAGGCAGATATTGTAGGGATCCTATGAAGTGGGGGAAGAGTTACTCAATAACAGAAAAGAATGCATGAAAGAACCCTAAAGACAATTTTGCCTACATGAACTCAACTGACATCTGTTGAACCAGGTACTGTGTCAGCACAGCAAATACAAAGGAAGTGGCCTTCCCTTAGATTTCATGGGGAACTGGGGAATATGCAAATTTGAAAGTTTAGTTGATTCTCACAATCTAGTAAAAGCTCTGGCAGACAATTCAGCCTCTTCTTCATCTTTTATCACACATTTATTTGCTCTATTATGTACCTGGGACTTAGAAACTAGGGACAGGTGCCAATAAGGTGGTATCACTGCCCTCAAGGAGCTTCCTATACCTAGTTTGGAAACATAGACAATCAACAATGACAGCACCATGCTCTGGGTGCCAAGTATGAGATGCTATGAGAGTGCAGAGATAGAACTATTAGCTCTGCCTTATGGAAGCTGGAGAAGTCCCCTCCAAAGATATATCATTTGATGGGGGACTTGAAGGATTGTTAGGGATTTGCTAGTTTAAAAAAGAACACAAGGGACTTCCCTGGCAGTCCAGTGGTTATGACTCTGTGCTTCCATTGCAGGGGGTGTGGGTTCCATCCCTGGTTGGAGAACTAAGATCCCTCATGTCCAGAGGTGTGACCAAAAAAAGGGTTATCTCAGAGAGGGATAGAGGGTACTATTTACTGATACTTTATATATATTTGATCCTTCATTTTCATTCAATAACAACTAACTGAGCACATGCTATATAATATATACCTGGCAGTATGCTCAGGGTCCAATTCTCTGAATATTCTTATGAGGATACAAGGCATATGAAGACTAAATAACTTTCCCAAAACTACACAGAGAGCAAGACACAGATTCAAACCAAGTTCTGACTGTCCTTAAATACACGTTTTCTATCCCACTGCCAAAACCAGATTAGATACGTACAGGCATATTTGGGAAATGATGAAATAGCCGATTTGGTTCAAATATGAGGGAATGTGTGGGTAGGGGGAGAAGTGGCAGCAGACAATCTGTGGAATGTTTCACTAATTTGCATGTTAAAGTTTATATATCTGATCATTTGCATTAAATTTTAGAAAAGAGGAAATAATTCCTTTTTGTGCCTTTTCAAGAAAATTCTGGAACAGGTACAATAATAACTTCTTAAAGGTTTTAGAAACTTATGACCCCACAGTTGAGGAGGAAAATAAATGAAGAAAGAATTAAAATTGATTCTCAATGCACCCATTTTTTACTTGCAATTAAAACACCATGAATATTTATCACCCAGCTTTCCAGACAATATCCCTGAACCCAACCACAAAGGGAACAGTTGTTTAAAGCAAATATGACGATATCAAATAAAGATGACAACTTTCATGTTGCATCATAGCTATATTGCATTTATGTAATTTCATGTTTTAATTTTCCAAAAACCATTGTCAAATTCTGCATATATCTTGAAAATTCATTTCTTAGAAAATTAAATTTCATTAAATCATCTACAACTATATTTAACAGTGTTACAGAAGAAAGTGTTTGCAATAATGTTTAAGTTGTTGAGTGGTGCAAATCACCAGTTTCATGGGCTATCTATTAAGCCTTCAAGGCAATAATTGAAATAACCAATTTTAGTTACCATGGAAAAGAATTGTCTCTTTTACTGAGAATTAAGATGTTGGTTTTAAGTTTGTAGATATTAATAAGATGTTCCAAACCTTCAGAGGATTTTCTTTCCTCCACACAGGTGGTGCTAGTGGTAAAGAATCCACCTGCCAATGTAGGAGACTCGAGAGAAGTGGGTTTAATCCCTGGGTCAGGAAGATTCCCTGGAGGAGAAAATGGCAACCCACTCCAGTATTCTTGCCTGGGAAATTCCATGGACAAAGGAGACTGGCAGGCTACAGTCCATGGGGTCCCAAAGAGTTGGACACAACTTAACAGATATACAAAAAATGGGTTGATACAAATACTAATGGAAGTATTGATTCATTTTTGAAAAATGTATATTTAATTCAAAATGGAAAGTAAGATGGAGGAAAGACCTTAATGTTCTAAATCATTTACAGTAAAATTAATGATGCATATTACTATTTTAAATATTCTAAGATAAATTTTAAAGAAGATAGATTCCTGGATAACTGGCTGTAGTCTGGCATATCCATTCATTTTGGGCATCTTGGGGACTCCAACACATAATCATATGTCATTGAGTGGTAGGAGAGGCTGGTATTCATATCTGGATGTAAAGGAAGTACTGCCAACACTTTGCAGTCTATTATCTATGCCTCTCTTCTTGCTGGGTGTTCGACTCTGTTAAAAGTTGAAACTTACACTGCTCTAGAATGACTATGTCATGCACTTGATTAAGCAGTACCTGCTTCAATCAAAGTAACAAAGAAATTGGAAGTGATAAATAAGCCTAGAATCTGCTTCTCAGATTTGGTGAAGGGAAAGGGCTTACTCTCCTTTAACGAAAGAGAAGGGACTTTTGTATACTCAAAAATAAGGAAAGGGAGAAATGAGAATAAGAAGGCAAACTAGATGAAGACTTTCCACTGTGGGGCAGAATGACCTGTAAAGTGACCTCTTTGCAGACACTGAATTCACTCTTGTTGTAAATAATTTACTCCAGCTTCCCCAGGAATAATGTAGTGACTTTCATGCCTTTTAGAATCAAAGTAATTAATTAATGAAGGTAAAAGTGTTAGGCGCTGAACTGTGTCCAACTCTGCGACCCCATGGACTGTAGCCCCCCAGGCTCCTCTGTCCATGGGATTCTCCAGGCAAGAATACTGGAGTGGGCAGCCATTCCCTTCTCCAGGGGATCTTCACTTACCCAGGGATTAAACCTGGGTCTCCTGCATTGCAGGCAGATTCTTTACCATCTGGGCCACCAGGGAGAGAGCAGACTTAAAAGAGGAGTCCAAATGAGAGATCTTCGCTTTATAGGACCCGTGCAGGTCATTGTCTCAAAAAACAGCAAATCACCTCTACACTGAGCTGCTTTCGGGTTTTCCTTGCCTTCCCTTGCTTCCTTGTCAAGCCCTCATCTTGGATTTGATCCTTAAAACTTGGATTTTGCATTTCTTTTGATTGACAAGGGTTCCTGATCTAGGTCAGTCCCAGTCCTACTTTTGCTCTGTAAGTGAAAGGCTTTGGAGACCCACTTACACCCAACCTGCCATCTGACTTTAGCCAGTACAGTATTGTTGTTGTTGTCTTCTCTTCACCAGGAAACTGACAGTTGGAAGGGACTCTACCCTGCTAAACAGCTTGAGTTAAGGCAAGGTCACTGGAATGCATCAATCTGTAGCATATATGCAAAATCACACTTAAAACTGAATTACATAGAAAGACTATAATCCTCAAAATGTCACTTGGTAAGGTAACTTTAAAAGGACTTTGAACAAACCAAAATATTATGGCAAGTTGTTTTGCACCTGTGAGCCTCTGTTTTAGTGAGTGAAGGGGATGGTCTATAATGTGCCTTCCAACACAAAAATTCTATGATTTTCATTATCCAGCTATTTTAGTTTGTAAATTTGATGCTTCAGGAGACCCTCTATTAAACAAAATTAAAGAAAATGTCAGCCATATGCTGAGTTTTGTTATTAACACATTTATTTTAGAATATATTTCATTTGTTTAAAACTACCTCCCTCCAACACATAATGATTTATATAACCCAGAATTAAGAGTTCATTAGGTAAGACAAGTTGGGCTATAATAGTGCATTTTCTGGAAAATTTGATAAATTAGGCCTCTGTCTATATCCTGCCTAGAGGGTAAACTGAAAATTTGTTATTTTGTATTTGTAATAACAACTGGTTTGACTAAGCTTTTCACTGAAATTATCCTATATTTTAATATCCCTTAGAATATAGCCTGAAAACATTATTTGCTTATAGTCTTCATAGTCCTGAAATATCTATGTTACTAATCCTGGACATCACCTAAAATATTATTAAAGAGGAAGACAGAGTTACACTCTTTCTGTTTCCATTGGCATATATTTCTATTTCATGGGTCCACTGACTTACTCTTCAAAGTTGACAGTGTCATTTGGTGGAAAGAAAGCACCATGTGTAACATTATAAAAATAAATACATGCTACTATACACAGCTAACATTAGATTCTTCATAAGTATAATAAACATGGCTTTTTATCAATGAGATTTACCACTAGTGGGCTAATCAATTTTCCATGAAATTGATGATTTTAATCAGTTGTGCTCCCATGCTTTATTTCTTGGGACAAAGTATAGTGAACATTTCCTGTAAGATCCTATGGTTCTATTTACAGGCTGTAAATGTGAATGTATTCACACACTGTAAGATGGAGATCTATCTCTTCCCCACCCCTACACCTCCCAACTTCTGCATTACCAGCCAAATGATATTGGGAAAACATTACTAAATTCCATAAGCCTTAGTTTTCTCATTCTAAAACGGGGATAATAACACTTCCATTCATGGAATAATCATTAGCCTTATATGAGATAATACATATAAAGTTCCTAGTACAAGTCCTGCCACATAGAAGGAGCTCACTAAGGGATAGTTGTGCGTGGGTGCTCAGTTGCCCAGTCAAGTCTGACTCTCTGCTAGTTGTCATTTTTTCCCCTTGATGGAATTCTGCCATTGTGATCACATTCAAATTTGAAAGGCGACAAAGAAATGAGAGTAGAATACAACTATCCATCAACTGCTTGGTATTAAAGATTGTGAAGACCTAAGATTGTAATGTGCAAAGGGTGCTAATTTCTGTCTTAATATGTTTCATATCTTCAGTCATGAACCAATTCTAATGTAAATACATACACCCCTTTAAGAATACAACTCCACCTGGATAGCAAGTCCATATTGGGGTAAGCACAGGAACCCAGACAGTCAGCAAACTAAGTTGTTTCAGTCCCAGCCTTGTTTTTATAAATAAAGCATTACTGGCATATCACCAAGGCCATTTGTTTATGGCCATTCTCTATGGCTGCTTCTGTACTCTAACAGCCAATTTGAGTAGTTACAACAAAGACTATATGGCCTGTATTCCAAAAATACTTACTATCTGGCCCTTTATAGACAATGTTTTTGACTCCTGACCTAGAATATTCCTAGGAGTCTGATCGCATTTCACATGATATCCTTTCCTGAAGATTCCCAAATATATATTTTTTTAATTTAAAGCTTAGTTTAGTTCTAGATCTACTCCATTACAGCACTAGATGAGATGTATCTTACAACAACAGTGCCAATGTGTAAAAGGGAACCCTCTCTGAATGGACAGGTTTACACTCTACTTACACCTTTGTTAGGCGACCCTATGATACTGACAAATAAACAAACCAGTGGATATACTCTTGGTCCTGAATTATCAAAAAGATGTTTGTTGGTTCAAATGAAGTTTCTGTGACATTTTATAAGGAAACTCTTGGCTATTTAGACCAAATGTACAATTATCTTTCTGGTGGCAATTAGTTACGAAAACATTTGCATGATTTAATCCCTAAATCAAATATAGTCACAGGATTACTTTAACCTTTCTAAAAGTATCAGAGGAGAAATACATCATTTTTTCTTTTTTGTTATCCAGGTTCTGTTTCTGGCTTATTTGATTTGTTAAAATGTTTCTGCAATGTTTAAATCTCTTTTGTAGTAAATTAAAGCACTTTGTCCTTTGTCCTTCTTGCAATGACAGTGACAGACAAGGGATCATTCTAAATAAGATGTAGATGACTTATCTTTCAAGGTCCTTTTGATTTCTGAGTTTAGTTTGTCTCTTGCAATATAGATCTTTCCTATACTTGTATACATGATATATCCTCACTAGTGTGGTTTTCATGTGCTTCAGCAGCCTAATTGTGTCACTCTTTTTTTAATACCAGTTTTATTGAGCTATAACTCACAATACCATACAATTCACCTGCTTAAACGGTACAATTCAATGGGTTTTAGTGTACAGAATTGTGCAACCATCAATTTATTTTAGAACACTTTCAAAGCTGCAAAAGGGAACCCCATTAACAGTAACTCCCCATTTTCCTTCAAATCCACTGATCCCCACCCCAGCCCCCAGCAACAGCAAATCTACTCTTGGTCTCTATGGATTTTCCCTTTTTGTACATTTCAGATAAATAGAATTATATAACATGTGGTTTTTTGTAACTAGCTTCTTTCATTTAGCATCATATTAATATTTTCAAGGTTCACCTATGCTGTAACTTTGTCAATCTCTTTTTAAAGTCACATCTTGCATGTTTAGTAAACATAGACTCAAATATTTATAGCATTTAACCAATAACCTATGTGGTGAAAGCTCTTTTTTCTGTCCCTTGATCCACCCATCTGCCAGCAAATAGTTATAGCATTTAAAAATACTATTATATTCTCTCTCTCATACACTAACACAGATACACACACTCTAATGCACACAGAAACTTTTAAATTCACCAAAATCTGGCAAACCTATTGGAGAATCAAACAAACAGGAATAATAGGCTAAGGGCTTCCCTAATGGTCCAATAATTAAGATTCCACACTTCCACTGCAGGTGGTGAGGGTTCTAGCAAAGATCTTGTATGCCCTGTGGCACTGCAAAAAAAAAAAAAAAAGGCTAGATGTGACTGCCTCTTTAGGAGCCTGATTAGTGGCATGGAAAATTATGGATAATCCCTGTGAATTGGGGGATTTACAATTTATTCCAAGGAGTCTCTAGTATACCTTTGCCAGGCCCTTCTCATAGGAAACCTCCAATATTTGAAATACACTCTGGTGAAGGTTTAGGTTGGATATTTCATTCAAAAGAATGCTTTTATAACCCAGACATACGAAATGGTGAAATCAAGATATATACGTGAGCCAGTGCACTCACCTCTCTTGCCCTATAATTTCAAGCATGTTCATTTTTCCTCTAAAATCAAAATGTGATATATTCCAATTAGTTATGTAAACCTCATGGAGGGGGGAGTGGAGATTAATATGACTATGTCTAAAGTACCTGAGAACTGCTGTAACTAAAACCAAGACCTTCTGTAATTTGCAGTTTAATCATTATACAACAAGATTTGGAAGTCCGTTCAATCTCTAAGTTTAGCAAATACTTTCTCTCTTAAATAGTTTAAATAGGTGAGATCTCAAGCAATCATCTTTTCGTTGAGGTTATCACTGGGCCTTTAGGATAGGCAAATTTGAAGCTCTTGTGTTGCCTATGAGGAAGCAGGAGCCCAATCCCAGAAATGACCCAGAAGCCATCCCTTTTGTTTCTCTCCAGGAATGGAATGCCTGTCCTTTCCATTTAACCTTACCAAGTCTTATGTATCTTTTAAAGACTAACTCAAGTCCTATTGTATAAAAGATGCCTTCTCTGATTACTTTAGCCCAATCATTTTCATTCTTTTCAGAATTCCTACAGCATCCTTTATATATTCTATCTTGAATTATTTTCTGATTATTTTACATGTTGCTTTTGCTACTCAGTCATTATTAGGCTATTAATTCCATCTGTGTTGAGACCATACTTTTTCTATGTGGCTTGTAACATTGGGTGGGCAAAAAGTTCATTTGGTTTTAAGTAAAAATTAAAGACATTTTTCATCTTCTCCAAGAACTTTATTGAACAATATATTCCCCACACGAATAAACTTTTGGGTAAACCCAATATTTAATACAATGTTGAGAACATGATAGACACTTAAAAGAATGCTGCTAAGTCACTTCAGTCGTGTCTGACTCTGTGCGACCCCATAGACAGCAGGCCACCAGGCACCGCCATCCTTGGGATTCTCCAGGCAAGAACAGTGGAGTGGGTTGCCATTTCCTCCTCCAATGCATGAAAGTGAAAAGTGAAACTGAAGTTGCTCAGTCGTGTCCGACTCTTAGTGACCCCACGGACTGCAGCCTACCAGACTTCACCATCCATGGGATTTTCCAGGCAAGAGTACTGGAGTGGGGTGCCATTGCCTTCTCCGAATTAAAAGAATACTGTGGACTGATTACATTTTTAGCAGACAGTCAAAGTTGGCGGGGGGGGGGGGGCATTTTAATTTTGAGGATTTCCAGTGATGATAGTGATCTTCATTGACCTTATATAATAGAAGGTTAATGTTGATCAAATATGTCTTAATCCAGTAAAGACATCATTAGGTTTTTGTCTTTTTTGTGTATGAGTTAGTTTCTTTTTAAAATTTATTTTTAACCTTTATGGCAGAAAGTGAAGAAGAACTAAAGAGCCTCCTCATGAAAGTGAAGAGGAGAGTGAAAAAGTTGGCTTAAAACTCAACATTTAAAAAACTAAGATCATGACATCTGGTCCCATCACTTCATGGCAAATAGATGGGCAAGCAATAGGAACAGTGACAAACTTTATTTTCTTGGGCTCTCAGGAAGGGTGGCAGTGAGGAGATACCCCTCGTCCAAGGTAAGGAGCAGCAGCTGAACTTTGCTGGAGCAGCTGTGAAGAGATACCCTACGTCCAAGGTAAGAGAAACCCAAGTAAGACGGTAGGTGTTGCAAGAGGGCATCAGAGGGCAGACACTGAAACCATACTCACAGGAAACTAGTCAATCTAATAACAGTAGGACCACAGCCTTGTCTAACTCAATGAAAATAAGCCATACTTGTGGGGCAACCCAAGACGGGCGGGTCATGGTGGAGAGATCTGACAGAATGTGGTCCACTGGAGAAGGGAATGGAAAACCACTTCAGTATTCTTGCCTTGAAAACCCCATGAACAGTATGAAAAGGCAAAATGATAGGATACTGAGGGAGGAACTCCCCAGGTCAGTAGGTGCCCAATATGCTACTGGAGATCAGTGGAGAAATAACTCCAGAAAGAATGAAGGGATGGAGCCAAAGCAAAAACAATACCCAGCTGTGGATGTGACTGGTGATAGAAGCAAGGTCCGATGCTGTAAAGAGCAATATTGCATAGGAACCTGGAATGTCAGGTCCATGAACCAAGGCAGATTGGAAGTGGTCAAACAAGAGATGGCAAGAGTGAATGTCAACATTCTAGGAATCAGCGAACTCAAATGGACTGGAATGGGTGAATTTAACTCAGATGACCATTATATCTACTACTGCAGGCAGGAATCCCTCAGAAGAAATGGAGTAGCCATCATGGTCAACAAAAGAGTGTGAAATGCAGTACTTGAATGCAATCTCAAAAACGAGAGAATGATCTCTGTTCGTTTCCAAGGTAAACCATTCAATATCACACTAATCCAAGTCTATGCCCCATCCAGTAATGCTGAAGAAGCTGAAGTTGAATGGCTCTATGAAGACCTACAAGACCTTTTAGAACTAACACCCAAAGGAGATGTCCTTTTCATTATAGGGGACTGGAATGCAAAAGTAGGAAGTCAAGAAACCTGGAGTAACAGGCAAATTTGGCCTTGGAATACGGAATGAAGCAGGGCAAAGACCAATAGAGTTTTGCCAAGAAAATGCACTGGTCATAGGAAACACCCTCTTCGAACAACACAAGAGAAGACTCTACACATGGACGTCACCAGATGGTCAACACTGAAATCAGATTGATTATGTTCTTTGCAGTCAAAGATGGAGAAGCTCTATACAGTCAACAAAAACAATACTGGGAGCTGACTGTGGCTCAGATCATGAACTCCTTACTGCCAACTTCAGACTTACATTGAAGAAAGTAAGGAAAACCACTAGACCATTCAGGTTTGACCTAAATCAAATCCCTTATGATTATACAGTGGAAGAGAGAAATAGATTTAAGGGCCTAGATCTGATAGATAGAGTGCCTGATGAACTATGGAATGAGGTTTGTGACATTGTACAGAAGACAGGGATCGAGACCATCCCCATGGAAAAGAAATGCAAAAAAGCAAAATGGCTGTCTGGGGAGGCCTTACAAATAGCTGTTAAAAGAAGAGAAGCAAAAAGCAAAGGAGAAAAGGAAAGATATAAGCATCTGAATGCAGAGTTCTAAGGAATAGCAAGAAGAGATAAGAAAGCCTTCCTCAGCTATCAATGTAAAGAAATAGAGGAAAACAACAGAATGGGAAAGACTAGAGATCTCTTCAAGAAAATTAGAGATACCAAGGGGACATTTCATGCAAAGATGGGCTCAATAAAGGACAGAAATGGTATGGACCTAACAGAAGCAGAAGATATTAAGAAGAGGTGGCAAGAATACACAGAAGAACTGTACAAAAAAGATCTTCATGACCGAGATAATCACGATGGTGTGATCACTGACCTAGAGCCAGACATCCTGGAATGTGAAATCAAGTGGGCCTTAGAAAGTATCACTATGAACAAAGCTAGTGGAGGTGATGGAATTCCGGTGGAGCTATTTTAAATCCTGAAGGATGATGCTGTGAAAGTGCTGCACTCACTATGCCAGCAAATTTGGAAAACTCAGCAGTGGCCACAGGACTGGAAAAGGTCAGTTTTCATTCCAATCCCAAAGAAAGGCGATGTCAAAGAATGCTCAAACTACCGCACAACTGCACTCATCTCACACGCTAGTAAAGTAATGCTCAAAATTCTCCAACCCAGGCTTCAGCAATATGTGAACCGTGAACTTCCAGATGTTCAAGCTGGTTTTAGAAGAGGCAGAGGAACCAGAGATCAAATTGCCAACATCCTCTGGATCATGGAAAAAGCAAGAGCATTCCAGAAAAACATCTATTTCTGCTTTACTGACTATACCAAAGCCTTTGACTGTGTGGATCACAATAAACTGTGGAAAATTCTGAAAGAGATGGGAATACCAGACCACCTGACCTGCCTCTTGAGAAATCTGTATGCAGGTCAGGAAGCCACAGTTAGAACTGGACATGGAACAACAGACTGGTTCCAAATAGGAAAAGGAGTACGTCAAGGCTGTATATTGTCACCCTGCTTATTTAACTTATATGCAGAGTACATCATGAGAAACACTGGACTGGAAGAAGCACAATCTGGAATCAAGATTGCCGGGAGAAATATCAATAACCTCAGATATGCAGATGACACCACCCTTATGGCAGAAAGTGAAGAGGAACTAAAAAGCCTCTTGATGAAAGCGAAAGTGGAGAGTGAAAAAGTTGGCTTAAAGCTCAACATTCAGAAAACGAAGATCATGGCATCCGGTCCCATCACTTCATGGGCAATAGATGGGGAAAGAGTGGAAACAGTGCCAGACTTTATTTTTGGGGGCTCCACATCACTGCAGATGGTGACTGAAGCCATGAGATTAAGACGCTTACTCCTTGGAAGGAAAGTTATGACCAACCTAGATAGCATATTCAAAAGCAGAGACATTATTTTGCCAACAAAGGTCCGTCTAGTCAAGGCTATGGTTTTTCCTGTGGTCATGTATGGATGTGAGAGTTGTACTGTGAAGAAGGCTTAGCGCCGAAGAATTGATGCTTTTGAACTGTGGTGTTGGAGAAGACTCTTGAGAGTCCCTTGGACTGCAGGGAGATCCAACCAGTCCATCCTAAAGGAAATCAGTCCTGAATATTCATTGGAAGGACTGATGTTGAAGCTGAAACTCCAATACTTTGGCCACCTGATGTGAAGAGTTGACTCATTTGAAAAGACCCTGATGCTGGGAAAGATTGAAGGCAGGAGGAGAAGGGGACGACAGAGGATGAGATGGTTGGATGGCATCACTGCCTCAATGGAGATGAGTTTGAGCAAGCTCTGGGAGTTGGTGATGGACAGGGAAACCTGGCGTGCTGCAGACCCTGGGGTCGCAAAGAGTCAGACATGACTGAGCAACTGAACCAAACTGATAGTTGAATCACAATGTTGTGTTAATTACTGCTGTACAGCAAAGTGATTCAGTTATACATATATATATATATATATTCATTTTCATATTCTTTTCCATTATGGTTTATCGTAAGACATTGAATATGGTTCCCTGTGCTATATATTAGGACCTTGCTGTTTATTCTGATTTTTTTTTGTCTTTCTTTTTTTTAAAACAAGTGGAAATCTGAAAATACTCTTGGACATGTCATAATTATTTATGAAAACCTGCTTGTAAGATGATTGGCACGTTTTAGGAGACATTCAGATTCTTAGTAACCTTTGAGGTTTGAAAAATATTTGAAAGTACCTATTTAAGGAATTAACACATATGCTTATATATGTGTACATTTTGAGTTGGAAAAATGAAAACACCCCTCACTTAGTAAACAATGAAGACAACTGCTCAAATTTTTATATTCTAGATCAAGAATTTTCCAGCTCTACCAAGATTTTCTCCATGTCTAATATTGTAACGGTAAAAAATCTTTTAAAATTCCACTTAATTTTTTTAAAATTCCAGTTTCACTGTAATGTGAAATGTCCACTCTGTGGACATTAAACTGTTATTTTTAATAAGATGTGACATGTTGAATAAAAAGAATAACTGATGATCCATCCAAGAACCTAAAGTATCATAACACTTCTAGGTAGGAAGTTAGGTATGAGCAATGAGGGATGGCTTAGCAGAAAAGGATGTAAGCCAATCTCTAAACCCCATCCCAGACATATCTAGAAATCCTCACAGATATGGTACAAAAATAACCACAGAGAGTTTTCCAACTCCTGCACATGCTACCCTAGGCACACAGTAGATACAAACTAACTTCTTAATGTATCAGTACAATAGGGCTGATACATTGATGACATGTGCAATACAGCCGTTTTTATGTAACTTGCACTTGTCAATCAACCTTGAGCCTAGCCCATTTGCATTCCCTTTCCCTATTGGTGGTGGTTACCAAGCCTTATTTTGCACAAGGCAGATCCAAGAGGAAGAGATGGGGAGTATAAAAAGAGAAGCCAAGAGGGATCATGGCTACTCCTTTGGGGCAGCCCACTCCCATGTCTTGGAGGTGTAATATCTGCTGTCTGTTTAATAAAAGATCTATCTGCTTGAGCTGTAACTGAGCTGTAACCAGCCTGTTGTTTTGAATCCTTATTATGACAAGACAGGAGCTGAGAAATCCTGCCTGCTTGAGCTGTAATTAGTCCGTTATTCCAAATCTGTTATGACGAGACAAGAATTGAGGGAGATAAATAAACCAATCTGACAACATGGTAAACAATTATCATATAAATCATAAGATGAAAGAAAAATAGATTGGTTCCTGGAAATGAAATGATACATTAAGAAGTAATTAGTTAAAAAATAGATTGGTACACAATCATACATTTAGACACTGAGAAAACAGATGAATTCAAAAAAATTATTTAGTATTGAATTGAACACGAATCCTTAGTTCTTACTTACACAATGGTTGTATAGTAAAGCCACATTTTAGTAGACCATAAAAAGGAGGTTTATATATATATATATATATATATATATATATAAAAGAAGTGGATAAAAAGGAAAAAATATAATTTGCCCTAGGAAAATTTCTGGAAAAAACTCAGACTATGTGCACACAATAAGTTGTTTACTGAGCAGAGTGTTCATCAGAGCTATAGGAAAAAGAGCAAAGAAAGGATGTTCTCGTGGAAACGAGGAAAGAAAGGTAGATTGGATAAAGATAAAACCTATGGGGAAACTTGGATCCTCCTATGATATCAAAGGAATACAGGAAGAAGAAATTATTTTTAAAATTTTGTGATGTTGATTTTAAGTTATTACAAAGACATGTGGGGCTGACAATTGGAGATGGAAGCAAAGGGAAAATATTTAAGCTATTAATTCAAAAGATCTGTGAGAGATTTAGGTATAGAGCCTTTTGTTTTTGTTTTTACAAGAATAGAAACATAAAATATCCATTAGTTCAAAACCACCTACTGAACTCCTGTGTGCTCGGTGCTATGCATGGTGCTGTTAAGGTGAGTTAGAACTCAGAATATTATCAAAAAGATAAGAAACAACAAGTGTTGGAGAGGGTGTGGAAAGAAGGGCACACCCGTGCACTGTTGGTGGGAATGTAAATTGGTACAGCCACTATGGAAAATAATATAGAGATGCCTCAAAACACTAAGAATAGAACTATCATTCAATCCAGCAGTTCCACTTCTGGGTATTTATCCAAAGAAAACAAAAACACTAATTTGAAAGATACATGCATTCATATGTTTATTGCAGCATTATTTCCAATAGCCACAATATGGGAAGGAACCCAGTGAAAGTCAAAGTTGTTCAGTCATGTCCAACTCTTTATGACCCCATGGACTGTAGCCTGCCAGGCTCCTCTGTCCATGGAATTCTGCAGGCCAGAGTACTGGAGAGGGAAACCATTCCCTTCTCCAGCGGAATCTTCTCAAACCAGGGATCAAACCCATGTCTCCTACATCTCCTGCACTGCAAGCAGATTCTTTATTGCTGAGCCACCAGGGAAGCCCACAATGGAATATTACTCATCCATGAAAAAGAATGAAATCTTACCATTTGTGGCAACATCGATCAACCTGGAGGATATTATGCTAAGTGAAATAAGACAGGCAAAAACAAATACCATATGATTTCACTTATATGTGAAATCTAAAATAACAGAACAAATAAACAAAACATAAATAGGCTTAGAAATACAGAGAACAAACTAGGAGTTGCCAGAATGGAGGGGCATGGGGGAATGAGTGAAACAGGTGTAGAGGAATAAGAAGTACAAGCTTCCAGCTATAAAATAAATTTCATGGGGATATTATGTACATGTATGGAATATAGTCAATATCGTAAAAACTTTTGATGATAACTGGACTTGTGATCATCTCGTAATGTATAAAAGTATCAAATCAACATGTTGTACCCCTGAAACTAATATAATTTGTTTGTTAATTATAACTCAATTTTTAAAATATGAATAAGATTCAAAAACCTGCCTTTGAGCTTCTGAAAGAGACCCTGAAGATCATCTGTGCAAGATTCTTTTATATGGATAGAAAAAACTATGAACTTTGGGTTACTTTGTGAATGATTCTATATGTCTTAAACTGACAGTTTGAAAGATCAGAATGAAATGCAGTTTTATTAGAGCTTTGAGTCCAAGGCCCCTTTCCTAGAGCAAAACACTAACCTCTGAAAAGAACTTTTAGATTTTGGGTAACACAAAAGTAGCTTAGTTACATCAAAATAGCTATTTTAGGAATTTTCATTAAAATGGAGTTCTACTTGGATTTTATTGTTGAGCTTGTTAAACAGGAATCTCAACCACCATCCAAATAGGGCATGTTTTATCTGTTGGAAACTATGGAGGCAGTGAGATGTAGTGCTACTGTCTGCGCACCCCATGGCTTTGAAATTATGACCACCGAACTTCTAGTAAAGTGACATTTCTTGACCACAAACTCTTGTTGAATTCTGACATCCTTAGTGTTAGTAAGTAAATTAAAGCTTATGTAAAGCTCCTATGTAAGTTTTTTAACAAAACAAAACAAAACAGGAAAGCCTAAATAGCATATCCTTAGGATTCTTAATATTTTGACTTATTCTAAACTCTAACACTTGAAAAATATACTAAAATAGAATACTAAGGTAATTGAGACAAATATACCTATTCTTGAAAATTTAGCTTGAAGAGTCCCTTCATACAGACATTCTAAGTCTGTAAATTTAAGTTTTAAAGCTGCTGCTGCTGCTAAGTCACTTTAGTAGTGTCCGACTCTGTGTGACCTCATAGATGGCGGCCCACCAGGCTCCCCCATCCCTGGGATTCTCCAGGCAAGAACACTGAAGTGGGTTGCCATTTCCTTCTCCAAAGCAGGAAGGTGAAAAGTGAAAGTGAAGTCGCTCAGCCATGTCGGACTCTTAGTGACCCCATGGACTGCAGCCTACCAGGCTCCTCCATCCATGGGATTTTCCAGGCAAGAGTACTGGAATGGGTCACCATTGCCTTCTCCCAATTTTAAAGCAGGTGGACTGTAAAGCTAGGGAACTCTACTCAGTGCTCTGTGGTGACCTAAATGGGAAGGAAACCCAAAAAAGAGGGGATATACATATATGTATAGCTGATTCGCTTGGCTATACAGTAGAAACTAACACAACATTGTAAAGCAACCAAACTCCAAAAAAATTAAATGAGACTGGAAGCTCTTCAGGAGTGATTTACAGACAACATAAAATGTAGAAAACTAAAGTACTGTATCAGTGTATCTAGAAATTTTGTGTAAAGAATTCCAGAAACCATACCAAACCTTGGGCTATTACTGAAAATTAGAAATCTCATTTTGGAGCCTTTTGTAAATGTGTGTAGCGATAGAGTGCACAGTTCACACAATGTGAACATATTGAAATTGGTACTTTTATGCTGACCCTAGCCTGACCCAGTACAAAATCTCTCACACCAGAAATTTAATATTTCTGAAAGCTTGATGATTGCCCTCTCATTTATTTTTCACCTTTCTGTGCCTTTCATATGTTCTTCCAGCTGGTTAATTATTAATTAATATTTAACAAGGCTTTTTCACAATGCCAATTCCTTCTCTGCTAGTATAGCCTTTAGGCAGTATATGAACTCTCCTTCTATGCCCATTTAAGAAGTCAGGACACTCACTATAGGTTAATTTCTCTAAAGAAATCCAGAACAGCAGATGAAGGGAGGTTTCCTCGACAAGACCATTCAATGTTTCAGGCCACTCTGAATTTAGTAGATTTTCCTAGTGCATATAAAATGAAATGGATTTGAACCAACTTAAAATTCTTAAAAAAATTTCCAAGCACACATTGCCTGAACAAAATGGTTGCGACTGAAACGGGAAAGGGCTTAGCCTTTCGCTTCTTGTGCCACAAGCCAGTCTCTTGATTCCAAAGACTGGAATGCAGATAAGCAGGGAAAACCTCAGCGCACGGTAATGAAAGAGGTCAGCTATGACACAGAGGCCAAGAAGAAGAAAAGATACTCTAGGAAGCAGGAGTATGTCTCCAAGTTTTCTCTGGTGAAAGGAGATTGATGAGAATTGACATCTGTTTACAGTCAACCAACTGGAACCACGTAACTTTCACGTCCCTCCCCACCTCCACCCCTCACTCCTTTCCACATGGACAAACAGACCACACAGGTGATTTTGGCCAACAATGTACTTGGCATGAAACCCAAAACATGAGAGCCTCTTCCTGTCCATGTATCTGCTCCAGAGAACTAGTTAGAAAGGGAAGATTGCTGAGGTTTTCCCTCTGCGTTGCTCCGCACCTGAGCTGATTGGAGCCGAAGAGACTACTGATGTATACTAGTAACGTCCCTTCCCACGTCCAGATTCTTTTTATGATTCTAGGTTGAAACTGTACTCTCCAGACTTAAATAGGGTCTTGGTAACGTTCAAACTCTCACTCCCACATTCTCATCTTTTCACGTATTGTACACGGTTTTTGAGAACGTGGTACCCCAGCCAGGCCTTGAGGACTTCTTGTCTCTTCGGAGCTAGGGAAGGGGAGAAAGGGAGCAGAGGACCAATCTCCGCTCCCAGCCGTAGTTACAGTCCCCATCCCTCCAAGGCGCCCATCCCTGTGCCTTTTGTCCCAACACCCCACCCAGATGATGTGACAGGCTCGTGGCCCAATCCCCTTCCTGGTTCCCAGGCCGACTGCTAGCACCACCCGAGCCAATGGCGGCGGCCGAGGGGCGGAGGGCCTGGCAGAAGGGGCGGGAGCGCTGGCTTTAGAACCACAGCCGCAAAGATTCCGAGCGGCAGAAGTTGTCTGAGTGCGTCGGGCGGAGACAGCTGGGCCAGATCCGGTACTCTGCGACTTTCTGTAAGTGCTCTGCAGGTACAGGAGGGCACGAGGGGAGCAGGGTCCCTGAGCGTGGGCAGGAGCGGGTCCAGAAGAGAGCATCTCCAGGAACCTCGGCGGGAACATGCCTGGCACGGGGGGCGGGGGCCTGAGAGGGAGGCTGGAGAGATTTCTGTCCCAGCCTTGGGCGCCAAAGCGACCGTTCGCAGCAGGGATGGGTGGGAATGACCTAGTGTTCCCCATGACTGCTACCCGCCGCAGACACGTTTTCTGACGTTCACTGGGGGAGATGGTGTTTTCTCAATAGTTGCTCTTAACTTGTTGCCAACCTTGGGCTTGAGTCCTTGACGCCAACCCTTGCCCTTCTTCCCTTTACCGGCGGCGGCCCCGAAGTAGAAACCCAGCGCCTAAACTTCCCTCGATCGTCCTTCTCCAGCTACTGCCACCCTCCTTCCCCCGCCTCCGCCGGCTCCGGACTCAGGAAATCCCGGAGCTCGCCGCCTGCTACGCCTCCAGCACCGGCTCGCCCGCCGCCGGTGACCTCGCAGGCTCACCTCGGGCCCCGGCTCCGCGGGGTGCGGTGGCCCAGGGAGAGAACGAGGCTCTGGTCGCCTGCCTTCCGCCTGCTTCCCTGGCCAGTAGCGATCGCTTAGCAATCGCACCGCGTCTCCCTATGAGTAAGCACTTTTTTCCTTTCAGTAGCAGGACATCCCCATGCCATTAGGATAGTACCTTTCCGTTCTTCACTCTCCCGATTCCTCGCCGCCCCGTCTGCTCTTTTCTCAGCTCCTCTGGCTCCGCACCCTCGAGCGCACACGGTCCCGGCGGCTCGGGAGACAGAGTCGAAAGGGACGGTGGGAGAGGGGCAACAGCCCCCTTCTCCCACACAGCTGCACTTGCCAGTGTTTACTTTTCCGCACCCGCAGTACTTAGCGCCCTAATGAGCGGCGGGGTTGGGGGGCGGGGAACGCCGACCACCCGCGCCCTGGCTTCTCGCCAGTCCCAAAGTTGCCGCCGCCGCCGCCGCTGCTGCTACTGGCTTTAATGTGCTGGCGGCTCCAACCGCCGGGCTTCTGGGCAGAAGATCCCAGCCTGGGAGGTGGAGTGAACTTAAGGCTTTAAGATACTTCCCGTACGCGACGCTTCTTGCTCCACACCTTATCTGCATGACATCCTGGTTGGTGCTCAAGGTTGAGTTTAGAATTAATTCTCCGTTTAGGATCAGATAGACAGGATGCTGGGGGTACTCGACTTGTTACTGGGGATGAGGGTGGGGACTGGGAAGACAGCTTGGCAGGCCGCACAGTAGGTACCTAGGTGAAATGAAAAACTACTGAGAGATAAGCAGATAGTCCGCTTTATAAGATGTCACAGTGTATTTGGGCGCCTAAACTGGATCCTGAAGATGCAGTTTAGAGCGAATTCCAACATACTGGCGGACACATGCCAATTGGCATCACGTGCCCCAAGTCTCTGATGCCCCTGGGGTCATGATCACATGACTTCTTTTGACTTTAAAACTGGAATGTAATGGCTGAAGTCCATTTTCCCAAAAATACGCGACCAAAAAGGGGAGAGGGTGTGAACTAGCCTCTACTCAAGGGAATTCTACTTGGATGTGGATGAGGGGAACAGAAAGGGAATTTGGTGCTCAGATTTTATCCAGAATAAAAACAGAAGCTGTTTTGAAAATAAGGGCTTGAAATATGTTTGTGCTGGGATATATGTCTCCCCTGTGGCTCTTCAATCTAGTTACAGCTTTTCTGAATTTTAAAAATATCTTACTAATTATTTCCTGGGAAAATTGTCCTTTTATTCACCCCCTGTTTCATTCTGAAATGATTGATTTGAAGCCATATCCCATAAGATAGTGTTTTCCCATAAGACAGTGTTTTTAAAAAATTAGGCTTTGTCCATGT
The DNA here is from genome assembly GCF_055505025.1 of Bos grunniens. NCBI lineage: Eukaryota > Metazoa > Chordata > Mammalia > Artiodactyla > Bovidae > Bos > Bos grunniens. The sequence continues at coordinate 79,209,354 of NC_141194.1, read as the reverse complement.
ACCTAGGTCTGGCCTATATTCCAGTTGAACTGTTCTCTATATTAGGCATCTGCTTGAAAGTGGTGGATAATCTCTTGGCTAAAATTAACCATCAGTTACTGTGGTTTGAAATTGGATCAGAAATAAGGCACAAAAACAGTGGACACTAAATTTGAGAAATGGAGCTGACTGGGTTTGTGCCTCTCAATACTTTAGCAGAATAATGAGATGCCACAGAAACAAGTTCTGTAAGGACCAATACCCACCCAAGTGACCCAAGTTAAGACTACTGTTGGAAAACCGTTACGGTTTTTGTGATTTAGATTATGTATTGCAGAGTACAGAAATGGGCAGCAGAATCTCTGAGGTCAAGAGTTTAAATGCTTTACTTATTTACAAAAATGGATCCAGTTGACACATATTCAGTCTTGAAAACAACTAGGGCAGCTAAAAATGAAACTGGAAACAGTTAAGAGATTTTGACTTTGTATGCTTTAGCCAAAAACCCTTTGTCTACGTACTGCAGCAACCTCTGAATGACTTGAGCACTCCATTTTCATGCTGTGCATGGGTTTCTGAGCCTAAAAACTAGAACAACTTTAAAGCACATAGCTCTGACCGCTAGGCTTAACCTGGCAGCGCAGATTAGCTGGAAGTGGACTCAAGCTGCACCTGAGTTCATTGGGAGTTAAGGACACACTGCTAGATAGACCCCCCTAGTGGAAGTGAGGTGATAATATAATTTTAGATTGAACTAATAAATATTTAACCTTAAAAAAAGAAACAGTACAACTATCCAACTAGGTTAAAGTGGTAGGGAGTTAAGTTCTTTTTAAAATAACATTAACTCATGTCAAAACAGGATCCTCACTAGGCTCTCTGTCCACAGTCTTTTGTCTCGGAGGTGTCCACTTGTTTAAAACTACTGACTTCATTTTTCAGTGGTATGCTCTTATGAACCCAGGCTTTCATCAAAATTAGAGGATTATGAGTCTAATACTTAATTTCTATTGTTAGATCTAGAAGGTGATCAAACTCTTTGTCTAGGGTGGGAGAGCCAAATAAATTATGCTTTGCCTCCATGGGGTCGCAAAAGAGTGGGACACTACTTAGCAACTAAACAACAACTTGATTTTACACAGATAATCAACACTCAGGTTGAAGGAATCCAATCTGATGGCATCATTTAGGGTCAGTTGCTAAAAATGTCTAGGCTTAATACATTTTGGGTAAAAGGATTAATTATGACTAGTGAGTAATATTTGGGTTGAGATTAAGTTTCTTCTACAAATGGTTACAAGTACATTAGACTTAACTGTGACTATTTATACTGGCAGAATGTCAGTATCCAGGGCACTATCAGGAACTACATGGAAATTTTTGTTGTTCTTCAGTCATGTCCGACTCTTTGCGACCCCATGGACTGGCAAGTCAGGCTTCCCTGTCCTTCACTGTCTCCTGGAGTTTGCTCAAATTCATGTCCACTGAGTCGATGTCTCTCCAAGGCAAACAGTGTGACTGTTACTGAAAAGAAGTGGGTAGTAGCTTCACCATGGTGTTTGAGCACTAAGGAGATTCTTTTTGGTGAAACTGACAGAGAAAATAAAGGAAATCCACTGCAATTTTTCCATATTCTGTTTTAGGCATTTCTGCTTGCCTATCCAAGAAATATACTAACATAATAATATTCTTGGCACATATGACAAATTTGTGAATTTGCTACTGTGTGACTAATGTTATTTCTTTAAAATATAGACCATTTCTGTCATTCCTTATCAGAATTTATCATAATCTAGGTGGAATGTATATGCAAAACTGTTTGTTTTTGCTGTTTAGTACAGATTCCAGAAGTAGCAGATATAAAATTGAAAACAAACATCTAACATCTATCAATACATGACGACTTGGGTATCTGTTTTTGGAATCACTTTGTAATTGCTCATGCTGTTTTGGTGAATAGTAATCCGGGGGGAAAGTTTGATGTGTGAAAATAATAAAACTCAGTTTAGAAGAAAACAGCTAGATCACATTTTGAGTCTATATAATTATTCTAGGGAATGACATACCATATAATGTATGTTCAATGTGTTGGTGGTTTCAAAAGTTTTTCGGATACATTATACTGTTGGAAGATCTTTTAGATACCAGTGGTCATGACTCGCTGTTTTTAGTTATGAGAGAGCTTTGGTTAAAATTATGGCCTAGAAATATTAAAAATAGTCTAATCATGAAATGTCATTCTCAGGAAAAGATCTGATAATACTTGGGCCAACTGGTAGTTATGGAGGTGACAGTTTCCAAAATTTTAATATGTTTAATAACATTGAATTTGCCATATTCTTAGCACTTGAAAGACAAATATTGCTGAGTATAAACTGTTTTAGGGATGAAAAAGTATTGCTGTTAAATGAAAATTGCAACGGTAAGGGGGAAGTATGTTGGACTTCCTTCAAAAGAACTAGATTCTAGACATGGTTCTGCCACTGACTCATAATTTGACTTTGAGAAAGTCACTAAAGATTATTACATTATTATATAACATTGAGTACATATGTGTGCCAGACACCACACATTTTCTCATTTATAAACTGAGGGCATGGCTCAAGGACTTTGTGTCTTTTATATAGAAATAGTATCGCTTATTTCAATTTTATTTATCAGTTGATTTGTTTGCCAATTTTAATGCAACTATATTGCATGCTAAGTTGCTTCAGTCATGTCCAACTCTTTGCTACCCTATGGACTATAGGGTGCCAGGTTCCTCTGTCCATGATATTGTCCAGGCAGGAATACTGGAGTGGTTGCCATGTTCTCCTCCAGGGGATCTTCCCAACCCAGGGATTGAACCCTAGTTTCTTATGTCTCCTGAATTGGCAGGTGGGTTCTTTACCACTAGCACCACCTGAGAAGCAACTGTATTTAAGCTAAATACCTTGTTGGAGAATTGGTGACTATATAGGAAGATGATCACTGGTGGCTTATGCAGTGACTAATGTTATTTCTTTAAAATATAGACCATTTCTGTCATTCCTTATCAGAGATTTTTGGCACATTAAACTTTCTGATCTTATATTGTAAGAAAGCTTAATTTTTCTTAGCAGTCTAGAAATTGGTTTGATGATAAGGTGGTAGTGTTGTTTACTGGAAAAAACTCCAGGGTCTTTTAATCCTCTACAGTTCGCACAGATAGGCCATCTTAAGTAAATTATGGAAGTTCTCTGTGTTCATATCTGGATTTTACTTTATTTGTAAACCATCTGTTTCCGATCTACGTATTTCACAGGGATGCTGAAAGGATAAATGAGCTATGTAAACCTTGGCTCTTCAGCAGACAGGTGCTATATAAATTCAAAGCACTGTAGTAGTATATCATAGAAGCACCAAAGTTTTAACAAGAGTTTACAGAAATAGAATTCTCATCACTTAAGTCTTGCCACATTTTTACTTGTCTGTAATAGTCTCCAACCATCCACTTTTACAAGCTAAGAAGAAATAAAGCCAGACATAATAAAATGAAAAATAAGAGAAATGGTTGATAACAAGAGCATTAAGCCCTATACATGTAATACTTTGTTATATTCTTTTCCCTCAAATATTGTGCCAAGTAGCCGTTAAAGCCATTAATGTGGTGTGGGTTTTTTTTCTTACTTTTCCCAAGCAACTATAGAGCAGTATTTTGGCATTCATTGCTAAAGCTTACAAAGCACTTTGGCTTATCATACTTCATGTTTTTTGATTGCCTGTTATAGGAGGTTTTGTGTAAAACTGCGCATGAAAAATCAAATGTTTCTCTGTGTAATTGCACTCTAAATTGCATATGTTAAGTATGGAAAAGTACATAATGAAGGAGATAATCTGTATGTTTAAGTATCATGCCATCATTAACACAGAAAAGGTGAGAAGTGAATGTAGATTTTCTTTTGAAAAACAAACCTTGGGCTAGATAACTTCTGAGGGGTTGTTTTAAACCCCCACCCTCAAAATTGTTAACTTGGAATTAATTTTCAATGTCTGTTGTCATCTTGCCAGTTACATAATGGTTCTTTAACTCTGTCATTCTTTGCATTATCATATGTTTTTATTTTATTAAAATTATGTTTGATATCATTTGTTAAAATATCATTTGTGAAGTAACAGTATCTAATGAAATTGAAATAAGCAGAAAGCCTTAAGTTAAAGGACTTTTGAAATTAACTGGTATCGTGTGGCTAGTTCTGAAGAGAAGGTTCTTTTTGCTAAAAGAAATAATTTTCTTTTGTAAAATCTGATCTCATTTCTACCATCTCTGGTTTAAAAAATAGCAAATCATTTTTTGTAATCTTGTAACCCAGTTATTGAAAATAAAATTTTGATTCTCTTAAGCTGTTTTTAGTTTATATGTATATATATATTTATATAAAATATAAATACTTTCTATAAAATAGAATTTGTGAGGACAGTATAATAGCTTTGAATATTCATATTATTACATTCTACATTATATGCTCTAATTACATAGTGTTGTGCTCATATTGACATTCTGCTATTGACACTGAATTATAATATTAATACATTGTCCTTTATAGATGAATGTAATTTTTAAGCTTTTTTTCTGTATTTATTTACTTGCTTATATGTCCTTGTTTTTGCCATTTCTTAATGTCTTTTTGACATTTTGGAGCTTGTATTTCAGTGAGGGAGAATTTCCATTTAAGACTGCTTTCTCGGAGGTAAAAATGACAAGAGATGATTCCTTCAGTATATCCTATTGCTATAATAGTCAATAGGTATATTTAGTTAATCTGCTGGAAAAGTGTCTTAAGTAGTGTGTACTTCAGATGTTTTTAATCACTTTATGTTGGATTAAAAAATACAAGGGCACTGTAAAAATATTAGAAGAAAGCAAAAATTTTTATAAAGAATAAAAGAAAAGATTACTTGTAATCATACCACCTGTTCATATTTTTTAATCTGTTTCCTGTATAGAAAGTTAAATATTTTAAACATTGGGATCATGTTGTATATACAGTTTGTATCTCTTTTTTTCACTTATTATACTGTGAAAATGTTTTCATGTAATAAGATATTTTTGAAAATATTTAAAATTACTGCATGAGATTTCATAATTTATTTCACTAATTCTAGGTTGTTGGAAAATTTTTTTCTTTCCATATATTATAGATAATACTTCAGTGAACATAATGGGGCAAAAAGCATTTTGTGACTCTGAGAATTTCTTTGGGATAAGTATTTAGAAGAAAAATTGCAAAGATTTTTGTTTTTAAAGATGAATTCCTTTGACAATCTTTGAAGTTTAAACACTGGCTTACCCAAAAAGAGCCTTGATTTTAAAGAACAGCACTCAGGAAAACAAAAAGCCATTCTTTATATAGTGTTTTGTATGTGACTAAACTGGAGCTGGTTTAGGTAAAGTATATGTCTTAGGAATATTGTGGTTTCCTCTGATCTAGTTAGCAGGTGCAAAGCAGGATGAAGTAGAATCCTGTGGGGTGCACAATCCTAGGAAGTTCTATTTTTTGAAATGGAACTGTTAATGGGGGAAGGGAGACAGGTTTGTACTTAATTAGCCTTTAGATTTCAGATTGCTGTAAAACTCTGTTCAAGTATGGAAACCCTATTTGTGACCAGAAACTTTCAGTATCCTAAAGAAACTTTTAATCCTGAAGTTGGTTAAATGGCTGTGTTTGGGGGTTCTTTTTTGTTTTATTAATTTATTCTTACTGAAGTATAGTTGATTTGCAATGTTGTTAGTTTCTGGTGTATAGCAAAGTGATACAATTTTATACATATGTATTCTTTTTCAGTTTCTTTTCCATTATAGGTTATTACAAGATAGTGAGTGTAGTTCCCTGTGCTATATAGTAGGTCTTTGTTTTATATTTTATATATAGCAGTATGTATATGTTAATCTCAAACTTATTCCCCCTTCCCCTTTAGTAACCATAAACTACCATATGATCCAGCAATCCCACTCCTGGGCATATATCTGGAAAAGATGAAAACTCTAATTTGGAAATATACACATACTCTGATGTTCATAGTAGCACTGTTTACAATAGCTAAGACATGGAAACAACCTAGATGTCCATTGACAGATGAATGAATATGTGCTGTGTGTGTGTGTGTGTATATGTGATGGAATATTACTCAACCATAAAAGGAATGAAATAATGCCATTTGCCACAACATGGATGGACCTAGAGACGATCATACTAAGTGAAGTAGTCAGACAGAGAAAGACAAATATAAAATTATATGATATCACTTATACGTGGAATCTAAAATATGATATGAATGAGCTTATTTACAAAACAGAAATAGACTCACAAACAAATTGCTCTGTTTGTCGATAGGCTTTTTTATCTCAGGCTGTGCAGTTGCAGCTCAGTGATACATCAGTTGGGTTCCAGACTACCACCATAATATGAATCACACCAATTTTTTTGACTTCCTAGTACATATAAAAGTTATGTATACAATACTGTAGTCTATTAAGTGTGCAATAGCATTACATCTTTAAAAAGTACATAATTAAAAATATTTTATTGTTTAAAAAATGCCAGTTAATCATCTGAGGCTTCAGTGTATCCTAGTAACATTGAACATCACTGATCACCAATCACTATAACAAATATAATGATAATGACAAATTGTGTAATATGGTGAGAATTCCCAAAATGTGACACAAAATGAGAAAATGCTGTTGGGAAAAAGATGTCAGTAGATTCCTCACTTGATGCAGGCTTGCCACAAACCTTCAATTTGTAAAAAATGAAATATCTGGAAAGTGCAATAAAATGAGGTGCGCCTGTACTTTGACACTGTTCAATAAACTCAGTTATATATTTCATTCAAGTTGCTTAAATAGCTAAACTGAGATCAAATAGTGGTAAAATTTCTGATGCCATCAGTTAATTTGTGCCTAGATTCCATGTATAGTGAATCCCCCAATTACAACACTTAACAAATATTTTGTATATTTAAATGACTCATTGTACACTGCATCTCTCTCTCTAAACTTATCTCATGCTGCTTCATAGACCCTTCCTGGATGTTTGTTTCCTTCCCCCAGTTCATCGGTGGCACTAAGGACCATGTTGTTCTGGGCATTCTCTGATGACCCAGAAGTGATGTGGAAAATGTTTGACCAGACAACTCGTTCTCACCACTTCCTTTTTTTGTTCTCAGAGGTATTATGTACATGTTATATTTTGTAGTCGGACTGGAGTTTAGTATAAAATGTGGGTTCCCATGGTTTTGCTGTTTTATATCTCTGTGACATTGGGGAAGTTCTGTAACTCCTCCAAACCTCAATTTTACTATCTATAAAATGGGGATGATATGACTTGTTTTAATGTTGTCCTTAAAATTAAAGAACATTTATAAAGAAACTAGTGGGGACTTCCCTGACAGTCCAATGGTTAGGAATCCACGCTTTCACTGCTGAGAGCAGGGGTTGGATTCCTGGTCAGGGAATTAAGATCCCACAGGCCATGTGGCACGCCGATTTTTAGGTCAATTAATGTTGCCTTAGGTGATCTTTATCGGGTGTCTGTAGCTAACTCTTCATTTTCCTCTGATTTACTCTTTTTTTCTCTTAAGTATCACCACTGAAGATAAATAAGATAGGTGTTTTTTTGTTTGTTTTATTTAATGGTATTGTGAAAATATGACTTCCTAATGCTTTGCATTACACATGTGGAGGATTTTAACAATGTTCCAGGTTGAAGAAGCCCCTTGACTTAGCTAGAAACCCTTTTACCATTTGCCTTTTTATGAGGATATGCCATCCAGCAGTCTAAATTCACCCTCAAACGAAAATTGGAAATGATACTCTTTTAATATATTATGGACACCACTATAAACTCATTGCTACTAACAAATTTAGCTTAGATCAGGATGGAAGGTAATAGATAATGTTGATGCCTATTTTGGAGGGTAGGGAAAAGAAGCTTCAAGTTCTTAAGTATTTGTTTCTACAATATAGAAATAGTATAAACATGAATTTTAAAAGTTTACCTTTGAAAAATAGGGGAAAAGAGAAATTAAATCAGTCAAAATTTAAAATGCTGGGGAAGGCAGAGAGTTATAAATTAAATCAGAATCTTAGTCATGGGTGAATCCAAAACATATTCATTTTAAATTTACGATGCCTATTATTTCCTCTAGTGGAAGTTTTCAAAAGCAAAAACCAGGAAATGATGAAGGACATTGACACATTCAACAAATATTTTGAGCAGTTTGTGGGTCTCCAGTTTAAAGCTACAGTTGAATAGCTTTTGTAAGTGGTTATGAATAATTAAAAATTTATATTTTGTCTTACAATAATTAGAAAACAATATAGCCAAATTAACATTAAGTGTAGGTAGCCAAAAAGTAATACTGATGGAATAACATGTGTAAAGATATAAGCCAACCCATATATTTGGTATCTTTTCCTAAATCAAAGTTTTCCAGCATTAGTCGCCCCCCTCCAGAAATGAAAACAAACTAGAATATATTTATAGGAGCAAGCAGATCATGGCAAACTTCCCTTACCAGAGAGGGTTTGTGTAAAGATGAAGGGAATGTTGCTATGTCAAGTACTTAGAAATGTGTAAGGATTATATAAAAGCAGGCCTATAAGGCATTTATAAAGAGATGTAAAACTCAGGGAAACTTTAAAATATGCCCAGAGTTATCATGTATATATTGCTGATAGTACAAACTACAGATGGAGTAAGAGTTAGCCAAATATAGTAAAATGGACAATGCCTTAATTAGTCTATTTGTGGAATTCTTTCATCATTCAACTAAAATAAGTTTAATGAAAGCTGCTAGGTGCTAGGGCTACAAAGATGGTAAAATACTCCTGCAGTCTAGAAGAAAAGACATAATACTGGATTTCATAAAACCTAAAAATATTTTTACATGTAGAAAAGGAACTTAAATATGGCCTTTTTTCTCAACATAAAGTAATTTCTAAATTTAAACCTTGTGTGAACAAAGACATTCATGTATAACCCAATATAATCAAATCTAAACTAAGAACAAATCAAGTTTAAACATTGTTATTCCCTGCAATAATTATTGCATCCTAGAAAAAGTGCCCACCATGAGTTAATTTTACTTAAATAGAACATTGCTCAGCCTATAAATGAAGGTCAGCAGACATCAGTGTCTTGGAATAAAATAGCCCTTTGGCAAGAAAGTGAGCCACTCCCCATTTAGTTTTTACAAAAATAAAATTCTTTCCAGCTTTACTAAATTGTAGATGTTGTGCACAGCGTGTACTTCTGCAGTAGTCGGTTCTGCAGCTGTGGAAATATCCATGTATGCAGAAGCCCTAAAAACATTGATTCACTATTACTTGCACATGCAGCTCTCATACTTTCTATAGTATAGCATTCTGTTAAGTTTTATCTGATTCAAGGATAATAGCAAGTGACTACAAGTATAATGGGGCTTCCTTGGTGGCCTAGCCAATAAAGAATCCACCTGCAATGCAGGAGACCTGGATTTGATCCTAGGTCGGGAAGAGGTATAGCAGATGCTTACTGCTTGGAAGGAAAGTTATGATCAACCTAGATAGCATATTCAAAAGCAGAGACATTACTTTGCCAACAAAGGTTCGTCTAGTCAAGGCTATGGTTTTTTCTGTGGTCATGTATGGATGTGAAAGTTGGACTGTGAAGAAGGCTGAGTGCCGAAGAATTGATGCTTTTGAACTGCGGTGTTGGAGAAGACTCTTGAGAGTCCCTTGGACTGCAAGGAGATCCAACCAGTCCATTCTAAAGGCGATCAGCCCTGGGTGTTCTTTGGAAGGAATGATGCTAAAGCTGAAACTCCAGTACTTTGGCCACCTCATGCAAAGAGTTGACTCGTTGGAAAAGACTCTGATGCTGGAAGAGATTGGGGGCAGGAGGAAAAGGGGACGACAGAGGATGAGATGGCTGGATGGCATCACCGACTCGATGGTCGTGAGTTTGAGTGAACTCCGGGGGTTGGTGATGGACAGGGAGGCCTGGCGTGCTGCAATTCATGGGTTCGCAGAGTCAGACACGACTGAGCGACTGAACTGAACTGAATGGGCTACAGCGCATGGGGTCAGAAAAAGTCAATGCAACTGAGCATATGTGCACAGGTATAAAAGTGTTAGTGACTCAGTCATGTCTGACTTTTTGCGACCCCGTGGACTGTAGCCTGCCAAGCCCCTCTGTCCATGGAATTCTTCAGGTAAGAATACTGGAATGGGTAGCGATTTCCTTCTCCAGGGGATCTTCCCGGCCCAGGGATTGAACCTGGGTCTCCTGCATTTGCAGGCAGATTCTTAACCATCTGAGCCACCATGGAAGCCCAGTACACAGGTATAACTGACACCTTAATTTTCTGCCTTGAACTTCTTGATTGTCTCAGACTTTGAAATGACCCAGGATTCCAAATGTGGTCATCGTTCTGTTTGATGGGAGAGGATCAAATGGATGCACCATATTTGGATGTACTATGTCCTCTGTATATGGCTTGCTTGAAAGATAGCACTAAATTCCTGCCATATACCATGGAAAACACTGTTCTTCTAGGGAGAAAGGAAAATAAACCCATTCTCCTGATTCTTTCACAGTACACCTGGCACATAGCAGGTCTCCATAAATACATTTGAAAGAGGTCTTTGTTAATAAAGATTAAAGTGTGAAAACCTAATCAGCAAATTGGTAGCTTATGAATCATAATTGAATAAAATACATCATGATGTGAACCTATCAGAAGACTAAGCAAAGGGCTTCTTTGGTTTTCTTCCTCTCACTTGTTTTAAATGGTCAGGAATGAATGTTACAGATAGCACTTTCATTATGAGAACTGCTTAACTTTAGGATCAAAAAGAAAACTGTGACATATTAATATTTTTCATTTTTAAAGCAGTTTTATTGAGATAAAATTCACATTCTCTACCACTCATGTAAATTGTATAGTTCAGTGGATTTTAGTATATACACAGATGTGTATGACCGTCACCAATTTTTGAACTTTCTCATCACCGCAGAAAGAAACCCCATACTTTTAAGCTATCCCTCCCCCCAGCCATCTATCTCTCCAACCCCAAGCAGTCACTAATCTACTTTCTGTCTCTACAGGTTTCCCAGTTCTGGACTTTCATATATAAATGGAACATGTAGTCTTTTTTTGACTGACTTCTTTCCTAGAATATTGTTTTCAAGGCTCATTGAAGTTGTAGCATATATCAACACTCCATTCCTTTTTATGACTGAATAATAGTCCATTGTATGGATATATGACATCTTGTTTATCTAATCATCCATTGATAGACATTTGGGTTTTTTCCACTGTTTGGCTGTTACGAATAATGGGACATGTTAATATTAAATGTCTAACTACAGGTCAGCTAATGGATTAGAAGTGGTACTGACAATATTTCATGTATCACTACTCTGCAGTTAATGCACATCCTTGCTTTCACTCTGAGCAGTACTGATTTCTACATCTAAGTGAAGCTATTTTTTCCTGTTTCCTGAAGCTTAGTAGCTTATTATCAACTTGTTCCCAATACTAATTTTTCCTTAATATTTTTACTTGAATAATGGAAAATCTGTAAAAGTTGTATAATCACATTTTTTAAATTTTTTTGAATAATAGATTTATCCAGCATGCCTTGTTTAAACACATTTATCAAACACCTAGTATAAGGATCAAAAGTAAGCAGTATTAAGTCTTGCAGAAGTAAATGAAAAATGCTTTGAAACAGTGGTTTTCAGTCAACCTAAGGCATTATTGAGCATATATAATATATTTATTTTTTAATATTATTCTTTAAATATGAAATATAAACACAGGACAAAATTCAAATGCTATAAAGGGACATAAAGAAAATAAATGTGCCTCTGAGTCTGATCCCCATTTCCCTTCACAGGAGGTGACCATTAGTACTAGTCCCTTGTGTATCTACCCAGAAATAATATTGAATACATTTGGCACTTGACATTTTCAGAAGAGCTTGGTGTTTTACATTTAGAAAGTGCAGCATTACATTTGAGGGAGCCTTTACCTTTTGACTCTTTAGGGATGAACATGAGAATGAGGGATTATCATCCAAGGATGATGAAAAAGAATCACCTTCAGTTACAGAGTTTTTCTTGTAAGAACCCTTCTGGTCAAAATAGCTAATGATGCCTAGAACCAATCTCGGCAATTATCTTCTGTATTCAACCCACAGAGAATTTCCTGGGCCTAGTTTCCTTCCTCTTCTGGGCAGCTAGCACCTTGCAAACCCACTAGGAAAGGATAGGCCTCCCTGAGAGAGAAGAGCTGTAGTTCAGTCAAGAAAAGATATGATTTCCAGGAGACCCATTTAGAACTTCCTGTTGAACTTCCTATTTAATTGCTTGGGGCTTCCCAGGTGGCACTAGTGGTAAAGAACCTGCCTGCCAATGCAGGAGATGTGAGAGATGTGGGTTTGCTCCCTGGGTCGGGAAGATCCCCTGGAGAAGGAAATGGCAACCCATTCCAGTATTCTTGCCTGAATAATCCCATGGACAGAGGAGCCTGGCAGGCTACAGTCCATAGACTCACAAAGAGTCAGACACGACTGAAGGGACTTAGCATGCACATAGGCATTTCATTACTTAATTCATTTGTTTTGTGTTTAGCTGCTCAGTTGTGTCCCATTCTTTGCGATCCTGTGGACTGCAGCCCACCAGGCTCCTCCATCCATGGGGGTTCTTCAGGCAAGAATACTGGAGTGGGTTGACATTTCCTACTCCATTACTTAATTCATTTAACAGGGCTTTATTAATGATCAACAATGTGCTAGGCACTGTTATCACTAAGATAAATAAAATAATGTGCCGTTATTTGAAGAGCTCAGAGTCTAATCCAGCCACTGATTTTTGCAAATGAGGCAACAGAGAAATTGATTTTAACTTGCCACATCATGAAGTGGTAGAGCGGTGGTGGGGGACAGAGTCTCCTGATACCTAATCTGTCACGTTTCTCACCATAAATTTAAACATCACATCCAGAATCCAACTTTGTTTACTAGGAATGCTTCTTCCTCTTCCTCCGTGAATCAATTTATACTAACTGGAGTTTTCTTTCAGATGTTAACAAAATGGGGAATGCCGTGTCATTAAAAGTTGACATAATTCTCCAAAACTCACTTCACCTATGACTTAAGCAGCATTATTTAACTTGACCAACTCTTCCATAGCTTATGGGAATTCATTGGTTATAGCTTTAAAGTAGTAAATTATTTTCTAGGTTATATTTTCAACCAAGGCATTCTTATACTTACAAAACTGCAGTCCTAATCACTGATGTTAAAGAGTTTCCTACATAGCATTGCATCCAGAAAATTTTGAAAACTCTAATACCAATATATTGGATACACATTGAAGGATTTATCACTCATATTTCTTCCAAAATAGTTGTAGTTATGTCTATAGTGTCTTGGAAAACTTTGTGGAAATAATGTTTAAAATAAGATATGAAATTTTTCAAGTAAACTTTCTTATTTTATCCCCATCAATTTAATGATACTATAGTCTGTGTTTAATTCTGTTTTTTTAGCTGAACTTTTTACTTAGCAGAAATTGTAGACATGTACTTGTAAGAAATAACAGAGAGATCTGTACCGTTTACCCAGTTTCCCCGAATAATAACCTTTTGCAGGACCTTGGTACAGTACTAAAGCCAATGTTGACATTGAAATAGACAAGATGCAAAACAGTTCTTTCACTGCTAGAAGCCCTTTTGTTACTCTTTTGTAATAGCACACACTTCTTCCTTCCCCTGCACCTGCCCCATTTCTTTATACCTCTGGAAACCGCTAATCTGTACCCCATTTTTATAATTTTGTCATTTCAAAAATATATAAACAGAATCAGAATTATATGCAATTTTTTGGCTTTTTTCATTCAGCATAATTGTCTGGAGTTCATTCAAGTAGTGTTTAATGATTCTTTCTTTTTATTGCTGAGTAGTATTCCATGGTGTAAATGTACCATAGTTTATTTAATCAATCACACATTGAACAACATTTGAGCCATTTCTAGTTTGGACTGCTACAAATATCAATATTTGTGTACAGGTTTTTCTGTGACTGCAAATTTTCATTTCTCTGAGATTAATGCCCAAAGAATACAAATCTCTGGGTCATATAAGAGTACATATTTAAATTTATAAGTCCTAAAATGTTTCTCCATAGTAAATGTACCATTTAATCTCTTACCATCAATATATGAATGGTCCAGTTTTTCTACATCCTTGATATAATTTGGTTTTGTCACTTTTTTATTTAGTGTAGAGATAACTCAATTTTGTTTTATTTTCCATTTCCCTGTGGTTAATGATGCTGAGCATCTTTTTATGTGTTCATTTCTCATCTGTTTATCCTCCTTGGTGAAGTATCTTTTCATATCTTTTGCCTATTTTCTAATTGGGTTGTTTTTTTAATACTGAGTTTTGAGAGGTCATGAAATTAAAAGACGCTTACTCCTTGGAAGGAAAGTTATGACCAACCTAGATAGCATATTCAAAAGCAGAGACATTACTTTGCCAACAAAGGTCCGTCTAGTCAAGGCTATGGTTTTTCCTGTGGTCATGAATGGATGTGAGAGTTGGACTGTGAAGAAAGCTGAGCGCCGAAGAATTGATGCTTTTGAACTGTGGTGTTGGAGAAGACTCTTGAGAGTCCCGTGGACTGCAAGGAGATCCAACCAGTCCATTCTGAAGGAGATCAGCCCTGGGATTTCTTTGGAAGGAATGATGCTAAAGCTGAAACTCTAGTACTTTTGGCCACCTCATGCAAAGAGTTGACTCACTGGAAAAGAATCTGATGCTGGGAGGGATTGAGGGCAGGAGGAAAAGGGGATGACAGAGGATGAGATGGCTGGATGGCATCACCGACTCGATGGACGTGAGTTTGGGTGAACTCCAGGAGTTGGTGATGGACAGGGAGGCCTGGCGTGCTGCAATTCATGGGTTCGCAAAGAGTCAGACATGACTGAGCAACTGAACTGAACTATATATTCTAGATAACAATCCTTCATCAGATAAGTGGTGTACAACTCTTTTCTCCTAGTCTGTAGCTAGTCTTTTCTGTTCTCTGAACAAGGTCTTTCACAGAACAAAAGTCTTTATTTTGACAAGGCCAAATTGATCTATGTTTCCTTTTATAGATTGTCTTTTTGGAGTCACATCTAAGGTCCCTTCACCAAACATGCTTCCTGGTGAATTTTTCAATTTTTTTCTAAAGTTTTATGGTGTTATGTCTCACATTTAAATCTATGGCCCATTTTGAGTTCATTTTTTGTGTAAATCTTTTTATAAAATTATAAAAAATGAGGTCTAGGTCAAAGTTCTTATTTTTTTCTCTCTTATGGGTGTCCAGTTCCTGTAGCACCATTCCTCCACTGATGTGCTTTTGTACCCTTGTCAAAAATCAGTTGAGCATATTTGTGTAGGCCTATTTCTGAGTCCTCTGATCTGTTGCATTGATCTGCACATGTTGCTCTGTAACCACATTATCCTGACTGCTGTAGCTGTAAGAAATGTCTTAACACCAGGCAGAGAGAGTCCACCCACTTAAATTTTTAAATATCTTTTACCTGTTCTAAGACCCCTTCCTTTCCACAAAACATTTTTAGAATAAGTTGGACTATGACCACAAAAAAACTGTGCTGTCGATAGAAATTTCATTAATAATGAATAAATTAGAATTTTGAGATTGCATATATAATGTTAATTTAGTTAAAAACGGTAATGGCATTCTTAAAGAAGACAATTTAATTTCTTTTGTAGTCTCATTCTAGGTCTTATTTTCTAAAGTGGTGGCCATGTTTATGATTTTTAAATCACTGAATACATATTAATTGGTCATTTCTCTTCAGATATAACTTGGACATCTTTTTTTCATTGCCAAAATTGAAACTTCTTTACCATAGGAATAACACATTCTTGATTTTGGTGTATAACTTTCAAGTTCTAAATCATTGTTATGTTTTTGAATTTTAAAATTATTTGAAGAGTTCTTTGTAGAATTTTAAAAGACCCTCCCCCATTAGATTTCTCTTTACAAGACTCCTAAACTTACTGCCTTAAGGAAAGTATGGTTTACCTCTTCTGTAGTTTTAAACAAATGCATTTCCCCAAAGAGCAAAATAGAATATGCCCCAAATCTTTGGGGTTTAGGTTATTGGACCTCAGAATGTGTTTGTTAGTCATAAATAGCAAAGCAAAAGTTTTTAAATGAGAACTTTTGTGCATTCTCATGCTTTGATCTTTGATTCTGAAAACTAAAATCCTAAAAATTACAAAAAGAATCTGGTAAACCTCTTAATTTTAAAAAAAGCACTTGAAAACTTACTATTAGGGATTTAAAAAAAGAGAAGAGGATTGTTAAACTGATGAGAGGAAGAGAAAATGTCACCTTGTTGCTTTTGGGTGTGGGAAAAGGGAATGAGATCATGCTTTCATTTGTGTCTTGCTTTCTCAAGATAAGCTTTTCCACCCTTCTTTCTGCTTCATGGTTCAGGGTGGAAGCACCAAAAAAAAAAAAAAAAAGCAACCTGGCTCTCTTTCCCATCCTGTTTATATTCTAAATTGGCTTTTATTGTTTTAATAAATATATCACTGGCAGCCTATAAACATGGTATTAAGTGGTTACACTCAGAAAGCAGGAATTTGAAAATCACCGTCCAGTTATACTACCTTAAACACAATTAACACAATTACTTCTCAATAAGGAAAACTTACCTGTATTATAGAAATGTAGCTCATAGTTTTAATATAGTTATTACAGTGAAATTTACTACTACTATTGTCTTCAGAGTTCTGAAAGAATAAAAATGTGAGCCAAGAGTAGTAAGCCAAGACATCATTTAAAAATAAAGGTATTAAGCAGTTCCTGTAAATATAAAAGAACTATTAGAAAAGAGAAATACTTGAAAGTGAAATTCAGCCAATTGAAAAATAGGGCAATATTAAGATTTTAAGAATTGAGAAGTCTTGGAAAAAGGATGTGTAATGATCATTCAAACTATTTAAGTACAGAATTAATACTGAAAAAAATTAATACCACTAATATCAGTGATTTTTTTCTTCCCCACCTATTCCTTTGTTTAGGTAATAGTCACACTATAGCAAAAAGTATTCTGTGATGGAAAGAAAGTGTAATTTAAGGAAGAATGCAGTATAATGGTACTAATCACCATAAACAGATACTCCAACTTCTTTCTTCCTATATAGCTTATCAGCCTTTTTAAAATTTTGTCTAATGAGAGACTCTTTAATGCTCATTCTCTAAAGCCAAGAACTCTCAGAGCCAGTGAGCCTACTATAGTCCACCCCATCAAAAGAACCCTGCTAATGGCTTTAGCCAATTTCTGAGGTAACAGTACCTGGGAGAGGGATTAACTAGAAGTAAGAAGTTACTTTGGACGACTTTTTCCTAACAATGAGTTTTAACAGGCAAGGGCCACAAAAGCCATTTGATTTATGGGAGAATTAATTAGAATGAGACTTTTTAGCTGGACCAGGGTTACCAGACTGCCAAATAAAATACTGAGCAAGCAAGACTGGTCAGTTACAATTCAGTCTCTAGAAATCTGAGCCAGCAGTAGTGTTATGTTTATGGATTCAGCTTCATCCATGAAATACGACTGGGGTATCTCAGCAAAAATAAAAGTTACGGGGTATCTCCCAGACATTTGAATAGCAAGGGCATATAACACTGTGTAAGACTGTGGTTATTTTTGCAGCTAATCTTAAGGATAAATCTACATTGTATTCAGGATGCTGTGTTGGGCCAAACTTAACAATGACCATTATGTGTAGAAAATAGCAACCATTGTTGTTGCCCTAAGCTTTCTCTGGAGATTAAAAAACATTTTTAATTAACCTAATAAAACCCTATGGAAAAACAGACTGGTTCCAAATAGGAAAAGGAGTACGTCAAGGCTGTATATTGTCACCCTGCTTATTTAACTTATATGCAGAGTACATCATGAGAAACGCTGGGCTGGAAGAAGCACAAGCTGGAATCAAGATTACCAGGAGAAATATCAATAACCACCTTTATGGCACCACCCTTATGGCAGAAAGTGAAGAGGAACTAAAAAGCCTCTTGATGAAAGTGAAAGAGGAGAGTGAAAAATATAGCTTAAAGCTAAACATTCTGAAAACTAAGATCATGGCATCTGGTCCCATCACTTCATGGGAAATAGATGGGAAACAGTGGAAACAGTGTCAGACTTTATTTTGGGGGGGCTCCAAAATCACTGCAGATGGTGACTGCAGCCATGAAATTAAAAGACGTTTACTCCTTGGAAGGAAAGCTGTGACCAACCTAGATAGCATATTCAAAAGCAGAGACCATTATTTTGCCAACAAAGGTCCATCTAGTCAAGGCTATGGTTTTTCCTGTGGTCATGTATGGATGTGAGAGTTGGACTGTGAAGAAAGCTGAGTGCTGAAGAATTGACGCTTTTGAACTGTGGTATTGGAGAAGACTTTTGAGAGTCCCTTGGACTGCAAGGAGATCCAATCAGTCCATTCTAAAAGAGATCAGTCCTGGATGTTCTTTGGAAGGAATGATGCTAAAGCTGAAACTCCAGTACTTTGGCCACCTCATGCAAAGAGTTGACTCATTGGAAAAGACTCTGATGCTGGGAAGGATTGGGGGCAGGAGGAGAAGGGGATGACAGAGGATGAGATGGCTGGATGGCATCACCGACTCGATGGACATGAGTTTGGGTGAACTCCGGGAGTTGGTGATGGACAGGGAGGCCTGGCATGCTGCAATTCATGGGGTTGCAGAGTCGGACATGACTGAGTGACTGAACTGAACTGAACTGAATAAAACCTTAATGGCAACATAACCAAAGAAATTAACATAACGAGAGAAGAGTGGATAGAAGCAGAAAACCTAATGCAATTGTTGAGTTATCCGGGCAAAGGAACCCTAAAGTATGTGAAGCCAGTGACTGTTTCCTTGTCTAAAAAGGCAATTCCAATACTATAAACACAGACACACGTTTGGAATTTTCAGATAGATCTTTAAGGTGGCTGTTTTATGACAAGCTCCCAAAGAAATGGAATTTATCTGTGATGTATTTGAAAGTGTATATGTATGTGTTTGAAAGAATTAAGGAAAGAATTAGACTGACAGAGTGCCTAGTGGTCGTTGAAGTGACCATTGATTATTTTAAAGACATTTTGTTAGACAACAAGGCAACACTTTTCCTCTGGAAACATGTCTCCACAATATTAGCAGAAGTCAGAAAGTATTCCACATGCAAATATATCTGAACCTCTTCGTGAATATATTTAACACTTTGAAGTGATAGCTACATCTGGTAACAAGTATAAGCCAGCATCTTATAAACTCTGGCTTCACATTACCACTTATCTGAGTTAGTCATTTAAGGGGGTTTTATAAGTCTTCCTAAGAACTGACAAGGTTAATCTTGGGTTAGGGCAGGCAGGCAGGAAATGCTGAAGCAGCTCTTCCCTTTGAAGGTTTTGTATTTGCATGTGAGGTCAAAAAGTAGTTGTTTTAAAGTTAAGAAAGCTAAAGCATTGAGATCATAACAGCTAAGTGAGACTTTTTTTTTTTCCTTTGTGTGGCAACTTTGAAGAAAAACTTGATAAAATTCAGAGTTCTTTATACTTTCCATTCCACTTTTCTCTGAAATGCCTTTATTTTCTAAAGTGGAGAATTAAAAAATCATTTCAGCTGCCAAATATGATAATAGATTCAGTGCCACTAGAAAGATGTAACCTACCATTTCTTTGGCTGTATTAGCTCTCAAGAATCATTCTATTTTGTAGCTTACCCAATAGGAGTAGATGTCTTTTATGTTTATTTATATGATTTGCATTAAAAGTGCTACAGGTTTGTTCTTGATTATGTAAAACCACACAGCCAATGACAGTGAATTTAATTCCTTTAGGATGCAATGTTATTATTACATATTATTTAACATAATTTTTTTTCATTTGAAAGTAAATATTTATTCCTGAATTTTTTTCTTCCATTTTGTTGAGACATAATTAACATACAGCATTGTTTAAGTTGAAGGTATACAGCATAATGATTTGGCTTACATACCTCATGAAATGATGATCACAGTAAGTTGAGTGAACATCCATTATCTCATATAGATAAAAAATATAAAAGAGAAAGAAAAAAAATTTTTTCCTTGTGAAGAGGACTCTTATGATTTGCTCTCTTAACAACTTTCGTATATAACACACAGCAGTGTTTATTTCTCATATTGTGCATTACATCCCTAATACTTATTTATTTTAGAGCTGGAAGTTTGTACCTTTTGATTACTTTCATCCAATATTTCCTCCCCCACCTTCCTTAACAGACATATATTGAGTACCTACTGTGTGTCAGGCACTGTTCTCAATACTAGAGATAGATTGGTGAAAAGACAAATCACTGCCCTCATAGAGCTTAATAAATATTAAAGATGAAATAGAGAATTTTTAAATCTTTTAATCTGTCACTCCGATTTTAAAGACATACATTGAATGAGTTTTGAGAACTCTTGCACATTTTGCCTGAAGTTTAAACAGGGATAATTTGACCATTTGTTTGGAATATATGGCAGTAAACTGGAAGATGATAATTAAAGCAAATTATTTTTTTGATTCTTGCTTTTATTTTTCATTTATCAGTGTTACAGTTAGACCCCTTGAGTAACTTAGGAATGTTACTGATTTAACTTGTGGATTTCTTCCTTAGGATGGTCTTAATTTATACAAGGGGATGTGAATAGACATAGTAATCTTGAAAATTAAAATATGGCATTTATAAACACCATCTTCACTCATTGGAAGAATTATAGAATACTTAATATATTTAATGTTCACCATGGAAAGTGGATGTATTACTCAGTTATTTTTGCCTATGTGAGTAGTACAAGAGCTGACTCAAAGGAGATGACATGATGGTTCCTGTCCTGAAGTGAAATAAGATGATGGGGTTGTGGTGGAAAAATGATGTGGTCATGCCCATATTTGCTCATATCTCTTGTTCATTTCCTTTTATAGAGGAAAACCAAAGAGAGTCTCATTTCTTATTTTTTTTAAGTTTCCTTTTTGTATTTTCTTTTCATGCCATTTTCCTTTTTTCCCCTTAAAATTGCATTATCATAATTTGCAATTCATTGGATCAAGTTGTGCTTTGAAATACTGTAAATACCCCTTAGAATGGTCGTAGTAGAGACATTATACCCATTTTAAGCAATTGATTACATATATGGACACAGACATCCTGAGCTCCTTGGGTGTAAAAGGCAGGTTTCATAAATCTTTCTATTTCCTGATGCCAAATAGTACAGTGCCTTTTATAGAGTGGATGTTCATTCAGTGTTTGTGCAATGAATGAATATGAGCCAGGAATTTTATTTTTGTTTTCCAAAATACCAAATACTTTATAAGCTCAAGGAATTTTTAAAATACTTATTATTATGGAAAATTTTAAACATACAAAATAAAATAGCATAAGGAACCCCCTCAGTTTCAACAGTTTATCAATATCTGATGTTCTTATATTTCATCCTTTCTCTCCTCTTCTTTTATTTAGTGATTTTAAAAAATATTTATTTTCTTTATTTGACTGCATCAGGTCTTAGTTGTGGCATGTGGGATCTTAGATTTTCATTGTGGCATGTGGGAACTTTTAGTTGCAGCATGCAGAATCTTTAGTTGCAGTATGTGGAATTTTCAGTTGAGACATGAGTACACTTAGATGTCACATGAGGGATTGAGCCCAGGTCCCCTCCTTAGGGAGCCTGGACTCCTAGCCACTGGACCTTCAGGGAAGTCCCTCCCCTTCATCTTTATTGTTGTTTGGGATTTGCTTTAAAATAACCTACTTATTATTTCACACATAAATACTATAGTGTTCTTCATTTTTAATATTTTAAAGTAGTAATAATTTCTGCATTTCATACAGAGTTTAACTTTCAAACCCTTTCTTTTCTAGTGTATGTGTCAGAGAAGGAAACTCCTATTGATTTTAAGAAGAAAAATCCATTTGCTACATATAAGCTGGATATTTTTAAGTAGTTTTGTAACAAATATATTGCCTTTCTTAATCTTTTAAAAAAATATATTAAAAGTTTGTAAAAACTACATTATCATCATAAGCCCCTGTCTCAGGGACATGAACCTGATTCTGCAAAATGTTCAGAATTGATATTAACGAATTAGTTTTTCTTTTAACAATTAAACAGCACAGAATACATGTTAAAACTTATTCTGGTAATTTCATTCTCAGTTTTAAAATGTCTTGTTAAAAACCTATGGATTTTATGTTTTTTTGTTTCTCTAAAATTGGATGACTCCGTCATAAATATTAGTAAATAATAAAGCACTAGTTATCAATAAAGAAGTATGCCATATAGTCCCTTGGAGATCAAAGTTACTTGTTTAGTGACACTAAGATGTTCTTTGCTTTTTCAATGTACTGACAAAAGCAATAGTGGGTAAAACTGCTGGTGCCTTAGCATTCAAGGCAGTGGCCCCACACTATATTAGTAGTCTTTGTATTCAACACCATACCCATCCTGTTAGGAAAAGACCTACACCATGTAGTTCATTACTGAATGTTCTTGATTAAGAAAGAATTGATTTTATTAAATCTCAGCTCTTGGGTATACATCTTTTCAATAGTGGGTTTGATGAAATGGGAATACATAAAAAAATTTCTGCTGCATATGGATGTACAGTGATTGCCCTGAGGAAAATGTGAAGTTGTTTGAATTGCAAGCTAAACTAGCCATGTTTTTAAAAAAACAGAAAATGAATTTTACTTAAAAGAGCAAATGACGCATTAACTGATTATTCAGAGCTGAATATTTGGCAGATACATTATCAAAAATGAATCGTGTGCTAGTCACGGCAAGGAAAACGACTGAGGGTATTTGTTGCCAATGATAAAGATTTCAAACAAAAATTCAAATTCTTGAAAACTTGCATCAGCCACCATACATCAATACTTGGACTTTTCTAATGAGGTTGGGGGTATTTTTAATGAAAGTGACTTGTTAGATGTTGTAAAATGAAGTGTGACAACATTTGGACAATCTGTATTAGTTCCATATGATCCATGCATGATGTTATGAAATCAAGCACTTAAAATCAATCAATCAAGTAAAAGGTCCATTTAAACTACAAGACAAACCAATGGGTTTTAGTGTAACAGTATGAAAAAGTCATTGATTTGGTATCAGATTCCACACTGCAACTAACATTTAAGAAACTACAGCTGCCCCAGTTTTGGCGTGGTATTAAGAAGAATATCTAATTATCCGGAAAGGCTCCTAAAACACTTCCTTTTTCCAAACAATATATCTATAGGAGGCCACATTTTCTTCCTATACTTGAATCAAAACAACATTGCAACAGGCTGAATGCAGAAGCAGATATGAAATTAAACAAAAATGTAAACAATATCCTCTTCTCACTTTTTTTTTTCCTGCAAAACCTTTATTTCTTTTTGGTTCAGGGCTTGGGTGAGGGCCCCAGGGTAGTTTAAAAAAAACTGCCTAGACACATTTGTGAATTTGATCTTGTTGCTCATCGATCCTTGCACGCTTCTCTTCAATGGTTGTAATAGCAGCCATTACTTCTGACACATCGGGGGGAAGTTAACATTGTTTTTAAATGTTTGCTTATTTCAAATTGAATTAAAATGAAACTGAGTAGAAAAAGAAAAAAAAAAAACTGCCTAGTGGCTGCAGGTAGTGGTTCAGGCAACAGCCCTGACTTCAGGGGGATGCAGAGGCGCCCCTCAAAGGCCACTGGGCTCTAGAGACTCCAGTTGTACTTGAGGGTGAGCCCTTGGAAGAACTACTGGCTCAGCTTCACATCCCCCCACCTCGTCCCCAGTCTATGGGGGTTGGGGATGGGGCTGATCAGGTGGTTGTAATCTACTTGATGAGTTTCATTTACTCCTCCAGGAAACAGCTCTCTAGGAAGTCACAGGGATTGCGGTCTGTGCAGCCAGAACCCAGGGCATGCAGGGTCTGGCTCAGGTTCTTCTCAAGGGCCATGGCAGTTTCCTTATTGTCCAGAGTTTTATTCCATTCATCTTGGGGATGGCTTCTGCACATGCTAGAAGAGAGCATGGGATACTGCGCTGGTTTTGCATTTTCAAGAGACACTGTGCACCCTTGCCCTTTTCCACAGTGGACTCATGGAAGAAGTGGTCCACACCCTCCAGAGCTATATCTTTGTGGTGGAAACAGAAACCCAGAGAGAGGTAGGTGTAGGGGGACCCAGATGCAGGATGACGTAGTGGTTGACCGCAGCTTTCATCTCAGTGAAATAATTCTGACCAATCTGGGAGCTCATGGTTGATAAGCAGTAAGGTGCAAAACCTCAAAAAAAAAAAAAAAAAAAAAGGTGTTGATTGATTCCAGAGGCCAAGGATGGCAGAGTGGTTGGTTCCTAAGATTACGACTGGAAAAGAGGTTGAGGGTGACCAGAGTCTGGGAAAGGGGGCTTCCCTGGATCTGTTGCATCCAAACACAGTTGAAGCAAGAAACATCTACAGGAGTGCCACATGCACTGTCTCCCCCCACTAATTTTTTTAAGGTAGTTTTCATTTTTAAATGTTATTTATATTCAGATGCAGCAGGTTTATCATTGTTTTTAAATAAATATCTTTAAAATCTCCTAGTTGTAACTTCTAATATGATAATAAACACTGATTTAACCCACATATTCAAAAGCTCTTTGAGATCCTCAGGTCCTGAGGCCAAAAAGTTTAGGAGATGCTGAGTTAATTGGGTTTTTTTCATTTGTTTCCTGTCCTTTCCTGTTTCCTTTCCTTTCCTACCCTTTTTTTGAATGAGAGACCCTCAGAATAAGAAGGTCTGGAGCACCTGAGTTATTTCTTTATATGATTTTAATAGCTATGAACAGAACACAGATGTCTTTCCCCCATTTCATTGAGATATAATTGACTTATAAAATTGTATTAGTTTAAGGTGTACAGTGAGATGATTTAATGTATGTATATATTGTGAAATGTTTCCTACAGGTCTAGTTAATATCCACCACCCCAGAGTTTCAGTGTTTTTCCCCTGTGATGAGAACTTTTAAGATCTACTTGCTTAGCAACTTTGAAATACACAATTCAGTATTGTTAACTATGTATAGTCACTATAGATGTCTTTCAGATCAGTTCCTTATCCCATGTGTAGTTCAGTTGATAATCTGGAGGACCTGTGCTTTAAATCCTTCTATTTATTTCAACCTTTTGTTTTAGGGCATTAAGATAAGGTATATAATTTAATATGTAATAAGACATCCTGTTTTTAAATGTTGATTACTTTGTTATGCAAATACAGAACCAACAAATATTTTCTGTTGGAGAGATACCCCTTGGAATATTGAAATTAAGATGTTCTTGTGGCTTATTTCTCCCTCAAATCATCACGTAAACCAGATCTACTTGATTGCTGAAACTGACACATCCACTCAACAGGAAGTTTGTGTACCTAAGACTGTTCCTAGTATAAATTTCCTAAATTTTCTGATCTAGCCCAAAATTACAGTAGCAATATCCTGCATCTTAATTTGATACCTGTTTTATGTTAGATCCCTTTGCATTATTTGTTTGTTTGTTTTATAACTCATGAAGATGGGTAAAGTCCTGTTCCATTAAAGAACAATAGATGAGTGTTATTGAGGTGTGGCATTAAGTACAGTGGGAGAGGCCTCCATCGTATGTGTCAGACATGGAAAGAATATACCCGGTACTGGGTGTGGTGGAGAGAGGATGACGTTTGAATGAAAGTTGGAAGGGACTTTAAAAATACTACATCTAGGTCTTGTGTCCTAACTGTGGATTACACCAATCCATCTACGAAACTCATGAAACTTTGGGTGTGTCTCTTTCCTTCCTTTCCACCCAGGAGGGTGTGTAGGTCCACAGGTGCATGTGTGTGAACTTTTAACTTTATGGATTTGTTGGTAACATCTGAGAGAGAGCGTGAGCTTTACGTGTACAGATAAAACACGGGTTGGTTTCCATTGGCTTTCCCCAGCATTCATCATGATGGATTTGGAATGAAGTATAAAACTTGTTTCATTCTGTGGCCTGCTTATAAAAATGTGAAACGTATTACACAACTCTTGCCACCATCTATTCCCAAACCAGTTATCATTACCCATAGTAAAAACAGATGCTGTTCACATATATAGTCACACACATGCACAAACACAAACACTGATACCATCCCTCCACCAGCCCCACACACCTGTGCATAACTCTTATGATGAGACATTTATAAAATTACTGAAACTGGCTGAACTACTGATGGGATACAACAGTCTTAGGAAATGTCCTGGTATTTTACCAGAAGTGCGTACTCAGTTGTTCAGTTGTGTCCAGCTCTTTCCTACTCCAGGGGATCTTCCTGACCCAGGGATCAAACCCACTTTTCCTGCATTGACAGGCAGATTCTTTACTGCTGCACTATCTGGGAAGCCCCTTACTAAGTAGAAGACATCCGTTTTTAAAAAAGAGTATCCATTCCTAGAACTTTCATCGCAATATTTTGCTGTCGAAATGATTTCTATTATGTTATGATGCTGCTGTTGCTGCAAAGTCACTTCAGTCGTGTCCGACTCTGTGCGAACCCATAGACGGCAGCCCACCAGGCTTCCCCATCTCTGGGATTCTCCAGGCAAGAACACTGGAGTGGGTTGCCATTTCCTTCTCCAATGCATGAAAGTAAAAAGTGAAAGTGAAGTCATTCAGTCATGTCCGACTCTTTGAGACCCCATGGACTGCAGCCTACCAGGCTTCTCCATCCATGGGATTTTCCAGGCAAGAGTACTGGAGTTGGGTGCCATTGCCTTCTCCGATGAATAGACTTTAAAATCAGTGCTTGGGTGTTGACAGATTTCACTGTGATCAAAGATTAGCCTTAGAGTTCAGAAAGCTAGAAAGCATATACATTTCAGATGACCATGAAAGCAAAAAGCAAGTGACCTGTTTCTGGGTAGCATGATCATTGAAGTTCATAGTACTTGGGACAGTGTTGTAAAGTGACAAGTGTAGCCAAGTAAAAGGTAAGGCAGGGAAAACCTAACATTGCTGGCCTGGTACTGATACCATTTTCTTAGTGGAGGCAGTTGCCTATGCCCCGGTTTTCCCTGGAAAAACCTGATACACATATGCCCTTTCTTCTAGTTAGCTCAAGGTGCTTGAGCATAGCTTCAGTTCAGTTCAGTTCAGTCACTCAGTCGTGTCCGACTCTTTGCCACCCCATGAATCGCAGCATGCCAGACCTCCCTGTCCATCACCATCTCCAGGAGTTCACTCAAACTCACGTCCATCGAGTCGGTGATGCCATCCAACTGTCTCATCCTCTGTCGTCCCCTTTGCCTCCTGCCCTCAATCCCTCCCAGCATCAGAGTCTTTTCCAATGAGTCAGCTCTTCACATGAGGTGGCCAAAGTATTGGAGTTTCAGCTTTAGCATCACTCCTTCCAAAGAACACCCAGGACTGATCTCCTTTGTATAGGTTGGATCTCCTTGCAGTCCAAGGGACTCTCAAGAGTCTTCTCCAACACCACAGTTCAAAAGCATCAATTCTTTGGCGCTCAGCTTTCTTCACAGTCCAACTCTCACATCCATAAATGACCACTGGAAAAACCATAGCCTTGACTAGATGGACCTTTGTTGGCAAAGTAATGTCTCTGCTTTTCAATATGCTATCTAGGTTACTACCCCACATAATCCCTGACTGGCCACAGGCAGCTAGAGCTATCCTTCTTTCACAGATGGTGAAACTGAGACCCAGGAAAGTTGGAGAGGCTTTCTTTAGTGAGTCAGCAATGAAAACAGATGGAAAAACACATCCTCTGACTCTGACACTCTATGCCTTCTGTTTTGGATTGTGTTGCCTTTTGATATTTCATGCAGTTTTTGTGATTGGTGAAATAAAGTGCTTGCATTAAGGAGACAGAGTATTATCCAGTGTCTACTAATGGTGGTTAGTGATGAGAATAGGAGTACACTTTTGCCTCCTAATGTGATGTGTCCCTATCCTTTTTATAAGCGAGTGTAACACAAATCATCTCCTTATTCTGAGAATTCAATATGTTATCTTAAAATGCTTCACTTTGTTTTATATTATTTACAAAGGACTGGCGGATCTATTATCTCACTTTCATACTTGTTAAGTAGATAAAGCAGATGGTATTATGCATATAATATACCAGATAGATGATAACAGTGGCTGCCACTTGCTGAGCACCTTGCTGGAACCAGACCCTGTTATGTACTTATCTCATTTAATCATCATCAACACCCTTTGAAGTACATGGAATTAGCTCCACTTTTATAAATATGAACCTGGGGCTTGGAGAAGCTAAGTTGTGTGATCAAGGTCACAAAGATTTCAAGTCTGTCTGATTCCTAAGACCCGGATGCTCCCGTTGCACTCCATTTCCTTTCAAGTGACTGACTTGCTCTATGTCCGTCTTAGACATGATCTCCGGAACCTAGGTCAGTACTTGTATTGATTTATTGTTGTCTCCCATAAAGGGCAAGAACTCACAACTCACCAGTTGCTTCATTGAGCAAGTAACTGATTAGAATTGCTAGACCAGTTAAACAAAATTCAATAATAAGCATATAGCAGTTACCACATACCTAATGCTTACCATGTGCCAGCCTATGATCTAAAATTTGAACACACATTAAATCATTTAAGCATCACAACAATGTACAAAAGTTATTATTAAGTGACATAGTTACTATTATCATCCCTGGATGAGAAAATAGGAACAAGAGTTTAAGCAGTTTGCCCAACGACAATGTAGAAAATTGTGGAGACAAGATTTGAAGCAGTCTGGCTCAAGAACGCTGAGCTACTCAACAGTACTGCCTTTCAATAGAAAATTCAGTTCAGCAAGTGCTAGCTTAGTTCCTGTATGCTGTGCTGTGCTTAGTCGCTCAGTCAGGTCTGATTCTTTGCGACCCCATGGACTGTAGCCCACCAGGCTCCTCTGTCTATGGGATTCTCCAGGCAAGAATACTGGAATGGGTTGCCATGCCCTTCTCCAGGGGATCTTCCAGACCTAGGGATTGAACCCATGTCTCCTGCATTGCAGGCGGATTCTTTACCCTCTGAGCCACCAGGGAAATCCCTTCCTATATGCTGCTGCTGCTGCTGCTAAGTCGCTTCAGTCGTGTCCAACTCTGTGCAACCCCATAGACGGCAGCCCACCAGGCTCCTCTGCCCCTGGGATTCTCCAGGCAAAAACAATGGAGTGAGTTGCCATTTCCTTCTCCAATGCATAAAAGTGAAAAGTGAAAGTGAAGTCGCTCAGTCGTGTCCAACTCTTTGCAACCCCATGGACTGCAGCCCACCAGGCTCCTCTGTCCATGGGATTTTCCAGGCAAGAGTACTGGAGGGGGGTGCCATTGCCTTCTCCGTTACTATATGCTAGGCTGGTAAAAAATAAAATTCTTATACTTAATAGGTTACATTTTCAACTCAAAAAAGATGTAGATACTCACAGTAAATGCTCTGACATCTAGCATGTGACATGTAAGCCTTGTATGAAGACATGAATAAGTATGGCTCGAGATGAATAATTGAACGTTAAACGGTCTGGGACAGTTAATTTGCCTTTCTTTTTTTTTTTTTTTTTTTGCTCGATTGGGGCAACGGCTGTCTTGGAGATGGCGGCGGCGATGCCCCCGGCCAGGAAATCCTTGGCGAAGGAGATGGCCTGTTCCGTCATGGCGGCGGGCGGAGAGCGGAGCAGAGGCGCAGAAAAGCAGAGAGAGAGCCGGAGGGTGGGCACCGTTGCCTCAGCCCTGCCGCCGCCGGGACCGAAAGCTAATTTGCCTTTCTAATGTACTTTCCTGGAGAAGGCAATGGCACCCCACTCCAGTACTCTTGCCTGGAAAATCTCATGGATGGAGGAGCCTGGTAGACTGCAGTCCATGGGGTCGCTAAGAGTCAGACACGATTCACTTTGACTTTTCACTTTCATGCATTGGAGAAGGAAATGGCAACCCACTCCAGTATTCTTGCCTGGAGAATCCCAGGGACAGGGGAGCCTGGTGGGCTGCCGTCTATGGGGTCGTACAGAGTCGGACACGACTGAAGTGACTTAGCAGCAGCAGCAGCAGCAATGTACTTTCCTAGGGACAACTGACTTTGCCTCTGGGGGAGAAGCTGGTTCTTTGTGTTCTAAAATAAGCAGGTTATTTGGCTAATGTTTAAACTTTAAATAGGTATGTGGGTTGCAGCTATTTGACCTGAAACAACTTAAAATTCCTTTGTGTTTTTTGCATGATTTCAGCAGAGCTGTAAAATTCACTTTTCTCTAAATGTTGTGAAGTTCAAACTTATTAATACTTGGCAAAATACTGTGAAGCTGACAGGAAGGGGATTCATCAGTATTGTTTCATTCCTTTGTCAGGGTATTCTTTCTCTAGCAGGAAGTGTTATGACTTGCTCTGTAAAGTTGCAGTTGTAAGAAGAATGTTGGGTTTCCAGACTGGCAGTTTTGGGCGTGGGAGGTTCCTTCTATTAGTACTGTGAAAAACAGGCTTGCTCTCGTCCCAGAAGAGGAACTATTTTAATATTTCATTAGGCTCTAACTTTTATAGTATGGAATATTTAAGCAGAAATTGAAACATCTTGAAATCCATATTATGTGTTTGGGTAGCTATACATTTGGCGATGCTTTCTAAATCTATATATTCAAATAGAAGCAAATTTGTTCTAAAAGAAAATTCTGAAGTTTAGAATCTGACGTTTTCTAAATATATATGTATATTCTGTATTTTCTTTATTTGGGGAATATTTTAGGGACTTTTTACTTTTTAAAAATTGGTTTTGTAGGCACTTCACTGGCAATCCAGTGGTTAGGACTTTGTCTTCTAATGCAGGGGGTACTGATTTGATCCCTTCCTGGGGAGCTAAAGTCCCACATGTCTCATGGCCAAAAAACCAAAACATAAAACAGAGGCAATATTGTAACAAATTCAATATATGCTTTAAAAATGTTTTTAAAAGTTGGTTTTGTAATCCTAATTATATAGCTGTATCTATCTAGTCAGATGCTCAAAGGTTTAAATGACAGATCCTTACTTTATATCTTGGAGGTGAGGCAAAAGGGGATGGAATTACAAATGCCTTTGAGCCCTGTTAAATAGTTTTTCAAAAATCTGTGACCTAGAAGTTGAGGGCAGCTATCATGACAGAATATGACAGTTGTTCTAGTGTTTATTCATACTTTCCAAAATACATTGAAAATCATTGGTGATGAGATTTTGGTGGTGTTAAATAACATGGTAATGATACTGGTTTCTGATACTCACAGACTCCACCAGGGTTTTCTATCACATAGTGGTCACATAAGCATTATTTCTCTTATTTCAGAATAGCTGGTTATATAAATCTCGACTCTGAATCAAGGGCAACCTCTTAGTTGTTCTTACTACAACTCAAATGAAGTAAAAAGTGAAGAAACAAAATAATCTAGTTTTCTCGATTAACAAGTACCTTATTTGAGAATATATAAGCAAAGTACGTTACACTACAGGAGACAATTTCAATGACTAATAGAATAAACTTTCAGCTTAGCTCAAAGTCTAAGCTGAAATTTTATCTCTAGTGATTCTGAGCTGTACATCACAATATTTTGTTTTGAATTAACTAGTCTGATCTTGCCCTGTGAGAGATATATATCTAAAGGTTGCCCTTGGCTGCGGTGTTAATTTTCATAGGAAAGGAGAATGGAAATACTCCTCAGGTATGAAGGTTAGTTAATTTCATTAGAAGCAGATATATTTTTTTCATAAATCATTCAGATATTTTTGGAAAGTGTAAAAGTTTACTTAGGCAATGAGGAAGGGATTGGACCTTTTAAAAAAAGAATATGGTATTTCAATCCAAGGATTTAATAATTCTTAGCTTTGTAAAGATGGAGGAGAGGTATAACTTTGTTGTATCTTTGGATTTGATACAGTATTCTTCATAACAGGAAATGGGGGCTTTTTGAATATGGTTAGGATGTACATTAAATGAGTACAACACTCTTGTCTGGCAAGAATTTAAAGAATGTCTTCAATATGACAATTGATTTGACTTTTTCTGTTGGAAAAATTATTAACTTATTTTTAAATAGTCATTGCTTAAACATCTTATTTTTTTATTAAGACAAAAAGAGGAAAGGAAACTTTTACTTAAAATGGAAGTATTTGATATTCCTCCAGGAAATGACACAGGATTGGGCACTCTTTGGGGTTTAAGTGACTCATAGATATCGGTACTTGAAAAACAAGATCAATTAGAATCTAGTTTATGCTAGATTCTAGAATAGAAGAAAGTTTATTTCCAGAAAGTGAACTCATTTAATAGCTACGTAGGGTGAAATCATTCACTAGATGTCTGGTGTTTACTTTAAAATAATTCAGGGAAAAGAGAGGGGGTGAGAGAGAAGGAGAGGGAGAGCACACAGCTGAAAAGAGGACAGGTAAAGAGAATCAATGGGAAAATCCTGATAAATGTAGAATCTCGATAATAGGATTGTGGGTGTTGTACAATTTTCTCTTCTGTATATCATAATAAAAATTTTAAGTATAGCTTTAGTTTGCAGCAATTTACATCTATTTCTAAATGATACTTTTATCTGTAATTTGCAGGTTTGTCAAAACATGATGTGTATTATTGTAAAGGTGAAATGTGCTGCTTGATTGTCAAACTTGTTGCCAAGCAAAAACTGTTTCTGAAAGAAAAAAAAACCACTTTCTGTTTGACTTTCAGTTAAATTCAAAGGACAGGTTGCAAACATCTTGAAGAGTTTTGTAGTATCTTGAAGTATTAAATAAGAGTAGACAGTTAAACCATGCTAACAGGCCAAGTGCATGTGAAGAATGTGGGCGCACTATTATGTCTGAAGTGTTTTGTTCCCAGCTTTCTTTACAGAGTGTGCATTTTTGAAACCACGCGAGACAGCTATTTAGCCTGCATTATGTTTGTTCCCTTTCCCTACTTGCCAACATCAATTTATTCAACAAACATTTTGTAAGGGCTTATTGTGAGCTAAGATACAAAGTCAAATAAGATACCAGCCCTGCTTTCAAGGAACTCACAGCCTAGCAGAGGAGATAGAGAAGCAGATGGTTATCACACACTGAGGAGGGTACTGGAATGGGGGAAGGGGAGTCACTGGTCAGCAACCAGAACCCTATGCCGTGTCTCCTTTAAAACAACACAGATACAACAGTTGAGGTGGTTTAATTGATTGTAGGTATTGGAGAAATAGGGAGAAGACTAAGATGGCTCAGTTTAAGTCTGTGTGCCCCCGCCCCCATGTGTCACTGTGCAAATAACAGCCTCCTTGGCTCCCCTGCCCCTCTTAATAAACCTTCACCCTTCTCTCCTGCATCTGCGGGCCTTGGTCGAGCAGCATACATGCAGAAGATAGCAATCTCTTCTTCACATCAACTAGTAAGCTAATGTTTAAGTGTCCTTGATGTTTTTGGATCCAACCAAGAAAAAATTGTAGCTATGTGCAGGCAGTTACTTGGGGAGAGTTAGCCTTCAGTCCCTGATAGAACCTTCCAAAGTTCATTGCTCAATTGATTTGGAATTTGAAATGTATTTTGTCATGTAAATAGTAGGTAAGATTTGTTGATGTATGGCAAAACCAATACAATATAGTAAAGTGATTAGCCTCCAATTAAAATAAATAAATTCAAATTAAAAAATAAAAATAAGTAATAAGAAATTTAAAAAAAAAAAAGATTTTTTTAAGGTCACTTTACAAATGTCCCTGAAATGGTATGCTATGTCACCAAAATGATGTTTTCGGGTTTGTATTATCAGGATCTAAAGGAATTGTAGAAACATAGTTGCTAAATGTATCCAAATCAGCCAGCTGCTTTGTTCTCTACTTCCGACTCTTGTACAGCCTAACAGCATGTATGTGTGTGCGTGCATGTGCGTGCATGCTCAGTTGCTCATTCGTGTCTGATGCTTTGGGACACAATGGACTGTAGCCCACTTGGTTCCTCTGTCCATGGAATTTTCCAGGCAAGAATACTGAAGTGGGTTGTCATTTCCTTCTCCAAGGGAACTTCCTTACCCAGGGGTTGAACCTGTATCTCCTGCATTGGCAGGCAGATTCTTTACCACTGTGTTACTAGGAAAGTCCATATATAACAGTGCTTCATGGGAAAATACTATCTGTTTTATTGGGAGTTATGTAGCAATGTCCTCTTGTGTAGTTTACCAATTTGTGGCTGAAATGTCAAGTAGAATTACCAGAGGATCTAGGCCAAAAAAGCAACCTAGGTAGGAAAACATGCTCTACTTGTTGAATTTTGCTTTCATCATAGAAGTTTATTCTCTACTTGACTGTAATGAGCAATTTTTAATAATGCTGAAATAAATTCTGGAATAATAAACAGTAACATATTTCACCACTTATTCTGTCTGCTTTCACCTTTCCTAAACTTTCAGGGCTAGGAACCTATAACTTGAAACAGGGAACCTGTGACACAGGTGAGACCATTTAGAGAGTAACTCACTTGTGACTTTCAGAGCAGCAGATGATTGAGAAAGATCATATAAACTCTTAAACTGCTACAGTTACTCCTTTACCAAGATTCCACTAAAGTTTTCTAAAAGGAAGCAAACAAAACTCCAAGCTACAGTCACCTGGAGAAAATAAGCTATAAGGTTAAAAACTAATCATTAAAAAAAAAAAAAAGAAAGAAAAAAACTATGGGTACCACAGTGATGGCTCTTGTGTGTTAAAAAAAAAAATCATATACTCAAAATAAATCACACTGATACTTGAGTGTGTGCTTATATTTATACTAAATTATTAGCACTGATACAATGAGAATAGTTGTTTATAGTAGTTAGCATATAAGAGGCTGAAATTAAGCCATATTAAATACAGGGAAGCAGAAACGTGTCATATATAGGAATGAATGTGCCACAAGAGAAGGTCAGCATTCTTGTCCTTATTTTTAAAAAGTCTGGCCTGTTTTTTGGTCAGTACCCACTTAACACCAATGTTTGGAAGAAAGAATGTTTAGAATGCTTTCATATATAGTCCCTACTGAACCTGTTGCCGATTATCTGTATGTTTTACACAGTTACAGTTTTGGTGATTTCAGTTCAAGGATTAATTGAATCCCTTCTTTAAATAATGAAAATGAATTAGCATTAGGTAAAAGGGTTCCTATCTTCATTTTCTGGCAACTTTTTATTTTTCTCAATATCATGGTCACATTTGTTAAAAGTTTTGTTTTTTTTGGCTGCACCTGGCAGCATGTGGGATCTTAGTTCCCTAACCATGAATCAAACCCATGCACAGGGTCCTAACCACTGGACACCAGTGAATTCCTGGTTAGGAATTTTTTAATTATCTTCCATAGGATATAATAGGCATGTACCTTCTTTCCATAAAGCACTGTGTAGCCTCTTCATTTTCATTTTTATGGTAAGAGTAGTTAATTACCTTCTCTCTCACATACTCTTTATTTTATTTTATTTTTTTTACATTTACTGCACAGCTCTGTTTTGGGCAAAGTCACTTAATTACTGTAGGTTTTTGTTTCTTCCCTAATTTCAGTTATCATTGGATATTGGGAATACTGGGAATTAACACCACCCTCAAAACATTGCAGTCGGTTGGAATATGTTTTGAGGCATACTTCTGTACCCAGAGTCCAGCAAAAGATTATCATTGTGGGAATATCCGAGAGGAAGATGAAGTTTAGATTCTGTTCTTGAGAAACAAACAATCTTGAAATAAGACATCAGAACAAGTAATTAGACAAGTATTTGTGTGCTGATGGTGAAAGAATGGTTTTCTTTGATAGGGGAAGATTATTCTCTTTGACCAGGTTTGAGGATCTGTGTGGAGGAGGCAGATGAACTGAATCTAGTAGGATAATGGATGTCCCAGCCAGACTGTCCTCACCCACTTATATAACTATAGGAGGATGTCTGTGATTAAATTGCTGAATTTTGTGGTGACATTCTAAATCCTGTGGGAGTTGAAGAGAAAGATCAGCAGGGGTGTGTAGTCTTTGGAAAACATGGTTTGAGAGAGGATGAGGCTTCTGCTGAAACTTGAAGGATGAGTAGAATTTGGGTAAGGAGATAAGAGGAATAAAGCAGAGGGCATTTTAAGTCTGAAAGGTAGATACAGAGAGAGGGAGTTCTTACTAGGAGGGAGAGATAGAAGTAGTGGGGTTAGGATAAAACAGAAGGTACTGATGTAGGAGTAGGACATGTTCAGGAGAATGGTGCATGCTTGTGTGTGCTTAGTCGCTTTAGTTGTGTCCAACTCTCTGCGACCCTATGGACCATAGCCTGCCAGGCTCCTCTGCCCATGGGATTCTCCAGGTAAGAATACTGGAGTGGGTTGCCATTTCCTTCTCCACAGGAGGGTGATAGTGATCAAAAAGCTAATTTTGAGTGTTGTTGAAAGGTTAAACTGGTTAGATGTGACTAATAGGAATGCCAGAAGAGCCAGAATACCTGGAAAAGTTTAGACAAGCCATTTCAGCATAATAATTATAGCTTCCTGAAATGAGACTGACATGATCAAAATGGTTGTGAACCCTAGATGTGGACCTTTTTTGATTCAAGGTATTTACCAAGAGGGTCCTACTGTATATAGCAAAGGGAACTCTGCTCAGTGTTTTGTGGCAGCCTGGATGGGAGAAGAGTCTGGGGGAGAATGGATACATGTAAATGTATGGCTGGGTCCCTTTGCTGTCCACCTGAAACTATCACACTAGTTAAATTGGCTATGAGTGAGTGAAGTCGCTCAGTCGTGTCCGACTCTTTGCAACCCCATGGACTGTAGACTAACCAGGTTCCTCCGTCCATGGGATTTTCCAGGTAAGAATACTGGAGTGGGTTGCCATTTCCTTCTCCAGGAGATCTTCCTGACCCAGGGATTGAACCCAGGTCTCCTGCATTGTAGGCAGACGCTTTACCATCTGAGCTACCAGGGAAGATACCTCAATGCAAAACAAAAAGTTTAAAAAGAAAATAAAAGATTTATTGAGAATACACTTGTGTCCCTGTGTTGTGCTAAGTGCTGTGGTGAATACAGAGATGAGTAAGCTGTGTTACTACTTAAATAAGTTTATAGTCTTGTTGGGGAAATAAATTCACTCACTAAACTGTGATTGAGAAAGCTATAATACAGCATAACAATTGAGAATGCTGACTCTGGTGTCAGGTGGAGTTGGGTTGAGACCTAGGTCTCCCTCTCTTGAGCCATGTGACTGGGCAAGTTATTCAACTTCTGTAAGCCTGTTTGCTTTACTGTAAAATGGAAATAACAGTATTACATGGTTCACAGAGTTTTTCTGAGAAGTAACTTTACATAATGTATAGCACAGTTCATTTAAACAATAAGTCCTCCATTAATGTTAACTGTTATAATATAAGCTTACAATGATATGTTATTATATTATCTTAGTTATGATTATTACCTACTCTGTAGCCACTGTGAGAGGGGCTGGGAATATGAGGATGAAGGAGAAGCAGTCCCTTCCATCAAAAAGCTTTTGTATAATAGTATTAAATGTTATCCTTTTGTGACTGTATTTTCCCATTCAAAAATTGGTACATATGATCTGACAGTAAGATATTTAAAATTATAGGTATCTGAAAGGATTCATGCTGGCTGTAATAGAAGAAAACATACAGTTCTGTGAGAGTCCTGGGAAAAGATAATTTTTCCCTCAGATGGGGACCATCCAAAGAGGCTTTCTCAAAGATTCTTCTGAAGAGTAGATGGGAGAGTAGATGCCCTGATTGGGGCAGAGGTTATCTTTATAGAGTGATTCCAGGGTGTGTAGTGCATGTAATGGGAAGAAACATTGGGAAGATAGTTATCAATACAGAAAAGTGTGTAGGGTTCTTGGATATTGTGCCAAAAAGTTAGGACTTGCTTTCATAGGGAATATACCTTAGATCTGCTCTTCAGGAAGTTAGCAGCATAAAGATTACATAGGAGGAAGATTGGACTGTAGATAGATAGACTAAAAGGTCTTTAGAAAAAGCTAGACATGAAGTGATAAAGGGCTATGATAATCCAAAGGGTTTAGTGATTTACCTCAATCTCCCTTTGTTTCTTGTGTCCAAACTTCTTGAATTTATAAACCTGGAGATTGAGGAAAGTTGAAAAGGAGACTGAATTTGACGGCAGAGGTGTTCGAAAAGGGGAGAAATAACATCGAAAGTTCAAATGTAAACACTTAGACTTTCCTGACTGGGGTTTTCCTCTCTGACCTTCCTTCTCCCTTGGCCAGAAGATTAAGTCCAGATTTTGAGTCTCAGCCTTCTAAATTAGACCCTGACTTTCTGCTCCAACTGTGTTTGTCACAAACCCTAGGCACAGTGCTCCAAGCACACTATCTTTCTTTAGTGCCAGAATATCATCTTCTCTGTGCCTAGAGTGCCTTTACCAGTGATATCTGTCTGAGGATGTCCTCCTTATGTTTTAAGATAAAGTTCAAAAGTCACCTTCTCTGAAAAACTTCCTGAAGCCCGTCACTGTCACCCTACCACTCAGTAACTAGCATGATGGCATTAATACTATGTCTTTGTTTTCCATCTTTGTCCCCTCTGGACAGTAAAGTCTTCGAGAGGATACTTTGGATCCTAAATCTCTATATATGCAGCACCCAACACGGTGCCTGGTACATATTAAACATTCACTTAAGGCTTGAATATAAATGAATAAGTTGGGTGAGTATGATAGACATTCAAGTTGAAATCTTCTCAAGTCATTTGGAAACATGTCACTAGAGCTTGAGTAATCAGAGTGAGAGTGGGTGAGCTTTAACTCATAGGGTTGCATGCCCATCTGACCTGGAGACTAGTGCTGTTGACTTACCAGTTAGGGAGGAGGCAGGGTGGCAGTTTCTGTTGGTACAGTTAGGTATGTGAAGTGTGGGTGTTCTGAAGCATTGCCTGTTTTGGACAGAGGAAGGTGACAAATACACAAATACAAATAATGTATTCTTCCATGTTTTATCCACCTTCTCTTCTTCATGATTTGAACTTATTAGCTTAACTGGTGTGTGTGACCAAATGGCTGATTTTAAGTCATCAGCCTCACTTTCCCAATTCTGTTTACCTGCTAGTGGCTGATGAATAGCCCCTGCTTTTATCTTATAGTTCCTTTCAATTTCAAGAAAAAAATACAAAATTCGCAATCAACTCTTGATTATCCATGGTTGATTTTCCCACTGTGTGTGCCCTGCTGCCTGAGTCACGGTTGGTTGTGATTGACACAGATTAGAAAATTTAGTCTTCTGCATTCCTAAAGTGAATCGCTTTAGGGGATAAAAACAGGCACTCTCTCCTCCCCCCCCAACTCCCGCCGCCTCCACCCCCCATCAAATGCTTTTCAGAATTTGAGTAATTGTTTCAGGTAGTTAGTTGTAGGTACACCTTTCTCAGCAAAGATTTGTATTCAGGGTTTAAGTATAGTTAAATGAGCCAGTGGAATGGTTTTGTAATTGCTGTATTGTTAGTCAAACACTGTAATTAGGGATGACTTCATAGGCATAAGATTCCTCTATGGGAGACGCCCTGAATTCAGACTCAGTTGTATACCATATCCTTTTATGAAAAACAAACAAACAAAGTTTTGTTTGCTTTTGTTTCATTCCCTTATTTAAAAATCTGTTTTCCTGTCTCTCGATGTTTAAGGAGAGAGAAGG
Source organism: Bos grunniens (assembly GCF_055505025.1). Lineage (NCBI taxonomy): Eukaryota > Metazoa > Chordata > Mammalia > Artiodactyla > Bovidae > Bos > Bos grunniens. Next base: position 79,169,613 of record NC_141194.1, on the reverse strand, counting down.
TTTGCTTTTTTCCTGCTATTTTCCCTTTATAGAAAAGGCCAGCACTGGAGCTAGGGAGGAAAACAGATTTTGGGACAAAGTGCTCTGCAGATGACAGAATTCAGAAAAATGGAGAGACCTTGGAAGCTTTTATTTTTGATTGGTATTTCATTTGGCTAAATTTAAATGGAGGGAAAATATATAAATACATTTATTATTATTTTTTTAATATCAGTGCCTGCTCTCTCTCCATATAAGTAAAGTTCATTTTTTTTTTTTTTTTTTTTTGTGGGAAGACAGACTGGGGAAAAGGACACATTTCAACATATTTCAACAGTCAGACTTTCTTTTTGCCTACCAATCACATACTGTGAAATTTTATTCAGCAATAATATTTACCTTTTACCTCTTCACCTTTCATTTTTCATTGCTCACAGGAAAAAAAACTGCAAAGTAGGAAGAATGTGACAGTATTGACAAGCTGTTAACTATTTTTTAAGTGCTGAACTGAACTGAATATAATTAAAAAAAAAAAAAAAAAAAACTCTCCTGGCCATTCTTCAAGTTGTGTTTGGAAACTGGCCTTATGCAGGAGCCAAATTGACTCATGGATAAAAAGTGGCTGACAAATTTTCATTAGTCCCAGCCTTCTTAAATTACTTTGACTTAAAGGCTTATAGTTTTTATATATGAAGGAGATCTGTCATACTCTGCAGTTGATAATTATAGGGCAAAAGACATAACTTTTTGTATATTTTATTTAAAAGGTTCTTCTTAGTAGAACTCATGCCTTATATTTATACATAGCCTCTTAATTACTTAGGAATTGATTTGTTTCTCTTTTTCTTTCATTAAGGATTTGAAGTTGCTGTATAATGCTTAGTGGTTTATAGTGTACCTTCACATACCATCTTTAATCTTCATCAGGACCCTAGGGAAGTAGTTATTATGGCTGTTTTCAAAGGAGGAAACCGAGGCTTAGATAGATTAAATAAACTCACTCATAGACACACTGCTAGGAGGTCTCAGAGCAGGGACAGATTGATGTCTTCTGATTCCACATCTCTCAGTCTTCCTGTGTTAACATACTACATCCTTGGGTGGGGAACAAGTTTGCTGCAAGTATGCAGGATTCAATCAAGGTGTTTATGGGGCAATAATCATCTGTTTTGCTTCCTAAACCCCAATCTGGGATGTTTTACTTATTTTGAGAGAAAGAGTACAATGAATGTCCTATAAAGAGGGTAGTGAAAATGAAAGTGAAGTCGCTCAGTCGTGTCCGACTCTTTGCGTCCCCATGAACTGTGGCCTACGAGGCTCCTCTGTCCGTGGGATTTTCCAGGCAAGAGTACTGTAGTGGATTGCCATTTCCTTCTCCAAGGGATCATCCCGACCCAAGGATCAAACCCAGGTCTCACGCGTTGTAGACAGCCGCTTTACCGTCCGAGCCAAAGAGGGTAGAGCTTTCAGTAATTTTAATTTGTACAGTTTCTAAAAATCTGATATTCCTGGCTGCTGCTGCTGCTGCTAAGTCGCTTCAGTCGTGTCCAACTCTGTGCGACCCCGGAGACGGCAGCCCACGAGGCCCACCCTGTCCCTGGGATTCTCCAGGCAAGAACACTGGAGTGGGTTGCCATTTCCTTCTTCAATGCATGAAAGTGAAAAGTGAAAGTGAAGTCGCTCAGTCGTGTCCTACTCTTCGCGACCCCATGGACTGCAGCCTACCAGGCTCCTCCGTCCATGGGATTTTCCAGGCAAGAGTACTGGAGTGGGGTGCCATCGTCTTTCCTAAATTATTTAAATACGGTATTTTCTTCTAAGATAGTACTTAATTGCTGGATTCCATCAAGTACCCATAAGTAATCTTAAGGACAAACCTTTTTTTTATTCATGCTGCTGCTGCTGCTGCTGCTGCTGCTAAGTCGCTTCAGTCGTGTCTAACTCTGTGCGACCTGAGAGCAGCCCACCAGGCTTCCCCGTCCCTGGGATTCTTCAGGCAAGAACACTGGAGTGGGTTGCCATTTCCTTCTCCAATTTTTTTTTTTTTTTATTCATAGTGAGAAAAAAATCTGCATTAAATAGTTAATTTAAATATTATGATTTTTGTCAACTGAGGTGTGTATTGTGAGGCTTTTAAACTTTGCATTGGATTTCTTAGTTTTAGTTCAGGTGCTTCAGGGTAGCATTTATTTATTTACTTTCAAATAATCATAAATAAAATGGAGTTTATTTAAGTGGGAGACTCCTAAATTAAACTATGTTGTTATCCTGAACGAAACAAATATTCTTTGGGTAATATATACGTGTTACAGTTCTTTTAATTCTTAGTCGTGTCTCTTCTTGTCTCCTGTAGCTGAAAAATCTGAGCTATCAGTGTAAAAGGGGTCACTTTAGGCTTTCATGATGGTATTTAGACAGGAATAAGAAATTAGGAAACTTGAAAGTGTATTTTGTGGTTTTTTTTTTAATGATGCATTTTATTAATTATTTTAAGTAAGCATGTGCCTTGAAATCATTTCTATGAGATGTATGTATATCCTAATTTTGCAGGATGAACAAAAGTGCTACTTTCTTGGCCTGCTTGAGATGAATTTAATAATCCTTAAAGTTTTCAGAGTCTTTCCCCCATATCTACCCTTTACTGCAACCACTAATTCACTTTGTGTCAAATCATAATTATCTACATCTTTGTCTTCCCCAGATTGTAAATACTTTGAGGGCAGGAACTAGACATATAACAGAGACCTGGGTAAAATTGTGTGAGGATAGAAGTGCATATGTGTTAAGGGAGGGGTATAAAGAAGAGGGAAGACATTTCTACCCTGTTAGCCCTGCTGCCTGCAAAGGGGAGAACTGGGAGAGAAGGACTGATTCAGAACCCACTGGTTAGCCAGAATGAAAGGTGCTGCAGGTTGGGGCTGGGGCTGGGTATGGGGTGGGTGGGAGGTACATGTCCAGAACCACTTTTGCCTAATTTTCTTTTTTATAGAAGTGATATAACAATATAAGAATAATATATACTTTTTTTTTAATTTTTTGGAACTCTGCATCAGATGGGTATACCTTTCCATTTCTCCTTTGCCTTTTGCTTCTTTTCTTTTTTTTAAATTTAAATTTATTTATTTTAATTGGATGCTAATTACTCTACAATACTGTACTGGTTCTGCCACACATCAACATGAATCTGCCATGGGTATACACGTATTCCCCATCCTGAACCCCTCTCCCACCTCCCTCCCCGTACCATCCCTCAGGGTCATCCCAGTGCACCAGCCCCAAGCATCCTGTATTGAACCTGGACTAGTGATTCGTTTCTTATATGATATTATACATGTTCCCATGACATTCGCCCAAATCATCCCACCCTCTCCCTCTCCCACAAAGTCCAAAAGACTGTTCTATACAACTGTGTCTCTTTTGCTACCTCGCATACAGGGTTATTGTTACCATCTTTCTAAATTCCATATATATGCATTAGTATACTGTATTTGGTGTTTTTCTTTCTGGCTTACTTCACTCTGTATAATAGGCTCCAGTTTCCTCCACCTCATTAGAACTGATTCAAATGTATTCTTTTTAATGGCTGAGTAATACTCCATTGTGTATATGTACCACAGCTTTCTTATCCATTCATCTGCTGATGGACATCTAGGTTGTGTCCATGTCCTGGCTATTATAAACAGTGCTGCGATGAACATTGGGGTACACGTGTCTCTTTCAATTCTGATTTCCTCGGTGTGTATGCCCAGCAGTGGGACTGCTGGGTCATAAGGCAGTTCTATTTCCAGTTTTTTAAGGAATCTCCACACTGTTCTCCATAGTGGCTGCACTAGTTTGCATTCCCACCAACAGTGTAAGAGGTTTCCCTTTTCTCCACATCCTCTCCAGCATTTACTGCTTGTAGACTTTTGGATAGCAGCCCTTCTGACTGGCTTGATATGGTACCTCACTGTGGTTTTGATTTTCATTTCTCTGATAATGAGTGATGTTGAGCATCTTTTCATGTGTTTATGTATGTATGTCTTCTTTGGAGAAATGTCTGTTTAGTTCTTTGGCCCATTTTTTGATTGGGTCGTTTATTTTTCTGGAATTGAGCTGCAGGAGTTGCTTGGATATTTTTGAGATTAGTTGTTTGTCAGTTGCTTCATTTGCTATTATTTTCTCCCATTCTGAAGGCTGTCTTTTCACGTTGCTTATAGTTTCCTCTACATATAAAACTCTAAAGACTCCACCAGAAAATTACTAGAACTAATCAATGAATATAGTAAAGTTGCAGGATATAAAATCAACACACAGAAACCCCTTGCATTCCTATACACTAATAATGAGAAAATGGAAAGAGAAATTAAGGAAACAATTCCATTCACCATTGCACTGAAAAGAATAAAATACTTAGGAATATATCTACTTAAAGAAACTACAGAGCTATATATAGAAAACTATAAAACTCTGGTGAAAGAAATCAAAGAAGATACTAATACATGGAGAAATATACTATGTTTATGGATTGAAAGAATCAATATAGTGAAAATGAATATACTACCCAAAGAAATCTATAGATTCAATGCAGTCCCTATCAAGCTACCAACGGTATTCTTCACACAGCTAGAACAAATAATTTCACAATTTGTATGGAAATACAAAAAACCTTGAATAGCCAAAGCAATCTTGAGAAGGAAGAACGGAACTGAAGGAATCAACCTGCCTGACTTCAGGCTCTACTACAAAGCCACAGTCATCAAGACAGTATGGTACTGGCACAAAGACAGAAATATAGATCAATGGGAAAAAATAGAAAGCCCAGAGATAAATCCACGCACCTATGGACACATTATCTTTGACAAAGGAGGCAAGAATATACAATGGAGAAAAGACAATCTCTTTAACATGTGGTGCTGGGAAAACTGGTCAACCACATGTAAAAGAATGAAACTAGAACACTTTCTAACACCATACACAAAAATAAACTCAAAATGGACTAAAGATCTAAACGTAAGACCAGAAACTATAAAACTCTTAGAGGAGAACGTAGGCAAAACACTCTCTGACATAAATCACAGCAGGATCCTCTATGACCCACCTCCCAGAATATTGGAAATAAAAGCAAAAATAAACAAATGGGATCTAATTAAAATTAAAAGCTTCTGCACAACAAAGAATAATATATTGTTAAAAAACATATATTTTGGATTATTATTGACTCACAAATTGCCCAAACAAGATGGAAACTTTAGAACTGAAGGAGAGGCCACGTGTTTTCAATTTTCTGAGACAGTCTCACTTTCAAACTTTCTATGCCATTGTTCTGTGTGATGTCATTACTAGAGAGGGGCAATTATTTCACATTAAAAACATGATTACTTAAAATATGTGTAAAGAAAATTAGAGTGAAACCTATAGAGTATTTTGGTAATCAGAAATGTTGAACATCATATTAGTAAGGTATAGAATATTTTAAAAAATACCATTAGCAGGTTGCAGGCTAACTTAGGCAAAATCATTTTTTACTCTCCAAATCTTGAAAATGACTGCCTTTGTATACAACTGAAGATCTTTCTTTACCCTATAGATCCTGAGACTGCTCTGAAAGGTGTTTTTTACACAGCTTATCTACTGACAAGTTGTCCATCTTTAGTGACATTTTAACACTAGAGGTAAGAAAAGTTTTATGAACAGACAAGTTTTTGAAAAGTCTGCTATTTAATTTTTTAAAAATACGAGTCATTATAAATGTGTGTTGTATTAGGGTGGAAACATAGCGAATAGTATCATATGGTCATTTTAAATCTTTGCAGGGATTTGAGAAACCTGAGTTTGAATTCTAAAAGGAGTAAGAATATTTACCTCAAAAGGCTGTTATGAGGGTTCAGAGAATTAGTAGGAATATGAATTTATCTGATGTAGGGCTTGGCACATAGTTGTTGAATGGATGAATTTATGAAAGTACTAATATTTTAAGTCCCTTACTACATGACGAATTGTGGTTAGTTCTAGAAGTGACAATGATGGGTGTGCAGAAGACAGATGTGGTTCACTCTCTTTTGAGCTCTTCTGTATTAAATATTAGGCATCATGGCAGACAGAAGAGTTGGCAAGTAATTTTTTAACTTTTAATAAAAATGTTTAAAAGAGATAAATATAAGATCTCAAATTTGCTTTTCATATAGTTTTTGAACTTTAACAGGCAACACATTTAGGGCAGTGACACTATCCTGTATGATACTATAATGGTATCCATTTTGTGTATACAAAATGCATAGTATGTACAGCACAAAGAGTGAGCCTACTGTAAACTGTTGACTTAGGTGACAATGATGCATTAAAGAAGGTTCATCAGTTGTAACAAATGTATCACTGATGAAAGATGTTCATAATAAGGGAGGCTGTTAGAGTGTTAGGGCAGGGGGTATATGGAAACTAAATTCTCTGCTTTTTGCTCAGTTCAGCTAAAAAGTAAATTTCTTTAAAAATATTGTGTATGTGAAAGTCACTCAGTCATGTCCAACTCTTTGCAACCCCATGGACTTTAGCTGGCCAGGTTCCTCTGACCATGGAATTCTCTGGGCAAGAATACTGGAGTGGGTTGCCATTTCCTCCTCCAGGAGTTAAAAAGATTAAATGAGAAAAAAAAAAAAAGAAAAAGACAACAAATAATCATGTGCATTTCCTTCTGTCTAAAAGTTGTTAATAGGTTTGTATGTGGGGATTTTCCATTGTAGTACAGACCTCCTTTCTCTATTGCAGGAATCAATCAAGATTTTCTGTAAAGGTCCCCTCATAAATATTGTACACCAAGAGGCAAAATAAGAATATTATATTATTTATGTCAAGGATTTAAATATTGTTTCTACAATTTTTTACTGACAAAATTCAAAAAATAATAACTATTTGAGTACTTTTTTCGGCAATACAGCTGTAGTTATGAGAAAAAATGGAATTCTTTTTTTTTTTTTTCTGGGATAACATTTCATTTTATTGAAGTTCAAACATTTGACAGCAGATGTTTATCTGAAAAAAAAAAAAAAAACATACAGATGGTTGGAGCCATACAGAAATAAGCAGTGGTCGAGATTGGTCCCACAGACCATAGTTTGCCAAGCCCTGTTTGTTGGTTAAATAGGTAAAATAGGGCCAAATCAGGAAGAGTATAAGCTCAAATAATGTTAATAAGTTGTGTACACAAAGATGTGTTGATAAGCATGCTCTTGTGTGTGTTTCTGTATCAAACCCAAAAATAATTTGTTTTAGTTGATTCGTTCTTTAATGGGGATGATTGGTAGCTATTAGTATGCTCCGATTTGAACATAAGATTTTCCACAGTGAATGACTCTTAAATGACTTAAGGGGAAAAAATGGTAACTATGTGAGGTGATAGATGTGTTAACTTACTTTATTGTGGTTAAGTTACTATATATTTCACAATATATGTATATATCAAGTTGTTATGTTGTACAGCTTAAACTTACACAATATTATGTCACATATCTCAATAAAGACAGAAAAAAGGGAACTAGCCAGTAAGATAGATAGATGCTAATTGAAAAAGTTATTTTTTAAACATTTATTTATTTATTGGCCATGCCATGTGGCATACGGGATCTTAGTTCCCCCTCCAGGGATTGAACCTGTGCCCTTTGCAGTGGAAGCACAGAGACCTAACCACTGGACCACCAGGGAAGTCCTAAAAAAGTTATATTTTATTTGAATCTTTAGTCACATAATTTTGACTTCATTTTGGCTCATATAACCAAGAATCTATCATTGCTTGCTACCTTGCCCCTTCTTTACATTCTTTGAATGCAGCATAAGACTTTGTCCTTGAAAGGAAGATTGAGAAGTATTTTTGTCTGAGGAGCTTTTGACCAATGATAATTTCTCATTTGTTTACTTCATTATGGCTGTAGCTAGAAATATGGGAACCTATTCAGATAGTTCTAGTAGTTTGCATTTCTGTCTAAATTGTCCCTAAAATGAGAGTTTACAGAATTGCTTATAATATATTCATCACAAATTTTTTGTCTTAAAATTTTTTTCTTCCAGTTTTATAGATATAATTGACATACAGCATTGTAGAAGTTTAAGGTGAACAGCAAAATGATTTATATACATCATGAAAAGATTATCACAATAAATTTATTAAACATGCATTATCTCATATAGATACAAAATAAAAGAAAAACATGTTTTTCCTTTTGATGAGAACTCTTAGGATTTGCTCTCTTAACAACTTTCATATTATAGTTATCATGTTGTACATTACATCCCTATTACTTACTTATAACTGGGAGTTTATACCTTTTAACTGCCTTCATCCAATTCCCTATCCTCTGGTAAACCCCTGCATCTTGTAACCACCAATCTCATCTCTTTTTCTGTCAGTTTGTTTTTGAAATATAATTGACCCGCAACACTGTTAGTTCTTGTTACCTAACATAGTGATTTGATATTTCTGTACATTCCAAACTGATCACCAGGATAAGTCTAGTTTTAATTATGTCACCACACAAAGATATTAGTTATTTACTATATTTCCCACACTGTACATTTCATACCTGTGACTCAGTTATTTTTCAATTTATAATTGGAAGTTTGTACCTCTTTACCTTCCTCACTTCTTTCCTCCCCCTCTCCCCTCCCGTCCTGCGTCTACCTGTTTGTTCTCTTTATCTGTGACTGTTTTCAAGTCTTAACCCTTTTTGGTTTCTCCTTAGATCTTTAAATGGATGAGATGGCTACCACTCAGATTTCCAAAGATGAGCTTGATGAACTCAAAGAGGCCTTTGCAAAAGTTGGTGAGTTGTTTTTTTGTAGGGTAACTATGGTAAAGCAGTGTTTATTTGGCACTAATGAAAGTTATTTCTCTGAAAAATTATGTGAATGGTTAATCAGGAAACTAGTTAAAATCTATGGAATAAAGTTCTAGAAGCCACACTTTAAACTGTGTCATTGCTAATTATAGCTAGTATCTAATATGGTGAGAGGTTTTTAGTCCAGGGTCCCAGTCTTTAACTGGGGGCTTCTGTGGCTCCTGAAATTTGTAGACAAATTTTGTTTTACCATATTTTTCTGAGGAGAGGATTTGAAGCTTTCACTATATTCTCAAGGAGCCAACTGACCCCCAAAATGTTAAGAACCATTAGATGATATTTTGTGTGTGTGTGTGCATGTGTGTGTGTGCATGCTCAGTCATGCAGTCATGAGTGACTCTTTGCAACCCCATGGACTATAGCCCACTAGGCTCCTCTGCCCTTGTAATTTTCCAGGCGATAATACTGGTGTGGATTGCCATTCCCTACTCCAGGTGATCTTCCTGACCCACCTGGGAATCTGGGATGATAGTTTACTTTTAATTAACATGGCATTACTGCCTTTTTCATGGATGTATTGTGCCTTTGGATAATGCACACTGTTCTACCTTCTTGAATTATCATATGTATAAGATGGGAAGGATTATCATACCATTTGTCTTATCCTTTAACATCATATAACATGTCTTCAAATTTAGCAGCTATGGAAGCAACTTATAGTATTTACCTTCCATTATTTAAGTGCTCAGGTCAAGTCAGTAAAGATAATGAGAAAAGACCTGATTATTGATGTGTGTACTCAACAGGTGCTTTCAGAGGGAGAGTATTACTGTTTGATATCTTCTTAATATGAAGTTAAATCATAATAATTTGTTATTTAAACCAGAATCTACTCTTTGACCTGTGCTGGAAACCCCAAGTGAAAAGTGAGAAAATACACATCTCTTGTTGTTCACTTGCTCAGTCATGTCCGACTCTTTGTGACCCCATGGACCGTGTCATGCCAGGCTTCCTTGTCCTTCACTATCTCCTGGAATGTGCTCAAACTCATGTCCATTGAGTCGGTGATGCCATCCAACCATCTCGTCCTCTGTCACCCCCTTCTCCTCTTGCCTTCAATCTTTCCCAGCATCACGGCCTTTTCCAATGAGTCAGCTCTTTGCATCAGGTGGCCAAAGTATTGGAGCTTGAACTTCAGCATCAGTCCTTCCTATGAATATTCAGGGTTGATTTCCTTTAGGACTGACTGGTTTGATCTCCTTGCTATATTCCCATATATTTGTGAGTATATTTATGAAGGCATTTGGTAACAACAACATGCCTTGGGAAAGGTAATGACAGTCCCCCCAACCCCAACAGCCAGAGTGACTATTCATAATCCCATCAGAATTCTAACTAGGGAAAAATAGTCCTGAATCTTTAACATGACTATGTGTGTGTATGAAAAAAAATATAGTTAACTTGCCATTCATACCACTTACTGGACTACTCAATGTACTACTCAGTTTAATATTAGATTGATTATGGAAAACAGCAGGTGGATTCTTGGCTGCAAGACTATTTATATCACATTATTCTGTAGAAATTGTTTTTTTTTTTTTTTATCATTGTTTCCTTTGGACTTTCTGTTTTATTTTTATTCATCTTCAGTGTTGGGGACAGCCTTTTATTTTTTTATTTTTTGGTTATCCATTTTATTTTATTTTTTGAATTTATTTTTAATTGGAGGATAATTGCTTTACAATGTTGTATTGGTTTCTGCCTAATTTGTTTTTTTATTGCTAGAATTTTGGTGTGGATACCTTATTATTGCTATTACTTAATCTTCAAAGCCTCACCTCCTCAAATCAATGTTTACTGTTGAATACAGGTTTTGTTCTCATGTGCAGCATCTTAGAAATATTTGTGTGAAATATTTTTTAAAAATAAAATTAATTCAAATATTATTTACCTGATGGCACTGGAATAGTTTTGTCAGTAAAAGAGCTTAATTGCTCTTTTAAAGCTTAATGATATAAAAAGGGGTTGACCAATTATCTCCAAGGAGGAAATGGGGCTAAATTGGGCTAATGAGGAATCAATTAGAACTTGGACTGCAACAAAGGGTCATTGTAGAACTTCTGTCTTACTTTAAATCATATATTTTGGAGGGTTTAGGGAAGGCAAAGACCTTCTCAAAGCTGAGAGACTGGACCATGTGTCTTACTGAAGCCCTACCAGGCATATATTCCTGTGATATGTAGACTCTTATCACTCTGTGTGCTATAAACAGGAATTCTGGAGTCCAAATTTTCTACCTGTTCCACATAATATTCTTTGTATTCCCCCTCAATATCTAGCTCACTGTTGTACACGTTTAGTTTTCAATGCATAAATAATTCCATTCTAAGGAATTATACATAGTCTTTTCATGTAGTAGGACTTTATCACAAAGGGTCTTTGTTATGAAGATTTTCATCATGGCAGAATTTATTGCTGAAGGATTTGGCCATTACAGTGTAACACATAAAATTTGTGTTTTTCAGCATATTAAAAACTGTGTATAGTCTTTCAGAAAAGTGTTTAAAGACCCAGTTGAATCTAGATTTTCTTTTAAAATCTTTGTAGTTTTTAGTTATTCTTATTTACAGAGCCCTTAGGCAACAACTATCAAAGGTATTATGGAAATCCCTTTTTTTTTCCTTCATTCAGGAAAACTTGTTTTTAAAAACAAGGTCCATATCTTATTTTCCTGACAAGGACAATTCTTTTTTATGGGGAGGGAAGGGAGGACTACTTTATCCCAGTTCAATTGTGACAAAATATGGAAATCATTATATGATTTTTCCCATCTATTAACAATAATAGCCTTGATTATCTCTTTAGAAATTCAGCAAAATCATAGTGTATGGAGAAAATCTCTGTAATTACCACTAATCATGGGTTTTGTTCAATCAATTAATACTGCTTTAAAATTCCCTCTATTAGCAATAAAAATCGAGTACTAAGACTTAAAGTTTTCCTTTCACTCACTTTCTGCACCTGCTTCATGTTAAGTTCCAAGCAGTATATTTTCATCTAATTATTTTCATTTTCTCAATATTTGTTTCCAGTATTTCTCAATGGGATAGCAGAAGCCTTGGCTCTCATTTTTTCTTACATCATGATGTTTCTGTTTTAATTTAAATGCTGCAAGGCTGCATAAATTCATTCTAAAGAAGAATACATAAAGCTTTTCAGAACACTTAGGAAGTAAATATTTTACCAAGTAGAAAATGTCTTTTACATTTTGAAACTTTAATCTTGTTAGGGAAGCTAGAGTTCATTTGAATGATTACTTGTCATAAAAGTAAATTCATGTAATATAGAAATTCTCAGATTGGCTTTAGTCCTGCAAACACTTACATCTGACTTTTTTCTCTCCTTAGCAGCAGCCACTCTGCTTTAAAAAACAAAACAAAACAGGAATTTTACACTTTTGAAGTTAAAGAATAATGGGGCTTCATAAGTGACTAGGAATACTGTGGGTATATTCCTTTGAGGCTGCCCACCAAACTAAGCCAAAAATTTTTGGTTATGGTAATTGTAGCTGTACCAGATTTTCTCATCTCAGGAAGTTAAATGTTATCAAATTACTTGATATTCTCTAGTATATAAAAATCACATCGAGATGATGTGACAAAAAGTACAGTGATTTCATTTAATTTACTTTTAGTATTCAATAAAATGACACCAGTGTATATTTGTTTAATTACGGCTTAAAACATAAAAACTGGCCAGAAGGGAATGGCAGGACATACTTAAAGTGATGAAAGAGAAAAGCCTACAACCCAGATTACTGTATCCAGTAAGGATCACATTAAAATATGAAGGAAAAATCCAAAGCTTTACAGGCAAGCAAAACTGAGAGAATTCATTACCACTAAACCAGCTCTTCAACAATTGTAAAGGATCTTCTCTCGACAGGAAAAACAGAAAGGGAGTATAAACTTGAACCCAAAACAACAAACTAAATGGCAATGGGATCATACTTATCAATAATTGCCTTAAATGTAAATGGGTTGAATGCCCCAAACAAAAGACAAAGACTGGCTGAATGGATACAAAACCAAGACCCCTATATATGTTGTCTACAAGAGACCCACTTCAAAACAAGGAACACATATAGACTAAAAGTGAACGGCTGGAAAAAAGATATTCCACACAAAGAGACCAAAAGAAAGCAGGAGTAGCAATACTCATATCAGATTAAATAGACTTTTAAAACAAAGGCTGTGACTCATATCAGATTAAATAGACTTTTAAAACAAAGGCTGTGAAAAGAGACAAAGAAGGACACAACATAATAATCAAAGGACTAATCCACGAAGAAGATATAACAATTATAAATATATATGCACCCAACATGCTGCTGCTGCTGCTGCTGCTACGTCGCTTCAGTCGTGTCCGACTCTGTGTGACCCAATAGACAGCAGCCTACCAGGCTCCCCTATCCCTGGGATTCTCCAGGCAAGAACACTGGAGTGGGGTGCCATTTCCTTCTTCAATGCACCCAACATAGGAGCACCGTAATATGTAAGGCAAATGCTAACAAGTATGAAAGGGGAATTTAGCAATAACACAATAATAGTGGGAGACCTTAATACTGCACTCACACCTATGGATAAACAGAAAATTAACAAGGAAACACAAACTTTAAATGATACAATAGACCAATTAGACCTAATTGATATCTATAGGAGATTTCACCCTAAAACAAGGAATTTCACCTTTTACTCAAGTGCACATGGAACCTTCTCCAGGATAGATCACATTCTGAGCCATTAATCTAGCCTTGGCAAATTCAAAAAAATTGAAATCATTCCAAGCATCTTTTCTGACCACAATGCAGTAAGATTAGATCTCAATTACACGAGAAAAAATATTAAAAATTCCAACATATGGAGGCTGAACAACATGCTGCTTAATAAGCAACAAATCACAGAAAAATCAAAAAAGAAATAAAAATATGCATAAAAAGAATGAAAATGAAAACACATAACCCCAAACCTATGGAACACTGTAAAAGCAGTGCTAAGGGGAAGGTTCACAGCAATACAGGCTTACCTCAAGAAACAAGAAAAAAGTCAACTAAATAACCAAACTCTACACCTAAAGCAACTAGAAGGAAGAAATGAAGAACCCGAGGGTTAGTAGAAGGAAAGAAATCTTAAAAATTAGGGTAGAAGTAAATGCAAAAGAAACAAAAGAGACAATAGCAAAAATCAAGAAACCTAAAACCTGGTTCTTTGAGAAAATAAATAAAATTGAAAAACCATTAGCCAGACTCATAAAGAAACAAAGACAGAAGAATCATATCAACAAAATTAGAAATGAAAATGGAGAAATCACAACAGACAACACAGAAATACAAAGAATCATAAGAGACTACTGTCAGCAACTATTTGCCAATAAAATGGACAACTTGAAAAATGGACAAATTCTTAGAAAACTACAACTTTCCAAAACTAAGCCAGGAAGAAACAGAAAATCTTAACAGACCCATCACAAGCACAGATATTGAAACTGTAATCAGAAATCTTCCAGCAAACAAAACCCCAGTACCAGATGGCTTCACAGCTGAATTCTACCAAAAATTTAGAGAAGAGCTATGAAATTAAAAGACACTTACTGCTTGGAAGGAAAATTATGACCAACCTAGATAGCATATTGAAAAGCAGAGACATTACTTTGCCAACAAAGGTCCGTCTAGTCAAGGCTATGGTTTTTCCTGTGGTCATGTATGGATGTGAGAGTTGAACTGTGAAGAAAGCTGAGCGCCGAAGAATTGATGCTTTTGAACTGGTGTTGGAGAAGACTCTTGAGAGTCCTTGGAGTGCAAGGAGATCCAACGAGTCCATCCTAAAGGAGATCAGTCCTAGGTGTTCATTGGAACGATTGATGCTAAAGCTGAAACTCCAATATTTTGGGCACCTCATGCAAAGAGTTTACTCATTGGAAAAGACCCTGTTACTGGGAGGGATTGGGGGCAGGAGGAGAAGGGGATGACAGAAGATGAGATGGCTGGATGGCATCACCGACTCAATGGACAAGAGTTTGAGTGAACTCTGGGAGTTGGTGATGGACAGGGAGGCCTGGCGTGCTGTGATTCATGGGATCGCAAAGAGTCGGACACGACTGAGTGACTGAACTGAACTGAACTGAACACCTATCCTATTCAAACTCTTCTAGAAAATGCAGAGGGAGGTAAACTTCCAAACTCATTCTATGAGGCCACCATCACCCTAATACCAAAAGCAGACAAAGACGCCACAAAAAAAGAAAACTATAGGCCAGTATCACTGATGAACATAGATGCAAAAATCCTTAGAAAATTTCCAGCAATCAGAATCCAACAACATATTAAAAAGATCATACATCATGACCAAGTGGGCTTTATCCCAGGGGTGCATGGATTCTTTAATATCCCCAAGTCAACCAATGTAAAATACCACATTAACAAATTGACAGATAAAAACCATATGATTATCTCAATAGATGCACAGAAAGCCTTTGACAAAATCCAACATCCATTTATGATATAAACCTTCCAGAAAGCAGGAATAGAAGGAACATACCTCAACATAATAAAAGCTATACATGACAAACCCACAGCAAACACTATTCTCAATGGTGAAAAATTGAAAGCATTTGCCCTAAAGTCAGGAATAAGACAAGGGTGCCCACTCTCACCACTATTATTCAACATAGTTTTGGAAGCTTTGGCCACAGTGATAAGAGCAGAAAAAGAAATAAAAGGAATCCAGATTGGAAAAGAAGAAGTAAAAGTTTCACTGTTTGCAGATGACATGATCCTCTACATAGAAAACCCTAAAGACTCCACCAGAAAATTACTAGAGCTAATCAATGAATATAGTACAGTTGCAGGGTATAAAATTAACACACAAAAATCCCTTGCATTCCTATATACTAACAATGAGAAAACAGAAAGAGAAATTAAGGAAACAATTCCATTCACGATTGCAACAAAAATACTAAAATACTGGGAGAAGGCAATGGCACCCCACTCCAGTACTGTTGTCTGGAAAATCCCATGGATGGAGGAGCCTGGTAGGCTGCAGTCCATGGGGTCGCGAAGAGTCAGACACGACAGCGAGTTCACTTTCACTTTCCACTTTCATGCATTGGAGAAGGAAATGGCAACCCACTCCAGTGTTCTTGCCTGGAGAATCCCATGGACGGAGAAGCCTGGTAGGCTGCACTCCATGGGGTTGCACAGAGTTGGACACGACTGAAGCGACTTAGCAGCAGCAGCAGGAATATATCTACGTAAAGAAACAAAAGACTTATATATAGAAAAGTATAAAACACTGATGAAAGAAATCAAAGAGGACACAAATAGATGGAGAAATATACCATGTTCATGGATTGAAAGAATCAATATAGTGAAAATGAGTATACTACCTAAAGCAATCTATAGATTCAGTGCAATCCCTATCAAGCTACCAACGGTATTTTCCACAGAACTAGAACAAATAATTTCACAATTTGTATGGAAATACAAAAAATCTCAAATAGCCAAACCAATCTTGAGAAAGAAGAATGGAACTGGAGGAATCAACCTGCCTGACTTCAGGCTCTACTACAAAGCTACAGTCATCAAGATGGTATGGTACTGGCACAAAGACAGAAATATAGATCAATGGAACAAAATAAAAAGCCCAGAGATAAATCCACTCACCTATGGACACCTTATCTTCAACAAAGCAGGCAAGAATATACAATGGAGAAAAGACAATCTCTTTAACAAGTGGTGCTGGGAAAACTGGTCAACCACTTGTAAAATAATGAAACTAGAACACTTTCTAACACCATACAAAAAATAAACTCAAAATAGATTAAAGATCTAAACGTAAGACCAGAAACTATAAAACTCCTAGAGGAAAACATAGGCAAAACACTCTCTGACATAAATAACAGCAGTATCCTCTATGACCCACCTCCCTGAGTAATGGAAATAAAGGCAAAAATAAACAAATGGGGCCTAATTAAACTTAAAAGCTTTTGCACAACAAAGGAAACTCTAAGCAAGGTGAAAAGACAGCCTTCAGAATGGGAGAAAATAATAGCAAACGAAGCAACTGACAAAGAATTAATCTGAAAAATATTCAAGCAACTCTTGCTACTCAATTCCATAAAAATTAACGACCCAATCAAAAAATGGGCCAAAGACCTAAAGAGACTTTTTTCCAAAGAAGACATACAGATGGCTAATGAACACATGAAAAGATTCTCAGCATCACTCAAAACCATAATGAGGTACCATTTCACGCCAGTTAGAATGGCTGCTATCTAAAAGTCTACAAGCAATAAATGCTGGAGAGGGTGTGGAGAAAAGGGAACCCTCTTACACTGTTGGTGGGAATGCAAACTAGTACAGCCACTATGGAGAACAGTGTGGAGATTCCTTAAAAAACTGGAAATAGAACTGCCTTATAACCCAGCAATCCCACTGCTGGGCATACACACCGAGGAAACCAGACTTGAAAGAGACACCTGTACCCCGATGTTCATTGCAGCACTGTTTATAATAGCCAGGACATGGAAGCAACCTGCTG
The DNA here is from genome assembly GCF_055505025.1 of Bos grunniens. Classification (NCBI taxonomy): domain Eukaryota; kingdom Metazoa; phylum Chordata; class Mammalia; order Artiodactyla; family Bovidae; genus Bos; species Bos grunniens. The sequence continues at coordinate 79,152,230 of NC_141194.1, read as the reverse complement.
CTGCTGCTGCTAAGTCACGTCAGTCGTGTCCGACTCTGTGCAACCCCATGGACTGCAGCCTACCAGGCTGCAACCTAGATTTCCATCAGCAGACGAATGGATAAGAAAAGCTGTGGTACATATACACAATGGAGTGTATTTTACTCAGCCATTTAAAAGAATACATTTGAATCAGTTCTAATGAGGTGGATGAAACTGGAGCCTATTATACAGAGTGAAGTAAGCCAGAAAGAAAAACAGCAATACTGTATACTAACATGTGTATATGGAATCTAGAAAGATGGTAATGATAACCCTATATGCGTAACATCTAAGAGACACAGATGTATAGAACAGTCGTTTGGACTCTGGTAGAGAGGACGAGGGTGGGATGATTTGGGAAAATGGCATTGAAATAGATCACCAGTCATTTCGATGAATGAGACAAGGTGCTCGGGGCTGGTGCACTGGGATGACCCAGAGGGATGAGATGGGGAGGGAGGTGGGAGGGGTGTTCAGGATGGGGAACACACGTACACCCGTGGCGGCTCCATGTCAATGTATGGCAAAACCACTACAATGATGTAAAGTAATTAGCCTCCCATTAAAATAAATATATTTATATTGAAAAAATAAAAACTACAGCCCAACCAAATAAAAAAATAAATAAACAGACCAGTGCTCTTTCACTGTGCCGTCTGGTTAATTATCGATGGAATATTGGAAATTAAGTTCTCAGGATAGTCTGAAAGCCATGTTTTGACTGTGTAGAAGATAGGTGCACAGATTATAGGTGTGTTGGGCAAGAGCAGGAGCATACATATGTGTGTGTGTGTTCTTGTGTGTGTGTGTATATTTTAAGTGTTCCCACTGAAACGTGTTAAAAGTGTTCCCAGTGGTAGCAGGTGGGAAATCATGGCCTATTTTGAGTTGGGAAACAGTTGATAGACAACATTTTTGATTGCCTGGTCTCCAGCCCTCTAATCTTGTCCGGCCTTCAGCTGTACTTGACCTCCACCTTTGGGGATCCAGTATTAGGATGAACTCTTTGGTAGCAACCTCTATTCTACTGTTAGCTGGGATTCATTAAACTGCATCTTTTATGTATTTTCTGGAATGAGCTACCTCAAAAGGTATAAGTTGTGAAAGGCAAAACCCATGTTTATCTAAGCATCTGGAGATGTTTAGCATCTCCCTTTTCTAAAGTTTTAATGGCTAATGAAAGCTCAACTTTATTGCTTAGATCTGAGGATGGAATATAATCTAAATTCTTCTGCACAGATTTCTTGGCTGAGTCTTAAATTAATATTTTGTGTGCTTTCACAGGCGGTCAGGATTGTGTGTGTGTGTGTGTGTAAATCCATTATTGCTAGATACATAGATTCTTTTTGTCATTTTTTAGTGCAAAAAATTTGTGGAGTTTATCAGTTAAACTAAATGGAACTTTTAAACACAGCATTTTGTAAAGGATGTGCATCTGCACTTGATTGTTTTTCTTCTTTAAGTCCTAATGAGCACTGTCCGCAGTGGGTTAGTAAAGAAGTTGCATATGTATTGCAGATGAGGACAGACACATGTGACCTGTTTATAAGGAAAGACACTACATTTAGACAGAATCAAGGCTGGATAAAGCAACACACACACACACACACCCCCCTAAGAATCAAGGGAAATCCCAGTTTTTCTCACTGTCAGATTTATAAGACAAAGTAGCACCCCAAAAGATGCATTTGAAGTGATAGATTGCACCACATTCCACCTGGACATGGGCAGTGTAAAACAGCAGCTAAAATCAAAACCACTTGAATTCTGGCTCAGCTTTCTCCAGACAAGTACTTAAAATAGCTTAAATAACAGGATGCAAGGGGAGGGAAAACATTTCCTTTTAAGGATATGCATTCTTGGTGTGATTCAAACTTCTGCAGGAACATGGCTGTATAATAAATTTCTTTACTTTAAGGTTATTTGGGGGGAGGGTTTGGGGAGAGTTAACTGACATCTAAAATAATACTTGTTAAGAGCATAGTAAGGTTTTGTGTGTTTTTTTTTTTAAGTGCAGATATGAATCTACACGTGTCATCATAGACAGACAGACAGACAGAATCTGTTGTTAAAAACATTTGATTCCTTTCTGATGAATTCAGCAGCCAGTGTAAAAGACAGAGGCCTCTCTGTTACACCCTTGGGAGCATCTTTGTGTGTGTGTGTGTGTTTTTTTTTTTTTTTCGAGTATAGCAATTTTTCTTTAAAAATAGAACACTTAATTCATTTCTTGAAATTTAGCTCTGGACTCTATGTGGAAACTTTGTTCAGTAGGTAGGTGGAGTTTCTTCTTCCCTCCTCTCCCTAGCCCGTCAGTGTCTACCTACACTCACCATATTTTGTGAACCAAAAAGTTGAGACCCGTGCTTGCAGAAACATTGAAAATGCTCTAGATAATATAGGCTGTATGATAATGTCTATGTTATCAGGTGGTCAAAAATACCATGCTGGAACAGAAGAGTTTTCGAAATGCAAAACTTGTTCCACCCCATGCCAATGGGTAGTTAATGAAGAAGGCGCAAATGAGCCAGAAAGGGCCTCCAGAATATTGACAGCTTTAATGAGAAAATAAAGGACTACCATCATGCCAGGAGGTTGTGATTTCCAGTTGTTAAAACTGTTTTTTGTGTGTGTTTTGGCTGGAGATTGGGAATAAAATTAGCCTAAAACTCTTTTAAAGTAATTGCACCCTATTTTGTCTTTCAAGTACTTTAGCAGCTGGGAGATTTTCTAAAATTAATCGCAAGCTGCCTTTTAAGGCTCCCTCTGCCTTCTTATTGAAATTAAAATTGTTTTCTTCAAAAGGTATGATTTAGAGACAGAAAGTTTTGCAGTAATTTACTAGTACTAACACTAAAATGCCTTTGATCTCAGGAGGTAGTACAAGCTTGCCCTGCTTTTAAAATATGGAGAAACAGAGTAGGTAAAAGGTAAAACTTTACAAATATGTAGAAGAAGATGACATATGGTCAACTATTCTTTTCCCATACCAGGAAAGATACAGGAGAGAGATTTCAAGTAACTCCAGATTTTATAAGGATTTTGAAGCCACAGTTTCAAGTAAGAACCAGACATTCTGTCTGGTTAATTCTGTATCTTTGGTGTCGAGCCCTGTGCCTGCCACAGAGTAGGTACTTGATTTGCTCTGGAGATTGATTCATGCTATGCAAGTGCACAGTTTTTCTTAATAAAGTCAAAGCAGGTTTCTACATTTAGAATGAGAGAGAGGTCCTGACCTGACAGCCATCACTGGTAGTCTACTTGGATACTCCTTGGTGGGTGTGTTCACTTAGAAAACCAAATTACAGATCTGAAGGCTGCTGGGTGGGGACAGAATTAGAACAAAGGGAATGAGATTGAATGTTATTTAAGGGATATTTCTGTCCTCAGGGTTTCCTGATGGAGTGCCATTCAGTCTATCAGTGCTATTTCTTCATTTTTTGCTCATTGTTGTTTGCTTATTTATGTTTTTAAAATGCTCATTAGATTAGAGCATTATTTTCCTGGTTTAATACTTGAGGATCCTAATAAGAACCTACTGTATAGCACAGAGAACGCTCAATATTCTGTAATGACTTACATGGGAATAGAATCTAAAAAAGAGAAGGTGTATGTATATGTATAACTGATTCACTTTGCTGTAGAGCAGAAACCAACAACACTGTAAATCAAATATACTCCAATAAAAATTAATTTAAAAATACTTCAGGATCTCTTGTTCTACAAAAATAATTTTTTCCCTTTGCTTATTTTGTGCAAGGTACTGTGCTACATACTGGGGTTGGAGAAAGATTTAGGAGAATCTTTGTCAGGAGATTTTTACAATATCATAAGATTGTCAGGTAATGACAAATTCATATTCCTCCAGACCCCCTTTAAAACATTTCTGTCCATTGCTGAAAGCATCTGTTATTACTTCTCTTACTTCAAAATGGTATTTCCACATGTGGTTATTTTATGCTAGTTATATTTTAGGGTGGCTATTTCCTGGCATCTTTTAATCACATCAGTGAGCTTCTAATTAATGCTCAAGAGAGGTTATTTCAGAGAGGGTGCACACAAGTGGTAGTTCCCCCATTGCCTGCACTTCTCTTCTACCTGAAGCAAAGAAACTGCCAGACAGACTAGACTCAGTGCCTTTGTGAGTTTCATGTAGCTTTGAATTCATTATAGTTCTCCAGCATAATAAATAAAATAATAAACATCTCTGCCTTCCACTTCTATTATATCACTGAGAATACAAAAAGAACAACACACTAGGTCCAAGGTGGAGTAAGTAACACAATTTCAGAAGTCAGAGGAAAATAGAGTATGTTTTAAAATATCTTTCTATCAGAAATTGGTTGTGTGGACAAGTTTTGATAGTCAAAAGGAATACGCCATCTCCTTCTCTATAGATATAATAAAATGAAGGAATATGCTGGTTGGATACTGAGGTTTAATAATGATCAGAATGTTATTACTCTATATTTGTTTTTCATATGTATGATGGTTTTTTATCTCCAGTTTTTTAGAGCTAAAAGGGGGTCTTCTCTAAGATCAAATGAAGCCCCCCTTTTACAGATGAGAAAACTATGATCTGGAGAGATGACTTAGGCGAATTAAATGTAGTTAGAGCCTGTGTCACATTACTCCCTCTTGTTGTGTATGCTGTGTATCTTTCGCTTTGTCACACTCCCTAGAACTGAGTTGTCTTTTCGCTTTTTAAAGAAAATGGGAGAAACAGATTGGTATGTGCATGGGGAAAGGTGTATTTAAATCCAAGAATTTCATTCATCAGAAGTTGCTAAAATCCTACCTCAGTGCCATGTGGATTACTTTGTTCTTTTTAGCAAATGCAGATGTCATTTTTGGATTGATTTCTGCATATAAACACTTACTAATAAAGTGTTTGATGTATGGCCTTTTATATGTTCAAAGCAAAAACAGTGAAGATGTGCCCTAAGGGGAATCAAGTACTTTACCTTGAAGGAACTATTAGTGATTTTCAGAAGTGTTGGGTACTTTGGTGATGATGCTTTAAAAGTATGAATATTTTAATTGATAGATTTAAAATATGGTAATCTATGCTTAAGAATATTTGACTCTAGAATCATATACTTCATTAAAAATAAACATAACAATTTCATCAGCTTTCAGTTTATTAGGGAAATGGTTTCATACAGGGGATTTAATATTGTAATAATTGGCCCACATTGGCTAATATCAATTTTGCTTCAGTCACACTTAGAAGAAAATCCAGTGTGTGTACCATGGTCTATAAGAGCTTACATGAGCAGTTCCCTGACCTCATCTCTCATTTTCTCCTTTGCTTACTCTGCTCAAGTCATACTGGATCTTTGCTGTCCTCAAAACACATCAGACACACTTTCACATCACAGACTGTACTTGTTCTTTCCTCTACCTAAAATCTGCCCCCCACAAATAGCCACATGATTCACTTTCTTACCTCAGGTAAGTCTTCATTCAAATATTACCGCATCAAAGTGGCCATCCATGATGATTCTATCTAAATAGCACTCCCACCATCACCCATATCCCCACCTATATTCACTATAACCCAGAGTTCTTCAACTTCAGCGTTACTGAAATGTTGAGCTGTACAATTCTGTGTTGCAGGATGGGAGTGGGAGTGGGGGTCATATGCACTGGACGATTTTTAGTAGCATTCCTGGCCTTTGTGCACTGAATGTTCCCTGAAGGGCAAAATAGCCCCCATTCTAATCCCTTACCGCTCTTTATTTTTCTTCATAGCACTTATGCTATATGTTACTTGCTTATTGTCATGAGAAGGTGAGCTTTTGTCTAGCAAGACTTTGTTTCATTGGTTGCAGTATCTCCAATCTTAGGAATGGTATCTGGTGCAATTTTGTTTTATTTTTTGTTTTGGTACAGTTTTTAAGTAATATATCAAATAGATTAACTTCATAGTATATATTCTTGAATGGTGTTGGCATCATCTTGAATCATTTCTCTATTCAGATTGTTTCCCTCTATTATAATTAAATTTATATATGAAAATCAGTGGAGGACCTAAGGAATAAAAAGCATTTCTGAACATTTAAGTATATGAAATAGCTGGTGAAAGTCCAACTGTCTACTAAAAGATTACACCTCAGGACATTAGCCCTCTTTTCCAATAAATTAACTTTTAGTCATTGATCAGTTTTATTTTTCATTTTTAATTGTTTCAGAATAAGCATTATCAGCACTTAGATACACTCTGTTAAAATTATGAAAGCACAAAAATTTTAAAATTATTTGTAGACTTCATTTAAACATTTGCATTACTTACGACTGCATTTATTTTTATGAACTCTGTATTTGTTTTGGATTAACATTTATTTACATTAACTCTTGAAAAATTGGCACTCAAGAGGATAGCATATTTCAGGTGTTCTATGTAATATAATTAGCATTAATCACAAACTGTTATCTTTGACAAAGGGGAGAATAAGGGGCATAAAACTCCTAAATAGCTACAGTAAGAATTGTTTTATAGCATGGCAGTGTTTTATTGGTGTATAATCTATTCTGAAGTCCTGTCAGCTTTATGATTCAATGATAATTTTATTAGACAACTGTGCTTTCCTAATATTGGGGATGCTATTTTTAAGCTAAGCTACTTATACAGTTCAAAATACAAGAAACATGATGTAAGCCATGCCCTTTCAGTTAAAATTTGCATTTCCCTTTCAGACCTCTTTAGGTAGCAAACAATAAGAAAGGATAATACTGTATTTAGGCGAGCTTATAAACTTTAAGCTTTAAGAACTGAGTCTAAAATGAAGAAAAATATTCTATAGGTTAACTTATTTACTTTTTTGCTTGTTCTCCCTTATCAAAAAGACCTCAACAGCAATGGATTCATTTGTGACTATGAACTTCATGAGCTTTTCAAGGAAGCTAATATGCCATTACCTGGATATAAAGTGAGAGAAATTATTCAAAAACTCATGCTGGATGGTGACAGGAATAAAGATGGGAAGATAAGTTTTGACGAATTTGTTTATGTAAGTATGTGAAAACCTACTATTTATTAGAAGTAATGATTGCTTCTTTGTCTTGTGGGGTCTTTTAGTAATAAGTCCTATTAAGTTCCTAAATATATCATAGTAGTATTGTTATAACTAATAAAATTTCTCTCATCTCACCCACTGCATTTAGTTCATTCTTTTAGCTATTAGAATATCTTAACAAAAGAACTGAGAAAAAACACTGACAGAATCAAAGATATAACACTGTGCTTGCTGTGTAAGGTGAACAGTCTCCTTGTGGGGGTGTGGGGGCATCATTAAAGGACATTTTTCAAGGTGTGAAATCACATCCTTGAAGTGCTCTTTTCTATAGGTGAACAGCGTGGTCCCAAATGTTAATGATACACCCTGACTCACAGTCTTGGAAGCTTCCTGAGTTCAACTTTCTGATTAAAAACATGTTTGCTAAACTTGTGGCAGTAGTAGTTAACTGTACTATTTTCCCTAGGATGATGATTTTGATAATTAAAAGTTAGAAACATATCTTTTTAACCCATTGGAAGAGGCAGTTAAAATTCTTGTTTTCTTCTCTAGTATCATCAAATACTCTTCAAGGTTAGGGGCTGATTTCTTAATTCTATACCCAAGCACCTAGTGTTCCATACTCAGTGCTTAGCGAGTGTGTGTGTGGTACTCATTATTGAAATTTAATGCTTTTAGCTGCTAGCTAGTGGGGTCAAAATTTTTCTGGACATAGGACATTTTCCATCCATATTCATTGACAAAGTATTTGAGATAGATATTAAAGAATAGCTGTTTCCTCAATTAAGAACACTCTTAAGATTTCATCATTTTATTATTCATTTAAGACTCAGTTTGACTAGATCTTATTTGGCATTCTTTATGTGTATTACAGATAGTAATTAGTGCCTAATATTATCACAAACTTCCTAGCACTCCTATCTTTTCTAAGGTTTGTTTTTGCCCCAAGACACCTGAAATGATAACATATACTCCCATCAGTAACCACAGCTCAATATAGCAAGTGAAATTCTGATATGTTTTCTCCTATTAGAATTAGCCCCTTTAGAACACTTGGAGCGTTCCAGAAGCAAATTGACTAAGTAATGATGTCTGCTCTTCTGATAGATAGCATTTGCCTGGGGGCAGGGCAGGGAGGAAGGGAGCATTACTGTTTTAAAATGGGCAAGGATCAGAATTATAATGCTATTATAGTTCTTGCTATCTTCTTTTGCAATACTGATTTCCTCCCCACCATTTTTTGCCTCCAGTTATTGCCAAAGCCTTTTGTTTTAAATCCTGTGTTCAATAGTAAGTTGCAATTGACTTGCAATGTGAGCACTTGCATGTCCTCTGATGTATAACTTGCCCCTCTTGTAACTGCATGTTTAATTGTGAATTTAAAGCAGCTTAGAGTGGTGGTGAACTACGATTGCTTACTTTTGATATAGTTTGCTGCTCAGCATTTTTTAATCTACTATGAAGAACAGACTTAAATAATCAAGATGTGCAGTGTGCCAGTATTTTTAAGGAGACGGTTATGAAACTGTCTTTGAGAAAAATCATCTTAGGGAAATATTTAATTTTGTATATTTTGAAATGTTGCTGATTCCACACAGCTGTTTGTGGCTGTGACTAACCTAGTATTTTCTTTAAAAGTGAATAATAAGCTTCATAATTTTGGCATCACCGGGACTTTTTTAAAAATAATGAGAACCTTGTTGGTTAAAATATATATATTTTAGAATTGGAAGAAATCAATATGTTTATACTCCTTCATTTCTCAAAATAAAAAAAAAAAAAAAGCCTGGGTTTCTCAAAAAGGAAGTGACTTGCCCAGCATTACACAGGGAACTAGTGGCTTTGTCAGTTACCCCTCTTTGTTCAAAAAACTGGTAAGGAAGACAGTAAAATAACTCACCTGAAGTTTCAGAATGATACCACCATGACTGTACTGAAAGAAAGATGGGTGTATGATTAACCAAGCAGACATCTGTTCACTCCCATCTGACTTGTCATCAATGAAACCTCTTACAAATCATTAGACAAAATATGGTAGATCCTAGTTATCTGAGAAAAAGGAAGTGTTGCAGGAAGGGGGATCCCTTCTAGGGCCCGAAACTGGGCTCTTGTCTAATACTTAGAAATGAATTGTCTGAGGAGTGTGCTGACATGTGCTGACAAAGCAAGATATTTTACTGGGAAAGGGCACCCCGGGTGGAGAGCAGTAGGGTAAGGGAACCCAGGACGCAGCTCTGCCAGTGGCCTGAAGTCTCGGGTATTATGGTGATGGGATTAGTTTCCAGGTTGTCTTTAGCCAATCATTCTGACTCAGAGTCCCTCCTGGTGGTACACACCTTTTTCAGCCAAGATGGATGCCAGAGAGAAGGATTCTGGGAGGTGGTCGGACATGTGGTGTCTCCTTTTGACCTTTTCTGAACTCTTCCAGTTGGTGGTGGCTTATTAGTTCCCTGTTCCTTACCAGGATCTCCTATCATAAAACAACTCATGCAAATGGTTATTATGGTGCCTGGACAGGGTGGGCCATTTCAGTCAGTGTGCTTCCCCTAAAAGAAGCGCATTATTCCTGTCAGGGATTAACATAAGGAAATAGAAATAAGCATGTTCTTGCATGTTAGATTTTTGGTTTTTATTTGATTGCTGCTTAAAAGGTATTAATTGCAAACCAGGCTACCAACAAAATGTCTGTATTAATATTGGAGAAGGATATATATATATATAGCAGAAAAGAGTCCCCAAATTATATGTAAACGTCACACATTAAAATTAAATATATATTAACTGATCTTGTTTCTCTTGAGTATTTTAAAACTAAGTTACTAGATTTTTATACTTCTTAGATTGTAGTAAGGTATTTTCCTACATCTATCAAAAGACCGGTATATCATAGAGATAAGTAACTTCATATAAGCAAAGTGCTTAGAACTGTACCTGGTATATAGCAAATACTATAGAAGTGTTAGTTGTTGGTAGTTATTTCTATTTATTAAACAGGCAGTGTTCTCTTCCTATTATTACTAAGTTTAGGCCTATAACAGATTTCCAAATAGTAAAAATTCAAACCTAGTATATTGGAAACAAACCTCAAACACTGGAAGCCAGTCATATTTTTTTGCAATTCTTTCTGAAATCTTTCTTTCTTAAACTCCTGTGTCTCTGCATTGCTTTGGTTTAGCCACTAGTGTTCATCTAGGAAGGTGATGACACTTTTAAAAGGAATACAGGACATACATGTTTCATAAAAGAGACTGGAAAAGATGTATAGAACCAGAGAGAGCAGTGTACACCAGGAGCTTGTTCATACATGATAAAGCAAGTCCCTCGTCCTGGAGGAAAAACAGCATGAAACAGTGAGCTCATTAGTATCACAACAGGCAGCTTTGAATAGATTCATTGACAACTCTCCAGCACTGTAGCTGGCCTGGTGTTTCCTCTGATTTCAGAGATTCTTGTTAAGCCAAGGCTTATACTCAAATTTGCCTTATCATCCACTGGAGAGTTTTCTTTACTAAAGTAGAAAATAAAGTGTTCATTCTCACGTGGTGAATCTATTGAATAAATACGTAAATCTTCAGTCATCTCCTATCTTTTAACATTTGTTTAAAATATAAAGAACAGATGAAAATACCATGAAACTGCAAATTTGCACTTGGCTTGAAGAATTTATTTAAAGATATTTAGAAAAGAAAGGTCATGTAAATTTTGTAAGACAATTGAAAATGTAACTAATTTAATTGCATCTTTGCATTCAACATGTCATTCCCAAGCATCAAGGGTTTAAGTAGAGCTATGTAATTGCATTAGAATATTGTAGAGATTCTTTTTTTAAATGATTATTATTTGTACTACTCCTCTTTTGCATGATGTATGCAAATTTGGATTTTTTCAGCTGAAGTTGTGATCATGGAAGCAACCTAATTTTAGAAGGTAATGATCCTTAAGACAGAAATAATTGTGATAAGAAAAATAACTTTTCATATGTCATTCTGAGGCAGTAACTCCAAGGCATTCACATTGGGAGCTTTTTTTTTGTCATTACAGTGATTTATAGTATCTCAGTCTTGAGGAAAAGACTTAGATTTTGGATTTTAATTTACTAGACACTGTTCTACTAAATGAAGTAGAGTTCAGAATGAGGTGGGATAGTGAATATTGCTTTTTCACTGAGCAGATGGATAGTTACCAAAGAGGGACTTGTTTGAACAAAATGTATCACAATGAAAACTGCTACATTCCCAAGCAACCATTTTGTTGTATAACCTTGGCTTGGATGGTAAAGTGAAATAAATGAAATTCCAGTTGAAATCAGAGTGTGAGTAAAAATGATTTTAATAATTTGAAAATTACCCAGAGTACATGAGTCAGCTCCACACTATTGATATTAAATAGGAGTCAGTATAATGGCCAGAGAGAAGGAAGAGTGATTTCATTGGTAGTCAGTATGTGTGTGTCTATATATTATACATAATAGATGGAGGCGTGCACACACACAAACACACACACCCATTCTAAAAGTCAACCTCTGAAATTACAGGCATAGCACAAAATCACAGCTATAGAAAGTGAATAAGCTTGATTTTGTAAAACTTCGTGCCTACCATTTTCCTAAATAAAATTGGGTTTATAAGTCCAAGGAAGGCCAGGATTTAAGGATGGTAACAGGAAAAGATGACTTTGTGACAGGGTTATAGCAACTTTCCTACTGGTTACAAAAGTCACTCTCTCTTGGTCAATTAATTACAAAAAGGTATCCTCCTGGAAAGACTAAATGTGAAAAGGCACTGGTGTTTCTGCCTGCCACAGTCTTGCACAAGACCCCAGGCCTGCTTAGGGGAGTGTGGGCTGCATTTCATGCCTGCTCATGCCTGCTGTCACAGACACAGCCTGAACTGCTAAATACCACGACTCTGTTCTGTGACCTTCACATATAGGCTACCCCTCCTGAGGTGTGTGTATGAGTATGTACTTGTCAATAATGCTAAAGGGCTTTGGGTTATCTTCTATTTGCTCAGTGACTTTTCCATTAGGGTTCTAAGTTTCCTTCAATAAGCCTGGTATGTTCCAAACAACTTTTAAAGGAGTTTTTATCAAAATACTACATCTTGCTCTTGTTTTTCTGATGGTGGCTAATTTAGCCATGCACATTGATAGCTCAGGAACACATTGGAGGTTAGGTAAGTTCCAGTATTTCAGACTTACATAAGCAGACCTTTGGAATGTCCAGTCATTCAGTCAATGGGTTAGAGTAGGGTGTGAAATTTGCTTTGTTCCATCCTGGTTTTGTGCCTTATTGTGAAGAGAAAATCACTGAAAAGCCTCTTTTCTGGGTTTATTCATCTCCTGCTGCCAACTAAGCATATTTTCCCCCTTATTATTCTGTTCTAGCTGTTACCAAGCTACCCTAGGATAAGAAATATTTTTTTTTTGGTTGAGCTATAAAATTTCCATATTTCTTTGCACTGTATATCGTGCTTAAAGAAAGGGGAAATCCTTCAGTCTTTTATTTGCAGGAAAAGAACAGAGTCTTCCTTGTTCTAGAAAATTTATAGATTTACCTATGCCTTTGAACTACGCTAGTTTTTGGCTTAAAGCAGATTTCAATGCATGTGACATTTAATGTTTTTGACAAGTGTGTACAGTTGATTTCTGGTGCTTAATTTTTGGTAGCAGTATTGAAGTACTTGTTTAGCATTTTAAAAACTCAAGCTTAGTTTGCTTTATCTTTTAACACTCGTCACCTGTGGGGGGGAATGTAGGTTACCAGCATATAAAAGAAGATCAATATGCTTATAGTTGTGCCAGATTGAAAATTGTGAATCAGCAACATGTTTTCATTAATAGATTTTCCAAGAGGTAAAAAGCAGTGATATAGCCAAAACCTTCCGCAAAGCCATCAACAGGAAAGAAGGGATTTGTGCTCTGGGAGGAACTTCAGAGCTGTCCAGTGAAGGAACGCAGCATTCTTACTCAGGTAATGGTTAACACAGTGAACTACATAGGGTGCCTGCTATAATGTCAAGGAGAGGCTCTAGAAAAACCCTGCCTCCTAGGTAAGAATACAGTTGAAGTTGTTGTGATCTGTATTTGGACTGTGGCTAATACTTGCCATAAAAGCATTACAGGTATTTATTATATAGCTTTGTTAGCTTTTAAGAGCCATGATACAATATGTGCACAATACTGATATGATACAACACATGATACAATAATAGGCTTTATTATAGCAGTGTGTGCTGTCGCTTTAGTCTTGTTCGACTCTTTTATGACCATATAGACTGTAGCTCCCCTGGCCATGGGATTCTCCAGGCAAGAATACTGGGGTGGGTTGTCACGCCCTCCTCCAGGGGATCTTCCTGACCCAGGGATGGAACTCACGTCTCTTTTGTCTCCTGCATCAGCAGGTGGGTTCTTTATCACTAGCACCACCTGTGGTAATACAAATAGAATTTTTAAAGAATTTTGTAACTAACTTCCAAGAATTTTGTAATTTCTGTAAATATCAGTTAACCTTGCTCTATTTCTTTGTTAATTTTATAGCTCCTAAGAGCTATTGTGTTGCATTCAATTGTTTGGGTTTCCAAAGAGGATAACACAGGATTATGACACACTAACTGCCGTGCTCATGAACACCTATTTCAGGCTTTAGAGTCAAATATTTAACCTAGAGTATAAACTAATGTCTTCTTATTCCACATAATTTTAGAGGAAGAAAAATATGCTTTTGTTAACTGGATAAACAAAGCTTTGGAAAATGATCCAGATTGCCGGCACGTCATACCAATGAACCCAAATACCGATGACCTGTTCAAAGCTGTTGGTGATGGAATTGTGCTTTGGTAAGATTTCCAAGAGTAGTCTTCCATGTAATTGATACAGTCGTTTCTGGATGCCTGACGGATTCTTCTTGGGGAAAAACTAGAATTGAAAGTTGTCTAGGTTCTGTCCATTTCATCTTCAGGTCTGTCTGTGAAAGTGCCACCAAAGGTGAATATAAAACTCAGTCATTCAGACTGGACACATCTTCCTAGAGGAGCTTTCAGCTTCCAGTTTCTTCTCATCATGGAGCAAGCTAAGCATTTCAACTTTGTTAAGCCTTTTATGTCAGTATCTCTTTATTCTCAAGTACCATAAATTCCAAAAGAGAAAAACAGGCCACTTGCCACTTTTCAATGTCCAATTACTTATTTCTGAAAAATATGTTTGTCACTGCTGCTGCCCTAGACCCAACAGTGTCTCAGCCAAAAAGGTAAAAGATTATCAACAGCTTGTCAGTAGATTTACCTCTCTTTTGAAGTAGTAGAGCACAGTGGTTAACAGCATGCTCTACAATCAGTCTGCCTGGTTCCTTTTCAGGCTCTGCCTCTCAGTATCTGTATAACTGTAATCAAGACACTGACCCCTTTGAACTCTCCTACACTATTGGTGGGAATGTAAATTGCTGCAGCTGCTATAGCCAAAAGTATGGAGGTTCCTTAAAAAACTACAAATAGAGTTACCATATGATTCAGCAATCCCACTCTCGGGCATATGTCTGGAGAAAACTAAAAGAGATACATGCACTCCAGTGTTCATAGCAGCACTGTTTTACAATAGCCAAGACACAGAAATGACCTAAATGTCAGTCGACGGGGAATGGATAAAGAAGATGAATGGAACACTACTCAGCCATAAAAAGAATGGAATTATGCCATTTACAGCAACATGAATGGACCTAGAGATTATCATACTAAGTGAAGTCAGAGAAAGTCAAGTACTACATGATATCATTTATATGGGAAATTTAAAAAAATGAACTTATTCATAAAACTAGCAGACTCAAGGACATAGAAAACAAGCTTATGGTTACCAAAGGGGAAAAGGGGGATGGTAAATTAGGAGTTTTGCATTAGCAGACACACAATATATATAAAGTACACTATAACTATATGTAAAACACTTAGTGTTTTATAGTGTATATCAGATCAGATCAGATCAGTTGCTCAGTTGTGTCTGACTCTTTGTGACCCCATGAATCACAGCACGCCAGGCCTCCCTGTCCATCACCAACTCCCGGAGTTCACTCAGACTCACGTCCATCGAGTCAGTGTTGCCATCCAGCCATCTCATCCTCTGTCGTCCCCTTCTCCTCTTGCCCCCAATCCCTCCCAGCATCAGAGTCTTTTCCAATGAGTCAACTCTTCGCATGAGGTGGCCAAAGTACTGGAGTTTCAGCTTTAGCATCCTTCCTTCCAAAGAAATCCCAGGGCTGATCTCCTTCAGAATGGACTGGTTGGATCTCCTTGCAGTCCGAGGGACTCTCAAGAGTCTTCTCCAACACCACAGTTCAAAAGCATAGACATACACTATGTACAAAATAAACAAAGTCCTACTGTATATCATAGGGAACCATATTTAATATCCTGTAATAAACCATGTGTGCGTGTGTTCATTTGCATCTGACTCTTTGACCCCATGGATTGTAGCCTACCAGGTTCCTCTGTCCTTGAAATTCTCCAGGCAAGAATACTGGAGTGGGTTGCCATTTCTTTCTCTAGTAATAAACCATAGCAGGGAAGAATTATTTTTTAAAAAAAGGTATTTGACTGCTTTGCATTTCAGGATCCATCCATTATGATCCCCATATTATTGTGCTTGCTCAGAAAGTTGTTGTGAGCATTAAGTAAATACATATTGGAACACTTAGAACAGTGCAGTGGGTATATTTCTGATGACAGTGTACAATATATAAAATTCATTTTTTTTCCAATACGATCATTTTGGTTGTTTAAAAAGATGATTTCTAAAAATGTGAGATATGCTTTTACTTGCCACTTATAGGCTGTAAAGAAATAATTTCCAATATTTTAATAGAGAGACTCATATGATACTATTTATTTAATATTTAAATTTTGCATGGAAATAAGCATGGTTTTCTCTAAAAATAACTTGTTTTAGGGCAGTAGTATAAACATCTAAAATGTTAGAGTCTAATTCCAAATTTTACCAAATGAGGTTGTTCTAAGTCAGATCCTGCCCCAATTAATACAACTTTTCTTTTTATCAATATTATCACTGTATTTCTAGCACCAAATATAGTACCTGTGCATCATCTAGTTACTCAATAAATATTTGGTGAATGAAAGAATCTCATGCTCAACTAATTTTCACTCTTTGTAGATGAAATCATTTTAATTATACATTATATAATCTAACAGAGAGATTCATCTTCAATGTGGGATGTTATCTGTTTTTAACACTTAACAAAGTTTTTAATATCCAAGTAATTCATTCTTGTAAAAGAATGTGAAAAGTACAAAACATTAAATAAGAAAATATGCCATAATCCCCAACTCAGAAATATTCAACTACTATAAACACTTTGGTCTTTCCTTTATTTGCATTTTTATATGTATGTTTTTTTTTTGATCAACCTGACTGAAGTCATACATTGCTTTTTTTTCAGATTACATGAGATACGTGTTATAATAAGCCTTAAAATATTTGTGAATATTCATGGATTATTTAAAAAATAAGTCAATATTTTAAAATTTCTGTTTCAGTAAAATGATCAACCTTTCAGTTCCTGATACAATTGATGAGAGAGCAATCAACAAGAAGAAACTCACACCATTCATCATTCAGGTATGCACTCTTCTCTCCTTCCATGAAACTATTATTTGAGGACCTGTTTTATAGACTGAAGGCTCTGCATTTTGCATCTTCTCATTTAATTCTTACAACAGCTCTGAGTTGAGGATTATTTTCCAGATTTCATAGAAGCTGAGATGCAGAAAGATTTCAGAGGTGTACCAAGGTTAATAATGCTGGAACTAAAGTTCAAATCCAGGTCTAACTGCAAAGCCCTATATTCTTTTCATTACATTTTGCATTCAAACATATAGAAATAAGCAAGCATGTTTAAGCTCTTAGTTAATTAGCATGTTTAAAGAATAGAAAGCTTTTATTTTCCATCTAGTATTAGGGTGTTATATAGCAGTATTTCCTCATGCAAGACCATCTCTTGGGATGAGGAGATTCAGAACTTGTAGAACTCTCATGTGTATTCAGTAGACCTCTCATTTAGGCATTTTAAGAAATTCAACACATAACCCACATGGATATACTTACTCTAGTAACTCAGCCTTTTCCTTTAGGGTCAGTATCTTTCAATAGGGACTAACTAAAAATGCCGTTAACTTGCCTTGGAAATCTGAAAAAGACTATAAAAAAGAGGCCAGATTTGTTTTAGCTATGCTTTTAACACCAAAGCTTGGATATTGCTTTCTGTGGATAATGTATGGGTAAACTTAATACATAATTTCATTTCAGTGAAGGGAAAAAAAGACTAAAAAACCAGAAATGTCAAGAAGCAAGTATTATAAATTGGCTGTCTTGCAGGAAAACTTGAACTTGGCACTGAACTCGGCTTCAGCCATTGGATGTCATGTTGTGAACATTGGTGCAGAGGATTTGAGGGCTGGGAAACCTCACCTGGTTTTGGGACTGCTGTGGCAGATCATTAAGATCGGTTTGTTTGCTGACATCGAATTAAGCAGGAATGAAGGTAATGAAACACAGTCATGATCTTGAAAATTGTTTATTGGTTATTTTTTTCTAGTCATGCAGACTGTCATACTTTCACCTAATTGCGGTGATTAGATGATAACTAGAATTAACAGAAGGTAATGTTATAGTGTTATTCAGGAAAACAGCCTAATCACAACTTTCTTCTTTAGTAGTAATTAACATTTGTCTGGCTCTTTAGAATTCATTTCACAATAAAGACACGAAAACCTAGAGAGTTTAAGGAATTTGTGCAAAGTTCTTTTCTGCTCTACTCACATAGTCCCCACCCCATTACCACCCTCAGGCACACCATCTCCTTTAATTTTAATACCTTTTCTATTATATTATACATTTATGGCTCTTCAAAAATATTCTAACCTGCCCTTGATGGTCTCATATTTCCTGAATTAGCAGAAGCACCATTTTTATAGCATAGGTTTTGATATCACATCATAGACTTGTAGAATGTATAAGCGTATGTGATACAATTGTCCTAAGGTCCTAGGAAGTGCTACATTGTCCTCTCCTTTTGAAGTTTAAAATATTAAGCATCACTCCAAATATTCACATTTTCTTCCAGAAATCACCATATCAATCTTCAGTTACTTTGGGGGAAGAATATATATTGGGAGTTCTCAGTATTTCTGGGTCTCACAATACCTGTCAACAGTCCTATTCTGCATCCAAGACTTTATGACACTTACAATTTTCAGTCCACTCAAAGTGGCCTGTATTTGAACAAATAAAAATTTTCTATCTGCTGGTCTCTTCAGAGAAGTATTTATCTTGTTAGAGTTGAAGTCCAGTGAACAAGGAAAGGAAGACAACAAAATTAAACTACATTGGCTCATATAATAAGTCAAATGATTTATCTCTGACAAGGTCTCAGGTGCAGAGAGGTCAGGCTGTTTAATCCTTTCCAGCCTTTTGACTTGGAGATGGAGAACATGTGGAGGTTTCTGTACAAGTGACAATGTTACCTCTGCCCTAACTTAAATCCCTCAGTGCCAGAGTGACATGGTGTGAAGTGAAGTCTATGAATGATGAAACTTGCCTATTAGAGATATTACTTAGACCTCTTTGGAAGTCAGGCAGTTTTAGTCTTCTTGTTCAGTATAAATCTCCTTTTATCTTATGGGAGGTAATTATTGCATAAGGACTATACAACTTCTCCATGGAAACAGTGCCTAAATTTAGATAGTTCTCTGTGCAGATGCTCAAGCTTCTACCTCTTACCTCTGGGGATATTTACCCAAAAACCCTTGGCTGCTTCTGCACATTCAATTCAACAATAAAAAATTGTTGAAGAGCCTTTACATGTTAGGTGCTATAGAAAATGTAAAGTTGAATTCTTTTTCTTTAAAAACAGGTATGGCAAAAACCACTACAATATTGTAAAGTAATTAGCCTCCAATTAAAATAAATAAATTAATTTTAAAAAACAGGTTTAACACTTCAAGAGTTAGTTATGCTTAAATATAAATACCATAGGGTTTGAATACTCTTTTAATCAAAAGGCTCCAAAGTTTTAAACATACTCCCCTAAGCCTCTGATTTTAATATTATTTAAGAACAATTTATGTAAATATATGACATAATGTGACAATGTTCAACTTAAAAGCTAGAACTTACTTGGCATTTGGAATATAAAGAATAATCAAGATGTTAAAATATGTAATGTTGTGTATTCTCGTAATTAAGTGTTTCTATCAGTATCATCTTATAACTAATTATATACTTTTATCTTTATTATTAGACTGTGAGTACCTGAAAACTAGGAACTAGGTCACAGTACTTTTTGTACCTCTGTTACTTACTTAACGGAGTGTCAAAAGACTCAATAAACATGTAATGACTGTTACCATGTAATATATTGGTTGGGTTTTTCTTTTTCACCTTTATAGCCTTGGCTGCTTTACTTCGAGATGGTGAAACTTTGGAGGAGCTTATGAAATTATCTCCAGAAGAGCTTCTGCTTAGATGGGCAAACTTTCATTTGGAAAACTCAGGCTGGCAGAAAATCAACAATTTTAGTGCTGACATCAAGGTAACTGTTTAGTTAAATATTTCAGTTCAGTTCAGTTTAGTCGCTCAGTTGTGTCTGACTCTTTGCGACCCCATGAACTGCAGCATGCCAGGCCTCCCTGTCCATCACCAACTCCCGGAGTCTACCCAAACTCATGTCCATTGAGTCGGTGATGCCATCCAACCATCTCATCCTCTGTTGTCCCCTTCTCCTCCTGCCCTCAATCTTTCCCAGAATCAGGGTCTTTTGAATTGAGTCAGTTTTTCACATCAGGTAGCCAAAGTATTGGAGTTTCAGCTTCAACATCAGCCCTTCCAAAGATAACTGAGGACTGATTTCCTTTAGGATGGACTGGTTGTATCTCCTTGCAGTCCAAGGGACTCTCAAGAGTCTTCTCCAACACCACAGTTCAAAAGCATCAATTCTTTGGCACTCAGCTTTCTTTATAGTCCAACTCTCACATCCATACATGACCACTGGAAAAACCATAGCCTTGACTAGACGGACCTTTGTTGACAAAGTAATGTCTCTGCTTTTGAATTTGCTATCTAGGTTGGTCATAACTTTCCTTCCAAGGAGTAAGCATCTTTTAATTTCATGGCTGCAATGAAATTTCACCATCTGCAGTGATTTTGGAGCCCCCAAAAATAAAGTCAGCTACTGTTTCCAGTTTCCCCATCTATTTGCCATGAAATGATGGGACCAGATGCCATGATCTTCGTTTTCTGAATGTTGAGCTTTAAGCCAACTTTTTCACTCTCCTCTTTCACTTTCATCAAGAGGTTCTTTAGTTCTTCTTCACTTTCTGCCATAAGTGTAGTGTCATATGCATATCTGAGGTTATTGATATTTCTCCCCACAATCTTGATTCCAGCTTGTGCTTCCTCCAGCCCAGCATTTCTCATGATGTACTCTGCGTATAAGTTAAATAAGCAGGGTGACAATACACAGCCTTACTTCAGGGGCACATAATAACATGAAGACTTCAGGCCAGCTTAAAGGAGGGAAAATCCTATGAGTTTATCACCCAGCCTCATTGCCTCTAGGCCCTGATGGTAGATTTCAGTAGAGAGACTGAGCCAAGTAAGAGCACCACCACTAATTCTAGCTTTCATTTTGTGGAAAGGGGTTTAAGTATTACAGTGCTAACATTTTCTATTCTGCCTACCGTTCAACATACTGTACGAAAGATCGGCAGTCATGACTTCTGTTTCTAAGTGCCTTTCCCAGGCCTCAGTGTACCTGTGTTAGTAAAGGCCTAGAATAGAGAGGGCCTCAGGATTCCCCATCCCCTTTCTTATTTGGTAACTCTTCTGTCATGTGCTGCCTCCTTTAGCCATTCAGTTCTTGGAGGTGGTTATATACTCTTATGTATGTCTGTATCTTCTACCTCAGCCCTGCCCCTATTTTTAAAATTTAAATATATTTAAAAAAAATTTTACAATGTTGTATTTGTTTCTGCCATACCACAACACAAATCAGCCATACATTCCCCTCCCTCTCTAGCCTCCTACCCCTCTCCCCATCCCATCCCTCCAGATCATCACAGAGCACCAGACTGGGCTCCCTGTGCTACACTGCAAATTCTCACCAGCTATCCATCTTACACTCGACAGTGTATATATGTAGATGCTACTCTCTCCATTCGTCCCACTCTTTCCCTCCCCCACTATGTCCACAAGTCCATTCTCTACATCTCTGTCTCCATTCCTTCCCTGTAAATAGGTTCATCAGTGTCATTTTTCTGGATTTCATATATATGTATTAATCTACTATATTTGTTTCTCTCTGACTGACTTCACTCTGTATAACAGGCTCTAGGATCATCCACATCACTAGAACTGACTCAAATCCCTTTTTAATGGCTGAGTAATACTCCATGGTGTATATATACCACATCTTCTTTATCCATTCATCTGTTGATGAACATGTAGGTTGCTCCCATGTCTTGGCTGTTGTAAACATTGCTGTTATGAATATTCAGCTTCCCATGTAGCTCAGTTGGTAGAGTCTGACTTCAATGCAGGAGACCTGGGTTCAGTCCCTGGGTTGGGAAGATCCCCTGGAGAAGAAAATGGCAACCCACTCCAGTATTCTTGTCTGGAGAATCCTATGGACAGAGGAGCCTGGCTGGCTATATTCTATGGGGTCACAAGAGTCAGACATGACTGAGTGACTAAGCACATGTGAATATTGGGGTACATGGGTCTTTTTCAGTTATGATTTTCTCAGGGTATATGCCCAGTAGAGAAGTTGCTGGGTCATATGGTAGATTTATTCCTGGTTTTTTAAGCAGTCTCCATACAGTTCTCCATAATGGCTGTATCAGTTTACATTCCCACCAACAGTATAGGAGGGTTTGCTTTTCTCTACATCCTTTCCAGCATTTATTGTTTGTAGAATTTTTGATGATGGCTATTCTGAATGGCATGAGGTGATAGCTCATTGTAGTTTTGATTTGCATCTCTCTAAGGATTAATGATGTTGAGCATCTTTTCATGTGTTTCTTGGCCATCTGTATGTCTTCTTTGGAGAAATGTCTGTTTAGGTCTTTTGCCCATTTTTTGATTGGGCTGTTTGTTTTCCTAATATTGAGCTATATGAGCTACTTATATATTCTGGAGATTAATCCTTTGTCAGTTGTTTCATTTGCAATTATTTTCTCCCTTTCTGAGGGTTATCTTTTAATCTTATTTATTGTTTCCTTTGATGTGCAAAAGCTTTTAAGTTTAATTAGGTCTCATTTGTTTATTTTTGTTTTTATTTCCATTACTCTAGGAGGTGGTTCACAGAGGATCTTGCTGTGATTTATGTCAAGGAGCATGCTACCTATATTTTCCTCTAAGCTTTACAGTTTCTGACCTGATATTTAAGTCTTTAATCCATTTTGAGTTTATTTTTGTCTATGGTGTTAGAAAGTGTTCTAGTTTCATTCTTTTGTGGCTGTCCTGTTTTTCCAGCACCACCTATTGAAGAGGCTGTCTTTTCTCCATTGTATATCGTTGCCTCTTTTGTCAAAGATAAGGTGCTTGTAGGTGTGTGTAAGTTTATCTCTGGACTTTCTATCTTGTTTTATCAGTCTATATTTCTGTTTTTGTGCTAGTACCATACTGTCTTGATGAATGGAAATTTGTAGTATAGTCTGAAGTCAAGAATGTTGATTCATTCAGCTCTAATTTTCTTTGTCAAGATTGCTTTGGCTTTTCAGGGTATTTTTTGTTTCCATAGAAGTTGTAACTTTTTTTGGTTCTATTTCTGTGAAAAATATCATTAATGGTTTGATAGGGATTACATTGAATCTGTAGATTGCTTTGAGTAGTATAGTCATTTTCACAATATTTCTCCCAATCCAAGAACATGGTATATCTCTCCATCTGTTTGTGTCATCTTTGATTTGTTTCATCAGTGTCTTATAGTTTTCTGCATACGGGTCTTTTGTCCCTTTAGGTAAGTTTATTCCTAGGTATTTTATTCTTTTTGCTGCAATGGTAAATGGAATTGTTTCCTTAACGTCTCTTTATGATTTTTCATTGCTAATATATAGGAATGCAAGGGATTTCTGTGTATTACTTTTATATCCTACAACTATACCATATTCATTGATTAATTCTAGTAATTTTCTGGTGGAATCTTTAGGGTTTTCTATGTTATCATGTCGTCTGCAAATAGAGTTTTAATTCTTCTTTTCAATCTGGATTCCTTTTTATTTGTTTTTCTTTCTTCTCTGATTGCCGTGGCTAGGACTTCCAAATCTAGATTGAATAATAGTGGCAAGAGTGGGCACCCTTGTCTTGTTCCTAATCTTAGAAGAAATGCTTTTAGTTTTTCACTATTGAGAATAATGTTTGCTGTGGGTTTGTCATATATGGCCTTTATTATGTTGAGGTAGGTTCCTTCTGTGCCTACTTTTTGGAGCGTTTTTATCATGAATGGGTGTTGTATTTTGTCGAAAGCTTTCTCTGCATCTATTTATATGATTATATGACTTTTATCTTTCAGTTTATTGATATGGTTAATCACATTGATTGATTTGCATATGTTGAAAAATCCTTGCATCCCTGGGATAAATCATACTTGTTTATGGTGTATGATCCTTTAATGTGTTGTTGGATTCTGTTTGCTAAAATTTTGTTGAGGATATTTGCATCTATATTCATTGATGATATTAGCCTGTAATTTTCTTTTTTGGTGGTATCTTTGTTTGCTTTTGCTCTCAAGGTGATGGTGGCCATGTAGAATGAGTTTGGGAGTTCTCTTTCCTCTGAAATTTTCTGGAGGAGTTTGAGCATGATAGGTGTTAGCTCTTCTCTAAACTTTTGGTAGAATTCACCTGTGAAGCCATCTGGCCCTGGGCCTTTGTTTGCTGAAAGATTTTTAAATCACAGTTTCAATGTTGTTGTTTGTGATTGGTCCGTTTATGATTTCTAATTCTTCCTGGTTCAGTTTTGGAAGTTTGTACTTTTCTAAGAACTTATCCATTTCTTCCAGGTTGTTCATTTTATTGGCATATGGTTGCTCACAGTAGTCTTCTATGGTCCTTTGTATTTCTGTGTTCTGTAGTAACTTCTCCTTTTTTGTTTCTAATTTTATTGATTTGAGTCTTCTCCCTTTTTTTCTTGTTGAGTCTGGCTAGTGGGTTGTCAATTTTATCTTCTCAAAGAACCAGTTTTTAGTTTTATTGATCTTTGCTATTGTTTCCTTCATGTATTTTTCATTTATTTCTTTACTATTTCTGTCCTAACTTTGGGTTTTTTAATTTGTTTTTTTTTTGTTTGTTTTTTTCTTCTTTTTCTATTTGCTTTATGTGTAAAGTCTGGTTGTTTATGATGTTTTTCTCATTTCTTGAGGTAGGCTTGTATTGCTATAAACTTCCCTCTTTTGTTGTGTCCCATAGGTTTTGGGTTGTCATGTTTTCATTGTCATTTGTTAATTTCCTTTTTGATGCCTCAGTGACCTGTTGGTTATTTAGAAGCAGGTCATTTAGCCTCCATGTGTTTGTGTTTTTTAGTTTTTTTTCCCCCTGTAATTCATATCTAGTCTCATAGCATTGTAGTTCAGAAAAAATGCTTGATACAATTTCAATTTTCTTAAATTTCCTGATGATTGTGACTGAAGATGTGATCTATCCTGGAGAGTGTTCCATGTGCACTTGAGAAAAAAGTGTATTCTGCTGTTTTAGAAAGGGAATCTTATTTTTAAATGAATATTTTAAAAATTATCCTTTGATATTTTTTAAAAAACATATTCTGCTTTTAATATTTTTAAAAAGCAGAGGATTGCTGGGTAATGTGAAAAGGAACTTCTAATTTGTGTTTGAGTTCAAATTTTCACCTAAAGCTCCTTTTCAGGGTAGTAAATTACAGACTCTTTGGGGTCTACTCTTTACCTGTCTTTCTCAAGTGCATAGGGAGAAGGCACATACAACTTCTTTCTGTACCTTTAGTAGGTAGTTGTAAGTGAAAGCACTTTCACAACTGTAATGCACTACTCCTTAAGAGATAACCTCTGTGCCACTAATGGTAAGATCTGGGTTTGCATTCCATGAATTGCTCTGCACTGGCTTTCACTCTCACCCGATTCTCCCCATTCTTAGAATAATTTCTGGCAAATGTATCAAATGTATATAGTTGGCTCATTGAAGATACAGCTTTCTAGGCCTCTCCCAGAGATCTGTACTTGGCGGGTCAGAGCTTACATCTGGCCATATCCATATTAAGCAACTTCCCTGGGGGATTAGGATGTACACAATCCATAGGAGTTACCATGAGAAACATTCCTTTACAATCTGTTTGGACTGTCAAGGCCCAGTAATAGAAAACTTCCAAAGCTGGGAAGGTGATCTTCAGATGTAACATTGATCTCAGGTGGCCTTGGCCTATAGCAGCTTGAAGCAGGGATTCTGTTCCCAGCTAGAGATTGAGGTCGGGCTACAGCAGTGAGAGAACTGAATCCTAGCCAGTAGACCACCAGGGACCAGTGGGACCAAGGCCCTGGCCCATCAGCTGTGTAGAAATGGATTTCCACATAGAGATTGAGTAAAACAAGTGTTTATTAGCAGGAAAATGTATATGTGAATAGACTCACATGGGTGGGCTCAGAGAGACAGTTGCACCCTCATAGTGGTTTATATCACTTTCATGGAGCATTTCTTCTGGGTTTCCTTTGGCCAGTCATCTTGCTTTGTCTGGTTCTGAGTCCGTATTTGGTTTATCTCAGGATACTCCCATGTGTGCATGTGTATCTCTTAGCCAAGATGGATTCTAGTGAAGAGGCCTATGGGTAGGTTGACATCACTTACTTTGAGCTTAAGACAGGAGATACATGGGTCCAGGCTGAAGAGTTTCTCCCCTGTGGACAGAAATTCTATAATAGCAGAAACTCCATAAAAGCTGCCTTGCCCAGATAAGAGATAAAAGACCATATATTCCTTATTCTTAAAGTCAAGGAGACCTTCCCAACTACACAGGCACAGAAAGGCTCAATGGAGGTCAAAACGGAGGGGGTATCACCTCAATTTCTGGCTGGAAACCAAAGCCTTGCTTCAAGGCACTGTGGACTGAGGCTACCCAAAATCACCATGATGCTACCTCTTCTATCTCTTATCTGGGCAGGGCCCAGCCTGCTCCATCATCCAGCTTTTATGGAGTTTCTGCTATTAATATTATGGAGTTTCTGTCCACAGGGGATAAACTGTTCAGTCTGGGGCCCTTGTATGTCCTGCCTCAGCATGATAACAAAACCACTCCAATTCCTGTCCTCTGGTATTCCAGAGAGGCAGAATTGTACTTGACATGTGTGTTGAAGACCCTCATTAAATGTTTACAGTAATACAGTGGTTTTCAGGTTTTGTTCTGTGTAGCATCCACACAGCCTGAATTCATCCAGCCCACATCCCATATGAGCAATGCCGTTTTTGTTTTAGGTATTGGGATTCCAAGTAAAAATGTTCAAGTGTTGAAAGAGGTCAAGGGCTTAAAGAGAAGCTCATTTGGTTAAATGTATTCAGATGATTAAGGGTTTACTGTTATTTCACCACCTCAAGTAGAACTCATTTCAAATTTTTTGTCATTTCAATTTATAATTTAATGCATTGTTAACACAACTAATCTCTTCTCCATAGGTTATGGTATATACATATTATGCTTTGTCATGATATAACCTGTTTATTTTCTCTTTCCCTATGCTTCCTGGATTTCTGCTATCCTACTTGTTTCTCGTGCTTGTTTTATCTGTCAAGCTTATTGACTTCAGTAACTCAGTGAAGGTACAGAACTAGTTATATGTTTTCTAGCATTATTGTATTGATGATATCAATAAACTGTAAAGTCATGACAAAATCCAGTTAATCCATATTCAAGGCAGACACAAGGCCAGATAGGTGGACTTTTCTGGGAAAAGGAACTGTTAAATTAGAAGATAGAGATTTGTGTCACATTCTTACAAAATCCAATGCAAATATCCTTCCACACATGGGACAATAGGATACATTCATTCTTTGTAAATGTGATCTCACTAATATTTGCAATTCATTTTTAGGATTCCAAAGCCTATTTTCATCTTCTCAATCAAATTGCACCAAAAGGACAAAAGGAAGGTGAACCACGGATAGATATTAACATGTCAGGTTTCAATGTAAGTATAGGTGTTCTTATGAATTCTACAAGCTTACAAAATTGTCAATTTCTTATAAATAACAAGAATGCTTATAATTGCATGTTATGATGTTGGCAGTTTTAAGTATTATCTTAAATTTTATTACTGTAGATATAATTTGTAGACAGAAAGACCAGCTTTGATTTATGTTAATAGTTTATTAGTGAGTTCTGTAGTTATGGTGGTGTTGGTTTTTATGGATGGCATAAAATATTCAGAGTAAATGTAGGGAAATAAGCACTAGAAGCTAACCTTTTCTGAGTTTTTGGATTATAATCATAATGATAGATTTAATGAAAACATATTCATATATGCATCTGTAATATTCTTATGTTGAGAGTAATGTGAATGTGTTTACAAACTCCTGATCCCTGAAATCCAGTTTGGTGAATTACTGTCACGGACCATGTTCCCTTGTTACATCACTTATTTGCTCAATGACCTTGGACAAGTTCCTTTGTTCATACATGAAGTAACAAGTTGGCCTAGACTATTGAGTCTCAACTTTCTAGGATCGTGTTGTTCTTTATATTCATTAGATATGGAATGGATTCTACTGATTTTTAAAAAATGCACATTTCTAGCATATTTCATATCCACTTCAGATTGAGTGGATTACACTTGCTAAACCTTTTATGCTGCCCTTACCAGAACTGAATTTGTCACTGACTTGTAGTACTTATATTTCTGTCTGTTTTTAAATGTGAAATTCTTCAGTTCAGGTCACTCTTGGCACAAATGAGAGGCCCTCCTGTGTGTGAAGGAAGCTCTCTGGGATGGCTAGTCAGGTGATCTTATGCCTAGGTAGATAACACCAGTGTACTGATTCTGATTATGATACACCTCTTCTCTAGTCACTTCTCCCTGGTTGATCTTAAAGCACTCCCTTCATTGTCTCTATCCTCTTCAGAATCCTTTAAGGATTCCCCATTGACTCAAGAGTTTAGTCTGAAATGTTCTGCTGAGCATGTGAAGGCCTGCTACACCATCTTGCTCCATCTCTTCTAGCCAGGGCAATTTCCTACTGCTCTGTCCATGCACTCATTTTACTGTTGAGTCTTTCATAATGCTTTTCCCTTGTTTTTCAGTGTCCTTTATCTTTGTCAGTCTTATACCTTCTTTAGGGATATATATCTCCATTATAACATCCAGTTTCCTCATGATCCTTTGTGATCCCTCTCTGTCCCCATACTCCTCCATCCTAGGCAACCACTGATTTGCTTTCTTTCAATTTAGTTTGAATTTTTGATAATTTTATGGAATCATATAACAGGTGCTCTTTTTTTTAATCAAGCTTCTTTCAGCGTTATTATTTTGAGATTCATCTGTGTTGTTACATAACTCAGAAATTCATTCCTTTTTATTGCTGAATAATAGTCCAGTGGATGGATATGCTATAATTTGTTACCCATTCACCATGATGAACATTTGGATTGTTTCCAGTTTGGGGCTATTACAAATACAGCAGCTCTGAACATTCATATACAAGTCTTTGTGTGAGTTTAGGCATTCATTTATCTTTGGTAAATACCTAGGAGTGGAATGGCTGGGTAATGGTATATGTGCATTTAACTTTTCTAAGCAGCTGCCAAGTTGTTTTTCAAAATGGTTGTACCTTGCACATTGCTACCAGTAGTACATGAAGGTTCCAGTTCATCCACATGCTCACTGACACTTTAATGTGGTTAGTTTAAACATTAAGAATTTTAACACTGGTAGAGGTGTCTCATTGTGATTTTAATTTGCATTTCCTTAATGACAAATGATGTTGAATATCTTTTCATGTAGTTATTTGTTGTCTATACATCTTTGTTTAAACACTTTACCCATTTTAATTGCATTGTTTGCTTTCTTATCAAGTTTTGAGTGTTTTATATATTTTGGATATAAGTCCTTGATTGGATATATGATTTGCAGATACTTAGTCCCAGTGTTTTTCCAAGAACAGACATTGTTTAATTTGGACAAAGTCAGATTTAGTCATTTTTTTTTCTTTGACAAATCATGCTTTTGATGTTGTATCTAAGAAATTTTAGCCTAACACAAGGTCACAAACATTTCTTCTTATGTCTTCTCTTAGAGGTTTTATAGTTGGGGTTTTATATTTAGTTTTATATTGATAGTTTTGAGTTCATAAATTTACATGTGTGTGTGTATTGTAGGTTAATTTTGAATATGATGTGAGGTATGGGCTGACGTTGTTTTGGGCATATATATATTTTCATTTGATTATTTTTTGTTTCTTTATTCTGTATCTTAATTTTTAAAAATTGTTGCTATTTCAACGTTTCCTTCTACTCCAATATTATCAATGCTTTTTGTTTAAGAATGCCAAGATGATTAAAAAAAATACGGGATTTAAAAATAGATAGTAAAAAGCACAAACCAGAAGCATTAAAGTAACAAGTGACAGATTAAAAGAAATAGAATAGGCTCTATGAGATGAACTCACTAGGCTCATGGAGAATCCCAAAGACTGAATCCCAGTCAATTGCCCATCTGCTGGTGGTTACGGATTGCTCTGCAATGGTAACAGTGAAGGGTAACACAGTAAATACCCATTCTTCTGGAGACCTAGATGATCGAGGCACCTCACTGGAGATGAAAAAAGTAAAGATAGCATCACCCATTAAAGACAGAGTTAAGACTCAAATTATAGAATCCGAACTATGTTGGTTTATAAGTAACGTTTCTCAAATTTCCTTTATCTCTTATTTCCCTCTTATTATAAAAATCCCTTCTTACCTGAAACTGTTTTCCAGAAGAGCTACATTTACCCTTGGGCATACTGGGGTGGCCATGTCTATAAAGTCTGGAGAGGGCAGGTCACTAGAAACGAATAATCCAAAAGCAATTGTTCCTCCTGCAGCTTCAGGTTTTTGACTTTTATTGTTGGGAGGTGGGAATGGTGAGCACTGGGGAAACTATTTTTAATTTGGTCTCAAGTTATCAGATCTATAATTTATAATCCTCACCAAACTGTATGTTAGTCAAGAAATCAGCATGCATCTTTCCAAAAGGAAAGAAGTTGGGGTGGGGGAGAAGACAAAACGAAGTCAGGAGTCCTAGGAATTAGTTAAAAGTAAGTATTTTACACATAAATAGACAACTTTGCTTCCTGGATGGAAAAGTAAAAACAAAAAGTAGTTTAAGAGAAAGATGATAATTTGAAATATGCAACTTAAACCTCAAAATTATTGGAGCCTGGTATCCTTGATTATTATTTAAAAAAATTTTTTCTTCATAATTCCTTCATCTTTTTCAGCCTTACACCCTCTTTAGGGTTTAAATTTAAAATCTGAACAGGTTTCACTTTTTTCTTAATGAATTTTGGCATGAGAGAAGTAATCTCAATTGAGTTAAATCTATTCTGTCCTTAGATACATGATCTGGTGCCATCTAGGGTATTCTCAAGGTACTGCATATCCAGCACAGCCAACTTTGTTTTGTTTTGTTTTGCATTCAAAACAGTAATATAAGTACCATGTGTTGGCTAAGAGAAAATAGAATTGTGTATCCAGCCTATCATTGTAGGGCAAAGTTTCTATATTTTTAGTATGGCCTTTTTTTTTTTTTTTTAAAGAAGTCTTCTTATTTTACTTCAATAGGAAACAGATGATTTGAAGAGAGCTGAGAGTATGCTTCAGCAAGCAGACAAATTAGGTTGCAGACAGTTTGTTACCCCAGCTGATGTCGTCAGTGGGAACCCTAAACTGAACTTAGCCTTTGTGGCTAACCTGTTTAATAAATACCCGGCACTCACTAAGCCAGAGAACCAAGATATTGATTGGACTCTATTAGAAGGTAACTAAAGGTTTCTTAAATTATGTTTGGGGCTACACAGTGGAAATACATGGGCCACGATGATTTCATAATCTTGATTTAATAAGTTTCCTTATCCATTTAGCAACTGTCTACTAGAAGTAGTCCCAAGGGCTGAGTAATAAGTGACACCTGATAGAAAGGGATGATAACAAGGGAACTTTTATTTTAATTTACTTATTTTTGGCTGCTCTGGGTCTTTGTTGCTGCATGCCGGCTTTCTCTAGTTGCTGCACCCAAGGGCTACTCTTTGTTGTGGTGCTCAGCTTTCTCATTGGGGTGGCTTCTCTTGTTGAGGAGTGTAGGTTCAGTAGTTGGGCTTCATTGCCCCACGGCATATGGGATCTTCCCAGACCAGGGATCAAACCTGTGTCCCCTGCTTTGGCAGGAGGAGTTTTATCCACTGTACCACCAAGGAAGTCTGGAAACTTTTAAAGTAAGCTAGCCTAGGATCACTTAGTATAAGGCCACTTAGTAAACCAATGTTTTATTTTAATATTTTATATTTAGGTCACTTATTTTTAAACCTCCCTCCAAAAAAATGCCCATGTGCATAAAATTTGACCTATATAAATCTGCAGTATGTGTTTCATTCTTCCATAGTCAGACTAACTAAAACTGCTCTCAGTTCCTTTCACCTTTAACCTACTCAAAAAATAATAATGCATGTAATTTGGGAAAGGCAGAGTATACATTTTCCAGATTATATATGCATGAAGTATAGTACTTAAAAATTAACAAATTTAATTAGTAGCTCATTGCATATCCACTAGCATTATTATGAAATCAGATGGTAAAGAATCTGCCTGCAGTGCAGGAGACCTGGGTCCGATCCCTGGGTTGGGAAGATCCCCTGGAGAAGGGAATGGCTACCCACTCCAGTATTCTTGCCTGAGAAATCCATGGACAGAGGAGTCTGGCAGGCTACAGTCCATGGGGTGGCAAAGAGCAGGACACAACTTAGCAACTAATACTTTGAACTCTCAATTAGCAGCTCATTGCATATATACTAGGATTACTATAAAATCTTTAAATTTTATGCTTTTGAAGTTTCAAATAATTTGTTGCTCTAATATAGACATGTAAAAAAGTACATATATGTGACTTAGTATTTTTAAATGGGTAGAGAGAAGATGTACGTTAATGTGAGTATAGAGGTTTGTATGACCATGGCAAATTTTTCTAATAAAAACTAAACTGATAATATCAGTTATTTTAGAAGTATGGGGATTTGGGGAGATACTGGAGAAGGATGAGATGGAGAAGAGATTATAAAAAGTTCATATACCTCTTAGCTGATTATAATAAGCTTATATTTTTACTTTTAAAATAAAGTCATCCAATTTAAAAAACAAGAGAGAATGTATTCAGAGAGACTGCTTGGAGATTCATATTTGAGAAAACCTCTAGATCTGAAAAAAAAAATAAACTAATCTAATTGTGGGTTGATGTTATATGCACATATGCAAGGTGTTTTATGATTTTATAAACACTGTGAATATTTTTAATAGGAGAAACTCGTGAAGAAAGAACCTTCCGTAACTGGATGAACTCTCTTGGTGTTAATCCCCATGTAAACCATCTCTATGCGTAAGCCTTCCAATGCTATTGTAAAGTTTTGAACATCACGAATGGATGCTGCATAAATAATTATAGCTCTAAACCTTTTCTAAATGTTAGTTTGTAGTCATTACTTTATTGAAAAATGTGATGACTTCCATTATCATTTCCCAAATACACAAAAGCCCATATTATTTCTTTACATGGTCATTAAGTGAAAGAATGTATAAGTATCTTTCTAACACCCTAGGGAACAGAGACTTTATATTTTGAAACGGAGACCAGAGAGTACATTAAGTAGACCATCCATGATGCCTTGAGGTCTTTGTGCTCACTGTTCTCTCAGCCTGAAATGTTCTTTTCCACATCAAATACCTTATTCCCTTGCTATCTTCAAGCCGCTGATTCAGATTCTAACCGCCGCCACCTACCACTCCCTAACTCCTAATCTTGTTCTTTTCGTTTTTCATAGCAATTAAATACATTCCCCTAACCCATTTATCTATATACTTGTTTATTCTCTTTCTTTCTCTGACTCTAAAGGACTGGGATTTTTCTCCTATGAGCCCAGCTTATAGAACAGTTCTTTGCAAACAATAAGCTCTCAATAACTACTTTTAAGTGAATTGGATGGTGTTAGCTCTATTTTTAGCACAGATTAATAAAATGCATGAGTCTTTTGACAGTGTAGTGTCCTTGTTTTTAAGGAAACAGGCCCTGCTCTCTGAAAACACTGATCAAACTCTCTTTAAATCATCAGTGACCTCCAAGATGCCCTGGTAATCTTACAGCTATATGAACGAATTAAAGTTCCTGTTGACTGGAGTAAGGTGAATAAACCTCCATACCCGAAACTTGGAGCCAACATGAAAAAGGTAGCTAATTAAGTTGCTGCACATATTTGTTACAGACTGTTTTTGTTTTCAATTTGTGTTTGGGAAACTCTTTGACTCTGAGCTTCTTGAGGACAGAAACTATGTCTTACTTTGTGCGCACCTGCATATACAGATTAAACAAGTGAAAATCTTTAAACATTTTCTTTTGTTTGTTTGCAGCTAGAAAACTGCAACTATGCTGTTGAGTTAGGGAAGCATCCTGCCAAATTCTCTCTGGTTGGCATTGGAGGGCAAGACCTGAATGATGGAAATCAAACCCTGACTTTAGCTTTGGTCTGGCAGCTGATGAGAAGGTATGGTACACAATTTTAACTGCTTAAGCTTCACTATCATACACGTCTGTGATCTAGTCTTTACTATTTCTAAGGAAACGTATCAATGACTACCTTTGAAATTTTTGTGTTTAGACTATGAAGTGAGCTTAAGTAATGAATATATGTTGGATGGTCAATGGGAAATGCCTTCTTGAAAGTGAGGCAGCAGAACTGTGAATATTTCCCTTTTTTCATAATATGCCTGACACAATGTTTGTGACAGATTTAGTGTTCATGAATAAAAACAGCAAAAATTATGAACATGTATATATTTGAGAAAGAAGATCTCTTAACTGTAATGCTAAAAAGCAATTCATTATAACTGGGTACCAGTCAAAGCACAGCTTACTTTAAGTTGTTACCATTGGTTGGCCTAGTACAAAGTGAGCCTGCAGTAGACTGGTGGACTTACTCATTAGAGCACTGAAAATCGTCCTGCCACCAATGCAAAAAGAAGCTCAACGGCAAGCCACTACTACTTGAAATTTTTTTTCATATAATGTGAATGTCTTCTCATGAAATCTTTTCTTTAATCTCTCAAACCTAAGGAAAATAAATGAAAGAGAAAGCATCTTTCTAATATTTGTATTTTTTCTAATAAACTAGAACAGAAACTGTTCTGTTTTTTTTAAATTAATTTTTATTGGTATGTAGTTGCTTTCCAATGTTGTGTTAGTTTCTGCAATACAACAAAGTGAATCAGCTATATGTTTAAATATATCCCGTCTTTTTCAGATTTTCTTCCGATTTAGATCACCACAGAGCATTGAGTAGAGTTCCCTATGCTATACAGTAGCTTCTCATTAGTTACCTGTTTCTTCTGCTGCTTCATTTAGATATACCCTCAATGTCCTGGAAGATCTTGGTGATGGTCAGAAAGCTAATGATGACATCATTGTAAGCTGGGTGAACAGAACATTGAATGAAGCTGGAAAATCAACCTCCATCCAGAGTTTTAAGGTAAGAATTCCATTTTTTACTATTAAATGTTATGTTTGCTATAGAAAGTATCTATAGTTTGGAAGGCTAGACTTTGGTTTTTTTTGTGAGTGAGATTGTTGTGGGGGTAATGACATGATTCTTTTTTAATTCACTAGACTTTGATTTTGACAGCTTTATATAAGTGATCATGCATTAATTTTTACACATGGAAATTCTTAAATGTATTGTCCTTTTACTCTAGGATAAGACAATCAGCTCCAGTTTGGCAGTTGTGGATTTGATTGACGCCATCCAGCCAGGCTGCATAAACTATGACCTTGTTAAGAGTGGCACTCTGACAGAAGATGACAAGCACAATAATGCCAAGTAAGGAATGCTGCCTAATATCCTGATAAGGGCATAGGCATTGTAGGCAGGCAGATCTGCATTATCATTCAGGTTCTGCCATTTAAGAATGGTGTCAGCTGGGGGAAACGTCTTCTAGCCTCAGATTCCTCATCCATAAAATGGGAGCAATAATACTTACCTTAGAGATTTTGAAATGAGTAAAATACGTAAGAGCCTACAATTGTTGCACCTGACCTAGTAGGTAGGTGCTAAGTCAGCCATTGGTTTGTAAGTTATAGAAATAATGTATGTGTTAAAGCAACTTAGCTGCAAACTTAAAACAAGGGAAAAAGGGGCAAAGGATAAGCATGCCTTTGATAGGGTTTTCTTTGTCGCACTCTTTTTAAATATTTTTAAAACTTACTGTGCATAGCCCACCTTACTACATATGTTGAGTTTATTATCTTGGTCCCTTAAGTGGGCAGGATGCTAAACTCTCAGCTGAAACCATGCCTTGAAAGTTTCCTGCATTTTGACAATATTGAGAAGGTCTTTTCCACCTGCCTCTTCCCTTCTTCTCCAAAGACCTAGACTGTGATCTGGTTTCATGGGCAACTCATGAAAGCTTTCCTAGTATACACTGAAAATCAGCTCCCAACAGGGCTTCACAAGATAGCTAAGAAGAATTACTGCAAAACTTCATTTTGGCATCACATACTATGTCAAATCATCTCTTCCCTCCTTGAAAAAAATATTTGCAGCATAATATGGAAAAGATTTATAGAGAACTCTTTAAACTTCTTTTTCCAGAAACTTGATCATATTTAAACATTTCTGTTACAGAACACCTAGAAATGCCTTGTATATTAATTGAGGGGTGCTCCTGAAAATTTCCTCAGCTGGACATGTCAGTTCTTAACTCCTTTCCTTTCTCTACCCTTTTCATTCCTTGCTTCAGCCACTCTGGCATGTACCATATAGACTCTGTCTCTTCCCTTGAATATTTGGAAGTATTCACTGCATCTGTGAAATTGTATTTTGCATATAGCACAGTTTTCCACTGTGTCTCTAAGATCTCGTGATAGCCAATGTTATCTTTTTTTTTTTGGGAGGGATCTAATTAATTTTATTTCATTTTTAAACTTTATCTTATTACATGCTCAATGAGAATATCACCATCTGAGTATATATACATATTTTCAACATCTGGGTATATATATATATATATGTATACACACACATATATTCTGGAAAAATGTTTTTTCATATCAGTTCTCCTAAATTGTTCTCATTTTACATTGTAGAAAAGGAGTGAATAAATATTATCAGCCCCAAATAGTAGAGCTTAAAAATCTGGTATCACTTATGAGTGACCTCACAAAAGAGAAAACAATGAAAAATGAAGTCATTCTGATTTGAACTCTTGCTGTAGAAGTTTTGTATCCCAGACAATTGAGTATATGAGAGGAAATAGATGCCTTATGTTGTGCCCTTGACTAACTGGAATTGAACCTCAATTTTTGTTTCCTCCAAAAAATAGGTACGCAGTGTCAATGGCTAGAAGAATTGGAGCCAGGGTGTACGCTCTACCAGAAGACCTTGTGGAAGTAAAGCCCAAGATGGTCATGACTGTGTTTGCATGCTTGATGGGCAGGGGTATGAAGAGAGTGTAAAATAACCAATTTGAATAAAAAACAACCTTGCTCCCAGGTGCATGATTAGCAGTACAGCAATTTCTGGCTGAAATGCTCATGGCTTAAGAAACTTTTGGTTATTGAAAGGACTGTTTAGTTTTAACAAGACTAAGTTAATCATGGGAGCCCTCAGGTGAAAGAGTTTTAGTAACAACAACTCCTCTTTCCCATAGTCAAGGTGGATTTGTCAGGCCCACCTGAAATGTGCCCATAGTCAAATCATTTACTCGCTCCTCCTAGATCGCTGCCCTTGACGTTTCCCATTGCTGTACGTATTTCTATGTATCTGTTTTTCTCTTAGAATGTCCACCTCTTGGGACTTGCTTAGATGACTGAATATGAATATTATTGGTATTAGACAATAATTTGCTTTCCATCCAGTATGCTAGTTCTTATTCAAGAACTGTGGTCAGAGGGTATTTGTATATGAGTATCCTTTGCTTGTCTTTCTAGTACTGAAAATTGACAGAAGTAACTGGCTGTGCAGAATGTAATAGAAGCTTTTCATATTCTTTTATTCTTAAAATCAGTATCTTTTTACAGTATTCTTTCTACATGATCCTTTTTTGTACATTTAAGAATATTTTGATTACATTAAATAAGACTGCTGATTTTGCTACTTTTTTTAAGGGGTCTTCAAGTAAGTAAAAAACATACATTATAGGTAGAGGGAAATGTACCTTGAATTTCTATCTTCTCTCCCACACTAAAGCTGTAAACACTTGACATATTTTGTCCTGAAACACTTGGTTCAATATATACTTCTTTGTTTTAAAACATGTACCATCAAATTCTCTCTTTAGATTTTAAATGCTGTTGAATATGACACTTTTGAGGAGAGAGTGGGCTCAGAATTTAGGAAGGATATGATAGGCCAAGTATGCTAAGTCTATATTAAATTTTCTAATTTTACACCTAAGATAAGGAGATGTGGTCACTAAAAAATAAACATGTATGTAGGACTTAATGTATTCTAATGTACTCTTGCTTTGTCAAGCTGTTTGCTATAGTTTTTAAGATCATAATGTTACTCTAACTCTGAAAAGTTATGTACTCTGATAGCAATGTATTAGTTCAAATAAAAGCATTTACATAATTAGTCTCTTCATGCCTCTGTCCCTTCGTAGTATGCCTATGTTTGCCAGGTTTTTTTCTCCAATATTCTAACTCATTTTCTGGTGTATTTTATAAAATGATGTTTGTTAAATTTATGCTTTTGGAGCTGAATTACACGGATGGACAGAATGAGGTAAGATGGTTTTCTCCAACTTACTAAAATTTCCTTATCCAGTTTCTCCCTTTTTCTTTCTTTTCCATGTTACTCAATCTTTTCAGTGTTCAGTAATGACATGATATGTGTTTGCATGCGTGCTAAGTCACTTCAGTCTTATCCAACTCTTTGCGACCCTACAGATTGTAGCCTGCCAGGATCCTCTGACCACGGGATTCTCCAGGCAAGAATACTGGAGTGGGTTGTCATTCCCTTCTCCACAGGATCTTTCCAACACAGGGATAGAACCTGCATCTCCTGCAATTGCAGGTGATTCTTTACTGCTGAGCCACCAAAGAAGCCTGTTCTATGATATACAGGTCAAAACAATGGGGATCCAAACAACCAGGTTGGTTTGTGACAGGTTTTCTTAGCCTCATCACTACTAACATTTTGGGCTGGATAATTCTTTGTTGGAGGTGGGAGGGAGCTGTCCTGTACATTATTGCAGGGCATTTAGCTGTGTCCCTGGCCTCTATCCACTAGATTTCAGTAGCATACCCCCAGTGTGTAGACCAAATATGTCTTCAGAACTAGCCAAATGTTCCAAGGTGGGGGCAAAATCAACTCTAATTGACAAACTGTTGTTTATGGTACCATTTTAACGTTTTGTGTGAATGAGTAATATGAAATGCAGTCCTTTAAGGAACTACATGGTGATAACTATAAAATATTTTTTATTTATAGCCTAAGAATAAGAAAGACCTTTATTAATATGATATGAACCCCAGAGACATAAAAGAAAGATAAATGTGACAATTCTGCTTTTGCAATAAATGAGTAAGCAAAGTCAGAATATAGATGACTAAGAAAAAAAGTTTGGTCCCATTGTCTTAGTCCATTCAGGCTGCTGTAACATGGTATTATAGACTAGGTGATTTATAAATACCAAGTTTATTTCTCACAGTTAGGCAGTCTGGAAGTCCAAGATCAAGGCACTGGCAGGTTTGCTGTGTAGTGAAAGCACACTTCCTAGTTCATAGATGGCTGTCTTTTAGCTGTAACCTCACATTGTGATAGGGACAAGGAAGTTCTGGAGTCTCTTTAATAAGGGCACAACCCCACTCATGACTTCACCTTTATAACTTAATGTCCCACCTCCTAATACCATCACACTGGGAGATTATGTTTCAACATATGAATTTTGGAGGAGCCTGAAACATTTAGTCTATAGTACCTGTATGATGGATTTTCTTAATATAAGGCTAAAAGACCAGTCTCTGCAAATATATACCAGGGTAACTGATTAGACAGGACAGTTGTATCTTATGACCTGTCTCCTACTTTGTATTTCCTATGCTTATCTACATTTGTTTCCCTTCAGGTACAAAAATTCTCTGTAAGTAATACCTTGAAGTGGCTTTGAAGCAAGATATTAATAAAAAGACTTATTCCATCTTGTCCTTTATTCAAAACAGGAGCTAGTTTCTTGGGTGGTTCGCTGTACAGAGCCCACCATCTGTAGGAATGCACCTTTGGTTACTTAAGTGTTCACATGAAACAGTTGGCCTGAACACACCATTTCTTTTTTCCTCCAAATAAAGGGTTAAAATCACTAATATATTAAGAAATCTAACAAATCTATAAAAGAGAAAGTTCCATTAGAAAAATGGGCAAAGGAGATCAATATCCAATTCAAAGCCTATAATTAAACAAAGAACATTAAAAGGGAATGCTGATTCTCAAAAAGTAACAAGGATTATGTAGTTTCAACCAACAAAGAGCTGCCTTTTTTAGTAGACTTTATTTTTAGAGCAATTTTAGGTTCACAGCGAAATTGAGTAAAATGTACAAAGATTTTCCATATACCTTCAGCCCACACACATGTGTAAGCCTCCTTCACTAACAACATCCCCTACCAGAGTGGTACATTTGTTATAGTTGATGAACCTACATAGACACATCCATAATCACCTATAATTCATAGCTTATCTTGGATATTCTGTGGATTTTGAAAAATGTGTAATGACATGAATCTACCTTTATAGTATAATATATAGGATTTTCATTGCCCTAGAATCTTCTATTCTCTGCCTTGCCATCCCTCCCTATTCCCTAACCCCTGGAAACCACTGATCTTTTTACGATCTCTATAGTTTTGCCTTTTCCAGAATATCAGAATCATACAGTATAACCTTTTCAGATTGTTTTCTTTCACTGAGTAATAGTCATTCTATTGAATAGAATAGGCATTCTATTGAACTGCCTGTTTTATGAACTGCCTGCTATTGATTTTTTTTAAAAGTAATTGATAAATTATTTGATGCTGATGAAGGTATGAGCATACAGGCATCCTCTGACACCACAGATGGAAGAGTGATCAGTTTATAGATTGTTGAAGGCAATTTGTAATTACAGAGAAACCAAACCTAACATATCCTTCAACTCTGCAGCCAGCAGTACAGCAGTGTGCCATGATACATCTTGTAATACAATAAAGGGTTGGTGAGATAAACGTGGTCCATCTACACAATGCAATATTTATGTAGTTGTTAAAAAGATGGCTGTGGCTCATGCAGAGAACTTGCACTGGTCATCTGTTTTACCTATGGTAATATACATTCAATGCTATTCTCTCAAATCATCCCAACCTCGCCTTCTCCCACTTAGTCCAATAGTCTGTTCTTTATGTGGAATCTGAAAAAAAGGCGGGGTACAAATATTTACAAACCAGAAGTAGAGTCTTGAATGTAGAAAACAAATTTTTGGTTACTGCAAGGAAAGGAGGGGATAAATTGGGAGATTGGGATTGACATATATATACTACTACATATAAAATTGACATTTACACACTGCTATATATATAAAATAGATAACTAACGACAACCTACTGTATAGCACAGGGAGCTCTACTCAATACTCTGCACTGACTTGTATGGGCAAAGAATCTAAAAAAGAGTGGATATATGTATAACTGATACACTTTGCTGTACAGCAGAAACTAACACAATATTGTAAGTCAACTATTTTCCAATAAAAAGTTTAAAAAATAAAAGATGGCTGTGGCTCTATAATGACAAGGAAAGATGCCCTGTGTTAATCCCATTTTAGAAAAATAAATGATAGTGTATATATATACATAGATAGATAGATAGATAAAAGTGTTAGAAATTCCATAAATATATTTGTGTAGTTATACTTGGAGAGATGGAGTGTGATACCAAGGGGTTTTTACTTTTTATATTACATATTTCTATAATATCAGAAGGTTAAGATTAAAATACACTATTACCATAATCAGGCAAATAACAGAACTTTTTTAACTTAAAATGAAGTTAAGAGTGTTACAGTGAACATGTATATATTCTTTACCTACGTTCCTCAGTTGTTAGCATTTTGACATAGTTGTTTTGTATCTGCATGTTTTTTTGCTGAACCATTTGAAAGTAAGTTGTAGATATTGTGATATTTTACTCTTAAATATTTCATCATAAATCTGAGAATAAGGACATTTTCCCACATGCTACAACATTGTCATATCTCCAAAATATAATATAGATATGTCTAATACAAAGTGTAAATTAAAAATTTCCAGATGATTCCAAAATATCTTTTTTAAAATATAAATTTATTTATTTTAATTGGAGGTTAATTACTTTACAATATTGTATTAGTTTATATGGAATTTAGAAAGATGGTAACGATAACCCTGTATGCGAGACAGCAAAAATATCTTTTTAAAATTTTTTCTTGGTGGATAGTTAATTTTCAATGTTGTATTAGTTTCAGGTGTACAGCAAAGTGATTCATTTATACATATATTCATTCTTCTTATATTCTTTGCTCATATAGGTTATCACAGAATATTGAAGAATAGAGTTCCATTTGCTATCAAGTATGTCCTTCTTGGTTATCTATCTTATATATAGTAGTGTGTATGTGTTCATCCCAAGCTTCTGATTTATCTCTCCCCGCCACGATTCTGTTTTGGTAACCACAAGTTCATTTTCAACATCTGTGAGTCTTTCTATTTTGTAAAAAGGTTCATTGGTATTTTTTAAAAAATTAGATTCCACATATGAGTGATATCATATGATATTTGTTTTTCTCTGTCTGGCTTGTATGATAATCTCTAGGTCCATCCATGTTGTTGCAAATGGCATTAATTCATTGTTTTTTTATGGCTGAGTAGTATTCTATTGTATACATATACACATCTTCTTTATCCATTCGTCTGTCAATGGACATTTAGTATAGCTTATCTCTTCATTTAGTTAGGTCTTCTTTATTTAATTAGCATTTAAAATTTTTTAGTATACAGATTCTGTACATTTTTTAAAGTTTATACTTAAGTATTTCCTTTTATTTGGAGTTTTTGGCTAGGTTCTTTGGGATTTTCTACATATACAATCATGTCATCAGCAAAAATTTGTTAAGATGGTAGATCTCATGTTAAATGTTCCTACAGATAAAAACAAATCATAGAACAGTCTTTTGGACTCTGTGGGAGAGGGAGGCGGGGGATGATTTGGGAGAATGGCATTGAAACATGTATAATATCATATAAGGAACGAATCACCAGTCCAGGATCAATGCAGGATACAGGATGCTTGGGGCTGGTGCACTGCAATGACCCAGAGGGATGGTATGGGGAGGGAGGTGGGAGGGGGGTTCAGGATGGGGAACACATGTACATCCGTGGCAGATTCATGTTGATGTATGGCAAAACCGATACAAATTGTAAAGTAATTAGCCTCTAATTAAAATAAATAAATTTAAATTTAAAAAAAAGAAAAAAAAAAACAAATCATTGCTAAATTAATGGGAAGTGGTCCTCTGTCCTTCATATACTTTCCCAGAAACACTGCCTGGGAAGGTTTATTTCAAGGATCAGCAAGATGGAGATGACAACTACTTACTGGAAAGCAAATAATATTGGTAAAAAGTTTTTAAGTAAAACCATTAAACACCAGGTAAAGGAACTTGCAGCAACTCATGAGGAATTTATCAGATTTTGTCCACTTTGTGAAATGTCCCTCAGGGAAAAATTTAGGACTTCAGTCTTCCTCTTTTGTCACCTTTTATTCAACATACTTCCTGTGCCTAGAGAAGTTCTCCAAGTTACATTTTACTTTGAGTCTTCTGTTAAAATATTTTTCATAAATGGTCAGTTAAACAATACTGAGCAACTGCTTAATTTCAGGATTTTGTCTAAGGCTTGAATAAGATGAACGAGGCCCATTCTTTTCCTTGAGCTCAACAGTTGCAGATCTGGGATATGAATACTTACCATTAAGTTAAAGTGTGACTGTGGAAGTTTGTATCCAGAGCACAAAGTCAAAAAGGGTAAATCTGAACAGGGGTAAACAATGTGTGTGGGTTGGGGTCCTGGTACTTGGCAAAATCCCCAATGCAAAGTGATGCTTTAGCTGCTGATTTATTTCTTGCAAATTTGATGGGAGATAAAGGGTCCCAGATAGGTTTTTTTAAATCCTACAGGCTTTTTGAGGTTCAGATTTGACCTATATTTACTCCTGGGTTTCAAAATCTTAATTTTAAAACTGCTACAACTCGCTGGATTTCATGGAAGGGGATCCTTGTAAGGCTTGACAGCCGAGACTTAAAATATAGATAAGACAGTCCTCTCAGAGTCTGTGTCACCCATGAGAAACAGGAAAATAGTCCCTGGCCTATGGGAGCTGGCCTAGCATTCACGGCTCAGTCAGTTCTCTCGTGAGCATGGAGAAATTCATGTGCCAACATCTGACAAGGCCCCTCTGAGGTGGTTACAAAGTGAGACCAAAACAAGACCACTGTGTAATCTTGTCTGAACACAGACAAAATATGAATGTCCTCTAAGCCTCAGTAATGAACAAACATCCTCTCCTTACTGATGGTAGGTACTGCTGCTGTATTTTCTCTAATACAGCTTTAGCCTTGGTAAAATCTAGTGTGGTTTTATGGTGTTGATTATAAATATTTCTTGTCTTTAGATACTTAGGACTTACACCTTGTCTTCTCT
Organism: Bos grunniens; assembly: GCF_055505025.1. Classification (NCBI taxonomy): domain Eukaryota; kingdom Metazoa; phylum Chordata; class Mammalia; order Artiodactyla; family Bovidae; genus Bos; species Bos grunniens. The sequence goes on along the minus strand of NC_141194.1, from coordinate 79,108,179 downwards.
GACAACTAGCCTTGATTTTGCCTTTCCCAATCCCAGGCTCCAAATTCAGAATCATAAAATTACTAAGACATCTTTTATGCCTAAAAAATCTTTGGGTGTCCTGAAGTGGCCACTAGAGAATATGAAGATTTGAGTCTCAATTCTATATAAGAATAAATTTTTCTACCATTTAATCAAGTCCAAACTGTAAAAATAATGGTAATGATAAACTTGACAAATTAAGAGTTTATATTCCTATATTAATTTTGCATAAATAAAGTATGGTAGTTATGTCTTTCTTTTTTTTTTGCTTATATTATTATTATTTTTTAATTTTATTTTATTTAACTTTACAATATTGTATTGGTTTTGCCATATATCAAAATGAATCTGCCACAGGTATACATGTGTTCCCCATCCTGAACCCTCCTCTCTCCTCCCTCCCCATACCATCCCTCTGGGTTGTCCCAGTGCACCAGCCCCAAGCATCCAGTATCATGCATCGAACCTGGACTGGCGACTCGTTTCATATATGATATTATACATACTTCAATGCCATTCTCCCAAATCATCTCACCCTCTCCCTCTCCCACAGAGTCCAAAAGACTGATAGTTATGTCTTTCAATGATTGGATACATTTCAAGTTAAAAGAAACATACATTTAAGCACAAAGACTGATGCACTGACTCTGCCAAGTATTTTTGCAGGATTCTGGATTCACTGATTATTTTTCTTTTTTGTTCAAAATATTTGTGGGTAGGCACTGGGGGTACTGACTCAGTTACATAGGATTTGTAAAAAGTCTATTTTTTAGATTCAATAACCAAGACATACCCACTTTGCAAGCTGTAACAGCAACAATAAAATATGTGAAAACTTCAATAGCTTAGTTCTAAAGTCTTCGCTAAATGTAATGGCTCTAGTGCTGTATACACTCTTCCATGAAAGAAAAGCGTTCACCACCTTTCAGCTAGTCACCTAAGAAATATTGCAATATTTCAGAGCTAGTCACACTCTTTCCTTCACCTGAAATAGAAAACCCCTATGGTTGCTTATAACTTTTCGGAGATTGTCTATGTGCCCTGGACGGACCTCCTAGAGACTCAAAGAACTTTAATGCAGTTGTATTTGTTAATGGGTCAAACAGAAAAAAATAAAATAAAAAAATTGCTACATAAGATATGCTATTCAGTTCAGTTCAGTTGCTCAGTCGTTTCCGACTCTTTGTGACCCCATGAACCACAGCATGCCAGGCCTCCCTGTCCATCACCAACTCCCGGAGTCCACCCAAACCCATATCCATTGAGTCGGTGATGCCATCCAACCCCCTCATCCTCTGTTGTCCCCTCCTCTTCCTGCCCTCAATCCTTCCCAGCATCAGGGTCTTTTCCAGTGAATCAGCTCTTCGCATCAGGTGGCCAAAGTATTGGAGTTTCAGCTTCAACATCAGTCTTTCCAATGAACACCCAGGACTGATCTCCTTTAGAATGGACTGGTTAGGTCTCCTTGCAGTCCAAGGGACTCTCAAGAGTCTCCTCCAACTCCACAGTTCAAAAGCATCAATTCTTCGGCGTTCAGCTTTCTTCACAGTCCAACTCTCACATCCATATATGACCACTGGAAAAACCATAGCCTTTGATTAGATGGACCTTTGTTGGCAAAGTAATGTCTCTGCTTTTTAATATGCTATCTAGGTTGGTAATAACTTTCCTTCCAAGGAGTAAGCTTCTTTTAATTTCATGGCTGTAATCACCATCTGCAGTGATTTTGGAGCCCAGAAAAATAAAGTCAGCCACTGTTTCCACTGTTTCCCCATCTATTTGTCATGAAGTGATGGGACCGGATGCCATGATCTTCGTTTTCTGACTTTTGTGCTTTAAGCCAACTTTTTCACTCTCCTCTTTCACTTTCATCAAGAGGCTCTTTAGTTCTTCTTCACTTTCTGCCATAACAGTGGTGTCATCTGCATATCTGAGGTTATGAATATTTCTCCTGGCAATCTTGATTCCAGCTTGTGCTTCCTCCAGCCCAGCATTTATCATGATGTACTCTGTATGTAAGTTAAATAAGTAGGGTGACAATATACAGCCTTGACATACTCCTTTTCCTATTTGCTATTACAGATTTAAATATCCTCTTGAAATGTTGAAAACTTCTCATAGAAATTAAATTGGTTCTTATGGCTCAATTAATTGTCTCTGCTCAGACTAACCAAGAAAATATTTAAAAGGATATTTTATATTGATAGTAAACAGGTGATTTGGGGTTAATTACATGATGTCTACATGGTGTAGAAACAAAGATTTCCTGACCTCTCCAGGAACCCCTATAAAATTAACAATGACTTAACAGACCTTGAGATGCTTGGCCATTATCTAAGAAGATAACCTTGATAAAAACAGATTTTAGCAAAAATACTTCATGGTATCACACTGAGTAGCAGAGCTAGTTTGACCACAACATTGAACTAACAGTCGGGGAAATGGTAAGAAATATTGTTGAGGGTGTTTTCAGGGCATGTCCTACCTGCAATTTGACAAATCCTGGAAGTCTGTAAATGTGGGAAATAGGAACCAAAGCTTCAAGGTCCCTTTTAAACATCTCCAAGTGGGAAATGACTGGGTTCTGGTTACTGTATATTCTTGGGGTGGGTTGAAGCCTCTTTGCTGGAGAGCTAAGTGAAATGATTCCCCACTCCTAATGTCAGAAATCCCAAGGTTTCTCTAGTAATAGGGACACACATTTTACTAATATCGTTATTTTAAAATTCTTTAAAGTATTAACACTTTACTCAGAAATTCCTCTGTACATACCATATTCAATCTCAAAAAACAAAGAAAGTTAAGAGAATTCTAGAAGTTTAGTTATTAAAGCTCTCAAAAACCCTCAGACTTCCCAGGTTTAAAGTATTGCCATTAGCCCTATGATGATAAACTCAGGTCACTCAAGGTTCCACAATAATCATCCTTGTATGTTCATAAATAGCTGCCTCATGCATCTGGGAATTTCACCTCCAATTCCAGATTCTACTTTATTTACAGGCTAATGTGACTGAGTACTCCAGGAGACTTATAGAATATCTTCAACTTTATGACTAATGGATATAAGGCACATCTTCAAAATACTTACCTAAACATCCCCTGTGAGATCTGCCACCTGAAGTTTGGTCTTCTGAAATAGGCAAAAGAGATAAAACTTCATTGAGCCTTAGTGAAAAGTATCTTGTTGGTACTGTTAACAACTGATATATCATTAAAACTCCAAGATACTGATACTTAGACTTTTCTTTTAAAGTATATCAAATGTTTACCTTAAAAGATATACATCATTTCCTCCCACACTACTGGAAGTTCATTTCATCAGAAGACCTTAGACTGAGGATTCATAGGAATCCTCCAGAAGCTGCTAACTGAGGAAGTGGGTAGCTCCTGCCTGAGACAACAAAAGCTTCCGTCTTCAGAACTGGATAGGTTCCACCCAAGATGACAGAATGGAGATTAATTTTCTCATTTTTTAACACTCTTTCTGTCCCTTTACCATTCTACTAATATTACCTATTATGACACTTTTACACCCTCCAGAACACTATTGTGATCTCCCTTCTATTGTTGTTCAGTCACTAAGTCATGTCCAATTCTTTGCAATCCCATGGACTGTAGCACGCCAGGCTTCCCCATTCCTCTGTTATCTCCTGGAGTTTGCTCAAACTGCTCAAACTCATGTCCATTGAGTCCATGATGCCATCCAACCGTCTCATCCTTTGTCACTCCCTTCTCCTGCCCTCAATCTTTCCCAGCATCAGGGTCTTTTCCAATGAGTCAGCTCTTCACATCAAGTAGCCAGAGTATTGGAACTTCAGCTTCAGCATTAGTCCTTCCAATGAGTATTCAGGGTTGATTTCCTTTAGGTTTGACTGGTTTGATCTCCTTGCTCTCAAAGGGACTCTCAAGAGTCTTCTCCAGCACCACAATTTAAAAGCATCAATTCTTCAGCACTCAGCCTTCTTTAAAGCTTATCTTCATCTGATTATTTTTAACCTTTTAAAAAGCTTTTTTTATCTTTTTTTTTATTTCATCCTATTATATTTTATCTCCTGTTAGATACTCTATCACCATCCAGTTAGTTTTAAACCCCTTATTGCCCTCTTCTGACACTTTAGGGAAAACAAAACTCTCCTATATATTTTTCCCAGTCATAGTTGCTGCTCTGAATTTATCTGATTGCTAGATCTAATATCCTCCACCAGACCATGGGGACATGAATTTAACATAAATTCCTTTAAACATCTTGGAAGGAAGACACTCTTATAAGCCCCTTCTGGCACTTAAGCTTCCCTCATATCATTAATCACACTCTTCAGCCTTATAAAATTGTACCTTGACCTTACATCATCAGAACACTTCTGCTAAAGGTTTTTTTTTATAATACCATCAGCAAGACCTGCCAGTCAGTAATAGCCAATAATATTGAGGCCTCTTGACCATGACAGTCAGTTCACCCTCTTCAGAAAACACCCTGCTTTGCTGACCTATTTAATTCCACTCAAAATATGTCTTCCATACTTAATACCATTGCACTATACACTTAAAAATTGTTAAGATGGTAAATTTTGTTAGGCATATTCTACCACAACTACAAATAAAAAATGCACTCTGGAAAGAAAAAAAGTATCTTCCTTGAAGGATACCAAGCTGGCCTCCCCTTGTGATAAATGATACTTACACTCCCAGTATGGTTTACTTCCAACTAGGGTACTCCATTTTACATGGATAGGCTTCTACCAATCTGCCACGCACTGATTTATTCCGTGTACTCAGGATAATTATGAGACACTTCTACATATTTAAAGGTACCATCCCTCCTGTGGATCATGTGGAAAAAAATACTACCTAGAAAACTTCAAAATGCAGTGCACTGAAGCTCATTAAAAAACAACCCCTCCATGGAGGCGGTCCTAAGATAGCAGAAGAATAGGATGGGGAGACCACTTTCTCCCCCACAAATTCATCAAAAGAACATTTAAACGCTGAGTAAATTCCACAAAACAACTTCTGGATGCTGGCAGAGGACATCAGGCACCCAGAAAAGCACCCTATTGTCTTCGAAAGGAGGTAGGAAAAATATTAAAGACAAAAGAGGGAGGGAAGGAGCTCCATCCTGTGAAGGGAGTCTTAAAAAGAGAGAAGTTTCCAAACACCAGGAAACACTCACTGCCGAGTCTGTTGCGAGCCTTGGAAGCACAGAGGGCAACATAATAGGGAGGAAAAATAAGTAAATAATTAAAACCCACAGATTACGAGCCCAGTGGTAACTCCCCCAGTGGAGAAGCAGCGCAGACACATGTGCCCGCCACTAGCAAGCGGGGGCTGGGCAGGGAGGCGCTGGCTGCATTGCTTAGAGTAAGGATCAGGCCCAAATGCCCTGAGGATAATCAGAGCGAAATAATTTGGGCTAGCAAACCAGACTGTGGGATAGCTACCAAGTGAAAATCCCTAAGACACTGCCAGGCCTGCGCACAGAACAAAGGGCTGAACAGAACTAGCCGGCTGCAGACCATTCCCTTCTGGTGACAGGCAGCCAGAGCCGGAAGGGGGCAGTTGCAGCCCCAGAAAGACATTATCTACCTAACTGCAAGCAGGCTTCTTTGCTAACTAAGACCTCTTGGGGTTCTGGACAGTCATCATCCGCCTGAGAAGGTGCACCGGTTGTACACCCAAAAAACCCAGTGGCAGGGACGGGAGAGGTGATAAGTCGCAGTGACCATGCTCGCCAAACACCTCATCACCTGAGCTGCTTGGAGCTTGGAAAGGCACAAAACACAGGCCCAATGGAGTCTGCGCCTCTGAGGACTATTTGAGTGCCTGAACCTGAGAGGCTTAGACCTGGGATATGCATGCAACCCAGAGCTGGCCTCTGACAGTTCCCGGTGAAGCAACCTAAGGCCTGAGCTGTGTGGGCAGGGAGGGTGCAAGTGCCGTGAGCGGGGGCAGGCCCAGTGTGGCTGAGACACTACGAGCACATGCCAGTGTTATTTGTTTGCAGCATCCCTCCCTCCCCACAGCGCGACTGAACAAGTGAACCTAAAATAAGTGTCCACCACCGCCCCCTTGTGTCAGGGCGGAAATCAGACACTGAAGAGACCAGCAAACAGAAGAAGCTAAAACAGAGGGAACCACCTTGGAAGTGACAGGTGCAACAGATTAAAACCCTTTAGTTAGTACCGACTACATAGGAAGGGGCCTATAGATCTTGAGAAATATAAGCCAGACCAAGGAACTAGCCGAAAATGAACTGACCCCACACTGCCCACAACAACACCAGAGAAAGTCCTAGATATATTTTTACTATTTTTATGATCATTCTTTTCTTTTTTCTTTTTTTAATTTTTTTTTATTTTTAAGTCCTCTATTACTCCTTTAATTTTCATTTTTATAACCTACTAATACTTTTCAAAAAAAGACTATTTTTTAAAGTAAACTTCATATATATATATATATTTTTAATAATTTTTGTGACTTTTTTTTCTTCTTTTTTTAATATTGTATTTTTGAAAATCCAACCTACACTCTACAATTTTAATATATGTTTTTTTGTATTTGTTATCAAATTAGTACCTTTAAGAACACAATCTTCAGTATCCATTTTTACTTGGGAACAAGATTATTGGCTTGATTGCTCGCTCCCCCTTTGGACTCTCCTTTTTCTCCACCAGTTCGCCTCTGTCTCCTCCCTCCCTCTTCTCTTCTCTACCCAACTCTCTGAATCTCTGTGTGTTCCAGACGGTGGAGAACACTTAGGGAACTGATTACTGGCTGGATCTGTCTCTCTCCTTTTCATTCCCCCCTTTTATCCTCCTGGCCACCGTTGTCTCCTTCCTCCCTCTTCTCTTCTCTGTATAACTCCGTGAACATCTCTGAGCGGTCCAGACTGTGGAGCGCACATAAGGAAGTGATAACTAGCTAGCTTGCTCTCTCCTCTTTTGATTCCACCTCATCTCATTCAGGTCAACTCTAACTCCCTCCTCCCTCTTCTCCATGTAACTCTGTGAACCTCTCTGGGTATCCCTCACTGTGGAGAAACTTTTCATCTTTAACTTAGGTGTTTTATCAACAGTGCTATATATAAGGAGAAGTCTTGAGACTACTGTAAAAATAAGACTGAAAACCAGAAGCAGGAGACTTGAGTCCAACTCCTGAGAACATCAGAGAATTCCTGACTTCAGGGAACATTAATCGATAGGAGCTCATCAAATGCCTCCATATCTATACAAAAACAAGCACCACCCAAGGGCCAACAAGTTCCAGAGCAAGACATACCACGCAAATTCTCCAGCAACACAGGAACACAGCCCTGAGCTTCAACATACAGGCTGCCCAAAGTTACTCCAAAACCACTGGCATTTCATGACTCATTACTAGACACTTCATTGCACTCCAGAGAGAAGAAATCCAGCTCCACCCACCAGAACACCGACACAGGCTTCCTTAACCAAGAAACCATGACGAGCCATGGATACAACCCCACTCACAGCGAGGAAACTCCATAATAAAGAGAACTCCACAAACTGCCAGAATACAGAAAGCCCACCCCAAACTCAGCGAAATAAACAAGATGAAGAGACAGAGGAATACCCAGCAGGTAAAGGCACAGGATAAAGGCCCACAAAACCAAACAAAAAAGGAAGAGATAGGGAATCTACCTGATAAAGAATTTCAAATAATGATAGTGAAAATGATTCAAAATCTTGAAATAAAAATGGAATCACAGATTCCATTTTTGCCTGGAGACAAGGATTGAGAAAATGCAAGAAAGGTTTAACAAGGACTTAAAAGAAATAAAAAAGAGTCAATATAGAATTAATAATGCAATAAATGAGATCAAAAACACTCTGGAGGGAACCAACAGTAGAATAAGGAGGCAGAAGATAGGATTAGTGAAGTAGAAGATAGAATGGTAGAAATAAATGAATCAAAGAGGAAAAAAAATGAATTAAAAGAAATGAGGACAATCTCAGAGACCTCTGGGACAATGTTAAATGCCCCAACATTTGAATCATAGGAGTCCCAGAAGAAGAAGACAAAAAGAAAGACCATGAGAAAATACTTGAGGAGATAATAGTTGAAAACTTGCCTAAAACGGGGAAGGAAATTATCACCCAAGTCCAAGAAACCCAGAGAGCCCCAAACAGGATAAACCCAAGGCAAAACACCCCAAGACACATATTAATCAAATTAACAAAGATCAAACACAAAGAACAAATATTAAAAGAAGCAAGGGAAAAACAACAAATAACACACAAGGGGATTCCCATAAGGATAACAGCTGATCTTTCAATAGAAACTCTTCAGGACAGGAGGGAATGGCAAGACATACTTAAAGTGATGAAAGAAAATACCCTACAGCCCAGATTACTGTACCCAGCAAAGATCTCATTCAAATATGAAGGAGAAATCAAAAGCTTTGAAGACAAGCAAAAGATTAGAGAATTCAGCACCACCAAACCAGCTCTCCAACAAATGCTAAAGGATATTCTCTAGACAGGAGACACAAAAATGGTGTATAAACTCGAACCCAAAACAATAAAGTAAATTGGAATGGGATCATACTTAACAATAATTACCTTAAACATAAATGGGTTGAATGCCCCAACCAAAAGACAAAGACTGGCTGAATGGATACAAAAACAAGACCCCTATATATGTTGTCTACAAGAGACACACCTCAAAACAGGCGACACATACAGACTGAAAGTGAAGGGTTGGAAAAAGATATTCCATGAAAATAGAGATCAAAAGAAAGCAGGAGTAGCAATACTCATATCAGATAAAATAGACTTTAAAACAAAGGCTGTGAAAAGAGACAAAGAAGGACACTACATAATGATCAAAGGATCAACCCAAGAAGAAGATATAACAATTATAAATATATATGCATCCAACATAGGAGCACCACAATATGTAAGACAAATGCTAACAAGTATGAAAGGGGAAATTAACAATAACACAATAATAGTGGGAGACTTTAATACCCCACTCATACCTATGGATAGATCAACTAAACAGAAAATTAACAAGGCAACACAAACTTTAAATGATACAATAAACCAGTTAGACCTAATTGATATCTACAGGACATTTCACCCCAAAACAATGAATTTTACCTTTTTCTCAAGTGCACACGGAACCTTCTCCAGGATAGATCACATCCTGGGCCATAAATCTAGCCTTGGTAAATTCAAAAAAATAGAAACCATTCTAATCATCTTTTCTGACCACAATGCAGTAAGATTAGATCTCAATTACAGGAGAAAAACTATTAAAAATTCCAACATATGGAGGCTGAACAACACACTGCTGAATAATCAACAAATCACAGAAGAAATCAAAATATGCATAGAAATGAATGAAAATGAAAACACAACAACCCAAAACCTATGAGACACTATAAAAGCAGTCCTAAGGGGAAAGTTCATATCAATACAGGTATACCTCAGGAAACAATAAAAAAGTCAAATAAATAACCTAACTCTACACCTAAAGTAACTAGAAAAGGAAGAAATGAAGAAACCCAGGGTTAGTAGAAGGAAAGAAATCTTAAAAATTAGGGTAGAAATAAATGAAAGAGAAACAAAGGAGACCATAGCAAAAATCAACAAAGCAAAAGCTGGTTCTTTGAAAGGATAAATAAAATTGACAAACCATTAGCCAGACTCATCAAGAAACAAAGGGAGAAAAACCAAATCAATAAAATTAGAAATGAAAATGGAGAGATCACAACAGACCAACACAGAAATACAAAGGATCATAAGAGACTACTATCAGCAATTAATTGCCAATAAAATGGACAACATGGAAGAAATGGACAAATTCTTAGAAAAGTACAACTTTCCAAAACTGGACCAGGAAGAAATAGAAAATCTTAACAGACCCATCACAAGCACGGAAATTGAAACTCTAATCAGAAATCTTCCAGCAAATAAAAGCCCAGGTCCAGATGGCTTCACAGCTGAATTCTACCAAAAATTTAGAGAAGAGCTAACACCTATCCTACTCGAACTCTTCCAGAAAATGGCAGAGGAAGGTAAACTTCCAAACTCATTCTATGAGGCCACCATCACCCTAATACCAAAACCTGACAAAGATGCCACAAAAAAAGAAAACTATAGGCCAATATCACTGATGAACATAGATGCAAAAATCCTTAACAAAATTCTAGCAATCAGAATCCAACAACACATTAAAAAGATCATACACCATGACCAAGTGGGCTTTATCCCAGGGATGCAAGGATTCTTCAATATCCACAAATTGATCAATGTAATACACCACATTAACAAATTGAAAAATAAAAGCCATAAGATTATCTCAATAGATGCAGAGAAAGCCTTTGGCAAAATTCAACATCCATTTATGATAAAAACTCTCCAGAAAGCAGGAATAGAAGGAACATACCTCAACATAATAAAAGCTATATATGACAAACCCACAGCAAACATTATCCTCAATGGTGAAAAATTGAAAGCATTTCCCCTAAAGTCAGGAACAAGACAAGGGTGCCCACTCTCACCACTACTATTCAACATAGTTTTGGAAGTTTTGGCCACAGCAATCAGAGCAGAGAAAGAAATAAAAGGAATCCAAATTAGAAAAGAAGAAATAAAACTCTCACTGTTTCCAGATGACATGACCCTCTACATAGAAAACCCTAAAGACTCCACCAGAAAATTACTAGAGCTAATCAATGAATATAGTAAAGTTTCAGGATATAAAATCAACACACAGAAATCCCTTGCATTCCTATACACTAATAATGAGAAAACAGAAAGAGAAATTAAGGAAACAATCCCATTCACCATTGCAACAAAAAGAATAACATACTTAGGAATATATCTACCTAAAGAAACTAAAGACCTATATATAGAAAAGTATAAAACACTGGTGAAAGAAATCAAAGAGGACACTAATAGATAGAGAAATATACCATGTTCATGGATCAGAAGAATCAATATAGTGAAAATGAGTATACTACGTAAAGCAATCTATAGATTCAATGCAATCCCTATCAAGCTACCAATGGTATTTTTCACAGAGCTAGAACAACTAATTTCACAATTTGTATGGAAATACAAAAAACCTCGAATAGCCAAAGCAATCTTGAGAAAGAAGAATGGAACTGGCGGAATCAACCTGCCTGACTTCAGGCTCTACTACAAAGCCACAGTCATCAAGACAGTATGGTACTGGCACAAAGACAGAAATATAGATCAATGGAACAAAATAGAAAGCCCAGAGACAAATTCATGCATCTACAGACACCTTATCTTTGACAAAGGAGGCAAGAATATACAATGGATTAAAGAGAATCTCTTTAACTTGTGGTGCTGGGAAAACTGGTCAACCACTTGTAAAAGAAGGAAACTGGAACACTTTCTTTTTTTTTTTTTTTGGAACACTTTCTAACACTGTACACAAAAATAAACTCAAAATGGATTAAAGATTTAATCATAAGACCAGAAAGTATAAAACTCTTAGAGGAGAACATAGGCAAAACACTCTCCCACATAAATCACAGCAGGATCCTCTATGACCCACCTCCCAGAATATTGGAAATAAAAGGAAAAATAAAGAAATGGGATCTAATTAAAATTAAAAGCTTCTGCACAACAAAGGAAACTATAAGCAAGGTGAAAAGACAGCCTTCAGAATGGGAGAAAATAATAGCAAATGAAGCAACTGACAAACAACTAATCTCAAAAATATACAAGCAATGCCTGCAGCTCAATTTCAGAAAAATAAGCGACCCAATCAAAAAATGGGCCAAAAGCTAAATAGACATTTCTCCAAAGAAGATATACAGATGGCTAACAAACACATGAAAAGATGCTCAACATTACTCATCAGAGAAATGTGAATCAAAACCACAATGAGGTATTACTCAGCCATTAAAAAGAATACATTTGAATCAGTTCTAGCGTGGTGGATGAAACTGGAGCCTATTATACAGAGTGAAGTAAGCCAGAAAGAAAAACACCAATACAGTATACTAACACATATATATGGAATTTAGAAAGATGGTAATGATAACCCTGTATGCAAGACAGCAAAAGAGACACAGATGTATAGAACAGTTTTTTGGACTCTGTTGGAGAAAGGGGGCGATGATTTGGGAGAATGGCATTGAAACATGTATAATATCATATAAGAAATGAATCGCCAGTCCAGGTTTGATGCAGGATACAGGAAGCTTGGGGCTGGTGCACTGGGATGACCCAGAGGGATAGTATAAGGAGGGAGGTGGGAGGGGGGTTCAGGATTGGGAACACGTGTACACCCGTGGTGGATTCATGTTGATGTATGGCAAAACCAATACAATATTTTAAAGTAATTAGCCTCTAATTAAAAAAAAAAAAAAAAAAAACAACCTCTCCAGAAGTTCTGTTTAAATGCATACTTTATAAGTGACAATTTCCTCTTAGGGGTAATATCACTGACAAGCATGGCCCGAAACTCGCCTTAGACCCTAATAAATCATAAGTAATACAATTTCAACTTTGAAAGACAAACTAGTCTAAACCCATCAGGATTGCTATGGACAACCATGCAGGCCTTGATAATGTCTTAACCAGCCAAACTGGAATTTACGCTGTGGCAAACACTCCTTGCTGTACCTATTGATAAAGGTGAGTCATATATCAGGACCCATAAAATGAAGCCCACCCCAGTGGCCAGGCCTACATCACAAATCTAAACCTAAATCAGCAGGCACTTATAGGAAACACCTGTCACGGAATCCTCACACACCGATAACTATCCACCAACTCCGCTTTAGTGATTTACCTTAGAAAATAGGGCTTACTAGCCTTAGAAGGAAATCCCAGACCTCCTAGCAAATCATGCCTTCTTTTGGCAGTGTCTCATCAAACTGTATAAAACTTGCTCTTCCCAAAATCCCTCAGGAAGAGTGCTTCATTGTTTGTGAGGCACTGTACTACCCCATCCAGGGACGGTTTTCCCCTACATAATGGACATCGAACTCGTAACCAAGTTGTTTTGTTTCATCAACTGACAGTTACCACTCCAAAACACGGGTGAAGATACTCACAGAACCCTGTTGGTTTGCTGCCTCTTCAGCCATTCTCTGGGATTTCTGGTAAGCTTGTCTCAGGTTTATCCCTGCTTATTTGTGTTCTGAGTTTTTGGAGTTTGTTTGTTCTAATCCTTCTGAGTGGAAAATTGGGGTGTGAAAGACTCCAGACTTGTCTAGGTGAGACTTACTGGGCCACAACATTTGAGTTTGTTGCCAACTTCACCTACCACATAAGCCAACTTCAGGAGGTTTTGATAGGTCTCATGAGCCATGCACAGGCAGCCAGAAACAGTAAGTCTCATTGAACTAGGGAGGATTATTTCGACAAGGGAAAATAATGGATACTCTTCAATATAAGAAAGCAAGATGGACACTGTTAGGGGCTTTGCAAACCTTCAAGGTAAGTCCACAGCATAAACCACAGGGGGACTCCGGGAAACAAATTAAGATAAGATATTCTAACTGCTTTGACAGATGGTACATCAGAATCTAAGCAGGCACATGTTGGACTATTTAAAACCATTAGGATGTCTGCCACTGTAAAGAAATCTTGTGAAAGGAATAATAGATCTATTGCTAATGCGAATCTTGGAAACCATAGCCACAAAATTGGTGACTACAGGTGAAGCACTTAAAATCTGTTAAGAGTGCTTGCTACCTAACTCTAACCTTATCCGCCAACCTCAAGAAGCGTGTGCATGCTCAGTTGCTTCAGTCATGTCCAACTTTTGCTACCCATGGACTGTAGCCCACGAGGCTCCCCTCTCCATGGGATTCTCTAGGCAAGAATACTGTAGTGAGTTACCATGCCCTCCTCCAGGGGATCTTGCCAACCCAGGAATTGAACCTGCATCTCTTATGTATTCTGCATTAGCAGGTGGGTGAAGGTCTATACAAAGAGGTATGCTGTAAAACACCACAAAATCCCCAACCCAGTAGCACATTCCTCTTAGGTATTAATTTGGCTCTGAGAGACCTAAGACTTAGCTAAAGAAATGGCATCCTCAAGTTTCAAAGAATTAAGCACATGACCATCTGGAACACCTACTAATTCTGTGTCTAAGTAGTGTGCTCCCTTCTGAAGCTATCACTATCTACAAAAATGGCAGAATTTTACTACAGCCACCTAGAATCACAGTGGTCATTGTGGGGTACACTTCAATTAGACAAGGTCATTCATTTAAGAAGTGTACTTGAAAGTAAGAGTTCCCAAGTCAAACATACACAATGGGATACCTATTTTAACTGGCATGTAGAAGCCTCCAAAAGGCCTCAGAATTCCCAAATGGCTTTTGGATGATTCATTGAAGAAGACCAGGAAACATTAAAGACACAAGTATCTAAAACAAGACTGTAAGACTAACATGACTCCTACTACTGTATTCTCCTTTACCTGAGTATACAGTCTACTAATCCTCTATCTGAATTGCCATTCAACTCTGAAGGGACTCAAGTCTGCCAGGTTAATGGCCTTACATATACCCTCATATCTACCCTGGAAGGAGGGCCTCTTTTTCTTCCAGTCCTGTGGGGCTCCTGCAATTAAGCTCCACTTGCCTTCAAAACCAAATACTCTGGGGGCTCCTTTTTCCAGTCCTGTATCCACAGGCTGGGGAGCCTGATGTGGAACTCAGAATTCTCACTCCTGTGAGAGAAATTCTACAATATTCTACAATTCCCCAGTGTGTGGGTCCCCCACCCAGGGGGTTTGGGATTTGATTATATCACAAGTCCATCCCTCCTATCTCTCCTATCTTATTGTGATTCCTTCTTTGTGTCTTTAGTTGTAGGAGATATTTTCCTGTAGGTTCCTGTCTTTTTCATTGATGGTTGTTCTGAAGATAGTTGTGATTCTAGTGTGCTTGTGAGAGAAGGTGAGCTCAAGGTCTTTACTCCACCATCTTGGCCACTCTACAGAAGTCTGTACTTAGTTGGGAACTAATGAAATTCTGCCCTGAAATGGCCAAGATGGGGCTCTTTTTGACATTCCAGAACTGGTTTTTGTCTATGCAACTAGAAAAAGCCAGCTTGATAAAAACATCTTTTCAAAAATCAGATGCTATAGGAACAAAGGCCTTCTAGGAGGAACTCAAACAAAACCCTGTGCCTTTGAGAGGTAAATGTTCTACCAAGGCTCTCAGGAACTCTTACCTTACTTTTGCTTAGACCATCTCTACTTTCTGAGACTGAGGGGAGAAAAGGGGGAAACTTTAAAATTTATTTACTTATTTTACTTGAGGATAATTACTTTACAATATTGTAATGGTTTTTGTCATACATCAATATGTATCAGCTATAGGTATACATGTGTCCCCTTCCTCCTGAATCTCCCTCCTACCTTCCTCCCCACTCCATCCCTCCAGGTTGTCACCAAGCACTGGCTTTGGGTTCCCTGTATCATACATCAAATTCCCACTGACCATCTATTTTACATATCATAATGTATACATTTCAATGCTATTCTCTCAAATCATCACAGCCTCTCCTTCTCTCACTGACTCCAAAAATCTGTTCTTTGTCTGTGTCTCTTTTGCTGCCCTGCATATAGGATCATACATAGGATCATCAGTACCATCTTTCTAGATTCCATATATATGCATTAATATATGATATTTGTCTTTTTCTGACTTCACTCTGTATAATAGGCTCTAGGTTCATCCACCTCATTGGAACTGACTCAAATGTATTTCTTTTTATAGCTGAGTAATATCTCATTGTGTATATGTACCACAACTTCCTTGTCCACTCATCTGCTGATGAACATCTAGGTTGATTTCTTGTCCAGCTATTGTAATAGTGCTGCAGTGAACTTTGGGGTACATGTGTCTTTTTCAATCCTGGTTCCCTCAGGGTATATGCTCAGTAGTGGGATTGCTGGGTTGTATGGTAGTTTTATTCCTAGTTTTCTAAGGAATCTCTATACTGTTCTGCATAGTAGGGGGAAACCTTTTAAACTCAAGCAAGTAAATTTAAAGTTATTTATAAACTAGTGAGTTTATGTTATAATATCTGATTTATGACTAAGTTTCAGAACAAAGCTATGACATCTCTAGTGTGTGTCTGTACATTATAGATACGATATGCCTCTATCTCCAAATGGTATTGCCAAAATTAATTTGTAAATGAGATCTATTTAATTTGCTTAAAGTAAGTTTTCAGAAATATAGAGAAACTAACCCAAATGAATTTCAGGGTCACATGATCCTGGAAACATTCAGATTAAAGTAATATTTGGTATTAAATTTAGTTTGATTTTAATTAATATGGACATGTCTTTAGAGTTATAAACATTAAATATATAATACCTTTATTCTACCTAGGTTTGATAGAAGTCAAATAAGATCTTATCACATTTATTATATAATTTGTTGGCAAGAAAAATAACTTGGTATGATATTTTCATAAATAAATTAAATGTAATGAAATAAGAGTTTTTAGGTGAACTCTAAGGATAAATATGTTTTATATTCTATCTATTTAAACATATTTCTCCAGATATTTAGTAACTTGAAACCTTAGAGTTTTGCTATATTAAGTTAAATGTGGAATTTTATTGAATATCTGTATTATTCCAAAATAAGTTACTGAAACAGTTAATGAACATAGGCTTCCTTTTACAGAGAAACTAAAGGTATTTAGGACTCTTAATAAATATGTTTGGTGCCATATTGATACATTTTCTATAAGAAAGTACATACGTTTTAGAAATTATAAATCGTGTTAATCAGTTTGCTAGCCTAGAGAATGCTAATGTAAAAGACTGCCCCTAATTCAGACACCAGTCACAAGTCTCAGGTTACTACTTGTACTTTTGAGCAATTGGTTATAAATCAAAGGTTCCCATGACCCCTCCTCAGGTTTAATAAGTTACTAGAACAGCTCACAGAACTCAGTAAAATGCATATGCCTACTGCTTTATTATAAAGAATACAACTCAGGAATAGCCAAATGGAAGACACGTATGTGGGGGCAGGGAGATGCAGAGCTTCCAGGATCTCTTCAGGCATGCCACCTTCCAAGCACCTTGATGTGTTCACCAACTCAGAAGCTCTCTGAATCCTATGGATGAGGGGTTTTATGAAGATTTTATTATGTAGGCACAATTCATTAAATCATTGGGCATTGGTGATTATATTATTCAAGCAAGGTTCTCTAGAGAAACAGAACCAATGAGAATTGGCATTGCTCATGTGGCTATGGAAACCACGAAACCCCACTAATTAGCATCTGGTAGCTGGAGACCCAGGAAAGCCAGTGGTGGCATAATTCAGTCAAAGTCTGAAGACCTGAAGAACAGGGGAGGCAATAGTATAATTCTCAGTCCAAAGGCCTAAGAACCCAGGGTAGGGGTTGATACCAAAAATCACCCTCTGTATACCAGTACCAAATTGAATCTTAGAGATAGAGTTTTGAGTGAAATGTAAAAGAATAACTTTATTGCTTTGCCAAGCAAAGGGGACAAGAGTGAGCTAATGCCTTCAAAACTGTGCATCCCAACCTGGGGTGGGAAGGAGTTGTGAGGAGTCTTATAGTCAAGGAGTGGAGTTGATGATAAGGATAAGGGCACATCCAGGGCTCGCATTTTTTCAATACAGAGATCATCTTGTATCAGATGGTCTCATGATGGGCTTCTGTGATTCTTGATGTTATTGAACTTTGACCTTCTCTCTGGAATGAAGAATGCTTCTTCGAGTAGTTAACATCTTCCTTTTGGTGGGGATTTTTAATTCTCAATGATATCTTTGAGCATATCATTATGTTGTTGTTCAGTCGCTCAGTCATGTCCGACTCTGCAACCCCATGGAATGCAGCATGCCAGGCTTCCCTGTCCTTCACCATCTCGCGGAGTTTGCTCAAACTCATGTCCATTGAATCAGTAATGTCATACAACCATCTTGTCTTCTGTTGACCTCTTCTCCTCCTGCAATCTTTCCCAGCATCAGGGTCTTTTCTAATGAGTTAGCTCTTCACATCAGGTGGCCAAAGTATTGGAGCTTCAGCAACAGTCCTTCCAATGAATATTCAAGATTGATTTCCTTTAGGATGGACTGGTTTCATCTTCTTGCAGTTGAACAGATTCTCAAGAGTCTTCTCCAACATCACACTTCAAAAGTATCAATTCTTCTGGCTGGCGCTCAGCTGTCTTTATGGTCCAACTCTCACATCTGTACATGACTACTAAAAAAAAACATAGCTTTGACTATAAGGAACTTTGTTGGCAAAGTAATGTCTCTACTTTTTAATAGGCTGTCTAGGTTTGTCATAGCTTTTCTTACAATGAGTAAGCTTCTTTTAATTTCTGTTGTTTCCCATTGTATTGTTTTCCTCTATTTCTTTGCATTGATCACTGAGGAAGGCTATTTTATCTCTCCTTGCTATTCTTTGGAACTCTACATTCAACTGGATATCTTTTCTTTTCTCCTTTGTCTTTAGCTTCTCTTCTTTCCTCAGCTATTTGTAAGGCCTTATCAGATAACCATTTTGTCTTTTTTAATTTCTTTTATTTGGGGATGGTCTTGATCACTGCCTCATGTACAATGTCATGAACCTCCCTCCATAGTTCATCAGGCACTCTGTCTATCAGATCAAATCCCTTGAATCTGTTTGTCACTTCCACCGTATAATCATAAGAGATTTGATTTAGGCAGATATGAATGACCTAGTGGTTTCCCCTACTTTCTTCAATTTAAGTCTGAATTTTGCCATTAAGGAGTTCATGATCTGAGCCACAGTCAGCTCCCAGTCTTGTTTCTTGCTGACTGTATAGAGCTTCTCTATTTTTGACTGCAAAGAACATAATCAATCTGATTTCAGTACTGACCACTTGGCAATGTCCATGTGTAGAGTTGTCTCTTGTGTTGTTGGAAGTGGGTGCCTGCTCTGACCAATGCGTTCTCTCGGCAAAACAATGTTAGCCTTTGCCCTGATTCATTTTTTATTCCAAGGCCAAATTTGCCTGTTACTCCATGTATCTCTTAACTTCTTACTTTTGCATTCCAGTCCCCTATGATGAAAACGACATCTTTTTTTGATGTTAGTTCTAGAAGGTCATATAGATCTTCATAGAACCATTCAACTTCAGCTTCTTTGGCATTAGTGGTTGGGACATAGACTTGGATTACTGTGATATTGAGTGGTTTGCCTTGAAAATGAACAGAGATCATTCAGTCATTTTTGAGATTGAAACCAATACTGCATTTTGGACTCTTTTGTTGACTATGAGGGCTACTTCATTTCTTCTAAGGGATTATTGCCCACAGTAGTAGGTAAAATGGACATCTGAATTAAATTTGCCCATTCCAGTTCATTTTAGTTCACTGATTCCTAAAATGTGAATGTTCACTCTTGCCATTTCCTGTTTGACCTCTTCCAATTTACCTTGATTCATGGACGTAACAGTCCAGATTCCTATGCAATATTGTTCTTTACAGCATTGGACTTTATTTTCACCATCAGACACATCCACACCTGGGCATTGTTTCCACTTGACTCAGCCTCTTCATTCTTTCTGGAGATATTTCTCTGCTCTTCTCCAGTAGCATTTTGGGCATCTACCGACCTGGGGAGCTCATCTTTCTGTGTCATATCTTTTTAACTTTTCATATTGTTCATGAAGTTTCAAGGCAATAATGCTGAAGTGGTTTTCCATTATCTTTTCCAGTGGACCACGTTTTGTCAGAACACTCCACCACGGCCTGTCCATCTTGGGTGGCCCTATATTCCGTGGCTCATAGTTTCATTGAGTTAGACAAGGCCTGATCCATGTGATTAGTTTGCTTAGTGTTCTGTGATTGTGATTTTCATTCTGTCTGCCTTCTGATGGATAAGAGGCTTGAGGAAGCTTCCTGATGTGAGGGACTGGCTCTGGGGCAAATTGGATCTGTAAATTGGGCCATGCTCTGTAAATCTTTTGTAAGGCCTCCCCAGAAAGCCATTTTGCTTTTTTGCATTTCTCTTCCATGGGGATGGTCTTGATCCCTGTCTCCTGTACAATGTCATGAACCTCTGTCCATAGTTCATCAGGCACTCTATCTATCAGATTTAGTTCCTTAAATCTATTTCTCACTTCCACTGTGTAATCATAAGGAATCTGATTTAAGTCATACCTGAATGGTCTAGTGGATTTCCCTACTTTCTTCAATTTAAGTCTGAATTTGGCAGTAAAGAGTTCATGATCTGAGCCACAGCTCCTGGTCTTGTTTTCGTTGACTGTATAGAGCTTCTCCATCTTTGACTGCAAATAATACAATCAATCTGATTTTGGTGTTGACCATCTGGTGATGTCCATGTGTAGAGTCTTCTCTTGTGCTGTTGGAAGAGGGTGGTTGCTATGACCAGTGCATTTTCTTGGCAAAACTCTATTAGTCTTTGCCCTGCTTCATTGCATATTCCAAGGCCAAATTTGCCTGTTACTCCAGGTGTTTCTTGACTTCCTACTTTTGCATTCCAGTCCCCTATCATGAAAAGGACATCTTTTTTTTGGTGTTAGTTCTAAAAGGTCTTGTAGGTCTTCACAGAACCATTCAACTTCAGCTTCTTCAGTGTTACTGGTTGGGGCATAGACTTGGATTACTGTGACATTGAATGGTTTGCCTTGTAAACGAACAGAGATCATTCTGTCTTTTTGAGATTGCATCCAAGTACTGCTTTACAAACTCTTTTGTTGACCATGATGGCTACTCCATTTCTTCTGAGGGATTTCTGCCCTCAGTAGTAGATATAATGGTCATCTGAGTTAAATTCACCCATTCCAGTCCATTTGAGTTCGCTGATTTCTAGAATGTCGATGTTCACTCTTGCCATCTCTTGTTTGACCACTTCCAATCTGCCTTGGTTCACAGACCTGACATTCCAGGTTCCTATGCAATATTGCTCTTTACAGCATTGAACATTGCTTCTCTCACCAGTCACATCCACAACTGAGTATTGTTTTTGCTTTGGCTCCATCCCTTCATTCTTTCTGGAGTTATTTCTCCACTGATCTCCAGTAGCATATTGGGCACCTACCAACCTGCAGAGTCCCTCTTTCAGTATCCTATCATTTTTCCTTTTCATACTGTTCATGAGGTTCTCAAGTCAAGAATACTGAAGTGATTTGCCATTCCCTTCTCCAGTGGACCACATTCTGTCAGACCTCTCCACCATGACCCACCCGTCTTGGGTGGCCCCATGGGCATGGCTTAGTTTCATTGAGTTAGACAAGGCTGTGGTCTTAGTGTGATTAGACTGACTAGTTTTCTGTGAGTACGGTTTCAGTGTGTCTGCCCTCTGATGCCCTCTTGCAACACCTACAGTCTTACTTGGGTTTCTCTTACCTTGGACATGGGATATCTCTTCACGGCTGCTCCAGCAAAGCACAGCCGCTGCTCCTTATCTTGGACGAGGGGTATCTCCTCACCGCTGCTCCTTCTGACCTTGAACGTGGAATAACTCTTCTAGGCACTCCTGCGCCCGCGTAGCCACCCACCACTCCTTGGAGGTGGGGTTGCTCCTCCCGGCCGCCACCCCTGGCCTCGACCGTGGGGTAGCTCCTCCCAGCCACTGCCCCTGGACTCGGACGTGGGGTAGTTCCTCCTGGCCAGCGCCCCTGACCTTGGATGTGGGGTAACTCCTCTTGGCCTCCTCCTCTTGGGCATGGGGTCCTCCCGGCTTCTGCCCCTGACCTCAGACGTGGGGTAGCCGCCCACACTGAATGCGCTGGTTGCAGCCGCCAGCGCTGAAAAATAGCTGTGAAAAGAAGAGAAGCGAAAAGCAAAGGAGAAAAGGAAAGATATAAGCATCTGAATGCAGAGTTCCAAAGAATAGCAAGAAGAGATAAGAAAGCCTTCCTCAGCTATCAATGCAAAGAAATATAGGAAAATAACAGAATGGGAAAGATTAGAGATCTCTTCAAGAAAATTAGAGATACCAAGGGAATATTTCATGCAAAGATGGGCTTGATAAAGGACAGAAGTGGTATGGACCTAAGAGAAGCAGAAGACATTAAGAAGATGTGGCAAGAATACACAGAAGAACTGTGCAAAAAAGATCTTCACGACCCAGATAATCATGATGGTGTGATCACTCACCTAGAGCCAGACATCCTGGAATGTGAAATCAAGTGGGCCTTAGGAAGGAAGCATCACTACGAACAAAGCTAGTGGAGGTGATGGAATTCCAGTTGAGCTATTTCAAATCCTGAAAGATGATGCTGTGAAAGTGCTGCACTCAATATGCCAGCAAATTTGGAAAACTCAGCAGTAGCCACAGGACTGGAAAAGGTCAGTTTTTATTCCAATCCCAAAGAAAGGCGATGCCAAAGAATGCTCAAACTACCGCACAACTGCACTCATCTCACATGCTAGTAAAGTAATGCTCAAAATTCTCCAAGCCAGGCTTCAGCAATACGTGAACCATGAACTTCCAGATGTTCAAGCTGGTTTTAGAAAAGGCAGAGGAACCAGAGACCAAATTGCCAACATCCTCTGGATCATGGAAAAAGCAAGAGAGTTCCAGAAAAACATCTATTTCTGCTTTATTGACTATGCCAAATCCTTTGACTGTGTGGGTCACAATAAACTCTGGAAAATTCTGAAAGAGATGGGAATACCAGATCACCTGACCTGCCTCTTGAGAAATTTGTATGCAGGTCAGGAAGCAACAGTTAGAACTGGACATGGAACAACAGACTGGTTCCAAATACGAAAAGGAGTATGTCAAGGCTGTATATTGTCACCCTGCTTATTTAACTTCTATGCAGAGTACATCATGAGAAACGCTGGGCTGGAGGAAGCACAAGCTGGAATCAAGATTGCCGGGAGAAATAGCAATAACCTCAGATATGCAGATGACACCACCCTTATGGCAGAAAGTGAAGAGGAACTAAAAAGCCTCTTGATGAAGGTGAAAGAGGAGAGTGAAAAAGTTGGCTTAAAACTCAACATTCAGAAAACGAAGATCATGGCATCTGGTCCCATCACTTCATGGCAAATAGATGGGGAAACAGTGGAAAAAGTGTCAGACTTTAGTTTTTTGGGCTCCAAGATTACTGCAGATGGTGACTGCAGCCATGAAATTAAAAGATGCTTACTCCTTGGAAGGAAAGTTATGACCAACCTAGATAGCATATTGAAAAGCAGGGACATTACTTTGCCAACAAAGGTCCATCTAGTCAAGGCTATGGTTTTTCCAGTGGTCATGTATGGGTGTGAGAGTTGGACTGGGAACAAAGCTGAGTACCGAAGAATTGATGCTTTTGAACTGTGGTGTTGGAGAAGACTGTTGAGAGTCCCTTGGACTGCAAGGAGATCCAACCAGTCCTTTCTGAAGGAGATCAGCCCTGGGACTTCTTTGGAAGGACTAATGCTAAAGCTGAAACTCCAGTACTTTTGCTACTTCATGTGAAGTGTTGACTCATTGGAGAAGACTCTGATGTTGGAAGGTATTGGGGGCAGGAGGAGAAGGGGACGGCAGAGGATGAGATGGCTGGATGGCATCACTGACTCGATGGACATGAGTCTGAGTAAACTCTGGGAGTTGTTGATGGACAGGGAGGCCTGGCGTGCTGCGATTCATGGGGTGGCAAAAAGTCGGACACAAGTGAGCGACTGAACTGAACTCTGTAAATCTTCAATCCAATTTTCTGTTGATGGGTGGAGCTGTGTTCCCTCCCACTAGTTTGGCCTGAGGACTTATGTCAGCATGCCACAGCTCACAGAACTGTTGTATTCAGTGCCTGTGACCCTCTGGCAGGCAACTGTTGAACCACATGTCCTCCAGAGACTCCTGGACACTCACAGGCAAGTCTGGCTCAGTCTCTTGTGAGTCCCTGGGTCTTGGTACACATAAAGTTTTATTTGCGCCCTCCTGAGGAGGGGAGGGTATGAGGTTTGATGCTAAATGCGATCATTATGTACATCCTAGTATATCCCTTTAAAGGGAATCAGAGCTCTGCCTCAAGGCTGCACTGTTGTTTCTTGATTTTCCTCTCTTGTCTTTGAATCTTCTCCCTAGTGGTTCCCTAGTGGCTTCCCAGGTCAAGAATCTGCCTGCAATGCAGGAGACCTCGGTTCGATCCCTGGGTCAGGAAGATCCCTTGGAGTCCAAAGGAATGGCAACCCAGTCCAGTATTCTTGCCTGGAGAATTCCATGGACATCAGAGTCTGATGGGCTACTGTCCATGGGATTACAAAGAGTCAGACCTGACTGAGCATCTTTCACCTTGGAACTCAAGGAGGGTCATGGAGATTGAATGAAGCCTATTTCCTACAAACAAGGGGTAGGGGGAGGCAGGACACAGAAAGCTTTTTGTGCCTAGGCCCACAGGTCTTTCTTGGTTTCAGATTGAGAGATGATTTACTGCTGTTAGTCCTGGTCCCAAGGCCCAAGAACCAGGAGCTGTAATGTCTGAGGGCATGATTAGCTGGATATCCTGCCTCAAGGGAGAGAGACAGACAGAGAATTCACCATTTCTCTGCCTTTTTGTTCTATTTGGGCCCTCAATAGTTTGGATGGTGCCAGTTTACACTGGTGAGGGTGATTGAACTCAATCACCAGTCCATTTTCCCTCCCTGGAGGTCAGAGGATGGGGCTGAAAGTTTCATCCTCTAATCATGCCTTCATCCTTCTGAGGCCAGCCCCCAGACACCAGTAATCTCATTAGCATAAAAAACACGTTCTTATTCCTTGAGACATTCCAAGAGTTTTATTTTTTGACTTTTTTTTTTTTTTTTTTTTGCTGTGCTGTGCAGCATGTGGCATCCTTGTTCCTTGACTAGGGATGGAACCCACACCCCCTGCAGTGGAAGTACAGAGTCCCAGCTCTGGACTACCAGGGAATTCTCTCCAAGAGTTTTACAATCTGTGTGCCAACAACCAGGGACAAAGACCAAAAATTTATTTTTTATTATATCACAGCATACAATCTAGAACAAAGCACTAATTCTTTCAATCCTCTGTAAACCATCTAATACACATTAAAACCCCATATTAAGTCATTTCTTACAATCATTTATGGAGGTCATCCATGGTTTCTTCAATAAATAAGAAATCTCACTTTTTTTCACTACAGGGATGGATGGTCCTAGTGTTCACAGGAAGCAACAGCCTGCATCTTCAGGTTGTTTGCAAGGAGAGTGAGAAAGTGCATTTAAGTTTTGCTTCTACTCACATACCCAGAACTGGTCTCCTTGTCTCCAGTTTTCCTTCAGTCCAATGCCTTATTTCCTCTGGCTTTATTTTCGAAAAAGAGGAAAATAATTTTGCAACACACCTACATCACCCCTAGAAAGAGCTCAAAGTACTTAGCATAAAACTACTTTTAAAGATCCGTGAATAACTGAATGAAATTTGGACTAGTTTTTCTGTGTTTGAAAGGACCTCTGCTCATCAATCTTGCTGTGGATTCCTACAGACTTCCTTTTAAAAACATTTTCAACAAAACTGGAGCCTCTGTGTTTGTCCAGTATTTCCATTAAAAGTTTCAGATATTCTTTCCTGATTAAAGTGGTTTTCTTTAAAAGAGTTCTTAAATGTGGACAGAGGATGTAAAAAGGACAGATTTACCAATGTGGAAATAAGGTTGATAATAAAAATTACACTTGCTAACATTATCAAGATATGCTTGGGAAAAGCTTCTTTCACCAAAACTCGGTCAGTTCCTTTTGCTTTGTCTGGGGCGCCCCCCTGTGACCACCTGGAGTTGTTCTGAGAAGTTAATGTTATACTCAGTTTGAACAGGTCCTGCCATCTAGTCATTACATTGCATAATGCAACTTGCTTATTTAAAAATTGAACTAAAGGCAAGGAAAGCTTTAAACTTTGGGAAAATATTATGTCTTTAGAAGGAAAATAAGGGAAGGATTTTGACTTGACCTTGAAGCTGAGGTTACCTTTAATTCTAGCTACATATGACCATGTGTGTGGGTATTTGTGGTGGCGCTATGATAAAGAGGACTTCCCTGGTGGCTCAGACGGTAAAGCATCTGCCTACAATGCAGGAGACCTAGGTTTGATCCCTGGGTCAGGAAGATCCCCTGGAGAAGGAAATGGCAACCCACTTCAGTATTCTTGCCTGGAAAATCCCATGGATGGAGAAGCCTGGTAGGCTACAGTCCACAGGGTCACAAAGAGTCAAATATGACTGAGCGACTTCACTTTCACTTTCTTTAGTGGTAAAGAACATGCTTGCCAATGCAGGAGAAGTAATAGACG
This sequence comes from Bos grunniens, assembly GCF_055505025.1. Lineage (NCBI taxonomy): Eukaryota > Metazoa > Chordata > Mammalia > Artiodactyla > Bovidae > Bos > Bos grunniens. The sequence continues at coordinate 79,081,922 of NC_141194.1, read as the reverse complement.
TTGGTTTGATCCCTGGGTTGGAAAATCCCTTGGAGGAGGAAATGGCTCCCCACTCCAGCATTCTTGCCCGGAAAATCCCATGGAAAGAGGAGCCTGGTGGACCACAGTCCATGGGGGTCACAAAGAGTCTGATACCACTGAAGCAACTTAGCACATGGGTATTTATCTTGAAATCATGATGGGATATATTTCAGGCAGGAAGATTCTGAGAGCAAAATAGGTAATTATGTAGATTTTAGGAAAAATATTTGCCAGCCTAGGCCTCTCGTGCCCCCTACAAGGGTGCAGAAAGCATGAAGGGACCACAATTTATATCCCAGTGATTTCAGGGAGATAGCAGTGAGCAGCATCTTAGAGTGAGACCTTAGTTCCTTGAGCAGATATTGAATCCTGGTCACAGTCATGACAGTACCGAATCCTAATGGAGACAGAAGATAGATGGGCCCAGGCTGAACAGTTTCTCCCCTATTGACAGAAACTTCATAAAAGTTTGATGATGGGGGAGGCTGGGCCCTGCCCAGATAAGAGATAAAAGACCACATATTCCTCATTCTTTTTAAAAAATGTTGATTTATTTATTTATTTTATTTTTTAACTTTACAGTATTGTATTGGTTTTGCCATATATCAACATGAATCTGCCACAGGTATACACGTCTTCCCCATCCTGAACCCTCCTCCCTCCTCCCTCCCCATATCATCCCTCTGGGTCATCCCAGTGCACCAGCCCTAAGCATCCAGTATCATGCATTGAACCTGGACTGGTGACTCCTTTCATATATGATATTATACACGTTTCAATGCCATTCTCCCAAATCATCCCACCCTCTCCCTTTCCCACAGAGTCCAAAAGACTGTTCTATACAACAGTGTCTCTTTTGCTGTCTCGTATACAGGGTTATTGTTACCATCTTTCTAAATTCCATATATATGCGTTAGTATACAGTGTTGGTGTTTTTCTTTCTGGCTTATTTCACTCTGTATAATAGGCTCCAGTTTCATCCACCTCATTAGAACTGATTCTTGTAGGTACAGAAAGGCTTTTTGGAGGTCAAAAGGGAGGGGGCGCTGTCACCTCATAGTCAGTGATGTTAACCTCCCCATGGGCCTCTTCACTAGAATTCATCTTGGCTATGTTGGAGAAGACTCTTGAGAGTCTCTTGGACTGCAAGGAGATCCAACCAGTCCATTGTAAAGGAGATCAGTCTTGGGTGTTCATTGGAAGGACTGATGCTGAAGCTGAAACTCCAATACTTTGGCCACCTCATGCGAAGAGTTGACTCATTAGAAAAGACTCTGATGCTGGGAGGGATTGAGGGGCAGGAGGAGAAGGGGACGACAGAGGATGAGATGGCTGGATGGCATCACCGACTCAATGGATGTGAGTTTGAATAAACTCCGGGAGTTGGTGATGGACAGGGAGGCCTGGCATGCTGCAATTCATGGGGTCACAAAGAGTCAGACACGACTGAGCGACTGAACTGAACTGAACTGAAGAGATACACATGCACACATGGGAAGATCCTGAGATAAACCAAATACAGACTCAGAACCAGAGAAATGAAAATGATTGGCCAAAGGAAACCCAGAAGAAATGCTCCATAAAAGTGATTTAAACCACCACAAGGGTGCGTCTTTCTCTCACTCTGAGCCTGCCTGTCTGTCTATCCACATGTACTCTTTTTCCTCTTAATGAACTACTTCTTTCACTACTTTCCATCTCTATGGAAATTCATTTCTACACAGCTGAGGGGCCAAGGAAGGCCTTGTTACTGGCTAGGATTTGGTGCTCTTACTGCTGTGGCCTGACCTCAGTCTCTGGTTGGGAACAGAAACCCTGCTACAAGCTGCTGCAGGGTGAGGCTACCCGAGATCAGAGCCACTAGACCATGAGGGCTAGAGACTACAGTCTGCAATCCAGTTCTTGTCTACCTTGAAAAAAATTGACAAAAAGAAGGTAGACAGGAAAAGGCATTTATTAAGAAAACAAAATACATGCTGACAGAGAAACAGGTGAGCTCAGAGAAGTTGTGACTTTGGGACATTTAAATCATTTTATAAAGGAGCCGTCTTCTGGGTCTCTGTTTTCCTCTGGCCAATCATTTCATTTGGACCAAATAGCTGATTTGCCTCAGGACCCTCCCTATGTGCACACACATCCTTTAGCCAAGATGAATTTCAGCCTAGGGACCTTTGGGTAGTTAGTAAGTCTTATCATTTTCTGGTGTCCCTTTCCTTCGTCACCTCCAAGGATTCTTTCTCTGCATGTGCATTTGAGGTCTCCCTGACTCCAAGGATCAGAAATATGTGACCTTTTGATCTTTAATCCAAGCAGGGCTTAACACCTCTCTGCCCCTGCCATTACTGTTATCTTACAATGTCCACAGGAGATAAAGTCTAGCTGTTTACCTGGTTCCTATTATTATTCCTGTCTCAAAGTATAAACAGGAGGCTGGTTAGAAATGTCTAACCTGGAGCCCATCCATCTCTTATCTTACCAGAAGGCCAGAGAGAATTGTAGAGTTCCAGGGAATGCAGGGACTAGGGGCGTGAGCTTGATGCACTGAGTATTGAACTTGTAAATCAAAATCCATCCACAGGCAGGAGCAGAAACCCTGAGGGGAAGTAATGTTCAAGAACCCAAGCTGAGGCAAAATGGGAGAGAACAGGAGCAAGCCAGAAACCAGGTCAGGATGGTCCTGGCCTGTGGCTGAGAAAGGAACTAAACTCATCTCTGTTGGTGTTGAAACTGGGTGGACCCAGAGAAGGGGAATTGGAGCTGGAGCTGAGGCTGGGGGTCTATTAATAGAAGTATCAAGTGTTACGAAGTTTGAAGGTCAAGTTTGTCTCCACTCTGTAGGGGAACAAAATTTGCCACCCCCAAATGTCTCTTTGGCCTGCAGATTATTTTGAGCTGAAAACAATCAAGACCCCAAAGACTCAGGAAATTTTGACTTTCCTCTAAAGAATGTGGATAGAGTATCTGTTCCAGGAAGGGGTATGACCATAGAAAATTATAAAATGGACTAGACAGGGAGGAACCTAGCAAAGTCTGTTTGGTAAAATTCCTCTCAGTGTCTAGTTGTCTCTGCCTGGCCCAGCATACATTTGTTTACCAAACATTTGCTTTTTGTGTGAATTGCTCCATGTGAATTGCTATCCCCCCTTTGAAGTCTCAAACCACTACACCCAACATTCTCTTTTGTTTTTAGCTGAAGATGATATTAAATGTGAGGGTTTCAGAAATTTTAGTGAAGTTTTTAATTTTTCTGGGTCTTTTCCATGAATACATTATGAATCTTTGATTTTCTCCTATTAATCTGTCTCATGACAATTTAATTCTTAAAACAGCCAGAAGAGCCTAGAAACATAGAAGAAATGAAATAAAAAAGTCCATTTATAGCATGGAGAGAGCAATTAATTTGAAGCATGAGTACCCCACATGTGTGAATTTATCATGTGAAAACCTGGTTCACAACGGCAAAAGCAGTTAGCCTCTTTGGACCTTGGTTTCCTGGCATACTTGCTTATATTACCTTTCATACCATCCACTGCTGTCCCTTTTATTAAGGAACTCTTTCTTCTGATGCAGGTCAAACCCTTGTTCATTGTTGTATCTCTCTGTTTGTTTATGCTATCAATGGGCCACATTCCTTGCCCCCTCTCTTTTTTGACATGTACACTGACCACCATGTACAGGCCAATGGCTACATGAAGTTCCAGAGGAATACTTTTTGCTGTTTTGGCATTCCTATATTTGAGCATTTCCTTATCATCAAGCCTATATCCTTTGGTAGGCTCTCCAAACAAAGGCAGCTGTCTTTTGTTGGTACAACATTTGATCTTGAATATGGTCTTTCTATTGTCTATTTAGAACCTTATTGACCATACTCTGGCTCCATGTCCAAATATTTACTTGTGGTCTGGTTTCATTTTATGGATTGCTACTTGAGAAAAATCAGTGTGGCTCTTTGGTTAATTGTATCCTCTAGAAGTTGACTCTCAGGTTGCTGTGTTAGTGTGATGGCTCAGAGACAAATGATATCTAATCCTCATGACCTAGCCCTGGGTTTGAATAAGTATGTATGCTAAGTGAAATAAGCTGGACAAGAAGGTTCAGTTCAGTTTAATCGCTCAGTCGTGTCTGACTCTTTGTGACCCCATGGACTGCAGCACGCCAGGCTTCCCTGTCAATCACCAGTTCCCAGAGCTTACTCAAACTTATGTCCATTGAGTTGGTGATACCATCCAATCATCTCATCCTCTGTCGTCCCCTTCTCCCCCCGCCTTCAATCTTTCCCAGCATCAGTGTTAGTCAGTTCTTCACATCAGGTGGCCAAAGTATTGGAGCTTCAGTTTCAGCATCAGCCCTTCTAATGAATATTCAGGACTGATTTCCTTTAGGATGGACTGGTTGGATCTCCTTGCAGTCCAAAGGACTCTCAAGAGTCATCTCTAATACCACAGTTCAAAAGTATCAATTCTTCGGTGCTCAGCTTTCTTTATAGTCCAATTCTCACATCCATACATGACTACTGGAAAAGCAATAGTATTGACTAGATGGACCTTTGTCGGCAAAGTAATGTCTCTGCTTTTTAATATGCTGTCTAGGTTGGTCATAACTTTTCTTCCAAGGAGCAAGTGTCTTTTAATTTTATAGATGCAGTCACCATCTGCAGTGATGTTGGAGCCCCCCAAAATAAAGTCTCTCACTGTTTCCATTGTTTCCCCATCTGTTTGCTATGAAGTGATGGGACCAGATGCCATGATCTTAGTTTTCTGAATGTTGAGTTTTAAGCCTTTTTCACTCTTCTCTTTCACTTTCATCAAGAGGCTCTTTAGTTCTTCTTCACTTTCTGCCATAAGGGTGGTGTCATCTGCATATCTGAGGTTATTGATATTTCTCCTGGCAATCTTGATTGGAGCTTGTGCTTCATCCATCTGGCATTTTGCATGAGATACTCTGCATCTAAGTTAGATAAGCAGGGTGACAATATACAAAGGTTACAAATATTTTAAAATATTATATGATTCCACTTATATGAGGTACTTGTTGCTATTTTTCAGTCACTCAGTCATGTCCAACTCTTTCCGACCCCATGGACTGCAGCATGCCAGTCTCCCTGTCCCTCAGAATCTCCCAGAGTTTGCCCAATTTCATGTTCATTGCATCAGTGATGTCATCCAGCCATCTCATCCTCTGATGCCCTCTTCTCCTTCTGCCCTCAATCTTTCCCAGCATCAGGGACTTTACCAATGAATCAGATGTTCACATCAGATGACCAAAATACTGAAGTTTCAGCTTCAGCATCAGTTCTTCCAATGAATATTCAGGACTGATTTCCTTTAGGATTGACTGGTTTGATCTCCTTGCTGTCCAAGGAACTTTCAGGAGTCTTTTCCAGCACCACAGTTCAAGGCATCAATTCTTTGGTGCTCTGCCTTCTTTACGGTCCAGCTCTCACAGCCGTACATGACCACTGGGAAAACCATAGCATTGACTATATGGACCTTTGTCAGCAGAGTAATGTCTCTGCTTTTCAACACACTGTCTAGGTTTGTCATAGCTTTCCTACCAAAAAGCAATCATCTTCTGATTTCCTGGTGGTAGTCACCAACTGCAGTCATCCTAAATTTTCTAAAATTGAATTTTTTAATCACCTTTTTAATTTGTTTTGCATTATGATAGAGCATTAGCATTTTGAATATTTCCCAAATTCTTGGTATATACACAATGCCTTAAGCTGTGGCCCCTTTCATCTGTCTTCTGCCATCTAGGCCTGCACTTGCCCCTTACTTTGAACTCAGAGTATATATGAACACAGAGACCATATTCTAGACACTATGAGGGCTTCCCTGGTGGCTAAGATGTTAAAGAATCCTCCTGCAATGTGGGAGACCTGGGTTTGATCCCTCAGTTGGGAAGATCCCCTGGAGGAGGGCATAGCAATCCATTCCAGTATTCTTGCCTGGAGAATTCCCATGGACAGAGGAGCCTGGCGGGCTACATTCCATAGGGTCACAAAGAGTTGCACTTGACTGAGTGACTAAGCAGAGACACTGTGATAGTCCCCAAAATAGCTATCCAGCCTGAGACAATCATTTACTTGAAGGGGAGAGAAGTTACATTTATTAAGTGATTACTGTGAGTCAATGTCTATGCTTGTGCTTTATATAACACTATTTCAATAGTCTTTCAATCCTCACCAAAATCTGAGAAGTATACAAGGTGCCCATGCTATAAATGAGGAAAAACTTAGGTTAAGTAATACATTCAAAGTGTTAAAACTAGAATGGGGACTCATTGTTATTTCATGCTCAGAACAGTCCTAGGTTCATTCACTCTAAAAATAAGTTATTTGAAAAAGCACTTCTAGAATCGTGGCATGAGAAGCTCCATGGATCCCCTCTATCAGCAAAACAGCAATAACTGGCAATTAAAAAAATATTTAATATATCTAGAAATTACTTAAAGACTACAGCAAATGAAGAAACATTTTAAAAAAAAGAAATTATTTTTACTTTATTTATTTATTTTGGCTAGGCTGTGTCTTCATTGTGTGCCAGGGCTTTCTCTAGTCATAGTGAACAGGGACTACTCTTTGTTGCGGTGCTTGGGCTTCTCATTATGGTGGCTAATCTTGTTGTGGCATGCAGGCTTCAGTAACTGCAGTACATGGGCTCTGGAGCAGGGGCTCCATGGTTGTGGTGCACAGGCTTCGTTGCTCTATGACATGTGGAATCTTCCTAGACCAGGACCAGGTATCGGACCCATGTCCCCTGCATCAGCAGGCAGATTCCTATCCACAGCATCACCAGGGAAGGCCCTGGGGAAACATTTATTCAATAAAATCTAGTAAATCTTGGTAAGATGAGCTAGAGTCTATGGCATTTGAACTATGACCTATTCCCCATCTCCCACCTTGCCCAGCTCAGTGCAACAGAAACTCTATTCCACGTGGTTATAGCTAATTACACAGGACTTGCTCCTTTTCCAGACTTCAGTTTAAGACAATGATTTCTCCCCATGAGGGGTTGGCTCCAGCATTCTCTATCCTTCCCACCTTTATTGCAGAAGCTCTTTCCAGGCAAGAGAGATCCAAGACTCCCTTCCTCTACCCGGCTTACTTCCATAACACAGAAACTCTGTCCTAGGCACAGTAAGCTGAGAATACTAGGCTTCAATAATCTTCACACCAGGTTCCCTATAGGGCAGAGATTCCATACTGGGAGAAACAAACCAAGAAGACCAGCGATGACCCATCCCCTCCTGCCCCCACTGCCCAGCCTAGAGTCTTGCTTGTATGGGAATGACACTGCAAGAATAAAAGTTCCTGTTCCATCTCTGGAGCAGTAGCACAGAGATTCTGCAGAGGGTGAAAGTCAGGCCATAAGAACAGAGCTGCATAGCTCTCCTGAAGAGACTAACATTATTTGGAATAGAGACTGAAGATGTTCAAGTTTAAGAGTGCTGTAAGAAGTACAGGTTTTGCTGCTGAGCAAACAACAAAAATGCAGAAAAGGAGATGGAGCTGTATAGGAGTAACATTTCTATATCTCACTGTCGTTGTTGTTGTTGAGTCACCCAGTCGTGTCTGACATTTTGCAACCCCATGGATTGCAGCATGCCAGGACTCTCTGTCCCTCACCATCTCCCAGTGTTTGCCAAGTTTATGTCCACTGTGTTGGTGATACCATCCAGCTGTCTTATCCTCTGATGTCCTCTTTCCTTCTGCCTTCAATCTTTCCCAGCATCAGGGACTTTACCAATGAGTTGGTTCTTCACATCAGATGACCAAAAGACTGGAGCTTCAGCTTCGGCATCAGTCCTTCCAATGAGTATCCAGAGTCGATTTCACTTATGATTGACTGATTTGATCTTGCTGTCCAAGGGGCTTTCAGGAGTCTTCTCCAGCACCACAGTTCGAAGGCATCAATTCTTTGGCATTCTGCCTTCTTTACAGTCCAGCTCTCACAGTCATACGTGACCACTGGAAAGACCATAGCCTTGACTATACGGACCTTTGTTGGCAGAGTAATGTCTCTACTTTTCAACACACTGTCTAGGTTTGTCATAGCTTCCCTACCAAGAAGCAGTTGCCCTCTGATTTCATAGCTGCAGTCACCATCTGCAGTGATCTTAGAGCCCAAGAAGAGGAAACCTGTCACTACTTCCACCTTTTCCCCCTCTATTTGCCCTGAAGTAATGCTGGATGCCATGATCTTAGTTTTTTAATATTGAGTTTTAAGCCAGCTCTTTCACCCTCCTCCTTCACCCCCGTCAAGAGTCTCTTTAGTGCCTCTTCACTTTCTACCATTAGAGTGCTGTCATCTGTATATATGAGGTTGTTGATGTTTCTCCTGCCTATCTTGATTCCAGCTTGTAACTCATCCAGCCCAGCAGTTCTCATGCTGTGTTCAGCATACAGGTTAAACAGGGTGACTGCAGACAACACTATTGTACTCCTTTCTCAATCTTTGTTTTTTTGTTTGTTTAGCAGTAGCTATTTGCACTTGCTTTATTATAGTTATTCAAAAAGTATCCTACAAGTCAGGCTTTGTTATTGTTGTCCAGTCGGTAAGTCATTTCCAACTCTTTGCGACCCCATGACCTGTAGCACACAGGGTTCGCTGTCCTTCAGTATCTCCCCGAGTTTGCTCAAATTCATATTCATTGAATCAATGATGCTATCTAACCATATCATCTGGAGAAGGCAATGGCACCCCGCTCCAGTACTCTTGCCTGGAAAATCCCATGGATGGCGGAGGCTGGTAGGCTGCAGTCCATGGGGTCGCTAAGAGTCGGACACGACTGAGTGACTTCACTTTCACTTTTCCCTTTCACGCATTGGAGAAGGAAATGGTGGCCCACTCCAGTTTCTTGCCTAGAGAATCCCAGGGACGGGGGAGCCTGGTGGGCTTCCGTCTATGGGATCGCACAGAGTCGGACACGACTGAAGCGACTTAGCAGCAGTAGCAGCAGCAACCATATCATCTAATTCAGACTTTATATTACTTCTAATGACCCTTCTCTGTTATGTTTAAATCAATTAAGCTTTTTAAAATTTAAATTTATTTATTTTTGACTGTACTGAGTCTTTGTTGCTTCAAGGGTTTTTTCTAGTTGCAACAAGCAGGGCTACTCTCTACGTGTGGCGCAGGCTTCTCACTGTGGTAGTTTTTCTTGTGGAGCATGGGCTCTAGGGCATGCAGGCTTCAGTAGTTGTGGCACATGGGGTCTGTAATTATGGCTCCTGGACTCCAGAGAACAAGCTTAGTTGCTTTATAGCACGTGGGATCTTCCCAGACAGGGATCAAACTCATGTCTCCTGCATTTTCAGGCAGATTCTTTACTCCTGATCCACCAGGGAAGCTCTAAATCAGTGTAGTTTTTTTTTTTTTTTTTCCTAAGTTTATTTATTTTTTAGTTGAAGGATAATTGCTGTACAGAATTTTGTTGTTTTCTGTCAAAACTAAAAGTTAATCAGCCATAATTATACATATTGTCCCCTCCCTTGTGCACCTCCCTCCCATCTCCTTCCCCATCCCACCCCTCTAAGTTGATACTGAGCCTGTGTTAGAATTCCCTGAGACAAAGCAAATTCCCCTTGGTTATCTATTTTATATATGGCAATGTAAGTTTCCATGTTACTCTCTCCATACATCTCACTCGCTCCTCCCCTCTCCCCTTGTCCATACGTCTGTTCTCTATGTCTGTTTCTCCATTGCTGCTCTGCAAATAAATACCATCTTTCTAGATTCCGTATATATACATTAGTGTACAATATTTATCTTTCTCTTTGTGATGTACTTCACTCTGTATAATAGGCTCTAGATTCATCCACCTCATTAGAACTGACTCAAATGCATTCCTTTTTATGGCTGAGTAATGTTCCATTGTGTATATATACCACAACTTCTTTATCCATTTATCTGCTGATGCACATCTAGGTTGCTTCCATGTTCTAGCTATTGTAAATAGTGCTGCAATGAACAATGGGATACATGTGTCTTTTTCAATTGTGGTTTCCTCAGGGTATATGCCTAGGAGTGGGGTTGCTGGGTCCTATGGTGGTTTTCTTCCTAGGTTTTTTTTTTTTTTTTACAGGAATCTCCATACTGTCTTCCATAGTGGCTGTAACAATTTACATTCCCACCAATAGTGCAAGAGGGTTGCCTTTTTTCCACACCCTCTGCAGTACTTATTGTTTGTAGACTTTTTGATGATGGCCATTCTGAGTGGTGTGAGGTGATATCTCATTGTAGTTTTGATTTGCATTTCTCTAATAATGAGCAATATTGAGCATCTTTTCATGTGTTTGTTAGCCATCTGTATGTCTTCTTTGGAGCAATGTCTGTTTATGTCTTTTCCCCACTTTTTGATTGAGTTGTTTGTTTTTTCTGCTATTGAGTTGTATAAGCTGCTTGTATATTTTGGAAATTAATCCTTTGTCAGTTGTTTCATTTGCTATTATTTTCCCCCATTCTGAGGGTTGTCTTTTTGCCTTGCTTATAGTTTCTTTTGCTGGAAAAAGCTTTAAGTTTAATCAGGTCTCACTTGTTTCCTTTTGTTTTTATTTCCATTACTCTAGGAGGTGGGTCATAGAGGATCTTGCTTTGATTTATGTCATTGAGTATTCTGCCTGTGTTTTCCTCTAAGAGTTTTATAGTTTCTGGTCTTACATTTAGGTCTTTAGTCCATTTTGAGTTTATTTTTGTGTATGGTGTTAGGAAGTGTTCTAATTTCATTTTTTACATGTAGCTGTCTGTTTTCCCAGTATGACTTATTGAGGCTCTTGTTTCTCAATCTTGAACCAATCAGTTGGTCCATACAGGGTTCTACCTGTTGCTTCTTAACCCATACACAGGTGTTTCAGGGGACAGGTAAGAGGGTCTGGTATTCTCATCTCTTTAATAGCTTTCATTAATTTTTTATGATCCACACAGTCGAAGGCTTTAGCATAGTTGATGAAACAGACATAGATGATTTTTGACATGTCCTTGCTTTCTCTGTGATCTGGCAAATACTGTCAACTTGATCTCTGGTGCCTCTTCCTTTACTAAACCCAGCTTGGACATCTGGAAGTTCTTGGTTCAAATAATGCTGAAGCCTAGCATGCAAGTTTTTAAACCTGACTTTTACTAGCATGGGAGATGAGTGTAATTGTCTGATAGTTAGCACATTCTTCAGTACTACCCTTCTTGGGAATTGGGATGACGATTGATCTTTTAAAGTCCTGTGGTCACTGCTGGGTCTTCCAGATTTGCTGACATATTGAATGCAACACCATGATGGCATCATCCTTTTGGGTTTTGGACAGTTCTACTGGAATTCTGTCCCATTCTCTAGCTTTATTAACAGTAGTGCTTCCTAAGGCCCTCTTGACCTCACACTCCAGAATATCTGGCCCTGGGTTACTGACCATACCATCATAATAATCCAGTTCATTAGGATCTTTTTCATACAGTCCTTATGTATATGCTTTCCATCTCTTCTTGATCTCTTCAGCATCTACTAGGTCTCTACCATTGCTGTCCTTTATTGTGCCCATCTTTGGCTGAAATATTCCATTGATATTTCTAATTTTCATGAACATATCTCTATTCTTTCTCCTTCTCTTGTTTTCTTCTGGTTTTATGCACTGTTCCTTGATGAAGGCATTCTTGTCTCTCCATGTTTTTCTGTTGAACACTGCATTTAGTTGGATGTACCTTCTCATTTCTCCCTTGGTTTTTGTTTCTCGTCTTTCTTCAACTATTTTAAATCCTCCTGAGACAGACTCTTTGCCTTCTTGTTTTTCTTTTTCTTTGGGATGGCTTTGTTCACTGCCTCCTGTACAGTATTATGGACCTCTGCCCATAAGGCTTCAACCACACTGTTAACTAGATCTAATCTCTTGAATCTATTTGTTACTTTCACTGCATATTCATAGGGGATTGGATTTAAGTTATACCTGGCTGTCCTACTGGTTTTCCCTGCATTCTTTAGTTTAAGCATGAATTTTGCTATGAGACTTCCCTGGTGGCTCAGACGGTAAAGCGTCTGTCTACAATGTGGGAGACCTGGGTTCGATCCCTGGGTCAGGAAGATTCCCTGGAGAAGGAAATGGCAACCCACTCCAGTACTCTTGCCTGGAAAATCCCATGGATGGAGGAGCTTGGTGCAGGCTACTGTCCATGGGGTCGCAAAGAGTCGGGCACGACTGAGTGACTTCACTTCACTTGCTATGAGAAGCTGATGAACAGAGCCACAGTAAGTTCCAGGTCTTGTTTTTTTCTGCCTGCATACAGCTTCTCCATCTTTGACTACAAAAAATGTAATCAATCTGATTTCATATTCTCTTAGCAGAACTTAGTTATCCTTTGCCCTGCTTCATTTTGTTCTCCAAGGCCAAACTTGCCTGTTACTCCAGGTATCCCTTGACTTCCTTCTTTGGCATACCAATCCTCACTGATGAGTAGAACATCTGTTTTTGGTGTTAGTCCTAGGAGGTCTTCTAGGTCTTCATAGGACTGATCAGCTTCAGCTTCTTTGGCATCTGTGGTAGGGGTAAAGACTTGAATTACTGTGATGTTGAATGGCTTGCCTTGGAAAAAACCAAGTTCATTCTGTCATTTTGGGGGTTGCACCCAAGTAGTGCATATCAGGATTCTTTTGTTGATTATGAAGTCTCCTCCATTTCTTATATAGGATTCTTGCCCACAGTAATTGATATAATGGTCATCTGAATTCAATTCACCCATTCCTGTCCAGTTTAGCTCACTGTTACTGAGGATGTTGATGATTATTCTCACTGTCATTAAGTTAGTAAAAATACAAAGTAAAGCTAATAAGTTAATATGAATACAGAAAGTCCTAGTGTAGTCACTAAGAAAATAAAATTTAAACTGTATCATTAATGCAAACCAAATGCTACACTGAAAAATTTCATTTACAAATGAAGCCAATAAAGATAAAAAGGACAAAAACCATGAATTTTGGAAAAAAATAAAATATTCATAAATTTGGTCATATTAATAATGATGCAAAATGCTAGGCTGGATGAAGCACAAGCTGGAATCAAGATTGCCAGGAAGAAATATCAATAACCTCAAACACACAGGTGACACCATCCTTATGGCAGAAAGTGAAGAAGAACTAAAGAGCCTCTTGATGAAAGTGAAAGAGAAGAGTGAAAAAGCTGGTTTAAAACTCAACATTCAGAAAACTAAGATCATGACATCTGGTCCCATGACTTCATGGTAAATAGATGGGGAAACAATGGAAACAGTGAGAGACTTTATTTTTGGGGGGCTCCAACATCACTGCAGGTGGTGATTGCATCTATGAAATTAAAAGACACTTGCTCCTTGGAAGAAAAGCTATGTCCAACCTAGACAACATATTAAAAAGCAGAGACATTACTTTGCCAAAAAAGTCCAGTTAAAGCTATTGTTTTTCCAGCAGTCATGTATGGATGTGAGAATTGGACTATAAAGAAAGCTGAATGCCCAAGAATTGATGATTTTAAATGTGGTGCTGGAGAAGACACTTGAGAGTCCCTTGGACTGCAAGATCAAACCAGTCAATCCTAAAGGAAATCAGTCCTGAATATTCATTGGAAGGGCTGATGCTGAAGCTGAAGCTCCAATACTTTGGCCACCTGATGCGAAGAACTGAGTCATTTAAAAAGACCCAGATGCTGGGAAAGACTGAAGGCGGGAGGATAAGGGGATGACAGAGGATGAGATGATTGGATGGCATCACCGACTCAATGGACATGAGTTTTAGCAAGCTCTGGGAGTTGGTGATGAACAGGGAAGCTTGGCGTGCTGCAGTCTATGGGGTCTCAAAGGATCAGATACAACTAATTGACTGAACTGAAATGAATAATTATGTAAATTATGAATGAATTGAACAATCTATTCAAAAAGCAAATATTCTGAGACTAGATAAAAAACAAAGATAAAACTATATGCTTTCTACAGGAGACATAATTTAGAGTCAAAGATATACATTTTAAATGAAATGACTGAAAAATACATATAATGCAAACATCAACCAAAGAGAGAATTGGGTATACTGTACTAAGAAAAAAATGATTTTTATTAAAAACTGATGCTAGGGATAAAGAAGAACATTTCATAATGATAAAAGGGGACTCTATTAGGAAGACATAATAATTATATATGCACCTAACAAGACAACTGAAAAATGCATGGAGGGAAAAAAAAAAAAAAAAAAAAAAACAACTGATGGAAATGAAGAAAGAAATAGACAATTCAATAATAATTGCTATACTTTACTAACTCACTTTCAATAATGGATAGAAAGACTAGGCAGAAGATCAACAATGACATAAAGATCTTGAATGATAATATAAACCAGATGGACCTAACAGACGTCTATAGAACAATTTATCCCATACAGGATATGCATTCTTCTTAAGAGTGCAGGGAACATTCTCTAGAATATCCTATATGCTAAGACATAAGACAAACCTAAATAAATATTAAAGGGTTCAAACCGTATCAAGTCCATCGTCTGAATATAATGAAATTAGAAAACAAAACATTTTGAGAAACAGACAAATATGTGGAAGTTAAACAGTATACTCCTGAATAATCAAAGGGTCAAAGAAAGAATCACAAGAGAAAGTAGAAAATATATTTGGCTCTTCAACAATGTGGGGTTTAAGGCAACAACGTTTTCTGTAGTCGAAAATCCATATATAACTTGTAGTTGGCCCTCTATGTGGTTCTTCCAAATCCTTGATTTCACCTCTGCTGATTCAACCAGCTGCAGATGGTGTAGTGCTGTAGTATTTACTATTGAAAAAAAATCTTTGTATAAGTGGACCTACACAGTTCATATGCCTGTTGTTCAAGGGCCAACTTTACTTTGAGAAGAATGAAAGAGAAAACACACCACACCTACGTGAGGGGATGTAGCAAATTAAACTCAAATAGGCAGCCATAGTAAACAATTAGTTCTAGAGCAAAATTAATGAAATAGAGAATAGAAAAACCACAGAGATACTCAACAAATTAAAACTTGGTTATTTAGAAAGGTCAATGCTGCTGTTGCTTCTGCTGCTAAGTCACTTCAGTCGTGTCTGACTCTGTGCGACCCCATAGACGGCAGCCCACCAGGGTCCCCTCCCTGGGATTCCCCAGGCAAGAATACGAGTGGGTTGCCATTTCCTTCTCCAATGCATGAAAGTGAAAAGTGAAAGTGAAGTCACTCAGTCGTGTCTGACTCTTAGCGACCCCATGGACTGAAGCCTACCAGGCTCCTCCATCCACGGGATTTTCCAGGCAAAAGAGTACTGGAGTAGGGTGCCATTGCCTTCTCCGAGAAAGGTCAATAAATTGACACAACTTTAGCGATTTTGATCAAAGGAGGAAGAAGACTCAAATTATTAAAATTAGGAATAAAAAAGGAAAAATTGCTACCAACTTTAGAGAAATAAATATAATTGTAAAGGAATACCATGATGCTAGTTAGAAAATGTAGATGAAATGGACAAATTTCTAGAAATACACAAATGACTGAAATTGACTCAAGAAGAAAATGAAAATCTGAATAGCAAGAGATAGAATTAGTCATTTTTAAACTTTTTGCCCAACCCACCTCACAAGTCCCCCCTTACCCTACCTAGATCCCGATAGCCTTGCTGCTGAATTCTGCCAAATATTTAAACCAAAAATCATGCTAATTCTCCATACATGCATTCTAAATGTATCCATAGAAGTGGAAAGAAACATTTCCCAACTCATTCTATGAGGCAGTATTACTCTGATGACAAAACTAGATGTCAGTTATTTTGTAGAATTCTCCTCAATTTTGCTCCATCCAGTATTTGCTCATGACGAATACCATGTTTTGCATCTTTGACAGGAAAATTACAGAAATGATACTGTGTTCATATCATCTCATTCTATCAGGCAGTTCATGATTTCAGTGTCCTAATATTGATGATATTCACTTGGATTACTTGATTAAAGTGGTTACTGACAAGATTCTCCACTGTCAAGTTACTCTCCCCTATCTTATATTTTAAAACAGTTTTTTTTTGTATTTTATTTTATTTATTTATTTTTAATTTAAATTTCTTTTAATTGGAGGCTAATTAATTTACAGTATTGTATTGGTTTTGCCATACATCAACATGAATCCACCACAGGTGTCCACGTATTCCCCATCCAGAACCCCCCTCCCACCTCCCTGCCCATACCATCCCTCTGGGTCATGGAAGCAACCTAGATGTCCATCAGCAAAAGAATGGATAAGAAAGCTGTATTTTAGAGTATATAAATATTTTATTCCTCACCAAAATTAGGTTTATTAATTTACTTGTGTCTATTTGATTAAGAGTCTCTTATTTTACTAAATGAATCATGAGCTGTCACTATCGTTATTTATTTTGAAGTTCACATTGTTCCAGCCTCAGACAGTGGGAACCTCCTTAAGCCTGACTCTCTGTCCTTTTGATATCTCCCCATAATTCTTTGAAAAATTTGATGCTTTTGGTACAAGATATTCCAGGCTCATCTTATACTTTTCCTGTCCTACCCATGGAATTAACATTTTCTCCAAGAAGTCTCAAGTATTTTTAGTGGAAAATGGAATTTAGAATCCAATATATGAGATCTGTATGTACTCATTATTTCCCAGTTCCTCTCATTGACAGAGTCTGGGAAGTGTACATGTGTGTGTGCATGCCTGTGTGTGTGTATCCTCCCAATATAACTCAGGCTCTGATATCAAAAAATGCTGGATTGTCCCCAACTCATGTGAATGCCTTTCTCAACATATTCAGACTCTGACACCCACTCCAGGCAATCCTTATATAAACATACCCCCCTTACTCTGCTTGGACTTTGATATTCTGCACTGTGACACCCCCATGTGCAGATGCTCTCCTTGTTCCACTTAGCCTCTAACTGCCCACACAGGGTTGCCCACCTCCATGCATGGATGCCCTCCTCACCTTGCTTGGCCTCTGACTTTCTACGCAAACCTGCCTTCTCCTTTTGGATTTCATCTTCTCTGGACTGAGGCTTTTACTCTGTATGCCTGGCCAGCTTCCTATTTAATATCCTCCAGACTAAACAGGCTCTTACCGTAGCAAGCTGCTCTGCTCTGTGAATGCCTCTTAATCCCACTTTGGCACTGATTGCCCATGACACATCCTAGCATGGATATCCTTTTTTCCCTGCTCAAATTCTGACATCTCATGCTACACGCCTCCCTTCCCTGCTCTTGTGGATCTGATCACTTCACCCTATTTGAGTTCTGACTCCCTTTACTAGGCTACTCTGACTGCATGGATATCCTTTTCACCCCTATTTCACTTCTAACATCTCACACTGGCCCACTATGGCTCCATGACCCCTGTCATGAATACCTGTCTTGATCGATCTCACCTAATTGTTTGTGATGAGTTGCTCAGCAAGAGGGAGAAGGGGAAGAGAGAGGGGGGTTCTTGAACTGAACTTTGAAGCATAAGTGAGCATCGCCAAACAAAGATAGATAAACCACATTTCAGGTAGGGAATTTAACATGTGAAAAATGGGGTATAGAAAAATAATTCTTCAAGTCTATATTTTTTCCCAAGGGTTACTAAATAATGCATCAACATTAGTTGAAGAAACTTTCTTCTCCCAGTGTAAAATGACACCTTCTACCTTTATCATATTCTTAATGTGTGTGTCTATGTATCTTAGTACATTTGGGCTGCTATAACAAAATACCAGGCATAGAGGTGCTTGTGAACAACAGAAATTTATTTCTTACAGTTCTGGAGGCTAGAGGTATAAGATCAGCGTAGCAGTATGGCCAGATGAGGGCCCTTTTCTGAGTTACAGACTTCTCTCCTATAGGAAGTCTCCTGCGTATGAACAAGTTCCATTTTGAGAGTGCACTTTTAAGCCCAATTTGTTTGTAAGCCCAGCAAAGTTAGCCTTATAAACCAAATAACAGAATCAGCTGTATACTGCTGCTTTAAAAAATAATAATTAATTTTTTATTGAAGGATAATTGCTTTACAGAATTTTGTTGTTTTCTGTCAAACCTCAACATGAATCAGCCATAGGTATACATATACCCCCTCCTTTTTGAACCTCTATCCTATCTCCCTCCCCATCCCACCCCTTTAGGTTGATACAGAGACCCTGTTTGAGTTTCCTAAGCCATAGAGCAAATTCCTGTTGCTTTCTATTTTACATATGGTAATGTAAGTTTCCATGTTACTCTTTCCACATATCTCACCCTCTCTTCCCCTCCTCCCATGTCCATAAGTCTATTCTCAATGTCTATTTCCCCACTGCTGCCCTGTAAATAAATTCTTCAGTACCATTTCTCTAGATTCCATATATATGTGTTATGATATTTATCTTTCTCTTTCTGAGTTACTTCACACTGTATAATAGGTTCTAGGTTCATCCACCTTATTAGTGAAGTGAAAGTCACTCAGTCGTGTCCAATGCTTTGCAACCCCATGGACAATATAGTCCGTGGAATATTCTCCAGGCCAGAATACTGGAGTGGGTAGCCCTTCCTTTCTCCAGGGGATCTTCCCAACCCAGGAATCGAACCCAGGCCTCCCGTATTACAGGCAGATTGTTTACCAGCTGAGCCACAAGGGAAGCCGATCCACCTTGTTAGAACTGACTCAAATTTTAGAACTCAAATTTAGAACTGACTCTTTTTTATGGCTGAGTAATATTCCATTGTGTATAAACACCACAACTCCTTTATCCATTCATGTGTTGATGGAAATCTAGGCTGCTTCCATGTTCTAGATATTGTAAATAGTGCTGAAATGAAAAATGGCATACATGTGTCTTTTTCAATTTTTGTTTCCTCAGGGTATATGCCTAGGAGTGGGATTGCTGGGTCATAGGGTATACTGCTCTTTTACACATGCTTTCAGACATCCTGTGCTAGAAATCAACATAGTGTTCTAATGTACTCTATACAGTACTGTGCTATAAAATACACAAAAGCACAACCACTTGTAGAGGATGCATGCATGTGACAATATCCACCAGACACATGAATTAACACCAGACACATGAATTAACTTATGTGACTGGACATGGGAATGCAAGTTTGAATCTTTGAAATTTCAATTTGAAGATTCCTATATAAGGGACTTACTGTATTCTCACATGGCAAAAGGAGCTAGGGAGCTCTGTGAGTTCTCTTTGTAAGAGCATTAGTCCCCATTCTTGAGGGCTCCACACTCACGACCTAAATATCTCCCAAAGACCCCACCTTCTAATGTCATCACACTGGATATTAGGTTTACAACATGAATTTTGGGAGTGCCACATTTATACAAAAGCTGTATGTGTGTGTGTGTATGTAGTTGAGTTGATTTCTGTGCTCACTTCTTACCTCATGAGCTGTAAGTCTAACCATGTACCAGTACTAGTCGTATACCATTACTTCTCTATGTAAGTGTGTAGGCTATCCATACGCTTCAAAATCTAGTAAGGACAACCTTCATGCTCATTAATCTTTTTCAGGAATCCTGCCTCTTATAACTTGTTTATTTTTCCACATGTATTATAGAATTAGTTTATTTCTCATATCAATCATATTAGTATTTTTGTTGAAATCTAACCATAATTTTATAATAATTTGGCAACAATTGATATCTATATAAAATCTTTTCATACTCCCAAAAGATACATCTTTCCATTTCATCATGCATTTCATTGTGTTTTTCAGTATTATTTCAGAATTTTCTTCAAATAGCTATTGTAGATTTGTTCTTAAATATATTCTTAGTATTTATGTTTCTAGCTATTATAAATTGTATCTTCCATTATGAATGTAATTGGTTATTAGTGTGCAGGAAGACTGTTCTATATATTATTATTTTTATCCAGCCATCTAGCTCAATTCCTTTAAAATACAGCTGTCTCTCAAAGTTTGTGAGAGATTGGTTCTAAGACACCACCACCAAAGATCAGATACCCAAATTCACAGATGCTCAAGTCCCTTATAATAAGTAGCAGAGCATTTTAGTATTTGCATATAAACTGCACATATACTGTCATATACTTTAAATCATCTCTAGATTACTTATAATACCTAATACAATGTAAATGATATGTAAATAGTTGACAGCATGTGATAAATTTGAATTCTGATCTTTGGAAATTTCTGGAATTTTTAAAATTTTTATTTATTTATTTATTTTACTTTACAATATTGTATTGGTTTTGCCATACATCAACATGCATCCACCATGGGTGTACACGTGTTCCCCATCCTGAACCCCCCTCCCACCTCCCTCCCCATACTATCCCTCTGGGTCATCCCAGTGCACCAGCCCCAAGCTTCCTGTATCCAGCATCAAACCTGGACTGGAGATTCGTTTCTTATATGATATTATATATGCTTTAATGCCATTCTCCCAAATCATCCCCCCTCCCTCTCCCACAGAGTCCAAAAGACTGTTCTACACATCTGTGTCTCTTGTGCTGTCTCGCATACAGGGTTGTCATTATCATCATTCTAAATCCCATATATATGCGTTAGTATACTGTATTGGAATGAGATTCGTGACATTGTACAGGAGACAGGGATCAAGACCATCCCCATGGAAAAGAAATGCAAAAACGCAAAATGGCTGTCTGGGGAGGCCTTACAAATAGCTGTGAAAAGAAGAGAAGTGAAAAGCAAAAGAGAAAAGGAAGGATATAAACATCTGAATTCAGAGTTCCAAAGAATAGCAAGAAGAGACAAGAAAGCCTTTTTCAGCGATCAATGCAAAGAAATAGAGGAAAACAACAGAATGGGAAAGACTAGAGATCTCTTCAAGAAAATCAGAGATACCAAAGGAACATTTCATGCAAAGATGGGCTCGATAAAGGACAGAAATGATATGGACCTAACAGAAGCAGAAGATATTAAGAGATGGCAAAAATACACAGAAGAAGTGTACAAAAAAGATCTTCACGACCCAGATAATCACGATGGTGTGATCACTGACCTAGAGCCAGACATCCTGGAATGGGAAGTTAAGTGGGCCTTAGAAAGCATTACTATGAACAAAGGCTAGTGGAGATGATAGAATTCCAGTTGAGCTATTCCAAATTCTAAAAGATGATGCTGTGAAAGTGCTGCACTCAATATGCCAGCAAATTTGGAAAACTCAGCAGTGGCCACAGGACTGGAAAAGGTCAGTTTTCATTCCAATCCCAAAGAAAGGCAATGACAAAGAATGGTCAAACTACCGCACAATTGCACTCATCTCACACGCTAGTAAAGTAATGCTCAAAATTCTCCAAGCCAGGCTTCAGTAATATGCAAACCATGAACTTCCTGATGTTCAAGCTGGTTTTAGAAAAGGGAGAGGAACCAGAGATCAAATTGCCAACATCCACTGGATCATGGAAAAAGCAAGAGAGTTCCAGAAAAACATCTATTTCTGCTTTATTGTCTATGCCAAAGCCTTTGACTGTGTGGATCACAATAAACTGTGGAAAATTCTGAAAGAGATGGGAATACCAGACCACCTGATCTGCTTCTTGAGAAATCTGTATGCAGATCAGGAAGCAACAGTTAGAACCGGACATGGAACAACAGACTGATTCCAAATAGGAAAAGGAGTACATCAAAGCTGTATACTGTCACCTTGTTTATTTAACTTATATGCAGAGTACATCATGAGAAATGCTGGACTGGAAGAAACACAAGCTGGAATCAAGATTGTCGGGAAAAATATCAATAACCTTAGATATGCAGATGACACCACCCTTATGGCAGAAAGTGAAGAGGAACTAAAAAGCCTCCTGATGAAAGTGAAAGTGGACAATTAAAAAGTTGGCTTAAAGCTCAACATTCAGAAAACGAAGATCATGGCATCCAGTCCCACCACTTCATGGGAAATAGATGGAGAAACAGTGGAAACAGTGTCAGACTTTATTTTTCTGGGCTCCAAAATCACTTCAGATGGTGACTGCAGCCATGAAATTAAAAGACGCTTACTCCTTGGAAGGAAAGTTATGACCAACCTAGATAGCATATTCAAATGCATAGACATTACTTTGCCAACAAACGTCCGTCTAGTCAAGGCTATGGTTTTTCCTGTGGTCATGTATGGATGTGAGAGTTGGACTGTGAAGAAGGCTGAGTGCTGAAGAATTGATGCTTTTGAACTGTGGTGTTGGAGAAGACTCTTGAGAGTCCCTTGGACTGCAAGGAGATCCAACCAGTCCATTCTGAAGGAGATCAGCCCTGGGATTTCTTTGGAAGGAATGATGCTAAAGCTGAAACTCCAGTACTTTGGCCACCTCATGCGAAGCGTTGACTCATTGGAAAAGACTCTGATGCTGGGAGGAATTGGGGGCAGGAGGAGAAGGGGATGACAGAGGATGAGATGGCTGGATGGCATCACTGACTCGATGGACGTGAGTCTGGGTGAACTCTGGGAGTTGGTGATGGACAGGGAGGCCTGGCGTGCTGCGATTCTTGGGGTCGCAAAGAGTTGGACACGACTGAGCGACTGATCTGTTCTGATCTGATACTGTATTGGTGTTTTTCTTTCTGGCTTACTTCACTCTGTATAATAGGCTCCACTTTCATCCACCTCATTAGAACTGATTCAAATGTATTTTTTAATGGCTGAGTAATACTCCATTGTGTATATGTACCACAGATTTTTTATCCATTCATCTGCTGATGGGCATCTAGGTTGCTTCCATGTCCTGGCTATTATAAACAGTGCTGATGGAATTTTTTAAATAAATATTTTTAATCCACACTTCATGAATCCCTGCATGCAAAACCCATGGATAGGAAAGGGTGACTGTATAGAGTACTTTTCTTTGGAGTCTCCTGGCACCAGAAAATAATGTTGATGTTGCCTCCATTGCTTTATGTTTTAAAAATAAACTTTAAAAAACCTTAGAATGATTTTAGACCAACAAAAAAGCAAAGATAGTTGCCATATATCAAAAAGTTCCAAAATATCATGCATATTGTTATAAACTAGAATGGCTATTATATTTTAAGATTTTTTCCTATTAAGACTTTCTAAGTTTTTACCTAATGTCCTTTTTCTGATCCAGGAACCCATCCCAGATCCTACATTGTATGTAGCAAATGTCCCTTTAGGCTCTTCTTGGATGTGACAATTTCTCAGACTTCCCTTATTTTTCATGACCTTGATAGTTTTGAGGAGTACTAGTCATGTATTTTACAAAAAGTTCCTCAACTTGGATTTGTCTGATGCTGTTCCTATTAGCCTGGGACTATGGATTTTTGGGGGGTATTCCCTTGTGGTTCAGCTGGTAAAGAATCCACCTACATTGCAGGAGACCTGGGTTTGATCCCTTGGTTGGGAAGATCCCCTGGAGAAGGGAAAGGCTACCCACTCCAGTATTCTGGCCTAGAGAATTTCATGGACAGTCACAAAGAGTCAGACATGACTGAGTGACTTTCATTTTCACTTTCACTTCATGGGTTTGAGGGGAGGAAGACTGCAGAGGTGGAGTGTCCTTCTTACCACGTGATACAATCTACGTGCCTCATCCCTGGTAATGTTGACCTTGACCACCTGGCTGAAGTAGTGTTTGTCAGCTTATTCCACTGTCAAGTTACTCTTTTTCTCCCTCTCCATATTGGTTTTTTTTTTTTTTTTTGAATGAAGTCACTGTATGTGGCTCACTCTTCAGGAATAGGAAGGTACACTCCACCTCCCTGAGAGCTGAATTACCTATGTCAATTATCTGAAATTCTTCTGCATGAGAAATTGGTCTATTGTCTCACATGTATTCAATCATTTATTTATATCAGTATGGACTCATAGATATTCATTTTATACTTTGGGGTATCATACAAAAAGATTACTTACTTAATTTATTACATTGCTCATCTTGTTATAGTTTTGGCCATTGGAAGCTCATTCCTGTCTTCTTTGACATAACCCCATTATTTCAGGTCTTTTTTATTTTTTAAGCACTTCCCCTTTGATATGATAAGATTCCCCCAGACTCCTCTTCTATATTTCCTCTCTGATCCCTACAATCAGTCATTTCTGCAAGAAGCCTGGCTCCTTTTATTGGAAAATAATATTGGGAATCAAGATCTGTGCTTATTTCTACATAATTATTTCTTTCAGATTTTGGGAGTATCATTTCTCTTAAACCCTTTCAGCTAAGAAGATAAAGAAATATATGTATGTATACTCATGTGCCATTTATTTAACTGTTCAAGTATGCATGTGTAACAGTATCAGAATTGTTAACCTGTACCCCTACGAGAAAAAACACTATCAAGTGTTCTGCTTTTATATTTTACTTTTATATTTTACTGTCGGTCTTGCAAACTCCATTCATTTCCAAAGTTACTTAAGTCAGGGGATCTTAGTGAGGTGGTTTCATACATTCGTAATATAATTCCATTCTTTAGTCAAATTCTGCATTCCATTCTTTGCCGGGAGCCGGCATATTGCATATTGAGTGCATATTGCATATTGAGTGCAGCACTTTTCAGGATCTGGAATAGCTCAACTGGAATTCTATCACTGCCGGTAGCCAGCGTGAGGAACTCCGCCCATGACAAAGGTCATGAGGAAGGAGGCTCGGCATACGCAAAGGCGGGATCAAGCCTCAGGAGTCTCCCTGGAAATTCTCGAGCAATCTACCCCCAAAACCAGAGTCTGCCTACTTTCTGCTTTGTGCTGTCACCTACACCTCTGACTTTACGGGGGGCTGTCCCCCACTACCTCTCTCTGCAAAAAGAGTTAGCTTACAGCTCCAGTTAATAATTCTTGGGTGTGACAGTGTTTCAACCTACAAACTCCTTTGGAAGTCCTCTAGCCTGCCTGAATAGGTTTTTTCCGGCAACATGTGATTGTTCAGAGCCTCCCAACTGTGAGAGGCAGGAGATGTTCTAAACTGTCTAAACACAGATTCCTTTGAGTAGTTAAAAGATTGATTAGAAATTGTATTGGTGAAGGGTTTTTCACTTGTTGGGCCAATGTTTGCTGCTAAGTCTCCATATCCCTTACCTACTGTGTCCTTGGCGGTGTATTGATTGATATAATGGGTGTATAGAAATGTAAGCAGTCGCCTCAATGTTTATAATCTTGGACCCTTGAGTTAATTCTTTTCTTGATTGAGCCCACCTCACCTTTGCCCTATAGGAATGCAACTTTCTCCAATGCTTTTTGGAGGCTGGCGCCTGACTTTAAAATAATCACCTTTAGAGAAAAATAAGTTTCTTAAAATGTTAACAGGCTTCCTGGCCAGAAGATGATGTAAATCACCTAAACTTTTGCATATGATAAGTTTGAAAGCCTGACTTCGATAAGGATCAGGAACTGCTGTCTTTGCATGCCTCTACCCCTTCCCCCATTATCCTCTATGCACAACTTAAGGTATAAAACTGCTTTGGAAAATAAAGTACCTCCTTTTTGTTCACCGGAATTTGGTGTCCCCATGTCGTTCTTTCTTTCACCTTCTAGCTAAATTTTTCCTCTGAGGCAGGGAAGCTTGTCAAGCCTACTAATTTTGCCTGGGCTTCTAAGATCCGACCGGGGAGGCCTTAGTGTCTCCTCTCCTTCGGGAGAACGGGAGGACGCCTGCGGCCTTCGTAGGTGACATTAATTCCCTGCTTTGGAATTTTATTCAGTCTCTTTTCTTCAGTGAATTTTCCTACTGAGCTATCCTTATTTCAGCCTCTTTTCTTCACTGAATTTTACTGAGCTATCCTCATTCTATTACTCTTTATATCCTTAATTAACGTTTAATTAAGCAATTGTTTCCTGATCTTCGCCTACGCCGTCTCTCCTTCGAATACCCTGGTTCAGCCGGGGCTGGTCCCCGGCAGGTGGCGCCCGAAACAGGGACTTTCGAAGGTAAGCTCCCCAAAGCAATCAGAGCCATCAGCCCTATTGCTCCCCGTTCTCGGAACAACTGGGTGACCAGCCCTCTTGTTCCCCCACGGAGCAGTTTGGGTGACCAGCCCTACTGCTCCTCCCTTGGAACAGTTTGGGTCACCAGCCTACTGTTCCTCCCCCGGAACAATCTGGGTCACCAGCCCTATTGTTCTTCCAGTGTTCGGGACGGCTAGGACCCCACTCAAGGGTGCCGCGGACCCCCCTGTAGGATAGACAGGGCGAGAGGAGTGGGAAGTGTTGAAAGTGTTAAAGAGTTAGACTTAGAGAAAGAAAACGGTTTTCTGAAGTTAAAAGGCCAAAGAAGAGCCTGATCTTTTAAAAAGCTAAAAGCTTTATCTTCTATTATATTTAATTTTCTGACATGGGTAACACTGAATCAAATGAAAGACAGCTCTTTATAGGAGTAATTTTACAGTTATTAAATAAAAGAGGAATCAAAGTTAAAAAATCTACCATTCAATCATTTTTTTCCTTTGTACAAGAGCATTGTCCCTGGTTTCCAGATGAAGGCTCTGTTAACTTAGATGTCTGGGAGAAAGTAGGAAAACAGCTAAAAACTTACCATGCCGAACATGGCTCAGAAAAGGTGCCTAATGACACCTTTTCCTTATGGAATATCATTAGAGATGTCTTAGACCCTGCCCCGGATTCAGAAAAAGTACATCTTAAAAGGGATAGTGAAGAAAATGCTGTAGCTAAACCTGCCCCTGAATCTAAAAGAGTAACCGTTAAAGAGGAAAATGAGGCTGAAACTGTAGTTAAACCTGAGGAAAATGAGAAAAACGAAGACCCGCCTGACTATCGGCAACTAAGAAAAATGTTAGCAGCCATGACTACTCAGGAACAACTTAAAGACAGGGATGAGAAAGGAGATCAGTCTTCCCCAAAAGGAAAAGAGAATTTAGATGAGATAACAGCTAAATATCACTCCGATGAAGATTGGCATCTCTTAAACAAAGACGCCCCAAAAAGCCTAAGAGAAACTTCCCCTATCAGGCCATCTGCTCCAAGGAGCCTAAGGGAAATTTCTCCTATCAGGCCATATGCCCCTAGGAATTCACAGGACACCTTCCCAGTTAATCCATTTGTAACCTCTGAATACCAAACAGTCCAAAGAGCTCCAGAGTACAGAGCAGGAAATACGGAACCTATGTCTTTGCCACCACCTCCCATACCAAGCCAAGCAGGTCCCATACCGAAGGACATGAAATGCAGGCCACAAGATATTAAACCCATAACACTTCCGCCACCTCCTTATCGAAGTGGGAATGCTCCACTATCGATTCCACGGAGACAGAGACGGGTCTTTTCTGCCCCTGGCGACAAATTCGATCCCCAACTCCAGGCTTGTTTCCCTTTAATTTTTGACAATGATGAAGACGAACAAAAGGCTCTCGGCTGGGAGCCCGTTTCTTTTCAATTGGTAAAAGAACTTAAAAATGCATGTGTCTCGTATGGGCCTAAAGCCCCATACACGATGCAGCTGGTAGAAAATTTAGCAGGTCAATGGTTAACACCTCGAGAATGGAAAACAATTGCTAGGGCCTGCCTGTCTGGAGGACATTTCATACTCTGGAAATCTGAATATGATGATCTCGCTCGCATGTGTGCTCTTAGCAACCAGGAGGGAGAGCTTCAATATATCACTGAAACTATGCTACTTGGACAAGTTGACTACCCCTCGCTTAATGAACAGATGAAATTAGATAAAATTGCTATACGACAGGTAGCTAATTGTGCTTTTACTGCCTGGCGTTCATTGCCCGATGGTAATGCATCAGGTACTGCTCTATCTAATATTAAACAAAAGTCAGAAGAGCCATTTGAAGACTTTGTCTCACGGCTTTCAGAAGCTGTCCAGAGAATAATTTCTGATTCTGAGGCAGCCAAATTATTGACTAAACAATTGGCCTTTGAAAATGCTAATTCTACCTGCCAGGCTATTTTACGCCCTATAAGAAGATCTGGAACTTTAATTGATTATATAAAGCAGTGTGCAGATGTAGGACCGTCAATGCTACAGGGTGTTGCTATAGCTGCAGCAATGAAAGGGAATTCCTATCAGCAAGCAGTCCAATCCTTTTTTACTAATAAGAATAAACCAACACAAGGCGATCCCAATAACCAAAATAGGAATGCATTGCCTAGAACTTGTTTTTCCTGTGGTCAGGTGGGACACATTTCTCGTGCCTGCCCTCAAAGACCACCTAGTTCTTATCCGCCTAACCCTGCCCAACCAGTCGTGTCTGCTCTGCAAAATCCTGCCCCCCAGCCCACGTATCCTAGGTCTCTCTGTCCTCGCTGCCAGAGAGGATATCATTGGGCAAGGGACTGTAGGTCAAGATTTCATAGAAATGGAGTCTTTTTAGGCCCCGACCAGCAGTCGGGAAACGGGTTGAGGGGCCAGCCCCAGGCCCCGACAACGATTGGGGCAGCCTCACTGAACCCATTCATTCCCTTCGTCCCGTCGCAGAGCTCATCAGAGCAACCCCAGGCAGTGCAGGACTGGACCTCAGTTCCACCACCTCAACAATATTAACTCCAGATAGCCCCACTATTAAAATCCCTACAGGAGTTAAAGGCCCATTACCAACTGGCTTGGTAGGAATTATATTAGGCAGAAGTTCCTTAGCTATGCAAGGTCTTACAATTATTCCTGGAGTAATTGACTCAGATTATACAGGAGAAATTCAGATAATGATTTCACCCCCAACTAAAACTTTCCAAATACATCAGGGACAGAGAATAGCCCAACTTTTACTTTTGCCTTATCATACTGCAATTGGGCAAACAGCCACCCAAAAGGAAAGGCAGGACAAAGGATTTGGATCTAGTGACATGGCTTTTTGGGTAACAGAAATTACTAAGAAGCGTCCTATGAAATCTATTTTCGTTAGTGGCAAGTCTATTGAAGGACTATTAGATACAGGAGCAGACGTTTCTTGTATTTCTGGGAAAGACTGGCCCAGTTCCTGGCCCACACATACTACTGAAAATGATTTGGTGGGCATAGGAAGAGCTCCTGCAGTAGCTAAAAGTGCAAAAATTTTAGACTGGCAATTTGAGAATACCCGTGGAACATTCCAACCATATGTGATTCCTTCGCTCCCCTTTTCCCTGTGGGGGAGAGATGTGCTGTCTCAAGTGGGCATGTTACTTTTTAGCCCTGATGATAAAGTAACTTTTCAAATGCTACAAATGGGCTATGACCCTTCAAAAGGGTTAGGTAAACAGCAGACAGGAATAACTGAGCTGATTTGCCCTGCTCCTCGAAAGTTCCGTGCTGGATTAGGGTATCCAAATTTTTGATGGAGGCCATTGTTTTTGCTGCCGACCCCATTACTTGGAAATCTCAGGACCCAGTGTGGGTAGAACAATGGCCTCTGACTAAAGAAAAACTACTGGCAGCCAAAGCGTTAATTTCTGAACAACTAGAATTGGGACATATTGAGCCCTCCAATAGCCCCTGGAATACTCCTATTTTTGTCATTAAGAAAAAATCTGGTAAATGGAGACTTTTACAGGATTTAAGAGCCATTAATGCCACCATGGAGGACATGGGGGCCCTACAACCTGGACTCCCTTCCCCTGTAGCCGTCCCAGAGGGATATAATATAATCGTAATTGATTTACAAGATTGTTTTTTCACCATCCCCTTAAATGCTGAGGATAAAAAGCGATTTGCCTTTAGTTTACCAGCAGAAAATTTTAAACAGCCTCATTTAAGGTTTCAATGGAAAGTGTTGCCCCAGGGAATGAAAAATAGCCCTACTCTATGTCAAAAATTTGTTAATGCTGCTTTAGAAGATGTTAGAGCTAAATATGAACAGGTCTATATGATTCACTATATGGATGATATTTTAATAGCTCACCCTGATAGAGCTCATTTACAAACTGTCCTCCAGGATTTGACCCTGGCATTAACAGACAGAGGCTTAAAAATTGCCCCAGAGAAAATTCAAGTCAATCCGCCCATAACTTACTTAGGACGGGTTATCAATTCAGAAACTGTGACTCATGCCCCATTAAAATTGAGAAAAGATCACCTTGTTACTTTAAATGATTATCAAAAACTTTTAGGCGACATTAATTGGATCAGACCTTATTTAAAATTAACCACTGCTGAATTAAAACCTCTTTTTAACATTTTACGCGGGGATCCTGATCCAACTTCTAAGAGACAATTAACTGCTGAGGCTCAGGAGGCCTTAGAGAAAGTGGAAGCAGCTTTATCTGATAGCTATGTAAAAAGAGTTAATTTACAAGCAAACTGGCAATTCCTTTGCCTAGCTACTCCAACTGCACCTACGGGAGTTTTATGGCAAAGCGGCCCCCTAGAATGGGTCCATCTCCCCACCCAAGCTAAAAAGGTAGTAGCTTCTTATCCAGGACTGATAGCTACGTTGATATTGAAAGGAAGAAAGCGGAGCATTGAACTATTTGGCAAAGAGCCAGCAGAGATTGTAATTCCATATAATAAGGAACAACTTGATGCTCTTCTAATGTTTGATGAAGATTGGCAGATTGCCATAGGAAATTATTATGGTCAATTTTTGCATCATTTACCCTCACATGTTTTGCTGAATTTTATGTCCAAACATCCAGTTACTTTTCCCGTCAGATGCAAACAGTCTCCTATCCCAAATGCTCAGATAGCCTTTACTGATGGGTCAGCAAACGGTAAAGCCTCCATAGTTACTAAAGATCACCAAAAGGTTTTACAAACACAGGAAACTTCAGCTCAAAGAGCTGAAATAACAGCAGTCATAGAGGCTTTTGCTATGTTTGCAGATGAGGAATTTAACCTTTATTCTGATTCTCAGTATATTGTCAGGTTGTTTCCACACATTGAAACTGCGGTTTTGCCTGAAAATAAAACTACCATATTTCATTTGTTAACTAAATTACAGCAACAAATTTGGAAAAGAAATAAAATATTTTTCATTGGACACATTCGGGCTCATTCCAGATTGCCCGGCCCTTTAAATGCCTTTAATGATTTGGCTGACTTGTTAACCAGAAATACAGTGGCTACTGTGATTGAGGAGGCCAGAGCCTCTCACTCACTTCATCATCAAAATGCTACTGCTTTAAGATATCAATTCCAAATTCCCAGAGAGACTGCTCGAGAGATAGTGCGTTCTTGCTTACACTGCCCCACTGTTTATAATAGTCTACCTATGGGAGTTAATCCTCGCGGTCTTAAGCCCAATGCACTCTGGCAGATGGATGTAACTCATATCTCTTCATTTGGAAAATTGTCTTTTGTTCATGTAACTATAGATACTTTTTCTCACGTTATTATTGCAACTGCTCGTACCGGAGAGGCAGTTAAAGATGTGATACAACATCTCTTTACTTGTTTTTCATATTTGGGCCTACCAAAAGCTTTGAAAACTGACAATGCTCCTGCTTATACTTCTAAGTCTTTTCAGGAATTTTGTATGAAGTTTCAAATTAAACATAATACAGGCATCCCTTATAATCCCCAGGGACAAGCCATTGTGGAAAGAGCACACCAAACATTAAAAATCCAAATTCAAAAATTAAAAGAAGGGGAGTTTAAGTATAGCTCTCCCCATCAAATCTTGCAACATGCTCTTTTTGTAATAAATATTTTAAATGCTGATTCGGCCGGAACTACTGCAATGCTTCGCCATTGGTGCCCGGAGCAGCTGAATGCAAAACCATTAGTTAAATGGAAGGACCTCCTTTCCGGACAATGGAAAGGTCCCGACCCATTGTTAACCAGCGGTCGAGGATATGCTTGCATTTTTCCACAGGACGCAGATTCTCCAATTTGGGTTCCCGACAGATTGATTCGCCATGTCTCAGCCCCTCGGATACCGGATTCCCCGGCTGCCGCGACCCCGAAAAAGGAAGGGACCTCCTCTGCCTTCACTCCCCGCGCCAGCACGGGAAACGCCGCCGGAGTCGGGACAACTGACAACGGAGATCCCGGATGAACAAGGAACAGATCCGCCCACCAAGCAGATGTCTCAACTTCACATACAAGATATTGCTCCCCCCGATCCTTTGCCTCACAAAAGGGTGTCAGGCCGCCTGACTCAGGCGACCCAGAATGCCTCCATACCTACTTGGGGACAAATAAAAACACTCTGCCACCAGGCACGGGGAATAGCTTCCTTACAGGGATCTCCAGCTTCTCCTGAGAAAACGTTTATTGCCATGCTTGCTTTGCTTTCCTGTCAGGTAAGCGCCTCTCCTATTCCAACCAAATATTGGGCGTATCTCCCAGATCCTCCAACTTTCCAAGTTGTTACTTGGGATAATGAGCCTATACGGGTCAACACAGACCAACCTCAGCTCTTGGGAGGATCCTATACTTCTTACACTAGAGATAAATATCCTATTAACTTCAATTATACCTTCAGGGGATTAACAGGTGATTTCCCTGTTTGCTTTAACTTCCCCAATGACCCTAGAAGCTTTATTACCCCCGCCAAAGAAGGATGTGTTGGGGCCTCTAAAAAAATAATTATAACAGATTCCTGGTCTTTACATCATCGGTCAGCTTGGGTATTATTGGCTCGTATGCCCGGGATTCTTGACCCCTATGTAACCCTGCATTTCAAATCTCCACCTAAATATCCGAATTGTTATAAGGTTGCTCCTTCAGACAAAGTATGGAACACCATAGACAGTCATACAGGATATCCAACTTGGACATCTTGTACTTATGATTCAAGGATTGATTATAGGATACCAGGAGGTAGAGATTATACTATTCAGGACTGGAGCAACCCGAATCCAGGTGAGGATCCATTAGCCAATAATACATTTGAGGGCAGATTTGAGAATTGGGATAGGATTCCTCTTCCTTGGCCAATACATGCCACTAGAAGGCATCGTAATCAATTTGTTCCTCCTATGCTGTCTTATACGACTAAGAAACAGACCTATTGGCAACCTGAAATTTGGAAAGCCCTTGCTGCTACTGCTCCTGTTTCCTTATACCGCCCAGATAGCAATTCTACTTATTCTGTTTTAGCTTGTCTGCCCTCCCCTTATGTTTTTCTTTTTACTAATGACTCCAAGAGACTTAATGTACGCATGAATTATTCAGGTGGACCTAATATAGTAACCTGTGAACAATGTATGCTTTCATCTTGTTTGACCCCTCAATATAATGTTTGCTCTTTTGTGGTGTTACAACGCCCACCCTATCTCATGATACCTGTGACAGTGACTAGCCACTGGTATGACAATTACGGCCTCGCCGTGTTACAACAACTACAAGATTTAATGCGACAACGGCGATTTGTGGGCTTACTTATTTTAGGAATATCAGCTTTGATAGCAGCAATTACTTCTGTTACTGCAGCAGCGATATCATTGACTCAACAAGTGCATACTGCCCAATATGTTAATGCTATGTCTAAAAATGTCTCTTTAACTCTAGCAACACAGGAGGTTATAGATAGAAAATTGGAGATGAGAGTAGACGCCTTAGAAGAGGCAATAATGCATATTGGGACTGAGTTACAGGCTTTAAAAGTGAAAATGGCTCTGTCTTGCCACGCTGATTACCGGTGGATATGCGTGACATCTTTAAAGGTAAACGAGACAGATTATGAATGGGAAAAAATCAAAAATCATATCTCAGGTGTTTGGAACAGCTCTGACATTGGCCTGGACTTAGGGAAACTTCATAATCAAATACAGACCCTGGAACACTCTCAACTGGATTTTACTGCCGCTGGAGCAGCTAATGACCTTTTTCACACTTTCTCTAACTTCATTTCAGGAAAAAACATTCTGTCTAATATCCTTGGATACATCGCTGCTGGTGCTTTAATTTTGCTTCTCATAATCGTTCTTCCTTGTATTGTCAGGATTCTTCGGCAGAATATTCAGAAGCTCGCGACTGAGCTGCATCTGGCTGTTTTAAGAAATAAAAAAGGGGGAGATGCCGGGAGCCGGCATATTGCATATTGAGTGCATATTGCATATTGAGTGCAGCACTTTTCAGGATCTGGAATAGCTCAACTGGAATTCTATCACTGCCGGTAGCCAGCGTGAGGAACTCCGCCCATGACAAAGGTCATGAGGAAGGAGGCTCGGCATACGCAAAGGCGGGATCAAGCCTCAGGAGTCTCCCTGGAAATTCTCGAGCAATCTACCCCCAAAACCAGAGTCTGCCTACTTTCTGCTTTGTGCTGTCACCTACACCTCTGACTTTACGGGGGGCTGTCCCCCACTACCTCTCTCTGCAAAAAGAGTTAGCTTACAGCTCCAGTTAATAATTCTTGGGTGTGACAGTGTTTCAACCTACAAACTCCTTTGGAAGTCCTCTAGCCTGCCTGAATAGGTTTTTTCCGGCAACATGTGATTGTTCAGAGCCTCCCAACTGTGAGAGGCAGGAGATGTTCTAAACTGTCTAAACACAGATTCCTTTGAGTAGTTAAAAGATTGATTAGAAATTGTATTGGTGAAGGGTTTTTCACTTGTTGGGCCAATGTTTGCTGCTAAGTCTCCATATCCCTTACCTACTGTGTCCTTGGCGGTGTATTGATTGATATAATGGGTGTATAGAAATGTAAGCAGTCGCCTCAATGTTTATAATCTTGGACCCTTGAGTTAATTCTTTTCTTGATTGAGCCCACCTCACCTTTGCCCTATAGGAATGCAACTTTCTCCAATGCTTTTTGGAGGCTGGCGCCTGACTTTAAAATAATCACCTTTAGAGAAAAATAAGTTTCTTAAAATGTTAACAGGCTTCCTGGCCAGAAGATGATGTAAATCACCTAAACTTTTGCATATGATAAGTTTGAAAGCCTGACTTCGATAAGGATCAGGAACTGCTGTCTTTGCATGCCTCTACCCCTTCCCCCATTATCCTCTATGCACAACTTAAGGTATAAAACTGCTTTGGAAAATAAAGTACCTCCTTTTTGTTCACCGGAATTTGGTGTCCCCATGTCGTTCTTTCTTTCACCTTCTAGCTAAATTTTTCCTCTGAGGCAGGGAAGCTTGTCAAGCCTACTAATTTTGCCTGGGCTTCTAAGATCCGACCGGGGAGGCCTTAGTGTCTCCTCTCCTTCGGGAGAACGGGAGGACGCCTGCGGCCTTCGTAGGTGACATTAATTCCCTGCTTTGGAATTTTATTCAGTCTCTTTTCTTCAGTGAATTTTCCTACTGAGCTATCCTTATTTCAGCCTCTTTTCTTCACTGAATTTTACTGAGCTATCCTCATTCTATTACTCTTTATATCCTTAATTAACGTTTAATTAAGCAATTGTTTCCTGATCTTCGCCTACGCCGTCTCTCCTTCGAATACCCTGGTTCAGCCGGGGCTGGTCCCCGGCAATTCTTGATGTCAAATTTTTAAAAAAAATATGCATGCATTGATTAAATTTTCTGCTGTAAGGTTCTCCTGGTTTTCACAAATATGTAGTGTCATGTATTTTCCATAACATCATACAGAATAGTTTCACTGCCCTAAAATAGCCTCTCTGCCTGGAGAAGGAAATGGCAACCCATTCCAGTATTCTTGCCTCGGAAATCCCAGGGATTGAGGAGCTGGTGGGCTACTGTCTATGGGGTCTCAAGGAGTCAGACACAACTGAGACTGAGCACAGTCATTTTTAGGAAGAGTGTAGGCCACACAAAATACATCAGTGGCTCCTAGTTTGTGGCCTCTGGTTTAATATCTAACTTTCCCACTTGTCCCTCTGCTCCATAGGGGTACATGCCCATGGGTCTGCTCTGCACAGCCCAGGGTCTGGATTCAACAAATGGAATAATGAAAATCAAAGACGGAACCACCTTCCCAGTAGAGCACTAGGTTCAGAAAGAATACACTGGCATGGAAATGGCCACTCCCCACCTCTTTTCCAATTTTCCTCTAGAAATTTTGCCATTTCCCTTTAAGCCCTATGCCCAGTTGACCCCCACAAGCCTCCTTACCCTCTGCCCAGAAGTCATCACAGTCACCACATGGGTTCTGGATGGGGTGGGGCCCATTGTGACATCACCAAGGGCCCAGCCCTGGCTGGTCCTCAGTCCCAGGTGCCAGGGCAGATGAGCACACAGGGAGCCATTTCCTCTTGGCTCACCATGTAGTCCCCAAAATGGTTCCTGTGCTTATCCATGGGTGTTACCTGTGTCTACACCTTAATGTTTACTTCTCAGAGAGAGAAAGCCGAAGAACTCCAGGGAAGGAGCTCTGCAGAGGAAACTTTCTAATTTGGCAGAATCTACCAGAGCAAGTCAAAGACTGGCTTTAGATTATGTTGCTCTGGCTTTTCTTCACTGTGCTCACGTACGTGACAGTGAAGTTGATGGGAGAGAGTGGTGAGAGTAATGTGCAGACTCCTGCCTGTCAGGGTGGTTCATTTGGCTCTCTGGGACAGAAAAAGAAAAAGGCTTCCCCAGACAAAGACTATATGTTCACTATCTTAACCCGGCTCGAGATGGACCTTGTGAAATTTGTGTCCAGGGTGTGGAATCTGAAACTTGCCACAGCAACCTGCAGTAACCTCAACCCTCCCAATGTCGAGGTTCCCTGCATATGCACACAATAACATTACACTGTATGAACTCTGGTGAGACGAAGACTCCGATTGAGTGGATTTGTGTATCAAAGTAGGAGAGGATAAGGCATTGACATACCTTATCCAAACTAATAAAACTATTTTGTAGCGAAAGAAAAAAAGCCTCTGATATTTTTTATTTGCTCTACAGTTTGACATTTTCCAGACTGTCATATAATTGGCAGCATGCAGTGTATAACCTTTTCCAGACTAGGTTATTTTACTTAATAACATTCATTCAGGTTTCATCCATTTCTTTTTGAGATTTGATAGTTCATTTCTTCCAATTTATGGGTGAGAGAGAGAGAGAGAGAGAGTATGAATTAAGCTGTTATAAAATTCATGTGCATGTTTTTGTGTGGGCATTAACTATCAAATCATTTGTTGAACAATCTAGGAGTGTAATTGATAGTTCATGTTGTATAACAATGTTTAGCTCTGTAAGAAATTGCTTGCAAAGTGATTCTACCATTTTGCAATCCCACTAACAATGAATAAAAGTTCTTCTTGTTCCTCATCTTTGCCAGTAATTGGTTTGTCAGATTTTTGTATTTGACCATTCCAATAAGTGTGTAGTGGTATCTCATCGTTTTAGTTTCACTAGTCTTCTCTAAAACATTATCTTATTTTCGTATTTCCATTGCAGCATTTCCATTGTGTTTTATTACCATCAATTCTTCAGGAGTTTTATCTGAGGCTTAAATAGATCTTCTGCTCAGCAAAACTTCTGCTGCTGTTTATACCATCAGTGATTGTTTTGCTTAATTAGTCCTCTAATAATTTTCATGAATGGACTCATAACATGAAATCATGTATAACACTGAGCATGTTTTCTTTTCCTGAGTATCGCTTTGTCCACTAATGTTGAGTGCCTCCACACAAAAGTTTAAGTTCAGCATGAACTCCCTTCCATCATTTTTTTCAGTTTATTTAGATTCTCTTATATACTTACTGCTGCTGCTGCTAAGTCGCTTCAGTCGTGTCTGACTCTGTGCGACCCCAGAGACAGCAGCCCACCAAGTTCCCCATCCCTGGGATTCTCCAGGTAAGAACACTGGAGTGGGTTGCCATTTCCTTCTCCATGTTTACCAAATCTGTATTAGTACCACTTACAGTTGTAGTGGTACATTTACCCTGAAGTTTTGTTACAAGCAAATATGTATTTTATCAGAATCTTGACTTATGTGTCTTCTTCATTTAGTTTTGAAAAACTACATGCTCATTATTCAAGTTTTTAATAATCTGTGCCTCTTCTCCACTGAGATTCTAGTGAGTTCATATATAATGATAGAACTAGAGAGCAACATAAAATACGTTGGTATAGTAATTGAATAAATTATATTTTAAAAATGACAGTAACAAAACTGTTTGCTATTGGTAACAATTTTCTCTCAGTTATTTTGTAATTTTGAAAGTCCAAATGCTCTTCGATATAATCTATAAACAGAGAAGGTAAATTAGCAAGCACCTCAATTGACATAGATTTATAGAATGTCTAACGATTGGTTTTAACTAGTTTCACTTAGAGTCTTGTAGTTCAGTTATAAACATTCTTGTTTTTCTGTCAGTAAAGAGAATTTGCTAGTTCTTTTGGGGGGAAGACTATTTTGCTCAATATTTTCCTATGCTTTTGATTTTCAAGAGAAGATAAATCTTAAGACACTTGTGTTCGAATGTCTGGTACTGTGTCTAATGAATATTTTTCTAATTAATATGTTATCATTAGTAAAATGTACATTCTGTTTAATTCCAACACTGATTTAAAGTGACTCATGAACTGACTGACTGATGATAAAAGAAATATTTCAGTTAAATATGTTTGGGATTGACATGTACACACTGCTATATTTAAAATGCATAACCAACAGGGACCTACTCAATAGCACAGGAATCTCTGCTGAATACTCTGTAAGGACATACACAGGAAAAGAATTTGAAAAAGAATAGATATAGGTATAACTGAATCACTTTGCTGTAGACATAAGCTATTGTAACATCGCTAACCAATTGTACTCCAATATAAAATAGAACATTAAAAAATGAAAATAAGTTTTCTATATATAGGTCTTTAGTTTCTTTAGGTAGGTATATTCCTAAGTATTTTATTCTTTCCATTGCAATGGTGAATGGAATTGTTTCCTTAATTTCTCTTTCTGTTTTCTCATTATTAGTGTATAGGAATGCAAGGGATTTATGTGTGTTGATTTTATATCCTGCAACTTTACTATATTCATTGATTAGTTCTAGTAATTTTCTGGTGGAATCTTTAGGGTTTTCTATGTAGAGGATCATGTCATCTGCAAATAGTGAGAGTTTTACTTCTTCTTTTCCAATTTGGATTGCTTTTATTTCTTTTTCTGCTCTGATTGCTGTGGCCAAAACTTCCAAAACTATGTTGAATAGTAGTGGTGAGAGTGGGCACCCTTGTCTTGTTCCTGACTTTAGAGGAAATGCTTTCAATTTTTCACCATTGAGGATAATGTTTGCTGTGGGTTTGTCATATATAGCTTTTATTATGTTGAGGTATGTTCCTTCTATTCCTGCTTTCTGGAGAGTTTTTATCATAAATGGGTGTTGAATTTTGTCAAAGGCTTTCTCTGCATCTATTGAGATAATCATATGGTTTTTATTTTTCAATTTGTTAATGTGGTGTATTACATTGATTGATTTGCAGATATTGAAGAATCCTTGCATCCCTGGGATAAAGCCCACTTGGTCATGGTATATGATCTTTTTAATGTGTTGTTGGATTCTGATTGCTAGAATTTTGTTAAGGATTTTTGCATCTATGTTCATCAGTGATATTGGCCTGTAGTTTTCTTTTTTTGTGGGATCTTTGTCAGGTTTTGGTATTAGGGTGATGGTGGCCTCATAGAATGAGTTTGGAAGTTTACCTTCCTCTGCAATTTTCTGGAAGAGTTTGAGCAGGATAGGTGTTAGCTCTTCTCTAAATTTTTGGTAGATTTCAGCTGTGAAGCCGTCTGGACCTGGGCTTTTGTTTGTTGGAAGATTTTTGATTACAGTTTCAATTTCCATGCTTGTGATAGGTCTGTTAAGATTTTCTATTTCTTCCTGGTCCAGTTTTGGAAAGTTGTACTTTTCTAAGAATTTGTCCATTTCTTCCACGTTGTCTATTTTATTGGCATATAATTGTTGATAGTAGTCTCTTATGATCCTTTGTATTTCTGTGTTTTCTGTTGTGATCTCTCCATTTTCGTTTCTAATTTTATTGATTTGATTTTTCTCCCTTTGTTTCTTGATGAGTCTGGCTAATGGTTTGTCAATTTTATTTATCTTTTCAAAGAACCAGCTTTTGGTTTTGTTGATTTTTGCTATGGTCTCTTTTGTTTCTTTTGCAATTATTTCTGCCCTAATTTTTAAGATTTCTTTCCTTCTAGTAACCCTCGTGTTCTTCATTTCTTCCTTTTCTAGTTGCTTTAGGTGTAGAGTTAGGTTATTTATTTGACTTGTTTCTTGAGGTGTGCCTGTATTGCTATGAACTTTCCCCTTAGGACTGCTTTTACAATGTCCCACAGGGTTTGGGTTGTTGTGTTTTCATTTTCATTCGTTTCTATGCAAATTTTGATTTCTTTTTTGATTTCTTCTGTGATTTGTTGGTTATTCAGCAGCGTGTTGTTCAGCCTCCATATGCTGGAATTTTTAATAATTTTTTTTTCCTGTAATTGAGATCTAATCTTACTGCTTTGTGATCAGAAAAGAGGCTTGGAATGATTTCTATTTTTTTGAATTTACCAAGGGAAGATTTATGGCCCAGGACGTGATCTATCCTGGAGAAGGTTCCATGTGTGCAGAGAAATATACCATGTTCATGAATTTGAAGAATCAATATAGTGAAAATGAGTATACTACCCAAAGCAATTTATAGATTCAATGCAATCCCTATCAAGCTACCAACAGTATTCTTCACAGAGCTAGAACAAATAATTTCACAATTTGTATGGAAATACAAAAAAACCTCGAATAGTCAAAGCGATTTTGAGAAAGAAGAATGGAACTGGCAGAATCAACCTACCTGACTTCAGGCTCTACTACAAAGCCACAGTCATCAAGACAGTATGGTACTGGCACAAAGACAGAAATATAGATCAATGGAACAAAATAGAAAGCCCAGAGATAAATCCACGCACCTATGGACACCTTATCTTTGACAAAGGAGGCAAGAATATACAATGGATTAAAGACAATCTCTTTAACTTGTGGTGCTGGGAAATCTGGTCAACCACTTGTAAAAGAATGAAACTAGAACACTTTCTAACACCATACACAAAAATAAACTAAAAATGGATTAAAGATCTCAATGTAAGACCAGAAACTATAAAACTCCTAGAGGAGAACATAGGCAAAACACTCTCCGACATACATCACAGCAGGATCCTCTATGACCCACCTCCCAGAATATTGGAAATAAAAGCAAAAATAAACAAATGGGACTTAATTAAGCTTAAAAGCTTCTGCTCATCAAAGGAAACTATTAGCAAGGTGAAAAGACAGCCTTCAGAATGGGAGAAAATAATAGCAAATGAAGCAACTGACAAACAACTAATCCCAAAAATATACAAGCAACTCCTACAGCTCAACTCCAGAAAAATAAATGACCCAATTAAAAAATGGGCCAAAGAACTAAATAGACATTTCTCCAAAGAAGACATACAGATGGCTAACAAACACATGAAAAGATGCTCAACATCACTCATTATCAGAGAAATGCAAATCAAAACCACTATGAGGTACCATCTCACACCAGTCAGAATGGCTGCGATCCAAAAGTCTACAAGTAATAAATGCTGGAGAGGGTGTGGAGAAAAGGGAACCCTCTTACACTGTTGGTGGGAATGCAAACTAGTACAGCCACTATGGAGAACAGTGTGGAGATTCCTTAAAAAACTGGAAATAGAACTGCCTTATGATCCAGCAATCCCACTGCTGGGCATACACACTGAGGAAACCAGAAGGGAAAGAGACACGTGTACCCCAATGTTCATCGCAGCACTGTTTATAATAGCCAGGACATGGAAGCAACCTAGATGCCCATCAGGAGATGAATGGATAAGAAAGCAATGGTACATATACACAATGGAGTATTACTCAGCCATTAAAAAGAATACATTTGAATCAGTCCTAATGAGGTGGATGAAACTGGATCCTATTATACAGAGTGAAGTAAGCCAGAAGGAAAAACACCAATACAGTATACTAACGCATATATATGGAATTTAGAAAGATGGTAACAGTAACCCTGCATATGAGACAGCAAAAGAGACACTGATGTATAGAACAGTCTTATGGACTCTGTGGGAGAGGGAGAGGGTGGGAAGATTTGGGAGAGTGGCATTGAAATATGTAAAATATCATGTATGAAACGCGATGCCAGTCCAGGTTCGATGCACCATACTGGATGCTTGGGGCTAGTGCACTGGGACGACCCGGAGGGATGGTATGGGGAGGGAGGAGGGAGGAGGGTTCGGGATGGGGAACACATGTATACCTGTGGCAGATTCATTTTGATATTTGGCAAAACTAATACAATTATGTAAAGTTTAAAAATAAAATAAAACAACAAAAAAAAGGAAAATAACCTTTCACTGAAGACAAAAATAGCAATATAAACTAAACAATGCTGAGAATGAAGCAAATGATTATTGTACTTCATGGTACACTAGCTTTATCAATATAAATATTAGTCGTTATTTGAAATGGAAGGAAATTAACACAGCATTGCTCTTACGTATGAAGGCATATAAATACACAGCTTACTTTAAGTCGTTACCATGGATTAGCCTAGTACAAGTGGGCCTGAAGTATACTGGTGGACTTACTCATTCAGTTCAGTTCAGTCGCTCAGTTGTGTCCGACTCTTTGTGACCCCATGAACTGCAGCTCGCCAGGCCTCCCTGTCAATCACCAACTCCCGGAGTTCACCCAAACTCTTGTCCATCCAGTCGGTGATGCCATCCAGCCATCTCATCCTCTGTCATCCCCTTCTCCTGCCCTCAATCCCTCTCAGCATCAGAGTCTTTTCCAATGAGTTAACTCTTCCCATGAAGTGGCCAAAGTACTGGAGTTTCAGCTTTAGCATCATTCCTTCCAAAGAACACCCAGGACTGATCCCCTTTAGAATGGACTGGTTGGATCTCCAAGGGACTCTCAAGAGTCTTCTCCAACACCACAGTTCAAAAGCATCAGTTCTTCGGTGCTCAGCTTTCTTCATAGTCCACCTTTCACATCCATACATGACCACAGGAAAAACCATAGCCTTGACTAGACGGACCTTTGTTGGCAAAGTAATGTCTCTGCTTTTGAATATGCTATCTAGGTTGGTCATAACCTTCCTTCCAAGGAGTAAGCGTCTTCTAATTTCATGGCTGCAGTCACCATCTGCCATGATTTTGGAGCCCCCAAAAATAAAGTCTGACACTGTTTCCGCTCTTTCCCCATCTATTTCCCATGAAGTGATGGGACCAGATGCCATGATCTTCGTTTTCTGAATGTTGAACTTTAAGCCAACTTTTTCACTCTCTTCTTTCACTTTCATCAAGAGGCTTTTTAGTTCCTCTTCACTTTCTGCCATAAGGGTGATGTTGTCTGCATATCTGAGGTTATTGATATTTCTCCCGGCAATCTTGATTACAGTTTGTGCTTCTTCCAGCCCAGCATTTCTCATGATGTACTCTGCATATAAGTTAAATAAGCAGGGTGACAATATACAGCCTCGATGTTCTCCTTTTCCTATTTGGAACCAGTCTGTTGTTCCATGTGCAGTTCTAACTGTTGCTTCCTGACCTGCATATAGGTTTCTCAAGAGGCAGGTCAGGTGGTCTGGTATTTACCGGAGTCCAGCTCCAGCAGCTGGAGAAGGAGATGGCACCCCACTCCAGTACTCTTGCCTGGACAATCCCATGGATGGAGGAACCTGGTAGGCTGCAGTCCATGGGGTCGCTAAGAGTCGGACACCACTGAGCAACTTCACTGTCACTTTTCACTTTCATGCATTTGAGAGTGTCATTTCCTAGGCAGGTTGATAAGGAGTCTAGGAGGCCCCAAGGAGAGAGGCGTCTGGAATTCTCAAGGAGGAAGAAAGGACGAACTTTTTTTTTCTTTCTCTACATTCCTTAGGATTATATAACAATAATGTATCCTGCCTGAGGACAGTCTTTGGATTAAACCTTCTGGCTAATTCTGTTATCTTAAAATGTAAATTATGGGAGTAGGTCTGGTGAGGTCTTTACAACCTCCAGACATTCTTTGGATTCATTGGAGAGTATATAACTTCACTACTAACACTAGCAAGTGGGTATTCTTTCTGCCCCCTTCTGATGCCTATGTCAGAAGCTTTCTCTATCTCCTTTA
The DNA here is from genome assembly GCF_055505025.1 of Bos grunniens. Taxonomy (NCBI): domain Eukaryota; kingdom Metazoa; phylum Chordata; class Mammalia; order Artiodactyla; family Bovidae; genus Bos; species Bos grunniens. Next base: position 79,038,095 of record NC_141194.1, on the reverse strand, counting down.
TACTTTAATAAAACTTTATTACACAAAAGCTCTGAGCAATCAAGCCTCGTCTCTAGCCCCGGATTGAATTCTTCTCCTCCGGGGGCCAAGAATCCTGGTGTCTTCGTGTGATTCAACAACAACCTTTCATCTTGGGGGCTCGTCCGGGATCCTCCAGGACAAGGTAAGGATGCTTGGAGCTTTAGTTCTTTGTTCTCTTAGAGAACACGTTTTCTGCTTTGCTTTACTAACTCTACAGTGTGTTTGTGTGAATGAATGACATGCCCTGCATGAAGCAAGTAAGGAGCCCTGCTCTGCAGTTCCATGGTGATCTCATACAGCTTATGGCAGAAACCTGTCAGGGGTTTATACTGACCTGCCAATGCCAAGAGGCACCCAATGTCTCCTTCAGGAACTGACCATAAATGTGCAAAGCACGTGGAGCAAACTCTCCTTTCTAGGTCAAACTTTTCGGTCTCTTTGACCATTTCATAACTCCTTGGGAATTAGAAGTACTAACCTAATCTATTGGATCATAGACTTTCAAGGGACTTGTGATCTATACTGTTACTGTGTACTGTGGCTTAGGTCCCAAACTTGGATTGGTACTCAAGAAAGCGCCTAGCCTTGCTGGGAATCAAAAGTTAGGAAGCTAGATGTAGCTCTAGCTCCAAGAACATCTCTGAGGTTAAAGGTTACTCAGATTGGGACTGCAATGGGTTTTTTCCTTTGGTAACACTGGCTCTTAGTGGATCAGAAGAGGCTATTATACTTGTGTGGTGATGCTTGGAAAGAACATCTCAGTTTTATGTTCATGCCAGTCTTATTGTGGTCAGGAAATACTCAGGGTCCAGGGTCATGCACAGGCACTCAGGTGAAAAATGTTTTCCCTAGTGGTCTTAGCTTGAGAGGCATTCCAGAAGGTTACTCTGATTGCACCCTGGGTAGCTTCAGAGGCAAGCAAGGTTAAGGGTGAAGAGCTGGACGTCAAGTAGGGATGCTATCAGGTCTACCCCTGGTGCATCTCCATTCCATTTTGGTGGTAGAACCAGGAGGGACGCGGACTGCGCCTGCCTCAGTAAGGGACAGACTAAGTCCGACCAGGAAGGAAAAGCTTTTGGTGTAACGTCTGTCTACATCCCCATCTAGAGCAGGGAGGGATGCTTCCAGTAGAAAAATGGCCATGGTCGCTTTTTTCCCTCTTACAGATGGGAGCTAACAATTCCAGCCTCACTCCTTTGAACTGTATCCTGAAAAACTGGGAGAGATTTGATCCCCAGGGCTTCAAGAAGACACACCTGGTCTTCCTATGTGATACTGCATGGCCACAGTATCCATTGGACGATGGTGAACGGTGGCCAGTTGGAGGGTCTCTTAAGTATAATACTGTTCTACAATTACACCAGTTCTGTAAGGAACAAGGGAAATGGGTAGAAGTAGCATATGCATTGCCCTTTTCCTCTCTGTGAAATATGCCAGGCTTATGTCCTAAGGGTATAGATTTGGGCGTGAAACCTTACAAAGAGAAAAAGAAAAACAGGTTTCTCCAATCTATCCCTGGGATCATAAGCACAGAGCAGCCAGAGGGACTGAGGAACAGCCACATAAGCTGTTGCCTCTTTATGAAACACCCACCGGAAGAAATAATCAATCTGTGAGAGTTAATAAGCCTTTTTCTTATCAAGAAATACAAAGAATCAAGGAGGATCTGGGAGACTATTTAGAGGACCCAGAAAAATATATTAGAGCTTTTAAAGGTGTTACTCTGCTTTATGACCTCACTTGGAAGGATGTGATGTATATCTTGGGACAAACGTTGACTCCCGAGTCTAAGACTCGAGTTTTGGGAAAAGCGGTTGCTTATGGAGATGAATGGCTTGGTAATGAATCAGTAGGGAAGAGGGAGAACGAGATAGTGGCCCTCCCCACTGGGAATCAGGTGGTCCCAACTATAGAACCAGACTGGGACTACAACACAGCTAAAGGAAGATTGGATCAGAGTCATTTTGTTACATGTATTCTTGAAGGACTTAGGCACATTTTAAGCCTTTAAACTATGGCAAACTGGCAGACATAGAACAGGAGGAGAAGGAAGCTCCTGGTAAATTCCTAGATAGACTGAGAGAAGGCCTTCGCAGATTCACTGAGATTGATCCCAAAAGTGAAGAGGGAAGAGTGATCTTAAAGGATAGATTTCTCACTCAGTCGGCTCCAGATATCCACTGTAAGCTATTAAAATGGGCGTATGGACCAAATCAGTCTTTAGATACTCTGTTACAACTGGCTCAGACAGTCTATTATGGTAGGGAATATGAGGAAAAGAAAGAAAGGCAAAAAAAAAAAAAAAAAAAGACAAAGGAAAAGGCGGAAGCCTTCACCATGGCTATGAAAAACGTTCTTAAACAGCCTGAGAAAAATGCGGAAGCCTTCACCATGGCTATGAAAAACGTTCTTAAACAGCCTGAGAAAAATGCCCAGAGGGGTCTATTACTGTGGAAAGGAGGGGCACCTCAAGCGGGATTGCCCTCAGGCATCTAAGCCGCTCCTGGCTCCATGTCCGGTCTGCAAAGGACCACACTGGAAGAGAAACTGCCCCCAGAGGCGTAGGTCCCCAGGGTCGGACTCTCAAGACAATCAGGACTGAAGGTGCCCGGGGGGCCCCATACAAGCTCCCGTCCTAATTACACCCGAGGAACCCTGGGTATTAATAATTGTGGGGGGCCAATCTGTTGATTTCCTTTTAGATACTGGGGCAACTTATTCTGTGCTTACTGAAGCCCCTGGCCCACTTTCTTCCCGATCCGCTTCCATAATGGGACTGTCTGGAAGAGCCAAAAGGCATTATTTCAGTTATTCTTTATCTTGCAACTGGGATTCTGTGCTGTTTTCACATGAGTTTCTGATTGTGCCAGAATCTCCCTCACCCCTTTTGGGAAGGGATATACTGAGCAAGGTCCATGCCTCTGTTTTCATGAATATGAAGCCCTCCCTTTCTCTCCCTTTAGTTGAACAAAATGTAAATCCTAGAGTATGGGCTGATGGAAAATCTGTGGGTTGAACACAAAATGCTATTCCTGTAGTTGTTAAGCTCAAAGACCCGCACGTATTCCCACATAAGAAGCAGTATCCATTGAAACCTGAGGTTAAGGAAGGGTTAAAACCCATCATCAAAAATTTAAAGGAGCAGGGACTATTAATTCCCTGTAACAATCCTTGCAACACTCCTACTTTGGGTATAAAGAAATCGAATGGTAAATGGAAACTAGTTCAAGGTTTACAAATAATAAATGAGGCTGTAGTTCCTTTACACCCCGAAGTGCCTAATCCTTATACTCTATTGTCGGAAATTCCTGAACAAGCCAAATATTTCTCAGTAATTGATTTAAAAGATGCCTTCTATTCAGTGCCTTTGGCGGAAGAAAGCCAATTTCTATTTGCCTTTGAAGACCCTACGCAGCCAGCTTCTCAGTTAACCTGGACAGTTTTGCCTCAGGGATTTCGTGACAGTCCTCACTTATTTGGACAAGAAGCGGTGGTGTTACAATATGCAGATGATATTTTGCTCTGTGCTGAGACAGGAAGCTTGTTCACGAGCCTCAGAAGATTTCTTAAACTTTCTAGCAGGCTATGATTACAAGGCATCAAGAGAAAAGGCTCAGCTTTGCCAACAATCGGTTAGATATCTGGGCCTAATCATATCAGAAGGGACTAGGGCCATAGGCCCTGAGAGAATTAAACCTATAGTAAATCATCCCCTAACTATGACTTTAAGACAATTGAGAGGATTTTTGGGAATCACAGGTTACTATCGAATTTGGGTTCCAGGTTATGGGGAACTTGCCCGGCCTTTATATAAACGTATAGCTGAAACTCAGCAGGGCCCAAACCAACAAACTGGTTTGGTATCCAGAAACTCAAAAGGCTTTTAAGGTTCTTCAGACTGCTCTCCTGCAAGCTCCAGCTCTGAGCTTGCCCACAGGGTCAAAATTTAATTTGTTTGTCACTGAAAGAAAAGGTGTGGCATTGGGAGTTTTGACACAAGCCGGAGGGCCTCACCAGCAACCTATTGCTTATCTAAGCAGAGAATTAGACGTAATTTCACGTGGGTGACCCCACTGCCTAAGAGTAATTGGGGCAGCAGCTTTATTAGCACCTGAAGCTTTAAAAATAATTAATGGATGAAACCTTACCTTACCGACTTCTCATGATGTGAGTGGAATATTAAATTCTAAGGTTAATATTTGGATGACAGACAGTTGCTGCTGCTGCTAAGTCACTTCAGTCGTGTCCGACTCTGTGTGACCCCATAGACGGCAGCCCACCAGGCTCCTCCGTCCCTGGGATTCTCCAGGCAAGAACACTGGAGTGGGTTGCCATTTCCTTCTCCAATGCATGAAAGTGAAAATTGAAAGTGAAGTCGCTCAGTCATATCCGACTCGTAGTGACCCCATGGACTGCAGCCTACCAGGTTCCTCTGTCCATGGGATTTTCCAGGCAGGAGTACTGGAGTGGGGTGCCATTGCCTTCTCCGCTGACAGACAGTAGGCTTCTTAAATATCAGTCATTGTTGTTAGAAGGATCAGTAACTAAGCTTAAAGTTTGTGGAAATCTAAATCCTGCCACTTTCCTTCCTGAGAAGGAAAATGAAACACCTGATCACAATTGTTCTCAATTCCTAACTTTAAACTATGCAGCTCGGGAGGATCTAAAGGATACCTCATTAGACAATCCTGACATGGAAATATTTACAGATGGCAGTTCTTTTGTTCGGGATGGAAAGCATAAACCAGGTTATGCTGTGGTGACTGCTGAATAGGTTTTGGAAGCAAAATCTCTCCCCCAGGGAACCCGTGCTCAGTTAGCAGAGCCTGTGGCTCTGACCTGAGCTCTAGAGTTAAGCAAAGGGCAGCGGATGGGCCTGATAATCTATGTGAGTCTTCTGCTGACTCCAAAAATCCTGAGTCTGCCGTTTGATCCTCAAGACAATGCCTTCCTGTCCTGGGTTCACTCCTACGCTGCATTCCACAATCGGTCTAACTGCTGGGTCTGTGGAGCACTCCCCTCTTCACCAGTGGAAGGCTTCCGGAGGTGGACATCTCCACTTCAAGGAAAAGACTTTCTTCAAGTCTGTGAATACCTTCGACAACATTCACAAACAATGCCTCTTATTCATCTGATGACATCTACCAACCCTAAAATGGACTGGTACAACACTTTGCACTTTAACTCTGGACATACTGTGACTTTTAATTTTGATTCTGAATGTTGTGTTTTTGCTGTTTGCTCCCTGCATCTGTAACTGTATAACTGGATTTGTTTCTAGCCGCATGAAAGCTTTTAAGTTACAAATGGTTGCTCAAATTCCTGCTACTGTTGCAACTTCCTCCAGCTACTATTTGGGGCCCCTGGATCAGATATCCTCAATATGAGGATTAGGAGAATATGTTGCCTCACCAATTTAGGGACAATGCCCCTTGTCAGCTCGGAAGCAGTTATGGAATGAGAACGACGCCCCTTTTCCCTAGGCAACATAATTCTCCTAAAAGAAAAGGGGGGAATAAGAGTCATTTCCTAGGCAGGTTGATAAGGAGTCTAGGGGTCCCCAAGGAGAGAGGCGTCTGGAATTCTCAAGGAGGAAGAAAGGACAAACTTTTTTTTCTTTCTCTACATTCCTTAGGATTATATAACAATAATGTATCCTGCCTGAGGACAGTCTTTGGATTAAACCTTCTGGCTAATTCTGTTATCTTAAAATGTAAATTATGGGAGTAGGTCTGGTGAGGTCTTTACAACCTCCAGACATTCTTTGGATTCATTGGAGAGTATATAACTTCATTGCTAACACTAGCAAGTGGGTATTCTTTCTGCCCCCTTCTGATGCCTATGTCAGAAGCTTTCTCTATCTTCTTTATACTTTAATAAAACTTTATTACACAAAAGCTCTGAGCGATCAAGCCTCGTCTCTGGCCCCGGATTGAATTCTTCTCCTCCGGGGGCCAAGAATCCCAGTGTCTTCATGTGATTCAACAACAACCTTTCACATTGGAGAAGGAAATGGCAACCCGCTCCAGTGTTCTTGCCTAGAGAATCCCAGGGGAGGGGGAGCCTGGTGGGCTGCCATCTCTGGTGTCACCCAGAGTCGGACATGACTGAAGCGACTTAGCAGCAGCAGCAGCAGCAGCTCCAGCAGCCAGGGATTCAACCTGAAGAGATCAATGGTGTCAGTGATGAGGCAGCCTCTCAGTTGTATTTAGGATTGCCTGTTTATGTCAAGTTTAAGATTATCTTTTATACTTTTACAAAAACATTAGGCCAGAGGTTTGACATTTTCAGTTCCCCCTCTCCCAGATTTATTATCTCTATAAATCATTGTTGCTCTTCAAAGAGTTCCTGCTTCAGTGATTCTCTTGGAATCAGCCTTATCATATATTACCTACCTCCTCTAATGTGTCCTATAGTTATCTTGTGATTACATTGTAACTCATGTTAGATTCCTCAGATTACTACTTATCTTCCTAAATCCTGTTTGCCCCTAACATCCTGAGCTCACTATCTCGTAAAAAGGCTTCTAGCTATCAGTTCAGTTCAGTCGCTTAGTCGTGTCCGACTCTTTGGGACCCCATGAATCGCAGCACACCAGGCCTCCCTGTCCATCACCAACTCCCAGAGTTCACCCAGACTCACGTCCATCGAGTCAGTGATGCCATCCAGCCATCTCATCCTCTGTTGTCCCCTTCTCCTCCTGCCCCCAATCCCTCCCAGCATCAGAGTCTTTCCAATGAGTCAACTCTTCGCATGAGGTGGCCAAAGTACTGGAGTTTCAGCTTTAGCATCATTCCTTCTAAAGAACACCCAGGGCTGGTTGGATCTCCTTGCAGTCCAAGGGACTCTCAAGAGTCTTCTCCAACACCACAGTTCAAAAGCATCAATTCTTCGACACTCAGCTTTCTTCACAGTCCAACTCACACATCCATACATGACCTTTGTTGGCAAAGTAATGTCTCTGTTTTTCAATATGCTATCTAGGTTGGTCATAACTTTCCTTCCAAGGAGTAAGCGTCTTTTAATTTCATGGCTGCAGTCACCATCTGCAGTGATTTTGGAGCCCAGAAAAATAAAATCTGACACTGTTTCCACTGTTTCCCCGTCTATTTCCCATGAAGTGATGGGATCGGATCCCATGATCTTCGTTTTCTGAATGTTGAGTTTTAAGCCAACTTTCCTCTAAAAACTCCTAACTTCTTTAAGTTATAGTAAAATATGCTAACTTAACAACATTCCTTAAATCTTTAACTTCTAACTGTTTTAATTATTTCTAAGCCCTAAATTCAGTAATCTCCTTTGCCATAAACATTCTCCTCACAAATAGGTTTCAGATAGCAATCCCTCCCATGGCCTCAAGCTACAGCCTATGTGCTCATCCTGGAACACTCTTTTGTAAAAGTCCTTGAACAAATGTCAATGATTAACTTTATGAATTATTTTCTGAGCACAGCTGCAGAAGTCTTTGTGCCTTCTCATGCTCCTCTCAAGAACAATAAACACCTTAATATTCCTTTTCAGTCAAGTCAGCTGAGGAGAGGAAAAGGTAAGTCAAAATTATAAGGCCTAACTCCTTAATCCGAGGTCTGTGCCTGTGGAATGAGGAGAGGTGGCTGGGGGCCGTGCCTCCATTTTCTCAGTAATGCCTAACGTGGCTCCCGACATCTCCCGCTTTTTTATTTTTTAGAGAATAGGTATGAAACTCAGTAGATAGAGCAGAAACACTTCGGCTGAGTATTCTCAGCCAGGGCACAAATCAGAACTAACAGGCATAGGCACATGGCTGCATTAATCATTATTGTAGAAAAGGATCCATGGGAAAGACACCCCTCCAGATTTTCAAAGAGGGAATTAGAAAGCCATTGAGAGGAAAAGTCAGACTCTGCCTGCTTCATATTCTGAATATCCTGATGTAACTTAGAAATATCAATACTAAAATCTGAATGATTCCAGACGTCTAAAATATGATTCCTAATGTGTTTCCAAGAGTGCACGGACTCATTCACGTATAGAGGGGTAACGCATATCCATTTAAATTCTGCATGGCACCTTAAAGACAATTCAATTTTTAAATTTGTTATTTTTTGTCCCATAAGCAGAACTGCTTCTTCTAAAACATTGACCTTATTTTCTATTTTCTTATCTGTAATTTCTTGCATAGTAAGAGCTACGGAGACATTTTTGGACAGCTGATCGATAAACGAGGTCGTATGCACTTCTTTTGACAGGGCAATAGCAGAAACCGTAACTGATGCAATTATGGCAATCAAGGCAGTTATTCCCACAACGAGAGCTGCAACGAATCTCTTAGGTCGAGAAATTAAGCCATTAAGTTCATGTAAAACTTTCAGTGGATAATCATCAAACCATTGTCCCTCTAATTTTACAGGAACCATCAAATATGGTGGTGCTTTACAATCATCACAGCCTTGTAATTATTATAATCATTCCCATCAACACAATTTGATATAAAACAATTCATACATATAACATTGTAAACGGTTTCTACTTCAGAAACTTTCAAATCACTCTGATTTCTGGCCAACAAAAAGGCATAGGGAGAATGCATGCAGGCCCATACAATATATCTTTGTTCATTTAAAGGTCTATGTAAAGTCACAGGTGCCATAGCAGCCAATGCTCTTCATAATTCAGGCTGCATGGGACCTGTTCCGCTGAAACTCAGTAAAGGAGGAACCCATCCATTAGCATGCCACCTAGTAATTACTAAAGGTATAGGGAGAAATGAATTATTCCATGTGGATCTATAAGGTTCTACATAAATCAAACCCCATCGTTGATTCAAGAGATAGGGGCACCCCCCATTTGGTCAGAAAATGTCTGGTGGCAGCAATGGGAATTGATAACTTTATGGCATACGTGCATTCTTTCCAAAGAGGAAAGCCAGAAATTCTGCTTATGCTTTCCCAGGATGTAGTCCTTGTTCATCAGAGTCCGAAGTGGGGAGTACATAGCTCGGATAGTCCTTTAAATGAGGGGCTGCCTTTTTTAAGGCATCAAATAGTCTTTCTTGTGCCCTGGCATCAGCAGCTGTAAAGACCAAAAGTCTCTCTTGCCATCGCTTCTCAGAGAATCAGTAAGCATGCCTTTCAAGGAAGTGCTAATGCATCCATTCAAAACCAGAGCTGATCCTTGTAAAGAGGAAGGTATGGCAAAGCAAATAGGTGGATAAATGGACATGCCTGAAAAAATGAAGGGATTGCTGACCACTGTTTTAACATTATTAGGATAGATGGAAGCCCCACCCAAAAGAAGAGTATCATTAACAAAAACATGATGAATGGGCTCATTCATCCAATCAACAGGCTGGAAAGAAGGTGGATTAAGCAAATAGGCCCAATGAACTTTTTTCTGCACTGGAGGGCCTCAGCTGACAAGCCAACACAGCAAGCATAGCCACAAACATTACCATAGGAGTGGCCTCATATCTCCCCCTTTCTATTAATTCTTCAGCCCACTGAACGAGACGTTTTAGCTGGCCCCAAGTTGGTACCGTGTTGGAGGTGGTTGCTTAAGTACGATGACGGCGACAAGGTGAGGCAGAATACGGTTGAACTCGATCAGCATGTCTCTCCTGAAGTGCCAGGTGCCTGAAGCGATGTACTAGTGGTGAAGCCTCAGGCGAAGGGTCATTCACCCTTTGGTGTTTCCTTGGCTCCCTCAGGTCTGGACTCGATGCGCTTCTGGTCTCACCATCTTTTTTCAGTCCCAGACTCCAGGACTTCAGGGATTTTAGTAACCTCAGGGGTCCAAACAGGAGAAGTGGAATCCTGTGGAAACACACAAACATACGCTCTCCCACGTTAGCAGTATATCTGGCCCTTTCCACTCTCCTGTAAGGAGGTCTTTTCACTTAACCAGAGGCCAAGTCGTAGCCCCTTCAGGAGTCCAGTGTCTCTTCATTGCAGTCTGCCCCTGTGTGTCCATGTTTAAATGATTAATTACAAACAAAGCATGGTATAAAACATGATGTAGAGAGGAATACTTAAATTCTCCCTGTCTTAATTTAGCTATCTGACTTTTTAAAGTCTGGTGTGTCCTTTTCACTATGGCTTGGCCTTGGGGATTATAAGGTATTCCTGTTGAATGTACTATGGAAAATTGTTGACAAAATCTCTTAAAAGTGGCAGAAGTATAAGCTGGGGCATTATCTGTTTTTATCTGTTTGGGGAGTCCTATTTGGGAAAAGCATTGAAACAAGTGCTGAATTATATCTCTTGTTGCTTCACCTGATCTAGCAAAGGCTATAATAACATGAGAAAAGGTATCTACAGTAACATGCACAAAGGACAGTTTTCCAAAGGCTGGGATATGAGTTACGTCCATTTGCCAGAGAGCATTAGGCCTAAGGCCTCGGGGATTTACTCCTAATGGTGGACATGGATTAAATGTTGGGCAATTTGGACATAACTTAATTATTTGCCTAGCTGCTTCCCTACGGATATGAAATTCATACCTTAAACCAGCTGCATTTTGATGATGAATTTTGTGAGAATTTTTGGCCTTGTCAATCTTTTCATGTAAGTTTAAAGCAATTACTTTAGTTAATGCATCTGCCAAAGCATTCCCTTCATGCAAAGGGCTGGGCAAGCTGGAATGGGCTCTAATATGTTCCACACAATATTTCTTATCTCTATGCTTAATCTCCTTCTGTAAATCAAATAACAAGGAGAAGATGGTAGTTCTATTTTCCAGAATATTAGCAGTCTCAGTATGAGGAAATAACCCTACAACACATTGGGATTCAGTCAGAAGATTGAAGGTGTGGTCTCTTAAATGTTGAAAAGCCCAAATAACCACCCTCAACTCAGCTCTCTGGGCCAATGTCTCTTCAGTTGAACATGGGATTTTCCGTCAATAATTGTGACTGCTTTACGATTAGAGGAACCATCTGTGAAAACTAAAATCGTGCCTTCCAAAGGTTGAATAGAAAATTTCTTCGGGAAAAATATTGGATGTGTTTTCAAAAAATGCAATAGGGGGCTTGAGGGCAAATGAAACAAAATTTGACCCCTGAAATCTATCAGGGCAACTTTCCAATCATCACTATTTTGTAAAAGAAATTGCAGTTGATCGTTATTGAATGGAATCACTATATTTGCTACTTCTTTTCCAAAAAGTTCCACACTTCTTTTTCTACCTTTTATAATTAATTGTGCCACCAAGCTGGGATAAGATAAAACTATTTTTCTTGGGGTCATTGGTAGATGGAGCCATTCCAATGGGCCTCCTTGCCACAAGCATCCTGTAGATGTATGCTCTGTGGTGAGAATAATTAAATCCCATTCTCTGGTAATATTAATCCTAATCAACTGATCATTTAAAGCCTCATCCACTTTATTTTTGTAAATATAAATTTATTTATTTTAATTAATTTAATTTAATTTAATTACTTTACAATATTGTATTGGTTTTGCCATACATCAATATGACAAGAGCCGACTATGCCTCATTAGTCAACTTTCTCTTAGAACTGGGATTAGGATTGCTTTTTAAGCAATCAAACAAAGGCTTTAAATCTGCAGCAAATCCCGTTGCCATTTACTTTATTACTCTGGATTCGAATTTATACACCATTTTTGTGTTTCCTGTCTAGAGAAGATCCTTTAGTATTTGTTGGAGAGCTGGTTTGGTGGTGCTGAATTCTCTCAGCTTTTGCTTGTCTGTAAAGCTTTTGATTTCTCCTTCATATTTGAATGAGATCCTTGCTGGGTACAATAATCTGGGCTGTAGGTTATTTTCTTTCATCACTTTAAGTATATCTTGCCATTCCCTCCTGGCTTGAAGAGTTTCTATTGAAAGATCAGCTGTTATCCTTATGGGAATTCCCTTGTGTGTTATTTGTTGTTTTTCCCTTGCTGCTTTTAATATTTGTTCTTTGTGTTTGATCTTTGTTAATTTAATTAATATGTGTCTTGGGGTGTTTTGCCTTGGGTTTATCCTGTTTGGGACTCTCTGGGTTTCTTGGACTTGAGTGAATATTTCCTTCCCTATTTTAGGGAAGTTTTCAACTATTATTTCCTCAAGTATTTTCTCACGGTCTTTCTTTTTGTCTTCTTCTTCTGGGACTCCTATGATTTGAATGTTGTGGCGTTTAATATTGTCCTGGAGGTCTCTGAGATTGTCCTCATTTCTTTTAATTCATTTTTCTTTTTTCCTCTCTGATTCATTTATTTCTACCATTCTATCTTCTACTTCATTAATCCTATCCTCTGCCTCTGTTATTCTACTATTTGTTGCTTCCAGAGTGTTTTTTATATCATTTATTGCATTATTCATTATATATTGACTCTTTTTTAATTTCTTCTAGGTCCTTGTTAAACCTTTCTTGCATCTTCTCAATCCTTGACCCCTACATACGTTGTCTACAAGAGACCAACCTCAAAACAGGGGACACATGCAGACTGAAAGTGAAGGGCTGGAAAAAGATTTTCCATGCAAATAGAGACCAAAAGAAAGCAGGAGTAGCAATACTCATAACAGACAAAATAGAATTTAAAACAAAGGCTGTGAAAAGAGACAAAGAAGGTCACTACATAATGATCAAAGGATCAATCCAAGAAGAAGATATAACAATTATAAATATATATGCACTCAACATAGGAGCACCACAATATGTAAGAAAAATGCTAACAAGTATGAAAGGAGAAATTAACAATAATACCAATAATACAATAATAGTGGGAGACTTTAATACCCCACTCACACCTACGGATAGATCAACTAAACAGAAAATTAACAAGGATACACAAACTTTAAATGATACAATAGACCAGTTAGACCTAATTGATATCTATAGGACATTTCATGCCAAAACAATGAATTTCAGCTTTTTCTCAAGCGCACACAGAACCTTCTCCAGGATAGATCACATCCTGGGCCATAAATCTAGCCTTGGTAAATTCAAAAAAATTGAAATCATTCCAAGCATCTTTTCTGACTACAATGAAGTAAGATTAGATGTCAATTACAGGAGAAAAACTATTAAAAATTCCAACATATGGAGGCTGAAAAACACACTGCTGAATAACCAACAAATTACAGAAGAAATTAAAAAAGAAATCAAAATTTGCATAGAAACGAATGAAAATGAAAACACAACAACCCAAAACCTGTGGGACATGGTAAAAGCAGTCCTAAGGGGAAAGTTCATAGCAATACAGGCACACCTCAAGAAACAAGAAAAAAGTCAAATAAATAACCTAATTCGACACCTAAAGCAACTAGAAAAGGAAGAAATGAAGAACCCCACGGTTAGTAGAAGGAAAGAAATCTTAACAATTAGGGCAGAAATAAATGCAAAAGAAACAAAGGAGACCATAGCAAAAATCAACAAAGCTAAAAGCTGGTTCTTTGAAAGGATAAATAAAATTGACAAACCATTAGCCAGACTCATCAAGAAACAAAGGGAGAAAAATCAAATCTATAAAATTAGAAATGAAAATGGAGACATCACAACAGACAACACAGAAATACAAAGGATCATAAGAGACTACTATCAACAATTATATGCCAATAAAATAGACAACGTGGAAGAAATGGACAAATTCTTAGAAAAGTACAACTTTCCAAAACTTGACCAGGAAGAAATAGAAAATCTTAACAGACCCATCACAAGCACGGAAATTGAAATTATAATCAGAAATCTTTCAGCAAACAAAAGCCCAGGTCCAGATGGCTTCACAGCTGAATTCTACCAAAAAATTTAGAGGAGAGCTAACATCTATCCTACTCAAACTCTTCCAGAAAATGGCAGAGGAAGGTAAACTTCCAAACTCATTCTATGAGGCCACCATCACCCTAACACCAAAACCTGACAAAGATGCCACAAAAAAAGAAAACTATAGGCCAATATCACTGATGAACATAGATGCAAAAATTCTTAACAAAATTCTAGCAATCAGAATCCAACAACACATTAAAAAGATCATACACCATGACCAAGTGGGCTTTATCTCAGGGATGCAAGGATTCTTTAATATCTGCAAATCAATCAATGTAATACACCACATCAACAAATTGAAAAATAAAAACCATATGATTATCTCAATAGATGCAGAGAAAGCCTTTGACAAAATTCAACATCCATTTATGATAAAAACTCTCCAGAAAGCAGGAATAGAAGGAACATACCTTAACATAATAAAAGCTGTATATCACAAACCCACAGCAAACATTATCCTCAATGGTGAAAAATTGGAAGCATTTCCTCTAAAGTCAGGAAGAACACAAGGGTGCCCACTTTCACCACTACTATTCAACATAGTTTTGGAAGTTTTGGCCACAGCAATCAGAGCAGAAAAAGAAATAAAAGCAATCCAAATTGGAAAAGAAGAAGTAAAACTCTCACTGTTTGCAGATGACATGATCCTCTACATAGAAAACTCTAAAGACTCCACCAGAAAATTACTAGAACTAATCAATGAATATAGTAAAGTTGCAGGATATAAAATCAAGACACAGAAATCCCTTGCATTCCTATACACTAATAATGAGAAAATAGAGAAATTAAGGAAACAATACCATTCACTATTGCAATGAAAAGAATAAAATACTTAAGAATATCTACTTAAAGAAACCAAAGACCTATATATAGAAAACTATAAAACACTGGTGAAAGAAATCAAAGAGGACACTAATAGATGGAGAAATATGCCATGTTCATGGATTGGAAGAATCAATATAGTGAAAATGAGTATACTACCCAAAGCAATTTATAGATTCAATGCAATCCCTATCAAGCTACCAACGGTATTCTTCACAGAGCTAGAACAAATAATTTCACAATTTGTATAGAAATACAAAAAACCTCGAATAGCCAAAGCAATCTTGAGAAAGAAGAATGGAACTGGAGGAATCAACCTGCCTGACTTCAGGCTCTAATACAAAGCCACAGTCATCAAGACAGTATGGTACTGGCACAAAGACAGAAATATAGATCAATGGAGCAAAATAGAAAGCCCAGAGATAAATCTGTGCACCTATGGACACCTTATCTTTGACAAAGGAGGCAAGAATATACAATGGATTAAAGACAATCTCTTTAACAAGTGGTTTTGGGAAAATTGGTCAACCACTTGTAAAAGAATGAAACTAGAACACTTTCTAACACCATACAAAAAATTAAAATCAAAATGGATTAAAGATCTAAACGTAAGACCAGAAACTATAAAACTCCTAGAGGAGAACATAGGCAAAACACTCTCTGACATACATCACAGCAGGATCCTCTATGACCCATCTCCCAGAATTTTGGAAATAAAAGCAAAAATAAACAAATGGGACCGAATTAAACTTAAAGGCTCCTGCACAACAAAGGAAATTTTAAGCAAGGTGAAAAGACAGCCTTCAGAATGGGAGAAAATAATAGCAAGTGAAGCAACTGACAAACAACTAATCTCAAAAATATACAAGCAACTCCTGCAGCTCAATTCCAGAAAAATAAATGACCCAATCAAAAAATGGGCCAAAGAGCTAAATAGACATTTCTGCAAAGAAGACATACAGATGGCTAACAAAAACATGAAAAGATGTTCAACATGGCTCATTATCAGAGAAATGCAAATCAAAACCACTATGAGGTACCATTTCACGCCAGTCAGAATGGCTGTGATCCAAAAGTCTACAAGCAATAAATGCTGGAGAGGGTGTGGAGAAAAGGGAACCCTCTTACACTGTTGGTAGGAATGCAAATTAGTGCAGCCACTATGGAGAAAAGTGTGGAGATTCCTTAAAAAACTGGAAATAGAACTGCCTTATGATCCAGCAATCCCACTGCTGGGCATACACACTGAGGAAACCAGAAGGGAAAGAGACACGTGTTCCCCAATGTTCATCACAGCACTGTTTATAATAGCCAGGACATGGAAGCAACCTAGATGTCCATCAGGAGATGAATGGATAAGAAAGCAATGGTACATATACACAATGGAGTATTACTCAGCCATTAAAAAGAACACATTTGAATCAGTTCTAATGAGGTGGATGAAACTGGAACCTATTATACAGAGTGAAGTAAGTCAGAAAGAAAAACACCAATACAGTATACTAATGCATATATATGGAATTTAGAAAGATGGTAAGAATAACCCTGTATACGAGACAGCAAAAGAGACACTGTTGTATAGAACAGTCTTTTGGACTTTGTGGGAGAGGGAGAGGGTGGGATGATTTGGGAGAATGGCATTGAAACATGTATAATATCATATATGAAAGGAGTCACCAGTCCAGGTTCAATGCATGATACTGGATGCTTGGGGCTGGTGCACTAGGATGACACAGAGTGATGGTATGGGGAGGAAGGAGGGAGGAGGGTTCGGGATGGGGAACACATGTATACCTGTGGTGGATTCATTTTGATATATGGCAAAACCAATAAAATATTGTAAAGTTAAAAAAAATAAAATTAAATTAATTAAAAAAAATCTGCAGTAGTCAGTTTTAAATATGGGTGTATCCAATTAATATCCCCTAATAATTTCTGGAAATCATTTGAATTTAGTAAACGAGTTCTCCGCAGCTGCAAAGGGGCATGACTCACTGTATGGGTATTTACTACCCTCCCTAAATAAGAAAAAGGAGGATTTACTTGTATCTTATCTGGAGCTATCTTTAAACCCCAGCTTTCCAAGTCCTCAATCAATTCAGATAAAATTTGTTGCAACAAGGCTCTGTCCTTATGAGCTGCCAAAATATCATCCATATAATGTATCAAATATAGATCTTTATACTTTCCTCTAACATTCTGCACAGCTTGGTCTACAAATTTCTGACACAAGGTGGGGCAATTTTTCATTCCCTGAGGCAAAACCTTCCATTGAAACCTTCTATAGGGCTGTTTTAAATTAGCTAAAGGGAGACTGAAAGCAAACCATTTACAATCCTGATCAGCCAGGGGAATGGTAAAGTAACAATCCTGTATATCTATAACTATCATGTTATACTGAAAAGGCACAGCCACTGGGGAAGGGAGGCCTGGCTGGAGGGCCCCTATGTCTTCCATAGTTGTGTTTACAGCTCTCAAATCTTGTAACAATCTCCATTTTCCTGATTTTTTCTTAATAACAAAAAATAGGAGTATTCCAGGGGCTATTAGAAGGTTCTATATGTTGTTCCATAACTAAATCCTCAGCTGCCTGTAACCTTTCAGCTGTTAAAGGCGATTGCTCTACCCTTACCGGATCATCAGATTTCCAGGTAATAGGGTCAGCAGCAAGAGCAACAGCCTCTAGAATAAATTTGAATTTCCCAGACCTTCTCTGTTCTTGTTAGGAACCACCTCTAATGGCGAAACAATTCCCTGCTGATCTTTACCAAGCCGCTTATCAGGATTATACCTGATTTGCAGCATTTGATTAGTAACCTTTTCATCTGGGCTATATAAAAGCATTCCCATCTTAGATAATATATCTCTCCCCCATAAAGAAAAAGGTACTGAAGGAACCACATATGGACAAAAAGTGCCTAGTGTCCCCTTCTCATCTGACCATGTCAAAATTTGTGAGCTGTTAGCAACCGAAGGCACTGACCCTATTCCTGCCAGGCTGGCACTGGTCAAGCATGTCAGCCAGGACGAGAGCCAATCTTTTCCAGCAATGCAAGAGATGTCTGCTCCAGTATCTAAGAGCCCTGACATTTTATTTTCTTGAATTAAAACATCTTTTAAAGGCCTAGAAGCTGTAATTTCCTGCACTCAAAAAGCTAGATCACTAGATCCAAATCCTCTGGGGCCCCTAGCTTGAGAAGTCAAGGTTTTTCCTGTCTGATAATAAGGTAAAAGCAAAAGCTGTGCTATTCTTTGACCTTTATTAATTTGCAGTTTTAGTAGGTGGCGAGATCAAAAGTTTAATTTCCCCAGTATAATCAGAATCTACTATACCAGGCACCACCAAAATTCCTTGAAGGGAAAGCAAGCTACGCCCCAGCACAAGTTCTACAATGCCCTCAGGTAGGGGACCAGCCACTCCCATTGGAATCAGAGTAACCCGCACGTCAGGGGTTAATATTGTTGCGGTGGTGGAACTGAGGTCCAGTCCTACGCTACCTGGGGTTGCTCTGAGGAGTTCTGCAATACAGCTGCCCCTATTGTTGTCTGGGGCCGGGGCTTCCCCTGCTGCCCATTTCCCTGAAACTGGGAAAAATTACCTCCCTGTACTTGGGGGGGTGAGCGTAGTTCCATCCTTATGAAATTTAGATCTGCAGTCTTTGGCCTAATGATACCTTTTCTGGCATTGGGGGCAAAGTGCCTTTGGGGGGTTGGTATTAGTCTGTATTGGCACGGCTTGTTGTCCCTGCTTGGCAGGACATTGCGGGCAAAAATGCCCCATTTGGTCACAAGAGAAACATTTTTTATTTGTAGAATCCTTTCCATTAGGATTAATTTTTTTTTTTTTTTTTTTTTTTTTAGCCTGAGTGAGGCCCCCTGAAGGGGTTTTCTCCAAGGAGCAGGCTCTGTATATTGTACATATATCTTCTTTAAAAGCTCCTTTGTTTAAATAAATAATAATAATAAAAAAAAAAACCTCTTTATCTTTCTCAGCCTTAGGCAGTGCTCTAGGAGGCTTTGGAGGCAAAGTGGGGGAACTCCTGGGCCCTGGGAGGCACAAGTGGAGGTGGCAGCGATTGCCTTAAATCAGAAAGTGGTGGATGAATTTTTAAAGGTTTGCATAGAGGGGGAGGGGGTTCGCCAGGGCACCCGGCCGCAGCGTCCTGTAAGCTCTCTCCTTCCTCAGGAGGTAGAGCACAGTCTCCCTCCTTTTCTTTGTCAATGGCAGAAAACATGATCTGCACAGAAGGTGGAGACCCACCACTATCCACTGCTATAGCCTCCCCCATAGGCTATCTAACAGCCTCATGACAGGGGTCCAGGACATTTCTAATCATATTCCACAGAGCAAAAGCATCTACAGGAAACTTTTCTGGCCCAAACAAAGTATAAAGCAAACGTAGAAATTTGGACAGTCTTCCTGTGCTAACTTTAACACCTCTATGGGCTAACATATAAAGTAATATTTCAATAAACATTTGTCTATTCTTAGATGCAGAGAAACCCTTTCTTCTAGAGAATATTCTTATTCATTCTGTACCCTCCTCACCCTGCCTAAACTGCAGAGGGGTGCTGGCCACCCACAGGTACAATCCTAACCGTCCCGCATTACAATTTCAGATTACTTACTCTTCAGTGTCCCCTGTTCCGGGCGCCACTTGCCAGAGTCCAGCTCCAGCAGCCAGGGATTCAACCTGAAGAAATGAACGGTGTCGGTGACGAGGCAGCCTCACAGTTTTCTTTTGGACTGCCTGTTTATTTCAAGTTTAAGATTCTGTTTTATACTTGTACAAAAACATTAAGCCAGAGGTTTGACATTTTCAGTCCCCCCGGCCCCCCTAACAGATTTATTATCTCCATAAATCATTGTTGCTCTTCAAACAGAATTCCTGCTTCAGTGATTCTCTCAGAATCAGCCTTATCATCTATTATCTACCTCCACTAATGTGTCCTATATTTAACTTGTGATTACATTGTAGCTCATGCTACATTCCTCAGTTTACTACTTATCTTCCTAAATCCTGTTTGCCCCTGAGCTCACTATCTCCTAAAAAGGCTTCTAGAAGTAGTGTCTAAAAATTCCTAACTTCTATAAACTATAGTAAAATATGCTAACGTTACAACATTCCTTAAATCTTTAACTTCTAACTATTTTAATTATTTCTAAGCCCTAAATTCAGTAAACACCTTTGCCATAAACATTCTCCTCACAAATAGGCTTCAGATAGCAATCCCTCCCATTGCCTCAAGCTATGGCCTATGTGCTCATCCTGGAACACTCTTTTGTAAAAGTCCTTGAACAAATGTCAATGATTAACTTTATAAATTATTTCTGAGCACAGCTGCAGAAGTCTTTGTGCCTTCTCATGCTCCTTTCAAGAACAATAAGCACCTTAATATTGCTTTTCAGTCAACTCAGCCGAGGAGAGGAAAAGACAAGTCAGAATTACAAGGCCTAACTCCTTATATCCTGGGTCCAAGCCTGTGGAATGAGGAGAGGGGCCTGGGGGCCGTGCCTCCATTTTGTAAGTAATGCCTAATGCGGCTCCTGACAGGTATTCCCATCTCTTTCAGAATTTTCCACAGTTTATTGTGATCCACAAAGTCAAAGGCTTTGGCATAGTCAATAAAGCAGAAATATATGTTTTTCGGGAATTCTCTTGCTTTTTCCATGCTCTAGCGGATGTGGACAATTTAATCTCTGGTTCCTCTGCCTTTTCTAAAACCAGCTTGAACATCTGGAAGTTCACAGTTCACATATTGCTGAAGCCTGGCCTGGAGAATTTTGAGCATTACTTTACTAGCGTGTGAGATGAGTGCAATTGTGCAAAGAATGCTCAAGAATACTTTGAGCATTCTTTGACATTGCCTTTCTTTGGGATTGTAATGAAAATTGACTTTTCCAGTCCTGTGGCCACTGCTGAGTTTTCCAAATTTGCTGGCATATTGAGTGCAGCACTTTCACAGCATCATCTTTCAGGATTTGAAATAGCTCCACTGGAATTCCATCACCTCCACTAGTTTTGTTCGTAGTGATGCTTCCTTCCTAAGGCCCACTTGATTTCACATTCCAGGATGTCTGGCTCTAGGTGAGTGACCACACCATCGTGATTATCTTGGTCATGGAGATCTTTTTTGCACAGTTCTTCTGTGTATTCTTGCCACCTCTTCTTAATATCTTCTGCTTCTGTTAGGTCCATACCATTTCCGTCCTTTATTGAGCCCATCTTTGCATGAAATGTTCCCTTGGTATCTCTAATTTTCTTGAAGAGATCTCTAGTCTTTCCCATTCTGTTGTTTTCCTCTATTTCTTTGTATTGATCACTGAGGAAGGCTTTCTTATCTCTTCTTGCTATTCTTTGTAACTCTGCATTCAGATGCTTGTACTTTTCCTTTTCTCCTTTGCTTTTCACTTCTCTTCTTTTCACAGATATTTGTCAGGCCTCCCCAGACAGCCATTTTGCTTTTGGCATTTCTTTTCCATGGGGATGGTCTTGATCCCTGTCTCCTGTACAATGTCACCAATGTCACCTAGTTCATCAGGAGCTCTATCTCTCAAATCTAGTCCCTTAAATCTATTTCTCAATTCCACTGTATAATCATAAGGAATTTGATTTTAGGTCATACCTGAATGGTCTAGTGGTTTTCCATGCTTTCTTCATTTTAAGTCTGAATTTGGCAATAAGGAACTCATTATCTGAGCCACAGTCAGCTCCTGGTCTTGTTTTTGCTGACTGTATAGCCATCTTTGGCTGCAAAGAATATAATCAATCTGATTTCGGTTTTGACCATCTGGTGATGTCCATGTGTAGAGTCTTCTCTTGTGTTGTCAGAAGAGGGTTTTGCTATGACCAGTGAGTTCTCTTGGAAAAACTCTATTAGCCTTTGCCCTGCTTCACTTTGTATTCCATGGCCAAATTTGCCTGTTACTCCAGGTGTTTCTTGACTTCCTACTTTTGCATTCCAGTCCCCTGTAATGAAAAGGACATCTTTTTTGGATATTAGTTCTAAAAGGTCTTGTAAGTCTTCATAGAACCGTTCAACTTCAGCTTCTTCAGCACTATTAGTTGGGGCATAGGCTTGAATTACTGTGATATTGAATGGTTTGCCTTGGAAATGAACAGAGATCATTCTGTCATTTTGAGATTGCATCCAAATACTGCATTTCAGACTCTTTTGTTGACCATGATGGCTACTCCATTTCTTCTAAGGGATTCCTGCCCACAGTAGTAGATATCATGGTCATCTGAGTTAAATTCACCCATTCCAGTCCATTTTAGTTTGCTGATTCCTAGAATGTCGACCTTCACTCTTGCCATCTCCTGTTTGACCGCTTCCAATTTGTCTTGATTCATGGACCTAACATCCCAGGTTCCTATGCAATATTGCTCTTTACAACATCGGACTTTGCTTCTGTAACCAGTCAGATCCACAACTGGGTATTGTTTTTGCTTTAGCTCCATCCCTTCATTCTTTCTGGAGTTATTTCTCCACTGATCTCCAGTAGCATATTGGGCACCTACTGACCTGGGGAGTTCCTCTTTCAGAATCCTATCATTTTGCCTTTCCATACTGTGTATGGGGTTCTCAGGGCAAGACTCTTGGAGTGACTGAGAGGAGCTACCCCATTTCTGAGGTCACGAGTGGCAGCCAAGAGGAGCAACCCCACGTCCAATGAGCTGTGGCTGCACGGGAGCAGGAGGACCGAGAGGAGCTACTCCACGTTCAAGGTCAGGAGGGGTGGCTGTCAGGAGGTAAGTAGCAGTGGCTGCACTTCATTGGAGCAGCCGTGAAGACATACCCTACGTCCAAGGTAAGAGAAACCCAAGTAAGAGAGTAGGTGTTGCGAGAGGCATCAAAGGGCAGACACACAAACCATAATCACAGAAAACTAGTCAATCTAATTACACAGACCACAGCCTTGTCTAACTCAGTGAAACTAAGCCATGCCATCTGGGGCCACCCAAGATGGGTGGGTGATGGTGGAGAGGTCTGACAGAATGTGGTGCATGGAAATGGGAATGACAAACGACTTTAATATTCTTGCCTTGAGATCCCCATGAACAGTATGAAAAGGCAAAATGATCGGATACTGAAACAGGACTTACTCATCAGAGCATTGAAAATCATACCACGACCAGTGCAAAAGGCAGCTCAATGGCAAGCCACTACTACTTGAGTTTTTTTTTTTTTTCCCCATATAGTGTGAATCTCTTCCGATGACATCTTTAATCTCTCAAACCTAAGTAAAAGAAATGAAAGATACAGGCACAATAAAGGACAGAAACAGTATGGACCTAAAAGAAGCAGACAGTATTAAGAAGAGGTGGCAATAATATACAGAAGAACAATACAAAAAAGATCTTATACAAACTATACAAAAGAAAAAATAACCTTGATAGTGTGATTACTCACCTAGAGCCAGATATCCTGGAATGTAAATTCACATGGGCCTGAGGAAACATCACTATGAACAAAGCTAGTGGAGGTGATGGGATTCCAGTTGAACTATTTCAAATCCAAAAAAATGATGCTGTAAAAATGCAGCACTCAACATGCCAGGAAACATGGAAAACTCAGCAGTGACCACAGGACTGGAAAAGGTGTTTCCATTGCAATCCTAAAGAAAGGCAATGACAAAGAATATTCAATCTACCATACAATGGCACCCATCTCACACACTAGCAAAGGAATGCTCCAAATTCTCCAAGCTAGGCTTCAACAGTACATAAACTGAGAACGTCCATATATTCAAGCTGGATTTAACAAAGGCGGAGGAACCAGATACAAATTGCAAACATCCATTGGATCATAGAAAACCAAGAGAGTTCCAGAAAAACATTTACTTCTGCTTTATTGACCACACTAAAGCCGCTGACTGTGGGGATCAAAACAAACTCTGGAACATTCTTCAAGAGATCAGAATACAAAATCACCTTACCTGCCTCCAGAGAAATCAGTATGCAAGTCAAGAAGTAACCATTAGAACCGGACATGAAACAGCAGACAGGTTCTAAACTGAGAAAGGAGTGCAACAGCCTGTATAGGGTTACCCTTCTCTTTTAATTTATATGCAGAGTACATCTTGCAAAACGCTGTGCTGAATGAAGCACAAGGTGGTATCGAGATTGCTGGGAGACATCAATAACCTCAGATATGCAGATGACAACACCCTTATGGCAGGAAGCAAAGAGGAACTAAAGAGTTTCTTGATGAAAGTGAAAGAGGAGACTGAAAAAGCTGGTTTAAAACTCAACATTCAAAAAATGAAGATCATCGCATCTGGCCCCATCACTTCATGGCAAATAGATGTCAAACAGTGAAAACATTATCAGACTTTATTTTCTTGGGCTCCAAAATTACTGCAGATGGTAATTGCAGCCAGGAAATTAAAAGACTCTTCTCCCTGGAAGAAAAGCTCTGACGAATCTAGACACCATATGAAAAAGCAGAGACATTACATTGCTGACAAGGGTCTGTCTAGTCAAAGCTATGGTTTTTCCAGTAGTCATGTAAGAATGTGAGAGCTGGACAGTAAAGAAAGCTGAGCACCAAAGAAATGATGCTTTTAAACTGGGGTACTGGAGAAGACTCTTGGGAGTCTCTTGAAGTTCAAGGAGATGAAACCAGTCCATCCTAAAGGAAATCAGTCCTGAATATTCATTGAAAAGACTGATGCTGGAGCTGAAGCTCCAATACTTTGGCCACCTTATGTGAAAAACTGACTCATTGGAAAAGACCCAAATTCTGGGAAAGTTTGATTGCAGGAGGCCAAAGTGAAGGCAGAGAATGAGTAAGTTGGATGGCATCTCTGACTATATGTACAGGAGTTTGAGCAAGGGACGGGAGTTCGTGATGGACAGGAAAGCCATTAGAGAGTTCAGACAACTTCCTTTAGATGAAATGGAAGCACAGAGAGGTCATTCAACTTGCCTAAGATCAAACAGGTCAAATAACTTGCCTGAGATCACACAGCTCAGGTGCAGAAACACAGAGAGGTCAGAAGACTTGAGAAAATCCACACAGCTCCGAAGTGGGAACACAGGGAGGTCAGACAAGTTTTTTAAGATCACACAGCCCATAATGGTCAGCCAACGTGCCGAAGATCACATAGGTCAGAAGTGGAAGCACAGAGAGGTCAGGTACCTTGGACAAGATCACATAGCTTGTATGTGGAACAGCAGAAAGGTCAGCAAACTTGCCTAAGATCATACAGCTCAAATGTGGAAGCCCAGAGATGTCAGCATCTTGCCTAAGACCACACAGCTCTGATGTGGAAGCACAGAGAGTTCAGGCAACTACCCTCAGATCTAACTGCTCAGAGGAGGAAGCAACAGAGGACAAGTAAGCCGCTAATATAACACACATCACAAGTGGAACCACAGAGCGATCAGACAAATTGCCTAAGATCACACAACTGACATGTGGAAGAACAGAGGTAGGGAACTTGCCTAAAATCACACAGCTCAAAAGTGTAAGCACAGAAAGGTCACTTCACTTACTGAAGATCTTACAGTTGAGATGTGGGAGTGCAGAGAGGTCAGGTAATTTCCCTAATATCAAACAGTTCAGATCTGGAAGCACAGAGAGGTCAGGCAACTTGCCTAAAATCACACAGCTCAGATGTGGAAGCACCGAGACCTCAGGCAACTTATGTAACATCACACAGCTCTAGTAGAAGCACAGAGAGGTCAGGAAACATGCCTAAGATCATACCACTCAAATGTGCAAGCACAGAGAAGTCATGAAACTTGCCTAAGAGCACACAACTCAAAGTGGAAGCACAGAGATATCAGAAATCTTGCATAAGATCACAAAGCTCAGAAATGGAGGCACAGAGATGTTAGGTAACTTTCCAGAATCACACAGATCATACGTGGAAGCACAAAGTGGTTAGGGAACTTCCGTAAGATCAAATATCTCAGAACTGGAAGAACAGTGAGTTCAGAAAACTTGAGTAATATCACACAGTTCCTAAGGGGAAGAACAGGAGGTTAGAAAACTTATCTAAGATCATACAGCTCAGAAGTGGAAGCACAGAGAGGTCAGGATACTTGCCTAAGATCATAGAGCTCAGATATGGAAGCACAGAGACGTCAGGCAATTTGACAAAGAACACAGATCATAAGTGGAAGCACAGAGAGATCAGGCAACTTACCTAAGTTCACACAGTTCAGAAATGGAAGCAAGGAGGTTAGCAAACTTGCCTAAGATTACACAGCTCAGATGCGGAAGCACAGAAAGTTTAGGCAACTTGCCTAAGTTCACACAGCCCAGATATGTAAGAATGGCACATACAGGCAACTTGGCTAAGATCACAGAGCTCAGAAGTGAAAGAACAGAGAGGCCAGGCAACATGCCTAAGATCACACAGCTGAGCTATGAAAGCACAGACAGGTTAGGCTACTTGCCTCCGATGGGATGGGTGCAATCTCAAAAATGACAAAAGATCCCTTTGTTTCCAAGGGAAATCATTCAATATCACAGTAATCCAAGTCTACGCCCCAATGACCAACGTCAAAGAAGCTGAAGTTGAATGGTTCTATGAATACTTACAAGATCTTCTAGAACTAACACCAAAAAAGATGACCTTTTTGTCCAGATTTCCTGGAATGCAAAAGCAAGATGTCAAGATATACCTGCCATACCAAGCAAGTTTGGCCTTGCAGTAAAAAATGAAAAGCAGGGCGAAGACTAATAGAATTTTGCCAAGAGAATGCACTGGTCATAGGAAACAACTTCTTCCAACAACACCAGAGACGACAGAAAACATGGACCTCATCTGATGGTCAATACCAAAGTTAGAATGATTGTGTTTCTTGTAGCCGAAGATGGAGAAACTCTATACAGTGAGCAAAAAGAAGACGTGGAGCTGACTCTGGCTCAAATCATGAACTACTGATTGCCAAATTCAGACTTAAACTGAAGAAATAGGGAAAACCATGAGACAATTCAGGTACAACCTACATCAAATCCCTTACAGTTTTACAGTGGAAGTGACAGATAGATTCATGGGATTAAATCTGATAGACAGAGTGCAGGAAGAACTATGGACAGAGGTTCATGATATTGCAAAGGATGCGGTGATCAAGACCATTCCTGTGAAAGAAACTGAAAAAAGCAAAATTGTTGTCTGAGGAGGCCTTACAAATAAGTGAGCAAAGAATAGAAATGAAAGGCAAAGGAGAAAATGAAAGATATACCCATCTGAATGCAGAGTTCCAAAGAATAACAAGGAGAGATAAGAAAGCCTCCTCAGTGATCAGTGCAAAGAAATAGAAGGAAAAAATTGAATGGGAAAGAACAGCAACCTCTTCAAGAAAATTACAGATATCACAGGGAATATTTCATGCAAATAAAGGCACAATAAAACACAGAAACTTTATGGACTTAACAGAAGCAGAAGATATTAAGAAGAGGGCAAGGGACAGTCCTAAAATGGTGGAGGAATAGGACGGGGAGACCACTTTCTCCCCCACAAATTCATCAAAAGAACATTTGAACGCTGAGTAAATTCCACAAAACAACTTCTGAATGCCGGCAGAGGACATCAGGCACCCAGAAAATCAGCCCATTGTCTTTGAAAGGAGATAGGAAAAAATATAAAAGACAAAAAGAGAGGCAAAAGAGGTAGGGATGGAGCTCTGTCCTGGGAAGGGAGTCTTAAAAAAGAGAGAAGTTTCCAAACACCAGGAAACACTCTCACTGCCGAGTCTGTGATGAGCCTTGGAACCACAGAGGGCAACATAATTAGGAGGAAAAATAAATAAATAATTAAACCCACAGGTTATGTGCCCAACGTTAACTCCCCCAGCAGAGAAGCAGCACAGACGTCTGCATCCACCACTAGCAAGTGGGGGCTGGGCAGGGAGGCGCGGGCTGCATTGCTTAGAGTAAAGACCAGGCCTGAATGCCCCGAGGGAAATCTGAGGGAACTAACTTGGGCTAGCAAACCAAACTGTGGGATAGCTATCATGCGAAAAGCCCTAACCTAAGACACCGTCAGGCCTGCTCACAGAACAAAAGACTGAGCAGAGCTAGCCGGCTGCAGGCCAGCCTATCCCCCTCCAGTGACAGGCAGGTGAGGGCAGCCAGAGCTGGAAGGGGGCAATCACAGCCCCAGCAAGGCATTATCTACCAAACTGCAAGCAGGCTTCATTGCTAACCAAGACTTCTTGGGATTCTGAACGGTCAACATCCCCTGAGAATGTACACCGGTTGTACACCCAGAAAACCTAGTGGCAGGGACAGGAGAGGCGATAAGTCGCAGCAACCGTGCTCACCAAACAAATGGTGACCTGAGCTGCTCAGATCTGGGAAGGGCACAAAACGCAGGCCCAACTGAGTCTGCACCTCTGAGGACTACCTGAGTACCTGAACCTGAGTGGCTTAGACCTGGGAAGTGCATACAACGCAGGGCCAGCCTCAGACATTTGCCGACAGAGCAACCTAGAGCCTAAGCAGTGTAGACAGGGAAAGCACACACGCCCTGAGCGGGGGCAAACCCAGTTTGGCCGAGACACTGTGAGCACACTCCAGTGTTATTTGTTTGCAGCGTCCCTCCCTCCCCACAGCAGGACTGAACAAGTGAGCCTAAAAAAGTGTCCACCACTGCCCCCTTGTGTCAGGGTGGAAATTAGACACTGAAGTGACCAGCAAACAGGAAGCTAAAACAGAGGGAACCTCCTTGGAAGTGACAGGTGTAATAGATTAAAACCCTGGGTTAGCACCAACTACATAGGAAGGGGCCTACAGATCTTGAGAAATATAAGCTGGATCAAGAAACTATCCGAAAATGAACTGACCCCCTCACTGCCCACAACAACACCAGAGAAAGTTCTAGATATATTTTTACTATTTTTTTACTATCACTCTTTGATTAATTTTTTTATTTTTAAGTCCTCCATTACTTCTTTAATTTTCATTTTTATAACCTATTATTACTTTGCATAAAAAAGAGACCCTATTTTTAAGCAAAATTTATATGTATATATATATTAGAATTTTTGTGACTTTGTTTTTATTTTAATTTTTTTGTTAATATTGTATTTTTGAAAATCCAACTTCTACACTAGATTTTTAATCTTTGCTTTTTGGCATTTGTTATCAACTTTGTACCTTTAAGAACCCAATCTTCAGTACCCATTTTTACTTGGGAGCGAGATTACTGGCTTGATTGCTCTCTCCCCCTTTAGACTCTCCTTTTTCTCCACCAGGTCGCCTCGATCTCCTCCCTCCCCCTTCTCTTCTCTATACAACTCTGTGAATCTCTTTGTGTGTTCCAGACGGTGGAGAACACTTAGGGAACTGATTACTGGCTGGATCCGTCTCTCTCCTTTTGATTTCCCCCTTTATCCTCCTGGCCACCTCTGTCTCCTTCCTCCCTCTTCTCTTCTCTGTATAACTCCGTGAACATCTCTGAGTGGTCCAGTTGTGGGGTGCATATAAGGAATTGATTACTGGCTAGGTTGCTCTCTCCTATTTTGATTCCACCTCATCTCATTTGGGTCACCTCTAACTCCCTCCTTCCTCTTCTCTTCTCTATGTAACTCTGTGAAACTCTCTGGGTATCCCTCACTGTGGAGAAAATTTTCATCTTCAACAACAGTGCTGTATAGATGGAGAAGTCTTGAGGCTACTGTAAGAATAAGATTGAAAACCAGAAGCAGGAGGCTTAAGTCCAAATCCTGAGAACACCAGAGAACTCCTGACTCCAGGGAACATTAATCGACGGGAGCTCATCAAACGCCTCCAAACCTACCCTGAAACCAAGCACCACCCAAGGGCCAACAAGTTCCAGAGCAAGACATACCATGCAAATTCTCCAGCAACACAGGGACATAGCCCTGAGCTTCAATGTACAGACTGCCCAAACTCACTCCAAAAGCATTGACATCTCATAACTCATCACTGGACACTTCATTGCACTCCAGAGAGAAGAAATCCAGCTCCACCCACCAGAACACCGACACAAGCTTCCCTAACCAGGAAACCTTGACAGGCCACCCATACAACCCCACCCACAGTGAGGAAACTCCACAATAAAGAGAAGTCCTCAAACTGCCAGAATACAGAAAAGCCACCCCAAACAGAGCAATATAAACAAGATGAAGAGACAGAGGAATACCCAGCAGGTAAAGGCACAGGATAAATGCCCAGCAAACCAAACAAAAGAGGAAGAGATAGGGAATCTACCCAATAAAGAATTCCAAATAATGATAGTGAAAATGATCCAAAATCTTGAAATCAAAATGGAATCACAGATAAAAAGCCTGGAGACAAGAATTGAGAAGATGCAAGAAAGGTTTAATAAAGACCTAGAAGAATAAAAAAGAGTCATATATAATGAATATAATGAATATAATGAATAATGCAATAAATGAGATCAAAAACACTCTGGAGGGAACAAATAGTAGAATAAAGGAGGTAGAAGATAGGATTAGTGAGGTAGACGATAGAATGGTAGAAATAAATGAATCAGAGAGGAAAAAAGAAAAACGAATTAAAAGAAATGAGGACAACCTCACAGATCTCTGGGACAATGTTAAACACCCCAACATTCAAATTGTAGAAGTCCCAGAAGAAAAAGACAAAAAGAAAGACCATGAGAAAATACTTGAGGAGATAATAGTTGAAAACTTCCCTAAAATGGGGAAGGAAATAATCACCCAAGTCCAAGAAACCCAGTCTCAAACAGGATAAACCCAAGGTGAAACACCCCAAAACACATATTAATCACATTAACAAAGATCCAACACAAAGAAAAATATTAAAAGCAGTGAGGGAAAAACAACAAATAGCACACAAGGGGATTCCATAAGGACAACAGCTGATCTTTCAATAGAAAATCTTCAGGCCAGGAAGGAATGGCAGGACATACCTATAGTGATGAAAGAAAATAACCTACAGCCCAGATTACTGTACCCAGCAAGGATCTCATTCAAATATGAAGGAGAAATCAAAAGCTTTACAGACAAGTGAAAACTGAGAGAATTCAGCACCAGCAGACCAGTTCTCCAACAAATGCTAAAGAATTTTCTCTAGACAGGAAACCCAAAAATCGTGTATAAACAAACTTGAACCCTAAATAATAAAGTAAATGGCAATGGGATCATACTTATCAATAATTGCCTTAAGTGTAAATGGGTTGAATGCCCCACCAAAAGACAAAGACTGGCTGAATGGATACAAAAACAAGACCCTTATATATGTTGTCTACAAGAGACCCACCTTAAAACAAGGGACACATGCAGACTGAAAGTGAAGGGCTGGAAAAAGTTATTCCACACAAATAGAGACCAAAAGAAAGCAGGAATAGCAATACTCATATCAGATAATATAGACTTTAAGACAAAGGCTGTGAATAGAGACAAAGAAGGACACTACATAATGCTCAAAGGATTAATCCAAGAAGAATATATAACAATTATAAATACATATGCACCCAACATAGGAGCACCACAGTATGTAAGACAAATGCTAGCAAGTATGAAAGGGGAATTTAACAATAACACAACAACAGTGGGAGACTTTAATACCCCACTCACATCTATGGATAGATCAACTAAACAGAAAATTAACAAGGAAACACAAACTATAAATGATACAATAGAAGTTAGACCTAATTGATATTTATAGGACATTTCACCCCCAAAAAATGAATTTCACCTTTTTCTCAGGTGCACACGGAACCTTCTCCAGGATAGATCACATCCTGGGCCATAAATCTAGCCTTGGTAAATTCAAAAAAATTGAAATCATTCCAAGCATCTTTTCTGACCACAATGAAGTAAGATTAGATCTCAATTACAGGAGAAAAAATATTAAAAATTCCAACATATGGAGGCTGAACAACACACTGCTGAATAACCAACAAATCACAGAAGAAATCAAAAAAGAAATCAAAATGTGCATAGAAATGAATGAAAATGAAAACACAACAACCCAAAACCTGTGGGACACTGTAAAAGCAATGCTAAAGGGAAGGTTCATAGCAATACAGGCATACCTCAAGAAACAAGAAGAAAGTCAAATAAATAACATAACTCTACACCTAAAGTAACTAGAAAAGGAAGAAATGAAGAACACGAGGGTTCGTAGAAGGGAAGAAATCTTAAAAATTAGGGCAGAAATAAATGCAAAAGAAACAAAAGAGACCATAGCAAAAATCAACAAAGACAAAAGATGATTATTTGAGAGGATAAATAAAACTGACAAACCATTAGCCAGACTCATCAAGAAACAAATGGAAAAAAATCAAATCAATAAAATTAGAAATGAAAATTGGCAGACCACAACAGACAACACAGAAATGCAAAGGATCATAAGAGACTACTATCAGCAATTATATGCCAATAAAATGGACTATTGAAAGAAATGGACAAATTATTCATTTCAGTTCAATTCAGTTGCTCAGTCCTGTCCTGCTCTTTGTGACACCATGAATTGCAGCATGCCAGGCGTCCGTGTTCATCACCAACTCCCGGAGTTCACTCAAACTCACGTCCATCGAGTCAGTGATGCCATCCAGCCATCTCATCCTCTGTCGTCCGCTTATCCTCCTGCCCCCAAACCCTCCCAGCATCAGAGTCTTTTCCAATGAGTCAACTCTTCAATGAGGTGGCCAAAGTATTGGAGTTTCAGCTTTAGGATCATTCCTTCCAAAGAACACCCAGGGCTGATCTCCTTTAGAACGGACTGGTTGGATCCCCTTGGAGTCCAAGGGACTCTCAAGAGCCTTCTCCAACACCACAGTTCTAAAGCATCAATTCTTTGGCACTCAGCTTTCTTCACAGTCCAACTCTCACATCCATACATGACCACTGGAAAAACCATAGCCTTGACTAGATGGACCTTTGCTGGAAAAGTACTGTGTCTGCTTTTTAATATGCTATCTAGATGGGTCATAACTTTCCTTCCAAGGAGTAAGCATCTTTTAATTTCATGGCTGAAGTCACCATCTGCAGTGATTTTGGAGCCCCCCAAAATAAACTCTGACACTGTTTTCACTGTTTCTCCATCTATTTCCCATGAAATGAAAGGGCCAATGCTATGATCTTAGTTTTCTGAATGTTGTGCTTTAAGCCAACATTTTTACTTTCTTCTTTCACTTCCTTCAAGAGGCTTTTTAGTTCCACTTCACTTTTTGCCATAAGGGTGGTGTCATCTGCATATCTGAGGTTATTGATATTTCTCCCAGCAATCTTGATTCCAGCTTGTGCTTCTTCCAGCCCAGCGATTCTCATGATGTACTCTGCATATAAGTTAAATAAGCAGGGTGACAATATACAGCCTGATGTACTCCTTTTCCTATTTGGAACCAGTCTGTTGTTCCATGTCCCATTCTAACTGTTGCTTCTTGACCTGCATATAGGTTTCTCAAGAGGCAGGTCAGGTGGTCTGGTATTCCCATCTCTTTCAGAATTTTACACAGTTTATTGTGATCCACAAAGTCAAAGGATTTGGCATAGTCAATAAAGCAGAAATAGATGTTGTTCTGGAACTCTCTTGCTTTTTCCATGATCCAGAGGATGTTGGCAATTTGATCTCTGGTTCCTCTGCCTTTTCTAAAACCACCTTGAACATCTGGAAGTTCATGGTTCACGTATTGCTGAAGCCTGGCTTGGAGAATTTTGAGCATTACTTTATTAGTGTGTGAGATGACTGCAATTGTGTGGTAGTTAGAGCATTCTTTGGCATTGCCTTCCTTTGGGATTGGAATGAAAACTGACCTTTTCCAGTCCCATGGCCACGGCTGTTTTCCAAATTTGCTTGCATGTTGAATGCAGCACTTTCACAGCATCATCTTTCAGGATTTGAAATAGCTCAACTGGAATTCCATCACCTCCATTAGATTTGTTCATAGTGATGATTTATAAGGCCCACTTGATTTCACATTCCAGGATGTCTGGCTCTAGGTGAGTGATCATACCATGATTATCTTGGTTGTGAAGATATTTTTGTACAGTTCCTCTGTGTATTCTTGCCACCTCTTCTTAATATCTTCTGCTTCTGTTAGGTCCATACCATTTCTGTCCTTTATCAAGCCTATCTTTGGATTAAATGTTCCCTTGGTATCTCTAATTTCCTGAAGAGATCTGTAGTCTTTCCCATTCTGCTGTTTTCCTCTATTTTTTTGCATTGATTAATGAGGAAGGCTTTCTTATATCTCCTTGCTATTTGGAACTCTGCATTCAGATGCTTATATCTTTCTTTTTCTCCTTTGCTTTTCACTTCTCTTCTTTTCACAGCTATTTGTAAGGCCTCCCCAGACAAACCTCTGTCCATAGTTCATCAGGCACTCTATCTATCAGATCTAGTCCCTTAAATCTATTTCTCACTTCCACTGTATAATCATAAGGGATTTGATTTAGATCATTCTTGAATGGCCTAGTGGTTTTCCCTACTTTCTTCAATTTAAGTCTGAATTTGGCAATAAGGAGTTCATGATCTGAGCCACAGTCACCTTCCAGTCTTTTTTTTTGCTGACTGTATAGAGCTTTTCCATCTTTGCCTACAAATAATATAATCAATCTGATTTCGTTGTCGACCATCTGGTGATGTCCACGTGTAGAGTCTTCTCTTCTGTTGTTGGAAGAGGGTATTTACTATGACCAGTGCAATCTCTTGGCAAATCATTATTAGCCTTAGCCCTGCTTCATTCCATATTTCAAGGCCAAATTTGCCTGTTACTCCAGGTGTTTCTTGACTTCCTACTTTTACATTCCAGTCCCCTATAATGAAAGGGGCATCTTTTTTGGGTGTTAGTTCTAAAAGGTCTTGTAGGTCTTCATAGAACTGTTCAACTTCAGCTTCTTCAGCACTACTAGTTGGGGCATAGGCTTGAATTACTGTGATATTGAATGATTTGCCTTGGAAATCAACAGAGATCATTCTGTCTTTTTGAGACTGCATCCAAGTACTGCATTTTGGACGCTTTTGTTGACCATGATGGCTACTCCATTTCTTCTAAGGGATTCCTGCCCACAGTAGTAGATATCATGGTCATCTGAGTTAAATTCACCCATTCCAGTCCATTTTAGTTCACTGATTCCTAGAATGTTGACGTTCACTCTTGCCATCTCCTGTTTGACCACTTCCAATTTGCCTTGATTCATGGACCTAACATTCCAGGTTCCTGTGCAATATTGCTCTTTACAGCATTGGACCTTGCTTCTATCACCAGTCACATCCACAACTGGGTATTGTTTTTGCTTTGGCTCCATCCCTTCATTCTTTCTGGAGTTAGTTATTTCTCCACTGATCTCCAGTAGCATATTGGGCACCTACCGACCTGCAGAATTCCTCTTTCAATATCCTATCATTTTGCCTTTTCATACTGTTCATGGGGTTCTCAAGGCAAGAATACTGAGGTGGTTTGCCATTCCCTTCTCTAGTGGACCACATTGTATCAGACCTCTCCACCATGACATGCCCGTCTTGGGTGACCCCACACAGCATGGCTTAGTTTCCTTGAGTTAAACAAGGCTGTGGTCTGTGTGATAATTTTGACTAGTTTTCTGTGATTATGGTTTCAGTGTATCTGCCCTCTGATGCCCTCTTGCAACACCTACCATCTTACTTGGGTTTCTCTTACCTTGTACATGGAGTATCTCTTCATGGCTGCTCCAGCAATGCGCAGCCATTGCTCCTTACCTTGGATGAGGGGTATCTCCTAACCACCACTCTTCCTGACCTTGAACGTGGGGTTGCTCCTCTTGGCCCTCCTCCTCCCGTGTAGCCATGGCTACTTGCACGTGGGGTAGCTCCTCCTGGCCGCTGCTTCTGGCCTCAGGCAGTGGGTAGCTCCTCCCAGCCACCACCCCTGACCTCGGACTTGGGGTAGGTCCTCTCTGTTGCTTTTGCGCCATCTCAGACTGACAGTCTCGGCCACTGCCTCTGACCTCAGACTCGGGGTAGCAGTACGTTGCAGAGTTAGAAGTGTACAACTTCACAAAACTGAACCAGGAGAAAATAGAAAATCTTAAGAAACCCATCACAAGCAAGGAAATTGAAACTGTAATCAGAAATCTTCCAGCAAACAAAAGCCCAGGTCCAGATGGCTTCACAGCTGAATTCTACCAAAAATTTAGAAAAGAGATAACACCTATCCTCAAACTCTTCCAAAAAATTGCTGAAGAAGGTAAACTTCCAAACTTATTCTATGAGGCCATCATCACCCTAATACCAAAACGTGACAAGGATGCCACAAAAAAAGAAAATTACAGGCCAATATCACAGATGAACATATAGGCAAAAATCCTTAACAAAATTCTAGCAATCAGAATCCAACAACACATTAAAAAGATCATACATCTTGACCAAGTGAGCTTTATCCCAGGGATGTAAGCATTCTTCAGTATCTGCAAATCAATGTAATACACCACATTAACAAATTGAAAAATAAAAACGATATGATTATCTCAATAGATGCAGAGAAAGAGTTTGACAAAATTCAACATTCATTTATGATAAAAACTCTCCAGAAAGCAGGAATAGAAGGAACATACCTCAACATAATAAAAGCTATATATGACAAACCCACAGCAAACATTATTCTCAATGGGGAAAAATTGAAAGCATTTCCCCTAAAGTCAGGAAGAAGACAAGGGTGTCCACTCTTACCACTACTATTCAACATAGTTTTGGAAGTTTTGGCCACAGCAATCAGAGCACAAAAAGAAATAAAAGGGATCCAAACTGGAAAAGAAGAAATAAAACTCTCACTGTTTCCAGATGACATGATCCTCCACATAGAAAACCCTAAAGACTCGACCAGAAAATTACTAGAGCTAATTAATATATATAGTACAGTTGCAGGACATAAAATTAACACACAGAAATCCCTTGCATTCCTATACACTAACAATGAGAAAATAGAAAGAGAAATTAAGGGAAAATCCATTCACCATTGCAACAAAAAGAATAAAATACTTAGGGATATTTCTACCTAAAGAAACTAAAGACCTATATATAGAAAAGTATAAAACACTGGTGAAAGAAATCAAAGAGGACACTAATAGATGGAGAAATATACCGTGTTCATGGATTGGAAGAATCAATATAGTGAAAATGAGTATACTACCCAAAGCAATCTATAGATTCAATGCAATCCCTATCAAGCTACCAATGGTATTCTTCACAGAGCTAGAACAAATAATTTCACAGTTTCTATGGAAATACAAAAAAACCTCAAATAGCCAAAGCAATCTTGAGAAAGAAGAATGGAAATGGAGGAATGAACCTGCCTAACTTCAGGGTCTACTACAAAGCCAGTCATTAAGACAGTATCTTACTGGCATAAAGACAAAAATATAGATCAATGGAACAAAATAGAAAGCCCAGAGATAAATCCACGCACCTATGGACACCTTATCTTTGACAAAGGAGGCAAGAAAATATAATGGAGAAAAGACAATCTTTCTAACAAGTAGTACTGGGAAAAGTGGTCAACCACTTGTAAAAGAATGAAACTAGAACACTTTCTAACACCATACACAAAAATAAATTCAAAATGGATTAAAGATCTAAACGTAAGACCAGAAACCATAAAACTCCTAGAGGAGAACATAGGCAAAACACTCTCCGACATACATCACAGCAGGATCCTCTATGACCCACCTCCCAGAATAAAAGCAAAAATAAACAAATGGGACCTAGTTAAAATTAAAGGCTTCTGCACATGAAAGGAAATTATAAGCAAGGTAAAAAGACAGCCTTCAGAATGGTAGAAAATAATAGCAAATGAAGCAATTGACAAAGAATTAATCTCAAAAATATACAAGCAACTCCTGCAGCTCAATTCCAGAAAAATAAATGACCCAATCAAAAAATGGGCCAAAGACCTAAACGGACATTTCTCCAAAGAAGACATACAGATGGCTAACAAACACATGAAGAGATTCTCAACATCACTCATTCTCAGAGAAATGCAAATCAAAAGCACAATGAGGTACCCTTTCATGCCAGTCAGAATGGCTGCGATCCAAAAGTCTACAAGCAATAAATGCTGGAGAGGGTGTGGAGAAAAGGGAACCCTCTTTCACTGTTGGTGGGAATGCAAACTAGTACAGCCACTATGGAGAACAGTGTGGAGATTCCTTTAAAAACTGGAAATAGAACTGCCACATGACCCAGGAATCCCACTGCTGGGCATACACACCAAGGAAACCAGAATTGAAAGAGACACGTGTACCCAGTGTTCATTGCAGCACTGTTTATGATGGCCAGGACATGGAAGCAACCTAGATGTCCATCAGCAGATGTATGGATAAGAAAGCTGTGGTACATATACACAACGGAGTATTACTCAGCCATTAAAAAGAATACATTTGAATCAGTTCTAATGAGGTGGATGAAACTGGAGCTGATTATATAGAGTGAAGTAAGCCAGAAAGAAAAACACTAACACATATATATGGGATTTAGAAAGATGGTAACAATAACCCTGTATGCGAGACAGCAAAAGAGACACAAATGTATAGAACAGTCTTTTGGACTCTGTGGGAGAGGGCGAGGGTGGGATGATTTGGGAGAAGGGCATTGAAACATGTATAATATCATATGTGAAATGAATCGCCAGTCTAGGCTCGATGCATGATACAGCATGCTCAGATCTGGTGTACTGGGATGACCCAGAGGGATGTTATAGGGAGGGAGGTGGGAGGTGGGGTTCAGGATGGGAAACACGTGTACACCCATGGCAGATTCATATTGCTGTATGGCAAATCCAATACAATATTGTAAAGTAATTAGCCTCCAATTAAAATAAATAAATTTATATTAAAAAAAGAGGGCAAGAATACACAGAAGAACTATACAGAAAACTTCTTAATGACCCAGATAACCACGATGGTGTGATCACTCACCTAGAGCCAGACATCCTGAAATGCGAAGTCATGTGGGCCTTAGGAAGCATCACTATGAACAAAGCAAGTGGAGGTGATGAGATAGTTGAGCTATTTCAAATTCTGAAAGACATTGTTTTTAAAGTGCTGCACACAATATGCCAGCAAATTTGGAAAACTCAGCAGTGGCCAAAGGACTGGAAAAGGTCAGTTTTTGTTGCAATCCAAAAGAAAGGCAATGCCAAAGAATGTTCAAACTGCAGCACAATGGCACTCATCTCACACACTGGCAAAGGAATGCTCAAATGTCACCAAGTTAGGCTTCATCAGTTTGTGAACTGAGAACTTCCAGATATGCAAGCTGGATTTAGCAAAGACAGTGGAACCGGTGACGAAATTGCCAACAATCATTGCATCATAGAAAAAGCAAGAGAGTTTTAGAAAAACATCTACTTCTGCTTTATTGACAACACCAAAGCCTTTGTCTGTGTGGATCACAACAAACTGTGGAATATTCTTAAAGAGATGGGAGTACCAGACCACCTTACCTGCCTCCTGAGAAATCTGATTGTGGGTCAAGAAGCAACATTAGGACCAGACATGGAACAACAGTTTGGTTCCATATTGGGAATGGAATACAACAAGCTGTGTATGGTCATCATGGTCATTTAACTTATATGCAGAGTAGAGAGTGCAAAACACCGGGCTGGATGAAGCACAAGGTGGAAATGAGGAAGCACAAGGTGGAATGAAGATTACTGGGAGAAATATCAATAACCTCAGATATGCACATGACACAACCCTTATGGTAGCAAGCAAAGAGGAACTAAAGAGCCTCTTGATGAAAGCAAAAGAGGAGAGTGACAAAGCTGGTAAGGCTCAACTTTCAAAAAACAAAGATCATGGCATCTGGTCCCATCACTTCATAACAAATAAATGGAGAAATAGTGGAAACAGTGACAGACTATATTTTCTTCAGCTCCAAAATGACTGCAGATGATGACTGCTGCCAGGAAATTAAAAGAGGCTTATTCCTTGGAAGAAAACTTACAACAAACCAGGACAGCATATGAAAAAGAAGAGACATTACTTTGGCAACAAAGCTCCATCTTGTCAAAGCTATGGTTTTTCCAGTAGTCATGTACGGAAAGAAAGATGAGCACTGAAGAATTGATGCTTTAGAACTATGGTGTTGGAGAAAACTCTTCAGAATCCCTTGGACTGCAAGGAGATGAAACCAGTCCATTGTAAAGGAAATCAATCGTGACTATTCATTGAAAGTACTGATGCTGAAGCTGAAGCTCCCTTACTTTGGCCACCTGATGGGAAGTACTGACTCACTGGAAAAGATCCAGATTCTGGGAAAGGTTGAAGGCAGGAGGACAAGGGAATGAATGAGGATGAGTAGGTTGAATGACATCACTGTATAGGAGTTTGAGCAAGCCCTGGGAGTTGGTGATGGACAGGGAAGCCTGGCTTGCTGAAGCCCCTGCATTACAAAGTGTCAGACAGGACTAAGAGATGAAGTGAACTGAAAATGGCACAGATATGGAAGCACAGAGAAGTGAGATAACTTGCTTAAGAGCTGAGAAGAGGAAGCAAGGAGATGTCAGGCAACTTGCCTAAGATCATATAAGATAGAAGTGGAAGCATAGAGAGGTTAGCAAACTTGCCTAAGATCACACAGCTCACATGTGGAAGCACAGCTGGGTTAGACAACTTGCCTAAGATTACCAGCTCAGAAGTGGAACACAGAGTGGTCAGGAAACTTGCCTAATATCATTTGTTTTTATTTTCTTATATATTTACTAGATGTGAACTAAATCTGTATTAGTACCAGTTGCAGTTGTACACTTACCCTGAAGTTTTACTTACAAGCATATATGTATTTTATCAGAATCTTGACTTTATTATGTGTCTTCTTCATATGGTTTTCAGAAACTATGTTGTCATTATTCAACTTTATTAATTGTCAGATGCTTAGCACATTCTTCAGTACTACGCTTCTTGGGAATTGGGATGAGGATTGACCTTTTGCAGTTCTGTGGCCCCTGCTGCGTCTTCCAGATATGCTGACACATTGAATGCAGCACCATGATGGCATAATCCTTTTGGGAATTGCATAGTTCCACTGTGAAGAAAGCTGAGCACCAAAGAATTGATGGTTTTGAACTGTGGTGTTGGAGAAGACTCTTGAGAATCCCTTGGACTGCAAGGAGATCCAACCAGTCCATTCTAAAGGAGATCAGCCCTGGGTGTTCTTTGGAAGGAACAATGCTAAAGCTGAAATTCCAGTACTTTGACCACCTCATGCGAAGAGTTGACTCATTGGAAAAGACTGATGCTGGGAGGGGTTGGGGGCAGGAGGAAAAGGGGACGATAGAGGATGAGATGGCTGGATGGCATCACCGACTCGATAGACGTGCGTTTGAGTGAACTCCAGGAGTTGGTGATGGACAGGGAGGCCTGGCTTGCTGCGATTCATGGGGTCGCAAAGAGTCGGCCACAACTGAGCGACTGAGCTGAACTGAACTGGAATTCCATCGCATCCTCTAGCTTTATTAACTGTAGTGCTTCTTAGGCCCTCTTGACTTCCCACTCCAGAATGTCTGGCCCTGGGTGACTGACCACAGCATCATAATCCAGTTCATCAGGATCTTTTTCATACAGTTCTTTCATGTATGCTTTCCATCATTTCTTAGGTCTCTACAATTGCTGTTCTTTATTGGGCTCATCTATGGCCAAAATGCGCCCTTGAGACTTCCAATTTTCACAAAGCGATCTCTATTCTTTCTCCTTCTGTTGTTTTCTTCTAGTTTATGCACTGTTCATTGATGAAGGCCTTCTTGTCTCCTGGTCCTCTTTGAAACGCTGCTCTTAGTTGGATTTACCTTTCCTTTTCTCCCTTGGTTTTTGCTTCTCTTCTTTCTTCAGCTATTTGAAAATCTCCTGAGATAACCGCTTTGCCTTCTTGCTTTTCATTTTCTTTGGGATAGCTTTGCTCACTACCTCCTGTACAGTATTACAGACATCCATTCATAGTTCCTCAGGCATGCTGTTAACTAGATCTAATCCCTTGAATCTATTTGTTACCTCCACTGCATATTCACAGGGGATTGGATTTCAGTCATACCTGGCTATTCCACTGTATTTCCCACTGACTTTACTTTCAGCCTGAATTTTGCTATCAGAAGCTGATAAGCAGAGCCACAGTCAGCTCCAGGTCTTGTGTTTTTCTGACAGCATACAGTTTCTCCATCTTTGGCTACAAAGAACGTAATCAATTTGATTTCAGTATTGCCCATTTGGTGATGTCCATGTATAAGCTCGTCTCTTGTGTTGTTGAGAAGGATATTGGCTATGATGAGTGCATTGTCTTGGCAGAATTCAGTTAGCCTTTGCCCTGCTTCATTTTCTTCTCCAAGGCTAATCTTGCCTGTTACTCCAGGTATCTCTTGACTTCCTACTTTGGCATACCAATCCCCACCGATGAATACAACATCTGTTATTGGTGTTAGTTCTGTTAAGTTTTCTAGGTCTTCACAGGACTGATCAGCTGAAGGTTCTTTGGCATCTGTGGCAGGGGCATGACCTGAATTACTGTGATGTTGAATGGCTTGCCTTGGAAACGACCCAATATCATTCTGTTATTTTGGAGATTGCACCCAAATAGTGCATATCGGGAATTTTTTTTTTGTAGATTATGATGCCTCCTCCATTTCTTCTATGGGATTCTTGCCCACAGTAGTCATTATAATGGTCATCTGAACTAAATTCACCCATTCCTTTACAGTTTAGTTCACTGTTAACCAGGACGTTGATGATTATTCTCACTGTTGTTAAGTGAGTACAAATAGGAAGTAGAGCTGATAAGTTAATATGCATATGGCAAGTCCTAGTGTAGTCACTATGAAAATAAAATTTAAAATATATCACTAATGCAAACCAAATGCTACCCTGAAAACATTCATTTACAAATGAAGGTGATAAAGATAAAAAGGACCAAAATATGAATTTTAGAAAAAAAAATGGCAGTCATAAATTTGATCATGTTAATAATGATATAAAATATGAATGAACTGAACAATCTAATCAAAAAGCAAACATTTTTACACCAGATAAAAAAACAAAGATCCAGCTCTATGCTATCTATGGGAGACATCATTTAGAGTCACAGATACAGCTTTTATGTGAAATGACTGAGAAATATATAGCATGCCAACATCAACCAAAGAAAGAATTGGATATACTGTACTAATGTCAAGCAGAAATGATTTTTATTAAAAATTGTCGCTAGGGATAAAGAAGGACATTTTATAGTGATAAACAGGTGACTCTATTAAGAAGACATACCAATGCAACTAGGAAGACAATCAAAAAGTGCATGGAGGAAAAAAAAACTGATATAATTGAAGAGAGAAATAGACAATTCAACAATAATTGCTAGACTTTACTAATCTACTTTCAATAAGGGATAGAAAGACTAGGCAGAAGATCAACTATGCAATATAGAACTTGAATGATAATATAAACCAGCTGGAACTAACAGGCATCTACAGAGCAATTTGTCCAATACAGGATATTCATATTTCTTAAGA
Organism: Bos grunniens; assembly: GCF_055505025.1. Taxonomy (NCBI): domain Eukaryota; kingdom Metazoa; phylum Chordata; class Mammalia; order Artiodactyla; family Bovidae; genus Bos; species Bos grunniens. The sequence goes on along the minus strand of NC_141194.1, from coordinate 78,995,064 downwards.
GTTTAGGGAACATTCTCCAGGATACCGTATATGCTAGGACATAAGACAAACCTAAATAAATATGAAAAGTTTCAAATCATAGCAAGTATGTCCTCTGAATATAATGAAATTAGAAAATAATACATTTTAAGAAACAGACAAATATGTGGAAGTTAAGCAACATACTCCTACATAAACGAAGGGTCAAACAAAAACATCGCAAGAGAAAGTAGAAAATAAACTTTTTGACAAGTATCAAAAAGAAACTTTTGATACTTGAAAGGTCAATAAATTGATACAACTTTAGTGATATTTATCAAGGGAGGAAAAAGACTCAAATCACTAAAATTAGGAATAAAAAAGGAAAAATAACTACCAGCTTTAGAGAAATAAATATAATTGAAAAGGAATACCATTATGCTAATTAGAAAATTTGGATGAAATGGAGAAATTTCCAGAAATACACAAATGACTGATATTGACTCAAGATGAAAATGAAATCTGAAAAGCAAAGAGATAAAGTTAGTAATTTTTAAATTTATTGCCCAACCCACCTCATAAAAATCCCCCTGCCACCTACCCTACCTACACCCAGATGTCCTCGCTGCTGAATTCTACCAAATATTTTAACAAATTAAAATCATGCCAATTCTTCATACATGTATTTGAAATGTATTCATAGAAGTGGAAAGGAACATTTCCCAGCTCATTCTATGAGGAAGTATTACTCCCATGCCAAAACTAGAGGCCAGTTAATTTGTACAAATCTCCCTAATTTTGCTCCATCCAGTATTTGCTCATGATTAATTTTATGTTTTGCATCTTTGACAAGAAAATGATGGAAATGATACTCTGTTCATATCATCTCATTCTATCAGGAGATTTGTGATTTCAATGTGTCCCAATATTGATGATGACCACTTGGATCACTTGAATAAAGTGGTTGCTGTCAAGATTCGCCACTGTCAAGTTACTCTCCCCTATCTTGTAATTAACACATTCTTTTCTATTTTAAAGTATATAAATATTTTATTCCTCCCCAAACTTTAAATTTATTAATTTATTTATATCAATTTGATGAATAGTCTCTATTTACTAAAGGAATCACGATCTGTCACTATCATTATTTATTTTGATGCTCACATTTTTCCAGCCTTGGACAGTTGGAACCTCCTCAGGCTGGCCTCTTTGTCCTTTTGACATCTCCCCATCATTCTTTGAACAATTTGATGCTTTTGGTACAAGATATTCCAGGCTAATCTTGATTTTTCCCTGCCCTAGCCATGGAATTAACAATTTATCCAGGAAGTCTCAATTATTTTTAGTGGAAAATGGAGTTTAGAATTCAATATAGGAGATCTGTATGTACTCACTATTTCCCAGTTCCTTTCATTGGACACAGTCTGGGAAATGTACATGTGTGTATGCATGCCTGTCAGTGTGTATCCTCTGTAGATAGCTCAGTCTCTGATATCACAAAATGTTGGATTGTCCCCAAACCACTTGAATGCCTTTCTCAACATATTCAGGCTCTGACACCCACTCCAGGCAGCTGTTTCATAAGCGTACTCCCCTTATCCTGCTTGGGCTTTGATACTCTGCACTGGCACATCCCCATGTGTAGATATTGTTCTTGTTCCACTCAGCCTCTAACTGCCCACCCAGACCTGCCCCACCTCCATCCCTGGATGACCTCCTCACCTTGCTTGGCCTCTGAATTTCTACACAAATCTGCCTCATCCTTGTGGATTTCTTCTTCTCTGAACTTATGCTTTTACTCTTCATGCCTGGCTAGACTCCTGTTTAATATTCTCCAGATTAACTGACTTTTATGGCAGACTGCTCTGCTCTGTGAATGCGTCTTAATTCCACTTTGGCACTGACTTCCCATGGCATGTCTTAGCATGTATATCCTGTTTTCCCTGCTCAAGTACTGACATCTCATACTACACACCTCCCTTCCTTGCTCTTGTGGATCTTATCACTTCACTCTATTTGAGTTCTGACCCCCCATACTAGGCTACTCTGACTGTGTGGATATCCTCCTTCACCTTTAACATCTCACTCTGGCCCACTATGGCCCCATGCCCCACTGTCATGGATGCCCGTCTGGATTGATCTCACCTAATTGCTTTATGATGAGTTACTCAGCAAATGCTTTATGATGAGTTACTCAGCAAAGAGAGAAGGGGAAGGGAGAGGGCAGTTCTTGAATTGAATTTGGAAGCATAAGTGAGCATTGCCAATCAAAGATTGATAAACCACATTTCAGTTGGGGAACTTATTATGGTATGTAGTAAGAGTATTCTTAAAGTTTATATGTTTTTCAGAAGTTTATTAAATAATGCATCAAAGTTTGTTGAACAAACTCTCTTCTACCAGTGTAAAATAACAACTTCTACCTTTATCGTATACTTAATGTGCATGTGTGTCTATTTGTATGTCTATTTGCCTGTCCATTTGGGCTGCTATAACGAAATACCAGGCCCAGAGTTGCTTGCAAACATCAGAAATTTATTTCTCACAGTTCTGGAGGCTAGTGGTACAAGATAAGCGGTAGCAGTAGGGACAGATGAGAGCCCTTTTCTGGACTGCAGACTTCTCTCCTATAGACCGTCTCCTGCATTTGAACAAGTTCCATTCTGAGAGTGCACATGTAAGCCAAATTTGTTCAGAAGTCCAATAAAGTTAGCCTTAATACACAACTAACAGAATGACCTATATACTGTGGTTTTTACACATGCTTCCCCAGTGGCTCAGATGGTAAAGCTTCTGCCTGCAATGCGGGAGACCTGGGTTCGATCCCTGGGTTGGGAAGATCACCTGAAAAAGGAAATGGCAACCCACTGTACTAGTATTCTTGCCTGGAAAATCCCATAGATGGAGCCTGGTAGGCTATAGTCCATGAGGTCGCAAAGAGTCAGACACGACTGAATGACTTCACTTCTTCCTGACATCCTGAGCTAGAAATAAAGGTAGTGCACTAATGTACTCTATACAGTACAGTGCTGTAAATACAGAAAAGCACAATCACTTGCAGAGGATGCACACATGTGGCAATGTTCACCAGACACGTGAACTAACTAATGAGATTGGACATGGGAATGCAAGTTTGAATCTTTGAAAGTGGGTAATTTGAAAATTCCTATGTAAGGGAGTTACTGTATTCTCACATGGAAAAAGGAGCTAGGGAGCTCTGTGAGTTCTCTTTGTAAGAGCATTAATCTCCATTCTTGAGGGCTCCATCCTCATGACCTAAATAGCTCCCAAAGGACCCACTTTCTAATATCATCACACTGGACATTAGGTTTACAACATGAATTTTGGGGGTGCCACATTCAGACAAAAGCTGTATGTGTGTGTATGTGTGTGTGTAGTTGAGTTGATTTCTGCTCTCACTTATTACCTCATGAACTGTAAGGCTAGCCATGTACCAGTACTAGTTGCATATCAGTATTTCTCTTTATAAGTATGTAGGCTATCCACATGCTTTAAAATCTGGTAAGGATAGCCTTCATGCTCATTAGTCTTCTTTTTCAAAAATATCCTGCCTCTTATTACATATTTATTTTTCCACATATGTTTCAGAATTAGCTTATTTCCCACACCAAACATATTAGTATTCTTGTTGAAATCTTATCATAATTATAGAATAATTTGAGGACAATTGATATCTGTATAAATATTTTCTTATTTCCCGAAGAGATATCTTTCCATTTCATCAGGCATTCATTGCATTTTTCAGTAGCATTTCAGAATTTTCTTCAAATAGCTATTGCAATTTGTTCTTAAATATATTTTTAATATTTATCTGTAGCTATTATAAATGGTGTCTTTCTTTATAAGTGTAATTACTTGTTAGTCTATAGGAGCAGTATTTTATGTATTATTATTTTTATCCAGCCATCTAGTTCAATTCCTTTTAAATACAGCTGTCCCTCGATTTCTGTGGGAGATTGATTCTAGGACACCACTGCCAACCATCAGATACCCAAATCTGCAGATGTTCAAGTCCCTTAAATAAGTTGCATAGCATTTTAGTATTTGAATATAAACTACACACATCCTCCTATATACTTTAAATCATCTCTAAATTACTTATGAACCTAATACAATGTAAAAGATATGTAAATAGTTGCCAGCATGTGGTAAATTTGAAGTTTGATTTTTGGAACTTTCTGGAGGTTTTTTTTTTTTTTAATATTTTAAATCCACAGTTGGATGAATCCTTGGATGTGAAACACATGGATAGGAAAGGCTAACTGTATAGAATACTTTTCTCTTGGAGACTCCAGATACACAATTATGTCATCAGCAAATAATGTTGCCTCTATTGCTCTATGATTTGAAAATAAACTTTAAAAAACTTTGGAACGATTTTAGATTTACAAGAAAGCAAAGATATTTTCCTTATATCAGAAAGTTCCCAAATATCACCCATATTGTTATAAACTAGAGTGGCTACATTATTTCAAAGATTTTTCCTATGAAGATTTTCTTAGTTTTTACCTAATATCCTTTTTTCTGTTCCAGGAACCCATCCTGGATCCCACATTGCATGTAGTAGCCATGCCTTTCAGGTTCTTCTTGGATGTGACAATTTCTAAGACTTTTCTTATTTTATATGACCTTGATATTTTTGAGGAATACTATCAGGTATTTTATAATATATGTCTCAATTTGGATTTGTCTGATGATTTTCCTATTAGCCTGGGACTATGGATTTTTTTTGGAGGGGGGGGGGAGGTTCCCTTGTGGCTCAGCTGGTAAAGAATCCGCCTACAATGAGGGAGACCTGCATTTGATCCCTGAGTTGGAAGATCCCCTAGAGAAGGGAAAGGCTACCCACTCCAGTATTCTGGCCTAGAAAATTCCATGGACATTATAGTCCATGGGGTTGCAAAGAGTCAGACACGACTGAGCAACTTTCACTTTCACTGCCACTTCATGGATTTTGGGGGAAAGAAGACTGCAGAGGTGGAATGTCCTTTTAATCATGTAATACGATCAACAAGCCTTATCACTGGTAATGCTGATCTTTACCACCTGGCCGAAGTAGTCTTTGTCAGGTTATTCCACTCTCAAGTTACTTTTTCTCCCTCTCAATAAGATGGTAGGTGTTGCAACAGGACATCAGAGAGCAGATACACTGAAACCATAATCACAGAAAACTAGTCAATATAATTACAATAGGACCACAGCCTTGTCTAACTCAATGAAACTAAGCCATGCTGTGTGGGGTCATCCAAGACGGGTGGGTCATGGTGGAGAGGTCTGACAGAATGTGGTCCACTGGAGAAGGGAATGGCAAACCACTTCAGTATTCTTGCCTTGAGAACCCCATGAACACTATGAAAAGGCAAAATGATAGGATACTGAAACAGGAACTCTGCAGGTCGGTAGGTGCCCAATATGCTACTGGAGATCAGTGGAGAAATAACTCCAGAAAGAATGAAGGGATGGAGTCAAAGCAAAACAATACTCAGTTGTGGATGTGACTGGTGATAGAAGCAAGGTCCAATGCTGTAAAGAGTAATATTGCACAGGAACCTGGAATGTTAGGTCCATGAATCAAGGCAAATTGGAAGTGGTCAAACAGGAGATAGCAAGAGTGAACGTCAACATTCTAGGAATGAGCGTACTAAAATGGACTGGAATGGGTGAATTTAACTCAGATGACCATTATATCTACTACTTTGGGCAGGGATCTGCCGAGGTCCAGCCCCGACTGATCCAGGGTATTCGAAGGGGAGACGGCGTCAGCGACCTATTCAAATGGTAATTAGAGATATAAAGAGTAATAGAATGAGGATAGCTCAGTAGGAAAATTCAGTGGAGAAAAGAGTCTGAGTAGCTTGGTTTACGCGGAAAATCAATATAACCCGTGACACCAGGTTAGCTCTGACCACGGAGGCCGCAGGCGCCCTCTCGAATAGCAGAAAGTGCCCCACCTTAGACACCTTCTCGAGTGGGTCTTAGAAGCCCAGGCAAATAAATGGTCGCAGAGGATATCCGCGCTCCAGATGGAGACTTCAGCCAGAATGTGAAAAGAATGACATGGGGAGACGAAGCGTTGGTGAGCAAGGCCTGTAGCTTTATTTTTAACAGGGGCTTATATACCCTAAGTTACACATAGAGGATAATAGGGGATGCAAAGTCAGCAGTCTTTGACCCCTATCAAAAACCAGGGTTTCTTTCCTGCAAATTTATTGTATACAAATGGTTTAGGTGATTTACATCATCTTCTGGCCAGAAGGCCTATTAACATTTTATGACTCTTGACAAGGACTTATCAACAAAGACTTATTTTCTCTAAGAGTAATTATTTTAAGGTTTGGCGCCATCTTCCGAAGATAAAATTGCATTCCTATAGGGTGGATGTGTAATGGGTTTACAACAAAGGAAAGAATTTATTACCTTAAGGGTCTAAATTTACTAACACCAAGGCCACTGCTTATTTTTTCTACATACCAACTATATTAATTAATACACATTCAAGGATACAATTCAGGGGATGTGAAAACTTGGCAACAAGCATTGGATCATCAATGAAATCCTTTAGTAGTTTATTCTGACAGTTTCTAACTCTCTGAGAGGTTCTAAGCTATTTGAATATCTTAAGCTTCCCGTGCCTCTCGAGGCTGGGAGACTGTAAACAATCGTATGCATAGCTGTAGGAGTCCGGGTAAACTTGTCAGGTGAGTTAGAGAGCCATCTGAGGGGTTTGGATTTAAACACTCCTAATTGCCCAGGAACTTCATTAATTGGAGCTGTAAGTTAACTCTTTGACAGAGAGAGCAAGATGGTGGTGGGGGACAGCCCCCAGTAAAGTCAGAGGTGAGAGCACAAAGCAATAAATTAGGCAGACTCTGGTTTTTTGGGGGTAGATGCTTGAGAATATCCGGGGGGACTCCTGAGGCTCGATCCCACCTTTGCCTATGCCGAGCCTCCTTCCTCATGACTTTTGTCACGAGTGGAATGTCTCTCGCCGGCTCCCGGTAGGGATCCCTTAGAAGAAATGGAGTAACCATCACAGTCAACAAAAGTGACCAAAATGCAGTACTTGGATGCAATCTCAAGAACCACAGAATGATCTCTGTTCATTTCCAAGTCAAACCATTCAATATCACAGTAATTCAAGCCTATGCCCCAACCAGTAACGCTGAAGAAGCTGAAGTTGAATGGTTCTATGAAGACCTACAAGATCTTTTAGAACTAACATCCAAAAAAGATGTCCTTTTCATTATAGGGGACTGGAATGTAAAAGTAGGAAGTCAAGAAACACCTGGAGTAACAGGCAAATTTGGCTTTGGAATATGGAATGAAGCAGGGCAAAGGCTGATAGAGTTTTGCCAAGAAAATGTACTGGTCATAGCAAACACCCTCTTCCAACAATAGACATGATGTCTACACATGGACATCACCAGATGGTCAACAATGAAATTAGATTGATTATATTCTTTGCAGCCAAAGATGGAGAAGCTCTAAACAGTCAGCAAAAACAAGACTGGGAACTGACTGTGGCTCAGATCATGAACTCTTTATTGCCAAATTGAGATTTAAATTGAAGAAAGTAGGGAAAACCACTAGACCATTCAGGTATGACCTAAATCAAATCCCTTATGATTATACAGTGGAAGTGAGAAATAGATTGAAGGGACTATGTCTGATAGAGTGCCTGATGAACTATGGATGGAGGTTTGTGACACTGTACAGGAGACATGGATCAAGACCATCCCCATGTAAAAGAAATGAAAAAAAGCCAAATGGCTGTCTGGGGAGGCCTTACAAATAGCTGTGAAAAGAAGAGAAGTGAAAAGCAAAGGAGAAAAGGAAAGATATAAGCATCTGAATGCAGAGTTCCAAAGAATAGCAAGAAGAGATAAGAAAGCCTTCTTCAGTGATCAATGCAAAGAAGTAGAGGAAAACAACAGAATGGAAAAGATTAGAGATTTCTTCAAGAAAATTAGAGATACCAAGGGAACATTTCATGCAAAGATCGGCTCAATAAAGGACAGAAATGGTATGTACCTAACAGAACCAGAAGAGGTGTCAAGAATACACAGAAGAACTGTGCAAAAAAGATCTTCACGACCAAGGTAATCACGATGGTGTGATCACTCATCTAGAGCCAGACATCCTGGAATGTGAAGTCAAGTGGGCCTTAGAAAGCATAACTACAAACAAAGCTAGTGGAGGGGATGGAATTCCAGTTGAGCTATTTCAAATCCTGAAAGATGACACTGTGAAAGTGCTGCACTCAATATGCCAGAAAATTTGGAAAACTCAGCAGTGGCCACAGGACTGGAAAAGGTCAGTTTTCATTCCAATCCAGAAGAAAGGCAATGCCAAAGAATGCTCAAACTACCACACAATTGCACTCGTCTCACACGCTAGTAAAGTAATGCTCAAAATTCTCCAAGCCAGGCTTCAGCAGTATGTGAACCATGAACTTCCCGATGTTCAAGCTGGTTTTAGAAAAGGCAGAGGAACAAGAGATCAAATTGCCAACATCCTCTGGATCATCAAAAAAGCAAGAGAGTTCCAGAAAAACATCTATTTCTGCTTTATTGACTATGCCAAAGCCTTTGACTGTGTGGATCACAATAAACTGTGGAAAATTCTGAAAGAGATGGGAATACCAGACCACCTGACCTGACTCTTGAGAAACCTATACTCAGGTCAGGAAGCAACAGTTAGAACAGGACATGGAACAACAGACTGGTTCCAAATAGGAAAAGGAATACGTCAAGGCTGTATATTGTCACCCTGCTTATTTAACTTCTATGCAGAGTACATCATGAGAAACGCTGGGCTGGAAGAAGCACAAGCTGGAATCAAGATTGCCAAGAAAAATATCAATAACCTCAGATATGCAGATGACACCACCCTTATGGCAGAAAGTGAAGAGGAACTAAAAAGCCTCTTGATGAAAGTGAAAGTGGAGAGTGAAAAAGTTGGCTTAAAGCTCAACATTCAGAAAACGAAGATCATGGCATCTGGTCCCATTACTTTATGGGAAATAGATGGGAAAACAGTGGAAACAGTGTCAGACTTTTTTTTTTGAGCTCCAAAATCACTGCAGATGGTGACTGCAGCCATGAAATTAAAAGACGCTTACTCCTTGGAAGAAAAGTTATGACGAACCTAGATAGCATATTGAAAAACAGAGACATCATTTTGCCAACAAAGGTTCATCTAGTCAAGGCTATGGTTTTTCCAATGGTTATATATGAATGTGAGAGTTGGACTGTGAAGAAAGCTGAGCGCCAAAGAATTGATGCTTTTGAACTGTGGTGTTGCAGACGACTCTTGAGAGTCCGTTGGACTGCAAGGAGATCCAACCACTCCATCCTGAAGGAGATCAGCCCTGGGATTTCTTTGGAAGGACTGATGCTAAAGCTGAAACTCCAATACTTTGGCCACCTCATGCGAAGAGTTGACTCATTGGAAAAAGACTCTGGGTGCAGGCTGCTGGGAGAATGGGTCTCCTCCTCTCTTCCCCGATTGTGTGGGGGCTGTCATTGACCTGGCGTCGCTGCAAAACCGAAGTCGCTGAATGATGATGTTGTGAAGTTGCCCGCCCGTCCCTGCCACACCCAGGTAGTTTTTGGCAGCGGCGGCCGCGCAGGCTGCTGCTCTCCAGCTGCCGCTTCGTTGGAGACTTTTCCCCGAGGGAGCTTGGGCGTTGGACAGAGGATGCCAGGTCATTCCTGTCATGACCATCCAAGGTGTGATAATCACATGAGAGGACTCTGCTCCAGATGTCATTTGACTCATCAAACAAAAATCTATTTAAAAGCAAATATCCCTTTGACCAGAACCTTTCTTTATTCAATGGCTTGATGGATTTCCTTTACTCTGATTCAAACCAAAGCTATCCTTCTCAACCAAAACAAAAAAGGATCTTGCATGAGTCAATCCCAGGATGCCACTTTTACAGCACCAATGGGTGAAGAAAACCTCATGAATATCAATCACAGAGACTCAGAGAGCATCACTGAATCACTGTGGACAGTAACTGCAGCCATGAAATTAAAAGATGCTTGCTCCTTGGAAGAAAAGCTATAGCAAACATAGGCAGCATATTAAAAAAGTAGAGACATTACCTTGCTGACAAAGGTCCATCTAGTCAAAGCTATGGTTTTTCCACTAGTCATGAATGGATGTGAGAGTTGGACCATAAAGAAGGCTGAGCACCGAAGAATTGATGCTTTTGGACTGTGGTGTTGGAGAAGACTCTGGAGAGTTCCTTGGACTGCAAGGAGATCAAACCAGTCCATCCTAAAGAAAATCATTCCTGAATATTCATTGGAAGACTGATGCTGAAGCGCCAATACTTTGGCCACCTGATGTGAAGAGCTGACTCATTGGAAAAGACCCTGATGCTTAAAAAGACTGAAGGTGAGAGGAGAAGGGGACGACAGAGGATGAGATGGTTGGATGGCATCATCGACTCAAAGGACACGAATTTGAGCAAACTCTGGGAGATGGTGAAGGACAGGGAAGCCTGGCATGCTGCTCCATGGGGTTGCAAAGAGCTGGACATGATTGAGCGACTGAACAACAACACTGTTCATTAGGTTTTTACACTCTGTCTAGATGAAATTCAAGCCTTTCTTAGCTTTGCATAGGAGAGTAACATAAGAAAGATATGAAGATGTGGAGGAAAATATGAATGTAATGAGAACAGATCACTTCGAGGCCGAAAAACAAGAGGAGACCTTGAATCTAAATGAGGCAGTGTGGCTAGAAAGACGTGAACACAAGAAAAGAACATTTGGAGGATAAAAATTTTAGGATTGGACAATTAGGAAATCACTAAATAGTACATTATCAGAAATGCAGAAGCAAATAGGTGCTAGTCTGAAGGATATTATTCAAATCTATTAAACCATGACTGTATACTCATTTTGGAAGTAGGCAACTGGTAGTCTTGAATTTTCACAGAATTTCATTAATGCTTATTAAAATGTATATGGAATAGTAGTTATTTTAATGAATAATAAAAAAAAAGACTCTGATGCTGGGAGGGATTAGGGGCAGGAGGAGAAGGGGACGACAGAGGATGAGATGGCTGGATGGCATCACTGACTCAATGGATGTGAGTCTGAGTGAACTCCGGGAGTTGGTGATGGACAAGGAGGCCTGGTGTGCTGCGATTCATGGGGTTGCAAAGAGTTGGCCACGACTGATCAACTGACCTTATCTGAACTGATAACGTTGTATTTTTTGGAAGGAAGCCACCAAGTGTAACTCACTCTTCAGGAACAGGGAGTTACACTTCACCTCCCTGAGAGCAGAATTACCTATGTCAATTATCTGTAATTTTCTGCATAGGAAATTGGTCTATTGTCTCATATGTATTCAATATTTTATTTATATCAGTATGGACCCATATATATTCATTTTATACTTTGGGGTATGATCCCAAAGAATGACTTCTTTACTTTATTGTATTGCTCATCTTGTTATAGTTATGGCCTTTGGAAGCTCATTCCTGTCTTCTTTGACATCACTGAATTATTCTTGGGCTGTTTTTTTTTTTAATATATTTTTAGCATTTCCTTTTTGATAGAATAACTTCCCCCAGATTCCTCTTCTATAGTTCCTCCCTGAGCCTTAAAATCAGTAATTTCTCCAAGAAGCCTGATTCGTTTTATTGGAAATTAGTATTGGGAACCAAGATCTGTGCTTGTGTCTTTCCTTATTTGGGAGTATCATTTTTCTTAGGTCCTTTCAGCTAACCAGACAAAGAAATATATGTATGTATGTATATTCATGTGCCATCTATGAAACTTTTCAATTCAAGTATGCATGTGTAACAGTACCTGGATTGATAACCTATACTATGAGAAAAAAACACTACCAACTAGATTTCATTGGTTTTATCTCTTGCTTTCAGTCTTGCAAAATCTATTCATTTCCAAAGTTACTTAATTCAGCAGATCTTAATGAGGTGGTTTCATACATTTGTAATATAATTCCATTCTTTAGTCAAATTCTGCATTCCATTCTTGATGTCAATTTTTTTTGAAAATATGCATACTGTTTTGAAAATATGATTCACTGTTTGTGCTATAAGATTCTATGAGTTTTGAAAAATATATATGCCATGTATTTACCATAACATCATACAGAATAGTTTCACTGCCCTAAATCATCCCCTATGCCTGGAGAAGGAAATGGTAACCCACTCCAGGATTCTTGCCTGAGAAATCCCAGGGACAGAGGAGCCTGTTGGGCTACAGCCCATGGGGTCTCCGACCACAGTCATTTTTAGAAACAGTGTAGTCCACATAAAACATATCATTGGCTCCTAGTTTCTGGCCTCTGCTTTAATCTCTTTCTTTCCCACTTGACTCCCTGCTCTACAGGCATACATGCCCAGGGCTCTGCTCTGTTCTGCTCAGCCCAGGGTCTGGATTCAACAAATGGAATAATGACAATAGATGACAGACCCGCCCTTCCAGTAGAACATCAAGTTCAGAAAGAATACACTGGAAAGGAGATGGCATTTTGTCACTCCCCACCTCTTTTTCGATTACCTACCGAAAGTGTCCCCATTTCCCTTTAAGCCCTACTTTCAGTTGGCCCTGCAAACCTCCTTATCCTCTGCCCATAAATCATCACAATGGCCACATGGAGTCTGGCTGGGGTGGAGCTCTTTATGACATCACCAAGGGACCAGCCCTGCCTGGTCCTCAGTCTCCAGGGGCCAGAGCAGACCAGTGCACCAGGAGCCATTTCCTCTTGGCTCAGGGGAGCTCCCAGGTAAGGTCCTCTGTGGAGGACACTTTCTATTTGGCAGAATCTACCAGAGCATGCCCAAGACTGGTTTGATGTCATGTTGCTCTGGCTTTTCTTTGCTGATGTACGGGACAGTGAAGTTTGCAGGAGAGAGTGGCGAGAATAATGTTCACACTTCTCGTGCCTGTTAGGGTGGTCCATTTGGCTCTCTGGGAAAGAAAAAGGCAAAAGGCTTCCCCAGAAAAAGACTGTGTTTGATACCTTATTCCTTCTTGAGATGGACCTTCTGAAATTTGTGTCCAGGGTGTGGAATCTGAAACTACCAACCTGTAGTAACCTCAATCCCGCCAAAGTAGAGGTCCCTGCAGATGCACAGAATAACATTACAGTATATGAGCTCTGGGGCAATGAAGACTACAATTGACTGGATTTGTCTATCAGTGTGAGGGCTAAGAGGAGCTACTCCATGTTCAAAACTAGCCAATCTGATCACATGGACCACAGCCTTGACTAACTCAGTGAAACTAAGCCATGCTGAGTGGGGTCACTCAAGATGGGCGGGTCATGGTGGAGAAGTCTGACAGAATGTGGTCCACTGAGGAGGGAATAGGAAACCACTTCAATATGCTTGCCTTGAGAACCCCATGAACAGTATGAAAAGGCAAATGAAAGGATAGTGAAAGAGGAACTCCCCCGGTTGGTAGGTGCCCAATATGCTACAGGAGATCAGTGGAGAAATAACTCCAAAAAGAATGAAGGGATGGAACCAAAGCAAAAAAATTACCCAGCTGTGGATGTGACTGGTGATAGAAGCAAGGTCCAATGCTGTAAAGATCAATATTGCATAGGAACCTGGAATGTTAGATCCATGAATCAAGGCAAATTGGAAGTGTGGTCAAACAGGAGATGGTAAGAGTGAATGTCGACATTCTAGAAATCAGCAAACTAAAATGGACTGGAATGGGTGAATTTAACTCAGATGAACATTATATCTACTTCTGTGGGCAGGAATCCCTGAGAAGAAATGAAGTAGCCATCATGGTCAACAAAAGAGTCCAAAATGCAGTACTTGGATGCAATCTCAAAAAGACAGAATGATCTCTGTTTGTTTCCAAGGCAAAGAATTAAATATCACAGTAATTCAAGTCTATGTCCCAACCAGTAATGCTGAAGAAGCTGAAGTTGAATGGTTCTATGAAGACCTAAAAGACCTTTAAGAACTAACACCCAAAAAAGATGTCCTTTTCATTATAGGGGGCTGGAATGTAAAAGTAGGAAGTCAAGAAACACCTGGAGTAACAGGCAAATTTGGCTTTGGAATATGGAATGAAGCACGGCAAAGGCTGATAGAGTTTTGCCAAGAAAATGCACTGGTCATAGCAAACACCCTTTTCCAACAACAGACATGATGTCTACACAGTGACATCACCAGATGGTCAACAACAAAATCAGATTGATTATATTATTTGCAGCCAAAGATGGAGAAGCTCTAAACAGTCAGCAAAAACAAGACTGGGAACTGACTGTGGCTCAGATCATGAATTCCTTATTGCCAAATTCAGATTTAAATTGAAGAAAGTAGGGAAAACCACTAGGCCATTCAATAATGACCTAAATCAAATCCCTTATGATTATACAGTGGAAGTGAGAAATAGATTTGAGGGACTATATCGGATAGATAGAGTGCCTGATGGACTATGGACGGAGGTTCATGACATTGTACAGGAGACAGGGATCAAGATGATCCCCATGGAAAATAAATGAAAAAAAAAAAACAAAATGGCTGTCTGCAGAGGCCTTACAAATAGCTGTGAAAAGAAGAGAAACGAAAAGAAAAAGAGAAAAGGAAAGATAAGCATCTGAATGCAGAGTTCCAAAGAATAGCAAGGAGAGATAAGAAAGCCTTCCTCATCAATCAATTTAAAGAAATAGAGTAAAACAACAGAATGGGAAAGACTAGAGATCCCTTCAAAACAATTAGAGATACCAAGGGAACATTTCATGCAAAGATGGGCTCAAAAAGGACAGAAATGGTACGGACCTAACAGAAGCAGAAGATGTTAAGAAGAGGTGGCAAGAATACACAGAAGAACTGCACAAAAAAGATCTTCACGACCCAGCTAATCATGACTGTGTGATCATGCACCTAGAGCCAGACATCCTGGAATGTGAAATCAAGTAGGCCTTAGGAAGCATCACAAGGAATAAAGCTAGTGGAGGTGATGGAATTCCAGTTGAGCTATTTCAAATCCTGAAAGATGATGCTGTGAAAGTGATGCACTCAATAGGCCAGAAAATTTGGAAAACTCACCAGTGGCCACAGGACTGAAAAAGATCAGTTTTCATTCCAATCCCAAAGAAAGGCAATGCCAAAGAATGCTCAGACTACGACACAATTGCACTCATCTCACATGCTGGTTAAAAAATGCTCAAAATTCTCCAAGCCAGGCTTCAGCAACATATGAACCGTGAACTTCCAGATGTTCAAGCTGGTTTTAGAAAAGGCAGAGGAACCAGAGATCAAATTGCCAACATCCTCTGGATCATGGAAAAAGCAAGAGAGTTCCAGAAAAACATCTATTTCTGCTTTATTGACTATGCCAAAGCCTTTGACAGTGTGGATCACAATAAACTGTGGAAAATTCTGAAAGTGATGGGAATACCAAACCACCTGTCCTGCCTCTTGAGAAATCTGTATGCAGGCCAGGAAGCAACAGTTAGAGCTGAACATGGAACAACAGACTGGTTCCAAATAGGAAAAGGCGTATGTCAAGGCTGTATATTGTCACCCTACTTATTTAACTTCTATGCAGAGTACATCATGAGAAACGCTGGGCTAGAAGAAGTACAAACTGGAATCAAGATTGCTGGGAGAAATATCAATAACCTCAGATATGCAGTTGACACCACCCTTATGGCAGAAAATGAAGAGGAACTAAAAAGCCTCTTGATGAAAGTGAAAGAGGGGAGTGAAAAAGTTGGCTTAAAGCTCAACATTCAGAAAACAAAGATCCTGGCTTCTGGTCCCATCACTTCATGGGAAATAGATGCGGAAACAGTGGAAACAGTGGCTGAATTATTTTTTGTGCTCCAAAATCACTGCAGATGGTGATTGCAGCCATGAAATTAAAAGACACTCACTCTTTGGAAGGAATGTTGTTACCAACCTAGACAGCATATTAAAAAGAAGAGACACTGCTTTGCCAAGAGAGGCCCATCTAGTCAAGCCTATGGTTTTTCCTGTGGTCATGTATGGATGTGAGAGTTGGACTATGAAGAAAGCTGAACGCCAAAGAATTGATGCTTTTGGACTGTCGTGTTGGAGAAGACTCTTGAGAGTCCCTTGGACTGCAAGGAGATCCAACCAGTCCATCCTAAAGGAGATCAGCCCTGTGTGTTCATTGGAAGGACTGATGCTGAGGCTGAAACTCCAATACTTTGGCCACCTCATGCAAAGAGTTGAGTCATTGGAAAAGCCCCTGATGCTGGGAGGGATTGGAGGCAGGAGGAGCAGGGGACAACAGAGGATGAGATGGCTGGATGGCATCACCAACTTGATGCACATGAGTTTGAGTGAACTCTGGGAGTTCGTGATGGACAGGGAGGCCTGGCGTGCTGCAATTCCTGGGGTCACAAAGAGTCAAACATGACTGAGCGACTGAACTGAACTGAACTGCAGGAGTGGAATTGTTGAAGGTTGACATACTGTATCCAGACTAACAGAACTATTGTGATGCAAAATAAAAAGCCTCTGATATTTTTTACTGATATTTTTTATTTGCTCTGCAGTTTTACCTTTCCCAGAATGTTGTACAATTGACTGCATGCAGTGTATATCCTACTTCAGACTAGATTACTTTACTTAATAACATTAATTCAGGTTTCATCCATTTCTTTTTATGATTTGATAGCTCGGTTCATTTTATTCTTGAATAATATTCGGCTATGTTGATGTACCATTGTTTGATAATCCATATATTTATTAAAGGACAATTTGGTTGCTTCCAATTTGTGTGTATGTGTTAGAGAGAGAGAGATAGTATGAATTAAGCTATCATAAAACTCATGTGCATGTTTTTGTGTGGGCATTAGCTATCAAATCATTTGGTAAACTAAGAATATAATTGTTAGATCATGTGGTATGACTATATTTACCTCTGTAAGAGATTGCTTCCAAAGTGCCTCTCCATTTTGCAATCCCACTACCAACAAATGAGAGTTTCTATTGTCCCTCATCTTGCCAGTAAATGGTTTGTCAGATTTTTGTATTTTACCTTTCTGATAAATGTATAGTGGCACCTCTTTTCTCTAATTTCATTAGTCTACTCTAAAAAATTATCTTATTTTCATTGGCACATTTCCATTGTGTTTTATTACCATCAATTCTTCAGGTATTTTATCTTCAGTCTGAGGTTTAAATAGACCTTCTGCTCAGCAAAGCTTCTGCTGCGGTTTATGCCATCAGTGCTTACTTTGCTTAATTAGTCCTCCAATAATATTTTCCTGAAGGACTCATAACTTGAAATCATGTATATTGGAAAAAAAAATTTTAACTGAGCAACACTGACATTTTATTTTCCTGAGTATTGCTTTTTCCACTATTGTTTAGTGCCTCTACACAAAAGTTTAAGTTCAGCATGAACTTCTCTCCCTTATTTTTGGTTTGTTTGATTATCTTATATACTTACTAGATGTTAACCAAAGAGATATTAATACCAGTTTCAGATGTAGTGGCACATTTTTCATGAAGTTTTATCACAACTATTTATATATTTTATCAGAATCTTGATTTTATTATCTTTCTTCTTCATATTGTTTTGAAGAACTACATGTTCATTATTCAAGTTTTGAATAGTCTGTGCCTCTTCTCCATTGAGATTCCGATGAATCCATTTATATAATGTTAGAAAGAGAAAACAATCATAAAATATGTTGGTATAGTTATTGAAGAAAATATATTTCAAAAAGAACAGTAACTAAATCATTTGCTATTTGCTAGGAAAATTAATTTTCTCTCAGGATATTTTGTAATTATTCAAGTCCAAATGCTCTTGCATATAATCTATAAGCAGAGAAGATAAATTAGCAAGCACCTCGGTCAAACATCAATTTATAGAAAATCTAATGTTCGGTTTTAACTAGTTTAACTTAGAGTCTTGCAATATAGTTCAGTTATCAACGTTCTTGTTTTTCCTGTCAGTAAAGAGAATGTGCTAGTTCCTTAGAAGGAAGAATATTCTACTCAGTATTTTCCTATGCTTTTGATTTTCAAGAGCAGAGAAATCTTAAGACACTTGTGTTCAAATGTCTGGTATTGTGCCTAAGGAATATTTTACTAATTAATGTTACCATTAGTAAAATGTACATTCTGATTACTTCCCATGCTAATTTAAAGTGACATGATAAAATAAATATATCAATTAAATATGTTTGGGATTGACATGTACATGCTACTCTATTTAAAATGGATAACAAGGACCTACTCTACAGCATAGGGAACTCTGCTGAATACTTGGTAAGAACCTAAATGGGAAAATAATTTGAAAAAGAATATATATATATATATATATGTGTGTGTGTATATATATATATATATATATATAATTGAATCACTTTGCTGTGCACTGGAAGCTAACACAACATTGCTAACCAATTATACTCCAATATAAAATACAGTATTAAAATAAAGAAAATAAACTTTTGCTGAAGACAAAAATAACAATATAAACTAAACATTTTTCAGTTCAGTCGCTCAGTCATGTCCGACTCTTTGCGACCCCATGGACTGCAGCATGCCAGGCCTCCCTGTCCATGAACAATGCCCAGACTTTACTCAAACATATGTTCATTGAGTCGGTGATGCCATCCAACCATCTCATCCTCTGTCATTCTCTTCTCATCGCACCTTCAATCTTTGCCAGGATCAGGATCTTTTGACATAAGTCAGTTCTTTGCATCATGTGGCGAAAGTATTGACATTGCAGCTTCAGCACCAGTCCTTCCAATGAACATTCAGGACTGATTTCCTTTAGGATGGACGGCTTGGTTCTCCTTGCTGTCCAAAGGACTCTGAGGAGTCTTCTCCAACACCACAGTTCAAAAGCATCATACTTTGGTGCTCAGCTTTCTTTATATTCCAACTCTTACATCCAATCATGACTACTGGAAAAACCATAGCTTTGATTAGACAGACCTTTCTTGGCAAAGTAATGTCTCTGCTTTTTAATATGCTGTCTAGGTTGGCCAAAACTTTTCTTCTGAGGACCAAGCATCTTTTAATTTCATGGCTGCAGTTACCATCTGCCATGATTTTGGAGCCCCAAAACATAAAGTCTGTCACTGTTTCCACTGTTTCCCCATCTATTTGCCATGAAGTGAGGGGACCAGGTGCCATGATCTAAGTTTTCTGAATGTTGAGTTTTAAATCAACTTTTTCACTCTCCTCTTTCACTATCATCAAGAGGCTCTTTAGTTCTTCACTTTATGCCATAAGGGTGATGTCATCTGCATATTTGAGGTTATTGATATTTCTCCTGGTAATCCTGATTCCAGCTTGTGCTTCATCCAGTCCAGCATTTTTCATGATGTACTCTGTATATAAGTTAAATAAGCAGGGTGACAATATATAGCCTTGACGTACTCCTTTCCTGATTTGGAACCAGTCTATAGTTCCATGACAGTTCTAACTGTTGCTTCTTGACCTGCATACAGATTTCTCAAGAGGCAGGACAGGTGGTTTGGTATTCCCATCTCTTTAATTATTTTTAGCAGTTTGTTGTAATCCCCACACTCAAGGGCTTTGTCATAACCAATAAAGCAGAAGTAGATGTTTTTCTGGAACTCTCTTTCTTTTTCGATGATCCAGTGGATGTTGTCAATTTAATCTTTGGTTCCTCTGCCCTTTCTAACTGTAGCTTGAACACCTGGAAGTTCATGATTCATGTACTGTAGAAGCCTGGTTTGGAGAATTTGGAGCATTACTTTTCTGGCATGTGAGATGAGTGCAACTGTGTGGTAGTTTGAGCACTCTTTGGCATTGCCTCTCTTTGGGATTAGAATTAAAACTGACGCTTTCCAGTCCTGTGGTCACTGCTGAGCTTTCCAAATTTGCTGGCATATTGAGTGAAGCATTTTCACAGAATCATCTTTTAGGATTTGAAATAGCTCAACTGGAATCCCATGACTTCCACTAGCTTTGTTCATACTGATGCTTCCTCAGGCTCACTTGACTTCACATTCCAGGATGTCTGGCTCTAGGTGAGTGATCTTACCATCATGATTATCTGGGTCATGAAGATCCTTTTTGTACAGTTCTTCTGTGTATTCTTGCCACCTCTTCTTAATATCTTCTGCTTCTGTTAGGTCCAAAAATGGTATGGACCTAACAGAAACAACATTGAGAATGGGGCAAAAGATTATTTTACTTTGCAGTAAACTAGCTTTATAAATATAAATATTAGTCATTTTTTGAAATGGAAAGAAATTAACTCAGCATTGCTCTTTCACATGAAGGCATATAAATACATATACAGATATATATATATATATATATATATATATATATATATATATACAAACATATAAAGGCAATCCTGTCAATCATTCAGCTCCTTTTATGTTGTTCCATTATAATAGAATCTGTATTTGTTATCTCCCTTACTATAGTGGTGTCATTCACTTTCATACATCTGATGTTTTTTAAGCACATACTGTAGATCAGAGTTTTTTTAGGTAGTGGACATACAGTGGTCAAGAAAAAGAAAAATTGTGTCCTCAGGGATTTTATATTTTATTCCCAAATTAGGTAGAGATATACAATAAACAAAGAAGCCAAATATATTGTATAATCACTAATGGCTACAGAGAAAAAAACAGGGAGAGAGAGAAATAACTCAATTAATTAAAGATACATGGAAACAGAAAGAACACTTACTTGCTCGATGTTTTTCATTTTTGTCACTAATATAGGAAATCTGAGATAGTGTGGAACTGATATTGAGAAAGTCATGCCCTGAATTATATCTTGTTATTAGTCAATGCAGTGTTTAAAGTAGACATGGTGAGTTTTTAGCCACATCCTCAAAATACACATGCTTTTATGTACTTTAAAAACAATCTTCTTTTTTAAGTTTGAGTACAGTCCATGGGGCAGCAAAGAGGCAGACATGACTGAGTGACTAAGCACAGCACATATTTGGTTTACAATGTGGTTGATTTTTTGCTTTTATTATGCTTTTAAAAAAACTTTTTGTATGCAATCTTAACCATGTTATTGAAGACAGATTTCTCTTGCCCTGATGGCTATCTCTTGGTCGAATCATAATAAGTTTGAGATTAGAAACAAAGACGTTCCTGACTTTCCTGGGATGCATGTGGTCTTTTTTGGCACACTTCTTATTGGATGTTTTAAGTTATAGAAAAATAGCACAGGTATCTTTTGAAAATGGCAATATATATTATTTGGGATTAACTCTGTAACTTCATGAAAGAAGCCTATTTTCCCACTGTTAATTTTGTATGCCCCAAAGCTTATATCATTAGTAATTTCTCTGGATTATATCCTTAAATTCTTAATTGAATTGAGTCCATCAATTTCATAATTTTCCAGTAGAAAATAAGGTTCTAAGTGAATAAGACACCAAGAAAAAGGTGAGGTTGGAGATAGTTTTGACTATAGGTGTAGGCCTAGGATTCAAGATGTTCCATAGTATGTCAAAAACATGTGGGATATACTAGTTTTGGAAGGACAAGCCTTGTGAACTTTTTAAGGTTGTCTAGTGTTGCCTCATTTCTTGCTATGCAGTGAAAGTGAAAGTGTTAGTCACTCAGTTGTGTCTGACTCTTTGTGACCACATGGACTGTAGGCCACCAGGCTCCTCTGTCCATGGAATTCTCCAGGCAAGAATACTGGAGTGTGTTGCCATTTCCTTCTCCAGGAGATCTTTCCAAACCAGGGATCGAACATGGCTGTCCTGCACTGCAGGCAGGCTCTTTACCCACTGAGCCACCAGGGAAGCCCTTGCTATGCAGAAGGATCATTCTAATTTAATCCCTTAAAAAAATCCCTTAATAAAAAAGAATGAAAGATAAGAAAAAGCTTATTTCTTCAGTCACCAGAATTTGAGACAATTTTAACAAAGCTTGACCCTTATAGGCTAGCTCTATTATTCCCACTGGGACTTTTATTGAAGACCAAATTTCACTCACTACAACCTTGTATGATATTAACATCTGACTTATTGAGAGTTAAGAGATACACAGGACACATTTATCTAATCACTTTGTTAATATTTTCCTACTTTGTTATTATGAAAAATTCACAAGGCCAAATTTGAAACAAAATAATAAAAGAAAATAAGAATGGGGGTGGACTTCACCATAGACAGGGAAATGGTTGGCAGTGCCATCCTTGGAGGCTGAATGGGTTTTCAGGACCTAGTATTTCCATTGGCCTGTTCAGAACATGCACAACAAACTCTTCTAATCAAAGGTTTATGGATTCCCTGCCATAAACGTAGAAACTCCTACCACAGTTGGGCCAAGACTGGGTATGCCAACAATGTGACACCAAATCTTCACAGAGTTGGACCCTTCAAAAAACCCCTGAAACTCCTGACTCTGTAGCTGTATAGATTTATTTACCTTTAAGTAATGTGACCCCAAAGTTTCTAAAATTATAGTTGTTAATCTCACTTTTTAAAATTGCTTTTCATTATGATAGGGCTTTAAAATACTGCATATTTCCCAAATGCTTGGTCTATACACAGTGCCTTAAGCCATGGTCCCTTTCTTGACCATCTGTCTCCTGTCATCTAGGGCTGTCCTAGCCCCTTACTTTGAACTCCCTCCCTTAGGCTCTCAGAGCAACTAAGGAATAACAGGAGGAGTTCCCTAAGATCCTACCCTTGGGCCAAAGTGAGTGAAGATGGGTTTCATGGGTATGTGTTCTGTGCAATTACACCAGGCCCTATTCTTAGGTGCTTGGAAGGGCCTCAACCATGGTTTCATGATCTGTGACCATCTTGAAAGTATGAATCATTTTTGAAGCAGGGGCCCCATATTTTATTCTTTTACTGAACTCTGTCATTTAGGTAGTGACTCCTGAGATCCAGCATCAGTTATAATTATCCTGCTCAGTGAAGTAAAGTAAGGTGAAGTGAAAGTCATTCAATCATGTCTGACTCTTTACAACCGCATGGACTGTCCATGGCATTCTCCAGGCCAGAATACTGGAGTGGGTAGCCTTTTCCTTCTCCAGGGGATGCTTCCAAGCCTGAGATTTGTGATCCTAGGCAAGTTGCCTGACTTTGTGTGCACTCACATACACAGATTAAACAAGTAAAAATCTTTAACCATTTGCTTTTGTGTGTTTGCAACTAGAAAAGTGGAACTATGCTGCTGAATTAGGGAAGCATACTGCCAAACTCTCTCTGGTTGGCATTGGAGCGCAAGATCTGAAAGATGGAAATCAAACCCTGACTTAAACTTTGGTCTGGCAGCTGATAAGAAGGTATGGTACACAATTTTAGCTGTTTAAGCTTCACTATCATACAGGTCTGTGATCTAGTCCTTACTATTTTTAAGGAAATGTATCGATGACTCCACCTTTGAAATTTTTGTGCTTAAGCTCCGAAGTTAGCTTAAATAATGAATATCTGTTTGATGACCAATGGAAAAATGCTTTCTTGAAAGTGAGGCAGCAGAACTGTGACTATGTCTCTTTTTTCGTAGAAAGTTTGACACAGGCTTGATCCTCATTTAGTGTTGGTAAATAAAAATAGCAAAAATTATGGACATATATATATATATATATTTAAGAAAGAAGGTCTCTTAACTGTAGTGCTAAAAAGCAATTCATTATAACTTGGTAACAGCCAAAGCACAACTTACTTTAAGACAATACCATGGGTTGGTTTAGTACAAAGTGAACCAGCAATAGACTGGTGGACTTACACATTAGAGCACTGAAAATCTTCCCACCACCAGTGCAAAAGGCAGCTCAATGGCAAACCACTACAACTTGATTTTTTTTTTCATATAGTGTGAATCTCTTCCCATGAAATCTTTAATCTCTCAAACCTAAGAAAAAGAAATGAAAGATAAGGACACAATAAAGGACAGAAACAATATGGACCTAAAAGAAGCAGAATACACAGAAGAACTATACAAAAAAAGATCTTAATTCCCCAGAAAACCACGATGGTGTGATCACTCACCTACAGCAGACATCCTGGAAGGCAAAGTCACATGAGCCTGAGGAAGCATCAATATGAACAAAGCTAGTGGAAGTGATGGGATTCCAATGAACTATTTCAAATCTGAAAAGATGATGTTGTGAAAGTGCTTGACTCAATATTCCAGCAAATTTGGAAAACTCAGCAGTGGCCACAGGACTGGAAAAGGTCAGTTTTCATTGCAATCCTGAAGAAAGGCAATGCCAAAAATCATTCAAGCTAACACATGATGGCACTCATCTCACTCGCTAGCAAACGAATGCTCCAAATTCTCCAAGCTAGGCTTCATCAGTCTGTGAACTGAGAACCTTCAGATGTTCAAGCTGTATTTAGAAAAGGCAGAGGAACCAGTGATCAAATTGCCAACATTCATTGGACCATCGAAAAAGCAAGAGGGTTCCAGAAAAACATTTACTTCTGCTTTATTGACTGCACCAAAGCCTTAGAGTGTGTGGGTCACAACAAACTCTGGGACATATTTGAAGAGATGGGAATACCAGACCACTGTAACTGTCTCCTGAGAAATCTGTATGTGGGTCAAGAAGCAACAGTTAGAACTAGACATGGTACAGCAGGCTGGTTCAAAACTGGGAAAGGAGTATGACAAGGCTGTTTATGGTCACCCTCCTCATTTAACTTATATGCAGAGTACATCAAGGGAAACGCCAGGCTGGATGAAGCACAAGGTGGAATCGAGATTTCTGGGAGACATACCAATAACCTCAGATACGCAGATGACATCACCCTAATGGCAGAAAGCGAAGAAGAACTATAGAGCCTTTTGATGAAAGTGAAAGAGGAGAGTGAAAAAGCTGGATTAAAACTCAACATTCAAAAAACGAAGATCATGGCATCCAGTCCCATCACTTTTTGGCAAATAGAGGGAGAAACAGTGGAAATAGTATCAGGCTTTATTTTCTTGGGCTCCAAAATGACTGCAGATGGTGACTGCAGTCAGGAAATTAAAAGACACTTCCCCCTGGAAGAAAAGCTCTGACCAATCTAAACAGCATATGAAAAAGCAGAGACATTACTTTGCTGACAAAGGTCCCTCTAGTCAAACTTGTGGTTTTTCTGGTAGTCATGTATGGATGTAAGAGTTGGACTATAAAGAAAGCTGAGCACTGAAGAAATGATACTTTTGAACTGGGATATTGGAGGAGACTCTTGACAGCCTCTTGAGTTGAAGGAGATGAAACCAGTCCATCCTAAAGGAAATCAGTCCTGAATATTCATTGGAAGGACTGATGCTGGCGTTGAAGCTCCAATACTCTGGCCACCTGATGTGAAAAACTGACTCACTAGAAAAGACCTAAATGGCGGAAATTTTGATTGCAGGATTCCAAGTGGACGACAGAGGATGAGTAGGTTGGATGGCATCACCAACTCGATGTAGAGGAGTTTGAAAAAGCTCCAGGAGTTGTTGATGAACAAGGAAGCCAACAGAGAGTTCAGGAAACTTCCCTAAGATCAAAGAGGTCAGAAGTAGAAGCACAGAGAGGTCAGACAACTTGTCCAAGATCACACAGTTGTTAATGTTACAGACAGAGATGTCAGGCAACATGACTGAGATCACATAGGTCAGAAGCGGAAGCACACGGAGGTCAGGCAACTTGGCTAAGATCACACAGCTCATATGAAGAAGCACAGAGAGATCAGGCAACTTACTTAAGTTCACACAGTTCAGAAGTGGAAGGGGAGATGTTAGCAATCTTGCCTAAGATCACACAGCTTACATGCTGAAGCACAGAGAGTTTAGGCAACTTGTCTAACCTCCCACAGCTGAAATATGAAAGAACAGTGCATACAGGCATCTTGCCTAAGATCATAGAGTTCAGAAGTGAAAGCAGAGAGAGGTCAGACAACCTGCCTCAGATCACACAGCTGAGATATGGAAGCAAAGATAGGTTAGGCTACTTGCCTCCGATGGGATGGGTGCAATGTCAAAAATGACAAAAAGATCTCTGTTCATTTCCAAGGGAAACCATTCAGTATCACAGTAATCCAAGTCTATGCCCCAACCAATAAAGACAAAGAAGCTGAATGATTCTATGAAGACCTACAAGACCTTCTAGATCTAAAACCAAAAAAGATGTCCTTTTCACCATAGGGGACTGGAATGCAAAAGCAGGAAGTGAAGAGATACCTGTCATAACAGGAAAATTTGGCCTTGGAGTAAAAAAATGAAATGCAGGGCAAAGGCTAGCAGAGTTTTGCCAAAAGAATGCATGGGTCATAGCAAACAACCTCTTCCAACAACACCAGAGACGACACTACACATGGATATCACCAGATGGTCATTACCAAAATCAGATCGATTATGTTCCCTGCAGATGAAGATGGAGAAGGCGTACACAGTCAGCAAAATGAAGACTGGGAGTTGACTCTGACACAGATCCTGAACTCCTGATTACCAAATTCAGAATTAAACTGACGAATGTAGGGAAATCATGAGACAATTCAGGTATGACCTAAATCAAACCCCTTACGATTTTACAGTGGAAATGACAGATAGATTCAAGGGATTAAATCTGATAGACAGAGTGTCTGAAGAACTATGGATGGAGGTTCATCACATTGCACAGGAGGCAGTGTGCACCTGTGGGGATCAGCACCATCTCCAACAGAAGGAATCACAAAAAGGACAAATGGTTGTCTGAGGAAGCCTTACAAATAACTGTGCAAATAATAGAAATGAAAGGCAAAGGAGAAAAAGAAAGATGTAACCATCTGAATGTAGAGTTCCAAAGAGTAAGGAGAGAAAAGAAAGCCTCCTCAGAGATCAAAGAAAAGAAATAGAGGAAAAGAGTAGAATGGGAAAAACTAGAGATTTCTTCAAGAAAATTAGAGATACCAAGGGAATATTTCATGCAAATATAGGCACAATAAAGTACATAAATGGCATAGACCTAAGAGAAGCAGAATATATTAAGAAGAGGTGGCAAGAATACAGGGAAGAACTATACAGAAAAAATCTTAGTGACCCAGATAAGCATGATGGTGTGATCACTCACCTAGAGCCAGACATCCTGGAAGGCAAATTCATGTGGGCCTGAGGAAGCATCTCCACGAACAAAGCTAGTGGAGGTGATGGGATACCAGTTGAGCTATTTCAAATCCGAAAAGGTGATGCTATGAAAGTGCTACACTCAATATGCCAGCAAATTTGGAAAACCTAGCAGTGGCCACAGGACTGGAAAAGTTCAATTTTCATTGCAGTTCCAAAGAAAGGCAATGCCAAAGAATGTTCAAACTGACACACAATGGCACTCATCTCACTTGCGAGGAAAGGAATGCTCCAAATTCTCCAAGCCAGGCTTCAACAGTACATGAACTGAGAAGTTCCAGATGTTCAAGCTGGATTCAGCAAAAGCAGAGGAACCAGAGATCAAATTGCCAATATCCATTGGATCATAGAAAAGCAAGAGAGTTCCAGAAAAACATCTGCTTTATTGACTACACCAACGCCTTAGAGTGTGTGAATCACAACAAACTGTGGAATATTCTTAAATAAATGGGAATATCAGATCACCTTACCTGCCTTCTGAGAAATCTATGGTTGTCAAGAATCAACAGTTAGAACAAGATATGAAACAACAGACTGGTTCCAAATTGGGAAATGAATATGACAAGGCTGTATATAGTCACCCAGGTCATTTAATTTATATGCAGAGAATGTCTTGCGAACTGCCGAAATGGATGAAGCACAAGGTGGAATCGAGATGGCTGGGACAAATAACAATGACCTCACTCATGCAGATGACACAACTGGTATGCAGCAAGTAAAGATGAACTAAAAAGCCTCTTCATGAAAGTGAAAGTGAAAAAGCTGGTTTAAATCTAACATTCAATAAACTAACGTTATGCCATCCAGTGCCATCACTTCATGGCAAATTGATGAAGAAACAGTGGAAACAGTGACAGACTTATTTTATTGGGCTCAAAAATCATTGCAGATGACTGCAGCCATGAAATTAAACGATGCTTGCTCCTTGGAAGAAAAGGTATGACAAACCAGGACAGCATATGAAAAAGCAGAGATATTACTTTGGCGACAAAGTTCCATCTCATCAAGCTATGATTTATCCAGTAGTAATGTATGGATGTGAGAGTTGAATCCAAAAGACACTGAGCTCTGAAGAATTGATGCTTTTGAAATGTGGCATTGGAGAAGACTTTTGAGAGTCCCTTGGACTGCTATTTGAGTTGAGCTATTTCAAATCCTGAAAGATGATGCTGTGAAAGTGCTGCACTCAATATACCAGCAAATTTGGAAAACTCAGCAGTGGTCACAGGACTGGAAAGGGTCAGTTTTCATTCCAATCCAGAAGAAAGGCAATGCCAAAGAATGCTCAAACTACCACACAATTGCACTCGTCTCACATGCTAGTAAAGTAATGCTCAAAATTCTCCAAGCCAGGCTTCAGCAATACGTGAACCGTGAATTTCCAGATGTTCAAGCTGATTTTAGAAAAGGCAGAGGAACAAGAGATCAAATTGCCAACATCCTTTGGATCATGGAAAAAGCAAGAGAGTTCCAGAAAATCATCTGTTTCTGCTTTATTGACTATGCCAAAGCCTTTGACTGTGTGGATCACAATAAAATGTCGAAAATTGTAAAAGAGATGGGAATAACAGAGCACCTTACCTGCCTCTTGAGAAATCTGTATGCAGGTCAGGAAGCAACAGTTAGAACTGGACATGGAACAACAGACTGGTTCCAAATAGGAAAAGGAGTACGTCAAGGCTGTATATTGTCACCCTACTTATTTAACTTCTATGCAGAGTACATCATGAGAAACGCTGGGCTGGAAGAAACACAAGCTGGAATCAAGATTGCTGGGAGAAATATCAATAACCTCAGATATGCAGATGACACCACCCTTATGGCAAAAAGTGAAGAGGAACTAAAAAGCCTCTTGATGAAAGTGAAAGAGGAGAGTGAAAATGTTGGCTTAAAGCTCAACATTCAGAAAACGAAGATCATGGCATCTGGTCCCATTACTTTATGGGAAATAAATGGGGAAACAGTGGAAACAGTGTCAGCCTTTATTTATTTATTTATTTATTTTGTGCTCTAAAATCACTGCAGATGGTGACTGCAGCCATGAAATTAAAAGACACTTACTCCTTGGAAGAAAAGTTATGACCAACCTAGATAGCATATTGAAAAGCAGAGACATTACTTTGTCAACAAAGGTCTGTCTAGTCAAGGCTATGGTTTTTCCAGTGGTCATGTATGGATGTGAGAGTTGGACTGTGAAGAAGGCTGAGCGCTGAAGAATTGATGCTTTTGAATTGTGCTGTTTGAGAAGACTCTTGAGAGTCCCTTGGACTGCAAGGAGATCCAACCAGTCCATTCTGAAGGAGATCAGCCCTGGGACTTTTTTGGAAGGAATGATGATAAAGCTGAAACTCCAGTACTTTGGCCACCTCATGCGAAGAGTTGACTCATTGGAAAAGACTCTGATGCTGGGAGGAATTGGGGGCAGGAGGAGAAGGGGATGGCAGAGGATGAGTTGGCTGGATGGCATCACTGACTCTGTGGACATGAGTCTGAGTGAACTCCGGGAGTTGGTGATGGACAGGGAGGACTGGCGTGCTGCCATTCATGGGGTTGCAAAGAGTTAGACATGACTGAGCTACTGAACTGAACTGAACTGGACTGCAAGGAGATCCATCCAGTCCATCCTAAGGGAAATCAATCCTGAATATTCATTGTAAGGACTGATGCTAAAGCTGAAGCTGCCTTATTTTGGCCACCTGCTGGGAAGAACTGACTCATTGGAAAAGACCCAGATGCTGGGAACAATTGAAGGCAGGAGAACAAGTGAATGACAGATGATGTGTAGGTGGGATGGCATCACTGATTCGATTTACAGGAGTTTCAGAAAGCTCTGGTAGTTGGTGATGGACAGGGAAGCCTGGCCTGCTGCAGTCCCTGGGGTCACACAGAGTCAGACAGGATTGAGAGACTGAAGTGACCTGAACACAGGAAAAATATGGAAGCACAGAGAGGTGAGGTAACTTGCCTAAGATCAGAGAGCTGAGAATGGGAAGCAAGTAGATGTCAGGCAATTTGCCTAAGGTCATAAAGCACAGAAGTCGGAGCACAGTGAGTTTAGCAAACTTGTCTAAGATCACCCAGCTCAGATGTGGAAGCACAGAAAGTTCTAGCAATCTGCCCAAGGTCAGAAAGGTCAGAAGTGCAAGCACAGAGAGGTCAGGCAACTGGCTTAAATCACACAGCTCTTAAGTGGAAGCACACCTGGGTCAGGCAACTTGCCTAAGATCACATAGCTCATAAGTGGAAGTAAGGAGATGTCAGGCAACGTGGTTATTATTTTTTTTAATTTAATTTTATTTTTAAACTTTACAATATTGTATTAGTTTTGCCAAATATTGAAATGAATCCGCCACAGGTATACCTGTGTTCCCCATCCTGAACCCTCCTCCCTCCTCCTTCCCCATACCTTCCCTCTGGGTCGTCCCAGTGCACCAGCCCCAAGCATCCAATATCGTGCATCGAACCTGGACTGGCGACTCGTTTCATACATGATATTCTACATGTTTCAATGCCATTCTCCCAAATCTCCCCACCCTCTCCCTCTCCCACAGAGTCCATAAGACTGATCTATACATCAGTGTCTCTTTTGCTATCTCGTACACAGGGTTATTGTTACCATCTTTCTAAATTCCATATATATGCATTAGTATACTGTATTGGTGTTTTTCTTCCTGGCTTACTTAACTCTGTATAATAGGTTCCAGTTTCATACCCCAATGTTCATCGCAACGTGCTTATTATTGTTTGTTTTGATTTTGCCTAATATCATTTGATTTTCTTATATACTTACTAGATGTTAACCAAATCTGAGTTACTACCAGTTGCAGTTGTCCATTTACCCTGAAGTTTTTCTTATAAGCATATATGTATGTTATCAGAATCTTGACTTTATTATGTGTGTTCTTTGTATGGTTTTGAGAAACTATGTGCTCATTACTCAAGTTTTTTAATTGTCAGATTATTAGCACATTCTTCAGTACTACCCTTCTTGGGAATTGGGATGAGGATTGACCTCTGGCAGTCCTATGGCTACTGCTGCATCTTCCTTATTTGCTGACATATTGAATGCAGCACCATGAAGGCATCGTCCTTTTGGGAATTGCATAGTTCAACTGGAAATCCATTGCATCCTCTAACCTTATTAACAGTACAGCTTCCTAAGGCCTTCCCACTTAGTGGATTTCCCACTCCAGAATGTCTGGCTCTGGGTGACTGACCAAACCAACATAATAATCTGGTTCATTAGGATCTTTTTTGTGCAGTTCTTCCACATATTCTTTCCATATCTTCTTGATCTCTCCAGTGTCTACTAGGTCTCTACTTTTGCTATCCTTTATTGTGTTCATCTGTGACCAAAATGCTCCCTTGATATTTCCAGTTTTTATGAAGAGATCTCCATTCTTTCTTCTGTTGTTTTCTTCTAGTTTTATGCACTGTTCATTGATGAAGGCCTTCTTGTCTCTGGGTGCTCATCTTTGGAATGCTGCCTTTAGTTGGATGCACTTTTCCCTTTCTCCCTTGGTTTTTGCTTCTCTTCTTTCTTCAGCTATTTGAAAGACTCTGGAGATAACCCCTTTGCCTTCTTGCTTTTCATTTTCTTTGGGATGGCTTTGTTCACTGCCTCCTGTAGAGTGTTAGCTCACTTTATTTTTCTGGGCTCCAAAATCACTGCAGATGGTGACTGCAGCCAGGAAATTAAAAGACGTTTGCTCCTTGGAAGGAAAGTTATGACCAACCTAGACAGCATATTAAAAAGCAGAGACATTACTTTGCCAACAAAGGTCCATGTAGTCGAGGCTATGGCTTTTCCAGTAGTCATGTATGGATGTGAGAGTTGGACTATAAAGAAAGCTGAGTGCTGAAGAATTGATGATTTTGAACTGTGGTGTTGGAGAAGACTCTTGAGAGTCTCTTGGACTGCAAGGAGATCCAACCAGTCCATCCTAAAGGAAATCAGTCCTGGGTGTTCATTGGAGGGACTGATGTTGAAGCTGAAACTCCAATACTTGGTGTTTCAAACTCCAATACTTTGGCCACCTGATGCGGAGAGTTGACTCATTTGAAAAGACCCTGATGCTGGGAAAAATTGAGGACAGCAGGAGAAGGGGAAGACAGAGGATGAGATTGTTGGATAGCGTCACCTACACAATCGACATGGGTTTGGGTGGGCTCTGGGAGTTGGTGATGAACAAGGAGGCGTGGCATGCTGTGGTTCATGCAGTTGCAAAGAGTCAGACACGACTGAGTGACTGAACTGAACTGAACTGTACAGTGTTATGGACCTGCGTCCATAGTTCTTCAGGTGCACTGTTAACTGCATCTCATCCCTTGAATCTATTTGTCACCTCCACTGCATATTCATAGGGGATTGGATTTCAGTCACACCTGGCTCTCCCAGTGGTTTTCCCCACTTTCTTTAGTTTAAGCCTGAATTTTGCTACTAGAAGCTGATGAGCAGAGCCACAGTCATCCCCAGGTCTTGTTTTTGCTGACTGAATACAGCTTTTCCATCTTTGGCTGCAAAGAATGCAACCAATTTGATTTCAGTATTGACAATTTGGTGATGTCCATGAGTAAACTCACCTCTTGTGCTGTTCAGAAAGGGTATATGCTATGATGAGTGCATCCTCTTGGCAGAATTTAGTTAACTTTTGCCCTGAATCATTCTGTTCTCCAAGGCAAAACTTCCCTGTTACTCCAGGTATCTCTTGACTTCCTACTTTGGCATACCCATCCCAACTGATGAATAGAACATCTGTATTTGCTGTTAGTTCTAGGTCTTCTAGGTCTTCATATGACTGATCAGCTTGAGCTATTTCAGCATCCATGGTAGGCACATTGACTTGAATTACTTTGAGGGGAATGAAAGCAAAAACAAACCACACCTAAGTAACGGAATGTAGCGAACTGAACTCAAATAGGCAGACATAGTCAACACAATAAATGTTAGAACAAAATAAAGGAAATAGAGAATAGGATAACCACAGATACACTCAACAAATGAAAATTTATTTATTTAGAAAGGTCAAAAATAACAAAATTTTAGTGATATTGATCAAGGGAGGAAGAAGAATCAAATTACTAAAATTAGGAATAAAATAGGAAAAATTACTACACTATAGAGAAATAAATAAAATTGTAAAGGAATCAGTCAGACAGTTCAGTTGCTCATTCACGTCTGACTCTTTGTGTCCCTGTGGACTGCAGCATGCCAGGCCTCCCTGTCCATCACCAATTCCTGGAGCTTACTCAAACCCATGTCTGTTGAGTCGATGATGCCTTCCAACCATCTCATCCTCTATCGTCCCCTTCTCCTCTTGTCTTCAAACTTTCCCAGCATCAGGGTCTTTTTAAATGAGTCAGTTCTTTGCATTAGGTGGCCAAAGTATTGGAGTTTCAGCTTCAGCATCAGTCCTTCCAGTGAATATTCGGGGCTGATTTTCTTTAGGATTGACTGGTTGGATCTCCATGCTGTCCAAGGGACTCTCAAGAGTCTTCTCCAACACCACAGTTCAAAAGCATCAGTTCTTTGGTGCTCAGCTTTCTTTACAGTCCAACTCTCACATACATACATGACTATTGGAAAAAACACAGCTTTAAAAAGGAGGGCCTTTGGTGGCAAAGTAATGTCTCTGCTTTTTAATATGCTGTCTAGGTTGGTCATAGCTTTCCTCCCAAGGACCTAGCATCTTTTAATTTCCTGGCTGCAGTCACCATCTGCAGTGATTTTGGAGCCCCCCCCACCCCACAACAAAAAAAAATAAAGTCTCTCACTGTTTCCATTGTTTCTTCATCTATTTGCCATTAAGTGATGGGACTGGATACCAAGATCTTAGTTTTCTGAATGTTGAGTTTTAAGCCAACTTTTTCACTCTCCTCTTTCACCTTCATCAAGGGGCTCTTTAGTTCTTTTTCACTTTCTGCCAAAAGTGTGGTGTCATCTGGATGCCTAAGGTTATTGATATTTCTTCTGGTAATCTTGATTCCAGCTTGTGCTTCATCCAGTCCAACATTTCTCATGATGTACTCTGCACATAAGTTAAGTAAGCATGGTGACAATATACAGCCTTGTCAACTCCTTTCCCATTTTGGAATATGTGCAAATGAGAAAATTTAGATTAAATGGACAAATTTATAGAAATACACTGTTGACTGAAATTGACTCAAGAGGTAAATGAAAATCTGAAGCATAGAGAAAGAATTATTTATTTTTAAACTTCTTGCCCAACCTAGCTCACAAAAGTCCCCCTACCATATCTAGACCCAGATAGCCTCACTGCTGAATTCTACCAAATACATAAACCAAATGTCATGCCAGTTCTCCACACACGCATTTTAAAGGTATCCATAGAAGTGGAAAGAAACATTTCCCAGTTCATTCTGTGAGGCAGCATTACTCAAATGCCAAAACCCAGAGGTCAGTTATTTTGTAGAATTTTCCTCAATTTTGCTCCATCCAGTATTTGCTTATGATGAGTATCATGTTTTGCATCTCTGACATGAAAATGATGGAAATGATATTGTGTTCATATCACCTCATTCTATCAAGTGATTCATGATTTCAATGTGTCCCAATATTGATGATATTCACTTGGAACACTTGATTAAAGTGGTTGCTGTCAAGCTTTTCCACTGTCCAGTTACTCTCTATCTTGTAATTAAGACATTCTTTTGTATTTTAAAGTATATACATATTTTATTCCTCAACAAAAGTTAGATTTTCAATTTAATTAAAACTATTTGATTAATAGTCTCTTTTACTAAAGGAATCATGACCTGTCACTATCATTATTTATTTTGATGTTCATATTTTTCATATCGTTCCAGCCTCGGAGAGTGGGAACCTCGTTAAGCCAAACTCTCTGTCCTTTTGACATCTCCCATCATTCTTTGAACAATTTGATGCTTTTGGTACAAGGTATTCCAGGCTCAACTTGTACTTTCCCTGGACTTGCCATGGAATTAACATTTTCTCCCAGAAGTTCCAATAATTTTTAGTGGAAAATGAAAATCAGAATCCAATACATGAGACTTGTATGTACTCATTATTTCCCAGTTCCTGTCATTGGGCAGAGTCTGGGAAGTGTACGTGTGTGTGTGCATGCCTTTGTGTGTGTATCCTCCCTGCATAGCTCTTGCTCTGATATCACAAAATTCTGAATTGTCCCCAGTCCATGTGAATCTCTTTACCATCAACATATTCAGACTCTGACACCCACTCCAGGCAACCCTTATATAAACATACCCCCCTTACCCTGCTTGGGCTTTGATACTCTGCAATGGGATACCCCCATGTTCAGATATTTTCCTTGTTCCACTCAGCGTCTAACTGCCCACAGAGGGCTGCCCACTTCCATGCGTGGATGCCCTTCTCCTCTTGCATAGCCTCTGATTTTCTACACAAATCTGCCTCCTCCATGTGGATTTCTGATTCTCTGGACTTAGGCTTTTACTCTGCATGCCTGGTCAACCTCCTATTTAATATCCTCTGGACTAAAGTGACTCTTGTGGCAGGCTTCTCTGCTCTGTGAAGGCCTCTTAATTCCACTTTGGCACTGACTGCCCATGATACGTCCTGTGATGGATATCCTTTTTTCCCCACTCAAGTTGTCACATCTCATACTACACACCTCTCTTCCCTGTTCTTGTGGATCTTATCGGTTCACCCTATTTGAGTTCTGACTCCCTGTACTAGGATACTCTGTCTGCATGGGTATCCTCTTCATCTCTCATCTCATCTGGCCCACTACAGCACCATGTTGCCCTATCATGGATGCTTGTCTTGATAGAGATCTCACTGAATTGCTTTATGAATAACCCCAAAGGATGATTTACTTAATTTATTACATTGCTCATCCTGTTCTAGTTCTGGCCATTGGAAGTTCATTCCTTTCTTCTTTGACATAACTCCATTACTGTGGGGATCTTTTTTTGTTCACTTCCTTTTTGATACAATAAGATCCCCCAGACTCTTCTTCTATATTTCTTATCTGAGCCCTACAATCAGTAATTACTCCTAGAAGCCTCGTTCCTTTTCTTGAAAAAAGTATTGGAAACCAAAATGTGTGCTTATTTCTACATCACTGTTTCTTTCAGATTTTGGGAGTATGATTTCTCTTAGACACTTTCAGCTCACAGACAAAGAAATATATGTATGTATATTCATGTGCCATCTATTTAACTGTTTAATTCATGTATGCATGTGTAACTGTATCAAGATTTTTAATGTGTACCCCTATGAGAAAGAACACTATCAACTAGATTACAGTGGTTTTATCTTTTGCTTTCATTCTTGCAAATTCCATTCATTTCCAAAGTTACTTAAGTCAGGGCATCTGAGTGAGGTAGTTTTAAATATTTGAAATATAGTTAGATTGTTTAGTCAAATTTTGTGTTCCATTCTTGATGTCAAAATGTTCTTTTTAAATATGCATACATTGATTCACTTTTTGTGCTGTAAGATTCTAAGGGTTTTGTCAAATATGCAGTGTCATCTATTTACCATAACATACAGAACAGTTTCACTGCCCTAAAACATCCTCTATGCCTAGAGAAGTAAATGGCAACCCACTTAAGTATTCTTTCCTGGGAAAACCTAGAGACAGAGGAGCCTGAAGGGCTACAGTCGATGGGGTCTCAAGGAGTCACAGATGACTTAGCAACTGGAAATAGTCATTTTTAGGAACAGTGAAGGCCACACAAAACACATCAGTGGCTCCTAGTTTATGGCCTCTATCTTTCTTTCCAACTTGGCCCTCTGCTCCACAGGGCCACATGCCCATGGGTCTGTTCTGCTCACCCATTGTTTGGATTTAACAAATGGAAAAATAAAAATAGAAGAGGGAACCACCTTCCCAGTACAGCACCAGGTTCAGAAAGAATACACTGGCAAGGAGATAGCATTCTGTCACCCCCACCCCCAACTCTTTTGCAACTACCTGCTGGAGATCTTTTAAGCCCTACTAACCCTTTAAGCCCTACTACCAGTTGACCCCTGGAAGCCTCCTTATTCTCTGCCCTAAAGTCATCACAGTGGCCACATGGGTTCTGGCTGGGGTTTGGCCCTCTGTGACATCATGAAGCGCCCAGCCCTGGCTGGTCCTCAGTCTCCAGGTGCTAGGGAAGATCAGCACACTAGGAGCCATTTCCTCTCGGCTCACAATGTGGTCCCTCAAATCGTTCTTGTGCTTATCCATTGTTGTTTCCTGTGTCTACGCCTTAATGTTTACTTCTCTGACAGAGAAAGTCAAAGAAATCCAGTGGAAGGTGCTCTGCGGAGGACACTTTTTAATTCAGCAGAATCTACAAGAGCAAGCCCAAGACTGGCTTGAGATCACGTTGCTCTGGCTCTTCTTCATTGTGCTGATGTACGTGACAGTGAAGTTGGCAGGAGAGAATGGCGAGAGTAGAGTGCAGACTTCTCATGCCCTTCAGGGCATTTGGCTTTCTTGGAAATAATAAGGTAAAGACTTCCTCTGAAGAAGTCTACATGTTCCATACCTTAACCCTGCTCGAGATGGACCTTGTGAAATTTGTGTGCAGGGTGCAGAATCTGAAACTCGCCACATCAACCAGCGGTAACATCAACCCCCTCAATGTCAAGGTTCCTGCAGATGTATCAGTTCAGGGGCAATGAAGAATTCGAGTGAGTGGACTTGTGAGTCAAAGTAGGAGAGGAATTGTTGAGCGTTGACATACCTTATCCAAACTAATAAAACTATTCTGAAGCAAAAGAAAAAATCCTCTGATAGTTTTTATTTGCTCTATAATTTTACCTTTTCTGGAATGTCATATAATTAGCAGCGTGCAGTGTATAACATTTTCCAGACTAGATTATTTTACTTAATAACATTCATTCAGGTTTAATCCATTTCTTTTTGTGATTTGATAGTTCATTTCTTTTTATTCCTGAAAAATATTCTTTTATGTTGATGTACTGTAGTTTGTTTATCCAGTTGTCTATTAAAGGACACTTTGGTTGCTTCCAATGTGTGTGTGTGTGTGTGAGTGTGTGTGTGTGTAAGAGAGAGAGAGAGATAGTATGAATTAAGCTGTTATAAAATTCATGTCCATGTTTTTGTGTGGGCTTTAACTATCAAATCATTTGCTGAACTATGTAGGGGCATAATTGTTAGATCATGTAGTATGATAATGTTTAGTTCTGTAAGAAATTGCTTCCAAATTCCACTCCCACTAACAACAAATGAGAGTTCCTATTGTTCCTCATCTTTGCCAGTAAATGGATTGTCAGATTTTTGTATTTGACCATTCCAATAAATCTGTAGTTGTATCTTTTTGCTCTAATTTCACCACTCTACTGTACAATGTTATCTTATTTCCATATTTCCATTGTGTTTTATTACCTTAAATTCTTCAGGAGTTTAACTTTAATCTGAGGTTTAAATTGATCTTCTGCTCAGCAAAACTTCTGCTTGTGTTTATGCCATCAGTGATTACTTTCATTAATTAATATGTTG
Source organism: Bos grunniens (assembly GCF_055505025.1). NCBI lineage: Eukaryota > Metazoa > Chordata > Mammalia > Artiodactyla > Bovidae > Bos > Bos grunniens. The sequence goes on along the minus strand of NC_141194.1, from coordinate 78,956,557 downwards.
AAATCATGTATATTAGAAAACATATTTTTAATTGAACAACACTGACAACATTTTCTTTTCCTGAGTATTGTTTTGTCCACTAATGTTTAATGCCTCCACACAAAAGTTTAAGTTCAACATGAACTTTCCCTCCATTTTTTGGTTGGTTTTTATTCTCTTCAATATTTACTAGATGTTAACCAAATCTGTAGGTACCAGTTGCAGTTTTACATTTATCATGAAGTTTTATTACAAGCATATGTGTATTTTAATGGAATCCTGACCTTATTATATGTCTTCTTCATATTGTTTTGAAAAACTATATGCCCATTATTCCAGTTTTTAACAGTCTGTGCCTCTTCTCCATTGAGATTCAAATGAATCCATTTATATAATCTTTGAAACAGAACAATCATAAAATATGTTTAGTTATTGAAGAAAATATATTTCAAAAAGAACAGTAAGTAAATGGTTTGCTGTTTGATAGCATAATTAATTTTCTCTCAGTGTATTTTGTAATTATGAAAGTCCAAATGTTCTTGCATATAGTCTTTAAACCGAGAAGATAAATTATCAAGCACCTCAATAGGACATAGATTTATAGAAAATCTAATGTTCCATTTTAACTAGTTCAACTTAGAGTCTTGTTATAGTTCAGTTATTCACAGTCTTGTTTTCATGTCAGCAAAGAGAATGTGCTAGATCTCTTTGGGGGAAGACTATTTTAATCAACACTTTCATATGCTTTTGATTTTCAAGAGAAGAGAAATCTTAAGACACTTATTTTTGAGTGTCTGGAACTGTGCCTGATGAATATTTTTTCTAACTAATATGTTATGATTAGTAAAATTTACATTATGTTTACTTCCAACACTGACTTAAAGTGACTTATGATACAAGACATATTTCAGTTAAATATGTTTGGGATTGACATGCACACACTGCTCTATTTAAAATGGATAAGCAAAAACTCTATAGCACAGGGAACTCTGCTGAATACTCTGTAAGAACCTCAATGGGATAAGAATTTGAAAAAGAATAGATACATGTATAACTGAATCACTTTGCTATACACCTGAAGCTAACACAACTTTGCTAACCAATGATATGTTAATCAATATAAACTAAACAACATTGAGTATGAGGCAAAAGATTACTGTACTTCACAGAACACTAGCTTTATCAAAACAAGTATTAGCCATTATTTGAAATAGAAGGAAATTAATTTAGCATTTCTCTTTCACATGATGGCGTATAAATATGTATACAATATAGATACAAACATATAAAGGCATTTTTATCAATCACTCAACTCCATTTATGTTGTTACATTAAAATAGAATCTGAATCTCTTATCTCTATTAATATAGTGGTGTCATTCATATTCATATCAAATGTTTTTTAGCACACACTATGTGTTAGTTTTTCAGGTTCAAGAGGTAGAGTGGATTAAAAAAAAAAAAAGAAAAGAAAACCCTTGTCCTCATTGAATTTATATTTTATTTCCAAGTTAGGTAGAGATATACAATAAGCAAAGAGGTAAAATATATCATATAATCACTAAGGGCTACAGAGCAGGCAGAGAAAGAAAGAATTCAATTAACTAATGATACATGGAATCAGAAAGAACACTTACTTGTTCTATGTGTTTCATTGTTTTTCATTGTTGTCACTAATATAGGAAACCTGAGACAGTGTGGAACTGACATTGAGAAACTCATGCCCTGAATTATATCTTGTTATTAGTCAATGCAGTATTTAAAGTAGACATGGTGAGCTTTTAGTCTCAGCCTAAAAATATGCATGCTTTTATGTATTTTAAATACAATCTTCTTTTTTAAAGTTGAAGTACAGTCCATGGGGTGGCAAAGAGGCAGACAGAACTGAGTGACTAAGCACAGCACGTAGTTGGTTTACAATGTTGTTTATTTGTTTTCACTTTTTAAACTTTTTATATGTAATCTAATTGTGTTTTTGAAGAAAGACTCTTTTCCTTAATGGCTATCTCTTGGTAAAATCCTAATAAGTTTGAGATTAGAAACAGACTTTCCTGAGATGCACGTGGCCTTACTTCTTTAGCAGATTTCTTATTGGATGTTTTAAGTTATAGAAAAGTATCAGAGTAATCTTTTGAAAATGACAATATATCTTATTCTGGATTAATTCTGTAACTTCACAAAAGAAGCCTCTCTTCCCGATGTTAATTTTGCATGCCAAAAAGCTCATATCATAAATCATTTCTCTGGATTATATCCTTGTAATTCTCAACTGAACTGAGCCTATGAATTTGGTAATTTTCTATTAGAAACTAAGATCCTAAGGGAATAAGACACCAAGATAAAGTGGCGTTGGAGGTAGCTTTGAGTATAGGTATAGACCTAGATTTCAAAATCTCCTCACAATTCTGGGTCCTCCCCTAGACATGTCTACCATTTCCACAGGGCAGCCAATACCCCACAGATGGAGGGGTCCACAGGCAGTGGTTTTAAAGCCCCACACCACTTGATCAACTCTGGGTGACTCCTCAAAACATCTACCTTTGCTTAACAACACAAACACACAAAACAACACAGCAGAAATTGTGATCTTGTTTACGTCTCTTTACATAACGGCAGATTTGTGGACCCACTGTCAGGAACTGTCCTGGCCATCCTTCCTTCATTGCTTTCCTGGACATGGGCACTGCAGAGATGAGTAGACCAGTCTCCCCTAGTCTGTGGATGCTGTGTGCCTGCTCTTCTGGTTGTTCCACATCTCATGTTCTTTCATCCTCATCTCTGTGTCTGAAGTAAGACAGAACCACGCACCATCCACAAACAGAAGACACAAGCACACACCAGTACCCACACACGTGTGAGGCACACAGACAGAAATATAACAGGAGAACACATGTATCAGTACCTAAAGAACAAGTGGTTCATATGAAATATAGAGACTTCCATATTTTATATAGGAAATTCCCCATTCTGATCTTCAAATGTGAAATATAGAGAGGTCTACATTTAGGAAAGAGTATTAGCCCATAGATTTTGATATAAGAAATACAGAGAGGGGTGGTCCTAAGATGGCGGAGGAATAGGATGGGAAGACCACTTTTTCCCCTACAAATATATCAAAAGAACATTTGAACGCTGAGCAAATTCTACAAAACCACTTCTGAACCCTGGCAGAGGATACCAGGCACCCAGAAAGGCAGCCCATTGTTTTCGAAAGGAGGTAGGACAAAATATAGAAGACAAAAAGAGAGACAAAAGAGTTAGGGATGGAGATCTGTCCTGGGGAGGGAGTCATAAAAGAGGAGAAGTTTCCAAACATCAGGAACCCTCTCACCAGTGGGCCTGTGGGGAGTTTTGGAATCTCAGAGGGCAACATAACTGGGAGGAAAAATAAAAAAAAATAATAATAATAAAACCCATAGATTACGTGCCTAATGGCAACTCTCAGTGAAGTAGCCCAGATGCTTGCATCTGCCACCAGTAAGTGGGGGCTGAACAGGGAGGCACGGGCTACATTGCTTAGGGTAAGGACCAGGACTGAATGCCCTGAGGGCAATCTGAAGGAGCTAATGTGAGATAGCAACCCAAACTGTGGGATAACCAGAGAGAGAAAGAGAAAAAAAGAGAGAGAGAACTTTCCTGCAAAAAGCCCTAACCTAAGGCACTGCCAGGCCTGCTCACAGAACAAAGGACTGAGTGAATAACAGAGGAGAGCTAGCCAGCAGCAGACCGGCCCATCCCCCGCCGGAGGCAGGGAGGCAGGCGGTAGCAGCCAGAGCCAGAAAGGGACAAACTCAGCCCCAGAGACGGATCCACCAATAAACTGCGAGCAGGCTCCCAGTTGCCAACCAAGCCTTCCTGAGATCCTGGATGGATGACATCCTACAGGAGGGCAGAAGCCAGAGATCAGCTCCCCAGAAGAGACACACAGCACATCTGAGACGGTGCACCTGGGGAACCAAGCAGCTGGAATGGGGGAGGTGATAAGATGCACCGCACCTAAGGAGAGGCAACCAAGCACCTGGTCGCCTGAGCTGCTGGGACCTGAGAAGGGCACAAAACGCAGGCCCAACTGAGTCTGTGCCTTTGTGGAGTACCCAAGAACCTGAATCTGAGTGGCTTAGACCTGGGAAGTGCACACAACCCAGGGCCCACTTTAGACAGTTCCCCTGCAGAGCAACCTGGAGCCTATGTAGGATAGACTTGGAAAGCACACATGCCATGAGCAAGGGCAAACCCAGTGTGGCCGAGACACTGTGAGCACTCCCCACACACGCCAGTGATATTTGTTTGCAGTGTTTCTCCCTCCCTACAGCACGACTGAACAAGTGAGCTTAAATAAGTACCACCTTTGCCACCTTGTGTCAGGGTGGAAAGTAGACACTGAAGAGACTTGCAAATAGAAGAAGCCAAAATAAACAGAGGGAATGGCTTTGGGAGTGACAGGTGCAACAGATTAAAACCCTGTAGTTAGTACCGACTACACTGGAAGGGGCCTATAGATCTTGAGAAGTATAAGCTGGAACAAGGAACTATCTGAAACTGAACTGACCCCACACTGCCCACAACAGCTCCAGAGAAATTCCCAGATATATTTTTATTATTATCATTTTAAAAATTTAGTTATTTTTCATTTTTTAATTTTAAGTCCTCTATTACTCTTTTAATTTTCATTTTTATAAACTACTATTACCTTGCAAAAAAAAAAGACCCTATTTTGAAAGCAAACTTCATATATATTTTTCATAACCTTTGTGTTTTTTTGTTTGTTTTTTTAATATTGTATTTTTGAGAGTCTAACCTCTACTCTAGATTTTTAATCTTTGCTTTTTGGTATTTGTTATCAATTTTGTACCTTTAGGAACCCAATCTTCAGTACCCATTTTTACTTAGGGGTGTGATTACTGGCTTGATTGCCCTCTCCCCCTTTCGACTCTCCTTTTTCTCCCGTAGGTCACCTCTATCTCCTCCCTCCCCCTTCTCTTCTCTACCCAACTCTGAATTTCTTTGGGTATTCTGGGCTGTGGAGAGCACTTATGGAACTGATTACTGGCTAGATCTGTCTCTCCTTTTGATGCCCCCTTCTCCTCCTGGTCACCTCTATCTCCTTCCTCCCTCTTCTCTTCTCTATGTAACTCCGTGAACCTCTCTGGGTGTTCCAGGCTGTGGAGAGCACATACGGATTTGATTACTGGCTAGATTGTTCTCGCTCCTTTTGATTCCCCCTCTTCTCCTCCTGAGCACCTCTATCTCCCTCCTCCCTCTTCTTTTCTCCATGTAACTTGACGAACCTGTCTGGGTATCCCTCATTGTGGAGAATCTTTTCTCCATTAACCTAGATGTTTTATCATCAGTGCTGTATGGATGGAGAAGTCTTGAGGCTACTGTAAGAATAAGACTGAAAACCAGAGGCGGGAGGCTTAAGAACAAAACCTGAGAACACCAGAGAACTCCTGACTCCAGGGAACATTAATTGATAAGAGCTCAACCAAAAGCCTCCATACTTACACTGAAACCAAGATCCACCCAAGATCCAACAAGATCCAGAGCAAGACATACCATGCAAATTCTCCAGCAATGCAGGAACATAGCCCTGAGCTTTAATATAGAGGCTGCCCAAAGTCACACGAAACCCACAGATATCTCAAAACTCACTACTGGACACTTCATTGCACTCCAGAGAGAAGAAACCCAGCTCCACCCACCAGAAAACCAACACAAGCTTCCCTAACCAGGAAACCTTGACAAGCCACCCGTATAACCCCACCCACAGGGAGGAACTTCCACAATAAAGAGGAACCACAAACTTCCAGAATACAGAAAGGCCACCCCAAACACAGCTATCTAAACAAGATGAAAAGGCAGAGAAATACTCAGCAGGTAAAGGAACATGATAAATGCCCACCAAACCAAACAAAAGAGGAGAAGATAAGGAGTCTACTTGAAAAAAAAAAAAAAAATCAGAATAATGATAGTAAAAATGATCCAAAATCTTGAAAACAAAATGGAGTTACAGATAAATAGCCTGGAGACAAGGATGAGAAAATGAAAGAAATGTTTAACAAGGACCTAGAAGAAATAAAAAAGAGTCAATCAATAATGAATAATGCAATAAATGAGATCAAAAGCACACTGGAGGGAACCAAGATTAGAATAATGGAGGCAGAAGATAGGATAAGTGAGGTAGAAGATAGAATGGTGGAAATAAATGAAGCAGAGAGGAAAAAAGGATTAAAATCAATGAGGACAACTTCAGAGACCTCTGAGACAATGTCAAATGCCACAACATTTGAATCATAGGAGTCCCAGAAGAAGACAAAAAAACAGCTATGAGAAAATACTTGAGGAGATAATAGTTGAAAACTTCCCTAAGACGGGGAAGGAAATAGTCACCCAATTCCAAGAAACCCAGAGAGTCCCAAACAGGATAAACCCAAGGCAAAACTCCCCAAAACAGATATTAATCAAATTAACAAAGATCAAACACAAATAACAAATATTAAAAGCAGCAAGGGTAAAACAACAAATAACACACAAGGGGATTCCCATAAGGATAACAGCTGATCTTTCAATAGAAACTCTTCAGGCCAGAAGGGACTGGCAGGACATACTTAAAACGATAAAAGAGAAAAACCTACAACCCAGTTTACTATAACCAGCAAGGATCTCATTCAAATATGAAGGAGAAATCAAAAGCTTAACAGACAAGCAAAAGCTGAGAGAATTCAGCACCACCAAACCAGCTCTTCAACAAATGCTAAAGGATCTTCTCTAGACAGGAAACACAGAAAAGGTGTATAAACTTGAACCCAAAACAACAAAGTAAATGGCAACAGGATCATACTTATCAATAATTACCTTAAATGTAAATGGGTTGAATGCCCCAATCAAAAGACAAAAACTGACTGAATGGATACAAAAACAAGACCCCAAATATGCTGTCTACAAGAAACCCTCCTCAAAACAAGGGACACACATGGGCTGAAAATGAAGACCTGGTAAAAGATATTTCACGGAAACTGAGATGAAAAGAAAGCAGGAGAAGAAATACTCATCTCAGATAAAATAGACTTTGAAATAAAGGCTGTGAAAAGAGACAAAGAAGGACACTACATAATGATCAAAGGATTACTCCAAGAAGAAGATATAACAATTAAAATATATATGCACCCAACATAGAACACTGCAATATGTAAGGCAAATGCTAACAAGTATGAAATGGGAAATTAACAATAACACAATTGTTGGGGTCCTTTAATGGACCGGGACCTGGCAGTCTGGAGGCGATGACAAGAAAGTGAAAGAGAGAAAGAGGCTGATACTCCCTGGCTTACACAGAAAACCAATAAAGTCCTTGACACAGGACTTGCATCTCTCACAAGGGCACCGGGCGCCCTCTCGAGGGTGGGGGGTGAAGGCACAGGGCACCTTCTTGAAAGAGTCTTAGAAGCCTGGGCAGGAGAGTGAGCAAGATGGGTCTCTGTGCTCCAAGGAATCAGCCGAAGAGAGAGAGAGACAGAGAGAGAAAGAGAAAAAAAAAGAAAGAAAGACAGACTCATGAGCCCCGATTAGGATAAGGGAGAGAGAAAATGAATCTTTCCCGGTCTAAAGGGTGTAGAGGTATATTAAAATAGCAATCTTGTAAATCAGTAACAATAATGTGCCAATTTTGAGGAATAGTAGTAGGTGATGGGATCCCTGGTTATAATGTATCCATAGATTTCATAGATGCATTAATTTTTCTAAGGTCTGTTAAGAGACACCATTTGTTAGATTTCTTTTTTATAACAAAAATAGGAGAGTTCCAAGAAGGACAAGATTCCTCAGTATGTTTCAATTCTAATTGTGTGTCTATAAGTTCTTTAGTAGCTTGTAATTTTTCTTTCATTCCTCTGTCAAATAGGCTTGTCATTCTTCTCAGTTTTTTTTAATAATTGCTTTGTTTGTTAAATTAGCAGTGGCCCCTAGGAAAAATGTGGAATGTATATCTGAGTTTTCCATTGCATAAGTAAGTCTCTTTCTATTAAATTAAGGGGTACATGTATCATATAAGGTCTTAATGTTGTAGGCTGGCCTTTTGGTCCTTCATATGGGTAGATTTTAATATTTTGATAAACTTCTGGTTCTTTGGTTTGAGACATTTCTGCAATTTGGTAAGAGATTTTTTGTATAGGCCAGGATTTGGGCCATAAGTGTTTGGAAATAACAGTAATATCAGATCCACTGTTGAGGAGACTATAAAATCTTTTATCATTAATTTTGATATTTATATTTGGTCGGGCATATTCAGATACCAATGATGTCCATAAATATTGTTTTTGATCTGTACTGCTGAATCCGTTTGTTTGTACATTATTAGAGGAGTTAATAGAAATGTAAGGCAAAAGATGTAATTGAGCAATTTTGTCCTCCTTTTTGAATTGCCATAGAATCTGAGATGACATCATAATTTGAATCTCTCCTTTATAATTTAAATCAATTATTCCAGGGTGAACAGTAATTCCTTTAGAAGACAAACTAGATTGGCCAAATAAAAGACTGAAGGTTTGTGGGGGCAGGGGTCCAAAAAGTCTGGTAAGTATTCTAGAAAGGACTGCTTGAGGGTAAAGGAAAAAATCATTTAGGGCTGGTATATTGATGGCAGCACTGCTGTATGTTGAGGGTTTGAGGAAAAATATATAATTTATCCCTGGTTTTTGTTGTAGGGGACCTTGGGGGGTCCCCTGTTTGGGGTTTCTTGGAATAGGTTTTCCTTCAACATCAAATTTAGATTTACAATCTTTGGCTCAATGCATTCTTCTACGGCAGAGAGGGCAAATTCACAGAGGTTTTTTATTAGCCTTCTTAGGGCAGTCCCTTTTTAAATGGTTTTTATCTCCACATGTAAAGCATCCTTCATTTCCCTTTTTAAAGGTAGTAGCCATTGTTTCACCTAGCATTTGCATCTTTTGAGTTTCTGATCCTAGATTGTGACAAGCCTTAAAATAATCAATAATAGTTCCAGTCTTACGAATTGCAGTGATAGCTCTTTGACATTCCTGATTTGCATTCTCATAAGCAAGTAATTTCTCTGTTTCTTGGTTTCTTCTTTGATTATAGTATGTGAAATAGCAGTTTCTAATCTATCTAAAAAATTAGTATAACTTTCATTAGGTCCTTGTAATATTTTAGTGTAACTACCTGTAGGCTCTCCTTGAGGAGTAATTCGATCCCAAGATTTAAGGGCCACTGTTTTTAATTGTTCATGCAACAAAGGAGGGCATTGCATTTGAGCTTCTATGGTATCAAATTGTCCAGAGCCAGTTAACATTTCATAAGTAATTTGGTTTTGGGGAGTGCCAGCTCGAGCATTCTTGTTAGCATGATCTCTGGCTATATCATGAAACCATATTGTCCATTGAAGATATTCTCCCGATTTAAGGAGAGATTTTATTAGAGTTCACCAATCATAGGGAATAAAGTTTCCAATAGAAGATGCCACAACATTTAGAAGGTCTCTAGTAAAAGGCGAATGTGGCCATACATAGTTACAGACTTTTTCATTTGTTGCATGTGCAAAAGATCAATACCATCACATTGAGGTATCATGTGCCCTTGAGTGCCAGAATTTCTTAAAACTGGAAAGATGGAAAAACCATCAGAGTCAGAAACTTGTGATTGCAAAGCCAGTAATTCAGAGAGTCTGTGCTGCGGAGGAGAGTGAATAAGTGCTGATTTTTTGCAAATATGAGTCTGTATCAAGGACTAATCATCATTGTCCATAAAAGCATTACCAGTTTTAGTGTCACAAAACACCTGAGGAGAGTCGTTGTCAGAATCATTAAGTTCTAACAAAGGAGAGACTTCTGGATTCATGCCTGTTGTCAGAGGAGGAGCAATTGGAGCAGCAGGGTCAGGGCTAGTAGGAAAATTTTGAAATATTTTATGTTGTTCTAATTGGGCCTTTTGTAAAGTTTCATCATCTAATTCATATTCATGCAATAAGTGATCGGTCTGTTGTCGAATATCATGAGAGCTAAAATTACCTTGGAATGGCAACATTACAGCTTTAATGAGAGCCCATTGGGGCCAAAAATCAATTGGGATATCTTTTCCTTGCCTGGTGGCTCATTCAATATTTTCTTTGAACCGGGGCCAAATTTTTAAATCAAAACTGCCTTTATCAGGGAACTAAGGATTACATTTAACCAGTATTTGAAAGTAAGCCTCTATCCATTGGCACAAAAACAAAAGTCCCTGAGCTTTAAACAAATGGCAAAATAAAGTAGAGAAATGATGGGGCTTTCCAGCTGCATAACCCATGTCTTAATACTTACCAATCTAAATAGGTCCTGAACTCAATAGGTCCTTAGTCCCTCCGACCGAAATGCCATGTACACCAGTGTCCCTGTTCTGGGGCGCCACTTGTTGGGGTCCTTTAATGGACCAGGACCTGGCGGTCCGGAGGTGATGATAAGAAAATGAAAGAGAGAAAGAGGCTGATACTCCCTGGTTTATGCAGAAAACCAATAAAGTCCTTGCCAAAGTCTTGCGTCTCTCATGAAGGCACCGGGTGCCCTCTCGAGGCGGGGGGTGATGAAGGCATAGGGCACCTTCTCAAGAGAGTCTTAGAAGCCCAGGCAGGCGAGTGAGCAAGACGGGTCTCTGTGCTCCAAGGAATCAGCTGAAGAGAGAGAAAGAAAGAAAGACAGACAGACATGGGGGCCCAAGCTCTGATGGAGCAAAGGTGCTTTAATGAGTTTTCTGTGAGTATATATAGGCTGTAGTACAAGAAGTTTCTTTCGTCAATGACAAAGATCAGAAAACCAAACGTACAGTAACCATTACCAAGGGAACAAGGGATGATGATGGTCACAAGGTCAGGAGACAATCCATATCTCAAGAAAGGGGATCTAGACTAAGCAGTTTTGTCCTAAAGAGAATGTTTACTAAAGGAGATTCAAGCCTGTCTCACACAATGACCCCAGTTCCTGGGAGCAGCTTGCTGTTCTGCTTAAAAAAGAAACAAAGGACTTGTGAGAAACAGCACGTAGGAATCCTCCTGTTAAAAATTCCCTGACACACAACAATAGTAGGAGACTTTAATACCCCACTCACAGCTATGGATAGATCAACTAAATATAAAATTAACAAGGAAACACAAACTTTAAATTATACAATGGACCAGTTAGACCTAATTGATATCTATAGGACATTTCAGCCCAAAATAATGAATTTCACTTTTTCTCAAGTGCACACGGAACTTTCTCCAAGATAGATCACATCTTGGGCCATAAATCTAGCCTTGGTAAATTCAAAAATTTGAAATAATTCCAAGCATCTTTTCTGATCACAATGCAGTAAGATTAGATGTCAATTACATGGACAAAAAACTATTAAAAATTCCAACATACGGAGGCTAAATATCATGCTTCTGAATAACCAACAAATCACAGAATAAATCAAAAAAGAAATCAAAGTTTGCATAGAGACAAATGAAAATGAAAACAAAACAACCCAAAACCTATGGGACACTGTAAAAGCAGTGGTAAGGGGAAGGTTCATAGCAATACAGGCTTACCTCAAGAAACAAGAAAAAAGTCAAATAAATAACCTAACTTTACACCTAAAGCAACTAGAAAAGGAAGAAATGAAGGGTTAGTAGACGAAAGAAATCTTAAAAATTAGGGCAGAAATAAATGCAAAAGAAACAAAAGAGACCATAACAAAAATCAACAAAGCTAAAAGCTGGTTCTTTGAGAAGATAAATAAAATTTACAAACTGTTATCTAGACTCATCAAGAAACAAAGGGAGAAGAATCAAATCAACAAAATTAGAAATGAAAATGAAGAGATCACAACAGACAACACAGAAATACAAAGGATCATAAAAGACTACTATCAGCAATTATATGCCAATAAAATGGACAACTTGGAAGGAATGAAAAAATATTTAGAAAAGTACAACTTTTCAAAACTGAACCAGGAAGAAATAGAAAATCTTAAAAGACACATCACAAGCACAGAAATCATAACTGTAATCAGAAATCTTCCAGCAAACAAAAGCCCAGGACCAGACAGCTTCACAGCTGAATTCTACCAAAAATTTAGAGAAGAACTAACAACTATCCTACTCAAACTCTTCCAGAAATTTGCAGACTAAGGCAAACTTCCAAACTGATTCTATGAGGCCACCATTACCCTAATACTAAAATCAGTCAAAGATGCCACACACAAAAAGGAAAACTACAGGCCAATATCACTGATGAACATAAACACAAAAATCCTTAACAAAATCCTAGCAAACAGAATCAAAGAACATTTTTAAAAGATCATACATTATGACCAAGTGGGCTTTATCCCAGGGATGCAAATATATCTGCAAATCAATCAATGTAATACACCACATTAAGAAATTGAAAGATAAAACCATATGATTATATCAGTAGATGCAGAGAAAGCCTTTGACAAAATTTAATATCCATTTATTATAAAAACCCTCCAGAAAGCAGGAATAGAAGGAACATACTTCAACATAATAAAAGCTATATATGACAAACCCACAGCAAACAGTATCCTCAATGGTGAAAAATTGAAAGCATTTCCCCTAAAGTCAGGAAGAAGACAAGGGTGCCCAATGTCACCATTACTATTCAACATAGTTTTGGAAGTTTTGGCCACAGCAATCAGAGAAGAAAAAGAAATAAAGGGAATCCAGATTGGAAAAGAAGAAGTAAAACTCTCACTGTTTGCAGATGACACGATCCTCTACATCAGTTCAGTTCAGTCACTCAGTCGTGTCCGACTCTTTGCAACCCTATAAATTGCAGCACGCCAGGCCTCCCTGTCCATCACCAACTCCTGGAGTTCACTCAAACTTACATCCATTGAGTCGGTGATGCCATCCAGCCATCTCATCCTCTGTCGTCCCCTTCTCCTCCTGCCCCCAATCCCTCCCAGCATCAGAGTCTTTTCCAATGAGTCAACTCTTCGCATGAGGTGGCCAAAGCACTGGAGTTTCAACTTTAGTTTTATTCCTTCCAAAGAACACCCAATGCTGATCTCCCAGTGCTGATCTCCTTTAGAATGGACTGGTTGGATCTCCTTGCAGTCCAAGGGACTCTCAAGAGTCTTCTCCAACACCACAGCTCAAAAGCATCAATTCTTCAGTGCGCAGCTTTCTTCACAGTCCAACTCTCACATCCATACATGACTACTGGAAAAACCATAGCCTTTACTAGATGGACCTTTGTTGAGAAAACCCTAAAGACTCCACCAGAAAATTATTAGAGCTAATCAATGAACATAGTAAAGTTGCAGGATATAAAATCAACACACAGAAATCCCTTGCATTCCTATACACTAACAATGAGAAAACAAAAAGAGAAATTAAGGAAACAATCCATTCACCATCGCAAAGAAAAGAATAAAATACTTAGGAATAAGTCTAACTAAAGAAACAAAATACCTATATATAGAAAACTATAAAACACTGAAGAAAGAAATTAAAGAGGACACAAAATAGATGGAGAAATATACCATGTTCATGGATTGGAAGAATCAATATAGTGAAAATGAGTATACTACCCAAAGCAATCTATAGATTCAATGCAATCCCTATCAAGCAACCAATGGTATTTTTCATAGAACTAGAACAAATAATTTCACAATTTCTATGGAAATACAAAAAACCTCGAATAGCCAAAGTAATCTTGAGAAAGAAGAATGGAACTGGAGGAATCAACCTGCCTGACTTCAGGCTCTACTACAAAGCTACAGTTTTCAAGATAGTATGGTACTTGCACAAAGACAGAAATATAGATCAATGGAACAAAATAGAAAGCCCAGAGATAAATCCACACACCTATGGACACCTTATCTTTGACAAAGGAGGCAAGAATATACAATGGAGGAAAGACAATCTCCTTAACAAATGGTGCTAGGAAAACTGATCAACCACTTGTAAAAGAATGAAACTAGAACATTTGCTAACACCATACACAAAAATAAACTCAAAATGGATTAAAGATCTAAACATAAGACCAGAAACTATAAAACTCCTAGAGGAAAACATAGGCAAAACACTCTCTGACATAAATCACAGCAGGATCCTCTATGACCCACCTCCCAGAGTAATGAAAATAAAAGAAAAATAAACAAATGGGGCCTAATTAAGCTTAAAAGCTTTTGCACAATGAAGGAAACTATAAGCAAGGTGAAAAGACAGCCTTTAGAATGGGGGAAAATAATAACAAATGAAGCAACTGACAAAGAAATAATCTCAAAAATATACAAGCAACTCCTGCAGCTCAATTCTAGAAAAATAAATGACCCAAGCAAAAAATGGGCCAAAGAACTAAATAGACATTTCTCCAAAGAAGACATACAGATGGCTAACAAACACATGAAAAAATGCTCAACATCACTCATTCTCAGAGAAATGCAAATCAAAACCACAATGAGGTACCATTTCAAGCCAGTCAGAATGGCTGCGATCTGAAAGTCTACAAGTAATAAATGCTGGAGAGGGTGTGGAGAAAAGGGAACCCTCCTACACTGTTGGTGGGAATGCAAACTAGTACAGCCACTATGGAGAACAGTGTAAAGATTCCTTTAAAAATGGAAATACAACTGCCTTATGACCCAGCAATCCCACTTCTGGGCATACACTGAGAAAACCAGAATTGAAAGAGACACATGTACTCCAATGTTCATTGCAGCACTGTTTATAATAGCCAGGATATGGAAGCAACCTCGATGTCCATCAGCATACGAATGGATAAGAAAGCTGTGGTACATATACACAATGGAATATTACTCAGCCATTAAAAAGAATACATTTGAATCAGTTCTAATGAGGTGGATGAAACTGGAGCCTATTATACAGAGTGAAGTAAGTCAGAATGAAAAACACCAATACAGTATACTAAAACATATATATGGAATTTAGAAAGATGGTAATGATGACCCTATGTGTGAGGCAGCAAAAGAGACACTGATGTATAGAACAGTCTTTTGGACTCTGTGGGAGAAAGCAAGGGTGAGATGATTTGAGTGAGTAGCATTGAAAGATGTATATTATCATATGTAAAACAGATCACCAGCCCAGGTTCAATGCATGAGACAAGATCCTTAGGGCTGGTGCACTGGGATGACCCTGAAGGATGGTATGGGGAGGGAGGTGGGAGCGGGGTTCAGGATGGCGAACACATGTACACTCATGGCTGATTCATGTCAATGTATGGCAAAACCCACTACAATATTGTAAAGTATTTAGCCTCCAATTAAAATAAATAAATTAAAATAAAATTAAAATTAAAAAATATAAAATGTCTGTCAAAGAAATACAGAGAATTCTATAATTCATGGTGGAAAATTGTCTTGGTATATGTGTGAGAAATACAAAAAATTCCATACTTCATGAAGAAAGAGTGGTGCCCATAGTTTCATTTTTGAAATAGAGATAACTCCAATACCTTATTGGTTCTCCATATCTTAAGAAAAAGAAGGCCAAGATTTTCATGTGTAATATATAGAGAATTCCATATTTAAGGTAAGAAAATCACCACTCAGATTTTCATATATGAAATATAGAGAATTCCATATTTGATGTAAGAAAATCTGCCTACAGATTCTCTTAAGGTGAAATACAAAAGTTCATTATTTCATGAAGTAAAATCAGCATCAAGATTTTCATATGTAAAATGTAGAGAAATCCATTTTAAAATGAGTAGGATTATCATCCTGATTTTCACATGTGAAATATATACAATTCCACATTTTATGTTGTAAAATTGGTGTGCATATTTTGATATCTGAAATATACAGAATTCCAGATTGCATGTGAGGAAATTGGGACACAGTTTTTCATATGTGATATATATAATAGTCAATACTTCCTATAGGAAAATTGAACACAGAATTTCACATGTGATACATAGAGTATTTCCTAATTCATGTAGAAACTGGGTGGCCATATTTCCAATGTGATTTATATTGAAATTCATATTTCTTGTGGGAAAATTGGTACCCATATTTCCAGATAGGAAATATAGAGTTCCATATTTTTGTAACACTATGTGGCCTGAGATTTCCTTACATGAAACTTGAAGAATTTCATGTCATATATGAAAATCTGTTTATAGATTTCTATATGTGAAATGAGATTCCATATTTCATATAGAAAAGTCTGTTCCAAGATTTCTATAACATGCAATATAGCAAATTACATGTTTATGTCAGAAAATCTTAATTAATATTTTCATATATGCAATATACAGAATCCCACATATCAATATAGCAGAAAAATATTTTCTTAGTTATCATCTCTGAAATATATATAATTCTATATTTCATTTAGGAAAACTCTCATGTGATGTCCACATGCAAAACATATAAAATACAATATTTCACATTTGAAAATCTATGCTTCAAAACCCATGTTAATAATTTCATATGTGAAGTATACAGAATTTAATATTAATGTAGGAAAGTGAGTGTCCATATATTCAAATGCTAAACACAGTCAATTCCATATACTGTGCAGGAAAATGTGCAACTAATATTCATAATTGCAATATAAAGATTACAATATTTCATTCAGGAAAATTTTTTTCCCAATTTTCATGTATGGAATATAGTGAATTCCATATTTATGCAGGAAAATCTATGCCTAGATTTTCATTTCTGAATTAGAGAGAATTACATATTTAATGTAGAACAAAGGGCAACCATATTTTCATTTGTGAAATATAGAGTATTCTATATTTCAATCAAGGAAATCTGTGCTCAGATTTTCTTATATGAAATATAAAGAGGACCAAAGGTCATGTAAGATAATCTCTATCTAGATCTTCATTTGTGAAATGTACAGATTCAGTAGCTCAGGAATGAAAATTTGCTTTCATAGTGTCATATGAGAACTGTAGAGAATTACATATCTCTTGTCAGAAAATTTAATTGAGTAATTCATTTATGAAATAGAAACTTCCATACTTCAAGTTGGAAAATGTATGCTCAAATTCCCTTTTGTGTATAGTACAGAATTCTATATTCATTCAGGAAAATATATGCACCTATATCCACATGTGAAACTTGCAATATTCTATATATCATGAACAAAAATGTACAGCCAGATTTTCAAAAATGAAATACAAATTTCCTCCTTTTTCATGTAGAAAAATCTGCACCCATATTTTCATATGTGAAATATAGAAAATTATATATTTAATGCAGGAAAGTCATCATTCAGGTTGATCATATATGAATTCCATATTTTTAAGCAGGGAAATCTGCACCAATGCTTTGATACAAGTAGTGTACAGAATTTCATATGTCACATAGAAAATCTACACATAGATTTTCAAATGTAATATATAAAGAATTCCATATTTAAGAAAATAAACCTGTCCTCATATTTTGTAAAGGGAAATAGAAAATTCCATATTTAATGTGGGAAAATATCACCCAGATATTCATATGTGACATGCATCAAATTGCACATATTATGGCGAAATATCAGTGCTCAGATTTCATATATGAAATATAGGAATTCTATATTTCCTGGAAGAATATCTGAGGTAAGATTTCCTTATATGAAACACAGAAAATTCCGTATTTCATGTACAAATCCTGTACTCAAATTTTCATATCTAAAATATACCCAGTTCATATGTCATGTAAGAAAATCTATACCCTGGTTTTCATATGTGAAACAAACAAAATTCCATATTTGGTGTCTAAAATTCCCATCAGGTTTTTATATAGGAAATGTTGAGTTCCATATACATTGTAAAAAATATCTGGGCTGAGATTTCCACATATGAAACATTACAATTTTCATATGTCATGTATGAATATCTGTTCAGAGATTTCTATATGTGAAATATAGATATTTCATATTTAATGTAGGAAAATCTGATAAGATAGTGGTTCGTGGACAGGTAGGGTGTGGGGTAAAGCTTTCTTTCCATGGTCAAGCACTGCCCAAGAGTCAAAGTTAAGGATGGTTCTGTGGTTCTCATGACTCTTGGTTCCTGGTTCTGGGTCCTTGTGGGGAAATAGCAAGATGGTGCCAGTCAGGCTCTCTCGCCCCATGCTCTCATGCCCTCTTGTCCCGTGTTCTGTAAACAATGACTTTACACAGTTATATAACAGCTGAGATCACTTATAGAACTGTGCATGCACATCATTAGTTACTTGCTTGGCCACAGGCTACTTTTGTTCTGTAAGTATATATAAGGAAGCTTCACCTGGAAAAGCCTTGAAGGACTGTGTGCAGTTATGCTGCATTATGTTATGTCTGCTGCACCAGCCAGGAGAGAATAAACATGTCTACAGTTCCTATGGCTCCTCACATTTTCTTCCAGCCTTTTAGCTCAGGCCTTGCCTACCATGGGTCCAGCGAACAGTGCCCACTGTGAGATACAGCAAGACAACTGGCATCAGGAACAGGATCAGCAACACAGTTGTAAGGAGGACAAGCCCACTCCAGGCTTGTTCAACAGAGTCAGGATAAAGCCTAGGGCTTTAAGCTATTAGGGAAAGCTGTCTGCTTTGGGACAGCAGGTGAGATCAGAAGAGAACAGCTGAGAGGAGAAGAAGAGAGACAACCTCCTCAGATCAGGAGCAGGTGTCTGATCGGTGGAGGGAAGATATTTGCCCTAAGATCTAGCTGCTCTGGGCTTGTGCGAGATGGATGTGATGGTAAAAAGAGAATCATAGGCTGAAAGGAGGTTGGGAGAATATCACACAACCTCACATTGTCACATGGTCCCTGAGAAAAGCCCAGGCCATGCAGAATTTCACAGGTCATCTCTCACCACCTGCATCCACTGGCCATGAAGAGAATGAATTTGAAAGAAACTGAAGCCTCAGACAAGCCAGTGGGGGTTGTGATGTCTTCTCAGAAGATCCACTGCCCTGCCATTGGTTTGACTCTCATGTGTTCATTACATTCTGTCTTCCTGGCGCTCTCAGGTTGGTCTTCTCAACTGTGTGTTTGTCCTGGGAAGAATCAGTATGTTGGAGACAGTCTCACTACCAAAAGGGTTTAATAAAGTCCTTGAGAGTTGCCCAAGCAGAGTGAAAACATAGATTCTAGGGCACTGTTGTAGCCACACTGAGTGAGAGCCACTGAGTGCAGATCATGGAATCTGCATTTAAATTTTTTTTTTTTTTTTTTTTTAGAATTCCTCAGTTCTGATCGACATGGACAAGTTGTCTAGGCACTAAGAAGAACAGTCTTATTTTGCCTACTGCCAGGCTCTGTCTCCATTGGAAGCATGTGTAGGTGACAGGGTTTTCCTGCCTTCTCTGATGCACAAACCCAATACCTCTCATCTAGGAGACTCACTGACATGCTGTCTGCTGTTCTGAAGAGACTCTCAGACCATCATTTCTACAAAACATCCTGATTTCAGTCTTGTTAAGCCTCTATCTGAAAGATTTCTGAAGAAACCATATTTCTATTTAGTGTGCATTTCCATTATGTAAGATCAATTTGTGGTATGTGGTAGCTGTTATTCTACATATTTTGCCATAGCCATTGGATCTTACTCTTGACTTAATACAGAACACACTGAGTTTTCCACAATGCCTCCAAACTGGTGGCTCCCTGACTGCTGGGAGACACTGAGCAAGTTACATAGCATCTCTGTGCCTCATTCCTCCGTTAACCACATGGAAACACTAGCTTGGAGTAAATTTGACTACTTCATGGGGCAGTATAGAACACTGACCATGTTAAGACATGGGAAACTATCAGGAGAGTATGTGCCATATGGTATGTTCCCAGTCAATTCTAGCTGTTTTCATTACTGTTGTTAATATTATTGCTGTGGAGAACAGTGTGGAAATTCCTTAAAAAACTGGAAATAGAACTGCCTTATGATCCAGCAATCCCACTGCTGGGCATACACACTGAGGAAACCAGAAGGGAAAGAGACACGTGTACCCCAATATTCATCGCAGCACTGTTTATAATAGCCAGGACATGGAAGCAACCTAGATGCCCATCAGCAGATGAATGGATAAGAAAGCTGTGGTACATATACACAATGGAGTATTACTCAGCCATTAAAAAGAATACATTTGAATCAGTTCTAATGAGATGGATGAAACTGGAACCTATTATACAGAGTGAAGTAAGCCAGAAAGAAAAACACCAATACAGTATACTTTCGCATATATATGGAATTTAGAAAGATGGTAACAATAACCCTGTGTATGAGACAGCAAAAGAGACACTGATGTATAGATCAGTCTTATGGACTCTATGGGAGAGGGAGAGGGTGGGGAGATTTGGGAGAATGGCATTGAAACATGTAGAATGTCATGTATGAAACGAGTCACCAGTCCAGGTTCGATGCATGATACTGGATGCTTGGGGCTAGTGCACTGGGACGACCCAGAGGGAGGGTATGGGGAGGGAGGAGGGAGGAGGGTTCAGGATGGGGAACACAGGTATACCTGTGGTGGATTCATTTCAATATTTGGCAAAACTAATACAATATTGTGAAGTTTAAAAATAAAATAAAATTAAAAAAAATAAAAATAAAGATCTGGAGAAAAAAAAATATTATTGCTGTTCCCCTGGATGCTGCTGCTAAATCGCTTCATACGTCTCTGACTCTGTGCGACCCCATAGACGGCAGCTCACCAGGCTCCCCCGTCCCTGGGATTCTCCAAGCAAGAATACTGGAGTGGGTTGCCATTTCCTTCTCCATTGCATGAAAGTGAAAAGTGAAAGTGAAGTCGTTCAGTCATGTCCGACTCTTTGTGACCCCATGGACTGTTGCCTACCAGGCTCTGCCGTCCATGGGATTTTCCAGATAAGAATACTGGAGTGGGGTGCCATTGCCTTCTCTGGTTCCCCTGGATAGTGCTCCCTGGATTATTTCCCTGGATAGTGTTCCAGGGATACAATTTCAGGACCACCTTTGACTCACCTCATGGACCTTGCAGTATCACTTCAGCCCTTCAGGGCCTCAAGAACGTAGTGTATAAGGCATGCAGGAGGGTTTTGGTTTGTTTGTTTTTTAGCATAATGAGTATTCACCTCTTCGTATGCGGATATTGTGAAGTCTAAATGAAATATTGAGGTTTCATCATGTAATTGTGTGAAAAAGTTTAGTGAATATTCTCTATGAAGTTAGAAGTCTAATGACCTCTTCATATGATTTGTATAATGATGGGATAGAACACAAGTATTGTTCATTTGCTCAGTCATGTCCAACTCTTTGCAACCCCATGGACTGTAGCATGCCAGGATTCCCTGTCCTTCACCATCTCCCAGATCTTGCTCAAACTCATGTCCATTGTGCCGGGAGCCGGCATATTGCATATTGAGTGCATATTGCATATTGCGTGCAGCACTTTCCACAGCATCATCTTTCAGGATCTGGAATAGCTCAACTGGAATTCTATCACTGCCGGTAGCCAGCGTGAGGAGCTCCGCCCATGACAAAGGTCATGAGGAAGGAGGCTCGGCACACGCAAAGGCGGGATCGAGCCTCAGGAGTCCCCCTGGAAATTCTCGAGCATTTACACCCAAAACCAGAGTCTGCCTACTTTCTGCTTTGAGCTTTCACCTACACCTCTGACTTTATGAGGGGCTGTCCCCCACTACCTCTCTGAAAAAAGAGTTAGCTTACAGCTCCAGTTAATAATTCCTGGGTGTGACAGTGTTTAACCTACACACTCCTTTGGAAATCCTCTAGCCTGCCTGAATAGGTTTTTCTGGCCACATGTGATTGTTCAGAGCCTCCCAACTGTGAGAGGCAGGAGATGTTCTAAACTGTCTAAACACAGATTCTTTTGAGTAGTTAAAAGATTGATTAGAAATTGTACTGGTGAAGGGTTTTTCACTTATTGGGCCAATGTTTGCTGCTAAGTCTCCATACCCCTTACCTACTGTGTCCTTGGCAGTGTATTGATTGATATAATGGGTGTATAGAAATGTAAGTAGTAGCCTCAATGTTTGTAACCTTGGACGCTTGAGTTAATTCTTTTCTTGACTGAGCTCACCTCACCTTTGCCCTATAGGAATGCAACTCTATCCAATGCTTTTTGGAGGCTGGCGCCTGACTTTAAAATAATCGCCTGACTTTGGAATAATCACCTTTAGAGAAAAATAAGTTTCTTAAAATGTTAACAGGCCTCCTGGCCAGAAGATGATGTAAATCACCTGAACTTTTGCATATGATAAGTTTGAAAGCCTGGCTTCGATTAGAACCAGGAACTGCTGTCCTTGCATGACTCCACCCCTTCCCCCATTATCCTCTATGCACAACTTAAGGTATAAACTACTTTGAAAAAATAAAGTACACCCCTTTTTTGTTCACCGAAATTTGGTCTCCCCATGTCGTTCTTTCTTTCACCTTCTGGCTGAATTTTTCCTCTAAGGCGGGGAAGCTCGTCAAGCCTACTAATTTTGCCTGGGCTTCTAAAATCCGACCGGGGAGGCCTTAGTGTCTCCTCTCCTTCGGGAGAACGGGAGGACGCCTGCGGCCTTCGTAGGTGACGTTAATTCCCTGCTTTGGAATTTTATTCAGCCTCTTTTCTTCACTGAATTTTCCTACTGAGCTATCCTTATTTCAGCCGCTTTTCTCCACTAAATTTCCTCACTGAGCTATCCTCATTCTATTACTCTTTATATCCTTAATTAACATTTAATTAAGCAATTGTTTCCTGATCTTTGCCTACGCCGTCTCTCCTTCGAATACCCTGGATCAGCCGGGGCTGGTCCCCGGCACATTGGATCATTTGTGCCATCCAACCATCTTGTCCTCTGTCATCCCCTTCTCCTGCTTTCTATCTTTGCCAGCATCAGGCTCTTTTCTAATGAGTTGTCTCTTTGCATCAGGTGGGCAAAGTATTGGCCCTTCAGTTTCAACATCAGTCCTTCCAATGACTATTCAGGGTTGATTTCATTTAAGATTGACTGGTTTGATCACATTGCAGTTCAAGGGACTCTCAGGAGTTTTCTCCATCACCACAGTTCAAAAGCATCAATTCTTGGGTGCTCTGCCTTTTGTAAGGGTCCAACTCTCACATCTGTACATGACTACTGGAAAGACTACAGTTTTGATTATATGGATATTTGTCAGCAAAGTGATGTCTTTGCTTGTTAATACACTGTCTAGGTTTGTCATAGCTTTTCTTCTAAGGAGCAAACGTCTTTTAATTTCATGGTGACAGTCACTGTCCACAGTGATTTTGGAGCCCAAGAAAATAAAGTCTGTCACTGTTTCCATTTTTTCCCCATCTATCTGCCATGAAGTGATGGAACCAGATCTTAGTTTGTTGAATGTTGAGTTTTAAGCCAGATTTTTCACTCTCCTCTTTCACTTTCATCAAGAGACTCTTTAGTTCCTCTTTGCTTTCTGCCATAATGATGGTGTCATCTGCATATCTGAGGTTATTGACATTTCTCCCTGAAATCTTGATTCCAGCTTGTGCTTCATCCAGCCTGGCATTTCTCATGATGTACTCTGTATATAAGTTAAATAAGCAGGGTGACAATATGCCACCTTAACGTACTCCTTTCTAATTTTGAACTAGTGTAACTGTTGTTTTTTTTTTAATCTGAATACCAGTTGTTGAATATTTGGGTGGTTTCTAGGTTTGGCTATTAGGAATACTTGTGTGGAATATTTGAGTACAGATCTTTGTGTGAGCACATTTTCATTTCTCTTGGGTAACATTTTCCAGATGTAGAATGGCTGAGTCATATTGGGCTTCACAGGCAGTGCTAGTTGTAAAGAATCCACCTGCCAACACAAGAGATGCAAGAGGTGCAGGTTCAGTCCCTGGGTGGGGAAGTCCCCCGGGAGAATGAAATGGCAACCTACTCCAGTATTCCTGCCTGGAAAGTTCCATGGACAGAGAGACCTGATGGGCTACAATCCATAGGCCATAAAGATTTGGACATGACTCAGCAACTGAACACAGACACAGAGACACACAGAAACACACACACACGGTAAATTTATGTATCTTTGAATCTAAATTGTGTCCTCTGGAGACAACATACAGTTGCATCCCGTTGCTTTTCTTTAATACAGGCTGTCAACATCTACCTTTTGGTTGGATTGTTTTATCTATTCACATTTAATGCCAATACGTTTTTCTGTCTCATGTTGTTTTCTTCTATGGTCCAACTTTTACTGCTTTCTTTTGCATTAAATGAGTATTTTACAATGTAGCATTTTAAATTCTTTACTGATTTTTCCACTACTTTTATTTCCTTAGTATCTGCTAAGGCTACCATAAACTTACTTTATCACAATCAGCTTGAAATTTATACTAATTCAAATGAGATATACAAACATTACTCCTATATCACTCTATTCTGGCTTCCCTCCTTTCCTCATATTGTCACATATAGTAAATCTATAAAGTTTACATCCCATTAATACACTCTTTTTTAAAAATTAAATTTATTTGTTTTAATTAGAGGCTAATTACTTTACAATATTTTATTGGTTTTGCCATACATCAACATGAATCCACCACGAGTGTACACGTGTCCCCAATCCTGAACCCCCCTCCCACCTCCCTCCCCATACCATCCCTCTGGGTCATCCCAGTGTACCAGCACCAAGCTTCCTGTATCCTACATCAAACCTGGACTGGTGATTCGTTCCTTATATGATCATTATTACATTATATATAATGTCATGTCTATGAAAAGTTGATATTAAGCAGAATATCAGGCATATATTTATAGTTACTGGTAACAGTGACTAACTTTATTTTTGGGGGCTCCAAAATCACTGCAGATGGTAATTACAGCCATGAAATTAAAAGACACTTACTCCTTGAAAGGAAAATTATGACAAACCTAGACAGTATATTAGAAAGCAGAGACATTACTTTGCCAACAAAGATCTGTCTAGTCAAGGCTATGGTTTTTCCAGTAGTCATGTATGGATGTGAGAGTTGGACTTTAAAGAAAGCTGAGCACCGAAGAATTGACACTTTTGAACTGTGGTGTTGGAGAAGACTCTTGAGAGTCCCTTGGACTGCAAGGACATCCAACCAATCCATCCTAAAGGAGATCAGTCCTGAGTGTTCATTGAAAGAACTGATGTTGAAGCTGAAACTCCAATACATTGTCCACCTGATGCTAAGAGCTGACTCATTTGAAAAGACCCTGATGCTGGGAAAGATTGAGGGTGGGAGAAGAGGGGGACGACAGAGGATAAAATGGTTGGATGACATCACTGACTCAATGGACATGAGTTTGGGTAAACTCCAGAGTTGGTGATTGACAGGGAGGTCTGCTGTGCTGTGGTTCATGTGGTCACAAAGAGTCGGTCACGACTGAGTAACTGAACTGAAACTGATATTAACCTTTTTTGTCATGAAATCTGATTCTTTTCATATGTTCATGTGGATTAGACACCATCCAGATTGTTTCCTTACCTAATACAGCTTTGCTCCCAACTACCTCCTTTGCGCTGTTGCTGGCAGATATCTTACATATTATATGTTATTGCTCCAGCAATAATTTACATGATACTGTTTTATCAGATCAGTCACTCAGTCATGTCTGACTCTTTGCGACCCAATGAATCGCAGCACGCCAGGCCTCCCTGTCCATCACCAACTCCCGGAGTTCACTCAGACTCACGTCCATCGAGTCAGTGATGCCATCCAGCCATCTCATCCTCTGTCGTCCCCTTCTCCTCCTGCCCCCAATCCCTCCCAGCACCAGAGTCTTTTCCAATGAGTCAACTCTTCGCATGAGGTGGCCAAAGTACTGGAGTTTCAGCTTTAGCATCATTCCTTCCAAAGAAATCCCGGGGCTGATCTCCTTCAGAATGGACTAGTTGGATCTCCTTGCAGTCCAAGGGACTCTCAAGAGTCTTCTCCAACACCACAGTTCAAAAGCATCAATTCTTCAGCGCTCAGCCTTCTTCACAGTCCAACTCTCACATCCATACATGACCACACGATAAACCATAGCCTTGACCAGACGGATCTTTGTTTGCAAAATAATGTCTCTGCTTTCGAATATGCTATCTAGGTTGGTCATACCTTTCCTTCCAAGGAGTAAGCGTCTTAATTTCATGGCTGCAGTCACCATCTGCAGTGATGTGGAGCCCCCAAAAATAAAGTCTGACACTGTTTCCACTGTTTCCCCTGTTTCCCCATCTATTCCCCATGAAGGGATGGGACCCAATGCCATGATCTTCGTTTTCTGAATGTTGAGCTTTAAGCCAACTTTTTCACTCTCCACTTTCACTTTCATCAACAGGCTTTTGAGTTCCTCTTCACTTTCTGCCATAAGGGTGGTGTCATCTGTGTATCTGAGGTTATTGATATTTCTCCCGGCAATCTTGATTCCAGCTTGTGTTTCCTCCAGTCCAGCGTTTCTCATGATGTACTCTGCATGTAAGTTAAATTAACAGGGTGACTGTTTTATATAATTGCTTTTTAAATACAGGAAGAAAGGAGTGAAAATGTGTATTCATATAGTATTTGTGTTTGTATAATTACCTTTACCTGTGCTCTTTATGTGTTTTCATGTGGATTCTAACTAACATCTGAAGTCATTTATTGCAGTCTGAAGAAATTCCTTTAGCTTTTCTTGTAAGCCACGTCTCCTACCAACAAATTCCCTGACTCTTTTAAACTTTAGAATGCCTTTAATTTTTCACTTCTGTTTTTTTTAAGCCACTTTAGTGTGGTATGTTTAACATGTAAAAAGCTGAACATATTTAATGTGTACTTCACAAACTTGCGAGTGTGTATACATGCATGAAATCATCACCAGCTTCAATGTACAAAACTCATCTGTGTTTCTCTACTAGCAGTGAATACTCCTAATAAGTAAGAAAATTCCAGTTAGAATAAAAAGAACAATATACTTAGGAATTCATTTGACCAAAGAGGTGGAAGATTTGTACACTGAAAATGACAAAACAGAGTTGAAAGAAATGGAGGAAAACTTAACTAAATGGAAGGTTTTCCCGGTGGCTCAGTGGTAAAGAACTGCCTGAAATGCAGAAGATGAAGAAAATGAGGGTTCAGTTCTGGGTAGGGAAGATCCTTTGGAGGAGGGCATGGCAATTCACTTCAGTATTCTTGCCTGTAGAATCCCATGAACTGAGAGGCATGGCGGGCTATAGTCCATAGGGTCAAAAAGATTTGGATATGACTGAAGTGACCGAGCATACATCCACATAAATAAGTGGAAAGATATTCTGTGGTCATAGATTGGAAGACAATATTGTCACGATTACAATATTCCCCAAATTGATCCAGGCATTCAGTATAATCCCTATTAATATTCTAACTGTATACTTTTTAGACATTGAGAAGCTGATCAGGGACACAGAATACCTTAACTTCACAAAAGAAAACCAAACTTGGAGGACTCACATATTCAAATTTCAAACGTTGTAACAAAGCTGTAATGACCAAGATGGCATGGAACTGGCCTAAGAATAAATATATAGATCAATGGTATAGAATCAAGAGTCTAGAAGGAAATCCACATATCTGTACTACAATAATTTTGGACAACAGTGCCAAGACAATTGAAGGGAAAGAATGTTGTTTCAGCAAATGGTGCTAGGACAACCAGGCATCCACATGCAAAAGAATGAATTTGAATTCCAGCCTTACACCACAGAGAAAATTAAGTCAAAATGGATGGAAATTTAAATGTAAGTGCTCTTATAATAAAGCTCCCATAAGAGAGCATAGATATCTTAATGACTTTGGGTTAGGCAATGATTCCTCCATGTGACACCAAAAGCACAGGTAATGTATGAAAACTTAGGTTAAAATGACTTCATCAAAAAAGTATGCTTTACAGAACATCATAACAAATTGAAAACACAACTCGAAGAATAGGGCAAAATATTGGTACCTCATGTATCTGATAGGGTCCATGTTATAATATGGAATCTTCATCTCTCATTTATCCATCCAGTGGTCACTATCAATGGGTGCTAGAGTTTCCAGTAGAAATTTGCTGAAATTGTACACACATCTCTGTGCATGTGTGAATATTTCCTTAAGAAACATTCATAGCTGTGAAACTGGTTGAGACATAACTGGGGGTGGGGGTTGGTTGCAAAGCCTCTCTGGTATGGCAAAGTGCCTCCCTGCAGGAGAAGTTGAAGTCCTGCTTGGCTGTTGTCTCTGGGGCAAGCCTTTCTCACCAGTGGACTCCAGTTTCTTGGCTGCAAGGCAGCTCCTCCTAAGGCACACACACAAAAGGTCTTAGAAGCTTTCAGGGTGGCTTTGCCCTACTGGGTACCTGCGTTTCACAAGTGGACAGGGGACTGGTTCAATGATGGTTCTCCTCTCATAGAACAACATCTGCATTTTGGTAACTGAAACACAAGCCACAGGTGTTGTTGCGACTGCAAAGAAGACTAGCTTTGTACTCAAGAGGAACTAGAGTATGACTCCCAGATCCAGCTTTTACTGCCTCAGCCATTTAAGCTCTTTCAGCTTGCTTCCTTGTCTGTGAGAAGGTTGGGGATCATCCTTACCTCTCTGGGTCTGTGGGGAATAAAACCCCTGTTCCTGGCTCCCACAAACTCCATAACTAGGCTCCAGGTGAGTCATTTACACTGTACCCCTTGTTAGGGACACGTCAGTGGGGAGGGAGGGATCCCAGAGCCCCTGGGAGTCTACTCTATCCTCTGGCTGGGGTGGGGGTTGGGGTGGTGGTGGTGGAACTGGTGCTATGTCCAACTTTTTAATTGTCTTTACATAGCACAGAAACACACTTCATTTCATATTTAGGTGTGCTCTTCTCAGAGTTGTAGTGAATGAAGTCAGTCGTCACAGTTGTATCCATAGCAGGCAGAAGCAGCAGTGGTTTCACTCCCTCCACTGGGCATCACAGGAACTAGCAGTTTCTGCCAGGGATTGATGGCACCTGGTGGAGACACCTGAGGAGTTGCAAGAAGGTGCTGTCACATTCCCTAGAAGGATCCCCATGCTAGCTGGCAGCTCACCCTCGCCTCCCTGATGACCACAGGGACTAGTAAATCAAATCCCTGGATAGGGAGGACGTGTTAATACACTTCCTCTTGTCCTTACAGAAACTCAGAGTATAAAGTGAGAAATAGTGAAAATCTCATCAAAACACAATGCATGCATAGGGCAGTTCAAGTCCTGTTCTGTGTACTGGGTCACAGACACTGTAAAGTGACCTGTTGAAATTTCCATGCTTTGGCTGATCCCTCCTTACTGTGAAGCAGGTGGTCACCCTGGATCACTTTATACTTCCAACACGGTGATCAAATTCCAAAGGCCATATTCAAACACAACAGTGGGCCCATATAAAACAAGAGGAGAGTTTTGCTGTCTGTATCCTATTCTTAGCAAGGAAGCCTTTCCCAGAAAAACTCTGCCATCAGATTGCATTTCGCATCAGCACATCATGAAGCAGGGTAAAACGTGTGATCATTTGGGGGATTCATAGTGAAATCTCCATCACCTTCCATTTGGTAAAAATATCAACTCTGTGAACTGTGCCTTTTCATCAGGTACTCCCCAGGAAAAATGGAAATCACTCTACCCAGCCTGACAGCTGAACCTAAAAAGGAATCAGGCAGATGGGGAGGAAGGAAGGGCATGTAAGATGGAGGCAAAAGCAGGAGTGAGATTGTGAAATCTGTGAGTGGGGAGGGGGTGAGAGGGGGCAAGGGGGAGCTAGGGAGTACCTGTGTGAGTGCATTCTCCATCTGATGAACAGAGAGAAGTTTGGGTGGGCTGAAATATCAAGTTGGGCATGAAGAAGAAGGAGAGGGTCTTGCAAAGATCAGGCTTTTGTGGGTAGACAAGGCCTGCTGTGGCTACTCCAGGAGGCTGGACAGTATCCTAAGAGCAGCAGGCAGCCTGTGCAGAGATTTGAGCAGGGCTGTCATGGCCAGATTGGACTGAAGAAAGCTTCCTCAGGCAGTGGGACAGACCATGTGTTGGAAAGCATCAGGATTGCTGGTGCTTGTCAAGTAGAGAGACAAGGGTGACCTGGCCTAAGGAACTCACTGTGCTGATAGAGAGAAGGAACAGGATCTTAGACTTCAGAGGCAGAGAGGTGAGGCTTGATGATTGACAGTGTGGTAAGAGAGAGGCAACAGGCAAGGATGGCTTTAAGCATATCTGGCCTAAGCAGCTGGAGAGAAGGCTGAATTGCACTTTGTCAGGCAACAGTAAAGGAGGTGCAGCTGTGTGGGGAGTGGCGGGGATGGGTGCAGCTTGGACACGTTGAATATTCCTTGCCTGTGGGACTCAAACACATTCTATCAGAATGTCTTGGGGGAGGTGACCTAACTTCTCTGTGCCCATGATGCCTCACCTGTGATGGGGGAATGAGAATAATAATTAAGAAAAAGACTAATTTCCTCTTTCATTGCTTTAACCTAGGGGAATGTTCTTCTTTTACAAAGAAATGCTGTTTCACTGACAAATACTCCCAGGTAAAATGGGAATGTATCCACTGATATGTATATTCACTTGATTTTATATATCTGCTTCCTTTATTTTCACCATGTAGTGTGTATTGGCAGCCATAAAAGAAAAATAAATTCAAAGGAACAAGTGTTTCTTGTCACATGCATGCAGAAAGGCAGTCCATCAACCTGTCTCTCAGAGAAACAGCCTCCTTTAGACCCTGCAACCCTCCTTCTGTAGCTCCTGAATCCCTCCAGGGAGTGGGTAGAAGCCTTTGTGACCCAGTGTTTCTAACACTTCTCTTTCCTGTGAAGGCATCTCTGGTGTCCCAGAAGTTGCCTAGCACTTGTTGCATGCAGTCTCCCTGCAGACCTGTCAGTTGGCTAGGAAAGTCTGTAGTTAAGAAAACAGTGCTGAGCCTGAGGTGTGGATCTGGAAACCATCACTGTGTGCTGCCTAGCTGGGGATGATGAAGCCACAGATACCTAGATTTGAATCAAGGTCCCACCACTTACTCCTTTGGAGAACTACTTGGGCAGGTTATTTACACTCTCTGTGACTCAGTTTCAAGAGGAAGGTTCAGGAGGGTGGGGATATATATATATATATATATATATATATATATATATATATATACACACACTTATAGCTGATTCACCATTGTCCTACAGCAGAAATTAGCACAACACTGTAAGGCAAATACAATCCAATTTTAAAATGGTGGCGGGAGGGGGCGTCCAATCTCTCTGCCTATAGAATTAACTACTGGGACAGGCATGAAAGATGCTCATATTTATGGTGCTGACAATGTTCAACTTCACCTGAGCTCTAAAAAATGTCACAGGAAAATCTTGGCAGACTTTCATGTTCCCAGAATAACAACGCAAAGCACCAACCTTCCTCTTCTGACTTTGGTAAGACTTGTCCTAAGTCTGCAGACTCCTATTACAAGGTCAAGTACAGACCTTCCTCCTTATCATTAAAGGGCAGACACAGACCATCCAACTCCTTGTTTTTTGTCTCATGACTACTAACAGACATTAAAAGTCAGTTCTCCTGAAGCTAGCCAGTCACAAAGATAATAATTTCCTGTTCTGTTAAGGAGACTTCCCACTAAATGTTTTTCCACCTGCAAATGTCCCCACTGTAACTAACTAGAGAGTAGTAGAGCTACACTCTATGGAATGAAGTAGAATGCAAAACCACCTTGCTGACAGGCTGATCTTCAGATCTGTGGTGCTCTCCCAGTTGCAGTGGGTAGAATAAGGTCAGTGACTTTACTAGTTTTTAATCTTTCCCAGTGTGTTACTGGTAACAATTGGTAAGAAAAAATTCCAAGTAACAGGAACTGCTCCTGATGTAGACAGGCGACAACACAAGTTACCAGGCAATCAGGGAGAAGCCCCCACCTTCCACCCGAAGAGCCGACCCTCACCAGGGGTCATCTGTGAGGTCATCTCCAGTACCCGGAAACTCTTCCTGTGACATTGTAAGCGATTGTCCCTTCTAGCCTCCAAGCTGCTGGGAGAGGTTCTCTGGTGCGCGGCCGAGAAGACTGGGCACTAACTTCTCTTCCTCAAATACCCCCCCCTACTGCCGCTGTCCCCGGGGAGGAACCTAAGCTTCTTTAAGCCACTCCCAGCTCCCTCTCAATCCACTAAAATCCAGGGAATACCCAGGAAGGTCCTTCTATAAGGTGGAGAGGGGTACATGTCCCACGTTTGTGACATCAACCCAGGCCCGCAGACTCCTTCCCGCTGAAGGGTGGGTAGGCTCTATAGGACGCTGGAGGACTCCTCCTCTCGGTGGTCTTTACCCTTCTATTCCCAGCACACTGAGGATGGGAGGCCAACTCCAGGCTCCTTGCCTGGGCTGAAGATGGGAGGCCCTGAATTGGCATCTTGCTGGTGAGAACCTGATTCTGAGAAAGACCGTGTGAGAGCCAGGGTTAGAGAGACGGACAGACACGCAGACAGAGGGAGACATCTATCTCTCTAGGACCAACCAGGTGTGCGTTAGGGTCACAGGACCAGAATCCTCTTTAGCCAAGTGGGATCCGTGATTCTCTCAGAACAGTTATTTTCCACAGATGCCCGACCTCTTCAGTATCAGATGGCGGTTGGACACTCTGTATATGACTTATTTCTTTTTCTCTCCCTGGGGATTTCCAGTTTTAAGCCAATATTGAAATGTCCAATGGTCATTGGTCCATGTCCGGGATAACTGGGCTCCAATCGGTGTTCACCAGGTTCAGAAGTCGGCTTTTTCTGTGGCATCACCACCCTCCCTACTTCATTCCCACTTCATAAAATGAGACAAAAGAATGAAGTACTATCAGTCAGTCAGTTAAATCGCTCAGTCCTGTCTGATTCCTTGGAAAGCTATGGACTGCAGCATGCCAGGCCTCCCTGTCCACCACCAACTCCCGGAGTTTACCCAAACTCATATCCATTGAGTCAGTGATGCCATCCAACCGTGTCATCCTCTGCCGTCCCCTTCTCCTCCCACCTTCAATTTTTCCAAGCATCAGGGTCTTTTCAAATGAGTCAGCTCTTTGCATCAGGTGGCCAAAACATTGGAGTTTCAGCTTCAGCATCAGTCCTTCCAAAGAACACTCAAGACTGATCTCCTTTAGGATAGACTGGTTGGATCTCCTTGCAGTCCAAAGGACTTGATCCCTGTCTCCTGAACAATGTTACGAAACTCCATCCATAGTTCATCAGGCACTCTGTCTATCAGATCTAGTCCCTTAAATGTATTTCCCACTTCCTCTGTGTAATTGTAACGGATTTGATTTAGGTCATACCTGAATAGTCTAGTGGTTTTCCCTACTTTCTTCAATTTAAGTCTGAATTTGGCAATAAGGAGTTCATAATCTGAGCCACTGTCATCTCCCTGTCTCATTTTTGCTGACTCTATAGAGCTTCTCTATATTTGGCTGCAAAGAATATAGTCAATCTGATTTCAGTGTTGACCATCCGGTGATGTCCATGTATAGAGTCTTCTCTTGTGTTGTTGGAAGAGGGTGTTTGCTATGACCAGTGCGTTCTCTTGGTAAAACTCTATTAGCCTTTGTCCTGCTTCATTCTGTACTCCAAGGCCAAATTTGCCTGTTACTCCAGGTGTTTCTTGATTTCCTACTGTTGCATTCCAGTCCCCTATAATGAAAATGATATCTTTTTAAGGTGTTAGTTCTAAAAGGTCTTGTAGGTCTTCATAGAACAGTCCAACTTCAGCTTCTTCAGCATTACTGGTCAGAGGTATTGAAATTATAGCAGGCATTATTTCCCAAGTGTGTGAGTTAGGCCCTGATGTGACACAGGAATAAGTACATACTTTTAATAGGTTCCTTGAGTCCTGCCTTCTGGAGCAATGCTTTTGAAAACATTTACCTCATGAATGAACAAGAGGCTGTGTATAGTAATTTAAAAAGGCAAAGTATATTTGGTTGTCTGGCTTTCTGGAATACAGCTGATCCTGGACAGTAGTCCTCTGCTGTGGTCAGGAATTTGGATATATGATTAGTTAGGGGTTTCCATTTGTATTTCAATTGTTGTTCATTAGTCCCTAAGCCATGTCCCACTCTTTTGAAACCCCATGGACTGTACCCATCAGGCTTCTTTGTCCATGGGATTTCCTAGGCCAGAATACTGGAGTGGGATGCCATTTCCTTTTCCAGGGGAGCTTCATGATCCAGGGATCAAACTACAGTCTCCTGCATTAGCAGGTAGATTCTTTACCACTGAGCCACCAGGGAAGCCCTTGTATTTCCAATACAACTGCCTTATATTTGACATATCTCTTGGATGTATTACGTATGTCTGTGAGCCTTTGTGTTAGGCTTGCTTCGCATGTTTGTTTTTTCAAAAACAGAAAAGCGAAGTGGCTTTGCTTGCTTGAGTCTCTCAGGGAACCAGCAACCAAGAAAATGTATAAAAACAAAGGATTTCCTTAACTTAAGGGAAAGAATTTACACAACTCCCTATGAAAGGGGTTTAGTCTCCTACCTAGGACATGTTGACATTCAATGAACCCTTTTGTGAGTGGTCACTTTAGGAAAGCAGTGGTTCTACTGTTCTTACTTGAATATTGGCTACATTTAAAATTATGCTTGAGATTCTGTGAAATAGGTAAGTAAAACTATAGATCTCAGTGATCCATTTTTACCCTGCATGTGGGTGCAGTACAAACGTAGTGTAAACCATAAGTTTGGGTGGGGCCAATATGCCCTGCAAGGAAATTTTGTTTATACAGTGAAGAGACTGGATATGCTAACAGAAAATCTATACTTTGTTCAGCACATTATTTATCTAATAAAGGGGGATGTAGAGCCAAGAGAATGTATAATGTGATTGTGAATTAAAATAGGTGACACCATTAAGACAGAGAGAGAGAGAGTTGGTGTAATGAATACTACAGAGACCTTTCATTTTAATAGATGTAGATGAAAAATGGTTAGGACCACTACCAAGCAGTAAGCATCTTATCTTACCTTGAGTAAGATGTTCAGCGTCTCTGATCCTTGGTTCCTTTGGTGAAATGAGCACAGTAATAGTATGTGTTATCCCACCCACAGGCGAATCCCATTCCTCACCATCTGATCCTAGCCTCTGCTGCCTCCTGAGGCCAAGCCTCTCATCACACTTGTTGCACCATTGTCTTCAGTCTGGCTCCCTGCCCACTGTGAGCTCCTTGAGGACCCTTTTCCCATATGAAACATTCCTATGGGCACAAAGTCTGGAAGTCTGGTGCCCCACAGGTACTCAGAACACATTTACTATCTTATGAGTGATGATAAGGTGAAGTACACAGAGCAATGCAGCTGTTATGCTGTCAATTTGTTTGTTGCAAACAACATATACGAAACAAGTGGCTAGAGAAACCTGATCACCTCAGTTTTCTGTTAGTCCAGGGCTGTTTGTGTCTTTTATCCCCGCATTATCCAGAAACTTATTGTACCAGAGTAACAGCCACCTTTCCCCTTCCTAGTGTGTAACCACTGTAGTAGCCATTTCTTAACTGAATTGTCAGTGAGTGAACCCTGAAAATCCTCAGCTCAAGATTTTGTTCCTTCGAGTGGGTGAGGTGCATCCTGTTTTCTATCCCCACTCTGACAGGAGTTTCTGGTGTCCATCTCTTCCCACTTGGCTTGCCCTTTATTATGTGTTTTGGACAATCCTTTGCCTCCGGAGACTGAGGTGTCTCCTAGCTTATGGCTGCTTTCAGCACTGTGCTAAGAGAATTGATGACCAGGTGGGCACTGGGGGGATACTTGTTGGATGAATACAGCTCCAAGAGCCGGGCTACTTTATTTCATGGGTGAGAAGTGTAGCTTCCACTCAGGCTGCCATCAGCAGGATGGACGGTTTGAACCCACTGATCAGTGTCCTGGGCAAGTCCACAGGAGCTCTGTCACTCTGCTCTCCTCATCTTCTTCTTGCTTCCATAGCTGCTTGCACTCCTTACCCTCCCCTGTGCCCTCCTTTGTGCTCCCGCTGCCCTCCATGTACATGTACTTTCTGCCTGAGCCTGAGCTGTCTCCTGACTTCATGTTGTGTGATTGTCAGTTACCTTTCTGATTACGCCACTGAGGAGTTTTCTCTTCACTCGCAGCACAAGGTGGATGCCCAAATACAGTAAGCATTGTGGATCTCCTTTTATTCTTCTTCCCTCGTTTTCTCCTTTTTCTATTTTTACTTTTTTTTTTTTCCCTTTTATGAGGAAACAAAATCGTGTTGTCGGTAAGGACACTAGCTCTGATTCAGCCAACCTTGCTTTCAACCTAGTTCTTCCACTTGTTATCATATCATCATGAGAAATTAAATTGGCCCACTGTGCCATACTATCTCACCTGAAAATGGGTGAATTATTCTTAATGACGACATGAACTGAGTGGGTTGTAATTGTGAGTATGGAATGAGGTTCATAGAAATGTGCTGGCTTGTTCCCTGTCATAGCAACTACTGAGCTGCCAGGGGGCAGGTTGCAGGTCAGACCTAACCTTCAAGCATCAGGAAGCACTTCAAGGTCACATTAGACATCTGTGTCCAGTCCTAGAGGCTCCTTCTTTCTCAGCTACAGTCCTCAAGCTTTTCCTTCACAGCTGGATGAACCCTCACCAGGAGGCTGGCTTTTCTTTTACACATCTCCCACATGGAAACCACCCCCAGACTTCAACTTCTATTGCATGCATGATTCAGTTCATGACAGTTTTGTCCTCAGATGGATTGGGGCTGCTCGTATTGCAAGGGGATGCCCAGGACTGATAACAAGGGTGTGATGTTTCCCTGTTCCCCCATGGCACTGAAACTCTCTGGGACCTGGGCCCAAACTCCTCTTCCCATGTCATCTTCCTCCATCTCACAGTTCACAGTTAACACTTAAGCTGGGTTCCAGTGCAGCCCCTACCAACCCAGTCATGCTCCTTCAGGCTCAAATCCCTTATCTGTAAAATGGCAATAACTCTACCTGTTGGTGAGGTTTCTTGGGAGATCTAGTGGAGATAACAGATGTAAAACACATAGCGCCTATGACCTTGCAGGGGGAAGGCACTAAATAAATGACTGTGTCCTCTATCTATCAGCTTCTTTAGTGCACAGCACCTGGTGTGGGATTGACTGAGACAGTGACTCAGTCAATGTCTTTGGATTGGACTGAGAAAGATATGACATATTCGGGGTGTGTTAGTCAGGCTTCTGCAGAGAAACACAACCAATAGAGAGAGACTTATTTTAGGGAATTGGATCATTGGCTCCTTGGTGCTGGTAGTTCTGATATCTTTAGGGCAACTCCGTTGGCTGGAAATCCAGGTTGCCGTCTAGAGTCCGAAATCTGCAGAGCAGGCCAGCAACTTTGAGTCTCCTGCAGGGTTTCTCAGGCTGTACTCTTGAGGCTAAATTGTATCACCCTCAGGAATCCTTGGGAGAAGGCAATGGCAACCCACTACAGTACTCTTGCCTGGAAAATCCCATGGACGGAAGAGCCTGGTAGGCTGCGGTCCATGGGGTCGCTAAGAGGCGGACACGACTGAGCGTCTTCACTTTCACTTTTCACTTTCATGCATTTGGAGAAGGAAATGGCAACCCACTCCAGTGTTCTTGCCTGGAGAATCCCAGGGATGGGGGAGCCTGGTGGGCTGCCGTCTACAGGGTAGCACAGAGTGGGACACGACTAAAGCGACTTAGCAGCAGCAGCAGCAACAGCAAGAAGTCTCAGTCCCTGCTCTTAAGGTTTTTCAGCTGATTGGATGAAGAGGCCGCCCCGCCCCTGCCGCCCCCCACCCCCGTTATGCAGGGTAACCCACTTCCCTTAAAGTCTGCTGATTACAATGTGAATCACAGATCCAAGTACCTTCCTAGCCTGCCATCTAGTGGCTAACATCTGAACAACGGGGCACCAGAGCCAAGCCAAGATGACTTTAACTTTATTCCTAACAGTGGGCATCACCTCCCAAACAGAATCTCTGGCCAGTAAAGCTGTCTAGCTTTACTCATCTCAAGTAAAATCTGTTCCCTGGCCTCAGAAGCCATGTGAGATAATGAAGGAATCTTGAAGCAGTGGTGATTGAAGCAGAGATTGGGTGTGAGATTTTTATTCACTTGGGCCAAGTGACTGCAGGGAATGAAATAGGGTGGGGTGATAAAGTAAACTAATGCTCAAAATTCTCCAAACCAGGCTTCAGCAATACGTGAACCATGAACTTCCAGATGTTCACGCTGGTTTTAGAAAAGGCAGAGGAACCAGATATCAAATTGCCAACATCCGCTGGATCATGGAAAAAGCAAGAGAGTTCCAGAAAAACATATATTTCTGCTTTATTTACTATGCCAAAGCCTTTGACTGTGTGGATCACTATAAACTGTGGAAAATTCTGAAAGAGATGGGAATACCAGATCACCTGACCTGCCTCTTGAGAAACCTATATGCAAGTCAGGAAGCAACAGTTATAACTGGACATGGAACAACAGACTGGTTCCAAATAGGAAAAGGAGTACATCAAGGCTATATATTGTCACCCTGCTTATTTAACTTATATGCAGAGTACATCATGAGAAACGCTGGGCTAGAAGAAGCACAAACTGGAATCAAGATTGCTGGGAGAAATATCAATAACCTCAGATATGCAGATGACACCACCCTTATGGCAGAAAGTGAAGAAAAACTAAAAAGCCTCTTGATGGAAATGAAAGAGAGTGAAAAAGTTGGCTTAAAGCTCAACATTCAGAAAAATAAGATCATGGCATCTGGTCCCATCATTTCATGGCAAATAGATGGGGAAACAGTGGAAACAGTGTCAGACTTTATTTTTTGGGGCTCCAAAATCACTGCAGATGGTGACTGCAGCCATGAAATTAAAAGATGCTTACTCCTTGGAAGGAAAGTTATGACCAACCTAGATAGAGTATTCAAAAGCAGAGACATTACTTTGCCAACAAAGGTCCGTCTAATCAAGGCTATGGTTTTTCCAGTAGTCATGTATGGATGTGAGAGTTGGACTGTGAAGAAAGCTGAGTGCTGAAGAATTGATGCTTTTGAAGTGTGGTGTTGGAGAAGACTCTTGAGAGTCCCTTGGACTGCAAGGAGATCCAACCAGTCCATCCTAAAGGAGATCAGCCCTGGATGTTCTTTGAAAGGAATGATGCTAAAGCTGAAACTCCAGTACTTTGGCCACCCCATGCGAAGTTGACTCATTGGAAAAGACTCTGATGCTGGGAGGGATTGGGGGCAGGAGGAGAAGGGGACGACAGAGGATGAGATGGCTGGATGGCATCACCGACTAGATGGATGTGAGTTTGAGTGAACTCCCGGAGATGGTGATGGACAGGGAGGCCTGGCATGCTGCAATTCATGGGATCATAAAGAGTCGGACAAGACTGAGTGACTGAACTGAACTGAACTGAACTGATGACGGAAATTAGATGATGAATTTATTGCTCCAGCCACGTCCCTGCCCCCAGGCAGCTGAATTCAATAGGGCTGGCTGGTGTTAATGCCTTGTGTATAGGCTCACTAGGAACAACATCATGTGTGTTTTTTGAGAAACTTGGTGGGCAAAACTGATAGCACGGCCAATTATTCACTTCTCAGAGTGGATGGAGGGAGAAGAAAAGAGAAGAGAATGGTGAACCATGCATTAGTTGTGAGTCAGTTTCTAAAATCCAAGTGTTTCTTCACAAGGTGTGTGTGTGTGTGTGTGTGTGTGTGTGTGTGTGAAATCTTTTCTTTATCTGAGAATTGGCTTTCTATGTGAAGAAATATCACCATGAAGGACTTCTTGTGACATGTGAAAAGTGGTTGGAAGTGAATTGGGTTCAGGTCATTTTCCAAAGGTTTCACACCACGTGTGTGTATAAGAGGACAGAAGTAGCCCTAAAGAACTGAACTAAGTGGTTGACACACAGGTTTCAGTTACTGAAATGTGAAGAGGTTCTTTCTGCAATGTGTGTTCCTCCTAGCCTGTGGTCACAAGCAACTCATAGGATTTGAACCATGTCTTCCTAATGTGTATTTATTCCTGCCTTGAATGTGCTGGAGGCTACAGGTCTGGTTACTAAACTTGCTAAGTAACAGTTCTCTGAGAAAAGTAGCTCTCTAAAAAAGAGCAGTGCCTGGGAAGCTGATCTAAAGTTTTAATATAGCCTATGGTGTAATTTCTGTTAGCTTCACCCAATATATGATTATTCAAATAATACAGAGAGATGCACCTACTTCAATATCTACCATTGGATTTTTCAAATGAACATACAGTAAGATTGGCCTGTTTTCTTATTTATTTATTAATCATTGGCTGCACTGAGTATTTGTTGCTGCACCAGGGTTTTCTTTAGTTGTGGAGAAGGAGGACTACTCTCTGGTGGTGGTGCATGGGCTTTTCATTGCAGATACTTCTCCTATTGTGGAGCACAGGCTCTAGGCTCTTGGGCTTCAGTAGTTGCAGCATGCAAGTTTAGTAGTTGTGACACACAGGCTTAGTTGTCCTGCAGCTCATAGAATCTTCCTGGACTAGAGAGCGAATGCCTGACTGTTGCATTGGCAGGTGGATTCTTCTCTTTTTTTTTTAATAATTAATTTAATTGGAGAATAATTACTTTACAATATTGTGATTTTTTTTTTGCCATATATCAACTTAAATTGGCCACAGGTATACACGTGTCCCCCCATCCAGAACCCCCCTTCCAGCTCCCACCCCACCCTATCCCTCTGGGTTGTCCCAGAGCACCAGCTTTGGGCGCCCTGCTTCATGCATGGAACTTGGACTCGTCATCTATTTTACTTACGGTAATGTACATGTTTCACTGCTATTCTCTCAAATCATCACACCCTCGCCTTCTCCCACCTACTTGAAAAGTCTGTTCTTTATGTCTCTGTCTCTTTTGCTGCCCTGCTTGTAGGTTCGTTGCTACTGTCTTTCTAAATTCCATACATATACTTTAATATATACTATTTGTCTTTCTCTTTCTGACTTCACTCTGTCTAAGAGGCTCCAGGTTCATCCACCTCATTAGAACTGATTCAAATGTGTTCTTTTTAAGCTGAGAAATATTTCATTGTGTATAGATACCACCACTTGCTTATCCATTCATCTTCCAAAGGATATCTACATTGCTTTCATGCCCTAGCTATTGTAAACAGTGCTGCAGTGAACATTGGGGTACATGAGTCTCTTTCAATCTGATCTCCTCAGGGTGTATGCCCAACTGTAGGATTACTGGGTCATATAGAAGTTGTATTCCTAGTTTTTAAAGGAATCCCACACTCTTCGCCAGAGTCTCTATACCAGTTTGCATTCCCACCAAGAGTGTAAGGTTTCCTTTGCTCCCCACCATTTCCAGCATTTATTGTTGGTAGACTTCTTGATGATATCCATTCTGACCATTGTGAGATTACACCTCATTGTGGTTTTGATTTGCATTTCTCTAATAATGAGTGATGTTGACATCTTTTCATGTGTCTATTAGCCATCTGTATGTCTTCTTTGGAGAAATGTCTGTTTAGGTTTCTTGCCCACTTTTTGATTGGGTCGTTGTTTTTCTGGTATTGAACTGTATGAGCTGCTTGTATATTTTGGAAATTAATTATTTGTCAGTTGTTTCATTTGCTATTATTTTCTCACATTTGGAGGGCTGTCTTTTCACCTTGCATATAGTTTCCATGGTTGTGCAAAATCTTTTAAGTTTAATTAGGTCCCATTTGTTTATTTTTGTTTTTATTTCCATTACTCTGGGAGGTAATGGCAAATCACTTTATGGCAAATAGATGGGGAAACAATGGAAACAGTGGCAGACTTTATTTTTTGGGGGCTCCAAAATCACTGCAGATGGTGACTGCAGCCATGAAATTACAGACACTTACTCCTTGGAGAAAGGTTATGACCAACCTAGAGAGCATATTAAAAAGCAGAGTCATTACTTTACCAACAAAGGTCAGTCTAGTCAAGGCTATGGTTTTTCCAGTAGTCATGTATGAATGTGAGAGTTGGACTATAAAGAATGATGAGTGCAGAAGAATTGATACTTTTGAACTGTGGTGTTGGAGAAGACTCTTGAGAGTCCCTTGGACTGCAAGGAGATCCATCCAGTCCGCCCTAAAGGAAATGAGTCCTGAATATTCATTTGAAGGACTGATGCTGAAGCTGAAACTCCAATACTTTGGCCACCTGATGCAAAGAGCTGACTTTTTAGAAAAGACCCCAGATGCTGGGAAAGATTGAAGGCTGGAGGAGAAGGAGACGACAGAGAATGATATGGTTGGATGGCACCACCGACTCAATGGCATGAGTTTGAGTAAGCTCCGGGAGTCAGTGACAAACAGGGAGGCCTGGCATACTGCAGTCCATGGGTTCACAAAGAGTCAGATATGACCGAGCAACTGAACTGAAGTCTGGGAGGTGAGTCATAGAGGATCTTGCCACAATTTATGTCAGAGAGTGTTCTGCCTATGTCTTGCTCTTAAGAGTTTCATAGTTTCTGGTCTTACATTTAAGTCTTTAATCCATTTTGAGTTTATTTTTATGTATGGTGTTAGAAACTGTTCCAGTTTCATTCTTTTACACATAGTTGACCACTTTTCCCAGCAACATGTTTTGAAGGGACTGTCTTTTCTCTGCTGTATATCTGTGCATCCTTTGTCAAAGATAACGTGTGCATAGGTGCATGGATTTATCTCTGGTCTTTTTATTTTGTTCCATTGATCCATATTTCTGTATTTATGCCAATACCATACTGTTTTTATGACTATAGCTTTGTAGTATAGTCTGAAGTCAGGAAGGTTGATTCCTCCAGTTCCATCGTTCTTTCTCAAGATCACTTTTGGTATTCTGGTCCTTTGTGTTTCCATACAAAGTATGAAATTAATTGTTCTAGTTCTGTGAAAAATATCATTGGTAGTTTGATCGGGATTGTGTTGAATCTGTAGATTGCTTTGGGTAGTAGAGTCATTTTTACTATATTGATTCATCTAATCCAAGAACATGGTACATTTCTCCATCTGTTTGTGTCATATTTGATTTCTTTCATCAGTTTTTTATAGTTTTCTGTATACAGGTCTTTTGTTTCTTTAGGTAAATTTATTCTTAAGTGTTTTATTCTTTTCATTGTAATAGTGAATGGGATTGTTTTCTTTCTGATTTTTCATTGTTAGCATATAGGAAAGCAAGGGATTTCTGTGTATTAATTTTATATGGCAGGTGGATTCTTAACCATGAGACCACCAGGGAATTCCTGGCCTGGTTGTCTTTGGGTGTATAGCTCTCGGAGCACTGACACCCAGAGAGAATCCAGTGACCACCATCATGAACACTGGCCACATCCATCACCCTGAAAATGCCCAGGTGCTGCCCCTTTCTGGTTTCCCCTTCCACACCCCCATCCCTGGCAAAATGATCTGTTCTCCTTCACTACAATATTTCCTCTGCAATTTTAAAATTCCTTATGTATTCTGAATATAAGACGTTTCTCAGATCTTGATTCACAAACATCTTTCCTCTAATAATAAATAGCTTCTGTTTTCACTACAAGAGACATGAATGATGAAATCTAGTTTTCCTCCCCACACTCAGAGCCCAGTGTTGTGTACCCATGAGATTCTTCAGAAGTGAAAATGAATTCTGCTCTCTGTCATTCTGTGCTCTCAGCTGATCCCCCAGAGCTATATTTCTGCAGAAATCCACTAGTTTTCTGCAGAAAGAGGCGCTTGAGAACAGGTGAATTTATTGGAGTCTGAAATTGTGAACTCATCAGATAGCTTCAGAACTCAGCCAGTCTTGTGAGACTTGTCTCCCAGCTCCAAGGGAGAAGGTAAGACAGGCCAGGCTTTTCTTCATGAACCTCAGAGGCCTGAATTTACTCACTATGGGTATGTTTGGCAGGGGTAACATGGAATTTCAAGGCTGTTCATCCTTTCCCAGATATCAGACCATGTTCAATGTATTTCTTTCTGTCACCTTATTTAATCATCCTTCACAGATCCATTATTTTGGAAGATTTCAACCATAATTGATGAGGTGAGAAAGCAGAGGACAGGGAAGTAAAGGGGATTGGTCACAGTCATATACATTGTCAGAGGAAAAGTGACTCACAAATCTCATCATTGTCCATTCAGAGCCCATACTCTTAATTTCTTCAGTAAGGTTGCCATGTAGGCATGCATGCTAACTCACTTCAGTCATGTCCAACTCTTTGTGACCACATGACTGTAGCCCACAGACAGAAGAGATAGGCTCCTCTGTCCCTGGGATTCTCCAGGCAAGAATACTGGAGTGGGTGGCCATGCCCTCCTCCAGAGGATCTTCCTGAACCAGAAATCGAAACCACACCTCGTGCAGCTCCAGCACTGCAGGATTCTGAGCCACTGGGGAAATCCCAAGTTGACATATGATATTATGTTAGTTTCAAGTGCACAGCAAAGTGATTCCATATTTTTAAACATTCTGAAATGATTTATTACAATAAGTTTGGTTACCATCTGTCACCACAGAGATTTATTACGAGATTATTGACTGTATTCCCTGTATGTATATTCCATTCCCATGGTTTATTATTATAACTGGAAGTTTGTATCTCCTAATCTCTTCCCTGTTTTACATATCTCCCTATCCTTCCTCCTCTGGTAAACACCAGTTTGTTCTCTGTGTCTCTTATTCTATTTCTGTTTTGTTTCCTGTGTACTCTTATTTTATTTCTGAGATGCCACATATAAATAAAACTGTGTGGCATTTGTCTTTCACTGTGTGCTTAGCTTCACTTGTCATAATACCCTCTAGGTCCATCCATGTTGTCACCGATGACAAAATTATATTTTTAAATTGCTAAGTAATATTCCACTGTCTGTGTGTGTGCATGTGTGTGTGTGTATCATTTCTTCCTTTTTGATTCATCTATTCATGGGCACTTAGATTC
Organism: Bos grunniens; assembly: GCF_055505025.1. Classification (NCBI taxonomy): domain Eukaryota; kingdom Metazoa; phylum Chordata; class Mammalia; order Artiodactyla; family Bovidae; genus Bos; species Bos grunniens. Next base: position 78,911,781 of record NC_141194.1, on the reverse strand, counting down.
CTTCCTTATGTTGGTTATTGTAAATATTGCTGCAGTGAACAGAGGAGCACATATAACTTTTGTGACTAGTGTTTCTCTTGTTATTCAGAAAAATACCAAGAAGTGTAAGTATATGTTAGTCAGAGAAGCAAGCAAAAACAAGACTGGGAGCTGACTGTGGCTCATATCATGAACTCCATATTGCCAAATTCAGAATTAAATCGAAGAAAGTAGGGAAAAGCACTTGAGCATTCAGGTATGACCTAAATCAAGTCATTGATGATTATACAGTGAAAGTGACAAATAGTTTCAAGGGGTTAGATCTGATAGACAGAGTGCCTGAAGAACTATGGATAGAGGTTCATGACATTGTACAGGAGGCAGTGATCAAGACCATCCCCAAGAAAAAATGCAAAAAATAAAAAATGGATGTCTGACAAGGCCTTACAAATAGCTGAGAAAGGAAGAGAAGCTAAAGGCCAAGGAGAAAATGAAAGATATACTCATTTGAATGCAGAGTTCCAAAGAATAGAAAGGAGAGATAAGAAAACCTTCCTCAGCGATCAAAGCAAAGAAATAGAAGAAAACAATAGAGTGGGGAAGACTAAAGATCTCATCCAAAAAATTAGAGATACCAAGGGAACATTTCATGCAAAGATGATCACAAAAAAGGACAGAAATGGTATGTACCTAACAGACACAGAAGATATTAAGAAGAGGTGGCAAGAATACACAGAAGAACTATACAATAAAAGATATTCATGACCCAGATAACCACGATGGTGTGGTCACTCACCTAGAGCCAGGCATCCTGGAATGCAAAGTCAAATGGGCCTTAGGAAGCATCACTACGAACAAACCTAGTGGAGGTGATGGAATTCCAGTTGAGCTATTTTAAATCCTAAAAGATGTTGCTGTGAAAGTGCTGCACTCAATATGCCAGCAAGTCTGGAAAACTCAGCAGTGGCCACAGGACTGTAAAAGGTCAGCTTTCATTCCAGTCCCTAAGAAAAGCAATACCAAAGAATGTTCAAACTACCGCACAATTGCAGTCATCTCAAACACTAGCAAAGTAATGCTCAAAATTCTCTGAGCCAGGCTTCAACAGTACTTGAACTGTGAAGTTCCAGAAATTCAAGCTGGATTTAGAAAAGGCAGAAGAAGAAGAGATCAAGTTGCCGATATCCGCTGGATCATTGAAAAGGCAAGAGAGTTCCAGAAAAACATCCACTACTGCTTTATTGATTATGCCAAAGCCTTTGGCTGTGTGGATCACAACAAACTGTGGAAAATTCTTAAAGAGATTGGCATACCAGACCCCCTGACCTTCCTCCTGAGAAATCTATATGCAGGTCAAGAAGCAATATTAGAACTGGACATGGAAAAACAGACTGGTTCCAAATCGGGAAAGGGTACATCAACGTTTTATATTCTCTCCCTGCTTATTTCACTAATATGAGGTATACATCATGCAAAATGCCAGGATGGATGAAGCACAAGCTGGAATCATGATTGCAGGGAGAAATTTCAATAACCTCAGTTATGCAGATGACACCACCCTTATGGCAGAAAGCGAAGAAGAACTAAAAAGCCTCTTAATGAAAGTGAAAGAGAAGTGAAAAAGTTGGCCTAAAACTCAACATTCAGAAAGCTAAGAACATTGAATCTGGTCCCATCACTTCGTGGCAAATAGATGGGAAAACAATGGAAACAGTGAGAGACTTTATTTTGGGGGCTTCAAAATCACTACAGATGGTGACTGCAGCCATGAAATTAAAAGAGACTTGCTCCTTGGAAGAAAAGCTATTACCAACTTAGAATATTAAAAAGCAGAGACATTACTTTATCAACAAAGATCCATGTAATCAAAGCCACGGTTTTTCCAGTAGTCATTTATGGATGTGACAGTTGGACCATAAAGGAGCTGAGTGCTGAAGAATTTATGCTTTTGAAGTGTGATGTTGGAGAAGACTCTTGAGAGTCCCTTGGTATTCAAGGAGGTGAATCCAGTCCATCCTAAAGGAAATAAATCCTGAATATTCATTGCACGGACAGATGCTGGAGCTGAAACTCCAATACTTGGGCAACTGACTCATTGGAAAAGATCCTGATGCTAGGGAAGATTGAGGTGGGAGGAGAAGGGGACAAGTGGGTGAGATGGTTGGATGGTATCACCAACATGATGGCCATGAGTTTGAGTAGGCTCTGGGCGTTGGTCATGGACAGGGAAGCCTAGCATGCTGCAGTCCATGGGATTGCAAAGAGCCAGACACACCTGAGCGACTGATCTGATCTGATGTTATTTCCAGTTTTCAATTTTTGAAGAAAACCTCATTGTCTTCATCGTGGCTGCACAATTGTACATTCACACCCACACCACATGCTGGTTTCCTTTTCTCTACATCCTCGCCAACATTTCTTACTTGCTGTCTTTTTCATAATACCTACTTGACAGGTATGAGGGAGTACTCACTGTGGTCTTGATTTCTTAATGCCTGATGATGAGATGTTGAGCATCTTTTCATATGTCTATTGACCATCTGTATTTCTTCTTTGGAGAAATGTCTATTAGGTGCTTTACCCCAGTTTTAAATCGGGTTTTGGGTCTTTTTCGAATACATTCTGTGACTCCTTTAGCTATTTTGGATATCTACCTCTTTTCAGATATATTGTACTTGCTCATATCTTCTCCCACTCAGCAGGTTTCCTTTTGGTCTTGTTGACAGTTTCCCATGCTGTGTCAAAGCTTTTTAGTTTGTTGAACTCCCATTTGTTTATTTTTTATTTTGTTGGTTTTGCCTGAGAAGACAGGTCAAAAAAAATATATATATATATATATATTCCTGAGACTGATATCAAAGAGCATACTGGCTAAGTTTTCTTCTAGGAGTCTTATGGTTTAAGGTCTAAAATTTTCATCTTTAATCTTCTGTTGTTGTTGTTTGTTTTTAAACATTGTGTAAGAAAGGGGTCCAGTGTTCCCATAACCGTTTATTGAAGAGACAGCATTTTCCCTAATGTATATTATCCCCTCCTTTATCATAGAGTAATAGGCCGTATGAGCACAGGTTTATACCTAACAGAGCATCCCCTGTGTACCCTCTGTAAAGGCTGGGGTGAAGTGAGAAGACCCAGTGAGTTCAGTGTCCATCCACAGCTGGTGGCACACCAAGTCTGGGTAAGATATGTCACTGATGCTACCCACAATGCGCTGGGGCAGGGATAGGTATCCCCACCTGGCACAAGTTTCTCAGGGTGGGGATGTGATAGGCTCACTCCAGCAGCCAACCCAGGTCAATCCTGCCAACCACAGTTCCTCCTTTAGCAAATCATGAAGGTTTTCACTGTATCTGTTACATACCCCCCCATGCCATGCCATGCCAGGCTGGCTATTGAGACGGGGAGGTGAGAAGGAATTGCATGACCTGTCACTGCCCTCGAGAATTGAGTCATTAAGCAGAGAGAAGATCAAACATTCTTCAATGTGGTAGTGAGTGCATCACTGATCCCCTGTGAGGTTGCATTGCTAGGAGACGAGAGGAGTAAGAAGGATCAGGGTAGGGCGAAGTGGACATGGCACAGGAGGGGAAAGGATACTCTGGGTGCTTGCTGTGCCAGTCCCAACTGCAGAATTGCCCACAGCCTGCATGAGGGCACACAGAATATTGATGGGTAGGTGTAAATGAGGGTATCAGCAGTGCCACCCCTTCCTCACCTCAAAGTCTGTATCTCCAAGCTACCTATTGGGTGTTGGTGATCTGGGGGTCACTTCTGAGACAGCATACTCTCCCTAGTTGCAGAGTAGTAGCCAGAATCCTGTGATGTGCAGATGTCCAACACATAAAATTCTAGGCCAGAATCCGAGCCATAGGAACCAACAGGTCAGAGAATACTGGATGGGAGTTGGCTGAAATGCAGTGGCCAAATATCAAATCTGAATATACCTGTAGCAAGCAATGTTATTGAACCATACATTTAAAGACCTTTCCACAAAGGGAAGTTCTGGGCCTCCTGGTTTGATTAGTGAAATCTATCAAAAGTTTTAAGAAGACGTAACACCTATCCTTCACAGATTCTTCCTGAATAGACAGCAGGGAGGAGGGAACGTTTCCTAACTCATCCTATAAGAACAATGTTACCCCACTACCAAAGTCAGACTTGACATCACCAGAAAGCTACAGACCCATATATGTCATGAATAGCAATGCCTACACCCTCAACACAGTATTATCAAGCCAAATCAAGAAACATTTGTGAAGGGTTGTGCAAGATTTATCCTGGGCTTACAGTATTGGAGAAAACTTAACTTCAGTTATGGGAAACAGTGTATTAATATAATGAAGGACAGAAACCACCTGCCATTTTGACAAAGAAAAAGCATTTGATAAAATTCAAGACCCGTTCGTGATAAATAAGTAATTAACTAAATCAATAAACATGGTCAGCCAACTTGGGATAGAAGGGATCGTCATCATTGTGCTGAAGAACATCCCCAAGAAACATCCAGCTCGAGTCACATCACATCTTGTAGTGTTTGAGTGAATGCTTTCCTCTGGAGATCCAGACCAAGGAAAGGAGGTCTGCTTCAACCACCTCTCTTCCACACTGACTGAAGAGTCTAGCCTGTGCACCATGCAAAACAAGAAATGAAATCATGGAGAAATGAGAAATGAAACCTATGTTCACACAAATACTTGTCTTTAAATGTCTTTCACAGCAGCACTGTTTGTAATCTCCAGATAGTAAAACAGCCTAAAAGTCTGTCAGCTGGAGAGCGGTAAACAAAGTATTCTGTACCCATATAGTGGAATAGCATAGATGGATGAAAAGTGATGAACTGCTTTCTGCTGCCACATGGGTGAGTCTCCAAAGCATTATGTTAAGTAAAAGAACCCAGACACAAAAGGCCACTTCCTGTAGAAGTTTGTTTATATGAAATGCCCAGAAAGGGCAAAACTACAGAGACAGAAATTAGATGAGAGGATGCCTGGGCCTGCAGGTCCTATTGGGGATTGACTGCTGATGGGTACACAGAACCTTTCTGTGGTGCTGACAGTGTTCCACAACTGCACTGTGGTGGTGGTTGCACCTCTGTGTGAAGTTATGAAAATCCACTGCACCGGATGCATCAAATGGGTGTGATTTGTGGTATGTAATTATACCTCAGTAAAGCGGTTTAGGAAGGTAACATAGATGTCCAAGTGAGACATGTGGGGAAAGATATGCCATTGCTTTTGTAACAATGAGGAGTGCCCCTGCTCCTTCCATGTTATGGGTCCGGCCTCCTCCACATGCTCTAGATGCTCCCTCCAGAAACAGTCAGTGTGAATGTCAGGACAGAATCCCCAATGAACACACATGCCTAGTGTGTCTCTGTGTTCATGCACAGTTGCCCGTTGTGTGACCACAGGTCAATGGCTCTGATCAGGCTCCCAGAACCCACCCTGCATCTCAAATTCTACTTAAATGTTTTTCCATTCTTCTCAAATCACATGGGAACAGCTTCCATACTCCTGGTAACAGACCTCCGCCCTTAGCTCCAACCTCTGCTCACAGGAATACCTGTAGCCAGGTGTGAGGCCCCCTACCTTAGCTCAGCAACCCATGATGGATCCTCAGCAGAGCAGTAACCAAGACAACAGAACTCCATCCATCATCCTTCTGCTACCAGGACTGAGGTGCATTCCCTCCCCTCCATCTGCCTGAGTGTCTGGTAAGGAAGGGCACTTGCGGGCATAACCACACCACTGAATCATTGAAATTATTCTAAATATGGCTGTGAGTTAATACGTCAAAAATACCTCTCAGAAGGGAAAATATGTAATTACAATTTTTTTTTAAGTTTCATTAGTAGCAAACATGGCTCTTCAGTTCAGGATTCTACTTAAAACCAGGATGGGTTGAAGCATCATGAGATTGTGCTTCTCAACCTAAACTGTGCATCAAATCTCCCCTGGAGAAGCTTTAGAAGAGCCGATGCTGTCAGGACACTCCCAGAGTCTGAAGTGTGGCAATGTGGAAGTCTGGAATGTGGCCCTGGCGTGAGCATTATCTGAAAACATTCTCTTATGAAAGCCGAGATTGCAGCTGTGGAAACAGAACCCATTCTTACAGGAGGAAATCGAAAATTTGCAACTCCTTTCTATAAGGAAAGCAGACTTTCATCATAACCTGCTATGCTTTATGGCTATCTTAGGCTGAGGAAAGGGACAACTTGCTCAAATTAATACTTGTTTGAAAACTGACCTTGTGCTTGCTCTGCTGCATGTTCCAAATACAAAGTTTTACAGTTAAAACTCTGTTGTTGTTAATAAAACTCAGTACATTTTAGTTCTTGTCAGGATCCCTTATGCCTAGTTAGTTGAATACATTTCTAAAATACTGTGGAGATAACTTCATGTAACAGATCAGAATAGTGCTTCAAAGATTAAAGATGGCTGAGAATTGTAGCTGTTGATGTAGATGTAGAAGGATCAGCTGTCAGCTTATCTGCTGCCTGTGTTCAGTTGCACTTCTAAACTTTTTCCTGTGTTATCAAATTAACTCCCATATTCAGATGAAGACCAAAAACGAACAGGATGTCTATTGGGAAAAATGCAGTTAAGCAATCCCTTGTTTGGTGCACACCCATGAAGATCCATCTTCTTAAACATTCTCCTTGAGTGATCTCTTCTGGATATTCTTTGGCACATTCCCCAGTGATGGGCTTACACTGCTGTGTCCTAACTCATCGTCTTGTTAAAGACAGGGCTTTCAACCTCTCAGGGTTATAGTACCTGGGTTTTCTCGGAGATCCAAAAGAAGGTGATGGCCTGTGCTCAGGACACCTTCAGAGGGTGTCTGTAGGAACAGGGCCTCACAGAGGAACTGATCCCCACCTGTGGCAACAGGAAGATCTCAGGTGAGCATTTTCCAGAGCAGCTCCAGCGGAGTCATGGCATGGTGAAGATCACACCCAGCAGCATGGCCAGGATTGTGTTTTAAGGAATCGGGTGGATGCTAGTGCCCATCCATGAGCCAGGGAATGTTGGCCTGGGGCTACTAGCTGGTCTGCAGGGCTTGTGAGATATCTGAGTGCAGATGCCCCATGCATCTCAGCCTGTGGGGGATCTGGAGCCCAGGTGAGACGTCTTAGGTATATTTGGTGATAGGAAAAGCCATCAGAACACAGGGGATACTGATGAAAATAAGTCAGATGGGTAAAAGCTCTGGGGGGTGATGTAATCACCCAAGGATCATGTATAGAATGTAAGAGCATGGGGCAGAGATTGGAAACCAGAGGAAAATGAATCCAACATTTAGGAGGGGATCAAAGCAAATGGACAGACAAGGAGACTTAGAAGTAAGGGACTGAGAGGTAGAGGAAAGCCATGGTGGGCTTTTGTCATAGACTCTGACCAAGGAAAGTGGTTTTGAAAATGGAATGTGTCTGTGGCCAATACAGCACTGGGTATCATGGTTAGGCCCATGGAGCTCTTGGGAGACGTTAGCAAGGGGATGTTCTGTGGAGGCACATGAAGGAGGAATCAAGAGATAACCAGGTAAGGATGATCCTGGAATCTACATTTTCAAGAAGCATGCCTTGAAAGATATCAAAGATGCAGGGTATTGGAAGTAGAGGGCTGTGGGCCTGTAGGGTATGCTATTTTCTGTTCTCCAAACCAAAAAGACCAGGATGCAAGTTCCAAAAATCCCTAAGAATCATCAGGACTGTTGTCTAGAAGACAGAGTGGAAAATTGGAATGATCCTCACAGGTGAGTCTTCAAGTTGAGGAATGAGGAGTCTGGTGGTTTCAAAGCAGCAGTGGAGTTCCACTCTCGGGGTCCTGCCCCAGTTGGATCCAGGGATTCCCTCAGGATGATGGTGTCAGTGATTAGAATAGCGATAGCTTAATTAAGTATTAATTAGAGATATAAAGAGTGGTTAAATAGGGATAGCTCAGTGAGAAAATTCAGTGGAGAAAAGAGGCTGAATAATTTGGTTTACATGGAAAACCAATAAAACTCCAAGACAAGGAATTTGTGTCACCTGTGTAGGCCGCAGGCATCCTCCCATTCTCCTGAAGGAGAGGAGACACTAAGGCCTCCCAGGTGAGATCTTAGAAGCCCAGGCAAAATTAGTAGACTTGACGAGCCTCCACGCTTCAGATGGGAATTCAGCCAGAAGGTGAGAGAAAGAACGACATGGGGAGACCAAGCTTTGGAGAGCAAGGCCCGTAGCTTTATTTTCAACAGGGGCTTTTATACCCTAAGTTGCACATAGAGGATAATAGGGGGTGTGAAATCATGCAAAGTCAGCAGTCTTTGATCCTTATTGAGACCAGGCTTTCTTTTCTGTAAATTTATCGTATACAAATTGTTTAGGTGATTTACATCATCTTCTGACCAGAAGGCCTGCTAACATTTTATGACTCTGATAAAGGTTTGCAATCATAAGACTTCTCTAAGAGTAATTATTTTAAAGTTTGGTGCCATGCTCTGAAGGTGTTAGATAAAGTTGCATTCCTGTAGGGCAAAGGTGCAATGGGTTTACAACAAAGGAAATAATTTATTACCTTAAGGGTCTAAAGTTGTTAACACCAAGGCCACTACTTATTTTTTCTACATACCAACTATATTAATTAATACACTTCCAAAGATATAATACAGGGGATGTGGAAACTTGGCAGCAAGCATTGGCTCAACAATGAAATCTTCTACTAATTCTATTCTGACAATTTCTAACTCTCTGAGAGGCTCTATACTATTTGAATATCTTAAGCTTCCCGTGCCTCTCGAGGTTGGGAGACTTCAAACAATCGTATGCATAGCTGTAGGAGTCCAGGTAAGCCTGTCAGGCAAGTTAGAGAGCCATCTGAGGGGTTTGGATTGAAACACTCCTATTATTCCCAGGAGGCTAATTAGCTAGAGGCTCTAAATTGATTTCCTTTAGAGAAAAGGTGGTCAGGGATAGCCCCCCATTAATGTCAGAGGAGTTGGTGAAAGTCATGAAGCAGTAAAACAGACAGACTCTGGTTTGGGGGTAGACGCTCAGGCAGGCCAAGAGGGGCACCCCTCGAGTTCTGGCTCGCCTTGCCCACCAGAACTCTCCCACATAACCTTGTTATGGGTGGGGACTCCCGTGCTGGCTTCTGGCATTCCACAAAGACTTCCTTCCTCTTCCTCTGAGCCCCATTCTTCCTCTGTGACCCATGGTCATGGGAAGAGCTTGGGTGGTGGTGGTGAGGGGGCAAGGGATGCTGAAATCACAATCTCAATGTATGTGCCTCAGAATCCATGAGCACTTGGGTGTATTTGTTCTCCCTGGCTGATCTGATCTTCATCATGAGTGTTCACCCTTCATACTGGTTAGTAAGGGGAAAACCCCCACTGAATTTACTTCTAACCTGGAAAGTGTGGTTGCATGCAACCAACTGAATGTCCACAGATACAAATGCTCAGTCTGTTCCGGTGAAAATGCTCTCTACTTCTTTCAGCCATGGGGCAGGGCTATGCGTCGCTTACAAGGCTCACGGTAATTGTGGGAGGGGGAATCTATAACATGGGACAACTTTGTTCCTCAGAGTGGCCTCGGTGCTCCCTGAGGGAAAGATGACTCTCCTATCCTGGCTCCAGCTGGTGATGCTGACCTGCACTGCCCACAGGTGGGGGTGCTTAAACTTGGCTTTTTGTTTCACCCCTCTTGCTGTGGACCTGGTCCTCCCTGGATGACTGAACCTCAGCCACCCTGATGGCATCTGCAGACCCCTCTGTATCTGGGTCTAATCGTCCTGCCCATCCCTAGGCAGGGATGTTCACTCCTCAGCCTCAGCTTCAAGGTCCCCTAGCCCATTGCCTGCCTAGACTTCATCTGGATTCAGTTCCTTTCCACATTTCTTCCTCAGATGATGCAGATCCCTCCCTTGGATCTCACCTGCACCAGAGCAGGAACCAAGATCAGCTCCAGAAAACGAAACTCCTAAACTGCAGCTACCCGTCAGCCCAAAGACATTGTTGGGTCATTGTAGTTTGCTCCTGTGAGTCCCAAATGTGAATGGGGTGGAATCCTCCTGTCCCTGGGGTTCCTTTTCATTTTTTTGTCACACTTATATGTATATAAGTGTATATATATGCACACTTATATATGTGTGTGTGTGTGTGTGTGTGTGTATCATGGTGTGTTTAGCCATAGGGTATCCCATATGGGCCTCTCTGGCCTTTTTGGACTTAGGTGGCTGTTTCCTTACATGACTACTGATATCTTTTCATGTGTATATTTGCAACCATAAATCTTTGGTAAAATATTTATTCCAATCTTTGGCCCCCTTTGTAATTAGTTTGTTTATTTTTATTCTTTCTTTTATAAACATTCTTTTAAAATTATTTATTTGGTTATTTTTGGCTGTTCTAGGTCTTACTTTCTGCACACTGACTTTCTCTAATTACAGCGAACAGGGGCTACTCTTCATTGCGGTACATCGGCTTCTCATTGTGGTGGCTTTTCTTGTTGCAGATCAAGGGCTCTAAGGTGTATGGGCTCAGTAGTTTTAGTGAACAGGCTTAGTTGTCCCCCTGCATGTGGAATCTTTCCAGTCCAGGGATTGAACCTGTGTCCCCTGCATTCACAGGTGGATTCTTAAACATTGGACCACCAGGGAAGTCCTATTTTCTTATATTCTTGAGATTTGAGGGTTTCTGTATATTCTGGTTATAAGTAATTTATCAAATATTTGTTTAAAAAATATATTCTCCCTGTATGTGGCTTGTCTTTCTTTCTTTTCACCATGTCTTTCTAAGAGTGATCTTGAAGTCTAATGTATCATTTTTTCTTGTATGCATTGTGCTTGTAAGAAATCTTTGCTTACATCTATTACTTTTGGGACTGCCATGACAAATTATCACAAATTTGGTGGGTTAAAACAATAGAAATTTATTCTGTACACTTGCTGAAGACAGAAGTCCCAAATCAAGATCTCAGGAAAGTTCGTTCCTTTTGGATGCTCTAAGGAAGAATCTGTTCCATGCCTCTCTCCTAGCTTCTGCTGGAAAGACCTGATGTTACTTGGGTTACAGGTGCATCACTTCTGTCTTCACCTTTGTCTTCACATGGGGATTTCCCCTCCACTTGTTTCTGTGTGGCCTCTTCTCTTCTTATAAGAGCACCATTCTTTGGTTTTAGGGCCCACCTTAATCTAGGATGACCTCATCTTAACATAACTAATTACATCTGCAAAGACTGTGTTGAATAACAGTGGCAAGAGTGATCCTTGTCTTTTTGCTGATCTGAAAGGAAATGCTTTCAGTTTTTAAATATTGAGAATAATGCTTGCTGTGGCTTTATCATATGTGACCTTTACTGTGTAAAAATCAGTAGTCAGTATTCAGTTCAGTTGGTCAGTTGTGTCTGAGTCTTTGCAACCCTATGGATTGCAGCACGCCAGGCTTCCCTGTCCATAACCAATACCAGGCGCTTACTCAAACTTATGTCCATTGAGTTGGTGATGCCATCCAACCATCTCATCCTCTGTCATCCCCTTCTCCTCCTGCTTTTAATCTATCCCAGCATCAAGATCTTTTCCAATGAGTCAGCTCTTCACATCAGGTGGCCAAAACATTGGAGCTTCAGCTTCAGCATCAGTCCATACAATGTATATTCAGGACTGATTTCCTTTAGGATGGACAGGATTCATCTCCTTGCAGTCCAAGGACCATCAAGAGTCTTCTCCAACACCACAGTTCATAAGCATGAATTCTTCAGCACTCAGCTTTCTTTATACTCTATCACTCACATCCATACACGACTACTGGAAAAACCATAGCTTTGACTAGATGGACCTTTGTCGGTAAAGTAATGTCTCTACTTTTTAATATGCTGTCTAGGTTAGTCATAGCTTTTCTTCCAAGCAGCAAGGGTCTTTTAATTTCATGACTACAATCACTATCTACAGCGATTTTGGAGCCAAGAAAATAAAGTCTGTCACTATTTCCACTGTTTCCCCATTTATTTGCCATGAAGTGATGGGACCAAATGCCATGATCTTAGTTTTCTTAATGTTGAAATTAAAATCAAAATTTTTACTCTCCTCTTTCACTTTCATCAAGAGGCTCCTTAGTTCTTCACTTTCTGCCATAAGGGTGGTATCATCTGTGTATCAGAGGTTATTGAAATTTCTCAGGGTAACCTTGATTCCAGGTTGTGCTTCACCCAGCCTGGCATTTTGCATGATGTACTCTGCATAAAAGTTAAATAAGCAGGATGATAATATACAGGCTTGACTTACACCTTTCCGAATTTGGAAGTAGTCTGTTGTTCCATGTCCAGTTCTAAATTTGCTTCTTGACCTGTATACAGATTTCTCAAGAAGCAGGTAAGGTAGTCTGGTATTCCCATCACTTCAAGAATTTTCCAAAGTTTCTTGTGATCCACACAGTCCAAGTCTTTAGAGTAATCAATGATGCAGAAGTAGATGTTTTTCTGGAACTCTCTTGCTATTTTGATGATCCAGTGGATGTTGGCATTTTGATCTCTGGTTCCTCTCTCTTTTCTAAATCCAATGTGAACATCTGCAAATTCATGATTCACATACTGCTGAAGCCTGGCTTGGACAATTTTCAGCATTCCTTCACTAGCATGTGAGATGAGTGCCACAGTGTGGTAGTTTGAACATTCTTTGGCGTGGCCTTTCTTTGGGATTGGAATTAAAACTGACCTTTTCCAGTCCTGTGGCCACTGCTGAGTTTTCCAAATTCACTGGCATAATGAGTGCAGCATTTTAACAGCATAATCTTTTAGGATTTCAAATAGCTCAGCTTGAATTCTATCACCTCCACTAGCTTTGTTCAGAGTGATGCTTCCTCAGGCCCACTTGACTTCACATTCCAGGATGTCTGGCTCTAGGTGAGTGATCACACCATTGTAGTTATCTAGGTCATGATGATTTCTTTTGTATAACTCTTCTGTGCATTCTTGCCATTCTTGATATCTGGTCCTTCAGTTAGGTCCATAACATTTCTGTACTTTATTGTGCTGATCTTTGAGTGAAATGTTCCCTTGGTATCTGTAGTTTTCTTGAAGAGATCTCTAGTCTTTCCCACTGTTTTGTTTCCTCTGTTTCTTTGCATTGGTACCTGAAGAAGGCTGTCTTATCTCTCCTTGCTATTCTGTGGAACTCTGCATTGAAATGGGTACATCTTTCCTTTTCCCCTTTGCCTTTAGCTTCTCTCCTTATGTTGAGATAGTTTCCCTCTATGCCCACTTTCTGGAGAGTTTTTATCATCAGTGGGTGTTGAATTGTGTCAAAAACTTTTCTGTGTCTATTGACATGATCATATGGTTTTTATTCCTTAATTTGTTAATGTGTATATTATTAATTGATTTTAGTATGTTGAAGAATCCTTACATCCCTGGGATAAACCCCACCTAATCATGATGTATGATCCATTTAATGTGTTGCCAGATTTTGTTTGCTTGCATATTGCTGATGATTTTGGGGTCCATGTTCATCAGTGAGATTCGTCTGTAATTCTCTTTTGTGTATGGTATCTTTGTCTGATTTTGGTACCAGTGTGATGCCTCATGGAGAGTTCTTCCATCTGCAATTTTCTGGAAGAGTTTGCAAATGATAGCCATTAGCTCTTCTTTAAATGTTAAATTCAACTTTGAAGCCATTTGTTTGTTGGGAGCCACATTAGCCATTACTGAAAAAATGATGACATGGCCCTAATCCCCTCTCCTCATCCCGCAGGCACAGTCCTGGGATGAAGGAGTTAGGTCTTGTGATTCTGACTTGTTCTTTCCTTTCTTTGTTTGAGTTGGCTGGAAAGAATGTTAAGGTGGTTATTGTTCTTGAGAGGAGCATGAGAAAGCACAAAGCCTTCTGCAGTTGTGCCCAGAAAATAATCCATAAAGTTAACCATTGACATTTGTTCAAGGATCTTTACAAAGAATATTCCAGGATGAGCATGTAGGCCACAGCTTGAGGCCATCAGAGGGATTGTTATCTGAGACCTGTTTGTGAGGGAAATGTTTATGGCAAAGGAAGTTTGCTGAGTTTAGGGTTTAGGAATAATTAAGAAAAGTTAGAGGCTAAAAGTTTAAGTAATGTTGTAGTGTTAGCATATTTTATTATAGCTTATAAGGATTAGGAATTTTAGAGATATTAATAGCTAGAAGCCTTTTTAGGAGATAGTGAGCTTAGGATGCTAGGGGCAAGCAGGATTTAGAAAGATAAGAAATAAACTGAGGGATGTGGTATGCAGCCCAGACATAAGCATGAGTAAGTAGATAATAGATAGTAACCCGATTCTGAGAGAATTGCTGAAGCAGGAACTCTGTTTGTAGGGCAACAATGATTTCTGGAGACAATAAACCTGTGTGAGGGGCAACTGAAAAATGTCAAACCTCTGACCTAATGCTTCTGTCAAAGTATAAAAGGAAACATGAAGCTTGAAATAAACATGTAGTCCTGCACCTTGAGTCAGAGGCTACATCATTCTCCGCTGACACCACTCATCTCTTCAGGCTGATTCCCTGGCTGCCGGAGCTGGACTCTGGCATTTGGTCCTGAACTTTTGTTTGTTAGAAGCTTTTAAATTATGGTTCTGGCTCAGATGGTAAAGAATCTGCCTGCAATGCAGGAGACCTGGGTTTGATCCATAAATCGGGAAGATCACATGGAGAAGGAAATGGTTACCCACTGCAGTATTCTTGCCTGGAGAATTCCAAGGCAGAAGAGTCATCTCTTCGCATCAGGTGGCCAAGGCAGTTACGGTCCATAGAATCACAAAGAGTAGGACATGACTGTGTGTCTAACACTTTCACTTTTATTACTTGTGATATTGGTCTGTTTATATTTTCAAATTCTTCTTGGTTCAGTCTTAGAAATTGTACCTTTCTAGGAATATGTCCATTTCTTCCAGGTTGTCCACTTTATTGGCATATACTTGCTTATAGTATTATTTTATGATCCCTTGTATTTCTTCAGTGTCATTTGTAATTTCCCCTTTTTCATTTCTAATTTTATTAATTTGAGTCATTTTTCTTTTTTTTTTCCTTGGGCAGTCTTGCTAAGATTTATCCAATTTTTTTTTTATCTTCTCAAATAACCAACTTTTAATTTTATTGATCTTTGCTATTGTTTACTTCATTTCTGTTTCCCTTATTTCTGATCTTATTTTTATTATTTCTTTATTTCTACCAACATTTGGTGTTCTTTGTTCTTTCTCTAGTTGCTTTAGGTGTAAGGTTATATTGTTTATTTGAGATTTTTCTTGTTTCTTGAAGTGAGATTGAATTGCTATAAACTTCCCTCTTAAAACTGCTTTTACTGCCTCCCATAGGTTTGAGGTCAGTGTATTTTCATTGACATTTATTTCTATGTATTCTTAATTTTTCTCTTTAATTTCTTCAGTGATCTGTTGGTTTTTTAGCAGTGCACTGTTTATCCTCAATGTGCTTGCATCTTTTTACAGGTTTTTCCCCCTGTAATTAATTTTAAATCTCCTAATGTTGTGGGTGAAAAGGATGCCTGATAAAACTTAAATTTTCTTAAATTGTCTCAGGCATGATTTGTGTCCAAAGATATGGTCTGTCATGGAAGATGTTCCATGTGCTCTTGAGAAGAAAATGTACTCTGCTGCTTTCAGATGAAATGTCTCTTAATTGATTCAGACCATCTGGTCTATTATGTCACTTAAAGATTGAGTTACCTTATTAATTTTCTGTGTGGATGATCTCTCCTTTGGTGTAAATGGAGCGTTAAAGTCCTCCAGTATTATTTTATTAGTGGCAACTTCCCCTTTCATGGTTGTTAGCATTTGCGTTATGTATTCAGGTCCTTCTGTGCTGGGTGCATAAATATGTGTAATTGTTATATATCCTTCTTGGATTGATTCCTTGATCATAATATAGTGTCCTTCTTTCTCTCTTGTTGCTGTTTCTCAGTCGCTCAGTCCCGTCCAACACTTTGTGGCCCACGGACTCCAACATGCCAGGCTTCCCTGTCCTTCACTATCTCCCAGAGCTTGCTTAAGCTCCTGTCCATTGAATCAATGATGCATTCCAACCATCTCATCTCCTGTCATCCCCTTCTCCTCCTGCCTTCAATCTTTCCCAGCAGTAGGCTGTTTTCCAATGAGTCATCTCTCTGCATCAGGTGGCCAAAGTATTGGAGCTTCAGCTTCAGCAACAGTCCTTCCAATGAACATTCAGGGTTGATTTCCTTTAGGATTTACAGGTTTGATCTCCTTGCAGTCCAAGGGACTCTCAAGAGTCTTCACCAACACCACAGTTTGAAAGCATCAATTCTTTGGTGATAAGCCTTCTTTATGGCCCAGCTCTCACATCCATACATGACTACTGGAGAAACCATCACTTTCACTACACAGACGAGATTTTACTTCTCCATCGAAGCTGAATGAGATCCTTGGCAGGGAGAGAAATCTTGCTTGTATGGTTTTTCCCTTTCATCCCTGTAAATATATCCTGCCACTTCCTTCTGGCTTGCAGAGTTTCTGCTGAAAAATCAGATAGCTTTATGGAATTCCCTGGTATGTTATTTTTGCTTTTCCCTTGCTGCTTTCAATATTCTTTGTATTTAATTTTTCTTTGTTTGATTAATATAGGTCTTAGTATATTTCTCCTAGGGATTACTCTCTATGGGACTCTGCACTTCTTGAACTTAGGTGGCTATGTCCTTTCCCATGTTGGGGAAGTTTTTGACTATAATCTCTGTGAACATTTTGTCAATCTCTTTCTTTTTCTCTTCTTCGTCTTCTAGGGCTCCTGTAATTTGATTGTTAGTGTGGTTATTTTTGTCCCAGAATTCCCTAAGACTGTCTTTAATTCTTTTCACTCTTTTCTTTTACTCTATTCAGCACTTATTTCCACCATTCTGTTTTCCAACTCACTTATTCATTCTCCTGCCTCAGTTAGTTTGCTATTGATTTTTTTTCTGGTGTATTCCTTCATTTCAGTTATTGTGTTTTCATCTCTGTTTGTTCTTTAGTTCTTCTAGATCTCTGTTAAACATTTCTTGTATTTTCTTGATCCATGCCTCTATTCTATTTCCAATATTTTGAATCATCTTTACTATCCTTACTCTAAAGTGTTTTTCCTGCAGGTTGCCTATTTCCTCATTTATTTGGTCTCATAGTTATTTTAACTTGATCCTTTGTCTGTAACGTATTTTTTTTTTTTTTAATGTCATTTCTTTTGATGCATGGGACTGTGTTCCTATCATACAAGTTTTTTTGGCCTGAGGCATCCAGGACTAGAGTTTGCAGGCAGTTTGGTAGAGTCAGATCTAGATGTTGAGATAGGGCCCTCCAGGAGACCTCACTCCAATTAATATTCTTTGGGGCCTGAATTTCTCTGTTAGTTCTATAGTTTGGAATCCACACCCCCACCTAGAAGCTCAGGCCCGATCTCTTGCCCATGAATCAAGATCTTGCAAGCATTATGGCACAGCAAAAAAATAAAGAAAAACAAGAAAGAGGAGCAGGACAATAACAAAAAAATAAAATAAATTTAGAAAACTAACAGATATACTAGACAAAAAATAAGCATATAAATGAAATAATCACTGGAGGTAGAACAAAACCACAATAGCAAAATAGCAAAAACAAAACAAAACAACAAAAAAAAACCTTTGTGCTGTGGGGTTGGGGCTTAGGTGGATGGAACTTAGCCAGGGCAGGATCAGGCAGGGCTGGGGCCTGGGGACCCCACAGTGCTTCCAGCGTCAGAGTACAGAAGACCAGGTCTTGGGCCCCAGCAGGCTTCCAGAGGTGGAGTGGGGATGGGGTGAGGGGAAACCCAGGTGCATTCCCTTGAACTCTGGAGGGTACTTTCTATCCCAAAATGATACCGTGGAAGTAAGAGTGTCTCTACAGGTCTGAGAAAACCTTTCTTCCCCTAGCTGTCCCTCAGGGAAACCGACCACAGCCAGACTCCTGGTCCAGTCTCTGGTCAGGGAACTAAGTTCCCACGATCTGTGTACACAGCCAAAAAAGTCTTTCTAGAGGTGACTCTAGAGTTTACAATATGCATTTTATAATTCTTACAATATGCCTTCAATTAATACTGTACCCAGTTCATATGTAAGAACGTTAAAACTGTGTTTCTCCCTTTCCTTCCTGCTATCCTTTGTGCTAATGTTTTCTTATATTTCATTTTTGCATATGTAAAAAACACCACAGTACACTTAATATATTGCTTTAGACAATTATCATTTAAAGAGATTAAATATTTTTAAAATGTGTATTTATAAAAGTTTTACTATTTCCAATATTACTCAATTCTTTGTACAGACCCAGATTTTCTTCTGATATCATTTTCCTTCCCCCTTAAGAACTTCATTAAAGACTTTGTATGGCAGATCTGTTAACAATGAATATTCTTAGATTTTTAGTTTGATAATCATTGGTTTAAATATTTTCACTTCATCTTCACTTTTCAAACAGCATTTGCACTGATTAGGTAATTCTGGGTGGTTTAAATTCTGATGAGAATCCTGCCTTTCTTAATTTTATTTCTGTGCATGAAATGTGTTTTTGTTTCTCTTTCTGCCACTGCTGATGTCACATCAGAATCACTGCTGATGTTTGAGTCAATCTTTTCAGTAGTTGAGCTGGCCTTCAGTTGTTTTCTAGCTATAGACATTTTCAATGCAATACAATTTTTTTACTATATGCTAGACATGGAGAATTTTACCTTGTTGGTTTCTGGAATTTTTGATAATAGTAATAGCAATAATAATAATTCCTTCCAGTAGTTTTGAGATTGATCCTGTGATGCATTTCACATGCTTATGAAAGGTTGTTGCTGAACCACGAAAAGATGCCGGGATTCTTGGCCTCCAGAGAAGAATTCAATCCAGGACCAGAGACGAGGCTTGATCACTCAGTGCTTTTGTGTAATAAAGTTTATTAAAGTATAAAGGAGATAGAGAAAGCTTCTGCCATAAGCATCAGACGGAGGCAGAAAGAGTACCCCCTTGCTAGTGTTAGCAATGGAGTTATATACTCTAATTAGTTATTATAGTGAATCAAAAGAATGTCTAGAGGTTGTAAAGACCTCACTAGACCTACTCCCATAATTTACCATTTAAGATAATCGGATTAGCCAGAAGGTTTTTTCCCAGAGACTGGCCTCAAGCAGGATACATTATTGTTATATAATCCTAAGGAATGTAGAGGGAAACAAAAGTTTGTCCTTTCTTCCTCCTTGAGAATTCCAGACCCCTCTCCTCTTGGGGACTCCAGACTTCTTATTAATCTGCCTAGGAATTGACTCTCTCATTCCCCCCTTTTTCTTTTAGGAGAATTATGTTGCCAAGGGAAAGGGGTGTCATTTTCTTTCCATAACTACTTCCTGCTATTTAGGGGCATGGTTCCTAAATTGTTAAGGCAACATATTCTCCTAACCCTCATATTGAGGGTCTCTGATCCAGGGGCCCCAAGTAACAGTTGGAGGAAGCTCTGGCACTCGTAGGAGCTCGGACAACTATTTGTAACTTAAAAACCTTCATGCGACTAGAAACAAATCCAATTACACAGTTACAGATGCAAGGCAAAACAGTCATTAAAACAAGTTAAAATCAAAATTAAAAGTCATATTACGTTCATAGTTACATCAGTCCATCTTAGGATCATTAGATGTCATCAGTTTAAGAAGAGGCATCACATGGAATTGTTGTTGAAGGTACTTTCAGACTTGGAGAAAGTCTTTTCCTTGAAGTGGAGATGTCCGCCATGGGAAGACTTCCACTGATGAACAGGGGAGTGCTCCACAGACCCAGCAGTTAGACTGATTGTGAAATGCTGCATAGAAGTGAGCCCAGGACAGGAAGGCATTGTCTTGAGGATCAAACGGCAGACTCACGATTTTTGGAGTCAGCAGAAGAAGGCTTACATAGATTATCAGGCCCATCTGCAAAGTACAAAGTCAGAGCATAGAAAGTAAAGACATAAAATGAAGCCACTTAGTTCTGGTCAGGGTGCCACCTCTTAACTCGAGTGTGATGTACCCATGAATCAATTTCTGGCACTTTGACAGCTGTGGGAGAAGAAAGAATAACCTGCTAAGGGCCTTCCCAGAGGGGCTCAAGGGATGGGCCCCCAGACCCCAATGTTTTTATGAGGACCTCAGTTATTGACTCAAATAGAGGCTTGCCTGACTCAGAGGCTGGGTCAGGAGTTGTCTCCCGGAGTTCTGTTAATGCCTGTTGAAAAGCTGAGAGCTGAGTTACATAACTAGTTAATTTCAAGGCTTCAGAGTCTATAACAATGTCTGTGCATAAGAAAGACCTTCCATAAATACATTCAAAGGGGGACAGTCCCTCCTTTTGGGGGGCAGTTCGAGCCATCACTAAAGCTATGGGTAGGACTTTAATCCAATTGTCCTGAGTCTCTTGAGTTAATTAGTGCAGATGTCTTTTGAGAATGTCATTAGATTTTTCAAACTTTCCTGAGGATTGGGGTCTCCAGGAACAGTGTAAGTGATAGTCTATTCCTAGAGCTTTAGACACCCCCTGAGTTACAGCAGCTTTAAAGGCAGAGCCATTGTCACTCTGAAGGCTCCATGGCAGCCAAAACATGGGGATAATTTTATGGATTAAAATCTTTATAACCTCCGTAGCCTGTTCGCTATGACAGGGAAAAACTTCAATCCATCCAGTAAAAGTATACATCCAAACTTGTAAGCAAGAATATCCATTAGCTTTTGGCACATGAGTAAAATCAATTTCCCAGTCCTCTCTAGGATATTCTCCACTTTGTTGCAATCTAGCTTTTGCTAGCTTTTCAGTCTTTGGGTTATTTTTCTGACAAACCTCACACCTTTTGATAATATTCTTTAAAGTTTTCATTATATTTTTACCTTCAAACAAACAAGAAGCCATCTGATAAGTACCCTCTGCACCCAAATGAAAACTCTGGTGTAAACCCTTAAGAATTTTCCACTGAGCATTTTCAGGAATTATTAATCATCCATCCTCAGACTGTAACCACCCTTTATCAGTAATCTTTGCTCGTCTTTTATCATATTTTTTAAATTATTCCTCAGTATATTGTGGTTTTTCCTGTTCCACAGGACCTGTCCAGACCAAAGATGTCCGCAGTGAAGGGGTTTCATAAAGTGCCGCTTTTCTGGCTTGACAGTCAGCCAACTGATTACCTTTGGCTACTTTACTCCCATCCCTGCTGTGCTCTTTGCAATGCGTAACAGCTACTTCTTTAGGACAATATATAGCAGTCAAAAGTCTCTCAATCTCTCTGAAATGTTTAATAGGTTCTCCTGTTGCTGTTTTAAACTGTCTTTCTTTCCATATTGCAGCATGAGCATGTAAAGTCTAATAAGCATACTTAGAATCAGTGTAGATATTTACCTGCTGCCCTTTGCTTAATTCTAGAGCTCAGGTCAGAGCCACAAGCTCCGCTAACTGAGCACTGGTTCCCTGGGGGAGAGATTTTGCTTCTAAAACCTGTTCAGCAGTCACCACCGTGTAACCTGCTTTAGGCTTTCCATCCCGAACAAAAGAACCGCTATCAGTAAATATTTCCATATCAGGATTGTCTAATGGGGCATCCATTAAATCTTCCCGAGCTGTATAGTTTAAAGTTAGGAACTGGGAACAATCGTGATCAGGTGTTTCATTTTCCTTCTCAAGAAGGAAAGTGGCAGGATTTAAATTTCCACAGACTTTAAGCTTAGTTACTGGTCCTTCTAACAACAATGACTGACATTTAAGAAGCCTACTGTCTGTCATCCAAATATTAACCTTAGAATTTAAGATTCCACTCACATCATGAGAAGTCAGTACAGTAAGGTTTCATCCATTAATCATTTTTAAAGCTTCAGGTGCTAATAAAACTGCTGCCCCAATTACTTTTAGGCAGTGGGGCCACCCATGTGAAATTGTTGCAGGAAGGGGGACCCCTTCCAGCACTCGAAACTGGGCTCTTGTCTAACACTCAGAAATGAATTGTCCGAGGAGACATATGTGCTGACAAAGCAAGAGATTTTATTGGGAAAGGGCACACGGGTGGAGAGCAGTAGGGTAAAGGAACCCAGGAGAACTGCTCTACCACGTGGCTCACAGTCTCAGGTTTTATGATGATGGGATTTGTTTCTGGGTCGTCTTTGGCCAATCATTCTAATTCACAGTCTTTCCTGCTGGTGCATGCATCGCTCAGCCAAGATGGATGCTAGTGAGAGGGATTCTGGGAAGTGGATGGACATGTGGTATCTCCTTTTGACCTTTCCCGAACTCTTCTGATTGTTTGTGGCTTATTAGTTCCGTATTCCTTACCAGGATCTCCTGTCATAAAACAACTCATGCGAATGGTTACTAAAGGGCCTGACCAGGGTGGGCGGTTTCAGTCAGTGTGCTCCCCCTAACAAAATTATATCTAATTCTCTGCTTAGGTAAGCAATAGGTTGCTGGTGAGGCCCTCAGGGTTGTTTCAGAACTCCAAAGGCCATACCTTTTCTTTCAGTGACAAACAAATTAAATTCTCACCCTGTGGGCAAGCTTAGAGCAGGAGCTTGCAGGAGAACAGTCTGAAGAACTTTAAAAGCCTTTTGAGTATCTGGAGACCAAACCAGTTTGTCAGTTTGGGCCTGCTGAGTTTCAGCTATAATTTCATATAAAGGCCAGGAAAGTTCCCCATAACCTGGAATCCAAATGTGACAGTAACCTGTGATTCCCCAAAATCCTCTAAATTATCTTAAAGTCATAGGTAGGGGATGATTTAATATAGGTTTAATTCTCTCAGGGCCTATGGCCTTAGTCCCTTCTGATATAATTAGGCCCAGATATCTAACAGATTGTTGACAAAGCTGAGCCTTTTTTCTTGATGTCTTGTAACTGCAGCCTGCCAGAAAGTTTAAGAAGTCTTCTGAGGCTTGTGAACAAGCTTCCTCTGTCTCAGCACAGAGTAAAATATCATCTACATATTGTAACACCACCACTTCGGAGCTATTAAAGTTTTGTAGATCCCTTGACAAACTTTGTCCAAATAAGTGAGGACTGTCACAAAATCCCTGGGGCAAAATTGTCCAAGCTAACTGAGAAGCTGGTTGCATAGTGTCCTCAAAGGCAAATAGAAATTGACTTTCCTCTGCCAAAGGCACTGAATAGAAGGCATCTTTTAAATCAATTACTGAGAAATATTTGACTCGTTCAGGAATTTCAGACAATAGAGTATAAGGATTAGGCACCACGGGGTGTAAAGGAACTACAGCCTCATTTATTATTCATAAATCTTGAACTAGTCTCCATTTATCATTTGATTTCTTTATACCCAAAATAGGAGTGTTGCATGGACTGTTACAGGGAATTAATAGTCTCTGCTCCTTTAAATTTTCAGTGATGTGTTTTAACCCTTCCTTAACCTCAGGTTTCAGTGGATACCGCTTCTTATGTGGAAATAAGTGTGGATCTTTGAGCTTGACAACTACAGGAATAGCATTTTGTGCTCGACCCACAGATTTTCCATCAGCCCACACTCTAGGTTTTACATTTTGTTCAACTAAAGGGAGAGAAAGGGAAGACTCCATATTCATGAAAACAGAGGTATGAGCCTTGTTCAGTATATCCCTCCCCAATAGGGGTGAGGGAGACTCTGGCACGATAAGAAACTCATGTGAAAATAACACAGAGTCTCAGTTATAGCTTAAAGAACAACTGAAGTAATAGCTTTTGGCTCATCCAGTCCCATTACGGAAGCAGATTGGGAAGAAAGTGGGCTAGGGGCTTCAGTAAGCACAGAGTAAGTTGCCCCAGTATCTAAAAGGAAATCAACAAATTGGTCCCCCACAGTTATTAATACCCAGGGTTCCTCAGGTGTAATTAGGATGGGAGCTTGTGTGGGGATCCCCAGGCACCTTCAGTCCTGTTTGTCTTGAGAGTCCGACCCTTGAAACCTATGCCTCTGGGGGCAGTCTCCCTTCCAGTGTGGTCCTTGGCAGACCGGACATGGAGCCAGGGGCTGCTTAGATGCATGAGGGTAATTCCGTTTGAGGCTCCCCTCCTTTCCACAGTAATAGCAAGCCCATCCCTTTTCACCTGGGTTCCTCTGGGCATTTTTCTCAGGCTGTTTAAGGACAGTTTTCATAGCCATTGCGAGGACTTCTGCCTGTTCCTTTGTCTTTTTTTTGCCTTTCTTTCTTTTCCTCATATTCCCTACCATAATAGACTGAGCCAGTTGTAACAGATTATCTAAAGACTTATTTGGTCCATACGCCCGTTTTTGTAGCTTACAGCAAATATCTGGAGACAACTGAGTGAGAAATTTATCCTTTAAGATCACTTTTCCCTCTTCACTTTTGGGATCAATCTCAGTGAATCTGCGAAGGGCTTCCTTCAGTCTATTTAGGAATTTACCAGGAGCTTCCTTCTCCTCCTGTTCTGTTTGCCAATTTGCCATAGTTTAAAGGCTTAGCACGCGCCTGCCTGAGTCCTTCAAGAATACATCTGACAAAATGATTCTGATCCCATCTTCCTTTGGCCCTTATAGTCCTAGGCTGTTTCTATAGTTGGGACCACCTGATTCCCAGTGGGGAGGGCGGTTATCTTGTCCTCCCTCTTCCCTACTGATTCATTGCCAAGCCATTCATCTCCATAGGCAACCGCTTTTCCCCAAACTCGAGTCTTTGAGTTGGGAGTCAGCATTTGTCTCAAGATATACATCACATCCTTCGAAGTAAGGTCATAAAGCAGAGTAACACCTTTAAAAGCTCTAATATATTTTTCTGGGTCCTCTAAATAGTCTCCCAGATCCTCCTTGATTCTTTGTATTTCTTGATAACAAAAAGGCTTATTAACTCTCGTAGACTGATTATTTCTCCCAGTGGGTGCTTCGTGAAGAGGCAACAGCTTGTGTGGCTGTTCCTTAGTCTCTCTGGCTGCTCTGCACATATGATCCCAGGGATAGATTGGAGAAACCTGCTTTTCTTTATCTCTTAGTCTCATGCCCTCCATCTCGTCTAGCAAAGTAGGAGGACAGGAGGGAGCTGAAGGAGTCACACCCAAATCTATACCCTTAGGACATAAGTTTGGCATATTTCACAGAGAGAAAAATGGAAAAATTTATGCTACTTCTACCCTTTTCCCTTGTTTTCTACAGAACTTGTCTAATTGTAAAACAGTATTATACTTAAGAGACCCTCCTGTTTGCCATCCTCCAGTGGGTACCGCAGCCATGCAGTATCACATAGGATGACCAGGTGTGTCTTCCTTAAGCCCTGATGATCAAATCTATCCCAGTTTTTCAGGATACAGTTCAAAGGAGTGAGGCTGGAATTGTTAGCTCCCATCTGTAAGAGAGAAAAAAGTGACCAGTGCCATCTTTCTGCTGGAGGCGTCTCTCCCTGCTCTAGATGGGGGTGTAGACAGACTTTACACCAAAGCTTTTCTTTCCTGGTTGGATTTAGTTTGTCCCTTACTGACATAGGCAACATACTCATCCCTCCTGGTTCTACCACTGAGACGGGGTGGGGATGCACTAAGGGTAGATCTGATGGCATCCCTGATGATGTCCAATTCCTCACCATTAAAACCTTGCTTGCCTCTGATGCCACCCAGGGTGCTATCAGAGTAACCTTCCAAAATGCCTCCCAAGCTAATACTGCTGTGGGAAACATTCTCATCACCTGAGTGCCTATGCATGACCCTGAGTATATTCCTGACCACAATAAGACCAATACGAACATAAAACTGAGATGTTCCTTTCAAGCATCACCACACCAGTATAAGGGCCTCCTCTGGTCCACCAAGAGCCAGCGTTACCAAGGGAAAAAAACCCATTGTAGTTCCAATCTAAGTAACCTTTAACCTCAGAGATGCTCTTGGAGCTAGAGCTCCATTTAGCTTCCATGCATAGCGAGGCTAGGCGCTTCCTGACTACCAATCCAAGCTTGGGATCTAAGTAATAGTACACACTAACAGCATAGATCACAAGTCCCTTGAAAGTCTATGATCCAACAGATTAGTTAGTACTTCTAATTCCCAAGGAGTTATGAAATGGTCAAAGAGACTGAAAAGTTTGACTGAGAAAGGAGAGTTCGATCCATATGTTTTGCCCATTTCTGATCAGTCCCCAAAGGAGATATTGGGTGCCTCTTGGCATTGACAGGTCTGCCAGGGTCCAGGCCCAGCAGGATCCAGGCGTACCCTCAGGATGATGGCTTAGGCGATAAGGATAGCAAAGTGGAGAGCAGGGCTTGATCTTCCTTGGTTAACACAGAAAGCCAATAAAGCTCCTGTGTTCCAAGGAGTCATCCTGAAAGAAGAACAGAGAGAGAAAAGGAGGGAAAAGGAAAAAAAAGAATGACACAGGGAGACCAAGCTTCTGTGAGTGAGGCCCATAACTTTATTTTCAAAAGGAACTTTTATACCTTGACTTGTACATAGAGGGAGATGAAAGATGCAAAGTCATAGAGTCAGCCCAAATATTACATCTGTTTTGTCTTTATCAAAATCAGGATTTTTTCTGCATACCTTTCCCATAAACAATGTTGTGTACATTATCTTCTGGCCTTGGAGGCCTGTGGACATTTTACGACCCTTTTTTGAAAAAGGCTGATCAGCCAGAAAACTTATTTTCCCTTAAAGTGTTTCTTCTTTATTTTTCCCAGCCTCAGAAAGTGCTACATTCTCACGGAGCAAAGGTGCAGTGGGTCACAACAAAGAAAGAACCAATTAGCTCAAAGATCTGATGTGGTTAATTTCAAGGCTGCTACTTGTTTTTCCTACATTCCAACTATGTTAACCAATGCACTCCCAGGTGCACAAAGGATAAGGGATATGGGCATTTGGCAGCAAGCATTGGCCCAATAATAAAGCCCTTTACCAGTACTATCTGTTTTAATAATCTTTCATTCCTTAAAGGACTCTATGCTTATTAGGACTTTTAGAATGTTTTGGCTTCCTGTGCCTTTCAAGATTGGGGAGTTGTGAACAATCATGTGTGTTAATTGCAAGAGTATGGACAAACCTGTCAGGCAAGCTAGAATGCCAAAAGAGGTGTTAAAATAGAAATATTCCTTTCATGCCCAGGAGACTTATTAACTAAAGCCCTAAGTTGACTTTTTCCAGAGAAAGGTAGTCGGGGATAGCCCCCTGTTAATGTCAGAAGAGTTGGTGAAAGGCACAAAATAGTAAGACAGACAGATTCTGGTTTTGGAGTAGATGCTCAAGCAGATCCAGGGGGTCCCTTGAGGCCTGATCTGCCTTTGCCTGTCAGGTCTCTTCCTCATGACCTTTGTCATGGGTGGGATCTCCCGTGGTGGCTCCGGCACAGGTCGGTATAACTCTTGACAGGTTTCTGTCATAAACCATATGAGGTCACACAGGACTGCAGAGCAGGGCTCCTCACTTGCTTCACGCAGGGTGTTTCATTCATTCACACAAGCACACCATAGAGTAAGTAAAGTACAGCAGAAAACGTGTTCGTTAGGAGAACAAAGAACTAGAGCTCCAAGCATCCTTATCCTGTCCTGAAGAATCCCAAATGAGCCCCCAGGATGAAAGGTTGTTGCTGAACCATGAAGAGATGCTGGGATTCTTGGCCTCTGGAGGAGAAGAGTTCAATCCAGGGCCAGAGACAAGGCTTGATCTCTCAGAGCTTTTGTGTAATAAAGTTTTATTAAAGTATAAAGGAGATAGAGAAAGCTTCTGACATAGGCATCAGAAGGGGGCAGAAAGAGTACCCCCTTGCTAGTGTTAGCAATGGAGTTATATACTCTCTAATTAGTCATTATAGTGAATCAAAAGAATGTCTGGAGGTTGTAAAGACCTCACTAGACCTACTCCCATAATTTACCATTTAAGATAATCGGATTAGCCAGAAGGTTTTTTTCCAGAGACTGTTCTCAAGCAGGATACATTATTATTATACAATCCTAAGGAATGTAGAGGGGAAAAAAAGTTTGTAATTTCTTCCTCCTTGAGAATTCCAGACCCCTCTCTCCTTGAGGACCCCTGGAATTCTTATCAATCTGCCTATGAATTGACTGTCTCACTTAGAATGAGATTTATCTTTTTAGGCTTGCTTTCAATTATTGTTAGATTGGACAAGAGCAGTCACTAATCTAGGGCTAATTTGCCCTGTTACTGAGGTAATATCTTGCTGAATAATGTACAAGGTACCTGCATATTATGAGTGTTTTTTCCCTCTGGCAGGTAAGAAGAAGAACTATCTCCATCCCTCTGTGAGCTCTGGGATTGCTCCACCCACTCCTTTTCGGTGGTTCTTTTCTTTGCCTTAGGTACATTCTGAACACATATGAGCTGATCAGAATGGAGGAGGGGACTCCCAGGGAACCCTGTGCAAATATCGATAGCACTCACTCCTGTTTTCTCTCTCTCTGTGGTCCTCCCTGCTCCATGCAGCTCCCCTTTCTCTTGTCCTGTGTTCCAGGAATTCTAGCTGTGTTGGCCCCCCTAAATGCTGTACTCTGTTTCCTCAGATCTGGGAGAGTGCTGGCCTCTGGCTGGGTTCCCTCTTCCTGCACTAATGCTTGGAAAGCTTCTTCAGGAAGTAAGCTAGGGAAAATTGTAGTTCTCACCTCATTTTCCCCCTCCTCTCAGGCATCAGCATCCTGTATGTTGTACTATGTATGAAAACCGTCACAAGATTTTAGTTACTTAAAGTGGGAGGATAAATCCAAGCCTGTTAATTCCTCATGGGCAGAACCAATTCCTAAGTCAGTCTTTTTTTTTTTTTTTAATTTTTTTTATTTTAATTTGAGGATAATTGTCTTGTTTAAAAAAAGTTTATCTTTAATTGATCTCTTTACAATTTACATTTCTCTATGTATTTTGTAATAGACATAATTTATTAGCACAGTAGTAAACCTATAACATAAATAGATAGAGAGTCTGCGCACCACAACTAAGCATCCACAACTCAACTTGGGGTGCACGGACTCTCTAGTTGTGCCACAGGCTCAGTGGTTGCAGTGAACCCGCATGCCCTGTACAGCAAGGTGAATTGTTAACCATAAGATGACCAGGAAAGACCCCTCAAGTCCATCTTAGTTATTGAATTTTGGGTTCAGAGGATCAGTTATCTTTCCCTATGATGTGTGTGTGTGTGTGTGTGTGTGTGTGTGTGTGTGATACAATGGAAATGTTGAGAGAAACTCCCAAAGAGTTTACATCAGTCCAAAGATGTAACAACTTTGATGCAGTCCTGAACATTACAACTATTTAGAATGCAGAGGAGGTTGTCACGAGGGTCTGGAGTCTGCACTAACCCCATCTTCTCTATTGTACCTACATCAGAAGCAGATCAGCAGGGAACATTTACCATGGCCATGTGCTGCTCTTCCCTACCCTCACATAAGCTGGGTTCCCTTATGAACACTAATTGCCTGGCCCTGGGCCATATAAGTTTGAGCACCCTGTTCCTGGACATTTTCCAGAGGCCCTCACATACAAATGCTCTTTGGTACAGTATTGTTTTCATCATATGACCTTGCTTTATATATTAATATTTACTCAAATATTATCTGAGTACAGGGTTGGTGGAAAATTCCATTAGTATATCAGTACATGGACTACACAGGTCATCTCACTCCATGTTCTCTGCTTCCAGGGCCTACCACTGGGGTTAGTTATCTGTGCCTCCTTCTTCCTTTCAAACATGTTTTCCTGTATTTTAACTACACACACACAAACACACACACACACGGGGCTTCCCTGGTAGCTCAGCTGGTAAAGAATCTGCCTGCAATGTAGGAGACCCCGGTTCAATTCCTGGGTCTGGAAGAAACCGTGGAGAAGGGATAGGCTACCCACTCCAGTATTCTTGGATTTCCCTGGTGGCTCAGATGGTAAAGAATTCACCTGAAATGCAGGAGACCTGAGTTTGATCCCAGGGTTGGGAGATCCCCTGGAAGAGGGCATATAAACCCATTCCACTATTCTTGCCTGAAGAATCCCCATGGAGAGGGGAGCCTGGAGGGTTACAGTCCATGGGGTGGCAAAAAGTCAGACGCTACTGAGTGACTAAGCACAGCACAGCACACACACAGACACACACACACACAGAGCAGGCCCCACTATTAGCATCTCCCAATTGATTCCCCTCCCCACAACTATTAACAACATGTCCTGAAGCAGTTCCATCTGATCGGTACACATTGGTCCTCTCATTGTGTTCCACGGCCAGTGTGTGCTGCGTGCTATACCATGAATCCCTCACCGTTTGTTTACCATCCAAAGATCATTAACAATTAATGGACATAAAGAGGTTTTGCGCAATTATTTGCTAACACCATCCTTCTACACACAGGTCTATGAATGTGAGTGTGTTGATTATAGATTTTTAAAGTGGAGCTGCTGGATCAAGACTCAGTCAGTCACCAATAACCCAATGAGCACCTACTATGTGCTGGGCACTGAGGTGAATGACAAAACTGGACAAAAAATGTCCCTCCCTTAGGGACAGGACAAGGGTTTTGTCAGGAGTTTTCTCTTTGTTAGATGCTGCCACAATGCTGTCCATCTGTGGTGCAAGAGAAGTCAAGCTTGCTTACTACGTCCTCACATCATTCTTGGGGCAGACAGAGGGGAATTCCATTTCTCAGATGTCCAGGAGGCCACCCCAGCCCCATTGTGCCCACGCTCATCCCCTGCAGATTTGAATACACCAGCAGCAGTGATGGTTGTGGAGCTTAGGAGTCAAGGAATCCTACATCACTCTGGGCAGCCCACGTGCAAAATGCAGGTTCAGACTCTTGCGGGTAAAAGGGACAGAGACCCCAGATCAGAGCAGGGCTCACACAGTCAAGCACTGAGGTTGATGAGCAAGAGCTTGCAGTGGGGGCCTGAGCACTGAAGGACCAGTGGAACCCAGTCTCCAAGAGTGTTCGCTGCCCAGTCAACAGGCTGGAGACCCTTGCCCAGTCAGTGGTTGCTTTAGTGAGGTCACTCTAGGAGTCAGCTGGCATCCATGGGTGGGGATCTCAGTTTTAGGTAATCATCTTTCTGAATTGCAGTGTCCTAAGCACTTCTAATGGAGAAGGCAATGGCACCCCACTCCAGTACTCTTGCCTGGAAAATCCCATGGACGGAGGAGCCTGGTGGGCTGCAGTCCATGGGGTCGCTGAGTCAGACACAACTGAGCGACTTCACTTTCACTTTACACTTTCATGCATTGGAGGAGGAAATGGCAACCCATTCCAGTATTCTTGCCTGGAGAATCCCAGGGATGGGGGAGCCTGGTGGGCTGCCGTCTATGGGGTTACACAGAGTTGGACACAACTGAAGTGACTTAGCAGCAGCAGCAGCAAGCACTTCTAAGGTGCCATCTCATTTCTTCCTCACTAGGCCTCTTGAAGAAAACCCTGTCACACATGTGGGATCTTGAGTCTAGCTATTTCTCTCAGAGACCCTCTCCCTTTCCCACCAGCCCTGAGGGAAGTGCCCTGGACTCCTGGTCTGATTCTGGATTTTCTCTGGATCCCAGAGAAATTTTCAGTTCCTCCCTCACCAGGACTTTATGACAGACTTCTGAGTGTGGGCAGGAGAAAGGTGTCCTGAAGAATGCAGGGAGTAGACAGGGTCCTCAGGGGATCCTCTGAGGCAGTGGGGGTGCTTGATGAGAGGCCACAATTGGAGTGAGGGTGTAAATGAGGCCCTGGGAGTAAGGCTTGGGGAGGGGCTAAAGAGGCCCCAGAGGTGGGAGGGGAGGCCGCTTGGAAGATAAGGGGAGGGGTGGGAATTTGGGGAGAGAGAGGAGTTGTGGCAGCTGTCACCAAGAGAGGGACTTTGGAAAATGACAGATGATTAGAGGGATGTAAGGGAATTGTCATAGGCACAGTGAGGGGAAAACCTCTCCTATCTCCAGAATTCAGTAGCCCACAGTGGGTGCTGACATAGAGACGACCAGGTCCCCAGGGCTTCTTCTGTGGATGTGGGATTCATTCTGAACCTCCCGTGGGGCAGGATACAAAGTTACCATGACCAGAGGTGACCGGGGATGGGGCAGGGTTAGGGCCTAATTCAAGACCCAGACATGGGAAATCAGTTTCAGAACCCCTTAGCTTAAGGCACACCACATCCCTGGAATGAACCTGCTTTCCTAAGAATGACATGCTTGTGAATGCAGACTGCAAGGATTGCAAGACTGACGGCCTCTCTCCCTTGGGGTTGACTTAACATGCCTTACTGCCTCCGCCCACACAGAACCCCAGAGGGAAAGATTTGGGGTTCTGTGTCCCAGGGTGCAGCCTGTAGGCCCTGTGGGGAAGGGTGTGAGGTCTCTGAGCTAAAGGGGAGCTGTTAGCTTGAGTAGTCTCTATTCAAAGAAAAACATACAGTGGAAGTGCTGTGAGTTTAAGTTGGATTCAGGGTCTTCTGGGGACTAGAGCCCAGGACACAGCTATTCTGTTAGCTCTGAGGAAATGGCTCTGAAGAGATAGCAGAGAAGTCAATATGATTTTGGCTAGGGATTATATGCAGTCAAGCATGCATATTGGTAAAAATTACTGTGAAACACAGAGATCTGATATCACAAGTTAATGTTTTTCTTGCTTTTCTGTGTTTGGGAAGATGCAAGAATCTGGGGTCACTGAACCTTTTCCTGAGGTATCTGTGTAACTAAATAAAGGTCAGCTTGTCCAAAGCATAGTATGCCTCATCCTGTTTTTCACTCTGAATTCTTTCAGAATGCAGTGCCATTCAGCAACCAGAGGTTACAACTTAACCCCATAGAACTGGCTGTGAGCAATGCTGTTTGTTTTAGGGATCCTAATTCATCTGAGGCCACAGTGGGAATTTCTGAACTGGTTTGGGTCTGTGTCCTCAGAAGTGACGTATTTGAGCTGTTTGGGGTTGGTGTCCAGGATGAGCAGGCTCTGAACTATTTGTGGATCTCTGTTCCAGGCATGGAGTCTATGAACTATCTGGGGGTGGAGGGGTCCTTGTCCAGTGGGTTGGGCCTCTGAGCTTTCATGTATCTACAAATGAGTGTGTTCTTGAGAGGAAGGCTGGATGGACCCCACTCTCACGGGTCATAGAAGTAGACCTGTGATTTCACACTTGCTATGATTTCTACCATGCCTCCTTACAGAGATAAAAGCTTGGGGCCCCATCCTCAGGGAGAGTAAGTGATGTGCGGTTCCCAGGAGCTCATGGAATTAATCCTGATGAAAACAAAACTTGCTGATGTGACTACCACCCTTGATAGGGGCCCTGTGACCAAAACTGTGTTCACACACTCACTTGCTTAATCTGCCCAACCACAACAAGGAGGGCACCATTTGCAGGTGGGAGCCCAACCCAGAGCCCAGTGCAAATGGAAGGTCTCAGCACATGAGGAGGGGAGAAACTGGATGTTAGCTTGGGTTCCTTGGAGGAATCAGGGAAGCCTCAGCACAACCCTGGCCATGTAGTGGGGGAGGGGGGTGTTTGCACAGGGCCACAAGGACCCTGTGACTGACGCACTGTCAGAATATGTCTTTGTGTCTCCCCATCACACACCCAGCTCTTTACCGGATATATGGAATGTAACCTCATTCCCTGGGAGGTGGTGCTAAAAGTCACAGAGGTGAGCCTCCAAGCAGGTAGGGAGCAACCTCACATTCACCAACTTGCATGAGGCTCCACCACAAATGCAGAGATCCCTTCCTCTCTTTCCCCCATTGAAGCATTCATTGGCTTTGAGGTCAGCAGGAGGGCAGTCTGGACAGGACAGGTTATATGGGACCTTGGGTACAGCATGAGCTTCCCCATGACTGGAACATGTCTTTGTCTTGATGGGCAGAGGACCCTGATGTGTGTCAAGGGGGCATGGCTGAGGCCCAGACCATGGGCAACTGAGTCATTCCCTAGAGCCAGTCCCCGGGGAGGGGCCTCTTTTCTCCTGTAGAGACAGGTACATCATCCAGTAGCAGGGCAGGGGGCCCATATGTGGGTGCATAACTAAGTGAGGACACTTTGCTTCCAGAAATAGTCTCTGTGCTCCTGTCTAATGCTCTAGCTTTGTCTTTCCCCCTGACAACTCAGTTCCTGTTACATCGTCCCTCTTTGCTTTTGCAAGACTCACTTACACCATGAGGGTCCTTGTTCTGTCTCTCCTGAGGGTATCATGAATTGACATGGATGTTCACTGGGAGCAGTAGGGAGGATTCCCCTTGAGAGTGAGACATTCAAGGAAAGGCATGTTCAGCTTCAGAGATTCTGTGGTTTTCTTGGGGTGAACCAGGAGTTCCTCACAATCATTGTGTGATCTTGGACTCTGAAGGAAGCATGGGGGCTTCTCTTGTAAGAACCCTCCTGCAGCTCAAGTCAAAGTCCTCCCCATGGCCAGTAGGCCCTATGAGACCTGCCCCTCATTACCTCTCTCATCGGATTTCCTGGATCTCCCTCCATCATTATGTGACAGTCACATCGGTCTCCTCACTGTTTTAACACACACTACACTGAGTTCCACTCCCCAATTTTTCCACTGGCCATTATCTCCGTCTGGAGTACTTTTCTCCCAGATAGGCATCTCCTGTAGGCTTTTGCTCAAATGTCACAATCTTAGAAAGAACTTCCCTGACAACTCTTTCTAGACATGACCCCCTTTCTCTATTTCACTATCCTGATTTAATTTTAATCATGGCAATTACAAACACCTGAAAAATTACTTAGAGTTTGGGGCTGTATGATCCCAACAAAATGTAAGTTCCATGAGGGCAAGGTTGATTTTCTCCTTCCTAACACTCATAGTTGCGCTTGACACATACTGTGGAGAGAATGAATGAATGACAGAATAAATAAATTTAAAATTGTTGAGAGAGGCACAGCTAGACAGGCTGAGGATTCTGTTAGGGAACATATTCAGGGGTGATAAGATGCTGACAAAGCTGTGGTCTTTATCTCATCTACATGGTGTCCTTGGGTCCCCTTGGAGATGACCCCTTTCCTAACAGAATGGAAAGTCCTGTTGTCCTTTCACATATCACTCACAGTCAGAACTTTTGTTCTAGTTCTGTGAAAAATGCCATTAGTAATTTGATAGGGACCACATACAATCTGTAGATTGCATTTGGTAGTATAGTCATTTTCACAGTATTGGTTTTTCCTACCCAGGAACCTGGAATATCTCCATCTTTTTATGCATCTTTGATTTCTTTCATCAAGCTATAATTTTCTGTATACAGTTCTTTTGTCACCTTAGGTAAGTTTATTCCTAGATGTTTTATTCTTTTTGTTGCAGTGGTGAATGGAATTGATTCCTTACTTTCTCTTTCTGATTTTTCATTGTTAGTATATAGGGATGCAAATGATTTCTATGTACTGACTTTGTATCCTGCAACTTTGTGAAATTCACTGATTAGCTCAAGTAATTTTCTGATAGTATCATGGTTTTCTATGTACAGCATCACATCGTCTGCAAACAGTGAATGCTATACTTCTTTTCTGATCTGGATCCTTTTATTTCTTTTTTCACTTTATTTATTTACTTTGGAGGCTAATTACTTTACAATATTGTATTGGTTTTGCCATACATTGACATGAATCTGCCACAGGTGTACATGTGTTCCCCAGCCTGAACTCCCCTCCCACCTTCCTCCCCATCCCATCCCTCTGGATCATCCCAGTGCACCAGCCCCGAGCACACTGTAGCATGCATCGAACCTGGACTGGCGATCCATTTCACATATGATAATATACATGTTTCAATGCCATTCTCCCAAACAATCCTACCCTCGCCCTCTCCCGTAGAGTCCAAAAGACTGATCTATACCTCTGTGTCTCTTTTGCTGTCTCACATACAGGGTTATCCTTACCATCTTTCTAAATTCCATTTATATGCATTAGTATACTATACTGGTGTTTTTCTTTCTGGCTTACTTCACTCTGTATAATAGGCTTCAGTTTCATCTACCTCATTAGAACTGATTCAAATGTATTCTTTTCAATGGCTGAGTAATATTCCATTGTGTATATGTACTGCTGCTGCTGCTGCTAAGTCACTTCAGTTGTGTCCGACTCTGTACGACCCCATAGACAGAAGCCTACCAGGCTCCCCCATCCCTGGAATTCTCCAGGCAAGAACACTGGAGTGGGTTGCCATTTCCTTCTCCAATTCATGAAAGTGAAAAGTGAAAGTGAAGTCTCTCAGTCGTGCCCGACTCTTAGTGAACCCATGGACTGCAGCCTACCAGGCTCCTCTGTTCATGGGATTTTCCAGGCAAGAGTACTGGAGTGGGTTGCCATTCCCTTCTCTGTATATGTACTACAGTTTTCTTATCCATTCGTCTGCCAGTGGACATCTAGGTTGCTTCCATGTCCTGGCTATTATAAACAGTGTTGCAATGAACATTGGGGTACACGTGTCTCTTTCAATTCTGGTTTCCTCAGTGTGTATGCCCAACAGTGGGATTGCTGGGTCATATGGCAGTTCTATTTCCAGTTTTTCAAGGAATCTCCACACTGTTCTCCATAGTGGCTGTACTAGTTTACATTCCCACCAACAGTGTAAGAGGGTTCCCTTTTCTCCACACCCTCTCCAGCATTTATTGCTTGTAGACTTTTGGATAGCAGCCATTCTGACTGGGGTGAAATGGTACGTCATTGTGCCTCATTTTGATTTGCATTGCTCTGAGTGATGTTGAGCATCTTTTCATGTGTTTGTTAGCCATCTGTATGTCTTCTTTGGGGAAATGTCTGTTTAGTTCTTTGGCCCATTTTTTGACTGGATCATTTATGTTTCTGGAGTTGAGCTGCAGGCATTGCTTGTATATTTTTGAAATTAATTATTTGTCAGTTGCTTCATTTGCTATTATTTTCTCCCATTCTGAAGGCTGTCTTTTCACCTTGCTTACAGTTTCCTTCATTGTGCAAAAGCTTTTAAATTTAATTAGGTCCCATTTGTTTATTTTTGCTTTTATTTCCAATATTCTGGGAGATGGGTCATAGAGAATCCTGCTGTGATGTATGTCTATGTTTTCCTCTTGGAGTTTCATAGTTTCTGGCCTTACATTCAGATCTTTAATCCATTTTGAGTTTATTTTTGTGTATGGTGCTAGAAAGTGTTCTAGTTTCATTTCTTTAGAAGTCGTTGACCAGTTTTCCCAGCACCAGTTTTTAAAGAGATTGTCTTTTCTCCATTGTATATTCTTGCTTCCTCTGTCAAAGATAAGGTGTCTATAGCTGCGTGGATTTATTTCTAGGCTTTCTATTTTGTTCCATTGATCTATATTTCTGTCTTTGTGCCAGTACCACACTGTCTTGATGACTGTGGCTTTGTAGTATAGCCTGAAGTCAGGCAGGTTGATTCCTCCAGTTCCATTTTTCTTTCTCAATGTTGCTTTGGCTATTCAAGGTTCTTCGTATTTCCATACAAATTTTGAAATTATTTTTTCTAGTTCTGTGAAAAATACTGTTGGTAGCTTGATAGGGATTACATCGAATCTTCTCTGATTGTTGTATGCTGAATTATAGTGGCGAAAGTGGACACCTTTGTCTTGTTCCTGATCTTAGGGGGAATGTTTTCAGTTTTTCACCATTGAAAATAACATTTGCTGTGGGCTTAATATATATAGCCTTTACTATGTTGAGGTAGGTTCCTTCTATGCCCATTTCTTGAAGAGTTTTAATCAGGGCCAATGCCCCCACAGACTGAGGTGTCCACAGGTAATGATTTTAGAGTCCCACACTATTTGATTTATGCTGAGTGAATCTGCAAACCCTCCAAACCCTCTTATGGATATAAACACACAACAGCACAGAAGAAATTGTGAGCTTGTCTTTGTCTCTTGGGTAATTGCAGATTTATGGACTCACTACCCAGAGTTGTTACTGGCCATCCTTCTCTCATTCTTGCCCTGGACAGGGACACCACAGAGATGCCTGGACCAGTCTTCCCTAGTCTGTGGACATCTCCTGCCTCCTCTACTCATTGTTAGACACCTCATGTTCTTTCGTTTTCATCTCCATGTCATCCGGGGGCTGGGCTCACACACACACATTCAAACACAGGTGACACAAGCACACACATGTACACACACATGTGCAAGGCACAAGGACACAAACAGGGAAGAAATGTTTCAGTACATGAAGGACCAGTGGTTCATACAAAAATACAGTGATTTCGTATTTCTTATAGGAAAATCTCCATTCTGATCTTCAAATGTGAACTCTACAGAAGTCCAACTTCCAAGAAAGAGTGTTCAAGCCTAAATTTTGATATAAGAAATACAAAGAATTCCATATTTCATGAAAAATCAGTGGTGCACATATTTTCTTTTGTGAAATAGAGATAACTCCAATACCATATTGGTTCTCCATATCTGAAGAAAACCAAAGCTATGATTTTCATCTGTGAAATATAGAGATTTCTGTATTTGATGTAAGGATCACCACCCAGATTTTCATATATGAAGTATAGAAAACACCATATTTCATGTATGAAACTCAGCGTACAGATTTTCATAAAGCAAAATACAAAAAATTCAATATTTCATGATAAATTCAGCACTGACATTTGAATATGTAAAATATAGAGAATTCCATTTTAACTGAGTAAAATTTCACCCTGATTTTCATATATGAAATATGCAAAATTCCATATTTTAGATGGTAAAATAAGTGCACAGATTTGATATCCAAAATATGCATAATTCCATATTGCACATGGGTAAATTAGCACCCAGATTTTCACATGTATCATACATAGTGTTCAATACTTCCTAAAGGAATATTTGAGTGGAGATTTTCATATATGATATATAGAAAATTCCATATTTTGTGGTAAATGTGTGGCCAGTTTTCAAATGTGATATATAGAGAATTCCACACTTCATGTGGGAAAGTTGGCAACCATATTTTCATATATGAAATATAGAGTTCAGTATTTTTTGTATGAATATCTGGGATGGGATTTCCTTATATGAAACTTGAAAAATATCTTATATATGAAAATCTGTTCACTGATTAATATATGTGAAAAGTAGAGATTTCATATTTCATGTATAAATAATTTTTCTCAGTGTTGTAAAATGTGAAATATAGACTGTTACAGATTTACATAATAAAATCTTAAGATTTCCATATGTGAAAAATACAGAATCCCATGTATCTGTATAGTATAAAAATATTTCCTCCAATTATCATCTGTAAAATATACAGAAGTTCATATTTCATTTAGGAAAACTTCCAATGTGATGTCCCCATGCAAAACACAAAATTCTACATTCACATTTGAGAATCTATGCCTACAAAACCGATTCTAATATTTTAATATATGAAGTTTAAGGAATTTAATATTTGGTGTAGAAAAATGAATGTCTATATTTTCAAATAGGTAAAGGAGTACGTCAAAGCTGTATATTGTCACCCGCTTATTTAACTTCTATGCAGAGTACATCATGAGAAATGCTGGGCTGGAAGAAGCACAAGCTGGAATCAAGATTGCCGGGAGAAATATCAATAACCTCAGATATGCAGACGACACCACCCTCACGGCAGAAAGTAAAGAGGAACTAAAAAGCCTCTTGATGAAAGTGAAAGAGGAGAATGAAAAGGTTGGC
Organism: Bos grunniens; assembly: GCF_055505025.1. NCBI lineage: Eukaryota > Metazoa > Chordata > Mammalia > Artiodactyla > Bovidae > Bos > Bos grunniens. Next base: position 78,872,291 of record NC_141194.1, on the reverse strand, counting down.
TTAAAGCTCAACATTCAGAAAACTAAGATCATGGCATCCAGTCCCATCACTTCATGGCAAATAGATGGGGAAACAATGGAAACAGTGTCAGACTTAATTTTTTGGGGCTCCAAAATCACTGCAGATGGTGACTGCAGCCATGAAATTAAAATATGCTTACTCCTTGGAAGAAAAGTTATAACCAACCTGGATAGCATATTGAAAAGCAGAGCCAACTTACTTTGCCAACAAAGGCCTATCTAGTCAAGACTATAGTTTTTCCAGTGGTCATGTATGGATGTGAGAGTTGGACTGTGAAGAAAGCTGAACACCAAAGAATTGATGCTTTTGAACTATGGTGTTGGAAAAGACTCTTGAGAGTCCCTTGGACTGCAAGGAGATCCAACCAGTCCATTCTAAAGGAGATCAGCCCTGGATGTTCTTTGGAAGGAATGATGCTAAAGCTGAAGCTCCAGTACTTTGGCCACTTCATACGAAGAGTTGACTCATTGGAAAAGACTCTGATGCTGGGAGGGATTAGGGGCAGGAGGAGAAGGGGATGACAGAGGATGAGATGGCTGGATGGCATCACCGACTCGATGGACGTGAGTTTGAGTGAACTCCGGGAGATGGTGACGGACAGGGAGGCCTGGCATGCTGTGACTCATGAGGTCACAAAGAGTCGGACATGACTGAGCAACTGCACTGAACTGAACTGAAACACAGAGAATTCCATATACCATGTAGCAAAGTGTGCAACAAATATTTATAAATGCAATATGAAAATTCATTTGTGAAATATAGAGAAATACCTATATTGTAGAATACACAGCACCCATATTTTCATATGTGAAATATAAATTTGTCTATATTTAAATCAAGCAAATCTGTGCTCAGATCTTTTATATGAAATGTTAAGAGTATCACACATCATGTAAGACAACCTTTATCTAGATTTTCATTTGTGAAATGTACACATTTCATATTTCTGGAATGAATATTTGCTTCTGGAATTTCATATTTGAACTATACAGAATTGCATATCTCTTGTCAAAACATTTAATTGAGAAATTCATTTATGAAAGTAGAATTCCTAATTCAGCAGGAGAATGTATTCTCAAATTTTCCAATGTGAATAATACAGAATTCCTTATTCATGCATGAAAATATGTGCACATATATCCATATGTGAAACATACAACATTCCAAACATATACAGCTAGATTTTCAAACATAAAATACAGATTTCATACTTCATGTAGAAAAATCTGTACCCATATTTTCATGTATGAAATATAGAAAGTTACATATTTCCTGTAGGAAAGTCATCATTCAGGCTTTCCTATATGAAATATAGAGAATTCCAGATTTTAAGCAGGAAAATCTGTACTAATATGTTAATACAAGAAATGTACAGAATTTCATATTTCATGTAGAAAATCTACAGCTAGATTTTCAAGTGTGAAATATAAAGAATTTCATCTTTCATAACTTAACCTGTCCTCATATTTTGATAAGTGAAAAACAGAGAATTCCATATTTCATTTGGAAAAATCTAAACAAAGTTATTCCTATGTGACATGTGGCAAGTTTCACATATTATGGAGCAAAATCAGAGTTCACATATCATATAGGAAATATAGGGATTCTGTATTTCATAGAAGCATATCTAAGGTAAGATTTCCATATTTAAAACAGAAAATTCCATATTTCATGTAAAAAATCTGAACTCCGATTTTCATGCCTAAAATATACACAGTTCATTTGTCATGTAAGAAAATCTGTACCCTGGTTTTCATATGAGAAATGAGCAAAAATCCATATTTCATCTCAAAAATTCCTCATCTTGCTTTTACTTGGGAAATTTAGAGAGTTATATATATTTTCTAAAATATCTAGACTGAGATTTTCCACATATGAAACGTGAAAAATTTCACATGTGATGCATGAATATCTGTACACTGATTTCTATATGTGAAATATAGAGATTTCATATTTCCTGTAGGAAAATCTGTTCCCAGATATCTATATGTGAAATTAGAATTACATAGTCTGTGTCAAATATCATAATTAAGGTTTTCTTATATGAAATATGCAGAATCCCATATAGCAATGTAGAAGAAATCTACACTTAAGTTATCATCTGTAATAGTTACATGATTTCATACTTTATTTAGGAAAATATGCAGATTTCCACACATGAATCATACGGAATCACATATTTTCACAGTTGAAAATCTAGGCCCACAAAACCCATGCTAATATTTTAGTATGAGTTCTATAGAGAATTTAACATTTAATGTAGGTTAATGAATGTCTATATTTTCCAAAGTTAAACACAGAGAATTCCATATATCATGTGCAGAATGTGCACATAGATTGTATAAGTGTAAAGTAAAACATTCAATATTTAAGCAGGAAAGCCTTTTTCCAGATTTTCATATAGCATATTGCATGTTTCATGCAGGAAAACCTGTGTCTAGATTTTCAAATGGGAAATATAGAGAGTTACATATTTAATGTAGAAACATCAGCACCCATATTTTCATATGTGAAATATAGAGTATCCCAAAACAAGGAAATCCGTGTCCATATTTCTTTATGTGAAATATGAAATATACCAACTTTCATGTACCTAGATGATCATTTATTAAATGTACAAATTTTCTACTTCAGTAATGAAAATTTGCCTCACTGTTTCATATTTGAACTATGGAGAATTATATACTCCATGTCTGAAAATCTTAACTGAGATTTTCCTTACAAAACTGCAAAATATTCCATACTTTATTCATGAAAATATGTGTTCAAATTTTCCTATGTGAAATATAAAGCATTCCATATTTATGCAGGAAAAAGAGTGCAGAGATATCCAGATGTGAAACATACAATGGTCCATCTATTATGACAAAAATATACTGCTAGATTTCCAAACATAAATACAGATTTCAAATTTAATGTAGAAAGATATACACCCATAACTCATATGTGATATAGAGAAAATTGCATATTTCATGCAGGAAAATCATCATTCAGGTTTATATATGCATAAAGCAGGGCATTCAAAACCAGTGCTCTGGAAGAACTCATAGGAATAGGCTGGGGAGGGAGGTGAGTGGGGCTTCAGGATGTGTGGGACACATGTACACCTATGGCTCATTAATGTTGATACATGGCAAATAAAAAAAAAATCATAGTATTGTACAGTAATTTTCCTCCAGTTTAAACAAATAATTTGAATTGAAAAATAAAACAGTGAAAGGAACTCTACTCAGTGCTCTGTGGTGACCTAAATGGGAAGGCAATCCAAAAATGAAGGGATCTATGTATGCCTATAATGGATTGACTTTGAGGTACAACAGAAACTAATACAAGGTAGTAAAGCACACCATTCCAACAAATTTTTTTTTAAATATATTACAATTCAACTATGGCTCCAGCAGTGAATGAATAAATGGTTCCCCCATTTGCAATATATATATCCTAGGGAACATTATACTTTTTAAGTATAATATTTCAGTTAGAGGAAGATAAAAAAACTGTATCATCACATGATATTGTTAGTTAATTTACCTGAGTTATAGAAACAGAATAGAATGTGATTATCTGGGGCTAGTGGAAATAGACCATGATGGTCTAAGTTACCAACTTTCAGTCAAAGTTTGAATAATCTCACCAAGGAAGATACTGTAATAAGGGCAAGAAGGGCATGGAAATGCCATCCTTAGCTAAAGACCATAGAAGTTAGAATACCACGTCCACCAGTAGTCAGCCTCTCAGCAGAGTATAGAAAGATATATTTCAGCCTTCGCCCATGGCCCTCCACGTGCTCTGGCCTTGGTCTGGGTAGCAAGGTGTGAAGCCTGGGGACAGGCTAAAGGCTAAGTCTTGCAGAGGTCCAGAGACCTTTCTAGAGACATTCACTGGCCTGGCCCAGGGTTCAGAGCAACAGGTAACCTAACTGCCATCCCCACCTCCATTACTTAATGCTTGTGGTAATCTGATTGTGTCAGAGTCTACAGGACACAGCCCTCCCCCACTCTCTGCCCAATTAGGGTAGACTGAGAAGACAGGGCAGCTGTGGGCTGGGCACCTGGCTCCCTCATTTAAGTTGGCTGGGCAGGGTATGGGGACTTGGTAAGAGGAGGGCCCAGAGACTAAGAGCTGCCTCTTCAGTTGTGACTGGCCATGAGTGGGAGGACTAAGACAGGGTGGTGGATGAATGCTCTTAGACAAGATAATCAGCTTGCTCAGGAACCCCCTCCTCCTAAACAGGACCTTGGAGTGTGAAAGTCAAGCTTGGAATCTAACCTTTGAGCATTGACAATAATATTTGTTTTGTTAGAGGTTTACAGGAATACAGTTACCTAACTGTGACTTTTCTTCAAGAATAGAAATCTGACAGCAAGACGTTTGTCACAGCTAATCACATCCCTCCCTCAAGTTTTGTATAAGTGGGCATTGTCCCAGTGCACCAGCCCCAAGCATCCAGTATCGTGCATTGAACCTGGACTGGCATCTCATTTCATACATGATATTTTACATGTTTCAATGCCATTCTCCCAAATCTTCCCACCCTCTCCCTCTCCCACAGAGTCCATAAGACTGTTCTATACATCAGTGTCTCTTTTGCTGTCTCGTATACAGGGTTATCGTTACCATCTTTCTAAATTCCATATATATGCGTTAGTATACTGTATTGGTGTTTTTCCTTCTGGCTTACTTCACTCTGTATAATAGGCTCCAGTTTCATCCACCTCATTAGAACTGATTCAAATGTATTCTTTTTAATGGCTGAGTAATACTCCATTGTGTATATGTACCATAGCTTTCTTATCCATTCATCTGCTGATGGACATCTAGGTTGCTTCCATGTCCTGGCTATTATAAACAGTGCTGCGATGAACATTGGGGTACACGTGTCTCTTTCCCTTCTGGTTTCCTCAGTGTGTATGCCCAGCAGTGGGACCGCTGGATCATAAGGCAGCTCTATTTCCAGTTTTCCAAGGAATCTCCACACTGTTCTCCATAGTGGCTGCACTAGTCTGCATTCCCACCAACAGTGTAAGAGGGCTCCCAGAGGGATGGTGTGGGGAGGGAGGAGGGAGGGGGGTTCAGGATGGGGAACACATGTATACCTGTGGTGGATTCATTTTGATGTTTGGCAGAACTAATACAATTATGTAAAGTTTGAGAATAGAATAAAATTAATTAAAAAAAAAAAAAAAAGCTTTTGGGAAGTTCAGAATTTTTAAAGGCATGGCCCTGCAAGAATATGCTCTCTTCTTTAAATTCCAATGTTCTGATATTGTTTTTCTAACTAGCCCCTGGGTACATCAGTTGAGTTCAGTTTAGTCACTCAGTTCAGTTCAGTTCAGTGGCTCAGTCGTGTCCGACTCTTTGCGACCCCAAAACCGCAGCATGCCAGGCCTCCCTGTCCATCACCAACTCCTGCAGTCCACCCAACCTATGTACATCGAGTCGGTGATGTCATCCAACCATCTCCTCCTCTGTCGTCCCCTTCTCCTCCTGCCCTCAATCTTTCCCAGCATCAGGGTCTTTTCAGATGAGTCAGCTCTTCCCATCAGGTGACCAAAGTATTGGAGTTTCAACTTCAACAACGGTCCTTCCAATGAAAACTCAGGACTGTTCTCCTTTAGGATAGACTGGTTGCATCTCCTTGCAGTCCAAGGGACTCTTCAAGAGTCTTATCCAACACCACAGTTCAAAGCATCAATTCTTTGGCGCTCAGCTTTCTTCACAGTCCAACTCTCACATCCATCATGACCACTGGAAAAACCATAACCTTGACTAGACAGATCTTTATTGGCAAAGTTATGTCTCTGCTTTTTAATATGCTGTCTAGGTTGGTCATAACTTTCCTTCCAAGGAGTAAGTGTCTTTTAATTTCATGGCTGAAATCACCATCTGCAGTGATTTTGGAGCCCAGAAAAATAAAGTTAACCACTGTTTCCCCATCTATTTGCCATGAAGTGATGGGGCCAGATGCCATGATCTTTGTTTTCTGAATGGTGAGCTTTAAGCCAACTTTTTCACTCTCGTCTTTAACTTTCACAAGAGGCTGTTTAGTTCTTCTGCACATTCTGTCATAAAGATGTTGTCATCTGCATATCTGAGGTTATTGATATTTCTCCCAGCAATTTTGATTCCAGCTTGTGCTTCCTCCAGCTCAGCGTTTCTCATGATATATTCTGCATATAAGTTAAATAAGGAGAGTGACAATATACAGCTTGACGTACTCCTTTTCCTCTTTGGAACCAGTCTGTTGTTCGATGTCTCGTTCTAACTGTTGCTTCCTGACCTGCATACAGGTTTCTCAAGAGGCAGGTCAGGTATTCTGGGATTCGCATTTCTTTCAGAATTTTCCACAGTTTATTGTGATCCACAAAGTCAAAGGCTTTGGCATAGTCAATAAAACAGAAATAGATGTTTTTCTGGAACTCTTTTGCTTTTTCGATGACCCAGTGGATGCTGGCAATTTGATCTCTAGTTCCTCTGCCTCTTCTGAAACCAACTTGAACATCTGGAATTTCATGGTTCACGTATGACTGAAGCCTGGCTTGGAGAATTTTGAGCATTACTTTACTAGCATGTGAGATGAGTGCTATTGTGCAGTTTGAGCATTCTTTGGCATTGTCTTTCTTTGGGACTGGAATGAAAACTGACCTTTTCCAGTCCTATGGCCACTGCTGAGTTTTCCAAATTTGCTGGCATATTGAGTACAGCACTTTCACAGCATCATCTTTCAGGATTTGAAATAGCTCAACTGGAATTCCATCACCTCCACTAGCTTTGTTCAAAGTGATTCTTCCTAAGGCCCACTTGACTTCACATTTCAGGATGTCTGGCTCTAGGTGAGTGATCACACCATCGTGATAATCTGGGTCGTGAAAATATTTTTTGGACAGCTCTGTGTATTCTTGCCATCTCTTCTTAATATCTTGTGCTTTTGTTATGTCCCATTATTTCTGTCCTTTATTGAGCCCATCTTTGCATGAAATGTTCCCTTGGTATCTCTAATTTTCTTGAAGAAATCTGTAGTCTTTCCCATTCTATTGTTTTCCTCTATTTCTTTGCATTGATCACTGAGGAAGGCTTTCTTATCTCTCTTTGTATTCTTTGGAACTCTGCATTCAATGGGTATATTTTTACTTTTCGCTTTTTCACTTCTCTTCTTTTCATAGCTATTTTTAAGGCATCCTCAAACAGCCATTTTGCTTTTTTTGCATTTCTTTTTCTTGTTTCCTGTTGATTCCTGTTTCCTGTACAATGTCGCCAACCTCCATCCATAGTTCATCAGGCACTCTGTCTATCAGATCTAGTCCCTTAAATCTATTGCTCACTTCTACGGTATAGTCATAAGGGATTTGATTTGGGTCATACCTGAATGGTCTAGTGGTTTTCTCCACTTTCTTAAATTTCTGTCTGAATTTGGCAATAAGGAGTTCATGATCCAAGCCACAGTCAGCTCCCGGTCTTGTTATTGCTGACTGTATACAGCTTCTTCATCTTTGACTGCAAAGAATATAATCAATCTGACTTTGGTGTTGACCATCTGGTGATGTCCATGTGTAGAGTCTTCTCTTGTGTTGTTGGAAGAGGGTGTTTGCTATGACCAGTGTGTTCTCTTGGCAGAACTCTATTAGCCTTTGCCCTGCTTCATTATGTACTCCAAGGCCAAATTTACCTGTTACTCAAGGTGTTTCTTGATTTCCCACTTTTGCATTCCAGTCCCCTATAACGAAAAGGACATCTTTTTTGGGTATTAGTTCTAGAAGGTCTTATAGGTCTTCATAGAACTGTTCAACTTCAGCTTCTTCAGCGTTACTGGTTGGGGCATAGACTTGGATTACTGTGATACTGAATGGTTTGCCTAGGAAATGAAGAAAGATCATCCTGTCATTTTTGAGGTTGCATCAAGTACTGCATTTCAGACTCATTTGTTGACTATAATGGCTTCTCCATTTCTTTTAAGGGATTCCTGCCCACCGTTGTAGATCTAATGGACATCTGAGTTAAATTTACACATTCCAGTCCATCTTAGTTCACTGATTCCTAGAATGTCGATGTTCCTCTTGTTATCTCCTGTTTCATGTCCAGCTCTTTGCAACCCCATGGACTGCTGCACACCAGGCCTCCCTGTCCATCACCAACACATGGAGTTTCCCCAAACTCCGGTCCATTGAGTCAGTGATGCCATTCAATCATCTCACCCTCTGACATCCCTTTCTTCTCCCCCCTTCAATCTTTCCCAGCATCAGGGTCTTTTCCAAAGAATCAGCTCTTCCAACCAGGTGGACAAAGTATTGGAGTTTCAGCTTCAACATCAGTCCTTCCAATGAACACTCAGGACTGATCTTTAAGATGGACTTGTTGCATCTCCTTGCAGTTCAAGGGACTCTCAAGAGTCTTCTCCAACACCACAATTCAAAAGCATCAATTCTTTGCTGCTCAGTTTTCTTTATAGTACAACTCTCACATCCGTACATGATTACTTGAGGAACTAAGCCTTGACTAGACAGAGATTTGCTGACAAAGTAACATATTTGCTTTTTAATATGCTGTCTAGGTTGGTCATAGCTTTTCTTCCACGGAGTAAGCGTCTTTTAATTTGATGACTGCAATCACCATCTGCAGTGATTTTGGAGCCCCCAAAAATAAATCTGCCACTGTTTCCACTGTTTCCCCATCTATTTGCCATGAAGTGATGGGACAGGATGCCATGATCTTAGTTTTCTGAATGTTGAGCTTTAAGCCAACTTTTTCACTCTCCTCTTTCACTTTCATCAAGAGGCTCTTTAGTTCCTCTTTACTTTCTGCCATATAGGTGGTGTCATCTGCATATCTGAGGTTATTGATATTTATCCTGACAATCTTGATTCCAGCTTGTGCTTCCTCCAGCCCAGCATTTCTCATGATGTACTCTGCATATAAATTAAATAAGCAGGGTGACAATATACAGCCTTGACATACTCCTTATCTTCTTTGGAACTAGTCTGTTGTTCCATGTCCAGTTCTAACTGTTGCTTCCTGACCTGCATACAGATTTCTCATGAGGCAGGTCAGGTGGTCTTGGATTTCCTTGTCTTGAAGAATTTTCCACAGTTGATTATGATCCACACAGTCAAAGGCTTTAGGATAATCAATAAAGCAGAAATAGATGCTTTTCTGGAACTCTCTTGCATTTTTGATGATACAGCAGATGTTGGCAATTTGATATCTTGTTTCTCTGCCTTTTCTAAAACCAGCTTGAACATCTGGAAGTTCATGGTTCACGAATTGTTGAAGCCTGGCTAGGGGAATTTTGAGCATTGCTTTACTAGCATGTGAGATGAGTGCAATTGATTGGTAGTTTGAGCATTCTTTGGTATTGCCTTTCTTAGGGACTGGAATGAAAACTGACCTTTTCCAGTCCTGTCTCCACTGCTGAGTTTTCCATATTTGAAGACGTATTGAGTGCACTGCTTTCACAGCATCATCTTTTCGTATTTGAAATAGCTCAACTGGAATTCCATCACCTCCACTAGCTTTATTCTTACGGATGTTTCCTAAGGCCCACTTGACTTCACATTCCAGGATGTCTGGCTCTAGGTGAGTGATCACACCATCGTGATTATCTGGGTCGTGAAGATCTTTTTTGTACAGTTCTTCTGTGTATTCTTGCCACCTCTTCTTAATATCTTGTGCTTCTGTTACATCCATATCATTTCTGTCCTTTTTTGAGCCCATCTTTGCGTGAAATATTCACTTGCTATCTCTAATTGTCTTGAAGAGATGTCTAATCTTTCCCCATGTTGCTTCCCTCTATTTCTTTGCACTGATCACTGAGGAAGGCTTTCTTATCTCTCCTTGCTATTCTTTGGCACTCTGCATTCAAATGGGCATATCTTTCCTTTTCTCCTTTGCTTTTCACTTCTCTTTTTTTCACAGCTATTTTTAAGGCCTCCTCAGACAGCCATTTTGCTTTTTTGCATTTCTTTTTCTTGGGGATGATCTTGATCCCTGTCCCCTGGACAATGTCAGGAACCACCGTCCATAGTTCATCAGGCACTCTGTCTATCAGATCTAGTCTTTTAAATCTATTTCTCACCCCCAATGTACAATCGAAAGGGATTTGACTTAGATCATACCTGAATGATCTAGTGGTTTTCCCTACTTTCCTCAGTTTAAGTCTGAAGTTGCCAATAAGGAGTTCATGATCTGAGCCACAGTCAGCTCCCAGTCTTATTTTTGCTGACCATATAGAGCTTTTCCATGTTTTGCTGCAAAGAATATAACCAATCTGAATTTGGTGTTGACTATATGTTGTTGTCCATGTGTAGAGTCTTCTCTTGTGTTGTTGGAAGAGGGTGTTTGCTATAACCAGTGTATCCTCTTGGCAAAACTCTATTAGCCTTTGTCCTGCTTCATTCCATACTCCAAGGTCAAATTTGCCTCTCACTCCAGGTGTTTCTTGGTGTCCTACTTTTGCATTCCAGTCCCCTATAATGAAAAGGACATTTTTCTGGGTGTTAGTTCTGAAAGGTCTCGTAGGTCTTCATAGAACCATTCAGCTTCAGCTTCTTCAGCATTCTTGGTAAGGGCATAGACTTGGATTACCGTGATATTGAATGGTTTGCCTTGGAAACGAACAGAGATCATCCTGTCAGTTTGAGATTGTATCCAAGTACTGCATTTCAGACTCTTTTGTTGACTATGATGGCTACTCCATTGCTTCTAAGGGTCTTGCCCACAGTAGGAGATATAATGGTCATCTGGGTTAAATTCACCCATTCCAGTCCATTTTAGTTTGCTGATTCCTAGAATGTCGAGGTTCACTCTTGCTATCTCCTGTTTGACCACTTCCAATTTGCCTTCATTCATGGACCTAACATTCCAGGTTCCTATGCAATATTGCCCTTTACAGCATTCGGCCTTGCTTCCATTACCAGTCACATCCACAACTGGGTGTTGTTTTTGCTTTGGCTTCTTCTCTTCATTGTTTCTGGAGTTATTTCTCCACTGATCTCTGGTAGCATATTGGGCACTTCCCAACCTGCAGAGTTCATCTTTCAGTGTCCTACCTTTTTGCCTTTTAATACTGTTCTTGGGGTTCTCAAGGCAAGAATAGTAAAGTGTTCTGCCCATTGGTACATAGGTATTTGTTCATAGTAGCATCTTATCTCTCAGCTCTTAATAATAGCAATTATCTCTCAATTCTGTGGAGGGTAACAGACTATCTGAGCTTATGCCTTATTCCAAAGCCACATTCAATCATAAAAGTATGTGAAGTTTATCATTCTTCTCTAGAAACAAATTTGCAAACAGTGATGGTTACCTCAATTACTATGTAAATTTAGGCCAAAATAAGTGTGACAAATGTTTTAGTTAGGTCTTAGTTGAGGACTGCTTATTGTTTTGAAAATTTTGTAATAAACTGTGCTTGCTAGGATCATTTCAGTGGCCTTGTCTTGTCCGAATCTTCACAACCCCATAGACTGCAGCACGCCAGGCTTCCCTATAATTCTTCATCTCTCGGAGCTTGCTCAGTTTAATATCCACTGAGTCAGCGATGCCATTCAGCCATCTCATCCTCTATCATCCCTTTCTTCTCCTGCCTTTGATCTTTCGCAGCATCAGTGTCATTTCTAATCAGTCGGCTATTCGCATCAAGTGGCCAAAGTATTGGAACTTCAGCCTCAGCAACAGTCCTCCCAATGACTATTCAAAACTGATTTCCTTTAGAAATTATTGGTGCAGACTTTAAGTCCTCTACAAACTTGAGAAATTGTGCCACCAAGATCTCTCGACTTCCATCTTAGCCAAGCCTAAAAGATAGATTCTGTACTGTAGCACATCAGGCCAAATGCATGATCAACTGAGAATATTTGTATGTAAGAGTGCCAGGTACAGGATATTGAGAAGAAGATGTGCGCCGAGAGTGAAGTCATGTGAAAGTCTTTTGTGCCACTTTCAGAGGGAAACTATTCATCTTCCAGATGATCCAGTCGATAGGATTCAAATCAGTAATACTATTCAACTCAGCAACAGGGCAGTGCAGGGTCCCTCTGTGGAACTTAATAAAGAAATTCCCATGCAAGCCTGTCTGCAGCCTCTAATTTCTGTTCCTCAAATGATTTCATTAAATCAGCAGACAGTTCAAAATATGGACAATGGGCAGGGACTCCGGGAAGTCAATGAAAACTGCAGGAACAGAGCATCTTTCCAGTTCAGTGAATATAGAATGGTGCAGGTTGGTGATAAGATGGAGGAAAGATGGACTGAAGAATGAAGGGGAGATTTCAGAGCTAGGATCTGGCTTTTTGGGGTGGTGGGAGCTGCTCCAGACCTGCCTGCAAGCCTTGGGGACATATTTCAAAATGTAATAAACAATGTGGTCTCTGGTCTCAGTAAGCTTTGACAATCTTAATGCCTCATCATACTAGACTAGACCAACTTCAGTGTAACGGCTTAGAAATTCAGGAGATATCATTTGGGGGAAGGGCTGTGGTGACTTAAAGGAGACTTGCTGGGTCACACTTGTTGAAACAATGTGAATACTTAATAGAGCTAGAGCCGGGATTCACCTATATATAGACTTGTTCTCTTAAGCATATTTCAATTTTGAGATCATAATGAGATAACCACGTATCTGGGAATTCATTTTCTTTCTCATTGACTACCTTTCTACTTATACAACTAGAAGATAGCACTAACTTGAAAGTTACATTTTTGTGTTAGAACTTTCCTCTCACTTTTTCAACTGGACCAATTGTGCTAAATGACTTCCTACCACTAAAGATGGCCCAGTTTATAGTAATTCTTCCTGCCAGACAAGAGTCTCTCAAAAAAGCGAAAAGGCAGATAGAATGCAAAAGCACAGAGAAGCCAAGTATCTGAGGACTGTTTGAAATAAAGAAAGGCCATTGGAAAGTAGGCCATGAGTCGGCTGATTAACATAGTAGTGTTGTCATAGACTCTGTAGCATCAGAAAGAGACAAGCGACACTCAAAGATGCAGAACAGCTGGGTTATTCAGCACTATTGTGGGCTCAGTGGAGTCACCTCCAAAGACTGAGTGTCCTGCCTTTGTTCTGGGTATCTTTTATGCACCATAAATTTCCTGTTTGAACAGCTCAGATCGCTGTCTTCCCCAGGTAGCCCTAGTTCCTGAGGAGAGGAGGTAACCAGCAAGCAAGAAATCAGATGCATAAGTGGTGATTGATGAGCAGCAGCTGTTAATACAAGATAAAGGAAGGGAAAGCAAAAGGTTGTTACTTTAAATGGGGGCTTTGATCTGGTTTCTATCTCATTCCCCCCTCTTGATGTTTAGGGTGCATCTGAAGCTGTCAGAGAACATCATCATCCAGAACTGGCTGGTAACTCTTTAAAAGCAACAGCTAGGTGGCTGTTCTCCATTTGACAACTGTTTCTATGAATGAACCCTGTTACGTTTTTTATTAGGATGGGTATGAAGCAGGAAATAAACAGACATCTGTGAGTATGACTATGAAAATCCCAATCATTGTTTTAACCAGAAACATTGTCTGAACCAGAACATGGGCAGTCTTCCTGATATTTTTAGCTATGTCTGTCACAACTTTTCCATTGTCACTTATTTGGGTGCAACAGTCAGTTTGGTAGAATTTCCACAAGTTCCTCCTCCCTCCATTATTTGATTTTGCTAATGGCAATCCTCATCTGGGATTGTTGCTATGCCAACAGTTCCAACACAGTTGAGATTTCATTAGTTATAATCTCAAGTACCGCCTGCAGTCGGATTGTGTGGGTGAGCATGTAAATGGGGGTCCTGTATCCCCAACTCCTGTCTTGTGGCTATGTGGCCGAGCCATAATACTGGATTATCTGTTGAGGGGGGCACTCATCTTTGCTCTGCTTTCGTTTTCCTCCTAGCTCAAGGAATCACTTTTCTCTATGTCTCAGGTCAGTTCAGTTGCTCAGTCATGTCCGACTCTTTGCGACCCCATGAATCACAGCACGCCAGGCCTCCCTGTCCATCATCAACTCCCAGAGTTCACTCAAACTCATGTCCATGGAGTCGGTGATGCCATTCAGCGATCTCCCTCTCTCATCCCCTTATCCTCCTGCCCCCAATCCCTCCGAGCATCAGGGTCTTTTCCAATGAGTCCACTCTTCGCATGAGGTGGCCAAAGTATTGGAATTTCAGCTTCAGCATCAGTCCTTCTATGTCTCACATCGTCGCAAATTGGGAACGCCAGCGTGTCTCCTGGTGAGTCGGGTAAGAGGAAGAAACCTGACTGAATTATTCCTATGGTGCAGGTTCCTCCACATCTAGATGGCAACTGTGAGTAGGCCCTTCTCCTGCAAATCAAAAAAGTCTTTCTCAGGGTTGCCATAAGTCTGGGTTTGTGGAGTAATGATGCTTCCTATATGGGCTAATGCCTGGGATTGCAAAAAAGAGATTAGTATCAGGTTGATTTCCTGTACAGTTTTGCTCTAGAATCCCAGAAGTGGAGTTGAAGGGAGTGCAAGTGCGAATTCCATTCCCTCCTTTTTGGGGAGCCCAATACCTGGTTGGGGCCCCTGGACTCCATGGAAGTTTCTTACAAGTATCATTATAGACCAGGGTTTTTCTGCATTTTGTTTCTCTGACCCAGGTATAATTTATCCCTTCTCAGCTTAGGCATTCTTTGCCTACTGTTTCCCTGGACAGAGTTCAACTCTGAATAGGACGCCCTGCCCGCCTGCTAGTTGTTCAATTCCATTGTAATAGCAGAAAGGCATCCAATGCAGTATACTTCCAGGGCCGTGTTTTACACACCAGAGAACCTCCACAAACCCAGAAGCTAGTAACATTTAATTCCAGGGCCACCTCCTCGGCTAGATAGATAAAAGGATTATTTCCAATAGTGGGCATTTCTAACTTATCTTTGAGGGAGAGTCAAAGCTGGTTGTACAGTCCAGAGGACCCCATCTCTGGACCTTATGCCAATGGGTCTGGCTTGGTTACTTGGGCCTTTAACCTTTCGACCACCTCTTGGGCTGGTTCTTTCCTAGCCTTGTCTTGCTCTACGCACCCCCCCCCCCCATCTGACATACCAAAACGAGTTTGTGGAGTCCATCAGGCCATCTGTCTTGGGGTGCCATAGCACGTTAGGCCATTCACAGTGTGGGCTCTAATTCCACCCCACCCCACCCCCCACCTAGTAATGCTTCCCTTCCCTAGTGCATGGGAAAGCTGAACTATAACATGAGGT
Source organism: Bos grunniens (assembly GCF_055505025.1). Lineage (NCBI taxonomy): Eukaryota > Metazoa > Chordata > Mammalia > Artiodactyla > Bovidae > Bos > Bos grunniens. The sequence continues at coordinate 78,857,074 of NC_141194.1, read as the reverse complement.
TGGTTTGTATGTGTAGTCAGTGAATCCTTGGGCCCATTTACCCTCATGGTAGAAAGACTCCATACATTCAAAACAATTATCCTGACTCTCAGATGAGGGGGGGATTTTACAACTTAACAGATCTGTAAGGCAAAAATACACTGTTTTCATATTTATGTTGACCACAGGAGGAGGAAACTCCAAAAAACAAGAACTATGAAGAAGTAGGCAAAGCAGAAAGAGAGTTTTGGATACAAGTCCACTCTCGGGGAAAGAGTAAAGCCCTGTTCCAAACAAGATGAATAGGGGGAGTCCCAGACCAATTAATAACCAATACATCTGCCTTTTGTTGGTCCTATTGGTTCCTCAAGCTTCAGCCGTGTGTTTATTGACCAACTCCCTGTGTGCCCCCCAGTGGGGCTTTGGGGTGCTTGTTTCCTTCTTTGCAAAGTAAGGAACAGGGGTTCCTCCAGACTAAGGGTCATTTCCGACTTTTCTTGGCTATCAGTAGGATTTGCAGGTTTGACTCTGGAGTAATGGATCCAAGTGTCTGTTCCTTCCACCTTGAGATCAGTGTGGGTAGTTAAGATTACAAAATAGGGCCCTTTCCACATGGGTTTTAAAGGCTCTTTTTTGCAATCCTTTACCCATACTCGGTTCCCTGGTTGGTGAGGATGTACTATTATGCCTAAAGAAATGGGTATTCTATCAATTATCCACGTATGTATTTGAGAGATTGTGTGTCCTAACCCTTGTAGCTGCCTATATAAGTCCAAGTTCCCCAGTTCTCTGGTGTCTCCCCTTAAGTTGACAGCGAGGGTGGTCATTCATACAGGATTTCAAATCTACCCAAAGTAAGCTGGTTGCCTGGCATAGTTTTGCTAGTTTGTTTGAGGGTTTGATTCACGCGTTCCACTTTCCCTTAGCTATGGGAATGGTAGGTAGTATGAAATTTCTACTGGGTTTTCAAAACCTTTACCACCTGTTGTTCTGCATCCCCTACAAATGCTGGTCCATTGTTCAACCATATGGTCAGAGGTGTTCCATATCTGGGGGCAATGTCTTTCAGGAGTGCCTTTATTACTTGTCTTGTTTTTTCAGTTCGGGTAGGAAAGGCTTCCACCCAGCCTGAAAAGGTGCAGATAAAAACTACAAGGTATCTAAATCCTTGATTTGGGGTGATTTCAGAAAAACCTGATTCCATATCCTCAAAGGGGGATAAATCCACAATGTTGTGTCCCTGCCGACCTACTAGACCCCTGGCGAGTATTATTTTGTAAACAGGTTACACATCGCTGGGAGACAGAAGAACAGAGTGTGGGGAGGTGAGCAACGAGGTGAGCAACAGGCCTAGCAAAATCTCTAAGGCAGTCTTGCCCATATGGGTCAGTTCATGTTGCTGGTACACCAGCTTGTAGGTAAGTTGAGCCGGAACATAGACTTGTGGTCTTGTGTGAGCCACCATCCCATCTTGGCCTTGGCTCCCCCTTCCGTTTTTATCCATTTTTCCTCTTCGAGAAAGTACCTGGAGGCAGCTGGTATCTCCAGGGCTAGCAGGACTTTAGATTTGTCTGGCAGCTGCCCCTGGACAGCCTCCTTGGTGGCTGCATCAGCGTGACTGTTCCCTTCGGCCACTGGGTCACCTTCCTTTTGGTGGCCTTTGCAGTGGACAACTGCCACTTTCTTTGGTTCCCATACTATTTCCAGAAGTTTCAGGATTTCAACTTGGGTTTTGATCCCTTTCCCTCCTGCTGTAAGGAGTCCTCTTTCCTTGTATAAGGCTCCGTGGACATGTAGAGTAGTGAAAGCATACTGCAAGTCTGTATAGGTATTGACTCGCTGCTCTCAGCTGAGTTCCAGGTCCCTGATTAATGCCCATAACTCCACTCTCTGCACTGACCATCCTTGAGGAAGCTCCTCTCCTTCCTTCACTTCAGAGTCAGACACTACAGCATACCCAGCCATCTTCTTCTGTTTTCCATGTAGCTGCTACCATCAGTATATAGGACCAGGTCTGGGTTGTGGAATGGCTTGTCAGTCAGGTCTGGTCTATTAGAAAATACTTCATCTAAGAATTCCAAGCAATCCTGTTCCAAGGGCCCTGCTTCTTTTGTTAGAAAGATAGCTGATTTTAGAGTTCATACAACTTCCAGTTTTACTGTGGATATTCACATAGTAACCCTTGATACTGAGTCATTTGTGCATGTGTGAGCCAGTGGTGGCCTCTGCTATCCAACAGGGTTACAACTGAGTGTATGACCTTAACATTTAGGTTTTGCCCCAACATTAATTTGTCAGCCTCTCTCCCTAGCAAGGAGGTGGCTGCTACTGCTCGAAGGTAGCGTGGCTATCTATTTAGACAAGTAGGCCACCGGCCTTTGCCAAGGCTTGAATTTTTGGGTCAAGACTCCCAAGGCCATTTTGTACTTTTCATGAACACAGAGATTGAGCTCTCTGGTTACATTGGGAAGCTCGAGGGCTGAGGCATCGGAGACTTTGGCCTAAATTGTTTAAAGTGCTGCCTCTTGGCTCCCGTTCAAGGGGAGCCTTTTATTCTCCTTTCAGGGCCTCATAGAGGGGTCTGGCCAGGTCTGAAAAATACAGGGATCCATATCCTGCAGAATCCTGCTGCTCCCAGGAGCTCATGGACCTTCTGGTGAATGGTAGGGGTAGCATTGGCACAAACTGCTTGTTTCCTTTCAGTTCCCAGCATTCGCTGGCCCCAGATGATGTTAAAACCTAGATATTTGACTTGTCTTTTACAGATTTGTATATTTTTCTTTGATAACAGTACCCAGCTTTGATTAGCAAGGAGACGAGGGCCTTTGTCTTTCTAGGCATCGAGCCTGTGTTGTGCTCAATGACCTATTTCAGCAGGACACAGTCTAAGTCCTGACCAGGAAATTGCATGAAGTCAGTGGCCACAGCTCTGCTGAAGAGAGTAGGGGAGTTCTTGAAACCCTGAGGAGGCCTCGTCCAAGAGAGCTGTTCCTTGTTTCCCATGTGTGGGTTTTCCCATTCAGCAGCAAATAGTGGTTGGCTGACAGGTGCAAGCTGGAGGCAGAAGAAGGCATCTTTTAAGTGCAAGCAAGTAAACCATTCAGCTGTGGAAGGGATCAGTCTTAGTAGGGTGTACGGTTTAGGCATTGCCAGGAGCAGAGTAATTGTTGCCTTGATTATGCTCTTAAGTCCTGAACCAGATGGTTGTCTTGCATCCCTGGCTTCTTCACGGGTAGTAGTGGGGTGTTCCAGGGTGACTGGCATTTCATCAGAAGTCCATGTTTGGAGTAGTCTGTCTAAATGAGCCTTGATTCCCAGCCAGGCCTAATGGGGAATCAGATGCTGTTGTAGTTTTACAGGCTGTGCTCTTGGTTTCAGATCAATCAGGATGGGAGCAAGGGGTTTTGCCAGACCGGGAGCATTTTCCTTGGCCCAAAGAGGTGGGTACTCAGTCTCTGATTCCGAAGGAATGGTCCCTTCTCCTGGAAGGGAGGAATACAGGTGCCATTCTTCTTCTCACCTTAGAGCAAGAGTCATAATCAAGGAGCAGAGTGGGCCTGTTAGATTTAGGAGAGGTTACCCATCAGCAGAAAAGGAAATCTGGGCCCCCATCTTAGCAAGCAGGTCTCTTCTTATCAAGGGAATTGGGCAGTCAGGCAAATAGAGGAATTCGTGCTCTACCTCATGGCCCCCCAGTCGGCATTGTCAAGGACTGCAAAATGGCCTGCAGGTCTGGGTGCCTGTCAGTCTGGGCACCTGTGCACCCGATGATGGTAGTTTCTTTTTCCTGATAAGGGGACTATCTCCTGGGTGACCTGGGAATGCTCAGCACCCGTGTCCACCATAAAGTCGATTGGATGTCCCCCTATTTTAATTCTGACCGTGGGCTCTCTGGGACCCAGTTGGAAAGAGTCCAGTCCCCTCTACTTGAATTCTGCTTGAGCTAGCCCGATCAGATTAGTGCCCTGTGGCTCAGGTTGATACCTGCTTGGTGAGCCTGCTGCTTTGGTTTTCTTCTCAGAGCGACTGGAACACTCATTTTCTCAGTGTCCCTTTTCCTTGGAATAGGCACACTGATCGTGGCTGAGGGGAATTGTGCTTTTCGGATCTGGACCCCTTGCCTTATGGTGTGGTCCCACCAGGGGTGCACGCTTTGACAGGGCAGCTACCAAGGGTGAGACTTTTTGCTTCATCCACTTTTTGCTGTTTACCAGCCCATTCTGAAGGAGATCAGCCCTGGGATTTCTTTGGAAGGACTGATGCTGAAGCTGAAACTCCAGTACTTTGGCCACCTCATGCGAAGAGTTGACTCATTGGAAAAGACTCTGATGCTGGGAGGGATTGGGGACAAGAGGAGAAGGGGACGACAGAGGATGAGATGGCTGGATGGCATCGCCGACTTGATGGACGTGAGTCTCAGTGAACTCCAGGAGTTGGTGATGGACAGGGAGGCCTGGCATGCTGCGATTCATGGGGTCGCAAAGAGTTGCACACGACTGAGCAACTGATCTGATCTGTGATTGACAAAGACTTTGTTGGTAAAGCAGTTCTGTGGCCTTTTTACCTGCAAACCCTTGTACTTCTGTAATTTTTTTTTTTTTTTTTCAGATGTCCGATTGGGCCTGTCCCTCAAAGGCTGAATTTATCATCCGTTTATTTTCAGGAATTTCAAGATCAAAAGGGGTGAAAACCCATAAGGCCTCACACAACCTTTTGCAGAACCTGGCCAGGCTTTCATCTGGTTCATGTAGCACCAGAGTGGTCTTAGCCACGTTAGCAGGCTTCTTCGCCCCATCTTTTACCCCTTGTAGGAGAGAGGGACTGTCAATATTTCTCCAACTGGTTTCTTCCCCCCCTCAGCATTGGGATACCAGCAAGTCTCTTCCTCTGGGAAGTTCTTCCAAGCCCAGTTCTCCACATCTAATCGGCCCTCTGGGGCATTGGCCTGGAGCCATTTTCCAGCCTTTGTCATGACTCATCAGCATCCCTCTGTATTGAATAGGGTGAGTAGATACTGCAGGCAGTCTCCCCAGCTGGGGCGGTAGGTCTGGAAGATGGATTCTAAGAGACCAGTCACTGCTTGGGGCTTTTTAGAACATGAGGGGCTGTGCTGTTTCCAGTTAAGGAGATCAGTCATGGAAAAAGGCTGGTAGTAAAAAAAAAAAAAAAAAAAACGGGTCAACATAGCAGAAACTGTGAGCTTGTTTATGTCTCTTGATGTAATTGTAGATTTGTGGAACCAGTGTCCAGAGATGTCACTGGCCATCCTTTCCTCGTTCCTGTTTTGGACAAGGGAGCCACAGAGATACACTGACCATTTTCCCTGAGCCTGTGGATGCCTCGTGTCTCCTCTTCTTGTTCCTCCAAGTCTTGTGTTCTGTCACCTTCATCTCTGCATCTGATGTGGGCCAGACACATGCACACACACACAGAAAGACACGCAAACACAGGTGACATAAGTATACCTGTGTAAACACACACGAGGAAGGCACAGTGACACAAACACAAGCAGGGATCACAGGTGTTTCAGTAGCTGAAGATGCCTGTGTCCAGAAATATGGGAGATGGTGTCAGTAGGCACTGTGTCCTGCCCTTTTGGGATCCCTGTCCATTTCTTCCCCCAGCTGTTCAGTATTATCACCAGCCAGCCTTAGGTCGTTTCTGGCATTGTGGTTGTGAGGAGAGGCCAATTGGTGGATGTGGAAATTCACAGAAGACCCCAAAGTCAGCACAGAAGTGCCAAGGGACAGTGGAGAGAAACCCATTCCAACTGGTGGTGCTTTCCAGGAGGAAGGTCTGGGCTTAAGGGCCCAGGGGAATCTCAAACTCAGTGAGCAGCAGGAGGCCTGGGGGTGGCTCAACCTGGGGAAAGATGATTCTGATAAAGGTGGTTGATTCACCCTGTCTCTATCAGAATCACCTAGGACTCTCTCATCTTGTAATCAGAGTTTCTTCAAGTGAGACTTGGAAACATGGAGTCCCCAAGCCTCCAGTCTCAGCTTGTCACTTGCTATCAGTATGACCCGAATCCAGGCTCTACATCCAGCCTGCATGAGCCTGAGCATCCCCATTTGGGAAAGGAGAGTATCCCAGCCTCTACATGGCTGTCCCTTCAGGGCTCACTTTGATCCCCTCACAACCTAGTTTTCTGTCAGTAACCTCTCATGGCAGGATCTACCTCCCTAGGAAGTACTTAAGGAGGTTGAGCCACAGGTCTTCACTGATTATCTGCTGGCAACACGAACAAGGTCAGCATGGAGCTCACCAGGATCCGAACACTTTGTGAACAGCGAAGAACTCCAACACAAATCGCCAATTCTGCAGAGGCCCAGAGCAACGCCATCTCAGCAATCCTGTTTGACCCTGGGCTGGTTGTGATCTAACAACCAGTTGAGGAAGTTAAGACTGCTGGTTTCCAGCCTGTGGCTTGGAGGTCCTCGTTTATAATCCCAGAACCAGTGGACTGGAGTGGAATTACAGGGCACACATCCTGGAGAAAGACAGGGGAGGCAGGGAAGGATCGTGCAGGAGGAGCATCCACTCTTGCCCCACCCACCCACACCACCCTGGGAGGCAGGTTGTACCAGTGATGTCAAGGTAGTACTCCTTAACGATCACTGTGTTCCTGAAGTAGGGTTTGCTCCGAAAAGCAAATTAGAAGCATGCAGTGGGACCAGGGATGCCTCACTTCCTGCACCTGCCAGGACTAGGAGGAGGGGAAATGTGCAAGTTTCTAGGGTCCGTAGCTTGCCTACAGGGCAGGTATCAACGGCTTCTGCTTCTCCACTCCAAGTGCTCACACCACATAAAATGATTCCCCACTTCCCTACCCAGCTCTCCTACCCACCTGTCCTCATTCTCCCTCACTGACCTTCATCGATCATGTAGCTAAGCAAGACTTAATGTTGTTCACTGATCATGATGGATAGTTGGTGGTTGTTCACAATCTGATGCAAGTCAAGGAGCCAGTCATGCCACATGCAGGGCCAGGTAAAGCCACAAACAACAGGGCTAGTCTGGGAAGGATCAAGTGAGAGGGTAAGAGTCAGGAAGGCTTAGGGGCCCACAAACGGAGGAAATAGGCTGCAAGTGTCAGACATTTTCATCTCTCTCTTAAGCAGCAGGAGGAAACAAACTACAAGTGTCAGATTTTTTTTCCCCTTTTCTATAGAAAATTAAAAGGAGGCTTCTTTTAAAATGCTGTGTTGCCATGAGGACACCTGGGTCCACCTGAACTTAACTTTGCTTAAACCTTGAGCCAACCAAAGCATTTTTCCTATGGAAATGTTTTTCTGAAGCTATGTTAATGAACTATGTATTTACTCTAGACTCTGTCTTTCTTCAAGTGGGTTCAGTCTAAGACTCAGAACTGAGAATGCCTCAACAAACCAGTATGTTTTACTCATACAAGTGTTCTCCTAATCTATGTTAATAAGACTATGTATTTGCTTGGAAACCGGCCTTTCTTCAAGATTCATGTCAATCCGTTTATGGCCCAGGATGACTCACCTTGTGCCAATGTTATCTCAAGATACATGTTGTGGGTGAGGGGCCTGGTGCCACTCTCTGAGTGTTGAGACATTCCCTTTCTCTGATTAGCAGCCTGCTGCTGCTGCTAAGTCACTTCAGTCGTGTCCAACTCTGTATGACCCCACAGACAGCAGCCCACCAGGCTCCCCCATCCCTGGGATTCTCCAGGCAAGAACACTGGAGTGGGTTGTCATTTCCTTCTCCAATGCATGAAAGTGAAAAGTGAAAGTGAAGTCGCTCAGTCGTGTCCGACTCGTAGCGACCCCTTGGACTGCAGCCTACCAGGCTCCTCCATCCAGGGGATATTCCAGGCAAGAGTACTGGAGTGGGGTGCCATTGCCTTCTGCATAGCAGCCTACTAGTCGGTATATAACTTCCTGATAAGACTAGCAGAGGGCGGGGGACACTCTTTCTCCCCCTTCTGATATCTATGTCAGAATCTTACTCTCTCTTTTATACGTTAATAAAACTTGATTACACAAAAGCTCTGAGTGATCAAATCTTGTCACTGGCCCTGGACTGAATACCTCTCCTCCCCAGGCCAAGAATCCCAGCGTCTTTCATGGCTCAGCAACAGCCTTTCACAGGGACACTGGAACAGATATCTGGAAGCACTCCGGGCACTCACCCTTGCCTGCCCGCCCCACCGATGTCCCCAGCCAGTGTCATAACATCAAACATGCTCACGGCTCTTGGTCTGCACTGGTCTTTGGCGTCTGAAGTTGTCTGCGTTCGCCAAGGGAGGGTCTGTTTCTGACCACTTCTGATCTCTGACTGGCTGGAGTGTGCTGAGTAGTGGCATTTCACTGCTTAAAACGTCAGGAATTACAGTCCCTTTGGCACACCTTATCTGCGGGCAAGTGTGTGTGTTTGTATGGGCATCTGTGTTTAAAAAGAAAGCCCCAAGTCTCTGACCTGCTCCCTGTCTTCACAAGGATGTGTCTGGAGTCATCTGGCACTCACAACATACCAGCCAGCAGCCCCTTCCATCTCCACCTTGGGTGTGGAAAACCTCCTGCTTCTGTACTGCACTAGTGGGAACAACTACAGGGGCTCTGACTGACCGGGAGGGGTTGTGGGACTCGCACTGTCTCTGTTAATTCCTGGGATTATCCACAAATACAATAATAACTCTCTAGGAATGCTACTCTTGCCTGATGTTTCTAGTCACTCCTGACATAGAATCCCCACCCCCAGGGTACTGCTCCTCTTCAGATGCAGGCCAAAAGGAGTCACCCAAAGTCATGGCTCAGACACTTACAGCTGTTTTGGCCATTCGCAAATTCTGCCTCTGCTGTATCTTTGGACCTCGACACCCTCAGCACCCAGTTCCCTCGGCCACCCCTCACCTTGCCTGTGCCCTTGTTCCCATCTCTATTCCTGCTACTGGTCCTTCTCCTCTTCCTGAGCAGCTGACTCCGAGGAATAGCAATCAGGATAGGGCTTGGTTCCAGAAGGCTGCAATGCCCTGGAAGATGGCACATCTCTGAACCAAGTGACCCTTCCTCCTCTGACGGTTGATCCACCTGATACGAACGTAGGCCCTGTGATCTTTCACATTCCCAGAGTTAAACCCACTGTCTGAAGGGCCGCCAGTGACTCCAGCCCCTCCAGCATGGGCCGGTAGATCACTCGGGGCTCCTGGCCTTGCAGTTCCTGGCTATGCTCTTCCGGCTTCCCCTCTGGCTCCTGCAAGCACAACTGCTCGTGGTCCATGTCCGCCAACACTTCCACCTCCTCCGTGCTGTCTTCTTTCACCAGCAGCCTGACCTCTTGTCTGATCCCTGTGAACTCTCCCTCTTACAGGGCCTCACCTTCCTTTCTTCACCTCCACTCTGAAGAGAGCTGCCTCCTTGTTTGGTGCACCAGCTGGTGCCTCAAGGTCCCCGACACCCTAACCAGGATGGCAGGACCCAGGGCCTCCATCCCCTGAAGACTTGGCCTCACAGCTAAGAAGATCCAGAGTCCCGGGGTGCTGCCGCCATCTTCTCGCAGCATCTCACTCTGGACGTGTCCCTGGCTGTGGCTTGAGTTGGTGCAGCTGTGAAGAGGTTGGACATGACAGAACAGCAGGTGGCCTGCACAGCCGATGTAATGCTTCATGGTCACCCAGTGGCCATAGCCTCCTCCTTCTGGGGGTGCCCTGAGACTGAAGAATGTGGTCGCGGACCACCTGGAGCAAGATGCGTGGGGCAACTAGATTGCCCAGGCTATCGGGTCCCCTAGGCTGCTGGAGCTTTGAACCACTCCCAGGCTGCTGGGCCCAATCTCAGCCATTGTCAGAGAGGGTAGTAGGCATCACACTCTATGGATATGCTCCTAGACCAAAGGGAGTCACCTCAGACACACTCCCACCCCTCCCCCTGGGCCCACACCAACCCCTCCCCTCTCACCCCTCCAGCCCATCCCCCCACCCCCCACCCACGGTTTACAGGTCTCCAGTGAGCCACGTGAAGCCTCTGCTTCACTGAGCATCCACCTCCAGGCACATTGCCTGACTTACATCTGGCAAAACTCAGGTGCAAGCTGCCATTTCCTTGGCCTCCAGAAATTCAAACCATGAATTCCCACTTCCATATCCAAAAAACACACTCCTGTTTCTCACAGGACCTTTAACCTCTGGGTGTTCTCCCAAAGTGTCCCATCAAAGGCAGGGGAGCAATATGGCTGGGTAGTTTCCTTCATTGAGCAGAGGACCTAATGTGGTCTGGATGATAGGAGACTGGGTACAAATGCAGTTTGATACAGTTGAGCTCCTTTGCTCAGGGGCACCAGAGCCACAGGGTACAGAGCTCTCTCTGTCTCTGTCTCTGCTTCTGGCACACACTGTTTCTCTGTCCATCTTTCTTTGTGTGTAGTAGGGGCTTGTGTCTGTGTGTCTCTGCCTCTCTGACTGGTGCTGCTGCCGTCTGCCACTCTCTGGACACCAGCTCTCATAAAAGACACTTAACCTAGGCATAAAGCCAAAGCTCTCCTCCTGTGTGAGTTGCACCCACGGGAGATCTGACTTTGTCAGTTCACACAGCTGGGTAATGCTTTCTCAAACTTAGAGGCAAACACAGGCAGTCTCTCCTAAACTACAGAAGGAGACAGGTGTCCCTCCCTCCCTCACATGGTGAACATGAACACTGCACAGGACTACGGTGGCTTGGCCACACTTTGGACAAGGGGAGAACGGGGGCATGCTCTAGCTGGCATGAGGGAACTCCATGAAACATGCTTGAATGCGAGTCAGTGAGAACTAAAGACAGCTCTCCATTAAGGGCCATGACTCACCGGTGCCAGAGGCATTGAAGGCTGCCCATTTAGCATATACAGGCCATTTCAAAGTGGTGCTGTTCTCATTAAGCCTCCAGGTTGAGAACACAAAACAGCCTATCCTGTCTCTCCAGCCCAGTGGGTCTGGGTTAGGGGAGCAGGGAAGGATCAACTGAAACCATCCTTTGCATAGTCCTGATATCCAAGCGTTCTGTGAAGAGTATAAAGAGTGATGTTTTAAACTGGCAAACTCTGCAGGTAGCAGCTGTTTATGCTGCAGTCCCATCAGTCAACCAAAGCTTACATAAAAAGCAAGATGTGCTCATGCCTCTGGTCATTTTGGGGAAAGAATGCTGCTACAGTTGAGAAGGACAGAAAGATCTTTGTAGCTGGGTGTCCAAGGGGCTGTAGCCCTGCCCCCTCTTCTGTGCCTGGGAATCCACCCCATTCTGTTTCTTGGCTCTTTTTCATTGTCACTGACTTCGCACTGGTGCTTTCTAACTGCCTATCCTTTCGGCAAGGGATCCAGGGTGCAGCAGCATACTCAGAAAAATGAAGGGCCCCTTTAAAGGAGGTGTCTTCCTCATGACTGCTATTCACTAATGCCTGGAGCCTAAATAGAGCAGGCTCTGAACTGGAACCTGTCTCTCACTGTCCCAGGGTCCCTGCATGCAAACACCCTGCCATCCTTGCTTCATCCCTGTTCCCTCCCTCACAGGAAGATGCTGGCAGTGGGGCACTCACACACACACCCCACACCTGCAATTTCCTCACCTTTCTGCACTGCCAGGTAGCTGGAAGTGCCCAGACAGATTCCACACTCACAGCCTGTCTCTCCTAGGATGCCTGGGGGTTCACCCTGAGAGCCTAGCTTAGCATGTCATTTGCCTTGCATGGTGCCAATATGTAACACACTTGGAGAGGGAATGTGCTGGCTGACAGGCTGATCCTAGGCAGCACTAGCCCAGGACTTTCCCAGATCTCCTTCTCACATGTGTGGAACAATCTGCAGTGAAGCTGGCTCTCATTCCCATCCTCCTCCTTCCAGTCTCTTCCTTTTTCCAAAGGACCCTGGCCTCTTCAAAATCGGGGGTCCTGCCCTAGCCTCGTCCAGCATTTCCACAGGGTAGCCAATGCACCACAGACTGAGGGGTCCACAGACAGGGGTTTTAAATCCCCACATCACTTGTGATTTATTTCCTCTGGGTGACTCCTCAAACCCCCCACCACTGCTTACTGATACAAACACACAACACAGCAGAAACTGTGGGCTTGTTTATGCCTCTTGATGTAACTGCAGATTTGCAGAGTCACTGTTCAGGGTTATCACCTGTCATCCTTTCCTCATTCCTGTCCTGGACAGGGGCATCAAAGAGATGCATGGACAAGTTTCCCCTAGTCTGTGAACCCCTCGTGCCTCCTCTTTTGGTTGCTCCGTATCTCATGTTCTGTCACCTTCGTCTCTGAGTCTGCAGTCGGAAGGACCCATGCACACACACACACACACAGACATGCAACACAAACACACCCATGTAAGGGAAAGGGACACAAATGCAAACAGGGAACATGTGGCAGTACACGAAGAACGACTGGTTCATACAAAATATAGAGATTTTCATATTTCTTATAGGAAAATCTACATTCTGATCTTCAAATGTGAACTATACCAAAGTTCAAATTCCATGAAGGAGCATTAGCACCTAGATTTTGATATAGGGAATATAGAGAATTCCATATTTCCTGGCAGAAAATCATTGTCTTGATATATGTATGAGGAATGCAAAGAAGTCCATATTTCATGAAGAAACAGTGGTGCCAATATTTTCACTTGTGAAATTGGGGTAATACCATATTGGGATCTCCATATGTTAAGAAAAACAATGCCTAGATGTTCATGTGTGAAATGTGGAGTATCCCATATTTAATGTAAGAAAATCACCGCCCAGGTTTTCATATAGGAATTATATAGAATTCCATATTTCATGTAAAAATCTCTACATACAATTTTTAATAAAGTGAAATAAAAAATTCAATACTTCTTGTAGTAAAATCAGCATTGAGATTTTTATATGTAACATATAGGGAATTCTATTTTTCATAGAGTAAAACAGTCACAATGATTTTCATGTCTGAAATATACAGAATTCCATATTTTATGTAGTAAAATTGGTACACAGCATTTGATAGATATCTTAAATATACACAATTCCAGATTGCATATGGGGAAATTGGCACACAGGTTTTCCTATGCGATACACATAATGTTCAACACTTCCTCTAGGAAAATTTGAGCAGAGATGTTCATATGTGATACATAGAAAATGGATGGCTCTATTTCAAATGATAGAGAATTCCACATTTCATATGGGAATATTGGCACTCATATTTTCATATATGAAGCATAAAGATTTCCTTATTTTTGTACAAATATCTGGGCCAAGATTTTCTTATATTAAATGTGAAAAATCTCATATGACATGTATGAAAATCTGTTCACAGATTTCTATTTGTGAAGTGTAGAGATGTCCTAATTCATGAAGGAAAATCGGTTCCCTGATTTCTATAACGTGAAATATAGAAAATTACATACGTATGTCAGAAAATCTCAATTAAGATTTTCATATTTGAAATATACAGAATCCCATATGTCAATATAGCAGAAAATCTTTGTTCCAATTATCACCTGTAAAATACATGTGATTCCATATTTCATTTAAGAAAATCTGCACACTGATTGCCACGTGTGAAACATACAGAATTCTGTATTCCACATTTGAAAATCTATGCCCACAAAAGCCATGCCAATATTTTCATATGTTTTTTAGAGAGAATTTAATATTTAATGTAGGAAAACGAATGTCCATATATTCAAAGGTTTAACATGGAGAATTCCATATATTGTGTAGGAAAATGTGCTCACAGATATTCATAAATGTAACATAAAGAAGTCAATATTTCCATCAGGAAATCTTTTCCCAGATTTTCATAGAGTGTATTCCATATATCATGCAGGGCAATCTGTGCCTAGATTTTCAAATGTGAACTATAGAGAATTACATATATTTAGTGCAGAAATAACAGCACTCATATATTCATATGTGAAATAGTAGAGTATTGCATATGTAGATCAAGGAAATCTGCACCCAAATATCTTTGTGTGAAGTATAAAATATACCAAATTTCAGGTGAGATAATCTGTATCTAGGTTTTCATTTTTGAAATGTATAAAGTTTCTATTTCATGAGTGAAAATTTGCATCATGCTTTCATATTTGAACTATTGAGAACGTACTTCATGTCAGAAGTTCTTAATGGAGATTTTCATATGGAAAATATATAAAGTTCCATATTTCAAGCAAGAAAATGTATGCTCAAATTGTCCTATGTGAGATATACACAATTTCATATTCTTGTAGGAAAAAGTGTGCACAGACATCCGGATGTGTGACATCCCATAAACCATGTATCATGACCAAAAACATACAACTAGATTTTCAAAAGTGAAATGCAGATTTTGTATTTCATGTAGAAATCTCTGCACCCATATTTTAATATGTAAAACATAGAAAAGTGAATATTTCTTGCAGGAAAATCATCCTTCAGGTGTACATATGCATGAAGCTGGGCATCCAAAGCCAGTGATCCGGAAAAACCCAGAGGAATAGGGTGGGGAGGGATGTGGGGTGGGCTTAAGGATGTTTTGGACACATGTGTACCTGTGGCTTACTAAGGTTGATGTATGGCAAAAACCATCACAATGTTGTAGAGTCATCATCCTCCAGTTAAAATAAAGAAATCAATTTAAATTACTGACAAAATAAGAAAGAAAAACACAAGGAATTCTATTCAGTGCTCTGTAGTGACACAAATGGGAAGACAGTCCAACATGAAGGGATCTATGTAAGCATATACTTGATTCACACTGATGTACAGCAGAAACTAGTACAACAGTATAAAGTAACTATAATCAAATACAAATTGATTTTAAAATATTGCAATGCAACTACACCTCCAGCAGTGAATAAATAAATGGTTCCCCCATTTGCAATGTCATTAGGGACATTACGCTAAGTAAAATATTTCAGCTGGAGGAAGACAAAAACTTTATCATCCCATGATATTGTTAGTTAAAATACCTGAGTTATAGAAACAGCGAGTTGAATGTGGTTATCAAGGGCTAGTGGAAATGGACCATGATGGTCCAAGGTACCAACTTTAGTCATATGCTGAATGATCTCACCAAAGAAGATACTGTAAGAGGGCAGGAGGAATATGGAGCTGCACACTGAGCACATGTCCATTAGTGAAGTTCAAAATCCAGCTCCACCAGAGTCAGCCTCTCAGAAGAGTTTAGTTAAAGATATATTGCAGGCTTATACAGGGGTCTTGTTTTTGTTTCCATTCAGCCAGTCTTTGTCTTTTGGTTGGGGCATTCAATCCATTTATGTTTAAGGTAATTATTGATAAGTATGATCCCATTGCCATTTACTTTATTGCTTGGGGTTCGAGTTTACACACCCTTCCTATGTTTCCTGTCTAGAGAAGATCCTTTAGCATTTATTGGAGAGCTGGTTTGGTGGTGCTGAATTCTCTCAGCTTTTGCTTGTCTGTAAAGCTTTTGATTTCTCCTTCATATTTGAATGAGATCCTTGCTGGGTACAGTAATCTGGGCTGTAGGTTATTTTCTTTCATCACTTTCAGTATGTCCTGCCATTCCCTCCTGGCCTGAAGAGTTTCTATTGAAAGATCAGCTGTTATCCTTATGGGAATCCCCATGTGTGTTATTTATTGCTTTTCCCTTGCTTCTTTTAATATTTGTTCTTTGTATTTGATCTTTGTTAATTTGATTAATATGTGTCTTGGGGTGTTTCGCCTTGGGTTTATCCTGTTTGGGACTCTCTGGGTTTCTTGGACTTGGGTGATTATTTTCTTCCCCATTTTAAGGACGTTTTCAACTATTATCTCCTCAAGTATTTTCTCATGTTCTTCTTTCTGTCTTCTTCTTCTGGGACTCTTATGATTCGAATTTAACATTGTCCCAAATGTCTCTGAGATTGTCCTCATTCCTTTTAATTCTTCTTTCTTTTTTCCTCTCTGATTCATTTATTTCTGCCATTCTATCTTCTAATTCACTAATCCTATCTTCTGCCTCTGTTATTCTACTATTTATTCCCTCCAGAGTGTTTTTGATCTCATTTATTGCATTATTCATTATATATTGACTCTTTTTTATTTCTTCTAGGTCCTTGTTAAACCTTTCTTGCATCTTCTCAATCCTTGTCTCCAGGCTATTTATCTGTGATTTCATTTTATTTTCAAGATTTTGGATCATTTTCACTATCATTATTTGGAATTCTTTATCAGGTAGATTCCCTATCTCTTCCTCTTTGGTTTGGTGGGCATTTATCCTGTTCCTTTACCTGCTGGGTATTCCTCTGTCTCTTCATCTTGTTTGGACTGCTATGTTTGGGTTGGCCTTCTGTATTCTGGCAGTTTGTGGAGTTCTCTTTATTGTGGAGTTTTCTTGCTGTGGGTGGGGTTGTATGGGTGGCCTGTCAAGGTTTCCTGGTTAGGGAAGCTTGTGTCGGTGTTCTGGTGGGTGGAGCTGTATTTCTTCTCTCTGGAGTGCAATGAAGTGTCCAGTGATGAGTTATGAGATGTCAATGCTTTTGGAGTGACTTTGGGCAGCCTGTATATTGAAGTTCAGAGCTGTGTTTCTGTGTTGCTGGAGAATTTGTGTGGTATGTCTTGCTCTGGAACTTGTTGCCCCCGGGGTGGTGCTTGGTTGCAGTGTAGGTTTGGAGGCGTTTGATGAGCTCCTGTTGATTAACATTCCCTGGAGTCAGGAGTTCTCTGGTGTTTTCAGGATTTGGACTTAAGCCTCCTGCTTCTGGTTTTCAGTCTTATTTTTACAGTAGCCTCAAGACTTCTCCATCTATACAGCACTGTTGATAAAACATCTAGGTTAAAGATGAAAATTTTCTCCGCAGTGAGGGACACCCAGAGAGGTTCACAGAGTTACATGGAGAAGAGAAGAAGGAGAAGGGAGATAGAGGTGACCCAAATGAGATGGGGTGGAATCCAAAGAGAGAGCAAGCTAGCCAGTAATCACTTCCTTATGTGCGCTCCACAGTCTGGACCACTCAGAGATGTTCATGCAGTTATACATAGAAGAGAAGAGGGAGGAAGGAGACAGAGGTGGCCAGGAGGTTAAAGGGGGGGAATGAAAAGGAGAGAGACAGATCCAGCCAGTAATCAGTTCCCTAAGTGTTCTCCACCGTCCGGAACACACAAAGAGATTCAGAGAGTTGGGTAGAGAAGATAAAGAGTAGGGAAGAGATAGAATAGAGGCGACCTGGTGGAGAAAAAGGAGAGTCCAAAGGGGGAGAGAGCAGTCAAGAGAGTCCAAAGCGGGAGAGAGAAATCTCGGTCCCAAGTAAAAATGGGTACTGAAGATTGGGTTCTTAAAGGTACAAGATTGATAACAAATACAAAAAAGCAAAGATTAAAAATCTAGAGCAGAGGTTGGAAAGTCACAAAAATTATAAAGTATATATATATATGAAGTTTGCTTTAAAAATATGGTCTCTTTTTTTTTTTTTTTGCAAAGTTATGGTAGGTTATAAAAATTAAAATTAAAGGAGTAATTGAGGACTTAAAAATTTTTAAATATTAAAAAAAAGTAAAGAATGATAGTAAAAATAGTAAAAATATATCTAGGACTTTCTCTGGTGTTGTTGTGGGCAGTGTGGGGTCAGTTCGTTTTCAGATAGTTCCTTGATTTGGCTTATATTTCTCAAGATCTATAGGCCCCTTCCTATGTAGTTGGTACTAACGACAGGGTTTTAATCTGTTGCACCTGTCACTTCCAAGGCGGTTCCCTCTGTTTTAGCTTCTTCTGTTTGCTGGTCTCTTCAGTGTCTGATTTCCGCCCTGACACAAGGGGGCGGTGGTGGACATTTTTTTAGGCTCACTTGTTCAGTCCTGCTGTGGGGAGGGAGGAACACTGCAAACAAATAACACTGGCGTGTGCTCGCAGTGTCTCGGCCACACTGGGTTTGCCCCCACTCACAGCGTGTGTGCTTTCCCTGTCTACACTGCTTAGGCTCTAGGTTGCTCTTCCGGGAACTGTCTGAGGCCGGCCCTGGGTTGTATGCACTTCCCAGGTTTAAGCCACTCAGGTTCAGGTACTCGGGTAGTCCTCAGAGGTGCAGACTCGGTTGGGTCTGCGTTTTGTGCCCTTCCCAGGTCCGAGCAGCTCAGGTGATCAGGTGTTTGGCGATCGCAGTCGATGTGACTTATCGCCTCCCCCGTCCCTGCCACTCAGTTTTCTGGGTGTACAACTGGTGCACCTTCTCAGGTGGATCTTGACCGTCCAGAATCCCAAGAAGTCTTAGCTAGCAACGAAGCCTGCTTGCAGTTTGGTAGATAATGCCTCTCTGGGGCCTTGGTTGCCCGCTTCCAGCTCTGGCTGCCTGTCACCAGAGGGGGATGGTCCGCAGCCGGCTATCTTTGCTCAGTCCTTTCTTCTGTGAGCAGGCCTGACAATGTCTTAGGTTAGGGCTTTTTGCATAGCTCTAGTCAGTCCTTTGTTCTGTGAGCAGGCCTGGTGGCGTCTTACGTTAGGGCTTTTTGCATGGCAGCTATCCCACAGTCTGGTTTGCTACCCCAAGTTAGTTCCCTCAGATTGCCCTCGGGGAATTCAGGTCCAGTCCTTACTCTAAGCAATGCATCCTGCGCCTCCCTACCCAGCCCCTGCTTGCTAGTGGTGGATGCAGGTGTCTGCCCTTGTTCTGTGCTGGGGGAGTTACCATTGGGCATGTAATCTGTGGGTTTTAATTATTTATTTATATTTCCTCCCAATTATCTTGCCCTCTGTGGTTCCAAGGCTCACCACAGACTCGGCAGTGAGAGGGTTTCCTGGTGTTTGGAAACTTCTCTCTTTTTAAGACTCCCTTCCTGGGACAGAGCTCCATCCCTACCTCTTTTGTCTCTCGTTTTATCTTTTAAATTTTTTCCTACCTCCTTTCAAAGACAGTGGGTTGCTTTTCTGGGTGCCTGATGTCCTCTGCAGGCATTCAGAAGTTGTTTTGTGGAATTTACTCAGCGTTTAAATGTTCTTTTGATGAATTTTTTGGGGAGAAAATGGTCTCCCCGTCCTATTGCTCTGCCATCTTAGGACCGCCTCAACCACAGAGACTGAACACTCTGGTTATGTGGGGAAGCTCTAGGGCTGAGGCATCGAAGACTTTGGCCTTAATTGTTTGAGATGCCGCCTCTTGGCTCCCATTCAAGGGGAGCCTTTTCTTCTCCTTTCAGGGCCTCATATAGGGGTCTGGCCAGGTCTGAAAATCCAGGGATCCATATCCTGCAGAATCCTGCTGCTCCCAGGACCTCGTGAACCTTCTGGCAAGTGGTAAGGGGAGGGTTGGCATAAACTGCTCATTTCCTTTCAGTTCCCAGCATTCGCTGGCCCCAGATGATGTTAAAACCTAGATCTTTGACTTGTCTTTTACGGATTTGTGCATTTTTCTTTGATACCTGGTATCCAGCTTCCATTAACAAGGAGACAAGAGTCTTTGTTCCTTCTAGGCATCGAGCCTGTGTTGTGCTCAATGACCTATTTCAGCAGGACACAGTCTAACTCCTGTCGATGAAACTGCACGAAGTCAGTGGCCAAAGCTCTGCTGAAGAGAGTAGGGGAGTTCTTGAATCCCTGAGGAGGCCTCATCCAAGAGAGCTGTTCCTTGTTTCCCATGTGTGGGTTTTCCCATTCAGGGGCAAATAGTGGTTGGCTGACAGGTGCAAGCTGGAGGCAGAAGAAGGCATATTTCAAGTGCAAGCAAGTAAACTGTTCAGCTGTGGAAGGAATCAGTCCTAGTAGGGTGTACAGTTTAGACACTGCCAGGTGCAGAGTAATTGTTGCCTCGTTTACAGCTCTTAAGTCCTGAACCAGATGGTAGTCATGCGACCCTGGCTTCTTCACGGTAGTAGTGGGGTGTTCCAGGGTGACTGACATTTCATCAGAAGTCCGTATGGAGTAGTCTGTCTAAATGAGCCTGGATTCCCAGCTGGGCCTACCGGGGAATCAGATACTGTTGTAGTTTAACAGGCTTAGCTCCTCTTTTCAGATAAGTCAGGATGGGAGCTAGGGGTTTTGCCAGGCCCGGAGCATTTTCCTAGGCTGTTTCAGATCAGTCAGGATGGGAGCTAGGGGTTTTGCCAGGCCCGGAGCATTTTCCTAGGCTGAAACTGGTGGGTACTCAGTCTCTGATTCTGGAAGAATGGTCCCTTCTCCTGGAAGGGAGGAATACAGGCGCCATTCTTCATCTCACCTTACAGCAAGAGTCATAATCAAGGAGGAAGGTGGACCTGCTAGCTTTAGGAGAGGTTACCCATCATGCAGAAATGGAAATCTGGGCCCCCATCTTAACAAGCAGGTCTCTTCCCATCAAGGGAATAGGGCAGTTGGGCAAGTGGGGGAATTCGTGCTCTACCTCATGGCCCCCCAGTCGGCATTGTCAAGGACTGCAAAACAGCCTGCAGGTCTGGGTGCCTGTGGGTCTGGGCGCCTGTGCCCCAGATCATGTGATAGTTTCTTTTCCCAGTAAGGGGACTATCTCCTGGGTGACCACGGAATGCTCAGGACCAGTGTCCACCATAAAGTCCATTGGATGGCCCCCTACTTGAATTCTGAAAATGGGCTCTCGAGGACCCAGTTGGAGAGAGTCCAGTCTCCTCTGGTTGGATTCTGCTTGAGCTAGCCTGATCAGATTAGTGCCAGGTGGCTTGCATTGACACCAGCTCGGTGGACCTGCTGCTTTGGTTTTCTTCTCAGGGTGACTTGGGCACTCATTTCTCCAGTCTCCCTTTTCCTTGCAATAGGCACACTGATCGTGGCTGAGGGGAATTGTTCTTTTTGGATCTGGACCCCTTGCCTTATTGTGTGGTCCCCCCAGGGGTGAACACTTTGACACGGCAGCTGCCAAGGGTGTGACTTTTTGTTTCATCCACTTTTTGCTGTTTACTTGTGATTGACAGATACTTTGTTGGCAAAGAATTTCTGTGGCATTTTTATCTGAAAACCTTCTAACTTCTGTAATTTTTTTTTTTTTTTTCAGATGGCCGATTGGGCCTGTCCCTCAAAGGCTGAATTTATCATCCATTGATATTTAGTGGTTTCAGGATCAAAAGGGCTGAAAACACAGAAGGCCTCACACAGCCTTTTGCAGAAGTCGTCCAGGCTATCATCTGGTTCATGTAGCACCTCAGTGGTCTTAGCGATGTTAGTAGGCTTTTAGCCTCATCTTTTACCCCTTGTAGGAGAGAGGGCCTGTGGATATTTCTCCAACTGGTTTCTTCCCCCCTCAGTATTAGGGTACCAGTGAGGCTCTTCCTCTGGAAAGTTCTCCCAAGCCCAGTTTTCCACATCTAATTGGCCCCCTGGGGCATTGGCCTGGAGCCATTGTCTAGCCTTTGTCATGACTCATCGGCATTCCTCTGTATTCAATAGGGTGAGGACATACTGCAGGCAGTCTGCCCAGGTGGGGCGGTGGGTCTGGAAGATGGATTCTAAGAGACCAATCACTGTTTGGGGCTTTTCAGAGTATGAGGGGTTGTGTTGTTTCCAGTTAAGGAGATCAGTCATGGAGAAAGGCCTGTAGTCAAAAAATGGGTCAACAGAGCAGAAACTGTGAGCTTGTTTATGTCTCTTGATGTAATTGTAGATTGTGGAACCACTGTCTGGAGATGTCACTGGCCATCCTTTCCTCTTTCCTGTTTTGGACAGCGGCACCACAGAGATAAACTGACCAGTCTCCTGGAGCCTGTGGATGCCTCGTGCCTCCCCTTCTTGATCCTCCAAGTCTCATGTTCTGTCACTTTCATCTCTGTGTTTGATGTGGGCCAGACACATGCTCACACACACAGAAAGACAAGCAAACACAGGTGACATAAGCAAACCTGTGTAAACACACACGAGGAAGGCACAGTGACACAAACACAAACAGGGAACACAGGTGTTTCAGTAGCTGAAGATGCCTGTGTCCAGAAATATGGGAGATGGTGTCAGTAGGCACCATCCTGCCCTTTTGAGATCCCTGTCCACTTCTTCCCCCAGCTGTTCAGTGTTATCACCAGCCAGCCTTAAATCGTTTCTGACATCGTGGTGGTGGTGAGAGGACAATTCGTGGATGTGAAAATTCACAGAAGACCCCAAAGTAAGCACAAAAGTGCCAAGGGACAATGGAGAGAAACCCATTCCAACTGGTGGTGCTTTCCAGGAGGCAGGTCGGGACTTAAGTGCCCAGGGGAATCTCAAACTCAGTGAGCAGCAGGAGGCCTGGGGGTGGCTCAACCTGGGGAAAAGTGATTCTGACTAAGGTGCTTGATTCACCCTGTCTCTATCAGAATCACCTAGGACTCTCATCTTGTAATTACAGCTTCTTCGAGTGAGACTTGGACACATGGAGTCCCCAGGCCTCCAGGCTCAGCTTGTCACTTGCTACCAGTATGACCCGAATCCAGGTTCCACATCCAGCCTGCATGAGCCTGAGCATCCCCATTTGGGAAAGGACAGTGTCCCAGCCTCTACATGGCTGTCCCTTCAGGACCCACCTTTGACCCCTTCACAACCTGTGTTTCTGTCAGTAACCTCTCATGGCAGGATCTACCTCCCTGGGAAGTACAGCAGGAGGTCGAGCCACAGGTCTTCACTGATTATCTGCTGGCAACATGAACAAGGTCAGCATGGGGCTCACCAGGACCCGAACTCTTTGTGAACAGCGAAGAACTCCAACACAAATTGCCAATTCTGCGGAGGCCTAGTGCAACCCCATCTCAGTAATCCTTTTTGGTCCTGGGCTGTTGTGATAGAACAATCAGTTGAGGAAATTATGGATGCTGGTTTCCAGCCTGAGGCTTGGAGCTCCCCCTTTATAAACCCAGAACCAGTGGACTGGAGTGGAATAACATGGCATGTATCCTGGAGGAAGACAGGGGAGGCAGGGAAGGATCACACAGAAGTAGCATCCACTCCCTTCCCCACCCACCCACACCACCCTAGGAGGCAGGTTGTACCAATAAAGCCAAGGTAGTACTCCTTAATGATCACTGTGTTCCTGAAATAGGGTTTGGTGCAAAAAGAAACTTAGCAGTGTGCAGCGGGACTAGGGATGCCTCAGTTCCTGCACCTGCCAGGACCAGGAGGAGGGGAAATGTGCAAGTTTCTAGGGTCCGTAGCTTGCCTACAGGGCAGGTATCAACGGCTTCTGCTTCTCCACTCCAAGTGCTCACACCACATAAAATGATTCCCCACTTCCCTACCCAGCTCTCCTACCCACCTGTCCTCATTCTCCCTCACTGACCTTCAAATCGATCAGGTAGCTAAGCAAGACTTCATCTTGTTCACTTATCATGATGGATAGTTGGTGGTTGTTCACAATCCGATGCAGGTCAAGGAGCCAGTCACGCCACATGCAGGGCCAGGTAGAAGCACAATCAATAGGGCTAGTCTGGGAAGGAACAAGTGAGAGGGTAAGAGTCAGGAAGGCTAGGGGCCCACAAACGGAGGAAATAGGCTGCAAGTGTCAGACATTTTCATCTCTCTCTTAAGCGACAGGAGGAAACAAACTACAAGTGTCCGATTTTTTCCCCTCTCTATACAAAATTAAAAGGAGGCTTCTTTTAAAATGCTGTGTTGCCATGAGGACACCTGGTTCCATCTGAAGTTAACTCTTCTCAAACCTTGAGCCAACCAATGCGTTTTTCTTATGGAAATGTTTTTCTGAAGCTATGTTAATGAACTATGTATTTACTTTGTCTTTCTTCAAGTGGGTTCAGCCTAAGACTCAGAACTGAGAATGCCTCAACAAACCAGTATGTTTTACTCATACAAATTGTTCTCCTAATCTATGTTATTAAGACTACATATTTGCTTGGAAGCCTGCCTTTCTTCAAGATTTTTGTCAATCCTTTTATGGCCCAGGATGACTCACTTTGTGCCAATGTATCTCAAGATACATGTGGGTGAGGGGCCTGGTGCCACTCTCTGAGTGTTGAGACATTTTCTTTCTCTAATTAGCAGCCTGCTAGTCGTTATATAACTTCCTGTAAAGACTAGTGCGGGGGCACTCTTTCTGCCCCCTTCTGATGTCTATGTCAGAATCTTTCTCTACCTCTTTTATACTTTAATAAACCTTGATTACACAAATGCTCTGAGTGATCAAACCTTGTCACTGGCCCCGGATTGAATTCCTCTCCTCCCCGGGCCAAGAATCCCAGTGTCTTTCACGGCTCAGCAACAACCTTTCACAGGGACACTGGAACAGACATCTGCAAGCGCTCTGGGCTCTCACACTTGCCTGCCTGCCCCACAGATGTATGTCCCCAGTCAGTGCCATAACATCAAACATGCTCACGGCTCTTGGTCCCCTGTGGTCTGTGGCATCTGAAGTTCTCTGCATTCGCCAAGGGAGGGTCTGTTTCTGAACACTTCTGATCTCTGACTGGCTGGTGTGTGCTGAGTAGTGGCACGTCACTGCTTAAAGCATCAGGAACTGCAGTCCCTTTGGCACACCTTGTCTGAGGACAAGTGTTTATCTTGTGTATGGGTATATGTGTGTGTCTTTCTGTGTGTGTTTGTGTGTGTTTAACAAGAAAGCCCTGGGTCTCTGACCTGCTCCCTCTCTTAACAAGAATGTGTCTGGAGTCGTCTGCCACTCACAGCGTACCAGACAGCAGCCCCTTCCATCTCCACTTTGGGTATTGAAAACCTCCTGCTTCTGCACTGCACTAGTGGGAACAACTACAGGGGGTCCGACTGACTGGGATGGGTTATGGGGCTCCCACTGTCTCTGTTAATTCCTGGGATTATCCACAAATACAATAATAACTCTCTAGGAATGCTACTCTTGCCTGATGTTTCTAGTCACTCCTGACATAGAATCCCCACCCCCGGGGTACTGCTCCTCTTCAGATGCAGGCCAAAAGGAGTCACTCAAATTCACGGCTCAGACACCTACAGGTGTTTTGGCCAGGCCTGAATTCTGCTCCTGCTGTATCTTTGGACTGCCACACCCCCAGCACCCAGTTCCCTCAGCCACCCCTCACCTTGCCTGTGCCCTTGGCCCAACTCTATTCCTGCTCCTGGTCCTTCTCTTCCTCCTGAGCAGCTGACTCCGAGGAATAGCAATCAGGATAGGGCTTGGGCCCAGAAGGCTGCAATGCCCTGGAAGATGGCTCATCTCTGAACCAAGTGACCCTTCCTCCTCTGACGGTTGATCCACCTGATACGAACGTAGGCCCTGTGATCTTTCACATTCCCAGAGTTAAACCCACTGTCTGAAGGGCCGCCAGTGACTCCAGCCCCTCCAGCATGGGCCGGTAGATCACTCGGGGCTCCTGGCCTTGCAGTTCCTGGCTTTGCTCCTCTGGCTTCTCCTCTGGCTCCTGCGAAGACAACTGCTCATGGCCACGCACGCCACCACCTCCACCTCCTCCATGCTGTCTTCTTCCACCAGCAGCCCGACCTCTTGCCTGATCCCTGCCAACTCTCCCTCTTCCAGGGCCTCACCTTCCTTTCTTCACCTCCACTCTGAAGAGAGCTGCCTCCTTGTTTGGTGCACCACCTGGTGCCTGCAAGGTCCCCGATGCCCTAACCACGAGGGCAGGACCCAGGGCCTCCATCCCCTGAAGACTTGGCCTCACAGCTAAGAAGATCCAGAGTCCCGGGGTGCTTCCACCATTTTCTTGCAGCATCTCACTCTGGACATGGCCCTGGCTGTGGCTCGAGCTGGTGCAGCTGTGAAGGGATTGGACATGACAGCACAGCAGGTGGCCTGCACAGCCGATGCAATGCTGCTGTCACCCAGTGGCCATAGCTCCTCCTTCTGGGGGTGCCCTGAGACTGAAAAATGTGGTGGGGGACCACCTGGAGCAAGATGGGTGGGCAAATTAGATTGCCCAGGCTATCAGGCCCCCTAGGCTGCTGGAGCTGTGAACCACAGCCAGGCTGATGGGCCCAATCTCAGCCATTGGCAGAGTGAGAAGTGGGCGTTACGACCATGGACAGGCACCTAGCCCAAAGGGAGTCACCTCCAGCCCACCCCCACCCCCTTCCCCTGGCCCCACCCTCCTCCACCTCCCCACACCCCCACCCCTTGGCTTCCGGGGCTCCAGCGAGTCACGTGATGCCTCTGCTTTGCAGAGTGCCTGTCTCCAAGCACGTTGCATGTCTTTCATCTGGCAAAACCCAGGTGCAAGCTGCTACTTCCTTGGCCTCCAGAAATTCAAACCATGAATTCCCACTTCCATATCCAAAAAGGACACGCCTGTGTCCCACAGGACCTTTAACCTCTGGGTGCTCTCCCAAACTGTCCCATCAAAGGCAGGGGGGCAATGTGGCTGAAAAGTTTCCTTCATTGAGCACAGAGGTCGATGCGGTTTGGATGATAGGAGAGTTTGATACAGTTGAGCTCCTTTGCTCAGGGGCACCAGAGCCACAGGGTACAGAGCTCTCTCTGTGTCTCTGTCTCTGCTTCTGGCACACACTGTTTCTCTGTCCATCTTTCTTTGTGTGTAGTAGGGGCTTGTGTCTGTGTGTCTCTGCCTCTCTGACTGGTGCTGCTGCCCTCTGCCACTCTCTGGACACCAGCTCTCATAAAAGACACTTAACCTAGGCATAAAGTCAAAGCTCTCCTCCTGTGTGAGTTGCACCCACGGGAGATCTGACTTTGTCAGTTCACACAGCTGAGGAATGCTTTCTCAAACTTAGAGGCAAACACAGGAAATCTCTGCTGAACCACAGAAGGAGACAGGCGTCCCTCCCTCCCTCATATGTTGGACATGAACACTGCACAAGACTACGGTGGCTTGGCCACACTTTGAACAGGTGGAGAAACGGGGCATGCCCTAACTGGCATGAGGGAACTCCCTGAAACGTGCTTCAATGCCAGTCAGTGAGACTCTAAGGACAGCTCTCCATTAAGGGCCATGACTCACTGGTGCCAGAGGCATTGAAGTCTGCCCATTTAGCCTATACAGGCCCTTTCAAAGTGGTGCTGTTCTTGTTCAGTCTCCAGGTTGAGAACACACTGCAGCCTACATTGTCTCCGGAGCCCTGTGGGGTTGGGAACAGCAAATGATCAACTGAAGCCATCCTTTGCATAGTCCTGATATCCAAGCGTTCTGTGAAGAGTAACAGTTCAGTTCAGTTCAGCTCAGTCGCTCAGTCGTGTCCGACTCTTTGCGACCCCATGAATTGCAGCACGCCAGGCCTCCTTGTCCATTATCAACTCCTGGAGTTCACCCAGACTCACATCCATCAAGTCAGTGATGCCATCCTGCCATCTCATCCTCTGTTGTCCCCTTCTCCTCCTGCCCCCAATCCCTCCCAGGATCAGAGTCTTTTTCAGTGAGTCAACTCTTCACATGAGGAGGCCAAAGTACTGGAGTTTCAGCTTTAGCATCATTGCTTCCAAAGAAATCCCAGGGCTGATCTCCTGCAGAATGGACTGGTTGGATCTCCTTGTAGTCTAAGGGACTCTCAAGAGCCTTCTCCAACACCACGGTTCTAAAGCATCAATTCTTTCACGCTCAGCCTTCTTCACAGTCCAACTCTCACATCCATACATGACCACTGGAAAAACCATAACCTTGACTAGATGGACCTTTGTTGGCAAAGTAATGTCTCTGCTTTTGAATATGCTATCTAGGTTGGTCATAACATTTCTTCCAAGGAGTAAGCATCTTTTAATTTCATGGCTGCAATCACCATCTGCAGTGATTTTGAAGCCCCAAAAAATAAAGTCTGACACTGTTTCCCCATCTATTTTCCATGAAGTGATGGGACCAGATGCCATGATCTTAGTTTTCTGAATGTTGAGCTTTAAGCCAACTTTTTCACTCTCCTCTTTCACTTTCAGCAAGAGGCTTTTTAGTTCCTCTTCACTTTCTGCCATAAGGGTGGTGTCATCTGCATATCTGAGGTTATTGATATTTCTCCTGGCAATCTTGATTCCAGCTTGTGATTTTTCCAGCCCTGCGTTTCTCATGATGTATTCAGCATTGAGTTCAATAAGCAGGGTGACAATATACAGCCTTGAAGTACTTCTTTTCCTATTTGGAACCAGTCTGTTTTTCCATGTCCAGTTCTAACTGTTGCTTCCTGACCTGCATACAAATTTCTCAAGAGGCAGATCAGGTGGTCTGGTATTCCCATCTCTTTCAGAATTTTCCACAGTTTATTGTGATCCACACAGTCAAAGGCTTTGGCATAGTCAATAAAGCAGAAATAGATGTTTTTCTGGAGCTCTCTTCCTTTTTTGATAATCCAGCGGATGTTGGCAATTTGATCTCTGGTTCCTCTGCCTTTTCTAAAACCAGCTTGAACATCTGGAAGTTCACAGTTCACGTATTGCTGAAGCCTGGCTTGGAGAATTTTGAGCATTACTTTACTATCGTGTGAGATGAGTGCAATTGTGTGGTAGTTTGAGCATTCTTTGGCATTGCCTTTCTTTGCGATTGGAATGAAAACTGACCTTTTCCAGTCCTGTGGTCATTGCTGAGTTTTCCAAATTTTCTGGCATATTGAGTGCAGCACTTTCACAGCATCATCTTTCAGGATTTCAAATAGCTCCACTGGAATTCCATCACCTCCACTAGCTTGTTTCTAAGGCCCACTTGAATTCACATTCCAGGATGTTTGGCTCTAGGTCAGTGATCACACCATCGTGATTATCTGGATTGTGAAAAACTTTTTTGTACTGTTCTGTGTATTCTTGCCATCTCTTTTTAATATCTTTGCTTCTGTTAGGTCCATACCATTTCTGTCCTTTCTCGAGCCCTTCTTTGCATGAAATGTTCCCTTGGTATCTCTAATTTTCTTGAAGAGATCTCTAGTCTTTCCCATTCTGTTGTTTTCCTCTATTTCTTTGCATTCATTGCTAAAGAAGGCTTTCTTATTTCTTCTTGCTATTCTTTGGAACTCTGCATTCAGATGCTTATATCTTTCCTTTTCTCTTTTGCTGTTCACTTCTCTTCATTTCACAGCTATTTGTAAGGCTTCCCCAGACAGCCATTTTGCTTTTCTGCATTTCTTTTCCATGGGGATGGTCTAGTGATGTTTTAAACTGGCAAACTCTGCAGGTAGCAGCTTCTTGTGCTGCAGTCCCATCAGTCAACCAAAGCTTACATAAAAAGAAAGGTATGCTCATGCCCCTGGTCATTTTTGGGAAAGAATGCTGCTACAGTTGAGAAGGACAGAAAGATCTTTGTAGCTGGTTGTCCAAGGGGCTGTAGCCCTGGCTCCTCTTCTGTGCCTGGGAATCCACCCAATTCTGTTTCTTGGCTCCTTTCCATTGTCACTGACTTCCCACTGGTACTTTATAACTGCCTATTCTTTTGGCAAGGGATCCAGGGTGCAGCAGCACACTCGGAAAAATGAAGAGCATCTTTAAAGGAGGTATCTTCCTCATGACTGCTATTCACTAATGCCTGGAGCCTAAATAGAGCAGGCTCTGAACTGGAACCTGTCTCTCACTGTCCCAGGGTCCCTGCATGCAAATACCCTGCCGTCCTTACTTCATCCCTGTTCCCTCCCTCACAGACAGGGCACACACACACACACACACCCCACACCTGCAATTTCCTCACCTTTCTGCACTGCCAGGTAGCTGGAAGTGCCCAGACAGATTCCACGCTCACAGCCCATCTCTCCTAGGAAGCCTGGGGGTTCACCCTGAGATCCTAGCTTAGCATGTCATTTGCCTTGCATGGTACCAATATGTAATACACTTGGAGAGGGAATGTGCTGGCTGATAGGCTGATCCTAGGCAGCACTAGCCCAGGACTTTCCCAGATCTCCCTCTCACATGTGTGGAACAATCTGCAGTGAAGCCGGCTCTCATGCCCATCCTCCTCCTTCCAGTCTCTTCCTTTTTCCAAAGGACCCTGGCCTCTTCAAAATCGGGGGTCCTGCCCTAGCCTCGTCCAGCATTTCCACAGGGTAGCCAATGCACCACAGAGTGAGGGGTCCACAGACAGTGGTTTTAAATCCCCACATCACTTGTGATTTATTTCCTCTGGGTGACTCCTCAAACCCCCCACCACTGCTTACTGATACAAACACACAACACAGCAGAAACTGTGGGCTTGTTTATGCCTCTTGATGTAACTGCTGCAGAGTCACTCTTCAGTGTTATCACCTGTCATCCTTTCCTCATTCCTGTCCTGGACAAGGGCATCAAAGAGATGCATGGACCAGTTTCCTCTAGTCTGTGAACCCCTCGTGCCTCCTCTTCTGGTTGCTCCATATCTCATGTTCTGTCACCTTCGTCTCTGAGTCTGCAGTGGGAAGGACCCATGCACACACACACACAGACACGCAACACAAGCACACCCATGTAAGGGACAGGGACACAAATGCAAACAGGGAACATGTGGCAGTACACGAAGAACCACTAGTTCATACAAAATATAGAGATTTCCATATTTCTTATAGGAAAATCTACTTTCTGATCTTCAAATGTGAACTATACCAAAGTCCAAATTCCATGAAGGAGCATTAGTTCCTAGATTTTGATATAGGGAATATAGGGAATTCCATATTTCCTGGCAGAAAATCATTGTCTTGATATATGTATGAGGAATACAAAGAAATCCATATTTCATGAAGAAACAGTGGTGCCAATATTTTCACTTGTGAAATTGAGGTAATACCATATTGGATCTCCATATGTTAAGAACAGCAATGCCTAGATGTTCATGTGTGAAATGTAGAGTATTCCATATTTAATGTAAGAAAATCACCATCCAGGTTTTCATATAGGAAGTATATAGAATTCCATAGTTCATGTAAAAAAAAAAAAACTCTACATACAGATTTTAATAAAGTGAAATAAAAAATTCAATACTTCATGCAGTAAAATCAGCATTGAGATTTTCATATGTAACATATAGAGAATTCTATTTTTCATAGAGTAAATCTGTCACAATGATTTTCATGCCTGAAATATACAGAATTCCATATTTTATGTAGTAAAATTGGTATGCAGCGTTTGATAGATATCTTAAATATACAGTATTCCAGATTGCATGTGGGGAAATTGGCACCCAGGTTTTCCCATGTGATACACACAATGTTCAATATTTCTCTAGGAAAATTTGAGCAGATATTTTCATATGTGAGACATAGAAAATGGATGGCTCTATTTCAAATGATAGAGAATTCCACATTTCATATAGGAATATTGGCACTCATATTTTCATATATGAAGCATAAAGATTTCCTTATTTTTGTACACATATCTGGGCCAAGATTTTCTTATATTAAATGTGAAATATCTCATATGACATGTATGAAAATCTGTTCACAGATTTCTATTTGTGAAGTGTAGAGATGTCCTAATTCATGAAGGAAAATCGGTTCCCTGATTTCTATAACGTGAAATACAGAAAATTACATACTTATGTCAGAAAATCTCAATTAAGATTTTAATATTTGAAATATACAGAATCCCATATGTCAGTATAGCAGAAAACCTTTGTTCCAATTATCATCTGTAAAATATATGTGATTCCATATTTCATTTAAGAAAATCTGCACACTGATTGCCACGTGTGAAACATACAGAATTTTGTATTCCACATTTGAAAATCTATGCCCACAAAAGCCATGCCAATATTTTCATGTTTTTTAAAGAGAATTTAATATTTAATGTAGGAAAACGAATGTCCATATATTCAAAGGTTTAACATGGAGAATTCCATATATTGTGTAGGAAAATGTGCTCACATATATTCATAAATGTAACATAAAAAAGTCAATATTTCCATTGGGAAATCTTTTTCCAGATTTTCATAGAGTGTATTCCATATATCGTGCAGGACAATCTGTGCCTAGATTTTCAAATGTGAACTATAGAGAATTACATATATTTAGTGCAGAAATAACAGCACTCATATATTCATATGTGAAAAAGTAGAGAATTGCATATGTAGATGAAAGAAATCTGCATCCAAAAGTCTTTGTGTGAAGTATAAAATACACCCAATTTCAGGTGAGATAATCTGTGCCTAGATTTTCATTTTTGAAATGTACAAGGTTTCTATTTCATGAATGAAAATTTGCATCATGCTTTCATATTTGAACTATTGAGAACACACTTTATGTCAGAAGATCTAATGTAGATTATCAAATGGAAAATATATAAAGTTCCATATTTCAAGCAAGAAAATGTATGCTCAAATTGTCCTATGTGAGACATACACAATTCCATATTCTTGTAGGAAAAAGTGTGCACAGATGTCCAGATGTGTAACATCCCACAAGCCATGTATCATGACCAAAAATATACAACTAGATTTTCAAAAGTGAAATGCAGTTTTTGTATTTCATGTACAAAACTCTGCACCCATATTTTCATATGTGAAACATAGAAAAGTGCATATTTCATGCAGGAAAATCATCCTTTAGGTGTACGTATGCATGAAGCAAGGCATCCAAAGCCAGTGATCTGGAGGAACCCAGAGGAATAAGGTGGGGAGGGATGTGGGGTGGGCTTAAGGATGTGTTGAACACATGTGTACCTGTGGCTTACTAAGGTTGATGTGTGGCAAAAACCATCACAGTGTTGTATAGTAATCATCCTCCAGTTAAAATAAAGAAATCAATTTAAATTACTGACAAAATAAGAAAGAAAAGCACAAGGAATTCTATTCAGTGCTCTGTAGTGACACAAATGGGAAAACAGTCCAACATAAAGGGATCTATGTAAGCATACAACTGATTCACACTGATGTACAGCAGAAACTAATACAACAATATAAAGTAACTATAATCAAATACAAATTGATTTTAAAATATTGCAATGCAACTATACCTCCAGCAGTGAACAAATAAATGGTTCCCCCATTTGCAATGTCTTTAGGGACATTCATTTCAGTCAGTTCAGGTGAGTTCACTCAGTCGTGTCCGACTCTGCAACCCCATGAATCGTAGCATGCCAGGCCTCTCTGTCCATCACCAACTCCCGGAGTTCACCCAGACTCACCTCCATCGAGTCAGCGATGCCATCCAGCCATTTCATCCTCTGTCGTCCCCTTCTCCTCCTGCCCCCAATCCCTCCCAGCATCAGAGTCTTTCCCAATGAGTCAACTCTTCCCATGAGTTGCCCAAAGTACTGGAGTTTCAGCTTTAGCATCATTACTTCCAAAGAAATCCCAGGGCTGATCTCCTTCAGAATGGACTGGTTGGGTCTCCTTGCAGTCCAAGGGACTCTCAAGAGTCTTCTCCAACAACACAGTTCAAAGGCATCAATTCTTCCGTGTTCAGCTTTCTTCACATTCCAACTCTCACATCCATACATGAATCCTGGAAAGTCCATAACCTTGAATAGACGGACCTTTGTTGGCAAAGTAATGTCTTTGCTTTTCAATATGCTATCTAGGTTGGTCATAGCTTTCCTTCCAAGGAGTAAGCGTCTTTTAATTTCTTGGCTGCAGTCACCATCTGCAGTGATTTTGGAGCCCAAGAAAATAAAGTCTGACACTGTTTCCACTGTTTCCCCATGTATTTCCCATGAAGTGATGGGACCAGATGCCATGATCTTTGTTTTCTGAATGTTGAGCTTTAAGCCAACTTTTTCACTCTCCACTTTCACTTTCATCAAGAGCCATTTTAGTTCCTCTTCACTTTCTGCCATAAGGGTGGTGTCATCTGCATATCTGAAGTTATTGATATTTCTCCCAGCAATCTTGATTCCAGCTTCTGCTTCTTCCAGCCCAGCATTTCTCATGATGTACTCTGCATATAAGTTAAATAAACAGGGTGACAATATACAGCCTTGATGAACTCCTTTTCCTATTTGGAACCAGTCTATTGTTCCATGTCCAGTTCTAACTGTTGCTTCCTGACCTGCATACAAGTTTCTCAAGAGGCAGATCAGGTGGTCTGGTATTCCCATCTCTTTCAGAATTTTCCACAGTTTATTGTGATCCACAGAGTCACAGGCTTTGGCATAGTCAATAAAGCAGAAATAGATGTTTTTCTGGAACTCTCTTGCTTTTTCGATGATCCAGCGGATGTTGGAAATTTGATCTCTGGTTCCTCTGCCTTTTCTAAAACCAGCTTGAACATCTGGAAGTTCACGGTTCATGTATTGCTGAAGCCTGGCTTGGAGAATTTTGAGCATTACTTTACTATCGTGTGAGATGAGTGCAATTGTGCGGTAGTTTGAGCCTTTCTTTGGGATTGGAATGAAAACTGACCTTTTCCAGTCCTGTGGCCCCTGCTGAGTTTCCCAAATTTGCTGGCATATTGAGTGCAGCACTTTCACAGCATCATCTTTCATGATTTGAAATAGCTCAACTGGAATTCCATCTAGCTCCACTAGCTTTGTTCGTAGTGATGCTTTCTAAGGCCCACTTGACTTCACATTCCAGGATGTCTGGCTCTAGCTGAGGGATCACACTATCGTGATTGTCTTAGTCATGGGGATCTTTTTTGTACAGTTCTTCTGTGTATTCTTGCCACCTGCAATGTCAAAAACAACAGAATGATCTCTGTTCTTTTCCAAGGCAAACCATTCAATATCACAGTAATCCAAACCTATGCCCCAACCAGTAACGCTGAAGAAGCTGAAGTTGAATGATTCTATGAAGACCTACAAGGCCTTTTCGAAGTAACACCCAGAAAAGTTGTCCTTTTCGTTTTAAGGGACTGGAATGCAAAAGTAGGAAGTCAAGAAACACCTGGAGCAACAGGCACATTTGGCCTTGAAATACGAAATGAAGCAGGGCAAAGACTAATAGAGTTTTGCCAAGAAAATGCACTGGTCATAGCAAACACCCTCTTCCAACAACACAAGAGAAGACTTTACACATGGACATCACCAGATGGTCAACACCAAAATCAGATTGATTATATTCTTTGCAGCCAAAGATGGAGAAGCTCTATACAGTCAATGAAAACAAGACCAGGTGCTGACTGTGGCTCAGATCTTGAACTCCTTATTGCCAAATTCAGACTTAAACTGAAGAAAGTAGACCATTCAGGTATGACCTAAATCAAATCCCTTATGATTATACAGTGGAAGTGAGAAATAGATTTAAGGGACTAGATCTGATAGATAGAGTGCCTGGTGAACTATGGACTGATGTTCGTGACATTGTACAGGAGACAGGGAGAAAGAGCATCCCCATGGAAAAGAAATGCAAAAAAATCAAAATGGCTGTCTGGGGAGGCCTTACAAATAGCTATGAAAAGAAGAGAAGTGAAAAGCAAAGGAGAAAAGGAAAGGTATAAGCATCTGAATGCAGAGTTCCAAAGAATAGCAAGAAGAGATAAGAAAGCCTTCTTCAGCGATCAATGCAAAGAAATAGAGGAAAACAACAGAATGGGAAAGACTAGAGAGCTCTTCAAGAAAATTAGAGATACCAAGGGAACATTTCATGCAAAGATGGGCTCGATAAACGACAGAAATGGTATGGACCTTAGGGACATTACACTAAGTAAAATATTTCAGCTGGAGGAAGACAAAAACTTTATCATCACATGATATTGTTAGTTAAAATACCTGAGTTATAGAAACAAAGAGTTGAATGTGGTTATCAAGGGCTAGTGGAAATGGACCATTATGGTCCAAGGTACCAACTTTAGTTATATGTTGAATAATCTCACCAAAGAAGATACTGTAATAGGGAAGGAGGAATATGGAGCTGCACACTGAGGACATGTCCATTAGTGAAGTTCAAAATCCAGCTCCACCAGAGTCAGCCTCTCAGAAGAGTTTAGTTAAAGCTGTGTTGCAGGCTTTGCCCAGGGCCCTCCAGGTCCTCTGGTATGCTGGGGAGCAAGCCAGGGCACCTGGGGACAGACTAAAGGCTGTGTCTTGCAGTGACCCAGAGCTGCTTGCTAGAGCCACTCACTGGCCTGATCCCAGGTTCAGAGCAATAGCTAAGCTCTCCCACCCCCACTTCCATGACCGAACGGTTGTGGCTTCTGCATGAGTCAGTCTACAGGACGCATTCCCCGCCAGCTGGGTAGAGTGAGGAGACTGAGGGCCAGTTGCATGCTGGACATCTGGCTCCCTCATTGAAAATGGTTGGGAAAGGTATGGGGACCTTGGTAAGAGGAAGGCCAGAGACTGAGAGCTGCCTCTTCAGCTGGGACTGGCCACTGGTGGGAGGATCCAGACTGGGTGCTGGATGAATGTTCCTAGTCAGGATAACCAGCCTGCCCAGGGATCCCCTCCTCCTAAACAGGACCTTGGAGTGTGAAAGTCAAGCTTCGAAGTTTTTCTTTCAGAATAGGGAATAATATTTGTTTTGCTAGAGGCTTTGAGAAATTTGTATGCAGGTCAGGAAGCAACAGTTAGAACTGGACATGGAGCAACAGACTGGTTCCAAATAGGAAAAGGAGTTCGTCAAGGCTGTATATTGTCACCCTGTTTATTTAACTTATATGCAGAGTGAATCATGAGAAACACTGAACTGGAAGAAACACAAGCTGGAATAAAGATTGCCGGGAGAAATATCAATAACCTCAGATATGCAGATGACACCACCCTTATGACAGAAAGTGAAGAGGAACTCAAAAGCCTCTTGATGAAAGTGAAAGTGGAGAGTGAAAAAGTTGGCTTAAAGCTCAACATTCAGAAAACGAAGACCATGGCATCCGGTCCCATCACTTCATGGGAAATAGATGGGGAAACAGTGGAAACAGTGTCAGACTTTATTTTTCTGGGCTTCAAAATCACTACAGATGGTGACTGCAGCCATGAAATTAAAAGACGCTTACTCCTTGGAAGGAAAGTTATGACCAACCTAGATAGCATATTCAAAAGCAGAGACATTACTTTGCCAACAAAAGGTTCGTCTAGTCAAGGCTATGGTTTTTCCTGTGGTCATGTATGGATGTGAGAGTTGGACTGTGAAGAAGGCTGAGCTCCAAAGAATTGATGCTTTTGAACTGTGGTGTTGGAGAAGACTCTTGAGAGTCCCTTGGACTGCAAGGAGATCCAACCACTCCATTCTGAAGGAGATCAGCCCTGGGGTTTCTTTGGAAGGAATGATGCTAAAGCTGAAACTCCAGTACTTTGGCCACCTCATGCGAAGTGTTGACTCATTGGAAAAGACTCTGATGCTGGGAGGGATTGGGGGCAGGAGGAGAAGGGGACGACGGAGGATGAGATGACAGGATGGCATCACTGACTCGATGGACGTGTCTGGGTGAACTCCGGGAGTCGGTGATGGACAGGGAGGCCTGGTGTGCTGCGATTCATGGGGTCACAAAGAGTTGGACACGACTGAGCAACTGATCTGATCTGATCCATGAACACTCTTATCTCACCATGTCCTTATTTCAGTAGCAGAGGATCTGACAGGGAGAGGTTTGCAACAGTTAATCACACCCCTCTTTCACCTCTCCCAGAAGTGTGTTTTGCTGAAATCTCTTGGGGAGGTGAGGGTTTTTAAAGCCATATGCCACCCATCTCCTTTCATGACCCTGCAATAAAACTCTCTTGCTTTAAGCTTCCATGTTCTGATATCACTTGGACTAACTCTATTGGAAACATTCATTAACAGCAACACCTAAAGTCTCATTTCTGTAGAGGGTAACTATCTGAGAGAATACCTCATTCCAAAACCACATTCAGTCATTAAATTATGTGCAATTTAACATTCTTGCATAGAAAGCAAATTACCAAACACTGATGGCTACAACAAATTACCAGGTGAATTTAGGACAAAATAACTGTAATAAATGTTGTCATCAGGTCTTATTTGACGAATACATATTATTTTGAAAACTTTTTAATGTCTGTACTTAATAGGATCATTTCAGTCGCTCAGTCGTGTTTAATTTTTAGTGACCTATGAATTTTTTGTGACCAATGCATGCCAAGCTTTCCTGTCCTTCTCCATCTCCCGGAGCCTGCTGAAATTTATGTCCATTGAGTCGGTGATGCCAATCCAACTTTAAATCAGTGTTGTAAGTAAACAGAATGTACATTTTACTAATGATAACATATTAAATAGAAAAATATTCCTCAGGCACAGTACCAGACACCCTAAAACTAATGTCTTAAGATTTGTCTTCTCTTAAAAATCCAAAGCATATGAAACGGTTGATTAAAATATCTTCCCCCACAAAGAGAAATAGCACATTCTCTTTGCTGACATGAAAACAAGACTGTGGATAACTGAACTATAACAAGACTCTAAGTTGAGCTAGTTAAAACTGAACATTAGATTTTCTGTAAATCTATGTACTATTGAAGTGATTGGTAATTTATCTTCTCTATTTATAGACTATATGCAAGGACATTTGGGCTTTCATAATTACAAAATACACTCAGAAAAAACGAACTTTGCTATAAAATAGAGAACAGTTTAGTTACTGTTATTTTTGAAATATAATTTCTTCAATAACTATACCAACATATTTTATGACTGTTCTCTGTTTCAAAGATTATATAAATGGATTCATTTGAATCTCAATGGAGAAGAGGCACAGACTGTTAAAAATTGGAATAATGAGCATATAGTTTTTCACAACAATATGAAGAACACACATAATAAAGTGAAGATTCATGTAAAATACACATATGCTTGTAAAAAAACTTCATGATAAATGTAAAACTGCAACCACAACTGGTATGAATACAGAATTGGTTAACATCTACAAAGGAGAGAAGAGAATCAAAACAAACCAAAGAAAAAGGGTAGAAGTTCATGGTGAACTTAAACTTTTGTGTGGAAGCACTGAACAATAGTGGACAAAACAATACTCAGGAAAAGAAAATGTGCTCAGTGTTTTTCAATTAAAATAATTTTTTCATATACATGATTTCAACATATGAGTCCTTCATGAAAATATTATTAGAAGACTAATTAAGGAAAGTAATCACTGATGGCATAAACAGAGGCAGAAATTTTGCTGAGCAGAAGATCTTTTTAAACCTCAGATTAAAGATAAAACACCTGAAGAATTGATGGTAATAAAACACAATGGAAATATGGAAATAGGATAACATTTTAGAGTAGACTGGTGAAATTAGAACAATGAGATACAATTAAAGACTTATTAGAATGGTCAAATACAAAAATCTGACAAGCCATTTACCGGCAAAGATGAGGGACAATAGGAACTCATTTGTTGTTAGTGGGAATGCAATTTGGAAGCAATTTCTTACAGAGCTAAACATTGTCATACCACATGATTTAACAATTACGCTCCTAGATAGTTCAGCAAATGATTTGATAGCTACTGCACACACAAAAACATGCACATGAATTTTATAACAGCTTACTTCATTCTCTCTCTCTCTCTCTCTCTCACTCACACACACACACACACACATTGGAAGCAACCAAAGTGTCCTTTAATAGATGACTGGATAAACAAACTATGGTACATCAACATAACAGAATATTACTCAAGAATAAAATGAAATGAGCTATCAAATTGCAAAAAGAAATGGATGAAACCTGAATGAATGTTATTAAGTAAAATAAGCTAGTCTGGAAAAGATTATACACTTCATGCAGCCAATTATATGACATTTTGGAAAAGGTAAAACCATAGAGTGAATAAAAAATATCAGAGGCTTTTTTCTTTTGCTTCAGAATAGTTTTACTAGTTTGGATAAGGTATGTCAACGCTCAACAATTCCTCTCCTACTTTGACTCATAAGTCCACTCAATCGGATTCTTCATTGCCCCAGAGTTCATAGGTCTGCAGGAACCTCAACATTGAGGGGGTTGAGGTTACCACTGGTTGATGTGGTGAGTTTCAGATTCTGCAGACTGGACACAAATTTCACAAGGTACATCTCGAGCAGGATTAAGGTATGGAACATGTAGTCTTCTTCAGAGGAAGACTTTTCTTTTTCCTTCTGTGAGAGCCGAATGAACGGCCCTGACGGGCAGCAGGAGTCTGCACTTGCTCTTGCCACTCTCTGCTGCCAACTTCACTGCCAGGTACATCAGCACAATGAAGAAAAGCCAGAGCAATGTGATCTCAAGCCAGTATTGGGCATGCTCTTGTAGATTCTGCCAAATTAAAAAGTGCCCTCCGCAGAGTATCTTCCCCTGGATTTCTTCTGCTTTCTCTCTCAGAGAAGTAAACATTAAGGCATAGACACAGGTAACAGCCATGGAAAAGCACAGGAACGATTTGAAGGACCACATGGTAAACCGAGAGGAAATGGCTCCTGGTGTGCTGGTCTGCCCTGGCACCTGGGGACTGAGGACCAGCCAGGGATGGGCTCTTGCTGACGTCATAGAGGGCCCCGCCCAACCAGAACCCGTGTGGCCATTGTGATGACTTCAGGGTGGAAGATAAGGAGGCTTGCAAGGGTCAGCTGGTGGTAGAGCTTAAAGGAAGATGGCAACATTTCCAGCAGGTAGCTGCAAAGGAGTTGGAGGGTGACAGAATGCCATCTCCTTGCCACTGTATTCTTTCTGAACCTGGTATTCTACTGGGAGGATGGGTACATCATTCATTTTTATTTTTCCATTTGTTAAATCCAGACACTGGGTGAGCAGAGCAGACCCATGGGCATGTGCCTCTGTGGAGCAGAGAGCCTAGTGGGAAAGAAAGTTATTAAACAAGAGGCCACAAATTAGGAGCCACTGATGTGTTTTCTGTGGCCAACATGGTTCCTAAAAATGACTATGCTCAGTCACTAACTTGTGTCTGCCTCTATAAGACCCCATGCATT
Source organism: Bos grunniens (assembly GCF_055505025.1). Lineage (NCBI taxonomy): Eukaryota > Metazoa > Chordata > Mammalia > Artiodactyla > Bovidae > Bos > Bos grunniens. Next base: position 78,816,585 of record NC_141194.1, on the reverse strand, counting down.
GTATCCCACCAAGCTCCTCTGTCCCTGTGATTTCCCAGGCAAGAATACTGGAGTGGGTTGCCATTTCCTCTCCAGGTATAGAGGATGTTTAAGGGCAGTGGAACTAGTCTATATGATGTTATGGTAAATACATGGCACTATATATTTGTCAAAACCTGTAGACCCTTACAACACAAAAAGTGAATCATTGTGTGCATATTAAAAAAAAAAAAAAACATTTTGACATCAAGAATGAAATGCAGAATTTGACTAATCAATCTAATTATATTACAAATGTATGAAGCCACCTCACTAAGATCCCCTGAGGTAAGTAACTTTGGAAATGAATGCAGTTTGCAAGACTGAAACAAAGATAAAAGCACTGTGATCTAGTTGATAGTGTTTTTTCTCTTGGGTTACAGATTAATTATCCTGATAGTCTTACACATGCATAACTGAATTGAACAGGTAAATAGATGCCACATGAGTATACATACATATATTTCTTTATCTTGTTAGCTGAAAGGGTCTAAGAGAAAGGATGCTTTCAAAATGTGAAAGAAACAATGACATAGAAATAAGCACAGATCTTGGTTTCCAATACTCTTTTCCAATAAAAGGAGCCAGGCTTCCTGGAGAAATTACTGATTGTAAGGCTCAGAGAAGAAATATATAAGAGGAGTTGGGTGTATTTTATTGTATCAAAAAGGAAACAGTAAAAAAAAAAAAAAGTCCCACAGTACTGTAAGTAAGTGTTAGTCACTCAGTCATGCCCAACTCTTTGTGATTGTATGGACTGCAGCATGACAGGCCTCCCTGTCCATCACCAACTCCCGGAGTTTAGTCAAACTCATGTCCGTTGAGTTGGTGATGCCATCCAACCATCTCATCCTCTGTCATCCCCTTCTCCTGCCTTCAATCTTTCCCAGCATCAGAGTCTTTTTAAATGAGTCAGTTCTTCTCATCAGGTGGCCAAAGTACTGAAGTTTCAGCTTCACAATCAGTCCTTCCAATTAACCTTTGGGACTGATTTCTTTTAGGATGAACTGGTTGGATCTCACTGCAGTCCAAGGGACTCTGAAGAGTCTTCTCCAACACCACAGTTCAAAACCATCACTTCTTCAGTGCTCAGCTTTCTTTATAGTCCAACACTCACTTCCATACGTGACTGTTGGAAAAACCACTAGTCAAACCATCGTTGATTAGATGGACAACTGTTGGCAAAGTAATGTCTCTGCTTTTTAATATACTGTCTATGTTGTCCAGGCTTCGGTGGCACAGGAGCGGCCGAGAGGAGCTACCCCATGTCCGAGGTCAGGGGCGGCGGCCGAAAGTAACAACCCACAATGAGGAGCGGTGGCTGCAAGGGCACAGGAGGGCTGAGAGGAGCTACTCCACGTTCAACGTCAGGAGGGGTGGCGGTGAGGAGACACCCGTCGTCCAAGGTAAGGAGCAGAGGCTGCACTTTGCTGGAGCAGCCATGAAGAGATACACCACGTCCAAGGTAAGAGAAACCCAAGTAAGACGGTAGGTGTTGCGAGAGGGCATCAGAGGGCAGACACACTGAAACCATAATCACAGAAAACTAGTCAGTCTAATCACACGGACCACAGCCTTGTCTAACACAATGAAACTAAGCCATGCCTTGTGGGGCCACCCAAGATGGGTGGGTCATGGTGGAGAGATCTGACAGAACGTGGTCCACTGGAGAAGGGAATGACAAACCACTTCAGTATTCTTGCCTTGAGAACCCCATGAACAGTATGAAAAGGCAAAATGATAGGATACTGAAAGAAGAACTCCGCAGGTCAGTAGGTGCCCAGTATGCTGCTGCAGATCAGTGGAGAAATAACTCCAGAAAGAATGAAGGGATGGAGCAAAAGCTAAAACAAAACCCAGTTGTGGATGTGACTGGTGACAGAAGCAAGGTCCGATGCTGTAAAGAGAAATATTGCATAGGAACCTGGAATGCTAGGTCCATGAATCAAGACAAATTGGAAGTGGTCAAACAGGAGATGGCAAGAGTGAATGTCGACATTCTAGGAATCAGTGAACTAAAATGGACTGGAATGGGTGAATTTAACTCAGATGACCATTATATCTACTACTGTGGGCAGGAATCCCGTAGAAGAAATGGAGTAGCCATCATGGTCAACAAAAGAGGGCAAAATGCAGTACTTGGATGCAATATCAAAAATGACAGAATGATCTCTGTTCATTTCCAAGGCAAACCATTCAATATCATGGTAATCCAAGCCTATGCCCCAATCAGTAACACTGAAGAAGCTGAAGTTGAATGCTTCTATGAAGACCTACAAGACCTTTTAGATCTAACACCCCCTAAAAATGTCCTTTTCATTATAAGGGACTGGAATGCAAAAGTACGAAGTCAGAAACACCTGGGGTAACAGGCAAATTTGACCTTGGAATACAGAATGAAGCAGGGCAAATGCTTATAGAGTTTTGCCAAGAGAACGCACTGGTCATAGCAAACACATCACTAGATGGCCAACACCAAAATCAGATTTATTATATTCTTTGCAGCCAAAGATGGAGAAGTTCTATAGAGTCAGCAAAAACAAGACTGGGAGAACACTATGGCTCAGATCATGAACTCCTTATTGCCAAATTCAGACTTAAATTGAAGAAAGTAGGGAAAACCACTAGACCATTCAGGTATGACCTAAATCAAATCCATTATGATTATACAGTGGAAGTGAGAAATAGGTTTAAGGGCCTAGATCTGATAGATAGAGTGCCTGATGAACTATGGATGGAGGCTCGTGACATTGTACAGGAGACAAGGATCAAGACCATCCCCATGGAAAAGAAATGTAAAAAAGAAAAATGACTGTCTGGGGAGGCCTTACAAATAGCTGTGAAAAGAAGAGAAGTGAAAAGCAAAGGAGAAAAGGAGAGATATAAGCATCTGAATGCAGAGTTCCAAAGAATAGCAAGAAGAGATAAGAAAGCTTTCAGCAAGAAGAGATATGAAAGCTTTCCTCAGAGATCAATGCAAAGAAATACAGGAAATCAACAGAATGGGAAACACTAGAGAACTCTTCAAGAAAATTAGAGATACCAAAGAAGCATTTCATGCAAAGATGGGCTAGATAAAGGACAGAAATGGTGTGGACCTAACAGAAGCTGAAGATATTAAGAAGAGGTGTCAAGAATACACAGAAGAACTGTACAAAAAAGATCTCCACAATTAAGATAATCATGATGGTGTGATCACTCACCTAGAGCCAGACATCCTGGAATGTGAAGTCAAGTGGGCCTTAGGAAGCATCACTATGAACAAAGCTAGTGGAGGTGATGGAATACCAGTTGAGCTATTTCAAATCCTGAAAGTCAATGTTGTGAAAGTGATGCACTCAATATGCCAGCAAATTTGGGAAACTCAGCAGTGGCCACAGGACCAGAAATGGTCAGTTTTCATTGCAATCCCAAAGAAAGGGAGTGCCAAAGTATGCTCAAACTACCACACAATTGCACTCATCTCACATGCTAGTAAAGTAATGCTCAAAATTCTCCAAGCCAGGCTTTACCATATATGAACTGTGAAGTTCCTGATGTTCAAGCTGTCTTTGGAAAAGGCAGAGGAACCAGAGATCAAATTGCCAACATCCGATGGATCATGGAAAAAGCAAGAGAGTTCCAGAAAAACATCTATTTCTGCTAGATTGACTATGCCAAAGCCTTTGACTGTGTGGATCACAATAAACTGTGAAAAATTCTGAAAGAGATGGGAATACCAGACCACCTGACCTGCCTCTTGAGAAACCTATATGCAGGTCAGGAAGCAACAGTTAGAACTGGACATGGAATAACAGACTGGTTCCAAATAGGAAAAGGAGTACGTCAAGGCTGTATATTGTCACCCTGCTTATTTAACTTTTTTTTTTTCTTTTTGAGATAATTCTCAAAATTATTATCTATTCTTTTTTTAATTTTTTTATTTATTTTTATTATTTCCATACTTTTATTTTTTTATTTATTTTTTAAATTATTTTTTAAATTTTACTTTATTTTTAAACTTTACATAATTGTATTAGTTTTGCCAAATATCAAAATGAATCCACCACAGGTATACATGTGTTCCCCATCCTGAAACCTCCTCCCTCCTTCCTCCCCATACCATCCCCCTGGGTCGTCCCACTGCACTAGCCCCAAGCATCCAGTATCGTGCATCAAACCTGGACTGGCAGCTCGTTTCTTACATGATATTTTACATGTTTCAATGTCATTCTCCCAAATCTTCCCACCCTCTCCCTCTCCCACAGAGTCCATAAGACTGTTCTATACATCAGTGTCTCTTTTGCTGTCTCGTACACCGGGTTATTGTTACCATCTTTCTAAATTCCATATATATGCGATAGTATACTGTATTGGTGTTTTTCCTTCTGGCTTACTTCACTCTGTATAATAGGCTCCAGTTTCATCCACCTCATTAGAACTGATTCAAATGTATTCTTTTTAATGGCTAATATTCCATTGTGTTTATGTACCACAGCTTTCTTATCCATTCTTCTGCTGATGGACATTTAGGTTGTTTCCATGTCCTGGCTATTATAAACAGTGCTGCGATGAACATTGGGGTACACGTGTCTCTTTCCCTTCTGGTTTCCTCAGTGTGTATGCCCAGCAGTGGGATTGCTGGATCATAAGGCAGTTCTATTTCCAGATTTTTAAGGAATCTCCACACTCTTCTCCATAGTGGCTGTACTAGTTTGCATTCCCACCAACAGTGTAAGAGGGTTCCCTTTTCTCCACACCCTCTCCAGCATTTACTGCTTGTAGACTTTTGGATTGCAGCCATTCTGACTGGTGTGAAATGGTACCTCATAGTGGTTTTGATTTGCATTTCTCTGATAATGAGTGATGTTGAACATCTTTTCATGTGTTAGTTAGCCATCTCTATGTCTTCTTTGGAGAAATGTCTATTAAGTTCTTTGGCCCATCTGTATGTCTTCTTTGGAGAAATGTCTATTTAGTTCTTTGGCCCATTTTTTGATTGGGTCATTTTTTTTCTGGAGTTGAGCTGTAGGAGTTGCTTGTATATTTTTGAGTTTAGTTGTTTGTCAGTTGCTTCATTTACTATTATTTTCTCCCATTTTGAAGGCTGCCTTTTCACCTTGCTAACAGTTTCCTGTCTAGAGAATATCCTTTAGTATTTGTTGGAGAGCTGGTTTGGTGGTGCAGAATTCTCTCAGCTTCTGCTTGTCTGAAAAGCTTTTGATTTCTCCTTCATACTTGAATGAGATCCTTGCTGGGTACAATAATCTGGGCTGTAGGTTATTTTCTTTCATCATTTTAAGTATGTCTTGCCATTCCCTCCTGGCTTGAAAAGTTTCTTTTGGAAGATCAGCTGTTATCCTTATGGGAATTCCCTTGTGTGTTATTTATTGTTTTTCCCTTTCTGCTTTTAATATTTGTTCTTTGTTTTTGATTTTTGTTAATTTGATTAATATGTGCCTTGGGGTGTTTCGCCTTGGGTTTATCCTGTGTGGGACTCTCTGGGTTTCTTGGACTTGTGTGATTATTTCCTTCCCCATTTCAGGGAAGTTTTCAACTATTATCTCCTCAAGTATTTTCTCACGGTCTTTCTTTTTGTCTTCTTCTTCAGGGACCCCTATGATTCGAATGTTGTAGCGTTTAGTATTGTCCTGGAGGTCTCTAAGATTGTCCTCATTTCTTTTAATTCGTTTTTCTTTTATCCTCTCTGATTCATTTATTTCTGCCATTCTATCTTCTAATTCACTAATCCTATCTTCTGCCTCAGTTATTCTACTATTTGTTGCCTCCAGAGTGTTTTTAATTTCATTTATTGCATTATTCATTATATATTGACTCTTTTTTATTTCTTCTAGGTCCTTGTTAAACCTTTCTTGCATCTTCTCAATCCTTGTCTCCAGGCTATTTATCTGTGATTCCATTTTGATTTCAAGATTTTGGATCAATTTCACTATCATTATTCGGAATTCTTTATTGGGTAGATTCCCTATCTCTTCCTCTTTTGTTTGGTTTGGTGGGCTTTTATCCTGTTCCTTTACCTGCTGGGTATTCCTCTGTCTCTTCATCTTGTTTAAATTGCTGATTTAGGGTTTGTGGAGTTCTCTTTATTGTGGCGTTTCCTCGTTGTGTGTGGGTTTGTACAGGTGGCTTGTCAAGGTTTCCTGGTTAGGGAAGCTTGTGTTGGTGTTCTGGTGGGTGGAGCTGTATTTCTTCTCTCTGGAGTGCAATGAAGTGTCCAGTAATGAGTTATGAGATGTCTATGGTTTTGGGGTGACTTTGGGCAGCCTGTATCTTGACGCTCAGGGTTGTGTTCCTTTGTTGCTGGAGAATTTGCTTGGTATGTCTTGCCCTGGAACTTGTTGGCCCTTGTGTGGTGCTTGGTTTCAGTGTAGGTATGGAGGCGTTTGATGAGCTCCTGTCAATTAATGTTCCTTGGAGTCAGGAGTTCCCTGGAGTCAGGGTTTGGATTTAAGCCTCCTGCTTCCAGTTATTGGTCTAATTTTTACAGTAGTTTCAAAACTTCTCCTTCTATACAGCACCATTGATAAAACATCAACGTTAAAGATGAAAAGTTTCTCCAACGTGAGGGTCACCCAGAGAGGTTCACAGCGTTACATGGAGAAGAGAAGAGGGAGGAGGGAGTTAGAGGTGACCCGAATGAGATGAGGTGGAATCAATAGAGGAGAGAGTGGGCTAGCCAATAATCACTTCCTTATGTGCACTCCACAACTGGACCGCTCAGAGATGTTCATGGAGTTATACAGAGAAGACGGAGGAAGGAGACAGAGGTGGCCAGAAGGATAAAAGGGGGAAATGAAAAGGAGGGAGACAGATCCAGCCAGTAATCAGTTCCCTAAGTGTTCTCCACCGTCTGGAACACACAGAAATTCACAGAGTTGGGTAGAGTAGAGAGGGGTTAGGGAGGAGACACAGGCGACCTGGTGGAGAAAAAGGAGAGTCCAAAGGGAGAGAAAGCAGTTAAGCCAGTAATCTCGTTCCTTAGTGAAAAATGGGTACTGAAGATTGGGTTCTTAAAGGTACAAAATTGGTAACAAATACATAAAAGCAAAAATTAAAAATCTAGAGTAGAGTTTGGAATTTTAGAAATACGATGTTAAAGAAAAGAAGAAGGAAAAGAGAGAAAAAACGAACAAACACAAACAAGGTCGCGAAAATTATAAAGAAAATATAGGTACAAAATTGATAACTAATACCAAAAAGCAAAAGTTAAAAATCTAGAATAGAGTTTGGAATTTCAAAAATACAATGTTAAAAAAAAAAAAGAAGAAAAAGAAAGAGAGAGGGAAAAAAAAAAACAGAAACAAACAATGTCACAAAAATTATAAAGAAAATACAGGTACAAAATTGATATCAAATACCAAAAAGCATAAATAAAAAATCTATAGTAGAGTTTGGAATTTCATATATACAATGTTATATAAAAGAAGAAGAGAAAGAAACAGAGGAAAAAAAAAGTCACAGAAATTATAAAAAAACTATAGGTACAAAATTGATAACAAATACCAAAAAGCTAAAATTAAAAATCTAGAGTAGAGTTTGGAATTTCAAAAATACAATGTTAAAGAAAAGAAGAAAAAAAAAAAAAGGTCAAAAAATTATAAAAAATATATATGTGAAGTTTGCTGAAGAAAAAAAATAGGGTCTTTTTTTTTGCAAAGTAATAGGTTATAAAAGTGAAAATTAAAGGAATAATAGAGGACTTAAATTTTTTTAAAAAATTAAAAAAAAAAAAAAAACAGAAATAGTGATCGTAAAAATAATAAAAATATATCGAGGACTTTCCCTGGTTTTGTTGTGAGTATTGTGGGTTCAGCTCTTTTTTGGCTAGTTCCTTGGTCCGACTTTTATTTCTCAAGATCTATAGGCCCCTTCCTATGTAGTCGGTAGTAACCACAGGGTTTTGATCTATTGCCTGTAGCTTCCAAGGCAGTTCCATCTGTTATAGCTTCTTCTGTTTGCTGGACTCTTCAGTGTCTGGTTTCCACCCTGACACAAAGGGGACTGTGGAGGACACTTTTTTTTTTCCTTTTCTTTTTAGGCTCACTTGTTCAGTCGCACTGTGGGGAGGGAGGGAGGGATGCTGCAAACAAGTAACACTGGCGTGTGCTCACAGTGCCTCAGCCACACTGGGTCTGCCCCCACTCACGGCGCGTGTAGCCTTCCTGCCTACACTGCTCAGGCTCTAGGTTGCTCCACCAGGAACCATCTGTGGCCAGCCCTGGGCTGCTTGCACCTCCCTGGTCAAAGCTGCTCAGGTTCAGGCACTCGGGTAGTCCCCGGAGGCGCAGACTCGGTTGGGCCTGCGTTTTGTGCCCTTCCCAGTTCCGAGAAGCTCAGGTGATGAGGTGTTTAGCGAGCGGAATTGCTGCGACTTATCACCTCCCTGCCGCTCGGTTATCTAGGTGTACAACCGGCGCACCTTCTCAGGGAGATGTTGACTGTCCAGACCCCAAGAGGTTTTAGTTAGCAGAGAAGTCTGCTTACAGTTTTATAGATAATGTCTCTCTGGGGCTGTGATTACCCCCTTCCGGCTCTGGCTGCGTGTCACCAGAGGGGGAAGGTCTGCAGCCGGCTATCTCGGTTCAGTCCTTTGTTTCGTGCGCGGGCCTGGTGGTGTCTTAGGTTAGGGCTGGCTTTTCGCATGATAGATATCCCACAGTGTGGTTTGCTAGCCCAGATTATTTGCTCAGATAGCACTCAGGGTATTCAGGCCAAGTCCTTACTCTAAGCGATGCAGCCCGTGCCATGCCTCCCTGCCCAGCCCCCACGTGCTAATGGCGTGTGCAGGCGTCTGCGCTGCTTCTCTGCTGGGGGAGTTACCGTAGGGCTCGCGATCTGTGAGTTTTAATCATTTATTTATTTTTTCTCCCTGTTATGTTGCCCTCTGTGCTTCCAAAGCTCGGCACAGATTCGGCAGTGAGAAGGTTTCCTGATGTTTGGAAACTTCTCTCTTTTTAAGACTCCCTTCCCAGGACGGAACTCTGTCCCTCCCTCTTTTGTCTCTTTTTTTTGTCTTTTATATTTTTTCCTACCTCCTTTCGAAGACTTGGGTTGCTTTTCCGGGTGCCTGATGTCCTCTGCCAGCATTCAGAAGTTGTTTTGTGGAATTTATTCGGCTTTTAAATGCTCTTTTGATGAATTTGTGGGGGAGAAAGTGTTCTCCCCTTCCTACTCCTCTGCCAACTTGGCTCCTCCCCCTGCTTATTTAACTTCTATGCAGAGTACATCATGAGAAACACTGGGCTGGAAGAAGCACAAGATGGAATCAAGATTTCTGGGAGAAATATCAATAATCTCAGATATGCAGATGACACCACCCTTATGGCAAAAAGTGAAGAGGAACTGAAAAGCCTCTTGATGAAAGTGAAAGGGGAGAATGAAAAAGTTGGCTTAAAGCTCAACATTCAGAAAACGAAGATCGTGGCATCTGGCCTCATCACTTCATGGCAAATAGATGGGGAAACAGTGTCTGACTTTATTTTGGGGGGCTCCAAAATCACTGCAGATGGTGATTTCAGCCATGAAATTAAAAGATGCTTACTCCTTGGAAGGAAAGTTATGACCAACCTAGATAGCGTATTCAAAAGCAGAGACATTACTTTGCCAACAAAGTTTCGTCTAGTCAAGGCTGTGGTTTTTCCTGTGGTCATGTATGGATGTGAGAGTTGGACTGTGAAGAAGGCTGAGCTCCAAAGAATTGATGCTTTTGAGCTGTGGTGTTGGAGAAGACTCTTGAGAGTCCCTTGGACTGTAAGGAGATCCAACCAGTCCATCCTAAAGGAGATCAGTCCTGGGTGTTCTTTGGAAGGAATGATGCTAAAGCTGAAACTCCAGTACTTTGGCTACCTCATGTGAAGTGGACTCATTGGAAAAGACTCCTGATGCTGGCATGGATTGGGGGCAGGAGGAGAAGGGGACAACAGTGGATGAGATGGCTGGATCGTATCACCGACTCAATGGACATGAGTTTGTGTGAACTCCAGGAGTTGGTGATGGACAGGGAGGCCTGGCGTGCTGTAATTCACGTGGTCGCAAAAAGTCGGACACGAAACTGAACTAAGGTTGATCATAACTTTTCTTCCAAGAAACAAGTCTCTTTTCATTTCATGGCTGAAGTCACCATCTGCAGTGATTTTGGAGCCCAGCAAAATAGTCTGTCACTGGTTCCACTGTTTCCCCACCTGTTTGCCATGAAGTGTTGGGACTAGATGCCATAATCTTAGTTTCCTGAATGTTGAGCTTTAAGTCAACTTTTTCACTCTCCTCTTTCACTTTCATTAAGAGGCTCTTTTGTTTTTCTGCACATTCTGCCATAAGGGTGGTATCATCTGCATATCTGAGGTTATTGAAATTTCTCCCTGCAATCTTGATTCCAGCTTGTGCTTCACCCAGCCCAGCATTTCTCATGATGTACTCTGCATATATGTTAAATAAGCAGGGTGACAATAACAGCCTTGACATACTCCTTTCCCTATTTAGAAACAGTCTGTTGTTCCATGTCCAGTTCTAACTGTTTCTTCCTGACCTGCATACAGATTTCTCAAGAGGCAGGTCAGGTGGTCTGGTATTCCCATCTCGTCAAGAATTTTCCAGTGTTGTGGTCCACACAATCAGAGACTTTGGCAGAGTCAATAAAGGAGAAGTATATATTTTATTGGAACTCTCTTGCTTTTTCACTTTTAGAAGAATGAAAGCAAAAACACATTACACCTAAGGTAAGGGATGTAGCAAACCCTAATAGGCAGCTATATTAAACAATAAATATTGCAGCATAATAAATGCAATAGAGAATAGAAAAACCACAGAGGTACTCAACAAATGAAAATTTCATTGTTCAGAAAGGTCAGAAGTTGACACACCTTTCACGATATTGTTCAAGGGAGGAAGAAGACTCACATCGCTAAAATTAGGAATAGAAAAGGAAAAATCACTACGAACTTTAGAGGAATAAACATAATTGTAAAGGAATACCATGGCACTAATTAGAAAATTTAGATGAAATGGACAAATTTCTAGAAATACACAAATGAGTGAAATTGACTCAAGAAGAAACTGAAAATCTGAGTAGCAAAGAGATAGAATTATTCATTTTTAAACTTCTTACCCACCGCACCTCACAAAAGTCCCCCTACCATACCTACACTCAAAAAGCCTCACTGCTGAATTCTACCAAATATTTAAACTAAAAGTCATGTCAGTTCTCCACACATACATTCTAAATGTATCCATAAAAGTGAAAAGGAACATTTCCCAGCTCATTCTGTGAGGCAGTATTACTTGAATGCCAAAACTAGAGGCCAGTTATTTTGTAGAATTCTCCTCAGCTTTGCTCCATCCAGTGTTTGCTCATGAAGAATATCGTGTTTTGCATCTTTGACAGGAAAATGATGGAATGATACTGTATTCATATCATCTCATTTTATCAAGTGGTTCATGATTTTAGTGTGTCCCAATATTGATGACATTCACTTGGATCACTTGATTAAGGTGATTGCTGTCAAACTTCTCCACTGTCAAGTTACTCTCCCCTATCTTGTAATTAAAACATTCTTTTGTGTTTTAAAGTATATATACATATATATATAATTCCTTACCAAAATTTAGATTTATTAATTTAATTAAATATATTTGATTGATAGCCTCTTATTTTACTAAGGGAATCATGACTTGTCACTATCATTATTTATGTTGATGTTCATATTATTCCAGCCTAGAACAGTGGGAACCTCCTTAAGCCAGGTTCCCTGTCCTTTTGACATCTTTCCATCATTCTTTGAACAATTTGATGCTTTTGGTACAAGGTATTCCAGGCTCATCTTGTACTTTCCCTGACCTTGTCACCCCCCAACTCTTTTGCAACTACCCACTGGAAATGTTGCCATCTTCCTTTAAGCCCTAGTACAAGTTGACCCCTGCAAGCCTCCTTATCCTCTGCCCTGAAGTCATCACAATGGCCACATGGGTTCTGGCTGGGACGGGGCCCTCAATGACGTCAGCAAGGGCCCATCCCTGGCTGGTCCTCAGTCTCCAGGGGCCAAGGCAGACCAGAACACCAGGAACCATTTCCTTTCGTCTCGTCATGTGGTCCCTCAAATGGTTCCTGTGCATTTCCATGGCTGTTACCTGTGTCTACGCCTTAATGTTTACTTCTCTAACAGAGAAAGTCGAAGAAATCCAGGAGAAGTTGGTCTGTGAAGGGCACTTTTTAATTTGGCAGAATCTACAAGAGTATGCCTGAGACTGGTTTGAGATCACGTTGCTCTGGCTTTTCTTCATTGTGCTGATGTATGTGACAGTGAAGTTGGCAGGAGAGAGTGGCAAGAGTAAAATGCAGACTCCTGCTGCCTGTCAGGGCCGTTCATTCGGCTCTCTCAGAAGGAAAAAGGAAAAGTCTTCCTCTGAAGAAGACTATATGTTCCATACCTTAATCCTGCTCGAGATGTACCTTGTGAAATTTGTGTCCAGTGTGCGGAATCTGAAACTCACCACATCAACCGGTGGTAACCACAATCCCCTCAATGTCGAGGTTCCTGCAGACCTATTAGCTCTGGGGAAATGAAGAATCCAACTGAGTGGATTTGTGAGTCAAAGTAGGAGAGGAATTGTTGAGCGTTGACATATTTTATCCAAACTAGTAAAACTATTCTGAAGGGAAAGGAAAAAGCCTCCGATATTTTTTATTTGCTGTATAGTTTTACCTTTTCCAGAATGTCATATAATTGGCTGCATGAAGTGTATAATCTTTTCCAAACTAACTTATTTTACTTAATAACATTCATTCAGGTTACATCCATTTCTTTTTGCAACTTGATAGCTCATTTTGTTTTATTCTTGAATCGTATTCTGTTGTGTTGATGTATCGTAGTTTGTTTATCCAGTTGTCTATTAAAGGACACTTTGGTTGCTTGCAATTTGAGTGTGTGTGTGTGAGAGAGAGAGACAGTGATAATATGAATTAAGCTGTAATAAAACTCATGCACATGTTTTTGTCAAATGAGATTTTTCACATTTAATATAAGAAAATCTTGGCCCAGATATTTGTATAAAAATAAGGAAAACTTTATGCTTCATATATGAGAATGTGAGTGCCAATATTCCCATATGAAATGTGGAATTATCTATCATTTGAAATAGAGCCATCCATTTTCCATGTATCACATATGAACATCTCTGATCAAATTTTCCTAGAGGAAGTATTGAACGTTATGTGTATTACATAGGAAAACCTGGGTGCCAATTTCCCCACATGCAATCTGGAATTCTGTATATTTAAGACATCTATCGAATTCTGTGTACCAATTTTGCGACATAAAATATGGAATTCTGTATATTACAGGCATGAAAATCATTGTGACAGTTTTACTCATAGATATTTTTCTGGAACTCTCTTGCTTTTTCCATGATCCATCGGATGTTGGCAATTTGATCTCTGGTTCCTCTGCCTTTTCTAAAGCCAGCTTGAACATCAGGAACTTCACGGTTCATGTATGGTAAAGCCTGGCTTGGAGAATTTTGAGCATCACTTTACTAGCATGTGAGATGAGTGCAATTGTGTGGTAGTTTGAGCATACTTTGGCACTGCCTTTCTTTGGGATTGCAATGAAAACTGACCATTTCCGGTCCTGTGGCCACTGCTGAGTTTCCCAAATTTGCTGGCATATTGAGTGCATCACTTTCACAACATTGACTTTCAGGATTTGAAATAGCTCAACTGATATTCCATCACCTCCACTAGCTTTGTTCATAGTGATGCTTCCTAAGGCCCACTTGACTTCACATTCCAGGATGTCTGGCTCTAGGTGAGTGATCACACCATCATGATTATCTTAATTGTGGAGATCTTTTTTGTACAGTTCTTCTGTGTATTCTTGACACCTCTTCTTAATATCTTCAGCTTCTGCTAGGTCCATACCATTTCTGTCCTTTATCTAGCCCATCTTTGCATGAAATGCTTCTTTGGTATCTCTAATTTTCTTGAAGAGATCTCTAGTCTTTCCCATTCTGTTGATTTCCTGTATTTCTTTGCATTGATCTCTGAGGAAAGCTTTCTTATTTCTTCTTGCTATTCTTTGTAACTCTGCATTCAGATGTTTATATCTTTCCTTTTCTCCTTTGCTTTTCACTTCTCTTCTTTTCACAGCTATTTGTAAGGCCTCCCCAGACAGCCATTTTGCTTTTTTGCATTTCTTTTCCATGGGGATGGTCTTGATCCCTGTCTCCTGTACAATGTCACGAACCTCCATCCATAGTTCATCAGGCACTCTATCTATCAGATCTAGGCCCTTAAACCTATTTCTCACTTCCACTGTATAATCATAAGGGATTTGATTTAGGTCATACCTGAATGGTCTAGTGGTTTTCCCTACTTTCTTCAATTTAAGTCTGAATTTGGCAATAAGGAGCTCATGATCTGAGCCACAGTATTCCCCCAGTATTGTTTTTGCTGACTCTATAGAGCTTCACCATCTTTGGCTGCAAATAATATAATCAGTCTGATTTTGGTGTTGACCATCTGGTGATGTCCATGTGTAGAGTCTTCTCTTGTGTTGTTGGAAGAGGGTGTTTGCTATGACCAGTGTGTTCTCTTGGCAAAACTCTGTTAGCATTTGCCCTGCTTCATTCCGTATTCCAAGGTCAAATTTGCCTGTTACCCCAGGTGTTTCTGACTTTGTACTTTTGCATTCCAGTCCCTTAATAATGAAAAGGACATTTTTAGGGGGTGTTAGATCTAAAAGGTCTTGTAGGTCTTCATAGAACCATACAACTTCAGCTTCTTCAGTGTTACTGATTGGGGCATAGGCTTGGATTGCCGTGATATTGAATGATTTGCCTTAGAAATGAACAGAGATAATTCTGTCGTTCTTGATATTGATCCAAGTACTGCATTTCACACTCTTTTGTTGACCATGATGGCTACTCCATTTCTTCTACGGGATTCCTGCCCACAGTAGTAGATATAATGGTCATCTGAGTTAAATTCACCCATTCCAGTCCATTTTAGTTCACTGATTCCTAGAATGTCGACATTCACTCTTGCCATCTCCTGTTTGACCACTTCCAATTTGTCTTGATTCATGGACCTAGCATTCCAGGTTCCTATGCAATATTTCTCTTTACAGCATCAGACCTTGCTTCTGTCACCAGTCACATCCACAACTGGGTTTTGTTTTAGCTTTTGCTCCATCCCTTCATTCTTTCTGGAGTTATTTCTCCACTGATCTGCAGCAGCATACTGGGCACCTACTGACCTGCGGAGTTCCTCTTTCAGTATCCTATCATTTTGCCTTTTCATACTGTTCATGGGGTTCTCAAGGCAAGAATACTGAAGTGGTTTGTCATTGCCTTCTCCAGTGGACCACGTTCTGTCAGATCTCTCCACCATGACCCACCCATCTTGGGTGGCCCCACAAGGCATGGCTTAGTTTCATTGTGTTAGACAAGGCTGTGGTCCATGTGATTAGACTGACTAGTTTTCTGTGATTATGGTTTCAGTGTGTCTGCCCTCTGATGCCCTCTCGCAACACCTACCATCTTACTTGGGTTTCTCTTACCTTGGACGTGGTGTATCTCTTCATGGCTGCTCCAGCAAAGTGCAGCCTCTGCTCCTTACCTTGGATAATGGGTGTCTCCTCACCGCCACCCCTCCTGATGTTGAACGTGGAGTAGCTCCTCTCAGCCCTCCTGTGCCCTTGCAGCCACCGCTCCTCGTTGTGGGTTGTTACTTTCGGCTGCCGCCCCTGACCTCGGACGTGGGGTAGCTCCTCTCAGCCGCTCCTGTGCCACCAAAGCCTGAACAACATAGACAGTATATTAAAAAGCAGAGACATTACTTTGCCAACAATTGTCCATCTTGTCAAATAGGTTTGACTAGTGGTTTTTCCAATAGTCATGTATGGAAGTGAGTGTTGGACTATAAAGAAAGCTGAGCACTGAAGAAGTGATGGTTTTGAACTGTGGTGTTGGAGAAGACTCTTCAGAGTCCCTTGGACTGCAGTGAGATCCAATCAGTTCATCCTAAAAGAAATCAGTCCCAAAGGTTAATTGGAAGGACTGATTGTGAAGCTGAAACTTCAATACTTTGGCCACCTGATGAGAAGAACTGACTCATTTAAAAAGACTCTGATGCTGGGAAAGATTGAAGGCAGGAGAAGGGGACGACAGAGGATGAGATGGTTGGATGGCATCACCGACTCCATGGACATAAGTTTGAGTGAACTCTGGGAGTTGATGATGGACAGGGAGGCCTGGCGTGCTGTGATTCATGGAGTCACAAAGAGTCGGACACGACCGAGCAACTGAACTGAACTGAGACACAGAGAAAAGTGATTCCTTGAGCTAGGAGGAAAACGAAAGCAGAGCAAGGATGAGTGCCCCCCTCAACAGATAATCCAGTATTATGGCTCGGCCACATAGCCACAAGACAGGAGTTGGGGATACAGGACCCCCATTTACATGCTCACCAGCACAATCTGACTGCAGGCGGTACTTGAGATTATAACTAATGAAATCGCAACTGCGTTGGAACTGTTGGCACAGCAACAATCCCAGATGAGGACTGCCATCTAGCATAATCCAATAATGGAGGAAGGAGGAGCTTGTGGAAATTCTACCAAACTGACTGTTGCATCCAAATAAGTAACAATGGAAAAGTTGTGACACACATAGCTAAAAATATCGGGAAGACTGCCCATGTTCTGGTTCAGACAATGTTTCTGGTGAAAACAATGATTGGGATTGCCATAGTCATACTCACAGATGTCTGTTTATTTCCTGCTTCATTCCCGTCCTAATAAAAAAGTAACAGGGTTCATTCATAGAAACAGTTGTCAAATGGAGAACAGCCACCTAGCTGTTGCTTTTAAAGGGTTACCAGCCAGTTCTGGATGATGATGTTCTCTGACAGCTTCAGATGCACCCTAAACATCAAGATGGGGGAATGAGATAGAAACCAGATCAAAGCCCCCAATTAAAGTAACAACCTTTTGCTTTCCCTTCCTTTATCTTGTATTAACAGCTGCTGCTCATCAATCACCGCTTACGCATCTGATTTCTTGCTTGCTGGTTATCTCCTTTCCTCGGGAAGTAGGGCTACCTGGGGAAGGGAGGGATCTGAGCTGTTCCAGCGGGAAATCTACAGTGTATAAAAGATACCCAGAACAAAGTTGGGGCACTCAGTCTTTGGAGGCGACTGCACTGAGCCCACACTGGTGCTGAATAAACCTGGCTGTTCTGCATCTTGGAGTGCCTCTTGTCTCTTTTTGATGCCACTGATTCTATAAAAACACTACTGTGTCAATCAGACAACGCATGGCCTACTTTCCCATGGCCTTTCTTTATTTCAAACAGTCCTCAGAAACTTGGCTTGTCTGTGCTTTTGCATTCTATCTGCATTTTCGGTTTTTTTTTTTTTGATAGATTCTTGTATGGCAGAAGGAATTACCATCTTTAGTGGTAGGAAGTCATTTAGCACAACTGGTACAGCTGCAAAAGTGAGAGAAAAGTCCTAATACAAAAATGTAACTTCCAAGTTAGTGCTATCTTCCAGTTGTATAAATAGAGAAGTAGTCAACGAGAAAGAAAATGAAATCTGATTGTTGAGGTCCTTTAATGGACCGGAACCTGGTGGTCTGGAGTTAATGATCAGAAAGTAAAAGAGAGAAAGAAGGTAGCTATTTTCAGCAGAGATAAAATAAAAACTTACAAGTTATCAAGGAAACATGAGGTCATCCATATGAAAGAGAGAGGGTTGTAAATAATCACTTTTACAGTATGGTTTATAAAAAGGAAGAGGGTTGTAAATAGTTACTTGTCACCATATGGAAAAAATAAGGAAGGAAATGCATGCATTCCTATGCCCCTGGGAGTAGTTTGCTATAAGGGACAGAGGATTCATGACAGATCCAAAACAGCACACAGGAAGACTCCTGTTAAATTATTCCTGACAATTCCCCCTTTTATTATATTTGTAAAAAAGGTCCTGACCAATTGAGTTTGTTTAGTATTAACCAACCTTATAGAAAGGCAATGATAAACAACAAATATAATTACTAAGACAAACACCAAAGTTATAGTTCCAGACCCGAAGTTGTGGGTAATACTTTGTCTATGGCTATAACAAAAGGAAGTGGGACACAGGCCTGTATAAAATATGATGATTATAGTGAACGAAATAGTTACTATGACCACGACTGGTCCCTGTGAAATGTCCGGTCCAAGTTCCAAGTTCTTCGGTGCTGGCAGCAGGTTTCCAAATGTCCCATTGTTCAGGCCCACTCTGTTTATCGAGGAGGATCCTAGGACAAGGTGGGGCTAATCCACCGTCAAACCACCCAAGAAGTCCTTTGTCATGGTATTGCTCCATCATCATGTCTGTGACCTTCCATGTCACTTGCGTAACATAGTCACACACCGTGCTGATAATCTCTTCTGAGCAGTTGGATAACCACATACCATGGGGTCCCCAATCAACAATTGTATGATTAGCCACAAACATTAATTTTCCTGATTTGGCTTGACATTTTTCCCAACGAACAGGAGTATATGTAAAGTTCTTATAAGTAAACCCTTTGCATAATGTTGTTTGTTCTTTCCCTAACTCTTTCCCTAAAACTTTCCCTAAAGTCTCAGTAGTATAAACATGGTTCACAGACAAAGAAAGGGCGGTAAATAGTCCAAGCAACATCTGAAAATCCTTTTTGGGAGGCAGAGTGAAAGCCCAAGTTTGTTGGCTAAAATTTATGCACGATTTCTCTGGGCCCAGGCACAATGAAAAGACTTCATAGCCTAAAGAAATGTTAATTTGTTTTCCCTCTTCCCCAGGGTGTGATGGCTCCTTCACATTCCAGGGAGGGGGCATATGGGTGGAGTCATTGGTTGACACGATCGGTCCAATTTAGGACCTGCAATAAAGGGGGGTTGGATAAGCAAGCCCAGCTAAGCCTGATTAGTTAATCAGGCTCAGGCGGGGGTCACACAGACCAACTGAGATTTTCAGGACTCCGAGGCATTTCCTGTTGAGAAACCAGATTTTTATCTTGATTAGTAAGGATTTTTATTTGTTCCCAAGTGGGGAGATCATAAGGGTGATGCCGCCATGGCCCGTATTGGAATTTCTTCCTCCTGGGGTTTTCGTTGTCCCGTCTCCATGTTGAAGGCCGGGTGCCCTCTTGGGTCGAATCTTCCAAAGAGGAAGCCATGTGAGTTCATCAGATCCATCTGGGGAAATACAAGCATACCCCTTTCCCTGTAAGATTAGTTTCCCAGATTTCCGTTGTTTCATTAACCCGTCTTGGTACCAAGTGGGCAGAGGAAGACAGTGTCCTTCAATTCCTTGAAATGCCTTTCTGTTTTTGTTAAGATATTTCCCTGTGGTAAGTTTTAAAAATTTAAAACAAATAAAGCTGTATTAACAGTAGTTATAAGTTTAGAAAATATCTTATGTTGGAATCTAGTAAAGTCTGCTTTAGATAAGGAATACAGTAGTGTTCCTGTGTATTCCCCCTTTTTAAATTTTTTTTTATTTGCAACTTTAGTGTGTGATGTGTTCATTTGACTATGTCTTGTGCCTGTGGATTATAAGGAATACCTGTAATATGTTTAATAGAAAAAGATTGTAAAAATTGTTTAAAGTGTCTAGAAATATAGGCAGGGCCATTGTCTGTTTTTATAGGAGTTCCCATTACAGCAAAACAAGATAGTAAGTGAGTTATAATGTGTTGTGTAGCCTCACTGTGAAGAGGTATGGCCCAAATAAAAAAAGAATTAGTGTCAATACAGACATGCAAAAAAGAAGATGAAGAAAGTTCAGGGCCATGAGTTACATCCATTTGCTATAGTTCATTAGGTTGCAAACTGCAAGGATTAATACCTTGTGTGATGGGTCAAAGATGTAGGGGTCTACAAGTAGAGCAATTACTAACAATTTCTTTAGCCTGGCGGTATGGGATTTTCCATAACTGGTGTAAGGAGCCAGCATTGTTATGCAACAGAGCATGCTGTTTTTCTGGAGTAGCAAAGGAAACCCGTTCATCAGCCTGCTCATTATCATAAGTCATGGGCCAGGAAGACAATATGTGCTCGAATATATGTAATATAAATGGGAGATTGTGGTTTTTAACAACAGATTTTAGTTCGAAAAAGAGTTGTTGAATAATAGGTTGATTGGAGTCTATGGTGGAGGTTTCTATATTTTTTAATACAAAAACAGAATATATAGAGTCAGAGACTATATTAATGGGGTAAGGATGTAGGCAAATAACTTGACTAAGAGCATATAATTCATTTTGTTGAGCAGAATGAACTTTTAGTACAAAAGACTTTATATTCCTTAAGAGACCAGAATGAAGTGTTGGCATTTTTAGTCCTATCTGTATAAAAAAAACCTCAGCCTGTGGTATAGGCTGTGAGCTGGTAATGCGAGAAATAATAAATTCAGTATTTTTGAAGAAATTCCACAGCTTACTAGAAGAATAATGAAATGAAATTTCTCCAAAATATTCCAGAAAAGCTATTGGGAAATCAGGAGAAGTTTGTGATGTGTTCTCAAATTGAGATTTACTGATAGGTATTACAATTTTATGAGGATTAGAGCCAATTAGAATTTTAGTCCTATTTCTTCCATCGATAATGATTAGAGCAGTTAAATCAAGATAGGGTGTGAATGTGGAGAAGGCAATGGCACCCCACTCCAGTACTCTTGCCTGGAAAATCCCATGGATGGAGGAGCCTAGTAGGCTGCAGTCCATGGGGTCGCTAAGAGTCGGACACGACTGAGCGACTTCACTTTCACTTTTCACTTTCATGCATTGGAGTAAGAAATGGCAACCCACTCCAGTGTTCTTGCCTGGAGAATCCCAGGGATGGGGGAGCCTGGTGGCTGCCGTCTATGGAGTCGCACAGAGTCAGACACGACTGAAGTGACTTAGCAGCAGCAGCAGGGTGTAAGTGACTTTATTCCTCTAAAACGGGTATAGATCTATTCTTCTGGGTGTTTTTGTTGGGCAAGAAGTCCTGTGGGAGAATGAAGAGAGGGGGGTACAAATAATTTTAGAAGTAAATCTAGTTTAATGTGAGTAAGAAATTGTTTTTGGGAGGGCAGTCCTAAGATGGTGGAGGAATAGGATGGGGAGACCACTTTCTCCCCCATAAATTCATCAAAAGAATATTTAAACGCTGAGCAAAATCCACAAAACAACCTCTGAATGCTGGCAGAGGACATCAAGCACCCAGAAAAGCAGCCCATTGTCTTTGAAAGGAGGTAGGAAAAATATAAAAGACAAAAAAAAGAGACAAAAGAGTTAGGGACGGAGCTCTGTCCTGGGAAGGGAGTCTTAAAAAGAGAGGTTTCCAAATACCTGGAAACACTCTCACTGCCAAGTCTGTGCCGAGCCTTGGAAGCACAGAGGGCAACATAATGGGGAGGAAAAATAAGTAAATAATTAAAACCCACAGATTACGAGCCCAGTGGTAACTCCCCCAGCAGAGAAGCAGTGCAGACACCTGTGCCCGCCACTAGCAAGCAGGGGCTGGGCAGGGAGGCATGGGCTGCATTGCTTAGAGTAAGGATCGGGCCTGAATGCCCCTGAGGGTAATTAGAGCGAAATAATTTGAGCTAGCAAACCGGACTGTGGGGTAGCTACCACGCGAAAAGCCCTAAGACACCGTGAGGCCAGCTCACAGAACAAAGGGCTGAACAGAACTAGCCGGCTGCAGGCCATCCCCCTCCGGTGACAGGCAGCCAGAGCTGGAAGGGGGCAATCGCAGCCCCCAAGAGACATTATTTACCAAACTGAAAGCAGGCTTCTTTGCTAACTAAGACTTCTTGGGGTTCTGGACAGTCATCCGCCTGAGAATGTGTGCTGGTTGTACACCCAGAAAACCGAGTAGCAGGGACAGGAGATGCGATAAGTCACAGTGACCGCGCTCGCCAAACACCTCATCTCCCGAGCTGCTCAGAGATGGGAAGGACACAAAATGCAGGCCCAACGGAGTCTGCGCCTCTGGGGACTACCCGAGTTCCTGAACCCGAGCGGCTTAGACCTGGGAGGTGCATGCAGCCCAGGGCCAGCCTCAGACGGTTCCCAGCAGAGCAACCTAGAGCCTGAGCTGTGTGGGCAGGGAGGGTGCATGCGCCCTGAGCGGGGACAGGCCCAGTGTGGCTGAAACACTACGAGCACAGGCCAGTGTTATTTGTTTGCAGCGTCCCTCCTTCCCCACAGTGCGACTGAACAAGTGAGCCTAAAAAAGTGTCCACCACCGCCCCCTTGTGTCAGGGAGGAAATCAGACACTGAAGAGACCTGCAAACAGAAGCTAAAACCGAGGGAATAGCCTTGGAAGTCACAGGTGCAATAGATTAAAACCCTGTAGTTAGTACCGACTACATAGGAAGGGGCCTATAGATCTTGAGAAGTATAAGCCAGACCAAGAAACTATCCAAAAATGAACTGACCCCACACTGCCCATAACAACACCAGAGAAATCCTAGATATTTTTTTTACTATTTTAAAAATCATTCTTTTCTTTTTTGTCTTCTTTTTCTTTTCTTTTTCTTTTTTTTCTAACTTAAAAAAAAATTTAAGTCCTCTATTACTCCTTTAATTTTTAAATAACTTTTGTGAATTTTTTTTTCTTCTTCTTCTTCTTTAATTTAATATTGTATTTTTGAAAATCCAACCTCTACTCTAGAATTTTAATCTTAGCTTTTTGATATTTGTTATAAATTTTGCACCTTTAAGAACCCAATCTTCAGTACCTATTTTTATGTTGGAGCGAGATTGCTGGCTTGACTGCTCTCTCCCTCTTTGGACTCTCCTTTCTCTCCACTAGGTCACCTCTGTCTCCTTTCTCCCCTTCTCTTCTGTACCCAACTCTCTGAATCTCTGTGTATTCCAGACGGTGGAGGACACTTAGGGAACTGATTACTGGCTGGATCTGTCTCTCTCCTTTTCATTCCCCCCCTTTAACCTCCTGGCCACCTATGTCTCCTTCCTCCCTCTTCTCTTCTCTGTATAACTGTGTGAACATCTCTGAGCAGTCCAGACTGTGGAGCACACATAAGGAAGTGATTACTGGCTAGCTTGCTCTCTCCTCTTTTGATTCCACCTCATCTCATTCGGGTCACCTCTAACTCCCTCCTCCCTCTTCTCTTCTCCATGTAACACTGTGAGCCTCTCTGGGTGTCCCTCACTGTGGAGAAACTATTCATCTTTAACCTAGATGTTTTATCAATGGTGCTGTATAGATGGAGAAGTCTTGAGACTACTGTAAAAATAAGACTGAAAACCAGAAGGAGGAGGCTTAAGTCCAAATCCTGAGAATACCATAGAACACCTGACTCCAGGGAACATTAAGCGATAGAAGCTCATCAAACGCCTCCATACCTACACTGCAACCAAGCACGACCCAAGGGCCAACAAGTCCCAGAGCAAGACATATCACACAAATTCTCTGGCAACACAGGAACACAGCTCTGAACTTCAATATACAGGCTGCCCAAAGTCACTCCAAATCCACTGACATCTCATAACTTGTTACTAGACACTTCATTGCACTCCAGAGAGAAGAAATCCAGCTCCACCCACCAGAACACTGACACAAGCATCCCTAACCAAGAAACCTTGACAAGCCACCCGTATAACCCCACCCACAGCAAGGAAACTCCATAATAAAGAGAACTCCACAATCTGCCAGAATACAGAAAAGCTACCCCAAACTCAGCAATATAAACAAGATGAAGAGACAGAGGAATACCCAGCAGGTAACGGAACAGGAAAATGCCCACCAAACCAAACAAAAGAGGAAGAGATAGGGAATCTACCTGATAAAGAATTCCAAATAATGATAGTGAAAATGATCCAAAATCTTGAAATAAAAATGGAATCACAGATAAATAGCCCAGAGGCAAGGATGGAGAAGATGCAAGAAAGGTTTAACAAAGACCTAGAAGAAATTTTTAAAAAGTCAATATATAATGAATAATGCAATAAATGAGATAAAAAAACACTCTGGAGGAAACAAATAGTAGAATAACAGAAGCAGAAGATAGGATTAGTGAATTAGAAGATAGAATGGTAGAAATAAATGAATCAAAGAGGAAAAAAAGAAAAACAAATTAAAAGAAATGAGGACAATCTCAGAGACCTCCAGGAAAATATTAAATGCCACAACATTCAAATCATAGGAGTCCCAGAAGAAGAAGACAAAAAGAAGGACCATGAGAAAATACTTGAGGAGATAATAGTTGAAAACTTCTCTAAAATGGGGAAGGAAATAATCACCCAAGTCCAAGAAACCCAGAGAGTCCCAAACAGGATAAACCCAAGGCGAAACACCCCAAGACACATATTAATCAAATTAACAAAAATCAAACACAAATAACAAATATTAAAAGCAGCAAGGGAAAAACAACAAATAACACACATGGGGATTCCCATAAGGATAACAGCTGATCTTTCAATAGAAACTCTTCAGGCCAGGAGGGAATGGCAGGGCATACTGAAAGTGATGAAAGAAAATAACCTACAGCCCAGATTACTGTAGCCAGCAAGGATCTCATTCAAATATGAAGGAGAAATCAAAAGCTTTTCAGACAAGCAAAAGCTGAGAGAATTCAGCACCACCAAACCAGCTCTCCAACTAATGCTAAAGGATCTTCTCTAGACAGGAAACACAGAAAGGGTGTATAAACTCAAACCCCAAACAATAAAGTAAATGGCAACGGGATCATACTTATCAATAATTACCTTAAACGTAAATGGGTTGAATGCCCCAACCAAAAGACAAAGATTGGCTGAATGGATACAAGAACAAGACCCATATACATGTTGTCTACAAGAGACCTACCTCAAAACAGGGGACACATACAGACTGAAAGTGAAAGGCTAGAAAAAGATATTCCACACAAATCGAGACCAAAAGAAAGCAGGAGTAGCAATACTCATATCAGATACAATAGACTTTAAAACAAAGGCTGTGAAAAGAGACAAAGTAGGACACTACATAATGATCAAAGGATCAATCCAGGAAGAATATATAACAATTATAAATATATATGCACCCAACATAGGAGCACCACAATATGTAAGACAAATGCTAACAAGTATGAAAGGGGAAATTAACAATAACACAATAATAGTGGGAGACATTAATACCCCACTCACACCTATGGATAGATCAACTAAACAGAAAATTAACAAAGAAACACAAACCTTAAATGATACAACAGACCATTTAGACCTAATTGATATCTATAGGACATTTCACCCCAAAACAATGAATTTCACCTTTTTTTCAAGTGCACATGGAACCTTCTCCAGGATAGATCACATCCTGGGCCATAAATCTAGCCTCGGTAAATTCAAAGAAATTTAAATCATTCCAAGCATCGTCTCTGATCTCAATGCAGTAAGATTAGATCTCAATTACAGGAGAAAAAAATACTAAAAATTGCAAAATATGGAGGCTGAACAACACACTGCTGAATAATCAACAAATTACAGAAGAAATCAAAAAAGAAATCAAAATATGCATAGAAATGAATGAAAATGAAAACACAAGAACTCATGGGACACTGTAAAAGCAGTGCTAAGGGGAAAGTTCATAGTAATACAGGCATACCTCAAGAAATCAAAATATGCATAGAAATGAATGAAAATGAAAACACAACAACCTATGGGACACTGTAAAAGCAGAGCTAAGGGGAATATTCATAGCAATACAGGGATACCTCAAGAAACAAGAAGAAAGTCAAATAAATAACCTAACTCTACACCTAAAGCAACTAGAAAAGGAAGAAATGAAGAACCCCAGGGTTAGTAGAAGGAAAGAAATCTTAACAATTAAGGTAGAAATAAATGCAAAAGAAATAAAGGACACCATAGCAAAAATCAACAAAGCCAAAAGCTAGTTCTTTGAAAGAATAAATAAAACTGACAAACCATTAGCCAGATTCATCAAGAAACAAAGGGAGAAAAATCAAATCAATAAAATTAGAAATGAAAATGGAGAGATCACAACAAACAACACACAAATAAAAAGGATCATAAGAGAATACTATCAGCAATTATATGCCAATAAAATGGACAACTTGAAAGAAATGGACAAATTCTTAGAAAAGTACAATTTTTCAAAACTGAACCAGGAAGAGATAGAAAAATTTAACAGATCCAAAACAAGCATGGAAATTGAAATTGTAGTCAGAAATCTTCCAGCAAACAAAAGCCCAGGTCCAGACAGCTTCACAGCTGAATTCTACCAAAAATGTAGAGAAGAGCTAACACCTATCCTACTCAAACTCTTCCAGAAAATTGCAGAGGAAGGTAAACTGCCAAACTCATTCTATGAGGCCACCATCACCCTAATACCAAAACCTGACAAAGATCACACAAAAAAAGAAAACTACAGGTCAATATCACTGACGAACATAGATGCAAAAATCCTTAATATAATTCTAGCAGTCAGAATCCAAAAACACATTAAAAATATCATACACCACGACCAAGTGGGGTTTATCCTTGGGATGCGAGGATTCTTCAATATCTGCAAATCAATCAATGTAATACATCACATTAACAAATTGAAAAATAAAAGCCATATGATTATCTCAATAGATGAAGAGAAAGCCTTTGATAAAATTCAACATCCATTTATGATAAAAACTCTCCAGAAAGCAGGAATAGAAGGAACATACCTCAACATAATAAAAGCTATATATGTCAAACCCACAGCAAACATTATCCTCAATGGTGAAAAATTGAAAGCATTTCCCCTAAGGTCGGGAAGAAGACAAGGGTGCCCACTCTTACTACTATTATTCAACAGAGTTTTGGAAGTTTTGGCCACAGCAATCAGAGCAGAGAAAAAAATAAAAGGAATCCAAATTGGAAAAGAAGAAGTAAAACTCTCACTGTTTTCAGATGACATGATCCTCTACATAAAAAACCCTAAAGACTCGACCAGAAAATTACCAGAGCTAATCAATAAACATAGTAATATTGCAGGATATAAAATCAACACACAGAAATCCCTTGCATTCCTATACACCAATAATGAGAAAATAGAAAGAGAAATTAAGGAAACAATTCCATTCAGCATTGAAACAAAACGAATAAAATAGGAATATATTTACCTAAAGAAACTAAAGACCTATATATCAGATCAGATCAGATCAGTCGCTCAGTCATGTCCCACTGTTTGCGAGCCCATGAATCGCAGCACGCCAGGCCTCCCTGTCCATCACCAACTCCCGGAGTTCACCCAGACTCACGTCCATGGAGTCAGTGATGCCATCCAGCCAACTCATCCTCTGTCGTCCCCTTCTCCTCCTTCCCCCAATCCCTCCCAGCATCAGAGTCTTTTCCAATGAGTCAACTCTTCGCATGAGGTGCCCAAAGTACTGGAGTTTCAGCTTTAGCATCATTCCTTCCAAAGAAATCCCAGGGCTGATCTTCAGAATGGACTGTTTGGATCTCCTTGCAGTCCAAGGGACTCTCAAGAGTCTTCTCCAACATCACAGTTCAAAAGCATCAATTTTTCGGCGCTCAGCCTTCTTCACAGTCCAACTCTCACATCCATACATGACCACACGATAAACCATAGCTTTGCCTAGACGAACCTTTGTTGGCAAAGTAATGTCTCTGCTTTTGAATATGCTATCTAGGCTGGTCATAACTTTCCTTCCAAGGAGTAAGCGTCTTTTAATTTCGTGGCTGCAGTCACCATCTGCAGTGATTCTGAAGCCCAGAAAAATAAAGTCTGACACTGTTTTCACTGTTTCCCCGTCTATTTCCCATGAAGTGGTGGGACTGGATGCCATGATCTTCGTTTTCTGAATGTTGAGCTTTAAGCCAACTTTTTCACTCTCCACTTTCACTTTCATCAAGAGGCTTTTAAGTTCCTCTTCACTTTCTGCCATAAAGTGGTGTCTTCTGCATATCTGAAGTTATTGATATTTCTTCCGGCAATCTTGATTCCAGTTTGTTTTGCTTCCAGTCCAGCTTTTCTCATGATGTACTCTGCATATAAATTAAATAAACAGGGTGACAATATACAGCCTTGATGAACTCCTTTTCCTATTTGGAACCAGTCTGTTGTTCCATGTCCAGTTCTAACTGTTGCTTCCTGACCTGCATACAAATTTCTCAAGAGGCAGATCAGGTGGTCTGGTATTCCCATCTCTTTCAGAATTTTCCACAGTTTATTGTGATCCACACAGTCAAAGTTTTGGCATAGTCAATAAAGCAGAAATAGATGTTGTTCTGGAACTCTCTTGCTTTTTTGATGATCCAGTGGATGTTGACAATTTGATCTCTGGTTCCTCTGCCTTTTCTAAAACCAGTTTGAACATCAGGAAGTCCACGGTTCACATACTGCTGAAGCCTGGCTTGGAGAATTTTGAGCATTACTTTCCTAGCGTGTAAGATGAGTGAAATTGTGTGGTAGTTTGAGCATTCTTTGGCATTGCCTTTCTTTGGGATTGGAACGAAAACTGACCTTTTCCAGTCCTGTGGCCACTGCTGAGTTTTCCAAATTTTCTGGCATATTGAGTGCAGCACTTTCACAGCATCATCTTTCAGGATTTGAAATAGCTCAACTGGAATTCCATCACCTCCACTAGCTTTGTTCATAGTGATGCTTTCTAAGGCCCACTTGACTTCACATTCCAGGATGTCTGGCTCTAGCTGAGGGATCACACTATCGTGATTATCTTAGTCATGGGGATCTTTTTTGTATAGTTCTTCTGTGTATTCTTGCCACCTCTTCTTAATATCTTCTGCTTCTCTTAGGTCCATACCATTTCTGTCCTTTATAGAGCTCATCTTTGCATGAAATGTTCCTTTGGTATCTCTGATTTTCTTTAACAGATCTCTAGTCTTACCCATTCTGTTTTTTTCCTCTATTTCTTTGCATTGATTGCTGAAGAAGGCTTTCTTATCTCTTCTTGCTATTCTTTGGAAGTCTGCATTCAGATGCTTATATCTTTCCTTTTCTCCTTTGCTTTTCACTTCTCTTCTTTTCACAGCTATTTGTAAGGCCTCCCCAGACAGCCATTTTGCTTTTTCGCATTTCTTTTCCATGGGGATGATCTTGATCCCTGTCTCCTGTACAATGTCACGAACCTCTATCCATAGTTCATCAGGCACTCTATCTATCAGATCTAGGCCCTTAAATCTATTTCTCACTTCCACTGTATAATCATAAGGGATTTGATTTAGGTCATACCTGAATGGTCTAGTGGTTTTCCCTACTTTCTTCAATCAAGTCTGAATTTGGCAATAAGGAGTTCATGGTCTGAGCCACAGTCAGCTCCTGGTCTTGTTTTTGCTGACTGTATAGAGCTTCTCCATCTTTGGCTGCAAAGAGTATAATCAATATGATTTCAGTGTTGACCATCTGGTGATGTCCATGTATAGTGTCTTCTCTTGTGTTGTTGGAAGAGGGTGTTTGTTATGACCAGTGCATTTTCTTGGCAAAACTCTATTAGTCTTTGCCCTGCTTCACTGCATATTCCAAGGCAAAATTTGCCTGTTTCTCCAGGTGTTTCTTGACTTCCTACTTTTGCATTCCAGTCCCCTATAATGAAAAGGACACCTTTTTTTGCATGTTAGTTCTAAAAGGTCTTTTAGGTCTTCATAGAACCGTTCAACTTCAGCTTCTTCAGCGTTACTGGTTGGGGCATAGACTTGAATTACTGATATTGAATGGTTTGCCTTAGAAAGGAACAGAGATCATTCTGTCGTTTTTGAGATTGCATCCAAGTACTGCATTTCACACTCTTTTGTTGACCATGATGGCCACTCCATTTCTTCTGAGGGATTCCTGCCCACAGTAGTAGATATAATGGTCATCTGAGTTAAATTCACCCATTCCAGTCCATTTCAGTTCGCTAATTCCTAGAATGTTGACATTCACTCTTGCCATCTCTTGTTTGACCACTTCCAATTTGTCTTGATTCATGGACCTGACATTCCAGGTTCCTATGCAATATTGCTCTTTACAGCATCGGACCTTGCTTCTATCACCAGTCACATCCACAGCTGGGTATTGTTTTTGCTTTGGCTCCTTCCCTTCATTCTTTCTGGAGTTATTTCTCCACTGATCTCCAGTAGCATATTGGGCACCTACTGACCTGGGGAATTTCTCTTTAAGTATCCTATCATTTTGCCTTTTCATACTGTTCATGGGGTTCTCAAGGCAAGAATATTGAAGTGGTTTGTCATTCCCTTCTCCAGTGGACCACATTCTGTCAAATCTCTCCACAATGACCCGCCCATCTTGGGTTGCCCCAAGGACATAGCTTAGTTTCATTGAGTTAGACAAGGCTGTGGTCCTAGTGTGATTAGATTGACTAGTTTTCTGTGAGTATGGTTTCAGTGTGTTTGCCCTCTGCTGCCCTCTTGCCACACCTACCGTTTTACTTGGGTGTCTCTTACCTTGGACGAGGGGTATCTCCTCACCGCCGCCCTTCCTGACCTTCAATGTGGGATAGCTCCTTTAGGCCCTCCTGCGCCCGCACAACCACAGCTCCTTGAACATGGGGTTGGTCCTCCCAGCCACTGCCCCTGGCCTCGGTTATGCCCAACTCTGTGCGACCCCATAGACAGCAGACCACCTGGCTCCTCCGTCCCTGGGATTCTCCAGGCAAGAACACTGGAGTGGGTTGCCATTTCTTTCTCCAATGCATGAAAGTGAAAAGTGAAAGTGAAGTTGCTCAGTCGTATCTGACTCTTAGCGACCCCATGGACTGCAGCCTACCAGGCTCCTCCATCCATGGGATTTTCCAGGCAAGAGTACTGAAGTGGGGTGCCATTGCCTTCTCCGAATGTCTGTTAGGAGATGCCATTTGTTAGATTTCTTTTTTATAACAAAAATAGGAGACTTCCAAGGAGAACAAGATTCCTCAATATGCTTTAATTCTAGTTGTGTATCTATAAGTTGCTTAGACGCCTGTAATTTCTCTTTCATGAGGGGCCACTGCTGTGTCCAAATAGGCTTGTCATTCTTCCAAGTTATTTTAATAACTGTATTTGTTAAATGAGCAGTGGCCCCTAGGAAAAATGTGGAATGTATATCTGAGTTTGCCATTGCATAAGTCCCTTCCTATTAGATTAAGGGGTGCATCTATCACATAAGGTTTTAATGTTGCAGGTTGGCCTTCTGGTCCCTCACATGGATAAATTTGAGTACTCTGATAAACCTCTTGTACTTTGGTTTGAGAAATCCCTGCAATTTGGCAAGAAATTTTTTGTACAGACCAGGATTTGGGCCATAAATGTTTGGAAATAATAGTAATATCAGATCCAGTGTTGAGGAGACCAGAAAATCTTTTACCATTAATTTTGATATTTACAGTCGGTTGGGCAAATTCAGATACTAATGATCTCCAAAAGGACTGTTTTTGATCTGTATTGCCAAATCCACCCATCTGTACATCACTAGAGGAGTTAATAGAAATGTAAGGTAAAATAAGTAATTGAGCAATTTTATCCCCCTTTTTGAATTGCTATAAAATCTGAGATGACATAATTTGAATTTCTCTTTTATAGTCTGAATCAATTACTCTAGGGTGAACAGTAATTTCTTCAGAAGTCAAACTAGATAGGCCAAGTAAGAGAGCAAAGGTTTGTGGGGGCAGGGGTCCAAAAAGTCTGGTAGGTATTCTAGAGGGGAAATTTCCTTTCCATGAGAACCTAGGTAAGAAAAGGAGGCCTCATTTGAAACTGAAAGCCTCTTTTCAAGAGGAAGTGGGTGTGTTGGTTTTCTAGGGTTGCCAGAACAATGAGAACCATGCCAGGTAGCTTAAAACGATGTTTTCTCAAGCTTCTGGGGATCAAATCAATAATCAAAGGGTCAGGAGATTTGTTCTGTTCTGGACTGTGTCATCCAGAATTTTCTGGCTTTGTCCACACAGTAATGTCTCTGTGTTGTCTGTGACTGATCTCCTTTTCTTATAAAGAATCAGTTGTATTAACCCAACTACCTAATTAGAGGCCCTATTTCCAAATAGTGTCAGAAGAAATGACAATCTACTCACATTTTAATGAAATATAATGTACAGAGAGTTATGTCTTCAGCATACACATTTTGAGAGACTACAATTTATTCATAATATTGATTTTCTTCTCTCAACTTGGTACTGCTATATATTCATCTGTCTCCCAAAGCTCACCCCACTAACCAGGTAGCCCAAACTCAGAAAGCAGCTGCTTAAGAAAAAATGGGTTGTTTGGGAGTAATACAGATGAAAACAAAATTCAAAATTTCTTTTCAATCTAGAAATCCTCTCCACAAAGACATAATGGATGGGAAACATTTCTATTATTGAATAAGTATTAAACCATAATGTGATGCACATGATAAGGAAACTACCAAAAGACTGAAAAGAGAAAAGAGATACAATAAATATGTTTCCTAGAAAACTGTTGACTACGCTAAAGCCTTTGACTGTGTGGGTCGCAACAAACTGTGGCAAATTCTTAAAGAGTTGGAAATACCAGACCACATTACCTGCCTCCTGAGACATCTGTATGCAGGTTAAGAAGCAAGAGTTAGAACTAAACATGGAACAGATTGGGAAAGGAGCACGTCAAGCCTGAATATCGTCATCTTGCTTATTTAACTTAAATGCAGATTGCTGCTACTGCTAAGTCACTTAAGTCATGTCCGACTCTGTGTGACCCCATAGACAGCAGCCCACCAGGCTCCCCCATCCCTGGGATTCTCCAGGCAAGAACACTGGAGTGGGTTGCCATTTCCTTCTCCAATGCATAAAAGTGAAAAGTGAAAGGGAAGTTGCTCAGTCATGTCCGACTCTTCGCAACCCCATGGACTGCAGCCTACCAGGCTCCTCTGTCCATGGGATTTTCCAGGCAAGAGTACGGGAGTTAAATGCAGATTACATCATGGGAAATGCAGGACTGGATGACATACAAGCTGGAATCAAGATTGCAGGTAGAAATATCAATAACCTCAGATACCCAGATGAGAATTTAATGGCAGAAAGCGAAGAGAAACTAAAGAGTCTCTGGTTTAAAATGAAAGAGGAAACTGAGAAAAGCTGATTTAAAACTCAACATTCAAAAAACTAAGATCACGGCATTCGGTCCCATCACTTCCTGGCAATAGATGTGGAAACAAAGGAAACAGTGACAGACTTTATTTTCTTGGGCTCCAAAATCACTGCAGAAGGTGACTGCAGCCATGAAATTAAAAGAGTTTTGCTGTTTTGAGGAAATCCTATGGCACACCTAAATAGCATGTTAAAAAACAGACCCGTTATTTACCAACAAAGTTCCATATATTCAATGCTATGGTTTTTGCAGTAGTCATGTATAGATGTAGAGTTGGACCATAAGGAATGCTGAGCACCAAAGAATTGATGCTTTTGAACTGTGGTGTTGGAGAAGACTCTTGAGAGTTGCTTGAACTGTAAGGAGATCCAACCAGTCCATCCTAAAGGATATCAGTCCTGGGTGTTCATTGGAAGGACCGATGTTGAAGCTGAAACTCCAATACTTTGGCCACCTGATTCGAAGAGCTGACTCATTTGAAAAGACCCTGATGCTGAGAAAGATTGAAGGCAGGAGGAGAAGGGGACGACAGAGGATGAGATGGTTGGATGGCATCACCGACTCGATGGACATGGCTTTGGGTGGACTCTGGAGTTGGTGATGGACAGGAAGGCCTGGCGTGATGGAATTCATGGGGTCGCAAAGAGTTGGACAGGACTGAGCGACTGAACTGAACTGAACTGAGTGACTAAATTGAACTCAATGATGTACCCATGGGTTAGTTAGAAAAACAATTTCAGAACATTGGAGTTTAAAGAGAGCATTGTCTTACAGGGCCATGCAAGGAGATGGTTGGCTTATGCCTTTAAAAATCCTGAACTTCCCAAAAGCTTTCAAGAATGCCCACTTATACAAAACTTGTGGGAGGGATGTGATTAGCTGTGACAAACATCTTGCTTTCAGATATTCTATTCTTGAAGAAAAGTCACAGTTAGGTAACTGTATTCCTGTAAACCTCTAGCAAAACAAATATTATTCTCAATGTTGAAAGGTCAGATTCTAAGCTTGACTTTCACACTCCAAGGTCCTGTTTAGGAGGAGGGGGTTCCTGAGCAAGCTGATTATCTTGTCTGAGAGCATTCATCCAGGACCCTGTCTTGGTCCTCCCCCTCGTGGCCAGTCACAACTGAAGAGGCAGCTCTCAGTCTCTGGGCCCTCCTCTTACCAAGGTCCCCATATCCTGCCCAGCCACCTTAAATGAGGGAGCCAGGTGCCCAGCCCACAGCTGCCCTGTCTTCTCAGTCTACCCTAATTGTGGGGGCGGGGGGAGGGCAGGGGCTGGGTTCTGTAGACTCTGACCCAGTCAGATTGCCACAGGAATTAAGTCATGGAGGTGGGGATGGCAGGTAGGTTGCCTATTTCTCTGAACCCTGGGCCAGGCCAGTGAATAGCTCTAGTAAGGTCTCTGGACCTCTGCAAGACTCGGCCTTTAGCCTGTCCCCAGGCTCCAGACCTTGCTACCCAGACAGACCAAGGCCAGAGCACCTGGAGGGCCATGGGCAAAGGCTGAAATATATCTTTTACTACACTCTGCTGAGAGGCTGACTATTGGTGGACCTGGTCTTCTAACTTCTATGGTCTTTAGCTAAGGACGGCAGCTCCATGCCCTTCTTGCCCTTATTACAGTATCTTCCTTGGTGAGATTATTCAAACTTTGACTGAAAGTTGGTAACTTAGACCATCATGGTCTATTTCCACTGGCCCCAGATAATCACATTCTACTCTGTTTCTATAATTCAGGTAAATTAACTAACAATATCATGTGATGATACAGTTTTTTATCTTCCTCTAACTGAAATATTATACTTAAAAAGCATAATGTTCCCTAGGATATATATATATATTGCAAATGGGGGAACCATTTATTCATTCACTGCTGGAGCCATAGTTGAATTGTAATGTATTTAAAAGAATTTTTATTGGAATGGAGTGCTTTACTACCTTGTATTAGTTTCTGTTGTACATCAAAGTCAATCTATTATAGGCATACATAGATCCCTTCATTTTTTGGATTGCCTTCCCATTTAGGTCACCACAGAGCACTGAGTAGAGTTTCTTCCACTGTTTTCTTTTTTTAATTCAAATTATTTGTTATAACTGGAGGATAATTACTGTACAATACTGTGATTTTTTTTTTTTTGCCATATATCAACATTAATGAGCCATAGGTATACATGTGTCCCACACATCCTCAAGCCCCACTCACCTCCCTCCCCAGCCTATTCCCATGGGTTGTTCCAGAGCACTGGTTTTGAATGCCCTGCTTTGTGCATATATAGACCTGAATGATGATTTTCCTGCATGAAATGTGAAATTTTCTCTATATCACATATGAGTTATGGGTGTAGATTTTTCTACATTAAATTTGAAATCTGTATTTATGTTTAGAAATCTAGCTGTATATTTTTGTCATGATAGATGGACCATTGTATGTTTCACATCTGGATATCTCTGCACTCTTTTTCCTGCATAAATATGGAATGCTGTATATTTCACATAGGAAAATTTGAACACATATTTTCATGAATAAAGTATGGAATATTTTGCAGTTTTGTAAGGAAAATCTCAGTTAAGATTTTCGGACATGGAGTATATAATTCTCCATAGCTCAAATATGAAACAGTGAGGCAAATTTTCATTACTGAAGTAGAAAATTTGTACATTTAATAAATGATCATCTAGGTACATGAAAGTTGGTATATTTCATATTTCACATAAAGAAATATGGACACGGATTTCCTTGTTTTGGGATACTCTATATTTCACATATGAAAATATGGGTGCTGATGTTTCTACATTAAATATGTAACTCTCTATATTTCCCATTTGAAAATCTAGACACAGGTTTTCCTGCATGAAACATGCAATATGCTATATGAAAATCTGGAAAAAGGCTTTCCTGCTTAAATATTGAATGTTTTACTTTACACTTATACAATCTATGTGCACATTCTGCACATGATATATGGAATTCTCTGTGTTTAACTTTGGAAAATATAGACATTCATTAACCTACATTAAATGTTAAATTCTCTATAGAACTCATACTAAAATATTAGCATGGGTTTTGTGGGCCTAGATTTTCAACTGTGAAAATATGTAATTCTGTATGATTCACATGTGGAAATCTGAGTGCAAATTTTCTTAAATGAAGTATGAAATCATGTATATCTCACAGATGATAAGTGTAGATTTTCTGCTATATTGCTATATGGGATTCTGCATATTTCATACAAGAAAACCTTAATTATGATTTTTTTGACATAAAATATGTAATTCTAATTTCATATATAGATATCTGGGAACAGATTTTACTACATGAACTATGAAATTTCTATATTTCACATACAGAAATCACGCATCACATATGAAATTTTTCATGTTTTTTATGTGGAAATCTAAGTACAGATATTTTAGAAAATATATGGAACTCTCTATATTTCCCAAGTAAAAACAAGATGAGGAATTTTTGAGATGAAATATGGATTTATTTTCACTTCTCATATGAAAACCAGGGTACAGATTTTCTTACATGGCATATTAACTGTATATATTTTAGGTATGAAAATTTGAGTTCAGATTTTTTACATGAAATATGGAATTTTCTATGTTTCAAATATGGAAATCTTACCTTAGATATGCTTCTATGAAGTACAGAATCCCTATATTACCTATATGACATGTGGACCCTGATTTTGCTCCGTAGTATGTGCAATCTGCTACATGTCATGTATAAGTATCTTGGTTTAGATTTTCCCACATGAAATACGGAATTCTCTGTGTTTGTCTTATTAAAATATGAAGACAGGCTAAATTTATGAAAGATGGAATTCTTTACATTTCACATTTGAAAATCTAGCTGTAGATTTTCTACATGAAATATGAAATTCTGTACATTTCTTGTATTAACATATTAGTGCAGATTTTCCTGATTAAAATATGGAATACTATATATTTCATATAGGAAAGCCTGAATGATGACTTTCTTACAGCAAATATGTAACTTTCTATATTTCATACATGAAAATATGGGTGCAGATTTTTCTACATAAAGTATGAAATCTGTATTTCATGTTTGAAAATCCAGCTATATATGTTTGCTCATGATATATAGAATATTGTATGTTTCCCATATGGATATATGTGCACATATTTTCCTGCATGAATAGGGAATTCTGTATTATTCACATAGGAAAATTTGAGCATACATTCTCCTGCTGAGTTAGGAATTCTACTTTCATAAATGAATTTATCAATTAAATTTTCTGATGAGATATCCAATTCTCTATAGTTCAAATATGAAATTCCAGAAGCAAATATTCATTCCAGAAATACAAAATCTGTACATTTCACAAGTGAAAACCTAGATAGAGGTTGTTTTACATGATGTGTGGTACTCTTAACATTTCATATAAAAGATCTGAGCACAGATTTCCTTGATTTAAATATAGACTAATCTATATTTCACATATGAAAATATGGGCGTTGTGTGTTCTACAGTATATGTATTTCTCTATATTTCATAAATGAAATGTTAAATTTTTCATATTACATTTATAAATATTGGTTGCACATTTTCCTACATGGTATATGGAATTCTCTGTGTTTAGCATATGAAAATATAGACATTTATTTTCCTAAATATTAAATTCACTAAACTTCACATATTAAAATATTAGAATGGGTTTTGTAGGCATAGATTCTCAAATATGAATGGGGAATTTTGTTTTCCGTGTGGACATCACATTAGAAGTTTTCCTAAATGAAATATGTGAAAATCTTAATTAATATTTTATTACATAAATATGTAACTGTCTATATTTCTTTTTTTTTCTCTTTTTTTTTCTTTTTCTTTTTTTTTTTATTCTTTTTAATTTAAAAAAAATTATACATGTGTTCCCCATCCTGAACCCTCCTCCCTCCTCCCTCCCCATACCATCCCTCTGGGTCATCTATATTTCACATCATACAACACTGGGAAAAACTTTATCTACATGAAATATGAAATCTCTACTTTTCATATATATTAATCAGTGAACAGGTTTTCATACATGCAATAAGAAAGTTTTCATCTTTGATATAAGGTCATCCCTTCTCAGATATTCATACCAAAAAATACTGAACTCTATATTTCATATATGAAAATACAGTTGCCAATTTTCCCACATGAAATGTGGAATTCTCTACATATCACATTTGAAACCTGGCCACCCACTTACCACAAAATATGAAATCTTCTATATATCATATATGAAAATCTCTGTTCAAATTTTCCTCTAGGAAGTACTGAACATTATGTATGGCACACGTGAAAAACTGGGTGCTAATTTACCCACGTGTAATCTGGAATTGTGTATATTTTGGATGTGAAAATCTGTGCATCGATATTACTACCTAAAATATGGAATTCGGTATATTTCACATATGAAAATCAGGGTGAAATTTTACTCAGTTAAAAATGGAATTCTGTATATTTTACATATGAAAATGTCAGTGCTGAATTTACCTCATGAAATATTGAACTTTTTGTATTTCACTTTATGAAAATCTGTATGCTGAGTTTCTTACATGAAATATGGTCTTTTCTATACTTCATATATGAAAATCTGGGTGGTGATCCTTACATCAAATATGAAAATCTCTATATTTCACAGATGTAAATCATGGCTTTAGTTGTCTTCAGATATGGAGAACCGATATGGTATTGGAGTTATCTCTGTTTCACAAGTGAAAATATGTGCACCACTGATTTTTCATGAAATATGGAATTCTTTGTATTTCTTATATCAAAATCTAGGCTTGAGCACTCTTTCATGGAAGTTAGAGTTCTGTATATTTCACATTTGAAGATCAGAATGGGTATTTTCCTATAAGAAATATGAAATCACTGTATTTCATGTGAACCACTGGTTCTTCAAGTACTGACACATTTGTTCCCTGTTTGTGTCCCTGTGCCTTGCACATGCGTGTGTACAGGTGTGTGCTTATGTTACCTGTGTTTGCGTGTGTGTGCATGGGCCCAGCCCCCTGCTGACACAGGAGATGAAGTCGAAAGAACATGAGATGTCTAACGAATAGAGGAGACAGGAGACGTCCACAGACTAGGGGAGACTGGTCCACGCATCTCTGCAGTGCCCTTGTCCAGGACAAGAATGAGCAAAGGATGGCCAGTGACAACTCTGGGTAGTGAGTCCACAAATCTGCAATTACCTCAGGAGACAAAGGCAAGCTCACAAATTCTGCTGTGCTGTTGTGTGTGTTTGTATCCATAAGAAGGTTTGGAGGGGTTGCAGATTCACTCAGCATAAATTAACTGGTGTGGGGCTCTAAAATCATTATCTGTGGACCCCTGTCTGTGGGGGCATTGGCTCTGATTAAAACTCTTCAAGAAATGGACAAAAAAGGAACCTATCTCAACATAGTAAAGGCCACATATATTAAGCACACAACAAATATTCTCAATGGTGAAAAACTGAAAGCATTCCTCCTAAGATCAGGAACAAGACAAGGCTGTTCACTTTCACCACTATTATTCAGCATAGCTCTGGAAGTCCTAGCTACAATAAATAGAGAAGAAAAAGAAACAAAAGGAATCCAGATCAGAAAAGAAGAAGTATAGCACTCACTGTTTGCAGATGACGTGATGCTGTACATAGAGAACCATGATACTATCAGAAAATTACTAGAGCTAATCAGTGAATTAGCAAAGTTGCAGGGTAAAAAATAAATACACAGAAATCATTTGCCTTCCTATATACTAACAATGAAAAATCAGAAAGAGAAATTAAGGAATCAATTCCATTCATCACTGCAACAAAAAGAATAAAACATCTAGGAATAAACTTACATAAGGAGACAAAAGAACTGTATACATAAAATTATAATTTGATGAAATAAATCAAAGATGACATAAACAGATGGAGAGAGGCCATGTTCCTGGGTAGGAAGAATCAATATTGTGAAAATGACTATACTACCAAATGTAATCTTCAGATTCAATGTGATCCCTATCAAATTACTAATGGTGTTTTTCACAGAACTAGAACAAAACATGTCACAGTTCGTATGGAAACACAAAAGACCCTGAATAGTCAAAGTAACCTTGAGAAAGAAGACTGGAGCTGGAGGAATCAACTTACCTGATTTCAGGTTATACTACAAAGTTACAGTCATCAAGACAGTACGTTACAGGCTCAAAAACAGAAGTACAGGCCAATGAAACAAGATAGAAAGCCCAGAGAAAAACCCACACACATATAGGCACCTTTTCTTTGACTTAGGAGGCAAGACTATACAATAGAAACAAGACAGCACTTTCAATAAGTCGTGATTGAAGAACTAGACAACTAAGTGCAAAAGAATGAAATTAGAAGACTTCCTAACACCATACACAAAGATAAACTCAAAATGGGCTAAAGACCTAAATGTAAGACCAGAAACTATAAAACTCTTGGAAGAAAACATAGGCAGAACACTGTATAACATAAATCATAGTAAGATCCTCTAGGACAAACCTCCTAAAATAAAGGAAATCAAAACAAAAATAAATAAGTGGGCACTATTTAAATTTAAAAGATTTTGCATAGCAAAGGAAACTATAAACAAAGTGAAAAGAACACTGTCAGAATGGGAGAAAACAATAGCAACTGAAACAACTGACAAAGTATTAATTTCCTAAACACATAAACAGCTCATACAAGTCAATACCAGAGAAACAAACAATCCAGTCAAAAAGTGGGCAAAAGTCCTAAACAGATATTTTGCCAAAGAAGACAAACAAATGGCTAATAAACACATGAAGAGATGCTTGCCATCACTCATTATTACAGTGTTAGTCATTCAGTCGTGTCCAACTCTTTGCAAACTCATGGACTGTAGCCTGTCAGGTTCCTCTGTCCATGGAATTTTCCAGGCAAGAATACTGGAGTGGGTTGCCATTTCCTTCTCCAGGGGATCTTCCTGACCCAGGGAGTGAACCTGGATCTCCCGCACTGCAGGAAGACTCTCTACCATCTGAGGCACCAGGGAAGCTCATTATTAGAGAAATGCAAATCAAAACTACAATGTGATATCACCTCACACCAGATAGAATGGGCATCATCAAACAATCCACAAGCAACAAGTGCTGGAGAGGGTGTGGAGAAAAGGGAACCCTCCTACACTGCTGGTGGGAATGTAAATTGATACAGCTATTAGGGAAGACAGTATGGTGATTCCTTAAAAAAACTAGGAATAAAACCACCATATGACCCAGCAATCCCACTATTAGGCATATACCCTTCAAAAACCAAAGCCGAAAAAGACACATGTACCCCAGTGTTCATTGCAACACTATTTACAGTAGGCAAGACATGGAAGCAAGCTAGATGTCCATCGACAGAGGAATGGATAAAGAAGATGTGGTGCATATATACAATGGAATGCTGCTCAGCCATAGAAAAAAACGAATGCATTTGAGTCAGTTCTAAGGAGGTGGATGAACCCAGAGCCTACTATACAGAGTGAAGTTAG
The DNA here is from genome assembly GCF_055505025.1 of Bos grunniens. NCBI lineage: Eukaryota > Metazoa > Chordata > Mammalia > Artiodactyla > Bovidae > Bos > Bos grunniens. The sequence goes on along the minus strand of NC_141194.1, from coordinate 78,774,990 downwards.
AACGAGAAAAACAAATACTGTATATTAATGCATATATAGGGAATCTAGAAGGACCTTACTGATAAACCTGTTCGCAGAGCAGCAATGGAGACAGGACATAGAGAACAGACTTATGCACAAGGGGATGGGAGAAGAGGGAGTGGGTGAGATAAATGGAGAGAGTAGCATGGATGCATATCCATTAACATATGTAAATAGATAGCCAATGGGAATTTGCTATATGACTCAGGGAACTCAAATGGGGGCTCTGTAATAACAGAGGGGTAATAGAGGGGTGGAAATGGGGAAGTGGGAGGGATTCAAGAGGGAGGGGGCATATGTACACCTACACCCACAGTTAATTCATGTTGATGTGTGACAGAAATCAATACTGTAAATAATAATCAATCAATGAAAGATAAATATTTTTTCAAAAGCTAAACAAAGGTGATTTGGAAATTATCTAGAATGTCACACTTGAGAGGAAAAAAAAAAACTTAATATGCAGTCTATTCCCTTCCAGGTTCTGTTCTCTTCATTTTTAAAAAGTATGAGATAGAGAGGTTAATGTCTTCATGACACTGTATCTGTTATTTGGACCAGGAACCGTTCTCTGTGATGTGTGCATGCTGACACGACAATCCATGGTCCTTCATGCACTTAGGAGACACTGTGTTTAATCCATATACAGTAAAGTTTCCTTCAGATGGACATGTTGATCTGCCTTTTGATCGAGAGTACACTAGACACTGCAATGTATTCCAGATTGGGGGTGAGATACAACATGTCTCTGTTCCTCTCTGGCCTGGGCACCAATCTGACTCAGCTCTTCCAGGGAGGTGACCTTGGGCAAATTCATTCACCTGTTAACTGCTACGTGTTTCTGCGTCCTCAGCTGCTGAAAGGGATGACAGCATTAAAAATGCTTACCTCATAGTGTTGTGATGAGCACTCAAAGACTTTATTATACATGTACATATGGAGAGCTAACCATGGTTCAGAAAGGTGAGCTTATCTTCTTGCCTCTCTTCACTTCTGTTTCTGCTTGTACTCACACCCCCCTGTCCCTGCACCCACCCTTTTCCACTCCCACCCCAACTCCGCTCTCTAGCACCTGTGCCTCATCCTCAGATTCTCCATCCAAAAACATGACTGACAATCTCATGATTTGCCTCAGAAAATATCCATACCATCCCCCTTGGATTAAACATCATGAATATTAGCAGAAGAAATAAAAAAAAAACACTAAAACTAGCAGTGTGAAAACTACACAAGAAATAAAGGATTACTGATGAAAGTTTGACTATTAACATTTTCATATCTTCATCAGAATCAGATTTTTAGAATTTGATACAGGAGAATTAGACTTTATACAAAGAACGCCTCCCACCCACCCCCTCCAAAAAAAAGCTATGTGATGAGGTTTCTCGGCCTTTAAATTTCCCTCTATAAGATTTTTTAAACATTATATACTCATGTTCTATAACTGTCAAATGACCACTTATTTCCTGTCACTATACAGATCATATGAAGGGGTTATTAGACTTGTAACTTCATAGAGAATATGCACTAAATTTTTCCATACAAGAACATGATGAAACCTCAGTGTTGCATTTCAGTTCAGTTCGGTCGCTCGGTTGTGTCCGACTCTTTGCGACCCCATGAATCGCAGCACGCCAGGCCTCCCTGTCCATCACCGACTCCCAGAGTTCACCCAGACACGTCCATCGAGTCAGTGATGCCATCCAGCCATCTCATCCTTCATCGTTCCCTTTTCCTCCTGCCCCCAATCCCTCCCAGCATCAGAGTCTTTTTCAATTCGTCAACTTGTCGCATGAGGTGCCCAAAGTACTGGAGTTTCAGCTTTAGCATCACTCCTTCCAAAGAAATCCCAGGGCTGATCTCCTTCCGAATGGACTGGTTGGATCTCCGTGCAGCCCAAGGGACTCTCAAGAGTCTTCTCCAACACCACAGTTCAAAAGCATCAATTCTTCGGCACTCAGCCTTCTTCACAGTCCAACTCTCACATCCATACATGACCACAGGAAAAACCATAGCCTTGACTAGACGAAACTTTGTTGGCAAAGTAATGTCTCTGCTTTTGAATATGCTATCTGGGTTGGTCATAACTTTCCTTCCAAGGAGTAAGCGTCTTTTAATTTCATGGCTGCAGTCACCATCTGCAGTGATTTTGGAGCCCCCAAAAATAAAGTCTGACACTATTTCCACTGTTTCCCCATCTATTCCCCATGAAGTGATGGGACCGGATGCCATGATCTTCGTTTTCTGAATGTTGAGCTTTAAGCCAACTTTTTCACTCTCTTCTTTCACTTTCATCAAGAGGCTTTTTAGTTCCTCTTCACTTTCTGCCATAAGGGTGGTGTCATCTGCATATCTGAGGTTATTGATATTTCTCCCAGCAATCTTGATTCCAGCTTGTGTTTCTTTCAGTCCAGTGTTTCTCATGATGTATTCTGCATATAAGTTAAATAAGCAGGGTGACAATATACAGCCTTGACGTATTCCTTTTCCTATTTGGAACCAGTCTGTTGTTCCATGTCCAGTTCTAACTGTTGCTTCCTAACCTGCATACAAATTTCTCAGGAGGCAGATCAGGTGGTCTGATATTCCCATCTCTTTCAGAATTTTCCACAGTTTATTGCATTTAGGCTTCACAATATCTTCACAAGAAGAGGTGAATACTGATTGTGTTAAAAAAAAAATCTTCCCCCATGCCTCATACACTCCGCTCTTGAGGGCTGAAGTGATACTGCAAGGTCCATGCAGTGAGTCAAAGGTGGTCTTGACATTGTGTCCTGGGAACACTATCCAAGGAAATGTGGCACAGCAATATTATTAACTACAGTAATGAGAACAGCTAGAATTGACTGAGAACGTACCGTATGGCACATACTGTTTTGACAGTTTCCCATGTCTTAACATGGTCAGTGTTCTACACTGCCCCATGAAGTAGTTAAATTTACTCCAAGCTAGTGATTCTATGTGGCTAATGGAGGAATGAGGCACAGAGAAACTATGTAACTTGCCCAGCAGTAAGGGAGCCACCAGTCTGGAGGCATTGTGGAAAACTCAGTGTGTTCTGTATTTATTCAGTCAAGGGTAAGATCCAATGGCTATGACAAAATATGTAGAATAACAGCTACCACATACCACAAATTGATCTTACATCATGGAAATGCAGACTAAATAGAAATCCGCTTTCTTCAGAAATCTTTCAGATAGAGGCTTGCCAAGACTGGAATTAGGATGTTTTGTAGAATCAATTGTCTGAGAGTCTCCTCAGAACAGCGGACAGCATGTCAGTGAGTCTCCTAACTGGAGGTCATGGGTTCCTGCATCAGAGAAGGCAGCAAACCCCTGTCACCTGCACATGTTCCCAATGGAGACAGAGCCTGGCAGGAGGCAAAATAAGACCATTCCTCTGCTCTGGTAGTGCCTAGACAAGTTGTCCATGTCAATCAGAACTGAGGAATTCTTAAAAAAAATTGCAGATTTCATGATCTGCACTCCGGCAATCTCAGTACAGTTACAACAATGCCCTAGAATCTGTCATTTTTCACTATGCTTGGAAAACTCAGGGACTTTATTAAACCCCTTTAGTAGCAAGACTGTCAGCAAAATAAGGGAAATAGTGATCAGAACACATATCAGAAAAAAAAATAGAGATGATCAACAAAACACAAAGCTGGCTCTTTCAAAAGATTAATACAAATTCATAAACTTCTACTCATATAGACCAAAAAAAGCAAGATAACCAAAGACAACACTTACCAATATTGAAAGTAAAATAGATTTCAGATCCCACAGAAATTAAAAGGATTCTGTGAATGATTCTACATAACTATATCTGGCAATTTCAGTGAAAGCAACTAACTAAGTTCAGCCAAAAAGAAATAGATAATCTATTGAAAAACCGTTCTTGTAGTTGAAAATTTTACAGAAATCTCCAGGCCCAGGTGGTATCCCTGGCATAAAAGAGAAAGGGAGGGAAAACATGAGTAGGGACAGAGAAAAGGCGACTATATTCTAATACAATCAGTTACTCAAGGTAAAATGGGCCAAATCCAAGCAACCTTCTGAAGCCATTGGTTTTCATTTTCTCATTGTCCTCCAGCTTCCCATTCCTGCCTCCCTTCTTTGCCCCAGTTGCTTTTTCCTTCTTAAGTCCTGCCGTCCATCAAGAGTAGCAATACTACGAGGCACGATTCCCACATTAAAACTGTATCCACTGGTTTACTGACAGTCAGCATGGATGCTATCATCCCAACAGCTGGTATACTCAAGCTCTCTGTCTCTCATCATGGACCAGAAGGTTTCACCTCTAATTTCAGGTATAGCTAGGAGAGAAGGTGCAGGGCACATGTTGGATCCTTGAGTCCTTAATCTGTGAAATGCAGATGACCACAAATTGTGGGAGAAACAGATATGGCAGCACCAGACCCTTTTCAATGAGTGCTAAATCCATTGAAATATGCCAAACCCAGAGCATCACAGGACTCCTTGACATTCAGAAGCACGTCAAGTAGATTTCCCTGCCAGGACTGTTGTGTTTATTGTTCCTTCTGCCTGGAATGCTCTTCCCTTAGGTATGCCCATGGCCTGCTCCCTCACTTCCTCCACATCTATGCTTAATTGTCCTCTTTCAGACTTTTCCTTATTATCTTGAATAAAATAATAACATCATACCTCCATACACCCTTTTCCCTGATCTAGCATTATCTTTCTTCATAGTGCCTGCCACCCTTGATTTACTTACTGACTACCACGTCTGTGAAATGAAAGACTTGGTCCGTTTTGTCCTGTCACAAACTCCTCGAATTAGGGCTCTGGTATATGGTAGGTGCTGAGAAAACATTTGCTGAAGGACAGTCGGGAGCCAGGCCCTTTACACACATTGCTAATATGAACAGGTACCCTCCAAGATGGACACTGGCCCCGCTGTATTAATTATCATACATACTGAGATTCCAGGAGATGGGTGACATGCTCAACACACAGTCAGAATGTCAGCTTCCAGGCTTCAGAATCATATCTGCCAGCTTCCAAATCCTCAGTTTCTGGACAGAGACCTCACAGCCAAGAACACAAGAGGCTTTATTTTTAACATAATGACTCCACACAGCTCAGGTAGATACCTAGAGACACCAAAAACAGGTCACTGAGTATCTGCACAGAGAGCTCACAACTGGAGTCTCAGACCCGCAAACACAACAGAGACCAAACACATTGTCACAAAGAACCTCCAAACAGACCAAGGTCTTCAAGACAGAAACAAATGAGAATTGCACAGATACTTCACATCACAGAGACTGACTTCCAAACCACTCCGGACACTTACTAACCTAATACTGAAACCCCTAAACAGAAAGACAGAACTTTGAGTAACTCAAGAACATCATACAACCTGAAGATAAAGTTCCCAGACAAATGGAAAAGCTGCACCCTGTGCACAGACCCAAAGCAGCTGATAGTTTACACCTTAAGACAAACCCCTCCTCAAAGCAGTGCAGAGACATTACAACTTGGGACCCAGAATCAAAAGCTCAGAGATCTCACATTCTGGGGTGCAAACGCCTACCCAGAGATCTCACACCCAGGGATTCAAAGGCCTGAAAGCTCCAAAAATGCACATCCCGGCACATAGGCACACACATGCTAGAGGCTTTGGACCATGGCTCGCAAAATCCACTCAGATCAAATATCCCATCACCCACAATCCTGGCCAATGGCTCCGAGAGATTAAATGTACCCCAAACAGCATCTGTGATGTCATACGTAGCCATACACAACCCCAAGCTCCCTGACACAGATTACTCTCCAAGGAGAGAAAAGAAACAAGCCCACAGACCTCTCCCTGGTCATGAATTGCATGCATCTGTGTGACTTACTGCACGTTGCCATATGATCCAGACTGAGTGAGAGCTAAGTAAGACTGAAACACTGTCAGCCTGCACAGCCACTGACTGTGCCGAACCTCACCACTAACCAAGGCAGCGATTCAACCCCTTCGGGAAAAGAGGGAAAACTCGAAGAAAAATTGCACACTCTGAAAAGCCACTCATCCGAACGCAGGCGCACTGGTATACACACTCCTCTCGCCCAGAGTTCAGGCTCCGCGACCTCACTGCTTATCTAAGACAGTCAGCCAATGGGAACTGAGCAGGAGATGAAGGAGGGCGGGAGTAGCTGGACTTCCGCGTGTACTCGAGCCCCGGAAGAGCTAATTCCGGCACTCTCTCCCTGTGTAGCTATCCCCACCTTGGATGTGACCATGTAGAAAAAGAGTGGTGTCTGAATGGCTAGGAAACACCATGCACATTTTGTTTAAATGAAAGCTGGTGTCTTTGAGAGATTCATTTTATGGCCCTGGACAGGCCACTTCTCTTCTGGTAGTTTGAAGGAATTGTGCAGGCAGGCACAAGAAATATATATATATATATATATATATATATATATATATAGTAGGAAATGTCAATGTTGGTGTCATATTTCTGTTATGAATATTTCTATTTAATACCAATAAGGAGCTAGTATCCCACTGTCACACTAATGTATGCTTCTCCCATATTCTGCCTCAGATATATTCTGTATCATCTTTGATTTCATTTGACATTATTTTTTTCTTTAATTTTGTTACATTTTGTTGTATTTTTTACTTTGATCATACTCTAATCATCTTGGTCCTTGAAATAAGTTGTTTGGGTAATTTTCTCAACAACTGATGCAAGTTTCTTTCACAGATGCTGATGACAGTATTGCAGCGTCTTCCTGAGGTCAGAAGAAGAAAAGCACTTGAGTAATATACCCTTCAAATGTATCAAAATTAAGAGACTTTTCTTCCCATTTATTAGACTTGGCAATCAGACATGGAATAAAAAGAGAATATCCCAATAAAAAAAGAAAAGAAAAGAAAAGAAAAAGAGTGGTGGAGTTGGAAAAGAGACAAAGAAAGTTGCAGCTTAATTAATATCGGTGTCCACTCGAATTCAAATGCGGCGGAAAGACGGAGTGGAGCGAATGCGTTTGGACCCAGTGGCGCCGTGAGTGCCTCCGCTGGGAACTGTGGTCGAGGCCGGACGCGGTGTCAGGGCAAACTCTGTTTTTTCACACGCACTCTCCCAATGGCACCTTCCAGGGTGGGTGGTCCCACCGCTACACTTCAGTGGTACATCCCAGGACAGAATTGTTTCATCTCCAGCGCCCCTTGGTGGTGAGATTGGGGAACAACAGAGGTAGATGCCAATACCGTCCCAGGATGATATGCCAAGGATGCAAAGACAAAGTCAGAATGAAAACCCCACAGATTGCCACACTCTTGGACTCAGAAAAAAGGTCTTCATAATCTGAAGATTGCTCCTCTATGGTGGCCACTATTGTAACAGGAAGGATGCAAAGCATTTTCTCTGTGCTGGTTAGTGGCATTGGTGCTTGTTTGTGCTTTCCTGTTTAATGCAGAATAGATCTCATGGGGGAAACCAGCCACAGTCCCCCCAACTGACAGGAGAGATAAAGCTTCTGAGAATGGGGTCTGAAGGCCTGGCGTGGGGACGGCCTCTGTCACTGACTGTGAGTGATATGTGAAAGGACAACAGGACTTTCCATTCTGTTAGGAAAGGGGTCATCTCCAAGGGGCCCCAAGGACACCGTGTAGATGAGATAAAGCCCACAGCCTTGTCATCATCTTGTCATCCCTGAATATGTTCTCTAGCAGAACCCTCAACCTGTGTATTTGTGCCTCTCTCAACGATTTTAAATTTATTCATTCTGTCATTCATTCATTCTCTCCACAGTATGTGTGAAGCATAACTATGAGAGTTAGGAAGGAGAAAATCAACCTTGCCCTCATGGAATGTACATTCTGTTGGGATCATACATCCCCAAACTCTAAGTAATTTTTCAGGTGTTTGTAACTGCCGTGATTAAAATTAAATTGGGATAGTGAAATAGAGAGAGGGGATCATGTCTAGAGAGATTGGTCAGGGAAGTTCTTTGTAAGATTGTGACAAGATTTGAGCAAAAGCCTAAAGGAGATGACTATCTGGGAGAAAAGTATCCCAGATGGAGATAATGGCCAGTGGAAAAATTGGGAGTGGAACTCAGTTTCATGTGCATAAAAACACTGAGGATGATGATGTGACTGTCACAGCATGATGGAGGGAGAGTCAGGAGATTGAATGAGAGAGGCAATGAGCAGCAGGTTCCATAGGGCCTACTGGCCATGGGGAGGACTTTCACTTGAGCCCCAAGAGGTTTATTACAAGAGAAGCCCCCATGTTTCATTCAGAGTCCATGATCACACAATGATTTTTGAGGAATGCCTGGTTCACCCGAGGAAAACCACAGGCCCTCTGAAGCAGAATGTGCCTTTCCTCGAATCCCCCACTCTCAAAGGGAATTCCCCCTACTACTCCCAGTGAACATCCATGTCAATTCATGATACCTTCAGGAGAGACAGAACAAGGACCCTCATGGTGTCAGTGAGGTCACATTCAGTCTTGCAAAGGCAAAGAGGGACGATGTAACAGGCACAGAGTTGTCAGGGAGAAAGACAAAGCTAGAGCATTAGACAGGAGCAGAGAGATTAATTCTGGAAGCAAAGAGTCCCCACTTGTTTGTGCACCCGCCTATGGGGCACCAGCCCTGATTCTGGATGATGTACCTGTCTCTAAAAGAGAAAAGAGGACCCTCCCCGGGGACTACCTCTAGGGAATGACTCAGTTGCCCATGGCCTCAGTCATGCCCCCTTGACACACATCAAGGGCCTCTGCCCATCAAGACAAGGACATGTTCCAGTCACGGGAAGGCTCATGCTGTACACAAGTTCCATCACCACCTGTTCTGTCCAGACTGCCCTCCAGCTGACCTCAGTGCCAATGAATGCTTTAATGGGGAAAAGAGAGGTAGGGATCTCTGCATCTGTGTTGGAGCCTCATACTGGAATGCACAAGTAGGAAGTCAAGAAACACCTGGAGTAACAGGCAAATTTGGCCTTGGAATATGGAATGAAGCAGGGCAAAGGCTAATAGAGTTTTGGCAAGAGAACACACTGGTCATAACAAACACCCTCTTCCAACAACACAAGGGAAGACTCTACACATGGATATCATCAGATGGTCAACACCAAAATCAGATTGATTGTATTTTTTGCAGCCAAAGATGGAGAAGCTCTATACAGTCAGCAAAAACAAGACCCGAAGTTGACTGTGGCTCAGATCATGAACTCCTTATTGCCAAATTCAGACTTAAATTGAAGAAAGTGGGGAAAACCACTAGACCATTCAGGTACTACCTAAATCAAATCCCTTATGATTATACAGTGGAAGTGAGAAATAGATTTAAGGGCCTAGATCTGATAGATAGAGTGCCTGATGAACTATGGATAGAGGTTCGTGACATTGTACAGGAGACAGGGATCAAGATCATCCCCATGGAAAAGAAATGCGAAAAAGCAAAATGGCTGTCTGGGGAGGCCTTACAAATAGCTGTGAAAAGAAGAGAAGTGAAAAGCAAAGGAGTAAAGGAAAGATATAAGCATCTGAATGCAGAGTTCCAAAGAATAGCAAGAAGAGATAAGAAAGTCTTCCTCAGCAATCAATGCAAAGAAATAGAGGAAAACAACAGAATGGGAAAGACTAGAGATCTCTTCAAGAAAATTAGAGATACTAAGGGAACATTTCATGCAAAGATGAGCTCTATAAAGGACAGAAATGGTATGGACCTAACAGAAGCAGAAGATATTAAGAAGAGGTGGCAAGAATACACAGAAGAACTGTACAAAAAAAAAAGCTTCATGACCAAGATAATCATGATGGTGTGATCCCTCAGCTAGAGCCAGACATCCTGGAATGTGAAGTCAAGTGGGCCTTAGAAAGCATCACTATGAACAAAGCTAGTGGAGGTGATGGAATTCCAGTTGAGCTATTTCAAATCCTGAAAGATGATGCTGTGAAAGTGCTGCACTCAATATGCCAGAAAATTTGGAAAACTCAGCAGTGGCCACAGGACTGGAAAAGGTCAGTTTTCGTTCCAATCCCAAAGAAAGGCAATGCCAAAGAATGCTCAAACTACCGCACAATTGCACTCATCTCACACGCCAGTAAAGTAATGTTCAAAATTCTCCAAGCCAGGCTTCAGCAGTACATGAACCATGAAATTCGAGATGTTCAAGCTGGTTTTAGAAAAGGCAGAGGAACTAAAGATTAAATTGCCAACATCTGCTGGATCATCGAAAAAGCAAGAGAGTTCCAGAAAAAACATCTATTTCTGCTTTATTGACTATGCCAAAGCCTTTGACTGTGTGGATCACAATAAACGGTGGAAAATTCTGAAAGAGATGGGAATACCAGACCACCTGACCTGACTCTTGAGAAACCTGTATGCAGGTCAGGAAGCAACAGTTAGAACTGGACATGGAACCACAGACTGGTTCTAAATAGGAAAATGAGTATGTCAAGGCTGTATATTGTCACCCTGCTTATTTAACTTATATGCTGAGTACATCATGAGAAACGCTGGGCTGGAAGAAGCACAAGCTGGAATCAAGATTGCCAGGAGGAATATCAATAACTTCAGATATGCAGATGACAGCACCTTATGGCAGAAAGTGAAGAGGAACTAAAACGGCTCTTAATGAAAGTGAAAGAGGAGAGTGAAAAAGTTGGCTTAAAGCTCAACATTCAGAAAACTAAGATCATGGCATCTGGTTCCATCACTTCATGGCACATAGATGGGGAAACAGTGGAAACAGTGTCTGACTTTATTTTTCTGGGCTCCAAAATCACTGCAGATGGTGATTGCAGCCATGAAATTAAAAGATGCTTACTCCTTGGAAGGAAAGTTAGGACCAACCTAGATAGTATATTGAAAAGCATAGCTATTACTTTGCCAACAAAAGTCCATCTAATCAAGGCTACGGTTTTTCCAGTGGTCATGTATGGATGTGAGAGTCGGACTGTAAAGAAAGCTGAGTGCCGAAGAATTGATGCTTTTGAACTGTGGTGTTGGAGAAGACTCTTGAGAGTCCCTTGGACTAAAAGGAGATCCAACCAGTCCATCCTAAAGGATATCCTTCCTGGGTCTTCTTTGGAAGAAATGATGCTGAAGGTGAAACTCCAATACTTTGGCCACCTCATGTGAAGAGTTGACTCATTGGAAAAGACCCTGATGCTTGGAGGGATTGATGGCAGGAGGAGAAGGGGACGACAGAGGATGAGAGGCTGGATGGCATCACTGACTCTTTGGACATGAGTTTAAGTGAACTCTGGGAGTTGGTGATGAACAGGAAGGCCTGGCGTGCTGTGATTTATGAGGTTGCAAAGATTCAGACACGACTGAGCGACTGAACTGAACTCGTACAAATTGGTGAATGTGACGTTTCTCCCCAACTTCTTGGAGGCTCACCTCTTTGACTTTCAACACCACCTCCCAGGGAATGAGAAGATTACATTCCATATATCTGGTAGTGAGCTGGGTGTGTGATGGGGAGACACAGAGATATCCTGACAGTGCATCAGTCACCGGGTTCTTGTGGCCCTGTGCAAACACCTCCTATCCCCACTACCTGCCTAGGGTTGTGCTGAGTCTTCCTTACTCCTCCAAGGAACCCAAGCTTACATCCAGTATCTCCTCTCCTCGTGTGCTGAGACCTTCCATCTGCACTGGGCTTTGGGTTGGGCTCATATTTGCAAATGATGCCCTCCTTGTTGTGGTTTGGGCAGATTGAGTGAGTGAATGTGTGAACACAGTTTTGGTCACAGGGTCCCTATCAAGGGTGGTAGTCGTGTCAGCAAGTTTTTTTCTTATCAGGATTATTACCATGGGCTCCTCTGAACTGCACATCACTTACTCTCACTGAGGGTGGGGCCCCAAGCTTTTATCTCTAGGGAGGCATGGTAGAAATCATAGAAAATGTGAAATCACAGGTCTACTTTTAAGACCCATGAGAGTGGGGGTCCATCCAGCCTTCCTCTCAAGAACACTCTGATTTGCAGATACATGAACTGCTCCGAGGCCCAACCCTCTGGATAAAGACCACCCCTGACACACACACCCAGATAGTTCATAGACTTCATGCCTGGGACAGAGATCCACAAATATTTCAGAGCCTGCTCATCCTGAACACCAACCACAAACAGCTCAAATATGTCATACCTGAGGACACAGCCTATCCAGCTCAGAAATTCCTACTGTGGCCTCAGATGAATTAGGATCCCTATGACAAACAGTATTGCTCACAGCCAGTTCTATGGGGTGAAGTTGTAATCTCTGGTTGCTGAATGACACTGCGTTCTGAAGGAATTCAGAGTGAAAAACAGGATGAGGCATACTATGCTTTGGACAAGCTGGCCTTTGTTGAGTTACATGGATACCTCAGACAAAGGTTCAGTGACCCCAGATTCTTGCATCTTCCCAAACACAGAAAAGCATGAAAAGCTTTAACTTGTGATATCTGATCTCTGTGTTTCATAGTAATCTTTTACCAATATGCATGTTTGACTGCATGTATTTCCTAGCAAAACTCATATTGCCTTCCGTGCTACCTCCTCAGAGCAGCTTCCTCAGAACTCACAGAGTAGCTGTGTCCTGGGCTCTAGTGCCCAGAAGACTCTGAATCCAAGTTAAACTTGCAACACTTCCACTATATGTTTTTCTTTAAGTAGACACTACTCAAGCTCACTGTTCCCCTTTAGCTCGGAGGCCTCACACCCCTCCCCACAGAGCCTACAGGCTGCACCCTGTGACACAGAGCTTGAAATCTTTCCCTCTGGGCTTCTGTGTGGACAGTGGCAGTGAGGCTCTGTTAAATCAACCCCAAGGGAGAGAGGCTGCCAGTCTTGCAATCCCTGCAGTCTGCATTCACAAGCATGTCATTCAGAGGAAGGCAGGTTCATTCCAGGAGTGTGGTGTGCCTTAGAGCCCAAGGGGTTCTGAAACTGATTTCCCATGTCTGGGTCCTGACTTAGGCCCTAACCCTCCCCGCTTCCCCGGTCACCTCTGGTCATGGTAACTTTGTATCCTGCCCCACAGGAGGTTCAGATTGAATCCCAGATTCACAGAAGAAGCCCCAGGGAACTGGTCGTCTCTATGTCAGTACCCACTGTGGGCTACTGAATTCTGGAGATAGGAGAGGTTTTCCCCTCACGGTGCCTATGACAACTCCCTTACATCCCTCTAATTATCTGTCATTTTACAGAGTTCCTCTCCTGGTGACAGCAGCCACAACGCCTCTCTCTCCTCAAATTCCCACCCTTCCCTTCATCTTCCAAGAGGCCTCCCCTCCCAACTCAGGGGCATTTTTAGCCCCTCCCCCAGCCCTACTCCCAGGGCCTCATTTACACCCTCACTCCAATTGTGGCCTCTCACCCAGCACCCCCACTGCCTCAGAGGATCCCCTGAGGACCCTGTCTACTCCCTGCATTTTTCAGGACACCTCTCCTGCCCACACACAGGTGTCTGTCATAATGTCCTGGTGAGGGAGGAACTGAAAATCTCTCCAGGATCCAGAGAACATTCAGACCCAGACCAGGAGTCCAGGGCACTGCCCTGAGAGCTGGTGGGAAAGGGAGAGGGTCTCTGAGAGAAAAAAACTAGACTGAAGGTCCCACAGGTGTGACAGGGTTTTCTTCAAGGGGCCTAGTAAGGAAGAAGTGAGATGGCACCTTAGAAGTGCTTAGGACACTGCAATTCAGAAGAATGATTACCTGAAACTGAGATTCCCACCCACGGATGCCAGCTAACTCCTAGAGTGAGTGACCTCACTAAAGCAGCCACTGACTGGGGAACTGTCTCCAGCCTGTTGTTTGGAGACTGGGTTCCACTGGTCCTTCAGTGCTCAGGCCCCTGGTCCCCACTGCAAGCTCTTGCTCATCAACCTCAGTGGCTGACTGTGTGAGCCCTGGTCTGATTTGGGGTCTCTGTCCCTGTACCCTGAGAGAGCCTGAACCTGCGTTTTCTACGTGGGCTGTCCAGAGTGGTCTAGGACTCCTTGCCTCCCAAGCTCCACAACCAATACTGCTGCCAGTGTATTCAAATCTGCAGGGGATGAGCATAGCCAAAATGGGGCTGGAGTGGCCTCCTGGACATCTGAGAATGGGGATTCCCCTTTGTTTGTCCTGAGAATGATATGAGGAGGTGGTAAGCAATCTTGACTTCTGCACCACAGATGGACAGCATTGTGGCAGCATCTATCAAAGTGAAAACTCTTGACAAAATCCTTGTCCTGTCCCTGAGGGAAGGACATTTTTTGTCCAGTTTTGTCATTCACCCTAGTGCCCAGTACATAGTAGGTGCTCATTGGGTGACTGACTGAGTCTTGATCCAGCAGCTTCACTTTAAAAATGTATAATCAACACACCCACATTTGTATACCTGTGTGTAGAAGGAAGGTGATAGCAAATAATTGTGCAAAACCTCTTTACGTCCATTAATTGTCAGTGATCTTTGGATGGTAAACAAACGGTGAAGGGTTCATGGTATAGCACGCCGCACACACTGGCCATGGAACACAATGAGGGGACCAGTGTGTACTGATCAGATGGAACTGCTTCAGGACATGCTGTTAATAGTTGTGGGGAGGGGAAGAAAATGAGAGATGCTCATAGTGGGGCCTGCTCTGTGTGTGTGTGTGTGTGTGTGTGTATGTCTGTGTGTGTGCTGTGCTGTGCTTAGTCTCTCAGTCGTGTGTGATTTTTTGTGACCCCCATGGACTTCAACCCTTTATCCATGGAGATTCTTCAGGCAAGATTAGTGGAGTGGGTTGCCATGCCCTCTTCTAAGGGATCTTCCCAACCCTGGGATCAAACTCAGGTCTCCCACATTGCAGGTGAATTCTTTACCATCTGAGCCACCAGGAAAACCCAAGAATACTGGAGTGGGTAGCCTATCCCTTCTCCAGGGCTTCTTCCCGACCCAGGAATTGAACTTGGGTCTTCTGCATTGCAGGCAGATTCTTTACCAACTGAGCTATCAGGGAAGCCATGTGTGTGTGTGTGTGTTTGGTTAAAATACAGAGAAACTTGTTTGAAAGGAACAAAGAGGCTCTGATAACTAACCCCAGTGGTAGGCCCTGGAAGCAGAGAACGTGGAGTGAGATGACCTGTGTAGTCCATGTACTGATATACTAATGGAATCTTTCACCAACCCTGTACTCAGATAATATTTGAGTAACTATTAATATATAAAGCAAGGTCATATGATGACAACAATACCTATACCACAGAGTATTTGTATGTGAGGGCCTCTAGGATATGTCCAGGAACAGGGTTCTCAAATATACATGGCCCAAGGTCAGGCAGTTGGTGTACATAAGGGAACCCTGCTCATGTTAGGGTAGGGGAGAGCAGCACATGGCCATGGTAAATGTTCCCTGCTGATCTGCTTCTGGTGTAGGTACAATAGAGAAGATGGGGTTGGTTCAGACTCCAGACCCTAGTTACAACCTCCTCCACACCATAAATAGTGGTAATTTTCAGGCCTGCATCAAAGTTGTTACATCTTTGCAATGATGTTAACTCCTCAGGGGTTTCCCTCAGCCTTTTCATCGCAGGACACACACACACACACACACACACACACACACATCATGGGGAAAGATAACTGATCCTCTGAACCCAGAATTCAATAACTAACTAAGATGGACTTGAGGGGACTTCCCTGGTCGTCCTACTGTTAAGAATTCACCTTGCAGTGCAGGGAATGCAGGTTTGCTGCAACCACTGAGCCTGTGGCACAACTAGAGAATCTGTGCACCCCAAGTTGAATTGAAGATCTTTGCTTGCAGTGCACAGACTCTCTATTTATTTATGTTACAAGTTTACTATTGTGGTAATGAATTATGTCTATTAGAAAATATATACAGAAATGGAAATTGTAAAGAGATCAATTAAAGATAAACTGTTTTTTAAAAAACAAGAAAATTATCCTCCAATTAAAAAAAAAAAAAGCAAGAGTGACTTAGCAATTGGTTCTGGCCATGAGGAATTAACAGGCTTGGATTTATCCTCCCACTTTAAGTAGATAAAAATTTGTGATGGTTTTCATACATACTACAACATGCAGGATGCTGATGCCTGAGAGGAGAGGAAAAATGAGGTGAGAACTCCAATTTTCCCTAGCTTCCTTCCTGAAGAAGCTTTCCAAGGATTAGTGCAGGAAGAGGGAATTCAGCCAGAGGGCAGCATTCTCCCAGATCTGAGGAAACAGAGCACAGCATTCAGGGAGGCCAAAACAGCTAGAATTCCTGGAACACAGGACAAGAGAAAGGGGATCTACACCCAGCAGGGAGGACGGCAGAGAGAGAGAGAACACAAGTGAGTGCTAACGATATTTGCACAGGGTTCCCTGGCAGTCCCCCTCCTCCATTCTGACCAGCTCATATGTGTTCAGAATGTACCTAAGGCCAAGAAAAGAACCACCGAAAAGGAGTGGGTGGAGCAATCCCAGAGCTCAGAGAAGGATGGAGATAGTTCTTCTTCTTACCTGCCAAAAGGAAGAAAACACTCATAATATGCAGGTATCTTGTACAGTACTCAGTAAGATATTACCTCACTAGTGGGGCAGATTAGCCCTAGATTAGTGACTACTCTAGTCCAATCTAACAATGATTGAAAGCAAGCCTGAAAAGGATAAGTCTCTTTCTAAGCATCTGAAATGCATTACAGGATTGGTCTCAAAACTACTGAAAGGAATTATTATTGCTATTGCTATTATTATAAAATCCAGAACCCAACAAGGTAAAATTCTCCATGTCTAGCATATAGTAAAAAATTGTATTGCATTGAAAATGTCTATAAGTCAGAAAACAACTGAAGGCCAGCTCAACTACTGAAAAGATTGACTCAAACATAAGCAGTGATTCTGATGTGACATCAGCAGTGGCAGAAAGTGATACAAAAAGACACGTTTCATACACAGGAACAGAATTAAGAAAGGCAGAATTCTCATCAGAATTTATACCACCCAGTCTAATCAGTGCAAATGTTATTTGAAAAGTGAAGATGAAGTGAAACTATTTAAAGCAATGATTATCAATCTAAAATCTAAGAATATTAATTGCTAACAGATCTGCCATACAAAGTCTTTTAATGAAGTTCTTAAAGGAGAAGGAAAATGATATCAGAAGAACATGTGGGTCTGTACAAAGAATTGACTAATACTTTTTAAATAGTAAATAGTATTAAATAGGAAATAGTAAAACTTTTTATAAAGATACATTTTAAAAATATTTAATCTCTTACATGATAATCGTCTAAAGCAAAAATATTAAGAGTACTGTTGTGTTTCTTACATATGCAAACATAAAATGTAAGAAAACAATAGCACAGAGGATAGCAGGAAGGAAAGGGAAACACACAGTTTTAAGGTTCTTAAATATGAACTGGGTATAGTATTAATTGAAGGCATATTGTAAGAAGTATAAAATACATATTTTAAACTCTAGAGCTACCCCTAGAAAGAGTTTTTTGGCTGTGCACTCAGCTCGCGGGATCTTAGTTCTCTGACCAGGGACTGGACCTGGAGCCATGGCAGTGAAAGCACCAAATGCTAATCCTTGGACTGCCAGGGAGTTCCCTAGAAAGATTTTTTAATAAGATGTATAGCTAGAAAGCCAATGGAGGCAATCAGTTCAGTTCAGTTCAGTCGTTCAGTCGTGTCTGACTCTTTGCGACCCCATGAATCGCAGCACGCCAGGCCTCCCTGTCGATAACCAACTCCCAGAGTTCACTCAGACTCACCTCCATCGAGTCAGTGATGCCATCCAGTCATCTCATCCTCTGTCTTCCCCTTCTATTCCTGCCCCAAATCCCTCCCAGCATCAGAGTCTTTTCCAATGAGTCAACTCTTCGCATGAGGTGGCCAAAGTACTGGAGTTTCAGCTTTAGCATCAGTCCTTCCAAAGAAATCTCAGGGCTGATCTCCTTCAGAATGGACTGGTTGGATCTCCTTGCAGTCCAAGGGACTCTCAAGAGTCTTGTCCAACACCACAGTTCAAAAGCATCAATTCTTCGGTGCTCAGCCTTCTTCACAGTCCAACTATCACATCCATACATGACCACAGGAAAAACCATAGCCTTGACTAGACCAACCTTTGTTGGCAAAGTAATGTCTCTGCTTTTGAATATGCTATCTGGGTTGGTCATAACTTTTCTCAAAGGAGTTAGCGTCTTTTAATTTCATGGCTGCAGTCACCATCTGCAGTGATTTTGGAGCCCAAAAAAATAAAGTCTGACACTGTTTCCACTGTTTCCCCATCTATTTCCCATGAAGTGAAGGGACCAGATGCCATGATCTTCGTTTTCTGAATGTTGAGCTTTAAGCCAACTTTTTCACTCTCCTCTTTCACCTTCAACAAGAGGCTTTTTAGTTCCTCTTCACTTTCTGCCATAAGGGTGGTGTCATCTGCATATATAGAATGGACTAATTTTAAGTGAAGTCTCTCAGTCGTGTCCAACACTTTGCGACCCCATGGACTGTCGCCTACCAGGCTCCTCTGTCCATGGGGTTTTCCAGGCAATAGTACTGGAGTGGATTGCCATTTCCTTCTCCAGCAGGTCTTCCCAACTGAGGGATTGAACCCAGGTCTCCCGCATTGTAGACAGACGCTTTACCGTCTGAGCCACCAGTGAAGTCCTTATAATTAAAGAAAACAGCCATTTAATGAAGAGAAGGAATGGACAACTGGTCACTTAAAAACATATGTGATATAAGGAAAAACATATCCAGATGGTAGATTTCAAACTGAACAGTTTACACACTGATGGTAAGTTGCCAATGTCAGTTAAAAGACCTACTTTGGGGGACTCCTCTGGTGGTCCAGTGGTTATGTATCTGCTTTCCAATGCAGGTGACACAGGTTTGATCCCTGGTCTGGGAGCAAAGATCCCATGTGTCGTGAGGCAACTAAGCCCTTGTGCTTCAACAAGAGAAGCCTACACGCTGCACCTAGAGAAAAGCCTGCATGCAACAGCAAGGACCCATGAATCCAGATAAATAAATAAAGATCTGGTTTGTCAGATTACATTATGTATGGTCAAAAATAATCTCACCTTAAGCCAATAATTTAAAATTAAATGGATGGAAATACTTATACCTCCAAATCCCAAATCAAATGAAATTTGAAGAGGCTGAATTAATCCCATTAAAGTATACTTCAGAATGAGGACTTTTACTGAAGATAAAGGACAGTGCCTAATGATAAACAATTTAAACAATTCAATTCATTGAGGAGACATAACAATCATTAATGTGTATGCAATTTAAAAAATATAGGAGCCAAAAGTTGATAGAATGGAAAGGAGAAATGGACAAATCCACAGTTATAGTTGGAGACTTTAACTTTTCACTCTCAGTCATTAATACAATAAGGGAGAAAAGAAATGAAAAAATGCATAGAAGACTTGAATAATACTATTAACCAGCTTGACCTAACTAATATTTATAGAATGTGCTCAGTCCCTCAGTTGTGTCCAACTCTTTGAGACCCCACAGACTGTAACCTGCCAGACTCCTCGGTACATGGAATTTTCTGGGGAAGAATACTGGCATGGGTTGCTATTTCTTACTCCAGGGAATCTTCAAGACCCAGAGATAGAACCTGCTTCTCTTACCTCGCCTGCATTGGCATGCAGATTCTTTACCACTTCACCACCTGGAAAGACCATTTAGAGAACAACAGCAACTAAATACATATTCTTCTAGAGTGAATATGGAAGTTCATAAGATATGCGATTTTAAAAACTTCATGACTTTTAAAGGACTGAAATCATATAAAGTATATTCCCTGACCACAAGAGAATTAAAATAGAAATTACCTGTGGAAAGATAGCTGGAAAATCTCAAACTATTTATAAATTAAAAAGCACTTCAAAGTAATGCAAAGATCAAAGGAGAAATAGAAAATACGATAGATCAAAATTCGTGAGATGACACCAAATCTTCATAGAGGGAAATTTATAGCATTAAATCTTTGTATTAGAAAAGGGAAAAGGCCAATGATTGTTCAGCTGTATTCTGCATATCAGTTAAATTAGCAGGGTGACCATATACAGCCTTGTCAAACTGCTTTCCCAGTTTAGAACCAGTCTGCTGTTCCATGTCTGGTTCTAACTATTGCTTCTTGACCCACACACAAATTTCTCAGGGGACAGGTAAGGTGATCTGGTATCCCCATCTCTTTAAGAATGTTCCACAGTTTCCTGTGATCCACACAGTCAAAGGCTTTGGTCTAGTCAATGAAGAAGAACTAGATGTTTTTCTGGTACCCTCTTGCTTTTTCTATGATACAATGCATGTGGTCAGTTTGATCTCTGATTTTGATTTGATCTGGGTCATTAAGATCATTTTTGTATAATTCTTCTGTGTATTTTTGCCACCTCTTCTTAATACTTTCTGCTTCTTTTAAGTCCATACCATTTTTGTCCTTTATTATGTCCTTATCTTTCATTTCTTTTCCTTAGGTTTAAGAGATTGAAGATTTCATGGGAGGAGATTCACACTATATGGAAAAAAAAAAAAAAAAAACTCAAGTAGTAGTGGCTTGCCACTGAGATGCCTTGTGCATTGGTGGCAGGAAGATTTTCAGTGCTCTAATGAGTAAGTCCACAAGTCTACTTCAGGCTCACTTTGTACTAGGCCAATCCATGGTAACAACTTAAAGTAATCTGTGTATTTATATGCCTTCATGTGAAAGAGCAAGCTGAGTTAATTTTCTTCCATTTCAAATTATGACTAATATTTATATTGATAAAGATATGTACTGTAAAGTACAATAATCATTTGCCTCATTCTTAACATTGTTTAGTTTATATTGCTATTTTTGTATTCAGTCAAAGTTTAGTTTCCTTTTTTAATGTTCTACTTTATATTGGAGTACAATTGGTTAACAATGTTGTGATAACTTATGTCTACAGCAAATTGATTCAGGTATACATATATCTATTCTTTTTCAAATTCTTTCCCCATTTATGTTCTTACAGAGTATTCAGCAGAGTTTCCTGTGCTATAGAGTAGGTCCCTGTTGGTTATGCATTTTAAATACAGCAGTGTGAACATGTTGATCCCAAACATATTTAACTGAAACATGTCTTTCATCATAAGTCACTTTAAATTAGTGTTGGAAGTAAACAGAATGTACATTTTACTAATGATTACATATTAATTAGAAAAATATCCATTAGGCACAGCACCAGACATTCAAAAACAAGTTTCTTAGGATTTCTTTTCTCTTGAAAGTCAACAGTATAGGAAAATATTGAGTAAAATAGTCTACCCCCGCCCAAGAGAACTAGCAAATTTTCTTTACTGACAGGAAAACAAGAATGTTTATTACTGAATTACAGCAAGACTCTAAGTGAAACTAGTTGAGACCAATCATTAGATATTTTATAAATTGATGTTTGATCGAGGTGCTTGCTAATTTATCTCCTCTGTTTATAGACTATATGGAATAGCATTTGGACTTTCATAATTACAAAATACACTGAGAGAAAAATAATTGTTACCAATAGCAATCAGTTTAGTTACTGTCATTTTTAAAAGGTAATTTCTTCAATAACTATGCCAACATATTTTATGATTGTTCTCTAGTTCTATCCTTATATATGAATTCATTAGAATCTCAATCGAGAAGAGCCACAGGTTATTTAAAACTTGAATAATGAGTATGTAATGTAGATTTTTCAAAACTATATGAAGAAGACATATAATAAATTCAAGATTCTGATAAAATACATATTTGCTTGTTATAAAACTTCAAGGTAAATGTACCACTACAACTGCAACTGGTACTAATACAGATTGGGATAACGTCTAGTAAGTATATAAGAGAATCTAAACAAACCGGAAAAAAAAGGCGGGGGGCAGTTCATGTTGAACTTAAACTTTTGTGTGGAGGCACTCAACATTAGTGGACAAAAGAGAGAGAAAAAGGAGAGGGGAAAACAGAACCTTAGCCAGTCGGAGTGATGATCTTTGAAGGTGGATGAAGGGGCCACAAGCCAGGGAAGCCGAAAAGGCAAGGCGTTGGATTTTCCCTTAAAAAAAAAAACAAAAACAAAACATTAGTGGACAAAGCAATACTCAGGAAAAGAAAATGTGCTCAGTGTCATTCAATTAAAGATAAATATTTTCCAATATACATGATTTCAAGTTATGAGTCCTTAATGAAAAATTATTAGAGGATTAATTAAGCAAAGTAATCACTGATGGTATAAATAGCAGCAGAAGTTTTGCTGAGCAGATCTACTTAAACCTCAGATTAAAGATAAAACTCCTGAAGAATGGATGGTAATAAAACACAATGGAAATGCTGCAATGGAAATAGGGGAAAAAGATAACTTTTTAGAGTAGACTGGTGAAATTAAAACAATGAGATACCACTACATACTTATTGGAATAATCAAATACAAAAATCTGACAAATCAATTATTGGCAAAGATGAGAAACAACAGGAACTCTCATTCATTGTTTGTGGGATTGCAAAATGGTAGAATCACTCTGGAAGCGATTTCTTACAGAGCTAAACTTTTTTATACCACACGATCTATCAATTACACTCCTAGACTCTTCAGCAAATGATTTGATAGTTAATGCTGACACAAAAACATGCACATGAATTTTATAACAGCTTAATTCATACTATCTCTCTCTCTTTCACACACACAACACACACACGCAGACACACACACACACAGAAATTGGAAGCAACCCAAGTGCCCTTTAATAGACAACTGGATAAACAAATTATGGTTCATCAACATAAGAGATTATTATTCAAGAATAAAAATAAATGAGCTATCAAATCACAAAACGATGTGGATGAAACCTGAATGAATGTTATTAAGTAAAATAAGCTAGTCTGGAAAAGGTTATACACTGCATGCTGCCAATGTGGGAAAGGTAAAACTGTAGAGCAAAAAAAAAAAAAACTGTAGAGCAAATAAAAATTACCAGAGGCTTTTTTCTTTTGCTTCAGAATAGTTTTACTAGTTTGGATAAGGTATGTCAGTGCTCAACAATCCCTCTCCTACTTTGACACACAAATCCACTCAATCGGAATCTTCATGGCCCCAGAGCTCATATACTGTAATGTTATTGGGTACATCTGCAGGAACCTCGACCTTGAGAGGGTTGAGGTTACCACCAGTTGCCATGGTGAGTTTCAGATTCCACACTCTGGACACAAATTTCACAAGGTCCATCTCCAGCAAGGTTAAGGTATTGAACATATAGTCCTTGTAGGGGAAGGCTTTTTCTTTCCCAGAAAGCCCAAAGAACTGACCTGACATGCAAGTGGCATCTGCTCATCACTCTCGCCGCTCTTTCCTGCCAACTTCACTGTCAGGTACATCAGCACTATGAAGAAAAGCCAGAAAATGTGATCTTAAGCCAGTCTTGGGCATGCTCTGGTAGATTGTGCCAAATTAGAAAGTTTCCTTTGCAGAGCATCTTCCCCTGGAGTTCTTCGGCTTTCTCTCTCAGAGAAGTAAATATTAAGGTGTAGATACAGGTAACACAACTATGAAGAAGCATAGGAACCATTTGATATACCACATCGTGAGCTGAGATTAAATGGCCCCTGGTGCTGTGGTCTGCCCTGGCTCCTGGAGACTGAGGACCAGCCAGGGCTGGGCCCTTGGTGATGTCACAGTCGGCCCTGCCCCAGCCAGAACCCATGTGGCCATTGTGATGACTTCAGGGCAGAGGGTAAGGAGGCTTTCAGGGGCAACCAGGAGTAAGGCTTAAAGGGAAATGGGGACATTTCCAGCGGGCAATCAAAAAGGAGATGGGAAGTGACAAAATGCCGTCTCCTTGCTAGTGTATTCTTTCTGAACCTGATGCTCTACTGGAAGGGTGGTGCTGTCTTCTATTTTCATTACTCCAGACTGCTGGAGTAATTTGAACAGCAACACTGCTGTTTCTGGATTTGTTGAATCCAGACACTGGGCTAAGTAGAGCAGACCCTTGGGCATGTGCCCCTGTGCAACAGAGAGCCAAATGGGAAATAAAGATATTAAACAAGAGGCCACAAACTAGGAGCCACAGATGTGTGTTCTGTGGCCAACATAGTTCCTAAAAGTGACTGTGCTCAGTCACTAACTTGTCTGGCTCTATGAGACCCCATGCACTGTAGCCCACCAGGCTCCTCTGTCCCTGGAATTTTCCAGGCAAGAATCTATGTGTGGGCTGCCCCTTCCTTGTCTCCAAGCATAGGGGATATTTAAGGGAAGTGGAACTATCCTGTATAATGTTATGGCAAATACATGGCACTATATATTTGTCAAAACCCATAGAACATTGCAACACAAAGAATGAATCAGTGTATGCATATTTTCAAAAAAGCATTTTGATATCAAGAATGGTATGCAACATTTGACTAAACAATCTAATTATATTACAAATATATGAAGCCACCTTACTAAGATCCCCTGACTTAAGTAACTTTGGAAATGAATGTAGTTTGCAAGACTGAAACAAAAGATAAAAGCAGTGTAATCTACTTGATAGTGTTTTTTCTTGTAGGGTTACAGGTTATCAATCCTGATAGTCTTACACATGCATACTTGCATTTAACAGTTAAATAGATGGCACATGAGTGTACATACATATATTTCTTTATCTTGTTAGCTGAAACGGTCTAAGAAAAATGATACTCTCAAAATCTGAAAGAAACAATGATGTAGAAATAAGCACAGATCTTGGTTCCCAATACTCTTTTCCAAAAAAAGGAGCCAGGCTTCTTAGATAACTTACTGCTTGTAGGGCTCAGAGAGGAAATAGAGAAGAGGAGTCTGGCAGATTTCATTGTATCAAAAAATGAAGTACTAAAAAATAAAATAAGAAAGCCCTAGAGTAATGTAAGTAAGTGTTAGTCTCTCAGTTGTGCCCAACTTTTTGGGACCCCATGGACTACAGCCCACGAGGCTCCTCTGTCCACGAGATTTTCCAAGCAAGGATACTGGAGTGGGTCGCCATTTCCTTCTCCAGGGGATCTTCCCAACCCAGGGATCGAACCAGGGTCTCCTGCACTGCAGGCAGATTCTTTACCAACTGAGCTACAAGGGAAGCTCAAGACGTTAGAGTAATGGGGTTATGTTAAAGAAGACAGGAATGAGCTTCCAATGGCCAAAGCTATAACAACTTGAGTAACATAATAAATTAAGTAAGTCTTCTTTTGGTACTATACTCCAAAGTATAAAATGAATATTTAAGGGTCCGTACCAATATAAATAAATGATTGAATACACGTGAGACAATAGACCAATTTCCCATGCAGAAGAACTTCAGATAATTGACATAGGTAATTCAGCTCTCAGGGAGGTGGAGTGTAATTCCCTATTCCTTAAGAGTGAGTTAACATAGTGAGTTCCTTGGAAAAAAGATAATAGTATGGAAAGGGAGAAAAAGAGTAACTTGGGAGTGGAATAACCTAACAAATACTACTTCAGCCAGGTGGTCAAGATTAGCATTACCAGGGAAAAGGCATGTTGATCATATCACGTGATGAAAAGGACACTCCTCCTCTGCTGTCTTCCTCTCCCAAAATCCATGAAGTGAAAATGAAAGTTGCTCAGTTGTGTCTGATTCTGTAACCCCGTGGACTATACTGTCCATGGAATTCTCTAGGCCATAATACTGGAGTCGGTAGCCTTTCCCTTCTCTAGGGGATATTCCAACCCAGGGATCGAACCCAGGTCTCCCGCACTGCAGGCAGATTCTTTACCAGCTGAGCCACAAGGGAACAATCCCCACCCCCGCCGCCCTGCCAAGAATCCATAGTCCCAGGCTAATAGAAAAATCATCAGACAAACCAAGTTGATAACATTTTATAAAATACCTGACTAGTATTCCTCAGAACTATGAAGGTCATAAAAAATAAGAGAAGTCTGAGAAATTTTCACATCTAAGATAAACCTGAAAGACATGGCCTACTACATGAAATGTTAGATCTTGGATGCATTCCTGGAACAGAAAGTAAAAACTAAGGAAATCTTAGTAGGAAAAGTCTTAGAGATAAAATAGGCATTCTAGTTTATCACAATATGCATCATATTTGGGAACTTTTGATATACGGAAAGTAACTTTGCTTTGTTGTAAATCTAAAGTCATTCTAAGGTTTTTTAATGTTTATTTTTAAAACATAGAGCACAGAAGCTAGATTAACATTATTTGCTGATGACATAATTGTATATGTGGAGACTCCAAGAGAAAAGTACCCTATACAGTCAGCCTTTCCTATCCATGAGTTTCACATTCAAGGATTCAACCAATTGTGGATTAATATATATATATGTGTGTGTGTGTGTGTGTGTGTGTGTGTACTCCAGAAAATTTCAGAAATCAGAATTCAAACTTACCACATGCTGCCAACTATTTACATATATTTTACATTGTATTAAGTATTATAAGTAATCTGGAGACGATTTAAAGTGTATGGGAGGATGTGTGCAGTTTATATGCAAATCCTAAAATGCTATGCTTCTTTTTTAAGGGACTTGAACATATGTGGATTTGGGTATCTGATGGTTGGCAGTGGTGTCCTAGAACCAATGTCCCACAGATATTGAGGGACAGCTGTATTTTATGGGAAATGAGCTAGATGACTAGATAAAACTAATAAAACAGCGTTGTATACACTAACAAGCAATTACATTTATAAAGGAAGACACCACTGACAGATGAATTCCCCAGGTCGGTAGGTGCCTAATATGCTACTGGAGATCAGTGGAGAAATAACTCCAGAAAGAATGAAGGGATGGAGCCAAAGCAAAAACAACATCCAGTTGTGGATGGGACTGGTGATAGAAGCAAGGTTCAATGCTGTAAAGAGCAACATTGCAGAAAGCTGAGTGCTGAAGAATTAATGCTTTTGAACTGTGGTGCTGGAGAAGACTCTTGAGAGTCCCTTGGACTGCAAGGAGATCCAACCAATCCATCCTAAAGGAGATCAGTCCTGGGTGTTCATTGGAAAGATTGATGTTGAAGCTGAAGCTCCAGTACTACGGCCACCTGATGCAAAGAGCTGACTCATTTGAAAAGATCCTGATGCTGGGAAGGATTGAGGGCAGGGGGAGAAGGGGACGACAGAAGATCAGATGGCTGGATGGCATCATCAACTCAATGGACATGGGTTTGGGTGGACTCCGGGAGTTGGTGATGGACAGGGAGGCCTGGCGTACTGCAGTTCATAGTGTTGCAAAGAGTCGGACACGACTGAGCTGAACTGAAAATATATATGGAAAAATAAACATGTAATAAGAGGCAGGGGGTTTCTGCAAAAAAAGACTAATGAGCATGAGAGCTGTCCTTAGCAGATTTTAAAGCATGTAGATAGCCTACATACTTATATAAAGAAGTATTGTTATACGACTAGTACTGGTACATGGCTAGCCTTACAGTTCATCAGGTAACAAGAGAAAGCAAACATCAACTCAACTACAATCACACACACATACAGCTTTTGTCTGAATGTGTCACCCCCAAAATTCATGTTGTAAACCTAATGTCCAGTGTGATGATATTAGAAGATGGGGTCTTGGGAGATATTTAGGTTATGAGGGTGGAGCCCTCAAGAATAGAGATTATGGCTCTTACAAACAGAACTCACAGAGCTCCTAGCATCTTTTGCCATGTGAGAATACAGTAAGTCCCTTGCATAGGGATCTTCAAACTGCCAACTTTCAAAGATTCAAACTTGTATTTCAATTTCCAATCACATAAGTTAGTTCTTATGTCTGGTGGACATTGTCACATGCATGCATCCTCTGGAATTGGTTGTGGTTTTGTGCATTTTAGACTACAGTACTGTATAGAATACATTAGTACACTACCTCTATTTCTAGCTCAGGATGTCCAGAAGCACATGTAAAAACAACAGTATATAGATCATTCTGTTAGTTGGGTACTAAGGCTAACATTCTTCTTCTTACAAAAAAAAAATTGATCTAACAAGGGCACTCTCAGAATGGAACTCATTCATATGCAAGAGACTTCTTATAGGACTGAAGTCTGCAACTCAGAAAAGGGCCCTCATATGGCCATAATGCTACCCTGATCTTGCACCTCTAGCCTCCAGAATTGTGAGAAATAAATTTCTGCTGTTCATAAGGAGCCCTGTGCCTAGTATTTTATTATAGCAGCCAACATGGAGTAAGATATATTTCATGCAAAGATGGGCACAATAAAGGACAGAAATGGTATGGACCTAACAGAAGGAGAAGATATTAAGAAAAGGTGGTAAGAATACACAGAAGAACTATACAAAAAGATCTTCCTGACCTAGATAATCACCATGGGGGGATCACTCATCTAGAGCCAGACATCCTGGAATGCAAAGTCAAGTGGGCTTTAAGAAGCATTACTAAGAACAAAGCTAGGGGAAGTGATGGAATTCTAGTTGAGCTATGTCAAATCAGGAAGATGATGCTGTCAAAGTGCTGCATTCAATATGCCAGCAAATTTGGAAAACTCAGCAATGGCAATCCGACTAGAAAAGGTCAGTTTTCATTCCAATCCCAAAGAAAGGCAATGCCAAAGATGCTCAAACTACCCCACAATTGCACTCATCTTGCACATCTTAGCAAACAAACTCTCAAAATTCTCCAAGCCAGGCTTCAAAGGTACATGAACCATGAACTTTCAGTTGTTCAAGTTGGATTTAGAAAAAGCAGAAGAACCAGAGACCAAATTGCCAACATCCATTGTATCATTGAAAAAGTGAGAGAATTCCAGGAAAACATCTACTTCGGCTGTATTGACTATGCCAAAGTCTTTGATTGTGTGGATCACAACAAACTGTGGAAAATGCTTGAAGAAATAGGAATACCAGACCACCTGACCTGCCTCCTGAGAAATCTGTATGTAGGTTAAGAAGCAACAGTTAGAACTGGACATGAAACAACAGACTGGTTCCAAATTGGGAAGGGAGTATGTCAAGGCTGTTTATTGTCACCCTGCTTATTTAACTTATGTACAGAGTACATCATGAAAAATGCTGAGCTGGATGAAGTACAAACTGGAATCAAGATTGCCAGGAGAAATATCAATAACTCCAGATATGCAGATGACACCACCTTTATGGCAGAAAAAGAAGAATTAAAGAGCTTCTTGATGAAAGTGAAAGAGGAGAGTGAAAAAGTTGGCTTAAAGCTCAACATTCAGAAAACAAAGATCATGGCATCTGGTCCCATCACTCCCTGGCAAATACATGGGGAAACAGTGGAAATAGTGATAGACTTTGTATTTCAGGGCTCCAAAATCACTGCAGATGGTGACTGCAGCCATGAAATGAAAAGACACTTGCTCCTTGGAAGAAAAGTTATCACCAACATAAACAGTATATGAAAAAGCAGATACATTACTTTGCCAACAAAAGTCTGTATCATCAAAGCTATGGTTTCTCCAGTAGTCATGTATGGATGTGAGAGTTGGACTATGAAGAAAACTGAGTGCTGAAAAATAAATGTTTTTGAACTGTGGTGTTGGAGAAGACTCTTGAGAGTCCCTTGGACTACAAGGAGATCCAACCAGTCCATCTTAAAGGAAGTCAGTCCTGAATATTCATTGAAAGTACTGATGCTGAAGCTGAAACTCCAATACTTGGCCACCTGATACAAAGAACTAACTCATTTATAAAAACTCTGATACTGGCAAAGATTGAAGGCAGGGGGAGAAGGATTCAACAGAGGATGAGGGGGTTGGAAGGCATCATGGACTCAATGGACATGAGTTTGGGTAAGCTCTGCAAGTTGGTGATGGACAGGGAATCCTGCCATGCTGCTGTCCATGGAGTCAGAGAATTGGACACGACTGAGTGAGTGAACTGAACTGACTTGACACACAAAAAACATTAAGAATATGATAAAGTTAGACGGTGTCATCTTACACTGGTAAAAGACAGTTTTTTCAACAAATTTTGATGCATTATTCAATAACCTTCTGAGAAAAATATAAACTTTAACATTTCTTTTTCTACACCCAATAATAAGTTCCCTACCTGAAATGTGCTTTATCTATCTTTGATTGGCAATGCTCATTTACCATTCAAAATTCAATTCAAAAACTGCCTTCTCCCTTCCCTTTCTCTCTTTGCTAAGCAACTCATCATAAAGCAGTTAGGTGAGATCGATCCAGACAGGCATCCATGACATGTACGGCATGGAGCCATCGTCAGCCAGAGTGAGATGTTAGAAGTGAAGGAGGGGTGAAGAGGATATCCATACAGTCAGAGTCATCTAGTATGGGGAATCAGAACTCAAGTAGGGTGAAGTGATAAGATCCACAAGAGCAGAGAAGGGAGGTGTGTAGTATGAGATGTCAGTACTAGAGCAGGGAAAACAGGATATCCATGCTAGGAATTTTTGGAGAAATTGTTAATTCCATGACTAGAGCAGGGAAAGTACAAGATGAGCCTGGAATATCTTGTAGTAAAAGCATCATAGTGTTCAAAAAATGATGGGGAGATGTTGAAAGGACAGAGAATCCAGCTTAAGAAGGTTCCCAGTGTCCAAGGCAGGAACAATGTGAACATGAAAATATATAATGATAGAGACAGATCATGATTCATTTAGTAAAACAATAGGCTATTAATTAAATAGATATAAGCAAATTAATAAATTGAAAGCTTAGTGAGGAATAAACTATTGATAAACTTTAAATTTTTTTTTAAAGTTTTTTTTTTTTTAAGTTTTAATTACAAGATAGGGGAGAATAACTTGACAGTGGAGAAGCTTGACAGAAACCAATTTTATCAAGTGATGCAAGTGTATATCATCAATATTGGAACACATTGAAAGCATGAGCCAACTGATAGAATGAGATGATATGAACACAGTATCATTTCCATCCATTTCCTATCAAAGATGCAAAACTGGAAGTTCAGCATGAGTGAATACTGGATGATCCAAAATTGAGCAAAATTCTGCAAAAAAACTGGCCTCTAGTTTTGACATCTGAGTAATACTGCCTCAGAAGGATCCGGGAAATCTTCCTTTTCACTTCCATGGATACATTTAGAATACATGTGTGGAGAATTGGCATGACGTTTGTTTTAAATATTTGGTAGAATTCACCAGAGAGGCTATCTGGGTCTAGGTAGGGGGGTTGGAGGAGGGCTTTTGTGAGGTGGGTCGGACAATAAGCTTAAAAATGACTAATTCTATCTCTTTGCTATTCAGATTTTCATTTTGTTCTTGAGTCAATTTCAGTCATTTGTGTATTTTTAGAAATTTGTCCATTTCATCTAAAATTTCTAATTAGCACCATGGTAATCATTTACCATTATATTTATTTCTTTAAAGTTGGTAGTAATTTTTCTTTTTTATTTCTAATTTTAGCAATTTGATTCTCCTTCCTCCCTTGAACAATATCATGAAAGCTGTGTCAATTTATTGACCTTTCTAAAGAAAGAAATTTTCATTTGTTGAGTACCTCTGTGGTTTTTCAATTCTCTATTTCATTTATTATGTTGCAATATTTATTGTTTACTATGGCTACCTATTTGATTTTGGTTTGCTACATCTCCTAATTTAGGTGTAATATGTCTTTGCTTTCATTCTTCCGAAAGTGAAAAAGCAAGAGAGTTCCAGAAAAATATCAACCTCTCCTCTATTTACTATGCCAAAGCCTCTGATTGTGTAGACAACAACAAACTCTGGAAAATTCTTGAAGAGATGGGAATACCAGACCACCTGACCTGCCTCTTGAGAAATCTGTACAGGTCAGGAAGTACCAGTTAGACTGGTTACAAATATGGAAAGGAGTATGTCAAAGCTGTTTATTGTCACCCTGCTTATTTAACTTATAGGCAGAGTACATCATGAGAAATGCTGGGCTGGAAGAAGCACAAGCTGGAATCAAGATTGCCGGGAAAAATATCAATAACCTCAGATATACAGATGACACCACCCTTATGGCAGAAAGTGAAGAGGAACTAAAGTGCCTCTTGATGAAAATGAAAGAAGAGAGTGAAAAAGTTGGCTTAAAACTCAACATTCAGAAAACTAAGATGATAGCATCTGGTCCCATCACTTCATGGCATCTATTGATGGGGAAACAGTGGAAATAGTGATAGACTTTGTATTTTGGAGCTCTAAAATCACTGCAGATGGTGACTTCAGCCATGAAATGAAAAGACGCTTGCTCCTTGGAAGAAAAGTTATCACTGACCTAGACGGCATATTAAAATGCAGAGACACTTTGCCAACAAAGGTCCCTCTAGGCAAAGGTATGGTTTTTCCAGTAGTTATGTATGGATGTGAGAGTTGGACTATATAGAAAGCTGAGCACTGAAGAATAGATGCTTTTGAACTGTGGTGTTGGAGAAGACTCTTGAGAGTCCTTTGGACTGCAAGGAGATCCAACCAATTCATCCTAAAGGAAACCAGTCCCGAATATTCACTGGAAGGACTGATGCTAGAGCTGAAACTCCAATATTTGGCCACGTGGTGTGAAGCACTGACTTGTTTAAAAAGACCCCAGTGCCGGTAAAGATTGAAGGCAGGAGGAGAAGGGGACGACAGAGGATGAGATGGTTGGATGGCATCAATGACTCAATGGACATGAGTTTGAGTAAACTCCAGGAGCTGGCAATGGACAAGGAAGCCTGGTGTGCTGCAATCCATGGGGTCGCAAGGATTCGGACACGACTGAGTGACTGAAATGAAATGAACTGAAACTTGACCCTTGAACAACAGGAGTATTAACTTTGCAGGTCCACTTATACAAAGATTATTTTTCAATAGTAAATACTACAACACTACACCATCTGCAGCTGTTTGAATCTGCAGAGGTGAATTCTCTGGTGTGGAAGAACCACATAGAGGGCTGACTGTAAGTTATACACGAAAAACTGCAGAAAAGGGTGGTGCCCTCATCCCGTCATTGTTGAATAGTCAAATGTATTTTCTCCTTTCTCTTTTGATTCTTTCTTTGACCCTTTGATTATTTAGGAGTATGTTGGTTAACTTCCACATATCTGTCTGTTTCTCAAGATGTTTTGTTTTCTAATTTCATTATATTCAGAGGATGCACTTGATATGGTTTGAACGCTTTAATATTTATTTAAGTTTGTCTTATGTCCTAGCATATAGGGTACCCTGAAGAATGTTCCCTGCACTCTTAAGAAGTATGAATATCCTTCATGAGATAAATTACTCTATAAATGTGTTTTAGGTTCAGCTGGTTTATACTATCATTCAAGTTCTCTATTTCATAGTTGATTTTCTGCCTAGTCTTGCTACCCCTTATTGAAAGTCTAGCAATTATTGTTGAATTGTTTATTTCTCTCTTCATTTCTGTCAGTATTTTTTTTCCTCCATGCAATTTTCAGTTGTCTTATCAAGTCCATTGTTATGTCTTCCTAATAGAGTACCCTGTTTATCATTATAAATGTCCTTCTTTAACCCTAGCAACAGTTTTTAATAAAAATCATTTTTGGTTGATATTAGTACAGTATAGCCAATTCTCTTTTTGGTTGATGTTGCCATGATATATATTTTTCAGTCATTTCACTTAAAATCTCTATCTTGGACTCTAAATTGTGTCTGCCATAGATAGCAAATAGTTGGATCCTTGTTATTTATGTGGTCCCAAAATGTTTGCTTTTTAATTAGATTGTTAAGTTCATCTATTTTACCATTATTAATATTATCAAATATATGACTACTGTTTTATTTTTGCTTTTTCTAAAATTCATAGTTTTTTCCTATTTATCTTTATTGCCTTCACTTGTAAATGAATGATTTCAGGGTAGCATTTGGTTCACTCTAAAGATATATTTTAAATATTATTTTTTTATTAACTACAGTAAGACATTCCATATCTGTATTAACTTATTAGCTCTACTTCATCTTTATACTCAATGACAGTAAGCATAATCATCAATATCCTGGGTAACAGTGAACTAAACTGGAAAGGAATGGGTGAATTTAGTTCAGATGACCATGATATCGACAACTGTGGGCAAGAATACCATAGAAGAAATGAAATAACCCTCATAATCACGAAAAGATTCCCAATATGTGCTATTTGGGTGCAATCTCCAAAATGACAGTATGTCTCAGGTCGTTTCAAAGGCATGCCATTCAGCATCACAGTCATTCAAATCCATGCTCCTACATACAGATGATGAAAATTCCTGAAGATGGTAAGTCCTATAAAGACCTAGAAAACCTCCTAGAACTAACACTAAACACAGATGTTTTCATCATCAGTGGGGATTGGTATGCCAAAGTAGGAAGTCAAGAGATATCTGGAGTAACAGGCAAGTTTTGCCTTGGAGAACATAATGAAGCAGGTCAAAGGCTAAAGGAATTCTGCCAAGATAATGCACATGTCATAGCAAATACCCTTTCTCAACAACACAAAGGGGGAGTTTACTCATGGGCATCACTATATGGTCCATACCAAAATCAAATTGATTGCATATTTGTAGCCAAATATGGAGAAGCAGTATGCATTCAGAAAAAAAACAAGACCTGGAATTGACTAAGGCTCTGCTCATCAGCTTCTCATAGCAAAATTCAGGCTTAAACTAAAGAAAGCTGGGAAAACCACCAGGACAGCCAGGTACCTCTGAAATCCAATCCCCTATGAATATGTAGTGGAGGTAACAAATAGTTTCAAGGGATTAGATCTAGTTAACAGTGTGCCTGAAGAACTATGGACAGAGTTCCATAATACTGTGTATGAGGCAG
This sequence comes from Bos grunniens, assembly GCF_055505025.1. Lineage (NCBI taxonomy): Eukaryota > Metazoa > Chordata > Mammalia > Artiodactyla > Bovidae > Bos > Bos grunniens. Next base: position 78,740,302 of record NC_141194.1, on the reverse strand, counting down.
TGAACAAAGCCATCCCAAAGAAAAAGTAAAGCAAGAAGGCAAAGGTATCATCTCAGGCAGCTTTCAAATAGTTGAAGAAAGAAAAGAAGCAAAAACCAAGGGAGAAAGGGAAAGGTACATCCAACTAAATGCAGAGTTCCAAAGAAGGACACAGACACAAGAAGGCCTTCATCATGAACAGCACATTAAACAAGAGGAAATTAACAGAAAGAACAGAGATCTTTTCATGAAAACTGGAAATATCAAGGGAACATTTAGCCCATAGATGGGCCCATTAAAGGACAGCAATGGTATAGACCTAGTAGACGCTGAAGAGATCAAGAAGAGATAGAAAGAATACATGGAAGAACTGTATGTAAAAGATCCTAACGAACTGGATTTTTATGATGGTGTGGTCAGTCACTTTTGAGAGTCCCTTGGAGACCAAGGAGATCCAACCAGACCATCCTAAAGAAATAAGTCCTGAATATGCATTGGAAGGACTGGTGTTGAACCTGAAACTTCAACATTTTGGCCACCTGATGCGAAGAGCTGACTCACTGGAAAACATTCTGACCTCTGGAAAGATTGAAGGTGGGAAGAGAAGGGGAGGACAGGGAGGCCTGGCTGCAGTCCATGGGGTCGCAAAGAGTCAGACACGACTGAGTGACTGAACTGAACTGAACTCTGGGGCGTGGGTCATAGAGGATCTTGCTGTGATATATGTCAGAGAGTGTTTTGCCTATGTTTTCCTCTTAAGAGTTTTATAGTTTCTAGACTTACATTTAAATCTTTAATCCATGTTGAGTATATTTTTGTGTATGGTATTAGAAAATGTTTCCGTTTCATTCTTTTACACATATTTGACCAGTTTTCCCAGCAATACGTGTTGAAGAGACTGCCTTCTCCACTGTATATATGTACCTCCATGTCAAAGATAACGTGTACATAGGTGCATGGATTTATCTCTGCACTTTCTATTTTATTCCATTGATCTACATTTCTGTATTTATGCCAGTACCATACTGTCTTGATGACTAGCTTTGTAGTATGATTTGAAGTCAAGAAGGTTGATTCCTTCAGTTCCATCATTCTTTCTCAAGATACCTTTCAGTATTTGGGTCTTTTGTGTTTCCATACAAACCATGAAATTATTTGTTCTAGTTCTGTTAAAAATACCATTGGTAGTTTGATCAGGGTTGTATTGAATCCATAGATTGCTTTGGGTAGCAGAGTCATTTTCACTATATTGATTCTTCAAATTCAAGAACATGGTACATTTCTCCATCTGTATGTGTCATCTTTGATTTCTTTAATCAGTTTTTTTATAATTTTATTTCTGTATACAAGTCTTTTGTTTGTTTAGGTAAATTTATTCCTAAATGTTTCATTATTTTCATTGCAATAGTGAATGGGATTCTTTCCTTAATTTCTCTTTCTGATTTTTCATTGTTAGCACATAAGAAAGCAAAGGATTTCTGTGTATTAATTTTATATGACAGGTGGATTCTTAACTACAAGACCACCAGGGAAGTCCTGTCTTGGTTGTGTTTGGATGTGCAGCTCTCTGAGTTCTGACACACAGAGAGAATCCAATGACCACCAGCATGGACCCTGGCCACGTCCGTCACCCTGAAAACGCCCAGATACTCCCCCTTTCTGGTTTCCCCTTCCACACCCAAATCCCCTGCAAAAGGATTTGCCCTCCTTCACTACACTTTTTCCTTTGCAGCCTTAAAATTCTTTATGTATTCTGAATATAAGATCTTTCTCAGATCTGTGATTCATAAACTTCTTTCCCGTAATAGCCAATAGCTTCTCTTTTCATTACAGGAGACATGAGTGGTGAATTTTACTTTTACTGCCCACACTCAGAGCCCAGTGCTGTGTACCCCGAAAGTGCCCATGAGATTCTTCACAAGTGAAAATGAATTTTCCTCTCTGTCATTTTCTGCTCTCAGCTGGTTCCCAAAGCTCTATTTCTGCAGAAATCCAAGAGGCTTCTGCAGACAGAGGTGCTTGATAACAGGTGAATTTATTGGAGTCTGAACTTGTGATCTCATCAGAGAGCTTTAGAACTCAACCTTTCTTGTAAGACTTGTCTCCCAGCTCCGAGGGAGAAGATCAGTCAGGCCAGGCTTTTCTTCTTGAAACTCAGAGGCCTGAATTTAGTCACTGTGGGTATATTTAGCAGGGATAACATGGAATTTCAAGGCCGTTCATCCTTTACCAGATATCAGACCACATTCTATATATTTCTTTCTGTCACTTTATTTAATCCTCCTTCACAGATCCATCATTTTGGAAGACTTTGACCCTAACAGATGAGGTGAGAAAGCAGAGGACAGGGAAGTAAGGGGGATTGCTCACAGTCATATAAGTTGTCAGAGGAAAAGTGACCCAAAACTCTTAGCATTGTCCATTCAGAGCCCACACTCTATTTCTTCAGTAAGGTTGCCATGTGTGCATGCATGTGAACTCACTTCAGTAATGTCCAACTCTTTGTGACCACAAAAATGTAGCCTGCCATGCTCCTCTGTCTATGGGATAATCCAGGCAAGAATACTGCAGTGGGTGGCCATGCCCTGCTCCAAGGGACCTTCCTGACCCAGGAATTGAAACCACACCACCTGCAAATCCTGCACTGCAGGAGGATTCTTTACCACTAAGCCACTGGGGAAAGAGTCCTGTGGGTACTGCTGAGTTTTCCAAATTTGCTGACATGATGAGTGCAGCATTTTAACAGCATCATCTTTTAGGACCTGAAATAGCTCAGCTTGAATTCCATCACCTCCACTAACTTTGTAGTGATGCTTCTTAAGGCCCACTTGACTTCATACTCCAGGATGTCTGGCTCTAGGTAAGTGATCACACGATCGTGTTCATCTAGGTCATGATGGTCTTTTTTGTGTAACTCTTCTGTGTATTATTGACACTTCTTAATATCTTTTGCTTCTCTTGCTGCTGCTGCTGCTGCTGCTAAGTTGCTGCAGTCGTGTCCGACTCTGTGTGACACCATAGACGGCAGCCCACCAGGGTCCCCTGTCCCTGGGATTCTCCAGGCAAGAACACTGGAGTGGGTTGCCATTTCCTTCTCCAATGCAGGAAAGTGGAAAGTGAAAGTGAAGTCGCTCAGTCCTGTCTGACTCTTAGCGACTCCATGGACTGCAGCCTACCAGGCTCCTCCGTCCACGGGATTTTCCAGGCAAGAGTACTGGAGTGGGGTGCCATTAGGTCCATACAATTTCTGTCCTTTATTGTGCTGGTCTTTGCATTAAGCGTTCCCTTGGTATCTGTAGTTTTCTTGAAGAGATCTCTAGTCTTTCCCATTGTTTTGTTTCCTCTGTTTCTTTGCACTGATACCTGAGGAAGGCTCTCTTATCTCTCCTTGCTATTCTGTGGAACTCTGAATTCAAATGGGTATATCTTTCCTTTTCTCCTTTGCCTTTAGCTTCTCTTTTATGTTGAGATAGTTTCCCTCTATGCCCACTTTCTGGAGAGTTTTTATAAATAGGTGTTGAATTTTTTTCAAAAGCTTTTCTGTGTCTATTAAGATGATCATATGGTTTTTACTCTTTAATTAGTTAATACAGTATAACTTATTGATTGATTTTAGTATGTTGAAGTATCCTTGCATCCCTGGGATAAACCCCACATGATCATTATGTATAATCCTTTTAACATGTTGCTGGATTTTGTTTGCAAGCATATTGTTGAGGATTTTTGGGTCCATGTTCATCAGTGAGATCCATCTGTAATTTTCTTTTGTGTATGGTATCTTTGTCTGGTTTTGGTATCAGTGTGATGCCTCCTGGAGAGTTTCTCCCTGTGCAGTTTTTTGGAAAATTTTGCAAGTGATAGCTCTTCTCTAGATGATAAATTCATCTTTGAAGCCATTTGATCCTGAAATTTTGTTTGTTGGGAGCTTTTAATTTATGGTTCCGGCTCAGATGGTAAAGAATCTGCCTGAAATGGAGGAGACCTGTGTTCAGTCCCTGAATTGGGACAATCACATGGAGAAGGAAATGGTTACCCACTGCATTATTCTTGTCTGGAGAATTCCAAGGACAGTGGAGCCTGGCAGCTATGGTCCATGGGGTCACAAACAGTAGGACACGCCTGTGCGACTAACACTTTCACTTTCATTACTTGTGAAATTGGTCTGTTTATATGTTCAAATTCTTCTTGGTTCAATCTTAGGAAGTTGTACCTTTCTAGGAATATGTCCATTTCTTCCAGGTTGTCCATTTTATGGGCATACAGTTGCTTGTAGTATTCTTTTATGATCCCTTGTATTTCTGCAGTGTTGGTTGTAATTTCCCCTTTTTCGTTTCTAATTTTATTAATTTGCATCCTCTTCCTTTTTTTCCCTTGCACGGTCTTGATAAGATTTATCCAATTTTTTTATCTTCTTAAACAACCAACTTTTACTTTTATTGATCTTTGCTATTGTTTATTTCATTTCTGTTTCACTTATTTCTGATCTGATCCTTATTATTTCTTTCTTTCTACTGGCGTTGGGACACCCCAGTAATCTACCTACTAGTGTCTCTACTCAGACATGCCAATATCCCACCCATGATTGTCTCTTCTCACAGAAAACCCAATAACCAGCCCATCATTGCTTATAGATACCCTAATAATCCACACATCACTGTAGCTTCTCGGATACCCACAATAATTGACACATCTTTTCACAAGGCACCCCAATAACCCCATGCACACATCTCATGGGCACACGGATGATTCTCATCCAGGAGGTGCTGACTCTGCACCAGTTGTGGTCCCAGGTCCAGCAGGTCATCCTGTCATACAAGGACACGACTTCCATGAGTCAGCATGCAGAACTGTGGCCTGGTATCCCCTACTGGTGGGGGAACCAGGTGAAGCCCCAAGACCTCATCCACTGCCTGGAGCACATGAAGAGCTGCAGCTACCCAGGTGACTGCTGCCTTCACACTGGGACCCCTGGTCACAGGCATGTCCTACCGCATGGGGCTGGTTTGGGTTCAAGTGGAGAAATGGAACAGGATATATTAGAGGACGTTATTCTGTTCACTACATGGAAAGCAGGGTGTGGACATCCTTGGGGACTTTACTGTATCTACCACAAAGGGTCAGGATGTAGACAGGATGTGAACATCCGTGTGGACATTATTGTGTCCGCCACATAGGGCCAGGATGTGGACATCTTTGGGGTCAATGTCCAGCCCGCCTGGCCTCTGTAACAGGAGAAATTCATGAGTCAATGCCCCTGCGAGCCCCTGCTGTTTGAACTTTGGTCTCTGTCCGACATCTGAATCTCTGATCGCTGTGGAGGCCAGAGTCTAGGTGGGTGATGGCACAGCTTGGTGACTGCGTGGGCAGGTGCCCCATGGGTTAGGGGTCACACGGGTGGGTGACTGTGTGGGTGGGTGACCCCATGGCTTACTGGTCACATGGGTGGGAGACCATGTGGGTTGGTGACTGTTTGAGTTGCTGACTGCAGAGTGGGTTACCATGTGAGTTGCTGACCTGGTGAGTGGGTGACTGCGTGGGTGGGTGACGATGTGAGTGCGTAATCATGTGGACAGGTGACCATATGACCTCGCAGGTTAGTGACCCCATGGGTGGGTGACCACGTCGGTTGGTGGCCACGTGGAGGGAGCACCACATGGGGTAGTGACCCTGTGGGTGGATGACCATATGAGTCGGTGACCACATGGTTTGGTTGGCCACATGACTCCGTGGGTTAGTGACTGCACACATGGGCAGTTGACCCCACAGCTGGCACCATGAACAGCAGCCCCTCTCTTGTCCCAGGCAGTCTGTTCGTGGCTGGCATCAACCTCACAGAGAACCTGGAGTTTGTTCACATCCACCTGGCCTGGTCCGTAGAGAAGCTGGCCCAGTGGGGGCTCCCCTATTTATGTGCGTGGGTGCAGGGCCAGCGCCCGGAGTCAGCTGCCGGCTGTACCAACACCATCGCAGGCCACTTAATCTGGGCCCACGGGTTTGTTGGCAATTGTCACCAGATTGAACTGGAAGCTGCTTCGGGCTGATGGACGGTGTGTGTGTGGAGCTGGGCATAGCAGAGGCTGCATCTCAGTCACGTGCTGTGACGTTACCAGCCTGAACCAGAAGCCACCTAGGGGCTGACAGGCAGCACACCGAGGAGCTGGGCATTGTGAAGGCTGCTCCTCGTTCACATCCTGTGACATCACTGGGCTGAACTGGAAGCTGCTTTGGGGCTGAGGGACAGCACAAGGGCAGAGCTGGGTATTGCGGAGGCTGTGTCTCAGTCATGTCCTGTGACGTCACCAGCCTGAACCGGCAGCCGCCCTGGGGCTCCTGGATGGAGTGCTGAGGAGCTGGGCATTGCGGAGGCTATTCTCAGCCCTGTCCTGCAGGGCTGGTCGTCCGTCCGCCCATTCACTGAATGTGGGTGACTGCAGAGGTGGGGCCAAGTGGCAGGGTCCATGGTATCCTCAGTCCTCCGTGTGTCTCTCAGTGAATGCAGGTTATGAGGTGATGATTAAAGGTGAGTGCATGATTTGTACAATCACATCCTCAGGGAGACACACGTGGTTCTTGGGTCTGTGGCTTCCCCATGGGAGAGGCTGGGGTGCCCTTCCCTGGGTGCTGAGAGCAGCAGACTGTGACCCCTATCCAGGGAGGGGAGGAGGCACTATGACATAGTGTCCATAGGAGGGGACTAAGAGCATAGTGATCCCACTGAGAAATCCCTTTTATTAGATAAGTTGCTTCCCTGGTGGCTCACTTAAGAAGGCCTTCTTATCTCTCCTTGCTCTTCTTTGGAACTCTGCATTCAGGTGGCTATATCTTTCTGTGTCTCCTTTGCCTTTCGCTTCTCTTCTCATCTATTTGTAAGGCCTCCTCAGACAACCACTTTACCTTTTTGCATTTCTTTTTCTTGTGGATGGTTTTGATTACCACCTCCTGTACAATGTTAGGAACCTCCATCCATAGGTCGTCTGGTACTCTGTGTGCCAGATCTAACCCTTGCATCTATTTGTCACTTCCAATGTATACTCACAAGAGATTTGAATAAAGCAAAGAAACAGGGGAAAACAATAGAATGGGAAAGACTTAGAGATCTCTTCAAGAAAATGAGACATGCCAAGGGAACATTTCATGCAAAGACAGGCACAATAAAGGACAGAAACGTTATGGGCCTAACTAAAACAGACGAGATTAAGAAGAGGTAGCAAGAATACACAGAACTGTTTAAAAAAGTCTTAATTACCTGGATAACCACGATGGTGTGATCACTCATCTAGAGCCAGACATCCTGGAGTGCAGAGTCAAGTGGGCCTTAGGAAGCAGCAGTATGAACAAAGCTAGTGAAGGTGATTAAATTCCAGCTGAGCTCTTTCAAATCCTAATAGATGATACTGTTAAAGTGCTGCACTCAATACGCCAGCCAGTTTGGAAAACTTGGCAGTGGACGCAGGACTGGAAAAAGTCAGTTTTCATTTCAATCCAAAGAAGGGCAATGCCAAACAATGTTCAAACTATTACACAACAGCACTTATTTCACATGCTATCAAGGTAGTGCTCAAAATCCTTCAAGCTGAGCTTCAACAGTATGTGACCTGAGAACTTCACAGTCCACACATTCAAAGAGTTGATTCTAAATGCACAGTGATGCCACAAAGATGGTCAAGGCAAAGACACACTATGTAATTTTATTTATGTCTAAATCAGTGAGACAAAATATTCACTGAAAGGTACAGACTTTTTTAGCATGAAAAATCTTATATTTATTCTGATGAAATTGAAAAATATGTTTTAAAGTGAAATTCATTCTTAATTGTCAATTAATTTGAGACTATGGAAAAAAGAAAATAAAATTGCATTCATTGGGGCTGCTCCAGTTCAGTTCAGTTGCTCAGTCGTGTCCAACTCTTTTCTTTGGGGGCTGCTTAAACTTTCACAGATGTTTTTGCTTTAAAATTCCCTTACAGTTTTACAGTCTTAATTAGATATAAAATTATCAGTAGATTTTATACTATGTTTGTTTTCTGGACATTTTAATTTCCTTTAATTTATGAATGTAACTAGAATGTTTTTCTATTGACTGAGTATTAAAAATTACTCCTCTCTCTTGTGTGGAACACACTGTTTACACTACTGTTGGGAGACATTTTATTGCCTAAAACCTTTTATAATTCAGCTCTATAATATAGGTTTTTTGTTTGTTTGTTTTGCTTTGTTTAGGCTGAGAATTTTCTCATCTATTTTTAGTATCTTCAGAGTTTCTGTTAGGAATATGTGTCTGCTGTTGTGTTCTTGCACAGTCGTGTCCAACTCTTTGCCACCCCATGGACTGTAAGCCCAGTAGTCTCTTCTGTTCATGGGGATTCTCCAGGCAAGAATAGTGGAGTGGGTTTCCGTGCTCTCCTTCAGGGGATCTTCCTGACCTAGAGATAGAATTTGCATCTGCTCCTGCATTGCAGGCGGATTCTTTACCACTGAGTGAAAATAGATCTTGTATACATGAAACCCACTTTAATTATGAATATTCATAATTGGTGAAAAGCAAAGATGGAGTAGCCCAAACAAGCATTTATCTTTTGCCAATTAATAATACGAAAAAAACCCCTTAATTTCAATTTGCCTTCATTTATTTTTTCAATTAACTTTTCATTGAAGGATAATTGCTTTCCAGAATTTTGTTGTTTTCTGTCAAACTTCAACACAACACTCTTTCTTAACTCATAGTTTCTCTTCAATATCATCCTATTTTGTGTAAATAACTTCTTTTAACACTTCTTACAGACAAGGTATCTGCTGAGAATGAATTCCCCGATTTTTTGTTCATATGAGAATGTCTCCTTATCCTTTGTTTTGAAGGACAATATTCCTGGATGTAGAAGTTAATTTCAGTAGTTAAAAAAAAAAACAAAAACATTTTATTTATTAATAAGTTGTACCTGTAGCCTTGTAGAATGAGTTTGGAAATGTTCCTTCCTCTGCAGTTTTTTGAAAGAGTTTTAGAAGGATAGGTGCTGGAGTCCAGCTCCACCAGCCAGGGAATCAGCCTGAAGAAATGAGCGGTGTTGGCAGAGAATGATGCAGCCTCTGACTCAAGGTGCGGGACTGCATGTTTATTTCAAGCCTCAGGTCTTCTTTTATACTTTGACAAAAGCATTAGGTCAGAGGTTTGACATTTTCAGTTCCCCCTCACCCAGATTTATTGTCTCATTGTTGCCCTTCAAACAGAGTTCCTGCTTCAGCTCTTCTCTCAAAATCGTGTTTACTTGTGATTACATTGTAATTCATGCTTATGTCTGGGCTGCATACCATATTCCTCAGTTTATTTCTTATCTTTCTAAATCTTGCTTGCCCCTAGTATCCTAAGCTCACTATCTCCTAAAAAGGCTTCTAGCTATTAATATCTCTAAAATTCCTAATCCCTACAAGCTATAGTAAAATATGCTAACACTACAACATTCCTTAAACTTTTAGCTTCTAACTATTCTTAACTATTCCTAAACTCAGCAAACTTCCTTTGCCATAAACATTTCCCTCACAAACAGGTCTCAGAAAACAATCCTTCCTGTGGCCTCAAGCTGCGGCCTACATGCTCTTCCTGGAATGTTCTTTGTAAAGATCCTTGAACAAATATCAATGGTTACTTTATAGATTATTTTCTGGGCACAACTGCAGAAGGCTTTGTGCTTTCTCATGCTTCTCTCAAGAACAATAAGCACGTTAACATTCTTTCCAGCCAACTCAACCGAAGAAAGGAAAAAACAAGTCAGAATCACAAGACCTAACTCTTTCATCCAGGGACCGTGCTTGTGGAACGAGGAGAGGGGGTTGGGGCCGTGCCTCCATTTTGTCAGCAATGCCTAACGTGGCTCCTGACAGATAGGCATTTGTACATCTCTGAATTCACCTGTGAAGCCATCTGGTCCTAGGCTTTTGTGCTTTGGGAATTTTTGATCACAGCTTCAGTTTGGAGCGTGTAATTGGGTGGTTCATAATTTCTATTTCTTCCTGGTTCAGTCTTGGAAGATTGAGCTTTTCTAAGCATCTGTCCATTTCTTCTAGGTTATCCATTTTATTGCCATAAAGTTGTTCATAATAGTATCTTATAATCCTTTGTATTTCTGCATTGTCTGTTGTAACCTCTCCTTTTTCATTTCTAAGCTTGTTGATTTGATTCTTCTCTCTATTTTTCTTGATGAGTCTGGATAAGGTTAGCCAATTTTGTTTATCTTCTCAAAGAACCAGCTTTTAGTTTATTAATTTTTGTTATTGTTTCTTTCATTTATTTCTGTTCAGATCTTTATGATTTCTTTCCATGTACTAATTTTGGCTATTTTTTTTTGGTGTTGTTGTTGTTCTTCTTCTTTATCAGTTGTTTTAGGAGTCAATTGAGGTTCTCTATTCGATGCTTTTCTTGTTTCTTGAGTTAGGATTGTATTGTTACACACTTCCCTCTTAGAACTGCTTTTCCTGCATCCCATAGGTTTTGAGTTGTGGTGTTTTCATTGTCATTTTTTTCTAGAAAATTTTTGATTTCCATTTTGATTTCTTCAATAACCTGTTGGTTATTTAGAAACGTGTTGTTTAATCTCAATATGTTTGTGTTTCTTACAGTTTTTTTTTTTTTTATTCTAATTGATATCTAGTCTCATAGTGTTGTGGTCAGAAAAGATGCTTGATACAATTTCAATTTTGTTAATTTTACTGAGGTTTGATTTGGAACCCAAGATGTGGTTTATCCTGGAGAATGTTCTATGTGCACTTGAGGTGTATTCTTCTCCATTTGGATGGCATGTCCTGAAGATATCAATGAGATTCACCTCGTCTCATGTGTCATTTAAGACAGGTGTTTCAGTATTAATTTTATGCTTTGATGATTTGTGCATTGGTGTGAGTGGAGTGTTAAACTTGACTATGATTATTCTACTGTCAGTTTCTCTTTTAATGTCTGTTAGTGTTTATCTTCTGTATTGAGGTGCTCCTATGTTGGGGGCATAGATGTTTACAATTGCTATGTCTTCATCTTATATTGATCCCTTCATCACTATCTAGTGTCCTTCCTTATCTATTGTAATCTTCTTTAAAGTATGATATGAGGATTGCTATTCCATCTTTTTTTGATTCCCATTTGCATGGCATATAATTTTCCATCTTGTCACTTTCAGTCTATATGTGTCTTTAGGTCTGAAGTGGATTTCTTGTAGACAGCATGTAAATGGGTCTTTTTCTTTTAAATTAATGCATTTATTTTAATTGGAGGCTACTTACTTTGCAGTATTGTGGTGGGTTTTGCCATATATTGAGTTGACTCAGCCATGAGTATACATGTCTTCCACATCCTGAAACCCCTACCACTTCTCTCCCCATCCCATCCCTCAGGGTTTTCCCAGTGCACCAGCTTTGAGTGCCCTATGTCATGCATCAAAGTTGAATGGGTGATCTATTTCACATATTGTAATATACATGTTTCAATGCTAGTCTCTCAAATCATCTCACCCTGGCCTTCTCCCACAGAGTCCAAAAGTCTCTTCTTTATATCTGTGTCTTTTGGCACCTCGCATATGTGGTCATAATTACCATCTTTCTAATTTCCATATATATTTGTTAATATACTGTATTGGTGTTTTTCCTTCTGACATAATTCATTCTGTATATAGGCTCCAGTTCGATCCACCTCATTAGAAGTGATTCAAATATGTTCTTTTTAGTAGCTGAGTCATATGTACTATGGTTTTCTTTTCTGTTTTATGCTGAAGGACATCTAGGTTGCTTCCATATCCTAGCTATTGTAAACAGTGCTGTGATTAGCATTGAGGTACACATGTCTTTTTCATTTCTGGTTTCCTCAGTGTGTATGCCCAGCAGTGGGATTTCTGGATTGTATGGCAATTATATTTCCAGTTTTTTAAGGAATCCCCACACTGTTCTCCATAGTGGCCATTCTAGTTTGCATTCCCACCAACAATGTAAGAGGGTTCCCTTACTCTGTAGCCTCTCCAGCATTTACTGTTTGTAGACTTTTTGATAGCAGCCATTCTGACCAGTGGGAGATGATCCCTCATTGTGGTTATGATTTGTATTTCTCTGATAATGAGTGATGTTGAACATTTTTTCATGTGTTTGTTAGCCATTTGTATGTCTTCTTTGGAGAAAAGTCTCTTCAGTTCTTTGTCCCAGTTTTTGATTGGGTCATTTATTATCCTGGTATGGAGCTTCTTGTATATTTTTGAGATTAATTCTTTGTTAGTTGCTTCATTTGCTATTATTTTCTCCCATTCTGAAGGCTGTCTTTTCACCTTGCTCATAGTTTCCTTCATTGTGCAAAAGCTTTTAAGTTTAATTAGGCCCTATTTGTTTAATTTTGCTTGTATTTCCATGACTCTGGGAGGTGTGCCATAGAGGATCCTACTGTGATTTATGTAAGGGAATATTTTGAATATGTTCTCCTCTAGGAATTTTATAGTTTATAGTCCTGCATTTGAATCTTTAATCCATTTTGAGTTTACTTTTGTGTATGGTGTTAGAAAGTGTTCTAGTTTCCTTCTTTTACATTTGGTAGACCAGTTTTCCCAGCACCACTTGTTAAAGAGATTGTCTTTTCTCCAGTGTATATTTTTGCATCCTTTGTCAAAGATATGGTGTCCATAGGTGTGTGTATTTATCTCTGGGCTTTCTATTTTGTTCCATTGGTCTATATTTCTGTCTTTGTGCTAGTACCATCTTGATCACTATAGCTTTGTAGAATAGTCTGAAGTCAGGCAGATTGATTCCTCCTCTTCCATTCTTCTTTCTCAAGATTGCTTTGGATATTCGAGGTTTTCTGTATTTCAATACACATTATGAAATTATTTGTTCTCGTTCTGTGAAAAATACCATTGATAGCTTGATAGAGATTGCATTGAATCTATAGATTGCTTAGGGTAGTATATTCATTTTCACTATATTGATTCTTCAAATCCATGAACATGGGATATTTCTCCATCTATTTGTTTCATCTTTGATTTCTTTCATCACTTTTTTAATGTTTTCTATATATAGGTCTTTTGTTTCTTTAGGTAGTTTTATTCCAAAGTATTTCATTCTTTTCATTGCAATGCTGAAAGAGATTATTTCTTAATTTCACTTCCTGTTTTCTCATTGTTAGTGTATAGAAATGCAAGTGATTTCTGTGTATTAATTTTATATCCTGCAACTTTTCTGTATTCATTGATTAGCTCTAGTAATTTTCTGGTGGTGTATTTAGGGCTTTCTGTGTTGAGGATCATGTCATCTACAAACTGTGAGAGTTTTACTTCTTTTTTTCCAGTTTGGATTCCCTTTAATTTTTTTCTTCTCTGATTTCTATGGCTAAAGTTTCCAAAACTATGTTGAATAGTAGTGATGAGAGTGGGAACTCTTGTTTTGTGCCTGACTTTAGGGGAAATGCTTTCAATTTTTCGCCTTTGAGGATAAAGTTTGCTATGGTTTTATCATGTATGACTTTTGTTATGTTGAGTTGTGTTCCTTCTATGCCTGCTTTCTGGAGCGTTTTTATCATAAATACACGTTGAATTTTGTCAAAGGCTTTCTCTGCATCTATGCTAGTGCTGCTAAGTCGCTTCAGTCATGTCTGACTCTGTGCGACCCCATAGATGGCAGCACATCAGGCTCCCCCATCCCCGGGATTCCCTAGACAAGAATACTGGAGTTGGTTGCCATTTCCTTCTCCAATGCATTAAAGTCAAAAGTCAAAGTGAAGTCGTTCAGTTGTGTCTGACTCTTAGCGACCCCATGGACTGCAGCCTACCAGGCTCCTCCATCCATGGGATTTTCCAGGCAAGAGTACTGGAGTAGGGTGCCATTAAATGGTTTTTATCATTCAGTTTGTTAATGCAATTTATCACAGTGATTTACTTGCAAATATTGAAGAATCCTTGCATCTCTGAGATAAACCCACTTGGTCATGATGTCTGCCCTTTTGAATATGTTGTTGGATTTTGTTTGCTAGAATTTGTTGAAGCGTTTTCATCTATGTTCATCAGTGTTATTGGCCTGTAGTTGTCTTTTTTTATGGCACCTTTGTCTGGTTTTGGGAATAGGGTGATGAGGGGCCTCATAAAATAAGTTTAGGAGTTTACCTTGTGCAATTTTTTGGAAGAGTTTGAGTAGGATAGATGTTAGGTCTTCAGTTGTTCAGTAGAATTCACCTGTGAAGCCAACTGGTTCTGGTATTTTGTTTGTTTGAAGATTTTTTTTTTTTTTTTACAGTTTCAATTTCTGTGCTTTTGATGGATCTGGTAAGATTTTCTATTTCTTTCTGGTTCAGTTTTGGAAGGTTGTACTTTTCTAAGAATTCATCTATTTCTTTCAAGTTTTCCATTTTATTTTCATATATCTGCTGATAGTAGTCTCTTGTGATCCTTTGTATTTCTGTGTTGTCTGTTGTGATTTCTGTATTTTAATTTCTAATTTTGTTGATATGATTCTTCTCCCTTTTTTTCCTGATGTGTCTGGCTAATGGTTTGTCTATTTTGTTTATCTTCTCAAAGAACCAGCTTTTAGTTTTGTTGATTTTTGATATAGTCTGCTTTGTTTCTTTTTCAATTTTTTCTACCCTAATTTTTATGATTTATTTCCTTCTACTAACCCTGGGGTTCTTCATTTCTTCTTTTTCTAGTTCCTGTTCGGGTGCCACTTACTGGGGTCCAGCCCCGATAGATTTAGGGAATTCAAAGGGGAGACGGCTTCGGCGATCAGGATACGATAGAATTAAAGATATAAAGAGTGGTTAAATAAGGATAGCTAAGCAAAGAAATTCAGTGAAGAAAAGAGGCTGAATAACTTGGTTTATGTGGAAAGCCAATAAAATTCCAAGACAAGGAATTTGCATCACCTATGTAGGCTGCAGGCGTCCTCCCATTCTCCCGAAGGAGAGCAGACACTAAGGCCTCCCCGGTCAGATATTAGAAGCCCAGGAATAATTAGTAGGCTTAACGAGCCTCCACACTCCAGATGGGAATTTAGCCAGAAGGTTAGAGAAAGAACGACATGGGGAGACCAATCTTCGGTGAACAAGGCTGAAGCAAGGCCTGCACTTTATTTTCCAAAGTAGTTTTTATTTTATTTTATTTTTTTCTTTAATAGAAAATTATTTAATTAGTATACATGTAGTTTTTATACCTTAAGTTGTGCATAGAGGATAATGGGGGAAGGGGTAGAATCATGCAAGGACAGCAGTCCCTGATCCCTATCGACGCGAGGCTTTCAAACTTATCATATGCAAAAGTTTAGGTGATTTACATCATCTTCTGGCCAGGAGGCCTGTTAACATTTTATGATCCTTTCTTCAGAAAACTTATTTTTCCTCTAAAGGTGATTATTCTAAAGTCAGGCGCCACCCTCTGAAAGCATTAGATAAAGTTGTATTCCTATAGGGCAAAGGTGTGGTGGGCTATAACAAGAAAAATAATTAACTCAAGGGTCCAAGGTTACAAACATTAAAGCTATTACTTACATTCCTATACATCAATTATATTAATCAATACACTCCCAGGGACACAGTAGGTAAGGGATATGGAAACTTAGCAGCAAACATTGCCCCAACAAGTGAAAAACCCTTCACCAGTACAATTTCTAATCAATCTTTTAACTGCTCAAAGGAATTTGTATTTAGACAGTTTAGAACATCTCATGCCTCTCACGGTTGGGAGGCTGTGAACAATCACATGTGGCCGGAAGAACCTGTTCAGGCAGGCTAGAGGACTTCTAAAGGAGTTTGTAGGTTGAAACACTTGTCACACCCGGGAACTTTATTAACTGGAGCTGTAAGTTAACTCCTTTTCAGAGAGAGGTGGTGGGGGACAGCCCTCCGTAAAGTCAGAGGTGTAGGTGAGAGCACAAAGCAGTAAAGTAGGCAGACTCTGGTTTTGTGGGTAGATGCTCGAGAATTTCCAGGGGGACTCCTGAGGCTCGATCCCGCCTTTGCGTATGCCAAACCTCCTTCCTCATGACCTTTGCCATGGGCGGAGTTCCTCACACTGGCTCCCAGCAGCTTTAGGTGTAAAGTTAGGTCATTTATTTGAAGTTTCTCTTGTTTTTTGAGGTAAGCTCTTATTGCTATCAACCTTCCCCTCAGCACTGCTTTACTGAATGGCATAAGATTTGGGTTCTCGTGTTTTAATTTTCATTTGTTTCTATGCATATTTTAATTTCTTTTTTATTTCTTCTGTAAGTTTTTAGTTATTCAGAAGCATGTTGTTTAGCTTCCATATGTTTTTATTTTTAATAGTTTTTTTTTTCCCTGAAGTTGACATCTAATCTTAACTCATTGTGATGAGAAAAGATGGTTGAAATGATTTTGATTATTTTGAATTTACCAAGGATAGATTCATGGCAAAGGATGTGATCTATCCTGGAAAATGTTCCATGTGCACTTGAGAAAAAGGTGAATTTCGTTGTTTTGTGGTGAAATGTCCTGTAGATATAAATTAGGACTAACTGGTCCATTGTATCATTTAAACTTTGTGTTTCCTTGCTAATTTTCTGTTTGGCTGATCTATCCATAGTTGTGAGTGGCGTATTAAAGTCTTCTACTCTTATTGTGTTACTGTTAATTTCCCCTTTCCTACTTGTTGGCATTTGCCTTACACATTGAGCTTCTCCTATGTTGAGTGCATAGATATTTATAATTGTTATATCTTCTTCTTGGTTTGATCCTTTGATCATTGTTTAGTGTTCTTCTTTGTCTCTTGTCACAGCCTTTCTTTCAAAATCTATTTTATCTGATATAAGTATTGATACTCCTGCTTTCTTTAGGTCTCCATTTGCATGACATATCTTTTTCCAAACCTTTATGTTCACTCTGTATGTGCCCCTTAGTATGAGGTGGGTCTCTTGTAGACAGCATGTGTAAGGGTCTGCTTTTGTAATGATTTTACAATACATCCTTTGTCATGTATCTACTCATTTTCCCATGCCTCTGTCCAATCATCAATCGACCTTTTTCCTTGGTGCATTTTCTGGTAAATTGCAGACATCAGTATGTCTCTCCGTAAATATTTCAGTAAGCCTGCCATTAAGTAGTGAGCTGTGCTTGTTTACAGCAATTTTCTTTGGATATAAACTTTACATAAAATGAAATATACTAATCTTTTTTTTCCCAGTCATGTTACATTTTAATTGAAGGATAATTGATTTACAATGTTGTGTTCAGTTCAGTTCAGTCACTCAGTCATGACTGACTCTTTGTGACCCCGTGAACCGTAGCATGCCAGGCCTACCTGTCCATCACCGACTGCCTGAGTTTACCAAAACCCAAGTCCATTGAGTTGGTGATGCCATCCAACCATCTCATCCTCTGTCATCCCCTTCTCCTCCTGCCCTCAATCTTTCCCAGCATCAGTGTCTTTACAAATGAGTCAGCTCTTTGCACCAGGTGAGCAAAGTGTTGGAGTTTCAGCTTGAACATCAGTCTTTCCAGTGAACAACCAGGACTGATATCCCTTATGATGAACTGGGTGGATCTCCCTGCAATCCAAGGGGCTCTCAAGAATCTTCTCCAACACCACAGTTCAAAAGCATCAATTTTTCAGCGCTCAGCTTTCTTTATAGTCCAACTCTCACATCTATTCATGACTACTGGAAAAATCATAGCCTTGACTAGATGGACCTTTGTTGACAAAGTGATATCTCTGCTTTTTAATATGCTGTCTATGTTGGTCATAACCTTTCTTCCAAGGAGTAAGCGTCTTTTAATTTCACGGCTGCAGTCTCCACCTGCAGTGATTTTGGAGACCCAAAAAATAAAGTCAGCCACTGTTTCTCCATCTATTTGCCATGAAGTGATGGGACTGGATGCCATGATCTTAGTTTTTGGAATGTTGCATTTTAAGCCAACTTTTCACTGTCCTCTTTCATTTTCATCAAGAGGCTCTTTAGCTCTTCTTCACTTTCTGCCATAAGGGTGGTATCATCTGCATATCTGAGGTTATTGATATTTCCCCAGCAGTCTTGATTCCAGATTGTGCTCATTCCAGCCCATTGTTTCTCATGATGTACTCTGCATATAAGTTAAATAAACAGGGTGATAACATACAGCCTTGACATACTCCTTTCCCTCTTTGGAACCAGTCTGTTGTTCCATGTCCAGTTCTAACTGTTGCTTTTTGAACCTGCATACAAGTTTCTCAAGAGGCAGGTCAGGTGGTCTGGTATTCCCATCTCTTTCAGAATTTTCCACAGTTTATTGTGATCCACATAGTTACAGGCTTCGTCAGAGTCAATAAAGCAGAAATAGATGTTTTCTGGAACTCTCTTGCATTTTCAGTGATCCAGCAGGTGTTGGCAATTTGATCTCTGGATCCTCTGCCTTTTCTAAAACCAGCTTGAACACCTGGAAGTTCACGGTTCACGTATTGATGAAGCCTGTCTTGGAGAGTTACTTTACTAGAGTGTGAGATGAGTGCAATTATGTGGTAGTTTAAGCATTTTTGGCATTGCCTTTCTTTGGGACTGGAATGAAAACTGACCTTTTTCAGTCCTCTGGCCACTGCTGAGTTTTCCAGATTTGCTGGCATATTGAGTGTAGTACTTTCACAGCATCCTCTTTTAGGATTTGAAATAGCTCAACTGGAATTCCATCACCTCCAGCAGCTTTGTTCATAGAAATGCTTCCTAAGGCTCACTTGATTTCAGATTCCAGGACGTCTGGCTCTAGGTGAGCGATCACACCATCATGATTATCTGGGTCATGAAGCTCTTTTTTTTTTTTTTTTTGTACAGTTCTTCTGTGTATTCTTGCCTTCTCTTCTTAATATCTTCTGCTTCTGTTAGGTCTATCATTTCTGTCCTTTATTGACCCTATCATTGCATGAAATATTCCCTTTGTATCTCTATATTTTTTTTTGAAGAAATCCCTAGTCTTTCCCATTCTATTGTTTTCCTCAATTTCTTTGCATTGATCTCTGAGGAAGGCTTTCTTATCTCTCCTCGCTATTCTTTGGAACTCTGCATTCAAATGGGTATATCTTTCCTTTTCTCCTTTGCTTTTAGTTTCTCTTTCTTTCACAGATATTTGTAAGGTCTCCCCAGACAGCCATTTTGCTTTTTTTGCAATTCTTTTTCTTGTGGATGGTCTTGCTCCCTGTCTCCTGAACAAAGTCACAAATCTCCATCTATCATTCATCAGGCACTCTATCAGATCTAGTCCCTTAAATCTATTTCTCATTTACACCTTATAAACCTAAGGGATTTGATTTAGGTCATACCTGAATGGTCTATTGGTTTTCCCTACTTTCTTCAATTTCAGTCTGAATTTGGCAATAAGGAGTTCATGATCTGAGTCACAGTTTGCTCTGCGTCTTGTTTTTGCTGATTGTATAGAGCTTCTCCATCTTTGGCTGCAAAGAACACAATCAATCTGATTTTGGTGTTGATCATATGGTGATGTCCATGTGTAGAGTCTTCTCTTGTGTTGTTGAAAGAGGGTATTTTCATGACCAGTGCGTTCTCTTGGCAAAAGTCTATTAGCCATTTCCCTGCTTCATTGTGTACTCCAAGGCCAAATTTGCCTGTTACTCCAGGTGTTTCTTGACTTCCTACTGTTGCATTCCAGTCCCCATGAGAAGGACATCTATTTGGGGTGTTAGTTCTAAAAGGTCTTGTAGTACGATTCAACTTCAGCTTCTTTAGTGTTACTGGTTGGGGCATAGACTTGGATTACCATGATATTGAATGTTTTGCCCTGAAAACGAACAGAGATCATCCTGTCATTTTTGAGAATGCATCCAATTACTGCATTTCAAACTCTTTAGTTGACTATGATGGCTACTCCATTTTTTCTAAGGGATTCTTGCCCACAGTAGTAGATATTATGGTCATCTGAGTTAAATTCACCCATTCCGGTTTATCTTTGTTCGCTGATTCCTAGAGTGTCGATGTTCACTCTTGCCATCTCCTGTTTGACCACTTCCAATTTACCTTGATTCATGGACCTAACATTCCAGTTTCCAATGCAATATTTTTCTTCACAGCATCGAACATTGCTTCTATCTGCAGTCACATCCACACCTGTGTTTTTTTTGTTCGTTTGTTTGTTTGTTTGCTTGCTTTGGCTCCATCCCTTCATTCTTTCTGGAGTTATTTCTCCACTGATCTCCAGTAGTATATTGGGCACCTACCGACCTGGGGTGTTCATCTTTCAGTGTCTTATATTTTTGCCTTTTCATACTGTTCATTGGAAATAGATGGGGGAACAGTGGAAACAGTTTCAGACTTTATTTTTGGGGGCTCCAAAATCACTGCGGATGATGCTTGCAGCCATGAAATTAAAAGACGCTTACTCCTTGAAAGAAAAGTTATGACCAACCTAGATAACATATTAAACAGCAGTTGTTAGTACTTTGTCAAAAAACGTCTGTCTAGTCAAGGCTATGGTTTTTCAAGTGGTCATGTATGGATGTGAGAGTTGGACTGTGAAGAAAGCTGAATGCCGAAGAATTAATGCTTTTGAACTGTGGTGTTGGAGAAGACTCTTGAGAGTCCTTTGGACTGCAAGAAGATTCAACCAGTCCATTTTAAAGGATATCAGTCCGGGATTTCTTTGGAAGGAATGATGCTAAAGCTGAAACTCCAGTACTTTGGCCACCTCATTCAAAGAGTTGACTCATTGGCAAAGACTCTGATGCTGGGAGGGATTAGGGGCAGGAGGAGAAGGGAACGACAGAGGATGAGATGGCTGGATGGCATCACCGACTGGATGGACGTGAGTTTGCATGAACTCTGGGAGTTGGTGATGGACAGGGAGGCCTGGCGTGCTGCAATTCATGGGGTCGCAAAGAGTCGGACACAACTGAGTGACTAAACTGACTGACTGACTGACTGTTTATGGGGTTCTCAATGCAAGAATTCTGAAGTGGTTTGCCATTTCCTTTCTGCCTTATAGCAAAGTGATTCAATTATATACACATATGCATATATATATACACATTGTTTGTGTGTATGTATGTGTGTGTGTATATATATATATACACACACACACACACACATTCTTTTATTTCATCTTTACTTTTTTTTTTTCTTTTGGTTACACTTTTAACCATGTGGGATTAGTTCCCTGATCAGGGATTGAACATGCATGCCCTGCAGTGGAATGTGGAGTCATAACCACTAAACTGCCAAGGATGTCCCTTATATATTCTTTTCCATCATGATTTATCATAGGATACTGAATATAGTTCTCTGTCCTCTACAGTAAGAACTTGTCAATTCGTTCCATATACTCTAGTTTATATCTCTTAACCACAATCTCCTACTCTATTGCTCCCCCAATCCTCTCAGCCTTGGAAACCACAAGTCTGTTCTCTCTGTCCATGAGTGTGTTTCTGTTTCATACATGTGTTCATTTATCTTAGATTCCACATTTAAGTGATATTATTTGTTGTTTGTCTTTCTCTGTGTGCCTCACTTCACTTAGTATGGTTGTCTATCGGCCCATGCATGTTGACTCAAATGGCCTTATTGTTGTAGCTGTACAGATTCTTGTATCCTTTTAGCCATACATTGGAGAAGGCAATGGCACCCCACTCCAGCACTCTTGCCTGTAAAATCCCATGGACGGAGGAGCCTGGTGGGCCACAGTCCATGGGGTCGCTAAGAGTCGGACAAGACTCAGCAACTTCACTTTCACTTTTCACTTTCCTGCATTGGAGAAGGAAATGGCAACCCACTCCAGTGTTCTTGCCTGGAGAATCCCAGGGACGGGGGAGCCTCGTGGGCTGCCGTCTATGGGGTTGCACAGAGTCAGACACGACTGAAGTGACTTAGCAGCAGCAGTAGCAAAGGTATTCATCTGTGGTTATTTTCCCGGATATATTATGAAAACTTGTGTAATACACCACTCTTGGAATAGCATGTCCATTTGGAAGCTGTATTAGTATTTTCTATGTTTATGTCAGTCAGTTCAGTTCATTCGGTCAGTCGTGTCTGAGTCTTTGCGACCCCATGGACTGTAGAACACCAGGCTTTCCTATCCATCACCAACTCCTGGAGCCTGTTCAAACTCATGTCCATCGAGTGGGTGATGCCATCCAAACATCTCATCCTCTATCGTCCCCCTCACCTCCTGCCTTCAATCTTTCCCAGCATTAGGGGCTTTTCAAATGAGTCAGTTCTTCCCATCCGTTGGCCAAATTATTGGAGTTTCAGCTTCAGCATCAGTCCTTCCAATTAATATTCAGGGCTGAATTCCTTTAGGATTGACTTGTTTGATTTCCTTACAGTCCAAGGGGCTCTCCAGAGTATATGTGGATATGAATAAATATTTATTATGCTTATGCTGGCCTCTGGTGGAGAAAGAGAAGATTTCTTATGAATGTAATTTATAAAATCCAGATGTGTTCTCTCAAATGTATATGTCAGTTAAGTTTAGTCGCTCAGTGTGTCTGACTGTTTGCAACCCCATGGACAGCAGCACACCAGGCTTCCCTATCCATCACCTCTCTGGGAGCTTACTGAAACTCATGTCCATTAAGTCGGTGATGACATCCAACCATCTCGTTCTCTGTCATCCACTTCACCTCCTGCCTTTACAACATCAGGGATTTTTCCAGTGAGTCAGCTCTTCATAACAGGTGGCCAAAGTATGTGGGTATGAATAATATTTACTGTACCTTTGCTGCCCTGTCGTGGAGAAATAGAAGAATGCTTATGAATTTAATGTATAAAATCCAGATGTATTCTTTCATAAGTACATGTGGGTATGAATAAATACATACTGTGATTTCTCTGCCCTCTTGTGGAGAAATAGAAGAGTGCTTATGAATGCAATTTATAAAAACCAGATGTTTTCTTTACATGTTGAAAATGATACTTTACATTTTTTTAAAAAATTAATATATGCTCATAACAGAAAATGTGAAGTTACTAGGAAAAAAAAGACAGAAAAAATCACCCATGATTTCATATACCATTGGCTCAGAATTCTGAGTTCCTGGGAAAGGGAGATAAAAAGATGAGGGTGCACTAGTTCTTTCAGTATAAAATCATCTTTTCTGCTATTTGAATGCTGACATAGAACTTCGTTCTGATACGTTCTGATACTTGGTCCTGATTCTTGTTTTGTATCCTTATCTTTAAGCTTGTATTTTTACAAATGCCTAGTAATTTGACCCTCTGTTTAGAGACTCTTTGATTCAAGGTGTTTTTTTGTTTGTTTGTTTTTTGTTTTTCTTTTTTTGCTTTCTTTCTATGATTTTATTATTATTATTATTAATACCAAAAATTTTATTTCAGAAACTTGCCAGGTAAAAGGTTAATATAAAGAGGTTGTCTTCTTGTATATTAGCAATACAAAATTAGAAAATATTTAAAAGATGTCATTAACAGTAACATCACAAAGCATAAAACTCCTCAGGGGAAATTCTAACAAAAATATAACATCTCTATGGACTGCAAGGAGATCCAACCAGTCCATTCTGAAGGAGATCATCCCTGGGATTTCTTTGGAAGGAATGATGCTAAAGCTGAAACTCCGGTACTTTGGCCACCTTATGCGAAGAGTTGACTCATTGGAAAAGACTCTGATGCTGGGAGGGATTGGGGGAAGGAGGATAAGGGGACGACAGAGGATGAGATGGCTGAATGGCATCACTGACTCAATGGACGTGAGTCTGAGTGAACTCCGGGAGTTGGTGGTGGACAGGGAGGCCTGGCGTGCTGCGATTCATGGGGTCGCAAAGAGTCGGACATGACTGAGCGACTGAACTGAACTGAACTGATGTTGAAACTGTTGCTATGATTAAAAAATGTTGCAAGTCGTGGCTATGGAAAATAGTGCTGCGATGAACATTGCAGTACATATACCTTTTGGAAATAAGGTTTTCTCCAGGAATATGCACGAGAGAGGTGTTGCTAAGGTGATATGGTAATTCCGTTTTACTTTTAAAGGAGCTGCCATACTGTTCACCATATTGGCTGTACCAATTTACATGCCCACTGACAGTGCAAGAGGGTTCCCTTTTTTCAACACTTTCCCCATGAATTATTGTTGTAGAATTTGTGATGATAGCTGTTCAGACTGGTGTGAAATAAGACCTCATTGTAGTTTTGATTTGCATTTCTCTAATAATTAGTGATGTTGAGCCTCTTTTCATGTGTTTTATCTTCATCTGTATGTCTTCTTTGGAGAAATGTCTATTTATATCTGCCTGTTTTTTGATTGAGTTTTTTTTTTTTTTTTTTGACACTTGGCTACATGAGCTATTTGTATGTTTTGGAGACTAGTACCTTGATAACTAATGGGAACTACCTGTGTAGCACAGGTAACTGTCCTCAATGCTTTGTGGTGACCTAAATGCAAAGGAAATTAAAAAAAAATAGGGTACATATACACACACAAACACACAGCTGATTTAATTTGCTGTACAGCAGAAAGTAACAGAACAGTGTACATACTGTGGGCTCCATTTATAGGAAGTTCTAGATGAAGCAAAAGTAATCTATACTAATGGAACTGAGAAGAGGGGTTGCATGCGGAAAGTGCAGTGTGGGCAAGGATACTAAAAATATTTCCTAGGATGCTGAGAAAAAATTCCATTGAGCATCATATATATAATCTTGGTGAAATTGCATAAATATTTCTGCAATGTAAATTCCAAGCAGGATCTTGCTAAGTGGCTCAATGTAGTTATAAATTTACTAGATAATGTCAAATTATCCTTCAGAAAGTTGCATCACACTATGCTTTCACAACACTGCATGAGCACTCATTTTCCAATCCCTCATCCTCAATTTGGAGGAAACATTTGGTATCTTTCAACTTTCTCATTGAACTTTGGCAAATTGCATGGTGAAAATTGTATTCCATTATTGTTTTCGCTTGAATTTATTTTTATTACCAATTAGTTTAAACATTTCCTCCTGCTTTTTGGTGATTTTTCTCTTTTTTTCTTTTCAGTAATTTGTATTTGTTTTTACTGTATGTTTACTTCATGGTTGTCTTCTATTGGATTTTTCATCTTCTTTTTTTATTTTGACTTTTTAACTGTGCATAAATTAGGTAAATGAGCCCTCTGTCAGCTATCTTCCAAATATTTCTCAATTCTTGTTTTTATAATTCCTTGTTTATTTACAGGAGTTTTACGATGCAGTGTAAATTTTCCCTTTTTAGCTTCTGGACAAAGATAACTCAAGTTAAGAAATTTAAATAACTGAGAAAATTCCAGGAAGCTAGAGGGTGTACATTAAAAGAATTATGGGGTGCCGGGCGACTCCCTCTGAGTTCACCTGTGTGCCTTTCCACATGGACTTTTCAATAAACTATTTACTTTACACTGAAATATTGGAGAGAAAAAAGTAAATGAAGGCAGGTAGTGCCATGTTGGGCCAAGATGAAGCCAGGATGGGTGGGTCTGCACCTGGGACTCCAAACAGATGAGTTAGCCATAGGATTGTTCAGCCTTGTGAAGCCAAGAGGTACACATTGCTCGAGCTGTGATTGGAGGACTCAGGTAGCCCAAGCACGTGCTCAAAGCCAAGATCACAGGGAGGGAAGCACAAGCAGGGCGATGATGCTGCCCAGTAAGCCTGTCTCCCTTGGGCCAGAGGAAAGGGGATGCTACTTTTATTATGGAAAATGTAGTCTGTGGATATTGGGGAAAGAACTTGGTCAGTGCATGGAGTGTGAAAAAGTAAGCCAAAACCATGATTACTTTTACCACAGTGCATATTCTAACCAATTTCCTCCCCATCATGTTTCAGCACATATTTTTAAAGTTGGAATTATACTTCATGTGCATTTTGGTTTTAATTGTTCTTTGCTCTGTACTTTCCTGAATATTTTATTATAAAAATTTTCAAACATTCCACAAATTTGAAAATTTTTTCTAGCTAATACATAAAGACTTCCCACCTCGATTCTACTGTAACCATTTTATGGTACTTCATTTGTCATGTAATTATCCTTTTGTCCATCCCTCTAGCCATCCATGAATCCCTCTTATTCCCTGGTGCATTTTGTGATAAATTGCAGACATCAGTATGCATCTCCGTAAGTATTTTAGCAAGCCTGCCATTCAGTAGTGAGCTATGTTTGTTTACAGTAGTATTCTTTGAAATAAAAACTTTATGTACAATGAAATACACCGATCTATTTTTTCCCCAGTCTTGTTACTTTTTATTTGAAGTATAGTTGATTTACAATGTTGTGTTAATTATTGCTTTACAACAAAGTGATTCACCTATAAACATATATGTGTTATATACATTGTGTGTATATATACATACATATATATACATATTCATTTATTTAATTTTTTATGGCTACAATGTGCAGCAATAGGAATAAATGTAGAAAAAATATAATAGGTTAAAAATTTTTTTAATTAAAAGTATGAAAAAGAACAACAACAACAAAATAGAAGAAGACAGTTAAAAGGAAAAAGAAAAAGAAAACTCCACAGAACAACAAAAGATCAACGTAGAGGCAGAGGTTTATAACAACAATAAAATGTGTGATTGAATATCCAAATATACATATATACCCATGCTGCTGCTGCTGCTGCTAAGTCATGTCGGTCGTGTCCGACTCTGTGTGACCCCATAGACGGTGGCCCACCAGGCTCCCCTCCCTGGGATTCTCCAGGCAAGCATACTGGAGTGGGTTGCCGTTTCCTTCTCCAGTGCATGAAAGTGAAAAGTGAAAGTGCGGTTGCTCAGTCGTGTCCGACTCTTCGTGACCCCATGGATTGCAGCCCACCAGGCTCCTCTGTCCATGGGATTTCCCAGGCAAGAGTACTGGAGTGGGTTGCCATTGCCTTCTCCACATATATACCCACAAGGAACATCAAAATAGTAAAACAAAAATAAGTACATTAAATTGACCTGACAAACAAAGGAAACTAAAATTATATCTACAAGAACAAAACTAACTAAAGCACAAACTGGAAAACAAAACTAGAGCAAGATTCTAGTTGGGGAATAAAGCAACTAAAACTAACATATTTTGAGAGGAAAGGAAAGAAAGAAAGAATAGATATGCACAGTTGAACAGAGGTAGATAAAGATGATTTATTTATGTTAATAATTAACTGCAAGGGGAAAAGAACAGTGAGAAAAGCAAACAAAGTAACAAATGTAGAATAATAATAATATGTTAAAAAAATGAAAAACTAAAATTAGAGAAAGATAAAAGAAAAATAAAAGGAAAACTCCACAGAACTTCAAAAGCCCAACGTAGAAGTAGAGAAACATTTATAAAAGCAATAAAAAATTTGAGGAAAAAAAGCGCTCAAAAGCTTCAATAGATTTCATAGTGCCAATAAAATCTACAACTACAACAGGGGGTGGGGATCCAAAAGATTCTACAGAGCAAATCAAAACAGAAGAATAATATATTTTTATCTTGAGTCACTGCTGTCAGAGTCCAAATCATAGCTGAAAGTCACAGTCCACCTCACCTCCCCAGGATTCCCTCCAGTATTGTGCTGATCTCTGGACCTCCTGTGACTGCAGTTCAGGTACTAATCTGGTCCTACTTCTATGTGTTCTTTCTACAGCTATCAGAACTAGGGTGTATTCTTTTGTGGGAGCTCTCAATGACGTTTTACATATTCCATAAACAGAGTCTGCCTAGTTGATAGTGTGGATTTAATCTGCAGCTTGTACAGCTGGTAGAAAGGTTTTTGGGTCTTCTTTCTTAGCCACATTGCCCCTGGGTTTCAATTGTGGTTTTATTTCTATCTCTTCATGTATTTTGTCCACTGGGGTTTGCTCCTGAGGCTGCCCTGGAGGACTTGGGCTTGCCCCTGTGAGGGCCAGGTGTGGAGGTGGGGCAGCTGCTTGGGTCACAGGGGTTCTGGCAGCACCAGGTACTCAGGGGGGTTGGCGACTACAGCAGCAGGAAATGTAGTGCTCTAGAAGGGCACACAGTATTGGCCAATATACTTCATTATTCTTGCCTGGAAAATCTCCTACTGACAGAGAATCCTAGCAGGCCACAGTCTACAGGGTAGAAAAGAGTCACACTATTGAAGCAACTCTGCCTGTATAGACACAAGACATTATTTGCCTGTGGCAGCCCTTTCCCGGTGAGAGTTGAGCATGAAGTTGGCACAGCTGCTTGGCTTGCAGGGACCCTGGCAGCGCCAAGTGTGCAGGGACTCAGACTGCCTCCGCCACAGGAGTTATGGCCCTATCAGAGTCTTTTTCCAGCCTCTTGTAGCTGGCTATCAAGAGGCCTCTTTGGCTAGTTTTTCTCCATAGCTCCACCCAATTAGAGTGGGGTCCTTATCTGTTGTCCAGTGTGTTAGGCACATAGAGGGGCCCCCTTTGCTGGGGTGCTACTCTGTAGTTCAGCTCATCAGGCACTTACAGGGGCTTCCTGGGTGGAGTACTACTCTGTAGTTCAGTGAGTCAGGTGCTTGATGGGCCAGCCTCTCTATTTTTCAGCTGCTGATGCTGGCATGTGGAAAGAGAGAGGCTATGGTGATGGCTCCATCCCCTACACATGACTCAGCAATATCACCTTGCTTCCATGGCTGCCTGGCTTAC
This sequence comes from Bos grunniens, assembly GCF_055505025.1. Taxonomy (NCBI): domain Eukaryota; kingdom Metazoa; phylum Chordata; class Mammalia; order Artiodactyla; family Bovidae; genus Bos; species Bos grunniens. The sequence goes on along the minus strand of NC_141194.1, from coordinate 78,711,802 downwards.
CTCCGCAGGCATTTCCCACCACAATCTCCTCCCACACATCCCCTCAATCAGTCTCTCCATAGTCAACAGCAGCCCTCACACTGGGATTGCTCCACAATCACCACCTCCAGCTCCCAGCTGTTGTGCCTTCTAGGGGACCTACATCCCTGTCTGGGGTTTGTATGGCTGCAGCGAGGCCAATGAAAATAATGTTTTATTTTCATTCCATTTAGGCTGCCACAGATCAGCTGTTTCACTCTCAGCCTTAAATGTTTCTCCTCTGATCCAGACAATTGCCCCAATGTGGTGACTGTATACCTACTTCAGTTCTCCCACCCATGGAGGGCAGGTCCAGTCCTACTAACACTACTGTTTTTCCCCTGGTTCCTTCATCCTATCAAATTTAGTGGTTCTATATATTCTTTTCTGCTGGTCAGGTACTCCTGTCAGCTCTCAGCTGGTGTTCTGCAAGCACTTCTGTGTCTGAAGATGTACTCCTGAGATGTCTCTAGTTAGAGGTATTACACATCTACCTACTCCTCCACCATCTTGTTCATCTCAAATTTTTGACTATTAGAAATGACTGCTATGGGCATTAATGTGCTCGTCTTTGAGAAAACTTTTTTTTTTTTCATGCTTATTGGTATAAACCTAGGAATGGGATAGCTGGGTCATATGGTAACCCAAAGTTTATCCTTTTAAGAAGCATCCAAACTCTTTTCTATCTTGGCTATACCATCTTGTATTCCCATAAGCAGAGCATGAAATTTCAAATATTTTCTCCTCTTCATCACACTTGTTCTTCTCTGTTCTCTCATTAAAGCCATCCTTTTGTTGTACCCTGTGTGCTTAGCTGCCAGCTATATATCTTTTTTTAGTGAATTTCATGTTCAAATTTGTGTCCATTTTTTTTGCATTGGTGCCTTTAATATATTTTGCCAGATTCTTAAGTTTTTCATACTTCAATGTTACAGTTATTATTTTTTATTTTAATTTTCTGTTGTCTGCCCTACTATATAGCAAATCAATTGATTACATTTCATATATCAGCTGTATATCTTGCAACATTGCTTAAGTTACTTCTTAGTTTTAGTTATTCTATGGTTGCTCTAGATTTCATTGGATATTCTACATAGGTGTCACTGACAAATAAGAACAGTTTAATTCTTCTACTCCAAACTGGATAACTTCTCAATCATTTCTCAATCCATGACTTCATGGACAGAAATTCAGTATAATGAGAGTGGACAACTTTTTGTTGATTCAGATCTTAGAAGTAAAGTACTCAGTGTTCTACCATAAAGTGTGGTGTTAGTTATACAGTTTATTACCTTCATCAGGTAGAAGAAGTTTTCTATTTCTAGTTTGCTAAGAGTTTTTATACAGAATGTGTTCATGTGTGCAGCTCTTTGCGAACTCATGGACTGTAAGCACAACAGGCTCCTCTGGCCTTGGAGATTTTCCAGGCAAGAATACTGGAGTGGCTTGCCATGCCCTTCTCCAGGGGATCTTCCTAACCCAGGGATGGAACCCAGGTGTCCCACATGACAGGCAGATTCTTTACCAGCTGAGCCACAAGGGAGGCCAAGTGGAGCAAGGGCAAGTGCAGTCTCACAGCTTGAAGACAGGGGTTTCAGACAGGAAACTAAAAAACTGAGAAGAGCTCCATGAACACTGAGAAAAGCAGGTGTGATGGGAAAGTTTTCTGGTAGGTGGCCCACAACAAAATGGACTTCAGGGTGCTTTCAGACCACCTTGTAGGACGAAAGTGGAATGATTCTCATTTCCACAGACACTTCAATACAGCCTGGTTATGATGAAGGGATTGTAGGCAAGATATTAAAAACTAGTTAATGGTGAAAGGTGAGAGAACAGAATGAAAGTCTGAATACTGTGGCTGCGTGGCAAAGTTTGGAGGCGACATACTTGCTCTGCAATGTGACCCATCAGAGGTGACATAGAGAGGTGAGGATGGCAGGTGAGTTTGGAGAGCTCTTAAGGGCATTACAAATGCCTCGTTTCTCCCACAAAATTATCAGAGTTGCTCCCCATCTCCCGTACAGGTGTCAGGATGGGGCTTTGTGATATCAAGGCTCACCCAGGGCCACTATTGGCTGGGGAAGTGACTTGCTGACCTCATGAAGCATAACGGTGTGCCCCCCTGGGATGGGTATATATAGGGGTGCTCAGGGGCTCTAGAGCAGACCACTGGGAGTCTTCAAAATGACTAAGATGACTGAGAAGCCACAAGGCTCTAGAGTTGTTTTGGAACAGCCAGCTCTAGATACCCAGGAGGAAAAGATGAAGACCTCCTATCAACTGAGGTCCAAAACAAGTCAAGGTGAGCTGAACTCTCCCATGGTCCTCTTGCCCATTGATACCACCTCATATACCCCCTGCTCTGTCCTTGCCTGGCACATAGCCCTTTCCTCTGCCCACACCCCTTTTCCTTACGCCATCACTCCCATCCGTCTTCACCCTCTTCCCCAAACCAATGCCCTTCTGTGCTCCCTCTCTTGTTTTCCCCAGATGGCCAGGGTAACCGTGAGGGTGAATAAGCACATCTAAGCAAATTTGACCAAGGAAGCTTCTCAGAACAGTCCCACCTAAAGAAACTGAAGAAATTCTGAGGCACAAAGTTCTGTAGTTAGTGTTCCAAGGTGAATGAAGAGCTCAATCACCTTCACTGCCCTCTGAGGTCTCAGTCCCCACTCCCCCCTCTCCAGCACCTGCAGCCCCTGCTCTCTGACCCACTCAAGGCACTCTCAGGTATCCTACAGACTCGGTCTTATGGTGAGGTGACCACAGGTCGTCTGCAGCTGAAGGAGGCTAGACAGTAGGAGGAAACACCACACCGCCAACCCCTGCCCCCTCAAAGCACAAGTCTAGTGCTCTGAAGTCTCCCAGACCCCCAGAGCTGGCTGCCTCAGTTGCCAAACCTATCAGATCAGGGGTTAGGGTACCTGCTGCATCTTCCCAGGGCTTATGGGAGCCTAGTGTGCATCAGCTGAGACTGGGAGAGCTTGGGTGCGCGAGACACGGAGTGGACTAGCCCTGCCCTCACCTGTGGCATCCTGCACACACGCCCCACCCCCGGCCCTCACCAGTAGTTGCAGCTGTCGAGCCTAGCCAGCTGGGCGCCCGGACGGTGCCGCTCCCCGGTCAGCAGGTCCAGGCAGCTGCAGTGACCCGGCTGCACGCAGACGGAGCCATCGGCACTCAGCACCTGGCCTGGGAGGGCAGTAACAGCCGGGCTAGCAGCGCCAAACGCAGTGCTGGAGGACAAGGAAGGGAGGGCCCTGGGTCAGTGGAATGCGGGGTCCAAGGGGACTGCTGTGGGATGGAGGAGGGGCGCCTGGGAGCCACGATGAAGTAAAGAAGGAGACTGCGGGGGGCAGAGGAGGGGAAGTGCGATGCTCCAGTTCATAGCTGTCTTTTCTAAACACAGTTTATGCCGAGTTTTCACTGGAGTTTTTCCTCCAGGGGAGTGGGGAAGAGACAGCCTGCGAGGAGCTTCCCTGTTTGGCGTATCCGCCAGACGATGGGCCCCGTGGAGAGTTGAGTGAGGATCAACACAGATCTCCTAAGACGGAGGGGGCCAGGGACCGGAAAGCTGGCGGGAGTGGTGGGCGTTTGGGAAGGTGCCGGAGCTCAATGTGAGAGGCCGGGACCGGGCACCGGGTCCTGTTCCTCCCGCCTCCGTGTGGAGCCTCCCGCCCTCGGACAGGCCCAAGCAGGGCTTCTCAAAGCGCCATCCCTTCGCCCTAGCTGTTTGCTCCAGCATCTTTTCACTCGGGACCGCTTCCTCGCCACTGCGCAGGCGCCACTGGACCGCGCACCCCTGCAGGCGGCCGGCCTGCGTCCCCTCTCCATGGTCCTGGACTGGCCCCAAGCCCCGACACACGCATGCGCACTCGTGCGCGCACAGGGTCAAGGTCAGCTCACCAACGCGCCCCACGCGGGGGGGTTTCGGATGATCCACCAAGAGGACGGCCCTTTTCCTGTGTGTTCCTGCTGTTTCTATCATAAAACTTGTCAACCGAGAAACGGATATGAGGTAAGGACGACAAGGGCTGCTACATGAGGCTCACTCCCACTGCTTTCGAGAACCAGGAGCCAGGCCAGCTGGGTGCTGACCCCTATCCTTCCCCCCAACCGCGGACGGCCCCAGGTCACAGGGGCCACACCCTGCCGTCCAGCAACGTCACCGTGAGGAGCCCAGACTCACCACAAGGTCATTGCAGGAGCAAGGGCAGGGAGGACCACAGGCACTGTACTTGGCTCCTTCAATGGCGGTGCAGTTGGTCACTGCACGGGGGAGGGCGCTGGGTGGGTAACAGGTGTGCAGGTCACTCCCCCGCCCCACCACCTCCCCGCTCGCCTCCCCAGAATGCCCCCTGCAGCTTTCCCACCTCTCTTCCTTGACCTCCATCGCCGTCCCTGGCAGGTACCTGGGCATGGCAGAGCCTGGCAGGCCGCCCCCTGGGTCCGAGGCCCTTCGCAGTAATCCCCCAGGCCCTGGGGTGGGGGCTGGTCACAGGCTCAGGTCCGGCTCCGGAGACCCTCCCCCGCCCCCCGACAGCTCTGGCTACAGCTGGACCAGGGTCCCCTAGTATCCCAGCCTCCAGCTCCCAGGGAATACAAGAGAAAGCAGTGGCGATGGGCTGGGCTTGGCTGGGCCAAGGTGACGGGCACATCTGGGTTCCATGGGATGCACGGTCACACTCCAGCAGGAGGCAGGGCTCCTCCTCTGCCTCGGGGCCTGGGCAAAGAAGGGGCACCGAGGCCAACAGGGGCAGTGGGGCCATGCTGGATGGCACTCCGCCGGGGGGTCTGGTGCAGAAGTGTCTATGGTGTCGGGCTGGGCCACAAGAGGCAGAGCACTCGCCCCATGGTGTCCAGGGTGACCCCGTGGGCTGACCTGGGTTGCACAGCAGGGAGAGGCAGTGAGGACAATGGAGGCTGAAAGGGCCCAAAGGGCAGGGGGTGGGGTACAGTGCCATGCACAGGACAGGCCAACCCCTCCCTGCTCCCACCCCTCCAGAGGGCTTTCCTCCCCGGTGCTACCCCCTACCCCTGCACACACCCACTGTGGTGGGGCTGGGGAGGCCCCATTCTCACCCTCTTCACAAGCCAAGGAGGTGCAGTTAGTGATGAGCCCAGTGACACAACCCCTGATAGAGAAACAGCAGACGATGGGGGTCCTTTTACAGGCTGAACGTGTCCCCACAAATTCATATGTTGGAACCCTACCCTGTTAGCGAGAATGCAGAATTGTTACCTTGTTTGGGGGGGTTTCTTTTCAGAAGTGATCAAGCTAAAATGGGGCCATTAGGGTGACCCAAACCCAGTGTGACTGGTGTCCTTCTACAAAGGGGAAATTGGGACACAGGTGCAGACAGAGGGGATGTGAAGACCCCGGAAGGAGATGGTTATGTGAAGCAGCTGGGAGGGATGCAGCCACGTGCCAGGGGAGGCCAGAAATTGCCCACAAACTCCGCAAGATGAGGGGGGCTGGGAACAGCCCCAGCAGACCTAGACGGGTGGCAAGAGTAAGACTGGTGAGGAGGGGGCAGGCGAGTGGCACACGCAAGCTTGGCTCCAAAGAGCTGCACACTGTGCCTGTGAGAGGGGGCGTCTCTGTGGTCCATGGAGGCCAACACCCCCTGCCCCTCATGCAGAGGAGATACAGAGGGTCCTCGGGGTCACAGGGCCATTGCAGGGGGCGGCAGCCTCACCAATTCTCACATGGATGAAGCACAAAACTGCCTGGGTGGTGTAGGCGTCCCCCGTTGGTACAGGGGCAGTCCCTGGAGCAGACCACTGTCAGTCTTCAAAACTGCAAACAGCAGCTCCAAGTGGAGCAAAGGCAAGTGAATTCAGTGCATTCTCACAGCCTTAAGACAGGGGTTTCAGACTGGAAACTGGAAAACTGAGGAGATCTACGTGAACACTGAGAAAAGGAGGTAGGATGGAAGTTTTCTGGTTGGTGGCCCAGAATTAAATGGACTTCAAGGTGTTTTAAGACCACCTTGTACAAGGAAAGCAGACACTTAAACACAGCCTAATTATCAAGGAGGGATTTTAGGCAAAATATTACAAACTAGATAATGGTGAAAGGTGAGGGAGAACAGAATGAAAACATGAATATTGTGGCTGTGAGACCAGTTTCGGAGGAGACACACTTACCACTGCCATGTGACACATCAGTATTGAGTTAGAGAGATGAAGATGGCAGGTGAGGTTCGCGGGCTCATAAGGGGCACTCAAAATACTTCTTTTATCCCACCAAACCATCTTAATTTCTCCCCATCCTGCCCTAGAGGTGTCAGGAAGGGGCTTTGTGATGTCAAGGCTCACCCAGGGCCACCATTGGCTATGGAAGTGAATGGATGACCTTATAAAACTTAAGGGTGTGCCTCCTGGGCAGGGATGTATATAGGGGTGTTCAGGGGCCCTGGAGCAGACCACTGCAAAAACAAAATGGCAAAAGACAGCACGTGGAGGAAAGGCACATGTATTCAGTGCATTCTCACAGCCTGAAGACAGGGGTTTCAGACTGGAAACTGGAAACCTGAGGAGAGCTATGTGAACACTGAGAAGAGGTGGAATGGGAAAATTTTCTGGTAGGTGGTCCACAATTAGATGGCCTTCAAGGTGCTTTCAGATCGCCTTGTAGGAGGAAAGTGGAATGATTCTCGTTTCCACAGACACTTAAATACAGCCTAATTATCATGAAGGGATTTTAGACAAGATATTAAAATCTAGATAACGGTGAAAGGTGAGAAGGAACAGAATGAATGCCTGAATACTGTGGCTGTGAAGCCAGGTATGTAAGAGAAATACTAACCCTGCCATTTTTCAAATAGTGTGGAGTAAGAGAGATGAAGATGTAGGTGAGTTTCGTGGTCTCATAAGGAGCATAAATGAACCTTTTATCCCACCAAGCCATCTGAATTTATGGCCATCCTCCCCTAGAGGTGTCAGGATGAGGCTTTGTGATGTCAAGCCTAACCCAGGGCCACCATTGGCTGGATGATATGACTTGCTGACTTCATAATGAATAAGTGTGTTGCCCTGTGAGGAGGGTTATGTATAGGGGTGCTCAGGGGCTCTTGAGCAGACCACTGCGAGCCTTTAAAATGTCAAGAGACAGCTCCAAGTGCAGCAAGGTCAAGCTTATACAGTGCAATCTCACAGCCTGAAGACAGGGTTTTCAGTTTGGAAATGGGAAAACTGAGGAGAGAGAGCTAGGTGAACACAGAAAAGGAGATGGGATGGAAGTTTTCTGGTAGGTGGCCCAGAATTAAATGGACTTCAAGGTGCTTTAAGACCACTTTTTAAGAGGAAAGTGGAATGATCTTCATTTGCACAGGCACTTAAATAGGGCTGAATTATCAAGGAGGAATTTTAGGGAAGATATTAAAACTAGGTAATGTTGAAAGGTGAGAGAGAACAGAATGAAAGCCTGAACACTGTGGCTGTGAAGCCAGATTTGTAGGTGACACACTACCCCTGACATGTGACACATCAGTGTGAATTTAGAGAGATGACGATGGTGTCAGAATGAGGCTGTGTGATGTCAAGGCTCAGCCACGGCCACCACTGCCTGGGGAAGTGACTTGCTGACATCATAAAGCATAAGGGTTTTGCTGCCTGGGGAGGAGTCTATATAGGCATGTTCAGGGAATATGGAGCAGACCAACGTGTGTCTTCAAAATGGTAAAAGACAGCTCCAAGAGGAGCAAGGGCAAGTGTATTCAGTGCATTCTCACAGTCTGAAGACAGGGGTTTCAGACTGGAAACTAGGAAACTGAGGCAAGCTACATGAACACTGAGAAAATAAAGTGGGATGGAAGTTTTCTTGTAGGTGGCCCAGAATTAAATGTTCTTCAAGGTGCTTTAAGCCCACCTTGTCAGAGGAAAGTGGAATGGTTCTCATTTCCACAGACACTTAAGTACAGCCTAATTATCAAAACATAAATTTTGGGGGTGCCACATTCAGACAAAAGCTGTATGTGTGTATATGTGTGTGTGTAGTTGATTTCTGCTTTCACTTGTTACCTCATGAACTAAGGCTAGCCATGTACCAGTACTAGTTGTAAAACAGTACTTCTCTATGTAAGTATGTCAGCTATCCACATGCTTTAAAATCTGGTAAGTATAGCCTTCATGCTCATTATTCTTTTTCAGAAATGTCCTGCCTCTTGTTACATGTTTATTTTTCCACATACGTTTTAGAATAAGCTTATTTCCCACACCAAACATATTAGTATTCTTGCTAAAATCTTATTGTAATTATAGAATAATCTGGGGACAATTGATATCTGTATAAAATATTTTCATCTTCCCCGAAGTGATATCTTTCCATTTCATTGCATTTTTCAGTAGCATTTCAGAATTTTCTTCAAATAGCTATTGCATATTTGTTCTTAAATACAATCTTAATATTTATCTGTTTGTAGCTATTATAAATGGTGTCTTCCTTTATAAATGTAATTACTTGTTATTTAGGATCACTGTTTTATATATTATTATTTTTAACCAGCCATCTAGGTCAATTCCTTTAAGATACAGCTTTCCCTGGATATCTGTGGGAGATTGGTTCTAGGACACCCCTGCCAACAATCAGATATCGAAATCCACAGACATTCAAGTCCCTTAAATAAGTATCATATCATTTTAGTATTTGCATATAAACTACACACATCCTCCCATATACTTTAAAACATCTCTAAATTTCTTATGAACCTAATACAATGTAAAAGATATGTAAACAGTTGCCAGCATGTGCTAAATTTGCAGCTTGACTTTTGGAACTTTCTGGAGTTTTTTTTTTTTTTAATATACATTTTTAATCCAGAGTTGAATGAATCCTTGGATGTGAAACACATGGATAGGAAAGGCTAACTGTATAGAGTACTTTTCACTTGGAGTCACCAGATACACAATTGTATCATCAGGAAACAATGTTATTGTTGCCTCTATTGCTCTATGATTTGAAAATAAACTTTAAAAAACCTTGGAAAGATTTTAGATTTACAAGAAAGCAAAGATATTTTCCTTATATCAGAAAGTTCCCTAATATCAACCATATTGTTATAAACTAGAGTGGCTACATTATTTCTAAGATTTTTCCTCTAAGATTTTCTTAAATTTTACCTAATATCTTTTTTCTGTGCCAGGAACCCATCCTGGATCCCACATTGCATGTAGTAGCCATGACTTTCATGTTCTTGGATGTGACAATTTCACATACTTTTCTTATTTTTTATGACCTTGATATGTGGATCACAATAAACTGTGGACAATTCTGAAAGAGATGAGAATACCAGACCACCTGACCTGCCTCTTGAGAAATCTGTATGCAGGTCAGGAAGCAACAGTTAGAACTGGACAGGGAACAACAGACTGGCTCCAAATAGGAAAAGGAGGATGTCAAGGCTGTATATTGTCACCCTGCTTATTTAACTTATATGCAGAGTACATCATGAGAAACGCTGGACTGGAAGAAACACAAAATGGAATCAAGATTGCCGGGAGAAATATCAATAACCTCAGATATGCAGATGACACCACCCTTATGGCAGAAAGTGAAGAGGAACTAAAAAGCCTCTTGATGAAAGTGAAAGTGGAGAGTGAAAAAGTTGGCTTAAAGCTCAACATTCAGAAAATGAAGATCATGGCATCTGGTCCCATCACTTCATGGGAAATAGATGGGGAAACAGTGGAAACAGTGTCAGACTATTTTTTGGGCTCCAAAATCACTGCAGATGGTGACTGCAGCCATGAAATTGAAAGATGCTTACTCCTTGGAAGGAAAGTTATGACCAACCTAGATGGCATATTCAAAAGCAGAGACATTACTTTTCCAACAAATGTCCATCTAGTCAAGGCTATGGTTTTTCCTGTGGTCATGTATGGATGTGAGAGTTGGACTGTGAAGAAGGCTGAGCACCAAAGATTTGATGCTTTTGAACTGTGGTGTTGGAGAAGACTCTTGAGAGTCCCTTGGACTGCAAGGAGATCCAACCAGTCCATTCTGAAGGAGATCAGCCCTGGGATTTCTTTGGAAGGAATGATGCTAAAGCTGAAACTCCAGTACTTTGGCCACCTCATGCGAAGAGTTGACTCATTGGAAAAGACTGATGCTGGGAGGGATTGGGGGCAGGAGGAGAAGGGGATGACAGAGGATGAGATGGCTGGATGGCATCACTGACTCGATGGAGGTGAGTTTGAGTGATCTCCGGGAGTTGGTGATGGACAGGGAGCCCTGGAGTGCTGCGATTCATGGGGTCACAAAGAGTGGGACAGGACTGAGCAACTGAACTGATCAGGTATTTTATAAAATGTTTCCCAATTTGGATTTGTCTGATGATTTTCCTATTAGCTTGGGACTATGGATTTTTTGGGGGGAGGTTCCCTTGTGTCTCAGCTGGTAAAGAACCCATATGCAATGAAGGAGACCTAGGTTTGATCCCTGGTTTGGAAGATCCCCTAGAGAAGGGAAAGGCTACCCACTCCAGTATTCTGGCCTAGAGAATCCCATGGACAGTATAGTCCATGGTGTTTTGAAGAGTTGGACACGACTGAGCAACTTTCACATTCACTGTCACTTCATGGTTTTGGGGGAAGAAGAATGCAGAGGTGGAATGTCCTTTTAATCGTGTGACATGATCAACAAGCCTTATCACTGGTAATGCTGATTTTTACCACCTGGCTGAAGTAGTGTTTGTCAGGTTATATCACTGTTAAGTTACTCCTTTTTATCCCTCTCCATATTGTTGTATTTTTTGGAAGGAAGTCACTACATGTAACTCACTCTTCAGGAACAGGGAGTTACACTCCACCTCCCTGAAAGTCGAATTATCTATGCCAACTATCTGAAATTCTTCTTCATGGGAAATTGGTCTATTGTCTCACATGTATTCAATCATTTAATTATATCAGTATGGCCCATAGATATTCATTTTATAGTTTGGGGTATAATCCCAAAAGATGACTTACTAATTTATTATATTGCTCACCTTGTTAACAGTTTTGGACATTTGAAGCTCATTCCTGTCTTCTTTGACATAACCTCATTATTCTGGGGCTTTATTATTATTATTATATTTTTAGCATTTCCTTTTCGATAGAATAAGTTCCCCCAGACTCCTCTTCTATATTTCCTCCCTGAGCCCTACAATCACTAATTCCTCCAAGAAGCCTGGTTCCTTTTATTGGAAATCAGTATTGGGAACCAAGATCTGTGCTTCTTTCTTTCATTATTTGAGAGTATCACTCCTCTTAGACCCTTTCAGCTAACCAAAGAAATATAATTATCTATGAATATTCATGTGCCATATATTAAACTGTTCAATTCATGTATGCATGTGTAACAGTATCAGGATTGTTAACCTATACTTCTATGAGAAAAAACACTACCAACTAGATTTCAGTGGTTTTATCTTTTGATTTCAGTCTTGTAAAATCTATTCATTTCCAAAGTTACTTAATTCAACGGATCTTAGTGAGGTGGTTTCATACAATTGTAATATAATTTGATTGTTTGGTCAAATTCTGCATTCCATTCTTGATGTCAAATGTTTTTTTAAATATGCATACATTGATTCACTTTTTTTGCTGTTAAGATTCTATGGGTTTTGACAAACATGTAATACCATGTATTTACCATAACATCATACAGAATAGTTTCACTGCCCTAAAACATCCCTTATGCATGAAGAAGGAAATGGTTACACACTACAGGATTCTTGCCTGGGAAACCCCAGGGACAGAGGAGCCTGTTGGGCTACAGTCCATGGGGTCTTAAGGACTCAGACACAACTTAGCAACTGACCACAGTCATTTATAGAAAGAGTGTAGTCCACACAAAACATATACGTGGCTCCTAGTTTCTGACCTCTGCTTTAATATCTTTCTTTCTCACTTGGCTCTCTGCTCCACAGGGACACATGCCCAGGGCTCTGTTCTGCTCAGCCCAGCATCTGGATTCAACAAATGGAATAATGAGAATAGAAGACGGATCCACCCTTCCAGTAGAACATCAGGTTCAGAAAGAATACACTGGTAAGGAGATGGCATTTTGTCACTCCCAAACTCTTTTTCACTTGCTCGCTGAAAATGTCCCCATTTACCTTTAAGCCCTACTTCCAGTTGGCCCTGCAAACCTCCTTTCACAATGGCCACATGGGCCCTTTATGACATCACCAAGGGCCCAGCCCTTCCTGGTCCTCAGTCTCCAGGTGCCAGGGCAGACCAGTACACCAGGAGCCATTTCCTCTTGGCTCAGGGGAGCTCCAGGGTAGGGTCCTCTGCAGAGGACACGTTCTAATTTGGCAGAATCTATCAGAGCATGCCCAAGACTGGTTTGAGTTGCTCTGGCTTTTTTTTCATTGTCCTGATATATGTGACAGTGTAGTTGGCAGGAGAAAGTGGCGAGAGTAATCTGCAGACTCCTCCTGCCCGTTAGGGTGGTTCATTTGGCTCTCTGGGAAAGAAAAAGAAAAAAAGCTTCCCCAGAAAAAGACTATATGTTTGATACATTAATCCTGCTTGAGATGGACCTTGTGAAATGTGTGTCCAGGGTGTGGAATCTGAAACTACTAACTGGTCCTAACCTCAACTCTGCCAATGTCGAGGTTCCTGCAGACGCACAGAATAACATTACAGTATATGAGCTCTGGGGCAATGACTCCAGTTTGGGTGGATTTGTGTGTCATTGTAGAAGAGGAATTGTTGAAGGTTGACATACTGTATCCAGACTAGTAGAACTTTTGTGATGCAAAAGAAAAAACCTCTGATATTTTTTTTTTTTATCTTCTCTGCAGTTTTCCCTTTCCCAGAATGTTGTACAATTGGCTGCATGCAGTATATAACCTATTCAAGGCTAGCTTACTTTACTTAATAACATTCATTCAGGTTTCATCCATTTCTTTTTGTTATTTGATAGCTTGTTTCTTTTTATTCTTGAATAATATTCTGTTATGTTAATGTACCATTATTTGTTTATCCATACATCTATTAAAGGACACTTTGAAAAGACTCTGATGCTGGGAGGGATTGGAGCAGGAGGAGAGAAGGGGACGACAGAGGATGAGATGGCTGGATGGCATCACCAACTCGATGGACATGAATTTGAGTGAACTCCGGAAGTTGGTGATGGACAGGGAGACCTGGCATGCTGCAATTCATGGGATCGCAAAGAGTCGGACACGACTGAGAGACTGAACTGAACTGAACTGAACTGGTTGCTTCCAATTTGTGTGTGTGAGAGAGAGAGAGCATGAATTAAGCTGTTATAAAATCGATGTGCATGTTTTTATGTGGGCATTAGCTATCAAATCATTGGGTGAACTAACTAGGAGGGTAATTGTTAGATCATGTGGTATGACAATATTTAGCTCTGTAAGAGATTGCTTCCAAAGTGACTCTACCATTTTGTAATCCCACTAACAACAAATGAGAGTTCCTGTTGTTCCTTATCTTTGCCAGTAAATGCTTTGTCAGATTTTTGTATTTGACCTTTCTGATAAGTGTGTAGTGGTATCTCATTGCTCTAATTTCACCAGTATACTCTAAAAGGTGATCTTATTTCCATATTTCCATTGAAACATTTCCATTGTGTTTTATTACCATCAGTTCTTTAGGTGTTTTATCTTTAATCTGAGGTTTAAATAGATCTGCTCAGCAAAACTTCTGCTGCTGTTTATACCATCAGTGCTTACTTTGCTTAATTAGTTCTCCCATAATATTTTCATGAAGGACTCATAACTTGAAATCATGTAGACTGGAAAAAAAATATTTTAATTGAGCAACACTGACATTTTCTTTTCCTGAGTATTGCTTTGTCCACTATTGTTTAGTGGCTCTACACAAGTTTCAGTTCAGCATGAACTTCTCCCCCTTATTTTTGGTTTGTTTTGATTATCTTATATACTTACTAGATGTGAACCAAGTAGATATTAATACCAGTTGCAGATGTAGTGGCACATTTATCATGAAGTTTTCTTACAAGCATTTACATATTTTATTAGAATCTTAACTTTATTATGTTTCTTCTTCATATTGTTTAAAAAAAAACTACATGTTCATTATTCAAGTTTTGAATAGTCTGTGCCTCTTCTCCATTGAGATTCAAATGAATCCATTTATATAATGTTAGAAAGAGAGAACAATGATAATATATGTTGGTATAGTCATTGAAGAAAATATATTTCAAAAAGAACAGGAACTATATTATTTGCTATTTGCTAACAAAATTAATTTTCTCTCAGGATATTTTGTAATTATGAAAGTCAAAATGCTCTTGCCTGTACTCTATAAGCAGGGAAGATAAATTAGCAAGCGCCTGAGTCAAACATCAATTTATAGAAAGTATAATGTTCGGTTTTAACTAGTTTAACTTAAAGTCTTCATTATAGTTCAGTTATTAACGTTCTTGTTTTTCCTGTCAGTAAAGAGAATGTGCCAGTTCTCTTTGGGGGAAGACTCTTTTACTCAATACTTTCCTATGCTTTTGATTTTCAAGTTAAAAGACACTTGTGTTCGAATGTCTGGTATTGTGCCTACGGAATATTTTACTAATTAATATTACCATTAGCAAAATGTACAATCTGATTACTTCCCATGCTGATTTAAAGTGACTTATAATAAAAGACATATATCAATTAAGTATGTTTTGGATTGATGTGTACACACTGCTCTATTTAAAATGGATAACCTAAAACTCTATATCACAGGGAACTCTGCTGAATAGTCTGTAAGAACCTAAATGGGAAAATAATTTGAAAAAGAATATGTATATATACATATATCTATATATGTGTGTGTGTGTTATATATATGTGTGTGTGTACACTTTGCTGTACACTGGAAGTTAATGCAACATTGCTAACCAATTATATTCCAATATAAAATAAAGCATTAAAAAAATAAACTTTTCCAGAAGACAAAAATCATGATATAAACTAAACAACGTTGTTCTGCTGCTACTACTGCTACGTCACTTCAGTCATGTCCGACTTTGTGTGACCCCATAGATGGCAGCCTACCAGGTTCCCCCGTCCCTGGGATTCTCCAGGCAAGAACACTGGAGTGGATTGCCATTTCCTTCTCCAATGCATGAAAGTGAAAAGTGAAAGTAAAGTCACTCAGTCGTGTCCGACCCTCAGTGACCCCATGGATTGCGGCCTACCAGGCTCCTCCATCCATGGGATTTTCCAGGCAGGAGTACTGGAGTGGGGTGCCATTGCCTTCTCTGAACAACATTGTTCAGTTCAGTTCAATTCAGTTGCTCAGTTGTGTCTGACTCTTTGCAACCTCATGGACTGCAGCACACCAGGCCTCCCTTTCCATGACCAATGCCCAGAGTTTACTCAAATCTATGTCTATTGAGTTGGTAATGCCAAGGAATCATCTCATCCTCTGTCATGCCCTTTTCATTCCACCTTCAATCTTTCCCAATATCAGGGTCTTTGCAAGTGAGTCAGCTCTTCAGATCACATGGCCAAAATATTGACGTTGCAGCTTCAGCATCAGTCCTTCCAATGAACATTCAACACTGATTTCCTTTAGGATGGATGACTTAGTTCTCTTTGCTGTCCAAGGGACTCTGAGGAGTCTTCTCCAACAGCACAGTTCAAAGCATCAATTCTGTGGTGCTCAGCTTTCTTTATAGTCCAACTCTCACATCCATTCATGACTACCAGAGAAACCATAGCTATGACTAGATGGACCTTTGTTAGAAAAGGAATGTCTCTGCATTTTAATATGTTGTCTAGGTTGGTCAAAACTTTTCTTCCAAGGAGCAAGCATCTTTTAATTTCATGGTTGCAGTCACCATCTGCATGATTTTGGCACCGAAAAATATAAAGTCTGTCACTGTTTCCACTGTTTCCCCATCTGTTTGCCAGGAAGTGATGGGACCAGATGACATGATCTAAGTTTTCTGAATGTTGAGTTTTAAGTCAACTTTTTCACTCTGCTCTTTGACTTTCATCAAGAGGCTCTTTAGTTCTTCTTTGCTCTCTGCCATAAGGGTGGTGTCATCTGCATATTTGAGGTTATTGTAATTTCTCCCAGCAATCTTGATTCTAGCTTGCGCTTCATCCAGTCCAGCATTTCTCATGATGTACTCTGTATGTAAGTTAAATAAGGAGAGTGACAATATATACCTTTGACATACTCTTTTCCTGATTTGGAACTAGTCTGTAGTTCCATGACAGTTCTAACTGTTGCTTCTTGACCTGCATACAGGTTTGTCAGGTGGTTTGGTATTCTGATCTCTTTAATAATTTTCCAGAGTTCATTGTAATCCACACACTCCAAGGCTTTGGCATAATCAATAAAGCAGAAGTAGATGCTTTTCAGGAACTTTCTTGCTTTTTCGATGGCAACATATGTTGTCAATTTGATCTCTGGTTCCTTTGCACTTTCAAAATGCAGCTTGAACATATGGAAGTTCAAAATTCATGCACTGTAGAAGCCTGGCTTGGAGAATTTGGAGCATTAATTTTCTAGCGTGTGAGATGAGTGAAACTGTGTGGTATTTAAGCATTCTTTGGCATTACCTCTCTTTGGGATTGGAATGAAAACTGACCTTTTCCAGTCCTGAGGCCACTGCTGAGTTTTCCAAATTTGCTGGCATATTGAGTGAAGCACTTTCACAACATCATCTTTTAGGATTTGAAATAGCGTAACTGGAATCCCATCACCTCCACTAGCTTTGTTTCAGAGATGCTTCCTTAGGCCTGCTTGACTTCACATTCCAGGATGTCTGGCTCTAGGTGAGTGATCTTACCATCGTGATTCTCTGGGTCATGAAGATCTTTTTTGTATAGTCCTTCTGTGTATTCTTGCCACCTCTTCTTAATATCTTCTGATTCTTTTAGGTCCAAAAATGCTATGGACCTAACAGAAACAACGTTGAGAATGGGGCAAAAGATTATTGTACTTTGCAGTACAATAATCAACTTTATCAATATAAATATTAGTCATTTTTTGAAATGGAAGCAAATTAACTCAGCATTGCTCTTTCAGATAAAGGCATATAAATACATATACAGATACAAATATATAAAGGCAATTCTGTCAGTCATTCAGCTCCTTTTATGTTGTTCATTTATAATAGAATGTGTATTTGTTATCTCTCTTACTATAGTGATGTCATTTGCTTTCATACATCCGATGTTTTTTAAGCACCTACTGTGGGTCAGTAGATATAATGGCCATCTGAGTTAAATTCACCCATTCCAGTCCATCTTAGTTCGCTGATTCCTAAAATGTTGATGGTCACTCTTGCCATCTCCTGTTTGACCACTTCCAATTTGCCTTGAGAGTCCCTTGGACTTCAAGGAGATCCAACCAGCCCATTCTGAAGGAGATCACACCTGGGATTTCTTTGGGAGGAATGATACTAAAGCTGAAACTCCAGTACTTTAGCCACCTCATGCAAAGAGTTGACTCATTGGAAAAGACTCTGATGCTGGGAGAGATTGAGGGCAGGAGGAGAAGGGGACAACAGAGGATGAGATGGCTGGATGGCATCACTGACTCGATGGATGTGAGTCTGTGTGAACTCCAGGAGTTGGTGATGGCCAGGGAGGCATGGCATGCTGTGATTCATGGGGTCACAAAGAGTCAGACACGATTGAGTGACTGAACTGAACTGAACTGAACTATGGGTCAGTGTTTTTAAGGTACTGGACATACAGTGGTTAAAAAAAAAAAAAAAAGAAATCCGTTGCCTCATGGATTTTATGTTTAATCCCAAATTAGGGAGAGTTCTGGTCCCATCACTTCATTGGAAATAGATGGGGAAACAGTGGAAACGGTGTCAGACTTTACTTTTGGGGGCTCCAAAATCACTGCAGATGGTGATTGCAGCCATGAAATTAAAAGACGCTTACTCCTTGGAAGGAATGTTATGACCGACCTAGATATCATATTCAAAAGCAGAGATATTACTTTGCAAACAGAGGTCTGTCTAGTCAAGGCTATGGTTTTTCCAGTGGTCATGTATGGATGTGAGAGTTGGACTGTGAAGAAAGCTGAGTGCCGAAAAATTGATGCTTTTGAACTGTGGTGTTGGAGAAGACTCTTGAGAGTCCCTTGGACTGCAAGGAGATCCAACCAGTCCATTCTGAAGGAGATCAGCCCTGGGATTTCTTTGGAAGGAATGATGCTAAAGCTGAAACTCCAGTACTTTGGCCACCTCATGGAAAAGTTGACTCATTGGAAAAGACTCTGATGCTGAGAGGGATTGGGGGCAGGAGGAGAAGGGGACGACAGAGGATGAGATGGCTGGATGGCATCACTGACTCGATGGACATGAGTCTGAGTGAACTCCGGGAGTTGGTGGTGGACAGGGAGGCCTGGCGTGCTGTGATTCATGGGGTTGCAAAGAGTCAGACACGGCTGAGCGACCGAACTGAACTGAACTGATACAGTAAGCCAAGAAGGCAAATATATCATATAATCCCTAAGGGCTACAGAGAAAAAAACAGGGAGAGAGAGAGAGAGAGAACTCAATTAACCAAAGATACATGGAAACAGAAAGAACACTTACTTGTTCTATGTTTTTAATTTTTGTCTCTAATATAGGAAATCTGATACAGTGTGGAACTGACATTGAGAAAGTCATGCCCTGAATTACATCTTGTTATTAGTCAATGCAGTGTTTAAAGTAGACATGGTGAGTTTTTAGCCACATCCTCAAAAGATACATGTTTTTATGTATTTAACACAATTTTCTTTTTTAACTTTAAGTATAGTCCATGGGGTTGCAAAGAGGTGGACATGACTGAGTGACTAAGCACAGCACATAGTTGGTTTACAATGTGGTCGGTTTTTTTTGCCTTTTTTTTTTTTCTGTTTTTTAAAAACTTTTTATATGCAATGTTTACCATGTTATTGAAGACATATTTCTCTTGCCCTGATGGCTATCTCTTGGTAGAATCATAATAAGTTTGAAATTAGAAACAAGGACTTTCTTGGGATGCATGTGGTTTTCTTTGGCACATTTCTTATTGGATGTTTTAAGTGACAGAAAAATAGCACAGGTATCTTTTGAAAATGGCAATATATCTTATTCAGGATTCATTCTGGAACTTCATGAAAGAAGCCTCTTTTATCATTGTTAATTTTTCATGCCAAAAAGCTTATATCATTAGTAATTTCTCTGGATTATATCCTTCAATTCTTACCTGAACTGAGTCTATCAGTTTGGTAATTTTTCAGTAGAAAATAAGGTCCTGAGTGAATAAGACACCAAGAAAAAGGTGAGGTTGGAGATAGTTTTGACTATAGGTGTAGGCCTAGGATTCAAGATATTTCATAGTGTTTCAAAAATATGTGGGAGATACTAGTTTTGGAAGGACAAGCCTTGTGTACTTCTTAAGGTTGTCTGGTGTTGGTTTCTTTCTTGCTATGCAGTGAAAGTGAACATGTTAGTCACTCAGTTGTGTCTGACTGTTTATGACCCCATGGACTGTAGGCCCACAGGCTCCTCTGTCCATGGAATTCTCCAGGCAAGAATACTGGAATGTGTTGCCATTTCCTTCTCCAGGGGATCTTCCAAAGCCAGGGATCGAACACTGCTGTCCTGCACTGCAGGCAGGCTCTTTACCCACTGAGCCACCAGGGAAACTCTTGCTATCCAGAAGGACCGTTCTAATTTCATCCCTGAGAAAAAAAGAATGAAGGATAAGAAAAAGCTCATTTCTTCAGTTACCAAAATGTGAGACAACTTCAGCAAAGCTTGACCTTTAAAGGCTAGCTCCATTATTTGCACTGGGACTTATATTGAAGACCAAATTTCAGCTACCAAATTTGACTACAGCCTTGTATGATATAAACATCTTATTTAGAGTTAAGAGATACACAGGACACATTTATCTAATCACTTTGTTAATATTTTCCTACTTTGTTATTATGAAAAAAATCACAAGGACAATTGTGAAACAAAATCATAAAATAATATAAGAATGGGGGTGGACTTCACCATAGACAGGGAAATGGTTGGCAATCCCATCCTTGGAGGCTGAATGGGTTTTCAGGACCTAGTATTTCCATTGGCCTGTTCAGAACATGCACAACAAGCTCTTCTAATCAATGATTTATGGATTCCCTGCCATAGACCTAGAAGTCCCTACCACAATTGGCCCAATAGATGGCATATGCCAGCCATGTGACACCAAATCTTCACAGAGTTGGACCCTGCAAAAGGACCCCTGGAACTCCTGACCCTGTAGCTGTAAAGATTTATTTACCTTTAAGTAACGTGACCCCAAATTTTCTAAAATTGTAGTTTTTAATCTCACTTTTAAAAATTGCTTTTCATTATGATAGGGCTTTAAAGTATTGCACATTTCCCAAATGCTTGGTCTATACACAGTGGCTTAAGCCATGGTCCCTCTCTTGGCCATCTGTCTTCTGTCTTCTAGGGCTGCCTAGCCCCTTGCTTTGAAATCCCTCCCTTAGGCTCTCAGAGCAACTAAGGAATAACAGGAGGAATTCCCTAAGATCCTACCCTTGGGCCAAAGTGAATGAAGATGGGCTTCTTGGATATGTGTTCTGTGCAATTACACCAGGCCCTATTCTTGGGTGCTTGGAAGGGCCTCAACCATGATTTCATGATCTGCTGTGGCCATCTTGAAAGTTTGAAGCATTTGTGATGCAGGGGCCCCATATTTTATTCTTTACTGTATTCTGTTAATTATGTAGCCACTCCTGAGATCCAGCATCTGTTATAATTAGTCTGCTCAGTGAAGTGAAGTAAGGTGAAGTGAAAGTCGCTCAGTCCCGTCCAACTCTTTACAACCCCATGAACTGTCCATGGCATTCTCCAGGCCAGAATACTAGAGTGGGTAGCCATTTCCTTCTCCAGGGGATGCTTCCACGTCTGAGACTGGTGATCCTAGGCAAGTTTCCTGACTTTGTGTGCCCCCAAATACACAGATTGAACAAGTAAAAATCTTTAACCATTTACTTTTGTGTGTTTGCAGCTAGAAAACTGGAACTATGCCATTTAATTAGGGAAGTATCCTGTCAAATTCTCTCTGTTTGGCATTGGAGTGCAAGGTCTGAAAGATGGAAATCAAACCCTGACTTAAGCTTTGGTCTGGCAGCTAATAAGGAGGTATGGTACACAATATTAGCTGTTTAAGCTTCACTATCATACAGGTCTGTGAACTAGTCCTTACTGTTGTTAAAGAAATGTATCGATGACTCCACCTTTGAAATTTTTGTGCTTGGACTCTGAAGTGAGCTTAAGCAATGAATATATGTTCGATAGCTAATGGAAAATGCTTTCTTGAAAGTGAGGCGGAGAACTGTGAATATTTCTCTTTTTTCATAAGAAGTTTGACACAGGCTTGATCCTCATATAGTGTTGGTGGATAATAATAGCAAAAATTATGGACATGTATGTATTTGAGAAAGAAGGTCTGTTAACTGTACTGCTAAAAAGCAACTCATTATAACTGGGTACCAGCCAAAACACATCTTCCTTTAAGACATTACCATGGGTTGGTCTAGTACAAAGTGAAACTGCAGTAGGCTGCAGGAGTTACTCATTGGAGCACTGAAAATCTTCCCACCACCAGTGAAAAAGGCAGCTCAATGGGAAACCACTACTATTTGATTTTTTTTTCTTTTTTCATATAGTGTGAATCTCTTCCCATGTAATCTTTAATCTCTGAAATCTAAGGAAAAGAAATAAAAGATAAGGGCACAATAAAGGGCAGAAACGGTATGGACCTAAAAGAAGCAGAAGATAATAAGAAGAGGTGACAAGAATACACAGAAGAATTATACAAGAAAGGCTTTAATGCCCCAGATAACCACAGTACTGTGATCACTCACCTACAGCCAGACATCCTGGAAGGCAAAGTCATGTGGGACTGAGGCAGCATCACTATGGACAAAGCTAGTTGAAGTGATGGGATTGCAGTTGAGCTATTTCAAATCTGAGAAGATGATGCTGTGAAAGTGCTTCAGTCAATATTCTAGCAAATTTGGGAAATTCAGCAGTGGCCACAAGACTGGAAAAGGTCAGTTTTCATTGCAATCCTGAAGAAAGGGAATGCCAAAGAATGTTCAAACTAACACACAATGTCACTCATCTTGCTCACTAGGAAAGGAGTGCTCCAAATTCTCCAAGCTAGGCTTCAACAGTATGAGAACTGGGAAATTCCAGATGTTCAAGCTGGATTTAGAAAAGGCAGAGGAACCATAGAGCAAATTTCCAACATTTATTGGATCATAGAAAAAGCAAGAGAGTTCCAGACAAAACATCTACTTCTGCTTTCTTGGTTAGACCAAAGCTTTAGAGTGTGTGGATCACAGCAAACTGTGGAACATACTCAAAGCGATGGGAATACCAGACCACCTTACATGCCTCCTGAGAAATCTGCATGTGGGTCAAGAAGCAAAAGTTAGAACTAGACGTGGAACAGCAGGCCAGTTCTAAACTGGGAAAGGAGCACGACAAGGTTGTTTATGGTCAACCTTCTCATTTAAATTATATGCAGAGTACTTTGAGGGAAACACCAGGCTGGATGAAGCACACAGAGGAATCAAGATTTCGGGAAGACACACCAATAACCTCAGATATGCAGATGTCGCCACCCTAATGGCAGAAAGTGAAGAAGAACTATGGAGCCTCTTGGTGAAAGTGAAAGAGGAGAGTGAAAAAGCTGGCTTAAAACTCAAAATTCAAAAAACAAAGATCATGGCATCAGGTCCAATCACTTTTTGACAAATAGAGAAAGAAACAATGAAAATAGTATAAGGCTTTATTTTCTTGGGCTCCAAAATGACTGCAGATGGTGACTGCAGCCAGGAAATTAAAAGACAGTTCTTACTGAAAGAAAGCTCTGACCAATCTTGACAGCATATGAAAAAGCAGAGACATTAATTTGCTGACAAAGGTCCCTCTAGTCGAAGCTGTGGTTTTTCCAGTAGTCATGTATGTATGTGAGAATTGGATGATAAAGAAAGCTGAGCACTGAAGAAATGATGCTTTGAATTAGGGTATTGGAGAAGACCCTGACAGTCTCTTGAGTTCAAGGAGATGAAGCCAGTCCATACTAAAGGAAATCAGTGCTGAGTATTCATTGGGAGGACTGATGCTGGAGTTGAAGCTCCAGTACTCTGGCCACCTGATGTGAAAAACTGACTGACTGGAAAAGACCCAAATGCCAGAAATTTTGATTGCAGGAAGCTAAGTTGATGACAGAGGATGAGTAGGTTGGATGGCATCACAGACTCGATGTACAGGAGTTTGAACAAGCTCTGGGAGTTCATGATGGTCAGGGAACCCTGGCCTGCTGTAGTCCCTGGGGTCACACAGAGTCAGACAGGATTGAGAGACTAAAGTGAACTGAGCACAGCAAAGATATGGAAGCACAGAGAGGTAAGGTAACTTGCCCAAGATCAGAGAGTTAAGAATGGGAAGCAAGTAGATGTCAGGCAACTTGCCTAAGGTCATAGAGCACAGAAGTGGGAGCACAGTGAGTTTAGCAAACTTGTCTAAGATCACACAGCTCAGACGTGGAGGCACAGAAAGGTCAGACAACTTGCCTAAGATCAGAAAGGTCAGAAGTGGAAGCACAGAGAGGTCAGGCAACTGGCTTAAATCACACAGCTCTTAAGTGGAAGCACACCTGCATCAGGCAACTTGCCTAAGATTACACAGTTCAGAAGTGGAAGCACAGAGAGGTTGGCTACATGCCTAAGATCACACAGCTCATAAGTGGAAGTAAGGAGATATCAGGCAACATGCCTAATATTGTTCATTTTTATTTTGCCTAATATCATTTGATTGTCTTATATACTTTCTCAATGTTAACCAAATCTGTGTTACTACCAGTTGCAGTTGTACATTTACCCTGAAGTTTTACTTACAAGCATATATGTATGTTATCAGAATCTTGACTTTATCATGTATGTTCTTTGTATGATTTTGAGAAGCTATGTGCTCATTACTCAAGGCTTTTAATTGTCAGATGGCTAGCACATTCTTCAGTACTACCCTTCCTGGGAATTGGGATGAGGATTTACCTTTGGCAGTCCTATGGCCATGGCTGTGTCTTCCTTATTTGCTGACATATTGATTGCAGCACCATGAAAGCATCATCGTTTTTGGAATTGCATAGTTCAACTGGAATTCCATTGCATCCTCTAGCCTTACTAACAGTAGAGCTTCCTAAGGCCCTCTTGACTTCCCAATCCAGAATGCCTGTCTCTGGGTGACTGACCACACCAACATAATAATCTTGTTCATTAGGATATATTTGGTACAGTTCTTCCATGTATTGTTTCCATCTCTTTTTGATCTCTTCAGCATCTGCTAGGTCTCTACCATTGCTATTCTTCATTGTGCTCATGTACGGCCAAAATGCCCTCTTGATATTTCCAGTTTTCATGAAGAGATCTCTATTCTTTCTTCTTCTGTTTTTTTCTTCTAGTTTTATGCACTGTTCATTGATGAAGGCCTTCTTGTCTCTGGGTTCTCTTCTTTGAAATGCTGCCTTTAGTTCGAGGCACCTTTCCTTTCTCCTTTGGTTTTTGCTTCTCTTCTTTCTTCAGCTATTTGAAAGCCTCCTGAGATAACCCCTTTGCCTTCTTGCTTTTCATTTTCTTCAGGATGGCTTTGTTCGCTGCCTCATGTACAGTGTTATGGACCTCCATCCATAGTTCTTCAGGTGCCCTGTTAACTGCATCTAATCCCTTGAATCCCTTGAACCTCCACTGCATATTCATAGGGGATTGCACTTCAGTCACACCTGGCTCTCCTACTGGTTTTCCACACTTTCTTTAGTTTAAGCCTGAATTTTCCTATTAGAAGCTGATGAGCAGAGCCACAGTCAGCTCCAGGTCTTGTTTTTGCTGACTGCATACAGCTTCTCCATCTTTGGCTACAAAAAAAAAAAATGTAATTAATTTGATTTTGGTATTGACCATTTGGTGATGTCCATGTGTAAACTCATCTCTTGTGCTGTTCATAAAGGGTATATGCTATGATGAGTGTATCCTCTTGGCAGAATTTAGTGAGCTTTTGTCCTGATTCATTCTGTTCTCCAAGGCAAAACTTGCCTGTTACTCCAGACATCTTTTGACTTCCTATTTTGGCATACACATCCAAACTGATGAACAGAATATCTGCTTTTGGTGGTAGTGCTAGGAGGTCTTCTAGGTCTTCATATGATTGATCAGCTTGAGCTACTTTAGCATCTGTGGTAAGCACATTGATTTGAATTACTTTGAGGGGAATGAAAAAAAAAAAACACATCACACCTAAGTTAGGGAATGTAGTGAACTGAACTCAAATAGGCAGATATAGTCAACAATAAATATTAGAGCAAAATAAAGGAAATAGAGAATAGAATAACTACAGATATACTCAACAAATAAAAGTTTGGTTATTTAGAAAGGTCAAAAAATAACACAACTTTAGCGATAATGATCAAGGAAGGAAGAAGACTCAAATTACTAAAATTAGGGATAAAATAGGAAAAGTAACTACCACTTAGAGAAATAAATAAAATTATAAAGGAATCAGTCAGACAGTTCATTATTCAGTCATCTGACTCCTTGTGACCCTCTGGACTGCAGCACGCCAGGCCTCCCTGTCCATCACCAACTCCTGGAGTTTACTCAAACTCATGTCCATTGAGCCGGTGATTCCATCCAACCATTTCATCCTCTGTTGTCCCCTTCTCCCAACTTCAATCTTCCCCATCGTCAGAGTCTTTTCAAATGAGTCAGTTCTTCACATCAGGTGGCCAAATATTGGAGTTTCAGCTTCAGCATCAGTCCTTCCAGTGAATATTCGGGACTGATTTCCTTTAAGATAGACTGATTGGATCTCCTTGCAATCCAAGGGACTCTCAAGAGTCTTCAACACCACAGTTAAAAAGCATCAATTCTTTGGTGCTCAGCTTTCTTTATAGTCCAACTCTCACATCCATACATGACTACTGGACAAATCACAGCTTTGACAAGGTGGACCTTTGTTGGCAAAGTAATGTCTCTGCTTTTTAATATGCTGTCTGGGTTGGTCATAGCTTTCCTTCCAAGGAGCAAGCATCTTCTAATTTCATGGCTGCAGTCATCATCTGCAGTGGTTTTGGAGCCCCCCAAAATAAAGTCTCTCAGTGTTGCCATTGTTTCCTCATCTATTTACCATGAAGTGATGGGACCAGATACCATGAACCTTAGTTTTTGGAATGTTGAGTTTTAAGCCAACTTTTTCACTCTCCTCTTTCACTTTCATCAAGAGGCTCTTTAGTTATTCTTCACTTTCTGCCATAAGGGTGGTGTCATCTGCATATCTGAGGTTATTGGTATATCTCCCAGCAATCTTGATTCCAGCTTGTGCTTCATCCAGTCCAGCATTTCTCATGATGTACTCTGCATATAAATTAAGTAAGCAAGGTGACAATATATAGCTTTGTCGACCCCTTTCCCAATTTGGAATATGCACTAATGAGAAAATTTAGATGAAATGGACAAATTTCTAGAAATACATAGCTGACTGAAATTGACTCAAGAAGAAAATGAAAATCTGAAGCAAACAGAAAGGATTATTCATTTTTTAACTCCTTGCCCAACCCACCTCACAAATGTCCCCCTACCATACCTAGCCCCAGATAGTTTCACTGCTGAATTCTACAAAATACATAAACCAAAAGTCATGCCAATTCTCCACACATGCATTATAAATGTGCCCATAGAAGTGGAAAGGAACATTTCCCAGTTCATTCTGTGAGGCAGTGATACTCGAATGCCAAAACTAGAGGTCAGTTATTTTGTAATTCTCCTCAACTTTACTCCATCCAGTATTTGCTCATGATGAATATCATGTTTTCCATCTTTGACAGGAAAATGATAGAAATGATACTGTCTTCATATCATCTCATTCTATCAAGTGGTCCATGATTGCAATGTGTCCCAATGTTGATGATGTTCACTTGGATCACTTGATTAAAGTGGTTGCTGTCAAGCTTCTCCACTGTCAAGTTTCTCTCTCCTATCTTGTAATTAAGACATTCTTTTGTATTTCAAAGTACATATATATTTTACTCGTCACCAAAATTTAGATTTATCAATTTAATTAAATCTATTTGATTAATAGTCTTTTATTTTACTAAAGGAATCATGACCTGTCACTATCATTATTTATTTTGATGTTCATATTGTTTATATCTTTCCAACCTCAGAGAGTGGAAACCTCCTTAAATAGGCTCTCTGTCCTTTTGATATTTTCCCATCATTCTTTGAACAATTTGATGCTTCTTGTAAAAGATATACCAGGCTAATCTTGTTCTTTCCCTGGACTTGCCATGGAATTAACACTTTCTCCCAGAAGTTCCAATAATTTTTAGGGGAAAATGGAATTCAGAATCCAATATATGAGACTTGTATGTACTCATTATTTCCCAGTTCCCGTCATTGAACAGAATCTGGGAATTGTACATGTGTGTGTGCATGCCTTTGTGTGTGAATCCTCCCTGCATAGCTCTGACTCTGATGTCACAAAATTCTGAATTGTCCCCAACCCATGTGAATGTCTTTTGCAACATATTCAGACTCCCACCCTCCAGGCAACTGTTTTATAAACATACTCCGCTTACTCTGCTTGGGATTTGATACTCTGCAATGGGATACCCCCATGTTCAGATACTTCCCTTATTCCACTCAGCCTCTAACTGCCCACACAGGACTGCCCACTTCCATGCATGGATGCCCTCCTCCCCTTGATTGGCCTCTGCCTTTCTACACAGATCTGTCTACCCCAAGTGGATTTCTACTTCTCTGGGCTTAGGTTTTTACTCTACATGCCTGGCCAGCCTCCTATTTAATATCCTCTGGACTAAACTGACTCTTGTGGCAGGATTCTTTGCTCTGTGAAGGCCTCTTATTCCCACTTTGGCACTGACTGCCCATGATACGTCCTGGGATGGATATCCTTTTTACCCTGCTCAAGTTCTTACATTTCATACTACACACCTCCCTTCCATGTTCTCGTGGATCTTATCTTTTCACCCTATTTGGGTTCTGACTCCCTGTACTAGGATACTCTCTCTGCATTGATATCCTCTTCACCCGTACCATCTCATCTGGCCCACTACAGCACCATGCTCCCCTGTCATGGATGGCTGTCTTGATAGATCTCACTGAATTGCTTTATAAATAGTTGCTTTGTACTTTGGGGTATAATCCCAAAGGATGATTTACTTAATTAATTATGTGGCTCTTTTTGTTCTAGTTTTGGCCATTGGAAGTTCATTCCTTTCTTCTTTGACATAACCCCATTACTGTGGGGATCTTTTTTTGTTCACTACATTTTTGACACAATAAGACCCCCCAGACTCCTCTTTTATATTTCTTCTCTGAGCCCTACAATCAGTAATTTCTCCTATAAGCCTGGTTATTTTTATTGGAAAAGAGTATTGGGAACCAAGTTTTGTGCTTTTTTCTACATCATTGTTTCTTTCAGATTTGGGGAGTATCACTTCTCTTAGACACTTTCAGCTCACAGAACAAAGAAATATATGTATGTATACTCATGTGCCATCCTTTTGACTGCTTAATTCATGTATGCATGTGTAACCGTATCAAGATTCTTAACCTGTATCCCTATGAGAAAGAACACTATCAACTAGATTACAGTGTTTTTATCTTTTGCTTTCAGTCTTGCAAACTCTGTTCATTTCCAAAGTTACTTAAGTCAGGGGATCTGAGTGAGGTAGTTTTAAATATTTGCAATATAATTAGATTGTTTAGTCAAATTCTGTATTCCATTCTTGATGTCAACTTTTTTTAATATGTATACATTTATTCACTTTATATGCTGTAAGATTCTAAGGGTTTTGACAAATATGCAGTGTCATCTATTTACCATAACCTCATACAGAATAGTTTCACTGGCCTAAAACATATTCTATGCCTGCAGAAGAAAATGGCAACCTACTCCAGTATCCTTGCCTGGGAAATCCCAGGGACAGAGGAGCCTGAAGGGCTACAGTCCATGAGGTCTCAAGGAGTCACACATGACTTAGCAACTGAGCATAGTCATTTTTAGGAACAGTGAAAGTCACACAGAACACATCAGTGGCTCCTAGTTTATGGCCTCTATCTTTCCTTCATCTAGGGCTAATTTGCCTCACTACTGAGGTAATATTTTGCTGAGTAATGTACAAGATACCTGCATATTATGAGTGTTTTCTTCCCTCTGGAAGGTAAGAAGAACTATCTCCATCCCTCTCTGAGCTCTGGGATTTCTCCACCCACTCCTTTTTGGTGGTTCTTTTCTTGGCCTTAGGTACATTCTGCACACATATGAGCTGATCATAATGGAGCAGGGGACTCCCAGGGAACCCTGTGCAAATATAAATAGCTCTCACTCCTGTTCTCTCTCTCTGCAGTCCTCCCTGCTTGGTGCAGCTCCCCTTTCTCTTGTCCTGTGTTCCAAGAATTCTAGCTGTTTTGACCTCCCTGAATGCTGTGCTCTGTTTCCTCAGATCTGGGAGAGTGCTGGTCTCTGACTGAATTCCTTCTTCCTGCACTAATACTTGGAAAGCTTCTTCAGGTAGTAAGCTAGGGAAAATTGGAGTTCTCACCTCATTTTTCCCTTCTCTCAGGCATCAGCATCCTGCATGTTGTAATATGTATGAAAACAGTCACAAAATTTTAGTTAATTAAAGTGGGAGGATAAATCCAAGCCTGTTAATTCCTCATGGGCAGAATCAATTCCTAAGTCAGTCTTGTTGTTGTTTTTTAATTTATTTATTTTATTTAACTGGAGGATAATTTTCTTGTTTTTTTTTTTTTAAACAGTTTATCTTTCATTGATCTCTTTACAATTTCCATTTGTGCTGGGGTCCAGCCCCAGCAGGATCCAGGGGTAGCCTCAGGATGATGGCATCAGCAATAAGGAAAGTAAAAGGGGAGAGAAAGAGGCTTGATCTTCCTTGGTTTACACAGAAAGCTAATAAATCTCCTGTGTTCCAAGGAGTCATCCTGAAAGAAGAACAGAGAGAGAAAGAAAGAAAAGGAAAGAGAGAATGACATGGGGAGACCAAGCTTTGGTGATCAAGGCCCATAACTTTATTTTCAAAAGGAACTTTTATACCTTGACTTGTATATAGAGGGAAATGAAAGATGCAAAGTCATGCAGAATTAGCCCAAACATTACATCTGTTTTGTCTTTGTCGAAACCAGGATTTTTTCTGCATACATTTCCCATAAACAATGTTGTGTATATTATCTTCTGGCCTTGGAGGCCTGTGGACATTTTATGACCCTTTTTTGATAAAGGCTGCTCAACCAGAAAACTTATTTTCCCTTGAAGTGTTTTTTCTTTATATTTCTAATCTATATCAGCTTCAGAAAGTGCTAAACAGAGTTACATTCTCACAGAGCAAAGGTGCAGTGAGTTACAACAAAGAAAGAACCAATTAGCTCAAAGGTCTGATGTGGTTAATTCCAAGGCTACTACTTGTTTTTCTTACATTCCAACTACATTAACTAATGCACTCCTAGGTGCACAATGGATAAGGGATATGGGCACTTGGCAGCAAGCATTGGCTCAACAATGAAATCTTACACCAGCACTACTCTAATAGTTTTTAACTCTTCGAAAGGTTCTATATTTTTAGGATGTTTTAGGCTTCCCATGTCTCTCACGGTTGGGAGGCTGTGAACAATCACATGCATAGCTGCAAGAGTCTGGATAAACCTGTCAGGCAAGCTAAAAAGGCATCAGAGGGGCTTGAATTGAAATACTCCTTTCATGCCCAGGAGATTTCTTAATTAAAGCCCTAAGTTGACTTTTTCCAGAGAAAGGTGGTCGGGGATAGCCCCTTGTTAATGTCAGAAGAGTTGGTGAAAGGCACAAAATAGTAAGACAGACAGATTCTGGTTTTGGGGTAGATGCTCGAGCAGATCCAGGGGGTCCCTCAAGTTCTGATCTGCCTTTGCCTGTCAGGTCCTCTATGCATGACCTTTGTCATGGGTGGGATTTCCCGTGGTGGCTCCTGGCACATTTGTGTATATATTTTGTAATATATTTAATTTATTAGCACAATAGTAAACTGTAATAAATAAATAGAGAGTCAGTGCACCACAAGCAAAGATCTGAAACTCAACTTTGGTTGCATGGACTCTCTAGTTGTGCCACAGGCTCAGTGGCTGCAGCGAACACGCATGCCCTGCACTTCAAGGTGAATTCTTAGCCATAGAACGACCAGGAAGTCCCCTCAAGTCCATCATAGTTAGTTATTGAATTCTGGGTTAAAAGGATCAGTTATCTTTCCCTATGGTGTGTGTGTGTGTGTTTGCGTGTGTGTGTGTGTGTGTGTTCTGCAATGAAAAGGTTGAGGGAAACTCCCAAGGAGTTTACATCAGTGCAAAGATGGAACAACTTTGATGCATCCTGAAGATTACCACTATTTTTGATGTGGAGG
This sequence comes from Bos grunniens, assembly GCF_055505025.1. Taxonomy (NCBI): domain Eukaryota; kingdom Metazoa; phylum Chordata; class Mammalia; order Artiodactyla; family Bovidae; genus Bos; species Bos grunniens. The sequence goes on along the minus strand of NC_141194.1, from coordinate 78,680,349 downwards.
AGGTTGTCACGAGGGTCTGGAGTCTGCACCAATCCCATCTTCTCTACTGTACCTATACCAGAAGCAGATCAGCAGGGAACATTTAACATGTCTATGTGCTTCTCTTCCCTACTCTCACATGAGCTGGGTTCCCTTATGCACACTAACTGCCTGACCCTGGGCCATGTAAGTTTGAGAACCCTATTTCTGGACATCTTCCAGAGGCCCTCACATACAAGTGCTCTGTGGTACAGGTATTGTTGTCATCATCTGACCTTGCTTTATATATTAATAGTTACTCAAATATTATCTGAGTATGGGGTTGATGAAAGATTCCATTAGTATATCAGTACATGGACTACACAGGTCATCTCACTCCACGTTCTCTGCTTCCAGGGCCTACCACTGGGGTTAGTTATCAGAGCCTCTTTGTTCCTTTCAAACAAGTTTCTCTGTATTTAAACCACACACACACACACACACACACACACACACACACACACTGCATCCCTCGTAGCTCAGCTGGTAAAGAATCTGCCTGCAATATAGGAGACCCCAATTTGATTCCTGGGTTGGGAAGAACCTGGAAAAGTGATAGTTTACCCACTCCAGTATTCTTCGGTTTCCCTGGTGGCTCAGATGTTAAAGAATTCACCTGCAATGCGGGAGACCTGAGTTTGATCCCAGGGTTGGGAAGATCCCCTGGAGGAGGGCATGGCAACCCACCCCAGCATTCTTGCCTGAAGAATCCCCATGGACAGAGGAGCCTGGAGGGTTACAGTCCATGGGGTCGCAAAGAGTCAGATGTGACTAAGCACAGCACGGACACACAGACACACACACAAACACAGCAGGCCCCACTATGAGCATCTCCCATTTGCTTCCCCTCTCCACGACTATTAACAGCATATCTTGAAGCAGTTCCATCTGATCAGTACACACTGGTCCCTTCATTGTGTTCCATGGCCAGTGTGTGCTGCATGCTATACCATGAACCCCTCAACGTTCATTTATCATCCAAAGATCGTTGACATTTAATGGACATAAAGAGGTTTTGCACAGTTATTTGCTACCACCTTCCTTCTACACACAGGTCTATGAATGTGGGTGTGTTGATTATACATTTTTAAAGTAGAGCTGCTGGATCAAGTCTCAGTTGGTCACACACAACCCAATTATCACCTGCTCTGTGCCGGGCACTGGGGTGATTTACAAAACTGGACAAAAAACATCCTTCACTCAGGGACAGGACAAGGGATTTGTCAGGAGTTTTCACTTTGATAGATGTTGCCACAGTGCTGTCCATCTGTGGTGCAGGAGAAGTAAAGTTTGCTTCCTACCTCCTCACATCATTCTCAGGGAAGACAGAGGGGAATTCCCTTTCTCTGATGTTCAGGAGGCCGCTCCAACCCCATTTTGCCCACACCCATCCCCTGCAGATTTGATTATACTGACAGCAGTGATTGGTTGTGGAGCTTGGGAGGCACAGAATCCTAGACCACTCTTTGCAGCCAACGTGGAAAATGCAGGTTCAGGCTCTCGTGGGGGTACAGAGACAAAGACCCCACATCAGACCAGGGCTCACACAGTCAGGCACTGAGGCTGATGAGCAAGAGCTTGCAGTGGGGCCTGAGCACTGAAGGACCAGTGGAACCCAGTCTCCAGGAGTGTTTGCTGCCCAGTCAACAGGCTGGAGACGCTTCTCCGATCAGTGGCTGCTTTAGTGAGGTCACTCTAGGAGTCAGGTAGCATCCGTGAGTGGGGATCTCAGTTTCAGGTAATCATCCTTCTGAATTGCAGTGTCCTAAGCACTTCTAAGGTGCCATTTCACTTCTTCTTCACTAGGCCCCTTGAAGAAAACCCTGTCACACCTGTGGGACCTTCAGTCTAGCTCTTTCTCTCAGAGACCCTCACCCTTTCCCACAAGCTCTGAGGGAAGTGCCTTGGACTCCTGGTCTGTGTCTGCATGTTCTCTGGATCCTGGAGATTTTCAGTTCCTCCCTCACTAGGACTTTATTATAGACGCCTGTGTTTTTGCAGGAGAGAGGTGTCCTGAAGAATGCAGAGAGTAGACAGGGTCCTCAGGGGATCCTCTGAGGCAGTGGGGGTGGTGGGTAAGAGGCCACAATTGGAGTGAGGGTGTAAATGAGGCCCTGAGAATAGGTCTGGGGCAGGGGCTAAAGAGGCCCCTGAGGTGGGAAGGGAGGACTCTTGGAAGATGAGGGGAGGGGTGGGAATTTGTGTGAGAGGGAGGTTGTGGCAGCTGTCACCAGGAGAGGAACTCTGTAAAATGACAGATGATTAGAGGGATGTAAGGGAGTTGTCATAGGCACTATGAGGGGAAAACCTCTCCCATCTCCAGAATTCAGTAGCCCAGAGTGGGTGCTGATACAGCGAAGACCAGGTCCCCAGGGGTTCTTATGTGGATGTGAGATTCACTCTGAACCTCCCATGGGGCAGGATACAAAGTTACCATGACCAGAGGTGACCGGAGATGGCGGGAGGGTTAGGGCCTAAGTCAGGACCCAGACATGGGAAATCAATTTCAGAACCCCTCAGCTCTAAGGCATACCACACCCCTGGAATGAACCTGCCTTCCTCAGAATGACATGCTGGTGAATGCAGACTGCAGGTATTGCAAGACTGGTGGCCTCTCCCTTGGAGATGACTTAACAGAACCTCATTGCCACTGCCCACACAGAAGCCCAGAGGGAAAGATTTGGGGCTCTGTGCCCCAGGGTGCAGCCTGTAGGCCCTGTGGGGAGGCATGTGAGGCCTAAAAGCTAAAGAGGGGCCGTTAGTTTGAGTAGTGTCTACTTAAAGAAAAACGTACAGTGGAAGTGTTGTGATTGGTTGAATCAGGGTCTTCTGGGAACCAGAGCCCAGGACACAGCTACTCTGTTAGCTCTGAGGAAACTGCTCTGAGGATGTAGCAGAGAAGACAATATGAGTTTGGCTAGGAAATGCATGCAGTCAAGCATACATATTGGTAAAAGGTTACTGTGAAACACAGAGATCTGATATCACAAGATAATGCTTTTCATGCTTTTCTGTGTTTGGGAAGATGCAAGAATCTGGGGTCACTGAACCTTTTTCTGAGGCATCCAAGTAACTAAATAAAGGCCAGCTTGTCCAAAGCATAGTATGCCTCATCCTGTTTTTCACTCTGAATTCCTTCAGAATGCAGTGTCATTCAGCAACCAAAGAAGTTTCTTCTGAGGCCACAGTGGGAATTTCTGAGCAGGTTAGGGTCTGTGTCCTCAGGTGTGATGTATTTGAGCTGTTTGGGGTTGGTGTCCAGGATGAGCAGGCTCTGAACTATTTGTGAATCTCTGTCCCAGGCATGGAGTCTCTGAACTATTTGGGGGAAGGTGGTCTTTGTACAGTGCGTTGGGCCTCTGAGGTGTTCATGTATCTGGAAATGAGAGTTTTCTTGAGAGGAAGGCTGGATGGACCCCACTCTCACAGGTCTTAGAAGCAGACCTGTGATTTCACATTTGATATGATTTCTACCATCCTCCCTACAGAGCTAAAAGCCTGGGGCCCAATCCTCAGGGAGAGTAAGTGATGTGCAGTTCACAGGAGCCCATGGTAATAATCCTGATAAACACAAACCTTGTCAACATGACTGCCACCCTTGATAGTGGCCCTGTGACCAAAACTGTGTTCACACATTCACTCACTCAATCTGCCCAAACCACAACAAGGAGGACACCATTTGCAGATGGGAGCCCAACCCAAAGCCCAGTGGAGATGGAAGGTGTCAGCACATGAGGAGGGGAGGAACTGGATGTAAGCTTGGGTTCCTTGTACGAGGCAGGAAGGACTCAGCACAACCCTGGCCAGGAGGTGGGAGAGGGGGGCGTTTTCACAGGGCCACAAGGACCCTGTGACTGATGCACCATCAGGATATGTCTCTGTGTCTCCCCATCATACATCCAGCTCATTATCAGATATATATAACGTAACCTTCTAATTCCCTGGGAGGTGGTGCTGAAAGTCACAGAAGTGAGCCTCTAAGCAGGTGGGGAGAAACCTCACATTCACCAATTTGTATGAGGCTCCACCACAAATGCAGAGATCCTTGCCTCTCTTTCCCCCATTAAAGCGTTCATTGGCACTGAGGTCAGCATGAGAGCAGTCTGAACAGAACAGTTTGTGAGGGACCCTTTGTACAGCATGAGCCTCCCCATGACTGGAACATGTCCTTGTTTTGATGGGCAGAGGCCCCTGATGTGTGTCAAGGGAGCTTGACTGAGGCCCAGGCCATGGGCAACTGTCATTCCCTAGAGGCAGTCCCCGGGGAGGGGCCTCTTTTCTCCTGTAGAGACGGGTACATCATCCAGTAGCAGGGCTGGAGGCCCATAGGTGGGTGCACAACTAAGTGGGGTCTCTTTGCTTCCAGAAAGTCTCTCTGCTCGTCTAATGCTCTAGCTTTGTCTTTCTCCTGGACAACCTCATGCCTGTTACATAGTCCCTCTTTGCCTTTGCAAGACTGAATGTGACCTCGCTCACACCATGAGGGTCCTTGTTCTCACCTGAGGGTATCATCAATTGACATGGATGTTCACTGGGAGGAGTAGGGGGGATTCCCCTTGAGAGTGGGGAATTCGAGGAAAGGCACATTCAGCTTCAGAGGGCCTGTGGTTTTCTTGGGGTGAACCAGGCATTCCTCAAAAATCATTGTGTGACCTGGGCCTCTGAAGGAAGCATGGGGGCTTTTCTTGTAAGAACCCTCCTGGGGCTCAAGTCAAAGTCCTCCCCATGGCCATTAGGCCCTATGGGACCTGCCCCGCATTACCTCTCTCATCCAATCTCCTGGTTATCCCTCCATTATGCTGTGACAGTCACACTGGCCTCCTCACTCTTCACACACATGACACTGAGTTCTACACTCCAATTTTTCAACTGGCCATTATCTCTATCTGGGGTACTTTTCTCCCACATAGGCATCTCCTCTAGGCTTTTGCTAAAATGTCACAATCTTAGAAAGAACTTCCCTGACCAATCTTTCTAGACATGATCCCCTCTCTCTATTTCAGTATCCTGATTTAATTTTAATTATGGTGGTTACAAACACCTGAAAAATTTCTTAGATTTTTGGGGCTGTATGATCCCAAAAGAATGTACATTCCATGAGGGAAAGGTTGATTTTCTCCTTCCTAACACTCGTAGTTGTGCTTCACACATACTGTGGATACAATGAATGAATGACAGAATGAATAAATTAAACTTGTTGAGAGAGGCACAGCTAGACAGGCTGAGGATTCTGCTAAGGAACATATTCAGGGATGACAAGATGACAAAGCTGTGGTCTTTATGCCACATACACGGTGTCCTTGGGTCCCCTTGGAGATGACCCCTTTCCTAACAGAATGGAAAGTCCTGTTGTCCTTTCACATATCACTCGCAGTCAGCGACAGAGGCCGTTCCCATACCAGGACTTCAGATCCCATTCTCAGAAGCTTTATCTCTCCTGCCAGTTGGGGGACTGTGGCTGGTTTTCCCCATGAGACCTACTCTGTATTAACAAGAAAGCACAAAGAAGCACCAGGGCCAATGCCCAGCACAGAGAAAATTCTTTGAATGCTTCCTGTTACAATAGTGGCCACCACAGAGGAGTAATCTTCAGTTTCTTAAGACTTTTTTCTGAGTCCAAGAGTGTGGCAATCTGTGAGGTTTTCATCCTGACTGTCTTTCTACCCGTTGCATATCATCCTGGGCATGTACTTCTGTTGTTTCCCAATCTCACCATCAAGTGGCGCTCGAGAAGAAACAGTTCGGTCCTGAAATATGACGCTGAAGGGTAGCGGTAGGACCGCCCACTCTGGAAGGTACCATTGGGAGAGTGTGTGTGAAAAAACAGAGGGTGCCCTGACACCGCGTCGGGCATCGACCAGAGTTCCCAGCGGAGGCACTCATGGTGCCACTAGGTCCAACCACATTCGCTCCACTCCATCTTCCCGCCGCATTTGAATTCGAGTGGACACCGATATTAAGCTGCAACTTTCTTTGTCTTTTTTCCAACTCCACCCCTTCGTTTCTACATGTTCTCAACCAACGTGGGGATGGCTACAGAGCGAGAGATTGGCTGCCGCTTTGAGGATACGGAGACCGGGAGATAGCCAGAATTAGCTCTTCCAGGGCTCGGGTACGCGCGGAAGTCCGGCTCTTCCCGACCTCTTTCGTCTCTTGCTCGGTTCCCATAGGCAGCCTGTCTTAGACAGGTACTGAGGTCGCGGAGCTGGAACTCTGGGCGAGAGGCGCCTGCGTTTGCTTGCGCGGCTTTTCATAGTGTGTGTTTTTTCTTCGAGTTTTACCGCTTTTCCTGAAGGGGTTGAATCGCTGCCTTGGTTAGTGGCGAGGTTCGGCACAGTCAGTGGCTGTGCAGAGTGACGCTGTTTCAGTCTTAGCTCTCACTCAGTCTGGATCATATGGCAACGCGCGGTAAGTCGCACAGATGTATGCAATTCATGACCAGGGAGAGGTCTCTGGGCTTGTTTTGTGTCTCTCCCTGGAGAGTAACCTGTGTCAGGGAGCTTGGGGTTGTGTATGGCTACGTATGACATCACAGATGCTGTTTTGGGTACATTTGATCTCTCTGAGCCATTGGCCAGGATCGTGGGTGATGGGATATTTGATCTGAGTGGATTTTGCAAGCCATAGTCCAAAGCTTCTAGGATGTGTGTGCCTGTATGCCGGGATGTGCATTTTTTGGAGCTTTGGGGCCTTTGAGTCCCTGGGTGTGAGTTGTCTGTGTAGGCGTCTGCTCCCCAGAATGTGAGATCTCTGAGCTTTTGATTCTGGGTCCCAAGTTGTGATGTCTCTGAGCTGCTTTGAGGAGGGTTTTGTCTTAGGGTGTGAACTATCAGCTGCTTGGGGTCTGTGCACAGGGTGCAGCTTTTCCATTTGTCTGGGAACTTTATCTTCAGGTTGTATGATGTTCTTGAGTTACTCAAAGTCCTGTCCTTCTATTTAGGGGTTTCAGTATTAGGTTAGTAAGTGTCCGGAGTGGTTCGGAAGTCAGTCTCCATGATGTGAAGTATCTGTGCAATTCTCATTTGTTTCTGTCTTGAAGACCTTGGTTTGTTTGGAGGCTCTTTGTCGCAGTGTGTTTGGTCTCCGTCGTGTTTGCGGGTCTGAGACTCGAGTTGTAAGCTCTCTGTGCAGATACACAGTGACCTGTTTTTGGTGTCTCTGGGTATCTACCTGAGCTGTGTGGAGTCGTTGTGTTAGAAATAAAGCCTCTTGCATTCTTGGCTGTGAGGTCTCTGTCCAGGAACTGAGGATTTGGAAGTTGGCAGATATGATTCCGAAGCCTGGAACCTGACATGCTGACTGTGTGTTGTTGAGTGTGTCACCCGTCTCCTGGAATCTCAGTATGTATGATAATTAATACAGTGGGGCCAGTGTCCGTCTTGGAGGGCACCTGTGCACGTTAGCAATGTGTGTAAAGGGCCTGGTTCCCGGCTGTCCTTCAGCAAATGTTTTCTGAGCACCTGCCATATACCAGAGCCCTAATTCGAGGAGTTTGTGACAGGACAAAATGGACCAAGTCTCTCATTTCATAGACCTGATTGTCAGTAAGTAAATCAAGGGTGGCAGGCACTATGAAGAAAGATAATGCTAGATCAGGGGAAAGGGTGTGTATAGGTATGATGTTATTATTTTATTCAAGATAATGAGGGAAAGTCTCCTTGAAAGATGGCAATTAAGCAGAGATGTGGAGGAAGTGAGGGAGCAGGCCATGGGCTTACCTGAAGGAAGAGCTTTCCAGGCAGAAGGAACAATAAATGCAACAGTCCTGGCAGGGAAATCTACTTGGCATGCTTCTGAATGTCAAGGAGTCCTGTGATGCTCTGGGATTGGCATATTTTGTTTGGATTAGCACTCATTGAAAGGGTCTTGTGCTGCTGTCTCTGTTTTTTCCCACAGTTTGTGGTCATCTGCATTTCACAGATGAAGGACTCAAGAATCCAATGTGTGCTCTGCACCTTCTCTCCTAGCTATACCTGAAATTAGGAGTGAAACCTTCTGGTCCATGGTGAGAGACAGAGAGCTTGAGTATACCAGCTGTTGGGATGATAGAATGTCAGTTAACCAGCGGATATCAGTTATAATGTGGGAATAGTGCCTCACAATATTGCTACTCTTGGTGGAGGGCAGGACTTAAGAAGGAGAAAGCAACTGGGGCAAAGGAGGGAGGTAGTAATGGGAAGCTGGAGGACAATGAGAAAATAAAAACCAATGGCTTCATCACATTGCTTGGATTTGCCCCATTTTACCTTGAGTAACTGATTGTATTAGAATATAGTCACCTTTTCTCTGTCCCTACCCATTTTTTTCCCTCTCTTTCTCTTTTGTGCCAGGGATACCACCTGGGCCTGAAGATTTCTGTAAATTTTTCAACTACAAGCTCGGTTTTTCAATAGATTATCTATTTCTTTGTGGCTGAACTTAGTTAGTTCTTTTCACTGAAATTGCCAGATGCCATTATTTAGAATCATTCACAGAATCCTTTTAATTTCTGTGGAATCTGAAATCTGTTTTACTCTCAATATTGGTAAGTGTTGTCTTTAGTTATCTAGCTCTCTTTTTTGTATATGAGTAGAAGTTTATGAATTTGTATTGCTCTTTTAAAGAGCCAGCTTTGGGTTTTGTTGATCATCTCTATTTTTTTTCTCATATCTGTTCTGATTGCTATTTCCCTTATTTTTCAGACAGTCTCTCTACTAAAGGGGTTTAATAAAGTCCCTGAGAGTTTCCCAAGCATAATGAAAAGTGACAGATTCTAGGGCACTATTGTAGCTGCACTAAGTGAGATTCACTGAATGTGGATCATGAAATCTGCATTTTTTTTTAGAATTCCTCAGTTCTGATTGACATGGACAACTTGTCTAGGCAGTACCAGAGCAGAGGAATGGTCTTATTTTGACTCCTGCCAGGCTCTGTCTCCATTTGGAGCTTGTGTAGGTGACAGGGGTTTGCTGCCTTCTCTGATGCAGGAACCCACGACCTCCAGTCTAGGAGACTCACTGACATGCTGTCTGCTGTTCTGAGGAGGCTTTCAGACCATCGTTTCTACAAAACATCCTAGTTCAGTCTTTCAAAGCCTCTATCTGAAAGATTTCTGAAGAAATTGAATTTCTATTTAGTGTGCATTTCCTTGATGTAAGATCAATTTTTGTTATGTGGTAGCTTTTATTCGACATATTTTGCCATAGCAGTTGGATCTTACCCTTGACTAGAAATGCAGAACACACTGAGTTTTCCACAATGCATCCAGACCGGTGGCTCCCTGACTGCTGGGTGACACTGAGCAAGTTACATAGTTTCTCTGTGGCTCATTCCTCCATTAGCCACATAGAAGCACTAGCTTGGAGTAAATTTAACTACTTCATCGGGCACTGTAGAAGACTGACCATGTTAAGACATGGGAAATCGTCAGAACAGTATGTGCCATATGGTATGTTCCCAGTCGATTCTAGCTGTTGTCATTACTGTAGTTAATATTATTGCTGTTCCACATTTCCCTGGATAGTGTACCAGGGACACAGTGTTAAGACCACCTTGACTCACCACATGGACCTTGCAGTGTCACTTCAGCCCTTCAGGGCCTCAAGAACCCAGTGAATGAGGCATGGGGGAAGGATTTTTTTTTTTTTTTTAGCATAATGAGTATCCGCCTCTTCCAATGAGGATATTGTGAAGCCTAAATGCAAAACTGAGGTTTCATCATGTGCTCATATGGAAAAGTTTAGTGCATATTCTCTATGAAATTACAAGTCCAATAACCCCTTCATATGATCTGTATAATGACAGGAAATAAGTGGTCACTGAACCATTATAGAACATGAGTATGTAAAGTTTTAAAAACCTTATAGATGGAAATTTAAAGGCTGTGGTCCCGCATCACATTTTTTTTTTTTTTTTTTGCATTCTTTTTATCAAGTCTAATTCTCCTGTATCAAATTCTGAAAATCTGAATCTGATGAAGACATGAAAACATTAATAGTCAGACTTTCATCAGTAATGCTTTATTTAATGTGTAGTTTTCACATTGCCAGTTTTAGTCTGTTTCTTATTTCTTCTGCCAATATTCATGATTTTTAATTCAAGGGTGATGGTATGGATATTTTCTGACGTAAATCATGAGGAGATTATCAGCCATGTTTTTGGATGGAGAGTCTGAGGATGGGGCACAGGTGCTAGAGAGTGGAGTTGGGGTGGTAGGGGAAAAGAGTTGGGGCAGGGACAGGGGGGTGTGAGTACAAGCAGAAACGGAAGTGAAGAGAGGCAAGAAGATAAGCTCAACCTTCTGAACCGTGGTTAGCTCTCCATATGTACAGGTATAATAAAGTCTTTGAGTACTCATCACAACACTATGAGGTAAGAATTTTTAATGCTATCATCCCTTTCCGCAGCTAAGGAAGCAGAAACATGTAGTGGTTAATGGGTGAATGAATTTGCCCAAAGTCACCTCCCTGGAAGAGCTGAGTCAGATTGTTGCCCAGGCCAGAGAGGAACAGAGACGTGTTGTATCTGACCCCCAGTCTGGAATACATTGAAGTGTCTAGTGTGCTCTGGATCAAAAGGCAGATCAACATGTCTATCTGCAGGAAACTTTACTGTGTATGGATCTGTGTATTGATTGAACACAGTTTCTCCTAAGTGCTTGAAAGACCATGGGGTGTCATGTCAGAATGCACACATCACAGAGAACAGTTCCTGGTCCAAATGAACATCTCAACATGTGTTTCCTCTGACCAACATTAGTGAAGCACCCTCATTATTATGGAAAGTAGCATAACCATAGTATAATATAAAGATAAACAGAACAACAGATACAGAATCATGACGACATTAACTCCCCTATCTCATACTTTTAAAAAATTACGAGAACAAAACCTGGAAGGCAAAAGACCACATATTAAGTTTTTTATTTTTTCTCTCACATGCGACATTCTAGATAATTTCCAAATAACCTTTTTTTTTTAGCTTTTTAAACAATATTTATCATTGATTGATTATTATTTACAGTATTGGTTTGATTTCTGTCACACTTCAACCTGAATTAACCATGAGTGTAGGTGTACATATGCCCCTTCCTTCTTGAATCCCTCCCACTTCCCGCTTATTCCCACCCCTCTAGGCTATTACAGAGCCCCCATTTGAGTTCCCTGAGTCATATAGCAAATTCCCATTGGCTGTCTATTTACATATGTTAGTATAAATGCATCCATTGCTACTCTCTCCGTTTATCTCACCCTCTCCCTCTTCTCCCCTATCCTTGTGCATAAGACTGTTCTCTATGTCAGTGTCTCCATTGCTGCTCTGTGAACAGGTTTATCAGTACCATCCTTCTAGATTCCATATATATGCATTAATACACGGTATTTGTTTTTTCTTGTTCTAACTTTCTTCATTCTGTATAATAGGCTCTGGGTTCATCCACCTCAGAACTGACTCAGAGGTATTCCTTTTTTTCTATGGCTGACTAGCATTCCATTGTATATATGCACCACAGCTTCTTTATCCATTCCCCTGTCGATTGACATCTAGCTTGCTTCCATGTCTTGCCTACTGTAAATAGTGCTGCAATGAACACTGGGATACATATGTCTTTTTTGGCTTTGGTTTTTGAAGGGTATATGCCTAATAGTGGGATTGCTAGGTCATATGGTGGTTTTATTCCTAGCTTTTTTTTTTTTTTAAGGAAGTACCATACTGTCTTCCATAGTGGCTATATCAATTTACATTCCAGCAGTGTAGGAGGGTTCCCTTTTCTCCACACCCTCTTCAGCACTTGTTGCTTGTGGATTGTTTGATGATGTCCATTCTGCCTGGTGTGAGGTGATATCCCATTGTAGTTTTGATTTGTATTTCACTAATAAAGAGCTTCTGGGGTGCTTCAGACAGTAGAGAGACTTCCTGCAGTGCAGGAGACCCGGGTTTAATCTCTGGGTCAGGAAGATGGCCTGGAGAAGAAAATGGCAACCCACTCCAGTATGCTTGCCTGGAAAATTCCATGGACAGAGGAGCCTGACAGGCTACAGTCCATGGGTTCACAAAGAGTTGGACACAACTGACAAACTAACACTCTAATAATGAGTTATGGTAAGCATCTCTTCATGTGTTTATTAGCCATCTGTATGTCTTCTTTGGAGAAATATCTGTTTAGGACTTTTGCCCACTTTTTGACTGGGTTGTTTGTTTCTCTTGTATTGACTTGTATGAACTGTTTGTATGTTTTGGAAATTAATACTTTGTCAGTTGTTTCATTTGCTATTATTTTCTCCCAATCTGAGGGTGGTCTTTTCACCTTGTTTATAGTTTTCTTTGCTATGCAATAACTTTTAAATTTAAATAGCGCCCACTTATTTGTTTTTGTTTTTATTTCCTTTTTTCTAGGAGGTTTGTCATAGAGGATCTTACTATGATTTATGTTATACAGTGTTCTGCCTATGTTTTCTTCCAAGAGTTTTATAGTTTCTGGTCTTACATTTAGGTCTTTAGTCCATTTTGAGTTTAACTTTGTGTATGGTGTTAGGAAGTGTTCTAATTTAATTCTTTTGCACTTAGTTGTCTACTTCTTCCAGCACCACTTATTGAAAGTGCTGTCTTATTCCCATTGTATATTCTTGCCTCCTAAGTAAAAGATAAGGTGCCCATATGTGTATGGGATTTTCTCTGGGCTTTCTATCTTGTTCCATTGGCCTATACTTCTTTTTTTCTGCCAGTAACGTACTGTCTTTGGAGAAGGCAATGGCACTCCACTCCAGTACTTTTCCCTAGAAAATCCCATGGACGGAGGAGCCTGGTAGGCTGAAGTCCATGGGGTCGCTAGAGTCGGACATGACTGAGCGACTTCACTTTCAATTTCATGCATTGGAGAAGGAAATGGAAACCCACTCCAGGGTTCTTGCCTGGAGAATCCCAGGGACAGGAAGCCTGGTGGGCTGCCATCTATGGGGTCACACAGAGTCGGACACGACTGAAGCAATGCAGCAGCAACGTACTGTCTTAATGACTATAACTTTGTAGTATAATCTGAAATCAGGTAAGTTGATTCTTCCAGCTCCATTCTTCGTTCTCAAGATTAATTTGTCTATTCAGGGGCTTTTGTGTTTCCATATGAACTGTGATATTTTTTGTTCTAGTTCTATGAAAAACACCGTTAGTATTTTGATAGGGATCACATTGAATTTGTAGATTGCATTTGGTAGTATGGTCATTTTCACAATATTGATTCTTCTTACCCAGGAACCTGGAATATCTCTCCATCTGTTTATGTCATCTTTGATTTCTTTCATCAAATTATAATTTTCTGTATACAGTTCTTTTGTCTCCTTAGGTAAGTTTATTCCTAGATGTTTTATTCTTTTTGTTCAGTGGTGAATGGAATTGGTTCCTTAATTTCTCTTTCTGATTTTTCATTGTTAGTATGTAGGAATGCAAATTATTTCTGTGTATTGATTTTTTATCCTGCAACTTTGCTAAATTCACTGATTAACTCTAGTAATTTTCTGATAGCATCTTGGTTTTCTATTTACAGCATCACGTCATTTGCAAACAGTGAGTGCTATACTTTTTCTTTTCCGATCTGGATTCCTTTTATTTCTTTTTCTTCTCTGATTGTTGTATCTAGGACTTCCAAAACTGGACTGAATAATAGTGGTGACAGTGGACACTCTTTTCTTGTTCCTGATGTTAGGGGGCATGCTTTCACTTTTTAACCATTGAAAATAATATTTGCTGTGGGCTTATCAAATGTGGCCTTTACTATGTTGAGGTAGGTTCCTTCTATGCCCATTTCTTGAAGAGTTTTAATCAGGGCCAATGGCTCCTCAGACTGAGGGGTCCACGGGTAATGATTTTAGAGGCCCACAGCACTTGATTTATGCTGGCTGACTCTGCAAACCCTCCAACCCCTCTTATGGATACAAACACACACAACAGCACAGCAGAAATTGTGAGTTTGTCTTTGTCTCCTGAGGTAATTGCAGATTTGTGGACTCACTACCCAGAGTTGTCACTGGCCATCCTTTGCTCATTCTTGTCCTGGACAGGGGCACCACAGAGATGCATGGACCTGTCTCCCCTAGTCTGTCGATGTCTCCTGCCTCCTCTACTCATTGCTAGACCTCTCATGTTCTTTTGCCTTCATCTCCTTGTCAGCAGGGGCCTGGGCCTATGAACACACACACAAACACAGGTGACACAAACACACACCTGTACACATGCATGTGCAAGGCACAGGGACAAACAGGGAAGAAATGTGTCAGTACCTGAAGAACCAGTGATTCATATGAAATACAGTGACTTCATATTTCTTATAGGAAAATCCCCATTCTGATCTTCATATGTGAAATATACAGAATTCCAAGTTCCATGAAAGAGTGTTTAAGCCTAGATTTTGACATAAGAAATACAAATAATTCCATATTTCATGAAAAAACAGTGGTGCACATATTTTCATTTGTGACATAGAGATAACTCCAATACCATATTGGTTCTCCATATCTGAAGAAAACTAAAGCCATGATTTTCATCTGTGAAATATAGAGAATTGAATATTTAATGTAAGAAAGTCACCACCCAGATTTTCATATATGAAGTATAGAAAATACAATATTTCATGTAGGAAACTCAGCATACAGATTTTCATAAAGTGAAATACAAAAAGTTCAATGTTTCATGACGTAAATTCAGCACTGACATTTTCATATGTAAAATATAGAGAATTTCATTTTTAACTGAGTAAAATTTCACCCTATTTTCACATGTGAAATATACAGAATTCCATATTTTAAGTAGTAATATTGGTGCACAGATTTTGATATCAAAAATATACACAATTCCAGATTGCACGTGGGTAAATTAGCACCCAGTTTTTCAGATGTGACATACATAATGTTCAGTATTTCCTAGAGGAAACTTTGAGCAGAGATTTTCATATATGATATATAGAAGATTTCATATTTTGTGGTAAGTGGGTGGCCAGGTTTCAAATGTGATATATAGAGAATTCCACATTTCATGTGGGAAAATTGGCAACTGTATTTTCATATATGAATTGTAGAGTTCAGCATTTTATTGTATGAATATCTGGGATGACATTTCCTTATATAAAACATGGAAACTTTCTTATGTCATGTATGAAAATCTGTTCTGATTAATATATGTGAAAAGTAAAGATTTCATATTTCATGTAGGTCAAGTTTTTCCCAGTTTGGTATAATATGAAATATAGACAGTTACATATTTCTGTAATAAAATCTTAATTAAGATTTTTGTATATTAAAAATACAGAATCCCATGTATCAATATAGCAGAAAAACCTCTCTTCCAATTATCATCTGTAAAATATACAGAAGTCCATATTTCATTTAGGAAAACTTCTAATGTGATGTCCACATGCAGAACACAAAATTCCCCATTCACATTTGAGAATCTATGTCTACAAAACCCATGCTAATATTTTAATATGTGAAGTTTAGGGCATTTATTATTTAGTGTAGGAAAATGAACATCTATATTTTCAAATGCTAAACACAGAGAATTCCATATACCGTGTAGGAAAATGTGCAACCAATATTTATAAATGCAATAGGAAAAATTCAACATGTCATTTGTAAAATATAGAGAAATACATATATTGTAGAACACACAGTACCCATATTTTCATATGTGAAATATAAATTAGTCTGTATTTAAATCAAGGAAATCTGTGCTCAGATCTTTTATATGAAATGTAAAGAGTACCACACATCATGTAAGAACCTCTATCTAGATTTTCATTTGTGAAATATACACATTTTGTATTTCTGGAATGAATATTTGCTTCTGGAATTTCATATTTGAACTGTAGAGAATTGCATATCTCTTGTCAGAAAATTTAATTGAGAAATTCATTTATGAAAGTAGAATTCCATAATTCAGCAGGAAAATGGATGCTCAAATTTTCCTATGTGAATAATACAGGATTCTCTCTTCATGCAGGAAAATATGTGCACATATATCCATATGTGAAACATGCATTATTCCATATATCATGACCAAACATACACAGCTAGATTTTCAAACATGAAGTACAGATTTCATACTTCATGTAGAAAAATCTGTACCCATATTTTCATGTGTGAAATATAGAAAGTTACATATTTGCTATAAGAAAGTCATCATTCAGGCTTTCCTATATGAAATATAGAGTATTCCATATTTTAAGCAGGAAAATCTGCACTAATACCTTAATACAAGAAATGTACAGAATTTCATATTTCATGTAGAAAATCGACACCTAGATTTTCAAATGTGAAATATAAAAAAATTCCATCTTTCCTAAAGTTAACCTGTCCTCATATTTTGATAAAGGAAATACAGAGAATTCCATAGTTCATGTGGGAAAATCTAGACCAAGATATTCCTATGTGACATGTAGCAAATTGCACATACTATGGAGCAAAATCAGGGTCCACATGCACATAGGAAACAGAGGGATTATGTATTTCATAGAAGCATTATCTAAGGTAAGATTTCCACATTTGAAACAGAAAATTCCATATTTCATGTAAAAAATTCTGAACTCAGATTTTCAATCTAAAATATACACTGTTCATATGTCATGTAAGAAAATATGTACCCTGGTTTTCATATGAGAAATGAGCAAAAACCCATATTTCATCTCAAAAATTCATCTTGTTTTTACTTGGGAACTATAGAGAGTTCCATATATTTTCTAAACTATCTGGTCTGAGATTTCCACATAGGAAATGTGAAAAATTTCATATGTAATGTGTGAATATCTGTATACAGATTTCAATATGTGACATATAGAGATTTCATATTTCATGTAGGAAAATCTGTTCCCAAATATCTATATGTGAAATCAGAATTACATATTCTATGCCCCCAAAATCATAAGATTTTCTTATATGAAATATGCAGAATCCCATATAGCAATATATCCGAAAATCCGCACTTATCATCTGTAAGATATACATGTTTTCATACTTCAATTAGGAAAATTTGCACTGAGATTTCCACACGTGAATCATACAGAATTACATATTTTCACAGTTGAAAATCTAGGCCCACAAAACCCATGCTAATATTTTAATATGACCTCTATAGAGAATTTAATATTTAATGTAAGGAAAAGAATGTCAATATTTTCCAAAGGTAAACACAGAGAATTCCATATATCATGTGCAGAATGTGCACATAGATTTTAATAAGTGTAAAATAAAACGTTCAATATTTAAGCAGGAAAAACTTTTCCAGATTTTCATATAGCATATTGCATGTTTCATGCAGGAAAATCTTTATCTAGATTTTCAAATGTGAAATATAGAAAGTTACATATTTAATGTAAAAAAATCAGCACCCATATTTTCATATGTGAAATATAGAGTATCGCAAAACAAGGAAATCCGTGTCCGTATTTCTTCATGTGAAATATAAAATATACCAACTTTCATGTAGGAAAATCTGTACCTAGAGGATCATTTATGAAATGTACAAAATTTCTAGTTCAATAATGAAACTTTGCCTCGGTGTTTCATATTTGAACTATGGAGAATTATATACTTCATGTCTGAAAATCTTAACTGAGATTTTCATTAAAAAATGTAAAAATATTCCATACTTTATTCAGGAAAATATATGCTCAAATTTTCCTATGTGAAATATACAGCATTCCATATTTATGTAGGAAAACGTGTGCAGGGATATCCAGATATGAAACGTACAATAGTTCATCTATCATGACCAAAAATATACAGCTAGATTTCCAAACATAAATACAGATTTCAAATTTAATGTAGAAAACTCTACACCCGTAACTCACATGTGATATAGAGAAAATTGCACATTTCATGCAGGAAAATCATCATTCAGGTTTATGTATGCATAAAGCAGGGCATTCAAAACCAGTGCTCTGGAACAACCCATAGCAATAGGGTGGGAAGGGAGGTGAGTGTGGCTTAAAGATGTGTGAGCACTTGTATACCTATGGCTCACTAATGTTGACATATGGCAATAACCATCACAGTATGGTACAGTAATTATCCTCCAGTTAAAACAAATAAATTACTTTGAATTAAAAAAATGAAAAAAATAAATAAGTAGAAGGAACTCTACTCAGTGCTCTGTGGTGACCTAAATGGGAAGGCAATCCAAAAATGAAGGGATCTATGTATGCCTATAATAGATTGACTTTGATGTACAACAGAAACTAATATAAGATGGTAAAGCAACTCTATTCCAATAAAAATTGTTTTTAAAATATTACAATTCAACTATACCTCCAGCAGTGAATGAATAAATGGTTCCCCCATTTGCAATATATATGTCCTAGGGGACATTATGCTTTTTAAGTATAATATTTCAGTTAGAGGAAGATAAAAACTGTATCATCACATGATATTGTTAGTTAATTTACCTGAGTTATAGAAACAGAGTAGAATGTGATTATCTTGGGCTAATGGAAATAGACCATGATGGTCTAAGTTACCAACTTTCTGTCAAATGTTGAATAATCTCACCAAGGAAGATACAGTAATAGGGGCAAGAGGGGCATGGAGCTGCCGTCCTCAGCTAAAGACCATAGGAGTTAGAAGACCAGGTCCACCAATAGCCTCTCAGCAGAGTGTAGTAAAAGATATATTTCAGCCTTCCTCCATGGCCCTGCAGGTGCTCTGGCCTTGGTCTGGGTAACAACGCGTGGAGCCTGGGGACAGGCTAAAAGCCGAGTCTTGCAGAGGTACAGAGACATTTCTAGAGCCACTCACTGACCTGGCCCAGGGTTCAGAGCAATAGGCAATCTGCCTGCCATCCCCACCTCCATGACATAATGCTTGTGGCAATCTGATTGGGTCAGAGTCTACAGGACCCAGCCCCCGCCCCCACAATTAGGGTAGACTGAGAAGACTGAGGGCAGCTGTGGGCTGGGCACCTGGCTCCCTCATTTAAGGTGGCTGGGCAGGGTGTGGGGACCTTGGTAAGTCAAGGGCCCAGAGACTGAAAGCTGCCTCTTCAGCTGTGACTAACCACGGTTGGGAGGACCAAGACAGGGTAATGGATGAATGCCCTCAGACAGGATAATCAGCTTGCCCAGGAATCTCCTCCTCCTAACCAGGACCTTGGAATGTGAAAATCAAGCTTGGAATCTTACCATTCAGCATAGAGAATGATATTTGTTTTGCTAGAGGTTTACAGGAACAGTTACCTCACCGTGACTTTTCTTCAAGAATAAAATATCTGACAGCAAGAAGTTTGTCACAGCTAATCACATCCCTCCCACAAGTTTTAAGTGGACATTCTTGAAAGCTTTTGGGAAGTTCAGGATTTTTTTTTTAATATAAATTTATTTATTTTAATTGGAGGTTAATTACTTTGCAATATTGGTTTTGCATACAACAAAAGAGATACAGATGTATAGAACAGTCTTTTGGACTCTGTGGGAGAGGGAGAGGGTGGGATGATTTGGGAGAATGGCATTGAAACATGTATAATATCATATATGAAATGAGTCGCCAGTCCAAGTTCGATGCATGATACTGGTTGCTTAGGGCTGGTGCACTGGGATAACCCAGGGAGGGGAGTTCAGGATTTTTTAAGGCATAAGCCACCCATCTACTTGCATGGCCCTGGAGGAAAATGCTCTCTTCTTTAAACTCCAATGTTCTGATATTGCTTGTCTAACCTATGGGTACAACAGTTCAGTTCAGTTCAGTTGCTCAGTCATGTCTGACTCTCTGCGACCCCACAGACTGCAGCCAGCCAGGCTTCCCTTTCCATCACCAACTCCTGGAGTTTATCCAAAATCATGTCCATTGACTTGGTGATGCCATCCAACCATCTCATCCTCTGTCATCCCCTTCTCCTCCAAGGTCTTTTCCGGTGAGCCAGCTCTTCTCATCAGGTGGCAAAAGTACTGGCGTTTCAGCTTCAACATCAGTCCTTCCAATGAACACTCAGGACTAATCTCCGTTAGGATGGACTGGTTGGATCTCCTTGCAGTCCAAGGGACTCTCAAGAGTCTTTTCTAACACCACAGTTCAAAAGCATCAATTCTTCAGTGCTCAGCTTTTTTCATAGTCCAACTCACATCCATACATGACTACTGGAAAAACCATACCATTGATTAGACAGACCTTTGTTGGCAAAGCAATGTCTCTGATTTTTAATATGCTGTCTAGGTTGGTCATAGCTTTCCTTCCAAGGTGTAAGTGTCTTAATTTCCTGGCTGAAGTCACCATCTGAGTGATTTTAGACCCGCCCAAAAAATAAAGTCTGCCACTGTTTCCACTGTTTCCCCATCTATTTGCCATGAAGTGAAGGGACCAGATGCCATGATCTTAGTTTTCTGAATGTTGAGCTTTAAGCCAACATTTTCCTCTCCTCTTTCACTTTTATCAAGAGGCTCTTTAGTTATTTTGCACATTCTGCCATAAGCGTGGTGTCATCTGCATATCTGAGGTTATTGATACTTCTCCCGGCAGTCTTAATTCTAGCTTGTGCTTCATCCACCCCAGCAATTCTCATGATGTACTCTGCATATAAGTTAAATAAGCAGGGTGACAATATACAGCCTTGATGCACTCCTTTTCCGATTTGGAACCAGTCTGTTGTTCCACATCCAGTTTTAATTGTTGCTTCCTGACTTGCATACAGATTTCTCAGGAGGCATGTCAGGTGGTTTGGTATTCCCATCTCTTTCAGAATTTTCCACAGTTTATTGTGTTCCACACAGTCAAAGGCTTTGGCATAGTCAATAAAGCAGAAATAGATCTTTTTCTGGAACTCTCTTGCTTTTTCCATGATCCAGTGGATGTTGGCAATTTGATCTCTGGTTCCTCTGCCTTTTCTAAAACCAGCTTGAACATCTGGAATTTCACAGTTTACGGATTGTTGAAGTCTGACTTGGAGAATTTTGAGCATTACTTTACTAGCGTGTGAGTTGAGTGCAATTGTATGGTAGTTTGAGCATTCTTTGGTATTGCCTTTCTTTGGGATTGGAAGGAAAACTGACCTTTTCCAGTCCTGTGGCCACTGCTGAGTTCTCCAAATTTGCTGGCATATTGAGTGCACTGCTTTCACAGCATCATCTTTCAGGATTTGAAATAGCTCAACTGGAATTCTATCACCTCTACTAGCTTTATTCATTGCACTGCTTCCGAAGGCCCACTTGACTTCACATTCCAGGATGTCTGGCTGTAGGTGACTGACCACATCATCGTGGTTATTTGGGTTGTGAAGATGGTTTTTGTACAGTTCTTCTGTGTATTCTTGCCACCCCTTCTTAATATCTTCTGCTTCTGTTAGATCCATACCATTTTTGTGCTTTATTGAGCTCATCTTTGCAGGAAATCTTCCCTTGGTATCTCTAATTTTCTTGAAGAGATCTCTAGTCTTTCCAACTCTATTGTTTTCCTCTATTTATTTGCACTGATCTCTGAGGAATGCTTTCTTATCTCTCCTTGCTTTTCTTTGCAATTCTGCATTTAAATGGGGATATCTTTCCTTTTGTCCTTTGCTTTTTGCTTCTCTTCTTTTCACAGCTATTTGTAAGGCCTCCTCAGACAGCCATTTTGCTTTTTTGCATTTCTTTTTCTTAGCGATGGTCTTGATCCCTGTCTCTTCGAAAATGTCACGAACCCCCATCTATAGTTCTTCAGACACTCCATCTATCAGATCTAACCTTTGAATATGTTTGTCACTTTCACTGTTTAATCATAAGGGATCTTATTTAAGTCATGCCCATATGGTCTAGTGGTTTTCCCTACTTTCTTCAATTTAGGTCTCAATTTGGCAATAAGGAGCTCATGATCTGAGCCACAGTCAACTCCTGGTCTTGTTTTGGCTGCTCTATAGAGCTTCTCCATCTTTGGCTGCAAGGAATATAACCAACCTGATATTGGTGTTGATGATCTGGTGATGTCCATGTGTAAAGTCTTCTCTTGTTTTGTTGGAAGAGGGTGTTTGCTATGGCCAGTGCATTATCTTGGCAAAACCCCATTAGCCTTTGCCCTGCTTCATTCTGTACTCCAAGGCCAAATTTGCCTGTTACTCCAGGTGTTTCTTGACTTCCTACTTTTGCATTCCAGGCCCCTATAATGAAAAGGGCGTCTTTTGGGGGGCATTAGTTCTAAAAGGTCTTGTAGGTCTTCATAGAACCGTTCAACTTTAGCTTCTTCAGCATTACTGGTCAGCATTACTAGACTTGGATTACTGTGATATTGAATGGTTTGCCTTGAAAATGAACAGAGATCCTTCTGAAATTTTTGAGATTGCTCCCAAGTACTGTATTTTGGACTCTTTTCTTGACTATGATGGCTACTCCATTTCCTCTAAGGGATTCTTGCCCACAGTAGTAGCTATCATGGTCATCTGAGTTAAATTCACACATTCCAGTCCATTTTAATTCACTGATTCCTAAAATATTGATGTTCATCTTGCCACTTTTCGGTTTGACCACTTCCAATTTGCCTTGATTAATGGACCTAACATTCCAGATTGCTATGCAATATTGCTCTTTACAGCATTGGACCTTACTTCCATCACCAGTCAAATCCACAACAGGGTGTTGTTTTTGCTTTGGCTTCATGTCTTCATTCTTTCTGGAGTTATTTCTCTGCTGATATCTCCAGTAGTATTTTGGGCACTTATCGACCTGGGGAGTTCATCTTTCAGTGTCCTAGCTTTTTGCCTTTTCATGCTGTTCATAGGGTTCTTGGGGAAGAATACTGAAGTGGTTTGCCCATGAGTACATGGGTATTTGTTCATAGTAGCATCTTATTTCTCAATTGTTAATAGTAACATCTTATCTCTCAATTCTGTGGAGGGTAACAGACCATCTTAGCGTATGCCTCTTTCCACAGCCACATTCAGTCATAAAATTATGTGAAGTTTATCCTTCTCTCTAGAAACAAATTAGAAAACACTGATGGTTACCCCAATTACTATGTAAATTTAGGGCAAAATAACTGTGATGAGTGTTTTAATCAGGTCTTTTTGAGGACGGCTTCATATTTTGAAAATTTTGTAATAAACAATGCTTGCTAGGATCATTTCAGTCACCTTGTCATTTCCGAATCTTTGCAACCCCATGGACTGCAGCATGCCAGGCTTCCCTGTAATTCTTCATCTCCTGGAGCTTGCTCAAATTCATTTCCACCGAGTCAGTGATGCCATTCAACCATCTCATCCTCTATCATCCCTTTCTTCTCCTGCCTTCGATCTTTCCCACCATGAGTGTCATTTATAATCAGTCAGTTCTTTGCATCAGGTGGCAAAAGTATTGGAACTTCAGCCTCAGCATCGGTTCTCCCAATGACTTTCAGAAATGTTTTCCTTTAAAATGATTAGTTTTATCACCTTGCTGTCCAAAAGACTCTCAAGAGTCTTCTGTAACACCACAGCCCAAAAGCATTAATTCTTTGGCACTCAGCATTCCTTATGGTCCAACTCTCACATCCATACATGACTACTGCAAAACCCGTAGTTTTGACTGTATGGAAATTTGTCAGTAAATAATGGGTCTTCTTTTTAATATGCTGTTTAGATGTGCCATAGGATTTCTTCAAAACAGCAAAACTTTTCATTTCATGGCTGCAGTCACCTTCTGCAGTGATTTTGGAGCCCAAGAAAACACAGTCTGTACAATCTGTTACTGTTTCCTTTGTATCCACATCTATTTCCAGGAAGTGATGGAACCGAATGCTGTGATCTTAGTTCTTTGAATGTTAAGTTTTAGGTCAGCTTTTTTCAGTCTCATCTTTCACTTTAAACCAGAGGCTGTTTAGTCCCTCTTCACTTTCTGCCATTAGGTTGTTGTCATCTGCATATCTGAGGTTATTGATATTTCTCCTTGCAGTCTTGATTCCAGCTTGTGTGTCATCCAGTCCTGCATTTCCCATGATGTAATCTGCATGTACGGAGAAGGCAATGGCACCCCACTCCAGTACTCTTGCCTGGAAACTCCATGGACAGAGGAGCCTGGTAGGCTGCAGTCCATGTGGTCGCTAAGAGTTGGGAACGACTGAGCGACTTCACTTTCATTTTTCACTTTCAAGCATTGGAGAAGGAAATGGCAACCCACTCCAGTGTTCTTGCCTGGAGAATCCCAGGGACGGGGAAGCCTGGTGGGCTGCCGTCTCTGGGGTCACACAGAGTCGGACACAACTGAAGTAACTTAGCAGAAATCTGCGTGTAAGTTAAATAAGCAAGATGACAATATTCAGGCTTGACGTACTGCTTTCCCAATTTGAACCAGTCCGTTGTTCCATGTTTGATTCTAACTGTTGCTTCTTAACCTGAATACAGATGTCTCAGGAGGCAGGTAATGTCGTCTGGTATTTCCATATCTTTAAGAATTTGTAACAGTTTGTTGCGACCCAAACAGTCAAAGCGTAATTGACAGTTTGCTAGGAAACATATTTATAATACCTCTATTCTCTTTGCAGTCTTTTAGTAGTTTCCTTATCATGGCCATCACATTATGGTTTAATACTTATTCAATAAAAGAAATGTTTCCCATACATTCTGTCTTTATGGAGAGGATTTCTGGATTGGTAAGAAACTTTGAATTTTGTTTTCATCTGTATTATTCCTAAACAACCCATTTTTTCTTAAGCAGCTGCTTTCTGGGTTTAGGCAAGCTGCTTAGTGGGGTAAGCTTTGGGATACAGATGAATATTTAGCAGTAGCAAGTTGAGAAGAGAAAATGAATATCATGAATAAATTGTATCCTCTCAAAATTTTATGCTGAAGACATAACTCTCTGTACATTATATTTAGTCAAAATGTGAGTAGATTGTCTTTTCTTCTGACCCTATTTGGAAATAGGGCCTCTGAATAGGTACTTGGGTTAATACAACTGATTCTTTATAAGAAAAGGAGATCAGTCACAGAAAACACAGAGACATTACTGTGTGAAGACAAAGCCAGAAAATTCTGGACTGACACAGTCCAGAACAGAACAAATCTCCTGACCCTTTGATTTCTGGTTTGATCCTCAGAAGCTTGAGAAAACATTTTTAAAGCTACCTGGTATGTTTTTCATTGTTCTGGCAACCCTAGAAAACCAATACACACATTTCCTCTTGAAAAGAGGCTTTCAGTTTCAAATGAGGCCTCCTTTTCTTACCTAGGGTCTCATGGAAAGGAAACTAGTAATGGAATCTCTAACACATAAACTGATGATCCTCACAGATACTTAACACTCCCTTAGAGTTTTCACCATTTCTTTAGAGATTCAACTGGGCTAGAGCTTGTTCCTATTTCATGGGTAAAGTTGGCCTAGGAACTACTAGAATGAGCATCATTTACAGTAAGTGGTAGAAGAAAATAAGCCTATCATGAAGACAGCCCCACCTCATAAAATAGATACAGGCCTCTCCTTTCATCTGTTAGAGGCAAAGGGAAGTGACCAAGGTATTCTGCCTATAGCTTTAGTAATGTCACAGAGTCGTGATGTCATGGCAACCATGCCTCCCTAAATCTCCCCTAACCAAGACACTAGGCTGTGACACTAGGCTGTAGTAGCCATGGGGAAGCCTAGAGGATCACAAGCCCTCCCAAACCATTGAAATCACATGGGCTTTTCCCTCAGAGAGTTTTCCAGGTGTGTTATTGTTACCTTCTCCATGGCAGAATTTGTAGTCTATGGTCACCACTCTTATCAGCAGTCCTCTGGTTTCCTGAGAACCCCAAGAGACCACCATTCCTACTTGCAAAGTACATATCTGAAAAAAAAGTAAAATAAAAAGGAATGCAATCCAGTCCAAACTGAAGGGCTTAAAGGAGACTTGCTCGCTCACACTGTTCAAACAGTGTGAATACTTAATAGAGCTGGAGTCGGGATTCACCTATATATAGACTATTCTCTTAAGCATATTTCAATTTGGAGATCATAACAAGATAACCACGTATCTGGGATTTCATTTTCTTTCTCGTTGACTACTTCTCTACTCATACAACCAGAAGATAGCACTAACTTGGAAGTTACATTTTTGTATTAGGACTTTCCTCTCACTTTTCCAACTGTACCAATTGTGCTAAATGACTTCCTACCACTAAAGATGGCCCAGTTTATAGTAATTCCTCCTGCCATACAAGAGTCTCTCAAAAAAAAGAAAAGGCAGATAGAATGCAAAAGCACAGACAAGGCAAGTTTCTGAGGACTGTTTGAAATAAAGAAAGGCCATGGGAAAGTAGGCCATGAGTCAGCTGATTGTCATCATAGTGTTGTTATAGACTCTGTGGCATCAGAAAGAGACAAGCGGCACTCAAAGATGCAGAACAGCTGGGTTTATTCAGCACCAGTGTGGGCTCAGTGGAGTTGCCTCCAAAGACTGAGTGCCCTGCCTTTGTTCTAAGTATCTTTTATGCACCATAAATTTCCTGCTCGAACAGCTCAGATCCCTCCTTTCCCCAGGTAGCCCTAGTTCCCAAGGAGAGGAGGTAACCAGCAAGCAAGAGATCAGATGCATAAGCAGTGATTGATGAGCAGCAGATGTTAACACAAGATAAAGGAAGGGAAAGCAAAAGGTTGCTACTTTAATTGGGGGCTTTGGTCTGGTTTCTATCTCATTCCCCCCTCTTGATGTTTATGGTGCATCTGCAGCTGTCAGAGAACATCATCATCCAGAACTGGCTGGTAATCCTTTAAAAGCAACAGCTAGGTGGCTGTTCTCCATTTGACAACTGTTCCTATGAATGAACGTTGTTATGATTTTGATTAGGACGGGTATGAACCAGGGAATAAGCAGACATCAGTGAGTATGACTACGACAATCCCAATCATTGTCTTAACCAGAAACATTGTCTGAACCAGAACATGGACAATCTTCTCGATATTTTTAGCTATGTCTGTCACAAATTTTCCATTGTCATCTATTTGGATACAACAGTCAGTTTGGTTGAATTTCCCATATGCTCCTCCTTCCTCCAGTGTTCGATATTGATAGATGGCAGTCCTCATCTGGGATTGTTGCTGTAATGACAGTTCCAATGCAGTTGCGATTTCATTAGTTATAATCTCAAGTAATGCCTGCAGTTGGATTATTCGATTGAGCATGTAAATGGGGGTCCTGTATCCCCAACTCCCATCTTCGCCCTAGTTTTGTTTTCCTCCTAGCTCAAGGAATCATTTTTCTCTGTGTCTCAGGTTATCACAAATTGGGAACACTAGCATATCCCCTGGTGTGGGTAAGAGGAAGAAACCTGACTGAATTATTCCTATGGTGCAGTTTCTTCCATATATGCATGGGAGCTCTGAGTTGGCCCTTCTTCCACAATTCCAAAAAGTTCCTCTCAGGATTGCCATAAGTCTGGGTTTGTGCAGTAAAGATGCTTCCAATGTGGGCTAATGCCTGGGATTGCAAGAAAGGGATTAGTATCAGGTTGATTTCCTGTACAGTTTTGCTCTAGAATCCCAGAAGTGGAATTCAAGGGAATGCAAGTGTGATTTCCATTCCCTCCTTTTTGGGGAGCCCAATACCAGGTTGGGGCCCCTGGACACCATGGAAATTTCTTATAGGGATCATTATAGACCAGGGCTCTTCTGCATTTTGTTTCTCTGACCCAGGTATAATTTAACCCTTCTCAGCTTAGGCATTCTTTGCCTACTGTTTCCTTGGACAGGGCACAACTCTGAATAGGACACCCTGCCCACCTGCTAATTGTTAGATTCCATTGGAATAGCAGAGAGGCATCCAATCCAGTACACTTCCAGGGCCCATGTACCCTCAATGTAGAAAGACTCCATACATTCAGAACAATCATCCTGGCTCTCAGATGAGGAGGGGATTTTACAACTTAAAAGGCAAAAATACGCTGTTTTCATAATTAAGTTGATCACAATATGAGGAAACTCCAAAAAACAAGAACTATGAAGAATTAGACAAAGCAGAGAGAGAGAGTTTTTGGATACAAGTCCACTCTGGGGGAAAGAGTAAAGCCCTATTCCAAATAAGATGAATAGGGGGAGTCCCAGACCAATTAATAACCAATACATCTGCCTTTTGTCAGTCCTATTGGTTCCTCAAGCTTCAGCCGTGCTTTTATTGACCAGCTTCCAGTGTGGCCAGAGTGGGGCTTTGGGGATGGTTGTTTCCTTCTCTGCAAGGTCAGGCACAGGGATTCCTCCAGACTAAGGGTCGTTTCCCACTTCTCTTGGCTATCAGTCAGACTTGCAGGTTTGACTCTGGAGTAATGGAACCAAGCGTCTATTCCTTCCACCTTGAGATCAGTGTGGGTAGTTAAGGTTAAAGAATATGGCCCTTTCCACATGTGTTTTAAAGGCTCTTTTTTGCAATCCTTTACCCATACTCAGTCCCCTGGTTGGTGAGGATGTACTGTTATGCCTAAGGAAACGAGTATTCTATCAATTATCCATGTATGTACTTGAGAGATGGTGTGTCCTAACCCTTGTAGCTGCTTATATAAGTTCAAGTTCCCTAGTTCTCTGGTGTCTCCCCTTAAGTTGACTAGTGGGGGTGGTCGTCCATACAGGATTTCAAATGGTGAAAACCCTATCCCTGCCTGGGGCAAACTCCTCACTTTTAAGAGGGCTGCAGGCAACATACCTACCCAAGATAAGCTGGTCTCCTGGCATAGTTTTGCTAGAGTTTGTTTGAGGGTTCAATTCACGTGTTCCACTTTCCCTGAACTCTGGGGATGGTAGGCATTATGCAATTTCCACTGGGTTTTCAAAGTCTTTGACACCTGTTGTTCTGCGTTGGCTACAAATGCTGGTCCCTTGTCTGACGCTATGGACAGAGGCATTCCATATCTGAGGACAATGTCTTTCAGGACTGCCTTGGTTACTTGTCTTGCTTTTTCAGTTCGGATAGGAAAGGCTTCCACCCAGCCTGAAAAGATGCAGATAAAAACTACAAGATATCTAAATTCTTGATTTGGAGTGATTTCAGTGAAACCTGCTTCCGTATCCTCAAAGGGGGATAGTCCACAATGTTGTGTCCCTGCCGATCTACTAGGGCCCTGGCGAGCTTTATTTTGTAAACAGTTTACACATCACTGAGAGAAGAACAGAGTGCAGGGAGGTGAGCAACAAGATAGTATGGGTCTAGCAAACTCTCTAAGGCAGTCTTACCCATATGGGTCAGTTCATGTTGCTGGTACACCAGCTTGTAGGCAAGATGTGCCAGAACATGGACTTGCAGTCTTGTGTGAGCCACCATCCCATCTTTGCCTTGGTTCCCCCTTCCATTTTTATCCATTTTTCCTCCTCAGGAAAGTACCTGGGGGCAGCTGGTATCTCCAGGGCTAGCAGGACTTTGAATTTGGCGGCTGCCGCGGGCAGCCTCCTTGGTGGCTGCATCAATGTGACAGTTCCCTTCGGCCACTGGGTCACTTCCCTTCTGGTGGCCTTTGCAGTGGACAACTGACACTTCCTTTGGTTCCCATACTACTTCCAGAAGTTTCAATATTTTGACTTGGGTTTTGATCCCTTTCCCTCCTGCTGTAAGGAGTCCTCTTTCCTTGTATAAGGCTCCGTGGACATGTAGAGTAGTGAAAGCATACCGCAAGTCTGTATAGGTATTGACTCGCTGCTCTCAGCTGAGTTCCCGGGCCCTGATTAATGCCCATAACTCCACTCTCTGCGCTGACCATCCTTGAGGAAGTGCCTCTCCTTCCTCCACTTCAGAGTGAGACACTACAGCATACCCAACCATCTTCTTTCTGTTTTCCATGTAACTGCTACCATCTGTATATAGGACCAGGTCTGGGTTGTGGGGTGGCTTGTCAGTCAGGTCTTGTCTATTAGAAAACACTTCGTCTAATAATTCCAAGCAATCATGTTCCAAGGGCCCTGCTTCTTTTGGTAGGAAGATACCTGGTTTTAGAGTTCATACAACTTTCAGGTTTCCCCATGGATGTTTACATAGTAACCCTTGATACTCAGTCATCCATGCATGTGTGAGCCAGTGGTGGCCTGTGCTATCCATCAGGGTTACAACTGAGTGTATGATCTTAACATTTAGGTTTTGCCCCAACATTAATTTGACAGCCTCGCTCACTAGCATGGTAGTGGCTGCTATTGCTTGGAGGTAGGGTGGCCATCTGTTTAGACAAGTGGCCACTGGCCTTTGGCAAGGCCTGAATTTTTGGGTCAAGACTCCGAAGGCCATTTTGTACATTTCATGACCACAGAGATTGAACGCCCTGTTGATATTGGGAAGCTCTAGGGCTGAGGCATTGGAGACTTTGGCCTTAATTGTTTGAAATGCCACTTCTTGGCTCCATTCAAGGGGAGCCTTTTCTTCTTTCAGGGCCTCATCTAGGGTTCTGGCCAGGTCTGAAAATCCAGGGATCCATATCCTGCAGAATCCTGCTGCTCCCAGGAGCTCGTGGACCTTCTGGTGAGTGGTAGGGGGAGGGTTGGTGCAAACTGCTTGTTTCCTTTCAGTTCCTAGCATTTGCTGGCCCGAGATGATATTAAAACCTAGATATTTGATTTGTCTTTTACAGATTTGTGCATTTTTCTTTGATACCCAGTACCCAGCTTCCATTAACAAGGAGATGAGGGCCTTTGCTCCTTCTAGGCATCGAGCCTGTGTTGTGCTCAATGACCTACTTCACCAGACACAGTCTAACTCTCGTCCAGGAAATTGCACAAAGTCAGTGGCCAAAGCTCCGCTGAAGAGAGTAGGGGAGTTCTTGAAACCCTGAGGAGGCCTCGTCCAAGAGAGCTGTTCCTTGTTTCCCATGTGTGGGTTTTCCCATTCAGGGGCAAATAGTGGTTGGCTGACAGGTGCAAGCTGGAGGCAGAAGAAGGCATCTTTCAAGTGCGAGCAAGTAAGTCATTCAGCTGTGGAAGGGATCAGTCCTAGTAGGGTGTACGGTTTAGGCACTGCCGGGTGCAGAGTAATTGTTGCCTCATTTATAGCTCTTAAGTCCTAAACCGGATGGTAGTCATGTGTCCCTGGCTTCTTCACGGGTAGTAGTGGGGTTTCCAGGTGACTGACATTTCATCAGAAGTCCGTGTTGGAGTAGTCTATCTAAATGAGCGTGGATTCCCAGCCGGGCCTACCGGGGAATCGGATACTGTTGTAGTTTTACAGGCTGAGCTCCTGGTTTCAGATCAATCAGGATGGGAGTAAGGAGTTTTGCCAGGCCCAGAGCATTTTCCTTGGCCAAAACTGGTGGGTACTCAGTCTCTGATTCCGGAGGAATGGTCCCTTCTCCTGGAAGGGAGGAATATAGGCCCCATTCTTCTTCTCACCTTACAGCAAGAGTCATAATCAAGGAGGAGAGTGGGCCTGCTAGCTTTAGGAGAGGTTACCCATCAGCAGAAAAGGAAATCTGGGCCCCCATCTTAGCAACCAGGACTCTTCGCATCAAGGGAATAGGGCAGTTGGGCAAGTGAAGGAATTCGTGCTCTACCTCATGGCCCCCCGTCAGCATTGTCAAGGACTGCAAAAGGGCCTGCAGGTCTGGATGTGTGTGGGTCTGGGCTCCTGTGCCCCCAATGATGGTAGTTTCTTTTCCTGATAAGGGGACTATCTCCTGGGTGACCTGGGAATGCTCAGTGCCAGTGTCCACCATAAAGTCCCTTGGATAGCCCCTACTTGAATTCTGACCATGGTCTCTCGGGGACCCAGTTGGAGAGAGTTCAGTTTCCTCTAGTTGGGATTCTGCTTGAGTTAGCCCGATCAGATTAGTGCCGTGTGGCTTGAGTTAATACCGGATCGGTGGGCCTGCTGCTTTGGTTTACTTCTCTGGGCGACTGGGGCACTCATTTTTCCAGTGTCCCTTTTGCTTGCAATAGGCACATTGATTGTGGCTAAGGGGAATTTTCCTTTTCAGATCTGGGCCCCTTGCCTTACGGTGTGGTCCCACTGGGGGTGCACACTGTGGCAGAACAGCTGCCAAGAATGTGACATTTTGCTTCATCCACTTTTTGCTGTTTAGTTGTGATTGACAAAGACTTTGTTGGCAAAGCAGGTCTGTGGCATTTTTACCTGCAAAACTTCTAATTTCTGTAATTTTTTTTTTTTTTTCAGATGTCTGATTGGGCCTATCCCTCAAAGGCTGAATTTATCATCCATTGATTTTCAGTGGTTTCAAGATCAAAAGGGGTGAAAACCCAGAAGGCCTCACACGGCTTTTTCAGAAATCGTCCAGGCTTTCATCTGGTTCATGTAGCACCTCAGTGGTCTTAGCCATGTTACCAGGCTTCTTAGCCCCGTCTTTTACCCCCTGTAGGAGAGAGGGCCTGTGGCTATCTCTCTAACTGGTTTCTTCCCCCCTCAGTATTGGGATACCAGAGAGGCTCTTCCTCTGGGAAGTTCTCCCAAGCCCAGTTCTCCACATCTTATTGGGCCCCTGGGGCATTGGCCTGGACCCATTTTCTAGCCTTTGTCATGACTCATCGGCATTCCTCTATATTGAATAGGGTGAGGAGACACTGCAGGCAGTCTCCCCAGGTGGGGCAGTGGGTCTGAAAGATGGATTCTAAGAGACCAATCACTACTTGGGGCTTTTCAGAGTATGAGGGGGTGTGATCTTTCCAGTTAAGGAGATCAGTCATGGAAAAAGGCCTGTAGTAAAAAACAGGTCAACAGAGCAGCAACTGTGAGCTTGTTTATGTCTCTTGATGTAATTGTAGATGTGTGGAACCACTGTCCGGAGATGTCACTGGCCATCCTTTTCTCGTTCCTATTTTGGACAGGGGTGCCACAGAGAATCACTGACCAGTCTTTGGTGTCTGAATTTGTCTGCATTTGCCAAGGGAGGATCTGTTTCTGACCACTTCTTATTTCTGACTGGATGGTGTGTGCTGAATGGTGGCATGTCACTGCTTAAAAATGTCAGGAACTGCAGTCCCTTTGGCACACCTTGTCTGTGGACAAGTGTGTTGTGTATGAGTATGTGTGTGTGTCTTTCTGTGTGTGTGTGTGTTTAACAAGAAAGCCCTGGGTCTCTGAAATGCTCCTTGTCTTCACAAGGATGTGTCTGGAGTCGTCTGGCACTCACAACATACCGGACAGCAGCCACTTCCTTCTCCACCTTGGTGTGGAAAACCTCCTGCTTCTGCACTGCACTAGTGGGAACAACAACAGGGGCTCTGACTGACTGGGATGGGCTGTGGGACTCGCACTGTCTCTGTTACTTCCCAGGATTATCCACAAATACAATAATAACTCTCTGGGAATGCTACTCTGGCCTAATGTTTCTGGTCACTTCTGACATAGAATCCCCACCCCTGGGTACTGCTCCTCTTCAGATGCAAGACAAAAGGAGTCACCCAAAGTCATGGCTCAGACACCTACAGGTGTTTTGGCCATGTTCGAATTCTGGTCCTGCTGTACCTTTGGACCTCCACACCACCAGCACCCAGTTCCCTCGGCCGCCCCTCACCTTGCCTGTGCCATTGTCCCCACCTCTATTCCTGGTCCTTCTCCTCCTCCTGAGCAGCTGACTCTGAGGAATAGAAATCAGGATAGGGCTTGGGCCCAGAAGCCTGTGAAGCCCTGGAAGATGGCGCATCTCTGATCCAAGTGACCCTTCCTCCTCCGACGGTTGTTCCACCTGATACAAACGTAGGCCCTGTGGTCTTTCACATTCCCAGACCTAAACTCACTGTCTAAAGGGCCACCAGTCACTCCAGCCTCTCCAGCATGGGCCGGTAGATCACTCGGGGCTCCTGGCCTTGCACATTCCTGGCTCTGCTCCTCCAGCTTCTCCTCTGGCTCCTGCAAGGATAACTGCTCCTGCTCCACATCTTCCACCACTTCCACCTCCTCTGTGCTGTCTTCTTCCACCAGCAGCCTGACCTCTTGCCCGATCCCCACCATCTCTCTCGCTTCCAGGGCCTCACCTTCCTTTCTTTGCCTACACACTGAAGAGAGCCACCTCCTTGCTTGGTGTGCCACCTGGTGCCTACAAGGTCCCTGATGCCCCCACTGTGAGAGGAGGACCCAGGGCCCCCATCCTCTGAAAACTTGGCCTCACAGCTAAGAAGATCCAGAGTCCCAGGGTGCTCCTGGCATACTCTGGCAGCATCTCACCCTGGCTGTGGCCCGAGCTGGTGCAGCTATGTAGGGGTTGGACATGACAGCACAGCAGGTGGCTTGCACAGCCAATTAGAATGCTGCTGTCACCCAGTGGCCATAGCTGCCTCCTTCTGGGGGTGCCCTGAGACTGAAGAAGTGGGTGGGGGATCACCTGGAAAAAAGTGCACAGGCCGGCAAGATTGAGCAGTTTAACGGGCCCCCTAGGCTGCTTCTTCCTGACCTGCATACAGGTTTCTCAAGAGGCAGGTCAGGTGGTCTGGTATTCCCATCTCTTTTAGAATTTTCCACAGTTTATTGTGATCCACACAGTCAAAGGCTTTGGCATAGTCAATAAAACAGAAATAGATGTTTCTCTGGAACTCTCTTGCTTTTTCCATGATCCAGTGGATGTTGGCAATTTGATCTCTGGTTCCTCTGCCTTTTCTAAAACCAGCATGAACATCAGGAAGTTCACGGATCATGTATTGCTGAAGCCTGGCTTGGAGAACTTTGAGCATTACTTTACTAGCATGTGAGATGAGTGCAATTGTGCGGTAGTTTGAGCATTCTTTGGCATTGCCTTTCTTTGGTATTGGAATGGAAACTGAACTTTTTCAGTCCTGTGGCCACTGCTGAGTTTTCCAAATTTGCTGGCATATTGAGCGCAGCACTTTCACAGCATCATCTTTAAGGATTTGAAATAGCTCAACTGGAATTCCATCACTTCCACTAGCTTTATTCATAGTGATGCTTTCTAAGGCCCACTTGACTTCACATTCCAGGATGTCTGGCTCTAGGTTAGTGACCACACCATTGTGATTATCTGGGTCATGAAAATCTTTTTTGTACAGTTCTTCTCTGTATTCTTGCCACCTCTTCTTAATATCTTCTGCTTCTGTTAGGTCCATACCATTTCTGTCCTTTATCAAGCACATCTTTGCATGAAATGTCCCCTTGGTATCTCTAATTTTCTTGAAGAGATCTCTAGTCTTTCCCATTCTGTTGTTTTCCTCTATTTCTTTGCATTGATCGCTGAGGAAGGCTTTCTTATCTCTTCTTGCTATTCATTGTAACTCTGCATTAAAATGCTTATATCTTTCCTTTCTCCTTTGCTTTTCACTTCTCTTCTTTTCACAGCTATTTGCAAGGCCTCCCCAGACAGCCATTTTGCTTTTTAACATTTCTTTTCCATGGGGTTGGTCTTGATCCCTGTCTCCTTGCAATGTCATGAACCTCATTCCATAGTTCACCAGGCACTCTATCTATCAGATCTAGGCTCTTAAATCTATTTCTCACTTCTACTGTATAATCATATGGGATTTGATTTAGGTCATATCTGAATGGTCTAGTGGTTTTCCCTACTTTCTTCAATTTAAGCCTGAATTTGATAATAAGGAATTCATGATCTGAGCCATAGTCAGCTCCTGGTCTTGTTTTTGTTGATGATATAGAGCTTCTCCATCTTTGGTTGCAAAGAATATAATCAATCTAATTTCGGTGTTGATGATCTGATGATGTCCATATGTAGAGTCTTCTCTTGTGTTGTTGGAAGCAGGTCAGGAAGCAACAGTCAAAACTGGACATGGAACAGCAGACTGGTTCCAAATAGGAAAAGGAGTACTTCAAGGCTGTATATTGTCACCCTGCTTATTTAACTTATATGCAGAGTACATCACGAGAAACGCTGGACTGGAAGAAAAACAAGCTGGAATCAAGATTGCCAGGAGAAATATCAATAACCTCAGATATGCAGATGATACCATCCTTATGGCAGAAAGTGAAGAGGAACTAAAAAGCCTCTTGATGAAAGCGAAAGTGGAGAGTGAAAAAGTTGGCTTGAAGCTCAGCATTCAGAAAACAAAGATCATGGCATCTGGTCCCATCACTTCATGGGAAATAGATGGGGAAACAGTGGAAACAGTGTCAGACTTTGTTTTTGGGCTCCAAAATCACTGTACATGGTGACTGCAGCCATGAAATTAAAAGATGCTTACTCCTTGGAAGGAAAGTTATGACCAACCTAGATGGCATATTCAAAAGCAGAGACATTACTTTGCCAACAAAGGTCTGTCTAGTCAAGTCTATGATTTTTCCTGTGGTCATGTATGGATGTGAGAGTTGGACTGTGAAGAAAGCTGAGTACCGAAGAATTGATGCTTTTGAACTGCGGTGTTAGAGAAGACTCTTGAGAGTCCCTTGGACTGCAAGGAGATCCAACCAGTCCATTCTGAAGGAGATCAGCCCTGGGATTTCTTTGGAAGGAATGATGCTAAAGCTGAAACTCCAGTACTTTGGCCACCTCATGTGAAGTGTTTACTCATTGGAAAAGACTCTGATGCTGGGAGACATTAGGGGCAGGAGGAGAAGGGGACGACAGAGGATGAGATGGCTGGATGGAATCACTGACTCAATGGATGTGAGTCTGAGTGAATTCCGGGAGTTGGTGATGGACAGGGAGGCCTGGCGTGCTGTGATTCATGGGGTCACAAAGAGTCGAACACAACTGAGCAACTGAACTGAACTGAATTGGACTAGGCTGCTGGAGCTGTGAACCACTCCCAGGCTTCTGGGCCGAATCTCAGCCATTGGCAGAGAGAGTAGTGAGTGTCACGCTCCACAGACACACCCTTAGCCCAAAGGTAGTCACCTCTGGCCCACCCCCACCTGCTTCCCCTGGGCCTACCCACTTCCACCTCCCCACACCTCCACCCCACTGGCTTCCTGGGCTCCAGTGAGCCACGTGATGCCTCTGCTTCACTGAGTGCCCACCTCCAGGCACGTTGTCTGTCTTCCATCTGGCAAAACCCAGGTGCAAGCTGCCACTTCCTTGGCCTCCAGAAATTCAAACCATGAATTCCCAGTTCCATATCCGAAAAGGACACTCCTGTGGCCCACAGGAACTTTAACCTCTGGGTGCTCTCTGAAAGTGTCCCATGAAATGCAGGGGGACAATGTGGCTGAATAGTTTCCTTCACTGAGCAGTGAGGCCGATGTGGTCTGGATGATAGGAGAATGGGTACAAAACCAGTTTGATACAGTTGAGCTCCTTTGCTAAGGGGCACCAGAGCCACAGGGTACAGAGCTTTCTGTGTCTCTGTCTCTGCTTCTGGCATGCCCTGTTTCTCTGTCCATCTTTCTTTGTGTATAGTAGGGGCTTGTGTCTGTGTGTCTCTGTCTCTCTGACTGGTGCTGTTGCCCTCTGCCACTCTCTGGACACCAGTGCTCATAAAAGACACTTAAACTTTGAATAAAGCCAGAGCTCTCCTCCTGTGTGAGTTGCATCCACAGGGGCATCTGACTATGTCAGTTCACACAGCTGGGGAATGCTTTCTCAAACTTAGAGGCAAACACAGGCAATCTCTGATGAACCACAGAAGGAGACAGGCGTCCCTCCCTCCCTCACATAGTGGACATGAACATTGCACAGGACTACAGTGGCTTGGCCACACTTTGGACAGCGGGAGAAACGGGACATGCTCTAGCTGGCATTAGGGAACTCCTTGAAACGTGCTTGAATGCCAGTAGGTGAGATGCTAAGGACAGCTCTCCATTAAAGGTCATGACTCACCGGTACCAGAGGCATTGAAGTCTTCATATTTAGGGTATACAGGCCCTTTCAAAGTGGTGCTGTTCTTGTTCACCCTCCAGGTTGAGAACACACTGCAGCCTACCCTGTTTCCCCAGGCCTGTGGGCTTGGGAGCAGCGAATGATCAACTGAAGCCGTCCTTTGTGTAGTCCTGATATCCAAGCATTCTGTGAAGAGTATAGTGATGTTTTAAACTGGCAAACTCTGCAGGTAGCAGCTGCTTATGCTGCCATCCTTGCTTCATCCCTGTTGCCTCCTTCACAGGCAGATACTGGCAGAGGAGCACACACACACACACCCCACACCTGCACTTTCCTCACATTTCTGCACTGCCAGGTAGCTGGAAGTGCCCAGACAGATTCCATGCTCACACCCCATCTCTCCTAGGATGCCTGGGGGTTCACTCTGAGAGCTTAGCTTAGCATGTCATTTGTCTCGTATGGTGCCAATATGTAACACACTTGGAGAGGGAGTGTGCTGGTTGACAGGCTGATCCTAGACAGCACTAGCCCCGGACTTTCCCAGATCTCCTTCTCATATGTGTGGAACAATCTGCAGTGAAGCCGGCTCTCATTCCCATCCTCCTCTTTCCAGTCTCTCCCTTTATCCAAAGGACCTGACCTCTTCAAAATCGGGGGTCCTGCCCTAGCCTGGTCCAGCATTTCCACAGGGTAGCCAATGCACCACAGACTGAGGGGTCCACAGACAGGGGTTTTAAATCCCCACATCACTTATGATTTATTTCCTCTCGGTGACTCCTCAAACCCCTCATCACTGCTTACTGATACAAACACACAACACAGCAGAAATTGTGAGCTTGTTTATTCCTCTTGATGTAACTGCAGATTTGCAGAGTCACTGTCCATAGTTGTCACCTCTCATCCTTTCCTCATTCCTGTCCTGGACAGGGGCATGACAGAGATGCATGGACCAGTCTCCCCTAGTCTGTGAACACCTCTTGCCTCTTCTGGTTGCTCCATATCTCAGGACTATCTCATCATCACATGAGATAATGTCACCTTCATCTCTGTGTCTGCAGTGGGCAGGACCCATGCACACACACACACACACACACACACACAACACAAGCACACACGTGTAAGGGACAGGGACACAAATGCAAACAGGCGACACATGGCAGTACATGAAGAACCACTGGTTCATACAAAATATAGAGATTTCCATATTTCTTATAGGAAAATCTCCATTCTGATCTGCAAATGTGAACTATACCAAAGTCCAACTTCCATGAAGGAGCATTAGCACTTAGATTTTGATATATGGACTATAGGGAATTCCATATTTCAAGGTGGAAAATCATTGTATTGATATATGTTATGAGAAATGCAAAGGATTCCATATTTCATGAAGAAACAGTGGTGCCGATATTTTCACTTGTGAAATAGGAGCAACACCAATACCATATTGGATCTCCATATCTTAAGAAAAGCAATGCCTAGATGTTCATGTGTGAAATGTAGAGTATCCCATATTTAATGTAAGAAAATCACTACCCATGTTTTCATATAGGAAGTAGAAAGAATTCCGTATTTCACGTGAAAAGCTCCTCATAGATTTTATAAATTGAAATACAAAAAATTCTACATTTCATGTAGTAAAACCAGCACTGAGATTTTCATATGTAACATATAGAGAATTCTGTTTTTAATAGAGTAAAAATGTCCCAATGATTTTCATATCTGAAATATACATACTTCCATATTTTAGGTAGTAAAATTGGTACATATAATTTGATAGATATCTTAAATATTCAGAATTTCAGATTGCATGTGGGGAAATTGGCACCCAGGTTTTCCTATGTGATACACATAATGTTCAATACTTCCTCTAGGAAAATTTGAGCAGAGATGTTCATATGTGATACACAGAAAATGGATGGCCCTATTTCAAATATGATACATAGAGAATTCCATATTTCATATGGGAATATTGGCACTCATATATTCATATATGAAGCATAAAGATTTCCTTATTTTTGTACAAATATCTGGGCCGAGATTTTCTTATATTAAATGTGAAAAATTTGACCTGACATGTATGAAAATCTGTTCACAGATTTCTATTTGTGAAGTGTAGAGATGTCCTAATTCATGAAGGAAAATCGGTTCCCTGACTCCTATAACATGAAATATAGAAAATTACATACTTATGTTAGAAAATCTCAATTAAGATTTTCATATATGAAATATACAGAATCCCATATGTCAATATAGCAGAAAAGTCTTTGTTCTAATTATCATCTGTAAAATATATGTGATTCCATATTTCATTTAAGAAAATCTGCACACTGATTGACACATGTGAAACATACAGAATTCTGTATTCCACGTTTAAAAATTTATGCCGACAAAAGCCATGCCAATATTTTCATATGGTTTCTAGAGATAATTTAATATTTAATGTAGGAAAATGAATGTCCATATATTCAAAGGTTTAACATGGAGAATTCCATATATTGTGTAGGAAAATGTGATCACAGATATTCATAAGTATAACATAAAGAAGTCAATATTTCCATTAGGAAATCTTTTTCCAGGTTTTCATAGAGTGTATTACAGTACAACCTGTGCCTAGATTTTTTTTAATTTAATTTAATTTTATTTTTTAACTTTACAATATTGTATTGGTTTTGTCACATATAAAAATGAATCCGCCACAGGTATACATGTGTTTCCCATCCTGAACCCTCCTCCCTCCTCCCTCCCCATACCATCCCTCTGGGTCGTCCCAGTGCACCAGCCCCAGGCATATAGTACCATGCATTGAACCTGGACTGGTGAATCATATCATATATGATATTATACAAGTTTCAATGTCATTCTCCCAAATCATCCCACCCTCTTCCTCTCCCACAGAGTCCAAAAGACTGTTCTATAAATCAGTGTCTCTTTTGCTGTCTCACATACAGGGTTATTGTTACCATATTTCTAAATCCATACATATGCATTAGTATACTCTATTGGTGTTTTTCTTTCTGGCTTACTTCACTCTGTATAATAGGCTCCAGTTTCATCCAACTCATTAGAACTGATTCAAATGTATTCTTTTTAATGGCAGAGTAATACTCCATTGTGTATATGTACCACAGCTTTCTTATCCATTCATCTGCTGATGGACATTTAGGTTGCTTCCATGTCCTGGCTATTATAAACAGTGCTGTGATGAACATTGGGGTACACGTGTCTTTCAATTCTGGTTTTCTCACTGTGTATGCCCAGCAGTGGGATTGCTGGATCATAAGGCAGTTCTATTTCTAGTTTTTAAAGGAATCTCCACACTGCTCTCCATAGCAGTTGTACTAGTTTGCATTCCCACCAACAGTGTAAGAGGGTTCCCTTTTCTTCACACCCTCTTCAGCGTTTATTGCTTGTAGACTTATGGATTGCAGCCATTCTGACTGGTGTGAAATGGTACCTCATTGTGGTTTTTATTTGCATTTCTCTGATAATGAATGATGTTGAGCATATTTTCATGTGTTTGTTAGCCTTCTGTATGTCTTCTTTGGAGAAATGTTTATTTAGTTCTTTGGCCCATTTTTTGATTGGGTCGTTTATTTTTCTGGAGTTGAGCTGTAGGAGTTGCTTGTATATTTTTGAGATTAGTTGTTTGTCAGTTGTTTCAGTTGCTATTATTTTCTCCCATTCGGAAGACTGTCTTTTCACCTTGCTTATAGTTTCCTTTGTTGTGCAGAAACTTTTAATTTTAATTAGGTCCCATTTGTTTATTTTTGCTTTTATTTCCAATATTCTGGGAGGTGGGTCATACAGGATCCTGCTGTGATGTATGTCGGAGAGTGTTTTGCCTATGTTCTCCTCTAGGAGTTTTATAGTTTCTGGTCTTATGTTTAGATCTTTAATCCATTTTGAGTTTATTTTTGTGTATGGTGTTAGAAAGTGCTCTAGTTTCATTCTTTTACAAGTGATTGACCAGTTTTCCCAGCACCACTTGTTAAAGAGATTGTCTTTAATCCATTGTATATTCTTGCCTCCTTTGTCAAGAAAAGGTGTCCATATGTGTGTGGATTTATCTCTGGGGTTTCTATTTTGTTCCATTGATCTATATTTCTGTCTTTGTGCCAGTACCATACTGTCTTGATGACTGTGGCTTTGTAGTAGAACCTGAAGTCAGGCAGGTTGATTCCTCCAGTTCCATTTTTCTTTCTCAAGATTGCTTTGGCTATTCGAGGTTTTTTGTATTTCCATATAAACTGTGAAATTATTTGTTCTAGCTCTGTGAAGGATACCGTTGGTAGCTTGATAAGGATTGCATTGAATCTATAGATTGCTTTGGGTAATATACTCATTTTCACTATATTCATTCCTCCAATCCATGAACATGGTCTATTTCTCCATCTATTAGTGTCCTCTTTGATTTCTTTCACCAGTGTTTTATAGTTTTCTATATATAGGCCTTTAGTTTCTTTAGGTAGATATATTCCTAAGTATTTTATTCTTTTCGTTGCAATGGTGAATGGGATTGTTTCCTTAATTTCTCTTTCCATTTTCTCATTATTAGTGTATAGGAATGCAAGGGATTTCTGTGTGTTGATTTTATATCCTGCAACTTTACTATATTCACTGATTAGTTCTAGTAATTTTCTGGTGGAGTCTTTAGGGTTTTCTATGTAGAGGATCATGTCATCTGCAAACAGTGAGAGTTTTATTTCTTCTTTTCCAATTTGGATTCCTTTTATTTCTTTTTTGTGCTCTGATTGCTGTGGCCAAAACTTCCAGAACTATGTTGAATAGTAATGGTAAAATGGGCACCCTTTTCTTCTTCCTGACTTTAGGGGAAATTCTTTCAATTTTTCACCATTGAGGATAATGTTTGCTGTGGTTTTGTCATACATAGCTTTTATTATGTTGAGGTATGTTCCTTCTATTCCTGCTTTTTGGAGAGTTCTTATCATAAATGGATGTTTAATTTTGTCAAAGGCTGTCTCTGCATCTATTGAGATAATCATATGGTTTTTATTTTTCAATTTGTTAGTGTGGTGTATTACATTGATTGATTTGCTGATATTGAAGAATCCTTGCATCCCTGGGATAAAGCTCACTTGGTCATGGTGTATGATCTTTTTAATGTGTTCTTGGATTCTGATTGCTAGAATTTTGTTAAGGATTTTTGTATCTATGTTCATCAGTGATATTGGCCTGTAGTTTTCTTTTTTTGTGGCATCTTTGTCAGGTTTTGGTATTAGGATGATGGTGGCCTCATAGAATGAGTTTGTAAGTTTACCATTCTCTGCCATTCTCTGGAAGAATTTGAGTAGGATAGGTGTTAGCTCTTCTCTAAATTTTTGGTAGAATTCAGCTGTGAAGCTGTCTGGACCCGGGCTTTTGTTTGTTGGAAGATTTCTGATTACAGTTTCAATTACCGTGCTTGTGATGGGTCTGTTAAGATTTTCTATTTCTTCCTGGTCCAGTTTTGGAAAGTTGTACTTTTCTAAGAATTTGTCCATTTCTTCCACGTTGTCCATTTTATTGTCATATAGTTGCTGATATTAGTCTCTTTTGATCCTTTATATTTCTGTGTTGTCTGTTGTGATTTCTCCATTTTCATTTCTAATTTTGTTGATTTGATTTTTCTCCCTTTGTTTCTTAATGAGTCTGGCTAATGGTTTGTCAATTTTATTTATCCTTTCAAAGAACCAGCTTTTGGCTTTGTTGATTTTTGCTATGGTCTCTTTTGTTTCTTTTGCATTTATTTCTGCCCTAATTTTTAAGATTTCTTTCTTTCTACTAACCCTGGGGTTCTTCATTTCTTCCTTTTCTAGTTTCTTTAACTGTAGAGTTAGGTTATTTATTTGACTTTTTCCTTGTTTCTTGAGGTATGCCTGTATTGCTATGAACTTTCCCCTTAGGACTGCTTTTACAGTGCCCCACAGGTTTTGGGTTGTTGTGTTTTCATTTTCATTCGTTTCTATGCAAATTTTAATTTCTTTTTTGATTTCTTCTGTGATTTGTTGGTTATTCAGCAGTGTGTTCTTCAGTCTCTGTAGGTTGGAATTTTTAATAGTTTTTCTCCTGTCATTGAAATCTAATCTTACTTCATTGTGGTCAGAAAAGATGCTTGGAATGATTTCAATTTTTTTTTTAATTTGCCAAGGCTAGATTTATGGCCCTGGATGTGATCTATCATGGAGAATGTTCCATGTGTGCTTCAGAAAAAGTTGAAATTCATTATTTTGGGGTGAAATGTCCTAAAGATATCACTTAGGTCTAACTGGTCTATTGTATTGTTTAAAGTTTGTGTTTCCTTGTTCATTTTCTGTTTAGTTGATCTATCCATAGGTGTGAGTGGGGTATTAAAGTCTCCCACGATTATTGTGTTATTGTTAATTTCTCCTTTCATACTTGTTAGCATTTGTCTTACATATTGCAGTGCTCCTATGTTGGGTGTATATATATTTATAATTCTTATATCTTCTTCTTGGATTGATCCTTTGATAATTATGAAGTGTCCTTCTTTGTCTCTTTTCACAGACTTTCTTTTAATGTCTATTTTATCTGATATGAGTATTGCTACTCCTGCTTTCTTTTGGTCTCTATTTGTGTGGAATA
This sequence comes from Bos grunniens, assembly GCF_055505025.1. Taxonomy (NCBI): domain Eukaryota; kingdom Metazoa; phylum Chordata; class Mammalia; order Artiodactyla; family Bovidae; genus Bos; species Bos grunniens. Next base: position 78,636,174 of record NC_141194.1, on the reverse strand, counting down.
TCTTTTTCCAGCCCTTCACTTTCAGTCTGTATGTTTCCCTTGTTTTGAGGCGGGTCTCTTGTAGACAACATATATAGGGGTCTTGTTTTTGGATCCATTCAGCCAGTCTTTGTCTTTTGGTTGGGGCTTTCAATCCATTCACGTTTAAGGTAATTATTGATAAGTATGATCCCGTTACCATTTACTTTATTGTTTTGGGTTCGATTTGTACACCCTTTTTGTGTTTCCTGTCTAGAGAATATCCTTTAGTATTTGTTGGAGAGCTGGTTTGGTGGTGCTGAATTCTCTCAGCATTTGCTTGTCTGTAAAGCTTTTGATTTCTCCTTCATATTTGAATGAGATCCTTGCTGAGTACAATAATCTGGGCTGTAGGTTATTTTCTTTCATCACTTTAAGTATGTCTTGCCATTCCCTCCTGGCTTGAAGAGTTTCTATTGAAAGATCAGCTGTTATCCTTATGGGAATCCCCTATTTGTTGCTTTCCCCTTGCTGCTTTTAATATTTGTTCTTTGTGTTTGATCTTTGTTAATTTGATTAATATATGTCTTAGGTGTTTCGCCTTGGGTTTATCCTGTTTGGGACTCTCTGGGTTTCTTGGACTTGGGTGATTATTTCCTTCCCTATTTTAGGGAAGTTTTCAACTATTATCTCCTTAAGTATTTTCTCACAGTCTTTCTTTTTGTCTTCTTCTTCAGGGACTCCTATGATTCGAAGGTTGTAGCATTTAATATTGTCCTGGACGTCTCTGAGATTGTCCTCATTTCTTTTAATTCGTTTTTCTTTTTTCCTCTCTGATTCATTTATTTATACCCTTCTATCTTCTAATTCACTAATCCTATCTTCTGCCTCTCTTATTCTACTATTTGTTGCCTCCAGAGTGTTTTTGATCTTAGTTATTGCATTATTCATTACATATTGACTCTTTTTTATTTCTTCTAGGTCCTTGTTAAACCTTTCTTGCATCTTCTCAATCCTTGTCTCCTGGCTATTTATCTGTGATTCCATTTTGATTTCAAAATTTTGGATCAATTTCACTATCATTATTCAGAATTCTTTATCAGGTAGATTCCCTATCTCTTCCTCTTTTGTTTGGTTTGGTGGGCATTTATCCTCTTCGTTTACCTGCTGGGTATTCTTCTGTCTCTTCATCTTGTTTATATTGCTGAGTTTGGGGTGTCCTTTCTGTATTCTGGCAGTTTCTGGAGTTCTCTTTATTGTGGCATTTCCTCGCTGTGTGTGGGTTTGTACAGGTGGCTTGTCAAGGTTTCTTGATTGGGGAAGCTTGTGTCAGTGTTCTGGTGGGTGGAGCTGGATTTCTTCTCTCTGCAGTGCAATGAAATGTCCAGTAATGAGTTATGAGATGTCTATGGTTTTGTAGTAACTTTGGGCAGCCTGTATATTGGAGCTCAGGGCTGTGTTCCTGTGTTGCTGGAGAATTTGCTTGGTATGTCTTGCCCTGGAACTTGTTGGCCTTTGTGTGGTGTTTGGTTTCAATGTAGGTATGGAGCCATTTGATGAGCTCCTGTCGGTTAATGTTCCCTGGAGTCAGGGTTTGGACTTAAGCCTCCTGCTTCCAGTTATCGGTCTTATTTTTACAGTAGTCTCAAAATTTCTCCTTCTATACAGCACCATTGATAAAACATCTAGGTTAAAGGTGAAAAGTTTCTCCACCATGAGGGTCACCCAGAGAGGTTCACAGAGTTACATGAAGAGAAGAGGGAGGATGGAGTTAGAGGTGACCCGGATGAGATGAGGTGGAATCAATAGAGCAGAGAGCAGGCTAGCCAGTAATCACTTTCTTATGTGCACTCCACAACTGGACTGCTCATAGATGTTCACGGAGTTATACAGAGAAGAGAAGAGGGAGGAAGGAGACAGACATGGCCAGGAGGATAAAAGTGGGGAATGAAAAGGAGAGAGACAGATCCAGCCAGTAATCAGTTCCCTAAGTGTTCTCCACCGTCTGGAACACACAGAAATTCACAGAGTTGGGTAGAGTAGAGAGGGGTTAGGGAGGAGACACAGGCGACCTGGTGGAGAAAAAGGAGAGTCCAAAGGGGAAGAGTGCAGTCAAGCCAGTAATCTTGCTCCCAAGTAAAAAATGGGTACTGAAGTTTGGGTTCTTAAAGGTACAAATTGGTAACAAATGCCTAAAAGCAAAAATTAAAAAATCATGTAGAGTTTGGAATTTCAAAAATACAATGTTAAAGAAAAGAAGAAGGAAAATAAAGAGAAAAAAAAGTTACAAAAATTATAAAGAAACTATAGGTACAAAATTGATAGCAAATACCAAAAAGGAAAAGATAAAAATCTAGAGTAGAGTTTAGAATTTCAAAAATACAATATTTAAAAAAAGGGAAGAAAAAGAAAGCAAAGAAAAAAAACAAAAACAAAATTACAAAAATGATAAAGAAAATATAGGTACAAAATTAATAACAAACAAGAAAAAGCAAAAGTTAAAATTCTAGAGTAGAGTTTGGAATTACAAAAATACAATGTTAAAGCAAAGAAGAAGAAAAAGAAAGAGAAGAAAAAAAAAACAAAGTCACAAATATTATAAAGAAACTATAGGTACAAAATTGATAACAAATACCAATAAGCATAAATTAAAAATCTAGAGTGAAGTTTGGAATTTCAGAAATACAATGTTAAAGAAAAGAAGAAGAGAAAGAAAGAGAGAAAAAAAATCATGAAAATTATATATATATAAAAAAGGTACAAAATTGATAACAAATACCAAAAAGCTAAAATTAATAATCTAGAGTAGAGTTTGGAATTTCAAAAATACAATGTTAAAGAAAAGAAGAAGAAAAAAAAGAAAAAAAAAAGAGGAAAAGAAAAAAAAAACAAGGCCACAAAAATTATAAAATGTATATATATGAAGTTTGCTTTTAAAAAAAATTAGGGAAGATGGCAGAGGAATAGGACGGGGAGAACACTTTCTCCCCCACAAATTCATCAAAAGAACATTTAAACACTGAGTAAATTCCACAAAACAACTTCTGAATGCCAGCAGAGGACATCAGGCTCCCAGAAAAGCAACGCACTGTCTTCGAAAGGAGGTAGGAAAAAATAGAAAAGACAAAAAAAGAGACAAAGAGGGAGGGATGGAGCTCCATCCCGGTAAGGGAGTCTTAAAAAGAGAGAAGTTTCCAAACACCAGGAAACATTCTCACTGCCAAGTCTGTGCCAAGCCTTGGAAGCACAGAGGGCAAGATAAGAGGGAGGAAATAAATAAGCAATTAAAACCCACAGATTACGAGCCCTACGCTAACTTCCCCAATGGAGAAGCAGCGCAGATGCCTGCATCTGCCATTAGCAAGTGGGGGCTGGGCAGGGAGGCGCGGCAGGGGCTGCATCGCTTAGATTAAGGATCTGGCCTGAATATCCCAAGCACTACCTGAGCGAAATAATTTGGGCTAGCAAACCAGACTGGGATATCTACCACGCGAAAAGCCAGCCCTAATCTAAGACACTGCCAGGCCCACGCACAGAACAAAGGACTGTACAGAGATAGCCGGCTGCAGACCATCCCCCTCCAGTGACAGGCAGCCAGAGCTGGAAGGGGGCACAATCGCAGCCCCAGAGAGACATTATCTACAAAACTGTAAGCAGGCTTCTTTGCTAACTAAAACTTCTTGGGGTTCTGGACAGTCAAAATCCGCCTGAGAAGGTGTGCTGGTTGTACACACAGATAACTGAGTGACGGGGAGGCGATAAGTCGCAGCAACCACGCTCGCCAAACACATCATCACCTGAGCAGCTCGGACCTGGGAAGGGCACAAAACGCAGGCCCAAATGAGTCTGTGCTTCTGAGTGCCTGAACCTGAGCAGCTTAGACCTGGGAGGTGCAAGCAGCCCAGGGCTGGCCTCAGACGGTTCCCGGCAGAGCAACCTAGAGCCTGAGGAGTGTGGGCAGGGAGGCTACATGCACCATGAGTGGGGGCAGGCCAAGTGCAGCTGAGGCAGTGCGAGCACACGCCAGTGTTATTTGTTTGCAGCGTCCCTCCCTCCCCACAACATGACTGAACAAGTGAGCCTTAAAAAAAAAAGGTGTCCACCATCGCCCCCTTTGTATCAGGGCAGAAATCAGACACTGAAGAGACCAGCAAACAGAAAAAGCTATAAAAGAGGGAACCGCCTTGGAAGCAACAGGCAATAGATTAAAACCCCGTGGTTAGTACCGACTACATAGGAAGGGGCCTATAGCTTTTGAGAAATATAAGCCAGAACAAGGAACTAGCCGAAAATGAACTGAACCCACAATACCCACAAACAACATCAGAGAAAGTCCTATAAATATTTTTACTATTTTTACGATCATTCTTTCTTTTTTTTTTAAATTTTTTTAAAAAAAATTTGTCCTCTATTACTCCTTTAATTTTTACTTTTATAAGCTACTATTACTTTGCAAAAACAAAAGACCCCTTTTTTTTAAAAAAAAAAAGCAAACATCATACATGTATTTTTTATAACTTTTGTAACCTCGTTTTTATTTTTTTTTTCCTTTTCTTTAACATTGTATTTTTGAAATTGCAAACTCTGCTCTAGATTTTTAATTTTAGCTTTTTGGTATTTGTTATCAATTTTGTACCTATACTTTTTTTAAAATAATTTTTGTGACTTTTTTTTTTTCTCTCTTTCTTTCTCTTCATCTTTTCTTTAACATTGTATTCCTGAAATTCCAAACTCTACTCTAGATTTTTAATTTATGCTTTTTGGTATTTGCTATCAATTTTGTACCTATATCTTCTTTATAATTTTTTTGACTTTGTTTGTTTTTGTTTTTCTCTTTCTTTTTCTTCTTCTTTTCTTTAACATTGTATTTTTGAAATTCCAAACTCTACTCTAGATTTTTAACTTTTGCTTTTTGGTATTTGTTATCAATTTTGTACCCATATTTTATTTATAATTTTTGTGACTTTGTTTTTGTTTTGTTTTGTTTTCATTTTCCTTTTCTCTCTTTCTTTTTCTTCTTCTTTTCTTTAACATTGTATTTTTGAAATTCCAAACTCTACTGTAGATTTTTAATTTTTGCTTTTAGGTATTTGTTACCAATTTTTTACCTTTAAGAACCCAATCTTCAGTACCCATATTTTACTAGGGAGCAAGATTACTGGCTTGACTGCTCTCTCCCCCTTCGGACTCTCCTTTTTCTCCACCAGGTCGCCTGTGTCTCCTCCCTAACCCCTCTCTACTCTACCCAACTCTGTGAATTTCTGTGTGTTCCAGACGGTGGAGAACACTTAGGGAACTGATTACTGGCTGGATCTGTCTCTCTCCTTTTCATTCCCCACTTTTATCCTCCTGGCCATGTCTGTCTCCTTCCTCCCTCTTCTCTTCTCTGTATAACTCTGTGAACATCTTTGAGCGGTCCAGTTGTGGAGTGCACATAAGAAAGTGATTACTGGTTAGCCTGCTCTCTCCTCTATTGATTCCACCTCATCTCATTCAGGTCACCTCTAACTCCATCCTCCCTCTTCTCCTCTCCATGTAACTCTGTGAACCTCTCTGGGTGACCCTCATGGTGGAGAAACTTTTCACCTTTAACCTAGATGTTTTAACAATGGTGCTGTATAGAAGGAGAAATTTTGAGACTACTGTAAAAATAAGACCGATAACTGGAAGCAGGAGGCTTAAGTCCAAACCCTGACTTCAGGGAACATTAATTGACAGGAGCTCATCAAATGCCTCCATACCTACATTGAAACCAAGCACCACACAAAGGCCAACAAGTTCCAGGGCAAGACATACCAAGCAAATTCTCCAGCAACACAGGAACACAGCCCTGAGCTCCAATATACAGGCTGCCCAAAGTCACCCCAAAACCATAGACATCTCATACTTCATTACCAGACACTTCATTGCACTGCAGAGAGAAGAAATCCAGCTCCACCCACCAGAACACTGACACAAGCTTCCCTAACCTAGAAACCTTGACAAGCCACCTGTACAAACCCACACACACTGAGGAAACGGTACAATAAAGAGAAATCCAGAAACTGCCAGAATACAGAAAGGACACCCCAAACTCAGCAATATAAACAAGATGAAGAGACAGAGGAATACCCAGCAGGTAAAGGAAGAGGATAAATGCCCACCAAACCAAACAAAAGAGGAAGAGATAGGGAATCTACCTGATAAAGAATTCTGAATAATGATAGTGAAATTGATCCAAAATTTTGAAATCAAAATGGAATCACAGATAAATAGCCAGGAGACAAGGATTGAGAAGACGCAAGAAAGGTTTAACAAGGACCTAGAAAAAATAAAGAGTCAATATGTAATGAATAATGCAACAACTGACATCAAAAACACACTGGAGGCAACAAATAGTAGAATAAGAGAGGCAGAAGATAGGATTAGTGAATATCAGAGAGGAAAAAAGAAAAACGAATTAAAAGAAATGAGGACAATCTCAGAGACATCCAGGACAATATTAAACGCTACAACATTCGAATCATAGGGGTCCCAGAAGAAGAAGACAAAAAGAAAGACCGTGAGAAAATACTTGAGGAGATAATAGTTGAAAACTTCCCTGAAATGGGGAAGGAAATAATCACCCAAGTCCAAGAAACCCAGAGAGTCCCAAACAGGATAAACCCAAGGCGAAACACCTAAGACACATATTACTCAAATTAACAAAGATCAAACACAAAGAACAAATATTAAAAGCAGCAAGGGAAAAGCAACAAATAACACACAAGGGGATTCCCATAAGGATAACAGCTGATCTTTCAGTAGAAACTCTTCAAGCCAGGAGGGAATGGCAAGACATACTTAAAGTGATGAAAGAAAATAACCTACAGCCCAGATTACTGTACACAGCAAGGATCTCATTCAAATATGAAGGAGAAATCAAAAGCTTTACAGACAAGCAAATGCTGAGAGAATTCAGCACCACCAAACCAGCTCTCCAACAAATACTAAAGGATATTCTCTAGACAGGAAACACAAAAAGGGTGTATAAATTCGAACCCAAAACAATAAAGTAAATGATATCGGGATCATACTTATCAATAATTACCTTAAACGTGAATGGATTGAAAGCCCCAACCAAAAGACAAAGACTGGCTGAATGGATCCAAAAACAAGACCCCTACATATGTTGTCTACAAGAGACCCAACTCAAAACAGGGGACACATACAGACTGAAAGTGAAGGGCTGGAAAAAGATTTTCCATGCAAATAGAGACCAAAAGAAAGCAGGAGTAGCAATACTCATATCAGATAAAATAGACTTTAAAACAAAGGCTATGAAAAGAGACAAAGAAGGTAAATACATGAAGATCAAAGGATCAATCCAAGAAGAATATATAACAATTATAAATATACATGCACCCAACATAGGAGCACCGCAATATGTAAGACAAATACTAACAAATATGAAAGGAGAAATTAACAATAACACAATAGTAGTAGGAGACTTTAATACTCCACTCACACCTATGGATAGATCAACTAAACAGAAAATTAACAAGGAAACACAAACTTTAAATGATGCAATAGACCAATTAGACCTAATTGATATCTATAGGACATTTCATCCCAAAACAATGAATTTCATCTTTTTCTCAAGCGTGCACAGAACCTTCTCCAGGATAGATCACATCCTGGGCCATAAATCTAGCCTTGGTAAATTCAAAAAAACTGAAATCATTCCAAGCATCTTTTCTGACCACAATGCAGTAAGATTAGATCTCAGTGACAGGAGAAAAACTATTAAAAATTTCAACCTACGGAGACTGAAGAACACACTGCTGAATAACCAACAAATCACAGAAGAAATCAAAAAAGAAATTAAAATTTGCATAGAAATGAATGAAAATGAAAACACAACAACCCAAAACATGTGGGACATTGTAAAAGCAGTACTAAGGGGAAAATTCATACAGGCATACCTTAAGAAACAAGAAAAAGGTCAAATAAGTAATCTAACTCTACACCTAAAGCAACTAGAAAAGGAAGAAATGAAGAACCCCAGGGTTAGGAGAAGGAAAGAAATCTTAAAAATTAGGGCAGAAATAAATGCAAAAGAAACAAAAGAGATCCTAGGGAAAATCAACAAAGCCAAAAGCAGGTTCTTTGAAAGGATAAATAAAATTGACAAACCATTAGCCAGACTCATCAAGAAACAAAGGGAGAAAAATCAAATCAATAAAATTAGAAGTGAAAATGGAGAGATCACAACAAACAACACAGAAATACAAAGGATCATAAGAAACTACTATTAGCAATCATATGCCAATAAAATAGACAACGTGGAAGAAATGGACAAATTCTTAGAAAAGTACAACTTTCCCAAACTAGACCAGGAAGAAATAGAAAATCTTAACAGACCCATCACAAGCACAGAAATTGAAACTGTAATCAGAAACGTTCCAGCAAACAAAAGCCCAGGGCCAGACGGCTTCACAGCTGAATTCTACCAAAATTTTAGAGAAGAGCTAACACCTATCCTGCTCAAACTCTTCCAGAAAATTGCAGAGGGAGATAAACTTCCAAACTCATTCTATGAGGCCACCATCACCCTAATACCAAAACCTGAAAAAGATGCCACAAAAAAAGAAAACTACAGGCCATATCACTGATTAACATAGATACAAAAATCCTTAACAAAATTCTAGCAATCAGAATCCAAGAACACATTAAAAAGATCATACACCATGACCAAGTGGGCTTTATCCCAGGGATGCAAGAATTCTTCAATATCAGCAAATCAATCAATGTAATACACCACACTAACAAATTGAAAAATAAAAACCATATGATTATCTCAATAGATGCAGAGACAGCCTTTGACAAAATTAAACATCCATTTATGATAAGAACTCTCCAAAAAGCAGGAATAGAAGGAACATACCTCAACATAATAAAAGCTATATATGACAAACCCACAGCAAACATTATCCTCAATGGTGAAAAATTGAAAGAATTTCCCCTAAAGTCAGGAAGAAGAAAAGGGTGCCCATTTTACCATTACTATTCAACATAGTTCTGGAAGTTTTGGCCACAGCAATCAGAGCACAAAAAAGAAATAAAAGGAATCCAAATTGGAAAAGAAGAAATAAAACTCTCACTGTTTGCAGATGACATGATCCTCTACATAGAAAACCCTAAAGACTCCACCAGAAAATTACTAGAACTAATCAGTGAATACAGTAAAGTTGCAGGATATAAAATCAACACACAGAAATCCCTTGCATTCCTATACACTAATAATGAGAAAATAGAAAGAGAAATTAAGGAAACAATCCCATTCACCATTGCAACGAAAAGAATAAAATACTTAGGAATATATCTACCTAAAGAAACTAAAGGCCTATATATAGAAAACTATAAAACACTGGTGAAAGAAATCAAAGAGGACACTAATAGATGGAGAAATAGACCATGTTCATGGATTGGAGGAATGAATATAGTGAAAATGACTATACTACCCAAAGCAATCTATAGATTCAATGCAATCCCTATCAAGCTACCAATGGTATTCTTCACAGAGCTAGAACAAATAATTTCACAATTTGTATGGAAATACAAAAAACCTCGAATAGCCAAAGCAATCTTGAGAAAGAAAAATGGAACTGGAGGAATCAACCTGCCTGACTTCAGGCTCTACTACAAAGCCACAGTCATCAAGACAGTATGGTACTGGCACAAAGACAGAAATATAGATCAATGGAACAAAATAGAAAGCCCAGAGATAAATTCATGCACATATGGACACCTTATCTTTGACAAAGGAGGCAAGAATATACAATGGATTAAAGACAATCTCTTTAACAAGTGGTGCTGGGAAAACTGGTCAATCACTTGTAAAAGAATGAAACTAGAGCACTTTCTAACACCATACACAAAAATAAACTCAAAATGGATTAAAGATCTAAACATAAGACCAGAAACTATAAAACTTCTAGAGGAGAACATAGGCAAAACACTCTCTGACATATATCAGAGCAGGATCCTCTATGACCCACCTCCCAGAATATTGGAAATAAAAGCAAAAATAAACAAATGGGACCTAATTAAACTTAAAAGCTCCTGCACAACAAAGGAAACTATAAGCAAGGTAAAAAGACAGTCTTCCAAATGGGAGAAAATAATAGCAAATGATGCAACAGACAAACAACTAATCTCAAAAATATACAAGCAACACCTACAGCTCAATTCCAGAAAAATAAACGACCCAATTAAAAAATGGGCCAAAGAACTAAATAGACATTTCTCCAAGGAAGACATACAGATGGCTAACAAACACATGAAAAGATGCTCAACATCACTCATTATCAGAGAAATGCAAATCAAAACCACTATGAGGTACCATTTCACACCAATCAGAATGGCTGCAATCCAAAAGTCTACAAGCAATAAGTGCTGGAGAGGGTGTGGAGAAAAGGGAACCCTCTTACACTGTTGGTGGGAATGCAAACTAGTACAGCCACTATGGAGAACAGTGTAGAGATTCCTTAAAAACCTGGAAATAGAACTGCCTTATGATCCAGCAATCCCACTGCTGGGCATACACAGTGAGGAAACCAGAACTGAAAGAGACACGTGTACCCCAATGTTCATCGCAGCACTCTTTATAATTGCCAGGACATGGAAGCAACCTAAATGTCCATCAGCAGATGAATGGATAAGAAAGCAGTGGTACATACACACAATGGAGTATTACTCAGCCATTAAAAATAATACATTTGAATCAGTTCTAATGAGGTGGATGAAACTGGAGCCTATTATACAGAGTGAAGCAAGCCAGAAAGAAAAACACCAATACAGTATACTAACACTTATATATGGAATTTAGAAAGATGGTAACAGTAACTCTGTATACGAGACAGCAAAAGAGACACTAATGTATAAAACAGTCTTTTGGACTCTGTGGGAGAGGGAGAGGGTGGGATGATTTGGGAGAATGGTATTGAAATATGTATAATATCATATATGAAACGAGTCGCCAGTCCAGGTTCAATGCACAATACTGGATGCTTGGGGCTGGTGCACTGGGACAACCCAGAGGGATGGTATGGGGAGGGAGGAAGGAGGAGGGTTCAGGATGGGGAACATATGTATACCTGTGGCAGATCCATTTTGATAAATGGCAAAACCAATACAATATTGTAAAGTTAAATAAAATTTAAAAAAATAAAATTAGGGTCTTTTTTTTTTTTTTTTTTGCAAAGTAATAGGTTATAAAAGTGAAACATTGATGATAATAAAACACAATGGAAATATAGAAATAAGATAACTTTTTAGAGTAGACTGGTGAAATTAGAACAATGAGATACAAACTACAGGCTTATTGGAATGGTCAAGTAAAAAATCTGAAAAACCATTTACCAGCAAAGATGAAGGACAACAGGAGCTCTCACTCATTGTTAGTGGGAATGCAATTTGGAAGCAATATCTTACAGGGCTAAATGTTGTCATACCACATGATTTAACAATTATGCTTCTAGATAGTTCAGCAAATGATTTGATAGCTACTGCCCACACAAAAACATGCACATGAGTTTTATTACAGCTTAATTCATACTGTCACTCTCTCCCTCACACACACACACACACACACACACACACTCACACACACTCACACACACACACACACACAAATTGGAAGCAACCAAAGTGTCCTTTAATAGACAACTGGATAAACTACAGTACATCAACATAACAGAATATTATTCAAGAATAAAATGAAGTGAGCTATTAAATCACAAAAATAAATGTATGAAACCTGAATGAATGTTATTAAGTAAAATAAGCTAGTCTGCAAAAGATTATACACTGCATGCTGCCAATCATATGACAGTCTGGAAAAGGTAAAACTATAGAGCAAATAAAACATATCTCAGGCTTTTTTCTTTTGCTTCAGAATAGTTTTACTAGTTTGGATAAGGTATGTCAACGCTCAACAATTCCTTTCCTACTTTGACTCACAAATCCACTCAGTGGGATTCTTCATTGGCCCTGGGCTCATAGGTCTGCAGGAACCTCCACATTGAGGGGGTTGAGGTTACCACTGGTTGACGTGGTGAGTTTCAGATTCCGCACACTGGACACAAATTTCACAAGGTACATCTCGAGCAGGGTTAATGTATGGAACATGCAGTCTTCTTCAGAGGAAGACTTTTCCTTTTTCCTTCTGAGAGAGATGAATGAACGGCCCTAACAGGCAGCAGGAGTCTGCACTTACTCTTGCCACTCTCTTTCACCAACTTTACTGTCACGTACAGTAAAGAAAAGTCAGAACAACGAGAGCTCAAGCCAGTCATGGGCATGCTCTTGTAGATTCTGCCAAATTAAAAAGTGCCCTCCACAGAGCATCTTCCCCTGGATTTCTTCCACTTTCTCTTTCAGAGAAGTAAACATTAATGTGTAGACACAGGTAACACTCATGGAAATGCACAGGAATGATTTGAGGGACCACATGGTGAGCTGAGAGGAAATGGATCCTGGTGTGCTGGTCTGCCCTGGCACCTGGAGACTGAGGACCAGCCTGGGCTGGGCCCTTGGTGATGTCAGAGAGGGCCCTGCCCCAGCCAGAACCCATGAGGCCATTGTGATGATTTCAGGGTGGAGGATAAGGAGGCTTGCAGGGGTCAACTGGTACTAGGGCTTAAAGGAAGATGGCAACATTTCCAGCGGGTAGTTGCAAAGGAGTTGGGGGATGACAGAATGGCACCTCCTTGCCAGTGTATTCTTTCTGAACTTGGTGTTCTACCGGGAGGATAGGTCCATCTTTCATTTTTCTTTTTCCATTTGTTAAATCCAGACAATGGGTGAGCAGAGCAGACCCATGGGCATGTGCCCCTGTGGAGCAGAGGGCCAAGTGTGAAAGAAGGATAGTAAAGGAGAGGCCACAAACTAGGAGCCACTGATGCGTTTTGTGTGTCCTTCACTGTTCCTAAAAATGACTATGCTCAGTTGTTAAGTCGTGAGTGACTCATTGAGACCACATGGACTGTAGTCCTTCAGGCTCCTCTGTCCCTGGGATTTCCCAGGCAAGAATACTGGAGTGGGTTGCCATTTTCTTCTCCAGGCATAGAGGATATTCGAGGGCAGTGAAACTTTTCTGTATGATGTTATGGTAAATAGATGACACTGCATATTTGTCAAAACCCTTAGAGTCTTACAGCACATAAAGTGAATCAATGTATGCATATTAAATTTTTTTTGACATCAAGAATGGAATGCAAAATTTGACTAAACAATCTAGTTATATTATTGCAAATATTTACAACTACCTCAATCAAATTCCTTGATTTAAGTAACTTTGGAAATGAATGGAGTTTGCAAGGCTGAAAGCAAAAGATAAAAGCACTGTAATCTAGTTGATAGTGTTCTTTCTCGTAGGGGTACAGGTTAACAATCTTGATACAGTTACACATGTATACGTAAATTAAACTGTTAAATAGATGGCAAATGTGTATAAATACATGTATTTCTTTGTTCTGTGAGCTGAAAGAGTCTAAGAGAAATGATACTCCCCAAATCTAAAGAAACAATGATGTAGAAATAAGCACAGATTTTGGTTCCCGATACTTTTTCCAAGGAAAGGAACCAGGCTTCTAGGAGAAATTGCTGATTATAGGGCTCAGAGAAGAAACATAGAAGAGCAGTCTGGGGGATCTTATCATATCAAAACAGAAGTGAAAAAAAAAAAAGCCCCACAGTTAGGGGGTTATGTCAAAGAAGACAGGAATGAGCTTCCAGTGGCAAAAACTAGAACAGAATGAGCAATGCAATACATTAAGTAAGTCATCCTTTGGGATTATACCCCAAAGTATAGAGCAACTATTCAAAAAGCAATTTGGTGAGGTCTATCAAGACAGACATCCATGATAGGGGGTCATAATACCATAGTGGGCCAGATGAGATGGTAGGGGTGAAGAGGAATCCATGCAGACAAAGTATCCTAGTATGGGGCATCAGAACTCAAATTGGGTGAAATGATAAGATCCACAAGAACAGGGAAGGGAGGTGTGTAGTATGATATGTGAGAACTTGAACAGGGATAAAACGATATCCATCCCAGGAAGTATCATGGGCAGTCAGTGCCTAAGTGGGATTAAGAGGCCTTCACAGAGCAGAGAAACCTCCCACAAGAGTCAGTTTAGTCCAGAGGATATCAAATAGGAAGCTGGCCAGGCATGCAGAGTAAAAGCCTAAGTCCAGAGAAGTGGAAATTCACATGGAGGAGGCAGATTTGTGTAGAAAGTCAGAGGCCAAGCAAGAGGAGGAGGGCATCCATGCATGGAAGTGGGCAGCCCTGTGTTAGAGGCAGTTAGAGGCTGAGTGGAACAAGGGGAGTATCTGAACATGGGGGTATCCTATTGCAGGGTATCAAAGCCCAAGCAGGGTAAGGGGGGTATGTTTATAAAATGGTTTCCTGGAGTGTGTGTCAGAGTCTGAATATGTTGAGAAAGGTACATGGGTTGGGGACAATCCAGAATTTTATGATATCAGAGCCAGAATTATGCAGGGAGAATATTCACACAAAGGCATGCACACACACATGTACACTTCCCAGACTCTGTCCAATGAGAGGAACTGGGAAATAATGAGTACATACAAGTCTCATATATTGGATTCTAAATTCCTTTTTCCACTAAAACTTTTTGGTATTTCTGGGAGAAATTGTTAATTCCATGGCAAATTCAGGGAAAGTACAAGATGAGCCTGGAATACCTTGTACCAAAAGCATCAAATTGTTCAAAGAATGATGGGAAGATGTCAAAAGGACAGAGAGCCTGGCTTAAGGAGATTCCCACTGTCCAAGGCTGGAACAATATGGACATCACTATAAATAATGATAGTGACAAGTCATGACTTCCATAGTAAAATAGGAGGCTACTAATCAAATAGATTTAATTAAATTAATGAATCTAAATTTTGGTGAGGAATAATATATATATATATATATATATATATATATATATATATATATATACTTTAAAACACAAAAGAATGTTTTAATTACAACATAGGGGAGAGTAAATTGACAGTGGAGGAACTTGACAGCAACCACTTTAATCAAGTGATTCAAGTGAATGTCATCAATATTGGGACACACTGAAATCATGAACCACTTGATAAAATGAGATGATATGAACACAGTATCACTTCCATCATTTTCCTGTCAAAGATGCAAAACATGATATTCTTCATGGGCAAACACTGGATGGAGCAAAGTTGAGAATTCTACAAAATAACTGGCTTCTATTTTGGCATTCGAGTAATACTGCCTCACAGAATGAGCTGGGAAATGTTCCTTTCAACTTCTATGGATACATCTAGAATGCATGTGTGGAGAATTGGCATGCCTTTTGCTTTATGTATTTGGTAGAATTCAGCAGTGAGTCTATCTGGGTCTAGGTATAATAGGGGGACTTTCATGAGGTGGGTTGGGCAAGAAGTTTAAAAATGAATAATTCTATCTCTTTGCTATTCAGATTTTCAGTTTCTTCTTAAGTCAATTTCAGTCAATTGTGTATTTCTAGAAATTTGTCCATTTCATCTAAAATTTCTAATTAGTGCCATGGTATTCCCTTACTATTATGTTTATTCCTCTAAAGTTGGTAGTAATTTTTCCTTTTCTATTGTTAATTTTAGTGATTTGAGTCTTCTTCTTCCCTTGAACAATATCACGAAAATTGTGTTAACTTACTGACCTTTCTAAACAATGAAATTTTCATTTGTTGAGTACCTCTGTGGTTTTTCTATTCTCTATTTCTTTTATTATGCTGCAATATTTATTGTTTAATATGGCTGCCTATTTGAGTTTGGTTTGCTACATCCCCTACCTTATGTATAATGTGTTTTTGCTTTCACTGTTCTCAAAGTGAAAAAGCAAGAGAATTCCAGTAGAATATCTACTTCTCATTTA
Organism: Bos grunniens; assembly: GCF_055505025.1. Lineage (NCBI taxonomy): Eukaryota > Metazoa > Chordata > Mammalia > Artiodactyla > Bovidae > Bos > Bos grunniens. Next base: position 78,620,285 of record NC_141194.1, on the reverse strand, counting down.
TTGATTCTGCCAAAGTCTCTGATTGTGTGGACCACAACAAACTGGAACATTCTTAACGAGATGGGAATACCAGACCACCTGACCTGTCTCTTGAGAAATCTGTATGCAGGTCAGGAAGAAACAGTTAGAACTGGACATGGAACAACAGACTGTTTCTAAATAGGGAAAGGAGTGAGTCAAGGCTGTTATTGTGACCCTGTTTATTTAACTTATATGCAGAGTACATCAAAAGAAATCCTGGGCTGGATGAAGCACAAGCTCGAATCAAGATTTCCAGGAGAAATGTCGATAACCTCAGATATGCAGATGACACCACCCTTATGGCAGAATGTGCAGAAGAACTAAAGAGCCTCTTGATGAAAGTGAAAGAGGAGAGTGAAAAAGTTGACTTCAAACTCAACATTCAGGAAACTAAGTTCATGGAATCTCGTCCCATCACTTCATGGCAAATAGATGGGGAAACAGTGGAAACAGTGACAGACTTTATTTTCCTGGACTCCAAAATCACTGCAGACGGTGACTGCAGCCATGAAATGAAAAGACACTTGTTTCTTGGAAGAAAAGTTATGACCAACATAGACAGCATATTAAAAAGCAGAGACATTAGTTTGCCAACAAAGGTCCATCTAGTTAAGGCTATGGTTTTACCAGTAGTCATGTATGGAAGTGAATGTTGGACTATAGAGAAAGCTGAGCACCACAAGGAGAACTAACCAGTTCATCCTAAAGGAAATCAGTCCCAAATATTCATTGGAAGGACTAATTGTGAAGCTGAAACTTCAATGCTTTGGCCACCTGATATGAAGTACTGATTCATTTAAAAAGACCCTGATGCTGGGAAAGATTGAAGGCAAGAGGAAAAGGGGATGACAGAAGATGAGATGGTTGTATGGCATCACCAACTCAATGGACGTGAGTTTGAGTAAACTCCTGGGGTTGGCAATGGACAGGGAGGCCTGTCATGATGCACTCCATAGGTTCGCAAAGTGTCGGGCATGACTGAGCAATTAACACTTACTTACATTACTCTGTTTTTTTTTTTTTTTTTTTTTTTACTATTTCCTTTTTGATACAATAAAATCCACCCAACTACTCTTCTATATTTCCTCTCTGAGCCCTACAATCAGTAATTTCTCCAAGAAGCCTGGCTCCTTTTACTGGAAAAGAGTATTGGGAACCAAGATGTGTACTTATTTCTACATCATTGTTTCTTTTGGATTTTGAGAGTTTCATTTCTCTTAGACCCTTTCAGCTAACAAGACAAATAAATATATGTATGTATACTCATGTGCCATCTATTTAACTGTTCAATTCAATTATGCATGTGTAAGATTACTCCTTGGAAGGAAGATTATGACAAACCTAGATAGCATATTCAAAAGCAGAGACATTACTTTGCCAATATAGGTCTGTCTAGTCAAGGCTGTGGTTTTTCCTGTGGTCATGTATGGATGTGAGAGTTGGACTGTGAAGAAGGCTGAGCACCAAAGAATTGATGCCTTTGAACTGTGGTGTTGGAGAAGACTCTTAAGAGTCCCTTGTACTGCAAGGAGATCCATCCAGTCCATTCTGAAGGAGATCAGCCCTGGGATTTTTTTGGAAGGAATAATGCTAAATCTGAAACTCCAGTACTTTGGCCACCTCATGTGAAGAGTTGACTCATTGGAAAAGACTCTGATGCTGAGAGGGATTGGGGGCAGGAGGAGAAGGGGACGACAGAGGATTAGATGGCTGGATGGCATCCCTGACTCGCTGGATGTGAGTTTGAGTGAACTCCGGGAGTTGGTGATGGACAGGGAGGCCTGGCGTGCTGCAATTCATGGGGTTGCAAAGAGTCAGACACAACTGAGCGACTGAACTGAAGATTATCACGATGGTTAACATGTAACCCAAGAGAAAAAATACTATCAACTAGATTACAGTGCTTTTATCTTTGTTTCAATCTTGCAAACTACATTCATTTCCAAAATTACTTACGTCAGGGGATCTTAGTAAGGTGGCTTCATAGATTTGTAATATAATTAGATTGGTTAAATTCTGCATTCCATTCTTGATGTCAAAATGTGTTCTTTTTTAAATATGCATACACTGACACTTTTTGTGTTGTAAGGGTCTATTGGTTTTAACAAATATATAGTGCCATGTATTTACCATAACATCATACTGGATAGTTCCACTGCTCTTAAACATTCTCTATGCATGGAGAGGAAATAGCAACCTACTCCAGTATTCTTGCCTGGGAAATCCCAGGGACAGTGGAGCCTGGTGGGCTACAGTGCTTGGGGTCTTATAGAGCCTGACACAAGTTAGTGACTGAGCACAGTCATTTTTAGGAACCATATTGGCCACAGAAAACACATCAGTGGCTCCTAGTTTGTGGCCTCTTGTTTAATAACTTTCTTTCACACTAGGCTCTCTGTTCCATAGAGGCACATGCCCATGCGTCTGCTCTGCTCAACATGTCTGGATTTAACAAATTGAAAAATAAAAAAGATGTACCCACCCTCCCAGTAGAGGACCAGGTTCAGAAAGAATACAGTGGCAAGGAGATGGCATTCTGTCACCCCCACCCCCAACTCTTTTGCAACTGCTGCTGCTGCTACTGCTAAGTTGCTTCAGTCGTGTCCGACTCTGTGCAACCCCATAGATGGCAGCCCACCAGGCCCCGCCATCCCTGGGATTCTGCAGGCAAGAACACTGGAGTGGGTTGCCATTTCCTCCTCCAATGCATGAAAGTGAAAAGTGAAAGTGAAGTCCCTCAGTCGTGTCCGACTCTTAGCGACCCCATGGACTGCAGCCTACCAGGCTCCTCCGTCCATGGGATTTTCCAGGCAAGAGTACTGAAGTGGGGTGCCATTGCCTTCTCTTTTGCAACTATCCACTGGAAATATCGCCATCTTTTTTAAGCCCTACTACCAGTTGACCCTGGCAAGCCTCCTTATCCTCCACCCTGAATTCATCGCAATGGCCACATGGGTTCTAGCTGGGGCAGGGCCCTCTATGATATTAGCTAGGACTCAGCCCTGGCTGGTCCTCAGTCTCTAGGTGCCCAGGCAGTCCAGCACACCAGGAGCCATTTCCTCTCAGCTCACTATGTGGTCCCTCAAATCGTTCCTGTGCTTTTCCATGGCTGTTACCTGTGTCTATGCCTTAATGTTTACTTCTCTGAGAGACAAAGCTGAAGAAATCCAGTGGAAGATGCTCTGTGGAGGGCACATTTTAATTTAGCAGAATCTACAAGAGTATGCATGAGACTGGCTTGAGATCACGTTGCTCTGGCTTTTCTTCATTGTGCTGATGTATGTGACAGTGAAGTTGGCAGGAGAGAATGGAGAGAGTAAAATTTAGACTCCTGCTGCCCGTCAGGACTGTTCATTCGGCTGTCTCATTAAAAAAAAAAAAAAAAGGAAAAGTCTTCCTTTGAAGAAGACTACATGTTCCATACCTTAACCTTGCTCGAGATGTACCTTGTGAAATTTGTGTCCAGTGTACGAAATCTGAAACTCATCATGTCAACCGGTGGTAACCACAAACCCCCCAATGTCGAGGTTCCTGCAGACTTAGGAGCTCTGGGGCAATGAAGAATCCAACTGAGTAGATTTATGAGTCAAAGTAGGAGAGGAATTGTTGAGTGTTGACATACCTTATGCAAACTAATAAAATAACATTCATTTAGGTTTCATCCATTTATTTTTGCAATTTGATAGCTCATTTCATTTTATTCTTGAATAATATTCTGTTATGTTGATCTTTGCTTATCCAGTCATCTATTAAAGGACACTTTGGTGTGTGTGTCTGTCAGAGAAAGAGAGTGATAGTATGAATTAAGCTGTTATAGAGTTCATGTGCATGTTTTTGTGTGGGCAGTAGCTATCAAATCTTTTTCTGAACTATCTAGGAGCATAATTTTTAAATCATGTGGTATGACAACATTTAGCCCTGTAAGATATTGCTTCCAAATTGCATTCCCACTAACAATGAGTGAGAGTTCCTGTTGTCCCTCATCTTTGCTGGTAAATGGTTTTTCAGATTTTTTACTTGACCATTCCAATAAGCCTGTAGTTTGTATCTCATGTTCTAATTTCACCAGTCTACTCTAAAACGTTATCTTATTTCTATATTTCCATTGTGTTTTATTACCATCAATTCTTCAGGCGTTTCATCTTTAATCTGAGGTTTAAGAAGACTTCTGCTCAGCAAAACTTCTGCCTCTGTTTAAGCCATCAGTGATTACTTTCCTTAATTAGTCCTCTAATAATTTTTTCATGAAAGACTCATAAGTTGAAATCATGTATATTAGAAACAAAAGTAGTTTTAACTGAACAACACTGAGCATATTTTCTTTTCCTGAGTATTGCTTTGTCCACTATTGTTCAGTGCTTCCACACAAAACTTTAAGTTCAGCATGAACTTCTCACCTTTTTCTTTGGTTTGCTTTGATTCTCTTCTATCCTTGCTAGATGTTTACCAAATCTGTTTTCATACCAGTTGCAGTTTTGCATTTATCATGAAGTTTCATTACAAGCATATGTGTATTTTATATGAATCTTCATTTTATTATGTGTGTTCTGCATATTGTTTTGAAAAACTATATGCTCGCTATTCCAGTTTTCAACAGTCTGTGCCTCTTCTCCATTGAGATTCAAATGAATCCATTTATATAATGTTTGAAACAGAGAGCAATCATAAAATATGTTGGTATGGTTATTGAAGAAAATATATTTCAAAAAGAACAGTATCTAAACTGTTTGCTACTTGAGAGCAAAGTTTATTTTCTCTCAGTGTATTTTGTAATTATGAAAGTCCAAATGTTCTTGTATATATTCTATAAACAGAGAAGATAAATTAGCAAACACCTCAATAGAACATAGATTTACAGAAAATCTAATGTTCCATTTTAACTAGCTCAATGTAGATCTTGTTATAGTTCAGTTATCCACAGTCTTGTTTTTGTGTCAGCAGAGAATGTGTTAGTTCTCTTTGCGGGGGGGAGATATTTTAATCAACATTTTTATATGCTTTGGATTTTCAAGAGAAGCAAAATCTTAAGATACTTGTTTTCAAGTGTCTAGTGAATACTCTGCCTGATGAACACTTTTCTATTTAATAAGTTATCATTAGTAAAATGTACATTCTTTTTACTTCCACCACCGATTTAAAGTTGGATTGGCATCACCGACTCAATGGACATAAATTTCAGCAGGCTCTGTGAGATTGAGGACAGGAAAGCCTGGCATTCATGGGTCACAAAAAATACATTGATCACAAAAAAGTAGACACGACTGAGTGACTGAAATGATCCTATTAAGTACAGTCATTACAAAGTTTTCAAAATAATATGTAGTCCTCAAATAAGACCAGATGACAACATTTGTCACAGTAGTTTTTTCCTAAATTCACCTGGTAATTTGTTGTAGCCATCAGTGTTTGGTAATTTGTTTTCTATGGAAGAATGATAAATTGCACATAATTTAATGACTGAATGTGGTTTTGGAATGAGGCATTCTCTTAGACAGTTACCCTCTACAGAAATGAGTCTTTAGGGGCTAGTGTTAATGAATATCCATGTACCCAATATAGTTAGGCCAAGCAATATCAGAACATTGGAGTGTAAAGCAGAGAGTTTTATTGCAGGGCCATGATCCTGAACTCCCCAAGAGTTTTAAGCAAAACACACTTCTGGGAGAGGTGAGGGAGTGGTGTGATTAACTGTTGCAAATGTCTCCCTGTCAGATCCTCTGCTGCTGAAATAAGGTCACGGTGAGGTAACAGTGTTCATGTAAGCCTCTGGTGAAACAACTATTACTACCTATGCTGAAAGAAAAGCTTCCAAGCTTGGCTTTCATACTCCAAGGTCCTGTTTAGGAGGAGGGGGACCCTGGGCAGGCTGGTTATCCTGACTGGGAGCATTCATCCAGCACCCAGTCTTGATCCTCCCACCAGTGGCCAGTCCTAGCTGAAGAGGCAGCTCTCAGTCTCTGGGCCCTCCTCTTTAAAGGTCTCCATACCTTGCCCAACCATCTTCAATGAAGGAGCCAGGTGTCCACCATGCAGCTGGCCCTCAGTCTTCTCAGTCTACCCAGTGGGTGGGGGCTGGGTCCTATAGAATGACTCAGGCAGAAGCCACAACCATTCGGTCATGGAAGTGGGGATGGGAGAGCTCGGCTATTGCTGTGAACCTGGGGCCAGGCCAGTGAATGGCTCTAGCAAGCAGCTCTGGGCCACTGCAAGACACAGCCTTTGGCCTGTCCCCAGGGGTTCTGACTTGCTCCCCAACCCAAGGCCAGAGGACCTGGAGGGCCCTGGGCAAAGCCTGCAATATATCTTTAACTAAACTCTTCTAAGAGGCTGACTCTGGTGGAGCTGGATTTTGAACTTCACTAATGGACCTGAGCTCAATGTGCAGCTCCTTATTCCTCCTGCCCTCTTACAGTATCTTCTCTTCTGCGATTATTCAATGTATGACTAAAGTTGGTACCTTGGACCATCATGGTCCATTTCCACTAGCCCTCAACAACCACATTCAACTCTCTGTTTCTATTACTCAGGTATTTTAACTAACAGTATCATGTGATGATAATGTTTTTGTCTTCCTCTAACTGAATATTTTACTTAGTGTAATGTCCCTAAAGACATATACATTGCAAATGGGGGAACCATTTATTTATTCACTGCTGGAGGTATAATGGCAACCCACTCCAGTACTCTTGCCTGGAAAATCTCATGGACAGAGAAACCTTGTAAGCTACAGTCCATGGGGTCGCAAGGTGTCGGATATGACTGAGCGACTTCACTTCACTTTTGACTTTGGAGGTATAGTTGCATTGTAATATTTTTAAATCAATTTTTATTTGAGTGTAGTTATTTTATACTGTTGTAGTAGTTTGTGCTGTACATCAGTGTGAATCAATTATATGCTTACATAGATTCCTTCAAGTTGGATTGTCTTTCCATTTGTGTCACCACAGGGCTTTTTAAAATTTTGTTAGTAATTTAAATTGATTTCTTTATTTTAACTGGAGTATGATTATTATACAACATAGTGATGGTTTCTGCCATACATCAAACTTAGTGAGCCATAGGTACACATGTGTCCAACACATCCTTAAGCCCACCCTTCATCCCTCCTCACCCTTTTCCTCTGGATTCTTCCAGATCACTAGCTTTGGATGCCCTGCTTCATGCATATGTGCACCTGAAGGATGATTTCCCTGTATTAAAAAATTACTTTTCTTCTACTTCACATATTAAAATATGGGTGCAAAGTTTTCCTTCTTCAGAAAGGAGGCAGTGTAGGAAGGAGAGGCACTGGAGGAGGGAGAGGTGTTGGGGATCAGGAAGTGTTCCAGCTGCTGGTGGCAGACAACATTTAGGAGGTAGAAGTGGTGGCGGAGGAGGAGCAGAAGAAGGTGTCTGCAAAAGAGCAGGAGGAGCAGCTGGAGGAGCAGGGCCAGGAACATCCAAGGACAGGAGCCTCGAGTGACCAGCCCCAACTGGAAGCACTGGCGGCATTGGTGGCCCTGCAGGTGGAGCTGAGCTCTGCCAATGAGAAAGACCCCAAAGCCTATCTTCGGATCCAGAAGAAGGACCATCAGAAGAGAAAGCATCCCTTGAATCAGAGAAGTGCCATCATCCAGGGCATCCCTGGCACCTGGGGAAAAGCTGTATCCTTACTGCTGCTTCTTCTAGGTCAGATGCTCAGAGGAGGAGAAGGAACAGGAGCAGGAGGAGGGGTGGGGGTGAGGGCACCAGCCAGCTGAGGGGGGTCGAGGGAATTGGGGGGCAAGGGAATTGGGGACAGGGGGAGTTGTGATCTCCACAGGCACAGTGCCAGCAGAGCCTGGCAGTCTCTCTACCTGTATGTGTCTAAGCAAATGACTATGGGAGGCTCATTTTGGCTCACATCTGCATAGATGCTACACACTTTGGCAGGAATGTATGTCATCAGTGACCAGAGACAGTGTGCCAGATGACTCCAGTACAACCATTTCAGGAAACATTTAATAGGAGGTTTCCTGCACGCTCTTTTGGATCTGTCAGGAATCCTCTGTGCCTTATTAATTCCTGAATATTCAGGAGTTAATAGTAGAAGCAATCCTCTCCCATGGCTAAGGAATGCAAGCATTTCCTTTGATAGTTTTTCAATACGGTGATAAGTACTCTCTTCCTTCTTATGAACCATACGGTAAAAGTGATTGTTTACAACACTCTCTCTCTTTAATATGGATCACCTATGTTTTGTAAGTCTTAAATTTTAATCTTTATCTTTGCTGAGAATAACTACCTTGTAAGACAGGATATATGTCCACATCATGTTGATTAAAACACCTTTGCTCTATCAGAGCTTTAGTCCCCATGTCTTCTCTCTCCTTCTCTTTCTTTCTCTCTCTCAGGCTAATTCATTCGAGTGCAGAGGCCCTCTGGGTTCACTTTCCTGCCAGGGCTTCTAAGACCCTCTCGAGAAGGCACTCTGCACCTTCACCCCATCGGGAGGGCGCTTGAGGCCTTTGTGAACAGATCAAGCCCCGTGTCAGGGATTTTATTGGTTTTCTGCATAAACTAAGGAATATCAGCCTCTTTCACTCTCCTTTACTTTCTTATCATTGACTCTGGACCACCAGGTTCTGGTCCATTAAAGGACCTCAACAAGTGGCACCCAGAACAGGAGCGTGGTACACATGGCAGGTACAGATGGAGTGACCCCGAGGGCCTATTGAGGCCAGTAAGTACTAAAATATGGGTCAAACGGCTGGAAAGCCCCATCACTTTTCTACTTTACTTCATCACTTATTTAAAGTTCAGGGATTTTCAGTTTTGCCTCAGTGAATACAGGCTTGCCTTCAGACAGTAGTTGAATGTAACCCTTGGTTCCCTGATGAAGATAGTTTTGATTTAGAAATTTGGCACTGGGCTAAAGAGAATGTTGAATGTGCCACCAGACAGGGAAAAAAAAAATATATCCCGATAGATTTCTGGCCCCTATGGGCTCTTATTGAAGTCGTGATTTTGCAATTACAAGGTAATTCTAGCCCTCCTAATATTAGGCAACAGGCAGAACACTTATTACATGAATATGAATTAGATGACAAAACCTTAGGAAAGGCCCAGTTAGAACGACATAAAATATTTCAGAATTTTCTTACAAGCCCTGCCCTGGTTGCTATAAGTGCTCCTCCCCTGCCAGTGGGCACAAATCCCAAAGTCTCTCCCTTGCTAGAACCTAATGATTCTGGCAACGACTCCTTTAAGACACCTTTTGACATTAAAGCCGATAACACCTTTCGGAATAACAATAATCTCCCTACTCACTCTCCTTCACGACAGAGGCTCTCTGAATGGCTGGCTTTGAAAACAATTCTCTGAAGCTGATGGTTTCTCTGCCTTTCCAGTTTTTAGAAATCCTGACAATCAAGGGCACATAATACCTCATTATGAGAGTATTAACATTTTTCACATGCGACACATTAAAAAAAAAAAAAAGGCTATAGCTATGTATGGCCCACATTCACCTTTTACTAAAGCACTTCTAAATTCTGTAACATCTTCTATTGGAGGTTTTATTCCCCATGATTGGCGAACTTTAATAAAAGCCCTTCTTAAACCAGGAGAATAACTTCAATGGATATTGTGGTTTCATGATATAGCCAGAGAACATGCTAACAGAAATGCTCGAGCTGCTGCTCCCCAAAATCAAATAACTTTTGAAATGCTAACTGGCACAGGACAATTTGATGCTCAGATCAGATCAGATCAGTCGCTCAGTCCTGTCTGACTCTTTGCGACCCCATGAATCGCAGCATGCCAGGCCTCCCTGTCCATCACCAACTCCCGGAGATCACTCAGACTAATGTCCGTCGAGTCAGTGATGCGATCCAGCCATTTCATCCTCTGTCGTCCCCTGCTCCTCTTGCCCCCAATCCCTCCCAGCATCAGGGTCTTTTCCAATGAGTCAACTCTTCACATGAGGTGGCCAAAGTACTGGAGCTTCAGCTTTAGTATCATTCCTTCCAAAGAAATCCTAGGGCTGATCTCCTTCAGAATGGACTGGTTGGATCTCCTTGCAGTCCAAGGGACTCTCAAGAGTCTTCTCCAGCACCACAGTTCAAAACCATCAATTCTTCGGTGCTCAGCCTTCTTCCCAGTCCAACTCTCACATCCATACATGACCACAGGAAAAACCATAGCCTTGACTAGACGAACCTTTGTTGGCAAAGTAATGTCTCTGCTTTTGAATATGCTATCTAGGTTGGTCATAACTTTCCTTCCAAGGAGTAAGCGTCTTTTAATTTCATGGCTGCAGTCACCATCTGTAGTGATTTTGGAGTCGAGAAAAATAAAGTCTGACACTGTTTCCACTGTTTCCCCATCTATTTCCCATGAAGTGATTGGACCAGATGCCATGATCTTCGTTTTCTGAATGTTGAGCTTTAAGCCAACTTTTTCACTCTCCGCTTTCACTTTCATCAAGAGGTTTTTAGTTCCCCTTCACTTTCTGCCATAAGGGTAGTGTCATCTGCATATCTGAAGTTATTGATATTTCTCCTGGCAATCTTGATTCCAGCTTGTGTTTCTTCCAGTCCAGCATTTCTCATGATGTACTCTGCATATAAGTTAAATAAACAGGGTGACAATATACAGCCTTGACAAACTCCTTTTCCTATTTGGAACCAGTCTGTTGTCCCATGTCCAGTTTTAACTACTGCTTCCTGACCTGCATACAAATTTCTCAAGAGGCAGATCAGGTGGTCTGGTATTCCCATCTCTTTCAGAATTTCCACAGTTTATTGTGATACACATAGTCAAAGGCTTTGGCATAGTCAATAAAGCAGAAATAGACGTTTTTCTGGAACTCTCTTGCTTTTTCCATACAGAAGCTCAAATACAGTGCCCTCCCTTGTTACATGAACAATTAAAAACAATAGCCCTTTAAGCTTGGGATCACATTACTCCTCAAGGGGCACCTACAGGTAGCTATACTAAAATATTACAGGGTCCCAATGAAACATATGCTGATTTTTTTAGCTAGATTACAAAACTGCTATTTCCCATACTGTAATTGGAGAAGAAGCCAAAAGGCAACTAGAGAAATAACTTTCTTATGAAAATGCAAATCAGAAATGTCAAAAATCTATAGCTTCAATTCATTACACAGGGACTATTGTTGATTATTTGAAGGCTTGTCACAATCTAGGGTCAGAAACTCAAAAGATGAAAATCCTAGCTGAAACAATGGTTGCTGCTTTAAGAAAGGGAAATGATGGATGCTTTACATGTGGAGATAAGAACAATTTAAAAAGGGAATGCCCTAAGAAAGTTTATAAAAAACCTCCAAAAATCTGCCCTCACTGCCATAGAGGAATGCATTGGGCCAAAGATTGTAAGCTTAAAGTTGAAACTGAAGGGAGACCAATTCCAGGAAACTCCAAGCAGGGGACCCCACAGGTTCCCTTCAACAAAAACCAGTAGCAAATCCCATCTTTTCCCTCAAACCCTCAACATCCAGCAGTGCTGTCGTCGATATACCGGCCTTAAATTACTTTCTCCTTTACCCCCAGGCAGTCCCCTCTAGAATACCTACTGGACTTTTTGGACCTCTGACCCCACAAACCTGTGGTCTTTTACTTGGCCAATCTAGTTTGACTTCTAAAGGAATTACTGTTCACCCTGGAGTAATTGATTCTGATTATAAAGGAGAAATTCAAATTATGATGTCATCTCAGATTTTATGGCAATTCAAAAAAGGGGATAAAATAGCTCAATTATTCCTTTTACCTTATATTTCTATTAATTCCTCTAATGATGTACAGATGGGCAGATTTGGCAGTACAGATCAAAAACAGTCGTTTTGGACATCATTAGTATCTAAATTTGCCTGACCAACTATAAATATCAAAATTAATGGTAAAAGATTTTCTGGTCTCCTCGACACTGGATCTGATATTACTATTATTTCCAAACATTTATGGCCCAAATCCTGACCTGTACAAAAAATTTCTTGCCAAATTGCATGGCTTTCTCAAACCAAAGTACAAGAGATTAATCAGAGTACTCAAATGTATCCATGTGAGGGACCAGAAGGCCAATTTGCAACATTAAAACATTATGTGATAGATGCACCCCTTAATCTAATAGGAAGGGACTTACATATGCAATGGCAAACTCAGATATACATTCCACATTTTTCCTAAGGGCCACTTCTCATTTAACAAACAATACAATTATTAAAATAACTTGGAAGGATGACGAGCCTATTTGGACAGAGCAGTGACTCCTCACAAAAGAGAAATTACAGGCAGCTAAGGAACAAAGGTCCGTCTAGACAAGGCTATGGTTTTTCCAGTGTTCATGTATGGATGTGAGAGTTGGACTGTGAAGAAAGCTGAGTGCTGAAGAATTGATGCTTTTGAACTGTTGTGTTGGAGAAGACTCTTGAGAGACCCTTGGACTGCAAGGACATCCAACAAGTCCATTTGAAGGGAGATCAGCCCTGGGTGTTCTTTGGAAGGAATGATGCTAAAGCTGAAACTCCAGTACTTTGGCCACCTCATGCGAAGAGTTAACTCATTGGAAAAGACTGATGCTGGGAGGGATTGGGGGCAGGAGGAGAAGGGGATGACAGAGGATGAAATGGCTGGATGGCATCACTGACTCGATGTACGTGTGTTTGAGTGAACTCCCGGAGTTTGTGATGGACAGGGAGTCTTGGCGTGCTGCGATTCATGGAGTCGCAAAGAGTCAGACATGACTGAGCTACTGAACTGAACTGAACTGAAGGAACTTATAGATATACAACTAGAATTAAAGCATATTGAGGAATCTTATTCTCCTTGGAACTCTCCTATTTTTGTTATAAAAAAAATTTAACAAATGGCGTCTCCTAACGGCCGAGGGGAGCTACCCCATGTCTGAGGCCAGGGGTGATGGCCAAGAGTGCCAGGCTGTGACAGTTTAGGAGCGGCCCAGAGGAGCTATCACACTCCCAAGATCAGGGGCAGCGGCCAAGAAGAGCAACCCCACGTCCAAGGAGCAGTGGATGCACGGGCACAGGAGGGCCAAGAGGAGCTACTCTACATTCAAGGTCAGGAGGTGTGGTAGTGAGGAGATATGCCTCATCCAAGGTAAAAAGCAGCAGCTGCACTTTGCTGGAGGAGCTGTGAAGAGATACCCCACGTCCAGGAAAGAGAAACTCAAGTAAGACAGTAGGTGTTGCAAGAGGGCATCAGAAGGCAGACACACTGAAACCATAATCACAGAAAACTAGTCAATCTAATCACACTAGGACCACAGCCTTGTCTAACTCAGTGAAACAAATCCATGCCCTGTGGGGCCACCCAAGATGGGCGGGCATGGTGGAGACGTCTGACAGAATGTGGTCCACTGGAAAAGGGAATGGCAAACCACTTCAGCATTCTTTCCTTGAGAACCCCATGAACAGTATGAAAAGGCAAAATGATAAGATACTGAAAAAGTGACTCCCCAGGTCGGTAGGTGCCCAATATGCTACTGGAGATCAGTGGAAAAATAACTCCAAAAAGAATGAAGGGATACAATACCCAGTTGCAGATGTGACTGGTGATAGAACCATGGTCCGATGCTGTAAAGAGCAATATTGCATAGGAACCTGGAATGTTAGATCCATGAATCAAGCAAATCGGGAGTGGTCAAACAGGAGATGGCAAGACTGAATGTCGACATTCTAGGAATCAGTGAACTAAAATGGACTTGAATGGGTGAATTTAACTCAGATGACCATTATATCTACTACTATGGGCAGGAATCCCTTAGAAGAAATGGAGTAGCCATCATGGTCAAGAAAAGAGTCCGAAATGCAGTTCTTGGATGCAATCTCAAAAATTTCAGAAGGCTCTCTGTTCATTTTCAAGGCAAACCATTTAATATCACAGTAATCCAAGTCTATGCCCCAACCAGTACCACTGAAAAGGCTGAGGTTGAACGGTTCTGTGAAGACCTACAAGACCTTTTAGAACTAACACCCAAAAAAGATGTCCTTTTCATTATAGGGGACTGGAATGCAAAAGTAGGAAGTGAAGAAACACCTGGAGTAACAGGCAAATTTGCCCTTGGAGTATGGAATGAAGCAGGACAAAGGCTAATAGAGTTTTGCCAAGAGAACGCCCTGATCATATGAAACACCCTCTTCCAACAACACAAGAGAAGACTCTACACATGGACATCACCAGATGGTCAACACTGAAAACAGACTGCTTATATGCTTTGCAGCCAAAGATGTAGAAGCTGTATACAGTCAGCAAAAAAAGACCATGAATTGACTGTGGCTCAGATAATAAACTCCTTATTTCCAAATTCAGACTTAAATTGAAAAAAGTAAGGAAAACCACTAGACCATTCAGGTATGACCTAAATCAAATTCCTTATGATTATACAGTGGAAGTGAGAAATAGATTTAAGGGCCTAGATCTGACAGATAGAGTGCCTGATGAACTATGGACGTAGGATCGTGACATTGTACAGGAGACAGGGAACAAGACAATCCCTATGGAAAAGAAATTCAAAAAAGCAAAATGGCAGTCTGCAGAGCCCTTACAAATAGCTGTGAAAAGAAGAGAAGAGAAAAGCAAAGGAGAAAAGGAAAGATATAAGCATCTGAAGGCAGAGGTCCAAAGAATAGCAAGAAGAGATAAGAAAGCCTTCCTCAGCGATCAATGCAAAGAAATAGAGGAAAACAACAGAATGGGAAAGACTAGAGATCTCTTCAAGAAAATTAGAGATACCAAGGGGACATTTCATGCAAAGATGTGCTCGATAAAGGACAGAAATGGTATGGACCTAACAGAGGCAGAAGATATTAAGAAGAGGTGGCAAGAATACAGAGAAGAACTGTACAAAGAAGATCTTCATGACCCAGATAATCACGATGGTATGATCACTCACCTAGAGCCAGACATCCTGGAATGTGAAGTCAAGTGGGCCTTAGAAAGCATCACTACGAACAAAGCTAGTGGAGGTGATGGAATTCCAGTTGAGCTATTTCAAATCCTGAAAGATGATGCTGTGAAAGTGCTGTACTCAACATGCCAGCAAATTTGGAAAACTCAGCAGTGGCCACAGGACTGGAAAAGGTCAGTTTTCATTCCAATCCCAAAGAAAGGCAATGCCAAAGAATGCTCAAACTATGGCACAGTTGCACTCATCTCACACCCTAGTCGGAGAAGGCAATGACACCCCACTCTGGTACTTTTTCCTAGAAAATTACATGGATGGAAAAGCCTGGTAGGCTGCAGTCCATGGGGCCACTAGAGTCGGACACGACTGAGCAACTTCACTTTGACTTTTCACTTTCATGCACTGGAGAAGGATATGGCAACCCACTCAAATGTTCTTGCCTGGAGAATCCCAGTGACGGGGAAGCCTGGTGGGTGGCGTCTATGGGACTGCACAGAGTCGGACATGACTGAAGCGTCTTAGCAGCAGCAGCAGCACACGCTAGTAAAGTAATGCTCAAAATTATCCAAGCCAGGCTTCAGCAATACGTGAACTGTGAACTTCCAGATGTTCAAGCTGGTTTTAGAAAAGGCAGAGGAATCAGAGATCAAATTGCCAACATCTGCTGGATCATGGAAAAAGCAAGAGAGTTCCAGAAAAACATCTATTTCTGCTTTATTGACTATGCCAAAGCCTTGGACTGTGTGGATCACAATAAACTGGAAAATTCTGAAAGAGATGGTAATACTAGACCACCTGACCTGCGTCTTGAGAAACCTATATGCAGGTCAGGAAGCAACAGTTAGAAATGGACATGGAACAGCAAACTGGTTCCAAACAGGAAAGGAGTACGTCAAGGCTGTATGTTGTCACCTTGCTTATTGAACTTATAGGCAGAATACATCATGAGAAACGCTGAGCTTGAAGAAGCACAAGCTAGAATAAAAATTGTCGGGAGAAATATCAATAACCTCATATATGCAGATGACACCACCCTTATGGGAGAAAGTGAAGAGGAACTAAAAACCTCTTGATGTAAGTGAAAGAGGAGAGTGAAAAAGTTGGCTTAAAGCTCAACATTCAGAAAACGAAGATCACGGCATCTGGTCCCATCACTTCATGGGAAATAGATGGGGAAACAGTGTCAGACTTTATTTTTCTGGGCTCCAAAGTCACTGCAGATGGTGATTGCAACCATGAAATTAAAAGACACTTACTCCTTGGAAGGAAAGTTATGACCAACCTAGATAGCATACTCAAAAGCAGAGACATTAGTCTTCCAACAAAGGTCCATCTAGTCAAGGCTATGGTTTGTCCAGTGGTCATGTATGGATGTGAGAGTTGGACTGTGAAGAAAGCTGAGTGCTGAACAATTGATGGTTTTGAACTGTGGTATTAGGGAAGACTCCTGAGAGTCTCTTGCACTGCAAGGAGTTCCAACCAGTCCATTTAAAGGAGATCAGTCCTGGGTGTTCTTTGGAAGGAATGATACTAAAGCTGAAACTCCAGTACTTTGGCCACCTCATGCAAAGAATTGACTCATTGGAAAAGACTCTGATACTGGGAGCGATTGGGGGCAGGAGGAAAAGGGGACGACAGAGGATGAGAAGGCTGGATGGCATCACCGACTCAATGGTCATGAGTCTGAGTGATCTCCGGGAGTTGGTGATGGACAGGAAGGCCTGGCGTGCTGCAATTCATGGTGTCGCAAAGAATCGGACACAACTGCGCTACTGAACTGACTGACTGAACTGAACATACCTTAGAAAAGTTAATGCATATATGAAACCTATGGTTGCATTAGAACCAGGAATCCCATCATCTACCACTATTCCTCAAAATTGGCATATTATTATTATTGATTTACAAGTTTGCTTTTTTAATATACTTTTACACCCTTTAGACCAAGAGAGATTCACTTTTTCTCTCCCTTATCCTAATCATATTGGACCTCATAAACGGTGCCAATGGACTGCACTGCCGCAAGGGATGATGAATTCTCCCACCATGTGTCTGTACTATGTAGCCAAAGCCCTTGAGTCTGTGAGAAAGCAATTTCCTAACTTTCTTGTTATTCACTATATGGATGATATATTGTTTTCAGCTCCATCTATCTTAGAAACTCAACACATGTTTGATATAGCTCAACTATGCTTTCAAAAACTCTGGGTTAATCATTGCCCCTGAAAAAACTCAAACCTCTACCTTACCATTACTTGGGGTTTGTTGTTAAGAGACAACATATTACTCCCCAGCTAACTCAGATCTGTACTGATAAATTATCAACCTTAAATGATTTTCAAAATCTCTTAGGTGATATTAACTGGATTAGACCTTCTTTAGGCATTGCTAATTATCAACTGAATAACCTATTTAATACTTTAAAAGGAGAGCCTGATTTAAATAGCCCTCGTTCACTTTCTCAAGAGACATGAGAAGAACTCTATTTGGTGCAAAATAAATTACAAAAACAATTTTTTACTCACATCAAACTAAATTTACCTCTAGAATTGTTTATATTCCCCTCTCTTCATTCTCCCACAGAACTTCTTGCCCAACAAGAACACCCAGTAGAATGGATCCATACCTGTTTTAGGTGAATAAAGTCACTTACACCCTACTTTGATTTAATTGTTCTAATCATTATCAATGGAAGAAATAGGACTAAAACTCTAATTGGCTCCGATCCTCATAAAATTATACCTATCAATCTCAATTTGAGAATGCATTACAAACTTCTCCAGATTTCCAAATAGCTTTCTGGAATATTTTGGAGAAATTTCATTTCATTATCCTTTTGGTAAGCTGTGGAATTTCTTCAAAAATACTGAATTTATTATTTCTCGCATTATCAGCTCACAGCCTATACCACAGGGTGAGGTTTTTTATATAGATGGGAATAAAAACGCCAAAGCTTCATTCTGGTCTCTTAAGGAATATAAAGTCTTTTATACTAAATTTCATTCTGCTCAACAAATGAATTATATGCTCTTATTCAAGTTATTTGCCTGCATCCTTAACCCATGGCTCAGAAGGTGAAGCGTCTGTCTGCAATGCAGAAGACCTGCATTCGATCCCTGGGTCGGGAAGATCCCCAGGCAAAGGAAATGGCAACCCAGTCCAGTACTATTGCCTGGAAAATCCCATGGATGGAGGAGCCTGGTAGGCTACAGTCTATGGAGTCACAAAAAGTCGGACACGACTGAGTGACTTCACTTTCACTTTACCCCATTAATATAGTCTTTGACTCTATTCTGTTTTTGTATTAAAAAAAAATATAGAAACCTCCATCATAAACTCCAATCAACCTATTATTCAACAACTCTTTTTCAAACTACAATCTGTTGTTAGAAACCGCAATTCTCCCATTTATGGTACACATATTCGAGCACATTCTTGTCATCCTGGCCCAATGACTTATGGTAATGAGCAAGCTGATAAACTGGTTTCCTTTGCTAGTCCAGAGGAACAGCATGCTCTGTTGCATAACAATGCTGGCTCCCTTCACCAGCTATGGAAAATCCCATACCATCAGGCTAAAGAAATTATTAGTAATTGTTTACTTGTATACACCTACATCTTTGACCCATCACACAAGGTATTAATCCTCGCTGTTTGCAACCCAATGAACTATGGAAAATGGATGTAACTCATTCCTGAACTCTCTCCATCTTCTTTCTTGCATGTCTGTATCCACACTAATTATTCTTTTATTTGGGCCACACCTCTTCACCGTGAGGCTACACAAAATGTTAAAACTCACTTATTAGCTTGTTTTGTTGTAATGGGAATTCCTAGTTCTATAAAAACAAACAATGGCCCTGCCTGTTAGGAAGCATTTAACAGTAGGCTTCCTGTGTGCTGTTTTGGATCTGTCAAGAATTCTCTGTTCCTTATTAATTCCTGAAGCTTCTCCTGGGGCTGAGGAATCCAAGCATTTCCTTTGTTAGTTTTTCAATATGGTGATGAATACCCTCTTCCTTTTTATGAACCATATTGTAAAGTGATTATTTACAACTCTCTCTCTCTTTAATGTGGATCACCTATGTTTTGTAAGTCTGGAAATTTAATCTTTATCTTTGCTTAGAATAAATACCTTGTAAGACAGTATATATGCCCACACCATGTTGATTAAAACACCTTTGCTCCATCAGAGCTTTGGTCCCCATGTCTTCTCTCTCCCTCTCTTTCGTTCTCTCTCTCAGGCTAATTCCTTGGGGCGCAGAGGCCCTCTGGGTTCACTTTCCTGACCAGGCTTCTAAGACCCTCTTGAGAAGGCACTCTGTGCCTTCACCCGATTGAGAGGGTGCCTGAGGCCTCCACAAACAGAACAAGCCCCTTGTTAGGGACTTTATTGGCTTTCTGTGTAAACCAAGGAATATCAGCCTCTTTCTCTCTCCTTTACTTTCTTATTGGTCGACTCTGGACCACCAGATTCTGGTCCATTAAAGGACTTCAACACCTGCCTATATTTCTGGACACTGTAAACAGTTTTTGCAATATTTTTCTATTAAACATATTACAGGTATTCCTTATAATCCATGGACACTAGGCATAGTCAAATGAGCACATCACAAACTAAAGTTGCAAATAAAACAATTTAAAAAGGGGGAATACAACACTACTGTCTTCCTTATCTAAAGCGGACTTTACTAGATTCCAACATAAGATATTTTCTAAACCTATCAGTTGAATTCAATTCAGTCACTCAGTTGTGTCCGACTCTTTGTGACCCCATGAATCACAGGCAGCAGGCCTCCCTGTCTATCACCAACTCCCAGAGTTCACTCAAACTCATGTCCATTGAGTCAGTGATGCCATCCAACCATCTCATTTTCTGTCATCCCCTTCTCCTCCTGCCCCCAATCTCTCCCAGCATCAGGGTCTTTTCCAATGAGTCAACTCTTCGCATAAGGTGGCCAAAGTATTGGAGTTTCAGCTTTAGCATCAGTCCTTCCAATGAACACCCAGGACTGATCTCCTTCAGAATGGACTGGTTGGATCTCCTTGCAGTCCAAGGGACTCTAAGGGTCTTCTCCAACACCACACTTCAAAAGCATCAATTCTTCGGCACTCAGCCTTCTTCATAGTCCAACTCTCACATCCATACACGACCACTGGAAAAACCATAGCCTTGACTAGACAGACCTTTGTTGGCAAAGTAATGTCTCTGCTTTTCAATATGCTATCTAAGTTGGTCATAACTTTCCTTCCAAGAAGTAAACGTCTTTTAATTTCATGGCTGCAATCACCATCTGCAGTGATTTTGGAACCCCAAAAAATAAAGTCTGACACTGTTTCCACTCTTTCCCCATCTATTTGCCATGAAGTGATGGGACCAGATGCCATAACCTTAGTTTTCTGAATGTTGAGCTTTGAGCCAACTTTTTCACTCTTCTCTTTCACTTTCATCAAGAGGCTTTTTAGTTCCTCTTCACTTTCTGCCCTAAGGATGGTGTCATCTGCGTATCTGAGATTGTTGATATTTATCTGGCAGTCTTGAATCCAGCTTGTGCTTCTTCCAGCCCAGTGTGTCTCATGATGTACTCTGCATATAACTATTGTTAATAAAACTTTATTTGTTTTAATTTTTTTAAACTTACCACAGGGAGATATCTTAACAAGAGCAGAAAGGCATTTCAAAGAAATGAAAGACACTTTTCTTCCTCTGCCCATTTGGTACCAAGACAGGTTAACAAAACAATGGAAATCTGGGAAACTAATCTTTCAGGGAAGGGGGTATGCTTTTATTTCCCCAGATGGATCCAACGAACTCACATGGCTTCCTCTTAGGAAGATTCCACCCAAGGGGGCCCCTGGTCTTCAAAATGGAGATGAGACAACAAGGACTCTAAGAGGAAGAAATTCCAGTATGGGCCATGGCAGCTCTAAAAATCTCCAGGAAGCATCGCCCTTGGCGGCATCACCCTTATGATCTCCCCACTTGGGGACAAATAAAAACCCTTACTAATCGAGCAGAAAATTTGTTCTCTCAACAGCAATTGCCTTGGAGTCCTGAGTACATTCTCCTGGCAATGCTCAGTCTCTTGACCTGTACTTCCCCCCACTTGAGCTAATACCCAACCCCCCTCTATTGCAGGTCGTAGAATGGACAAAAAAAAGACCAATCATATCAAACAATGACTCCACCCATATGATGCCTCCCTGGAATGTGAAAGGGCCCTTCACACCCTGGGGAGGAGGGAAAACTAATTAACATTTCTTTAGGTTATGAAGTCCTTCCCTTGTGCATGCGCTCAGCAGAATTGAGCATAAACATCAGCCATCAAATGGGCTTTTGCCCTGCCTCCCAAAAAGGATTTTTGGACTTTTCTTAGACTATTACTGCCCTTTCTTTGTCTGTGAACCATGTTTATACTACTGAGATTTTAGGGAAAGTGTTAGGGAAAGAACAAAGAACGTTACTTATAAGAACTTCACATATACTCCTGTTCATTGGGACTAATGTCAAGCCAAATCAGGAAAATTAATATTTGTGGCTAATTATTTAATTGTTGATTGGGGGTCCCATGGCATGTGGTTATTTAACTGCTCAGAAGAGGTTAACAGCATGGTGGGTGACTATGCTTTGCAAAAGGCATGGAAGGTCACTGACACTATGATGGAACATTACCATGAAAAAGGACTTCTTGGGTGGCTTGATGGTGGATTAGCTCCACCCTGTCCTAGGATCGTCCTCAATAAACAGAGTGGGCCTGAACAATGGGGCATTTGGAAACTTGCTGCGAGCATCGAGCACTGAAGAATTTGGAACTTGGACCAGACATTTCACAGGGAACAGTCATGGTCATAGTAACTATTTCTTTCACTATAAACAGTCATATTTTATACAAGTCTATGTCCCATTCCTTTTGTTATAGCCATAGGAAATTTACAATTTAATAAGCCTTTACGTTCTGTAACTTGTATTAATTGAGAACTATATACTTGTCTTAACTCTTCTCTCTTTAAGAAATGATTCCCTTTTGATTCTTCGATCTCGACATAATTTGTGGTCCAACGACCTGGGAAGAAGGTCCCATGGCTGGACTTGCTTCCAGATTACATCAATTTTGTGTTACTCTTGATTCATTTTAATCATAGTGACTACAACTGTGTACAAATCAAATTTCACTTTACAAATATAATAAAATAGGGGGAATCGTGAGGAAGCATTTAAAAGGAGGCTTCCTGTGTGCTGTTTTGGATCTGTCAGGAATCCTCTGTTCTATATTAATTCCTGAATATTAAGGAATTAGGAGGAGAGGCAAGCCTCTCCAGGGGCTGAGGAATGCAGGCATTCCCTTCGTTAGTTTTTCAATACGGTGATAAGTACCCTCTTCCTTCTTATAAACCATATGGTAAAAGTGATTATTTCTCTTTAATATGTATCACCTATGTTTTGTAAGTCTGAAATTTTAATCTAAATCTTTGCTGAGAAAAACTACCTTGTAAGACAGTATATATGCCCACACCATATTGATTAAAACACCTTTGCTCCATCAGAGCTTTGGCCCCCGGGTTTTCTCTCTCCCTCTCTTTCTTTCTCTCCTCTCTCTCTCAGGCTAATTCCTTGGAGTGCAAAGGCCTTCTGGGTTCACTTTCCTGCCTGGGCTTCTAAGACCCTCTTGAGAACGCACTCTGTGCCTTTACCCCATTGAAAAAGCGCCTGAGGCTTTCAAGAACAGAGTAAGCCCCATGTCAGGGACTTTACTGGTTTTCTGTGTAAACCAAGGAATATCTTATTTTGACTTTCTTATCGTCAACTGTGGATCACCAGGTTCCAGTCCATTAAAGGACCTCAACACATCCGTGCTGCCCCTTGTGAAGACAGGGAGCAGGTAAGAGACCCAGGGCTCTCTTGCTAAACTCAGATGCATGCACTTTCCCACGGAAAAAGCATGCTTCAGGGCCTCCAGATCCTGATGTTTTAAGCAATTGACATGCCACTACCCAGGACACACATGCCAGCCATATATCACGAGTGGTCAGAAACAGATCCTCCCTTGTGGGATGCAGACAAGGGTCCCAGAGGACCACAGGGGACCCAGAGGGATGAGTGCATCTGATGGTGTGGCAAGGACTAGGGGTGTCCTTGTGGCAGCCGGGCAAGTGGGAGTACCGAGAGCCTGTGAAGATATCTGTCCCAGTGTCCTTGGTCTGCCCGAGGCTAACGCTGCTACTCGAGATTCTTCCTTGCCCCGCATGTGGCATGACTGGCTCCTTGGTCTAAAGCAGATGATGAACCACCGCCAGATGCCCATCATGGTCAGCGAACAAGATGAAGACTTGCTTAGCTTCATGATGGTTTTGAAGGGCAGGGAGGGAGCCTGAGGACAGGTAGGTGGGGGAGCTGGGCAGGCAAGTGGAGGTGGGGGGATCCTATGACCCGGATGCGTGTGTTCGGTGTAAGCCTTAGGAAAGGAAAAATGGAAGATGTTGATGCCTGCCTGGCAGGCAAGCTGAGGACCCTAGAAGCTTGCACCTTCACCTTTTCTGTCCTCCTGGTACTGGTAGGTGCAGGAATTAGGACATCCCCAGTCCTGCTGCAAGCAAGTATTTTCCTTTCAGGACAAACATACTTAAGGAACAAAGAGATTGTTAAGGAGAACCACTTTGGCAGTGCTGGTACGACTTGGCTCCCAGGGCAGTGGGAGTGGGTGGGAGAGGGAGGTTGATGCTTCTGCTACCTGAATCTTCCCTGTCTCCCCTGTCCTCCTTCAGGATATAGGTCATGTACTTCCTCTCCAGTCCACTGGTTCTGTGATGATGAATGGGGATCTCCCAGCCTCAGGCTGGACACCAGTAGCCTGAACTTCATTAACTGGTTGTTGGGCCACAACTGTCCAGGATGGAACAGGATTGCTGAGGTAGGGTCTCTCTGGGCCCCAGAATGGGCAACTGGTGTTGGGGTTCTTGGCTGCCCATGTCAGGGCTCGGGGCCTGATGTGCCCCATGCTGACCTCCCTCGTGCAGCCAGCAGATCCCTGGCGAGGGGCTGTGGGTCAATCCCATGCAGTACTACCCCCAGGAGGAAGGTCCTCCCATGAGATGTAAATGATGAGACACAGAGAATGTGAGGGGATCAGGAGGTTAGGCCTGAAAGCAGATCCGTGGAGAGGCCAGGACCCTCTCCTTTCCCCAGTGGGGAAGAAGCTCAGGCTCATGCAGCCTGGATGTAGAGCCTGGATTCAGGTCATACGGGTAGCAGGTGACAGGCTAAGACTGGAGGCTTGGGGACTTCATTTGCCCAAGTCTCATTCAGAGCAGCTCTGCTTACAACAGGTGAGACCCAGGTGATTCTCCCAGAGGCAGGGTGAATTAATCACCTTTGTCAACATCATCCTTCCCTGGGTCCTGCTGTTCATGGAGACCCTGGGTCTTCTTTGGTGTGAGCCTGAGTATTCAGGGTGCCAGGGCCCTGAGACCTGCTGGTGCACTGGGGCTGTCGGGGATGTCACAGGCAGCAGGTGGCCCACCATGTGAGGAGGCGGCCTTCTTCAGCAGGGAGGCAGTGGAGAAAGGAGTGACCCTGGAGGACAGAGAGTTGGTGGCAAGTGTTCCAGCTGCTGGTGGAAGACATCATTGTGGAGGTGGAAGTGGTGGCAGAGGAGGAGCAGGAGAAGGTGTCCTCACAGAATGGCAGGAGAAGCTGGAGGAACAGGGCTATGATCATCCAAGGACAGGAGCTCTAGTGACCAGCCTCCACTGGAGGTGCTGGAGGCGTTAGCAGCCCTGCAGGTGGAGTTGAGCTCTGCGAATTAGAAAGACCCCAAAGTCACATCCAACACTTGGCCTCTCAGCACCATCACATAGGCAGAGGTGCAAAAGACTTCAGAGGCTTCAGGCACAGGTGGTGGGAACAGACTCAGAGCTACTTTTTAAGTCATGCAGGGCAGGACATTCAGGTGAGTGAAGACCTGAGCGAGTTTCCTATTAAAAACAAAACAAAACAAAAAAACAGAGTGTCTGGGGAACAGACGGGCTTTGCTGGAGCAGAGCCCAAGGGTGCTGGGAGTCCTGACTCAGAATCCCTTTATGCCTCTCTCCTGTCTCTGCCTCCTAATCCACTTAACCCCCAGTCTGCAGACTGACACCACCTGTCCTGTGCATCTTCACACTCAGACCGTTCATTCAGTGACAGATGTTTGTTTAGCACCTGCCTCTGGCCAGGTCATGTTCCAAGTATGAGACGGCCATGAGGAGACAAACAATAACCCCAGTCCTTGCGGAGCAGAAATTCTACCAGAGGCCAAGTGAACCTCTCCTGTGGCCGTCACCTCTGGCCTCGCCCTCCTCAGCTCACTGCCCACCCTGCTGGAGCTCCAGCCCATGGATGCAGTTCAGTCTGAGCACCTCTCTGGACTCACCACCCATCAGCCTCTGCCACCCCATGCCCTATGTCCTTCTCAGCATGTACCACCATCTAAAATGGCCTCCTTGACAACTACATCACCTCAGTGTACCTGGGTATGGTACGTCCTCAGTGAAGGAAGGTCCCATCTGCCGTCATGCCCTTTCTGTTGAGTTCCCACCACAGATTTCTGTCACGTCAGCCTGGAGAGACTCTCCAGACGTGTGCAGAGCACACGTTTCAGTGGGGCCTGTGTGGGTGGACCCACTTGGGTCGCTCCAGTGGTCAGGGTAGGTAGGGACCTCCCAGCACCGGCTTGGATATGACTGGCAGGCAGACCAGCTTCCTTCTTCCAGGAACCAAAACCAGGAGAGTCTCATCACTGCTCAGGGTTGTGGCTGCCCAGGAAGGACTCTTAGTTCCACGGTCCTGAGCATCCTGTGGCCTGTTACATGCTTTACCTGTGTGATCTCAACTCGCTCAGGCAGAACACTTTGGGCTACATGCTTGAAAGAATCACCTGGAATGTTTTCAGTTCAATTCAGTCACTCAGTCCAGTCACTCAGTAATGTCCAACTCGTTGCGACCCCATGGACATGCATGCCAGGCCTCCCTGTCCATCACCAACTTCCTGAATTTACTCAAACTCATGTCCATTGAGTCGGTGATGTCATCAAATCATCTCATTCTCTATCATCCCCTTCTCCTCCTGCCTTTAATCTTGCCCAGCATTAGAGTCTTTTCCAATCACTCAGTTCTTTGCATTAGGTGGCCAAAGTATTGGAGTTTCAGCTTCAGCATCAGTCCTTACAATGAATATTCAGGTCTGATCTCCTTTAGGATGGACTGGTTGGATCTCCTTGCAGTACAAGGGGCTCTCAAGAGTCATCGCCAAGACCACAGTTCAAAAGCATCAATTCGTTGGCACACTGCCATCTTTGTAGTCCAACTCTCACATCCATACATGACCACTGGAAAAACCATAGCCTTGACTAGACGAACCTTTGTTGGCAAAGTAATGTCTCTAGTTTGTAATATGCTGTCTAGGTTAGTCATAACTTTTCTTCCAAGGAGTAAGCATCTTTTAATTTCATGGCTGCAATCACCATCTGCAGTGATTTTGGAGCCCCTCAAAATAAAGTCTGTCACTGGTTCCACTGTTTCCCCATCTAATTGCCATGAAGTGATGTGACCTTAGTTTTCTGAATGTTGAGTTTGAAGCCAACTTTTTCACTCTCCTCTCTCACTTTCATCAAGAGGCTCTTTAGTTTTTCTTCACTTTCTGCCATAAGGGTAATGTCTTCTGCACATCTGAGGTTACTGATATTTCTCCAAGAATTCTTGATTCCAGAGTGCGCTTCATCCAGCCTGGCATTTTCTGTGATGTACTCTGCATATAAGTTGAATAAGCAGGGTGACAATATACAGCCTTAATTACTCCTTTCCCAATTTGGAACCAGTCTCTTGTACCATGTCTGGTTCTAACTGTTGCTTCTTGACCTGCATACAGGCTTCTCAGGAGGTAGGTAAGGTGGTCTGGTATACGAATCTCTAAGAAGTTTTTACTTTGTTGTGATTCTCACAGTCAAAGGCTTTCATGTAGTAAACAAAGCAGACATTTTTCTGGAACTCTCTTGCTTTTTTGATGATCCACCGGATGTTGGCAATTTGACCTCTAGTTCCTCTGCCTTTTCTAATCCCAGCTTAAACATCTGGAAGTTCTCAGTTCACATACTGTTGAAGCCTGGCTTGGAAAAGTTTAAGCACTACTTTGCTAGCATGTGTGATGACTGCAATTGTGCGATAGTTTGAACATTCTTTGGCATAGCCCTTCTTTGAAATTGGAATGAAAACTGACGTTTTCCAATGCTTTGGCTGTTTGCCAAACAGGTGTGTGTACGCCTCTTTGTGGTCACCTCCAAAAAACACAAGCCCCACCAAATCTCATGGCATTTACATCTCAAACACACACTTTCTGGTTACCTCCAAAGCAGCTGTAATCAATGCACAATCCTTCAGGCTCAAATTGACCAGGCTCACTATCCAATCATTAGAATATGCAGGTTAGGGAGAAGAAAAAGGACCCCATACCCAGAGCAATACAACCTGTCAGGCCACGTCAGGCCGCCTGTAAACACAGAAGGCCCTTACTTTTATTTGTTGCATAAAATCTGTTCTGTGTACACATCACTGTGGTGTTTAATACAATGATGGGTTTCACCCGGTGTGCTCAGCCTTGTCTGTCCCCTCATTTCTGCAGAGCCCTGACCCTATGCTGTCAGTGTGTGGGGTGTTGCACCTTGGGGGTCAAGGGCCAGAGCAGGGGGGTGGGGGTAACTGTGCCACAAGGGGTCACCTCGGGCTGTCAATCCCAACCAAGAGTTCGTCATGCCTGAGGCACCTCCACCAGGTCTGTTCCAGCTTCCAGCAAATCCTGACCAGGAAGGAAAACAAACTGCCCTGGTTGAAGGACCTGGGAGGTGGTGGGGCTCCTCCTGCACTATTAGTGGGCCCACCCAGGTCTTTTCCTACTACCCAGATCTGGCCCCAAGCCCCTTCCCAGATCCTGCCTCTCCTCCCCGTCCATCCTGATCTCCTCCCAGTCTGCGCTGTGCCCCTTCCCTTGTCCTGCATCCCCTCCCCTTACAGATGCTCTCCACTGTCCTGATCTCCCTGTCCACGCCCCTTCCCTTGTCCTATGCCCCTCCAGGTCCATCTGCCCAGCACTCCACTGCCACATCCCCGAGCCCTGACCCTCCTACCTCACCCTGATTCCCAGCCCTAGGCTGCAGGGCCACTCCACTTTCACCCCTCCCAGTCCTGATGCCCTCCACTGTCCCGAGGAGTCTCCATGGCCCCACAGGTCTGTGCACCACCATCGCTATGTTGACCCCCTAACTACCACCCAGAACCCTGCTGGCACTCCCTGAGTGGGCACCTTCTGTTCTTCCCGGGGATTCACAGGACATGTGGCCCCTGGCACTTGCCAGGGCAGGGTAGTAAGGTTAGAACAACCCACTTTATTTAAATTTGTAAATAAGTACACTTACTCATAGAGAAAATCTGTTCATGTCAGACATAAAGTGATTACTGCTTGTGGGTGGACATGGAGCTTCTCTCCCTTCTCTGGGATTACCTAAGGACAGTGAAGCAGTGTAGCCTTGGTTCCTGGACACTTCCCTGCTGCACAGCCATCTAGGCCCTGCTCACCCAGGTCCCAGTCAGGCCCCTGAGCACACAGACCCAGGAGACCATGCGGGGACCCCTCTGCAGTGCCCCCTCCTCTCGCCAGGTGCACAGACCTGGATGACTGCTGCCCTGTGCTCCTGAAACCAGGACAGATGAAGGCACTCACTTGCAAGCTGTCCTTTGACACTGAGGGCTACTGGCAGAAGAGGGGCCAGGAGAGCTTCTACCCATACGTGGGCATGAGGGCCAGATGGATGGAGCCCTGAGATGCACTGTGACTCGCAGGGCTTTCCTGCCCACCCCAATCCCAATGGGCAGCTGCTCTGAGCTCCTACCCTTGGCCACATCACACCTGAGCCACCCCACCCCTATGTCAGGCTGACTCAGCTCCTGCGGACATAGGCTCACCCGAGCCCCTCAAGCTACCTGTCCCCTTCACCCAACCTGTTCAGGGTGTCCTAATCCTTGGGAACCTTCAGGCCCAGGAGCCCCTCAAACCGAGTGCTTCTGCTGGGGATGCCCGAGACCCACCCATAGTGCCCTAGCTGGTTCTGGGGATCTTGTTCCCCAATTCCAGCCCTGGGATGCTGGGCCCAAGGGAGCACTGGGCCAGGCTGTGTGCACGCTCAGCGCTCTGTCTGCCTGCAGGTCATTTTCACCATCACAAAGGAGACCTACAAGTTCCATGGGCTAACACTGCTGAGCACGTGGTCTTACACCACATACCAAGGGAGCTAATGGCTGACCGGCAGACAGCCTGTGAGCCTGGACATGGCACCACGGCAGACCAAGCCACCCCCAAGCAGTAGGGGGGGTGTGTTCTTCATGGGAAGCAGGGTCACACTTTCCCTGGGACATTCTTGTCCCATGTCACATGGGCAGGAGTCACTCAGCATCAATAAAGTTGCTGCTGGCCCCTGCAAGTTAGCTATGGTCACAAGGTAAGCTCGACAGTGGCTGCCCCAGGGGGATGGAGGGGGAAGGTGTGAGCACAGGGATGGGCTAGGGGGACTACTGGGGGTCCTGGGGGCACTTCTCCACACAACCACACAAGGACATGCAGTTCACATGAAAAAAATAAAGTCTTCCATTGTTTCCCCATCTATTTGCCATGAAGTGATGGGACTGGATGCCATGATCTTAGTTTCGTGAACGTTGAGCTTTAAGCCAAGTTTTTCACTCTCCTCTTTCATTTTCATCAAGAGGCTCTTTAGTTCTTCTTCACTTTCTGCCATAAGGGTGGTGTCAAATGCATATTTGAGGTTATTGATACTTCTCCCCGCAGTCTTGATTCCAGATTCTGCTTCATCCAGGCCAGTGTTCCTCAGGATGTACTCTGCATATAAGTTAAATAATCTGGGTGAAAAAATATAGCCCTGATGTACTCCTTTTCCTATTTGGAACCAGAATGCTATTCCATGACCAGTTCTAACTGTTGCTTCCTGACCTGCATGCGGATATCTCAAAAGGCATGTCAGGTGGTCTTGTATTCCAATCTCTTTCAGAATTTTCCACAGTTTATTGTATCCAAATGGTCAAAGGCTTTAGCATAGTCAATAAAGCAGAAATATTTTTTTCTGAGTTTATTGCTTTGTTGATGATCCAGGGGATGTTGGCAATTTTATCTCTGGTTCCTCTGCCTTTTCTAAAATCAGCTTGAACAACTGGAAGTTCATGGTTCTCATAGTAGTGAAGCCTGGACTAGAGAATTTTGAGCATTACTTTGCTAGCGTGTGCAATGAGTGTAATTGTGTAATAGTTTGAGCATTCTTTGACATTGCCTTTCTTTGGGATTGGAATGAAAACTGACCTTTTCCAGTCCTGTGGCCACTGCTGAGTTTTCTAAATTTGCTGGCATATTGAGTGCAGCACTTTCACAGCATCATCTTTCAGGATTTGAAATAGCTCAACTGGAATTCCATCACCCCCACTAGTTTTGTTTGTAGTGATGCTTCCTAAGGCCCAGTTGGCTTCAGATTCCAGGATGTCTGACTCTAGGTGAGTGATCACACCATTGATTTTCTGGGTCATGAAGACGTTTTTTTGCACAGTATTTCTGTGTATCCTTGCCCCCTATTCTTAATATCTTCTGCTTCTCTTAGGTCCATAACATTTCTGTCCTTTATTGAGCCCATTTTTGCATTAAATGTTCCCTTTGTATCTCTGATTTTCTTGAAGAGGTCCCTAGCCTTTCCCATTCTATTGTCTTCCTCTATTTATTTGCACTGATCACTGAGGAAGGCTTTCTTTTATCTTCTTGCTATTCTTTGGAACTCTGCATTCAAAGGGTATATCTTTTCTTTTCTCCTTAGCTTTTCACTTCTCTTCTTTTCACAGCTATCTGTAAGGCCTCCTCAGACAACCATTTTGCCTTTCTGCATTTCTTCTTCTTGGGGATGGTCTTGGTCATTGCCTCCTGTACAGTGTCACGAACCTCCGCCCATAGTTCATCAGGAACTCTGTCAGATGTAGTCCCTGAAATCTATTTCTCACTTCCACTGTATAATTGTAAGGCATTTGATTTAGGTCATACCTGAATTATCTAATGGTTTTCCCTACTTTCTTCTATTAAAGTCTGAATTTGGCAATAAGGAGTTCATGATCTGAACCACAGTCAGCTCCTGGTCTTGTTTTGCTCACTGTATGGTTGCTTCTCCATGGTCGGCTGCAAGAATATAATCAATTTGATTTCGGTGTTGATCATGTGTAAAGTCTTCTTTTGTTGTTAGAAGAGAGTGTTTGCTATGACCAGTGTGTTCTCTTTGCAAAACACTATTGGCATTTGCCCTGCTTCATTCTGTACTCCAATGCCACATTTGCCTGTTGCTCCAGATGTTTCTTGACTTCCTACTTTTGCATCTCAGTCCTTTATAATGAAAAGAACATCTTTTTTGGGTGTCAGTTCTAAAACTTTTTGTAGGTCTTCACAGAACCATTCAACTTCAACTTCTTCAGTATTACTGGTCAGGGCACAGACTTTGATTACTATGATGCTGAATGGTTTGCCTTGGAAACGAACAGAGATCATTCTGTCATTTTTGAGATTGCATCCAGGCACTGCATTTTGGACTCTTGTTGACTATGATGGCTACTCCATTTCTTCAAGGGGACTCTTGCCCACAGTAGTAGATATCATCTGAATTAAATTCACCCATTCCAGTCCATTTTAATTTGCTGATTGCTAAAATGTTGACGTTCACTCTTGCCATCTTCTGTTTGACCACTTCCAATTTGCCTTGACTCATCTACCTAACATTCCAGGTTCCCATGTAATATTGCTCTTTACAGTATTCGACCATGTTTCCATCACGAGTCACATCCACAACTGGGTGTCATTTTGCTTTGGCTCTGTCTCTTCATTCTTTCTGGAGTTCTCCACTAATCTCCAGTAGCATATTGGACACCTACTGATCTGGGGAGTTCATCTTTCAGTGCCCTATCTTTTTGTCTTTCATCCTATTCATGGGGTTCTGAAGACAAGAATACTGAAGTGGCTTGCTGTTCTCTTCTCTAGTGGCCCACGTTTTGTTAGAACTCTCCACCTCGACCTGTCCCTCTGGCACAGCCCTACACGGCATGGCTGATAGTTTCATTGAGTTAGACAAGCTGTGGCCCATGTGATTAGACCACTCCTTACCTTGAACATGGGGTATCTCCTCACAACCACCACTCCTGGCCTTGGGTATTTGGTATCTCCTCGTGGCCCCCGCTCCTCATCTTGGACATGGGGTATCTCCTCTCAGCTGCTTGCCTCTCCAGCACCACACAGCCACTGCTCACTGCTGATGCTGTGTGGTGGAAATAAAACTGAAAGTTCTGGGATAAACGTGCCAATTACAGAACACATTTAATCCAGCTTTCTACAAAACACCAGTGACAACAATACTTCACATTTGTTTCACACTTTACTTTATATCATGTTTTTTTTTTTTTTTTTTGTAGTCTTTTCAGTGCTGCTTTCTAATAACCCATTTCACTTGTTTTTCAATAAATCTTCTGGGCTCCTTCTTCAGAAGTTCTGGTCTGGCCTCTGGCCCTGGGACCAACGTAGGTCCCTCAGCTCCTTTGAGCCAGATTAACCCCAGCCTCTTGCTCCCACTTTCCAGGGTTGTAGCGAGTCGTTAAGAGCACTCCATCCCTCCCACACACCTGCAAGCAGACAGCTGTGTCTAGAGCTCAGCAAGTACCACAGTCTAGATCCCAGGGCTCCTGGCAAATGTGGGGCAGGACAGACAGAGGGCAGGGAGATGGGTGCTGGGCAGTGTCCATGGACAGGCTTGGGAGCCATGATTCCTGACTAGACCTCGCATAAACTTGAAGCTTTCTGATCCTCATCCTCTCCTCACAGGCCTATTCATCCCTGTGTCCTCAGAGGTCTCTGCCCATGTGCTCTTTTCCCAACCGGGATTTTATTTTTGGGGGCCTGGGAAATCCCATGGACAGAGGGGCCTGTTGGGTCACAGTCCGTAGGTTCGCAAAGAGTCTGACATGACTTAGCCAGTAAACAACAACAAGTAGATGAGAAAGTGAAGGAAGGTTAAAAAAAAAAAAAGGACACAAAGCAATGAAAAATCCTGTCAGTGTCATTAGAAGGTAACTGAGAACCTGCCATCACCCTAAGAAACTTTCAGATGAACACACAGTTGGAAACTGTCCTGTGTTTCTACATCCTACCATACACATTCCTGCTATAATCACAAAGAAAAACTTGTCAAATAACAATAATTATCATGATAATCAGTCTCTGCTATTCATCAGTATACTATTCATTTTCAACACATATTTGTTTAATATTTAATCAGTGCCAGCAGGCATTCTCTAAGGGCTTCCCTGGGCGTGCAGACAGTAAAGAATCTGCCTGTAATGCAAGGGACCTGGCTTTGATCCTTTGGTGGGGATGATCCCCTGGGGAAGGAAATGGTTGATGGCTAACTACTCCAGGACTTTCGATCACTAGAAAACTCCTGGCCCCATAGAACATTAATAGATGAGTGCCCTCCCAAAAGCCTCCATCTCAACACTAAGACTAAGCCACACCCGAAAGCCAGCAAGCTGTAGTGCCAAACTCCCCTCACCTATCCTTCAGCCAAATAGGGCACAACCCTGAACATCGGCAGATAGGCTGCTCCAAGTCATACTGAACCCATAGACGCCCCAAACCACACTACTGGATCCAGCCACTGCCCTTCAGAAACACAAGATCTAGCTCCACCTACCAGAACACAAACACGAATCCCCCCAACCAGGAAACCTTCACAAGGCATTGGTCAAACCCCACTCAGGAGAGGTAGACTCCATAGGTAACAGGAACTATAGCCTTTCAACCAAGAAAGGGATCAGAAACACAGTAAATTAAACAAAACAAAATGACAGAGAAACATCCAGCAGATGAAGGAACATGGTTAAAACCCAAAGGATTAAACAACAAAAATAAACAAATGAGACCTAAGTAACTTAAAAGCTTTTGTACAACAAAGGAAACTATATGCAAGGTGAAAAGACACCCCTCAGTACAGAAGAAAAAATAGCAAATGAAACAACTGACAAAGAACTGATCTCCAAAATATACAAGCAACACAGCAGCTCAATACCAGAAAAAATAATCAACCCAATCAACAAGTGGACAGAAGACCTAAATAGACACTTCTCCAAAGAAGACATACAGATGGCTAAAAAACACATGAAAAGGTGTTCAACATTGCTCATTATTAGAGGAATGCAAATCAAAACTACAGTGATGTACCGTTCAACAAGGGTCAGAATGGCCATCATCCAAAAGTTCACAAACAGTAAATGCTAGAGAGGGTGTGAAGAAAGGGCAATCCTCTTGCACCCTTGGTGGGAACAGAGGCCAATATAGCCACTATGGATAACAGTATGGAGATTCTGTAAAAAACTAGGAATAAAACTACCATATGACACAGCAATCTTACTACTGTGAATATACCCAGAGGAAACCATAACTGAAAAAGATATATGTACCTCATCGCTCACTGAGGTACTATTCACAATAGTTAGGATATGGAAGCAACTTAGATGTCCATCAACAGATGAATGGATAAAGAAGCTGTGGTACACATATACAGTGGAATACTACTCAGCCATAAAAAGGAACACATTTGAGTCACTGCTAATGAGGTAGAATAACCTAGAGCCTATTATGGAAAGTGAAGTAAATCATAAAGGGAAAGACAAATACTGTATATTAACATACAGATAGGGAATCTAGGAAGATGGCATTGATGAACCTACTTGCAGGGCAGCAATGGAGATGCAGACATAGAGAAAAGACTTGTGGACACAGTGCCAGAAGGAAAGGGTGGGATAAATTGACAGATTAGCATGGAAACATATACATTAACATATGTAAAGTAGATAGCCAGTGAGAATTTGCTGTATGACACAGGGACCCCAATCTGTGACACCTAGAGGGATGGAATGGGAGATTTTTAAGAGGGAGGGGACGTGTACACCTATGGCTGATTTGTGCTGATGTATAGCAGAAACCATCAAAATATCGTAAAGTAATTATCCTGCAAGTAAAAATGAAATAAAACTCTGTAAATAAAGAAAAAAGGACAGGTACAGAGTTCCTTCCACTTACTGATTTCTGGATCTGTTTCAAACTACATGGCATCAACCCCTATGAGGATAAGAAATCTCAAGAGAACATCTCATAATGGCTTTCCAAATACACTTTAGAGTAAACGAACAAACCAATACACACAGTGAAAAGGCTTAAACAGTGGCACTAAGTGCAGTGCCAGCATTGAATTCCACAGGCTTTCCCAAGGGGCACTCCAGTCAACCCACAAAGCCTCCCTGAACGAGGAGCAAAGGATGGGGACATGAGTTACGGAACTTCTTGGGGTTAATGCAAATCACTTCAAAAAAAGTTTTGATGCTCTCAGTTTACGAAAATGAGAGTCAGAGATACCCGCTGCTAATTAATAGTCACTTCACACGCACAGAAATCTGGTCTCTCATTTACAGAGGGCAAGGGGTCAAGCAGCGAAATCAAACCCACCTCCAGGTATATGCCTCCTCCCTGCCTGATCATCAACCAGCTCTCCCATCCATTAGCCAACCACAGATTGACTCTGTTGCTTAGGAACACATATATTGGTCCCACCCCAACTCCATCCATACCAAGTCAGCACACAGAGCACCTCAGCTCCATCCATGCCAGGTCACCACACACACTACCTCAGCTCCATTCATGCCAGTCAGTACACAGACCACCCGACCTCCATCCATGCCAGGTCAGTGCACAGACCAGTCTAGCTCTACCTATGCCAGGTCAGCACACAGACCACCCCGCCTCCATCCATGCCAGGTCAGTGCACAACAATCCCAGCTCCATCCATGCCAGG
Source organism: Bos grunniens (assembly GCF_055505025.1). Lineage (NCBI taxonomy): Eukaryota > Metazoa > Chordata > Mammalia > Artiodactyla > Bovidae > Bos > Bos grunniens. The sequence continues at coordinate 78,584,405 of NC_141194.1, read as the reverse complement.
TCAGCACACACACTGTTCATGATGCCTGCCCTGCTCACCCCCTACAGAGCCCATGTTCTGAATTTGTTTTCCATTAATGACATTCCTTTTGTCCACATTTCCTCACAACCTTTCTGTATTGCTCCATCCATCTTCCTCTCTCCTCTGCATCTTAGCACTTGCTTTCAGGAAGTTCTCCATCTTTTCCATCACTGAGTACAACCCCCTTTCACATCTTCACATCTTTTCTCATCCTCCACGATCACACCATCATGGTTATGTCGGTCATGAAGATATTTTTTTGTACAGTTCTTATGTGTTTTCTTGCCACCTCTTTTTAATATTTTCTACTACTATTAGATCCATACCATTTCTGTCCTTTATTCTGCCCGTCTTTGCATGAAATGTTCCCTTGGTATCACTAATTTTTTTGAAGACATCTCTGGTCTTTCCCATTATATTGTTTTCCTCTATTGTTTCGCATTGATCACTGAGGAATGCTTTCTTATCTCTCCGTGGCTATTCTTTGGAACTCTGATTTCAAATGGTTATATATTTATTTTTCTTCTTTGCCTTTACCTTCTCTTCTTTTCTCAGCTATTTGTAAGGCCTGCTCACACAACTATTTTGCTTTTCTTTTCATTTCCTTTTCTTGGGGATATGCTTAATCACTGCCTCCTATAAAATGTCACGAACCTCTGTCCATAGTTCTTCAGGCATTCTGTCTATAAGATCTAATCCCTTCAATCTATTTGTCACTTGCACTGGATAATCATAAGGGATTTGAGGTAGGTCATACCTGAATGGTCTAGTGGTTTTCCATACTTTCTTCAACTGAAGTCTGAATTTTGCAATACAGACTTTATGATCTGAGCCACAGTCAGCTCCCAATCTTGTTTTGCTGACTGTATAGGGCTTCTCCATCTTCGGCTGCAAATAATATAATCAATCTGATTTTGCTATTGACCACCTGGTGATGTCCATGTGTAGAGTCTTCTCTTGCGTTGTTGGAAGAGGGTGTTTGCTATGACCAGTGTGTTCTCTTGGTAAAACTATATTAGCCTTTGTCCTGCTTCATTGTGTACTCCAAGGGCAAATTTGCCCGTTACTCCAGGTATTTTTTGACTTCCTGCTTTTGTATTCCAGTCCCCTATAAAGGAAAGGACATCTTTTTTGGATGTTAGTTCTAGAAGGTCTTGTAGGTCTTCATAGAACCCATCAACTTCAGCTTCTTCAGCATTAAAGATTGATTGATCAATTTGATTAGTTTTCTGTGGTTGTGGTTTTTATTCTGTCTGCCCTCTGACTGACAAGGATAGAAGGCCTATGGAAGCTTCCTGAATGGAGAGACTGACTGTAGGGAAACTGGGTCTTGTTCTGATGGATGGGGCCATGCTCAGCAAATCTTTAATCCAAAGTGACAAAATGAAGGAGTAGAAGGACATGTGCTTATCTTCTCCTCTGAGAACTCCAAAATAAAACTCACTGCTGAACAACTATCAACAGGAGAATGTTGGATCCCACCAAAAAAAAAAAAAAAAAAAGATACCCCACGTCCAAGGGCAAAGGAAAAGCTCCAAAAAGATGGTAGGAGGGGTGAAATCGTGTTTAGGAGCAAACCTCATACCAGCCAGAGACACTGAGTTTGGAGGGCTCAAACAAAACCTTGTGTGCACCAGGAGGCCCTACAGAGACTGACCAGACCTGCCTTTGAGTGGAAGCATCATTCAGCAGTGCCTGCCATAAGGGCAGGGGCTTTGGGTGCAGCAGCCCTGGGTGTGGCATAAGCCTTTTTGGAGGAGTTTGCCATTAACCCCACCATAGAGACACTGAGCAGATGACCCACAAACAGTAGAGCTATTATACCAAAGAAACTATCACACTATTAAGAAAGTTCTCAGACCCACAACATATTTCCCAACCTGGGAATCTGGCAAAGGGACTTAGAAGCCCCAGGGAATTAGACTTTGGAGGCCAGTGAGATTTGATTATAAAACTTCCACAGTACTAGGGAAACAGACTCTTGGAGGGCACAAACAAAACTTTGTGCACACCAGGACCCAGGAGAAAGGAGCAGTGACCCCACAAGAGACTGACCCAGACTTGCCCATGAGTGCCCAGGGGTTTCTGGTGGAGGTGTGGGTTGGTGGCGGCCTGCTGCAGGGTCAGGGGCACTGGGTGTGGCAGTGCATTCACGGGAGCTTTTGAAGGAGATCACCATTGTCTTCATTATTTCCACCATAGTTTGTTCTCTGGTAAAAGAACAGGGTGTGCACAGTCCCACCTATCAACAGAAAGTCATGTTAATGGGCATTTAATATTCACAAGGTCCAAGGGTTTCTAAGTAAAAAAAAACTGATCTCCTGGTGTCTCCAATGAGTGATCACCAAAAAATAGTTCATAACTAGGTAGACCGTCACAAAACCAATTTTAACAGGTACCATTAACTCACATTAAAAAAAAAAAAAAAGTCACATGAAAAGATGTCAAAATTGCTAAATATTAAGGACGGATTTTGGGTATCACCTCACACCAATCAGAATGGTGATTGTCAAGCACTCTACAAAGGTTAAATCTGCCAGATGCCATGAAGAAAAGGGAACCCTCCACCTCTGTTGCTGTAAATGAAAATAAGTGAAAGCCACTATGGATGACAGCATGGACATGTATTAATAATGAAAATGAGAATGAAATTAGAATATCCCTCAAACCATACACAAATATAAACTTCAAAGAAGATAAAAATCTAAATGTCGGACAGACACCACGCAATTTTGATGACAATATGATGGCATGCTGTAACATCAATTCCATGAAGTGTGCCCAGAATAATGAAAAATGAACCAAAACTAAGAAAACAGGACTGAATTTACTTTAAAAGCGTTTGCAGAGCAAAGGAACCCTAAATGAAAGAGAAAGACAGTCCTCAGAATGGGAAAAAATATTTGCAAACAAAGACATCCGCAAGGAATAAAGAAGATGGGGTACATAGATGATGAACAGTCACTCAGCCATAACAAGGAGGAAAGAATGCCATGGGTGGCCTCAGGTAATAAAGTAGAGATGATCATAGCAAGTGAGCTGAGGGAGACAAGGAGGGCTATTAGCATAAGATATCACTTGTAGCTGGGATGTAAAATTGATACAGATGAACTTCTTTACCAAAGAGAAACAGTCTCACAGACTCTGAAAAGAATCAATGGTCCCCAGAAAGAAAAAAAAAAAAACAAAAAACAAAAAACAAACAAAAAAAACACAAAACATGTGGGACATGGAGCAATGAATTGATTCAGTCTAACATATGAAGGCTAATATTATTATTAAAAAAAAAAAAAAAAAGAATCTACAAGGAACCACTGTGTAAACAGGAATCCCATTCAACACTGTAACATCCTATATCAGAAAAGAACCTGGAAGAGAAGATATACACATCTACTTACAAGTGAATCAAGTTGCTGTCGATCCAAAAACAAAAAACACCCACAACCTTGTCATTCAAATACATATGCCAATTCAAATTAGGGAATAAAAGTGTAAAACAGGAGTCAGAAATGCTGACTCTACTGTCATCAGGACATGGTGACCTGGATGGTGTCACATCCCTGGAGCCTGAGCTGGTTTTGGTCCCATGACTGGAGGGCCTCAGTGCAGATGGAGTGGGAGCATGTACCAGGAAATGTGACCCCACTATGGACCTGGGGTGTCTCCTTCCCTCTGCATGAGTACCCAACCTCCAGATGCTGGCAGAACCGCCAGTAGGGAAACCAAGCCTACATCACCCAAGAATTGGTGGAGTCTCCAGGCTGGAACATGTATGCAAGGTCCCCTGACCACTGTATGTCCCCTAGGCTGGGGTTCCTACCTCCAGTCTCCATCCTTAGGGTCACCCCACCTACAGATGACAGTACCCCCTGCAGAGTGGTGTCCACAAAACTGGGATGTGTCCTGGTGAGAGGGTAACAGGCAGGAAGGCCAGGGGTCTCCAAACGGAGGAAATAGGCTTCAAGTGTCAGACATTTTTATCTCTCTTAAGTAGCAGGAGGAAACAAACTAGTGATATTTTTTTCCTTCTCTATACAAATTTAAAAGGAGGTTTCTCTTAAAATACTGTGTTGCTATGATGACACCTGGTTTCACCTGAAGTTAACTAATCTCAAACCTTGAGTTAACCAATGCATTTTTCTTATGGAAATGTTTGTCTTAAGCTATGTTAGTGTACTATGCATTTACCCCAGACTCTGTCTTCAAGTCGGTTCTGCCTAATGGCTCTGAACCTACTTGACAAACCAGTATGTTATACTCAGATATTGTTCCCCTAAACTATGTAAACGAAACTATTTGTATGGTTATCTGCCCTTCTGTAAGATTCAAGTCAATCATTTTATGGCCCAGGATGAATCATCTGGTGCCAAGATTTTCCCAAAATGTATCTTATGGGTGAGGGGCCTGGTGCCATTCTGAGCTTAAGACATTTCTTTCTTTCATTAACAACTGCTAGTGACTATATAACATCCAGCTGAAGACTAGCATGGGGGTGCTCTTTCTGCCCACTTCTGATGCCTATGTCAGAAGCTTTCTCTATCTCCTTTATACCTTAATAAAACTTTATTACACAAAAGCTCTGAGCGATCAAGCCTCGTCTCTGGCCCCGGATTGAATTCTTTTCCTCCAGAGGCCAAGAATCCCGGAGTCTTCTCTTTCAGCAACAACCTTTCACTGGGGATCTTGGGTAAGGGGGAAGGAGAAATGAGACTCAAGCCTTGGCACATTACACTCTAGCTGACAATCCATGAACAGAGTTTTCCATGAGACTCAATGCCTGAGGACCAGAGTTGGGCAGGAAGCAATGCTATTTCCTTAGAACCATCTTCCAGAAAAACAACGTTAAACCTAGAGCTGCTTGTCTCTTCATATTTACAAGGACTGCGGGATTGTAAATGAACCCTCTCTTCCAGTCATGTCCTGGGGTAGATCATCAGATGGGAATTCAAAACAGGGCCACCTTTCAAGAAAACAATGTCAAGAGGTAAACTGTAGTCACTCTGCACAGTATCAAAAAGTACCTGGAAAGTTCGTCCAGCTCACTATATATTCAGTTCAGTTGCTCAGTTGTGTCCTACTCTTTGCAATCCCATGGACTGCAGCATGCCACTATGTATTCAATCCATGCAAATCAAAACTCCCATGAAAAATCCCCTCCCACAGGTCAGAGTGGCCACTGTCTAAAAATCTACAGAGAATATGGGCTGCAGAGGATGGAGGCAAAAGGGAATTCTCCTATACTCTCAGTGGGGGTGTAAATGGGTGCAGGAACTATCAAAACCAGCAAGGAAGTTCTTTATCAACTAAACATCCAGAAACCACATGTCCTGAAAATCCCTTGTCTGGGCTCAGGCGCAGAGAAAATCAGAATTCACAGTGACCCGTGCACCCTTGTTTTCAGGGCAGCTCGATTGACAATGGCCAAGAACCAGAATTGTTACTGGCCAAAATCTTGGCTTTCTCTACCCAGTGAAGCCAAATAAAAAATACGGAGACAGAGTTTGATGGAGATAAGAAGGTGGCTTTTATCCCCAATACAGCAGAAAGGGAACACAATAGGGTCATGTCTCAAGGAATGTGCACCCCCCATCCCCCGCCCTGAAGAGTCTAGGGGCTTATATAAGGGAAGGGCTCACAGTCAGGAGTCAGTGATGAGGAACAAAGTGGGTAGGATCTGGATTTCTTCCTCATTTATTTTTTCAAAAACAGTGATAGATTGAAGTCAATAACCCAGTAACTGACTCTGGCAGTTGGGGTGGCTCACGGCCTTCTTTCTGATATGTAAGTACAAGGGGAAGGGTGTTGTAAGGGTAAACACCAGATAGGGGATGCATTTAGCATAGAGTCCAAGGAAAAAATGTTACTTGTAGCTCCTACACAGTTATGGGGCAGAAAAGCAAACTCAGTCGCAGACATTCAGAGTTATGAGCAGTTAAAGTAAAAAAAAAAAAAAAAAAAAAACCAAGAATGTTCAGGCCTGCTCACTGATTTCTTTATCTCTTTTGTTCTCAAAAGGTGAAAGAATAATTAAAAAAAAAAAAAAAAAAACCTCAATCCTCTTTTTTTACTTTGCATGTATTTTCAGTCGCTTCCATTATGTCCAACACTTTGTGACCCCATGGACTGTAGCCCGCCAGGCTCCTCTGTCCATGGGATTTTCCAGGCAATTATACTGGAGTAGGTTTCCATGCCCTTCTCTAGGGGATCTTCCCCACTCAGGGACTGAACCCACGTTTCCTGCATTGGCAGGTGCATTCTCTACTGGCTGAGCCACCAGGGAAGCCCTCCCTGCAACAAATTCAACGAAGTTATTCATCAACAGGAAAATGAAGTCAGAGTGGTGTACCTCTGCACTGGAATTCTACCCAGCCCTGAATCAGAATGGAATAATGCCAGTGACAACAGCGTGGATGGATAGAGTGAATATAATACTAAGTAAAGGAAGGCAGATAGAGAAAGACCAATATCAGAAGGTATCACTGACAGGTATCTTCTTGAAATTAATGGAAATGTCGTATAATCCCTTATATTATACAGTGGAAGTGAGAAATAGATTTATGGGACTAGAACTGATAGATAGAGTGCCTGATGAACTATGGACGGAGGTTCGTGACATTGTACAGGAGACAGGGTTCAAGACCATCCCCATGGAAAAGAAATGCAAAAAAAAGCAAAATAGCTGTCTGGGGAGGCCTTACAAATAACTGTGAAAAGAAGAGAAGCAAAAAGCAAAGGAGAAAAGGAAAGATGTAAGCACCTGAATGCACAGTTCCAAAGAATAGCAAGGAGAGATAAGAAAGCCTTCCTCAGTGATCAATGCAAAAAAATAGAAGAAAACAATAGAATGGGAAAGATTAGAGATCTCTTCAAGAAAATTAGAGATACCAAGGGACTATTTCATGAAAAGATGGGCTCGATAAAGAACAGAAATAGTATGAACCTAAGAGAAGCAGAAGATATTAAGAAGAGGTGGCAAGAATACACAGAAGTGAAGTGAAGTCGCTCAGTCGTGTCCGACTCTTAGTGACCCCATGGACTGCAGCCCACCAGGCTCCTCTGTCCATGGGATTTTCCAGGCAAGAGTACTGGAGTGGGGTGCCATTGCCTTCTCTGAAATAAATCATACATGTATATAATTCAACCATAAGAAAAAAGATAACCCTGCCATATGTAACAATACAGATGAACCTTGAGCTCCTTATAAAAAGTGAGATAAGTCAGAGAAAGAAAATTGCTATTTGATATCACATATATGTGGAATCTGAAAAAGTTGAACTTGCAAATAAAGATAATTTAATGGTGATCACCAGAGGCTAGGGGATTCAGAAATTGGGGATATTTTATTTAAGTGTACAAGCTGGGAACTAATATATAAATAAGTCCTGGAGAGCTAATGCAGAGCATAACAATACTGTATAATAAACTTCAAAGTTTCTAAGAGATTAGATCTTAATTGTTCACCCTTCAAAAATGAAATTATAATTACATGACATAATAGAAGTGTTACTTAAGGCAAGGGTGGTAATCACATTGCAGTATACAAATGTATCAAATCAACACATTATATACACCTTGAAGTTACAAATACTTCAAAAATTTTTTGAGATTCACTGCCCTGTAGAATTTGAAAGCCATATTAAAAGCTTAGACCTTATAATGAAAGCTGTAGTAAATTTCCAGTCTTTTAAGATAGAAAATGGCTGCAATGACATATTTTAGAAGTTTAAAACTGTGAAAAGAAAAAAGATGGATTGAAAGCAGGTAGGCCTATTTAGAGACATTGGAAATGGGATTAGTAAATGTACAACAGTTGTGGAAATGGAAACATTACATGAGGGTAGATCCTAGAATTACTGAAAATATATTTGACTTGGTTCAAGTTGAGTTTCAGATACCTAGGAATATGTGTGATTTGTCTTGTAGACAATTGTACTGTACATGCCACAGAAATGAAATTCAGGGTTATAGAGTTAGATTTGTAAGTCATCAGTATAGAATCAAAGCAGCTGATGAAATTTCTGAGGGACAGTCATAAAATGGTTAAGAAGCTATGATCAAAAATGAAAATTTAAACATTTTTATTTAAGGGGAGACTATGTAAGTTTACAAAGTACACCAAAAAGGAGTCTTTAGAGCAGTAGGATGAGATTTTGAATACTATGCTGTCACAGTCACCAAATAAACTGAGAATTTCCTGTAATTTGCTCTTTTGATGTGATGGTAAATGGGACTGTTACCTTAATATCTCTTATTGCTCTTTCATTGTTGCTTTGTAAACTGCAAAATATTTTTGTGTATTAATTGTGTATCCTGTATCTTTATTAAATCCACCGATGAGCTGTTAGCATTTATAGGACTTTTTATGTATAGAATCATGTCATTGGAAACAATGAGTCTTCTTTTCCAATTTGGATATTTTTAAATTTATTTTTCTTTATAGATTACCATGGCTAGAACTTCCAAAACTATATTTTTTAATATAAATTTATTTATTTTAATTGGAGGCCAATTAATTTGCAATATTGTATTGGTTTTGCCATACATCAACATGAATGCACCAAGGGTGTACATGTATTCCCCATCCGGAACCACCCTTCCAACTCCCTTCCCATACCATCCCTCTGTGTCATCCCAGTGCACCAGCCCCAAGCGGCTTGTATCATGCATCGAACCATATATGTTTCATATATGATATTATACATGTTTCAATGCCATTCTCCCAAATCATCCCACCCTCTCCCTCTCCCACAGAGTCCAAAAGACTGTTCTATACATCTGTGTCTCTTCTGCTGTTTCGCATACAGGGTTATCATTACCATCTTTCTAAATTCCATATATATGTATTAGTGTACTGTATTGGTGTTTTTCTTTCCGGCTTACTTCACTCTGTATAATAGGCTCCAGTCTCCTCCAACTCATTAGAACTGATTCAAATGTATTCTTTTAATGGCTGAGTAATACTTCATTGTGTATATGTACCACAGCTTTCTTATCCATTTGTCTGCTGATGGTCATCGAGGTTGTTTCCATATCTTGGCTATTATAAACAATGCTGTGATGAACATTGGGGTACACGTGTCTCTTTTGATTCTGGTTTCGGTGTGTATGCCCAGTAGTGGGCTTGCTGGGTCATAAGGCAGTTTTATTTCCAGGCTTGTAAGAAATCTTCACACTGTTCTCCATAGTGAATGTACTAGTTTGCATTCCCACTAACACTGTAAGAGGCTTCCCTTTTCTCCACATCCTCTCCAGCATTTATTGCTTGTCGACTTTTCGATAGCAGCCATTCTGACTGGCGTGAAATGGTACCTCATTGTGGTTTTCATTTGCATTTCTCTGATAATAAGCGATGTTGACCATCTTTTTATGTGTTTGTTAGCCATCTGTATGTCTTCTTTGGAGAAATGTCTGTTTAGTTCTTTGGCCAATTTTTTGATTGGGTCGTTTATTTTTCTGGAATGCGCCGCAGGAGTTGCTTATATATTTTTGAGATTAATTCTTTGTCTGTTGCTTCATTTGCTATTATTTTCTCCCATTCTGAAGGCTGTCTTTTCACCTTGCTTATAGTTTCCTTTGTTGTGCAGAAGCTTTTAATTTTAATTAGGTCCCATTTGTTTATTTCTGCTTTTATTTCCAATATTCTGGGAGGTGGGTCATAGAGGATCCTGCTGTGATTTATGTCAGAGAGTGTTTTGCCTATGTTCTCCACTAGGAGTTTTATAGTTTCTGGTCTTACATTTAGATCTTTAATCCATTTTGACTTTATTTTTGTGTATGGTGTTAGAAAGTGTTCTATTTTCATTCTTTTACAAGTGGTTGACCAGTTTTCCCAACACCACTTGTTAAAGAGATTGTATTTTCTCCCTTGTATATTCTTGCCTCCTTTGTCAAAGATAAGGTATCCATAGGTGTGTGGATTTATCTCTGGGCTTTCTATTTTGTTCCATTGATCTTTACTTCTGTCTTTGTGCCAGTACCATACTGTCTTGATGACTGTGGCTTTGTAGTAGAGCCTGAAGTCAGGCAGGTTGATTCCTCCAGGTCCATTCTTCTTTCTGAAGATTGCTTTGGCTATTCGAGGTTTTTTGTATTTCCATACAAATTGTGAAATTATTTGTTCTAGCTCTGTGAAGAATACTGTTGGTAGCTTGACACAGATTGCATTGAATCTATAGAATGCTTTGGGTAGTATACATATTTTCACTATATTTATTCTTCCAATCCATGAACATGGTATATTTCTCCATCTATTAGTGTCCTCTTTGATTTCTTTCACCAGTGTTTTATAGTTTTCTATGTATAGGTCTTTAGTTTCTTTAGGTAGATATATTCCTAAGTATTTTATTCTTTTTGTTGCAATGGTGAATGGGATTGTTTCCTTAATTTCTCTTTCTATTTTCTCATTATTGGTGTATAGGAATGCAAGGGATTTCCGTGTGTTGATTTTATATCCTGCAACTTTACTATAATCACTGATTAGTTCTAGTAATTTTCTGGTGAAGTCTTTAGGGTTTTCTATGTAGAGGATCACGTCATCTGCAAACAGTGAGAGTTTTACTTCTTCTTTTCCAATTTGGATTCTTTTTATTTATTTTTCTGCTCTGATTGTTGTGGCCAAAACTTACAAAACTATGTTCAATAGTAGTCATGAAAGTGGGCTTCTTGTCTTGTTCCTTACTTTAGGCAGAATGCTTTCAATTTTTCACCATTGAGGATAATGTTTGTTGTGGGTTTGTCATATATAACTTTTATTATGTTGACGTATGTTCCTTCTACTCCTGGTTTCTGGAGTTTTTATCATAAATGGATGTTGAATTTTGTCAAAGGCTTTCTCTGCATCTATTAAGATAATCATATGGCTTTTATTTTTTTTAATTTCTTAATGTGGTGTATTACATGGATGGATTTTTGAATATTGAAGAATCCTTGTATCCCTGGGATAAAGCTCACTTGGTCATGATGTATGATCTTTTTAATGTGTTATTGGATTCTGGTTGCTACAGTTTTGTTAAGGATTTTCGCATCTATGTTCATCAGTGATATTGTCCTGTAGTTTTCTTTTTTTGTGACATCCTTGTCAAGTGTTGGTATTAGGGTAATGGTGGGTTCATAGAATGAGTTTGGAAGTTTACCTTCCTCTGCAATTTTCTGGAAAAGTTTGAGTAGGATAGGTGTTAGCTCTTCTCTCAAGTTTTGGTAGAATTCAGCTGTGAAGCCGTCTGGACCTGGACTTTCTTTGCTGGAAGATTTCTGATTACAGTTTCAATTTCTGTGCTTATGATGAGTCTGTTAAGATTTTCGATTTCTTCCTTGTTCAGTTTTGGAAAGTTGTACTTTTCTAAGAATTTGTACATTTCCTCCAATTTGCCCATTATATTGGCATATAATTGCTGATAGTAGTCTCTTATGATCTTTTCTATTTCTATATTCTCTGTTGTGATCTCTCCACTTTCATTTCTAATTTTATTGATTTGATTTTTCTCCCTTTGTTTCTTGATGAGTCCGGCTAATGGTTTGTCAGTTTTATTTATCCTTTCAAAGAACCAGCTTTTGGCTTTGTTGATTTTTGCTATTGTCTCTTTTGTTTCTTTTGCATTTTGCCCTAATTTTAAGATTTCATTCCTTCTACTAACCCTTGGGTTATTCATTTCATCCTTTTCTAGTTGCTTTAGGGGTAGAGTTAGGTTATTTATTTCTTTTTTCTTGTTTCTTGAGGTATGCCTGTATTGCTATGGACCTTCCCCTTAGCACTGCTTTTACAGTGTCCCACAAGTTTTAGGTTGTTGTGTTTTCATTTTCATTAGTTTGTATGCATATTTTGATTTCTTTTTTTTATTTCTTTTGTGATTTGTTGGTTATTCAGCAGCGTGTTGTTCGGCCTCCATATGTTGGAATTCTTAATAGTTTTTCTCCTGTAATTGAGATCTAATCTTACTGCATATTGGTCAGAAAAGATGCTTGGAATTATTTATATTTTTTTGTATTTACCAAGGCTAGATTTATGGCCCATAATGTGATCTATCATGGAGAAGGTTCCGTGTGTGCTTGAGAAAAAGGTGAAATTCATTTTTTGGGGGTTAAATATCCTATAGATACCAATTAGGTCTAACTAGTCTATTGTATCATTTAAAGTTTGTGTTACCTTGTTAATTTTCTGTTTAGTTGATTTATCCATAGGTGTGAGTGGGGTATTAAAGTCTCCCACTATTATTGTGTTATTGTTAATTTCCCCTTTCAGACATGTTAGCATTTGTCTTACATATTGTGATGCTATGTTGGGTGCATATATATTTATAATTGTTATGTCTTCATCTTGGATTGATCCTTTGATCATTATGTAGTGTCCTTCTCTGTCTCTTTTCACAGCCTTTGTTTTAAAGCCTATTTTATCTGATATGAGTATTGCTACTCCTGCTTTCTTTTGGTCTCTGTTTGCGTGGATTATCTTTTTCCAGCCCTTTGCTTTCAGTCTGTATGTGTCCCCTGTTTTGAGGTGGGTCTCTTGTAGACAACATATATAGGGGTCTTATTTTTGTATCCATTCAGCCAGTCTTTTTCTTTTGGTTGGGACATTCAACCCATTTATTTTTAAGGTATTGATAAGTATGATCCCGTTGCCATTTACTTTATTGTTTAGGGTTCGAGTTTATACACACTTTTTGTGTTTTCTGTCTAGAGAAGATCCTTTAGCATTTGTTGGAGAGCTGGTTTGGTGGTGCTGAATTCTCTCAGCTTTTGCTTGTCTGTAAAACTTTTGATTTCTCCTTCATATTTGAATGAGATCCTTGCTGGGTACAGTAATTTGGGCTGTAGGATATTTTCTTTCATCACTTTAAGTATGTCCTGCCATTCTGTCCTGGCCTGAAGAGTTTCTATTGAAAGATTAGCTGTTTTCCTTATTGGAATCCCCTTGTGTGTTACTTTTTGTTTTTCCCTTGCTGCTTTTAATATTTGTCCTTTGTGTTTGACCTTTGTTAATTTCATTAATATGTGTCTTGTGGTGTTTTGCCTTGGGTTTATCCTGTTTGGGACTCTCTGGATTTCTTGGACTTGGGTGATTATTTTCTTCCCCATTTTATTTCTTCTAGGTCCTTGTTAAACCTTTCTTGCATCATCTCAATCTTTGTCTCCAGGCTCTTTATCTGTGATTCCGTTTTTATTTTAAGATTTTGGATAATTTTCACTATCATTATCTAGAATTCTTTGTCAAGTAGATTCCCTATCTATTCCTCTTCTCTTTAGTTTGGTGGACATTTATCCTGTTCCTTTACCTGCTGAGTATTCCTCTGTCTTGTCATCCTGTTTATATTGCTGTGTTTGGGGTGGCCTTTCTATATTCTGGCTGTTTGTGGAGTTCTCTTTATTGTGGTTTCCTCACTGTGGGTGGGATTGTATGGGTGTCTTGTCAAAGTTTCCTGGTTAGGGAAGCTTGTGTCGGTGTTCTGGTGGGTTAAGATGGATTTCTTCTCTCTTGAGTGCAATGAAGTGTCCAGTAATGAGTTATGAGATGTCAGTGGGTTTGGAGTAACTTTGGGCAGACTGTATATTGAAGCTCAGGGCTGTGTTCCTGTGTTGCTGGAGAATTTGCATGGTATGTCTTTCTCTGGAACTTGTTGGCCCTTGGGTGGTGCTTGGTTTCAGTGTAAGTATGGAGCCGTTTGATGAGCTCCTGTTGATTAATGTTCCCTGGAGTCAGGAGTTCTGTGGTGTTCTCAGGTTTTGGACTTAAGCCTCATGCTTCTGGTTTTCAGTCTTATTTTTACAGTAGCCTCAAGGCTTCTCCATCTATACAGCACTGTTGATAGAACATCTAGGTTAAAGATGAACATTTTCTCCACAGTGAGGGACACCCAGAGAGGTTCACAGAGTTACATGAAGAAGAGAAGAGGGAGGAGGGAGTTAGAGGTGCCCCGAATGAGATGAGGTGGAATCAAAAGAGGAGAGAGCAAGCTAGCTAGTAATCACTTCCTTATGTGCACTCCGCAGTCTGGACTGCTCAGAGACATTCACAGAGTTACACAAAGAAGAGAAGAGGGAAGAAGGAGACAGATGTGGTCAGGAGGATAAAGGGGGGAATCAAAAGAAGAGATACAGATCCAGCCAGTAATCATTTCCCTGAATGTTCTCCACCATCTGGAATACACAAAGAGATTCACAGAGTTGGGTAGAGAAGAGAAGGGGAAGGGAGGAGATAGAAGCAATGTGGTGAAGAAAAAGGAGAGTTCAAAGGTGGAGAGAGCAGTCAATCCAGTAATCTCACTTCCAAGTAAAAATGGGTACTGAAGATTGGGTTCTTAAAGGTACAAAATTGATAACAAATACCCAAAAGCAAAGATTAAAAATCTAGAGTAGAGGTTGGATTTTCAGAAATACAATATTAAAGAAAAGAAAAAAAAGTCACAAAAATAATATATATATATATATATATATATATATATATATATATATATATATAAAGTTTGCTTTAAAAATAAGGTCTCTTTTTTTTTGCAAAGTAATAGCAGGTTATAAAAATGAAAATTAAAGGAGTAATAGAGGACTCAACAATTTAAAAAAATAAAAAAAAGTAGTGATAGTAAAAATATATCTAGGACTTTCTCTGGTGGTGTTGTAGGCAGTGTGGGTTCAGTTCATTTTTGGATAGTTCCTTGGTCCAGCTTATATTTCTCAAGATCTATAGGCCCCTTCCTATGTAGTTGGTACTAACGATAGGGTTTTGATCTATTGCACCTGTCACTTCCAAGGCAGTTCCCTCTGTTTTAGCTTCTTCTGTTTGCTTGTTTCTTCAGTTTTTTATTTCAACTCTGACACAAGGGGGCGGTGGTGGACCCTTTTTAGGCTCACTTGTTCATTCACGCTGTGGGGATGGAGGGATGCTGCAAACAACAATGGCGTGTGCTCACTGTGTCTCAGCCACACTGGGTCTGCCCCAGCTCATGGTACATGTGCCCTCCCTTCCTGCACTGCTCAAGCCCTAGTTTGCTCTGCAGGGAACTGTCCGAGGGTGGCCCTGGGCTTCATGCACCTCCCAGGTCTAAGCCGCTCAGGTTCAGGCACTTGGGTAGTCCTCAGAGTCACAGACTCGTTTGGGCCTACGTTTTGTGCCCTTCCCAGGTCCGAGCAGCTCAGGTGATGAGGTGTTTGGTGAGCATGGTCACTGCAACTTACCGCCTCCCCCGTCCCTGCTGCTCAGTTTTCTGTGTGTATACCCGGCACACCTTCTCAGGTGGATGTTGACTGTCCAGAACCTGAAGAAGTCTTAGTTAACAAAGAAGCCTGCTTGCAGTTTGGTAGATAATGCCTTTCTGGGGTTGCGATTGCCCCATTCTGGCTCTAGCTGCCTGTCACTAGAGGAGGATGGTCTGCAGCCGGCTAGCTCTGTTCAATCCTTTGTTCTGTGAGCGGGTCTGGTGGTGTCTTAGGTTAAGGCTTTTTGTATGGTAGCTGTCCCACAGTCTGGTTTCCTATCCCCGGTTAGTTCCCTCAGATTGCCCCAAGGGCATTCAGGCCCAGTCCTTACCCTAAGCAATGGAGCCCGCGCCTCCCTGCCCAGCCCCTGCTTGCTAGTGGCGGGTGCAGGTGTCTGTGCTGCTTCTCCACGCGGGAGTTACCATTGGGCATGTAATCTGTGGGTTTTAATTATTTATTTATATTTCCTCCCAGTTATGTTGCCCTGTGTGGTTCCAAGGCTCGTCACAGACTCAGCAGTGACAATGTTTCCTGGTGTTTGGAAACTTCTCTCTTTTTAAGATGCCCTTCCCGGGACAGAGCTCTGTCCCTATCTCTTTTGTCTCTCTTTTTATCTTTTATATTTTTTCCCACCTCCTTTTGAAGAAAATGGGCTACTTTTTCGGGTGCCTGATGTCCTCTGCCTACATTCAGAAGTTGTTTTCTGGAATTTACTCAGCGTTCAAGTGTTCTTTTGATGACTTTATGGGGAAGAAAGTGCTCTCCTCGTCCTATTCCTCCACCATCTTAGGACTGTCTCTCAAAACTATATTTAATGGACATAATGAGAGTGGGAATACCAGACCACATGACCTGCTTCTTGAGAAATCTATATGCAGGTTAGGAAGCACCAGTTAGAACTGGACATGGAACAACAGACTGGTTCCAAATAGGTAAAGGAGTACATCAAGGCTGTATATTGTCACCCTGCTTATTTAATTTAAATGCAGAGTACATCATGAGAAACGCTGGGCTAGAAGAAGCACAAGCTGAAATCCAGATTGCCAGGAGAAATATCAAGAACTTCAGATATGCAGATGACACCACCCTTATGGCAGAAAGTGAAGAGGAACTAAAAGGCCTCTTGATGAAAGTGAAAGTGGAGAGTGAAAAAGTTGGCTTAAAGCTCAACATTCAGAAAACGAAGATCACGGCTTCTGGTCCCACCACTTCATGTGAAATAGATGGGGAAACAGTGGAAACAACGTCAGACTTTATTTTTTTGGGCTCCAAAATCACTGCAGATGGTGACCGCAGCCATGAAATTAAAAGACGCTTACTTATTGGAAGAAAAGTTATGACCAACATAGATAGCATATTGAAAAGCAGGGACATTACTTTGCCAAGTCTAGTCAAGGCTATGGTTTTTCCAGTGGTCATGTATGGATGTGAGAGTTTGACTGTGAACAAAGCTGAGTGCTGAATAATTGATGCTTTTGAACTGTGGTGTTGGAGAAGACTCTTGAGTCCCTTGAACTGCAAGGAGATCCAACCAGTCCATTCTGAAGGAGATCAGCCCTAGGATTTCTTTGGAAGGAATGATGCTAAAGCTGAAACTCCAGTACTTTGGCTAACTCATGCGAGGAGTTGACTCATTGGAAAGGACTCTGATGCTGGGAGGGCTTGGAGGCAGGAGGAGAAGGGGACGACAGAGGATGAGATGGCTGGATGGCATCACTGACTCAATGGACATGAGTCTGAGTGAACTCCGGGAGTTGGTGATGGACAGGAAGGCCTGGCGTGCTGCAATTCATCTGGTCGCAAAGAGTCAGACACGACTGAGCGACTGAACTGAACTGAACTGAATGAGAGTGGACTGCTGCTGCCGCTAAGTCATTTTAGTCGTGTCCGACTCTGTGTGACCCCATAGACAGCAGCCACTAGTCTCCCCTGTCCCTGGGATTCTCCAGGCAAGAACACTGGAGTGGGTTGCGATTTCCTTTTCCAATGCATGAACGTGAAAAACGAAAGTGAAGTCACTCAGTCATGTCCGACTCTTAGTGACCCCATGGACTGCAGCCTACCAGGCTCCTCCATCCATGGGATTTTCCAGGCAAAGTACTGGAGTGGGGTGCCATTGCCTTCTCCGATAAGAGTGGACATCATTGCCTAATTACTGATACAAGGAAATGTTTTCAGTTTTTTTTTTTCCCCCCAATGAGAATGCTGTTTCCTGTGGATTTGTCATACATGGCATTTATCATATTGAGGTATGTTCCCTTTATGCCCACTATCTGGAGCGTTTTTATTATAAATGGATCTTGAATTTTGTCAAAAGCTTTTCTCACATATTTTGAGATTATCATATGGTTTTTTATCCTTCAGTTTATTAATGTGGTGTATCACATTGATTGATTTAGGTTTATTGAAGAATTCTTGCATCCTTGCAATTTTCTGCTGTTTTAGTTACTAAGGCATGCCGATTTCTTTTGTGACACCATAGATTATAACCCACAAGGCTCCTCTCTCCATGAAATTTTTCAGACAAGACTACTGGAGTGGGTTGCCATTTTCTTCTCTAGGAGATCTTCTTGACCCAGTGATTTTATCCACGTCTCCTGCATTGGCAGACAGATTCTTTAACACAGAGACACCAAGGATTAATCCCAATTGATCATGGTGTATGATACTTTTAACGTGTTGTGGAAAATGGTTTGCTAGTATTTTGTTGAAGATTTTTGCATCTCTGTTCATCAATGATAATTGCCCGTATTTTTTTGAAAATGCTTGCTTTTAATAATAATTATGACTTAAAGTGAATACACATGTGTCCGTAACATAATCCCTCATTTACTCTCCATGATTTTATGAGGAGGTTGCTTACACATAAGGAGAATAAATTTTAAAAACTTAAAGACATTTGTCTAGGATTACACAACTAATAAGGAACAGTTTCACTCTTCCATAAAAGTGCCTAAGAACTGGTATTCCTTAGAACTTCCCCCCTCCATGGTTTCAATGGGACATTACACAAGTCACAACTTGTAAAACTCTGAAACTTGCGAGGAGCAAGAGAACCTCTTAGTTCAAAGTCTGATGTCGACCTTTATGTTCAGAATGCACAAAACCAAACTAAGTCAAAGTTTGGTTTTTTTTTTTTTTTTTTAGTCTTTTTTTTTTCTCTTAAACTTTTTTAGTTTGTATTGTGATATAGCTGATTAACAAATAATATTGTGGTAGTCTCAGGTGAACAGTGAACTGACTCAGCCATACATATGCATGTATCCATTCTCCCCCAAACTCCCTTTCTATCAAGGCTGCCACATAATACTGAGCAGAGTTGCATGTGCTGTACAGTAGGTCCTTGTTGGTTATGCATTTTAAATATAGCAGTAAGTACATTTCTATCCGAAACTGCCAGACTATCTCTTCTCCTGATCCTTTCCCCCTGGCAACCATAAGCTTGTTCTCAAAGTCTGTGAATCTGTCTTGTACATAACTTCATTTGTATCGTTTCTTCTTAGATTTCACATGTAAGGGACATCATATGATATTTCTCCTTCTCTCTCTGACTTCACACAGTTTGACACACTCTAGATCCATTCACATTGCTACAAATGGCATTGCTTCATTCTTTTTAATGGCTGGGTCATACTCCATTGTACATATGTACCACATCTTCTTATCCATCTTCTGTCGATGGACATTTCATTTGCTTCCAAGTCTTGGCTATTGTAAACAGTGTTGCAATGGATATTTGGGTGCATGTGTCCTTTTGGATCATGTTTTTCTCTTGATATATTCCCAGGAGTGGGACTGCAAGATCATATCATTGAAAAAGCAAGAGAGTTCCAGAAAAAAAACATCTATTTCTGCTTTATTGACTATGCCAAAGCCTTTGACTGTGTGGATCACAATAAACTGTGGAAAATTCTGAAAGAGATGGGAATACCAGACCACCTGACCTGCCTCTTGAGAAACCTATATGCAGGTCACCAAGCAACAGTTAGAACTGGACATGGAACAACAGAATGGTTCCAAATAGGAAAAGGAGTACGTCAAGACTGTATATTGTCATCCTGCTTATTTAACTTATATGTAGAGTACATTGCCAAGGTCCAGCCCCAGCTGATCCAGGGTATTTGAAGCAGAGACGGCATCGGCAACTTAACTTAAATATTCATCAAAGATATAAAGAGTAATAGAATGAGGATAGCTCAGTAGGAAAATTCAGCAGAGGAAAGAGGCTGAGTAGCTTGGTTTACGCGGAAAATCAATATAACCTGTGACACCAGGTTAGCTCTGACCACGGAGGCCGCAGGCGCCCTCTCGAATAGCGGAAGGTGCCCCACCTTAGACACCTTCTCGAGTGGGTCTTAGAAGCCTGGGCAAATAAATGGTCGCAGAGGACCTCTGCGTTCCAGATGGAGACTCAGCTGGAAATTGAGGAAAAGAATGACATGGGGAGACCAATCTTTGGTGAGCAAGGCCCGTAGCTTTATTTTCAACAGGGGCTTTTATACCCTAAGTTACACATAGAGGATAATAGGGGATGCAAAGTCAGCAGTCTTTGATCCTTATCAAAAACCAGGGTTTCTTTCCTGCAAATTTATCATATACAAATGGTTTAGGTGATTTACATCATCTTCTGGCCAGAAAGCCTATTAACATTTTATGACTCTTGACAAAGGTTTGTCAACCGTAAGACTTATTTTCTCTAAGAGTAATTATTTTAAGGTTTGGCGCCATCTTCTGAAGGTGTTAGATAAAATTGCATTCCTATAGGGCAGATGTGTAATGGGTTTACAACAAAGGAAAGAATTTATTACCTTAAGGGTCTAAAGTTGCTAACACCAAGGCCACTACTTATTTTTTCTACATACCAAATATATTAATTAATACACATTCAAGGATACAATACAGGGGAAGTGGAAACTTGGCAGCAAGCATTGGCTCATCAATGAAATCTCTTACTAGCTTTATTCTGACAGTTTCTAACTCTCTGAGAGGTTCTAAGCTATTTGAATATCTTAAGCTTCCCGTGCCTCTCAAGGCTGGGAGACTGTAAACAATAGTATGCATAGCTGTAGGAGTCAGGGTAAACTTGTCAGGCGAGTTAGAGAACTATCTGAGGGGTTTAGATTTAAACACTCCTAATGCCCAGGAACTTTATTAATTGGAGCTGTAAGTTAACTCTTTGTCAGAAAGAGCAAGATGGTGGTGGGGGACAGCCCCCAGTAAAGTCAGAGGTGACAGCACAAAGCAATAAAGTAGGCAGACTCTGGTTTTTTGGGGTAGGTGCTTGAGAATATCCAGGGGGACTCCTGAGGCTCAATCCCGCCTTTGTGTGTGCCGAGCCTCCTTCCTCATGACCTTTGTCACGAGTGGAGTGCCTCTCGCCGGCCCTCAGCAGTACATCATGAGAAACACTGGACTGGAAGAAACACAAGCTGGAATCAAGATTGCTGGGAGAAATATCAGTAACATCAGGTATGCAGATGACACAACCCTTATGGCAGAAAGTGAAGAGGAACTAAAGAGCCTTTGATGAAAGTGAAAGAAGAGAGTGAAAAAGTTGGCTTAAAGCTCAACATTCAGAAAACGAAGATCAGAACTGGAGGAATCAACCTACCTGACTTCAGGCTCTACTACAAAGCCACAGTTATCAAGACAGTATGGTACTGGCACAAAGACAGAAATATAGATCAATGGAACAAAATAGAAAGCCCAGAGATAAATCCACGCACATATGGACACCTTATCTTTGACAAAGGAGGCAAGAATATACAATGGATTAAAGACAATCTCTTTAACAAGTGGTGCTGGGAAAACTGGTCAACTACTTGTAAAAGAATGAAACTAGGACACTTTCTAACACCATACACAAAAATAAACTCAAAATGGATTAAAGATCTAAACGTAAGACCAGAAACTATAAAACTCCTAGAGGAGAACATAGGCAAAACACTCTCTGACATATATCAGAGCAGGATCCTCTATGACCCACCTCCCAGAATATTGGAAATAAAAGCAAAAATAAACAAATGGGACCTAATTAACCTTAAAAGCTTCTGCACATCAAAGGAAACTATTAGCAAGGTGAAAAGACAGCCTTCAGAATGGGAGAAAATAATAGCAAATGAAGCAACTGACAAACAACTAATCTCAAAAATACACAAGCAACTCCTACAGCTCAACTCCAGAAAAATAAATGACCCAATCAAAAAATGGGCCAAAGAACTAAATAGGCATTTCTTCAAAGAAGACATACAGATGGCTAACAAACACATGAAAAGATGCTCAACATCACTCATTATCAGAGAAATGAAAATCAAAACCACTATGAGGTACCATCTCACACCAGTCAGAATGGCTGTGATCCAAAAGTCTACAAATAATAAATGCTGGAGAAGGTGTGGAGAAAAGGGAACCCTCTTACACTGTTGGTGGGAATGCAAACTAGTACAGCCACTATGGAGGACAGTGTGGAGATTCCTTAAGAAACTGGAAATAGAACTGCCTTATGATCCAGCAATCCCACTGCTGGGCATACACACTGAGGAAACCAGAAGGGAAAGAAACACGTGTACCCCAATGTTCATCGCAGCACTGTTTATAATAGCCAGGACATGGAAGCAACCTAGATGTCCATCAGCAGATGAATGGATAAGAAAGCTATGGTACATATACACAATGGAGTATTACTCAGCCATTGAAAAGAATACATTTGAATCAGTTCTAATGAGGTGGATGAAACTGGAGCCTATTATACAGAGTGAAGTAAGCCAGAAGAAAAAACACCAATACAGTATACTAACGCATATGTATGGAATTTAGAAAGATGGTAACAATAACCCTGTGTACGAGACAGCAAAAGAGACACTGATGTGTAGAACAGTCTTATGGACTCTGAGGGAGAGGGAGAGGGTTGGAAGATTTGGGAGAATTGCATTGAAACATGTAAAATATCATGTATGAAACGAGATGCCAGTCCAGGTTCGATGCACGATACTGGATGCTTGGGGCTAGTGCACTGGGACGACCCAGAGGGATGGTATGGGGAGGGAGGAGGGAGGAGGGTTCAGGATGGGGAGCACATGTATACCTGTGGTGGATTCATTTTGATATTTGGCAAAACTAATACAATTATGTAAAGTTTAAAAATAAAATAAAATTAAAAAAAAAAGAAAAAGAAAACGAAGATCATAGCATCTGGTCCCATCACTTCATGGGGAATAGATGGGGAAACAGTGGAAACAGTGTCAGACTTTATTTTGGGGGACTCCAATCATGGTGCAGATGGTGATTGCAGTCATGAAATTAAAAGACGCTTACTCCTTGGAAGGAAAGTTATGACCAACCTAGATAGCATATTCAAAAGCAGAGATATTACTTTGCCAACAAAGGTCCATCTAGTCAAGGCTATGGTTTTTCCAGTGGTCATGTATGGATGAGAGAGTTGGACTGTGAAGAAAGCTGAGCACTGAAGAATTGATGCTTTTGAACTTCGGAGTTGGAGAAGACTCTTGAGAGTCCCTTGGACTGCAAGGAGATTCAACCAGTCCAACCTAAAGGAGATCAATCCTGGGTGTTCATTGGAGCGACTGATGCTGAAGCTGAAACTCTGATCCTTTGGCCACCTTATGTGAAGAGTTGAGTAATTGGAGAAGACCCTGATGCTGAGAGGGATTGGGGGCAGGAGGAGAAGGGGACGACAGAGTATGAGATGGCTGGATGTCATCACCGACTCAATGAGCATGAGTTTGCGTGAACTCTGGGAATTGGCAATGCACAGGGAGGCCTGGCGTGCTGTGATTCATGGGGTTGCAAAGAGTCGGACACAATTGAGTGACTGAACTGAACTGAACTAATGATAGTTCTACTTTTAGTTTTTTAAGGAACTTCCTTACTGTTCTCCATAGTGGCTGTATCAGTTTACATTCCTACCAAAAGTGTAGGAGGATTCTCTTCTCTCCACACCCTCTCTATTATTCATTGTTTGTGGATTTTTTAAAGATACCATTTTGCCTGCTATGAGGATATCTCATTGTAATTTCAATTTTCATTTATCTAATAATTAAGATGTTGAACATCTTTTCATGTGCGTATTGGCCATCTGTGTATTTCTTTGGAGAATTATCTATTTAAGTGTTCTACTCACTTTCTGAGCAGTTGCTTGTTTTGATATTGTTAAGCATCATGAGCTGTTTGTAAAATTTGAAGACAAATCAAGTATCAGGCACATCATTTGCAAATATTTTCTCCCAGTATTTGTTTTTTCTTTTCATTTTCTTTATTGCTTCATGAAGTAGGTCCCATTTATTTATTTATTCATTTTTCTGGGAGATGGAGGAAAAAGAGATATTGCTGCAATTTATTTCAGACAGTGTTCTACCTATGTTTTCCTCTAAGTGTTTTACACTGTCTGGTTTCACATTTAGGTCTTTAATAAATTTTGAACTTATTTTGTGTATGGAATTAAAGAATTATTTATTTATTTATTTATTTTTGGTACATGTAGCTTTCTGGTTTTCTCAGCACCATTTATTAAAGAGACTGTTTTTCCAATATTGTGTAGTTAGTCATAGATTAATTGACCATAGATGCATGAGGCTTATTTCTGGGTTTTCTATCCTGTTTCATCTATCTATTTTTCTGTTTTTGTGCCAGTACCGCATTCTTTCAATGATTGTAGCTTTGTAGTATAGTCTGAAGTCCAGGAGCCTGATTCCTTTAGTTCCACTTCCCCGCCCTCCCTGCCCTTAGGTTTTCTTTGACCATTCTTGGTCTTTTGTCTCTCCATACAAACTTTTAGGGTTTATTGCTTTTGTTTTAGTTATAGTTCTGTAAAAAAAAAATGCCATTGATAATTTGATAGGGATTGCATTGAATCTGTAGATTGCCTTGAGTCATGGAGAAGGCAATGGCACCCCACTCCAGTACTCTTGCCTGGAAAATCCCATGGGCGGAGGAGCTTGGTAGGCTGCAGTCCATGGGGTCGCTAAGAGTCGGACACGACTGAGGGACTTCACTTTCACTTTTCGCTTTCAGGCATTGGAGAAGGAAATGGCAACCCACTTCAGTGTTCTTGCCTGGAGAATCCCAGGGACCGGGGAGCCTGGTGGGCTGCCGTCTATGGGGTCGCACAGAGTCGGACATGACTGACATGACTTAGTAGCAGCAGCAGCAGCAGTATAGTCATTTTGAGAATATTGATTCTTCAATCCACAAACTTTGTATATCTTTCCATCTATTTATGTCTTTGATTTCTTTTGCCAGCATCTTACAGTTTTTAGAGTACAGGTCTGTTGTATCCTTAAGTTGGTTTATTCTTGGTATTTTATTCTTTTCAGTGTGATGATAAATGGAATTGTTTCTTGAATTTCTCTTTCTGATATTTCATTGTTAGTGTGTAGAAATGCACCAGATTTTTGTGTATTAATTTTGTAACCTGCAACATTACCAAATTAATTGAGGAGTTCTAGTAGTTTTTTTTGTAGCATCTTTAGGATCTTCTATGTGTAGTTTTATGTCATCTGCAAACATTGACTCTGTAACTTTCTCTTTCCCATTTTGGATTCCCTTTACTTTTTCTTTTCTCATTGCTATAGCTAGGACTTCCAAAATTGTGCTGAATAGAAGTGGTGAGAGTGGATATCCTGGACTTGTTCCTGATTTTAGAGGGAACTCTTTCAGCTTTTCACTATTGTCTGTGATGTTAACTGTAGGTTTGTCACATATGGCCTTTGTTATGTTGAGATATGTTCCCTTTATGCCCACTTTCTGGAGAATTTTTATCATGAATGGATGCTGAAATTTGTCAAAAGCTTTTTCTACATCTATTGAGATGATCATATAGTTTTTAATGTTCAATTTGCTATGTCATGCATCCTACTGCTTGATTTGTGAATATTGAAAAATACTTGCATCCCTGGGATGATTGCCACTTGATCGTGGTGTATGATATTTTTAACGTATTGTTGGATCTGGATTCCTAGAGTTTTTGTTTGATTTTTGCATCTAAGTTTATCAGTGATATTAACCTATAATTTTTTTGTATCTTTATCTTGTTTTGTTATTAGGGTGATAGTGGCCTTATAAAATAAGTTTTGAAGTTTTCTTTCCTTTGCAAATTTTTGTAACAGTTTCAAATGGATAGGTGTTAACTCTTCTCTAAATGTTTGATAGCATTCACCTATGAAGTCATCAGATCCTGGACTTTTGCTCATTGGGAGGTTTTTAATCATGGTTTCAATTTCAGTGCTTATAACTGATTTGTTTATAGTTTCTATTCCTTCCTGGTTCAATCTTGAGAGACTACCTTTCTAAGAATTTATCCATTTCTTCCAGATCGTCCGTTTTATTGGCATACAGTTGCTGATACTAGTCTCTTATTATTCTTGGTATTTCTGTGGAGTCAATTGTAACTTATTTTTCATTTCTAATTTTATTGATGTGAGTACTCCCTCTTTTTTTTTTCTTGATGAGTCTAGATTTTGTCAATTTTGTTTATCTTTTCAAAGAACCAACTTTTTGTTTCATTAATCTTTGCAATTGTTTTGTCTGTATTGCATTTATTCCTGCTCTGATATTTATAATTTCTTTCCATTTACTAGTTTTAGGTTTTGTTTATTCTTTCTCTAGTTGTTGTAGTTGCAAGGTTAGGTTGCTTATTTGAGATTTTTCTTGTTTCTAGAGGTAAGATTGTATTACTATAAAATTCCCACTTATAAATGCTTTTGCAACATTCCATGTTTCGTACCATTATGCTTTCATTTTCGTTTGTCTCTGGGTATTTTTTATTTCCTCATTGATTTCTTGAGTGATCCATTGTTTGTTAGTAGCATATTGGTTAGCTGCCATGTGTTTGTGTTTTTTATATATTTTTAATTTTGTAGTTTACATCTAATCTCATATATTTGTGGTCGAAAAAGATGCTTCATATAATTTCAGATTTCCTAAATTCACCAAGGCTCATCTTTTGGCCCAGCATGTGGTCAATCCTGGAGAATGTTCTGTGTGTACTTGAAAAGAATGTGTAGTCCACAATTTTTGGATGGAATTCTCTATAAATATCAATTAAGTCCCACTTTTCTAAAGTGTCATTAAAGATCTGTTTCCTTATTAATTTTCTCTCTAAATGATCTGTCCATTGATGAAAGTAGGGTATTCAGGTAAACCATTATTATTGTGTTACTGGCAATTTCTCCATATATGGTCGTTAGGTTATGGCCTTATATATTGAGGTGCTCCTATGTTGGGTGTGTATATATTTATGTGTTATATCGTCTTGAATTTAACCCTCATCATTATATGTTGTCTTCTTTGTCTCTTAAAGCAGTCTTTGCTTTAAAGTGTATTTTGTCTGGAATGCATATTGCTACTCAAGTTTTCTTTTGATTTCTATTTTGTGGAATACCTTTTCCTATCCCATTACTTTCAGTCTGTAAGTGTCCCTAGATCTGAGGTGGGTCTCTTGTAGACAGCATATATACAGGTCTTGTTTATGTATCCACCAAGTCAGCTTATGTATTTTGATTGGTGCATTTAATAATGGATTAATGTACATTTAAGGTAATTATTGATATGCATGATCCTATTACCTTTCTTGTTTGGGAGTCATTTTTTTCTAGATCTTTTCCTTCTCTTCTGTTTCCTGCCTAGAGGAGCATTTGTTTTAAAACTGGTTTAGTGGTGGTGAATTCTCTTAACTTTTGCTTTTCTTTAAAGCTTTTGATTTCTCCATCAAATCTAAATGAGTGTCTTCCTGAGTATTCTTGATTGTAGGTTCTTTCCTTTCATCACTTTGAATATATCATGCCATCCCCTTCTGGCTGTAGAATTTCTGTTGAGAAATTTACTTATAACCTTATGGGAGTTCCTTTGTGTGTTATTTGTCTTTTTTCCCATGTTGCTTTTAATATTTTGTCTTTAATTTTTGCCAGGTTAATTACTGTGAGTGTTGATGTGTTCTTCCTTGGGTTTATCCTGCCTGGGACTCTCTGCACTTCCTGGACTTGGTTGACTATTATCTTTCCCATGTTAAGGAAGTTTTCAGCTATTATCTCTTCAAATATTTTCTTGAGTCCTTTCTCTCTCTCTTATCCTTCTGGGACCTCTATAATGCAAATGTTTATGTGTTTAATGTTGTGGCAGAGATTTCTTAGGGTGTCTTCATTTCTGTTCATTCTTTTTTCTATGTTCTGTTTTGTAGGAGTGATTTCCACTATTCTGTCTTACAGTCAGTTATCTGTTCTCCTGCCTCAGTTATTCTGCTAATTCTTCATTCTAGTGTATTTTTCATCTCTGTTTGTTCTTAAATACATCTAGATCTTTGGTAAAGTTTTCTTGCATCTTTTCCACTCTTTTTCTGAGATTCTGGATCTTCTTCAATATCACTATTCTGAATTCTTTTTCTGGAAGTTTGCCTATCTCCACTTCATTTCATTATATTTCCCCCTCCCTGGGGATTTATTTTTTTCTTTCATCTGGGATCTAATCCTATGCCTTTTCATTTTGATGAGCTTTCTGTGACTGTGGCTTTCTTTCTGGAGGTTGTGGGATGGTAGTTCTTCTTGTGTCTTCTTTCTTCCCTCTGGAGGCTAAGACATTTGTGCAAGATTCCTGGTAAGAGGGGCTGGTAGTTGGGAAAATTCGATCTTTTTCTGATGGGCAGGACCATGCTCAGTAAAACTTTAATCCAATTTTCTGCTGATGGGTGAATCTGTACACCCTCCCTGTTAGTTGTTTGGCCTGAGGTAAACCAGTCCAAGAGTCTATAGGCTCCATGGTAGTGCTAACTGCAAACTCCAAGGGAGACCATGACAATGGGCACCTCCCAGGACTGCTGTTGCCAGGGCACCTGGCCCCACAGTGAGCAACTACCAACCCACACCTCCACAGAAACCCTTCCAATAATCACAGGTAGGTTTTCCTGTTTTCTGTGCATCACTGCTCCTTTGCCCTGGGTGCCGATGTGTACAAGGGTTTATTTGTGCCATCCAGAAATGGAGTCTCTGTTTCCCCCAGTCCTGTGGAAGGAAGTCTTGCAATGCAATCCCACTAGCCTTCAAAGTCAGTTTCCCTGGGGCTTCCTAGTCACTTTGCCAGATCCCCAGCCTGGAAAGCCTGATGTGGAGCCTAGACCCTTCACAACAGTGTGAGAACTTCTTTGGTATTATTGTTCTCCAGTTTGTGGGTAGCCCACATGGCAAGTATGGAATTTGATTTTATTGTGATTGTGCTCTTACCATCTCATTGTGGCTTCTCCTTTGCCCTTGGAAGTGGGGGTATCTATCTTTTTTTGTGTGTATGGGTTCTGGCATCCTCCTGTCAATAGTTGTTCAACAGCTATTTGTGATTTTGGTGCTCTAGCAGGAGAAGATTACCGCATGTCCTTCTACTCTGCTATCTTCAGGTATGGTTTTTAATCTGGCATGTCCAGGAAGAGGAATTCCATTAATTTGTATCTGTAACCAATTACCATCCTGATGGTATTCTTTTATAGTGATCTTTGTCTTGTTTCAGTATGAGAATGATGATGACCTCATAGAATGAGCTTGGCTGTATCCTTTCCTCTACAATTTTTGAGAAGAGTTTAAGAAGGATAGGTAGGTATTTACTCCTCTAAATGTTTGCTATAATTAGACTGTGAAGCCATGTGAACATAGTCTTTTGTTTGTTGGAAGATTTTTAACCACAGTTTCAATTTCAGCAGTTGTGATTCATCTTTTCATATTTTCTATTTTTTTCCTGATTCATTATTGGAAGGTTGTGTGTTTGTAGGAATTTGTTCACTTCTTTTAGGTTGTCCATTTTATTGGCATACAGTTGCTTATAGTAGTCTCTTATGATCCTTTGTATTTATGTGGTGTTTGTTGTAGCTTATTTTTTTATGTTTTTAATTTTATTGATTTCAGTCCTTTCCCTCTTCTTTTTGATGAGTGTGGCTAATGGTTTATCAATTTTGTTCATCTCAAAGAACCAGCTTTTAATTTAATTGATCTTTGCTATTGTTTTCTTCATCTTTATTTATTTCTGCTTTGATTTTTATTATATCTTTCCTTTTACTAACGTTAGGTTTGTTTGCTCTTCTTTCTAGTTGCTTTAGGTGTACAGTTAGGTTGTTTATTTGAAAATTTTCTTGTTTCTTGAGATAAGATTGTATTGCTATATATTTTTCTCTGAGAACTGCTTTTGCTTTGTTCCATAGGTTTTGGATCATTGTGTTTTAATTGTCATTTGTATCTAGGTATTGTTTTATTTTCTCTTTGATTTATTCAGTGATCCATGGGTTATTCACTTACGTCTTTTTCAGTTTTCATGTGTTTCTGTTTTCTTTCAGTTTTTTTTTTTTCCTGTAATTCATTTATAATCTCATAGGTTTTTGGTCAGAAATCATACTTGATATGATTTCAATTTTCTTAGATTTATTGAGAATTCATTTGTGGCCCAAGATGTAATCAGTCCTGGAGAATATTCCATGTGTAATTAAGAAGAAAGTGTATTCTCCTGTTTTCTAAAGGAATGTCCTGTAATTATCAATTACATCTCTCTGATCTAATATGTCATTTAAGGTTTGTGTTTCCTTGGTAATAATGTCTGGATGATCTCTCTATTGGTGTCAGTAAACTGTTAGATTTCCCCACTATTATTGTTTTACTGTAGATTTCCCCTTTGTATATCTTTTAGGTCTTACCTTACATATTGTAGTGCTCCGATGTTCATTGCATATATATTTGTTATTGTTATATCTTCTTCTTGTATTGATCAGTAGATCATGTCTTGTATTTCTTTGTCTTTTAAAACAGTCTACATTAAAAAGTCTATTTTGTTTGACCTGAGTATTACTACTCCAACTTTCCATTAATTTCAATTTTCATAGACTATCTTTTTATATCCCCTCACTTATAGTCTGTGTGTGAACCTAGGTCTGAATTGGATGTATTTATAGACAGCATATATATGGATCTTATGTTCATATCCATTTAGCCTGTCTATGTCTTTTGGTTGGGGCAATTCTTCCATTTACACTTAAGGTAATTATTGATATATGTGTTCTTATTGCTATTTTCTTAATTTTTTTGGCTTTGTTTTTGTAGGTGGTTTTCCTTCCCTTTCTCTTTTGTTCTCTTCACTTGTGATTTAATGACCATCTTCAGTATTGTCTTTGGATTTCTTCATGTGTGCACATGTGTGTGTAAATATTGTAATGTAGTAGTAGTGTTAGTCATGCAGTCATGTCCAACTTTTTGAAACCCTAAGAACTGTAGCCTCCCAGGCTCCTCTGTCCATGGAATTCTCCAGGCAAGAATACTGGAGTGGGTAGCTATTACTTTCTCCAGGGGATTTTCCCAACCCAGGGATCAAACCCAGGTCTCCTGCAGTGCAGGCAGATTCTTTACTAGCTGAGATACCAGGGAAGTCCATGTATCTCTTGGAGTTATTATGTTTGCTATTCCCATGAGAATTTGATACACATTTCATGTGTGTACATTTCAGTGTGTTTGCCCTCTGATACCCTCTTGCAACACCTACGGTCTTACTTGGGTTTCTCTTACCTTGGGCGTGGGGTATCTCTTCACAGCTGCTCTAGCAAAGTGCAGCCATTGCTCCTTACCTTGGATGGGGAGTATCTCCTCACCGCCGCCCTTCCTGACCTTCAAAGTGGAATAGCTCCTCTAGGCCCTCCTGTGCCATGGCTCCTTGGACGTGGGGTTGGTCCTCCTGGCCACCGCCCCTGGCCTTGGGCATGGGTTGCTCCTCCAGGCTGCTGCCACTGGCCTCAGGCATGGGGGCGTGGGATAGCTCCTCCCGGCCGCCCCCCCTGACCTCAGATGCAGGGTAGCTCCTCTCCACCATTCCTGTGCCATCGCAGTCTTGGTATGGACCTTTAGTAAGTTGTAATTTTTCTGCTGTCTTAAAAGCCTTGTCTGAATATAATGTAGGTGGCTGCTGACTGGTTAGAGTAGTAGTAGTTGTAGGTTAGTGTGGCTGTAGCAATTTCTTAAAATAAGACAACAATGAAACTTGCTGCCTTGATTTACTCTTCTTTTCATGAATGAATTCTCTGTAGCAGGCAGTTCTGCTTGATTGTATTTTATCCACAGTAGAAAGTGTGTCAAAATTGGAGTCAGTACTCTCAACCCTTCAGCTGCTTATGAACTAGGTTTGTGTACTATTCTACATACTTTTTTCATACATAAAACATGCACAATACATTTAGACCATGAAATTTTTGCACTTTGTTTTATACCCCTGCGTATGTTCCAGTGTCTCCTGGCTTATGGTCTATGGGAACTTGAATAGAATTTGTATCCGGCTGTTGTGTGAAACTTATATAAATCTTAATTATGTTGAATTGTTTCATAGTGCTTTTCAGGTCAACTATATCCTCCTTCTTTTAAGTCTATTCATTCTATTTATTTTTGAGGGTTTGATATTGAAACTCCACCTAAAAACTTAATATCTACCTAAAATAATTATAACATGTAGTGTAAGCATTTGTAACTTTGTTCTACATTTTTCAAGTCTCCTGTAAATGTATTATCATATCTTCATAATTAAAAAAAAAATCTTTTGTTGTCATTTCAACAAGCTCACGTATCTTCACCAGGAGTAGTTTCCATCTCAAGAAACCAATTATTTTTCTCATCCATAATGAGCAACTCTTCATCCACTAAAGTTTTCTCATGAGCTTGCAACAATTCAGGCATATCTTCGGGCTCCAATTCTATTTATCTTGCTATTTCCACTGCATCTGCAGTTACTTCCTCTGTTGAAGTCTTGGACCCTTAAAAGCCATCCATGAAAGTTAGAATCAACTCCTTGCAAGCTGTTATTAATATTGATAGTTTAACTTTACCTCATTAATTACAGATGTTCCTAATGGCATATGAAATGGTGCATACTTTCCAGAAAGTTTTCAATTAACTTGGCTCAGATCCACCAGAAGAATCATTACTTACAGAAGCTTTAGTTTTACAAAATTTATCTCTTAAGTAATAAGGCATGAAATTTAAAATTACTCCTTGATCCATGGGCTTGTTGTGTTAACAGGCATGAAAACAATATTAATATTTGTACATCTCCATCAGAGTTCTTAAATGAATAACCAGGTACATTTTCAGTAAACAGCAATATTTTGAAACAATATTTTTGTTTGAGCAGTAGGTTTCAATAGTGAGCTTAAAATATTCAGTAAAGCATATTGTAAACAGATGTACTTTTATTCAAGGTTTGTAGTTCCTTTAAGAGAGCACAAGCCAGGTGGACTGCACATTATTTTTAAAGTTCCTGGAATTTTTGAAATGGTAAATGGTAAATGAGCATTGGCTTCAACTTAAAGTGACCAGATGCACTCGCCCCTAATAAGCTGTCAGCCTGTCCTTTGAAGCTTCAGAGCCAGGTTTGACTTCTCTTCTCAGGCTATGAAAGTCCCAGATAGTACCTATTTTCAAAAGTCCCAGATAGTATCTGTTTTGTCTACACCAAAACTCTTTTAGTGTAGCCACCTTTATTAATTGTCTTAGTTAAATCTTCTGCATAACTTGCTGCAGCTTCTACATCAGCACTTTCTGCTTCACCTTGCACTTTTAGATTACAGAGATTTCTTCTTTCTTTAAACTATAGGAACCAACCTCATCTAGCATCACACTTTGCTTTTGCACTTTCCTTACCTCTCTCAGCTTTCATAGAATTGAAAAGATAAGACTTTGCTGTGAATTGGGCTTTGGCTAAAGGAATGTTTTGGAGAAGGCAATGGCACCCCACTCCAGTACTCTTGTGTTTGGGCTAGTTTGATCTTCTATTGAGGAAGTCAATTTCAAGGCAGGTTGATAAGAAGTTCAGGGTCCCCAAGGAGAAGAATGGGGTCTGGGGTCTCCAAGGAGGAGGAAAGGACATTGGTCTCTCTCTCTCTCTCTCTTTTTAATCTCTGCATTCCTTAGTCTTAGTTGCATAAAATGCTTTTTCCTTTAAGCCCAGAACTGATGATTACACAACAAACAATTCAGTTTAAACTCTATACTAAGGATTATATAACAACAATGTATCCTGCTTGAGGACAGTTTCTCCTTGAAAACCTTCTGATTAATCCTATTATTTTAAAACGTATATTATGGGAGTAGATCTGGTAAAATCTTTCTATTAAAAATATCTTAAAATGTAAATTGTGGGAGTGGGTTTGGTAAGATTTTTACAACTTTGAGACATTCTTTTGATTAATTGTTATAACTAATTTAAAAACTATATAACTCCCTTAATTAGACTAGCAAGGTGGGTACTATCCATCCCCCTTCTGATTTCTATGTCAGAAGCTTTTTCTGTCCCTTTTCATACTTTAATAAAACTCTGCTACACAAACGCTCTTAAGTGATGAGGCCTGGTCCCTGGTCCTGAAGCTAAATTTTCTTCAGAGATCACAAATTCGACACCGTTCACTGTAAGCTATCACTATCTAGACCACTAAAACCTCCTCTGTATCAGGAATAAAGCTATTTTGCTTTCTTATCATTAATGTTTTAATTGGAATAACACTTTTAATCTTCTTCAAGAACTGTTCTTCTACATTCACACATTGGTATACGGAAATAAAGAGGCCTAGCTTTGGGGTTATCTTGGTTATTGCTATGCCTTTCTTATTAAGCTTAATCGTTTCTAGTGTTTGATTTAAAGTGAAAGACATGTGACTCTTCCTTTCACTTGAACTCTTAGAAGC
This sequence comes from Bos grunniens, assembly GCF_055505025.1. NCBI lineage: Eukaryota > Metazoa > Chordata > Mammalia > Artiodactyla > Bovidae > Bos > Bos grunniens. The sequence continues at coordinate 78,550,498 of NC_141194.1, read as the reverse complement.
CATGTAGGGTTATTAATTGGCATAATTTCAATATTATTTCCTCTCAGGGAATAGGGAGGCTGAGAAGAGGGATGAGGGAATAGCCAGTTGACAGAGCAGTCAGAACACACATCTTTATCAATTAAGTTTGCTGTCTTGTGTGAACACAGTTTGTGGCATCCCAAATAATTACAATAGTAACATAAAAGATCACTGATCACAAAAATGTCTGAAGTATAATAAAAATTATCAAAATGTGACAGAGACACTAAGTGAGCAAATACAATTGGAAAAACAGTGTCAATAGACTTGTTCAATGCAGGGTTGCCAAAAATCTTTAGTTTGTTAAATACATACTCACACACACACAATCTATGAAATGTAATAAAGCTAAGTGCATTATTTTATATTGATCTGCATGAGCTCTTTGCATATTTTGGAGATTAGTCCATTGTCAGTTGCTTCATTTGCAAATATTTTCTCCCTTTCTGTGTGTTGTCTTTTCATTTTGTTTATGGCTTAGGTGTGCAAAATCTTTTAAATTTAATTAGGTTCCATTTGCTTATTTTTGCTTTTATTTTCATTACTCTAGAAGGTGATTCAACAAAGATCTTGCTGAGATTTATTTAGAGAGTGTTCTGCCTGTTTTCCTCTAGGAATTTTACAGCATCTGGTCTTACATTTAGATTTTTAATGCATTTGAGTTTATTTTTATATGGTATTAGAAGATGTTTTAATTTCACTGTTTTACATGTGACTGTCTATTGTTTCTGGCACCAGTAATTGAAAAGATTATCTTTTCTCCATCTTACATTCTTGCCTCCTTAATCATAGATTAGGTGACCATATGAGTATTTATCTCTAAGATAAGTCCAGGATTTATCTCTGGACTTTCTATCTTGTATCATAGATACATTTCTGTTTTTGTGCTAGTACCATACAGTTTTGATTGTTTTAGCCTTGTGGTATAGTCTGAAGTCTGGGAGCCTGATTTCTCCAGCTCCATTTTTCTTTCTCAATACTGTTTTGGCTCTTCTGAGTCCTTTATGTTTCCATACAACCCAGTCAACAAATGGGCAGAAATCTAAACAGGCATTTCTCCAAAAAAGACTTACAGGTGGCTAAGAGGCACATGAAAAGATGCTCAACATCACTAATAAAGAAATTAAAATAAAAACTACAATAAGGTATCACCTCACATTGGTCAGAATGGCCACCATTAAAAAGTCTACAAGCAATAAATATTGGAGAGGGTATGGGAAAAAGGGAAACCTCTTACATTGCTGATGGGAATACAAATTGATAGAGCCACTGTGGAGGACAGTATGGCAGTTCCTTAAGAAACTAAAAACAGAGCTAAAAAATGATCCAGCAATCCCATTTCTTGGCATATATCTGGAGAAAACCATAATCTAAAAAGACATGTGAACCTCAATGCTCATTGCAACATTATTAACAATAGCCAGGACACAGAAGAAACTTAAAAGTCTATCACTGGAGGAATGGATAAAGAAGATGTGGTACATATATACAATGAAATAGTACTCTGTCATAAAAAGAACAAAACAATGACAATTTCTGTGACACAGATGAACCCAGTATTATGGAAATTAAATAAACATTCTTATTTAGGCTTCAGAGACAAAGCAGAGCAGGCCTTTGACCTTGCTTCTAACCTGTCTGGACAGGGACCTGAATGAGTGCTCTGATTACCTGCTGTGAGTGCAAGCATTGCAGCTAAAAGATAGGGCATGAACCTCGAGACTGTTGAGCCCCTGGAGGCGGTATGGCTAACCAAGCCTCAGGCTTAACATTCCAAGTTTTACACAACAAAGCAAACAGCATTAACATGAAACCAGAGCTGCAAATTGCTCACAGATTGATGATGATATCAGTTGTGTCCTGGGACTTTAAGCAAGAACCCCCACATGCAATTTTTGAAGTCTCACCCAAGAAGCAGACACACTGCCTAGGACTTTTTCCCAACTGGGACTCCAGATGTGCTGTGTCATGGGACTTCCCTGCTCTGTTTAAGTCTGGATGTTGGTCAAACCCAACTTGGTTATGTATCCTCTGTTCTTTCTATTTCGTTTTTTTTTTTGTTTTTTTTTTTACTTTTATTATTAGTATATTGAAAGTAAGCCAGATAATTCTCTAATAAATATTGGTATTATTTATTCATATATCACAAGTGGCTTATTTTGTTAACAAATTCTTTGCACATGAAAAAAAAATTGATGACTTTCTGCAATGCATCCATAGATTGTCATACTGAAGGAAGTAATTCAGACAGAGAAAGACCAACATCATATGATACTGCTTATATGTGGAATCTGAAACAATGGAACAAATGAGCTTATTTATCAAACAGAAATAGAGTTAGAGATGTAAAAACATATTTATGATTACCAAGGGGGAAAGGAGCAGGATAAATTGGGAGATTGGAATAGACATACACACCCTACTATATATAAAATAGATAACTAATATGAATCTACTTTATAGCAGAGGAAACTCTACTCTATACTTTGTAATGACCAATATGGGAAAAGAATCTAAAAAAAGAATGAATATATCTATATCTATATCTATCTATCTATATCTATATCTATATCTATATCTATATATATATATATATATATATCTGATTCAATTTGCTGTAGAGCAAATGGGATATCTTTCCTTCTCTCCTTTGCCTTTAGCTTCTCTTCTTTTCTCAGCTATTTGTAAGGCCTTGTGAGACAGCCATTTTGCCTTTTTGCATTTCTTTTTCTTGGGGATGATTTTGATTACTGCCTCTTGTGCAATGTCATGAACTGCCATCCATAGTTCTTCAGGCACTCTATCAGATCTAATGCCTTGAATTTGTGTTTCCATTGTATAATTGTAAGGGATTTGATTAAGGTCAGACCTTAATGCTCTAGTGGGTTTCCCTACTTTTTTCAATTTAAGTCTGAATTTGGAAATAAGTTCATGATCTGAGCTACAGTCAGCTCCCGGTCTTGTTTTTGCTGATAGTATAGAGCTTCTCTATCTTTGGCTGTAAAGAATATAATCAATGTGATTTTGGTGTTGACCATCTGGTGATATCCATGTGTAGAATATTGTCTTGGGTTGTTTGAAGAGGGTGTTTACTATGACCAGTGCATTCTCTTGTCAAAACTCTGTTAGTCTTTGACCTGCTTCATTTTGTACACTAAGGCCAAATTTGCCTGTTACTCCAGGTATCTCTTGATTTTCTACTTTTGCATTCCAGTCCCATATAATGAAGAGGACATCTTTTTATGGGTGTTAGGTCTAGAACGTCTTATAGTGCTGAAGAACTGATGCTTTTGAACTGTGGTGTTGGAGAAGACTCTTGAGGGTCCCTTGGACTGCAAGGAGATACAACTAGTCAATCCTAAAGGAAATCAGTCCTGAATACTCATTGGAAGGACTGACACTGAAGCTGATACTCCAATACTTTGGCCACCTGATGTGAAGAACTAATTTATCGGAAAAATACTGATTTATTTATGCTGGGAAAGATTGAAGGGGGTAGGAGAAGGGGATGACAGAGGATGAGATGGTTAGATGGCATCACCAATGCGATGGACATGAGTTTGAGCAGTCTCTGGGAGCTGGTGATGAACAGGGAAGCCTGGCATACTGCAGTACATGGGGTTACAAAGAGTCAGACATGTCTGAGAAACTGAACTGAGCTGAGAAAATGGCACAACATTGTAAATCAACTATTGTTGCTGATGTTTAGTCACTAAGTCATGTATGACTCTTTTGTGACCCCATGGACTGTAGCCCGCCAAACTCCTTTGTCAATGGGATTTCCCAGGCAAGAATATTTGAAGGAGTTGCCATTTCTTTCTCCAGGAGATCTTCCTGACCCAGGGATTGAATATGCATCTCTGGCAATGGCAGAAGGATTCTTTACCACTGAGGTACCAGGGAAGCCATCAAAATGTATAGCAGGAAATATATTTTATTAATGTTTATATTACAAAATTATTTAAAGCCAATAACTTAAATTTTCACCAAAAGAAGCTGGCAAACAATGGACCAATTGAACATCAAGTAAATATAAAGTACAAATAAGGATTAAGAATTAAAAAAATGAAATTGTAAACATACAAACAATAAAATAAAATTTATAAAACATATATGTTGATTTCTAGGGAAAATGGAAAAATTAATACATCCCCCTGGGTTGGAAAGATCCACTGGAGAAGGGATAGGTTATCCACTCCAGTATTCTTGGGCTTCCCTTGTGGCTCAGCTGTTAAATAATCCACCCACAATGTGGGAGACCTATGTTCGGTTCCTGGGATGGGAAGATCCCCTGGAGAAGGAAAAGGTTACCCATTCCAGTATTCTGGCCTAGAAAATTCCATGGACTATATAGTCCATGGGTTTGCAACGAGTCAGACTTTCATTTTCAGAAATAAAAAGGGGGGAAATGGGGAAATACACAACTTATTATTATTGGGAATGAGAGAGGGGTTATAATTGTAGATACTAAGAGTACTAAAAGAAAAATAAGGTGACTTTATAATAATCTTTATCCAGTAATTTTAAAAGCTTAGTTGACATAAACAAATTCCTTGGAGAATAAAAGGAAAATGGAATAAGAAGAAATAGAATATTTGAATTCATTATCAAAAACACTTACCACAAAGAAAATACTAGTTATATAGAAATTGAATCATGTTGATGTATGGCAAAACCAATACAATATTGTAAAGTAATTAACCTCCAATTAAAACAAATAAATTTATATTAAAAAATTAAAAAAAAAACAATGAATAAGAGGAAAATCATAGGCTAGGAAAGGTAATAAAAAATGTGCAACAATGAAGTTTTTATGTTCTTGAAACTGGAAAAATACAAATTTGCTTAGGAGGAAAACATTTATTTTTGCTTGATTCTGGGATCCATGTGGTCAGAACAAATCCTGAAATTTTCTTTAGGATTAAATTTAAATTTCTTATAATATACCATTAATCTTTATTTTTTCCTTCATTCTCTTAGCACTTACTGTGTTTTTGATTGTAGACATATTACACATCTTTTATGCACAAATTTTCAGTAAAATATGCCTGAACTAGAAAGTTTGCTTTCTACTTAATCTTCAAAATTTTAGTAAATTTTATGCCAATAAAATAAACTTCATAGTTATTAAGTTAAACTCAAAGACATCACTGACATATTGCTCATTTTCTTGTAAGTAAAATAAAAATTGTTGCTCTTATTTTCAGTTTAGCACCAGGTGTTGGAGTTCATAATGCAAGGACACTTTGGAGTATCTTTGTTTAACAATGGTGGTGAAGAGTAGTACAAAAGAGATGTAAATGAAATACATGGAAACATAGGTGAAAATGAAAAAAAATGTAAAATTTAAACTCTACCACTTTTTATTAAATCACTAAAAGTTTATTATATGAATTATATTGCAAGTTGACAGAGAAAATGGTATTCTTTATTTCTCAAGTATATATGTATAACATAAGAAATTGCAGTAAATAACTTAAGGAGAAATAGCAATGCTGAGACAATTGACAGACTTAACAAATTAAGAATTCCAAATACCAAAATTCTATCACACACAAACATTGAGGTATTGTAGCCTTTCATCAGACACTCTTCTACTCCTATTCTTTGTAAACTGGTTTAGGATATACATGAACTGTGTATATATGTGTGTGTATATTGTATATATATATATATACATATATATATACATATACATATGTATATGTATATATATATGTATATATATATATATATACACATACACATATATGTATTTGTTTATCTATGTGAACTGTAATTCCAATTATTGTTTTTGTCTATGTTTATTTTTAATTCTTCTAGGATTTTGTTCATTGATTCTTGCATTTTCTCCATTTTGTTTTCAAGGTTTTTTATTATCTTTACTATCATTTTTCTGAATTATTTTTCAGGTAGTTTACCTATTTCTTCTTCATTTATTTGGACTTCTGTGTTTCTAGTTTGTTCTTTAATTTGTGTAGTATTTCTCTACCTTTTCATTATTTTTTAAAATTTATTGTGTTTGAGGTCTCGTTTTCCCAGGCTTCAAGGTTGAATTCTTCTTCCTTTTGGTTTCTGCCCATCTAAGTTTGGTCCAGTGGTTTGTATAAGCTTCGTATAGGGTGGGATTTGTGCTTTTTTGTTTGTTTGTTTGTTTTCCCTCTAATGAGGCTGAGTGAGGTAGTATTCCTGTCTGCTTTTGATTGGGTTTGCATTTTTGTTTTGTTTGTTGTTTAGATGAGACATCCTGCACAGGGTGCTACTGGTGGTTGGGTGATGCCGGGTTTTGTACTCAAGTTGTTTCCTTTGTGTGAGTTCTCACTATTTGATACTCCCTAGGGTTAGATCTCCAGTAGTCTTGGGTCTTGGAGTCAGTGCTCCCACTCCAAACGCTCAGGGTTTGATCTCGCTCTTGCAACATGATTGTCAGAGTCAGCTGTGGCTCTCCTCTGCATCATCTTCATTCTGTGATCCAGGTGGATGAAACAACACACTTGGGACCCTGGCTGTAAATGTGGATATGAGATGGCTGGCTTTCTGCCAGAGCCGGACACAGAGGTCTGGACTCCGGTGCCCCAGGATAGGGGATATGAAGGTGAAGGAAGCTGGCAGCCTTCCTTCCATGGAACTCGCCATTGGAAATGTGGCAACAGCAGGGACCCTTGCTACCCCAGAGACAGAGGGAACGATGGAGCACATGACACAGTGGTGAGAGGCCTTGTGTTTCAGGTGCCAAAGCCACAGCTTCCCAAAGATGCCAACCTGGTGCTGCAGGTAGTGGGGAGAAATCTCCTCATCCAGACCTTGCAAGATCAATTGTTTTTAATGTCTGTGATTACTAATGTTTTTCATATCTTATTCATTAGGTCTCTATGACAGGTTCAACTATTTTGATTTTTTGGTAACTTTTCTAACTTATCTTCCAAATTTCAATAACACAGCTTTTCTTGTTTCTCTTCCTATTATACATTATTTCTTTCTTAGTTGTCATCATAAGTCTTTTGTAAGAGGTTAATTGAGACTTTTTTTTAGAGGATAGACAGATAGAGACCTACAAGATTGTGCTTATGCATGGTCATCAATCCAGGTCCTTAAAGAAAGATAAGTAGCTGGAGAAGTCAGAGAAGGAGTAGGAGTGGGGTGAACAAAGAGGAATTAGAAAAGTGACTCCTAGGACAATTAAATTGAACACAAGTTGCTTTAAAGTATTTTAAGATTTCACAGCTTTTTGTTTCCAATTATAGGTTTTCCAGTCATTTTGTTAAAATGTAATTGCTTCCCTGAAGTGGATTCTTTAAAGACAACAGGAAAAGTAGAAAAAATAAATGCTGTTATGTCCCAGTTAAAGTAAGGTTCCCTGGTGACTCAGCTGGTAAAGAATCTACCTGCAAAGAGGGGGACTTGGGTTTGATCCCTGGGTTGAGAAGATTCCTGGAGAAAGGAAAGTCTACCCACTCCAGTATTCTGGGCTGGAGAATACCATGGACTTAAGCATAGTCCATGAGGTCGCAAAGAGTCAGACACAACTAAGCAACTTTCATGTTCACTTTCCTAGTTAGAGTACAAATGAACAGTATACTGATGAAATGGTGAGATAGCATCACTGACTCAATGGACATGAATTTGAGCAAACTCTGAGAGATAGTGAAGGACAGGGAAGCCTGACGTGCTGCAATCCATGGGGTTGCAAAGAGTCAGACATAACTTAATGACTGAACAACAATATATACTGAACTCATTGTCTTTATACTAAGAATGCTAATAAGTAAAATGGCAGACCATTTCTCATAGACTATGGAAGTAACAGCCAAAGAAATGACTACCAGTTTGACCATTGGTAATAGGTAATTTTAGAGTGGTTCTTGGGTTAAAAGCAATACCAAAGGACCTCTTATAATGCTGACAAAAGACTTTTAGGTGATTTCTAACTGTTATCTGCAGCATTTCTCAATTTCAATATCTTGACTTACATGTATATCTAGTGTGAAGTATGTAATAAAATCTTTGATACTGATAGTAAAATAACTAATCACTTGCATTAGTATACAAAATAATAAAAGAAAACTTGCAAGTAATTTGCTTTTCAAATAAATAAAACAGATTAAAGATTGCCTCTGTAACAGTGTTCTTCTCCCTAACTGGAACTTTTATATTCTTCCTCTAATGGAAGAGTATGAGGTGGCTACCATGCCAAGAATTGTCCATCACCCTCACTGTACCCATAATAGGCTGTTTTATATATATGAACAATATATATCATGTATCTCATGCCAGAGTAGAGTTTGAGAATCAACACAATCCTGAACTGACTTTTGTTATTATAAGCTAGACCTCTGAACCTGGTTATTTGGACAAATTAAATGGTATCAAACTTGACTTGTGAGAGGGACCAAATAAAGAAAGCAAAATGCATCCCTTCTTACGAAGATGTTTAGATAGACATCTACAAGAATCACTTTAATGAAGGGAACATATTCTTTTCATTCTCCCCAAAAGATTGGGAACAAAATAATATGACATCTCTGCTTAAGACATATTGCATTTATCAAACACTCAGAATTTTTAAAACCTGGTGAAGTCATTGTATGGCCTGAAAAACCCATCCAAATGCCCTAGTTATTAATCTCCAGAATAACTCATTCTTGTTGTTGTTTAGTCTCTTAAGTCATGTCTGAGTATTTTTTTTTTCTTTTTTTTTTAAATTTTATTTTATTTTTAAACTTTACATAATTGTATTAGTTTTGCAAATATCAAAATGAATCCATCACAGGTATACATGTGCTCCCCATCCTGAACCCTCCTCCCTCCTCCTTCGCCATACCATCCCTCTGGGTCGTCCCAGTGCACTAGCCCCAAGCATCCAGTATTGTGCATTGAACCTGGACTGGCATCTCGTTTCATACATGATATTTTACATGTTTCAATGCCATTCTCCCAAATCTTCCCACCCTCTCCCTCTCCCACAGAGTCCATAAGACTGTTCCATACATCAGCGTCACTTTTGCTGTCTCGTACACAGGGTTATTGTTATCATCTTTCTAAATTCCATATATATGCATTAGTATACTGTATTGGTGTTTTTCTTTCTGGCTTACTTCACTCTGTATAATAGGCCCCAGTTTCATCCACCTCATTAGAACTGATTCAAATGTATTCTTTTTAATGGCTGAGTAATACTCCATTATGTATATGTACCACAGCTTTCTTTTTTTTTTTTTTTTTTTGCTACTTTTTTTTTTCTTTATTTATTCCTTTATTTCTCATGTGTTCCCCATCCTGAACCCTCCTCCCTCCTCCCTCCCCATACCATCCCTCTGGGTCGTCCCAGTGCACCAGCCCCAAGCATCCAGCATCGTGCATTGAACCTGGACTGGCATCTCGTTTCATACATGACATTTCACATGTTTCAATGCCATTCTCCCAAATCTTCCCACCCTCTCCCTCTCCCACAGAGTCCATAAGCCTGTTCTATACATCAGTGTCTCTTTTGCTGTCTCGTATACAGGGTTATCGTTACCATCTTTCTAAATTCCATATATATGCGTTAGTATACTGTATTGGTGTTTTTCCTTCTGGCTTACTTCACTCTGTATAATAGGCTCCAGTTTCATCCACCTCATTAGAACTGATTCAAATGTATTCTTTTTAATGGCTGAGTAATACTCCATTGTGTATATGTACCACAGCTTTCTTATCCATTCATCTGCTGATGGACATCTAGGTTGCTTCCATATCCATTCATCTGCTGATGGACATCTAGGTTGCTTCCATGTCCTGGCTATTATAAACAGTGCTGCGGTGAACATTGGGGTACACGTGTCTCTTTCCCTTCTGGTTTCCTCAGTGTGTATGCCCAGCAGTGGGATTGCTGGATCATAAGGCAGTTCTATTTCCAGTTTTTTAAGGAATCTCCACACTGTTCTCCATAGTGGCTGTACTAGTTTGCATTCCCACCAACAGCGTAAGAGGGTTCCCTTTCCTCCACACCCTCTCCAACATTTATTATTTGTAGACTTTTGGATTGCAGCCATTCTGACTGGTGTGAAATGGTACCTCATAGTGGTCTTGATTTGCATTTCTCTGATAATGAGTGATGTTGAGCATCTTTTCATGTGTTTGTTAGCCATCTGTATGTCTTCTTTGGAGAAATGTCTATTTAGTTCTTTGGCCCATTTTTTGATTGGGTCATTTATTTTTCTGGAGTTGAGCTGTAGGAGTTGCTTGTATATTTTTGAGATTAGTTGTTTGTCAGTTGCTTCATTTGCTATTATTTTCTCCCATTCTGAAGGCTGCCTTTCACCTTGCTAATAGTTTCCTTTGATGTGCAGAAGCTTTTAAGGTTAATTAGGTCCCATTTGTTTATTTTTGCTTTTATTTCTGATATTCTGGGAGGTGGGTCATAGAGGATCCTGCTGTGATGTATGTCAGAGAGTGTTTTGCCTATGTTCTCCTCTAGGAGTTTTATAGTTTCTGGTCTTATGTTTATATATACCTAAAGAAACTAAAGACCTATATATAGAAAACTATAAAACACTGGTGAAAGAAATCAAAGAGGACACTAATAGATGGAGAAATATACCAGGTTCATGGATTGGAAGAATCAATATAGTGAAAAAGAGTATACTACCCAAAGCAATTTATAGATTCAATGCAATCCCTATCAAGCTACCAACAGTATTCTTCACAGAGCTAGAACAAATAATTTCACAATTTGTATGGAAATGCAAAAACCTCGAATAGCCAAAGTGATCTTGAGAAAGAAGAATGGAACTGGAGGAATCAACCTACCGGACTTCAGGCTCTACTACAAAGCCACAGTTATCAAGACAGTATGGTACTGGCACAAAGACAGAAATATAGATCAATGGAACAAAATAGAAAGCCCAGAGATAAATCCACGCACATATGGACACCTGATCTTTGACAAAGGAGGCAAGAATATACAATGGATTAAAGACAATCTCTTTAACAAGTGGTGCTGGGAAAACTGGTCAACCACTTGTAAAAGAATGAAACTAGAACACTTTCTAACACCATGCACAAAAATAAACTCAAAATGGATTAAAGATGTCTGAGTATTTTGAGACCTCACAGACTATACCCCATTAGGCTCCTCTGTCCATGGGATTTCCAAGTGGGTTGCCATTTTGTTCTCCAGGGGATCTTCCAGATCCGGGATTGAACCTGTGTCCCTGCAGGCAGATTATTTACCAGTGAGCCACTGGGGAAGTCATGCAAAATATATTTTTGACATCTATTGATATTAAAAATTCTGTTATTTTTGATATCACTTTAATGAGTGCAGATAATTTAATTACATGATTACTTCATCATCTATTTAAACAATTTCTTGATGGTCATTTGGGTGTTTCTGAATTTTCAATACAAGTAGTAGCTTTTACAATCATTTTATATATGCAACAATTAAGTGAAAATGTCCACAGAATCTCCAGATTTAAAACACACAATTATTTCTATTCTCTTTTTGAAGGAAAAAATGATTCCAAGTTTCATTTTTTAATTCTATCCCACTCCACTGGAAATAGCCACTGAATGGTGTTCCATGGAAACATACTAGGTGTGTGTAGCTTTGAACATCAAAGTTTTGAAATGAATGTTAATAAAGATGCTGAACTCAATTTTCTTGTCTAATTACTTTTGTGATTTAAGTTGACTGGAAGTAGAACTGAATCAATGCATACGTAGCTTTAATTTTAATGTGTGTGCTCAGTCATGTCCAAATCTTTGTGATCCTATGGATTACAGCCTGCCAGTCTCCTCTGTCCATAGGATTTTGCTGACAATAATTACTTGAGTGGGTTGGAACATCCTTCTCCAGGAGATACCCCCAAGCAAGGGAATTGAACCCATGTATCTTGTATCTCCTGTATCGGTAGGCAGCTTCTTTACCACTGAGCCATCTGATACAATTCACCAACTTTACTCTAGAAAATGTGTATAAATTTAAACCCCTCAAAATAATCTTGATTCTTATTAATATTTGCATATATTTGCTTATTGGTGACGTTGAACATCTTTTTTTTTTAATGTATATTTGCCATTTGTGCAATGGTGTAACACCATCACAATGGTATAATCACTGACCTAGAGCCAGACAGCCTGGAATGTGAAGTCAAGAGGTCCTTAGGAAGCATCACTCTGAACAAAGCTAGTGGAGGTGATGGAATTCCAGTTGAGATATTTCAAATCCTAAAAGATGAGGCTGTCAAAGTACTGCACTCAATATGCCAGCAAATTTGGAAAACTCAGCAGTGGCCATGGGACTGGAAAAGGCCAGTTTTCATTCCAATTCCAAAGAAAGGCCATACCAAAGCATGCTCAAACTACCCCACAATTGCAATCATATCACATACTAGCAAATTAATGCTCAAAATTACCCAAGCCAGGCTTCAACAATACGTGAACCATGAACTTCCAGATGTTCATGCTGGTTTTAGAAAAGGCAGAGGAACCAGAGGTCAAATTGCCAACATCTGCTGGATCATCAAAAAAGCAAGAGAGTTCCAGAAAAACATCTACTTCTGCTTTATGCACTATGCCAAAGCCTTTGACTGTGTGGATCATAAGAAGCTGTGGAAAATTCTTCAAGAGATTGGAATAACAGTCCATCAGATGTGCCTCCTGAGAAATCTATATTCAGGCAAAGAAGCAACAGTTAAAACTGGACATGGAACTACAGACTGGTTCCAAATAGGGAAAGGAGTATGTCAAGTCTGTATTTTGTCACCCTGTTTATTTAACTTATATGCAGAGTAAATCATGAGAAAGCCTGGGCTGGATGAAGCACAAGCTGCAATCAAGATTGCTGGGGGAAATATCAATAACCTCAAATATGCAGATGACACCACCCTTATAGCAGAAAGATAAGAAGAACTAAAGAGCCTCTTGATGAAAGTGAAAGAGGAGAGTGAAAATGTTGACTTAAAGCTCAAAATGCACAAAACTAAGATCATGGCATCTGGTCCCATTCAGTTCAGTTCAGTTCAGTTCAGTTGCTCAGTCGTGTCTCATTACTTCATGGCAAATAGACAGGGAAACAGTGGAAACAGTGGCAGATTTTGTTTTCGGGGGCTTCAAAATCACTTCAGATGGTGACTGCAGCCATGAAATTAAAAGATGCTTACTCCTTGGAAGAAAAGTTATGACCAACCTAGACGGCATATTAAAAAGCAGAGACATTACTTTGCCAACAAAGGTCCGTCTAGTTAAGGCTATGGTTTTTCCAGTAGTCATGCATGAATATGAGAGTTGGACTATAATGAAACCTGAGTACTGAAGAACTGATGCTTTTTAGCTGTGGTGTTGGTGAAGACTCCTGAGAGTCCCTTGGACTACAAGGAGATCCAACAAGTCAATCCTAAAGGAAATCAGTCCTGAAGATTCACTGGAAGTACTGATCTTGAAGCTGAAGCACCAATACTTTGGCCACCTGACTCCTTGGAAAAGACCCTGATGCTGGGAAAGTTTGAAGGCAGGAGAAGAAAGGTACAACAGAGGATGAGACTCTTGGATGGCATCACCAAATCAATGGACATGATTTTCAGCAAACTCTGGGAGCTGGTGATGGATAGAGAAGCCTGGTGTGCTGCAGTTCATGGTTTTCTTTTTTGTTGTTGTTGTTTGTTTGTTTGTTTTTTATTTTTTTAGAGGCAGACACAACTGAGTGAAAGAACTGAACTTCACTGAACCATTTGTGCACAGCACATAGTACATGCTCAATAAATATTTATGTAATGAATGAATTGATAGTTTTCTACTGTTAATCTCTGTTCATTTTAATAGTCATTTTGTCATTTTCTTCTTTTCATTGATATATTTAGAAAGCTCTTTTGTAGCAAGAATATTAATCTCTCTGATCTTTTTTTTTTCATTTTCCATATTTTCAACATTATGGTGGAGTTTTTTTTCAAACAGTTTTATTTACCGATATATTATGGTTTTCCCTTTTGGTATCTTGTGTTATATGCTCTTGTGTGTTTGTGTTGTGTGCTTAGTCACTCAGTCATGTCTGACTCTCTGGGGCTTCATGGGCTCTAGCCCTCCAAGTTTCTCTGTCCATGGAATTTTCCAGACAAGAATTCTGGAGAGAGTTGCCATATCCTACTCCCAGGGATCTTCCTGACCCAGGGATTGAACCCATATCTCTTGCATCTCCTGCATTTCAATTGGATTCTTTACCACTAAAGCGACCATACTCTTGGCTCTCAAGCAATAAATGAAATATTTACCTACACTTTTTACATTTGTGAATATTTAAAAGCTAATATACATTCATGGAATAAATTCTGAAGCCTTTCATAATGTAGTGTTAAACACTCCACAATTGCTTTTAAAAATAAAATCATTTTATTGGTACATGAATTTAGTGACAAATGTCTTAAATATACATTTGATTTTGATATGCAGAGCATTTTACCTGGGCTAACCCACTTGCAAAATGTTCACCTTTCTTAGTAAATTTTCCTTTTCAAGCACTGTTCTCCTGCTTTTTGGAATTAAAGTGTGTTTCATTAAAAAAATAATTATCATCAAATAATTTGAGTAGCTGAATTTGCTAGAAAGGCAGGATTAGGTTGGGAGGGTTTATCAATTAATTTCATAGCAAAGGCAGAAGGACTACTTCACTAAAGCTCCTGTGGGGTATATGTCAAGTTACAACTGTGACTAAATTGCAATTATTATAAGTTTTGGAATTACTAGTCTTTAGGGAACACTTGAAGGTCTTTAAAGCTTTCTTTCAGACAAGAATCACAGGCAAGCCTACCAGCAGGCCAAGAAAAAACAGTTTCCTCATTTTAAATTCTCATTAAGAAATGTGGTACCCATCTTCAGGCAGGGTACCAGCACCAGATACTTCAATTGAAGAAACTGAATCCGATGCCAGTAGTGATAGTGAGGCTGTATCTGCGCTTGTTGCACAACACTCCTTGACCCAACAGAGACTTTTGGTTCCTAATCCAAGTCAGACAGTATCTGATCGATCAGTGGCAGCGGGTGGAACAGTGAGTGTCAGATCTCGAAGGCCTGATGGACAGTGCACAGTAACGGAAGTTTAAATAAAAGTTTTCAGATCCATGCTCAAGATGAAAATGGTTATCTGTAAATTTTTGCCCACGTAACATTATTCTCATCCCCAGTAGTGCATTTTGGGAGTTGGGGTGGGAAGGGGTATGGGAAGGATAGACTTGTAATTAATATGTCTAACACATCTCTGTTGAGAAATTTATTTAATATAAAGAACTTGGGTGTTAATAGTTGAGAGCTGTTTAGTAATAACGCAGTTTTCTTGAGGTCTGTTTATTTTATAGTTTTTTAAAATACCTTCAGTTCTTTTGGCCAGCATGTGTGTATTTGTGCATTAATGGTCCTCATCTGACTATTGCATTGGTTCATATTTTTCTGCATGGATTGACGTAAAACCATTACCAAAATTTGGCACCTACAAGATGTCTGGTATCAGTATGAACAGAAAGCTTAAATAACGTAAGAACAAATGTAAATTTGGGGTTTTAAAATAACAACTACTTAACAGTAAAGTTACTGAAATGGAAATGTAAAGGAAACAGCTTATAACTTATGTTTCAGAATCTTGTTTGTAACACACTTCATGGCGTTCTCATAGGCTTTGCTGTCTAGTCCTTGTAGTTAAGAGGTTTCTCTTGATCCACATTTTTTTTTTTGATTACAGACTTTATAATTTAATAAATATTAGAATTTATCAAAAAAAAAAAAAAGAAATGTGTGCACAAGAGTGTTGTGAATTGAAAGGAGAACAGATCTACAGACGTGATATAATCAATCACGTGTGTAAAGGACACCAAAAGAATGTTAATTTTTTGTTTTCCTCGGTGGAAGTTGAGAAATGAATTACGTACAGTTTAGGCCCCAAAGAGAAAATAATGTGTAAGCTGAGTTCAACCTGAAAAGCAAAGTAGAAAATGAAAGATATAAGCATCTGAAGGCAGAGTTCCAAAGAAGAGCAAGAAGAGATAAGAAAGCCTTCCTCAGCAATCAATGCAAAGAAATAGAGGAAAACAACAAAATGGGAAACACTAGAGATCTCTTCAAGAAAATTAGAGATACCAAGGGAATATTTCATGCAAAGATGGGGTCGATAAAGGAAAGAAATGGTATGGATCTAACAGAAGCAGAAGATATTAAGAAGAGGTGGCAGGAATACACAGAATAACTGTACAAAGAAGATCTTCACGACCCAGATAATCACGATGGTATGATCACTGACCTAGAGCCAGACATCCTGGAATGTGAAGTCAACTGGGCCTTGGAAAGCATCACTATGAACAAAGCTAGTGGAGCAGATGGAATTCCAGTTGAGCTATTTCAAATCGTGAAAGATGATGCTGTGAAAGTGCTGCACTCAATATGCCAGCAAATTTGGAAAATTCAGCAGTGGCCACACGACTGAAAAAGCTCAGTTTTCATTCCAATCCCAAAGAAAGGCAATGCCAAAGAATGCTCAAACTACCACACAATTGCACTCATCTCACACACTAGTAAAGTAATGCTAAAAATTCTCCAAGCCAGGCTTCAGCAATACGTGAACCATGAATTTTCTGATGTTCAAGCTGGTTTTAGAAAAGGCAGAGGAACCAGAGATCAAATTTCCAACATCAGCTGGATCATGGAAAAAAGCAAGAGAGTTCCAGACAAACATCTATTTCTGCTTTATGCACTATGCCAAAGCCTTTGACTGTGTGGATCACAGTAAACTGTGGAAAATTCTGAAAGAGATGGGAATACCAGACCCCCTGATCTGCCTTTTGAGAAACCTACATGCAGGTCAGGAAGCAACAGTTAGAAATGGACATGGAACAACAGACTGGTTCCAAATAGGAAAAGGAGTTCGTCAAGGCTGTATATTGTCAACCTGTTTATTTAACTTCTATGCAGAGTACATCATGAGAAATGCTGGACTGAAAGAAGCACAAGCTGGAGTCAAGATTGCCGAGAGAAATATCAATAACCTCAAATATGCAGATGACACCACCCTTATGGCAGAAAGTGAAGAAGAACTAAAAAGCCTCTTGATGAAGGTGAAAGAGGAGAGTGAAAAAGTTGGCTTAAAGCTCAAC
Organism: Bos grunniens; assembly: GCF_055505025.1. Taxonomy (NCBI): domain Eukaryota; kingdom Metazoa; phylum Chordata; class Mammalia; order Artiodactyla; family Bovidae; genus Bos; species Bos grunniens. The sequence goes on along the minus strand of NC_141194.1, from coordinate 78,533,363 downwards.
ATTCAGAAAACGAAGATCATGGCATCTGGTCCCTTCACTTCATGGAAAATAGATGGGGAAACAGTGAAAACAGTGTCAGACTTTATTTTTTGGGTTCCAAAATCACTGCAGCTGGTGACTGCAGCCATGAAATTAAAAGACGCTTACTCCTTGGAAGGAAAATTATGACCAACCTAGAGAGCATACTGAAATGCAGAGACATTACTTTGCCAACAAAGTTCTGTCTAGTCAAGGCTATGGTTTTACTTTATGGTCATATATGGATGTGAGAGTAGGACTATAAAGAAAGCTGAGCACCGAAGAATTGATGCTTTTGAACTGTGGTATTAGAGAAGACTCTTGAAAGTCCCTTGGATTGCAAGGAAATCAAACTAGTTCATCCTAAAGGAGATCAGTCCTGGGTGTTCATTGCAAGGACTGATGTTGAGGCAGAAACTCCAATACTTTGGCCATCTCATGTGAAGAGCTGACTCATTGGAAAAGACCCTGATGCTGGGAAAGTTTGAGAGCAGTTGGAGAAGGGGACGACAGAGGATGAGATGGTTGGATGGCATCATCGACTCGATGTACATGGGTTTGGGTGGACTCCGGGAGTTGGTGATGGACAGGGAGACCTGGAATGCTATAGTTCACGGGGTTGCAAAAGGCGGACACGACTGAGTAACTGAACTGAACTGAACTGATGTGAGAGGACTGTAGGGGAGCAAGGATTTTCTAAGTAGCTTTTTAGATTAACTCAGGATGATGGTAACACTGAATAGAGTAGAGAAGCGTGCAGGCTGAGAAGAAAGAAGAAAGGTGAATTCATTTATTAGACATGTTGACTTGGGGTGATAAAACATCCAAGTGGAAATGTCTTTTAGATAAGTAGAAATATTTCACTAGAGATTGATGACAAGGTTAGCAGTAAAATATGAGTATTTTGAGTATTGAAATTGTAAGAATACATACAGTTTCTAATGTTGAGAAGAAAGAGGAAATGATGAGTTCAATAATAATGAAAAATAACCTCCTTTTGGTTGATGATCTAATTTTTCTACTACATATATGTATTCAGATATCATCAATGTCCTTTTACTTGCCATATCATGACAATGGTTCAGCAATATGTGTGGTGGTGGAGTGTTTTCTTATTTCCCTACATCAAAGTTCAAATCACATTTTAGGAAAGCCAAAATAAAATAAAATAGATCAATGTTGGAAAATTGAAAATAAGTTAACTTGTTTAAGACAAACATTATTCCAAATTACTAGTATTTTACTGAAGATCAAATCTTTGACACTGACCATTGTAAGAAAAGCAGATTAATGAAAAGACTTTTTGAATCTGTGATCACAACTTGCTTGAAACTTTCAAATGTTCCTGAATCAGCTTTTTTTTCAGCTTTGCTGCCCTTACAGAGCAGTAAAGATTATATGGATGAGGAATGCCTATGGGCATACATCCATGTTCAAAAGTCATCAGGAAACTCCAAATACCAAAGATTTATTTGGTGCAAGATAATAACCCTGAAGCATGCTAGGGATCTAAGAAAGTGTACACTGAAGTTGGAGTTTTTCTTTTTATTTCATTCTCTTTTCAGCATAATATTAAAATCTAGGACTGTCTTAGCAACTTTCTAAATGATATTAAGTTTGCTATTGTATAATTCTGCTACATTTTCCTGTGTTGCAAAGTGACACTGTAATTACCATAATCTAATAATCTATTCTCTTGCCCTCCACTTAAAGGACCCTAAGGTCACTGCAACAGGAAATAAATTAGTGGGATTATAGTTTTAAATCACAGTAATCCACTACTGACATCAAGATTTAGCAAATAATTTACTGAAAGCAAATAAAAACTGAGCTTGAAACAATTTGTGAACAGGGGAAAGTTTATCTTGAAGGAAAGCCGAACATTTTAAACTTCAGAAAGCATTTTTATATCTACTGAAGAAAACAAAAAGTAGATGTCATTTTCACTAGGACAAATGGATTAAGTAGGGAAATCATAGTGGAAAGATTATTGCCATAAAAATAGACCCTCAGTTCAGTTCAGTTCAGTCACTCAGTCGTGCCTGACTCGTTGTGACCCTATGAATTGCAGAACGCCAGGCCTCCCTGTCCATCACCAACTCCCGCAGATCACTTAAACTCACGTCCATCGAGTCGGTGATGCATCCAGCCATCTCATGCTCTGTCGTTTCCTTCTCCTCCTGCCCCCAAACGCTCCTAGCATCAGAGTATTTTCCAATGAGTAAACTCTTAACATGAGATGGCCAAAGTGCTGGAGTTTCAGCTACAGCATCAGTCCTTACAATGAACACCCAGGATTGATCTCCTTTAGGATGAACTGGTTGGATCTCCCTGCAGTCCAAGGGACGTTCAAGACTCTTCTCCAACATCACAGTTCAAAAGCATCAATTCTTCGGCACTCAGCTTTCTTCACAGTCCAACTCTCATATTCATACATACCATGGGAAAAACCATAGCCTTGACTAGACGGACTTTTGTTGGCAAAGTACTGTCTCTGCTTTTCAGTATGCTATCTAGGTTGGTCATAATTTTCCTTCCAAGGAGTAAGCGTCTTTTAATTTCATGGCTGCAGTCACCATCTGCAGTGATTTTGGAACCCCAAAAAATTAAGTCTGACACTGTTTTCACTGTTTCCCCATCTATTTCTCCTGAAGTGATGGGGCCAGATGCCATGATCTTCGTTTTCTGAATGTTGAGCTTTAAGCCAACTTTTTCACTCTCCTCTTTCACCTTCATCAAGAGGCTTTTTAGTTCCTCTTCACTTTCTGCCATAAGGGTGGTGTCATCTGCATATCTGAGGTTATTGATATTTCTCCATGCATTCTTGATTCCAGCTTGTGCTTCTTCCAGTCCAGCGTTTCTCATCATGTACTCTGCATTTAAATTAAATAAGCAGGGTGACAACATACAGCCTTGACATACTCCTTTTCCTATTTGGAACCAGTCTGTTGTTCCATGTCCATTTCTAACTCTTGCTTCCTGACCTGCATGTAGGTTTCTCAAGAGGCAGGTCAGGTTGTTTGGTATATCCATGTCTTTCAGATTTTTCCACAGTTTATTGTGATCCACACAGTCAAGGGCTTTGGCATAGTCAATAAAGCAGAAATAGATGTTTTTCTGGAACTCTCTTGCTTTTTCCATGATCCAGCAGATGTTGGCAATTTGATCTCTGGTTCCTCTCTTTTCTAAAACCAGCTTTATCATCTGGAAGTTCACGGTTCACGTATTGCTGAAACCTGGCTTGGAGAATTTTGAGCATTACTTTACTAGCGTCTGAGATACGTGCAATTGTGCGGTAGTTTGAGCATTCTTTGGCATTGCTTTTCTTTGGGATTGGAATGAAAACTGACCTTTTCCAGTCCCATGGTCACTGCTGAGTTTTGCAAATTTGCTGGCATATTGAGTGCAGCACTTTCACAGCATCATCTTTCAGGATATGAAATATCTCAACTGGAATTTCATTGCCTCCACTAGCTTTGTTTGTAGTGATGCTTTCTAAGGCCCACTTGACTTCACATTCCAGGATGTCTGGCTCTAGGTGATTGTGAGTGATCACACCATCTTGATTATCTGGGTCATGAAGATCTTTTTTGTAGAGTTTTTCTGTGTATTCTTGCCAGCTCTTCTTAATATCTTCTGCTTCTGTTAGGTCCATACCATTTCTGTCCTTTATTGAGCCCATCTTTGCATGAAATGTTCGCTTGGTATCTCTAATTTTCTTGAACAGATCTCTACACTTTCCCATTCTGTTATTTTCCTTTATTTCTTTGCATTGATCACTGAGGAAGGCGTTCTTATCTCTCCTTGCTGTTCTTTGGAACTCTGCCTTCAGATGCTTATATCTTTCTTTTTCTCCTTTGCTTTTCACTTCTCTAACTTTCATAGCTATTTGTAAGGCCTCCTCAGACACCCGTTTTGCTTTTTTGCATTGCTTTTCCATGGGGATGGTCTTGATCCCTGTCTCCTGTACAATGTCAAAAACCTCTGGGCCTAGTTCATCAGGGACTCTGTCTATCAGATCTAGTCCCTTAAATCTATTTCTCACTTCCACTGTATAATCATAAGGGATTTGATTTAGGTCATGACTGGTTCAAAATAGGAAAACAAGTGCGTCAAGTCTGTATACTGTCACCCTTCTTATTTAACTTATATGCAGAGTACATCATGAGAAATGCTGGGCTGGGAGAAGCACAAGCTGGAATCAAGATTGCCGCGAAAAATATCAATAACCTCACATATGCAGACGACACCACTCTTATGGCAGAAAGTGAAGAGCAACTAAAAAGTCTCTTGATGAAAGTGAAAGAGGAGAGTGAAAAAGTTAGCTTAAAGCTCAATATTCAGAAAACGAAGATCATGGCATCTGGTTCCACCACTTCATGAGAAATACATGGGGAAATAGTGTCAGACTTTATTTTTGGGTGCTCCAAAATCACTGAAGATGATCACTGTAGCCATGAAATTAAAAGATGCTTACTCCTTAGAAGGAAAGTTATGACCAACCTAGACAGCATATTAAAAAGCAGAAACATTACTTTGCCAACTAAGGTCCGTGTATTCAAGGCTATTGTTTTTCCAGTAGTCATGAATGGATGTGAGAGTTGTCCTGTGAAGAAAGCTGAATACCGAAGAATTGATGCTTTTGAACTGTGGTGTTGGAGAAGAGTCTTGAGTGTCCCTTGGACTTCAAGGAGATCCAACCAGTCCATTCTAAAGGAGATCAGCCCTGGGTGTTCTTTGGAAGGACTGATGCTAAAGCTGAAACTCCAGTAATTTGGCCACCTCATGCGAAGCGTTGACTCATTGGAAAAGACTCTGATGCTGGGAGGCCTTGGGTGCAGAAGGAGAAGGGTACAACAGAGGATGAGATGGCTGGAAGGCATCAGCAACTCGATGGACGCGAGTTTAAGTGAACTGAGGGAGTTGGTGATGGACAGGGAGGTCTGGTGTGCTGCAATTCATGGGGTCACAAAGAGTCGGGCACGACTGAGCGACTGAACTTGACAGAACTGAACTGAATATTCTAGTGATTTCCTCCACTTTCTTCAATTTATGTATGAATTTGGCAATAAGGAGTTCATGATCTGAGCCACAGTTAGCTCCTGGTCTTGTTTTTGCTGGCTGTATAGAGCTTCTCCATCTTTGGCTGCAAAGAATATAATCAATCAGATTTCGGTGTTGACCATCTGGTGATGTCCATGTGTAGAGTTTTCTCTTGTGTTGTTGGAAGAGAGTGTTTGTTATGACCAGTGTGTTCTCTTGGCAAAACCCTATTAGCCTTTGCCTTGCTACATTCCGTACTCCGAAGTCAAATTTGCCTGTTACTCCAGGTGTTTCTTGACTTCCTACTTTTGCATTCCAGTCCCCTATAATGAAAAGGACATCTTTTTTGGGTGTTAGATCTAAAATGTCTTGTAGGTCTTCATAGATCCTTTCAACTTCAACTTCTTCAGTGTTATTGGTTGGGGCATGGGCTTGGATTACCGTGATATTGAATTGTTTTCCTTGGAAATGAACAGAGATCATTCTGTCATTTTTGAAATTGCATCCAAGTACTGCATTTCAGATTCTTTTGTTGACCACGATGGCTACTCCATTTCTTCTAAGAGATTTCTGCCCACAGTAGTAGATATAATGGTCATCTGAGTTAAATTCATCTCTTCCATTCCATTTTAGTTTGCTGGTTCCTAGAATGTTGACGTTCACTCTTGCCATCTCCTGTTTGACTTCTTCCAATTTGCCTTGATTCATGGACCTAACATTCCAGGTTCCTATGAAATATTGCTCTTTACAGCATCCGACCTTGCTTCTATCACCAGTCACATCCACAGCTGGGTTTTGTTTTTGCTTTGGCTCCATCCCTTCATTCTTTCTGGAGTTCTTTCTCCACTGATCTCCAGTAGCATATTTGGCACCTACCGACCCGGGGAGTTCCCCTTTCAGTATCTTATCATTTTACCTTTTCATATTGTTTTTGGGATTCTCAAGGCAAGAATACTGAAATCGTTTGCCATTCCATTCTCCAGTGGACCACATTCTGTCAGACCTCTCCACCATGACCCATCCGTCTTGGGTGGCCCCACACAGCATGGCTTAGTTTCTTTGAGTTAGACAAGGCTGTTGTCTGTGTGATCAGATTGGCTAATTTTCTGTGATTATTGTTTCAATATATGTGCCCTCTGATGCCTTCTCACAACACCTACCGCCTTACTTGGGTTTCTCTTACCTTGGACGAGGGTTATCTCCTCAGGGCCTCCCCTCCTGACCTTGGACTTGGAGTAGCTCTTCTTGGCCCTCCTGTGCCCATGTAGCTGCTGCTCCTTGGACATGGGGTTGCTTCCCTTGGCCCCCTCCCCTGACCTCGGGCATGTGTTAGCTTCTCTTGGCCGTCACCCTGACCTCAGGCGTGTGGTCCTAGGTATCTTAAATTCTGCCAAGATTAAAATCATATGTGTTTTTAAGATTAGTCTTTCACTGTGAAACTATGTGAGACTGGGAATAAAAACTTTTAAAAGGAAACCTTGAGACTGCAAAAGACTTGATTTTGATAGGCATTTAATATAAGCAAGGTGAAAAGACAGCCTTCAGAATGGGAGAAAATAATAGCAAATGAAGCAACAGACAAAGAATTAATCTCAAAAATATACAAGCAACTCCTGCAGCTCAATTCCAGAAAAATAAACGACCCAATCAAAAAATGGGCCAAAGAACTAAATAGACATTTCTCCAAAGAAGACATACAGATGGCTAACAAACACATGAAAAGATGCTCAACATCACTCATTATCAGAGAAATGTAAATCAAAACCACAATGAGGTATCATTTCATGCCAGTCAGAATGACTGCGATCCAAAAGTCTAGAAGCAATAAATGCTGGAGAGGATGTGGAGAAAAGGGAACCCTCTTACACTGTTGGTGGGAATGCAAACTCGTACAGCCACTATGGAGAACAATGTTGAGATTCCTTAAAAAACTGGAAATAGAACTGCCATACGACCCAGCAATCCCACTGCTGGGCATACACACCGAGGAAACCAGAATTGAAAGAGACACGTGTACCCCAATGTTCATCGCAACGCTGTTTATAATAGCCAGGGCATGGAAACAACCTAGATGTCCATCAGCAGATGAATGTATAAGAAAGCTGTGGTACATATACACAATGGAGTATTACTCAGCCATTAAAAAGAATACATTTAAATCAGTTCTAATGAGGTGTATGAAACTGGAGCCGATTTTACAGAGTGAAGTAAACCAGAAAGAAAAACACCAATACAGTATACTAACCCGTATATATGGAATTTAGAAAGATGGCAACAATAACCCTGTATGTGAGACAGCAAAAGAGACACAGATGTATAGAACAGTCTTTTGGACTCTGTGGAAGAAGGATAGGGAGGTTGATTTGGGAGAATGGCATTGAAACATGTATAATATCATATAAGAAACGAATCGCCAGTCCAGGTTCTATACAGGATACAGGAAGCTTGGGGCTGGTGCACTGGGATGACCCAGAAGGATGGTATGGGGAGGGAGGTGGGAATGGGGTTCAAGATTGGGAACACATGTACACCCATGGTGGATTCATGTTGATGTATGGCAAAACCAATACAATATTGTAAAGTAATTAGCCTCTAAATAAAATAAATTTAAATAAAAAAAATATATATGTGGAACACCAGCACAATGAAATGTCCATTTTTCAAGAAATTCTGAATAAATATTAAAACACAAAATGCAGTTATCTTCCAGAGATAATACTATTGCTACAAGAAAATAGACACATTTGTAGTGCTCATCCGTCTCATAAAAGTACATGGTTTTTCATTGTAAAAAGATACTTCATTACTCCAGTTAAAGAACAAATAATATTTTCTAGAGCAATTGACTGTCCTAGGAAATTAAAGAGATTAGGTTTTGATGTATGTACAAAATTTTACAAATAACACAAACAATTAGTACCAGTTATTGTAAATGTGTATGTTATATGGAATGTATTGAAAATAAATTGTATTTCCTAGCATAGGAATCATATCTCTTTATGAAAAGATGTATTTTGAGGGTAGGAGAGTGTTTACTTGGTAAAGTGAATTAGATGAGCAAGGAGGAAGTTGGAAGACCTGTGGATGCTCTGGATATGCTCTTTCAAAGAAGAGGTAAATTCAGCTAAAGGTAAATTTTAATTTTTTGGATGGTATGCGCCATCTAAAGGAAATTGTTGAGTTGCTAAAGAAAGCAGAGTGGATTTGGAGTCATGTGGAGACATAGAAAGTAAAATGAAGAAGCTGAACAATTGTAAGAAACTTAAAAAAAAAATAGAGGTTACTTAATGAGAGTTTTGATAAAATTGTTCTGAATGATAACCCTTCCTCTCTTTAACATGGTAGCTTTCATAGAAAGCAGTCTATAATGTTACAAAATTGAATAATTTTCTTTATTTCTTTTAAATTTATTTATTATGATTATTTTTAATATAAATTTATTTATTTTAATTGGAGGCTAATTACTTTACAATATTGTATTGGTTTTGCCATACAAAAACATTAATCTGTCATGGGTGTAGAGGGAGGTGGGAGGGGGGTTCAAGATGAATAATTTCCTTTAAAGTGACAGTAAAATATTGAATATAGCTTGAGGATGAGAATGAAGTGATAAAGAGGCTCCAGTCACAGGACACTGGAGTTCATATGAATCTGCCTTTAGTGGCTATAGCAAGGTGTCAAAGATATTATTATTCATTTATTGTGTCTTAACAGTTACACTTCTGCTCAAGGAAGGATCTATTTTTGTCTTCTATTCCGTTTTTCCTAAAACACAGCTTGGTTAAAGCATAATTAACATGCCTATATATGTCATATGGGGAATATAGTCTGTTGACTTATGTGGACATACATGCTGTCATTTCTCTTGGGTAAATGCTTAGGATTAGGATGGTTGGGCCATAGGGTAGATAGATGCTTATATTTATAAGAAATTGCCAAAATACTTTCCTAAATGATTTTATTATTTTGTGTTCCCATTGGCTCAGTCAGTAAAGAGTCTGCCTGCAAAGCAGGAGACCTGAGTTTGATCCCTGGGTCGGGAAGATGCCCTAGAGAAAAAAATGTCAACCCACTCCAGTATTCTTGCTTGGAGAACTCCATGGACAGAGGAGCCTGGTGGGCTACAGTCCACGGGGTCACAAAGAGTTGGACATGACTGAGTGACTAACTTTCACTTTTTCACTTTCCCATCACTAGTGTATTGGGCTTCCCTAGTGGCTCTGATGGTAAAGAATCTGCCTGCAATGTGGGAGGCCTGGGTTCGATCTCTGGGTTGGGAAGATCCCCTGGAGAAGGGAATGAATACCGACTCCAGTATTCTTGCCTGGAAAATCCTATCCACAGAAGATTCTCTCAGGCTACAGTCCATGGGGTCGCAAAGAAATAGAAATGACTAAGTGACTAACATTTTCACTTCCACTAAAGTAATAAGTTTTCAGTTGCTCCGCAAAAGGATCCATTTTAAACTCAATTTTCTAATGAGAAATTAATTTTGCAACCAAAGAGAGCAGAATAAAATGATCATTTATTCACACATAGTCAAAGTAAAATGTATTCTCTCCTTTTTAATATTCTTTCCTCTATCATAGTGGCTGGAAACCTTGGATTGCATTTTGAAGCCTATTTTGCTTTAGGTATCTGTATATGACTTACATTCTTCCACTGAGATCACAGACATGATAATTAAAAGGTAGATGGGTGGCAGAAGAAATTCTTCCTTTGGCAGCAGAGAGATTCTGAAATGCGAGAATTTTATAGAAACCAAAATATACATTTCAAACAATTCCCATTTTGGGCGATGAGGAGAAGCTCAAATGTTAACAATGATCTCCACTTTCCTGATTCATTACGATTCAGTTCAGGGGCACAGTCGTGTCTGATTCTTTGTGATCCCATGGACTGCAGCATGCTAGGCTTCCCTGTCCATCACCAACTCCCAGAGCTTACTCAAACTCATGTCCATTGAGTCAGTGATGCCATATAACCATTTCATCCTCTGTCGGCCCTTTCTCTTCCCTCCTTCAATCTTTCCCAGCATCAGAGTCTTTTCCAATGAGTCAGTTCTTCACATCAGGTGGCCAAAGTATTGGAGCTTCTGCCTCAACATCAGTCCTTCCAATGAATATTCAGGACTGATTTCTTGTAAGATTGACTGGTTGGATCTCCTTGCAGTCCAAGGAACTCTCAAAAGTCTTCTCCAACACTGCAGCTTAAAAGCATAAATTCTTCGGCACTCAGCTTTCTTTATAGTCCAACTCTCACATCCATACATGACTACTGGAAAAACCATGGCTTTGACTAGACAGACCTTTGTTGGCAAAGTAATGTTTCTGCTTTTTAATATGCTGCCTAGGTTTGTCATAGCTTACTTCCAAAGAGCAAGCGTCTTTTAATTTCATGGCTGCAGTCATTATCAGCAGTGATTTTGGAGCCCCCCAAAATAAAGTCTCTCACTGTTTCCACTGTTTCCCCATCTACTTGCCATGAAGTGATGTGACTGTATGCCATGATCTTAGTTTTCTGAATGTTGAGCTTTAAACCAACTTTTTCACTCTCCTCTTTTACTTTCATCAAGAGGCTTTTTAGTTCCTCTTCACTTTCTGCCATAAGGGTGGTGCCATCTGCATATCTGAGGTTACTGATATTTCTCCTGGCAATGTTGATTCCAGCTTGTGCTTCATCCAGAACAGCACTTTGCATGATGTATCCTGCATATAAGTTAAATAAGCAGGGTGACAATACACAGCCTTGACATACTCCCTGCCTGATTTGGATCCAGTGTGTTGTTCCATGTCCAGTTCTAAAACTGTTGCTTCTTGACCTGCATATAGATTTCTCAGGAGGCAGGTCAGGTGGTCTGGTATTCCCATCTCTTTCAGAATTTTCCACAGTTTGTGATGATCCACACAGTCAAAGGCTTTGGTATAGTCAATAAAGCAGAAATAGATGTTTTTCTGGAACTCTCTTGCTTTTTCAATGATCCAATGGATGTTGGCCATTCGATCTCTTGTTCCTCTTCCTTTTCTAAATCCACCTTGAACATCTGGAAGTTCACTGCTGAAGTCTCATTTGAAGAATTTTGAGCGATACTTTACTAGCATGTCAGAGGAGTGCAACTTTGCAGTACTTTGAACTTTCTTTGGCTCTGCCTTTCTTTGGGATTGGAATGAAAACTGACCTTTCCCAGTCCTGTGGCCACTGCTGAGCTTTCCAAATTTGCTGAGTTTTCCATATTGCTGCTCTCAATATGCCAGCACTTTCACAGCATCATCCTTTAGGATTTGAAATAACTCAAATAGGACTCCATCACCTCCACTAGATTTATTTATAGTTATGCTTCTTAAGGCCAACTTGACTTTGCATTTCAGCATGTCTGACTGTAGGTGAGTGTTCACACCATCGTGATTATCTGTGTCATGAATATATTTTTTACATAGTTCTTCTGTGTATTCTTGCCACCTCTTCTTAATATCTTCTGCTTCTATTAGGTTCATACCATTTTTTCCCTTTATTGTGCCCATCTTTGCATGAAATGTTCCCTTGATATCTCTAATTTTCTTGAATTATCTCTAGTCTTTTCTATTCTTCTGTTTTCCTCTATTTCTTTGCATTGATTACTTTGGAAGGCTTTCTTATATCTCCTTTCTATTTTCTGGAACTCTACAATCATATGGGTAAATCTTTCCTTTTTTCCTTTGCCTTTAGCTTCTATTCTTTTCTCAGCTATTTGTAAGGTCTCCTCAGACAACCATTATACCTTTTTGTGTTTCTCTTTCTAGACAATGCCCTTGATCCCTGCCTCCTGTATAATGTCACAAAACCCTGCCCATAGTTCTTCTGGCACTCTCTCTATAAGATCTGATCCCTTTAATCTGTTTGTCACTTCCACTGTATAATTGAAAGAGATTTGATTTGGGTCATATCTGAATGGTCCAGTGGTTTTCCCTACTTTCTTCAATTTAAGTCTGAATTTGGCAATAAGGAGTTCATGATGCGAGCCACAGTCAGCTCCTGGTCTTCTTTTTGCTGACTGAATAGAGCTTCTCCATCTTTGGCTGCAGAGAACATAATCAATCTGATTTCACTATTGACCTTCTGGTTATGCCCATATGTAGAATCTTCTTTTGTGTTGTTGGAAAAGGGTGTTTGCAATGACCAATTCATTCTCTTGTCAATACACTATTAGCCTTTGCTCTGCTTCATTTTGCACCCAAAGGCTAAATTTGCCTGTTACTCCAGGTATCTATTGAGTTCTTACTTTTATATTCCAGTCACTTAAAATGAAAAGGACATCTTTGTTGGTTGTTAGTTCTAGAAGATATTGCAGGTCTTCATAGAAGCGTTCAGCTTCAGCTTCTTCAGCATTGCTGGTTGGGGCATAGACTTGGATTATTGTGATATTGAATGGTTTGCCTTGGAAACGAACAGAGATCATTCTGTCATTTTTGAGATTGCACCCAGGTACTGCATTTCGGACTCTTGTTGACTATGAGGGCTACTCCATTTCTTCTAAGGGATTCCTGCCCACAGTAGTTGATATAATGTTCATCTGAGTTAAATTCACCCATTCCAGTCCATTTTAGTTTACTGATTCCTAAAATGTCAATATTCACTCTTGCTGTCTCCTGTTTAACCACTTCCAATTTGCCTTGATTCATGGACCTAACATTCTAGGTCCTCTGTAATATTGTTTTTTTGCAGCATCAGACTTTATTTCCATCACCAGTCACATCCACAACTGGCTGGTTCTTGATTACAAAATTACTTTCCTGACCCACAAGATAGTAATAGCAAGTCCCTGCCTTTCCAACATAATGGATGTGGCATAACCTAAATGTTCTGTCACCCTTCTGATATTTGCTTCTTTAAACCTTCCACCAATTTTATAAGCACAAATTTCTCTGTCATAGCTTCCCATTAGCCTTAAATACTTTTACTGGTTTCTGATTTCCCGAACTAAATCATTATTTATATTGGGAGATAAAATAATTTAGTTTATGTTGATTATGCATGGTTCCCCAGTCAAATAGAGACAAATAATTCCAGTATATTCTCTGAGAGGGATAAAGATTGCAGAGAACTAGGAAACCAGAAGATATTCTGTGGGGATTTTTATAGTAAAGGGTAAAGTATTGATACAGGAGAAATTTGAGGTAAATCTCTTTGCCTAGCTAAGGATGTGTCAGAGATTCATAAGAGTTTATAGTAGAGATCAGTCATGATCTATAGTCAAAGATTGTCAATGGGCCATGATCAAATGATCAAATCACAGTATTCATACATGAATGATAGCAGGGGAAGCAGTTATCAACCAGACAGTGTCAGTGATATAACACAAAAACAATCAAGGGACATTATGAAGATATGAGGGTTTCTTCACTCAAGTGCCAGAAACGCACTATCTTCTTCTTATAACCCAAGGAAGGAGAAAGATGGGAAATGTATGAAAATCTAGACATTTCTGCAAAGAGCCAGAATCATTCAGAAGGTATTTTTAAACTCAGTCTTGATAGGAAGTTGAACTTTGAGTAGACTTAACATGTAAATTGAAAGGAGAATGTTCAAATCAGAAGAAATAAAAAAATATTAATTAGTAAATCTAGGTGGTACATTCTACCCAGGTGGGTAGAACTTATATAAATAAATAAACTGCATTATCTATGCATATCTGAGTGTAGTGTGAGTAAACTTGTGACTTTGTTATACAGCTGGCCATATTATATTACACTCAACAAATTCTCTTTAGCATTCACTGGCTAAAAGAGAAATTGTTATAAAATTTGAGCATGTCTACATGTAAAAACTAATGTATTTTTTAAAAATAATGTTAAAACCCAAATAAAAGACCTCCTTTCCTGCTCAAGATTAAGTAACAGGTACCAGATTTATCCTCCCACTTGAAATAACTAATAAAAGTGGACAAAATATATGAAATAATGGTTTTCAAGACACAGGTATCAGACAGAAGGCAGTGATTTTTCATTTGGAAAACAAATGAGGCCATTCCTGTGATTCCTCCAGTTTATTAGTTCTAGAGAGTTTCTGGGTCAAGGCATAGAACAGGAGCCCAGCAGAATCTCTGTATTGAGGGAATATAACTTAGATTCTGGGTTTGCCTAACATTTAGTTCAGAGTATCAAAAAGTAGAGGACTACACAGAAGTAAAACACCAGAAATCTGCAGAGGGCTTCCCTCAATTATTTAAAAAAAAAAAAAAAAAAAAGCTGATTAGTGCAAGTATGGTGAGGAAACTATGAGATCAAGAATAGTTTTCTAAAGGATTAGTCAGTATAACAAGCTTCCCCAGTGGCTCAATTGTAAAGAATCTGCCTGCAATTCAGGAGCCATGTGTTCAATCCCTGTGTCAGGCAGATCCTCTGGAGGAAGGCATGGAAACCCACTCCAGTATTCTTATCTGGTGAATCCCATGGACAGAGGAGCCTGGCAGGCTATGGTCCATAGGGTCGCAAAGATCTGGACACAGCTGAATCTGTGCACAGTATGATGCCCAGCAGTAACAGAGGGTCAAGAATGGCTTTCCTACCAGTCAGACAGGGAAACTTCATGATACACAGGACAGAATGCTGAGGAAGATCTGCTTGAGTAGTGAGAAATAATGAGCCCTAGACTTCATAATAAATTTTCAAAGAAAGACTCTAAAGTATCAATCTTTTCCATACAATCTAATTTAATCATAGAACCAACGTCAAGAAGACATTTAGGAAGACAAAAATGACTAGCACCCAGTGAAGTATAAGAAAGATTGAACATGTTAAGTGGGCAGCCGGAAAATAGAAAAAGTCTCAAATATAACCTTAGAGATGAAAATCCATATATTTAAGATGGCAAATCGCATTGGATTGTATCCAGCTAAAGAAGAATCAATGAATTTGAGACACAGGAATGGAAACTGTTAAAAAGAAAACACAGACCCCATGGCATCCCAAGATGGACTGTGCATCAGTGAGCGGTGGGAAAACTTAAAGTGACCTAATAAACATTAGGTTAATCAAGAAAACACTAATGCACATACATTGAGAAGAGCCATATCAGATGGAATTAAGTTTACTAATCCGCTGACAATAAACAGGTGATTATCCTGGTTGTATCAGTGTAGTCATGTGGGTGTGTGCATGCTAAGCTGCTCATTTGTGTCCAACTCTTCAAGACCCTATGGACTGTAGCCTGCCAGGCTCCTCTGTCCATGGGGAATCTCCAGGCAAGAATACTGGAGTGGGTTGCAATTCCCTCCTCTAAGGGATCTTCCCCACCCAGTGATAGATCCCACATCTTCTGTGGCTCTTGCTTATCAGGTGAGTTCTTTACCACTGAGCCACCAGAGGAAGACCCTTAAAGGGGGCTTTTAAATGACATGGTCCCTTAAAAGCAATACAGAAAAGAAAAGAGTCAGCCAGAGAGAGATGCCAGAAAGGAAATATGGAGACATTCAAAGCATGAGAGGGACTTGATCTGCCACTGTTGGAGAAAGGTTGCATGGAAAGCTTAAGATGGAATTTGGACAGCTTTTAGGTGAAAACACCAGTCTCTGGCTGAGAGTTAATCAGACAATGGGACCTTAGTCCTACAAACACATGGAAATGAACTTAGTCAAAAATCTGAATGAGTTCAATTTAAATTCTTCCAGAAACCTCCCCAAAAGAGTCCAGTCTGGCTAATGCTTTAATTTCTACTTTGTGAAACCTGGAACAGAGAAAACGTCCAAACCAAACTGGATTTGTTGTTGTTGTTCAGTCACTAATTCTTGTGCAACTCTTTGTGACCCCACGAACCACAGAACACCGGGTTTCCCTGTCCTTCACTATCTCTGGGAGTTTGCTTAAACTCATCTCCATTGAGTCAGTGATGCCATCTAACCATCTCATCCTCTGTCACTCCCTTCTCCTGCCCTCAATCTTTCCAAGCATCAGGATCTTTTCCAATGAGTTGGCTCTTTGCATCAGGTGGCCAAATTATTGGAGCTTCAGCTTCAGCATCAATCCTTCCAGTGAATATTCAGGGTTGACTTACTTAGGATTAACTGGTTTGATTTCATTGCAGCCCAAGGGATTCTCAAGAATCTTCTCCAGTACCAAAATTTGAAAGTGTCAATTCTTTGGTGGCTCAGCCTTCTCTATGGTCCAACTCTCATGTCTGTACATGACCACTGGAAAAGTCATAGCTTTGACTTTATGGACCTTTGTCAGCAAAGTGATGTCTCTATTTTTTAATATGCTGTCTAAATTTGTTAAAGCTTTTTTTCAAAGGAGAAAGGTTCATCTAGTCAAGGCTATGGTTTTTTCCTGTGGTCATGTATGGATGTGAGAGTTGGACTGTGAAGAAGGCTGAGTGCCTAAGAATTGATGCTTTTTAACTGTGGTGTTGGAGAAGACTCTTGAGAGTCCCTTGGACTGCAAGGAGATCCAATCAGTCCATTCTGAAGGAGATCAGCCCTGGGATTTCTTTGGAGGGAATGATGCTAAAGCTGAAACTCCAATACTTTGGCCACCTCATGCGAAGAGTTGACTTATTGGAAAAGACTCTGATGCTGGGAGGGATTGGGGACAAGAGGAGAAGGGGACGACAGAGGATGAGATGGCTGGATGGCATCACTGACTTGGACGTGAGTCTGGGTGAACTCTGGGAGTTGGTGATGGACAGGGAGGCCTGGCGTGATGCGATTCATGGGGTTGCAGAGTCGAACACGACTGAGCGACTGAATTGACTGACTGAAGTGTCTTTTACTCCCAAGGCTGGAGTCACCATCAGCAGTGACTTTGGAGCCCAAGAAAATAAAATCTGTCACTGTTTCAATTTTTTGCCAGTTATTTGCCAGGAAGTGATGGGAGTGGATACCATGATCTGAGTTTTTTTAATGTTGAGATTTAAGCCAGCTTTTTCACTCTCCTCTTTCACAGTCATGAAGATGCTCTTAAGTTCTGTTTTGTTTTCTGCCATAAGGGTGGTATCATCTGTGTGTCTGAGGTAATTGCTGTTTCACCTGGAAGTCTTGATTCCAGCTTGTGATTCATCCAGTCTGCCATTTTGCATGATGTACTCTGCATATAAGTTAAATAAGCAGGAAGATAATATACAGCCTTCATATACTCCTTTCCCAATCTTGAACCAGTCCATTTTTCCATGTCCAGTTCTAGCTGTTGCTTTTTGATCTGCATTCCGGTTTCTCAGAAAGCAGGTAAGGTGGTCTGGTATTCCAATTTCTTGAAGAAATTAACACAGTTTATTGTGATCTACACAGTCAAAGCTTTAGTATAGTCAATGAAGCTTTGACTTCTGGAATTCTCTTGCTTTTTCTATGAGCTAATTGTTGGAGAAGAGTCTTGAGAGTCCCTCGGACTGCAAGGAGATCCAACCAGTCCATTCTAAAGGAGGTCAGTCCTGGGTGTTCTTTGGAAGGAATGGTGCTGAAGCTGAAACTCCAGCACTTTGGCCACGTCATGCGAAGAGTTGACTCACTGGAAAAGACTCTGATGGTGGCAGGGATTGGGGGCAGGAGGAGAAGGGGATGTCAGAGGATGAGATGGCTGGATGGCATCACCAACTCGATGGACGTGAGTTTCAGTGAACTCCGGGAGTTGGTGATGGACAGGGAGGCCTAACGTGCTGCAATTCACGGGGTCACAAAGAGTCGGACACGACTGAGCGACTGAACTGAACTGACTGGCTAATGGATGCTGGCAATTTCATCTATGGTTCAGCATGTGCATCTGGAAATTCTCAGATCATATACTATTGAAGCCTAGATTGAAGGATTTTGAGAATTACCTTGCTAGCATGCAAAATGAGTGCAATTGTACAGTAGTTAGAACATTCTTTGGCATTGCCTTTCTTTGGGATTGGAATGAAAACTAGCCATTTCCAGTACTGTGGCCACTGCTGAGTTTTCCAAATTTGCTGACATATTGAGTTAGCACTTTAACAGCATCAGCTTTTATGATTTTACTTATCTCAGATGGGAATTCCATCACCTCCACTAGCTTTGTTCATAGGAACACTTCTTAAGGCCCACTTAATTTCACAGTCCAGGGTGTTTGACTCTAGGTGAGTGACCAAACCATCTTGGTTATCATGCTCATTAAGACCCCTTTTGTACAGTTCTTCTGTGTATTCTTGCCAACTCTTCTTAATCTCTTCTGCTTCTACTAAGTCCTTGTCATTTCTGTCCATTACTGTGCCCATCTTTGCATGAAATATTCCCTTGGTATCTCCAGTTTTCTTGGAGAGATCTCTAATCTATCCCATTTTATTATTTTCCTCTACTTCTTTGCATAGTTCACTTAAGAAGGCATTCTTATCTCTTCTAGGTATTCTCTATAACTCTGCATTCAGTTGGGTATATCTTTCCATTTCTCCTTTGCCTTTAGCTTCTCTTCTTTTCTTAGCTAATATAAGACAATTATTTGTTTCTTTTAAGCCTCTAAGTTTGTGGTGATTTTTATAGATTAAAAAAACTGTTAAAGTATAAAGAACAAAAAACACAAATTTATAGTTAAGTATTCCACCAACCCTTTCTTAACAACTGATAGAATCATAAATATAAAATTACTAAAGATATAATAGACTTGAATAAGAAGATCCACTAAGAGGATATAATTAACATTTACAAAACACTCAACCAATAAACAATATAATCCACATTCTAAATATAAGATGGCATTAATCTACTCCCTTTGCTTACAAAAGACATTTACTTATGGATACCTGAGTTGGAATGGAATCCTTTTGTGGAGCACTTGAAATCCTTACACAGTGCTTGTGAGAATATTCAGCTCAGTTCAGTAACTCATTCGTGTTCAAATTTTTGTGACCCCACTGACTTCAGCACAACAGGTTTTCTTGTCAATCACCAACTCCCAGAGTTTGCTCTAACTCATATCCATCGATTTGGGGATGCCATCCAACCATCTCATCCTCTGTCATCCCCTTATCCACCTGCCTTCAATCTTTCCCCAAATCAGGGTCTTTTCCAAGGAGTCAGTTCTTCACATCAGGTGGCCAAAGTATTGGAGCTTCAGAATCAGTTCTTCCAATGAATATTCAGGACTGATTTCCTTTAGGATTTACTGGTTGGATCTCCTTGCAGTCCAAGAGACTCTCAAGAGTCTTCTCCAACACCATAATTCAAAACATCAATTCCTTAGTGCTTAACTTTCTTTATGGTCCAACTCTGACATCCATACATGACTATTGGCAAAACCATAGTTTGACTAGACAGACCTTTGTTGCCAAAGTGATGTTTCTGCTTTTTAATATGCTGTCTAGATTTGTCATAGTTTTTCTTCCCAGGAGAAAGCATCTTTTAATGTCATGGCTGCAGTCACCATCTGCAGTGATTTTGGAGCCCAAGAAAATAAAGTCTGCCACAGTTTCCATTTTTTCCCCATCTATTTGCCAGGAACTGATGGGACCAGATGTCATGATCTAACTTTTTAAAATATTGTGTTTTAAGCCAACTTTTTCACTCTCTTCTTTCACATTCATCAAGCGGCTCTTTAGTTCCTCTTTGCTTTTTGCCATAAGGGTGGTGTCATCTGCATATCTGAGGTTATTGATATTTCTCCTGGCAATGTTGATTCCAGCTTGTGATTCATCCAGCCCAGCATTTCACATGTTGTACTCTGCATATAAGTTAAATAAGCAAGGTGAAAATATACAACCTTGATGTATTCCTTTCCCAATTTGGAAACAGTCTGTTGTTCCATGTCCAGTTTTAACTGTTGCTTCCTGATCTGCATCCAGATTTCTCAGGAGGCAGTAGGTGGTCTTGTATTCCCATATCTTGAAGAATTTTCCACAGTTCGTTGTGATTCACACAGTCAAGGCTTTGGCATAGTCAATAAAGCAGAAGTAGATTTTTTTTTTCTGGAATCCTCTTGCTTTTTTAATGATCCAACGAATTGTGGCAATTTGAGCTCTGGTTCCTCTGCCTTTTCTAAATCCAGCTTGAACATCCTGAATTTCTCACTTCATGTACTGTTGAATCCTCATTTGGAGAATTTTGAGCATTACTTTACTAGTGTGGTAGTTTAAATATTTTTGGCATTGCTCTTCTTTGTGATTCGAATAAAAACTGACCTTTTCCAGTCCTGTGGCCACTATTGAGATTTACTGATTTTCTGGCATATTGAGTGTAGCACTTTAAACAGCATCATCTTTTAGGATTTGAAATAGCTCAGTGGGAATTCCATCACTTCCTCTAGCATTGTTCATATAGATGCTTCCTAAGGCCCACCTGATTTTGCATTCCAAGATGTCTGGCTCTAGGTGAGTGATCACATCATGATTATCTGGGTGATGAAGATCTTTTTTTGTATAGTTCTTCTGTGTATTCTTGCCACCTCTTCTTAATATCTTCTGCTTCTATTAGGTCCATACCTTTTCTGTCCTTTATTGTGCCCATTTGTGCATAAAATGTTCCCTTGGTGTCTCTAATTTTCTTGAAGTTATCTCTAGTCTTTCCTAGTCTATTGTTTTCCTCTATTTCTTTCCATCAATCACTTAATATCAGTATGAGAGATGTATGATACAATCACTTAGGAAAGCAAGTTATCAGTCTCTTAATAAATTTAAGCATCCATCTATTCTATTGTCCATCCATTTACTCCTAGTCATTTAGCCAATAGAAATGAAAGTATTTGACCATACAAAGATTTGAACATGGCTATTCATGACAATTTTATTCGCAATAGTAAAATACTGGAACTAATCCAATCATTTATCAGTAAGCAAATGTATAAATATATATTGTGATGTATTCACACAATGGAATATTCTTCAGCAATAAAAAATAATTATATATATGTGTATATGTATATATATATATATATATATATATATATATATGCCAAAACATAGATGAATCTGAAAGTTATACTGAATGAAAATACCCAGACAAAACAGAGTACATTTTGTGTAATTCCATCCATATGAAATTCCACTAAGTGCAATGTAATCTACAGTGACAGAAAGCATTAAAGCGTATCAGTGGCTGCCTGGGGATGATTGTGAACAGAAGGATATCAGTGATGGTTTACAAAGTGTCACTAGGGACATTTTGAGAGTCATATTATGTTCATACTTTTTATTGTGGAGAGGATTTCATGGATGTATATGTATGTGAAAATATGTCAATTTTTTATACTTTAATTATGTGAAGCCTATTGTATGCCAATTTTGCTTCAATAAAACTATTTTTAAAATACATACTATAAGATAATGATCATTCCAGAATGGACTGAAATGAGGCAAATCTATGTAGGGCATTTATAAAATCATCACCATGTGGATGAAAATGCTTCCAGAGAGAATCAGAAAACAGCGTGTTTTTTGGTCATTCTGCTTAAGAGTCCCTATCAGTTGCTTAGGGTAAAAACTGAAAATTAAAATTGTAACTTCAGAGTAGACATTTTAGAATTTTACTTTGTTTCCAATATGGATTCCTTTTATTTATTTATTTTTTTTTTCTTCTCTGATTGCTGTGGTTCGGACTTCCAAAAATAAGTTGAATATTAGTGGTGAGAGTGGGCACTCTTGTCTTGTTCCTAATTTTAGAGGAAATGCTTTCAATTTTTCACCATTGAGGATAATGCTTGCTGTCGGTTTGTCATATATGGATTTTACTATGTTGAGATATGCTCCTTCTAAGCCTGCTTTCTGGAGTATTTCTATCATAAATAGGTGTTGAATTTTGTCAAAGGTTTTCTCTGCATCTATTGAGATAACCATATGGCTTTTATCCTTCAATTTGTTAATAGTGTGTGTCCCATTGTTCACTTTGAAAATATTGAAGAACACGTGCATCCCTGGGAAAAAAGTCCACTTGGTAATGATGTATGATCTTTCTGGTATGTTGTTGGATTCTGTTTGCTAGAATTTTGTTGAAGATTTTTGAATCTATGTTCATCAGTGATATTGGCCCAAAGTTTTCTTTTAATTTCTTTCTCTTTTTTTTGGTAGCATCTTTGTCTGTTTTTTTGATATTAGGGTGATGGTGGCCTCATAGAATAAGTTTGGGTGTTTACCTTCCTCTGCAATTTTCTGGAAGAGTTTGAGTAAGATAGGTGTTAGCACTTCACTAGGTTTTTGATAGAATTCACCTGTAAAACCATCTGATTCAGAGCTTTCGCTTGTTGTGAGATTTTGGATTACAGTTTGGATTTAGGTACTTGTGATGGGTCTGTTTGATTTTGGTCATACGTGAATGGTCTAGTGGTTTCCCCCACTTTCTTCAATTTAAGGCTGAATTTGGCAATAAGGAGTTCATGATCTGAGCTGCAGTCAGCTCCAAGTCTTGTTTTTGCTGACTGTATAGAGCGTTTCCATCTTTTGCTGCAAAGAATGTAATTACTCTGATTTTGGTGTTGACTATGTCCATGTATCAACATCATGTGTATGATGATGTCCATGTGCAGAGTCTTCTCTTGTGCTGTTGGAAGAGGGTGTTTGCTATGACCAGTGCTTTCTCTAGGCAGAACTTTACTAGCCTTTGCCCTGCTTCATTCTGTACTCCAAGGCCAAATTTGCCTGTTACTCCAGGTGTTCCTTGACTTCCTACTTTCACATTCCAGTCCCCTATAATGAATTCCATATTTTGGGGGTGTTAGTTCTAGAAGGTTTTATGGGTCTTCATAGAACCATTCAACTACAGTTTCTTCAGCATTACTGGTTGGGGCATAGCCTTTGATTACCGTGATATTGAATGGTTTGCCTTGGAAACGAACAGAGATCATCCTGTCATTTTTGAGATTGCATCCAAGTACTGCATTTCAGATTATTTTGTTGATTATGATGGCTACTCCATTTCTTCTAAGGGATTCCTGCCCACAGTAGTAGATATAATGGTCATCTGAGTTAAATTAACCCATTTCAGTCCATCTCAGTTTGCTGATTCCTAGAATGTCAATGTTCACTCTTGCCATCTCCTGTTTGGCCACTTCTAATTTGCCTTGATTCATGGACCTAACATTCCAGGTTGCTATGCAATATTGCTCTTTACAGCATTAGACCATGCTTCTATCACCAGTCCTATCCACAACTGGGTGTTGTTTTTGCTTTGGTTGCATCCCTTAATTCTTTCTGGAGTTATTTCTCCACTGATCTCCAGTAGCATATTGGGCACCTACCGACCTGGGGAGTTCATCTTTCAGTGTCCTATCTTTTTGCCTTTTCATACTGTTCATGGGGTCCTCAAGGAAAGAATAGTAAAGTGGTTTGCCATTCCTTTCTCCAGTGGACCACATTCTGTCAGACCTCTCTACCATGACCTGGCCGTCTTGGGTGGACCCACAGGAATGGCTTAGTTTCATGGAGGTAGACAAAGCTGTGGTCCATGTGATCAGATTGGCTAGTTGTCTGTGATTGTGGTTTCAGTCTGTCTGCCCTCTGATGCTCTCTCTCAGTACCTACCGTCTTAGTTGGTTTTCTCTTATCTTGGACGTGGGGTATCTCTTCAAGGCTGCTCCAGCAAAATGCAGCTGCTGCTTCTTACCTTGGACGTGGTGTAGATCCTCTCTGCTGCTTCCCTTGACCTTGGGAGTGGGGTAGCTCTTCTCAGCCACCACCTCTGACCTTGAATGTGGGGCAGCTCCTCATGGCTGCCACCCCTTATGACTATACACTGGAAATGAGAAATAGATTTAAGGGAATAGATCTGATAGACAATGTTTGCTGAACTATGGACGGAGGTTCGTGACATTGTACAGGAGACAGGGATCAAGATCTTCCCCAAGAAAAAGAAATGTAAAACAGCAAAATGGCTGTCTGTGGAGGCGTTACAAATAGCTGTGAAAAGAGAAATCAAAATCAAAGGAGAAAAGGAAATATATATCCATTTCAATTCAGAGTTCCAAAGAATAGAAAGGAGAGATAAGAAAGATTTCCTCAGCAATCAATGCAAAGAAATAGAGGAAAACAATAGAATGGGAAAGACTAGAGATCTCTTCAAGAAAATTATAGATGTGAAGGGAATATTTCATGCAAAGATGGGCTCAATAAAGGACAGAAATGGTATGGACCTGACAGAAGCAGAAGATATTAAGAAAAGCTGGCAAGAATACACTGAAGTAGTGTACAAAAAAGATCTTCAGGACCAGGATAATAATGATGGTGTGATCACTCACACTCACCTAGAGCCAGACATCTTGGAAATGTGAAATCAAGTGGACCTTAGGAACCATCACTACAAACAAAGCTAGTGGAGGTGATGGAATTCCAATAGAGCTATTTCAAATCCTAAAAGATGATGCTGTGAAAGTACTGCACTCAATATGTCAGCAAATTTGGAAGACTCAGCAGTGTCCACAGGACTGGAAAATGTCAGTTTTCATTCCAATGCCAAAGAAAGAAAATACCAAAGAATGCTCAAACTACTGCACAATTGCATTCATCTCACATGCTAGTAACATAATGTTCAAAATTCTCCAAGCTAGCTTCAACAATATGTGAACAGTGAACTTCCAGATGTTCAAGCTGGTTTTAGAAAAGGCAGAAGA
The DNA here is from genome assembly GCF_055505025.1 of Bos grunniens. Classification (NCBI taxonomy): domain Eukaryota; kingdom Metazoa; phylum Chordata; class Mammalia; order Artiodactyla; family Bovidae; genus Bos; species Bos grunniens. The sequence continues at coordinate 78,508,794 of NC_141194.1, read as the reverse complement.
ACCAGAGATCAAATTGCCAACATCCACTGGATCATCAATAAAGCAAGAGAGTTCCAGAAAACATTTATTTCTGCTTTATTGACTATGTCAAAGTCTTTGACTGTGTGGATCAAAATAAACAGTGGAAAATTATGAAGGAGATAGGAATACCAGGCCACCTGACATGCCTTTTGAGAAACTTGTATGCAAATCAGGAAGCAACAGTTAGAACTGGACATGGAACAACAACCTGGTTCCAAATAGGAAAAGGAGTATGTCAAGACACTATATTGTCACCGTGCTTTTTTAACTTATATGCAGAGTACATCATGAGGAATGCTGGGCTAGAGGAAGCACAAGCTGAACCAAGATTGCAGGGAGAAATGTCAATAACTTCAGATATGCGTATGACACCACCCTTATGGCAGAAAGCGAAGAACTAAAGAGGCTCTTGAAGAATGTGAAATTGGAGAGTGAAAACGTTGGCTTAAAGGTCAACATTCAGAAAACAAAGATCATGGCATCTGGTCCCATCACTTCATGGCAAATAGATGGGGAAACATAGGAAACTGTGGCTGACTTTATTTTTCTGGCCTCTAAAATCACTGTAGATGGTGATTGCAGGAATGAAATTAAAAGATGCTTACTCTTTAGAAGGAAAGTTATGACTAATGTGGACAGCATATTAAAAAGCGGAGACATTACAAGAAAGTTCCATCTAGTCAAGGCTGTAGTTTTTCCAGTAGTCATGTGTGGTTGTGAGAGTTGGAGGGTAAAGAAAGCTGGGTGCTGAAGAATTGATGCTTTCGAACTTTGGTGTTAGAGAAGACTCTTGAGAATCCCTTGGACTGCAAGGAGATCCAACCAGTCCATCCTAAATGTGATTGGTCCTGGGTGTTCATTGGAAGGACTCATGTTGAAGCTGAAACTCCAATATTTTGGCCACCTGATGTGAAGAGCTGACTCATTTGAAAAGACCCTGATGCTGGGAAAGATTGAGGGCAGGAGAAGGGGACGACAGAGGATGAGATGGTTGGATGGCATCACTGAATCAATGGACATGGTTTTAAGTAGACTACAGCAGTTTTTGATGGACAGTGAAGCCTGGCGTGCTGTGGTCCATGGGGTCGCAAACTTTCGGACACGACTGAGCGAGTGAACTGTCCTGAACTGATGGGTCTGTTAAGATTTTCTATTTCTTCTTGGTTCACTTTTGGAAGGTTATACTTTTCTAAGAATTTGTCTATTTTTTCCAATGTGTCCATTTTATTGGTATATAATTGCTCATAGTAGTCTCTTATGATCTTTTTTATTTTTTTGTTGTCTGTTGTGATTTCTTCATTTTCATCTAATAGTATTGATTTGATTCTTCTCCCTTTTTTTTCTCTTGAAGAGTCTCCTTAATGGCTTGTCTATTTTATTTATCTTCTCAAAAAGCCAGCTTTCAGTTCTGTTGACCTTTGCTATGATCTCCTTCAATTCTTTTTCATTTATTTCTATTTTTATTTTTATGATTTATTTCCTTCTACTAAATTCAGGGTTCTTCTTTTCTTCTTTTTCTAGTTGCTTTAGGTGTAAAATTCGGTTATTTATTTGAGGTTACTCTTGTTTCTTGAAGTAGGCTTTTATTGCTATGTACTTCTATTGCTTGTACATGCTCTTAACACTGCTTTTACTGAATCCCATAAGATTTGGGTTGTGTATTCATTTGTTTCTATGCATATTTTGATTTCTTCAATGACCTGTTGGTTATTCAGAAGCATGTTGTTTAGCCTCCGTATGTTTGTGTTCTTATAGTTCTTTTCTTGTAGTTGACATTTAATCTTACAGCGTTGTGATCAGAAAAGATGCTTGAAGTGATGTCAGGTTTTTTGAATTTACCAAGAGTTGATTTATGCCTCAGGATGTGATCTATCCTGGGGAACGTTCCATGTGCATTTGAGAAAAAGGTGAAATCCATTGTTTTGGGGTAAAATGCCCTGTAGATATCTAATAGGTTTAATTGGCTCATTGTATCACTTATTGCTTATGTTTGTTTTTTTTTTTTTTTTTTACAAGTTTTCTGTTTGGTTGTTTTATCCATAGGTGTGAGTGGGAGATTAAAGAACCCCACTATTACTGTGTTACTGTTAATTTCCCTTCATCCTTGTTAGCATTTGCCTTATGTATTGAGGTAATCCTAAGCTGGGATCATATATATTTATCATTGTTATATCTTCTTCTTGGATTGATTAATTGATCTTATGTACCATCCTTCTTAGTGTCATCTTATCACGGTCTTTATTTCAAAATCTATTTGATATGAGTGTTGCAACTCCTGCTTCCTTTTGGTTTCCATTTGCATGAAATATCTTTATCCAACCCCTCACTTTCTGTCTGTATGTGTTCCTAGGTTTGAGGTGAGTCTCTTTTAGACAACATATATAGGGTTCTGGTTTTTGTATCCATTCGACCAGTGTTTGTCTTTTGGTAGGAGAATTTAAGGTAATTATCAATAAGTATGATCCCATTTCCATTTACTTTGTTGTTTTGGGTTGTTTTAATAAACCTTTTCTGTTTTTCCTGTCTTGAGAAGATCCTTTAGCATTTATTGAAGAGCTGGTTTGGTGGTGCTGAATTCTCTCAGCTTTTGCTTGTCCATAGACCTTTTGATTTCTCCTTCATATCTGAATGAGATCCTTGCTGGATAGATTAATCTTGGTTGTAGGTTTTTTCTTTCACCACTTTAAGTATGCCCTGCTATTTCCTTCTAACCTGAAGAGTTTCTATCGAAATACCAGCTGTTATCTTTATGGGAATCCCCTTGTGGGTTATTTGTTGCTTTTTCTTTGCTACTTTTAATATTTGCCCTTTGTGTTTGATCTTTGTTAGTTTGATTAATATGTGTCTTCGCATGTTTTGTCTCGAGTTTTTCCTGTTTTAGAATTTCTGGATTTTTTAGACTTGGTGGTTAATTCTTTCCTCAGTTTAGGGAACTTTTAGACTATTATCTCCTCAAGTATTTTCTCATGGATTTTCTTTTTGTCTTCTCTTCTGGGACACCTAACTTACAAATCTTGGGGCATTTAACATTATCCCAAAGGTCTCTGAGGTCGTCCTCATTTCTTTTCATTCTTTTTCTTTTTCTCCTCTCTGCTTCATTTATTTCCCTCATTCCACCTCACTTATTCTCTCTACTTCCTCAGTTATTCTACTATTGGTTCTCCCCAAAATGATTTTAATCCCAGTTATTGAATTGATAATTATTGACTGACTCTTCTTTATTTCTTCTAGGTCATTGTTAAACATGTCTTGCAACTTCTCTATCCTTTGCTCTAGTTTATTTATCTGTAACTCCATTTTGTTTTCAAGATTTTGGATGATCTTCACTATCATAATTCTGACCTCTTTTTTCAGGTAGACTCCCTATTTCCTCTTTTGTTTGGTTTGGTGGGTTTTTTAAATCATGTTCCTTCACCTGCTGAATACTTCTCTGCATTTTCATGTTTAGATTATTGTGTTTAGGGTGCTCTTTCTGCAGGCTTGAGGTTCACTATTCTCTTAATTGTGGAGTTTGCTCCCTTATGTGGGGTTGGACCAGTGTTTTGTCAAGGTTTCCTGGTTGAGAGAGATTGCATCTCTGTACTGGTGGGTAGAGCTGGATCTCTTCTATCTGGAGTGCAATGAAGTGTCCAGTAGTGTGTTTTGGGGTGTCTATGGGCTTGGCATGGTTTTGGGCATCCAGTCTTTTAATGTTCTGGGTTGTGTTCCTGTTTGCTGGAGAATTATCATGGTTGTCTTGCACTGGAACTTTTTGTTTCTTGAGTGAAACTTGGTTTCAGTGTAGGTATGGAGACTTTTGGGTGAACTCTGGTTTATTAATGCTCCCTGCAGTTTGTAATTCTTTGTTGTTCTAAAGTTCTAGAGTTAAGCCTCCTTCCTCTGGGTTTCAGTCCTTCTCTTACAGTAGCCTCAAGACTTCTCCATCCATACTGCTCACAAGATAAAATGTCTAGGTTAATGGTGAAACATCTCTCCATAGCCAGGAACACCCAGAGAGATTCACAGTGTTATAGAGAGAAAGGAAGATGGGAGAAGGAGATATAGGTGACCAGGAGGAGAAAAGAGAGAGTCAAAAGTGGAGATAGAAATGAAGCCAGTAATCAAATCCCTAAGTGCTCTCCATACCCAGGAACACCCAGAGAGATTCACAGAGTTATATAGAGAAGAGAAGAGAGAGGAAGGAGATAGAGGTGACCTGGGGGAGAAAAGGGAGAGTCAAAAGGGGAGACAGCAGTCAAGCCAGTAATATAATTCCTTAGTGAAAATGGATACTGAAAATTAGATTCTTAGAGTTTCAAAATTGATAACAAATATCAAAAAGCAAAAGTTGAAAATCTAGAATAGAGGTTAGACTCTCAAAAATAAAATATAAAAATTACAAAAGAAAATAGATCAGAAAAATTAAAAACATATATATGGAATTTTTTCTTTTTTTAATATGGAATTTTTGATAGGTAATAGTAGGCTATAAAAATGAAAGTTAAAGGAGTGAAGAACTACAATTTAAAAAAAATAAAAAGTGATAATAGTAAACTATATGTCTAGGAATTTCTCTGGAGCTTTGTGGTTAGTGTGGGGTCAGTTCAGTGTCAGTCCCTTGTTTTGGCTTGTACTTGTTCTCAAGGTCTACAGTTGCCCCCTCAATTGCACTGTCAGTGTTAACTGCAGGCTTTAATCTTTTGCACCTCTCACTTCCAGAGTGGTTCCCCCTTCTTTGTTTATTTTGGCTTCCTGTGTTTGCAAGTCTCATCAGTGTCTAATTTTTCCCCTGACATGAGGATGTGAAGGTGGCCACTTATATATGCTCATTTTTTCAGTTGTGTTGTGGAGAGGGAGGGACACTGCAAACAAATACTGCTGGCATGTGTGGGGAGTCCTTGCAGTGGATGGACCACACTGTGTTTGCCACAGCCCAAGGAGGTGTGTGCTTCCTGTTTCCACTCTCCTCAGGCTCCAGGATGCTCTTCAAAGGCACAGTCCCAAGTGGGCCCTGCATTTCGTGCACTGCCCAGGCCAAAGTCATTCAGGTCTCAGGTGTTCTGCAAGGGCACAGACCCAGATAGGCTGTGGATTTTGTGTCTTTCCTAGGTCCAAGCTGCTCAACCAACCAGGTGCTTGGTGAGCACACTGTCCCCGTGGACCATGCATTTTATGCACCTCCTCGGTTCCAGCCACTTGTTTCCCTGGTGCCCTATGAGGGCAAAATCCCAGGTATCCTGTGTGTCTCCTCTGGGGAGATGATCTCAGGCTGTGACACTCTTGGTACATATGAACTGTTCAGGATCCCAGGAAGACATGGTTAGCAACTGGCAGCTTGCTCACAGTTTGGTGGAAGATGCAGTGTCTGTGGCCAAGATTGCAGCAGCCCCTTGCCTTCTAGAACTGGCTGTGGCACACCAGCCTCTGTACCTATGGGGAGGGAAGGCCCTAAATGGCAGCTGGCTTGCTCTCCTTTGGTATTCACTAGGCACACACAATACTTTGTTCAGTTAGCATGCCAGAGTCATCATGCAGCATTAAAGTCTTTCACAGGAAAGGTCTTTTTTTAAATTTTTTTGGTCTCTCATGTGATCCCACAGTTTAGGTTGCTATGTTACCTTAGCTCCCTCAGCTTGTACTCAGGACATTCAGGCCCAGTCCTTAACCTAAGGACCGATGATGCAGCCCATGCTTCCCTGCCCATCCCCCACTCGTTGCTGGTGGACATGAATGTCTGCACCTCTTCTCTGCAAGTATTTGTGGTTAGGTGCATATTCTGTGTTTTTTTTTTTTTTTTTCCCCTAATTATATTTTCCTCTGAGATTACAAAGCTCCCCACAGACACACCTGTGAAAGGGTTTCCTATTGTGTGAGAACTTCTCCTCTTTCATGACTCTCTCCCCAGGAATGGGTCTCAGTCCCTACATCTTTTGTCTCTGTTTTCATCTTTTATATTTTGTGCTGCCTTCTCTCAAAGAGATTTGGCTGACATTCTGGGTGCCTGGTGTCCTCTGCCAGCGTTCAGAAGTTGTTCTGTGGAAGTTGCTCAACATTCAAATGATCTTTTGATGAATTTGTAGGGGTGAAAGTGGTCTCCCCATCCTATTCCTCCTCCATCTTGGGTCGGTCCCTTCCTTTACTTGCCTCTTTAACATAACAGTTAACATATTAAGGGCGATAACAAATTTTTGCCTAAAAGTGAGCTATATTTTATGTTTACATAAGAAAAATCTGGTTTCATGAACAACTTACCTGTCTAGCTCATAGTTTTCAGTAATCACCTACATAATAACAAAAAGTGGCTCCAGTAATGCTTAGTACTTTGATCTTAATAGAGATCAAAAGTCAATAATACTTACATTCTAGGTGACATTGCTCCTTTATCTCATAGAATCTATACTAAGAAAAATATGGTTGTATAGCTATTATCCAGAATGAATGGTAAGTTGTATGCTTACAAGTTTTTCAAATTTCAGTTTTCCTGTATAATACCAGTTAATTGAATATCATAAAAATAGAAATATTTTAGCTAAAATATTTTGGTCAAATTAATTTTATACAGTGAAACATATCAAATAAAAAGATGTTGAACATAAAATATTTTTGAGCTAGCCTTTCCCTGGTGACTCATATGGTAAAGAATCTGCCTGCAATGCAGGAAACCTGGATTCAATTCCCAGGTCAGGAAGATCCCCTAGAGAAAGGAATGACAACTCACTCCAGTATTCTTGCCTGGAGAATTTCATGGACAGAGGAGCCTGGCAGGTTATAGTCCACGGGGTCACAAAGAATTCAACATGACCCAGCGACTAACCTGCCTCCTGAAAGACCTTAATGCAGGTTAAGAAGCAACAGCTAGAATCAGATATGGAACAACGGATAATTTCAAAATTGGAAAAGGAGTACATCAAGGCTGTATATTGTCACCGTGCTTATTTAGTTTATATGCAGAGTATATCATGTGAAATACTGGGCTGGATGAAGCAGAGGCTGAAATCAAGATTGCCAGGAGAAATTTAATTAACCTTAGATATGCAGATGATACCACCCTTATGGCAGAAAGTGAAGAGGAACTAAAAAGCCTTTTGATTAAGGTGAAAGAGGAGAGTGAAAAAGCTAGCTTAAACCTCAGCATTGAAAAAAACTAAGATTTTGTCCCATCACTTCATGGCAAATAAATGGAGAAACAATGGAAATAGTGTCAGACCTTATTTTCTTTACCCAAAAATCACTAAAGATAGTGACTGCAGCCAAGAAATAAAAAATATTATTTCTTCTTGGAAGAAAATCTTATGACAAACCTTGTCAGTCTATTAAAAAGCAAAGGCATTACTTTGCCAACAATGGTCTGTCTAGTCAAAGCTATGGATTTCTAGTAGTCATGTATGAAATAGAAAGTTGGACCATAGAAGGAGACTGAACTCCAAAGAACTGATGCTTTTGAGCTGTGTTGTTGCAGAAGGCTCTTGAGAGTCCTTTTGACTGTAAGGAGATCAAACCAATCAATCCTAAAGAAAATCAATCCTGAATATTCATTAGAAGTACTTATGATGAAGGTGAAGCTCCAAAACTTTGACACCTGATCTGGGAAAGATAGAAGGCAGAAAGAGAAGGGGATGACAGAGGATGAAATAGTTGGATGGCATCACTAACTCAATGAATATGAGTTTGAGCAAGATCTGGCAGATGGTGAAGGACAGGGAAGCCTGGCGTGCTGCAGTCCATGGGATCACAAAGAGTTTGACACGACTGATTAAATGAACAAAAACAGAGGCTAACACTTTCACTTTAGTAAAACAGCACATTACATTACTTTATATACAGAATCTTCTCTTTTTTGTAAATACATATAAGACAAAATGATGCTTAGAGATTTATATGTCTTAACCATTCATGTAGTCTGCACATTAAAAAGCTTTGGTAAAACTTATGTTAAACTCTGACCAGGTTCTTCTAAATGTATTTAACATATATTTCATAATAGTCACATATATAGTCATTATATAGTCACATAATTGTCACGTATAAAGTCCATAAGTAGATAAATAGAAGACTTGGTATACTGTGATTTTAGATGCTGTAACACTGATTTCTATACTACAAATCACTAAACAGTAATAACAACAGCACAAAAAAGAACAAGAGGGAAAAAAAAAAAAAAACCCTGCTAATTCCCCATTACCCACACTTTACTCCTCATTCTACAAAGTGTACATTTACTTGATGTTATTGCCTGTACTTCTACCAAGTGGTTTATGGAGAGGAAAGTTCATCTCTTTTAAAAATGAAAGTAGTTCTACTTCCAGTTTTTTAAGGAATCTCCACACTGTTCTCCATAGTGGCTGTACTAGTTTGCATTCCCACCAACAGTGTAAGAGGGTTCCCTTTTCTCCACACCCTCTCCAGCATTTATTATTTGTAGACTTTTGGATCGCAGCCATTCTGACTGGTATGAAATGGTACCTCATAGTGGTTTTGATTTGCATTTCTCTGATAATGAGTGATGTTGAGCATCTTTTCATGTGTTTGTTAGCCATCTGTATGTCTTCTTTGGAGAAATGTCTATTTAGTTCTTTGGCCCATTTTTTGATTGGGTCGTTTATTTTTCTGGAGTTGAGCTGTAGCAGTTGCTTGTATATTTTTGAGATTAGTTGTTTGTCAGTTGCTTCATTTGCTATTATTTTCTCCCATTTTGAAGGCTGTCTTTTCACCTTGCTAATAGTTTCCTTTGATGTGCAGAAGCTTTTAAGGTTAATTAGGTCCCATTTGTTTATTTTTGATTTTATTTCTGATATTCTGGGAGGTGGGTCATAGAGGATCCTGCTGTGATGTATGTCAGAGAGTGTTTTGCCTATGTTCTCCTCTAGGAGTTTTATAGTTTCTGGTCTTATGTTTAGATCTTTAATCCATTTTGACTTTATTTTTGTGTATGGTGTTAGAAAGTGGTCTAGTTTCATTCTTTTACAAGTGGTTGACCAGATTTCCCAGCACCACTTGTTAAAGAGATTGTCTTTAATCCATTGTATATTCTTGCCTCCTTTGTCAAAGATAAGGTGTCCATATGTGCGTGGATTTATCTCTGGGCTTTCTATTTTGTTCCATTGATCTAAATTTCTGTCTTTGTGCCAGTACCATACTGTCTTGATGACTGTGGCTTTGTCGTAGAGCCTGAAGTCAGGCAGGTTGATTCCTCCAGTTCCATTCTTCTTTCTCAAGATCGCTTTGGCTATTCGAGGTTTTTTGTATTTCCATACAAATTGTGAAATTATTTGTTCTAGCTCTGTGAAGAATACTGTTGGTAGCTTGATAGGGATTGCGTTGAATCTATAAATTGCTTTGGGTAGTATACTCATTTTCACTGGAAATAGAACTGCCTTATGATCCAGCAGTCCCACTGCTGGGCATACACACTGAGGAAACCAGAAGGGAAACAGACACGTGTATCCCAATGTTCATCGCAGCACTGTTTATAATAGCCAGGACATGGAAGCAACCTAGATGTCCATCAGCAGATGAATGGATAAGAAAGCTGTGGTACATATACACAATGGAGTATTACTCAGCCATTAAAAAGAATACATTTGAATCAGTTCTAATGAGGTGGATGAAACTGGAGCCTATTATACAGAGTAAAGTAAGCCAGAAGGAAAAACACCAATACAGTATATTAACACATATATATGGAATTTAGAAAGATGGTAACAATAACCCGGTGTACGAGACAGCAAAAGAGACACTGATGTATAGAACAGTCTTATGGACTCTGTGGGAGAGGAAGAGGGTGGGAAGATTTGGGAGAATGACATTCAAACATGTAAAATATCGTGTAAGAAACGAGTTGCCAGTCCAGGTTCAATGCACAATACTGGATGCTTGGGGCTAGTGCACTGGGACGACCCAGAGGGATGGTATGGGGAGGGAGGAGGGAGGAGGGTTCAGGATGGGGAACACATGTATACCTGTGGCAGATTCATTTCGATATTTGGCAAAACTAATACAATTATGTAAAGTTTAAAAAATTAAATTAAATTAAAAAAAATGAAAGTAGTTTGCATAGTGTATACTTTAATCTGCAAAATTATACCTATTGAAACATGTACTGAATATTCACTATATCTCTGACATCATGCTGCTGCTGCTAAGTCACTTCAGTCGTGTCCAACTCTGTGTGACCCCATAGGTGGCAACCCACCATGCTCCTTTGTCCTTGGTATTCTCTAGGCAAGAATACTGGAATGGGCTGCCATTGACATCATGCTAGGGCCTGGAAAGCAAGCATAAATAAAATGCATTCTCTGCCCTCAAAGATGCTACAGTCTAGTATGGGAAATAGGTAAAGACAAATAGACCATAATGTATGGCAATATATAGGTGCTACAGAAATGCACTCAAGGGCCCTCTACTCAAATGTGTCTGTATCTGTGTGTCAGACTGGGGAAGTTTAGAGGTTACAGGAGAGTCAGGGAAGGTACCTGAAGTGAGATTTTCCTTAAAATTTGTTTTGAAGGATAATTAGGAGTTGGTGAGGCTAAAGAAATGTGGCTACAGTGTACAGCTTAGGTAGCTACTCATTCAGAGGCTCAAGAGAATATGGCACGATTGGGAACTTGCAATAATTGATTATGGCTGAAATGCAGAGTGCAAAAAGCAAAGCAACAATGAGGAGTGATTAAAGTGAAAAGATACATAGTGTTAAGGTCATAAAGGCCTCTGTATTATGTATTAAACATTTGTGACCTCCTCCTAATCAGATTTTCCCCTCTAGCAATTCTTTCCAAGAAAAGTCATTAAGAAAATGAATACTTTTGTGGGGAGAATGAAAGCATCAATGACATTTATTGAGCATCTGCTATGCCTAGCAGCAATAGAAAATCAAAATCTATGTTTGATATGATAAGTGTGGACAACATTTAAGATCCAAACATTCCCTTTCCTACCACCACACATCTAGTAAATCTGCACTTTTCTTGAAATCTTGACTCCTGTGGGAATTTGAGCCCTGCAGTCCTACTCTGTAAGGATAACCATTCTCCAGCCCAGCTCTCTGTAAAAGTCAAACCAACTCTCTGCTCTGCTCTTGCCATTTCACTTGCCTCTATGCACATGTTCCTTGGGTGAATCAGACATCTAGCCTTCAGAATTGTGAGAGAATAACTTTCTGTTGTTTCAAGCCAATGTTTGTAACAATTTATTACAGAAAACATAGAAATCTAATACAGATGGTATAAAAGCACAAGAAAAGATGCTCATCATTACTAGTCATGAGGAAAAGAATAATAAACCAATCATACCAAATGTTGGTGAGAATATGAAGGGGCTACAACTCACATACAGATCATGGGAATGTAAAGTGGTACAATCACTTTGGAAAACAGTTTAGTGGTTTCCTTAAAAGTTCATAAACATGCACCAAGTGATGCAGTCATCCAAATCCTGGGTATTTACTTAAAAGAAAAGAAAGTAAACTTCCATACACAGACTTGTATGTGACTGTTCATAGCAACTTTCTTTGTAATAGCCCAAAACTGGAAATTATTAATAAAGGTGTAAAAGGGTGGTGTATCCATGCAGTGGAATGCAACTCAGCAATATAAGGACATGCATGAATTAAGCATGAAGAAGTATGTATGAACACCAAAATCATTCTGAGTGATAAAACACAGGACAAAAAAGTAAGTACTGCAAAATTCTATTTAAATAGAAGTGTAGAAAATGAAAATCAATTAACAGTGACAGAAAGAAAAGAAGTGGCTGCCTGGGAAGAGGCATGGGAAAGATAGCAATGATGGATTACCAAAAGGCAGGAGGAAACCTTGGGGATGACAGATTATTTCATAAGTATATACTTCACCAAATTATACCTATGTGCAGTTTACATTTACTGTATATCATTATATTCCAATAAAACTGTTGAAATGAAAATTTTTTATTGAAAATATTCAAGATGTGTGAAGTGTGATCAGTCTCAATAGCTGACTTATTATTTGGGAAATTTCATCTCATTTTCATGCAGGTGATCAAAAAACATTGACTGTTTATTTACCATGCATAATCTGAGTTATGTATCAATACAACCATTTGAGTTAGCTTTTATTATTTGTGATTTGCAGAGGAGTAAACTAATCTTCAGGGAGGTCTCTTAATCTGTCCAAGGCAACACAGCTAATAAGTGGTAGTATCAGGATGTGAAACCAGTTCATCAAATCCAGTTCAATCAAAATCCATAATCCCTGCAGAAAAGCGAAGGCCCGGGTAAAGCGCTAAGGATCACGACCTTACATAACTAGAGGCAACATTTTCTTTATCTGCAAAGTGAAGAAGTCCGGAAAGAAAAATAAATCATTAATGAAGTCATACTGGCAGTAATCCATTGGAAAACTGCAGTGGTATAGATCTAGTCTCGTCATATTTCTTTTTCTAAAGTTGGAATGATAGTTAATGGAAAGTGTCAGTGAATACAATCATCATTAGAAACTTCTTCTATAGAGGTAGCAAATAGTTTTCCCCTTTTGTCATTCTTTTTTTTTTTTCTTATCTTTTATTTTATTTTTTAACTTTACAATATTGTATTGGTTTTGCCATGTATCAACATGAATCTGCCACAGGTATACATGTGTTCACCATCCTGAACCTTCCTCCCTCCTCCCTCCCTGTACCATCACTCTGGGTTGTCCCAGTGCACCATTTTGTCATTCTTTAATTTGTTGTTTATTCATTGGTTTGCCCAGAGAGAGTTCTAGCCTTTATCCGGAACTCTTAGAAGGTAATCTCTAACTACTTAGAAGAGTCCAAACATATGAATGCCTTTGTTTTGCATTGTGGGCTTCGTGAAGTACACTTAATAGTTTAAACTAATGAGATGACTTATGGTAGGTCCCTTTGGTCTTTTGATATCATCCAGACTTCCAGAAAGTAGGGAGGATGGAAACTGAATTCAACCACAAGGACAATCAATCAATTAATTATTCCTATCTACTAAATTTCCAATAAAAACTCTGGACACCAAAGTTCAGGTATATTTCCCAGGTTGCCAATATGCAGAGTACACTGTCACAGGAGAATACTATAGACTAAAAGTTTATGTCTCCCCTAAATACAAATATTAAAACCTAAGCCTCAGTGTGATATAGAAGGACATGGAGCCTTTGGCGGAGGTGGGTGATTAGGTCTTTAGGGTGGAGCCCTCAAGAATGGAATTATTGCCCTTATTTAAAAAAAGAACCCTGATAGCTCTCTTTCCCTTCCCACTCTGTAAGGTTATAGTGAGAGGATGCCAGTCTATGAATCAGGAAGGAAATCCTGACAAGATACCAAGTCTGCTGAAATCTTGATCTTGGATTTCTCAGCATCCAGAACAGCAAAACACATATTTCTGTTGTTTATAAGCCATTTAATGTAAGGAACTTTTGTTGTATCAGTCTGAACCAATTAACACATAAGACATGTTGAACTGATAACAAATATAGTTTTGCCTTTGGAATCCTTCCAGACTCTGCCTAATGTTTCCATTCTTTTGGCTAATTTTCTGTACCAATTCCTTATAATAAAATACAATAGGTTGCAGTGAGTTCTGTGAGTATTCCTAGTGAATCATAGAATTCAGATTAATTTGGGGAACCTGCCAAAATTGTACTGAAATGAGAAGGGTCTTGTGTGGATTCTTCCCTCTAAATTTGTAATTGGTCCTTAACTGCTTGTAGTTGGGACCAGAAGCCTTGTGTGGACTTGGCTATCTGGAGGACTGTGCCTTCAACTTCATAATTTAGCCAACTTCAAGAGCTTATATGATGCAACTGCAATGTAGTCATGTTTGACTGGGGGAAAAAGATAGCAAGAATTTAAAATTCCATCCATACTACAAATTTTAGCATTTATTAAGGATTTCATATCAGAAATATAAAACAGCTCAAATGATGTCAGATTATTTTTAAATATAAAAAATGCCAAATACTTGAGTAGATTATTAAATACTAGAGAAGTGCTACAGAAATTAAAACAATAAAAGAAATTTTACAAATACTTTTCGCTTGTCAGTTTTTAGTTTGATAATAATTCTAAATTATAAATAAATTAATTTTTATATATGCATAACCTGTTAGTCTATTTTATTATAAGCATGTGTGAGTTCATGCTAAGTCACTTCAGCTGTGCCTGAATCTTTGCGACCCTATGGACCATAGCTGCCAGGATCTGTCCATGGGATTCTCCAGGCAATAGTACTGAAGTGGGTTGTCATGTCCTCTTCAGGGGATCTTCCCAATCCATGGATCAAACTTGTATGTCTTATGTCTCCTGAATTGGCAGGCCAGTTATAAGCAACAAAACTTTTATACTATGATAAATTACAAAGTATACCACTAGAGTCACTCAGTCGTGTCTGACTCTTTGTGACCCCATGGACTGTAGCCTACCTGGGATTTCCCAGGCAAGAGTAGTGGAGTGGGTTGCTATTTCCTTCTCCAGGAGATCTTCCCAGCCCAGGGATTGAACCCAGGTCTCCCACATTGTAGGCAGACTTTTTACCATCTGAGCCACCAGGGAAGTCAGAAAAGGCAGAGGAACCAGAGATCAAATAGCCAATATCTGCTGGATCATCGAAAAAGCAAGAGTTCCAGAAAAAAACATCTATTTCTGCTTTATTGACTATGCCAAAGCCTTTGACTGTGTGGATCACGATAAACTGTGGAACATTCTGAAACAGATGGGAATACCAGACCACCTGACCTGCCTCTTGATAAACCTATATGCAGGTCAGGAAGCAACAGTTAGAACTGGACATGGAACAACAGACTGGTTCCAAATAGGAAAAGGAGTACATCAAGGCTGTATATTGTCACCCTTCTTATTTAACTTCTATGCAGAGTACATCATGAGAAACGCTGGACTGGAAGAAGCACAAGCTGGAATCAAGATTGCCAGGAAAAATATCAATAACCTCAGATATGCAGATGACACCACCCTTATGGCAAAAAGTGAAGAGGAACTAAAGAGCCTCTTGATGAAAGTGAAAGAGGAGAGTGAAAAAGTTGGCTTAAAGCTCAACTTTCAAGATCATGGCATGTGGTCCCATCACTTCATGGGAAATAGATGGGGAAAAAGTATAAACAGTGTCAGACTTTATTTTGGGGGGCTCCAAAATCACTGCAAATGGTGAATGCAGCCATGAAATTAAAAGACACTTACTCCTTGGAGAAAAGTTATGACCAACCTAGATAGGATATTGAAAATTAGAGACATTACTTTGCCAACAAAGGTCCATCTAGTCAAGACTATGGTTTTTCCAGTGGTCATGTATGGATGTGAGAGTTGGTCTGTGAAGAAAGCTGAGCGCCAAAGAATTGGTGCTTTTGAACTGTGGTGTTGGAGAAGACTCTTGAAAGTCCCTTGCACTGCAAGGAGATCCAAACAATCCATTCTAAAGGAGATCAGCCTTGGTTGTTCTTTGGAAGGACTAAAGCTGAAACTCCAGTCCTTTGGCCACTTCATGTGAAGAGTTGACTCATTGGAAAAGACTCTGATGCTGGGAAGGATTGAGGGCAGGAAGAAAAGAGGATGACAGAGGATGAGATGGCTGGATGGCATCACTGACTCGATGGACATGAGTCTGAGTGAACTCCGGCAGTTGGTGATGGACAGGGAGGCCTGGCATGCTGCGATTCACGGGTTTGCAGAATTGGACATGACTGAGCGACTGAACTGATACCACTAGAGAGCGCTAAAACATTTTCTTAAATTAGAAAGTAATTTCTAAAATCAATATTCATAAACTGCTTTGAGCAAAAAAGTTTTATTTATAATTGTATTAACATTATAAAACATATTTGAAGAAAGTAAAATAAAAACAAGAGTTTTCAACTTTTCTACTAACTATCTTAGATTTTGTACACAAAATTATTTTGATCTGTGGTTGGTTAAATTCATGGATGTGGAACATGTGGATACAGTTTTTGTTCAGTTGCTAAGTCGTATCGAACTCTTTGCAACACACAGACTGTAGCACATCATGTTTCCTGTCCTTCACTATCTCTCGGAGTTTGCTTAAACTCATGTCCATTGAGCCAGTGACGTCGCCCAACCATCTCATCCTCTGTAGACCTGTTCTCCTGCCCTCAATCGTTCCCAGAATCAGAGTGTTTTTCAATGAGTCAGCTTCTCCCATCAGCTGGCCAAAGTATTGGAGCTTCAGCTTCAGCATCAGTCTTTCCAATTCAGGGTGATTTCCTTTAGGATTGACTGGTTTGATCTCCTTGCAGTTCAAGGGACTCTCAAAAGTATTCTTCAGCACCACAATTTGAAAACATAAATTCTTCAGCACTTAGCCTTCTTTATGGTATACCTCTCACATCTATACATGACTGACTACTGGAAAAACCATAGCTTTGACTATACAGACCTTTGTTGGCAAAGTGATGTCTCTGCTTTTTAATATACTGCCTAGGCTTATCAAAGCTTTTCTTCCAAGGAGCAAGCATCTTTTAATCTCATGGCTGCAGTCACTGCCAGCAGTGATTTTGGAGCCCAATAAAATAAAATCAGTCACTGTTTCCATTTTTTCCTCTCTATTTGCCATAAAGTGATGGGACCAAATGCCATGATCTTAGTTTTTTGAACGTTGAGCTTTAAGCCAGTTTTTTTCACTTTCCTCTTTCACCCTCATCAAGAGACTCTTTAGTTCCCTCTTCACTTTCTGCCACTAGAGTGGTATCATCTGAATATCTTAAGTTATTGATATTTCTTCTGGCAATCCTAATTCCAGCTCGTGATTCATCCAGCCTGGCATTTTTCATGCTGTACTCTTCATGTTAGTTAAATAAGCAGGGTTACAATATACAGCCTTGATGTACTCGTTTCCTGCTTTTGAACCAGTTCATTTTTCCATGTCAGATTCTAGTTGTTACTACTTGACCTGCATTCAGGAGGCAGGTAAGGTGGTCCAGTATCCCCATTTATTTAAGAATTTTCCAGTTTGTTGTGATCCACACTATCAAAGGCTTTAGAGTAGTTTATGAAGCAGATGTTTTGCTGGAATTATTTTGCTTTCTCTATAATCAAACAGATGTTGGCAAGTTGATCTCTGTTCTTTTGCTTTTTCTAAACCCAGCCTGTACATCTGGAAATGTTTGGTTCACATACTGCTGAAGCCTAGCTTAAAGGATTTTGAGCTTTACCTTTCTAGCATGTGAATTAAGTGCAACTGTAAGGTAATTTGAACATTTTTTGGTAAAGCCCTTCTTTGAGATTGGAATGAAAACTGATCTTTTCCAGATTTGTGGCCATTGCTGAGTTTTCCAAATTTGCTGACATATTGAAAGCAGTCCTTTAACAGCATCATCTTTTAGGATTTTAAATAGCTCAGCTGGATTTCCATCACCATGGCTACCTTTGTTCATAGGAATGCTTCCTAAAGGCCACTTGATTTCACACTCAAAGATGCTTGACTCTGAGTGACCACACTATTGTGGTTATCTATGTCATTAAGACTTTTTTGTTTGTATAGGTCTTCTGTGCATTCTTGCTACTTCTTCTTAATCTCTTCTGCTTCTGTTAGGTCCTTACAATCTCTGTCTTTTATCATTCCCATCCTTGTATGAACTATTCCCTTGATATATCCATTTTTCTTGAATAAATTTCTAGTCTTTCCCCTTCTATTTTTTCCCGTCTACTACTTTACATTATGGATACAGAGGGCCAACTGTAAATGAACATAAAGCATAAAGTATGACTATAGCCATACTCTTCTTTATGGAAACATCTTGCATAACCTGAGGGAAAATTTGTCAGAAAGCAGCTAAATTCAAAGAGAAAGGCAGAATAGGAACCCAAGTAATAGGCATACCTTTCACTTTCCTGTAACACTCATCCCCAATTGAAATGTCCCACAAAATCCAAGGGAAAAGACAAGGCTCTAATTCCAGCCTAGGTCTCTTTTTCTCATGTTCACACACATTTAAATACAGACCAGGAAACTTTGGACATGCACATTTGCTGATGTGGAGGGGAAATGAGGCGTAACTTGCCAGTAGATTATGCTATCTCCAGCCTTATTATGTTCACCAGAATTTTCATTTGGCCTTGCAAACTCCAACCTACCACCAAGCTACAATGTATTCTGAAAATTCACCTCTTGATGAGGAACCCTGACATAAGATATTAGAAATAAGAGAGAGGTTATAATCCTAGATATAGAGGGATGCTTTTTAAAGTGTTAGTAATAAATTTATCTTAATAGATACTATATCTTTAGTATATGGATTTTAAAGGAAATTCTTATTATCAAAATTGCTTTAAAATAGGTAGAGGTAGCAGTAGAAGAAATTGTAAAAATGTCAATAAGCGCCTGTATATCCTGTATAGATGACTTTACAAGCAAATTCTTTCAAAATTATAAGGGATAGATAATTCATGTGTCATTTAATTTATTATAGAAGATAAAAGAAGAAAATAATTTTTTTTCATTTTATGAAGCAAATATAAATAAATAACTTGAAAACCAAACTTGACACTAATAAAATCTAAAAGCAAAAGTATTTTATGAAAGTAGGCACAATAACATGAAATGTTAGTTATAAAAATTCAGAAGTATATTAAAAGACTCATACAGCATAATCAAGGACAGTTTATCCATAAGTTGAAGATGATTCAAATTTAGGAGTTATTATCATGGTTTCCCTTAATAGATCAAACAAGATAACATACACATATATACACACAACTTTTCTCTAAATAATGAAATCGTATTTAAGAAAATACACTCCCAAATTCATTTATGAAGCCACCATTACCATGATACCAAAATCAGACAGAAACATAACAAAAAATTTATAGACCATTATTTTTGATGAACATGGATGTAAGAATCTTCAACAAAATATTAATAACTTGAATCCAACAAATATAGAATGGATCATATGCCATGATCAAGTGGGATTTATTCAAATGATGCAAGGAGTTCAATATTTGCACATTAATCAATATAATACACCACATTAACAAAAGGAAGGCTAAAAATCACATGATCATTTCAATAGATGCAGTAAAAGCGTCTGACACATTTAACATTCATTCATGATACAAAACTCTCATCAGAGTAGATGTAGAGTGAAAATATCTCAACAAAATAAAGGTTACTTAGGAGAATCCTATAGCTAACTTCATACTCAACAGTGAAAAGATGAAAGACTTCCCTGTAAATTCAGAACAAGACAAAGGTGCCTACCCTTGGCCCATCTATGTAACATAGTATTGAAAGTTTTAGTCACAGCAATCAGACAAGAAAAAGAAAAAAAGAAAAGGTATCAAAATTGAGAGAGAAAAAGTAAAACTATCACTATCCGAAGATGACATGATACTTTATATAGAAAACCCTAAACTCTCCACCTCAAAACTTTAAGGACTAATCAATAAATTCAGCAGCATTGCAGGATGAAAGATTAATATACAGAAATCTATTGTTTTTCCATACAAAAATAGTGAACTATCACAAAAGGTTAAAAAAAAAAACCTGCTTCATTTTTTTAATTATTAAAAAAGAACCCTGCTTCAAATGCCATCAAGATGAATATGATAGCTAGAAATAAGCTTAACCAAGAAAATGAAAGACTTATGCTCTGAAAACTATAAAACTTGCTGAAGGAAACTGAAAGTGATACAAAGAAATGGAAAGATATCCTCTGCTATTGGATTGAAAAATAATTAATATGGTTAAAATAGGCAAACTACTCAAAGCAATCTAAAGATTTAACTCAATGCCTATCCTAATACCCATGACATTTTCCACAAAACTAGAAGAAACAATCCTAAAATGCATATGGAACCACAATACACTCCAAATTATCAAAACAATCTTGAGAAAAAAATGAAAGTACTAGAGATTTCACCAGCCCAAGATTTAGACTATACTACAAAGCTACAGTATTCTAAACAGTAAGGTATTAGCACAAAAACAGACACATTGATCAATAGAATAGAATAGGGAGCCCATAAATAAATACACACACCTATGGTCAACTGAGGACTTCCCTGGTGGCTCAGACAGTAAAACATCTGCCTACAATATGGGAGACCCAGGTTCAATCCCTGGGTCGGGAAGGTCTCCTGGAGAAGGAATTGGTAACCCACTCCAGTATTCTTGCCTGGGAAATCCCATGGACCGAGAAGTCTGGTAGGCTACAGGCCATGGGGTCACAAAGAGTCAGACATGACTGAGCAACTTCACTTTCACTTTCTTTCATGGTCAAATAATCTACAACAAAGGAGGCAAGAATATGCAATGAAGAAAAAGCAGTCCCTTCAAAAAGTGGTGCTGTGAAAACTGAACATAAACCTGTAAAGCAATGAAGCTAGAACATTTTATCACACCATAAACAAAAATAAAAATGGATGAATACCTTAAGTCTAAGACTTGAAACCATAAGATTCCTGAAAGTGAGCATAAGCAGAACATGCTTTGATATAAATCATAGTAGTAATGTGTGGATCTGTCTTCTAAGGCAAGAGACAAAAGAAAAAAAAAATGAACCAATGTGACCTAATTAAATTTAAATGCTTTTTCACAGCAATGGAAACTATCAACAAAACAGAAAGACAAATATGGAATGGGAGAATTTATTTGCAAATGAAATGACACAAAAGGGGTTATTATCTACAATATATAAACAGCTCATACAACTTTTATTATAAAACAAACAAACCAAACAAACAACAAAAAAAGGCAGAAGCCCTAAATAGACATTTTCCCAAATAATACATACAGATGATTAACAGGCAGATGGAAAAATGCTGAACATCACTAATTATCAGAGAAATGCAGGTCTCAACAACAATGAGATATCATCCCACAGCTGTCAGAATAACTATCATGGAAAAGTCTGAAAATTACAAATGTTCACGAAGACGTGGAGAAAAGGGAACCCTTGTACTGTGTTGGTGGGCATGTAAATTGTTGCAGTCAATATGCAAAACAGTGGGGGGGGGGAGGTTTCCTCAAAAAACTAAAAATAGAACTATCATATGATCTAGTAGTTCCACTCCTGGTTAAATATATGGAAAAAATAAAAACTCTGATACTAAAAGATACATGTGTCCCAATGTTCATAGCAACAGTTTTTACAATCACTAACAACAATTTTTACAATCACTAAGACAGGGTAACAAATCAAATGTTCAACAGCTGATAAAGAGATAAAAGAGAAGTCCATGTATAGAATGGATTCTTACTCAGCTATAAAAAATAATAAAATTCTGCCATTTGCAGTAACATGGATGGACCTAGAGAGTATTATGTTTATTGAAATGTAAGAGAGAGAAAGATAAATGCTGTATGGTGTTACTTATATGAGGAATCTAAAAAATAATACAAAAGAATGTATATAGAAAAACAGACACAGGGATATGGTAAACAAACTAGTAGTTACCAGATGTGAGAGGGAAGTGGGAAGGGGCATGTTAGAGGTATAGGATTAAGAGATATCAACTACTATATAACATAGATAAGAAACAAGGTTATGTTGTATGAAACAAGGAATTACTTTCATTTCTTGTAATAACTTTTAATGGTGTATAGTATGAAAAATACTGAATCACTACACCTGAAACTAGTATAATGTAAATCAACTATATTTAAATAAAAATAAATAGGATATACAAGAAAAAGAAGCGAGGAACAAATTTGTGACAAATGTCTACTGCAGAGAAATTCCAGGCAATCATCTAAAAAGTAAATACAATTATTAGAAGAAATTCACATAAACATCCTCTTAATAATCCTATTGGATAAGGTCTGATACATTTGCTATTTTGCATATGAGAAAACAAAATCACAGAGAGAATGAATAATTTCCTCAAAGTTACACAGCCAAGAAGTGGAAGAGCCAGGATTTGATTCCTCATTGCTTAATTCAAATATTGAAGCTGCAAATACAATATTAAAATAGCCAAGACAAGGAAGCAACTTAAATGTCCATCAACAGGTGAATGGATAAAGAAGATGTGGTACATATACCAAATGTAATATAACTCAACCAATAAAATTCAGGAAATAGTGCCATTTGCAGCAACGTGGATGGACCCGGAGATTATCATACTGAGTGAAGTAAGTCAGAAAAGACAAATATTATAAGATCTTGTTTATATGTAGAAACTTTAAAAAATGATAGAAATGAAATTATTTACAAACAGAACCAGACTCACAGGCTTAGAGAACAAACTTATGTATAACTGAATTACTTTGCTGTACACTTGAAACTAACACAACATTCTTTTTTTTTTTTTACAATATTGTATTGGTTTTGCCATACATCAACATGAAACACAACATTCTTAATCATCTATGTTTCAAAAAAATTACAAATTATAAAAATTTTCCACTAAAAAATTCAACTAAAAAACACAACACAGTGACATAAATGTAAGATGAAATGTATAGGCCTTTATGAAGAAACAACTAAGCTTCATTGAAAAACATTTAATACTTGAAAAATAAATAATGAATATTGTTCAAATTTGATGAGCATCATAATGGGAGTGTTTTTAAAAATTGCTAGGTCACATTCAAAGTTCATCAGGTGGAATAAATGGCTAAAATTAGCAAAAAATACTATGAGAAAGAACAATTAAAAGAGAATATCACACCATTTATTAAAATGTATTTTAAAATTATTAGAAATGAATCTTTGTTATGGCATAGGAATCGAAAAACAGATACAGTGATTACCAGAATTCATCAATTATTCATTCTGTATCAAGCACTGCTTTTAATAGTTTTCATGGACATCTTTTTTTCCCATGTAAGTTGAACTAAAGAGCCTCTTGATGAAGGAGAAAGAGGAGAGTGATAAAGCTGATTTAAAACTCAACATTCATAAAGCTTAGACCATGGCATCTGGTCCCATCACTTCGTGGCAAATAGATGGGGAAACACTGGAAACAGTGGCAGATTTTATTTTCTTGGGCTCCAAAATCACTGCGGATGGTGACTGCAGCCACAACAAGGGAAGCCACCGTTATGAGAAGCCCAAGCACCACAATGAAGAGTAGCCCACACTTGCTGCAATGAGAGAAAGCCCACACACAGAAACAAAAATTCAGCACAACCAAAAATAAAGAAGGATGATCTATTTAACTTCATAAAAATTTAAATACTCTGAAAGTCATTAAGAAAGAAGCAAGCTCATGAAAAACATCAAAAGAGAAATGACAAATGAAAATATGGGACACATATTAAGGAAAAAGAAAAATTTGATGGAATGATATAGTGTTCTAGCAAGCAACATATTATGCAAGACAAAAACATCATTCTGATATACAAACAAGTAAAAGGCATGAAAAGGAATATCATTGAGAAAAAGCAAATGACCATAGGCTAATGAAAAAATGTTTAATGCTAGTAGTGAAAATTGAAATACTTATGAGATGCAATTTTCCAGCGAATTAGTGAGTTAAATAGTTTAAAGCTCAAAATTTCCAAGTCATTTTAATACACTGTTCATGAAATCATTAAATAATCCTGATTTACTCCCTGGGTGTTTTATCACATGTATAGATCAGTCTTATGGACTCTGTGGGAGAGGGAGAGGGTGGGGAGCTTTGGGAGAATAGCATTGAAACATGTATAATATCATGTATGAAACGAGTCGCCAGTCCAGGTTCGATGCACGATACTGGATGCTTGGGGCTGGTGCACTGCGACGACCCAGAGGGAGGGGGGGGAGGAGGGAGGAGGGTTCAAGATGGGGAACGCGGGTATACCTGTGGCAGATTCATTTCGATATTTGGCAAAACTAATACAATATTGTAAAGTTTAAAAATAAAACAAAATTAAAAAAAAAAGAATCTTATAAATGCTCATATATAGCTCCAATTTAAAAAAGCAAAATTCATTTATAGAGTACAATAATATGAAAGACACAGAGAAAAAAAGTTTTTTTTTTTCTTTTTCAAAATTAGACTAAATTAGGATTGTCTCATTACTTGATTCACTTCCCCACTAAAAGATAATCCAGAATTTCTATCACATTTTTGTTAAATTCTTCAGCAACCAGCACAGAGCCTGGCATATGATAAATGCTAATAAATATTTTCCAAATTAATGAATCAAAATGTAAACATAAATGTGAATATTAGTGTTAGAAATGAAAGGATAGAAAACTTAGTCTATATTTCAAACTTAATTTTATCTTAGAAATTAGAACAAAATATTTGTATATCTTCCTAGGTGGCTCAGTGGTAAAGAATCTGCCTGCCAATGCAGGAGAGGCAGGTTAAATACCTGGGTCAGGAAGATCCCCTGGAGAAGGAAATGGAAATCCACTCCAGTATTCTTATTTGGAAAATTCCATGGAGCCTGTTGAGTGGCAGTCCACTTGGGCACAAAGAGTCGAACACGACTGAAGTGACTTATCAAACAAGCCCTAGGTTTGTCATAACTTTTCCTCCAAGAAGCAAGTGTCTTTTAATTTTATGGCTGCAGTCACCATCAGCAGTGATTTTGGAGCCCAAAAAAATTAAAAATTAAAATAAAATTTGTCACTCTTTCTACTTTTTCCCATCTATTTGCCATGAAGTGATGGGACCAGATGACATGATATTCATTTTTTGAATGTTGAGTTTTAAGCCAGCTTTTTCACTCTCCTCTTTCACTTTCATCAAGAAGCTCTTTAGTTCCTCCTCTCTTCCTCTCTTAAGGGTTGTGCCATCTGCACATCTGTAGATGTGATATTTATCCCAGCAATCTTGAACCCAGCTTGTGATTCACCCAGCCCAACATTTCACATGATGCACTCTGCATATAAGTTAGATAAGCAGGGTGACCATATACTACCTTGATATTTACCTTTCCCAATTTTGAACTACTCAGTTATTCCATGTCTGGTCCTAAATGTTGTTTCTTGACATACGTACAGATTTCTCAGTAAACAGGTAAGGTGGCCTGGCATTCCCATCTCTTTAAGAATTTTCCACAGTTTGTTGTGATTCACACAGTGAAAGACTTTAGTGTAGTCAATGAAACAGAAGTAGACTTTTTTTTTCTGGAATTGCTTTTTCTATGAGCCAACATATATTGGCAATTTGATCCCTGGTTCCCCTGCTTTATCTAAATTCAGCTTGTACATCTGGCCATTCTTGGCTCACATACTTCTGAAGCCTAGCTGGAAGAATTTTGAGCATTACCTTGCTAGCAAGTTAAATTAGCACAGTTGTATGGTAGTTTGCACTTTCTTTGGAATTGCCTTTCTTTGATATTGAAATGCTAACTGACTTTTCCAGCCCTGTGGCCATTGCTGAAATTTCCAAATGTGTTGCCATATTGAGTGCAGCATTTTAACAGCATCAGCTTTTAGGATTTTAAATAGCTGAGCAGGAATTCCATCACCTCCACTAGCTTTGTTAATAGGAATGCTTCCTAAGGCCCACTCAACTTCACATTCCAAAATATATGGCTCTAGGTGAATGCCCACACCATCATGGTTATCCAGGATATCAAGATTTTTTTTTTTTTTTGGTATAGTTCTTCTGTGTATTCTTGTCACCTCATCTTAGTCTCTTCTGTTTCAGTTAGATACTTGCCATTTCTGTCTTTGTTGTGCCCATCTTTGCATGAGGTATTCCTTTGATATCTCTGATTTTCTTAAAGAGTTCTCTAGTCTTTCCCATTGTACTGTTTTCCTCTATTTCTTTGCATTGTTCACTTAAGAAGGCCTTCTTATATCTCCCTGCTATTCTCTGTAACTAATTCAATTGGGCATATCTTTCCATTTCTCAGGGAAAACTTGTGTTCTCAGTTATTAGTAAGGCTTCTTCATAAAACCACTTTGCTTCCTGCATTTCTTTTTCTTTGCGATGGTTTTAGTCACTGCCTCCTGCACAATGTTAACAATCTCCATCCATAATTCTTGAAGTGCTCTGCCTATAAGATCTAATCCCTTGAATCTATTCATCACATCCACTGAATAATCACAAGGAATTTGATTTAGGTCACACCTGAATGTCCTAGTGGTTTGCCCAACTTTCTTCAATTTAAGCCTGAATTGTGTGATAAGGAGCTCAGGATCTGAGCCACAGTCAGGTCGAGGATTATTTTTGCTGATGGTATAGAGTTTCTTCATCATAAGCTGCAAAGAATATAATCAATCTGATTTTGGTATTGACCGGTCTGGTGGTGTCCATGTGTAGAATCATCCCTCCTGTTCTTGGAAGAGGTTGTTTTCTATGACCAGTGTGTTTGTTCTATTGGAAAAACTTTGTTAGCCTTTGCCCTGCTACAATTTATACTCCAAGGCAAAATTTGCCCATTACTCCAGGTATCTCTTAACTTCCTACTTTTGCTTTTCAACCCCCAATGATTAGGGCTTCCCAGGTGGCTTAGTGGTAAAGAATCAACCTGCAATGCAGGAGTCACGAAAATCACAGGTTTGATCCCTAGGTTGGAAAGATCCCCTGGAGTAGGGCATGGCAACCCACTCCACTATTTTCGCCTGGAGAATCCAATGGACAGAGGAGCCTGATGGGCTACACTCCATAGGGTTGCAAAGAGTCAGATGCAAATAAAGCAGCTTTTCATACATGCATGCCCCTATACTGAAAAGGTAACAATTCCAGAAGATCTTATAAGTCTTCATAGACTCAGTCAAGTTCAGCATCTTTGGCATTAGTGGTTGGGGCATAGATTTGGATTGCTGTGATGTCTGATTGTTTGTCTTGAAAATGAAGAGAGAGCATTCTGTTGCTTTTGAAATTGCACTCATGTACTGCATTTCTGACAAAATGTGGTCCACTGGAGAAGGGAATGGCAAACCACTTCAGTATGCTTGCCTTGATAACCCCATGAACAGTATGAAAAGGCAAAAAGATAGGACACTGAAAGATGAACTCCCCAGGTCGGTAGGTGCCCAATATGCCACTGGAGAAGAGTGGAGAAATAACTCCAGAAAAAATGAAGAGATGGAGACAAAGCAAAAACAACTTCCAGTTGTGGATGTGACTGGTGATGGAAGTAAAGTCTGATGCTGTAAAGAGTAATATTACATAGGAGCCTGGAATGTTAGATCCATGAATCAAGGTAAATTGGAAGAGGTAAAATAGGAGGTGGCAAGACTGAACATCAACATTTTAGGAATCAGTGAACTAAAATGTACTGGAATTGTATAATTTAATTCAGATGACCATTATATCAACTACTGTGGGCAAGAATCCCTTGAAGAAATGGAGTAGCCCACATAGTCAAAAAGAGTCCAAAATGCAGTACTTTGGTGCAATCTCAAAAATGACAGAATGATCTCTGTTTGTTTCCAAGCCAAACCATTCAATATCATGGTAATCCAAGTCTATGCCCCGACCAGTGACACTAAAGAAGCTGAAGTTGAATGGTTCTATGAAGACCTACAAGATCTTCTAGAGCTAACACCCAAAAAAGATGTCCTTTTCATTTTAGGGGACTGGAATGAAGAAGAAGTCAATAGATACCTGGAGTAACAAGCAAATTTGGCCTTGGAGTACAAAATGAAGCAGGGCAAAGGCTAATAGAGTTTTTCCAGGAGAATGCACTGGCCATAGAAAACACTCTCTTCTAACAACACAAGACGAGGCTCTACACATGGACATCACCATATGGACAATACCAAAATCAGATTGATAATATTCTTTGAAGCCAGAGATGGAGAAACTGTAAAAGTCAGCACAAACAAGATAGGGAGCTGACTGTGGCTCAGATCATGAACTCCTTATTGCCAAATTCAGACTGAAATTGAAGAAAATAGGGAAAACCACTAGACTACTCAGGTATGACCTAAATAAAATCCCTTATGTCACAGTGGTAGTGACAAATAGATTCACGGTATTAGATCTGATAAACACAGTGCCTGAGAACTATGGATGGAGGTTCTTGACATTGTACAGGAGCCAGTGGTCAAGACCATCTCCAAGAAAAAGAAGTGCACAAAGACAAAAGAGTTGTCTGATGAGCTCTTACAAATAACTGAGAAAAGAAGAGAAGCTAAAGGCAAAGGAGAAAAGGGAAGATATGCCCATTAGAGTACAGAGTTCCAAAGAATAGCAAGGAGAGACATGAAAGCCTTCTTCAGTGATAAATGCAAAGAAATACAGTAAACAATAGAATGGGAAAGACTAGAGATCACTTCAAGAAAACTAAAGATACCAAGGGAACATTTCATGCAAAAATGGGCACAATAAAGGACAGAAATGGCATGGACCTAACATAAGCAGAAGATAATAAGAAGAGGTGCCAAGAATATGCAGAAAAACTATGTAAAAAAGATCATGACCCAAATAACCATGATGGTGTGATCACTTACCTAATCCAGAAATCCTGGAATACAAAGTCAAGTGGGCTTTAAAGATCATCACATGAACAAAGCTAGTGGGGGTGATGGAATTCCAGCTGAGCTAATTCGAACTCTAAAAGATGATGCTGTTAACGTGCTGCACTCAACATGCCAATAAATTTGAAAAACTCAACAGTGGCCACAGGACACAAAAGTCAGTTTTCATTTCCATCCTGAAGAAAGGCAATGCCAAAGAATGTTCAATCTATCACACAGTTGCACTCACCTCACACACTAGAAAATTAATGCACAAAATTCTCCAAGCCAGGCTTCAACAGTATGTGAACTGTGAACTTCCAGATGTTCGAGGTGCATTTAGAAAAGGCAATGGGACCAGAGATCAAATTGCCAACAGCTGTTGGATCATTGCAAAAGCAAGGGAGTTCCAGAAAAGTTCTACTTCTATTTTATTGACCATGCCAAAGCCTTTGAGTGTGTAGATCACAACAAACTGTGGAACATTCTTCAAGATATGGGAATATCGGACCAACTTACCTGCTTCCTGAGAAATATGTATGCAGGTTAAGAAACAACAGTTTGAACTGGACATGAAACAACAGATGGGCTCCAAATCAGGAGAGGAGTACATCAAGGCTGTATATTGTCACCATGCTTATTTAACTTATATGCAGAGTACATCATGTGAAATGATGGGCTGGATGAGGAACAAGTTCGAATCAAGATTGCCAGGAGAAATATTAATAACCTCAGATTTGCAGATGACAACATCCTTTTGGCAGAAAATGAAGAAGCACTAGAGAGCCTAATGAGAAAGTGAAAAAGGAGAGTGAAAAACCTGGTTTAAAATTCAACATTCAGAATACTAAGGTCATGGCATCTGGTCCTATCACTTCATGGCAAATTTATGGGGAAACAATGGAAAGCATGAGAGACTTTTATTTTTTTGTGTGTGGGGGAGGGGGTCCAAAATCACTGCAGATGGTGATTCCAGCCATGAAATTAAGACACTTGCTCCTTGGATGGAAAACTATGTCCAATCTAGACAGCATATTAAAAAGCAGAGACCTTACTTAGCCAACAAAGTTCCTTCTAGTCATAGTTACAGTTTTCCCAGTAATCATTTTTGGATGTGAGAGTTGGAGTATAAAGAAAGCTGAGTGCCAATGAATTAATGCTTTTGACCTGTGGTGTGGACTCTTGAGAGTCCCTTGGACTACAAGTAGATCAAACTAGTCAATCCTAAAGGAAATCAGCCCTAAATATTCATTGGTAGGACTGATGCTTGCCGGGAGCCAGCGTGAGGAACTCCGCCCGTGGCAAAGGTCATGAGGAAGGAGGCTCGGCATATGCAAAGGCGGGATCGAGCCTCAGGAGTCCCCCTGGATATTCTCCAGCATCTACCCCCAAAAACCAGAGTCTGCCTACTTTACTGCTTTGTGCTCTCACCTCTGACTTTACGGGGGCTGTCCCCCACCACCATCTTGCTCTCTCTGAAAAAGAATTAACTTACAGCTCCAGTTAATAAAGTTCCTGGGCATTCAGATCAGATCAGTCACTCAGTCGTGTCTGACTCCTTGCGACCCCATGAATCCCTGGGCATTAGGAGTGTTTAAACTCAAACCCCTCAGATGGCTCTCTAACTGGTCTGACAAGTTTACTCAGACTCCTAACAGCTATGCATATGATTGTTTACAGTCTCCCAGCTGCGAGAGTCATGGGAAGCTTAAGATATTCAAATAGCTTAGAGCCTCTCAGAGAGTTAGAAACTGTCAGAATAAAACTAGTAAAAGATTTCATTGATGAGCCAATGCTTGCTGCCAAGTTTCCACATTCCCTGTTTTGTATCCTTGAATGTGTATTAATTAATATACTTGGTATGTAGAGAAAATAAGTAGTGGCCTTGGTGCTAGCAACTTTTGACCCTTAAGGTAATAAATTCTTTCCTTTGTTGTAAACCCACTGCACTTCTGCCCTATAGGAATGCAACTTTATTTAACACCTTCAGAGGATGGCGCCAAACTTTAAAATAATTACTTTTAGAGAAAATAAGTCTTATGGTTGACAAACCTTTATCAGAGTCATAAAATGTTAACAGGCCTTCTGGCCAGAAGATGATGTAAAGAACCTAAACCATTTGTATAAGATAAGTTTACAGAAAAGAAAGCCTGGTCTCAATAAGGATCAAAGACTGCTGACTCTGCATGATTTCACACCCCCTATTATCCTCTATGTGCAACTTAGGGTATAAAAGCCCCTGTTGAAAATAAAGCTACGGGCCTTGCTCACTGAAGCTTGGCCTCCCTGTGTCATTCTTTTTTGTTTCCTTTTCCTCCTTTTCTCTTCTGTTCTTCCTTCATGCCAAAATAATTTGGAGTGCGGGAGTCCTCTGCAACCACTTATTTGCCTGGGCTTCTAAGACCCACTCGAGAAGGTGCCTAAGGTGGGGCACCTTCTGCTATTTGAGAGGGTGCCTGAGGCCTCCGTGGTCAGAGCAAGTTTGGTGTCATGAACTTTATTGATTTCCCATGTAAACCAGTTATTATTGAACATCTAATAAATCTCTTAGCCTTTGTTATCCCTTAATCACCAACGTCATCATCCTGAGGGAATCCCTGGATCCAACCGGGGCTGGACCCCGAGAGATGCTGAATCTGAAGCTCCAAAACTTTTGACACCTGATGGGAAGAACTGACTCTTTGGAAAGGACCCTGATGCTGGGAAAGATTGAAGGCAGGAGAAGAAGAGGACGACAGAGGATGAGACGGTTGGATGGCATCACCAAGTCAATGGACATGAGTTGAGCAAGTTCAAGGTGTTGGTGATGGAAAGAATAACATGGAATACTGCAGTCCATGGGGTAACAAAAAGTTGGACACCACTGAGCGACTGAACTGGACTGACTGCATTTCAGACTCTTTTGTTCCCTATGTGTGATACTTCATTTCTTTTTTTTTTTTAATTGAAGTATAATTACAGAATTTTGCTGTTTTCTGTCAAACCTAAACATGAATCAACCATAGGTACACATATATACCCTCCCTTTTGAACCTCCCTCCCATCTCCCTCCCCATCCCACCCCTCTAGGTTGATACAGAGCCCCTGTTTGAGTTTCCTGAGCCATCCCAGCAAATTCCCGTTGGCCATCTATCTTACATATGGTATCATAAGTTTCCATGTTATTCTTTCCATCCATCTCACCCTCTCCTCCCCTATCCCCATGTCCATAAGTCTATTCTCTATGTCTATTTCTCCGCTGTTTCCCTGGAAATAATTTTTTCAGTACCATTTTTTATAGATTCTATATATATATATATATATATATATATATATATATATATGTTAGAATTTGATATTTATCTTTATCTTTCCGACTTACTTCACTTTATGATAGGTTCTAGGTTCATCCACCTCATTAGAACTGACTCAAATGTGTTTCTTTTTATGGTTGAGTAATATCCCATTGTATATATGTACCACAACTTCGTTATCCATTCCTCTGTTGATGGACATCTAGGTTGCTTCCATGTTCTAGCTATTGTAAATATTGCTGCAATAAACAATGTGATACATGTGTCTTTTTCAGTTTTGGTTTCCTCAGGGTATATACCTAGGAGTCTTGGGTAACAAATCAAACCTCAGTACATTTAAGAAAATTGAAATCATATCAAGCATCTTCTCTGACCACAATGTTATGAGAATAGAGATCAATGTCAAGGACATAAAAAGTGTAAGAAACACAAACACATGGATATTAAGCAATACGTTTCTAAATAACCAACAGTCTACTGAAGAAATCAAAATGGAAATCAAAAAGTTTCCCAAAACAAGTGATAATGAAAACACAACAACTCAAAACCTGTAGGATGCAGCAAAAGCAGTTCTAAGAGGGAAGTTTACAGCAATACAATCCTACCTCAAGAAACAAAAAACAAACAAACAAAAAAAATCGAATAGACAACTTAACTTTACAACTAAAATAACTGGATAAAGAAGAACAAAATGCCCCCAAAATTAGAAGAAGGAAAGAACTCGTAAAGATCCAGGCAGAAATAATTGAAAAAGAAATGGAAGAAACAGTAGTAAAAATTAATATACCTAAAAGCTGGTTCTCTGAGAAGACAAACAAAATTGACAAACCCTTAGCCAAACTTATCAAGAAAAAAAGAGAGAAGAAGCAAATCTACTCCATTTATTTTAAGGGATTCTTGCCCACAGTAGTAGATATAATGGTCAACTGCATTAATTTCCCCTTTTCTCATCTATTTTAGTTCACTGACTTCTACAATTTTGATGTTCTCCCTTGTAATCTTCTGCCCTGCAGGGCCACCCGAGACAGACTGGTCATGGTGGAGTATTCTGACAAAATGCGGTCCTCTAGGGAAGAAATTCAGAGATTTTCTGGCACCCCACTCCAGTACTTTTGCCTAGAAAATCCCATGGATGGAAGAGCCTGGTAGGCTGCCGTCCATGGGGTCGCTAGAGTTGGACACGACTGAGCGACTTCACTTTCACTTTTCACTTTCATGTATTGGAGAAGGAAATGGCAACCCACTCCAGTGTTCTTGCCTGGAGAATTTCAGGGATGGGGAAGCCTGGTGGGCTACCGTCTATGGGGTCACACAGAGTCGGACACGACTGAAGCGACTTAGCAGCAGCAGCAGAGAAGAAATTACAAATCACTCCAGTATTCTTGCCTAGAGAGCTCCATGAACAGTATGAAAAGGAAAAAAGATATGATACTGGAAGATGAACTCTATAGATCTTTCAGTTCAGTTCAGTCACTCATTCGTGCCAGGCCAGGCCTCCCTGTCCATCATCAACTCCCGGAGTTCACCCAAACCCATGTCCATTGAGTCGATGATGCTATCCAGTCATCTCATGCTCTGTCGTCCTCTTCTCCTCCTGCCTTCAATCTTTCCCAGCAGCAGGGTCTTTTCAAACAACAGGCCAGGCCTCCCTGTCCATCATCAACTCCCGGAGTTCACCCAAACCCATGTCCATTGAGTCGATGATGCTATCCAGTCATCTCATGCTCTGTCGTCCTCTTCTCCTCCTGCCTTCAATCTTTCCCAGCAGCAGGGTCTTTTCAAATGAGTCAGCTGTTCTCAATACTCCAAAGCACTGGAGTTTCAGCTTCAACATCAGTCCTTCCAATGAATACCCAGGACTGATCTCCTTTACGATGGACCGTTGGATCTCCTTGAATTGCAAGGGACTCTCAAGAGTCTTCTCCAACACCATAGTTCAAAAGCATCAAATCTTTGGCGTTCAGCTTTCTTTACAGTCCGACTCTCACCTCCATACATGACTACTGGAAAAACCATAGCCTTGACTAGACGGACCTTTGTTGACAAAGTAATCTCTCTGCTTTTTATATGCTGTCTAGTTTGGTCATAACTTTCCTTCCAAGGAGTAAGCATCTTTTTTTTTAATATCAATTTATTTATTTTAATTGGAGGTTAATTACTTTACAATATTGTATTGGTTTTGCCATACATCAACATGAATCCACCACAGGTATACACGTGTTCTTATTTCATGGCTGCAATCACCATCTGCAGTGATTTTGGGGCCCTCCCCCCCCAAATAAACTCAGCAACTGTTTCCACTGTTTCCCCATTTATTTCCCATGAAGTGATGGGACTGGATGCCATGATTTTAGTCTTCTGAATGTTGAGCTTTAAGCCAACTTTTTCACTCTCCTCTTTCACTTTCATCAAGAGGTTCTTTAGTTCTTCTTCACTTTCTGCCATAAGGATTGTGTCATCTGCATATCTGAGGTTATTGATACATCTCCCAGCAATCTTGATTCCAGCTTGTGCTTCCTCCAGCTCAGCATTTCTCATAATGTACTCTGCATATAAATTAAATAATCAGGGTGACAATATACAGTCTTGACGTACTTGTTTTCCTATTTGGAACCAGTCTGTTGTCCATGTCCAGTTCTAACTGTTGCTTCCTGACCTGAATACAGGTTTATCAAGAGGCACATCAGGTGGTCTGGTATTCCCGTCTCTTTCAGAATTTTCCAAAATTTATTATGATCCACACAGTCAAAGGCTTTGGCATAGTCAGTAATGCAAAAATAGATGTTTTAATGGAACTCTCTTGCTTCTTCCATAATGCAGCGGATGTTGGCAATTTGATCTCTGGCTCCTCTACCTTTTTTAAAACCAGCTTTAACATCTGGAAGTTCATGGTTCATGTATTGCTGAAGCCTGGCTTGGTGAATTTTAAGCACTACTTTACTAGCGTGTGAGATGAGTGCAATTGTGTGATAGTTTGAGCATTCTTTGGCATTGCCTTTCTTTGGGATTGGAATGAAAACTGACCTTTTCCAGTCCTGTGGCCACTGATGATTTTTTTTTTTCTAATTTGATTTTATTTTTAAACTTTACATAATTGTATTAGTTTTGCCAAATATCAAAATGAATCCGCCACAGGTATACATGTGTTCCCCATCCTGAACCCTCCTCCCTCCTCCCTCCCCATACCATCCCTCTGGGCCGTCCCAGTGCACCAGCCCCAAGCATCCAGCATCGTGCATCGAACCTGGACTGGCAACTCGTTTCCTACATGATATTTTACATGTTTCATTGCCATTCTCCCAAATCTTCCCACCCTCTCCCTCTCCCTCTCCCACAGAGTCCATAAGACTGTTCTATACATCAGTGTCTCTTTTGCTGTCTCGTACACCGGGTTATTGTTACCATCTTTCTAAATTCCATATATATGCGTTAGTATACTGTATTGGTGTTTTTCCTTCTGGCTTACTTCACTCTGTATAATAGGCTCCAGTTTCATCCACCTCATTAGAACTGATTCAAATGTATTCTTTTTAATGGCTGAGTAATACTCCATTGTGTATATGTACCACAGCTTTCTTATCCATTCATCTGCTGATGGACATCTAGGTTGCTTCCATGTCTTGGCTATTATAAACAGTGCTGCGATGAACATTGGAGTACATGTGTCTCTTTCCCTTCTGGTTTCCTTAGTGTGTATGCCCAAAATAAAAACCATATTATTATCTCAATAGATGCAGAGAAAGCCTTTGACAAAATTCAACATCCATTTATGATAAAAACCCTCCAGAAAGCAGGAATAGAAGGAACATACCTCAACATAATAAAAGCTA
Organism: Bos grunniens; assembly: GCF_055505025.1. Taxonomy (NCBI): domain Eukaryota; kingdom Metazoa; phylum Chordata; class Mammalia; order Artiodactyla; family Bovidae; genus Bos; species Bos grunniens. The sequence continues at coordinate 78,473,358 of NC_141194.1, read as the reverse complement.
TATATGACAAACCCACAGCAAACACTGATGATTTTCCAAATTTGCTGGCTTATTGAGTGCAGCACTTTCACAGCACAGGTTTTGAAATAGCTCATCTGGAAATCCAACACCTCCACTAGCTTTGTCCATAGTGATGCTTTCTAAGGCCCACTTGACTTCACATTCCAGGATGTCTAGCTCTAGGTGAGTGTGAGTGATCACACCATCATGATTATCTGGGTCATGAAGACCTTTTTTTGTACAGTTCTTCTGTATATTCTTGCCAGCTCTTCTTAATATCTTCTGCTTCTGTTAGGCCCATACCATTTCTGTCCTTTATTGAGCCCATCTTTGCATGAAATGTTCCTTTTGTATCTCTAATTTTCTTGAAGAGATCTCTAATTTTTCCCATTCTATTTTTTCCCTCTATTTCTTTGTATTGATCGCTGAGTATCTTTAGGTGTCCTATATATAAGTGGGAAAGAATGGAGAAATAACTCCAGAGACTATGAAGAGGCTGGGCTGAAGTCGAAACAATGTTCAGTTTGGATGTGTCTGTTGGTAAAAGTAAAGTCCAGTGCTGTAACGTTGGAACCTGGAATGTTAGAGGCATGGATCAAGGTTAATATAAGACCAGAAAAAAATATGTTTATATTAATCAAATTTTGTTGGTCATAGTATGGAAAGGTTTGTTTTATTCCATATAAACTACCTATTTTCTCAATTTCCTAATGTGAACATAATTTAAAAAATAAAAATACAGTAAATTTGTCTTCATAACATAAGGCTTCATAAAATTAAAATGTTTTCAGCAAATTAGAAAATATATCATGTTTATCAAATTCACAAAAAAGAAATGAAAACCATTAATAAAGCAATAATTAAAAAATGTTAAATTGTACTTTGGTCTAAATTGAAAATTCGATTAGTAATAAAATTTTGAATAAAAATTTAATCTCCTATTTATAAGTGTATTTTATATACAAATTTGGGATACTTAAAAAATGTGTCAGTTGACAAAGTTTATTAATGAGAAAAGAGAATGGCAGAGCTGGTGAGTGAGAAGTAGTGTTCTCACAAATTGACAGTGTAAATAAAAATCAGTGGAATCTTATTGGAAGTGAATATACAAAGAATCTTAAATTTTTCTTCCTTCTCTCTTTTTCTCTCTCTGTGACTGTATGTGTGTGTGTTTGTATACAGACTGGTCATATAATACTCAAGTATCAATGGTAGTTGAAAAACAATTCAATGTACTAAAAGAGATAGATTTCTGATAATACAGGTAATTACCTTCAAATGTATGAAGTTACAAATTACAAAACCTTACAAGATTGACTTTTACTTTTTTGTGTGCTTTTCTGTATTTTTTACTTCTGTAAACACACATTTCTTAGAATAAGACTTTTAAAAGCGTATTTGTATTTTTGGCCCTTTATTTAGACACTTGGAGGCAATATATGCTATAGAAATCATCTTAATTATAGAAAATATTTGAATAGACAACAAAAATAAATAAATGAACAAACTGCACTGCAATGTTTTTTCCCCTCCTAAGGAAAATTGAAATTTGAAATTTTATTCATTTATTTTTTAAATTATTTTATTTATTATTATTATTTACTTTACAATATTGTATTGGTTTTGCCATATATCACCATGCATCTGCCACAGATGTACAATTTATTTACTTATAATTGAAGGATATTTGCTTTATAATACTGTGTTGGTTTCTGCCAAATATCAACATGAATCGGACATAGGTATACCTATGTCCCCTCCCTCTTGTATCTCCTTTCCACCTCCCTCCCATCTTAACCCTCTAGGTTGTTAACAGAGTCCCGGTTTGAGTTCCCTGAGTCATACAGCAAATTCCCATTGGCTATCTACTTTATATATGGCAATGTATATATTTCCATTACAGTCAATCACAGTCAGTTAGCCAATCTGATCACAGAGACCATAGCCTTGTTTAATTCAGTGAAACTAAGCCATGACATGTGGGGACACCCAGAATGGCTGGGTCATGGTGAAGATGCCTGACAGAATGTGGTCAACTGGAGAAGGGAATGGCAAACCACTTCACTATTTGTGCCTTGAGAACCTGATGAACAGTATGAAAAGGCAAAAAGATAGGACACTGAAAGATGAACTCCCCAGGTCAGTAGGTGTCCAATATGCTACTGGAGATCAGTGGAGAAATAACTCCAGAAAGAATGAAGGGATGGAGCCAAAGAAAAAACAACACCCAGATATTAATGGGACTGGTGATGGAAGCAGGGTTAGATGCTATAAAGAGCAATACTGCATAGGAACCAGGAACGTTAGGTCCATGAATCAAGGCAAATTGGAAGTGGTCAAAAAGAAGATGACAAGCGTGAACATCGACATTCTAGGAATCAATGAACTAAGATGGACTGGAATGGATGAATTTAACTCAGATGACCATCATATCTCCTACTGTGAGCAAGAATCCTTTACAAGAAATGGAGTAGCCATCATAGTCAACAAAAGAGTCCGAAATGCAGTACTTGGATGCAATCTCAAAAATGACAGAATGATCTCTCTTCATTTCCAAGGCAAATCATTCAATATCACGGTAATCCAAGTCTATGCCCTGACCAGTAACGATGAAGAAGCTAAAGTTGAGCAGTTCTGTGAAGACCTACAAGACCTTTTAGAACTAACACTTAAAAAAGATGTCCTTTTCATTATAGGGGACTGGAATGCAAAAGTAGGAGGTCAAGAAACTCCTGGAATAACAAGCAAATTTGGCCTTGGAGTATGGAATGAAACAGGGCAAAGGCTAATAGAGTTCTATCAAGAGAACACACTGGTCATAGCAAACACCCTCTTTCAACAACACAAGAGAAGAGTCTACACATGGGCATCACCAGATGGTCGACACTGAAATCAGATTGATTATATATTTTTTTGCAGCAAAAGATGGAGAAGCCCTATACAGTCGGCAAAAACAAGACTGGGAGCAGACTGTGGCTCAGATCATGAACTTATTGTCAAATTCGAACTGAAATTGAAGAAAATGAAGAAAACAATTATACCATTCAGGTATAACCTAAATCAAATCCCTTATGACTATACAGTGGAAGTGAGCAACAGATTTAAGGGACTAGGTCTGATAGACAGAGTGTCTGAAGAAATGTGGATGGAGGTCCGTGACATTCTATAGAAGACAGGGATCAAGATCATCCCCAAGAAAAATAAATGCAAAAAATAAAAATTGCTGTCTGAGGATGCCTTACAAATAGCTGTATAAAGAAGGGAAACTAAAAGCAAAGGAGAAAGGGAAAGATATACCCATTTGAATGCAGAGTTCCAAAGAATTAAAAGGTGAGATAAGAAAGCCTTCCTCAGTGACCAATGCAAAGAAATAGAGGAAAATAATAGAATGGGAAAGACTAGAGATCTCTTCAAGAAAATTAGAAATACCAAGGGAACATTTCATGCAAAGATGGGCACGATAAAGGACAGAAATGGTATGGATCTAACAGAAGCAGAAGATATCAAGAAGAGCTGGCAAGAATATACAGAAGAACTCTACAAAAAAGATCTTCACGACCCAGATAATCACAATGGTGTAATCACTCATACTCACCTAGAGCCAGACATCCTGGAATGTGAAGTCAAGTGGGCCTTAGAAAGCATCACAACAAGCAAAGCTAGTGGAGGTGATGGAATTCCAGTTGAGCTATTTCATATCCTGAAAGATGATGCTGTGAAAGTGCTGCACTCAATATGACAGCAAATTTGGAAAACTCAACAGTGGCCACAGGACTGGAAAAGGTCAGTTTTCATTCCAATCCCAAAGAAAGGCAATGCCAAAGAATGCTGAAACTACTGTACAATTGCACTCATCTCACACACTAGTAAAATAATGCTTAAAATTCTCCAAGCCAGGCTTCAAAAATATGTGAACTGTGAACTTCCAGATATTCAAGCTGGTTTTAGAAAAGGCAGAGGAACCAGAGACCAAATTGCCAACATCTTCTGGATCATGGAAAAAACAAGAGTTCCAGAAAAACGTCTATTTCTGCTTTATTGACTATGCCAAAGCCTTTGAATGTGTAGATCACAATAAACTGCAGAAAATTCTGAAAGACATGGGAATACCAGACCACCTGATTTGCCTCTTGAAAAACCCATATGCAGGTCAGGAAGCAATGGTTAGAACTGGAGATGGAACAACAGACTGGTTCCAAATTGGAAAAGGAATACGTCAAAGCTATATATTGTAACCCTGATTATTTAATTTATATGCAGAGTACATCATGAGAAATGCTGTGCTGGAGGAAGCACAAGCTGGAATCAAGATTGCAGGGAGAAATGTCAGTAACTTTAGATATGCAGATGACACCACCCTTATGGCAGAAAGTGAAGAAAAACTAAAGAGCTTCTTGATGAAAGTGAAAGAAGAGAGTGAAAACATTGGTTTAAAGCTCAACATTCAGAAAACTAAGATCATGGCATCCATTCCCATTACTTCATGGCAAATAGATGGGGAAACATTGATAACAGTGACTGATTTTACTTTTTTGGGCTCCATAGTCACTGCAGATGGTGATTGCAGCCATGAAATTAAAAGACGCTTACTCCTTGGAAGGAAAGTTATGCCCAACCTAGAGAGCATATTAAAAAGCAGAAACATTACTTTGCCAACAAATGTCTGTCTACTCAAGGCTATGGTTTTTCCAGTGGTAATGTATGGATGTGAGAGTCAGACTGTAAAGAAAGCTGAGCGCCAAAGAATTGATGCTTTTGAATTGTAGTGTTGGACAAGACTCTTGAGAGTCCGTTGGCCTGCAAGCAGATCCAACCAGTCCATCATAAAGGAGATCAGTCCCAGGTGTTCATTGAAAGGGCTGATTCTGAAGCTAAAACTCCAATACTTTGGCTATCTCATGCAAAGAGCTGACTCATTTAAAAAGACCCTGATTCTGGGAAAGTTTGAGGGCAGGAGAAGAAGAGGATGACAGAGGATGAGATGGTTGAATGGCATCACCGACTCGATAGACATGGGTTTGGGTGGACTCTGGGGTTTGGTGATGGACAAGGTGGCCTGGCATGCTGCGATTCATGGGGTCGCAAAGAATCGGACACGTCTGATCAACTGAACTGATCTGAACTGATATATTTCCGTGTTACTCTGTCCACACATCCCACCCTCTCCTCACCCCTCTACACCATATCCAAATATTTATTCTCCATAGCTGTGTCTCCATTGCTGCCCTGCAAATAGGTTCATCATTACTGCTTTTCTAGGTGCCATATATATGCATTAATATATGTGTTTTTTTTTCTCTTCCTTATTTCATTCTGTATGTTATGATCTAGTTTCATCCACCTCATTAGAACTAACTCGAATGTAATCCTTTCTATGGCTGAGTAATATCCCTTTGGATATATGTATCACAGCTTCTTTATCCATTGATCTGACAATGGATGTCTAGATTGTCCCATGTCCTAGCTATTATAAATAATGATGCAATGAACTTTTGGTTACATGTGTCTTTTTCAATTTTGGTCTTCTCAAGGTGTATGGCTAGTAATGGAATTTTGGTTCATATGGTGGTTTTATTCCTAGTTGTTTAAGGAGTCTCCATACTGTCTTCTATAATGGCTATAACAATTTACATCCCCACCACCAGTACAAGAGAGTTCCCTTTTCTCCATACCCTCTCCAGCACTTATTATTTGTAGATTTTTTGACAATGGCCATTCTGACTGGTATGTCTTGTTTCTTTAAGTAGGATTTTGTTGCTGTAAACTTCCTTCTTAGAAGTGCTTTTTTCTGCATCCTGTATGTTTTGAGTTGCCGTGTTGTCTTTTTTTTTTTTTTTTTGTCATTTGTTTTTATTTTCTTTTTAATTTTTTCAGTAACCTGTCCACTATTTTGGAACATATTTTTTAATCTCCATGTGTTTGTGTGTTTACAGTGTTTTTCCCTGTAATTGATATCTAGTCTCACAGGTTTGTGGTCAGAAAAAATGCTTGAAATGATTTTCATTTTCTTAATTTTATTTAGCTTTGATTTGTGACCTATCAAAATATGAAAAAAAAAAAATTCAAGATATGGTCTATCTTGGAGAATGTTCCATGTGAACTTGAGAAGGAATTATTTTCTTATAATTTTGGATGGAATGTCTTAAATGTATCAATTAGGTCCATCTGAATTAATGTGTCATTTAAGGTTTGTGTTTCCTTATTAATTTTCTGTTTTTATGATCTGTCCATTGGTGTAAGTGGGGTGTTAAAGTCCCCTACTCTAATTGTGCTGCTGTAAATTTCTCCTTTTATGTCTGTTAGTGTTTTTCTTAGGTATTGAGGTGCTCCTATGTTTGATGAATAAATATTAGCTATTGTTATGTCTTTATCTTGAATTGATGCCTTGATAATTATGTAATGTCCTTCCTTATCTCTTGTATTGTTCTTTCTCTTGAGATATATTTTGTCTGATATGAAGATTGTTACTCCAAATTTCTTTTGATCTCCATTTGCATGGAATATATTTTTCCATCCTCTCACTTTAAGTATTTATGTGTCTCTAGATCTGAAGTGGGTCTCCTGTAGACAGCATATATTTAGGCCTTGCTTTGTTATCCATTCAGCCAGTCTGTGTCTTTTGGTTGAAACTTTTAATCTATTTACATTTAAAGTAAATTTATATATATATATATATATATATATATATATATATATATATATATATATATATGTTCCTATTGCCTTTTTCTTAATTGTTTGGGGCTTGTTTTTGTAGATATTCTTCTCTTGTATGCCCTGTCTATATAAGTCCCATTAATATCTATTGTAAAGCTTGTTTGGTGGTATTAAATTCTCTTAACTTTTGCTTTCCTGTAAAGCTTTTGATTCCTCCATCAAGTCTGAATGAGATCATAGCTGGGTAGAATAATATTTATTGTATATTATTCCCTTTCAATAATTTAAATATATCCTGCCATTCTCTTCTGGTCTGTAGAGTTTCTGCTGAAAGATTAGCTGTTAATTGTGTGAGGTTTCCCTTGTATGTCACTTGTTGCTTTTCCTTTTCTGCTATATTTTTTCTTTTCTCTATCCCAAATTCTTTTCCCTAATACGTTTTTTCTGTGTTAATTCTCTGTTAGTTTGGTTAATATGTGTCTTGGTGTGTTTCTTCTTGGGTTTTCCCTGTATGGGGCTCCCTGTGCTTCTTGGACTTGGCTATTTCTTTTTCCATTTTGTGGAAATTTTCGACTATCATCTCTTCAAAATTTTTCTCAGACACTTTCTTTTCCTTTTCTTCTTCTGGGACCCCTATAATTTGAAAGTTTCTATGTTTAATATTTCCCCAGACATTCTCTGAGACTATCCTCAGTTCTTTTCATTTTTTCCCTTTATTCTCTTTGGCAGTTATTTCCACATCCTATTTTCTAGCTCACTTACCATTCTTCTATCTCAGATATTCTGCTATTGATTCCTTTTAGAAAACTTTTAACTTCAGTAATTTTGCTGTTTATCTCTGTTTATTCTTTATATCATCTAGGTCCTTATTAAATGTGTTAAATGAGTATTGCATTATCTCCATTCTATTTTCAAAGTTTTGGATCATCTTTACTATCATTATTCTGAATACTTTTTCAGGTAGTTGCTTATTTCCTTTTCATTTATTTGGTCTTTTGTGTTTTTAGCTTGTCCCTTTATTTACACAATATTTTTTTTTGCCTTTTCATTTTTTTTTTTTTTTAAGTTGTTGTGTTTGAGGTCTCCTTTTCCCAGGCTTCAAGTTTGAATTTCTTCTTGCTTTTGGTTTCTGCCCCCTGTGGGTAATGTCAGTCCAGTGTTTAATGTAGGCTTTGTGTTGGGTGTGAATTGTGCTTGCATTCTGGTGGAAGGAGGTGTTTTCCCCCCTCTGATGGGGATGGCTGTGTGAGGTGGTAATCCTGTATGCTGATGATTTTGTTTGTGTTTTTGTTTGTTGTTTGGGTGAGGCATCCTTAATTGGTTGCTGCTGGCATTGGGTTGTGCCAGGTCTTGTATACAGGTGGAGGCCTTTGTGAGAGTTCTCACTAATTGATACTCCCTGGAGTTAGGAGTTCTCTGGCAGTCTAGAGTCTTGGAGTCAGCTCTCTCATTCCGATGGCTCAGGGTCTGATCTCTGGTCAGGGAATTTAGATTCCACAAGTAGTTTGCTATAGCATTATACAGGATTAAAACAAACAGGCAAAAAAAAAAAAAAAAAAAAAAACCACCAAGAAACAAAATACAAACCCCAGACAATTGTTAAATGCAAATTCAAGAAAACAAATAACAAAATAATGGAACGCACACATAAACAAAACCAAAAGAGTCCAGAAAAAGAAACTATAAGTGATTGACCCAGTGAGTAAAGGAAACCAAAAATGATACCAAAAAGTTAAAAATAAAGCTAACTAAAGCACAAACTGGAAAACACAATCAAACCAAGGTGCCAACTGGAGAATAAAGCAACAAAAATGAAACAAACTAAGAAACATGGTTAGAAAAAGAAAGGAAAGGAAGAAAAGAAGGAATAGAAAAGCAAAGTTAGAGGTAGATAAAAAGGTTTATATATTTTAAAGAATACAGCAGGAAAATAATAATAAGAAAAACAAACAAAAGAATAAATATAAAATAATAATAATAAGTTTTAAAAATTAAAGAAAAAAAAAAAAACCTACAGAACTGCAAAAGGCCAGTGTAGAGGCAGAAGGATGTAAGGAAATAAAAAACGTGGTAAAATATTCTCAAAAGCTTAAATAGATTTAATAGTACTAATAAATCCAACAACTACAGCAAGAGGGAAAAAAAAAAGAAAAAGAAAAAAGAAAAAAATCCAGAAGCAACTACAGAACATGTCAAAATATAATAATGATAAATGTCTCTATTGGATCTTAGCTCTCAATGCCCTTTCCCTCACTGTGAGTCATAGTCTACCTCACCTATCTAGGATGCCCTCGAATACTGGGCTGGTCTCTGGACCTGCTGTGAAGGCAGATCAGGCTCTAATCCTACTCCTGTGTGTTCTTGCCTCCAGTGTCCACAGCTGTCAGAGCTAATGCATTTATGTGTGTGTGTGTGTCAGCTCTCATTGTTCTTATATATATACCATAGACACAGAGTCTGTCTAGTCAACCGTGTGAATTTAATCTGCAGCTTGTGCAGCTGGTGGGAAGGTTTTGGGTCCTCTTCCTTAGTCACACTTCTCTTTTGGGTTTCAAATGTGGCTTTATCTCCACCTCTACATGTATGTTGTCCACAGGGGTTTGCTCCTGAGGCTTCCCTTAGGACTTGTGTCTGCTCCAGTTAGAACCAGGGGTGGAGGCGATGCAGCTGTTTGGGTTGCAGGAGCTCTGGAAGCACCAGGTACTCAGGTGAGCCATTGGTGAGGGCAGCAGGAAATATGGGGCTCTTAGGGTGTTTTCCAGCCTCTGGCAACTCTGTGTCAGTGAATATTGAGCATGGAGGTGGCATGGAAGCTTGGATCACAGGCACCCTGGCAATGCTGGGTACACAGGGGTGACAGTCATTATTATCACAGGAGATATGATGCTATAAGGGCTTTTTTGTAGTCTCTGCCATCTCTGCCCCAGTGAGGATTGAGAGTGGAGGTGGTGCAACTGCTTAGATTGTGGGGATCCTGATGGCTCCAAGTGTTCAAGACACTGACTGCCTCATCTGCAGCAGCTATGGCCCTATCAGAGTCTTTATCAAGTCTCTGGCAGCTGGCAATCAGAGGGCCTCTTTGGATGGTCCTTCTCTGTTGCTTGGCCCATTCAAACACTTAGAGGGCACCTTTGCCTGTGGTAATTCTCTATTGCTTGGCACATCAGGCATTTGAAGGATTAAATTTTCTGGGGATCTTTCTCTATTGTTCATCTCCTGGTGCTGATGTGTAGGGTGACAGAGGTTACAGTGATGGCTCCACTCCCTGCGTGTGACTCTGTAGTATCACCTTGCCTCCATGGCAGCCCAGCTTCCCACCAAAGATATTTCCCACCATGACCTCCTCCTTCATGTCCCCTCAGGCCATCTCCCCATAATAAACAGCAAACCTCTCCCTAGGATTGCTCTCTATTCCCTGTATTCCAGATCCTATCTGCCACACATTCCAGGGGACCTTCATCCCTGTCCACAGTAAGTAGGGCTGCGACAAGGATTGTCTGTGTGATTCTCATTCCATTCAGACTCACAGATCAACTGGCTTACTCTCCAACAGCCTGAAGTGCTTCTCCTCTGTCCCAAACAATTGCCCCATTGTGGAGATCTGACCCCTGCTTCAGTTTCCCCACCTGCCAAGGGCAGGTGCAGTCTTGCTCACTCTCCTCTTCCCTCCCCCCCACCCCCTTATTCCTTCCTCCTCCTGTTTTTCAAGTGTTTATATATTCTTTTCCAATGGTCACATACTCTTGCATATTCTCAGCTGGTGTTCTGCAAGATCTTCTGTGTTTGGAGGTATATGCCTGATGTAACCATGGAGAGAGATGTACTCCACATCCACATATTCCTCCATCATCTTTTTCTCTATATATAATTTTAATTAGTAGTTAAGTGAATAGGTGTACTCAACCAGACTTAAATCAACTGACTGAATATCACTTAGTCATTAAGCATCATGGAAGTTTTTAATAATACTGCAAAAATGCTTATGATAACTTACAGAAATCAAAAGTTGGTATAGTTAAGTATTTAGAATAATCACATAAAATATATTTTAAAAATAATTGCCCTGCTGTGTTTTATCTCAGTGTACAAAATTTGCTATCTCTTTCCAGGGAAAGGAGCAATATAGAAGTTGCCTCTCAAAAGAGAAGAATATGACCAAGGGAAATTCTGCCAAAAGATGAAAGAAAATGAACCTCTTGCCCAAGGATCTGTAGGAATATGGATGTAGTCAGAAGTAAGATAATTGGTTATTGACATATCAGATCCATTTTTTCCCAGCTTTTATCAGTGTTTCTAACTCATTCTATATATAAGTTAAATAAACAAGGTGACAATATACAGCCTCTAAGATATGCAGTTGACATCACCCTTATGGCAGTAAGTGAAGAAGAACTAAAGAGCCTCTTGATGAAAGTCAAAGAGGAAAGTGAAAAAGTTGGCTTAAAGCTCAACATTCAGAAACCTAAGATCATTGCATTCGGTCCCATCACTTCATGGAAAATAGATGGGGAAGCAGTGGAAACAGTGGCTGACTTTATTTTTGAGGGCTCCAGAATCACTGCAGATTGTGATTGCAGCCATGAAATTAAAAGACACTTTTACTCCTTGGAAGGAAAGTTATGACCAATCTATACAGCATATTAAAAAGTAGAGACATTACTTTGTTAACAAAGATCCATCTAGTCAAGGCTATGGTTTTCCAATAGTCATGTATGGATGTGAGAGTTGAACTATAAAGAAAGCTGAGTGCTGAAGAATTGATGCTTTTGAACTGTGGTGTTGGAGAAGACTCTTGAGAGTCCCTTGGACTGCAGCAAGATCCAACCAGTCCATCCTAAAGGAGATTGGTCCTGGGTGTTCGCTGGAAGGGCTGATGTTGAAGCTGAAACTACAATACTTTGGGCACCTCATGCAAAGAGCTGACTCATTTGAAAACACTCTGATGCTGGGAAAGATTGAGGGCAGGAGGAGAAGGGGATGACAGAGCATGAGATGGTTGGATGGCATGACTGACTCAATGGACATGGATTTGGGTACACTCTGGCAGTTGGTGATGGACCAGGAGGCCTGGCGTGCTGCTGTCCATGGGGTCGCAGAGTCGGACATGACTGAATGACTAAACTGAACTGGACTGACCTGAACTGACTCACTCTGTACTTGGAAATCTGAAAAGAAACCACTGGCATAGTGGGTGTTCATGGTGGTTGTGGTCGTAGTGAGAGGAAGCAGGAATATAGACTCAATACCCAAGACCTAAGACCCAATAACATATTATCCAATTAATGCCTATTTTAAGAAGGAATGTGTCTACTACTTCAAAGGCAGTTTTGTGCATTTGTTACACTTACAGTGCTACAGATTTGATTACATTTGTAAATCAGAAAGTTAGTTAACACCCTTATTCCTCAGTTTCTTCAACGGTAAATGGAGATAATAATAGGATTTGTGACAACATTTAGAACAATTCTTAAAATGTGATTAGTGTCTCCTATTACTTTTGCTATTAAGTGCCAGGAAGGCACTACAAGGAATTTCAATGGAGTGTAAATACAAACCCTGGATTGATAGATAAGTGAATAAATGAGAAGAGAGATTGGAGGGAATGGGGAATAGTAGTAGTAGTAATAGTGATAGTAGTACTAGTAGGCTCTGAGTGGAGGTAAAAAACCCTGATTTTATTGTTGATAATAAAAAGAGACATTTTGAGAGAAAATTAAATTGTGGAATTTTAAATTTCAAACATTAAAAACAAATATAAGGCTAAAATGAGGGAACTAGCAACATGTTGCAAATTACAAAAGATAAACCTGCCTTAGGAGGTCATATGCATATAAATAATACATTATTACTGATTTTTTGATGTTAGCATAATTATGTTTGTTACTAGCTCTACCCGATACATCTTTTTTAAATAAGCCTGTTAAGAAACTAGTCATCATATTCTTGTTTATCCACATTTCCTCTAGTCATTGTATTGTGGCACTGATTATCCTGAAAATTTTATTTCTTAGGAAACTCTCACCCTGGACTGCAGAATGGGAAATGTTTGATGGATGGTGTTGCAAATGTCACTGCCCATTTCAAGGAAGAATTAGCCTAAAGACAATTTTATTATCCTTATTGATTAGAGGATGACACAGTGTAACTTACTAAGGAAATGTAAACACAACTGTGGTAAAGGACTAACAATTTATGTACTCATGGTGCCAAAACACCCAGCTGAAGCAAATCCATTGTTTTACTTAGAAAAACCTAAATTACTTGACTTTAAAAATAATCTCAAAAAAAAAAATAATCTCATCATTTCTTAAAGACCATATTATATATTCCATTTTTAATTTACTGCATTCTAGAAATTTTAGAATTTCAGGGAAATGCAAGAGCTATTAATATATTTAAAATTTTTTTTTTAGTTTGTAAGTAGGTGGTCATTGTCCAGATTTTTAGCATTTATAGGTCAGTGATATCAAAAGAGCTAATTTTTTAAAGATACTCCTATTTAGCAATGACATTTATAATCTCTTTATTGCTTATGGCTGCTATTTAATATTAAATTCAAATATGAGATCATAATTACATTTTCAATTAGTAGAAACAGAAACTCATATTCTATTTTATCACTATTTCATGTTTCAATTAGAAAAAAAAATGTGACTACAAGGTAGCCACTGATTAAAAAAAAAGTCAAAGATATTTGGAATATTTGGTCCTTGCAAAATAATATATCTTGATATATTAAGAAATAAGGTGGGCAAATATAATAAAGTTGTAAAATTTTGTATTTATATAAACTTATTTAACTCTCATTACTTAGTTTTCATCATTTGGCATCTGTTTTTGTTTTGTTATAAATTATATTCCCTCTAAAATTATTAAATATTTGACACTCCTAAATGATTTTACAAAGCTTTTTGACTGTTTTATCTCTCATTTCATTTCCTTTAATACCTACACAAATTGGGAGACAAACAAAAATGACATTGCTGCCTTAACATATTACTGTATTATAGACATCAATAGTTTCCAAAGCCAGTCCTCACCGTGGTGATTGAAATTTTTCAGGATGATATGAATGGCACTTAAAAGATCTGAAAAACTGATAGATTGCAAAGGCTGTACTTTAGTAATATAATTCAGTGCAATAAGGGCATGAAATAACTCGTGTGACTCACCTGGTAAAGAATCCGCCTGCAATGTGGGAGACCTGGGTTCAATCCCTGGGTCAGGAAGAGCCCCTGGAAAAGGGAAAGGCTATCCATTCCAGTATTCTGGCCTGGAGAATTCCATGGACTGTATAGTCCATGAGGTCGCAAAGAGTCAGACACGACTGAGCAACTTTCACTTTCACTCACATATTCTGATATTTAATCTAAGAACCTAACTGACTTTTCAAAAACTAAAACTCCTCTCTGAGGATAAGAATGCTATTTGTGGTTTCAAAAGTAGGAATAAACTAAAGTGAAAAATACCTTGATGAACTGTATACAAACAACACACTATAGAAATATCTATGCTGCTGCTGCTGCTAAGTCGCTTCAGTCGTGTCCAACTCTGTGCAACCCCATAGAGGGCAGCCCACCAGGCTCCCCCGCCCCTGGGATTCTCCAGGCAAGAACACTGGAGTGGGTTGCCATTTCCTTCTCCAATCCATGAAAGTGAAAAGTGAAAGTGAAGTCCCTCAGTCGTATCCGACTCTTAGCGACCCTATGGACTGCAGCCCACCAGGCTCCTCCGTCCATGGGATTTTCCAGGCAAGAGTACTGGAGTGGGATGCCATTGCGTTCTCCGAGAAATATCTATAAATAGTACTAAATTGAATATCAAATTAGCCATATATACTGAAATTTATAAAATAAATGAGGTTTAAATCCTTATTTAAATTGAGATGTAGTCAGATGATTTGTAGAGTTTTTCGATCTTAGTAATGAAAAATGACAGATAGCAACAAAACTATATTTGATACCATTTATGGATGTGACTGTGTTAAATATAATGTGCCTGTAAATTCCAAAACAGTTTTTGCTCATAATTCTTCTATTTTCATAAAATAACATTTTGCAAATTAGCCCTTTTCAAAAATTTTTGAAGCAGGGGTCCCAATGGCTCATTTTTCACTTTTGAACTATCAAAATAACTTAACATTGATATTAAGTTATTAAATATATCTACCAAATTACAGCATAAAGCTGAGTGTTTGACATATATAATCAAGTAACTTTTACCAGAGTTCCAAATAAAAGTTAATTTCTCTGTTTTCTAAAATATTCTAGATGTTTCTATTTCTATTCGATTACGACATGCACTGTTCAATTACCAAACTGAATATTATGACCCTAAGATAAGTCATTATTCAGTAATACTCCTAAATATTTCTATTCTATGGTAAATGTCATTCTTTACTTATCATTGGTAATGTGGAAGTAGACGAATTGCAGTTCGCCTACAAGTATTCACTAATAATTTAAATTACTAGCTTTACTGAATATCTAACCAGAGAAAGTGTCTCCATTTGAAATGAAGTTTGGTATTATTCTAGATATTGGTATATCATGATTTTTTTCACCTCAAAAATTTTGCATAGTTCTACCATCACACAGTCTACAAAATTACAGGAGAAAATACTTCTATGTTATAAGCACTAAAAGAGATATTTATTTTTTTATTGTAAAATTTCCATTTGTCTTCCTAAAATAATCTATCTTTTACAATCTTATTCAAGAAAGAAGCATGTAAAGAAAGATACTATGTTGTCATAAGAAAAATGCCAAAGATGCAGTATAACCATTTGGTCTCCATATTTTGTAAATACAGGCGTTTCCTTTTAATGAAACATACTTCTAATACTTCTTAACCCATTTTCTAAAATCAATGAGAAAAACATGTATTGATACATTCAAATATTTGTTATTTACCAAAAATTATACAAATAAGATTTTTAAATTATATTCTAAAAAATTACAGGCACTATAATCCTTTTTAAGCATTTCGTTGTACTTATTTCACAAATACAACACACAAAACTCTGTATTACAGAGTGCTTTACTAACATCAGAAGACTGTCTTATGGTATGATCTATGGTTATTTGATTTGCCTGAAAGCCATTTTAATATGGAGAAAGAAGATTATTCTTCTTAGAAAGGATGACAGAATGCAATAAATCATTTATTCCATCATCTTAACATAGCAATGAAGTTAAGGCTTTCAGTTGATAAGAATCTAAATCGGGAGATGATCCTTTGTATGAAAAATAGAAAATGCAGGGACAGCTTTCTCTTTTTGTGAAACTTCAAATACTACAAATATATAATCACTAAAAATATGATGATTATGTGAAAATACTTGGAACTTGGCTGAAACTGTTCTGAGCTCTTTGCCTTTCCATGGGATGCTTCAGATCTTTATTGTTTATTGTAAAGCTTTTTACCTAAAAGCTATGCTTGTATGATATAACAATTTACTAATGTGCATTAATCATAATACATATTTTAAATAATTTGATAAGATAATGAAAATATACTAAAATATTCATCTATTATTATAAACTTAGTATATCCATTGAATAAATCGTGTATTTTCAAATTTGATAATGTAAACATTTCCTCTTAAATTTCAGCCATGCTTTCTGCATCCAATTAATATGTCAAATTATTCCTCCAAAATGTTCTGAAAAAAGTAATTCGGTCATTTAAAATATTTTGCTTTCTCCATAGTATTTGAGAGATCATGGCAAAAAAATCACGTAATTCAAAATAAACGAACAAACAAAAGCCCAGAGAAAACTCATTCTGTTTTTAGAATGTCTTTTTTTCCCCATCAATAACATATCATTTGAAGTGAAACAACAACTTAATTTTATAAAATCCTCTGTCAGATACTTAAGTTTATCCCCTCAAAACAAAGACACAACAAATTGTACCAGACAGGTAAATTCACTGGTGGATAAACTAGGTAAATCAGATGATACACTAATGTGTGATGTACACTCCATCCTTGTATATTATTTATTTTATACCAAGCAGTCTGCACTTCCAGATGATCAAGATGGGTTTAGAAAAGGCAGAAGAACCAGAGATCAAGTTGCCAACATCTGCTGGATCATCAAAAAAGCAAGAGAGTTCCAGAAAAACATTTACTTCTGCTTTATTGACTGTCCTAAAGCCTTTGACTGTGTGGGTCACAACAAACTGTGGAAAACTCTTCAAGAGGTGGAAATGCCAGACCACCTTACCTGCCTCCAGAGAAACCTGTATGCAGATCAAGAAGCAACAGTTAGAACCAGATATGGAGCAACAAACTAGTTCAACATTGGGAAAAGAATACGCTAAGGCTGTATATTGTCACCCTGCTCATTTAAATTATATGCAGAGTACATAATGCAGAATGCTGGGTTGGATGAAGCACAAGCTGGAATCATGATTGCTGGGAGAAATATCAGTAACTTCAGATAGACAGATGACACCAACATTATGGCAGAAAGGGAAGAAAAACTGAAGAGCCTCTTGATGAAAGCAAAAGAGGAGAGTGAAAAAGCTGGCTTAATAGTCCGGGTTTGATTCATGAGACAGGGTGCTCAGGGCTGGTGCACTGGGATGACCCTGAAGGATGGCATGGGGAGGGAGTTGGGAGGGGGATTCAGGATGGGGAACACATGTACACCCATGGCTGATTCATGTCAATGTATGGCAAAAACCACTACAATATTGTAAAGTAATTAGCCTACAATTAAAATAAGCAACTACAAAAAAAAAAAAAGCTGGCTTAAAACTCAACATTCACAAAAAGAAGATTACAGCATCTGATCCCATCACTTCATGGCACATAGATGGGAAAACAATGGAAACAATGAAAGACTTTATTTTATTCAGCCTAAAATCACTGCAGATGATGGCTGCAGCCATGAAATTAAAAGACGCTTGCTCCTTGGAAGAAAAGCTATGACCAAACTAGACTGCAAATTAAAAAGTAGAGACATTACTTTGCCAACAAAAGTCCATATAATCAAAACTATGGTTTTTCCAGTAGTCACATATGGATGTGAGTTTGTACCATAAAGAAAGCAGAAAGTCAAAGAATGGATGCCTTCAAACTATGGTGCTGGAGAAGACTTTTGAGAGTCCATTGGACTGCAAGGAGATCAAACCAATCAATCCTAAAGAAAATCAACCCTGAATATTTATTGGAAACATTGGAAACACTGATGCTGAAACTGAAGCTCCAGTACTTTGGCTGCTTGATAGGAAGAGCCAACCCACTAGAAAAGACCCTGATGATGAAAAAGATTGAAGGCAGGAGGAGAAGGGGCCGACAGTGGATGAGATTGTTGGATGGCATCACTAACTCAATGGACATGAGTTTGAGGAAGCTTCAGGAATGGTGAAGGACATGGAAGTCTGGCGTGGTGCAATCCATGGGGTCGTAGAGAGTCAGATATAACTGAGCGACTGAACAAAATAAAATCTACCCTTCTCCTGTCTTGCCCCTCTGGCCACCCTTCCCCCAACTGGTTTGTTTTCTGTAACTGTGAGTCTGTTTTGTTATATTAATTCATTTGTTTTATTTTTCAAATTCTGTATATAAGTCAAAACATACAGTATTTGTCTTTCTGTGACTTATTTCACTAAGTACAATACTCTTCAAGTCTGTCATTTTGTCACAAATGGCCAATTTTCATTAATTTCATAGCTAAGAAATATTCCATTGAATACACACACACACACACACACACACACATACACACACCCATACCCACACATGTTCATGGGGTTTCCCTGATGGTTCAGTGTTAAAGAGTCCATCTGTCCACCTGCCATGCAAGAGACACAGGAGATGTGGGTTCCGTCCCTGAGTTGGGAAAATCCCCAGGAGGAGGAAATGGCAACCAGCTCTAGTATTCTTGCCTGAAAAAGCCCATGGACAGAAGAGTATGATGGGCTATAATCCAAAGGGTTGAAAGAGTTGGACATGACCAAAATACTGAGCACAGCACAGTATAGCACATACATATTCATAGCAGCACTTTAAATAATGCTGCTATGAACATTGAAGTTCATATATCTTTTACAACTACTTATTTACATTTTATTCAGATATATACCCAAGAATGAAATTGCTGGATCATTTGGTAGTTCTATTTTTAATTTTTTGAGAAGCTTCCGTACTGCTTTTCACAGTGACGGTACCAATTTGCATTTCCACCATGTCTTAGTGTTCCCTTTTTTCAACATCCTCACCAGCACTTAATATTTTTTATCTTTTTGTTGACTTCATTCTTATGGATATGAAGTAATATCCCATTGTGTTTTTTATTTGCATTTTTTAATGATTAATGACGTTGAACATCTTTTCATGAGCCTGTTGGCCTCTGGAATGCCTTCTTTGGAAAAGTGCCTGTACAGGCCCTCTTCCAATTTTGCAGTTTTGAATCACATAATACTTCATTGGAAGGAATTGTCCCATATACTGTAGAATGTCTAGCAGCATTCTTGGTCTCTATGCATTATAGGCTAGTAACACTAGCACACCTCAACCCAGTTTTGGTAATCAAAAATGTCTCAAGATATTTGCACAGGTACCCTGGGTCAGGAAAGAGGGAAAAACATACCTGATTGAAAATCACTGTTAGACTACTATACCCAAAGTAAAGATGTTTTAATTGAATGTATCATGTGTTTTTATTGAAAAGGCAACAGGCATATTTGGATAGACAGTGTCCCATTGAGAGCCAGATGAGGCTTTGAAAGAGCTAAAGATTCCAAAAATAATGATAATAGTTCTCTACTTCTATAATATGACATCTCAGATTTCTGAAGAGGCATACCATCTGTTAAAACACTTTTACCCTGTCTAAACAGTCCTACAAAATGGGTAAGGCCAGGGTTGCTTCTAGTTCTCCAACCCACAGCTTTAGTATATGAGGAAACTGAATGTTAAGTAAAAGTTGTTGCTTAAGGACCCATCATTTAAGTAGAACTTGGATCTCCTAACTCTTATACCTATTTTTTCATAAAATAATGATACCAAACCCTTTCTTTCATAAAATAATGATACCAAACCCTCTTCCACTTTCCCTTGTGTGGCAGATCAGAGGGCACTACTAAAGAACAATGATCTTTCATCCTTAAACTTCATCTTTTTATCTCTGATGCTATAGATGTATCAGATCAGATCAGTCGCTCAGTCGTGTCCGACTCTTTGCGACCTCATGAATCGCAGCACGCCAGGCCTCCCTGTCCAACACCAACTCCCGGAGTTTACTGAGACTCACGTCCATCGAGTTAGTGATGCCATCCAGCCATCTCATCCTCTGTCG
This sequence comes from Bos grunniens, assembly GCF_055505025.1. Classification (NCBI taxonomy): domain Eukaryota; kingdom Metazoa; phylum Chordata; class Mammalia; order Artiodactyla; family Bovidae; genus Bos; species Bos grunniens. Next base: position 78,453,391 of record NC_141194.1, on the reverse strand, counting down.
CCCCCTTCTCCTGCTGCCCCCAATCCCTCCCAGCATCAGAGTCTTTTCCAATGAGTCAACTCTTCGCATGAGGTGGCCAAAGTACTGGAGTTTCAGCTTTAGCATCATCCCTTCCAAAGAAATCCCAGGGCTGATCTCCTTCAGAATGGACTGGTTGGATCTCTTTGCAGTCCAAGGGACTCTCAAGAGTCTTCTCCAACACCACAGTTCAAAAGCATCAATTCTTTGGCGCTCGCCTTCTTCACAGTCCAACTCTCAGATTTAAATATTAAACATCTGGGATGGGAGAAAGTGCTGAGCAAATGTATAGCCCATTACCAAAGTCATAAGAATGACTGAATACACATTCCTTATCTAGGAACCTGATTGTGTGCATTTTGATGACTGATTATATTAACATCACTGTCTTTATGAAAGTGCCAATTATTCAACTGAAGAAATAAATTAACATGATTTCCTTGTTGAATAAATACACTTAGAGTGGTAGTTAACTCTTCATCATAACCTAGAATGGAAATCAAATGAGCATTAGTAGAATAAATACAATGAGGCAAATATTAGGCTACAGACTGAACATATTATCAAATTGCTAGCTTTGTTTCCAAAATTCAAGGGTGATCAAACTTCAGAGTTTTACAGCAGATTTAATGAGGCTACCTATCCTCATTGAATTGTACCTCCTAGAAAAAGGACAGCATATGAATTATATGAATTTTTGGTAGGTGTTCCTCAACTGTGAGAACAGAGGTATGTGTATCTGTGTGAGTTTTAGTTGTTAAGCACACTTTTTCTAAGAGGTAAGCAGAAGATTACATTGCCTTATTTCATTGCAGAATCAATGGAATTTCATGTTCCTACTCTAGATATCAGAAATTTAAGAATAATAGTGGGTTATCTCTTCACTGCTGCTCCAGCAAAGCGCAGCCGCTGCTCCTTACCTTGGATGAGGGGTATCTCCTGACTGCCACCCCTTCTGACCTTGAACGTTGAATAGCCCCTGTAGGCCCTCCTGCACCCACGCAGCCATGGCTGCTTGGAGGTAGGGTTGCTCCTTCTGGCTGCAGCCCGTGGCCTCGGGCGTGGGGTAGGTACTTCCGGCCGCAGCCCCTGGACTTGGGCAGGGGGTAGCTCCTCTCAGCTGCCGCCCCTGACCTCGGACATGGGGTAGCTGCCCACACTAAATGCACCAGTTGCAGCCGCCCACGCTAAATGCGCCAGTCACAGCCACCTGCACTAAATGCCCACACCCATGTCCAAGGTAAGAGAAACCCAAGTAAGACGGTAGGTGTTGCAAGAGGGCATCAGAGGGCAGACACACTGAAACCATAATCACAGAAAACTAGTCAATCTAATCACACTAGGACTACAGCCTTGTCTAACTCAATGAAACTAAGCCACGTCCATGTGGCCACCCAAGATGGGCGGGTCATGGTGGAGAGGTCTGACAGAATGTGGTCCACTGGAGAAGGGAATGGCAAACCACTTCACTATTCTTGCTTTGAGAACCCCATGAACAGTATGAAAAGGCAAAATGATAGGATACTGAAAGAAAAACTCCCCAGGTCAGTAGGTGCCCAACATGCTACTGGAGATCAGTGGAGAAATAACTCCAGAAAGAATGAAGGGATGGAGCCAAAGCAAAACAATACCCAGTTGTGGATGTGACTGGTGATAGAAGAAAGGTCCGATGCTGTAAAGAGCAATATTACATAGGAACCTGGAATGTCAGAACCATGAATCAAGGCAAATTGGAGGTGGTCAAACAAAAGACGGCAAGAGTGGACGTCAACATTCTAGGAATCAGCGAACTAAAATGGACTGGAATGGGTGAATTTAACTCAGACGACCATTATATCTACTACTGCGGGCAGGAATCCCTCAGAAGAAATGGAGTAGCCATCATGGTCAACAAAAGAGTTTCAAATGCAGTACTTGGATGCAATCTCAAAAATGACAGAATGAACTCTCTTCATTTCCAAGGCAAACCATTCAATATCACAGTAATCAAAGTCTATGCCCCAACCAGTAATGCTGAAGAAGCTGAAGTTGAACGGTTCTATGAAGACCTACAAGATCTTTTAGAACTAACACCCAAAAAAGATGTCCTTTTCATGATAGGGGACTGAAATGCAAAAGTAGGAAGTCAAGAAACACCTGGAGTAACAGGCAAATTTGGCCTTGGAATACGGAATGAAGCAGGGCAAAGACTAATAGAGTTTTGCCAAGGAAATGCACTGGTCATAACAAACATCCTCTTCCAACAACACAAGAGAAGACTTTACACATGTTCACCAGATGGTCAACATCAAAATCAGATTGATTATATTCTTTGCATCCAAAAATGGAGAAGCTCTATGCAGTCAACAAAAACAAGACCAGGAGCTGACTCTGACTGTGGCTCAGATCATGAACTCCTTATTGCCAAATTCAGACTTAAATTGAAGAAAGTAGGGAAAGCCACTAGACCATTCAGGTATGACCTAAATCAAATCCCTTAGGATTATACAGTGGAAGTGGGAAATAGATTTAAGGGACTAGATCTGATAGATAGAGTGCCTGATGAACTATGGACTGAGGTTCGTGACATTGCACAGGAGACAGGGATCAAGACTATACCCATGGAAAAGAAATGTAAAAAAAAAAAAAAAAAGCCCTCCCATAGGGTGGCCTTATAAATAGCTGTGAAAAGAAAAGAAGTGAAAAGCAAAGGAGAAAAGGAAAGATATAAACATCTGAATGCAGAGTTCCAAAGAATAGCAAGAAGAGATAAGAAAGCCTTCCTCAGCAATCAATGCAAATAAATAGAGGAAAACAACAGAATGGGAAAGACTAGAGATCTCTTCAAGAAAATTAGAGATACCAAGGGAACATTTCATGCAAAGATGGGCTCCATAAAGGACAGAAATTTTATGGACCTAACAGCAGCAGAAGACATTAAGAAGAGGTGGCAAGAATACACAGAAGAACTGTACAAAAAAGATCTTCATGACCCAGATAATCACGATGGTGTAATCACTCACCTAGAGCCAGACATCCTGGAATGTGAAGTCAAGTGGGCCTTAGAAAGCATCACTATGAACAAAGCTAGTGGTGGTGATGGAATTCCAGTTGAGCTATTTCAAATCCTGAAAGATGATGCTGTGAAAGTGCTGCACTCAATATGCCAGCAAATTTGGAAAACTCAGCAGTGGCCACAGGACTGGAAAAGGTCAGTTTTTATTCTAATCCCAAAGAAAGGCAATGCCAAAGAATCCTCAACTACCACACAATTGCACTCATCTCACATGCTAGTAAAGTAATGCTCAAAATTCTCCAAGCCAGGCTTCAGCAATACAGGAACCGTGAACCTCCAGATGTTCAAGCTGGTTTTAGAAAAGGCAGAGGAACCACAGACCAAATGGTCAACATCTACTGGATCATCAAAAAAGCAAGAGAGTTCCAGAAACAACATCTATTTCTGCTTTATTGACTATGCCAAAGCCTGGGACTGTGTGGATCACAATAAACTGTGGAAAATTCTGAAAGAGATGGGAAGACCAGACTACCTGACCTGCCTCTTGAGAAATTTGTATGCAGGTCAGAAGCAACAGTTAGATCTGGACATGGAACAACAGACTGGTTCCAAATAGGAAAAGGAGTACGCCAAGGCTGTATTTTGTCACCCTGCTTATTTAAATTATATGCAGTGTACATCATGAGAAATTCTGGGCTGGAAGAAGAACAAGCTTGAATCAAGGTTGCCAGGAGAAATATCAGTAACCTCAGATATGCAGATGACACCACCCTTATGGCAAAAAGTGAAGAGGAACTAAAAAGCCTCTTGATGAAGGTGAAAGAGGAGAGTGAAAAAGTTGGCTTAAAACTCAACATTTAGAAAATGAAGATCATGGCATCCGGTCCCATCACTTCATGGGAAATAGATGGGGAAACAGTGGAAACAGTGTCAGACTTTATTTTTTTGGGCTCCAAAATCACTACAGATGGTGACTGCAGCCATGAAATTAAAAGACGCTTACTTCTTAGAAGGAAAATTATGACCAACTTAGATAGCATATTCAAAAGCAGAGATATTACTTTGCCAACAAAGGTCCATCCAGTCAAGGCTATGGTTTTCCCAGTGGTCATGTATGGATGAGAGAGTTGGACTGTGAAGAAAGCTGAGTGCAGAAGAATTGATGCTTTTGAACTGTGGAGTTGGAGAAGACTCTTGAGTGTCCCTTGGACTGCAAGGAGATCCAACCAGTCCATTCTGAAAGACATCAGCCCTGGGATTTCTTTGGAAGGAATCATGCTAAAGCTGAAATTCCAGTGCTTTGGCGACCTCATGGGAAGACTTGACTCATTGGAAAAGACTCTGATGCTGGGAGGGATTGGGGGCAGCAGGAGAAGGGGACGACAGAGAATGAGATGGCTGGATGGCATGACTGACTCGATGGACGTGAGTCTGGTTGAACTCTGGGGGTTGGTGATGGACAGGGAGGCCTGGCGTGCTGCAATTCATGGGGTCGCAAAGAGTTGGACACTACTGAGTGACTGAACTGAAATGAAGAATAATAGTACAAATTGATCCTATGGTTGTGTTTATTTCTATCCAATCCTGTTTTCTTTTTCCTTAATTTTACCAGTGACTAATATATGAATCCAAAATAAAAATCCAAAATCACTGCAGATGGTGACTGCAGCCATGAAATTGAAAGACATTTGCTCCTTGGAAGAAAAGGTATGACCAAACTAGAGAGCATATTAAAAAGCAGAGACATTACTTTGCCAACAAAGGTCCATGGAGTCAAAGCTATGGTTTTTCCAGTAATCATGTATAGATGTGACAGTCGGACTATAAAGAAAGCTGAACACCAAAGAATTTATGCTTTTGCACTGTGGTGTTGGACAAGACTCTTGAGAGTCCCTTGGACTGCAAGGAGGTCCAACTAGCCCATCCTAAAGAAATCAGTCCTGAATATCCATAGGAAGGACTGATGCTGAAGCTGAAACTCCAAAACTTTGGCCACCTGATATGAAGAGCTGAGTCATTTGAAAAGACCTTGATGCTGGGAAAGATTGAAGGCAGGAGGAGAAGGGGACAACAGAGGATGCGATGGTTGGATGGCATCACCTACTCAATGGACATGAGTTTGAGTAAACTCCAGGAGTTGGTGATGGACAGGGAGGTCTGGTGTGCTGTAGTCCATGCATGGAGTCACAAAGAGTCAGAAATGGCTGAGTGACTGAACTAACTGAATATATAAATATCAGGGAATTTCATATATAAATTTAGATTTTTGACTTATGAACAAAATCAGAAGTGCAGGCAACATTCCCTAGTGCCAAAAATCAGGTTAAGGTGGGAATCTTGAGTCCCTATTAGAACCTCTCATGCTCTTACTTTTACTCAGAGAACACAGTTCCCTATTGTATCTCAACTCTTACAGAGTATTTGAGTTTTAATTCCTGGTCTGTGAAAGTGAAAGTCATTCAGTCGTGTCCTACTCTTTATGACGCCATGGACTATATAGCCTATGGAATTCTCCAGGCTAGAATAATGAAGTGGTACCCTTTTCTTTCCCCAGGCATCCTCCCAACGCAGGGATCGAACCCAGGTCTCCTGCACTGCAGGCAGATTATTTACCAGCTGAGCCACAAGGGAAGATAAAGAATACTGGTGTTCATAACTTACCCCCTCTCCAGTGGACCTTCCTGACCCAAGAATTGAACTGGGACCTCCTGCTTTACAGGCAGATTCTTTACCAACTGAGCTACCAGGGAAGCCTTGATCTGTAGGCTGCTGAATTTGCAAATTGTGGGTTCTGGTGAACCAAAGATGTTGATTATTGCTAGAAGTATGATTTCCCTCTTTGTCTCATCTCTCTTTTTAGGCTTGTAACTTGTTTTTGTTCAGTCAGTCGTGTCTGACTCTTTGCAACTGCAGGACACCAGGCTTCCCTGTCCTCCATCATCTCTTGGAGTTTGCTCAAACTCATATCCATTGAGTCGGTGATGTCAGTAAACCATCTCATCCTCTGTTGTCCCCTTCTCCTCCTGCCTTCAATCTTTCCCAGCATCAAGGTTTTTACCACTGAGTGGCCTCTTTGCATTAGGCAGCCAAAATAGTGGAGCTTCAGCTTCATCATCAGTCTTTCCAATAAATATTCATGGTTGATTTACTTTAAGATTGACTGGTTGGATCTCTTTGCAGCCCAAGGGACTCTCAAGAGTCTTCTCCAGCAGCACAATTCAAAGGCATCGGTTCTTTGTTGCTCAGTCTTTTTTATTGTCCATCTCTCAGATCCATACGTGACTACTGGAAAAACCATAGCTCTGACTATATGGACCTTTGTTGGCAAAGTGCTGTCTCTTCTTTTTAAAAATGCATTCTAGGTTTGCAATACCTTTTCTTCCAATGAGCAAGCATTTTTAATTTCATGGTTGCACATCCACAGTGATTTTGGAGCTGAAGAAAATAGTCTATCACTGTTTCCCTTGTTTCCCCATCTATTTGCCATTAAGTGATAAAACTGGCTGCCATGATCTTCATTTTTTTAATGTTGAGTTTTAAGGCAGATTTTTCACACTCTTCTTTCACCTTCATCAAGAGGTTAATTCCTCTTCACTTTCTTCCATAAAGGTTACATCATCTGTATATCTGGGGTTACTGATATTTTTCCCCACAATCTTGGTTTCAGTTTGTATGCTCATTAAAATATTTTCCTCCTCAGATTTCAGACTGGCAGCTATTCAGGCCCACTTCTCACTCATAAATTTAGAAAATGCATGAGAGAAATCACTTAATTTATTAACATAGGTGATAAATTGTTTAGTGTTTCTGATTGAAATATAGGATAGCTAGTTTTGAACTAAAGCACTAGTAAATTATTGAGGTACAGATGCAGCATTGTAATAAAATCTTACAGTTAGTGTCACATTTTCTTCTTTAATGAGATTTAATATACTTGTTCCTCTTCATGAACTCAATATGTCAGCAAATTTGGAAAATCCAGCAGTGGACACAGGACTGGAAAAGGTCAGTTTTCATTCCAATCCAAATAAAGGCAAAGCCAAAAATGTTCAAAATACTGTACAATTGCACTCATTCACATATTAGCAAAGTTATGCACAAAATTTTCAAGATAGGATTCAGCAGTATATGAACTGAGAAATTCCAAATATACAAGCTGGGTTTTGAAGAAGCAGAGGAACCAGAAATCAAATTGACAACATTCGTTAGGTCATGGACAAACCAAAAGAGTTACAGAAAAATATGTACTTCTACTTCATTGACTACACTAAAGCCTTCAACTGTGTGGATCACAACCAACTGTGGAAAATTCTTCAAGAGATGGGAATACCAGATCAGATTACCTGCATCCTGAGAAACCTGTATGCTGGTCCAGAAGCAACATTTAGAATCAGACACAGAGCAACAGACTGGTTAAAAGTTAGGAAAAGGTGAGGTGAAGTCGCTCAGTCACGTCCAACTCTTTGCGACCCTATAGAAGATAGTCCACCAGGCTCCTCCATCCATGGGATTTTCCAGGCAAGAATAATATAGTGGGTTGCCATTTCCTTCTCCAGGGGATCTTCCAGACCCAGGGAACAAACTAGGGTCTTCCACATTACAGGCAGACTCTTTACCAGCTGAGCCAACAGGGAATCCCTAAAAGTTAGGAAAGGAGTATGACAAAGCTGTGTGTTTGCAACTTGCTTATTCAACTTATATGCAGAGTACATCATATTAAATGCCAGTATGGATGACTCACAAGCTGGAATCAAGATTGCTAATGGAAATATCTACAACCTCAAATATACAGAGGATACTACTCTAATGGCAGAAAGTGAAGAACTAAAGAGACTCTTGATAAAGGTGAAAGAGGAGAGTGAAGAAACTGGCATGAAACTCAACATTCAAGAAACAAAGATCATGGCATCTGGTCCCATTACTTCATGGCAAATTAAAGGGGAAAACTTGATAGAGTGACAGCTTTTATTTTATTGTGTTTCAAAAATCACTGCAAACCATGATTGTAGCCATGAAAATAAAAGATACCTGCTGCTGGAAGGAAAGCGATGACAAACCTAGTCAGGATATTAAAAAGCAGAGACATCACTTTGATAATAAAGGTCTGTGTGGTCAAGCTATGGCTTTTCCAGTATCCATGTATGGATGAGAGTTGGACTATAGAGAAGGCTGAGCACTGCAGAATTGATGCTTTTGAACTGTGGTCCTGGAGAAGACTTTCAAGAGTCCCTTGGACTGCAAGGAGATCACCCTGAATATTCATTCAAAGGACTCTTGCTGAAGCTGAAGCTCCAATATTTTGGCCTCTTGACGAGAAGAGCCAGCTCGATGGAAAAGACCCTGACTCTGGAAAAGACTGAGTGCAGGAGGGGAAGAGGGCAACAGGGGATGAGATGGTTGGATGGCATCACTGACTCAATGGACATGAGTTTGGGTGAACTCCAAGAGGTAATGAAAGATAGGGAAGGCTGTCGTGCTGCAGTCCTTGGGGTTACAAAGAGTTTGACATGACTTAGTGACTGAACAACAACAGCAAATAGTTGCTAACATTAAAAAGCAAGGTCTGTTTTTTTTTTTTTTTTTTTTTTTTAGTTAACTCGTGAGGAGCTTTCTGAAAACATAGCAGCAATCTTATTAAGATTTAAGGATTAGGATTTGAGAGGAGAAAGATAAGTTGTATGTTGCAAAATTTCAAAATTAATAAGGAAAATGATTTTGCTCACACACAGTAAGAGCCATGTATTTGATCTGGGACAAGTTAAATGTTATTCAAAGATTTAGCAAAAGTATTTTACATGGCTTGGGCAAAATAAAACCAGACTGCTTTATAGATATGGTTTACTAATCCAGTATAGATTGATTTTCTCCTTCTGTAAATATATTGACGTGTGTGTGTGTGTGTGTGTCTGTGCAAATTCTTTCTATATAAAATTGTCCAAGCAACTGAGATAATGAATTTCCTTTAGGTAATATATATAGGGATGAATCACTCTTCCAAGTTTTAATATTTATAATTCCAACTTCAAATGGTTCTGTGGTATACATCATTTAATAATAAGCACATATGTTTTATAGTAACAACATATACTTAATAGTTCTAGTTCCTACTAATTTCCCTTATGGATGAAAGCCTAGTTTTAGTTGTATATTACCTTTTTATGATAGGAACTATTCTTGATTCCTATCACAAACTTTAGTTAAACCAAAAGCAAACTTGGGGCTTTTCTTTTCGCTTACTCTTTAAAACATAAATATTGGTTTAAGGTTTACATCTCAAGATCATTTTCTGAAGAGTTCTGTCAAAGCAAGGAGCACATGTAATAAATGTATCATTTACTCCATTAGACATGAAATTATTGAGGTATAATGTATAATCATTTTGGTACTGTAGTCAGACTTTTTTTTTATATAGTCAGACTTTTATCTATAGATTATAGCCATAACTCTGATATTAAGTTGATACATGACCTTGTTCAATTTATTTAACCACAATGCCCTAAATGTTCTCATTTGTAAAAGAGATAATAATGCCTTCTTCACAAGATTGTTTTGAGTAATAAAGTATGAATATATGTAAAGGTTTTAGCACAGATTACACCACATAGTTAGAGCTCAATAAATTTCCTTATTACTTGATCTAGGTTACTGATCTATATACAAGTCCTTTTGATTTTAATAGTGGACTTGTTCTTTAAAGGAAAGTGTATAAGGGAATTTGTAAAAGAGTTTTCCCTGTTCCTCATTTTTATATTGTCCTGAAGACATAAATATGATAAATTAAGTTTAAAACATTCCAGAGTACTCTTTATGAGATGGTTTCTATTTGAGTACAAGCAAAATAATAATAAGTATATATATACTTATGAATGTGTGTTTGAACAATGGTAAATATATAGAATGAGATATACTAAGCTTATAAACTCAAAATAACACAGTTGAGGAGTGGGTGGACTTTTATCTTTAGCTTTATGCATCTGCTAATTTGAAAATTGACAAATAAAGAAAACAAATTTGAAGTACAGAATAATGACCACCTCTCTTGTCCCAATTGAGAACCTATGGGTATATAATAAAAGTTTCTTAACCTGTATCTCTTTAACTAACTGTATTTACCAGTATCTTCCTTTTCCTTTTTAAAATCTAACAATAATTACTACACATTGACTTGTGCAGGAAATAGACTACTGTGTATAGTATGAGTATTCATTTCTTTTCCCAGCAGATAAATAATATACTTACCTAGAATCCATTCTATCTTTCCTCAGTTTCTGTTACAGCATCCTTATTTATAAGTAAATATTTGCCTTTTATGTAAAATAATAAACATTTGAGTGTGAAAAGGAATATATTACTTTTATAAACAGTTATTTGAAAGCTTTGGGAAAATTCAATATAAAAATTTCATGTAAAATTTTGCTCCCAAATCAGTTGTGATGCAATAAGGAGAAAAACTGTAATTCTATAAATTTCTAGAAGCATTTTGCATTCAGATTGATCTGAAAGTGTCCTTTAAGGTTTTTACTCTATACAGGAATTGAAAATTGTAGAATAATGGGTAATGGATATAATATATGAAAAGATTTTATCAGCAGATTCACATTCAAAAAACATATCTTCTATATATCAAAGATTGGTGAGTGAATGGATATTTAGACATTTTCCTAAGTAAAACACCAAAGTATAATGAGTATCCTATACACTTTTCAGAGATTCTTTATTTTTAGTAACTTTGGGGGTTACTAGTGTAATTAATTTTTCTTTGCTGTTGTTTAGTTGCCAAGTCATGTCCAACTCTTTTGTGATCCCATGGACTGTAGCCTGCTAGGGTCCACTGTCCATAGGATTTCCCAGGCAAGAATACTGGAGTGGTTTGCCATTCCCCTCCTCAGGTGATCTTCCTGACCTAAGGATCAAACCCGTATCTGTTGCGTCTTCTGCATTGGTAGGCAGGTTCTTTACCACTGAGCCAACAGGAAAGCCCCCTAGCATTTTCTACTGGGAGAGTAAGTCTATTTGTGAAATTCTGTCAGCTTCTAAGCTGTGTAACCCCTAGGCAAGTCATTTCACTTCTCTAAGCCCATTTTCTCATCTATAAAGAAGGAATAACCATCCTTTCTTCCAGACGTGCCATGAAAAGCAAAATATTATATCTACTGTTACTGTCACAGGCACTTAGAGGATTCTCAACAAACAGGACCTAATGTTAATTATAACACTTAACATAATAATGAGGCTTCTGCCACATGGGTTTTGAATTTACCACCATAACTCTGTACCAGGGAAGATAGCTTAGGAAAGGTTAGTCTGATACACCTATAAATAACAGCCACCTCTATGACCTGTTTGAGGCAGAAATTTATAGATTCAATATAAACTTATCAATTCAAACTATTTACATGATGAAGATATATAACAAGATTGTCCCACAGTTAAGCATGCAAAGGTGTGCTTTTGGATCCTTATTATTCCCCATGGTTTCCCCTTGTCTCCCTGGAATATTGTGCTCTAAAGTGCACATGTTTACATATGCCTTCCACAATAAGCACTGCTCTATGTCTCTATTTTCTGTCAGCTTTCTGTTTGCTCATGTGACAAAGTCAAGTAAAAAATTTAAACTATTGGGACTAAATGAGCGTATATTCTATGGATTTCATTGCTGAAAATTAAGAGTAGTGCATATGTGGTATGTTAACTAGAAAGAAATCATCATTCCAAAACTAATATTTTATTTTGGAAACTAGATGATAAGAAGGCACATAAAAAGATAAATTTGGAAATTGTGCAAAAGGTCACTTTCCTCTGAATAATATGTTTTCTAGAATTGTTGAAGTTGTAAAAGAGAAGTCAAATATCAAAGTGGAGAATCTGACAAGTTTTAATATTTTGCATCATTTCTGAATTATTTTACCTTGAAACATCCCTCCCTTGCAGGAGCTTTGAAAGGTCAATGTGTAAAATAGGTACTTTTCCCTCAAGAGGAATAAAGACAAATAAGACATTAAAAGGGCTTGTAGGTAGCAAATGAATTTGACATTTTTCTACTGAATATATAGGTATACATAGTGTTAATTTATGATGCAAATGTGTACCAGTTAGGAAAAGTTAATGTGTTTATGTATTTAACCTTTGGCTTTTTGTGGGTGTGAGTAAGAACATAGCTCAATTTCAAATTTCAAATCAGGGCTCTGGAAAATTGCCTCCAATTTCATGATACTTCTTACAAAAGAAGAAATAAATTAAAAATCAAATTAATTATGGATAAAGGGACTGAAATAGAGCCATAATCTCTTCTTTCAGAACAAAAAAATGTATGTATAGGTTTATGTACTTAATGCATATAAACATATGCATACTGTTATATAAATATTTATATATAATATGTATAAATAACACATTTATATATGTTATACAAATATATATACTGTTATATAAATATAATTTTATATATTGCTTTATGTAAATATATTTTATATATACTGCTATATATGTAAAATTCAGTAAATTTTTATAGAGTGCGGTTACTATTCATGGTGTTTAAGATACATCAGTGAATCACATAGTCAAATGATCCTTACCTGCATGGACGTTATACTTTGGCAGGGGAAACAAACAATAAACAATTAAAGTAAGAAATATTTTACAGTGTTATCAAGAAAATACTCAGAAGAAAAGCATTTCAGGCAAAGCAAACAGCTAGTATAAATGTCTTAATGTGAGAACATTATTGGCCTATTAGAGTGGATGAAATCAAAGAAAGATATTATGGGTAGAGATGAGCAAATCATGAGGGATATTGTAGGCCATTGTAAGGCCATAGAATTTTACTCTGAATAAAATGGATTTTGAAGAAAAAAATGACACAATCTGGCTTATTAAAAGAATTACTTTATTGTGTGATGTATGCTATAGGGGAATAAATATATAAACAGGAAAGCTATAACAGGTTTCAGATGAAGGATGATGGTAATTTTGACCAAAGTAAAAGAAAAAAAGGAGGTAGCGAGAAATGTTTTGATTCAAGAAACGTTTTGAATGTATAAATAACAAGATTCTTATTGCAATGTACACAAATGTGAAAGAAAATAGAGTCAAAAATGGCCTGAGCAATGAGAAGGACAGAGTCATCATAAAATGAGATGTAGAAAGTTGTGGGAGAAGTAAATTATAAGATAAAAAGACATCAAGAATTTAATTTTAACCATCCTTAATTTAAGATGCCTATTAAAGATAAAATATATTGATTTTTATCACTCTGATATAAAGAATCACTTCATTAGTGTATGTTTAATCCAGTTTGTTTTGCTATAAGAATTCATAACTGAAAATAACTCAGATGTTATTATGAATATAATATGATATACAAGATATTCCTTTAGCCTTTAGGAAACATCTAGTACAATAAGCAAGGTCAGATATATGTAACTTTAAGTTTTGGCTCATTATATTACTTTTTCCAATTTGTTGGAGATAAATGTATTGCATAGATAATTTTGTTTTATTATCATAGAGTATTTAGAAACATTTTACGTTTAAAATGCAAATTTATACATCAGGAGACACTGAATAAGTTTTCTGAAAAAATTTTATTGCTGTGGAAGTTTTGTATTAAATAATGTATCCTGTTGAGTTTTTCATTGTCATTTATGTAAGTTTGGAAAATAAGTCATCTTGGATTTTGTAACTGGAAAAATCATAATTTGACATTTTTGATATGAAGACCATAATGGTATTTAAAGATGAACTTGAGCTCTGCTAATTGTATTAAACTATAGCCTGCCAATGATCTATAAAGTCTAATTAATCACTTTGTCAGATTTGCCTTCTGAAGCAGGTCAATATAAATTTGAGTAAATAGGAATCAGTTGACCTAGAAACCTTTGAATATTCTGAATAGAGATGAAGCAGCTGTAAAATATTGCACTTATAATCTATTTATATAGCAATACATCTATGCCCCTGTCAGCCACCCATCCTATTTCATGGAACATATAATCTGCCACTTTAGATATTATTTTAAAATAATATTGCTAAAGTTTTGATGCTATATTATGCAAAAATAGGTTTAAGATGAACAGATTTAACTGAGAAATTTTGTAAATGAGATTGTTTAGTGGCTGTCACATCAAATTGCATTATAATCCTGTGTTACATCAAAGTAATGCAAAGTGATGGATGATGTTCAAGTTATAGTAATGCATAATAAGATGTGTCAGCATTTTTATTGGTCACTTTCAAGGAGTGCTTATTTGGTAAGGATGCTGGGGGGTGCGGGGAGGGAGGAGGGGTAAGATTTGTTTTGTACAGCTTAAAGTTATTTTGCATAAGAAAACTCAGTATCTGCTTTATTTCAGCTTTACCACACTTTGAATTAGCTATCTCACTCAATTTACATGCATTATTTAGCAATACTCAATAGACCTGTGGTTCTCTTCCTGCTCTGCTTGTCCATAATGCATAGTATGCATTCAAAGCCAGGAATGAAAAATTACTATGCTGTGTGCCAGTCAATGTTTAAAGAAAACAAAAAGCTTAAGTATTTATCACTTAAGAAGGGCAAGAATGTGGCCTTAGAATACAATAGTTATTCTAACAAGTCCCCAGAGACCAACATGTGGTCCTACTTTGGAAACCAGCTATTGAAATGAATAATGCTGAAAATTGAGAACCAAGGATTAAACAACCTAGAATCCATTTAACCTTCATGCTATAGATCAATCATCAAAACTGGTTCCATGGGATAACCTAAAAATGCAGAGTGTTCTGCTCAGGTAGCATAGACTTCATCCTGAGTATTGGTCTAAGCACATTCAAGACACTATGAAAAGATTTCAGCAGAAAGCTTAGACAAATTTAATTGTGATTTAATTAATCTTACTGAAATTTTGACATAAAAGAAATTCATTATTGTTTAACTGTGTTGTTCTGTGCCTTGTGGATGCTAGTGATTTATTTCCAATATTATCATTTATCCTTTAAGCCTTTTATAATGCAGAGGACAGAGAGAATAGAAATGGTTCTTTTACGTAAAAGCAATGAACTTAAAAAAAAAAAAAAAGGTATAAATTGTTAAAGAGATTAAGATTATGTCTAAACATACTGATAAAAAATGAAAAAAAAAATCCGTCATCTGGATGTTTCTGAAATCCCAGCCATTTGACAACATATCCAGTTAATCCCAGCTATTTGACAATAGTGTCCTGAATCCCTACTATTATACAACCTCAGGGTTTCAGGCCCTTATGGCTCCTGAATATCTTCCCAGAAGCCTTGCATTTTTGTAGTACTGAATGCATTCTTAGTTTACAAGGACAAACCCACAATCTTTGTTTCTTATTAAACTTTCTCAAGAATACTGCATAAGAATGTAGCAACCAATGTTTTGTGACCTATTTGTGCAATAACTGCTAAAAATACTTTTAGGAAAAACAGCCTTCAGTTCAGTTCAGTTCAGTTCAGTCGCTCAGTCGTGTCCGACTCTTTGCAACCCCATGAATCGCAGCAAGCCCAGCCTCCCTGTCCATCATCAACTCCTGGAATTCATCCAAACTCATGTGCATCGAGTCGGTGATTCTATCCAGCCATCTCATCCTCTGTCGTCCCCTTCTCCTCCTGCCCCTAATTCCTCCCAGCATCAGGGTCTTTTCCAATGAGTCAACTCTTCCCATGAGGTGGCCAAAGTATTGGAGTTTCAGCTTCAGCATCCGTCCTTCCAATGAACACCCAGGACTGATCTCCTTTAGGATGGACTGGTTGGATCTCCTTGCAGTCCAGGGGACTCTCAAGAGTCTTCTCTAACATCAAAATTCAAAAGCATCAATTCTTCAGTGCTCAGCTTTCTTCACAGTCCAACTCTCACATCCATACATGACCACTGGAAAAACCATAGCCTTGACTAGAAGGACCTTTGTTGGCAAAGTAATATCTCTGCTTTTTAATATACTATCTAGGTTGGTCATAACTTTCAGCCTTGAACATATTTAAAAACTTTTTTAGCTTCCAAACCATGTTATATGTGTTTAATTCATATATCCTAGGTTAAACTTCTGAGGCAATTTGTTGACTTTCTTTGTTTAATAATAAATATGTTTGTGTGTGTGTTAGTCAGTCAGTCATATCTGACTCTCTGTGACCCCAAGGATTGTAGCCTGTCAGGTTCCTCTGTCCATGGATTTCTACAGGCAAGAATACTGAAGTCGGTTGCCATTCCCTTCTCCAGCGGATCTTCCCAACTCAGGTCTCCTGCATACCAAGCAGATTCTTTATCATCTGAGCCATCAGGGAAGTCTGATAATAAACAGAAATTGATGCTAAAAAATACTAGCTGGGCAACAAATTTCTGTATAAAAATCAATAGACCTAGAAAACATCATGACTGTAACAAGTTCTGGAGGTACTTTATTTCACAAGCCCTAGGGCAGGGTTTGTATCCCATGGGCCATATCAAAATGAGCAGGCATTTGCTCAAGCCATGGAACAAACAAATATTTCAATTTCTAACATTAAGCAATATTTGTACCATGAACTTCCTAACTAGCAAGTGTTACTTCTTGAAATCTTTCTAAATGATACATACATTGAGTCCATTGTGTGATCTATATCCAGAGTCTTATAGAGAAACTGAAGTCCATTGGCATCAGTAAGTATTTACACTTAGTGATAGGAAAGAATACACTGGTTTTAATTTAATATTTCCACTGCAGAAAAAATCAGCCTTTGAATTTAAAACAGTGATTTAAAAAAACTATTTTACATTGGAGCATAAATGATTAATAATGTTGTGTGACTTTCAGATATACAGCAAAGTAATTGTTAAATATACACATTCATCTAACCTTTATCAAATTATTTTCTCATTTAGGTTATTGCAAAATATTGAGTAGCATTTCCTGTGCTATACAGTAAGTCTTTGTTGGTTATCTATTTTCAATACAGCAGTACATGTCAATCCCAAACTCCCAATCTACTCCCTCTAGTAAGCAAATATTTTGTAACAGGCTTCCTTGACGGCTCAGTGGGTAAAGAATCTGCCTCCAGCGCAGGAAACACAGGAGATGCAGGTTCAATTCCTAGGTCAGGAAGATCCCTTGGAGGAGGAAATGGCAACCCACTCCACTATTCTTGCCTGAAAACTCCCAAGGACAGCGGAGCTGGGCGAGCTAAAGTCCACAGGGTTACAAAGAGTCAAACACGACTGAGCGACTAAGCACACACAGCACTACTACCATAAATTCATTCTCTAAGTCTGTGAGTCTATCTCTGGTTTGTAAATAAGTTCATTTGTATTACTTCCTTTAGATTTCACATATAAACAAAATCACTAACTTAGTTCACTTAGTATGATAACCTCCAGTTTCATACATTTCACAGCAAATGGCATTATTTAATTCTTTTATTGGCTGAGTACTAGTCCACTGTATATATGTACCACATCTTTTTAATCCATTCATCTGTTGATGGACATTTAGATTGCTTCCATGTCTTGGGCATTGTAAACAATGCTGCAGTGAACATTTGGGTGCATGTATCCCTTTGAACCGTATGTTTTTCCAGATAAATGCACAGGAGTGGATTGCTAGATCAAACATTCTTTAACATCATACACAAAAATAAACTCAAACTGGATTGAAGAACTAAATGTAAGACAGAGACTATAAAACTCTTAAAGGAAAACATAGGCAGAACAATCTTTTTGATAAATCTCAGCAATATCTTTTTCAATTTACCTCCCAAAATAATGGAAATAAAGGTAAACAAATGAGACCTATGTAAACTGAAAAGCTTTTGCACAACAAAATAAACCATAGATAAAATGAAAAGACAACTCTAGAATGGGAGAAAATATTTGCAAACAATATTTCTGACACGAGATTTACAATTTTTAGATCTCTAAAATTTACAAATAGCTCATGTGACTCAATTTAAAAAACCAAACAACCCAGTAAAAAATAAATAAATAAAAAGAAGACCTAAATAGACATTTCTCCAAAGAAGACATACAGATGGACAGCAGGCATATGAAAAGATTCTCAACACTACTGATTATTATAGAAATGCAAATCAAAATATACAATGAGATATCACCTTACACAAGTCAAAAAATCTACAAGCAATAAATGCTGAAGAGGATGTGGAGAGAAGGGAACCCTCTTACACTGTTGGTGGGAATGTAAATTGGTACAGTCACTGTGGAAAACACTAGTTTCTTAAGAAACTAAAAATGAAACTGATTTAAATCCTTTTAAAGGTTTTTAAATATTTAGACCAAAAATGTTTGTCCTACTTTCTTTTACCTTTTCATTTTTCTGTTCAAGTCTACCTGTCTTTTCAACATGTACTCAAAACATTGCAAAATTCCAGTTTCTGAAATATCATGCTGAGATTTTTTTTCCTTTTCTTTCTTTTTTTAATTTTATTTTATTTTTAAACTTTACATAATTGTATTAGTTTTGCCAAATATCAAAATGAATCCATCACAGGTATACATGTGCTCCCCATCCTGAACCCTCCTCCCTCCTCCCTCCCCATACCATCCCTCTGGGTCGTCCCAGTGCACTAGCCCCAAGCATCCAGTATTGTGCATTGAACCTGGACTGGCATCTCGTTTCATACATGATATTTTACATGTTTCAATGCCATTCTCCCAAATCTTCCCACCCTCTCCCTCTCCCACACAGTCCATAAGACTGTTCCATACATCACTGTCTCTTTTGCTGTCTCGTACACAGGGTTATTGTTATCATCTTTCTAAATTCCATATATATGCGTTAGTATACTGTATTGGTGTTTTTCCTTCTGGCTTACTTCACTCTGTATTCACAATTTCTGCAAATTTTGTGTGTTTGGATATAGGAAATAGCTTAGAATAGAGGTGACTGAGCTCTCTCAATCACACAAAAATATCCTTTTTTTTTTTTTTTAATTGACTTTGTAGTTGTTGTTTTTACCTTCTTTGGTGATATGCATTTGATTTTCTTTTTAGTATATATTTTCCTAATTAATTCATGAAATGTTTTAATGTTAAAAAATCATATATCATATTAATGGGAGAATAAAAGAAGTATATTTTATGCCATTTCTTAACATCTCACTAAGATTTTGAGCAATAGTGGAATGGCATTGCTTGAGGCATGTGACATAAAAAGCATCATTACTACTGACATCCTCCCTCTAAAGATGAAAGACAGTAAACTGGTCATCTTCAGCAGATTAACAGGAAGGCTGTTATTTATTTGTCTGACTGGTCAAGGACAAGTTACAGTTGACTTACTCTGAAGGAAAGTCTTGTTGATTTGATCACACACTTGTTATAGCTTTAAATAGAGGATGATAAATTTTGCCTTCATTGTGATAAACTGCAACCTATACACTTGCAATATAAAAATAAATTAAATACTCATAGATTTGTGGTTCAACTTCTTAACCACTAGCAGTAAAGGCTTCCTTTGAGAAAGTTCTAAAGATTTCAATCCCCAAGGCCCACAGACTGTCTTCACTTATCTTTAAGTAGTCATTTTTGTTTAAGATAAAGTAACTCTTCTGACTTTTTTTACTTACAGATATAAAATGTTGTTTATTATCTACACAACTTCACCCTTTGCTATTCTGCTTAAACTGAGGATAAATGCTTGTTATAGTTCCTTTTTTCAGAAACTCCTATTCTGTTATAATAACTTTGTGAAAATAAATAAAACATATTCTTTCTGCACTTTTCTTTCTGTTACAATAAAAGATAACTCTCTTTTTATCCCAATTTTCGCCTATTATTAAAACTTGCCATTTACCAAAAATGGCACTTTAAAAAGTGGATAAACTGAAGGCAAATTGATCAATGCATCCTGATTTTAGAAAAAAATGTTTTGTGTTTATAGAACTTATTGGATATATTTTAAGAGCAATTATTTAAAATCTATCTTTTGGCTGTATTATGTCCCAGTGTTTTTATATACTCCCTCCACCATACCTTTTACTTTTACATCATTCCATCCGATTCTCTTGTTTATTACTCCTTTCAAAATCACCTTATAGTTTTTGAAGTACAGGTCTTTTGTCTCCTTGGGTAAGTTTATTCCTAGATATTTTATAATTTTTGATGTGATAGAAAATAGTATTGTTTCTTGAATTTCTCTTTCTTATGTTTCATTGTTAGTATGCATTGGGAGAATGGCATTGAAACATGTAAAATATCATGTATGAAACGAGATGCCAGTCCAGGTTCAATGCACGATACTGGATGCTTGGGGCTGGTGCACTGGGACGACCCAGAGGGATGATATGGGGAGGGAGGAGGGAGGAGGGTTCAGGATGGGGAACACATGTATACCTGTGGTGGATTCATTTTGATATTTGGCAAAACTAATACAACTATGTAAAGTTTAAAAATAAAATAAAATTAATTAAAAATTAAAAAAAAAAAGAAATGCAACAGATTTCTATGTAATCATTTTGTAATTTGCAACTGTGTCAAATTCATCGATGAGCTATAGCAGTTTTTCTGGTCATGTCTTTAGTATTTTCTGTGTTTGGTATCATGTATTCTCCAAGAGTGACAATTCTACTTCTTCTTTTCCAATTTGGACTCCATTTATTTCTTTTTCTTCTCTGATTGGCATAGCCAGGCCTTCCAATCCATGTTGAATAAATGCGGCAAGAGTGAACATCCTTGTTTTATTACTCATCTTTGAGGAAATGCTTTAAGATTTATAATGTTTATGGTATTAGCTGCAAGTTTGTAATATATAGCCTTTACTGTGTTATGTTCCCTGCATGCCCAGATTCTGGAAATTTTTTATCATAAATATGTGCTAAATTTTGTCAAAAGTTTTTCTGCATCTATTGTGAGGATTTGGAGAAGTTGATGGCACCCCCACTCCAGTACTCTTGCCTAGAAAATCCCATGGATGGAGGAGCCTGGTAGGCTGCAGTCCCTGGGGTCGCTACGAGTCGTACACGACTGAGTGACTTCCCATTCACTTTTCACTTTCACACTTTGGAGAAGGAAATGGCAACCCACTTCAGTGTTCTTGCCTGGAGAATCCCAGGGATGGGGGAGCCCGATGGGCTGCCATCTATGGGGTCACACAGAGTCAGACACGACTGAAGTGACTTAGCAGTAGCAGCATTGTGAGGATTATATTTTTCTTTTATTCTTCAACTTGTTGATGTGATGTATCATATGGATTGATTTGAAGATATTGAAGAATCCTTGCATGCATGGTATAAATCCCACTTAATCATGGTGTATGCACATATTTAAGGGTTGGTTTTGGACTGCTAGAACTTGTTGAGGATTTCTGAGTCTTTATTCTTTGGTGATATTGGCCTAAATTTTATTTTGTGTGGTATCTTTTTCAGGTTTTGGTATTAGGCTAATGTGGCCTCACAGAATGAGTTTGGGAGATTAACTTCCTCTGCAATTTTTTGAAGAGTTTCAGAAGGATATATGTTAGCTCTTCTCTATATAGTTGACAGAATTCTCCTGTAAAGCCAACAGGTCCTGGATATTAGTATGTTGGGAGTTTTTTTTTTTTTTTTTTTCGTTTCAGTCACTGCAGACAGTGATTGCAGCCATGAAATTAAAAGACGCTTACTCCTTGGAAGGAAAATTACGACCAACCTAGACAGCATATTAAAAAGCAGAGACATTACTTTGTCAACAAAGGTCCATCTAGTCAAGTCTGTGGTTTTTCCAGTAGTCATATATGGTTGTGAGAGTTGGACTATAAACAAAGCTGAGTGCAGAAGAATTGATGCTTTTGAACTATGGTGTTGGAGAAGACTCTTGAGAGTCCCTTGGACTGCAAGGAGATTCAATCAGCGCATCCTAAATGAAATCAGTTCTGGGTGTTCATTGGAAGGACTGATGTTGAAGCTGAAGCTCCAATATTTTGGCCACCTGATGCAAAGAGCTGACTCATTTGAAAAAACCCTGACACTGGGAGGGACTTGGGGCAGGAGGAGAAGGGGCCGACAGAGGATGAGATGGTTTGATGGCATCACCAACTCAATGGACATGAGTTTGAGTAAACTCCAAGAGTTGGTGATGGACAGGGAGGCCTGGCATGCTGTGGTTCATGGGATCGCAAAGAGTCAGACACGCCTGAGCAACTGAACTGACTGTGTTTCAATCTCAGTGCTTATGATTGGTCTATTCATATTTTCTTTAACTTCCTGGTTCAGCCTTCAGAGATTGTACATTTTAAGAATTTGTCTGTTTCTTCTAGGTTGTCCAGTTAATTGGAATACAGTTCCTGGTAGTAGACTCTTGCGATTTTTGCATTTCTGTGGAGTTGATTGTAACTTCTTTTTCATTTCTACTTTTCTTGATTTTAGTCGTCTCTCTTTTTCTTGATGAGGTCTGGCTAAAGGTTTATCAATTTTGCTTATCTCTTCAAAGTATCAGCTTTAATTTCGTTGATCTGTGGTATTGTTTCTTTGTCTCTATTTAATTTATTTCTACTCTCATCTTTATGATTTCTTTCCTTCTATTAACTTAAGGTTTGTTTAGGTTTGTTCTTCTTTCTCTAGTTGGTTTAGGTGTAATATTAGGTTGCTTATTGGAGATTTTGTTTCTTGAATTAGGGCTTCCCTTGTGGCTCATATTGTAAAGAATCTGCATGCAATGAAGGCATACCTGGGTCAGATTCCTGGATTGGGAAGATCCCCTGGAGAAGGGAAAGACTACCCACTCCAGTATTCTGGCCTAGAGAATTCCATGGACTGTATAATCCATGTGGTTGCAAAGAGTCAGACAAGATTGAGTGGCTTTCACTTCCACTTTCCTGAGTTAAGATTCTATTGCTAAATACTTTCTTCTAAGAACTGCTTTTGGAGAAGGCAATGGCTCCCCACTCCAGTACTCTTGCCTGGAACATCCCATGGGCAGAGGAGCCTGGTAGGCTGCAGTCCATGGGGTCGCTAAGAGTCGGACATGACTGAGTGACTTCACTTTCACATTTCACATTCATACGTTGAAGAAGGAAATGGCAACCCACTCCAGTGTTCTTGGCTGGAGGATCCCACGGATGGGGGAGCCTGGTGGGCTGCAGTCTATGGGGTCGCACAGAGTCAGACACGACTGAAGTGACTTAGCAATTAACGAGAACTGCTTTTGGTGTGTTCCATTGGTTTTAGATCATAGAATTTACATTTTCATTGGTCTTTAGATACTTTTTTTAATGTCCTCTTTGATTTCTTCAGGGACCCTTTTGTTGATTTGTAACATACTGTTTAGCTTCCATACATTTGTGTTTTTTACAGTTTTTTTTTCCCTTATAGTTTATTTCTTTTCTGATAGCATTGTGGTAAGAAAAGATGCTTGGTATGATTTCAATTTTATTAAATTTACCAAGGCTTGCTTTGTGGCCCAGTATCTGGTCATCATGAGATAATATTCTGCATGCATGTGAGAAAAATGTGTATTCTGCTGCTTTTGGAGGAAATGCTCTATGCGTATCAACTAAATCTATCTAGTCTCATGTGTCATTTAAGGCTTTTATTTCCTTGTTGATTTTCTGTCTGGATGATCTGTTGTTTTGCAGAAAGTTTTCACTTTTGTCTCAAATTCAAAAGATTTGTCAACAAAATAGACCACTCACTATATACAAATAAATAATGCTAAAATTTACTAGAGAAATATATAGCTAACTTTTGATATAGTAACATTAAAATAAAGGAGAAATAGAAGCAGCAGAGAATACATCACCAAATTGGGTTTTGACCAACGTCCAGACTTAAACAATGCTGGGAAGTCCTGTGACACAGCACATCTGGAGTCCCAGGTGAGGCAAGGTTCCAGGCAGTGTGTCCTCTTCATTGGGGAGACTTCAAAAATTACATTTTGGGGTTTCCACTTATAATCCCAGGATGCAAACTGATATCATCATCAATCAGTAAGCAAATTGCAGCTCTAATTTCATGTTAATGCTGTTTTTTTTTTTTTGTAAAGTTTGGAATACTGGTAAACCTAGGGCTTAGCTGGTAAGACCCCCTCCAGGGGCTCAACAGTCTCAAGATTCATCCCCTATCTTTTCTATAGTGCTGCAGGACTTGTACTCATAGCAGGGAATCAGGACACTCACAGTCAGGGCAGTGTCCAAGCAGGTTACAAGTAAGATCAAAGGCCTGCTCTACTTTGTCTCTGAAGCCTAAACAAGAGTATTTATTTAATTTACCTATATCTGTCTATTGATGAAAGTAGGGTGTTAAATTCCCCCATTATTTTTGTGTTATATTTGATTTCTCCCTTTATGATTGCTGTGTTTGTTTGTGTATGTGTTCAGTCGTATCCAACTGTTTTGACCCTTATGGACTGTAGCCCAACAGGCTCCTCTGTCCATGGAATTTTTCAGGCAAGAATACTGAAGTGGGTTACCATTTCCTACTTCAAAGGATCTTCCCAACCCAGGGATCAAAGCTGTGTCTTTTGTGTGTGATGCATTGGCAGGTGGATTCTTTACCACTGTACCACCTTGCCTTATACATTGAAGTGCTCCCATGTAGGGTGCATAAATATTTACAGTTTTTATATTTTCCTCTTGTATTGATTCCTTGCTCTTTATGTAGTGTCCTTCATTGTCTCTTATAATATTTTTTATATAATTGGATCTTTTCTCATATGAATATTATAACTGCAGTTTTACTTTGATTTCCATTTGCATGTAATACCATTTATCATCTCCTTGTTTTCAGTTTGCAGGTGTCAATAAGTCTAAAGTAGGTCGCCAATAGACAGCAAGTATATAGGTCTTGTTTTTGGATCCATTCAGCTAGTCTGTGTCTTTTGGTTGGTGCATTTAATGCATTTCAGTTCAGTGGTGTCTGACTGTTTGTGACCCTGTGGACTACAGCATGCCAGCTTCCCTGTCCATCACCAACTCCTGAAGCATGCTCAAACTCCTGTCCATCAAGTCAGTGATGCTATCCAACCATCTCATCCTCTGTTGTCCCCTTCTCTTCCTACCTTCAATCTTTCCCAGCATCAGGGTCTTTTCCAATGAGTTAGTTATTTAGCATCAGATGGCTAAAATATTAGACCTTCAGCATCAGTCCTTCTAATGAATATTCAGGATGGATTTCCTTTAGAATTGACTGGTTGGATCTCCTTGCAGTCCAAGGGACTCTCAAGAGTCTTTTCCCACACCATAGTTCAAAAGCATCAGTTCTTCAGTGCTCAGCTTTCTTTATGGCTCAACTCTCAGATCCATACATGGCTACTGGAAAAACTGTAGCTTTGACTAGATGGACCTTTGTCAGTAAATTTATGTCTCTGCTTTTTAATATGCTGTCTAGTTTTGTCATAGCTTTTCTTCCAAAGAGAAAACATCTTTTAATTTCATGGCTGCCGTCACCATCTTCAGGGATTTGGGAGCCCTAGAAAATAAAGTCTGCCACTGTTTTCATTTTTTCCCCATGTATTTGCCAAGAAGTGATAGCACCAGATGCCATTATGGCAATTATCGATATGCACATTTCTATTGCCATTTTCTTAATTGTTTTGGGTTTGTTTTCATAGGTCTTTTTTCTTCTCTTCCTCTTTTTTCTTCTCTTCCTCTTTTGTTCTCTATTGATTTCATCACCATCTTTTCAGTTGTGTTTGTGTTGCTTTTTTTTTTGCTTTTTTTTTTGGCTTGCTGTTCTTATGATGTTTTAATCTGGCACTCTATATTTGTACAAGATTGTTTTAAGCTGCTGGTCTCTTTCCCACTTAGAAGAGTTCCTTTAATTGTTGCAAAGCTGATTTTTTGGTGCTGAATTCTTTTTGCTTCTTTCTAAAATGTTTGATTTCTCCTTCAAATTTGAGTGAGAGCTTTGCTGGGTATAGTATTCTTGGTGTAGGTTCTTCCCTTTCACCACTTTAGATATATCATGCCACTCCCTTCTGGCCTGCAGAGTTTCTGGTGATAAATTAGCTGATATCCTTGTGAAAGTTTCCTTGTATGTTAGTTGTAACTTTTCTTTTGTTGTTTTTAATATTTATTTGTCCTTTTTTAAAAATATAATTTGATTGCTATGCATCTCAGCATATTCTTCCTTAGATTTATTCTGCCTTGGAGTCTCTGTACTTCATAGATTTGGGAGACTGTTTCCTTATCCATGTTAGGGAAGTTCCAGCTATTATTTATTCAACTATTTTTTCAGATCTGTCTATATTTTCCTAGGTGCCCTATAATTCAAATATTGGTGCATTTAATATTCTCCTAGAGATCTCTTAGACTGTATTCATTTTTTTTTTCATTCTTTTTTCTTTATTCCCTTCAGCAGCAGAGATTTCCACCATTATGTCCTCCAGGTCATTTAACTGTTCTTCTGACTCATTTGTTCTGCTATTGATTCCTTTCAATGTATTTTTTTATTTCAATCATCATATTATTCATCTCTGCTTGTTCTTATTTCTTCTAGGCCTTTGTTAAACATTTATTGTATCTTCTCCATCCTTGCCTCCATTCTTTTTCTAAAATCCTGGATCATACTCACTAATATTATTCTGAATTCTTTTTCCTATCTCCATTTCACTTAGTTGTTTTTCTGGGATTTCATCCTGTTCCTTCACTTGGGACATAATCCTCTGACATTTCATTTAGTTTAACTCTCTGTGATTCTGGTTATTGTTCTGTAGGCTGAAGGTTGTAGTCCCAGAACCATATTGTTTTGATTACTATAGCTTTGCAATATAGTTTGAAATCAGGGAGTGTGTTAACTCCAGCTTTGTTTTTCTTTCTCAAGATTGCTTTGACTATCCATGATCTTTTTTGTTTTCATACAAATTTTACAAATATGCCATTGGAATTTTGATGAGGATTAAACTGAAACTGCAGATTGCTTTGTATGGTTTTATTAACAATAATAATTTTAACAGTCCATGAAAATGAAGTATTTTTCCATTAATTTTTGCCTTATTCCATTATTTTATCAATGTCTTTTAGTTTTAATAGGTCTTTAACCTCCTTGGGTAAATTTATTCATAGGCATTTTATTATTTATGATGCAATTGTCAGTTGTTTCCTTAATTTCCCTTTCTCATAGTTTGTTGTTAGAGAAAATAAATGTCACAGATTTATTTATATTGATTTTTTTTATCTTGTGACTTTATTTAAATCATTATTTCTGACAATTTTTGGTGGAGTCTTTTTGCATTTTCTACCAAGAATATCATGCCATCTTCAAGCAGTGAGAAATTTACTTCTCTCTTTCTAATTTGAGTACCTTTTATTTCTTTTCTTTTTCTTGTCTAATTGCTCTGGCTGGAATTCCAATACTATGTTGAATAAAAGTGATTAGGCTGAGCATCTTTGTCTTGTTCCTTATCTTAAATGAAAACTTTCAGCTTTTTACTAGTAATTTAGCTGTGGTTTTAGCTGTGGTTTTGTCATACGTAGATTTTATTACGTTAAGGTATGTTTTTTCTATACCTACTTTGTAAGTCTCCCTTTTAATTTTATTCATGCTAACTAGTTTTGTTTTAATCCAACATTTTACTAATAGTTTTGAATAATCAGTTTTTGTTTTATTTTAAAATTTTGCTGCTTTTCTCTTGTCTAATTTGTTAACTTTTGCCTTCATTGTTCCTTTGGTTTTCATTTCAAAGGTTGAGTTATCACTGTTATTGTCTTAGTTTTAATTTGGTTACTTCATTTCTTTCATTTATTTTCTTTTTTCTTTGTTTGTTTCTAAAGAACATAATTCAATTATATTGCTTCAAGTATAATTCTAGTCAGCTTTCTTCAAAATAGGTTTGTTATTTGCCCATGGTGTAGGAAGAGTAACTGAATATACCTTCCTACCTTAAGCAATCAGACAACAGCTTACTTTATATTAGTCAACTGTTGACACATAGACAATATGAAGTACAGTATTATGATATCCAAATGGATAAATACAAATCGTGTGAACCTTATTATTTTTCTGGATTTTTTTCCTTTTTTAACTGGAGAGATATTCTGGATCACAGAGCCTGGAAGTCTACTATAAGTAGAAGATAGCAGTTTTGCTGTGTCTGGGAAAAAGGGAGAGATCAAAGTTTAAAATGTTTGATATAGCATGGTGTTATGGAACATAGATACAGAAATTGGAAGACAAGCAGAAAAGAATCTTAACAATCTATATAGAGTTTCCCTTTGAGCCTTTACTGAATATTAAAATTTATATATATATATATATATATGTATATATATATATACATATATATATATGGTAATATCACACAATATTGGCACAAAACAGTTTGGAGATAATATTTTATGGTTTCTAGAGCTGGCATAAGTCTAGAGAGTTTTCACTGGTCAGAGAGGAGAGTACTCAGTGATCACCCAGGACATTCAATAGATATCTTACCAGAGTCATGGGGTTACAGTATAACCAGAGTGAAGGGTATTCTATTACCACTCTAAAAATCTTAAAAACAAGTTTGGATGGATTAAACTACACTGCAATTTAACTATTTTCCAGTATAAAACCTGATTCTTAAAAAGAAAGCAACAATAACCAGACACTGAACAATGTAATATTCACAGTGTCCAATATCCAATCAAAATTCACTAGCTAGACTAAAAATAAGAAAACCATTTATCTATAAACAAGATAAATAGCAATCAGTAAAACTAGACAAAAAAGTTAATATCTAAGAGGTGAGCCTTTTCTGCTCAAATTCTGCTATTATTTTCCTGAATTATTTCATACAGACAGTGCTATATCTTCCATTATTTCTACTCTTTAAATGTCTCAAAATTAATTATTAATTATACATATCATCAGTTCTCATAAATGGCCCATAGGTACTTATATGAACTTTAACACTGACCTCTAAATGAACATCATAGTCAAAATTATTCCCCTAGCCTTTTTCAGGTTGAAAATGCCAAATGAATTTCACTTTAGAAAAGATAACTTTTAATAAAATATTTTGGTTTACAAACCTAAATCATCTAAATCCTTTTCAGTAGTAGAATTGTGAGATATTGAGATTCCAGAGAATTAGCAATGCAGATTAGGTGGTAAGACTAATATACAGTGGAAAATAGTAAGCAATGAACTGAGTATTATATTTTAGTGTTAATTTCTATAGTACAAGTTGGATTACAGAGTATTTAAATCATAAAGGAGTAAAAACTTACCTGGGTTTAAAAAAAAATAGTTGGAATTATGATGGGCCTATGTTCAGACAAAAATATTTAATTAAGAAAAATAATGTGAGTAAGATCCTGATGCTGGGAAAGATTGAAGGCAGGAGGAGAAGGGGACAACAGAGGATGAGATGTTTGGATGGCATCACCGACTCATTGGACATGAGTTTGAGTAAACTCTGGGAGTTGGTGATGGACAGGGACCCCTGGTGTGCTGTAGTTCATGGGATCGCACAGAGTCGGACATGACTGAGCAACTGAACTGAACTGAATCTGAATAAAACAATGTGGGGTAATGGCCATGGTTCAAAGTCAATATTAGATTATAATATTTGCAATGCAAAATTTTAAATCATACATTTGAAAATAAATCACACTATAAAGTTTCCCTAAATCAAACTGCCACCATAGTTTTTCATGCTAATAAACACATTTGGATAACATATACCCATATGCAATTTAAGGCATGGATTTTAATTACTGACATAAGAAAATGAATCTAAAGAGGTAGAAAGTGGGATTAGAAAACCTATAAAAAATCTGTTTTGATTGCATTTATCAACTTATTCATCATTGTATTACAAATAGAAAATTAAAAGACTATTACAATGGCTACAATCTAATTAATTAGCCATAGAGAGTTCTCTATCCTAGCGTCCTGTTTATAATTTAGCATATTCTTTAGTGGGGGACCACAGGAACAATCTTTTTTTCCCAAGATGAAGTACTTATAAAGTTATATTAATTATGGCTTGGCCTTTCAGGTGATAAATTACCATTCTGAAGGTATATTGGAGCCTACCACAGTCATCTCATTACAATGAATTAAGGAGCTCAGTGTCAGAAACTGAGATCAAGGATCAAATACTAAAACTTCCTATAATTAAATAATCTAGGGAATTACAAAGTTTTTAGGAGCTTGGCTAGAAGCCAAGGATGAAAACCAAAATATGTTTCTTAACATTTCAAAATATCACACAACAGTCAAATGGATCATCTCAAGAATGTTCATATTTTTGACAGAAAAAAGTTATCTAGTTGTTTTTCAGGCTAACTCCAAAATTCTACTATTCATTAATTAATACTTGTGGCACAAAGTTGATATAAATACTCAACAATGATAATCTGTTTGTCAGTTGTTATGCATCACTTTTTATGAATACAGGGTTGGTTGACAGAAAGTAACACTTCATCCTTTCAGAGCACAAGCTGCTTTACAAAGGGTGAGTGAAATTTAATTTGGATAAATTGCATAAATTTCAATAAATTGAAGTTAGCTGGACCATAAAAATTCACATATTTCTTCTTTTTCTACAATCCCCAGATATGGAAGTCAGTTTGAGGGATGAAACACACAGTAACCATTTCTTGTTATCTCGTTCTTTAGTTTTGAGTGGCTTATAATATTTTGAGGGTCTTGTATAGAATAATAGTACAAAAATACAAATAGAGCAGAGATATAAGCAAGGAAGTGCTAAAGTTTCCTTGTAATCTGACATCAGGCAAGTGCTCAGGATCCCAGCCCCAAAAAAATACAAAATGGTGATATATGGGCATGCTTTTATGCGAGAAAGAGAGTACAAATTCAAAACAACTTATTGTTTACCACTCAAAGAATTATAGAATTAGAAATAAACTTTTTGTACATTTTAGTAAAGGAATTAACTTAGACAAAAACTATCAATGGCTAAAATAGTTAGATGGAAATTTAACTGAAGGACTTTACAAAGGTGGGATCAGGCTATCACAAACAAATTGATAGAATAATCTTAGAGTACTAAAATTGGGATATATAGATATGCTTTCTGATGTAATGCCTTAATAAATAAACAGAAGTATTCTAAACAAGTATTCTTAATCTAATTAAAAATTTAGAGATCATTTCTGCTTTACAGGAGTTATAGATGCTAAGAATAGGTTAAGTGACAGTAGAAGAAAGCAAAGAGACACATCCAGAGTGCAGGGCATCATATAGATTAATGGACCTAATTTCTCCAACTTAAAAATGAAAATTTAAGGAAAGAACTCTCCTCTTTCTTTGTTCAATTTTTGTATACACATAAAACTGCTCTGAAAATAAAATCCACATATAAATAATTCAAGGAAGAAGAAATTATTCTAGAATAAAAGAGATTTGACATAATGACAATTAAATATAAGGACTTGCTTGGATCATGATTTGAATCAATCAATTGCAAAAAGCAAATTTTGAGACAAATGGTGAAAGTTTACTATGCATGAAGTTGATTAATGTGATTTAGTGTGCATCAAGTCTCTGTGTGGTTAGGGAATTATTATGAATTTTTAGTGTGATAATGACATCATGGTTTTGTACTAAATGTCTGTTCTTTTAAGAAATTCAGACTGAAGTATGAAGTATGCAGGGGTAAAATGAGATAATATTTAGGAGTTTAAAATATTCAAATTTAGAAAGAATAAAAATGGATATAAAAAGCAGGAATGGCAACATCTTGATAATTGTAGTGTATGTCAAACACATTTATGTAAGTTCATTATATTATCCCCTATATTGCTGTGTTTTTGAAAATTTTAATACTACATTTTTTAAATAGCAAAGTACAAAATTTTCAGAGTAAAAGATATTCTTTCAAGTTAAATATATGTTGTTTTATGAAAAATTTATTATATTATATCATTTTGTGGAATGTTGCTAACATATCATGAGAGAAAGAGAAAGTAGAAAGCACCTGGAATCCACTTTTCCACCATGACATCAATGGTGTTGATGGAAGCTTTCCAAATATTTATTTTGGAAATAGTTTATTTGGATGCTTGAAGCTACTGGGAACAGTTTGTTTGGTAAGTTGCAATTAATGTCAGTACATTTCAGGCATCAGTGTACCAAAAGCTGCACATGCCCAACCCACCATTACAGTGGGAGGGAACTCTCTTAATAGTAACTCAAATTTCTGGTGCATCATGCTGGACTCATTGTGGATTATAGGGTGTTGCCCTGGAAATATCAAGGCACTCTACTGAGATTAAAAAAAAAAAAAAATGCACAGGGGAACATAGGAAGCCAGCATCATAAAAGATTTGAGAAAGCCTGAAATATTCAATGAAAACAGATCCTTGGAACAGAGAAACCTCACAACAAAGACAAAAGCAACATAACACTAATAACCATAAAACAATAAACTCTAGAGAAGGGGAGAAGCTGATTTTTTTTTAAGTGTTAACAACATTATACAATTCAAAGCTCCAGTCTTCAACAAGATAATCACAGGCTCTGAAACAAAGCAATTAAATATGGTGAATTCAAAGGAATTAAATTAATTGACAGAAAATATATCTGTTAAACCCAGACCCTAGACTTACTAAAGGCTTTAAAACATCTTTCACAAAGTATCTCAAAGAGCTAAATGGAGATATGAACATGGCAGTAAAATAATGTACAAACAAAATGAGAATATCATTAAAGAGATATCAATTATAAAAAGGAATCAAAAAGTAATCCTGAAAATAAAATAACTGCTATGAAAAACAGAGAAATTCAAAAGCAGACTTAAACAAGTGAAATAGTAAACTTGAAAATATAGATTCAAAATGGTTGTTAAGTCTTAGGAATAGAGGGAAAAAAGAATTAATAAAGTTTAAACAGAGCCATCAAGAGAAACAAACTGCATTTCATGCAGATTCTTCATCATCTGAGCCACCAGGGAAGTAGTAATTACTTAATGTAAATGAATTAAACACTTCAATAAAAATACAAATTGGCAGAAAGGGTTTAAAGAAAGTAAAACAATCATAGCTCCAAAAACACAAAGAGATTGAAAGGATGAAAAAAGATATTATAGGAATCAAAGCTTAATAGCTATAAATTTGACTTTAAATAAGAAAATATATACATCAAGAAATAAATTATATATTAATAAAAAGTACCATACAGTAAGACAGTATAAAAATTACATGTATGTATGCACTAAAACACAGGCCCTTATATATGTAAAGAAAATTGACAAAATCAAAGGGATAGATAGTTCTACAATAATATCTTGAAAGACTTCAATAATCTACATCTGTCAATGGACAGACTACCTAGACAAAAGATAAGTGTAATGGGGTATGTTGTTCACAAATTCATTCGATAGATCCTAAATCTTGGCACCTCAGAATGTGACTTAATTTAATTCCAAAAGGTAATTAAGGTACAATGATGTCATTAGGGTGAGCCCTAATCCAACATGACCAGTGTCCAAAGGACCAGAGGAAATTTCGCCACAGACATATATAGAAGAAAGACCATATGAAGACTCAGGAACAAGATGATCATTTACAAAATAAGGAGTGAGACTTCAAAAGATACCAATCTTGACAAAATTTTGCCCTGAACTTCTATTCAGAGAAAATATATTTCTGTCATTTAAGCCATCTGGTATATAATTCTTGTTGCAGCAGTCTTAGTAAAATAATGCAGATTTTGGTACCAATAAGTGGTGTACTATTATAACAAATACTTTGTGGAAGTGGCTTTGATGCTGGGTAATAGGAAAACAACAATACTGCATAGGAACATGAAATGTTAGGTCCGTGAATCAAGGTAAACTGGAAGTGGTCAGAGAGGAGATGGCAAGAATGAACAACAACATTTTAGGAATCAGTGAACTAAAATGGACCGGAATGGGTGAATTTAATTCAGATGACCATTGTATCTGCTACTGTGGGCAAGAATCCCTTAGAAGAAATGGAATAGCCCTCATACTCAACAAAAGAGTCTGAAATCCAGTACTTGGGTGCAATCTCAAAAATGACATAATGATCTCTGCTCATTTCTAAGGCAAACCATACAATATCACAGTAATCCAAGACTATGTCCCAGCCACTAATGCCAAAGAAGCTGAAGTTGAGTGGTTCTATGAAGACCTACAAGACCTTCTAGAACTAACACCAAAAAATGGTGTCCTTCTTTAGGGACTGGAATGCAAACGTAGGAAGTCAAGATATACCTGAAGTAACAGGCAAGTTTGGCCTAGGAGTACAAAATGAAGCAGGGCAAAGGCTAACAGAATTTTGCCAGGAGAATGCACTGGTCATAGCAAACACTCTTGTCCAAAAACACGAGATGACTCTACACATGGACATCACCAGATGGTCAATAACAGAATCAGATTTGATTATATTCTTTGCAGCTGAAGATGAAGAAGGTCTATACAGTCAGCAAAAACAATACCGGGAGCTGACTGTGGCTCAGATCAGAAACTCCTAATTGCAAAATACTGACTTAAATTGAAGAAAATAGGGAAAATCACTAGACCATTCAGGTATGACCTAAATCAAATCCCTTACAGTGGAAATGACAAATAGATTCAAGGGATTAGATTTGATAGACAGAGTGCCTGAAACACTATGGAGGGACGTTTGAGATATTCTGCAGGAGGCAGTGATCAAGACCATCCCCAAGTAAAAGAAATGCAAAAAGGCAAAATGGTTGTCTAAGGATGCTTTACAAATAGCTGAGAAAAGAAAAGAAGCTAAAGGCAAAGGAAAAAAGGAAAGATACACACATCTGATTACAGAGTTCCAGAGAATACCAAGGAGATATAGGAAAGCCTTCCTCAGTGACCAATGCAAAGAAATAGAGGAAAACAAAAGAATGGAAAAGACTAGAGATCTCTTCAAGAAAATCAGAGATACCAAGGGAACATTTAATGCAAAAATGGGCTCCATAAAGGACAGAAATGGTATGGTACTAACAAAGGCAGAAGATATTAAGAAGAGGTGGCAAGAATACACAGAAGAACTGCATAAAAAAAGATCTTCATGACCCAGATAACCACGATGGTGTGATCACTCACCTAGAGCCAGACATTCTGGAATGTGAAGTCAAGTGGGCCTTAGAAAGCATCACTATGAATAAAGCTAGTTGACGTGAGGAAATTCCAGCTGAGCTATTTCAAATTCTAAAAGATGATGCTGTGAAAGTGCTGATTCAATATGCCAGCAAATTTGGAAAACTGAGCAGTGGCCACAGGACTGGAAAAGGTCAGTTTTCATTCCAATCCCAAAGAAAGGCAATGTCAAAGAATGTTCAAGCTACCATACAATTGCACTCATCTCACATGCTAGCAAATTCATGCTCAATATTCTACAAATGAGGGTTCAACGGTCCGTGAACCGAGAACTTCCAGATGTTCAAGCTGGATTTAAAAAATGCAGAGGAACAAGAGATCAAATTGCCAATATCTGTTGTTGTTGCCCTA
Organism: Bos grunniens; assembly: GCF_055505025.1. Classification (NCBI taxonomy): domain Eukaryota; kingdom Metazoa; phylum Chordata; class Mammalia; order Artiodactyla; family Bovidae; genus Bos; species Bos grunniens. The sequence goes on along the minus strand of NC_141194.1, from coordinate 78,418,040 downwards.
ATGGTCCAGGAGAGAGCAACAAGAATGAAGACAGAACACGAAATCTGGTGCAATGGGTCAAGAGACCTGCAGCCTCTATTGGACTGAGGTGGAGAATCCACTCTGAGTCCAGCTTTTATTCCTAATTGCAGACTACAAGAGTTTATTTGATCTTATCTTTCTCAAGACACCTGTTATGTTAATCACGTACTTATAAATTTTAGGGACTACATTGACATAGCCCAGATCTACTTCTTTTTACCCCAGTCTGTTCCCTTCTGGGCTAGTCTCAGGAACAGTCAGCAAGTACGTAGGCAGCATTCATGCCAGATGCTGATCCGGGGTTCCAAGGTCCATACTTTCATGATCAAAGTCATACTCCCTTCTGACTCTGGCCTTGGGGTTTGTAACAAAATGACTATTTTTAAGAAAAAAAACTGAAAGATAATCATTAACATAATTTCTTAATATGTGCTGTTTTTCCAGGTGCTGTTTTTGTGGAATTTCTCAAGGTTGTGAAAGTACATTATTAGGAATTCCCACTACACATTGGATCATAGAAAAGGCAAGAGAATTTCAGAAAAACATCTACTTCTGCTTTATTGACTATGCCAAACTTTTGACTGTGTGGATCACCACAAACTGTGCAAAATTTTTCAAGAGATGGGAATGAATATCAGACCACTTTACATGCCTCCTGAGAAATCTATATGTATGCCAAGAAGCAACAGTTAGAACCAGACATGGAACAACAGACTGGTTCCAAATTGAGAAAGGAGTACATCAAGGCTGTATATTGTCACCCTGTTTATTTAACTTATATGCAGAGTACATCTTGCAAAATGCCAGACTGGATGAAACAGAAGCTGAAATCAAGATTGCCAGGAGAAATATCATAACCTCAGATATGCAGATTACACCACCCCTATGATAGAAAGTAAAGAGGAACTAAAGAGCCTCTTGATGAACCTGAAAGAGGAGAATGAAGAAGATGGCCTAAAACTCAACATTCAAAGAAACTAAGATCATGGCTTCCAGTCCCACCACTTCATGGCAAATAAATGGGGAAAGAATGAAAACCATGACAGACTTTATTTTCTTGCGCTCCAAAATCACTGTACATGGTTACTGCAGCCATAAAATTAAAAGATGCTTGTTCCTTGGAACAAAAGCTATGACCAGTGTAGATGGAATATTAAAAAGCAGAGGCATCACTTTGCTGACAAAGGTCCATCTAGTCAAAGCTATGATCTTTCCAATAGTCCTGTATGGATGTAAGAGTTTGACCATAAAGAAAGCTGAGCACTGAAGAATTCATGCTTTTGAGCTGTGGTTTTGGAGAAGACTCTTGAGAGTCCCTTGGACTGCAGGGAGATCTAACCAGTCAATCCTCAAGATAATCCATCCTGAATCCTGAAACTCCAGTGTTTTGGCCACCTGATTAAAATAACTGACTTTTTGGAGAAGACTCTTTTGCTGGGAAAGATTGAGGGCAGGAGGGGAAGGGTACAACAGAGAAGGAGATGGTTGGTTGATACCATCAACTCTATGGAAATGCATTTGAGAAAGCTCTGTTCAGTTGGTGATGGACAGGGAAGCCTGGAGTGCTGCAGTCCTTGGGTTCACAAAGAGCCAGACAACACTGGGCTACTGAACTGAACTAAATAGATAGATAATGAAATAATTTTGAAATATATATTAGAAAAAGACTAGATACAATTGAACAGCCTTTTGAAAAAATATGGACATTAAAGGCAATTCTAGTGAGGTCTTAGAAAAGACTGATGAGTAGATTGATCATGTAGATGGTAAGTAAGGAAGTAGGATTCTTGAACAACATAGTAAGCCAACTGGACCTTGAGAACTATGAGAAATACTCCACCCCAAAACAGCAGAATACACATTCTTCTCAAGTGCACATGGGACTGTCTCCAAAATAGACTATGCATTAGGCCACAAAATTAAACTCAGTACATTTATAAATGTAGGCATGTTTCAAAGTATCTTTTTAACTATAATATGAAAAGTTTAGAATCAATAACAGAAATAAAACTGGGCAATTTAAAAATATGTGGAAATTCAAAAACACTCTTCAAAAAAATGTTAAAGAAGAAATCACAAGAGAAATTAAAATATACTTAAAAACAATGAAAGCAAAACATAAGATATCAAGACTTATGGGATGAAATTAAAGCAGGGCTTAGAGGAAAATTTGTAGCTGTAAATTAGAAAAGAAGAAAGATCTCAAATTACTAACCTATCTCTACACCTTAAGGAACCAGAGAATAAAAAGCTACTCTCAAACTAGTAGAAGAAAAATAACAATAAATATTGGTATGAAGAAAAACAATATAGAGAAGTAATGGGAAAATATTAATGATTCCAAAAGTTATTCTTTGAAAAGTTCGACAGAATTAACAAAACTTTAGCTGGACTAAGGGAAAAAAATGCAAATAACTAAAATTTTAGAACAACTGAAAACACAGCACTAATTATGAAAAAAGACTTGTAAGTGTATACTATAAACGTTTTTAGGCCAACTAATTAGATAATCTAGAAAAAATAGACACATTTCTCAAAACAAATTGTAAAATTTGACTCAAAAATAAAAAGAAAATGTCAGCATACCTGTAACACATTAACATACTGAATTAGTAATCAAAGTATCCCCAATAAATAAAAGCCCTGGATTAGATGACATCATTGGTGAATTATACAAGGATAATTATACAAAAGAAATTTTCTCAATTTCTTCAAAAAAATTGAGGAGGAAGGAGATTTTCATAACTCATATTCTATGAAAGTGAAAGTGAAGTCACTCAGTCTTGTCTGACTCTTTGCAACCCCACGGACTGCAGCCTACCAGGCTCCTCCTTCCATGGGATTTTCCAGGCAAGAGTACTAGAGTGGGGTGCCATTGCCTTCTCCCATATTCTATGAGACTAGTATTAAACTGATAACAAAGACATACAAAAACATTACAATAAAATAAAAATCAGGTAGTATCCCTTATTAATATAGACAAAAATACTCAACAAATATTAACAGACTAAATCTAATAGCATATAAAAAATAATTATTTGCTTGGACAAAGTGGAATTTATCCTTGGACTGCAAGGGTGATTTAATACAAGAAAATCAGTAGAATTCATTAATTTAGTAGAAAAAGAGGGGAAAATATGTGGTCATCATAATTAATTCAGAAATGCACTTGACAAAATTCAACACCCTTTCATTATATAAAAAAATAATTCTCAAAAAATTAAGAATAGAAAGAAAATTCAACATATTTTAAAGTAATTTACACATTAAAAAAGTCTATATTTAACAGTATTCTCAATGATGAAAAACTGAAGATGTACCCTTAATATGAGTAACAAGACAAGGATACCTGCTTTTATTGCTGTTAATCAACATTATAATAGATGTTCTAACCGGATGTATTGGACAAAAAATTGAAATGCATACAAATTAGCAAGGAAGTGGTATAACTTTGGGCTTCCCTGGTGGCTCAGCTGGTAAAGAATCTGCCTGCAATGCGGGAGACCTGGGTTCAATCCCTGGCTTGGGAGGATCCCCTGGAGAAGGGAAAGGCTTTATTCTCACATAAGATAATCTTATATGTAGAAATTCCCAAAGAATCCACAATAAAGAGAGTGTCACTAATAAATTAATTCTCCAAAGTTGCAGGGTACCTGATCTAAAGTCAATTATTTCTACAAACTGGCAAAAAACAATCTGAAAAATAAATTAAGAAATCAGTTGCATACCTCAAAAAACATAATATCAAATAAAAAACAACCAAATTTAAAAAATGAACAGAATACTTAAATTGGCATTTATCCAGAGAAACCATACAGATGGACAACAAGTACATGAAAAGGATACTTAACAACACAAATTATTAGAGAAATGCAAATCAAAATGATAATGAGGTATCACGTCACAATGAGATATCAGAATAACTACCATCAAAAGTTTACAAATAAATGCTAGAGAGGGTGTAGGCAAGAGGAAACTCCTAGAGTTTTGGTAGGAATGTAAATTGGTGCAGCCGTTGTGGAGAACAGAATGGAGATTCCTTAAAAAACTATAAATAGAGTTGCTATATCATCCAGTAATCCCACTCCTGGGCATATATTGAGGAAAATATGATTAGAAAAGATACAGGCATCCCAATGTTCATAGGATCATTATTTACAATAGCCAAAACATAGAAATAACTCGAGTTCATCAACAGATGATTAGCACAAGAAGATGTGTGTGTGTGTGTGTGTGTGTGTCTCTGTGTGTGTGTGTGTGTGTTGTTCAGTCACAAAGTCGTGTCCAACTCTTTGTGACCCCATGAACTGCACTCCAGGATTCCTCGTTCTTCACTATCTCCCAGAGATTTAACAGATTCATGTCTACTGAGTTGGCGATGCTATCTATCTCATCCTCTGCTCCCCTTTCCTCCTTTTGCCTTCAATCTTTCCCAGAATCAGTGTCTTTTCCAATGCGTCATCTCTTCACATTAGGTGGCCAAAATATTGGAGCTTCAGCTTCAGTGTCAGTCCTTTCAATAAATATTTAGGGTTGATTTCCTTTAGGATTGACTGGTTTGATCTCCTTACAGTGCAAGGGACTCAAAACAGTCTTCTCCAATACCACAATTTGAAAGCATCAATTCTTCAGCACTCAGCATTCTCTGTGGTCCAAAACTCACATCCATACATGACAGCTGGAAAAAACAGTTTTAACTAATGGACCTTTGTCAGCAAAGGATGTCTTTTCTCTTTAATATACTGTCCAAGTTTGTCATACTTTTCTTTCCAAGGGGCAAGAATCTTTAAATTTCATGGATGCAGCCACAGTCCACAGTAATTTTGGAGTCTAAGAAAATCTGTCATTGCTTTTACTTTGTCCCCATCAATTTGCCAAGAAGTGAAAGGGCGAGATGTCATGATCTTAGGGTTTTTTTTTTTTCTTTCAATTTTGAGTTTTTAAACAGATTTTTCAATCTCTTTTTTTTCTAAACTATTTATTTCATTTTTTAATTTATTTATTTTAATTAGAGGCTAATTACTTTACAATATTGTATTGGTTTTGCCATACATTGACATGAATCCACCACGGGTGTACACGTGTTCCCAATCTTGAACCTCCCTCCCACCTCCCTCCCCATACCATCCCTCTGGGTCATCCCAGTGCACCAGCCCCAAGCATCCTGTATCACGCATCAAACCTGGACTGGTGATCCGTTTGTTATATGATATTATACATGCTTCAATGCCATTCTCCCAAATCATCCCCCCTCCCTCTCCCACAGAGTCCATAAGACTGTTCTATACATCAGTGTCTCTTTTGCTGTCTCAAATACAGGGTTATCATTACCATCTTTCTAAATTCCATATATATGCATTAGTATACTGTATTGGGTCATAGAGGATCCTGCTCTGATATATGTCAGAAATATAGATCAATGGAACAAAATAGAAAGCCCAGAGATAAATCCACGCACATATGGACATCTTATCTTTGACAAAGGAGGCAAGAATATACAATGGATTAAAGACAATCTCTTTAACAAGTGGTGCTGGGAAATCTGGTCAACCACTTGTAAAAGAATGAAACTAGAACACTTTCTAACACCATACACAAAAATAAACTCAAAATGGATTAAAGATCTAAACGTAAGACCAGAAACTATAAAACTCCTAGAGGAGAACATAGGCAAAACACTCTCTGACATACATCACAGCAGGATCCTCTATGACCCACCTCCCAGAATATCAGAAATAAAAGCAAAAATAAACAAATGGGACCTAATTAACCTTAAAAGCTTCTGCACATCAAAGGAAACTATCAGCAAGGTGAAAAGGCAGCCTTCAGAATGGGAGAAAATAATAGCAAATGAAGCAACTGACAAACAACTAATCTCAAAAATATACAAGCAACTCCTACAGCTCAACTCCAGAAAAATAAATGACCCAATCAAAAAATGGGCCAAAGAACTAAATAGACATTTCTCCAAAGAAGACATTCAGATGGCTTACAAACACATGAAAAGATGCTCAACATCACTCATTATCAGAGAAATGCAAATCAAAACCACTATGAGGTACCATTTCACACCAGTCAGAATGGCTGCAATCCAAAAGTCTACAAACAATAAATGCTGGAAAGGATGTGGAGAAAAGGGAATCCTCTTACACTGTTGGTGGGAATGCAAACTAGTACAGCCACTATGGAGAACAGTGGGGAGATTCCTTAAAATCTCCTCTTTAACCCTCACCAAGAGGCTCTTTATCTCCTCTTCAATTTCTGCCATTAGAATCATATCTGCATATTTGAGGTTGTGGATATTTCTCCTGTTAATCTTGATTGCAGCTTTTGATTCATCCAGACTAGCATTTTACATGATGTAATATGCATATAAGTTAAATGAACAGGGTAATAATATACAGCCTTGATGTACTCCTTTCCCAATTTTGAACCAGTCTGTTGTTTCATGTAAGGTTCTAACTGTTGATTCCTTGACTGCACATAGGATTCTCAGGGGGCAAGTAAGGTGGTCTGGTATTCCCTTCTCTTTAAGAATTTCCCACTGTTTTCTGTGATCCACACAAAGATTTAGCATAGTCAGTGAAGCAGAAGTCGATCTTTTTCTGGAATTCCCTTGTTTTCTCTATGAGCCAACAGATGTTGGCAATTTGATCTCCAGTTCCTCTGACTTTTCTAAACCCAGCTTGCACATCTGGAATTTTTCAGTTTGAGTACTGCTGAAGCCTAGCTTTAAGGACTTTGAGCATAACCTTACTAGCATGCAGCATGAGCACAACTGTACAACAGTTTGTACATTCTTTGGTATTGTTCTTCTTTGGGATTGGAATGAAAACTGACCTTTTCCAGTCCTGGGACCACTACTGAGTTTTCCAAATTTGTTGACATATTGAGTGCAACACTTTAACAGCTTCATGTTTCAGCATTTTAATTAGCTCAGCTGGAATTACATTACTTCCAATATCCTTGTTTGTTGTAATACTTCCTAAGGTCCACTTGACTTCACACTCCAGGATATCAGGCTCTAGGTGAGTAACCAAACCATCATGACTATCTTCATCATTAAGATTTTTTATAGTTTTTCTGTGAATTCTTGCCACCTCTATTTAATCTCTTCAACTTCTGTTAGGTCCTTATAGTTTCTGCCCTTTGTCATGCCTATCCTTGCATGAAATATCCCCTTGATAACTCCAATTTTCCAGTCTTTCTCAATCTATTGTTTTCCTCTACTTCTTTGCACTGTTCACTTAAAAAGGCCTTCTTGTATCTCCTTGCTATTCTCTTAAACTTTGCATTCAGTTAGGTATATATATTTACCCTCTCCCTTGCTTTTTATTTTCTTCTTTCCTCAGCTATGTGTAAAATCTCCTCAGACAAGCACTTTGCCTTCTTGCATTTCTTTTTATTTGGGATGAGGTCACTTTTTCCTGTACAGAATTATGAACCTCTGTCCATAGTTGTTCAGCCACTCTGTCTACAAGATCTAATCTCTTGAATCTATTCATCACTTCCACTGTATGGTCATAAGGGATTTGATTTAGGTCATACCTCAATGGCCTAGTGGTTTTCCCTAACTTTCCTCAATTTAAACCTGAATTTTGCAATAAGGAGCTGATGATCTGAGACACAGTCTACAGTGAATTTCTACTTTTGTATTCCAATCCCCTATGCCAGAAAGGACATCTTTTTTGGTGTTAGTTCTAGAAGATCTTTATAATTCTTCATAGAACCAGCCGCCTTCAACTTCTTCAGCATTAGTGGTTGGGGCATAGACTTGGATTACTCTGATCTTGAATGGTTTGTCTTGGTAATGAACCGAGATCTTTCTGTTGTTTCTGAGGCTGCATCCAAGTGCTGCATTTCAGACTTTTTATTTTTTTTAACTCTTTTGTTGACCCCTTCATGGGTCACAGCCTTACCATGGCAAAGGGTCTTGTCAAACTCAATTAAGCTATAAGCCATGTTGTGCAGGGCCACCTAAGATGGATGGGTTACAGTGGAGTTTTCTGACATAATGTAGTCCGCTGGAGGAGGGAACGGAAAACCACTCAAGTATTCTTTCTGAAACTACCCCATTAACAGTATGATAATGCAAAATGACACCAGAATACTGCCTCCCAGTCAGAAGGTCTTCAGTTGTAACATCTACTGGGGAAGAGCAGAGGGAAATTACTAATAGATGCAGAAAAAATGAAGTGGCTGGGCCAAAGTGGAAATGACTCTCAGTTATGGATGTGTCTGGTGGTGAAAGTAAATTCTGATACTGTAAGGAACAATATTGCATAAGAACCTGGAATATTAGGCCCATATATCAAGGTAAATGGAATGTGATCAAGCAGAAGATGGCAAGAGTGAACATTGACATCTTAAAATTCAATAAAGTGAAATGGACAAAAATGGGCGAATTTAATTATGATGACTGTTATATCTACTATTTTGGGCAAGAATCCTTTAGAGGAAATGGAATAGCCCTCCTAGTCAACATATATGTATACACACACACATATATATAATAAGATGTTACACAGTCAAAAGAAAAAAAATAAAACAGAAATGTTACCATTTGTGACAACATGGAGAGACTTAGAGAATATTATACTAACTGAAGTAAATCAAAGACAAATATATGATACATGAAATAGAAAAAATAATATATGATATCACTTATGTGTGGAATAAAAACCAATAGAAATCAATCCATATACAAAACAGGAGCAGATTCACAGACATAGAGAACAAATTTATGGTTGCCAAAGTGGAAAAGGAGGGGAAGGGAGTGATGAATTAGAAACACAGAATTAACAGATACAAACTACCATACTTAAAATAAGATTAAAAAAACCACAAGGATTTACTGTATAGCACAATTAGTACTTGTAATAACCTACAATGGGAGATAATCTGAAAAAATACGAATATATATGTATATATGTATATGTATATATATATATATATGAAACTGAATCACTTTGACATACACCTGAAACTAACACTGCATTATAAAATAACTATATTTCAATTAAAAAAGAGAAATCAGTTTCATTTCCAGTAGCATCTAAAAGAATAAAATGTTTGAGAATATATCTAGTCAGTGAGGTGAAAGACTGGTGTTGGATATCTTTGAAACACTGATGAAAGAAACATAAAAAGACCTATATAAACGGAAAGCCATTTTGTATCATGTATAGGATAAATTAATATTAAAATGTCTGTACTACTCAAAGAGATCTACAGATTTAATGCCTAATCACAACTTCGAGTCGCCAGTCCAGGTTCGACGCACGATACTGGATGCTTGGGGCTGGTGCACTGGGACGACCCAGAGCGAGGGTATGGGGAAGGAGGAGGGAGGAGGGTTCAGGATGGGGAGCACGGGTATACCTGTGGCGGATTCATTTCGATGTTTGGCAAAACTAATACAATATTGTAAAGTTTAAAAATAAAATAAAATTTTAAAATAAATAAATAAATTATAATAGAGAATGAAAAAAAAAATAAAATTAAAAAACAAAACAAAACAAAACAAAAACTTCAACAGGGTTTTCACATAAATGAAAACACCAATCCTCAAATTTACATTGATTCAAGAGACCCTGAATAGCCTAAAAGAATCTTGAAAAAGTACAAAAAAATTGAGTATTCACACAAGCAAACTTCAAAATTTCCTATAATGTTCAGTTCAGCTCAGTCACTCAGTCGTGTCCGACTCTTTGTGACCCCATGGACCACAGCACGCCAGGCCTCCCTGTCCATCACAAACTCCCGGAGTTTACCCAAATTCATGTCCATAGAATTGGTGATGCCATCCAACAATCTCATCTCCTGTCATCCCCTTCTCCTTCTGCCCTCAATCTTTCACAGCATCAGGGTCTTTTCAATTGAGTCAGCTCTTCGCATCAGGTGGCAAAAGTACTTAAGTTTCAGCTTCAACATCAGTCCCTCCAATGAACATTTAGGGCTGATCTCCTTTAGGATGGACTGGTTGGATCTCCTTGCAGTCCAAGGGACTCTTAAGAGTCTTCTCCAACATGACAGTTCAAAAGAGATGGCTGGATGTCATCACTGACTCGATGTATGTGAGTCTGAGTGACCTCCAGGAGTTGGTGATGGACAGGGAGGCCTGGCGTGCTGTGATTCATGGAATCGCAAAGAGTTGGACACGACTGAGCGACTGAACTGAACTGAACTGAAACTTTGGGTTGCATGCATCTTTTTGAATGAGTGCTATAACTTTTTTTCCCCCCCAAATATATACTCAGGAGAGGAAATGCTGTATAATATGAAAGTTCTACTTTTAGTTTTGAGGAAACTTCATACTTTTCTCCATAGTTTTTTAAAATGTACATTCTCAACAACAGTGTACAAAAGTTCCCTTTTCTCCACATCTTTTCTATCGTTTCTTTCTAGTTTTCTTTGACGTGGGCCACTTTTAAACTCTCTATTGAATTTGTTATTGCTTCTGTTTTATGTTTTGTTTTTCATGTGGCATATTGGATCCAAGCTTCCCAGCCTAGATTCAACCCCTAGCTTCTGCATTGAAAGGCAATGCCTTAGTTGCTATATTGCTATATTGTTACTTTCTAATGATAAAAATTCTGACAGGTGTGAGGTGATATCACATTGTGCTTTTATTTGTATTTCTCTAATAATTAGCAATGTTTAGTATCTTCTCATGTATGACTTCTTTGAAAAAGCGACTATTCAGGTCTTTGGCACATTATATTGACTTATATGAGGTATTTATATATTTTGAATATTAAATCATTAGTGATCTTATCATTTGCAAACGTTTTATCCCATTCAGTAGGTTGTCTTTTCTTTTGTTGATAGTTTCCTTTTTGTGGACAGTCTTTTCGTGGGTTGTTTCCTTTGTAAAATCTTGTAATATTAATTAGGTACCATTTGTTATTTTTTTATTATTATTTTATTTCTTTTGTCTTAGGACACAGATCCAAAAAGTATTGCTATGATTTAAGTCAAAGTGTTCTGTCTATGTTCTCTTCTGGGAGTTTTATGGTTTCAGGTCTTAAATTTAAATCTTTCATCTACTTTAATTCAGTTTTAGATATGGTGTAAGGAAGTGTTCTAATCTCATTTTTTTACATGTATCTCTCTAGTTTTCTCAACACCACTTATTGTAGAGACTCTATTCTCCAATGTAAATTCTTGTCTCCTTTGTCATGGAGTGTGTAGGTTTATTTCCAAGCTTGCTACTCTGCTCCATTGAGCTATGTGTCTTTCTTTTGTGCCAATACATGCAGTTATGATTACTGCACCTTTGTATTATACTGTGTTCTTTTTTCTCAAGATTATTTTGATAATTCAGGGCCTTTTGCAATTCTCTATAAATTTTGACATTATTGTTCTACTTCTATGGAAAATATCATGGAAATTTTGATAGGGATTGTATTACAATCTGTAGATTGCTTTCAGTACTATGGGCATTTAACAATACTAATTCTTCCATTCCAATAACAAGGGATATATATTTTATTTCTTTGTATCACATTAAGTTTCTCCATCAATGTTTTATAATTTTCAGAGTATAGGTCATTCACTACCTTGGTGGAATTTACTTAGACGGCAGTATGCCAGTTTTCCAAGTTCTTCACTATTGCCTGGAGACTGTTCAAACTCATGCCCATTGAATTGATGTTGCCATTCAACCATCTCATCATCTGTTGTACTTTTATCCTACTGCTTTCAATTTATCCTAGCACTCATGTTTTTTCCCAGTAACTAGGTGCTTCACATCAGGTGACAAAAGTATTAGAATTTCACATTCACCATTATCCCTCCCAGTGATTATTCAGGGTTAATTTCTTTAAGATTGACTGGTTTGATCTTGCAGTCCAAAGGACTCTCAAGAGTCTTCTCCAACACCAAGTTCAAAAACATCAGTTCTTCAGCACTCAGTCTTCTTTATGGGCCAACTTTCACATCCATACATGACTACTGGAAAAACCTTAGCTTTGACAAGACAGACCTTTGTTGGCAAAGTAATGTCTCTGATTTTTAATATGCTATCTACGTTGGTCATATCTTTTCTTCCAAGGAGTAAGAGTGTTTTACTATCATGGCTGCAGTCATCATCTGCAGTGATTTTGAAGCCCAGGAAAGAAAAACCTGCCACTGTTTCCATTTTCTTCCACATCTATTTGTTATGAAGTAATGCCATGATCTTAGTTTTTGAACATTGATTTTTTTAAGCCATCTTCTTCACTCTTCTCTTTAACTTTCATAAAGAGACTCTTTAGTTCCTCTTTGCTTTCTGCAATTAGGGTGGTGTCATCTACACACCTGAGGTTATTGATATTCTCCAGCAATCTTGATTCCAGCTTGTGCTTCACTCAGCCTGACATTTTGTATGATGTTCTCTGCAAGAATACACATAAGAAATATACAAAAAGAAATCTTAATGACCTATATAATCATGATGGTGTCATCATTCACATACAGCCAGATGTCCTGCAGTGAAAAGTCAAGTGGGCTGTAGGAAGCACAACTAAGGAAAAAAGCTAATGGAGAAGAGAAAGGGTAGGAGAAAATTTGTGAAGAGATTATAGTTGAAAATTTCCCCCAAATGGAAAAGGAAATAGTAAAACAAGTACAAGAGGCACAAAGAGTCCCATACAGTATAAACACAAGGAGAAACATGCCAAGACACATATTAATCAAACTAATAAAGACTAAACACAAAGAAAGAATATTAAAAGCAGCAAGGAAGAAGCTACAAGTAACACACAAGGGAAACTCCATGCACTTAACAGCTGATCATTCAGCAGAAACTGCAGGCCAGAAGATGATGGCAGGATATACTGAACGTATTGAAAAGGGAAAATATCCAATCAAGATTACTGTACCCAGCAAGGATCTCTTTCAAAATCAGTGGAGGAATCAAAAGTTTTTTAAGGCAAGTAAGAGTTAAGAGAGTTCAGTACCAGCAAATCAGCTTTACAACAAATGTTAAAGGACTTCTATAGTCAAGAAATACAAGAGAAGAAAAAAGATCTACAAAATCAACCCTAAACAATTAAGAAAACAGCAATAAGAACATATATATAAATAATTACTTTAAATGTAAATAGATGAAATGCTCCAACCAAAAGACAAACACTGGCTGAATGGATACAAAAACAAGACCCATATATGCTGGCTACAAAAAAAAAAAAAAAAAAAAAAAACAACACTTCATACCTAAAGACACATATAGGCTGAAAGTAAGAGGATGGAAAAGTATATTCCATGCAAATGGGAAGCAAAAGAAAACTGGAGCAGCAATCCTCATATCATAAACCTTAAAATAAAAAAAGATTACAAGTGATAAAGAAGGACACTACATAAGGATCAAGAGATCAATCCAAGAGGAACACATAACAATTGTAAACACCTATGCACCCAACATAGGAGTACCTCAATACATAAGACAAACACTAACAGACTATGCCAAAACCTTTGATTGTGTGGACCACAGCAAACTCTGGAAAATTCTTAAAGAGATTGGAATCCCAGACCACCTGACCTGACTCCTGAGAAACCTGTATGCAGGTCAAGAAGCAACCGTTAGAATGACATGGAGCAACAGACTGGTTCCAAATAGGGAAAGGAGTATGTCAAGGCTGGATATTGTCACCCTCCTTATTTAACTTATTTGCAGAATACATCATGAGAAATGGTGGGCTGGATGAAGCACAAGTTGGAATCAAGATTGCCAGGAAAAATATCAGTAACCTCAGATATGCAGAAGAAACCTCCCTTATGGAAGGAAATGAAGAATTAAAGAACCTCTTCATCAAAGTGAAAGAGGAGAGGGAAAAGTTGGCTTAAAACTCAACATTCAGAAAACACGGCATATGGTCCCATCACTTCATGGCAAATAGATGGTGAAACAGTGGCAGACTTTATTTTCTTGGCCTCCAAAATCACTGCATATGGTGACTGTAGCCATGAAATTAAAAAACGCTTACTCCTTGGAAGAAAACTTATTACAAAGCTAGACAGCATATTAAAAAGCAGAGACTTGACTTTGCAAACAAAGTTCATCTAGTCAAAGCTATGGTTTTTCCAGTAGTCATGTATGGATGTGAGATTTAGACTATAAAGAAAGCTGAGAGCTGAAGAATTGATGCTTTTTAACTGTGGTGTTGGAGAAGACTCTTGAGAGTCCCTTGGACTGCAAGGAGATCCAACAAGTCCATCCTAAAGGAAATAAGTCCTGAATATTCATTGGAAGGACTGATGATGAAGCTGAAAGGCCAATATTTGGGCCACCTGATGAGAAGTATTGACTCATTTGAAAAGACTGTGCTGCTGAGAAAGATTGAAGGCAGGAGGAGAAAGGGATGACAGGGGATTAGATGGTTGGATGGCATCACTGACTCAATGGACATGAGTTTGAGTAAACTCCAGGAGTTGGTGATAGACAAGGAGGCCTGGCATGCTGAAGTCCATGTGGGCACAAAGAGTCGGACATGACTGAGCACCTGAACTGAACAGACATAAAAGGGGAAAATGACAGTAACACAATAATAGTATGCAGCTTTAACACCCTACTCATAGCAATGGACCAATCATCAAAACAAAATTAATAAGAGGACACAAGTCTTAAATGATACATTAGATGAGATGGATCTCATTAATAGCTTCAGGAAATTCTATCCAAATGCAAAAGAATGCACCTTCTTCTCAAGTGCACATTGAACATTCTCAAAATAGACAACATCTTGGGTCACAAATGAAACTTCAGTAAAGTTAGGAAAATTCAAATTGTATGAAGCATATTCTCTGACCACAATGCTATGAGACTAGATATCAATTACAAGAGAAAAACTGTAAGAAACACAAACACATGGAGATTACACAACACATTTCTAAACAACCAACAGGTTACTGAAGAAATCAAAAGGGAAATTAAAAAAAATTCTAGAAATAAATGAAGTTGAAAACATGACAACTCAAAACCTGTGGGATGCAGCAAACGCACTTCTAAGAGGGAAGTTTATGGCAATATAATCCTACCTCAAGAAACAAGAAAAACATCAAATACACCTAAAACAACTGGAGAAGGAAGAACAAAAACACTCCCAAAATTCATAGAAGGAAAGAAATAATAAAGCACTGAGCAGAAATAGATGAAAAAGAAATGAAAGAAATAATGGTAAAGATTAATAAAACTAAAAGCTGATTCTTTGAGAAGATAAACAAAATTGACCAACCTTTAGCCAAATGCCAGGGTCCAGCCCCAGCAGGATCCAAGGGTACCCTCAGGATGGATGGTGTCGGCAAATGACACGGGGAGGCCAAGCTTTGGTGAATGAAGCCCGTAACTTTATTTTCAAAAGGAGCTTTTATATCCTGATTTGCACATAGAGTGAAATGAAAGATGCAAGGTCATGCAGAGTCAGCCCAAACACTCTAGCAGTTTTGCCCTTATTGAAACCAGGATTTTTTTTTCCTTTATGCCTTTCCATAAGCAAGGGTTTTATGCCATGTACATTATCTTCTGGCCTGGAGGCCTGTTGACATTTTAAGAGCCTTTTTTTTGAGAAAGGTTGATCAACCAGAAAACTTGTTTTCCCTTGAAGTGTTTTTTTTTCTTTATATTTCTAATCTGTGTCAGCCTCAGAAAGTACTAAACAGAGTTACATTCTCACGGAGCAAAGGTGCAGTGGGTCACAACAAAGAAAGAACTTATTAGCTCAAAGGTCGGATGTGGTTAATACCAAGGCTACTACTTGTTTTTCTTACATTCCAACTGTATTAACTAATGCACTCCCACGTGCACAATGGATAAGGGATATGGGGACTTGGCAGCAAGCATTGGCCCAATAATGAAGCCCTTTACCAGTACTATTCTAATAATTTTTAACCCCTTAAAGGGCTCTGTGCCCATTATGACTTTTAGAATGTTTAGGCTTCCCATGCCTTTCATGGTTGGGAAGTTGTGAACAATCATGTGCATTAGTTGTAAGAGTAAGGAAAAACCTGTCAAGCAAGCTAGAATGCCAACAGAGGGGTTAGAATAGAAATATTCCTTTCATGCCCAGGAGACTTATCAACTTAGAGCCCTAAGTTGATTTTCTCCAGAGAAAGGTGGCCGGGGATAGCCCCCTGCTAATAATATCAGAAGAGAGGTTGAAAGGTATAATATAGTAAACAGTAGACAGACAGATTTTGGTTTCAGGGTAGATGCTAGAGCAGGTCCAAGGAATCCCTCGAGTCCTGATCTGCCTTTGCCTGTCAGGTCTTCTCCACATGACCTTTGTCATGGGTGGTATCTCCCGTGGTGGCTCCCGGCAGCCAGACTCATCAAGAAGAAAAGAGAGAAGAATCAAATCAACAAAATTAGAAATGGAAAAGGAGAGGATGCAACAGACAATGCAGAAATACACAGGATTATAAAAGAGACTCTTATAAACAACTATATGGCAATAAAAAAACCTGGAAGAAATGGACAGATTCTTAGAAAAGTTCAATCTTTCAAGCCTAAAACAGGAAGAAATAGAAATTATGAACAACCCAGTTACAAGCACTGAAATTGAAACTCTGATCAAATATCTCCAAAACAAACAAACAAACAAACAAAAAACCCTGGACCAGATGGCTTCACAGGAAAATTCTATCAAACATTAGAGAACAGCTAATGACAAACTTTCTAAAACTCTTAAAAATGCAGAGGAAGGAACACTTCCAAACTCATTCTAAAGACTACCATCACCCTGACACCATAACCAGAGAAAGACAACACAATGAAAGAAAACTAAGCCAATAACATTGAAGAACATAGATGCAAAAATTGTCAACAAAATTTTAGCAAACAGAATTCAGCAAGACATCAAAAAGCTCATACACCATGATCAACTTGGGTTTATTGCAGGAATGCAAGGATTTCTCAATATATGCAAATCAATGTGATACACCATATTAGCAAATTGAAAGATAAAACACATATGATAATCTCAACAGATGAAGAAAAAAGCCTTGACAAAATTCAACACTCATTAATGAATAAAACTCTTCAAACAATGGGCAAATCTTCAACACAGTAAAGGCCATATATGATAAGCCTGTAGCAAACATTATTCTCAGTGGTGAAAAACTGAAAATATCCCCCCTAAGATCGGGAACAAGACAAGCATGTCGACTTTCATGACTATTATTCAACATAGTTTTGGAAGTCCAGCTACAGCAATCAGAGAAGAAAAATAAATAAAGGAATCCAGATCAGAAATGAAGAAGTAAAATTCTCACTGTTTGCAGACATGATACTGTGCATAGAAAACACTAAAGATAGTATCAAAAAACTACCAGAGTTAATGAGTGAATTTAGCAAAGTTGCAGGATACAAAATCAGTACATAGAAATAACTTGTGTTTCTATATACTAAAAATGAAAAATCAGAAAGAGAAATTAAGAAATCAATCCCACTCACCATTGCAACTAAAAAAAATAAACATCTAGAAATAAGCTCACCAAAGGAGACAAAAGAACTGTACACAGAAAATTATGACACTAATGAAAGAAACAAGACATAAACAGGTGGAGAGATAATCCATGTTCCTTGGTAGGAAGAATCAATATTGTGAAGATGACTATAATATCAATGCAATCAACAGATTCAATGTGATCCTTACCAAATTACCAATGGCATTTTTCACAGAAATAGAGCAAAAAATTTCACAGTTCATATGGAAATGCAAAAGACCCTGAATAGCCAAAGCAGTTTTGAGAAAGAAGAATAGAACTGGAGAAATCAACAATCCTGACTTCGGATTCTACAAAAAAGTTACAGTTATCAAGACAGTATGGTCCTGACCCCAAAACAGAAACATAGACCAATTTAAAAAGATAGAAAGCCCAGAAATAAATCCATGTACCTATGAACACCTTCTTTTTTACAAAGGAGGCAAGAATATATAATGGGGCAAGGACAGCCTCTTCAATGAATGGTGCTAGGAAAACATATAAAAGAAAGAAATTAGAACAATTCTAAACACTATACACAAAGAAAACTCAAAATGGATTAAAGACCTAAATGTAACAGACCAAAAACTAAAAAAAAAAAAACTCTTAGAGGAAAATGTAGGCAGAGCACTCAATGACAGAAATTAAAGCAAAAGTCTGTATGACCCACCTCCTAGAGTAATGGAAATGAAAACAAAAGTAGACAAACGGGACCTGTTAAACCTAAAGCCGTTTGCACAGCAAGAAAACTATCAGGTCAGTTCAGTCCCTCAGTCGTGTCTGACTTTTTGTGACCCCATGAATCGCAGCATGCCAGGCCTCTCTGTTCATCACCAACTCCCGGAGTTCACTCAGACTCACGTCCATCAAGTCAGTGATGCCATCCAGCCATCTCATTCTCTGTCGTCCCCTTCTCCTCCCGCCCCCAACCCCTCCCAGCAACAGAGTCTTTTCCAATGAGTCAACTCTTTGCATGAGGTGGCAAAACTACTGGAGTTTCAGCTTTAGCATCATTCCTTCCAAAGAAATCCCAGGGCTGATCTCCTTGATCAGCCTCCAGAATGGACTGGTTGGATCTCCTTGCAGTCCAAGGGACTCTCAAGAGTCTTCTCCAACACCACGGTGCAAAAGAATCAATTCTCCTGCACTCAGCTTTCTTCACAGTCCAACTCTCACATCCATACATGATAACTGGACAAACCATAGCCTTGACTAGACGGACCTTTGCTGGCAAAGTAATGTCTCTGCTTTTGAATATGCTGTCTAGGTTGGTCATAACTTTCCTTCCAAGGAGTAAGTGTCTTTTAATTTCATGGCTGCAGTCATCATCTGCAGTGATCTTGGAGCCCCCCAAAATAAAGTTTGACATTGTTTCCACTCTTTCCCCATCTATTTCTCATTAAGTGATGGGACCAGATGCCATGATCTTCGTTTTCTGAATGTTGAGCTTTAAGCCAACTTTTTCACTCTCCACTTTCACTTTCATCAAGAGGCTTTTTAGTTCCTCTTCACTTTCTGCCATAAGGGTGGTGTCATCTTCATATCTGAGGTTTTTGATATTTCTGCTGGCAATCTTGATTCCAGCTTGTGCTTCTTCCAGCCCAGCGTTTCTCATGATGTACTCTGCATATAAGTTAAATAAGCAGGGTGACAATATACAGCCTTGACATACACCTTTTCCGATTTGGAACCAGTTTGTTGTTCCATGTCCAGTTCTAAATGTTGCTTCCTGACCTGCATATAGGTTTCTCAAGAGGCAGGTAAGGTGGTCTGACATTCCAATCTCTTTCAGAATTTTCCACAGTTTATTGTGATCCACACAGTCAAAGGCTTTAGCATAGTCAATAAAGCAGAAACAGATGTTTTTCTGGAGCTCTCTTGCTTTTTCCATGATCCAGCAGATGTTGGCAATTTGATCTCTGTGAAATTCACAGTTCACATATTGCTGAAACCTGGCTTGGATAATTTTGAGCATTACTTTACTAGCATGTGAGATGAGTGCAATTGTGCAATAGTTTGATCATTCTTTGGCATTGCCTTTCTTTGGGATTGGAATGAAACCTGAGCTTTTTCAGTCCTGTGGCCACTGTTGAGTTTTCCAAATGTGCTGGCATATTGAGTGCAGCACTTTCACAGCATCATCTTTCAGGATTTGAAATAGCTCAACTGGAATTCCATCATCTCCACTAGCTTTGTTCATAGTGATGCTTTCTAAGGCCCACTTGACTTCACATTCCAGGATGTCTGGCTCTAGGTGAGTGATCACACCATCATAATTATCTGGGTCGTGAATTTCTTTTTTGTACAATTCTTCTGTGTATTTTTGCCACCTCTTCTTAATATCTTCTGCTTCTCTTAGGTCCATGCCATTTCTGTCCTTTATTGAGCCCATCTTTGCATGAAATGTTCCCTTGGTATCTCTAATTTTCTTAAAGAGACTTCTAGTCTTTCCCATTCTGGTGTTTTCCTCTATTTCTTTGCATTGATAACTGAGGAAGGCTTTCTTATCTCTTCTTGCTATTCTGTGGAACTTTGCATTCAGATGCTTATATCTTTCCTTTTCTCCTTTGCTTTTCGCTTCTCTTTTTTTCACAGCTATTTTTAAGGCATCCTCAGACAGCCATTTTCCTTTTTTGCATTTTTTTTTCCATGAGGATGGTCTTGATCCCTGTCTCCTGTACAATGTCATGAACTTCTGTCCATAGTTCATCAGGCAGTCTATCTATCAGATCTAGTTCCTTAAATCTATTTCTCACTTCTGCTTTATAATCATAAGGGATTTCATTAAGGTCAAACCTGAATGGTCTAGTGGTTTTCCCTTCTTTCTTCAATTTCAGTCTGAATTTGGCAACGAAGAGTTCATGATCTGAGCCACAGTCAGCTCCTGGTCTTGTTTTTGTTGACTGTATAGAGCTTCTCCATCTTTGGCTGCAAAGAATAGAATCAATCTGATTTCAGTGTTGACCATCTGGTGATATCCATGTGTAGAGTCTTCTCTTGTGTTGTTGGAAGAGGGTGTTTGATATGATCAGTGCATTTTCTTGGCAAAACTCTATTAGTCTTTGCCCTGCTTCATTCTGTATTCCAAGGCCAAATTTACCTGTTACTCCAGGTGTTTCTTGACTTCCTACTTTTGCATTCCAGTCCCCTATCATGAAAAGGACATCTTTTTTGGGTGTTAGTTCTAAAAGATCTTGTAGGTCTTCATAGAACCATTCAACTTCAGCTTCTCCAGCGTTACTGGTTGTGGCATAGACTTCGATATGGTGATATTGAATGGTTTGCCTTGGAAATAAACAGAGATAATTCTTTTTTTTTTTTTTTTTTTTTGATATTGCATCCAAGTACTGCATTTCGGACTCTTTTGTTGACCATGATGGCTACTCCATTTCTTCTAAGGGATTCATGCACACAGTAGTAGAAATAATGTTCATCTGAGTTAAATTCACCCATTACAGTCCATTTTAGTTCACTGATTCATAGAATGTTGATGTTCACTCTTGCCATCTCCTGTTTGACCACTTTCAATTTGCCTTGATTCATGGACCTGACATTCCAGGTTCCTATGTAATATTGCTCTTTACAGCATTGGACCTTGCTTCTATCACCAGTCACATCCACAACTGGGTATTGTTTTTGCTTTGGCTCCATCCCTTCATTCTTTCTGGAGTTATTTCTCCACTGATCTCCAGCAGCATATTGGGCCCCTACTGACCTGGGGTGTTCCTCTTTCAGTATCCTATCATTTTGCCTTTTCATACTGTTCATGGGGTTCTCAAGGCAAGAATACTGAAGTACCCGGCTCCAGCCCCCATTGGATCCAGGGATTCCCTCAGGAGGACGGCTTTGGCGAAAGAATAGCAAAAGGGGAGAGAGAGAGGCTTGATCTGACTGGTTTACGTGGGGAACTAATAAATTTTGTGACACCAAACTTGCTCTGACCACGGAGGCTGCAGGCGCCCTCTTGAATTGCTGAAGGTGCCCCACCTTAGGCACCTTCTTGAGTGGGTCTTAGAAGCCCAGGCAAGTAAGTGGTCTCAGAGAGCCCCCATGCTCCAAGTCAGTCATCCTGAAAGAAGAACAGAGAAGAAAAGGAGATAAAAGGAAGCAAGAAAGAATGACACAGGGAGACCGAGCTTTGAGCAAGGCCCATAGCTGTATTTTCAAAGGGAGCTTATATACCTAAAGTTATGCATAGAGGATAATAGGGGGTGTAAAGTCATTCAAAGTCAGCAGTCTTTGATCCTTATCAAGACCAGGCTTTCTTTTCTGCAAACTTATCTTATACAAATGATTTAGGTGATTTACATCATCTTCTAGCCAGAAGGCCTGTTAACATTTTATGACTCTGATAAAGGTTTGTCAACCATAAGACTTATTTTCTCTAAGAGTAATTATTTTAAAGTTTGGCGCCATCCTCTGAAGGTGTTAGATAAAGTTGCATTCCTATAGGGCAGAGGTGCAGTGAGTTTACAACAAGAAAATAATTTATTACCTTAAGGGTCTAAAGTTGTTAGCACCAAAGCCACTACTTATTTTTTTTAATATACCAACTATATTAATTAGTACACTCCCAAGGACACAATACAGGGGATATGGGAACTTGGCAGCAAGCATTGGCTCAACAGTGAAATCCTCTACTAGTTCTATTCTAACAATTTCTAACTCCCCGAGAGGCTCTATACCATTTGAATATCTTAAGCTTCCCATGCCTTTCGCAATTGGGAGAGTGTAAACAATCGTATGCGTAGCTGTAGGAGTCCGGATAAACCTGTCAGGTAAGTTAGAGAGCCATCTGAGGGCTTTGGATTGAAACACTCCTATTATGCCCAGGAGGCTAATTAACTAGAGCTTTAAGTTGATTTCCCTTAGAGAAAGGTGGTTGGGGATAGCCCCTTGTTAATGTCAGAGGAGTTGGTGAAAGTTGTAAAATAGTAAAACAGACAGATTTTGGTTTTGGGGTAGATGCTCAGGCAGATCCAGGGGGAACCTCGAGTCCTGACTCGCCTTTGCATGTCAGGTCTCTCCGCATGACCTTTGTCATGGGTGGGAACTCCTGTGCTGGCTCCTAGCACTGAAGTTGTTTGCCATTCTCTTCTCCAGTCGACCCCATTCTATCAGACCTCTCCACCATGACCCACCCATCTTGGGTGGCCCCGAAGGTATGGCTTAGTTTCATCGAGTTAGACAAGGCTGTGGTCCTAGTGTGATTAGATTGACTAGTTTTCTGTGAGTATGGTTTCAGTGTGTCTGCCCTCTGATGCCCTCTTGCAACACCTACCGTCTTAATTGGGTTTCTCTTACCTTGGTCATGGGGTATCTCTTCATGGCTGCTCCAGCAAAGCGCAGCCACTGCTCCTTAACTTGGACTAGGGGTATCTCTTCTCCGCCCCCCTCCTGACCTTGAATGTGGAATAGCTATTCTAGGCCCTCCTGCGCCCACACAGCCACTGCTCCTTGGACGTGGGGTTGCTCGTCTCGGCCGCCACTCTTGGCCTCGGTCGTGGGGTAGCTCCTCCCAGCTGCCACTCCTGGCCTCGGGCGTGGGGTAGCTCCTCTAGGCCGTTCCTGCACTGTTGCCACCTGGCACTCTCCGCCACTGCCCCGACATCGGACAAGGGGTAGCTCCTCTCAGCTGCCGCTCCTGACCTCAGACATGGGGTAGCTCCTTTCGGCCATTCCTGCGTCATTGCAGCCTGGCACTCTTGGCTGCTGCCCCTGACCTCAGATGTGGGATAACTCCTCTTGGCCGCTGCCCCTCGGGCATGGGGTCCTCCCAGCTTCTGTCCCTGACCTCGGATGTGGGGTAGCTCCTCTTGGCCATGCTCTGTGCACCGTCGCAGCCACCTGTGCTCTGTGCGCCATTGCAGCAAAAAGACAATCCTAAGAATGGGAGAAAATAACAGCAAATGAAACAACTGACAAAGGAGTAATTTCCAAAATACACAAGCAGCTGATATAACTCAATGCCAGAAAAACAACCAAATCAAAATGTGGGAAAAAGCCCTAAAAAGACATTTCTTCAAAGAAGACATACAGATGGCTAACAAGCACATGAAAAGATGCTCAGCATCACTCATTATTAGAGAAATGCAAATCAAAACTATAATGTGGTATCACCTCGCACTGGTCAAAATGCCATCATCAAAAAGTCTAGAAACAAAAATGCTGGAGAGGGTGTGGAGTAAACGGAATGCTCTTGCACTGTTGGTGGGAATGTGAATTGATACAGCCACTATGGAAGATAGTATGCAGATTCCTTAAAAGCCAGAAATAAAAGAACCATATGACCCAGCAATTTCACACCTAGGTATATACTCTGAGGAAATCAAAATTGAAAAAGACACATTTATCCCATTATTCATTGCAGCACTATTTACAATAGCTAGAACATGGAATCAACCTAGATGGCCATCGACAGATTAATGGATAAAGAAGTTGTGGTACATATACACAATGGAATATTACTCAGCAAATAAAAGGAAGATAACTGAGTCAGTTCTGATGAGGCGGATTAACCTAGAACCTACTATACAAAGTCAGAAAGAGAAAGGTTAAAAAAAAAAAAAAAAAGAAAGAGAAAGGTAAATATAATATTCTAATGCATGTATACAGAATCTAAAAGAATGGTACTCAAGAATTTATTTGCAGGCCAGCAATGGAGCAACAGACGTAGAGAATAGACTTATATACGTATACCAATGGCTGATGAACGTTGAGGTTTGACAGAAAACAAAATTCTGTAAAGCAATTATCCTTCAATTAAAAAATAAATTTAAAAAATGCTAGTGGAGATGATGAAAATCCAGCTGAGCTACTTCAAATCCTAAAAATTGATGCTGTTAAAGAGCTGATTCAATACACCAGGAAATTTGGAAAACTCAGCAATGGCTATAGGACTGGAAATT
Organism: Bos grunniens; assembly: GCF_055505025.1. Taxonomy (NCBI): domain Eukaryota; kingdom Metazoa; phylum Chordata; class Mammalia; order Artiodactyla; family Bovidae; genus Bos; species Bos grunniens. The sequence goes on along the minus strand of NC_141194.1, from coordinate 78,393,648 downwards.
GTCAGTTTTCATTCCAATCCCAATGAAAGGCAATGCCAAAGAATGTTCAAACTACTGCACAATTGCACTCATCTTACACTCTAGCAATGTAATGCTCAAAATTATCCAGGCTATGCTTCAACTGAGAACTTCCAGATGCTCAAGATGGATTTAGAAAAGGCAGAGGAACCAGAGAGCAAATTGCCCACACCCATTGGATCATAGCAAAAGCAAGAGAATTCCAGGAAAAAAAAAAAATCTACTTCTACTTTCTTGACTTCTAAAGCCTTTGACTGTGTGGATCACAACAAACTGCAGAAAATACTTCAAGAGATAGGAATACCAGACCAGCTTACCTGCCTCTTGAGAAACCTACAGGTTTCTCAAGAAACTGTTGCTGAAGAAGCAACAGGTAGAACCAGATATGGAACAATGGATTGGTTCGAAATTCAGAAAAGAGTATATCAAGTCTGTATATTGTAACACTGCTTATTTAACTTATATGCAGATTACATCATGCGAAAGGCCAGACTAGGTGAAGCAGAGGCTGGAATAAATATTATAGGGGAAAATATCAATCATCTCAGGTATGCAGATGACACCACATATATGGCAGAAAATGAAGAGGAACTAAACAGCCTCTTGATAAAAGTAAAAGAGGAAAGTGAAAAAAAAAACTGGCTTAAACCTCAACATTCAAAAAATGAAGATCATGGCATCTGGTCCCATCACTTCATGGAAAATATAAGGGGAAACAACATAAACAGAGACAGACTTTATTTTCTTGGGCTCCAAAATCACAGCAGATTGTGACTGAAGCCATGAAATTTAAAGACACTTACTCCTTGGAAGAAAAGCTATGAGAAACCTAGATAGCATACTAAAAAACAGAGACAAAGGTCTGTCTAGTAAAAGCTATGGCATTTCCAGTAGTCTTGTATGAATGAGAGAGTTGGACTATAAAGAAAGCTGAACACTGAAGAATTGATGCTTTTGAAATGTGGTATTGGAGAAGATTCTTGAGAGTCCCTTGGACTGCAAGGAGATCAGACCAGTCAATCTTAAAGGAAATCCGTCCTGAATATTCATTGAAAGGACTGATGCTGAAGCTGAAGCTCCAACACTTTGGCCACCTGATGCAAAGAACTGACTCATTGGAAAAGTCCCTGATGCTGGGAAAGATTGAAGGCAGTGGGAGAAGGGGACAACAGAGGATGAGATGTTTAGAAGGCATCACTGACTCGATGGACAGGAGTTTGCGCAAGCACCAGGAGTTGGTGATGGACAGTGAAGCCTAGTGAACTGCAGTCCATGGGGTCACAGAGTCAGACCGGACTTAGTGACTGAACAAACTGAACTCTGCATACAAGTTGAATAAGCAGGGTGACAATATACAGCCATGATGTACTCCTCTCCAAATTTTAAACCAGCTTGTTTTTCCATGTTTGGTTCTAACTGTCGCTTCTTGACCTGTATGCAGCTTTCTCAGGTAAGGTGGTCAGGTATTCCCATCTCTTTACAGTTTTCTACATTTTGCTGTGAGCCACACATTCAAAGGCTCTAGTGTAGTGAATGAAGCAGAAGTAGTTGTATTTCTGGAATGCCCTTACTTTTTCCTATCATTCAACACATGTTGGCAATATGATCTCTGGTTACTCTGTCTTTTCTAAATTCACCTCATACATCTGAAAGTTCCCAGTTCACATATTGTTGAAGCCTAGCTTGAAGGATTTAGAGAATTGTCTTGCTAACATGTGAAATGAGTTCAATTGTACTGTTGTTTGAACATTCTTTAGCATTGCTCTTCTTTGGGATCAGAATATAAAATGACCTTTTCCAGTCCTGTGGCCACTGCTGAGTTTTCCAAATTTGCCAGCCTATCAAATTCAGCAGTTTATCAGCATCATCTTTTAGAAGTTGAAATAGCTTAGCTCGAATTACACCATCTCCACTAGCTTTGTTCATAGGAATGATTCCTAAATCCACTTGACTTCACACTCCAGGATGTCTGGTTCTAGGTTAGTGATCACATCATTGTGATTATCTGGCTCATTAAGACTTTTTTTTTTTTTTTGTATTAAGACCTCTACTGTGTATTCTTGCCACCTCTTCTTAATATCTTCTGCTTCTGCTAGGTCTTTGTCATTTCTGTCCTTTATTGTACTCATCTTTGCATGTAATATTCCCTTGATATCTCTAGTTTTCTTGAAGATATCTGTAGTCTTTTGCTTCTTATTGGTTTCATCTATTTTTTTTTTTTTTTGCATTGTTCACTTAAGAATGCTTTCTTATCTTTCCTTCTATTCTTTGGAACTCTCCTTTAAGATAGGTATATCTCTCCTTTTCTACTTTGCCTTTCAGTTCTCCTTTTTTCTCAGCTATTTGTAAGGCCTTCTCAAACCACCATTTTGCCTTGATGCATTTCTTTTTCTTGCAGACACTTTTGGTCACCGCCTCCTATACAATGTTACAAAACTCTGCCCATAGTTCTTCAGGAATTCTCTCTATCAAATCTAATCCCTTGAATCTATTTTCACTTCCATTGTATAATCATAAGGGTTTTGATTTATGTCATACCTGAATGGCCTAGTGGTGTTCCCTATTTTCTTCAACTTAAGCCTGAATTTTGTAATAAGGAGCTCATGATCTGAGCCATGGTCAGCTCCTGGTCTTGCTTTCACTCAATGTATTGAACTGCTCTGTCTTTGGCTGCAAAAATATAATTAATCTAGTTTTGTTATTGATTATCTGGTGAAGTCCATGTGTAGAATTATCTCTTGTTTTGCTGAAAGGGGGTGTTTTCTATGACTAGTGCACTCTATTGGCAAAACTGTGTTAACCTTTGCCCTCCTCATTTTTACTCCAAGGCCAAACTTGCCTGTTACTCCAAGTATCTCTTGATATCCTACCTTTGACTTCCAATCCCCTATGCTAAAAGGACATCATTTTTTGAGTGTTAGTTCTACAAGTTCTTGTAGGTCTTCAAAGAATCTGTCAAAGTCTTCTTTGGTATTAGTTATTGGGGCATAGATTTGGATTACTGTGATGTTGAATGGTTTGACTTCAAACTATCAGAGATCATTCTGACATTTTTTGAGACTGCACCCAGGTACTGCATTTTGCATTCTTTTGTTAACTATGAGGGCTACTCCAATTCTTCTAAGGGATTCTTGCCCACAGTAGTAGATATAATGTTCATCTGAACTAAATTCACCTATACCCATCCATTTGTTCACTGATTCCTAAAATGTAGACGTTCACTCTTGCCATCTCATGTTTGACCACTTCCAACTTACCTTGATTCATGGATGTAACATTGTAGGATACTATGCAATATTGTTCTTTACCATATTGTACTTTACTTTCACTACGAGACACATCCACAACTGGATGTCATTTCCGTTTTGGCTCAGCTTCCTCATTCTTTCTGACACTGTTTCTCCACTCTTCTTCATTAGCAGTTTTGACACCTACAGACCTGGGGGAGTTCATCCTTCAGTGTCAATTCTTTTTGCCTTTTAATGCTGTTCATGGGGTTCTCAAGGCAAGAATGCTGAAGTAGCTTGCCATTCCCTTCTCCAATGGACCACCTCTGTCAGACTTCTCCACCATGACCTGTCCACCTTGTGTGGCCCTGCCTGGCATGGCTCATAGTATCCTTGAGTTACACAATGCTGTGATCCACATGATCATTTTGGTTAGTTTCCTGTGACGCTATAGTCTCTGTGTTAGGCCTGCTGGCAACCTCTTCCAAGAGGATGTAGGCCAAAACTCTGTGCCTCACATGAATGCTTCTGCCAGTGCCGCTGACCTTGTGGCAGGCCACTGTCAACCCATGCCTCTCTCAGAGACTCCCAAACACTCATATGCAAGTCTGAGTCTGTCTGTTATGGGGGTCACTCCTCCTTTCTCCTGGGTCCTGGTATGCACAAGGTTTTGTTTATGCCCTCCTATAGTCTCTGCTTCCCTAATTCTGTGGAAATTCTGTAATCTAGTCCTGCTGATCTTCAAAATCTGGTTCCCTGGGGATTCCCAGTCCCTTTGTCAGAAGTCCAGGTTAAGAAGTGTGTTGTGAGACCTAGAACCTTTGAAACAGTGCAGGAAATTCTTTGGTATAATTGTTCTCCAGTTTGTGGATCCCCTGCCCAATGGCTCTATGGTGGGGTTTATGACAAACTCCACCAAGAGGACTTTTGCCACATGCCATGCCTCCCAGGACTGGTGGTTCTAGTGCCGCTGTCTCCACAACAAGCCACTGTTAACCCATGCCTCCACAGGGGACCCTCAAACACTCACTGGCAGTTCAGAGTCAGTCTCTTGTGGGGGTCACGGCTCCTTTTCTGGGTTCTGGTGCACACAAGGGTTTGTTTGTGCCTTCCAAGAGTCTCTGGCAGGTATGAGGTTTGGTTTTAAGACACTGATGTATATATCAGTCTTATGGACTCTGTGGGAGAGGGAGAGGGTGGGGAGATTTGGGAGAATGACATTGAAACATGTATAATATCATGTATGAAATGAGTCGCCAGTCCAGGTTCGATGCATGATACTGGATGCTTGGGGCTGGTGCACTGGGACGACCCAGAAGGAGGGTATGGGGAGGGAGGAGGGAGGAGGGTTCAGGATAGGGAACACAGGTATACCTGTGGTGGATTCATTTCGATATTTGGCAAAACTAATACAATATTGTAAAGTTATAAATAAGATAAAATTTGAAAAAAAAAAAAAAAGAGTGATTGTGTTACTCCTACAATCTTGTTGTGTCTTCTCCTTTGTCCTTGGAAGTGGAGTATTTTTTATTGGTGGGTTCCAACATCCTCTGATGGATGATTGTTCAGCAACAAGTTGTGATTTTGGTGTTCTCACAGAAGATGAGCGTATGTCCTACTACTTTACTATCTTTGAAGTCAGTAAGCTATGTATGTACTTATTCCCATTCTATGATTTGTTCTCGTGTAGTTTAGTAACTCTTCTCTGCTGATTTATTTATTTTTGTTTGTTTCTTCCATTATAGTTTGTTAATTTTCTTTAGTATCACACTTGTTTTCTATTCTTTTTTTTTTTTTATTTTGGGGGTAACTATTGTAGATTTTTTGATTTGTGGTTCCTATTGGGAATGACACAGATGACCATGATTGTGTGATCACTCACCTAGATCCAGACATCCTGGGATGCAAAGCCAAGTGGGCCTTAGGAAGCATCACTACACACAAAGCTAGTGGAGGTGATGGAATTACAACTGAGCTATTTCAAACCCTAGAAGATTATGGTGATAAAGTGCTGCACTCAATACGCCAGCAAATTTGGAAACCTTAGCAGCAGCCACAGGGCTGAAAAAGGTCAGTTTTTATTCTGATCCCAAAGAAAGGCAATGCCAAAGAATGCTTCAAACTACCAAGCAATTGCATTCAACTCACATGCTAGCAAAGAAATGCTCAAAATTCTCCAATCCAGGCTTCAACAGTATGTGAACCAAGAGCTTCCAGGTGTTAAAGCTGGATTTAGAAAAGCAGAGGAACCAGAGATAAAATTGCCAACATCTATTGGATCATAGGAAAAGCAACAGAATTACAGAACAACATATACTTCTGCTTCATTGACTACATTAAAGCCTTTGACTGTGTGGATCACAACAAACTGTGGAAAATTGAACATTAAGAGATGGGAATACCAGATCACCTTACCTGCCTCCCGAGAAATCTGTATGCAGGTCAAGAAACATTAGTTAGAATTGGACATAGCACAACGAACTGGTTCAAAATTGGGAAAGGAATATGTCAAGGCTGTGTATTGTCACTCTGCTTATTTAACTTATATGCAGAGTACATCACACAAAATGCCGGGATGGATGTTGCAGCAGCTGAAATCAAGATTGAAAGGTAAAATACCAATAAATACCCTCTGATATGTAGATGACACCACCTTATGGACGAAAACGAAGACGAACTAAAAAGCCTCTTGATGAAAGTTAAAGAAGAGAGTGAAAAAGCTGGCTTAAATTGCATCATTCAAAAAACTAAGATCTTAACATCTGCCCCCATCACTTCATGGCAAATAGATGAGGAAAAAGTGGAAACAGTGACAGATCTTGTTTTCTTGGGTTCCAAAATCACTGGAGATGGTGGCTGCAGCCATGAAATTAAAATATACCTGCTCCTTGGAAGAAAAGCTATGGTAAACCTAGAGAGTATATTAAAAAGCAGAAACATCACTTTGCCAACCAAGATCTGTATAGTCAAAGCTGTGCTTTTTCCAGTAGTCATGTATGGATGTGAGAGTTATACCTGAGCTCCAAAGAATTGATGCTTTTGAATTGTGGTTTTGGAGAACACTCTTCAGAGTCCCTGGGACTGCAAGGAGATCCAACCAGTCCATACTAAAGAAAATCAATCTTGAATATTCATTGGACGGACTGATGCTGAAGCTGAAGTTCCAATACTTTGGCCACATAATGTGAAGAACTGACTCATTTGAAAAGACCCTGTTGCTGGGAAAGATTGAAGGCAGGAGGAGAAGGAGACGACAGAAGATGAGACTGTTGGGTGGCATCATCGCCTTGATGGACATGAATTTGAGAAAGCTCTGGGCATTGGATGATGGACATGGAAGTCTGGCTTGTTGAAGTCCAAAGGGTTGCAAAGAGTCAGACACAACTGAGGACTGAACAACAAATGGTGCTCACATAATTGACTTACAACTAAATCTACTTGTTCTATGGTATTCATTATTTAGGTTCAATTACACGTGAAGAGATCTATGTTTTTTACTGCTCTGCCCCTTTTTTGTTTATTGTTATTATTAATAATTTTTCTGTCTGGATGATCTGCCGATTGGTGTGAGTGGGATATTGACATCTTCCATTATTATTGTGTTACTGTTGATTTTCCCTTTTACGTCTGTTAGTATTTACCTTATGTATTGAGATGCTCCTATATTGGGTGCATATGTATTATAATTATTATATCTTCTTGGATTGATCCCTGGTCAATATGTTGTGTCCTTCCTTGTCTCTTGTAAGTCTTTATTTTAAAGTCTATTTTTTTTTTTTTTTTTCTGATATGAGTATTGTTACCCTGCTTTCTTTTGATTTCCGTTTTCTGGGAATATCTTTTTCAAGCAACTCACTTTCAGTCTCTAGGTCTGAAATGAGTGTTTTGTAGACAACATATGTAGGTGTCTTGTTTTTGTATCCATCCAGCTAGTCTGGGTCTTTTGGTTGAACCATTTAATCCATTTCCATTTAAGGTAATTATTGATATATATGATCCTATTACCATTTACTTCATTGTTTTGTGTTTGGTTTTGTAGGACCTTTCCTTTTCTTGTGTTTCCTGCCTAGAGAATTTCCTTTAATATCTGTTGTAATGCTGGTTTTGCAATGCTGAATTCTCTTAGCTTATGCTTGTCTCTAAAGTTTTGAATTCTCTGTTAAATCTGAATGAAATTGTTGCTAGGGAGGGTAAACTTGGTTGTAGACTTTTTTCTTTTTTTCCCTTTCTTTATTTTAAGTATATCCTGCTACTTTCTTCTGGTCTGCAGAATTTCTGCTGAAAGATCAGCTGTTAACCTTATGAGACTTTCTTTGTATGTTTATTATTGCTTTTCCCTTGCTGCTTTTAGTATTTTTTTTGTGTGTGTTTAATTTTTGTTAGTTTGATTGCTTTGTGTTTTGGTGTATATCTCCTTAGGTTTATTCTGTGTGGGAGTCTCTGGGCTTCCTCGTCTTGGGTGGCTATTTCCTTTCCAATATTAAGGAAGTTTTTTTTTACAATAATATCCTCAGGGATTTTATCATACACTTTATTTTTCTATTCTTCTGGGACTCCTATAATTCAAATGTTGGTGTACTTAATGTTACCCTAGAAGTCTCTGAGAAATTATTCATTTCTTTTCATTCTTTTTTTCTTTATTCTGCTCTGCTTCAGTTATTTCCATCATTCTATTTTCTAGCTCACCTGTCCTTTCTTCTGAGTCAGTTATTCTGCTATCAGTTCTCTCTAGTGTATTTTTCATCTCAGTTATTGTTTTGTTAATTGCTGACTGCCTGTTCCTTAATTTTTCTAGGTTCTTGTAAAATATTTCTTGTAGCTTCTTGTTCTGTGCATCCATACTATTTGTGTGTTTGTCTCCATTCTATTTCTGAGGTTTTGTACCAACTTTACTACCATTAATCTGAATTATTTCTCCAGTTAGACTTTCTATTTCCAGTTCCTTTGTTTAATCTTATAGGTTTTAACCTTGCTCCTTAATCTGTTGCATGTTTCTCTTTCTTCTCATTATGTTTAACTTATTGTGTTTAAGTCAGTTCAGTTCAGTCGCTCAGTCATGTCCAACTGTTTGTTAACCCATGGACTGCAGCAGGCCAGGCTTTCCTGTCCATCGCCAACTCCCAGAGCTTGCTCAAACTCATGCCATTGAGTCACTGATGCCCTCCAACCATCTCATCCTCTGTTGTCTCCTTCTCCTCCTGCCTTCAATCTTTCCCAGCATCAGGGTCTTTTCCAGTGAGTCAGTTCTTTGCATCAGGTGGCCAAAGTATTGGAGATTCAGCTTCAGCATCATTCCTTCCAATGAAAATTCAGGATGGATTTCCTTTAGGGTTGACTGGTTTGATCTTGTATTCCAAAGGACTTTCAAGAGTCTTCTCCAACACCACAGTTCAAAGGCATCAGTTCTTCAGTGCTCAGCTTTCTTTACAGTCCAATTCTCACATCCACACACAACTACTGGAAAAATCATAGCTTTGACAGGACAGAACTTTGTTGGCAAAGTAATGTCTCTGTTTTTTAATATACTGTCAAGGTTGGTCATAGTTTTCCTTCCAAGAAACAAGCATCTTTCAATTTTATGGCTGCAATCAACATCTGATGTGATTTTGGACCCCAAGAAAATAAAGTCTCTCACTGTTTCCATTGTTTCCCTATCTATTTGCCATGAAGTGAAGGGACTAGATGTCATGAACTTCAATTTTTGAATAATGAGTTTTAAGCCAGCTTTTTCACTCTCTTCTTTTACTTTCATCAAGAGGCTCTTTAGTTCCTCTTCACTTTGTACCATAAGGGAGGTATTCTGTATAATCTGAGGTTATTGATATTTCTCCTGGCAATCATGACTCCAGCTGTGCTTCATCCAGCCCAACATTTCACATGTTGTAGTTAGCATATTAGTTAAATAAGCAGGGTGGCTGTATACAGCCTTGACATACTCCTTTCCCAATTTGTAACCAGCCCATTGTTCCATGTCCAGTTCTAACTGTTGCTTCTTGACCTGCATACAGATTTCTCAGGAAGCAGGTAAAGTGGTCTGATATTCCCATCTCTTGAAAAATTTTCCACAGTTGGCTGTGATTCATACAATCAAAGGCTTTGGCATAGTCAATAAAACAGATGTAGATATTTTTCAGGAACTCTCTTCTTTTTCAATGATTTAGGGGATTTTTGGCAATTTGATCTTTGGTTCTTCTGCCTTTTCTAAATTCAGCTTGAACATCTGGAAGTTCTCAGTTCATGAACTTTTGAAGTCTGGCTTGGAGAATTATGAGCATTGCTTTCCTAGAGTGTGAGATGAATACAATTGTGTGATAGTTTGAACATTCTTTGGCATTGCCTTTCTTTGGAATTGGAATGAAAAGTGATCTTTTCCAGTGCTGTGGCCACTGCTGAGTTTTCCAAATTTGCTGGCATATTGAGTGCAGCACTTTCATAGCATCATCTTTCAGGATTTGAAATAGCTCAACTGGAATTCCATCACCTCTACTAGCTTTGTTCATAGTGATGCTTCCTAAAGCCCACTTAACTTCACATTCCAGAGTATCTGGCTCTAGGTCAGTGATCACACCATCATGATTATCTGGGTCATGAAGTTTTGTTTTTTTTTTTTGTATAGTTCTGTGTATTCTTGCCACCTCTTCTTAATATCTTCTGCTTTTGTTAAGTCCATACCATTTCTGTCCTTTATTGTGCTCACCTTTGCATGGAATATTCCCTTGGTATCTCTAATTTTCTTGAAGAGATCTCTAGTATTTCCCATTCTATTGTTTTCATCTTTTCCATTGACCATGTAGGAAGGCTTTCTTATCTCTCCTTGTTGTTCTTTGGAACTCTGCATTCAAATGGGTATATCTTTCCTTTCTCCTTTGCCTTTAGCTTTTCTTCTTTGCTCAGCTATTTGTAAGGCCTCCTCAGACAACCATTTTGCCTTTTTGCATTGCTTTATCTTGGGGATGCTCTTGATCACTGCCTCCTGTACAATGTCATGAATCTCCATCCATAGCTCTTCAGGCAGTCTGTCTATCTGACTAATCCCCTGTATCTATTTGTCACTTCCACTGTATAATCAAGGAATTTGGTTTATCTCATACCTGAATGGCCTAGGGGTTTTTTCTACTTTATTCAATGTATGTCTGAATTTTTCAATAAGGAGCTTATGATCTGAGCCACAGTCAGCTCCTGATCTTGTTTTTGCTGACTGTATAGTGCTTTTCCATCTTTGGCTGTAAAGAATCTAATCAACCTGATTTTCGTAATGACCATTTAGTGATCTCCATGTGTTGAGTCATCCCGTGTGTTGTGTTTGGGATCTAATTTTCTGCAAGGTTATATTTCCTCTTATTTGTTGTGTCAGCTTCCAGTGGGTGGGTTTGGACCTATGCCTTGTGAAGACTTCCTGGTGGAGGGGATGGTTGCCTGTGTTCTGATGGGTGGAGCTGGATCTTTTTTCCTCTGTTGGGCAGTGCTGTATCTAGTGGTATGTTTTGGCATTTCTGTGCATTTACTATGGCTTTAGGCATCATGTCTACTAATGGGTGGGGTTGTGTTACTGTTTGGCTAGTTGTTTGGTGTGAGGTCCAGCACTGGAGCTTGTTAGCCATTGGGTAGAGACTGGCCTTGATGTTGAGATGGAGGCCTTAGAAGGAGGTCTCACTGATTAATATTCCATGGGGTTGGGAGTTCTCTGGTGGGCAAACATTCTTGATTTGAGCCTCCCAGTTCTGAGATTCAGGTATGATTCCTGACTGGAGCACCAAGGCTCTGTAGACCACACAACACAGAAGAGAAGGGGAGAAAAAGATAAAACAAACAGAAACAAAACAGACAGAAAGAATTCCAATACAAATGATAAAAGCAAAACTAAAGAGACAAAAACACACAAATAAACACAGACAGACACTCACAAAAAAGTAAATAAAAGGAAATTAAAAAGACGAAAGCCATCAAACCTATGAACCAGCCCATAAATGAAAACAAACAATAGAAATTAAATATCAAAAACACAAATCCAAGAGCAGATCAGTTAGACAACACAAACAAAAATAAGGTAAAGGACACATTAAAAAAAACATGGAGACATAATCAAAAGAAAAGAAAATTGTAAAAACAAAAGAAGGATGAAAACAAATGGAAAAAATACAAAGATCAAAGTAAAGTAAAAATATAGAAATACAAAATATTGTTAAAAATAAGATAAAAACAACACAAAAGAAAAAGCAAAACATGGAAAAATTGCAATATAATGAAAAAGTCCAGTAGAAATAGGAAAAATAATTTAAAAATATTTTTAAAACAAAATCAGAAAGAAATAACAAATAAAAATAAGAATAATAAAGAACAATAACAAAAAAATTAAAATGAAGAAAATACGTATAGAGAGAATAGTAGTAAGAATATTTTCCTGTGGCCTCAGCTTTAAGTGAGTACTGTCACAGTGTGCTTAGTCGCTCAGTCATGTCTGACTCTTGTGACCCCATAGAGTGTAGCCTGGTAGGCTTCTCTCTTCATGGGATTCTCCAGGCAAGAGTAGTGGAGGGAGTTGCCATTTCCTTCTCCAGGGGATCTCTCCAATCCAGGAACTGAACCCGGGTCTTCTGCTTTGCAGGCGTATTCTTTACCAACTGAGTTATGAGGGAAGAATTCCAGTCAATCTGCCTACCAAGGAAGTTCTCCAATATTTCTAGGAAGGTCTCTGGACCTGCTGTGGGCACTGTGGGGCCATTTCATACTTTAATCTTGCTTTACTCCAGCTCTATTTGCTTCCAAAGTCCACAATTGTCCCCAAAGTCCACAGCCTCATGTGTGGGAACACTTGTTATCTATTCAGATATTTCAGAGATGCATGGTTTACCAAGATAATTGTGAGTATTTAATCTGCTGCTCCTGCAGGTACATGAGATAATTCCCTTCATTTTCTCTGGTCACATAGTCCCTGTAGCTCAACTTTGGTTTTGGCCCTGCCTCTGCTTATATGTTGCCCTCTACCAACTGTTCCCTGCTTAGAGAATAGGAGGCAAAACAGCAGTTGATTAGGGCTCACTTGCTTGCTCAGGCTCAGGGGAGAGGGATGGATATAGCAGATACATTTGGGATGCGTGGTGAATGCCTGCAGGATCAGAGGCTTTCAGGAAGTTGCTATAGCCTGAAGTGGGCCATATGTTCTACTGAGGGAGTTGGTCCCAGTTCACAGAACTCTCAGCAATGCCAGGCTGCATAGGCTCCAGGGAGGATGTGGCCAGTGATCTATGCTTTCTCACAGCTTGATGGCAGCAGGGGCAGACATCACACCCATCCATGAGGCTGGAGACAACAGCCACTGCTCATACCACCTCTACATCTCATGTAGGTAGTGCCCTGCCATCGGTGAGTGCGTGAAGTTGGAAACTTCTTGGCTGGTATAACCCTCTCCTCTCATATCCAAAAACAATAATCTCTCGCCTCTCTGGCAAGACTAGACTGTTTCCTGGACTCCCTCATCTGTGTCCTATTAGCCCCCTCAGACTGTCTTCATGGCAGTCAATCCCAGTCCTCTCCTTGGGATCTGATCTCCAAAGCTTGAACCTTAACAGCTAGCCCCAACCACAGAGGGCATGCAGACAAGCACCTCAACCTGCGGGTGCTGGTTAGTGCTGATGATCTCTGGGCTTATTCCTCCACACACCTGTTGCTGCACTTTCCTCTAAGGCTCTGAAGCTATCTTTGTCCCTGCCAAGAGGGGACTTCCTCCAGTGTGAAAACTTTTCCTGCTTCATGGCTCTGTTCCAGAGATGCAGATACTGTCCTGATTCATATTTATCTTTATATTCTTATTCCTTTGGCCCTACCCCATTATATGGAAATTAGCTTGCCTTTTTGGAAGTCTGAGGTCTTCTGCCAGCATTCAGTAGGTGTTCTGTAGGAATTGTTCCACATGTAGATGCATTTTTAATGTATTTTTGGGGAGGAAGTTGATCTCCGCATCTTACTGGCCCTCTGTCTTGAAGGTTATCCCTTTTTTGTGTTTTTGATAGCATATTTTACTTTTTTCTTGTTTATCCCTTCCCTGTTTATTATTGCTACAATTGCTTTTGCCATTTTTTTTGTATTTTAATTTTCATACTACCTATTTAAGTCATTGATCATCAACCCTTACTATACATTTGCCTTTTCTTATGGGATCTTTCTTATAGCCTCAGTTATACAAGAGTATTCTGGCTGGTTTCCAATTAGCTTGCAGTGAGAATTTTTCCACATGTAGGTGTTTTTGATGTGTTCATGGGAGGAGGTGAATTTTACGTGATCCCACTCTGCCATCTTGATCAATCTCTCATTACCGATAACTCTTAATTTTAAAAATACGAGGTATATGTCATTGAGTATGTTATGTCTCTCAGTTCAAACAAATTGATGGAAGGAACTTAAATTCTGCATGAATTAATTTATAATTTTCCTGCCACCTTCATAATTCTAATTGTGAGTTAATAGCTACTTTTTCAGTACATCTAACCTCAGTATGACATATTTCTGCAATCTATTTTTTTTTCTTTTTTGATTAAGGATAAATCCTTCAACTCTATATTCTACTGAAGAGCCCAAGAATCTGTAGAAACAGTAACTCAGTTCTCCAAGATCTATACTTTTTATCTAGTCTTTTAATTTATTTATACTGCTAACATAGATTCCACTAATATTTTAGTCCTTTTTGATATACATTGTAATAAATCTTTTGTACCTAAAAATTGCATTTTCAATTGACTGCTAATATCAGACTTATGGAAGATGTTATGTATATTAAAAAATATGTATTTCACTAGGACAATATGCTGTATTCAATTCTTTCAAATCAGAGTAGTTCTAGGTATCTTTAAGCAAGCTGATTTTTTAAATTTATTTATTTATTGAAAGATAATTGCTTTACAGAATTGTGTTGTTTTCTGTCTTGAAATTTATAAAGTGGATAATCATAAATATAAGTTGAAAAAGCTTACTTTGGCTGAATTTTGTATTATGATTTTGAATAACTGTCCTAATATAATATACTATTCTCGAGATTTTTTTTTTTATTTTCAGCTTACCATGACAGTAAACTGCAGACAAGTAGACAGTAAACAAGTATGACATTTTTATGCAGTAATTTTGATGCAATTGTTTAACTCTAGTACAAACATGAAACCAGTAAGTTTTTTTCTTTAAAAACATTACCATATTAAATTTGAAGAGAAAATATTATCACATGCCCTTGAACTTGCCTTGCCCTAAGACTGGGTGTAGTTTAGGTACCATATGGCACATAAAGCACATACCACCTAGAGACATATAACTAGCATGTTTGCTGATCATAGAAAGGCTTATCAAACACTCTAAGCAAACTCTCCTTATTCTGTTAGAGTTCAGTAGTATCAAATAATTTCCTTTATTTCTCCCAAAGCCATCTGCAAAATCTTTTTTTTTTTTTTTTTTACATTTTTAAACAGGGAGTTCATTTGGGAAGAAAAAAATAACAAAGTAAATACCACAAGTAGATATTTTCCTGTAAAATTATTTTAAAAGATGAATTTTAATATTCTTCTAGAATATAAGCAATAAAGAAAACTAATAGTTTCTCTATAAAAGAACCAAAATCAGATAGTTTCATATTTCTCTGCAACAGCAAACACTTATGTGTAAAGACAAACAGAAAGCTATTTTCAAATGAGCAAAGGTTTTGTGAATATACTACTCCCATGGTCCTTTTAAAAATAATTACTCAAACCTTTCAAATTGAATGAAAAATTGATTAAGAATTAATGAGTCAAAAAAGTGGTATAAAAGGATATCTACTGAATCAAACTCAATGAATCACAAAAGATTAAATATAAATTATATTGGGCTTCCCTGGTAGCTCAGCTGGTAAAGAATCCATCTGCAGTGCAGGAGACACCAGTTCAATTCCTGGGTCAGGAAGTTCCTGTGAAGAAGGGATAGGCTACCCATTCCAGTACTCTTAGGCCTCCCTGGTGGTTCAGACAGTAAAGAATCCTCTTGCAATGCAGGAGAGCTCGGTTCAATCCCTGGATTTGTAAGAACCCTTGGAGGAGGGTGTGGCAACCCATTCCAGTATTCTCGCCTGGAGAATCCCCATGGAGAGAAGAGCCTGGTGAATTACAGTCTATGGGTCACAAAGAGTCAGACACAACTGAGTGACTAAGCACAACACAGCATAAATTATAGTATTAATATATCAAAAATAAATGCATCTTTAAATATTTTTGAAAATAAAGAGTTATGTGCTAAATTAAATATTTGTTCCCAAATCTGTCTATACTCCCTGACTGAATGAACAGAACTCAGAAAATGGGGAGGGCAGAGTAGAAACAAAGTTACTCTAAATTAGTCATGATAATATATTTGGTAATGACATCTTAAATGCTTACCTTCCAAGTGAGTTGCTATCCAGGTATTTTCTACACTAAAACAACTTTTGAATTTAAAATAAAATGCATTTTAAAGGACTGGAATCAAGTTTTGATGGCTTTTAATCTAATATATTGGGTTTCCCAGATGGCTCAGCCTCCATGTGTTCATGGTTTTGTTACAGTTTCCCCACCCCCTTTGTGTGCATGTGTGCTATGTCGCTTCAGTCATGTCCAGCTCTTTGCAACCCAGTGGACAGTAGACCACCAGACTCCTCTGTCCATGGGATTCTCCAGACAAGAATACTGGTGTGGGTTGCCATGCACTCCTCCAGGTAATCTTCCCAACCCAGGAATCAAAGTCTCATCTTTTGTCTCCTGCATTGATAGGGGAGCTGTTTACCACTAGAGCTACCTGGGAAGCCCTCCGTCCCCCTCCCCAATTGATTCCTAACCTCAGCATTGTGGTCAGAAAAGATGCTTGATATGATATCAATTTTCTTAAATTTACCAGGGTTTGCTTTGTGGCCCAAATAGTCTTTTCTGTAGAATGTTCCATGTGCATTTGTGAATAAAGTGTATTCTGCTGCTTTGGGATGGAATTACCTATAGATATAAATTAGGTCTTTTTGGTCTAATGTGTCATTTAAGGTTTGTGTTTCCTTGTGAATTTTCAGTCTGGGTGATCTGTCCATTGGGGTAAGTAGGGTGTTTTAAATTTCTCAACAATATATTGTCACTGTCATTTTCCTCTTTTACAGCTGTTAGTATTGGCCTTATATATCAAAGTGCTCCTATATTGGGTGCATGAATATTTAGAATTGTTATATCTTCTTCTTGGATTGATCCCTTGATTATTATGTAATGCTATTCCTTTTGTCTTGTAATAGTCTTTATTTTAAAGTCTATTTTGCCTAATATAAGTATTGCTATATCAGGTGGCTATTTCTCATGTTAGTGAAGTTTTCAGCTATAATCTCTTCAAATATTTAATCAGACTCTTTCTCCTCTTCTTCTGGGGCTCCTATAATTTGAAGGTTGGTGCATTTTTTGTTATCCCAGAGGCTTATGGAACTGTTCTCATTTCTTTTCATTCTTTTGTTCTTTATTCTGTTTTGCAGCAGTGATTTCCACCACTGTCTTCCAAATCACTTATTCATTCTTCTCCCTCAGTTATTCTGCTATTGGTTTCTTCCAGTGTATTTTTCATCTCTGTTTGTTCTTTAAATGCTCAATCTCCTTGCTAGACATTGCTTTTATATTCTTTATGTGTGCCTCCAATTTTTCCCTGAGATTTTGAATCATCTTTACTCTCACTATTCTGAATTATTTTTCAGGTAGATTGCCTAAATCCTTTTCAGTTAGTTGTTCCTGTAGGTCTTTATCTTGTTACTTCATTTGAAAAATATTTCTCTGTTGTCTCATTTTGTGTAACTTTCTGTGATTGTGGTCTTCTTTCCAAGGATTCTCGGTGGTATTTCCTCTTGTTTCTGGTGTTTGCTCCCTGGTGGATGAGGTTGGTTCAGGTATTGTGCAGGCTTTCTGATGTTAGACATTGTGAATGGAGTTTCTGGTGAATGGAGCTGAGTCTTCTCCCTCTAATTGGCAGGGCCATGTCACAGGGTATGCTATGACATGGCTGCATGCTCAAAAAGACTTTAGGCAGCCTGTCTTCTGATTCATGTGGTCTTGTTCTTATATTGTTTTCTCATTGGCTTAGACTTTCCACCACAAGAACCTTTGGCTGTTATGTGGGTTTGGATTTTGGTGCTGAAATGTGGACCTCTGGAAGAACTCACTTTGATTAATATTCCCTGGGGCTTCTGCTGCCAGTGTCCTTGCCCTCATAGTAAGATATAGTCAAGCTTTGCCTCCCCAGGAGAACGACCCCCCTCCCCCAAGACCCATAGGTAAGTGTAGCCCTGGTTTGTATGGAGAAACTTCTTTTTGCTGGGTCTCAGTTCATGTAAGACCATGTGTGCACCCTCCAAAAATGGAGACTTTGCTTTTCCCAGCCCTGTGGAGGTCCTATATTCACTGGCCTTCAAGGCTAAATGCTCTTTAGATTTTTCTTTCTATTGACAGGCACTTATTCTGTCTTGGGGGGTATTTTTATGTGAGAATATCTTTGTGTAGCCTGCATGGGTTTAATATTTTTTGGTGCAAAGTTGTTTTTTGGATAGATGTCTGCCATCTCTTTTCTCAGTGTATTTTGGCCATTATCCCCTTGATAGGAAGTGTGACTGATGTGGTCACCAGAGCTTGTACTGGATACTGACCAGGACCTCCTGTTTGCTCTTTGATTGTCCCTTACCTGTCATAGGTGTGGTCTGCTCCCTAGTTATTGAAGTAGAGTCCCCCAGACCTGTTTCTTAGTTGTGTTTCTGATCTGTGGTATGAGGTAGGTGGTATTGGGCCACTACCACTGGGAGGGAAGCCACTGAGTATTCCTCCACTGCAACTGTTCACCTGTGGGTGTCCTCTGTTGTGTCGTCTTTCACTTGTTGAGCAAGCTATCACATTATACTGTTGTTGGACTTTTCTTGGGCCCACCTTAACTAGGTATGCCAGCAGTTGGCCCTGGTATTTCTCAGAAGTTTGCAGCAAGCAACAAACGTAGGTCCAATGAAGTTAGGTCCCAAGATTCCAGTAATCATGGATATATACCTGCTGTGGGCACTATGGATGTAGCTCAGTTTCTGACCTGACCAAACTCCCATGTGTATTTGCCCACAAGACTACAGTTGCTAAAGCTAGACATGCCTTGGCTGCAGGAGAAATTATTTTTGGTTAAGATGTTCAGTAGTCTCTGACTTACAAAGTAGGTCATGAAGATGTTGATTTACAATTTGCACAGCTACAGGGAGAGATCTCAGCTTCTTTTCCTTAGTTGCATGGCCCCTGGGGCTCATCTGTTATCAGCACCACTTCCTCATGTGAACCATCCACAAGAATTTTCTCTGGATGCTGCCCTGTTGAAGAAGCTGTGTGGAGATGGCAGAGGCTGGTGTTGTGGCTGCCCTATTGGGGACAGGGCATGCAGAGCAGCCAATAACCACAAGAGTGAGAGAGATAGCCCTGGTGCATGCCCTGCCTAATGCTTACTGAGGCAGGGGTTGGTGTGTGGGTAGAGAGGCTGCAATGGCAGTCCCACCCCTTGTGCATCAGTCAACAAAAGTTTTGCTTCTATGGAAGTCTAGGTTTCCTCCACAAGCATTCTGTGATCACATTTTCCCAAGAAATAATGATGTGAGTTTATGAAAAGAAAATAGACTTTGGAGTTAGATTTTAATTCAAGTCCATAATCTTGGGAAAAATAACCTTTTTGAATCTCAATTTCGTTATTTGAAACTGTGACGATGCTACCATACTCAACTGTCATTGTGGGGACTAACATCTCACTATGTGAAAAGCCCCTAAAGGTATCTATCTTTATTGTTTATTCCTTACAGAATTTAGTAACATTAAACAGGTTCTTCATTCATTTTTAGCTCTTTAATAATACAAATGATGCCAGATTAGTGAAATATGCTCACTCTGAGGGTGATATATATTCATTAAAGTCATAATATTTGTTTCAGACTAACTGAAGAAGATACTTTTAAGATCTTAGCTTGAAATCTGTTTTCATATCAAAAGGATACCTGTAGAATTGCATTAAGTTATACAGTGAAGATTTTAAGATAGACACTGCCACTCTAGAGAAGATCTACAAAAGAATAATTAAGATGCTGAGGGTTGTGAAGCCCCTGCTTTACAGGAATAAAAAAAATGGGTTATTTTTTCACAGGAGACATAGAACTGTCTTCAAATATTTGATGAGGTATAAAACATGGAAAGACTGGAAAGGCCAGTTTTCATTCTATTTCCAAAGAAAAGCAGTGTCAACATGTTCAAACAACGGTACAATTGTGCTCATTTCACATGTTAGCAAGGTAAAGCTCAAAATCCTCCAAGCTAGGCTTTAACCCCCTTCATGCCTCACTGCCTTGTAGTGACGAAGGGGCTTACACAACTAAATGAAGCTATGAGCCATGCCATGTGTGGTCACCTAAGACTGACGGGTTATTGTGGAGAGTTCTGACAAAACATGATCCACTGGAGGAAGGAATGGCAAACCACTCCAGTATACTTGCCATGAGAACTTCATGAACTGCATAAAAAGGCAAAAGAATATGACACCGAAAGTTGAGCTCCTCAGGTTGGAAGGTATCCAATATGCTACTGGGGAAGAAGGGAGGACTACTACCAATAACTCCAGAAGAATGAAGTAGCTGGGGCAAAGAATAAACAATGCTCAGTTATGGATCTAACATGATGAAAGTGAAATCCAGTGCTCTAAAGATCAATATTGTATAGGAACCTGGAAAGTTAGATCCATGAATCAAGGTAAATTGTATGTGGTTAAGTAGGAGATGGCAAGAGTAAACATCTACATCCTAGGAATCCGTGAACTAAAATGGACGGCAATGAGTGAATTTAATTCAAATGACCATTAAATCCACTAATGTGGGCAAGACTCATGTCTGACTCGATGGACATGAGTTTGAGCAAGCTCCAGGAGTTGGTGATGGACAAGGAATCCTGGCATGCTGCAGTTCCTGGGGTTGCAAAGAGTCAGACACGACTGAGCTACTGAACTAAATTGTACTGTGAGCAAGAATCATGTAGAAGAAATGGAATAGCCCTCATAATCAACAAAAGAGTTCGAAGTGCAGTGCTTGGGTGCAACCTTAAAAACAACAGAATAATTTTAAATCATTTCCAAGGCAAACCACTCAACATTACAGTAATCCAAGTTTGTGGGCCAACCACCAATGCTGAAGAAATTGAAATTGATCCATTTTATGTAGACCTAGAAGACCTCCTAGATCTAACACCAAAAAAAAAAAAAAGAAAAAGATGTTTTATTCATCATAGTGGGTTGGAATGCAAAAGTAGAAAGTAAAGAGATACAAGGAGTAATTGACAAGTTTGGCCTTGGAGTACAAAATGAAGCAGAGGAAAGGCTAACAGAATTCTGCCAAGAGAATGCTCTGGTCATAACACACACCTTCTTCCAAATATATAAGAGACAACTTTACACATGGACATCACAAATGGTCAACACTGAAATGAGATTGAGTACATTCTTTGCAGCCAAAGATGGAGAAGTATATACAGTCATCAAAAACAAGACCTGGAACTGACTATGGCTCAGATCATCAGCTCCTCATAACAAAATTCAGACTTAAACTAAAGAAAGTAGGGGAAATCACTAGGCCAGATGGGTATGGCTTAAATCAATCCCTTATGATTATGCAGTGGAGGTAATGAATGGATTCAATGGATTAAATATAGTAAACAGAGAACCTGAAAAAATATGAACAGAAGTCCATAATATTGTACAGGAGACAGGGAGCAAAGCCCTCCCCTTCCGTCCCCCCAAAAAAAGACATGAAAAGAAGGAAAAGTGGTTGTTTAAGGAGGCTTTACAGATAGCTGAGGAAAGAAGAGATGTGAAAAGTAAGGGAGAAAAGGAAAGGTACCCCCAACTATATGCAGAGTTCCAGAGAATAGCAAGGAGAGACTAGAAGGCCTTCTTCAATGAACAATGCAGAGAAATAATGAATCGCCAGTCCAGGTTCGATGCAGGATACAGGAAGCTTGGGGCTGGTGCACTGGGATGACCCAGAGGGATGGTATGGGGAGGGAGGTGGGAGGGGGGTTCAGGAAGGGGAACACGTGTACACTTGTGGCGGATGCATGTTGATGTATGGCAAAACCAATACAATATTGTAAAGTAAAATAAATAAATAAAAATAAAATAATTATTTAAAAAAATAGAGGAAAACAAGAGAAAGGGAAAGACGAGAGTTCTCTTAAAGAATATTGGAAATAGCAAAGGAACATTTCATCTGAAGATGGGCAGAATAAAGACAGAAACGTTGAAGACCTAATAAAAGCAGAAGAGATCAAGAAGAGATGGTAAGAATACACAGAAGAACTATACAAAAAAATATTTTAATGACCTCGATAATCACAATGGTGTAGTCTCTCACTCAGAGTCAGACATTCTGGAGTGTGAAGTCAAGGGGGCCTTAGGAAGCACTGCTGCCAATAAAGTTAGTGGAGGTGATGGAATTCCAGCTGAGCTAATTAAACTCCTAAAAATTATGCTACTGAAGTGCTGCACTCAATATGTCAACAAATTTGGAAAATGCAGCGGTGGCCACATGACTGGAAAATGTCAATCCTCATCCCAATTCCCAAGAAGGGCAGTACTAAAGAGTATTCATACATCCAGACAATTGCACTCATCTCCCATGCTAGCAGAGTTACACGCAAAATCCTCTAAGCTAGGCTTCAGCATTACATGAACCAAGAACTTCTAGATGTTCAAGCTTGGTTTAGAAAAATCAGAGGAATCACAGAGATTCCTAGAACTAGAACTAGAACTAATTTTGGCATTAGTTCATAGGAGTCACTGCATCATAGAGAAAGCAAGGATATTTCAGAGAAACATCAACCTCTGTTTCACTAACTACACTAAAGCCTTTGATTGTGTGGATCATAACAAACTATGGAAAACTCTTAAAGAGAAGGGAATATCAAACCATCTTAGCTGTCTCCTGAGAAACCTGGGTATACCAGACCATCTTAACTGTCTCCTGAGAAGCCTGTATGCAGGTCAAGAAACAACAATTAAATCACTGTATGGAGCAACTGATTGGTTCAGGATTGATAAAGGAGTACAACAAGGTTGCTTATGGTCACCCTGTTGATTTAATTTATATACAGAGTACATCATGCGAAATGCCAGGCTGGATGAGTTACAAGCTGGAATCAAGATTGGTGGGAGAAATATCAACAACTCAGATATTCAGATGATACCACTCTAATGGCAGAAAGTGAAGGGGAACTAAATACCTCTTGAAGAAAGTGAAGGAAGAGAGTGGGGGGGGGGGGAACAGCTTAAAACTCACTATTTAAAAAAATTAAGGTCATGGCATCTGGTCCCATCACTTCATGGCCAATAGAAGGGGAAAATGTGAAAGTGAAACCATTTACCTCAGATTGGGACTTGAACCAATGTGCTGGGACTTGAAAGTAAAAGTCACTCAGTCATGTCCGACTCTTTGTGACCCCATGTACTATACAGTCCATGGAATTCTCCAGGCCAGAGTACTGGAGTGGGTAGACTTTCCCTTCTCCAGGGGATCTTCCCAACCTAGGGATTAAATCTGGGTCTCCTGCATTGCAGGTGGATTCTTTACCAACTGAGCTATCAGGGAAGCCCTAATTAAGTGCTGGGAGTTAAACTCAGCCAGAACCCGGTTTGGGACTCTAACCCACCTGACTAAGACTTGAACTTAGCTAAAATCCATGGTACCTGGTTTCAGGACCTAATGAATCTCAGGTTCTTGATGTCTCATTGCAGAAAGAATTCAGTGAGAGACAAAGTGATAGGTAAGAAGTGGATTTAGTCAGATTCAGAGAGAAACACACTCCACAGACAGGGTGGGGCCATCAAAGAGGGTGAGTACAGCTGTAAAATGTGATGTGGTTAGGTTTTATTGGCTCAGCAATTTTATGAAATTGCTAATGGGTGGAATGATTATTCCAACTATTTTGAAGGGGAGAAGATTTGTAGGAATTAGGCCACCACCAACTCTTCTGTCTTTTAACAGTGCTTTGGAACTGTCATGAAACCTTTGGATGTGTCATTTAGCTTTCTAATTGAGGATCAAGGTCTAGTCAAAGTTGACTTGTCTGCCACCTTGGACCATTTGATTCTAATCAGTTTATGTTGCATTCTTGCTGCTGTTGCTGCTGCTGCTAAGTCACTTCAGTCGTGCCCAACTCTGTATGACCCCATAGACGGCAGCCCACCAGTGTCCCCCATACCTGGGATTCTCCAGGCAAGAATACTGGAGTGGGTGTTTCATCCTTGGGTTATAGCAATTATTTTTTCAAAAGTTGTGTCTTGTTCCTTTCCTTCATGTTACAGAGGCAGAGAAATATCAGTAACCTCAGATATGCAGATGACACTACATTTAAGGCAGAAAGTGAAGAGGAATTAAAGAGCTTCTTGATGAAAGTGAAAGAGGAGAGTGAAAAATCTGGCTTAAAATTCAGCATTCAAAAACGAAGATCATGGCATCTGGTCCCATCACTTCATGGCAAATAGATGAGGAAACAATGGAAACAGTGACAGACTGTATTTTCTTGGGCTCCAAAATTGGTGCTGATGCTAGCTGCAGCTATGAAATTAAAAGGTGTTTGCTCTTTTGGAAGAAAAGCAATGACAACCATAGACAACATTTTAAAAAGCAGAGACATTACTTTGTTGACAAAAATCCATCTAGCCAAAGCTATGGTTTTTCTAGCAGTCAGGTATGGATGTGAGAGTTGGACCACTGTGGTGTTGGAGAAGACTCTTCAGAGTCCCTTGGACTACAAAGAGATCAAACCAATCAATCCTAAAGAAATCCATCCTGAATATTCATTGAAAGGGCTGATGCTGAAACTGAAGCTCTAATACTTTGGCCACCTGATTAGAAGAACTGACTCATTGGAAAAGACCCTGGTGCTGGGAAGATTGAAGACAGGGGGAGAAGGAGATGACGGAGGATGAGATGGTTGGATTGCATTGCTGACTTGATGAACATGAGTTTGAGCATGCTCCAGAAGTTGCTGATGGACAAGGAACCCTGGTGTGCTGCAGTCCATGGCGTCACAAAGAATCAGACATGACTAAGTGACTGGATGGAACTGAACAGAAACAGTGACAGATTTCCTCTTCATGGGTTCTAAAATTAATGCAGATAGTAACAACAACCATAAAATTAGAAAATCATTGCTTCTAGGCAGGAAAGCTATGACAAACATAGGAAGAGTGTTAAAAAGCAAAGATATCACTCTGGCAACAAACGTCCTTAAAGTTATAGTCTTTCCACTAGTAACAAATGGATGTGATAGCTGGGCAATAAAGAAGGCAGAGCCCGAAAAATTGATGTTATTGGGAGAGTTTGAAATTTCCTCGGATATGTCTCACTGCAACGAATATTTGAAATGGGAGACCAGTGTTACAGCTTGGTTACAGCTCAGAGTTTTGTTTGGCAAACAACAGATAGTACACCCTCAAGGTGTGAGGGCGGGCTGACCCTAAAGGAGAGGCCTCAACCCATCTTAGCTCCCTCTTTTCATACGTTTTGCCTCTTCACCCCTAAGCCTGCCCTATGCAAATTCGGGCTAACCAGCTAGGGGGCATGTTTGTTTCACCTGACGTTCTCACTCTAGTCCATGGATTTTTCCTTTCTTCCCTTTACATGGGCTTTTCCCTTTGACTTTTAGCCACCTCACTTTTCACTCCCTTTTCCTATTCTAACTACCAAACAGAACTATAGTCCAGGAAGACTTTTGAGAGTCCCTTGGAATTCAACGAGATCAAACCATTAAGTCTTAAAGGAAATCAACCCTGAATACACTTTGGAAGGACTGATACTGAAGCTAAAGTTCCAACACTTTGGCCACCTGATGCAAACAGCTGACTTATTTGGAAAGACCCTGATCCTGGGAAAGATTGAAGGCAGAAAAATAATAGGGCAACAGAGGATAAAATGGTTGGATTACATCACTGACTCAATGGACATGAACTTGGGCAAACTCCAGGAGACAGTGAGGGACAGGGAAGCCTGGCCTGCTGCAGTCCATGGAGTTGTGAAGAGTCAGCCAAGGCTAGGTGACTGAAAAACAACAAGGCTTCAACATTATGAACTGAGACATTCCATATATACCAGCCGGATTTTAAAAAGGCAGAAGAATGAGACATCAAATTGCCAACATCTTCTGGATCATAGAAAAAGCAAGGGGATTCCAGTAAAACATCTACTTCTGCTTCATTGGCTATGCTAAAGCCTTTGACTGTGTGGACCACAACAAATTGTGGAAAATTCTTGAAGAGATGGGGATACCAGACCACCTTATCTGTCTCCTGAGAAACCTAAATGCAAGTCAAGAAACTAGAACCAGACATGGAACAATGGACTGGTTCAAAATTTGGAAAGGAGTATGTCAATTCTGGGTACTGTTACCCTACTTATTTAACTTACATGCAGAATATATCATGTGAAAAGCCAGGCTCAATGACTCACAGTCTGCAAGAAAGATTGATGGGAAGAATATCAGCAAACTCAGATATACCAATGATACCACTCTAATGGCAGAAAATGAAGAGGAACTAAAGAGTCTCTTCATGAATACGAAAGAGGAGAGTGGAAAAGCTGGCTTAAAATTCAACTTTCAAAAGACAAAGATCATGGCATCTGGTTCCATTACTTCATGGGAAATGGATGGAGAAAAAGTGACAGATTTTGTTTTCTTGGGCTCCAAAATCACTGTGGATGGTGACTGCAGCCACAAAATTGAAAGACACTTGCTCCTTGACAAGAGAGGTATGACAAACCTAGACATCATTTAAAAAGCAGAGACATCACCTTGCTAACGAAGGTCCTTATAGTCAAAGTTATGATTTTTCCAGTAGTCTTATATGGGTTTGAGAGTTGGACCATAAAAAAGGCTGAGCATTAAAGAATTGATGCCTTCGAACTATCGTGCTGGAGAAGATTCTTGAGAGTCCCTTGGACAGCAAAGATATCAAACCAATCAGCCCTAAAGGAAATAAACTCTGAATATTCATTGGAAGGACTGATATTGAAGCTGAAGCTCCAATACTTTGACCACCTGATGTGAAGAGCCAACTCATTGGAAAAGATCCTGATTCTGGGAAAGACTGAGGGCAGGAGGATAAGGGGCAGCAGAGGATCAGATGGTTGGATGGTATTACCGGCTCAGTGGACATGAGTTGGAGAAAATTCTTGGAGATAGTGAAGGACAAGGAAGCCTGGCATACTGCAATCCATGTGATTGCAAAGAGTCGAGAGGGACATCAATTAGCGACTGAATAACAACAACAATAAAATATGGCAGACCACAGTACACAGTGATGATGCAGTTAATTATTCCTTTTCCACTGGAATAAACTGTACATTTAATGCCGGGCTATTTCAGTGACAAAAAGTACTATGGAGAGCATAGAAATTCAAGGATATAGATTAAGTCAGCTGCCTTTGATAGTACTGAACATCTTAAAGTAAAAGAAATAATGCATGCATACATGCTAAGTTGCTTTAGTCATCTCAAACTCTTTGCGACCCTATGGACTGTAGCCCTCCAGCCTCTCTGTCCATGGGGATTCTCCAGGTGAGAATAGTGGAGTGTATAGCCACGCCCTCCTCCATGGGATCTTCCCCACCCAGGGGCTTAACCCATGTCTCCTATGGCTCCTGCATTGCAGGGGGATTCTTTACTGCTATTGGGGAAGCCCCAAAAGAATTAATAAGTTCAAATAATTCTCAGTTCAAGGCAGAAACTGAAATCCTGAAATTTCCTATGACCAAAGCAAAATAATTATTTAGCCCTCAACACAGTGTCAAGTTTTCTAAAATCTAAATATAATGTGTAATTCTACATTTTACTACATTATATCATCAGCTGAATCAATAGCCTTCCTAGGTATTTAAGGTTAACAGCAATTGATCAGAAAAAGAAATGTGATCTTTCAATATAACTGTTAACCTTCTGTATACCTTCTTTGGAGAAATGTCTATTCAAGTCCTTTGCCCATTTTTTAGTTAGGTTTATACTATTTTGGCTTTTTGTTTTGTTTTGTTTCTTGTCATTTTGGTTATGTATTTTGGTGTTAACCTATTAACAGATACATGATCTGCAAATATTTTCTCCCATTTTGTAGATTACTCTCTCATTCTGCTTTAAAAAAATGTTGCAAAATGTTTTAGTTATGATGTAATCTCACTTGTCTATTTTCACTTTTGTTGTTGTGTCTTTGATGTCATATCCAATAAATCATTGCCAATGATAAGGAAAATTCAAATCAAAATCATAGTGTGGTATCTCACACCTGTTAAGATTAACATCATCAAAATTTTTTTAAAGATAAATTTTGACATGCATGTGGAGAAATTGGAACCCACGTACAATGATGGTGGTAATGTAGTATGGTGCAGCCACTGTGGATACAATATGGAGGTTACTTAAAAAATTTTTTTTAATATACCAAAATGCACAGCATACATCATATTTAATTGTTAGAAACTAAAAACTTTCCCACTTGGATCAGATATAAAGCCAGAATGTACTCTCTCAAAACTCCTCATCAACATGCTGAAAGTCCTTGCTAAGGCACTAAAACAAGAATAGGTAATAAAAATTATACAGGTTGGGAAGGAAGATATAAAACTATCTTTTCTCAAAGATAATGTAATCATGTAGAAAGTCCAGAAGAACTGACAAACAGTCTCCTGGAACTGATACAAAATTATGGCAAAAATGCAAGATGCAACATTAGTATCAAAAGTTTATTGTTGTCCTGTATACCAATAATGAACAAATTGAATTTTAAATTTAAAGCACAATATCATTTACATTATCATCTCATAAAAACAATACTCAGATATAAATCTGTATCTATCTACATACCAAATTTATGTGAGAAAAGCTACAAAATCAAGTGAGTAAAATGAAAAGAGCTAAATAAATGGAAAGTTATTCCATGCTCATGGGGAGGAAGAATCAATGTGGTCAAGATGTTGGTTCAAATTATATTTTGGATATCAACAAACTGATCCTAAAGTTTAGATGGAGAGACAAAAAACTCACACTAGCCAACACAATATTAAAGGATAAGAATAATATTTGAGGGTTGATGCAGAATAATATTGGAGGGCTGATGCCACCTGATTTAAAGACTTATTATAAAGCTACAGTACTTAAGACACAATGGTATTGGGAAAAGAATAGACAAATAGATCAGTAGCACAGAATATGCAGTCCAGAAATAGGCACCAAAATCTATAATAAAGCAATATTTTTTGTCTAAGAAGCAAAAAGAATACAATGGAGCAAAAAGACTCTGAAAAAATTGGATATCCACAAGGAAAAAAAGAAAATAATCTAGACATAAATTTTACATCCTCCACAATAATTAACACAAAATTAATCATAGATCTAAGTGCTGAATGTGAAACTATGACAATCTTAGAAAACAGCATAGAAGAAAAGCTAGATAACCTTGAGTATGATAATATCTTTTTAAATACAACATCAAAGACATGATTCATGAAAAAAACTTGATAAATGGACTTCATTAAAAATTAAAAACTTCTATCTGTGAAAAGTGTCAAGAGATTAAAAGTCATAGACTAGGAGAAAATATTTCTAAAAGATACATTAGATAAAGTACAATTATCCAAAACATAGAAAGAACTCAGAAATTTCAACAATAAGAGAATAAACAACATAATTTAAAAATTGTCCAAAGACCTTAACTAAAGAAGATACACAGATGTTGATGTGTGGTAAAAACCATCACAATATTGTAATTATCCTCTAATTAAAATAAATAAATTAATTAAAAAAAGCAATAGGAAAGAATGCTTCAAGGAAAAATAGAAGGATACTGAAAAGTCAAATAAAAAGTTATTCAAAAAATAAAGAAAGAAATAATTATGTGAAAAGATGTTTCATATCTTTTCATCAGGGAATTGGAAATTAAAACATCAATGTTGTATCATTACATATCTATTAGAATAGCCAAAATGCAAAACTCTGACAATACCAAAACCTGATGAAGACGTGGAACAACAAGAGCTTTCATACATTGCTGGTTCGGAAGGCAAAGTGGTACTGATATTTTGAAGGGCAGTTTTTTGGTTTCTTATAAAACTAAACACATTTTTACCTTACAGTCCAGCAATCACACCCCTCAGTATTTGCCTGAAGGATTTTAAAACCTATATACACACAAAAACCAGCACATGGATGTTTATAGCAGCTTTATTCTTAATTGTCCAAGATTGGAAACAACCATGATTTCGTTTAGTAGGTGAATGGATAAATAAACTATGTTGCATTCAGACAATGGAATATTATTCAGTGCTAAAAATGAGCTATCAAACTGTGAAAATACATAAAGCAACCTTAAATGTATATGTCTAATTAAATTAGGCCAATCTGAAATGGCTACATACTGTATGAGTCCATCTACATGACATTCTGAAAAGGCAAAACTGTGGAGACAATAAAAAGATAAGTGGTTTCTGGTGGGGTGGGTGAGGGATAGATGAAGAGGAAGAGCACAAAGGGTTTTAGGGCAATGAAAATATTATATGATATTACAATGATGTGCACATGTCTTTATATTACATTTTCCCAAACCCATAGAATGTACAGCACTAAAAGGGAAATTGTAAGAGAAGATTCTGAGAGTCCCTTGGACTGCAAGATTAAACCAGTCAATCCTAAAGGAAATCAACTTTTCACTGGAAGGATTGATGCTGAAGATGAAGCTACGATACTTTGGCCACCTGATTTGAAGAGTCAACTCATTGAAAAATATCCTGATTCTGGGAAAGTTTGAAGACAGGAGGATAGTGGGTGCCAGAGGATAAGATGGTTAAGTAGCATCACTGGCTTAATGACCATGAATTTCAGAAAACTCTGGGAGATAACAAAGAACAGAGGAGACTGCCTGTGTATTCAGTTACTTCAGTTGTTTCTGACTCTGCAACGCTATGGACTGTAAAGCCCACCAGTTTCCTTTGTCCATGGGATTCTTCATGCAAGAATACTGAGTGGGTTGCCACGCCCTCCTCCACGGAATCTTACAACTCAGGGATGGAACCCGTATCTCCTGTATATAATGCACTGAAGATGGATTCTTTACTCATTAAGCCACTAGAGAAGCCTCCAGAGGAGACTATCATGCTTCTGTTCTCATAGGGTCTTGGAAATGACAATGAATGAACAAGTCCACTTAAAGTTATTACAAAATAATGATTATATTTCCCTGTGCTGTACAATATACCATTGTTACTTATTTATTTTATACCTACTTGTTTGTACCTCTTAATCCCTTATCTCTCTTTAGCCCCTTCCTCCTTCCCTCTTCATACCAGTTTTTCTCATATAAGTGATCATGCAGAATATTTGTGTTTCTCTGTCTGACTTACTTTCCAAAATATAATACCCTCTATATTTGAGAGAAGTAGAATTTTTAAAAAATGCAAATCTCTTTATTTTCTAGCTTAATGAATATTTTGTAATTTTCATATCTGCTTCTGCATGCAATTTGTTTTAAAATGCTCTTTGGGTTGAAATATGTGAAGAAAACACTGCCTCACACAGACAAATAGTTAGAAAGGAATGTGCCATGCAGACTATCAGAAAAGTCTCAAGGACACCAGGTGTCTGGGACCTCTCTTTAAGAAAGTTTATTTTATATAACTCTCTTTCATGCTATCCTAGACTATGCCATGAGATCAATATCCTAATCTTCAATATTTCAAAAATCTTTCCTGTCAGTTCTGTCTTCTGCATCCTTATTACCACTACTTTCATTTAGACCCGAATCATCTCTCATTTAGAGTTTCAAAATGCCTTTCAATCTAGTCTTTGTATTTAACCTGATTCTTGCAATTTTATTTCTATTCAGTCCTTAGAATGATTTTATTAATATGCATATCTGACCTTATCACTCCCCAGTTCAATTGTTCTTTATCAATTATCAGATCAAGTCTGATTGTCTTTAGGTAGGCTGTAAGACACCAACATTCAGGCCTCTTCCTGTCTCACCAATAATTTCTATTGTAGTCATATTGAAAAAAAATGTTATTTTTCATTTTCTATATACTTTGTAATGCTTTTGTACATGTGTGTTATATTCCTTCAGTTCATAATGTCCTTTCTGTCCCTTATCCACCTGTGAAATCCTTCTTAAGACTGCTTTGGCTATTTTGAGTCTTTTGTGTTTCCATATGAATTGTAAAATTTTGTTCTAATTATGTAGAAAAGTGACTGTTGGTTATATGACAGGAATTGCATTGATTCTGTAGATTACTTTGGGTAGTATAGCCATTTTCACAATATTGATTCTTCCAACCTAAGAATATGGTATATCTCTCTATCTGTTTGTGTCATCTTTGATTTCTGTCATCAGTATTTTGCAGTTTTCTGTGTACAGGTTTTTGCCTCCTCATGTAGGCTTATTTCTAGGCATTTTATTCTTTTTGGTGATATGGTAAATGAAATTATTTCTTTAATTTCTCTTTCTGAACTTTTGTTGTTAGTGTATAGAAATGCAATAGATTTCTGTGTATGCATTTTGTATCCTGCAATTTTCCAATCATTGAGAAGCTCTAGTAGTTTTCTCATAGCAGTTTTAGGATTTTCTATTTTCATCTGCAAATAGTGATGGTTATACTTCTTTTACAATTTTGAATCATTTTATTTCTCTTTCTTCTCTGATTGACATGGCTAAGTCATCCAAAACAATGTTGAATAAAAGGGTTGATAGTGGATATCCTTGTGTTGCTCGTGATTTTAGAGGAAATGCTTTCAGTTTTTTACCATTGAGAATGATGTCAGCTGAAGGTATGTTGTATATAGTCTTTAGAATATTGAACTAGGTTAACCCTTTGCCCACTTCCTGGAGAGTTTTATCATCAATGATTGTTTAACTTTGTCAAAAGCTTTTCCTGCACCTACCAAGATGATTATATTGTTTTTATTCTTCAATTTGTTATTGTGCTGTATCACATAGATTGATTTATGTATACTGAAGAATCTGCATCTCTGGATTAAATCCCACTCGATCATGGTGTTGTTGGATTCTATTTGCTTTCATTTTGTTGAAGATTTTTTCATCTATATTCATGAGTGATATTGGTCTGCAATTTCTTTGTGTGTGATATCTTTGTCTAGTTTTGAGTATCAGACTGTGGGAGGCTCACAGAAAGGTTTTGGGAGTGTCCCATCCTTTGGAATTTTTTTGAAAGAGTTATAGAAGAATAGGTGTTGAATCTTCTCTATATTTTGTATAGAATTCAACTATGAAGCCATCTGGACCTGGAATTTTGTTTGTTGGAAGTTTTAGGGTCGTAGCTTCAATTCCAGTACATGTGATTGGTTTGTGCATAGTTTCTGTTTCTTCTTGGTTCAGCCTTAGAAAGTTGTGTCTAAGAATCTATTTCTTCTAGGTTGTCCGTTTTATTGGCATGCAGTTGCTCATAACAGTATTTCATGTTGCTTTGTATTACTATGATGTCGATAGTAGTTTCTCCTTATTCCTTCCTAATTTTATTGATTTGAGTCCTATCTGTTTTTCTTTATGATTCTGGCTAAGGATCAATCAATTTTTTTTATATATTCTCAAAGAACAAACTTTTAGCTTCATCAATCTTTTGTATTATTTTATTCATTTCTATTTAATTTATTTATGCTCTGATTTTTATGATTTATTTCCCTCTACTAACTTTAGGTTTTGTTTGTTCTTCTTTCTCTAGTTGCTTCAAGTGTGAGGTTGATTTATTTGAGATTTTTCTTGTTTCTTGAGATAAAATTTCATTGCTATAAACTTCCCTCATATAACTAATTTTATTGTGTCCCATAGGTTTCAAATGATCATGTTTCCATTGTCATATGTCTCCAAGTATTTTTTGACTTCCCCTTTGATTATTTCAGTGATCCATTGGTTGTTTAGTAACATATTGTTTATCCTCTATATGTTTTTACCTTTTCACCCCCGTAACTGATTTCTCATCTCATAGTGTTGTAGGTGGAAAAGATGCTTAACATGATTTCAATTTTCATAAATTTACTAAGGCTCAATTTTTGGCCCAAGATATAATTTATCCTGGGTTCTCCAGGATATGCACATGCACATGTGCATTACATGTGCATTTGAGAAGAAGTTGTGTTCTGATGATTTCAGGTGAAATGTCCTATAGATATCAATTAAGTCTATCTGGTATAATGTGTCATTTAAGGTTTGTGATTCCTTATTAATTTTTTGTTTGGATGATCTGTATATTGGTATAAGCAAGGTGTTAAAGTCTTCCACTCTTAATGTGTTACTGTCAATTTCCCTTTTATAGCTGTTAACATTTGCCTTATATATTGAAATGCTTCTATATTAGATGCATATATATTTACAGTTGTTATCTTTTTCTTAGATTGATCCCTTGATCATTATATAGTGTCTTTTCTTATCTCTTTACAGTCTTTAGTCTATTTTGTCTGATATGAGCATTGATACTTCAGCTTTCCTTTGATTTTCATTTGCATGGAATATCTTTTTCCATCCCTTCACTTTCAGTCTGTATGTGTTCCTAGGTCTGAAGTTGGTCTCTTGTAGACAGCATTTATCAGGTCTTCTTTTTGTATCCATTCAGTCAGTCTATGACTTTGGTTGGAGCATTTAATCCATTTACATTTAAAGTAATTATCAATATGTAGTTCCTATTGCCACTTTCTTAATTGTTTTGTGCTTGTTTTTGTAGGTCATTTTTCATTCCTTCCTATTTGTTCTCTTTGTTTGTGGTTTGACGACCATTTCAGTGTGTTTTTATGTTGCTTTTCCTTTGTGCATGTAAATCTATTGTAATTTTTTTTTTTCCCATGAAGCTTTGATATAGCAGTCTATATAGTCAGTGGTGTCCAATCTTTCTGGAACCAGATACCAGTTTTGTAGAAGACAATTTTTCCACAGACCAGAGGGAGGGGATGATTTTGGTATGGTTCAAGCACATTGGATTCATTGTGAACTTTATTTCTATTATTACATCAGCTCCACCTCAGATCATCAAGCATATCTGAGAGTTTGGGGACCTCTGTATATATGTACATGGTTGTTTTAAGTTGCTGATCTCTTTTCTGCCTAGAGAAATTCCTTAACATTTGTTGTAAAACTTGTTTCGTGATGCTGAATTATCTTAGCTTTTGCTTGTCTGTAAAGCATTAAATTCTTCACCAAATCTGATTGAGAGCCTTGCTGTGTAGAGTGTTCTGGATTGTTGGTTTGTCCCTTTCATCACTTGAAATATATAGTGCCACTCCCTTGTGGCCTGCAGAGTTTCTGGTGAAAAATCAGATGATACTCTCATGGGGATTCCCTTGTATGTTATTTCTCACTTTTCCCTTGTTACTTTTAATATTTTTTTCTTCGTCTTTAATATTTTCCAGTTTTATTAACATGTGTCTCAGCTTGTTCCTCTTTGGATTCAACCTGTATGGGATTCTCTGTGCTTCTTGGACCTGATTAAGTGTTTTCTTTCTCATGTAAGGGAAATTTTCAGCTATATCTTCAGATATTTTATCAGGCTCTTTCTCTCTCTCTCTCTTCTTTTTGTAGGTCCCATATAATGCAAATATTGGTGTTTTTAATGTTGTCTTGTCTCAAAGGTCTCTTTGTACTCATTTCTTTTTTCTCCTACTGAGAGAAGCTACTGAGTATTCCTCCTCTGGAACTGTTCACTTGTGCATGTGCTCTCTTGTGTCCCCTTTCACCTGTTGTGCAAGCTCTCAGATCACACTGCCATTGGTACTGGTATAAGTTCCACCTTAAATGTGGGTATTCTGGAAATTGGCCCTGGTGTCTCTCAGATGTTGTTTTCATCAAGCCACTGAAATTAGGCCCCATGATTACAATAATCATGGATATATATCCACTGTGGCTGCTGTGGGGAAACTTATATTCTTTCCTGGCCCTACTCTTACGTTTATGTGTGCACAAAGTCTACAGCTGCTAAAACTAGACCTATCTTATTTGAAGGAACACTCTTTGTCCATTGAGATGTACTGTTGGTGCTAACTTTACAAAGTTGGTTGCCAGAGTGTCAATTAATGATTTGTTTAGCTATGAGGAGCGAGTTCTGCTTTTCTTTCTTAGTGACAGGGGCCCTGGGGGCTCATCTGTGGTTTCAGTCTCACTTCTGCATGTGGGCCACCTACAGGGGTCTGATCCTAAGGCTGCCCCAGAGCACATATATGTGTCACACAGGGAATGGGGCACATAGGGGGAGCAGACTGCCATGGTTGCAAGAGAGCTGGCTCCAGCAGGAGCCCTTCCTAGTGCCCAAGGATGCAGGGGGTTGGAGTGTGTGGAGACAGGCTACATTATCAGCCTCATCCCTTGTGCATCACTAAACACTGGCACTTCACTTCTATGAAGGCCTGAGTTTCCTCTACACTCATTTACAGTTACAGATTTATTTGCTTCCATCCCCTCAGGCTGTCTCCTCACAGCCAATGGCAGTTCTCTTCAAAAGTATACTCTTCAAATCCCACTGTCCAGTACAAAGTCCCCTTATGCTCTGACAGACAAAGGTCTCAGATTGTTGCATGCAGGGCTGTGTTCAAATCATCTTTGTAGGTCTCACTCTGTCCTGCCTGACACAGATCAGTTAGTGAACTGTCCTCTGATAGCCCTTGAACGTCCCCTTCTCTCCCAGTTCTCTCTACAGTTTTCAGGGCTTCACTGGATGCAGGAATCTTTCCTCTCCTGCAGCTGCTACCTTCCCAGGGGATGCTTCCTGTCCTTTATTCTTTCTTTCATCCTACCTTTTTCTGTGGAGATCTTTCTTGTCCTTTAAGGCTTCTCTGGTGACTCACAGAGTAAAACGTCTGCCTGTATGTGGGAGACCTGGGTTCGATCCCGTGGTCAGGAAGATCCCCTGGAGAAGGAAATGGCAATCAACTCTGGTACACTTGCCTGGAAAAATCTCATAAACGGAGGAGCTTGGTAGCCACCGTCCATGGGGTGGCAAAGAGTTGGTTAAGACTGAACAACTTCAGGAAGCAACAGTTAGAACTGGACATGGAACAACAGACTGGTTCCAAATAGGAAAAGGAGTTCGTTGAGGCTGTATATTGTCACCCTGCTTATTTAACTTATATGCAGAGTACATCATGAGAAACGCTGGACTGGAAGAAACACAAGCTGGAATCAAGATTGCCAGGAGAAATATCAATAAACACAGATATGCAGATGACACCACCCTTATGGAAGAAATTGAAGAGGAACTAAAAAGCCTCTTGATGAAAGTGGAGACTGAAAAAGTTGGCTTAAAGCTCAACATTCAGAAAACGAAGATCATGGCATCCGGTCCCACCACTTCATGGGAAATAGATGGGGAAACAGTGGAAACAGTGTCAGACTTTATTTTTCTGGGCTCCAAAATCACTACAGATGGTGACTGCAGCCATGAAATTAAAAGACGCTTACTCCTTGGAAGGAAAGTTATGACCAGCCTAGATAGCATATTCAAAAGCAGAGACATTACTTTGCCAACGAAGTTTCGTCTAGTCAAGGCTATGGTTTTTCCTGTGGTCATGTATGGATGTGAGATTTGGACTGTGAAGAAGGCTGAGTGCTGAAGTATTGATGCTTTTGAACTGTGGTGTTGGAGAAGACTCTTGAGAGTCCCTTGGACTGCAAGGAGATCCAACCAGTCCATTCTGAAGGAGATTAGCCCTGGGATTTCTTTGGAAGGAATGATGATAAAGCTGAAACTCCAGTACTTTGGCCACCTCATGTGAAGAGTTGATTCATTGGAAAAGACTCTGATGCTGGGAGGGATTGGGGGCAGGAGGAGAAGGGGACGACAGAGGATGAGATGGCTGGATGGCATCACTGACTCGATGGACGTGAGTCTCAATGAACTCTGGGAGTTAGTGATGGACAGGGAGGCCTGGTGTGCTGCGATTCATGGGGTCGCAAAGAGTTGGGCACGACTGAGCGACTGATTTGATCTGATCTGAGCAACTTCACTAAGGTGTCTAATGACCTTTGTTAGTGTTCAGTCAGTGCTCTGTGAGATTTGTTCCATTTGTAGATGTATTGGGGAGAGATGAATTCCACATCCTCCTACTCCTCTGCTCCCCTGTTGCCTTTCTTTTCATTCTCTTTGTATTGTCTATCATAGAGCAAAAGTCTTTAATTTTAATAGAGTACACTTCACCAATTAATTGTATCATGGATTGTGTCTTTGAGGTTGTATCTAAAAAGGCATCACCACACTAAATGTCTACGTTTTATCCTATGTTATCTTCTAGAATTTGTGTCATTTTGCATTTTACATTCAGGGCTATGATGTATTTTAATTTTTGTTAAGTCTGAGGGGTCTATGTCCTTTTTTTTTTTTTTTTTTTTTTTTTTTTTTGCATGGTGACGTCTACTTGTTCAACACCATTTGTTAAAGCAACTATCTTTGCTCCATCGTATTGCCTTTACTCCTTTGTCAAAGATAAGTTAATAATTGTATAAGGAATTAGTCCTGACAGATCTACCTGTTCCTCTGGTCTATCCTTTCATGAATTCCACATTGTATTGATTCAAAAAGTGCGTTCAGCCGCTCAGTTATGTCTGACTCTTTGTGATCCCATGGACTGCAGCACGCCAGGGTTCCCTGTCCATCACCAGCTCCAAGAGCTTACTGAAACTCATGTCCATTGAGTTGGTGATGCCGTCCAACCATCTCATCCTCTGTTTTCCCCTTCTTCTTCCTTTTTCAATCTTTTGCAGCATCAGGGTCTTTTTCAATGACTGAGTTCTTCACATCAGGTGGCCAAAGTATTGGCATTTCAGCTTCAGCATCAGTCCTTCCAATGAATATTCAGTACTGATTTCCTTTAGAATTTACTGGTTGGATCTGCTGGATCCAAGACTCTCAAGAGTCTTCTCCAACACCACAGTTCAAAAGCATCAATTATTTAGTGCCCAGTTTTCTTTATAGCCCAACTCTCTCACATCCATACATGACTACTGGAAAAACCATAGCTTTGACTAGATGAATCTTTGCTGACAAAGTAATGTATCTGCTTTTTAATATGCTGTCTAGTTATAGCTTTTCTTCCAAGGGCCAAGCATCTCTTAATTTCATGGTTGCAGTCACCATCCACAGTGATTTTGGAGCCCAAGAATATAAAGTCTCTCACTGTTTCCATTGTTTACCCATCTATTTGCCATGAAGTGATGAAACTGGATGTCATGATCTTAGTTTTCTGAATGTTGAGTATTAAGCCAACTTCTTCCACTCTACTATTGCACTTTCATCAAGAGGCTCTTTAGTTGTTCTTCATTTTCTGCCATAAGGGTGGTGTCATCACCATATCTGCCATTATTGATATTTCTCCCAACAGTCTTGATTCCAGCTTGTGCTTTATCGAGCCTGGCATTTCGCATGATGTACTCTACATTTAAGTTAAATAAGCAAGATGACGATATGCAGCCTTGATGTACTCCTTTCCCAATTTGCAACCAATCTGTTCTTCTATGTACATTTATAACTATTGCTTCTTGACTACCATATAGATTTCTTAGGAGGCAGGTAAGGCAGTCTGGTAATCCTACCTTTAAGAATTTTCCACAGTTTATTGTGATCCACAAAGTCAAAAGCTTCGGCATAGTCAATAAAGCAGAAGTAGATGTTTTTCTGGAATTCTCTTGATTTTTTGATGATCGAACGGATGTTAACAATTTGATCTCTGGTTCCTCTGCCTTTTCTAAATCCAGCTTGAGCATCTGGAAGCTGTTGGTTCATGTACTGTTGAAGCCTGTATTGGGGAATTTTGAGCATTACTTTGCTAGCCTGTGAAATTAGTGCAATTGTGGGGGTATTTGCACATTCTTTGGCATTGCCCTTCTTTGGGATTGGAATGGAAACTGACCTTTTCCAGTCCTGTAGCCACCGCTGAGTTTTCCAAATTTGGTTGCAATTTGAGTGCAGCACTTTCCAGCACCGTCTTTTAGTATTTGAAATAGCTCAACTGGAATTCCTTTACCTCTCCTAGCTTTTTTTGTAGTGATGCTTCCTAAGGCCCACTGGCTTTGCATTCCAGGATGTCTGGCTCTAGGTGGGTGATCACACCCTCATTGTTATATGGGTCATGAAGATCTTTTTTGTATAGTTCTTCTGTGTATTCTTGCCACCTCTTCTTAATATCCTCTGCTTCTGTTAAGTCCATACCATTTCTGTCCTTTATTGTGCCCATCTTTGCATGAAATATGCCCTTGATATCTCTAATTTTCCTGAAGAGATTTCTGGTTTTCCCCACTCTATTGTTTTCCTCTATTTCTTTGTATTGATCACTGCAGAAGGCTTTCTTATCTCTCCTCTCTATTCTTTGGAACTCTGCATTCAAATGTGTATATCTTTACTTTTCTCCTTTGCCTTTAGCTTCTCTTCTTTTCTCAGCTGTTTGTAAGGCACCCTTAGACAACAATTTTGTTTTTTGCATTGCCTTGATTACTATAGCTTTATAGTGGGACTTGAAGCTAGGTAGTAAAAACATAGTTCTTCTTCAATATGGAGTTGTCTATTCTGAGTTTTTTCCTGTCCATATAAATTTTAGCATAAGTGCCAGGGTCCAGCCCTAACAGGATCCAGGGGTACCCCCAGGATGACGGCCTAGGTAATAAGGATAGCAAAGCGGAGAGCAGGGCTTGATCTTCCT
Organism: Bos grunniens; assembly: GCF_055505025.1. Classification (NCBI taxonomy): domain Eukaryota; kingdom Metazoa; phylum Chordata; class Mammalia; order Artiodactyla; family Bovidae; genus Bos; species Bos grunniens. Next base: position 78,353,681 of record NC_141194.1, on the reverse strand, counting down.
TGATAAACACAGAAAGCCAATAAAGCTCCTGTGTTTCAAGGAGTCATCCTGAAAGAAGAACAGAGAGAGAAAAGGAGGGAAAAGGGAGAAAAGGAGGGAAAAGGAAAAAAGAACGACATGGGGAGACCAAGCTTTGGTGAGTGAGGCCCATCACTTTATTTTCAAAAGGAACTTTTATACCTTGACTTGTACAAGAGGGAAATGAAAGATGCAAAGTCATACAGAGTCAGCCCAAACATTACATCTGTTTATCAAAACCAGGATTTTTTCTGAACACCTTTCCCATAAACAATGTTGTATACAATATCTTCTGGCCTTTGAGGCCTGTGGACATTTTATGACACTTATTTGATAAAGGCTGCTCAGCCAGAAAACTTATTTGGTGTTTCTTCTTTATTTCTCTCAGCCTCAGAAAGTACTGAACAGAGTTACATTCTCACGGAGCAAAGGTGCAGTGGGTCACAACAAAGAAAGAACCAATTAGCTCAAAGGTCTGATATGGTTAATTCCAAGGCTGCTACTTGTTTTTCTTACATTCCAACTATGTTAACTAATGCACTCCCAGGTGCACAATGGATAAGGGGTATGGGAACTTGGCAGCAAGCATTGGCCCAATAATGAAGCCCTTTACCAGTACTATCTATTCTAATAATGTTTCATCCCTTAAAGGACTCTATGCTCATTAGGACTTTTAGAATGTTTTGGCTTCCCATGCCTTTCAAGGTTGGGGAGTTGTGAACAATCATGTGTGTTAATTGCAAGAGTATGGATAAACATGTCAGGAAAGCTAGAAAACCAACAGAGGGGTTTGAATTGAAACACTCCTATCATGGCCATTAACTAAAGCCCTTAGTTGATTTTTTCCAGAGAAAGGTGGTCGGGGATAGCCCCCTGTTAATGTCAGAAGAGTTGGTGAAAGACACAAAATAGTAAGACAGACAGATTCTGGTTTTGGGGTAGATGCTCGAGCAGATTCAGGGGGTCCCTCAAGGCCTGATCCACCTTTGCCTGTCAGGCCTCCTCCACATGACCTTTGTCATGGGTGGGATCTCCCGTGGTGGCTCCCAGCACATAAGTTTTCCAATATCCATAAAAGAATTTACCATGGTTTTGATTGAGTTTGCATTGAATCTATAGGTGAAGTGTGGAAATAGTATTTTGACAATATTGAGTCTTCCTGTCCATGAACATGGAAAATCTCTAATTTGTTTTTTTTTTTTTATCTTTGATTTTCTTTATCAGAATATTAAAGATTTCCTCATAGATAATGTTTATATTATGTTAGGTTTTTACATAAATATTTTATTTTGGGGGGAGGTAGAATAAATGATACTGTGTTTTCAATCTCAAATTCCACTTGTTCATTGTTGGGATTTTGGAAATAAATTGTGTATATTAATGTTATATTATGTCACCTTGCTATAATTGATTATTAGCTCCAGGAATATTTTGCAATTTATTTAAGATTTTTCTGTTTAGATGATCCTGTCACATAATAATACAAATAGTTTTAAATCTTCCTTTTCATTCTGTATAATATTTATTTCCTTTCCTTATCTTATTGCATTAGCAAGGACTTCTAATATAATGCTGATAAGTGTTGCCGTGTACCTGATCTTAATAGGAAAGATTCAACTTTTTCACTATTTATGTATGTGGTTAGCTTCAGGTTTTGTTGACAAGCTTTAAAAAGTTGAAAAAGTTTCCCCTATATCCTGGCTTACTGAAGGTGTTTAATTTTATCATAAATGGGTGTTGGAATGTGTCAAATGCTTTTTCTACATCTATTGATATAATAGGGCTTCCTTCGTGGCTCAGCTGGTAAAGAATCCACCTGAAATGCAGGAGACCTGAGTTTGATCCCTAGACTGGGAAGATCCCCTGGAGAAGGGAATCACTACCTACTCCTGTATTTTGGCCAAGAGTCAGACACGACTGAGCAACTTTCACATTGATATAATTACATGATTTTTCTTTTGTTTAGCCTGTTAATGTGATAGTTTCTTTTTGAATGTTAAACCAGCCTTTCATTTTAGGGATAAATACTGCTTTACATTGGTATATAATTATTTTTATGTATTTTTTGGATTTAATTAGCAAATACATTGTTGAGGATTTTTGCATCTAACTTTATGAGAGATATCAGTCTGAGGTTTCCTTTTCTTGTAAAGTTTCTTCCTTTTGTTTTAATTGACTTATTTTTAACTGAAATATAATTGCTTTACAGTATTGTGTTCATTTCTAGCAAATATCAACATGAATCAGGCATAGGTTTACCCATGTCCCCTCCCACTTGAACATCGCTCCCTCCTCCCTCCCCATCCCACTCTCCAGGTTGTCAGTGAGCCCTGGTTTGAGTTCCTTGAGTCATATAGCAAATTCCCATCATCTATCTAGTTTACACATGGTAATTTATGTCTCCATGTAACTCTCTCCATACCTCCCACCCTCTCCTTCTTCCGACCATTAACCGTGACCATAAGTCTGTTTTCAATGTCTGTGTCTCCATTGCTGCTCTGCAAACAAGTTCATCAATACCATTTTTCTAGATTCCATATATATGTATTGAAAGTGAAGTGAAAGTGTTAGTCGCTTAGTTGCGTCTGACTCTGTGACCCCAAGGACTGTAGCCTGCCAGGCTCTTCTGTCCATGAAATTCTCCAGGCAAGAATACTGGAGAGGGTTGTCATTCCCTTCTACAACGGATCTTTCTGACCCAGGGATCAATTGTGGGTCTCCTGCACTTCAGGCAGATTCTTTATGCTCTGAACCACCGGGGATAATTATTTTATATATTTAATTATATTTTATATGATAAATATAATATCATAGTATATGATAATTATTTTTTTAATCTTTCTGACTAATTTCACTGTGTATAATAGGCTCTACGTTCATCAACCTCATTAAGACTGACTCAAATACCTTCTTTTGTGGCTGATTAATTTTCCATTGTATACATGTACAACAGCTTCTTTATCCATTCATCTGTCAGTGGACACCTAGGTTGCTTCCATGTTCTAGATATTGTGAATAGAGTTGCAATAAACATTGGGATATTGCAATAAACATTTTTGCAATAAACATTGCAAAAACATGTGTCTTTCACAATTTTGGCTCCCTCATAGTTTATGCCTGGTAGTGAGAGGGAAACAGGCAAGAAACCTAGGGGTCCCCAAACTGAGGAAATAGGCTGCAAGTGTCACACGTTTTTAAATCTCTTTCTTAAGTGGAAGGAGGAAACAAACTACAAGTGTCAGACTTTTTTCTCTTTCTGTATACAAAATTAAAAGGAGGCTTCTTTTAAAATTCTGTGTTGCTGTAATGACATCTGGTTCCACCTGAACTTAACTTTTCTCAAACCTTGAGCTAACCAATGCATTTTTCTTATGGAAATATTTTTCTTAAGCTATGCTAATGATCTATGTATTTACTTTAGACTCTGTCTTTGTTCAAGTCAGTTTAGTAAAGTTCAGTTGCTCAGTCGTGTCCGACTCTTTGTGACCCCATGAATCGCAGCGTGCCAGGCCTCCCTGTCTATCACCAACTCCCGGAGTTCACCCAGACTCACGTCCATCGAGTCAGTGATGCCATCCAGCCATCTCATCCTCTGTCGTCCCCTTCTCCTCCTGCCCCCAATCCCTCCCAGCATCAGAGGCTTTTCCAATGAATCAATTCTTCACATGAGGTGGCCAAAGTACTGGAGTTTCAGCTTTATCATCATTCCTTCCAAAGAAATCCCAGGGCTAATCTCCTTCAGAATGGACTGGTTGGATCCCCTTGCAGTCCAAGGGACTCTCAAGAGTCTTCTCCAACACCACAGTTCAAAAGCATCAATTCTTTCTTTCTTTCTTTTTTTTTTTTTTTAATTTTAAGCATCAATTCTTCGGTGCTCAGCTTTCTTCAGTTCAACTCTCACATCCATACATGACCTCTGGAAAAACCATAGCCTTGACTAGACTGACCTTTGTTGGCAAAGTAATGTCTCTGCTTTTCTATATGCTATCTAGGTTGGTCATAACTTTCCTTCCAAGGAGTAAGCATCTTTTAATTTCATGGCTGCAGTCACCATCTGCAGTGACTTTGGAGCCCAAAAAAATAAAGTTGACACTGTTTCCACTGTTTCCCCATCTATTTCCAGTGAAGTGATGGGACCAGATGCCATGGTCTTAGTTTTCTGAATGTTGAGCTTTAAGCCAACTTTTTCACTCTCCTCTTTCACTTTCATCAAGAGGCTTTTTAGTTCTTCTTCACTTTCTGCCATAAGAGTGGTGTCATCTGCATATCTGTGTTTATTGATATTTCTCCTGGCAATCTTGATTCCAGCTTGTGCTTCTTCCAGCCTAGCGTTTCTCCTGATGTACTCTGCATATAAGTTAAATAAGCAGGGTGACAATATACAGCCTTGACGAACTCCTTTTCCTATTTGGAACCAGTCTGTTGTTCCATGTCCAGTTCTAACTGTTGCTTCCTGACCTGCATATAGATTTCTCAAGAGGCAGGTCAGGTGGTCTGATATTCCCATCTCACGTTAGTTCCACCTAATACTCAGAACTGATAACAGCTCAACAAACCATTATGTTTTATTCATGGAAGTGTTCTCTTAAGCTATATTAATGAAACTATGTATTTGCTCAGAAACGTGCCTTTCTTCAAGTTTCATAGCAATTGTTTTTTAGCCCGGGATGACTCACCTTTTGCCAACGCTATCTGAAAATGCATGTTGTGGGTGAGGGGCCTGGTGCCATTCTCTCAGTTTTGAGGCATTCCTTTCTCTAATTAGCAGCTTGCTAATAGGTATATAACTTCTTGCTGTAAAGTAGCAAGGAGGCACTCTTTCTGCCCGCTTCTGATGTCTATGTCAGAAGATTTCTCTATCTCTTTTACACTTATTAAAACTTTATTACACGAAAGCTCTGGGAGATCAAGCCTTGTCATTGGTCCCGGATAGAATTCCTCTCCTCTGGAGGCCAAGAATCCTGGCGTCATTTATGGCTCATAAGGGTAACCTGTCAGTAGTGGGATTGCTGGGCCTTGTGTTGGATTTATTCCTAGTTTTTAAGGAATCTCATACTTCTCTTCAGAGTAGCATCATCTGCATTACCACCAACAGTGCAAGAGGGTTCTCTTTTCTCCACACCCTCTCCAGAATTTATTGTTTGTAGATTTTTTGATGATGGTCATTCTGACCAATGTGAGGTTATATCTCATTGTAGATTTGCTTTGCATTTCTCTAATAATGAGCAGTGTTGAGAATCTTTTCATGTTTTTGCTAGCCATCTGCATGTCTTCTTTGGAGAAATGTCTGTTTAGATTTTTTTTGGCCAATTTTTGATTGGGTTGTTTGTTTTATTGGTATTGATTTGTATGAGCTGCTTGTATATTTTTGAAATTAATCCTTTGTCAGTTGTTTCATTTACTATTATGTTTTCCAATTCTGAGGGTTGTATTTTCACCTTGTTTATAGTTTCTTTTGTTGTGAAAAACATTTTAAATTTAATTAGATTTCACTTTTATATTTTTGTTTTATTTCCATTACTCTAGGAGGTAAATCATAGAGGATCTTACTTTGATTTATGTCATACAGTGTTCTGCTATGTTTTCTTGTAGGAGTTTTACAGTTTCTACCTTACATTTAGGTCTTTAATCTATTGTGAGCTTGTCTTTGTATGGTGTTTGGAAGTGTTCTAATTTCATTCTTTTACATATAGCTGTCCAGTTTTCCCAGCATCATTTATTGAAAGACTCTTTGCCCCATTGTATATTACTGTTTCCTTTGTCAAAAATAAGGTATCTATAGGTGTGTGGGTTTATCCCTGGGCTTTCTATCTTGTTTCATTGGTCTCTGTTTTGTGTGTGTGTGTGTGTGTGTGTGTGCCATTACCATGCCTTCTTGATGGCTATAGCTTTGTAGTATAATCTGAAATCAGGAAGGTTGATTCCTCCAGCTCATTCTTTCTCAAGACTGCTTTGGCTATTTGGGGTCTTTGTGTTACCATATGAATTGTGATTTTTTGTTCTATTTCTGTGGAAAATGCCATTTGTAATTGATAGGGGTTGCACTGAACCTGTAGTTTACATTTAGTGATATAGTTATTTTAACAATATTGATTCTTTCAACACAGGAATATGGAATATCTCTCCATCTGTTTATGTTGTCTTTGATTTAATTTAGCAGTGTCATATAGTTTTCTATATACAGCTTTTTTTTTTCTCCTTAAATAGGTATATCCCTAGGTATTTCATTCTTTTTATTGCAATGGTAAATGGGATTGATTCCTTAATTTGTCTTTCTGATATTTCACTGTTAGTGTATAGGAATGCAATTGATTTCTGCGTATTTATTTTGTATCCTGTCGCTTTTCTAAATTCGTGGATTACCTCTATTAATTTTTTGATGGTATCTTTAGGCTTTTCTATGTACAATATCATGTCATTTGACAAACAGTGGGAGTTTTATTTATTCCTTTTCTATTTGGATTCCTTTTATTTATTTTTCATCTCTGAATGCCATAGCTAACTTGTCCAAAACTATTTTGACTAATAGTGGTGAGATTGGGCATCCTTTCTTGTTCCTGATCTTGGAATACTTTCTGTTCTTCACCACAGAAAATAATGTTTTCAGTGTTTATCATCTGTGTCCTTTATTATGTTGAGGTTTGTTCCCTCTATGCCGATTTTTGAAGATTTTTATCATAAATCAGTGTTTAATTTTGTGGAAAGCTTTTTCTGCATCTGTTGAGATTATCATAAGGTTTTCATCTTTCAATTTTAACTATGGTGTACCACACTGATTGATTTCCTTATACTGATGAATCCTTGCATCCCTGTGATAAACCTGACTTGATCATGGGGTATGATATTTTTAATGTGCTGTTGAATTCTATTTGCTAGAATTTTGTTGAGTATTTTTGCATGTATGTTCAATATTGATCAGTTTAGTTCAGACACTCAGTCATGTCCAACTCTTTGCAACCCCATGAACCACAGCATATCAAGCCTCCCTATTGGCCTATAATTTTCTTTTTCTGTGTTGTCTTTGTCTGGTTTTGATACCAGTGTGATGGTGGCCTCAAAAATGAGTTTGGAAATGTCCTTCCCTCTGCAATTATTTGGAAGAGTTATCAAAGGATAAGGATTAGTTATTCTCTAATGTTTGATAGAATTCACCCTGGCCCTGGGCTTTAATTTTGGGGGAGATTCTTGGTCACTCTTTTGATTTCAGTGCTTGTAATTGTCTTGTTCATAATTTCTATTGCTTCCTGGTTCAGTCTGGGAAGACTGAAATTTTCTAAGAACCTGTTCATTTTTGCCAGATTGTCCTTATTATTGATTTATAGTTGCTTGTAATAGTCTCATGATCCTTTATATTTCTGCTTTGTCTGTTGTAACCTATTCTTTTTCATTTCTAATTTTGTTGATTTAATTATTCTCCCTTTTTTTCTTGATGAGTCTGGCTAATGGTTTGTCAATTTTTGTTTATATTCTCAAAGAACCAGCTTCTAGTTTTATTCATCTTTTCTATTGTTTCCTTCACTTCTTTTTCAATTAGTTCTACTCTGAGCTTCATGAGTTCTTTCCTTGTACTAGTTTTTTTTTTTTTTTTTTTTAATTCTTTATACTGTTGTTTTAGGTGTAAGTTAGGTTGTCTATTCAATGTTTTTCTTGTTTCTTGAACTAGGATTGTATTGCTATAAACTTCCCTCTTAGACTTCTTTTGCTGCCTCTCATAGGTTTTCAGTTGTCATGTTTTCATTGTCATCTGTTTCTAGGAATTTTTTGATATCCTTTTTTGATTTCTTCAATAACATGTTGATTACTTAGAAATTTATTGTTTAGTATCCATGTGTTTGTGTTTTTTACAGCTTTTTTGCCTGTAATTGATATCTAGTCTCATAGTGTTGTGTCAGAAAAGATGGTTGATACAATTTCAATTTTTTGAAAATCCTGAGAATTGATTTGTGACCCAAAATGTTGTCTATCCTGGAAAATGTTCCATGTTCACTTGAGAAGAAAGTGTATTCTTCTGCATTTGGGTGGGAAGTTCTGAAGATATCAATTAGTTCCATTTGGTCTAATGTTTCATTGAAGGATTGTGTTTCCTTATTAATTTTAAATTTTGATGATCTGTCCATTGGTGTAACTCGGGTGTTAATGTGCCCTACTATTACTGTGTTGTTGTCAATTTCCCCTTTATGTCTGTTAGTATTTTCCTTATGTATTGATGTACTCCTATGCTGAATGCATAGATATTTACAATTGTTATGTCTTCTTCTTAGATTGACCCCTTGATCATTATGTAGTGTCATTCTTTTTCTCTTGTAATATTTTTGTTTTAAAGTTTATTTTTTCTGAAATGAGAATTGCCTCTCCAGCTTTCTTTTGTTTTCCATTTGCATGGAATATCTTTTTTCCATCCTTTTACTTTCAGTCTGTATGTGTCTCTAGGTCTGAAAAGGGTCTCTTGGAGACAGCATATGTTGGGTGTTTTTTTTTTTTTCCCATTAAGCCAGTCTGTGTCTTTTGGTTAGAGGGTTTAATCCATTTATATTTAAAATAATTATTGATAAGTATGTTCCTATTGGCATTTTCTTTATTGTTTTAGGCTTGTTTTTGTAGGTCTTTCCTTTCTCTTGTGTTTATTGCCTATATAAGTCCCTTTGATATTCATTGTAAACCTGGTTTGTTGGTACTAAATTCTCTTACCTTTTGTTTTTTTTTTTGTAAAGCTGTTGTTTTTTCCATCAATTTTGAATGAGATCCTTGTTGGATAGTGTAGTCTTGGTTGTAGACTTTTTTCTCTCAGTTCTTTCAATATATCCTTCCATTCCCTTCTGGCCTACAAGGTTTCTGCTAAATATAAGCTGTTAATTCTATGGGTTTTCCCTTCTATTTACTTGTTACTTTTCCCTTGCTTCTTTTAATATTATTTATTTGTGTTTAGTCTCTGCTAGCTTGATTAATATGCGTCTCGATGTGTTTCTCCTTTGCTTTATCCTTTATGGGACTCTGGTATTCTTTGACTTGATTGACTATTTCCTTTCCTATCTTGGGGAGGTCTTCAACTATAATCACTTCACAAATTTTCTCACTGCATCTTTTTCTCTTCTTCCTCTGGCATCCCAATAACTTGAATGTTGTTGTGTTTAAAGTTGTTCCAGAAATCTCTGAGGTTATTCTCAATTATTTTCATTCTTTTTCCTTTATTCTGTTCTTCAGCAATTATTCCCACCTTTCTATCTTCCAGCTGACTTATTCATTCTTCTGCTTCTGTTAATCTGTTATTGGTTCCTTATACAGTATATGTAATTTCAGTAATTGTGTTGTTCATATCTGCTTATTTTTTCTTTATTTCTTATATGTTCTTAGTAATTATTTTAATTCTGTTGATTGCTATTTGTATTTTCTCCATTCTATTTTTGAGGTTTTTGAAACATTTTACTATCATTATTCTGAATTCTTTTCCAGACAGTTTGCCTATTTCCTCTTCAATTTTTTTTTTTTTTTTTGGTCTTGTGTATTTCTAGTTTGTTCTTTCATTTGTGCAATACGTCTTTGCCTTTTCTTTTTTTTTTATTTATTGTGTTTGTGGTCTCCTTTCTTCAGGCTTTAAGACCAAATTCCTTCTTTGTTTTGCTTTCTGCCCTTGGTGGGTAAAATTGGTCTAGTGGTCTGTGTAGGCTTCTGTTGCATGTGACTTCTGCTTGTGCTCTGGTGGGAGCAGGTAACTTGTGGTTGTTGTTGTGTTTTTTTCCTCTGTTGGGCAGGACTGTGTGAGGTGGTCATCCTATTAGCTGATGATTGAGTCTGTGTTTTTGTCTTATTTGTTGCTTGGGGGCATTCATCCTTTCCTGGGTGCTGCTAACAGTTGAGTGATGATGTGTCTTATATATAGGTGGAGGTCTTCATGGGAATTCTCACTAATCAACACTCCCTAGGGTTAGGAAATTTCTAGCAGTCTAGAGTCTTGTTGTCTGCACTCCAACTCCAAAAGGTCAGGGCCCAATCTCTGGCCAGGGAACTAATTTTCCACAGGTAGTTTGTTATGGCATTATATGAGATTAAAACAAGCATACTAAAACAAGAAATAAAATTCAAGCTCTAGACAAATGAAAATTACAAAATCAGCAAAATACTAAAAAAAAAAAAAAAAAAAAAGAATATAAAGAATATATACACACAAAACCAAAACAGTCCAAAAAGAAAAAAAAAAGTAGAGAAGATTGACCCGGTGAGCAAAGGAAAACAAAAATAATATCAACCAGTTAAAAACAAAGTTAACTAAAGAATAACTAGAAAGAATACTAAGGTCATGTGCCAAATGAGAAATGAAAGCAAAGCAGACTAATAACATGTTGAAAAAATGAGAGAAAAGAAAGAATATAAAAGCAAAGTTAAATAGATGTAGATAAAGGATATATATATATATATATATATATATATATATATGAATAACTATAGCAGGAAAAGATTAAGAAAAGCAAACAAAAGAATATATGTAGAAAAATAATAATGTTTTTAAAAAATTATAAAGGGAAAAAAAAAAAAACCCTCAAAACCACAAAAGGGCAATGTAGAGACCGACTTATTTAACGGAAACAAAAAATGTGATTAACAAAGAAAAGGAAAAATGTTCAAAATCGTAAATAGATTTAATAGTCTTAATAAAATCAACAACCACAGCAACAGGAGGGAAAAAAGAAAAAAAAAATCCAGAGGCAACTACTGAACAAGTTAAAATATGAGAATAATAAAAGTTTTTTGTGTATATCAGCTGTCAGCATCTTTTCTCTCTCTCTGAGTCATGGTCCACTTCACCTCCTTAGGAGGCCCTCCAATACTGATCTGGTCTCTGGACCTGTTGTTGGGGCAGCTCAGACTATTATTGTGTGTTCTTGCCTGTGTGTTCTCCTAGTGTCCACATCTGTCAGTGCTAGTGTGTTTTCTTTTGTGGGACCTCTCATTGTCTTTTTATATATTCCATAGACAAAAGTCTGCCTAGTTGATCATGTGGATTTAATGTGAAGCTTCTACCACTGGTGGGAAGGCTTTGGTTTTTCTTCTTTAGCCACACTGTCCCTGGGTTTCAGTTATGGTTTTATCTCCACCTCAGTGTGTCAGTCATCTACAGGGGTTTGCTCCTGAAGCTGTCCTGGAGGACTTGAGTCTGCCCCAGTGAGGACTGGGTGTAGAGGTGATTCTGCTGCTTGGATCTCAGGGCCCCTGGCAGTACCAAGTGCTTAAGGGAGCCAGTGGCTAGGACAGCAGTAAATATGGTGCTCTTAGGGCTTTTCCTAGCCTCTGGCTTATCTGTCCCATTGGGGATTACATGAGGGGGTTGCACAGGAGCATGGATCATGAGGATCCTGGCAATGCTGGATGCCCAGGGGTGCTGGCAGCAATTGTTACAGGAGGTATGGTGCTATTAAGGTTTTTTCCTAGCTTCTGACAGGCTTCCCTTGTGCCTGAGATGGTAAAAGCATCTGCCTGCAATGCAGGAGACCGGGGTTGGGAAGATACCCTGGGGAAGGAAATGGCAACCCACTCCAGTATTTTTGCCTGAAAAATTCCATGGACAGAGGAGCCTGGTAGGCTACAGTCCATGGGGTCGCAAAGAGTTGGAAACTACTGAGCGACTTTACTTTCTTTCTTTCTAGCTTCTGACAGCTCTGGCCTAGTGAGGACTGAGCATGGATGTGGCACAGCTGCTTGCATCATGGGAACTCTGGGGGCACCAAGCGTTCAGGGACACCAACTGCCTCAGTGATAAGAGCTCTGATCCTATTAGAGTCTTTTCCTAACCTCTGGCAGCTGGCAATCAGAGGGTCTCTTTGGTCCTTCTCTGATGCTTGGCCCATTAAGGCATTTATACAACCCCCTAGTTGGGGTCTTTCTCTGTTTCTTGGTGCCTCAGGCATTTGACAGCCCACCCTGGCAGGGTTCCTTCTCTGTTATTTTGTGTGTCAGGTGATTAAAGGGCCACCCTCTCTGGGGTCTTTCAGCTGTCTGGTTCTGACATGTGAGGAGAGAGACTACAGAGATGGCTCAGTCCCCTGTGTGTGACTCAGCACTGTCGCCCTGCCTCCAGGTTTGCCTGGCTTTCCTTCACAAGCATTTTCCACTGTGATCTCCTCCTTCAGATTCCCTTGGGATGTCTCCCCACAGTCAACAGCAGACCTTGCCCTGGGATTACCCTCATTCCTCTATGCTTCAGTTCCCAGTCACTATGCTTTCTAGGGAACTTAGTCTCTGTTCAGGTACATAAGGCAAGGATACTCTGTGTGATTCTCATTCCATTCAGACTGTCACAGATCAGCTGCTTTACTCCCCAACAGCGTCAAATGCTTCACCTCTGTCCCAAACATTTACTTCAATGTGGGGATCTGATCCCTGCTTCAGTTCCCCCACTCCTTAGGTGCAGATCCAGTCCTACTCACTCTCCTCTTTTCTGTTATCCTTTCTTTGTCCTACCGAGTTTTGCATTGTTCTATATATTCTTTTCTCGTTGCCAGGTACTCCTGCCTGCTCTCAGCTGTTGTTCTGCAAGATCCTCTGTATCTGGAAGCATATTCTTGATGTATCTGTGGGCAGAGATGTACTGCATGTCCACGTACTCCTCTGCCATTTGGGTCTCCTGCCTTCTTTTGATGTTTATGTAATAGTGCCCTCATAAAGGTCTTCCCAGGTGGCTCAGTGTTAAAGAATCTGCCTGCCAATCAGGAGACATGGGTTCAGTCCAGGGAGAAGAAAATGGCAATCCACTCCACAGCCTGGTGGACTATAGTCCATGGGGTTGCAAAAGAGTCAGACATGACTTAGCAACTAAAAACAAACAAGCCCTCAGAGAATGACTTAGGAAGTATTTCCTCTGCTTCAAATGTCTGAAAGATATTGTTAAGAATAAGTAAAATTTATTAAATGTCTGGTAGAACTCAGCTATGAACCCATCTGATCCTGGTGTTTTCTTTTTTGAAAAGTTATTACTTACTGATTCTATTTCACTAATAACATAGGCCTGTCCATTCAAAGACTCCAACTATGATATTGGATTCATCTGCTTCTTGTTCAGTTCAGTTCAGCCACACAGTCCTGTCTGAATCTTTGTGACCCCATGAACTGCAGCACAGCAGGTTCCCTGTCCATCACCAACTTCCAGAGCTTGCTCAAACTCATGTCAATCAAGTTGGTGATGCCATCCAACCATCTCATCCTCTGCCATGCCCTTCTCCTCCTGCCTTCAAGTTTTCCCAGCATCAAAGTATTTTCCAATGAATCAGTTCTTCACATTAGGTGGCCAAAGTATTGGAGTTTCAGTTTTACTTTTTAAAAAGCTAAGGGGACAAGGGAAATTCTGAAAGGGGAGAGAGTTGTGGTGAGCACTCCAGGCAGGAGCAAGGGCTTTGAACCTAATTGCTTTTCTCATCAAATGTTTCATGTCAGACACCTTTGTTCAATCTGTGTTCTTGACCCACATATCACAACAGAACTCTTTCCATTCAGAATTAAGGGACTTGAACTCTCCTTAGAGGCTGAAGTGTGTCACTAAGAGCAAGTTGGTACAATATTGAATGCCATATGTGTTGAAAGAAAGCTAAGTGTGAAAAACTATGAGAATAATGAAGAGGCAGTGATTAAGTCTAATTCAATACAGGCATACCTCAGTGATATTGCAAGTCCAGATCCAGACCACAGCAATATAATGAATATCATAATAAAGTGAGTCACACAATTATTTTTTGGTTTTCCAGTGCTTATAAAAGTTATGTTTAGACTATACTGTAGTCTGTTAAGTGGACAATAGCATTTGTTTAAAAAAGTGTACATACCTTAATTTAGAAAACTTTATTGCTAAAAACTCTGAACCATCATTTAAGCCTTCAGTAACTCACAACCGTTTTATATATGGACAATTTAAAAAAGAATTGCTAGAATTACCAAAATATGACACAGAGACATGAAGTGAGCAAAAGCTATTGGATAAAATGGCACCAATAGACTTACTCAATTCAGGATTGCCACAATTATTTATTTTGTAAAATATGTCTGCAAAGTGCAACAAAATAAGGTATGCTTATAACTTTTAAAAGTTTTTATATAGAAGATAACAGAATGATTGAAAAAATGAGTATGTGAGTGTTGCATTGCTTTAGTTCATATTGATTGCACACATTTTCTCATTCTGAATGTTTGAAAATATATATAAACTAGAAGGTGCATATTTCTATATAAGACATTTCCTGGTTCTCTTTCTGGAATTTCTCTTGGTTTCTTAGTGTCCTTCCTAGTTGGTTCCTGCACATAAATGCTTAGCTCTTCCTGAGATATGGTGTATGATACCTGTCCCTTCAAGTTCGTGTTGGACAGGCACATGTCTGCCACCTTCCAAAGAATTTTGAAGGCCCCTCACATCCCCTAAATACAGGATTAGATATTTTGAAATAGAATAACAAGACAGACCTCTATCTCCTCTGCCTACATTTCCTCCAAATTAGCTTTAAACAGGGTGATGATATTTAGGAAGGAGGAGCCACCTAACAAGAAGCACAAAGTAATTATTCTCTTCAACGTTGGGAAGTAATGAATTTGCTTTGAATGCTGTGTGTTGAGAGCAGGTTATCATCAAGGAGTTAAACTACTTTCCAAGTTGTTTTTAATGAAATTCTTGCCCTTGGGTTTAACAAATCTCCCTCTCTAATTGATGTTTTTTCATTGACCACTTGTGATCAACAATTTTACTTAAAATGTATAAAGTCTGGTTCTATTATTGCCACTAGGAGGTTTTGGTTTTTAATTACAAGCCAGGAAATCTAGAACCACTAGATCTTATAAAGAAAAAACTACAGACATTTTATTGCGAACTATGTATTAATGTATTCATCAAGAACAACTGTGCTGTGCTGTTTGCAGCAAGAAATACCATGAATTTTTTTTCACTTTAAAGTTTTTATTGTCCTATTCCACTTGTTTTATAGTGAAATTAGTGATTACATTTATTCTAGAAAGTTTTATAAGCAATTATCTGAGGATATAGATCCATGCAAACAAACTGTTGGGTGTAAGGCAATATGATGAGGAGGGCTTGAGGAGGAAATAGATCAGGGGTTAGAAAAGTTTTCCATTAAGGGCTAAATAGAAAATATTTTAAGCTTTGCAAGCCATTTGAGCTCTGTCACAACTACTCTTATGATGTGAAATCAGCCATGAGCAACACATAAACGATAAGCGTGACTATTTTATGAGAACAGTTTAACTTACTTATGGACAAGAAATTTAAGTTTTATATAAATCTTATATGTTACAAACATATTTTTAAAGTATCCAATATAAGCAAATGTAAAAAAAAAATTATTAGTTCACAGAAAAAGGCAATGGAACAGATTTGGCCCATGGGTCATAGTTTGCTAAATTCTAATTCTCAGGACCCTCTTGCCACTGCTTGAAAAGTACCTGACAGAATGGAAGTGAGCATTTATCTTTGCCTCAAGATGTAACCATATATATATCAGTCTTACAAAGGCATCAGTGTTGGTAAAATGTTGAAATTTTTTTATTTATTCAAATGAGATTTTCTGCATGACACCTCCCAATAGTAACTGTTCCAACAAACACCTTCGTATGAGGGAATTCTACCCAATGTTTTAATACAATGCATTGTGCTAGAGGTAAGAATGTATCACCAGAATGAGACCAAACTCCAAAAACTCATGCATTTGAATTGTTTCTCCATAAATCTCCACGGCATGGGAAGAGTTTAAGTGTAGATATAAATCATAAAAGGAGGGCAGTTTCTGTAGTGTGGATTAGATGATCACAAACCACCCAAACATATATTAACATACCAGACATTTTGTCACCTGGAAAGAATCTTTGTCAAGTTTAGAGTCCACCTTATACTAAAATCTGATAATGAAATAAACTACTTCCAGAGACATCAGTTTCTCACACTGGAAAGAAAATATAAGTATGGGGAACTCACTGATTGATTTTTAAAGGTTATATACCTCAAAAAGACTACTGTGTCATGGAATAAATAAATGTCTTTGGTTCTGAGCAACTATTTTTAAATAAATATTTTTAGGGAGGTTAAGTTTTCCTGTAATGATTTTTTTTAGGATTCTAAGAATGGCCAGAGAAGGTGAATCTAAATATTTCATTCATATAATTTATCTATTAAAATAATAATTTGAAAATAATAAACAGAAGGAAATGTAGTAACTGCTTCTGAATTTCAAAATGTTTTGAGAAAAATGTAAACATAGTACTTTTGTTTAATGAGATAATTTCATTAATATTATTGGTGGCTCAGTGGTAACAAATCTGCTAGCCAATGCAGGAGATGCCAGTTCAATGTCTGGGTCAAGAAGATCCACTGGAAGAGGAAATTTCAACCCACTCCAGTATTATTGCGTAGAGAAACCCATATACAGAGGAGTCTGGTGGGCTACAGTCCACAGGGTCACAGAGAGTCAGACATGACTTAGTGACTAAATAACAACAGCAACAGCAACAATTATATCTATTTACCTACTTATGCATACAGGTAGCTACTATAAAAGAGGAAAATTGTGAAAATTGTCTATCTTTTAGAACTGACAATTTGTGTAAAGTATAATCAAAAATTTGGCCAACATTCAATATGGATTATAACAGAAGAAAAGCATTTTTCTGTGGTATTTAAGATCAATTACTAAGTCATTCTTGATGAACAGTTTCAACGTTGCCTATAAGTGCCTCAATAGACTTTTCACCCAGTGATAAATGTTTTCAGTTGGACAGACATTTTCATACCTCCACAAATAATATTTGACATAACATATATAAGATTCCTGCTGAATATTAATGAAAGTGAAAGTCACTCAGTCGTGACCTACTCTTTGTGACCCCATGGACAATACAGTTGGTGGAATTCTCCAGGCCAGAATACTGGAGTGGGTAGCATTTCCTTTCTCCAGGGAATCTTCCCAACCCAGGGATCGAACCTCAGTTTGCCACATTGCAGGCAAATTCTTTACGAGCTGAACCACAAGGGAAGCTCAAGAATATTAACTTTAAAATAAATACTAGTCACAAAGTGAAGTGAAGTGAAAGTCACTCAGTCATGTCCGACTCTTTGTGACCCCATGGATGCATCCATGTAATTCTCCAGGCCAGAATACTAGAGTGGATATCCTCTTCTTTCTCTAGGGGATCTTCCCAACCCAGGGATCAAACCCAAGTCTCCTGCATTGCAGGCTGATTCTTTACCAGCTGAGCCACAAGGGAAGACCTCTGGAGTGGGTAGCCTATTCCTTCTCCAGGGTATCTTCCCGACCCAGGAATTGAACTGAGGTCTCTGGCATTGCAGGCAGATTCTTTACCAACTGACCTATCAGGGAAGACACTAGTTACAAAGTTGTGTCCAACACTTTGTGACCCCATGGACTATAGCTTGCCAGACTCCTCTGTCTGCCATTACCTCCCTGAGTTTGCTCAAATTCATGTCCATTGAGTCAGTGACATTATCTAAACATTTTATCCTCTGGCATCCCCTTGTCCTTTTGCCTTCAGTCTTTCCCAGGATCAAGGTATTTTCCAATGAGTCATCTCATTACATCAGATGACCAAAGTACTGGAGCTTCAGCTTCAGCAACAATCCTTCCAATGGATATTCAGGACTGATTTCCTTTAGGATGGACTGGTTGGATCTCTTTTCTGCCCCCAGGGAGTTTCAAGACTCTTCTCCAAAACTACAGTTCAAAAGAATCAATTCTTGAGTTCTCAGCTTTCTTTTTAGCCTAACTCTCACATCCACATATGACTACTGAAAAAAATCAAAGCTTTGAGAAGACAGAACTTTGTCGGCAAAGTAAGATCTCTGTTTTTTAATATGCTGTCTAGGTTTATAATAGCTTTTCTTCCAAGGACCAAGCATCTTTTAATTTCATGGCTGCACTCACCACCTGCAGTGATTTTGGAGCCCAAGAAAATAAAGTCTGTCACTGTTTCGTTTTCCCACCTATTTTCCATGAAGTGATGGGATCAGATGCCATGATCTTAGATTTTTTTTATCTTGATTTTTAATTCAGCTCTTTTACATTCATGAGAGGCTCTTCAGTTCCTCTTTGACTTCTGCCATAAGGGTGGTGTCATTTGCGTATGTGTGGTTTTTGATATTTCTCCTAGCAATCTTGATTCCAGCTTATGTTTCATCCAGCCTGGCATTTCTCATGATGTACTCTGCATATCAGTTAAATAAGCAGGATAACAATATACATCCTTGATGAGCTACTTTCCCAATTTGGAACCAGTCCATTGTTCCATGTCCAGTTCTAATTGTTGCTTATTGACCTGCATACAGATTAATTAGGAGGCAGGTAAGGTGATCTGGTATTCTCATCTCTTTAAGAATTTCCCACAGTTTTTTGTGATCTACACAATCAACGGCATAGTCAATAAAGTAGAAGTAGATGTTTTTCTGGAGCTCTCTTGTTTTTTTCTATGATCAAATGGACAATAGCAGTTTGATCTCTGGTTCCTCTGTCTTTTCTAAAACCAGCTTGAAAATCTGGAAGTTCATGGTTCATGTACTTTTGAAGCCTGGCTAGGAGAATTTTGAGCATTACTTTGTTAGGGTGTGAGATGAGTGCAATTGTGCAGTAGTTTGAACATTCTTTGGCATTGCCGTTCTTTGGGATTGGAATGAAAACTGACTTTTTCCAATCCTCTGGCCACTGCTGAGTTTCCCAAATTTGCTGGCATATTGAATGCAGCACTTTTTAACAGTATCATCTTTTAGGATTTGCAATAGCTCAACTGGAATTTCATCACATTTCCTAGCTTTGTTCTTAGTGATGCTTCCTAAGACCCATTTGACTCAAATTCCAGGATGCCTGGCTCCAGGTGAGTGATCACAACATCATGGTTATCTCAGTCATGAAAATCTTTTTTGTATAGTTCTTCTGTGTATTCTTGCCACCTCTTCTTAATATCTTCTGCTTCTGTTAGATCCATACCATTTCTGTCCTTTATTGTGCCCATCTTTGCATGAAATATTCCCTTGGTATCTCTAATTTTCTTGAAGAGATCTCTAGTCTTTCCCATTCTATTGTTTTCCTCTAATTCTTTGCATTCATCACTGAGGAAGACTTTATCTCTCCTTGCTATTCTTTGGAACTCTGCATTCAAATGGCTATATCTTTCCTTTCCCCTTTGCCTTTAGCTTTTCTTCTTTTCTCAGCTATTTTTAAGGCCTCCTCAGACAACCATTTTGCCTTTCTTTTTATTGGTGTTTATGTTTGCAGTATCTCTTCCTTAAATGTTTGGTGAAATTTATGAAGAGAGTCATCTGCAACTGAGGTTTTCTTTGTGGGAAGTTTTATAACTGAAAACACACTTGTTCATTAGATATAAATGTATTCAGGAAATCTGTTTCTTCTTGAGTTGACTTTGTAGTCTGTGTCTTTCAAAGAATTTTTATTTTCATTTACATTATCATATTAATGGTGTAATATTCTTTATATTATTTTCTTATTATGTTTTTTTTTAATTTTTACAATGCTCTGGTCTCTGCCTCACAACAGTTTTCTTTTTAATGTAGCCATTTCTGTTTTATTTTTGATAATGTTAATATTTTATATATTTATACTTCATTTGACATGATCTGTGTTTAAAGTTAATTATTTTATACAGTACTAATGAAAGTGTTAGTCTCTTAGTCCTATCTGACTCTTTGCAACCCCATGGGCTGTAGCCTCCCCAGCTCCTCTCTCCACAGGATTCTCCAGGCAAGAATGCTGGAGTGGGTTGCCATTCCATTCTCCAGGGGATCTTTCAAATGCAAGGATGGAACCTGGGTGTCCTGCACTACAGACGGTTTCTTTACTGAATGAGCCACCAGGTAAGCCAATCTTATTTTTGATCCAATATGACAATCTCTGCATTTTAATTAAGTGCTTAGACCACTTACTTTGAATGCAATTATTATCACTGGTTTTAATTCTATCTTGTTACATTTGTTTCATCTGTTTTTACTTGTCTGCTTTTGGATTAAGTTTGTTTTATACTTTTATCTTTTTGTAAAGTTATTAATTACTTTCATTTTGTCACTTTCATGTTTTAGTGTTTCAGTTCAATTCAGTTCATTCGCTCAGTCATGTTGGAATCTTTGCAATCCCATGGACTGAAGCACAACAGACTTCCCTGTCCATCATCAGTTTCTGGAGCCTACTCAAACTCAAGTCCATTGCACCAGTGATGCCATCCAACCATCTCGTTCTCTGCTGTCCCCTTCTCCTCCTGCCTTCAATCTTTCCCAGCATCAGGGTCTTTTTCAGTGGGTCGGTTCTTCGCACTGGATGGCCAAAGTATTGGAGTTTCAGCTTCAGCATCAGTCCTTCCAAAGAACATTCAGGCTTTATTTAGTATTTGCATTAGAGTCGAACTTTAAATCCATCACATGGCCAGGGAGGCCTGGCGTGCTGCAGTCCATGGGGTTGCAAAGAGTCAGACAGGACCGAGTGACTGAACTTAAATTAAATTCATCACAGTTTATTTAAGTCATATTATCAGACATTCTGGCCTTCACTATTTCCTAGAGTTAGCTCAAATTCATGTCCATTGAGTTGGTGATGCTATCTAACCATCTCATGCTCTGCCACCCTCTTCTCTTTTTGCCTTCAATCTTTCTCAGAATCAGGGTCTTTTGCAATGAGTCACCTCTTCCCACCAGGTGGCCAAAGTACTGGAGCTTCAACTTCAGCCTCAGTCCTTTCAATGAATTTTCAGGGTTTATTTCCTTTAGGATTGACTGGTTTGATCTCTTTCTTATGCAAGGGACTCTCAAGCATCTCACCCCAATTCAAAGGCATTGATTATTCCAAGCGCTCAGCCTTCTTTATGGTCCAAATCTCACATCCATACATGACTACTGGAAAAACCATAGATTTTACTATATGGGCCTTTGTTGGCAAAGTGATGCCTCTTGTTTTTTAATGTACTGCCTAGGTTTCTTATAGATTTCTTTCCAAGGAGCAAGTATCTGTTCTTTTTTTTTTTTTTTTTAACTTTTTTTAAAAAAATATTTTAATTGAAGGACAATTGCTTTACAGTACTAATTCCATTTCTGCCATACATCAAAATGAATTAGCCATAAGGAACAAATGCCTTTTAATTCCATTGAAGCAGTTACAATTTGAAGTCATCTCAGAGCCCATGAAAATAAAATCTATCATTGCTTCCACATTTCCCCTTCTATTTGCTATGAGGTGATGAGACTGGATGCCATGGTATTAGTTTTTTGAATGTTGAGTTTCAAGCCAACGATTTCACTCTCCTATTTCATGCTAATCAGGAGGCTCTTTAGTTCATCTTCACTTTCTCCTATTAGAGTGATATCATCTGCATATCTGAGGTTTTTAATATTTCTCCTGCAATCTTGATTTCAGCATGTGTTTCACCAAGCCGGGCATTATGCAGCAAGCATGTACTCTACATAAAAGTTTAATAAAAAGGTTCAAAAAATAAAGCCTTGTCATTCTGCTTTCCCAATCTTGAACCATTCAGTTCCATATAAGGTTCTAACTATTCCTCCTTGAAATGCACACAGGTTTCTCAGGAGGCAGGTAAGGTGGTCTGGTATTTCCATCATTTGAATAATTTTTAACAATCTGTTATGATTCACAAAGTCAAAGGCTTTAACATAGTCAATGAAGCAGAAGTAGAATTTTGTTTTCTATATTTCCCTTGCTTTTTCTATGATCCAATGTATGCTGTCAGTTTGACTTCTGGTATACTGTAAGTAAAGTCTGATGCTGTAAAGAACAATATTGCATAGGGACCTAGAATATTAGGTCCATGAATCAAGGTAAATTGGAAGTGGTCACAGTAGATGGCAAGAATGAACATCAACATTGTAGGAATCAGTGAACTAAAATGGACTGGAATAGGCATATTTAATTCAGATGACAATTATATCTACTTCTGTGGGCAAGAATCCCTTAGAAGAAATGAAGAGTAGGCCTGATAGTCAACAAAAAGGTCCAAAATGAAGTACTTGGGTTCAATCTCAAAAACAACAGAATGATTTCTGTTCATTTCTGAGGCAAACCATTCATTATCACAGTAATCCAAGTCTATGCCCCAACCAGTAGTGCTGAAGAAGCTGAACGGTTCTATGAAGACCTACAAGACCTTCTAGAATTAACACCCCCAAAAGATGTCATTTTAATTATAGGGGCCTGGAATGCAAAAGTAACAAGTCAAGAGATACTTGGAGTAACAGGAAAATTAGGGTTTGGAGTACAAAATGAAGCGGGGCAAAGGGTAACAGAGTTTTGCCAAGAGAATGCAGAGAAAATTTGGGAAATTCAGTAGTGGTCACAAGATTGAAAAAGATCAGTTTTCATTCCAATCCCAAAGAAAGGCAATGCCAAAGAATGTTCAAACTAAGGCACAATTGCACTCATCTCACATGCTAGCAAAATAATGCTCAAAATTCTCCAAGCCAGGCTTCAACAGTATATGAATCATGAACTTCCTGATGTACAAGCTGGATTTGGAAAAGGCAGAAGAAAAAGAGATCAAATTGCCAACATCCTTTAGATAATGTAAAATGCAAGAGAGTTCCAGAAAACATCTACTTCTGCTTTATTAACTATGCCAAATCCAATAACTGTGTGGATCATGACAAACTGTGCAAAATTCTTAAAGAAATGGGAATACCAGACCACCTTAACTGCTTCCTGAGAAATCTGTATGTAGACTAAGAAGCAACAGTTAGAATCAGACATGGAACAGACTGGTTCCAAATTGGGAAAGGAGTATGTCAAGGCTCTAACAGAGTACATCACGTGAAATGCCCCGTTGGATGAAGCACAAGTTGAAATCAAGATTTCTGGGAGAAGTATCAATAACCTCAGATATGCAACTGACACCACCCTTATGGTAGAAAGCGAAGAATTAAAAACAGCCTCTTGATGAAAGTGAAAGAGGAGAGTGAAAAAGCTGGCTTAAAACTCTACATTCAAAAAACTAATATCATGGCATCCAGTCTGATCACTTCATTGCAAATTGATGGAAAAACAATGGAAACAGTGACAGACTTTATTTTGGGGGGCTCCAAAATGACTGCAAATAGTGAGTGCAGCCATGAAATGAAAAGACTCTTGGTCCTTGAAAAACAAGCTATGACCAACCTAGACAGCATATTAAAAAGCAGAGACATTACTTTGCCAACCAATTTTTTTCTAGTCAAAGCTATGTTTTTTCCAGTAGTCATGTATGGATGTGAGAGTTGGACCATAAAGAAAGTTAAGTGCTGAAGAATTGATGCTTTTGAACTGTGGTGTTGGAGAATAGTTTTGAGAATCCCTTACACAGAAAGGAGATCAAACTAGTCCATCCTAAAGGAAATCAGTCCTGAACATTCATTGAAAGGACTGATGCTATAGCTGAAACTCCAATAATTTGACCATCTGATGTGATTAACTAATTCATTAGAAAAGACCCTGATGCTGGGAAAGTTTGAAGGCAGGAGGAAGAAGGGGGCTACAGAGAAAAAGATGGAAGATGTTATCCCTATTTGATGGACTAAAGTTTGAGTAAACTCCCTGAGTTGCTGATAGACAGGGAAGCCTGGCCTGCTGCAGTTCATGGGGTTGCACAGTCAAACACGACTGAGTGACTGAAATGACTGATATTATAACAACATTTACAAATTGTTCTTCTAATTAAATCCTCCCAGTATTTTTGTCTTTTTAATTCTACATATGATGATTTCAAAGACATTAATTTGCCTTAAATATTCAATTAAATTTAAAGAAACATAAGTCAAAAAACATTTTTAACCATATAGTTATACTTCAAATACAGTTTGTTGCTTGTGTATTATATATTTCTGTTGGTTTTATTTCCTTCTGCCTAACACACTTTCTTTAATATTTCTTTAAGTCTGTTACTGATCAATTTTTCAGGTTATATATGACTGAAACCTTTTTATTTCATCCTTATTTGTGAAATATATTTTTTAATTAATTTATTTTTTTAGTGAAGGATAATTGTCTTAAGGAATTTTGGTGTTTTCTGTCAAACCTCAACATGAATCAGCCATAGGTATACACATATGCCCTCCCTTTTGAAACTCCCTACCATCTCCCTCCCCATCCCATCTCTCTAGGTTGATACAGAGCCCCTGTATAAACAATACAGAGCAAATTCCCATTGGCTATCTATTTTACATATGGTAATGTAAGTTTCCATGTTATTCTTTCCATACATCTCATCCTCCTCCTCTCTTCCCTTGTCCATAAGCCTATTCTCTATGCCTGTTTCTGTATTGCTTCCCTGTAAATACATTATTCAGTACCATTTTTCTAGATTCCGTATGTATGCATTAGAATATGGTGTTTATCTTTCTCTTTCTGATTCATTTCAGTCTGTATAATAGATTCATCTACCTCATTAGAACTGAATCAAATGTGTTCCTTTTTATGGGTGAGTAATATTCCATTGTGTATATGTACCACAATTTCTTTATCCATTCATCTGTCAGTGGACATCTAGGTTGCTTCCATGTTCTAACTATTGTAAATAGTTCTGCAGTGAACATTGGGATATATGTGTCTCTTTCAATTTTGGTTTCCTCAGAGTATATGCCTAGGAGTGGGATTGCTGGGTCATATGGTGGTTTTATTCCTAGCTTTTTAAGGAATCTCCATACCATCTTCCATAGTGGCTGTATCAATTTACATTCCCATACACAGTGCAAGAGCATTCTCTTTTCTCCACACCATTTCCAGCATTTATTGTTTGTAGACTTTTTGATGAGGGCCATTCTGACGAGTGTGAGGTCATATTTCATTGTAGATTTGATTTGGATTTCTCTAATAATGAGTGATGTTGAGCTCTTTTCATGTGTTTGTGAGCTATCTATATGTATTCTTTGGAGAAATGTCTGTTTAGGTCTTTTCCCCACTTTTTGACTGGGTTGTTTGTTTTTCTGGTATTGAGTTGTATGTGCTGCTTGCGTATTTTGGAAATTCATCTTTTGCCAGTTATTTCAGTTGCTATTATTTTCTCCCTTTCTGAGGGTTGTCTTTTCACCTTGCTTATAGTTTCCTTTGCTATGCAAAAGCTTTTAAGTTTAATCAGATCCCATTTGTTTACTTTTGTTTTTATTTTCATTATTCTAGGAGGTGGATTAGAGAGGATTTTGCTTTGATTTCTGTCATCGAGTGTTCTGCAAACATTTCCCTCTAAAAGTTTTGTAGTTTCTGGTCTTACATTTAGGTCTTTAATCCATTCTGAGTTTATCTTTGTGTATGGTGTTAGGAAGTATTCTAGTTACACTCTTTTATATGTAGCTGGCCAGTTTTCCCAGCACCATTTATTGAAGAGGTTATCTTCTTTGCCCCATTGTATATTCTTGCCTCCTTTGTCAAAAATAAGGTAGTCATAGGTGCATGAGTTTATTTCTGGGCTTTCTATCTTGTTCCATTTGTCTCTGTTTCTGTTTCTGTGCCAGTACTATACTGTTTTGATGACTTTGTAGTATAATCTGAAGTCAGGATGGTTGATTCCTCCAGCTCCATTCTTTCTCAAGACTGCTTTGGCTATTTGTGTGTGTGTGTGTGTGTGTGTGTGTGTGTGTGTGTGTTTCCGTATGAAAATGCAAGTGATATCTGTATTGATTTTGTATCCTGAAATTTTGCTAAATTCTTTGATTAACTCTAGTAATTTTCTGATGCTATCTTTAGGGTTTTCTATGTACAGTATCATGTCATCTGCAAACAGTGAGAGCTTTAGTTTTTTCTGATCTAGATTCATTTTATTTCTTTTTTTTCTCTGATTGCTGTAGCTAAGGCTTCCAGAACTATGTTGAATAATAGTGGTGAAAGTGGAAGCCCTCGTCTTGCTCCTAATCTTAAGGAGAATGCTTACAGTTTTTCACCATTGAGAATAATGTTTGCTGTAGGCTTATTATATATGGCCTTTACTATGTTGAGGTAAGTTCCTTCTGTTCTCATTTCTTGAAAAGTTTTAATCATAAATGGGTGCTGAGTTTTGTCAAAAGCTTTTCTGCATCTATTGAGATTATCATATGGTTTTAATCTTTCAATTTGTTAATATGGTGTATCACATTGATTGATTTGCATATATTGAAGAATCCTTGCATTTCTGGAATAAACCCAAGTTGATCATGGTGAATGAGCTTTTTGATGTGTTGCTGATTTCTGTTTTCTAAGATTTTGTTGAGGATTTTTGGGTCTATGTTCATCTGTGATATTGGGCCATAGATTTCTTTTTTTGTGTGTTGTCTTTGTCTGGTTTTGGTGTCAGGGTAATGGTGGTCTCGTAGAGTGAAATTGGAAGTGTTCATTTCTCTGCAATTTTTTGAAAGGATTTTCAGAGGATACATATTAGCTGTTCTCTAAATATTTGATAAAATTCTCCCTGAAGCCAGCTGGTCCTGGGCATTTGTTTTTCAGGGGATTTTTGATCACAGTTTCAATTTCAGTAATTGAAGAATTTGGGATTTTTTAATTGGGATTTTCATAATTTCTATTTCTTCCTGGTTTAGTCCTGGAAGATTGAACTTTTCTAAGAATCTCTCCATTTCTTCTAGGTTATCTATTTTACTGCCATATAGTTGTTCATAACAGTTTCTTATAATCCTTTGTATTTCTGCATTGTCTACTGTGACTTCTCCTTTTTCATTTTTAATTTTGTTGATTTGATTCTTCTCTCTTATTTTCTTGATGAGCCTGGCAAAAGGTTTGTCAATTTTGTTTATTTTCTCAAAAAGCCAGCTTTTAGTTTTATTAATCTTTAGTGTTGTTTCTATCATATCTTTTTCATTTGATTCTGCTCGGATCTTTATGATTTCTGTCTTTCTACTTATTTTTTTTTCTTCTTCATTTTTCAATTGCTTTAGGTGTAAAGTTAGGTTATCTATTTGATGCTTTTCTTGTTTCTTGAGGTAGGATTGTATTGCTGTAAACTTCCCTCTTAGAACTGCTTTTGCTAAATCCCATATGTTTTGAATTGTCATGTTTTCATTGCCATTTGTTTCTAGATTTTTTTAAATTTCCATTTTGATTTATTTAGTAACCTTTGGTTATTTAAAAACGTATTGTTTAATCTCATTATGTTTGGGTTTTTTTTTTTTTACATTTTTTTCCTTGTAATTCATATCTAGTTTCATAGTGTTGTGGTCAGAAAAGATGCTTGATAAGATTTCAATTTTCTTAAATTTACTGAGATTTGATTTGTGACCCAAAATATGGTCTATCCTGGAGAATGTTCCATGTGCACTTGAGAAGAAGATGTATTTTTCTGCATTTGGATGGACTATCCTGAAGATATCAATGAGATCCATCTCATCTAATGTATCATTTAAGACTTGTGTTTCATTATTAAATTTATGTTTTGATGATCAGTCCATTGGTGTGAGTGGGGTTTTAAAGCCTCCTGCTATTATAGTATCCTGCTATTATAGTGTTACTGTCAATTTCTCCTTTTATGTCTGTAAGTGCTTGTCTTATGTATTGAGGTGCTCTTGTGTTGGGTGCATATATATTTACAATTGTTATGTCTTCCTCTTGGATTGTTCCCTTGATCATTATGTAGTGTCCTTCCTTATTTCTTGTAATCTTTTTTATTTTAAGGTCTATTTTTTCTGATATGAGGATTGCTACACCAGCTTTCTTTTGCTTCCCATTAGTGAGGAATATATTTTCCCATTTTCTCACTTTCAGTTTGTATGTGTCTTGAGGTCTGAAGTGGGTTTCTTGTAGACAGCATATATATGGGTCTTGTTTTTGTATCCATTCAGCCAGTCTGTGTCTTTTGGTTGAAGCACTTCATCCATTTACATTTCAAGTAATTATTGATATATATGTTCCTATTGCCATTTTCTTAATTGTTTTGGGTTGATTTTGTATATATTTTTCCTTCTCTTGTATTTCTTGTCTATAGAAGTCCCTTTAACATTTGTTGTAAAGCTGGTTTGGTGGTACTGAATTCTCTTAACTTTTGCTTGTTTTAAAAATTTTTTATTTCTCCATCAGTTTGAATGAGATCTTTGATGGGTACAATAATCATGGTTGTAGATTTTTCCCTTTCAGTACTTTAAATATATCCTGCCATTCCCTTCTGGGCTGCAGACTTTCTGCTGAAAGATCAGCTGTTAAGTGTATGGGGTTTCCCTTGTATGTTACTTGATTCTTCTCCCCTACTGCTTTTAATATTCTTTCTTTGTGTTTAGTCTTTGTTAGTTTGATTAGTATGTGTGTTGGCATAATTCTCTTTGGTTTTATCCTGTATGGGACTCTTTGTGCCTCTTGAACTTGACTATTTCCTTTTCCATGTTGGGGGATTTTTCAACTATAATCTCTTTAAAAATTTTCTCATACCCTTTCTTTTTATTTCCCTCTTCTGGCACCCATATAATTCAAATGTTGGTGCATTTGATATGGTCCCAGAGGTGTTTGAGACTGTACTCAGCTCTTTTCATTCTTTTTGCTTTATTCTGCTCTTCAGAAGTTATTTCCATCAGTTTATTTTCCATCCTACTGATTCATTCTTCTGCTTCAGATATTCTGCTATTGATTTCCTCTGGAGTATTTTTTTTTTTTTAATTTCAGTAATTATGTTGTTTGTCTCTGTTTGTTTATTATTTAATTCTTTTAAGGCTTTGTTAATTGATTCTTGCATTTTCTCCATTTTGTTCTCAAGGTTTTTGATCATCTTTACTATCATTAATTTGAATTCTTTTTCAGGTAGTTTGCCTATTTCCTCTTCATTTATTTGGAGTTCTGTCTTTCTTTCTTTCTTTCTTTTTTAATTTTTTTATTTTTTGACTTCTGTGTTTCTAATTTGTTCCTTCATTTGTGCAGTATTTCTCTGTCTTTTAATTATTATTATTATTTGAGTTATTGTGTTTGAGGTTTCCTTTTCCCAGGTTTCAAGGAAAGCTGGATTCTTTCCTTGAAGAAAGTTGAATTGTTTCTTCCTCTTGGATTCTGCCCTCCTAAGGTTGGTCCAGTGGTTTGTGTGAGCTTCATATATGATGTTATTTGTTCTCAGTTTTTGCCTGTTTGTTTTTCCTATGATGGGCAAGGCTGAGTGAGGTGGTAAGCCTGTCTGCTGATGATTGGATTTATATTTTTGTTTTGTTTGTTGTTTAGATGAGGTTTCCTGCACAGGGTTCTACTGGCGGTTGGGTGGTGCCAGCTATTGTATTTAAGTGGTTTCCTATGTGTGAGTTATCACTATTTGTTACTCCCTAGGGTTTGTTTTCTGATAGTCTCGGGTCTTGGAGTCATTGTTCCCACTTCAAAGGCTCAGGACATAATCTCTGGTCAAGAATGAAGATTCCAAAAGTGGTTTGTTATGGCATTAAGTGAGATTAAAACAAATGTCCAAAAAGGATAAACCAAAGATGAACCCCAGAGAAATGGCAGTTACAAAATCAGGCAAATAATAAAAAAATGATGGAATATATACATATACACCCATGAGCAAAGTGAAAACAATCCAACAAAGATAAAGTGCAGTAGATTGACTCAGCAAACAAAGGAAAGCAAAATTATATTTACCAGTTAAGAACAAAACTAACTTAAGCACAAACTGGCAAACAAAGCTAAAACAAGGTGCCACATAGGGAATAAAGCAATGAAGACAAAACTAACAAATGTGTTGAGAGGAAAGGAAAGAAAGTAAAGACAGAAGAAACAGATATGCAAAGCTAAATAGAGGTAGATTAAGAATATTTATATACATTAAAAATTAACTGTAAGGGGAAAAGAACAATAGGAAAGGCAAACAAAAGAATAAATGTAGAAAATATAATAGGTTTAAAAAATTAAAATTATAAAAAAGAGAAAAGAATAAAAAATTGAAGAAGAAAGGAAAACTCCACAGAATTGCAAAAACCCAATGTAGAGTTAAAGGTTTATAACAACAATAGAAACTGTCTGAATATGCACATATACATCCATAAGGAAAATCAATACAGTGCAACAAAATAAATTGCAATAGATTCAGCTGGCAAACAAATGAAATAAAAAATTATATCTACAAGTACAAAACTAATTAAAGCACAAACTGGAAAACAAAACTAAAGCAAAGTGTCAACTGGGGAATAAATTAATGAAAATAAAATAAGAAATATGTAGAGAGGAAAGCAGTGAAAGAAAAGAAATAAAAAACAGATATGCAAGATTAGGTAGAGGTAGATAAAGAAGATTTATATACATTAAAGATTAACTGTAAAGGGAAAAGAACAATAAGAATAGCAAAAGAATAAATGTAGGAAAAATAATAATAGGTTTAAAAATTAAACATTAAAATTTAAAAAAAAAGAAAAAAAAAAGGAAAACTCCACAGAACTGCAAAAGCCCAACATAGAGGCAGAGGTTTATGACAACAATAAAAATGTGACTGAGAAAGAGAAAAAAAAGCTCAAAAGCTTAATTGGATTTCTTAGTGCCAATAAAATTGAAAACTACAACAGAGGACGGGGAAAAAGAAAAAGAAAAAATCCAAAAGAATCTGGGAAACAAGTCAAAAAATAAGAATAATGAATTTTGTCTTGAGTCACTGCTGTCTGAGTCCTTTCCCTTGCTGGGAGTTACAGTCCACCTTACCTCCCTAAGATGCCCTCCAATGCTGTGCTGATCTCTGGACCTACTGTGGGAGCAGCTCACATTCTTTTTGTTTGTTTGTTTGTTTTAATTAGAGGCTAATTGTTTTACAATGTTGTAGTGGTTTTTGCCATACATTCACATGAGTCAGCCATGGGCGTACATGTGTTCCTCATCCTGACCCTCCCTCTCACCTCCCTCCCCATCCCATCTCTCAGTGTCATCCCAGTGACCAGCCCTGAGCACCCTGCCTCATGCATCGAACCTGGACTGGTGATCTATTTCACATATGATAATATACATGTCTCAGTGCTATTCTCTCAAATCATCCCTGTAAGCTAAGGGAGTTAGAGAAGGCGAGGTTCAGAAAAAGAATGAGACCTGAACTTTACAGGAACAGATCACCTTTAATGAGGTGAGAAGGGGCAGCAGTCAGATTAGTGAGCTGCTGCACTTATCCAAGAAAAGAGTAAGTATACATAGGCATGTATGTGGAAAGTTACTGTCTTAAGGTGGCCTGTTCTTCTCCAAGGTTGTTTGGAGTAGTTATCTCTTAAATGGCTGGGGCAAGGAATTTTGGAGATCACCCAGAGGCTGGACCAGCTGAGAGCTGGGCGTAATCAATCTTAATGTCCATTTTTTTTTTCCTTCGGGTGAGAGAGTTCTTTGTTTTGCATAGAATGGTGGGGAGGACCTGGAGGGGAGTTTTAACTCCAGGCTATTTTGAGCCATGTAACTTTCCTTCATTCCAGACCCTAAGGAATATATAGAAAAAGAGAAATAGAGATGGGTGCCATTAATGTTCAGGGCTTCTTTGTGCTGATAAACGAGTGTCAAGGATTTGTGGTCTGGGAAGAAGGAAGTCTAAGGCTTGTAGTGTTGATTTTTTATTTTAGCCGTTAGGGTCTCAAGCAAAAGAACAGTCTTGACCTGGTCTCGGGAAATGGCTCAGATTCGGTCTTGGAGGAATCTCTGGAAAAGATTAAACAAACAAGGTCCAAAGGTGAGTAGGAGGATGATAAAAATGAATGGTCCGAGAAGGGGTAAAAGTTATAAAAGTTTTTTTTTTTTTTTTTGTAGTCACAGGGTGAAGCTATAATCTTCAGTGTGTTTGAGCATGGATTTTTGACACTCAAGACCCAGATATCTGTCAGAAGTTGTTCAAAGAATAACTGTAGCCGTGAAACTGACAGGCTCATCCATTGCCAGTTGGGGCAGGTGGAAACCGTGAGAACTTTAGAGTTGTAGGGCCTGTATGAGAAAATTGATAAGTATTAGTCTGGCAAGCATTTCCATCATTAGCTGTATAATCTTTTTTAACTGGGTGATGTGTGTCCAAGGGGTGATTTTTTTTTTTTTTTTTGCAGCAGTAGGGGTCAGCAGAATTACTGTGTAGGTGCTTTGTCAGTTGGAGGTTAGATCTGAGTGGGATTGAAGTGTCATATAGACTTTGTCTCTTATTTGAAGGGATTGGTATGGAAGATTGGGGTGTGGTCGAGAGAGTAAGGTATCTATGTCAAAGGGCATCTCGTATCTGGGCAAGTAAAGGAAAAGGCAGGTGGGAAGGCAGTTCAGGACTGTCTTGGGAGTGGGGAAGACCCAAAGGTATTATGGGCCTCTCATACATGGCCTTGAATGGACTGATATTTAAGATTTTTTTTTTTTTTTTTTTGGTAAGGTCTGGAACTTTAAGAGAGCTAAAGGGAGGAGTTTAGTTCAGTCTTGATGAAGTTCGATCATTAATTTGGTCAGAGTTTCTTTTAGGACTTGGTTGGCTCTCTCAACTTTTTTGGAAGACTGAGGATGATAAGGAATGTGAATCCTCCAAGGAACTGGAAGGACTCGTGCAATATTTTGGGTGATTAGGGATGTGAACATGGGCCCATTATCAGATTGGAGGGACGAAGGCATTCCAGACCTTGGGAGGATTTCAGTAAGAATAAGCTGAGCCACAGTAGGGGCTTGTTTGTTACTAGTCAGGAAAGCTTTAATTTATCTAGAAAATGTATCTACAAAGACTAGGAGAAATTTAACCCTTTTTACAGGTGGCATATGGGTGAAATCTACCTGCCAGTCTTGTGTGGAAAGATGTTTGTGAATTTGGTGGGTGGGGAAAGGAGGGGGGCGAATGTTAGAATTAGGACTTGTCCATTGACAAATGGTATAAATTTGGGTCAGATTATTTAAATAAGTCATAACGTCCTTAGTCAGTTTAATAAAGTTCTGAAGGAAAGTGTCAAGTACTTTTGCAGAGGGGTGGAAAAGGGAATGTAAATATGAAAGTGATGTGTGGATGTTAGGCTCACCAATTTGGGCTATAGTAAAGACATGACTAACAGAGGTGGCTTGCTGCTTTGTTTCGTGATCTGTTATATAGTTATAGAAGGAGATAGGACTATGTCGCTGACGTCTCCAGCAATGTATTACAGAAACTTGTTTTGGGAACTAAGCCACATAGAGGAGTTCAGAAATAAAAGAAACATTAAGAATAGGTGTGCCCTTCTGAGTCAGCAATCTCCTCTCTTTTCAGATTATAATGTTAGAATGTAATATGTTATAGATATATTTGGAGTCAGTGTAGATGTTTATCTTTTGGTCTTTGGCTAGGGTCATAGCTTGTGTAAGAGTTATCAGTTCAGCCTGTTGTGAGGATGTGTGAGTTGGGAGTGTGGCTGACTTGATGAGGAGAGGGGGATAACTTTGTTGGGCTGTCCCTGAACTATAGCGTATTGAGCCCCAGATGGGGCTTGTTTTTGGACAGTGTCATCTGTCAACCAGGATGGGACTTTGGGGTCAGTAAGGGGCTGATCAGTTATATGTTCAAAGGGATTAAGTGTCATAACTAAGGTCTGAACACAGTCATGAAATAGGTGTTTTGTTTCTGGATCTGCTGTAGGGAGTAAGCTAGCAGGATTAAGAAGTTTACAAAGCATAAAAGAAAGGGATGGATCAAGGAGGTGTGTGTGGAGGATTTGCAGTCGAGCAGGGGGCAGAGAAAGGAAAGCCCGATGAGAAAGTAAATCTTTGAAGGAATGAGGTGAGCGTACACTTAAAGGAGCATTTGGATTAGTTTTTGGGCTTCAAGTATTAAGAGGATGGTTGCAGCTATGTAGGAGACAGTCTGTTGTAGAGGACGTGGGTAATAAGCTGGAAGGGTTAAGGAGAGAACAGGGGGAGAATGAGAGCTGAGGGTTGAGGAGAGAGGCATGTAGGACCTGTACCCTGGAAGAGGGAAGGGAGAGGAAAGCCCGATGTGACAGTAAGTCTCAGAAGGTGTGTAGAGCACAGACTGTTAAATGGGCATGTCTAGAGAGTTTATTTGCTTCGGGTAAAAGAGCTGTGATAGCAGCCATGGCCTGTATGCAGGGAGGCCACCCCTTGGTCACCATGTCAAGCTGTTTTGACAGATAGGCTATGGGAGCCCATGTGTCTCTGGCCTGCTGACATAAAAGTCTCAGGGCCTGCCCTTGGTTGGGATGGGCAAAGAGAAAGAATGATCTGGTGTGATCTGGCAGTGGAGAGTTGGCACTTGGAGGAGGCTCTGGGTGAGCTGGCGAATAAGATTGGCCAGCAAGGAAGGGTTAAAGAGGGGCTAATCCAGACATCTTTAAGTTGCTTCATAGAGTGGCTTTGCAATAAGGGAGAAGTTAGGGATCCAGATACGGAAAAAGTTTAGGAGGCCAAGGATAGACAGGAGTTCTCTTTTTGTTTTTGGAAGTGTATGGTTAATTAAGGCCTGGATTCTATCTAGGGGAATAGTTTTTTGTTGGTGGAATATAGAGAGTAGGTGACATCTATCTGTACTACTTGGGCCTTGGATCAGGACACCCAATAACCCCAGGATCCCAGGGCCCCAAGGAGTTTGGCAGTATGTTGGAGGCAGAGATTTTGGGTTGGGCTACAAAGGAGGAGGTCATCTATGTATTATTGGAGGAGATGACTAGGGGCTAGGTCGAGTGTCTGTAGGTCCTTTTGTAAAGCCTGTCCAAAAAAGTGGGGGCTGTCTTTGAACCCCTGGGGGAGAACTGTCCATGTTAGTTGTTGGAAAACATGAGTCTCTGGGTCTTGCCAGGAGAAGGTGAAAAGGGGTTGGGAGAGGGTGTGGAGAGGGATGGTGAAAAAGGCATCTTTGAGATCTAAAACCGTGAAATCGGTTGCAGTCAGGGGTATGGCAGACAGAAGGGTGTAAGGGTTAGGGATTACTGAGAATGTTGGTGTGATGGCCTCATTGATTTTTCTCAGATCCTGGACCAGTCTCCAAGAGTTTTGTCCCTTCTTTACTGTCAGAATAAGGGTATTGTGTGGTGAATGGGTCGGAATTAAGACAGAGGCCTAAAGTCGACCGTCTATGATACGTTTAGGTATCTTGTGGGCCTCCGGGGTGAGAGAGTATTGTTGTTGGGTCATTATAGTTGAGGGGTCCTTTAGGGTAATGTGGACATGAGGATGATGTTTGGCTATGGATGGGTGATCAGTGTCCCAGACTTGGGGGTCTAAGGTGGGTAGATCCAAGGGAAGGTCAGGGGTGAGGAATAGGAATGGTCTAGGTGTCATCTTTTCCAGTGAGTCAAATCTTCCAATGAGGTGGCCAAAGTACTGGAGTTTCAGCTTCAGCATCATTCCCTCCAAAGAAATCCCAGGGCTGATCTCCTTCAGAATGGACTGATTGGATCTTCTTGCAGTCCAAGGGACTCTCAAGAGTCTTCTCCAACACCACAGTTCAAAAGCATCAATTCTCCGGCACTCAGCCTTCTTCACAGTCCAACTCTCACATCCATACATGACCACAAGAAAAACCATAGCCTTGACTAGATGGATCTTTGTTGGCAAAGTAATGTCTCTGCTTTTCAATATGCTATCTAGGTTGGTCATAACTTTCCTTCTAAGGAGTAAGCATCTTTTAATTTCATGGCTGCAGTCACCATCTACAGTGATTTTGGAGCCCAAAAAAATAAAGTCTGAAACTCTTTCCACTGTTTCCCCATCTATTTCCCATGAAGTGATGGGCCCAGATGCCATAATCTTTGTTTTATGGATGTTGAGCTTTAAGCCAACTTTTTCACTCTCCACTTTCACTTTCATCGAGAGGTTTTTTAATTCCTCTTCACTTTCTGCCATAAGGATGGTGTCATCTGCATACCTGAGGTTATTGATATTTCTCCCAGCAATCTTGATTCCAGCTTGTGTTTCTTCCAGTCCAGCGTTTCTCCTGATGTACTCTGCATATAAATTAAATAAGCAGGGTGATAATATACAGCCTTGATGTACTCCTTTTCCTATTTGGAACCAGTCTGCTGTTCCATGTCCAGTTCTAACTGTTGTTTCCTGACTTGCATACAGATTTCTCAAGAGGCAAGTCAGGTGATCTGGTATTCCCATCTCTTTCAGAATTTTCCACAGTTTATTGTGATCCACACAGTCAAAGGATTTGGCATAGTCAATCAAACAGAAGTAGATGTATTTCTGGAACTCTCTTGCCTTTTCCATGATCCAGCAGATATTGGAAATTTGATCTCTGGTTCCTCTGCCTTTTCTAAAACCAGCTTGAACATCAGGAAGTTCACAGTTCACGTATTGCTGAAGCCTGTCTTAGAGAATTTTGAGCATTACTTTACTGGCATGTGAGATGAGTGCAATTGTGCTGTAGTTTGAGCATTCTTTGGCATTGCCTTTCTTTGGGATTGGAATGAAAACTGACCTTTTCCAGTCCTGTGGCCATTGCTGAGTTTTCCAAATTTGCTGGCATATTGAGTGCAACACTTTCACAGCATCATCTTTCAGGATTTGAAATAGCTCAACTGGAGTTCCATCACCTCCACTAGCTTTGTTTGTAGTGATGCTTTCTAAGGCCCACTTGACTTCACATTTCAGGATGTCTGGCTCTAAGTGAGTGATCACACCATCGTGATTATCTGGGTCATGAAGATATTTTTTGTACAGTTCTTCTGTGTATTTCTGCCACCTCTTCTTAATGTCTTCTGCTTCTGTTAGCTGGGAGGGTTTGGGGGCAGGAGGAGAAAGGGAAGACAGAGGATGAGATGGCTGGATGGCATCATTGACTTGATGGATGTGAGTCTGGGTGAATTCCAGGAGTTGGTGATGGACAGGGAGGCCTGGCATGCTGCGATTCATGGGGTCGCAAAGAGTCGGACACGACTGAGTGACTGAACTGAACTGAGGTGTCATCTGCACGCCGAGTACAGAGACTGTATAGAGGGGGGTTATGATAATAAAGACCCCCAATTTGGATAACAAATCTCTCACTAGGAGTGTCATCGGGCACTGAGGTATTATGAGGAATGAGTGTAAGAGCGTCGATTTTCTAAATTGACAAAGTAATGGAGGGTTGCTTTTGGGCTTTAAGGGAACTCCAGAGACCCCCTTGATTGTGAGTTTTGAGTCTTGAGTTGGGCCAGAGTAGGAAGTTAAAAGAGAGAAAGCAGCTCCAGTGTCTACTATAAAGGAGGTATTTTTTTTCTTTCTTTTTTTTTGGCTACTACCCTGTCTACCTTGTCTGGGACAAGGGCCAGGGGGCTGGAACCTGGGCCCCATCATTGGAACAACTCTCGTAGGGTTGGGCTGGGGTTTTGGGGAGAAGTGGGATCTCTCCAGTGGCACCAGGGCATCCCTGTGGACATTTCACTCTCCAGTTCTGGGAGGTGGGGACTTCCCCAGGGGTGTCAGGGCATCCCTGGGGACAGTCTACCCTCCAGTGCCCCCACTGACCACAGGTTGGGCATATGTTTGTGGGGGGCCACAGGTCTGGGCATGTCTTTGTCCAGTGTCCTGACTGGTTGCATCAGAAGCAGGGTCTGGGGGTGGGGGGTGTTAAGTTTCAGTCTGGGATGCCTTGGCCCAGGCTGATCTTAATTGTTGCCACCAAAAAGGCATATTTAGCTTTTCTTTCATGGTCTTTTTTTCTCTTAGCCTCTTCCTCTCTATTATTGAACATCTTGCAGGCTAATTCTAGAAGGTCTCTTTGGGGGGGGTCTCAGTGCCTTTTTCTAGCTGGCATAGTTTCAGGGGCTGACTGGCTTATGAACTGGACATGTAGGTACAGAAATCTGGCGGGGGTGGAAATATCTAAATTAGTGTATTTTTGTACTGCCTCAGTAAGCCGTGAAAGAAAAAGGGCAGAATTTTTATCTCTTTTTTGAATTATTTCTCTAATCTTATCATAGTTAATATGAATGTGAGAGCTTTTTAGCTTTTTTGGTTTAGTAAACAGGTGATCATATATTGTAAGTACTGGATGTTGGCATTGCCTGATTGATATGTCCACTGTGGCTCAGTTAAAAGGACTGCATCATCAACCACCGGATTAGTCTTATCTTGGTTGTGGAGCTGATCAGCATGAGTCTGGGCTCCCTTTCATATCCGTTTCTTTTCATCAAGGGTTAAAGTGGCATTTAGGATGTAATAAAGATCATTCTACGTTAAATGATATGTTTGTGTAAGGCAGAGGATTTTTTTTTTTTTTTTTGTATCTAGCAGGATTTTCTGAAAAGGATCCCCCCCCCACCTTTTTTTTTTTTTTTTCAATTTGGCTCATATCAGAAATTGATAAAGGCACATAAACCCATGTAGGGCCCTCCAGTTCTGCTACCTCTCTGAGAGGAAATGTGTTTGCTTTAGGTCTTGGCC
Source organism: Bos grunniens (assembly GCF_055505025.1). Lineage (NCBI taxonomy): Eukaryota > Metazoa > Chordata > Mammalia > Artiodactyla > Bovidae > Bos > Bos grunniens. The sequence continues at coordinate 78,315,417 of NC_141194.1, read as the reverse complement.
GATGAAAAGGGGGTGAAAATCTCTTTTGGGGTTTTGGAGTCATCATTTTCTGTTTTGGAAGAGGAAGGGCTAGAGGATGGCGATCTCGCCTTGTCTGGAAGCTTTTTTGGGGAGAGGCGGTAGGGAGGAGGCTCATCTGTCTGGTCAAAATTTGGGCTAAGGGTTTAGGGGGTCTTTTAGGGGCTTTAGATTTGGATTTGTTTGTAATGGAGGAGGAGAGAGAGTAGAGGAGGATTTGATAGGTAGAACAGTCTTTGTAGAGAAAAGGACAGCTTTTAAGGTCTCAGAAGACTTGAATATAAGGGACCTTCGACCATTTGACATTCCATTTGAGGAAGTTAGTGAGATCTGATAAAATACTGAAATCAAAAGTCCCGAACTCAGACCAGTGGTTTTGGTTGTCTAATTGGTATTGAGGCCAGATCTGTATACAGAGTTGTTTTAACCAGTTAGCTTTGAGTTCAGTAAGTAAGAGTGGTTGAGATTTTTGAGAACACAGGCCAAAGGGGATTCCTTTGGTATAGATTGGCCAGACCCCATAGTTGAAAGGAAAGCAGAGGCTCCTATTGGGAGCTCAAGCCATCACCTGTAGGAGTGATGAGAAGAGAGCTCTGTGTCAAGGTGGAGTGACCCCCACTATCGCCTACAGAGTGGCCCTAGGCCAAGGGTCCCTGGGACCTAGAGAGGACTGAGTTCTAGAGTGCCTCTAGAACACCGTTCAGACCTTACCTGAATCTAGGGGCTGGCTTGAGTGGAGTGTTGCATGTAAAGTGGTCGAATGGCAAAAGGCCTCTATCCTGGAGTTGGCTGGTCTTGTGGAAAAGAAAGTGTAGAGAAAAGAGGAAGAGAGAGAGAGAGAGAGTCCAATATTCTTTGGGTTACATGGAAAACCAATAAAGCCCTTACATAAGACTTGTACTGCTCACGAAGGCACAGAGCATCCATCCTCTTGAGGAGGTCTTGAAAGCCCAGGCGAGAAAGTGAGCTCAGCAGGCTTCCATGCTCCAAAGAGCTGCCCATAGAGAATGAGAAGGAACCTGAACCTCCTGGGCTTTGCCAACAAAAATGTGAGGTAAGGCAGTTAGAGAAGCTGAGGTTCAGAAAAAGAATGAGACCGGCACGTTACAGGAACAGATCACCTTTAATGAGGCAAGAAGGGGCAGCAGTCAGATTAATGAGCTGCTGCATTTATTCAAGAAGAGAGTAAGTATATATAGGCATGTATGTGGAAAGTTACTTTCTTAAGGGGGCCTGTTCTTTTCCAAGGTTGTTTGGAGTAGTTATCTCTTAAATGACTGTGGCAAGGAATTTTGGAGATCAGCCAGAGGCTGGACCAGCTAGGAGCTGGGCATAATCAACCTTAATGTCCCTTTTTTGTTTTTCTTCGGTTGAGAGAGTTCTTTGTTTTGCATAGAATGGTGGGGAGGACCTGGAGGGGAGTTTTAACTCCAGGCTATTTTTAGCCATGTAACTTTCCTTCAGTCCCACCCTCGCCTTCTCCCAGAGTCCAACTCAGATTTTAATCCGGTCCTACTCCTGTGTGTTCTTGCCCCCAATGTCCACAGTTATCAGAGCTAGTGTGTTTTCTTTTGTGGGAGCTTTTAGTGGCCTTTTATATGTTCCATAGATACAGAGTCTGATTAGTTAATCACGTGGATTTAATATGCAGCTTGTACAGCTGGTGGGAAGGTTTTGTGTCTTCTTCCTTAGCCACACTGCCCCTGGGTTTAAATTGTGGTTTTATTTCTACCTCTACATGTGGGTTGTCCACTGGGGTTTAGCTTCTGAGGCTGCCCTGGAGGGCTTGGTTTTGCCCCTGTAAGGGCCAGGTGTGAAGCTGGTGCAGCTGCTTGGGTCACAGGGGTTCTTGCAGCACCAGGTACTCAGGGGGGTTTGCGGCTAGGGAAGCAGGAAATATAGTGCTCTAGAAGGGCAATCCACTCCAGTGTTCTCTCCTGGAGAATCCCAGGGATGGGGGAGCCTGGTAGGCTGCCGTTTATGGGGTCACACAGAGTCGGACATGACTGAAGTGACTTAGCAGCAGCAGCAGCAGAAGGGTACAGAAACCAGTCTTGGCCAATATGCTCCAGTATTCTTGCATGAAAAACCCCCTTTCTGACAGAGAATCCAGGCAGGCCACAATTTTACAGGGTCACAAAGAGTCAGACATGACTAAAGCAACCCTGTGTGCATAGACACAAAACTTTTTTTGCCTTTAAGCTCTGCTCCATTGAGAATTGAGAGTGAAGATGGCACAGCTCCTTGGCTTGCAGGTACCCTGGCAGCGCCAACTGTGCAGGGACACGGACTTCCTTGGCCACAAAAATTATGGCCCTATCAAAGTCTTTTTTCCAGTATCTTGTAGCTGGCAATCAGAAGGCCTATTTGGGAAGTCTTTCTCCATAGCTCCACCCCTTCAATCTCTTAGAGGGCTCCCTTGCCTGGGGGTCCTTCTCTGTTTTTCGGCATGTCAGGTACATAGAAGGCCCCCTGGCTGGGGTCCTTTTCTGTAGATTGTCACATCAGGCACTTAAAGGGTCACCCTGGGTGAGGTCTTACTCTGTACTTCAGTGCATCAGGCGTTTGATGGACCAGTCTCTATTGTTCAGCTGTGTATGCTGGTGTATGGGGCGAGAGAGGCTACGGTGATGGCTCCACCCACTATGTGTGACTCAGCAGTATTGCCTTGCTTCCATGGCTGCCTGACTTTCCTCCACAGGCATTTCCCACCACCATCTCCTCCCTTACATCCCCTCAATCCATCTCTGCACAGTCAACATCAGCCCTTTCCCTGAGATTGCTCCATGATCCCTAAACTCCAGTTCCCAGCTGCTGCACCTTCCAGGAGAACAGAGTTCCTGTCTAGGCTATGTATGGCTGCAGCAAGGACTGTCATATTCTCATTCCATTTAGGCTACCACAGATCACTCTCAGCCTTAAATGTTTCTCCTCTTACTCAGACAGTTGCCCTGCTTTGGGGATCTGACCCCTGCTTCAATTCTCCCACTCGCTGAAGGCAGGTCCAGTCCTACTAACACTCTTGTTTTTCCCCCTAGTTTCTTCCTCCTACCAAGTTTTGCGTGGTTCTGTATATTATTTTCCACTGGTCAAGTACTCCTGTCTGCTCTCAGCTGGTGTTCTGCATGCACATCTGTATCTGAAGGTGTATTCCTGATGTATCCTTGGAGAGAGATGTATTCCATGTCCACCAAAATATTTATTTTTCTCTTTCTGACTTACTTCAGTCTGTATAATAGGTTCCAGGTAGATTCAACCACCTCATTAAAACTGACTCAAATGCATTCCTTTATATGGCTGAGTAATATTCCATTCTGTTTTTGTACCACAACTTCTTTATCCATTCATTTGTTGATGGACATCTAGGTTATTTCCATGTTCTAGCTATCATAAATTGTGCTGCAATGAAGAATGGGATACATGTGGCTCTTTCAACTTTGGTTTCCTTAGGGTATATGCCTAAGAGTAGGATTTTTGGGTCACATTGTTGTTTTATTTTTTAAGGAATCTCCATACCGTCTTCCATAGTGGCTGTATCAATTTACATTCCCACCAACAGTACACACCCTCTCCAGCATTTATCATTTCTAGACTTTTTGATGATGATCATTCTGACTGGTGTGAGATGATATCTCATTGTAGTTTTGATTTACATTTATCTAATAATGAGTGATGTTGAGCATCTTTTCATGTGTTTATTAGCCATCTGTATGTCTTTTATTTGTGATAGATATTTTTGCTGGGTAAATAATTCCAGGCTGATATTTTTCCTTGCAGTATTTACAAGACTTTGCTCAACACTCTTTTATCTCACACACTGTTTTGAGGTTTATTTTAAATTTAGATATAGTTGATGTACAATATTATGTGTTAAAGGTGTACAACATAGTGAATCACAATTTTAAAGGTTATGCTATACTTAGAGTTATTATCAAATATTGTCTCTATTCCCCATGGTGTATAATATATCCTTGCAGCTTATTTATTTTATATATCATATTTTGGACATCTTTATCCCCTAATTCTATCTTTCCTCTTCACTCTTCCTTCTCTCACCTGATAACCAAAAATTTTTTCTCTATATCTCTTTTTGATATATTCAGTGGATCATTAATTTTTTTAGATTCCACATATAAGTGATATCGTATAGCATTTGTCTTTCAGGACCTGGCTTATTTTACTTAGTATAATATCCTCTAAGTCCATCCATATTGTTTCAAAGGGTGCATTTTCTTTCTTTTATGACCTAGTAAAATTCCTTTGTATATAAACACCACATCATCTATCCTTTCGTCTGTTACTGGACATTTAGCTTGCTACCATAACTTGGCAATTGTAAGTAATGCCAGTATGAACATTGAGGCAGATGTATTTTTTTTCAAGTTGATATTACCATTTCTTGATTACATACATAGGAGTGGAATTTTTGGGTCATTTGGTATTTCTAATTTTAGTTCTGAGAAACCACCATACTATTTTCCACAAGCAGCTGCATTAATTCACATTCCCACCAATAAGGTAGGAGGGCTTTATTCCCTTCACATATTTGTTGATATTTGGCTTCTGTGGTCTTCTTGATGATATCTATTCTAACAGCTGTGAGGTAATATCTCATTGTGATTTTACATAGCATTTCTCTGACAATACATGATGCTGAGCATCTTTTCATATGCCTATTGGCCATATGTATGTCTTCTTTGGAAAATAATCTATCTAGTCCATCTTCCCATTTTTTAGAAATTTTTTTTTTTTGAATTGTATGAGCTTTTCATACATTTTAGATATTAACCCCTTGTTGGTCATAGCATTAAAAAAATGTTTTCTCCTATTCAGTAGGTTGATTTTTATTTTGGTTGTTGATTTTCTTTGCTGTACCAAAATAGTTGCCTTAATGGATTCTGTTTGTTTATTTTTGCTCTTATTTATTTTACTTTAGGAGATAGACTTGAAAAATAGTCCTATGATTTATGTCAAAGGGTGTTCTGCCTGTGCTTTGCTCTAGTTTTTATGGCTTCTAGTTTTCTGAGTTTCCTTTTGTATATGGTAAGAGAAAATGTAAAAATTTCATTATTTTACATGAAGCCATACAGTTTTCACAGCATCAATTATTTAAGAGAGTGTGTTTTGTCCATTGTAGATTCTTGCTTCCTGTATTGCACATTAATTGACCATAAATGCATGGTTTTATTTCTAGGTTTTCACATTTATTTTTTATTTCTTTTAAGTAAAGCATAGTTGGTTTACAATGTTTCAGGTGTATAGCAAAGTAATTAAGTTTTATACATATATATATACATATGTGTGTATATATATATATATATGAAACAAAATGTGACCATGGAACAGCATTCTCCATTATAGGTTATTACATGATACTGACTGTGTGGATCACAATGAACTGTGGAAAATTCTGAAAGAGAATGGAATACCAGACCACCTGACCTGCCTCTTGAGAAACCTGTATATAGGTCAAGAAGCAACAGTTAGAACTGGACATGGAACAACAGACTGGTTCCAAATAGGAAAAGGAATATGTCAAGGCTGTATATTGTCACCCTGCTTATTTAACTTATATGCAGAGTACTGAGAGAGTCACTTCCTAGACAGGTTGATAAGAAGTCTAGGGGTCCCCAAGGGGAGAGGGGTCTGGAATTCTCAAGGAGAAAGAAAGGACAAACTTTTTTTGTCCTTCTACGTTCCTTAGGATTATACAACAACAATGTATCCTTCTTGAGGATAGTCTCTGGAAAAAAACTTCTGTCTAATCCTGTTATATTAAGGTGTAAATTATGGGAGTAGGTCGAGTGAGGTCTTTACAACCTCCAGACATTCTTTTGATTCACTGTAACAACTAATTCAAGAGTACATAACTCCATTGTGAACACTAGCAAGGGGGAACTCTTTCTGCCCCCTTCTGATGCCCATGTCAGAAGCTTTCTCTATCTCCTTTATACTTTAATAAAACTTTATTACATCAAAGCTTTGAGCCATCAAGCCTCGTCTCTGGCACCAGACTGAATTCTTCTCTTCCGGAGGGCAAGAATCCCAGCATCTTTGCATCATTCAGCAACAACTTTTCTGTGCATCATGAGAAATGCTGGGCTGGAAGAAGCACAAGCTGGAATCAAGATTGCCAGAAGAAATATAAAGAACCTTAGATATGCAGATGATACCACCCTTATGGCCGAAAGTGAAGAGGAACTAAAAAGCCTCTTGATGAAAGTGAAAGTGGAGAGTTAAAGAGTTGGCTTAAAGCTCAACATTCAGAATATTAAGATCATGGCATCTGGTCCCATCACTTCATGGGAAATAGATGGGGAAACAGTGGTAACAGTGTCAGACTTTATTTTTTTGGGCTCCAAAATCACTGTAGATGGTGATTGCAGCCATGAAATTAAAAGATGGTTACTCCTTGGAAGGAAAGTTATGACCAACCTAGATAGCATATATTGAAAAGCAGAGACATTACTTTGCCAACAAAGGTCTGTCTAGTCAAGGCTATGGTTTTCCATTGGTCATGTATGGATGTGACAGTTGGACTGTGAAGAAAGCTGAGCACCGACGAACTGATACTTTTGAACTGTGGTGTTGGAGAAGACTCTTGAGAGTCCCTTGGACTGCAAGGAGATCCAACCAGTCCATCCTAAAGGAGATCAGTCCTGAGTGTTCATTGAAAGGACTGATGCTGTAGCTGAAACTCCAATACTTTTTCTACCTCATGCGAAGAGTTGACTCAGTGGAAAAGACCCTGATGCTGGGAAGGATTGGGGGCAGGAGTAGAAGGGGACGACAGAGGATGAGATGGTTTGATGGCATCACCGACTCAATGGACATGAGTTTGGGTAACCTCTGGGAGTTCGTGATGGACAGGGAGGTCTGGCGTGCTGCAATTCATAGGTTTGCAAAGAGGCAGACACGACTGAGCGACTGAACTGAACTGAACTGAATATAGTTAAATATAGTTCCCATTGCTATACAGTATATTCTTGTTGCTTATCTATTTTATATATATTAGCTTGTATCTGTTAATCACACACACCTAATTTGTCCCTTGCCACTTTCTTCTCCCCATTGGTAACCACAAGTTTGTTTTCCTTATCAGTCAGTCAGTTTTTGTTTTGCATATGTCCAAATAAATTCATTTGTATTATTTTTAGATTATACATATAATAAATATAGTATTTACTTCACTTAGTATGATAATTTCTAGGTACATCCATGTTGCTGCAAATGGAATCACTTTAGTATTTTTATGGCTTAGTCATATTCCACTGTATATATGTAGCACATCTTTATCCATTAATGTGTCAATGGACATTTAGGTTGCTTCAGTGTCTTGGCTATTTAAAATAGAGCTGCAATGAACATTGTGGTACATGCATATTTTTGAATTAGGTTTGTTTCTATGTATATGCCCAGAGGTGGGATTTCATGGTCATACGTTATCTCTACTTTGAGTTACCTAGAAGTTACCTTTTAGAAACCTCCATACTGTTCTCCATACTGTCTGTACCAATTTACACTCCCATCAAGAGTGTAAGAGGGTTCCTTTTTTTTTCCAGCCCATCTCCAGCATCTATTCTGATTGCTGTGAGGTGATATCTCAATGTAGTTTTAATTAGCATCTTTCTAATAATTAGCAGTTTTGAGCACTTTTCCATGTGCTAGTTGACCATCTATATGTCTTCTTTGGGGAAATGTCTATAAAAGTCTTCATCCCATTTTTTGATTTTTTTTCTTTTTATTTGAAATTGTGCTGTATGCATTTTTTGTATATTTTGGAAATTAATTTCTTGCTCGTCACAAGTCACATAGTTTGAAAGTATTTCTCCCATTCCATATGTTGTCTTTTCATTTTCTCAGTGGTTTCCTTTGGTGTGGAAAATATTTTAAGTTTAATTAGGTACCACTTGTTTATTTTTGCTTTTGTTACCATTACTCAAGTTCAGTTCAGTTCAGTCACTCAGTCATGTCCGACTCTATGTGATCCCATGAACCACAGCACGCCAGGCCTCCCTGTCCATCACCAACTCCTGGAGTCCACCCAAACCCATGTCCATCGAATCGGTGATGCCATCCAACCATCTCATCCTCTGTTGTTCCCTTCTCCTCCTGCCCTCAATCTTTCCCAGCATCAGGGTCTTTTCAAATGAGTCAGGTCTTCTCATCAGGTGGCCAAAGTATTGGAGTTTCAGGTTCAACATCAGTCCCTCCAATGAATACCCGGGACTGATCTCCTTTAGGATGGACCTGTTGGATCTCCTTGCAGTCCAAGGGACTCTCAAGAGTCTTCTCCAATGCCACAGTTCAAAAGCATACCATTACTCAAGAGGTACATCCAAAAAAATTTCTGTAATTTATGTCAAATTTATGCCTGTTTTCCTCTAGGAGTTTTATAGTATCCAAATTGAATTTAATTCTTTAATCATTTTGAGTTTATTTTTGTTTATGGTGCTATATGCTGTTATGATACTATTCTTTTACATGTAGCTATTCAATTTTCCCAGAACCACTTAGTGAAGAGACTGTCTCTTCTCCATTTTAATTATTGCCTCCTTTCTTGTCTAATTAACCACAAGTGCATGGGCTCATTTTTGTGTTTTCCATTCTGTTCTCTCGATCTATGTGTCTGTTTTCATGCATGTACCATAATGTTTTGATTACTGTAGCTTTGTAGTATAGACTAAAGTCAGAGAACTTGATTTCTCCAACTTCATTTTCCTTTCTCAAGATTGCTTTGGCTATTTGGGGTCTTTTTTGTTTCTATGCAAATTTAATTTTTTTGGTTCTGATTCTATGAAAAATGTCATTGGCAACTTGACAGAGATTGCATTGTATCTGCCTGACATTTTAAGGAGATTGATTCTTCCAATCTAAGAACATGGTGTATCTTTTCATTTGTTTGTGTCATCTTCAATTTCTTTCAACATTTTTTTATAGCTTTTGGAGTACAAGTCTTTTTCCTCTTTAAGTGTGTTTATTCATAGGTGTTGAGAGAGTTAACTTAGGTTGATAAAGAGCCCAAGCTTGAGGCCCCTTTAAGGAGTAGGTAAATATTCTTCTTTCTTTTTCACATTCTTTTGCCTTAGACAAGTAGGCTTCATAGGCCTCAGTATCTCTTATTCAGGACATGGTTTTTTTTTGTTGTTGTTGTTGTTCTTTGGATATATATTATGGGAGAAGGTCTGGATAAACACTTCCACAGCCTTGAGCTCTGGGCTAACATCTTCCTTCTGGCTAATCTCATGCTGATGTGATCCCAAGATATATGTTATGGGAAAGGGTCTAGGCAAAATTTTCACAGCCTTGAGGTGTTTTTTGTTTGTTTTGTTTGTTTATTTGTTTGTTTTTTAATCTAGTCTCAGCAGCTAGTTGAGAAGTATCTAAGTCCCACTTAAGGTAGTGAGGTGGATACTCTTTCTACCGGCTTCTGATGTCTATGTCAGAAGCGTTCTCTGTCCTGTCACTTTAAATAAAATTTTGTACACAAAGCTCTGAGTGACTGAGACTGTCTTTGGTCCTGGAGTTAAATCTTCTCCTTCAGAGACCATGAGTCTGGCTACATCATTCACCATAAGCTATCAGTGTTTACTCTTTTGGATACAATGGTGAACAGGATTATTTCCTTAATTTCTTTTTCAGATAGTCTGTTTTTAATGTATAGAAATTCAATATTTCTGTATATAATTTTGTATCCTGAAACTTTACCAAATTCATTGATTAGCACTAGTATACTGCTGATTGTCTTTATGATTTCTATGTATAATGTATCATCTGCAAACAGTAAACAGTCTTACTGCTTCCTTTACAATTTGGATTCCTTTTATTTCTTTTTCTTGTCTGATTCTGGTGTCTAGGACTTTCAAAACTATGTTGAAAAAAAGTAGTGGGAATTACCATCTTTGCCTTGTTCCTGATCTTGGAAGAGATGCTTTTAGCTTTTCACTGTCAAATTAGATGTTACCTGTATTTGTCACATACAGTCTTTGTTATTTTAAGATATATTTATCGTATGTCTACTTTCTGAAGTTTTTTTTTTATCATAAATGGATCTTGAATTTTGTCAAAAATTTTTCTATATAAAATGAGATGATCATATGGCTTTTATTTTTTAATATGTTAATTTGGTGTATCACACTGGTTTATGGATACTGATTATTCCTTGCATGCAAGAGATAACTTCCATTTGAAAATTATATATAATCCTTTTAATGTATTGGATATATTTTTGAATGTATTTAATGTATCTAATTGTTGGATTTGACTTGCTAATAGTTTGCTGAGGATTTTTGTATTCATATTCATTAGTGATATTGGCATATAATTTTGTTATTTTGCTAATATTTCTCTGTTTTGGGTACCAGTATGATGCTGGCTAGATAGAATGAATTCAATGAGTTCAGAAATATTTTATCCTCTTTAAATTTTAGGAATGGTTTGAGAAGGATAGGTGTTAACTCTTCTTTAAATGTTTGGTGGAATTCACCTCTGAAGCCATCTGGTCCTGGACTTTTGTTTATTGGTAGTTTTAGATTTACTGATTTAATTTCATTACTGGTAATTTTTGTGCTCATGTTTTCTATTTCTACCTTATTCAGTCTTGGAAAAATTTACATTTCTAAAAATCAGTCCACTTCTATGCTGTCTTTTTTTTTTTTTTGGATATAGTAATTCATAGTGGACTCTTGATCTTTTCTATTTCTGTGGTGTTGGTTGTAAACCCTCCTTTTTCATTTCTGATTTTATAAATGTGGATCCTTTCTCTTTTAAGTTTCTCATTGAGCCTGACTAAATGTTCATCCATTTTGATTCTTTTTTTCAAAAAAACATGTCTTCGTTTCATTGATATTTTCTATTGATTATTTGGTCTCTATTTATTTTTGCTCTGATCTTTATTATTTATCTCCTTCTACTATTTTTTTTTATTTTGTATCTTTTTCTTTTTCTTGTTCTTTTATGCACAAGGGTAGAATGTTTATTTGAGGGTTTCTTTTTTCCCCCTGTTTCCTGAGGTAAGCTTGCATTATTAAAAACATCCCTTTAGAACTGCTTTTTCTATGTACCAAAGATTTTGGATTGTTGTGTTTTCATTTTTATATTTCTCTAAGACTTGTTTTTGAGGGGAGTGGCTTCCCTTGTGGCACAGTTGGTAAAGAATCTGCTTGCAATGCAGCAGACCTGCGTTCAATCCTTGGATTGGGAAGGTCCCCTGGAGAAGGGAAATGTTATCAACTTCAGTATTCTGGCCTAGAGAATTCCATGGACTGTATACTCCATGGAATTGCAAAGAGTAGGACACAACTGAGTGACTTTCACTTTCAGGATTTTTTTAATTTCCTCTTTGATTTCTTCCATAATCTGTTTATTGTTCAGTAGCATATTATTTAATCTTTATGTGTTTGTGTTTTTTTGCAGCTTTTTTCTAGTAGTTTATTTCTAGTTTTATAGCATTGTGGTTGAAAGAGATGCTTGACATAATTTCAGTTTTCTTAAATCTACCAAAGTGATGGCCTGGAATATGATCTATCCTGGTGAATATTTTATGCACACTTGAAAATAATGTGTATACTGCTCTTTCAGATAGAACACTCTATAAATCTATTAAGTTAATTTGGTCTAATGTGTTATTTAAGGTCAATGTTTCCTTATTGATTTTTCTGTCTGGATGATCTGTCGATTGATATGAGTGGATTGTTAGTCTTTTATGATTATTGTGTTACTGTTAACTTTCTACTTTAAGTTTGTAAATATTTTTTATGTATTTATTGATTGGTGCTCCTCTTTTGGGTGCTATACATTTACAGTTATTATAAATTATTGGATTGATCTTTGATCATTATATAATCACTTTAGTCTCTTTAACAGCCTTTATTGTAAAGTCTATTTTGCCTAATATAAACATTGCTTCTCTAGTTTTTTTCTGACTTCCATTTGCATGGAAAATCTTTTTTCCATTCCATCCCTTTCAATCTGTGTTTGTCTTTAGATCTGTAGTGAGACTATTGTAGGCAGTACTTATACATATCTTTTTTAAAAAATCCATTCAGTCACTCTGTCTTTTGATTGAGCATTTAGTTCACTTATATTTACAGTTGTTGTTGATATGTATGTCTTATTGCCATATCATTACTTGTTTGGGGGTTGTTTTCATAGATTTTTTTTTTTTCCTTTTTTCTTCTTTTGCTCACTTTTGTTATTTGATGACTGTCTTTAGTGCTGTATTTGAATTCCTCTTTTTTGCTTGTATATAAAGTAAAGATGCTTGGTTTTAGTTACTATGAGGCATGTATATTTGTGATTATTTAAAGTTGTTGATATCTTAATTTCAAATGCATTTTAACAGCTCTTCATTTGTACTCTCCTCTCATCACAGTTATAGTTTTTGATATCATATTTTATATATAGTTTTTTGTGTCCCTTAATTGCTTATTGTGGATACAAATGATTTTATTATTTTTGTCTTTTAAACTTCAAGTTTTGTGTGTGAATTATTTCTTCTTTACTGTATGTTTGCCTTTACAAGTGAATTCTTTTTATTTTGTATTTTATTTCTAGTTGTCGCCTTTTATTTTTTGCTTAGAGAATTTTGTTTAATATTTATTGTAAATTGGTTTTGGTAGTGCTGAACTCTTTTAGCTTTTGGTTTTTTTGTAAAGCTTTTGATCTCTCTATTAAATCCAAATGATAGTCTTGCTGGTAGAATATTCTTGGATGTAGCTTTTGCCCTTTGATCAGTTTAAATATATTGTACCACTCTCTTCTCACTTGCAGAATTTTTGCTAAAATGTCAGCTGATAGCTTTATGGCAGTTCCCTGGTATGTTATTTGTTACTTTTCCCTTCCGGCTTTTAATATTCTCTCCTGAACTTTATTTTTTTCCATTTTAATTACAATGTGTCTTGATAAGTTCCTCTTTTATTTACTACTGCATGGGACTTTTTGTGTTTTTTAGACTTGGGTTACTCTTTTCATGTGTTAGAAAAGTTTTCAGTTATTATGTATTCAAATATGTTATTAATCCCTTTTTTTGTCACTTCTCCTTCTGGGATCCATATAATGTAAATATTAGTGTGCATGATGTTGTCCCAGGAATTTTTTAACTGTCTTCATTCTTTTTCATTCTTTCTTTTTTCTTTTTTTGTTCAGCATCAGTGATTTCCACTATTCTGTCTTCCAGGTTACAGATTTATTCCTCTGTATCATTTAGTCTACTGCTGATTCCATCTAATGTGTTTTTCATTGCAGTTATATTTATCATCTTTGGTTGTTTGTATTTTCTAACTATTTTTTAACAACTTCTAACTTCTTGCTCTGTACACCCATTCTTCTCTCTTTGATACTCTTCACAATCACTACCTTTAACTCCTTCTTGGATGGATTGCCTATCTCCAGACACTTAACTGGAATATGTTCCTCTGTTGCATCATTTTGCCTAAGCTGCTGTTTTCTTTTTTTTATGCATCTAGTTGGTTAGAAATATTTCCTGACCTTGGAGAAGTGATCTGTTGTAGGATATGTCCTGTGCACCCCAGCAGCACACTCACCTGTTATCATCTGAGTTATATGTGTTAGGGATTCTCCCTGTGAGGGCTGTGGGAGGTCCTTCTGTTTTGGTGAACTCACTCTGTGGAGGTCTGAGTTGTTCTCTGTTCCAGTTGCTTGCCAGGCCCTGACTTGTATGGAGGCTGAAATCTACCTGTTAGTAGGACTGGGAAAAGTCAGCTGACTGCAGAACCCATGGTCTTTGGAGATTATACCAGCTCACTAGTAGGCAGAGTCATGGTCCAGAATATTCTAAGGCTGTTGATTATGCACTTGTGAGTGCAGCCTCATGCTGGGGTTAGTGATAGTTTACTGGTGGATAGAGTTGTATTCTGGAATCTGGCTATAAGACCCAGAGATCCAAGAGTGGGTGTTGGATCAATGTACTGGAGGTTCCTGGAACATTTAAGGACATGGTCTGTGGTGTCTTGAAACGTGTTATAGACAGGGTCAGAGTTCAGATAGTCCCAGGTAGACTGCATCTGCAAGCTATTGGATTGTGGCTTTCTTGATATCTGATATCTGTCCTTCCATGGAAAGACTGGTCCAAAGGCAAAAGTAGCCTCCTTGCAAGGAGGGCCAGGACCCAGAGAATTCTGGAGCTGGTGCCCATCCACTAGTTGTTGTAACTGGATCCTGGTCCCTCCAGTGGGTAGGGTCATGCCCAGGCATGGTTGTGGGCTCTGTAGGTCTTAAGGCAACCTATCTACAGATGGGTGGGATTGTGTCTCTGGTCAGTTAGTTGTCTGACTTGATGCGTCCCAGCACTGGCACCTACAGTCTATTGGGTAGGTCCATGTCTTGGTGCTAATGAGCAAGAGGGAGGATTCCACAATGGTGCTTGTCAGCACTAGTGTCCACATGGTAGAAAGATATCCCTAAAATGACTTCCACTAGTGTGTATATTACGATGGTGAGCTGCAGCTGCCTCCTGTCTTTCTGAAGACTCTCCAATAACAGTAAGTAGATCTTACCTAGACTTCTCTCAAATTACTGCTTGTACTCTGGGTTCCAGGGCATGTGAGATTTTATATGCTCACTTTAAGAGTTAAACCCATATTTCCCCTACTCTTCTGGGTCTCTCAATATAAGTGCTGCACACATTCAAAGCTAAAATAAATAAATTTATATTAAAAAAAAAAAAAAAGCTAGATGCCCTGGTGACTCATCTTCCCTGTGCAAGACATCCAGGGCTCAGATCTCTCAATCCTTTGGAAAAGCCTCTGTAATGCAATCATTTTCCAGTTTGTGTTCTGTCCATGCTTTCTTCCTGGAAGAAAAGCTATGATCAACCTAGACAGCATATTCAAAAGAAGAGACATTACTCTGCTGACAGAAGTCCATCTAGTCAAAGAAAGTGAAAAAGTGAAAGTGAGATTGCTCAGTTGTGTTCATCTCTTTGTGACCTCGTGGATTGTAGCCTACCAGGCTACTACATCCATGGGATTTTCCAGGCAAGAATACTGGGGTGGGGTGTCATTTCTTTCTCCAGGGGGTCTTCCCAATCCAGGGATCAAACCCAGGTTTCCCACATTGTAGGCAGACGCTTTACCGTCTGAGCCACCAGAGAAGTCCAGTAGTCATGTATGGATGTGAGAGTTGGACTATAAAGAAAGTTGAGTCCTGAAAATAGATGCTTTTGAACTATGATGTTGGAGAACACTCTTGAGAGTTCCCTGGACTGCAAGGAGATCAAACGTGTCAATCCTAAAGGAAATCAGTCCTGAATAGTCATTGGATGGACTGAAGCTGAAGCTGAAACTCCAATACTTTGGCCATCTGATATGAAAAACTGACTCCTCATAAAAGACCGTGATGCTGGGAAACATTGAAGGCAGGGGAAGAAGCGGACGACAGAGGATGAGATGGCTGGATGGCATCAGCGACTTGATGGACATGAGTTTGAGCAAGCTCCGGGAGTTGGTGATGGACAGGGAAGCCTGGCATGCTGCAGTCCATGGAGTCACAAAGAGTCAGACACAATTAAGCAACTGAATTGTCTGACTGAAGTGCTGTCCACCCAGTAGTACAGGACTTGACTATAATGTGAGTTCACCTTCCTACCCATTTTCTTGTAATCCCTTATTTATGTATTTAGCTGTAAAATATATTTTTGGTGGTTTCCTATATTTTTTCAGTGGTTGTTCTCCAAGTAGTTGTGATTTTTGTATGTCTGTGAGAGAAGGTAAACACAGGATCTTTATACTTTGCCATCTCTATTCATTCACATACAGTTTTTGATGAACAATTTGTTGTCATCTTATCTTTGTCCCTCTGTATGTAACTGATCTTCTCTACAACTAGTTAATGACCCTTCATAGTACTTCACCTGATGTCCCCTGAATTATAAGCCTTTCCACTCTTAATTAGTGGTAACAGAAACTATTTTAAGACTTGGGTGAGCTCCATGCAGAATTTTCTCTAATTCTTTTAAGTGTTTTTTTTTTTTTTTTTCTTGGCCTTGGGTAGTTTCCTTACACATGTTCATTGGTCAGTATTCAACTGAATACTTAACAAATAATGTCTATAGATCTCTAGATTTCTCTTTATGTACATGCCTATTTTCTCAATACTGTGAACTCTAGATATTTTGGCTTACAGATATTCCCCAATCCTTACCTTCATCTCAGATGAATTGTCAGTCTTGGTCTGGTTTTTCCTCCCTGTGTAGTATACTGGCAACTTTCTCCAGAAAGTAGTCCAGGGCATTCATGGTATTATTTTGTTTGGTTTTGTAGTGTTTATAGGTATAAAGATTACCATGCTACTCCATCTTGGTGATATTTTTTATAAATTATCTTCTGCTTTCTTAAGATATTGAAAAACTAGACTGATAGTTGGTATCTAATATCAACAGAAGGGCAACTAAAATTTTTCCACATAAAACTTGGTGAACCATGGAAAGAAATAAAGATTTAGATTGTTAAAACAAAACTTATTAAAATTAAAATTTGAACTTTCAAAAGTTTTCCTTATATTTTGTGAAATATTTCACTGAATGAACAGTATCTCACTTGATAAGCACTAATAATCATAAAAATTCACAGGAGAATAGAGACTTCCAAAAGATGATATTATTCAGCACAGTGTTAATTAACTGACTCTATGGGTCATAGAATTTTCTTAGTCAATATTGTCAAATAGTTGTTGCTGAGAAGGTATTAAAGACACTTTGCTAATATTTCTTTATAAAGGTTAGAGTATTTTATTTTTCACTCTGAAATTACTTCCAGTATACAGCAAGCTACTATACTCATAGTGTCAATTGTGTAAAATTATATATAAAAGATACTGAAATCACTGACTATCTCTGGGGCACACTGTGCCATTCACATAAGTTTGTTTCAATACAAGGCAAATTAAGGCTTTCTTTTAACCAGAAATAACATTGACATCCACTCTTATTTAGGCATGCAGATAATATGAAAAAATTATCTTCTTAGTGACTAAGTTTTGTTAAACTGAATTTAAAACTTACCCCAACAAATTTGACATTTTGTTCTGCTGTGAAGAAAGCATGTAAAATGAGTCCATGTTTTAAAACAGCAAGGTAGCTTCCAGTGCAACAATTAACTAGTAACATATGCCACTGCTGCCAAAGAGAATTTTTAATACTGTTAAACATTAATGTAACATTTTTGCTTCTGTCACAATAAGGCAACCATATGTGTTTGAAGCTGCTGGGAAACTGGGCATATGTTTACAAAGGAGAAGAAACAAAGAAAAGCAAATAGGCAAGAAATTCACATTTATAAAACTGGTATCTAAAGTCTAAATCTTAAAAAAAATATTTAAGGAGTTTGATGGCTATATGAAAAGTTTTGATCTGGAAGTTCAGCAACTGTTTTTTAACTTTTTTAACTTTTACATAAATAAGTAGTTTTTGATTGTATTATAAGACATGTATTCATCTATCTAAATATGGAGTAAAAGAATGCAATTTCATCTAGAAACTTTGTTAATACTTTATAAAAAGAGGCTTACAGTGTTTGCTTAGAGCTGACCTTCACATATTCAGAAGGAAGCAGTGTGAGTGCTTCAAAAACTGCTTAAATTCAAGTGTAGTAGAACTACATTTTAGAGACTTCTTAGGAAACTCAATGATAAAATATATGAAGGAAAAAAAAATGTTAGTTTTAGGGAGGTTAATCTGTTTCCCAGTCACAAATGTTTACTTGACCCCTAGCATGGTGAAACAGTAGCTTTTGAATTGTTACCAATTTGTGTATGTAATTATAAGCCATTGCCTTATCCATTTGTGGCAATATGAATGAACCTTGAGGGCATTATGCTATGTGAAATAAGTCATACAGATAAAGAGAGATATTGTATAATCTCATTATTATGTAGAATCTTAAAAAGTTGAATTTGTATTAACAGTAGAATAGCAGTTGCCAGGGACTGGAATTTGGGGGTCATGGTCACAGATACTGGTGGTTGTTGTTATTGTTCAGTCAAATAGTCGTGTCCAACTCTTTGAAACCCTATGGACTGCAGCATACCAGGCTTTCCTGTCCTTCACCATCTCCTGGAGCTTGCTCAAACTCATGACTATTGAGTCAGTGATGCAATCCAACCACTTTATCCTCTGTTGTCCCCTTCAGAGTGTGGACACTGTTTAGAGGACACAGATTTTAGTTATAAAATAAGTCAGTTCTAGAGATATAATTAATATAATTATGATCTTGATTAATACTTATATATCTAAATCAAATCCCTTATGATTATACAGTGGAAGTGAGAAATATATTTAAGGGACAAGATCTGATAGACTGCCTGATGAACTATGGATGGAGGTTCGTGACATTGTACAGGAGACAGGGAGCAAGACCATCCCCAAGAAAAAGAAATGAAAAAAAGCAAAATGACTCTCCAAGGAGGCCTTACAAATATCTGTGAAAAGAAGAGAAGCAAAAAGCAATGGAGAAAATAAAATATATACCCAATTGAATGCAGAGTTCCAAAGAATAGAAAGGAGAGACAAGAAAGCCTTCCTCAGTGATTAATGCAAAGAAATAGAGGAAAACAACAGAATGGAAAAGACTAGAGAGCTCTTCAAGAACATGAGAGATATCAAGGGAACGTTTCATGCAAAGATGGACTCAATACAGGACAAAAATGGTATGGACCTAACAGAAGCAGAAGATATTAAGAGGTGGCAAGAATACACAGAAGAAGTACCAAAAAAGATCTTCATGACCCAGATAATCACAAAGGTGTGATCACTCACACTCATCTAGAGCCAGACATCCTGGAATGTGAAGTTAGGTGGGCCTTAGGAAGCATCACTACAAACAAAGCTAGTGGAGGGGATGGAATTCCACTTGAGCTATTTCAATTGCTGAAAGATGATGCTGTGAAAGTGATGCATTCAATATGTCAGCAAATTTGGAAAACTCAGCAGTGGCCACAGGACTGGAAAAGGTCAGTTTTCATTCCAATCCCAAAGAAAGGCAATGCCAAAGAATGCTCAAACTACCACACTACTGCACTCATTTCACACACCAGTAAAGTAATGCTCAAAATTCTCCAAGTCAGGCTTCAACAATACATGCACCGTGAACTTCCATATGTTCAAGCTGGTTTTAGAAAAGACAGAGGAACCAGAGATCAAATTGCCAACATAGGCTGGATCATTGAATAAGCAAGAGAATTCCAGAAAAAAAACATCTATTTCTGCTTTACTGACGATGACAAAGCCTTTGACTCTGTGGATCACAATAAACTGGAAAATTCTGAAAGAGATGGGAATACCAGACCACCTGACCTTCCTGTTGAGAAACCTGCATACAGGTCAGGAAGCAACAGTTAGCACTGGACATGGAACAACAGACTGGTTCCAAATAGGAAAAGGAGTTGGTCAAGCTTGTATATTGTCACCCTGCTTATTTAAATTATATGCAGAGTACATCATGAGAAACACTGGACTGGAGGAAGCACAAGCTGGAATCAAGATTGCCAGGAGAAATATCAATAACTTCAGATATGCAGATGACACCACCCTTATGGCAGAAAGTGAAGAAGAACTAAAAAGCCTTTTAACGAAAGTGAAAGATAAGAGTGAAAAAGTTGGCTTAAAGCTCAGCATTCAGAAAACTAAGACCATGGCATCTTGTCCCATCACTTCATGGCAAATAGATGGGGAAACAGTGGAAACAGTGGCTGACTTTATTTTTCTGGGCTTCAGAATCACTGCGGTTGGTAATTGCATCCATGAAATTAAAAAACGCTCCTTGGAAGGAAAGTTTTGACCAAAATAGACAGCATATTAAAAAGCAGAGACATTACTTTGCCAACAAAGGTCCGTCTAGTCGAGGCTATGGTTTTTCCAGTGGTCATGTATGGATGTGAGAGTTGGACTATAAAGAAAGCTGAGAACTGAAGAATTGATGCTTTTGAACTGTGGTGTTGGAGAAGACTCTTGGGAGTCCCTTGGACTTCAAGGAGATCCAACCAGTCCATCCTAAAGAAGATCAGTCCTGGGTGTTCTTTGGAAGGACTGATGCTGAAGCTGAAACTCCAATACTTTGGCCACCTGATGCAAAGAGCTGACTCATTTGAAAAGACCCTGATGCTGGGAAAGATTGAGGGCCAGAGGAGAAGGAGGTGACAGAGGATGAGATGGTTGGATAGCATCACTGACACAATGGACATGGGTTTGGTTGGACTCTGGGAGTTGGTGATGGTCAGGGAGGCCTGGCATGCTGTGATTATATATATATATATATATATATATATATATATATGGTAAAGAATGAGAAAGGCATTTCTTTCAGTGAATCTTACATTTTGGGCAATAAAGACAGGAAATAAGTGAATAAATGAAATAATTTCAGATAATGATGAACACTATGAAGGAAAAAAAGGCAAAGTATTACAGTTTGATTGCAGGCATTAAGAATAGATGGAGAGTCAGACAATACTAAACAATGTGACCAACTGGTCTAAGAATGTTCCAGGTTGAAGAAACAAGAAATACTTTTGAGACAGGAAAAATGAATAATATGTATTTTCATGTGCTTATTGGTTTCACATTACTTGTTCTCTAATTGCTTTATTTGTGTTATTTTTGTTGTCACATGTTAATTGTAAGTTTTCTGAGAGTATGGATACTCTTTTATACGTTAAAGTTATACTATAGAACCTAAACTGTAATGTAACGCAGAAAAGAAATTTTAAATAAGTGCTTATTGAATAATTTTATTACTTAACAGAAGAAGGCAATGGCACCCCACTCCAGTACTCTTGCCGGGAAAATCCCATGGGCAAAGGAACCTGGTAGGCTGCAGCCATGGGGTCACAAAGAGTCGGACACGACTGAGCGACTTCACTTTCACTTTCATGCATTGGAGAAGAAAATGGCAACCCACTCCAGTGTTCTAGCCTGGAAAATCCCAGGGACGGGAGAGCCTGGTGGGCTGCTGTCTATGGGGTTGCACAGAGCTGGACACGACTGAAGCGACTTAGCAGCAGTAGCAGCAGCATTACTTAATAATGTTTTAGATAAAGCAATTATTTTCCTATTTTGCAATACATAAAAGAACACCTGGAAATTTTCTTAATTGTCTATATTTAGAAAAGGTATTGCGGGTGGCTGCGACTGGCACATTTAGCGCGGGCGGCTACCCAACGTCTGAGGTCAGGGGCAGAAACCAGGAGGACCCCATGCCCAAGTGGAAGCAGCCAAGAGGAGTTAGGCCACGTCCGAGGTCAGGGGCAGCAACCGAGAGTGCCAGGCTGCGATGGCACAGGAACGGCCGAGGGGAGCTACCCCACCTCCAAGGAGCAATTGCTGCACGGGTACAGGAGAGCGTAGAGGAGCTATTCCACGTTCAAGGTCAGAAGGGGCGGTGGTGAGGAGATAACTGTCGTCCAAGATAAGGAGCAGTGGCTGCACTTTGCTGGAGCAGCTGTGAAGAGATACCCCACATCCAAGGTAAGAGAAACCCAAGTAAGATGGTAAGTGTTGCAAGAGGGCTTCAGAGGGCAGGCACACTGAAAACATACTCACAGAAAACTAGTCAATCTAATCACACTAGGACCACAGCCTTGTCTAACTCAATGAAACTAAGCCATGCTCATGGAGCCACCCAAGACAGGCAGGTCATGGTGGAGAGGTCTGACAGAATGTGGTCCACTGGAGAAGGGAATGGCAAACCACTTCACTATTCTTGCTTTGAGAACACCATGAACAGTATGAAAAGGCAAAATGAAAGGATACTGAAAGAGGAACTCCCCAGGTGCCCAATATGCTACCAGAGATCAGTGGAGAAATAACTCCAGAAAGAATGAAGGGATGGAGCCAAAGCAAAAACAATACCCAGTTGTGGATGTGACTGGTAATAGAAGCAAGGTCTGATGCTGTAAAGAACAATATTGCATAGGAACCTGGAATGTCAGGTTCATGAATCAAGGCAAATTGGAAGTGGTCAAACAAGAGATGGCAAGAATGAACATCGACATTCTAGGAATCAGTGAACTAAAATAGACTGGAATGGGTGAATTTAACTCAGATGACCATTATATCTACTACTGCGGGCAGGAATCCCTCAGAAGAAATGGAGTAGCCATCATGGTCAAAAAAAAGAGTTTCAAATGCAGTACTTGGATGCAATCTCAAAAAGGACAGAATAATCTCTGTTGATTTCCAAGACAAACCATTCAATATCACAGTAATCCAAGTCTGTGCCCCAACCAGTAATGCTGAAGAAGTTGAAGTTGAACAGTTCTATGAAGACCTACAAGATCTTTTAGAACTAACACCCAAAATAGATGTCCTTTTCATTATAGGGGACTGGAAGGCAAAAGTAGGAAGTCAAGAAACACTTGGAGTAACAGGCAAATTTGGCCTTGGAATACGGAATGAAGCAGGGCAAAGACTAATAGAGTTTTGCCAAGAAAATGCACTGGTCATAACAAACACCCTCTTCCAACAACACAAGAGAAGACTCTACACATGGACATCACCAGATGGTCAACATCAAAATCAGATTGATTATATTCTTTGCAGCCAAAGATGGAGAAGCTCTATACAGTCAGCAAAAACAAGACCAGGAACTGACTCTGGCTGAGACCATGAACTCATTTTCAAATTCAGACTGAAATTGAAGAAAGTAGGGAAAACCACTAGACCATTCAGGTATTACCCAAATCAAATCCCTTATGATTATACAGTGGAAGTGAGAAATAGATTTAAGGGACTAGATCTGATAGATAGAGTGCCTGATGAACTGAGGTTCATGACATTGCACAGGAGACAGGGACCAAGACCATCCCCATTGAAAAGAAATGCAAAAAAGCAAAATGGCTGTCTGGGAAGGCCTTACAAATAGCTGTGAAAAGAAGAGAAGTGAAAAGCAAAGGAGAAGAGGAAAGATATAAGCATATGAATGCCGAGTTCCAAAGAATAGCAAAAAGAGATAAGAAAGCCTTCCTCCTAGAGGAGAACATAGGCAAAACACTCTCTGACATACATCACAGCAGGATCCTCTATGACCCACCTCCAAGAATATTGGAAATAAAAGCAAAAATAAACAAATGGGACCTAATTAAACTTAAAAGCTTCTGCACATCAAAGGAAACTATTAGCAAGGTGAAAAGACAGCCTTCAGAATGGGAGAAAATAATAGCAAATGAAGCAACCGACAAACAACTAATCTCAAAAATATACAAGCAACACCTACAGCTCAACTCCAGAAAAATAAATGACCCAATCAAAAAATGGGCCAAAGATCTAAATAGACATTTCTCCAAAGAAGACATACAGATGGCTAACAAACACATGAAAAGATGCTCAACATCACTCATTATCAGAGAAATGCAAATCAAAACCACTATGAGGTACCATTTCACACCAGTTCAGAATGGCTGCGATCCAAAAGTCTACAAATAATAAATGCTGGAGAGGGTGTGGAGAAAAGGGAAGCCTCTTACACTGTTGGTGGGAATGCAAACTAGTACAGCCACTATGGAAAACAGTGTGGAGATTCCTTAGAAAACTGGAAATAGAACTGCCTTATGATCCAGCAATCCCACTGCTGGGCATACACACTGAGGAAACCAGAAGGGAAAGAGACACGTGTACCTCAATCTTCATCGCAGCACTGTTTATAATAGCCAAGACATGGAAGCAACCTAGATGTCCATCAGCAGATGAATGGATAAGAAAGCTGTGGTACATATACACAATAGAGTATTACTCAGCCATTAAAAAGAATACATTTGAATCAGTTCTAATGAGGTGGATGAAACTGGAGCCTATTATACAGAGTGAAGTAAGCCAGAAGGAAAAACACCAATACAGTATACTAACACATATATATGGAATTTAGAAAGATGGTAACGATAACCCTGTATACAAGACAGCAAAAGAGACACTGATGTGTAGAACAGTCTTATGGACTCTGTGGGAGAGGGAGAGGGTGGGAAGATTTGGGAGAATGGCATTGAAACATGTAAAATATCATGTATGAAACGAGATGCCAGTCCAGGTTCAATGCACAATACTGGATGCTTGGGGCTGGTGCACTGGGACGACCCAGAGGGATGGTATGGGGAGGGAGGAGGGAGGAGGGTTCAGGATGGGGAACACATGTATACCTGTGGTAGATTCATTTTGATATTTGGCAAAACTAGTACAATTATGTAAAGTTAAAAAATAAAATGAAATTAATTATAAAAAAAAGAAAAAAGAAAGCCTTCCTCAGTGGTCAATGCAAAGAAGTAGAGGAAAACAACAGAATGGGAAAGACTAGAGATCTCTTCAAGAAAATTAGAGATACCAAGGGAACATTTCATGCAAAGATGGGCTCAATAAAGGAGAGAAATGGTATGGACCTAAATGAAGCAGAGGATATTAAGAAGAGGTGGCAGAAATACACAGAAGAACTGTACAAAAAAGATCCTCACGACCCAGAGAATTACGATGGTGTTATCACTGACATAGAGCCAGACATCCTGGAATTTGAAGTAAAGTGGGCCTTAGAAAGCCTCACTATGAACAAAGCTAGTGGATGTGATGGAATTCCAGTCGAGCTATTTCAAATCCTGAAAGATGATGCTGTGAAAGTGCTGCACTCAATATGCCAGCACATTTGGAAAACTCAGCAGTGGCCACAGGACTGGAAAAGATGAGTTTTTATTCCAATCCCCAAGAAAGGCAATGCCAAAGAATGCTCAAACTACCGCACAATTGCACTCATCTCACACGCTTGTAAAGTAATGCTCAAATTTCTCCAAGCCAGGCTTCAGCAATACGTGAACCATAAACTTCCAATTATTCAAGCTGGTTTTAAAAAAGGGAGAGGAACCAGAGATCAAATTGCCAACATCTGCTGGATCATGGGAAAAGCAAGAGAGTTCCAGAAATACATCTATTTCTGCCTTATTGACTATGCCAAAGCCTTTGACTGTGTGGATCACAATAAACTGTGGAAAATTCTGAAAGAGATGGGAATACCAGACCACCTGTCCTGCCTCTTGAGAAATTTGTATGCAGGTCAGGAAGCAACAGTTAGAACTGGACATGGAACAACAGACTGGTTCCAAATAGGAAAAGGAGTATGTCAAGGCTGTACATTGTCACCCTGCTTATTTAACTTATATGCAGAGTACATCATGAGAAATGCTGGGCTAGAAGAAGCACAAGCTGGAATCAATATTGCCAGGAGAAATATCAATAAACTCAGATATGCAGATGACACCACCCTTATGGAAGAAAGTGAAGAGGAACTAAAAAGCCTCTTGGTGAAGGTGAAAGAGGAGAGTGAAAAAGTTGGCTTAAAGCTCAACATTCAGAAAACGAAGATCATCGCATCTTGTCCCATCACTTCATGGGAAATAGATGGGGAAACAGTGGAAACAGTGTCAGACTTTATTTTTTGGGGCTCCAAAATCACTGCAGATGGTGACTGCAGCTATGAAATTAAAAGGCGCTTACTCCTTGGAAGGAAAGTTATGACCAACCTAGATAGCATATTGAAAAGCAGAGACATTACTTTGCCAACAAAGGTCTGTCTAGTCAAGGCTATAGTTTTTCCAGTGGTCATGTATGGATGTGAGATTTGGACTGTGAAGAAGGCTGAGCACTGAAGAATTGATGCTTTTGAACTGTGGTGTTGGAGAAGACTCTTGAGAGTCCCTTGGACTGCAAGGAAATTCAACCAGTCCATTCTGAAGGAGATTAGCCTTGGGATTTTTTTGGAAGGAATGATGCTAAAGCTGAAACTCCAGTACTTTGACCACCTCATGCGAAGAGTTGACTGATTGGAAAAGGCTCTGATTCTGGGAGGGATTGGCGGCAGGAGGAGAAGGGTAAGATAGAGGATGAGATGGCTGGATGGCATCACTGACTCGATGGACGTGAGTCTGAGTGAACTCCGGGAGTTGGTGATGGACAGGGAGGCCTGGCCTGCTGTGATTCATGGGTTCGCAAAGAGTCGGACACATCTGAGTGACTGAACTGAACTGAACTGAGAAAAGGTAATTGCCTCTTTTCTTTATTCTTTGAATGTTTATTAAGCCATTGCTGCTGCTGCTAAGTTGCTTTAGTCATGTCCGACTCTATGGGACCCCATAGACGGCAGCCAACCAGGCTCCCCTCTCCCTGGGATTCTCCAGGCAAGAATACTGGAGTGGGTTGCCATTTCCTTCTCCAATGCATGAAGGTGAAAAATGAAAGTGAAGTCGCTCGGTCCTGTCTGACTCTGAGCGACCCCATGGACTGCAGCCTACTGGGCTCCTCCATCCATGGGATTTTCCAGGCAAGAGTACTGGAGTGGGGTGCCATCGCCCTCTCCATTAAGCCATTACATCTTCTTTTATAGTTAAAAAATATCACTTAAGTGCCAAGACTATATCTACATACCATAAGACACTTCACTAAGATGTGAAAAAAAGACATATCAACAGAATGGGAGATATGGAGGAAAGGAATTCCCTCATATAACTATTAAGAAGGGCCCCCAAAAGGCCTGTTTGCCTAAAATTTCACTTTTTCCCCACGGTGCTAAAAATTTGACATCAAAATTACTTTTCACCCATGGCTGATTCACGTTGATGTATGGCAAAAACCACCACAATATTTTTAATGTAATTAGCCTCCAATTAAAATAAATAAAATTTTAAAAATTATTAGTTTTAAGAGAGTATTCTCTGTTAACATCAAATACTCTGAGAGGAAATTTACTGTCAATCAGTTACATTTTTGTATTAGTGTGCCAATACCTTTTCAAATAACAGCTGGCTATGAACAGTGTAAGTGCTTAGGAAATGAAACAGATGTGATTAAGAATGCAGAAAATGAACCACAACTTTCCCATTTTCCTCTTTGATTACTATAAGTAGAACTTTATAGTATTCTCTATTCCCAGATTTATGATTTATTTATAATAGTAATTTTCAATGGGTGGACAACAGCATCTCTTTGTAAGTTTAAAAGGTCTCTGGCCCTCCCAGCACATGTTGGGCTCCTAAGCAGCTACTGCAGAGGATTCAGGTCTCAGTCACTGAGGAGGAGGAGGCTCCCAGTCCCTGTGCACCATTCATCACCTTACTGGACACTGGTGAGGGAGTGAGAGCATCACCTCCATAGCCTTCAGAGAAGACAAAGGCATTGTCACCTCAGCTGCTGCTGCCATTTTCGCCTGCATCTGCTTGCTGAATTCTCAGTCATCCACCGTGAACCCTGTTTATAGTCCCTTGCAGTCCTGTGGCTCCTTATGGCAACCCAAAGAACATGGCTTACACAAGTTATCCCACAGCCTATCCAATTGCAGCCCCTGCTTACAATCCCAGCCTGTACCCTGCCACTAGCTCCCCTTATGCTCCAGCAACTCTGCTGATGAAATAGACCTGGCTAGAGAACTCATCTTCCTGTGCCACTGAAGGTACCTATTTCTACCTCCCAGTGGACACCAGGACCGAGAGCCAAACTTACCAAACATCCTCTGCAGCTTTCAGATATACAGAGGGGACACCATACAAGGTCCCACCAACCCAGAGTAATACTGCCCTGATCCCCCTACTCCTCTTCACCCAATCCCTATCAGATGGTCATGCATCCAATCATAAGTGCCTACCCCTAGCAGAATCTGTATGTCCTGGGAGCCTAGGACACAAAGCTGGTGTATGCTGCCCAGGCTTATGTCATCCACTACATCATGGTCATCCAGCCTAACAGTACTCACTCTGCCATCTACCAGACACCAGTAAACCCTCCCAATACCAATGTCATGGCCATGGGCATGGTGGCTGGCACCACCGTGATGATGTCAACATGTACCCTGCTGACTGCATCACAGCACACAGCGATTGGGGCATACCCTGTCTTCATGCCAACATACAGAGAACAAGGGATCCTTGCATACAGCTATATATATGCCCCACACTGGTGAAGCCTGCAGCCCATCCAAATCTGGAGTCACACATTTGTATGCAGCTACTTATGGCAGAAAGTGAAGAGGAACTAAAATGCCTCTTGAAGAAGGTGAAAGAGGAGAGTGAAAAGTTGGCTTAAAGCTCAACATTCAGAAAATGAACATCATGGCATCTGGTCCCATCACTTCATGGGAAATAGATGGGGAAACAGTGGAAACAGTGTCAGACTTTATTTTGGGGGGCTCCAAAATCACTGCAGATGGTGACTGCAGCCATGAAATTAAAAGATGCTTACTCCTTGGAAGGAAAGTTATGACCAACCTAGATAGCATATTGAAAAGCAGAGATATTACTTTACCAACAAAGGTCCGTCTAGTCAAGGCTATGGTTTTTCCAGTGGTCATGTATGGATATGAGAGTTGGACTGTGAAGAAAGCTGAGTGCCGAAGAATTGATGCTTTTGAACTGTGGTGTTGGAGAAGACTCTTGAGAGTCCCTTGGACTGCAAGGAGATCCAACCAGTCTGTCCTAAAGGAGATCAGTCCTGGGTGTTCATTGGAAGGACTGATGGTGAAGCTGAAACTCCAATACTTTGGCCACCTCATGCGAAGAGTTGACTCATTGGAAAAGACCCTGGGAGGGATTGGGGACAGGAGGAGAAGGGAACGACAGGGGATGAGATGGCTGGATGGCATCACCGACTCGATGGACATGAATTTGAGTGAACTCTGGGAATTGGTGATGGACAAGGAGGCCTGGCATGCTGTGATTCATGGGGTCACAAAGAGTTGGACATGACTGAGTGACTGAACTGAACTGAACTGAGCTCAAATCCTACACAGGTTCTGGAGCAATACCACTTCTATTTGCAAGAGGAGACAACAGAAGTGTAAGTGTCATTTTGTGCATCTTTAATGGTTTCGGTTTTTAATTTTGGCTTTTGTAAAAGCTGCTTTTTCTAATCTCCTGCCTCTCCCCACTCTCCCCCTCTGAGGTGCTGCCCTCCCAATTCCACTCCCCCTCCTACTTGACCAGGCACATCCTCTCTCTTCTTCTTTCCTTTCCCAAGGCATCTAGTCCCTAGAAGCCTAGTTTAGCGGCAGGCAGAGAGTGGGGTCTCTTACAGTGGTTCACCTGAAGCCATGATTTACTTTGAAGAGCATAATGAATGTGACCCTCAGGTCCAGCGTAGGAACTCAGCTGTTAAGCAGGGGGATTTTAATTTTTTTTTTTAATTTTTCTCAAGAAAGATTAGTTTAAGACATTGCCATATGCTGATACAAATGAAATATCTTCTGAGAACCATCACATCAGACCGGAACAAAACCATCTGATTTGATAGGAGTGTTAATAGTAGCTTAATAATACCCCAGATGAGAACCTAGGAAAACCAGATCCTTTCTTTGGGAGAACTTGGGGGGAGGTAAGGGGAACACTGTGGGAAGGCAGAGGGAAGAGGGTCGAGAGGCACATGCCTGCTGGCATTGGTTTGTAAGATCTCTGGTAGAATTGTCTTGGCCTGGACCCTCTAGTTTGCACAGTGATGTTAACTGACCTGGCACTTCTTCAGAAGGTGATTTTGACTCAGACCTGCCAAGCAGCTGCAAGATGGTGGGATCCCGGCCTCCCAAATCCTTGGAGGCCAGCTGCCCTCTGTAATCCAGACCTTAGTCTTTGAGCCCTCATGGATACACTCTGATGAGGAGCTTGCTCCTGATTAGAGTGGAAACTTATGGCATTTCTCTCCTTTCCCTTTCTCAGTGCCATGGCTCACCCTGGGGCTCATTTGCCTATGGCACTGACAGACAGGCCAAGTTCTTAGTTACCTTGTGCCATTCACCACCAAAGTGAAGGAATCACATTCTAGGTGGGTGCTGGTGGCTCTGAAGGTCAGGATAGTGAAGGAAAAGCAATAACAATAAACATTTCATTGACTCATTGAACTGAAGGGATCTTAGTAATCATCTCAACCATTCCCCTATTTGAAATGAGAAAAAAGAGGCCCAGAAATGAGGAAAGGACTTCCCTAGACATTGCAGTAAGTTAGCATTAAATGCAGCCTTCCTGCCTAGAGCACATTGTCCAGGAAAATTTACCTAGGGATGGATTGACTTGGTTTTGTAAAAATGAAGTCAGCAGCGCCCACATCTGGTGAGCTCTGGAATGATCTCTGGGCTTTTGCTTCTGCTCTTTTCCTCCATGGATTTCAAAGGCACAGATTGAAGAGTGGGCGGAGGTCACATGGGGACAAATTGAAGGAACAGGAATTGCAAATGATGAAATAGCATTTGGAAATTCTGTGAAGACATCTGGAACTCTCATCCTATATCTGACTCCAGCTCTAGGAGAAGGTGGACTGGCTGAAAAGGAGCCCATGCTTTTAAGAAAGACAGTAGTCTCTCATGCTGAGAGGAGAGGAGAAGTAGACATGGTGTCTCCTGAGAGAATAGAATCCCTGAGACAGGAGGGCCTATTACTGTTAGCCAGGATCCCAACTGTCCACCCTGCACTCAGCACTTGGCTAGGCTGGCAGCCTCTTTGGGGGTGGAGGGCAGAAGAACATTTTACTGTACAAAATTGGATCATTGATATCATTTAGAATTTAAATAACTCTCTTCATTTTAAATCCATGCATCCCTATG
The DNA here is from genome assembly GCF_055505025.1 of Bos grunniens. NCBI lineage: Eukaryota > Metazoa > Chordata > Mammalia > Artiodactyla > Bovidae > Bos > Bos grunniens. The sequence goes on along the minus strand of NC_141194.1, from coordinate 78,284,839 downwards.
CCTACTGCTCATATGTCCCTAAAGGAGGAAATAATCAGGAAATCCCTCTGCCAGAAGGACCTCAGAGGCTATATGGCTGTTGCTAGGGGTGCACAGCACAGCAGCATCCTTGACTCAGGTTTTCTGTGGAAATACAGAACGAGTCAGGATAAGCCCCACTGTTCTAAGCAGTCTGCTTGGGAGTGCTAGAGAGGTTTCATTTTAAAACAATAAATAGTTTTCTGGTGTTAATCCTTTTTTTTTTTTTTTTTTTGCAAATACCTCTTCCTACTCTCTGGTTTTATAAGGGTGGGTGACAGTTGTTTTAGATGATGTCATGCATGTTTAGAAAATTTCATAAGAATAATAATAATGATTATAAAAATGATAATAGGAAACCTTTGCATTCGTCATGTGCTTCATAGACTTCAGAGCACTTCACAGCCTGTAATTTACTGGCCTTGAGAGAAAGACAATGTCAGAGTTATTTCATCCATTTGATAAATGAGGAAACTGGTTCTATTTAATAGAAGGAAAAGAAACTTTCCCAAATGAGTATAATGCTGGTATCCCAACAGGCTTCCTTGAACCCTCATATCTCCAGATGAGCCAGGGCAGAACCACAGAGAGGAGGGAAAAGGAGACCTAGGAATGACCTTTTTACCTTTGTTCATTCTATATTAGTAAGTAAAAACTAACATCTAGTGCCTAACAATTTTTCACAAAGCAGTTTCATATCTATCATCTGGTTTAACCTTGTGAAATATATTATTTTCTCATTTGATCCATGAGGAAACTGTGACTTGGAAAAGAAGAGTGACATACTCATAAGTGGCAGAGCCATTTGAATCTCATTCTATGGCCACTTTTCCTCCAGTTTGACTCCACACAAGGGCATGTGTACTGAAACATTGATGCTCTATACCTTCTCCTAGCCCTTGTATGTAATTTAAGATCAAAGACAGACTCAAAGGCAAAAACAAGGTGTGGAAAAGCTGTGGTCTGGAAAAGCACAGGCCCAGTACCCCTTTCACAGTCTGAACACTGGAGATCCAGTTCAGCTGCCCTTACCCTCTTGCTTTGAAGGACATCCTCAAGCCTTGCCAAACTTGGGGAGTCATTGCAGAAGGATTGAGCCCAGGAGAATAAGGCAGTAATGAGGCTGTGGCAGGATGAGCACACCTGGTATGATAAGATATGTCAGGAGTTACCATGGGTATCATCCAAAGATACTGGATGGTGCAGTCGTCAAGCTGGACAGAAGGTTAGAGCTTGAAAGGCCTTGTCATTTTAGGAAGGCCAGAAAGCCAGAGAGGACAAGGGGTATGCCCACATGACATAGCGAGCTGCAGCGTGGCACCAGCAAAGCCTGCTCTCCACCCCCACTCCACTGCCTCTCACTAGTACAACAAGCTTGGTGGGCAGGGTTAGGGGTACAGGTGGTTCCAGTCACCAGTCAACCCTCTTGGCTTCCCCCACTTCTACCTGCTTCCCTTTCCTTAGCTTGGGACCCAGGAAACTGGAGTCTGTAAGCTGCAGTGCCTCAAAGTGGTAAGTGCCTGAAGTTTAGTCTTTCTGCCACATTTTGGAAAAATGTATTTCATTTCTTCCCCATGGGACAGGGCAGTTGTTGCTCTTCCTCTTTCTCTCCTAGCAGTGACCCTAAAGTTCATATTGAAAAATAACACTCACTGGCCCAGAGTGTTTTGTCTGTGTATGAAGTACTTTTACATTGATTGCCAAAATTCCCATTTTATAGATGAAAAAAAAAAAAATGTCTCATAAGGCTTAAGAGACTTCCCAAATGTCACACAGCTCATCAGAGAAAGAGCCAGGATTTAGACTCTTCAAATCCTCTGCTCTTCTGCTGGCACCCGCTGGGCCTAGGTGGCAAGCATAAAGAAGAAATGGGGTATTTGTCCCTAAACAGAGGAAGACTCCATTAACCTGGGTAGTGCATTCTTCCCAGCTGAGTGGATTTTTATGAGGAGCCCTGGGAACCCAGAGATATTTCTAGCTGGCAACACCCAGAGGATGAGAATTTACAACAAAAGTCCTAGCTTGAGCAAAACACTTTTGGATCATGATGCCTAGGACTGATGACATGTTCCAGGGCAGCCCCAGGCACCTGTACATTGAAAGACCCATGTCCCTGGGAAGCCTGCATACATTTGCTTTCTGACCCTGGAGAGCCTATCTACTGTCCAGACCTAGCAAGGTGGGTCTGGACTTGGTATAGCCCTGAATGACCAAAAGCACATCTGAATCCAGTTCCTTGGCTTGTTTTTTCCATGACTGAAGACTAGAATCTAGAAAGACACTGTGCAGTCCTTCCTCCTCATCCCAACTATTACTTGGTCACCCAAAGTGTTCCAAGTTTGAGGTAACCCATTCCCAGAGATCTGGGAGTATGTCTTCAGAGAGGATCATTGTTCCAAGTAGCTTTCAGAAATGAATAACATGGAGCATAGAAATAGTGCAGATCTTTTGGTCACCAAGTTCTGGTGTCCTCATTGTGCAGATTGGACTCAGCCAGAGGTCCAACAAGGCACTGGTTGAATCAGGCCTAGAGCCCTGCATGTCAGACCCTCAGCTCTGCTCTGTGGCCAGAGAGGGAGGCCTAGAGGGCATAGCTCTTAGCGTGGTCTTAGTCACAGCAGTGTGGCTAAATTAGTCACTGAGATGTCACTGTGGCATTTGCTCCTCAACTGCTTGGGAATCCAGAGGGGTAGGTTGGTAAGTGGAGGGGCAGGTAAGGAGCAGGCTCTGTGGTGGTGTCCAGCCCCAGGAGAATCCAGGCTAGACTTACCTCCAAAATCTGTATCACAGTGGAGACTTAGCTAGGCTAACATCGGATTCCACACACCTGAGACTCTGAGAACCCAGCCTCCTATGGGTGTGCCAGTTTGGTGGCAGGATTTGTCTTTTACCTGTCCACATTTCCCTCTAGAAAACTTGTTTCTGAAATTAGGCATGACATGGCTCTAAGGCCCAGCCTTTAAATCTGGCTGGCCAGTTTCAACATTCTATAACCAACCTTGCCTGAGTCAGTCTTGGGTCTCACTCCCTCACTTTCTCCAATGGGTATTTTCTATTTTGTGTGCTGCTGAGTTCAGCTCAGTGGCCAAGTGATTGGGACTAGCTGCCACAAAGTCAGAAAGGGAAACTAGAACACTTGCTTCCCTATGGCTCCATCTATAGGCCCTGGGTCTTCTTGCTGTGACAGTGGGGCCCTGTAGCTAGTCCAGCTCATGGTAGAGGGTGCATTTTCATTTCTGAAGAGAACAGATATAACAGCTTTGCCAATAAGTACCAGCCCAGAGGACTTAAATGGGTGAAGTCATCCTTGGGCCTGACCCCAGCAAGACCAACATCTCCAGGCTCCAGCCTTCCTCCTCATGTCTGAGAGTCAGGGAAAGAGTGGGACGGGCCAAAAACCACCTTCTTGGGTCAGCCAGCTTATCTGGATCTGTGATGTACTTGCAGCTCTTACCCAAGGGGAAGGAAGGCCAGGCCTCTAGCAATGTGGAATTGCCTCTAGTGACCTTTAATTGCCCAAGGGCCTGTCTCCATCTCCTGACTAGAAGCCATCTGCATCTGTGTTCATATCACATGACTAAGAAACTTGTTTTTGCTGTATGTACAATCCCTGTTAGAGAGTATTGCATATGATTTTGTATTTCTTGAATCATTTTAATCTGTAGGTTGAAATTTGATTTTTTTAATTAATTTTATTTTATTTTTAAACTTTACATAATTGTATTAGTTTTTATTTTTAAATTTTATTGGAACTCATGTTTTTAAAAGAAAAATATTTAAAATAATAATTAGAAAACTTTGACTGGTATCTTTCAACTAGTTTGATCAAAGAACTTATAGATGTTTCAAAACACAGCCTGGAGTGTAAAGATTGAAAAGCTCTGTGACCTAACTTGTGTGTATGAGTGTAAATCCGGTTTAGTTTGGTTGTTTTAGATTATTTTGGGGTTTTGTTCCATTTTGCTTTGACAATCAGATAGTGATCACTCTAAGGGACTGAAGCCCAGAATTTGTAACTGTGATATTTGCTATAATCTGTAGAACATTCAATAACTATAAAAAACAGTTTCCAAAAACAAAGATTTTCTGATATTCAGAGAATCAAGAATTACTGTTTTAAGAACTCTCATGTATATATCTTCTTACTTAGGGGTCATTTCTTTATCATATAGACTTGGATAATCACTATGGACAAAATAAAGGAGTAAACTAATATGTGATGTAGTTTGCCTCAAGAGTACTTGGCATTTTAAATATTCTAGTCCAATAAGTGAAATCCACCTTCTTAAGCTTATTTTTCCACTCAGGAGTAATTCCTCTAGAGTTTTTTTTTTTTTTGACACACTAAAATAAAATACAGTCATCTCCCTTATCCATAGGGGATATATTCCAAAACCCCTAGTGGATGCCTGATATCATGGATAGTACAAAACCCTATATACACTATGTAGTTTTTTATACATAAATACCTATAATAAAGTTTAATTTATAAATTAGGCAGAGCAAAGGATTAAAAACAATAAATAATAAAATAGAACAACTATAATAATATACTATAATAAAAGTTATATGAATGTGGTGGCCCCTCTCTCTTTCAAAATATTTTATTGCACTGTTCTCAACATTCTGATAGTGATGTTAGATGAAAAAATGCCTACATGAGGTGAAATGAGCTGAATTATATAAGAATCATGTGGTAGTATTAGATGAATATTGACCTTCAGGTCTGTCAGAAGGATCATTTGCTTTGGGTTATCCTGGATCACCTAGACAATGTTGACAGTTGGATGTCAGGAGCAGAGGATTTGGATGACTGGGGATCTCAGGCAGGAAGGACTGTAGCAGTGTGAGATTTCATCACACTACTCACGATAGCATTCAATTTAAAACATATGAATGGTTTATTTCTAGAATTTCCCATTTAATTTAATATCTCTGAAAGATGTTTGACCATGGGGAACTGAAACTGTGGAAGGAGAAATTTCAGATTAGGAGGGACTGCCTTATATACACATACATTAAGAATAAGACACAATCTTAGCAAAAATTAGTTTATGCTCAGATTTTGGCTAATTGATTTATTGCAAAGGTCATAAAGCATATGTATATTCTTAGTTTTTTGGATTGTACCATATACCTCTATAGCATTTTCAGCTAAATATCTGTATATTTTACTGTTCATATACATGGTGGAAACAGCATAGATGAAAAGAGTGAGACTCCACAGTAATAGGAATTTTTGCAATTCTAAGCAACAGATCCGCTTATAGCTTATCAGCTATAAATTTCTGGAGTTGGTAAGTCCAGGAATATATGATGTTGGAAAATATTCGATCCATGTTCTCAATAGTTCTCAATAGTGAATAATTTCCCTCTTCCTTTCAAGGTTAATCTGTCCTCTGTGCTGTCTTAACTGCCGGATTGATTCTCTCCACAAAATGATAACAAGCTTACAGGCATCTTTGACTTGTATTTCATTAGGTCAGGAGACCATTGGAAAGTGAACTTTCTATTTCCAGTAACTCAAGCAAATATAGCATTAATTCTGATGAGATAAACTTGAGTCATGTGCTTATCCCTGGTCCAATTATTGTGCCAAAAGGATAGAATATGAATATCCACCAAGTCTTGTTCATGTACTATAAATGTACCTAGAGAGATCAATAATAATAACTAAAACTATATTGACAATAGGTGTTAACTAATCTAATCCTTATGGCAACCCTATGGAGAGTGAGAAACTATTATTCTCATTTTATAGGGGTATGGAGTTGATACAGGGGTTCAGTTCAGTTCAGCGGCTTAGTCATGTTCAACTCATTGTGACCCTCATGGACTGCAGCATGCCAGGCTTCCCTGTCCATTGCTAACACCCAGAGCTTGCTCAAACTCATGTCCATCAAGTCGGTGATGCCAGTCAACCATCTTGTTCTCTGTTGTCTCCTTCTCCTGTTTTCAATCTTTCCCAGCATCAGGGTCCTTTCCAATGACTCAGCTCTTTGCATCAGGTGGCCAAAGTACTGGAGCTTCAGCTTCAGCATCAGTCCTTTCAATGAATATTCAGGACCGAATTCCTTTAGGATTGACTGGTTTGATCTTGCAGTCCAAGGGACTGTTGAGAGTCTTCTCCAACACCACAGTTCAAAAGCATCAATTCTTCAGTGCTCAGCTTTCTTTATTGCCCAACTCTCACATCCATACATAACTACTGGAAAAACCATAAGCTTGACTATACAGACCTTTGCTGGCAAAGTAATGTCTCTGCTTTTTAATATGCCATCTAGGTTTGTCATAGCTTTTCTTCCAAGGATCAAGCATCTTTTAATTTCATGGCTGCAGTCACCATCTGCAGTGATTTTGGAGCCCAAGAAAATAAAGTATGTCTCTGTTTCCATTGTTTCCCCATCAATTTGCCATGAAGGGATAGGGCTGGATGCCATGATCTTCGATTTTTGACTGTTGAGTTTTAAGCCAGCTTTTTCGACCTTCTCTTTCACTTTCATCAATAGGCTCTTTAGTTCCTCTTCACTTTCTGCCATAAGAGTGGTGTCATCTGCATATCTGAGGTTATTGATATTTCTCCCTGAAATCTTGACTCCAGCTTATGCTTCATCCAGCCTGGCATTTTGCATGATGTACTCTGCAGGTAAATTAAATAATAAAGGTGGCAATATACAGCCTTGACATACTCCTTTCCCAATTTGGAACCAGTCTATTGTTCCATGTCTGGTTCTAACTGTTGCTTCTTGACCTGCATACAGGTTTCTCAGGAGGCAGGTGAGGTTTCCTTGTATTTCCACTTCTTGAAGAATTTTCCACAGTTCATTGTGATCCACACAGTCAAAGGCTTTGGCATAGTCAATAAAACAGAAATAGATGTATTTCTGGAACTCTCTTGCTTTTTCCATGATCCAGCAGATATTGGAAATTTGATCTCTGGTTCCTCTGCCTTTTCTAAAACCAACTTGAACATCAGGAAGTTCACAGTTCACGTATTGCTGAAGCCTGGCTTGGAGAATTTTGAGCATTACCTTACTAGTATGAAGGCCACATGAGTTATATTTTAACTCCCAGCATATTCTTTCCTTCATGGCTGAAAGTATAATAAAGCTGGCTTGGATTCAGTTTCAGCACCTTCACCTTGGAGCGGTGTTGGTCCCCTGATCCTCGCTTTTCACTGAATTCTTGTGTCTTTTTTCTCATTCTCTCACCATATCACACTTTCAGAAACCCTGCTTGTCAAGCCGGTCTCAAGAGGCAGAAGACCTAAACAAACATTTCTTCAAAGAAAACATAAAGAAAACATACAAATGTCTAATAAACACACGGAAAGATGCTCAACATCACTCATTATTAGACAAATGAAAATGAAAACTACAATAAGGTATCACTTCACACCAGTCAGAATGGCCATCATCAAAAGTCTACAAACAATAAATACTGAAGAAGGTGTGAAGAAAAGGGAACACTCTTACACTTTTGGTGGGAATGTAAGTTGATTCAGCCACTATGGAGAATAGTATGGAGATTCCTTAAAAAACTAGGAATGTGACCCCATAGACAGCAGCCCACCAGGCTCCCCCATCCCTGGGATTCTCCAGGCAAGAACACTGGAGTGGGTTGCCATTTCCTTCTCCAATGCAGGAAAGTGAAAAGTGAAAGTGAAGTCACTCAGTCAGTCGTGTCCGACTCTTAGCAACCCCATGGACTGCAGCCTACCAGGCTCCTCCATCCATGGGATTTTCCAGGCAAGATTACTGGAGTGGGGTGTCATTGCCTTCTCCAGCTTCTATGTTGGGTGCATATATATTTATAATTGTTTTATCTTCTTCTTAGATTGATTCATCAATCATTATGTAGTGTCCTTCTTTGTCTCTTTTAGCTGTCTAAATTTTAAATTCTATTTTATCTGATATGAGCATTGCTACTCTTTTGATTTCTGTTTGCGTGGAATATCTTTTTCCAGTCCCTCACTTTCAGTCTGTATGTGTCTCTTGGTCTTAAGTGAGTCTCTTGTGGAAAGCACACATAGGGGTCTTGTTTTTGTATCCATTTAGCCACTCTTTCTTTGGAGCACTTAGTTCATTTTCATATAAGGTAATGATTTGTATGTATGATCTTATTACCATTTTCTTTATTATTTTTTAATAAGCCTTTTCTTTCTCTTGTGCTTCCTGTCTAGAGAAGTTCTTTTAACATTTATTGTGAAGCTGATTTGGTGGTGCTGAATTCTATCAACCTTTGCTTGTCTGTAAAGGTTGATTTCTGCTTCGAAGCTGGATGAGATCCTTGTTGGATAGAGTAATCTTGGTTATATGTTTTTTTCTTTTCATCCCTTTAAGTATATCCTGCCACTCCCTTCTGGCTTGTAGAGCTTCTGTTGAAAGAGGAGCTGTTAGACGTATGGGATCCCCATTGTATAGTATTTGTTGCTTTCCCTGTTTTTAGTGTTTTTCTTAGTGTTTAATTTTTTGTTTGTTTAATTAATATGTGTCTTGGCATATTTCTCCTTGGACTTATCCTATATGGAATGCTTTGAGTCTCCTAGACTTGAGCGGCTATTTCCAGTCCCATTTTAGGGAAGTTTTAAATTATAATATCCTCAAATATTTTCTCATGCCATTTCCTTTTGTCTTTTCTGGGACTCTATGATTCTAATGTTGTTATGCTTAGTATTGTCCCAAAGATCTCTAAGACTATCATCATTTATTTTTATTATTTTCTCTTTATTCTTTTCTGCTTCAGTTATTTCCACCATTTTACCTTTCAGTTCACTTATCCATTCTTCTGCCTCAGTTACTCTATTGGTTCCCTCATGTATTTTTTTTTAAATCTCAGTTATTGTGTTGTTCATTATTTATTGTCTATTTCTTTAAAGTCCTTGTTTAACATTTGTTGCATCTTCTCAATCTATATCTCTAGTCTATTTCTCTGTGCCTCCATTTTATTTTCAATATTTTGGATCATCTTTACTATCATTATTCTGAATGCTTTTTCATGCACACTGCCTAATTCCTCTTCATTTGTTTGGTCTTGTGAGTTTTTACCATCTTCCTTCATCTCTTGCATGTTTCACTGTATTTTTATTTTGTTTAATTTTATGGGTTTGGGGTTTCCTTTCTGCAGGCTGGAAGTTTGTATTTACTTATTTGTGGATTCTGTCCCCTGTGAGTGGGGTTGGACCAGTGCTTTGTGAAGGTTTCCTGGTTTGGGGATTTGGCCTGTGTTCTGGCAGATGCAGATGGATCTTGTCTCTCTGAAGGGCAGTGTCATGTCCAGTAGTGTGTTTTGTGATGTCTATCAGTTTGATACAGCTTTGTATAGCCTGCCAATGTGCAAGGTTGTCTTCCTGTTTTGCTGAAGACTTGGCGTGGGTTGTCCAACCCTGGAGCTTGGTGGCCTTTGGATGAGACTTGGTCTTAGTGTTGTGATGGAGGCTTTTGGGAGTGCTCTCATCAATTAATTTTCCATAGGGTAAGGATTTCTCTGGTGTTTCAAAGTCCTGGGCTTGGGTCTTCTACCTCGACTTCAGGCCCAATTCATTTCTGCAGTACCAGGACCTCACAAATCATGCAGCATAGAAGACAAAACCCAAAGACTATTAGTGAAAAGAACACTCACTAGCCAAGAACACCTAGAGAAATTGACACAAAAATCTTCCAGTATTTCTAGGAAGGTCTCTGAACTTATTGTGGGCAGTGTGGAATCCATGCAGTCTCAGATATGGACTTATTCCAGATTTTACTTGCTCCCAAAGCCCACAGTTCCCTGTACTGTCCCAGTCTCAGGCTAATTGTGGTTATTTAATCTTCTGCACCTGCTACTGTTTAAGCTAATTCCTTTTCTCTTTTTCGGTTACACAGCCCCTGGTTTCTGCTTTGGTTTTGGGCCTAGCTCTCTTTATATTCCACTCTCTGGTGACTGTTACCTATCCAGACATGAGGGGGGTGAAGGCTGAGGCTTATTAGGGGTCACTTACTCAGTCAGGCTCGGAAGAGTGAGGGGCTTGGTAGCCACAATTGGGATGTATCGAGGAGTGCCTGTGCTGGTAGAGACCTACTGATTTTGTTACAGTCTGAGGCAGGCTGTGCACTCTCCCAGAGGAATTGGCCACAGTCATAGGTCCCTAGGAAGAGTCAAGCTGCTTGGGCTCCCATCAAAATGTGGGCAGCAAGCTGTGCTTGATCACAGCTGGGTGATAAATGACACTTCTGGGGTTAGGACTGCATCTGTGACATTTTGCCTGCTGCCTTTGGCACTTTCCCTGGCTTTGGCTATGGCTATGGCTTATGTTTATCATTCTGGAATCATAAACTGCCCTGACATCTAATTCTGTCTGCTTGGGCTCCAACCAGTTTTCAGTTTTGGAGGCCACAGTTGGGTATATAGCCTCTGTCTGTGAATATGTGTAATTAGAGTGTACTGGGCAAAAATGACCTCTTGCAAAACTAGGAGGCCCAATATTTCCCCTGTATTCCCTATGCTGTTACTGTAGCCCACTCAGACTATCGTCATGGTAGCCTATCCCAGTCCTCTCTCTGGGATCCAACATTCATGCCTGAGCCTAAGTATGCCACCCCCGTCTTCTTTTGTGGGCACAGGCATGAGAGCTGATTCTTGGCAGGAAAGTGGTGTTCAGCACTGATCTCTGGTGAATTCTCTATGTTTTTCTTTCTGAGCACTGGTTATTACCCTCTCCTCTGAGGTTCTGAAACTCCCCCTGTCTTGGCTTGTGAGGCGGTTTCCAAGTGTGAGAAAACTTTTCATTCTTCACAACTCCCTCCCCAAAATGCAGATCTTAATCCTGAAATCCTTTGTCTCTCTTTTTATCTTTATATTTTGCCCTACCTCATTCTAAAGAGATTGACTTGCCTTTTTGGAAGTTTGGAGTCTTCTGCTAGTGTACAGAAGTTTTTCTGTAGGAGTTGCTCCATATTAAGATGGATTTTTGATGTATTTTTTGGGAAAGAAGGTGATTTCCCTGTCTTATTCCTCCACAATCTTTTCTGTCTCTGTCCCCAATTCTATTTTTAAAAGAGGTTTTTAACCTACCTTATTATCCAATATTCATAATACACATATACTCCATTTTATTTGAGAAAAATTATTTCTCTCTCCTTCACTGTAAAAAATATTGGATACATACCACAAAGTGTTTGTGGGAACCAAGTGGTTTACAGACAATTGTACTCCAGGAGACAATGCTCATTTGACTCTATTTTTTAAATTATTCTTTAAAATCCACTGTTTTAGAGAAATGCAAATCAAAACCACAAGGAGGTACCACTTCACGCCAGTCAGAATGGCTGCGAACCAAAAGTCTACAAACAATAAATGCTGGAAAGGATGTGGAGAAAAGGGAACCCTCTTACACTGTTGGTGGGAATGCAAACTAGTACAGCCACTACAAAGAACAGTGTCGAGATTCCTTAAAAAACTGGACATAGAACTGCCTTATGACCCAGCAATCCCACTGCTGGGCATACACACCAAGGAAACCAGAATTGAAAGAGACACGTGTACCCCTATGTTCATCGCAGCACTGTTTATAATAGCCTGGACATGGAAGCAACCTAGATGCCCATCAGCAGATGGATGGATAAGAAAGCTGTGGTACATATACACAATGGAGTATTACTCAGCCATTAAAAGGAATACATTTGAATCAGTTCTAATGAGGTGGATGAAACTGGAGCCTATTATATAGAGTGAAGTAAATCAGAAAGAAAAACACCAATACAGTATACTAACACATATATATGGAATTTAGAAAGATGGTAACGATAACTCTGTATGCTAGACAGCAAAAGATACACAGATATATAGAACAGTCTTTTGAACTCTGTGGGAGAGGGAGAGGGTGGGATGATTTGGGAGAATGGCATTGAAACATGTATAATATTACATAAGAAATGGATTGCCAGTCCAGGTTCAATGCAGGATACAGGATGCTTGGGGCTGTTGCACTGGGGTGACCCAGAGGGATGGTATGGGCAGGGAGGTGGGAGGGGTGTTTAGGGTTGGGAACACGTGTACACCCATGGTGGATTCATGTTGATATATGGCAAAACCAATACAATATAGTAAAGTTAAAAGATGGCGGAGGAGTAGGACGGGGAGAACACTTTCTCCCCCACAAATTCATGAAAAGAACATTTAAACACTGAGTAAATTCCACAAAACAACTTCTGAAAGCCAGCAGAGGACATCAGGCACCCAGAAAAGCAACCCAAGTCTTCGAAAGGAGAGAGAAGAAATACAGCTCCACTCACCAGAACACCAACACAAGCTTCCCTAACCAAGAAACCTTGACAAGCCACCTGTACAAACCCACACAGAGCGAGGAAACGCCACAATAAAGAGAACTCCACAAACTGCCAGAATATAGAAAGGACACCCCAAATTCAGCAATTTAAACAAGATGAAGAGACAGAGGAATACCCAGCAGATAAAGGAACAGGATAAAAGCCCACCAAACCAAACAAAAGAGGAAGAGATAGGGAATCTACCTGATAAAGAATTCCAAATAATAATAGTGAAATTGATCCAAAACTTTGAAATCAAAATGGAATCACAGATAAATAGCTTGGAGACAAAGATTGAGAAGATGCAAGGAAGGTTTAACAAGGACCTAGAAGAAATAAAAGAGTCAATATAAAATGAATAATGCAGTAAATGAAATTAAAAACACTCTGGAGGCAAAAAGTAGTAGAATAACAGAGGCAGAAGATAGGATTAGTGAATTAGAAGATAGAATGGTAGAAATAAATGAATCAGAGAGGATAAAAGAAAAACGAATTAAAAGAAATGAGGACAATCTCAGAGACCTCCAGGACAATATTAAACACTACAACATTCGAATCATAGGGGTCCCAGAAGAAGAAGACAAAAAGAAAGACCATGAGAAAATACTTGAGGAGATAATAGTTGAAAACTTCCCTAAAATGGGGAAGAAAATAATCACTCAAGTCCAAGAAACCCAGAGAGTCCCACACAGGATAAACCGAAGGCAAAACACCCCAAGACACATATTAATCAAATTAACAAAGATCAAACACAAAGAACAAATATTAAAAGCAGCAAGGGAAAAGCAACAAATAACACACAAGGGAATTCCCATTAGGATAACAGCTGATCTTTCAATAGAAACTCTTCAAGCCAGGAGGGAATGGCAAGACATACTTAAAGTGATGAAAGAAAATAACCTCCAGCCCAGATTATTGTACCCAGCAAGGATCTCATTCAAATATGAAGGAGAAATCAAAAGCTTCTCAGACAAGCAAAGGCTGAGAGAATTCAGCACCACCAAACCAGCTCTCCAACAAATACTAAAGGATATTCTCTAGACAGGAAACACAAAAACAGTGTATAAACTCAAACCCAAAACAATAAAGTAAATGGCAAAGGGATCATACTTATCAGTAATTACCTTAAATGTAAATGCGTTGAATGCCCCAACCAAAAGACAAAGAATGGCTGAATGGATACAAAAATAAGACCCCTATATATGTTGTCTACAAGAGACCCACCTCAAAACAGGAGACACATACAGACTGAAAGTGAAGGGCTGGAAAAAGATTTTCCATGCAAATAGGGACCAAGAGAAAGCAGGAGTAGCAATACTTATATCAGATAAAATAGACTTTAAAACAAAGGCTGTGAAAAGAGACAAAGACGGTCACCACCTAATGATCAAAGGATCAATCCAAGAAGAAGATATAACAATTATAAATATATATGCACCCAACATGGGAGCGGTACAATATGTAAGACAAATGCTAACAAGTATGAAAGGAGAAATTAACAATAACACAATAATAGTGGGAGACTTTAATACACCACCCACACCTACGGATAGATCAACTAAGAAAATTAACAAGGAAACACAAACGTTAAATGATACAATAGACCAGTTAGACCTAATTGATATCTACAGGACATTTCATCCCAAAACAATGAATTTCACCTTTTTCTCAAGCGCACATGGAACGTTCTCCAGGATAGATCACATCTTGGGCCATAAATGTTGCCTTGGTAAATTCAAAAAAATAGAAATCATTCCAATCATCTTTTCTGACCACAATGCAGTAAGATTAGATCTCAATTACAGGAGAAAAACTATTAAAAATTCCAAAATATGGAGGATGAACAACATGCTGCTGAATAACCAACAAATCACAGAAGAAATCAAAAAAGAAATCAAAATTTGCATAGAAACTAATGAAAATGAAAACACAACAACTCAAAACCTGTGGGACACATTAAAAGCAGTCCTAAGGGGAAACTTCATAGCAATACAGGCATACCTAAAGAAACAAGAAAAAAGTCAAATAAATAACCTAACCCTACACCTAAAGCAACTAGAAAAGGAAGAAATGAAGAACCCCAGGGTTAGTAGAAGGAAAGAAATCTTTAAAATTAGGGCAGAAATAAATGCAAAAGAAACAAAGGAGACCATAGCAAAAATCAACAAAGCCAAAAGCTGGTTCTTTGAGAGGATAAATAAAGTTGACAAACCATTAGCCAGACTCATCAAGAAACAAAAGGAGAAAAATCAAATCAATAAAATTAGAAGTGAAAATGGACAGATCACAATAGACAACACAGAAATACAAAGGATCATAAGAGACTACTATCAACAATTATATGCCAATAAAATGGACAGCATGGAAGAAATGGACAAATTCTTAGAAAAGTACAACTTTCCAAAACTGGACCAGGAAGAAATAGAAAATCTTAACAGACCCATCACAAGCATGGAAATTGAAACTGTAATCAAAAATCTTCCAGCAAACAAAAGCCCAGGTCCAGACAGCTTCACAGCTTAATTCTACCAAAAATTTAGAGAAGAGCTAACACCTATCCTGCTTAAACTCTTCCAGAATATTGCAGAGGAAGGTAAACTTCCAAACTCATTCTATGAGGCCACCATCACCCTAATACCAAAACCTGACAAAGATCCCACAAAAAAAGAAAACTACAGGCCAATATCACTGATGAACATAGATGCAAAAATCCTTAACAAAATTCTAGCAATCAGAATCCAACAACACATTAAAAAGATCATACACCATGACCAAGTGGGCTTTATCCCAGGGATGCAAGGATTCTTCAATATCCGCAAATCAATCAATGTAATACACCACATTAACAAATTGAAAAACAAAAACCATATGATTATCTCAATAGATGCAGAGAAAGCCTTTGACAAAATTCAACACCCATTTATGATAACTCTCCAGAAAGCAGGAATAGAAGGAACATACCTCAGCATAATAAAAGCTATATATGACAAACCCACAGCAAACATTATCCTCAGTGGTGAAAAATTTAAAGCATTTCTTCTAAAGTCAGTAACAAGACAAGGGTGCCCACTTTCACCATTTTTATTCAACATAGCTTTGGAAGTTTTGGCCACAGCAATCAGAGCAGAAAAAGAAATAAAAGCAATCCAAATTGGAAAAGAAGAAGTAAAACTCTCACTGTTTTCAGATGACATGATCCTTTACATAGAAAACCCTAAAGACTCCACCAGAAAATTACTAGAACTAATAAATGATTATAGTAAAGTTGCAGGATATAAAATCAACACACAGAAATCCCTTGCATTCCTATACACTAATAATGAGAAAACAGAAAGAGAAATTAAGGAAACAATTCCATTCACCATTGCAATGGAAAGAATAAAATACTTAGGAATATATCTACCTAGAGAAACTAAAGACCTATATATAGAAAACTATAAAACATTGGTGAAAGAAATCAAAGAGGACACTAATGGATGGAGAAATATACCATGTTCATGGATTGGAAGAATCAATATAGTGAAAATGAGTATACTACCCAAAGCAATTTATAGATTCAATGCAATCCCTATCAAGCTACCAATGGTATTCTTCACAGAGCTAGAACAAATAATTTCACAATTTGTATGGAAATACAAAAAACCTCGAATAGCCAAAGCTATCTTGAGAAAGAAGAATGGAGCTGGAGGAATCAACCTACCTGACTTCAGGCTCTACTACAAAGCCACAGTCATCAAGACAGTATGGTACTGGCACAAAGACAGAAATATTGATCAATGGAACAAAACAGAAAGCCCAGAGATAAATCCACGCACATATGGACACCTTATCTTTGACAAAGGAGGCAAGAATATACAATGGATTAAAGACAATCTGTTTAACAAGTGGTGCTGGGAAAACTGGTCAACCACTTGTAAAAGAATGAAACTAGAACACTTTCTAACACCTTACACAAAAATAAACTCAAAATGGATTAAAGATCTAAACGTAAGACCAGAAACTATAAAACTCCTAGAGGAGAACATAGGCAAAACACTCTCCGACATACATCACAGCAGGATCCTCTATGACCCACCTCCCAGAATATTGGAAATAAAAGCAAAAATAAACAAATGGGACCTAATTAAACTTAAAAGCTTCTGCACAACAAAGGAAACTATTAGCAAGGTGAAAAGGCAGCCTTCAGAATGGGAGAATATAATAGCAAATGAAGCAACAGACAAACAACTAATCTCAAAAATATACAAGCAACTCCTACAGCTCAACTCCAGAAAAATAAATGACCCAATCAAAAAATGGGCCAAAGAACTAAATAGACATTTCTCCAAAGAAGACATTCAGATGGCTTACAAACACATGAAAAGATGCTCAACATCACTCATTATCAGAGAAATGCAAATCAAAACCACTATGAGGTACCATTTCACGCCAGTCAGAATGGCTGCGATGCAAAAGTCTACAAGCAATAAACGCTGGAGAGGGTGTGGAGAAAAGGGAACTCTCTTACACTGTTGGTGGGAATGCAAACTAGTACAGCCACTATGGAGAACAGTGTGGAGATTCCTTAAAACACTTGACTCCCTCCCCCCAAAATCACCAAACATGCTCTTTTTATGCATCTCACAGATGGTATTTATGAGAAAAATAAACCACTTCCTTTCCCTACTTTCCACTGCCACTCCCACTCCTCATAGATTGGAATAAAGAGGCTGCCTCTCTCCATCACAGCCCTTTCTAATCTTTTCCCTCCACTCTTTACCTCCCCTCTTGCATTCTCAGTGTCAATTTCCCTCAAATAACTTTCCTTATTGTGTTTTTTTGAAAACCCACTGAAGATTCTAAATAAACCTTTATGAGTTTAAAAAAAAAAAAAAAAAACTGGAAATAGAACTGCCTTATGATCCAGCAATCCCACTGCTGGGCATACACACTGAGGAAACCAGAAGGGAAAGAGACACGTGTACCCCAATGTTCATCGCAGCACTGTTTATAATAGCCAGGACATGGAAGCAACCTAGATGCCCATCGCAGATGAATGGATAAGAAAGCTGTGGTACATATACACAATGGAGTATTACTCAGCCATTAAAAAGAATACATTTGAATCAGTTCTAATGAGATGGATGAAACTGGAACCTATTATACAGAGTGAAGCAAGCCAGAAAGAAAAACACCAATACAGTATACTAACGCATATATATGGAATTTAGAAAGATGGTAACAATAACCCTGTGTACGAGACAGCAAAAGAGACACCGATGTATAGATCAGTCTTATGGACTCTGTTGGAGAGGGAGAGGGTGGGGAGTTTTGGGAGAATAGCATTGAAACATGTATAATATCATGTATGAAACGACTTCCCAGTCCAGGTTCAATGCACGGTACTGGATGCTTGGGGCTGGTGCACTGGGAAGACCCAGAGGGAGGGTAGGGGAGGGAGGATGGAGGAGGGTTCAGGATGGGGAACGCAGGTATACCTATGGGGGATTAATTTCGATATTTGGCAAAACTAATACAATATTGTAAAGTTTAAAAATAAAATAAAATTAAAAAAATAAAAAAAGATTATAAATTATAGATTATAAGATTATAAAAAAGTCCCCCCCAAAAAAAAACCCACAGAGATGGAGCTCTATACAGTCAGAAAATAAATAAATAAATAAATAAAAAGACCAGGAATTGACTGTGGCTCTGATCATGCACTCCTTATTGCAAGAAAATTTGAAGCAATTATGGAAAATCACTAGACCATTCAGATATGACTTAAACAAATCCCTTACGATTGTTCAGTGGAAGTGACAAACAGATTCAAGGGATTAGATCTGTTAGACAGAGTGTCCAAAGAAGTATAAGTGGAGGTTCTTGGTATTGTACAGAAGGCAGTGATCAAGACCATCCCTAAGAAAAAGAAATGTAAGAAGGGAAAATAGTTGTCTAAGGAGGTCTTACAAATAGCTGAGTAAAGAAGGGAAGCTAAACGCAAAGGAGAAAAGGGAACATATACCCATTTGAATGCAGAGTTCCAAAGAACAGCAAGGAGAGATAAGAAAGCCTTCCTCAGCAATCAGTGCAAAGAAATATAGGAAAACAATAGAATGGGAAAAACTAGAGATCTCTTCAAGAAAGTGATAGGTAACCTAAATTTTCAATAAGACTAAGTACTTGTAAACTTTGAAACATAGAAAATTTAGAGTCATAACTAATAATACTTTTTACAATTAATTAGTTATTTGGGATTGATAATTTTCTAACTAGAAATATTTTTAAAATATCTTCATATGCTTTGTATTTTTTTCAGCCTATGAATGGTACTCCAGTAACTCACATCACAGAAAATGATAGAATAAGAAGTTTCTCAATTTTTCTTTTTGTTCAGTCACTCAGTCATGTCGACCCCATGGACTGCAACAACCCAGGCTTCCCTGTCATTCATATCTCCCAGAGTTTGCTTAAACTCTTGTCCTTTGAGTCGTTGATGCCACCCAAACATCTTAAACTTTCTCATTCCCTTCTCTTTCTGCTTTCAATCTTTCCCAGCATCAGGGTCTTTTCCAATGAATTGGCTCTTCGCATGAGGTGGCCAAAGCATTGGAGCTTCAATTTCAGCATCAGTCCTCCCAATGTATATTCAAGATTGATTTCTTTAGAATTGACTTACTTGATCTCCCTGTTGTCCAAGGGACTCTAAAGAGTCTTGTCCAGCACCACATTTTGAAAGCATCAATTTTTAGACTCTCAGTTTTCTTTATGGTTCAACTCTCACATCCATACATGACTACTGGAAAAACATAGTTTTGAATATACAGAACTTGGTCAGCAAAGTGATGAATCTGCTCTTTAATACACTGTCTAGATTTCTCTGAGTTCTTCTTCCAAGGAGCAAGTGTCTTTCAATTTCATGGTTGCAGTAATTGTTCACAGTGATTCTGGAGCCCAAGAAAATAAAATCTTCCACTGTTTCCAATTTTTCCCCAACTATTTTCCATGAAGTAATAGGACCAAATGCCATTTTCTTAGCTTTTTGAATGTTGATTTTAAGCCCGCTTTTTCACTCTCCTCTTTCACCTTCATCAAGAGGCTCTTTAGTTCCTCTTCACATTCTGCCATTAGGGTTGTGTCATTTGCACAGAATTCGTGCTGAATGGCAGTTACCATTAGAGAAGCAGGCTCGCATGCTCAGGTCTGACCCCAACAAGAGAGAGGTGGGTGAGTGTGGAGATGTGGGCTGTATCGACAGTCCTTGGGGGTAGGGACTGGGGTTGAATGCCCTGAGAACACTCTGGGGGGTCTAATGTGACACTGCAACCAAAATAGTGTGAACACCAGAAGTCAAAGAAAAACAAACAAACTTTCCCACAGGAAGGCTCTAACACTGCATTGTGATCCCTGGTGCACCCACAGAATGAAGAACCACATCCTAGTGAATACCAAAGGAGAGCAAGGCTGCTGTCTTTTATGGCTCTCCCTCTTTGGAGCAAGAGAGGTAGGTGTGTGACAGCCAGAGGTGGAAGGCAAGGGGCCTTTGCTATATCAACCCCAGAGACCACATTTCCCCCCAAGCTGAGAGCAGGCTTCCAGTCACTAATCATGTCTTCCTGGAATCCTGGATAGTTCATATCTGTCAGGTGTGTCAAAGCCTGATACCAGCTCTCCTGAAGGGATGCATGGCACCACCTGAGACTGTGCACTCCTAGCACACCTGAGAACCTGAGAGGCTTGGACCTGGGAAGTACATGAGATACACAGTCCACCTGGGACTGTGCCCTCAGAGAGCACCCAGGAACCTGAGCAGCTTGCACCTGGGAAGTTCACGAGATGCAAGGATCACCTAGAACTGTGCAAGCACAGAGTACCTGGGAAACTGAGCGGCTTGGACCTGGGAAGTGCATGCCATCTTGGGATGTGGCAACCCTCCTGTGGTCCATCAACTCTGAATGCTCCCCACACATGCCTGTGGTGTTTGTCTGCAGTGTCCTTCCCTATACACAGCACAACTGAGGAAGTGAACCTGAATAAGTGGCCACTTTTGCCCCTCATGTCAGGGTGGAGATTAGATACTGAAGAGACTAGCAAGAAGACCAGCCTAAGCAAAGAAGTGGAGCCATCCCAGAAATGGCATGTGCAACAGATTAAGGTCCTGCAGTTAAACTAAGACTGCATTTGAGGGGCAACTGTAGACTTTGAGAACAAATACAAGCCAGAACAAGCCATTATCTGACAGAGAACTGATCCAGTAATACATTTTTTTAAATGTTTGTGCTCTATTTTTTATACTGTACTTTTGAGAGTCTAATTTCTATTCTAGGATTTTAATTTTTGCATTTTGATATTGTATTAATTTTGTACCTTTAAGAATCTAATTTTTAGTATCCATTTTCTTAAGGATTTGCTTACTGGCTTGATTGCTCTCTTCACTTTTGACTCCCCATTTTATCCTCCTGGTCACCTCTATTTCCCTTCTCTTTATTCTGTATATAACTCTGTGAATCTCTTTGGGTGTTCCTGACTGTGGATAGTGGTTTCACCATTAACCTAGGCATTTTGTCTTCTGTGCTGTGTGGACAGAGACGTCTTGATAATACAGTAAGAGGGGGACCAAAACCCAGAGGCAAGAGGCTCAAATCCAGAACTTCAGAACATCATAGAACTCCTGACCCCAAGGAACATTAACAGATGAGAACTGAACCAAAAGCCTACATTACTACACTGAGACCAAGCTCCACCCAGGAGGCGGCAAGCTCCAGTTCAAGACACCCCACACTAATCCTCCAACAAAAGAGGAACACAACCCTGAACATTAGAAGACAGGCTGCCTGAAGCCATACCAATCCCATAGACACCACTATACTCACTACTGGACACTACATTGCTCTCAAAAGAGACAAGACCCAGCTATAGCCACCAGGACACAGACACAATTTCCCCTAGCCAGGAAACTTTCACAAGCCACTCGTCCAATCCCACTCACAGGGAAGAGACTCCACAATTGAGAGGAGCTACGATTCTCCAGCCTGCAGAAAGGGGACCCAAAACACAGCAATCTGAATAAAATGAAAAGGCAGAGAAATATTCTGCAGGTGAAGGAACATGATAAAAACCCACCACCCAAACAAAAGAGGAGGAGATAGGGAGTCTACATGAAAAAAAATGACTGTAAAGATGATGTTAAATCTTGAAAGCAAAATGGAGATACAGATAAATAGACTAGAGACACAGATTGAGAAGCTGCAAGAAATATTTAATGAGTACCTAGAAGAAATAAAGAATAGTCAATCAGTAGTGAACAATGCAATAACTGAGATTAAAATACTCTTGAGGGAACCAACAGTAGAGTAACTGAGGCAGAAGCAAGATAAATGAGATAGCATGGTGGACATACATGAAGCAGAGCAGGAAAAGGAATAAAGCAAAATGAGGACAGCCCCACAGACCTTTGGGGTCAATGTCAGATACACCAATATACAAACGATAGTGTCACAGAAGAAAAAGACAAAAAGAAAGGGCATGAGAAATATTTGAGGAGATTATAGTTGAAAACTTACTTAAAAATGGGGAAAGAAATAGCCACCCAAGTTCAAGAAGCCCAGAGAGTCCCATAGAGGATAAACCCAAGGTGAAACATGGCAAGACACACATTAAACAAACTAACAAAAATTAAACACAAAAAGAAAATATTAAAAGCAGCAAGGGAAAAGCAACAAATAACATACAGGGTGATCCCCATAAGGATAACAGCTGATCCTTCAACAGAAGTTCTGCAGGCGAAAATGGAATGGCAGTATATATTTAAAGTGATGAAAGAGAAAACCCTACAACTAAGATTATCTACCCAACAAGGATGTCATTCAGATTCAAAGGAGAAATTAAAATTCTTACAGCCAAGCAGAAACTGAGAGAATTCAGCACCACCAAACTAGCACCACCAAACTCTTCAACAAATGCTAAGTGATCTTCTTTAGATAGAAAATACAAAAAAAAAAAAAAAAGGTTTAGAAAAACGAACCCAAAACAATAGAGTAAATGGTAACAGGATCATGATGCTGCTGCTGCTGCTAAGTCGCTTCAGTTGTGTCTGACTCTGTGCGACCCCATAGACAGCAGCCCACCAGGCTCCACCGTCCCTGGGATTCTCCAGGCAAGAACACTGGAGTGGGTTGCCATTTTCTTCTCCAATGCATGAAAGTTAAAAGGGAAAGGGGAGTCGCTCAGTCATGTCCGACTCTTTGGGACCCCATGGACTGCAGCCTACCAGGCTCCTCTGTCCATGGGATTTTCTGGGCAAGAGTACTGGAGTGGGTTGACATTGCCTTCTCCGAACAGGATCATACTTATCAATATTTACCTTAAAAGTAAATGGGTTAAATGCTCCAACCAAAATATAAAAACTTGCCGAATGTATTAAAAAAAAAAAAAAACCCTCTATGTATGCTGTCTACAAGAGACCCACTTCAAGCCTAGGGACACAAACAGATTGAAAGTGATGGGTGGGGAAAATATTTTTCATGTAAATGGAGACCCATAGAAATTGGGAGTAGCAGTACTCATATCAGATAAAATAGACTTTAAAATAAAGACCCTTATAAGAGACAAAGGGACTTCCCTGGTAGCTCAGCTGGTAAAGAATCCGCCTACAATGCAAGAGATCCCAATTTGATTCCTGGGTTGGGAACATCCCCTGGAGAAGGGGTAGGCTACCCAATCCAGTATGCTTGGGCTTCTCTGGTGGCTCAGATGGTAAAGAATCCACCTGCAATGCAGGAAACGTGAATTCAATCCCTGGATTGGGAAGGTCCTATGGAGGAGGGCATGACAACCCACTCCAGTATTCTTGCCTGGAGAATCGCCATGGGCAGAGAAGCCTGGTGGGCAACAGTCCATGAGGTCACAAAGAGTCAGACATGACTGCATAACTAAGCATATAAGAGTCAAAGATGGACACTACATAATGATTAAAGGATCGATATAAGAAGAAGATATAACAATTATAAATATATATATGCACCCAATATTGGAGTACGTCAATACATAAGGCAAATACTAACAATTATTAAAGGATAAATTGACAATAACACAATAATAGCAGTGAAACTTAATATACCAGGCTTCCTTTGTGGTTCAGCTGGTAAAAAATCTGCCTGCAATGTGGGAGACCTGGGTTCAATCCCTGGGTTGGGAAGATACCCTGGAGAATGGAAAGGCTACTCACTCCAGTATTCTGGTCTGGAGAACTCCATGGACTGTATAGTTTTGGGGGTCACAAAGAATAGGACACACCTCAAGGGCTTTCACTTTAATACCCCACTTACATCAATGGACAGATCATCCAGACAGAAAATTAACAGGAAAACAAGCTTTGAATGACATGTTGGGTCAGTTAGAGCTAATTGGTATCTACAGGGCATTTCACCCAAAAACAATGGATTTCAAATTTTTCTCCAGTGCACATGTGGAACATTTCTCAGGATAGATCACATCTTGGACCACAAATCTAGCCTTGGTAAATTTTAAAAATTGAAATCATTTAAAGCATATTTTCTGATCATGATGCTGTAAGATTAGCTATCAAACACAGGGTGTGTGTGTGTGTGTGTGTATATATATATACACACACAATATAATAATATATATATATATATATATATAAAGCACAAACATATGGAGACTAAACAACACTCTCATGAATAACCAACAGATCATGGAAGAAATCTAAAAGGAAATCAAAATGCACATAGAAACAAATGATAATGAAAACATGACAACCCAAAACCTATGGGGTTCAGTAAAAGCAGTGCTAAAAGGGAAGTTGATTGTGATATAAGCCTACCTCAAGAAACAACAGAAACATCAAATAAACTACTCAGCTTTACACCTAAAGTAACTAGGAAAAGAAGAAGAAGAAGAACAACAACAACAAAAAAAAAAAAACACAAAAGTTAGTAGAAGGAAAAAAATCATTAAAAAATCAGAACAAAATCAAATGAAAAAGAAATGAAGGAGACTAGCAAAGATCAGGGCTTCCCAGGTGGTGCTAGTGGTAAAGAACATGCCTGCCAATGCAGGAGACATAAGAGACACAGGTTTGATCCCTGGATTGGGAAGATCCCCTGGAGAAGGTCATGGCAACTCACTCCAGTATTCTTGCCTGGAGAATCCCCATGAACTGAGGAGCCTGGAGCACTATAGTCCGTGGGGTCACAACGAGTTGGACATGACTGAAGAGAGCACATTGAGCACACATGCATGCACATAGCAAAGATCAATAAAACTAAAAGCTAGTTCTTTGAAAAGATAAACAAAATAGACAAACGGTTAGCAAGACTCATCAGGAAAAAAAGGAGAAGAATCAAATCAATGAAATTAAAAATGAAAATGGAGAAACCACAACAGACAACACAGAAATACAAATGATCATAAGAGAATACTATGAGCAACTATATGCCAATAAAATGGACAACATTCAAGAAATGGGAAAATTTTTAAAAAACAATAACATTCCAAAATTAAACCAGGAAGAAATAGAAAATTTGTACAGACCCATCACAAACATGGAAATTGAAATTGTAATCAAAAATTTTCCAACAAACAAAAGCCCAGGAGCAGACATCTTGACAGGTGAATTTTACCAAAAATTTAGAGAAAAGCTAACATGTATCCTACTCAAAATCTTCCAGAAAATTGCAGAGGAAGGAAAACATCCCAAACTCATTCTATGAGGCCACCATCACACTTTTACCAAAACCAAAGACAACACAAAAAGAAAACTATAGGTCGATATCATTGATAAACATAGATGCAAAAATCTTCAACAAAATTCTGGAAAGTAGAATCTAAAAACATATTAAAAATCATACATCATAATCAAGTGGGCTTTATTCAAAGAATGCAAGGATTCATCAATATTCACATGTCAATCAATGCAATACACCATATTAACAAATTGAAAGCAAAGACCATATGGTCATCTCAATAGATGCAGAGAAAGCCTTTGACAAAACTCAACATGCGTTTATGATAAAAATAACTCTCCAGGAAATAGGCATACAAGGAACATATCTCAACATAATAAAAGCCATTTACGACAAAACCACAGCAAACATTATCCTCAGTGTTGAAAAACTGAAAGTATTTCCTGTAAAATCAGGAGCAAGGCAAAAGTGCACACTCACACCACCATTATTCAACATAGTTTTGGACGTCCTGGTCACACCAATCAGAAAAGAAAAACAAATAAAATGAATCCATATTGGAAAAGAAGAAGTAAAACTCTCACTGTTTGCAGATGATGTGAACCTCTATATAGATGAGCCTAAAGATGCCACCAGAAAACTACTAGAGCTAATCAATGAATACAGAAAAGTTGGAGGGTATAAAATTAATACACAGTAATTTCTTGCATACTGTTCATGGGGTTCTCAAGGCAAGAATACTGAAGTGGTTTGCCATTCCCTTCTCCAGTGGACCACATTCTGTCAGACCTCTCCACCATGACCCGTCCATCTTGGGTGGCCCCACATGGCATGGCTTAGTTTCACTGAGTTAGACAAGGCTGTGGCCCATGTGATCAGATTGGCTAGTTTTCTGTGATTATGGTTTCAGTGCGTCTGCCCTCTGATGCCCTATCGCAACACCTACCATCTTAACTGGGTTTCTCTTACCTTGGACGTGGGGTATCTCTTCAAGGCTGCTTCAGTAAAGCGCAGCCGCTGCTCCTTACCTTGGATGAGATCGCCCTTCCTGACCTTGAACTTAGAGTAGCTCTTCTTGGCCCTCCTGTGCCCACATGGCTGCTGCTCCTTGGACCCCCATGAACAGTATGAAAAGGCAAAATGATAGGATACTGAAAGAGGAACTCCCCAAGTCGGTAAGTGCCAAATATGCTACTGGAGATCAGTGGAGAAATAACTCCAGAAAGAATGAATGGATGGAACCAAAGCAAAAACAATACCCAGTTGTGGATGTGACTGGTAATAGAAGCAAGGTCCAATGCTGTAAAGAACAATATTGCATATGAACCTGGAATGTTAGGTCCATGAATCAGGGTAAACTGAAAGTGGTCAAATAGGACATGGCAAGAGTGAACATCGACATTCTAGGAATCAGCAAACTAAAATGGACTTGATTGGGTGAATTTAACTCAGATGACCATTATATCTACTACTGTGGACAGGAATCCCTTAGAAGAAATGGAGTAGCCATCATGGTCAACAAAAGAGTTTGAAATGCAGTACTTGGATGCAATCTAGAAAACGACAGAATGATCTCTGTTCGTTTCCAAGGCAAACCATTCAATATCACAGTAATCCAAGCCTATGCCCCAAAAAGTAATGCTGAAGAAGCTGAATTTGATGGTTCTATGAAGACCTACAATACCTTTTAGAACTAACACCAAAAAAAGATGTCCTTTTCATTATAGGGGAATGGAATGCAAAAGTAGGAAGTCAAGAAACACTTGGAATAACAGGCAAATTTGGCCTTGGAGTACAGAATGAAGCAGGGCAAAGGTTAATAGAGTTTTGCCAAGAAAATGCACTGGTCATAGCAAACACCCTCTTCCAACAATACAAGAGAAGACTCTACACATGGACATCACCAGATGGTCAACACCAAAATCAGATTGATTCTATTCTTTGCAGCCAAAGATGGAGAAGCTCTATACAGTCAGCAAAAACAAGACCGGGAGCTGACTGTGGCTCAGATTATGAACTCCTTATTGCCAAATTCAGGCTTAAATTTAAGAATATAGGGAAAACCACTAGACCATTCAGGTATGACCTAAATCAAATCCCTTATGATTATACAGTGGAAGTGAGAAATAGATTTAAGGGACTAGATCTGATAGATAGACTGCCTGATGAACTGAGGTTCATGACATTGCACAGGAGACAGTGATCAAGACCATCCCCATGGAAAAGAAATGCAAAAAGGCAAAATGGCTGTCTGAGGAGGCCTTACAAACAGCTGTGAAAAGAAGAGAAGTGAAAAGCAAAGGAGAAAATGAAAGATATAAGCATGTGAATGCAGAGTTCCAAAGAAAGCAAAGAGAGATAAGAAAGTGTTCTTCAGCGATCAATGCAAAGAAATAGAGGAAAACAACAGAATGGGAAAGACTAGAGATCTCAAGAAAATTAGAGATGCCAAGGAAATATTTAATGCAAAGGTGGAGTCAATAAACGACAGAAACAGTATGGACCTAATGGAAGAAAATATATTAAGGAGAGGTGGCAAGAATACACAGAAGAACTTTGCAAAAAAGATCTTCACAACCCAGATAATCATGATGGTGTGATCACTCACTTAGAGCCAGACATCCAGGAATGTGAAGTCATGTGGGCCTTAGAAAGCATCACTATGAACAAAGCTAGTGGATGTGATGGAATTCCGGTTGAGCTATTTCAAATCCTGAAAGATGATGCTGTGAAAGTGCTGCACTCAATATGCCAGCAAATTTGGAAAACTCGGCAGTGGCCACAGGACTGGAAAAGGTCAGTTTTCATTCCAATTTCAAAGAAAGGCAATGCCAAAGAATGCTCAAACTACTGCACAATTACACTCATGTCACACACTAGTAAAGTAATGCTAAAAATTCTCCAAGCCAGACTTCAGCAATACATGAACCATGAACTTCCAGATGTTCAAACTGGTTTTAGAAAAGGCAGAGGAACCAGAGATCAAATTGCCAACACCCGCTGGATCATCGAGAAACCAAAAGAGTTCCAGAAAAAACATCTATTTCTGCTTTATTGACTATGCCATAGCCTTTGACTGTGTGGATCTCAATAAACTGTGGAAAATTCTGAAAGAAATGGGAATACCAGACCACCTGACCTGCCTCTTGAGAAACCTATATGCAGGTCAGGAAGCAGCAGTTAGAACTGGACATGGAACAATAGACTGGTTCAAAATAGGAAAAGGAGCACGTCAAAGCTGCATATTGTCACCCTGCTTATTTAACTTACATGCAGAGTACATCATGAGAAATGCTGGGCTGGAAGAAGCACAAGCTGGAATCAAGATTGCCGGGAGAAATGTCAATAACCTCAGATATGCAGATGACACCACCCTTATGGAAGAAAGTGAAGAGGAACTAAAAAGCCTCTTAATGAAAGTGAAAGAGGAGAGTGAAAAAGTTGACTTAAAGCTCAACATTCAGAAAACTAGGATCATGGCATCCAGACCCATCACTTCATGGGAAAAAGATGGGGAAACAGTGTAAACAGTGTCAATTTTTATTTTTTTTTTGGTCTCCAAATCGCTGCAGATGGTGACTGCAGCCATGAAATTAAAAGACACTTACTCCTTGGAAGGAAAGTTATGACCAACTTAGACAGCATGTTAAAAAGCAGAGACATTACTTTACCAACAAAGTCTGTCTAGTCAAGGCTATGGTTTATCCAGTGGTCATGTATGGATGTGAGAGTTGGACTGTGTAGAAAGCTGAGTGCCTAAGAACTGAAGCTTTTTTTTTTTTTTGCTTTTTAAAACTTTATTTCAACATTACTATGCTTACAGAAATACACTCATATGGATTAATAGAATGCAATTTAACTTATCCTACACAATTGGAACCAAAAACCTGGTACATGGTTTGCTTCAAAAAACGAAAACAATAACAAGGATTTGCAATCTGGTTTTTCATCTACTAAAAATGTATATAAAAGATTCTCCATCAAATGCTGCTAAAGCAAACAGCAGGAACCTTGAGAAATAAACCTTTGGTTTGTCTCTGAAAAATACCACGTATTGCACTGTAAAAGTTTATACAACTGGTACAACAAAACATTGCTGTAATGTTTCAATGCCAGTTCACAAAGTTCAATAACTAATGATGTTGACAAGGGTAGGGAGAGCCTATGTATACATGTGAAAATATAAAAAAGCTATCTGATCTAGTTAATATTACATGCAGATCCCAAATCTATTCAAACCAAGATTCAGATAATCTCTTAAATCTGAATTAACTCTATCAATCCAGTTCATCAGCTGAAGTCAAAAAGAAAACTCTGCACAGTAGCTGTTTTTCTGATTTGTGCAAAAAAGAAAATGAAGTTTCTCCCCCAGCTTTTTAGTCCAGAACTACAGCAAAGTATTTCTTCCATTGTCAACATTCTTGGGGTGAGAGGCAATGAGGTTCCTTAGGCTTAAATCTGAATTAGCACTCAGATGCAAGAGTCCCCAAAGTTAAAGACCATGTGACTTTAGAAGTGACTAAAAAATAAAATGGCCTTTCTTGGAAGACTAGAGCAAAACATCCGGCAATAGTTAAAAAGAAGTCTAATTAAAAAAAAAAAAAAAGAAAGAAAGAGTAGCTCTTTATGAATTACACTTCAATTAAAAAAAAAAAAAAAGCCTTAATGAAGCAGCTCTGAAAAGAGGAAAAAAACTTAAAATATCCTGAAAAGCAATGTGAATATAGGTTCAGAAGACAAGTAAGAGATATATTTTACAAAGCTACCTAGGATTAGGCTCATAAAGGTAATCTAAGTATTTCAACCTTTAATACTAAACATCAGTTTACAAACAACATGTTCACTTTTTATTCCTTTATCAAAAGGGAAAAGTCTAGCTTCAATCCTATCCAGTGGAAGGGAAACTGAGAAAAAAAAAGATTCAAATAGTCCCATGCAAACAGCACATTTTTCAAATGGAAGAACTAGACCAGAAATTCATATTACTAATACACTTTTCAATGAAACAAATTTTTTAATCAAATGATTTTTAATAAGAACAAATACATGGCACTAAGGTTCAGAACCTAATATAGGCCTGACAAACAAGTCCTTGTTTTCTGGAGGAAAGGCCTCAAGTCCATTCAATTTCCAGTAACAATGTTTTCACAAATCACTTTAATGAGGGGTTTTAATTTCTTTTATATTTTTGGTTTTGGCATTCTAGTCTTAAAATCTAGATAAGAAAATACGTTCAATTCCCCAGGAGTCAATTTTTTTTTCTTTTGAGGTATCAAAGAATCCAAACTGATTCCCAATCTCCAATTTGTACTTAATATGAATATTTCTGTATGTACTGGAAAAGGTAAAGTTTTAATATAAAATGCACTAGTGAACATTAAATCTAGTTGTTAGAAAGGTTTAACTAGCTTTATAATTTAAGTTTTAAAACATAAATATCTGCAGCTTGATCTGTTTGACAATGATTGTCGGAGCTGAGAATTCACCTAGAATTCAACATCATTTACAAATCCCTATTATGTACAGAAAACACACAACAGTAATACACAACTTACTCATATCTTGAGAAAATTTTCTGCTTCTTTAAATCTTTGGCCTCCCAGTCAATTCCAAGTTCAAATGTCCTTTGCCTTAAACACCCACTCTCAGAATAACTAGTTTTCCACACACAGTTTAATACTTTTTCCTAATTTTTCATGTTGAATTGCCAAACCCTGAAACCTGCCTCAGAGATCCACCAAACAAAAGAAAACAAACAATATATAAAGTGATTACTTCAGAAAAGAACCTGGGAGGATAAGAAGAATCAAGTTTCCTTACTGGAATCATACTTTATTTTACAAGGAAAAACAAAAAACCTATGTTAGATTCTTTCATATTCTTTGGTGACTGGCCAAAGAACCTACCAGCAAGTTTGGGGCACATACCCTTTTCCATACAAAGTGGTCCTGCAGGAACACCAAAATAGCTATTCATTTGGGGTCTCAGCTGTAGCAAAAGGCTGTGCCGATAATAGCCAGGACACCCACTAGTTGGAGGAGATCCCTGAGAAAGTGTGATTTTTTAATCTGGACCGAACTTCAGTTTTTCACCAGCCTTTTTCACTATATTCACAGGAAGGAGCAGCTGGTCTACCAGCAGTCATACTACCTTTCTCATCCTAGGATTTCTGTGTAATTGCTATGGCTTTGGAATCTCACAAACTGATACTCTGTGTAACTTGAAGGAGTAATTATGCCTCCTAGTTCCAGATTTGCAGCTTCCAAATTAAAATTATAGTTCTTTATTCAGCGGAGCAGACATATAAATAAACACCAACCATCTAGGAAAAGAGGTTTCCTATAAGATACAACTTAACACCACACATTGAGGAAGTAGATGTACTAAGACAGGCCAAAAAGTTTACTTATGGTTGGTATTTGAGATAAAAATCCATTCAACATAGATCTAGTGGTTTATTTACTGCAAAGTTCAAACTGAAAGGTGTGAACTCACTACATCAATTTAAAATAAATAACTTATATGAAATACAGATTCTGGCATAGATGTTAAAATCAAAATCAATGGACTAAACTTCATCTTTCATTTGCTCACAAATTTGCACAGACTACTATTCTGCAAAAAAGACAACTGTGGCAAGGAAAAAGAAAACTGCCCCTTTTGCAAACAAGACTAAAAAGCATCCCTCCAGAGAGATCAAAATAAACATGCATATATAAAGTATTACAATGCAAATGCTATTTCTAGAAAAAATTTAACTGCATAGGTTAAAAAAAAAAAACAATGTGCAACATCTTAAGGCATTAAAGCACCAAAACAAAAACAAAAAAAAAACCACCAAAATCATTGTTTGTTTGACAATTAACACATACACAAATAAACATACATATTGATCAAAATTCAGGAAGGTAAATACCTGGATTGATAGAACATCCTGAAGCTTTTGAACTTTGGTGTTTGAGAGGATTCTTGAGAGTCCCTTGGACTGCAAGGAGATCTAACCACTCCATCCTAAAGGACATCAGTCCTGGGTGTTCATTGGAAGGACTGATGCTGAAGCTGAAACTCCAATACTTTGGCCACCTCATGGGAAGAATTGACTCATTGGAAGAGACCCTGATGCTGGGAGGGATTGGGGGCACGTGGATAAGAGGATGACAGAGACTGACATGGCTGGATAGCATCACCAACTCAATGGACATGAGTTTGAATAAATTCCAGGAGTTAGTGATGGACAGGAAGGCCTGGCGTGCTGCGATTCATGGGGTCACAAAGAGTCAGACACTACTGAGTGACTGAACTGAACTGAAAGAGCAATTAAGGAAACAATCCCATTCTCCATTGCAACAAAAAGAATAACATATTTAGGAATTAATGTATTTAAAGAAACTAAAAATCTTATACTGAAAACTATAAAACACTAATGAAAAAATCAAAGATGACACAAATAGATGGAGAAGTATATACTATGCTATTGGATTGGAAGAATTAATATAATAAAAGTGAGTTTACTACTCAAAGCAATCTATAGATTCAATACAATCTGTACTAAACCACCAATGTTATTTTTCACAGAACTAGAAAAAATAGCTTCACAATTTTTATGGAAACAGCAAAAAAAAAAATGAATAGCCAAATCAATCTTGATAAACAAGAATGGAACTGGAGGAATCAACCTTTCTGACTTCAAACTCTACTAAACAGCTACAGTCACCAAAATAGTATGGTACTGACACAAAGACAGAAATATAGATCAGTGGAACAAAATTGGAAGTCCAGAGATAAATGCATGCATCTATGGACAACTTACCTTTGACCAGAGAGGCAAAAATATATAAGGGAGAAAAGACAGTCTCTTCAAAAAGTGTTGAAGGGAAAACTAGTCAACTATGTGTAAAAGAATGAAATTAGAATACTTTCTAACATCATATAGAAAAATAAACTGAAGGTGGATTAAAGACCTAAATGTAAGACCAGAAACTATAAAACTCTTAGGGGGCAGAACACTCTCTGACATAATTCACAGCAAGATCTTCTATGAATCACCTCCCAGAGTAATGTAAATAAAAACAAACAAATGTGATCTAAGTAAACTTAAAAGCTTTTGCACAATGAAGGAAACTATCAGTAAGGTGAAAATACAGCCCTCAGAATGGGAGAAATTAATAGCAAATGAAACAGCTAACAAAGAATGACTCTCAAAAATATATAAGCAGCTCATGCAGCTCAATACCAGATAAATGAACAACCCAATAAAAAAGTGGGCAGAGGATTTACACATACATTTCTCCAAAGAAGACACACAGATGGCTAACCAACACACGAAATGATGCTCAGCATCACTCATTATTAGAGAAATGCAAATCAAAACCACAATGAGGTATTATTTCATCTTGGTTAGAATGGCCATCATTAAAAGTTTTACAGACTTTTGGAGAGGATGTGGAGAAAAGGGAGTCCTCTTACATTGTTGGTGGGAATGCAAACTGGTATAGCCAGTATGGAGAACAGTGTGGAGATACCTTTGGAAAAAACAACAACAACAACAAAACACCTGGGACTAGAACTGCCATATGACCTAGCAATTCCACTGCTAAGCATCCACCCTGAGGACACCAGAACTGAAGGAGATACATGTACCCCAATGTTCACTGAAGCAGTATTTACAATAGCTAGGACATAGAAGCAACCTAGATGTCCATTGACCAATGAATGGATAAGGAAGTTGTGGTACATATACACAATCGAATATTTACTCAGGTATAAAAAGGAATGCATTTGAGCCAGTTCTAATGAGGTGGATGAACCTGGAGCCTATAATACAGAGTGAAGTAAGTCAGAAAGAGAAACACCAATGCAGTATATTAATGCATATATATATATATATATATATATATATATATATATATATATGGAACTTAGAAAGACAGTGGCAATGATCCTATATGAAAGAAAGAAAGAGAGACACAGATGTAAAGAACAGACTTTTGCACTCTGTGGGAGAAGGCTAGGGTGGGATGATTTGAGAGAAGAGCATTGAAATATGTATATTACCATATATAACGGAGAAGGAAATGACACTCCACTCCAGTACTCTTGCCTGGAAAATCCCATGCATGGAGGAGCCTGGTAGGCTGCCGTCCATGGGGTCGCTAAGAGTCGGACACGACTGAGCAACTTCACTTTCACTTTTCACTTTCATGCATTGGAGAAGGAAATGGCAACCTGCTCCAGTGTTCTTGCCTGGAGAACCCCAGGGGTTGGGGAGCCTGGTGATACCATATATAAAATAGATAACCAATGCAGGTTGGATGCATAAATCAGGGCACCCAAAACCGGTGCTCAGGAAAAACCCAGAGGGATAGGGTGGGGAGGGTGGGGAGGAGGGGTTCAGGATGGGGGGCACATGTATACCTGCGGCCGATTCATGTCGATACATGGTAAAAACTATCACAGTATTGTAATTACTCTCCAATTAAAACAATTTTAAAAATAAACATATTACAACAATGCTAACTTTGTTGATCATATAAAACAATGTTTCTCTTAGGAAACACACACACACAAGTATCTGGAAATAAAAGCCAGAAAGTACGTAGTTCCCTCATAATTATATGTATGTGTCTATATATATATATATATATATATATATATATATATATATATATATGAAAGAGAATGAATTTGTATAAAACCAATGCCAATCTGTGTTATTGAGGGGATGAGGGGAATATATTGAACTGTTCTTACTTAATGCGGTAACTCTCATTGGTGAACAGTTTGTGTCGCCCGGCCTGCCAGACCAGAGTGCCAGCACTGTGTATGCCAGGCAGCCCCTGGCCTGCCCAACACTCACTCGCTCCCCAGATCCCGGACCCTCCACCTCCTCTCTCTGTCTTTGTCTCCTTCCATTCCAAACTCTGCCCTCTCCTCTCTTCACCTACTCTGCCCCACCCCTTCTATTGTCAACCCCGCCCCCTGACACCAAGGTGAGACCCGCCTTTGGAGACGCTTCGCTGAATCATCATTGTGACTTTTGTGACCTCACGGAGCGGGTCCTTGCCTGTCCCCAGGGCCTCAGTGTAGTTGGCAGGGCTGAGCAGCAGAGGCTGGCAGCCTGGGGAGGGTGCGGCTGTGTCTCCAGGAGCCGGTGTCTCCAGGTGGTGTGTTCTCCCAGCTGTCCGGCCTTCAGTTGACTGTCTCCCAGCTCTGGACAGCAGGAGGAAGCTTTGGCCAGAAACGACTAGTGTCCAGTAGCTCATCAGGTCTGGTGAAGTGCCCTACTCCCTCCCTCCTCAGTTTCCTTTTCTGCCACCATTCCCCTGCCAGGATGCCCACCTCGACCCCTTCAGCCCACCCATCTGCCAGTGTGGTCTAACACTGCTCTTCCCACCCTGTGAGCATCGCCATAGCCTTCTTCCTGTCACAAGGCCCAGAGCCAAGGACTGGTCATGTGTAGCAAATGATGGCCCTGAGGTGCATCCACAAGAAGCTCCTAGATCTGTCCTGCGATCGCCCTGGTCAATGCTCGGCAGGGCCAGTGGATGACGACATGTTCCACTGGCAAGTGGCCAGAATGTGGCCTAATGACAGCCCCTATCAGGGAGGAGTCTTTTTTTTTTTTTTTTTTAAGGATCCAGTTTCCTTCCAATTATCCTTTTAAACTAGCAAAGACTTCATTCACCACCAGGATTTACCACCCAAACATTAACAGAAACAGAAGCATCTGCCTGGACATTCTTACATCTGAGTGGTCACCGAAAGTATCGTTATCCATTTGTTCCATATTGTACGACCCCAACCCAGATGATTCTTTGGTGCCTGAGATAGCTAAGCTCTACAGAAAGGATAGGGGGAAGTATGATAGAATTTCTCAGGAATGGACTCAGAAATATGCCATGTAATTTAAAAATAAATGACAATTCCATCGCCTTAATAAAGTTAGCAGTTCAATTGGTTATCTTTTGTCTGGTTTTTATGAAAGGAGGCCTCCTCATTCTTCTGGGTACACGGGGTACAGCTTCTGTATCATGGTGTGGAGGGGGTGAAGGGAGTCTGGGGATGCCAGTGGGATGGAGAAAGGATTAATGGGTGTGGATAAGGTTGGGGGTTTGGTTATATGACCAGTTTTAACCCAATTTTAAGTACAAGTTTTCTTTATTTAGCAGTGGGAAAGCAAGAACAAGGAGTCGGTGGCTTTAAGATAAGGAGAGAAGTTTTCACCAACCTGAGAGATAATTTTTAATGCAGAGTCTTTTAGAACTGACAGTGCTGAGGAAAAACAAGATTACAAAGCTAGTTAGGTATCCACTGTATTCTGAGGAAACTTTAGATAGTTTCGGTTTGACCATAATTAATATTAGCCTATATCCTTATAATGGAGCAGGACCCTATGGGACCTTCCAGGGACAGACACCTACATCCATGCACTCTACCTGCATCTTAAGTGTAGAAAAGCCAGTCTCTCAAGTCTCCACTGAGTCACAAAAGCCTGACACAAGAATTAATGATTGAAAGGATGTGACCATGTAGTGACCAAAGCATCAGTTAGACCAAGAGAACTGGTAACAATTTGAACAGTAAATCAGCCATGTGTCAGTCACAGAATCTTTAGCTCTTCCCTGAAATACATAGATAACAGTTTCTTGAGTTGTTTTACAGATGCTAAAAACTCTACCATATGGAAGAAGTTAACTATTTGGTGACCATGAATATGTAGACTCTGACCTACTGGAGCCTGAGCATTGATGTTAACCCCTGTGAAATAACCCTCTAATTTTACCATCCACCAGCCAACTCTGCACAAGCTGATCACACATCCTGCAACTCCCATCCTTCAGCTTGATTTTTAAAATATTTTTCTGAAACCTACTGGGTAGATCAGAAACCTACTCAGTGTGATCAGGCAACTAGATTTGTATTCAATTCAATTAATTAATTTTAAATAAAGATATTAAGTTAATTACATTGGAATAGACATGTATGGATAGTTGCTACTGCATCATGAAAGAAATAGAGAATTTAGTGACATAGGGACATTTTTTTTTTTTTTTATGACCAGAGATAATTTAGAAAAAGCATGAGAGCTTGAAACAAAAACCTGTGTTCTAATCCAGGTTCCACCAATAACTGTATGACTTTAACATGTTACCTTACCCATATGAGGGTTTCCACAGTGGTTCAGTGGTAAAGAATTTACCTTCCAATGCAGAAGACACAGATTGGATCCCTGGGTTGAGAAGATACTGTGGAGGAATTGGAGGAGGACATGGCAACCCTCTACAGTATTGTTGCCTGAAAAATACCATGGACAAAAGAGCCTGGCAGGCTATAGTCCATGGGGGTGACAAAGAGTGGCACATGACTGAACAGGCATGCAATCCCTATGAACCTTAATTTCTCCAAATACTGAATTAGACTATGGTCTATAACACTTCTTACTTTTAAGAATAAGATTATATTTGAAAAACACTTAACCAGCAACATTGAATATACATTTAATCATTGGAATTGTATTTGTTATTTCTCTTAATTATATGTATCCTTTTAGGTAACCTTGTGATGGGCTGCCAACAAGATGATTTCACAGGTCAAATCTGTACTTCTGATATTCCTAGGATGATTGGGGGAGAAGGAAGGGACTAAGACA
The DNA here is from genome assembly GCF_055505025.1 of Bos grunniens. Taxonomy (NCBI): domain Eukaryota; kingdom Metazoa; phylum Chordata; class Mammalia; order Artiodactyla; family Bovidae; genus Bos; species Bos grunniens. Next base: position 78,247,181 of record NC_141194.1, on the reverse strand, counting down.
ATCTATAAGTTTAATTGATTTGGGAATTCATGAAAGGGTGCATTCACAGGATGTCACAAAGTATATCTTTTCTCAACTTTTTTTAGAAGTACACACACATTTTAGAGTGCAGAAAAAAAAATCAATTGAAGCCTTGTTAAAAATGCAAATTCCTGAATCCTACCTCTAGAAAGTCCCAGTGATCTACATTTTCAAACATCAAAAATGATTTTTAAACAGGTGAGAAATGAGCACTCCTTAATAGACAATGTATTTCATTGCTCTACTTGAGTGATCATTTGTTAACAAAAGAGGGTGAGACACAATACTAAAGCAGATTGAGAGGCGGTTCTAAGATGGCAGAGGAATAGGACGGGGAGACCACTTTCTCCCCTACAAATTCATCAAACGATCATTTGAACGCTGAGAAAATACCACAAAACAACTTCTGAACACTGGTGGAGGACACCAGATACCCAGAAAGGCAGCCCACTGTCTTCAAAAGGAGGTAGGACAAAATGTAAAAGATAAAAAGAGAGACAAAAGAGTTAGGGATGGATACCTGTCCTGGGGAGGGAGTCTTAAAACAGGAGAAGTTTCCAAATACCTGGAAACCCCCTCACTGGCGGGTCCATGGGGAGTTTTGGAATCTCAGAGGACAACATAACTGGGAGGAAAAATAAATAAATAAAATCCACAAATTATGCGCCTAATGGCAACTCCCAGCAGAGAAGTAACCCAGATGCTCACGCCTGCCACCAGCAAGCGGGGGCTGAACAGGGAGGCACATGCTGCATTGCTTAGGGTAAGAACCAGGCCTGAATGCCCTGAGGGCAATCTGAGGGAGCTGACTTGAGATTGCAACCCAAACCATGGGATAGCCAGAGAGGAAAATAAAAAAATAAAAAATAATAAAAAAAAAAAAAAAGGAAAGGGAGAGAGAGAGAGTGAGAGAGTGTGAGAGACAGAGAGAGAGAGAGAACTTTCCCACAAAAATCTCTATCCTAAGGCACTGCCAGGCCCACTCACAGAACAAAGGACTGAGCAAATACCAGAGGAGAGTTAGCTAATGCAGACCAGCCCATTCCCCACCAGAGGCAGGGAGGCAGGCTGGCAGCAGCTGGAGCCTGAAAGGGGCAAACTCGGCCCCAGAGACAGCAAACCCTATCAAACTGTGAGCAGGCTTCCAGTTGCTAACCAAGTCTTCCTGGGATCCTGGACGGTTGACATCTGCTTGGAGGGTCGCAGCCAGAGATTAACTCTCCAGAGGAGACACATGGCACACCTGAGACGGTGCTCCCACATCACACACAGGAAACTGAACAGCTGGGACCAGGGAGGTGATAAGATGTACTGCACCTGGGGAGAGTGCCCTCTCGAAGCACCTGGTCGCCTGAGCTTCTAGGACCTGGGAAGGTCACAAAACGCAGGCCCAAACAAGTCTGTGCATTTGTGGAGTACCCAAGAACCTGAGTGGAGTAGATTTGGGAACTGCACACAACCCAGGGCCCGCCTTAGTTCCCTGGCAGAGCAACATGGAGCCTGAGCAGTGTAGGCTGAGAAAGCACACACGCCGTGAGTGGGGGCAAACCTAGTGTGGCTGAGACACTGTGAGTACTCCCCACACATGCCAGTGATATTTGTTTGTAGTGTTCATCCCTCCCCGCAGCACAATTGAACAAGTGAGCCTAAATAAATGACCATTTTCACCCCCTTGTGTCAGGGCAGAAGTTAGATACTGAAGAGACTTTCAAACAGAGGAAGCCAAAATAAACAAAGAAGAGGGAATGGCTTTGGAACTGACAGGTGCAAGAGATTAAAACCCTGTAGTTAGCACTGGCTGCATTGGAAGGGACCTATAGACCTTGAGAAGTGTAAGGTGGAACAAGGAACTATCTGAAACTGAACTGATCCCACATTGCCCTCAACAGCTCCAGAGAAATTCCTAGATATATTTTACTATAATCATTTTTATTTTTTTTATTTTTAAGTTCTTTGTTACTCCTTCAATATTCATTTTTAAAATCTTCTATTACCTTGAAAAAAAAGACCCTATTTTTAAAGCAAATTTCATATTTTTTATATAACTTTTTCAATTTAATCTTGTTTTTTTAATATTTTATTTTTGAGAGTCTAACCTCTACACTAAATTCGTAATCTTGATTTTAGGTATTTGTTATCAATTCTGTACCTTTAAGAATCCAATCTTCAGTACCCATTTTTACTTAGGACTGTGATTACTGACTTGTTTGCTCTCTCCCCTTTTGACTCTCCTTTTTCTCACCCAGATCACCTCTATCTCTTCCCTCCCCCTTCTCTTCTCTACTTAACTCTGTGAATCTCTTTGTGTGTTCTGGGCTGTGGAGAAAACATAGGGAACTGATCACAGGCTAGATTGGTCTCTCTTCTGGTCTCTCTCCTTTTGACTCTCCCTCCTCTCCACCTGGTCACCTCTATCTCCTTCTTCCCTCCTCTTTTCTCTATGAAAATCCATGAACCTTTCTGAGTGTTCTAGACTGTGGAGAGCAAGTAAGGGATTGATTACTGGCTAGACTGCTCTCTCCCCTTTTGATTCCCCCTCTTCTCCTCCTGGTCACCTCTATCTCCCTCCTCCTTCTTCTGTTTTCATGTAACTCTGTGAACCATCCAGCTATTCCTAACTATGGAGAATCTTTTCACCATTAACAGAGATGTTTTGTCATCAGTGCTGTATGGATGGAGAAGTCTAGAGGCTACTATAATAATAAAACTGAAAGCCAGAGGCAGAGGACTAAATCCAAAACTTGAGAACACCAGAAAACTCTTGACTCCGGGAACCATTAATCAACAAAAGCTCATCCAAAAGCCTCCATACCTACACTGAAACTAAGCTCCACCCAAGATCCAACAAATTTAAGAGCAAGACATAGCAAGCTAATTCTCCAACAAAGCAGGAACATAATCCTGAGCACAAAAATATAGGTGGACTAAAGTCTCACCAAACCCACAGACACCTCAAAACTCACTACTGGACATTTCATTCCGTTCCAGAGAGAAGAGGTCCAGCTCCACCCACCAGAACACCGACACAAGCTTCCCTAACCAGGAAACCTTGACAAACCACTCGTCCAACCCCACCCAAAATGAGGAACTTCCACAATAAAGAGGAACCACAAATTTCCAGCATACAGAAAGGTCACCCCAAACACAGTAACCTAGATAAGATGAAAAGGGAGAGAAATATTCAGCAGGTAAAGGAACATGATAAAAGCTCAACAAACCAAACAAAAGATGAGATAGGGAGTCTAACTGAAAAAGAATTCAGAATAATGATAGTAAAAATGATTCAAAATCTTGAAAACAAAATGGAGTTACAGATAAATAGTCTTGAGACAAGGATTGAGAAGATGCAAGAAAAGTATAACAAGGACCTAGAAGAAATAAAAAAGAATCAATCATAATGAATAATGCAATAAGTGATATCAAAAGCACTCTGGAGAGAACCAACAGCAGAAAAACTGAGGCAGAAGATAGGATAAGTGAGGTGGAAGGTAGAATGGTGTAAATAAATGAAGCAGAGGGGGAAAAGGGGGAAACAAAAGAATTAAAAGAAATGAGGACAACCTCAGAGACCACTGGGACAATGTTAACCACCCCAACATTCGAATCATAGGAGTTCCAGAAGAAGAAGACAAAAAGAAAGGCCATGAGAAAATATGTGATGAGATAATAATTGAAAACTTCCATAAACTGGGGAAGGAAATAGCTACCCAAGTCCAAGAAACTGAGAGAGTCCCAAACACAATAAACCCAAGGCAAAACACCCTAAGACACATATTAATCATATTAACAAAGATCAAACACACACACAAAAAAACAAATATTAAAAGCAGCAGGGGAATAACAATAAATAATCTGCAAGGGGATCCCCATAAGGATAACAGCTGATCTTTCGAGAGAAACTCTTCAGGCCAGAAGGGAATGTCAGGACATACTTAAAGTGATGGAAGAGAAAAACCTACAAGCCAGAATGACTGGACCCTGCAAGGATCTCATTCAAATATGAAGGAAAAATCAAAAGCTTTAAAGACAAGCAAAAGCTGAGACAATTCAGCATCACCAAACCAGCTCTTCAGCAAATGCTAAAGGATTTTCTCTAGACAGGAAACACGGAAAAGGTTTATAAACTTGAACCCAAAACAACAAAGTAAATGGCAATGGAATAATACTTATCAATAATTACCTTAAATGTAAATGGGTTGAATGCCTCAACCAAAAGACAAACACTGGTTGAACGGATACAAAAACAAGACCCCTATATATGCAGTCTACAAGAGAGCCACCTCAAATCTAGGGACACATACAGACTGAAAGTGAAGGGCTGGAAAAAGATATTTCACACAAATGCAGACCAAAAGAAAGCAGGAGTAGCTATATTCATATCAGATAAAATAGACTTTGAAATAAAGGCCATGAAAAGAAACAAAAAAGGACACTACATAATGATCAAATGATCAATCCAAGAAAAAGATATAACAATTATAAATATTTATGTACCCAACATAGGAACACCACGATATGTAAGGCAAATGCTAACAAATATGAAAGGAGAAATTAACATTAACACAATAATAATGGAAGAGTTTAATACCCCACTCATACCTATGGATAGATCAACTAAACAGAAAATTAGCAAGGAAATACAAACTTTAAATGATACAATTGAGCAGTTAGACCTAATTGATATCTATTGGACATTTCACCCCAAAACAATGAATTTCACCCTTTTCCCAAGTGCACATGGAACCTTCTCCACAATGGATCACATCCTGGGTCATAAATCTAGGTTTGGTAACTTCAAAAGAATTGAAATCATTCCAAGCATACTTTCTGATCACAGTGGGGTAAAATTAGATGTCAATTACAGGAAAAAAAAAAAAAAAACTATTAAAAATACAAATATATGGAGGCTAAACAACACACTTCTCAATAACCACCAAATTACAAAAGAAATCAAAATATGCATAGAAATGAATGAAAATGAAAACACAACAACCCAAAACCTATGGGACTCAGTAAAATCAGTGCTAATTGGAAGGTTCATAGCAAGACAAGCCTACATCAAGAAATAGGAGAGAAATCAAATAAATAACCTAACTCTACAACTAAAGCAACTAGAAAAAGAAGAAATGAAAAATCCCAGGGTTAGTAGAAGGAAAGAAATGACAAAAATTAGGGCAGAAATAAACGCAAAAGAAACAAAAGGAATGTAGCAAAAAAAAACAACAACGTTAAAAGTTGGTTCTTTGAGAAGATAAATAAAATACACAAAATATTAGCTCTACTCATCAAGAAATAAGGGGAGAAGAATCAAACCAAAAAATTAAAATGAAAAATGAAGAAATCGCAACAGACAACACAGAAATACAAAGGATCATAAGAGACTACTATCAGCAACTATATACCAATAAAATGGACAACTTGGAAGAACTGAACAAATTCCTAGAAAAGTATAACTTTACAAAACTTAACCAGGAAGAAACAGAAAATCTGAACAGATATATCAAAAGCACAGAAATTGAAACTGTAATCAGAAATCTTCTAAAAAACAAAAGCCCAGGAACAAATGGCTTCACAGCTGAATTCTACCAAATATTTAGAGAAGAGCTAACACCTATCCTACTCAAACTCTTTCAGAAAATTGTAGAGGAAAGTAAACTTCCAAACTCATTCTATGAGGCCACCATCACACTAATACCAAAACCTGATAAAGATGCCACAACAAAAAGAAAATGACAGGCCAGTATCACTGATGAATATAGATGCAGAAATCCTTAACAAAATTCTAGCAAACAGAATACAACAACATATTAAAAAGATCATACATCATGACCAAGTGGGCTTTATCCCAGGGATGCAAGAATTCTTCAATATTTGGAAACCAATCAATGCTATACACCTCATTAACAAATTAAAAGACAAATATCACATGATTATCTCAATAGGTGCAGAGAAAGCCTTTGACAAAATTCAACATCCATTTATGATAAAAACCCTCCAGAAAGCAGGAATAGAAAGAACATAACTCAACATAATAAAAGCCATATATGATAAACACATAGCAAACATTATCCTCAATGGTGAAAAACTGAAAGCATTTCCCCTAAAGTCAGGAAAAAAGACAAGGGTGCCCACTCTCACCACTGCTAATCAACATAGTTTTGGAAGCTTTGGCCACAGCAATCAGAGAGGGGAAAAAAAAAAAAAAGGAATCCAGATTGGAAAAGAAGTAAAACCCTCACTGTTTGCAGATGACAGGATCCTCTACATAGAAAACTCTAAATACCCCACCAGAAAATTACTAGAGCTAATCAATGAATACAGTAAATTTCCAGGATATAAAATTAACATGCAGAAGTCCCTTGCATTCCTACACACTAACTGAGAAAACAGAAAGAGAATTTAAGGAAACAATTCCATTCACCATTGCAGCAAAAAGAATAAAATATTTAAGAATAAATCTACCTAAAGAAATAAAAAGGACCTATATATAGAAAACTATAAGACACTGGTGAAAGAAATCAAAGAGGACACTAATAGATGGAGAAATATACCATGTCCATGGATTAGAAGAATCAATATAATGAAAATGAGTATACTACCCAAAGTAATCTATGGATTCAATGCAATCCCTATAAAGCTACCAACAGTATTTTTCAGAGAAATAGAACATATAATTTCACAATTTGTATGGAAATACAAAAAACCTCAAATAGCCAAAGCAATCTTGAGAAAGAAGAATGGAACTGGAGGAATCAACCTGCCTGACTTCAGACTATACTACAAAACAACAGTCATCAAGACAGTGTGGTACTTGTACAAAGACAGAAACATAGATCAATGGAACAAAATAGAAAACCCAGAGATAAATCCACCCACCCATGGATATCTTATCTTTGACAAAGCAGGCAAGAATATACAGTGGAGAAAAGGCAATCTCTTTAACAAGTGCTGATGGGAAAACTGGTCAAACACTTGTAAAACAATGAAATTGGAATACTTTCTAACACCATATACAAAAACAAACTCAAAATGTATTGAAGATCTAAATTTAGGACCAGAAACTATAAAACACCTCGTGTAAAATATAGGCAAAACACTCTCTGACATAAATCATAGCAGAATTCTTTATGACCCACCTGAAGAGTAGTTGAAATAAAAGGAAAAACAAATGGGACCTAATTAAACTTAAAAGCTTTTGCACAATGAAGGAAACTATAAGCAAGGTGAAAAGGAAGCCTTCAGAATGGGAGAAAATAATAGCAAATGAAGCAACTGACAAAACAACTAATCTCAAAAATATACAAGCAACTCCTGCAGCTCAATTTCAGAAAAATAAGTGACCCAATCAAAAAAATGGACCAAAGAACTAAACAGACATTTCTCCAAAGAAGACATACAGATGGCTAACAAACACATGAAAAGATGCTCAACATCACTCATTATCAGAGAAATGCAAATCAAAACCACAATGAGGTACCATTTCACACCAGTCAGAATGGCTGAGATCAAGATTTGGCAAAACCAATACAATATTGTAAAGTTAAAAAATAAAATAAAATAAATAAAAATAAAATTAAAAAAAAAAAAGAAGTCTACAAACAATAAATGCTGGAGAGGTTGCAGAGAAAAAGGAACCCTCTTACACTGTTGGTGGGAATGCAAACTAGTACAGCCACAATGGAGAACAGGGTGGAGATTCCTTAAAAATCTGGAAATAGAACTGCCATATGACCCAGCAATCCCACTGCTGGGCATACACACCAAGGAAACCAGAATTGAAAGAAACACGTGTACCCAAGTGTTCATTGCAGCACTGTTTACAATAGCCAGTACATGGAAGCAACCAAATATCCATCGGCAGACGAATGGGTAAGAAGGTTTTGGTAAATATACATAATGGAATGTTACTCAGCTATTAAAAAGAATGCTTTTGAATCAGTTCTAATGAGGCGGATGAAACTGGAGCCTATTATACAGAGCGAAGTAAGTCAGAAAGAAAAAAAAAACACCAATACAGTATATTAACATATACATATATATATGGAATTTAGAAAGATGGTAATGATGACCCTATATGTGAGACAGCAAAAGAGACACAGATGTAAAGAATAGACTGTTGGATTCTGTGGGAGAAGGTGAGGGCGGGATGATTTGAGAGATTAGCATTGAAACATGTATATTATCATATGTGAAATAGATCGCCAGTCCAGGTTCAATTCATGAGGCAGGGTGCTAAGGTCTGTTGCACTGGGATGACCCTGAGGGATGGCATGTGGAAGGAGTTTGGAGGGAGTGTCAGGATGGGGAACAGATGTACACCCATGGCTGATACATGGGAATGTATGGCAAAAATCACCACAATATTGTAAAGTAATTAGCCTCCAATTAAAATAAAAAATATATTAAAGAAATAAAATCTTAAAAAAGGGTGGATATGTATATATGTAACATTCATTTTGGTGTCAGCATAAACTAAAACAATTATGTAAATTAGCTATACTCCAATAAAATTGATTTTTAAAACTTAAGGACAAGCCACAGACTGGGAGAAAATATTTCCAAATGTCATATCCAATTTATATTAAAAAAAAAAAAAAAACTGTTTTTCCCCAAATAACAAAGAATTCCTCAAACTCAATAGTAACAGCACAATCCAATTTTGAAAATGGGTTCAGTTTAGTTCAGTCACTCAGACGTGTCCAACTTTTTGCAACTCCATGGACTGCAGCATGCCATACTTCCCTGTCCATGACCAACTCCCAGAACTTACTCAAACTCATGTCCATTGAGTCAGTGATGCCATCCAACCATCTCATTCTCTGTCGTCCCCTTCTCCTCCTGCCTTTGATCTTTCCCCACATCAGGTTCTTTTCCAATGAGTCAGTTCTTCACATAAGGTGGCCAAAGTATTGGAGTTTCAGCTTCAGCATTAGTCTTTCCAATGAATTTTCAGGACTGATTTCCTTTAGGATGGACTGGTTGGATCTCCTTGCAGTCCAAGGGACTCTCAAGAGTCTTCTCCAACACCAGAGTTCTTTAATTCTTCGGCACTCAGCTTTCTTTATAGTCCAAGTCTCACATCCATACATGACTACTGGAAAAACCATAGCTTTGACTAAACAGACCTTTTTTGGCATAGTAATGTCTCTGCTTTTAAATATGCTGTCTAGGTTGGCCGTAGCTTTTCTTCCAAGGAGAAGACATCTTTTAATTTCATGGCTGCAGTCACCGTCTTCAGGTATTTTGGAGCCCAAGAAAATAAAGTCTGTCACTGTTTCCACTATTTCCCCATCTATTTGCTATGAAATGATGGGATGGGATCCCATGATCTTCATTTCTGGGCTGTTGAGTTTTAAGCCAGCTTTTTCACTATCCTCTTTCATTTTCATCAAGAGGCTGTTTAGTTGTTGACTTTCTGCCATAAGGTTGGTGTCATCTGCATATCTGAGGTTATTCATATTTCTCCTGGCAATTGTGATTACAGTTTGTGCTTCATCCAGCCCAGTATTTTGCATGATGTACTCTGCAGAGTAGATTCCTACAGAAGTTAGCATAATTTATAAAATTTACTTAAAGCTGGATTGCTATAACAGATCAGCTAAAAGACATCTATCTAAAATATCTTGATTTTCTAAATAAATCCAGTGGTATATTGCAAAGTCACTAGAATACTGCCACTTCTTAGTACTGTACATTAATGTGCCACAGGGGTATTAACAAATATTTGTGTTTTTTTTTTTAGGTTTCTTTTTTTTTATTTTATTTTATTTTTATTTTTTTTTTAATTTTAATTTTTTCTAATTTTTTATTTTTTAAAATTTTATTTTATTTTTAAACTTTACATAACTGTATTAGTTTTGACAAATATCAAAATGAATCCGCCACAGGTATACATGTGTTCCCCAACCTGAACCCTCCTCCCTCCTCCCTCCCCAACCTGGACTGGCAACTCGTTTCTTACATGATATTTTACGTGTTTCAATGTCATTCTCCCAAATCTTCCCACCCTCTCCCTCTCCCACAGAGTCCATAAGACTGTTCTATACATCAGTGTCTCTTTTGCTGTCTCGTACACCGGGTTATTGTTACCATCTTTCTAAATTCCATATATATGCATTAGTATACTGTATTGATGTTTTTCCTTCTGGCTTACTTCACTCTGTATAATAGGCTCCAGTTTCATCCACCTCATTAGAACTGATTCAAATGTATTCTTTTTAATGGCTGAGTAATATTTGCAAATTTACTTTCATATTTTTTACAATAACAAATATATGATTTCTTTATATTTCTAAAAAAAGGATGTAATACTTAAACATAACCCTTATGAAACATACAAAGAGGCTTTCATCCAATTTCTAAATTTAAAAACTATTGCTAAGTCTAGAAACTTTCAGCTGGGAATCAGAATATGTTATAACAGCGACTTGGCATTTTTCATTCATGTAAATCTTGTTATATCACATAACCACTGGGAACTCAATTTTATCATCTATGAAGTGATGAGATTAATTAAATATCTGCTTCCAAAGCTATATTATAAAAATAATTGCCTGGATATATTGAAAATATGGCTTTATGCTTATATCCATGATCTTTTTAGGCAGATATTTTATTGCTCCAGTAACAAGTGGGAATATGAAATGAGAATGAAAGTATGTGTAAAATGAAATAATTCTGAGTAAAAATTGCTAAAAGAAAAACTGTTCTTTAGTCTTTAATAATTCTAAAATTTGACATGTGTAGCATAGTACATGGGTTATCTTTTTTCTTTCAAGGATAAAGAAACTGATATCCTGCAGGACCACATACTCGTGACTATCTCCAGTGCATGACACAATTTCTAGCATACAAAAGAGAAGTGCTTAATGAATGATTGATAAATGGACACATAATCTCCTAACCACACCAATGAAATATGTTCTGGCAACAAAAGTCACTAGAGAAAGAGGAAACACAATGCAGTAAATAAATGAAATATGAATATATGTTTCAAAAGTATAAAAATGAATTATTTTGATTTCAGGGAAGGAAAAAATTAGAATAGACACTAGAAAAATGGATACTGAAAAAATGGAAAACACTGAATTTTTTACAGCTCTTGAATTTGTAGAGATTTTCTTATCCTTTAACTTATTGCTGTCATCAACACCCAGGAGTGCCCAGATAATTTGAATCTAAAGTATAATTAGTTGTTAATGTTGAAAGATATTTTTTGATATTATTTATTTATTTAATTTATTGCTGTATTGGGTCTTTGTTTTGTCCGGGCCTTCTCCAGTTGTGGTGAGTGGGTGCTACTCTAGTTGTGGTGTGCAGGTTTCTAATTGAGGTGGCTTCTCTTGTTGCAGAGCATGGGTTCTAGGCACATGGTCTTCAGAAGTTGTGGCACGTGGGCTCAGTAGTTGTGGCTAATGGGCTCTAGAGCACTGGTTCAGGAGTTATGGTGCACAGGAATAGTTGTCCTGTGACATGTGGGATGTTCTGGGACCAAGAATAGGACCCATGTCCCCTAAATTGGCAAGCAGATTCTTTACCACTGAGCCACCAGGGAAACCCAAGATAGATCTTCATCAGACAATTTTTAGATTAGTTGTCAATTACATGTTTTAATTGGGTCATGGTAGCAAAATTAATGCATATAAATAAAAAGTAAAACTATACACAAACAAGTATGAGTGACAGTAGACCTAACATTTTGAAGAATACTCAACAGATTGAAAGTAGATGAGATATATAGAGAAATAGGTATACAGGAAATTGCAGTCTACAAACCAAACAGTATAAATAAAAACAGATTTCAGGAAAATTCCTTTTCAAGAGTCAATTTATAGAATGAATAGAAAGGCATAGTGAGATAATCAGGAAAATTAAATAAGAAACTGCATTTTAAATAGCTGTGTCAGTAAATCCTGATTTCTATTAAAAACAAGACAACAAGCTCAAAATGGAGTAATTTGTGCTATATCCTACATCAGCAAACTGACACTTGATACCTAACTTAATTACAGTTTTCAGCCTCCCCCAGAGATGGACTCTTAAACCAGTCAGTTTGGAATCACATGGTCAACACTAGTAAGGTAATCTACCTGATACACACTTGTAATTCCCTGAAGGAAAGTGATCTTGCCACAGACAATTAGATCTTTACTAGTATAATCTCCTTGTCCTACACACTTCTGCTTATAAAAGTCTTTAATTTTGTACAGATCTTTGGAGTTCCTTTCTATTTGCTAAATGGGATGCTGCCCAATAAGATATTTAAAATTTACTCAGTTGATTTCTGTTTATTAACAGATTCGATGGTAGTAATGAAATCCAAAGGAAATTTCTGATGGTATCAGGAACTAGGAGAAACACAAGCACTGACTTCTGTGGAATCTGGGTTCTCTGTCTTTCTTGTCATTTCTAAGTTCCCCTCAGTTCTGAGCTCTGTTTTCTTTCCAAGTTCCTAGTTTAATTGGTTTTCCAATCCAGAGTTAATGGGTCAATCCAGAGTTAATGGGTCAGTCTAGACTCACAGGATGCTCTACCAGAGCTCCAGTCCTTAGTCCTTGGCTAGTTTGTCATCCCAGTCCAGGTCAGCTTGAGCCGGCAGACAGTTCCACCTGGAACACAACTTAATAGCCTTCTGCTGGTCTACAGTCCCCATTTGTTGAAGTCTACTGATTCATTCTGCAATTCTACATTGGGAAATGTAGAGTTGATGATATACACCTAAGGCCTACTCACAGCCAACTTGCAGTAACATCACTTGGTAATAGCTAGTGTGTTAATATGCACATGCATGCATACATGCTCAGTTGCTAGGTTGTGTCCAACTGTTTGTGACTCCATGGACTCTCTATAGATTTCCAGGCCCCTCTGTCCTTGGGATTTCCCAGGCAAGAATTCTGGAGTGGGTTGCAATTTCCTTCAATGGATCATCCTGACCCAGGTCTCCTGCATTGCAGGCAGAGTCTTTACCACCTGTTTCACCAGGGAAGCCCATTTAATATGCATATGAGTTAAAGGCTATTGCCAATGTGATATTAAAAGCCCAAAGCTGCAAAATTGATCAAGCACTTAAAAATTGTTAGAGTGCTTGACAACTAGCTCAATCAAAGTGCTTGACAACTAATTCTAACTTATTCCATGTTAGAATAAGTTGGTCACTGAATGGGTTAGACTGGGTCACCCACAACCCTCAGGAAACTTTCATGCAATGAGAAACACTTTAAAACATTACACAATGCCCAGTCAGTGGCACATCCCTTTAGGTATTAATTTGGTTCCAAGAGACCCAAGACTTAGTTAAAATGGGCTCCTTAAATTTCAAAGAGTTGAGCACATCACTTTCTGACACAATTGCTTATTTTATGTCTAAGGATTATAGTTCTAGAAGCTATAAGTAGCTATAAAAGTGGCAAAATCTTACTAAAGACAGCCTAGGAAATTATCGGGAACATTTCAATTAGACAAGATTGTTTAGTCAATAAATTTGAAAGCAAGTGTTCCCAAATCAAACAAAATAGGATACCAATTTTAATTGGTATGCAGAAACTTCTGAAAGGCTTCTAGATTCCAAAATGGTTTCACTGAAAATTTTATTATAAAGGGCTAATTAAAAACTAAAGAAAGAAGCAATATGTAAACAAAAGACTATAATGCAATTCCTACCTACCTCTCTATGCCTCCTTACTTGAGTATTCATTCTGTTAATCCCATATCTGAATTGCATTTCCACTCTGAAAAGAATGTAAGACTGTAAACAAAAGTCTGCAAAGTTAGCTGGCTTAAAGACACCTCCATCTCTACTTTTAGATCTGTCATAACATCCCTTCCAAGGTTGACGGGTCTTTAAGGAATTTTCTGGTAAAGGTCTACAATACTCCCTTAAACATACAAGGGGAAATTCTAACTAAAATTAATGTAAAACGTTGCCAAAATAGAATAGATATCAGATTCTTCAGATAGGATCCTGAGAAAACTGGCAGAAGGCAGTCAACTGTGAGATTTTGTACCTGAGTCAACTTCCATGAATATATCTGTACTACCCACTGAAGAGAAGAAAATGAAATTTTACTGTGTCTGATACTTTCTAAACACAGGTCCATTGGTTATTAATCCTTTCTCTTCCAGGGATATAATTATCTTCTTATTTTTTGTCCTATGAAATTGGCTTGGCAGCTGCCAGATTTGGGGTCACAAAATATGGCTGGATGGAAACGTGGGTTATACTTCACTTGTAGCTAGATATGACTAGACACAAATTGAGGTGAACTCCATTTGCAGCTAGGATTCTACCAAACTGCTGGTAGCCCTCAGGGAAATTATCTAAGTGTTTCTTTCTTTTGCCTATCTTTGGGAGTGGCTCTGGATCTTGGGAAAGAGGTGGTAATAAATTTTGCAACTTCTTTGGAGATACCACCTGCCTGAGTCCATGGGACTGTTCAATACTTCCCAGAATGTTTATTATTTATCCAAGTTGAAATCTAGGAAAATACTTGAAAGGATTTTTCTCAAAATAGTTTTGTGATAAGAAGCTGGGCAAATTGGAAGCTGATACTCAGACCTTGACAGGAACATTTTTTAGGCAGTTTTCCCAAAGGTAAACTGAAGCTATGTAACCCGGGGGTGGGGGGGGGGGTGGGGGTGAAAAAACACCTTTTAAATAATTGTGGAAGAATTTGCCAAAACATTTCAAAGACAAAGAGCTCTAAACACAGTGCATAGAAATCTTTTGCTTTCCATCTTAGTTTACAACTCTCTCTCTGTTCAGTTCAGTTCAGTTCAGTCGCTCAGTCATGACCGAATCTGCCACCCCATGAATCGCAGCACACCAGGCCTCCCTGTCCATCACCAACTTCCAGACTCCACCCAAACCCATGTCCATCTAATCGGTGATGCCATCCAACCATCTCATCTAGTCGTCCCCTTCTCCTCCTGCCCCCAATACCTCCCAACATCAGAGTCTTTTGCAATGAGTCAACTCTTCGCATGAGGTGGCCAAATTGCAGCTTTAGCATCATTTCTTCCAAAGAACACCCAGGACTGATCTCTTTCAGAATGGACTGGTTGGATCTCCTTGCAGTCCAAGGGACTCTCAAGAGTCTTCTCCAACATCACAGTTCAAAGGCATCAATTCTTCAGTGTTGAGCCTTCCTCACAGTCCAACTCTCACATCCATACATGACCACTGGAAAAACCATACCCTTGACTAGATGGACCTTTGTTGGCAAAGTAATGTCTCTGCTTTTCAATATGCTATCTAGGTTGGTCATAACTTTTCTTCTAAGGAGTAAGTACCTTTTAATTTCATGGCTGCAATCACCATCTGCAGTGATTTTGGAACCCAAAAAAATAAAGTCTGACACTGTTTCCCCATCTATTTCCCATGAAGTGATGGGACCAGATGCCATGATCTTCGTTTTCTGAATCTTGAGTTTTAAGCCAACTTTTTCATTCTCCTCTTTGACCTTCATTAAGAGGCTTTTTAGTTCCTCTTCACTTTCTGCCATAAGGGTGGTGTCATCTGCATATCTGAGTTTATTGATATTTCTCCTGGCAATCTTGATTCCAGCTTGTGCTTCTTCCAGCCCAGCATTTCTCATGATGTACTCTGCATATAAGTTAAATAAGCAGGGTGACAATATACAGCCCTGATGTACTCCTTTTCCTATTTCGAAACAGTTTGTTGTTCCATGTCCAGTTTTAACTGTGGCTTCCTGACCTGCATACAGGTTTCTCAAGAGGCAGGTCAGGTGGTCTGGGATTCCCATCTCTTTCAGAATTTTCCACAGTTTATTGTGATCCACACAGTCAAAGGCTTTGGCATAGTCAATAAAGCAGACATAGATGTTTTACTGGAACTCTCTTGCTTTTTCCATGATCCAGCGGATGTTGGCAATTTGGTCTCTGTTTCCTCTGCCTTTTCTAAAACCAGCTTGAATATCAGGAAGTTCACGGTTCACATATTGCTGAAGCCTGGCTTGGAGAATTTTGAGCATTACTTTACTAGTGTGTGAGATGAGTGCTATGGTGTGGTAGTTTGAGCATTCTTTGGCATTGCCTTTCTTTGGGATTGGAATGAAAACTGACCTTTTCCAGTCCTGTGGCCACTGCTGAGTTTTCCAAATGTGCTGGCATATTGAGTGCAGCACTTTAACAGCATCATCTTTCAGGATTTGAAATACCTCAATTGGAATTCCATCACCTCCACTAGCTTTGTTTGTAGTGATGCTTTTTAAGGCCCACTTGACTTCACATTCTAGGATATCTGGCTCTAGGTGAGTGATCACACCATTGTGATTATCTGGGTCATGAAGATCTTTTTTGTACAGTTCTTCTGTGTATTCTTGCCACCTCTTCTTAATATCTTCTGCTTCTGTTAGGTCCATACCATTTCTGTCCTTTATCAAACCCATCTTTGCATGAAATGTTCCCTTGGTATCTCTAATTTTCTTGAAGAAATCTCTAGTCTTTCTCATTCTGTTGTTTTCCTCTATTTCTTTGCATTGATGGCTGAGGAAGGCTTTTTTATCTCTTCTTGTTATTCTTTGGAACTCTGCATTCAGATGCTTATATCTTTCCTTTTTTCCTTTGCTTTTCACTTCTCTTCTTTTCCCAGGTATTTGTAAGGCCTCCCCAGACAGCCATTTTGCTTTTTTGCATTTCTTTTCCATGGGGATTGTCTTGATCCCTGTCTCCTGTACAATGTCATGAACCTCAGTCCATAGTTCATCAGGCACTCTATGTATCAGATCTAGTCCCTTAAATCTATTTCTCACACCCACTGTATAATCGTAAGGGATTTGATTTAGGTCATACCTGAATGGTCTAGTGGTTTTCCCTACTTTCTTCAATTTCAGTCTGAATTTGGCAATAAGGTGTTCATGATCTGAGGCACAGTCAGCTCCTGGTCTTATTTTTGTTGACTGTATAGAGCTTCTCCATCTTTGGCTGCAAAGAATATAGTCAATCTGATTTTGGCTTTGACCAACTGGTGATGTCCCTGTGTAGAGTCTTCTCTTGTGTTGTTGGAAGAGGGTGTTTCCTATGACCAGTGCATTTTCTTGGCAAAACTCTATTAGTCTTTTCCCTGCTTCACTGTGCATTCCAAGGCCAATTTTGCCTGTTACTCAAGGTGTTTCTTGGAGAAGGAAATGGCACCCTACTCCAGTGTTCTTGCCTGGAGAATCCCAGGGACAGAGGATCCTAGTGGGCTACTGTCTATGGGGTCACACAGTCAGACACGAGTGAAGCAACTTGGCAACAGCAGCAAGGTGTTTCTTAACTTCCTACTTTTGCATTCCAGTCCCCTATAATGAAAAGGACAGCTTTTTTGGTGTTAGTTCTAAAAGGTCTTGTAGGTCTTCATAGGACAATTCAACTTCAGCTTCTTCAGTGTTACTGGTTGGGGCATAGACTTGGATTACTGTGATATTGAATTGTTTAGCATGGGTGGCTGCGATCGGCACATTTAGCGTGTGGCTACCCCACGTCCAAGGTCAGGCACAGAAGCCAGGAAGACCCCATGCCTGAGAGGAGGTGGCCAAGAGGAGTGACTCCATGTCCTGAGGTCAGGGGCAGTGGCTGAGAATGCCAGGCTGCGACAGCACAAGAATGGCTGTGAGGAGCTACCCCACGTCTGAGGTCAGCAGCTGAGGCCAGGAGGAGCTACCCCACGTCTGAAGTCAGGAGCGGAAGCTGAGAGGAGCTACCCCACATCTGAGGTTAAGGGTGGTGGCCGAGAGGAGCTACTCCAGGTCCGAATCCGGGGGCAGCAGCCGGGAGGAGCAATCCCCTCTCCAAGGAGCAGTGGCTACACGGGTGCAGGAGGGCCTAAAGGAGCTATTCCACGTTCAAGGTCAAAAGGGGCAGTGGTGAGGAGATACCACTCATCCAAGGTAAGGAGCAGTGGCTGCACTTTGCTGGAGCAGCTGTGAAGAGATACCCCACGTCCAAGGTAAGAGAAACCCAAGTAAGATGGTAGGTGTTGCAAGAGGGCATCAGAGGGCAGACACATTGAAACCATACTCACAAAAACTAGTCAGTCTAATCATACTAGGACCACAGCCTTGTCTAACTCAATGAAACTAAGCCATGCCCGTGGGGCAACCCAAGACGGGTGGGTCATGGTGGAGAGGTCTGACAGAATGTGGTCCACTGGAGAAGGGAATGGCAAACCGCTTCAGTATTCTTGCCTTGAGAACCCCATGAACAGTATGAAAAGGCAAAATGAAAGGATACTGAAAGAGGAACTCCCCAGGTCAGTAGGTGCCCAATATGCTACTGGAGATGAGTGGAAAAAGAACTCCAGAAAGAATGAAGGGATGGAGCCAAAGCAAAAACAATACCCAGTTGTGGATGTGACTGGTGATAGAAGCAAGGTCCGATGCTGTAAAGAACAATGTTGCATAGGAACCTGGAATGTCAGGTCCATGAATCAAGGCAAATTGGAAGTGGTCAAACAAGAGATGGCAAGAATGAACATTGACCTTCTAGGAATCAGTGAACTAAAATGGACTGGAATGGGTGAATTTAACTCAGATGACCATTATATCTACTACTGTGGGCAGGAATACCTCAGAAGAAATGGAGTAGCCATCATGGTCAACAAAAGAGTTTGAGATGCAGCACTTTGATGCAATCTCAAAAACGACAGAATGATGTCTCTCTGTTACAAAAAGGCAAACTGAAAATAATGTGACTAGATGGGCAGATCAGCCTCTTTATGTAATTTAAGCCACAGTCCAATTTTTTTGAGGAATTAAAAGCAACTGTTCCTACTTACCAATGTTTGTAAAACCAGAAATTCAGCTCTATAAAACTTCAAAAACTACTTATCATAAATTCCTGACTGGGAAAAAAAAAAAAAAGAAAGAAAGAAGAGGCTCTTCAAAAATACAAATTACTTCAGAAGCTCACTTGCCCAAAATCTAGTCCACATTTCCATAAGATTTCTTATTGAGAATGAATACAAACATTAAGTGATTTTGCTAGTCAATTTGGAGAGGATCCAAGAGAACCCTTCTTCGTGGGCCTTGGTTCTTGGTAAAGACACAAAGAAGAATTTGAAGTCTCACCTGTGGCAAAAATTAATGTATTGAGGAAAGAACAGAAAAAACACCTCAAGGGAGAGGTGGGTCAAGCCAAGAGAGATCTTGGCACAGGAGTGATAAGGTATGAGTTTTTAAAGACAGGGCTTTTACATATTCATTTAGGTAGGTGTGAACTGAGAGTTTTGATTAACAATTGCCAATTACATTACAAAAGGCTCTATTGTACATGTCTTTCCCATAATTCCATCTGTTATAATCAGATGTATGTATGCATACAATATTTATGAGCCCTTAAGAGGCTCCTGGTTGCCTAAGGTCACTTGAGGAAACAGCTGTTCTTCAAAGATGCACGTGCTGGATATGGAGAAGACCCTGTGGTTAGTTTATATCCACTGTGGGCCTAGAGTACATGCACTGGAGTTGAAAAAGTCTCTGTGGTTATTTTGTAGTGTATCTGTGAGCTCTCCTGGGCCAGTATTGGGATGTGTGTGAGGTGGGTTTTAGAGATCAGCTTGAATCTTTTTTGGCTATGCCACCTCTCATTGCTGATGCTTGACATACTGCTTAACATTCTCCCTCAAGTGTATGGACCCCCCACCCCCAATTCATTGGGAAATTGGCTTCATTCATTCTGGCTACCTCCTGCTATCTTGGGCATAGAATAACTTTGGGTGTCCTTGTTGCTAACTGTCAACAAGAGGGGCTGGTAAAGGCTGCTGATGTCCATCCAGAGGGGTTTGGTATAAAAAAGTCATCAGAGGGGTTGGGGTTGTTATCCATCTTTTATCAGAAGTTAAGCCTCTATCTTTTTGACCTAAGAAGAACTAAAGCAAGAGAGTAAGTTGAATAAACAGAGATAAAAGAGTAGAATTAAGAAGACACATATAAAGGCGGTAATTATAGGCTAGAGTCACCACATGAGCTTATCCTTGATTGGCTGAAGCCAGGATGTTACTATGGTGACCTTGTCCAGGATTTGATTTGTTTCAAATAAGTTTTGGTGATCAGTCCTGATTTATTGATATAAAATCAGTGTCCTATTCCTAAGTAGGTGCTTGTGCCTCCTTAGGCTTTAGTCGAGTTCAAATGATTGTCCATTTTGGAGAACTATGCCTGCCAAGGGGTTTCACTTGGGTATGTAGTTCACTCAGGCTTGTAGACAACTTGGATGTGGCCTGGGTGAGTTGAGTAGTTGGATAAATTGAGGTACTTCCTGTCACAAGTCCAGAAATGTCTTTTAGGATAGAGATAAGAAGAATGAGGATAGGTTCCACTGGTGTCCGATATGGCTAGTTCAGAAATGGATCACTTTGTGGGGCATTGGGGAAGTTCCATTAATCCAGATAACACTGGGTATGATGTAGTCTGGATAACATTTTCCTTTCCACCTCAGTGGCAGGCGTATGTAAGTGGATGTCCTGCAGATTAAAAATAGGCCTTCAGATGGCTTGTGGGACTCCCAGCTCACCTCCATAGGCAACAGGGGGTCCAAATTTGCCTGTGTAGACACTGGAAGCTTCATAGAACATTAAAGCCTGTTTCTTTCCCCAAGATTAGTAATTGTGTGAGAAGTGTGGAACAATAAGAGATATTTACTGTGTCCCACCCTGTATAGTTGGTAGGGGATGAGGAACTATTGGAATTCATAGTAAAGAGGGCATTATGTGGTACCTGTATTATAGAAAACAAAAAGTTACGATCCTTGAGGGGGTAGTAGTTTTTGTACTTCTTGATCTTGGTTTGAACAGTGATATTGGTTGTTTTCCAATTTTGTTCTGATGTTGATGGATGAGTCAGGGTGATGTTGTGCTTGCATTGTGTGGAAATATTATCAACAGGATACTCCTGTGGGTGTCTGTCTTCAAAGCAGAGAGGGTATGTTATAGCCTCCATTAGATTGGTTAGAACATGCCTAGGCTGTGGGTTTGATAAGTTGCCAGGAATGAGTTCTATACATTCCTTTAAAACCTGGAGAAAGAGGGATTCTATAGTCATATCCAAAAGTTGTGGTTCTTGGGTTAAGCTGGGCATCTGGATAGCCTGAGACATTGGGCCAAGCTTGTATCTTTAAGACTAGTATTGTTTGAAGGTTGGTGCTGAAGGTGCATGGCCAGCAGGAGGATACATTGTGAGCAGTGGCTAGCATTTGCAGATACTGTGTTGAATCTGAAAGGGGTTGGGAATATATAGGAAGTATTTGGGAGTGAATAAGGAACAGGAGGAAGGTAAGTTTGAGTGGTATTTGGCTTAAGATTGGTACCACCTGTTCATCTTTTTCTGCTAGAATGGCAGAACAGTTTTTTAACACCATGAGACTTCGGTGCAAGGGAGGGTGAGGAGTGCAAATAGGAACAGTATTGCCCAAATCATGAGGATAAAAAGGACAAGGTTGAAAAGTGGGTGGTTATGGTTTTGGTTTTGGCTATGTGAAGGGAATATCACTTGGGCACTACCCATCTTTTCTTGAAGAGAAATTTGAGGTCTTCAATAATATTGGAGTGTCTGTGTCTTCAATGGCAGCTTCCAGTGTTTTACCCTGGAATGGTGAATCCAGATGGACATTCCTGGAATATTTATAGCCTTTGGTGAGGAAAGGAGGACTGGGTGAAGTCTCTTTCAAACAGTATCTAACTGGGACTTTGGAGATCCATCTTTCCAGATCCTGATGAGGACTTTTTCTCTTGGTTTGTACAATAAGGGTGCCTGTGGACTTGGGTGGGGGGCGTTGGTCTTTAGAGCTAACTCCCTTTAGGCTTGTTGGAACTTGGAGAGCTGAGTGACATAAGACTGTAACCCTAGGGTATCTTGGTCCATAAGAAATCT
This sequence comes from Bos grunniens, assembly GCF_055505025.1. Classification (NCBI taxonomy): domain Eukaryota; kingdom Metazoa; phylum Chordata; class Mammalia; order Artiodactyla; family Bovidae; genus Bos; species Bos grunniens. Next base: position 78,225,294 of record NC_141194.1, on the reverse strand, counting down.
GATCTCGAGAAGGGACATCCATACAGTGCTTTGTATGGGCTCAATCCAAGAGAGTCATTTGGGATCATTCTACTGTGGAGAAGAGCTATGGGTAAGAGAGTTACCCAGTCCAGGGAGGCCTCCTGGGTCAACTTTTAGAGGATATTTTTTGAGAAACTCGTAGGCCCTTTCTACTCCTCCAGAGGACTAGGACCTCCCAAAACAGTGTAAGCAGAATTTAAGTCAAGAGCCTTGGCAACAGACTGAATTATGGTGGAAATAAAGGAAGACCCATTGTCACTTTGGAGAGACTGGGGAAGGCCTAACTGCAGAATGATTTCTTGTAGGAGTTTATTAGTGACATCCAGGGCCCTTTCCACCCTGGTTGAATAGGACTGTACCCAACCTGTGAAAGTGTCCACAAGAACCAAAAAGTATTCAAAGCCAAAGAAAGGAGGCATCTGAGTGAAATCTATCTGCTAGTATTCTCTGGAATAAGTCTCATGTATTCAGATAAGTTGAAATAAAGGGAGATATTTATTTCCTTGGGGGTTATTATAGAAGCAAATTGGACAAGAACTATATACCTATTGGATTACTTGATTAAAGTCTTCTACCTTTTAGGAATTGAGACACCAGGGCAGAAAGGGCATCCCTTCCAAGATGTGTGGATTCATGGAGGGTTTTAACAAGTTTCCACTGAAGATGGTTGGGGACCAGAAGGGTCCCATTAGAGTACATCACCCAGAGGAGTCCAGTTGGGAGCCCTTCCAGTTGCCCATTCCTTTTCTTCTGCTGTGGATGTGGGCTGTAGGAGTGACATTGGGATCAGGATGAGAGCTCCCTAGAAGGGGTGTCCTTGAGAAGCAGCCTGCTTAACAGCCTGCTCTGCAAGTTGATTTCCTCTTGCAATGAGAGATGAGTCCCATTGATGACCCTTAGAATGAACTACAGCCACTTCTATGGGTAGGTGGATAGCCCTGAGTAGTTGATTAATCTGAGGCCTGTACATAATGGGGCTGTTTTGGAGGTTAGGTATCCTTTTCTTTCCAGATGGCTGCCTAAGCATGTAGGATCAAGAAGGCATATTTGGAATCAATGTAGATCGTGTACAGTGAAGCTTTTTCCCTTAGCCAATTCTAGTGCTCTAGTGAATGTTATGAGTTCAGCCAGTTGTGCAGATGGGTCCTAGGGTAATGCCTGGACTTCAACAATCCCATGAAGGGATGTGGCAGCATGTCCAGCCTTGCTTTTTCCTTCTGCTATATAACGGCTTTCATCAGTAAACCATATTTCATCAGCATTGGCTAAGGGTTCTTCTGAGAAGTCCAGGGGGACATTGAGAGAAATTGTCAGGACCTCGGAGTAAGTGAAAGTAGGGTCATCTTTTCCTGGTATGAGCATTAAGATTGCTGGGTTTAGAGATTTGTAAATATCCAAAGATATCTATATTTTCAAATAAAATAATTTGATAACTGAGGAATCTACTGTCTGATAGCCAGGCAGAGGCTTGATTATTTAGTAGGGTCTGGTACCTGGTGACAAGTTAAAATCTGAATGGGGGTTGAAATCTGAATAAGTAAATTTGAGGGCTTGCTTGGCCAGGAAGGACAGTCCTCCTAGTGTCCTAAGACAGGGAGACTAGTCTTTAGTGGTGGAACCTAGCTGTTTGGAGAGATACATTATCAGCGTTGTGGTTTTTCTTAGTCTCTGAGTGAAGACTCCCAAGGCCACACTCCCCCTTTTCATGGATGTAGAGTTAGAATGGTTAGAAGCACTGTGGAGGAGGTTCCTTAAAGTGTTTTATATAAGGGCTGTACAATGAAACCATAGTTAGGTATCCAGATTCTACAATACATGGTTAGGCCCAGAAATGCTCATAGTTGTTAACAGGTACTGGGGGGCCTGGAGATCTGATATTGCTTGCATATGGTCTGCTGAAAGTCTGTGCCTACCAGGGGTCAAAATAATCTCAAGGTAGGACACTTATTGTACAAAGTGGGCCTTAGATTTGGACACTTTACAACCCTGTTCAGCCAGGAAATTAAGGACCTGGGTAGTATGTATAATGGCATGGGATTGAGTGGGGGATCAGATCAAGAGATCATCAACATATTGTATAAATGTTCCTCCCTCAAGTGTTATTTCCTTTAGATCCCAGGCAAGGTCCTGACCAAAAAGATGAGTGTTATCTCTAAAGTACTGGAGTAGGACTGTCCATGTCAACTGCTGAGGGAGTTGTGATGGGGACTCCAATGCAAATGCATACAAGTATTGTGTTTCTGCTACCAATAGGATTCAATAGAAAGCACCTATTAAATATAGGACTGAGAACCAAGTACTGTCCTCACGTACTTTTCCCAGAAGAATATAAGGATTGAGGACTATTGGATGTAAAGGTATGATGGCCTCATTAATAAGCCATAAGTCCTGGACTAGGTGATAGGTGCCATTCAATATGATATCAAAAGGAATACTCCAGGAAAAATTTGTTTTCTTATGAGAGACAAAAACCAAATCCAGTGCTGCACCAGCCTATTATTAATAAAGTCCATTTGCCTAATGAAATTTAATCCAACCTTAGAAGACCCTGGCCACATACAAAATTATTTTCTCAACGTTCCCCTTCCACAATCCTTCTGACACTTTCTGTAGCTATAATTTGTCCCTTATTCTTTCCATTCAGAAATAGCCAGTGTTAGGACAAAATTGCCCTTTTCCTTTCAATAAAATATACTTCCACTCCTCATACCTTCTTTTCTGAAAACACTCATCCTACTTTCCTTAAGTAACCAAAAACTGTCTTCTACATTAGCATTCTATAGACTGGTAATGGACATCTCAAGGTGGAACCAAACATCTTTAGTTCCTCTCTCACAAGAAGACAAAAGTAAGTAAGTTTAGACCTATTTAGAAATTAATGTTCCAATAACAAAAGCTATATACACTTATTGACTTTAAGTAAACAAAGGTACAATGAAAGTATTATACTTCATTGAGGACTCTAAAGACAGGTCTGTATTAATTAAATCCACAATCTTAAGCCAGACAAGCCAATTTCTATAGAACCAGCTATCTCACAGTTTTACCACTTGACTTTTAAATGTCCCCCTCTTTTTTTTTTTTCAGTCTGGGAATTACAGATGAATCAGGCAGTTCCTGAGAATTCAGACAGAATAATTCCATTCCAAAGGCAGAGGATAGGAAAAAAAAAAAGAAGGAAGCCCCTGTCTTTCCTTTTTTTCCCTCTAACATCCCACTAAGTAACTAAGGCTGGAGTTTCAGGCAATGTGAACTATTTATATTTCAAGCTTTAAGTGCTCCACTGTACACACAACGTTGGCAGGAATTTGCTGGAGTGGTTGGACAGACAAAACTATACCACAAAGATACCAATCATAAAACTAAAAGACAAATAAGAAGCTCTCAGAATAAAGGGGGTAGGAGTACTCGGGTGTCCCTACAGGAATGGATCGCCTATTTTCCATCTGGAAAACAGAAGGATGATTAGAGTACCCAGCATCCTATGGTAATAATTGTGTCTGGAAGCACTCTACAGTAGTTGTGCAGGATGTCTCCTACTTGAAACCAACCATAAGTTTCCCAGATGTCTGGTGGCTTGTCAGGGTTTAGGACATTTTGATATTTGGCAAAACTAATACAATTATGTAAAGTTTAAAAATAAAATAAAATTAAAAAAAAAAAAGGACATTCTTTTCCAAAGGGGGAGAAGGGCCTACCTGGAAATCTGAAGTTGGTCAGAAGGGAAGACTCAATACCTGGTGGCAGTCAGAGGTGGATGAGTTCAGGAGCACAGAGTTGCTTGACTAGTAAAATGTCAAAGGGAAATCAAGAGTGAGTGAAGAATAAAATAGGTTGGTTTTTTTGCACCTGTGCAAAGGAAAGAAAAAGGAAGCCACATACTTGCAGCTATCCAAGTCACATACAGCAATCCAAGTCATGGCACCCAAATGTTAGTGGCTTTGGGGAGGGTCAAAAAGGACCTTTCCTCATTGGCCTCGATTCTTGGTAAGGACACAAAGAAGAATCTGAGGTCTTACCTGTGGTAAAATCAAATTTACTGAAGAAAGAACACCTCAAGGAAAAAGTGGGCCAAGCCAAGAAAGGTACTGGCACCAGATTGATTGAAAAAAGAACAGAAAGAACACCTCAAGGCAAAGTCAAGAGAGGCATTGGCCCCAGGTTTATTGAAGAATGAGCAGGAAAGAACACCTCAAAAGAGTGTTGGGCCAAGCCAAGAGAGGCACTGGCATTGGAATGATGAGCTATGGGGTTTTTTTAAACAGAAGGCTTTTACATATTCATTTAGATAGGTATGGACTGACAGTTTTGATTGACAGTTGCCAGTTGCATAACAACAGGCTCTATTACATACGTCTTTTCTATAATTCAATCTGATATAACCCAATGTATGTATGTATAGAATATATATGAACCCTTAAGAGGTTTCTGGCTGCCTAAGGTCACTTGAGGACACAGCTGTGCATCAAGGGTACATGTACTAAAGTTAGAGAAGCCCCTGTGGTTACTTTGTATCCACTATGCCCCTCCCCCAAGGCACATGTGATAGAGTTGGAAAAGTCTCTGTGGTTATTTTGTAGTATATATGTGAGCTCTCCTGGGCCACACTGAGGTGTGTCGGGGTGGGGTGGCGGGTGGTTTAGAGATCAACTGGCATCCTTTTTGGCTAGGCCACCCTTTGTTGCTCATGCTTAACTTCCTACCTAGTAATATCCCTACAAATACTGGTACAACATAACTTAACCATCTGGGCAGGTAAATGTAATTATTAGAATTGCAAAAAAAACAAAAAAGGAGTTTCAATCGAACTGTTCTTTTGTATGATGGTGAGCTTTGCATTATCATACACATGACTAAAATTTTTAAATGAAAGCTTATAAAATCTGTATTTTTCTGAATGTATATGTATGCCTATGTGCATATGTTATAAATGTGTGATTTTTTTCCAACTCTGGATGATATTGCTAAAATTAATTTATAAAAACACTCTAATTAGCATAAGAAAAAAGTGCTTATATTGTTTACTAAAACTCTCAAGAATACAGAAACTAACTCAAATGTTTTTCAAATACATTTAATATGAAATAATCTTCAGAAAATAAAGGGTATTTTAACTGCTGTTTTAATTAAAATAGGTATGTATTCAGCATTACAAATAATGGAAATATGCAGCTTTCAGTCTACCTGGGTTTGCTAATTAAATAAGTTTATGTTACCTCTGCTACAAAATTCGTCAGTGAGAAAAATAACTTGCTATGATGAAATTTTCATGAGTAATCTAAACATAATTGTTGAGAACAAGTGACTTTACCGATATAAATAAAAGATTCTAGGTGAAATTTTCATCAATAATGGTGTTTTAGGGTATTTCTACTTAGAAAGTTTCCCCAAATCTTTTTAATAACTTGAAACCTTAGAGTTTTGTGAAGTTAAATAATGGCTAATCTACACGTGGACATCACCAGATGGTCAATACTGAAATCAGACTGATTATATTCTTTGCAACCAAAGATGGATAAGCTCTATAGAGTCAGCAAAAACAAGATGGGGAGCTGACTGTGGCTCAGATAATAAACTCCTTATTGCAAAATTCAGACTTAAATTGAAGAAAGTATGCAAAACCACTAGGCCATTCATGTATGACCTTAATCAAATCCCTGATGATTATACAGTGGAAGAGACAAATAATGGAAAGATTCAAGGGATTATATCTGATAGAAAGAGTGCCTGAAGAACTATGGAAAGAAATTCATAACATTGTACAGGAGGCAGTGATCAAAACCATCCACAAGAAGAAGAAATGCATAAAGGCAAAATCGTTGTCTGAGGAGGCCTTACAAATAGCTGAGAAAAAAAGAGAAGTGAAAGGCAAAGGAGAGAAGGAAATATGTATCCATCTGAAGGCAGAGTTCCAAAGACGAGAAAGGTGAGATATGAAAGTCTCTCTAAGTGATCAATGCAAAGAAATAGGGGAAAACAAAACAATAGAAAGACTAGAGATCTCTTGAAGTAAATTAGACATACCAAGGGAACATTTCACTCAAAGATGGGCTCAATAAAGGACCAAAATGGCATGGACCTAACAGAAGCAGACGATATTAAGAAGAGGTGGCAAGAATACACAGAAGAACTATACAAAAAAGACCTTCAATGCCCAGATAACCACAGTGGTGTGATCATTCACCTAGAACCAGACATCCTAGAGCATGAAGTCAAGTGGACCCTATGAAGCATCGCTACTAACAAAGCTAGGGGAGGTGATGGAATTCCAGCTAAGCTAATTCAAATCCTAAAAGATAATGTTGTGAAAGTGCTGCACTCAATATGCCAGCAAATATGGAAAATTCAGCAGTGGTTACAGGACTGGAAAAGATCAGTTTTTATTCCAGTCCCAAAGAAAGGCAATGCCAAAGAGTGTTCAATCTACTGCACAATTGCACTCATCTCACATGCTAGCAGAGTAATGATCAAAATTCTCCAAGCGAGGCTTCAAAAATATTTGAACCAAGAACTCCCAGATGTTCAAGCTGGATTTAGAAAATACAGAGGAACCAGATATCAAATTGCCAACATCTGCTGGATCATAGAAAAAGCAAGATAATTCCAGAGTAACATTTTTTTCTGCTTCATTGACTGCGCTAAAGTATTTGACTGTGTTGATCACAACAAACTGTGGAAAATTCTTCAACAGATGGGAATACCAGATCACTTTACCTTCCTCCTGAGAAATCTGTGTGCAGGTCTAGAAGCAACAGTTAGAACCAGACATGGAACAATAGATTGATTCCAAATTAGGAAAGGAGTACGTCAAGGCTGTATATTGTCACCTTGCTTATTTAACTCATATGCAGAGTACATCATGCAAAAAGTTGGAGTGCATGAAGAACAATCAGAATCAAGATTGCTGGGAGAAATATCAATAACCTCAGTTATGCAGATGACACCATTCATATAGCAGAAAGCAAAGAGGAACTAAAGAGTCTCTTCATGAAAGTGAAGGAACAGAATGAAAAAGCTGCCTTAAAGCTCAACATTCAAAAAACTAAGATCATGGCATCTGGTTCCATCACCTCATGGCAAATAGATGGGGAAACAATGGAAACAGTGACAGTCTTTATTTCCTTGGTTCCAAACTCACTGCATATGGTGACTGCAGCCATGAAATTAAAAGACACTAGCTCCTTGGAAGAAAAGCTATGATAAACCTGCTGTGTGTGTGCTTAGTTGCTCAGTCGTAGGACTTTTGGGACCCCATAGACTGTTGCCTGCCAGGCTCCACTGTCCATGGGATTTTCTAGGGAAGAATACTGGAGTTGGTTGCCATTTTCTTCTCCAGGGCATCTTCCCAACACAGGAATTGAACCTGGGTCTCCTGCATTGCTGGCAGACTCTTTACTGACTGAGCTACAAGGGAAGCCCATGATAAAATCTAGATGGTATATTAAAAGCAAAGACATTACTTTACTGACAAAGGTCTGTCTAGTCAAAGCTATGGCTTTTCCAGTAGTCATTTATGGGTATGAGAGTTGGACCATAAAGAAAGCTGAGTGCTGAAGAATTGATGCATTTGAACTGTGGTGTTGGAGAAGACTCTTAAGAGTCTGTTGGACAGCAAGGAGATCAAACCAGTCCAACCTAAAGGAAATCAGTCCTGAATATTCATTGAAAAAAGGACTGATGATGAAGCTGAAACTCCAATACTTTGGCCACCTGATGCAAAGAGTGAATCATTGGAAAAGACCCTGATGTTGGGAAAGATTTAAAGCAGGAGAATGGAACAACAGAGAAGGAGATGCTTGAATGGCATCACTGACTGATGGACATGAGTTTGAGCAAGCTCCCAGAGTTGGTGATGGACAGGGAAGCCTGGTGTGCTTCAGTCAATGGGGTCGCCAAGATTTGGACACAACTGAGAGACTAAACTGATCTGAGGCATTTAATATTTAGAACATCTACAAATAAAATAAAATACTGAAACATTGATTAGTGAATGTAAGATTATCTAAAATTTTGGCTTCTTATTATGGATAAATTGAAGATTATTTGGTTTATAAATAACCAACTTTTATGCCATATTAAAAATTTTATGAGGAAAAATAGAGGTCTAAAATTATACAATGTTTTTATAAATCTTTCAACCTACAAAATGCTTGTATAAGGGTCCACAATTGTTTACTCCTAAATTTTCAATAGATTAAAGTTTTAATGAATAAGAATTCTAATATATGTAATTAAAGTTACTAGAAATAATAAGGAGGATATGTGCTTAGTCACTCAGTCATGTCTGACTCTTTGTGACCCCATGGACTGTATCCAGCCAGGATTATCTGGCCATGGGATTCTCCAGGCAAGAATACTGGATTGGGTTGCTCTTTCTTTCTCCAAGGGATGTTCCCAACCAGGAACTGAACCCAGGTCTCCCACATCGCAGGCAGATTCTTTACTGACTGAGCCACCAGGGGAGCCTTTTAAGGGGGATATGTTTGTATGCAAAGAATGTAGAATATATGTTTTCAGGAAAATAAATGATGAGGAATGAAGACAGAATATTTGAGGGAAAAAAAGTAAATTTTGAATCTTATAGGAAATCAATCCTGAATATTTACTGGAAGAACTGATTCTGAAGCTGAAGCTCCAATACAGTGGCCATCTGATGTGAAGAGCTGGCTCATTGGAAAAAAAAACCCTGATGCTGGGAAAGATGGACGGCAGGGGGAGAAGGGGGTGACCAAGGAAGAGATGGTTGGATGGCATCACTGACTCAATTAACTTGAGTTTGAGCAAACCCTGGAGATAGTGAAGGACAAGGAAATCTGGAGTGCTGCAGTCCATTGGGTCACATAGAGTCGGATGGGATTTAACCACTGAACAACAACAAATGACAAAAAGTAACTTTGTCCTAAAGTGAAGCTGGTTATTTCAGAATCAATAAGAGGCGGGGGGGGGGGGGATTGTAGGAGTTTTATAGAAAAGGAATCTTGGAAAAAGCAGTTTTATGCATAGTCAAGCTGGATAAAATTGAGTGAATTATCTTAAAATAAACTTTAATATCAATAGCATACTTACATACATTTAAACTTTAATTCTGTTTCATCTGCTGATAGGATGTGCTTTATTATATTATTGGACTGTTGTTAATAAGAAATTATGAACAAAGTATATTCTTTAGCTATTAATTAATCTGCCTAAGAAAAACAAAGCTTCTGTGTTTTACTAAAATTATTTTCTGTGTGTTTGTTGTCTTTATCAAGATTTTCATTATGTAAGGAGGCGGGGTTTTCTCTGTTGAAAAAGCTAAGTTTTTTTTTTGTTTGTTTGTTTGTTTTTTTACAACTACTTAACATTTTAACCAACCTAGATAGCATATTAAAAAGCAGAGACATTACTTTGCCAACAAAGGTTCGTCTAGTCAAGGCTATGGTTTTTCCTGTGGTCATGTATGGATGTGAGAGTTGGACGGTGAAGAAGGCTGAGCGCCGAAGAATTGATGCTTTTGAACTGTGGTGTTCGAGAAGACTCTTGATAGTCCCTTGGACTGCAAGGAGATCCAACCAGTCCATTCTGAAGGAGATCAGCCCTGGGATTTCTTTGGAAGGAATGATGCTAAAGCTGAAACTCCAGTACTTTGGCTACCTCATGTGAAGAGTTGACTCATTGGAAAAGACTCTGATGCTGGGAGGGATTGGGGGCAAGAGGAGAAGGGGACGACAGAGGATGAGATGGCTGGATGGCATCACTGACTCGATGGACGTGAGTCTGAGTGAACTCCGGGAGTTGGTGATGGACAGGGAGGCCTGGCGTGCTGCGATTCATGGGGTCACAAAGAGTCGGACACTACTGAGCGACTGATCTGATCTGATCTGATCTGAACATTTTATATCTGGCTGTGACATCTGTGAGGCATCCCAGGTGGTGCTAGTAGTAAAGAATCTGCCTGCCAGTGCAAGAGATGCAAAAGATAAGAATTCTGTCTTTGGTTAAGGAAAATCCCCTGGAGGAGGGAATGGCAACCCACTCCAGTATCCTTGCCTCGAGAATCTCTTGGACAGAGGACCCTGACAAGCTACAGGCCATAGGAAAACAAAGAATCTGACATGACTGAAGTTACTTAGCATGCATGCATGCACATGACATCAGTGACCTATGATTCTATTTGATCAAATGTTTCAAAATCTTTTGATATTTTTCATAAGATTCCCCCAAATAAAATTCTAAATGAAACTTTTTGACCTGCAAGTGATTTGTTGATATTTTGGACAGTCCCTCAAACAGCTGAAATGGTTTATTCTCTCTCCTTATAAAAGGGAGGATGTTAAACTAATTAGGCTTATTTGATATGTTAAATTACATGGGAAATGTTGTCAAATAAGAAGTAATGCTAAGCCTTCTTAATGTTGTATTTGTAGAGGTAAATATTATATACTATAGTAGTTGTATGAAATTCCTAGAAATCTGACATTTCCAGATATAATGTCAGGAAAGCTATTATCTTAAATGTTGTGTACTACAAAAATAATTACACTCCCTTATCAAATGCCCATTGTCATCAGATGAATGGGTATTTTAAAGTATTTTGTCCTTCACAGACAGTTATGATTTTACCCTAATGTTTTTACCAAAGTGAAATTCAAAGATAGGACTTTACAAAATGTTATTTACCACTTATACTGTTAAAAAACTAGAAGGTATTGAACCTTGGATACATATTCAACAGCTTAAGAAGGTGTCACATGATATCTGATTCTTTGCAAATGCTACTGCTGCTGCTGCTAAGTTGCTTCAGTCGTGTCCGACTCCGTGCATCCCCATAGATGGCAGCCCAGCAGGCTCCCTGTCCCTGGGATTCTCCAGGCAAGAACACTGGAGTGGGTTGTCATTTCCTTCTCCAATTCATGAAAGGGAAAAGTGAAATTGAAGTCGCTCAGTCGTGTCTGACTCTTAGTGACCCCATGGACTGCAGCCCACCTCTGTCCATGGGATTTTCCAGGCAAGAGTACTGGAGTAGGGTGCCATTGCCTTCTTTGTTGCAAATGCTAGAGACCTCAAAATCAAATTGAAAAGAAAGAGAAATAGTGGACATTGAGGTAGACTGGTTCTGCTCAAGATGTCATATTAAAACCTCATTTTTATCTAAACATGAAACCCTTCTCTTTCTTTCCTTTACTCTGGCATTGCTCTGGGAATATAAGGCCATCATTTATCTCTTTCTGGGTATTGCAAAGGGGATTGATCATTAAGACATCTGGATTTGCCATGAAAAAACTCTTATCTGCCCATGATGCTAGAGACTTTCTTGGTCTCTGTGTGACCATTTTTTCTTCTATTCCCAATGTCAGCATAAACTACAATTGATCTCTCCCCCTTACAAGTGCCTTACGGAATCCCACTTGTACAGCTAGTACATTCAGTGCCTTGTTTTTAACTTTCTCCATTTATGACTAAACTTGCCCAGTTAGGCACAAATATTTACACAAATCAGTACATGTGTACCCCCATGTTTATTATGAGAAGACATTAGGAAAGTATATGCATGCTATGTATTTAATTGTGTCTCTAAAAATTGATATATTGAGTTCCTAACTTGCAGTGTGATTATATTTGGAGACAGCAATTTTAAGAGATAATCAAAATTAAATGGATGCTCGTATAAGTAGCATCCTTATCCAATAGGATTTATAACCTTATAAGATGAAGAGACAGATCTGTCTCTCTCTCTGTATATGCTTGCATTGAAAAAAGGCCATATAAAATAGCAAAAAGATGACAGTCTGAACATCAGGAAGAGAATCTTCACCAGAACCTGACCATAGTGACACCTTGATCATGGACTTCCAGTCTCCAAAAGTGTATGAAAATACATATCTGTTGTTTAAATTACTCAACCTGTGGTATTTTGTTATAGCATCTTGCCCTGACTAAGACACTGTGTGTGTGTTTATAAGTAAAACAGTGAGTATAGAGACTTCAAACATAAACACATAGCAGTACTGTACATGGCTATTGATTCACAAAGTCAGAATCAAAGATTCATAAGGTCAAAATGTATACATACTTCTGAATGTATCCTTCAGAATGCGTAATATACTCCTAGAATATTCCACTAAAGGACAGTTATTAACTGAGCACTACTGAGGATAGAATACATATAAAAATAATAATCATTAAAATATATACAAAACTATTATGAAATACAAAAATCTGTAGACAAATAAGAATCTCCAAATATGTGCTGCAATCCATGGGGTCGCAAAGAGTCGGACATGACTGAGCGACTGAACTGAACTGAAAGCCATATAAAAGATACCATCCCATATTGAAATAGCCAAAAATTAAAACATCTAAGGAAAGGATAGTCATTTTAAAATATATCAAATATCATAAGAGAAATGTGTGTTATATCCATAAAATATATTGAAAATAAAGTACTTATTCAAAATTAAATTAAAGTTTATTACACAAGTTTAATGGAGTAGACATAGCTAAGAAGATAGTTGGTTTGATGGTAATTGAGATTCAAAAATTTTGAAAGATAAATACAAAAGTTCTAATATTTGAAAAGAGTTTCAAAAATATGAGAGTAGCTAGACAAATTTTTAAATATTAACCACAAATTAATTGAATTAGGTGGAGAGCATACAATTAATTTGCACATTGTACAAATTTTACAAGTACATTGTACAAATCCCCAAATTTCTATCAAGAATATTTTACAGCACTTTAATCTGTTTCAATATCAATGAATGAATTTAAATAGCAAGTCTTTGAGTTTACAGCCAAAGAACTATTCAGAGAAAAATAACTAAATCAGCAAATGTAGAAGTTAGTAAAAACTTCAAAATAAGTAGAAAATATTACTTACAGTACAGAAGACTGTAAAAATGCAGAGCTGACCAATGAAAACAAAATTCACTTTTTCAAAAAGACCAATAAATAGACAATTGGCAAGTTTGATCAATAAAAAAGTGGGAAAAATGAAATAAGCCATCTGAAAAAGGAAGCCATATGCAAATTATGGAGGAAATTAAAAATTGCACCATGCATAACTTTATGCCAACAATTTTCAGAATCTAACCAAAGCTTAATTTTGTGAAAATTATTAAGAATTAAGATGGGATACACTTGCTGGCATAAGAGAGTCTGGATAACTCATCAGGGACTTTAATTTTCAATAGAGATCCTCTGTTTTGTCATGTATTGCTTGAATGGTAAGATAGAGTTAAGAAGGGGGACCTGACCATTGGGCCCTGAGTAAATGTCTTTGAAAAGTTGGTAAAGTATTGAATTGAGAGGATGCTTGCAAAAGCGATTTTTTTTTTTAATAATCAGAAAGATGGAGACAAGATGGCAGAGTAGAAAGACTTGAGCTTATCTTGTCTCATTAAAACATCAAATTTACAAATAACTACTGCACAATCATCTATAGAAAAAGACCATAACCAGTAAATATAGATACAGAGTAAAGGTAGAATATCATCCACACACAATGACATCAAAACCAACAATCATGAGGAGAGTAAAAATGAAGGATATTGGAAATTCATTGAAATTAAAAGAAAAACATCTTAAAATAATCTTGCATATGTATCAGTTCAGTTCAGTTCAGTTGCTCAGTTGTGACCCCATAGACTGCAGCATGCCAGGCTTCCCTGTCCATCACCAACTCCCGCAGCTTACTCAAACTCATGTCGGTGATGGAATCCAACCATCTCACCCTCTGTTGTCCCCTTTTCCTCCTACCTTCAATCTTTCCCAGCATCAGGGTATTTTCCAGTGAGTCAGTTCTTCACATCAGGTGGCCAAAGTATTGGAGTTTCAGCTTCAGCAGTATTCCTTCCAATAAAAATTCAGGACGGATTTCCTTTAGGATTGACTGGTTGGATCTCCTTGCAGTCCAAGGAACTCTCAAGAGTCTTCTACACCACAGTTCAAAATCATCAATTCTTCAGCACTCAGCTTTCTTTATAGTCCAACTCTCACATCCATACATGACTACTGAAAATACCATAGGTTTGACTGGACAGACCTTTGTTGGCAAAGTAATGTCTCTCTGCCTTTTAATAGGCTGTCTAGGTTAGTCATAGCTTTTCTTCCAAGAGTCTTTTAATTTCATGGCTACAGTCACCATCTACAGTGATTTTGGAGCCCAAGTAAATAAAGACTGTCATTGTTTCCCCATCTATTTGCCATGAAGTGATGGAACCAGATGTTGACTTCTCCTTTTATGGCTGTTAGATTTTGCCTTATATATTGAGGTCCTAGGATGTTTGGTGCATATATATTGTGATATTTTCTTCTTGGATTGATCAGTTAATCATTATGTAGTATCCTTCTTTGTGTCTTATAGCAGTCTTTATTTTAAATTTCATTTTGTCTAATATGAGTGCTGCTACTCCAACTTTCTTTTGATTTCCATTTGCACAGAATACATTTTTTCTTGCCCTCATTTTCACTTTGTATATGTCCCTTAATCTGAAGTGTGTCTCTTTTATAGAACATATATATGAATCCTTTTTTTATATATATACTAGCTAAATGGGTACCAAAAAGACGTACAAAAAAGGCACAAGACACAAAGAAAGACACTATATAATAATCAACTGTTCAATCCAAGAAAATATCACAAAACATATACAAAAAAAATGGGTACTGATGACTGGGTTCTTAAAGGTACAAAATTGATAATACCAAATATCCAAAAGAAAAGATTAAAAATCTAGAGTAGAGGTTAGACTCTCAAAAATACAATATTACAAAAAACAAAACATAGTCACAAAAATTATATATATATATATCTATATATATATATGAAGTTTGCTTTAAAAATAGGGTCTTTTTTTTTTTTTTTTTTTTGCAAGGTAATAGTAGGTTATACAAATGAAAATTTAAGGAGTAACAGAGGACTTAAAAAAATAAAAAAATGTTAAATGATAATAGTAAAAATATATCTAGGACTTTCTCTGGAGCTGTTGCAGACAGTGTGGGGTCAGTTCATTTTCAGATAGTTCCTTGATCTGGCTTATACTTCTCAAGGTCTATAGGCCCTTTCCTATATAGTCGGTGTTAACTAGAGGGTTTTAATCTATTGTCCCTATCACTTCCAAAGCGGTTCCCTCTGTTTATTTTAGCTTCTACCTTTTGCTGGTCTCTTTAGTGTCTAATTTCCTCCCTGACACAAGGAGGGCAGTGGTGGTCACTTTTTTTAGGCTCACTTGTTCAGTCGTGCTGTGGGGAGGGAGGAACACTGCAAACAAATATCACTGTCACGTGTGGGGAGTGCTCACAGTGTTTCAGCCACACTAGGTTTATCCCCACTCATGGCATGTGCACTTTCCCAGTCTACACTGTTCCAGCTCTAGGTTGCTCTGCTGGGAACTGTCTGAGGTGGACCCTGGGTTGCATGCACTTCCCAGGTATAAGCCACTCAGGTTCAGGTTCTCAGGTATTCCACAAAGGCATAGACCTGGTTGGGCCTGCGTTTTGTGCCCGTCCCAGGTCCGAGCAGCTCAGGTGACCAGGGGCTTGGTGAGCGCAGTTTCCCCCAGTTGGGGGCTGCATTTTATCACCTTCCCTGTCCCAGCTGCTCAGTTTTCTGGGTGTAAAATGGGAGCGCCTTCTCAGGTGTGCCTTGTGTCTCTTCTGGGGAGCTGATCTCTGGTTGTGACCCTCCTCGTGGATTTCAACCCTCTAGAATCCAAGAAGTCTTGGTTAAGAACGAAGCCTGCTTGCAGTTTGGTAAAGAGCGCCTCTTTGGTGCCACGATTGCCCCCTTCTGGCTCTGGCTGCCCTCACCCGCCTATCTCTGGTGGGGGATGGGCAGGTCCACAGCCGGCTAGCTCTGCTCCGTCCTTTGTTCTGTCAGTGGGCCTGGCAGTGTCTTAGGTTAGGGTTTTTCACGGAGTAGCTATCCCACAGTCTGGGTTACTATCTCAAGCTAGTTCCCTCAGATTACCCTCGGGGCATTCAGGCCTGGTCCTTACCCTAAGCAACGCAGCCCACGCCTCCTGTCCAGCCACTGCTTGCTAGTAGTGGATGCGAGCATCTGGGCTGCTTCTCCACTGGGAGTTGCCATTAGGCATGTAATCTGTGGGGTTTAATTAATTATTTATTTGTTTGTTTTTCCTCCCGGTTATGTTGCCCTCTGAGATTCCAAGGCTTGCCACAGGCCCGCTGGTGAGAGTGTTTCATGGTGTTTGGAAACTTCTCTCTTTTTTAAGACTCCCTTTCCAGGACGGATCTCGATCCCTACCTCTTTTGTCTCTCTTTTTATCTTTTATATTTTGTCCTACCTCCTTTCAAAGACAATTGGCTGGCTTTCTGGGTGCCTGATGTCCTCTGCCAGCATTCAGAAGGTTTTTTGTGAAATTTGCTCAGTGTTCAAATGTTCTTGTGATGAATTTGTTTGGGAAGAAAGTGTTCTCCCCATCTTATTCCTCCATCATCTTAGGACCACCCCGCCCCCCCCCCCCCCCCCCCGGAAAGAATATTAAAAGCAGCAAGGGAAAAACAACAAGTAACATACAAGGGAAAATCCATATGATTAACAGTGGATCTTTCATCAGAAACTGCAGGCCAGAAAGGAATGGTGGGATATATTTAAAGTACTGAAAGAGAAAAAGCTACAACCAAGGTTACTTTACAAAGCAAAGATCTCATTCAAAATTGATGGAGAAATCAAAAGCTTTATAGATAACCAGAAATTAAGAGAATTCAGCACCAACCAACCAACCTAGCAACAAATGCTAAAGGGACTTATATAGCCAGTAAACACAAGAGAAAGGAAAGACCTAAAAAAACAAATCCCAAACAATCAAGAAAATGACAATAGGAACATATGTATCAATAATTACCTTAAATGTAAATGGATTAAATGTACCAGCCAAAAGATACAGACTGACTGAAGGGATACAAAAATAAGACCTGTATGTATGTATGTATACACACACACACACACACACACACACAGACTGAAAGTAAAATAATGGAAAAAGATATTCCATGCGAATGGAAACCAAAAGAAAGCTTGTGTGGCAATCCTTATTTCAGACAAAATAGACATTAAAATAAAGAATATTATAAGATACAAAGAAGAACAATGCATAATGATCAGGGGATCAATCCAAGAAGACATAACAATTATAAACATTTATACACCCAGCAGAGGACCATTTCAATACATAAGGGAAACACTAACAGCCACAAGAGGGGAAACTGACAGCAACACAATAATAGTAGAGGACTTTAACACCCAAATTATACCAATGGACAGATCATCAAAACAGAGAATCAGTAACAAAATAGAAACCTTAAATGAAACATTAGACCAAATGAACCTAATTGATAACTTCAGGACTTTCCATCCAAATGCAGAGAATATAGTTTCTTCTAAAGTGATCCAGCAATCCCACTACTAGGCATACACACTGAGGAAACCAGAAGGGAAAGAGATACGTGTACCCCAATGTTCATGGCAGCACTGTTTATAATAGCCAGGACATGGAAGCAACCTAGATGTCCATCAGCAGATGAATGGATAAGAAAGCTGTGGTACATATACACAATGGAGTATTACTCAGACATTAAAAAGAATACATTTCAATCAGTTCTAATGAGGTGGATGAAACAGGAGCCTATTATACAGAGTGAAGTAAGCCAGAAGGAAAAACACCAATACAGTATACTAATGCATATATATGGAATTTAGAAAGATGGTAACAATAACCCTGTGTATGAGACAGCAAAAGAGACACTGATGTATAGAACAGTCTTATGGACTCTGTGGGAGAGGGAGAGGGTGGGAAGATTTGGGAGAATGACATTAAAACATGTAAAATATCATGTATGAAACGAGATGCCAGTCCAGGTTCAATGCACGATACTGGATGCTTGGGGCTAGTGCACTGGGATGACCCAGAGGGATGGTATGGGGAGGGAGGAGGGAGGAGGGTTCAGGATGGGGAACACATGTATACCTGTGGCGGATTCATTTTGATATTTGGCAAAACTAATACAATTTTGTAAAGTTTAAAAATAAAATAAAATTAATTAAAAAAAAAAAACGATGTATTTTAAAAAATGGATAAAAAAAATAAAGTGCACATGGAACATCCTCCAGGATAGACCTCATCTTGGGCCACTAATCAAGACTCAGTAAATTTAAGAAAATTGAAATTGTGTCAAGCATCTTCTGTGACCACAATGCTATGAGCCTAGTTATCAACTACAGATAAAAGACTGCAAAAAAACACAAACTTGTGGAGGTGAAACAATTCATTACTAAATATCAAAGAGGTTACTGAAGAAATAAGGAAGGAAATAAAAAGATTCATAGAAACAAATGACAATGAAAACACGATGACCCAAAGCCTATGATATACAGCAAAAGTAGTTCTAAGAGGAAAGTTTATAGTGATAAAATCATGTCTCAAAAAAAAAGAAAAGCATTGAATAGACAACCTAACTCTACATCTCAAGCACCTGGAAAAATAAGAAAAACAACAACAACAGCAAAAACAAAAAGTCAGTAGAAGGAAAGAAATCATAAAAGTCAGAATAGAAATAAATGAAAAAGAAATGAAGGAAACAATAACAAAGATTAATAAAATTAAAAGCTGGTTCTTTGAGAAGATAAAAAAAAAATGACAAATCACTAGCCAGCCTCATCAAGGAAAAAAAGAGAAAAATCAAATCAAGAAAATTAGAAATGAAAAAGGAAGGTTCCAGCAGACAACATAGAAATACAATGGCTAATAAGAGAATATTGTGAGCAACTATATGATAATAAAATAGACAACCTAGAGGAAATGGACAGATTCTTAAAAAAGGTCAACCTCCCATGACTGAACCAGGGAGAAATAGAAATTATGAACAACCCAATTACAAACACTGAAACCAAAACAGTGATCAAAAATCTCCCAAAAAACAAAAGCCCAGGGTCATATGGCTTCAGAGTGTAATTTTAACAAACATTCAGGGAAGAGCTAATGCCTATTTTTCTGAAACTCTTCCAAACCATTGCATAAGAAGTAAAACTTCCAATCTCATACTACAAGGCCATGATCACCCTGATAACAAAACCAGGCAAAGACAACATGAAAAAAAGAAATTTGGAGGCTAATATCACTGATGAACATGGATGAAAAATCCTCAACAAATTTCTAGCAAACAGAATTCAACAACATAACAAAAAGCTTATTCACCATGATCAAGTTGGGTGCATTCCAGGGATGCAAGGATCCTTCAATATATGCAAATCAATCAGTGTGATACACCATATTAACAAATTGAAAGATAAAAACAATATTATCATCTCAATAGATGCATAAAGAGCATTCAACAAAATCCAGAAACCATTTATCATAAAAAAGCTTCAAAAAGTGGGCATAGAAGGAACCCATATTCAATAAAGCAAAGGTTGTATATGAAAAGCCCAGAGCAAACATTATTCTCAATGGTGCAAAACTAAAAGCATTCCTTCTAAGATCAGGAATAAGACAAGGGTGCCCACTCTCACCACTATTATTGAACATAGTTTTGGAAGTTCTAGCTATAGCAATTAGAGAAGAAAAAGAAATAAAAGGAATCCAGATTGGGAAAGAAGAAGCAAAACTCTCACTGTTTGAAGATGACATGATATTATACACAGAAAACCCAAAAGAAACTATCAGAAAATTACTAAAGCTCATTAGTGAATTCATCAAAGTCACAGGATACAAGGTCAATACACAGAAATCACTTGAATTCCTATACATTAACAATGAAAAACCAGAAAGAGAAATTAAGGAATTGATACCATTCACCATTACAACTACAAAAAATAAAATAAAATCTCTAGGAATAAACTTAAATAAGGAGACAAAAGAGCTCTATAACGGAAATGATAAGACACTGATGAAAGAAATCAAAGATGACATAAGCAGATGGAGAGATATTCCATGTTCCTGGGTAGGAAGAATCAATATTCTGAAAATTAACTATACTACCGAATGCAATCTACAGATTTAATGCAATCCTTATCAAATTACAAATGACATTTTTTAACAGAACTAGAACAAAAAATTTCACAATTCATATGGAAACCAAAAAGACCCTGAATAGCCAAAGTAGTCTTGAGAAAGAAGAATGGAGCTGGAGGAAGCAACCTTCCAGACTTCAGACTATACTTCAAAGCTACAGTTATCAAGACAGTATGGCACTGACACAAAAACGAAAATATAGACCACTGGGACAATGTAGAGAATCCAGAGATAAACCCACAAAATTATGGGTAACTTATTTTTGACACAAAAAGCAAGAATATACAATAAGGCAATGGTGGCCTCTTTAAAAAGTGGTGCTTGGAAAACTGGACAGCTACACGAAAAATGATGAATTTAGAACACTATCTAATGCCATACACAATGATAAACTCAAAATGGATCAAAGACCTAAGTGTAAGACCAGAAACTATTTAACTCTTAGAGGAAAACATAGGCAGAACACTCGGTGACATAAATCAAAGCAAGATCTTCTATGACCCACCTCCTAGAGTAATGGAAATAAAAACAAAAATAAACAAGTGGGGCCTAATTAAACTTAAAAGCTTTTGCACAGCAAAGGAACCTACAAACAAGGTGAAAAGACAACCCTCAGAATAGGAGAAAATAATACCAAAAGAAACACCTGACAAAGAATTAGTTTCCAAAATATATAAGCAGTGCAAAAAACTGAATACCAGAAAACAGGCCAATGAAAAAGTGAGAAAGGGACCTGAAGAGATATTTATCCAAATAAGACATACAGATGGCTAACAAGCACATGAAGATATGCTCAAAATCACTCATTATTAGAGAAATGCAAATCAAAACTACAATAAGATGCTACCTGACACCAGTCAGAATAGCCATCATCAAAAAGTCTACGAACAATAAATGCTGGAGAGAAAATGAAGAAAAGGGGACAGTCTTGCATTGCCGGTGTGAATGTAAACTGATATAGCCAGTATGGAAGACGGTATTGAGATTCCTTTAAAAGCTAGGAAGAAAACGACCATCATATCAGTCGCTCAGTTGTGTCCGACTCTTTGTGACCCCATGAATCGCAGCACGCCAGGCCTCCCTGTCCATCACCAACTCCCGGAGCTCACTCAGACTCACGTCCATCGAGTCAGTGATGCCATTCAGCCATCTCATGCTCTGTCGTCCCCTTCTCCCCCTGCCCCCAATCCCTCCCAGCATCAGAGTCTTTTCCAAAGAGTCAACTCTTCATATGAGGTGGCCAAAGTACTGGAGTTTCAGCTTTAGCATCATTCCTTCCAAAGAAATCTCAGGGCTGATCTCCTTCAGAATGGACTGGTTGGATCTCCTTGCAGTCCAAGAGACTCTCAAGAGTCTTCTCCAACACCACAGTTCAAAAGCATCCATTCTTTGGTGCTCAGCCTTCTTCACAGTCCAACCCTCACATCCATACATGACCACAGGAAAAACCATAGCCATGACTAGACGAACCTTTGTTGGAAAAGTAATGTCTCTGCTTTTCAATATGCTATCTAGGTTGGTTATAACTTTCATTCCAAGGAGTAAGCGTCTTTTAATTTCATGGCTGCAGTCACCATCTGCAGTGATTTTGGAGCCCAGAAAAGTAAAGTCTGACACTCTTTCCCCATCTATTTCCCATGAAGTGATGGGACCAGATGCCATGATCTTCATTTTCTGAATGTTGAGCTTTAAGCCAACTTTTTCACTCTCCACTTTCACCTTCATCAAGAGGCTTTTTAGTTCCTATTCACTTTCTGCCATAAGGGTGGTGTCATCTGCATATCTGAGGTTATTTATACTTCTCCCAGCAATCTTGATTCCAGCTTGTGTTTCTTCCAGTCCAGCGTTTCTCATGATGTACTCTGCATACAAGTTAAGTAAACAGGGTGACAATATACAGCCTTGATGTACTCCTTTTCCTATTTGGAACCAGTCTGTTGTTCCATGTCCAGTTCTAACTTTTGCTTCCTGACCTGCATACAGGTTTCTCAAGAGGCAGGTCAGGTGGTCTGGGATTCCCATCTCTTTCAGAATTTTCCACAGTTTATGGTGATCTACACAGCCAAAGGCTTTGGCATAGTCAACAAAGCAGAAATAGATGTTTTTCTGGAACTCTCTTGCTTTTTCCATGATCCAACGAATGTTGGCAATTTGATCTCTGGTTCCTCTGCCTTTTCTAAAACTACCATATGACCCAGCAATCCCATTCCTAGGCATATACTCTGAGGAAACCTAAGTTGCAAAGGGCACATCTACCCCACTGTTCATCACAGCACTATTTACTATAACTAGAACATGAAAGCTGCTTAGATGTCCATCAACAGATGAGTGGATAAAGAAGCTGTGGTATATATGATGGAATACTACTCAGCCATGAAAAAGGTATGCATTTGACTCCATTCTAATAAGGTGGATGAACCTAGAGCCTTTTATAAAGAGGAAATTATAAAGAGGATAGTAAGTCAGAAATAGAAATATAAATATTGTATACTGACACATATTTATGGAATCTAAAAATATTTTACTGATGAATTTGTTTTCAGGACAGCAGTGGAGAAACAGACATACAGAACAGACCTACGGGCATCGGGAAAAGAGAGGAGGGAGAAGGGAGATGTATGAAGACAGTTACAGAAATTTAGAATACCATATATAAAATTGACAGCCAATGGGAATTTGCTGTATGACTCAGGGAACTCAAACAGGTGCACCAGACAGACTGAAGGGTGGGATGGGGAGGGATGGGAGGGATGTCTGGGAGGAAGGGGACATGGGTATATCTATGGTTGATTCTTATTGAAAACAGAAAACCCCAAAATTCTGTAAATCCATTATCCTTCAATTAAAAAAAAATAAAAAGAAACCAATAGTAGAGATTAATGAAACTAAAATGTGTTCATAGAAAACATAAATTGATAGATCTTTAGCCATATTCATCAAGAGAAAAAGGGAGAGGTCTCATATCAATAATATTTGAAATGAAAAATAAGATGCCACAATGGACACCACAGAAATACAAAGGATGATGAGAGAAGACTGCGAGTAATTATATGCCAATATGGACAACCAAGAAGAAAGAGAAAAATTCTTAGAAAGGCACAACGTTCCAAGACTGAACCAGGAAAATATAAGTAATATGAACAGACCAATCACAATTACTAAAATTGAAACTGTGATTCTAAAACCTCCCAACAAAGTCCAGGGCCAGATGCCTTCTTAGATGACTTCTATCAAACCTGTAGTTAGCACTTATTCTTCTGAAGAATGTCAAAATTTGCATAGAGAGGAACACTTCCAATTTCATTCTATGAGGATACCATTACCCTGATGCCAAAACCAGGCAAAGATGCCACACAAAAAGAAAATTACAGGCCAACATCATTGAATTGCTGATGAACACAAATGCAAAAATCCTCAAAAATACTAGCAAAAGGAGTTCAACAAAACACTTAAATTATCAAACACCACAATGAAGTGGGATTTATCCCAGGGATGCAAGTATTTTTCAGCATCTGCAAATCAATCAGTGTGACACATCATATTAACAAATTGAAAAATAAAAACCATATGATCATTAGACTACCAGGGAATTTAGGTCAAAAGGTCATTGGATAGAGTACTCTGTTGAGGTTAAGTGGAGGTTCAAGAGGCAGGGGTCATATATATATACTTATGGCTGATTCATGTTGTTGTACAGCAGAATCCAATACAATATTTAAAGTAATTATTCTCCAGTTAAAATAAATTTTTAAAGACACTGAAAGAAAAAAAAAAAAAAACATTATCAATTCCATAGGTACTGACAAAAAACAACAATTTATGACACACAAAAAAAGCTCTTCATAAAGTGGGCATAGAGGGAACATGACTTAATATAATGAAGGGCACACATGACAAAGCAAAAGCTAATATCACAGTCAGTGTACACTAACAATGAAAGATTAGAACAAGAAAAGAAAAAAATCTTATTTACCATTACATAAAAAGAAGAAATACCTAGGAATAAATTATACATCAGTTCGGTTCAGTTCGGTCACTCAGTCACGTCCTACTCTGCAACCCCATGGATTGCAGCACGCCAGGCCTCCCTGTCCATCACCAACTCCCAGAGTTCACTCAAACTCACATCCATCGAGTTGGTGATGCCATTCAGCCATTTCATCCTCTGTCGTTCCCTTTTCCTCCTGCCCCCAATCCTCCCAGCATCAGAGTCTTTTCCAATGAGTCAACTCTTTGACTTTTTACCAATGGCATTTTTTCACATAAGTAGAAGAAAAAAAGTTTTAATTTGTATTGAAACACAATAGACCCCAAATAGCAATGCAACCTTGAAAAGGAAAACTGAAGTTGGAAGAAGCAGGTTCCCTGACTTCAGAGTATACTACAAATTCAGTCATCAAAACAGTGTAGTACTGACACAAATACAGAAATACAGATCAATGGAACAGGATAGAAAGCCCAGAAATAAACCCACACAACTATGATCTATTAATCTATAACAAAGGAGGCAAGACTACACAATGTTGGGAAAACCATCTCTTCAACAAATTTTGGTCATAAAACTGGACAGCTACGTGTAAAAAATGAAACTAAAACACTCTCTAACACTATACACAAAAAATCAAAATGATTAAAGACCTAAATATAAAATTGGATACTATAAAATTGTTAGATGAAAGCATAGTCAGGACACTGACATAGATTGCAACATTATCATTCTGGATCTACCTTCTAGATTAATGAAAATAAAAACAAAAATAAATAAGTGAAATGCAATTAAGCTTAAAAGTTTTTTCACAGCAAAGGAAACTTTAAGCAAAGTGAAAAGACAACCCTCAGAATAGGAGAAAACATTTGCAATGATGATACTAACAAATGGTTAATCTCTAAAATACACAAACAGGTCATACAGCCCAATATCAATAAAAACCAAACAACTCAATCAAAAATCGGTAGGAAATATATAAATAAACATTTATCCCAGGAAGACATTAAGAAAGACCACAAGTACATAAACAGATGCTCAACATTAATTATTAGAGAAATGCAAGTCAAAACTACAATAGGGAATCACCTTGCATCAGTCAGAATGACCACCATCAAAAAGCCTACAAAGAATAAATGCTGGAGACTATGTGAAAAAAAAAGGAACTCTCCTACACTACTGGTAGAAATGTGTATCAGTATAGTGACTATGGAGAACAGTCTGGAGGTGCCTTAAAAAAAACTAAAAATAGAGCTATTATATGAGGCAGCATTCCCATTCCTGGGCCTATATCTGGAGAAAGCCATAATTTGAAAAGATTTATGCACCTCAGTGTTCATTGCAGCGCTATTTATAATAGGCAAGACATGGAAGCAACCTAAATGTCCATCAATGTATGAAGTGATAAAAAGATGTGGTACATATATATATAATGGGGAATATTACTCAGCCACTAGAAAGAATGAAATGATGCCATTTGCATCAACATGGATGAATATAGAGACTATCATACGAAGAGATGTAAGTCAAACAGAGAAAGGCAAATATCATATGATATCACTAATATGTGAAATAAAAAAAGATGCAAATACACTTATTTACAAAACAGAAAAGGACTGACAGACTTTGAAACCAAATGTATTGTTATCAATAAATTTGATAGAAGAGTGGAGGGAAGGGATAAATTTACAGTTTTGGATTAATATGCATACTACTATAAGTAAAATAGATAATCAACAAGGACACATTGTATAGTACAGGGGCTTGTACTCAGTATTCTGTAATAGACTAAATGGGAAAAGAATCTGAAAAAGAATAGATACATGTATATGTCAAACTGAGTCACTTTGCTCTACACCTGAAACTAACCTGACATTATAAATCAATTATACCCATATATAAATTAAACATTTAAAGAATGTATTACCAAAGTAATAATTCAAATCATTATATATGAGGAGTAACAGGCAAGTTTGGACTTAGAGTACAATATGAAGCAGGACAAAGGCTAACAGAGTTTTTCCAAGAGAATGCACTGGTTATAGCAAACATCTCATCCAATAACACAAGAGACGAGTCTACACATGGACATCACGAGATGTCCATGAACAACAATACTGAAATCAGATTGATTATATTTTTTGAAGCTGAAGATGGAGAAGCTCTATAGAGTCAGGAAAAACAAGAGGATGGGAGGAGAAGGGGATGACAGAGGATGAGATGGTCAGATGGCATCACTGACTCAATGCACCTGAGTTTGATCAAACTCCGGGAGTTAGTGAAGGACATTGAAGCAAGGTATGCTGCAGTTCATAGGGTCACAAAGAGTCAGACAGGACTTAGGGACTGAGCAACATGATTGTTACTAAATATTGGCTATTTCCTTATGCTGTACAATATGTCCTTGTAGCTTTTTAATTTTATACAGACCAATTTGTACCTCTTGATCCTCTACCTCTTTCTTGCCCCTCCACGTTCTCCTCACTGGTAACCTCTAGTTTTTGTCAGTATTTATTAGTATTTATTAGTAATAAACTATAATATAGTTTATTACTATATATATATATAGTAATTATTTTTTGTTTGTGATACGATACTGCATTAGATATTCTCTGTCATATTTCACTAAGCATAGTAACACTAAGAACACTGGAATGCATGTATCTTTTTAATGTTTTTGTTTTCTTCAGATATATAAAAAGAAATGGATTTCATAGAAAAGGTGGCAGTTCTATTATTAATGTGTGAGAAAATTCTATAGTATTTTCAACAGTGGCTATACCAATTAACATGCCCATCAACAGTGTAGTAGAGTTCCCTTTACTTCACATCCTTGGCAAGATGTTTTATTTGTATAAACTTTCTGATGCTAGTCATTTTGAGAGGGGTGAGGTGATATCTCATTGTGGTTTTTATTTGCATTTCTCTGTTAGTTAGTGATGTTGAGTGTCCTTTTATGAACTTACTGGCTTTCTGTATATATTCTTTGGAAAAACTCAGGTCATTTCTGGTCTTCTGCTCATTTTTAATCAAGTTGTTTGATTTTTTGACGTGAAGTTGTGTGAAATTAGATACTTTAGATGTTAACTCCTGTTCGGTCATACCATTAACACATATTTTCTCCCATTCCTTCTGTCAACCGTTTCCTTTGCTGTGCAAAAGCTTTTAGCTTTAACTGCTGTTGTTGTTCAGTTGCTAAGTCGTGTCTCAGTTTTTGCAATCCCATGGATCACAGCACATCAGGTTCCTCTATCTTCCACTGTCTCCTGGAGTTTGCTCAAATTCATTTCCATTGAGTAGGTGATTCTGTGTAACCACCTTATCCTCTGGCACTCACTTCTCCTTTTGCATTCAATCTTTCCCAGCATCAGTGTCTTTCCTAATGAGTTGGCTCCTCACATCAGGTGGTCAAGGTATTAGAGCTTCAGCTTCAGCAACTGTCCTTCCAATGAATATTCAGGATTGATTTCCTTTAGGATTGACTGGTTTGATCTCCTCAATGTCCAAGGAAATCTCAAGATTCTTCTCTAGCACCACAATTCAAAAGTTCTCAGCCTCCTTTATAGACCTAATCTCATATCTGTACATTATTACTGGAAAAAACTGTACCCTTGACTATACATACCTTTGTAGGCAAGGTGATGTCTCTGCATTTTACTATATTGTCTAAGTTTGTCAAAGTTTTCCTTCCTAATTTCATGGCTGCAGTCACTGTCTGCAGTGATTTTGGAGCCCGAGAAAACAAAATGTTTACTTTTCATAAAATCTTCATGTTTGCATATTTTCCCCTTCTATTCCCATGTACAGAGGAGTCTGGTGGACTACAGTCCAAAGGGTCACAAAGAGTTCAACATGAGTGAGTGACTAAGCACACACAGACTAGGTTTGTCATAACTTTTCTTCCAAAAGTGTTCATTTCAGGGGTACATTCATCATCCACAGCGATTTTGCAGCCCAAGAAAATAAAATTTGCCACTGTTTCCACTTTTTTCCCATCTATTTCTCATGAAATGATGGAACCAGATTGCATGATCTTAGTTTATTGAACACTGAGTTTTAAGCCAGCCTTTTCACTTTCCTCTTCCACATTCAAGAATAGGTTCTTTAACTCATCTTCACTTTCTGCCATTAGAGTGGTATCATCTGCATATCTGAGATTGATATTTCCCCCCAGCAATCGTGAATCCAGATTATGATTCATGCAGCCAAGGATTTCACATGATGCACTTTGCATATAATTTAAATAAGTAGGGTGACAATATTCAGCCTTGTTGTACCACTTTCCAAATTTTCAACAAGTCCATTCTTTCATGTCCAGTTATAACTGCTGCTTCTTGACCTGCATACAGGTTTATCAGGAACAGATAAGGTTGTCTGGCACTCCCATCTCTTGAAGAATTTTCCACAGTTTGTTGTGATTCATATAGTCAAAGGTTTAGTGTAGTCACTGGAGCAGAAGTAGATTTTTTTTTCTTTTTTGGAAGTCCCTTGCTTTGTCCATGATCCAAAGAATGTTGGCAATTCGATCTCTTGTTAACTCTGCCTTTTCTAAATCTAGCTTGAACATCTGGAAAGTCTCAGTTCATGTACTGTTGAATTCTACCTTGAAGGATTTTGAGCATTATCTTGCTAGCATGTGAAATGAGTGCAATTGTGCAGTAGTTTGGGTGTACTTTGGCATTGCCCTTCTTTGGGATTGGAATGAAAACGGACCTTTTCTAATCTTGTGGCCACTGCTGAGTTTTCGAAATTTGCTTGCATATTTAGTGCAGCACTTTGATAGCATTATCTGTTAGGAGTTGAAATATCTCAGCTGGAATTCCATCACCTCCACTAGCTTTGTTGGTAGTAATGCTTTCTAAGGCCCACTTGACTTCATATTCCAGGATGTTTGGCTCTAGGTGAGTGATCACATAATCATCATTATCCAGGTAATTAAGATATTTTCTGTATAGTTCTTTTGTGTATTCTTGCCACCTCTTCTTAGTCTTTTATGCTTCTGTTATGTACTTAACCATTTCTGTACCTTATTATGCCCATCCTTACATGAAATGTTCCCTTGATGTCTATATTTTCTTGAAGAGATCTTTATTGGTTCCCATTCTATTGTTTCCTCTAATTCTTTGCATTGTTCAGTTAAGAAGGCATTCTTATCTCTTCTTCCTCTTCTCTGGAACTCTGCATTTGGTTGGGATATCTTTCCCTTTCTCCCTTGCCTTTCACTTTTCTTCTTTCCTTAGCTATTTGTAAAGCCTCCTCAGAGAACTGCTTTGCCTTCTTGCATTTCTTTTTCTTTTGGGTGATTTTGGTCACTGCCTTCTATACAATGTTACAAATCTCCATCCATAGTACTTCAGAAGTACTTCAGTACTTCTGACTACCATCTGGATTTCAATATTGACCATCTGTTCATGTCCATGTGTAGAGTTGTTTCTTGTGTTGTTGGAAGAGGATGTTTGCTATGACCAATGCATTCTCTTGAAAAAATTCTATTAACTTTTGTCTTGCTTTATTTTGTACTCCATGACCAAACATCCCTGTTACTTCAAATATCTCTTGATTTCCTACTCTTACATTTCATTCCCTGATGATGAAAATGACATCTATTGTAGCATTCGTTCTAGAAGGTGTATGTCTTCATAGACTTGATCAACTTCAACTTCTTAGTGGTTGTGTCATAGACTTGGAATACTGTGTTGTTGAATGGTTTGCTTTGGAAAGGAACCAAGATCATTGTGTCATTTATGATATTGCCCCCAAGTACTGCATTTTGGACTCTCTGGTTGGCTATAAAGGTTATTCCAATTCTTCTAAGAGATTCTTGCCCACAGTAATAGAAATAATGGTCATCTGAATTAAATTTTCCCATTCTGGTCCATTTTTGTTCATTCATTCCTACAATGTTGATGTTCACTCTTGGCATCTTCTGCTTGATCACATCCCATTTAACTTGATTCATGGACCTAACAATCCAGCTTCCTATGCAATATTGTCCTTTACAATACTAGACTTTAATTTCATCACCAGATACATCAACTGATCCTCATTTCTGCTTAACCCATCCACTCCCCCTCCACTCTTCCCTAGAGCATATTGGACACATTCTGACCTACGAGGCTCATCTCCTGATGTCATATCTTTTGCATTTTCATAATGTTCATGGGGTTCTTGTGGCAGAATACTGGAGTGGGTTGCCATTTCCTTTTCCAGTGTACTTCATTTTGCCAGAGCTCTTCACTATGAACCATCTGTCTTGGGTGACCCTACATGGCATAGCTCATAGCTTCATTGAGCTATGCAAGCTCCATTGGCATGATATGGCTGTGATCCATGAAGGGGTTAGGTTTAATTAGGTCTCATTTATTTATATTTGTTTTTATTTGTTTCTCCCTTGGAGACAGATCATATGTATATATGGAGCTTCCCTGGTAGCTCAGATGATAAAGAATTTGCCTACAATACAGAAGACCCAAGTTCATTCTCTGGGTAGGGAAGAGCTCCTGGAGAAGGGAATGTCAACCCACTCTAGTATACTTATCCAAGAATTCCATGGACAGAGGAGCTTGATGGGCTACAGTCCATGGAATCACAGAGTCAGACACAGCTGTGTGACTAACACTTCGGTTCATATATATAGCTACAATTTATCTCAAGGTGTTCTACTGTGTTCTGTTCTTTTAGTATTTATTTTTTTAATTTGTGTCTTACATTTAGGTCTTTGATTCATTTGGAGCTATATTTTGTATATGGCATGAGGAAATTTTCTAATCTCATTCTTTTACTTGTAGCTGTCCAGTTTACCCAGCACCACTTACTAGAGAGATTGCCTTTCTCCACTGTATATTCTTGCTTCCATTATCACAGGTTATTTTACCATAGGTGCATGGGTTTACCTTTGGGCTCTCTATTGTTTTACATTTGTCTTCTTTTAACTTAAAATGCATTGTAAATGATTTACCTCTTTTACTCTTCTCCCTCATGCTTTGTGTTTTTGATGACATATTTTATATCTCATTTTTACCTCGTCACTATTAGAATTGCTTTTACAGTTTTTTTGTTTTCTTAATTTTTGTACTAGCCGACTTAAGTAGTTCACCTTCATCCCTTAATATGTATTTGCCTTTCCTAGTATGATCTTTTATTTCCTACAGATTTTTACTTTTTGTTGTAGCCTTTTATTTCCAGTTAGAGAAAACTAAGTGGGTTTCCCTGGTGGCTCAGAGGTTAAAGCGTCTGCCTGCAATGCAGGAGATCTGGATTCCACCCCTGGGTCAAGAAGATCCCTGGGAGAAGGGAATGGCAACCCATTCCAGTATTCTTGCCTGGAGAATCCCATGGACGGAGGAGCCTGGTAGGCTACAGTCCATGGGGTCACAAGGAGTTGGACACAACTGAGAGGCTTCACTTTCACTTTCACTTTAGAGAAAACTCAATAACATTTCTTTCAGGGTAGGTTTAATATTACTGAATTGCTTTAGTTTCTACTTGTCTAGGAAGTTCCATATCTCTCCATCAATTCTAAATTGTGTTCTTGCTGTATAGGATATTCTGGGATGCAGGTTTTTTCCTTTTGAACTTTGAATATATCATGCCACTCTCTTCTGGCGTGCAATGTTTCTACAGAAAAATAAGCTAATAGCCTCAACAGGGTTCCCTCGTATATGACTCTTCTTTTGCTCTTGCTAGTTTTATATTTTTATACTTTAATACTTCTCCTTAACTTTTGCCTTTTTAATTGATATTTTGTGGTATGTTTCTGTTTGGGTTCATCTTATTTGGGACCCTCTGTACTTCTTAGACATGTAAATCTGTTCCCTTATTCTAGTTTTGGAAAATTCTAAGCCATATTTTCAATCAAATAAATCTGACTTCTTTCTCATTTTTTCTCCTTCCTGGATATGTATACTTCAAAAGTTTTTGTTTGTTTGTTTTTCTTTTTGGTGTTCTAACTGGGTGATTTCCATTATTCTATCTTTCAAATCACAAATGCATTTTTCTGTAACACTTAGTCTGTTATTTATTCCCTCTAATGTGTTTTCATTTGTTTTTTATTTTTTAGTTCTATTTTATATTTCTTAATTCTTAATTAAAATTCACTGTTTACTATTTTCCCTAATTTTGCTATCATTCTTATTATTAATACTTCATATTTTTTTCTGGCTAATTGTTTATTTCTGCTTCATTAGTTGTTATTCCCCCCCCCCCCAGGGTTTTTCTCTTGCAGTTTCAGCTGATAAAATTATCTGTCTTTCTGTTTTGCTTATCTTTCTTTGTCTGTATGAAACTAGGTGAAGCAGTTACCTATTGTGGTCTTGGAAAGTTGTCCTTATGTGCAAGCATCATTATATAATCTGTGTGTGCCCAGTGCATTTGCTGGAGACCTGTATTTTATGTGAACAGATGTAATGTCTTTCCTAAGAGTGTGCTGGCAGCTATCACCTGTATAGAAGGGTGTGCTGGAGATGGAGTGGTTAGGGCTGCAGCCAGGTATAAGGAAGGCTTCACCTTTGGTAAGTGGCCATCTCGTCAGTATCAGGGGTGAGTTTGGACCCAAAGCTAATGGGTCAGAATCCCTGAAGGTCGAGTCTTAGCTGGCTCTGTTCCCTTTAAATGTGTGTTTTCCTTTCTTTCAACACCAGTCGCTTTACCCTAGAGAGGAGCAGTGCTGGAGAAAGTGAGACCCAACTGGCTCTCAGCTATAACAAGATGCAAGTTGCTGCAGGTGAGCCCCAGGAAGAGATCTAGGCTGCCTTTGACATGTCTCCTCTTCCTCACTCCAGTGGGGAGCTGCAAGGTGAAGTAATCAGAGCTGGAGCATTTGCTAGGCTCAGGCTGTGGTTTGTGCAAGGGTGGGTATGGGAAACTGGGTAGCCACTGAAGTGGTCCTCAACTAGTCATTTCTGTCCTGCCTTAAGGACAAGCCAACCTTGTGTACTACTCACAAGTGGAAAAAAGTTTTTCCACATACTTTCTGTTAGTTCCACTGGACCTCCAATCCACTATGGAGGCTCATCTTCCCACTGTCCAACCTTAGGACTGGGGCACCTAATATGTGGCTTGAACTGCTCAATCCCCAGGGTGGGCTTCCACCCATGTATTCTCCCTTTTCCCTTCATTTTTCTCCCAAGGTCACAGGTCTCAACATCATCACTTTTCTCCCCTTCTACCTGATTCCATGTGTATCTTTCATACAACTTTGTTACAGAAATATTTTTGCCAGTCTCTAGTTAGTTTTCAGTGAGATTTTTTTCCACACATAGGTATATTTTTGATGTGTTCATAGACAGAACTGAGTTCTACATCTTCTTACTCCACTAGTTTCATCAATCTCTCCATACCACATTTAAGACTTAAAATGTACAATGAATTTATGTAAATATTTCAAATACAAAAATAGCATTATGGTAAAATGAAACTAAAGACCAGTCCCAAAATGTTTTTGCTATCTTTATTTTAGATATTATTGCTTCTATAATAAAAATACTTTGAGGTAGAAATTGGAATTGCATTTCACATGTCATTTTCACCATTAATTTTGTAACTTTTGAATAGAAGGCTATTAATTTGCTGATTTATGATATGCATTCCTTTAATAATATTTAAATTATTCTCTGTCTTTAATTATCCCTTCGTTATACCCACTTGCTAACACACTTCACATGATAATATATCTTTAGTTTTATAACTCAATCACTGATAAAATACTATAGTTTTAGTGTAACTATGCTTTATAGCACACAGTTGGAATTCACCTGTTCTGTCAAGTAAGGGCTATGTAGATTTGCTTAAAACACACTGTTATTGATTAACTTTCAACCCAGTTATGTTTAATATGGAGGCCACTAAGTGGTAGTGTAGCAATGTTTTTATGCATAGCATTGGTATCATTTAATCCACTTCATATTTTGTTTCCTTTAAGAATTTCCAAGTTCTCTACTAATAATACTTTTAAATTAGTAAGTTAATGGTGATGCTATTCTTGATTTGTATTTTTGATTTTTGGTTCAAATATGTGGAAACAGGCATGGGACTTTCTGTAATAATGTACCTAAGCTACTATATCAGCTTTATACGGACTAAAAGGCTAGTCAATCTGGTTTGCCAACTCTTCTTTATAACTTTAGCATGATAATGAGATAATTAATTTCATATTATTTTTAAATTTATTTATTTTAATTGGAGGCTAAATATTTTGCAATATTGTAGTGGTTTTTGCCATACATTGACATGAATCAGCCATGGGTGTACATGTGTTCCTCATCCTGAATCCGCCTTCCACCTCCCTCCCCATCCCATCCCTCAGGGTCATCTCAGTTCACCAGCCCTGAGCACCCTGTCTCATGCATTGAACCTGGACTGGTGATCTGTTTTACATATGATAATATACATGTTTCAATGCTATTCTCTCAAATCATCCCACCCTCGCCTTCTCCCACAGAGTCCCAAAGACTGTTCTTTACATCTGTGTCTCTTTTGCTGTCTCACATATAGGGTCATCATTACCATCTTTCTAAACTTTATATATATATATGTGCCTTAGTACACTGTATTGGTGGAGAAGGAAATGGCAACCCACTCCAGTATTCTTGCCTAAAGAATCCTGTGGACAGAGGAGCCTGGTGAGCTTCTGTCCATAGGCTTGCACAGAGTCAGACACAACTGAAGCAACTTAGCATGCATGCATGCATTGGAGAAAGAACTGGCAACTCACTCCTGTATTCTTGCCTGGAGAAACTCAGGGACAGAGGAGCCTGGTGGGCTGTCATCTATGGGGTTGCACAGAGTCAGACACGACTGAAGAGACTTAGCAGCAACGATAGCAGCATACTATATTGGTATTTTTCTTTCTGACTTCCTTCAGTCTGTGTAATAGGCTCCAGTTTCATCCCTCATTAGAACTAATTCAAATGCATTCTTTTTAATGGCTGGGTAACATTCCATTGTGTATATGTACCATATTTCTTATTTATTAGTCTGCCAATGGATATCTAGGTTGTTTCCATGTCCTGGCTATTGTAAACAGTGCTGTGATGAACATTGGGGTACACATGTCTCTTTCAGTTCTGGTTTCCTCAGTGTGCATGACCAGAAGTGGGATTGCTGGTTTGTATGGCAGTTCTATTTCCAGGTTTTTAAGGAATCTCCACACTGTTCTCCATAGTGGCTGTACTAGTTTGCATTCCCACCAACAGTGTAAGAGGGTTTCCTTTCATCGCACCCTCTCCAGCATTTATTGTTTGTACACTTTTTGATAGCAGCCATTCTGACCAGCGTAAGATGGTACCTCATTGTGGTTTTGATTTACATTATTGTAAAAGAATGAAACTAGAACACTTTCTCACACCATACACAAAAATAAACTCCAAATTAATTAAAGAGATAATTAATTTTAAACTGGTTTTGTTGTTGTTCTAGAGTTGTAGCCTAGAACAGTTGTAAACTAGTTATTGCTTCAGATAGTAGAATCCATATCCATATGTATGGTAATCAGAAGAAGGCCAGAATTCAGTACTTTGTTCATTAGATGACAGTACTTCTAAAAATGCTTACTATACACTTCACTAAATTTCATGATCTGTACTATTGATCACCAGTTCTGCTTTCTGACATACTCAGAGTATCAAAAGACAAACTACAAATTGTCCAATATTCCAGCCAGCTCATTTCACAGATGAAATTTGATTCTTAAGAGATTCAGAAGATTTACCACATTCACATATCCATTTGTAGCAAAACCTGCTCTACTGCTTTGTTGAAGTTGTTGTTCAGCCACCAAATCATGTCTGATTCTACGACCCCATAGACTAAAGCATGCCAAGCCTCCCTGTCCTTCTCTACCTCTCGGAGTTTGCTCAAACTCATTTCCATTGAGTTGACAATGCTATCCAACCATCTCATCCTCTGTTGCTCCCTTCTCCTTCTGCCTTCAATCTTTCCCACCATCAGGGTCTTTTAAAATGGGTCAGCTGCTCTCATCACATGGCCAAAGCATTGGAGCTTCAGCCTCAGCATCAGTCGTTCCAATGAGTATTCAGAATTGATTTGCTTTAGGATTGACTGGTTTGATTTCCTTACTGTCCAAGGGACCCACAAGAGTCTTTTCCAGCATCACAGTTTGAAAGCATCAATTCTTTGATACTCTGCCTTTTTTATGGTCCAGCTCTCCCATCAGTACATGACTACTAGAAAGACCATAGCTTTGATTATAGGACCTTTTTAGGAAAAGTGATGTCTTTGTTTTTTAATACACTATTTAGGTTTGTCTTAGCTTTTCTTCCAAGAAGCAACCATCTTCTAATTTTGTGGCTGCAGTCACCACCCACAGTGATTTTAGAGGCCATGAAGAGTAAATCTGTTACTGCTTCCACCTTTTCCCCTTTTATTTCCCAAGAAGTGATGGGACTGAATGCCATGATCTTAGTTTTATCATTAGTGATATTTAAGCTGGCTTTTTCACTCTCTTCTGTCACCCTCATCAAAAGATTCTTTAGTTCTTCTTTGCTTTCTACCATTAGAATAGTATCATCTGAATAACTGAGGTTGTTGATATTTCTCCCAGCAATCTGATTCCAGCTTGTAACTCATCCATCCCAGCATTTCACATGATGAGATCTGCATATAAGTTAAATAAACAGGGTGACAATATACAGCCTTGCCATACTTCTTTCTCAGTTTCAATCAGTTAGTTTTTTCCACATAAGGTTATAAATATTGCTTCTTGACCCACATACATGTTTCTCAGGAGACAGGAAGATGATCTGGTATTCCCATAAAACTCTTAAGAGTTTTCCACAGTTTGTTATGATCTACACAGTCAAAGGCTTTAGCGTAGTCAGTGAAACAGAAATAGATGTTTTTTGGGAATTCCCTTGCTTTCTCTAGGATCCAGCGAAAGTTGGCAATTTGATCTCTGCTTCCTCTGTCTTTTCTAAACCCAGCTTGTGCATCTACCACTCAGCACTACTTCTAAGCTGATTTTATTCTTACTCCACATGTTTTTATCATGTTCTCTTCAAAGCTCAGTCTATGATTATATGGTCTCAAATAACTTAAAACTAACCAATGTAGTCAATTCTTTACATTTGTACAAATAGACATGTATTTGCCATATAAACCAAATCTAATCATTGTTTACCTCCCTATTGGAGTAATCAGTGCTGTGTAGGCACAGGCAGAAAGATCCAGTGTGCCATCTAAGTTGAGTATAGTTTATTTTCAAGTGTCTATAATAATTTCAAGGATATCATTAGGTTTTACAGAGGTATATTTGTTAAAGTAGTCAAATCTTCCAGTTAGTATAAACAACAAAGAAAATGTAAATTTAAATAAAGTTGCCCTAAAGGTATGTTCCTATTACAATAAAAACAGTTTGTTCAGTTCAACACAGAGTTGTTGAATACTCCCAGATTTATGTGGTAAATTAAGAATGTTTGCATTCTGTCACACTATTGCAACTCTCTGCTTGTCACAATTTAATTCCAACAAACAATATATGTGCTGAATTTTCAGTTTTAAAATTTTAAGCTCAGTGCAACAGCAATAGAT
Source organism: Bos grunniens (assembly GCF_055505025.1). NCBI lineage: Eukaryota > Metazoa > Chordata > Mammalia > Artiodactyla > Bovidae > Bos > Bos grunniens. The sequence goes on along the minus strand of NC_141194.1, from coordinate 78,187,731 downwards.
TTTTAAACAGCAAAGCATAATGAAATCTGAGTTCTTCCTCTTGATCTTAATATTTTGTATGAAGAATATAAGTTTAGTTTCTGGGTCCCCCTGGGAAAAAAATCAAAAAAGGACTAAATCCTTTATTAATTGCAAGATAGAAATTTCAGCAAAGATATGAGAGATGTGATTGCTTTCATGAGTCATTGAAAAGTAGGAATGACAATCTACTAAGGAGCAAAAAAAATAAAAAATTAACTCAGAACAAACACAGTTTCATACAGTTATTAAATAGTAAGTCTCACTATAATTAATTCACTGATATAATTTCAGAAAATGTATATCATTATTTACAATGAAGGAAGGAGTGTGATATATGTTACTTTTTTTAAATTATTATTTTTATTTTGTTTACTTTACAATATTGTATTGGTTTTGCCATACACCAACATGAATCCACCAAGGGTGTACACGTGTTCCCCATCCTGAACCCCCCTCCCACCTCCCTCTCCATACCATCCCTCTGGGTCATCCCAGTGCACCAGCCTCAAGTGTCCTGTATCTTGCATTGAACCTGGACTGGCAATTCGTTTCTTATATGATATTATACATGTTTTAATGCCATGGTCTCAAATCATCCCCCCCTCCCTCTCCCACAGAGTCCAAAAGACTGTTCTATACATCTGTGTTTCTTTTGCTGTCTCACATACAGGGTTGTCGTTACCATCTTTCTAAATTCCACATATATGCGTTAGTGTACCGTATTGGTGTTTTTCTTTCTGGCTTACTTCTTTAAAATTTCAAAAGTTTATATAGTTGTCTGTACTATACTATTGTTTATTTAACTTGGTAATTTCTGTACTATATTAGATTCTTCTTCCCTTGGTTGGGAACATCCTGTAAATATATATAAGCTATATAGCTCCTTAGAAGTGATTGCAAACATGATTTCAAAGGAAGATCAATTAAGTAGCAATGATTTATAGATACTAGCAATTTAGCATACACCAAATATTAGAAATAATTTTTAAATATTCTTATTTGATTGACTAATAATTATGTTGTGATTATTGGTAATTTCATGTACACACAGACTTATTATTATAGGGTGTATCCCAAGTGAATAAAGTAGATGGTCGATGAAAAGGAATGTAGAAGATTACTACAGATAAGATGTTGACAATTGCTAAGTTTCAACTTTGACCCACTTATTTCATACTCTACCTGTGCTGCCCAATAATCTCAAGTGGCTACTTAAATGTTAATTAACTAAAATGAAACATTCACCTCTTCAGCCATATTAGTCATATTTCAAGTACTCAATAATGACATATAGGTAGGGAATTCTGTATGAGATAATGTAGATTATAGGACATTTCCATCATTATTGAAAGTTTTATCAATCAATGCTTTCAGTCTATCCAGGTAGTCTAAGCAATCTTGTCTACATAATGTCTCACCTGGTATTGATGACTATTCCCAAGTCTGTTTTTCTATGCTTTGCTTTCCTCACATGTTAGACAGGATCCTCTATGACCCACTTCCCAGAATATTGGAAATAAAAGCAAAAATAAACAAATGGGACCTAATTAACCTTAAAAGCTTCTGCACATCAAAGGAAACTATTAGCAAGGTGAAAGACAGCCTTCAGAATGGGAGAAAATAATAGCAAATGAAGCAATCGACAAACAACTAATCTCAAAAATATACAAGCAACTCCTACAGCTCAACTCCAGAAAAATAAACGACCCAATCAAAAAATGGGCCAAAGAACTAAATAGACATTTCTCCAAAGAAGACATACAGATGGCTAACAAACACATGAAAAGATGCTCAACATCACTCATTATCAGAGAAATGCAAATCAAAACCACTATGAGGTACCATTTCACACCAGTCAGAATGGCTGCGATCCAAAAGTCTACAAATAATAAATGCTGGAGAGGGTATGGAGAAAAGGGAAGCCTCTTACACTGTTGGTGGGAATGCAAACTAGTACAGCCACTATGGAGAACAGTGTGGAGATTCCTTAAAAAACTGGAAATAGAACTGCCTTATGATCCAGCAATCCCACTGCTGGGCATACACACTGAGGAAACCAGAAGGGAAAGAGACACGTGTACCCCAATGTTCATCGCAGCACTGTTTATAATAGCCAAGACATGGAAGCAACCTAGATGTCCATCAGCAGATGAATGGATAAGAAAGCTGTGGTACATATACACAATGGAGTATTACTCAGACATTAAAAAGAATACATTTCAATCAGTTCTAATGAGGTGGATGAAACTGGAGCCTATTATACAGAGTGAAGTAAGCCAGAAGGAAAAACATAAATACAGTATACTAACGCATATATATGGAATTTAGAAAGATGGTAACAATAACCCGGTGTACGAGACAGCAAAAGAGACACTGATGTATAGAACAGTCTTATGGACTCTGTGGGAGAGGGAGAGGGTGGGAAGATTTGGGAGAATGGCAGTGAAACATGTAAAATATCATGTAGGAAACGAGTTGCCAGTCCAGGTTCGATGCACGATGCTGGATGCTTGGGGCTGGTGCACTGGGACGGCCCAGAGGGATGGTATGGGGAGGGAGGAGGGAGGAGGGTTCAGGATGGGGAACACATGTATACCTGTGGTGGATTCATTTTGATATTTGGCAAAACTAATACAATTATGTAAAGTTTAAAAATAAAATAAAATTAGAAAAAAAAAAGAATTATTGAGACAAAATAATATAACACATGCAAGTATTTTTTTACATTTTCTTAAATTTATTTTTAGTTGAAGGATAATTACTTTACAATATTGTGTTAGTTTCTGCCATATATTAATATGAATTAGCCATAGGCATACAAATGTCCCCTCCCTCTTGAACCTCCCTCCCACCTCCGAGCCTATCACACTCTCTAGTAGTCACAGAGCACCAGGTTTGAGCTCCCTGTGTCATACAGCAAAGTCTCACCAACTATCTGTTTTACATATGGTAATGTTTCAATGGTACTTTCTCTATTTGTCCCACCCTATTTTTAAAATAACCAAACCCAGAGTAGGTGCTCAGTTACGTTTAATAAACAAAACATATCTTCATCGTGATTAATGATAAAATTCTCCTGAACTCCAGAACTGCATGTTCAAATACTTACTGGAATCTATATTTGAATTTCACACACTAATCTCAAAGTAAGTAGAGCCAAAGGCACACAATATAGTAAAAGTGTGTTTGTGTGTGTGTGTGTTCAGTCACTCAGTTGTGTCTGACTCTTTGCAACCCTATGGACTGTACCTCACCATGCTCCTCTGTCCATGGAATTTTCCAGGCAAGAACAGTGGACCCGGTTGCTATTTCCTACTCCATGGAATCTTCCCAACAAGGGATAGAACCTGCATCACTTGTGTCTCCTGCATTTGTAAATGGATTCTTCACCACTGCACCATCTGGTAAGCCCAGAAGTCTGTCTTTTGCACAGTAATCACCTAAATATTTGAAGACAGTCATTATTTCTATTTGAATTATTCTGGGTTAAAAATAGCTCATTTAATATTTTTGTCTCATGTTTTCTAAACACTTAACAGTTTTTTTTTTCAAATTTCTTTATATTTTTTACAAATGTATTTTTAATTATAAGATAATTGCTTTGCAATGTTGTGTTGGTTTCTGCTGTACCACAGCATGAATCAGTCATAAGTATACATATATCCCCTCCATCTTGAGCCTCCCTCCCACCCCTTCAGGTTATCACAGAGCACTGGGCTGAGCTCCCTATGTTATACACCAACCTCCCACTAGCTATCTATTTTACATACGGCAATGTATATATCTCAATGCTACTTTCTCATTTTGTCCCACTCTCTCCTTTCTCTAGTGTGTCTACAAGTCCATTTTCTACATTTGCTTCTCTATTCCTCCTGTGGAAATAGGTTCATCAGTACCGTTTTTCTAGATTTCATATATATGCTTTAATATACAATATTTCTTTTTCTTTTTTACTTAAATTCACTCTGGACAAGATTCTCTAGGTTCATCCACCTCAGTTCAACTGACTTAACATTTATTTTTAAATGCTCAGACTAAGTGTTTCTTTTTTCATTAAATTATTCCTGATCCTATGGTATCTGCTAACTGATACATAAATTAGTAACTGCATTTCTTATACTATATAGGAAGTTTTGCCTTTCTGAAAATTTTCAGAAAATTGCCTTTCTGAAAAATCCTAAGCTTCTTGAGCATAACAACTATTTCTTTTTATTGCATTCCTAGGTGTTAGTATAGATCTTGGTACAGAGTAAGGACTAACCAAAGCGTTTTTGAATAAATAAATAATTTCACAGAGGAGAGGAATTTTGGATTATGGGTTAAAAAAGATGTAGAGAAGAGTAAAAATGGGATTGCAAAGTCATCAGAGTGTTCAAGTACAAAGTGCTTAAAGGAGTGGTAGAGGCAAGTGAACAGCCCCTTTTTTTTTTTTTTTTTTTTTTTTTACTGGATAAGAGAATGTATTTAGGAATAAATTGTAAAATGAATATAAAAATATTTTCTTAATTTAATAGAGAGCTCTAATCATTCTATAAACAGCAGTCACAAATAAATTGAGATGGGAAAATGATATTATTAATACTATCAAAACAAAATTCCATCATTAATTTGGAGATATCGGAGACAAGGGTTTACAGAAGATGATATAGATGGTGATATCAGTTAGAAGAGTATTGCAGTGGTCCAGGCAGGAGACCACAAAGTCTCAAAATAAGGTGATTCTCTTAAAACAAAGTAGGGTCAGGAAAAAGTTTAGAAGGAAGAGAAAAAAAAAAAAAAAGATGATAGAAATTAAGATGCCCGATAGAGAATCCATATGGGCAATAAATAAAGATGTTTAGTTTTAGAAATACTTTGATTGAGGTACCTAGTGTTAAGACCTATAAAACAAAATATTTCACATGTACATTATATACCAAATTGAAGTTTGAAAATGTATTTGGCCTAGAGATATAGGTTTGAAAATAGATTGCTTATGTTAGTAATGATGGTTGAAACAATAAGAATGTAAGAGAGGGACTTGAACTCCCCAGAAGCTGTGATCATGTGCACGAGCATCACGGGTCTGTGGCCTAAGCAAAGGGCAGCTGAGCCCACGGGGCGGGGATGGGCTAGCTGCTGCCAGGGCCGGGAGTCAAGACATGTTTGAAGCTCTGGTGATGGCAGATGTGCGGTTTTATGGGGAAGGGTACCAGAAAGGCTAAGAAGAAGGAAGCAGTTTGGATATGATTGAAGGAAGACACCCAGCACATTACATGGAGCTAAAATCAGATCTGAGCAAAACGATAAAAGTCAGAGTCCTTGACTGGGGTGATTCATAAGGAAAAGATGTTTGTAGATTGTGTTTAAAGACATGATTAAAGGCAAGACAATGAGGGGAATTCATTGTTTTGCAGGAATAGTTCCAGCTTGGCTAGTGAAAGGGCCCCATTCTCCAATGTGCACTCTAGTCATCTCCCTTTCTCTCTGCCCTGGGGCCCCTGCACACAAGGCTGTCCTTTGTTAGTTCCTGCCTGCTCTATTGTCTGGACATGGTCCTGGAAGAACCTTTGCATGGCTGCTTGTCTCTGGTCCAGGGTCCAGGCCTATGACTCATGGGTTCTTGACACCTGGCAGGCCTGGCTGGATCTAGACCTGGGTTGGCTCTGCATAGAATAAAAACCATTGTCACCCCTCAGTCTTCAGTCAGCACTCAGAGGGACTTTTTGTTTTGTTTTAATGAGGACAGGGTTGACATGGAAGGAGTTAAAGGGAAGGAGTGATTGCACTGTGGCATGTACTGATCCTTGAAATGTGCCAGTGCCTTATTACCTGCTCCTTGTGTTTTGTTTAGTCCCACGAGGTGGGCTTTTTCACATTTTATAAATGAGGAAACTGAAAAGAGACAAAGAAGGGCACTACATAATGATCAAAGGATCAATCGAAGAAGAAGATAAAACAATTATAAATATATATGCACCCAACACAGGAGCATCACAATACATAAGGCAAATGCTAACAAGTATGAAAAGGGAAATTAACAGTAACACAATAATAATGGGAGACTTTAATACCCCACTCACACCTATGGATAGACCAACTAAACAGAAAATTAGCAAAGAAATGCAAACTTTAAATGTATACCGGTGGCAGATTCATGTTGATATATGGCAAAACCAATACAATATTGTAAAGTTAAAAAATAAAATAAAATTTAAAAAAAGGAACAGAAAAAAAAAGAAGTGATGCTTGCACTAATAAAGCAATGCACAAGATACAAAAAAAATAAAAAATAAAATATATGATACAATGGACCAGTTAGACCTAACAATGAATTTCACCTTTTTCTCAAGTGCACATGGAACTTTCTCCAGGATAGATCACATCCTGGGCCATAAATCTAGCCTTGGTAAATTCAAAATAAATAAATAAATAAATAAAATAAAATCATTCCAAGCATCTTTTCTGATCACAAAGACATAAGATTAGATGTCAACTACAGGAAAAAAAAATATTAAAAATACAAACATATGAAAGTTAAACAACAGGCTTCCGAATAACCAACAAATCACAGAAGAAATTAAAAAAAAATATCAAAATAGGCATAGAAACAAATGAAAACACAACAACCCAAAACCTATGGGATTCAGTAAATGCAGTGCTAATGGGAACATTCATAGCAATACAAGTTTACCTCAAGAAACAAGATAAAAATCAAATAAATAAACTAACTCTACACCTAAAGCACCTAGAAAAGGAAAAAATGAAGAACCCCAGTGTTAGTAGAAGAAAAGAAACCATAAAAAATAGGGCAGATAAATGAAAAATAAAGGAGACTATAGCTAAAATCAACAAAGCAAAAAGCTGGTTCTTTAAGAAGATAAATAAAATAGACAAACCATTAGCCAGACTCATAAAGAAACAAAGGGAGAAGATTCAAATCAACAAAATTAGAAATGAAAATGGAGAAATGACAACAGACAACACAGAAATAAAAAGGATCATAAGAGACAACTACCAGCAACTATAAGCAAATAAGATGGACAACTTGGAAGAACTGGACAAATTCATAGAAAAGTATAACTTAACAAAAGTGAACCAGGAAGAAAGAGTAAATCTTAACAGACCCATCAAAAGCACAGAAATCAAAACTGTAAGCAGAAGTCTTCCAGCAAATAAAAAGCCCAGGACCAGATGGCTTCACAGGTGGACGCTACCAAAAATTTAGAGAAGAGCTAACACCAATCCTACTCAAATTCTTCCAGAAAATTGCAGAGGAAGGCAAATTTCCAAACTCATTCTATGAGACCACCATCACCCTAATACCAAAACCAGACAAGGATGCCACAAAAAAAAAGAAAACTACAGGCCAATATCACTGATGAACATAGATACAAAAATCCTTAACAAAATTCTGGCAAACAGAATTCAACAACATATTAAAAAGATCGTATATCATGACCAAGTGTGCTTTATCCCAGGGAGGCAATGATTCTTCAATATTCTCAAATCAATCAATGTGATACACCACATTAACAAATTGAAAGATAAAAATCATATGATTATCTCAATAGATGCACAGAAAGCCTTAGACAAAATTCTACATCCATTTATCATAAAAGCCCTCCAGAAAGCAAGATTGGAAGGAACATACCTCAACATAATAAAAACCATATATGATAAGCCCACAGCAAACATTGTCCTCAATGGTTAAAAATTGAAAGCATTTCCCTTAAAGTCAGGAACAAGACAAGGGTGCCCACTCTCACCACTACTATTCAACATAGTTTTGGAAGTTTTAGCCACAGCAATAAGAGAAGAAAAAGAAATAAAAGGAATCCAGATTGCAAAAGAAGAAATAAAACTCTCACTGTTTGCAGATAACATGATCCTCTACATAGGAAACCCTAAAGACTTCACCATAAAATTACTAGAGCTAGTCAATGAATGTAGTAAATTTTCAGGATATAAAACCAACACACAGAAATCCCTTGCATTCCTATACACTAACAATGAGAAAACAGAGAAATTAAGGAAACAATTCCATTCACCATTGTAATAAAAAGAATAAAATACTTAGGAATAAATCTACCTAAAGAAACAACAACAAAAAAAACCCCTATATATAGAAAATTATAAAACACTGATGAAAGACATCAAAGATGACACAAATAAATGGAGAAATATACCATGTTCATGGATTGGAAGAATCAATATAGTGAAAATGACTATACTACCTAAAGCAATCTATAGATTCAATGCAATCCCTGTCAAGCTACCTATGGTATTTTTCAGAGAACTAGAAAAATAATTTCGTAATCTGTATGGAAATACAAAAATCCTCAGATAGCCAAAGCAATCTTGAGAAAGAAGAATGGAACTGGAGGAATCCACCTGCCTGACTTTAGGCTACACTACAAAGCTACAGTCATCAAGACAATATGGTACTGGCACAAAGACAGAAATTTAGATCAATGAAACAAACTAGAATGCCCGGAGATAAATCCATGCACCTATGAATATCTTATCTTTGACAAACGAGTCAAGAATATACAATAAAGAAAAGACAAGCTCTTTTACAAGTGGTACTGGGAAAACTGATCAACCACTTGTAAAATAATGAAACTAGAACACTTTCTAACACCATACACACACACACACACACACACACACACAAACTCAAAATGGATTAATGGTCTAAATGTAAGACCAGAAACTATAAAACTCCTAGGGGAAAACATAAACAAAACACTCTCTGACATAAATCACAGCAGGATCCTCCATGATCCACCTCCCAGAGTAATGGAAATAAAATAAAAAAATAAACAAATGGGATCTAAATAAACTTAAAAGCTTTACCCAACACAGGAATATATAAGCAAGGCAAAAAGGCAGCCTTCAGAATGGAAGAAAACAATAGCAAATGAAGCAACTGACAAATAATTCAAAAATCTCAAAAATATAAAATCAGCTCCTACAGTTCAATTCCAGAAAATTAAATGACCCAATCAAAAAATGGGCTAAAGAACTAAACAGACAATTCTCCAAAGAAGACATACAGATGGCTAACAAGCATATGATAAGGTGCTCAACATCACTAATTATCAGAGAAATGCAAATCAACCACAATGAGATATCATCTCTTGCTGGTGAGAATGGTTGCTATCAAAATGTCTACAAACAATAAATTCTGGACATGGAACAGAGAAAAAGAACCCTCTTACACTGTTGGTGGGAATGCAAACTAGTACATCCACTATGGGGAACAGTGTGGAGATTCCTTCAGTTCAGTTCAGTTCGGTCACTCAGCCGTGTCTGACTCTTTGCGACCCCATGAATCGCAGCATGCCAGGCCTCCCTGTCCATCACCAACTCCCGGAGTTCACTCAAACTCATGTCCATTGAGTCAGTAATGCCATCCAGCCATCTCATCCTCTGTCGTCCCCTTTTCCTCCTGCCCTCAATCCCTCCCAGCATCAGAGTCTTTTCCAATGAGTCAACTCTTTGCATGAGGTGGCCAAAGTACTGGAGTTTCAGCTTTAGCGTCATTCCTTCCAAAGAACAACCAGGACTGATCTCCTTTAGGATGGACTGGTTGGATCTCCTTGCCCAAGAGACTCTCAAGAGTCTTCTCCAACATCACAGTTAAAAAAAAGCATCAATTCTTCAGCGCTCAGCTTTCTTCACAGTCCAACTCTCACATCCATACATGATTACTGGAAAAACCATAGCCTTGACTAGATGGACATTTGTTAGCAAATAATGTCTCTGCTTTTGAATATACTATCTAGGTTGGTCATAACTTTCCTTCCAAGGAGTAAGCGTCTTTTAATTTCATGGTTGCAATCATCATGTGGAGTGATTTTGGAGCCCAGAATAGTAAAGTCTCACACTGTTTCTGCTGTTTCCCCATCTATTTGCCATGACGTGATGGGACCAGATGACATAATCCTAGTTTTATTAATGTTGAGCTTTAAGCCAACTTTTTCACTTTCCTCTTTCACTTTCATCAAGAGGCTTTTTAGTTCCTCTTCACTTTCTGCGATAAGGGTGGTATCTTCTTCATATCTGAGGTTATTGATATTTCTCCAGGCAATCTTTATTCCAGCTTGTGCTTCTTCCAGCCCAGCGTTTCTCATGATGTACTCTGCATATAAGTTAAATAAGCAGGGTGACAATATACAGCCTTGACGTAGTCCTTTTCTTTTTTGGAACCAGTCTGTTGTTCCATGTTCAGGTCTAACTGTTGCTTCCTTAAAAATCTGGAAATAGAATTGCCATACAACCCAGCAATCCCACTGCTGGACATACACACTGAGGAAAACAGAAATGAAACAGATACGTGTACACCAATGTTCATTGCAACACTGTTTAGAATAGCCAGGACATGGAAGCAACTAGATGTCCATCGGCAAATGAATGAATAAGAAAGTTTTGGTACATAAAAATAATGGAATTTTACTCAGCTATTAAAAAGAATACATTTGAATCAGTTCAAATGAAGTGGATGAAACTGGAGCCTATTATACAGAGTGAAATAAGTCAGAAAGAAAAACATCAATACAGTATATTAACACATATATATGGAATTTAGAAAGATGGTAACAATGACCCTATATGTGAGACAGGAAAAGAGAGAGATGTAAAAACAGACTTTTTGACTCTGTGGGAGAAGATGACGGTGGGGTGATTTGAGAGAATATAATTTAAACATGTATATATCATATCTGAAACAGATTACCAGTCCAGGTTCGATGCATGAGACAGTTTTCAGGACTGGTGCATTGGGATGACCCTGAAGGATGGTATGGGGACAGAGGTGGGAGAGGGGTTCAGGATGGAATACACATGTACATCCATGGCTGATTCATGTCAGTGTATGGCAAAAAATCACTAAAATATTATAAAGTAGTTCAGTTCCATTGCTCAGTTGTGTCTGACTCTTTGGGACCCCATGAATCGCAGCACGCCAGGCCTCCCTGTTCATCACCAACTCCCGGAGTTCACTCAGACTCACGTCCATCGAGTCAGTGATGCCATCCAGCTATCTCATCTTCTGTCGTCCCCTTCTCCTCCTGCCCCCAATCCCTCCCAGAATCACAGTCTTTTCCAATGAGTCAACTCTTTGCATGAGGTGGCCAAAGTACTGGAGTTTCAGCTTTAGCATCATTCCTCCCAAAGAAATCCCAGGGCTGATCTCCTTCAGAATGGACTGGTTGAATATCCTTGCAGTCCAAGGGACTCTCAGGAGTCTTCTCCAACACCACAGCTCAGCCTACAATTAAAATAAATAAATTTATTAAAAATAAATAAATAAACAAGGAAACTAAGGGTCAAGAGACTGCCTGATCCAAGGGCCACAGGCAGCAGAGCTGGGACTCCAGCCCCAGCTCTGGCTATTAGCACATCTTCTGGTGAGATGGGATGGTTCTCGGACACAAACTTGCACCCATGGGCTCAGGGTCTCTGCTGTGCTCTATGATGTTCTGTGGCCATGGGCATGGACATCTGTTGAGAGGAGGAGAGGCCAGCCGGCCCCTAGGGAACTGGGATGTGCTCTTTCCATGTCCCTGGGTGGAGAGGTGGGACTCTGCAGTTAAAAATGGTCCTGAAAGGAGATCTGAAGGCCACCGCTTCATGTGCAGACATATTCGTGCCTCACTGCAGTCTTCCTTTTAGTGTAACCTCTCCTATCTTCTATCCGGACTTAAAAGGCCCCATCTTTACTCAGTGACATACTGGCAGGCAAGTTCCCCCGAGATTCTTGGATCCCAGGATATCTCTGCACCTGACTACCTGCATCCAGGCCCCATGGACACCCTGGCCCGAGGCCTCTGCCCACCTGTTCCTGGCCCAGAGAGAGAACTGGAAGGCCTGAGTGAGATTAGAACAGAGATAGCTGTGAGTCCACTCCAGATTTTAAAATCCTTCTTGATTCCAAGGAGGCAGGAACAGCTTCTAGTGGCTGCAGGACAAGACCTCGGCTCCATCCTACTTGGCTGTCTCAGTATGTTTCTCTTTGTGTTCCTGTCCTCCAGCCCGTTCTCCATTCTGGGCAGTCTGGGATGGGTACACTGCCTCAGCTGAGCTTCATCACAGAGAGCATCGGTGCTCATCTCCAGACACTGGAGTGGTGGGACTTTTGTTGTCATTTTCCTGCGTGGAATTTTGTATTTCCTAAGCTAACTGCTTGGATAATGTATTATTTTTATAATTGTAGAAAAGTAAAATGTATTTAAAACCAAAAAAATAATAATATAGAACAGTTATGAGGGTCAGATCAGATCAGATCAGGTCAGTCGCTCAGTCGTGTCCGACTCTTTGCGACCCCATTAATCGCAGCACGCCAGGCCTCCCTGTCCATCACCAACTCCGAGTTCACTTAGACTCATGTCCATCGAGTCAGTGATGCCATCCAGCCATCTCATCCTCTGTCGTCCCCTTCTCCTCTTGCCCCCAATCCCTCCCAGCATCAGAGTCTTTTCCAATGAGTCAACTCTTCGCATGAGGTGGCCAAAGTACTAGAGTTTCATCTTTAGCATCATTCCTTCCAAAGAAATCCCAAGGCTCATCTCCTTCATAATGGACTGGTTGGATCTCCTTGCAGTCCAAGGGACTATCAAGAGTCTTCTCGAACACCACAGTTCAAAAGCATCAATTCTTCGGCGCTCAGCCTTCTTCACAGTCCAACTCTCACATCCATACATGACCACAGGAAAAATCATAGCCCTGACTAGATGAAACTTTGTTGGCAAAGTAATGTCTCTGCTTTTCAATATGCCATCTAGGTTGGTCATAACTTTCCTTCCAAGGAGTAAGCGTCTTTTAATTTCATGGCTGCAGTCACCATCTGCAGTGATTTTGGAGCCCAGAAAAATAAAGTCTGACACTGTTTCCACTGTTTCCCCATCTATTTCCCATGAAGTGATGGGGCTGGATGCCATGATCTTTGTTTTCTGAATGTTGAGCTTTAAGCCAACTTTTTCACTCTCCACTTTCACCTTCATCAAGAGGCTTTTTAGTTCCTCTTCACTTTCTGCCATAAGGGTGGTGTTATCTGCATATCTGAGGTTATTGATATTTCTCCCAGCAATCTTGATTCCAGCTTGTGTTTCTTCCTGTCCAGCGTTTCTCATGATGTACTCTGCATATAAGTTAAATAAGCAGGGTGACAATATACAGCCTTGACGTACTCCTTTTCCTATTTGGAACCAGTCTGTTGTTCCATGTCCAGTTCTAACTGTTATATAGTGTATAAATAGAAAAATGGACCTAATATTAGGGTTTGGAGAATGCCCATATTTAGGATTTGGGGATAAAAAGGGTAAGCCAATGAAAACTGAAAAGAACCATCAGAGAGTTTGGTGTCACTTTGCATTATGCAAACTGCAGATATTTCATTGTCTTAAGGCATAGCTCTTGCTCTAACAATGTTGGTAAAAATCATGTATTTAGGGCTTAGTTTTTAACAATCCTATCATTATGCACAAAATTGGCTACATTTTCTCTAGTAGGTTAAGCATATATTTCCGCTATGTATACATTCGTCTTTCCACTCCCTTACTATTTTTCATGCCAGCATTTTTTTCCCCCTCTGAATTATTTTCCTAGAGGAGACAACTATTTTTTTTTTTTTGAAGGCAAACAAGTATAGCATTTTTGCTTAATTATCCTATTCACCAAATAAATAGAAGCATCTCTCTTTATTTTAAAAATATTTAAGATAGTATTTTCTTTTTCTAAATAATTCTTGAAAAAAATTTGCAGATATGTAGGCTTTGAAGTAAGTGTGAAGTAAGTAAGTAGGCTTAGGCACAGTTTCCCAAAGTCAAGTCCAAGAAACATCAGTTTATTCAATTGCTAATTATGTTCTGCAACAAAAGTCTTCTTAGCTAAATAGATTGGGAAATCTACATGCAGCACACTCTCCAGGGCTTTCAATGTGTGGACACCAGAATAAGTACTTACCTACTTTTGCTGGCTTTTATAATCTTATTTACTTCTCCAGGGGTTTTACTTTGTAGGAGAAAATAGGTCTCCCTCCTTGATTTTTACTATTTTAGAAAGCATACTTCTGCATTGTTTTACAAGTCAAAGTTGATTTTAAATAAAAGTGTAAGTATGGTTTATTTCCTTATACAGTTCTTCAGGGCTTATGATTATGTGGGAAAATGTTCATTTTTTTTTTTTTTTACTCTTTGAAGATTAGAATTATCCATAAAATTGCAGAACAATTACCATAAAGTACCTTTTATATTCAAAAGTAATTTTATTTTCACCCAGTGGGATGGCATAGTGTGGGAAATAAATAAAACTTGTTGCTTATACACTTCTAAATGCTTTGGTTTGCTTCCGGAGGATCTATCTAAGGGAGGACTTGAGATTTTAGGAAGACACAGATTCCTATTACTCGAAAAACAGTGGCAACAGCCACTGTATTATTTCTCCCTATCCTCTATTTTAGTAACCTCTTTGTGGGTGAAACAAAATGAAAATTATATGAGTAAATAGTATATTTATTCGCTTGAAATAATATTAGTTTTTCCTTAAAAGTGTGCTACAACTATAAATGATTAGGATACCTTGATAGTATACAAATTAAGGTATCACATACAGAATTTTCATTATTGCTATTTTGTCTATGGACCTCTTTAAGATGGGCTGAAGTGAAACAAACAAAAAAAATAACAGTTACATTTTTATTTCTTACAGATTGTTATGTTGATAGACACACCTTATGCTTTATGCCCCCAAAGGATAAAACTGAGAGCAATGGATGAAAGAGGAAGACAGAATACAATTCAACATTTAAAAAAAAAGCAATTCTCTAATAGTCAGCAGTGTCCATGTACTATGTATGGGTTGGTGAGTTCTTCCCAGTTATTTAAGGAATTCATGTAAAGGCTGAGTTATCACTTGTTAAGAATATCAATGCATTAAGCACAAATAGCCTTTAAGGTTTTTTTTAATATATATAACATATATTAATATATGGGATCCTAAGATTTATAAATTATTTTTAATATACATTTATTTATTTTAATTGGAGGTTAATTACTTTATAATATTGTATTGGTTTTGCCATACATCAACATGAATCCACCACAGGTATACACGTGTTCCCCATCCTGAATCCCCCTCCCACCTCCCTCCCCATACCATCCCTCTGGGTAGTCCCAGTGCACCAGCCACAAGCAACCAGTATCATGCATCAAACTTGGACTGGTGATTCATTTCATATAGGATATTAAACATGTTTCAATGCCATTCTCCCAAATCATCCCACCCTCTCCCTCTCCCACAGAGTCCAAAAGACTGTTCTATACATCTGTGTCTCTTTTGCTCTCTCACATACAGGGTTATTGTGACCATCTTTCTAAATTCCATATATATGCGTTAGTATACTGTATTGGTGTTTTTCTTTCTGGTTTACTTCACTCTGTATAATAGGCTCCAGGTTCATCCACCTCATTAGAACTGATTCAAATCTATTCCTTTTAATGGCTGAGTAACACTCCATTGTGTATATGTACCACAGCTTTCTTATCAATTAATCTGCTGATGGGCATCTAGGTTGCTTCCGTGTCCTGGCTACTATAAACAGTGCTGCGATGAACATTGGGGTACAAGTGTCTCTTTCCCTTCTGGTTTCCTCAGTGTGTATGCCCAGCAGTGGGATTGCGGGGTCATAAGGCAGTTCTATTTCCAGTTTTTTAAGGAATCTCCACACTGTTCTCCATAGTGGCTGTACTAGTTTGCATTCCCACCAACAGTGTAAGAGGGTTCCCTTTTCTCCACACCCTCTCAATCATTTATTGCTTGTAGACTTTTGGATGGTAGCCTTTCTGACTGGCGTGAAATGGTACCTCATTGTGGTTTTGATTTACATTTCTCTGATAATGAGTGATGTTGAGCATCTTTTCATATGTTTGTAGCCATCTGTATGTCTTCTTTGGAGAAATGTCTGTTTAGTTCTTTGGCCCATTTTTTTGATTGGGTCGTTTATTTTTCTCGAATTGAGCTGCAGTGGTTGCTTGTATATTTTTGAGATTAGTTGTTTGTCAGTTGCTTCATTTGCTATTATTTTCTCCCATTCTGAAGGCTGTCTTTTCACCTTGCTTATAGTTTCCTTTGTTGTGCAGAAGCTTTTAAGTTTAATTAGGTCCCATTTGTTTATTTTTGTTTGCTTTCATTTCCAATATTCTGGGAGGTGGGTCATATAGGATCCTGCTGTGATTTGTTCTCCAACTATAAAACTTTCCTCAGTTTCTGGTCTTATGTTTAGATCTTTAATCCATTTTGAGTTTATATTTGTGTATGGTGTTAGAAAGTGTTCTAGTTTCATTCTTTTACAAGTGGTTGCCCAGTTTTCCCAGCATCACTTGTTGAAGAGATTGTCTTTAATCCATTGTGTATTTCTCAAGTGCACACAGAACCTTCTCCAGGACAGATCACATCCTGGGACATAAATTTAGCCTTGAAAAATTAAAAAAAAAAAATCAAATCTTTCCAAGCATCTTTTCTGACCACAATGCAGTAAGATTAGATCTCAATTACAGGAGAAAAACTATTAAAAATTCCAACATATGGAGGATGAACAACACGCTGCTGAATAACCAACAAATCACAGAAGAAATCAAAAAAGAAATCAAAGTATTGATAGAAATGAATTAAAATGAAAACACAACAACCCCAAACCTGTGGGACACTGTAAAAGCAGTGCTAAGGGGAAAGTTCATAGCAATACAGGCATACCTCAAGAAACAAGAAAAAAGTCAAATAAATAACCTAACTCTACACCTAAAGCAACTAGAAAAGGAAGAAATGAAGAACCCCAGGGTTAGTAGAAGGAAAGAAATCTTAAAAATTAGGGCAGAAATAAATGCAAAAGAAACAAAAGAAACCATAGCAAAAATCAACAAAGCCAAAAGCTGGTTCTTTGTAAGGATAAATAAAATTGACAAACCATTAGCTAGACTCATCAAGAAACAAAGGGAGAAAAGTCAAATCAATAAAATTAGAAATGAAAATGGAGAGATCACAACAGACAACACAGAAATACAAAGGATCATAAGAGACTACTATCAACAATTATATGCCAATAAAATGGACAATGTGGAAGAAATGGACAAATTCTTAGAAAAGTACAACTTTCCAAAACTGGACCAGGAAGAAATAGAAAATCTTAACCGACCCATCACAAGCACGGAAATTGAAACTGTAATCAGAAATCTTCCAGCAAACAAAAGCCCAGGTCCAGACGGCTTCACAGCTGAATTCTACCAAATATTTAGAGAAGAGCTAACACCTATCCTAATTGCAGAGGAAGGTAAACTTCCAAACTTCATATGAGGCCACCATCACCCTAATACCAAAACCTGACAAAGATGCCACAAAAAGAAAACTACAGGCCAATATCACTGATGAACATAATTGCAGAAATCCTTAACAAAATTCTAGCAGTCAGAATCCAACAACACATTAAAAAGATCATACACCATGACCAAGTGGGCTTTATCCCAGGGATGCAAGGATTCTTCAATATCTGCAAATCAATGTAATACACCACATTAACAAATTGAAAAATGAAAGCCATATGATTATCTCAATAGATGCAGAGAAAGCCTTTGCCAAAATTCAACATTCATTTATGATAAAAAAAAATCTCCAGAAAGCAGGAATAGAAGGAGCATACCCTGAGAAGAAAACTGGAAATGGAGGAATCAACCTGCCTGACTTCAGGCTGTACTACAAAGCCACAGTCATCAAGACAGTATGGTATTGGCACAAAGACAGAAGTATAGATCAATGGAACAAAATACAAAGCCCAGAGATAAATCCACGCACCTATGGACACCTTATCTTTGACGAAGGAGGCAGGAATACACAAGATGTATAAATTAAAATTATTACTAGCAGCATTAGCTATATTCTCCTAAATATATTTTGTATGTTTTATTTGAAAAAGTAATACATACACAGAATATAAAATGTCATGTATACATATATTTATATATGTTTTCTATGAATAACTTTTTTGTCACATGTGTATTTAATCATATGAATTAATTAAACTTTGAATATATTTCAGTTTTATAGCAGTTTCAGGTTCACAGAAATATCAAGCAGAAGGTAAAGAGACATCACACATACTCCTTGCTAATCTGTGGAGTTGTGCAATTGTCACTACAATCAAGTTTGAGGACACGTATTTCACCTCCCAAATTTCTCTCAGGCTCATTTGAAATCAATTCCAACTCCCATTTCCAATCCAGTTACTGTTCTGCTTCAGTGTCTAAAGATTTGCCTTTTATAGAAATTTTATGTAAATAAGGTCATGCAAGAAACATTCTTTTGTATGTCTTCTTTCAATTTCAATATATTTCTAAGTTTCACCTATATTGTACATATACTAGTAGTTTGCTTCCTTTTTATTGCTAAACAGTATTCCACTATATAAAATCACATTTTGTTTATCCAAATTTTGAATTATGTCCATTTTACAGCTACTATGAATAATGCTTCCATGAATATACAAGATTTTGCATTAGTATATGTTCTTATTTATTAGCATATGGTTGACTTACAAAATTAAATTAGTTTTAATTATATAACATAGTGGTTCAATATTTTTATAGATTATGTTACATTTAAAGTTATTGCAAAATAATGGCTATATTCCATTTGCTATACTATCAACCTTGTATCTTACTTATCTTACACATAGTAGGTTGTTCCTCTTAATTCCATACTCCTCTTTTAACGGTCTCCCATTCCTCTTCCACTAGTTTGTCCTCTATATGTGTGGGTCTCTTTCTGTTTTGTAATATTTCTTGATTTGTTTCTCTTCATAAATTTCTCATATAGTTGAAAAATTACAATATTTGTAATTTTTGTTTGACAGATTTCACTAAGCAAAATACTCTCAAGGTCAATCCATTTTATTTCAAATTCCTCACATATGCAGATGATACCACTCTAATGGCAGAAAGGGAAGAGGAACTAAAGAGCCTCTTGATAAGGGTGAAAGAGGAGAATGAAAAAGCTGGTTTTAAACACAACATTCAAAAAAATAAGATTATGGCATCTGGTTCCATCACTTCATGACAAATAGAAGGGGGAAAAGTGGAAGCAGTAATAGGTTTTATTTGCTTGGGCTGCAAAATCATTATAGATGGTGACAGCAGCCATGAAATTAAAAGACGGTTGCTCAATGGAAGACAAGTTATGACAAGCCTAGGCAGTATATTAAAAGGCATAGACATTACTTTGCCAATGAAGGTCCGTCTAGTCAAAGCTATGGTTTTGCCAATCGTCATGTATGGATGGGAGAGTTGGACCATAAAAAAGGCTGAGCACTGAAGAATTGATGCTTTCTAAGTGTGGTGTTGAAGAAGACCCTTGAGAGTCCCTTGGACAGAAAGAGGGTCAAACCATTCACTCCTAAAGGAAATCAGTCCTGATTATTCATTGGAAGGACTGATGCTGAAGTTGAAGCTCCAATACTTTGGCTGTCTGATGTGAAGAGCCAGCTCATTAGAAAAGATCCTGGTGCTGAGAGAGATTGAAGGCAGGAGGAGAAGGGGGTGACAGAGGGTGATATGGTTAGATGGTATCACCAACTCAATGGACAAGAGTTTGAGCCAATTCTGCGAGATGGTGAAGGACAGGGAATCCTGGCATGCTGCAGTCCATGGGGTCACAAAGAGTTGAACGTGACTGAGCAACTGAATAACAGCAACAATGATGGTTCTACTTTTAGTTCTTTCAAAGAACCTACATATTTTTTTGTGTGACCTCACCAATTTACGTTCACACCAACAGTGTACTGGGGTTTCCTTTCTCCACGTCCTCATCAACACTTGTTATCTGTGGTCATACTGAGGATTGCTATTCTACTAGGTGTGAGGTGATATCTCATTTTGATTTTAATTTGCACTTCCTGGTGATATTCAGTGCTGAAGATCTTTTCATGTGCTTTTTGGCCAGCCATTGTATGTCTTCCTTAGAAAACGTCTGTTGAAATCTTCTGTCAATTTTTAATAGTTACTTAAAATTATGAATTGTATGTTGTTGTTCAGTTGCTCAGTTTTGTCCAGCTCTTTGCATATTGTATGAGCTCTTTATATATTTTGGATGTTAACTCCCTGATAGACATATCATTTGCACATGTTTTCTCTTATTCAGTAGGTTGTCTTTTCATTAGATGCATTTTATTTATTTTGTTTTTGTTTCCTTTGTCCAAAGAGGAAGATCAAAAAATATTGCTGACTTATGACAGAATTCTGTCTATACTTTTGCCTGGGAGTTTTATGGTTTTTAGTCTTACATTTAGGTTTTTAATCCATTTTTAGTTTCTTTTTGTATGTGATGTAAGTAAATGTTATAATTTCATTCTTTTACATGTAGTTGTTGAGTTTTCTCAGCACTACTTATTGAAGAGACTTTTTTCCCCATTGTATACTTTTGTTTCCTTTATCATAGTAATCTATAAGTGCATGAGTTTACTTCTGGGGTCTCTGTTCTTTTCAGTTGATTCATATTTCTGTTTTTGTGCCAGGACCATAATGCTTTATTTACTATAGCTTGTAATATCGTCTGAAATTAAGTAGCATGACACTTTTTTTCCCTCCAGATTGCTTAGGCTATTCATCATCTTTGTGATACCATAAAAGTTTTAGGACTATTTGATCTAGTTCTTTGGAACAAATTGCATTAAACCTGTAGATTGTATAGTATCTGTGTTTTAATATTAATTCTTACAATCCATGAGTATGGGATATCTTTCCATTTCTTTGAATCTTCCCCAGTTTACTTCATCAATATTTTATAGTTTTCAGAGTATAGGTTTTTTGTTTCCTTGGTTTTTATTACTAGGTGTTTTATTCTTCTTGATGCAATTTTAAACAAAGTTGTGTACTTCCTTTCTCTTTCTGAAAGTTCATTATTCTATAGAAAATGAATAGATTTCTGTATGAATCTTGTATCCTGAAACTTAACTTAATTCATTCATTAATTCTGGTAGATTTTTGGTGGTGACTTTAAGGTCTTCTATAATATAGCATCATGTAATTTGCAAATATGGACAGTTTCACTTCTTCCCTTGAATACATCTTCTTATTTTGGAGGGTATGTACTTTGGAATATAATTGATGAATCACATGTCAAATTTATGAATAACTTTTTAAGGTATTGCCAAATAATTTCTGAAAAGGAGTGTTCTACTTTTAATTTTCACCAGCAATATATGTGCATTTCAGTTTCTCAATTTGCCTTATACTATATAGTTAGTCTTTTGGATCACAGTCCTTCTAGTGAGTTTGTAGATATATCTCTTTGTGATTTTTAATTTGTATTTCCTAGAACAAGTATGTTGAGTATCTTTTTATGCAATTATTATCCATTCATATAGTTTCTTTGATGAAGTCTGTTTCAAATGTTTTGAACATTATATTAAGTATTTTAAAGATTTTATTTTTAACACTTTATTTTACAATAAAATTTCATGGAAAGTATATAAATTTTCCATAACTGCCCCTGCTCTTACAAACATTTACTTTCCTCCATTTTCAACATATCCCTCCATAGTTGTAGATTTTTTTTATGATTGATAAACCTATACTGATACACCATTTTCACCCAAAGTCCACAGTTAGTGTTAGGTTTCATTCTTGATGTTGTACATTCTAAGACTCTGGACAAACTTTTAATGGAGTGTATTCATCCTAATATTCAATAGCATCATACAGAGAATTTCCACTGTTTTAAAAATCTTCTGTTCCACCTATTCATCATGCTTGCCCTATCCCTATCTCCTGGAAAGCATTTGTCTTTTTTATGCTTTCATTGTTTTGCATTTTTCAGATGTAATATTTTGCATTAATACAATGTGAAGCTTTTTTCTGATTAGCTTCTTTCACTAAGTACTATGCATTGATACTTCTATATCTTTTCATGGCTTGAAAGTCAAATTCCTTTTAGTGCTAAATAATATTCTATTTTCTGGATGTTTCACAGTTTATTTATCCATTCATCTTCTGGAGAACATGTTGGTTTCTTCCTAGTTTGGGAAATTTTAAATAAGGCTGCTGTAAACATTTTGCTCAGGTTTTGTGTGAACATAAGTTTTCAGCTCCTTTGGGTAAATACCAAAGAGAGTGATAGCTGGATCATATGGCTAGAGTATATTTAGTGTTGTAAGAAACCATCAAACTGTCTTCTGAAGAACTGTGTGATTTTGCATCCCCACACACACTGAATGATAATTCCTGTTACTCTACATCCTAGTCAACTTTTGAAGTCATTAGTGTTCCTCATTTTGACTATTCTCATAAATGGTTAGTGGTATTTTGTTATCATTTAATTGACATTTCACTGATGACAAATGATCATCATACATCATGGCAAACATCCTCTTCCAACAACATGAGACAACTCTACACATGGACATCATCAGATGGTCAATAGCAAAAGCAGATATATTAAATGTTTTGCAACTGAAGATGGAAAAACTCTATAAAGTCAGCAAAAACAAGACTGGGAGATGACTGTGGCTCAGATCATGAACTCCTTATTGCCAAATTCAGACTGAAATTGAAGAAAGTAGGAAAAGCCACTAGACTATTTGGTATGACCTAAATCAAACCCTTATGAATATGCAGTGGAAGTGACAAGTAGATTCAAGAGACTAGATCTGCTGCCCAGAGTGCCTGAAGAACTATGGACAGAAGTTCAAGACATTATACAGGAGGCAGTGATCAAGACCATCCCCAAGAAAAGGAAATGTAAAAAGGCAAAATGATTGTCTGAAGAGGCCTTACAAATAGCTGAGTAAAGAACAGAAGCTAAACGAAAAGGAGACAAGGAAGCATATCCATCTGAATGCAGAGTTTCAAAGAATAGCAAGGAGAATGAAAATGAAAACACAACAACCCAAAACCTATGGGACTCAGTAAAATCAGTGCTAATTGGTTCATAGCAAGACAAGCCTACATCAAGAAATAGGAGAGAAATCAAATAAATAACCTAACTCTACAACTAAAGCAACTAGAAAAAGAAGAGTTGGACTGAAGAAAGCTGAGTGCTGAAGAATTGATGCTTTTGAACTGTTGTGTTGGAGAAGACTCTTGAGAGTCCCTTGGACTGCAAGGAAATCCAACCAGTCCATTCTAAAGGAGATCAACCCTGGGTGTTCATTGGAAGGACTGATGCTAAAGCTGAAACTCCAGTACTTTGGCCACCTCATGCGAATATTTGACTCATTGGAAAAGACTCTGATGCTGGGAGGTATTGGGGAAAGGAGGAGAAGGGGACGACAGAGGATGAGATGGTTGGATGGCATCACTGACTCTATGTACATGAGTCTGGGTGAACTCTGGGAGTTGGTAATGGACAGAGAGGCCTGGCGTGCTGCAAATCATGGTGGCACAAAGAGTAGGACACATCTGAGCGACTGAACTGAATTGAACTGAACTGAACTCCTTGTAGTCTAGGACTGGGAATAGGACCTTGTTCTTCTGGCCAGTCTCTCTTAGTTAACATCAAAATAAGGGGCTGCTTGAAGCCTCATAACTGGAGTATGGCCCCAAGGGACCTCAGAAAGGCCCTCTCAAGGAGAGAGGTAGGACACTGAGGCACAACTAAAAAGACATGTGAGATCAACCACTGCTCAAATTGGCAAGTGAGACACCCAAGAATGTAATGGGTGCAAGGCTTTCCATTGACACCAGTCACAATACAGCTTTTGGAGGAAAAATGTCCAACATGAGAGATTAAGAGAGGGTAAGTGTCTCCTGTATCAATTAAAAAATCAATTTTCTTACCTGTCATGTCAGGCACTACCTGGGGCTCCTCATTGGAGATAGATGTCTCATTGAGTGGAGATACCAGAATCCCTAGACCAACAGAGCTCGTTATGGCAATCTTGGGCCTGGTGGCCAGTTGACTTGTGTTTGTAAAATTCCCCCTTGTCAGTCCTACCTCCAGATGGATAGTTGGAGTTTCTTGGTAGCTGGACTTTCTTGCTGCCCTTGGGTTTCCCGGAGATCAAAAGGCATGTCTGACAGCAATGGCTATCAGTTTTGCATGAGTGCTGGCCTGTCTTTTCTCACATTGGGATTCTCTCTTCCTCCTGAGCTTGGTCTCAATTATTAAACACCTCAAAGGCCACATCAAAGAAGTGGGGCACAGGCATTTATAGGCCAAACTGTAACTTTTGGAGTTTCCACCTAATACCAAAGGTGGACTGGCTAATAATGTGCTGTGCCAGCAGGGACTGACCTTCGGAAGTGGAGGGATCTATATTGGTATGTTTCTTAAGTGCCTTCACAAACCATCTATGAATTTTCTTTTTCTTCTTGGGTTACTCCTTTAAACTTTTCACTTTTTCACCCCTTCTGAAACACATTGGATCATGTGCTTCCTGGCTTTTATTCCCTCCCTACTGTTATAATTCCAAAAGGGTTCGTGATTTGGGACTGTATCCTCACCTATAACAAAATATTCTGCTTGGTCTCTGGCAAGCTGGTCAGTGTGAACCCTGTGCTGCTATCCAGATTTTCTGTTTTTTTCTCAGGAGTAGAGCAGGTAGGTATAACTACTTGGACATCCTTCCAAGTTAAATCATAGACCAGAATGAGAGCATGGAACACTTCAGCAAACTTACTAGAGTCTTCAGAAAATCAACCCAGTTTCTGTTTGCATTGGGATAAGTCAGTTAAAGAGAAAGGCACATGTTGCCATTTGTCTCTTCCCTTGTTCTTTAGTCACTAAGTCGTGTGAGACTCTGTGACTCCATGGGCTGCAGCACACCAGGCCTCCCAGAAGCTCTGGAGAAGTGGGAATGTCATCATGAGTAGGAGAAGCTGGGTTTCTGTCCTGAGAGATGGGAGAGCTTAGAGCTTAGATGGGAGAGCTGTCCAACATCTAAAATGTTGGGAGAGTTTTCTAGTTCCCCAAGTTTTGAATTATAATAGCCAGATAGGGTAGGATTTTCATAAAGGACCATGAAGCCTGAACATAGGTAGTCTCACTCCACCTTCCCATCCTGTGGCAATAAAGATCCAATTGCAGAATGGTATTATAATTTAGAAAACTGTTTTCAGGACATTTTTCTCCAACTTATACAAAGGCCAGGCACTTCTATAATAGATTTAAATTTCTTTTTTAACCTTCCAATTAAAAAAAAAATCCAATTCTTAAGGATACACTCCAGAAATGTTTGTTCTGGCTTGGTGGGAGATCTTTCCATGTTGAGCAACCTACAACTGAGAACAAGAGAGTGCTCCAAGAATGAAATCCAGTGTCCTAGAAACATTTACCAGGAATCTCAAACCTAAAGGGATTCAGGTTCTCCCCCAAATTCCCTTTGAACCTGATGGGGTTTCAAGCATCCTGTACTCTCACATCAATTTCTGGCCAGGCACTTGTGGCCCCTGTGATACATTATGCAGGACACCCAGCCCAGCATGGCCAAAGAAGGGCCTTTGAATCAGTATATACCAGTTGCCAGGACTTTCCTCAGTAGGGACTCCTTGTCTATAGAGTTTATGTCCTATGATAAGTTTCCATATGCAACTGTGCATCTATAAGGTATATGTCTGGGTATCAGCCAGATAGGCTGTCCATAACAGTATGTAGGCTGACAAGGCCCAAAGTTAATAGGGTCTGATGGATGCAAAGAACCCTTGGAGAAATTGGAGTTGGGCACTATGAAATATGGCACCAGATTCAAGGCTCAAGGTCAGCCTTCCAAGAAATTCTTATAGTAGATTTCTGGGCATTTAATGAGGTGAGAGACTAGACAGCAGAAGAACCCAAAATCCTTTTCTCTATCTTGCTGACAACTAAGATAGAATTGGGAATCATCTGATGAATTCATCTAATACAGATAGAACAAATTTGACAGTGGCGGGGACAGAGTTTAGAAATGGTATCTAAGAAATCTTTCCCTAAAAGGGTGCAGAGATAAGAATTGAGAAAGAGAGCTTGTTGTGCAAGTAAAGTGGGAAAGAAAAGTGTAATGGAATGTTCCACATGGAACAGTGAGAGAGGTAGAGCAAGAGTAAGAGAATGAGAGAGAGAGAGAGACTCCTTGACCAAATGCATGATAGGAAATTGCATTTCCATCATTTCCCAGAGGACAGTGTCAACTGTCCCCCAAGAGTTATTTGAATCTGCCTGACCTGGAGAATTTCCCTGCCACCTCCATTGTTGTTGGGGGGAGCCATAATGCTGCAAGGAGACAGAGGTTATGTGCTGTGTGTCTTGAAAAACAAACAACAACAACAACAACAAAAAAAAAAGCAAAGGGGAGAGCCAGAGAAAGAAAGCAAGAGCAAAAGTCAGGGGCTTTAAACTGCAGGTGGGCAGTCCCTGGTTTACCTTGGCTTCCCAAATTCTCAGGCTTTGGCACCACTCTGAATTTTATTTTAAATTATCTGTGTTATAGTATAACAACTTTAAAAGATTAAAGATTATACTTTGGCTTATAAATCATTTTACTATGTAAATTTTCACTCTTCATATATAACATGCACAAAGAGAAGAAATTTCTTATAAACTGATCTCCTAAATAGTGTATAAATTTCTTAGTTTCAAATGGTTGATAATCTTTGATGTTTCTGCATGCTGTGCACTGGAGAAGTATGCAGACATTTTAATATGATGGAAAATACTAATTTTTCTTTAAAAAATTGGCAGCAATATGAGTCAAAAACATGATAAAAGATCATAATCTATTTCTAAATGTTTTGCATTTTAATATGGTTAAAGTTAAGGCAATAAGTGATTTTAGATATTTCCCCTTGAGCTACAATCGTTCAGTCGTGTCAAACTTTTTGCGACCCCATGAACTATCAGGCTCCATCAGGCTGACTATCAGGCAGCCTATCAGGCTCCGCCGTCCATGGGATTTTACAGGTAAGAGTGCTAGAGTGGATTGCCATTTCCTTCTCCAGGGGATCTTCCCAACCGAGGAGTCGAACCCTGGTCTCCTGCATTGCAGGCAGATGCTTTACTGTCTGATCCACCAGAGAGAGCATCTTTAATCCTTCCCCTTGAGCTACATAGTTCTTTTCATATGTAATTATTATCTGAGTGTGTTAAATAATGCTATGGTTCCCACAGCTGTATACACATCTATAAATCATTAATGAGGCAGTTAACTGAAGCAAAACTATAAGAGATTTTCATTGCCCATCAGAGTCCTGCTTTAACTGACTTCTAATTATTTACAATTAATTTTTCCTTTTGTATTAATGATTGCAAATAATTTAGGATTCTCTCATTTACACAGAAATTAGAAGTTGTCTACTCATCAAAAGTTTTTCTTTTTTTTTTGTCTTCTATGTAACAAAATTTTCAGTGACCACTATGGAGCCTGAGGAGATATTTTTTACTAGATTAAACCCCATCTCACTTTCCATTCATACCCTTGCTATTTGTCTCCCTCCCACCTAAAATGGGAAAATAAAATTTTGGGGAGTCCAGAAAGGGAAAGAAAACTCTTTTGCCCCCAAATGGGATAAGGATAATGAGCCCAGTGATAGATACTTTGGGAAAAACATTTACTGATTATGGTTTGAAGGACTGTCTTTATTTCATTTTATTTATAATTGGAGGGTAATTACACTGTTATTTTGAATTTTGTCATACAGCAACACAAATCAGCCATAAGTATACTTAAATCCCCTCACTCTTGAACTTCCTTCCCCTCTTCCACCCCGTTTTACCCTTCTAGGTTGTCACAGAGAACTGATTTGAGTTCCTTGTGTCATATAGCAAATTCCCACTGGCTATCTATTTTATGTATGATAATGTATATGTTTCTTTTTTTTTTTTTTTAAATGTTCAACTTACTTTTTTTTTTTTAATTCTGAGGCTACTTTTATTTTTTTTTAATTTTTTTTCCAACTACAATTTTATTTTATTTTTAAACTTTACAAAATTGTATTAGTTTTGCCAAATATAAAAATGAATTCACCACATGTGTTCCTCATCCTGAACCCTCCTCCCTCCTCCCTCCCCATACCAACCCTCTGCATCGTCCCAGTGCACTAGCCCCAAGCATCCAGTATCGTGCATTGAACCTGGACTGGCAACTCATTTCATACATGACATTTTACATGTTTCAATGCCATTCTCCCAAATCTTCCAACCCTCTCCCTCTCCAACAGAGTCCATAAGACTGTTCTATACATCAGTGTCTCTTTTGCTGTCTCGTACACAGGGTTATTGTTACCATCTTTCTAAATTCCATATATATGCGTTAGTATACTGTATTGGTGTTTTTCTTTCTGGTTTACTTCATTCTGTATAATAGGCTCCAGTTTCATCCACCTCATTAGAACTCATTCAAATGTATTCTTTTTAATGGCTGAGTAATACTACATTGTGTATATGTCCCATAGCTTTCTTATCCATTCATCTGCGGATGGACATCTAGGTTGCTTCCATGTCCTAGCTATTATAAACAGTGCTGCAATGAACATTGGGGTACACGTATCTCTTTCCCTTCTGGTTTCTTCAGTGTGTATGCCCAGCAGTGGGATTGTTGGATAATAAGGCAGTTCTATTTCCAGTTTTTTTAAGGAATCTCCACACTGTTCTCCATAGTGGCTGTACTAGTTTGCATTCCCACCAACAGTATAAGAGAGTTCCCTTTTCTCCACACCCTCTCCAGGATTTTTGACTTGTAGACTTTTGGATCGCAGCCATTCTGACTGGTGTGAAATGGTACCTTTTAGTGGTTTTGATGTGCATTTCTCTGATAATGAGTGATGTTGAGCATCTTTTCATGTGTTTGTTAGCCATCTGTATATATATATTCTTTGGAGAAATGTCTATTTAGTTCTTTGGCCCATTTTTTGATTGAGTCATTTATTTTTCTGGTCATTCCAAGCATCTTTTCTGACCACAATGCAGTAAGATTAGATTTCAATTGCAGGAGAAAAACTATTAAAAATTCCAACATATGGAGGCTGAAAAACATGCTGCTGAATAACCAACAAATCACAGAAGAAATCAAAAAAGAAGTCAAAATTTGCATAGAAATGAATGAAAATGAAAACACAATAACCCAAAACCTGTGGGACACTGTGAAACAGTCCTCAGGGGAAAGTTCATAGCAATATAGGCATACCTCAAGAAACAAGAAAAAAGTCAAATAAATAACCTAACCCTACACCTAAAGCAACTAGAAAAGGAAGAAATAAAGAACCCCAGAGTTAGTAGAAGGAAAAAACTTAAACATTAGAACAGAAATAAATGCAAAAGAAACAAAAGAGACCATAGCAAAAATCAACAAAGCCAACAGCTGGTTCTTTGAAAGGAAAAATAAAATTGACAAACCATTAGCCAGACTCATCAAGAAACAAAGGGAGAAAAGTCAAATCAATAAAATTAGAAATGAAAATGGAGAGATCACAACAGACAACACAGAAATACAAAGGATCATAAGAGACTACTATCAACAATTATATGCCAATAAAATGGACAACGTGGAAGAAATGGACAAATTCTTAGAAAAGTACAACTTTCCAAAACTGGACCAGGAAGAAATAGAAAATCTTAACAGACCCATCACAAGCACGGAAATTGAAACTGTAATCAGAAATCTTCCAGCAAACAAAAGCCCAGGTCCAGATGGCTTCACAGCTGAATTCTACCAAAAATTTAGAGAAGAGCTAACACCTATCCTACTCAAACTCTTCTAGAAAATTGCAGAGGAAGATAAACTTCCAAACTCATTCTATGAGGCCACCATCACCCTAATACCAAAACCTGGCAAAGATCCCACAAAAAAAGAAAACTACTGGCCAATATCACTGATGAACATAGATGCAAAAATCCTTAACAAAATTCTAGCAATCAGAATCCAACAACACATTAAAAAGATCATACACCATGACCAAGTGGGTTTTATCCTAGGGATGCAAGGATTCTTCAATATCCACAAATCGATCAATGTAATACACCACATTAACAAATTGAAAAATAAAAACCATATGATTATCTCAATAGATGCAGAGAAAGCCTTTGACAAAATTCAACACCCATTTATGATGAAAACTCTCCAGAAAGCAGGAATAGAAGGAACATACCTCAACATAATAAAAGCTATATATGACAAACCCACAGCAGACATTATCCTCAATGGTGAAAAATTGAAAGCATTTCCTCTAAAGTCAGGAACAAGACAAGGGTGCCCACTTTCACCATTACTATTCAACATAGTTTTGGAAGTTTTGGCCACAGCAATCAGAGCAGAAAAAGAAATAAAAGCAATCCAAATTGGAAAAGAAGAAATAAAACTCTCACTATTTGCAGATGACATGATCCTCTACATAGAAAACCCTAAAGACTCCACCAGAAAATTACTAGAACTAATCAATGATTATAGTAAAGTTGCAGGATATAAAATCAACACACAGAAATCCGTTGCATTCCTATACACTAATAATGAGAAAACAGAAAGAGAAATTAAGGAAACAATTTCATTCATCATTGCAATGGAAAGAATAAAATACTTAGGAATATATCTACCTAAAGAAACTAAAGACCTATATATAGAAAACTATAAAACACTGGTGAAAGAAATCAAAGAGGACACTAATAGATGGAGAAATATACCATGTTCATGGATTGGAAGAATCAATATAGTGAAAATGAGTATACTACCCAAAGCAATTTATAGATTCAATGCAATCCCTATCAAGCTACCAACAGTATTCTTCACAGAGCTAGAACAAATAATTTCACAATTTGTATGGAAATACAAAAAACCTTGAATAGCCAAAGCGATCTTGAGAAAGAACAATGTATATGTTTCAATGCAACTCTCTCAAATCATCCCACACTCTTCCCCAAATTTGTCCACAAATCTGTTCTCTGTCTGTGTCTTCATTGGTGCCTGCAAATAGGTTCATCAGTACCATTTTTCTAGATTCTGTGTATATGTGTTAATATACAATATTAGTTTTTCTCTTTTTTTACTTACTTCACTTTGTATAATAAGCTCTAGGTTAATTGACCTAATTAGAACTGACTCAAATGCATTCCTTTTTATAGCTGAGTAATATTCCATTGTATATGCATACAGTTTATTTTTCCATTCATCAGTCAATGGACATCTAGGTTGCTTACATCTTCTAGCTGTTGTAAATAATTCTTCAATGAACATTGTTGTACAGGTTTCTTTTTGAATTATGTTTTTTTTTTCCTGCACTGTAGTGGGATTATTGAATCCTGTAATCTCCATATCGTTTCCATAGTGGTTGTATCAATTTACATTCCCACCAACAATGCAAGAGGACTCCCTTTCCTCTACAACCTATTCAGCATTTATCATTGGTAGAATTTTGATGATGGTCATTCTGACCAGTGCAAAGTGATACCACCTTATAGTTTTGATTTACATTTATCAGAGACCAAATTTCCAACATCTCCTGGATCATTGAAAAAGCAAGAGAGTTCCAGAAAATATCTGTTTCTGCTTTATTGACTATGCCAAAGCCTTTGACTGTGTGGATCACAATAAACAGTGGAAAATTCTGAAAGAGATGGGAATACTAGACCACCTGACCTGCCTCTTGAGAAATTTGTATGCAGGTCAGGAAGCAACAGTTAGAACTGGACATGGAACAACAGACTGGTTCCAAATAGGAAAAGGAATACATCAAGGCTGTATATTGTCACCCTGCTTATTTAACTTCTATGCAGAGTACATCATGAGAAACGCTGGGCTGGAAGAATCACAAGCTGGAATGAAGATTGACGGGAGAAATATCAATAACCTCAGATATGCAGATGACACCAGCCTTCTGGCAGAAAGTGAATAGGAACTAAAAAGCCTCTTAATGAAGGTGAAAGAGGAGAGTGAAAAAGTTGGCTTAAAACTCAACATTCAGAAAACAAAGATCATGGCATCTGGCCCCATCACTTCATGGGAAATAGATGGTGAAAGATTGGAAACAGTGTCAGACTTTATTTTTTTAAGCTCCAAAATCACTGCAAATGGTGATTGCAGCCATGATATTAAAAGACGCTTACTCCTTGGAAAAAAAATTATGAACAACCTAGATAGCATATTGAAAAGCAGAGACATTACTTTTCCAACAAAGTACCGTCTAGTCAAGGCTATGGTTTTTCCTGTGGTCATGTATGGATGTGAGAGTTGGACTGTGAAGAAAGCTGAGTGCCGAAGAATTGATGCTTTTGAACTGTGGTGTTGGAGAAGACTCTTGAGAGTCCCTTGGACTGCAAGGAAATCCAACCAGTCCATTCTGAAGGAGATGAGCCCTGCGATTTCTTTGGAAGGAATGATGCTAAAGCTGAAAGTCCAGTGCTTTGGCCACTTCATGCGAAGAGTTGACTCATTGGAAAAGACTCTGATGCTGGGAGGGATTGGGGGCAGAAGGAGAAGGGGATGACAGAGGATGAGATGGCTGGATGGCATCACTGACTCGATGGACGTGAGTCTGAGTGAACTCTGGGTGTTGGTGATGGACAGGGTGCCCTGGCATGCTGTGATGCATGGGATCGCAAAAAGTCAGACACGACTGAGCGACTGAACTGAACTGAATAATGAGTGACGTTGAGCATCTTTTCATGTGTTTATTAGCCATTGCTATGCCTTCTTTGAAAAAATGTGCTTAGGTATTCTTCCAACTTTTTGATTGGGTTCTTGGTTTTTCTAATATTGAGCTGCATGAGCTGCTAATACATGTTGGAGATTAACCCTTTTGTAATTTGTCTCATTTGATATCATTTATTCCCATTCTGAGGGTTGTTTTCTTACCTTGTTTACAGTTTTCTTTGATGAGCAAAAACTTCTAGGTTTAATTAGGTCGTGCTTTATTTTTGTTTTTATTTTCATCATTCTATGAGGTGGATCAAAGAGGATCTTGCTGTGATTTATGTCAAGGAGGGTGCTGCCTATGTTTGCCTCTAGGAGCTCTATAGTTTCTGGCCTTACATTTAATTCTTTAGTGCAGTTTGAGTTTATTTTTGTGTAGGTTGTTAGCAAGTGTTCTACCTTCATTCTTTTACATGTAACTATCCAGGTTTCTCAGCATCACTTATTGAAGAGGCTGTCTTATTCTCCGTTACATATTCTAGCCTCTTTTTTTCAAAAATGTTTCCCATAGGTCCATGAGTTCATCTCTGGGCCATCTATCTTGTTCCATTGGTCTATATTTCTGTTTTTGTGTCAGTTCCATACTGTCTTGATGACTGTAGCTTTGTAGTATAGTCTGAAGTCATGGAGTTTGATTTCTCCAGCTCTGTTTTTATTTCTTTAGATTGTTTTGGCTACTCAGGGTCTTCTTGGATTGATCCCTTCTTCATCATGTAGTATCCATCCTTATCTGTTTTACATCATTTTCTTTTAGATTCCACATAAAAGGGATGTCATAAGGTATTTCTACTTCTCTGTCTGATTTGCTTCACCCCATATACCACTTTCTAGGCCCATCCCTGTTGCTGCACATGGCATTATTTCATTCTATTTAATTACTGAGTAATATTTCATTGTATATACTTACCACATCTTCTTTATGCATTCTTCTACCAATGGATATTTAGGTTGCTTCCATGTCTTGGCTATTATAAATAGTATGCAACAATGAACACTGAGTGCATGTATCCTCTTGGATCATGTTTTTCACCAGATATATGCAAAGAAGTGGGATTTCAGTATCTTATGGTAACTCTATTTTTAGATTTTTTAAAGGAATCTCCATACTGTTCTTCACAGTGACACGACAAATTTACTTCCTGTCCAAAAGTGTAAGATGGTTCTTTCTTCTGACACTCTCTCCAGCTTTTATTGTTTGTGGATTTTTTGATGAAAGCCATTTTGGCTGATGTGAGGTGATATATTATTGTAATTTTGATTTGCATTTCTCTACTAATTAGCTATGATGAACATCTTTTTGTGTGCCTATTGGCCATCTGTATTTCTTCTTTGGAGAAATGTCTATTCAGGCTTTCTGCTCATCTTTTGAGTGTTATTTTGATGTTGTTAAGCGGGAGTTGGTACTGGACAGGGAGGCCTGGCGTGCTGCGATTCATGGGGTTGCAAAGAGTCGGAAACGACTGAGCGACTGAACTGAACTGAAGCATCTTAAATTGTAAATTTTGGAGATTAATCCCTTACCTGTCACATCATTTGCAAATATTTTCTCCCAATCTGTGTGCTGTCTTTTCATTTCATTTAGTGTTTCCTTTGCTGTGCAAAAACTTTTGAGTTTAATAGGTCTCATTTGTTTATTTTTGCTTTTATTTCCATTATTCTGGGAGATGGATCAAAAAAGATGTTGCTGTGATTTATGTCAGAGTGTGTTTAGCCTGTTTTCCACTAAGAGCATTATAGTGTCTGGTCTCAGATTTAGGTCTTCAATTCATTTTTAACTTTTTTTTTTTCTGAATTTTATTTTATTTTTTTTAAATTTTATTTTATTTTTAAACTTTACATAATTGTATTAGTTTTGCCAAATATCAAAATGAATCCGCCACAGGTATACATGTGTTCCCTATCCTGAACCCTCCTCCCTCCCCATACCATCCCTCTGGGTCGTCCCAGTGCACTAGCCCCAAGCATCCAGTATCGTGCATTGAACCTGGACTGGCAACTCCTTTCTTACATGATATTTTACATGTTTCAATGTCATTCTCCCAAATCTTCCCACCCTCTCCCTCTCCCACAGAGTCCATAAGACTATTCTATACATCAGTGTCTCTTTTGCTGTCTCGTACACCGGGTTATTGTTACCATCTTTCTAAATTCCATATATATGCGTTAGTATACTGTATTTATGTTTTTCCTTCTGGCTTACTTCACTCTGTATAATAGGCTCCAGTTTCATCCACCTCATTAGAACTGACTCAAATGTATTCTTTTTAATGGCTGAGTAATACTCCATTGTGTATATGTACTATAAATGACCCAATCAAAAAATGGGCCAAATAACTATATAGACATTTCTCCAAAGAAGACATACAGATGGCTAACAAACACATGAAAAGATGCTCAACATCACTCATTATCAGAGAAATTCAAATCAAAACCACTATGAGGTACCATTTCACACCAGTCAGATGGCTGCGATCCAAAAGTCTACAAATAATAAATGCTGGAGAGGGTGTGGAGAAAAGGGAACCCTCTTACACTGTTGGTGGGAATGCAAACTAGTACAGCCACTATGGAGAACAGTGTGGAGATTCCTTAAAAAACTGGAAATAGAACTGCCTTATGATCCAGCAATCCCACTGCTAGGCATACACAGTGAGGAAACCAGAAGGGAAAGAGACACATGTACCCCAATGTTCATCGCAGCACTGTTTATAATAGCCAGGACATGGAAGCAACCTAGATGGCCATCAGCAGATGAATGGATAAGAAAGCTATGGTACATTTTTAACTTTTTTGTATTTGGAGTTAAAGAATGATTTAATTTCATTTTTTTTTCCCATTTGAATGTCCAGTGTTCCCAGCACCATTTGTTGAAGAGACTCTCTTTCTAACATTCTGTAGTCTTGCTTGTTTTGTCATAGATTAATTAACCATAGGTGCATGGGCTTATTTCTGGCTTTTATATCCTGTTCCATTTATGTATACTTCTATTTTTGTGCTAGTGCTGGAAAATTCTGAAAAAGATGGGAATATCAGACCACCTTACCTGCCTCTTGAGAAACATGCATGCAGGTCAGGAAGCAACAATTAGAACTGGACATGGAACAACAGACTGGTTCCAAATAGGAAAAGGAGGACGTCAAGGCTGTATATTGTCACCTTGCTTATTTAACTTCTATGCAGAGTACATCATGAGAAATGTTGGGCTGGAAGAAGCACAAGCTGGAATCAAGATTGCTGGGAGAAATATTAATAACCTCAGAAATGCAGATGCCACCACCCTTATGGCAGAAAGTGAAGAGGAACTAAAAAGCCTCTTGATGAAAGTGAAAGAGGAGAGTGAAAAAGTTGGCTTAAAACTCAACATTCAGAAAATGAAGATCATGGCATCTTGTCCCATCACTTCTAGGCAAATAGATGGGGAAACAGTGGAAACAGTGTCAGACTAATTTTTTGGGCTCCAAAATCACAGCAGATGGTGATTGCAGCCATGAAATTAAAAGACGCTTACTCTTTGGAAGGAAAGTTACTACCAACCCAGATAGCATACTCAAAAGCAGAGATATTACTTTGCAAAGAAAGGTCCGTCTAGTCAAGGCTATAGTTTTTCCTGTGGTCATGTATGGATGTGACAGTTGGACTGTGAAGAAATCTGAACGCCGAAGAACTGATGCTTTTGAACTGTGGTGTTGGAGAAGACTCTTGAGAGTCCCTTGGACTGCAAAGAGATCCAATCAGTCCATGCTAAAGGAGATCAGTCCTGGGTGTTCATTGGAAGGACTGATGCTGAAGCTGAAACTCCAAGACTTTGGCCACCTCATGCAAAGAGTTGACTCATTGGAAAAGCCCCTGATGCTGAGAGGGATTAGGGGCAGGAGGAAAAGGGGACGACAGAGGATGAGATGGCTTGATGGCATCACCGACTCGATGGACATGAATTTGAGTGAACTCTGGGAGTTGGTGATTAACAGGGAGGCCTGGCATGCTATGATTCATGGTGTTGCAAAGAGTTGGACACGACTGAGTGACTGAACTGAATTGAACTGAACTGTACTGTTTTGATGACTGTAACTTTGTAATATAGGTTGAAGTCTGCGACTTTATCCAGCTCCATTTTTCTTTCTCAATATTGAGTTGGTTATTCAGTGTCTTTTATGTCAACATACAAATTCTGATATTTTTTTGTTGTTGTTCTGATTCTTTGAAAACGTCCATTGGTAATTTGATAAGGGTTGCATTGTATTTGCAGATTTCCTCCAGTAGTATAGTCATTTTAACAATTTTTATTCTTCCTATCCAAGAACATGGTATATTTGTCCATCTGTTTATGTCTTCTTTAATTTCTTTCTTTAATATCTTATAGTTTTTGAAGCAAAGTGTCTTTTGTCTCCTTAGGGAGGCTTATTTCTAAGTGTTTTATTCTTTTTGATGTGATGGTAAATGGAATTGTTTTCTGAATTTCTCTTTCTGATCTTTTGTCATTGGTGTATAGAGATGTAACATATTTATGTTTATTAATTTTTTAATTTGCAACTTTGTTAAATTAATTGATGAGTTCTAGTAGCTTTTTGGTGGCATCTTTAGGATCTTCTATGTAGAATATCACATCTTCTGCAAAGAGTGACAGTTTAATTTCTTCATTTCCAATTTGAATTCCTTTTTCTTCTTTTTATTCTCTGATTGCTGTATCTAGGACTTCCAAAATTATGTTGAATAAAAGTGGTGAATGTGGATATTCTTGTCTTGTTCCTCATCTTAGAGTGAATGTTTTCACCACTGAGTATGATACTAGCTAGAAGTTTGTTGTATATGGCCTTTATCACATTGAGGCATTCATCCTCCATAACCACTTTCTGGAGAGTTTTTTTTTTTTTTTTTTTTTTTAATAGTAAATGGGTGGTGGACGTTTGTTGTATATGGCCTTTATCACATTGAGGCATTCATCCTCCATAACCACTTTCTGGAGAGTTTTTTTTTTTTTTTTTTTTTAAATAATAAATGGGTGGTGGACTTTGTCAAAAGCTGTTTCTACTTCTATTGAGATTATCATATTGTCTTTATTCCTCAATATCCTGACGTGGTGTATCACACTGATTGTTTTGTGGATGTTGAAATATCCTTGCCTCTGTGGTATGAATCCCACTTGATCACGGTGTATGATCTTTTTAATGTATTGTCCAATATGGATTGCTATTATTTTGTTGAGGACTTCTGCATCTATATTCATCAATGATATTGGTCTGTAATTTTCTTTTTTTTGTGTGGTATCTTGGTATCAGGGTGATGGTGGCCTCATAAAATGAGTTTGGAAATTTTCTTTATATAATTTTTTGGAACTGTTTCAGAATTATAGGTGTTAACTCTTCCCTAAATATTTGATAAAATTCACCTGTGAAGTCATCA
The DNA here is from genome assembly GCF_055505025.1 of Bos grunniens. Lineage (NCBI taxonomy): Eukaryota > Metazoa > Chordata > Mammalia > Artiodactyla > Bovidae > Bos > Bos grunniens. The sequence goes on along the minus strand of NC_141194.1, from coordinate 78,149,696 downwards.
GGTTAATCACTGTTTCAATTTCCGTGCTTGTGATTGGTCTGTTCATTTTTCTTATTTCTTCTGGGTTCAGTTTAGGGGGACTATACCTTTCTAAGAATTTTTCTCATTTTTTCCAAGTTTTTTATTGTATTGGCATGCAGTTGTTCATAATAGTCTCTTACGACCCTTGGTATTTCTGTGGAGTCAGTTGTAATTTTCCTTTTTCATTTTTAATTTTATTGATTTGGTTAATCTCTCTTTTTCCATGATGAATCTAGCTAAGAGTGTATCAATTTTGCTTTTTTCTTTTTAAGGAATCAGCTTTTAGTTTCATTGCTCTTTGCAACTGTTTTCTTTATTTCATTTATTTCTTCTCTGATCTTTATTCTTTCTTTCTTTCTACTAACGTTAGGTTTTGCTTGTTCTTCTTTCTCTAGTTGTTTTAGGTATAAGATTAGGTACTTTAATTTAGATTTTCTTGTTTTCTTCTTGGATTGATCCACTGATCATTATGTACTATCCTTATTTGTTTCTTATAACAGTCTTCATTTTAAAGTCTATTTTGTCTGATATGATAATTGTTATTCAAACTTTCTTATGATTTCCAATTCAGTGGAATAGGTTCTCCCATCCCCTTTCTTTCAGTATGTAAATGTCCCTAGGTATGAGACGGGTCTCTTCTAAATAACATGTATATGAGTCTTATTTTTGTACCCACCTAGCCAGTCTATCCCTTTTATTTGGTGCATTTAATCCATTTACACTTAAGGTAAGATGTACGATCCTATTACCATATTCTTAATTGTTTGAAGTTTATTTTTTGTAGATTTTTTTTTCTTGCTCTTGTGTTTCCTTGCCTAGAGAAGTTCCTTTAGCATTTGTTGCAAAGCTGGTTTAGTGATGCTGAATTCTGTTAGCTTTTGCTCATCTGTAAAGCTTTTGATTGCTCCATTAAATCTTAGTGAGGGTCTTACTGGGTACAGTATTCCTGATTGTAGGTTCTTCCCTTTAATAGCATTGAATATATCATGCCATTACCTTCTGGCTTATAGAATTTCTGTTGAGAAATGACCTTTAACTGTATGAGGATTTCCTTGAATGTTACTTGGTGCTTTTTCCTTTGCTGCTTATACACCTTCTTTGTGTTTAATTTCTGTCAGTTGATTACTATATGTCTCAGTATGTTTCTCCTTGGGTTTATCATGTATGGGACTCTCTGAACTTGAGTCAATATTTCCTCCCCCATATTAGGGAAATTTTCAACTATAATGTCTTCAAAATTTTCTCAGAACTTTTCTTTTTCTCTTCTTCTGGGATCCCTATAATGTTGATTCATTTACTATTGTCCCAGTAGTCTCCGAGACTATCCTTAATTGTTTTCATTCTTTTCTCTTTATTTTGTTTTTCAGTTTATTTCCACCATTCTATCTTCCAGCTCACTTATCTGTTCTGCCTCAGTTATTTTGCTATTGTTTTCTTCCAGAGTATTTTTAATTTTAGTAATTTTGTTGTTCATCATTGTTTGTTTATACTTTACTTCTTCTAGGTATTTGTTAAATGTGTTAAATGATTTTTGCATTTTCTCCATTCTAATTTTTGAGATTCATGTTTCACCTTTAATATCATTTCTCTAAATTATTTTTCAGATTGTTTGCCTATTTCCTTTTCATTTATTTGATCTTGTGGGTTTTTACCTTGTTCCTTCATCTGCTCCATATTTCTCTTTTTATTTTGTCTAACTTAATATGCTTGAAATCTCCTTTCCCCAGACTATAAGGTCAAGCAAGTTTTCTCTTGCTTTTGGTGTCTGCCCCATGGGTGGGGTTGGTACAGTGGGCTCTGTAGGCTTCATGTTGGAAAGGACTTGTGCCTGCATTATAGTGGGAGGAAGTAAGCTTCTTTTACCTCTGATGGGTGGGTTTTGTTTTGTTTTGTTTTGTTTGTTTATGGACTTCTGTGGGAAGCCTGTCTGCTGATGATTGGGTTTTTGTTGTTGTTGTTGTTGTTGTTTGAGTGAGGTGTCCTGTAGTAGGTGCTGCCAGTAGTTTAATGGTGCTGGATCTTGGATACAGGTGGTGCCCTTCTTGGAAGTTCTCACTAATAAATATTCTCTGAGGCCAGGCGTTCTCTGGTAGTATATTGTCCTGGACTCAGCGCTCTCACCCCAGAGGCTCAAGCTCAATCTATCACCAAGGAACCAAGATACCTTAAGCCATTTGTTATAGCAATAAAGGTGATTAAAACAAGCAAACCAAAACAAGAAACAAATAACGACCCCAAGACAAATGGTAAATGCAAAATCAGACAAATAAAAACAAAAATAAAGGAACATGCACACATACGAAACCAAAACAATTCACAGAAAACAAAGTATACAAGACAGTAACCTGGAGAGAAAAGAAAGCCAAAAATAATATCAATAATTAAAAGAAAACTATCTAAAAGTGAAAAGTGAAAGTGTTAATCACTCAGTCATGTCTGACTCTTTGCAACTCCATGATCTGTAGCCTGCCATACCCTTCTGTCCATGGAATTCCCCAGGAAAGAATATTGGAGTAAGTAGCCATTCCCTTCTCAAGATGATCTTTCCAACCCAGGGATCAAACCCGGGTCTCCCACATTGCAGGCAGATTCTTTACCATCTAAACCACTATGGAAGCCCTTTTAAAACTAAAACAGAAAACAAGACCAAAGCAGAGTGCCAACTGAAGAATAAAGCAAAGAACACACACACACACACACACACAAACACAAAAAATCAAAGTTAAATTAAAAAATATTTATATATACTAGGTGAAAATAACAAGAAGAAAAGAACAACAACCAAAACAAGGGAAAAAAAAAAAGAGAGAACATAGTACTAAAGAAAGCCAACATAAATGTAGAAATATTTAAATGAAATAAAAAGTATGATTTACAGACAACACAGAAATACAAAGGATCATAAGAGACTACTATCAACAATTATATGCCAATAAAATGGACAATGTGGAAGAAATGGACAAATTCTTAGAAAAGTACAACTTTCCAAAACTGGACCTGGAAGAAATAGAAAATCTTAACAGACCCATCACAAGCACGGAAATTGAAACTGTAATCAGAAATCTTCCAGCAAACAAAAGCCCAGGTCCAGATGGCTTCACAGCTGAATTCTACCAAAAATTTAGAGAAGAGCTAACACCTATCCTACTCAAACTCTTCCACAAAATTGCAGAGGAAGGTAAACTTCCAAACTCATTCTATGAGGCCACCATCACCCTAATACCAAAACCTGACAAAGATCCCACAAAAAAAGAAAACTACAGGCCAATATCACTGATGAACATAGATGCAAAAATCCTTAACAAAATTCTAGCAATCAGAATCCAACAACACATTAAAAAGATCATATACCATGACCAAGTGGGCTTTATCCCAGGGATGCAAGGATTCTTCAATATCCACAAATCGATCAATGTAATACACCACATTAACAAATTGAAAAATAAAAACCATATGATTATCTCAATAGATGCAGAGAAAGCCTTTGACAAAATTCAACACCCATTTATGATGAAAACTCTCCAGAAAGCAGGAATAGAAGGAACATACCTCAACATAATAAAAGCTATATATGACAAACCCACAGCAAACATTATCCTCAATGGTGAAAAATTGGAAGCATTTCCTCTAAAGTCAGGAACAAGACAAGGGTGTGCACTTTTACCATTACTATTCAACATAGTTTTGGAAGTTTTGGCCACAGCAATCAGAGCAGAAAAAGAAATAAAAGCAATCTAAATTGGAAAAGACAAAGTAAAACTCTCACTGTTTGCAGATGACATGATCCTCTACATAGAAAACCCTAAAGACTCCACCAGAAAATTACTAGAACTAATCAATGATTATAGTAAAGTTGCAGGATATAAAATCAACACACAGAAATCCCTTGCATTCCTATACACTAATAATGAGAAAACAGAAAGAGAAATTAAGGAAACAATTCCATTCACCATTGCAACAGAAAGAATAAAATACTTAGGAATATATCTACCTAAAGAAACTAAAGACCTATATATAGAAAACTATAAAACACTGGTGAAAGAAATCAAAGAGGACACTAATAGATGGAGAAATATACCATGTTCATGGATTGGAAGAATCAGTATAGTGAAAATGAGTATACTACCCAAAGCAATGTATATATTCAATGCAATCCCTATCAAGCTACCAATGGTATTCTTCACAAAGCTAGAACAAATAATTTCACAATTTGTATGGAAATACAAAAAACCTCGATTAGCCAAAGCTATCTTGAGAAAGAAGAATGGAACTGGAGGAATCAACCTACCTGACTTCAGGCTCTACTACAAAGCCACAGTCATCAAGACAGTATGGTACTGGCACAAAGACAAAAATATAGATCAATGGAACAAAATAGAAAGCCCAGAGATAAATCCACGCACATATGGACACCTTATCTTTGACAAAGGAGGCAAGAATATTCAATGGATTAAAGACAATCTGTTTAACAAGTGGTGCTGGGAAAACTGGTCAACCACTTGTAAAAGAATGAAACTAGAACACTTTCTAACACCTTACACAAAAATAAACTCAAAATGGATTAAAGATCTAAACATAAGACCAGAAACTATAAAACTCTTAGAGGAGAACATAGGCAAAACACTCTCTGACATACATCACAGCAGGATCCTCTATGACCCACCTCCCGAATATTGGAAAAAAAAAAAGCAAAAATAAACAAATGGGACCTAATTAAACTTAAAAGCTTGTGCACAACAAAGTAAACTATTAGCAAGGTGAAAAGACAGCCTTTGGAATGGGAGAATATAATAGCAAGTGAAGCAACTGACAAACAACTAATCTCAAAAATATAGAAGCAACTCCTACAGCTCAACTCCAGAAAAATAAATGATCCAATCAAAAAACGGGCCAAAGAACTAAATAGTCATTTCTCCAAAGAAGATATACAGATGGCTAACAAACACATGAAAAGATGCTCAACATCACTCATTATCAGAGAAATGCACATCAAAACCACTATGAGGTACCATTTCACACCAGTCAGAATGGCTGCGAACCAAAAGTCTACAAGCAATAAATGCTGGAGAGGGTGTGGAGAAAAGGGAACCCTCTTACACTGTTGGTGGGAATGCAAACTAGTACAGCCACTATGGAGAACAGTGTGGAGATTCCTTAAAAAACTGGAAATAGAACTGCCTTATGATCCAGCAATCCCACTGCTGGGCATACACACTGAGGAAACCAGAAGGGAAAGAGACACGTGTACCCCAATGTTCATCGCAGCACTGTTTATAATAGCCAAGACATGGAAGCAACCTAGATGCCCATCAGCAGATGCATGGATAAGAAAGCAATGGTACATATACACAATGGAGTATTACTCAGCCATTAAAAAGAATTAATTTGAATCAGTTCTAATGAGGTGGATGAAACTGGAGCCTATTATACAGAGTGAAGTAAGCCAGAAAGAACAACACCAATACAGTATACTAATGCATATATATGGAATTTAGGAAGATGGTAACAATAACCCTGCATACGAGACAGCAAAAGAGACATTGATGTATAGAACAGTCTTATGGACTCTGTGGGAGAGGGAGAGGGTGGGAAGATTTGGGAGAATGGCATTGAAATATGTATAATATCATATATGAAATGAGTCGCCAGTCCAGGTTTGATGCATGATACTGGATGCTTGGGCCTGGTGCACTGGGAGGACGCAGAGGGATGGTATGGGGAGGGAGGAGGTAGGCGGGTTCAGGATGGGGAACACATGTATACCTGTGGCAGATTCATTTCGATAGTTTAAAAATAAAATAAAATTAAAAAATAAAAAAAAGAAAATAGAGGGAATGAGAAGGAAAAAAATAAAAAATAAAATATTTCTCAGAAGCCTAAATAAAGATGATAATAATAATATTGATAATAACAAACAACCACAGCAACATAGAGGAAACAAAGAGAAAAAAATCCAGACAAAACCAACTACAGAATGAATCAAAATATAAGAAGAATAATAAATTATTTTTCTCAGGTCTCAGCTTTCAGTGTACTTTCCCCTGCTATAAGTGAAAGCCTCCCACCTCCCTAGGAGGCCCTCTAAAACTCAGGAGGTGGTGCTGGTCTCTGGACCTGCCATGGGGATAGTTTAGACTCTAATCTAGCCTTGCTTTTGCTTGTCCTTGCCTCCCATGTCCACAGATGCCAAAGTTATGGCATCCCCCCCACCATGGGATGACTTATTGCCTTTTTATATATTCCATGGATACAGTGTTTATTTAATTGATTATGTGGATTTGATCTGCAGCTTATACAGCTTGTGGAAAGATTTTTGATTCTCTTCTTTAACTACTCTGCCCCTGGAGCTCAATTGTGGTTTTATCCCCACCTCTGCATGTGGGTCATCCACAGGAGTTTTCTCCTGAGGCTGCCCTGGAGGTCTTGAGTCTGCCCTAGTGAGGGTCTCACATGGGGATGGCTCAGCTGCTTGGATTGTGGGAACCCTAGGGGCTCTAAGTGTGCAGGGATGCTGGCCACCATGGACTTAAGACATATTGCACATTTAGATTTTCTTTTCTAGCCTCTGACTACTCTGCCCAGTGAGGACTGAGCACGGAGGTAGCAAGGCTTCTTGATTCACAGAGACCCCAGTGGTGACAGGCATGCAGTGAAACCAATAGCCATGGGCGCAGAAGATATGGCACTATTAGAATCCTTTTCTAGCCTCTGAAGCTGTCAAAAGAAGGACCTTGACTGCTCATTTTCTATTGCTCAGCACAACATACACTCAAAGGGCATCCCTCACTCGATCTTCTCTATTGGCCAGCTGCCCACAGCAGCATTTGGGGAGACAAACCTAGACAGCACATTAAAAAGCAGAGACATCACTTTGCCAATAGAGCTGCACATAGTCAAAGCAATGGTTTTCCCTTTAGTCATATATGGATTTGAGACCTGGACCATAAAGAAGGCTGAGCACTGAAGGACTGATGCTTTTAAATTGTGCTGCTACTGCTAAGTTGCATCAGTCGTGTCCAACTCTGTGCAACCCCATAGATGGCAGCCCACCAGGCCCCGCCGTCCCTGGGATTCTCCAGGCAAGAACACTGGAGTGGGTTGCCATTTCCTTCCCCAATGCTCAAAAGTGAAAAGTGAAAGGGAAGTCGCTCAGTCGTGTCCCACTCTTAGCGACCCCATGGACTGCAGCCCACCAGGCTCCTCCATCCATGGGATTTTCCAGGCAAGAGTACTGGAGTGGGGTGCCATTGCCTTCTCTGGATTTAAATTGTGATGCTGGTGAATACTCTTGAGAGTACCTTGGACTGCAGGGAGATCAAACCAGTCAATCCTAAAAGAAATCAACCCTCAATGTTCATTGAAAGGACTGATGCTGAAGCTAAATTTCCAATACTTTAGCCACTAGATATGAAGAGCTAACTTATTGGAAAGACCTTGATACTGGGAAAGATTGAAGAAAAAGAAGGTGTCAGCATCAGAAAATGAGATGATTAGATAGTATACCCAACTCAATGGACATGAATTTGAGCAAACTTGGAGATACTGGAGGACAGGAGCTGGCATGCTGCAGTCCATAGGTTGAAAACAGCTGTACAGGACTTAGCAACTAAAGAACAACAACAAATAAATGAAATCTTATTCCTAAGTTTCTACCCATTTAAAATAAACTACTCAGTTGCTTCCCAACAAAATGGTGATTCCCACTTTATTGTCCCCAGCAGCTCTAGAATTCTTTTAGAAAATCTGATTAGTTGGACTTCCTCTTAGTTTAAGGATAGTGACTATTAACACAGATACAATTTCCTACGAAATTCTTGTGAACTATTTTCCTACATAAACATCAGCATTTAACAACCATCATGAATATCCAGATAGAGAGTTGTCTCTTTTCATTTTTTTTTTTGTATAATTTGCGATTCAGTTTAAAAAGAGTAAATATTTGAAACAACAGCAGTTTTCCTTCACTGGAGAAACATAAAAATATCACATTAAGTGGAACTGCTCTAGAAATATAAAACTGAAATAGATGGTCTTTGTCATTATTTCCCCGAAATTTCCAATTTTGTATCTTTCACTTGGACTCAGTAGTTTCTCTGTCTGCCGTATATGCATACTTATTTCCTTGTAAACTTCTCAGTATATTTTTTTTTTCTTTTACTAAGAGTAATAGCTATCATTATTACATTTTTTCATGGTAATATTATTTTAACAGAGACTTATGTACTAAATAATTTTTCCTTCCTTCATTGATCCTTAACTCATTCTTGCTCCTTGGACCACATTCCTTAATATGTTAAAGCACATATGTTCTTTTCTAAAATAAATTTATTTTCAATTGGAGAATAATTGTTTTAAAATGTGTTAGTTTCTGCCGTACATCAACATAAATCAGTGGAAGGTATACATATGTTCCTCCCTCTTGAAAATCCCTGCCAACTTCTATCCCACCCCTTGCCTGTAGATTTTTACAGATCACCAGTTGGAGTTCCCTGTATTATACAGCAAATTTCCACTTGCTCTCTATTCTACATATGGTAATATATATCTTTCAGTGGAACTCTCTCAAATCATCCCAGCCTATTCTTCCCCCACTGTGTCCACCAGTCTGTTCTATGTCTGTGTCTTCACTGCTGCCCTGCAAATATGTTCATCAGTACCATTTCTCTAGATTCTGTATATGTGTTAATATACAATATTGTTTTTTCTCTTTCTGACTTACTTCACTTTGTATAATAGGCTCTAGGCTCATCCACCTCATTAGAACTAACTCAAAGGTGTTCCTTTTTATGGCTGAATAATATTCCATTGTATATATGTATACATATATATATATATGTATATATATATACATATGGAATATTATGGAATATATATTACCACAGCTTCTTTACCCATTCATCTGTTGATGGACATCTAGGTTGCTTCCATGTCCTAGCTGTTGTAAATAATTCTGCAATGAAGATTGTTGTACAAGTGTTTTTTTTTTTTTTCCAAAATTTTATTTTATTTTATTTTTTAAAATTTTATTTTATTTTTAAACTTTACATAATTGTATTAGTTTTGCCAAGTATCAAAATGAATCCGCCACAGGTATACATGTGTTCCCCATCCCGAACCCTCCTCCCTCCTCCCTCCCCATACCATCCCTCTGGGTCGTCCCAGTGCTCTAGCCCCAAGCATCCAGTATCGTGCACCGAACCTGGACTGGCATCTTGTTTCATACATGATATTTTACATGTTTCAATTTTGGTTTCCTGGGGTATATGCCCAGTAGTGAGATTGTTGGAGATTGATGGATCATTTTATTCCTAATATTTTAAGGAATCTCCATACTGTTCTCCATAGTGGCTGTATCAATTCACATTCCCACCAACAATGCAAGAGTGTTCCCTTTTATCCACACCCTTTCCAGCATTTACTGTTAGTAAGTTTTTGATAATTGCCATTATGACTGGTGTGAAATGATACCTCACTGTAGTTTTAATTTGCCTCTCTCTAATAATGAACAATATTGAGTGTCTTTTCATATGTTTATTAACTATCTGTATGAATTATTTGGAGAAATGTATTTAGGTCTTCTGCCCTCTTTTTGATTGGGTTGTTGGATTTTCTGCTACTGAGCTGCATGAGCTGCTTATATATTTTGGAGATTAATCCTTTGTCAGTTGTTTAATTTGTTTTCATTTAATCCAATTTTGAGGGTTGTCCTTTCACCTTTTTACAGTTTCCTTTGCTGAGCAAAGTTTTTAAGTTTAATTAGGTCTTACTTCTTTATTTTTGTTTTTATTTCCATTATTCTAGGAGGTGGATCATAGAGGACCTTACTGAGATTTATGTTAAGGAATGTACTGTCTATGTTTGCCTCTAGGAGCTTTATAGTTTCTGGCCTAACATTAAAGTATGTGATGTATTTTGAGTTTATTTTTTGTGTATGGTGTTAGAAGGTATTCTAGTTTTCACTCTTTTACATGTAGCTCTCCAGTTTTTTTCCAGGACCACTTATTGAAGAGGCTGTTTTTTTCTCCATTGTATATTCTTCTATCCTTTATTATAGATAAGGTACCCATAGGTCAATAGGTTCATCTCTGGGCTTTCTATCCTGTTCCATTGGTCTATAATACTGTTTTTGTGTGGCACCATACTGTCTTGATGACTGCAGTTTTGTAGTATAGTCTGAAGTCAAGATGGTTGATTCCTTTAGCTCAATTTTATTTCTCTATATTGCTTTGGCTATTCAGGTTCTTTTATGTTTTCATACAAATTATGCAATTTTTTTCTGATATTGTGAAAAATGTTATTGATTATTTGATAGACACTGCATTGAATCTATAGATTGCTTTGGGTAATATGGTCATTTCCACAATATTGATTCTTCCAGTCCAAGAATATGGTGTGTCTCTCCATCTGCTTCTGTCATCTTTCATTCCTTTCATCACTGCCATATTCTTTTCTACACACAGCTCTTTTGTCTACTTAGGTTAGTTTATTCCTAAGTATTTCATTATTTTTGTTGCAACCGTGAATGGGATTAATTCCTTGATTTCTGTTTCTGCATTTTCGTTGTCAATGGATGGGAATATAATGAGCTTCTTTATATTAATTTTATATTCTGTGAGTTTACTATATTCATTGAGTAGCCATAGTAATTTCCTGGTGGCATCTTTAGGGTTTTCTATGTTTAGTATCATATTATCTGAAAACAGTGACAGTTGTACTTCTTCTTTCTATCTGAATTCCTTTTATTTCATTTTATTCTCATTTCTGTGGCAGCTGCTGCAGCTGCTGCTGCTGCTACTAAGTCTCTTCAGTGGTGTCCAAATCTGTGCGACCCCACAGATGGCAGCCCACCAGGCTCCCCCGTCGCTGGGATTCTCCAGGCAAGAACACTGGAGTGGGTTGCCATTTCCTTCTCCAATGCATGAAGTGAAAACTCAAAGTGAAGTCACTCAGTCATGTCCAACTCTGTGCGACCTCATAGACGGCAGCCCACCAGGCTCCTCTGTCCATGGGATTTTCCAGACAAGAGTACTGGAGTGGGGTGCCATTGCCTTCTCTGATTTCTGTGGCTAGTACTTCCAAAACTATGTTGAGTAATAGTGGCAAGATTGGGTGCCTTTGTCTTATCCCTTATCATAGAGGAAATGCTTTCAGTTTTTCACCATGAAGACTAATGCTTGCTGTGGGTTTGTTATGTATGGCCTTTATTATGTTGAGGTATGATCCTTCCATGCCTACATTTTCGACTTTTTATTATAAATGAGTGTTGAATTTTGTCAACAGTCTTCTCTGAATCTATTGAGATGATCTTAGGTTTTATCTTTCAATTTATTAATATGGTATATCACTTTGATCGATTTGTGTATTTTGAAGAATCCTACATTCTCAGACAAAGCCCACTTGATCATGATATATAATTATTTTAATGTGTTGTTAGATTATGTTTCCTAGAATTTTGTTGAGTATTTTTTTATCTATGGTCATCAGTGATAATAGCTTTCCTTGTCTTTTCTGTGGCATCTTTGTCTGATTTTGATATAAGGGTGATGTTGGCCTCATAGAATACGCGCAGATTTTTCCTTCCTCTGCAATTTTATGAAAATATTTGAGTGGTATAGGCATTAGCTCTTCCCTAAACTTTTGGTAGAGTCATGTGTGAAACCATCAGGTCCAGGACTTCTGCTGGTTATACGATATTTCATTACAGTTTTGATTTACGTGCTTGTGATTGGTCTGTTCATATTTTCTATTTCTTCCTGTGTCAGTTTGGGAAGGTTATAATTTTTTAAGAATTTGTCCATTTCATCCAGGTTGTCCATTTTAGAGGCATATAGTTGCTGATAGTAGTCTCTTATGTTCCTTTTAATTTCTACATTGTCTGTTGCAACTTCTCCTTTTTCATTTCCAATTTTATTGATTTGAGTCTTCTACCTTTTTGTCTTCATGAGACTGGATAATGGTTTGTCATTTTGTTTATCTCCTCAAGGCTTTCAGTTTTATTTATCTTTGCTAGTGTCTCCATTTCTTTTTCATTTATTCCTGCTCTGATCTTTATGATGGTTCCCTTCTACTAATTTTGAAGGGGTTGGAGGGTGGGGGTGAAGGCGAGGTTGTTCTTTTTCTAGTTGCTGCTGTCACTCCTTTCTAGTGTATTTTTAAAGTTATTGTGTTGTTCATTGCTGATTGTCTCTTCTTTATTTCTTCTAGGTCCTTGTTAAAAATCTGTTGTATCTTCTCAATTCCCATTTATTAGGTTGTTTAGTTGATGCTTTCATTTCTTGAAGTAGAATTCTATTGCTATAAACTTCCCTCTTAGCACTGCTTTTATTCATCCCGTAGGTTTGGAATTGCCATATTTTCATTTTCATTTGCTTTTAGGTATCTTTTATTTCTTCTTTGCTTTCTTTAGTGACCTCTTGGTTATTTAGAAATGTGTTGTTTATCCTCTTTGCATTCATGTTTTTGTAGTTTTTTTTTTTCTGTGTAGTTCATACCTAATCTTACAGCATCCTTGTCAAAAATATGCTTGAAATGATTTCTTTTTATTTTTTTTAATTTACCAAAGCTTGAGTTGTGACCCAAGATGTGATCTCTCCTGAAGAATGTTCTATTTGCACTTGCAAACAAAAATTAAGTGTTGTTTTTGTATAGAATGCCTTGTAGATATTAATCAGGTCCAACTGGTCCAATGTATCCTTTAGAGCTTGTGTTTTGTTATTTATTTTCTGTCTGGATGATCTTTTCATTGGTCTTAAAGTTCCCCTCTATTATTATGTTACTGCTGATTTCCTCTTTAATTGGTGTTACAAATGGCCTTGTGTATTGATTTGCTCCTATGTTGGGTGCATATATAATAGTTGTATCTTATTCTTGGATTAATCCTCTGATGATTATATAGTGTCCTTCCTTGTCTCTTTTGTGGTTTCATATAAATTTTAGAACACTTTTTTTGTTCTGTGAAAAATGATGAGTTTTTAAATAGAAACTATGTTAAATCTCTAGATTGTTTTGGGTGGTATGGACATTTTTTTAAGCTCATTGCTTTATTTAACTGTGCCAGGTCCTTTTTTTTTCCCTTAATTTATTTATTTTAATTAGAAGCTAATTACTTTACAAAATTGTATTGGTTTTGCCATACATCAACATGAATCCACCATGGGTGTACATGTGTTCCCCATCTTGAACCCCCCTCCCACCTCCTTCCCCATAGCATCCCTCTGGGTCATCCCAGTGCACCAGCCCCAAGCATCCTGTATTTTGCATCAAACCTGGACTGGCAATTCGTTTCTTAAATGATATTATACATGTTTCATGCCATTTTCCCAAATCATCTCCCCCTCCCTCTCCCACAGAGTCCAAAAGAGTTCTACATTTTCTAATACCATACACAAAAATAAACTCAAAATGGATTAAAGATCTAAACATAAGACCAGAAACTATAAAATTCTTGGTAACACAGGCAAAACACTCTCCGACATACATCACAGCAGGATCCTCTATGACCCACCTCCCAGAATATTGGAAATAAAAGCAAAAATAAACAAATGAGATCTAATTAAAATTAAAATCTTCTGCACAACAAAGGAAACTATAAGCAAGGTGAAAAGACAGCCTTCAGAATGGGGGGAATAATAGCAAATGAAACAACTGACAAACAACTAATCTCAAAAATATACAAGCAACTCCTGCAGCTCAATTCCAGAAAAATAAATGACCTAATCAAAAAATGGGCCAAAGAACTAAATAGACATTTCTCTAAAGAAGACAGAGATGGCTAACAAACACATGAAAAGATGCTCAACATCACTCATTGTCAGAGAAATGCAAATCAAAACCACAATGAGGTACCATTTCATGCCAGTCAGAATTGCTGCGATCCAAAAGTCTATAAGCAATAAATGCTGGAGAGGGTGTGGAGAAAAGGGAACCCTCTTACACTGTTGGTGGGAATGCAAACTAGTACAGCCACTCTGGAGAACAGTGTGGACATTACTTAAAAAACTGGAAATAGAACTGCCATACGACCCAGCAATCCCACTGCTGGGCATACACACTGAGGAAACCAGAATTCAAAGAGACACATGTACCCCAATGTTCATCGCAGCACTGTTTATCGTAGCCAAGACATGAAAGCAACCTAGATGCCCATCAGCAGATGCATGGATAAGAAAGCTGTGGTACATATACACAATGGAGTATTACTCAGCCATTAAAAAGAATACATTTGAATCAGTTCTAATGAGGTGGATGAAACTGGTGCCGATTATACAGAGTGAAGTAAGCCAGAAAGAAAAATACCAATACAGTATACTAACACATATATATGGAATTTAGAAAGGTGGTAACGATAACCCTGTATGTGAGACAGCAAGAGACACAGATGTGCCAGGTCTTAGTTGTGGCATTCAGAATATTGAGTCTTAGCTGCAGCAGGAGGGATCTTTGGTGGTGGCAAGAGGGATCTAGCTCCCTGACCAGGGATTAACCCCAGGCCCTCTGTATTGGGAGCATGGAGACTTTAGCTACTGGACCACCAGGGAAGTTTTTAGTATGGACATTTTAACAATGTTACTTCTTCTAATACAAGACCATTGAATATCTTTCCATTTATTTTTAGCATCCTCACTTTCCTTCATGAATGCTTTCTAGTTTCCAGAATATAGATCTTTTACATCCTTGGTTAAACTTATTCCTAGGGTTTGTTTTTGTTGTTGTTTACTTTACAATATTGTATTGGCTTTGCTATACATTGGCATGAATCCGCCATGGATTCATGTCTCGAACACATGGGTGTACATGTTTTCCCCATCCTGAATTCCCCTCCTACCTTCCTCCCCATCCCATCCCTCTGGGTCATCCCAGTGCACCAGCCCCGAGTACCCTGTATCATGCATCGAACCTGGACTGGAGATTTGTTTCACATATGATAATTTACATGTTCCAATGGCATTCTTCCATATCATCCCTCCCTTGCCCACTCCCACAGAGTCCAAAGACTGTTCTCTATATCTGTGTCTCTTTTGCTATCTTGCATACAGGGTTATTGTTACCATCTTTCTAAATTCCATATATATGCATTAGTACACTGTATTGATGTTTTATTTCTGTCTTACTTTACTCTATACAATAGGTTCCAGTTTCATCCACATTATTAGAACTGATTCAAATGTATTCTTTTTGATGGCTGATTAATATTCCATTGTATATATTTTTCTAAATGTAATTTCAAATGGGATTTTCTAAAATTTTTCATATCTGATATTTTAGTATTAGTGTATAGAAATGCAAGATTTCTGCATATTAATCTTGCATCCTCCTATCTTGATGAATTAATTTGTTTGTTCTAATCATTTTTGAGTGGAGTCTATAGGATTCCCAATATAAAGTGTCATGTCATCTGCAAATAGTGACAGTTTTACCTTTTCCCTTCTAATTTAGATACCATTTATTTATGTTTCCTTTCTGATTTCTATGTCTATGACTTCCAATACTATGTTAAATAAAATTGGCAAGACCCTTGCCTTGTCTTTGAATTTAGAGGGAAGACTTTCAGCTTTTCATGGATGAGTATTATGTTAGCTGTTGGGTTTTGGAGAAGGGCATGACAACCCATTTCACAGTATTCTTGCCTGAAGAATTCCATTAACAGAGGAACCTGGTGGGCTACAGTCCATGGTGTTGCAAGGAGTCATACATAATTGAAGCAACTTGGCATGCACACAGCATGTGGGTTTGTCTTAAGTGGCATTTATTATGTGGAGATGTGTTATCTTCTATGCCCACTTTGATGAGAGTTTTTATCATGAATGAATGTTGAATTTTATCAAATACTTTTTATGTGAAAATTGAAATGATCATGTGATTTTGATCCTTCGTTTTGTTAATGTGCTGTATCACATTGATTGCTTTCCAAATGTTGAATCCTGTCTGTGATCCTTGAGTAAATAGAACTTGATCATGATATATGCATTTTTGTGTATTGTTTGATTTAGTTTGCTAATGTTTTGTTGATTTTTGAATGTATATTCATCAATGATACCAGCTTGCAATTTTTTTATAGTGTTATTTTTTTCTGGTTTTGGTACCAGAGCAATGAATGTCTTCTAGAATGAATTTTTGAAATCACTTAAGAAAGATAGGTACAATTTTTTTCTTTATATATTTGATAGAATTCCCTTGTGAAGCTGCCCTGTTCTGGACTTTTGTCTGATGGAAAAAGTTTTATTACAAATTCAACTTTACTTCTAGTGATAGGTTGGTTCAAGTTGTCTTTTTTCTTGATTTCGTTTTTGAAGATTATATGTTTCTAGAAATTTGTTAATTTCTTCTAGACTGTCAAATTTGTTAGCATATTTGTTAGCATAATACTCATGATTTTTTGTATTTCTCTGGTTTCTGGTGTCAGTTTTTATTTCTCCTCTTTCATTTCTTATTTTGTTTATATGGACCTTTGTTCCTCTTAGTGAGTCTGGCTATATCTTCAGCAATGTTATCTTTTCAAAAAACCAGCCTTTGGTTTCCTTGATTTTTTCTATTACTTTGAGGGTTGAAGTGTTTCTGAAATAGGGCAACAAATGTTTGTTTCTGAACTTGTCATCTGAAAGCAGTGTTTCTGGTGGTCTTTCTTTATAGGAATGACAGAAATATATTTGGCAGATGAATAGCTGCATAACAGGTATCAGGAGATATATTAATTTGCTCAAGCAATGAGGCCGCATCTGGTAAGAGAGCTGCAATTGGAGTCATCACATGGTTAAGCTTATGATAATTTGCTGTGTTTCTACAAGATTAATCTGCCTTCTTCACAGGCAACATAGGTCAACCAAATGTAGAGGTGTTGAAGGAATTGTTGGGGAAAAAAAGTTGAAAAAGTTCAAGCACCTTTCAAGTCTCTGATGGTGGCACTAATCTCTGCAGTCCCTTTAGGACTGTAGTATTGATTTTCTTTTAAATTTTCTTTAGAGTCATTTATAATTATTTCTACTTGGCCTTCCCCACTGTATAACCATCACATGTCAGGAAGTCAACACTATGGAGATTATGCCAGTTGCTATTATGTCAAATTATTTTTTTTAAATTTGTTTCAATGTATAGATGATGTGTAATATTATATAGTTTCAGATGTGGGGATCAATTGAGGTGTCATGCTTTTATGATCTTATGATTCTAGTTAGGCTTTTTCTCACTTGACCTTGACACTTCCACTATGTAGATTAAGTATTATTTTAGTTGACTTTTCATCTATTTTCCTTTTAGGAACATCAAGATCAACTAGCCAATGTCACATATCTCTATTAGTCAGACTACTGTGATTGCTGCTTTGACTCTAATATACAACCAAACTTTTTCCCTTTTCTAAGCTTCTGTCCTGCAACACTAAACACAGGTTTTCTGTCAATAAAATTAATAAATTTATAATAAATTTGTGATGTTAATAAATTTGTCTTGATTAAGTTTTAATGGTTTTTTCATCACTGTCTACATCTTGAATATCAATAATCTCCAGACTTCCATCCATACCAGTGTAGTTATTTTGGAGGAAAATATACCTCTTATGGGCAACATTTTTACCTCACTTTTCATAGCCTTCTTGGACTTAAAAATAGCTATAGATAACAAAGAAGGATTTTGTGGATGGGTTATGAGAAGAATCCTCATTGTGTTGCAAGGCAACTAATTCAGTAGAATCAATAATAGTTTCCTCTGGAAAAGCAGGATTAATCTCCTTAGGCAGGGATGGAATAGCTGCTTCCACTGACAGCGAGGTTTAACCAGAATTTAGGGGGTCAGTGCCCTTAGCTTCATCAGTCTCTTTCCATACATCCCAGCTTTAAAGATCCCATTCCTTTCCAGGCAATGCCCTCACTTTACCTGCACACAACTTGAGAATGAAGATTAAATTTGTGCTATAATTTAGCTACTCAGAGGATGACAGTGGATTTGATTTTCAGCAATCTAAGTGCTATTTTTAGAGAAGATAAGGATTTCTTTTGAATAGACATAAGAATTTTAATGTAAGGTATGAGGTGTTTGAGTTGTAAGTTAGAATTCATGAGCTCAACCTTTTCTTTCCTCACTTTATCCAATACAATTAGGAACAGCCATTCAATCTCACTATAATCATAAATTTGGTAAAATGTTATAATGTGTCAAATGTATGATCACTCTGAAAACAATTTTAATTAGTAATATCTGACTGGGGTTTCCCTGGTGGCTCAGAGGATAAAGAATCTGCCTGCAATGTGGGAGACCTGGGTTCGATCCCTGAGTTGGGAAGATTCTCTGGAGGAGGGCATGACAACCTATTCCAGTATTCTCACCTGGAGAATCCCCATGGACAGAGGAGCAAGGCGGCTATAGTCTATGGGGTTGCAAAGAGTCAGACATGACTGAGTGACAAAACACAGCACAATTGTAGTGTTTTGTTTATCTCTATTGTCACATCATGCCAAAGACAGTGCTGCCTTCACTACTGAAAAGAGTCATTAGTGCCTTTAAATCTAATAAAATTAGACAATATCAGAAATCCAAGAATCAAATCAGAAAACTCATTTTTATATCTGTATTATATATCCATATATTTTTATCTGTATATCTTCCTAGAAGGAAAGAGAGGCTTAAGAAATTGGCCCAAAAAATTAGTGGAAGTTGCAAGCTCCAAATCTGCAGGACAGGCTGGCAGGCTGGCAATTCTGGCAGCCATTAATGTTGCAGGGTTGAGCCCAAAGACATTCTGCAGGCAAAAATCCTTCTTCCTTAGAAGATCATAGTCTTTCTTAAAGCTTTCAAAATGATTGAATTAGGTCCATCTACACTGTCGGGGTAATCTGCTTTATTTAAAGTCCATTAATTTAATATTAGTCATACCTAAAAAATACCTTCATGGCAACATCTAGACTGGTGTTTGACCAAACAGATAGGTACCACCGTTTAACTAAATTGGCAAATAAAAGTAACCATCACAAAGCTTTAGAAAGGAAGAAAGACTAAGGAGAAGAATGAGTTTTCATAAATTAAAAAAAAATACCAATGCTTACTAATGACTCTAAGTCTCAAAATTTAAAGGTCTACAGGCTTCAGTGATCCAGGTCCAAACTAAAAGATAGCTTCTTGGTGGGCTATAGGTATTCCTTGAACAACTACAATTATAAACTGTATTTAACTCCAACTTGTTAGCCACAAAATGGCACTAGACATTAAAATGCCACCTTAATATTATTTTGGCAAGGGTGTAAGAGACATTATATTTACAGAAATGTGCAAAACTATGCATTTATGACATCATTTGATCCCTGATATTTACTTCAATTTAATATGAGACAGCTATGGGGGGAGTGAAGTGTAGATAAAAAAATATATTATGATGTGTAGATAATTTTCAAGGTTGCATTATAGGTACATATGCTTTTCCATTATTATTCTCTTTACTTTGTATGTATTTGAATTTTTTTTTTCATATTTAATGGTCTTCTTCACCTCCTTAAAGAAGAAAGTAAACTACTCTTACTGTATGTCTTTGCTAAAGTTAGCCTCTCTGCCAGAAATCTCTAATATCCAGCCCTCTTTAATGCGTTAACTTCTAGTTGTGGTTTAAAGTGCAGGATTTGATGCATATGTCACCTCCTTTGGGAAGCCTTCCCTGACAAAAGATACTATGCTAGGTTAAGTGCCTGTGTTCTGTATTCCCAGCAGAAAATATTCCTTTATATTTAGCTATTGATTTAGCTCCCACCCTCCAATTCTGCCTACTAAACTGTGAATTCCTTGAGGAGAGGGATTTATTATCATGGTATAAAGCAAAGTGCTCGGCACATGGTAGATATTCAAAGAGTTTTGAATAAAAGAATCAACATACTAGGAATCTATACTGATGTAATTGTTATAATTGCTAAGATTGCCAAAGGAAACAAAAATCAAAATGCCTGCCTTCAAAAAGTTTACAACATAGTGAGGGAATACATGGATGTGAAAATATATAAATATATAATTGCAATACATGAGATAAATGTTAGTTGAAGATATTTAAGATTTGGATGTGCTGAAAACACAGTAGGTTTCACAAAACCTACTGAAGTCAGTGGGTTTTGTGAAATGTTCAATGTGTCATCATGTACATATGTATAAATAATATGGATTTTTAGGAATCAACATTTAATTATATCACTTGACCTAGCAACTGACATTAGTATGATGGATATATGGACAAGATGGACAAGTTTTGGTGGGAAAGTCTGGTTTGTAACATTTCAGAGTAAGGAACAGAATCTCAAGATTATAAATGTGAGTAAAGTAAATTACTACACTGCGGTTTTATTTAGTATACTTCTTTAGATTTTATTTGTTTTTCTACCCTTCCTCATTCCTATTCCCTCATCCTCATGTCCGTGCTTTGATGCTCTAGATTATTTTTCCATTTTTATGTAAAAAATATTTAGATCCAAATTAAGCCTTCTTCCATGGCTTAATTTGGATCTAAGAATTAAACTTTCTGAATAATAAATGGTATTTAGTTTTCATGAGATATTTTCTTGTTTTTTATTTTCACCATGTATATATATTTATGTTCCAATTAGAATACAAATAATTTAAAACAACAACCATAAAGTGCAATTTCTAACAAAGTAACTTCAGATGTCTTGGAAATGAGAAGTAGGTTTTTCTGGCATTGCTCCTGTCATTCTATTTAGGCAATTGCTTTCTTTGCCAACATATGGAACAGTGAAAACACTTCACCTATATCACATTTTAACCTCATGTTAAGTTAGCTGTGGGGCTTCCTTGGTGGCAGAATGGTAAAGAATCTGCCTGGAATGCAGGATACATGGGTTCAGTCTCTGACTTGGGAAGATCCTCTGGAGAAAGGAATGGCAACCTACTCCAGTATTCTTGCCTGGAGAATCCAGTGGACAGAGGAACCTGGCAGGCTATAGCCCATGGGGTCACAAAGAGTAGGACATGACTGAGTGATTAACACTTTCACTTAAGTTAGCTATAATAAGCAATGGATACTAGAACTTCAAATTCTAAGTCATATTTTTAATATTGATGCCTTAAAAGGAAAACATTGTGTTAGAGATTTAGAAAAAACTTAATTGTGAAAAATACATTTCTTTTCCTGAATAAATTCAATTTTATTGCATGATTTTAGCTAATATGTAAATTATAATCATATATATTTATAGATATATCAGTAAATTATTAAAAAACAAATAATTTTGCTGTAGATACAATTCAATGCTGTAGATACAATGATCAAGATTCAATCTTGATCATTAAATATAATTGTTCACAGGAGTGTTTTCAAGGTTCAGAGAATTACTTTTAATGAAAACCTTGTGAGTGATTAGCAGATATCATGGCCTTTAAAAAAAAAGATTTCTTATTGGAGTTTTATTAAGTAATTATATCCACACATCTATAATATTTTTGTCTGTATGGCAAAGTTAGATTATGTTTTATTTAAATATTTGAAAGCTAACAATTCTCTAGCTCCACTTTATAACTGTAAAAGTGGCTAGAGCCAGAGGAAACTAAGATTATTCGACTGTCAGAATATGAATACAGAGTTCCAAAGAATAGCAAGGAGAGATAAGACTTCTTAAGCGAACAATGCAAAAAATACAGGGAAGCAATAGAATAGGAAAGATTAGAAAGCTCTTAAAGAAAATTAGAGATACCAAGGAAACATTTTATGCAAAGATGGGCACAATAGTGGACAGACAAGGTATGGACCAAACAGAAGCATAAGATATTAAGAAGAGATGGCAACAATACACAAAAAAATTATACAAAAAAGATCTTAATGATCCAGATAACCACAATGTTGTGATCGCTCACCTAGAGCCAGACATCCTGGAGTGCAAAGTCAAGTCAGCCTTAGGAAGCATCACTACAAACAAAGTTAGTGGAGGTGATGGAATTCCAGCTGAGCTATTTCAAGTTCTAAAAGATGATGCTGTGGGGGGAGGAACTAAGATGGCGGAGGAGTAGGATGGGGACAACACTTTCTCCCCCACAAATTCATCAAAAGAACATTTAAACGCCGAGTAAATTCCACAAAACAACTTCTGAAAGCCGGCAGAGGACATCAGGCACCCAGAAAAGCAACCCAAGTCTTCGAAAGGAGGTAGGGAAAAATATAAAAGACAAAAAAAGGGACAAAAGAGGGAGGGATGGAGTTCTGTCCTGGGAAGGGAGTCTTAAAAAGAGAGAAGTTTCCAAACACCAGGAAACCTTCTCACTGCCGAATCTGTGCTGAGCCTTGGAAGCACAGAGAGCAACATAACAGGGAGGAAAAATAAATAATTAAAACCTGCACATTGCGAGCCCTATGGTAACTCCCCCAGTGGAGAAGCAGCGCAGACACCTGCATACGCCATTAGCAAGCGGGGGCTGGGCAGGGAGGCGCGGCGCGGGCTGCATCACAAGAATCTGGCCTGAACACCCCGAGCACTATCTGAGCGAAATAATTTGGGCTAGCAAACCAGACTGTGGGATATCTACCACGCGAAAAGCCAGCCCTAACTTATGACACCGCCAGGCCTGCACACAGAATAAAGGACTGAACAGAGATAGCCGGCGGCAGACCATCCCCCTCCGGTGATAGGCAGCCAGAGTCGGAAGGGGACAATCGCAGCCCCAGAGAGACATTATCAATAAAACTGTAAGCAGGCTTCTTTGCTAACTAAAACTTCTTGGGGGTCTGGACAGTCAACATCTGCCTGAGAAGGTGTGCCGGTGCACAACTAGATAACCGAGCAGCGGGGAGGCAATAAGTCGCAGCAATCCCGCGCGCAAAACACCTCATCACCTGAGCTGCTCGGATCTGGGAAGGGCACAAAATGCAGGCCCAACTGAGAGTCTGCACCTCTGAGGACTACCCGAGTGCCTGAACCTGAGCGGCTTGGACCTGGGAAGTACAGGCAGACCAGGGTGGGCCGCGGATGGTTCGCGGCAGAGCAACCTAGAGCCTGAGCAGTGTGGGCAGAGAGGCTACACGCGCCGTGAACTGGGGGCAGACCCAATGTGACTGAGGCACTGCGAGCACATGCCAGTGTTATTTGTTTGCAGCATCCCTCCCTACCTCCCCTCAGTGCGACTGAACAACTGAAACTATAAAAAAAAAAAAAAAATTAAGTCCTCTATTATTCCTTTAATTTCCACTTTTATAATCGATTACTTTGCAAAAAAAAAAAAAAGAAGACCCTATTTTTTTTAAAGCAAACTTCTTATATATATATATTTTTTTAATAATTTTTTGACCTTTTTTTCTTTTTCCTTCTTTTCTTTAACATTGTATTTTTGAAATTCCAAGCTCTACTCTAGATTTTTAATTTTAGCTTTTTAGCATTTGTTATCAATTTTGTACTTATAGCTTTTTTTGTTTTTGTTTTTATGTAATTTCTGTGACCCTTTTTTATTTTTTCTTTTTTTTTTCTCTGTTTCTTTCTCTTCTTCTTTTAAATAACATTGTATATCTGAAATTCCAAACTCTACTCTAGATTTTAAATTCTTGCTTTTATGTATTTGTTACCAATTTTGTACCTTTAAGAACCCAATCTTCAGTACCCATTTTTCACTAGGGAGCGAGATTACTGGCTTAACTGCTCTCTCTCCCTTTGGACTCTCCTTTTTCTCCACTAGGTCGCCTGTGTCTCCTCCCTAACACCTCTCTACTCTACCAAACTCTGTGAATTTCTGTGCGTTCCAGACGGTGGAGAACACTTAGGGAACTGATTACTGGCTGTATCTGTCTCCCTCCTTTTCATTCCCCCCATTTATCCTAGTGGCCAACTCTGCCACCTTCTTCCTTCTTCTCTTCTCTGTATAACTCTGTGAACAACTCTGAGTGGTCCAGTTGTGGAGTGCACATAAGGAAGAGATTACTGAATAGCCCACTCTCTCCTCTATTGACTCCACCTCATCTCATTCGGGTCACCACTAACTCCCTCCTCACTCTTCTCTTCTCCATATAACACTGTAAACTTCTCTGGGTGAAACAAGTTTCAGGGCAAGACATACCAAGCAAATTCTCCAGCAGCAAGGAACACAGCCCTGAGCTCCAAGATACAGGCAGCCCAAAGTCACCCCAAAACCATAGACATCCCATAACTCATTACTGGACATGTCATTGCACTCCAGAGAGAAGAAATACAGCTCCACTCACCAGAACACCGACACAAGCTTCCCTAACCAAGAAACCTTGACAAGCCACCTGTACAAACCCACACAGAGCGAGGAAACACCACAATAAAGAGAACTCCACAAACTGCCAGAATACAGAAAGGACACCCCAAATTCAGCAATTTAAACAAGATGAAGAGACAGAGGAATACCCAGCAGATAAAGGAACAGGATAAAAGCCCACCAAACCAAACAAAAGAGGAAGAGATAGGGAATCTACCTGATAAAGAATTCCGAATAATGATAGTGAAATTGATCCAAAACCTTGAAATCAAAATGGAATCACAGATAAATAGCTTGGAGACAAAGATTGAGAAGATGCAAGGAAGGTTTAACAAGGACCTAGAAGAAATAAAAGAGAGTCAATATAAAATGAATAATGCAATAAATGAAATTAAAAACACTCTGGAGGCAAAAAAATAGTAGAATAACAGAGGCAGAAGATAGGATTAGTGAATTAGAAGATAGAATGGTAGAAATAAATGAATCAGAGAGGATAAAAGAAAAACGAATTAAAAGAAATGAGGACAATCTCAGAGACCTCCAGGACAATATTAAACGCTACAACATTCGAATCATAGGGGTCCCAGAAGAAGAAGACAAAAAGAAAGACCATGAGAAAATACTTGAGGAGATAATAGTTGAAAACTTCCCTAAAATGGAGAAGGAAATAATCACCCAAGTCCAAGAAACCCAGAGAGTCCCAAACAGGATAAACCCAGGGCGAAACACCCCAAGACACATATTAATCACATTAACAAAGATCAAACACAAAGAACAAATATTAAAAGCAGCGAGGGAAAAACAACAAATAACACACAAGGGAATTCCCATTAGGATAACAGCTGATCTTTCAATAGAAACTCTTCAAGCCAGGAGGGAATGGCAAGACATACTTAAAGTGATGAAAGAAAATAACCTCCAGCCCAGATTATTGTACCCAGCAAGGATCTCATTCAAATATGAAGGAGAAATCAAAAGCTTCTCAAACAAGCAAAAGCTGAGAGAATTCAGCATCACCAAACCAGCTCTCCAACAAATACTAAAGGATATTCTCTAGACAGGAAACACAAAAACAGTGTATAAACTCAAACCCAAAACAATAAAGTAAATGGCAATGGGATAATACTTATCAGTAATTACCTTAAATGTAAATGGGTTGAATGCCCCAACCAAAAGACAAAGACTGGCTGAATGGATACAAAAACAAGACCCCTATATATGTTGTTTACAAGAGACCCACCTCAAAACAGGGGACACATACAGACTGAAAGTGAAGGGCTGGAAAAAGATTTTCCATGCAAATAGGGACCAAAAGAAAGCAGGAGTAGCAATACTTATATCAGATAAAATAGACTAAAACAAAGGCTGTGAAAAGAGACAAAGACGGTCACTACCTAATGATCAAAGTATCAATCCAAGAAGAAGATATAACAATTATAAATATATATGCACCCAACACAGGTGTGCCGCAATATCTAAGACAAATGCTAACAAGTATGAAACGAGAAATTAACAATAACACAATAATAGTGGGAGAATTTGATACCCCACTCACACCTATGGATAGATCAACTAAACAGAAAATTAACAAGGAAACACAAACATTAAATGATACAATAGACCAGTTAGACCTAATTAATATCTATATGACATTTCACCCCCAAACAATGAATTTCACCTTTTTCTCAAGCACACATGGAACCTTCTCCAGGATATATCATATCCTGGGCCATAAATCTAGCCTTGGTAAATTCAAAAAAATAGAAATCATTCCAAGCATCTTTTCCTACCACAATGCAGTAAGATTAGATCTCAATTACAGGAAAAAAACTATTAAAAATTCCAACATATGGAGGATGAACAACACGCTGCTGAATAACCAACAAATCACAGAAGAAATCAAAAAAGAGATCAAAATTTGCATAGAAACTAATGAAAATGAAAACACAACAACTCAAAACCTGTGGGACACTTTAAAAGCCGTCCTAAGGGGAAAGTTCATAGCAATACAGGCATACCTAAAGAAACAAGAAAAAAGTCAAATAAATAACCTAACCCTAAACCTAAAGCAACTAGAAAAGGAAGAAATGAAGAACCCCAGGGTTAGTAGAATGAAAGAAATCTTAAAAATTATGGCAGAAATAAATGCAAAAGAAACAAAAGAAACCATCACAAAAATCAACAAAGTCAACAGCTGGTTCTTTGAAAGGAAAAATAAAATTGACAAACCATTAGCCAGACTCATCAAGAAACAAAGGGAGAAAAATCAAATCAATAAAATTAGAAATGAAAATGGAGAGATCACAACAGACAACACAGAAATACAAAGGATCATAAGAGACTACTATCAACAATTATATGCCAATAAAATGGACAACGTGGAAGAAATGGACAAATTCGTAGAAATGTACAACTTTCCAAAACTGGACCAGGAAGAAATAGAAAATCTTAACAGACCCATCACAAGCACAGAAATTGAAACTGTAATCAGAAATCTTCCAGCAAACAAAAGCCCAGGTCCAGATGGCTTCACAGCTGAATTCTACCAAAAATTTAGAGAAGAGCTAACACCTATCCTGCTCAAACTCTTCCAGAAAATTGCAGAGGAAGGTAAACTTCCAAACTCATTCTATGAGGCCACCATCACCCTAATACCAAAACTTGACAAAGATCCCACAAAAAAAGAAAACTACAGGCCAATATCACTGATGAACATAGATGCAAAAATCCTTAACAAAATTCTAGCAATCAGAATCCAACAACACATTAAAAAGATCATACACAATGACCAAGTGGGCTTTATCCCAAGGATGCAAGGATTCTTCAATATCCGCAAATCAATCAATGTAATACACCACATTAACAAATTGAAAAACAAAAACCATATGATTATCTCAATAGATGCAGAGAAAGCCTTTGACAAAATTCAACATCCATTTATGATAAGAACTCTCCAGAAAGCAGGAATAGAAGGAACATACCTCAACATAATAAAAGCTATATATGACAAACCCACAGCAAACATTATCCTCAATGGTGAAAAATTGGAAGCATTTCCTCTAAAGTCAGGAACAAGACAAGGGTGTGCACTTTTACCATTACTATTCAACATAGTTTTGGAAGTTTTGGCCACAGCAATCAGAGCAGAAAAAGAAATAAAAGCAATCCAAATTGGAAAAGAAGAAGTAAAACTCTCACTGTCTGCAGATGACATGATCCTCTACATAGAAAACCCTAAAGACTCCACCAGAAAATTACTAGAACTAATCAATGATTATAGTAAAGTTGCAGGATATAAAATCAACACACAGAAATCCCTTGCATTCCTATACACTAATAATGAGAAAACAGAAAGAGAAATTAAGGAAACAATTCCATTCACCATTGCAACGGAAAGAATAAAATACTTAGGAATATATCTACCTAAAGAAACTAAAGACCTATACATAGAAAACTATAAAACACTGGTTAAATAAATCAAAGAGGACACTAATAGATGGAGAAATATACCATGTTCATGGATTGGAAGAATCAGTATAGTGAAAATGAGTATACTACCCAAAGCAATTTATAGATTCAATGCAATCCCTATCAAGCTACCAACGGTATTCTTCACAGAGCTAGAACAAATAATTTCACAATTTGTATGGAAATACAAAAAACCTCTAATAGCCAAAGCTATCTTGAGAAAGAAGAATGGAGCTGGAGGAATCAACCTACCTGACTTCAGGCTCTATTACAAAGCCACAGTCATCAAGACAGTATGGTACTGGCACAAAGACAGAAATGTTTATCAATGGAACAAAATAAAAAGCCCAGAGATAAATACACGCACATATGGACACCTTATTTTTGACAAAGGAAGCAAGAATATACAATGGATTAAAGACCATCTCTTTAACAAGTGGTGCTGGGAAATATGGTCAACCACTTGTAAAAGAATGAAACTAGAACACTTTCTAACACCTTACACAAAAATAAACTCAAAATGGATTAAAGATCTAAACATAAGACCAGAAACTATAAAACTCCTAGAGGAGAACATAGGCAAAACACTTTCTGACATACATCACAGCAGGATCCTCTATGACCCACCTCCAAGAATATTGGAAATAAAAGCAAAAATAAACAAATGGGACCTAATTAAACTTAAAAGCTTCGGCACAATAAAGGAAACTATTAGCAAGGTGAAAAGGCAGCCTTCAGAATGGGAGAAAATAATAGAAAATGTAGCAACTGACAAACAACTAATCTCAAAAATATACAAGCAACTCCTACTGCTGAACTCCAGAAAAATAAATGACCCAATCAAAAAATGAGCCAAAGAACTAAATAGACATTTCTCCAAAGAAGACATACAGATGGCTAACAAACACATGAAAAGATGCTCAACATCACTCATTATCAGAGAATTGCAAATCAAAACCACTATGAGGTACCATTTCACGCCAGTCAGAATGGCTGCGATCCAAAAGTCTACAAGCAGTAAATGCTGGAGAGGGTGTGGAGAAAAGGGAACTCTCTTACACTGTTGGTGGGAATGCAAACTAGTACAGCCACTATGGAGAACAGTGTGGAGATTCCTTAAAAAACTGGAAATAGAACTGCCTTATGATCCAGCAATCCCACTGCTGGGCATACACACTGAGGAAACCAGAAGGGAAAGAGACACATGTACCCCAATATTCACCACAGCAGTGTTTATAATAGCCAGGACATGGAAGCAACCTAGATGCCCATCAGCAGATGAATGGATAAGAAAGCAATGGTACATATACACAAAGGAGTATTACTCAGCCATTAAAAAGAATACATTTGAATCAGTTCTAATGAGATGGATGAAACTGGAACCTATTATACAGAGTGAAGTAAGCCAGAAAGAAAAACACCAATACAGTATACTAATGCATATATATGGAATTTAGAAAGATGGTAACAATAACCCTGTGTACATGACAGCAAAAGAGACACCGATGTATAGATCAGTCGTATGGACTCTGTGGGAAAGGGAGAGGGTAGGGAGATTTGGGAGAATAGCATTGAAACATGCATAATATCATGTATGAAATGAGTCTCCAGTCCAGGTTCGATGCACGGTACTGGATGCTTAGGGCTGGTGCACTGGGACGACCAATAGGGAGGGGAGGGGAGGGAGGAGGGAGGATGGTTCAGGATGGGGAACGCGGGTATACCTGTGGCGGATTCATTTCGATATTTGGCAAAACTAATACAATATTGTAAAGTTTAAAAATAAAATAAAATTAAAAAAAAAAAAGATGATGCTGTGAAAGTGCTACATTCAATATGCCAGCAAATTTGGAATACTCAGCAATGACATAGGACAAGAAGAGGTCACTTTTCATTCCAATCCTAAAGAAACTTAATGCCAAATAATATTCAAACTACCACATAGTTGTGCTCATTTATCATGCTAGCAATGTAATGCTCAAAATCCTTCAACCTAGGCTTCAACAGTACATGAACTGAAAAGTTACAGAACTTCACAGGTCAGATCCCAAGGAGAGGACTGGATGGGCTGCCATGAAGACAGTCTGAGGGGTTTAATTGGACACAGCTGAGGGAGTCAAGGAAACAGTCTAGGCTTTCCATATAAGCAAAAGATTATTGTTGTGGGATGTGAGAGGAGAGGGATATGCTAGCCAGGAAGCTTCCAACTTCATGTTGCAATGCCATCACAGATGCTATGCCATCACAGATGGCAGGGCACTGCCCTCATGAGATCCAGAAGTGGAATGAGCAGTGGTTGCTATCTCCAGCCCCATAGGTGGGTGTGATGGCTGCCAATGCTGCCATCAAGCTGTGAGAAAGCAGAGAGCACTGCCTATATCCTCTGTGGAGCCTGCACAGCCTGGCACTGCTAAGAGTCCCATGAACTGCGACCAACCAAGACTCCAGGACTGGGCCATCTCAGGCCAAACTACAAGGAGAGATCACAGCCCCACCCACCAGCAGAAAATGTGATTAAAAATTTATTGAGCATGGCCCTGGCCAACAGAGGAAGACCCAGTTTTCCCCACAACCAGTCCATCCAATAAGGAAGCTTTCACAAGTCTCTTATCCTCATCCATCAGAGGTCAGACAGAATGGAAACCACATTCACAGAAAACTAACCAAAAAGATCACATGGATTATAGCATTGTGTAACTCAGTGATGCTATGAGCCATGCTGTGAGGGCCATCAAAAATGGACAGGTCATGGTAGATAGTTATTTCAAACATGGTCCACTGGAGAATGAAATGTCAAGTTACTTCAACATTCTCACCTTGAGAACACCGTGAACAGTATGAAAAGGCAAAAAGAGTTGACACTGAAGGATGAACTGCCCCAGGTCCAGAGGTATCAAAAATGCTACTGCAGAAGAATGGAGAACAATGCCAGAAAGAATGAAGAGGCTAGCCAAAGCAGAAATGAGGTCCAGTTGTGGAAGTATATGGTAGTGAAAGTAAAGTCCAATTCAGTGAAGAACAGTATTTTATAGGAACCTGGAATGTTAGGTCCATGAATCAAGGTAAATTGGAAGTGGTCAAACATGAGATTTGACCAGGGCTTCTCTCATAGCTCTGTTGGTTAAAAAAAAAAAAAAATCCACCTGCAAAGCAGGAGACCCTGATCCAATTCCTGGGTTGGGAAAATCCACTGGAGAAGGGATAGGATACCCACTCCAGTATTCTTTGGCTTCCCTTGTGGCTCTACTGGTAAAGAATCCACCTGCAATGCGGGAGACCTGGGTTGGGAAGATCCCCTGGAGAATGGAAAGGCTACTCACTCCAGTATTCTGGCCTGGAGAATTACATGAAGTCCATGGGGTTGCAAAGAGGTAGACACAACTAAGGGACTTTCATTTGCACTTACCTCATTTCAAACATGAGGTGGCAAGAGTGAAAGTCTACATTTTAGTAATTAGGGAACTAAAATGGATGGGTATGGCTGAATTTAATTCATATGACCATTATATCTACAATTGTGGGCAAGAATCCCTTAGAAGAAATGGAGTAGCCTTTATAGTCAACAAAAGAGTTCAAAATGGGTGCGATCTCAATAACGTCAGAATGATCTCTCTTCATTTTCAAGGCAAACCATTCGACATCACAGTAATCCAAATCTATGCTTCAACCACTAATGCTAAAGAAGCTGAAGTTGAATGAATCTGTGAAGACCTACAAGACCATCTAAAACTAACACCAAAAAAGATGTCCTTTCAGAATAAGGGAATGGAATAAACAGGTAGGAAGTCAAGGGATACTTGGATTAACAGGCAAGTTTGGCCTTGGAGTACAAAATGAGCAGGGCAAAGGCTAACAGAGTTTTGCCAAGAGAATGCACTGGTCATAGTAAACACCCTCTTCCAGCAACAAAAGACATGACTCTACACATGGACATCACCAGGTTGTCAATATCAAAATCAGATTGATTATATTCTTTGCAGTGAAAGATGGAGAAGCTCTGTATAGTCAGCAAAAACAAGACCAGGAGCTGACTGTGGCTCAGATCATGAGCTCCTTACTGCAAAATGCAAACTTATGTTGAAGAAAGTAGGGAACACCACTAGGCAATTCAGGCACGACATAAATCAAATTCCTTATGATTATACAATGGAAATACCAAATATATTCAAGGGATTAGATTTAATAGACAGAATTCCTGAAGAACTGTGGACAGAGATTTGTAACATTGTACAAGAGGCTGTGACCAAAACCATTTGCAAGAAGAAGAAATGAAAAATGACAAAATGGTGGTCTGAAGAGGCCTTACAAATAGCTGAGAAAAAAAAAAAACATGAAGAAGTGAAAGGCAAAGGAAAAAAGGGAAAGATATACCCATCTGAATGCAGAGTTTCAAAGAATAGCAAGGAGAGGTAAGAAAGCATTATTAAGTGAACAATGCAAAGAAATATAGGGGAAAATACAATAGGAAGGACTAGAGGTCACTTCAAGAAACTTAGAGATACTAAGGGAACATTTCATGCAAAGATGGGCATAATAAAGGACAGAAATGGCAAGGACCTAACAAAAGCAGTGGAGATTAAGAAGAGGTGGCAAGGAAACACAGAAGAACTGTACACAAAAAGGTCTTTATGACCCAGATAACCATGATGATGTCACCTAGATGCAGACATCCTGGAATGTGAATTCAAGGGAGCCTTAGGAAGCATTCCTATGAACAAAGCTATTGGAGATAGTGAAATTCCAGATGAGCTATTTCAAATCCTAAAAGATGACACTGTTAAAGTGCTGAACTCAATAAGTCAGCAAATTTAGAAAACTCATCAGGGGCCACAATCTTGAAAGGTCAGTTTTCATTCTAATCCCAAAGAAAGGCAATACCAAAGAATGTTCAGACTACCGCACACTTGCACTCATTTCACACATCATCAAAATAATGCTCAAAATTCTCCAAGGTAGACTTCAACAGTACAATGACCATCAGATGTTCAGGCTGGATTTAGAAAAAAACAGAGAAACCAGAGATCAAATTGCCAACATCTGTTGGATCATAGAAAAAGCAAGAGGATTCCATAAAAACATCTACTTCAGCTTCATTGACTATGATAAAGTTTTTGACTGTGTGGATCACAACAAACTGTGAAAAATTCTTAAAGTGATGTTAATACCAGACCATCTTATCTGCCTCCCGAGAAACATGCATGGAGGGAGTTGAGAGGGTGTTCAGGATGAAGGAACACCTGTACACTTGAGGCTGATTCATGTTGATATATGGAAAAACCACCACAATATTACAAAGTAATTAGCCTTCAATTAAAATAAACAAATTAGCTTTTAAAAAAAATGGTTAGAACCAGAAGTGGAAAAACAGACTGGTTCCAAATTGGGGAAAGAGTACATCAAGGCGGTATATTGTCACCATGCTTATTTAACTTATATGCAGATTACATCATGCAAAATGATGGGCTAGATGAAGTACAAGATAGAATCAAGATTTCTGGGAGAAATGTCAATAATCTCAGATATGCAGAAGACATTACCCTTATGGCAAAAAGTGAAGAGGAACTAAAGAGCCTCTTGATGAAGGTGAAAGAGGAGAGTGAAAAAGCTGGCTTAAAACTCAGCATTCACAAAGCTAAGATCATGGCATCCAGTCCCATCACCTCATGAGAAATAGATGGGGAAACAGTGGAAACAGTGACAGACTTTATTTTCTAGGGCTCCACAATCACTGAAGATGGTGACTAAAGCCATTAAATTAAGACACTTGCTCTTTGGAAGAAAAGCTATGACCAACCTAGACTGCTTATTAAAAAGCAGAGACTACTTTGCCAGCAAAGTTCCGTATAGTCAAAGCTATGATTTTTCCAGTAGTCATATATGGGTGTGAGAGATGGAGCATAATAAAGAAGGCTGAAACCTGAAGAATTGATGCTTTTGACTTGTGGTGTTGAAGAAGACTCTTGAGAGTCCATTGGACTGCAAGGTCGCCAAATCAGTCAGTCCTAAAGGAAATCAATCCTCAATATTCATTGGAAGGACTAATGCTAAAGATGATGCTTCAATACTTTGGCCACCTGATGTGAAGAGTTCACTCATTAGAAAATACCCTGATGCTTGGAAAGATTGAAGGCAGGGGGAGAAGAGGATGACTGAGAATGAGATCGTTGGATTGCATCACCAACTCAATGGACATGAGATTGAACAATCTCTGGGAGATGGTGAAGTACAGGGAAGCTTGATGTGCTGCAGTCCATGGCATTACAGAGTCAGACACGACTGAGTGACTGAATACCAACAATTCAAAATTAATTGTTGTGAGTAGTGCAATATAGGAATTCTATTTCATTTGTCTGCATATGTCTATCTAGTACACTCAACACCATTTAGTAAACAGAATATCCTTTCCCCAGTGAATGTTCTTGACTTCCTTATTGAGTATTCATTGCCCATATTTGCTGAAGTTTATTTCTCGGCTCTCTATTGTGTTTCATTTTTCTATATGTTTTTATGCCAGTACCATACTCTTTGATTATTATAGATTCATAGTATTGAAGAAAAGAATGGCAAACCACTCCAGTATCCTTGCCTGGAGAATTCCATGAGCAGAGGAGCCTGGCAGGCTACAGTCCATGGGATCTCAAAGAGTCGGA
The DNA here is from genome assembly GCF_055505025.1 of Bos grunniens. Taxonomy (NCBI): domain Eukaryota; kingdom Metazoa; phylum Chordata; class Mammalia; order Artiodactyla; family Bovidae; genus Bos; species Bos grunniens. The sequence goes on along the minus strand of NC_141194.1, from coordinate 78,115,374 downwards.
CATGACTGAGCAACTAACACTACACTACTATACTGTTTGATTACTATAGATTCATAGTACAGTTTGAAATTAAGAAGTGTAAGATGTTCATCTTTGCTCTTTATCAGGTTTGTTTTAACTATTTTGGGTCTTTTGTGGTTCCAAACAGATTGTAGGAGTGTTTTTTTTTCTTCTTCTATTTCTGTGAAATATGACAGAATGTGAAATTTAAGTAGGTATTTCATTTAATTAAAAATGGCTTTGGGTAAGACAGACCTTTTAAAAACATTATTTTTTTCATTCCATATACACGAGGTATGTTTCCATTTGTTTGTCTTCTTCAATTATTTTTTTTTTCATCAAAGGTTTAAAGTTTTGATCTTATAGCCATGAGAAAGAAGGAAATTCTTCCATTTACAAGATGGATGGACTTTGCAGGCATTATGCCAAGTGAGAAAAATCAGCCTAGGACAGAACTCATAAAGTCTGATATCATTTAAATGTGAAGTTTTAAAATTTTGAACTCATAAAAAGAGTAGAATGGTGATTATCAGGGGTTGGGAGTATGTCAATTAAGGAGTTGTTGGTCAAAGGACACAAGCTTTCAACTAATTGATGAATGTCTCTAAGGTCTAATCCACAGTTTTGTAATTATATTCAATAATACTCTATTATATATATCAAAGTTGCTATAGGTCTAGATCTTAAATGTCTTTAACTCAAAAAATGATAATTATGTTACATGACAGATATGTTATCTAGTGCTGTAGTGATTATATTGCAATATATAAATGCATCAGATCAATACATTGTTTTAAACACAGACTACATTATTTGCAACCATATCTCAGTAAATACAAAATGAAAGAAACTATTTGACAGTACTGAGAACTGATAAAAAAAATCCATAAAACTGGGGATTTTGAAGGGAGCTAAAGTGGCCTCAGGTTTGTACCACCCACAACCTCCCAGTAGCCCAGTGGGGAAGAAAGCATTCACCCAATGTGGAATGCTAACAGATTAAAAATAATTGAATACGTATTTATCATCAAAAATCACTGAAAACATACAGGCAAAAAATCTACACATTTATATACTCAGGATTTATTTATCACAATTATTAGATGCAGAACATGAGATAACTATAATAAATATGTAAATAATAAATGAAACTCCAAAAATGAGTAAACAAAAATAGTCTACACAAAAACAAAACTAAAAAAGGCAGAAATAATGTCTATACATATAGAATGTGAAATTAATAAACAGAATCCCACTGGGTCAATTAAAAGTAAAATCAGATAAAGTGGAAGAGGCAAGTAGAAAGAACAAAAGAAATTATAAAAATTCCAAAAGTAGATAATAAAAAGAATTTAGGGGAAGCAATATATTTTTATAAAGATATAACTGACATATAACATTATATTGGTTTTAGGTATACAGCATAATGTATATATGTATACATATAGGTATATGATATATGTATACATTGAAAAATATTATCACAGTAAGTCTAGTCAGCATCCATCTTCACACATAGGTACAAATTTTTTCTTTTGATGAAAAATCTTAAGATCTACTGTCTTAACAACTTGCAAATATACAGTACAGTATTATTAACCATAGTCACCATGCTGTTGTATATTACATACCCAAGATTTATTTATTTTGGAACTAAGAGTTTGTACCCTTTGAATATCTCCACCTATTTCAACCCCCACCCTCACCCCCGTCTTGCATGTCTTACAGCCACAAGTTGGTTCTTTGAACCTATAAGTTCACTTTTATCATTTTTTAGACTTCACATACAGTATAAGTGAAATTACATGATACTTGCTTTCTCTTTCTGAAGTATTTTACTTAGCATAATACCCTAAAAGTCCATCTATGTTATTAGAATTCTGCAAGTGACAGAATTTCTTTATTTTTAAGGCTGAACAATATTCCACATGTGTCTGTATATATACAAAATGGAATACTGTATAGGGATTACATATTCTTCTCAGGCTCACATGGAACATTAACCGAGATATTAACGGAACACATTCTGGGCCATATAACAAAATTTAACAATTTAAATAATAGAAATGATACAATGTCTACTCTCAGACCACAGTGGAATTAAACTAGAAATCAATAATAGAAAGATAGCTAGAAAATTCCCAAATACTTGGAGATTTAAGAACACACTTCTAAATTAGACATATGTCAAAAGAAGAACTCTAAAGAGAAATTTTAAAATATTTGGAACTAAATGAAAATAAAAATATAAGCTATTAAAATTTGTAAAATGCAACAAATGCAATATCTAGGGAAAACGTATGGTATTGATGCATATATCAGGAAAGAAGAAAGTCCAAAATCAATAATCTAAGTTTTATCTTAGTAAATTAAAAAGAAGAGCAAATCCAAAATAAGAAGAACAAAAGAAATAATAAATTTAGAACAGAGATCAATGACATTTGAAACAGGAAATCAGTAAACAAAACTAAAAGTTGCTTCTTTGAAAAGATCAATAGAATAAAATAGCCTTGAGACAAGGTTAATTGAGAAAAAATATTAATATTAGAAATGAAGAAAAGAAAATCACTACAGAGCCAAACAATATTAAGAGGATAATACAGAGATATTAGGAATAATTCTACATCCACAAAACTGATAACAAGGATGAAGTAAAATGGATGAAATCTCACAAAAAAATCAAACAGTAAATTTGAATATGCCTATATCTATTAAAGACACTGAAACAAAAATGAATAACTTTCCAAAACAGAAAATGCCAGGCCCATTGGATTCATTGATGAATTTCACCAAACGTTAAAGGAATAAGTCGTACAAATTCTTGATGATCTTTTTTTTTTTTTTTAAGAGTTGCAGAGGCATACTCTTTACTTATTTACTTATTCTAAGACGTCAGCATTATCCTAATATCAAAATTGAACAAACACATTATAAAAAAATAGAGATAAATATTTTCAGGAAACATAGATATAAAAATTCTCAACTAGGTATTACCAAATCCAATCCAAAAATGTATAAAATAAATATATACCACTATCAAATGGGATTTATCACACCTATGAATTTCAACCTTCAAAAATCAAACAATATGACCAATCATTTCAAAATATTGAAGAAAAAAACACATAATCATTTCATTAGGTGAATAAGCATAGAAAGCATTTGACAAATGCTTCCCTATCTATCACCAACCAATACCCGGAGCTTACTCAAACTCATGTTCATTGAGTCAGCGATGCCATCCAACCATCTCATATTCTGTCAGCCCCTTCTCCTTCTGCCTTCAATCTTTCCAGCATCAGGGTCTTTTCTAGTGAGTCAATTATTTTCATCAGATGTCCATCGTATTGGAGTTTCAGCTTCAGCGTCAGTCTTTGCAATGAATATTCAGGACTGATTTCCTTTAGGATGGACTGGTTGGATCTCCTTGCAGTCCAAGGGGCTTGCAAGAGTATTCTCCAACACCACAGTTTAAAAGCATCAATTCTTCTGTGCTCAGCTTTATAGTACAACTCTCATATCCATACAAGATTGCTGGTAAAACCATAGTTTTGACTTCACAGACTTTGTTTGCAAAGTAACATCTCTGCTTTTTAATATGTTGTCTAGGTTGATCATAGCTTTCCTTCCAAGGAGCAAACATCTTAATTTCTTGGCTACAGTCATCATCTGCAGTGATTTTGAAGCCCAAAAACATAAAGCCTGTCACTGTTTCCATTGTTTCCCCATCTATTTGCCATGAAGTGATGGGACCAGATGCCATGATCTTAGTTTTCTGAATGTTGAGTTTTAAGCCAACTTTTTTACTCTCCACTTTCACTTTCATCAAGAGGCTCTTTAGTTCTTTGCTTTCTGCCATAAGGGTGGTGTCATTTGCATATCTGAATTTATTGATATATCTCCCAGCAATCTTGATTCCAGTTTGTGCTTCATCCAGCCTGGCATTCCCCATAATGTACTCTTCATATAAGTTAAATAAGCAGGGTGTCAATATGCAGCCTTGACATACTCCTTTCCCGATTTAGAACCAGTCAGTTGTTCCATGTTCAGTTCTAATTGTTGCTTCTTGACATGTCTATAGGTATCTCAAGAGGCAGGTCAGGTGGTCTGGTATTCTCATCTCTTTAAGAATTTTCCACAGTTTGTTGTGATCCACGAAGTCAAAGGCTTTGGCATAGTCAGTAAAGCAAAAGTAGATATCTTTCTGGAACTCTCTTGCTTTTTCAATGATCCAACAGATGCTGGCAATTCTATCTCTGGTTCCTCTGCCATTTCTAAATTCAGCTAGAAGAACTGGAAGTTCATGGTTCAGATACTGTTGAAGCCTGGCTTCAAGAATTTTGAGCATTACTGTGCTAGCATGTGAGATAAGTGCAATTGTGCAGTAGTTTGAACTTTCTTTGGCATTGCCTTTCTTTGGATTGGAATGAAAACTGACCTTTCCTAGTCATGTGGCCACTGCTGTTTTCCAAATTTGCTGGCATATTGAGTGTAGCACTTTCACAGCATCATCTTTTCAGATTCAAAATAGCTCAACTGGAATTTCATCACCTCCACTAGCTTTGTTCATAGTGATGTTTCCTAAGGCCCACTTGACTTCACATGCCAGGATGTCTGGCTCTAGGTGAGTGATCACACCATGGTGGTTGTCTGGGTAGTGAAGATTATATATATATATATATATATATATATATATATATATATATATATATATAGTTTTTCTGTGTATTCTTGCCACCTCTTAATATATTTTGCTTCTATTAGGTCCATACAATTTTTGTCCTTTATTGTGCCCATCTTTGCATGAAATGTTCCCTTTGTATCTTTAATTTTCTTGAAGAGATATCTATTTTTTCCATTCTCTTGTGTTGCTCTATTTTGTTGCATTGATCAGTGACGGAGGCTTTCTTATCTCTCCTTGCTATTCTTTGGAACTCTGCATTCAAATGGGTATATCTTTCCTTTTCTCCTTTGCCTTTAGCTTTCTTCTTTTCTCAGGAATTTGCAAGGCCTCCTCAGACAACCATTTTGCCTTTTTGCATTTATTATTATTGGGGATTATTTTGGTCACTGCCTCCTGTACAATATCATGAACCTCCATCTTTAGTTTTTCAGGCACTCTGTCTATCAGACCTAATCCCTTGAATCTATTTGTTACTTCCATTATATAATCGTAAGGGGTTTGATTTAAGTCATACCTGAATGGTCTGGTGGTTTTCCCTTCTCTCTTCAAATTGTCTCTTTTTAAATTTATTTTTCTTATTGTACTGAATTAGCTAGGACATCCAGTACAATGTTACAAACCAACCATTAGAAACAACATCCTAGACTCATTCATGATCTTAGTGGGAAAGTTTGGTGTTCTGTACTGTTGCTTTGCAACATTGTACTGACTGTTCTAGCTAATTCAGTAAGATAAGAACATAAATAAAACATGTGCCAATCTGGAAGGAAGAAATAAATCTGGTTTTGTTTGTAGATGACATAACATTTGTGTCAGAAATCTAAAATTATCAACTAATAACACTCCTGGAATTAATAAGCAATTATAGATCTTCTTCAACTTATAGTGGGGTTACATACTGCTAAACCCAACCTAAGTTGAAAATATTACAAGTCAAACGTGTATTTAATACACTTAACCTACCGAACAGCATGGCTTAGCCTAGCCTATTTAAACATACTCATAACATTTGCATTTGGGCAATATTTAACACAAAGCTTATTTTATAGTAAAATATTGAGTATCTCATGTGATTTACCTAATACTGTATTGGAAGCTAAATGATAAGCAAACAAACAAACAAAAAAAAACAGAAAAGTTGTGTGGGTACAGAAATGGTTTTAATTGTATCAGTTTCTTACCCTTGTGATCTCATTCTGACTGAGAACTATGGTTTTTTGCTAGTACCCAGCATCAAAAGAGAGTAGCATACTGTGTGTCAGTAAAGCAGGAAAAGATCAAAATTAAAAATTAGAAGTATGGATTCTATTCAACACATACCACTTTTGCATCAACATAAACTCACAATATTGTAAGTCAAAGCATCATAAACATCAGAGTCTGTATATCAGGATGCAGGATGTAAGCTTAATATGTAGGAGTCAATTGCTTGTCTATAAATGGCAATGAACAAATGAAATATGCAATTAAAAGTACTTTACATGAACCAACTCTCTCATCACTACTACTCTTATCTTTTATTGTTATAAAAATATAATTACCAAGTGAAAAGAAACCCAGCTTACAAAAAGCATGTACAATATCATTCATCTCTTAAATGCATGGTGGCAAAAATATCTGGAAGGTTATAAATAAAAAAATTGTAAGTGTTATTTTGAAATGGTAGGGTTCTAGATGAGTTTTATTTTCCTTTTTTAAAAATTAATTAATTAATTAATTTATTTTAATTTTCTTATTTTTTTTTTCTTTTTTTTTTGTTTATTAAATATTTAAAAAAAAATCACATGCTCCCCATCCTGAACCCTCCTCCCTCCCAACCTCCCCATACCATCCCCCTGGGCCTTCCCAGCGCACCAGCCCCAAGCATCCAGCATCGTGCACTGAACCCGGACTGGCATCTCGTTTCATATATGACATTTCACATGTCTCAATGACATTCTCCCAAATCTTCCCACCCTCTCCCACAGAGTCCATAAGACTGTTCTATACATCAGTGTCTCTTTTGCTATCTCGTACACAGGGTTATTGTTACCATCTTTCTAAATTCCATATACATGCGTTAGTATACTGTATTTATGTTTTTCCTTCTGGCTTACTTCACTCTGTATAATAGTCTCCAGTTTCATCCACCTCATTAGAACTGATTCAAATGTATTCTTTTTAATGGCTGAGTAATACTCCATTGTGTATATGTACCACAGCTTTCTTATCCATTCATCTGCTGATGGACATCTAGGTTGCTTCCATGTCCTGGCTATTATAAACAGTGCTGTGATGAACATTGGGGTACACATGTCTCTTTCCCTTCTGGTTTCCTCAGTGTGTATGCCCAGCAGTGGGACTGCTGGATCATAAGGCAGTTCCATTTCCAGTTTTTTAAGGAATCTCCACACTGTTCTCCATAGTGGCTGTACTAATTTGCATTCCCACCAACAGTGTAAGAGGGTTCCCTTTTCTCCACACCCTCTCCAGCATTTATTATTTGTAGACTTTTGGATCGCAGCCATTCTGACTGGTGTGAAATGGTACCTCATAGTGGTTTTGATTTGCATTTCTCTGATAAAGAGTGATGTTGAACATCTTTTCAAGTGTTTGTTAGCCATCTGTATGTCTTCTTTGGAGAAATGTCTATTTAGATCTTTGGCCCATTTTTTGATTGGGTCATTTATTTTTCTGGAGTTGAGCTGTAGGAGTTGCTTGTATATTTTTGAGATTAGTTGTTTGTCGGTTGCTTCATTTGCTATTATTTTCTCCCATTCTGAAGGCTGTCTTTTCACCTTGCTAATAGTTTCCTTTGATATTTTGTAAAAATCAATGCCTATTGTCTATAATAGAAAAGGTAAAGCTATACTTAAGAGTAAAGGGAGGGGATAGACACAGAGAAACAAAGATATAGCGTTGAGGGAAAGAGACAAACTTTTTTGAGGTCTGTGAAAATTCAGATATTTAATCAAGATATACATTCCCTAGTGTTAATTATCTGCTTTTTGCAATTCAGGGTAGACATTGACTACTACTTACACTATTTTAAATCCTCTAAATTTTAAATCTGTATAGCTGTATTTCTAAGTCAGAGGTGCACATGGAGATAATCAGGGGGATTTTTTTTTAATATCCTTACCAAGGCCCCAACCTCAAAAGTTCCAATTCAGAATGCCCAAGTAATGTCTGGTTCAGAGTCAGGTGAAAAAACCTTCCCAGGTGTTCTAATCCTCAACTCATATTGGCTGAGAATTATGTGTTGTGCAAGATGATCTGCTGGGGTATCTATAAAAAAAGTAGAAATTCTAATTTTATTTATTTTATATTGCATCCTTTTAAAAACTCTACTTGTGTGTGTGTATATATATAGTATATATAATATTGCTAGAGTAAGATGAATAATTTGCAAATAATAAGTTTAAATACTCTAAAAACACATTTATATTAGTACAGAAAACCAATTAAATATGCACATCCATCAAAACAGTTTGAGAGGCTCCCAGAATCTCTAACTGGGCTGATTTTTTCTGTGTCAAAGTGAAGTGAAAGTTTCTCAGTTGTGTCAGACTCTTTGCAACTCCATGGACTATACAGTCCATGGAATTCTCCAGGCTGGACTGGGTAGCCGTTCCCTTCTCCAGCAGATCTTCCCAACCCAAGGATCCAATCCAGGTCTCCCACATTGCAAGTGGATTCTTTACCAGTAGAGCACAAGGGAAGCCCAAGAATAGTAGAGTGGATAGCCTATCTCTTCTCCAGTAGCTCTTCATGACCCAGGAAGAGAGCTGGGGCCTCCTGCATCGCAGGAGGATTCTTTACCAGCTGAGCTACCAGGGAAGCCTTCTGTGTCAAACTAGTTCATCAAAACTGGGAGAAGTTCCTGTTCTTTATTATGTACTGACACCAACACGAAAAATCAGGGAGGTTTAAAAAAACACAGAAAGGAAGAATATAAACTTCCAGTAACCAACTTGAAAGAAATGGATATCTATGAATTACCAGGGAAAGGGTTTTTTTTTTTTTTTTTTTTAATTATCTTAAGAACAGAGAGGAACAAGATGGTGAAGGAATAGGTGGATGTGGAGTACATCTCTCTTCATAGATACATCAGATCAGGAATACACCTTCAGACACAGAAGATCTTGCAGAACACCAGCTGAGAGCAGGCGGGAGTACATGACCACTGGAAAAAAATATATAGAAACACACATAACTCAGCAGGAAAAGGAAATAGGGGAGAAAAAGGAGAGTGAGCAGGACTGGACCTGCCTTTAGTGGGTCAGGGAACAGAAGCAGGGGTCCAGTCCCCACATCGGGGCAAATGTTTGGAACAGAGATGAAGCATTTGAGGCTGAGAGTGAAAAAGCTGCTCTGTGACAGTCTAAAAGGAATGAGAATCACACAGACAACCCCTGCCACAGCCATATCCACTCTCGACAGGGACACAGCACCCTAGAAGGCACAGTGGTTGGTAGCCTGAGCATAGGGATTGAGGAGTGATCCCACGGTAAGGTCTGGTGTTGACTACAGGGAGACAGCCCAAGGAGATGTGAAGAAGGAGACTGTGGTGGGAAATGCCTGTGGAGGAAAATCAGGCAGCATGGAGGCAAGGCAATACTGCTGAGTCATATGTAGGGGGAGGAGCCAGGAGTATAGCCCCTCTCTCCCCACATGCCACCACAAGCAACTGAATAACACAGAGAAAGACCTAAGAGAGGCTGGCCTTATAAGTGCCTGATATGTCAAACAACAGAGAAGAACCCCAGCCACAGTGACCATTTAAGTGCCTGATGCACCAAACAACAGAGAAGGACCCCAGAGGAGGTTGGGGGGGGGGGATCCTTTAAGTGCCTGAATGGGCAAAGCATCAGAGAAGGGCCAGCCAAAGAGGCCCACTGATTGCCATCTGCCGGGGGCTAGAATAAGACTCATATAGGGCCATAGCCTGTGTGACTAAGGCATTCAGTGTCCCTGAATACTTGAGTCACCAGGGTCTCTATGATCCAAGCAGCTGAATCACCTTCACACTCAATCTTCACTAAGAAGAGCTGCCACAGGCTACAAAAAGTCCTAATAGCACCATACCTCCTGTGACAATAGTCGCCAGCACCCCTACATAGCTGCCACTGCCAAGATTACTGTGAAACAAGCAACTTAGACCATTCATGGGGTTACAAAGGCAAGAAAACTGAAGTGGTTTGCCATTTCCTTCTTCACTCGGATCATCAAAAAATACTGAAGTGGTTTGCCATTTCCTTCTTCACTCGGATCATCAAAAAAGCAAGAGAGTTCCAGAAAAACATGTACTTCTGCTTTATAGACTATCCCAAAGCCTTTGACTGTGTGGATTACAACAAACTGTGAAAAATTCTTAAAGAGAAGGGAATCCCAGACAACTTGACCTGCTTCCTGAGAAATCTGTAGGCAGGTCAAGAAGCAACAGTTAGAACTGGACATGGAACAACAGACTGGTTCCAAATTGGCAAAGAAGTACGTCAAGGCTGCATATTGTCACCCTGCTTATTTAACTTATATGCAGAGTACATCATTAAAAATGCTGGGCTGGAGGAAGCACAAGCTGGAATCAAGATTACTGGGAGAAATATCAATAAACTCAGATATACAAATGACACCACCCTTATGGCATAAAGCAAACAAGAACTAAAGAGCCTCTTAATGAAAGTGAAAGAAGAGAGTGAAAAAACTGGCTTAAAACTCAACATTCAAAAAACTAATATCATGGCATCTGGTCCAATCACTTAATGGCAAATAGATGGGGAAACAAGGGAAACATGACAGACTTTATTACTGGGGGCTCCAAAATCACTGCAGATAATGACTGCAGGCATGAAGCTTGTTCCTTGGAAGAAAAGCTATGACCAACCGAGACAGCATATTAAAAAGCAGAGACGTTACTTTGCCAACAAAGTTCCATCTAATCAAAGCTATAGTTTTTCCAGTAGTCATGTGTGGATGTGAGAGTTGAACTATAAAGAAAGCTGAACACTGAAGAATTGATGCTTTTGAACTGTGGTGTTGGAGAAGACTCTTAAGAAGCCCTTAGACTGCAAGGAGATCCAACCAGTCAATCCTAAAGGAAATTAGTCCTGAATATTTAATGGAAGTGCTGATGCTGAAACTCCAATACTTTGGCCACCTGATGTGAAGAACTGACTCATTGGAAATGACCCTGATACTGGGAAAGATTGAAGGCAGGAGAAGAAAGGGATGACAGAGGATGAGATCGTCGGATGGCATCACCAACTCAATGGACCTGAATTTGAATAAGCTCCGGAAGATGGTGATGGACAGGGAAGCCTGGTGTGCTGCAGCCTATGAGATCACAAAGAGTTGGACACGACTGAGCGACTGAATTGAACTGAAGCAAGTGAAATACCTCCATGTCTCAAGCAATGGATATAAAGTCATAAAGAATAGACTATTGGAAATTGTGTTGGTTGGGTTGAGGAGGAAGGAGAGGTGGGATGTACAGACAGAGTAATATGGACACTTACATTACCATATGTAAAATAGATTGCCAATAGGAATTTGCTGTATGACTCAAGGAACTCAAATCAGGGCTCTTTAACAACCTAGATGGGTGGGATAGGGAGAGAACTGGAAGGGAGTTTCAAGAGGGAAGGGATATATGTATATCTGTGGCTGATTTATGTTGATGTTTCAGTTCAGTTCAGCCGCTCAGTCTTGTCTGACTCTTTGCGACCCCATGAACCGTGGCATGCCAGGACTCACTGTCCATCACCAACTCCCTGTATTCACACAAATTCATGTCCATTTAGTCAGTGATGCCATCCAGCCATCTAATCCTCTGTTGTCTCCTTCTCCTGCTCTCAATATTTCCCAGCACCAGGGTCTTTGCAAATGAGTCAACTCTTCGTATAAGGTAGGCAAAGTATTGGAATTTCAGCTTTAACATCAGTCCTTTCAATAAACACCCAGGACTGATCTTCTTCAGGATGGGACTGGTTGGATCTCCTTGCAGTCCAAGGGACTCTCTCAAGTGTCTTCTCCAACACCACAGTTCAAAAGCATCAATTCTTCAGCACTCGGCTTTCTTTACGGTGCAACCCTCACATCCATACATGACTGCTGGAAAACCTAAAACCTTGACTAGATGGGCCTTTGTTGATAAAGTAACTTCTCTGCTTTTTAATATGCTGTCTATGTTGGTCATAACTTTCCTTCCAAGGAGTAAGCATCTTTTAATTTCATGACTGCAATCACCATTTGCAGTGATTTTGGAGCCCCCCAAAATAATAAGGTCAGCCACTGTTTCCACTGTTTCTCCATCTATTTTCCATGAAGTGACGGGACCAGATGTCATGATATTTTTCTGAATGTTGAACTTTAAGCTGACTTTTTCACTCTGCTCTTTGACTTTCATCAAGAGGCTTTTTAGTTCTTCTTCACTTTCTGCCATAAGGGCAGTGTCATCTGCATATCTGAGGTTATTGATGTTTCTCTGGGCAGTCTTGATTCCAGCTTGTGCTTTTTCCAGCCCAGTGTTCCTCATGATGTACTCTGCATATAAGTTAAATAAGCATGGTGACAATATACAGCCTTGATGTACTCCTTTTTCTATTTGGAACCAGGCTGTTGTTCCATGTCCAATTCCAACTGTTGCTTCCTGACATGCATACAGGTTTCTCAAGAGACAGGTCAGATGGTCTGGTATTCCCATCTCTTTCAGAATTTTCCACAGTTTATTGAGATCCACACAGTCAAAGGCTTTGACATAGTTAATAAAGCAGAAATAGATGTTTTTCTGGAACTCTCTTGCTTTTTTGATGATCCAGCAGATGTTGGCAAATTGATCTTTGGTTCCTTTGCCTGTTTTAAAATCTGCTTGAACATCTGGAATTTCACGGTTCACATATTACTGAAACCTGGCCTGGAGAATTTTGAGAATTAGTTTACTAGCGTGTGAGATGAGTGCAATTGTGTGATAGTTTGAGCATTCTTTGTTATTCTTTGGCATGTTGATGTTTAGCAAAAACCAATAAAATTCTGTAAAGAAATTATCTTTCAATGCTTTCCTTGTAGCCCAGCTGGTAAAGAATCCATCCAGAATGCAGGAACTCCCAGTTCAATTCTGGATCAGGAAGATCTGCTGAAGAAGGCATAGACTACCCACTCCAGTATTCTTGTGCTTCCTTGGTGGCTCAGCTGGTAAAAAATCCGCCTGCAATATGGGAAACCTGGGTTTGATACCTGGGTTTGGAAGATCCCCTGGAGAAGGGAACAGCTATCCACTCCCATATTCTGGCCTGGAGAATTATTTAAGGGTTGCAAAGAGTCGGACATGATTGAGCAACATTCACTTACAGCTTCCATAATAGCTCAGTTGGTAAAGAATCTGCCTGCCATGTAGGAGGCCCTAGTTAGATTCCAGGGTAAGGGATAGGCTATTCACTCCAGTATTCTTGGGCTTCCCTGTGGCTCTGCTGGTTAAGAATCTGCCTGCAATGCAGGAGACCTGGGTTGGGAAGATCCACTGGAGAAGGTAAAGGCTAACCACTCCAGTATTCTGGCCTGGAGAATTCCAGGGATTGTATAGTCCATCCAGTCGCAAAGAGTTGGACATGGTTGAGCGGTTTTTAAAAAAGTATATTAATTTAAAAAATCATCCTAAGGAAGCTCAATGAGTTACAAAAGAAAACAGAAAGGCTACTAAACAAAATCAGAAAAATGAATTCTTATGAACAAATGAACAAGTTAGAATTTGTTCTCGTGAACAAATGAGAATAAATACAAAGAGATACAAACCATGAAAAGGAAAAAAATAGAATTTAGGGACTGGAGAATAGAACTGAATAGGAAAAATATGAAGAGAGAATTTCAAGAGCAAAACTTGATCAAGCAGAAGAAAAAATTAGTGAACTTGAGGATCTTTCACTTGAGACAATCTAGGCAGAGGGCCAACAAAAAAGAAATGAAAAAGACTGAATCAAGACTGAGGGACTTATTAGAAACCAGCATGAAAATCAGCATATCCATTAAGTGAGACCATGAAAGAGAGAAAGAAAAAGGTAAAAACCATATTTAAGGAAATATGGGTTGAAATCTTATCCAAATATGAAGCAAATTGCCACCCAGATTCATAAAATACAGATATTTCAAATAGGATGAACCCCCAAAAAACTGCACTGAGACATATAATAATTTAATTGCAAAAAGTCAATTAAGAGAATTTTCTAGGTCCATTTATGTTGCTGCCAAAATGGCATTATTTCTATTCTTTTATGAGTAATATTCTACTGTATGTATGTGTGTGTGTGTGTGTATGTGTGTATGTATGTATATACACCATATATACCATTTTTTTATCCATTCATCTCTCAGTGGATATTGTGATTGCTTCAATGTTCTACTGCTACTGCTGCTAAGTCACTTCAGTTGTGTCCGACTCTGTGCGACCCCATAGATGTTTCTGGCTACTGTAAATTTTGTTGCAGCGTACATTGTGATTCACACATGCTTTTGAATTATGTTTTTCTCCAGATATATGGCCAGAAATGGTATTGCTATATCAAATGGGAGCTATATTTTTAGCTTTTTAAAGGAGACTGTATACTGTTCGCCATAGTGGCTGTACCAATTTACATTCCCACAAGATGGCAGAGTAGAAGGACGTGTGCTCATCTTCTCCTGTGAGAGCACAAAAATCACAACAAGCTGCTGAACAACTATAGACAGGAAGATGTTGGAATGCAGCCAAAAAAAGGATACCCCACATTCAAGGACAAAGGAGAAGACACAATGAGACAATAGGAAGGGTGCAATCACATTAAAAATCAAACCCCACAACCACCTGAGACTCTTTGAAGGCACAAACAAAGCCTTGTGTGCACAAAGACCCAGGGGAAAGAAGCAGTGACCTCAGAAGAGACAGAGCCAGATCTGCCTGTGTGTGTTTGGGGTTTCTTGCAGAGGTATGGGTAAACAGTGGCCTGCTGAAGGGACAGGGGCACTGGCAGCAGCATTCTAGGGAGGTGCAGCATGTTGGCCTAAGTCCTCTTGGAGGAGGTCACTATTAGTCCTACCATAGAGCCTGGAGACCTACCATAGAGTCCCTGGTAGTGGGAGGTGCGACCCACAAACTGGAAAACAACTATACCAAGGAAGTTCTTGCACTGTTATGAAGGTTCTAGGCCACACATCAAAATTCCCACCCTGGGGATCTGGCTAAGGGATTGGAAATCCCCAGGTTTGAAGGTCAGCTGGATTTGATTACAGAACTTCCACAGGACTTGGGGGAAAAGAGACACTTGAAAGGGACAAACAAAACCCTGTACACACCAAGACGCAGAGGAAAGAGCAGTGACCCCACAAGAGACTGAGCAAGACTTGCCTGTGAGTGTTTGGGAGTTTCCTACAGAGGTGTTGGTCTATAGTGGCCTGCTGTGGGATCAAGGGCACTGGCAGCAGCATTCCTGGGAAATGTGGTGTGTTAGCATAAGTCCTCTTGGAAGAGGTACCCATTAAGCCATCAAGAGACTGCAGACACCAGGACTGGGCCACCTCAGGCCAAACTTGAGGGACGGAGTAGAGTCTCACCCATCAGCAGAAAATTGGATGAAAGTTTTACAGAGCATGGCCCTGCACAACCAAGCAAGAGATTCAGTTTCCTCCCATCAGGAAGCTTGCACAAGCCTATTAACCTCATCCATTAGAGAGTAGACAGAAGAAGCAAGAACCGCAATCCCATGGCCTCCAGAATGAAAACAACAATCACAGACGACTAAGAAAATTATCACATGTATTACAACCTTGTGTAACTCAATGAAACTATGAGCCATGCTGTACAGAGCTGCCGGGAGCCGGCGAGAGACATTCCGCTCGTGACAAAGGTCATGAGGAAGGAGGCTTGGCATACGCAAAGGCGGGATCGAGCCTCGGGAGTCTCCCCGGATATTCTCGAGCATCTTCCCCCCCAAAAAATAGAACTGCCTTATGATCCAGCAATCCCACTGCTGGGCATACACACTGAGGAAACCAGAAGGGAAAGAGACACGTGTACCCCAATGTTCATCGCAGCACTGTTTATAATAGCCAAGACATGGAAGCAACCTAGATGTCCATCAGCAGATGAATGGATAAGAAAGCTGTGGTACATATACACAATGGAGTATTACTCAGCCATTAAAAAGAATACATTTCAATCAGTTCTAATGAGGTGGATGAAACTGGAGCCTATTATACAGAGTGAAGTAAGCCAGAAGCAAAAACATAAATACAGTATACTAACGCATATATATGGAATTTAGAAAGATGGTAACATAACCCGGTGTACGAGATAGCAAAAGAGACACTGATGTATAGAACAGTCTTATGGACTCTGTGGGAGAGGGAGAGGGTGGGAAGATTTGGGAGAATGGCAATGAAACATGTAAAATATCATGTAGGAAACGAGTTGCCAGTCCAGGTTCGATGCATGATGCTCAATGCTTGGGGCTGGTGCACTGGGACGGCCCAGAGGGATGGTATGGGGAGGGAGGAGGGAGGAGGGTTCGGGATGGGGAACACATGTATACCTGTGGCGGATTCATTTTGATATTTGGCAAAACTAATACAAATATGTAAAGTTTAAAAATAAAATAAAATTAGAAAAAAAAAAAACAAAAAACAGAGTCTGCCTACTTTATTGCTTTGTGCTCTCACCTCTGACTTTACTGGGGGCTGTCCCCCACCACCATCTCACTCTCTCTGTCAAAGAGTTAACTTACAGCTCCAATTAATAAAGTTCCTGGGCAATTAGGAGTGTTTAAATCCAAACCCCTCAGATGGCTCTCTAACTCGCCTGACAAGTTTACCCAGACTCCTACAGCTATGCATACGATTGTTTACAGTCTCCCAGCCTCGAGAGGCACGGAAAGCTTAAGATATTCAAATAGCTTAGAGCCTCTCAGAGAGTTAGAAATTGTCAGAATAAAACTAGTAAAGGATTTCATTGATGAGCCAATGTTTGTTGCCAAGTTTTCACATCCCCTGAATTGTATCCTTGAATATGTATTAATTAATAGTTGGTATGTAGAAAAAATAAGTAGTGGCCTTGGTGTTAGTAACTTTAGACCCTTAAGGTAATAAATTATTTCCTTTGTTGTAAACCCATTACACATCCACCCTATAGGAATGCAATTTTATCTTCAGAAGATGGCTCCAAACCTTAAAATAATTACTCTTAGAGAAAATAAGTCTTTGTTGATAAGTCCTTGTCAAGAGTCATAAAATGTTAATAGGCCTTCTGGCCAGAAGATGATGTAAATCACCTAAACCATTTGTATACGACAAATTTGCAGGAAAGAAACCCTGGTTTTTGATAAGGATCAAAAGCTGCTGACTTTGCATCCCCTATTATCCTCTATGTGTAACTTAGGGTATAAAAGCCCCCATTGAAAATAAAGCTACGGGCCTTGCTCACCAGCGCTTGGTCTCCCCATGTCATTCTTTTCACATTCTGGCTGAAGTCTCCATCTGGAGCGCGGAACCCACCATGCTTACTAATTATGCCTGGGCTTCTAAGACCCACTCGAGAAGGTGTCTAGGGTGGGGCACCTTCCGCTATTCGAGAGGGCGCCTGCGGCCTACGTAAGTGGTTCAAACTTCTTGTCTTGAAGTTTTATTGGTCTCCCGCGTAAACCAAGCTACTCAGTCTCTTTTCTCCACTGAATTTTCCTACTGAGCTATCCTCATTCTATTACTCTTTATATCTTTGATAAATAAATAAATAGTCGCCGACGCCATCTCCCCTTCGAATACCCTGGATCAGCCGGGGCTGGTCCCCGGCACAGAGCCACCCAAGACAGAAGGGTCATGATGCAGAGTTCTGACAAAATGTGGTCTATAGGAGAAGGGAATGGAGAACAATTTCAGTATTCTTGCCTTGAGGATCCCATGAACAGTAAGAAATGTAAAAAAGATATGAAACAAGAGATGCGTTCCACAGGTTGGTATGTGCCCAGTATGTTACAAGGGAAGAACAACAACAAAAAAAAATTCTCCAGAAAGAATGAAGGAAATGATGACCAGTTGTGTGTCTGGTATAGAAAGTAAAGGCTGATGCTGTAAAGAATAATACTGTATAGGAACCTGAAATGTTATTTCCATGAATCAAGATAAATTGGATGTGGTTAAACAGGAAATAGTAAGAGTAAGCCTCAACAATTTAGGCATCAGTAAACTAAAATGAACAGGAATGGGCGAATTTAATTCAGATGACCGATATATCTACTACTGTGGGCAAAAATTCCTTAGAAAGAATGCAGTAGCCCTCCCTGTGTCCCTGCCTGATAAGTTGCTTCAGTCATGTCCAACTCTTTCCAACCCCGTGAACTGTAGCCTACCAGGCTCCTCTGTCCATGGGATTCTCCAGGCAAGAATACAGGAGTGGATTGCCATATTCTCCTTCAAGGAATTTTCCAAACTCAGGGATTGAACATGCATCTCTTGTGTCTTCTGCACTGTCAGGCAGCTTCTTTACCACTAGTACCACCTTCAGTGGCCCTCAGAGCCAGCAAAAGATTCTGAAAGGCAGTACTTGGGTGCAATCTCAAAAACAGAATGATCTCTGTTCATTTCCAAGGTAAACTATTCAACATCACAGTATTCCAAGTCTATGCTCCAACCACTAATGTTGAAGCAGTTGAAGTTGAATGTTTCTATGAAGACCTAGGAGACCTCTAGAACTAATACCAAAAAAGATATCCTTTTCATCTTAAGGGATTGGAATGTAAAATTAGGAAGTGAAGAGATACCTGGAGTAACAAGCAAGTTTGGCTTTGGAGTACAAAATGAAGCGGGACAAAGGCTAACAGTTTTGACAAGAGGAAGCATTGATGATAGCAAACACCCTCTTCCAATAACCTAAGAGATGACTCTAAAAATGGACATCACCAGATGGTCAATACCAAAATCAGGTTGATTATATTATTTGCAGCCCAAGATGGAGAAGCTCTATACAGTCAGCAAAAACAAGACCTGGAGCTGATTATGGTTAATATCATGAGTTATTTACTGGAAAATTCAGACCTAAATTGAAGGAAGTTGAGGGAACCACTAGACCATTCACTATGACCTAAATCAAATTCCTTATGATTATACAGTGGAAGTGACAAATAGATTTAATAGAGTGTCTAAAGAATTATGGATGAAGATTCATAACATTATACAAGAGACAGTGATCAAAATCATCCAAAAGAAGAAGAAATGCAAGTAGTTAAAATGGTTGTCTGAGGAGGCCTTAAAAATAGCTATTAAAAATAGCTGAGAAAAGAAAATAAGCAGAAAAAGGAAAGATACACTGAACTGAATGCAGAGTTCCAAAGATTTGCAAGGAGAGATAAGAAAGCCTTCTTAAATGAACAATGCAAATAAATATAGGCAAACAATAGAATGAGAAAGACTAGAGATTTCTTCAAGAAAATTGGACACAATATAGGACAGAAAAAGTAAGGACTTACCATAAGCAGAAGAGCTTAAGAAGAAGTGACAAGAATACACAGAAGAACTATACCAAAAAAAAAAAAGTCTAAAGTGACCCAGATAACCACCATGATGTGATCACTCACCTAGAACCAGACATCCTGAACTGTGAAGTCAAATATTAGTCAAGGTATCACTACGAACAAAGCTAATGGAGCTGATAGAATTCCAGCTGAGCTATTTCAAATCCTAAAAGATAATGCTGTGAAAGTACTACACTCAGTACACCAGTAAATTTGGAAAACTCAGCAGTGGCCACAGGACTGGAAAAGATCAGCTTTCATTCCTATCCCAAGAAGGGCAATGCCAAAGAAGGTCAAAACTACCAGACAATTGCAATCATCCACATGCTAGTAAGTTAATGCTCAAAATCCTTCAAGCTAGGCTTCAATAGTAAGTGACTCTAGAACTTCCAGATGTATAAACTGGATTTATGAAAGGCAGAGGAACCAGAGATCAAATTACCAACATCTGTTGATCATAGAAAAAGTTAGAGAATTCCAGAGATATATTTACTTCTGTTTCATTTACTACACTAAAGCTTTTTACTGCATGGATCACAACAAACTATGGAAAATTCTTAAACAGATGGGAATACCAAACCACCTTATCTCCCTCCTGAGAAACCTGTATGCAGGTTCAGAAGCAACAGTTAGAACTGGACATGGAAAAACAGATTAGTTCAAATTTAGAAAAGGAGTACATCAGGGCTATATATTGTCTCCCTGATTATTTAATTAATATGCCAAGTGCATCATGTAAAATGCCAAGCTGGATGAATCCAAAGCTGGAATCAAGCTGGCTGGTAGAAATATCAACAACCACATATATGCTGATGATACAACCCTAATGGCAGGATGTGAAGAGAAAGTTGAAATAGCAGAGTAAAAAAGCTGGCATAAACTCAACATTCAAAAAACTAAAATCTTGGTATCCAGTCTCATTACTTCATGTCAAATAGAAGGGGAAAATTTGGAAATAGAGATATTATTCTCTTGACTATGCCAAAGCCTTTGACTGTGTGGATCACAATAAACTGTGGAAAATTCTGAAAGAGATGGGAATACCAGACCACCTGACCTGCCTTTTGAGAAATCTGTATGCAGGTCAGGAAGCAACAGTTAGAACTGGACATGGAACAACAGACTGGTTCCAAATAGGAAAAGGAGTACATCAAGGCTGTATATTGTCACCCTGCTTATTTAACTTATATGCAGAGTACATCATGAGAAACGTTGGACTGGAAGAAGCACAGGCTGGAATCAAGATTGCCGGGAGAAATATCAATAACCTCAGATATGCAGATTACACCACCCTTATGGCAGAAAGTGAAGAGTAACTAAAAAGCCTGTTGATGAAAGTGAAAGTGGAGAGTGAAAAAGTTGGCTTAAAGCTCAACATTCAGAAAACGAAGATCATGGCATCCGGTCCCACCACTTCATGGTAAATAGATGAGGAAACAGTGGAAACAGTGTCAGACTTTATTTTTGGGGGCTCCAAAATCACTGCAGATGGTGACTGCAGCCATGAAATTAAAAGATGCTTCCTCCTTGGAAGGAAAGTCATGATCAACCCAGATAGCATATTCAAAAGCAGAGACATTACTTTGCCAACAAAGGTCCATCTAGTCAAGACTATGGTTTTTCCTGTGGTCATGTATGGATGTGAGAGTTGGACTGTGAAGAAAGCTGAGCGCTGAAGAATTGATGCTTTTGAACTGTGGTGTTGGAGAAGACTCTTGCAAGTCCCTTGGACTGCAAGGAGATCCAGGCAGTCCATTCTGAAGGAGATCAGCCCAGGATTTCTTTGGAAGGAATGATGCTAAAGCTGAAACTCCAGTACTTTGGCCACCTCATGCGAAGAGTTGACTCATTGGAAAAGACTCTGATGCTGGGAGGGATTGGCGGCAAGAGGAGAAGGGGACGACAGAGGTTGAGATGGCTGGATGGCATCACTGACTTGATGGACGTGAGTCTGAGTGAACTCCAGGAGTTGGTGATGGACAGGGAGGCCTGGCATGCTGCGATTCATGGGGTCGCAAAGAGTCAGACATGACTGAGCGACTGAACTGAACTGAACTGTGCTCCAAAATCACCATGGATGGTGACTGTCATCATGAAATACAAAGACACTAGCTTCTTGGAAAAAACAAGTTATGACAAACTTAGCATATTAAAAAAAATTAAATAAATAAAAAGCAAAGACAGCTCTTTGCTGACAAAGGTCCATATAGCCAAAGCTATGGTTTTGCAATAGTCATGTTTTGATGTGAGACTTGGATCATAAAAAGTTCAGTTCAGTTCAGTTCAGTCGCTCAGTCATGTCTGACTCTTTGCAACCCCATGAAAGGCAGCATGCCAGGCCTCCCTGCCAATCACCAACTTCCAGAGTCCACCCAAACCCATGTCCATTGTGTCAGTGATGGCATCCAACAGTGTCATCCTCTATCATCCTCTTCTCCTCCTGCACTCAATCTTTCCCAGCATCAGGGTCTTTTCAAATGAGTGTGGCCAAAGTATTGGAGTTTCAGCTTCAACATCAGTCCCTCCAATGAACACCCAGGACTGATCTTCTTTAGGATGGACTGGTTGGATATCCTTAAAGTCCAAGTGACTCTCAAGGGTCTTCTCCAACACCACAGTACAAAAGCATCAATTCTTCAGTGCTCAGCTTTCTTTATAGTCCACCTCTCACATCCATATATGACTACTGGAAAAACCATAACCTTGACTAGACAAACCTATATTGGCAAAGTAATGTCTCTGCTTTCTAATATGCTGTCTAGTTTGGTCATAACTTTCTTTCCAAGGAGTAAGGGTCTTTTAATTTCATGGCTGCAATCACAATCCACAGTGATTTTGGAGCCCAGAAAAATAAAGTCTGTCACTGCTTCCACTGTTTCCTCATCTATTTGCCATGAAGTGATGGGACTGGATGCCATAAAGAAGGCTGAGTGCTAAAGAATTGATGCTTTGGAACTGCGGTGCTGGAGAAGACTTTTGAGAGTTCCTTCAATTGCAAGGAGATAAAACCAGCCAATCCTAAAGGAAATTGACCCTGAATATTCAGTGGAATGACCAATGCTGAAGTTGAAGCTCCACTACTGTGGCCACCTGATGCAGGTAGCCAACTCTTTGGAAAAGACCCTGATCCTGGGAGAGATTGAAGGCAGGAGGAGAAGGGGACAACAGAGGATTAGATGGTTGTTTGGCATCACTGACCACTCACCTGAATTTTTTGAGGCCAAAAAACTTATTTTATGAGGCCAACACCACCCTGATAACAAAGCCAAACAAAGATACCATTAGAAAAAGAAAACTACAGGATAATATCTCTGACAAAAATAAATGGGAAGTCTACAACAAAAAATTAGAAAACTGTGTTAAGCAGCAAATGTTTTATGGACCATGTGTCTTATGGACCAAATATCTTGTGGCTGTTTTGTTGTTGTTATTCAGTCACTCAGTTGTGTCTGACTCCTTGAGATCCATGGACTGCAGCACACCAGGCTTCCCTGTCCATCAACCAACTCCTGGAGCTTGCTCAAACTTATTTCCTTTGAGTCAGTGATGCCATCCAATTACCTCATCTTCTGTCGCCCCCTTGTCCTCCTTTTCTCAATCTTTCCCAGCATCAGAGTCTTTGCCAGTAAGCTGTTTCTTTGGATCAGGTGGCCAAAGTATTGGAGTTTCAGTTTCAGCATCAGTCCTTCCAATGCATATTCAGGGTTGATTTTCTTTAGGATTGACTAGTTTGATCCACTTACTGTCCAAGGGAATCTAAAGAGTATTCTCTAGCACTACAATTCAAAAGCATCAGTTCCTCAGTGCTCAGCCTTCTTTATGGTCCAACTCTCACATCCATACATGATTACTTGAAAAACAATAAGTTTGACTAGACAGACCTTTGTTGGCAAAGTGATGTCTCTGCTTTTTCTTTTCTTTTCTTTTCTTTTCTTTTTAAACTTTACATAATTGTATTAGTTTTGCCAAATATCAAAATGAGTGTCTCTGCTTTTTAATATGCTGTTTAGGTTTGTCATAGTCTGCCTTCCAAGAAGCAAGCAAGTCTTTTTACTTCATGGCGTCAGTCACCATCTACAGTGATATTGGAGCCCAAGGAAATAAAATCTGTCACTGTTTCCACTTCAGTTCAGTTCAGTCCCTCAGTCATGTCCGACTCTTTGCAACCCCATGAACTGCAGCACGCCAGGCCTTCCTGTCTATCACAAACTCCAAGAGTTCACCCAAACTCATGTCCATTGAGTGGGTGATGCCATCCAGCCATCTCATCCTCTGTCGTCCCCTTCTCCTCCTGCCCCCAATCCCTCCCAGCATCAGAGTCTTTTCCAATGAGTCAACTCTTCGCATGATGTGGCCAAAATACTGGAGTTTTAGCCTCAGCATCAGTCTTTCCAATGAACATCCAGGGCTGATCTCCTTTAGAATTGACTGGTTGGATCTCCTTGCAGTCCAGGGGACTCTCAAGAGTCTTTTCCAACACAATAATTCAAAAGCATCAATTCTTCGGCACTCAGCTTTCTTCACAGTCCAACTCTCACATCCATACATGACCACTGGAAAAACCATAGCCTCGATTAGATGGACCTTTGTTGGCAAAGTAATGACTGTGTTTTTAAATATGCTATCTAGGTTGGTCATAACTTTTCTTCCAAGGAGTAAGCGTCTTTTAATTTCATGGCTGCAATCACCATCTGCAGTGATTTTGGAGCCCCCAAAAATAAAGTCTGTCACCACTTCCACTGTTTCCCCATCTATTTGCCATGAAGTGATGGGACTAGATGCCATAAAGAAAGCTGAGTGCCAAAGAATTGATGCTTTTGAACTGTGGTATTGGAAAAGACTCTTGAAAGTCCCTTGGACTGCAAGGAGATCCGACCAGTCAATTCTAAAGGAAATCAGCCCTGGGTGTTCTTTGGAAGGAATGATGGTAAAGCTGAAACTCCAGTACTTTGGCCACCTCATGCGAAGAGTTGAATCACTGGAAAAGACTCTGATGCTGGGAGGGATTGGGGGCAGGAGGATGAGATGGTTGGATGCCATCACCAACTCGATAGACATGAGTTTGAGTGTACTCCGGGAGTTGGTGATGGACAGGGAGGCCTGGCATGCTGCAATTCATGGGGTCTCAGAGGGTCGAACACGACTGAGTGAGTGAACTGAACTGAACTGAATGTGAACAGATGATTCAATCGAAAAGTCCGTGACGCTGTGAAAGATTGAGGGCAGAAAGAGAAGACGTTGTCAGAAGATGAGGTGTCTTGAGGGCATCACCAATGCAATGAACATGAACTTGGGCTAACTCCGGGATATAAGAGGGACAGAAAGACCTTGCGTGCTGTGTCCATGTGGTCACAGAGTCAGACAGGACTCGGTGACTGAACAACAACAATGGTAGTTGTATACCTGGTTTTATAAGTAAGCCCCATACTGTTCTCCAAAGTGTCTATACCAATTTACATTCCCAGCAACAATGTAGGAAGGTACCCTTTTCTTCACACCCTCTCCAACATTTATTATTTGTAGATTCTTTGATGATGACTACTCTAACTGGTGTGAAGTGACATCATTGTAGTTTTGATTTGCAATTCTCTAATAATTAGCAATGTTGAGAATCTTTCCATGTGTGTTTTGGCCATCTGTACATCCGCTTTGGAGAAACGTATACTTAGATCTTCTGCCCATTATCAAATTAGATGTTTGTTCTTATGATATTAAGCTGCTTAAGCTGTTTTTATATTTTGAAGATTAATCCTTTTTCAGTTGTTCTGTTTGCAAATACATTCTCCCATTCTTAGGGTTCTCTATTTGTTTTGTTTATGGTTTCCTTTGTTGTGAAAACTTTTTAAGTTTAATTAGGTGCCATTTGTTTATTTTTTCTTTTATTTTCATTACCTTAGGAGATGGATTAAAAAGAAACTTTGCTGCAATTTATGTCAAAGACTGTTCTACCTCTGTTTTCCTTTAAGAGTTTCAAAGTATCCTGACTTACACTTAGGCCTTTAATCCATTTTGAGTTTATTTTTGTGTATGATGTTATAGAGTGTTCTAATTTCACTGTTTCGCCAGTAGCTGGTCAGTTTTCCCAACATTACTTATTGAAGAAGTTGTCAGTTCTCCATTGTATATTATTGCTTATTTATTATTGATTAGGTGACCATAGGTATGTGGGTTTATCTCTAGAATTTACGTCCACTTTCATTTATCTATATTTCTGTTTTTGTGCCAATACAAAATTGATCTGATTACTGTAGCTTTGTATTATAGTCTGAAGAAAGGGAGCTTGTTTTCTCTGGCTGTGTTTTTCTTTCTCATGACGGCTTTGACTATTTGGGGTCTTTTGTGTTTTGTACAAGTTGTAATATTTTTCTTCTAATTTTTTGAAAAATATCATTGGTAGTTTGATAGGGACTGCATTGAATCTGCAGATTGCTTTAAGTAGTATAGTCACTTTCATAATATTGATACTTCCAATTCAAGAAATTGGTATATTCTCTCCATCTGTTTGAGTCATCTTTTATTTCTTTTATCACTATCTTAGAGCTTTCTGAGGGCAAGTCTTTTTGCCTCTTTGGGTAGGTTTATTCCAAAGTATTTTTTGTTTTGTTTTGTTTTGATGGTAAGTTTTAAATTTTCTCTTTCTGATCTTTTATTGTGGTGTATAGAAATGCAAGAGATTTCTGCATATAAATTTTGTATCCTGAAACTTTACCAAATACAGTGATGACCTCCAGTAGTTTTTGGGTAGCATTTTTAGGATTTTCTACGTATAGTACCACACATCTCCAAACAGTGACATTTTGATTATTCCTTTCCAGTTTTGATTTAATTTTACTCTCTGATTTCTCTGGCCAGGACTCCCAAAACAATGTTGAATGATAGTGATGAGAGTGGACATCCTCATCTTGTTCTTCATCTTAGAGGGGATTTTTTCTTTCCTTCACTATCAATAATAATGTTTGCTGTGAGTTTCTCATATTTGGCCTTTCTTATGTTGAGCTAGATCCCCTCTCTGCCCACTTTCAGAACAGGTTTTAATCATATATGGATACTGAATTTGTGAAACATTTTTCTGCCTCTATTGATAGTATGGTTTTTCTTCATCAGTTTGTTAATATGGAGTATCACATTGAATGATTTGCATATGTTGAAAAATCCTTGCATCCCTGGGGTAAATATCACTTGATCATGGTACATGATCTTTTAAATATATTGTTTAATTCTGCTTACTATAATTTTGTTGAGGATTTGTGTATCAATGTTCATTAGTGATTATTGGCCTGTAATTTTCTTTTTTGGGTGATGTCTTTGTCATGTTTTGATATCAGAGTGACGGTGGCCTCATAGAATGAGTTTTGGGGTGTTCCTCCCTCTGTAATCTTTTGGAAGATTTTGGGAAAGATAGGTATTAGCTCTTCTCTAAACATTTGTTAGAAGCCTGTGAATCCATCTGGCTTTTGTTTGTTGGAAGATTTTTTATCACAATTTCGATTTCAGTGCTTGCAATTGATCTGTTCATAATTTCTATTTCTTCCTGGTTCAGTCTTGGAAGGTTGCACTGTTCTAAGAATTTGTCCACTTCTTCCAAATTGTACATTTCATTAGCATGTAATTACTTGTAGTAGTCACCTTTGATGCTTTGTATTTCTGCATTATCTGTTATACCCTCTGCTTTTTCATTTGTAGTTTTATTTATTTGATTCTTCTTCCTTTTTTCTGGATAAATCTGGCTAATGGATTGTCAGTTTTGTTTAACTTCTCAAAGAGCCAGCGTTTAGTTTTTATTGATCTTTGTTATAGTTTCCTTCATTTGTTTCCATTTATTTCTGTTCTGATCTCTATGATTTCATTCATCTTAGTAACTTTGGTGTTTTTCTCATTACTATTCTTTTGTTATTTGTTTTAGATGAATGTTAGGTTGCTACTTGGAGTTTTTCTTCTTGAGGAAAATTTTTAGCAGTAGGATTGTATTTCTAAAAACTTCCCTCTTACAAACTGCTTTTGGTACATAACATAGGTTTTTGTTCTTCATGTTTTCATTGTCATTTGCTATTAGATATTTTAAAAAAATTCTTGATTTTTTTTCAGTGATGACTTGCTTATTTAGAAGTGTATTGCTTAGCTTCCAAGTGTTGCTGTTGTTGTTTTTTTACAATTTCTTTTTCCTGTAATTTATACCTGATCTCATAGCATCATTTATATATAATCTAATAGCATTCACAGAATGGCAGAATAGAAGGACTTGCACTCATCTTCTCCTGTGAGAACACCAAAATTACAACTCACTGCTAAACAACCATGACAGGAGAATGTTGGATCCCACCAAAAAAGATGCCCCACATCAAAGGGCAAAAGAGAAGCCCAAGCAAGATTTTAGGAGGGGCAAAATAACATTTTGAATCAAACCCCATACCCACCAGAGATGCTCTGAAGGCTCAAAAAAAACCTTGTGCACACCAGGAGACCCACAGAGACTGAGCAAGACCTGCCTTTGAGTGTTTGAGTGTCTCTTGTGGAGGTACAGGTCAGCAGTGGCCTGCTGCAGGAGCAGGGGCACCAGGTGCAGCAGACCTGGGTGTGGCATAAGCCCTCTTGTAGAAAGTCACCATTAACACCATCACAGAGCCACCAGAATTTACACAGAACTGGGGAAACAGAATCTTGGAGGGCACAAACAAAACTTTGTGCAACCAGGACTCAGGAGAAAGGAGCAGTGACTCCACAAGAGACTGACCTAGACATGCCTGTGAGTGTCCAGGAGTCTCCATTGGAGACCTGGGTCGGTGGTGGCCTGCTGCAGGATTGGGGGCATTGAGTGTGGCAGTGTGTGCATGGGACCTTTTGAAGGAGGTCGCCATTATCTTCATTACCTCCACCATAGTTTGGTCTCAGGTCGAACAACAGGGAAGGAATACAGACCCACCCATTAACAGAAAATTGGATTGCAGATTTACTGAGCGTGGTCCCTCCATCAGAAAAAGACCCAGTTTCCTCCACAGTCAGTCTCTCCCATCAGGAAGTTTCCATGCATCTGTTACCTTATCTCTCAGAGGGCAGACAAAATTAAAACCACAACCAGAGAAAACTATTCAAACTGATCACATGGACCACATCCTTGTCTAACTCAGTGAAACCATGAGCCATGCCATGTGGGGCCACCCAAGATGGACTGGTCATGGTGGACAGTTCTGACAAAATGTGGTCCAATGGAGAAGGAAATGGCAAACAACTTTAGTATTCTTGCCTTGCTGCTGCTGCTGCAGCTAAGTTGCTTCAGTCAAGTCCGACTCTGTGCGACCCCATGGATGGCATCCCACCAGGCTCCCCTGTCCCTGAGATTCTCCAGGCAAGAATACTGGAGTGGGTTGCCATTTCCTTCTCCAGTGTTTGCATGCATGCTAAGTTACTTCAGTCATGTCCTACTCTGTGCCACCCTATGGACAGCAGCTCACCAGGCTCCTCTGTCCATGGAATTCTCTAGGCAAGAATATTGGAATGGGTTGCCAAATCCTTCTCCTTTCCTTTACAGTACCATAAACAGTATGAAAAGGCAAAAAGATATGACACTGAAAGATGAACTCCCTAGGTCGGTAGGTGCTCAATATGCTACTGAAGAAGAGAGGAGAAATAACTCCAGAAAGAGTGAAGAGTGAGAGCCAAAGCAAAAACAATTCCCAGCTATGAATGTGACTGGTGATAGAAGGCAAGTCTGATGCTGTAAGCAACAATATTGCATAAGAACCTGGAATGTTAGGTCCATGAATCAAGGTAAATTGTAAATGTTCAAACAGGAGATGACAACAGTGAACATCAACATTCTCAGAATCGGTGAACTAAAATGGACTGGAATGGATGAATTTGACTCAGATGACCATTGTAGCTACTACTGTCAGCAAGAATCTCTTAGAAGAAATGGAGTAGCCCTCATAGTCAATAAAAGAGTCTGAAATGCAGAACTTGGTTGCAGTCTGAAAAATGACAGAATGATCTCTGTTCATTGCCAAAGCAAACCATGCAATATCACAGTAATCCAAGTCTATGCCCCAGTAAGTACTGCTTAAGAATCTGAAGTTAAATGGGTCTATGAAGACCTACAAGACCTTCTAGAATTAACACCTAAAAAAGATGTCCTTTTCATTATAGGGGACTGGAAAGCAAAAGTAGGACATAAAGAGAAACCTGAAGTGACAGGCAAATTTGGCCTTGGAGTACAAAATGAAGCAGGGCAAAGGATAATAGAATTTTTCCAAGAGAATGCATTGATCATAGCAAACACCCTCTTCCAACAATAGAAGAGAAGACTCTACACAAGGACATCAAAAGATGGTCAATACAGATATCAGATTGAATATATTCTTTGCAGCCAAAGATGGAGAAGCTCTATACAGTCAGCAAAAACAAGATGAGGAGCTAACTGTGGCTCAGATCATGAATTCCTTATTGCCAAATTCAGACTTAAGGTGAAGAAAGTAGGGAAAACCACTAGACCATTCAGGTATGACCTAAATCAAATTCCTTATGATTATATAGTAGACGTGACAAATAGATTTAAGGGACTAGATCTGATAGACAGACTGCCAGAATAACTATGGATGGAGTTTCATGACATTGTATAGGAGGCAGGGATCAAGACTATCCCCCAAAAAAGAAATGCAAAAAGGCAAAATGGTTGTCTAAGGAGGACTTAAGAATAGCTGCAAAAAGAAGAGAAGTGAAAAGCAAAGGAGAAAAGAAAACATATACCCATTTGAATGGAGAGTTCCAAAGAATAGCAAGGAGAAATAAGAAAGCCTTCCTAAGTGATCAATGCAAAGAAATAGAAGAAAACAAGAAAATAGGAAAGCCTAGAAGTCTCTTCAAGAAAATTAGAGATACCAAGGGAATATTTCATGCAAATATGGGTTCGATAAAGGACAGAAATTGTATAGACCTAACAGAAGCAGAAGATATTAAGAAGAGGTGGCAAAAATACATAGAAGAACTATACAAAAAAAAATTTTTTTAATGACCCAGACAACCACCATGGTGTGATCATTCACCTAAAAACAGACATCCTGGAATGCAAAGTCAAGTGAGCCTTAGGAAATATCACTATGAACAAAGCTAGTGGAGGTGATGAAATCCCAGTTGAGCTATTTTGAATCCGAAAAGATGATGCTGTAAAAGTGCTGCACTCAATATGCTAGCAAATTTGGAAAACAGCAGTGACTACATGACTGGGAAAGGTCAGTTTTCATTCCAATCCCAAAGAAAGGTGATGCCAAAGAATGTTCAAACTACTGCACAGTTGCACTCATCTCACATGCTAGCAAAGTAATGCTCAAAATTCTTGAAGCCAGGCTTAAACAGTACATGAACCGTGAACTTCCAGCTGTTCTAGCTGAATTTAGAAAAGGCAGAGGAACCATAGATAGATTTGCCAGCATCCGTTGGATCATTGAAAAAGCAAGAGAGTTCCAGAAAATATCTACTTTTGCTTTACTGACTATGCCAAAGCCTTTGACTTTGTGGATCACAGCAAACTGTGGAAATTCTTCAAGAGATGGGAATAGCAGACCACCTTACATGCCTCGGAGACATCTGTATGCAGGTCAAGAAGCAACAGCTAGGACTGAACACGGAACAGAAGACTGTTCCAAAATGGGAAAGGAGTACGTCAAGACTGTATATTGTCACCCTGCTTATTGAACTTATGTGCAGAGTATATCATGAGACACGCTGGGCTGGAAGAAGCACAAGCTGGAATCAAGATTGCTGGGAGAAATAGCAATAACTTCAAATATGCAGATGACACCACCCTTATGGCAGAAAGCAAGGAACTAAAGAGCCTCTTGATGAAAGTGAAAGAGGAAAGTGAAAAAGTAGACTTAAAACTCAACATTCAGAAAACTAAGATCATGGCATCTGGTCCCATCACTTCATGAAAAATAGATGGGGGGGGGAAATGGAAACAGTGAGAGACTTTATTTTGGGGAGCTCCAACATCACTGCCTTTCTTTGGGATTGGAACGAAAACTGACATTTTCCAGTCCTGTGGCCACTGCTGGGTTTTCCAAATTTGCTGGCATATTGAGTGCAGCACTTTCACAGCATCATCTTTCAGGATTAGAAATAGCTTAACTGGAATTCCATCACCTTCACCAGCTTTGCTCATAGTGATGCTTTCTAAGGCCCATTTGACTTCACATTCCAGGCTATCTGGCTCTAGGTGAGTGATTACACCATCGTGCTTATCTGGGTCGTGAAGATCTTTTTTGCACACTGCGGCCATGAAATTAAAAGACGCTTACTCCTTGGAAGAAAAGTTATGACCAACCTAGATAGCATATTGAAAATAAGAGACATTACTTTGCCAACAAAGGTCCATCTAGTCAAGGCTATGGTTTTTCCAGTGGTCATGTATGGATGTGAGAGTTGGACTGTGAAGAAAGCTGAGCACCGAAGAATTGATGCTTTTGAACTGTGGTGTTGGAGAAGACTCTTGAGAGTCCCTTGGACTGCAAGGAGATCCAACCAGTCCATTCTGAAGGAGATCAGCCCTGGGGTTTCTTTGGAAGGAATGATGCTAAAGCTGAAACTCCAATACTTTGGCCACCTCATGCAAAGAGTTGACTCACTGGAAAAGACCCTGATGCTAGAAAAGATTGAAGGCAGAAGGAGAACTGGATGGCTGAACATGAGTTGGTTGTGTGGCATCACCAACTCAATGCGCATGAGTTTGATCAAGCTTCAGAAGCTGATGATGGATAAGGAAGCCTGGCATGCGACAGTCCATGTGGTCTCAAAGAGTTGGACATGACTGAGCGACTGAACTGACTGTCTGAGTCAGCATTTTGGGGCCAGACAAGGTACTTGATACATTTCAATTTTCTTATACGTATTTGTTCCAAACTTGTGATGCAGATGTGCTCTATCCTGGAGAATGTTTCATGTGCACTTGAGGAAAAAAAAAAAAAAGTGTATTCTGCTGCTTTTCATTGGAATGTCTGCTGCTGCTGCTGCTGCTAAGTAGCTTCAGCCGTGTCCGACTCTGTGGGACCCCATAGATGGCAGCCCACCAGGCTCCCCCGTCCCTGGGATTCTCCAGGCAAGAATACTAGAGTGGGTTGCCATTTCCTTCTCCAGTGCATTAAAGTGAAAAGTGAAAGTGAATTCTCTTAGTCATGTCTGACTCTTAGCGACCCCATGGACTGCAGCCTACCAGGCTCCTCCATCCATGGGATTTTCCAGGCAAGAGTACTGGAGTGTGATGCCATTGCCTTCTCCGATTGGAATGTCTAGTAGATATCAATTAGGTACATCTGATTTAATGTATCATTTAAGTCTTGAATTTCCTTACAATTTTTCTGTCTGCATGATCTGTCCCTTGGTGTAAGTGAGGTGTTAAATTCCCCCGCTATTATTGTGTTGCTCTATATTTCTGCTTAGCATTTTTCTTATGGATTGTGTTGCTCCTATGTTGGGTGCATAAATATTTTCAATTGGTATGTCTTCTTCTTGGATTGATCCTGTGATTGTTATTTAATGTGGTTCCTCATTTTTTGTAATATTCTTTATAGTTTATTTTGTCTTCTATGAAAATTGCTGCTGCAGCTTTCTTTTGATTTTTATTTGCATGGAGTATATCTTTCCATCCCCTCACTTTCAGTCTACATGTGCCCCTACATCTGAAGTGGGTCTCTTGCAGACAGCTTATATACTGGTCTTGTATATATACTGGTTTTGTATCTACTCAGCCAGTCTGTAACATTGAAACATTTAATTCCTTTACATTTAAAGTCATTATTGATGTACATGTTCCTTTTACTCTTCCTTCTCTTGTGTTTCCTGCCTAGGACAGTCCCTTTTGCATTTGTTGTAAAGTTGGTTTGGTGGTGCTGAATTCTCTTAACTTTTGCTTGTCTGTAAAATGTTTTGATTTTTCCAATTTTGAATGAGATCCTTGCTTGGTAGAGTAACCTTTGTTGTAGGTTTTTCCATTTCATTACTTTAAATATATCTTGTCACTCCCTTCTGGACTGTGGCATTTCTGCAGAAAGATCTGCTGTTAACCATATGGGGATTTCCTTGTATGTTATTTGTTGCTTTTCCATTGCTGCTTTTAATATTCTGTTTATTCTGTGCAAGACTGTCTGCATTTCCTGGACTTGGGTGGTTATTTCCTTTCCCATGCTAAGAAAGTTTTCAACTATAACCTCTTCAAATATTTTCTCAGACTTTTTTATTTTTGGGACCCATGTAATTTGATTTTTGGTGTGTTTAATATTGTTCTAGAGATATAAAAAATGTCCCTGAAGTCCTTTACTTCTTTTTTATTTATTCTGCTCTTTGGCAGTTATTTCCAGCTTTCTATCTTCCGAGTCACATATCTATTCTTCTGCTTCAGTTATTCTGCTATTGACTCATCTAGAATGTTTTTAATTTCACTAATTGTGTTGTTCATCACTTTTTGTTTATTCTTTATTTCTTTTAGGTCCTTGTTAAATATGTTAGCAGAGAAGGCAATGGGACCCCACTCCAGTACTCTTGCCTGGAAAATCCCATGGATGGAGGAGGCTGGTAGGCTGCAGTCCATGGGGTCGCTAAAAGTCGGACATGACTGAGTGACTTCACTTTCACTTTTCACTTTCATGCATTGGAGAAGGAAATGGCAACCCACTCCAGTATTCTTACCTGGAGAATCCCAGGGATGGTGGAGCTTGTTGGGCTGCCGTCTATGGGGTCTCACAGAGTCGGACATGACTGAAGCGACTTAGCAGCAGCAGCAGCAGCAAATATGTTAGAGACTGCTTGCATTATCTCCATTCTATTTTCAAGATTTTAGATCATCTTTAATCTCATTACTGTGAAATTTTTTGAGGGAGTTTGCTTATTTCTTCTTAGTTCATTTGGTCTTGTGTGCTTTTACCTCATCCCTTCATCTGTTAGATATTTCTCTGTCTTTTCCTTTTTTCTAACTTACTGTTACAGTTCTCCTTTCCCCAGGGTATAAGGTCATGGTTCATCTTACTTCTGGTCTCTGCCCTCAGTGGGGAAGTTTGGCCCAGTGTATTATGTAGGCTTTATGTTGGGAGACACTTGTGCCTATATTCTGGTTGGTGGAGATAAGTATTTTCCCTCTGATAGGCAGAGTATGTGATGTGTTTTGGGGTGTCTCTGGGCAGTCTGTCTGCTGATGGTTGGGTCTGTATTCCTGCCTTGTTTCGCTGAATCATCTAACACTGGGTGCTGCAGGCAGTTGGGTGGTACCAGGTCTTGGATTTGGGTGGAAGCCTTCATGGGAGCTCTCACCAATTAATACTCTTAGGTCATACGTTCTTTGGCTATCTAGCATCCTGAACTCAGTGCTCCCACCCCAGAGGCTCAGTCCAAACTTCTGGTCAGGAAAGCGAGACTCCACAAGCCATTTGTCATGGCAATAAAGGGGATTCACACACACACACACACACACACAAAGATGAAACATGAAATCCAGACAGATGGTAAAAGCAAAATCAGGCAAACATAAACAAAACCAAAGGAGTCAATGCACACAAAACCAAAATAGACCAAGACAACAGAGTATTAGAAAGTGACCTAATGAACAAATAAAACCAAAAATGAAAACAATCAATTAAGAATGAAATTAGTTAAAACAGAAAACAGGGGAAAAAAAATCAAGGCAGAATGCTACCCAGTGAATGAAGCAAAGAAAACTAAACAAACGGATAAAAATGGTGAAAAATTAGAAAAACAAAGTTAAAATAGAAGTATACAAAAGATCTATATATATTAAAGAAAAATAACAAAAAGAAACCCCCTAAAACAAATAAAAATAATTTTCAAACTTTAAAAGCCTAAATAGAAATAATAACAATTAAAACAATAGCCAAAACAACAGAGAAAAAAGAAGAGAAAAAATAGAACCAACAAAACAACAAATTAAAACTTATAAATAATAATGAAAGTTTTTCCTAAAGTCTCACCTGTTAATATCTTTTCCTCTGCTGTGCGACACAATCCAACTTCACCTCCCCAGGAGGCCCTCCAATGCTAGGGAGGGCTGGTCTCCTCTGTAGCGGTTGTGAGGACAACTCATACTTTAATGTGACTCTACTCCCATATGTGTTTGCCTCCGATGTTCACAGCTGCTAGAGTTGAGTGTTTCCTTTTGTGAGAACATTCATTGTCCTTTTATATATTCCAGACACACAAAATCTACCTATTTGATTGTGTGGACTTAATCTGCAACCAAAAAATGGTGTTGTTAAGGTGCTGCACTTAATATGCCAACAAATTTCTAAAACTCAGCAGTGGCCACAGGCCGGGAAAAGGTCACTTTTCATTCAAAACCCAAAGAACAGCAAAGCCAAAGAATATTCAATTCACACAATTACACTCATTTCAGTGCTAGCAAGTTTATGCTCAAAATCCTCCAAGCTATGCTTCAGCATTACATGAACCAAGAACTTCCAGGGGTTCAAGGGGAAGTTTAGAAAAGGAAGAGGAATGAGAGACCAATTGCCAAAATTTGCTGAATCAAAGAGAAAGCAAGGGAATGCCAGAAAAACATATCTCTATTTCATTGACTATGTTAAAGCCTTTGTGTGGATCATAGCAAACTTATTTTGTTTGGAAAGCTCTTAAAGAGATGAGAATATACGACCATATTACCTGTCTCCTGAGAAAACTGTATGTGGAAACAACAGTGAGAACATTGACTGGTTCAGGGCTGAGAAAGGAGTACGACAAGGCTGCTTATCATCACCCTGTTTATTCAACTTACACACAGAGCACATCATGTGAATGGCCAGGCTGGATGAGCAACAAGCCAGAATCAAGATTTCCAGGAGAACTATTGACAATCTCAGACATGCTTCTTTGTAGGAAAGCCCTGACAAACCAAGAGATTGTGTTAGAAAGCAAAGACATCATTTTGCTGACAAAAGTCCATATAGTCAAGGGTTTGGTCTTTCTTGTAGTTATGTATGGATGAGAGAGTTGGAGCATAAAGAAGGTAGAGCACTGAAGAACTGATGCTTTTGAACAGAGGAGCTGGAGAATACTCTTGAGAGTACCTTGGAAAGCAAAGAGATGAAATCAGTCAATCTTAAAGGAAATCAACCCTGAATACACTTTGGAAGGATCGATGCTGAAGCTGAAGCTCCAGTACTTTGGCCACCTGATGCGAACAGCTGACTCATTGGAAAAGACCCTGATATTGGGAAAAATTTAAGGCAGAAGGAGAAAAGGGTGACAGATTGTTGGATGGCATGGAGATGGTCAGGGACAGGGAAGCATGGCATGCTGCAGTCCATGCAGTTATGAAGAGTTGGATACGACTGAGCAACTGAACAACAACATGATATCCAATATATTATTTTACAGAGATATGGTGTTAAATATAGTATTATGCCAAAGCTTATGTATTAAAATGGAATTTTTAATGGATATGCTCAAATTTCAAATAGAACACATATAAGTGCAATAAAACATCAGACTTCCTTGTTCTTCATCTCCTGGAGTTTGGTCAAACTCATGTCCATTCAGTTGGTGATGTCATCTGCATATCTGAGGTTGTTGACATTTCTCCCTGCAATCTTGATTCCAGCTTGTGCTTCATCCAGCCTGGCATTTCACATGATATACTCTGCATACAAGTTAAATAAGCAGGGTGGCAATATATAGCCTTGACGTACTCCTGTCCCAATTTTGAGCCAGCCCATTGTTCCATGTCTAATTCTAACTGTTACTTCTTGATTTGCATACAGGTTTTGCAGGAGGCAGGTAAGGTGGTCTGGTATTCCCATCTGTTGAAGAATTTTCCAGTTTGTTGTGATATACAAAGTCAATGGCTTTAGCATAGTTAATGAAGTAGAAGTAGATGTTTTTCTGGTATTCTCTAGAGTTTTCTATGATCTGATGGATGTTGGCAATTTGATCTCTGTTTCCTCTGCCTTTTTTAAATCCAACTTGTACATCTCAAAGTTCTGGAGTCATGTACTGTTGAAACTTAGCTTGGATAATTTCGAGCATTACTTTGTTAGCATGTGAAATAAGTGCAATTGTGTGGTAGTTTGAACATTCTTTGGCATTGCTCTTATTTGGGATTGGAATGTAAACTGACATTTTCTAGAACTATGGCCACTGCTAAGTTTTCCAAATTCCCTGGCATATTGAGTGCAGCACTTTCACAGCATCATCTTTTAGGATTTGAATAACTCAGCTGGAATTCCATCAGCTCCACTAGCTTTGTTCACAGTGATGCTTCCTAAGGCATCACTACTTTCTAAGGCCCACTAGTATATAAGTGTTCAACAAATATTTAGAGAAAAAAAGACTAAAAGTAAGAAAGGAAATAAAGAAAGAAGAAAAATTCATAATATTTTTGTTTTCAGATTGGCCAGATTACTTCATATAATAATAATGATGGTGTTGATAATTGCTATGTTTTTTTTTAATGGACTTTAGTAATATATAGCATAATAGCTAATCTTCTGAATTTTGGTGATGGGCAATAAAAGATTTATATCTCTTTTACACTTGATCCTCAAAAAACATTGAGACTCGGGTGCACTGATCCATGACACAGCTGAAAATCATGTAAAACTTTACAGTTATTCCTCCCTATCCAAATTTCTTCATCAATGAATTCAACGTAACTTGGATCAGTAGTGCTATAATATGTTTTTATGAAAAAATGTTATAAATAAACCCTCATAATTCAAACTTCTGTTGTTCAGATCAACTGTATTTGGTATATTTGAAGTTTAATATAATTTATTACTTATATTGTAACTATAACCACTACTATTCTACAACTACAAACATAATATTCTGCATAGGTACAGATATACATGTCCATTTGCATATCTGTAGGCAAACAAACTAATTCCTCTCCTTTATGAGTATCTATATTGTCTGTATAAGAATATGTATACATACATGTTAATGACATGTATCTTCACCAAATAATTGATGCCTTAGCTATAATTTTTCATTTGCTATCATGACTATGTTCTAAAATGTTTTACAGTGGCTGTTTTTCAAAATGTTGCTTGATTTACACACTCAGTCTGGCATTAATCCACTTACATATATTTGAGGACTGTCAATTTAAAATCATAGTATAGTACTATAGTAGCCCGCCAAGCTCCTCTGTTCATGGGGTCACAAAGAGTTGGACACAACTTAGCCACTAAACAAAAATTTAAAGTCATAGTAACACTTTTATATATATTGTTATATTCCACACAGTCAAAATAGACCATATATTAATAATCAGAAACTGTACTCTTGTTAGCTGCCATGCATCTTCTATACTGATTATCAACTAAATTTTCCTTTAGTAACTGTTTTAGATAACTTGTAAATCCAATAAGTCTGTCCTGATGATGATGCTGATGATGACTTTTGGCTATTTAGTTAGAGAAAGCTAATATCAGATAGATGCTTGTGGCTTTTAATCTGTACATAACTGGAGCCATTTTAATTTTCAAAGTGTAATCATTTAATACTGAAAAAAAAGTAACGTGCTCTGTCATCTGTTTTTCACTGGATATTTTTATCCTGTGAAGAAACTCCTATTTAAAAACATTCAATAAATCGAAATGCATTCAGTAGCAATCCATTATTACCACTTGTCATTAGGTATTGTGAGATAGACCATGTTATAAATGAATATTTTAAACATTAAATTATATAATAGGTAATTCTGTGTAGATGGCTGTTGGAGTAATGCTTTTATGGCATAAAAGTTGCTGCCATGCCTTAGGGCCTCTACAAATGATTTCTCTGGAATGCAGGCACAAATACATATTTTGCTCCTTTCTGTATTCATCACTGAGGGCTCCTTCAGATATAGGATATTCAACATGAAAGAAATTTCCACTGAGAAACATTATGTTAGTCTTTGGTATCCTTGAAATAGAAATATTATTTATCACATAGAGATATTTTCTGGCAGCTTGTTTCACATGAGAGTTACACAAATGAAATGTTTGGATTCTTTTAAATTAATTTTAATATCACATTAAGGAATCAGTGGTTACTTGATGATAATTCTAATTTGCTCATATTGAATGTATGAAAAAATTAAGCAAAAGAAAATATTAATGTCATTTGCCAGTACCTTGACGTTTAAAATTCTTAGAATGGTAAATTAGAAATCAATATTGTACTCACCAGGCTAATATCTGTTCAGTTTAGACAAATGTAAAGCAAGGTTTGAAGGAAAATCCCAAAGACTGCAGCCTTCCAGGCTCCTCTGTCCATGGAATTCTCCAGGCAAGAATACTGGGTAGTGGGTAGCCATTCCCTTCTCCAGGAGATCTTTCTGACCTAGGGATGGAACTCTGGTCTTCTTCCTTGCAGGCAGATTCTTTACTGTCTGACCTACCAGGGAAGCCCACTAAAATTACAATTGTGGGAAGTTAACTTCATGGGAAATAGATGGGGAAACAGTGGAAACAGTGTCAGACTTTATTTTTTTGGGCTCCAAAATCACTGCAGATGGTGATTGCAGCCTTGAAATTAAAAGACACTTACTCCTTGGAAGAAAGGTTATGACCAACCTAGATAGCATATTCAAAAGCAGAGACATTACTTTGCCAACAAAGGTCCATTGAGTCAAGGCTATGGTTTTTCCAGTGGTCATGTATGGGTGTGAGAGTTGGACTGTGAAGAAAGCTGAGCACCGAAGAATTGATGCTTTTGAACTGTGGTGTTGGAGAAGACTCTTGAGAGTCCCTTGGACTGCAAGAAGATCCAACCAGTCCATTCTGAAGGAGATCAGTCCTGGGATTTCTTTGGAAGGAGTGATGCTAAAGCTGAAACTCCAGTTCTTTGGCCACCTCATGCGAAGAGTTGACTCATTGGAAAAGACTCTGATGCTGGGAGGGATTGGATGCAGGAGGAGAAGGGGATGGCAGAGGATGAGATGGCTGAATGGCATCACTGACTTGATGGACGTGAGGCTAAGTGAACTCCGGGAGTTGGTGATGGACAGGGAGGCCTGGTGTGCTGCGATTCATGGGATCACAAAGAGTTGGACATGACTGAGCGAATGAACTGAACTGAAAGAAAATTCATGAAGATGGCTCCTGAAGTTCTTTATGAAATGCCTACCATTAAACTTTACTTTTAGTCCTTATATTATAATGTTGTAAATTCACATAGAGTTTAGTTGTAAGAGAAAATCGTATTACTCCTTCAGTCAACACGAGGGAACTGATAAACTTATGCCCAAAGGCTTCATGCTAACAGGTCATGGAATGTTAATGATATCGATGAGTCTGAACTGACATTCTAGGTGTGTTGAAATGTTGGCTGAATTGTGACAGAACATCAGATGTCATTCCATCAACATTTTCTTTTACCACTAAAGCGTAGCAGGATC
Source organism: Bos grunniens (assembly GCF_055505025.1). Classification (NCBI taxonomy): domain Eukaryota; kingdom Metazoa; phylum Chordata; class Mammalia; order Artiodactyla; family Bovidae; genus Bos; species Bos grunniens. The sequence goes on along the minus strand of NC_141194.1, from coordinate 78,074,810 downwards.
ATAGCTTGGAATTCTGAAAGATGGTTTAGCCTCTCTATTTAATTTACTGTGAAATTCTAAGAGCTAGTCTCAACAAGAAAAGAAAAATAAAGCTTTTTATTGGTCATCTTGCACTATGGTATTAAAAAGAAAGCTTGCCCTAAGTCAGAAACCTACTAAAAACTCCAGCATCCCCTAAGACAAGAATGACTGGACACATTTGATAGAAAATCTCCTCTCCCCAATATTTTCCCTTTTTTGACCACTCCTCATGACATGTGAGATCTTAATTCCCTGACCAGGGATTGAACCCACCCCATGCATTAGAAGCATGGAGTCTTAACCACTGGACCACTAGGGAAGTTCTGATAGTTTCCTTTTAATATAACTTCATTTCCTTGGAATGGGAAGAAACATTTCTTGCTTTCAGTCCCACCAGAAATATCCAGCAAAATTGTTTTCTAATTTTGGCTGCAACTGAGAACTGTGACTTTAGCTAAATCTAGGATGTAAAAGAATAATTTTTTTATGAATTCTAGAAAAATCTGTTTTTAACAGGAGACACAATTGCAGTTTGCTGTGTATTTGTAGCAGTGGATGTCAGCTTCAACTGAAATGTACATGATGATGGTTAAAACAATGATTCCTTCAAAGTAATATGACACACATTAAAAGAATGTGTACTGTGTGACAGGTGTTGTGCTAAGTGCGCAAGAAAAGATTTAGCTCATTTATTCAGCGTACTTCCTTTGAGTGTGCTGAGAGCTATGGTAGATACTGAGGGGAATATAGAGAATAGATGATCTCTAGTATAGTGAGGAGAGGAACACAAATAGTCAGTATAGTGTCACCTGTTAATAATGACAATAAAGCTACCATTTATTGAGTGCTAAACACTGTTCAAATTATTTAAATAATTTTAAGCCTCATACAATCTTGTGGGTACTGAAATCTATATTTTAGACAAGGAAATTAAAACTCAGAATGAATAAATATTGTATCTAATGACACAGAGACAGAGTCAGATCTCAAACTTAGTTTTCTGGTTCCAAAGCCTATGTATATTAACAGGGAAAAGTGCAAAAAGTTATAAAGTCAATAAAAAATGGATGTTGTGAAAAATTTACAGAGAGGAATGTGGTTGTGCTAAGTTTTAAAGACCAGGTAGGAATTAACCCAATGGAGAAGAATTAACTGGCAAGGCTGACTTTTGTATTGAAAACTGTCAGCACTCACTATAAAACTGAATGTTAAAATCCATATTAATAATATTTTTTCTTTTTAAAAATTATTTATTTTAATTGGAGGCTAATTACTTTACACTATTGTGGTGGTTTTTTCCATACATTGACATGAATTAGCCATGAATGATATTAAATAGCAAATAAAAACATCATGTCCAGATAAAAGAGAGGCCATGGGAGAAAGAAAAAACCTTTATACGTACATTTAATAGCACTTCTTCCCTATTTTTTGAACAAGGTTATATATCTTCATTTTTCACTGGGCCTCACAAATTATGTAGTTGGCCTTAAGTAATAATCATTTTAGGCAGAAAGAATATGAGAGATACAAGGAAATGGAGGCATTAAATCTTTTATCTTGCATACATTGTGTGTGCATGTTTGTTATATGAGGGAATGTAGTAGGAATTAGGGTGGAAGAAGTAAGACTGCCTTGAATGCCACCCCTAATTAAGGAAAATATATTGAAAAATTAATATTAATAACAACATGATCCAAATAAGGTCCAGGTAAAATCTCTCTAGTAGGTGGATTAATGATGGAATGAATAAGAAAGACTAGAAGCTGAAAGACCAGATATGCCCTGAAATTCTCTGGGTAGGAGAAAATAAGGATTTGAAGTAATACAGTAGCAATTTGAAAGAAAATTATTTTGAAAGATATTTCTGAGACAGAGCTGATATGTAATGTTCAAATGGATATGTCCAATAGACTGTTGGAAATATGAATCCAGAAATAGTTGTGTTCCAGGAAGACAATCTGTTAAACCTTCAGCAATAATTGTGAATTATCTGTCTCTGATTTTTGGTCATTCACATTCTTCAGAAATAGTTTCTAATTCCAGAAATAAGAAAATCAGCTTGAAACAACAAAATATTGTTCACAAACTCTGTGGACTTAAACAATAGAGTGTATTCCTTTAGACTGTGATCTGAAGTTTTACTCTTAGTATCAATAATATTTAATCAGGTTGAGAATCCAACCCTGAGATTCATGTCACTCATGCCGTACTTTTTAGAAAAAAGTTCTGAAAAGCATCAAGTATATGTAATGAAGGACTATATAGAAATAAAAGAAGTAATTTTCCTTTATAAACATGTTGGGTAGTTAACATTAAATGAAAAGGTAAAGACAACTTATCAAATGCCTATACAAATATCTGCTATGGTAATAGTCATTTAAGGTAAAACTGGTCATCCTCATCATTGAGGATAGAGGGTAAAACACATATTTTCTCTTCTCACAGTTGCAACTATTATAAGAAATAAGGAAGGGTGACTTAATCTGGGAAGATGTTTGAGCCTTGAAGAACTGGAAGCTTTCAGGGACTTTGGAACCCTTCAAGGCCTATGGACTTTGGAGTGAGTACCTTGTATTTAGGGTCATCTCTAATACTTGAGAAATAGTGGATCACAGAGAAGAGAAAACCAAAGGAAAAACAAAGATGAGGATATTTTAGTCTTATTTTATCCTAGAATAGGAAGATACTGAAAAGAGAAGGATTTTAAGGAACAGAAGTAGAGTTTTTTTCTGGAAATAAATTTTATCTTTGCTCTAACACCTAGCTAATGGTGCTCATTCTTCAGGTTGCAAATGAGATGTCATTTTTTCCAGGAAGTTCTCCTTGAACTCCTTAAACTCCAGGTCTTAGAAGTGCTCCCCCAGAAACCTTTATTCCTCACCCTCAGATCACACAAAATGTGTACTTATGTGTAAAAGTATTGTGAGGTTCCTGAAGACAATGGCCATTGTTGTCTTATCCATTACAACATCACAACATACACCAAAGAGCTCTATAAGTATTTGTTGTATGAAAGAATGAATAGATGAATGGAAGAAATGAGTGAATAAATGGTCTATTTTGGAGGAATCTGAGTCTTTGTGTAAATGGGCATATTGAACAGTTAGAGAACCACAGCAGAAGATTCTGAATGGAACAGATTTCAACCATCAAAAAGTAGGTAGGAGAGAATGGACATTATTAAAAGCAGTCATAGAGACAGTAAAAATTATAGTTGTCTACTGGATATAGAAGGAAGAGTAAAGAAAACTGAAATGCAGATTTCCCAGCAAGTTAGCCTGTAAAAAAAAACAAAATAAAAAAAACACTCAGTTGCATCTGACTCTTTGTGATCCCATGGACTGTAGCCTGCCAGGCTCCTCTGTCCATGGAATTCTCCAGGCCAGAATACTGGAGTGTATAGCCATTCCCATCTCCAGGGGATTTTCCCAAACCAGGGATCGAACCCAGGTCTCCAACATTGCAGATGGATTCTTTACCATCTGAGCCACCAGGGAAGCCCAAGTTAGCCCATAAGAAAAAATAATTATGATCCTGAGTCATAAAAAAAGAAAATTAGGCATTAGAAGATGTATGGTATATATGTGACTGCTTTTTACCTCAAATAGTCCTCCCCCCAATATTTTAGTGTTTAAAATAATTTTAGTAATCAAAACAGTACATTTTTTACCTAAAAAGAGACATACATATCAATGGAATAGAATATAGAGCACATAAATAAATATACATTTATAGGATCAATCAATTTATAACAAAAGAGATAGGAATATACAATAAGCAAAGGATAGGTTCTTCAATAAATAGTGTTGGGAAAACTGAACAGCCAATACAAAGAATGAAACTTGACCACTGTCTCACACAATACAAAAAAGGCAACCGAAAATGGATTAAAGATTTGACTGTAAGACTTTAAACCACAAAATTTCTAGAAGAAGACATATAGTGTAAGCTCCTTGGCATTGGTCTTGCCAATGATTTTTTGGATTTGACACCAACAGCAAAAATAAAATGGGACTACATCAAGGTAAAAAGCTTTTGTATAGCAAAGGAAACCATCAAAAACAAAATAAAAGCAATCTGTGCAATAGGGTTTCCCTGGTGCCTCAATGGTAAAAAATCTGCTTGCAATGCAGGAGACTGCCTGCAATGCAGGAGTAGCAGGTTTGATCCCTGGGTTGGGAATGACCCTGGGGAAAAAAAAATGGCAACCCCTCCAGTATTCTTGCTTGCTAAATCCCATGGACAGAGGATCCCGGTGGGCTACAGTCCATGGGATCGCAAGAGCTGGACAGGACTTAGTGATTAAACCACCACCAAAACCTGTGGAATGGAAGAAAATATTTGCAAATCATATGTCTGATAAGGAATTGATATCCAAAATAGATAAAAAACTCATATAACTCAGCAAAAAATATTTTTATTAAAAAACGGTCAGAGGAACTGAATAGACAGTTTTCTGTGGATATCCTAATGGCTAATAGGTACCTAAAATGATGCTCAACAACTCTAAGCATCAGGGAAATGCAAATCAAAACCACAATGAGATATCACCTCAGACCTATTAGGATCAGTTCAGTTCAGTCGCTCAGTTGTGTCTGACTCTTTGCGACCCCATGAATTGCAGCACGCCGGGCCTCCCTGTTTGTCATCATCTCCTGGAGTTCACCCAAACTCATGTCCATCAAGTCAGTGATGCCATCCAGCCATCTCTTCCTCTGTCGTCACCTTCTCCTCCTGCCCCCAATCCCTCCCAGCACCTATTAGGATAGCTATTATCAAAAAGATAATAAATATATTGGAGAGGATATGATTTTTTAAAAAAGGAACGTTTGTCCGTTGTTGGTGAGAATGTTTCTAGTCATTATGGAAACCAGTATGGAGTGTCCTCAAAAAATAAAAGTTAGAGCTACAATATGATTCAGCAATTCCACTTCTGAGTATTTATCTGAGGGAAACGAAAGCACTATCTTCAAAAGATACCTACACCTCTATGTTCATTTCATTATTTTTTACAGTAGACAAGACATAGAAACAACTTAAGTCTTCATCAAAGAATGAATGGAAATATAAAACATGATATAGTTCAGCCATAAAAAAAGAAGGAAACTGCCATTTGAGACAATTTGGATGATGTTGATAGCAAGTGACCTTATGTTAAGTGATAAAAGTCAGAGAAAGACAAATACTGTATTATCTCACTTATATGTGGAATCTAGAAAATTTGAACTGATAGTTACAGAGAATATTAGTAGGTGACATGATGGGGGGTGGAAGGTAGATGAAATATGGGTAGGTGGTGAAAATGTAAAAACTTCCAGATATAAGATAAATAAGTTCTGGAGATGCAATGTACAGCATAGTGACTAAAAAATAATAATTTTAGTTATTGGGAAAATTTATTTATGACTCCACCTTGTTGCCTGTCAAAGTGGTATTACTATTAGGAAATCCATGATTTCCACCTGGAATGTGTTCAAACGTTTCATTGGTGAGTAGGTTTTTCCCAATGAAAACTGCATTTTCCCTATCAGTCTTGTTATTTATAATGTCTATCTTCTTAAACCAACAAAAATAGAATTAAACCAATAGGATATCCAAACTGTAGATAGAACCACACATCCTTTAAAACTCCCAGTTACTAACAATCTTGTCCATGGGGAAAAATCAGCTTCATTTTGAGTTCTATATTAGACCTAAAGGATATAGCCATCAGTGCATATTTAGTAGCAGGATACAGAAATTATTGATAGTGATGGAAGCAAGGGGTTTCACTGGACTGGGAATGTTGTAGAGGCCCTGACTTTAGGGTTAGCCTGAACATAGAGGTACAGATGGTGGGGGATGGACAAGTCAGACAAAGTCAGAGCATGTCTTCTTAGGTGGTAAAACAGCCTACATCTAAAAGTAGCAAAAACCATGAAACTTTGGATAGTAGGAAAGGAGATAACAGAAAGCTGGAGCCATTTTCACACATTGTTAAGCTATGTAGAATTAAAGAGTTACTAGTATTAGTAAAAGTGAAAGAATTAGATTGAGTCTTCAGTTGAAATGTTTATTTCAAATGAAACCCAGTTTATGGTTTATGATTTTATTGATTTTTGCAGAAGCTTAAATCCAAATATTAGATCTTGCCAAAAATGTTTTCTTCACTTTGATTGACCCACAACATACCTCACATTTTCACAGTTGACTAGAATTTTAAACACTGGAGAAAATTGACAGTAAGTGTGACATCCTTAATTACAATAAACACTGTTTACAAATTAGAAATATGTAGAGGAAATATGAAAGTTATTTTAAGGCTTGTTACTATCTCTTCCTGTATCATTTCCATTTAAATCATTCTACAGTACTTTCAGATTAATCTCTCAAATTGGTTCCTATTATATGCTTATTGCCTACCCATTCACTGTGGTCTGTGATTTAGTCCCATATTAACTGATGGAACCCAGGTCTCCTCCACTGCAGGTAGATTCTTTATAGTCTGAGACACCAGGGAAGCCCTCCATATTAACTATCAAACCTTATCTCCCACGAATTCTGTGTTTCCTTTTAGTTGATTCCTCAGTGTTTCATGACAGAGAAGGCAATGGCACCCCACTTCAGTACTCTTCCCTGGAAAATCCCATGGACAGAGGAGCCTGGTAGGCTGCAGTCCATGTGGTTGCTATGAGTCAGACACAACTGAACAACTTCACTTTCACTTTTCACTTCCATGCATTGGAGAAGGAAATGGCACCCCACTCCAGTATTCTTGCCTGGAGAATCCCAGGGATGGGGAAGCCTGGTGGACTGCCATCTATGGGGTCACACAGACTCAGACATGACTGAAGCGATTTAGCAGCAGCAGCAGCAGCAGTGTTTCATGAACAGTATCTAAACTCCAATTTCTTACTCTTTGGTTCACCTGGTGCTAATCTCTTATCTTCAACCTCCCCCTTCAGTTTTACTTGTTCTTTAGTGCTCTATTCAAGTTTTATAAAGACTACCCATTATTATTGAGTACAACATGTTCTTTCTCCTTTTGCCTTTGAATCATGCATATTGATATTTAACTATAGCTTTTATAGTGATTTCTAATTATTTATAATGTAAACCCTGTTGCTTCAACTCTATTGGAAATTTTTTACATAAAAATTATTTTCAATTTTAGACATTGAATTATACCTAAATACTTTTTAAATTTTCATTCTCCACCTTGATGAATTAAGATAGATTTTTTTCTTTGGCATGTTCATGTTGCTTTGGAATTTCAAAATCTTCACGGGCTGCAAATCTCAGATGGCATGGCAATCCAAGAGTCAAGCTCTAACATCTTTTTAAACATAAATTGTATCCAAAGTGTTTTGAGTTTAACTTGTTTTATTAAAAAAAAAAAAAAAGTCATCCAAAGTGAAGAAATACCCTCCCTCATCAAAATACAATGAATTATCATGGCATAGTCTGAAAAGTTCATTCAGTTCAGTTCACTTCAGTTGCTCAGTCATGTCCTTCTCTTTGTGACCCCATGAATTGCAGCACGCCAGGCCTCCCCGTCCATCACCAACTCCTGGAGTTCACTCAGACTCACGTCCATCGAGTCAGTGATGCCATCCAGCCATCTTATCCTCTGTCATCCCCTTCTCTTCCTGCCCCTAAATCCCTCCCAGCATCAGAATCTTTTCCAATGATTCAAGTCTTCACATGAGGTGGCCAAAGAACTGGAGTTTCAGCTTTAGCATCATTCCTTCCAAAGAACACCCAGGACTGATGTCCTTTAGAATGGACTTGTTGGATCTCCTTGCAGTCCAAGGGACTCTCAAGAGTCTTTTCCAACACCACAGTTCAAAAGCATCAATTCTTCAGCACTCAGCTTTCTTCACAGTCAAACTCTCACATCCATACATGGCTACTGGAAAAACGATAGCCTTGACTAGATGGACATTTGTTGGCAAAGTAATGTCTCTGCTTACTGGTAGTAAGCAACCTTGATAGTAATGTTATCTAGGTTGGTCATAACTTTCCTTCCAAGGAGTAAGTGTTTTTTAATTTCAAGGCTGCAATCACCATCTGCAGTGATTTTTGAGCCCCCAAAAATAAAGTCTGACACTGTTTCCCCACCTATTTCCCATGAAGTGATGGAACCAGATGCCATGATCTCAGTTTCCTGAATGTTGAGCTTTAAGCCAACTTTTTCACTCTTCTCTTTCAATTTCATCAAGAGGCTTTTTAGTTCCTCTTCACTTTCTGCCATAAGGGTGGTGGCATCTGCATATCTGCGGTTATTGATATTTCTCCTGGCAATCTTGATTCAAGCTTGTGCTTCCTCCAGCCCAGCGTTTCTCATGATGTACTCTGCGTGTAAGTTAAATAAGCAGGGGGACAATATACAGCCTTGACATACTCCTTTTCCTATTTGGAACCAGTCTGTTGTTCCATGTCCAGTTCTAACTGTTGATTCCTGACCTGCACATAGGTTTTTCAAGAGCCAGGTCAGGTGGTCTGGTATTCCCATCTCTTTGAGAATGTTTCACAGTTTATTGTGATCCACACAGTCAAAGGCTTTGGCATAGTCAATAAAGCAGAAATAGATATTTTTTCTGGAACTCCCTTGCTTTTTCAATGATTCAGTGGATGTTGGCAATTTGATCGCTGGTTCCTCTGCCTTTTCTAAAACCAGCTTAAATGTCTGGAAGTTCATTAGTTCAACTCAACTGGATTTCTCTTTATTGTAGTGCATACTGGTCAGCAGCAGTATCTGATTAAAATAAGTGATGGAAGTTGTTGATAGCTCTGTTCCAAAAATTTTAATAAATATGCTTCATATCCCAGGAAGCCTTGCCATTGCAAAATCAGTACATTTGCCTTCCTGGAATTTCTGCCTCCTGTAATTCTAATGTATCAAGGCTTAAAACAGGGTCCCACTGGGATGACCCAGAGGGATGATACGGGGAGAGAGGAAGGAGGAGGGTTCAGGATGGGGAACACATGTATACGTGTGGTGGATTCATGTTGATATATGGCAAAACCAATACAATATTGTAAAGTTAAAAAAAAAAAAAAACAGCATCCCAGGTCTGTTTTCTCAGTTCTGCTATCATTTCTTTTAAAACTATAAATGTTAGAGAAGGATTGAAATAAACCTAAATAATGCATAAAAGGGGGAAATATCATATGGTTAGTGTGGGGCCAAGAAAGGGGACTTTTGTTTAAACTTTTAAAGGGCCAAGATTCAGAATTATCATCATGATTTAAGCATTTTATATTTGAAATGACTACCACTCTTCCCAGTGATACTCAACCACCTTTATACATGACTTTGCTTTTATATTTCTTAATTTAGTCATTCATAGACTTCAAGGGAGAGAATTTTTTTTTTAATTTCCAAAGTTGATTTCAATACTTCATTGATAAAAGAAGACATGCTTTGTGTGTATATACTGTGTGTGTGCACACATGCATACAAATGAATAAAAAGAGGAATGAAACTATGTTGAATCATTTTCTATTACCTGTAATAACTGATGGATTGCTGTCATTTTAAATAAGAACCCACTAGCTATGTGTGTAATTGGGAGTTGTTTTCCTTCACCAAATCCAAGTTCAAGTGGCAAAATTTTGGGTATCACCTTTGATCTTTCTAATACTGAGAACTGTCTAACGAATAATAGTTCCATGACATTATAATTGTTCAAATAGTAATTGTGTGTTATCTTTGAGAAGTCAGGCAGTTGATAAGTTTCAAAGACACTGCCACTCATTCCCTAATCTAACATCCTAAGTTATTTTTGCAATGCTATACACACAGACACTTTCCTCTAAGTAAGAAGGCACAATGTTGATATTGGTGGAGGGGACCTTCATGACCAGATCCCTTGGGGTTATATATGCATTAGTTAGTTGGGCAGAGTGACAACAATTGGACCCCCTAAAAGGTTAGTTGCTTTGAAGGGTATGGGAAGACACTTATACTAAGACTGTAATTATACATGAAGGTACTGTGAGTATGTGTGAAGTTGAGAGCAGTTGTGTTCTCCCGGCATTACTGCACAAGCAGTGAACTTGAGGTTAGAGTCCCTTAAATTTGTATAAGACTGATCTAGTTCCTTTAGCCATAGTCTGAATATAATCTGTATGTTTTCCAAAGAGAGTGCAAGGAGAATGATGTAACACTGATCCTCCCAACTCTAGAAGAAGGTATACACCTGAGAAAAAATTGACATACAGTGAAACCACTGCCCTGCAATGAAGGAATTCCTGTCCTATACCTGGCTTCTTTCCTTAAGATTCTTATGTTATAGAGAAAAAAAGAAGTAGTGAGCAGGAGACTGTGGAAGGGTAGTTAAGGGTTTGCCTTGAAATTGCAGCAGTTTTATCCCAGGAAACATGGTGGTGGAGGGTGGGTTTCATTCTCTCCAGATGGACCAATTAAGTGGGCTTCATATAACCAGGAGATTCCTATAGTTGCTCTGCTAGTAAGTCTGGTTATCTATGCAAACCTGAATCAAATCGCCCCCATCAATATTAAGCCAAGGTGGGTAACTTCTGAGTAAGCTAAACTATGGACAATATTGAGCACTTGGATCCCTGAGAGATGGGCAGCCAATGCCATAGATGTCCTCTGATTGTGACATTAAGCTTTAAATAATGTGACCCTGAATATCATATGATTAACTATTTGGTACCCTGCTTATTGTGCTATGGTGAAGACAGGACATACTACCAGAGCAAACCTGTTTAATCAACAAAAGTCCTTAGGAATCTTTTTCCTCTAGAGCAGAGGAAGAGCTTTAACCTTTTTAGGACTCTTAAAATTTCTATAAATAAGGATGGTGATGAGGTGATAATGAGAGGACATATTTTTGGAAGAAAGCAATCTGGTTCACAAACAGAAGACCTACAGTCTTTGGCTGACAAGCTAGAAGCACTGTGAGATACAACACACCTTTTATAAGAAAGGATCAGGAGTGGAAGTGGCACTTATAGGAAAAACTGAGGGTTCCTTGGTGAACCAGAATTTGGATGAGCTCCAGGATTTTTGTGTAAATGAGCTGAGGAGAAGGTAGAGATAGACTAGATAAACTGTAGGGCAGGGCTATGGTATTGGTTTATGATTAGGTTATTTTTTTAAAAATTTGCTTTGTTTTTTCATTAGCCTACAATGCTTATTATTTGTAGATACAAGGACACTTGGATTTTCTTTGGGCCTGAGTAGATATATGACCTTCATATTTCTGTTCTTCACTGAAAGTGGGAGAAGCTGTTTTGAAATAATAGATATTCAGAAAATATTTTCCAGCTCAATTCACCACATATTTCCTGCTTCCTAGTACAACCCTTCTTCCTGGAAGCAGGTTTACTAAGCACACACAGCCACGAAAAGGAAATCTGGTGTGATTCAATAAGAACATTTGGAGACAAGAATATTGGCCAGTTTAAATAAGTTAAATGGAATAAGTTGATTTGTACTATAACTCTGCTTCAATAATTGCAGTTGGCAACTTGAAAATAAACAGTTCAATTGACAAAGTCATAATGCTTTTATTTTACTGAAGTTTAGCAAGTACATTTTTAACAAAGAAGATGTAATTTAACTTAATATATGGTAGAACAGAGAAACAATACATGTTCCTAGTCTCTAACACACTACCGAATTTTTTTTTCCCTTAAAAGACAAAAAACCAAGCTGAAGTGAGCATAGAAAAGCATAAAATATGGTCAAGTTACTTTAGACATTAATATTTAGCTCATATTATTAAACTGGTCAATCTAATACAAAAACAAAGCTTACATCATTGTTTTTAAAATGCACACACATTCTTTTTTTTTATAAAAAATGTAATATAGACTGAATAACTCCTTCAGTAAACAAAGCTTTGCTGATAAAAACAATTAAAATGACACCATGTTGAATAGTTTCAGAGATAAACTGGAATCACAAGCATCTTCATTTATGTAAAGCCAGTGAGGACCTTTCCAGCCAAATAAAACTGTTGTGCCATTGCTAAACAGTAATAGTTACCTCCGTTAAAAAAAAGAAAATGAGTTAGTTTTTCTGAGGAATAATCGTAATACGTGCTTTAAAATACTAAATTTCTATCTTCAGGAACTTAAATGATCTGATGTAACAGGCTTGATTTAATATCAGTAAAATTAAAATTTCTTAACATTTCTATATGCTAATGCGTCAGTTTTCAAAGATCCTTTAAGCTGCATGCTACAGCTCCTGGTTTTTCCACAGCACTGAACACATCAAAGACTGAAAAGAATCTTCAAAAACTATTATGTCTATGGTTATCAACATTACTTATCCTTTTGTACAGAATGCCATGTTTGAGATCCTTTTACTTTACCAAAACAAGGAAAAGGGAATATCTGGTTATGATCTAAAGGTGATGACAGCTTTACAGAATCATTTTGTTTCCTCTCCCCAGGTTAAATGAGACCATGTATACTGCATGAAAAGAGACAAATTGTGAATATAATTTAAACCATAGTGTTTAGTCAAACTGGTATCTATTTAAATATTGATGATCAAAAGAATCCATTCCATCCTAGAGTTAGAAAAATATTTCATCGTAGAAGTTATAGTAGGAAACAATTTTCAACAACAATTCCACCTCTTTGTCTAACCTTCCTCTCTTTTCCATAACCATGACTTATAGCCCCAATATCTATTCAGCTACCTCATAAAAATTGGCTTTTGGTGACAAAAGAAGAAGAAAAGAAAGTGTGGATGATCAGTACAAATCCATTACCCAGGCTTAAGAAACACTTAAAGTCTATGTTTGCATCTTCTTCACATATAAAGCAGAATACATTATCATTGTTGGACTGATAGGCCTCCTGTAAAATATTAATTCAATCAAATCAAAGCTTAGAATTGTCAGGAGGATAATATACCCCTCTAATGTATAAACTCTTTAAAATATTTTCAAAGATAAGGTAATAGAATAATAAAGAATGTGGTTCTATGTTAGTCAGACCACCTGAAGGGTCAGACTTCATTAGAAGGCAACCTAGCATTTTGCCTTAGAACCCATGGAATTCATTTGAACTTTTCCAGGGAAGAAGAATACAAAGCTTGAATTTTGGGAAAATATCTAGTAATCTGTCACTCTAGAGAATTGCTTAGACTCCTTTATGGTGTCTGAGAATATTTATTTTAACAAAATTCACCAGATAGTTACTCAGTTTTCCAGTCTATCTCATCCTCCGTATACACAGCCTAAATGTCAAAGGAAAGCACCTGAACATCAAAGAGCAGACACTCATTTTACCAGATATCAAATTTATACAATATAACTAAAACTTAAATCATGCAATACAATTTGTGAACATTACAAATATGAAAGCAAATAGTAAACAAAATAACATCCTGTTTAAAAAAAAAAAAAGGTACATAAACACTAACAAATGGCAAAAGGCAATCACCATTTGTCCTTTAGCAAAATGCAGTTTCTAAAAAATCTCCCTCCTTTAATGTTTAATTTTTGTCTTTATTAAAAAAGACAAACATATTTGCCCACACTCTTCATTAAATGTGCCCGTTTATAAGGCTTATCAGGAATTGTTTCCACAGCAGTTCAAAAATCCGAAGAAAAACTAAGCCAGCAAAGACAGTATTAATATGATTTTTTTTTTTTTTTACTTAGAATACAGTAAGCTGACGATACACAGTAGTAAAACTTTTTTTTTCTTCTAATTTAAAGGTTAGTAGCAAAATAGAGAAGGCAAGGGCACCCCACTCCAGTGCTCTTGCCTGGAGAATCCCGTGGACGGAGGAGCCTGGCAGGCTGCGGTCCATGGGGTCGCTAAGAGTCGGACACGACTGAACGACTTCACTTTCATTTTTCGCTTTCATGCATTGGAGAAGGAAATGGCAACCCACGCCAGTGTTCTTGCCTGGAGAATCCCAGGGACCGAGGAGCCTTGTTGGGCTGCCGTCTGTGGGGTCGCACAGAGTTGGACACGACTGACGTGACTTAGCAGCAGCAGCAGCAAAATATACTCCTGTGCAGCTTGCTATACAGTGTTGACATAGATTCTGTTACTCTTTTACATATGCCAATACTATGATCATAGGGAAGGAGACAATACTGACCTGCTAACTGACACTGATTCTTGGAGCAATCTCAAAACTTTGCCACATTTCAATCTCAAAATACATTTCAGCTATAATATGAGTGATCTATCACTTAGTAGTAGCTGTCAAAGTAAACTCCGAGATAAAACAAAAACATCTGGAACCATAAACAGAGGAGAACAGTAGCTGAATTTTAATCCAAACCTGGCATGCCCACTTCATTAGGAACAGGAAACACCTAATTAGTATTTGAATGCTTCAGGTTTTTAAAAAGGTTTGTACTTTAGCTCCAAACAGAGATGAGCCAATATGCATTTTGGATGTAAACAAGATTAAAGATCAGGAAGAGCAATAAACATAGCCTCTCCAGAGGAATGTTAGGGAGTTTGGGAACTTACAAAGGGTGACACACTGACATTTCAGGAGAGCTGGTAGAGTTTATTGCTTTAAGATTTATAAGATAATTAAAAGGGGGAATTCAAATACATACAAAATTTACCATTGTAAAAATAAAAGTAAAGGCCCATACAGTCCATTGCTTAGTACAGTGCTGCTTGACATGGGCATACCCCATGGCACAGGACTCTGGTGTGTCCTCCATACAGTAGATGAGCCTCTACTCATCAGTTTTCTTTAAAGGGGCATACCTGGTTGTTCCAAACTCAAGTTAAGTGTGAGATTTGCCTTCTGTGGTACATACCTGATGCTTATGAAAAATAAAAAGCTAAAATAAGGCATCATAAAGAAGGTGGATATGTGGCAAAAGACCAGACTAAAATACATGGGGATTTCTTATAGTTCAACTGAAGTTAATTAAATATGTCTATTTGTAAAAAGATATAATTAGTTTATTTTTAAGTAGCAGTTAATTTGAAAATACTGTTCAATTTCCCCTATTGTTCAATATAAGCTGTTTGACTATCATGACTATCAAATAATGAGACATTCCAGGATGTTATTTTTAAGTAATGCCTCTTTGTTATTCATTTCAAATAATTGATATTAATAAATTTCTAAAAGAAGTATTTGCCTCAGTTCTTCTCCATTATTTATTTTTTAAATTAATGTATTCAATTTAATTGGAGGCTAACTACTTTACAATATTGTGGTGGTTTTTGCCATTAATTGATATGAATCAGCCACAGGTATACTTGTATCCCCCATCCTGAACCTCCCTGGCACAATTTCACTGAATTGGGTTAAAGCAACATACCTGCTCTATACAAAAAGATCTTCTACAGTATATAGAGAGCACCAGAAGCCTTAAAAAATCTTTCCAAGCATGGAATGACTGGAATGTTACACTGATATGAATTAATGTGATGTTTTATGACGTGTAGGGAAAGCAGCAATTCCAATAGAAATTGCATGTATTGCCACCAGGAACTGGTTATTGGGGAATGCATAAAAACTCAGTTGGAATTTTGCATAGAATGTGTGGTACCTCTGTCATATCAGAACTTAATTCTAGGGCAGATGTAAAAATAACATAATGGATTAGTTTTTGCTTGGTATAAAGAGAGCACTTTAGGAGGGGAATTGATTTTTTTTTTATACTATTTAGCACACTGGACTACTGCTGTATTAGATTTTGTTGTTGTTCTTGTTTAGTTGCTAAGTCATTTCCAACTCTTTTGCAACACCATCGACTGTAGCTCTTCCCAGGAGCTCTAGGTTCCTCTGTCCATGGGATTTCCTAGGTAAGAATACTGGAGTGGGTTGCCATTCCCTTCTCCAGGGAATCTTCCTGACCCAGGGATTGAACTCACATCTCCTGCATTGGCAGGTGGATTTTTTTTATCAGTAGGCCACGAGGGAAATCCTATTAGATTCCTGCTGCTGTTCCTGCTAAGTCGCTTCAGTCATGTCCGACTTTGTGCGACCCCATAGACAACAGCCCACCAGGCTCCCCCGTCCCTGGGATTCTCTAGGCAAGAACACTGGAGTGGGTTGCCATTTCCTTCTCCAATGAATGAAAGTGAAAAGTGAAAGTGAAGTTGCTCAGTTGTGTCTGACTCTTAGCGACCCCATGGACTGTAGCCCACCAGGCTCCTACATCCATGGGATTTTCCAGGCAAGAGTACTGGAGTGGGGTACCATTGCCTTCTCCAATTACATTCCTAGGAGGCATGAAAATAATGATAGGTATTTGCCACCGGCCTTTGGTGGGTATCCATTAAGTAAACAGTTAAATATACTTGAGGCCATTTCTTGGGCATCTCAAGCAAAATGGCCCATTTGTTTCTAATCAGTGCAGCAGCTTAGGCATCTGGCCATGTCTAGACAGAGGGTGAGCAATGGAAAATATCCATGATGTGACTGACCCATAATATCAGCCTTTCTCCTTTCATTCATTCATTCATATATATATATATATATATATATATATATATATATCTTGGTCTGTTTAACTGTTGATAGCTTGAAGAAGATTGAAGATGGAAGGAGAGCAAAAAATAATAAAGGGGTATATTTTTTTGCTGCTTAGGTATGTGTTTTTATTGTTGCCTTCTTTACATGTAAGGAACAAACTAGTAGAAAGGTATTAAATAACTTTCTCTACCATCAACAAATCAAAGGAAGAACTAGGTGTGGTAAAACCTACAAACTAGAGCTCTCTATATTTCCTAGAGAACTCTACAGGCAATGTGCTTTTTTCAGAAAGGTGATCTTCAATGCAATGATAATAAATATTGATTATTTGCACATATGAATTACCTCCTCACATTAATTCCTATTAAATCTCGGGTCATCCAAATATAAAGCTATTTCATAGCAATTACAGCTGAAACTGGGTTTGTCTGCATTTTCATTTCTGTCACACCATTTAGAAATAGGATTTTCTGTGTCTTAAAAATTCTTCCACCTACTTACCCCACTAGGGTGATCCGGGTTTAATGTGATAATGTTTATGAAGCACTATGAACTCCGTGAAAGAAAGGGGTTATAAATGTGTAACATATTATGTTCAATCATCATTATGATTATTCCCTAAACATTGTGAAGCCCAATCTCTAACTTTTTTCCTGTACATGTAAGGTTCTAATTATCAGCAATGAACACGTAGTAATCGATGGTTCCATATTTTAAGAATTTGAGTATGAATTTCAAAGATTTACAACACTAGGTAAGCAGGTAACTGCTACAGCACCCTATTGGTGCCTATGATCAGTTGGAGTTCCGGCGTCAGTGTTCAGGCTGCACAGAAAAAACAATAAAACCTGGTCAAAATTTCATTCCAACAAACGAAATCCAAAATCTACTCCAAAAATAAAAAAAAATTCAAAATGAATTTCACTAAAAAACACAAACTGACTTTCTAGTATTTTGCTAAACTATACATTTTCAAGATTTGAATAAAGCTGTGTGCAATAAATGTATTACTTCATTACAAATATCCCTTAATCATATGTTCATTGATGTGACCCTCATTCTATTAAAAGCAAAATTATACAAAGGTGAGTAAAATTGTAGATTTGCATAATTTAAAGCTCAATCAAATTCTCTGGGTGTGATATTGACAATACAAAATTAGCCTAAATTATATTCCCTAACTCTGAAATATGCATTATGAGCCCCGTGTGCATGTTCTACTGTTTTACTACCTATAATGAAATGCATGACTAGCTTAATAAGCAAGACATTTCAAAAACATATTTATTTCCCCTTCACAATCTAAAACACGAGTAAAGATTAACACCATTTTCTCTGAATCAAAATCTTTGTTAATGATTGCAATTTCCTTTCAGGATGAGATTTCCTTCCCCAACAGGATGGTTATTTAAAAGTAAACTCTCACTTAAAAAAAAAATACTAATAAACATGTCTATAATGTTTTTGAAGGCTAAATTTAAATGTAGAAAATGATTTTTTCTACCCAGGACTCATATTTTCTTCCAAGTGTTGCCTCAAATCTTATTCACTTATATAATATAAACAAAGAGATTGCCTTAAGAACTACTAGGCTTCATCACAGGCATATTTTCAGCTATCAAATCTTTCTTTTGTGGGTAGCTAATTTATTCATGAACAAATGCCAATATTTTATAAATGATTTACCCTGCTAAGTATGACATTTCTATTTTCTTGAAATTTGTTTAATTAGTGATATGCTTCTAATTTGAAAATGGGCATAATTCCCATTATGCCCACATAATGTGCCTTGGTAGTAAAATAAGATCACATCTAAAAGATCATGTTATCCTAACTTGAATAAGAGAAAGATAAAACATGCTGGTCAATGGTCCACTTTAGTCTTAGGTTCAATCCAAATTAATTTTATACAGTTATTTGTATGAAGTAGACTCCAATTCTGAAATATGTTCAGAATATGATAAATAAGCAACAGTAATGAGGTTATTTTGAGGTCCAGTTAGATATTAGTACAGTTATATAAAAACAATGCTTCTAATCTGAGAGTAGGAAAAGTAGGCCATTACAAGATAGTGGCAGATTAAAAAAAAAGTAACATTTGATTGTTCTTTCTCTAGAGAAAAGCATTGTTTTATAATCATTTTCAGAACGGTCTAGTGCTTATTTTAATAACGTGGTGGTTCTGTGGGAAAAAAAATGGAGATTTAATGAAAATTATAACCACTTAGCCTTATTAGCTTTAAAAATTTCTGACTTACACGTTAGTCAAAACAAATACCAGTACAAGTCATCTTTTTATTGTAAATGGTATCATAATGAGTATCAATCTCTCTCACTTGTATTTAACTCACTTTATTTTTGAGAATGAATTCTTTAATATACCATTTTCTCCTTTATTTAATCTCTAGTTCTTGTAAGAAATATCCTCAAAAGGGATATGGATACCTCTTATTTCATATGGGGATAAAATACAAAAATATGTTTACCACAACTATATATTAAAGAACAGATGTTTTATATATCAATTATAGAATACTAAATATTTCACTCCTATTAAAATCTATATACACAAACAGAAATGTTAACTTCAAATGTATTTTATAAGGCATAGTAATAATATCTTGTACTTATATTTGTCAAAGAATATGGATCTAACTTATTGATGAGGAAGATCAGGCAAACATAATTTTACTAAAATTAAGGCAGAGAAGTTGAATGACTTCTCAAGGTTAGTAACTGATTTAGCCAGTTAGTAACTGAGAAACCCTGACTACTAGACAAGTCTTCTTCCCACTACTTCATTGTGCCTCCTATAGATGAGTTAAAAATGTCAGTAGACGTTCCTGTGTTCAACACACAGACCTGAAAATTTTGAGCTACGAGTTCTAAAAGTTTTAGAATTTTACTTTCCAGCATGGAAGAGAAAGAAAGGGAAAGGAGAATAAATAAAAACTACTATTCATGGATGCTATGTTAGAAGGCATACTAAGCCATTCTAAGCATTTATGTCACATGTGGAATGCTATATTCTTTCACTACTTCTTATTGTAGATCATACCATGGTAAAAGAGGTAAGCTGCTTATGTTTCTATGCTATTGCAGTAAAAATTCTAGGGTCATATAACCCACCTTTTATACGTGTGTAAGTTACAAAATGATTTGCAAAAGTCAAATTTACTTGAGTTTTGTATACGATGTACATTGGAGATATTTTAATGCAATATTTAAAAGTACAACTATGTTCTTTTCATAACTTTTAACTATTTAATTTTAATGCTTAATTGTTAGAAAAACACTATACAACTCAAAGTAATCATAATATGAAATCAAAATATGGAGAAAATGACAATGAGAGTAATGTAAAAACGTTAAATGTTTATTTGAACATTAAAAATGACCACTTCCAACATTTCCCATTGAAATGCAATTATCAGGAGATTGTAAGATTTGAGTTGCAGGCTTTGATGTATTAATTTTAGTTACTCATCAATGGTGGGATCAACAAGACACTCATTTGTATTGTTTTGGAGAAAGTAAGACCACTTAAATTTGGAAGAATAGGGAAATAGAGAAGGAAAACATAAAATAAGATGCTTTCTTTAAAGTCATAGAGGAATTGGTGAACTTGTTCAAATAACCATTTGTAATACTGAGGTAGTATCCAACTTTAATATACAGGTTATTACTAGTGTTCAAGTATTAAATGTCTAAATCATAAACTTTGGGGTTAATGGATTAAGGAGCATCCGTGAGGTCTGTAAAAAATTCTAAACAATATTTTTCTTTAAATTAAATATAATTTTCAAATGGAATACTATATGGCTGTCAAAAATGAAAAATGTTCCTGTGAGCAACAAATAAACCTTTATGCTACTGTCCCACAGAAAAGAATCCTAGCATAAAATTAAATAAAAATCTGTTAAGGTCTAGTTCCAATATGGTGATGTGAATTTAGCCACAAATAGAAAATTTCTTTCTATGAGTACTTAAGCTTCTCTTCACAGTTTCAAATAGAAAAGAGAGATTGTATTTGTGTAATTTTTAAGTATTACCCCAATCTATGCAAACTTTTAAGGCAGAAGTGATTATTATAGTTGGCTTTAGTCTATTTTGGTTAATTAAATATTACACAGAAATAATCCTGTTAGCAGATCTATGTATTAATAATGGCACAAAGACATGATCCTCTTTCTGATGGAATATGTTACTAATGAGTGAGCTAGCAGTAAGCCTGGACTTGGGACATTTTGTGCAATGGAACAGGAAAACTTAGCAAAAAAAAAAAAAAAATCTAAGTCTTCAAAGGGAAGGGAGACTAGTGGGAACTGAAAAGGGAGAAACCTTGAATGGATTTATTATTTGGGTTTCTGGATTCAGCCATGCCTGAATCTATCCTTTGAAGTGTCAATTAAGTCACTCCATAAGTTACCTTTCAAAATTAAGTTTCCCATAAAAGAAAAAATGGCACAAAGATCACCAGGTTGTACAAATACTAGGTAGTGCCTTTTTTTTCTTTTTGTTCCAATTTTACAGCATCAATCCTCATTCCAAGAGTGACAAGCATCTTGGTGTAGAGCCACCATATATTTGCATATCAGCAATATAATAATGCTATGTTTTGACTGATGTGACAATAATGACACATGATTACAGACTTTTATGAGAATGCTGGCTGTTTTCCTGAGTAAAACACAAATGTGAAAGTGAAAAATAAAACTTAAAGTTTTAATTTAAGAAAGGCTTTCCTTTTGCTTGCCAACTGGAATAGGGTGACTCTTAAGCCAAAAAAAAAAAAATTGTATTGCATGTGTAAATAGGATGGAACATAAAGTGAGTGGTTAAATAGTTATGTGCATTGAGTTAACCCTCCTTAGATTATAGTCACAAAGATCTGTTAATTAATGAATTAGCCCTGTAGACTCTAAAATGCTGAGTGGCAGATCAACCTATTTTGGTTTGTAAGTCTCACTATCTTTCTATCCCTACAACTACAATTTCACCTATTATGTGAGTGACATATAGCTTAAATTCTTAGATCTGTAGATGAGATTTCACATTATAATAATTAGCATGACAGCTTTTGGTCATTGCAAATATTCTTTTAACAATGCAGTCGTAAGTGGTGTAAACCAATCCACGAAAACCAGGCCCAAAAGTATAAACTAATGTTTGTCATATCTTTCTAAGAAAGAAATAGAAGCAGAATATATGGTATAATCTGACAAGTATTTCAGAGGAGAGAAGTATGATATGAGTTGGGAAGTACAATCAGTTAAAATAATGATCCTTTGGAGGATGAAGAAAATTAGAGACAAATACTTCGTGGGAAAAAAAGTAAAAAGAAGGAGTCTGTCTAATGAATCTAACAAGTAAAAACATATTGCTTTAAATAAAGATGCCATGCTATGATTTTTTTTCTGTGGGGTATGTGCTACAGCCTTTTTCCACTGATAATGCCAGTTGCAGTAAAGTTTCTCTGGGTGGTAATAGTCTCCCATTATTAAAGGAAATATTTAAGAGGAAAGAGGACCCATTTCTCACAATCCTTCTAATTTCTAACAAGCTATGTATCTCTGCTTTACAAGAGAACACTTCTACTTAACAATGGGAATATTAGAGTGCCTGTGTATGTCTTCCAACACAGTACAAGACATCAAAGGGGAGGGAAACTAATGATTATGAGGGTAAGGCAGGAAATAGTCCATAAAAAGAAAGATGTAGACCACACCCTGGTGGGAGTTAGTAGAAACGATTATAGAGAAATTCTATCTGTTCTCCTTCGACTTTTTCTTGCCATATCACTTATGTGGCAAGGCATTATATGTAATTTCTCTTTTCCAGTCCACTTACTTGCTCCTACCATCACTTTCATTGATACTTTATCAAATTCTTCAATGACAATCTTAGCTGAAGGGCAATTGTTTTCAATAAATATTGATATGTCATCTTAAGATCTTTGGAAAAGTGCTGTTTTGGTTACCAAATGAGCAGCAAAGAGAGAAGATAATGAGGTATAAAAGGTCAAGGAAGGAGAGACCAATGTTCAAATTGATTTTGAGAAAATAAATATGAATAAAAATATTCATATATATATTTAATAGTATAAATATATTTGAAATTATCTATTATAGACTGCTTGATGAACTATGGAATGAGGTTCATGACATTGTACAGGAGACAGGGATCAAGACCATCCCCATGGAAAAGAAATGCAAAAAAGCAAAATGGCTGTCTGGGGAGGCCTTACGAATAGCTGTGAAAAGAAGAGAAGTGAGAAGCAAAGGAGAAAAGGAAAGATATAAACACCTGAATGCAGAGTTCCAAAGAATAGCAAGAAGAGATAAGAAAGCCTTCCTCAGCGATCAATGTAAAGAAATAGAGGAAAACAACAGAATGGGAAAGACTAGGGTTCTCTTCAAGGAAATCAGAGATACCAAAGGAACATTTTATGCAAAGATGGGCTCAATAAAGGACAGAAATGGTATGGACCTAACAGAAGCAGAAGAGATTAAGAAGGGATAGCAAGAATACACAGAAGAACTGTACAAAAAAGAGCTTCACGACCCAGATAATCACGATGGTGTGATCACTCACCCAGAGCCAGATATCCTGGAATGTGAAGTCAAGTGGGCCTTAGAAAGCATCACTACAAACAAAGCTAGTGGAGGTGATGGAATTCCAGTTGAGCTATTCCAAATTCTGAAAGATGATGCTGTGAAAGTGCTGCACTCAATATGCCAGCAAATTTGGAAAACTCAGCAGTGACCACAGGACTGGAAAAGGTCAGTTTTCATTCCAATCCCAAAGACAGGCAATGCCAAAGAATGCTCAAACTACTGCACAATTGCACTCATCTCACACGCTAGTAAAGTAATGCTCAAAATTCTCCAAGACAGGCTTCAGGAATATGTGAACCATGAACTTCCGGATGTTCAAGCTGGTTTTAGAAAAGGCAGAAGAACCAGAGATCAAATTGCCAACATCCACTGGATCATAGAAAAAGCAAGAGAGTTCCAGAAAAGCATCTATTTCTGCTTTATTGACTATGCCAAAGCCTTTGACTATGTGGACCACAATACACTGTGGAAAATTCTGAAAGAGATGGGAATACCAGACCACCTGATCTGCCTCTTGAGAAATTTGTATGCAAGTCAGGAAGCAACAGTTAGAACTGGACATGGAACAGCAGACTGGTTCCAAATAGGAAAATGAGTTCGTCAAGGCTGTATATTGTCACCCTGTTTATTTAACTTCTATGCAGAGTACATCATGAGAAATGTTGGACTGGAAGAAGCACAAGCTGGAATCAAGACTGCCGGGAGAAATATCAATAACCTCAGATATGCAGATGACACCACCCTTATGGCCAAAAGTGAAGAGGAACTAAAAAGCCTCTTGATGAAAGTGAAAGTGGGGAGTGAAAAAGTTGGCTTAAAGCTCAACATTCAGAAAACGAAGATCATGGCATCTGGTCCCATCACTTCATGGGAAATAGATGGGGAAACAGTGTCAGACTTTATTTTTCTGGGCTTCAAAATCACTGCAGATGGTGACTGCAGCCATGAAATTAAAAGACGCTTACTCCTTGCAAGGAAAGTTATGACCAACCTAGATAGCATATTCAAAAGTGGAGACATTAATTTGCCAACAAAGGTTCATCTAATCAAGGCTATGGTTTTTCCTGTGGTCATGTATGGATGTGAGAATTGGACTGTGAAGAAGGCTGAGCGCAGAAGAATTGATGCTTTTGAACTGTGGTGTTAGAGAAGACTCTTGAGAGTCCCTTGGACTTCAAGGAGATCCAACCAGTCCATTCTGAAGGCGATCAACCCTGGGATTTCTTTGGAAGGAATGATGCTAAAGCTGAAACTCCAGTACTTTGGCCACCTCATGCGAAGAGTTGACTCATTGGAAAAGACTCTGATGCTGGGAGGGATTGGGGGCAAGAGGAGAAGGGGACGACAGAGGATGAGATGGCTGGATGGCATCACTGACTCGATGGACATGAGTCTGAGTGAACTCCGGGAGTTGGTGATGGACAGGGAGGTCTGGCGTGCTGCGATTCATGGGGTTGCAAGGAGGACACGACTGAGTGACTGATCTGATCTGATCTGATTATGAATATATATATACATATATTAAATTACATCATAAAATATGTGTTCTTTTTAACATAGGGGCATCAAGATTGTGTCTGCTACTTTTATAGTCAAACAACATTTTATTCACCTTGCTTTTAATTCTTCAGTGACATCTTCACCAAACACTGTATAGGTGAGATCATGAATTTTGCATATTAGAATGGTAAGCTTATATTCTTTGAATAAGCTCTCACTTTTTTTTCCTGAATAAAAATTGTTCACAGGGGGAAAAGGGATGTTTTATAGGTTTAACTCTTATACCAAAGTTTGGTTTACTTTTCACATGTGGGTTGGATTTAATATCCACTTCTGGTATGTTAGTCTCAAAAGAAGGGAAAATCATTTAAGATTCCATCCTATTTACTGAAAAATATCAGATTAAAAATATATTCCAGTGTTAAATCATGTTTTGTCATTGTCAAACATGTAGGCAAAAAATTAAATATGAAAATTATTCAAAGAGATTGACATTCCTTTTGCAAAAGCATTTACTAGATTTTTTTGTTTTGCTTTCTTCCCCCAAAAAATGCACTGGAAGAAAATAGAGCAATGTGTCACTGTGCCTTTGTATTTTATGATGTTATTACAATAAACATTTCAAAATAATATTTTATTTTGTTACTAGAAAGCCAGTTCATGAAGGCTATTTGTTTTCCAAAATTTAGGAGCTTCATGTTCTGGATTTGTTTTATCTGTTATTAAGATGACAATATCAATTTTTAACATTTAAGAAACATGTACTGTACCAGTAGCTCTAAACAATGAAATACAGTCATACAAAGGTTAACTAAGTATAAACATGCAAAAGGAGAAGTCTCCCTTCAATCATAAAGTGATGTTATTTTCTGTTCAGCAGTTCATGTTACTGCTGTTCATGCTAATTAATTAAAGGAGCTGTTGCTGTAATGTGCAAACAGGGAATCTGAGAAACTGAGAGGGCTTTTAGGTCTCCAAGTGAAGTTAAGTCAGTCTTGACACAAGCAATAAAATGTAATGAAATCACTTGTCATTGCTAAGCTTGTGAAAACTGTGAAGTGTGACTAGGGAGTAAAAGGATTATAATTAGATTTCCAATAGGATAATAACTAAATGGCAGAACGCAGTAAAGAGAAGATGTCACTTTGTTAGCTAATGGTACTGCAGTTTGGCTTTAGTTTTTACCATCTCACTTGTAGTTGTGCTAATTTAATTTACTTTAATCAGCAAAAGTGCACTACACAAATGGTATTTGGGTGTCATTTGCAAAAATCATTGATCTGAAGGTACACTTAATGAGAACTGATATGTTTATTTTATGTGAAAAGGAGATTAGTTGATAAAACGGTTG
This sequence comes from Bos grunniens, assembly GCF_055505025.1. Classification (NCBI taxonomy): domain Eukaryota; kingdom Metazoa; phylum Chordata; class Mammalia; order Artiodactyla; family Bovidae; genus Bos; species Bos grunniens. Next base: position 78,048,880 of record NC_141194.1, on the reverse strand, counting down.
ATGTGTGTCTTGCAGGCCTCCAACTTTGTTATGAGAATCTGGGTTGGAGGATATTAGTATACATCCTTCACTTCCAGAAATAGTGGACACTGCTATCAGAATGGGTGTGTATTCATTTTTTGATCTCCTTATAGTATACAGGAGGAGTTGCTATATAGACCATTAAAATATAAGGAATACAGAAATCCTTTTATCAGAAGGTGATCTATGCATAATAACTTGTCTGTCAAACAACACTCAAAGCATAAAAGACATAAAATAACTAAGCTGAAGAGATCTAGAATACATATAAGTATAGCAGTACATGGTCAGTTTGTGGAAATTATCATAAAACTGTACAGGACTTTATTACTTAGAATGATAGCCAAGCAACATTCTTCCAAATCCTCTTTAAGTCCTCTCAAGGAAATGTTACAATGCAACTAATAGAATTTCAAAGAGAAATCACTAAGTGAATGACAGATTTGTATCCAACAGAGATATTGACAATAGGAAGAAAAAAGACTTCACTGATGCTGGAATTATTTGCTGCGATGGAGATGGGTTGTGAAAATAGCATTGTATTAGCATGCATGAATTGACCCTCACAGACAATTCTAGGGAATAATCATCCAAGTTAAAAAATTTCCTGTTAAAGAATGCGGAACAAGCTGCCACAAACCAGAAGGAGGGAAGTGAAAAAGATGAAAATAGCATCAAAATATGTCAAAAAAGAAAGATAACACAAAAGAACAAAATTATCAGGCAGAAAGGAAAAATAGTGGTTAAAATTGCATTTTATGTCCACCAACCATTATACATTGTCTCAAGTTCATAGGTACATATAAAAGTAATTTCTCAATTCTGTGCATCTTAAACAAAAAAGTAATATTATTGGGATGTTGGGAGAGGGTTGGATGATTTGGGACAATGGCATTGAAATATGTATAATATCATATATGAAACGAGTCACCAGTTCACCAGTCCAGGTTCGATGCACGATACTGGATGCTTGAGACTGGTGCACTGGGACGACCCAGAGGGATGGTATGGGGAGGGAGGAGGGAGGAGGGTTCAGGATGGGGAACACATGTATACCTGTGGCAGATTCATTTTGATATATGCCAAAACCAATACAATATTGTAAAGTTAAGTAAAATAAAATTTAATAAAAACAGAATGAAAAAACAAAACAAAAAATATCATTTGAATTTATTGATTCAATGAACTATTTTTAAGATTAATTATGATAATATTTTCAGGCATCTATTCACCTAGTTAATAGAATAAATCAATTTCTGCTCATAAAGTAATTTCTTTTAGATATTAAATTGTGATTCTACTATCATATTAATATAAGGCATTTACTCTAGTTTTTCATAAATTGATGATAAGAACTTTATCATTTATCATACTTATATATTGTGCTAAGGAAGGTGAGAATATGAACTTTTTCATTTTTACCATATTTATTCAAGAATACTATTTAACATAACCCAAAAGGCAGATATTTAATAAAAATTATTAACCATCATATTTTACCATATATATGGAAAATATTAACCACAAATGCTAGAAAATTTGACTTATAATTTGAAAAGTATATATAAGTTAATCTCCTTGCTTTAAAATTGTTCTATCTCAATCCTTTTAAAAGTAGACCAAATTTTCTCATATTTAGCTAGCAAAAACTAAGGAAGATTATTAAAATTATACTCACTGAATACAAGTATTAAATGTGCCCTCTCCTAATCACAAGTTAATATCAAAAGCCATTCTTTGAAGACTTCACTAAAATAAAAGACTGAGCCAAATAGTGAATGTAACTTTTCCTTATATCATCTAATTGGCCTTCTATGAATAAGTTATCTGTTTGTTGCATTGAAATGCAACTTTAGGACAGTTCAAAATTTATATTTATTTCAGAGTCAGGAAAGATGCTATTACTGGGGACTAAAGGAATTTGTATATAATACAGATAGATATAGATAAAGATTCATGGGCTTCCCTGGTGGCTCAGACAGTAAAGAATCCGCCTGCATTGTGGGAGACCTGGGTTGGATCCCTGGGTTGAGAAGATCCCCTGGAAAAGGAAATGGCAACCCACTGCAGTATTCTTGACTGGAAAATCCCATGGACAGAGGAAACACACACACACAGATATATATATATATATATATATATATATATATATATATATATGTATATGTATGTATATATAATAGCTATGAATGGTGAGTATAAGATTAAAGGATAGTAAAGATACAACCTGCTGATAGTTTACCTTCTACAGTTCCAAAGATGACCTTATATCTCACTTAAAGAAGGGCCCAATCAAGCTCAATGCTCCTTAAAGATTCAGTCTATATTTGTGTTTTACAGATTCACTAGGGACCATATGCTTCAGACTTGCTCAATCCTACCTTGGACCTGTGGTGGCAACCTTAAATAGTGGTAGCCCACAAATAGTGGGGATTTATTTATCAATTTCACAGTGGTAAATTGATTGGATAAACACCGAGTCTCATTCAAATTGGCTTTGCTCACACAGACACAGCCTTTAAGTTGAGAGAAGAAAGTAGGTAAGCTAAAGAGGCACAAGACAAAGCAAAAGCTTTATGAGCTACACATGCATGTTTCCACACCTAGTAAAGTTAATACATTAGTTAAGTCTATCCAGCTGCAGCAGAATCAGCCATTCCCAGAAGATCCATGATCTTTGACACTCCTAGATTTGCAAAGATGATGTGCAAAACTTCATGAGTGAGGATTTCTAAATTTTCTGAAACTGCCACATAAAATGGTGATCCACAGACAAACCCACATGGATCTTTTGGTCATATCTGGTTCTGTTGTCTTCATATTGATCCAGTCATTACACTATGGAAAGGCACTGATTAGTTAAACCTCCAAAAGGTAACATTTCTATGGTTGTTTCCTTTTTGAAAGTTAGGTAATTTTTTTTCTTTTTTTATTAGAGTGAGACATGAATATGAAAATAAATATAATCTGCATACAGAGGGCTAGAAAACTGTATTAGAAAGACACAGAGAAACTCCAGTGGTCAAATTTCAATTTTTAATTTTAGTTGTGTTTGCACTCCAATGAGACTATATTGATTTGTTTTGCCTATTTTCATACTACTAAATACTTTTAAATATTTTAAAGGATCTAAGCAATTATGGGAATCCTACAAATTATGAATTACAAGTCCTGCTTTTATTTTCATAGTCAGTTTCTAAAATATCTAAATTTGGCACCAGAACTTAAATATTGATAAAAATGTTGCCTAGAATACTTTGCAAATATTGATAGGTTATGATTATTGAACCACTGTCTTTTAAAAACAGTAAAGTAGCAAGATTTAAAAACTGTATTATTGTACACTTATAAAAAGGTAAATTATATTCACATTTTGTATTTTTAGAATATGCCTAACTTCTAAATGTACATTCTTTTAACAAGTAAACATACAAGAAATTTCCTCACATTGTGTATGTAAAATTCTTAGTCCCTAAATACATAGTCTCAATAAACATTACAGACTTTTACCCTATCATGAAGTAAGAAAAGTTTAACTTATTTATTTACGTTACTTATATGAAAAGTATCAACAAAGGAGCTCATCCTCATCCAACCCTCTGGGATCACATATTAAGCAGTTGTAGAAAGAAGTACACTATTTACTGTACCTTGCATAGCAGTACTATCATGTAGAGTTCCAGTGTTTTCTATTTCAATATCTGGAATCACAGTATCTGAAAGAAGTGACACTCAAGATTAAGGCATATTCAATTTTTCCTGACTCCATTTGAGTAAAAACTCTCAGCTGGTCAGGGTCTTGGTCCTATAGTAAACACGAGACTTTGAGTGGCGTTTTGATTTTTTTTTAATGTCAATATATATATATATTTTTATTTTATTTTATTTTATTTTATTTTTAAACTTTACATAATTGTATTAGTTTTGCCAAATATCAAAATGAATCCATCACAGGTATACATGTGCTCCCCATCCTGAACCCTCCTCCCTCCCCATACCATCCCTCTGGGTCGTCCCAGTGCACTAGCCCCAAGCATCCAGTATCGTGCATTGAATGTCAATATATTTTTAATGGTAGTGTTTAGAGAACCACTGACTGAAACTTCCCAGCCTGGCCATGCACTATAGTAAACACAGGCATGAGTTATCTTACAAAAGGTGGTCCTGGTAAGGAATGCAGAACTAACAAGCTACTAACAACTGGAAGAATTCTGGAAAGGTCAAAAGGAGAGAGGAAACACCAGTCCATATGTCCTACCAACCTCCTAGAATCCTTCTCACTGGAATCTATCTATCTTTGCTGAGTGATGTGCATGCCACTAGAAAGGACCCTGAGTCAAGAGTGATTGGCCAGAGACAACTTGGAAACTAATCTAATTATCATAAAATCCAAGACTGTGAGCCACATGGCAAAGCAGTTCTCCTGGGTTCCCTTACCCTCCTGCTGTCCACCTAGGGGGGCCCCTTTCCAATAAAGTAACTTGTGCCTCCTTGGACAATCCATTGCCAAGTGTTAGGCAAGAGCTCACTCTTGTGCCCTAGAAAGGGTCCCCTTTCCTATAACAGTAAGAAGGAGGATTATAAACCTTAGTTAAATTCTACAATTGGGCATATATTTCCAGGTATATAGTAAATACTTCTTTATTCATTTTACTCTCTAGAGATAAACCTCAAGAAAATAATATATCCATATAAACCCCCTCAGACTATCAGGTAACATGCTCTATGAAATAAAGAAAAAGTTAATATAATTACCCCATTCTTATGTATATTTTCCATTTGTGAAATGTGATAGATGATGATTATCTCTATGGTAAATGTACATGAACACTAAAACACAGACTATGATTTCTGGTCTTTATTTAGTACTGGCTCTTGGGACCAAGAGATACATGAATTGTTTAAAACAAAAACAAAAAAAATAAAAACTTGAGGAGAAGAAACAAGGAGATGGGTTTCTTATTTTCAATTTTCAATATGATTACCTAAAAGTTATTCATATTCATGAAACACAGTTTAATATGTTCATTTCTATATATAAATTGCTCAGACCCCCTTGGGTAATATAATAACAGAAGCCTATGTATCATCCAATGTCATCAAGGATTAATGTGAGAAAGAAATTATTTGAATACAAGTTACCCACATGCTGTAAAAACAGCCTCTTTTCCTTTATAACAGAGAACACTGGAGCTACAGTGGAATTCACATATGGGTGGATTTCAAATATATAAAAAAACTCAAGGGTCCTCATAATTACATCTTCAGAGCCTCAAATAATGAGTGTACTGAACATTTGCTCCATTTCTGATTCCCATTGTCTAAGATGTTCCACAGTATGAAATATCGATGTATTATTATTTATCCTCTCTCTTCTGTGTCTCAATGAGGCATAGCTGTCATGAGCTAATAATCTAGTTCTGTATTCCTATTGACTGTGATGACAATGATTTAAGATAGTCACAGCAAAAAGGGAATTGAATTTTTAGGAGGTAAAAATATGATTGAACATTTGTATGGAATTGTCTATTTGTTCTTAGTATATGGCACTTGAAGAAACACTATTTCAGTTCATGCTTGTGTCATATCATGTACGGAATATGTGTACATGCATGTATGAAATTCTTAGGCTCATCCTTTTTATATACACATATCAGTTAAATATACCAGCTGTTAATATGCTATGAAAGAAGAACTTGAGTAGCCTATGAGATAAAATTATGTTGTAGACTTTCATCATTTAAAATAGAATCAGAAAAATTTGGAATTAAGAGATTTCATGAGAAGCACCTCTTCTCACAGGAACTCCAGTAATTTATTTAGAACATTCTTTTTCAACCAGGCACTCTTGAAGCCCTCATCACTGATACAATCTGCACTAAAGGAACCACCTTTCTAAAAGCTCATTAAAATAAATGAAACATTAAAACAAACATTAGCACATTTTATCATGAATGGAGATAAAATGCATTTTAAGTGTAGGGAAGTTATCAATATTACTTCTGCAAAAACCAGGAGGATTCCCTGTTACTCCTAAACTATTATATTTATATCTCCCAGGATAGGGATTATTTTGACAGATTAAATTAATGACCTAAAACACTTGGCTTCAAATTGATGTATTAATTGTGTGCTTAGTCACTCATTCATGCCCAGTTCTTTGCGACCTCATGGACTGTAGCCCTCCAGGATCCCCTTTCCATGGAGATTCTCCAGGCAAGAATACTAGAGTGGATTTTCATGCCCTCCTTCATGGGATCTTCCGAACCCAGTGATCGAACCCAGTTCTCTTTACCATTTGAGCCACTTGGGAAGCCCTGATATATTAATTGTTCCTAGACAAAATCTCTCCCATTCCATCTCCCTCCCTCACCCCCTCCCCTTTGTGTACCCTAATTGTGAAGTTCCAATTCACACATTACCTTTCAACATCCTTAGTCCACTGTCACTAGTAGTGGCTTGCTTAAATGCTTGCTCCACTTGCTCCCTGCACTTTGATTCAAATTCCAAGGCTTCTTGTAGTTTTTTCTTTGCTTTTTTCTCCTTCTTTAGGCGCTTTTGCATGGTAGCTAAAATATGGAAAGGGAAGTAGTTTTCAAAGGCTTGGTCATTGAAATCAAGTTGCCAGTTTTGATGAATTATAAAAAATATATACAGAGATTCAGGTAGATATATAAATGTATGATTAGCTTCTGTTGATTCCAGTTATCATTAGACTCAACCAAAGAATATTCAGTCATATAACTGATTTGTTATTGCTTTCACATCTCCAGTAAGTAAGCTCTATAATACACATGCATTTGTACAGTGTTGGTGGTAGTACTGGAAAACTGTTTTCTACCTTGACTACATGGATTTAGTGATAACATGAAATATTTTATAAACTTGTTAAGAAAAGTATTCTTATTATTCATCAGGTTATTCCTATACATACTTAAAAATACAAAAAAAAAATCCTGAAAGTATTTATTGAGTTTCAAAACATGGTATGTTTTTTAAAACTTACAATGTCCAGGGTCTATTTCTCTGAGATGTTACTACTTTTAAGGGAAAATATCTATCTCTTTAAGTATATGCATATATCATGGGACTCTGCATCTCTCCATATATTTATATTTGAACCTATCTACACATTTTAAAGAGAATAATATTCAGCAATCATTTTATTAAGCAATCTATAAAAGCACAATAGCATTTTTTATAAACAGTAAAGGAAATGAAGAGTTACAAACAATTATAACTCAACTCTCAAGGCTTTTTATCCTAACAAGAAACTTTAACTGCCCTAATGTATAATTGTTACTATACTCTGAAACCTTGAAATCTGTGATAATTTCTCAAATAGAATTAGTGAACTTTAGCAATAATATTGGTACACAGCAGGGCTTTAACAGGGTTCTAAGCAAACCGACCTTCATATTCTTCCAAAATCAGTTTGTAAAAATTAAGATATTAATATCATGGCAATAAAAAATTATTCAAGGAACATTAAGCAAAATTATAAATTATATGATATTTTAAAAGTTAAAATATTCATATACATTTAAAATATTTCAGTCACAGTAAACTGAATATGATGCTAATTTGAATTTCAATTGCTTTATCTCACATTTCAATGTCTTTCCATATAAATGACCTTCACAACTTGAAAAGAGTCAGTTACTCATCTAAATGTGTGCATATTTCAGAGGACTAAGGTAATAACAAAATGAAAATCTTGAAATAAAAACACTGAGAATGTATAGTTCTTGTTCCATTTTTGATAAAAGGCTGATAAATAAGGTTAAACATAAAAATATTTTACTATTATAATTGTACAATATTACATCTACTATGTCTAGGAATTTTTAAAAGAAAATAGATGTGTTATCAATTACAAAGATTGACCTGAAGAGTCTATAAGGAGTAAACAGAAATCAGTATGGGTAGATCCCTAAAAGTTAGATGCCAATTTTAATGTATGTAGTTTTTCATAAATCAATTTGTGAATGTTAGTATATTAAACATATAATTATTTCATTTTTGTTGTTGTTTAATCACTGTCATGTCTGATTCTTTTGAGACCCCATGGACTGCAACCTGACAGTCTCCTCTGTCCATGGGATTTTCTAGACAAGAATACTGGAGTGGGTTGTTATTTCCTTCTCCAGGGTATCTGCCTGACCCAGGGATCAAACCCACGTCTCCTGCATTGCAGGTGGATTCTTTATCACTGAGCCATCAGGGAAGCCAATAATTATTTGTTACTTTAGTATAAATAATTTCCCTACAAAAGAAATGTGCTTTTATGACTCTTAATCATAATAATTCACAATTGCCCTCTGCTCTTTCATAGTAGCAGATTAGTTACCTTGCTTGTTTAACTTATAAGCAGAGTACATCATGTGAAATACCAGCTGGATGAACCACAAGCTGGGATGAAGATTGCCAGGAGAAATTTCAACTGCTTCAGATATGCAGATAACCCCACCCTAATGTCCAAAAGTGAAGAGGAACTAAGGAGCCTTTTGATGATGATGAAAGAGGAGAGTGAAAGCTGACTTGAAACTCAACATTCAAAAAACTATGATCATGGAATCTGATCTCACCACTTCATGGCAAATAGAAGGGGAAAAGTGGAAGCAGTGACAGGTTTTCTTTTTATGGGGCTGTAAAATCACTGCCGGAGAAGGCAATAGCACCCCACTCCAGCACTCTTGCCTGGAAAATCCCATGGATGGAGGAGCCTGGTGGGTTGCAGTCCATGGGGTTGTGAAGAGTCGGACACGACTGAGCGACTTCACTTTCACTTTTCACTTTCATGCATTGGAGAAGGAAATGGCAGCCACTCCAGTGTTCTTGCCTGGAGAATCCCAGGGATGGGGGAGCCTGGTGGACTGCCGTCTATGGGGTCGCACAGAGTCGAACATGACTGAAGCGACTTAGCAGCAGAAACAGCAGCAAAATCACTGCAGAGGATGACTGCAGTCATGAAATTAAGAGACACTTTTTTTTTGGATGGAAGCTGTGACAAACCTAGACAGTATATTTAAAAGCAGAGACATCAGTTTGCCAATAAATTTCCGTATAGTCAAAGCTATGGTTTTTCCAGTAGTCATATACGGATGAGTGTGTTGGACCACAAAAAAGGCTAAGTGCAGAAGAATTGATGCTTTCAAATTGTGCTGCTGGAGAAGACTCTTGAGAGTCTCTTGGACTAAAAGGAGAGCAAACCAGTCAATCCTAAAGGAAAACAACACTGAACATTCATTGGAAGGACTGATGCTGGAGATGAAGCTCCCATAATTTGGCCACCTGGTATGAAGTGCCAACACATTGGAAATGACCCTGATGGTGGGAAAGATTGAAGGCCCAAGGAGAAGAGAGAGGCACAGGATGAAATGAATACATAGCATCACCAACTTAGTGTACATGAATTTGAGCAAACTGTGGGAGATAGAGGAGGACAAGGAAGCCTGCTATGCTGCAGTCCATGGAGTCACAAAGAGTCAGACACGACTTACTGAATGAACAGCAATCATAATAATACATATCGCATACCAAATATCAAAAATGTACTAATTTCTCCAAACCTTAGAAAGATAATTTAGCCTTTGTTTTCTAGTATTTAATGACTTCAGCAAGATAAGATAATGTTTAATTCTTCTGAAATGCAAAGGTTAAATTTCCATTTTGAACTAAGCTTATAATTTCTAGGCCTTAAGGAAAATATCTATAAAATTTCAACTTCTTGATACAAATTTATGAATATAATGTTATTTTGGAATAATATAAAGTTAGTGGATTTTACTTAAATGGAGTAATCCTTCCTTGTTTAGGGAAGTATTATGTGGGTTGTAAATTTTCTCTCCCTTTTTTGCCTCTCCTTCATACTCTTTAACTCTTACTTAACGTTTGCTTTGTGATCATTCTAGAGAAGACTAAGCAAAGAAAGGAAAGAAGCTAAAAACACAGTAACCACTTGCTGCTGTATAGTAATTTATGGGAAATATAGGAAGAGGTGGAAATTATTGGTTAAAGTAAAATTTTGAATTTTCTTTGATTTTGATACAAGCTAGTCTCATTATCCATGTCTGCAGATTATCAAATGTCTACCCATTGTTGAAAAGGTATTTCTATTTCTGAACAGTATTTCTTCATTCTTTCCCTTTGTGTCTATATGCTACCCTATTTCAGTCCTCTTCACCACTGTCTAGATGACAGCAATCTCCTTTTATATAGCTTCCTTGTTTCTAACCTCACTCTAAGGCCCCTTCTAATCTATTCCCAACACTGGAGTGTTTTATCTAATTAAAATCAGACCAGATCATTCCCCTGTTTATCTTTTAATACTTCCCATAATCTACAGGTCAAAATCCAAGGTAATATTTTCCATAATTAAAAATCTCCTTCATAATTCAGCTTCAACTTTCTGCATCGTCTCTCAACATTTACTTTATAAAAGTCAGAGCCACAGTAATAAAAAACTGTATATAGTTCCCCATGTTTGAGGCTTCTTGCCTCTATGCTTGGGCTTCCCTGGTGGCTCAGTTGGTAAATAACTCATCTGCAATGTGGGAGACTTGGATTCAATCCCTGGGCTGGGAAAATCTTCTGGGGAAGGGAACGGCTACCCACTCCAGTATTCTGGCCTGGAGAAGTCTATGGACTGTGTAGTCAGGCTCATTGGTGCAGAATGAACAAACTGCTCAGGTACTTTCATGCCCTTTCTTGGCTTACTGATTCTTCAAGACTCAGATTCAAGTGGCAGCATCAGAAAACCTTCCTCAACCATTAAATCCCCAGAGCACCAATTTGAACTAACTATCTTCTCTCTATATAAACATATATAAATACATCATTGCTCTTGCCACTTTGTCTTAAAATTAACTGATTGGTTGTGCTAGTCCTTTGAAATGTAAATCTTTCAAGAACAGGAACTGAGTGTTATTTATCTTCTACCTTCAGAATCTAGTGTTGTTCTTGCCAAAGAGTAAACATTTCATACATAAGGATTTTTTTTTTACAATAGTGAAAGATGTTTATCAGTTTTCACAATCAATAGCCAGACAAAAAATAAAAGATAATTAAAATTGCAAGCCATAATGGGAACATGATTAACAACAATATAAATAATTACATACAATCTTGGGGGTCAACAAGTGGAAGTGCATACATGCACATGTTTTCGTCCACCCAGCCAGTCTATGTCTTCTGGTTGGTGCATTTATCCATTTACATTTAGGGTAATTATCTTAGGTAATTATATGAACCTATTACCATTTTCTTAATTGTTTTGGATTTATTTTTCTGTAGGTCTTTTCCTTCTCTGGTGTTTTCTGCCTAGAGAAATTCCTTTAGCATTTGTTGTAAAGCTGGTTTGGTGGTGCTGAATTCTCATAACTTTTGCTTATCTGGAAAGCTTTTGATTTCTTCATCAAATCTGAGTGAGAATCTTGCTGAGTAGGGTATTCTTGGTTGCAGTTTCTTCCCTTTTATCACTTTAAGTATGTTCTGCCATTCCCTTCTGACTTGTAGAATTTCTGTTGTTAAATCAGCTGATAGCCTGAAGGGAGTTTCCTTGTATGCTATTTGTCATTTTTCACTTATTGCTTTTAATATTTTAACCTTGTCTTTAATTTTTGTCAGTTTGGTTACTATGTGTCTTAATGTGTTCCTCCATGCTTTTATTTGGTTGATTATTTCCTTTCCCATGTGAGAGAATTTTTTAGCTATTATATCTTCAAATATTTTCTCAGGTCCTTTCTCTCTTTCACTTCTCCTTCTGGGACCCCTATAACATGAGTGTTGGTGCATTTAATAGTATCCCAGAGGTCTCTTAGGCTATCTTCATTTTCCATTCTTTTTCCTATATTCTGTTCTGCAGCAATGATTTCCACCATTCTCTCTTCCGGGTTATTTATCAGTTCTTCTGCTTCAGTTATTCTATTAATTCCTTCTGGTGTATTATTCATTTCTGTTTCTTTTTAGTTCTTCTAGATTTATGGTGAACATTTCTTGCATCTTCTGCATTGTTTGCCTGAGATCTTGGCTCATCTTCACTATCATTACTCTAAATTCTTTTTTTCTGAAAGGTTGCCTATCTCCACTTCTTTTAGTTGTTTTTCTGTTTTTTTTTTTTTTTTTTTTTCTTGTCACTTCACCTGGAACATAATTTTCTGCTTTTTCATCATGATTACATTCTATAATATGTATGTTTGTTTGTTTGTTTAGCCACTGTGAAACTGTGCTTCTTTTTGCTTCTTCTGTCTGCCCTCTGATGGATGAGGCTAAGAGTCTTGTGCAAGCTTCCTGCTGGGAGAGGCTGATGATGGGAAAAACTAGGTCTTGCTCTGGTGGGCAAAGCCTTGCTCAGTAAAGCTTTAAACCAGTTACTTGCTGATGGGTGGAGTTGCATTCCCTCACTGTTCATTGTTTGGCCTGAGATGAATCAGCCTTGGGGTCTATGAGTTCTATATCTAGGGTTAATGGTGAACTCCATAAGGGTTTTACAACAAGGGGGACTTTCCTGGTCTGATGCTGCCAGTGCCCCCACCTGTGTGGTGAGCCCCTGTGAACCCACGCCTTCACAGGAGACCCTTCAACACTAGCAGGTAGATTTTGTTCAATCTCCTGTGGGTTCTGACTATGTGGATGATAACAAACTAGAAAATTCTTAAAGAGATGGGAACACCAGACCATCTTACCTGTCTCCTGAGAAACCTGTATGCAGGCCAAGAAGCAAAATTTAGAACACTGCATGAAACAAATGACTGGTTCAGGATTGATAAAGGAATATGACAAGGCTGTTTACTGTCATCCTGTTTGCTTAACTTATATGCAGAGCACGTCATGCAAAAAGCTGGGCTAGATGAGCTACAAGCTGGAATCAAGATTGCTGGGAGAAACATCAAAAACCTCAAATATGCTGATGATATTATTCTAATGGCAGAAAGTGAAGAGGAGCTAAAGGACTTCCTGATGAGGGTGAAGGAGAAGAGTGAAAAACCTGGCTTAAAACTCAATATTAAAAAAAAAATTAAGATCATGGCATCCAGTCCCATCATTTCATGGCAAATAGATGGTGAAAAAGTGGAAACAGTGACAATTTCCTCTTCTTGGGCTCTAAAATCACTGGTGATGGTGACTGCAGACATGAAATTAGAAGACGATTGCTTCTTGGTAGGAAAGCTATGAAAAAGCTAGACAGTGTGTCATTTTGCCAACAAAGATCTATATAGTCATGTCTATGGTCTTTCCAATAGTCATGTATGGATATGAGAGCTGGACAATAAAGAAGGCAGAATGCCAAAGAATTGATGTTTTCAAACTGTGGTGCTGTAGATGACTTTTGAGAGTCCTTTGTAAAGCAAGGAGATCAAACCAGTCAATCTTAAAGGAAATCAACCCTGAATACTCTTTGGAAGGACTGATGCTGAATCTCCAATAATTTGGCCACCCGAGGGAAAGAGTCGACTCATTGGAAAAGACCCTGATACTGGGAAAGTTTGAAGGCAGGAGGAGAAGAGGGTGGCAAAGGATGAGATGGTTGGATGGCATCACTGATTCAATGGACATGAACTTTGGCAAATTCCAGGAGATGGTAAGGGACAGGGAAGCCTGGTGTGCTGCATTTCATGGGGTTGTAAAGAGTTGAACATGAGAGTGACTGAACAACAACCTGTGGGCTCACTGCTCCTTTCCTCTGGTTCTTGGTGTGTGTAAGGTTTTGTTTGTGCTCCCCAAGACTAGAGTCTCTTTTTATGTCAGTCCTGTGGAAGTCCTATAATCAAATCCCTCTGGCCTGCAAAGCTTGATTCCCTATGGATTATCAGTCCCTTTGTAGACCCCCAGGCTGGTAATCCTGACATGGGGTTCAGAATCTTCACAACATTGGGAGAACTTCTTTGGTATTATTGTTCTCCAGTTTGTGGGTCATCTACCTGGTGGGTATGGGATTTGATTTTATCATGATTGTGCCCTTTTCAGCAGTTCCAGGCTATATCTGAGAATATTTCTATTACTACGGAAAATATTTCCAACACAATGTTAACTTTTTCAGTTACACTGAGTTTGTTAAACTTACTTCTGCTTTGAAGCTCAACTGCCAGTTGTCTTTCAAGGTTTTCTCTAATTTCTCTCTCTCTATAGAGCTCCATTTGCAGTTCCCTTTTTTCTTGTTGAATCTGCTTCTCTTGAATGCGAGCATTATCCAAAGCCACTTTCAGTAAACCCTGTCAAAGTACAGGAAATGACATACAGTTCATCTTATCTGTTTTAATTTCTCAAATGTGAAATAATTGATGTAGGTGCTAATGTCTTGTATTACATTTATTTTGTTTATAGAAATATTGTTGACCTGAATGTTGGTCAACAGAGTCTCCACAGAGGACAGACTATCAGCAAAAATGAATGGTCCAGGAAATCCAGGAGGCAGTGCCTGCCCAGGAGTCAGTTGGATCTTGTCCAAGGGTGACTTCATCATTGGAATTTGAACAGGTACCTCTTCTGCAAAAAACAAAACTAATATCAGAAGGTTCATAAACTAATAGCTCAAAATCTTCACTATGTTTCCTTCACCTCTAATAGCATCTATAAAGATTTTGTTTCTAAAGCTAACTGATGGAAAACTCATAATTGGAAGCCACACCTATTTTGCACCTGACTCTAACTTCTCAAAAATAAATGTTTCAGTAAAGAATCTGTGAAATGAAGCAACATTTACTGCTAACTGGCATAAAGTTTTTAAAAACAAATTTAAGATATCTTCATTACTATCTATAAGTTAAATAATCCAATCATTTCTTAGTAAAACATAAATTGCTTTATATGTTTCTCTTTAAATGTATATATATATCTATGTCTATATCCATCTATCTCCATGTTTTAACACATTTATTGGAATATAATTTACATATAATAAAATTCACCTTTTGAATGTATGCATCACTAATTTTTACATTGTACATCCATTACCAAAACTCTATTTCAGAATACCTCATTCACCCCCAAAATAATCCTTATGCCCATTTATATTAATCTCCTTTCCCACTTCAAGTCCCTAAAACTACTAATTTAATTTTTGTCTCTATAGGATTGCCTTTACTAGGTGTTTACATAAATAGAATCATACAGTAAATGGTCTTTTTGTCTGTCTTTTGCTTAGCATATATTTTTTGAGGTTTACCTATGTTGTGGCATGTATCAGTGGATTTTTTTTTCCTTTTTATTGCTGAAAAGTTTTCTATTTCATGGATATATTACTTTGTGTTTAATCATTCACTAGTTTAGGATCTGGACTGTTTTCCAGTGTTACCTCTTACTTTGAAGACTATTTCTTATGAAAAAAATAATAACCTATGGTGTAAAGCCACAAAATGTATATTTTCTCTCCTTTGATTTGTATATTAACTTCTACACACTCATGACTTTAATGAGATTCCTTTAGAGCTTGATATGAAGAGACAGAAATAGAATTTTTGTCTAATAAAATATTTCAGGTTTGGCACAGATACATCTAATTACAAAAGGAGTCTCCTGTTACTTTGAGAAGCTAACTAATTGACTATCTACTTGAATTCTGGTTGAAAATCTTTTGTGTGAGATGTGTGAACCAGATAGCAAAATTTTCTCTGCAATTAGGAATTGGAGATTTTTTGACATATGTAAAAGCAAACTTCTACAGAGGTAATCATGGAAAGTAATCAAAGTCTGATATTGTTAAATGGCTTCTATAGCAGTGTACAGTGAATTGAATCACAGCACCTCAAACAAAATTATTCTATTCACCACAGTTTCCTTATTTCAGTAACTCAGCACATGCAAAATTTGAAAATATGCATCTCTCTGGTCATAAAAAATTTCAGTGACCCTATATATATTGAGACTTATTAAAAAATATTAAAAAAAACTAGACTTGAATCTAGACTAGAAATCTAGAATTTTCACATGGTTTGAAAACAAAACTCTACCTATTGGTTCTGGTCCTTGTAAGGATAGGAATATGGATTTGTCATAGACTTCATTTTTCAATTGCCCAAGCAGCCTATATACTTAGTGTCCAGAGTCTTGAATCCCATTGATTTCACAGTCATCATGGTTTGCTGTGTGGAAACCTGTGGCATACAATTGTGGGAACTTCTGTGGGATTACTTAATGGGATAGCATTATCTCTGAATAAAGTACTCTTATGTAGATCACCTATACAATTTCTAATTTTCTAAAGCCTATAGAGATAAAAATGCAAACAATTATTTTAGAGAATAAAGTTTCACATTATTTGAATCCAAAATGTTACAGGGCATTTGAATATTGGTTTTAAAGAATTCAATAATATGGATAAAATAAACTGTGAATTTCCTTTTTGCACAGCAAACTATAAGGAACATCTCTATAGCACTGGTGCAAAGACAGAAATATAGATCAATGGAACAAAATAGAAAGCCCAGAGATAAATCCATGCACCTATGAACACCTTATCAAACACAAAGGAGGAAAAAATGTACAATGGAGGAAAGACAAACTCTTTTAACAAGTGGTGCTGGGAAAATTGGTCAACTACTTGTAAAAGAGTGAAACTAGAATATTTTGTAACACCATACACAGAAATAAACTCAAAATGGATTAGATCTCTAAATGTAAGACCAGAAACTATAAAACACTTAGAGGAAAACATAGGCAGAACACTCTCTGACATAAATCACAGCAAGATCCTCTGTGACCCATCTCTCAGAGTAATAGAAATAAAAACAAAAATAAACAAATGGGACCTAATTAAACTTAAAAGTTTTTGCACAATGAAGGAAACTATAAGCAAGGTGAAAAGGCAGTTTTCAGAATGGGAGAAAATAATAGTGAATAAAATAACTGACAGAACATTAATCTCAAAAATATACAAGCAGCTTAATACCAGAAAAATAAATGACCCAAACAAAAAGTAGGCCAAAGAACTAAACAGACATTTCTCCAAAGAAGACATAGAGAAAAGATGCCCATTGTCACTAATTATCAGAGAAATGCAAATCAAAACTACAGTGAGGCACTATCTCATGCCGGTCAGAATGGCTGCCATCAAAAAGGCTACAAAAAATAAATGCTGGAGAGGATGTGTAGAAAAAGGAAGCCTCTTACACTGTTGGTGGGAATGTAAGCCGGTACAGCCATTATGGAGAACAGCGTGGATATTCCTTAAAGAAGTGGAAACAGAACTGCCAGCAATCCCACTGCTGGGCATACATACCAAGGAAACCAGAATTGAAAGAGACACATGTACCCCAATGTTCGTTGCAGCACTGTTTACAATAGCTAGGACATGGAAGCAACCTAGATGTCCATTGGCAGGCGAATGGATAAGGAAGTTGTACATATACACAATGGAATGTGACTCAGCTATAAAAAAGAATGCATTTGAGTCAGTTCTAATGAGGTGGATGAAACTGGAGCCTATTATACAGAGTGAAGTAAGTCAGAGAAACATCAATACAGTATATTAACACATATATATGGAATTTAGAAAGATGGTAATGATGACCCTATATGTGAGACAGCAAAAGAGACACAGATGTAAAGAACAGTCTTTTGGACTCTGTGGGAGAAGGCGAAGGTGGGATGATTTGAGAGAATGATATTGAAATGTGTATATTACCAGATGTGAAATACATGACCAGTCCAATTTCGATGTGTGAAACAGCACACTCAAAGCCGTTGCACTGGGACAATCCAGAGGGATGGGGTGGGGACGGAAGTGAGACAGAGGTTCAGAATGGGGGGGGGGGGGACATATGTGGCTGATTCATGTCAATGTATGGCAAAAACCACCACAATATTTTAAAATAATTATCTTCCAATTAAAATAAATAAAATATTTTAAAAGGAACATATTCCCAGGAAATGGTTTTTAGTAAAACTAACAAATAATATCTTGAACCTAAATGCTTGATGCATGTGTTTTATAGAATTTGCTTATAAATTAACCCTAACCTCTTACAGAACTTTTCTTTCTTCCTTCCTTCTCTCCCTCCTTTCTTTCTTCCTTCTTTGTCAGTAGTAGCTTTAGAAGAGGCAAAGTATTCCAGAGAGAATGAACACAGATTCTGTGAACTATTTCAACTACAAGGTTTGAACATTGGAAATATCTCATTAAAAATCTAATTTATAAAAAATGTCTTATGTAGCAGCTGTAATGTCTCAAAAGGCTCATTTCTCAACAACTAATGAAGCAATATTATGCTTTATTTATCGAAGTCTTGATTTAGCTAGCATTTTGTCTTCTGCCTATGAATGAATTAAGTGGATAGATAGAATGACTTCACAATGATCTATCAATATTAACAGTAATTAGGGAGTTTCAACATATTTATATTGGTGTTTATAAATCTTCAAGATGAATTTATGTAGCCTCATAGAAGATTTATTTTTGCAAAATGAACCACTACAAAGTTAGAATGTTGACTTCCTGATGATTCATATATAACATAATGTTTCTCCTGAATAAATATTTTGTATCAAGGCAGAGTTCTTAAAAATATGGATTATTTGTCATGTCTTACTCTACACACACATGTAACCTCAGTGGTCAGAATCAGAGGGGTATTCTATTAACAAAAATCTGAAAAGGAAAGCAGTAAATTAAGTATGCATAAAACAAAATTAAAACTACATTAAAATCGCTAGAAATCGTCTATTTGGAGATTAATGAAATTCCATTAAATTGTCTGAAAGGAAAATTACTATTGACTAAGAAGACAGGTTGCATGGACTATGGTTTGTAATGTTGCTGTACAGTAGATTGAAGTTTCAAAACTGTATTACTCTTCTTTAAAGAGACAGACACAGCTGAATTAGGTGCTACTTGCTGCAATGAGGATCAAATGCAAAAGAATCATATTTCATCAGACCTAGTCAACACCAGTAAAATAAATAGAAATATAAGAGGTATGCAGGCAATGATTCATTTTGATAATCTGGCCCAAGAGAGACACACAGAGACAGCACACAGATCTAAGCTTCTACTAAAAGACAAATAGGACACAGAGGGTGGGAACTGAGATGACAGTAGAGCAGAGATCATATCGATTTTCAGCAGCCGTTTTCACATGGATGAGATAACCCTGGACTCTATTTGGCCCATTGTTCATATTCTATCTGTCCCACAAGAAATATATTTCCTAGTCCTAGAAAAGGGCAATAAAGAAGAAGGATTCTATTTATGACTTCTCATGATTAAGTTTCTGTGCAAACCAAACACGCTTTTCCTGACCAAGGTCATATTGCATTTTAAGGTCCATAATAGCCAAAAACTAGTTGAAATGTATTATATTTCGGTGTATATAAGTGAAAACTGTCAAACCATTCATCATTTTTTTTTTAATTTAAGTCACAGGCTACAAAAATGAATGATCTGAGTAGCACTTACATTTTCCTCAGAGTTTGAATAGATGTACTTTTATGTAGGATTTTATTAGGTAGGATTGGAAAATCCTTATTGGCAATGAAATTAAATGTGGCAAGTACTAGAAATATATACTGTTAGTGAAATAAGAGAATCTCTTTTTAATCCAGGGAGAAAGTGTTTTGATGGAGAAATTTTATTTAAAAGTCTAGTGTTCAAGATACATGTATTAAAATATTTAGCAAAACATATGATGCAATGGCATAAACAAAAAGATAAAGATAGAACTGCTATCTAGTTGAGGATATGAGCAATGCCTGAATTTATTGAAGCAAATTGGAGACTACTTTTATTGAACATGTTGGTTAAACCTGCCATACTTTGCAATAGCACTTGTAAATCCATTTAGAGAACAAGCTGTTAATTTTAATATCTTACTTTTAGGGCCCAGATGAATAAATATAAAAGTTGACAAGAAGTTTATTTATAGAAAAACATATAAACATATGGTAAGTACTCAGGATGGAAAAATCGTTCTAAAAATTAAAGTCAAGGATGCTGGAGACTTTCTGCTTGACTCTAGTGTTTTTCCATTTTTCATGGGGTTAAGTGTTTCTTCTTTCCTCTGGGCTTTGAGGATTGTGGTACAGGAATAGAAATTGAACACAGCTGAATCACTTAGCAGTGGAAAAATGCAGCCACCTACCAGGTCATCAGTTTTCATTCTTTAACAAATAAATTAAATTTCATTATTTCAGAGCTTTCCCCTAAATAGATCTAGCCCAGGGGATTCTGTTTTGTTGGTGTCACTAGTATTACATTTGGCACAAGCAAGACACCTGCTTCCCTCTTCCAAAATGAGGAACAATAACAACAACAAAATGACCAACTGTTGTGAAATGATCTGACCTGCATGAATATGAGGAAGTGTTCATGGTCTGAGTTGAACAATGACTCAAGTGTTGCCATCATCAAATTTGAAAAGAAAAACTTGATCCCCAAATTGTTACATTTCTTTAGGGAATCAAAAAAAAAAATGCTGATAAATGAAAACTGAAAGTTAGTAGCAAAGGAATGAAGGGTCACCAGCCTGAGACAGTGAGGCAAAATACTTTTAAACCAATTATGGCCCTGTATTGCTCTAGATGCTTAGATTAGCAATTTGGAAAAACAGACTCCCTTTATAAATTATTAATTAGAAATAAATCATCTTTCAGATAAAATAGTATGCTGATAATAAATATTATATTTAGTGAAGGATTTGGAGGAAGTATGATACTCAGTCCCTTTCATTAAGAAGCTGACACATTATTTTGGAAAAAAGTCAACAAGTTATAGAAGTGTACAATTATAGAAGTGTACAATTATGTGTGAAATCATGTGGCATAGATTAAGTGCCCCTCTGAGTTCAAAGAATGAGAGATCACTGTGGTCTGGAGTAAGTACTCAAACTAATCTATTGACTCTAGTTGAAAAGTGTTCCCACTGCCCTTAGAGGAAAGTCCCATGGAACTTCTCTAGGATATTAAGTGTTGCGATAAGAAAAAGTTTCCTTGCTCAAACTAGTGTTGAAAAAAATTTCTTTGAACAGTATTAAACAGTTTTCTTTAAAGCAAGAGCTGTCAGATAAATTACAGGGTGCCCAGTGAAATTTGAATTTCAAATAAAGAACAAATTATTTGTTTACTATATTAATAAGTATGCCAAAACATTCTATGGAACATCCTTATGCTAAATAATGATTTGTTTAGCTGAAATTAAATTTTACTGAGCATTTTGTTCTCATTTTTATTTACTAAATCTATCAAAATAAAACATATCAGAACCTTTAAAATGCTAATTATAAATATTAACATAGTTAGAAGTTAAAACAGATAGCTGAGACCATAGTGACAAAGAATAAAAGATGCTAGAACTTGACTTTCTATGTTTGCAATACTGCTCTGTGATTTGCTAGCCCCAGGAAAATTTCCTTAATCTTTCTGTGCTTCAATTTACTCATCTGTAAAGTTAAGATAATAATAATATTTATATTACAGGGTTGTTATAAATATTAATAAAGTAATATTTGTAAAGTTATTCAAAGTAAAGGCAATATACATGCTTGTTAAATAAATTGTTTATTGAAAATTCCCAGGAGTGGAAGAGGAGACTACAGTAATGTATTTGACAAACTAAGCATCCACTAACACCTCATGAAATGACATGTTGAAATAAATCCTCTTTTGGAAGCCAGAGTTGGATGACTCTGGCTTCACTCTAAATTAGGCCAATGTTACTTTCTCAGTTATCAAAGGTCTGAGAAAACTTACTAAGCCAAGACCAGTGGCTCTCAGCTGGGAGCAATTTTCCTGCCCAGAGGAGAGCTGGCAGTAGCTGGAGACATTTATGACTGTCAAAACTGAGGAGGTAGGGGTGTGTGCTACTTGCATCCAATGGTAGAGGCCAGGGATGCCCAGCCCCCTCCTCCATCCCCACCAAATAATTATCTGGCCCAAATGTCAATACTGGTTGAGAACCAGAACTGTTTCAAAATTATATAGGAAAATCTCAATGAATTAACAATTAACTAGATCTCCCTTTCTGTACTAAACTTCTAGAGAGTTTAATATGCTTAATAAGACAATAAAGTACAGTCAGTGATTTAGAACTAACACAGTAGTTTACATGGTATGTTTTAGAGTTCTTAGACATTTAATTTCAGGTTCCTGACTTCAGTTCTTTGCTCAAATATCACCTTATTAGTGAAACTTATGCAAAACATCTGATTTAACATTGCAGCCTGAACCGCATTTCCATCCCCTTTACATGATTTTTTCCTATAAAATTGATCACCATTTAATATACAACATAACTTATTTATTCTTTATTTTTGTTACATGTTTCAAGGATTCCTAGCTAGTAGAGTTGTAATGAATCCGCCTGCCAATGTAGGAGACATGGGTTCGATCCCTGGATCAGGAAGATCCTCTGGAAGAGGAAATGGCAATGCACTCCAGTATCCTTGCCAGGAAAATTCCATGGACAGAGGAACCTAGTGGGCTACAATCTATGGGGTCGCAAAGAGTTGGACATGACTGAGCATGCATAAGGTAGCAGTGGCTACATTTCATTTTATTACAGTATACTCTCTATGAGAGTGGGGACCTTTTAGTGTTTTTAATGTTCCTATTGCTGTCTATCTGGTATTTAATTAACTATCAGGTATCTACAACAGTTGCAATGATTTTGAATACATACCAATAATCTTAAACCGTGAGGTAAAACTTCAGATCATCAGATTTATTCCCTTTTTTTTTTCCTATTTCAAAAGGTAATATAGTACATGAATACATAAATATAAAAGTTTTTTTTTTTTTGTACAAATATATGGTGAAAGGAAGGAATAAATAGGGGACTGAAGTAGAGTTTCTTGTCAACTCTTAGCCTTTCCAATAGAATAAATAATTATTATAGTCTACAGATGTTATCACTGAAATCATATTGATTATATTATTTGCAGCAAAAGATGGAGAAGCTCTATACAGTCAGCAAAAACAAGACCAGGAGCTGACTGTGACTCAGATCATGAACACCTTATTGTCAAATTCAAACTTAAATTGAAGAAAGTAGGGAAAACCACTAGA
The DNA here is from genome assembly GCF_055505025.1 of Bos grunniens. Taxonomy (NCBI): domain Eukaryota; kingdom Metazoa; phylum Chordata; class Mammalia; order Artiodactyla; family Bovidae; genus Bos; species Bos grunniens. The sequence goes on along the minus strand of NC_141194.1, from coordinate 78,025,864 downwards.
CCATTCGGGTATGACCTAAATCAAATCCCTTATGATTATACAGTGGAAGTGAGAAATAGATTTAAGGGACTAAATCTGATAGACAGAGTGCCTGATGAACTATGTACTGAGGATCATGACATTGTACAGGAGACAGGGATCAAGACCACCCCCATGGAAAAGAAATGCAAAAAAGCAAAATGGATGTCTGGGGGGGCCTTACAAATAGCTGTGAAAAGAAGAGAAGTGAAAGCACAGGAGAAAAGGAAAGATATAAGCATCTGAATGCAGAGTTCCAAAGAATAGCAAGAAGAGATAAGAAAGCTTTCTTCAGCAATCAATGCAAACAAATAGAGGAAAACAACAGAATGGGAAAGACTAGAGATCTCTTCAAGAAAATTAGAGATACCAAGGGAACATTTCATGCAAAGATGGGCTCGATAAAGGACAGAAATGGTATGGACCTAACAGAAGCAGAAGAGATTAAGAAGAGGTGGCAAGAATACACAGAAGAATTGTACAAAAAAGATCTTCATGACCCAGAAAATCACAATGGTGTGATCACTCACCTAGAGCCAGATATCCTGGAATGTGAAGTCAAGTGGGCCTTAGAAAGCATCACCACAAACAAAGCTAGTGGAGGTGATGCAGTTCCAAGTGAGCTATTTCAAATCCTGAAAGATGATGCTGTGAAAGTGCTGCACTCAATATGCCAGCAAATTCGGAAAACTCAGCAGTGACCACAGGACTGGAAAAGGTCAATTTTCATTCCAATCCCAAAGAAAGGCAATGCCAAAGAATGCTCAAACTATTGCACAATTGCACTCATCTAATACGCTAGTAAAGTAATGCTCAAAACTCTCCAAGCCAGGCTTCAGGAATATGTGAACCATGAACTTCTGGATGTTCAAGCTGGTTTTAGAAAAGGTAGAGGAACCAGAGATAAAATTGCCAACATCTGCTGGATCATCGAAAAAGCAAGAGATTTCTAGGAAAAAAAAAAAAAAATCTATTCCTGCTTTATTGACTATGCCAAAGCCTTTGACTGTGTGGATCACAATAAACTGTGGAACATTCTCAAAGAGGTGGGAATACCAGACCACCTGACCTGCCTCTTGAGAAATCTGTATGCAGGTCAGGAAGCAACAGTTAGAACTGGACATGGAACAACAGACTGGTTCCAAATAGGAAAAAGAGTACATCAAGGCTGCATATTGTCATCCTGCTGATTTATCTTGTATGCAGCATACATTATGAGAAACGCTGGGCTGGAAGAAGCACAAGCTGGAATCAAGATTGCCGGGAGAAATATCAATAACCTCAGATATGCAGATGACACCACCCTTATGGCAGAAAGTGAAGAGGTACTAAAAAGCCTCTTGATGAAAGTGAAAGTGGAGAGTGAAAAAGTTGGCTTAAAGCTCAACATTCAGAAAATGAAGATCATGGCATCTGGTCCCATCACTTCATGGGAAATAGATGGGGAAACAGTGGAAACAGTGTCAGATTTTATTTCAGGGGCTCCAAAATCACTGCAGATGGTGATTGCAGCCATGATATTAAAAGATGCTTCCTCCTTGGAAGGAAAGTTATGACCAATCTAGATAGCATATTAAAAAGCAGAGACATTACTTTGCCAACATAGGTCCGTCTAGTCAAAGCTATGGTTTTTCCAGTGTTTATGTATGGATGTGAGAGTTGGACTATGAAGAAAGCTGAACGCCGAAGAATTGATACTTTTTAACTGTGGTGTTGTAGAAGACTCCTGAGAGTCCCTAGGACTGCAAGGAGATCCAACCAGTCCATTCTAAAGGAGATCAGCCCTATGTGTTCTTTGGAAGGAATGATGTTAAAGCTGAAACTCCAGTACTTTGGCCACCTCATGTGAAGAGTTGACTCATTGGAAAAGACTCTGATGCTGGGAGGGATTTCGGGCAGAAAGAGAAGGGGACAACAGAAGATGAGATGGCTGGATGACATCACTGACTCGATGGAAGAGTTTGAGTGAACTCCGGGAGTTGGTGATGGACAGAGAGCCCTGGCGTGCTGCGATTCATGGGGTCGCAAAGAGTCGGACACGACTGAGCGACTGAACTGAACTGATGTTATGGACTTCCCTTTTGGATCAGACGGTAAAGTGTCTGCCTACAGTGAGAGAATCCGTGTTCAATCCCTGGGTCGGGAAGATCCCCTCGAGAAGGAAATGGCAACCCACTCCAGTACGCTTGCTTGGAAAATCCCAGGGAAGGCGGATCCTGGTAGGCTACAGTGCATGGGGTCGCAAAGAGTCAGACACGACTGAATGACTTCACTTTCATAGATGTTATGACAAACTGAAATTTTGCAATTTCAAAAAATAGTTGATATAGTTATCAAAACATGCCTACTGTATATTTATTGAACCAGTCTGCATATCCTAGTCCTTTGAGGACTAAAAAGAGTAATAGTATATACATACTTTTCTTTTATCTTTGAGATGTATTATTGTATTAAAGCAAAAATGACTGATTTTTTTAAAAATCCATCTGTATTTTCTAGAACATAGAAACAGAAAAAAAGCTGAGGACTTGGAATAGAAAGAAATTTCATACAAAGAATAGAATTTGATCTAAAAACTGCAAGAGAGACAAGAATTTTCAATATACAATCAAACAGCACTAGAGGCATGTTCAAGTCTCTGCTTCAGAAAACAAGCCCGGTTACCTCTGTGAAAAAGGGCTGCAAAGGGGAGAACAATAAATGAGTGGAAAGCTAATATGTAGGAGTCTGCATTAGAAACTGGCAAACAGGAAGCAGGTGTGGTCTAGAGGTAAAGTGGGAAGGAAGCTGATGCTTTAAAGAGATGTGTTTAGGAAAAATGGGGGAGAGAGTACATATTTCCATCAATCAGTTGCTCCTTCCAGGTGATAATGTTTCATTGCCCTGGCTTAATCTGCAAAATAGCCTCAGGGTTCTAATATAACCCTGCTTTTAAACACTTACTGGAGGTTCAGTCATCTAGCTGACTGCAGATGCTATAAAGCAGATTTTTCATTTTGCTTCCCTGCCAGGAAATGTGCAATCATTTCCATCCACCAGGGAGGAAAATTCTCTTCTTAATCTGGCACAAATCAGGAAGAAAAATTTACTGCTCTGATCTGGCAGTCCTGCTAACTTTAAAATCACTGTTTTTTTTTTTTTTTTTAATCCCTTAGTTAACATATCTAAGTAGCTCAGTGGAAGGTACAGAAGAACAACTTATTAATCCAGTACCTTAACATCAGTGGTTGGTAAACTTTATCATGCATTGGAACGTCCTGAAGTTCTTTAAAAATTTTTTCCAACTCCCAAATTTTCTGATTCAGTAAGTTTAGGGTAGGCCCTAGCAACTGGAATTACTAAGTACCCAGCTGATGTTTTATGTTCCTGGTGTGGAGATCACAGTTTGAGAAACCACTGAACTATATAAAAGTAAATTTTGCTACATTTAAAGATGATTAATATTGCTTCTTATACTTTAAGAAATTTAAAAATGATACCTAATTTTAAACATGTATTTTCATAGCCTCAAGAAATTGTGTAAAATTAGAGACACATAAACTAGATTGTTCTACAGACTTAGAGATTCTGAAGACCAATTTATACTGCACTAAAAAAAAGTGTATAATGAAATCTATTTGTAACAAAGGATCAGGAAACAACAGTTAAAAAAAGTTAGTCTATACAGGTAAAAGCAAAATACTTTTCCAAGAATGAATTTAACATAAGCAACCATTCAGTATGGAAATCAGCTGTTATATGGATTAATATTTGAGTACTATTTCATTGTATTTGTGAAAGATAGAAGTTGGATATTTTGTTAGGATTAAGATGAAAAATTAAAGACGAGTTAAAGTTAGAATGACACTGTCATTTGAATGACAATGACATTTTGGCAAGAACAGTCTATGTGTTGGATTATAATTTGTCACCTTGTATAAATTCTGTAATGAGGAATATGTAGATAATTATACAGGTATGGCATTTATATTGACACAATCACTAATAACTCTGCGATTGTACCCATTTATGGCCTGGAAATATTTACACTTTTGATGTTACCGCAGTACCAATGATATAAACATGAAAACATTCTTTTATTCATTAATTAACTCTCTCTTCTCTCCATTCCTCTCTCTGTGTCTCTCTCAGACATAGAAAATTGTATGCACACACGTTGAAGAGAACATATACTGATCTTTCTGTTTTAGCTAGTAAATAAAAAAATCTGAGGCACTGAGGCATCATATTTTTATAATAGAAAACAATTAAGAGTTTTTTCTAATAGATGAGTCTTGAAATCATAATCAAAACACTATTGTAAATCTAGCCAGTTCAAAATTATGCCAATCAATTCAGTTCATTTCAGTTCAGTCGCTCAGTCTTGTCTGACTCTTTGTGATCCCATGGACTGCAGCATGCCAGGCCTCCCTGTCCATCACCAACTCCCAGAGCTTGCTCAAACTCATGTCCATTGAGTTAGTGATGCCATCCAACCATCTCATCCTCTGTCATCCCCTTCTCTTTCTGCTTTCAATCTTTCCCAGCATCAGAGTCTTTTTCAATGAGTCAGTTCTTTGCATCAGGCAAAGTATTGGCGTTTCATCTTCAAAATGAGTCCTTCCAATGAATATTCAGGACTGATTTCCTTTAGGATTGATTGGTTTGATCTCCTTGCTGCCCAAGGGATTCTCAAGAGTCTTCTCTGACTCCACAGTTCAAAAGCATCAATTCTTCAGTGCTCAGCTTTGTTTATGGTCCAATCATTTAATTATTTTACAAAACTGAATTTTCTTTAAAATAAATTTTAATTACTAGAGAAAAACACAGCAATTTTTACATTTTAAAAAATTTTCTGTGTAATGTTGGCGTTAAGACCATCAAAACTGTTGCTTCTCCTTTGGAAATCTCTGAAGTTTTATCAAAGAAGTAAGTATCCATTAATAATGCTCAGATCAACAATCTTCACCAAATGCACAATCCTATTTTTAGATAGTGTCTATTGCCATGATAGCTTATACTATCTGCTGAACAAATTCTTTTAGAAAATGATGTAAATAGATGATAAAAAATAATAATAAAATAATTCATAAGATATAGCCAAGGAAGCAAGGAGGGCTAAACATTATCAATAAAACAAGTTAATATCCTATTTTCTTTCATGTTTCACATTATCTCTTCCTCAACTATGTTTTGAGTTAGGTTGTATGGCTTGTTTGTTTTACTCACTTCTATTTCAATATTCACATCTAACGTTGTGACTTTTATCAGAAGCATTTATTGAGTACTCAGTTGTGCCTGGTATTGTGGTGCCAATTAAAATGAGTTCACATATTTGCAAATTGCAAAGTATTGCAGTGATTTCCTTTAATAATTGTATTAGAAGTCTCAATTACAAAATGTTCACAAATGTATCATTCAGGATAACTTCAATAGTTATTCAAAGGTTAATCACCAGATACCCCACTTTCTTATTTTAATTCCTTTCTTTCCTGAAATGTATGCTTCTTCTGTTCTACTTAAAACACAACAAAGTTGCCTGAATCTGTGTCTTGGAATGTTATATCTCTTAACTTCAATGGCCTTAATTGTAGAATAGGAAGAATTACCTGAGAAGTGTTTGTGGAAGGTTTAAGTGGAAAAACAAACATGGAATCACATAGCACTGTACATAGCATATGAGGTGAAAAAGTGAAAGTGTTAGTCCCTCAGTCATGTCCAACTATTTGTGACCCCATGGACTGCAGCCCGCCAAGCTCTTCTGTCCATGGAATTCTCCAGGCAAGAATATTGGAGTGGATGGCCATTCCCTTCTCAAGAGGATCTTCCTGGCTATAGTCCATGGGGTCACAAAGAGTAGGAGACAACTGAGCACATATGCGTGTGTGTGTGTGTGTGTGTGTGTGTGTGTATCAGTCAGTCATCCAGTTCAGTCGCTCAATCCTCTCTGACTCTCTGCGACCTCATGAACTGCAACACACCAGGCCTCCCTATTCATCACCAACTCCCAGAGTTTACTCAAACTCATGTCCATTGAGTTGGTGATGCCATCCAACCATCTCATCCTCTGTCATCCCCTTCTCCTCTCGCCTTCAATCTTTCCCAGCATCAGGGTCTTTTCAAATGAGTCACTTCTTAGCATCAGGGGGCCAAAGTGTTGGAGTTTCAGCTTCAGCATCAATCCTCCCAATGAATATTCAGGACTGGTTTCTTTTAGGATGGACGGGTTGGATCTCCTTGCAGGATATATATATATATATATATATATATATATATATATATATCTCCTATTAAAAGCACATGACATAAAAGAATTGTTTGCATGATCTGAATTACTTTAATACTACACAAAGTGATCAGAACTACCCAGGTAACTTCTTAGCTCTCAACATCCAGTGACAGCTTGGGTTCCTCTGATTTTCTCCATTTTCTTTACTTATCTGATTCCAAATTTATACATATGCATAATCAATGATATTTCCTCTGAGGAAAAAATACATTTTTAAGGTTTACTTTGTACAAAGCCCAACAAAAAACAGTAGTTAATATTAAGTATAATTCTCTAAACTTTTCTGTATCTATGAATGTATAAATATTATGAATTCATCCAGAGGAATCATGTAGTGAGAACAAATGAAAATAAAACCAAAATTAAGAACCAATATAGTATATATTTAATTATTGTAAATGTAAAATGAAGCAGGGCAAAAGCTAACAGAATATTGTCAGAGGACACACTGGTTATAGTAAACACTTTTGCAATAATCAAAAAGACAGCTCTAAAATTTGACATCACCAGATGGTCAGGACTGAAAGCAAATTAATTACATTCCTTGCAGTCAAAGATGGAGAAGCTCTATATAGTCAGAAAAAAAAAAAAAGACTTTGATCTGACTGTAGCTCAGATCATCAGCTCTGTATAGCAAAATTCAGACTTATATTGAAGAAAGTATGGAAAAACATTAGTCAATTCAGGTGTGACCTAAACAAAATCCTTAATAATTACACAGTAGAGGTGACAAATAAATTCAAGGGATTAGATCTGGTAGATAGAGTGCCTGAAAAACAATGGGTGGTGGTTCATAGCATTGTACAAGAGGCAGTAATCAAAACCATCCCAAAGAAGAAGAAATGCAAGAAGGCAAAGTGGTTGTCTGAGGAGGCTTTACAAATAGCTGAATAAAGAAGAGAAGTAAAAGGCAAGGGAGAAAGGGAAAAATATACCCAAATGAATTCAGAGTTCCAGAGCATGGCTAAGAAAGATAAGAAGGCTTTCTTAAATGAACAATGCAAAGAAGTAGAGGAAAACAATAAAATGGGTAAGACTAGAGATCTCTTCAAGAAAATTGCAGATATCAATGGAATATTTCATACAAAGATGGGCATGATAAATGACAGAAACAGTAAGGATCTAACAGAAGCAGAAGAGATTAAGAAGAGGTGGCAAAAATACACAGAATAACTATACAAAAAAAAAAAAAAAAAAAGATCTCAATGACCTGGATAACCACAATGGTGTGGTCACTCACCTAGAGCTGGACATCCTGGAGTGTAAAGTGAAGTGGGCCTTAGGAAGCATTATTATGAACAAAGCTAGTGGAGGTGATGGAATTCAAGCTGAGTTATTTCAAATCCTAAAAGATGATGCTGCATTCAATATGTCAGCAAATTTGAAAAACTCAGCAATGACAGAGGACTAGAAAAGGTCACTTTTCATTCCAATCCTAAAGAAGGACAATGCCAAAGAATGGTCAGACTACCATATAATTGGGCTCATTTCACACACTAGCAAAGTTATGCTCAAAATTCTTCAAGCTAGGCTTCACCAGTATGAATTGAGAATTTGCAGATGTGCAGCCTGGGTTTTGAAGAGACAGAGGAACCAGAGATCAAATTGTCAACATTAGCTAGATCATAGAGAAACCAAGGGAATTCCAGAAAAAAACATATACTTCTGCCTCATTGGCTATGGTAAAGCCTTTGACTATGTGGGTCACAACAAATTGTGCTAAATTCTCAAAGAGATGGGAGTACCAGACAACCTTCCCTGTCTCCTGAGAAACCTGTATGTGAGTGAAAAATCAACAATTAGAACCAGACATGGAACAACTAACTGACTGGTTCCAAATTGGGAAAGGAATATGACAATGTATTTATTGTCATCCTATTTATTTAAGTTATATGCAGAGTGCATCATGCAAAATGCCAGCCTGGAATAATAACAAGCTGTAATCAAGATAGCTGGGAGAAATAGCAACCATTTCAGATATGCAGATGATACTACTCTAATGGCACAAAGTGAAGAGGAAGTAAAGAGCCTCATGATGTGGGTGAAAGAGGAGAGTGAAAAAGCTGGCTTGAAATTCAACATTCAAAAAATTAAGATCATGGCATCTGATCCCATCACCTCATGGCAAATAGAAGGGGAAAGTGGAAGATGTGACAGATTTTCTTTTCTTGGGTCAAAATCATGGCAGATGGTAACAGCAGCTATGAAATTAAAAGACATTTGGACCTTGGAAGGAAAGTTATGACAAACCTACACAGTGTATTCAAAAGCAGAGACATCTCTTTGACAACAAAGGTCTGTATAGACAAATGTGTGGTATGGATGTGTGTGTTGGACTGTAAAAAAGGTTGAGCACTGAGGAATTGATGCTTTCAAATCATGGTGTTGGAGAAGACTCTTGAGAGTCCCGTGGACTGCAAGAAGATGAAACCAGTCAATCAGAAAGAAAATCAGTCCTGAATATTCATTGCAAAGGCTAATGCTGAAGTTCCCATACTTTGGCCACGTGGTGCCAAGTCAACTCACTGGAAATGACCCTAATGCTGGGAAAGAATGAAGGCAAAAGGAGAAGGGAGTGGTAGAGGATAAGATGGCTAGATAGCATCACTGACTCAATGAACATGAATTTGAGCAAACTCCTGGAGACAGTGGAGGGCAGTGGAGCCTAGCATACTGACAACCATGAGTCAGACAAGACCTAGCAACCGAACAACAACAGCAGTCAGACTTGAATATATCACCCAAACTTTTGTACTAGATTCCAATTCTATGTTTTTGATTCATTTATTTGGATAAAGTGTTTTAAGTAGCAACATTATAACATTAGATTCCTATTCATTTTAGTACCATATATCAACCATTTCTGCATATGACGTGTACCTGTCTTCATTTTCCTTTGGTTTACTTTAAGGAGCATGATTTTATCCCCTGGTCAGATGTGTTTATCTAGTTTCCCCAGACTGTCATTTTCCCAATCTGAATGGATCAGTATGGAAAATCACTTTTCTCACTCCTTCTATACTGACTGTCACCTCCCAGCCATCATTCAGCTCCCATTTGGCATTTTTCCAGCGTTTAAAAACAAAACAAAACAAAACAAAAAAACCGTATTTTTATATAATGTTGGAAATTACTTCCTACTCTTAGTTGCTAACAGTGCAATCCATCCTACCTTCAGTTAAAACACCTATGTTAATAGATAATGAAATGTGCCATAGTTAGCCTGTATTTTCAAGCACAATCTACATCACAGTTTCTTGGGAGAATGTTCTAATAACCCAAGTAAATATCTAATTTAATTTAACATTGTCTCTAAGAAAATCTGATTAAAAAAAAAAACTTTCAGAGAGTAAAGGCTACACAATATGCTATTCTAGCCTGGACATTAATGCATCAATATAATTATTGCTTGCAACGTCCTCTGAGCTATCTGGACACTTATAATATGTATTATTTTTCCCACTTACTAAGAAAGTGGGCTCTATGGTTAGCAAAATTCTATTAAAAATATTTCATAGCTTTTTAAACTTTGTCAACCCTCCCAAACATTTAAAGTAATAGAGGCCAAATTTTCAGCTCCCAGGTAATATTTATTATTTACTTTTCTAATGACCTGGAGGGATGATATGGGGAGGGAGGAGGGAGGAGGGTTCAGGAGGGGGAGCACATGTATACCTGTGATGGATTCATTTTGATGTTTGGCAAAACTAATACAATTACGTAAAGTTTAAAAATAAAATAAAATTAAAAAAAAACATCTTATAAAGATAAATCTTGTCTTTCCCTGCTTAGTCTTCTTAAATAGTATATCCCATGCCATCCACTGAAGCCAGAAAGTATAGACAGGCAGTAGTAGGAGTATTACACAGATGTAAAATACCCTAATAAAATTGAGACATAAAATTGGAGCAAATTACTCAGGTCTACTATAATAAAAGACAGGCCTTAAAACTGCATTACACTAGTGATACTGGCATTCCTATAGGTGTATTGTATATACACTTTCAAAGCTATACACCTTGTTCAAATGACACGGCCTTTTTGTAATACAGTTTATGTCCAAGCAGATCCAATGCTTTTAGAGAATATAATGTCTAGGGAGTCATAAAGCTGGTAAAAACATATTTATCCATGATAGCTTAGTACTTTGAAAAATTCAATCACAGGGAAAAATAAATATCTTAAAAGCCTTATAAAGGCAATGGCTTCCCATAGTACTTGTTTAAATAATTTTAAGAGTTGGAATAGATCTTATATATCACAGATCAAACTCTTTTTAATTTCCTTCATTTTTCTCAGACTTTGTTCATTAATTTAAACAAATTTTAAGTGCAATGCAATCTGTATGCCAATATGATAGTGAATAATCTGGCTGCCAATTTGTAACATTACAATATTTACCAAAACAAAGCCAAAAATTGCATTTTCCCTCTGCTTTGTGTTTACTCTTGCCACAGAATGTATTGTTTGATAACTATAATTTAGCAAAGAAGATTGGCATTTTACATATCCAGTGTGCTATGTATGCTTTTGTAAGGTTGACATGAGTCAAAGTAGGGAAAAATGGCCTATGAATTCCTTTTTTTTTTTTTTTAATGCATTCCTCATAGTAGAGTTAGAGTTTAACTTAAAAGCAAAGACAGTCAAATCCTAAATTCAGGATTTGGAAAGTTGAATTTTGCAGTATATGTTTTTGTTTACAAGCTTTTTCATTTTTTTAATAAGTTATTTAAAAATTAAGTTCTTCACCGTTATATGTTGTGCCTGTTCAGGTCTCATAAATTTCATGTCCGTATTTGTGAACAAGAAATGTAAGTATATGTGTGTTTGCATATGTATGCATATATTCTCCACTAGCATTCAGTGAGTAGATCAAAATGGTCCAGTAAGAGGATGTGGAACTCACCTCTCTCCACAAACACATCACAAATACATCTCCATGTGGAAGAATTCTCACTGAAAACTGGAAACCGAGAGAAGGACTCCTGTACAAGCAAGGTTGCAAGAAAGATACACACATAAGATAAGAAGGGAAGAGAAATGAGGACCAGATTGGAACCTGTGCCCCAGGGAGGGGATGCAGAGGGAGAGGGAGATTAAGCAAGTGGATATGCTCCCTGGGGAGTGAGCAGTTCAAGTCACATATTGGGCAAGTGAGTCCTGGGATCTGACATAGGAAAGATGAGTCTCCTTGGTCACTTGGAGGACTGGTCCTGGTGGGAGCAATAGGAGGGCTGTGGGAAGCTTGAACTCTGCTTGTGAGGAACATACACACATAAACTTGTTGCTGAAGGAGGGCAGAGGGTAGATTAAAGCTGCACAGGTGGCTGACTGGTTTCCTGTAACTGCACTGGCACATGCCCTAGCTTGAGGCAAGAGAGAGCGCTAGCTCTGCATCTTCATTTTGCAGATCCACACTGGAGCAAGAGCTATGTGACCAAGAGAAGAGCTCGGTTGTGGACAAAGAAGTGATTAAGACCAAAAGTACTGTATCAGAAGGATGACAGCAGCCATTATTGACACTTACAAAGGGAATATATCAGAAGCAGTCCAACCTCTGTGGCGGAACTTACACAGCTCAAGCCCTAACAGATACTGACAGCACACACAGACCCTGACTACTCTGCAGCACTGTTCCACACAAGAGCAGAGGCAGCAGAGGCCAGTGGGAAAGATTGGTTGTGAAGGACAAAGGGGGCTCAGGCCAAAAAAAGGCATCTAGTTTTGCAGGGAAGCCACTGTAGGTGCTTACCAAGGCAGTGCATCAAAAATAGTCCTGACTTGTCTACAGCTTGACTGTTACTGGCCATGCAACATGAGATACCACATGAGCCCCTATTGCTCCAGCACTGGTTCCCTCAGACTCAAGAGGGCTAGGACTGGGAAGAGAGAGAGCATATACTTGAGGGGAACAGAGTAAGTTCAGACCTGAACCTCAGGACTCCTGATCCAGCAACTTGAAACTTTCCCCTAAATCTAGTAGTGCAATTACAGCCACTAAATAGAGGGGAAGTCCCAGCTTCACCTTCTATCAAGGCAAGAGCTACCAGAACATCCTGGGGAAAAAACGTGACTCACGTTCATATCATATCCAACTCTCCCAATAAAGCTACTGGGCACAAGCAGAGAGTATCAGGATGTTCCCACATAAGGACACCCTTTAAGACCTCATCAAGCAAATATTTTACCTAACTTCATAGAGACATAGAAAGTTAAGCAAGGTGAAATGATGGATGAAGTGGTTTCAACTGAAAAAACAACATTAACAAAAAACCTGAAAAATCAAATAATGAAATAGAAATAAATAATTTACCAGGTAAATAATCCAAGGCACTAATTATAAGTATGCTAACTGAATTATGGGAAATAATTTAAATATCAGTAGGAAGTTTAATAAGAAACTAGGAAATAAAAAATAACCCATCAGAAATGAAAAATACAATAACTAACATGAAAACCACACTAGAAGAAATTAACAGCAGACTAGCTTGTATACAAGAATACATAAATGATCTGGAAGATAAAATAATGGGAATCATCCAAAGGGAGCAGCAGAAAGAAAAAATAAATAAATAAAGTGAGTACGGCATAAGATATCTTTGAATAACAATGAATGTACCAACATTCTGGTTCCTCAGAAGGACAAGACAGAGAGAAAGGCATTTATAACATATTTGAAAAAATTACAGTTAAAAATTTCCCATACCTAAAGAAGGAGCTTGTGATCTGAGCCACAGTCAGCTCCTGGTCTTGTTTTTGCTGACTGTAGAGCTTCTCAGTCTTCTGCTGCAAAAGTACAACCAATCTGATTTTGAACTGACCATCTGGTGATGTTCATGTGTAAAGTTATCTCTTGTGTTGCTGGAAGAGAGCATTTCCTATGACCAGTGAATTCTCTTGGCCAAACTCTTTCCACCTTTGCCCTGCTTCATTTTGTATCCCAAGGCCAAACTTGCCTGTTACTTCAGGTACCCCTTGATTTCCTACTTTTGCATTCCAATCCCTTATGATGAAAAGAACCTCTATTTTTGTTGTTAACCTTAGGAGGTCTTGTAGGTCTTAAGAAAACTATTCATCTTCTTCGGTATTGGTGTTTAGTCGTAGACTTGGATTACTGTGGTATTGGGGGCTTCCCTCATAGCTCAGTCAGTAAAGAATCTGCCTGAAATACAGGAAACCCAGGTTTGATTCCTGGGTTGGGAAGATCCCCTAGAGAAGGAAATGACGACCCACTCCAATATTCTTGCCTGGAGAATCTCTTGGGCAGAAGAGCCTGACAGGCTACAGTTCATGTGGTCGCAAGAGGCAGACATGACTTAGTGACTAAACCACCACAACCATCATTGTGATATTGATTGGTTTACCTTGGAAATGAACCAAGATCATTCTGTTGTTTTTGAGATTGAACCCAAGTACTGCATTTCAGACTCTTTTGTTGATTATAAGGGCTACTCCATTTCTTCTAAGTATTTTTGCCCACAGTAGTAGAAATAATGGTCCTCTAAATTAAATTTGCCCTTTCCCATCCATTTTAGTCCACTGATTTCTAAAATAGTGAAGTTCACTCTTACCATCTCCTGTTTGCCCACTTCCAATTTACCTTGATTCACAGACCTAACATTACAGGTTCATATGCAATAGTGTTTCTACAGCATCAGACTTTACTTTCACCACCAGACACATCCAGTACTGGATGTCATTTCTGCTTTGGCTCAGCCTTTTCATTCCTTCTGTAGCTATTTCTCTGCTCTTCTCTAGTAGCATATTTGACACCTACCAATCTGGGTGGGTTCATCGCTCAGTGTCATATCTTTTTGCATTTTTATATTGTTCATGGTGTTCTCATGGCAAGAATGCTGAAGTTGTTTGTCATTCCATTCCCCAGTGGGCAGAATATACTCATATTCAACCTATAAGGCCACCATATCATGTAAAAATCAGACAGTGATACTATAAAAATTGAACATTATAGTCCAATATATTTAATGAAAATAGATGTAAAAATCCTCAACAAAATATTAGCAAACGGAACCCAACAATACATAAGAAGGATCAACAACCATGATCAAGTGGGATTTATTCCAGAGATTCAAGAATTATTCAACACTTGAAAATCTATCAATATAATATGACCACATTAACAAAATGGACTACACAAATCACATGATTATCTCAAAAGATGCAGAAAAAGCATTTGACAAAACTCAGCATCCATTCACAATAAAAATTCTTCTCAAGACTGGCAGAAAGGGAATATAGATTAATGTAACAAGGCCCATTTATTACAAATCCACAGTTATCATATTCAGCTATGAAAACCTGAAATTTTTTCCTCTAAAATCATGCACAAGTCAAAGATGTCACTTTCTCCACTTTATTCAACAGTCTTGAAGGTCCTAGACCCAGCTGTCAGCCAAGAGAAGGGAATAAAAGGCATCTAAACTGGTAAGGAAAAATATGAAAACAGGTAATTAGTAAAAAAAACTAGAGGAAAGTACAAGAGTCACTATTTGCAGATGATATGCTGCTAGGTTAAGAAAACTCTAAAGTATCCACAGAGAAAGTGTTAAAACTGATAAATGAATTTAGTAAATTTCACAATGCAAGATCAATATCTATTTCTTTTCTCTGCACTAATAAAATGGTATCAGAAAGAGAAAGCAAGAATATAATACCATTTAAAAATATACCAGACAGGAAACCGAGTGGCTGGGAACAGGGAGGTGATTGAAACACACTGTACACCTGGGACAGTGTGCTCACCAAGCACCTGGTGGCCTGAGCTCCTCGGACCTAGGAAGGGCACAAAACACAGGCCCAACCAAGTCTGTGCCTTTGTGGAGTACCGAGAAACTGAACCTGAGCAGCTAAGACGGGGGAAGTGCGTGCAACCCAGGGCCCGCTTTGGACAGTTCCCCTTCAGGGGAACCTGGAGCCTGAGCAGACCGGGAAAGCACACATGCAGTGAGCTGGGGCAAACCCAGTGTGGTCTGTATACTGTGAATACTCCCCACACATGCCAGTGATATTTGTTTCCAGTGTCCCTCCATCCAAATAGTACAATTGGACAAATGAGCCTAAATAAGTGACCAGCTTCACTCCCTTGTGTCAGGGAGGAAATTAAACACTGAAGAATCTTGCAAATAGAGGAAGCCAAAATAAGCAAAGAAGAGGGAGCTGCTCTGGAAGTGACAGGTGCAACAGATTAAAACCCTGTAGTTAGCATTGACTAAACATTGGAAGGGGCCTATAGACCTTGAGAAGAAGTATAAGCTAGAACAAGGAACTCTCTGAAACCGAACTGACCCCACTCTGTGCTCAACAGCTCCAGAGAAATTCCTAGATGTATTTTTACTATTATCATTTTTTAATTTTTAAGTTCTTTATTACCGCTTTAATTTTCATTTTTATAACCTACTATTACCTTACAGAATAAGACCCTATTTTAAAGTAAATTTCGCATATATATTTTTATAACTTTTGTGATTGAATTAGTTGTGTATTTTTAATATTATATTTTTGAGACTTTGACCTCTACTCTAGATTTTTAATCTTTGCTTTTTGGTATTTGTTATCAGTTTTGTACCTTTAAGAATCTAGTTTTCAGTACCCATTTTTACTTAGGGGCGTGATTACTGGCTTGATTGCTCTCTCCTCTTTTGACTCTCCCTTTTATCCCCCAGGTCACCTCTATCTCCTCCCTACCTCCTTTCTTCTCTACTGAACTCTGTAAATCTCTCTGGGTGTTCTGGGCTGTGGAGAACGCTTAGGGGAGTGACTACTGGATAGATTGGTCTCTCCACTTTTAACTGTTCTTCTTTTCCACGTGGCCATGTCTATCTCCTTTCTCCCTCTTCTCTTCTCTATGTAACTCCATGAACCTCTCTGGGTGTTCCAGACTGTGCAGAGCACATAGGGAATTGAATACTGGCTAGATTGCTCTATCCCCTTTTGATTTCCCCTCTTCTCCTCCTGGTCACCTTTATCTCCCTTCTCCCTCTTTTCTTCTCCATGTAACTTTGTGAACCTCTTTGGGTGTTCCTTACTATGGAGAATCTTTTCACCTTTAACCTAGATGATTTATCATCAGTACTGTAAGGATTGAGAAGTCTTGAGAGTACTGTAAGGATAAACCTGAAAGCCAGAGTCGGGAGGCTTAGATCCAAAACTTGAGAACACCAGAGAACTCCTAACTCCAGGGAACATTAATCAACAAGAGCTCATCCAAAAGCCTCTGTACCTACATTGAAACCAAGCTCCATCCAAGAGCCAACAAGTTCTGGAGCAAGACATATCAAGCTAATTCTCCAGCAATGCAGCAACATAGTCCTAAACATTCAAATACAGGCTGCCCGAAGTCACACCAAACCCATAGACATCTCAAAACTCACTACTGGACACTTGCTTGCACTCCAGAGAGATGAAATCCAGCTCCACACACCAGAATACCGACAGAAGCTTCCCTAACCAGGAAAACTTGACAAGCTACTCGTCCAACCCCATCCACAGGGAGAAACTTCCACAATAAAGAGGAAGCACAAACTTCCAGCATACAGAAGGGTCACCCCAAACACAGCAATCTAAGCAAAATGAAAAGGCAGAGAAATATTCATCAGGGAAAGGAACAGGATAAATGCCCACCAAACCAAATGAAAGAGGATGAGATAGGGAGTCTACCTGAAAAATAGTTCAGAACAATGATAATAAAGATGATCCAAAATCTTAAAAACAAAATGGAGGCACAGATAAATAGACTAGAGACAAGGATTGAGAAGATGTAAGAAATGTTTAAGAAGGACCTAATAAAAAAGAGTCAATCAGTAATGAAGAATGCAATAACTGAGATCAAAAGCACTCTGGAGGGAACCAACAGTAGAATAACTGAGGAAGAAGAGATGATAAGTTAGGTGGAAGATATAATGGTGAAAATAAATGAAGCAGAGAGGAAAAAAGAAATAAAAAAAGGAGTTAAAAGAAATGAGGACAACCTCAGAGACTTCTGGGACAAAGTTAAAAGCCTCGAGATTCGAATCATAGGAGTCCCACAAGAAGAAGACAAAAGAAAGGCCATGAGAAAATACTTGAGGAGATAATAGTAGAAAACTTCCCTAAAATGGGAATGGAAAGAGCCATCCAAGTCCAAGAAAACTAGAGGGTCCCAAACAGGATAAACCCAAGGTGAAAACCCCCAAGACACATAGTAATCAAATTAGTGAAGATCAAACACAAATAGCAAATATTAAAAGCAGCAAGGGAAAAGCAACAAATAACACAGAAGAGGACACCCATAAGGATAACAACTTATCTTTCAAAAGAAACTCTTCAGTCCAGAAGGGAATGGAAGGGCATACTTAAAGTGATGAAAGAGAAAAACCTACAACCCAGATTACTATACCCAGCAAGGATTTCATTCAAATATGAAGGAGCTTTACAGACAAGCCAAAGCTGAGAGAATTCAGCAGCAGCAAACCAGAACTTCAACAAATGCTAAAGGATAGTCTCTAGACAGGAAACACAGAAAAGGTGTATAAACTCCAACCCAAAACAACAAGGTAAATGGCAAATGGATCATATTTATCAATAATTACCTTAAATGCAAATGGGTTGAATGCCCTAGCACCCCCCACTCCCCCCCCAAAAAAAAGACTGGCTGAATGGACACAAAAACAAGACCCCTATATATGCTGTCTACAAGAAACCCACCTCAAAACAAGGGACACATACAGACTGAAAGTGAAGGGCTGGACAAAGATATTTCACGCAAATGGAGACCAAAAGAAATCAGGAGTAGCAATGCTCATATCAGATAAAATAGACTTTGAAATAAAAGCCATTAAAAGAGACAAAGAAGGACACTACATAATGATCAAAAGAACAATCCAAGAAGAAGATATAACAATTATCAGTATATATGCACCCAACATAGGAGCACTGCAATATGTAAGGCAAATGCTACCAAGTGTGAAAGGCGAAATTAACTGTAAGACAATAATAGTGGGCGACATTAATACCCCACTGACACCTATGGATAGATCAACTAAACAGAAAATTAATAAGCAAACACAAACTTTAAATGATGCAATGGACCAGTTATACCCAATTGATATCTATAGGATATTTGACCACAAAACAATGATTTTCACCTTTTTCTCAAAAGCACAGGGAATATTTTCCAGGATAGATCACACCCTGGGCCATAAATCTAGCCTTGATAAATTCAAAAAAATTGAAATCATTTCAAGCCTCTTTTCTGATCACAATGTGGTAAGATTAGATGTCAACTACAGGGGAAAAAAAAAACTATTAAAAATACAAACATATGGAAACTAAACAACACGTTTCTCAATAACTAATAATCACAGAAGAAATAAAAAAAGAAATCAAAATATTCACTGAAATGAATGAAAATCAACCCAAAACCTATGGGATTCAGTAAAAGCAATGCTAAGGAGAAGGTTCATAGCAATACAAGCTTACCTCAAGAAACAAGAGGAAAATTAAATAAATAATGTACATTTACACCTAAAACAATTAGAAAAAGAAGAAATGAAGAACCCCAGGGTTGAGACTATAACAAAAATCAACAAAACTAAAAGCAGGTTCTTTGAGAAAATAAATAAAATAGACAAACCATTAGCCAGACTCATCAAGAAAAAAAGGGAGAAGAATCAAATAAAAAAAAATAGAAATGAAAATGGAGAAATCACAACAGGAAACACAGAAATACAAAGGATCATAAGAAACAACTAACAGCAGCAATATGCCAATAAAATGGACAGACTGGAAGAAATGGACGAATTCTTAGAAAAGTATAACTTTCCAAATTTGAACCAGGAAGAAATAGAAAAATTTAATAGACCCATCACAAGCACAGAAATAAAACTGTAATCAGAAATCTTCCAACAAACAAAAGCCCAGGACCAGAAGGCTTCACAGGGGAATTCTAACAAAAATCTAGGGAAGAGCTAAAACCTATCCTACTCAACCTCTTCCAGAAAATTGCAAAGGATGGTTAACTTCCAAACTCATTCTATGAGGCCACCATCATCCTAATACCAAAACCTCACAAAGATGCCACAAAAAAAAAACAAAACAAAAAAAAAGAAAACTAGAGGCCAATATCACTGATGAACATAGATGCAAAAATCCTTAACAAAATTCTAGCAAACAGAACCCAATAACATATTAAAAAGATCATACACCATGACCAAGTGGGCTTTATCCCAGGGATGCAAGGATTCTTCAATATTCACAAATCAATCAATGTGATACACCACATCAACAAATTGAAAGATAAAAACCATATGATTATCTCAATAGATGCAGAGAAAGCCTTTTACAAATTCAACATCCATTTATGATAAAAATCCTCCAGAAAGCAGGCACAGAAGGAACATACCTCAACATAATAAAAGCCATTTATAATAAATCCACAGCAAACATTATCCTCAATAGTGAAAAATTGAAAGCCTTTCCCCTAAAGTCAGGAACAAGACAAGGGTGGCCACTCTCACCACTACCATTCAACATAGTTTTGGAAATATTAGCCACAGAAATCAGAAAAGAAAAAGAAATAAATGGAATCCAGATTGGAAAAGAAGAAGTAAAACTCTCAGTGTTTGCACATGACATGATCCTCTACATAGAAAACCCTAAAGACTCAATCAAAAAATTACTAGAACTAATCAATGAATATAGTAAAGTTGCAGGATATAAAATTAACACACAAAAATCCCTTGCATTCTTCTACACTAACAATGGGAAAACAGAAAGAGAAATTAAGGAAACAATTCCATTCACTATTTCAATGAAAATTAAAATACTTAGGAATAAATCTACCTAAAAACTAAAGACCTATATATAGAAAACTATAAAACACTGATGAAAGAAATCAAGTATGACACAAATAGATGGAGAAAAATACCATGTTCATGGATCGGAAGAAAAAATATAGTGAAAATGAACATACTATCCAAAGCAAATTATAGATTCAATGCAATTCCAAACAAGATAACAACGGTATATTTTAGAGAACTAGAACAAATAATTTCACAATTTGTATGTAAATACAAAAAAACCTTGAATAGCCAAAGCAATCTTGAGAAAGAAAATGAAACTGGAGGAATCAACCTGCCTGACTTCAGAGTATGCTACAAAGCTATAGTCATTAAGACGGTATGGTACTGGCACAAAGACAGAAATATAGATCAATGGAACAAAACAGAAAGCCCAGAGATAAATCCACACACCTATGGACACCTTATCCTTACAAAGGAGGGAAAAACATACAATGGAGAAACACAATTTCTTTAACAAGTGGTGCTAGGAAAACTGGTCAACCACTTATAAAAGAATGAACTATAACACTTTCTAACACCATACACAAAAATAAACTCAAAACGGATTAAAGATCTAAATGTAAGACCAGAAACTAAAACTCCTAGAGGAAAATATAGGCAAAAAATTCTCTGACATAAATCACAGCAGGATCCTCTATGACCCAAATAAATAAATGGGATCAAATTAAAATTAAAAGCTTTTGCACAACGAAGGAAACTATAAGAAAGCTGAAAAGACAGTCTTCAGAATGGGAGAAAATAGTAGCAAATGAAGTGACTGACAAAGAATTAACCTTAAAAATATACACGCAGCTCCTACAGCTCAATGCCCGAAAAAGTAACGACCCAATTAAAATATGGGCCAAAGATCTAAACAGATAATTCTCCAAAGAAGACATAAAGATAGCTAATAAACACAGGAAAAGATGCTTAACATCACTCATTTTCAGAGAAATGCAAATCAAAACCACAATGAGGTACCATCTCATGCTTCTCAGAATGGCTGCCATCAAAAAGGCTACAAACAATAAATGCTGAAGAGGGTGTGGAGAAAAAGGAACCCTCTTACATGGTTAGTGGGAATGCAAGCTAGTACAGCCACTATGGGGAATAGTGTGGAGATTCTTTAAGAAACTGGAAATAGAACCGCCATATGACCCAGCAATCCCACTGCTGGGCATACACACCAAGGAATCCAGTATTGAAAAAGACACGTGTATCCCAATGCCTGTTGCAGCACTGTTTACAATAACTAGGACATTGACGCAATCTAGATGTCCATCACCAGAGAAATAGATAAGAAAGTTGTCATACATATACACAATGGAATATTACTCAGCTATTAAAATGAATTTGTTTAAATCAGTTCTAATGAGGTGGATGAAAGTGGAGCCTATTATACAGAGTGAAGTAAGTCAAAAAGAAAAACACCAATACAGTATATTAATGCATATATACGGAATTTAGAAAGATAACAATGACCCTATATGCAAGATAGCAAAAGAGACACAGATGTAAAGAACAGTCTTTTGGACTCTGTTGGAGAAGGTGAGGGTAGCATGATTTGAGAGAATAGCATTGAAACATGTATATTACCATATGCGAAATAGATCACTAGTCCAGGTTCGATGCATGAGGCAGGGCACTCAGGGCTGGTGTACTGGGATGACCCTGAGGGATGGGATGGATAGGGAGGTGGGAGTGGGGTTCAGGATGTGGGACATATGAACACCTATGGCTGATTCATGTCAATGTATGGAAAAAACTATTAAAATATTGTAATTAACCTCCAATTAAAATAAATTAATTTTTAAAAATGTGCCATAAAGTATAAAATACCTACCAGTAAACTTGATTGAGGTCGTTAAAGACATATACTTTGAAAACTAAAATGTAAATGATGAAAGAAATTGAAAATGATACAAAGAAATGGAACAATATTTCATGATTTTGAGTTAGAAGAAACAGTATTGCTAAAATGTGCATAATACTCAAAGAAATCTACAAATTAAATACAATTCCTTATCAAAAATTTCTGTTGTTCAGTTGCTCAGTTTTGTCCAACTCTTTGCAATCCCATGGGTTGCAGTACGCCAGGCTTCCTTGTCCTTCACTATCTCCAAAAGCTTGCTCAAACTCATGTCCATTGAGTTTGTGATGCCATCCAACCATTTCATCCTCTGTCATCCCCTTCTCCTCCTTCTTTCTATGTTTCTCAACATCAGGGGCTTTTCCAGTGAGTCAGCTCTTCTCTTTAAGTGGAAAAGGCATTGTAGATTCAGCTTCAGCATCAGTCCTTCCAATGAATATTCAGGGTTAATTTCCTTTAGGATTGACTGGTTTGAGTTCCTTGCAGTCCAAGTGACTCTCAAGACTCTTCTCTAAAACCACAGTTCAAAAGCATCAACTCTTTGGTGTTCAGCTTTCTTTATGGTCCAACTCTCACATCAATACATGACTACTGGAAAATCCATAGCTTTGACTAGGCAGACCTTTGTTGGCAAAGTAATGTCTCTGCTTTTTAATATGCTGTCATGATGTGTCACAGCTTTCCTTCCAAGGAGCAAGTGTCTATTAATTTCATGGCAGCAGTCATCCTCTGCAGTGATTTTGGAGCCCAAGAAAATAAAGTCTGTCACAGTTTCCATTGTTTCCCCATCGATTTGCCATGAAGTTATGGGACTGGATGCCATTATTTTCATTTTTTGAATGTTGAGTTTTAAGCCTGCTGTTTCACTCTCCTCTTCCATTTTCATCAAGAGGCTTTTTAGTTCCTCTTCAGTTTCTGTCATAAGAATTGTGTCATCTCCATATCTGAGGTTATTGATATTTCTCTGGGCAATCTTGATTCCAGCTTGTGCTTCATCCAGCCCGGCCTTTCACATAATGTACACTGCATATAAGTTTAATAAGCAGGGTGACAATATACAGCTTGATGCACTCCTTTCCCAAATTTGAACCAGTCTGTTGCTCCATGTTCAGTTCTAATCATTGCTTCTTGACCTGCACACTGGTTTCTCAGGAGGCAGGTAAACTTGTATGGTATTCCCATCTCTTTAAATATTTTCCACAGTTTTTTTGTGATTCACACAGTCAAAGTCTTTACTGTAGTCACTGAAACAGAAGTAGATGCTTTTCTCGAATTTGATTTCTTTCTATATGATCCAGTGGATGTTGGCAATTTGATCTCTGATTCCTCTGCCTTTTCTAAATCCAGCTGGTACATCTGGATGTTCTCAGTTCTCAATCTCTTGAAGCCTAGCTTGTAAGAATTTGAGTATGCACTTGCTAGCATGTGAAACGAGTGCAATTGTGCAGTAGTTGAACATTCTTTAGCATTGTCCTTCTTTGGTTTTGGAATGAAAACTGACCTTTTCCAGTCCTGTGGCCACTGCTGAGTTTTCCAAATTTGCTGCCATACTGAGTGCAGCACTTTAATAGCATAATCTTTTAGGATTTGAAATAGCTCAGCTGGAATCCCATCACTTCCACTAGCTTTGTTCATAGTAATGCTTCCTAAGGCTCACTTGAGTTCACCCTGCATGATGCCTGCTCTAGGTGAATGATCACACAATAATGGTTATCTGGGTCATTAAGATCTTTTTTGTGTATTTCTTCTGTGTATCCTTGCCACCTCTTCTTAATATTTCTGCTTCTGGTAAGTCCATGCCATTTCTGTCCTTTATTGTGGCTATCTTTGTATGTAAGATTCCTTTGGTATCTCTAATTTTCTTGAAGAGATTTGTCACTTCCACTGTATAATGTAAGGGTGTTTATTTAGGTAATATCTGAATGGCTGAGTAGTTTTCCCTGCTTTCTCAATTTAAGTCTGAATTTTGCAACAAGGAGATCATGATGAGAGCTGTAGTCAGCTCCTGGTCTTGTTTTTGCTGACTGTATAGAGCTTCTCCATCGTTGGCTGAAAATAATATAATCAATCTGATTTTGTTATTTACCATCTGGTGATGCCCATATATATATATATATATATATATATATATATATATATATAGCCATCTCTTGTGTTGTTGAAAGAGGGTGTTTGCTAAGATCTGTACATTCTCTTGACAAAACTCTATTTGCTTTTGCCTTGCTTCATTTTGTATTCCAAGGCCAAATTTGTCTGTTACTCCAGGTATCTCTTGACTTCCTACTTTTGCATTCCAGTACCCTATGATGAAAAGGATATTTTTTTCAGGTGTTAGTTCTAGAAGATCTTGTAGGTCTTCATAGAACCATTCAACTTCAGCTTTTTCAGCATTACTGTTTGGGTCATAGGCTTGGATTAAACTAATCTTGAATGGTTTTCCTTGGAAATGAATCAAAATACCCTATCAAGTTGCCAATGACATTTTTCATAGAAGTGATATTGAAACTTATGTGGCAACACAAAAGACACTGAATATCCAAAGAAATCTTAAGGAAAAAAGAGCAAAGCTGAAGGTATCATGGCCTTGAATTCAGACAATAATATAAAGTCACTGTAATCAATACAGCATGGTACTAGCAGAAAAACAGACAAGATCAATGGAAGAGAACTGAGAGCCAAGAAATAATTCCACACATTTATTGTCAGTTAATCTACCAAAAAGGAGATGAGAATCTACAATGGAAAAAAGACAATCTCTTTAATAAGTGGTGCTGGGAAAACTGGATAGCTACATGCAAAATAATGAGATCTCAGAAAATCTCTTCACACCATATACAAAAATAAACTCAAAATTGATTATAGACCTGAATGTAAGACCTGAAACACTAAAGTTTCTAGAAGAGAATACAGACAGAACACACTTTGATGTGATTGTAGTAATAATTTTTTGAATTTGTCTCCCAAGACAAAAGAAATCCATGCATTTAAGTTCAAACACATTCTAAAGGATCAATATTCATTACATGCACCCCCACCCCATATTTTATGGTTTTGATAACATATTTTATATCTCCATGTTTATCCTTTCAGTGTTTATTGTAGGTATAGTTGCTTTTACAAATTTTTGTCTAGTAATGTACATACTGGCCTATTTAAGGAGGTGATCTTCTATCCTTTCTTTATATTTGTCTTTTCTAGTGAGCTAGTCCTTTTACTATAGATTCTTACTTCCTTTCCATTTAGAGAAGACCCTTCAACAATTCTTTTAAGGTAGGTTTAGAATTGCTGAACTCTTAGCTTTTGCTTGTCTGAGAAATAATTTATCTCTCCTTCTATTCTTTCTTTTAAAATTGAAATATAGTTATTTACAATATTGTGTTAGGTTCAGGTGTACAGAAAAGTGATTCAGTTCTACACGTGAATATGTATATATCTATATTTGTTTAAAAAATTCTTTTCCATTACAAATTATTATAAGATATTGAATATAATTCCCTATGCTATAGAATGAATACTTGTTGCTTACCGTCCTTCTATTCTAAATGATAACCTTTCTGGAAGCGTTTCCCATTCAGCACTCTGAATATGTCATGTTACTCCCTTCTGGCCTGCAAAGTTTCTGGAGGAAATCCGTTGATAGCTTTATGAGTAATTCCTTTGTAAATGACACTTTTTTTTTTTTCTTGCTGCTTTTAGAATTATATATCTTTAGCTTTTGCTATTTAATTATGATATGTCTTCTTGTGAGTCTGTTTGAGTTAATCTTGTTTGAGACCCTTTTAGCTTTTATAACTGGATACAATTTCCTTTCTTTAGGCTTGGGAATTTGTCAGCCATAATTTCATAAAATACATTTTCTACACCTTTTCTCATTCTGGGAAGCCTATAATTTGAATGTTAGCATGCTTAATGTTATCTTATGTATCTCTTAAACTGTTTTCACTTTTTATGTTGTTTTTCTTTTGGCTGTTTTTATTGGGTGTTCCATCATTCTACTTTCCAGGTCACATAAGTGTTCTTCTGTATCAGTTAGTTTACTATTCATTTCTTCTGGTGTGCTTCCTATTTTAGCTATTGAATTATTCATTCATCATTGAATTTTTAAATATTTTCATGTTCTTGTTAAAATGATCAATATATAGATCCATTATTTTCTCTAATGCAGTTAATATTTTTATTATGAATATTTTCAACACTTTATCTGATAAATTGTTTATTCTTCATTATTTTTTCAGAGGTTTTCTATTGCTCTTGAAATTGAGAGTAGTACCTTGGCCATTTCACTTTGCTTAACTTTCAATGCCTCTATGAATTTGGGTGAAACAGTTATCTACTGTGGTCTTGATTGAGTGTTCTTATGTACAAGTGTCCCCAAGCAGACAATGTGTGCCTAGTGACTATTGTGGGAAGGTTGGATTTGACACCAGTCATATATTTCCTTTGGATGTTATGACAATTATCATTATGGAAAAAGGTGAGGCTGAAGACAGAGGAGCTAGTAATAGACTCAGAGATCCAGCAATTCCATTTCTAAGCATACATCTGAAGAAAATGAAAGTACTAATCTGAAGAGATACATGCACTACAATCTTGATAGTAGAATTTTCTAAAAAGCCAAGATATAAAAGCAATGTAAGTATTCATCATATTCATCAGCAAATGAATGCATAAAGAAGGTGTGTGTGTGTGTGTGTGTGTGTGTACACACATATATGGGCTTCCCTTGTGGCTCAGCTGGTAAAGAATCAGCCTCCAATGCAGGAGACCTGGGTTTGATCCTTGGGTTGGGACGATCCCCTGGAAAAAGGAAAGGCTGCCCACTCCAGTATTTTGGCCTAGAGAGTTCCATGGACTGTATAGTCCATGGGGTCGCAGAGTCACGTACATGTACAATGGAATATTCAGTTCAGTTCGGTTCAGTTGCTCAGTCATGTCCGACTCTTTGTGACCCCATGGACTGCAGCGCACCAGGCTTCCCTGTCCATCACCAACTCCCAGAGCTTGCTCAAACTCATGTCCATCAAGTCAGTGATGCCATCAAACCATCTCATTCTCTGTCACCCCCATCTTCTCCCACCTTCAATCTTTCCCAGCATTAGTGTCTTTTCCAATGAGTCAGTTCTTTGCATCAGGTAGCCAAAGTATTGGAGTTTCACCTTCAGCACCAGTCCTTCCAATGAATATTCAGGACTTATTTCCTTTAGAAAGGACTGCTTTGATCTCCTTTCAGTCCAAGGGAATATTACTCAGCTCTAAAAAAAAATGAAATTTTGCCATTTGCAACAATATGGATGGATCTAGAGGATATTATGCTGACGGAAATATGTCAGACAGAGAAAATAAAATACGATGATAACACTTGTATGTAGAATATAAAAAAAAAAAAATTACAAATGAATGCATACAGTGAAACAGAGACTCACAGATACAGAAGAAAAAGTAGAGGTTACCAGTGGAGAGGGAAGGAGGGAGGGGCACATTACGGATATGGGATTAAGAGATACAAACTAATATGTATAAAATTGGTAAGCTGAAATCAGAGACAACATGGCAGAGTAGAAGAACGATTAATAAAGTGGACATAGGCAATCTACCTTAAAGATAATTCAGAGTAATGTCAGTAAAAATAATCCAAGATATAAGAAAAAGAATGGAGGCACATATTGAGAAGATATAAGAAATCCTTAGTGAAGACCTAGAAGAACTGAAAAACAAACAGAGATGAATAATACTATAAATGATATGAAGAAGTCATTAGGAGGAATTAACAGCAGAATAACCAAGGCAGAATAAAGAATAAGTGACCTTGTAGACAAAATGGTGGAAATCACTGTCACAATACATAATACAGGAAAAAGACCAAAAATAAATTAAGACAGCCTAAGAGACCTCTGGGACAACATTAAACAGATAAATATTCGCATTATATGGATCCCAGAAGGAGAAAAGAGAGAGAGAACACCTGAAAAAACACTTGAAGAGATAATAGCTGAAAACTCCCTAACTTGGGAAAGGAAATAATCAACCAAGTCCAGAAAGAACAGAGAGACACAGGCAGAATAAACTCAAGGACACATAGCAATCAAACTGACAAAAAGTAAAGGCAAATATAAAATATTAAAAGCAACAAGGGGAAACCAATAAACAGCATACAAAGGAATTTCCATAAGGTGATTCCATAAGCTGAGTTTTCAGCAGAAACTCTGCAGGTCAGAAAGGAGTAGCGAGATATATTTA
Organism: Bos grunniens; assembly: GCF_055505025.1. NCBI lineage: Eukaryota > Metazoa > Chordata > Mammalia > Artiodactyla > Bovidae > Bos > Bos grunniens. Next base: position 77,997,633 of record NC_141194.1, on the reverse strand, counting down.
ATGCGATGAAAGGGAAAAACCTACAACCAAAAATACTCTACAAAGAAAGGCTCTCATTCAGATTCAATGAATAAGTTAAAAGCTTTAAAGACAAGAGAAAACTAAGAGAATTCATCACCATGAAACCTGCTTTAGAATAAATGCTAAAGGAGCTACTGTAGTCAGGGGAAGAAGAAAAACAAAAGAGGGCAACAACTAGAAATAAGAACATCACAATTGGGAAAGCTCACTGTTAAAGACAAACATACAATAAAAGTTGGAAGTCATTCATACACAAATATGATATCAAAACCATAAACCATGAGAAGAGTACAACTGCAGGAAATGGGAATTGCATGCAACACTAAGAGAGTAACAACTTAGAACAACATTTACATATACAGACTGCTTTATCAAAACCTCATGGGAAATGCAAACCAAAAAACTAAAATAGATACATCCCAAATAGGAAAAGTAATCCAAACACAACACTGAAGATTGTATTTAAACCACATGAGAAGGGAACAAAAGAAGGAAAAAAAAAAAAGACCTACACAAACAAACCCAAAACAATTCAGAAAATGGCAATTGGAACATTCATACATATCAATAATTTCCTTATTGTAAATAGACTAAGTGCTCCAACCAAAAGATATAGATTGGGCGAATGAATACAAAAACAAGATTTGTGTGTATGCTGTCTAAAAGAAACTCACTCCATACCTATGTACACATAAAGCCTGAAATTGAGAGCATGAAAAAATGATATTTGTACAAATGGAAATTTTAAAAAGCAGGAATAGCAATACTCATATCAGACAAATGGACTTTGAAATAAAGACTATTACAAAGAGACAAGGAAAGACACTATATAATGATCAAGGGATCAATCCAAGAAGAAGATAAAACAATTATAATTATTTATGCACCCAACATAGAGCACCTCAGTGCATAAGGCAAATGCTAACAATAAAAAAAAGGGAAATCCACAGTAACACAATAATCATACTTAAACCAATGGACAGATCATCCAGACAGGAAATTAAGAACAAGCCTTAAATCACACATTAGGCCAGATGGACCTAATTGATATCTTCAGGAATTTTCATTCAAAAACAGCAGAATTACACTTTTCTCAGGTTCATATGGAACATTCTCCAGGATAAATCACATCTTGGGTCACAAATCAAACTTCAGTTGCTTTAACAAAACAGTGAAATTAGAATACCTTCTAACACCATACACAAAAATAAACTCAAAATGAAATAAAGACATAAATGTAAGGCCAAACACTATAAAATTCTTAGAGGAAAACATAGGGACAACACTCTTTGACATAAATCACAGCAATATCCTCTTTGACCCACCTCCTAAAGTAATGGAAATGAAAACAAACATTTGGACCTAATTAAAGTCAAAAGCTTTTACACATCAAACTATAAGCATGATTAAAAGACAACCCTCAAAATGGGAGAAAAAAATGCAAATTAAGCAACTGACAAAGGATTAATCTCCAAAATATATAAGCAGCTCATATAGCTCAAAATCATAAAAACAAAGAACCCAATTCCTCCCCCCGCAAAAAAAAAAATGGCCAGAAAACCTATACAGACATTTCTCTAAAGGATAAATACATTAGCCAATAAACATTTGAAAAGATGTTCAACATCACTCATTATTAAAGAAATGCATATCAAAACTACAATGAAATATCACCTGACACCAGTCAGAATGGCCATCATCAAATATCTACAAATAATAAATGCTGGAGAGGATGTGGAGAAAAGGAAACCTCACTACACTATTGGTGGGAATGTAAATTGGTACAGCCATTATGGAAAATGGAATGGAGATTCTTTAAAAACAAACAAACAAACAAACTAGTATTAAATCTACCATAAGACCAGCAACCCCACTACTGGGCATATACCCTGAGAAAACCACAATTTAAAAAGACACATGTTCCCCAATATTCATTGAAGAAATATTAATAGTAGTCATAACATGGAAGCAAACTAGATGTCCATCAAAAGATGAATGGATAAAGAAGTTGTGGTACATTTATACAATGGAATGTTACTCAGCCATAAAAAAGAATGAATCTGAGTCAGTGATAGTGAGGTAGATGAAGAGAGAGCCTCTTATACAAAGTGAAGTAAGTCAGAAAGGGAAAAACAAGTATCATATATTAACACATATATATGGAATCTAGAAAAGTGGTACTGATGAACCTAGTAGAGAATGGACTTCTGGACATAGTGGATGAAGGGGAGGGTGGGATGAACTGAGAAAGTAGCATTGACATATATACGCTATCATGTGTAACAGAGTGGGAAGTTGCTAAATAACACAGGGAGACCAGACTGGTGCTCTGTGATGACCTAGAGAGGTGGGATGGGGGGAGAGGAGAGAGACTTATGAGGGAAAGGCTGTATCAATGCAAAATTATGAGTGATTCATGCTATTGTACAGCATAAACCAACAGAAAAATGGAAAGCAATTTCTCATTATCAGAGAAATGCAAATCCAAACTACTATGAGGTACCACTTCACGCCAGTTAGAATGGCTGCGATCCAAAAGTCTACAAGCAATAAATGCTGGAGAGGGTGTGGAGAAAAGGGAGCCCTCTTACACTGTTGGTGGGAATGCAAACTAGTACAGCCACTATGGAGAACAGTGTGGAGATTCCTTAAATAACTGGAAATAGAACTGCCTTATGACCCAGCAACCTCACTGCTGGGTATACACACTGAGGAAATCAGAACTGAAAGAGACATATGTACCCCAATGTTCATCACAACACTGTTTATAATAGCCAGGACATGGAAGCAACCTAGATGTCCATCAGCAGATGAATGGATAAGAAAGCAATGGTACATATACACAATGGAGTATTACTCAGCCATTAAAAAGAATACATTTGAATCATTCTAATGCGTGGATGAAACTGGAGCCTATTATACAGAGTGAAGTAAGCCAGAAAGAAAAACACCAATACAGTATACTAACACATATATATGGAATTTAGAAAGATGCTAACAATAACCCTGTATACGAGACAGCAAAAGAGACACTGATGTATAGAACAGTCTTTTGGACTCTGTGGGAGAGGGAGAGGGTGGGATGATTTGGGAAAATGGCATTGGACCATGTATAATATCATATATGAAATGAGTCACCAGACCAGGTTCAATGCACGATACTGGATGCTTGGGGCTGGTGCACTGGGACGACCCAGAGGGATGGTATGGGGAGGGAGGAGGGAGGAGGGTTCAGGGTGGGGAACACGTGTATACCTGTGGTGGATTCATATTGATATATGGCAAAACCAATACAATATTTAAAGTTAAAAAAAATAAATTAAATAATTATATAAAACACTAGAAAAATATAAAATAAAAGCTAAATAGACAGCTACATAACTTCAATAAATATCATCAAAAATTAAAAAATAGGTAACAAATATATATTGTACAGCACACTAGGAAATATAGAAATTGTTTTATATTAATTTTAAATGGAATATAATCTATGAAAATACTGAACCACAGAAAGTATATGATAAAAGGGTTCTTTCCACATGATTATTTTTTCAGCAAAGAGTTTGTTCTCTTTTACGCATTTCAACAATCACTTTTTTTTTTTATCAATTAGCTCCCTTCTTCAAAATTTACTAGTGTTTCCCAATTGTTTATCCAAAAGAATATATTTATTATTATGAAATGTAAAACCTTCACCAACTACTTATCCAGCTGTCTTTTTTTTAAATCAGTTATGTGTCTGCCAAAATACTGAAATTTCTTAAATATGTCATAAGTATTAATGATTCTTTCTTGTCTCCTAAAGTTATCCAGACCAATGAAGATGGTAAAGTTATAGTTTTGTTTTGTTTTGTTTTTCTTTGAAATAGAAAGTATTAATAAGTATCTAATTCAGCAATGATTTGTACTTTCAAATTCCTATTGGACACTTTCACTGGAATATTCAATTATTACATGAAAATATTGAGACATCAAGTCTATTGCTTTATTGAGGTTAATTATCATGAAGCATGGCTTGATGCTGTAAAGAGTAATATTGCATAGGAACCTGGAATGTTAGGTCCATGAATCAAGGCAAATTGGAAGTTGTCAAACAGGAGATGGCAAGAGTGAATGTCAACATTTTAGGAATCAGTGAATTAAAATGGACTGGAATGGGTAAATTTAACTCAGATGACCATGATATCTACTACTGTGGGCAAGAATCCCTTAGAAGAAATGGAGTAGAAATCATGGTCAACAAAAGTGTCTCAAATGCAGTACTTGGATGCAATCTCAAAAATAACAGAATGATCTCTGTTCATTTCCAAGACAAACCATGCAATATCACTGTAATCTAAGCACTTTACAATTATTATCTCAATTAATCCTCATAACAACATCATAATATTGGTACTATTGTTTTCCCAACTAGTTGAGGAAACAGGCTTTGAGAGGTTAAAGATGCTTTCTCAACTCACATCTCAACTTATCTCCATCTGACATCAGATTCTAAAATCTTACCAGTTGTCTTTTAACTATGCAGCATAACGCTTGCCTTGTGATAACAATATATTAATATATAACCAGTTCACAAACCTCAAAAGTCATACTCAGAAAAAGAAGACATGCTAGGATGATGAAGCTTTGGTTTTGAGTTTTCCTTACAGCAAAGATTCTCAGTCATGTTTGCTAATAGGGACATGCCTAAATTATGTGTTTATGTAGGTGAATAGGATTCAAGAAGCCACCATATGAAACCTAATCAGGTTTAGCTATACCTAGCAACATACACACTTATTTAAAAACAATGTAAAATTCAGTCTTCCACAAAAGAAGCAATATCATGAGAAATCTTGGGTTTCAAGTTTATAAATGTAGCATTTTCAATATCACAATGTCAGTCTTCATTCACTCTTGACAAGGTTGTCAATCAAATAGAAATTTGGTTTTATAAGACTTTAAACAAAGATCAAAGGAATGACACTGCTGAGTTAATATTATCTTCCCACTTAAGCACTTTCGTACTCTAGCATCAATATTAAATTCAAGGTATTCTTTCAAAGCAAACAAAATGATACAAACTTTAGTATTTCTCTTGCTCATATAAGGTAAATAAACGGGGTGACAATATACAGCCTTGACGTATTCCTTTTCCTATTTGGAACCAGTCTGTTGTTCCATGTCCAGTTCTAACTGTTGCTTCCTGACCTGCATACAAATTTCTCAAGAGGCAGATCAGGTGGTCTGGTATTCCCATCTCTTTCAGAATTTTCCACAGTTTATTGTGATCCACACAGTCAAAGGCTTTGGCATAGTCAATAAAGCAGACATAGATGGTTTTCTGGAACTCTCTTGCTTTTTCCATGATGCAGCAGATGTTGGCAATTTGATCTCTGATTCCTCTGCCTTTTCTAAAACCAGCTTGAACATCAGGAAGTTCACGGTTCACATATTGCTGAAGCCTGGCTTTGAGAATTTTGAGCATTACTTTACTAGCATGTGAGATGAGTGCAATTGTGCAGTAGTTTGAGCATTCTTTGGCATTGCCTTTCTTTGGGATTGGAATGAAAAATGACCTTTTCCATTCCTGTGGCCACGGCTGAGTTTTCCAAATTTGCTGGCATATTGAGTGCAGCACTTTCACAGCATCATCTTTTAGGATTTGAAATAGCTCCCCTGGAATTCTATCACCTCCACTAGCTTTGTTCGTAGTGATGCTTTCTAAGGCCCACTTGACTAAGGTTATTATAACCAAAACATGTTACTTTCCTTTGAAAAGTAAGATATTCGGCCACATTTGAGAGTTTGACCTTGTCACCTTATTATCAGCTAGTGATAGAAACTGTCAGGTGAAATAACTCTCTAGCCATTTTTGAGTAAAGGAATTGATGGATTTATTAATGTATGCTTTATCCCCGGGTACAATTTGGTGATGAGAGTTGGTCAGGAAGAAAATGCAGCATTTTGTTTTATGTTTGCAATTGTTGGGGAAAATGAGCTGATCCGTGTGGGCAAAACTGATGCAATTCAAGTGAATTGCGTACAACTACATCAAGTCTAAAGTAGCCAGGAGTTCTTCATGATTCTTCAAAAGATGTTTCTGAAGCCAAGGGAATGGCATTTGAGAAGTCTTTGACAGGATGAACTTATGATTCTCTGGACTCCACAATAATTTTCCTGTGAAATTGTAGACATCCACATGAATATTGGGCATATTGATGCTTGAATAAAAAGTGGCTCATATATAGTCACTGATGGGTATTTGTTTGTGTATGTGTACTCCAAAATTAATGGTGAGTTCACTGAATATTCCCCATATAAAATGAGGGTAGCATAAAGGGTCATTGTAATTACAGTCTTCTACTACTGGTATACCAGAAGAATCTAATAGAGCTTCTGGTATTATTTGTGGTGTCAGAATTCATAATAGTATCCTGTAATTAAAATGCTAAATGTGACCCTTCAGGTGAAATTACTTTACCTTAACCTACTGTGATACTGCCAAGAATATGAGAAGGTCTATGTCCTTGATTTCTATATGACTATATACTTACATATATATGTTTTCGGATTTTTAAAAAATCATAAAGTCATGTTATAACACTCCAAGCTATAGCAAATGAGATAGTGATATACATATCTTGGCATTTTTCAAGAAATTAGTTGGAATATATGCAAAATAATCTTTTTAATGATATAGATTTATCATTTAAATTAACTTTATCATAAGGCTACTGAACCCTCTCCAAGATCAATTATTTTCAAATAATTGCAAGAAAACTCTCTAGACTCTATTGAAGTTTTCTTTCACATAGAGACAGAAAGACGTGGATGCTAATTTAAGCACAACTGACAGTTTTCAGTGTTTTGCTAAGTCGCTTCAGTCGTGTCTGACTCTTTTCAACTCCATGGACTGTAGTTAGCCAGGCTCCACTCTTCAGTTCATGGGGATTCTCCAGGCAAGAATACTGGAGTGGGTTGTCATGTACTCCTCCAGGGGATCTTCTCGACTCAGGGATCAATCCCACGTCTCTTATGTCTCCTGCATTGGCAGATGGATTCTTTACCACTAGCACAACCTCAGTGCTTTACCTAGAACAAATTTGAAAAACTTACAGAGTTAAAAGGGAAATGTAAGTACAATTACTTTTAAAAGTAGATATTAATAGTGATTCTTGAGTTGTTCTAAGTCTTTGTTAAATCCTTCTTTCATAGTCTCAATCTTCACCTCCATTCTTTTTTCTGGCTCATCTTTTTCTATCATCTTCGCTATCATTATTCTGAATACTTTTTTCTGATTGGTTGCCTAAGTCCAATTCAGTAAGTTGTTTTCCTGGGTTTTTGTCTTATTCCTTCATTTGGGAGACAGTCCTCTGCCTTTTCATTTTGATTAACTTTCTGTGATTATGGTTTTTGTCCTGGAGGCTGCAAGATTTTGGTTCTTGCTTCTGCTGTCGGCCCTCTGGTGGCTGAAGCTATCTAAGAGGCTTATACAAGCTTGTTGATGGTAGGGTCTGTTGGTGGGTAGACCTATGTCTTGCTCTGGGTGGGCCAGTGGTAAAGAATCTGCCTGCCAATGCAGGAGATATGAGACATTGGTCGATTCCTGGGTCAGGAAAATCCCTTAGAGGAGGGCATGACAATGCACTCAAGCATTCTTGTCTGGAGAATCCCATGGACAGAAGAACCTGGTGGGCTACAGTCCATGGTGTCACAAAGAGTCAGACACAACTGAAGCAACTTATCACAAACACACTGGTGGGCAGGGCTCAATGAAATTTTAATCCACTTGTCTGCTGATTGGTGGGGCTGTATTCCCTCCCTATTAGACCTGAAGTGACCCAGCCCTGGAGTCTACAGTCTCTATGGTAGGGCTAATTGTGATGACCTCCAGAAGGGCTCACACCAACAGGTGCTTCCTAGGACTGCTGCTGCCAGTGTCTCTGTAGTAGCCACTGCAGACACACACCTCTGCAGGGGACCTTCCAAGGTTAGGAAGTTAGTCTGATTCAATCTCCTGTAGGGTCCCTGCTTCTTTCCCCTGGGTCCTGGTGTGCACAAGATTTTTTGTGTGCCCTCCAAGAGTGAAGTCTCTTTCCCCTGGTTCTGTGGAAGTCCTGCAATCAAATCTCACTGGCCTTCAAAGTTAGATCCCCTGAGTATTCTTAGTCCCTTTGCTGGATCCACAGACTGAGAAGCCTGACACGGGTTTGAGAACCTTTACAACAGTGGGAGAATGGTATTATTGTTCTACAGTTTGTGAGTTACCCACACAGTGGGTATGGGATATTATTTTGTCATTATTGTGCCTCTCCTATTATCTCATTGTGACTTCTCTTGTAGGAGTGTTTTTTTTTTTTTTTTTTGTAGGATCCAGTGTCCTCCTGTCGGCAGTTATTCAATGGTTAGTTGTAATTCCATTGCTCTCACAGGAGGAGGTGAGTGCTTGTCTTCCTATTCTACCATCTTGAACCAATCTCCTCAGACATTACTAATCATGAATTTTTGTCAAACACTCAATCTTTCTCTTTATTTTTTATATTGATAATTTATTGGTTTTCAAAAAAAATCCATTAATCATTTCAGAAATATCAAATGTGATGAGAGAATTCATGTTTAAGTTTGGCTTAAAGCTGTGAATGATTTGTTTGTTAGAAATACTATTCCATATACCACCATACAGGAAAAATATTTGTTATGACATATTATATCAAAAATAGAACCAATTCTTAATTACCTATACAAACAGAAGATGGCAAAGAAAGGAAAAATCTAATACAGGGGATAATTCATTGTATTATGAAATATGTTATATGGTTTTAAGTTAACTTTCCTTCCTAATTGCTTTGCTTAAACTACAACATGTTCCACAATCTCAATTTTCTGAGCAGAAGAGGACTTAATTTTCCCGTATTCTAATCCATCCTGCAAAAGGACAATAGATTTACCTTTCAAAACAGTGTTTTCATAGCACTACTCTAAGACCTGTAAAATAAAATATAACACTTTATCCTGAAAACACCTGATCTACAACTGGATCCCACTGGTTCTTCCTACCATTTCATCTAGAAGTCTCTAATGGAGGAACCCTTTTTTAACATGAAAAAACAGCAGGCTGTTTTCAGAAGATATTTTGTGAAGGTGGTCAGTCAATGTGTTATAGGGCAAAGAAAATGCAAACCTGTGTTCAGATTTTGGTGTAATGCTTACTAGCTGTGTCAAAGTGGCCAAATTGCATACTCTTTCTGTTCTCCAATTTTCTCACCAAGTTCTTTGAGTATAGCCCATATATTAAACACTTTGAATTTGTCAATCATTTAATATATTAAATATAGATAAATATAGCCTAGGCCACTTGAGTTAGCCTGAGATATAAATTTGTGATAGAGATTTCACAAAGTGGCAAATAATAGAAAAAGGCAAATTAAGAGTTGACATCAGTTATAATTTAGTTAATAGGAATTGGAGGAGAAATTTGTAAGAGACTATACTCTAATTATGCCCATAGATTCTCAGAGTAACTACTCACCCACACTTCTGGCAGGTGGCCTCCAATTTGATGCTTTCTAGAAAAAATATCATTTGGATACTTAAAGGACATATCTTTCTCTGTGATACTTTGCTTAAACTATGGAGGAAGGAGAGAAATACATGTTTAAATAAAGGTATAAAGTCAGTTCACTTCAGTTCAGTCACTCAGTTGTATCCAACTCTTTGCGACCCCATGGACTGCAGCACGCCAGGCTTCCCTATCCATCACCAACTCCTGCAGCTTGCTCAAACTCATGTCCATCAGGTCAGTGATGCCATCCAACCATCTTACCCTTTGTTGTACACTTCTCCTCCTGTCTTCAATCTTTCCCAGCATCAGGGTCTTTTCAAATGAGTCTGCTCTTCACACCAGGTGACCAAAGTATTGAATTTTCAGCTTCACCATCAGTCCTTCTAACGAATATTCAGGACTGATTTCCTTTAGTATTGACAGGTTTGATCTCCTTGCAGTCCAAGGGACTCTCAAGAGTCTTCTCCAACACCAAAGTACAAAAGCATCAATTATTTGGTGCTCAGTCTTCTTTATGGTCCAACTCTCATATCCATGCATGACTACTGGAAAAACCATAGCTTGACTAGATGGACTTTTGTCAGCAAAACAATGTCTCTGCTTTTTAATATGGTATCTAGTTTTGTCACAGCTTTTCTTCCAAAGAAGAGGTGTCTTTTAGTTTCATGGTCGCAGTCACCATCTGCAGTGATCTTGGAGCCCAGGAAAATAAAGTCTGTCACTGTTTCCATTGTTTCCCCATCTATTTGCCACAAAGTGATGGGGCTGGATGCCATGATTTTCGTTTATCTAGTGTTGTGTTTTAAGCCAGCTTTTCACTCTCCTCTTTCACTTTCAACAAGAGGCTCTTTAGTTCGTCTTCACTTATAAGTAAAATACAAATTATCATTATAGGAAATAAATATTGCTTCAGAGGTTCTAGCCAATGAATTTACCCTCATTCAAATCTTTTGCAGCCCAAAAGTAGTTAAAACACAGGTATTTGGTGGTATTAATTTTCTTACAAAAGCAAAATTCGGTGGTCTGTTAAATCTCTAATGTTTATTTATTAAAGACAATTGTTTACTGCAATGATTAATTAGATATGTCAAGTCTACACAAAGTTAAACAACTAGATTTTTTGGTACAGTGATCTGTTTCAGGGAAACTTGTTCCTGTCACTTTACAAAATGCGGAAGAAGAGAGTTTAAATGCATCACTAAAATACATCAAACAATATTGATTAGCTGCAAGTGAGTGGTTTGTCCATCAGCTATCAATTTGTTTCAACTGTAGGTATTGAGGATATAAGCAAAACTAGTCTGAGTACTTCTGGGAGGAAAAACAAATCCCTGGACTCAAGATGATGTATGTCAAAAACCATCACAATATTGTAAAGTAATTATCCTCCAATTAAAATAAATTAATTAAAAAGAAAGGGAATGTAAAAAGAAGAAACAATCAAGATATTAAAAATATAATGAAAGCATTAAAAAGATACAAAGAACCTTGATTATGAAAAGAGATAGGTTTGGAATTCATAAAAGCAACTCACAAAAGAATACAACATAGAGTAAGTTAGTGTGGATATCAGAAAAATCTTAAAGGAACTGGACATTTAAAAGTTGATTAGAAACAAAGGGAGAAAAATCAAATCAATAAAATTAGAAATGAAAATGGAGAGATCACAACAGACAACACACAAATACAAAGGATCATAAGAGACTACTATCAGCAATTATATACCAATAAAATGGGCAACATGGAAGAAATGGAAAAATTCTTAGAAAAATACAGCTTTCCAAACTGAACCAGGAAGAAACAGAAAATCTTAACAGACCCATCACAAAGCACAGAAATTGAAACTGTAATCAAAAATCTTTCAGCAAACAAAAGCCCAGGGCCAGATCGCTTCACAGCTGAATTCTACCAAACATTTAGAGAAGAGCTAACATCTATCCTACTCAAACTCTTCCAGAAAATTGCAGAGGAAGGTAAACTTCCAAACTCATTCTATGAGGCCACCATCACCCTAATACCAAAACCTGACAAAGATCCCACAAAAAAAGAAAACTACTGGCCAATGTCACTGATGAACACAGATGCAAAAAACCTTAACAAAATTCTAGCAATCAGAATCTGACAACACATTAAAAAGATCATACACCATGACCAAGTGGGCTTTATCCCAGGGATGCAAGGATTCTTCAATATCCACAAATCAATCAATGTAATACATCACATTAACAAATTGAAAAATAAAAACCATATGATTATCTCAATAGATGCAGAGAAAGCCTTTGACAAAATTCAACATCCATTTATGATAAAAACTCTCCAGAAAGCAGGAATAGAAGGAACAGACCTCAACATAATAAAAGCTATATATGACAAACCCACAGCAAACATTAACCTCAATGGTGAAAAATTGAAAGCATTTCCCCTAAAGTCAGGAACAATACGAGGGTGCCCACTCTCACCACGACTATTCAACATAGTTTTGGAAGTTTTGGCCACAGCAATCAGAGCAGAAAAAGAAATAAAAGCAATCCAAATTGGAAAAGAAGAAGTAAAACTCTCACTGTTTGCAGATGACATGATCCTCTACATAGAAAACCCAAAAGACTCCATCAGAAAATTACTAGAACTAATCAATGAATATAGTAAAGTTGCAGGATATAAAATCAACACACAGAAATCCGTTGCATTCCTATACACTAATAATGAGAAAATAGAAAAAGAAATTAAGGAAACAATTCCATTCACCATTGCAATGAAAAGAATAAAATACTTAGGGATATATCTAACTAAAGAAACTAAAGACCTATATATAGAAAACTATAAAACACTGGTGAAAGAAATCAAAGAGGACACGAATAGATGTAGAAATATACTGTGCTCATGGATCGGAAGAATCAATATAGTGAAAATGAGTATATTACCCAAAGCAATCTATAGATTCAATGCAATCCCTATCAAGCTACCAATGGTATTTTTCACAGAGCTAGAACAAATAATTTCACAATTTGTATGGAAATACAAAAACTTCAAATAACCAAAGCAATCTTGAGAAAGAAGAATGGAACAGGAGGAATCAACCTGCCTGACTTCAGGCTCTACTACAAAGCCACAGTCATCAAGACAGTATGATACTGGCACAAAGACAGAAATATAGATCAATGGAACAAAATAGAAAGCCCAGAGATAAATCCATGCACCTATGGACACCTTATTTTTGACAAAGGAGGCAAGAATATACAATGGAGAAAAGACAATCTCTTTAACAAGTGATGCTGGAAAAACTGGTCAACCACTTTTAAAAGAATGAACCTAGAACACTTTCTTTTTTTTTTTTTCCTCCCCCCCCTTTTTTTTTTCTTAATTTTATTTTATTTTTAAACTTTACAATATTGTATTGGTTTTGCCAAATATCAAAATGAATCCGCCACAGGTATACATGTGTTCCCCATCCTGAACCCTCCTCTCTCCTCCCTCCTCATACCATACCTCTGGGTCGTCCCAGTGCACCAGCCCCAAGCATCCAGTATCGTGCATCAAACCTGGACTGGCGACTTGTTTCATACATGATAATACACATGTTTCAAAGCCATTCTTCCAAATCTTCCCACCCTCTCCCTCTCCCACAGAGTCCATAAGACTGTTCTATACATCAGTGTCTCTTTTGCTGTCTCGTATACAGGGTTATTGTTACCATCTTAATAAATTCCATATATATGTGTCAGTTTACTGTATTGGTGTTTTTCTTTCTGGCTTACTTCACTCTGTATAATAGGCTCCAGTTTCATCCATTTCATTAGAATTGATTCAAATTAATTATTTTTAATGGCTGAGTAATACTCCATTGTGTATATGTACCACAGCTTTCATATCCATTCATCTGCTGATTGACATCTAAGTTGCTTCCATGTCCTGGCTATTATAAACAGTGCTGTGATGAACATGTCTCTTTCCCTTCTGGTTTCCTCAGTGTGTATGCCCAGCACTGGGATTGCTGGATCATAAGGCAGTTCTATTTCCAGTTTTTAATGGAATCTCCACACTGTTCTCCATAGTGGCTGTCCTAGTTTGCATTCCCACCAACAGTGTAAGAGGGTTCCCTTTTCTCCACACCCTCTCCAGCATTTATTGCTTGTAGACTTTTGGATCGCAGCCATTCTGACTGGCGTGAAATGGTACCTCACAGTGGTTTTGATTTGCATTTCTCTGATAATGAGTGATGTTGAGCATCTTTTCATGTGTTTGTTAGCCTTCTGTATGTCTTCTTTGGAGAAATGTCTATTTAGTTCTTTGGCCCATTTTTTGATTGGGTCATTTATTTTTCTGGAATTGAGATGTAATAGTTGCTTATATATTTTTGAGATTAGTTGTTTACAGTTGCTTCATTTACTATTATTTTCTCCCATTCTGAAGGCTGTCTTTTCACCTTGCTAATAGTTTCCTTTGTTGTGCAAAAGCTTTTAAGTTTAATTAGGTCCCATTTGTTTATTTTTGCTTTTATTTCCAATATTCTGGGAGGTGGGTCATAGAGGATCCTGCTGTGATGTATGTCGGAGTGTGTCTTGCCTATGTTCTCCTCAAGGAGTTTTATAGTTTCTGGTCTTATGTTTAGATCTTTAATCCTTTTTGAGTTTATTTTTGTGTATGGTGTTAGAAAGTGTTCCAGTTTCATTCTTTTACAGGTGGTTGACCAGATTTCCCAGCACCACTTGTTAAAGAGATTGTCTTTAATCCATTGTATATTCTTGCTTCCTTTGTCAAAGATAAGGTGTCCATATGTGTGTGGATTTATCTCTGGGCTTTCTATTTTGTTCCATTGATCTATATTTCTGTCTTTGTGCCAGTACCATACTGTCTTGTTGACTGTGGCTATCCATAGGTGTGAGTGGGGTATTAAAGTCTCCCACTATTATTGTGTTATTGCTAATTTCTCCTTTCATACTTGTTAGCTTTTGTCTTACATACTACAGTGCTCCCGTGTTGGGTGCATATATATTTATAATTGTTATATCTTCTTTTTGGATTGATCCTTTGATCATTATGTAGTGACCGTTTTTGTCTCTTTTCACAGCCTTTGTTTTAAAGTCTATTTTATCTGATATGAGTATTGCTACTCCTTCTTTCTTTTGGTCCCTATTTGCATGGAAAATCTTTTTCCAGCCCTTCACTTTCAGTCTGTATGTGTCCCCTGTTTTGAGGTGGGTCTCTTGTAGACAACATATGTAGGGGTCTTGTTTTTGTATCCATTCAGCCAGTCTTTGTCTTTTGTTTGGCGCATTCAACCCATTTACGTTTAAGGTAATTACTGATAAGTATGATCCTGTTGCCATTTACTTTGTTTGGGGTTCGAATTTATACACTGTTTTTGTGTTTCCTGTCAAGAGAATATCCTTTAGTATTTGTTGGAGAGCTGGTTTGGTGGTGCTGAATTCTCTCAGCTTTTGCTTGTCTGTAAAGCTTTTGATTTCTCCTTCATATTTTTTTTTTTGTTTTGTTTTGTTCTTGCATCTGACACTTTATTTTTTTTTATTTATTTTTTTAAATTTTATTTTATTTTTAAACTTTACATAATTGTATTAGTTTTGCCAAATATCAAAATGAATCCGCCACAGGCATACATTTGTTCCCCATCCTGAACCCTCCTCCCTCCTCCCTCCCCACACCATCCCTCTGGGTCGTCCCAGTGCACCAGCCCCAAGCATCCAGTATCACGCATCGAACCTGGACTGGCAACTCGTTTCTTACATGATATTCTACATGTTTCAATGTCACTCTCCCAAATCTTCCCACCCTCTCCCTCTCCCACAGAGTCCATAAGACTGTTCTATATGAGATCCTTGCTGGGTACAATAATCTGGGCTGTAGGTTATTTTCTTTCATCACTTTAAGTATGTCTTGCCGTTCCCTCCTGGCTTGAAGAGTTTCTATTGAAAGATCAGCTGTTATCCTTATGGGAATTCCCTTGTGTGTTATTTGTTGTTTTTCCCTTGCTGCTTTTAATATTTGTTTTTTTTGTGTTTGATGCTTGTTAACTTGATTAATATATGTCTTGGGGTGTTTTGCCTTGGATTTATCCTGTTTGGGACTCCCTGGGTTTCTTAGACTTGAGTGATTATTTCCTTCCCCATTTTAGGGAAGTTTTCAACTATTATCTCCTCAAGTATTTTCTCATGGTCTTTCTTTTTGTCTTCTTCTTCTGGGACCCCTATGATTCGAATGTTGTAGCGTTTAATATTGTCCTGGAGGTCTCTGAGATTGTACTCATTTCTTTTAATTCATTTTTGCGTCTTTGTTTGTTTTTGTTGGTTTTTTTTTTTTCCCCTCTTTCTTTTTCTTCTTTTTTTTTAACATTGTATTTTTGAAATTCCAAACTCTACTCTAGATTTTTAACTTTTGCTTTTTGGTATTTGTTATCAATTTTACACCTATATTTTCTTTATAATTTTTGTGACTTTGTTTTTTTTTTTTTTTTCCTCTCTCTCTTTCTTTTCCTTCTTCTTTTCTTTAATATTGTATTTTTGAAATTCCAAACTCTACTCTAGATTTTTAATTTTTTCTTTTATGTATTTGTTACCAATTTTGTACCTTTAAGAACCCAATCTTCAGTACCCATTTTTCACTAGGGATCGAAATTACTGGCTTGACTGCTCTCTCTCCCTTTGGACTCTCCTTTTTCTCCACCAGGTCGTCTGTGTCTCCTCCCTAACCCCTCTCTACTCTACCCTACTCTGTGAATTTCTGTGTGTTCCAGACGGTGGAGAACACTTAGGGAACTGATTAGAACACTTTCTAATACCATACACAAAAATAAACTCAAAATGAATTAAAGATCTAAACATAAGAGCAGAAACTATAAAGCTCTTAGAGGAGAACATAGGCAAAATACTCTCCGACATAAATCACAGCAGGATCCTCTATGACCCACCTCCCAGAATATTGGAAATAAAAGCAAAAATAAACAAATGGAATCTAGTTAAAATTAAAATCTTCTGCACAACAAAAGAAACTATAAGAAAGGTGAAAAGACAGCCTTCAGAATGGGAGAAAATAATAGAAAATGAAGCAACAGACAAACAACTAATCTCAAAAATATACAAGCAACCACTGCAGCTTAATTCCAGAAAAATAAACGACCCAATAAAAAAATGGGCCAAAGAACTAAATAGACATTTCTCCAAAGAAGACATACAGATGGCTAACAAACACATGAAAATATGCTCAACATCACTCATTATCAGAGAAATGCAAATCAAAACCACTATGAGGTACCATTTCAGGCCAGTCAGAATGGCTGCGATCCAAAAGTCTACAAGAAATAAATGCCGGAGAGGGTGTGGAGAAAAGGGAACCCTCTTACACTGTTGGTGGGAATGCAAACTAGTACAGCCACTGTGAAGAACAGTGTGGAGATTCCTTAAAAATCTGGAAATAGAACTGTCGTATGACACAGCAATCCCACTGCTGGGCATACACACTGAGGAAACCAGAATTGAAAGAGACACGTGTACCCCAATGTTCATTGCATCACTGTTTACAACAGCAAAGACATGGAAACAACCTAGATGTCCATCAGCAGATGAATGGATAAGAAAGCTGTGGTACATATACACAATGGAGTCTCACTCAGCCATTAAAAAGAATACATTTGAATCAGTTCTAATGAAATTGTTGAAACTGGAGCCTATTATACAGAGTCAAGTAAGCCAGAAAGAAAAACACCAATACAGTATACTAACACATATATATGGAGTTTAGAAAGATGGTAACGATAACCCTGTATGCGAGAGATGAAAGAAACACAGATGTATAGAACAGTCTTTTGGACTCTGTGGGAGAGGGAGTGGGGATGATTTGGGAGAATGGCATTGAAACATGTATAATATCATATAAGAAATAAATCGCCAGTCCTGGTTAGATGCAGGATACAGGAAGCTTGGGGCTGGTGCACTGGGATGACCCAGAGGTATGGTATGGGGAGGGAGGTGGGAGGGGGGTTCAGGATTGGAAACACATGTACACCCGTGGCAGATTCACATTGATGTATGGCAAAACCAATACAATATTGTAAAGTAATTAGCTTCTAATTAAAATAAAGAAATTTAAATTATAAAAAGAAAAGAAAAGCTGATTAGGATTCAGTTAGCTAAGGGTGGAGTGTGAGGTTTTTCCAAATTCAGTCAATAACATGAACATAGCAGTTTATGAAGATACAGGTAGAAATGTGTGGTGCACACTCAGCAAATAGTAGTTTAATCTAATTCAGTGCAGAAAGAGAATATAAAGCTGGGCATAAAGTTTGAGGACATGGTAAAGACAGTGATGTATTGGAGATGGTTCACACTAGTTTGTCAGAGGAGACTATTAGCATCTCTTTTCATGTCTGCTTTCAGTGACATCCTGTTGTTAGCTTGAAACTGACAACAGTAGAAGAATTTATATCACAAAATTTGGCAAAGTCTCCAAGTCAACACTGTTATTTATTTATTTATTAAGAGCCAGGTAACAAACCCTTTTCAGGACACTACTGTGCTTAAAAATTTGAATGCTAGGATCAGGAAAATATTTATTATAGGAAACAACTGTGAAACCTTGGAGAATTTTAGCAGAGAATGATATAACATGAGTCACTTCTTTGATCTGAAAGTTAAAGCCACAGACATGGATAGGGTATTTAAAAGAGAAATTATTTAGAGAAAGAAGAGTTCTGAGGAAAGAATGTTAAGGAGGGGAAAAAGCAGAAGCAGTGACAGATTTTATTTTCTTGGGCTCCAAAATCACTGTGAATAGTGACTGCCGCCGTGAAATTAAAAGACACTTGCTCCTTGGAAGGAAATCTATGACAAACCTAGATGGTGTTTTAAAAAGAAGAGACATCAGTTTGCTGACAAAGGTACATATAGTCAAAGCTATGTTTTTTTTTTTTTTTTCCGGTAGTCATATACAGATGTGTGTTGAATCATAAAGGCTGAGTGCTAAAGAACTGATGCTTTTGAATAATGCATTACTGAGAATTGATGTGGTGCTGGAGAAGAATGTGAGACTAGAACCCAGGGTTTCTGATTCAAAGACCAGATTTATTTTTCCTACAATAAGTTGGCTCACATATTCCTCTTATCTTAGTACTTATTAAATTGCAAAGCCATGCTCCTTAATTGAATTAACACCTAAACTTAATGATTTGGTACAGTGTCTTGATATACAAGGAATGACTAAGACATAGTGAATAAGAGTGTGTTCACTGACTTAGATATGAAACCTAGTTGTTCTTGCATGTGACTTTGGTAAGAAATTTTACTTCTCTGTGCCTCAGTTTTCTCAAGTGTAAATGAGAAATTTCATGTGAATATTTAATGAGACAATCCTTTCAAGCACTTATAACAATATATAGCAATAAGTTGGTCATAAATGCTAGATACATAAATGCTAGATACAGTAGCCCCCTTATCTGTGGGAAATACATTTCAACATTCCCAGTGAATGCCTGAAACCAGAGATAGAACCAAACCCCATATATACTATTTTTTCCTATACATACATACCTATGATAAAGTGTAACTTGCAAATTAGGTACAGGGATGGATTAATAACAACAATTAATAATAAAATAGAACAATTATAATAATACAGTATAATAAAAGTTATGTGAATATGGTCTCTGTCTCTCAAAATATCTTATTGTACTGTACTCACAATTCTTGTAATTATGTGAGATGACAAAATGCCTAGACGATGAGATGAAATGAGGTGAATGAAATAAGCATTGTGACATAGTATTAGGCTACTATTGACCTTCTTATAATATATCAGGGGGATTATCTGCTTCGATTGATCTTGGATCATCCAGCCATGACTATGTGGATGGCTGGATATCAGGAGCAGAAAATGTTGATGGCTGGGAATCCTGATCGTAGTGGAGTAGGGTGGCACAAGTTTTCATCATGACACTCAAAATGGCATGCAATTTAAAACTTATCAATTGTTTATTTCTGGGAATATTCATTTAATATTTTCAGACTGTGATTTACTTTGGTTAACTGAAACATGGAAAGTAAAACTGCAGATAAAGGAACATGTACTTAGATCACAGCATTGTAGAAAGCAAGAGCCACTTACTAATATTCAACAGTTAAATATGCTTTTTATATGGGGCTGGGATCTTTCTGGATTGATGGCACTCTGATAAGTAAATGCTGGAATTTACTAAAACTGTTCTATGTAAGGTGAAACAGTAAGTTTCAAAGATAAATCAGTGATTGTGCTAATCATAATACATTCTGCCTTTAACTAAATGTAAATAGCCCCTCCTTATAAAGTGCCACCATCTCAAATATAGTATTCATAAGTTTTTGAAATAACTATAACAGATGTCATGATAGTCCAAATTACATTCAGAAACAATAACAAGGAATAAAATTTCAAACAAAATAAGGAGTTTCTGTGAACATCAATACTTTAAAATAATTTAAAATATGTTTTACAGATGCAAGCAAAGTTTTTTTTTTTTTTAAGGCACATAAAAATTTTTCAATAAATTAAATATGACCATTATAAGAAACACAAAGATATCCTTTTAAAAATACTTTAGCAAATTTGTTCCATAGCAAGTATTATTCATCAGTTTTGAAATCAGACCAAATATTAACAGTGGAAATGCACAAATCTTGGCACACAATAAAAAGAATGGCAATCTCTCCCCCTTTCAAATGCAGGTTAACATCAGATTTACACATTTGTCAAGTTCTTATTTCAAAGCTCAAGCACTGTTAACATACTTTTCAGAAATCATTATACACTGTTTCTAATGATTTCCTCATAGTGGATTTTCTTAAAAAAAAAAAACGAAACATTGATTGTCTGTTACTATCACTTTTTACTACTTAATTTTGCATATAACAAAAATGGACTCAAAAGATTGAAGAAAAAAAACAGCTACTTCAATTTTTTTCATTTTCTATTTCTATATTTTATAGATATCTTCACACTGTGGTATAATTTGTCTTTGTTTTTTAGATGTCCAATCTAATGTTAGGGCATGGTTGTCCATTTTTATCATGTCTTCAAAATAAGAATCTTTTTTTCTCTCTCTGTGAAAGGCAGAATAATGACCCTACTCCACAGATGCCCAGATCCTAATTCCTAAAACTTGTGAACACATTACCTTACAAGGCAAAAGGGAATTTGTAGATGTGATAAAGCTTAAGAACATGAGATCAGGAGATATTCTTGATTATTAGGATAGACCTAGGGTAACTGCATGAATAACTAAAAAGGAAGAAGAGTGGGTCAGAGAGATAAAACATAAGAAGATCCAAACCCACCATTACTGACTTTGAAGATGGACGAAGGGGGATGTGAACTAAGGAATGTAGATGGCCTCTGCTGCTGCTGCTGTAAGTCACTTCAGTCGTGTCCAACTCAGTGTGATACCAGAGACAGCAACCTACCAGGCTCCTCTGTCACTGGGATTCTCCAGGCAAGAACCCTGGAGTGGGTTGAGATGGTCTCTAGACACTGGGAATAGTATTCAAGGAAAAGCCAGTGAGCACACATGGACCTTAGTCCTACCATCACAAGGAACTGAATTCTGCCAATAATCCAAAAGGCCAGGACATAGATTCTCCGCTAGAGCCTCCAGAAAGGAAAACCTACTGCCAACACTTCAATTTTTGGTCTACTAAGGCCCGCATAAGACTTCCATGACCTACTGAGATATAAGATAATAAATTTATATTGTTTTAAACTACTAAGTTTGAGATAATCTTGTTAAGTAGCAATATAAAACTAATACTTTTTATAAAAATTCTTTTATACAGAAGTTTCTACAGATTTTATTTTTTCTTGAAAATATGAATAAAATAAATAAAAATGGGACCCCATAAGGATCACCTGTTATATGTGACTATAAAAATTGCAGCCATTCTTACTTGTTATCTGCTTCACTAAGGAAAATAAAACATATAATTATCTGAGTTAGGTCAATTAAAATGTGTGAAGCAACAGCTATTTTGTATCAAGTAAGAATCTAATCCATAAGCCTGTATTTTAAGATTTTCTGATATTATGAAATTCAAATTCAGATAACATATCTGGAAATATAATCTTAGTTAAGTATTTTGAAACAGAAACAGCTACACTGACTACAAATTGGGGATATTTAATTGTACTGATGTAAGGCACATCATGGCATCTGGTCCCATCACTCCATGGTGAATAAATGGGGAAACAGTGGAAACAGTGGCAGACTTTATGTTGGGGGGCTCCAAAATCACTGCAGATGGTGACTGCAGCCATGAAATTAAAAGACACTTGCTCCTTGGAAGGAAAGTTATGACCAACCTAGACAGCATGGAAAGTTATGACCAACCTAGACAGCATATTAAAAATCAGAGACATTACTTTGTCAACAAAGGTGCATCTAGTCAAGGGTATGGTTTTTCCAGTAGTCATGTATGGATGTGAGAGTTGGACTACAAAGAAAGCTGACTGCTGAAAAATTGATGCTTTTGAACTGTGGTGTTGGAGAAAACTCTTGAGAGTCCCCTGGACTGCAAGAAGATCCAACCAGTCCATTCTAAAGGATATCAGTCCTGAGTGTTCATTGGAGGGACTGATGTTGAAGCTGAAACTCCAATACTTGAGCCACCAGATGCAAAGAGCCGACTCATTGGAAAAGACCCAGATGCTGCAAAAGATTGAAGGCGGGAGGAAAAAGGGATGACAGAGGATGAGATAGTTGGATGGCATCACCGACTCAATGGAGATGAGTCTGGGTAAATTCCAGAACTTGGTGATGTATAGGGAGGCCTGGCGTGTTGCAGTCCATGGGATCGCAAATGGACATGACTGAGTGACTGAACTGAACTGAAGGCATATGAGAGATAGAAAGGAGATCTTAACAGACATTAATCGGTTTCCATTGGTTTCTTTAGGGCTCAAAAATTTGCCTTTATTTATTTTACTAATAATTATGAAAGAATCAAAAAAAAATATTTATAGAGAAATTCTATCTTTAACACTTTCATTTTTAAAACAAACAAAATTACCCTACATATAAATAATTCTAAATTGACAATGCAAAAAGTGGTTTCATATTCATTAATACAACAGGCTTCAGAACAACACTGAGAGGTTAGATATTATTTCCATCTTACAGGTAAGGAAACTAAGACTCAGAGCTCTTAATTTATCTAATTTGTCATTGATTAATTACTTAATTCATTTATATTATCAAAGGTCAATTATCTACAAGATACATTAGCTAGTATGCTGGAAAAGGACAAAGGACATACAGCTTTTAATTTCAAATATGCATTTCATTCTACTACTTTGCTTGTGAAAACACTCTTTTTTAAGTGGGAGCTTGACATGTTAAAAAAAAAAAAAAAAAGTGAATTCCTTAATCTGAATTAGCAGCATGCAGATAGAGCTCTACTTTTTCTACACATTATAGAGAATAACAGTATTCAATTTCTCCATTATTAGGAGTTGGCTTCCTGATTCCAGGAATTAGCAAAGCATCTTACCAATAGAAGACTCTCAAAGAAAAAAATATGAAAGGGTGGGAAATAATCACACCTTTATCTCATTTCCACACTTACTGAGTCAGTCAGTTCAGTCACTCAGTCGTGTCCGACTCTCTGCGACCCTATGAATTGCAGCACACCAGGCCTCCCTGTCCATCACCAACTCCCGGAGTTCACTCAGACTCAAGTCCATCGAGTCAGTGATGCCATCCAGCCATCTCATCCTCTGTCGTCCCCTTCTCCTCCTGCCCCCAAGCCCTCCCAGTATCAGAGTCTTTTCTAATGAGTCAACTCTTCGCATGAGGTGGCCAAAATACTGGAGTTTCAGCTTTAGCATTATTCCTTCCAAAGAAATCCCAGGGCTGATCTCCTTCAGAATTGACTGGTTGGATCTCCTTGCAGTCCAAGGGACTCTCAAGAGTCTTCTCCAACACCACAGTTCAAAAGCATCAATTCTTTGGCTCTCAGCTTTCTTCACAGTCCAACTCTCACATCCATACATGACCACTGGAAAAACCATAGCCTTGACTAGACGGACCTTTGTTGACAAAGTAATGTTTCTGCTTTTCAATATGCTATTTAGGTTGGTCATAACTTTTCTTCCAAGGAGTAAGCGTCTTTTAATTTCATGGCTGCAGTCACCATCTGCAGTGATTTTGGAGCCCCCCAAAATAAAGTCTGACACTGTTTCCACTGTTTCCCCATCTATCCCACTTATCTCATTTCCACACTTACTGAATAGTACAAGATTTATGGAGATTTATTTTTAAAAAAATAAAACACTGTTTATTTGAGATTAACTGCCTGTAGATTCTAATTTAGAGATATAAGCAATTTATCTTGCATTTATCTTTAAATACATACTCCCTTTCTTTTGCTTGGAAGGCAGGATATTAGCTATATGGCTATATATGTATGTGCGTGTATGTGTATATATATATGTATATATATATATATATATATAGAGAGAGAGAGAGAGAGAGAGTGATATCAGGCTTAACACAGATTTATAATAAGTATCTACCAAAATACATCTATATAAACCTTCTTTTCTCATAACATCCTATATCTTCAAATAAAGTAGCTTAATAGAACCCATGTTTAACACTGTTCTTGCTTTATTAACTTTTATTAAACTATTAATTGCTTTCCATGAGAAGAAATGCACTGTCAAACAGGAAATTGGTGTTAAATTCCTGTATGGACTAAAACAGCAAGAGAAGCAAACAAATTAGATAATGTTTTCAAAGTGACATGCTGGGTACAAATTTAGTGAAAGGAGTGTGCTAGAAATTAAAGTAGTTGAAACACTAATTGGCATTTTAGCTTATCTCTTCAGTGGCTCTCTCAATTTTTACATCTTTTTCAGAACAGTAAACATTAGCTTTTCATATTTTTTTTTTCATTTTTCATTTCTCTCTGTATTGTCTATTTTGTAAAGATTTCAGTGCATAAATCCAAGAGATATCTTAAATGTATTCTGTATTCACAGAAGTATACCATTAGCCATGTTGAAGTTACTGAATTCAATAAGATAAAAGTTATAAATATAGAGGATAATTAATGCACAGATGTAAAGATATTATAACCTCACTTAATATGGGCTTCCCTTGTGGCTCAGATGGTAAAGGATCTGCCTACAATGCAGGAGACCCAGGTTCAATCCCTGGGTCGGGAAGTTCCCCTGGAGAAGGAAATGGCAACCCACTCCAGTATTCTTGCCTAATTCAATTAGGCTATTAACAAAACATGGAATTTCTTTTCTACCCAAGAATTTGGGTTATACAAATCTTTACTGGACACAGTTTCATTACCTATGTGATGTGGCATACGAAATTTTCACAATGGCTTCCAACCCTCAATCAAAAAATTCTCCATGTTTTGGAGAAAGCACTCTTGAAGTCTGTTACCCTAATGTCACTATTCACTCGTCCCTTCCCATGACTGTTCAACTCTGAAAGGTGATTGCACATGCTGTTTCCAATTGCAATACAACACAGATATTTAATTATATTAATTATGGTTCCAGAGATACGTTCTTGAAAATTTCTTAGCCATTTTCTCTTTGAGTATTTCCTTTCTTCTGTGTTCTCTATTCCCTTCTCCAGAGAATTCACCTAAATATGTGTTGGAATTTCCTGCCTTACCCTCATTTCTCTTAAACTCTCATATTTTCTATCTCCTTGTCTGTCTATACTGCATACTGCATGATTTCTTCAAATATATCTCCCAGTCCACTATTTCTCTCTTTAGGTTTGTCTACTCTATTGTTTAACCTATACATCAAGCTTTTAATTTTAAATATTATATTTATTCCTAACAACTCTATTTTGTACTTTAATATATGTTGTACTTGAAAAATATCAATTTAATCTCATTTTTTGTTTCTTTAGGAAGTTCATATAAAGTATAAAATGACTATACATCTGAGTTCTTTAGGTGTCTAAATCTATGGGGTTTTCTGTTTTTTTTTGTTTGTTTGTTTCTGTGATTCTCTCTTACAGTGGGTTGATTCCTTAGATGTTTGAGCAGTTGTTTTTTTTTTTTTTTTTTCCTCTTGTGAGATCACATTTGGTTAAATTTAATTATAAGAATCCAAAGGATCTAAAAGGGTATTTCTTTAGTGAAAAAAAATGTATTGGCTTAGACTAGGAGCCAGGAAGTGCTAATGACATAAGGGTTCTAGCAAAATGCATGTGTTTAAGTTCAGCCTCTTCATCTTATTTGTAGCTCAAAGCTTTGTCTCTTGATATCACTACAGAATGGATATTTATTTCTATGGCAACCCACCTTTCCTATTAATTTATTACTTACTGTGTACAGCCACAATTTTGAACTCTTGGTTTTCAATTCTGTGCATATTTTCCTTTATTTGTTCATTCTTTCTTCCCCTTCCTTCATCCCTCCCTTTTTCTTTCTGTCTGTCTCTCTATTTGGTCCACTGGGATTTATCTCCTGTGAATCCAACAATATATTAAAATACATATTCTTTTAATGAGGATCTAACTGTAGCAGGAGAGCCTTTCAGGGTAACTAATTTGACATTGTTGAAAGCAGAATTCTCAATATATGTTTACAATGAATGAATAAACATGCGTCACTGTGTATCTGAGCTCACTGTACATTATAGCACATGTATGCAAATATTACTTTTGAATATAAATATCAAAATACTGGGGAAACAAATACTCTAATAATAAACACTATTAAATATACTAATATATTAGAAACATTCTTGTAAATGTATAGATTTTTATGCAAAATACTGAACTCACAGAAAACTATCTCTTTAAAGAATACATCACAATTTATTTCAATAGAATTATGGCATTATCTGTGAGCTATTAGAGGACACAAAAAGATCCTGTCATCATTATATTCCTAGCACGTGAAAAATAATGTGGGGCACAGAAAACATTATTTACAAAAGTAATTAATTAAAATCATATTAAGGGCCCAAATTATGGCCCCGAGAAAATTATGCACGTGTAAACTCTTTTTGTTATTCTATCACTGCTACTGCTGCCCCTTCTGCTGCTAAGTCGCTTCAGTCGTGTCCGACTCTGTGTGACCCCATAGACGGCAGCCCACCAGGCTCCCCTGTCTCAGGGATTCTCCAGGCAAGAACACTGGAGTGGGTTGCCATTTCCTTCTCCAATCACTGCTACATCAAATATTAATTTGATTTTTATAGTGTTCCCTACCATAGTACTTTAACAAGATTAGCTCTGATCTATTATAACCATGGAAATCATCAAGATTCCTCTTAATGGAAATCTACAAAGTAAATAAATATATATAACTATACTTTCATTCATAATAAATAATTTTTAAATACTTTTTTCTTAATTTTACCTATGGACTTATATAATAGAGTTATCCAAAAAAATACATCCAGAATAAATAAAACCTTGACAGAGCTATTTATTATTAGAAGATTAAAGCTAAATTTTGACGCTGGATCACTATAGAACTTGGGAGAAAAAAAAGAGATGAAGTGCACTTTTTTTTACAACATGGAGAGGTTCATATCCTCTTCACATATTTTTTAATTAATTTATTTATTTTAATTGGAGACTAATTACTTTACAATATTGTGGTAGATTTTGCCATACATTGAGATGAATCAGCTACGGGTGTACATGTGTCCTTCCCATCCTGAACTCCCCTCCCACCTCCCTCCCCAACCCATCCCTCTGAGCTGTCCCAGTGCACCAGACTTGAGTGCCCTGTTTCACACATCAAACTTGTACTGGTAAGCTATTTCACATATGGTAACATACATGTTTCAATTCCATTCTCTCAAATCATCCCACCTTCGACTTCTCCAAAAGAGTCCAAAAGTCTGTTTTGAATATCTGTGCCTTTTTTGCTGTCTTGCATATAGGGTCATCATTAACATCTTTCTAAATTCCATATATATGCATTAATATACTGTATTGGTGTTTCTCTTTCTGACTTACTTCACTCTGTATAATAGGCTCCAGTTTCACCCACCTCATTAGAACTGACTCAAATGTGTTCTTTTTAAGAGCTGAGTAATATTCCATTGTGTATATGTACCACAATTTCCTCATCCATTTGTCTGCCAATGGACATCTAGGTTGCTTCCATGTCCTAGCTATTGTAGTGCTGTGATGAACATTGGGGTACACGTGTATCTTTAGATTCTGGTTTCCCCAGTGTGTATGCCCAGCACTGGGATTGCTGGGTTGTATGGCAGTTCTGTTTCCAGATTTTTAAGGAATTTCCACACTGTTCTCCAGAGTGGCTGTACTAGTTTGCATTCCCACCAACAGTGTAAGAGGGTTCCCTTTTTGCCACACCCTCTCCAGCACTTATTTTTGTAGACATTTTGATAGTAGCCATTCTGACCAGCGTGAGATGGTGCCTCATTGTGGGTTTAATTCGTGTTTCTCTGATAACAAGTGATGTTGAACATCTTTTAATGTGTTTGCTAGCCATCTGTCTTCTTTGGAGAAATTTCTGTTTAGTTCTTTGGCTCATTTTTTTGATTGGGTCACTTATTTTTCTGGTACTGAGCTGCATGAGCTGCTTGTATATTTTGGAGATTAATTCTTTGTCAGTTGTTTCATTTGCTATTATTTTATCCCATTCTGAAGGCTGCCTTTTCACCTTGCTTATATTTTCCTTCATTGTGCAACAACTTTTAAGCTTAATTAGGTCCCATTTATTTATTTTTGCTTTTATTTCCATTACTTTGGGAGGTGGGTCATAGAGGATCTTGCTGTGATTTATGTCAGAGTGCTCTGCCTATGTTTTCCTCTAGGAGTTTTGTAGTTTCTGGTCTTACATTTAGATCGTTAATCAATTTTGAGTTTATTTTTGTGTATGGTGTTAGAAAATGTTCTACTTTTAATCTTTTGAAGGTCGTTGACCAGTTTCCACAGCATCACTTGTTAAAGAGATCATCTTTCTTCCACTGTATATTTTTGCCTCTTTTGTCAAAGATAAGGTGTCCGTAGGTATGTGGATTTATGTTTGGGCTTTCTATTTTGTCCCATTGATCAATATTTCTGTCTTTGTGTCAGTACCATAGTCTCTTGATGATTGTAGCTTTGTAGTATAGTCTGAGGTAAGGCAGGTTGCTTCCTCCAGTTCCATTCTTCTTTCTCAAGATTGCTTTGGCTATTCGAGGTTTTCTATTTTTCCACACAAATTGTGAAATTATTTGTTCTAGTTCTGTGAAAAATACCATTTGTAATTTGATATGGATTGCATTGAATCTATAGATTGCTTTGGGTAGCATACTCCTTTTCATTATATTGATTCTTTTGATCCATGGACATGGTATATTTTTTCCATCTATTTGTATCATCTTCGATTTCTTTTGTCAGTGTTTTATATTTTTCTATTATAGATCTTTTGTTTCTTTAGGTAGATTTATTCCTAATATTTTATTATTTTCATTGCAATGGTGAATGAGATTGTTTCATTAATTTCTTTCTGTTTTCTCATTGTTAGTGTATCAGAAAGCAAGGAATTTCTGTGTTTTAATTTTATATCCTGTGACTTTACTATATTCTAGCAATTTCCTGGTGGTATCTTTGGATTTTCCTATGTAGAGGATCATGTCATCTGCAAACAGTGAGTTTTATTTCTTCTTTCCAATCTGGATTCTTTTTTTTTTTTTTTTCTTATCTGATTGCTGTGGCTAAAACTTCCAAAACTATGATAAACAGTAGTGGTGAAAGTGGGCATCCTTGTCCTGTTCATGACTTTAGGGGAAATGCTTTCAATTTTTTGCCATTGGGATAATGTTTGCTGTGGGATTATCCCATATGGCTTTTATTGTGTTGAGGTACGTTCTTTCTATGCCTGCTTTCTGGAGAGGTTTAATCATAAATGGGTGTTGAATTTTGTCAAAGGCATTCTCTGCATCTATTGAGATACTCATATAGTTTTTATCTTTCAATTTGCTAATGTGAAACATCAGATCAATTGATTGGCGAATACTGAAGAATCCTTCCATCTCTGGGATAAAGCCCACTTAATCCTGATGTATGGTCTTTTTAATATGTTGTTGGATTCTGTTTGGTAGAATATTGCTAAGGATTTTTGCACCAATATTCATGTGATATTAGCATGTAGTTTTCTTTTTTTGTGGCATTTTGTCTAATTTTTCTATTAGGGTGATGGTGAACTCATTGAATGAATTTGGGAGTTGACGCTCCTCTGCAATTTGCTGGAAGAGTTTGAGTAGGATAGGTGTTAGCTCTTCTCTAAATTTTTGGTAGAATTCACCTGTGAAGCCATCTGATCCTGAGCTTTGTTTTGCTGGAAAATTTTTGATTACAGTTTTGATTTCTGTGCTTGTGATGGGTCTGATAAAAGTTTCTATTTTTTCCTGGTTCAGTTTTGGAAGGTTATACTTTTCTCAGAATTTGTCCATTTCTTTCAAGATGTCCATTATTTGGCATATAGTTGCTGATAGTAGTCTCTTATGATCCTTTGTATTTCTGTGTTGTCTGTTGTGATTTCTCCATTTTCATTTCTAATTTTGTTGATTTGATTCTTCTCCCTTATTTTCTTCATGAGTCTGGCTAACGGTTTGTCTATTTTATTTATCGTTTCAAAGAACCAGCTTTTAATTTTGTTGATTTTTGCTATGGCCTCCTTTGTTTCTTTTTTCATTTATTTCTGCTCTGATATTTGTGATTTTATTCCTTCTACTAACTCTGAGGTTTTACATTTCTTCTTTGTCTAATTGTTTTATGTGTAAAGTTAGGTTATTTATTTGATTTTTCCCTTGTTTCTTGAAGTAAATTTGTATCCCTAAGAACCTTTCTTTTAGCACTGCATTTATTGAATCACATTACTTTCAGGTTGTTGTGTTTTCATCTGTTTCTATGCATATTTTGATTTCCTTTTTTATTTCTTCTGTGATTTGTTGATTATTCAGAATCATGTTGTTTAGCCTCCATATGTTTGTATTTTTAATAGTTTTTTTTTTCCTGTACTTGACAACTAATCTTACCTCATTGAGATTAGATAAGATGCTTGATATGATTATAATTTTTTTGAATTTACCAAGGCTAGAGTTTTGGCACAGGATGTCATCTACCCTGGAGAATGTTCCTTGCACACTTGAGAAAAAGGTGGAATTCATTGTTTTTGGTGAAATGTCCTGTAGGTCTAACTGGTCCATTTATCATTTAATGCTTATGTTTCCTTGCTAATTTTCTGTTTAGTTTATCTATCCATAGGTGTGAGTGGGTATTATTTTGTTACTCCCAGTATTATTGTGTTACTGGTAATTTCCTCTTTCATACTTGCTAGCATTTGCCTTACGTATTGAGATGCTTCTGTGTTGGGTGCATATATATCTATAATTTCTATATCTTCTTGGATTGATCCTTTGATCATCATGTAGTGTCCTTCCTTGTCTCTTTTTCTGGCGTTTATTTCAAAGTCTATTTATCTTTTATGAGTATTGCTATTCCTGCTTTGTTTTTGTCTCCATTTGCATGAAATATCATTTTCCAGCCCTTTAATTTCAGTCTGTATGTGTCCCTTGGTTTGAAGTCGGTCTCTTGTAGAAAGCATATGCCCCTTTTTGCATCCATTTTTTTGCATCCATTCAGCCAGTCTTTGTCTTTTAGTTAGGGCATTCAACCCATTTACATTTAAGGTAATTATTGGTAAGTATGATCCCTTTGGCATTTACTTTGTTTGGGGTTTTGTTTTGTTTTGTATTCAAGTTTATAAACCTTTTCTGTATTTCCTATCTAGAGAATATCCTTTAGCATTTGTTGAAGAGCTGGTTTGGGGGTGCTGAATTCTCTCAGCTTATGATTGTTTGTAAAGCTTTTGATTTCTTCTTCATATTTGAATGAAATCCTTGCTGGGTATAGTAATCTGGGTTGTATGTTTTTCTCTTTCATCATTTTAAATATGTCCTGCCATTCCTTTCTGGCCTGCAGAGTTTCTAGTGAAAGATCAGCTATTATCCTCATGGGGATCCCCTTGTGTGTTGTTTGTTGCTTTTCCCTTGCTGCGTTTAATATTTGCACTTTGTGCTTGATCTTCATTAATTTGATTAATATGTGCCTTGGGGTGTTTCACCTTGGGTTTATCCTGTTTTGGACTCTCTCGGTTTCTTGGACCTGGGTGGTTACTTCCTTCCCCATTTTAGCAAAATTTTCAAATATTATCTCCTCAAATATTTTCTCATGGCCTTTCTTTTTGTCTTCTTTCTATGGGAGTCCTATGATTCAAATGTTGAGGCTTTTAACATTGTTCCAGTTATCTCTGAGGTTGTCCTCATTTTTTTAAATTATTTTCACTTTTTTTTTCTCTCTCTGCTTCATTTATTTCCACCATTCTATCTTCCACCACACTTATCCTATCTTCTGCCTCAATTATTCAACTGTTGGCTCCCTCCAGAGTGGTTTTGATCTCAGTTATTGCATTGTTCATTACTAACTGACTCTTTTCTATTTCCTCTACATCTTTGTTAAACATTTCTTGCATCTTTTTAATCGTTGTGTCTAGTCTCTTTATCTGTACCTCCATTTTGTTTTCAAGATTTTGGATCATCTCTACTCCAAAATCACTACAGATTGAAATTGCATCCATGAAATTAAAAGACGCTTACTCCTTGGAAGGAAAGTTATGACCAACTTAGACAGCATATTAAAAATCAGAGACATTACTTTGCCAACAAAGGTCCATCTAGTCAAGGCTGTAGTTTTTCCAGTAGTCATGTATGGATGTGAGATTTGAACTATAAAGAAAGCTGAGCACCGAAGAATTGATGCTTTTGAACTGTGGTGTTGGAGAAGACTCTTGAGAGTCCCTTGTACTGCAAGGAAATTCAACCAGTCCAGCCTAAAGGAGATCAGTCCTGGGTGTTCATTGGAAGAATTGATGTTGAAGCTGAAACTCCAATACTTTGGCCACCTGATGCGAAAAGCTGACTCGTGAGGGCAGGAGGAGAAGGGGACAACAGAGGATGAGATATTTGAATGACATCACTGACTCAATGGACATGGGTTTGGGTAGACTCCTGGAGTTGGTGATGGACAGGGAGGTCTGGCGTGCTGCAGTTCATGGGGTCACAAAGAGTCGGACATGATTGAGCAACTGAACTGAACTGAACTACTATCATAATTCTGACTTATTTTTAAAGTAGACTCCCTATGTCCTCCTCTTTTGTTTGGTTTGGTGGGCATTTATCATGTTCCTTTACCTGATGAATATTTCTTTGCCTTTTCATTTTGTTTAGACCGGTGTGTTTGGGGTGGCCTATCTGTGTGCTGGAATTTTGTGGTTCTTCTTATTGTGGAGTTTCCTCCATATGTGTGGGGTTGGACGAGTAGTTTGTCAAGGTTTCCTGGTTAGGGAAGCTTGCATCAGTGTTTGGGTGGGTTGAGCTGGTTCTCTTCTTTCTGGAGTGCAATGAAGTGTCCAGTAGTGAGTCCTGCTGAATATTTCTCTGCCTTTTCATTTTGTTTAGATTGCTGTGTTTTTGGTGCCCTTTGTGTAAGCTGGAAGGTGTTTGTTCCTCTTTATTGTGGAACCTGGTCTTTATGGGTGGGGTTGGCCTAGTGGTTTGTCAAGGCCCTGGTTGTGGGAGCTTACATCTGTATTTTGGTTCATGGAGCTGGATGTCTTCTTTCTGGAGTGCAGTGAAGTGTCCAATAGTGAGTTTGGGTTGTTTATGGGTTTGACATGACTTTGGGCACCTTGTCTTTTAATGATCCGTGTCGTGTTCCTGCTTTGCTGGAGAATTAGTCTAGTATGTCTTGTACAGCAACTTTTTAGCTCTTGGGTGAAGCTTGTTTCAGTGTAGGTATGGAGGCTTTTGGGTGACCTTTTGTCTATTAATGTTTCCTGAAATCAGGAGTTCTCTGATGTTCTCAAGTGTTGGAGATAAGTCTCCTGCCTCTTGCTTTCAGTCCTTCTCTCACAGTAGCCTTAAGACTTCTCTATCCATACAGCACAGATGATAAAACATCTAGGTTAATGGTGAAACAGTTCTCCACAGCAAGGGAAGCCCAGAGAGACTCACAGAGTTACACAGAGCAGAGAAGAGGGAGAAGAGAGATAGAGTTCACCAGGAAGAGAAGAGTTGGAGTCAAAAGGGGAGAGAACAATCTAGCCAGTAATCAGTTCACTAAGTGCTCTCCACATCCCAGAACACCCAGAGAGTTCCCAGAGTAAAGTAGAGAAGAGAAGGGGGAGGAAGAATATAGAAGTGACTTGGGGGAGAAAAGGGATAA
The DNA here is from genome assembly GCF_055505025.1 of Bos grunniens. NCBI lineage: Eukaryota > Metazoa > Chordata > Mammalia > Artiodactyla > Bovidae > Bos > Bos grunniens. The sequence continues at coordinate 77,963,803 of NC_141194.1, read as the reverse complement.
TCAAAAGGGGAAATAATATTAAATACAGTAATCACACCCCTCCTTTCAAAGAGAATGGGCTGCCTTTCTGGGTGACTGGTGTCCTCTGCCACAATTCAGAAACTGTTTTGTGGAAGTCCCTCAAAATTCAAATGATCTTTTGATGAATTTGTGGAGGAGAAAATGTTCTCCCCATTCTATTCCTCTACCATCTTGGGAACACTCCAACTACATGTATTTTTAAAGTGCTGTCTTACAGCACTTTAAGTATAAGAATCAAGTAAACCAAACTCTCCTTTATATTTGTATTCAAATAACTATATTTTCATTTAGGTTAAACATGAATGTAGATTGTGTAGACTTATAATACTACTCTAATAGCATACTAGAAAGTTTATTCGACCAGAGTTTCATGAATATGACTATGAGACTATTAATGTAGAACTTGTAATATCAAGCAAGTTTCTATTATTTGAGCTCTCACATTTAAATTCAATACAATCTCAAATACTTCTTTTAGAATTTAGCTCCCTTAAAAAGGTGAGTGTGCACACAGACACACACACAAACACACACCATGGCTCATTCATTATTTAAGAAAAGCTCTTGGTTAAAAATAACAAAAATACATTTTCATTACAACCAGTTTGTTTAATGTGTTATTTTTGGCTGTTAAACTGATGGTCTAAATAGGAATATTTTAGAACTATAACAAATCTCTACATCAGGTTCAAATAATTTATAAAAAGGGAAACCCAGTCACAATGATCAAAATAGCTCAGACAGGGTCAAAAGTGGTGTAGCTTATCTTGACAAATTTTGATAAGAAGGATTAAAAAACCGAAAAAAAAAAAAAAAAGGAGTTTCTAAAAGATATAAACTACTAGTTTGATCTGTCTGATTTGAGATTTGTCAAATTACTCCCAGAAGTACTATTATAGCAATCACATCCTTATAAGCAGAAGCAGACTCTGTTCTAACATGATTTTCAGATATGGGCAATAGAAATTGAGATAAAACTAGTTTAAGTTATTAAAAACTCCATGTCATTTTAACCTGGAATGCTAAATTAGTGTTATTAAAGACTTATTTTGTCATGATTTTACAAAATGGGGAAAATGAATGGCTGATCTTTAACTTGGAGATATATATATATATATATATATATATATATATATATTTACCAGCAAAAACTTTACTGATGATGCATGTAAAATCATGTCTTGAATGATTTACCTTAAAATGGTATGAAAAAACTCTAGCTCACAGGTCATGACTGATCCAAACTAGTAATAGGTCAAACAATACACAGGTGTTATAAAATAATATTGCCTTTTAAAATCTTTGGATTTAATGTGTACCTTGGTTTCTCATCTCACTGTTTGTACTTTGTTCACTTCATCTGTATGCTTTCAGGTTAATTGTTAGAAAACTTCTGGAGATTTAATCCTTATGTCACTTTTGCCTATTGCTGTTTCAGGTCTTGTGCACCTGTTTTTTTTGTTTGTTTGTTTGTTTGTTTGTTTTTTAATCATTTCATCACTTTAAAAAAATTAACTCTCTTTTGTCAAAGGAGTATCTCCAAGTGTACAATATATTTTTTCACTAATAGAATATGTTAAATTAAAAAGAAGTAACAGAATGCTTCCCAAATAATTCTATAAAGCCAGTTTCACAATTTATCCTATGAAGCAGTAATTTCCTGATGCTAAAAGCAGACAAAGACATTACTAGAAAGAAAAAAAATCTATGAAACAATATAAATTATGAATATAAGTGAAAAAAAATTCAACAAAATATATAAGAAAGTGAAACTCAAAAACAAAAAAAATAAGTATATGCTATGACCAAGAAGACTTTATGAACAAAAGTTTAGTTCAACATAAAAAAAATAAAACAGTAAAAATATCTCTTTTTGTGATGACATGATATGTCATGTAAAAAATGCTCAATACTCCACAGAAAGCTTATTAGAACTAGTAAACAAATTTACTAAAGTTGCAGAATTCAGAATCTGCATACAAAAATCAGCTGTTTATTAGTTCTATACACTAATAAAAAACAACAAAGAAGAATTAAGAAATCAATTCCAAGTACAGCTGCATCAAGAAGAATAAAATACTTAGCATTAATTGAACCAAAAAGGCGAAAGACTTGAACACTGAAAACTAAAAAATATTGAAGAAAGAAATTAAAAGCATAAATAGAAAAAAATCTCATGTTCAGGAGTCAAAAGACTTAATATTATTATGATGTCCATACTACTTAAAGTGATCTAGAAATTTAATGCAATTACCATTAAAATATTAATAGATTTTTTATATAAATAAGAAAAAACAAGTATAAAATAGAAGTTCAAATGACCCCATATTGCAAAAGAAAGAACAAAGATGGAGGCATCATACGTCCTGATTTAAAATTAACCCCAACTCCAACTCTAACACTAACCCCATGCCAAAGCTGCAGTAATCAATAGCATGGTCCTAGATTAAAAATAAACATATGGACTAAAGGAACACAGAAATAAACCCATGCATATATGGTAAACTGATCTTTGACAAAGGTGAGAAGAATACACAATGAGAAATAGTGTCTTCAACAAAAAGGTGCTGGGAAAACTGGATATGCATATGAAAAATAATAAAGTTGCCTTACAACATAAACAAAAACTGACTCAAAATGGATTAAAGACCTGAGATTGTAAAACTCTTAAATTAAAGCAAAGAGGGAAATATCCATGACACTGGTCTAGGGAATAATTACTTTGATATGCCACCAAAAGTGCAAGCAACAAAAGCAAAAATGGTAAGTAGTTATGCATCGTAAGAAAAAGCATCTATATACCAAAGGAAAAATAAATGTAGTGAAAAGGCAACCTATAGAATTGGAGAAAATATTTACCAACTAGATTATGTGGTAAGGTGTTAATATAATTACCAGGGAAATTCAAAATCAAAGTGAGATATAACCTTACATCTGTTAAGATAGTTATTTTTTTTAATGTAGGAAATAACATAGCATCAAATTTATAATCTTAACAATTTTAAGTGTACCCTTCAGTATATTAAATACACTCACATTGTTGTGCAACCATCACCACCATCCATCTCCATAATTATTTTCATCTTGAAAACTGAAACTCTATCCATTAAATAATAACTCCCTGATGGCAAAGAGGGTAAAGAATCCACCTGCAATGCAGTAAACACAGGAGAGGTGGGTTCAATCCTTGGGTCAGAAAGATCCCCTGGAAGAAGAAATGTCAACTCACTCCAGTATTTTGACTGGAAAATACCATGGACAGAGTAGCCTGACAGGCTACATTCCAAAGGGTCACAAAGAGTCAGATATGACCAAGTGACTAAACACAGAGCACACCACATTTATCCTTTCTGTAGGCCCTGGTAACCACAATTAGATTTCTGTCTCTATGACTTTAAATATTCTGATTACTTTGCAGAAGTGGAACTATACAATATTTGCCCATTTTTACTGGATTATTTCACTTGGCATAATGTCCTCAAGCTTCATACATGTTGTAGTATATGTCAGAATTTCCTTCCTTTTTGTTTGTTGTTGTTCAGTCACTAAGTCATATCTGATTCTTGTGACCTCATAGACATGCCAGGTTTCTCTGTCCTTCACTACCTTCCAGAGTTTGCTCACACTTACGCCCATTGAGTCGGTGACACCATGCAACCATCTCATTCTCTGTCGCCTCTCTTCTCCTCCTGCCCTCTCTTTCCCAGCATCAGGGTCCTTTACAACGACTCAGCTCTTGTCATCATGTAGCCAAAGTATTGTAGATTCAGCATCAGCCCTTCCAGTGAATATTCAGGATTGATTTCCTTTAGAATTGACTGGTTTGATCTCCCTGCTGACCAAGGGACTCACAAAAGTCTTCTCCAGCACCACAATTCGAAAGAATGGATTATTCAGTGCTCAGCCTTCTTAATGGTCCAACTCTCACATCCATACATGACTACCTGAAAAACCATAACTTTGACTATATGGATCTTTATCAGCAAAGTGATGTCTCTGCTCTGTAATATGCTATCTAGGTTGGTCATAGCTTTTCTTCCAAGAAGCAAGTGTCTTTTAATTTTGTGGCTGCAGTCACCACCTGCAATGATTTTGGAGCTCCAAAAAATAAAGTCTGTCACCGTTTCCATTTTTCCCCATCTATTTGCCATGAAGTGATGGGACCGGATGCCATGATCTTAGTTTTACAAATGCTGAGTTTTAAGCCAGCCTTTTGCACTCTCCTCTTACACCTTCATCAAGAGGCTCTTCAGTTCCTTTTATCATTCTTCCATTAGGGTGGTATCACCTTTTAAATGGAGCTTGTTGATATATCTCCAGTAAATCTTGATTCTAGCTCGTGATTCATCCAGCCTAGCATTTGCATTATCTTGATGTACTCCTTTCCTAATTTTTAATCAGTCTGTTGTTCCATGCCCAGTTCTAACTGTTGCTTCTTGACCTGCCTATGGTTTCAGGAGGCAGGTAAGGTGGTCTGGTATTCCCATCTCTTTAAGAATTTTCTACAATTTGTTGTGATCCACACAGTCAAATTCTTTAGCACAATGAAGCAGAAGTGGGTTTTTTTTTTTTTTTGTTTGTTTGTTTGTTTGTTTTAGAATTCTATTGCTTCTTCTTTGATCCAAAGCGTGTTGGAAATGTGATCTCTGGTTCCTCTCTTTTTCTAAACCCAGCTTGTCCATCTGAAAGTTCATGTACTGCTGAAGTCTAGCTTCAAGGATTTTGAGCATTACCTTGCTAGCATGTGACATGAGTGCAACTGTACAGTAATTTGAACATTCTTTTACATTACCTTTCTTTGGGATTTGAATGAAAACTGACCTTTTCCAGTTCTGTGGCCACCGCTGAGTTTTCCAAATTTGCTGGCATATTGAGTGCAGTACTTTCACAGCATCATCTTTTAGGATTTGAAATAGTTCAGCTGGAATTCCATCACCTCTGCTAGCTTTGTTAATAGTAATGCTTTCTAGTGAAAGTCACTCAGTCGTGTCTGATTCTTTTCAACCCTATGGAATTCTCTAGGCAAGAATACGGGAGTGGGTATCCTTTCCCTTCTCCAGGGGATCTTCCCAACCCAGGGATCAAACCCAGGTCTCCTGCATTGCAGGCGGATACTTTACCAACTGAGATATCAGAGAAGCCCTTTAATGCTTCCTAAGGCCCACTTGAATTTTACACTCCAGGATGTCTGTCTCTAGGTGAGTGATCAAACCATCATGATTATCTGGGTCGTGAAGATTTTTTTTTTAATAGTTATGCTATGGATTCTTCCCACCTCTTCTTAATCTCTTCTGCTTCCCTTTGGTCCTTGCTGTTTCTGTCCTTTACTGTACCCAATTTTGCATGGACTATTCCCTTGGTATCTCTAATTTTCTTGAAGAGATCTCTAGTCTTTCCAATTTTATTGTATTCCTTTATTTATTTGCATTGCTCACTTAAGAAAGCTTTCTTAGCTCTCCTTGCTATTCTTTGGAACTTTGTATTCAGGTGAGTATATCTTTCCTTTTCTCCTTTGCCTTTAACTTCTCTTTTCTCAGCTATTTTTAAGGTCTCCTTAGACAACCATTTTACCTTCTTGTGTTTCTTCTTTGGTACAGTGTTGATCACTACCTCCTGTAGAATGATATGAACCTCTGTCCATAGTTCTTCAGGGACTCTGTCAGATCTAATCCCTTGAATTTATTTGTCACTTTCACTGTATAATGCTAAGTTATTTGATTTAGGTCCTACCTGAATGGTCTAGTGGTTTTCCCTAATTTCTTCAATTTAAGTCTGAATTTTTCAATAAGAAGCTCATGATCTGAGCCACAATCAGCTTCAGGTCTTGTTTTTTGCTTACTATGTACAACTACCAATATATGTATAAATCCTATTTTGCTTTTCCATTCAACTTTCAGTGGAGTCAGGATGTTTCCATACTTTACCAAGTCTAAAATTCTGCTATGAATATGGGTAAACAAATATTTCTTTAAGACACCGCTTCAATTCTTTTTAATATATATCTGGAATTCAGAGTCATATGTCAACTCTACTTAAAAAATTTTTAATATAAATTTATTTATTTATTTTAATTGGAGGTTAATTACTTTCCAATATTGTATTGGTTTTGAGACACCTCCATAGTGTTTTCCAAAGAAGATACACAATTTTATATTCCTACCAACAGTGTACAAAGATTCCAATTTTTTGACATCTTTGCCAATGATTTTGTTTTCTGTTTATTTTTTAATAATTGTCATCTTAATGGGTATGAGATGGCAACTCATTGTAGTTTTGATTAGCATTTCCCTATGAGAAAAGCTGGGCTGGAAGAAGCACAAGCTGGAATCAAGACGGCTGGGAGAAATATCAATAACCTCATATATGCAGATGACACCACCCTTATGGCAAAAAGTGAAGAGGAACTAAAACGCCTCTTGGTGAAAATGAAAGAGGAGAGTGAAAAAGTTGGCTTAAAACTCAACATTCAGAAAACAAAGATCATGGCATCTGGTCCCATCACTTCATGGGAAATAGATGGGAAAACAGCGGAAACAGTGTCAGACTTTATTTTGGGGGGCTCCGAAATCACTGAAGATGGTGACTGCAGCCATGAAATTAAAAGACGCTTACTCCTTGGAAGGAAAGTTATGACCAACCTAGATAGCATATTCAAAAGCAGAGACATTACTTTGCCAACAAAGGTCCATCTAGTCAAGGCTATGGTTTTTCCAGTGGTGATGTATGGATGTGAGAGTTGGACTGTGAAGAAAGCTGAGTTCCGAAGAATTGATGCTTTTGAACTGTGGTGTTGGAGAAGACTCGAGAGTCCCTTGGACTGCAAGGAGATCCAACCAGTCCATTCTAAAGGAGATCAGCCCTGGGTGTTCTTTGGAAGGAATGATATTAAAGCTGAGACTCCAATACTTTGGCCACCTCATGTGAAGAGTTGACTCATTGGAAAAGACTCTGATGCTGGGAGGGATTGGGGGCAGGAGGACATTGGGATGACAGAGGATGAGATGGCTGGATTGGACTTTATGGAAATGAGTTTGAGTGAACTCCGGGAGTTGGTGATGGACAGGGAGGCCTGGCGTGCTGCGATTCATGGGGTCGCAAAGAGTTGGACACGACTGAGCGACTGAACTGAACTGAAGTGAATCATTAGTAATGTTGAGTGCCTTTATCATGCTTTTTGGCCATCATATATCTTTAGAGAAACGTCAGTGTAAGTCCTTTGTCCATTTTTGAATTGATTTCTTTATTTTTTAAATTAATTTTTATTTGGAGTGTAATTGCTTTACAATGAAACAGTAACATTAAAACATATACATTGCCATATGTAAAATATATATCAAGTGGAATGTTGTTGTATTACACAAGGACATTAACATGGTGCCCTGTGACAACCTAGAGGGGTGAGATTGGGAGTTTGGAGGGAGACTCGAGGGAGGGGCTATATGTATACCTACAGCTTATTCATGTTGTCGTATCGCAGAATCCAATACAACATTGTGAGATAGTTATTTTTAAAAGATGAGAAGGGTTTCTGAGAATATGGAGAAATTGAAACACTTGTACATTGTTGAGTGAGAATTTGGTAGCCACTATGGAAATAGTATGGAAGGTCTTAAAAATTTTTTTTAATAATTGCCAAGTGATGGATTCTTGGTATATACCCAAAAGAATTGAAATCTGTAACTTGAAGATATATCTGAAGTCCCAAATTCATTGCATCGTTATTTACAACAACCGAGATATTGAAACAACACAAATCCTCATCAATAAAGAAAATGTGGTATGTATACATAATTAACTATTTAGTCATAAATAAGAAAATTCTGCCATATGCAACAACCTGGATGAAACTAGAGGACATCATGCTAAGTGAAATAAGTAAATCACAGAAAGAAAATTATTTTATGATTTCACAATATGAGGTATCTAAAATAGTTAAGCCAATAGAAACGGGGAGAAGAATTGTGGTTTGTTAGGGGCTAGAGACAGATGAGTGGGAAGCTGTTGTTCAATAGACACAAATTTCAATTATGCAAGATGAATAAATTTCAAAGATATGCTATAAACAGTGTTCCTACAATTAAAGATATTGTTTTGTGCACTTAAATTTTTGTTAAGAGGATAGATTTCACATTAAATGTTCTTATCACAATAAAACAATTATAATTATTATTATTTTTGATAAGATTTTTTTTTAAAAATGAAAACAATCAATGTAAAACATTTGTTAGTAGAATAAAGTACATAAACACATGATAAACTCAATTGAAGCAGAAAAATAATATGACAATATCTAACACATATTCATGATAAATGTGCATGTACAATGAATAAGACCTACAAAGAAATTTCCTTAACCAGATAAAAAGCATCTATGAAAAACCCTCTGACAGACAGAAGTGCATGCAGAACACCAGTTGAGAATGGATAGGGGTACCTGACCAAGGGAAAAGAATATATAGAAACACACAATAATCAGTAGGAGGAAGGAACTAGGGGGAAAAACAGGAGTGTTAGGAGGACTGGACAGTCCCTCAGCTGGTAGGGGAACTGAAGCAGCAGTCTGATCCCCACATCAGGTCATTGTCTGAGTCAGAGGAGAAACATTTAAGGCTGAAAGTGAAACAGGTGATCTGTGGCAACCTAAATGGAATGAGAATCAGACAGTCCTTGCCACAGCCATACATACGCTGGACAGGGACACAGGGACCCTGGAAGGTGCAGCAGCTGGGAGCTGGATTTTTGGGATTGTGGAGCAATCCGAGGGCAAGGGCTGCTGTTGACTGCCGAGAGATGGATCAAAGGGATGTGAGGGAGGAGACTGTGGTGTGAAATGCCTGAGGAAGAAGGCTGGGCTGCCATGAAAACAAGGTGATACTGCTGAGTCACACGTAGGAGGTGGAGCCATCACCATAGCCTCTCTTTCCCCATATGCCAGCATTGGCAGCTGAACAGTAGAGAGGCTGGCCATCAGATGCCTGATGCACTGAACTAGAGTAGGACCCCACCGAGTGTGCCCCTTTAAGTGCCTCACGTGCCTATCTACAGAGTAGGACGCCAGCCTGGGGGGGCCCTCTATGTGCCTGATGCATCAAACAACAGAGAAGGACACCAAGCAAGGAAGGCCTCTAAGTGCCTGAACAGGTGGAGCTACGGAGAAAGACTGACCAAAGAGGCCGTCTGATTGCCAGCTACAAGAGGCTCAAAAAAAATACTCTGATAGGGCCATAATTCCTGTAGCCGAGGCAGTCCACATCCCTGCACACTTGGCGCCACCAGGGCCCCCACAAGTCAAGCAGCTGTGCCACTTTCACACTCAACTCTCATTGGGGCAGAGCTGACACAGGCAAAAAAAAAAAAAAGTCTTGTGTCTATGCACACAGGGTCGCTTCAGTCGTGTCTGACTCTTTGCAATCCTGTAAGCTGTGGACTGTCAGGCTTCTCTGTCAGGGAGGGGGGACTCTCCAGGCAAGAATACTGGAGCCTATGGGCAATACTCTTTGTCATACCCTTCTAGAGCACTATATTTTTTGCTGCCCTAGCCACCAACTACCCTGAGTACCTGGTGCTGCCAGAAACCCTGCAACCCAAGCAGCTACACCACCTCCACACTTGGCCCTTACAGGGGTAAACCCGAGTCCACCAGTGCAGCCTCAGGAGCAAATCCAAGTGGACAACCCACATGCAGAGGGGGAAATAAAACCACAATTGAAAGCCAGGGGCAGTGTGGCTAAGAAAGAAGATCCAAAACCTTCCCACCAGCTGTACAAGTTGCAGATTAAATCCACAGGATCAACTAGGCAGACTCTGTGACTATGGAATATATAAAAGGTCATTGAGAGCTCCTACAAAAGAAAACGCACTAGTTCTGATAGCTATGGACACTGGAGGCAAGAACACACAGGAGTAGGACCGGATTAGAATCTGAGCTGCCCCCAGAGCAGGTCCAGAGATCAGCACAGTGTTGGAGGGCATCCTAGAGAGGTGAGGTGGACTGTGACTCCCAGTGAGGGAAAGGACTCTGACAGCAGTGACTCAAGAAAAACATTTATTATTCTTATGTTTTGACTTGTTCTATAAATTCTTTTGGAATTTTTTTCTTCTTCTTTTGGATTCTTTTGTTTTTTAAACCTCTGTTGTAGTTGTCAATTTTATTGGTGTTATGAAATCTAATTAAGCTTATGAGGTTTTTTTTCCCCCTCAGTCACAATTTTTACTGTTATAAACATGTGCCTCTACGTTTGGCTTTTGCAGTTCTGTGGCGTTTTCCTTTTTTTTTTTTCTCTTTTTTAAATTTTAACTTTTTAAACCTTTTACTATTTTTCTACACTTATTCATTTGTTTGCTTTTCCTACTCTTCTTTTCCCCTTGCAGTTCATCTTTAATGTATATAAATCTCCTTTAACTACCTCTATTTAACTTTGCATATCTCTTCTTTCATTCTTTTCTTTCCTTCCTTTCCTCTTAACATTTTTTTTTTTAGTTGTATTTTAACTGCTTTATTCCTCAGTTGGCACCTTGCTTTAGTTTTGTTTTCCAGTTTGCGCTTTAGTTAATTTTGTTCTGGTAGATGTAATTTTTGGTTCCCTTTGTTCACCAGGTCAATCTATTGTACTTTATTTTTGTTGGACGGTTTTGATTTTGCTTATGGGTGTATATGTATATGTGTATATTCAGTTACACTTATTGGTGTTATAAACCTCTGCCTCCACATTGGGCTTTTGCAGTTATGTGGAATTTTCCTTTTTTTCCCCTTTTTCCTTTCTTCTTCCTTTTATTCCTTTTCTCTTTTTTATAATTATAATTTTAATTTTTTAAAACCTATTATATTTTTCTATATGTATTCCTTTGTTTGCCTTTCTTACTGTTCTTTTTCCCTTGCAGCTAATCTTTAATGTATATAAATCTCCATCCACCTATATTTAACTTCGCATATCCATTCTTTCTTTCTTTTCTTTATTTCCTTTCCTCTAAATATATTTGTTAGTTTTCTTTTCATTGCTTTATTCCCCACTTTGCACCTTGCTTTAGCTTTGTTTTCCAGTTTGTTCTTTAGTTAGTTTTGCTCTTAATTTGTAAATATAATTTTGTATTTCCTTTGTTCACTGGGTCAATCTACTGTACCTTATTTTTGTTGGACTGTTTTGAGTTTGCTCATGGGTATATATATATATATATATATGTGTGTGTGTGTGTGTGTGTGTGTTTATTCATATTTAATTATTATTTGCCTTATTTTGTAATGGCCATTTGTCTGGGGTTCATCTTTGGTTTCTCATTTTTGAATTATTATTATTTTTTTTAATTTCACTTAATGTCATAATAAACCACTTGTGGAATCTTTGTTCCTGACAAGAGATCAAGCCCTGAGCCTTTGGAATGAGAGCACTGACTCCAAGACACTAGACTACCAGAGAAATAACCCTAGGGAGTATCGAATAGTGAGAACTCACACAAAGGAAATCACTTGAATACAAGACTGAGCATTGCCCAACGACCAGTAGCAACCTGTGCCAGACACCTCATCTAAACAACAAATAAAAACATAAATCTAATCATCTGCAGATAGTATTAACACTTCACTCAGCTTTGCCCATCAGAGGAAAAACAAACAACAACAACAAAATAACTCAGCACAAATCTCACCCAATAGGAAGTTTGCACAAACCATTGGACCAAACTTAGGAGGGTAGAAACCAAAAGGAAGAAAGAATTCAACCTTGAAGCCTGGGAAAAGGAGACCTCAAATAAAATAAGTTTTAAAAAAATGAAAAGGCAAAGAAATACAACACAAATAAAGGAACAAACCAAAAACACAGAAGTCCAAATAAATGAAGAGGAAATAGGCAAATTACCTGAAAAAGTATTCAGAATAATGATAGTAAAAATGATCAAAAACCTTGAAAACAGAATGGAGAAAATGCAAGAATAATTAACAAGGATATAGACAATTTAAAGAATAAACATACAGTGACAAACAACACAACTACTGAAATTAAAAATACTCTCAAAGGAATCAATACCTGAATATCTGAAGCAGAAGAACAAATCAGTGAGCTGGAAGATAAAATGGTAGAAATAATTTCTGGAGAACAAAATATAGTAAAAAGAATGAAAAGAACTGATGATAGTCTCAGAGACCTCAGAAAGTGAAAGTTTCTCAGTTGTGTTTGACTCTTTGCAACCCCATGAACTATAGAGTCCACGGAATTCTCCAGGCCAGAATACTGGAGTGGGTAGCCTTTCCCTTCTCCAGGGGATCTTCCTAACACAGAGATTGAACCCAGGTCTTCCACATTGCAGGCGGTTTCTTTACCAGCCGAGACACAAGAGAAGCCCCAGAGACCTCAGGGACAATATCAAACAAACCAAAATTTTAATTATGGGGGTCCCAGAAGAAGAATAGAAAAAGAAAGGGTATAAAAAAATTTTGAAGAGATTATAGTAGAAAATTTCCCCAACATGGAAAATGACATAGTCAATCAAGTCCAAGAGGCACAAAGAGTCTCATACAGGATAAACCAAAGGAGAAACATGCCAAGACACATAATAATCAAACTAACAAAGACTAAACACAAAGAAATACTATTAAAATCAGCAAGGGAGAAGCAACAAGTAACATTTAAGGGAAACCCTATATTCTTAACAGCTAATACTTCAGCAGAAACTCTGCAGGCCAGAAGGGAATGGCAGGGTATATTTAAAGTACTGAAAGGGAAAAACCTACAACCAAGATGAGTCTACTCAGCAAGGATTTCATTCCAAATTGATTGGAGAAATCAAAAGCTTTTCAAACAAGGAAAAGTTAAGAGAATTGAGTACTACCAAATCAGCTGTATAACAAATGTTAAAGCAACTTATATAGTCAAGAAATATAAGAGAAGAAAAAAGATCTACAAAATTAACCCCAAACAATTAAGAAAAAGGCAATAGGAACATATATATATATAATTACATTAAATGTAAATGGATTAAATGCTCCAAGCAAAAGACACACAAGGGCTGAATGGATACAAAAAGAAGACCCATATATATGCTGTCTACAAAAAACCCACTTCATACCTAAAAACGCATATAGACTGAAAGTTAGAGGATGGAAAAATACATTCCATGCAAATGGGAAGCAAAAGAAAGCTGGAGTAGCAATCCTCATATCAGACAAAATAGACCTTAAAATAAAGATTACAACAGATAAGTAAAGACACTACATAATGATTAAGGGAGCAATCCAAGAAGAAGACATAACAAGTATGAATATCTATGCACCCAATGTAAGAGCACCTCAATACATAAGACAAACACTAACAGACATAAAAGAAGAAATTGACAGTCACACAATAATAGTAGGAGATTTAACACCCCACTTACACCAACAGACAGCTCATCAAAACAGAAAATTAATAATGAAACAAATCTTAAATGATTTATTAGATGAGAAGGATCTCATTGATATCTTCAGGACATCCCATCCAAATGTGGAAGAATACACTTTCATCTCAAGTGCACATGGAACATTCTTCAGGATACACAACATCCTGGGTCACAAATCAAACCTCAGTATATTTAAGAAAATTGAAAGTGAAAGTGAAAGTGAAGTCGCTCAGTCGTGTCCGACTCTTTGTGACCCTGTGGACTGTAGCCTACCAAGCTTCTCCGTCCATGGGATTCTCCAGGCAAGAATACTGGAGTGGGTTACCATTTCCTTCTCCAGGGGATCTTCCCCACCCAGAGATCGAACCCAGGTCTCCCACATTGGAGGCAGACACTTTAACCTCTGAGCCACCAGGGAAGCCCTTAAGAAAATTGAAATCATATCAAACATCTTCTCCAACAACAATGCAATGAGACTAGATATCAATTATAAGAGAAAATATAAGAAACACAAACACATGGAGATTAAACAACACGTTTCTAAATAACCAGTAGGTTACTGAAGAAATCAAATGGGAAATCAAAACATTTCTAGAAACAAATGACAATGAAAACATGACAAATCAAAACCTATTGGATGCAGCAAAAGCAATTTTAAGAGGGAAGTTTATAGCAATACAATCCTACCTCAAGAAACAAGAAAAACATTGAATACATAAGATCATTTTACACCTAAAACAACTGGAAAAAGAAGAACAAAAAAAAAATTTAATAGAAGGAAAGAAATCATAAAATCCGAGCAGAAATAAATGAAAAAGAAATGAAAGAAGCAATATTAAAGATTACTAAAACTGACAGCTGGTTCTTTGAGAAGATAAACAAAAATTGACAAATCTTTAGCCAGATGCATCAAGAAAAAAAGTCAAAAGAAACAAATCAACAAAACTGGAAATGAAAAAGCAGAGGTTGCAACAGATAATGCAGAAATACAAAGGATTATAAGAGACTATTATGAACAAGTATATGGCAGTACAATGGATAACCTGGAAGAAATGCACAGCTTCTTAGAAAAGTTCAATCTTCCAAGACTGAACCAGGAAGAGCTAGAAATTATGAATAACCCAGTTACAAGAAATTAAATTGAAGCTGTGATAAAAAAAAATCTCGCCAAAAACAAAAGCCAAGGACCAGATGGCTTCAGAGGAGAACTATATCAAACATTCAGAGAAGAGCTAATGCCTATCCTTCTAAAACTCTTTCCAAAAAATGGAAGAAGAAGGAACACTTCAAAACTCATTTTATTAGGCCACCATCACCCTGATACCAAAACAAAAGACAACACAAAAAAGAAAACTACAGGCCAATATCACTGATGAACATAGATGAAAAAAGATCCTCAACACAATTTTAGAAAACGGAATTCAGCAACACATCAAAAAACTCATACAACATAATGACGTTGAGTTTATTCCAGGAATTCAAGGATTCTTCAATAAATGCAAACCAAACGATATGATACACCATATTAACAAATTGAAAGATAAGAAAAACATATGATAATCTTAATAGATGTAGAAAAAGCCTTTGACAAAATTCAGCACCCATTTATGATTAAAACTCTTCAAAAAATGGGCATAGAAGAAACCTACTTCAACATAGTACAGGCCATATATGATAAACCTAAAGCAAACATTATTCTAAATGGTGAAAAACTGAAAGCATTCCCCCTAAGATCAGGAACAAGACTAGGGTGTCCACTTTCACCACTATTATTCAATGCAGTCTGGAAATCCTAGCTACATCAATCAGAGAAGAAAAAGAAATAAAGGAATCCAGATTGGAAAAGAAGTTAAGCTCTCATTGTTTGCAGATGCCATGATACTGTTGATAGAAAACCCACAAATATTATCACAAAATTATTAGAGCTAATCAGGGAATTTAGAAAAGTTACAGGATACAAATCAAGACACAGAAATCACTTGCATTTCTATATAGTAACAATGAAAACTCAGAAAGTGAAATTAAGGAATCAATCAAATTCACCATTGCAACAAAAATAATTAAATATCTAGGAATAAACTTACCTAAGGAGATAAAAAGAACTGTACTCAGAAAATTATAAGACAGTAATGAAAAATCAAACATGACATAAACAGAAGAGAGATAGTCCATGTTCCTCAGTAGAAAGAATCAATATTGTGAAAATGACTACAATATCAAATGCAATCTACAGATTCAATGTGATCCCTATTAAATTACCAATAACATTTTTCACAGAACTAGAACAAAAAATTTCACAATTTATATGGAAACACAAAAGACATCGAATACAAGAATCAGTCTTGAGAAAGACTATTGGAGCTGGAGGAATCAACCTTCCTGACTTCAGATTATGCTACAAAGCTACAGCCATCAAGACAGTATGGTACTGGCACAAAAACAGAAATATAGACCAATGGAACAAGATAGAAAACCCAGAAATAAACTCATGCACATTTGGGTAACTTATTTTTGACAAAGGAGGCAAAAATATACAATGGGGAAAAGACAGCCTCTTCAATAAATGGTGTTGGGAAAACTGGACAGCTACATGTAAAAGAAGGAAATTAGAACATTTCCTAGCACCATTCAGTTCAGTTCAGTCTCTCAGTTCTGTCAGACTCTTAGCGACCCCATGAACTGCAGCATGCCAGGGCTCCCTGTCCATCACCAACTCCCGGAGTCCAACCAACCCATGCCCATTGTGTCAGTGATGCTATCCAACCATTTCATCTTCTTTTGTCCCCTTCTCCTGCTGCCCTCAATTACTCCCAGCACCAGGGTCTTTTCAAATGAGTCAGCTTTTCGCATCAGGTGGCCAAAGTATTGGAGTTTCAGCTTCAACATCAGTCCTTCCAATAAACGCCCAGGACTGATTTCCCTTAGGATGGACTGGTTGAATCTCCTTGCAGTCCAGGGGACTCTCAAGAGTCTTCTCCAACAACACAGTTCAAAATCATCGATTCTTAGGTGCTCAGCTTTCTTCATAGTCCAACTCTCACATCTATTCATGAATACTGGAAAAAACATAGCCTTTACTAGACGGACCTTTGTTGGCAAAGTAATGTCTCTACTTTTTAATATGCTGTCTAGGTTGGTCATAACTTTCCTTCCAAGGAGCAAGCATATTTTAATTTCATGGCTGAAATCATCATCTGTAGTGACTTTTGGAGTCTAGAAAAATAAATTCAGCCACTGTTCCCACTGTTTACCCATCTATTTGCCATGAAGTGATGGCACCTAACACCATACACAAAGATAAACTCAAAATGCATTAAAGACATAACCGATCTATATTTCTGTCTTTGTGCCAGTGCCATACTGTCTTGATGACTGTGGCTTTGTAGTAGAGCCTGAAGTCAGGCAGGTTGATTCCTCCAGTTCCATTCTTCTTTATCAATATTGCTGTGGCTATTCGAGGTTTTTTGTATTTCCCTATAAATTGTGAAATTATTTGTTCTATCTCTGTGAAAAATACTGTTGGTAGCTTTATAGGGATTGCGTTGAATCTATAGATTGCTTTGGGTAGTATACTCATTGTCACTATATTGATTCTTCCGATCCATGAACATGGTATATTTCTCCATCTATTAGTGTCCTCTTTGATTTCTTTCATCAGTGTTTTAGAGTTTTCTATACATAGGTCTTTAGTTTGTTTAGGTAGATATATTCCTAAGTATTTTATTCTTTTCATTGCAATCGTGAATGGAATTGTTTCCTTAATTTCTCTTTCTATTTTCTCATTATTAGTGTATAGGAATGCAAGGGATTTCTGTGTGTCAATTTATCCTAAAACTTTACCATATTCATTGATTAGCTCTAGTAATTTTCTGGTGGAGTCTTTCGGGTTTGCTATGTAGAGGATCATGTCATCTGCAAACAGTGAGACTTTTACTTCTTCTTTTCCAATTTGGATTGCTTTTATTTCTTTTTCTGCTCTGATTGCTGTGGCCAAAATTTCCAAAATTATGTTGAATAGTATTGGTGACAGTGGGCACCCTTGTCTTGTTCCTGAATTTAGGGCAAAAAAAAAAAAAAAAAAAGAGCCAAAGAACTAAATAGACATTTCTCTAAAGAAGACATACAGATGGCTAACAAACACATGAAAAGATGCTCAACATCACTCATTATCAGATAAATGCAAATCAAAACCACAATGAGGTACCATTTCATGCCAGTCAGAATGGCTGTGATCCAAAAGTCTACAAGCAATAAAGGCTGGAGAGGATGTGGAGAAAAGGGAACCCTCTTACACTGTTGGTAGGAATGCAAACTAGTACAGCCACTATGGAGAACAGTGTGGAGATTCCTTAAAAAACTGGAAATAGAACTGCCATATGACCCAGGAATACCAATGCTGGGCATACACACCGAGGAATCCAGAACTGAAAGAGACACGTGTACCCCAATGTTCATCGCAGCACTGTTTATAATAGCCAGGACATAGAAGCAACCTAGATGTTCATCATCAGATGAATGGATAAGAAACCTGTAGTACATATACACAATGGAGTGTTATTCAGCCATTAAAAAGAATACATGTGAATCAGTTCTAATGAGATGGATAAAACTGAAGCCTATTATACAGAGTGAAGTAAGCCAGAAATAAAAATACCAGTACAGTATACTAACACATATATATGGAATTTAGAAAGATGGTAACGACAACCCTGTATGTGAGACAGCACAAGAGACACAGATGTATAGAACAGTTTTTTGGACTCTGTGGGAGAGGGAGGGGGGAATGATTTGGGAGAATGGCATTAAAACATGCATAATAACATGTAAGAAACGAATCACCAGTCCAGGTTCGATGCAGGATACAGGAAGCTTGGGGCTGGTGCACTGGGATGACCCAGAGGGATGGTATGGGAAGGGAGGTGGGAGAGGTGTTCAGGATGGTGAACATGTGTACACCTGTGGTAGATGCATGTTGATGTATGGCAAAACCAATACAATATTGTAAACTAAAAAAATTATTAATTAAAAAAATAAAGACATAACCGAAAGACCAGAAACTATAAAACTCTTAGAGGAAAACATAGGCATAACACTCAATGACATAAATCAAAGCAAGATCCTCTATGACTCACGTCCTAGAGTAATGGAAATAAAAGTAAACAAGTGGGAGGTGATTAAACTTAAATCCTTTTTGCACAGCAATGGAAACTATAAGCAAGGTGAAAAGACAACCCTCAGAATGGGAGAAAATAATAGCAAATGAAACAACTGACAAAGGATTAATTTTCAAAATATAAAACCAGCTCATAAAACTCAATGCCAGAAAATCAAATAACCCAGTCAAAAATTGGGAAAAGACCTAAACAGGCATTTCTACAAAGAAAACATACAGATGGCTAACAAACATGAAGAGACGCTAATCATCACTCATTATTAGAGAAACACAAATCAAAACTACAATGAGATATCATCTCAAACCGGTCAGAATGGCCATCATCAAAAAACTACAAACAATAAATGCTGGAAAAAGTGTGAAGAAAAGGGAACGTTCTTGCACTGTTGGTGGAATGTAAATTGATACAGCCACTATGGACGATAGTATGGAGATTCCTTAAAGAACTGGGAATAAAACCACCATATGACCTAGCATTCCCACTCCTAGGCATATACCCTGAAAAAAACAAAATTGAAAAAGACACATGTACCCCATTTCCTCACTGCAGCACTATTTACAATAGCTAGAACATATAGGAAACATAGATGCCCTTCAACAGATGAATGGATCAATAACTTGTGGTACATATACACAGTGGAATATTACTCAGCCATATAATGGAAAATATTTGAGTCAGTTCTGATGAAGTGGATGAACCTATAATCTATTATACAGAGTGAAGTGAGTCAGAAAGAGAAAGAAAAATATCATATTCTAATATATATATATATATATATATATATAATCTAGGAGAATGGCTCTAAAGAACTTATTAACAGGGCTGCAGTGGAGAAACAGACATAGAAAACAGACTTAGGGACATGGGGACAGGGGAGGAGAGCATGAGATGTATGGCAAGAGTAACATGAAACTTACATAACCATATGTAAAATAGGTAGCCACAAACTAGAGGGGCAGGATGGGGAGGGAGATGGGAAGGAGGTCCATAAAGGAGGGGATATATGTATACCTATAGCTGATTCATGCTAAGGTTTGACAGAAAACAACAGAATTCTGTAAAGCAATTATGCTTCAATTAAAAAATAAGTTTTAAAAAAAGAAAAAAAAAACACTGATAAAATTATACTCAGTGATGAAAGACTGAATGCCTCCTCCCTAATTCTGGAAAGAAAGACAAGAGTTTCCACTCTCACCACTTCTACTCAACATTTCATTGGATGTTCTACGCAAAGGAATTAGGTAAGAAAAAGAAAAGGCATGTAGATTGGAAAACAAAGCAATAAAACTATTTTCAGATATCATGATTTTATACATAGAAGATTTTAAAGCATCTACAGAAAAACCATAGAGCTAATAGTCAAGTTTAACAAGGTTGACGAATACAAATTAAATATTGAGAAATAAAATGTATTTCTATACAGTAGCAATGAACAATTCAAAATTGAAATTAAAATGATTTCATGTACAACTGAAATTAAAACATTAAAAGTAAATATGAATAAACTAAGCAAAAGAAGTACAAAACTATGCTCTTAAAACTACAAAACATTACTGAAGAAATTAAAGAGAACTTATAATAAATAGAAACAGACTCTTGAGAGTCCCTTGGACTGCAAGGAGATCCAACCAGTCCATCCTAAAGAAAATCAGTTAACTTTTCACTGGAAGGATTGAGGTTGAAGCTGAAACTCCAATACTTTGGCCACTTGATGCGAAGAACTAACTCATTTGAAAAGATCCTGATGGTAACAATAACCCGGTGTACGAGACAGCAAAAGAGACACTGATGTATAGATCAGTCTTATGGACTCTGTGGGAGAGGGAGAGGGAGAGGGTGGGAAGATTTGGGAGAATGACATTGAAACATGTAAAATATCATGTAAGAAACGAGTTGCCAGTCCAGGTTAGATACACGATACTGGATGCTTGGGGCTGGTGCACTGGGACGACCCAGAGGGATGGTATGGGGAGGGAGGAGGGAGGAGGGTTCAGGATGGGGAACACATGTATACCTGTGGCAGATTCATTTTGATATTTTGCAAAACTAATACAATTATGTAAAGTTTAAAAATAAAATAAAATTTAAAAAAAAAAAGAAAAAAAAAGAAAAGATCCTGATGTTGGGAAAAATTGGAGGCGGGAGGAGAAGGGGATGACAGAGGATGAGATGGTTGGATTGCATCACTGACTCAATGGACACAAGTTTGAGTAAACTCCAGGAGTTGGTGATGGACAGGGAGGCCTGGTGTTCTGCAGTCAACACGGTCACAAAGAGTCAGACAAAACTGAGTGACTGAACTGAACTGAAAATATTAATATTTTTATGATGACAATATACCTCATACTGGTCTACAAATTCATCATCCTCCCTATAGAAATTCCTATTGACTTTTTAATAGAAATTTATCATGAAGTTCTTATGGAAATATAAGGGACATATAATTTACAAAATATAATCTTTAAAAAAAATAAAGGGAAAAAATTAGAAAACTCATATTCACAAATTTCAAACTTACCCTAAGTTTACAGTAAGCAAGACATTGTAATACTGGCATGATGATAGACATATTAGTCATGGAACAGAATTGAAGGTCCAGAAATAAGCCTTTAACTTTGATGGTCATGTCTTTTTTTGACAAGGGTGCCAACTCAACAGGGGAAACAATAATATTTTCAATAAATTATGCTGGGACATTTTGATACCCACCTGCAAAAGAATAAAAGTGATTCCCTGACTAATACCAAACACAAAGTTAACAGAGATCATAGGTTCAAGTGTGAGAGCTAAAATTATAACCTTCCTAGGTCAAATAACTAGGAATATATCTTTAAGTATTATAGTTCAACTTTCAAGGATCAAATGACAGGAGTATATCTTTGAAAAGTGTCCTTTGGTTTTAGCAAAGAATTCTTAGATATGACAAGAAAAGCTTATGTGGCAAAAGAAAAATAGATAAATTGAACTTCATCAAAATTAAAAAAACTTTTTTCATCAATAATATAGAGATATTAATAATACAGAGATGTCAATAATACTGGGACTCTTGAGATCTCTGCAAGGAGATCAAACCTGTCAATCCTAAAAGAAATCAGTCCTGAATATGCATTGGACAGACTGATGCTGAAGCTGAAAATCCATTATTTGGCTACCTGATGCAAAGAACTGACTCATTGTAAAAGACCCTGATACTTGGAAAGATTAAAAGCAGGAACAGAAGGGGATGACAGAGGATGAGATGGTTGGATGGCATTGCTGCCTCAATGGACATGAGTTTGAGTAAGCTCCAGGAGTTGATGATGGACAGGGAAGCCTGGCATACTGCAGTCCATGGGACAACAAAAAGTCAGGCAAGACTGAGAGACTGAAATAAATCTGAACAAGAGGGAGAAAACACACTTTTAACAAACAGGGAGAGACAGAAACTACAGAGGTTTGTGGAACTATGACAAAAGATTCAACATTTGTATAACTGGAGTCTCAAAAAGAGAGGAGAAAAAAAGTAAGGTTTAAAAACCACTCAAAGAAATAAGTCCAAAAGCTTCTCAAATGTTGAAAGACATGCATGTACAGATTCAAGAAGCTGAACAAATCCCAAAGAGAATATATTCAAAGAAATCTTCCAAGATACATCATAGTCAAACTTCTAAAACTAAAGACAGAAAAAATCATGAAAGTAATCAACCATTATATATAAAAGGAAAAGCAATTCAAACAGCAATGGATTTCCCATCAGAAATCATGGCAGCCAGAAGGAAATGAAATAATATTTTTCAAGTGCTGAAAGTATTAATAATAATCAACTCTGAAATATGTGAAAATATCCTTCAGGAATGAAGAGGAAATGAAAATATTTTCTGACGAAATCAAACAAGGAAAATTTGTTATTAGCCAACTTAACATTAGGTGAAGTGAAGCAAAAGTTGCTCATTCTTGTCCATCTTTTTGTGACCCCATGGACTATACACTCCATGGAATTCTCCAGGCCAGAATATTAGAATGAGTAGCTCTTCCCTTCTCCAGGGAATCTTCCCAACACAGAGATCGAATCCAGGTCTCCTGCACTGCAGGCAGATTCTTTACCAGCTGGGCTACAAGGGAAGCCCAATAAATGAATGGCTAAATAAAACTGTCTAAACAGAAAGTGAATAAGAGAATGAAATCTTGAACATAAAAAAGAAATAAAAAATAACAATGGACTCTGTGGGAGAGGGAGAGGGTGGGAAGATTTGGGAGAATGACATTGAAACATGTAAAATATCATGTAAGAAACGAGTTGCCAGTCCAGGTTCGATGCACGATACTGGATGCTTGGGGCTAGTGCACTGGGACGACCCAGAGGGATGGTATGGGGAGGGAGGAGGGAGGAGGGTTCAGGATGGGGAACACATGTATACCTGTGGTGGATTCATTTTGATATTTGGCAAAACTAATACAATTATGTAAAATTTAAAAATAAAATAAAATTTAAAAAAAAATGAGCACTTTGCTGTTAAGTGAATTTTTCTATAAATAAATATCAATTAGATCCAAAAAAAAAAATATAACAATGGGAAGGCAAAAAAATGAGTAAATATTTATGAAACACTTTGAATTGAGTGAAAATAAAATTACAAGACATCAAAATTAGTAGAACATAGATAAACTAGTATGGAAAGAAATTTTATAACATTAAATGTTTATATTAGAAAAGAGAAAGTGTATAAAATAAGTCATCTAAGCTCTCACTTTAAGAAACTAGAAAAAGGTAGCGTTAAATAAAAACAAATCAAGCAGAAAAGGCACTAATAAAGGTAAGAGCAGAAATAAATGAAATTGTAAGCAAAGGAACAATTAAAAAAAAAAAGCAAATAAACAAAAGCAGATTTTTTAAAAGAGCAATAAATTTTGGAAATGTCTAGCTGGAATGACAAGTATAGAAGAGAAGTCACAAATTACCATTATCTGTATTTCAGAAATATCAAAAGGATAAAAATGAATACTACAAAAAATATTATACACATAAATTCCTCAAGTTAGATTAAATGCTCAAATTCTTTAAAAACCACAGATAGCCATAACTTGTATAATAGAAAAACTAACCTAAGTATTGCTATAACTGTTAAAGAAATTAAAACCTGAATTTTTAAATATCTCTAAAATAAAATTTTTGCATTCAAATAGTTTCATTGAATAATTCCACAAAGCATTAGCACAAAGAGAATTGACACCAACTCTACAATTCTACAAAGAGAATTGGCACCAACTCTACAAAATTTTTTCCAAGAAATAGAAAAAAAAAAAAAAAAAACACACCTTTCCAATGCATTTTATGAGACAAGTATTACTATGTCTCTAAATACAAAACCATTGCCCAGAATAGACTACAGGCCAATCCCTCAAGAATATAGATGCAAAACTGCAAGTAAAATATTAGCTAACCAAATCTAACAATATATACAAATAATTATATACTATAACCAACTATAGGGAAAGAACAAATTATCCAAGATGGTGTGTTCATGTTCTCTCACCCCACAGCCTCTAGCTCTTGCCCCACGTTTTGTAAATAATGATTATGTAACAGCTGAGATCTTTTATAGCACTGTGCATGTGGGTCATGAGGTACTCACTTGCTCATGGGTTGTGTGCCATAGGGATTTATGAGCTCCACCTAGAATGCAGTGGAATTACTGCTGTGTCATGGCTGTGTTGGTGGGGTCAGCCACGAGAGGAGAGATTTATGGTAGGGCTGCTGCATCAGCTAGGAGAGAATGCTATTATGGCTGCTGTGCCAGCCAGGAGAAAATAAACGTGTCTGCAGTTCCTGTCGCTCTTCCTCTTGTTATCTTCTTCCAGCCTCTTAGCTCACGCCTTTCCTGCCCTGGGTTCAATGAATGGTGTGCATAGTGTGAACAGCAAAACAAGTGGCACTGTGAGCAGTATGAAAAACAATACACCAAGTGTGATTTATTCCAGGTATGCGAGGTTGGTATAACATTGGAAAAATAATCAATCTACTTTACTTCATCAATAGACTAATTTTTTTTTTAAACGCATACTATCCTATAAACATATGCAGAAAATACATTTGACAAAATGCAGTACCCATGCATGAAACAAAATCAACTAGTTAACAACAGAACTAAATTACCTCAACTAGATAAAGTGTATCTACAAAGAAATCAACAGATAATATCATACATGATGTTGAAAAACTGAATGTTTTCCTACCATAATCAGGAAGAAATGAAGGATGTCCACATTCATCACTATTATTCAGTGTAGTAATAAAAGTCTTGGCCAATACAATAAGGTAAGAAAAAGAAATAAAATTTCCATAAATCAAAAAAGCAGAAAAAAATTGTTTTCATTTGCGGATGGCATAGCGTGATTGCATATGTAGAAAATCTCAAGGGTTAAAACCATCCAAAAACCTTTTATAGATAATAAGTGAGGTTAAGTAAGGTGGCAGTATGCAAGACCAGTATGTAAAAATCAGCAGTATTTTGATATATTAAGAAAGCTGTAGTGTGAAAGCTGAGTTTGAGAATACAAAACCACTTATAGTCAAATGAACAATTTGTAATTATACAAATAATGAAATAGGTAGAAATTTAACAAATCTTGTACAGAACTTGTATGCTAAAAGCTAAATTAGCTGAAGAAAGAAATCAAAGAAAACCTAAATAAATGGAAAGGCATACTGTACTCATGTATTGGAAGACTCAAAATAGTAAAGATGTACCTTTACCAAAGTAATCTGTAGTTTTAATGTAATTCCTACCAAAACCCCAGCAAGGATTTGTACAGATACATGCTATATTTTATAAGATACATGGAAAAGGCACAGTCTCTAGAACAGCCATGAAAATCTTAGAAGAAAAAAAAGAAGATTAAAGTAGAAAAAGCATTTCTGTAAGTTATTAAAACTTACTATGGAGCTTC
Organism: Bos grunniens; assembly: GCF_055505025.1. Classification (NCBI taxonomy): domain Eukaryota; kingdom Metazoa; phylum Chordata; class Mammalia; order Artiodactyla; family Bovidae; genus Bos; species Bos grunniens. Next base: position 77,938,313 of record NC_141194.1, on the reverse strand, counting down.
AATAATCAAGAGTGTGGTACTGGTAGAAGGACAGATACATAGATAAATAAAACTGAAGAGAGAAAAAGTCCTGAATAAGTAAAGATTACTGATTTTTGATAGAAAGTAACAAAACAATCCTTCACAGATCCTTCACAGATCACTGCCTTGTGGTGAAAGGGCTTGAATAACTCAATGAAGCTATGAATCATGCCATGTAGGGCCACCCAAGATGAGTGGGTCATAGTGGAGAGTTCTGACAAAACGTGATTCACTGGAGGAGGGAATGCCAAATCATCCCAGTGTACTTGCTGTGAGAACCCCATGAACTTTATAAAAAGACAAAAAGATATGACACTGAAAGATGAGTTCCCCAGGTGGGAAGGTGTCCAATATGCAATTGAGGAAAAGCAGAGGACAACTACCAATAGCCCCCAAAAGACTGAAGCAGCAGGGCCAAATCAGAAATGACACTCAGTTGTGGACATGTCTGGTGATGAAAGTAAAATCCAATGCTGCAAAGAACAGTATTGCATAAGAACCTGGAATGTTAGGTCCATGAATCAAGATAAATTGGACATGATCAAGAGGGAGATGGTAAGAGTAAACATCAACATCTTGGGAATCAGTGAACTAAAATGGACGAGAATACATGAATTTAGTTCAGATGACCATTATTTCAATAACTGCGGGCAAGAATCCCATAGAAGAAATCAAGTAGCCCTTATAATAAACCAAAAAGATTTGAAATCAATACTTGGATGCAACTTCAAAAACGACAGAATTATCTCTGTTTTCAACACAAGCCATTCAACATCAGAGTAATTCAAGTCTATGTCCCTACAACCAATGCCTAAGAAGCCGAAGTTGATCAGTTCTATGAAGACCTAGAAAACCTCCCAGAACTAACAAAAAAAGATGTTATATTTATTATTGGAGATTGGAAAGCAAGAGTAGGAAGTTAAGAGATACCTGAAGTAACAGACAAGTTTGGCCCTGGAGTAGAAAATGAAGCAGGGCAAAGGCTAACTGAATTCATCCAAGAGAATGCACTGGTCATAACAAACACCCTTTTCCAACAACACAAGTGATCACTTTACACATTGACATAACCAAATGGTCAATACCAAAACCGAATTGATTACATTCTTTGTAGCCAAAGATGGAGAAGCTGTATACAGTCAGCAGAAACAAGACCTGGAGCTGACTGTGGCTCAGATCATCAGCTTCTCATGGCAAAATTTAGGCTTAAACTAAAGAAAGTGGGGAAAACCACTAGACCAGTCAGGTATGACTTCAGTCAAAGCCCCTATGAATATGCAGTTGAGGTGATGAATAGATTCAAGGGATTAGATCTAGTTAACATTGTGCCTGAATAACTATGAACAGAAGTCTGTAATATTATACAGGAGGCTGTGAACAAAGCCATCCCAAAGGAAAAAAAAAAAAAAAAAGCAAGAAGGCAAAGCGGTTATCTGAGGAGGCATTACAAATAGCTGAAGAAAGAAAAGTAGCAAAAAACAAGGGAAAAGGGGAAAGGTACATCCAAATAAATGCAGAGTTCCAAAAAATAGCAAGGAGAGACAAGAAGGCCTTCTTCAATGAACAATGCATAAAAAAAGAGGAAAACAAAAGCAGGGAAAATCTAGACATCTCTTAAGTGAAATTGGAAATATCAAAATAACATTTCACCCAAAGATGTGTACAATAAAGGACAGAAATGATAGAGACCTAGTAGAAGCAGAATAGGTGAAGATGAGATGGAAATAATACACAGAAGAATTGTACAAAAAAAAAAAAAAACTTAATCAACTGGCTAACCATGATGATGTGATCAGTCACCCAGAGTCAGGCATTCTGGATTGTGAAGTCAAGTGGGCCTTAGGAAGCACAGCTGTTGATAAAGCTAGCGGATGTGATGGGATTCCAGTAGACCTATTAAAAAGCCCAAAAGACAAAGCTGTCAAAGTGTTTCATTCACTATGTCAGCAAATCTGGAAGGCCCAGTAGTGGCCACAGTATTGGAAAAGGTCAATTCTTATCCCAATTTCCAAGAACAGAAGTACTAAAGAATGCTTAAACCATCAGACAATTACACTCATCTCCCGTGCTAGTAAGGTCATGCTTAAAATCTTGCAGCTGGGCTTCAGCATTACTCAAACCAAGAATTTCCAGATGTCCAAGCTGGGTTTGTAAAAGGCAGAGAAACCAGAGATCAAATTGCCAACACTCACTGGATCATAGAGAAAGCAAAGGAAGTCCAGAAAAAAACATCTACCTCGGTTTTATCAACAATGCTAAAGCTCTTGATTGTGTGTATCATAACAAACTGTGGAAAGTTCTAAAGAGATGGGAATACCAGACCATCTTACCTGTCTCCTGAGAAATCTGTATTCGGGTCAAGAAGCAACAGTTAGTACCTTGTATGGAACAACTGATTTGTTCAGGTATTGAGAAAGGAGTAGGACAGGGCTGTATGTTGTCACTGTGTTTATTTAACTTATAGGCTGAGCACATCATGGGAAATGCTAGGGTGGATGAGTTACAAGTTGGAATCAAGATAGGCAGGTGAAATACCAATGACTTCAGATATCCAGATGATGATACCAGTCTAATGGCAGAAAGTGAAGAGGAAATAAAGAACCCCTTGATGAGGGTGAAAGAGTAGAGTGAAAAAGCTGGCTTATAAATATTTAAAAAAATAATAATAAGATCATGGCATCTGGTCCCATTTTTTTCAAGGGAAACAGAAGGGGGAAATGTGGAAACAGTGGCAGATTTTCTATTCTTGGGCTCAAAAATCACTGAAGATGGTGACTGCAGCCATGAAATCAGAAGACGATTACTTCTTGTCAGGAAAGCTATGAAAAACCTACACAGTGTGTTGAAAAGCAGAGACATTACTCTGCTGACAAAGGCTTGTATGGTCAAGGCTATGGTCTCCCAGTGGTCACGTATGGTTTGGACTGTTGGTCCATAAAGAGGGTAGAGTATGAAAGAATTGATGCCTTTGAACTGTCATGCTGGAGAAGACTCCTGCGAGTCTCTTGGACAACAAAGAGATCAAATCAGTCAATCTTAAGGGGAATCAACTCTGAATACTCGATGGAAGGACTGATGCTGAAGCTCCAGTATTTTGGTCACCTGATTCAAACAGCTGACTCATTGGAAAAGTCCCTGATGCTGGGAAAGATTGAGGGCAGAAGGAGAAGAGGGCATCAGAGGATGAGATGGCTGGTTGGCATCACCAATGTAATGGACATGAACTTGGGCAAACTCCAAGATGGTGAGAGACAGGGAGGCCTGGCATACTGTAGTCCATGGAGTCGCAGAGAGTTAGACATGACTGGGTGACTAAACAACAACAAAAAATTCAATACAGAAGAATAGCCTTTTCAACAAATGGTACTGGAGTAGAAAAACAGAAAGAACCTTGACTTGAGATCATGATCATAAATGTAAAAGGTAAACCATAAAAGATAGAAGAGAAAACACAGGAGAAAATCTTCAGGACCTAGGTAAGGTGAAGTGATTTTAGACTTAACAGGAAAATTACCATAAAAGAAAAAAATCAGAAATTGAACTTTATCAAAATTAAAAACATTTGTTCTGCATGTGACTCTTTTAACAGGTCATACAAGACTCTTTTAACAGGTCATACAAATAAGATACAGAGTGGGAAAATATTTTCAAACGATATATTTGACAAAGGACTTGTAAGTAGATATATAAAGAGCTTTTAAAATTCAACAATATGAAAACAAACAAATGAATTATAAAACAAGGAAAAGACATGCAGACAGACATTTCATCAAAATTGATATATTACAAACAAGAGGTTCAAAATAACTAGTCACTAGAGAAATGAAAATTAAAACTGCAATGAGACAGAAGAATGGATAAGTGAGCTAGATGATAGAATGGTGGAAATAACTGCCAATGAGCAGAATAAAAAAGAAAAGAATGAAAAGAAATGAGGACAGGTTCAGAGACCTCTGGGACAATGTTAAGTATACGAACATTCAAATTATAGGGGTCCCAGAAAAATAGGAAAAAAAGAAAAGGTCTGAGAAAGTATTTGAAGAGATTGGAGTTGAAAACTTCCATTATATGGAAAAGGAAATAGTCACCCAAACTCAGGAAGCACAGAGAGTCCCATCCAGGAGAAACACCTGGTGAAACATGCTGAGACACATATTAATCAAAATTTAAAAAAAAATAGACACAAACAAAACTATTAAAAGTAGCAAAAGAAACAAATACCATATAAAGGAATCCCCCCTGATTTTTTCAGCAGAAACTCTGAAGGCCAGAAGGGAGTGGCAGGATATGTTTAAAGTGATGAAAGGGAAAAACCTACAGCCAAGATTACTCTAACCAGCAACGATCTCTCTCAAATCTATTTGACAGAGAATTCAAAAGTTTTACAGACAACTATAAGCTAACAGAACTCAGCACTCCCAAACCAGCTTTAGAAAAAATGCTAGATAAAATTCTTTAGGTGAAAAACACAAGAGATAAGAACAACAAAAACAAATCCAAAACAATGAAGAAAATTAAGAAAAAATGAAGAATAATGAAGAAAAACATATCAATAATTACCTTAAATGTAAATAGACTAAATGTTCTAACCTAAAAACACATACTCGCTTAACGGATACAAAAATAAGACCCATGTACATGCTATCTACAAGAGACCTGTTTCAGAACTAAGGACACACATAGACTGAAAGTGAGGGGATGTAAAAAAGATATTCCATGCAAATGGAAATCAATATAAATCTGGAGTAGCAATAGTCATATCAGACAAAATAGAATTTAAAATAAAGGCTGTTAGAAGAGATAAGAAAGGACACTACATAATGATCAAGGAATCAATCTAAAAAGAAGATATAACAAGCACAATTATTTATGCACCCAACACTGAAGCACCTCAAAACAAAGCAAATGCTAACAGCCATAGAAAGGGAAATCAACAGTAACACAATAATAGTGGGGACTATAATATCCCACATATTATAGTGTCCATAGTATACTGTCCATATATCAATGGACAGATCATCCAGACAAAAAATTAGGGAAGAAACACAAGCCTTCACTGACAAATTAGACAGATTTAATTGATATTTATAGGACAGTCTATCCTAAAGCAGCAGAATGCATTTTCTTCTCAAGTGCACATGGCACATTCTCCAAAATAGATCACGTCTTGGGTTACAAATCAAGCCTCAGAAAATTTAAGAAAATTGAAATCATATTAAACATCCTTTGTGATCACAATACTACAAGATTAGAAATCAATTACAGGAAAAAATAAACTGTAAGAAACACAAACACAAATGGAGTTTACACAATATGATACTAAATAACCAAGAGATCACTGAAGGAATCAAAGAGTAATTCAAAAATGCCTAGAACCAAATGAAAACAAAAAATACATGACCCAAATCCTATGAGATGAAGCAAAAGCAGTGTAAGAGGGACGTTTATAGCAATATAGTATTTTTTCTTAAATATCTCAAATAAACAGCCTAATATTACACCTAAAACAACTAGATAAAGAATAACATACAAAACTCAAACTTACTAGAAGGAAAGAAATCATAAAGACTGGAGCAGAAAAAGTGAAATAGAGATGAAGAAAACAATAGCAAAGATCAATTAAACTAAAAGCTGGTTCTTTGAGAAAATAAACACAATTCATAAACTCATCAAGAAAAAAGCGAGAGGACTCAAATCTATAAAATTTAAAATGAAAAAGGAGAAGTTACAACTAATGCCATAGAAATACAAAGGGTCATAAGAGACTTCAACAAGCAAGTATATGCCAATAAAATGGACAACCTGGAAGAAATGAACAACTTCTTAGAAAATACAACCATTCAAGACTGAACCAGGAAGAAATAGAAAATATGAACAAATCAAAGTCAAGTAATGAAATTGAGACTGGGATTAAAAATCTTCCAAGAAACAAAAGGTCAGGAACAGATGGCTTCAGTTGACTTCTATCAAATATCTAAAGAAGAGTTAATGCCTATCCTCAAACTCTTCCTAAAAGTTGCAGAGGGAGGAATAATCCAAAGCTCATTCTACAAGGCCAATGTCATTGTGATAACAAAGTCAGACCAATATATCACAAAAATAAGAAAACTCCAGACCAATATCACTGACGAACATAGATGCAAAAATACTAACAAGATATTAGCAAGCAGAATCCAGCAACACATTGAAAAGATCATACACCATGATCAAGTTGAATTTATCCCAAGCATGCAAGATTTCTTCAGTATATGCAAATCAACCAATGCGATATAACATATTAACAAATTGAAGAATAAAAACCATATGATCATCTCAACAGATACAGATAAAGCTTTTAACAAAATTCAACACATTTATGATAAAAACTCTCCAGAAAGTATGCATACAGGGAACCTACCTGAAATAATAAAGGCCATATATGACAAACTCACAGCAAACAATGTTCTCAATGGTGAAAAACTTAAAACACTTCCTCTAAGATCAGGAACAAAACAAGGATATCCACTCTCATCACTATGTTCATCATTGTTTTGGAAGTGTAACAAGAATAAAGAGTAAAGAGAGATGAAAAAGAAAGAAAAGGAATTCAACCTGGAAAACAAAAAACAAAACAAAACAAAAAAACAAAAAAAAAAAAAAGAAAAACTCTCACTTTTGAAGATGACATAATACTATACATAGAAAATTTGTAAGATGCCTCCAGAAAATTACTAGAGCTAATCAATGAATTTGGAATAACGACAGGATACAAAATTAATGCACAGAATTTACTTGCATTCCTATACACTAACAATGAAATATCAGAAAGAGAAATTAAGGAAACAAACTCATTTACCATTAAAAAAAAAAAAACGATTAAATACCTCAAAATAAGTCTACTTAAAGAGGTAAAATACTTCTACTTGAAAACCTATAAGATACTGATGAAAGAAATCAAAGATGACACAAACAGATGGAGAGACATGCCATACTGTTGGATTTCAAGAATCAATATTGTCAAAATGACTATACTACATAAAGCAATGTACATATTCAATGCAATCTCTTTTATATTACCAATGACATTTCTCACAGAACAACAACAAAAAAATCTTAAAATTTATTTGGAAACACAAATGACCCCAAATAGCCAAAGCATTCTTGGGAAAGAAAAATCGAGTGAAAGTGATCATGCTCCTTAACTTCAGACTATACTACAAAGCTGTAGTAATCAAGAAAATATGGCACTGGAACAAAAACAGAAGTATAAATCAATGGAACAAGGTAGAAAGCCCAGAGTACCCATGTACCTATGGTTATCCAATCTATGACAAAGGAGGCAGGGATATACAATGGAGAAAACAGTTTTTTTTTTTTTTTTTTCAAATAAATGTTGCTGGAAAACTGGACAATTACATGTAAAATAATAAATTTAGAACACTCCCTAATACTATATACAAAAATAAACTCAAAATGGATTAAAGACCGATATGGAAGGCTAGACACTATAAAACTCTTAGTGAAAAACATAGGCAGAAGACTCTTTGATATAAATTGCAGCAAGATCTTTTGTCCCCACCTGCTAGAGTAATGAAAATAAAAACAAAAATAAACAAATGGAACCTGATTAAACTTAAAAGATTTTGCACAGCAAAAGAAACCATAATCAAGATGAAAAGACAACCATCAGAATATGAGAAAGTATTTGCAAATGAAGCAACAGACAGTGAGTTAATCTCCAAAATATACAAACAGCTCATGCAGGTAAATATCAAGAAAACAAACAACCCAATCAAAAAATAGAAGACCTAAACAGACATTTTCCCAAATAAGACACAGAATTTGCCAACAAACACATGAAAAAAGTTCAATATCACCAACTATTAGAGAAATGCAAATCAAAGCTACAGTGAAGTATCACCTCACACCAGTCAGAATAGTCATCATCAAACTACCTACAAACAATAAATGCCAGAGAGGGTGTGGATAAAAAGAAACTCTCTTACACTGTTTTTGGTAATATAAATTCACTCAGCCACTATGGAGAACAATAGGAGGTTCCTTAAAAAACTAAACATAGAACTACCAAATGACCCAGCAGTCCCATTCCCGGGCATATTTCCACAGAAATCATAATTCAAAAAGGCACATCCACCTCATTGTTCGTTGCAGCATTCTACAATAGCCAGGACGTGGAAGTAACCTAAATGTCCGTCAACAGAGGAATGGATAAAGAAGATGTGGTACATATATACAATGGAATATTACTCAACAGTAAAGCAACAAAATTGTGCCCTTTGCTGAGATGTGGATGAACCTAGAGATGGTCATCCAGAGTGAAGTAAGTAAAAAAAAAAAAAAATGTTTTATATTAATGCATATACTCTAGAAAAATGATATAGATGATCTTATTTGCAAAGCAGAAATAGAGACACAGAAATAGAGAACAAACATTTGGCTACCAGAGTAGGAAAGGGTGTGGGATGTATTGGGAGGTTGGGATGAGAAATATATGTTACTATGTATACGTAGATAACTAATGAGAATAAACTGTATAGCACAGGAAACTCTACTTAATACTCTGTGGTGATTTAAATCAGAAGGAAACACAAGGAAGTGGCGATAGTTGTATATATGTGGCTGATTCACTATTCTGTATAGCAAATATTATCACAACAGTGTAAAACTCTATACTCCAATAAAAATGAATAATACCAATATAAGAGTAAAAAATGCAATGAGATATTGCTACACACACCTCTGAGCAGAGCTAATTTGTTTTTTACAAAAAGATACCACACAATGCTGATGAAGATGTGGAGAACTTGGACCAATCATATATTTCTAGTTGGAATATAAAAATGATCTGGCGACTCTGGGAGATAGTTTGGCATTTTGTTATAAAACTATACATACACATATCACATGACCCAGCTTTTGAGCATTTGTCCCAGAGAAATAAAGTTATATACATAAAAACCTGTACATAAGTTTTCCTAGAAGCTTTATTAATAACAGACAACTAGAAACAGCAAGATATTGTAAAATAAATGTTGGCAAATTCTGGTGCATGCATACCACGGGGTACTACACAGTAATAAACAAAACAAAACAGGAAAAATTACTGACACATCCAATAATCTGAATTAGTACCAAGGAAATTTTGCTAAGTGAAAAAATTGTCATTCTCCAAATGTCATATACTGTGTCATTCCAGTTTTAGAACATTCTTTCTGCTGCTGCTGCTGCTAAGTCACTTCAGTCGTGTCTCACTCTGTGAGACCCCATAGACGGCAGCCCACCAGGCTCCCCCGTCCCTGGGATTCTCCAGGCAGGAACACTGGAGTGGGTTGCCATTTCCTTCTCCAATGCAGGACAGTGAAAAGTGAAAGTGAAGTCGCTCAGTCGTGTCCGACTCTTAGCAACCCCATGGACTGTAGCCCACCAGGCTCCTCCATCCATGGGATTTTCCAGGTAAGAGTACTGGAGTGGGGCGTCATTCCCTTCTCCAGAACATTCTTAGGATGATGGAATTATAAACATGGAAAACAGTGGTTTTGTGGGGTTAGGGATAATAGAATGGGGAGGGAGACAATAAAATAATAGCAGGAGAGCTTTTTGAGGATGGCAACTGATTCGGTGGAGCCGCCCCAGGAGATGCACCTACAGTATCACCTCTTCCACTTCCCCATTGCAAACAATAAAGGCCATTTGTACCGTTTGTAAAAAAAAAAAAAGGATACATGCAGACATACACATCAGTGAATTCATGTAATATGGTGAACATTTTATTAAAGTCTGTGGACATACCTATATAAAGTTTCTGATTTCCACATTATGTTATAATTATGTAAGATTAAGCCATCAGGGGAAGTGGTTGAAGGGTACAAAAGATCTGTATGTACTCTTTTTGCAACTTATTTTGAGTCTATATTAACACGTTCATACTCAGTTGTGTTGAGTCTTTGCAATCTCATGGACTGTAGCCTGGCAAGCCCCTCTGTCTACAATTATTTCTAAATAAAAAGCTTAAAAATGAAAGTAATTCAGAGAAAATTTCCAGTAAAATATGTTCCTTGTTTCTCTAATTTCTATTTAGAATCACTTTGATAAAATCCAGTAGTAATGTGTGTATGTAAGAGTTGAACTATAAAGAAAGCTGAGTGCAGAAGTATTGATGATTTTGAACTGTGGTGTTGGAGAAGACTCTTGAGAGTCCCTTGGACCACAAAGATATCAGAGCTGTCAATCCTAAAGGAAATCCATCCTGACTATTCATTGGAAAGACTGATGCTGAAGCTAAAGCACCAATATTTTGGCTACCTGATGTGAAGAACTGATTCATTGGAAAAGATTCTGATGCTGGGAAAGATTGAAAGCAGGAGGAGAAGGGGAGACAGAAGATGAAACGGTTGGATGGTATCACTGACTCAATGGACATGAGTTTGAGCAAGCTCCAGGAGTTGGTGATGGAAAGGGAAGCCTGGCATGCTGTAGTCCATGGGGTTGCAAAGAGTCAGACACAACTGAACAACTGAACTGAACTGAGGATAAAATGCACAAAATTATATTATCCACTTTCCTTTAATGTATCTTAATGCCACTATAAATTTATTTGTAATGATGTTTGTATTTTAGTTGGTCAAATATAGTAGTCTCTCTTATTCAAAAAATATAATATCCATCAGATATATTATCCTATTTAGCCAGGGACATGATCATTTCCAAACACTTTCACAAAGAGACTTAGGATTTCTGCTCACAAAGAGACTTAGGATTTCTGCTAAGATGGCGGAGGAATAGGAAGGGGAGAACATCTTTGTCCCCACAAATTAATCAAAAGATCATTTTAACGCTGAGCAAATTCCACAAAACAATTTCTGAATGCTGGCAGAGGACACCAGGCACCCAGAAATGCAGCCCATTCTCTTTTAAAGGAGGTAGGACAAAATATAAATGATAAAAAGACGGAAAAAAAAATTTAGGGATGGAGACCTGTCTCAGGGAGGGAGTCATGAAGCAGGAGAAGTTTCCAAACACCAGGAAACCCTCTCACCAGCAGGTCTGTGGAGAGTTTCGGAATATCAGAGGGCAACATAACTGGGAGGGGAAAAAAAAGAAAAAAACCATAGATACAGGCCTAGCGGCAACTCCCATTGGAGAAGTATCCCAGATGCTCACGTCCACCTGCAGTGATCAGGGGCTGAACAGGAAGACACGGGCTGCATGCTTAGGGTAAGGACGGGGCCTGAATGCCCTGAGGACAATCTAAAGGAGCTAACATGAGCTAGCAATGCAAAGTGTGGGACAGCCAGGGAGAGAGAGAAACAAAAAAAGAGAGAGAGAGAGAACTTTCCCATGAAAAACTCTAACCTAAGGCACTGCCCGGCCTGATCACAGAACAAAGGGATGAGTGAATACCAGAGGAGAGCTAGCCCGCTGCGAGCTGGCCCCTCCCCCCACTGGAGGCAGAGAGGCAGGTGGGGGACAGCCAGAGCCAGAAGGCAAGGGGCAATCTCAACCCCAGAGATGGCATCCTCCACCAAATTGTGAGCAGACTTACAGCTGCTATCCAAATCTTCCTGGGACCGTGGATGGCTGACATACACCAGGAGGGTTGCAGTCAGAGATCAGCTCCCCAGAAGAGACACACAGCACACGTGAGATGGTGCTCTGGTGGCACAACCAGGAAACCAAAGGTTGGGACCAGGGAGGTGATAAGAGGCACCGCACACCTGGGACAGTGCAGTCTCCAAGCACATGATCTCCTGAGCTGCTTGGACCTGGGAAGGGCACAAAACACAGACCCAAATGAGTCTGTGCCTTTGTGAAGTACCAGAGAACCTGAAGCTGAGTGGCTTAGACCTGGGAACTGCACACAACCCAGGGCCCACATTAGACAGTTCCCCTGCAGAGCAACCTGGAGCATGAGCAGTGTAGACCGGGAAAGCACACATAGTGAGAGCACGGTCAAACTCAGTGTGGCCTAGACACTGCAAGCACTCGCCACACATGCCAGTGATATTTGTTTGCAGTGTTCCTCCTTCTGCACATCACAACTAAACAAGTGAACCTAAATAAGTGACCACCTTCACCCCCTTGTGTCAGGGTGGAAATTAGACATTGAAGAGACTTGCAAACAGAGGAAGCCAAAATAAGCAAAGAAGAGGGAACCGCTTTGGAAGTGACAGGTGCAACAGATTAAAACACTGTAGTTAGAACTGACTATATTGGAAGGAGCTTATAGACCTTGAGAAGAAGGATATGCTGGAACAAGGAATTATATGAAACTGAACTGACACCTCAAAGTCCTCAACAGCTCCAGGGAAATTCCTATATATATTTTACTACTATCATTTTTATTTATTTCATTTTTAAAAAATTTTTAAGTTCTTTACTACTCCTTTAATTTTCATTTTTATTTTCAAAGTGAATTTCATATATGTATTTTTTTTTATAATTCTTGTGATTTTTTTAATAGTATTTTTGAGAGTCTAACCTCTACCCTAGATTTTTAATCTTTGCTTTTTGGTATTTGTTATCAATTTTGTACCTTTAAAAATCCAATCTTCAGTACCCATTTTTACTTAGGAGTGTGCTTACTGGCTTGATTGGTCTCTCCCCTTTTGACTCTCCTTTTCTTCTCCAGCTCACCTCTATCTTCTCCCTCCTCCTTCTCTTCTCTACCCAACTATGTGAATCTCTTTGAATGTTCTGGGCTGTGGAGTACACTTAGGGAACTGACTACTGGATAGATCTCTCTCCTTTTGACTCCCACTCTTCTCCTGGTAACCTCTATCACCTTCCTCCTTCTTCTCTTCACTATGTAACTCCTTGAGGGAATCTGAGTGTTTCAGACTGTGGAGAGCACACAGAGAATTGATTTCTGGCTAAATTGTTCTCTACCATTTTGATCCTCCCCTTTTTCCTCCTGGTCACCTCTCTCTCTCTCCTCCCTTTTCTCTTCTCCATGTAACGCTATGAAACTCTCTGGGTGTCCCTCACTGTCGAGAATCTTTTCACTATTAACATATATGTTTTATCATCAGTGCTGTATGAATGGAGAAGTCTTGAGGCTACTGTAAAAATAAGACTGAAAGCCAGAGGCAGGAGGCTTAAATCCAAAAATTGAGGACACCAGAAAACTCCTGACTCCAGGGACCATTAATCAACAAGAACACATCCAGAAGCCTCCATACCTACACTGAAACCAAGTTCCACCTAAGAGCCAACAAGTTTCAGAGCAAGACATACCAAGCTAATTCTCCAACAATGCAGGAACATAACCCTGAGCATTAAAATGCAGGTGGCCAAAAGTGACAGCAAACCCACACACACCTGAAAACTCACTATTGGACACTTCATTGCATTCCAGAGAGAAGAGATCCAGCTCCACTCACCAGAACACTGACATGAGGTTCCCTAACCAGGAAATCTTGACAAGCCACTCGTCCAAACCCACCCATATGGAGGAACCTCCATAATTTAATGAACCGGAAACTTCCAGCATACAGAAAGGCCATGCCAAACACAAAAATGTAAACAAGAATAAAGGGCAGAGAAGTATTCAGCAGGAAACGGAACATGATAAATATAGCCACCAAACCAAACAAAAAAGGAGGACATAGGGAGTCTACCTGAAATAGAATTCAGAATAATGATGGTAAAAATTATGCAAAATCTTGAAAACAAAATGGAGTTACAGATAAAAAGTCTGGAGACAAGGATTGAGAAGATGAAACAAATATTTAGCAAGGACCTAGAAGAAATAAAAAAGGTCAATCAATAATGAATAATGAGATAACTGAGATTAAAAGGATTCTGGAGGGAACCAACAGTAGAATAACTGAGGCAAAAGAAAGGATAAGTGAGGTGGAAGATAGAGTGGTGGAAATAAATGAAGCAGAGAGGAAAAAAGGAAAAATAATTAAAAGAAATGAGGACAACCTCAGAGACCTCTGGGACAATGATAAACGCACTAAAATTCGAATCATAGGAGTCCCAGAAGAAAAAGACAAAAAGAAAGGCCATGAGAAAATACTTGAGATAATAGTTGAAAACTTCCCTAAAATGGGGAAGGAAATAGTCATCCAACTCCAAGAAACCCAGAGAGTCCCAAAACAAGATAAACCCAAGGTGAAACACCATGAGACACATATTAATCAAATTAACAAAGATCAAACACAAAGAGCAAATATTAAAAGCAGCAAGAGAAAAGCAACAAATAACACACAAGGGATTCCCATAAGGATAATAGCTGATCTGTAAATAGGAAATCTTCAGAATGGAATGGCAGGACATACTTAAAGTGATGAAAGAGAAAAATATACAACCCAGATTACTATACCCAGCAAGGATCTCATTCAAAGATGAAGGAGAAAGCAAAAGCTTTACAGACAAGCCAAAGCTGAGAGAATTCAGCACCATCAAACCTGCTCTTCAACAAATGCTAAAAGGTTTTCTCTAGACAGCAAACACAGAAAAAGTTTATAAACTCAAACCCAAAACAACAAAGTAAATGGCAATGGTATCATACTTATCAGTAATTACCTTAAATGTAAATGGGTTGAATACCCCAACAAAAAGACAAAGACTGGCCGAATGGAATACAAAAACTAGACTCCTATATATGCTATTGAGAAGATACACTCCTCAAAACAAGGGACAAATACAGACTGAAAATGATGGGCTGGAAAAAGATATTTCACGCAAATGGAAACCAAAAGAAATCAGGAGTAGCAATACTCATATCAGATAAAATAGACTTTGAAATAAAGGCCGTGAAAAGAGACAAAGAAGGACACTACATAATGATCAAAGGATCAATCCAAGAAGAAGATATAACAATTATAAATATATATGCACCCAACATAGGAGCACTGTACTATGGAAGGCAAATGCTAACAAGTATGAAAGGGGAAATTAACAGTAACACAATAATAGTGGGAGACTTTAAAACCCCACTCACAACTATGGATAGATCAACTAAACAGAAAATTAGCAAGGAAACATAAACTTTAAATGATACAATAGACCAGTTAGACCTAATTGATATCTATAGGACATTTCACTCCACAATGAATTTCACCTTTTTCTCAACCACACAGAAAACCTTCTCCAAGATAGATCACATCCTGGGCTATAAATCTACCCTTGGTAAATTAAAAAAAAAAAAAAATATTTCAAGCCTCTTTTCTGATCACAGTGTGGTAATATTAGATGCCAACTACAGAAGGAAATGGAGAAGGAAATGGCAACCCACTCCAGTACTCTTGCCTGGAAAATCCCATGGATGGAGTAGCCTGGTAGGCTGCAGTCCATGGGGTCGCTAAGAGTCAGGCACAACTGAGTGATTTCACTTTCACTTTTCACTTTCATGCATTGGAGAAGGAAATGGCAACCCACTCCAGTATTCTTGCCTGGAGAATCCCAGGGACAAAGGAACCTAATGGGCTGCCATCTATGGGGTCACACAGGGTTGGACATTACTGATGTGACTTAGCAGCAGCAGCACAGAGGAAAAAAAAAGACTATTAAAAGTACAAACATATGGAGGATAAACACCTCGCTTCTGAATAACCAAGAAACCACAGAAGAAATAAAAAAAGAAATCAAAATATGCATAGAAACAAATGAAAATTAAAACACGACTACCAAAAATCTCTGGGATTCAGTAACAGCAGTGCTAAGGGGAAGGTACATAGCAGTACAAGCTGCCCTCAAGAAACAAGAGAAAAATCAAATAAATAACATAACTCTACATATGAAGCAACTAGAAAAAGAAGAAATGAAGAAACTGAGGGTTAGTAGAAGAAAAGAAATCATAAAAATTAGGGCAGAAATAAATCCAAAACAAGGAGGCCATAAAAAAAATCAACAAAGCTAAAAGCTGATTCTTTGAGAAGATAAATAAATTAGAAAAACCATTAGCCAGACTCATCAAGAGAAAAAGGGAGAAGAATCAAATCAACAAAATTATAAATGAAAATGGAGAAATCACAACAGACAACACAGAAATACAAAGGATTATAAGAGACTATTCTCAGCAACTATATGTCAATAAAATGGAAAACTTGGCTATTATAAACAGTGCTGCGATGAACATTGGGGCACTGTTTATAATAGCCAAGACATGGAAGCAACCTAGATGTCCATCAGCAGATGAATGGATAAGAAAGCTGTGGTACATATACACAATGGAGTATTACTCAGCCATTAAAAAGAATACATTTGAATCAGTTCTAATGAGGTGGATGAAACTGGAGCCTATTATACAGAGTGAAGTAAGCCAGAAGGAAAAACATAAATACAGTATACTAACGCATATATATGGAATTTAGAAAGAGGGTAACAATAACCCGGTGTACGAGACAGCAAAAGAGACACTGATGTATAGAACAGTCTTATGGACTCTGTGGGAGAGGGAGAGGGTGGGGAGATTTGGGAGAATGGCAATGAAACATGTAAAATATCATGTAGGAAACGAGTTGCCAGTCCAGGTTCGCTGCACGATGCTGGATGCTTGGGGCTGGTGCACTAGGACTGCCCAGAGGGATGATATGGGGAGGGAGGAGGGTTCGGGATGGGGAACACATGTATACCTGTGGCGGATCCATTTTGATATTTTGCAAAACTAATACAATTATGTAAAGTTTAAAAATAAAATAAAAAAAAAAGAAAAAAAAAAGAGCTGGGAAAAAAAAAATGGAAAACTTGGAAGAAATGGACAAATTCTTAACAAAGTATCACCATCCAAAATTGAACCAGAAAGAAATATAAAATCTTAACAGATCTATCACAAGCACAGAAATCGAAACTATAATCAGAAATCTTCCAACAAACAAAGTCTCAGGACCAGGTGGCTTCCCAGGGGAATTCTACCAAAAATTTAGAAAATAGCTAACACCTATCCTTCTCAAATTCTTCCAGAAAATTGCAGAGGAATGTAAACTTCCAAACTCATTCTATGAGGCCACCATCACCCTAATACCAAAACCAGACAAAGATGCCACCAAAAAAATAAATAAATAACTACAGGACAGTATCACTTACGAACATAGATGCAATAATTCTTAACAAAATTCTAGCAAACAGAATCCAACAACATATTAAAAAACATCATACATCATAACCAAGTGGGCTTTATCCCAGGGATGCAAGGATTGTTCAAGATTCGGTAATCAATCAATGTGATGCACCATATTAACAAATTGAAAGATAAAACCATATGATTATATAAATAGATGCAGAGAAAGGCTTTGACAAAATTCAACATCCATTTATTAAAAAAAAAAAAAAAAAACCTCCAGAAAGCCTAAGGAAACAAAAGACCTATATACACAGAAAACTATAAAACACTGATGAAAGAAATCAAAGATGATGCAAATAGATGGAGAAATATACCATGTTCATGGATCTGAAGAATCAATATAGTGAAAAGTAGTATGCTACCCAAAGCAATCTATAGATTCAATGCAGCCCCGATCAAGCTATCAACAGTATTTTTCCTAGAACTAGAACAAATAATTTCACAATTATTATGGAAATACAAAAAAAAAAAAAAAAAAACTCAAATAGCCAAAGCAATCTTGAGAAGAAAACTGGAACTGGAGGAATCAACCTGCCTCACTTCAGGCTCTACTACAAAGCTACAATCATCAAGACAGTATGGTACTGGCACAAAGACAGAAATATAGATTAATGGAACAAAATAGAAATCCCAGAGATAAATCCACACACCTATGGACTTCTTATCTTTGACAAAGGAAGCAAGAATATACAAGGGAGAAAAGACAATCTCTTTAACAAGTGGTGCTGGGAAAACTGGTCAAATACTTGTAAAAGAATGAACTAGAACATTTTCTAACACCATACACAAAAATAAACTCACAATGGATTAACAATCTAAATGTAAGACCAGAAACTATAAAATTCCTAGAGGAAAACATAGGTAAAACACTCCCTGACGTAAATCACAGATGGATCCTCTATGACCCACCTCCCAGAGTAATGGAAAAAAAGCAAAAATAAACAAATGGGACCTAATTAAACTTTAAAACATTTGTGCAATGAAGGAAACTGTAAGCAAGGTGAAAAGACAGCCTTCAGAATTGGAGAAAATAATAATAATGAAGAAACTGACAAAGAAGTATTCTCAAAAATGTACAAGCAGCTCCTACAGCTCAATTCCAGAAAAATAAACGATCCAATCAAAAAATGGGCCGAAGAACTTAACAGTCATTTTTCCAAAGAAGACATACAGATGGCTAACAAACACATAAAAGATGTCCAACTTCATTCATTATCAGAGAAATGCAAATCAAAACCATAGTGAGGCACCATTTCATGCCGGTCAGAATGGTTGCTATCAAAATATCTACAAACAATAAATGCTGAAGAGGGTGTGCAGAAATGGGAACCCTCTTACACGGTTGGTGGGAATGCAAACTAGTGCAGCCACTATATAGAATAGTGTGGATATTCCTTAAACAACTGCAAATAGAACTGCCATACAACCCTAGCAATCACACTGCTGGGCATACACACCAAGGAAACCAGATTTGAAGGAGACACGTGTTCCCCAATGTTGATTCCAGCACTGTTTACAATAGCTCGGTCATGGAAGCAACCTAGATGTCCATTGGCAGATGAATGGATAAGAAAGCTGTGGTACATATACACAATGGAATATTACTCAGCTATTAAAAAGAATGTGTTTGAATCAGTTCTAATGAGGTGGATGAAACTGGAGCCTATTATACAGAGTGAAATAAGCCAGAAAGAAAAACACCAGTACAGTATATTAACGCATTTATGTGGAATTTAGAAAGATGGTAACAATGATCCTATATGCGAGACAGCAAAAGAGACACAGATGTAAAGAACAGACTTTTGGACTCTGTGGGAGAAGGCAAGGATGAAATGATTTGAGAGAATACCACTGGAACATGTATATATCATATGTGAACTAGATCACCAGTCCAGGTTCAATGCATGAGACAGCCCTGAGCACACTGGTGCACTGGGATGACCCAGAGGGATAGGATGGGGTGGCAGGTGGGAGGGGGTTTCAGCATGGGGAACACATGTACACCCATGGCTGATTCATGTCAATGTATGTCAAAAACCATCACAATATTGTAAAGTAATTAGCCTCCAATTAAAATAAATAAGTTAATTTAAAAAAGAAGATTTAGGTAACATCTGCGATTATCTCAGGAAAAGACTAAGATAATGAAGCACCTGCCTGAATAGAAAATATTTACATTTTAGTGTCAGTATATACCCCAAAGCTTTCCCTGAGGCTCAGGATAAAGAATCCACCTGCAATGAAGATCACAAGTTCGATCCATGGGATGGGTAGATTCCCCAGAAGAGGGCATGGTAACCCACTCCAATATTGTTTCCTGGAGAATCCACATGGGCAGAGGAGCTTAGTGGGTTACAATCCATAGGGTCACAAAGAGTCAGAAACCACTTGATGACTGAACATATGTGTGTGTGTGTGTGTGTGTGTGTGTGTGTGTGTGTGTGTATATATATATATGGTCCTGAATGGATAGTCATTTACTTCTCCAGGGATTCTTCCCAACCCAGGAACTGAACCCAGTTTTCCCACATTGCAGGCAGATCCTTACCATCTGAGCCACCAGGGAAACCCCAAACTGAAATTAGCCTATTTGTAAAAAATAATAAATGATAGTACCTTTATTTTCATTTATTTTTACACAGATATGCTAATTTCAGTTTAGCAGAGGGTTTAGAACATGTATTGATGCTATGATAGTATATTTATTTTGGGCTTGATATGATAGTATCTTTGTTTTAGGCTTCCCTGGTGGCTGAATGGTAAAGAATCTGCCTGCAATGCAGGAGACCTGGGTTTGATCCCTCGGTCAGGAAGATCCCCTGGAGAAGGGAATAGCTACCTACTCCAGGATTCTTGCCTTGAGAATTCCATGGACAGAGGAGCCTTGTGGGCTACTGCCCATGGGGTTGCAAAGACTTGGAAATGACTGAGCAACTAACACTTTCATTTTCATCTTTATCTTAGATTAAATATACTTTATGTTCTTAAGATTCTTAAGGATGGTCAAACCATTATCTTTTCATCTATAGTGGACTGACTTAAAATGTAATGTTTTAGTGGACTCAAGTATTGGGGTTGATGATAAATTTATTGTTCCAGTATTTAGATAGCATGCCAAAGTTTGATCATTGGCACTTATTTTACATATAAAGTTTTCAATAGATACAATCAATGTTAAGTGTAAAATATCAAAAAGCCCCTGTATTCCTACTAGCAGTTTCAGAAACCAAAGGCTGCCAAGGGCAGAGGGCCTTTCTTTGTGCCTTTGCTTCCACATGGGTAAAGTAGAGTGGATAGTCCCAAAGTCTCTAAAAAATTCCAAAACTGATTGCTAAAAAATTATGTAATACAATGTCATAATATACAATTGATTTGGTCAATTTGTTTGAATATATGTAGAAAAATAAAATCAAAGTCTTTAACTGACCAGTCAGTTTAGTGAAACTATTAATACTTGAGTCAAAACTAAAATATCAATTTTGATAATTCATATCAGATACAATATAAAGGGACATCACTGCCAGGAAAGCCTAGATCATATAGACTATGAAATGTCTGCATATGAAAACTCAAGGCAAAATGCAGATTATCATTTGAGATACATATTACACTGTCTGTCACCTAATTTTACAAGATAGAGCAAGGGGCAGTCTACATGAAGCATATTCTATGGTATTTCTTCATTTTCTGAAAATTTAGACATAACAGTAAAGTTGGCATTTTCTAATTTCCAGAGCCATGGATGATACTACTCAATAAAATCATGATAATATTACTCAAAACAGATGTGAAAACATATGTTTGCCACAGTTGTATAAACTGCCTACTTGTCAAACTTAATGAATGTTGAGATTTCTACTTTAAACTGCATTCCCTTTTAAGAACTAAAATCTATTTCAGGAAAATATATTTTATCTTAATACCACAAATCCAGCTGGTAGAACTTGACGTAGAAAATCTCATTTAAAAGAAAGCTTTTGAATGACCCTGAGGGGCAGTCCTAAGATGATGGAGGAATAGGATAGGGAGAACTCTTTCTCCCCCACAAATTCATCAAAATACCATTTGAACACTGAGGAAATTCCAGAAAACAACTTCTGAACACTGGCGGAGGACAGCAGGCACCCAGAAAGCAGCCCATTCTCTTTGAAAGGAGGAGGACAAAATATAAAAGACAAAAAGAGAGACAAAAGAGTTAGGGGTGGAGACCCAGCTGCAGGGAGGAAGTCATGAAAGAGGAGAAGTTTCCAAACACCAAGAAGTCCTCTCACCAGCAGGTCTGTGTTGAGTTCTGGAATCTCAGAGGGCTAACCAGGAGGGGAAAAACAAAACAAAACAAACAAACAAACAAAACAAAACAAAACAAACAAAAAAAAACAGAATATGCACCTAAACACCACTCCCAGTGGAGAAGTAGCCCAGATGCTCGTGGCCACCAGCAGAGAGTGGGGCATGAATATGGAGGTATGGGTTGAATGCTTAGGGTAAGGATGGGAACTGAATGTCTTGAGGACAACCTAAGGGATGTAACATGAGATAGCAACCCAAACTGTGGGATAGCCAGAGAGAGAGAAAAAAGAGAGAGAGAGAACTTCCCGACAAAGAGCTGTAACCTAAGGCATAGCCTGGTCTGCTCACAGAACAAAAGATTGAGTGAATACCAGAGGAGAGCTAGCCGGGTGTAGAATGGCCCATCTCCCCACCAGAGGAAGTGAGGCAGGCAGGCAACAGCCAGAGCCAGAAAGCAAGGGGCAACCTTGGCCCCAGAGATGGCATCCTCCACCAAATTGTGAGCAGGCTCCCAGTTGCTAAGTCTTCCTGGGATTCTGGATGGTGGATATCTGCCAGGAGGGTCACAGCCTGAGATCAGCTCCCCAGAGGAGATGCATGGTACACCTGAGACAGCACTCTCATGGTGCAACCAGGAAATCAAGCAGCTGGGGCCAGGGAGGTGATAAGACACACCGTATACCTGGGACAGTGTGCTCACCAAGCACCTGGTTATCTGAGCTGCTTGGACCTGGGAAGGGCACAAAACAAAGGCCCAAATGAATCAGTGCCTTTGTGGAGTACCCGAGAACCTGAACCTGAGTGGCTTAGACCTGGGAAGTGCAGGCAACCCTGAGCCTTGTTGGACAGTCCCCCTGGGGAGCAACCAGGAGTCTGAGCAGTGTAGACCAGGAAACACACACTCAGTGAGCAGAGTCAAACCCAATGTGGCCCAGTCACTGTGAGCACTCCCAACACAGGCCAGTGATATTTGTTTGCAGTGTTCCTCCCTCCCCAAAGCACAACTAAACAAGTGAGCCTAAATATGTGACCACCTTCGCCCCCTTGTGTCAGGGCAGAAATTAGACACTGAAGAAACTTGGAAACAGAGAAAGCTGAAATACACAAAGAGGGAACTGCTTTGGAAGTGAAAGGTGCAACAGGTTAAAACATTGTAGTTAGCACCGACTACATTAGAAGAGGCCAATAGACCTTGAGAAGAAGTATAAGCTGGAACAAGGAACTATATGAAACTGAACTAACCCCACATTGCCCTCAACAGCTCCAGAGAAATTCCTAGATGTATTTTACTATTATCACTTTTTAATATCTAAATTTTTAAATTATTTATTACTCTTTTAATTTTCATTTTTACAACTTATTTTACCTTGCAAAAAAAAGACCCCATTTTAAACCAAATTGCATATGTATATATTTTTTATAATTCTGTGACTTTTTTTAATATTGTATTTTTTGAGAGTCTAAACTCTACTCTAGATTTTTAGTATTTGCTTTTTAGTATTTTTTTTAATCAACTTTGTACCTTTAAGAATCTAATCTTCAATACCCATTTTACTTAGGGGTGTGATTACTGGCTTGACTGCTGTCTCCCCTTTTGACTCTCCTTTTTCTCCCCCAGGTCACCTCTATCTCCTCACTCTCACTCCTCTTCTCTACCTAACTCTGTGACTTTCTTTGGGTGTTCTAGGCTGTGGAGAACACTTAGGGAACTGACTACTGGCCAGATTTGTCTCTCTCCTTTTGACTCCCCTTCTCCTCCTGGCCACCTCTACTTCCTTCCTCCCACTTATCTTCTCTATGTAACTCTGTGAAACTCTCTGGGTGTCCCTCACTGTCGAGAATCTTTTCACCATTAACCTATATGTTTTATAATCAGTGTGGTATGGATGGAGAATTCTTGAAGCTACTGTAAGAACAAGACTGAAAGCCAGAGGCAGGAGGCTTAAATCCAAAACTTGAGAACACCAGAAAACTCCTGACTCCAGGGACCATTAATTGACAAGAGCTCATCCAAAATCCTCCATACCTGTACTGAAACCAAGCTCCACCTAAGTGCCAACAAGTTTCAGCGCAAGACATACCAAGTTATTTCCCCCAAAACACAGGAACATAACTCTGAGCATTAAAATACAGGGGGCCAAAAGTCACACCAAACCCACAGACACCTCAAAACTCACTACTGGACATTTCATTGCACTCCAGAGAGAAGAGATCCATCTCAACCCATCATAACACTGATGAAAGCTTCCCTAACCAGGAAACCTTGACAAGCCACTCATCCAATGCCACACATATGGAAGAACCTCCACAATAAGAAGAACCACAAAATTCCAGCACACAGAAAGGCCACCCCAAATACATCAACTTAAACAAAATGTAAAGGCAGAGAAATATTCGGCAGGTAAAGGAACATGATAAGTACCCACCAAAGCAAACAAAAGAGGAGGACATATGGAGTCTACCATAAAAATAATTCAGAATAATGATAGTAGAGATGATCCAAAATCTTGAAAACAAATGGAGGTACAGATAGAGACTAGACACAAGGATTGAGAAGATGCAAGAAATGTTTAACAAGGACCTAGAAGAAATAAAAAAAAAATAGTCAATCAATAATGAATAATGCAATAACTGAGATAAAGGCACTCTGGAGGGAACCAACAGTAGAATAACTGAGGTAGAAGAGAGGATGAGTGAGGTGGAAGATAGAATGGTTAAAATAAATGAAGCAGAGAAGAAAAAAGAAAAAAAAAAAAGAATTAAAAGCAATGAGGACAACCTCAGAGACCTCTGGGACAATGTTAAATGCACCAACATTTGAATCATTGGAGTCCCAGAAGAAGACAAAAAGAAAGGGCGCCATGAGAAAATACTTGAGGAGGTAACAGTTGAAAACTTCCCTAAAATGGGGAAAGAAATAGCCACCCACTTCGAAGAAACCAGAGAGTCCCAAACAGTATAAACCCAAGGCGAAACACCTCAAGACACATATTAATCAAATTAAAGAAGATCAAATACAAAAAGCAAATATAAAAAGCAGCAATGGAGAAGCAACAAATAACACAGAAGGGGATTCCCATAATGATAACAACTGATCTTTCAATAGAAATTCGTCAGGCCAGAAGGGAATGGAAGGACATACTGAAAGTGATGAAAGAGAAAAATATACAACCCAGATTACTGTACCCAGAAAGATCTCCTTCAAAGATGAAGGAGAAATCAAAAGCTTTACAGACAAACAAAAGCTGAGAGAACTTAGACCACAAATCCAGCTCTTCAACAAATGCTAAAGGATCTTCTCTGGACAACAAACACAGGAAAGGTTTATAAACTCGAACCCAAAACAACAAAGTAAATGGCAAAGGTATCATACTTACAAATAATTACCTTAAATGTAAATGGGTTGAATGCCCCATCAAAAAGACAAAGACTGGCTAAATGGAATACAAAAACAAAACCCCTATATATGCTGTCTACAAGAGACCCACCTCAAAACAAGGGACACATACAGACTGAAAATGAAGGGCTGGAAAAATATATGTCATGCAAATGGAGACCAAAAGAAAACAGGAGTAGCAATATTCATATAAGATAAAATAGACTATGAAATAAAGGCCGTGAAAAGAGACAAAGAAGACACTACATAATGATCAAAGGATCGATCCAAGAAGAAGATATAAAAATTATAAATATATATGCACCCAACATACAAGCACTGTACTATGGAAGGTAAATGCTAACAAGTATGAAAGGGGAAATTAACAGTAACACAATAATAGTGGGAGACTTTAAGACCCCACTCACAACTATGGATAGATCAACTAAACAGAAAATTAGCAAGGAAACACACACTTTAAATGATACAATGGACCAGTTAGACTTAATTGATATCTATAGGACATTTCACCCCCCAAAAATGAATTTCACCATTTTCTCAAGGGCACACAGAACCTTCTCCAAGATAGATCACATCCTGGGCCATAAATCTAGCCTTGGTAAATTCAAAAAAATGAAATATTTTCAAACCTCTTTTCTGCAGTAAGATTAAAGGTCAACTAAAAAAAAAAAAAACTATTAAAACTAGAAACATATGGAGGCTAAACAACATTATTCTGAATAAAAAACAAATAACAGAAGAAATCCAAAAAGAAATCAAAACATGTATAGTGTACACCTGTGGCGGATTCATGTTGATGTATGACAAAACCAATACAATATTGTAATGTAATTAACCTCCAATTAAAATAAATAAATTTGTATTAAAAAGAAACAAGTACATGAAAATGAAAACACAATAACCCAAAACCTATGGGATTCAGTAAAAGCAGTGCTAAGGGAAAGGCTCATAACAATAAAAGCTTACCTCAAGAAACAAGAGAAAAATCAAATAAAGAACCTAACTCTACACATGAAGCAACTAGAAAAAGAAGAATTTAAGAACCCCAGGGTTATTAGAAGGAAAGAAATCATAAAAATTAGGGCAGAAATAAATCCAAAACACAGGAGACCATAGCAAAAATCAACAAAGCTAAAAGCTAATTCTTTGAGAAGATAAATAAAATAGGAAAACTGTTATCCAGACTCATCAAGAGAAAAAGGGAGAAGAATCAAATCAACAAAATTTGAAATTAAAATGGAAAAATCACAACAGACAACACAGAAATACAAAGTATCATAAGAAACTACTATCAGCAACTATATGTCAATAAAATGGACAAATTTTTAGAATGGCAAAACCAATACAATATTGTAAAGTAATTAGCCTCCAATTAAAATAAATTTATATTAAACAAAAGAAAAGTATAACCTTTTAAAACTGAACCAGGGAGAAATAGAATATATTCACAGACACATCACAAGAACAGAAATCGAAACTAGAATCAGAAATCTTCCAACAAACAAAATCCCAAGACCAGATGGCTTCACAGGGGAATTCTACCAAAAATTTAGAGAAGAGCTAATACCTATCCTACTCAAACTCTTCCAGAAAATTGCAAAGGAAGGTAAACTTCCAAACTCATTCTATGAGGCCACCATCACTGTAATACAAAAACCAGACAAAGATGCCACAAAAAAGAAAACTACAAGCCAATATCACGGATGAACATAGATGCAAAAATCCTCAACACAATTCTAGAAAACAGAATCCAACAACATACTAAGAACAACATACATCATGACCAAGGGGACTTTATCCCAGAGATGCAAGGATTCTACAATATTTGCAAATCAATCAATATGATGCACCACATTAACAAATTGAAAGATAAAAAACATATGATTATCTCAATAGACGCACAGAAAACCTTTGACAAAATCTAACATCCATTTAGGATTAAAAAAAAAAAAAAAACAGAAAGCATGAATAGAAGGAACATACCTCAACATAATAAA
Organism: Bos grunniens; assembly: GCF_055505025.1. Taxonomy (NCBI): domain Eukaryota; kingdom Metazoa; phylum Chordata; class Mammalia; order Artiodactyla; family Bovidae; genus Bos; species Bos grunniens. The sequence goes on along the minus strand of NC_141194.1, from coordinate 77,911,540 downwards.
CGGCTTATCTGGTAAACCCACAGCAAACATTATCCTCAGTGGTGAAAAACTGAAAGCATTTCCCCTAAAGTCAGGAACAGGACAAGGGTGCCATTCTCATCACTACTATTCAACATAGTTTTGGAAGTTTTAGTCACAGAAATCAGAGAAGAAATAGAAATAAAAGGAATCCAGATTGGAAAAGAAGAAGCAAAACTTTCACTGTTTGCAGATGATATGATCCTCTAGATAGAAAACCCTAGATTCCACCAGAAAATTACTACAGCTGATCAATGAATATAGTAAAGTTTCAGGATATTAAAATTAACACACAGAAATGCCTTACATTCCTGTACACTAACAATGCAAAGACAGAAAGAGAAATTAAGGAAACAATTCCATTCACCATTGCAATAAAAAGAAAGAAAAAAAAAACTTAGGTATAAATATACTCAAAGAAACAAAAGACCTATATATAGAAAACTATAAAACACTGATGAAAGAAATCACAGATGATACATAAAGATGGAGAAATATACAATGTTCATGGATTGGAAGAAACAATATAGTGAAAATGAGTATACTACCCAAAGTAATCTATAGATTCAATATAGTCCCTATCAAGATACCAATGTATTTTTCAGAGAACTAGAACAAATAATTTCACAACTTGTATGGAAATACAAAAATCCTTGAATAGCCAAAGCAATCTTGAGAAAGCAGAATGAAACTGAAGGAATCAATGTGTCTGACTTCATACAATACTGCAAATCTACAGTCATCAGGATGGATTGGTACTGGCACAAAGAGAGAAATAGAGATCAATAGAACAAAACAGAAAGCCCAGAAATAAACGCACACACCTATGGACACCTTATCTTTGACAAAGGAGGCAAAAATATACAATGGAGAAAAGACAATCTCTTTAACAAGTGGTTCTGGGAAAACTGGTCAACCACTTGTAAAAGAATGAAACTAGAACACTTTGTAACACCATACACAAAAATAAACTCAAAATGGATTAAAGATCTCAACGTAAGACCAGAAACTATAAAACTCCTAGAGGAAAACATAGGCAAAACACTCTCTGACATAATTCACAGCAGGATCCTCTATGGCCCACCTCCCAGAGTAAGATGGTAACAATAACCCTGTATACGAGACAGCAAAAGAGACACTGATGTATAGAACAGTCTTATGGACTCTGTGGGAGAGGGAGAGGGTGGGAAGATTTTGGAGAATGGCATTGAAACATGTATACTATCATGTATGAAACGAGTCGCCAGTCCAGGTTTGATGCACGATACTGGATGCTTGGGGCTGGTGCACTGTGATGACCCAGAGGGATGGTATGGGGAGGGAGGAGGGAGGAGGGTTCAGGATGCGGAACACGTGTATACCTGTGGCAGATTCATTTTGATATTTGGCAAAACCAATACAATATTGTAAAGTTTAAAAATAAAATAAAATTAAAAAAAACACAGAGGATTATCTCTGTAATATCACTGTCCAAAAAGAATGCAGCTTCTTTTAATAAAATGAAATTACATGATATAATACCTTGAAAAAAAAAAAAAGCAAGAATAAACAAGTGAGACCCAATTAAACTTAACAGCTTTTGCACAACGAAGGAAACTATAAGCAAGGTGAAAAGACAGCCTTTAGAATGGGAGAAAATAACAGCAAACAAAGCAACTGACAAATAATTAATCTCAAATATATATAAGCAGCTCATGCAACTCAATTCCAGAAAAGTAAATGACCTAATGAAGAAATGGGCCAAAAAATTCAACAGACATTTCCCCAAAGAAGATCTACAGATGGCTAACAAACACATGAATAGTTGCTCAATGTCACTCATTATCAGATAAATGCAAATCAAAACTACAATGGAGTACCATCTCACGCTGGTCAGAATAGCTGCTATCAAAATGTCTACAAACAATAGATGCTGGAGAGGGTGTGGAGAAAATGGAACCCTCTTATGCCATTGGCTAGAATGCAAACTAGTACAGCCATTATTGAGAACAGTTTGGAGATTCCTTAGAAACCTGGTAATAGAACTGTCATATGACCCAGCAATCCCACTGCTGGGCATACACACCAAGGAAACCATGTGTACCTCAATGTTCATCGCAGCACTGTTTACAATAGCTAGAACATGGAAGCAACCTAGATGTCCATCGGCAAACAAGTGTATAAGAAAGTTGTGATACATATACATAATGGCATATTACTCAGTTCTTAAAGAGAATTCATTTGAGTCAGTTCTAATTAGGTGGATGAAACTGGAGCCTGTTATACAGAGTGAAGTAAGTCAGAAAGAAAAACACCAATACAGTATATTCACACATATATACAGAATTTAGAAAGATGGTAACAATAACCCTATATGTTAGAAAGCAAAGGAGACACAGATGTAAAGAACAGACTTTTGGACTCTGTGGGAAAAGGAGAGGGTGGGATGATTTGAGAGAATAACTTTGAAACATGTATATTACCATATGTGAAATAGATTTCCAGTCCAGGTTTGATGCATGAGACAGGGTGCTCAGGGCCAGTGTACTGGGACGATTCCAAGGGAAAGGATGGGGAAGGAGGTGGAGGGGGTGGTTCAGGATGGGTAACACATGTACACCCATGGCTAGTTCATGTCACTTTATGGCAAAAGCCACTACAATATTGTAATTAATTAGCCTTCAATTAAGATAAATAAATAAATTTTAAAAATAGAGAAATAAAAATTTAAGAAACAAAAAATAAAATAAAACAGTGACCCTAAACCAAATAAATCAAGGAATGAATAAATCAGAAAAAAAGATAAGCTTTCCATTATAACTGAATAAATGCAGTTTAATATGTCACTCTTGTCTATTAATATCCTCATCAGGATGTGTGACCAATCTATTTCAAATGAGTATAACTGTGCCATTCCACAGCAAGAGACTCAGAAATGGCAGTGCATACCACTGTGTATTTTTATGAAATTCAGTTACTGTACATCTGTACTAGCACTCCAGCTGATTTTTCATTAGACGTAGCAGTGTGTCCTTGAGCATTGCAGCACACAAGCCAGTCCTAAATGCCACTGTGACTTATGGGGTTTGCAGTTCTGATGGAATCATGTGTATCATGTACAGCTTGAGATTTTCCTAGAAAATCTGCTTTACTACCAAGCTGTCCTTCAAATTGTCATCACTTGCTGGGAAAGAGGTTTCAGGAACAAATTGTTGCTGAGTTATGAATGAAGTTTCATCTTTAACTACAGTTCCATTACCTCTGTAAGTGTTTGGGTAATTTAATATACTAAACTTGACTTCTTCCACTCTGACAACTTTTCTGAAATCAAGCATTTACAACTTGGGCCCCAGAAAGTACAGTCTTTGAATAAGAAAAGACAAAACATATGGCAAGAAAACCAAACATGGTTCGATGAAATTAAAATCCTAGAATATTCCAAATTCTAACTAAAATGCTCATCTAGGTAATTAGAAAGCAAGTTAAGTCTAGAGAAAAAGTAAAAGAAAATTCTCCGTCAACTCCTCAGCTGTTCATGGAGGTTTTTTTTTTTTTTTTCCTACATATTATCAGCATCTTTATTAAAGACAGAAAAATGCATCCTAATAGTGAAGTACAGTCAGACCATCTGGTGATCTGACAAATTACCTATTAGCTTATGTTCTTTAGCTTAGAGTTAATAAATTCATGATGACAATCATAGTGCATAGCCTATAACATATGCCGATATATTTTCCTTTACTCTTACCTTAAGTCTTTTAAACAAAGTTGTACTCAGTTTTCATATCAAGGAAATGTGACTGAAATTCTTACTCTCCCTACCTTCTTCAAACAGATATCCTAAGAAAAAATTGGATGCTGTGCAGAAATTACACATTTGTCAGTTGATTACAAGCCAGATTGATGTCATCATTCTAGGTAAATACATGATTGGAGTAGCTTGCTAAAATTTCATTTGAAATGTCTAAATCAGCATATACTTTTAAAATCACTTTTGCATGTTGAGGGTAACATCTTTCCTGCATGACAGCAACTCAAGTTTTTCAAACATAACCATAAAATGATGATTAATTTAAATATAGTCAACAAAGTACAAACATAATAAAAAGAGAATCAGATGTCTCTAATCAGGCATAATATAAAGAGCTTAGGGTAAAACTTCCAACCACAGGCACTAAGAAACTTCAGGTTAATATGTTATTTATAATATCAAATAAAATTCAGGTAAATATTATTTTTAATACTAAAAGAATTTATCCAAAGTCAGTATAGATCTATTCTGACTGAGGGAAATGTGTATACAATATACCGCAATAGGGTGTTAAGTGAGCTAGTGTCCAATCTTTATATGTACATTAAATAAGCAAAAATTATTTTACCTTTATTTTCCCTTTGGAATTTTTTGATAGTTGGTCCAGTATCCTGGTCAACAATAAGGTCCTCTCTATTGTTGGGCATCATAACTATAAGTAAAAGATTTAAGTGAGTAATTCTCTTGCAAAATACGCAAAAGAAAAGCAGAAAAGCATTGCATAAATAGCTATTTTACCACAATAAATAACTAACAGGAATTTTATACACTTCTACTTATGAACCACTGAAAAGATTTTTGTTGGTATGATGATCATGCAATTTAAAAATCAATAAGCTGCTCAATCACGATTTTTAAAGTATAATTAATGCATAGTACATATATAATTTCTAACATATTTCTTTAAATCATTTAAAATATATCCTCTTTTAAAATTCATGTGCAAATTAGCTATTTACCTCTATAATCAATAATTCCAAAAATGCTTCTGAAATGAATTTTGCATTTAATCTTATGAGTTTAAAATAATTATGATTCAAATGTACCTTACAGAGTTTTTGCAAATATATAGCAAAATTAATAGATATGATATAATTTTCTGGTCGTTGTTGTAAGTACTTCACAAAACATTTATATTGAAAGAGGAAAATCATGACAATTTCAGTTTATCACTTAATATTCCTTATTTATACTTTATTAAAATATTATATAGCACCATCAATAAATATGGTCACTTTAAAACAAAAATCATCAAAACTTTTTATGCAGTTATAGACAATCTCATCATGCTTCAACAATTGCTGAATGCACATAAAGAGTATAATTGCTGTCAGTGTAATTAGAAATACTTTATGTTGTCAAGATTTTTTTTTATAATACTATACTGCTTTGACATATTTTATTTATAAACATAAGACATCCTTTAAAATATGTGTATGACAGTTCAGTTCAGTCACTCAGTCATGTCCAACTTTTTGTGACCCCATGAATCGTAGAACACCAGGCCTCCCTGGCCATCACCAACTCCCGGAGTTCACTCAAACTCACGTAAATCGAGTCGGTGATGCCATCCAGGCATCTCATCTTCTGTCATCCCCTTTTTCTCCTGCCCCCAATCCCTCCCAGCATCAGAGTCTTTTCCAATGAGTCAGCTCTTTGCATGAGATGGTCAAAGTATTGGAGTTTCAGCTTTAGCATCATTCCCTCCAAAGAACACCAAGAGCTGATCTCCTTCAGAATGCACTGGTTGGATCTCCTTGCAGTCCAAGGGACTCACAGGAGTTTTCTCCAACACCACAGTTCAAAGGCATCAATTCTTCGGTGCTCAGCTTTATTCACAGTCCAACTCTGACATCCATACATGACCACAGGAAAAATCATAACCTTGACAAGGCGGACCTTTGTTGGCAAAGTAATGTCTCTGCTTTTCAATATGCTATCCAGGTTGGTCATAACTTTTCTTGCCAGGAGTAAGCATCTTTTAATTTCATGGCTGCAGTCACCATCTGCAGTGATTTTGGAGCCCAAAAAATAAAGTCTGACACTGTTTCCACTGTTTCCCTATCTATTTCCCATGAAGTGATGGGACCAGATATCATGATCTTTGTTTTCTGAATGTTGAGCATTAAGCCAACTTTTTCACTCTCCTCTTTCAATTTCATTAAGAGGCTTTTGAGTTCCTCTTCACTTTCTGCAATAAGGGTGGTGTCATCTGCATATGTGAGGTTACTGATATTTCTCCTGGCAATCCTGATTCCAGCTTTTGCTTCTTCCAGCCCAGCATGTCTCATGACGTACACTGCATATAAGTTAAATAAGCAGGGTGACAATATACAGCCTTTACGTACTCCTTTTACAATTTGGAACCAGTCTGTTGTTCCATGTCCAGTTCTAACTGTTGCTTCCTACCTGCATATAGGTTTCTCAAGAGGCAGGTCAGGTGGTCTGGTATTGCCATCTCTTTCAGAATGTTCCACAGTTTATTGTGCTTCACACAGTCAAAGGCTTTGGCATAGTCAATAAAGCAGAAATAGATGTTCTTCTGGAACTCTTGCTTTTTCCATGATCCAGCGGATGTTGGCAATTTGATCTCTGGTTCCTCTGCCTTTTCTAAAACCAGCTTGAACATCTGGAAGTTCACAGTTCACGTATTGCTGAAGCCTGACTTGGAAAATTTTAAGCATTACTTTACTAGCGTGTGAGATTAGTGCAATTGTGCAGTAATTTGAGCATTCTTTGGCATTGCCCTTCTTTGGGATAGCAAGGAAAACTGACCTTTTCCAGTTCTGTGGCCACTGCTGAGTTTTCCAAATTTGCTGGCATATTGAGTGCAGCACTTTCACAGCATCATCTTTCAGGATACTAAATAGCTCTCCTGGAATTCCATCACCTCCACTAGCTTTGTTTGTAGTGATGCTTTCTAAGGCCCACGTGACTTCACATTCCAGGGTGTCTGGCTCTAGGTGAGTAATCACACCATAGTGAACATCTGGGTTGTGAAGCTCTTTTTTGTACAGTTTTTCTGTGTATTCTTGCCACCTCTTCTTAATATCTTCTGCTTCTGTTAGGTCCATACCATTTCTGTCCTTTATCGAGCCCATCTTTGCATGAAATGTTCCCTTGGTATCTCTAATTTTCTTTAAGAGATCTCTAGTCTTTCCCATTCTGATGTTTTCCTCTACTTCTTTGCATTGATCGCTGAGGAAGGCTTTCTTATCTCTTCTTGCTATTCTTTGGAACTCTGCATTCAGATGCTTATATCTTTCCTTTTCTCCTTTGCTTTTCATGTCTCTTCTTTTCACAGCTATTTGTAAGGCCTCCCCAGACAGCCATTTTGCTTTTTTGCATTTCTTTTCCATGAGGATGGTCTTGATCCCTGTCTCCTGTATAATGTCATGAATCTCAGTCCATAGTTCATCAGGCACTTTATCTATCAGATCTAGTCCTTTAAATCTATTTCTCACTACCACTGTATAATCATAAGGGATTTGATTTAGGTCATACCTGAATGGTCTATTGGTTTTCCCTACTGTCTTCAATGTAAGTCTGAATTTGGCAATAAGGATTTCATGTTCTGAGCCACAGTCAGCTCCCGGTCTTGTTTTTGCTGACTGTATAGAGCTTCTCCATCTTTGGCTATAAAGAATACAATCAATCTGATTTTGGTGTTGGCCATCTGGTGATGTCAATGTGTAGAGACTTCTCCTGTGTTGTTGGAAGAAGGTGTTTGCTATGACCAGTGCCTTCTCTTGGCAAAACTCTATTAGCTTTTGCCCTGCTTCATTCTGTATTCCAAGGCCAAATTTGCCTGTTACTCCAGGTGTTTCTTGACTTCCTACTTTTGCATTCCAGTCCCGTATAATGAAAAGGACATCTTTAGGGATTTTAGTTCTAAAAGGTCTTGTAGGTCTTCATAGTACGTTCAACTTCAGCTTCTTCATCAGTAGTCGTTGGGGCATAGACTTGGATTACTCTGATATTTAATGGTTTGCCTTGGAAACAAACAGATCATTCTGTCTTTTTTTTTTTTTTTTTGTAGAAATATACTGGAACTTTATTTTTTTTTAATTTTATTTTATTCTTAAACTTTACATAATTGTATTACTTTTGCCAAATATCAAAATGAATCCACCACAGGTATACATGTGTTTCCCATCCTGAACCCTCCTCCCTCCTCCCTCCCCATACCATCCCTCTGGGTCGTGCCAGTGCACGAGCCCCAAGCATCCAGGATCGGGCATCGAATCTGGACTGGCATCTCGTTTCATACATGATATTTTACATGTTTCAATGCCATTCTCCCAAATCTTCCCACCCTCTCCCTCTCCCACAGAGTCCATAAGACTGTTCTATACATCAGTGTCTATTTTGCTGTCTCGTACACAGGGTTATTGTTACCCTCTTTCTAAATTCCATATATATGCGTTAGTATACTGTATTGGTGTTTTTCCTTCTGGCTTACTTCACTCTGTATGATAGGCTCCAGTTTCATCCACCTCATTAGGACTGATTCAAATGTTCTCTTTTTAATGGCTGAGTAATACTCCATTGTGTATATGTACCATTGCTTTCTTATCCATTCATCTGCTGATGGATATCTAGGTTGCTTCTATGTCGTGGCTATTATAAACAGTGCTGTGATGAACATTGGGGTACACGTGTCTCTTTCCCTTCTGGTTTCCTCAGTGTGTATGCCCAGCAGTGGGATTGCTGGATCATAAGGCAGTTCTATTTCCAGTTTTTTAAGAAATCTCCACACTGTTCTCCATAGTGGCTGTACTAGTTTTCATTCCCACCAACAGTGTAAGAGGGTTCCCTTTTCTCCACACCCTCTCCAGCATTTATTGCTTGTAGACTTTTGGATCTCAGCCATTCGGACTGGTGTGAAATGGTACCTCATAGTGGTTTTGATGTGCATTTCTCTGATAATGAGTGATGTTGAGCATCTTTTCATGTGTTTGTTAGCCATCTGTATGTCTTCTTTGGAGAAATGTCTATTTAGTTCTTTGGCCCATTTTTTGATTGGGTTATTTATTTTTCTGGAGTTGATCTGTAGGAGTTGCTTGTATATTTTTGAGATTAGTTGTTTGTCCGTTGCTTCATTTGCTATTATTTTCTCCCATTCTGAAGGCTGCCTTTTCACCTTGCTAATAGTTTCCTTTGTTGTGCAGAAGCTTTTAAGTTTAATTAGGTCCCATTTGTTTATTTTTGCTTTTATTTCCAATATTCTGGGAGGTGGGTCATAGAGGATCCTGCTGTGATGTATGTGGGAGAGTGCTTTGCCTATGTTCTCCTCTAGGAGTTTTATAGTTTCTGGTCTTACATTGAGATCTTTAATCCATTTTGAGTTTATTTTTGTGTATGGTATTAGAAAGTGTTCTAGTTTCGTTCTTTTACAAGTGGTTGACCAGTTTTCCCAGCACCAGACCCACCTCAAAACAGGGGACACATACAGACTGAAAGTGAAGGGCTGGAAAAAGATTTTCCATGCAAATAGGGACCAAAAGAAAGCAGGAGTAGCAATACTCATATCAGATAAAATAGACTTTAAAACAAAGGCTGTGAAGAGAGACAAAGGTGGTCACTACATAATGATCAAAGGATCAATCCAAGAAGAAGATATAACAATTATAAACATATATGCACCCAACACGGGAGCACCACAGTATGTAAGACAAATGCTAACAAGTATGAAAGCAGACATTAACAATAACACAATAATAGTGGGAGACTTTAATACCCCACTCACACCTATGGATAGATCAACTAAACAGAAAATTAGCAAGGAAACACAAACTTTAAATGATACAATAGACCAGTTAGACCTAATTGATATCTATAGGACATTTCATCCCAAAACAATGAATTTCACCTTTTTCTCAAGCGCACATGGAACCTTCTCCAGGACAGATCACATCCTGGGCCATAAAGCTAGCCTTGGTAAATTCAAAAAAATAGAAATCATTCCAAGCATCCTTTCTGACCACAATGCAGTAAGATTAGATCTCAATTACAGGAGAAAAACTATTAAAAATTCCAACATATGGAGGCTGAACAACACGCTGCTGAATAACCAACATATCACAGAAGAAATCAAGAAAGAAATCAAAATTTGCATAGAAACGAATGAAAATGAAAACACAACAACCCAAAACCTGTGGGACACGGTAAAAGCAGTCCTAAGGGGAAAGTTCATAGCAGTACAGGCATACCTCAAGAAACAAGAAAAAAGTCAAATAAATAACCTAACTCTACACCTAAAGCAACTAGAAAAGGAAGAAATGAAGAACCCCAGGGTTAGTAGAAGGAAAGAAATCTTAAAAATTAGGGCAGAAATAAATGCAAAAGAAACAAAAGAGACCATAGCAAAAATCAACAAAACCAAAAGCTGGTTCTTTGAAAGGATAAATAAAATTAAACCATTAGCCAGACTCATCAAGAAACAAAGGGAGAAAAATCAAATCAATAAAATTAGAAATGAAAATGGAGAGATCACAACAGACAACACAGAAATACAAAGGATCATAAGAGCCTACTATCAACAATCATATGCCAATAAAATGGACAACGTGGAAGAAATGGACAAATTCTTAGAAATGTACAACTTTCCAAAACTGGACCAGGAAGAAATAGAAAATCTTAACAGACCCATCACAGGCACGGAAATTGAAACTGTAATCAAAAATCTTCCAGCAAACAAAAGCCCAGGTCCAGACAGCTTCACAGCTGAATTCTACCAAAAATTTAGAGAAGAGCTAACACCTATCCTGCTCAAACTCTTCCAGAAAATTGCAGAGGAAGGTAAACTTCCAAACTCATTCTATGAGGCCACCATCACCCTAATACCAAAACCTGACAAAGATCCCACAAAAAAAGAAAACTACAGGCCAATATCACTGATGAACATAGATGCAAAAATCCTTAACAAAATTCTAGCAATCAGAATCCAACAACACATTAAAAAGATCATACACAATGACCAAGTGGGCTTTATCCCAGGGATGCAAGGATTCTTCAATATCCGCAAATCAATCAATGTAATACACCACATTAACAAATTGAAAAATAAAAGCCATATGATTATGTCAATAGATGCAGAGAAAGCCTTTGACAAAATTCAACACCCATTTATGATAAAAACTCTCCAGAAAGCAGGAATAGAAGGAACATACCTCAACATAATAAAAGCTATATATGACAAACCCACAGCAAACATTATCCTCAATGGTGAAAAATTGAAAGCATTTCCTCCAAAGTCAGGAACAAGACAAGGGTGCCCACTTTCACCATTACAATTCAACATAGTTTTGGAAGTTTTGGCCACAGCAATCAGAACAGAAAAAGAAATAAAAGGAATCCAAATTGGAAAAGAAGAAGTAAAACTCTCACTATTTGCAGATGACATGATCCTCTACATAGAAAACCCTAAAGACTCCACTAGAAAATTACTAGAACTAATCAATGACTATAGTAAAGTTGCAGCATATAAAATCAACACACAGAAATCCCTTGCATTCCTATACACTAATAATGAGAAAACAGAAAGAGAAATTAAGGAAACAATTCCATTCACCATTGCAACGGAAAGAATAAAATATTTAGGAATATATCTACCTAGAGAAACTAAAGACCTATATATAGAAAACTATAAAACACTGGTGAAAGAAATCAAAGAGGACACTAATAGATGGAGAAATATACCATGTTCATGGATTGGAAGAATCAATATAGTGAAAATGAGTATACTACCCAAAGCAATTTATGGATTCAATGCAGTTCCTATCAAGCTACCAACGGTATTCTTCACAGAGCTAGAACAAATAATTTCACAATTTGTATGGAATGACAAAAAAACCTTGAATAGCCAAAGCGATCTTGAGAAAGAAGAATGGAACTGGAGGAATCAACCTACCTGACTTCAGGCTCTATTACAAAGCCACAGTTATCAAGACAGTATGGTACTGGCACAAAGACAGAAATATTGATCAATGGGACAAAATAGAAAGCCCAGAGATAAATCCACGCACATATGGACACCTTATCTTTGACAAAGGAGGCAAGAATATACAATGGATTAAAGACATTCTGTCATTTTTGAGACTGCACCCAAGTACTGCATTTCAGACTCTTTTGTTGACTATGATGGCTACTCCATTTCTTCTAAGGGATTCCTGCCCACAGTAGTAGATATAATGTTCATCTGAGTTAAATTCACCCATTCCAGTCCATTTTAGTTCACTGATTCCTAGAATGTCATCATTCACTCTTTCCATCTCCTGTTTTACCACTTCCAATTTTCATAGATTCATGGACCTGACATTCCAGGTTCCAATGCAATATTGCTCTTTACAGCATTGTACCTTGCTTCTATTACCAGCCACACACACAACTGGGTGTTGTTTTTGCCTTGGCTCCATCCCTTCATTCTTTCTGGAATTATTTCTCCACTGATCTCCAGTAGCATATTGGGCACCTACTGACCTGGGGAGTTCCTCTTTCAGTATCCTATCATTTTGCCTTTTCATACTGTTCATGGGGTTCTCAAGGCAAGCATACTGAAGTGGTTTGCCATTGCCTTCTCCAGTGGACCACATTCTGTCAGACCTCTCCACCATGACCCATCCATCTTGGTTGGCCCCACCAGGCATGGTACTCTAAAATTTCCCTATGTGCTCTGCTTATAACCAGTACTCTAAATAATTCTCTCTCTCCTTTTACTCTCCACCCCCTCCCTCATCAATACAAAGATTATTCTAATAGAAGAATATGTGTTTCTTGATTGCTTAATGGTCATTTGGCTATATCCTAAGACTCCCTTTAATCAGTTGCACACAATATTGTAACAAGTAAATTAGGCTTTATCCACAGAAGAGAGTTAAGCTAGAAAACCTCTGTCACTTCTTCCAGGAATTAAATTTACTCCAGTATGGATATTAGCTAAAAGTTCTAATTCAGTGGTTCTTAACTCTGGCTGCACATTAGAATATTCTGAGGATATATTGAAAAGCAAAACAGAACGCTGCTGTTAGGCTCTATACTACACCAGGTACATGAGACTGAGCGTGTGGCCTGGGCATCCATATTTGTAAACCTTCCATAGGCGATCATAATGGGGAGACAGTTTTGTGAGTCACTGAGATCACTACAAAGCTAAATAGCTACAAAGAATACATAAAATTGAGAAGCTAAATGAGACTTGGATGAATTTCCACAAGAGTGAAATCATCTTTATCCTTTCCCAGAACAAATCCAGAATGTAAAACCTTCCCTAATCCCTCAAATTCCTTTCTTCCCCCACAAAAACATTATTTTGGACAGACTTGAGATGATCATTATTATGAATTGTAAAAATTTAGAATTTACATGAAATAAATATTCCTATAATAAGATTAAAAGAAGAGCAGAAATTATTTTCCCTAGAGGAAATGGATACCTACAAAATTGGACTTGTGTAGGTATAGAAGATTAACAAAGATTTTACTTAGCTCACCTGACTCATAATTATCATATATTATATGAAAATTAGTTATAGCTGAATGCAGTGGGTAACATCTGTATGCCTGAGTAGGATCAGACAGCAGTTGATAAGCAATCAAGGTAAAGCCACAGAGAAAAAAAATAATGTTTATCCATCACATTTCCTTAGTGCTTTAAATTTCTGAAGTATTTTCCCACATATTATTTCATTAGACCTCACAAAACTCCAGTGCAATAGGCAGAGCATTAATCATATCTATGCATGTGTGTGGGTTCCAGGTCACTTGAGTCGTGTCTGACTCTGCAATGCCATGGACTGTAGCCTGCCAGGCTCCTCTATCCATGGGATTCTCCAGGCAAGAATACTGGAGCGGGTTGCTATGCCCTCCTCCAGGGGATATTCCTGACCCAGGTATCAAACACACATCTCTATGTCTCTTGAATCGTCAGGCAGGTTCTTTACTACCTAGAAGCCCAATCATATTCATATGTTAGGTAAAGATACTCATGGTGGTTAAGTGACATACCCAAGATGTCATAGCTAATTAGTGCCAGACTGTGGCTAGATTAGAGTCTCCAGTATACCAGATCACTGAAAATAATATTATACTATTTATGGAACAATGTCCTAGGTGTAAGACTTCTGAAACAATTAAAAAATGTGTGAAAAATCATGCCAAATATTAGATCAAATATTTTTTTTATCTAAATTATTGTTGCTGTTGTTCAGTTACTAAGTCGTGTCTGACTCTTTGTGACCCCATGGACTACAGCACATCAGGTTTCCTGGTCCTTCACTATCTCCCAAAGTTTGCTGAAACTCATGTCCATTGAGTCAGTGATGCCATACAACCATCTCATCCTCTGTTAACATTAAAATTGTTGAGATTATTGCAAATCATATATTGATTCACTTTTTAATCACTCTTACATAATCAACTGCACAAAATATATTTTATCATCCATTATTCAAAGGGTGCTGTGAATATAGCAAGTGATTTGTGTCACACTAGCTGCTAAATACCAACATATTGAATTAACCTATATTCTATAAAACTCCCATCAAATTGTTCCCATCAGATCCAGTGATACATTATTTAAGACTCTTCTGGAGAACAAACTACTAACATTTTTGTTGTTGTTGTTCATATGACTTTTCCAATAACAATTCACCATTTTAAAAAACCATTTAAATCAAGGAGGCATCAGCTCCCCCAGATTTTTCCCCCTTCACTATTGCCTAATGAAGAATTTCCTGAAAGATTATCTTTCAGTTCCTTGCTTCAGGTGAGATACTCACCTATTCTCTCTGAATGGTGATCCATCTGAGAGGGAGAGCTGGACACGCTGCTGCTGGGGTGGGAGGAGGTCTGGCTCCCAGGGCGATGACTCTCTTCCGGAGAGGGAGCAGGAGAAGGACTCTGTGGAATCCGTTCCTTATATAAAAGGAAATACAAAAGGAAATGTCATCTCGCACCGAGTTTTTGATGTTGGTGGAATCCATAACGTTAGAAATGTTGACCTCTCATCTTTAAACTGAGTATATACCTGATTTTAAAATACCTGATCATAAACATGTATCTTTAAACAAAACCATATTTTTTGATATTGGGAAATTAATGGGATATTGTGAGGTTTAAATAAAATAAGAATGTGAAAGGCCTCAGTGCTATTTCAGATACATGGTAGAACTCAAGAAAGGTTAACTTGCACTTCCTTTCCTAGGAAATTCACCAATCGAATTTATGAGGTGAAGTGATTATTATTAGTGAAGGTTTGTTATTATAAGCTTCTACAATGATATAACGTTCAAGCCATAACTTGGAGGGTGAGCCTACTACCTGAGTAAGAAGATCTCCCAAAGGTAAACACTTGGAACATTGGAATAAAACTCAAAAACAGTGGGAGGACCTGGTACATGTTGTGTCTTTCTGCACTGAAAACATTATGGCAATAATATATGTGTAATCTATCACACCTTAGGAATTTATTTTTAATGTTGGCAACAAAACGGTTTGATGGTCACAAGACACAATGATGGGTGTTTGAAACCAACACTAAGACCTATTATCAATTTGTTCAGTACAGTCGCTCAGTCATGTCTGACTCTTTGCGACCCCATAGACTGCAGCCCACCAAGTTCCATGGAGTTCCATCACCAACTCCCAGGGCTTACTCAAACTCATGTCCATATAGTGGGTGATGCCATCCAACCATCTTATCTTCTGTAGTCCCCTTCTCCTCCTACCTTCAATCTTTTCCAGCATCAGAGTCTTTTCCAATAAGTCAGTTCTTCACATCAGGTATCCAAAGTATTGAAGTTTCAGCTTTAGCTTCAATCTTTTCAATGAATATTCAGGACTGATTTCCTTTAGGATGGACTGGTTTTATCTCCTTGCAGTCCATGTGACTCTCAAGAGTCTTCTCCAGCACCACAGTTCAAAAGCATCAATTCTTTAGTGCTCAGCATTCTTTAATTCAACTCTTAACCCCATACATGACTACTGGAAAAATCATAGTTTTGACTAGATGGACCTTTGTTGGCCAAGTAACGAATGTCTCTACTTTTTTAATATGCTGTCTAGGTTGGTCATAGCTTTTCTTCCAAGGAGCAAGTGTCTTTTAATTTCATGGCTGCAGTCACCATCTGCAGTGATTTGGGAACTGAAATGATTTTCATCAAATTTATAATTTAAAATTATAAAAATTAAACAATACTAAAAGGATGTTCGTTAGTATTGTTTAAATTTTTATAGTTTAAAATTACGAATTTGATAAAAATCAGTTCAGTTCAGTCACTCCCTCATGTATGACTCCTTGCAAGTCCATGGACTGCAGTACGCCAGGCTTCCCTATCCATTACCAATTCCCGGAGCTTACTAACACTCATCCATTGAGTTGGTGATACCATACAACCATCTCATCCTCTGTTGTCCCTTCTCCTCCTGCTTTCAGTCTTTCCCAGCATCAGAGTCTTTTCTAATGAGTCAGTTTTTTGCATCAGGTGGCCAAAATATTTCAGCTTCGGCTTCAACATCAGTCCTTCCAATGAATATTCAGGACTGATTTCCTTTAGGATCAGCTGGTTTGATCTCCTTGCAGTTCGAGGGACTCTCAAGAGTCTTCTCCAACACCACAGCTCAAAAGCATCAGTTCTTCAGTGCTCAGCATTCTTGATGGTCCAACTCTCATATCCATACATGACTACTGGAAAAGCCATAGGCTTGACTAGATGGACCATTGTCAGCAAAGTAATGTCTCTGGTTTTTAACATGCTGTCTAGGTTTATCATAGTTTTTCTTCCAAGGATCAGTTCAGTTCAATTCAGTCATTCAGACTTGTCCAACTCTTTGTGACCCCATGGACTGCAGCATGCAAGACCTCCCTGTCCATCACCAACTCCTGGAGTTTTTTTCAAACTCATGTCCATTGAGTCAGTGATGCTACCCAACCATCTCATCCTCTGTCATCCCCTTCTCCTCTTGCCTCAATTTTTCCCAGCATCAGGGTCTTTTCAAATGAGTCAGCTCTTTGCCTCAGAAGGCCAAAGTATTGGAGTTTTAGCTTCAACATCAGTCCTTCCAATGAATATTCAGGACTGATTTCCTTTAGGATGGACTGGTTTTATCTCCTTGCAGTCCAAGGGACTCTAAAGAGTCTTCTCCAACACCACAGTTCAAAAGCATCAATTCTTCATCACTCAGCTTTCTTTATAGTCCAACTCTAACATCCATACATGACTGCTGGAAAAAAAAACATAGCCTTGACTAGATGGATCTTTGATGGCTAAGTAATATCTCTGCTTTTTAATATGTTGTCTAGGTTGGTCATAATTTTTATTCTAAGGAGTAAGCATCTTTTTATTTCATGGCTGCAGTGATATTGGAGGCCCCCTCCCCCCCCCAAAAAAAAAAGTCTGACACTGTTTCCACTGTTTGTCCATCTATTTGCCATGAAGTGATGGGACTGGATGCCATGATCTTTGTTTTCTGAATGTTGAGCTTTAAGCCAACTTTTTCACTCTCCTCTTTCACTTTCATCAAGAGGCTTTTTAGTTCCTCTTCACTTTCTGCCATAAGGGTGGTATCATCTGCAAAACTGAGGTTATTGATATTTTTCTCAGCAATCTTGATTCCAACTTGTGCTTTTTCCAGCCCAGGGTTTCTCATGATGTACTCTGCATATAAGTTAAATAAGCACGGTGACAATATACAGCCCTGATGTACTCCTTTTCCTATTTGGAACCAGTCTGTTGTTCCATGTCTAGTTCTAACTGTTGCTTATTGACCTCCATACAAATTTCTCAAGAGGCAGGTCAGGTGGTCTGGTAACCCCGTGTCTTTCAGAATTTTCCACAGTTTATTGTGATCTACAAGTCAAAGGCTTTGGCATAGTCAATAAAGCAGAATTAGATGTTTTTCTGGAACTCTTTTGCTATTCTGATGACCCAGTGGATGTTGGCAGTTTTATCTCTTGTTCCTCTGCCTTTTCTAAAACCAGCTTGAACATATGGTAGCAAATTTGGAAAACTCAGCACTGGCCACAGGACTGGAAAAAGTCAGTTTTCATTCCAACCCCTAAGAAAAGCAATGCCAAAGAATGCTCAAACTGCTGCACAATTTCACTCATCTCACACTCTAGTAAAGTAATGCTCAAAATTCTCCAAGCCAGGCTTCAACAATACATGAACCGTGAACTTCCAAGGAGCAAGCGTCATTTAATTTCATGGACTCAGTCACCATCTGCAGTCTAGCCCAAGAAAATAAAGTCTGTCACTGTGTCCATTGTTTCTCCAACTATTTGCCATGACATGATGGGACTGTATGCCATGATCTTAGTTTTCTGAATGTTAAGTTTTAAGCCTCCTTTTTCACTCTCCTCTTTCACTTTCATCAATAGGCTCTTTAGTTGCTCTTCGCTTTCAGCCATAAGGGTGCTGTCATCTCCATATTTGAGGTTATTGATATTTCTCCAGGTGCTCGTGATTCCAACTTATTTTTCATCCAGCTCAGCATTTTGCATGATGGACACTGCATATAAGTTAAGTAAACAAGGTGACAATATACAGCTTTGATGTACTTCTTTCTCAACTTGGAACCAGTCCATTTTTCCATGTCCTGTTCTAACTGTTGCTTCCTGACCTGAATACAGATTTCCCAGGAGGTAGGTAAGGTGGTCTGGTATTCCCATCCTTTTAAGAATTTGTCATAGTTTGTTGTGATCAGCACAGTCAAAGACTTTAGCATAGTCAATGAAACAGAAGTAGATGGCTTTTATTTTTCTTTCTTTCTGTAATTCTCTTGCTTTTTCTATGATGCAATGGATGTTAATAACTTGATCTCTGGTTCCTCTGTCTTTTCTAAATGCAGCCTGAACATCCCAAAGATCTCAGATCACATACTTTTGAAGCCTAGCTGGGAGAATGTTGAGCATTACTTTGCTAGCATGTAAGAATAGTGCAATTGTGTGGTGGTTTGAATATTCTTTGGCATTTTCTTTCTTTGAGGTTGGAATGAAAACTGACCTTTTCCAGTCCTGTGGCTGTAAAATTATTGATAAAAATAAAATAAAATGTTTATTTTATATAGCTCTACAGTAACTGTTATGGTTCTCAGGATTTTTATCATAATTAATATTGCTATAAAGCTCTGAAGTTATTCACTATGTTTATGAATCACAAACTGATGAATAAATTTGACATTTAGTTAATTTGATCAATTAAAAATACATTATTGTTTATCCATATATGCAATAAATGTGACTGAATAATAGACATTCTGGGACAGAGAATATTTGTTTTATTATATAACTCATTCATAATGAATTTCTTAAAGTTCTGTATATTTATATGCAATTACAACATCAGTATTCTAATCACCATAAGATTAAAAATCAGTTTGTCAAATATGTGTTTATATATTTTCACATTGATTTTGCATGAAAAGCCCCAAACTGATAAATTCTTCAAAGAAAAACTGTTTGCTTAATGCAAAATTAATAATATGAGAGCTAAAGTCTATTATTTCATTAGTAGATGTTAAGATTTTCCAAAGTTTATCATTATGGCAGACAGAATAATATCATTAGCTCAGCAAAAAATGTTTAGTCCACGTCCTAATAGTTGAACTTGTGAATATGTTATCTTATATGGCAAAATGGACTTTTCAGATGTGACTGAGAACCTGGAGATAGAGCTATTACATGGCTTAACTTGAGGGTAGAAAGGAAAGTCAGAGGAAGATATGATTATTGAAGAATGGTCAGAGAGATAACCTGGAAAAGGGAAGGAAACTGATACTATCCTGGAAGCTTACAGAAAGAAATTCAGCCCTGTGATTTTAGCTCAGTGATACCCATGTCAGACATCTGACCTACAGAACTGCAAGCTAATAAACTTGCATCATTTAAAGCTATTAAATATATCATACCTTGTTCCAAAAGTAATAAGGAACTAATACAGTCATCTGTGTAGTACGTTCATTTTTTATTGATGTATAATGTTATTTAGTATTCAGTAAACATCTGATAAATTTAATGAAATGAATAGTGGACTTTGAGTATATTAGCTGCAGTATCATATAGTTATTAAATACTATTAATTGTAAATATATTACCTCTGAAAGGCTTTATAACTTTTGTTATGCTTCAAACACAATATTTTATGACAGAGAAATATACATGCATTTATATTTAGTATACAGTTAAATATACAGTTGTAATACTCTATATACAGGAAAAGATAAAAAGATACATATAAACAAAGCAGAAGATAATATTTTTTTCCAAATAATTATATATGTTGTTTAGAGGGATAGTATGGGCATGGATAGCAAATTATATATGGCTTTTATAATACATTTTTAAATTTTTTGAAAAGTTCATCAGTTGTGAAATTCAACCTAAAGTGCAGTGATTAAAATTATAATCCCTAAATAGCATATGTACACACACACCAATGAAAGGAATTTCATATATGAGGTCAAAATTATTTTCTTACTTTTCACTGTTGTGTAGTCTCAATGATTCTATGCTAAAATATGTATATAAATTGTGGAACAGTCTTTGCATTCTAACATTGGTTATTTGCTGAAAAATATTTAATTTAATGAACTACTTTTATCTTTAATGGACTGGTAAGTGAATGGATAGGGACAAAAGTACAGCAGTTATTGAGCAAAAATAAAACTGAACAAACAAAATCACTGTGTAGTGGTAAACAATAATCACACATAGCAATATATCCTGCCATAATAAAAATGGAAAATTTGGGAATGAATTATAAAGTTGATGGTTTAGAAAAAAAGAGAATACAAGTGATGTGACCTTGCCCATTCTGCTTAAAAAATGAATGGTCATTCTGAATTTTTTTTAATTGAAAGAATATCTACACAAATAGAAAATGCTATAAATAATGAGGAAAATTTACAATGCTATAAAGAGGAATCCTCCAAAATGTTTTAAAAGTACATATGATCAAATACTATGAACTCAAATACTTTACTTTTAAATTCATCTTTTGCCATTGTCAATAGCACATCAGGTGGATATTATTTCAAATAACTTTGAAAACATGATTTAGAGTTACAATAACATTTTGCATAAAACCACAGTTCATATTTAAGATTTGTAGCCTGCACTTACCAAATTCAATCAAAATTCAATTCATTGTTATTGTTTCCTAAGGCATCACAGAGGTCACATTTTTTTTCACCATATAAACATTAGATGAGTCCAATACCTTACACTGATTAAGAATTAGGTGGGTTTTTAAAATACCTGTATGGAACTGGAAACGTTAATTTCTTCTAAAATAATCAATAGTTATATAACTAATTTCTACTTTGCAAGTAAACAGATCCATTTTTAAGGCCTGTAATCAGTATGCATCTATTTAGCTACTTAACTGCAATGTGCTTCGGGTCATTAGGTGGTTACTGTTGTGTCTCAGCCTAGTTAAATTTTCACAGCAAGTTAATCTGTTTTATTACAAATGAGAAGACAAGGATAATGTCTTCACCACTTACCAAATACAGGGTTAACAGTATTTGCAACAAATCAGTAAGGACATTAAAAAGGAAAATTGAAAATCTAAAACCCAAATCATTTTATTCATTCATGACTTAATTTTATTTGGCATTTATGACTTTTACAACCCTGTTACTTTTCATTTATTTCATTCAAGCCCCTTCAAAACAGCTGTAGCTCTTCTAAATCACTGCAGAAATCTTCTCCAGATTCAGTCACTGTAGCAGAGAAGGGAGATTTCCAAAACTGATACATACTTACCCAATGAAATCCCGAATTTCCCTTGCAATTAGTAAAATTATCTTCAGTAATAACTCAAATTTCTAGCATATAGTTATATAGTTCAAGGCTTATGCTGAAGAAGAAAGAGACATTATAGAAAATATTTCTAATTAGTACATGTTATTACTTCCTCTTCTATCATACTGTTTCCATTTTTAGCAGGTACATATGGTCAAAGGACATTTACCTCATATTAAAAGATTTAAGAGTACATTTGAACCTTGAATAAAGAGCAGGGTCAAAGCTAAGGAAAATTAGCTTTATATGGTTTAACACAATCAATAGAGTATAGAACTTAGTTTATTGGCACTAAGGTATCAACTCTACCCTTTTTAATGGAGATCTTTTATTTCATCTCAATGTATTTCTTTACATACCTAGATATGGCAAAACACAGAACTTGTAATGTACTAATGCATGCATATTACACATGTGTTCACATTTATGTATATGTGTGTGTAGTTGACTTTTAAGAACACCTATCTCATTGTGTTGTATCTATGATATTCTCTTATATTGATTCTTCTCAAGCATTTGGTGGGGTTATGTAATATATAATTTGTCTTTTTTTATTTAATTGCAATTCAACTCTCACTGTAATTAATCTCCCAAATGTTAATCTCTTAATAAGTTCCTAAAGGATTTAATGGCATTTCGCTGCTGAGGAGTGGCTTTTGGAAGTTTAACTGATACTAGATATTTTATTCATGCATTTGTCGAGATATTTTGCATTTAACTGATGTGTTCCTTCTGTACTGTCACCAGAGTGCTAAAGAAATAGAATAGATTGTAATCTGACAAATTTAAATAATAAAATCAGGAACAAGACTATATGTTTGTTCATTGATTTTGTTAACTTGGTTTACCACTAGTACTGAGAAAGAATTACATGCTTTGTTTTATCTTTGAATATTATTGGATGCATGACACTTTATGAATTTTTTTGAATCAGTTTAAGAATTAATATATGTTCCACAATCATCAATTTACAATTGCATTTAGGTTAATGCAGATGGATATGGCAAGTTTTCATTAATTTTCATATGAGAGAGTCCAAAATCATAAGCATACCCTATCTGTGACCTATGTGATAGCTGGACAAAGTACCCTCTCACCTCTTCAATGAGATCAACTTATCCTGGAAGAGGCTGACAGCTTAAAGGGAATCAGCTATAATATCTGTTCATAGGATGCAAATGCCCTCAAATGGGAGAAGGAATAGTTCAGTGGAAATATGTATGGCTTGCAAATTATGTTGTAGGCCTGGGCCTCTGCCACCCACCCAAATACATACACACATACACAGCAAACAGCCCTCAATTCTCACACAATGCATCTTCATCACATGTTCTAAAATATAAAGTAAATAAATAATAAAATAAAATAAAATATAGTAATAGTTTTTCCTTTCCACAGAGCACTTAGAATAAGATTCACCTAGTGATTTTTTTCAGTGAATTTGAATTATCACAAAAAGTGCTCTCTGTGTTGACTAATTTTAATGCCAGATGTTCACATGCTAATGCCATTGCCCTGTGACCATTTCCAATCAATTCATTAATTACCAGCTGCTCAGGCAACCAAAAAACACAACTCATCAGATGGTATTGGTAAACGGCCAAATAACAGCTTCCTACTCAAATTTCTTAAATTTGTTATCAGAGAAAACGACGATGAACTTTCCCACAAATATAGAAAAAATGTACTATGAGATATTTAAATGTAAGAAAATATGTGTTCATATCAGTCAGGTATTTTACCTATTCTGCTCTCAGGATTTTGCCACATTGTGTAATATAACAGAAAGATAAGTCTTAAAAATCTAATGATCATAATACAATTTCTAATTAATGTTATAGCTCTATTAATTATTAGCTACAAATGCTAATAGCTGAGCCAACAGTTAAGAGATCTGAGTCAGACCTAAGGACTCTGTGCCCAGGCACAATAATAGTCTCAATCTATTTTTGACCAAAAAACAGAAATAACAACAAAACTAAAATTAAAAAAAAAAAATATTTCACAACTTACAGTGTTTTTTTTTTTTTTGTCAGTTTTGGAATTAACATCTATATCATTAATGATCATTATTTTAAAAACACTCCCCAATGTTTAATATCCAATGAATCATTAGTTTGCATTCATTTATGCAACAAACATTTATGGAGTGTATAATGTACCCATTGAAAATGACAGAAAATCCTACAGGTGCCTTCATATTGTGTTTATAACTGCACAGTTCAGACTACAGACTAAATAATCCACATAGAAACATTCAAATAGTTGGGGCAAATAGAAGGGGAAACAACAGAAATAGTGAGAGACTATTAAGGGGGGCTCCAAAATCACTGCAGATGGTGAGTGAAGCCATGAAATTAAAAGACGCTTGTTCCTTGGAAGAAAAGCTATGACCAACCTAGACAGCATATTAAAAAGCAGAGACATTACTTTGCCAACAAAGGTCCATCTAGTCAAAGCTATTATTTTTCCAGTAGTCATGTATGGATGTGAGAGTTGGACTATAAAGTAAGCTGAATGCTGAAGAATTGATGCTTTTGAACTGTGGTGTTGGAGAAGACTTGAGAGTCCCTTGGACTGCAAGGAGATCCAACCAGTCCATCCTAAAGGAAATCAGTCCTCAGTGTTCATTGGAAAGATTGATGCTAAAGCTGAAACTCCAATACTTTGGCTACTTGATGCAAAGAATTGACTTATTTGAAAAGACCCTGATGCTGGGACAGATTGAGGCAAGAGGAGAAGGGGATGACAGAGGATGAGATTGTTGGATGGCAACACTGACTAGATGGACATGAATTTGAGGAGAAGGTCATGACAGAGGATGAGATAGTTCAATGACATCACCAACTGAATGGACAGAGAAACCTGGCATACTGCAGTCCATGGGTTCACAAAGAGTCAGACAAGACTGAGTGACTGAACTGACTGAACTGAAATATTCAAAGGTAATTTAAAATAGAATAAAACTCGGATCAACTTTGATATTAAAATGGGCATCTCTCTCCAGTCCCCACCAGATCCCTAACCTTCCTTTTGTGACATCAGGATCAAAGTACTACAAGTTATCAGTTTCTCTGCAGAGGGAGAGTCCAATACCTGTATATGCGTCTAATGGTGGGGACCCCTTAGTCCTATTACTGATAAGAATTTGCATAGACAAATGTATATAGGAAAAGCTATTTCTTTCTCAGTCTAGCTCTCTGCCATGATCTTGGTTTCCACTTATTACTATTTCTATATGAGTCCTTGAGTATAAAACATAATAAAATATAATTAGCTTACACTGAGTATTTACTAAGTATAAGCACACTAAGTGTGTTAACAAGTTTGTCTCATTTAAGTATATATTAACACCCCATGTTATGAGGTAGATACAATTATCTTCTGCACTTCACTGCAAAATAAGGCAAATTGATGGGCAAGTATGGACAGGTAAATTCATTTTCCTGAATTCACATAACAAGAAATTGTGCAATCAGAATTCAAATACAGGCATACAATCTGACTTCAGAGCTTATGCTCTTACCCATCATTCCATATTCCTCCACTGAAATCTTCTTCTTAATACATCTTACTTAACTGACAAATTATGATATATCTAGAGAGAAACAGTATATAATTCTATAAACTATTTTTGGGGGTGGGGTATCTGTTTCTTTTTCTTTCTTTCTTTCTTTTTTTTTTTGATAAAGCAACATAACATGATTATTTGCAAATATTAGACCTATGTTAAATCAGTTAATTCTGTTCTTGCTCTCTGTTTTCTAATAGAAAATGATGACAATAATAATGGACTAAGCTTCTCGATGAGGGTGAAGGGGGTGAAAGTGAAGGAAGAGAGTGAAAGAGCCAGCTTAAAACTAAATTATTAAAACTAAATTAAAAAAATTAAGATAATGGCATCTAGCCCCATTACTTCATGGTAAATAGAGGGGGAAAAGATGGAAGTAGTGACAGATTTCCTCTTCTTGGGCTCTACAATCACTGCGGATGGGGACTGTAGCCATGAAATCAGAAGACATTTGCTTCTTGGCAAGAAAGTTATAACAAACCTAGACAGTGTGTTGAAAAGAAGAGACAATATCTGCTGACAAATGTCCATATAGTCAAGACTTTGGTCTTCCCAATGGTCACACATGATTGTGAGAGCAGGACCATAAAGAAGGTACAGTACTGAAGAACTGATGCTTTTGAACTGTCGTGCTGGAGAAGACTCCTGAAAGTCCCTTGGACAGCAAGGAGATCAAACCAGTCAGTCTTAAGGGAAATTGAGAGGGTAACAGGCAGGAAGGCCAGGGGTCTCCAAATGGAGGAAAGAGGCTGCAAGTGTCAGACATTTTTATCTCTCATAAGCGGCAGGAGGAAACAAACTAGCAATATTCTTTTCTTTCTCTATACAAATTAAAGAAATTTTCTCTTAAAATACTGATGCAATAATAACACCTGGTCTCACCTGAAGTTAACTATTCTCAAACCTTGAGTTAACCAAAGCATTTTTCTTATGGAAATGTTTGTCTTAAGCTATGTTAGTGTACTATGCATTTACCTCAAACTCTTGTCTTCAAATTGGTTCTGCCTAATGGCTCAGAACCTACTTGACAAACCAGTATGTTACACTCAGATATTGTTCCCCTAATCTATGTAAATGAAACTATTTGTATGGTAATCTGCCCTTCTACAAGACTCAAGTCAATCGTTTTTATGGCCCGGGATGAATCGCCTGCAGCCAAGATTATCCCAAAATACAATTTATGGATGAGGGGTCTGGTGCCATTCTGAGTTTTAAGACATTCCTTTCTTTCATTAACAGACTGCTAGTGACTATATAGCATCCAGCTGAAGACTATCAGGGGGGTACTCTTTCTGCCCCCTTCTGATGCCTATGTCAGAAACTTTCTCTATCTCCTTTATACTTTAAAAAAACTTTATTACACAAAAGGTCTGAACAATCAAGCCTCATCTCTGGCTCCAGATTGAATTCTTCTCCTCCAGAAGCCAAGAATCCCAGCGTCTTTTCATGCTTCAGCAACAACTTTTTTTTTTTTTTTAAACTTTACAAATTGTATTAGTTTTGCCAAATATCAAAATGAATCCATCACAGGTATACATGCGTTCCCCATCCGGAACCCTCCTCCTTCCTCCCTCCCCATACCATCCCTCTGGGTCGTCCCAGTGCACTAGCCCCAAGCACCCAGTATCGTGCATCGAACCTGGACTGGCAACTCGTTTCATACATGATATTATACATGTTTCAATGCCATTCTCCCAAATCCTCCCACATTCTCTCTGCAACAAAGTCCATAAGACTGTTCTATACATCTATACATCTATACATCTATACATCTATACATCAGTGTCTCTTTTGCTGTCTCGTATACAGGGTTATTGTTAGCATCTTTCTAAATTCCATATATATGCGTTAGTATACTGTATTGGTGTTTTTCTTTCTGGCTTACTTCACTCTGTATAATACGCTCCAGTTTCATCCACCTCATTAGAACTGATTCAAATGTATTCTTTTTAATGGCTGAGTAATACTCCATTGTGTATATGTACCACAGCTTTCTTATCCATTCATCTGCTGATGGACATCTGGGTTGCTTCTATGTCCTGGCTATTATAAACAGTGCTGTGATGAACATTGGGGTACACGTGTCTCTTTCCCTTCTGGTTTCCTCAGTGTGTATGCCCAGCAGTGGGATTGCTGGATCATAAGGCAGTTCTATTTCCAGTTTTTTAAGGAATCTCCACACTGTTCTCCATAGTGGCTGTACTAGTTTGCATTCCCACCAACAGTGTAAGAGGGTTCCCTTTTCTCCACACCCTCTCCAGCATTTATTATTTGTAGACTTTTGGATTGCAGCCATTCTGACTGGCGTGAAATGGTACCTCATAGTGGTTTTGATTTGCATTTCTCTGATAATGAGTGATGTTGAGCATCTTTTAATGTGTTTGTTAGCCATCTGTATGTCTTCTTTGGAGAAATGTCTATTTAGTTCTTTGGCCCATTTTTTGATTGGGTTATTTATTTTTCTGGAGTTGAGCTGTAGGAGTTGCTTGTATATTTTTGAGGTTAGTTGTTTGTCAGTTGTTTCATTTGCTATTAATTTCTCCCATTCTGAAGGCTGCCTTTTCACCTTGCTAATAGTTTCCTTTGATGTGCAGAAGTTTTTAAGTTTAATTAGGTCCCATTTGTTTATTTTTGCTTTTATTTCCAATATTCTGGGAGGTGGGTCATAGAGGATCCTGCTATGATTTATGTCAGAGAGTGTTTTGCCTAGGTTCTCCTCTAGGAGTTTTATAGTTTCTGGTGTTATCTTTAATCCATTTTGAGTTTATTTTTGTGTATGGTGTTAGAAAGTCTTCTAGCTTCATTCTTTTACAGGTGGTTGACCAGATTTCCCAGCACCACTTGTTAAAGAGATTGTCTTTAATCCATTGTATATTCTTGCCTCCATTGTCAAAGATAAGGTGTCCATAGGTGTGTGGATTTATGTCTGGGCTTTCTATTTTGTTCCATTGATCTATATTTCTGTCTTTGTTCCAGGACCATACTGTCTTGATAACTGTGGCTTTGTAGTAGAGCCTGAAGTCAGGTAGGTTGATTCCTCCAGTTCCATTCTTCTTTCTCAAGATCGCTTTGGCTATTCAAGGTTTTTTGTATTTCCATGCAAATTGTGAAATTATTTGTTCTAGCTCTGTGAAGAATACCGTTGGTAACTTGACAGGGATTGTATTGAATCCATAAATTGCTTTGGGTAGTATACTCATTTTCACTATACTGATTCTTCCAATCCATGAACATGGTATACTTCTCCATCTATTAGTGTCCTCTTTGATTTCTTTCACCCGTGTTTTAAAGTTTTCTATGTATAGGTCTTTAGTTTGTTTAGGTAGATATATTCCTAAGTATTTTATTCTTTCCATTGCAATGGTGAATGGAATTGATTCCTTAATTTCTCTTTCTGTTTTCTCATTATTAGTGTATAGGAATGCAAGGGATTTCTGAGTGTTGACTTTATATGCTGCAAATTTACTATAATCATTGATTAGTTCTAATAATTTTCTGGTGGAGTCTTTAGGGTTTTCTATGTAGAGGATCATGTCATCTGCAAATAGTGAGAGTTTTACTTCTTCTTTTCCAATTTGGATTCCTTTTATACTCTGATTGCTGTGGCCAAAACTTCCAAAACTATGTTGAATAGTAATGGTGAAAGTGGGCACTCTTTTCTTGTTCCTGATTTTAAAGGGAGTGCTTTCAATTGTTCGCGACTGAGTATAATGTTTGCTGTGGGTTTGTCATATATAGCTTTTATTATGTTGAGGTATGTTCCTTCTATTCCTGCTTTCTGGAGAGTTTTTATCATAAATGGGTGTTGAATTTTGTCAAAGGCTTTCTCTGCATCTATTGACATAATCATATGGCTTTTATTTTTCAATTTGTTAATGTGGTGTATTACATTGATTGATTTGTGGATACTGAAGAATCCTTACATCCCTGGGATAAAGCCCACTTGGTCATTGTGTATGATCTTTTAATGTGTTGTTGGATTCTGATTGCTAGAATTTTGTTAAGGATTTTTGCATCTATGTTCATCAGTGATATTGGCCTGTAGTTTTCTTTTATTGTGGGATCTTTGTCAGGTTTTGGTATTAGGGTGATGGTGGCCTCATAGAATGAGTTTGGAAGTTTACCTTCCTCTGCAATTTTCTGGAAGAGTTTGAGCAGGATAGGTGTTAGCTCTTCTCTAAATTTTTGGTAGAATTCAGCTGTGAAGCCGTCTGGACCTGGGCTTTTGTTTGCTGGAAGATTTTTGATTACAGTTTCAATTTCCGTGCCTGTGATGGGTCTGTTAAGATTTTCTATTTCTTCCTGGTCCAGTTTTGGAAAGTTGTACTTTTCTAAGAATTTGTCCATTTCTTCCACATTGTCCATTTTATTGGCATATAATTGTTGATAGTATTCTCTTATGATCCTTTGTATTTCTGTGTTGTCTGTTGTGATCTCTCCATTTTCATTTCTAATTTTATTGATTTGATTTTTCTCCCTTTGTTTCTTGATGAGTCTGGCTAATGGTTTGTCAATTTTATTTATCTTTTCAAAGAACCAGCTTTTGGCTTTGTTGATTTTTGCTATGGTCTCTTTTGTTTCTTTTGCATTTATTTCTGCTCTAATTTTTAAGATTTCTTTCCTTCTACTAACCCTGGGGTTCTTCATTTCTTCCTTTTCTAGTTGCTTTAGGTGTAGAGTTAGGTTATTTATTTGACTTGTTTCTTGAGGTGTGCCTGTATTGCTATGAACTTTCCCCTTAGGACTGCTTTTACTGTGTCCCACAGGTTTTGGGTTGTTGTGTTTTCATTTTCATTCGTTTCTATGCAAATTTTGATTTCTTTTTTGATTTCTTCTCTGATTTGTTGGTTATTCAGCAGGGTGTTGTTCATCCTCCATATGTTGGAATTTTTAATAGTTTTTCTCCTGTAATTGAGATCTAATCTTACTGCATTGTGGTCAGAAAAGATGCTTGGAATGATTTCTATTTTTTTGAATTTACCAAGGCTAGATTTATGGCCCAGGATGTGATCTATCCTGGAGAAGGTTCCATGTGCACCTGAGAAAAATGTGAAATCCATTGTTTTTGGATGAAATGTCCTATAGATATCAATTAGGTCTAACTGGTCTATTGTATCTTTTAAAGTTTGTGTATCCTTGTTAATTTTCTGTTTAGTTGATCTATTGATAGGTGTGAGTGGGGTATTGAAGTCTCCCACTATTACTGTGTTATTGTTAATTTCTCCTTTCATACTTGTTAGCATTTGTCTTACATACTGCGGTGCTCCCGTGTTGGGTGCATATATATTTATAATTGTTATATCTTCTTGGATTGATCCTTTGATCATTATGTAGTGACCATCTTTGTCTCTTTTCACAGCCTTTGTTTTAAAGTCTATTTTATCTGATATGAGTATTGCTACTCCTGCTTTCTTTTGGTCCCTATTTGCATGGAAAATCTTTTTCCAGCCCTTCACTTTCAGTCTGTATGTGTCCCCTGTTTTGAGGTGGGTCTCTTGTAGACAACATATGTAGGGGTCTTGTTTTTGTATCCATTCAGCCAGTCTTTGTCTTTTGGTTGGGGCATTCAACCCTTTTACATTTAAGGTAATTACTGATAAGTATGATCCCGTTGCCATTTACTTTAGTTTTCGGTTCAAATTTATACACCGTTTTTGTGTATCCTGTCTAGAGAATATCCTTTATTATTTGTTGGAGAGCTGGTTTGGTGGTGCAGAATTCTCTCAGCTTTTGCTTGTCTGAAAAGCTTTTGATTTCTCCTTCATACTTGAATGAGATCCTTACTGGGTACAATAATCTGGGCTGGAGGTTATTTTCTTTCATCATTTTAAGTATGTCTTGCCATTCCCTCCTGGCTTGAAGAGTTTCTATTGAAAGATCAGCTGTTATCCTTATGGGAATTCCCTTGTGTGTTATTTCTTGTTTTTCCCTTGCTGCTTTTAATATTTGTTCTTTGTGTTTGATCTTTGTTAATTTGATTAATATGTGTCTTGGGGTGTTTCGCCTTGGATTTATCCTGTTTGGGACTCTCTGTGTTTCTTGGACTTGGGTGTTTATTTCCTTCCCCATTTTAGGGAAGTTTTCAACTATTATCTCTTAAAGTATTTTCTCATGGTCTTTCTTTTTGTCTTCTTCTTCTGGGACCCCTATTATTCGAATGTTGTAGCATTTAATATTGTCCTGGAGGTCTCTGAGATTGTCCTCATTTCTTTTAATTCGTTTTTCTTTTATCCTCTCTGATTCATTTATTTCTGCCACCCTATCTTCTAATTCACTAATCCTATCTTCTGCCTCTGTTATTCTATTATTTGTTGCCTCCAGAGTGTTTTTAATTTCATTTATTGCATTATTCATTGTATATTGACTCTTTTTTTATTTCTTCTAAGTCCTTGTTAAACCTTTCTTGCATCTTCTCAATCCTTGTCTCCAGGCTATTTATCTGTGATTCCATTTTGATTTCAAGATTTTGGGTCAATTTCACTATCATTATTCGGAATTCTTTATCAGGTAGATTCCCTATCTCTTCCTCTTTTGTTTGGTCTGGTGGACATTTATCCTGTTCCTTTATCTGCTGGGTATTCCTCTGTCTCTTCATCTTGTTTAAATTGCTGATTTTGGGGTGTCCTTTCTGTATTCTGGACGTTTGTGGAGTTCTCTTTATTGTGGCATTTCCTCGTTGTGTGTGGGTTTGTAAGGTGGCTTGTCAAGGTTTCCCGGTTAGAGAAGCTCGTGTTGGTGTTCTGGAGGGTGGAGCTGTATTTCTTCTCTCTGGAGTGCAATGAAGTGTCCATTAATCAGTTATGAGATGTCTGTGGTTTTGGGGTGACTTTTGGCAGCCTGTATCTTGAAGCTCAGGGCTGTGTTCCTTTGTTGCTGGAGAATTTGCTTGGTATATCTTTCCCTGGAACTTGTTGGCCCTTGTGTAGTGCTTGGTTTCAGTGTCAGTATGGAGACTTTTGATGAGCTCTTGTCAATTAATGTTCTTTGGAGTCAGGAGTTCCCTGGAGGCAGGGTTTGGATTTAAGCCTCCTGCTTCCAGTTATTGGTCTTATTTTTATGGTAGTTTCAAAACTTCTCCTTCTATACAGCACCAATGCTAAAACATCCACGTTAAAGATGAAAAGTTTCTCTACCATGAGGGTCACCCAGAGAGGTTCACAGCGTTACATGGAGAAGAGACGAGGGAGGAGGGAGTTAGGGGTGACCCGAATGAGATGAGGTGGAATCAATAGTGGAGAGAGTGGACTAGCCAATAATCACTTCCTTATGTGCACTCCACAACTGGACCGCTCAGAGATGTTCACAGAGTTATACAGAGAAGAGAAGATGGAGGAAGGAGACAGAGGTGGCCAGAAGGATAAAAGGGGGGAATGAAAAGGAGGGAGACATATCCAGCCAGTAATCTGTTCCCTAAGTGTTCTCCACTGTCTGGAACACACAGAAATTCACAGAGTTGGGTAGAGTAGAGAGGGGTTAGGGAGGAGATACAGGCGACCTGGTGGAGAAAAAGGAGTGTCCAAAGGGAGAGAGAGCAGTTAAGCCAGTAATCTCGTTCCCTAGTGAAAAATGAGTACTGAAGATTGGGTTCTTAAAGGTACAAAATTGGTAACAAATACATAAAAGCAAAAGTTAAAAATCTAAAGTAGAGTTTGGAATTTCAAAAATAAATGTTAAAAAAAAGAAGAAGAAAAAGAAAGAGAGAAAAAACAAACAAACAAAAACAAACAATGTCGCAAAAATTATAAAGAAAATACAGGTACAAAATTGATATCAAATACCAAAAAAGCATAAATTAAAAATCTAGAGTAGAGTTTGGAATTTCAGATATACAGTGTTATATAAAAGAAGAAGAGAAAGAAACAGGGAAAAGAAAAAAGAATCACAGAAATTATAAAAAAAACTATAGGTACAAAATTGATAACAAATACCAAAAATCTAAAATCAAAAATCTAGAGTAGAGTTTGGAATTTCAAAACTACAATGTTAAAGAAAAGAAGAAAAAAAAAAAGTCAAAAAGTTATAAATATATACATATATGAAGTTTGCTGAAAAAAAAAAATAGGATCTTTTTTTTTTGCAAAGTAATAGGCTATAAAAGTGAAAATTAAAGGAATAATAGAGGACTTAAAATTTTTAAAAAATTTTAAAAAAGAAAGAAAGAAAGAAAGAATGATCGTAAAAATAGTATAAATATATCGAGGACTTTCTCTGGTTTTGTTGTGAGTATTGTGGGTTCAGCTCATTTTTGGCTAGTTCCTTGGTCCAACTTTTACTTCTCAAGATCTATAGGCCCCTTCCTATGTAGTCGGTAGTAACCACAGGGTTTTAATCTGTTGCCTGTAGCTTCCAAGGCGGTTCCCTCTGTTATTGCTTCTTCTGTTTGCTGGACTCTTCGGTGTCTGGTTTCCGCCCTGATGCAAAGAGGATGGTGGAGGACACTTTTTTTTTTTTTTTTCTTTTTAGGCTCACTTGTTCAGTCGCGCTGTGGGGAGGGATGGCGGGATGCTGCAAACAAGTAACACTGGCGTGTGCTCACAGTGCCTCAGCCACACTGGCTCTGCCCCCACTCACGGCGCGTGTCGCCTCCCTGCCCACACTGCTCAGGTTCTAGTTTGCTCCGCCGGGAACCATCCGTAGCCGGCCCTGGGCTGCCTGTACCTCCCAGGTCCAAGCCGCTCAGGTTCAGGCACTCGGGTAGTCCTCAGAGGCGCAGACTCGGTTGGGCCTGCATTTTGTGCCCTTCCCAGGTCCGAGCAGCTCAGGTGATGAGGTATTTAGTGAGCGCGATTGCCGTGACTTATCGCCTCCCCGCCACTCAGTTATTTAGGTGTACAACCGGCACACCTTCTCAGGGAGATGTTGACCGTCCAGACCCCCAAGAAGTTTTAGTTAGCAAAGAAGCCTACTTACAGTTTTATAGATAATGTCTCTCTGGGGCTGTGATTGCCCCTTCTGGCTCTGGCTGCCTGTCACCGGAGGGGTAGGTCTGCAGCCTGCTATCTCTGTTAAGTCCTTTGTTCTGTGCACGGGCCTGGCGGTGTCTTAGGTTAGGGCTGGCTTTTCGTGTGATAGATATCCCACAGTCTGGTTTGCTAGCCCAGATTATTTTGCTCAGATAGCGCTCAGGGTATTCAAGCCAGGTCCTTACTCTAAGCGATGCAGCCTGTGCCCCACCTCCCTGCCCAGCCCCTGCTTGCTAATGGCGTGTGCAGGCGTCTGCGCTGCTTCTCCGCTGGGGTAGTTACCATAGGGCTCGCGATCTGCAAGTTTTAATTGTTTATTTATTTTTTTCTCCCTATTATGTTGCCCTCTGTGCTTCCAAAGCTCGGCACAGATTCGGCAGTGAGGTTTCCTGATGTTTGGAAACTTCTCTCTTTTTAAGACTCCCTTCCCGGGACAGAGTTCTGTCCCTCCCTCTTTTGTCTCTTTTGTCTTTTATATTTTTTCCTACCTCCTTTCGAAGACTTGGGTTGCTTTTCTGGGTGCCTGATGTCCTTTACCGGCATTCAGAAGTTGTTTTGTGGAATTTACTTGGCTTTTAAATGCTCTTTTGATGAATTTGTGGGGGAGAAAGTGTTCTCCCCGTCCTACTCCTCCGCCATCTTGGCTCCTCCCAGCAACAACCTTTCAAAATCAACCCTAAATACTCATTGGAAATACTGATGCTGAAATTCCAATATTTTGGTCATCTGATGTGAACAGCTGACTCATTGGAAAAGTCCCTGATGCTGGGAAAGATTGAGGGCAGAAGGAAAAGAGGGAATCAGAGGATGAGACAGCTGGATGTCATCAACAATGTAATGGACATGATGATGAGGGACACAGAGGCCTGGGTGTGCTGCAGTCCATGGGATAGCAAAGAGTTGGACAGGACTGGGCAACTGAACAACAGTAAGGCCATTTAAGCAACAACTATCCTTTCTGGCCAAATTCAAGGCAAATTGCAATACACTTGCTGATTTTTCAAAGTGTATTATCTCTTTTCCCCATAGACTGAGTGTTCTGAACTTTGCAACCATCCTATCTAACGTCTTAGAAACAGTGCTGTCTGATAAAATTTTCTGTAAATAGGCAAATGTTCCCTATCTGTACTATCTAATTAGAAATTTAAATGTAGCTAGTAGCCATTGAGGAACTGAAATGTCCATTTTATTTAATTATTTTAAATTGAAATAGCCACATGTGGCTAATGGCTACTATATTAAATAGTATTGCTGTAGTAGGTATGTGCTATGCATCTAAGATTGTTTGTTGATTGTTTACCACCATGGAGGTGGGGAATTTATTAAAATCTAAGTAAATACATATTTTCTTTAGATGTCTAAGATTCTAAAAGTCACATCACTTCTCAAAGCTCTTAAAAGCTGTGGTTTTATTTCCTACCTGTGAGAAGGAAATTCAAAAGATGAAGCCAGGTCTAGTCTCCCTTGTGTTAGTTTTCACTATTTAAGAGCATTTGCAGAAGTCAACACCTCTATTCACCAATTTCCTTCTTTTTTTTTTTTTTTTCCACATTGGGGTGGAAATATTTACACACTGGTAGAAGAAGAAGGCATAAATGCAATTATGCTCTTTCCAATGTGACTTTATTTTATGTTAAAGTGGCATAATTTCAACAACAGGAAAAAAAACTTTACTCATTTTTATAGAGATCTCAAAACTTGAGTTACATGTTATGTTTTTCTGAGTAAATATGAGAGGTAAACTACTTTGAAAATATTTTGTTTGATTTACTGGATATGGGGGAATATTGGTGTAGAGAAGCTGATTTGATAAACATTTCATATTTCATATAAGGCTTTAAAGGAGAGTATTGTCTTTGTTCAAATTAGAGCTAATTATTAAAAACACAGTAATTCTGTGAGTCAGGTGTTAAGCTGCTGTTAACATTAAATCAGCTATGGTGGGAATTACTTATACCACATAAATTGGCAAATGTTATAAATCAGAGGTTTTCACTTTCTTTTCTTTTTTTTTTCCCTCATCTATAGGCATACCACTGGATGCTGGCCCAAATACAAACTCTAAAACACTGGACTTTTAAGCCTATTACAGGAACCTGAAGGTTTTTATTTAATTCTAATATGCAACATTATCAGACTAGTCAAATGATATTATGAATAAGTATACTAAGTGGTGCATTCATTTGAGTCTATGAGCATTCAAACAAAAGTATACTGTCACATTATAAAAATACATATTATATAAATATGTAATCATGATTGTATGCACTTTACATCGCTCCTTTTAAAGAACCTGAAAAAATAAAGACAAACATAACACATTAATAATCATTTACTACTAAAATTTTAAGCACACAGAATATAGGAAAATTTAAAGCATTATATGTAGTTTTCACATGACTCAGGAATCCTGGCTTCAGATAGTACAAAACAAAATCAGCAAAAGCATGTTTTCAAAATAGTACACATTTGTTTATTTTATCCATTTACATTTTAAATCAAAAACTTTGTTTATTTTTTGTCTCTCCCTATTAGGTCACAAACCTTAATAATCACATGATGCATAATAGGGACCCAGTCAATAGAAAGCAAAAAATACAGATGGATCCACAGTATTTTAAAACCAGATATCAGTGTCTTATTCTGATTCTCCAGAAAGTGAGCATATAGGGAATGTATTTCAGCATAATAAAGGCCATATATGACAGATCTACAGCTAACATACCCAACTGTAAAAAGCTGAAAGCATTTCCTCTAAGATTAGTAACAAGATAAATTTGTCCACACTCTTCACTTTTAGTCAAAACAGACTAACTCACTGAGGGCCACAGTCCTTACAGAAAGCATACTGCTACATGGCCATAAAAATATAAATGGAGCTTAATAAAAAATTATCAGTTCTTTCCCTTTCTTATAAAGATTATATTTTAAATTTTCTTTATTGCTTTAGAAGTTCACCAAATTAGAAGCTAATTTAATATTAAACAAATATGTCTAGAATCTCTTATTTCTTCTACCTTCAGTTCTTTTTCTCTCATGTTCACCTATTACAATAATATCAATATTTCAAGGCCTAGCTCAAATCCATCAACTGTAATACCATTTGTGATTCCTGTTCCCTCTCTTCTCTAACCTAGATTTGCTCTCTCCCTCCTCTAAATTCATGTAATGCTTGATGGATTGCTATGCATCACAGTCTGTGTTGTTATGCAAGTTAAATGTGTACTTGTTATTCTCTAGAATTTAGGTTGTGGGTCCTGGAAGTCAGGAACTACATCCTAATTATTTCCCATATTACCCTATGTGATGTCTACATATTGAGTATTTTTGTTGAATAAATGGAGGGACAAAGGAACAAATCAAGGGTTGCCCTGATTAACTATACTATTTGATTCTATACACCCTTATATTATCTTCTCCACAAAAGGAAAAATGTATTACAAAACTTAGTTCATGTTATACTTGGAAGGCAAAGGAAGATGTGACAAACTAATAGGAGACATAAGGAAGATTATAAAATATTTGTGTTTCATTACACAATGGTCCAAACATTTTGAAAAATTTTATTCTAGAATATGATAATGATAAAACTCCAATACTTTGGCCACCTCATGCAAAGAACTGACTCATTGGAAAAGACTCTGATGCTGGGGAAGATTGAAGGCGGGTGGAGAAGGGGATGACAGAAGATGAGATGGTTAGATGGCATCACCAACTCTATGGACATGAGTTTCAGTAAGCTCCGGGAGTTGGTGATGGACAGGGAAGCTTGGCATGCTGCAGTCCATGGGGTTGCAAAGAGTCAGACATGACTGAGCAACTGAACTGAACTGAATACTATAAATTATCATAAGGATTTGTTTAATGTTTCACAATTTTAAACTGTATTTTACTCATATTACCTCCAGACGGCCAATGAAATAGGTGGGATAGATTAGGACTTTTATTTTACAGTTGAGGAAAAAGTTGAGGAAGGTTAATTGCTATATCCAAGGTCATTCAGATATTAAGTAGCAGAATCAGAACTGAAATGCAGGTCTTTTTAACTATAAATCTTTTATGATATATACTATTCCACAACTGTCTCACAAACACCAAGAAGATGCAGTGTTTACTTTGTTTCACTCCAGCAATGGGAATGGATTTTGCACATTCTTCTGTTCTCTCTTTAGCTGAGCATGCCTCCCACACACTGTGCTCATGAATACAAGACAGGATGCTAGAATTAAAGGTAGTATCTGTGGTCATTGAATGAAAACAAATGACAATAACAAAAACACCTTAGCAGGCCTAGTCAGAAATCAAACTCATCAATACTTTATGCTAAGCAACTGAGTCAATGAGCTATGTGTTTATACTGAAGATTTCATGGAATTATTATTATTTTATCAAAATTGACATGTTATTAACAACTTTATCCTCTTCTAAATTACTATTCTTACCTTTATAACTGAGGCCCCAGCTCTAGAGAGTGGATTGTGAATCTGGGCTGCAGCAGCCATGTTGGCAATAGTATTAAGATGGTTCATCTGATTCATTGCCATAGCAACTGATGCAGGAGGTAAGCTGACTGGAAGTAGGGGATGAGGCATCATCATAAATGGCAGATCCAGTCCTAAAAGAGACAGTGCATGTTAAACTATAATATTAGTTACATTATATGGACAAATGGAAATTACATAAAAATTGATGTTATTAAATAGTTAAGAAAAAAAGTCTTCACTCTTGTTGAATTTTAAGTGGTTTTATCATATTTTAGTATCTCCTTGAGGAAATAATAGTATCTGTGGAATTTAACATGGTTTTATAATTTAAAAATGCACCTATATTCAGACTTTTATTTAACAATATTCCTTATTCTTGCTCTCACTTCCAAAATATTTATTTATAATGTTCAATTTTTTACTCATAAAAAGAAACAAAAAACTTTAAGCTAAACATCGTTGTGTTTAATAAAAAGAAGCAACTTGCCTTTTAAATATTATAATGTAATGATGTGTTGATACTTTCTAGCTTAACTCTTTCCTTAGGAGTAAAGCTAGTGAAGGTGATGAAATTTCATTTGAGCTATTTCAAATCCTGAAAGATAATGCCGTGAAAGTGCTGCACTCAATATGCCAGCAAATATGGAAAACTCAGCAGTGGCCACACGACTGGAAAAGGTCAGTTTTCATTCCAATCCCAAAGAAAGGCAATCCCAAAGAATGCTCAAACTACTGCACAATTGCACTCATCTCACACACTAGTAAAGTAATGCTCAAAATTCTCCAAGCCAGGCTTCAGCAACATGTGAACCTTGAACTTCAAGATGTTCAAGCTGGTTTTAGAAAAGGCAGAACAACCAGAAATCAAATTGCCAACATCCACTGGATCATCAAAAAAGCAAGAGAGTTCCAGAAAAACATCTATTTCTGCTTTATTGACTATGCCAAAGCCTTTGACTCTGTGGATCACAATAAACTGTGGAAAATTCTTCAAGAGATGGCAAAACCAGACCACCTGACCTGCCTCTTGAGAAACCTATATGCAGGTCAGGAAGCAACAGTTAGAACTGGACCTGGAACAACAGACTGGTTCCAAACAGGAAATGGAGTACGTCAAGGCTGTATATTGTCACCCTGCTTATTTAACTTATATGCAGAGTACATCATGAGAAACGCTGGGCTGGAAGAAGCACAAGCTAGAATCAAGACTGCCAGGAGAAACATCAATAACCTCAGATATGCAGATGACACCACCTTTATGGCAGAAAGTGAAGAGGAACTAAAATGCCTCTTGATGAAAATGAAAGAGGAGAGTGAAAAAGTTGGCTTAGAGCTCAACATTCGGAAAACGAAGATCATGGCATCTGGTCCCATCACTTCATGGGAAGTAGAAGGGGAAACAGTGGAAACAGTGTCAGACTTTATTTTTGGGGGCTCCAAAATCACTGCAGATGGTGACTGCAGCCATGAAATTAAAAGACACTTACTCCTTGGAAGGAAAGTTATGACCAACCTAGATACCATATTTAAAAGCAGAGACATTACTTTGCCAACAAAGGTCCGTCTAGTCAAGGCTATTGTTTTTCCAGTAGTCATGTATGGATGTGAGAGTTGGAATGTGAAGAAAGCTGAGTGTCGAAGAATTGATGCTTTTGAACTGTGGTATTCGATTAGACTCTTGAGCGTCCCTTGGACTGCAAGGAGATCCAACCAGTCCATTTTAAAGGAGCTGAGTCCTGGGTGTTCTTTGGAAGGAATGATGCTAAAGCTGAAACTCCAGTACTTTGGCCACCTCATGCGAAGAGTTGACTCATTGGAAAAGACTCTGATGCTGGGAGAGATTGGGGGCAGGAGGAGAAGGGGACGACAGAGGATGAGATGGCTGGATGGCATCACTGACTCGATAGACATGAGTTTGGGTGAACTCTGGGAGTTGGTGATGGACAGGGAGGCCTGGCGTGCTGCAATTCATGGGGTCACAGAGTCGGAGATGACTGACTGAGTGACTGAACTGAACTGAACTGAATAGAGGTACTAGTATGATAAGATGTAGATTCTTTAGGCTTCAGAATGATTGAAGAAAATAAGACTGGGACTATGTCCTAGTCTTTTAGCTATAAATCTCTAAAATGAATGCTTATAGTTCTAATTTGAAGACTTTGTCCATAAGGAATAAGTCCTCTATCAAAATATCAACCTGTTTTCCAGTTTAATAATGAATATCCACATATTTGGGTAGTTCCAAGAATTCTATTTGTTTTATTATGCAAAGTGAAATATTTTTCACATATTTTAAATTTCTGAAAGAATATCTTTCAAGTATTATCCATATAACACTTGTGGTAGCCACAGATATGTCATTATGAAAAAAAAAGTAACAAATTGAAATAGTTGTCTGCTTATCCTTCATAAGGTTGGTATTTGTATGGAAAGAATGGAAAGACCTTTGAGTAGAGGCTAGGGAAAGTTGGCCTAACATTATGGATATTAACATGACTACAATAAGTAAACCATATCACATTATAATGTATTTTAAGCTATTGTCTTGACAGTAATCTTGCCTTTTTTGGACATGATCCCAGAAACAAGTAATATTTAACAGATGTTCGAAAATGTGCCTCCTTGTAATTTTCCAAAATTATTATAGGCTATTGAAACTCTACTATGGGCAATGTTTATGTTAATCTTACACACAATTATCAAATGTTAATAACATCCCTTTCTCCTGTTTGCATCCCATCATTTTTTCTCGTTTCCAATATCACAACAACAAGTGTACAATGAATCTATAGGAAATATATTCAGAGACCTCTTAAATCTCATTCCTCAAAACAACAGTAATGGTAATACAAACACTCAAAACATAATTTTAGGACACAAACAGGGTTAGAAGGAAGAATGTTGTAAATAAATCTCCTGGGCTCAACAAAGATGGTTGAGTTAAAGTCATTAACAAAGTTTTCAAAAGTAGCACAATGAAACAAACTCCTAGATATGACAGGTCTCACACATTAAAATGATCACTCTATTAAAGAAATTCCTAAATAAAGAATAAAACAGTCATCAATATTTCTGATAAAGACAGACACAAAATGTACTGTTATCAGAATTATTCAAGGATAAAAAAGCTGGAAACAAATTTAGTGTGGAATCTAAGAAGGGAAACATGTTCTACACTTCCTATGACTCCAAATCCCCAAAGAGTATTAGTAAAGTATTTAAAAATCTTCCCCATCACTTCATTTATGGCTCACCCTCTGATTTGCTTTTAGGAGCAATCTATTAAAACAGATTTTGCAGTTTTGAAGCCTTTTTCCTGTGATTATTAATTTAAAGTCTCAATAGAGTGCAAACACTGAATTAAAAATGGATTTCTGTGTCACCTTTTAAATTAGTTTATTTTCAGTTAACTTTACAAAATTATGTAGATGTATATGTATTTTATGCTTTACCCATCATGCAGCTTTGCTATAATGATGGGACATTCCATAACATAAATTAATCACTATTTATCTCTCCCTAAAATCTTCACCTCTTGTTCAACATAATAGCAACCATCAATAACCTTCGCCTTATGTTCAACATAATAGCAACTATCAATAACCCATTTATATAAGGTTAACATTTACAACAAACCCAAGACAATTGTGGACTTCCAATTCTTCTTTGTATAGTTAGTATTTTAATAGAAAATTGATCAAACTATAAATGAAAAGTAGCCATCAGTGCCTCAATTTATCACTCAAATGCTCAAACTTTTGTTGAATTTACACTTCTGTTAACAGTATAATACTCTTTCCTCATCCTTGAAAGGTTTTCAGTATTATCCAGATACCATTTGGCCATATCAAGGCATATGCCTATGTAAAGTCCAGTTGACAAGCAAACTACATGCAAACCACAAAGAGAATTTAACAGCCCACTGACAGTTTTAAAATATAATTCATTCAAACATTTCAAATAACCATGAAATACTTAAAAGCCACAACTTCAGATCATGACCTACAATAACCAACCATCAATTGACTATAATATCCTGGAATTTAAGCTAATATTTATATTACATGTGAGTTTAATAGTGACCCCACTTGAGATGCACATGCAAAGCATATGCAAATACAGAGTTATGCAAGTCAAACTTTTTCCGAAAGCTGAAAACATTAAATTAAGAGCCATCAATATATATATAATTTCAGCAATCTGGCTCATTGAATTACATCTCAGAAATGTACAGAGACTTTTAATAGAATGGTAATGAAGACAAATTCTTTTCAAAAATCACCAAAATGTTATTTTTTTCTTTCTTGTCAATCACATCAGGTGTACTACTATAAGCCCTCTTTCTAATGCATCTTGGTATTGTGGCAACTCCTTTAAGTTTTATGCAAGTGCATGGCACCACCTCCTTTCAGGAATTAAGGCTACAAATTTCATAATACTCTGATCTTCCCTCTACAATTACACTTACATTTGGTTTCCAAGTCATTGTCATATGTAATATCTTGTATTCTACAGTCAGGCACCAATCCTGTCATGCCTAGATGGTAAAATGTTTTCCTGGTTGGTTTTCCTATACCATTGAATTTGCCTTTCCACTTCAATTTTTAAGACTTTCAGCGGCTACTCATTATCTCCAGAATAAAACAGAAGCTCTCTGGTTTCATATGAATTTAACTTTCTAGCTTTGATATTTCACTATATTCTTCTATGTATGCCCTATTCTTTCCCCTCTGGGCCAGCTGCAGTTCTCCACAATTTTAATTCATCTTAGCTTTCACTTTTTTTTTCTTTTCTCATTATTATTTTATTTAATTGGAGGCTAATTACAATGTTGTGGTTTTTGCCATACATTGACATGAATCAGCCATGGGTGTACATGTGTTTCCCATTGTGAACTCCTCTCCCACCTCTCTCCCCATCTCATCTCTCAGGGTTGTCCCAGTGCACTGGCTTTAAGTGCCCTATTTCATGCATAAAATTTGGACTGATCATCTGTTTCACATATGTTAATATACATGTTTCAATGCTATTCTCTTAAATCATCCCACCCTCGCCTTATCCCACGGAGTCCAAAATACTGTTCTTTATATCTCTGTCTCTTTTGCTGTCTCGCATATAGGGTCATCATTACCATCTTTCTAAATCCCATATATATGTGTTAATATACTGTATTGGTGTTTTTCTTTCTGACTTATGTCACTCTGTATAATAGGCTCCAGTTTCATCCACCTCATTAGAACTGAAAATGCAAGCCTTCACTTTTGTTGATTTTTCTCTCTGAATTCTGCCACTCTAACCCTATTTATTCAGGTATGGCAAAAGTTGTCTTTTATTTTAATCAACTGACTTTATTTTTAGAACATTTTTACATTTACAGAAAAAGTGAGCAGAAATTACAGAGAATTTCCATATACTTCCTCTCCACCAGCAGTTTCCCCTCTAATTAACATCATATACTAGTGAGGTACACTTGCTGCAATACATGAATCAATATTGATACACTATTGTTAACTACTGTCCATAGT
Source organism: Bos grunniens (assembly GCF_055505025.1). Classification (NCBI taxonomy): domain Eukaryota; kingdom Metazoa; phylum Chordata; class Mammalia; order Artiodactyla; family Bovidae; genus Bos; species Bos grunniens. The sequence continues at coordinate 77,867,387 of NC_141194.1, read as the reverse complement.
GTACAACAGAGTTCATTCTTTGTGTTACAAATTATATGGCTTTTCACAAATGCACAACATCATGTGTCTACCATTACAGTATCATACAGACTACTTAGTTTCACTCCCTTAAAAATCTCTTCTGCTCCATCTATTCACTCCTTCTCTTAAACTTGGCTTTTAATGTCTCTATAAGTTTGCCTTTTCCTGAATGCCATATAGGTGGAATCATACAGTATTTACTCTTTTCAGACTGGCTCTGTTTCACTTGGCAATATGCACTAGTCTTTTCTTGATTTCATAGTTTATTTGTTTTGTTGCTAATTATTGTTCCATGGCATGGATATACCAGTTTGTTTACTCATTTAACTACTGAAGGACACTGTGGTTGCTTTCAACTTTTAGCAATTATGAATAAAGTTGCTATAAACATTGGTATGTAGATTTGTTTAGACATAATATTTTAATTCATTTGGATAAACAAGGAGACTCTGTTTAGCTTCGTGAGAAAGCACCAAATGCTTTCCAAATTGCTGTGCCATACTACATTCCCACCAGCAATAAATGAGAGTTCTTATTGCTCCACATCCATACCAGCAGTTAATGTTGATACAGTTCTGAATTTTAGCCATTCCAATAGGTGTGCAGGGGTACCTCATTTTTGTTTAATCTGAAATTCTCTAATGGCATATGATGTTGAATATATATTCATATGGTTATATGTCATTTGTACATTTTATTTGATGAGGGTCTGTTCCAGGTCTTTGACACGATTTTAATCAGGTTCTTTTTTTTTTTTTTAATTGAACTATAACTGACTTACAATATTAGATTATCTTCAGGTGTACACTTAGTTATTTTATATTTTATAGCTTACACACCATACAACACTATTAAAAAATATTGATTCTATTTGATGTCATGTTTGTTACATCCTTAAAACACTTATTTTCTAACTTGCAGTTTGTACTTCTTAATCCCTTTCACCTATTTGGTCCTTCCCACAATACCTGTCCCTTGTGATAACCACTAATTTGTTCTCTGAATCTGCCAGTCTGTACCTGTTTTTAATACTTGTTAATTTTGATTTTTGAAAAATTTCACATTTTTGATATACATACAACATAGAGCATTTGTTTTTCTCTGACTTATTTCTCTAAGCATAATACCTTCCATGTACATCCACACTGTTGCAAATGGTAAGATTTCATTCTTTATTATTGCTGAGAAATATTATATTGTGGTGTGTGTGTGTGTGACCTTTTCTTTATCCATTCATCTGCTGTAGGCACTTAGGTGGCTTCCATTATTTGGCTATTATAAATAATGCTGCTATGTACATCTAGGTTCATATTTCTTTTTAAGTTAGTATTTTTGTTTTTGTTTTTTGTTTTTTTTTGTTTTTTTCAGATAAATACCCAGAGTAAAACTGCTGGATGGTATGGTAGTTCTGATTTCAATTTTTTGAGGAACTTCCATATCATTTTCCATATGGTTGCACCAATTTAAATTCCGTCAACAGTGCATGACGGTTCCTTTTCTCCAGATTCTTGCCAATATTTGTTTTGTTTTGTTTTTTAATAACAATAATTCACAGGCATGAGGTGATATCTCAGTTTGGTTTTGATTTGCATTTCCCTGATGATTAGGGATGTTGAGCATCTTTTCATGTGTCTGTTTGCCATCTAGATTTTCTTTGGAAAAATCTCTTCAGGTTTACTACTCATTTTTTAATCAGGTGATTTTTGGATGTTGAGTTGTATAATGTATAAGTCTTTTGTATGTCTTGGGTATTAAGTTTCTTATCAGATATATTTTTGAAAATATCTTCTCCCATTCAGTAAGCAACTTTTTCTATTAATAGTTTCCTTCACTGTGCAAAAACTTTGTAGTTTGTAGCCACAACTGATTCTTTGTTTACTTTTGTTTCCCTTGCCTGAGGACAAATATCCAAAAGAATATTGCCAAGACTGATGACAAAGACCTTACTTTGTATGTTCTATTATTTCCCAAATAATCCCTCTGCCCCCCTCCAGCAAGTTAATTTTAGGATTCTTGATGTTTTCCCTAAATTGTTTTCATTTTTTTAAATTTTATCCTCTTTCTGTTCAGATTGGGTGATTTCCACTACTCTGTTTTCCATTTTGCAAATGCATTCCTTTGTATCATCCTATCAACTGCTGATTGCTTCTAGTTCATTTTTTTATGTTATTATATCCTTAATTTATGTTTAGTTATTCTTTATATCTTCCATCTGTTAAATTCCTCTTTGTGTTCACCCATTCTTCTCTTGACTTCACTGAGGGTCTTTATGATATTAACTTGAACTCTTTATTGGGTAGATTCCTTATCTCCACTTTGCTAAGTTCTTCTGTGGTTCTGTCTTATTTCTTTGTTTGAAACACATTCTTCTTTCTTCTCACTTTGCCTACTTTTCTGTGTATAATTCTATGCATTAAGGAGCTTGGTTACATTTCCTGATCTTGTAAAATTGGCCTTATATAGGAGACATCCTATGAGGCACAGCAGCACAAGTTATATGCTCTAAGAGTGCCTTCTGTGTGGGCTGCATGAACACTTCGTTGTGATGGGATCAATTACTATGGGCACACTATTAGGAAGGGTTAGTTTCGCCCATTTGGCTGCCAGGGATCTTTTTGTGCAATGGCTACAGGCTCATTGGTGGGTTGGACTGTGTGTTGGCTGGGATAGTTGTACTGCTCAGGCAGTCCCAAGGTTTGTGCTAGCCCACTGGCAGTGGGGATGGGGATGGGGAGTCTCAGTATCACTGGCTCCTGGGCCTCAAGTGTCCCAGGGGTGGTGTTTGCATATACATTCCTGCGATAAGGTTCTGGTGTGACTGGATATAAGGCCTGTGTGGCTAGGATTGGTGCCAGCATGCTGGTATGTGGAACTGGATCCTAGAGAATTTGTCTGTGTGACCCAGTGGGCCTGGGACTGACACCAGCCCTGTGGGGGCAGGGCCAAGTCATAGCTTGGCTGGTTATGTCACCTGGTGAGTCTCATGGCTGGCAAAGACCCACTGGTGAGTATAGCTGTAGCTGGCTACTTAACCAGAGGAGTGTGGGACTCAGGTTATTATAGATGGGATATAAAACCTCAGGGCTAATAGACTACAGAGAGAAGTCCAAAATGGCACTCATCAGAACTGGTGTTCTCATGATAAAATGAGCTCCAAAAAATGTCTACTGACATTCTATGTCCCCAGGCATAATCCTTGTTGCTTCCTGCCTCTCTGAGAGGCTCTCTAAGATCAGCAAGTGTATCTGATTAAAGCTTGTTTCAAACTACTGCTTCTGTGCTGCAAAAGTTATAAGATTTTACATGCATTCCTTAAGAGCAGAGCTTCTGTTTCCTACAGCCCACTGACTCTCTATACACAAGCCCCACTGGCCTTCAAAACAAAGCCTTCTTGTTCCAGGGAGTTCTCTGTTGGATGCAAGTTGCCTAGGCTACGGAACTTGATGTGAGGCTTGGGCAACTTTCTCCTTGGAGAGAATCTCTGCTATTGTGATTACTCTCCCATATTTCAGTTACCTACCCTGGTGTGTGAGTGCTGATGATTTGACTTCTCCACTCATCCTATCTATCTTGTTGCGGTTATTTCCTTATGTCTTAAGTTGTGGAAAATCTTTTCTGCTGGTCTTCAGGTCATTCTATAAATACTTACTCTGTGAATAGTTGTAATTTTAGTGTGCTTTTGGAAGAACTTTGAACTTGGCTTTCCCACTCTTCCAACTTAGCCACACTGCCTCCAATTCTATATTTTTAATAAATATGTGTCTTTATAATTAAAGTAAGTTTCTTAAAGAAAATAAATTGTTTTCTTATCAACTTCAATAGTTTCCATATTTGCTGTTTTTTTTTTTTTTTTTTTAATTGAATCACGATTATATACAAGGGCCACTCTGGTGGTTCAAATGGTTCAGAATCTACCTACAATGCAGGAGACCAAGGTTCAATCCCTGGGTCGGGAAGATCCCTTGGAGAAGGGAATGGTTACCCACTTCAATGTTCTTGTCTGGATAACTTCATGAGCAGAGACTACCAGGCTACACTCCATGGGGTTGCAAAGAGTTGGACATGACTGAGCAAGCACACATGCATAATTATAGTTGGACATGACTGAGCAAGTACACATGCATAATTAAATAGGAAGTAGGTGGTTTACATACAAGCAAAATCACCAACACCATAGGTCACTAATATGCACATTTATGTCTTTAGTTGGTATATTCAGTTCAGTTCAGTTCAGTTGCTCAGTCGTGTCCGAGTCTTTGTGACCCCATGAATCGCAGCACGCCAGGCCTCCCTGTCCATCACCAACTCCCGGAGTTCACCCAGACTCACGTCCATCGAGTCAGTGATGCCATCCAGACATCTCATCCTCTGTTGTCCCCTTCTCCCCCTGCCCCCAATCCCTCGCAGCATCAGAGGCTTTTCCAATGAGTCAACTCTTCACATGAGGTGGCCAAAGTACTAGAGTTTCAGCTTTAGCATCATTCCTTCCAAAGAACACCCAGGACTGATCTCCTTCAGAATGGACTGGTTGGATTTCCTTGCAGTCCAAGGGACTCTCAAGAGTCTTCTCCAACACCACAGTTCAAAAGCATCAATTCTTCTGTGCTCAGCCTTCTTCACAGTCCAACTCTCACATCCATACATGACCACAGGAGAAACAATAGCCTTGACTAGATGAACTTTTGTTGGCAAAGTTGTGTCTCTGCTTCTGAATATGCTATCTAGGTTGGTCATAACTTTCCTTCCAAGACCAATCATATTTAGAATGTGCTGCATTCAATATGCCAGAAAATTTGGAAAACTCAGCAGTGGCCACAGGACTGGAAAAGGTCAGTTTTCATTCCAATCCCAAAGAATGCTCAAACTACCACACAATTGCACTCATCTCACACACTAGTAAAGTAATGCTCAAAATTCTCCAAGCCAGGCTTTAGCAATACGTGAACCATGAACTTCCAGATGTTCAAGCTGGTTTTAGGAAAGGCAAAGGAACCAGAGGTCAAATTGCCGAAATCTGCTGGATCATTCAAAAAGCAAGAGAGTTCCAGAAAAAACATCTATTTCTGCTTTATTGACTAGGCCAAAGCCTTTGACTGTGTGGATCACAGTAAAATGTGGAAAATTCTGAAAGAGATGGAAATACTAGAACACTTGACCTACCTCTTGAGAAACCTATATGCAGGTCAGGAAGCAACAGTTAGAACTGGACATGGAACAACAGACTGATTCCAAACAGGAAATGGAGTACTTCAAGGCTGTATATTGTCACCCTGCTTATTTAACTTATATGCAGAGTACATCATGAGAAACACTGGGCTGGAAGAAGCACAAGCTGGAATCAAGACTGCCTGGAGAAATATCAATAACCTCAGATATGCAGATGACACCACCTTTATGGCAGAAAGTGAAGAGGAACTAAAACGCCTCTTGATGAAAGTGAAAGAGGAGAGTGAAAAAGTTGGCTTAAAGCTCAACATTCAGAAAACTAAGATCATGGCGTCTGATCCCATCACTTCATGGGAAATAGATGGGGAAACAGTGAAAACAGTGTCAGACTTTATTTTTGGGGGCTCCAAAATCACTGCAGATGGTGATTTCAGCCATGAAATTAAAAGACACTTACTCCTTGGAAGGAAAGTTATGACCAACTTAGCTTATTCAAAAGCAGAGACATTACTTTGCCAATAAAGGTGCGCCTAGTCAAGGCTATGTTTTTTTTCCAGTAGTCATGTATGGATGGGAGAGTTGGACTGTGAAGAAAGCTGAGCACCAAAGAATTGATGCTTTTGAACGTGGTGTTGGAGAAGACTCTTGAAAGTCCCTTGGACTGCAAAGAGATCCAACCAGTCCATTCTGAAGGAGATCAGTCCTGGGTGTTCTTTGGAAGGAATGATGCTAAAGCTGAAACTCCAATACTTTGGCCACCTCATGCGAAGAGTTGACTCATTGGAAAAGACTCTGATGCTGGGAGGGATTGGAGGCAGGAGGAGAAGGGGACAACAGAGGATGAGATGGCTGGATGGCATCACCGACTCGATGGACGTGAGTTTGAGTGAAGTCTGGGAGTTGGTGATGGACAGGGAGGACTGGCGTGCTGCAATTCATGGGGTCTCAAAGAATCGGACATGACTGAGCAACTGAACTGAACTGAACTGATGCTACTTGAATAAGTAGCTATCATATTTTCTATTCATTATCCTTGGTTCTTTTTAAATCTTGTTTTCCATTATTTTCTTGACTTCTGTAGTGTTAACTGATGATTTTATATGATTCATTTTCTCTCCTCTTTTATCAGGTTATTTATACTTATTTTTACAAAATTTTAGTGATTTCTCTTTTAGTTTGTAATATATATTTTACAACTTATTTAAAACTGCTTTCGATTAACACTAAATCACTTCATGAATTTTTGAGGTTGCACACAAGAACTGTCTTTCAGACTCTTTTGTTGACTATGAGGGCTGCTCCATTGCTTCTAAGGAATTATTGCCCACAGCAGTAGATATAATCGTCCTTTGAATTTGCCCATTCCTATCCATTTTAGTTCACTGATTCCAAAAAGGTTGATGTTCAATCTTGCCATCTCCTTCTTAACCACATCCTATTTACCTTCATTCATGGACCTAACATTCCAGGATCTTATGCAATAGTGTTTTTCATGGCACTGGATTTTATTTTTATGACCAGACACATCCAGAGGACACATCCACCACCAGAACTGAGTATCATTTCTGCTTTGTTCAAGCTGCTTCATTCTTTCTAGAGTTATTGGTAATTACCTTCCACTTTTCCTCAGTAGCATAGTGAACACTATCCAACTTGGAGGTGGGGATCATCTTCTGGTGTCACACTTTTTCGCCTTTTCCTACTGTTAATAAGGCCCTCATGTCAAAAATGCTGGAGTGAGTTTGTATTTCCCCCTCCAGTGGACCACAAATTGTCAGAACTCAAAAACTATAGAATGATCATAGTTCATTTCCAAGGCAAACCATTCAACATCACAGTAACCGAAGTCTATGCCCCAGCCACTAATGCTAAAGAAGCTGAAGTTGACTGGTTGTATGAAGATTTACAACACCTTCTAGAAGTAATAGTAGAAAATGATATCTATTTCATCATAGGGGATTGGAATGCAAAAGTAGGAAGTCAAGAGAAACCCCAAAAAACAAGCAAGTTTGGCCTTGGAATGCAAAATGAAGCAGAGCAAAGGCTAACAGAGCTTTGACAAGAGAACACACTCGTCATAGCAAACACTCTTTTCCAACAACCCAAGAGACAACTCAACACATTGACCAGATGGTCATTATTGAAATCAGATTCATTATATTTTTTGCAGCCAGAGATGGAAAAGCTCTATACAGTCCAAAAAAAAAAAAAAAAATGGAGGTGACTGTGGCTCAGATCATTAGCTCCTTATTGCAAAATTGAGGCTTAAATCGAAGAAATTAGGAAAACTACCAGAACATTCATGTATGACCTAAATCACATCACTTATGATTATACAGTGTGGTTGATGAATAGATTCAAGGGATTAGATTTGGAAGATAAAGTGTCTGAAGAACTACGAACAAAAGTAGATAAAATTATACAGAAGGCAGTCATTAAAACCATCTCAAAGAAGAACAAATGCAAGAAGGCAAAGTGGTTGTCTGAGGAGCTTTTACCAATAGCTGAGGAAAGAAGAGAAGTGAAAGTCAAGGGAGATAGGGAAAGATATAGCTAAGTGAATGCAGAGTTCTAGATAATAGCAAGGAGAAATAAGAAGGCATTTGTAAATTAACAATGCAAATGAATAGAGGAAAACAGTAGAATAGGAAAGACTAGAAATCTCTTCAACAAACTTGAAGACATCTAGGAAACATTTCAAGCAAGGATGGGCATGATAAAGGATAGAAACAATAAAGATCTAACAGAAGCAGAAGAGATTAAAAAGAGATGCCAAAAGTACACAGAAGAACTGTACAAAAAATGTCTTAATGATCCAGATAACAACGATGGTATACTCACTAACTTAGAGCCTGATATCCTGAAACATTAACTTATGTGAGCCTTAGGAAGCATTATTACGAACAAAGTTAGTGGCGATGACAGAATTCCAGTTGAGCTATTTTAAATCCTAAAAGATGATGCTTATAAAGTGCTGCACCCAACATGCCAGCAAATTTGGAAAACTCAGCAATGGCCCCAGGACTAGGAAAGGTCAGTTTTCATTCCAGTCCCAAAGAAGGGCAATGTCAAAGAATATTCAAACTACCATACATTTTTGCTCATCTCACATGATAGCAAGGTTATGCTCAAAATCCTTGAAGCTAGACTTCAGCAGTACATGAACTGAGAATTTTCAGATGGAAAAGCTGGTTTTCTAAAAGGCAGAGGAATCAGAGAAAAAATTGCCAACAATCATTGGTTCATGGAGAAAGCAAGGGAGTTACAGAAAAACATATACTTCTGCTTCACTGACTACACTAGAGCCTTTGATTGTGTGGATTAAAAAAAAAAAAAAAACTGAACAAATTATTAAAGAGAAGAGCCTTTGATTTTTTGGATCACAAAAAAATTGAAAAATTATTAAAGAGATGGAATTGCCAGACGTCCTACTTGTCTTTTGAGAAACTTGTATGTGGGTCAAGAGGAAATAGTTAGAGTCAAAAATGGAAAAACGGACTGGTTCTAAATTGGGAAAGGAGTACAAAAAGTCTATTTATTGTCACCCTTCTTATTTAACTCATATGCAGAGTACATCATGTGTGATGCCAGGCTGGTTGAATTACAAGCTGGAATCAAAATTACTGGGAGAAATACTAACCACCTCAAATAGGCAGAAGATACCACTCTAATGGCAGAAAGTAAAGAGGAAGTAAAGAGCTTCTTGATCAGGATGAAAAAGGAGAGTGAAAAAGTTCGTTGAAACTCAACATTTCAAATAAGATCATGGCATCTAGTCTCATCATTTCATGTAAAATAGGGAAAAATTGGAAATGCATATTTTATTTTCCTAGGCTCCAAAAACACTGCGGATGGTGACTACAGCTATTAAAAGATGCTAGCTCCTTGGAAGAAAAACTTTGACAAACTAGACACCATATTAAAAAGCAAGAAGTAATTTTGCTGACAAATGTCGCTATAGAAAAAGTTATGTTTGTCAAGTAGTTCTTTACAAATGTGAGGGTTGGACTACAAAGAAGGCTGAGCACTGAATAATTGATGCTTTTGAATTGTGGTAAGAGAAGACAATATACAGACTTGACGTACTCCTTTTCCTATTTGGAACCAGTCTGTTGTTCCATGTCCAGTTCTAACTGTTGCTTCCTGACCTGCATAAAGGTTTCTCAAGAGGCAGGTCAGTGATCTGGTATTCCCATCTCTTTCAGAATGTTCCACAGTTTATTGTGATTCACACAGTCAAAGGCTTTGGCATAGTCAATAAAGCAGAAATAGATGTTTTTCTGGAACTCTCTTGCTTTTTTGATGATCCAGCAGCTGTTGGCATTTTGATCTCTGGTTCCTCTGCCTTTTCTAAAACCAGCTTGAACATCTGGAAGTTAATGGCTCACGTATTACTAAAGCCTGGATTGGAGAATTTTGAGCATTACTTTACTAGCATGTGAGATGAGTGCAATTGTGCAGTAGTTTGAGCATTCTTTGGCATTGCCTTTCTTTGGGATTGGAAGGAAAACTGACCTTTTCCAGTCCTGTGGCCACTGCTGAGTTTCCCAAATTTGCTGGCATATTGAGTTCAGCACTTTCACAGCACCATCTTTCAGGATTTGAAATAGCTCCCCTGGAATTCCATCACCTCCACTAGCTTTGTTTGTAGTGATGCTTTCTAAGGCCCACTTGACTTCACACTCTAGGATGTCTGGCTCTAGGTGAGTGATCACACCATCGTGATGATCTGGGTCGTGAAGCTCTTTTTTGAACAGTTTTTCTGTGTATTCTTGCCACCTCTTCTTAATATCTTCTGCTTCTGTTAGGTCCATACCATTTCTGTCCTTTATCGAGCCCATCTTTGCATAAAGTGTTCCCTTGGTATCTCTAATTTTGTTGAAGAGATCTCTAGTCCATTCTGTTGTTTTCCTCTATTTCTTTGTATTGATCACTGAGGAAGGCTTTCTTATCTCTTCTTGCTATTCTTTGGAACTCTACATTCAGACGTTTATATCTTTCCTTTTCTCTTTCGCTTTTCACGCCTCTTCTTTTCACAGCTATTTGTAAGGCCTCCTCAGACATTTTGCTTTTTTTGCATTTCTTTTCCATGAGAATGGTCTTGATCCCTGTCTCCTGTAGAGTGTCACGAATCTCAGTCCATAGTTCATCAGGGACTCTATCAGATCTAGTGCCTTAAATCTATTCTCACTTCCACTGTATAATTTGATTTAGGTCATACCTGAATGGTCTAGTGGTTCTGCCTACTTTCTACAATTTAAGTCTGAATTTGGCAATAAGAAGTTCATGATCTGAGCCACAGTCAGCTCCCAGTCTTGTTTTCGCTGACTCTATAGAGCTTCTCCATCTTTGGCTGCAAAGAATATAATCAATCTGATTTTGGTGTTGACCATCTGGTGATGTTCATGTGTCGAGTCTTCTCTTGTGTTGTTGAAAGAGGGTGTTTGCTATGACCAGTGCGTTCTCTTGGCAGAATTCTATTAGCCTTTGCCCTGCTTCATTCCATACTCCAAGGCCAAATTTGCCTGTTACTCCAGGTGTTTCTTGACTTCTTACTTTTGCATTCCAGCCCCTTATAATGAAAAGGACACCTTTTTTGGGTGTAAGTTCTAAATGGTCTTGTAGGTCTTCATAGAACTGTTCAACTTCAGCTACTTCAGCGTTACTGGTTGGGCTGAAGGAAGCACAAGCTGGAATCGAGATTGCCAGGAGAAATATCAATAACCTCAGATATGCAGATAACACCACCTTTATGGCAGAAAGTGAAGAGGAACTAAAACTTCTCTTGATGAAAGTCAAAGAGGAGAGTAAAAAAGTTGGCTTAAAGCTCAACATTCATAAAACGAAGATCATGGCATCTGGTCCCATCACTTCATGGGAAATAGATGGGGAAACAGTGGAAACAGTGTCAGACTTCTTTGGGCTCCAAAATCACTGCAAATGGTGACAGCAGCCATGAAATTAAAAGACGCTTACTCCTTGGAAGGAAAGTTATGACCAACCTAGATAGCATATTAAAAAGAAGAGACATTACTTTGCCAAAAAAAGGTCTGTCTAATCAAGGCTATGGTTTTTCCAGTGGTCATGTATGGATGTGAGTGTTGGACTGTGAAGAAAACTGAGCGCCGAATAATTGATGCTTTTGAACTGTGGTGTTGGAGAAGACTCTTGAGAGTCCCTTGGACTGCAAGGAGGTCCACCCAGCCCATCTTAAAGGAGATCAGTCCTGGGTGTTCATTGGAAGGAGTTTAGTTTTCAGCTAAAGCTGAAACTCCAATACTTTGGTCACCTCATGTGAAGAGTTGATCCATTGGAAAAGACCCTGATGCTTGGAGGGATTGAGGTTAGGAGGAGAAGGGGATGACAGAGGATGAGATGGCTGGATGGCATCACTGACTTGATGGAGATGAGTTTGAGTGAACTCCAGGAATTGGTGATGGACAGGGAGCCCTGGCGTGCTGCAATTCATGTGGTCGCAAAGATTCAGACACGGCTGAGGCCTGAACTGAACTGAATAGAGAAGACTCTTGAGAGTCTCTTGGACTGCAAGGAGATCAGACCAGTCAATTCTAAGGAAAAGCAGCCCAAAATAATCATTGGAAAGACTGGTGCTGAAGCTCTCATACTTTGGCCACCTGATGTGAGGAGCCAACTCATTTGGAAAAGACAAGACTGAAGGCAAAAGAGAAGGAGTGGAATAGAATGAGATGGGTATATAGTACTACCAAATCAATGGACATGAATTTGAGCAAACTCCTGGAGATAGTGGAAGGCAGAAAAGCCTTGAATGCTGCAGTCCCTGGGGTTCACAAAAGAGTCAGATATGACCTAACAACTGAACATCAACAACTTAATGGTAGTGAAAATTAACTTAAAGCAGATTATCTTCATAGCTCAGTTTTGTGTTTTGTGTGTAACATCACTCTCATCTTCTGTATTATCATTGGTGTTATTATTTGGAAGAGTGTATTTGCTAGATTAAGAATAGAGACATAGACATATTAATGTATTGCTTCTCTAACTCTCTCCTTTTATGTTGATCAAAATTTCTGACCTATATCATTGTTCTTCTCTATGAAGACTTTCTTTTAACATTTTTGCAAGGCAGCACTGATGGTATGGCCACAAATTCCTTTAAATTTTGTTTGTCTGAGAAACTCTTTATTTTTTCACTTCAAAAGGAAAGGTTCAGTAAGTTGAAAATTCTAGGTTGGTGGGTTTGTTTCTTTTATTATTGAGTATTTCATACCACTCTATTCTATAGTGCCTGGTTTCTGAAGGTAAGTCTAAAGTAATTCTTCTTATACCCCTACCTAGCCTAAATGAGTAAAATGTGCCCCAATCAGTCACTCCTTTCTCTCCCTCTCAACTCAGAAAGGAACAGACATATGAGGGTGGCACACACAGAGAGATGAACCCCAAAACAAAGCTGAGCCCCATAAGTAGTGCAACTAAAGAAGAGAATGGAAATCTCTCTGAAGCTTCACAAGCTGAAGATTAAATCCCTGTGATTGGCATGGTAAATCCTGTGTCTTTGGAATGTATTAATAGACAGAGTGTTCCCACAACTGAGACCAGTCTAGCTTTAGTAGCAGTGTACTTTGTGGGGAAATACACGTGGGAGTTGGCACAGATCAGAATCTGAGCCACCCCAACAGTGCCCACAGTGGGTCAAGAGACCTATCTAGAGGGTCCAGTGCTGGACATTTAACACAAAGAGCCAGCAAGACAGGGACACAGTCCCATGATCAGCAGATGGGCTGCCCAAAGTTGTACTAAGCTCACAGACACCCCCGAACACACAAACTGATGTGGCCTTGCCCATCAGAAGGAAAACAGTAAACTTCACTCACCAGAGTTCAGACACCAGACCTGCCCACCAGGAAACCTACATAACTCTGGATCAACCTCACCCACCAGGGGACAGACATCAGGAATAAGTGGAACCATGACCCTGAGGGTTTTGGAAAAGAGATTACATAAAAAGTAAGACGAAATGAAATGACAGAGAAATATGTTGCAGAAGAAATAGAAAGATAAAAACCCACAAAACCAAAAAGTGAAGAGGAAATAAGTTATCCACCTAAAACAGAATTCAGAGTAATGATAGTAAAGAAGATTCAAGATCTTGGAAATAGAATGTAGGCATGGATCAAGAAGATACAAGAAATGTTTAACAAGGATCTACAGGAACCAAAGAACAATCAGTGATGAACAATACAATAACTAAAATGAAAAACACCCTAGAAGGAATCAACCACAGAATAACTGAGGCAGAGGAACAGATAAATGAGATGCAAGGTAGACTGGTATAAATAACTTTTGGGGAGCAAGTAAAGAAAAAACAAATAAAAATAAATGAGGAGGGCAGCAGAGACCTTTGTGACAGCAATCAACACAGAAACATTCAAATTATAGGTGTCCCAGAAGACACAGAGAAAGCACCTGAAAAAATACTTGAAGAGATTATAGACAAAAACTCCCATAATATGGGAAAGGAAACAGTTACCCAAGTCCAGGAAGCACAGAAGGTCCCATACAGGATAAACCCAAGGAGAAGAACACCTAGATACATATTAATCAAAATAATAAAAATTAAACCCAAAGAAAAAATATTAAAAGTAGCAAAGAAAATGCAACAAAAACATACGAGGTAAACTGCACAAGATTATCAGCTGATTTTTTCAGCAAATTCTGCAGACCAGAAGGGAGTCACAAGATATATTTAAGTGATGAAAGGGAAAAATCAACAACCAAGATAACTCTAACAAGCAAGGATCTCAATCAGATTTGACAGAGAAATCAAAAGCTTACAGACAAACAAACAAAAGCTAAGAGAATTGAGGACCACCAAACCAGCAGTACAACAGATGCTAAAGGAACTTCTCTAGGCAGGAAACAGAAGAGAAGAAAAATACCTACAAAACAAACAAAATACAATTAAGAAAATGGTAATAAGAAAATATATAGTGATAATTAACTTAAATGAAAATAGACTGAATACTGCAACCAAGACACAGACTGGCTGGATGGATATGAAAACAAGATCCATAAATATGTTTGCTACAAGAAACCAACATCAGATCTAAGGACATATACAGACTGAAAATGAAGGGATGAAAAAGATATTCCATGCAAATGGAAATTGAAGGAAAGGAATAGTAGTAATGCCCATATCAGAAAAATAAATAAATAAATAAATAAAGACAGTTATAAGAGACAATAAATAACACTAAACGATGATCAAGAGATCAATCCAAGAAGATACAGCAACTGTAAATATTTATGTTTCCCAATATAAGAGCACCTCAATACATAAAGCAAATGTTAATAGCCATTAAGCCTGGTGTGTTGTGGTCCACGGGGTCGAAAAGAGTTGGATACGACTGACTGACTGACCTGAACTGAACTGAATTGAACACAATAGTCATAAAAGGGGAAATTGACCACAAAACAAAAATAGTGGTAGACTTTTGCATGGCAGTTTCCAATGGACAGAACATACAGACAGAAAATTAATGAAGAAAGACAAATCTTCAATGACACATTAGACTAGATAGAATTATGATATTTGTAGCACATTCCATTCCCAAAGCAGCAGAATACACTTTCTTCTCAAGTTCACCCAAAACATTTTATCTAACGGATTACATCTTGGGTCACAAATAAAGCCTTGGTAAATTTAAAAACATTGAAATTGTATCAAGCATCTTTTCTGACCACAAAGCTATGAAATTAGAAATCAATGTCAGGAAAAAAAAGAAAAAACAACAACAACTGCAAAAAATATGAACACAGGGAGGCTAAACAATATGCTACTAAATGACCAAGAGATCACTGAAGAAATTAAAGAGGCGATAAAAATTACCTAGAAACAAATGACAATGAAAACACAATAGTTAAAAAGCCATGGGACACAGCAAAAGTAGTTTTAAGAGGGAAGTTTATAACAATATAATCCTACCTCAAGAAACTAGAAAACCCTCAAATAAACAACCTTAACTTACTTACAACCTTAAGTAACAACCTTAGCTTACACCTAAAGCAACTAGAGCCAGACATCCTGGAGTCCGAAGTCAAGTGGGTCTTAGGAAGCATCACTGTGAACAAAGCTAGTGGAGGTGATGGAATTCTAGCTGAGCTATTTCATGTCTTTAAATATGATGCTGTGAAAGTGCTGCACTCAATATGCCAGCAAATTTGGAAAACTCAGCATTGGCCACAGGACTGGAAAGGGTCAGTTTTCGTTCCAATCCCTAAGAAAGGTAATGTCAAATAATGTTCAAACTATCATACAATTGCACTCATCTCACATGCTAGCAAAGTAATGCTCAAAATTCTCCAAACAAGGTTTCAACAGTATGTGAACTTCCAGATGTTCAAGCTGGTTTTAGAAAAGGCAGAAGAACCAGAGTTCACATTGCCAACATCTGTTGGATCATAGAAAAGGCAAGAGAGTTCCAGGAAAACATCTATTTCTGCTTTATTGACTATGCTGAAGCCTTTGACTGTGTGGATCACAACAAACTGTGGAAAACTTTTAAAGAGGTGGGAATACCAGACGACCTTACCTGCCTCCAGAGAAATCTGTAAGCAGATCAAGAAGTAACAGTTATAACCGGACATGGAACAACAGGCTGGTTCCAAATTGGGAAAGGAGTACGTCAAGGTTGTATATTGTCACCCTGCTTATTTAACTTATATGTAGAGTACATCATGCAAAATGCCAGGCTGAATGAAGCACAGGCTTGAATCAAGATTGCTAGGAGAAATAACAATAACCTCAGATATGCAGATGATACCACCCTTATGGCAGAAAGCAAAGAGGAACTGAAGAGCCTCTTGATGAAAGTGAATGAGGAGGGTGAAACAGCTGGCTTAAAATTCAACATTTAAAAAACTAAGATCATGGCATCCAGTCCCATCACTTCATGGCAAATAGTTGGGGAAACAATGGAAACAGTGACAGACTTTATTTTCTTGAGCTCCAGAATCACTTCAGATGGTGACTGCAGCCATGAAATTAAAAGACACTTGCTCCTTGGAAGAAAAGCTATGACCAACATAGACCACATATTAAAAAGCAGAGACATTACTTTGCCGACAAAGGTCCATCTAGTCAAAGCTATGGTTTTTCCAGCAGTCATGCATGGATGTGGGAGTTGTTCCATAAAGAAAGATAAGTGGTGAAGAACTGACACTTTTTAACTGTAGTGTTGAAGAAGACTCTTGAGAGTCCCTTGGGGTGCAAGGAGATCAAACCAGTCCATCCTAAAGGAAATCAATCCTGAACATTCATTTGATGAACTTACGCTGAAGCTGAAGCTGAAGCTCCAATACTTTGGCTACCTGATGTGAAGTTTTGACTGACTGGAAAAGATACTGATTCTGGGAAAGATTGAAGGCAGGAGGAAAAGGGGATGACAGAGGACTAGATTGTCAGATGGCATCACTGACTTGTTGGACATGAATTTGAGCATGCTCTGGGAGTTGGTGATGGACAGGGAGGCCTGACATGCTGAAGCCATGGGGTTGCAAAGAGTCAAACGTGACTGAGCGACTGAACTAAATGAAAGCAACTAGAGAAAGAAGAAGAACAGCAACAACAACAAAAATTGGTTCAAGGGAAGAAATCATAAAGATCAGAGCAGAGATAAGTGAAATAGAGATGAAGAAAACAAAGGCAAAGATAAATGAAACTAAAAGGAAGTTCTTTGAGAAGATAAACACAATTCATAAACCTTTAGTCAAACTCATCAAGAAAAAAGAGAAGAGGACTCAAATCAAAATTAGAAATGAAAAAAGAGAAATTACAACTGACATCCAACCCTTGGCGACCCCATGGACCATAGCCTATCAGGTTCCTCCGTCTATAGGATTTTCCAGGCAAGCGTGCTGGAGTGGATTGCCATTTCCTTCTCCAGGGGATCTTCCTGACCCAGGAATCAAACCTGGGTCTCCCACATTGCAGGCAGACGCTTTACTGTCTGAGCCACGGAAGCCCACAACTGACATCACAGATATACAAATGATCATAAGAGACTACTACAAGCAACTAGGACTTCCCTGGTAGTCCAGTGGTTAAGAATCTGCCTACCAATGCAGGGGCCACAGATTCAATACCTGCTCTGGGAAGATTCCATGTGCATCGGGGCAGCTAAGCCAGTGCACCACAACTACTGAGGCCAAGCTCTAGGAACCAAAAGCCTCAACTGCTGAGTTCAAGAGAGACAACTGCTGAAGCTCACATGTCCTAGAGCCTGTGCTCCACAACATAAGAAGCGCCTGCAATGAGAAGCCCGAGCACCACAACTTGAGAGTAGCTCCCACTTGCTGCAACTAGGGAAAGCCTGAGCAGTGCACAAAGGCCCAGTATAGCCAAAAATTAATAAGCAATTTTTTTAAAAAAAGAGACAACTACAAGTGACTATATGCCAGTAAGACGGAAAACATGCGAAAAATGGACAAATCTTAGGAAATTGCAACCTTCCAAGACTGAACCAGGAAGAAATAGAAAGTATGAACAGACCAATCACAAGTAATAAATTTAAAACTATGAGTATAAAAGACTCAACAAACAAAATTCCACAACCAGGACAAGAGGGCTTCAGAGGTGAATATTACCATATATTTTGAGAAGAATTTACACACATCATTCCCAAACTCTTTCCCAAAATGTCAAAGGAAGGAACACTCCAAAGTTATTTCTATGAGGCCACCATCACCTGATATAAAGACTAAAGAAAGATATCACACTGAAAGAAAATTACAAGCCATTGTCACTGATGAACATAGATGCAAAAATCCTCAACAAAATATTAGCAAACCAAATCCAACAACACATTAAAAGGATCCTAAACTATGATCAAATGGGATTTATCCCAGGGACACAAAATTCTTCAATATGTGCAAATCAATTGATGTCATACACCCTATCATTAGTGACAAATTGAAGAATTAAAACCATATCATTTAAATAGATACAGAAAAAGCTATTGACAGATTTCAACACCCGTTTATGGTAACAATTCTCCAGAGCATGGACAGAGAGGGAACCTACCTCAATAATAAAGGCCATATATGACCAACCCAGAGCGAACACTAATGTCAATGGTGAAAAACTGAAAGCATTTCTTCTAAGATCAGGAAAAAGACAAGTTTAATGACTCTCACCATGATTATTCAACATAGTTTTTTAAGTCCTAGCCATGCCAATAACAGAAGAAAAAGAAATAAAAGGAATCCAAATTAGAAAAGAAGAAGTAAATCTGTCACTTTTTGCAGATGAAATGATAACAGTACATAGACAATCCTAAAGATGCCACCAGAAAACTCCTAGAGATAATTAATGAATTTACAAAGGTTTCAGGATACAAAATCAATAAACAGAAATATCTTGCATTTCTATGCACTAACAATGAATGATAAGAAAGAGAAATTAAGGAAACAATCCCATTCACCACTGCAACAAAAAGAATAAAATACCTAGGAGTAAACCTACCTAAGAAGGCAAAAGACCTACACTCAGAAACTATAGTATACTGATGAAAGAAATAACAGATGATGCAAGCAGATGGAGAAATACACCATGTTCTTGGATTGGAAGAATCATTATTGTGAAAATGACTGTACAACCCAAAGCAATCTACATATTCAATGCAATCTCTTTCAAATTACCAATGGCATTTTTTTGCAAAATTAGAACCAAAATTATACAATTTGTATGGAAACACAAAAAGCCCAAATAGCTAAAGTAATCTTGAGAAAGAAAAAAGGAGTTAGAGGAATCAGGCTCCCTGTCTTCAAGCTTCACTACAAAGTACAGCCATAAAGACAGTCTGGCAGTGACACAAGAATAAAAATATAAATCTGTGGAACAGGATAGAAAGCCCACAGATTAGCCCACACTACTTATGGTCACCCAATCTATGACAAAGAAGTCAAGAATATACAATGAAGAAAAGACAATCTCTTCAATAAGTGGTGTTTATTGTGGAAAACTGGAGAGCTGTATGTAAAAACATGAAATTAGAACACTCACTAACACTATACATAAGAAATAAACTCAAAATAGATTAAAAATCTAAATATAAGTCAACATTCTATAAAACTCATAGAGGAAAACATAAGCAGAACAGACTTTCACATAAATCACAGAAACATCTTTTTTGACCCATCTCCTAGAATAATTAAAATAAAAACAAAAATAAACAAATGGAACCTTATTGAACTTAAAAGCTTTTGCACAGAAAAGGAAACCATAAACAAGGTGAAAAGAAACCATCAAATGGGAGAAAATATTTATGAATGAAGCAACTCACAAGGGATTAATCTCCAAAATATAAAATCAGCTTATGCAGCTCAATATTAAGAAAACAAACAACCCAATCAAAAACTAGGCAGTGGGAGAGGGAGGGTGGATGATTTGGGAGAATGGCATTAAAACATGTATAATATCATATAAGAAATGAAACACCAGTCCAGGTTCGATGCAGGATACAGGAAGCTTGGGGCTGGTGCACTGGGATGACCCAGAGGGATGGTATGGAGAGGGAGGTGGGAGGGGGGTTCAGGATGGGGAACACGTGTACACCCGTGGTGGATGCATGTTGATGTATGGCAAAATCAATACAATATTGTAAAGTAAAATAAATAAATAAAATAATAATAATAAAATTAAAATAAATAAATAAATATGAAAAAAAAAACTAGGCAGAAGACCTAGAAAGATATTTTTCCAAAGGAGACATACAGATGCCCAACAAACACATGAAAAGATGCTCAACATAACTACTAGAGAAAGAAATACAAATCAAAACCACAATGAAGGTGGTCCTGTGGTTAAGACTCTTTACTTCAACTATAGGGTCATGGGCTCAATCTCTAATCAGGGAGCTAAGATCCCACATGCCACACAGCATGGCCAAAAACAACAAAAAGAATAAAATGAGGTATCACCACAGACCCATCAAAATGGCCATCACCAGAAGATCTACAAATAATAAGTCCTGGAGATGATATGGAGAAAAGGGAGCCATCTTGTACAGTTGATGTGAATGCAAATTCAGACAGCCACTATGAGTAACGATATGGAAGTTCCTTTAAAACCTAAAAATAAAACTACCATACTACCCAGCAACAACACTCCTGAGCATATACCCAGAGGAAATGACAATTCAGAAAGATACATGTGCCCCAATGTTCATTACAGCAATATAGCCAAGACATTGAAGCAACCTAAATTTACAACAAAGGAATGGATAAAAAAAATATGGTACCTATATGCAGTGGAATATTCAGTTCTGATCAGTTCAGTTAAGTTGCTCAGTCGTGTCCGACTCTTTCTGACCCCATGAACTGCAGCATGCCAGGCCTCCCTGTCCTTTACCAACTCAGGGAATTCACTCAAACTCATGTCCATCAAGCGGGGATGCCACCCAGCCATCTCTTCCTCTGTTGTTCCCTTCTCCTCCTGCCCCCAATCCCTCCCAGCATCAGAGTCTTTTCCAGGGAGTCAACTCTTCGCATGAGGTGGCCAGAGTATTGGAGTTTCAGCTTTAGCATCATTCCTTCCAAAGAACACCCAGGACTGATCTCCTTCAGAATGGACTGGTTGGATCTCCTTGCAGTCCAAGGGACTCTCAAGAGTCTTCTCCAACACCACAGTTCAAAAGCATCAATTCTTTGGCGCTCAGCTTTCTTCACAGTCCAACTCTCCCATCCTTACATGACTACTGGAAAAACCATAGCCTTGACTAGGCGCACCTTTATTGGCAATGTAATGTCTCTGCTTTTGAATATGCTATCTAATTTGGTCATAACTTTCCTTCCAAGGAGTAAGCGTCTTTTAATTTCATGGCTGCAGTCACCATCTGCAGTGATTTTGGAGCCCCCAAAATAAAGTCTGACACTGTTTTCACTGTTTTCCCATCTATTTATCATGAAGTGATGGGACCAGATGCCATGATCTTAGTTTTCTGAATGTTGAGCTTTAAGCCAACTTTTTCACTCTCCTCTTTCACTTTCATCAAGAGGCATTTTAGTTCCTCTTCACTTTCTGCCATAAGGGTGGTGTCATCTGCATATCTGAGGTTATTGACATTTCTCCTGGAAATCTTGATTCCAGCCTGTGCTTCTTCCAGCCCAGCATTTCTCATGATGTACTCTGTATATAAGTTAAACAAGCAGGGTGACAATATACAGCCTTGACATATTCCTTTTCCTATTTGGAACCACTGTGTTGTTCCGTGTCGAGTTCTAACTGTTGCTTCCTGACCTGTATATAGGTTTCTCAAAAGGCAGGTCAGGTGGTCTGGTATTCCCATCTCTTTCAGAATTTTCCACAGTTTATTGTGATCCACACAGTCAAACGCTATTACTCAGCATTAAAAGTAATCAAACTGTGTCATTTGCAGAGCCATGAATGGACCTAGAGACTGTCCGACAGAGTGAAGTAAGTCAGAAAGAGAAAAATCACTTTTATATTCAGGCATATATGTGGGATCTAGAGAAATGGTATAGATGATCTTATTTTCAAAGCAGAATTAGAGATGCAAAGAACAAATGTATGGATGCCAAGAGAGAAGTGGGGGTGGTGGGATGAATTGGAAGATTGAAATTGACATATATATTGTTGTTCAGGCACTGTTGTGTCTGATTCTTTGCGACCCCATGAACTGCAGCACACCAGGCTTGCCTGCCCATCACCATCTCCCAGAGCTTGCTCAAACTCATGTCCATTGAGTTGGTGATGCCATCCAACCATCTCATCCTCTGCCATCCCCTTATTCTCCTGCCTTCAATCTTTCTCAGGATCAGAGTCTTTTCTAATGAATCTGCTCTTCACATCAGGTGGCCAAAGTATTGGAGCTTCAGCTTCAGCATTAGTCTTTCCAATGAATACTCAGGACTGATTGATTTAGGATTGACTGGTTTGATCTCCTTGCAGTCCAAGGGACTTTCAAGAGTCTTTTCCAACAACACAGTTCAAAAGCATCAATTCTTCTCTGCTCAGCCTTGTTTATGGTCCAACTCTCACATCCATACATGACTACTGGAAAAACAATAGCTTTGACTAGACAGACATTTCTCAGCAAAGTAATATCAATTTTTTTTAATACTTTTCTTCCAAAGAGCAAGCATCTTTTAATTTCATGGCTCAGTCACCATCTGCAGTGATATTGCAAACCAAGGAAAAAAAAGAGTCTGTCAACTTTTTTCCATTGTTTCTGCAACTATTTGCCATGAAGTGAAGGAACAAGATGCCATGATGTGCCTTTTTGAATGTCCAGTTTTAAGCCATTTTTCACTCTCCTTTTCCAACTTCAAGAAGAGTCTCTTTACTTCCTCTTTGCCTTTGGCCATAAGGGTTGTGTCATGTGCATATCTGAGGTTATTGATACGTCTGCTGGCAATCTTGATTTCACCCTGTGCTTCATCCAATCTGGCATTTCGCATGATGTACTCTGCATATAAGTTAAATAAACACGGTGACAATATACAACCTTGACGTACTCCTTTCCCAATTTGGAACCAGTTCATTGTTCCATGTCCAATTCAAACTGTTGCTCCTTGACCTGCATACAGGTTTCTAAGGAGGCAGGAAAGGTGGTATGTTTTTCCCATTTCTTTAATAAAAATTTCCAGTTTCTTGTGATTCATACAGTCAAAGGCTTTAGCATAGTCAATGAAGCAGAAGTAGATTTTTTTTCTGGAATTCTCTTGCTTTTTCTAGTATTCAGTGGATGTTGGCAATTTGATCTTTAGTTCCTTTGCCTTTTCAAAATCCAGCTTGAACATCTGGGAGTTCTTAGTTCAAGAACTGCTGAAGCCTGGCTTGGAGAATTTTGAGCATTACTTTGCTAGCATGTAAACTGAGTGCAATTGTGTGGTAGTTTGAAGATTCTTTGGCATTGCCTTTCTTTGGTAGTAGAATGAAAACTGACCTTTTCCAGTCTTGTGGCCAATGTTTAATTTTCCAAATTTGCTGGCATGTTGAGTACAGCACTTTAACAGCATGATCTTTTAAGATTTGAAATAGCTCAGGTGGAACTCCATCACCTCCACTAGCTTTGATTCTAGTGATTCTTCCTAAGGTCCACTTGATTTCCCACTCCAGGATGTCTGGCTATAGGTGAGTGATCACACCATTGTGGTTATCTGGATCATGAAGATGTTTTTTGTATATTTCTTCTGTGTATTTCTGCCATCTCTTCTTAATATCTTCTGTGTCTGTTATGTTCATACCATTTCTGTCCTTCACTGTGCCCATCTTTGCATGAAATATTCCCTTGGTATCTCTAATTTTCTTGAAGAGATCTCTAGTCTTTCCCATTCTATTTTATCCTCTATTTCTTTGCATTGATCACCAAGGAAGGCTTTCTTATCTCTCTTTGATATTCATTGGAACTCTGCATTCAGATGGCTATAACTTTCTTCTTTTCCTTCTCTTTTTGCCTCTCTTCTTTTCTCAGCTATTTGCATGACGTCCTCAAGACAACTACTTTGCCTTTTTGCATTTCTTTTTCTTGAGGATGGTCTTGATCACAACCTCCTGTACAATATCATGAACCTCCAACCATAGTTCTTCAGGCATTCTGTCTATCAGATATAATCCCTTGAATCTATTTGTCAGTTCCACTGAATAATCATTAGGGATTTGATTTAGGTCCTACCTGAATGGCCTAGTGGTTTTCTTTACTTTCTTCAATTTAATTTTGCAATAAGGAGTTCATGATCTGAGCCACAGTCAGCTCCTGGTCTTTTTTTTGCTGACTGTATAGAGCTTCTCCATCTTTGGCTGCAAAAATTATAATCAATCTGATTTTGGTACTGACCATTTGGTGACTTCCATGTGTAGGGTCATCTCTTATGTTGTTGGAAGATGATGTACTAAAATAGATAACTGATGAGAACATACTGTATAGAACAGGAAATTATACTTGGTGTTCTGTGGTGACCTAAATTGGAGGGAAATCTGAAATAGAGGGCATCTGGGTATATGGCTTTTTCACTTCCCTGTATAGCAGAAACTGACAAAGCACTGTATAGCAACTACATTTCAATTAAAAAAAAAAAAAAAAAGTTTTGTGTTCAGTTGCTAAGTCCTGTCTGCCCCTTTTGTGACCCCATGGACTGCATTATGCCCAGCTTCCCTGTCCTTCACTATCTCCCTGAGTTTGCTCAAACTCATGTCCATTGATTTGGCATTGCTATCCAACCATCTCATTCTCTGTCTTCCTCTTCTCTTCTTGCCCTCAGTCTTTCACAGCATCAGGGTCTTTTCCAATGAGTCAGCTCTTCTCATCAGGTGGACAAAGTATTGGGAGCTTCAGCTTCAGTATCAGTACTTCTGATGAATATTCAGGGTTGATTTCCCTTAGGATTGACTGGTTTGATTTTCTTGCTGTCCAAGGAACTCTCAAGTGTCCTCTCTAGCACCACAGTTTGAAAGCATCAATTTTCTGTGCTCAGCCTTCTTATGTTCTAACTCACATCTGTACATGACTACTAGAAAAACCATAGCTTTGACTAGACAGACTTTTGTCACTGAAGTGATGTCTCTGTTTTTTAATATGCTGTCTAGGTTTGTAATAGCTTTTATTCCAAAGAGAAGCATCTTAATTTCATGGCTGCAGTCACAGTCTGCAGTGATTTTGCATCCCAAGGAAAAAAATCTGTCACTGTTTCCATTTTTTCCCTATCAATTTGCCATGGAGTGATGGAACCAGATGCATGATCTTAGTTTTCTTAATGTTGAGTTTTAAGCCAGCTTTTTCACTCCTTTTTTTTTTTAACACTCATTAAGAGGCTCTTTAGTTCCTCTTTGCTTTCTACCATTAGAGTGGTATCATCTTCATATCTGAGGTTGCTAATATTTCTCCTGGTAATCTTGATCCCAGTTTGTGTTTAATCCAACCTGGTATAAAATAAGTAATTTTTCTGTTCATTCCTGTCTGCATAAAGAGTTTTTTCCCTTCATGTTCCTTAAAGATTTTTAATTTTCCATTTTGAATATAATGTTCATACCTGTATATTTTAAAATATTTATCCTTCTTAGTGCTTTGTGAGCTTTCTGGATTTGCAGTTTGGTATCTCTCATTAATTTACAAAACTTTTCAATCATTGTTATCTCTTTCTTTCTAATATAAATTTATTTATTTTAACTAGAAGTTAATTAATTTACAATATTGTATTGGATTTGTAATACATCAACATGAATCTGCCATGGGTGTACATGTGTTCCCCATCCTGAACCCCCCTCCCAACTCCCACCCCATACTATCCCTCTGGGTCATCCCAGTGCACCAGCCCTAAGCATCCTGTACCATGCATTGAACCTGGATGTGTGATTTGTTTCACATATGATATTATACATGTTTAAATGCTATTCTCGCAAATCATCGCACCCTCGCCCTCTCCCACAGAGTCCAAAAGACTGTTCTATACATCTGTGTCTCTTTTGCTATCTCACATACAGTGTTATCGTTACCATCTTTCTAAATTCCATATATATGTATTAGTATACTGTATTGGTATTTTTCTTTCTGGCTTACTACACTCTGTATAATAGGCTCCAGTTTCATCCCCCTCATAAGAACTGATTCAAATGTATTCTTTTTAATGACTGAGTAATACTCCATTGTGTACATGTACCACAGCTTTCATATCCATTCTTCTGCTGATGGACATCTAGGTTGCTTCCATGGCCTGGCTATTATAAACAGTGCTGTGATGAATATTGGGGTACACGTGTCTCTTTCAATTCTGGTTTCCTCAGTGTGTATGCCCAGCAGTGGGATTTCTGGGTCATATTGCAGTTCTATTTAGTATTCTAAGGAGTCTCCACACTGTTCTCCATAGTGGCTGTACTAGTTTGCATTCCCACCAACAGTGTAAGAGGGTTCCCTTTTTTCCACACCCTCTCCAGCAATTATTGCTTGCAGACTTTTGGATAGCAACCACTTTGGAGTGAAATGGTACCTCATTGTGGTTTTGATTTGCTTTTCTCTGATAATGAGTGATGTTGAGCATCTTTTCATGTGTTTGTTAGCCATCTGTATGTCTTCTTTGGACAAATGTCTGTTTAGTTCTTTGGCCCATTTTTTGATTGGGTCATTTATTTTCCTGCAATTGAGCTGCAGGAGTTGCTTGTATATTTTTGAGATTAAGTTATTTGTCCATTGGTTTGTTTGTTATTATTTTCTCCCATTCTGAAGGCTGTCTTTTCACCTTGCTTATAGTTTCCTTTGTTGTGCAGAAGCTTTTAATTTTAATTATGTCCCATTTGTTAATTTTTGCTTCTATTTCCAATATTCTGGGAGGTGGGTCATAGAGGATCCTGCTCTGATTTATATCAGAGAGTGTTTTGCCTACGTTCTCCTCTAGGAGTTGTATAGTTTCTGGTCTTATGTTTAGATCTTTAATCCATTTTGAGTTTATTTTTGTGTATGGTGTTAGAAAGCGTTCTAGTTTCATTCTTTTACAAGTGGTTGACCAGTTTTTCCAGCACCACTTGTTAAAGAGATTGTCTCTTCTCCATTGTATATTCTTGCCTCCTTTGTCAAATATAAGGTGTCCATAGATGCGTGGGTTTATCTTTGGGCTTTCTATTTTGCTCCATTGGTCTATATTTCTGTCTTTGTGCCAGTACCATACTGTCTTGATGACTGTGGCTTTGTAGTAGAGTCTGAAGTCAGGCAGGTTGATTCTTCCATTTCCATTCTTCTTTCGCAAGATTGCTTTGGCTATTCGAGGTTTTTTATATTTCCATACAAATTGTGAAGTTATTTGTTCTAGCTCTGTGAAAAATACCATTGGTAGCTTGATAGGGATTGCATTGCATTTTATTGGCATATAGTTGCTGATAGTAGTCTCTTATGATCCTTTGTATTTCTGTGTTGTCTGTTGTGATCTCTCCATTTGCATTTCTAATTTTATTGATTTGATTTTTCTCCCTTTGTTTCTTGATGAGTCTGGCTAATGGTTTGTCAGTTTTATTTATCTTCTCAAAGAACCAGCTTTTGGCTCTGTTGATTTTTAGTATCGTCTCTTTTATTTCTTTTGCATTTATTTATTGTCTAATTTTTAAGATTTCTTTCTTTCTAGTAACCCTGGGGTTCTTTATTTCTTTCTTTTCTAGTTGCTTTAGGTGTAGAGTTAGGTTATTTATTTAACTTTTTTCTTGTTTCTTGAGGCATGCCTGTATTGCTATGAATGTTCCCCTTAGCACTGTTTTTACAGTGTCCCACAGGTTTTGGGTTGTTGTGTTTTCATTTTCATTCGTTTCTATGGATATTTTGATTTCTTTCTTGATTTCTTCTGTGATTTGTTGGTTATTCACAGCAGCGTGTTTTTCAGCCTCGATATGTTGGAATTTTAATAGTTTTTCTCCTGTAATTGAGATCTAATCTTACTGCACTGTGGTCAGAAAAGATGCTTGGAATGATTTCAATTATTTTGAATTTACCAAGGCTAGAGTTATGGCCCAGGATTTGATCTATCCTGGAGAAGGTTCTTTGTGTGCTTGAGAAAAAGGTGAAATTCATTATTTTGGGGTGAAATGTCCTATAGATAACAAATAGGTCTAACTGGTCTATTGTATCATTTAAAGTTTGTGTTTCCTTGTTCATTTTCTGTTTAGTTGATCTATCTATAGGTGTGAGTGGGGTATTAAAGTATCCCTCTTATTTGTTATTGTTAATTTCATCTTTCATACTTGTTAGTATTTGTCTTACATATTGTGGTGCTCCTATGTTGGGTGCATATATATTTATAATTGTTATATCTTCTTCTTGGATTGGTCCTTTGATCATTATGTAGTGTCCTTCTTTGTCTCTTTTCACAAGCTTTATTTTAAAGTCAATTTTATCTGATATGAGTGTTGCTACTCCTGCTTTTTTTTGGTCTCAATTTGCATAGAATATCTTTTTCCAGCCCTTCACTTTCAGTCTGTATGTGTCCCTTGTTTTGAGGTGGGTCTCTTGTAGACAACATATATAGGTGTCTTGTTTTTGAATTCCATTCAGCCAGTCTTTGTCTTTTGCTTGGGGCATTCAACCCATTTACATTTAACGTAATTATTGATATGTGTGATCCCATTGCCATTTAGTTTCTTGTTTTGGGTTCGAGTTTATGCACCCTTTTTGTGTTTCCTGTCTAGGGAAGATCCTTTAGCATTTGTTGGAGACCTGGTTTGATGGTGCTGAATTCTCTCAGCTTTTGCTTGTCTGTAAACCTTTTGATTTCTCCTTCATATTTGAATGAGATCCTTGCTGGGTACAGTAATCTGGGCTGTAGGTTATTTTCTTTCATCACTTTAAGTATGTCCTGCCATTCCCTCCTGGCCTGAAGAGTTTCTGTTGAAAGATCTACTGTTATCCTTATGGGAATCCCCTTGTGTGTTATTTGTTGTTTTTCCCTTGCTGATTCTAATATTTGTTTGTGTGTGTGTATGTGTGTTTTTGATCTTTGTTAATTTGATTAATATGTGTCTTGGGGTGTTTCACCTTGGGTTTATCCTGTTTTGGACTCTCTGGGTTTCTTGGACTTGGATGATTATTTCTTTCCCCATTTTAGGGAAGTTTTTAACTATTATCTACTCAAGTATTTTCTCATGGTCTTTCTGTCTTCTTGAATGCTAGGGCATTTCGCATTGTCCCAGAGGTCTCTGAGATTGTCCTCATTTCTTTTAATTTGTTTTTCTTTTTTCTTCTCAGTTTCATTTATTTCTACCATTCTATCTTCTACCTCACTAATCCTATCTTCTCCCTCCATTATTCTACTATTTGTTCCCTCCAGAGTGTTTTTAATTTCATTTATTGCATTATTCATGATATATTGACTCTTTTTTATTTCTTCTAGGTCCTTGTTAAATCTTTCTTTCATCTTCTCAGTCCTTGTCTCCATGATATTTATCTGTGATTTCATTTTGTTTTCAAGATTTTGGATCATTTTCACTATCATTATTTGGAATTCTTTATCAGGTAGATTCCCTATCTTTTCCTCTTTTGTTTGGTGGGCATTTATCTTGTTCCTTTACCTGCTGAGTATTCCTCTGTCTCTTCATCTTGTTTATATTGCTGTGTTTGGGGTGACCTTTCTGTATTCTGGCAGTTTGTGGAGTTCTCTTTATTGTGGAGTTTCCCCACTCTGTGTGGGGTTGTACGGGTGGCTTGTCAAGGTTTCCTGATTAGGGAAGCTTGTGTCAGTGTTCTGTTGGGTGGAGCTGGATTTCTTCTCTTTGGAGTGCAATGAAGTATCCAGTAATGAGTTATGAGATGTCAGTGAGTTTGGAGTGACTTTGTGCAGCCTGTATATTGAAGCTCAGGGCTGTGTTCCTGTGTTGCTGGAGAATTTGCATGGTATGTCTTGCTCTGGAACTTGTTGGCCCTTGGGTCATGCTTGGTTTCAGTGTAGGTATGAAGGCTTTTGATGAGCTCCTGTCGATTAATGTTCCCTGGAGTCAGGAGTTCTCTGGTGTTCTCAGGATTTTGACTTAAGCCTCCTACTTATGGTTTTCAGTGTTATTTTTACAGTAGCCTGAAGACTTCTTCATCTATATAGCACCATTGATAAAGCATCTTCTTTCAAAGACAATGGGCTGCTTTTTTGGGTGCCTGATGTCTTTTGCCAGCATTCAGAAGTTGTTGTGTGGAATTACTCAGCGTTTAAATATTCTTTTGATGAGTTTGTGGGGGAAAGTGGTCTCCTTGTCCTATTCCTCTGCCATCTTAGGACCGCCTCTCCAATCACTGTTATTTCAAATATTTCTTCTGTTCCATTCTAGTCTTATCCTTCTTGTATCTCCATTACATATGTACTACACATTTTCTAATTGCCACACAGTTCTTGGCTATTCTGTTGTATTGTTTTTGTATTTATTTCTGTTTTTCTTTTTCAGTTAGAAAAATTTCTATTGACATATCCCCAAGTTTCCTAATCCTTGCTTTGACCCTGGCCAGTCTACCTATGCCCATCACAGGCATTCTTCACTTTGTTGGAGTGCTTTTGATTTTCAGTATTTCCTTTTAATAGTTGGATTTTCCCTTTCTCTGATTAAAATTTCCATGAATAATTTTGTTTTCCACTTTTTCTATTCTCTTAGTATACTGTGCTAAGTCACTTCAGTCGTGTACAACTCTGTGCAAACCTATGGGCTGTAGCCTGCCAGGGTCCTCTGCCCATGGGATTCTCCAGGTAAAAATACTGGAGTGGGTTGCCATACCCTTTTCCATGGCATCTTCCCAATTCATAGATTGAATCCATGTCTCATGTCTCCTGCATTGGCAGGTGGGTTCTTTACCACTAGTGCTCCCTGGGAAACCCATATTAATCATAATTATATAAAATTCCTAATCTGATAATTCAAAATATTGACTATATCTAATTCTGGTTCTGTTGTTTGCTTTATATCCTCATATTATTCTTCCCCCCCCCCCCCTTATTTATGTCTTGCACGTCTTGTTTGAAGCTAGAAAATATATATTGTGTGTATTCGGAAGAAACATAAACATTTAGTGGGAAATTTTATGTTTTCTGGCAATAAGTTAGGATGTTTGGTGTAGCTGTCATATTAGTAACGGTATTTTCCTATCTTCCCTGTTGTCTTTGTTTTTTTCCTTGAGATTTTGTATTAAATAGGGTCTGAGGCTTTCTGTTCTTTCAATAGTTACCTCCTGGTATTATGTAGAGCCCCAGTGTGGTATTAGTAAAGTGTGTATAGAGATGCAGCAGTCTATAATTTTATGATTAAGTCTCAGTCTCCTATTGAGACTGAGTGTCCTTGGGTTGTGACTTTCACAAGTACTTTTCAGCTTCTCCCCTCCTCTTAGGTTGGCCAGGAAGGCTAGACAGGACTATAGGTGAATATTCCTCTTTTTTTTTTAATATAAATTTATTTATTTTATTTGGAGGCTAATTACTTTACAATATTTTTTTTGCAGCCCACTTTATTTATTTATTTATTTTTAATTTTTATAACTTTACAATATTGTATTGGTTTTGCCATATATTGTAGTGGTTTTGCCATACATTGTCATGAATCCGCCATGGGTGTACATGTGTTCCCCATCATGAACCCCCCTATTTCTAATTCTCCACATGAGAACTAAAGGGGCTGGAATTTTATAACCTTGTTCCCTCATATTAACAGCTACAGGATACTGGAGTTTAGTGTATCCCTTCCTCTGGGTCATGCTGTGCTAAAACCAAATAGCTTAAGCTCTGGGAAAATAGTTTCCTTTGAGGATGGGCCTCTGTGTTAAGGAGAATAGAATATTCTGGACATATTTTGAAATGGTTACTTTTCCTTCCCTTTTCCAGAATATAAGGACAATTTTCTCAAATTAATATCTGAGAACCTCATGGGGCTTCTGGAAGTAAAATTCATGAAAATGTAGAGGCCCCTTTAAGAATGGCCTCCTAGGAAATTTTATTTCTCAAGCTAGATCCACACTGAATCTTCAGAAATAACTCAATCACCCTTTAAATGCTTCTATCAGTCTTCAACTCTGGCTTCTTTTCCCAATAAGCTGTGATTCTCTGTATCTGCCTATTTATTTAGTTTGTGCCCTATGTACTCAATCTGTGATAAATTTAAAAGAGTTGTTGATTTTCAGATTGTTCCATATTTTTTTCTTGTTATGTGGACAAGAATGACAATTTATAAGCTCTTTACATGTCAAACAAGAAATCAGAAGTCTTCTAGGTTCCCCTTTGTTTAAAGCTGCTTTTTACTTCTTGTAACATAAAATTTACAACTTTTCGGGCATTGATTTTATTTTCTTTTGCTTAACATTACATTTTTGTGAGACATTTAACTCTTTAGATTATAATCTTCTTAAAGGATGACATTATAACTTATTTTATATCATTAATAACTGATGAATTTCATTACAATTTAGATTATGTTAAAGTTTCTCAGAATTCCTCTGTTTTCTTCCTTCTATTGAAAGACTGAAAGTCTTAGAGAAAGGAATAATTAAACTTTTCTGTTATACTTCCTATCTGTAGGAAAAGTAAGAGTTTGTCCAAGTAATGTATATAAGGCCTGCTTTCCTATAGAAAGATTTCTGAGTCTTTGAAGTTTCTAAAAACATCTCTAAATGTGAATTTCTATAATTCAGCTATAGTTTGACTACTGAATAATAAGTACTTACTATATGCAAGTCACTGCTAACAGTTTTCCCTTTAATATTTTTAGCCCTCTCAGTAGCCTTAAAGATTGGGTACATTTGTATTCCTATTTTACAGTTGTGGAAACTGAAACTTGAAAAAGTTATCTGACTTCTCCAAATCCAAATAGTGATACAGGATTCAAAATATGTAGAATTCAAACCCAAGTTTATGTGACTATAGCCAGAATTCTTAATTACTCTGTTAACATATCCTCCTAGGTACCTCTACTCTGCTACATGGCCATTCAATCTATTTCTTCTCTAAAAACCTCACCCTGTCAAATGAATCCCTCTCTATATACCTCCTAACTTCAAATTGTTAAATCTTATTGAAGAGAAATAAATTATCCCTGATATCCCAAGTTGTCCAATGGGTCTTGGGTGGTATTTTTCTTACCAAATCCTGGGAGGACAGTATACATACTATTGGTCATCAGGTGGTTCTGCTGGAGTGGATTGAGGGTAGGAGTACCCCCAAGGCCTGGCTGGCCAGCTAAGGATGCATGAACAATTCCATGTTGGGGTCCAGGAGCAACAAGAGGAGACTGCATCTTATCCTTATCCCAGGAGGATTCACATCCACCTGAAAAACATTCATATAAACAGATTGCAAGTTGACAACTTTCTAAGAGAAGGATTTATAAACTCCCTTTGTAAGGTTGTAATTATTAATATTACTCCATAGAAAATTATTACTAAATAAAAGTGACTCATTTTTATCATGGTTTCAAAACTCTCAATAGTCTTGGATTTAAGCTGACTCTGGGAAGACTAAACAACTCTCACTAAAAAGATAGGCTCATTTGTCTACAGGTAGTCAAAACAAGTCTGGAAACATAATGAATAACTTTAGAAAGCATGTATATGTTAAAGGCCATTAACTGAACACTACTGCCTCCTCCCAGAGAAGGCAATGGCACCCCACTCCAGTACTCTTGCCTGGAAAATCCCATGGATGGAGGGGCCTGGTAGGCTGCAGTCCATGGTGTCACTAAGAGTTGGACACGACTGAGCGACTTCATATTCACTTTTCACTTTCATGCATTGGAGAAGGAAATGGCAACCCACTCCAGTGTTCTTGCCCAGGGACGGGGGAGCCTGGTGGGCTGCCATCTATGGGGTCGCACAGAGTTGGACAGGACTGAAGCGACTTAGCAGCAGCAGCAGCAGCAGCAGCAGCAGCCTCCTCCTGCAACCCTCTAACATACGTGCACTATATCTTACTGACGAGCAGTTGCTATTCACTCCAAAAGAACACATTTATAAGAGCATGATGACATGCAAAAATATATGGTAAGATACAAAATGATCAGTTATTTTGTTCTGATATACAGCCCTCAAAAAGCTAATCTCTTTATACACAGCAGGATTTTATGCAAAATAAACTGGATAAAACATAAAACCATGGCTCTCAACTTGAAATTGTGCTTTACTTTGATCATCCACGCTATAGAGTGAAGTAAAGTATGCATAAATGCAGACTATTATATTATCATGATAAATTATAGTGGCATAGCTATTACATCAGGCAATTAGCATATTATGGGACAGAATCATTGCTTAAAAGCATATAAGAAACAAACAAAAATTATTTCCAGGGTGTCCTTTTAAGAGGAATACTTTAAACAGACTGGTCAGGGATTAAATTACAGTAGCAGTAGCAGACAATTTGGCTTTAGAAAACAAGGTGGTTGTGTAGGCAGTCCTATTGATTCACTTGATGTGTTTCATTACTTGAGAGATCCGTGCTTCTGCTCCTATGCTCATACTGGAATTGTGACATTAGGATCTCTACTTGGCTGACTCTGTCCCATCTGCTGCCCAAAACATATACCCTGTTGTGTGGAGAAAGTTAAGTCTGGAAATCTTGCACCTATTGGTCTAAAAAAAAAAATTAAAAATAAATCAAGGTGCTCACATCCCTAACATTAAACATTGTAACTTTTTCACTTCTTTGAGTTCCATCAAACACCTCTGCCATTTTGCTTCAGATATTATATTTAAAAAGTATAATGGCTATATAGTAGTCTACTGAATTAATGTAATATAATTTATTAAAAATTGGGTTTTCTTTTAAATTTGTCACTATTATAATAAGATCATTCATTTGAATATTTTCTTAGACTCAAACAACTTCTTAGAGTGGGATTTCTGGGTCAAAGGAAATGAATTTTTTTTATTTATAAAGTATTTATTTATTTTATACTTCTGCTTTCTAGTATTACATTTGTAAAAATCAGGTTTTAGAGTTACATACATTTTAGGGAAATGTTTTCAAGGCAAATTGGCGTTCTCCCTGAAAATTCTAAATTTATTTAAGCAAACTGCAACTGCTAAATCTCTGAGAAGTTTTTGTTCATTTGTTTTTGTTTTGTTTTTCAACTATTCTACTTATACCTCTATTCTTCCCCCAGATATGGGATTCAATCACTTTTGCAGGACTCATTCAAGCTCTCCTGAGTGCAGAGTCAATTTTTAATTCAAAAGTGGGAGTCTTGGCTAACCTCCAACTAGGTAAGTTCCAGAGAAGGAAATACCAGATTCTCCATCAGCATATATAAAGGCTGAGGGATACCTGGCCATGATTATAAAGACAAAGTTTTTCCAATCAAATGGGGAAGATATAAGTAGCTAACTGTTCAGTTTCTGATTTATGGGTGTTCATGTGTTACCCATCCTGAACCCCCCTCTCTGCTGCCTCCCCATCTCATCCCTCAGGGTCCTCCCAGTGCACCAACCCTGAGCACCCTGTCTCATGCATCCAACATAGATTGGCGATCTATTTCACATATGGTAATATACATATTTCAATGATATTCTCTCAAATCTTCCCACCCTCACCTTCTCCCACAGAGTCCAAAAGTCTGTTCTTTACATCTTTACATTCTATATATATGCATTAATATGGCAGTGA
Source organism: Bos grunniens (assembly GCF_055505025.1). Classification (NCBI taxonomy): domain Eukaryota; kingdom Metazoa; phylum Chordata; class Mammalia; order Artiodactyla; family Bovidae; genus Bos; species Bos grunniens. The sequence continues at coordinate 77,832,110 of NC_141194.1, read as the reverse complement.
GATATTTCATGGTTGGTGCATTGACATAATTTAGGATTCACAAATTTGAAATTCCAATTAAAATCAATATGATATTGTCATGCTGTAATGAACAAAAATGCTGGAGGGGAATGAGGATAGTATCTTAATAAATGATGAATAACCACATTACAACACTGAGATTCTTTATAGTAACATTGGGCCAATATACATGATTAATACCAGAAAATGCAAAATTTTGAAAGATCCATTGCTGAGCAAAAAACAGAACCACTTCATCATTTTAGCACTATGTCCAAAATATGAATTACCTCACCATTACAGAACTGTAATTTGTAAAATGATAAACAATACATTGACAGAGATACATTTTGAATAAACTAATATTATGCCTTTGATATTAACATGGTATTGTACCATCACAACAGCAACAGCATATAGCAATACTAGGGCTGAGACTGTCAATATTTATTTTATAAAGTGAAAATCCTTTAGTCAATTTTCAATAACAAATGTACATTAGGTATTAGTTTAATATTTTGTATATTATATATTCCAAATAACTTGAATATAAATGATTTTTAAACTGCATTAAAAGATTCCAGGTGTTATAGTGTCTGCTTTGATGAGAGCTTTAGATGAACTTTCACCAACAACTCTCATCTTTTTAACTACTGTGTTAAAAATAATACAAGGAGGCTGGTTACCAGGTATGCCCATCTTTGCCAAGTATAAATATATGAAATTATCCTGCATTCTTAAGGTAACTATTTATGAAGCAAGTGAAAGCAGAGTATAGGACATCCTTGATGCTTGCATAAGAAGCTCTGGACACATTTTTGTCTTTTGACCCAAAACACTTACCATTTTAAAGTCTATACAAATTGACTTATGAATCAGTATTGAGGCTTTGGTAGCCTGAAACTTGATATTTGCCTATGCCTTTGTGCCAATCTGTAATAACATCCACTGAACTTAAAGTTAACAAAATATTTTTACCAATCTAATCTAGAGTCAACCTTTTTTTTTTTTTTTACTACTATGTGATGGGCTTGAGTATTTATCTTCTTTTTTCTATCTATCTAATATATATGTATATATATGTGTGTGTGTGTATATATATATATATATATATATATATATATATATATATATTGGTAAGGCTGCCAAAATAAAATATATACTATAGACTGAATGTTTGTGACTCCCCAAATTCATATATTAAATACATATTCCTAATGTGATGGTATTTCATGATGGGTCATTTAGGAGGTGATGAGGTCATGAATGGGATAAGTGTCTTTATAAAGGAAATCCCAAAGAATTTCTGAGCCTCCTTATACCATGTGAGGACACAGCAAGAATATGGTTCTCTGTGAACTAGGAACTTGGTCCTCATCAGATATTAAAAGGGCCATGGTATTGATCTTGGTCTTCCAGCCTCCAGAATTGTAAGAAATAAATTCCTGTTGTTTGTAAGTCACCAACTCCATGGCATTTCTGTTATAGAAGACCAAATGGACTAAGATACCATAGAGTGCATAGATTAAACAACCAGAATTATTTTTATTAGAGTTCTAGAGGCTAGAGGTCCAGAATCAAGATGTCAGTAGATTTGGTTTCTCCTGAGGGTTCTCTTCTCCCTGTGTCCTTACATGGTCTTTCTTCTGTGTGTTCAAATTTCATCTTCTTATAAGGATACCGCTCAGATTGGATAAGGGGACACTCTAAGAGTTTAATTTTAACATAATCACCATTTTAAAGATGCTATTTCCATATATGGGCACATTCTGAAGCACTGGGTGCCTTCAACATATGAGTTTTTGATGCATACAATTCAAGCAGTAACCCTAGAGTATGTACCATTTACTGACTCAGATATTAGCTTTATGAAGGAATCCCTCTAATAAAGAGAAGAAAAACTGGATAACATTTCAACAAGGCAAGTCTAAGAAACAAAGTACACAGTTGGTTAGGGCAAACAAAGAAGGCTCATCAAAGGCTTCACCTTTACTTCAAGAAACTTCATATTAGGTATAAAACTAATACAACACAGTCCTAAGTAGAGAAAGATAATGTATAAAACACAGAAAATTCTTAAGAATTGAATAAATGACAAGCTTTTCCATATCATCTAATTATCACTACTTTAGCTTGATGTTTAGAAGAACTAAAACTAGGAAATAAGAAGGACAGGGACTGTTGCTACATTAATACTATACTTAACTAATTAATACGGTCACAATCTTTCCAATGAGAAAGATAGAGAGAACTACATTTTTATAAGGTTCCACTTAGTAGAAAGTTATTATTAATTAGAATCAGTGTAAGAATAATTAAGTGATGAATGATGAAGGAATATTAATTTGACAAACAATTTGACAAACTTTCGTTGCCACAGTTAAAAACTCTTAAGTTGCAATTTATTTTTTTCCTTTAAGACTCATTGCAAAATGTTAAGGTTCCCAGAGGATTGTTTATTTTTGCTGTTTTTTCTTTGTTGGAGAAGTGGCCAGAAGAAGAAGACTCCTGAGTCATGCAAACTTTGTGATAGATACATAACATTTCAGGGATGGACAGATTTTTATATCCATTTACTTTAAAATAATACATTTGACAAGGAGAATGAACATGAGTAGGGCCCAAGGAAGTATTTTAATTTACCAAAATTTTGCCTAACTAGTATTCTTTCAACCCTGTTCTTTTGATACACTTAATAACTGAATGCTTTCTGTGGTCAGGTTCATGAAAAGTAATGGAAAATAGTTTATGTTTCAAACAAATTAACATAGGCCTACAAGCCAAAACCCTCAACTTATTTCAAATAAGTATAAAAGAAATCCAGCAGTAAGGCCATAAAGACCATTACAAAACATCATTCTTAACCTTAACACTCTCATTTTACCAGACTACTGGTCTTCACTTAATATGCTTTGCTCTTAAGAATGAAAGGAGCTAATAAAACATTGACAGAAATCACAGTGAAGAGTCTCAGAATAACTTAGTAATCAGTGATCATATTCCCCCTTAGGGTGAGTAATCCTCTATAAATGCATAAACTACTACTGTGGGTTTGAGTTTTTAGGACTACTAGATTTAAGTGAGATATCTATAAGGAATTTATACTTAAAAAAGATCTCTGTCTTCTGACTAACATTGAATGTGTCTTGACTTTTAAAGGAATAATACAGTAGGAGTTGCTATTAGAAATTGGAAAGCAAAAATATAAAAGCTACTCATTAGAAAATATAAATTAATTATTAAATGTAACAGTATGCTCTTGCTATTCAGTCCCTCAGTCGTGTCCGACTCTGCGACCCCAGGGGTAGCAACACACCAGGTATCAAAAAATGTAAACATTTATAACAAGCTACCCTTACTTTCAGAGTTTTATAGCTACAACAAAACATATAACTTTGATTATTTGCAATATGGATCTAAATTAATCATGTTTCCAGTAATCTTGTATACATAAGGCACAAAGCAAGCAGTCAAATAGGAAGAAAAATCTATGTAGCATATGACCTAAGTCGAGCTTGTTTTCTTATTCATAGGATATTTTGTTTAGCTAGAGTCTTAAATGAATGTACATTGCTTGATGAATCTAAATAGCATGTAGCCTTTAGAATTTAAAAAAAAAATAAAAGTCATAATTAAATCAGTAAATTGGAAGTAGTCTAAAAAATATGGAGCTTTCCCTGAATAGTAAGGAGTTTGTACTCAACATCAGCACTCTAAACATTGAGAATTACACTGAATAGATGCACCCTCAACATGTTTACCTTTAAAATCCAATGAAGTTTACTGCAGAATAACCAAAGGGAAGTTGGAAACTGAGATTCTACTCTTAAAGCATTCACTCACAGTCTGACTTACTTCGGAACTCAGCACAAAAGCAGCAGTTCGAATAGAGCCTAAGCTATATGTGAAGGAGATTCAGTTGCTAATCTTAAAGCATATGGTGAAAGAGTAAGGGTCTGTTGGGACTTTATTGAGAAGCAGAGACACTGGAGGGTACCATTTTTGCACTCTACTTCTGTCTGGCTAGTAATGGCACTGGCAGGTACCATTTTTGCACTGTTCCTCTTCCATGGTAGCACCAAATGGGATTCTGAGTCACAGCACTCTTCCAATGTCCCACTTAAGCCTGTGGGCATGCCCTGCACCTGTGCTCTCCCAGTTGCTTATTAAAACAGGTGCCAACCCTTGATTATTAAGCTCCAGCCCTGCACACTCTGGATGCCTCGCTAAAGCCAGCAGGTGCACCCTGACTCTGTGCTTTTCTGCTGCCTCACTAAAGCTAAAGCCAGCAGACATGCCCAAGCCCTGCACTCTCTCTATGTCTTGGTAAAGCCAGCAGGCATACAGAGTCCACACAGGGGATGCTCCTTGCTCACCTGTCTCTTTTGGCCAAGGGGATTTGTGTGGCCGAGATAGACATAAACAATTGGAGAGACAGTTCTTGGTGGGCTGCCACCTACAGGACACTTCAAAACAAACTGACACATCCACAATTTTCCTGTGAAAAGATCTATTTACTAACCTAAGTGGCAGGCTTTAGGTTTGCCACATTTCTAGAGGCTAGAGTGGAGCTTTCAGAAAACAGGCTAAGAAATGCCATTTTTTCATTTTTTTCTTGGCCTCACTACAGCTTGGTAGCTCCCAGAAAGGAGTACACAAGTATTCACCTGGAATAATTCACCTCAATTTTTGAAACTGTCACTCAGGAGACACCTCCAGATAACCAAGTGAGGAGGCAAGCAGGATTTTCAACTGGGACTCACAGGAATTTACATATTTGCATAGTTTAAAAGTTGCAGCCTGAGACTCTAACTTCCACTCAACCTGAATCTAGGTTCTGACTGAGATTCCTCCCTTTGCAACACTGACAAGTATTGGCACACACTCATTAACCAAGACCCATCAAGAATAAAACAAGCTGCTTAGACAATCACAAGATTTCAGAAGACAACCAAGAGCAAGAGCAAGGTTGAACATCAAGGTTCATAGGTTCATATACTATACAAGTTCACTCCTTCAAGATTGGGAGATGTAGCTGTTTCACCTAATATACAGAAACAGAGATTCTAGCAAATTGAGGGAACAGAAATATACAACAATAAAAGGAAAAGATAAAACATCAGGAAAAAAATCCTAAAGAAACAGCCATAAATTACATGGTAAAGAGTTCAAAGTAATGATCGTAAAGGTGCTCAACAAACTCAGGAGAAGAATGCATGAACACAGTGAAAACTTCAACAAGGAGACAGAAAATAAAAGAAAGCACAAAACAGAAGTAACAGAACTAAAGAGTACAATAAATATACTGAAAAAAAATACACGAGAGTAGTTGTACAGAAGGCTAGGTGAAGCAGAAGAAATAATCATTGATCTGGAAGACAGGGCAGTGGAACAGCAAAAAGAAAATTTGAAAAAATTAGCTAGACTCACTATTTAATAAAGAGAGTGAGAACAGAAATAAAATCAGAAATTAAAAAGAATTTTAATTGGCCACAGAGAAATGTGAATTAACATAAAGTACTGCTTTGAGCAATTGTATGCCAAAAAATTGAACCAGCTAAAGAAATTAACAAATCCCTAGAAACATATAGTCATCTAAGACTGAATCAGGACAAAACAGAAAATCTGAATAGAGTGATTATTAGTAAAGAGGTTGAATCAGTAATCAAAAATCTTTCAACAAACAAAAGTCCAAGACCATACAGCTTCGCTAGTGAATTCTACCAAATGTTCAGAAATTTAATACCTATCCTTCTCATATTATTTTAAAAAACTAAAGAAGAGTAAATGCATCCATACTCATTTTACTAGGTCAACATTACCCTGATACCAAAGCCAGACAAGGACACCACACATACACACACACACACACACACACACACAAAGTTACAAGTCATTATCAATGAGAAGCATAAATGAAAAATCCTCAACAAGATACTAACAAATTAAATTCAAGAATACATTAAAAGGCTCATACAATACAATTAAGTGGGTTTGATCACAGAGTTGCAAAGGTGTTTCAGTATTCACAAATCAATCCTTGTGATAAACCACATTAACGAATTGAAGAATAAAAATCATATGATCATCTCAATAGATGCAGAAAAAGCATTTGACAAAATTCAACACCCTTTTATGATTAAAAACTCTTAACAAAATACATATAGAGGGAACATACTTCAACATAATAAAGGTCGTATAAGTCAAGCCCACAACTAACATCACACCCAATATTGAAAAGTTCAGAGGTTTTCCTCTAAAATTAGAACCAAGACAGTTTAACTCAACATAGTAGTAGAAGTCAGCCAGAGGAAATAGTCAAGAAAAAGACATAAAAGACATCAAAGTTAGAAAGGATAAAGTGAAACTACCAATGTCTGCAGATAACATGATTTTATATACAGAAAATTCTTAAGACTCTACAGAAAAACTTCAGGAATTAATAAAAGAATCAGTAAAGTTTCAGGACACAAAATCAATATATAAAAATTGATTTTTTCATTTCTACACAGTAACAAATAACTATGAAAAAGAGAAAGTAAGAAAACAATTTCATTTACAAATGCATTAAAAAAAATAATATAGCTGGAAGTAAATTCAACCAAGATCTGTACACTGAAAACTAATACACTGATAAAAGAAACTGAAGAAGACACAAATAAATTACGTGCACATGGACTGGAAGAATTCACAGTGTTAAAATATCCATATTACTCAAGGCAATCTACAGATTCAATATATTCCCTATCAAAATCAATGACTTTTTAAAAATAGAAATAGAACCAAAATATCCTAAAATTTCTATGGAAACACAAAAGACCCTGAATAGCTGAAGCAATCTTGAAAAGGAAGAACAAAGTTGGAGGTATCATGCACCCTGATTTCAAACTATATTGCAAAGCTACAATAATAATAATAATAAATTGATATTGGCATAAAAGCAGATACATAGATGAATGGAACAGAATCAAAAGTATAGAAATTATCCCATGCATATGTGGTCAGTTAATTTATGACAAAGGAGGCATGAACACACAATGAGGAAAGAACAGTCTCTTCTATAAATACTGCTGAAAAAACTGGACAGCCACATTCAAAAGAATAAAATTAGACTAGTATCTTACAGCTTACACAAAAATTAACTCAAGATGGGTTAAAGACATGAATGTGATACCTGAGAGGAGAAGGGGATGACAGAGGATGAGATGGTTAGATGGCATCATCAACTTGATGGACATGAGTTTGAGCAAGCTCCAGGAGTCAGTGATGGATAGGGAAGCCTGGAGTGCAGCAGTCCATGGGATCACAAGGAGTCAAACACAACTGAACGACTAAAGTGAACTGTGATACCTGAAACTATCAAACTCCTAGGAGGAAGCATGGACAGTAACACTTGGACATTTGTCTTGGTGATGATATTCTGGATTTGACTCCAAAAGTAAAGGCAACAAAAGCAAAGACAAATGGGTGGGACTATTAAAAAGCTTTTGTGCAGCAAAAAAAAAAAAAAAAAAATATATATATATATATATATACACATATATATGTATATATATATGTGTATATATATAAAGAATGAAATAGCAACTTATTGAATGGAAAAATGGAAATCATATATCTGATAAGTGTTTAATATCCAAAATATACAAAGAACTCATAAAACTAAACCTCAAAAAACAAAACGCTGGATTAAAAATGGCCAGAGGACCTAAATAGATATTTTTTTTCCAGAGAAAATATACAGATGGGCGATATACACATGAAAAGATGTTCAACTTCACTATTCATGAGGGAAATGCAAATCACAACCACAATGAGACATCACATCACACCAGTCAGAAATGTTATTTTCAAAATTATATCAAATAACAAGTGTTGGTAAGGATTTGAAGAAAAGCCAACTGTCATGCATTGGTAGGAATGGTAAATTGGTAGCAATGTAAACTGGTGTAGCCAGTATGGATAACAGAATAGAGGTTCCTCAAAAAATTAGAAACAGAACTACCACATTATTCAGCAATTCCATTTATGGATATTTATCTGAAGACAACAAAAACATTAATTTGAAAAGATGCATACACTCTTTTGTTCATTGCAGCATTACTTACAATAGACAAGATAGGAAACAACCTTCATGTCCATTTGTAGATTGATGGATAAAAAAGATTGGTATACATATACAATCGAAAATTAGCCAGAAAAAATGAAATCTTACCATTTGCAACAACATGGATGGATCTAGAGGGTATTATGTCATGCAGAAAGAGATAAATACAATATAATTTCACTTATATATAGAAACTACAAAACAAAACAAATGAACAACAGAAAAACAAAATAAAAGTTATATATACAGAGAATGGGTTAGTGGCTGCACCTTTGCCCTATAGGAATGCAACTTTATCTAACACCTTCAGAGGATGTCGCCAAACTTTAAAATAATTACTCTTAGAGAAAATAAGTCTTATGGTTGACAAACCTTTATCAGAGTCATAAAATGTTAACAGGCCTTCTGGCCAGAAGATGATGTAAATCACCTAAACCATTTGTATACGATAAGTTTGCAGAAAAGAAAGCCTGGTCTCAATAAGGATCAAAGACTGCTGATTGTGCATAATTTTACACCACCCCCCCCCCCCATTATCCTCTATGCACAACTTAAGGTATATAAGCTCCCTTTGAAAATAAAGCTATGGACCTTGCTCAAAGCTCGGTCTCCCCGTGTCATTCTTTCTTGCTTCCTTTTCTCTCCTTTTCTTGTCTGTTCTTCCTTCAGGACAAATAATTGGAGTGTGGGGGCCCTCTGAGACCACTTATTTGCCCAGGCTTCTAAGACCCACTTGAGAAGGTGCCTAAGGTGGGGCACCTTCCGCTATTCAAGAGGGAGCCTGCGGACCCTGTGGTCAGTGCAAACCTGGTGTCACAGGTTTTATTGGCTTTCCGCATAAACCAGTTATATTGAGCCTCTAATCTTTCTCCTAAACCAGTTATATTGAGCCTCTGATCTTTCTCCTTTTATCTATCCTTTTAATCGCCAACTCTGTCCTCCCGAGGGAATCCCTGGATCCAACCGGGGCTGGACCCCGGTAAGAGTATAACAAGTAACTACTCAAAAATGTTGAAGAGATCTCTAAATCAGCTTGTCTTCTATATGATTTGAAATGTTGTCTATAGGAACAACTACCTCCTGGGGCTATAGGCTAGGAGTTTCAAGTTTCCTCAGAGGTAAAAATGGTGGTTCAGATCTCTAGGGCTATAGTCTCAAATATAGTAGCCAGTCTTCACATAAGGCTATTTAAATTTAAATTTTAATAAATTTAAATGGAATAAAATAAAGAAAATCACCTTCTCAGTTGCACTAAGTCACATTTCAAATGTTCAAAAGCCACATGTGACTAGTGACTACCATATTGGAAGGTGCAGATATTATTCCCTTTGCTGAAGAAGGTTATATTAGATAGCACTATTCTAGAGTGTAAGGAGTCAGCAGTTTGTGTAAAACAAATACACAGAGGTATCCACAGCATCTTTAGTTCACCATGAAAGTGAAAACAGGAAGTGTTAGTCGCTCAGTCATGTCCAACTCTTTGCAACCCCATGGACTGCAGCCTGCCAGGTTAGGCTCCTCTGCTCATGGAATTCTCCAGGTAAGAATACTGTATTGGGTAGCCATTCTCTTCTCCAGGAAATCTTTCCAAACCCAGGAAGGACTGAACCTGGGTCACCTCCATTGCAGGCGAATTCTTTACCATCTAAGTCACTAGACAAGCCCCTTAGTACACCATATGCAATAGTAAATTGACCCTTATTCAATGAAAAAGATTTTGTCCCTTTACTTTCTATATCTGGTAGTAGCATAATTTAATTGTTTTATCTGGAATATATTGAGTTCCCAATATGTATCAGGTGCCATTTTCAAGTACTCAGAATACAGAGAATACAGATCTTTGTCCTCAAAGATCTCTATCTAATAAGTATCACTGACATCTCTCTATCTCTTTGCTTCCTGTTAAAGTGGCCAAGTCTCTGCACTTGGCCTTGCATTTGTTTCCTTTCCATTCCCATTGCCACCATCTTCATTTGGACCCTTGTTACTCTCACTTATCTTGAGTCACTTAGCAGACTTTCCTACCTGAAGATCCTGTTGGATCTTCTTCTCAAAGTGACCTTTGTCACTGCTGCCAAAATAAGCTATCAAAAATGAAAATAAAGAAGGTGGAGTTTCAGAAAGGACAATCAGAAAAGTAGGGGGAAACAACACAGCAGTATGCAGAAAGCAAGAAAGGAATACTTTGATTCCATGACATCCAAGTTTACACACAATGAACACCAGTATAGAAGAGTTAACATGGACAGGTATGCTCCATAACTGTTGTATCAATGTATCAGCATCACTCTAATTATGAAATTAAAACAGCTTTACATTTTTATCAACATCATCATTCTAAAGGATGTGAAGTCAAGCCCCAAAGTTTATATCTGGGTTTAATGGGAAACTGTTGCTTAAAAGTATACTTATTAATTAAAAATTAAGTATTCACCTCTGGCTTATCCAAATAAATTGCACCTGACTCGTTCTAAGAATTAAGCTGACATGTTTCACTAAATAAATGTGAAACTCAAAGTCCCTGTACATTTGTTTCTAAATTAAAATGCTACAAGATGTACATATATTTACTGTGCGTCACTTCAAAGCACAGTTGTTAAAATATGAACATCACATTATTGAGTTTCAAAGATTAGTTCAGATAAATACAGAATTAAATTGTACATATTGAAAGCACAGTACTCGCCTATAAGACCTGCTGAGTGTGATGACAGTGTCAGAGAAACTCTTACAAGCTGTTAGTCTATGTATAACTTGAAAAAGTCTGGTTGAAAGGAATTTTGCTGAAGACAGGAAGAAAATGAGATTTTGTCTGCTATTAGTTTGTAATTACAAATGATAAACTTTTCTTAATTACTCTTCTGTGAACCCCACAGGTGTTTTAATTGTCCTTGTATTTATAGTGGTATAACTTTGAATTTCCTGGAGCCAAACTTTTAAAAATACTGCAATTTCATAAAAACTGTATGCTATGGCTAGTACAGAACATTTTTGTCTGTGCTGTGATCTTGGACTGCAAGGAGATCAAACCAGTCAATCCTAAAGGAAATCAACCCTGAATATTCATTGGAAGGACTGACGCTGAGGTTGAAACTCCAATATTCTGGCCACCTGATATGAAAAGCTGACTAACTGGAAAAGACCCTGATTCTGGAAAAGATTGAGGGCAGGAGGAGAAGGGGATGACAGAGGATGAGATGGCTGGATGGCCATCACTGACTCAATGGACATGAGTCTGAGCAAACTCAAGGAGATGGTGAAGGACAGGGAAGCCTGGTGTGCTACAGCCCATTGGGTCACAAAGAGTCTGACATGACTTAGCAACTGAAGAACAACAATAACATTTTTTTGAAATTTGGATTCATCTCTTGCTAGTGTAAGTAGTACACATAGAAAGATCCTCAAAAATTATTATAATTTTAAGCCACTGACAGTACTTTCTTATCTGAATTTGAGTTTTCTCTGTCACCCTAAAGGCATGTGGTCTGTCTAAATGACAACCATATTATTTTCACTTTTTAATAAATAATCATATAATACCAGTATACATCTTATCCCTTTTCTGTCATATTTTAAGAAATATGAAAATACTGAATATCTGTTGCTGAGAATAAATTCTAAAAATTTATTTTAAAGATATAGGTACTAGAATTCCTAAATTATGACATATTCTTTTGTGAAATATATTTTAAATTGGAGGTCCCTAAAGTGAGGCATGCATATCCCAGGAAATACAAAAGATGAAGATAAAGCAAGATATGCAGATTTTATTTTCTAACTAAAAAGAAAGTACAACATTATATTTCACTAATTTTTGAGATATGGATAACCACCAATGCCCTCATCAGTCAAGTACTAGAAGTATCTCAAAGGAAAAGTGGGAGTTTGAAGCAGAGCAATTGGTTGGCAATTAGCAACTCCAGTCTTATACTTACCTCATTGTAATGTGATCTACATATGCCCCATTGGGTGGATAAATGGGCTACCTTATTTATTTTTAACCAAGCCATATTACTTAATGGATAACACAACCACAAACTTAACATAATGGAAGTACAGGGGTAAAACAATAAAATAGCAAAGCTGATATGTCTTCTTTTAGTAGGAACTCTTTGTCAATTTTATTGTCAGGGTTATAAGATAAGACATATTAGTTGTATTGTTCTTTTTGCCATCAATAATATATTTTAAAGTTTTCATATCATTGATAAATGCATTGGTTATAATCTTCTTTAAATCTTACTCTAAATATCTAATTATGTCTCTTAATATAAGATTAAATATCTTATAATTCAACTTATACTATGAAAATAGAATGCTTACTATTTATCTGATAGGGTATATGAACAAAAGATTTCAGAAAATTGCCTTAAATTGAAAAACAATTAAAAGGAAGCAGAAACTTAAATTTCTTTTCACAGTCTATCAGAAATCCTCCCAAAATATACATTAAGGATCCTCAGTTTTACAACTTTCATTTTTCATTTTTTTATATAATAGAACTATGATCTATAAACTTTCTATTTACATAATTAAGTACTGTTTCTATTATACTATTAATTTAATCAAATGAGCCACTCTTTTGAAGACAATGAGCTACATCTAAAAGCATAAGACAAGACTGGCCACATGGATTGAAGCAGGAGAATTCATCTTTTCTGGTTTTTACCCCTCCTCAATGGTGATATATTGTACATAATTATCATATGTATATACATGATCAATATGTATAATGAATGCATGCTAAGTCACTTCCGTCATATCCTACTCTTTATGATCCTATAGACTATTGCCAGCCAGGATCCTTTGTGCATGGGATTTTCCAAGCAAGAATATTGGAGTGGGTAGCCATTTCCTACTTCAGGGGATCTTATGTCTCTTGTATCTCCTGCATTTGTAGGGGGGTTCCTTAATACTAGTGCCACCTGAGGGGGCCCAGTATGTATAATATATATGTATTAATATTATCTCTACAAATAATACTACTTTTCTGTCAGAATAATCCTTACAACTATCAATAATTATTTGGGAGAACCATAAAGTGGTTTCTAGATAATAAAATTAATTTATCCAAGGAAACTGAAGTGAAGCCATTATGACTGTTTGGAGATAATAAGGAAATTTAATTATTACTCACACAATTACTTTTTTCTTGGGGTTTTTATGCCTTTGCATGTGAGATTAGAGTGATCTTACTTGACTGGCAGTTGAAAACTAATGAGTGTTTAAGAAAAAATAGTGGCAGATAGAGACAGATGCAAAATAGAGAATGAAGGACTGTATCCTCCCCAAACTAGAATAGCACACTAAAAAGAGCATCAAGCAGACTTAAGGTTGAATCTTGGCTCCTCCAATTAATACCTATGTTGTTTTTATATCTAGTATGGAGATCATTATATCTACCTATTTAATGGTTGTTGTAAGGATGAAATGAGATATAACAGAAGACACATAGATTCGATTCCCAAGTCTGGAAGGTCACCTGGAGAAGGAAATGGCAACCCACCCCAGTATTCTTGCCTGGAGAATCCCATGGACAGAGAAGCTTGGCAGGCTACAGTTCATTTGGTTGTAAAGTGTCAGAGACAATTGAGCCTAAACACACACACACACACACACACTCACTCATACATGTAAAACAGCACACTATCTGGATATAATAAGCACTAAATTAAATGTAAGCAATTACCATTTAAATTAGTTTAGAATATAAAAGAAAATAAAATGTTATTTTAGTTATTAATATCATTAAATTATCTATAGGGTAAATATATTTTTAACGATAATACCAATATGATGAAGAGCACCAGTGACCCCAAAAACTGAATAAATAATTCATAAAAGTAAATTTCATTATTTTTGCAGGTAGAATGTTTACTTGCATGGCCATATGCATTTTAACATATTGTCCTTAAAATGATCTGTATAATCAGGTATGTTAAAACTGAAAACCAAGAACTCCAGATATGATTTTACTGGGCTACTTCCAATAAGATATCAAATGGTTCAGCAGACGTAATTACCATCAAACCTTGCCAAGGTTTTGAAATGTGCCCATTAATTAGCAATTCCCAATCTGTTCATCTGTCAGTCATACTTTAAAGATATGCCTGTCACCATGTAGGTGAAGAAATCTATTGATTATTATACAATAAAATCCTTTTGAATACTTAAATATATACTCCAAACTTTTTCTTAAAAATATCCCATTAGCAAAATCAATCTTTGTCTCAGGAGCAGGTACAAAAGAGATACTGAAAATAATGAGCAGTTCAGAAAGTTATTCACAAAACAACTGACTGTGCTGAGGTTGAATAATATCTAAACAACCACTTGTATTTTGGTATCCTCTTGGGAAAGCATTACTTTGCCAACAAAGGTCTGTCTAGTCAAGGCTATGATTTTTCCAGTGGTCATGTATGGATGTGAGAGTTTGACTGTGAAGAAATCTGAGCGCCAAAAAATTGATGCTTTTGAACTGTGGTGTTGGAGAAGACTCTTGAGAGTCCCTTGGATTGCAAGGAGATCCAACCAGTCCATTCTAAAGGAGATCAGTCCTGGGTGTTCTTTGGAAGGAATGATGCTAAAGCTGAAGCTCCAGTACTTTGGCCACCTCATGCAAAGAGTTGACTCATGGAACAGACTCTGATGCTGGGAGGGATTGGGGGCAGGAGGAGAAGGGGATGACAGAGGATGAGATGGCTGGATGGCATCACCGACTCGATGGACGTGAGTTTGAGTGAACTCTGGGAATTGGTGATGGACAGGGAGACTTGGCATGATTCATAGAGTCGCAAAGAGTCGGACACGACTGAGTGACTGAACTGAACTGAACTGAAGTGGGAAAGCAGAAGCAAAGTGCTTGTTTTTCTTTCTCTGTACACAGGAGACTAAGTTTGGTTGGCAGAAAGTTTATATTAATCCTAGAATTTCCTGAAAGAATTATCATAAGAAACAGCAACATACTTACATACTTAGTAAGATGAAACAAGCACTAATATGAAAAGAATCTTGGTAGAAAAAAATGATTATAACCTTTTAAAGTTTTTTCATGTCACTCTAAAAGAATGCAAAGTATAATAAAAGATAAGAGAGGAAAGAATCAGCAAACAATGTAAAACTACAAGGTCTAAAGGAAAGGAGAATTTCACCAGGAATAAAACCATAATTTTACTTAAAGACAAACTCTACACTAGATAAATGAGATAACACATTTAGAGCTTTTAGCTAAAGATCAAACTTCACAGAAAGCTATAAAATTGGGCAAAATATAACAAATTGAAATACAAGGCAGAATCTAGGATAACAAATACAAAGGTAAAAACGTATTTTGTTAAGTGGAGACATTAGAGTGAATACACAAAAATCCATTTTAGATGAAAAAAAGAGATGATAGAACACAGCTTTTTAAAAGGGAAAAATAGAAAGGAGAAGGAAATGGAGTAGGAGAAAAGAAATGAATAGAATATAATCAAAGTAACATAACAGTACATAATGATTATTAATTTGACAGGAGACATTTACTAGGTCTGAGTTCTTAATTCTTACAGATACATGGCATTAGTCTTTCACTTTTATGATGAGGGGATTTCTGAGTTACTGCTGATGGTACCAAATAAGTTCATAAATGTACTTTATTATTATGTTAGAAGTTAAAGCTATAATTAACAGTTATGGGCCACTACTTAGAATAAATGCAATGCATATCTAATATCTGTGGGAATCACAATTAGTAAATGCTTATTATGTGCAATAAAAGTGTTCAAAGCACATTGAGTACTGGATATGTGCCAGAAAGTACTCATCTAGTACTCAGGACAGCCCTATAGGTTAGTATTATAATCAGTCACATGTTATAGAGAAAACTTGGGCTGAAAAAGATTTCAGAATTTTCCAAAATTTACACAACCAAGAAGAAATTGAACCAAAATGGGCTCCAGAATGCACACACTAAACCACCATCATCAACTGTTGTTAATATAAGGCTGCTGCTGCTGCTGCTGCTGCTGCTGCTGCTGCTAAGTCGCTTCAGTCGTGTCCGACTCTGTGCGACGCCATAGATGGCAGCCCACCAGGCTCTCCCATCCCTGGGATTCTCCAGGCAAGAATACTGGAGTGGGTTGCCATTTCCTTCTCCAATGCATGAAAGTAAAAAGTGAAAGTGAAGTCTCTCAGTCGTGTCCTACTCTTCGCGACTCCAGGGACTTCAGCCTACCAGGCTCCTCCATCCATGGTATTTTCCAGGCAAAATTCTGGAGTGGGGTGCCATTGCCTTCTCCATAATATAAGGCATATTGATGCAAATACTTTCAACTGAAACTATTTTTATATGTGCACCCTGTTTCAACTCTGAGGAACAAAATGAGGCACTTGGTGAAGAGAACTGAGAAAGTAGGAGTTTTAAAGACAGGCTTACTCGTGTGGAATCTAATTTAAAATTATACAAATGAACCTATTTACATAACAGAAACAAGTGCACAGACTTTGAAAACAAACATATGGTTACCAAAGGGGAAACTTGGGTGGGGGGAAGAATAAATTAGGAGCTTGGGATTAACATATATGTACTACTATATATATAATAGATAACCAACAAGAACCTACTGAATAGCACAGGAAACTCTACTTAATGTTATGTAACAATCTATATTGAAAAAGAAACTGAAAAAGAATGAACATATGTATATTTATAACTAAATCACTATACTGTAGACCTGGAACTAACGCGACCCTGTAAATGAACTATATTCCCATAAAATTTTAAAAAGAGAGACCGGCTTACTAGACTAGGCCAAGATCTGTAGTGAGCAGACCCATGAGTCATGAAGTACAAAACCTTTACAGAAAATGTCTCAATTCCAAGTAAGCAGGAAAGCTACATTTGTATTCAGGTCTCTCTTTTAAAAGCAAGTCTTAAAAATTACAAATCATATGGGCTGACTCTGGGTAGTATTTTCTCTGTCTTTTGAAAACAAGGGAGACTGCAAAGCATCAAGAATAAAAACGCCATCTTGATGCCTGAAGAGGAAACAAAAGAGTGGAAAAATAATGGCATTTCTTGGAAGTCAATCATTGCAAAGAGGACAGAACATATAAGGGCTAATACCACAACTGAAAAGGATAATTCAAGTGGAAAAGGCAGCATTATTACATCCAATATGATTGTCAACACTTATTTAATTTTCAGGAAAAAGGATAAAATCCATGGGTTTAAAGTAATGAAAATATACAAAATTCAAAATACAATAAAAATGCCATAAGTAGAGAGAAAATCTTGATAGTTTTGTTTTTTAACCTCAATTCCCAACCTCTATTTAACCAGCAGGAATTATTTTTCAAGAAGTATACAAGACAGACATTAGAAAAAAACAAGAGAATATATCCTTTTAGTAGCTGCATTCTTTCAATATATCTAAGCATATCATAAATAAATAAATTCAAGAAAATCATATGAATCATGACAGAATGGAGTCAGACATACATATGGATTTATGAGTCTGAAATATATCGCCTCAATTCCCTGTGAACTGAGTCCTAGATAAAGAAATGTCCTGTTTTAAAATCAAGGGAAAATGAGTCATTTACTGGCTTTAAAGCCACTAAAATTTTTTTTAAAGAAAATAATGATGAGTGTAGTCAAGACATTCACTACATTTTCAAGCGATAAGGAGAAGCACTACAATTTGCTCTCCAAATGGCCATTCACTGGACCATAGGCATGTGTGCATGCTCAGTTCCTAAGTTGTGTTCAACTCTTTGCAACCCCATGGACCCATAGACCCATGGCCAACCCCATGGTCCACCAGGTTCCTCTGTCCATGGGATTTCTCAGGCAAGAATCCTGGGAGTTGCCATTTCCTTCTCCAGAGGATCTTCTTGACAATAAAAACAAGTATCTGATAGTTTGTTCTAATTCTAGATATTCCTCTGAATACATTTTTCAAAGAAAGAAATAAAACATTACATTAAAATACTTAATACATTAATAGTTTAGCATAATTGTTTACTACACATATATAAATGTAATAGGTAGATTTTTCAAAAATATGATTATATATTTTATATTAATGGCTGGATGGTCCTTAGTTAACTTTAACACATTTTAGTTACACAGGAGCAGTGCAATAATTAGAAAAGTTTTAGAAACTTTCAGTTATGTTTCAATGCTCATTTTCAAAATTCAGCAAGATTTGGAAGGGTGAAATTGATCTCAAAATAAAAATAATGCAATTTAGTATGTTTGGAATTTTTCAATTAAAAATTTAGTATTTCATCATCATTAAGTTCTTTGACTTGATCTCTTCATATATGTAAGGTATGCTCAGAAAAGACAGTAGAATTAAAACTAATGCATTTATTTTTCCTAAAATATATATTTTTAACTTGTGAATTATTAGTAGACCATATTTTTTCACATGCAAGCCCTTATTCAGTTACATAATGTAATTCAGTATGAGATTTTCTATTTATTGTTCACAGGCTACTAAATCCCAATACATAACCACTATTAAGCTCAGACTCATTCCTGTAAAAATGAAAGGTTCAATATGCACCAGCACACCACAGAGGCTCAGCTTATTAGGGCTGGCAAAGCAGCACAGTGGCTGCGATGGTGCAGGAGCGCAGCAGCTGCAACAGTACAGGAACATGGCTGAGAGGAACTACCCCACGTCCAAGGTCAGGGGTGGTGGCCGAGAGGAGCTACCCAATTTCAAGGTTAGGGGCAGTGGCTGAGAGGAGCTACCACATGTCCAAGGTAAGGAGCAGTGGCTGCACTTTGCTGGAGCAGCCGTGAAGAGATACCCAGTGTCCAAGGTAAGAGAAACCCAAGTAAGATGGTAGGAGCCAAGAGAGGGCATCAGAGGGCAGACAGACTAAAACCACAATCACAGACAACTAGTCAATCTGATCACACAGATGACATCCTTGTCTAACTCAATGAAACTAAGTGATGCCATGTGGAGCCAACCAAGATGGACTTGTCATGGTGGAGACGTCTGAAAGAATGTGGTCCACTGGAGAAGGGAATAGCAAACCACTTCAGTATTCTTGCCTTAAGAACCCCATGACCAGTATGAAAAGGCAAAAAGATAGGACACTGAAACATGAACTCCCCAGGTCAGTAAATGCCCAAAATGCTACTGGAGATCAGTGGAGAAATAACTCCAGAAAGAATGAAGGGATGGAGCCAAAGCAAAAACAATATCCAGTTGTGGATGGGACTGGTAACAGAAGCAATGTTTGATGCTGTAAACACCAATATTGCATAGGAACCTGGAATGTTAGGTCCATGAATCAAGGCAAATTGGAAGTGGTCAAACAGGCGATGGCAAGAATGAACATCAACATTCTAGGAATCAGTAAACTAGGATGGACTGGAATGGGTGAATTTAACTCAGATGACCATTATATCTACTACTGTGGTCAGGAACCCCTTAGAATAAATGGAGTAGCCATCATAGTCAACAAAAGAGTCTGAAATGCAGTACTTGAATGCAATCTCCAAAATGACAAAATGATCTCTGTTCATTTCCAAGGCAAACCATTCAATATCACGGTAATCCAAGTCTATGCCCCAACCAGTAATGCTGAAGAAGCTGAAGTTGAACAGTACTATGAAGACTAACAAGACCTTCTAGAACTAAAAGCCCAAAAGATGTCCTTTTCATTATAGGGGACTGGAAGGCAAAAGTAGGAAGTCAAGAAACACCTGAAGTAACAGGCAAATTTGGCCTTCTAGTACAGAATGAAGCAGGGCAAAGGCTAATAGAGTTCTGCCAAGAGAACGCACTGGTCATAGCAAACACCATCTTCCAACAACACAAGAGAAGACTCTACAAATGGACATCACCAGATGGTCAACACTGAAATCAGATTGGTTATGTCCTTTGCAGCCAAAGATGGAGAAGCTCTATGAAGTCAGAAAAAAACAAGACCAGGAGCTGACTGTGGCTCAGATCATGAACTCCTTATTGCCACATTTGGACTTAAATTGAAGAAAGTGGGGAAAACCACTAGACCATTCAGCTATGACCTAAATCAAATCCCTTATGACTATACAGTAGAAGTGATAAATGGATATATGGGACAAGATCTGATAGACAGAGCACCTGATGAACTATGGATAGAGGTTCATGACATTGTACAGGAGACAGGGAGCAAGACCATTCCCAAGAAAAAAGAAATGCAAAAAAGCAAAATGGCTGTCTGAGGAGGCCTTACAAATCGCTGTGAAAACAATAGCGGTGAAAGGCAAAGGAGAAAAGGAAAGATATACCCCTTTGAATGCAGAGTTCCAAAGAATAGCAAGGAGAGATAAGAAAGCCTTCCTCAGCGATCAATGCAAAGAAATAGAGGAAAACAACAGAATGGGAAAGACTAGAGATCTCTTCAAAAAAAAATAGAGATACCAAGGGAAAATGTCATGCAAAGATGGGCTCAATAAAGGACAGAAATAGTATGGACCTAACAGAAGCAGAATATATTAAGAAGAGGTGACAAGAATACACAGAAGAACTGTACAAAAAAGACTTTTATGACCCAGATAATCATGAAGGTGTCATCACTCACACTCACCTAGAACTGGATATCCTGGAATGTGAAGTCATGTGGGATTTAGGAATCATCACTGCGAACAACTAGTGTAAGTGATGGAATTCCACTTGAGCTATTTCAAATCATCAAAGATGATGCTGTGAAAGTGCTGCAATCAATATGTCAGCAAATTTGGAAAACTCAGTAGTGGACACAGGACTGGAAAAGATCAGTTTTCATTCCAATGCCAAAGAATGCTGAAACTACCACAAAATTGCACTCATCTCACATGCTAGTATAGTAATGCTTAAAATTCTCCAAGCTAGGCTTCACCAATACGTGAATGGTGAATTTCCAGATGTTCAAGCTGGCTTTAGAAAAGGCAGAGGAACCAGAGATAAAATTGCCAACATCCGCTGGATCATCGAAATAGCAAGACAATTCCAGAGAAATATCTATTTCTGCTTTATTGACTATGCCAAAGCCTTTGACTGTGTGAGTCACAATAAACTGTGGAACATTCTGAAAGACATGGGAATGCCAGACCACCTGACCTGCTTCTTGAGAAATCTGTATGCAGGTCAGGAAGCAATAATTAGAACTGGACATGGAACAACAGGCTGGTTCCAAATAGGAAAAGGAGTACGCCAAGTCTGTATATTGTCACCCTGCTTATTTAACTTATATGCAGTGTATATCATGAGAAACGCTGGGCTGGAGGAAGCACAAGCTGGAATCAAGATTGCCTGGAGAAATATCAATAACCTCAGGTATGCAGATGACACCACCCTTATGGAAGAAAGTGAAGAAGAATTAAAAAGCCTCTTGATGAAAGTGAAAGAGGAGAGTGAAAAAGTTGGCTTAAAGCTCAACATTCAGAAAACTAAGATAATGGCATCCAGTCCCATCACTTCATGGCAAATGGATGGGGAAACAGTAGAAACAGTGGCTGACTTTATTTTTCTGGGCTCCAAAACCACTTCAGATGGTGACTGCAGCCATGAAATTAAAACACGCTTACTCCTTGGAAGGAAAGTTATGACCAACCTAGAGAGCATATTAAAATGCAGAGACATAATTTGTCAACAAAGGTCCATCTATTTAAGGCTATGGTTTTTCCAGTGGTCATGTATAGATGTGAGACTTGGACTATTAAGAAAGCTGAGCACTGTAGAATTGATGTTTTCAAACTGTGTTGTTGGAGAAGACTCTTGAGGGTCCCCTGGACTGCAAGGAGATCCAACAAGTTCATCCTAAAGGAGATCAGTCCTGGGTGTTCATTGGTAGGACTGATGTTGAAGCTGAAACTCCAGTACTTTGGCCACCTATGTGAAGAGCTGGCTCATTTGAAAAGAACCTGATGCTGGGAAAGATTGAGGGCAAGAGAAAGAAGGGATGATAGAGGATGAGATGGTTGGATGGCATCACTGACACAGTGGACATGGATTTGGGTGGACTCCGGGAGTTGGTGATGGACAGGGAGGCCTGGTGTTCTACAGTTCATGGGGTCATAAAGAGTTGGACATGACTGAGCGACTGAACTGAACTGAAAGCAGCAAAGGTAGCATAGGTTTATAGCCAAAGAATGTCTGGTACGTTTGGCCTATTTAGACTTCCTTTTCTAAGGCTGGTAATCTGATGTGATGAATACATTTGGAAGAAAACAATATATCACCAATGCCTGGCATTGTAAGTAATGTCCATATGTTAAATTTTAAAAATAACTCTTTGAAGTTTTATAAAATAATAGTAGCTTCAAATTTATTAACATAAATTTATAGGCATCTATACCTGTGGCAGATTTATGTTGATACATGGCAAAAAAACATCACAATGTTGTAAAGTAATTATTCTCCAATTAAAATAATTACTTTTTTCAAGTTTGAATTTGTCTAAAATTTTTGCATTAAGTTGTGAATAGTAATATATATTTTTTCCCGATTTTAGAACAGAAAGCAGCACAGATAGGATCTCCAAATAAAGAGTGGAATGAGGCTCTTGTTAGATCTGTAGAAGGGCAATTTATCCTTGTGTATTCAAACAAATTTCCTTAGCACTCCCAACCTAACACTGAATATTACAAAGCAGCTTTCAAAAATGGGTTTCAAATTAAGGAACCACAAGAACATGTGTTTTTTAAAAGGCTGCTGCTGCTGCTACTGCTACTGCTGCTGCTAAGTCGCTTCTGTTGTGTCCGACTCTGTGCGACCACATAGACGGCAGCCCACCAGGCTCCCCCGTCCCTGGGATTCTCCAGGCAAGAACACTGGAGTGGTTGCCATTTCCTTCTCCAATGCATGAAAGTGAAAAGTGAAAGTGAAGTCGGTCAGTCGTGTCTGACCCTCAGCGACCCCATGGACTGCAGCCTACCAGGCTCCGCCATCCATGGGATATTCCAGGCAGGAGTACTGGAGTAGGGTGCCATCTTCTTCTCTTTTAAAAGGCTAGAATTTATTATTTCCCAAGCTTTATTAACAACTCAATTCATATCTGTTTACTTCATGCAGTCTAGATAGTTCAGACACAATTTATAAAGTAAGCCTGAAAATTTTAAATTATTGTAGAAAGTGAGATAAGAAGGAACATACCTGGGGTGTAACTTGCATAAGACTGTAAGAGATGGATGATGATGTAAGATTGCTGCCCAAGAGTAATCTAAGAAAAGGACATAGAGATCAGGAACCTTTGATGCCAAGGGAGCAGGTAGCTCCATATATTTGTCCTTATGCCCTCTTCTTTTTCACTGACCAAAGGGATCTAATTTGCAATCATTCAGTTAAATTCAGCATCTAGTATGCAGGTGACAAAGATGAAAGAGACACCTACTCCTTAAGGAGGTCAGAAAAGTTCAAAGATAAATCCACTAGCTCTTGTACATATGTTTTCAACTTAATAAAACACACTTAAGTGGTCTATTTTACTATTTTATATTCTAAAGGTTACTCTTATTTGTTTCACCGTTACACCTATGGAAAAATGTCTATAGATCATACGTATCTGAATGTTAAATTTATAAAATGTACTCATTATGCAATTATTGCTGCTGCTGCTGCTGCTGCTAAGTTGCCTCAGTCGTGTTCGACTCTGTGCAACCCCACAGACGGCAGCCCACCAGGCTCCCCCGTCCCTGGGATTCTCCAGGCAAGAACACTGGAGTGGGTTGCCATTTCCTTCTCCAATGTATGAAAATGAAAAGTGAAAGTGAAGTCACTAAGTTGTGTCCTACTGTTAGCGACCTCATGGACTGCAGCCTACCACGCTCCTCCACCCCTGGGATTTTCTAGGCAAAAATACTGGAGTGGGTTGCCATTGCCTTCTCCAGCAATTATTGCTACAAGTCAATGAATGTGCTGATAAAATGAAGTTATTTAAATTTCTGCTATTGATATTTTGTAAGTGATATGAAACATGGTTTCTTATTCTGTCTCATTTTTATGAAGTAAAACAATTTAATGTTTTGAAACACTGTTTTCTCACTAATATGTTTTCTTTTGATATTAAGTTTGTTTTCCAGTTTTGAAGCATATTTTCAGTTTGGCAACATAAACAATAAATATTTCATATTCTGTTATCTGATTGTAAAGAAAAACAAACAATAGTTTGTCTTTGAATAGAGAATGTGTGTACTTTCCTTCAAATGAAAATAGGTCACTTTTTATCATAAAATATCATAGCCTGAAAGATTTCATGGCTACAGGGATCAGTAGGAATATAACATCTAAAAATGTATTAATCATCTGAAATGTGAAAACCTGTGCCTTTGTATTTTCTCCTTAAAATATGAGTTATATTTTTATCATGTACCACCTTCATTATCTATTAAAAAATATTAACAACTTGCCTCCTCATTCCAGTGCCCAGTTACAAATATTTTATCACATTTCTTGTGAGCAATGCCATCTGCCAGAGGAGGCATTTCATGGCTGTTTACCATAATTCCCTCTAAGAATTCATCTGCCACTATCTAATGCTGCCTGAATAAAGGGGATTAAGACTCTGATGCAACAGAGACTATTGATAATTTGGTATAATTGGGAAGAAATGAAGATAAATGAGGTTGAGGAGGCAGAGGCAATTAGTTGCGCTCCCTGTACAGCTGTGTTCTCAGCGTTGCTCCCCTGGCCTTTTCTTCAATGAGGTTGTGCAAATTAACCATAATGACAAATACACACTTCACAAAGGTCTTGTACTTTCTAAAACTTGAGAATTCACTTTTCACTTCTGAAAACTGAGTTGGTTGTTTGGTAAATTTAACACAGTCTCCTAAAGTCCTTATAACACAGGACTACTGCACCTGCTCTATTTCAGGAATCATGCCCCAGCCCTACACACACACACATACTATATTTTGCTTTTAGTTGATCTCAGGCTACTATTCTCAACCTGAGTAGATTGCAGATCCAAACCCTTAATTACCTTAATTTTAATCCAGAGTTTAGGACAGATTGTCAATGTTTTCATTTTTAGATGATTAGAAGCCAAGAGAACTCTTTAGTCAATGAAAAGAAGCTTCTAATTATTTTTAGGAAATAGTCTATAAATAAATTCTTTTTGACAGTTTTCAACGAAATGGTAGGGATAGCTTTACAAAGAGGCTCTAAGGGATCTTTAGAGATTGGCAAAATCAGTATTTCCAAGGAATAAATTTACATATTCATATAAAAATAATTATTGTCATTATTAATATGTTTCCTAAATGAAAAAAAAAAAGCCACCTTAGTACAAAGTTATCCATTAAAATGTTTAGGCACTAATAAACTTAATTCTAAGATATCTTTTTCTAACCACAGAAACGGTTATTTAGGGTATTTAGTTAAGGATGCTATCATAAGAACTAAATATTTTGAGGTCCATATTTCTATTGGCAGCTTCTCCTCTATTTTGTTCTTGAAATTTTTCTTATTACTCCTTGTTTTAACTGGGAATCATATCACTGTGTGTCTCTCAGTTGTTACTTGTTACACAAGAATGACAAATCTACACTAATAAATAATAAAGTGTCAGATTATGGATGTCTTTCCCATTATATAAAAAGAAATGCATGAAAATAAACACTTCTTCAGAGGGCGGTTCTAAGACAGCAGAGGAATAGGATGGGGAGAACACTTTCTCCCCCACGAATTCAACAAAAGTTCATTTGAATGCTGAGCAACTTCCTCAAAACAACTTATGAATGCTGGCAGAGGACACCAGACACCCAGAAAGGCAGCCCATTTTCTTCAAAAGGAGGTAGATCAAAATATTAAAGACAAAAAGAGAAACCAAAGAGTTAGGGACAAAGACCCGTCCTGGGCAGGGAGTGGTGAAGGAGGAAAAGTTTCCAAACAGTAGGAAACCCTCTCACAGGCAGGTCTGTGGGGAGTTTTGGAATCTCAGAGTGCAACATTACTGGGGAAAAAAAAAAAAAAAAAAGAAAGAAAATGTACCTAATCGCAACTGCCAGCAGAGAAGTAGCCCAGACTCTCACATCCACACCAGCGGGTGGGAGCTGGACAGGGAGGCTCGGGATGCATCATCAGTGTTATAGGGTAAGGATCCAGCCTAAATGCCATGAGGACAATCTGAGGGACCTAACATGAGACAGCAACCCAAACAATGGGATCACCAGAAAGAAAAAAGAGAGAGAGAACCTCCCTGTGAAAGGATCTAACGCTCAGGCTGGCTTGCTCACAGAACAAAGGATAGAGTGAATACCAAAGGAGAGCTAGCCAGCTGTGCCCCTCCCCCTCACTGGAGGCAGAGAGGCAGGCATGGGACAGCCAGAGCCAGAAGGTAAGGGGCAATCTCTACCCAAGAGACTGGCATCCTCCACTAAACTGTGAGCAGGCTCCCAGTTGCTAACCAATTCTTCCTGGGGCCCTGCACGGTTGACATCTGTCAGGAGGGTCACAGCCTGAGATCAGCTCCCCAGAGGAGACACATGGCACATCTGAAATGGTGTTCTCGCCACACACCTAGGAAACCAAGTGGCCAGGAACGGGGAGGTGATTAAGATGCACGGCCCACCTGGGACAATGTGCTCGCCAAGCACCTGGTTGCCTGAGCTGCTCGGACCTGGAAAGGGCACAAAACACACGAGCAACCAAGTCTGTGCCCTTGTGGCATACCAGAGAACCTGAACCTGAGCAGCTTAGACCTGGGAAGTGCACAAAATGCAAGGCCAGCTTTGGACAGTGCCCCTGAAAACACCCTGGAGCCTGAGGAGTGTGGACCCAGAAAGCACACTCTATGAGCTGGGGAAAACTCAGTGTGGTCTGTACCCTGCGAGCACTCCCCACACATGCTAGTGATATTTGTTTGCATCACCCCTTTGTGTAAGGGAGGAAATTAGACACTGAAGAGACTTGCAAACAGAGGAAGCCAAAATAAACAAAGAAGAGGGAACCACTCTGGAACTGACAGGTGCAACAGACTGAAACCTGTAGTTAACATTCACTAAGAACTGGAGGGGGCCTATAGACCTTGAAAACAAGTATAAGCTGGAACAAGGAACTATTTGAAACTGAAATGAATCCACATTGCACACAACAGCTGTAGAGAAATTCCCAGGTATATTTTTACTATTATCATTTTTAAATTTTTAATGTATTATTACTCCTTTAATTTTCATTTATAATCTAATACCTTGCAAAAAAATTCTATTTATAAAGCAAATTTCATATATATATTTATATTTATAATTTTTGTGACTATTTTTGCTTTGTATTTTTAATATTGTATTTTTGAGAGTCTAACCACTATTCTATATTTTTAATCTTTGCTTTTTGGTTTTTGTTATCAATTTGTACCTTTACGAATCTAATCTTCAGTTTCAACTTTCACCTAGGGGTTTGATTACTGGCCTGATTGCTATCTCCCTGTTTTGACTCTCCCTTTTCTCCCCCACCTCTATCTCCTCCCTCTGCCTTCTCTTCTCAACTCTGTAAATCTCTGTGGGTGTTCTGGGCTGAGGAAAACACTTAGGGAACTGATTACTGGCTAGATCTGTCTCTCTCTTTTTTACTACCTCTCTTCTCCTGGTCACCTCTATCTCCCTCATCCTTCTTCTCTTCTATGTGTAACTGTGTGAACCTCTCTGGGTGTCCCTTTTGTGAAGAATTGTTTCACCATTAGCCTAGATGTTTTATCATCTCTGCTGTATGGATGGAGAAGCCTTGAGGCTACTGTAAGAATTAGACTGAAAGCCAGCTTCAGGAGGCTTAACTTCAACACTTTAGAACATCAGAGAACTCCTGATTCCAGGGAACATTTAAAGACAAAACTCACCCCTAAGTCTCCATACCTACAGTGAAACCAAGCTCCACCCAAGAGCCAAAAAGTTCCAGAGCAAGACATGCCATGCTAATTCTCCAGGAAAGCAGGAACACAGCCCTGACCATAAAAAGACAGGCTTCCCAGAGCTATGCCAAACCCATAGACACCCTAAAACATACTACTGGATACTCCATTGCACTTCAGAAAGAAGAGATCCAGCTCCACCCACCAGAACACAGATGTAAGATCCCCTGACCAGGAAACCTTGACAAGCCACTAGTCCACTCCCACCTATAGGAAGCAACCTCCACAATAAAGAGGAACCATGAACTTCCAGCCAACAGAAAGGACACCTAAAACAAACTAATCTAAACAAAAGGAAAAGACAGAGAAATATTCAGCAGGTAAAGGAACATGATAAGTACCCACCAAACCAAACAGAAGAGGAGGAGATAGGGAGTTTACCTGAAAAAGAATTCAGAATAATGATAGTAAAGATGATCCAATATCTTGAAAACAAAATGGAGTTACAGATAAATAGACTAGAAAGAAGGATTGAGAAGATGCAAGAAATGCTTAACAAGGACCTAGAAGAAATAGAGAAGTGTCAATCAGTAATGAAGAATGCAATAACTGAAATCAAAAGCACTCTGGAGGCAGCCAACAGTAGAATAACTGAGGCAGAAAATAGGATCAGTGAAGTGGAAGATAGAATGGTAGAAATAAATGAAGCAGAGAGGAAAAAAGAAAAAAAAAAAAATAAAAGAAATGAGGAGAACCTTAGAGATCTCCGGGAAAATGTTAAATGCCCCAACATTCAAATAATAGGAGTCCCAGAAAAAGAAGACAAAAATAAAGGGCTTGAGAAAATACTTGAGAGATAATAGTTGAAAACTTCCCTAAAATGGGGAAGGAAATAGCCACCCAGGTTTAAGAAACCCAGAGAGATGTGAATAGGATAAAGCAAGGTGAAACACCCCAAGACACATATTAATCAAACTAACAAACATCTACCACAAAGGCCAAATATTAAAAGCAGCAAAGGAAAAGAAACAAATAACACACAAATGCATCCCCATAAGGATAACAGCTGATCTTTCACTAGAAACTCTTCAGGTCAGAAAGGAATGGCAGGACATACTTAAAGTGATGAAAGAAAAAAACCTAGAGCCCAGATTACTATACCCAGCAAGGATCTCACTCAAATATGAAGGAGAAATAAAAAAAAATTTCTGGACAGGCAAAAGCTGAGAGAACTCAACACCACCAAACCAGCTCTGCAACAAATGCTAAAGGATCTTCTCTAGACAGGAAACAAAGAAAAGCTTTATAAATCCGAACCCAAAACAACAAAGTAAATGACAATGGGATCATACTTATCAA
This sequence comes from Bos grunniens, assembly GCF_055505025.1. Classification (NCBI taxonomy): domain Eukaryota; kingdom Metazoa; phylum Chordata; class Mammalia; order Artiodactyla; family Bovidae; genus Bos; species Bos grunniens. Next base: position 77,802,832 of record NC_141194.1, on the reverse strand, counting down.
TGATTACCTTAAATATAAATGGGTTGAATGCCCCAAAGAAAAGAGAAAGACTGACTGAATGGACACAAAAACAAGACCTCTATTATATGCTGTCTACAAGAGACCCATCTCAAACCAAGGGACGCATACAGACTGAAAGTGAAGGACTGGAAAAAGATATTTCATGCAAAAGGAGACCAGAAGAAATCAGGACTAGCAATAACTCATATCAGATAAAGACTTTGAAATAAACGCCATTAAAAGAGACAAAGGACACTACATAATGAACAAAGGATCAATCCAAGAAGAAGATATAACAATTATAAATACATATGCACCCAACAAAGGACCACCACAATATGTAAGGCAAATGCTAACAAGTATGAAAGGGGAAATTAACAGTACCATAATAATAGTGGGAGACTTTAATATCCACTCACACCTATGGATACATCAACCAAACAGAAATTAGCAAGGAAACACAAACTTATATGCTACAATGGACCAGTTAGGTCTAATTGATATCATAGGATACTTCACCACTAAACAATGTATTTCACCTTTTTCTAAAGTGCACACAGAACTTTCTCCAGGATCGATCATATCCTGGGCCATAAATCTAGCCTTGGTAAATTCAAAAAAAAAAAAAAAAAAGAAAGAAAGAAAGCATTTCAAGCTTATTTTCTTTCTTATCACAATGCAGTAAAATTTGATGTCAACTACAGGAAAAAAATATTAAAAATATGAACATATGGAGGTAACCAAAAAATCACAGAAGAAATAAAAAAGGAAATCAAAATATGCATAGAAACAGATGAAAATGAAAGCATGACAACCCAAAACCTATGGGATTCAATAAAAGAAGTACTAAGAGGAAGGTGCATAGCAATACAAGCTTACCTAAACAAATAAGGTAAAAAATCAAATAAAGAACCTAACTTTACACCAAAAGAAAGTAGAAAAAGAAGAAATGAAGAACCCCAGGGTTAGTAGAAGAAAATAAATAATAAAAATTAGGGTAGAGATAAATGAAAAAGAAACAAGGAGACTATAGCAAAAATCAACAAAACTAAAGGTGATTCTTTGAGAAGATAAATAAAATAGATACAATAGACAAACCATTAGCCAGACTCATCAAGAAACAAAGGGAGAAGAATCAAATCAACAAAATTGGAAATGAAAATGAAGAAATCACAACATACAACACAGAAATACAAAGGATCATAAGAGACTACTATCAGCAACCATATGCCAATAAAATAGACAACTTGGAAGAAATGGACAAATTCTTAGAAAAGTATAACCTCCAAAAACTGAACCAGGACAAAATAGAAAATCTTAACAGACCCAATCACAAGCACAGAAATCAAAACTGTAATAAAAAATCTTCCAGCAAACAAGAGCCCAGAATCAGATGGCGTCACAAATGAATTCTACCAAAAGTTTAGAGAAGCACTAACATGTATCCTACTCAAACTCTTCGGAAAATTGCAGACGAAGGTAAACTGCCAAACTCATTCTATGAGGCCACCATTACCCTAATACCAAAACTGGATAAAGATGCCATGGGAAAAAAAAAACTACAGGCCAATATCACTGAGGAACACAGATGCAAAAACCCTCAACAAAATTCTAGCAAACAGAATCTAACAACATATTTAAAAGATCATACATCATGACCAAGTAGGCTTTATCCCAGGGATGCAAGAATTCTTCAATATTCACAAATCAATCAATGTGATACACCACATTAACAAATTCAAAGATAAAAACCACATGATCATCTCAATAAATGCAGAGAAAGTCTTTGACAAAATTCAACTCCCATTTATAATAAAAACTCTCCAGAATGCAGGCTTAGAAGGAACATACCTCAACATAATAAAAACCATATGTGACAAACCAACAGCAAACATTATCCTCAATGGTGAAAAATTGAAATCATTTCCCCTATAGTTAGGAACAAGACAAGAGTTCCAACTCTCACCACTACTATTCAACATAGTTTTGGAAGCTTTAGCCACAGCAATCAGGGAGGAAAAAGAAATAAAAGGAAACCAGATTGGAAAAGAAGAAGTAAAACATGTATTGTTTGCAGATTACATAGTCCTCTACATAGAAAACCCTAAAGACACCATCAGAAAATTACTAGTGTTAATCAATGAATAAAGTAAAGTTACAGGATACATAATACACAGAAACCCTTTGCATTCCTATGCACTAACAATAAGAAAACAGAAAGAAAAATTAAGGAAACATTCTAATTCACCATTGCAAAAAAAAGAATAAAATACTTAGGAATAAATCTACCTAAGGAAACAAAAGACCATTATATAAAACACTGATGAAAGATATCAAAGATGACAGAAATAGATGTAGAAATATACCATGATCATGGATCAGAAGAATCAATATATTAAAAATGAGTTTACTATCCAAAGCAATCTATAGATTCAATGCAATCCTTATCAAGCTACCACCGGTATTTTTCATAGAGCTGGAACATATAATTTTACAATTTGTATGGAAATACAAAAAACCTTGAATAGCTAAAGCAATATTGAAAAAAAATAATGGAACTAGAGGGATCAACCTGCCTGACTTGAGACTATACTACAGAGCTACAGTCATCCAGACAGTATGGTACTGGCACAAAGACAAAAATATAGATCAATGGAACAAAATAGAAAGCCCAGAGATAAATCCACACACCTATGGGCAGCTTATCTTTGACAAAGGAGGCAAAAATATACAATGGAGAAAATAGAATCTCTTAACAAGTGATGCTGGGAAAACTGGTCAACCACCTGTAAAAGAATGAAATTAGAACACTTTCTAACACCATACACAAAAGTAAACTCAAAATGGATTAAAGATATAAATGTAAGACCAGAAACTATAAAACTCCTAGAGTAAAACATAGGCAGAACACTCACTGACATAAATCACAGCAAGATCCACTATGACCCACCTCTCAGGGCAATGAAAATAAAAGCAAAACTTTACAAATGGGACCTAATTAAATTTAAAAGCTTTTGCACAACGAAGGAAATGATAAGCAAAGTGGGGAGACAGCCTTCAGAATGGGAGAAAATAATAGCAAAAAAGCAAATTATAAATAATTAATCTCAAAAATATACAAGCAGCTCCTGCAGCTCAATACTTGAAAAATAAATGACCCAATAAAAAAAAATGGGCCAAAGAGCTAAACAGACATTTCTCCAAAGAAGACACACAGATGGCTAAGAAACATGAAAAGATGCTCAACATCACTCATTATCAGAGAAATTCAAATCAAAACCACAATGAGGTACCATCTCAGGCTGGTCAGAATGGCTGCTATCCAAAAGTCTACAAACAATAAATGCTGGAGAGGTTGTGGAGAAAAGGGAACCCTCTTACACTGTTGGTGGAAATGCAAACTAGTACAGCCAGTATGGAGAACAGTGTGGAGATTCCTTAAAAAACTGGAAATGTTACTGCTCTACGACCCAGCAGTCCCACTGCAAGGCATACACACTGAGAAAACCAGACCTGAAAGAGACACGTGCACCCCAATATTCATCACAACACTGTTTACAATAGCTAGGGCATGGAAGCAGCCTAGATGCCCATCAGAAGATGAGTGGATAAGAAAGCTGTGGTACATATACACAATAGAATATTACTCAGCTATTAGAAAGAATGCATTTGAATCAGTTCAGATGAGGTGGATGAAACTGGAGCCTGTCATACAGAGTGAATTAATTCAGATAGAAAAACATCAATACAGTATATTAATGAACATATATGAAATTTTGAAAGGTGGTAACGATGACTGTATATGAAAGTGAAAGCGACGTTGCTCAGTCCTGTCTGACTTTTTGTAACCCCATGGACAGTAGCCTACCAGGCTCCTCCATCCATGGGATTTTCCAGGCAAGAATACTGGAGTGAGTTGCCATTTCCTTCTCCAGGAGATCTTCCCAACCCAGGGATGGAACCCAGGTCTTCCACATTGTAGACAGACGCTTTAACATCTGAGCCACCAGGGAAGTCTTTATATGCAAGACAGCAAAAGAGACACAGATATAAAGAACAGACTTTTGGATATAAAGAACAGACTTTTGAACTCTGTAGGAGAGGGCGAGGGTGGGATGATTTGAGAGAATAGCATTGAAAATTGTATATTACCATATGTGAAATAGATCACCAGTTCAAGTTTGATGCCTGAAACATGGCACTCAAAGCTGGTGCACTGGGAAAACCCATAGGGATAGAATGGGGAGGGAGTTGGGTAGTGGTTCAACATGGGGGACACATGTATACCCATGGTGTCTCATTCATGTCAATGTATGGTAAAAAACAGCACAATATTTAAAAGAAATTAGCCTGCAATTAAAATAATACATTCAATTTAAAAAGAAGAAAATAAACACATCTTCAATTTTTATTTTATTTACATGAGAAACTAACCTAAATTTATTTATTAAAAAAAAATCATGATGATTACAAATGCATATCAACTCAGACAAACATGCCCAGTAGGATGCCTCTTTATAATTATAACCTAACCTTATTTCTTGCATAGCTACCAATTAGCCTTTTATTAATTTTTGTCTGATATTTCCTGATGGTTCAGATGGTAACGAATCTGCCTGCCATGCAGGAGACCTGGGTTCCATCTCTGGGTTGGGAATATTCCCTGGGGAATGCAATGGCAACCCACTCCAGTACTCATGCCTAGAGAATACCATGAACAGAAGAGCCTGGCATGGCAGGCTAAAGGCCGCAAAGAGTCGGACACAAGTGAGCAATTATCACTTTCATTTGATATTTCCAATGCAGTAGCCACATGTTGCTATCTAAGATATTCAAATAAATTAAAAATTCAGTGTCTCAATCACACTAGCCACATTTTAAGTGCTATAGAGTCCCATGTTTCTGTGTATGTAAAAATATTTCCATCATCAAAGAAAGTTCTATTGGTCAATCAGAGTGAAAGTCACTCAGTTGTGTCCAACTCTTTGCAACTCCATGGACTATACAGTCCATGGAATTCTCCAGGCCAGAATACCAGAGTGGGTAGCCCATTCCCTTCTCCAGAAGATCTTCCCAGCCCAGGGATCGAACCTATGTCTCCCACATAGCAGGTGGATTCTTTACCAGCTGAGCCACAAAGGAAACCTATTGGTCAGTGTTGGTCTATATTTCAGACTTACTACCTCCCTATTAATATAAAATGGTGACGTTGAACTTTAGGCAAAACTATGATTTTAACACAAGATATACCAAAAACTGAAAATTCAATTTGCAAAAGTATTCACAATTCCTTTCCTCGGGAGGTGGGCAAACATTATAATCTGATTAAAAAACACCAGCATCTTTTTAAGATTTCAGAAAACTTTAGCAAGACTATTTAACAAAATCAGTGCCACTTTACCCACAATGCCCCTTAAATGAATCCAGAAGCCAATATATGGAGTGAAAAAATGAAGAGGGATCAGAAATAAGTCTTAGGTTATCAATTCTATAAGGAGATGACTGGGATGTAATAATGTGTTACAATTTCTAGGAACTGTTTTGGAAATTAATACTCTAGTTTGCTGGTCTGAGAATATACACACATACTTGGACTCATCACATTAGTTCACTAGTTCACCACACTGTTTTAATGAGTGCAGTGATATAATTTAAAGAAAATCAGCATAGATTAATATTTTAATAAGAAATTATTTTTCATTGACATATTTCTTCTATAACAATTTACTACACATTTTAAAGTTTGCTACTATCAAATGAAACTGATACTGTGTTTATATATAAATAAGAGACTGATATATAATGCATACAGCTTTAATTTATAAGCAGCTTTTCTGTAAATAAGTTCTTATATAGTTTATATATTTTAACATACAAAGATTTCTAATTTGAGAAATATTAACACCTAGCTTTATTAAGTATTCAATATCAATTATTATGACGGGGTTACCACTGAATAGATAGTAGATTCACAGAATATTAGTATTTTTTCAACCTCCAGATGATGACAGTACTCTCACTTAAGAGCTAGATATTCTCATTCTATCTTCTGTGAAGTTGAGTTTTCTTTTAAGAAGCAGTGTAGCTCTGTCATTCTATAAGGAGGAAGGTAAAAGCCTGGGAAAAAATATAGGCAAATAAATAAATACAAGTTTTGGATATTTTAGTTCTTGGATTGCTTGGTGGGTTTACTGATATTTATATTATTATACTTTATAATTACATTTATGTTATATATTTGTTTTCTATATTTTAAATATTTTTAAAATAATAAAGGGAAAATACACACTGGCCACTGACAAACCCATTTGGTTCTTAGAATCAAATTACTTAATGTTAAGATGTGGTACATTAACTATTTAGGGCAAGACTGCTTTTAACCAAATATTGATGAGAGAAGAGTAGATATGTCCAGATATCAGAGAGTGAACAGAACTAATTCAAAATACTTGTCATTTTCTTATAAGGTAGAAATCGTATATTTTTATCAATTAAGACAAGCCAAAATGGAGAAGAGTAACAGATTTTTAATTTGTGGAATGTCATTTCTGAGCCAGAGAAGATAAACACTGAAAATCCAAAGGATTTGTATTGACAATGATGCTACTCATCCTTAACATGCACGACATCTTAATGAGTGAGTCCAGATTTATATTAAACATGATTCTATTGTGCATTTTGGACCATTCAGCTGTAAAAGATCAAAACCAACTGTCTGTATATACCAATAAAAATCAATTCAAGATAGAATAAGTTTGACACTGAGGTCACAACCTTCTTTGCTGGTAGAACATTTGGACATTTACAGCTTGTAAATTTCCAATCACATATTTCCTGAGCCCTGTGGCCAGTAAAGTTAATGAATTGTGACTTCAAAAGTTGTCAAATCTTTTATGGTTCTACAGTGGAGGTGACAAATCAGATCAGATCAGATCAGATTAGTCACTCAGTCGTGTCCGACTCTTTGCGATCTCATGAATTGCAGCACTCCAGGCCTCCCTGCCCATCATCAACTTCTGGAGCTCACTGAGACTCACGTCCATCGAGTCAATGATGCCATCCAGCCATCTCATCCTCTGTCGTCCCCTTCTCCTCTTGCCCCCAATCCCTCCCAGCATCAGAGTCTTTTCCAATAAGTCAACTCTTCGCATGAGGTGGCCAAAGTACTGGAGTTTCAGCTTTAGCATCATTCCTTCCAAAGAAGTCTCAGGGGTGATCTCCTTCAGAATGGACTGGTTGGATCTCCTTGCAGTCCAAGGGACTCTCAAGAGTCTTCTCCAACATCACAGTTCAAAAGCATCAATTCTTCGGCACTAAGCCTTCTTCACAGTCCAACTCTCACATCCATACATGACCACAGGAAAAACCATAGCCCTGACTAGACAAACCTTTGTTGGCAAAGTAATGTCTCTGCTTTTTAATATGCTATCTAGGTTGGTCATAACTTTCCTTCCAAGGAGTAAGCGTCTTTTAATTTCATGGCTGCAGTCACCATCTGCAGTGATTTTGGAGCCCAGAAAAATAAAGTCTGACACTGTTTCCACTGTTTCCCCATGAAGTGATGGGACCGGATGCCATGATCTTTGTTTTCTGAATGTTGAGCTTTAAGCCAACATTTTCACTCACCTCTTTCACTCTCATCAAGAGACTCTAGTTCTTCATTTTCTCCTTTTCCTATTTGGAAACACTCTGTTGTTCCATGTCCAGTTCTAACTGTTGCTTCCTGACCTGCATACAAATTTCTCAAGAGGCGGATCAGGTGGTCTGGTATTCCCATCTCTTTCAGAATTATCCACAGTTTATTGTGACTCACACAGTCAAAGGCTTTGGCATAGTCAATAAAGCAGAAATAGATGCTTTTCTGGAACTCTCCTGTTTTTTTCCATGATCCAGTGGATGTTGGCAATTGGATCTCTGGTTCCTCTGCCTTTTCTAAAACCAGCTTGAACATATGGAAGTTCACAGTTCATATATTGCTGAAGCCTGGCTTGGAGAATTTTGAGCATTACTTTACTAGGGTGTGAGATGAGTGCAATTGTGTGGTAGTTTGAGCATTCTTTGGCATTGCCTTTCTTTGGGATTGGAATGAAAACTGACCTTTTCCGGCCTTGTGGCCACTGCTGAGTTTTCCAAATTTGCTGGCATATTGAATGCAGCACTTTCACAGCATCATCTTTCAGGATTTGGAATAGCTCAACTGGAATTCCATCACCTCCACTTGCTTTGTTCGTAGTGATGCTTTCTAAGGCTCACATGACTTCACATTCCAGGATGTCTGGCTCTAGGTCAGTTATCACACCCTCGTGATTATCTGGGTCATCAAGCTCTTTTTTGTACAGTTCTTCTGTGTATTCTTGACATCTCTTCTGTATATCTTCTGCTTCCGTTAGGTCCATACTGTTTCTGTCCTTTATCGAGCCCATCTTTGCATGAAATGTTCGTTTGGTATCTCTGATTTTCTTGAAGAGATCCCTAGTCTTTCCCATTCTGTTGTTTTCCTCTATTTCTTTGCATTGATCGCTGAGGAAGGCTTTCTTATCTCTTCTTGCTATTCTTTGGAACTCTGCATTCAGATGTTTATATCTTTCCTTTTCTTCTTTGCTTTTTGCTTCTCTTCTTTTCACAGCTATTTGTAAGGCCTCCCCAGGCAGCCATTTTGCTTTTTTGCATTTCTTTTCCATGGGGATGGTCTTGATCCCCGTCTCTTGTACAATGTCACGAACCTCATTCCATAGTTCATCAGACACTCTATCTATCAGATCTAGGCCCTTAAATCTATTTCTCACTGCCACTGTATAATCATAAGGGATTTGATTTAGGTCATACCTGAATGGCCTAGTGGTTTTCCCTACTTTCTTCAATTTCAGTCTGAATTTGGCAATAAGGAGTTCATGGTCTGAGCAACAGTCAGCTACCAGTCTTGTTTTTGCTGACTGTATAGAGCTTCTCCATCTTTAGCTGTAAAGAATATCATCAATCTGATTTTGGTGTTGACCATCTGGCGATGTCCATGTGTAGAGTCTTCTCTTGTGTTGTTGGAAGAGGGTGTTTGCTATGACCAGTGCATTTTCTTGGCAAAACTTTATTAGCCTTTGCCCTGCTTCATTCCGTATTCCAAGGAAAAATTTGCCTGTTACTCCAGGTTTTTCTTGACTTCCTACTTTTGCATTCCAGTCCCTTATAATGAAAAGGACATCTTTTTTGCCTGTTAGTTCTAAAAGGTCTTGTAGGTCTTCATAGAACCGTTCAACTTCAGCTTCTTCAGCATTACTGGTTGGGGCATAAACTTGGATTACTGTGATACTGAATGGTTTGCCATGGAAACGAACAGAGATCATTCTGTCGTTTTTGAGATTGCATCCAAGTACTGCATTTCGGACTCTTTTGTTGACCATGATGGCTACTCCATTTCTTCTGAGGGATTCCTGCCCGCAGTAGTAGATATAATGGTCGTCTGAGTTATATTCACCCATTCCAGTCCATTTCAGTTCGCTGATTCCTAGAATGTCGACATTCTCTCTTGCCATCTCTTGTTTAACCACTTCCAATTTGCCTTGATTCATGGACCTGACATTCCAGGTTCCTATGCAATATTGCTCTTTATAACATTGGACCTTTCTTCTATCACCAGTCACATCCACAGCTGGGTATTCTTTTTGTTTTGGCTCCATCCCTTCATTCTTTCTGGAGTTATTTCTCCATTGATCTCCAGTAGCATATTGGGCACCTACTGACCTGGGGAGTTTCTCTTTCAGTATCCTATCATCTTGCCTTTTCATACTGTTCATGAGGTTCTCAAGGCAAGAATACTGAAGTGGTTTGCCATTCCCTTCTCCAGTGGACCACATTCTGTCTTATCTCTCCACCATGACCTGCCCATCTTGGGTTGCCCCACGGGTATGGCTTAGCTTCACTGAGTTAGACAAGGCTGTGGTCCTAGTGTGATTAGATTGACTAGTTTTCTGTGAGTATGGTTTCAATGTGTTTGCCCTCTGATGCCCTCTTGCAACACCTACAGTCTTACTTGGGTTTCTCTTACGTTGCGCGTGGGGTATCTTTTCACGGCTGTTCAAGCAAAGCACAGCCATTGCTCCTTACATTGAACGAGGGGTATCTCCTCACCGCCGCCCTTCCTGACCTTCAACTTGGGATAGCTCCTCTAGGCCCTCCTACGCCCACACAGCCACGGCTCCTTGGACGTGGGGTTGGTCCTCCGGCCACTGCCCCTGGCCTCGGGTGTGGGGTTGCTCCTCCCGGCCGCTGCCCTTGGCCTTGGGCATGGGGTAGCTCCTGCCACCCACCACCCCTGACCTTGGGCTTGGGGAGTGGGGTGTCTCATAGATTCAAGGAATTAAATCTGGAAACAGAGTGCCTAAAGATCTATAGACAGAGGTTCATAACATTGTAAAGAGGCTGCTGCTACTGTTAAGTCACTTCAGTCGTGTCTGACTCTGTGCGACCCCATAGACAGCAGCCCACCAGGCTCCCCCATCCCTGGGATTCTCCAAGCAAGAACACTGGAGTGGGTTGCCATTTCCTTCTCCAATGTATGAAAGTGAAAAGTGAAAGTGAAGTCGCTCAGTCGTGTCCGACCCTCAGTGACCCCATGGACTACAGCCTACCAGGCTCCTCCACCCATGGGATTTTCCAGGCAAGAGTACTGGAGTGGAGTGCCATTGCCTTCTCCCGTAAAGAGGCAGGGACCAAAACAATCCCAAAGAAGAAGCAATGCAAGAAGGTAAAAAGGTTGTCTGAGAAAGCCTTACAGACAGCTGAGAAAAGAAGAGAAGTGGGAGGCCGTCCTAAGATGGCAGAGGAATAGGACGGGGAGACCACTTTCTCCCCAACAAATTCATCAAAAGAACATTTAAACGCTGAGTAAATTCCACAGAACAACTTCTGAATGCTGGCAGAGGACATCAGGCACCCAGAAAAGCAGCCCACTGTTTTCTAAAGAAGGTAGGAAAACAATATAAGACAAAAAGAAAGACAAAAGAGGTAGGGACGGAGCTCCGTCCCAGGAAGGGAGTCTTAAAAAGAGAGAAGTTTCCAAACACCAGGAAACACTCACTGCCAAGTCTGTGGTGAGCCTTGAAACCACACAGAGCAACATACCTGGGAGAGAAAATAAATAAATAATTACAACCCACAGATTATATGCCCAACAGTAACTCCCCCAGCGAAGAAGCAGCACAGACGCCTGCACCCGCGACTAGCAATCGGGGGTTGGGCAGGGAGGCACAGGCTGCATTGCTTAGAGTAAGGACTGGGCCTGAATGCCCCGAGGGCAATCTGAGGGAACTAACTTGGACCAGCAAAACCAGACTGTGGGATAGCTACCACATGAAAAGCCCTAACCTAAGACACTGCCAGGCCTGCTCACAGAACAAAGGACTGAACAAAGCTAGCCGGTTGCAGATCATCCCCCTCCGGTGACAGGCAGCCAGAGCCAGAAGGGGGCAATCTCAGCCCCAGAGAGACATTATCTACCAAAGTGCAAGCAGGCTTCCTTGCTAACTAAGACTTCTTGGGACTCTGGATGGTCAACATCTGCCTGAGAAGGCACGCCGGTTGTACACCCAGAAAACTGAGTGGCAGGGATGGGGGATGTGATAAGTTGCAGCGACCGTGCTTGTCAAACACCTCATCACCTGAGCTTCTAGGACCTGGGAAGGGCAGGAAACGCGGGCCCAACCGAGTCTGTGCCTCTGAGGACTACCCAAGTGCTTGAAACTGAGAAGCTTAGTCCTTGGAGGTGCATGCAGCCCAGGGCCGACCTTGGACAGTTCCTAGCAGAGCAACCTATACCTGAGCAGTGTGGGCAGGGAGGGCACACGCGCTGTGAGCAGGGGCAGGCCCAGTGTGGCTGAGACACTGCAAGCACACTCCAGGGTTATTTCTTTGCAGTGTCCCTCCATCCCTACAGCACGACTGAACAAGTGAGCCTAAAAAAGTGTCCACCACTGCCCCCTTGTGTCAGGGCAGAAATCAGACAGTGAAGAGACCAGCAAACAGAAGAAGCTAAAACAGAGGGAACCATCTTGGGAGAGACAAGTGCAATAGATTAAAACCCTGTAGTTAGTACCGACTACATAGGAAGGGGCCTATAGATCTTGAGAAATATAAGCTGGAGCAAAGAACTAGACAAAAATGAACTGATCCGACACTGCCCACAACACAACCAGAGAAAGTCCTAAATATATTTTTACTACTTTTACTATCATTTTTTAATTTATTTTTAAATTTTTAATCCCTCTATTACTCCTTTAATTTTCATTTTTATAATCTACTACTTTGCAAAAAAAAAAAAAAAAGAGAGAGAGAGACCCTATTTTTATTTGGGAGTGAGATTACTGGCTTACTGCCCTCTCCCTCTTTGGACTCTCCTTTTTATCCACCAGGTCAACTCTATCTCCTCCCTCCCCCTTCTCTTCTCTACCCAACTCTGTGAATCTCTGTGTGTGTTCCAGATGGTGGAGAACACTTAGGGAACTGATTACTGGCTGGATCTGCCTCTCTCCTTTTGATTCCCCCCCTTTATCCTTCTGGCCACCTCTGTCTCCTTCCTCCCTCTTCTCTTCTCTGTGTAACTCTGTGAACATCTCTGAGTGGTCCAGACTGTGGAGCACACGTAAGGACGTGATTACTGGCTAGCTTGCTCTCTCCTCTTTTGATTCCACCTCATCTCATGTGGGTCACCTCTAACTCTCTCTTCCCTCTTCTCTTCTCCATGTAACTCTGTGAACCTCTCTGGATGTTCCTCACTGTGGAGACACTTTTCATCTTTAACCTAGATGTTTTATCAGTGGTGCAGTATAGATGGAGAAGTCTTGAGGCTACTGTAAAAATAACACTGAAAACCAGAAACAGGAAGCTAAAGTCCAAACCCTGAGAACACCAGAGAACTCCTGACTCCAGGGAACATTAATCAACGGGAGCTCATCAAACGCTTCCATACCTACATTGAAACCAAACACCACCCAAGCACAACAAGTTCCAGAGCAAGACATACGATACAAATTCTCCAGCAACCCAGGAACACACCACTGAGCTTCAATATACAGGCTGCCCTAAGTCACTCCAAACCCACTGACATCTCATAACTCATTACTAGACACTTCACTGCACTCCAGAGAGAAGAAATCCAGCTCCACCCACCAGAACACTGATACAAGCTTCCCTAACCAGGAAACCTTGACAAGCCACCTGTACAACCCCACCCACAGCGAGGAAACTCCACAATAAAGAGAACTCAACAAACTGCCTAACACAGCAATATAAACAGGATGAAGAGACAGAGGAATATCCAGCAGAATAAATGTCCACCAAACCAAACAAAAGAGGAAGAGATAGGGAATCTACCTCATAAAGTATTCTGAATAATGATAGTGAAAATGATCCCAAATCTTGAAATCAAAATGAAATCAGATAAATAGCTTAGAGACAAGGATTGAGAAGATGCAAGAAGGTTTAACAAGGACCTAGAAGAAATAAAAAAGAGTCACTAAATAAAGAATAATGCAATAAATGATATCAAAAACACTCTGGAGGGAGCAAATAGTAGAATAATGGAGGCAGAAGATAGGATCAGTGAAGTAGAAGATAGAAGAGTAGAAATAAATGATCAGAGAAGAAAAAAGAAAAACTAATTAAAAGAAATGAGGACAATCTCAGAGACTTCCAGGACCATGTTAAACGCCCCAACATTTGACTCATATGAGAAACAGAAGAAGAAGACAAAAAGAAAGACCATGTGAAAATGCTTGAGGAGATAATAGTTGAAAACTTCCCTAAAATGTGGAAGGAAATAATCACCCAAGTCCAAGAAACCCAGAGAGTCCCAAACAGGATAAACTCAATGCTAAACACCCAAAGACACATATTAACCAAATTAACAAAGATCAAACACAAAGAACAACATTAAAAGCAGCAAGGGAAAAACAACAAATAACACACAAGGGGTTTCCCATAAGGATAACAGCTGATCTTTCCATAGAAGCTCTTCAGGCCAGGAGGGAATGGCAGGACATACTTAAAGTGATGAAAGAAAATAACCTACAGCCCTGATTACTGTACCCAGCAAGGATCTCATTCAAATACGAAGGAGAAATCAAAAGCTTTACAGACAAGCAAAAGCTGAGAGAATTCAGCACCACCAAACCAGCTCTCCAACAAATGCTAAAGGATCTTCTCTAGACAGGAAACACAAAAAGCGTGCATAAACCTGAACCCAAAACAACAAAGAAAATGGCAACAGGATCATATTTATCAATAATCACTTTAAATGTAAATGGATTTAATGCCTCAACCAAAAGACAGACTAGGTGAATGGATACAAAAACAAGATCCCTATATATGTTGTCTACAAGAGACCCACCTCGAAACAAGGGACACATAGAGAGTGAAAGTGAAGGGCTGGAAAAAGATATTCCACACAAACAGAGACCAAAAGAAAGCAGGAGTAGCAATACTCTTATGAGATAAAATACACTTTAAAACAAATGCTGTAAAAAGAGACAAAGAAGGACACTACATAACGATCAAAAGATCAATCCAAGAAGAAGATATAACAATTATAAATACATATGCACCCAACATAGGAGCACCACAATATGTAAGACAAGTGCTAACAAGTATGAAACGTGAAATTAACAATAACACAATAATAGTGGGAGACCTTAATACCCCACTAACGCCTATGGATAGATTAACTAAACAGAAAATGAACTAGGAAACACAAACTTTAAACAATACAATAGGCCAGTTAGACCTAATTGATATCTATAGGACATTTCACCCCAAAACAATGAATTTCACCTTTTTCTCAAGCTCACATGGAGCCTTCTCCAGGATAGATCACATCCAGGGCCATAAATCTAGCCTTGATAAATTCAAAAAAAAAAAAAAAAAAAAACTGAAATCACTCCAAGCATCTTTTCTGACCAAAATGCAGTAAGATTAGATCTCAATTACAGAAGAAAAACTATTAAAAATTCCAGCATATGGATGCTGAACAACACTCTGCTGAATAACCAACAAATCACAGAAGAAATCAAAAAAGAAATCTAAATATGCATAGAAATGAATAAAAATGAAAACACAACAACCCAAAACCTGTGGGACACTATAAAAGCAGTGCTAAGGGGAAGGTTCATAGCAATACAGCCATACCACAATAAACAAGATAAAAGTGAAATAAACAACCTAACTCTACACCTAAAGCAACTAAAAAACGAAGAAATGAAGAACCCCAGGGTTGGTAGAAGGCAAGAAATCTTAAAAATTAGGGCAGAAAAAAATGCAAAAGAAACAATAGAGACCATAGCAAAAATCAACAAAGCCAAAAGCTGGTTCTTTAAGACGATAAATAAAATTGACAAACTATTAGCCAAACTCATCAAGAAACAAAGGAAGAAAAATCAAATCAATAAAATTAGAAATGAAAATGGAGAGATCACAGCAGACAACACAGACACACAAAGGATCATAAGAGACTACTATCAGCAATTATTGGACAAATTGGAAGAAATGGACAAATTCTTAGAAAAGTACCACTTTTCAAAACTGAACCAGGAAGAAATATTCTCCTTCTCAATATTTATCTAAAGAAATAGAAAATCTTAACAGATCCATCAAAAGCATGAAAATTGAAACTGTAATCAGAAATCTTCCAGCAAATAAAAGCCCAGGTACAGACAGCTTCAGAGCTGAATTCTACCAAAACTTTAGATAAGAGCTAACACCTATCCTACTCATATTCTTCCAGAAAATTGCAGAGGAAAGTCAACTTCAAAACTCATTCTATTAGACCACCATCACCCTAATACCAAAACCTGACATAGATGCCACACACACACACACAAAAAGAAAACTACAGGCCAATATCACTGATGAACATAGATGCAAAAATCCTTAACAAAATTCTAACAATCAGAATCCAAAAACACATTAAAAAAAAAAATCATACACCATGACCAAGTGGGCTTTACCTCAGGGATGCAAGGATTATCTGCATATCAATCAATGTAATACATCACATTAACAAATTGGAAAATAAAAGACATATGATTATCTCAATAGATGCAGAGAAAGCCTTTGACAAAATTCAACATCCATTTATGGTAAAAACTCTCCAGAAAGCAGGAATAGAAGGAACATTCCTCAACATAATAAAAGCTATATATGACAAAACCACAGCAAACATTATCTTCAGTGGTGAAAAATTGAAAGCATTTCCCCTGAAGTCAGGAACAAGACAAGGGTGCCCACTCTCACCACTACTATTCAACATAGTTTTGGAAGATTCGGCCACAGCAATCAGAGCAGAAAAAGAAATAAAAGGAATCCAAATTGGAAAAGAAGAAGTAAAACTCTCATTGTTTGCAGATGGCATGATCCTCTACATAGAAAACCCTAAAGACTCCACCAGAAAATGACTAAAACTAATCAATGAATACAGTAAAGTTGCAGGATATAAAATCAACACACAGAAATTCCTTGCATTCCTATACACTAATAATGAGAAAATAGAAAGAGAAATTAAGGAAACAATTCCATTCACCATTGCAACAAAAATAACAAAATACTTAGGAATATTCTACCTAAAGAAACAAAAGACCTATATATAGAAAACTATAATATACTGGTGAAAGAAATCAAAGAGGACACTAATAGATGGAGAAATATACCATGTTCATGGATCAGAAGAATCAATATAGTGAAAATGAGTATACTATGCAAAGCAATCTATAGATTCAATGCAATCCCTATCAAGCTACCAATGGTATTTTTCCCAGAGCTAGAACAAATTATTTCACAATTTGTATGGAAATAGAGAAAATCTCGAATAGCCAAAGCAATTTGAGAAAGAAAAATGCAACTGAAGGAATCAACCTGCCTGACTTCAGGCTCTACTACAAAGCCACAGTCATCAAGACAGTATGGTACAGGCAAAAAGACAGAAATACAGATCAGTGAAACAAAATAGAAAGCCCAGAGATAAATCCACACACCTACGGACACCTTATCTTTGACAAAGGAGGCAAGAATATACAATGGATTAAAGACAATCTCTTTAACAAGTGGTGCTGGGAAAACTGGTCAACCACTTGTAAAAGAATGAAATTAGAACACTTTCTAACACCATACACAAAAATAAACTCAAAATGGATTAAAGAATCTAAACATCAAATATGTATATATATGTGTGTGTATATACATATATATATATATATATACATAACTTGCATACATATTTTTCAAAAGATAAAAGGCAGATTGGGAAAAATATTTGTAACATGTTAAATGTGATTAATATCATTCATATCAAAGTACATCTATACATCAATAAAAAAGAAACAAAATAGAAAAATCAGTAATAGATTAGAATGCAATCTCACAATATAAGAAGTATAAATGGAAAATAAATATGATACATGAAAAAATAGTTCCATGAATAATAAGAAAAATGACTTCCCAAGTTGTCTGCCCACACCTACTGTCCAACTGCCTGACTGAAATTTAAGAGGATAACAAGTCACCAAGGACTCCAGAGGAGGAGATGGAAGCTTGGGGCCATCAGAAGATGTTTAAAGAAATGGTCTCCAAAGATCTTAGGATTTATAAAAGTGAGAAGAAGCAGCTAGCAGCAGCTTCAGGAGTAAGCTATCAAAGAGGGCAGGGGCTAACAAGATGAGCTCTTTAAAAAAAAAAAAAAAAAGATGAGCCCTTGTATGTTAGCTAATATTTCTGGCTTCATTTTGTTGATTCTACCCTTGTTGTTCTTTCTTTTTCACTCCTGGTTTGGTTTTCATAGGCCACTTTATGGTATCTTATTAATCTTATAAACTGCCTTACATATTTGCAACATTTTTAGAATGGTCAATCTAATCAATTTAGAATGTAGAATAAAATGAACGAATAATTTACTCATCAAAAAAAAAAAAAAAAAAAAAAGATTCTAAACATAAGACCAGAAACTATACAACTCCCAGAGGAGAACATAGGCAAAACACTCTCTGACATAAATCACAGCAGGATCCTCTATGACCCACCTCCCAGAATATTGGAAATAAAAGCAAAAAAAAAAACAAAAAAACAAATGGGACCTAATTAAAATTAAAAGCTTCTGCACAGCAAAGAAAACTATAAGCAAAGTGAAAAGACAGCCTTCAGAATGGGAGAAAATAATAGAAAATGAAGCAACTGACAAAGGACTAATCTCAAAAATATACAAGCAACTCCTGAAGCTTAATTCCAAAAAAAATAAATGACCCAATCAAAAAATGGGCAAAAGAACTAAATAGACATTTCTCCAAAGAAGACATACAGATGGCTAACACATGAAAAGATGCTTAACATCACTCATTATCAGAGAAATGCAAATCAAAATCACAATGAGGTACCATTTCACCCCAGTCAGAATGGCTGCTATCCAAAAGTCTGCAAGCAATAAATGCTGGAGAGGGTGTGGAGAAAAGGGAACCCTCTTACACTGTTGGAGGGAATGCAAACTAGTAAAGTCACTATGGAGAACAGAGTGGAGATTCTTTAAAAAAAAACTGGAAATAGAACTGCCTTCAGTTCAGTTCAGTTCAGTCACTCAGTCGTGTCCGACTCTTTGCGACCCCATGAATCGCAGCATGCCAGGCCACCCTGTACATCACCAACTTCCGGAGTTCACTCAGACTCACGTACATTGAGTCAGTGATGCCACCCAGCCATCTCATCCTCTGTTGTCCCCTTCTCCTCCTGCCCCCAATCCCTCCCAGCATCAGAGTCTTTTCCAATGAGTCAGCTCTTCACATGAGGTGGCCAAAATACTGGAGTTTCAGCTTTAGCATCATTTCTTCCAAAGAAACCCTAGGGCTGATCTTCTTCACAATGGACTGGTTGGATCTCCTTGCAGTCCAATGGACTCTCAAGAGTCTTCTCCAACACCACAGATCAAAAGCATCAATTCCTTGGCGCTCAGCCTTCTTCTCAGTCCAACTCTCACACCCATACATGACCACAGGAAAAAGCATAGCCTTGACTACATGGACCTTTGTTGGCAAAGCAATGTCTCTGCTTTTGAATACGCTATCTATCTTGGTCATAACTTTGCATCCAAGGAGTAAATGTTTTTAATTTCATGGCTGCAGTCACCATCTGCAGTGATATTGGAGCCCAAAAATTAAAGTCTGACACTGTTTCCACTGTTTCCCCATCTATTTCCCATGAAGTGATGGGACCGGATGCCATGATCTTCGTTTTCTGAACTTTCTCACTCCCCACTTTAACTTTCATCAAGAGGCTTTTGAGTTCCTCTTCACTTTCTGCCATAAGGGTGGTGTCATCTGCATATCTGAGGTTATTGATATTTCTCCCGGCAATCTTGATTCCAGCTTGTGCTTCTTTCAGTCCAGTGTTTCTCATGATGTACTCTGCATATAAGTTAAATAAGCAGGGTGACAATATACAGCCTTGATCTACTCCTTTTCCTATTTGGAACCAGTCTGTTGTTCCATGTCCAGTTCTAACTGTTGCTTCCTGACCTGCATACAGATTTCTCAAGAGGCAAGTCAGGTGGTATGGTATTCCCATCTCTTTCAGAATTTTCCACAGTTTATTGTGATACACACAGTCCAAGGCTTTGGCATAGTCAATAATGCAGAAATAGATGTTTTTTCTGGAACTCTCTTGCTTTTTTCATGATCCATCAAATGTTGGCAATTTCTTCTCTGGTTCCTCTGCCTTTTCTAAAACAAGCTTGAACATCAGGAAGAACATCCTAACTGGGCCTTAGGAAGCATTAATATGAACAAAGTTAGTTGAGGTAATAGAATTCCAGTTCAGCTATTTAAAACCCTAAGGGATAATGCTCTTAAATTGCTGCACTTAATATCCCACCAGTGAACCAGTGAAGTTGCTCAGTCGTGTCCAACTCTTTGCCATCACATGGACTGTAGCCTACCAGGATCCTTCATCCATGGAATTTTCCAGACAAGAGTACTGGAGTGGGTTACCATTTCCTTCTCCAGGGGATCATCCCAACCCAGGGATCGAACCCACGTCTCCTGCATTGCAGGCAGACGCTTTACTGTCTGACCCACCAGGGAAGACCCCTTAATATGCCAGGAAATTTGAAAAGCTCAGCAATCATTACAGGACTGGAAACGGTCATTTCTTTCCAATCCCAGAGAAAGGCAATGCCAAAAAAATGTCCAAATTACTATACAATTGTGCTAATTTCACATGCTACAAAGTTAATGCTCAAAATCGTTCAAGCTATGCTTCAGCAGTGCATGAAACAAGATCTTGCAATATACAAGCTGGGTTTAGAGAAGGTAGAAGAATCAGAGATCAAATTGCCAACATTCCTTGGATCATATATAAACAAAGGGAATTCTGGAAAAACATCCACTTCTGCTTCATTGACTATTCTAAAGCCTTTGGCTATGTAGATCACAACAAACTATGGATAATTCTTAAAGAGATGGGAATAGCAGACCGCCTTACCTGCCTCCTGAGAAACCAGTAGGCAGGTCAGGAAGCAGCAGTTAGAAATAGACATGGAACAATGGGCTGATTCCAAACTGGGAAAGGAGTAGTCAAGGCTGTATATTGTCACTCTGCTTATTTAACTAATACACTGAGCACATCATGCAAAATGCCAGCCTGGATATGTTACAAGCTGGAATCATAATTGCTAGGAGAAGTATCAATAACCTCACATATGCAGATGAAACCATCCTAATGCCAGAAAGAGAGGAGCAACTAAAGAGCCTCTTGATAAAGCTGAAAGAGGAGACTGAAAAACCTGGTTTAAAACTCAACATTCAAAAAATGAAGATCATGGCATCTGGTCCCATCACTTCATGGCTAACAGACAGCAAAAAAGTGGATACAGTGGCAGATTTTATTTTCTTGGGCTCTATAATCACTGCAGATGGTGACTGCAGCCATGAAATTAAAAGACGCTTGCTCCTTGGAACAAAAGCTATGACAAACCTAGACTGTGTATTAAAAAGCAGAGACATCACTTTGCTAACAAAGGTCTGTATAGTCAGGATGGTTTTTCCAGAAATCAGGTACGGATGAGAGAGGTGGACCATTAAGAAGGCTGAGCACCAAAGAATTGATGCTTTTGGATTGTGGTGCTGGAGAAGACTCTTGAGAGTCCCTTGGACAGCAAGGAGATAAAACCCTGTCAATCCCAAAGGAAACCACCTCTGAATATTCATTGGAAGGACTGATGTTGAAGCCGAAGCTCCAACACTTTGTCCACCTGGTGGGAAGAGCTGACTCACTGAAAAAGACCCTGGTACTGGGAAAGATTGAAGACAGTAGGAGAAGGGGGTAGCAGAGGATGCATTGGTTAGAAAGCATCACTGACACAATGGATATGAATTTGAACAAACTCTGGGAGATAGTGGATGACAGAGGAACCTAGCATGCTACAGTCCATGAGGCCACAAAGAGTCAGATATGATTTAGCAAGTGAACAACAACAATAAAACTGTTGGTGTCAATGCTAATGAGCTAGAATTAATCAAATTCTTATTACTAAGTTAATGATTTTTAATGCTAATTGCTAAATTAATGCTAGTACAATGCATGGATTTTAACAAGCTAATATGGAACATAGCTGAGCCTAACTGAAATAGAAGTTAGTATGTATACAACTAAGCTCACTGAGAACTATATTGTTAAAAAATATATCTATTTTATTTTTTGCTTTATGTCACCCATTTGGTACTCATATAGTATATATGACATGGAGAGATTTTTGTTACTGTGCCAAATGATATTCAATTGGTTTTGTCACTAAAACAAAGGAAACAATTCAATCAAGTTAATACACATTAAGAACTTGGATTGTGAGGCAATTACTATATCATATTTAATATATCTCACCCCATCCCCATTGATTTCTGTCACCAGCAGTGCTATCTGTACCACGTAGCACTAACTCCTCAGAAAAAAAAAAAAAAAAAAAAAACTGAGTTGCAGTAAGGGGTAATTTAAAATATACTGGCTAGTTTTGTAACTACAGCATTTGTTGTTGTTTAATCACTATGTCACTTTCAACTCTTCAAGACCCAATGGGCCTCTGTCCATGGCAGAAGATTTTACAGGCAAGAATATTGGAGTAGGTTGTCATTTCCTTCCCCAGTGGATCCCAGATCAGGGATTGAACTCTTGTCTCCTACATTTGTAGGTGGATTCTCTACTGCTGAGTCACCAGGGAAGCCAACTATCATACTGTTGTTGTTCAGTCAGTCAGTCCAACTCTTTGTGTCCCCATGGACTGCAGCATGTCAGGCTTCCCTGTCCTTCACCATCTCCCGGAGCTTTCTCAAACTCATGTCCATTGAGTCGGTGATGTTATCCAACCATCCTGTCCTGTCATCTCCTCCTCCTGCCTTCAATCTTTCCCAGCATCAGGGTCTTCTCTGAGTCAGCTCTTCACATCAGGTGGGCAAAGTATTGGAGCTTCAGTTTCAGCATCAGTCCTTCCAATGAATATTCAGGATTGATTTCCTTTAGGATGGACTGGTTGGATCTCCTTGCTGTCCAAGGGACTCTCAAGAGTCTTCTCTAACACCATAGTTCAAAAACTGCAGCATACCTTCATGTTAAATGTAAAGAAGAGAAACAACAAATTCTAATTTGTACTCATAGTAACAGTATATTTCAGCTGGAAGGAACTTTTAAAATCATGTTTTAGATAGGAGAAACTGAGATTCATACAGAGGAGAATCAAGATCACACTGTCACTTAGTGGTTGGACCATTAATTTACTGCTAAAACCTCTTTCTGTTCATCAGTCAAAAAATATAAATACATAAATATATCTGTACTAGGATGCAGGGTCAGGATAGGAATCAAGCTTAAGTTGGCAAGTAGGTAGATTTCATAGGGGATATGAAGGTGGTATCTCTCCTCTTGGAGAGAAACTATCCGCATTCTCAGGTAAATAATTACCACTTGTATATATTTTACAATTAGAATCTGTAAAGTATATTTCACATCCATAATGTCATTTGATTTTCACAACATGAACTCATAAGACAATGGATATACAACTGCCTTGAAATTTAAAAGTTCTATATAACCTCTATAACTAAAAAAGTATTGTAGCTATACAGAAAAACTTGCTATCCATTTTCCTCCCACATATATTTCCCAGAAGTACCTTAAAAATAAGAAAAAAGATAGCCATGAGGCCTAATTCATTCAGATGAAATGTCTGTATGCACTATCCAAGTTTATGAAATAGTCATCACACATACTGGGAGTTTGCAATAAAAATACTTAGCATTTGTAAAGTACTTTTAGTTTTTGAAAGCACCTTCAAAGCCATTATTTCATTTATCTTCACAACAGTTCTATGGGTATCTCTAGGAAACAGACTCCTACTTTCCTTTACATCAATATCACAGAGTAGGCAATCAATAAATATTTATTGAAAGAATACGTGAATTAAAGGATAGAAGAATAGATGGATTGTGTGAAAACAAAGGAAATCTCATTTAAAATGGAATCGGCAAGCCAGTAATGGGAAACTTTCAGGTACCACCACTAAGATCCCAGGAAGAGGAAAGAATTTCTCCTTGCCCAGTCAGTCAATTAGAAGCAGGGTTGGACACAACTGAGCAACTTTCACTTTCTACTTTCACCACCCTCTTAGAAATAGCAACTCCCAACTCACTCTTCTCTATAAAAACAAGCCCTTTTCCTCCATTCTTCAGACTTGCCTATAATGAACCATAGTTTACTTGTCCCAAATTGCAATTCTCTGCTATTTCTGAGTAAATTCATTTTGCTAGTAAAGAACTGATTCTTTTGCTTTTTTTTTTTTTAAGGTCAACAGTTTCATGGATGTGTAAATTAATAAAAAAGAAGCAGTTATTTATTTTTATTGTATTTCTTGGCAATGCATCTATAATCTGTCCCTCCAACTCTATATATGTAACAATGTTTTAGATGATTAAGTATTCAATCTTGCCTTTATTTTTCTTTAGTATTATAGTTTGAAGTCTATTTCCTTTCTGACTTATATTGCCTTCCTATCTTTAGGAATATCCTAATTCAGTATACTTTACGTAACTGAACTAACTCAGACATGAGATTATCTGAATGCTTCCATAAATGGGTGAAAAATATAGATATGCCTACACTTGTTCTTATTTTTTCATTGCTTATTTTACTGACCATTCTAATTCAGTATTCCTGGATTTTATTTTATTTGAGCCTCTTTATATTCAATATCATGACTTTTCACAGGTTTCCAGTGATTTCATTTCAACCATCACTTGATTTTTGCTTTTGAGATAACTAGGCACCACTGGTTTGATTTAAGTTGTTCCAATTTTGTCTGGCTTTGTATCTACTGGCCAACACCACGTTACTCCTCCATTTACCCTGACACATGCTATCAAAACTATCAACAGCAGGTCAAAATATATTAAAATCATGTGCTCTCAGTGATTTGATTTTTTTCCAAATTTTCTATGATCAGCTTTTTATGTTACATAGTGTTAGTCACTCAGCCATGTCTGATTATTTGGAACCCCGTGGATTGTATAGGCTCCTTTGTCCATGGGATTCACCCAGCAAGAATACAGGAGTGGGTGACCATTCTGTTCTCTAGGGGGTCTTCCCAACCCAAGGATCAAACCTGGGTTTCCCACATCACAGGCAGATTCTTTACCATATGAGCCACCAGGGAAGTCCTTTTATGTTACCTTCCATGCCTAATACCTAAATTTCCCTGTACTAATGCTTCCAATCACCAAGACAAGCTTATCTTTCAAATTGGAAGTGATTCACAATAATCCATTAGTAATTACTCTGTAACTGACTTTGCTTTATTGTGCCTGCTGTTATTTATTTTTTAACTAGTTAATTTATTTTAATTGGAGGCTAATTACTTTACAACATTGTGGTGGTTTTTGCCATACATTGACATGACCTAATTAAACTTAAAAGCTTTTGCACAATGAAGGAAACTATAAACAAGGTGAAAAAGCAGCCTTCAGAATGGGAAACAATGATAGTAAATAAAACCACTGACAAAGAATTAATCTCCAAAATATACAAGCAGCTCATGACTTTGTTTTCAGTAGCAAACCACAGCAACAAATTCAACTTTTCCTTTGTAGTTTCTAAGTTGAAACTAATTACAAAATTGTTCATTATAGCTATTTTACCTTTAAGTATATTTTTTCTGTAGGATGTTTAGAAGGAAAAATAACATTAGTCATAAAATTTCTATTTATGTATTTATTTCAGACTTCGAAGGGAAGTGCAATCTTTTGTTTTTATTGACAAAAATATCTTTGTCGATAATGAAGACCAAGCTAGAATGACAATATAGTGTAGTAATCCATAGGGCTCCCGTGTAATGTATAAAATATGATGCACATTACATTATCAGCATTCAGTAAACATTTGGTATTATTCAGTAAACCTACTGTGTGCTAGGAACATACATTAAGCTTGATATAATTGGTCTATCTTTTATATATTTATCATACCAACTTTATGTTAAGATATTATTTTAGGCTAATGAATATAAACAGGAAAATTAGACAATTGCTGTATTGCTGCATAAGTAAAAAGAGTTTTCTCATATTTAGTAATGAAGCAGCTCAAATCCCTACAGTTAATTTGTACTTTGGAGCACAAACAGGTCATTTTATTAGCCCTTATAGCTTACTGACTATGTGTACAAATAACAAATAAATTTATTTTAAAAGTAGGAAAAGAAAATCAAATTAAAACCTCCAATGCATATATGTTGGTGTTTGCAATAAATTGCAACAGGAGTGGTAAAGTGCACATGCCTTATTTTTAATCTTATGAAGCAAGCATTTTATAATTGTTGCTTTGTCATTGATATGATCTTTAATTTCTTTTGCAAGGAAAGAGTCAGCAATCTAGTGGTGATCCTATGTTTCATGCAAAAAATGCTAGTTATCATAACAAATAAAATATTCTGTTCATCAACAGCAAACTAAATCCACTCTATCACTTTGAAATGTGAGCAGAGTTATGAACCCACTTTTCGGGTGTATTCCAATTCTAATTACACTGTGTTCTTATTCATGATGGAGTCACCAAGATCTATTAACCTGTATATCGATGGAAACATAAGCATTCTCCATGCATTCTCAATTTAATTTCTTCATAGTGAGTAATTTTACCATGGAAAAATGTTGGCTTTGGCATTAAAAGTAATGTATTTAACAATATACTATCTGCTTGAACTTAACCAAATCTTTGAGCCTTTTGTGGCTCTGGTTTCTTCAACTAACAAAAAAGGGATAATGATAATACCTGCTCTGCTTACTTTATAGGAATTTTGTGATAACCAAAGGAAATAAATAGATATGAAGACTGCTTTGTAAACTAAATTGCTAACAAATTCGAGCTTCTGAGGAAATGACCCACTATATTTTTCCTCTTTTGCAAAGTCCTAGATCTACTGAGTCCAACATATGAATTAGAAAGCAAAGGAATGCAGTAACACCTCAACTGATGAATATATACTATCAAGTACATACTATTCCGGGCTTCCCAGGTGGCACTAGTGGTAAAGAATACGCCTGCAGATGCAGGAGACACAAGAGACTCTGGTTTGATTCCTGGGTCAGGAAGATACCCTGGAGAAGGGCATGGAAACCCAGTGCCTGGAGAATCCCATGGAAAGAAGAGTTTGATGGGCTATAGTCCATAGAATTGCAAAGAGTTGGACACAACTAAGTGACTTAGCATACACAGACATACTAATCAAAATCTCCAAGAAAGTGTCTGGGTGTACTTATTATTATAAATGTCAATAACACACGTGTTTGAAGAGACAGTGAACCCTATCCATGACACAACTAATTTCTTTGTATGTATTTTTTTTGGTTCTTGGAATCCATTTAGCATTAAATGTAAAAACATTCACTATCTACAAACACTACTAAATTGTCAGTGTCCAGTATGATTTGTGACAATAGCATTTACTGACAATGAATAATATCATGTACAGAAGAGCTGTTGCTTTCACTTGGCCCACTCTTTAAATTCTTTGTATAAATCTAAAATTTGTTTTTTAAAAGATGATATTAATTATTTTGTATAATTATCCTGACACAAAATATATGCGGCAATGATATGATCTCTGTCACTTAATCAAACTTCTCTACCTAGTCTTTGAAATAACATTCAAAGATCATTATCAGGAACAAAACAACAAACCTAAAACTCTTGTTTCCTGAAATTAAAAACAAGTTACGTGCCCTTTCCCTCCCTCGCTGCAATATGTTGAAAATAAAACTAAAATATTTAGATTGGAAGTTTTTATTAGATCTTATTTTCCTTTTAAAAATCAATTTATTTGCTCCTTGTACATATCTCCTGTCAATAAAATGAAAAATGATATAGATTTAGGAGGATAGTGGTCTCAGCGTAGTATCTCTCATATTATTATTCCAGTATCATCTGTTACAAAGTAAGTCCAATTCCCACATCTAATTACAAACAGGATTTCAGAGTCATTAAACAAAATACATTTCCATTAGTGCTGCTGTAAGAAGATAGAGGGAAAAATGAAGATTAGTTCATGCTGCACCTCTGTTTTTTAAGCTTTGAAGATTTAGACCATGTACTCAGAGAACATAAATTTATAGAAGATCAGCAAGGTTATAGACTTGTGAAAATGTTTATTATAAACAGTTTAACGTGCTACTTGCATTTTTATTACTAGTTTTTGTTGCACTGCATTTAGTTCTTGTAGTAAATATAGCATGAAACTAAGAGGTTCCTTCCCTATTACTTGGCAGGTGCCTGGAGTATCTTCTTGTACTCTACAAAGATGTGTTCCTTATACTTCAAAGTAAATTTGGTACAACAAAACTTACATATGAAAATAAATTACTTGCAAGCAGATAATTTTGATTTAATTAGACAAAGTTATTTTTTATGCTATTAAAACACAGAGTCAGTTCTTAAATGTAAGGAAGGTTACAAACTAGGTAAATCAAGTAAAATAGATCATTTGATTATGCCTAAATTGCTGAAATACAAGCTAAAAAGTATATATTTTTCTTCAGTGAGTGCATTAAGTTCCCATTAACGTTAATGCATTCAGGGAAGAGTATACCCTGAAGCACTGTAGAATAACTGAAATACACAATCTGGTGCACTTTATCTAGTTACAGTTTTTCTTACAGAAAGCCTATTCAGGTAGTTCAAAGAGAGCTTGAAAGTTTTGCTCTCCACAGTATGTTAAGCCATACAGTTCATGGAAATCAGAATTATTCTAAACTGAAGGAGATAAATACAGTTGACATGGTCCTACAAGCAAAGAAGATAGACAGCTTCTCACTTGAGTCTTAACTCTTTCAAGAACAATGCCAAACCCAGTTCTTCTTCCAGCATATATTATATTAATCCTTGTACCTTTTTATTGTGAGTACAGGAAGATTTTGGTGAGGATCACTTTATCATGTACTATTGAGATGCATTCCATAGCAATTCAGCATTATCTAATACGTATGAATTCAGATGTATTCTGCTGCTGCTGTTAAGTCACTTCAGTCGTGTCCGACTCTGTGTGACCCCATAGACGGCAGCCCACCAGGCTCCGCCGTCCCTGGGATTCTCCAGGCAAGAACACTGGAGTGGGTTGCCATTTCCTTCTCCAGTGCATGAAAGTGAAAAGTGAAAGTGGAGTTGCTCAGTCACATGTCCAACTTTTAGCGACCCCATGGACTGCAGCCCACCAGGCTCTTCCATCCATGGGATTTTCCAGGCAAGAGTATTGGAGTGGGGTGCCATTGCCTTCTCCGCAGATGTTTTCTATGCTATGCTATGCTAAGTCACTTCAGTCGTGTCCGACTCTATGCAACCCCATAGACGTCAGCCCACCAGGTTCCCCCGTCCCTGGGATTCTCCAGGCAACAACACTGGAGTGGGCTGCCATTTCCTTCTCCAATGCATGAAAGTGAAAAGTGAAAGTGAAGTCGCTCAGTCGTGTCTGACTCTTAGCGACCCCATGGACTGCAGCCTACCAGGCTCCTCCGTCCATGGGATTTTCCAGGCAAGAGTACTGGAGTGGAATTCTAGAAAAGAAACAGGGCTCACAATAAAGTCATATCTGAATTATTCCTTTTCTAAAATCTATTTAAAGGTAGTCTCTGAACTAAACAGCAACACTTATCTATGCACAGAACACTTTCCTTGCCCCATTCTGAAATCAGAGTGCCAGAAATAAGCACTTAGCCTGTGCACAAAGGCTGAATCTCCACAGCTGGAATTGTCCTTAAATGTCATCTAGTTCCACTTTCTCTTTTTACATGTTAAAAAGCACAGGGTCAAACACAAGAAGAGAATTGCTTAAGGTCTCACAGCTACTTCTTGGCAGAGTTGGTTCTAGAACCCATATCTCCTAACATTTAATAATCTGCTGGCTTTTCCAACTTAGCCTCAAATGCATCCTCTTATTTTTGTTCATTTCAAAAACCATCCTGGGAGTTCTTGTTTCTTGCTTGAGGGCAGAGCTTTAATTCGATCGAATATAATCCATTTATGTTCAATCAACACAACTACTTGACAAAGTGAAGGATGTACCAAATTTTTTTTTTTAAAGTAACTGTAACAGATAATGATACCATTCAAAGTGGAAAATAATCAGAAACAATTAGGAAGACTTTGCCTAGGAGGAATATCTTTCTCTCCTCTTTTCTCTCTCTTTCACACAAACCTCCAGAAATACTACTACAGGATAGGAAATGCTCTTATTAATGTATATGGTTGTTACTTACACAGGTAGACACAACTCAGAAAGAGGGTAAAAAGAGACTGTTGAAGAAGAAAGAGATTGAGTCTGAAAACACCAACAAGAGACAAAGAAGCCGGGTGAAGTGGTAATTTAGACCTCAGACCATTCCATAGATAGAACTGAAAGTATTGTTAACTCTCTGCGAATTTCACTGTTGTGATTTTGTCAGTAGAAAGAGCAGGTAATGGTAATGACGATGAATTTTCTGGAAATAAGAAACGCAAATTGATGCTCCTTTTAAAGGAGTATTTGCAACACAAAACCCACAAGAACTTATGGAAAGAGAGTTTAATCATCTATGTGTCAAAATATGCACATCTCTCTCCACAGAAAGGCTGTATGTATGCATGCTCAGTCACTAAGTCATATCTGATTCTTTGCAACCCCATGGACTGTAACCCACCAGTCCCCTCTGTCCATGGCATTTTCCAGAAAAGAATACTGGAGTGGGTTGCCATTTTCTCCTCCACAGGATCTTCCCAACCCAGGTGTCGAACCTATGTCTCTTGCACTGGCAAGTGGATTCTTTACCACCGAGCTAAGGAAGTCCCCACAGAAAGGTTAGAGACCCAGAAAATGGAAAAAAAAATACATTCTATAAATTACTCATATTCATTATTTCCAGTGGTAATAATATCAAAGGCTTATCATTTTCTACCAAAGTAAGGTGCAGTTTTAAATTGGACCACCTCGTTATCAATTTTACTTCTACAATATATCTGCATAGACTTCCAAAATATTGATGAGACTGAAAATCTTATTTTCCAATTTCATGCCATTACCACCAGTTAGCTCATTACATGGTTTTTTTCTTCATTGTCTATAAATTATCAACTAATAACCAGTCAATCCTAAAGAAAATCAACCCTGGATATTCACTGGAAGGACTGATGCTGAGGCTGAAGCTCCAATACTTTGGCTACCTGATGAGAAGAGCCGACTCATTTGAAAAGACCCTGATGCTGGGAAAGATTGAGGGCAGGAGGAGAAGGGGGCAACAGAGGATGAGATGGCTGGATGGCATCACTGATTCAATGGACATGAGTTTGAGCAAACTCTGGGAGATAGTGAAGGACAGGGAAGCCTGGTGTGCTGCATTCTATGGGGTCACAAATATTAGAACACGACTCTTTGAACCACAAGACACAGAGGCAAATTGAACACTTATACATGCACAGCAACTTACAGAGAAAAGTCTGGGTGTAACAATAGCATAGAAAGTCCACTAGGCTCAGTAGGCTGAAACATAAAATCTTGTCTCTATTACCATTCATTTTCTCCTATAATTAAGATTTGTAACTTTAAAGAAGGCACTGGATTTGTTTGTGTCTTTCTTTTATACAATAATAAGAAGAGTATTGCCTTCTTACTGTCTCAAAGGAGTAATACAAGAGCATGAGGGGGTCAATAACTGTATTTTTACAGTATAGTACCTAGAGAGAGGATAAATTATGTATTTAATAATAATAGAATTATTTTAAATGTGGATTTCCTTGGTGGCTCAGATGGTAGAGTCCATCTGCAATGCTAACAGACCTGGGTTTGATCCTTGGGTTGGGAAGATTCCCTGGAGAAGGGAATGGCAACCCACTTCACTATTCTTTTTTTTTTTTCTTAATATAAATTTATTCATTTTAATTGGAGGCTAATTACTTTAAAATACTGTAGTGGTTTTGCTATACATTGACATGAATCCACCATGGGTGTACATGTGTTCCCCATCCTGAACCACAATCTCACCTCCCTTTGCATCCCATCCCTCTGGGTTATGCCAGTGCACCAGCCCCAAGCACGGTGTCTCATGCATCGAACCTGGACTGGCAATTTGTTTCAAATATAATAATATACATGTTCCAATGCCATTCTTCCAAATCATCCTACCCTCGCCTTCTCCCACAGAGTCCAAAAGACTGTTCTATACATCCATGTCTCTTTTGCTGTCTCTCATATAGGGTTATCATTACCATCTTTCTAAATTCCATATATATATATATATATATATATATGGAATTCCATATATATATACTGTATGTGTTAGTATACTATATTGGTGTTTTTCTTTCTGGCTTACTTCACTCAGTTTCATCCACCTCATTAGAACTGATTCAAATGTATTCTTTTTAATGGCTGAGTAATACTCCATTGTGTATATGTACCACAGCTTCCTTATACATTCATCTGCTGATGGACATCTAGGTGGCTTCCATGTCCTAGCTATTATAAACAGTGCTGCGATGAACACTGGGGTACATGTTTCTCTTTCGATTCTGGTTTCCTCAATATGTATGCCCAGTAGTGGAATTGCTGGGTCATATGGCAGTTCTATTTACAGTTTTTTAAGGAATCTCAACAATGGTCTCCATAGTGGCTGTACTAGTTTGCATTGCCACCAACAGTGTAAGAGGGTTCCCTTTTCTCCACACCATCTCCAGCATTTATTGCTTGTAGACTTTTGGACAGCAGCCATTCTGACCGGCATGAAATGTACCTCATTGTGGTTTTGATTGGCATTTTTCTGATAATGAGAGATGTTGAACATCTTTTCATGTGTTTGTTAGCCATCTATATGTCTTCTTTGGAGAAATTTCTGTTTTTCTTTGGCCCATTTCTTGATTGGGTCATTTATTTTTCTGGAATTGAGCTGCAGGAGTTGCTTGTATATTTGTGAGATTAATTCTTTGTCAGTTGCTTCGTTCCACTCCAGTATTCTTGCCTGGAGAATTCCGTGGTCAGAGGAGACTACAGGCAGGCTACAGTCCATGGAATCGCAAAGAGTTGGATACGACTTAGTGACTAACACTTTCACTTTCTTTCACGTATGCTATCTACATTTTCATTTTTAATACTGATAGAGGATAAAACTTTCCAAGTTTATAAATGACAAGCTAGTGTGGTTAAAGCACTAAAACGAAGTTTTTCCTCCTGTTCTTTGAAAGGAAAATAACTTAAAAATACTTTAACTATAAGATAGATATGTAAAAATAATACTTAGCTTAACAACTGTAGAGCCCTCCTGGAAAACTTCCATAGCACTCATAAAGATGAAAAAGTCTTTCTTTGGTCTTGCCATCTTTACTCAACAGTAAAATAATAGCCTACACATATGTTTTTTTCAGAATAAAAGACCTACCTCTTTTGCCTTTTGAAGCACTTGAAAATTTAAAAGAGAAAAAATAAAAAGCTAAAAAACGCTGACCACATAATAGCTCACTATTCATGGTGGGTGTAGACATGAAAGGCTATAATATGGATCTTTGCCTATGTGTTTCTTTTCAACTTGAGCAGCATCCTCCTGCTTTTGCTAACTCGGCAATCATACAGCTGACAGATTTCTGAGTTGTCTAAATAATGCATGGGCTTTTCTTTTAACTTGTCAGTGCTAAAGTTTCAATTCTGCCCCAGTGTCATTCGTGATACTGATTTGACTTGACAGCATTCCATTAAACCAATGAGTGTTTCCCCTCCTGATGGTTCCTTAAATATTCCTCTGAATGATGCATTTGTGGGTTAAAACACACACACACACACACACACACACACACACACACACACACACACATTGTGAAGGATGCTTGCATTTATGAGAAAACTCCATGGCAGGTATATTTGGAAAAAAAGTACAACAATAATAAAACTTTATAACAGGACACTTCTCCCCATTCTCTGGATTCCTCAAATGTCACTCCTCTTACCATCTCTAGAAAAGCTTCACATTCAAAACATTTGAACTTCATTAGGAAACACCACTGAAATATTTAGAACTGTTTAATATCTCTCCTGGGAAAGTAGAAACACATTTATTAAATCATGCATGCTAACTTCAGAACCTACACAAGGAAAACAAATGCTTTGTTCATTGCTCAGTTCTTTATGGAAGCAGGTTCAGTCTTTAGCACAATGCATCGATGCTTCATTGATTATTACCCAGAAGGATAAAGCAGTCCAAAAGCCAGAAAATTTTAATGAAAGAGCATTTGCACTCTATTTTTATAACGAGGTATATATTTTTTTGCAGAAGTTGCTGTGCCATAAAATGCAAACCTTGAACATCTAGAGGAAAAAAAAAAAATTGCCTCTTGGCTAGGGATGATTTAGATGCAAATAAGTCCTGGGGGTTTCTAGTGGTTGCTTTGCAAATTTCTGCAAGCCATTTAAATAAATATTAGGAACTTATAATGATCACCTAGAGAAAAAAAAATTTTTTGTAAACATTCATGACCCAGCTAGAGAGGCTTGACAATTTGATTCATATAGAAAAAATAAAACATGGTCTGGGAATACATTAGGTATAGTAGACATAGACACAGTTGCATGTGGAGGACAATTCTTGTGAAGAGACTTTTGTGGGGTTTTTTTTGGCAAGAAAGAGAAGCTAGACATTTTCAAATTTAGAATTTTTGTAAAATTTAGATATAGTTTTTCTTGGGACATGTTGGTTTAGAAAAGAAAGAGGTAAAATGTAAGTGTCATTTAAAAGAGGCTACTAAGTGTTTGTGGCCCTAACCTTCAATTCTCTCTTCTCGTTGCACACAATATCTATCTGTCAGGCTTTATCAAGAGAACATCATCAGCATCAATTCTCAAACTTTCATTCACTAAGATTTAAAAAATAGATAAGTGTGAAAATTATAATACCCTGGACAGCTTTGAAATGAACTTTATATTTTTGCATTAGACAGGTACTGTGAGTGTTGATAATTACACAAACATTGATGTCATTTCACAGAGTCCATGAAATCATCTTAATTACAGATCAAGCCAGCTTTGACGAAGTGTCTTATATTACTTGTGTAATTTAATTTTGCTAAAATAAACATGTTCTATGAGAATCCAGGCACAATCAATTTCTCTCAGTAAATCAGAAAATAAAACTCTCACATGTAAGTGAAATAAATATTTCCTACACTGAGTACTTATATTAAGTTTCTACCTTGAGCTTCTACCCTAAGAGCCAGTGGTCTTAATTGAGATTTCTGGAAAGTTTCTCCAAATATATTCTTCTGTTATTCCTGAAGACTGACTCATTTTTACTGTGTTTACTAAGATTTGTGACTTGTTTTCCCTTGGCTTTCCATGCTACTGCTTAATTATTTATTCAAAATATTTAACCAGAAATATACTGACAGTATTTTAATAATTATTTATGTGTACATACCACAGAAGTGCACTCATCTCACATGCTAGGAAAGTAATGCTCAAAATTCTCCAAGCCAGGCTTCAGCAATACATGAACTGTGAACCTCCAAATGTTCAAGCTGGTTTTATAAAAGGCAGAGGAACAAGAGATAAAATTGCCAATACCAACTGGATCATTGAAAAAGAAAGAGAGTTCCAGAAAAATATCTATTTCTGCTTTATTGATCATGCCAAAGCCTTTGACTGTATGGATTACAATAAACTGTGGAACATTCTGAAAGAGATGGGAATACCACACCACCTGACCTGCCTCTTGAGAAACCTGTATGTAGGTCAGGAAGCAACAGTTAGAACTGGACATGAACAACAGACTGGTTCCAAATAGGAAAAGGAGTACGTCAAGGCTGTATATTGTCACCTTGCTTATTTAATTTATATGCAGAGTATATCATGAGAAACGCTGGGCTGGAAGAAGCACAAGCTGGAATCAAGATTGCTGGGAGAAATATCAATAACCTCAGTTATGTAGATGACAACACCCTTATGGCAGAAAGTGAAGAGGAACTAAAGAGCCTCTTGATGAAAGTGAAAGAGGAGAGTGAAGAAGTTGGCTTAAAGCTCAACATTCAGAAAACAAAGACCATGGCATCTGGTCCCATCACTTCATGGCAAATAGATGGGGAAACAGTGGCTGGCTTTGTTCTTTGGGTCTTCAAAATCACTGCAGAGGGTGACTGCAGCCATGAAATTAAAACATGCTTCCTCCTTGGAAGGAAAATTTATGACCAAACTAAAGAGCATATTGAAAAGCAGAGACATTACTTTGTCCACAAAGGTCTATCTGGTCAAGGCTATGGTTTTTTCAGTAATTATGTGTGCATGTGAGAGTTGGACTATAAAGAAAGCTGAGCGTCAAAGAATTGATGCTTTTGAATTGTCGTGTTGGAGAAAACTTTTGAGAGTCCCTTGGACTGCAAGGAGATCCAACCAGTCCATCGTAAAGGAGATCAGTCCTGGGTGTTCTTTGGAAGGACTGATGTTGAAGCTGAAACTCCAATATTTTGGCCACCTGATGCGAAGAGCTGACTCATTTGAAAAGACCCTGATGCTGGGAAAGATTGAAGGCAGGAGGAGAAGGGGATAACAGAGGATGAGATGGTTGGATGGCATCACCGACTCAATGGACATGAGTTTGGGTAAACTCCTGAAGTTGGTGATGGACAGGGAAGCCTGGCATGCTGCAGTTCATGGGATCACAAAAAGTCAAACATGACTGAGAGACTGAACTTAACTGAACTGATGTGTACACCTATCCTTTTATCATTAAGATGATATATGTGCTTATTTACAGATAAAAAAAATACTTGTGTGTGATTTTTGGTGTGACAGTCACCTTGAAAAGGGTTCTATTTAATTTTTTTAGGGCTTAAGATTCAGTCCTAACTCCATGGTAAGATGAGAGAGAATGGAAAAACCCTAAGACATAGTAACTCCCTTGAGAATATACTCAAATCCATGAAAAATGTATCTTAAAACATTCAGCCAGTGACAACTCCTAGCATATGAATTATTCTCGCCTCTTTCATGCTATATCAGTAGGAAAGCATTGTACAGCCTCCTCCAAGTCAAATATGTATGAGTTTATCCCTGCTAATAATACTCTTCACAATACTTTGACTAACCTTTTTCCCTCTGAACAATCTTACTTCCACCTGTAATCAGTAGCCAAGAGTTAGAATGCCAGACTAATTCTAGGAGGATTTTATCTATGAAATCACTAGTTTTGATGACAAACTGCTATAATAATCTTTTTGTTGTATGATTTATTTCTCTCTTGTATTTATATACTATAAACTGGAAAAGTAAGGGGTCAATTCTGTTCTCCCTAAATCAACAGAACTATCATATTTCACTTCTCAAATTCTCTATCAATTAATAATATTTGCTCTTCTTAGAAGTTTTTGGAGTACTTGAATTTCTGCTATGCAGCAGGATCAGCTTCCGTTTAAAGGTGGAGGAGGGGTGTTTAATGTTGGAATATCATGAAAATTACACAATGAAGACCACAGAGTAAAGAGTATCCAGTAAATGTATGATCTATTAAAATGTGATTTTCGAAAACAATCTGTGGATACATAAGCCACAAATGTACTTTGAGAATGTAAGATGTTGCAGTCATTTTGGAAAACAGAGATTTTTTCAAAATGTTAAACATAAAGTTACCATTCAATCCAGCAATTCCACTTATAGATATATATGGAAGATAGATGAAAACATATGTCCACCTAAAAATTTGCACCTAAACATTATTTATAATAAGCAAAAAGTGGAAACAACCTAAATTTATCCGTCAACACCTGAACTGGGAAACAAAATGTAGAATAGAATATGTAGAATGTTCATATGATGGAATATTATTCAGGCATTAAAAGCATTGAAGTACTGAAAAATGCTAAAGTATGTATGAGCCTTAAAAACATCATGTTGAGAAGGTAACAGGCAGGAAGACCAGGGGTCTCCAAATGGAGGAATAGGCTGCAAGTGTCAGACATTTTTTATCTCTCTTAAGTGGCAGGAGGAAACAAACTAGTGTTATATTTTTCCCCTTCTCCATACAAATATAAAAATAGTTTTCTC
The DNA here is from genome assembly GCF_055505025.1 of Bos grunniens. NCBI lineage: Eukaryota > Metazoa > Chordata > Mammalia > Artiodactyla > Bovidae > Bos > Bos grunniens. The sequence continues at coordinate 77,765,241 of NC_141194.1, read as the reverse complement.
TTAAAATTTTGTGTTGCCATAATGACACTTGGTTCCACCTGAACTTCACTCTTCTCAAACCTTGAGCTAACCAATGCATTTTTTTTTTTTTGGAAATGTTTGTCTTAAGCCATGTTAATGTACTATGTATTTACCCTAGACTCTGTCTTCAAGTGGGTCCCACCTAAAAGCTCAGAACCAACTTGACAAACCAGTATGTTATACTCATACATTGTTCTCCTAATCTATGTTAATGAAATTTGGAAATCTGCCTTTCTTCAAGATTCATATCAGTCATTTTATGGCCTGGGATGATTCACCTGGTTCCAATGTTATCTCAAAATGCATGTTGTGGGTGAGGGGCCTGGTGCCATTCTCTGAGTTTTGAGACATTTCCTTTCTTTAATTAGCAGCCTGCTAGTAGTTATATATCATCCAGCTAAAGACTAACGGGGGCATTCTTTCTGCCCCCTTCTAATGTCTATGTCAGAAGCTTTATCTATCTCTTTTATACTTTAATAAAACTTTATTACACAAAAGCTCTGAATGATCAAGCCTCATCACTGGCTTTGGATTGAATTCTTCTCCTCCAGAGGCCAAGAATCTCAGCATCTTTTGTGGTTCAGCAACAACCTTTCAATGTCAAGTTAAAGAAGTCAAACTTAAAAGATCATATGTTCTATAATTCCATTTATATGAAATATCTAAAATGAGCAAATCCATAGAGACAATATAATGCATTAATAGATTAGTAGAGGACTGGAGGGACTGGAGAGTGAAGAAAAGTGAGGTAACTCTTAATAGTTATGAGTTTCTTTTAGGGGTGACAAAAATTTCTGGAATTGGATAATTGTGATTATCTCACAGATCTAAACTCTCAAAAGCACCTGAACTGTGTACTTTTAAAGGGTGAACTTTGTGGTGTATGAATTATACTCTAATAAAGCTTATAACAAATCACTTTGTGACAACACAGATGGACCTTGATGGCATTATGCTAAGTGAAATAAGTCAGATAGAGGAAAAAATATATGCTATGATGTCATATATAGAACAAGAAAAAGCTCATAAATATAGAGAACAGATCAATAGTTGCTGAGGCTAGGTGGAGGAATGGGCAAAATGGGTGAAGGGGATCAAAGGTAAAAACCTCCAATTATAAAATAACTAAAGTCATATGATTATAATGTAGAGCATAATGACTATAGTTAATAATACTGCATACTTTAAAGTTGCTAGAGTATTAAAAGTCCTCATTTCTAGAAAAAAAATAAAATAAAACTTTTTAACTCTGACAGTGACAGTTAACTAGACATATGATGGTGATCATTTTGTAATATATGCAAATCTTAAATCATTATGTTTTGCACCTGAAACTAATTCAATGCTATAAAATAAGAGATACCAAGGGAACATTTCATGCCCATTTCATGACAGAAAGGACAGAAAGAGTATGGACCTAATAGAAGCAGAAGATATTAAGAGGAGGTGTCAAGAATACTCAGAAAAACTGTACAAAAAAAAAAAAATTAATGACCCAGATAACCACGATAGTTTGATCACTCACCTAGAGCCAGATATCCTGGAGTACCAAATCAAGTGGGCCTTAAGAAGCATCACTATGAATAAAGCTAGCGGAGGTGATGGAATGTCAGCTGAGCTACTTCAAATCCTAAAAGATGATGCAATTAAAGTGCTACACTCAATATGCCAGCAAACTTGGAAAATATCAGTTTTATTCCAATCCCAAAGAAAGGCAATGCCAAAGAATGTTCAAACTATTTCCCAATTGCACTCATTTCACACACTAGCAAATTAATGCTCAACATTCTCCAAGCTAGTGTTCAACAGTATGTGAACCAAGAACTTCCAAATGTTCAAGCTGGATTTAGAAAAATGGAGAGGAATCAGAGATCAACTTGCCAACCTCCACTGGATCATAGAAAAGGCAAGAAAAACCTACTTCTGCTTCATCGACTATGCTAAAACCTTTGGCTGTGTGGATCACAACAAACTTCAGAAAATTCTTAAAGACATGGAAATACCAGACCACCTTACCTGCCACCTGAGAAATATGTATGCAGGTCAAGAAGCATCAGTTAGAAGTAGACGTGGAACAGCAGACTGGTCCACATTGGGAAAGGAGTATGTCAAGGTTGTTTATTATCACCCTGCTTATTTAACTTATATGCAGAGTACATCAAGCACAAGCTTGAATCAAGACTGCCAGGAGAAAAATTAATAACCTCAGAAATTCAGATGACACCACCATTATGGCAGAAAACAAAGAGGAACTAAAGAGCCTCTTGATTAAGGTGAAAGAGGAGAGTGAAAAGGCTGGCTTAAAACTCAACATCCATTAAACAAAGATCATGGCATTCGGTCCCATGTCTTCATGGCAAATAGATGAGGAAACAATGGAAACAGTGACAGACTTTATATTCTTGGGCTCCAAAGTCACTGCAGATGGTAACTACAGTCATGAAATTAAAAGACATTTGTTCCTTGGAAGAAAAGCTCTGACAAACCTAGGCAGTATATAAAAAAAAAAGCTAACAAAGGTCCAGTAGTCATGTCTAGATGTGGGAGTTGGACCATAAAGAAGGCTGATCATCAAAGAATCGATGCTTTTGAAATATGGTGTTGGAGAAGACTCTTGAGAATCTCTTGGACAGCAAGAAGATCAAACCAGTCAATCCTAAAGGAAATCACTCATTGGAAGGACTGATGCTGATGCTGAAGCTTAAGCTCCAATACTTTGGCCACCTGATGCAAAAGAACTAACTCATTAGAAAAGACCCTGATGCTGGGAAAGATTGATGGCAGAAGGAGAAGGGAATGACAAGATGAGATGGTTGGATGGTATCACCGACTCACTGTACATGAGTTTGAGCAAACTCTGGGAGATGGTGAAGAAAAGGGAAGCCTGGCATGCTCCATCCATGGGGTCTCAAAGAGTTGGACTGACTGAGTGACTGAACAACAATAATGTCAATTACATCTCAATTTAACAAAAGTTACATGATTCTGTTTTCTAGTCCCAAAATCCAAAAAAGAGTATTGTGATTGATAGATTAACATTAATTTGAGTTATAAATGACTGAATCTTTCTGAAAATTTTCTTTCAAAATTGTTTTAGTAAATAGTAAAAGCTGCTTTTGCAACATAAAAATACATTTTAGATAATAGAAAACCTTTAAACTTGCTAATAAAGACACAAATATGTTTTGAATTTAGATTCAGTGCATGCATTTAGTTTCACTGTATGCACTGGTCTTATTCATACTTCAATACTGATGATATCCAAGTATGACAGAACCATAAAGGATGGAGTTTAGAAAAACTAGGGATTATTTCCAAGTCCCTTAGACTAATATGTTCATGAAATGTGTGTGCGTATTTGTGCACTCAGTCACTTCTGACTCTGCGACCCATGGACTGTAGCCTGTCAGGCTCCTTTGTCTATGGGATTGTCCCTGCAAAAACACTTGTATGGGTTGCCATTTCCTCCCTCAGTGCTTCTTTCAAAAGTAAAAATCAGCCCCAGGTCTCCTGTATCTCCTGTATTGCAGGATTCTTTACCACTGGGGAAGCCTCACTAAATGTGAATCTTCATTAAATGTGAGAGAAAATTTAATATGCCCAGTTATATATTAAAACTTTATGTATATTAACCTGCCATTTATAAAAGAAACAGGAACAATGATGACAGTGCATAGTAATTGCTATTTTAATTTTTAAGTTACACATATAATTTTAAGAGGTAGATATATGCTGTAAATCAGCTTTTGAAATCTGGCTCTGCAATAAGCACAATTACTATTAAATTTTTTGTGAAGTTCCAATTAATTCGCAGATGACCTTCTTCAAAATGTTAAAATGTACCCACAGTCAGCTATTGTAAACTCTATATATGAACACAATCTCTCAAGTAACATATAGAACCAATTATTTACAATAATTTATCCAAAGGTTTTAGAGAAAGGAGTTAAAATTCTATATTTTGTCCAGTTTAAGAACTATCACTTATATTTTCCTTGTTATTTTTCACCTGTTTGCACTTAATCTGTAAGGACAACATGCATTTTCTAGATGATACTGCAAATAAACTTGCAAATACCTTGAAGAGAAAAGTCTGCTGGGTAATACCCAGCATGGTTTCCTAAAGATCAAGTATTGTCAGATGAATTTAATCTCCTTCTGTGACAGAATGACAGCCTGAGATATCGAGGGGAAGTGATAAACGTAATTTATTTTGACTTTATCAAGGTTATTGAGACCAGTCTAAAATACTGGCTCATCAATAAACTGTGAAAATCCAAGCAAATGATACACCTACAAAGTGTTCTCAGGAGGCAGGAAATGGGCACTCTAAGAGTGGTCGCCCATGGATCAATGTCAGTCTGGGGTTATGATAAAAAATATCTCCCAGATTCCCAAGGGTAGAAAAATATTTGTATCCGTGCCCTGAAAGTGGACATAGGCATAATTTTGATCATGTGACACTAGCCCAAAGCTTCTGAAGACCAGTTTAGAATTTGAAGTGTCATCACTAAAGGAAGATTCAATAAGAAATTAATGATACAGAAAGTCAGAGCACTGGATTCAGGAGAGTACCCATTAAGTAAAAATGATTCAAACAGGTTATGGGGACAAACAATGTTTGAGAATCATAGAAATAAAATTAGAATTCAAAAGCAATAATGATCTTTCAAACTCCTTTATTGTATCTAAGGCACAAAGAGAGGAAGGGACTCATTCAAAATCACAGGACAAAACTGCACCAGAGCTAAGCATTTAGTATTAGAAATATTTAAGGAGTATATAACATGTAGGAATCAAGACAACAAACCTAATACTGGTTAGATCCTTCCTTAGAAGTAGATTTCTGCACATTATTCTATTGATATTGTATATGAGGGCAGGAGGAAGTTGGGGGATTAAGAAAAATTCAGAATGATTATAGTATGGCAAATGAGATCTATAAGGAAAGATCACATCGTTTCAAATTATTCACTGTAAAGAAGATGAAATGTTTAGCTTAGCTTGGAGGTACTATTATACAAACTATCTTAATAACACTGACAAAACAAGTTGTTAATCCACTACATGGGTTATTGAGAGTAGACACTGTAATTCTCCAATAGTGAGTTACTTATTCCTGGAATAAGTTTTTAGAAGTGTCTTTGAAAGTACAATTTTTCCCTGTTTACATCCTTTTGAAGGAGCCATGGTGGCTCAGATGGTAAAGAATCTGCCTGCAATGCAGGAGACCCAGGTTCAATCCCAGGGTTGGGAAGCTTCCTTGAAAAAGGGAATGGCAACCCACTCCATTATTCTTGTCTGGAGAATCCCATGGACAGAGGATCCTGGTGGGGGGAATCCATGGGGTACAAAGATACAGTTCTTATTATTAGGATCTAATGAACACAAGCATGCCTCACTTGATTCTCTAGAAACATCTTGTTTATCCACTGGGGTGTTTGGATAACATAAAGAAGGTAACCTTGAGAGTTTCTAATTCTACTTTGCAAGTTAATCACATATACTTTGATTATTTTCACTATAAATGATATTTTCTAAAAGGCAAAATATTAAACATCTGCTCAGAAGTGAAAGCAACACAAAGTCAGAACAAGCAGGGACTCAGAAGTTAAAGATTTCCATGACTATCATCTTGGATTCTCCAGTGAAAGTCACTGTGCACAGTTCTTCCTGAAAAAAAAACAATGCAGTTAAAAAATACTCCATTTATTTCTACAAATAAATGGGCGCATGTTGAAATCTTTGTTACAGTAAAACAAAAATGTATTGATGTATAACTATATTTCTGATTTGACAGCTACAGCTATAATCATTCAGGCATCTATTTCCCATAAACTCTCCACAGCCATAACCTTTAGAGATTAATTATAAAGTTCCAGGACCAATAGTACACAGACTAATTTTCTAAAACTAATTTTCTAAAATTTGGAGCTAAATGAAACACTAACAGGTTTTTATTCATGGAAATCTTGATGCAAAATCATGGTGCAGCCATTATAGAAGCTATTAAACAAAACCTCAAATCAAAGAAAGTATAGGTGTTCAAAAGAGAAAATGCTTTTCCTGCTAAAGAATCCTCTAAATTCTATGCCTGCTTTTCCTTTTAAACTTATGAACTATGTTTTCAATTTTTCTTGCCTCTACTCTTTCAGAATCATCAAATATTATCAATATTAACTAAACAGAAGGAGATACAAGAATTCACAGAAGGAAAATTCCTACTACATTCAAACATCTCAACTGAACACAGGCTACCTGTTTTGCTTATTTCAGGATATATCAATAAATTTGTAAATTACCCTGGGTTAGGGATCACATGTTCTGCGACTGCCTTTGTTAGTTTTTTTTTTTTTTTAAGCAAAACAAAATAGGCAATAGTTGACCCTATACCCTGGATGAAGATGTTCCATTCTGTACATTTTCCTGTTAAGTTTGGAAAAGGCTGTGTTTCATTCCTTATTTTGATAAAACTTATCACAAACAAACGTTTTTTTAAAAAAGTTAAATGGCAAGAGTCAAGCATATAATGTGGATTGGAATAAGAAGTTATGAGAAATGTGCAGAGAATATAAAATGTAATTATTTTTAAATGACAAAATTGTAAACATATTAACACCAATATAAAATTTTAATTGACTACTATATTTTTAGTTTTCATACTTTACCTTCTGGGGATTTAGGAACTAGTAACAGTGATAAAGCTGAATGGCAATCCTGCTACAATATGATGTTTAAAATAGAGTATGTTCCTTCTGAAATTAAAAAAAAAAAGATTCTCCTCCTTTTTTGAGTTTTCTGGTTATATAGATCATTGTGGAAATGGCTTATAGGAAGTAAACATCTTCCTCTAATGTTAAATGCTCACATGGCCACAGATAAAAAGAACTGAGAGATTATTCATTTCTATTTACAATTTTGCCTTATAAAAAAATGCTGCCCAGGAGGGGAAAATTAAAATATTCACTCAGATTGATCTGAAAGCTGAGATCTTAGTTATTGAGCTATATTTTTTAAATGATAGAAAATTATAAATCATTTTTCATCATTTGTGCATTTGTGATATTTGTGGGTTTAGAGTATTTTACTTCAGTCGCTCAGTCATGTCCAGTGAACCCCATGAACTGCAGCACACCAGGCATCCCTGTCCATCACCAACTCCCAGAACTTACTCAAACCCATGTCCATTGAGTCAGTGATGCCATCCAACCATCTCATCCTCTGTCGATCCCTTCTCCTCCCACCTTCAATCTTTCCCAGCATCAGGGTCTTTTCAAATGAGTCAGCTGTTTGCATCAGGTGGCCAAAGTATTGGAGTTTCAGCTTCAACATCAGTCCTTCCAATGAATATTTAGGACTGATTTTCTTTAGGATGGACTGGTTGGATGTCCTTGCTGCCCAAGGGGCTCTCAAGAGTCTTCTCCAACACCACAGTTCAAAAGCATCAATTTTGGTGCTCAGCTTTTTTATATTCCAACTTTCACATCCATACATGACTACACAAACACAACTTTGACTACAAGGACCTTTGTTGGCAAAATAATGTCTCTGCTTTTTAATATGCTGTCTAAGTTGGTCATAAGTTTTCTTCCAAGGAGCAAGAGTATTTTAAGGATTAATTAATTGAACCCAGTTTCAGAACTATAAACATTTCTTTTCTATCCATACCACATTAATTTAGGAGAAATAAGATAATATCAAGAAATAAAATCTATCAGAAATATAGTTAAAATATAATGCCCAAAGTAGATCCTGAGGTCAGGTTAAGTCTGACCTTGTAAACAGAACTTTAGTCAGTCTGAATTAGGGACAATCTCCCTTTCAGCTGCATCTCAATCTCCTAGCCTATTGATTGATTGATACGATATAAAGGAATGGAATTTCCTTATATACCTTAGACTATACTGGAAAATCAGTTGAAATATCAGAAGTATAATGTTATAGCAGAATCACTGCCAGCTCTTTCATTATCTATCTGTGTTACCACAAATAAGTCAATTTCTCATCCTGCAAGTACCATCTGTAATAAGAAGGGATTGTGTTAATTATTTCAAGTCACTTAGATCTCTAAAATTTAACTTGAGAAATACTTGCCAATTCTGGTTTCCTTGGTGTGCATGCCCAGCAGTGGGATTGCTGGGTCATAAGGCAGTTCTATTTCCAGTTTTTTAAGGAATCTCCACACTGTTCTCCATAGTGGCTGTACTAGTTCGCATTCCCACCAACAGTGTAAGAGGGTTCCCTTTTCTCCACATCCTCTCCAGCATTTATTGCTTGTGGACTTTTGGATCTCAGCCATTCTGAATGGTGTGAAATAGTACCTCATTGTGGTTTTGATTTGCATTTCTCTGACAATGAGTGATGTTGAGCATCTTTTCATGTGTTTGTTAGCCATCTCTATGTCTTCTTTAGAGAAATGTCTATTTGATTCTTTGGCCCATTTTTTGATTGGGTCATTTATTTTTCTGGAATTGAGCTGCAGGAGTTGCTTGTATATTTTTGAGATTAGTTCTTTGTCAGTTGCTTCATTTGCTATTATTTTCTCCCATTCTGAAAGCTGTCTTTCCACCTTGCTTATAGTTTCTTTTGTTGTGCAGAAGCTTTTAATTTTAATTAGATCCCATTTGTTTATTTTTGCTTTTATTTCCAATATTCTGGGAGGTGGGTCATAGAGGATCCTGATGAAACTGGAGCCGATTATACAGAGTGAAGTAAGCCAGAAAGAAAAACACCAATACAGTATACTAACACATATATATGGAATTTAGAAAGATGGTAATGATAACTCTGTATGTGAGACAACAAAAGAGACATCGATGTATAGAACAGTCTTTTGGACTCTGTGGGAGAGGGAGCGAGGGGGATGATTTGGGACAATGGCATTGAAACATGTATAATATCACGTAAGAAATGAATCACCAGTCCAGGTTCGATGCAGGATACAGGAAGCTTGGGGCTGGTGCACTGGGATGACCCAGAGGGATGGTATGGGGAGCAAGGTGGGAGAGAGGTTCAGGATGGGGAACACATGTACACCCGTGGAAGATTCATGTTGATGTATGGCAAAATCAATACAATATTGTAAAGTAATTAGCCTCTAATTAAAATAAGTAAATTTAAATTAAAAAAAAGAAAAAGAAATACTTGCCAATAAGAATATAAACAATAGTTTTTTTATTGATAACCTAAGAATGCAATTAATCAAAACTTTCTAATTATCAAATGTAATATTTCCTCAAACAAATAGTCAACACTTATCTGACTCCTAGAGACAAGCTGAGGGCTTTAGGAACTACTCTTTGAAAATCAGTGACATGGGGAATCACTCATACAATCTCCACAATACATTATTTAATACTATTCATTTTTCTCATGTTCACTTTGACATCCTTCAAAGACCAATTCAAATGTCACATGCTAAGCTTGAATTCCTTCCTTATTTGGTTATTCAGAAGATTTTCCCCTTTCTCTGTATTCTCACAGCACTTTGTCCTCTCATCACTTTTATCACATTTCTTTTCAGAGTATGATCATTTATCAGTTCAGTTCAGTTCCCTTGCTCAGTCGTGTCTGATTCTTTTGGACCACATGGACTGTAGCATGCCAGGCTTCCCTGGCCATCACCAACTTCCATAGCTTGCTCAAACTTGTCCATCGAGTCAGTGTTGCCATCCAACCATCTCATCCTCTGTTGTCCCCCTCTTCTCCTGCCTTCAGTCTTTTCCAGCATCAAGGTCTTTTCCAGTATGTCAGTTCTTCACATCAGGTGGCCAAGTATTGGAGCTTCAGTTTCATCATCAGGCCTTCCAATGAATATTCAGGACTGATTTCCTTTAAGACTGACTAGTTTGATCTCCTTGCAGTTCAAGGGACTCTCAAGAGTCTTCTCCAACACCACAGTTCAAAAGCATCAATTCTTCATCACTCAGCCTTCTGATCATCTATACATTTATAAATGTATGATCATTTATATACTTATTCATCTTTAATGTTTCTTTGACTAGATCATAAGCACTTGAAAGCCAGTAATCCTTGTCTTTTCTCCTCATAGTGTCAATGTATAGCTTTATCCATTGCTGGAATATTGTAGATTGCAGATAAATGAATTTTGTTAAAAAAAAAACCCTATATAAGAATTAAGCTAATTAGACTCCAATTAAAATAATGAAATTTAAAAAATAATTAAGCTAATTATTGTGGAATGGCTGTTAATGGTCACTAGCTACATTTCATTCATATACTGAACCTCTGAGTATGTCTGTTATTATCATTTGCTAGTCATTTTTATCTATACAAAAGAAAGGCAGTGCCAAAGAATGTTCAAACTACCACAAAATTGCATTCATTTCACACACTAGCAAAGTAATGCTCACAATTATTCAAGCTAGGCTTCAACAGTATGTGAACCGAGAACTTCCAGATGTTCAAGCTGGATTTAGAAAAGACAGAGGAACCAGAAATCAGATTGCCTTTGTCTCATAGAAAAAGCAAGAGAATTCCAGAAAAGCACTTACTTCTGCTTCATTGACTATGCTACAGCCTTTGACTCTGTGGATCACAACAAATTGCAGATAATTCTTAAATCTCTTTAAGGCAGGCACCTTACCTGCCTCCTGAGAAATCTGTATGCAGGTCAAGAGTCATCAGTTAGAAGCGGACATGGAAAAACAGAGTGGTCCACATTGGGAAAGGAGTACATCAAGTCTGTATATTTTCACCCTGTTTATTTAACTTATGTGCAGAGAACATCATGTGAAATTCTGGGCTCAATGAAGCACAAGCTGGAATAAAAACTGCTGGGAGACACATCAATAACTTCAGATATGCAGATGACACCACCCTTATGCAGAAAGCAAAGAGGAAGTGAAGAGCCTCTTGATGAGAAAGAGGAGAGTGAAAAAGCTGGCTTAAAACTCAACATTTAAAAAGCTAAGGTCACAACATCCAGTCCCATCACTTCATGACAAATAGATGGGGAAACAATGGAAACATTGACAGACTTGATTTTGGGGGCTCCAAAATCATTGCAGATGATGACTGCAGCCATGAAACTAAAAGACACTTGCTCCTTTGAAGAAAAGCTATGAGAAACCTAGACAGTATTTTAAAAAGCGAAGGTATTACTTGGCAGACAAAGTCCTATCTAGTCAAAGCCACAGTTTTTCCAGTAGTCATGTATGGATGTGAGAATTGGACCATAAATAAAGCTGAGCACTGAAGAATTGATGCTTTTGAACTGTGGTGTTGGAGAAGCCTCTTGAGAGTCTCTTGGGGTGCAAGATCAAAACAGTCAATCCTACTGGAAATCCTTCCTGAATGTTCATTGCAAGGACTGATGCTGAAGCTGAGGCTTCAATACTTTGGCCACCTGATGTGAAGAACTTCCTCATTGTAAAAGATTCTGATGCTGGGAAAGATTGAAGGCAGGAGGAGAAGGGGATGACAGAGGATGAGATGGTTGGACGGTATCACCGACTCAATGGACCTGAGTTTGAGCAAGTTCCAGGAGTTGGTGATGGACGGGGAGGTCTGGTGTGCTGTAGTCCATGGGGTCACAAAGAGTCAGACATGACTGAGCAACTGAACTGAACTGAGAGTTGTCATGCTTCTGTATTTTCTAATTTTAGACAGAAAGCTTTAAAGTTTTCATGATTCAATATGATGCTTGCTTTGAGTTTTTCATTAATAGTCTTTAATATAGTGAGATATGTCCCTGCTATCCCAACTTTATTGAGAGTTTTTATCATGAATGGATATTGAATATTGTCAAATGCTTTCCTTCATCTAGGGAGATGATCATGACTTTTAGACTTCATTTTGTGAATGTAGTGTATCATATGGATTGAACTGTGGCTATTGTACCATGTTCGCATCCCTGGAATAAATCACATTTGCCATGGTATATGATCCTTTCTATACATGGTGGAATTCTGTTTGCTGGTATATTGTTAAGGATATTTCCATCTACATTCATCTGAAATATTGTTATGTAATTCTTTCTTTTTTGGTAGTGTCTTTTTTTTTCTGATTTGGCATCAGGGTAATGGTGGTCTCAGTATTAATTGGGAGTGTTCCCTTATTTTCAATTTTTTGGAATACTTTGAAGATACATGTAAATCCATCTTTATATATATGAATTCTCCTGTGAGTCTATCTTGTCTTTGATTTTTGCTTGTTGAATGGTTTTGTTTATGGATTCAATTTCAATAATAGTAACTGAGAGAATCAATTCCTAAGCAGACTGATAAGAAGTTCAGGGTGCCAAAGGAGGAAAAGGGGTCTGCTGCTGCTGCTGCTGCTGAGTCACTTCAGTCGTGTCTGACTCTGTGAGACTCTATAGATGGCAGCCCACCAGGCTCCCCCATCCCTGGGATTCTCCAGGCAAGAACACTGGAGTGGATTTCCATTTCCTTCTCCAATGCATGAAAGTGAAAAGTGAAAGTGAAGTCGTGCAGTCGTGTCCGACCCTCAGTGATCCCATGGACTGCAGCCCACCAGGCTCCTCCATCCATGGGATTTTCCAGGCAAAAGTACTGGAGTGGGGTGCCATTGCCTTCTCCGGAAAGGGGTCTGGGGCTCTCGAAATTGAGATTGGTGGTCTGGAATTCTCAAGGGGGAGCAAAGGACAAATGTTTTGTTTTGTTTTGTTTTTTCATCCTCTGCATTCCTTCTGTTCAGTTCAGTTCAGTCTCTCAGTCATGTCCAACTCTTTGCGATCCCATGAACCATAGCACGCCAGGCCTCCCAGTTCATCAACAACTGCTGGAGTCCAACCAAACCCATGTCTATCAAGTCGGTGATGCCATCCAACAATCTCATCCTCTGTCGTCCCCTTCTTCTCCTGCCCTCAATCTTTCCTAGCATTAGGGTCTTTTCAAATGAGTCAGCTCTTCGTATCAGGTGGCCAAAGTATTGGAGTTTCAGCTTCAACATCAGTCCTTCCAATGAACACCCAGGACTGATCTCCTTTAGGATGGACTGGTTGGACCTCCTTGCAGTCCAAAGGACTTTCAAGAGTCTTCTCCAACACCACAGTTCAAAAGCATCAATTATTCGGTGCTCAGCTTCCTTTATAGTCCAACTCTCACATCCATACATGACCACTGGGAAAATAATAGCCTTGACTAGACGGACCTTTGTTGACAAAATAATGTCTCTGCTTTTTAATATGCTGTCTTGTTTGGTCATAAGTTTCCTTCCAAAGAGTAAGCATCTTTTAATTCCATGGCTACAAAAAACATCTGCAGTGATTTTGGAGTCCAGAGAAATAAACTCAGACACTGTTCCCACTGTTTCCCCAACTATTTTCCATGAAGTGATGGGACCGGATGCCATGACCTTAGTTTTCTGAATGTTGAGCTTTAAGCCAACATTTTCACTCTCCTCTTTCACTTTCATCAAGAGGCTCTTTAGTTCTTCTTCACTTTCTGCCATAAGGGTGGTGAAATCTGCATATCTGGGGTTACTGATATTTCTCTGGGCAATCTTGATTCCAGCTTGTGCTTCCTCCAGCCCAGCGTTTCTCATGATGTACCCTGCATAAAAGTCAAATAAACAGGGTGACAGTAAACAACCTTGACGTACTCCTTTTCCTATTTGGAACCAGTCTGTTGTTCCATGTCCAGTTCTAACAGTTGCTTGCTGACCTGCATACAAATTTCTCAAGAGGCAGATCAGGTGGTCTGGTATTCCCATCTCTTTCAGAATTTTCCACAGTTTATTGTGATCCACACAGTCAAAGGCTCTGGCATAGTCAATAAAGCAGATATAGATGTTTTTCTGGAACTCTCTTGCTTTTGTGATGATCCAGTGGATATTGGCAATTTGATCTCTGGTTCCTCTGCCTATTCTAAAACCAGCTTGAACATATGGAATTTCACGGTTCACATACTGCTGAAGCCTGGCTTGGAGAATTTTGAGCACTACTTTATTAGCCTGTGAGATGAGTGCAATTGTGTGGTAGTTTGAGCATTCTTTGGCATTGCCTTTCCTTGGGATTGGAATGAAAACTGACCTTTTCTAGCCCTGTGGCCACTGCTGAGTTTTCCAAATTTGCCAGCATATTGAATACAACACTTTCACAGCATCATCTTTCAGGATTTGAAATAGCTGAACTGGAATTCCATCACCTCCACTAGCTTTGTTCATAGGGATGCTTTCTAAGGCCCACTTGACTTTACATTCCAGGATGTCTGGCTCTAGTTGAGTGAGCATGCTATCGTATTTAGCTGGGTCATGATGATCTTTTTTGTACACTTCTTCTGTGTATTCTTGCCACCTCTTCTTAATATCTTCTGCTTCTTTTAGGTCCATACCATTTCTGTCCTTTATTGAGCCCATCTTTGCATGAAATGTTCCATTGGTATCTCTGATTTTCTTAAAGAGATCTCTAGTCTTTCCTATTCTGTTGTTTTTCTCTATTTCTTTGCATTGATTGCTGAGGAAGGCTTTCTTATCTCTCCTTGCTATTCTTTGGAACTCTGCATTCAGATGCTTATATCTTTCCTTTTCTCCTTTGCTTTTCACTTCCTTTTTTTTTTTTTCACAGCTATTTGTAAGGCATCCTCAGACAGCCATTTTGCTTTTTTGCATTTCTTTTCCATGGGGACGGTCTTGATCCCTGTCTCCTGGACAATGTCATGAACCTGTTTTCCATAGTTCATCAGGCACTCTGTCTATCAGACCTAGTCCCTTAAATCTATTTCTCACTTCCACTGTATAATCATAAGGTATTTGATTTAGGTCATACCTGAATGGTCTACTGGTTTTCCCCACTTTCTTCAATTTAAGTTTGCATTTGGCAGTAAGGAGTTCATGATCTTGATTTTGCTGACTGTATAGAGCTTCTCCATCTTTGGCCGCAAATTATATAATCAACCTTATTTTTGTGTCGACCATCTGGTGATGTCCATGGGTAGAGTCATCTCTTGTGTTGTTGGAAGAGTGTGTTTGCTATAACTAGTGTCTTCTCTTGGCAGAATTCTATTAGCTTTTACCCTGCTTCATTCTCTATTCCAAAGCCAAATGTGCCTGTTACTCCAGGTGTTTCTTGACTTCCTACTTTTGCATTCCAGTCCCCTATAAGGAAAAGGACATCTATTTTGGGTGTTTATTCTAGAAGGTCTTGTAGGTCTTCATAGAATTGTTCAACTTCAGCTTCTTTAGCGTTACTGGTCTGGGCATAGACTTGCATTACCATGATATTGAATGGTTTGCCTTGGAAACAAACAGAGATCATTCTGTCCTTTTTGAGATTGCATCAAGTACGGCATTTCAGAGTCTTTTGTTATAAATTACATAACTCACTCTGTACTAGGGAGTAAACAACAACAGTGTATCTGGCTGGAAGAGAGTTTCTCCTTCCTGAAAACCTTCTGACTAATCTTGATATCTTAGAATGCATGTTATGGGAGTGGGTCTGGAAGATCTTTCTATTATTAAATTCTAATCTTGTTATCCTAAAATGTAAATTGCTGTAAAGGTAAAATTTTCACAAACTTGAGACATTCTTTTGATTAATTGTAAGAACTAATTAAAAGGTATATAACTCCATTGCTAACACTAGTAAGGGTATATTCTTTCTGCCCCCTTCTGATGTCTATGTCAGAAGCATTTTCTATCCCTTTTACACTTTAATAAAACTCTATCACACAAAAACTCTGAGCAATCAAGCCTCGTCTTTGACCCCGGATTGAATTCTTCTTCTCCAGAGGCCAAGAATGCTGGGGTCTTTCATGGTTCAGCAACAACCTTTCATAACTGTCTGTTTAGATTTTAGATTTCCAGTTTCTTCCTGTTCAGACTTGGAAGTTTGTATGCTTCTACGTACTTATTATTTCTTCTAGGTTGTCAAGTTTGTTGTTTTCTATTGTCTATATCTCTGTAATATTTCTCCTCCATCATTTCTTAATTTGTTTGTTAGTGTTCTCTCGTTCTTCCTTAATGAGTCTAAAGGCTTGTCAATTTTAACATTTCAAAAATCTGTTTTTTCTTCTTTTTTTTTTTGGTCTCTATTTTATTTATTTCTTCTGTAATCTGTATTATTTCCTTCCTTTTGTTCTTTTTGTGTTTGTTTTTTATTTTTCTAATTCCTATATGTGGTAGGTTATTTTTTTATTTTTATTTTTTTTTAGATTTCTTTTTCTTTAAGTAGGCCTATAAACTTTCCACTTAAAACTGTTTTTACTACACCCTATAGATTTTGAAAACTTATGCTTTCATTTTCATTTATCTCAAATATATTCTGATTTCCTTTTTGATTTCTTCACTGGCACATTTGATTTTTAGTAAAATTTTTTTATACTCCACCTGTTTGTCTTTCTCCCATTTTCTCCCTCTACTTGATCTATGTTTTATACCATTTTTGTCAGAAAAGATGCTTGATGTAATTTCTATCCTCTTAGCATTTGTTGAAAATTGTTTTGTGATCTATCATGATCTATTCTGGATAATATTTCATGTGCTCTTTAAAAGAATGCATGTACTGCTGGTTTGTCCCTCAAGAAATCTATTAAGCCCAATTGGTCAAATTTTTCATTTAAGACCACCGTTGACTTACTGATTTAATGTCTGGATGATTTGCCCATTGATATTAGTGGGGTGTTAAAGTCCCCAACTATTGTAATATGTTAATTTCTCCCTTTATTTCTGTTAATATTTCCATTGTATATTTAGGTGTTCCTACATTAGGTACACATATGTTTATAAATGTTATATCCTCTTCTTGTATTGATACATGTATCATTACTAATGAAATTCTTAGTCTTTTGTTTTAGACTGTTTTAATGTCATTTTGACATGCATCTTGCTATCTTAGCTTTCTTTTCATTTCCATTTGCATGGAATATCTCTTCCCACACCTCACTTTCATTCTGTGCATGTCTTTACCTCTGAAGTGAGTCTCTTAAGCGGCATATAGACTGATCTTTTGTGTTTTATTCAATCAACCACCTTGATGTCTTTAGATTGGAGCAATTAGTCCATTGACTTATAAAGTGACTATTGATAGGCATGTAGTTACTTTTTTTTTTTTGCTTGTTTTCTGGTCATTACTGTGGTACTTCTCCATTATTTTCTTCTTCCTTTAGTCATTTCCTTTCAAACTATTACGATTTTCATTAGTGTGATGCTTTGTATTTCTTTCTCTCTAGTTTTTGTGTATATATTGAAGGTTTTTCATTTGTGGTTACAATGGATTTCATATGTATTTCCCTCTTACCATATTTTGCTTGTTTAATCCAATATTTTTGTTCAAACACACTGTAAAAAATCTACAATTTGTAGATTGCTTTGACTATTTGAAGTTTTTTGTATTTCCATACAATTTGTGAAAGTATTTGTTCTAGTTTTCTGAAAAATACTGTTGGTAGCTTGATAGGGACTACATTGTATCCATAGATTGCTTTGGGTAGTATACTCATTTTTACTATATTGATTCTTCCAATGCATGAACATGGTATATTTCTCCATCTATTCGTGTCATCTTTGATTTCTTTCATCAGTGTTTTATAGCTACACATATATATTTTTTCTTTTGTTTATATATATTGCTTATATATTTCTTGTGTATATACTATATATATATATATAATTTCTTTTTCTTCTCTGACTGCTGTGTATAAAATTTCCAAAACTATGTTGAATAATAGGGGTGAGAGTGGGCATCCTTGTCTTGTTCCTAACTTTAGCAGAAATGCTTTCAATAATTCATCATTGAGGATAAAATTTGCTGTGGGTATATTATATATGGCTTTTATTATGTTGAGGTATATTCCTTCTTTGCCTGCTTTCTGCAGGGCTTATTTATTTATTTATTTATTTTTATCATAAATGGATGTTGAATTTTGTCAAAGGCTTTCTCTGTATCTATTGAGATAATCAAATGATTTTTATCGTTCAATTTGTTAATGTGGTGTATTACATTGATTTATTTGTGAATATTAATGAATCCTTGCATTCCTGGGATAAAGCCCAATTGGTCACGATGTATGATCTTTTTAATATATTGTTGGATTCTGTTTGCTAGAACTTTATTGAGGATTTTTGCATCTATGTTCATCAGTGATATTGGCCTGTAGTTTTCTTTTATTTTCTTTTTGTAGCATCTTTGTCTGGTTTTCCTATTAGGGTGATGGTGGCATCATAGAACGAGTTTGGCAGTTTACTTTACTCTGAAATTTTCTGGAAGAGTTTGAGTAGGATAGGTGTTAGCTCTTCTCTAAAATATTGGTAGAATTCCCCTGAGAAACCATCTGGTTCTGAGCTTTTGTTTGTAGAAGATTTTTTACTACAGTTTTGATATTTGGGCTTGTGATGGATCTGTTAAGATTTTCTATTTCTTGTTGGTTCAGTTTTGGAAGGTTATACTTTTCAGGGGAGGTCAGAGGAGGCGGCTGAGAAGAGCAACCCCACGTCCAAGGAGCAGCGGCTGTTCAGGCACAGGAGGGCCAAGAGGAGCTATTTCATATTCAAGGTGAGGAGAGGCAGCCATGAGGAGATGCCCCTCGTTCAAGGTAAGGAGCAGCAGCTGTGCTTTGCTGGAGCAGCCATGAAGAGATACCCCACATCCAAGGTAAGAGAAACCCAAGTAAGATGGTAGGTGTTGCGAGAGAGCATCAGAGAGCAGACACACTGAAACCATAATCACAGAAAACTAGCTAATCTGATCACAAGGACCACAGCCTTGTCTGACTCAATGAAACTAAGCCATGCCATGTGGGGCCACCCAAGATGGGAGGGTCATGGTGGAGAGGTCTGACAGAATGTGGTCCACTGGAGAAGGGAATGGCAAACCACTTCAGTATTCTTGCCTTGAGAACCCCATGAACAGTATGAAAAGGCAAAACGATAGGATACTGAAAGGGGAACTCCCCGGTTTGGTAGGTGTCCAATATGCTACTGGAGATCAGTGGAGAAATAACTCCAGAAAGAATGAAGGGATGGTGCCAAAGTAAAAGCAATACCCAGTTGTGGATGTGACTGGTGATAGAAGCAACATCTGATGCTGTAAAGAGCAATATTGAATAGGAACCTGGGATGTCAGGTCATTGAATCAAGGCAAATTGGAAGTGGTCAAACAGGAGATGGCAAGAGTGAAAGTTGACATTCTAGGAATCAGCGAACTAAAATGGACTGGAATGGATGAATTTAACTCAGATGACCATTATATCTACTACTGTGGGCAGGAATCCTTTGGAAGAAATGGAGTAGCCATTATGGTCAACAAAAGAGTCCGAAATGCAGTACTTGTATGCAATATCAAAAATGTCAGAATGATCTTTATTCGTTTCCAAAGCAAACCATTTAATATTACAGTCATCCAAGCCAATGCCCCAACCAGTAACATAGAAGAAGCTGAAGTTGAATGGTTCTATGAAGACCTACAAGACCTTTTAGAACTAACACCTGAAAAAGATGTCCTTTTCCTTATAGGGGCCTGGAATGCAAAAGTAGGAAGTCAAGAAACTCCTGGGGTAACAGGCAAATTTGGCCTTGGAGTATGGAATAAAGCAGGGCAAAGCCTAATAGACTTTTGCCAAGAGAACACACTGATCATAACAAACACTGTCTTCCAACAACACAAGTGAAGACTCAACAAATGGACATCACCAGATGGTCAACACCAAAATCAAATTGATTATGTTCTTTGCAGCCAAAGATGCAGAAGCTCTATACAGTCAGCAAAAACAAGACCGAGAGCTGACTGTGGCTCAGATCATGAACTGCTTATTGCCAAATTCAGACTTAAATTGAAGAAAGTAGGGAAAACCACAAGACCATTCAGGTATGGCCTTAATCAAATCCCTTATGATTATACAGTGGCAGTGAGAAATAGATTTAAGGGACTAGATCTGATAGACAGAATGCCTGATGAACTATGGATGGAGGTTCATGACATTGTACAAGAGACGGGGATCAAGACCATCCCCATGGAAAAGAAATGCAAAAAAGCAAAATGGCTGTCTGAAGAGGCCTTACAAATAGCTGTGAAAAGAAGCGTAGCAAAAAGCAAAGGAGAAAAGGAAAGATATAAACATCTGAATGCAGAGTTCCAAAGTATAGCAAGGAGAGATAAGAAAGCCTTCCTCAGCGATCAAGGCAAAGAAATAGAGAAAAACAACAGACTGTGAAAGACTAAAGATCTCTACAAGAAAATTAGAGATACCAAGGGAACATTTCATGCAAAGATGGGCTCAATAAAGGACAGAAATGGTATGGACCTAACAGAAGCAGAAGACATTAAGAAGAGGTGGCAAGAATACACAGAAGAACTGTACAAAAAAGAGCTTCATGACCCAGATAATCATGATTGTGTGATCACTCACCTAGAGTCAGACATCCTGGAATGTGCCGTCAAGTGGGCTTTAGAAAGCATCACTATGAACAAAGCTAGTGGAGATGATGGAATTCCAGTGTGGCTATTTTAAATCCTGAATGATGATGCTGTTAAAGTTCTGCACTCAAAATGCCAGCAAATTTGGAAAACTCAGCAGTGGCCACAGGACTAGAAAAGTTCAGTTTTCATTCCAGTCCCAAAGAAAGGCAATGCTAAAGAATTCCCAAACTACCGCACAATTGCACTCATCTCACACACTAGTAAAGTAAAGCCCAAAAGTCTCCAAGCCAGGCTTCAGCAGTATGTGAATAGTGATATTCCGTATGTCCAAGCTGGTTTTAGGAAAGGCAAAGGAACCAGAGATCAAATTGTCAATATCTGCTGGGACATCAAAAAAGCAAGAGAGCTCTAGGGAAAACACACACACACACACACACACACACACACATGTATTTCTGCTTTATTGACTATGCCAAAGCCTTTGACTGTGTGGATCACAATAAACAGTGGAAAATTCTGAAAGAGATGGGGATACCATACCACCTGACTTGCCTCTTGAGAAACCTATATGCAGGTCAGGAAGCAACAGTTAGAACTGGACATGGAACAACAGACTGGTTCCAAATAGGAAAAGGAGAACGTCAAGGCTATATATTGTCACCCTCCTTATTTAACTTATATGCGGAGTATATCATGAGAAACACTGGGCTGGAAGAAGCACAAGCTGGAATCAAGATTGCTGGGAGAAATATCAATAATCTCAGATATGCAGATGACACCAGCCTTATGGCAGAACGTAAAGAGGAACTAAAACGCCTCTTGATGAAAGTAAGAGAGGAGAGTGAAAAAGTTGGCTTAAAGCTCAACATTCAGAAAACTAAGATTATGGCATCTGGTCCCATCACTTCATAGGAAATAGATGGGGAAACAGTGGAAACAGTGGCTGACTTTATTTTTTTGCAGTCCAAAATCACGGCAGATGGTTACTGCAGCCATGAATTTAAAAGACACTTACTCCTTGGAAGGAAAGTTATGACCAACCTATATAGTATATTCAAAAGCAGAGATATTACTTTGCCAACAAATATCCGTCTAGTCAAGGCTATTGTTTTTCCAGTGGTCATGTATGGATGTGTGAGTTGGACTGTGAAGAAAGCTGAGTGCTGAAGAATTGATGCTTTTGAACTGTGGTGTTGGAGAAGACTCTTGAGAGTCCCTTGGACTTCAAGGAGATCCAACTAGTCCATCCTAAACAAGATCAGTCTTGAGTGTTCATTGGAAGGACTGATGCTGAAGCTTAAACTTCAATACTTTGGCCACCTTATGCAAAAAGGTGACTCATTGGAAAGACCCTGATGCTGGGAAGGATTGGGGGCAGGAGAAGGGGACGACAGAGGATGAGATGGCTGGATGGCATCACTGACTCAGTGGACATGAGTTTGAGTGACCTCCAGGAGTTGATGATGGACAGGGAGGCCTGTTGTGCTGTGATTCATGGGGTCGCAAAGAGTCGGACACGATTGATCGACTGAAATGAACTGAACTGAAACTTTTCTAAGAATTCGTCCATTTATTTCAAGTTGTGTAATTTATTGGCATAGTAATCTCTTATGGTCCATTGTATTTCTGTTTTGTCTGTTGTGATTTCTCCAATTTCATTTCTAATTTTATTTATTTGGTTCCTCTCCCTTTTTTTTCTTTATGAGTCTGGCTAATGGTTTGTCTCTTTTATTTATCTTCTCAAATAACGAGCTTCAGTTTTGTTGATTTTTGTTATAGTCTCCTCTGTTTCTTTTTTATTTATTTCTGCCCCAATTTTTATCATTCTACTAACCTTGGGGTTCTTAATTTCTTCTTTTTCTAGTTGCTTTAGGTGTAATGTTATGTTATTTATTTTATTTTTCTCTTGTTTCTTGAGGAAATTGTGTATTGCTATGAACCTTCCCCTTAGCACTGCTTTTACTGAATCCCACAGGTTTTGGTTGTTGTGTTTTCATTTTCATTTGTTTCTATGCATATTTTGATTTCTTTTTTTATTGCTTCTATGATTTTTTGGTTATTTAAAAGAGTTTTGTTTAGCCTTCATATGTTTGTATTTTTAATATTTTTTTTCTGTAGTTGACATTTAATCTTACCACTTTGTGATCAGAAAGGATGCTTCCTATGATTTCAAGTTTTTTGAATTTACCAAGGCTAGATTTATGGCCCAGGATGTGAACTATCCTGGAGAATATTCCTTGTGCAGTTGAGAAAGAGGTGAAATTCATTGTTTAGGGGTGAAATGTCCTATAGATATATAATTAGGTCTATCTGGTCCATTTTATCTTTTAAAGTTTTTGTTTCCTTTCTAATTTTCTGCCTGGTTGATCTATCCATAGTTGTGAGTGGGGTATTAAAGTCTCCCACTATTATTGTGTTACTGTTAATTTCCCCTTTCATACTTGTTAGTGTTTGCATTACATATTGCAGTCTTCCTACGTTGAGTGCATATATATTTATAATTCTTGTATCTTGTTCTTGGATTGATCCTTTGATCATTATATATTGTCCTTCTTTGTCTCTTTTCACAGCCTTTGTTTTAAAGTCTATTTTATCTGACAGGAGTATTGCTACTCCTGCTTTCTTTTAGTCGTCATTTACATGAAATATCTTTTTCCATCCCTTTACTTTCAGTCTGTATGTGTCCCTTGTTTTGAGGTGGGTCTCTCGTAGACAGCATATATAGGGGTCTTGTTTTTGTATCCATGCTGCAAAAACTGGTCAAGCACATGTAAAAGAATGAAACTAGAACACTGTCTAACACCATATAGAAAAGTAAACTCAAAATGGGTTAAAGATCTAAATATAAGACCAGAAACTATAAAACTCCTAGAGAAAAATATAGGCAAAATAATCCCTGACATAAATCACAGCAGGATCCTCTATGACCCACCTCCTAGAGTAATGGAAATAAAAGCAAAAATAAACTATGTGACTTAATTAAACTTAAAGCTTTTGCACAATGAAGGAAACTATAAGCAAGGTGAAAAGACAGCTTTCAGAATGGGAGAAAATAATAGCAAATGAAGCAACTGACAAAGAATTAATCTCAGAAATATATAGGCAACTCCTGCAGCTCAGTTCCAGAAAAATAAATGACCCAATCAAAAATTGGCCAAAGAACTAAACAGACATTTCTTCAAAGAAGACATACAGATGGCTAACAAACAAATGAATACATACTCAACATCACTCATTATCAGAGAAATGCAAATCAAAACCACTATGAGCTACCATCTCTCCCCAGTCAGAATGGCTGCTATCAAAAAGTCTACAAACAATAAATGCTGGAGAGGATGTGGAGAAAACGGAACCCTCTTACACTGTTGGTGGGAATGCAAACTAGTATAGCCACTATGGAGAACAGTGTGGAGATTCCTTAAAAAACTGGAAATAGAACTGCCATACGACCCCGCAATCCCACTGCTGTGCATACACACTGAGGAAACCAGAATTGAAAGAGACACATGTATCCCAATGTTCATTACAGCTCTGTTTACAATAGCTCGAACATGGAAGCAACCTAGATGTCCATTGGCAAACAAATGCATAAGAAAGTTGTGGTACATATGCACAATGGAATATTACTCAGTATTAAAAAGATTGCATTAGAACCTATTCTAATGAGGTAGATGAAACTGGAACCTATTATACAGAGTGAAGTAAGTCAGAAAGATAAATACCAATAAAGTATACTAACGCATATATATGAAATTAAAATGATGGTAACAATGACCCTACATGTGAGATAGCAAAAGAGATACTGATGTAAAGAACAGACTTTTGGACTCTTTGGGAGAAGACGAGGGTGGAATGATTTGAAAGAATAGCACTGAAACATATATATTACCATATGTGAAATAGATCGCCAGTCCAGGTTCAATGCATGAGACAGGGCACTCAGGGCCAGTGCATTGGGACGTCCCTGAGGGATGGGATGGGGAGGGAGGTGGGAGAGGGATTCAGGATGGGGGACACATGTGCACACATGGTTGATTCCTGTCAATATATTTGAAAAACCACTACAATACTTTAAAGTAATTATCTTCTAAGTAAAATAAATAAATTAATTTAAAAATTTATTCCAAGGTTAAACAAAATAAAATTCCTCTTAACAAAACAACATTGAAGTGGAGGAGAATGTGAAAAGGGTACATACTTTGGACTTAACCATATACGGTTGAAACTGAGCTCTGCCACTTACTAGCTTTGTGATTATCAGCAAAGCTTAAACATTCTGTGCCTCTGTTTCACCATCTGCAAAATGGAAATTTTGAAAATTCCATTTTCCCAGGAATTTGGTAAGAAATAAACTAGTTAACATGAGAGATAGAAGATGGATAATTTCAAGAAATCTAATGCACAACACTATGATTGGAATTAACAATATGGTATTGTATATTTAAAAGTTGCTATTAGAATTGATCCTAAAAGTTCTCACTACCAAAACAGAAATGATAATTATGACATAATAGAGGTGTTAACATTATTGTTAATAATTATAATGTAATATATACATGCATCAAATCAACACTGTGTACATTTCAAACTTACACAATATAAAAATGAACATGTTTCCATTTATTCCCCATTGTGAACACTGGTTGAAGACCAATTCCCACTCCATAATTCCCCATGAACACTTCAACTTTACATGAGTTTATTATGTTGAAATGATTCAGTAATTTATTTCTTTAATTCTCCTTTCCTTTTCTCTTCAAAAGAAAGTCCCAAAATGCTTGAAATTTTATGAGCCTAATAGAAGAGAGAAAATGCTGCTACCTATTTGCCTATCAAATTATATTGAATTTAACTGAAAAAGCATATTGGAAGCTTGTGGCTCCTATGACCATTATTGGTTGCCCCTTATTATTCCTTATTAAAAGTACACTTTATTTATTTGTCTAGTTATTTATCCATTCACGTGTGTTACACAGATAGTCATAATCCCACCTACTTCCTAAAGAGATCTCGAGGGTGATCTTATGATCAAAGTCAAGGTACAATTATTACAGGGTAATGGGAAAAAAAAAAAAAAAAAAACAGTTACTGAGAAGGAAGAGGACATTCCATTTCACAGGCATTTTTCTCATTTTCTTCCCACCCCCATCTTTTTTCTTTGCTTTCTGCTTGTTCTACCACATTTCTTTAGCCCCTACTGATAATGCCTCATCTCGTAGCACCTCAAAACAAAGGTAGATTCTCAGTATTGCATTTCAGTGTTAAATTTAGAAAAAAAAAAAAAAGTGAAGAAGGCTGTGGTGAAACTGAAGTAGGCATCATTTAGTAAGCAAAGGGTGCAATAGGTAGCACTATAAAAATTAGAATTTAACCCCACAACAACAAACAATGGAGATACTAAATGTTTCCTGAAATGAGGTTTTGATCTATAATAGTTTTCTAATTTCAATGTACAAGTTAGAGGTAAGATTAAGCCTCCTTTTTTGTGTGCATGTGTGCTAAATTGCTTCAGTTGTGTCTGACTCTGTGTGACACTAACAGCAGGCTGCCAGGCTCCTCTATCCATGGGATTCTGCAGGCAAAAATACTGGATTGGGTTGCTGTGCCCTCCTCCAGGAGATCTCCCTGACCCAAGTATCGAACATCTTTTACATCTCCTGCATTGGCACGTGGGTTCTTTACCACTGAGCCACCAGGGAAGCCCCCTCCTTTTGTAGTAGCTGCTTATAATCAAAGTATACATGTTATTCTCTCCTTTCCTCCTCTCTCCAATTCCAGAATAAGTCAAAGAGAGCCACCTGCCTTGGATTCCTAAAGACACTCACCTGTATGAGAATTAAGATCATCAGGCTCTGATTCATTTCCATTTTGGCTTCCTTTTCCCTGAAGAGTGTTCATGGCTATAAGCTTCATCTTCTGCAGCTTCATTGCCTCAGCCATTGCTGCAGCTGTTATACCTAAAACCAGAACCATTCCTTTTAAAACAGGGATCATTTCTTAATGTAATTGAAAACAGGATACGTTTAACAGGACTATACTAGACAGCACAAGCCAAAAGGAAACCCGAGTCTAATTTATGAACAATATCCTTTCAAAATTTAATTTTCTACTCTTGTAATAACTTCATCTTACAATGGACAAGTTGAAAATCTGAAAAAAAAAAAAAGTATTAAATATGCATCTGATTCTCAATTCAAAACAGAGAAAACATAGAGCATAACATGGAAAACTTGGGAAAATACCAAAACTCTTGCTAATATCTTCTGGTGTCTAGTAAGAGCTCTGGATAGTTGATTAAGACAGAACTCACTATGCTCTAAAAACCCATCTAAGACAAAACTGTCAGAAGAAGCACTCTGAAATGGTATAGGGAATGACTTTCTATGGAATATCCTTGTTGACCCTTCTGCTAAAGAATGGGCTATTTTGCCTCGAAAGTTACCTTAGCAAAAAAGAATAAAGGGGAGTAAACATTTAAGTAGTCATCATTCTTTTACTGGCCTCCTTCTTATACGCTGAGAGAAAAAAAAGAAAAAAAGAAAACATAGCAGATCACTGCAGAAAGTGTGCCAGCCCTTGCAATATAATTACATTATTTTATTAATATAAAGCAATTTTTACAATGCTTGTGTAAACTCACCTATATTCATGCACAAACCTCCACACACAAATACCACACACATTTCTATATCCATGTGAACCCATAAATACAGACACATGTGCATATTACATTCACATATCAGATTTGCCAATTTAGAAAGAATGTGTACAGATGGAGGAATGGAAGAACATATGCTAACCCCTTCTTATGAGAACATCAGAATCACAGTTAACTGCTAAGCAACCATTCACAAAAAGACACTGAAATGTACCAAAATGATACCCTACCTCCAAAGAAAAATCCACAATGAGACGGGAACAGGGACACAATCATGATAAAATCAAATCCCATACCTGCCATGTGGAAGATTCACAAAGTGGAAAACAATTATACCACAAAAGTTCTCCCACTGAAGTAAAGGTCTGAGACCCACTTCAGTCTTCCCAGCATGAGGATCTGACAACAGGCAGAGACAACCCCAGAACATCTGGCTTTGAAGGCTAGCAGTGTGTGCCTGCAGGAATTACACCAGACTGGGGGAAACAGGCTCTACTCTTGGAGGGTACACACAAGGACCCATGTGCACCAGGACCCGGGGAAATGAAGCAGTGACCCCATAAGAGACTGGGTCAGATATACTGGCTGGTATTGGAGGGTCTTTCATGGGGCGGTAGGGCTGGGGACCACTGTGGGGGCAAATAAACTTGCAGCAACAATTATAGGGGGCACTCATGGTGTGAGATACTGCAGAGGTTACAACTAGCCCCACCAACAGCCTGTAGGCACCAGTACTGGGAAGCCTCTGGCCAAACAAGTAAAAGGGTGGGGAACATAGCTCTACCCATCAATAGCTGCTGCTGCTACTGTTAAGTCGCTTCAGTCGTGTCCGACTCTGTGCAACCCCATAGACAGCAGCCCACCAGGCTCCCCCGTCCCTGGGATTCTCCAGGCAAGAATACTGGAGTGGCTTGCCATTTCCTTCTCCAGTGCATAAAAGTGAAAAGTGAAAGTGAAGTCGCTCAGTCGTGCCTGACTCTTAGCGAGCCCATTGACTGCAGCCCACCAGGCTCCCCCGTCCATGGGATTTTCCAGGCAAGAGTACTGGAGTGGGGTGCCATTGTCTTCTCCACCCATCAATACAAAAGTGGCTAAAAGTCTTACTGAATACAGCCCTGCCCACCAGAAGGACAAGAACTGGCTCCATTCATCACCAATCTCTACCTTCAGGAAGCCTACACAAGCCTCTTAGATAGCCTCATCAATCAGAGGACAGATAGCAGAAGCAAGCAGAACTACAATCCTACAGCCTGCAGAACAGAAACAACAATCACAGAAAGTTAGACAAAGCAAAATGGCAAAGAAGTATCTCCCAGATAAAGTGACAACTACCAGAATAACTAAATGAAGTAGGCAACCTTCAGAAAAAGAATTCAGAATAATGGCAGTGAAGATGATCCAGGATCTCAGAAAAAGAATAAAGGCGAAGATCAAGAAGACACAATAAATATTTAAGAAAGATCTAGAAGAACTAAAGAACAAACAAACATGAAAAATATAATAACTGAAATGAAAATGCACTAGAAGGAATCAATAGCAGAATAACTTTGGCAGAAGAATGGATATCGAACACAGAATAGCAGAAATCACTGCCACAGAATAGAATAAAGAAAAATAAATTAAAACAGCCTAAGAAACATCTGGAAGAACAGTATATGAATCAATATTCACATTATAGGTGTTCCAGAAGTAGAGGACAGAGAAAAAGGATCTGAGAAAATATTTGAAGAGATAATAGCTAAAAACTTCCCTAACATGGAAAAGGAAACAGTCACCCAAATCCAGGAAGCACAGAGTTTTAGGCAGAATAAATCCAAGGAGGAACATACCGAGACATGTAGTAACCAAACTGATAAAAATTAAAGACAAAGAAAACTATGAAAAAAGCTACCAGGAAAAAGCAACAAATAATAAACAAGGGAACTCTCATAAAGTTATGAGTTGATTTCTCAACAGGAACTCTGCAAGCGAGAAAGGAGTGGCAAGATATATTTAAAATGATGGAAAGGAAGAAACCACAGCCTAGAATATTCTACCCAGCAAGACACTCATTCAAGTTCAATGGAAAAATCAAAAGCATCACAAACAAGCAAAGTTAAGTGAATTCAGCACCACCAGACAAGCTTTACAACAAATGCTAAAGGTACTTCTCTAATTGGAAAAGGACACAACTAGAAACAAGAATTCAGTACCACCAGACAAGCTTTGCAACAAATGCTGAAGGGACATTTGTAATTGGAAAAAGAAAAGGTCACAACTAGAAACAAGAAACTTATGAATGGAAAAGCTCATCAGTAAAGACAACCACATAGTAAAGTTAGGAAATCATCCACACACAAATGTGGTATTTAAACCAGCAATTGTTAGAAGAGAAGAACACAAATGTAGGGTATGGGAAATGCATCTGAAATTAAAAGACCAGCAACTTAAAACAATTTTATTCATATATAGATTGCCATATTTAAATGCCATGTTAATGGCAAGCTGAAAATCAACGATAGACACACACACACACAAAGGAATAAAAATACAACACTAAGATTAATTATCAAATCACAAGAGAAAAGAACAAAAGAGGAAGGGAAGAAAATGTACTTATAAAAACAAATCCAAAACAATTGACAAGATGGCAATAAGAATATTCATATAGATTATTACCCTTAACATAAACAGATGAAATACTCCAATCAAAAGACACAGATTGGCTGCCTGGATACAAAATCAAGACTTGTATATATGCTGCTACAAGAGATCTACTTCAGACCTAGGGACACATACAAACAGAAAGTGAGGGGGTATGAAAAGATAATCCATGCAAACAGAAAGCAAAAGAAAGTTAAAATTGCAATACTAAAATCAGAAGAAATACTTTAAATAATATAAGAGACAAAGGAACACTTTATAATGATCAAGAGATCAAGCTAAAAATAAGATATTACAAATATATATGCACCCAACATAGAAAAACCTCAATATATAAGGCAAGTATCAATAGCCATAAAGGGAGAAATTGACAGTAACGCAGTAACACCAGGGGATTTAGCCCACTTACACCAATGGACAGAACATCCAGACAGAAAATCAATAAGGAAAAACAGGCCTTGAAAGACACATTAGTTCTGATAAACTTAACTGATTTTTATAGAGCTTTCCAACCAAAAACAGCAGAATACATATTCTTCTCATGGGCTCAATGAACATTCTCCAAGATTGACCACATACTGGGCCACAAAAAGTCTTGGTAAATTTAATAAAACTGAAGTTATATCAAGCATCTTTTCTGACCAAAACACTATCAAATTGGCAATTATCTACAAGAAAATAAAAACTCTAAAAATCACAAACATGTGGAGGCTAAATGATATTGTACACAAGAATCAATTGATCACTAAAGAAATAAAAGAGGAAATAAAAAAAATAAATAGAGACAATGAAACAAAAACACAACATTCCAAAAGCTGTGCAAAAACAGTTCTGATATGGAAGTTTATAGAAATACACTCTTACCTCAGGAAACAATAAAATCTCAAATAAACAACCTAACTTTACCCCTAAAGCAACTAGACAAAGAAAAACTAACAAAACCTAGAGAGCATGAGGAAAGAAATTTAAAAATCAGAGCAGAAATAAATTAATTAGAAACAGAAATATTTAGAAAAAAAGAAAAGATCAATGAAACTAAAAATGGCTTCTTTGAGAAGATAAAACTGACAAATTTTTAGCATATACTTTTGCTTTTCATGCTGTTAAAAGAAAAAGCAAGGGAATTCTACAGAAATATCTACTTCTACTTCATTTACTATGCTAAAGCCTTTGACTGTGTGAATCACAACAAACTGTGGGGAATTCTTAAAGATATGGGAATACCAGACCATCTTACTTGCCTCCTGAGAAACCTGTATGCAGGTCAAGAAGGAACAGTTAGAACTGGACATGGAACAACAAACTGGTTCAAAGTTGAGAAAAGAGTACATCAAGGCTATATATTGTCACCCTGCTTACTTAACTTATATGCAGAGTAATTCATGCAAAATGCCAGGTTGCATGAATCACAAGCTGGAATCAAGATTGCTAGGAGAAATATCAATAACCTCAGATATGCAGATAACACCAACATAATTGCAGAAAATGGAGAGGAACTAAAAAGCATCTTGATCAAGGTGAAAGAGAAGAGTGAAAAAGCTGGCTTAAAACTCAACATTCAAAATACTAAGATCATGGCATCTGGTCCCATCACTTCATGACAAATAGATGGGAGAACAATGGAAACAGTAATAGACTTTATTTTATTGGGCTGAAAAATCACTGAGGGTGATAACTGCTGCCATGAAAATAAAAGACGCTTGCTCCTTGAAAGGAAAACTATGACAAACCTAGACAGCATATTAAATAAAGAGACATCACTTTGCTGAAAAAGGTCCATATATTCAAAGCTATGATCTTTCCAGCAGCCATATACAGATGTGAGAGTTGGACCGTAATGAAGGCTGAGAGCCAGATAATTGATGCTTTTGAACTGTGGTGCTGGAGAAGATTCTTGAGAGCCTCCTGGACTGCAAGGATATCAAACCAGTCAATTCTAAAGGGAATCTATCCTTAATATTAATTGGGAAGACTGATGCTGAAGCTGAAGCACCAATATTTGGTCACCTGATGTGAAGAGCCAAATCATTGGAAAAGACCTGATACTGGGAAAGATTGAGGGCAGGAGGAGAAGGAGGGTGATAGAGGATGAGAAGGTTGGATGGTGTCATCGACTGAATGGACATGAGTTTGAGCAAACTTCAGGAGATAGTGAAGGACAAGGAAGCCTGGGGGGGGGGGGGGCAGCAATCTATGGGTTTGTAAAGAGTTAGACATGACTGAGCAGCTGAACAACAACAAACCTTTAGTAAGACTTATCAAGCAAAAATTAAAGGCGAGGGCTCAAATCAATATAATTAGAAATGAGAAAGGAAATGTTACAATGGACATCAGGTAATACAAATGATCATAAGATACTACTACAAGCAACTATTTATCAATTAAATGGTCAAACTGGAAGAAATGGAAAAATTCTTAGAAAGGTATAATCACCCAAGACTGAAACAGATAGAACCATATAATATGAATAGATCAATTAAATGTACTGAAATTGAAACTATGATTTAAACATTCTCAACAAACAAAGTTAAAGAACCAGATGGCTTCACAAACAATGTCTATCAAACATTTAGAAAAGAGTTAACAGCTATACTTCTGAAATGATTCCAAAAAGTTACAGAGGAAAGAACACTCCCAAACTCAGTATATTCGGTGACCATCACCCTGATACACAAACTAGACAAAGAAAGCATTCACAAAACAGAAAAATACAAGCCAATATCACTGATGAAGGTAGACACGAAAAACCTCAACAAAATTCTAGCAATCAGAATTCAATAATATAGTAAAGGCATTATCCACCATGATCAAGTGGGAATCATCCCATGAATGCAAGGGTTTTCCAATATCCAAAAATCAGTGTAAAACACTGTACTGAAGAATAAAAACAATATGATCATCCTACTAGATGCAGAAAAAGCTTTGACAAAATTCAGCACGCATTTATGATTGAAAAAAAAAAAAAAAAGAAATCTCCAGAAAGTTGGCTTCGAAGGAACATAACGTAGTAAAGGCCATATAAGACAAACTAGACATTACATAGTAAAAAGTTGAAAGCATTTCCTCTACAATCAGCGAGAAGACAAGGATATCTACACTCTTCATCATTATTCAGTATCAGTCAGTTCAGTTCAGTTGCTCAGTCGTGTCCAATTCTTTGCAAACCCATGAATCACAGCAGACCAGGCCTCCCTGTCCACCACCAACTCGCAGAGTTTACCCAAACTGACTCATGTCCATCGAGTCAGTGATGCCATCCAGCCATCTCATCCTCTGTTGCCCCCTTCTCCTACTGTCCCCAATCCCTCCCAGCATCAGGGTATTTTCCAATGAGTCACCTCTTCGCATGAGGTGGCGAAAATATTGGAGTTTCAGCTTCAGCATCAGTCCTTCCAATGAACACCCAGGACTGATCTCCTTTGGAGGGACTGGTTGGACCTCCTTGAAGTGCAAGGGACTCTCAAGAGTCTTCTCCAACACCACAGTTCAAAAGCATCAATTCTTCAGTGCTCAGCTTTCTTCACAGTCCAACTCTCACATCCATAAATGACCACAGAAAAAACCATAGCCTTGACTAGATGGATCTTTGTTGGCAAAGTAATATCTCTGCTTTTCAATATACTATCTACATTGGTCATAACTTTCCTTCCAAAGAGTAAGCGTCTTTTAATTTCATGGCTGCAATCATCATCTGCAGTGATTTTGGAGCGCAAAAAATAAATCTGACACTGTTTCCACTGTTTCCCCATCTATTTCCCATGAAGTGATGGGGCCAGATGCCATGATTTTGTTTTCTGAATGTTGAGCTTTAAGCCAACTTTTTCACTCTGCTCCTGCACCTTCATCAACAGGGTTTTAGTTCCTCTTCACTTTCTGCCTTAAGGGTGGTGTCATCTGCATATCTGAGGTTATTGATATTTCTCCTAACAATCTTGATTCCAGCTTGTGCTTTTTCCAGCCCAGCTTTTCTCATGATGTACTCTACATATAAGTTAAATAAGCAGGGTGACAATATACAGCCTTGACGTACTCCTTTTCCTATTTGGAACCAGTCTGTTTTTCCATGTCAAGTTCTAACTGTTGCTTCCTGACCTGCATATAGGTTTCTCAAGAGGCAGTTCAGGTGGTCTGGTATTCCCATCTCTTTCAGAATTTTCCACAGTTTACTGTGATCCACATAGTCAAAGGCTTTGGCATAGTCAATAAAGCAGAAATAGATGTTTTTCTGGAACTCTCTTGCTTTTGTGATGATCCAGCAGATGTTGGCAATTTGATCTCTGGTTCCTCTGCCTTTTCTAAAACCAGCTTGAACATCTGGAAGTTCATGGTTCACATACTGCTGAAGCCTGGCTTGGAGAATTTTGAGTATTACTTTACTAGCATGTTAAATGAGTGCAATTGTGCTGTAGTTTGAGCATTCTTTGGCATCGCCTTTCTTTGGGATTGAAATGAAAACTGACCTTTTCCAGTCCTGTGGCCACTGCTGAGTTTTCCAAATTTGCTGGCATATTGAGTGCAGCACTTTCACAGCATCATCTTTTAGAATTTGAAATAGCTCAACTGGAATTCCATCACCTCCATTAGCTTTGTTCGTAGTGATGCTTTCTAAGGCCCACTTGACTTCACATTCCAGGATGGCTGGCTCTAGGTGAGTGATCACACAATCATGATTATCTGGGTCATGAAGCTCTTTTTTGTACAGTTCTTCTGTGTATTCTTGCCACCTCTTCTTAATGTCTTCTGCTTCTGTTAGGTCCATACAATTTCTGTCCTTTATTGAGCTCATCTTTACATGAAATATTCCCTTGGTATCTCTAATTTTCTTGTAGAGATCTCTAGTCTATCACATTCTGATTTTTTCCTCTATTTCTTTGCACTGATTGCTGAGGAAAGCTTTCTTATCTTTCTTTGCTATTTTTTGGAACTCTGCATTCAGATGTTTATATCTTTCCTTCTCTCTTTTGCTTTTCATTTTGCTTCTTTTCACAGCTATTTGTAAGACCTCCTCAGACAGCCATTTTTCTTTTTTGCATTTCTTTTCCATGGGGATAGTCTTGATCCCTTTCTCCTGGACAATGTCATGAACCTCCATCCATAGTTCATCAGGCATTCTATCTATCATATCTAGTCCCTTATATCTATTTCTCACTTCCACTGTATAATCATAAGGGATTTGATTTAGGTCATACCTGAATGGTCTAGTGGTTTTCCGGAACCACTTTCTTCAATTTAAGTCTGAATTTAGCAATAAAGAGTTCATGATCTGGGCCACAGTTAGCTCCTGGTCTTGTTTTTGCTAACAGTATAGAGCTTCTCCATCTTTAGCTGCAAAGAATATAATCTGATTTTGGTGTTGACCATCTCGTGATATCCATGTGTCGAATCTTCTCTTCTGTTGTTGGAAGAGGGTGTTTGTTACGACCAGTGTGTTCTCTTGGCAAAAGTCTATTAGCCTTTGCCTTGCTTCATTCTGTACTCCAAGGCCAAATTTGCCTGTTACCCCAGGTGTTTCTTGACTTCCTACTTTTGCATTCTGGTCCCCTGTAATGAAAAGACATCTTTTTTGGGTATTAGTTCTAAAAGGCCTTGTATGTCTTCATAGAACCATTCAACTTCAGGTTCTTCAGCATTACTGGTTGGGGCATAGCCTTGGATTACCGTGATATTGAATGGTTTGCCTTGGAAATGAACAGAGATCATTCTGTCGTTTTTAAGACTGCATCCAAGTACTGCATTTTAGACTCTCTTGTTGACCATGATGGCTACTTCATTTCTTCTAAGGGATTCCTGCCCACAGTAGTAGATATAATGGTCATCTGAGTTAAATTCACCCATTTCAGTCTATTTTAGTTCACTGATTCCTAGATAGTTTTCAATATTCTAGCTAAGACAATCAGAGAAGCCAAAGAGAAGGACTCCAAATTGGAGAAGAGGTAAAACTGTCACTGTTTGCAAATGACAAAGAAAATCTTATAGATGCTACCAGAAAAATACTAGTGCTCAACAATGAATTTGGTTAAGAGGCAAAATTAATACAGAGAAATATGTTGCATTTCTATACATTAACAATGAAAAGTCACAAAGAGAAATTAAAGAAACAACACCATGTACCATTGCATCAAAAATAATAAAGTGTTTAGGAATAGACATACTTAAGGAGACAAAAGACCTGTTCTCTGAAAATGATGATGCTGATTAAAGAAATTGAAACCAACATAAACAGATGGATAAAAATATACCGTATTCTTGGATTGAAAGAATCAATATTGTTAAAATGCTTACAGTACCTAAGACAATCTACAGATTCAATGCAGTCACCATCAAATCACCAATTGTATTTTTCACAGAACTAGAGCAAAAAAATCTTAAAATATCTATGGAGATACAAACGAACCCAAATAGCACAAACCTGAGAAAGAAAAAAGAGAGCTGGAGGAATCAGGCTCCCTGACTTCAGAGTATACTACAAAGCCATAGTCATCAAAACGGTATGGTATTGGCACAAAAACAGAAATATAGATTAATGGAACAAGAAAGCAAGCCCAGAAATGAACCCATAAATCTATGATCAATTAATCTAAAACACTGGAGGTAAAACTATATAGTGGAGAAAAGACAGTCTCTTCAATAAATGGTACTGGGAAAACTGGATAGCTACATGTTAAAAAAAAAAAATGAAAATAGAATGCTCTTTAACATCACTCACAAAAAATAAGCTTAAAAAAATGGATTAAAGACCCTAGTGTAAATTTGGATACTATAAAACTCTTAGAGGAAAACATAGAAAGAAGACTCTCTTTGATATAAATCATGGCAATATCCTTTATGATTCATCTGCTGGAGTAATGAAAATAAGAAGAAAAATAAACAAATGGGGCCTAATTAAAAAGCTTTTTCACAGCAAAAGAAACTACAAACAAGATGAAAAGACCACCCACAGAAAGGAAGAA
This sequence comes from Bos grunniens, assembly GCF_055505025.1. Lineage (NCBI taxonomy): Eukaryota > Metazoa > Chordata > Mammalia > Artiodactyla > Bovidae > Bos > Bos grunniens. The sequence goes on along the minus strand of NC_141194.1, from coordinate 77,728,634 downwards.
GATATTTGCAAATGATGCAAGTGAAAATGGATTTATCTTCAAAACTTACAAACAGATCAGGTGTCTCAATATCAGTAAAACAAAAAACCTAATAAAAAAATTTGCAGAAGGACTAAATATAGACATTTCTCCAAAGAAGACATACAGGTGGCCAAGAGGCACACGAAAAGATGTTAAAAATTACTAATTAAAAGAATTAAAATCAAAACCACCATGAGCTATTACTTCACACCTGTCAGAATGGACATCATTAAAAAATCTACAAACAATAAATGCTGGAGATGGTGTGGAGAAAAGGGAATTCTCCTATACTGTTTGTGGGAATGTAAATTGGTATAGTCACTATGGAGAACAGTCTGGAGGTTCCTTAAAAAACTAAAAATAGAACTATCATATGATAGAGCAATCCCACTCTCAGGCATATATTCAGAGAAAAACTTTATTTGAAATTATGCATACACTCTAATATTCACCAAAGCACTGTTTACAGTAGCCAATACAGGGAAGTAAGATATATGCCCTTCTACAAATGAATGGATAAAGAAAATGTGATACATAAATAAAACAGAATATTACTCAGACATAAACAAAAGAATGAAATAATTCCATCTGTAGCAACATGAATGGATCTGGAGACCATCATACTAAGCAAGTCAGGGAGACAAAGACAAATGTTATGATATCACTTACATGTGGAATCTAAAATAAGAAAGATACAAATGAACTTCTCTACAAAACAAAAACAAACTCACAGGCTTAGAGAATGAATTTATGATTACCAGGGAGAAATGTAGGGGCAAGGAGATAGACTGGAAGCTTGAGATTGACATGTATATACTGCTAGATTTAAAATAATCAACAACTACTTACTATAATATATATACGGCAATTTTTTTAACTCTATGTAAACAGTTCAGTTCAGTTCAGTCGCTCAGTCGTGTCCGACTCTTTGCGACCCCATGAATCGCAGCACGTCAGGCCTCCCTGTCCATCACCAACTCCCAAGATATAATATGAATACTCAGGTTTGAAATTTTTCCTCCTATGAAGTCTGTATCAGGCTAAACCATAGAAATATATCAGGAAATAGGTACTAAAAATAGATCAATCCATACTTCACCAATGCTTTCCAAAATATCTAGTGAATTCAACTACATTATTTTTTATTTTATATTAATTAATTTATTTAGTTTTGGTGGCACTGGGTCTTTGTTGCTACACACAAGGCTTTCTCTAGGTGAAGCAAGCAGGTGCTACTTCTTATTGAGAAGCACAGGCTCTAAAGCCTATGGGCTTCAGTAGCTGTGGCTCACAGGCTGTAGAGTGAATGCCCAGTAGTTGGGGTGTGCAAGCTCAGTTGCTCTGCAGCAGGTGGGATCTTAGCTCCCAGACCAGGGAACAAATCCAGAATCCACGTCCCCTGCATTCCAAGTCACATTCTTAAAAAACTGAACCACCAGGGAAGTGCCTAAATTATTTATAGATATTATCAAAATCCCTAACCATCTACTGGTACACTGGTGCCATGAGCCAAAAAGAAAAAAAGTTCTTGCCAATTTAAAACAATATTTTAGAATTCAGTCAAACCCATTCTCCCCTGCAAATGCAAATCAAATAACACATGTATTGATTGTTGCAAAAAGAAAATATAGCTACTATTATTATAAATACATATTATAAAGGACATGTGAATTCTTATCAAAGGTATAAGGGGAAGTAAATACAGCCTGGAACATCTGTCTATGTTTAGTGGCATCAATGAGCTCTTATTTTGTCACTCTGCACTTTTTGTAGTACATGGAAAATGCAAGATAAAGCAAACTTTTCTCCACATTAGCTTGTCTATGAATCATGGCAAGCAAAAGATCTGAAAGAAAATTGCTTTAATCTCTGAAATGATGGTACACGTTTGTGCATTTTCTAGATAGTCCTAGAGATTTTCTTGCCATATTTATCATTGCTGAATCCCAATTACTCAAACTGGCCTATCCAACATCCAAGGGTTACTATGAACAGAAAATATGATGACAATGATTTAAACAAAGGGATCCTGCTTAGAACTGCCAGGACTGAGTGCTTCAAAACTAAAAATGTATCAGGAAAAGTTTCCAAAATTTATATCTGATCTTCTGACTACCAACTCAGAACTGGATCTTAACTATAGTACTTATTGAATTACTGGTTGTTTCATTATCGGTAGTATAAATAGTGGATTTTTGTGTACAATATATGGATTCTTATGATATGAAAAATAAAAGTTGACATAATATCTTATAGACAGATAAGGTAAATGTATATCTAATACAATGACACTAAGAATTAATGAACAAGATTCCCCTACTATTTTTTTTTCTTAAAAGATGGTAAGTTCCAATATCAATTCATTTGTTCAAGAAAATGCTATCTGTATGTCACTGCAGAAAAAAAAAAAAAAAAAAACAGTAAATTCAGAAAGTAATAAGGTGGTGAAGAATCATGGTATAATAGCACTACAAAGACATTTAAGAGCCATCTGGTTCAGTCTCTTCATTTTGAAGATGAGGAAACTGTCTCACCGTGATGTGTCATAGATAAGTTATTTAGGGGGAAACATGGAGCAAAACTCAAGTTTCCTGATGTGATCTAGATATATTTAAGTACTAAAGTTGTTCAAATATGAATTAATGAAAATCTCTAAAGGGATATGATCCCCTCGTCACACCACAGTCTCATATTGTATTTTATACTTCCTTACAATTTATTTGAGGTTTAGAGACCTAAACTCTAACACATATTTTGTATTGCCTCATGGTTCATATTACAGTGACTTTAGCCTTAAACAAAATCTTAAACCCTACTTGTTGAATCTTCAGTACATCATTTGAATATCTATCTTCAGGGAAAACCAGAAACACATGAAAAGCAGTGGAAAAGATGTTATAGTTTATTTGGTATTCATTAGCAATTTCTCCTCTCATTCAACTGATCAATTAAATTTTTAACCTCAAGATATGGCTCAGATGGATTTAGAACAGACAATTAGTTCCAGACACCAAGTTCTCAAAAAATAGCCCTGAAATAGAACATGCTGTGAAAATGATGCACTCAATATGTCAGCAAATTTGGAAAACTCAGCAGTGGCCACAGGACTGGAAAAGGTCAGTTTTCATTCCAATCCCAAAGAAAGGCAATGCCAAAGAATGCTCTAACTACCGCACAGTTGCACTCATCTCACACGCTAATAAAGTAATGCTCAAAATTCTCCAAGCCAGGCTTCAGCAGTACGTGAACCGTGAAGTTCCTGATGTTCAAGCAGGTTTTAGAAAAGGAAGAGGAACCAGAGATCAAATTGCCAACATCCGCTGGATCATGGAAAAAGCAAGAGAGTTCCAGAAAAAGATCTATTTCTGCTTTATTGACTATGCCAAAGCCTTTGACTGTGTGGATCACAATAAACTGTGGAAAATTCTGAAAGTGATAGGAATACGAGACCACCTGACCTGCCTCTTGAGAAATCTGTATGCAGGTCAGGAAGCAACAGTGAGAACTGGACATGGAACAACAGACTGTTTCCAAATAGGAAAAGGAGTACGTCAAGGCTGTATATTGTCACCCTGTTTATTTAACTTATATGCAGAGTACATCATGAGAAACGCTGGACTGGAAGAAACACAAGCTGGAATCAAGATTGCCAGGAGAAATATCAATAACCTCAGATATGCAGATGACACCACCCTTAAGGCAGAAAGTGAAGAAGAACTAAAAAGCCTCTTGATGAAAGTGAAAGGGGAGAGTGAAAAAGTTGGCTTAAAGCTCAGCATTCAGAAAACAAAGATTATGGCATCTGGTCCCATCACTTCATGGGAAATAGATGGGGAAACAGTGGAAACAGTGTCAGGCTTTATTTCTGGGGGCTCCAAAACCACTTCAGATGGTGACTGCAGCCATGAATTTAAAAGACGCTTACTCCTTGGAAGGAAAGTTATGACCGGCCTAGATAGCATATTCAAAAGCAGAGACATTACTTTTCCAACAAAGGTCCGTCTAGTCAAGGCTATGGTTTTTCCTGTGGTCATGTATGGATGTGAAAGTTGGACTGTGAAGAAGGCTGAGCGCCTAAGAATTGATGCTTTTGAACTGTGGTGTTGGAGAAGACTCTTGAGAGTCCCTTGGACTGCAAGGAGATCCAACCAGTCCATTCTGATGGGCAACTCAGAACTTACAGAACTAACACCCAAGAAAGATGTCCTTTTCATCATAGGGGACTGGAATGCAAAAGTAGGAAGTCAAGAGATGCCCAGAGTAACAGGCAAGTTTGGCCTCAGAGTACACAGTGAAGTAGGGCAAAGGCTAACAGAGTCTTCCCAAGAGAACACGGTGGTCATAGCAAACACCCTCTTCCAACAACACAAGAGAATATTCTACATATTGACATCACCAGATAGTCAATACCAAAATCAGACTGATTATATTCTTGCAGCCAAAGATGGAGAAGCTCTATACTCATCAGAAACAAGACTGGGAGCTGACTGTGGCTCAGATCATGAATTTCTTATTGCATAATTCAGCCTTAAGTTGAAGAAAGTAGGGAAAACCACTAGACCATCCAGGTATGACCTAAATCATATCCCTTATGATTATACAATGGAAGTGACAAATAGATTCAAGGGATTAGATCTGATAGACAGAGTGCCTGAAGAACTATGGATGGAGGTTCATGATGTTGTATAGGAGGTAGTGCTCAAGACCATCCCAAAGAAAAAGAAATGCAAAAAGAAAGGCAAAATGGAAAGTCCAGAGATAAATCCACGCACATATGGACACCTTATCTTTGACAAAGGAGGCAAGAATATACAATGGATTAAAGACAATCTCTTTAACAAGTGGTGCTGGGAAATCTGGTCAACCACTTGTAAAAGAATGAAACTAGACCACTTTCTAACACCATACACAAAAATAAACTCAAAATGGATTAAATATCTAAACGTAAGACCAGAAACTATAAAACTCCTAGAGGAGAACATAGGCAAAACACTCTCCGACATACATCACAGCAGGATCCTCTATGACCCACCTCCCAGAATATTGGAAATAAAAGCAAAAATAAACAAATGGGACCTAATTAACCTTAAAAGCTTGTGCACAACAAGGGAAACTATTAGCAAGGTGAAAAGACAGCCTTCAGAATGGGAGAAAATAATAGCAAATGAAACAACCGACAAACAACTAATCTCAAAAATACACAAGCAACTCCTACAGCTCAACTCCAGAAAAATAAACGACCCAATCAAAAAATGGGCCAAAGAACTAAATAGACATTTCTCCAAAGAAGACATACAGATGGCTAACAAACACATGAAAAGATGCTCAACATCACTCATTATCAGAGAAATGCAAATCAAAACCACTATGAGGTACCATTTCACACCAGTCAGAATGGCTGCCATCCAAAAGTCTACAAATAATAAATGCTGGAGAGGGTGTGGAGAAAAGGGAACCCTCTTACACTGTTGGTGGGAATGCAAACTAGTACAGCCACTATGGAGAACAGTGTGGAGATTCCTTCAAAAACTGGAAATAGAACTGCCTTATGATCCAGCAATCCCACTGCTGGGCATACACACTGAGGAAACCAGAAGGGAAAGAGACACGTGTACCCCAATGTTCATCGCAGCACTGTTTATAATAGCCAGGACATGGAAGCAACCTAGATGTCCATCAGCAGATGAATGGATAAGAAAGCTGTGGTACATATACACAATGGAGTATTACTCAGCCATTAAAAAGAATGCATTTGAATCAGTTCTAATGAGGTGGATGAAATTGGAGCCTATTATACAGAGTGAAGTAAGCCAGAAGGAAAAACATAAATACAGTATACTAACGCATATATATGGAATTTAGAAAGATGGTAACAATAACCCGGTGTACGAGACAGCAAAAGAGACACTGATGTATAGAACAGTCTTATGGACTCTGTGGGAGAGGGAGAGGGTGGGAAGATTTGGGAGAATGGCATTGAAACATTTAAAATATCATGTAAGAAAGGAGTTGCCAGTCCAGGTTCGATGCACGATACTGGATGCTTGGGGCTAGTGCACTGGGACGACCCAGAAGGATGGTATGGGGAGGAAGGAGGGAGGAGGGTTCAGGATGGGGAACACATGTATACCTGTGGCGGATTCATTTTGATATTTGGCAAAACTAATACAATTATGTAAAGTTTAAAAATAAAATAAAATTAGGGGGAAAAAATCAATGAAAAAAAAAAAAAAAAGAAAGGCAAAATGGTTGTCTGAGGAGGCCTTACAAATAGCTGAGAAAAGAAGAGAAGCGAAAGGCAAAGGATAAAAGGAAAGATATACCCATTTGAATGCAGAGTTCCAAAGAATAGCAAGGAGAGCTAAGAAATCCCTCCTCAGTTATCTATGCAAAAGAATAGAGGAAAAGAATGGAATGGGGAAGAGTAGAGATCTCGTCAAGAAAATTAGAGATACCAAGGGAACATTTCATGCAAAGATGGGCACAATAAAGGACAGAAATTGGATGGACCTAATAGAAGCTGAAGATATTAAGAAGAGGTGGCAAGAATACACATAAAAACTATACAGAAAAGATCTTCATGACCCAGATAAGCACAATGGCGTGTTCACTCACCTAGAGCCAGACATTTTGGAATGAGAAGTCAAGTGGGCCTTAGCACTATAAACAAACTTAGTGGAGGTGATGGAATTCCAGTTGAGCTATTTCAAATCCTAAAAGATGATGCTGTTAAAGTGCAGAACTGAATGTGCCAGCAAATTTGGAAAACTCGGCAGTGGCCTCAGGACTGGAAAAGGTCAGTTCTCATTCCAATGCCAAAGAATGTTCAAACTACTGATCAATTGCACTCATCTCACATGCTAGCAAAGTAATGCTCCAAATTCTCCAAGCCAGGCTTCAACAGTAGGTAAACCATAAATTTCCAGATATTCAAGCTGGACGTAGAAAAGGCAGATGAACCAGATATCAAATTGCCAATATCCGTTGGATCATCAAAAAGGCAAAAGAATACCAGAAAAACATCTACTCTGCTTTATTAATTACTCCAAAGCCTTTGCCTGTGTAGATCACCACAAACTGTGGAAAATTCTATAAGAGATGGGAATGCCAGACTACCTTACCTCCTTCCTGAGAAATTTGTATGCAGGTCAAGAAACAACAGTTAGAACTGGACATTGAACAACAGACTGGTTCCAAATTGGGAAAAGAGTACTTCAAGACTGTATATTGTTACTTTGCTTATTTAACTTATACGCAGAGTACATCATGCAAAATGCTGGGCTGGATGAAGCACAAGTGGGAATCAAGATTTCCAGGAGAAATATCAAAAACCTCAGATACACAAATGACACCACCCTTATGGCAGAAAGCAAAGAAGAGCTAAAGAGCCTCTCATTGAAAGAGAAAGAGGAGAGTGAAAAAGCTGGCTTAAAACTCAACATTCAAAAAACAAAGATCATGGCATCTGGTCTGATCACTTCATGGAAAACAGATGGGAAGCAATGGAAACACTTTATTTTTTTTTTAATAAAAAGACTTTATTTTGGAGGGTGTCAAAATCACTGTAGATGGTGACTGCAGCCATGAAATTAAAAGACACTTGTCCTTTGGAAGAAAAGCTATGACCAACCTAGATAGCATATTAAAAAGCAGAGACATTACTTTGCTGACAAAGGTCCATCTAGTCAAAGCTATGGTTTTTCCAGTAGTCATGTATGGGTGTGAGAGTTGGAATATAAAGAAAGCTGAGCGCCGAAGAATTGATGCTTTTGAACTGTGGTGTTGGAGAAGACTCTTGAGCATCCCTTGGACTGCAAAGAGATCAAATTAATCAATCCTAAAGGAAACCAGTCCTGAATATTCACTGGAAGGACTGATACTGAAGCTGAAACTGCAGTACTTTGGCCACCTGATTGGAAGAGCCGACTCATTAGTAAAGACTGATGCTAGGGAAGATTGAAGGTAGGAGGAGATGGAGGACAATAGAGGATGAGATGGTTGGATGGCATCACCAACTGGATGGACATGAGTTTGAGCAAGCTCTGGGAGTTGATGATGGACAGGAAAGCCTAATATGCTGCAGTCCATGGTATCACAAAGAGTGGGAAACAACTGAGAGACTGAACTGGAACTGGAATAAGAATGAAAGATGCCTTCAAAAATGAAAGTGCTATAATTATAGGTAAATATCTACATAAACATCTAGAAGCATAAAAGTTGTCTTCAGTAACTGAATTTGAAAGTGGTAACTTTTACATTATGTTTAAATTACATATATTTAGCTGATTGATAATGATTTGGAAAGGCAGAGACTCATTGATACTGGGGAAATATTCACCTTCTGCATTGTCTAATACTTGTGCATTTACTCCTATAACCATAGCACCTTTCATACTTGTTCACCTACTTTCATAACTGGCTCATGGCTAGTCAGTATAATTATTGACCAAGTCATAAAAACAGCCCTTATAATCATTTACACTCACTCCCTAATCTACAATTCAACATAACAATATGAAAATGCCCCAAATATCATAAATTCATGTGCATGAACATGTGCCCCTTGTGTGTGATTATTATTATTGTAAGTATTCAGATATTCAAACTCCAGCTTCAGATTTAGAGTAGTGTAGAAAGTTCTTAAGAGTAACAAGAACTTTAATGAATATCTAAACCAACCTCTCCATCTTACAAATGAAGAACTGGATCCTAAAGGGGATAAGTGAGAGACAATACAAAATAGACAGTAGGGCTACGATAAGAAATCAAGTATCTTGAGGCAATTTTATAGTTTCCTATTTGGATGAACTGTGCCCATCTCTTCATACGTTTGAAAGCTTTTCTGTCAAAACTGTGAATAAGTAAATTAATTAAAGGAGAACTATGAGTAATCAAATCTTGAGGTTTGCAATTACTTAAATGAAATGGTGGGTCAGTTTATTGCAATATGGTTTTATTATTAAAATAACATTTAATTAAATTAATGGTGTTGCATTAATAATATCACTCCAAAAATGAAAAACAGTTTATATCTCCCTCATTATGTCTCTCTACTGTCAAGTACTGCATGTTGGCTTGTTTATTGTTTACATTCAAAGCTACTTTGGGTTAAGTATGATGTACTAAAATATGAATAATGAAACATCTGGCGATATGAAATGTTAATGTGGTATATCACATTGAATCTAATGGAAACAATTTTGAAATTCCCTATAAATCAACTGGGTAGATGTAAGCCTTTTCAGAGGTAGTATTCAGACTAATTTTCAGGAAATGCTTATGCTCTGAACTCTGTTATTTGGAAAAACATTTGGACTCCAAAAGATTCAGAACTCAACTAACAGGAAAGCCATACAAATATAAGAATAGAATGAAAGATCAGAGAAGCCACATGCAAGTAGTTACAGACCACTTAAGTGAGGAGCAAATATTACAGTGATTCTTAGGAATCACCACTCAGGGATAGATACAAAATTTAAAACTACTCAGCTCAGCACCATGGCTAGGAGGGAAAGGCAGTCAAACATAGGTATATGCAGAGTTTGTAAAACATTTGCAGCTGTATGTGGGCTAGACATCACCAAAGCCATCAAATGATGTGAGACTGGAAATCTGCTATATTGGCATGAACTGTTTGTTCAGTTCAGTTCAGTTACTCAGTCGTGACTGATTCTTTGTGACTGCATGGACTGCAGGGCGACATGCTTCCCTGTCCATCACCAACTCCCAGAGTTTACTCAAACACATGTCCATTGAGTCGGTGATGCCATCCAACCACCTCACCCTTTGTCATCCCCTTCTCCTTCTGCCCTTAATCTTTCTCAGCATCAGGGTCTTTTCAAATGAGTCAGCTCTTCACATCAGGTGGCCAAAGTATTGGAGTTTCAGCTTCAACATCAGTCCTTCCAATGTACATTCAGGACTGATTTCCTTTAGGATGGACTGGTTGGATTTCCTTGCAGTCCAAGGGACTGTCAAGAGTCTTCTCCAACACCACAGTTCAAAAGCATCAATTCTTCAGCACTCAGCTTTCTTTATAGTCCAACTCTAGTTTGTACACTTTGTTAAGCCACAGATAGATATGAAGAGAAGATACACTCAATCTTTGTTAAAGTTCAGCTTATTCTACAAAAACAGCAGATTGGAGAATGCACAATAAGGCAGTGAATTTGCCATTTAGAATGGGGCCAGAGATAGGAAAATGATAATTAGTAAGGGTTGGGAGGGATTGCTCATTAGAAAGTGCAACCAAACCAGGAACCTAGGAGAAGGCTGACTTCTGCTTTGAGCAAACTGCTATCCTGTAGCCTGAAATGCCTAACAAAATTTGAGGTTGCCAAGCAACATTTTATTTTCCTATATACTATTATGAAAATGAATAAAAATACATTTTAAATGTCTTTGAGATTCTAATAATCTCTTCAAATGCTCCAATTACATCTAATGTTAAAAGATTAAAGCAAGAAAGAAACATCATATTGAACTTATACCAGTATATTTTATTTTCCATTTTCCTGCTTGTTCACGAAATGTTAAGAGAATTGATGAAAAAAGCGAGGATAGTTAGGAAGGTGAGAGAGTTTCATGACCAATTGAGCTAACACTAAGTTGGAAACAACAAATTTTATATACCACTTATCATATGCCACACAGTTGTAAGTTCTTTACATATTTACTTATTTAATATTTACAAAACACTTCAGAGGGAAGTAGCATCAGTATTTCCATTTTTCAGATGAGGAAACTGATTCACAGAAACTGAAAAAACCTGTCAAATGAAAAACCTGTCAAAATTAACCTTCACAGCTAATAAGCCTTGAAGTTGTATTTAAACTCAGGTACACTGACTCCAGGTTTCCTTAATGCAGATATTTTCAAAGTTTATAATATGCTAGTATTTATTGTGACTTTCCAAAAGAGGTAGAGAGCACACTATTTTCTAAACTTTTGCAATAATGGAACTTGTTTTTACAGAATATCTATTAAAGACTCAAAAGACACCACTAATCCATAAAATGAAGTTTGAGAAATACTGTTGTAAACATTTTTTTTTAACTTGGATGCATGCTTAACTTCAACTATTTTGACACTATTTCTCTGTTTTTGAAATATATATTTATATAAATATATCGGGAATTTTTACATAGTTATAAATTTAAATTTAGGAGTTTTCAGTTTACATAATGTTAACTACTATCTCAGTTTTCACAGTTTACATACAATTAACTACTATCTCATTGGGTTATACTTGCCCTTGGTGATATCTTTTTAAATTAGAAATGTTCCAGGTTTTTAAGCATAGTCACTGACAATTATTATATTGTTGGTACCTCTCAATAGACCATTTCTTTTTCATGAAAATTTGAGCCGTAAAAATTCTTCAAATGGTACACACAAGTTCTTATAGGTTATACATGTCCCTAGGTACTTTACTTGAGCATTTTTATATAGTATTATAGAGTAGACATGTCAAGATAATTTCTAAGGTCTTGCAGCCCTGACCTCCAATTGGTCTGATTTTCAAACGAGAATTGACACATCCAGCAAATATCATTGTAAGTCTATGGGAGGGTTGCATTAGACATAGATTAATGGTAACAAAACATCTCAAATTTCTGACATTAGGGCAAAGATTAGCTATTCCCAGGAAGCTGGGGACCCAAGACAAGTTGAAGGAGCTCCTTCCACAGCCCTTCCATCCTCAAGTGCAGGATTTTCTCGTATAGACCATCCCACCAAATAAGAAACCAAGCTACTAGTCTATGAAATATAGACTCTCAGATATCAGTCAACTTCCAAAAGCTACAGAAATAATTAAAAGCTAACACTTCATATACCAGAATGACCTTGAAAACTGTTGGAGTAGTCAACTTATTTTACTTTTTATATTTCATTTCATAGATATTCTTGACACTTTAAAAATATATTTGGGTGTCAGCTTCAATAGCTCATATACTAAAATTAGGACAAAACAGAGAAAACTACCATGGCCCCTGCACAAAGATAAAATGTGAATTTGTGGAGTGGTCAATATTTTTGGTGATAGTTGCACAACAGTGTGACTGTACTAAATGCCACTGAATAGTAGTCATAAAATTGTTAAAATTGTAGACTTTATACCATGTATATTTTATCAGAGGAAGAGAAAACATAATTGGTCAAGTTAGTGACCTCTTACAAATTAAAAACAGATTAACATGGATGTAAAAGAAGAAAAAAAATTATTAACTTCTGGGATACTGCAAAATTTGTGATTATTTTCTCCCATAGTTGCTCAAAGAAAGAATTTAAGTTTTGTGTTATACATGTTGCTGTTTGTTGTTCAGCTGCTCAGTCATGTCCGGCACTTTATGATCCTATGGACTGCACCACAACAGGCTTCCCTGTCCTTCAACAACTCCAGGGCTTGCTCAAACTCATGTCCATTGAGTCGGTGATGCCATAAAAACATCTCATCTTCTGCCATCCCCCATCTCCTCCTGCCTTCAATCTTTCCCAGCAACACAGTCTTTTCTAATGAGTCAGCTCTTTGCATCAAGTGGACAAAGTATTGGAGCTTCAGCTTCAACATCAGTACTTTCAGCGAATATTCAGGACTGATTTTCTTTAGGATTGACTGGTTTGATCTTGCACTCCAAGAGACTCTCGAGAGTCTTCTTCAACAACACAGTTTGAAAGCATCAATTCTTCAGGGCTTAGCCTTCTATATCGTCCAATTCTGACATCCATATATAACTACCAGAAAAAACATACCTTTGACTAGATGAACTTTTGTCAGTAAAGCAATGTCTCTGCTTTTCAATATGCTGTTTAGGTTTGCCATAGCTTTTCTTCAAAGGAGCAAGTTGTTTTAATTTCATGGCTGCAGTCACCATCTGCAGTGATTCTGGAGCCCAAGAAAATAAAGTCTGTCACTGATTGATCTATTTGCCATGAAGTGATGGGACCAGATGCCATGATCTTAGTTTTATGAATGTTGAGTTTTAAGCCAGCTGTTTCAATCTCCTCTTTCACCTTCACCTTCATTAAGAGGCTCTTTAGTTCCCCTTCACTTTCTGCCATAAGGGTGGTGTCATCTTCATATCTGAGGTTTCTGATATTTCTTCTGGAAATCTTGAATCCAGCATGTGATCCACCCAGTCCAGCATTTCTCATGATGTACTCTATGTAGGTTAAATAAGCAGGGTGACAATATACAGCCTTGACATACTTCTTTCCCAATTTTGAACAAGTCCATTTCTCCATGTCCAGTTCTAACTGTTGCTTCTTGACCTGCATATAAATTTCTCGGGAGGCAGGTAAGGTGGTCTGGCATTCCCATCTCTTGAAGAATTTCCAACAGTTTCTTGTGATCCACACAGTCAAAGGCTTTAAGTAGTCAATGGAGAAGAAGTAAATGTTTTTCTGGAATTATCTTGCTTTTTCTGTGATCCAACGGATGTTGGCAATTTGATTTCCAGTTCCTCTGCCTTTTCTAAATTCAACTAGTACATATGGAAGTTCTCAGTTCACGTATTGTTGAAGCCTCACTTGGAGAATTTTCAGCATTGCTTTGCTGGCATGTGAAATAAGTGCAATTGTACAGTAGTATGAACATTCTTTGGCATTGCCTTTCTTTGGGATTGTAAGGAAAACTGACCTTCCCAGTCCTATGGCAACTGCTGAGTATTCTAAATTTGCTGGCATACTGAGTGCAACACTTTCACAGCATCATCTTTCAGGAATTGAAATATCTCTACTGGAATTCCATCACCTCCACTAGCTTTGTTCATAGTGATGCTTCCTAAGACCCAGTTGACTACACACTCCAGGATGTCTGGCTCTAGGTGAGTGATCACACCATCAAGGTTATCTGGGTCATTAAGACCTTTTTTGCACAGTTCTTTGGATTCTTGCCCTCTCTTCTATCTTCTGCTTTTGTTAGGACCATACCGTTTCTGTCCTTTATTGTGCCCATCTTTGCATGAAATGCTCCCTTGGTATCTCTAGTTTTCTTGAAGCAATCATTAGTCTTTCCCATTCTATTGTTTTCGTCTATTTCTTTGATTACTGAGAAAGGCTTTCTTATCTCTCCTTGTTATTCTTTGGAACTCTGCATTCAAATAGGTATATCTTTCCTCTTCCCCTTTGTCTTTCACCTCTTTTCTTTTCTCAGCTATTTGTAATGCCTCCTCAGACAACCATTTTGCCTCTTTGCATTTCTTTTTCTTGGGGATGGTTTTGATCACCGCCTCTTGTACAATGTTACAAACTTCCATCCATTGTTATTCATGCACTCTCTATATCAGAACTTGAATCTATTTGTCACTTTCACTGTATATCATTGGGGATTTTATTTAAGTCAGAACTGAATGGCCCAGTGGTTTTCCCTACTTTCTTCAAATTTGAGTCTGAATTTTGCAATATGGAGTTCATGATCTGAGCCACAGTCATGCATGTTAGGCAAAATTAACTTCAATTTTAAAACGTCCTTTACTCTAACAATGGTGCCAGCAAGAATATATACAATATAACACATAGCCATTTTAATTTTAATTTACAGAAACATGCAGCCACACACGAGTCATATTCCTAGAAGAAAGCTAAAAAAAATAGTGATTCATTAATTAAATTTACTTTTAATTTGCAAATCAATAATAACAGTAATCAATCAAAGTGCAACATGCATTTAAATGATTTGGTACTGCACTGCAGCAGGTATCACCAATTAATAGAAAGGAGAGAGCATTAACAGAATTAATGGGAGAGAAAGAGAAACCAACCTAGCCAAGTTCAAATTTATAACAAAAATCAAGTTTCCCTTAAGATAGCTTCCATAGTAAAAGGAAATTCAATTTACTAAATGTATTTTTGAAATGTGGATTTCAGGAACTCAGAATGTGTTTAGGAGAGATAGACTTATCACTGAGGATATTAATATGAAAAAGTGATCAGTGGTTATTATGTAATTTCATTTTCTCTACTTGGTTTGTTCTGCTCACTGTAACTATAAGACTTTTCTTCCTGCTGCATTTTGGAAAGCTATTTTTGCCTGTGTGAAAAACCAGCAACATGCTTAAGAGTTAGATAAAGTAAAATATTTTATGTCTAGAAGGCAAATTCAAGAGGAAAACTTCCTATCCATTTTCCTTTAGAAATAGAAGAAATGGGAATTTAGCCTCAAACAAAAATGTAACTTTGTCTAACATTGAGCTGAAGTGCTAACTCCTGTGTAGCAGCTAATGAAAACTCAAATGTATTTTGTGTTCATTAAAAGGTATCAAATTGCTACTACAAGAATATTGTTGTTTAGACACTAAGTCATGTCTGACTCTTTTGTGATACAGACTCATTCACTGTTGCTAACCAGCCTTTTCTGTCCTGGGATTTCCTAGGCAAGAATACTAAAGTAGGTTGACTTTTCCTAATCTAGGGGATCTTCCTGACCCAGGGATTGAAACAGTGTCTCCCACATTAACAGGTAGATTATTTATCACTGAGCCAGCAGAGAAAATGAACATTTACATCTTAGGAACCAGTGAATTAAAATGGATGGGAATTGGGTGAATTTAATTCAGATGACCATATCTACTGCTGTGGGCAAGAATCCCTTAGAAGAAATGGAGTAGCCCTCATAGTCAACAAAGAGTCTGAAATGCAGTACTTGGTTGCAATCTAAAAATGATAGAATAATTTCAGTTCCTTTCCAAGGCAAACCATTCAACATGACAGTAATCCAAGTCTATGCCCCAACCACTACTGTCAAAGAAGCTGACACTGAATGGTTCTCTGAAGACCTACAAGACCTTCTAGAACTAACACCAAAAAAGGATGTCATTTACATCATATGGGATTGGACTGAAAAGGTAGGAAGTCAAGAGATATCTGGAAAAGAGGTAAGTTTGTCCTTGGATTACAAGATGAAGCAAGCCAAAAGGTAACAGGGTTTTATCAAGAGAACACTAATCACAGCAAACACCCTCATCCAACAACACAATAGACCACTCTACACATGGACATCACCAGAAGGTCAGCACTGAAATCAGATTGACTATATTGTTTGCAGCTAAAGATGGAAAAGCTCTATATTGTCAGTTAAAACAAGACCTGGAGTTGACTATGCAAAGACCATGAGCTCCTTATTGTAAAATTCAGGCCTAAATTGAATAAAGTAGGGAGAACCACTGGGCCATTCATGCATTACCTAAACCAAATCCCTTATGATTACACAGTGGAGGTGATGAATAGATTCAAGGGATTAGGTCTGATAGACAGAGTGCCTGAAGAACTATGGACAGAAGTTCCTAACATTCTACAGGAGGCAGTGATGAAAACCATTCCAAAGAAAAAGAAATGTAAGAAGGCAAAATGATTGTCTGAAGAGCCTTTACAAATAGCTGAGGAAAGAAGAGAAGTGAAAGACAAGGGAGAAATGGAAACATATACTCAACTGAATGCAGAGTTCCAGAGAATAGCAAGGAGAGATAAGAAGGCCTTCTTAAATGAACAATGCTAAGAAATAGAGGAAAATAATAGAGTGAGAAAAACTAGAGATCTCTTCAAGAAAATTAGAGATATCTTGGGAACATTTCATGCAAGGATGGGCATGATAAAGGACAAAACAGTAAGGATCTAACAGAAGTAGAAGAGATTAAGAAGAGGTGGCAAGAATACACAGAAGATCTATACCAAAAAAAAAAAAAAAAAAGTCTCAGTGACCTGGATAAACACAATCGTGTGGTCACTCACCTAGAGCTGGACACCCTGGAGTGTGAAGTTAAGTGGGCCTTAGGAGTTATTACTATGAACAAAGATAATGGAGGTGATGGAAGCCCAGTAGTGCTATTTAAAAGCCTAAATGATGATGCTGTTAACATGCTGTACTCAATATGTCAGCAAACTTAGAAAATTTAGCAGTGGCCATAGGACTGGAAAAGGTCAGTTTTCATTCCAATCTCAAAGAAACACAATGTCAAAGAATGTTGAAACTACCATACAGTTGTGCTCATTTCACACACTAGCAAGGTTTTTCTCAAATTCCTTCAAGCTAGGCTTCAGCACTATGTGAACCAAGAATTTCCAGATGTACACGCTGGGTTTTCTAGAGGCAGAGGAATCAGATCAAACTGCCAACATTCATTTGATCATGGAGAATGTAAGGGAGCTCCAGTAAAACCTGTACTTCTGTTTCAGTGACTACGCTAAAGCTTTTGACTGTGTGGATCACAACAAACTCTGGTAAATTCTTAATGAGATGGGAACACCAGACCACCTTGCCTGTCTGCTGAGAAACCTGTATGTGGGTCAAGAAGCAACAGTTAGAACTAGACATGGAACAATGGAGTGGATCCAAATTGGGAAAGGAGTATGACAAGGCTGTATATTGTCAGCCATATGTAACCCTGCTTATTTAACAGATTACAGAGTACAATCTGTGAAATGCCAGTCTGGATGAATCACAAGCTGGAATCAAGATTGCCTGGAGAAATATCAACAACCTCAGATATGCAGATGATACAACTCTAATGGCAGAAATTAATGAGGAAGTAAAGAGACACTTGGTCAGAGTGAAAGAGGACAGTGAAAAAGCTGGCTTGAAACTCAACATTCAAAAAATTAAGATCACAGCATTCAGTCCCACCATTTTGTGGCAAATAGAAGCAGAAAAACTGAAGTAGTGACAGATTTTATTTTCTTGGGCTCCAAATTCATTGAGGAAGTTAACTGTAGCCATGAAATTAAAAGACAGTTGCTCCTTGGAAGGAAAGCTATGACAAACCTAGACAGCATATTAAAAAGCAGAGAAATCACTTTGGAGACAGTCTGTATAGTCAAAGTTACATTCTTTCCAGTAGTCATGGTAGGTAGGAAGATAGGCATGGACAAGGAGGGGGCCTAGCTGAAAAGGATGCAAACTGATCTCTAAACCCCACCTGACACACCCTGCAGAGCTCACAGATAGACTACAAAAATAACCAGAGACTTTTCCAACTCCTGCACATGCACCCTAGGCACACACTGGATACAAACTAACCACTGGGGCTTCCCCAACTTTGGCACATGCACACTTGATGTATAGCTGTGTCCTCAAGTAACCTTATGCAGCTAGAATAAAGCTTTGTAAATATTCTGTACATACATACACCTGATTATAACAGACTGAATTATGGGGAAGACCTGTGCAATAGAGCCTATTGCTATGTAACTTGCAACTGTCAATCAAAACTCTCAGTCCACGCCCATCTAGATGGATATGCAAAGGCCTTATTTTGCATGTGCCTAGATATGCCCCTTTCTCTGATTAGCCTTGAGTGTATGACTATTTGCATTTTGCACAGGGCAGAAACAAGAGAATGAGACCGGGCATATAAAAAGGGAAGCCAAGAAGCATTGTGACCACTCCTTCAGGGTCAGCCCACTCCCACATCTTGGGAATGTACTATCTGCTGTCTGTTTAATAAAAGATCTGTCTGCTTGAGCTGTAACTGAGCTGTAAACCAGTTTGTTGTTTTAGATCCTTGCTAAGAGGAGACAGGATCAGATAAATCTTGCCTGCTTGAGCTGTAATTAGTCTATTGTTCCAAATCTTAGTTACAATGAGATAAGAACTGAGTGAGAGAAATAAACAAACCTGACGGTGGGGTACAGATTTGAAAGTTGGACCATAAAGAAGGCTGAATACTGAATAATTGATTTTTCCAATTGTGCTTCTGGAGAAGACTCCTGAATGTCCCTTGGACTACACAGAGATCAAACCAGTCAATCTTAAAGAAAATCAACCCTGCATGTTCACTGGAAGGACTGATGCTGAAGCTGAAGCTCCAATACTTTGGCCATCCCAATGCGAAGAGCCAACTCATTGGAAAAGACCCTGATGCTGAGAAAGATTGAAGATAAAAGGAGAAGAGGACAGCAGAGGATGAGATGGTTAGATAGTATCACCAACTCAATGGACATGAATTTGAGTAGACTTTGGGAGATAGTGGATGGCAGAGGAGCCTGGCACATACAGTCCATGGGGTTGCAGTCTGACACGACTTAGCAATTCAACAACAACAATGAAAATAT
The DNA here is from genome assembly GCF_055505025.1 of Bos grunniens. Classification (NCBI taxonomy): domain Eukaryota; kingdom Metazoa; phylum Chordata; class Mammalia; order Artiodactyla; family Bovidae; genus Bos; species Bos grunniens. The sequence goes on along the minus strand of NC_141194.1, from coordinate 77,709,566 downwards.
TAAACTTGATTCCAAATCACCTTCTGTAAAGGTAATTGGTTTCCAAAAGATGACTGCCACTCATGGCTTGTAAGTAGATGGTTTTCACTTGTATATGCCATAAGTGCCAGAGAATCAGGTGTGCAATACATTCTCCAATCTTCTATACAGTAGTCCTCAAACATTGCCATGTTCTGTTGCCCAGAGAGCTACTACAATGATTCTGTTATCTGTGTTTAACAGTGGTTGGTTAAAAAAAAAAAAAACAAACCTCTTTATGATAATCTGCATATTTATAATAGTCAAGATGTAACATATAACATCAAGAAAGACCTGAGAAAATTGCAAGGAGAATGTTCCTCTCATGTGAAAAATTATGTCCCAAATCATGATTTTAAAAATACTGCATGAGGAATCTGAAGGGATGCATGTTAAAATTGGACTTTTCTATAACTAGTTATATGCCTATATTACCCTCTTTCAGAATCAATATTCTTGTCTTAAAAATTAGGTTCATGGAAGCAGCCATGTTGTCCTTCAATAGGTAAATGGAAAAAATAAAATGTGGTACATCCAGGCAATGGAATATTAGTTAGTGCTACAAACAAATGAGTTAGCAAGTCATGAAAAGACATGAAGGAACTTTAATACATATTACTAAGTGAAAGAAACCAGTCTGAGAAGCCTACATACTATGTGATTCCAACTATATGGCATTCTGAAAAAGGACAAATCACTGAAATAATGCAAAGATAAGTGGTTGTCAGGGATGAGGATGGGGACAAATAGGAAGATCATGGCATTTTTAGGGCAATGAAAATACTGTGTAATATCATAATGGTGCATGTATGTCATTCATTTGCCCAAAACAACAGAATGCACAGTACCAAGAATGAACTCTAAGGTAAAGTATAGACTTCAGATTATAATGATGTAGGTTTATCCTTAGTAATGAATGTACCATTCTGCTGAGTTATATTGATAATAGGAGAGTCTGTTTTTGTGAGGATGTAGGGGAGAAATCAGGATAGTATAGAGTATACAGGAAATCTCTATACTTTTCTCTCAAATTTAAACCTAAATCTGGTCTAAAAATATTGTCTTTAAAAATATGAGATTCACGTGTTCCCAATCCTGAACCCCCCTCCCACCTCCCTCTCCATACCATCCCTCTGGGTCATCCCAGTGCACCAGCCCCAAGCATCCTGTATCCTGCATCAAACCTGGATTGGCGATTCAGTGCATTAACTTTCAATGAGTCTACATGGAAAAATTACTTCCAAGATAGTCATTTATTGAGTTGTTATGTATTCATTTTTTAAAATTTATTTATTTTTAATTGAAGGATAATTGCTTTACAGTACTGTGTTGATTTCTACCAAACATCAACATGAATCAGCCATAGGTTTGCCTATGTCCCCTCCCACTTGAACATCCCTCCCACACCCCTCCCCATTGTACCCCTCTAGGTTGTTACCAAGCCCTGGTTTGAGTTCCCTGAGTCACACAGCAAATTTTCATTGGCTATCTATTTTACATATGGTAATGTATGCTTTTATATATATATATATATATATATATATATATATATATATACACACACATATATATAAAATATGTTATATACATTGTGTATATATAATTATAATTATATGTTAATCATGTTGCTCCTATATAGGCTGCAATCTCTTTACTTGAAGAAATTATGTATTATTATTTTCTATATTATTCTTAACTTTCTTACATTCCTTGGTGCTTGACATAGTAGTGGGTATTTGGTAAGTAAGTAAGTAAGTAAGGAGGCTTCCCTGGTGGCTCAGATGGTAAAGCATCTGCCTGCAGTGCAGGAGACCCAGGTTTGATTCCCTGGGTTTGGACGATCCCCTGGAGAAGGAAATGGCAACCCACTCCAGTACTGTTGCCTGGAAAATTCCATGGACTGAGAGGCTCCTCAGAGCCTGGTAGGCTACAGTCCATGGGTTCGCAAAGAGTTGGACAGGTACTTGGTAGTGCCTAGTAAACGACTGCAGAATAATCAAATGTATATTTGAAGGGACAGGGCCAGGAGGCAGGAAAAGGTCTAATTTAGTTGCTGTACAATAGTAATTTTGCATGATTCTTTAGTAGGTCTATTTTCCACTGTTTCCACAATCACATTCTGCCTGACCCTCCCGCCAAGACATGATAACAAACATGAGAAATGGGGAAAGAGATGGTTCACTCAAATACAAACTGCCAATAGTTCTGTTTTGTTTTACTTTTGCTGTCTGATGATGCCATTCTTTATCGTTAGCTTATGCTTATGCTTACTGAAGCAGTATATGTCAAGCATCTGTTTTAGAAGGCAAAGCAATATGTAATATTAACCATAATTATGTCAAAAAATTGCAATAGAATTAGTTTTATTTGAAATTTAAGAAGCACATGAAGTTAACCATAGGTATACTGATCGAAATGCATGAATAAATTTATGGTCACATCTCAGAGGCTTCCATCTGTATAATATTAAATAAATGTGAATGCTAATTCTTTTAAACATAAAATTTTAAAGAGATTAATTATAAAACTCTGAAGGTATATAGACAAAGGGAAAAAGTCTAAATTATATCCACTATGATAATAATAATATTCAATTATATGTATATTTTCCTAGATGTTTTTAGATAGATAGGTAACTATGTCTCTATTGGCTATCAGAATGTGTAATTACTTGAGGTTACCTGAAACAACCAACAACGACATGAACATTTGTCATATGAGTTACAAGGGAGAGTAAATAAGTACCATGAGAACCTGGCTCTTATTCTGGAATCTTAAAAGACACAAGGTATCTGGCAAGATTATTTTTCAAAGCTTACATTATTTTGCCTCATAAAATGCAGTGTGATAACTCAGACTTCTGTCACTTTTGAAACATATCAGTCCATTACATTTTTACCAACCAAGAATAATAAGAAATTTTGGTATTATTATTTCCACATTAAAACTCCACTAAATTTTTAAGACCAGGAAAACCTGGCTATCGGAGTGTTGACATGGACAAGGATTCTTTTACATCATATGACATTTTACTTTAAATAGAGCTACCTTCTAGGAACAATATCATTGTCAGGAAGGGCAAGATTTAGAAAATTGTGAGATATTGCCACTCAACACTAAAAATATATCCAATGAACATGATTTTCCCCTAAAATTTCTGTGTAGAATATTTTCCTCAGTTGAGTCATTATAAAACATGTTTGAACTACAAACATCCAGTATTTCATTATAGCCCAGTAGAATAAAGAGTTACAAAGGATAATTCTGACTCCTATCCATCTTGCTCAAAAGCATTATTATCTGATTGTATACAAGTTAGTGCTTGGGTGGCAGAAAAATAAATGGAAATTAAATAATTAGGCCAGATCATTAATAGTGGACACACACATACACACACAAGCATATACATGCAATAAAAATGATTTGACATGGAATTGGGGGCTAATGAATGATTTATAAGGTGGCAAATTCTTTCTGGTTTCCTGAATTCTGTCATACAACAAATTAACAACAAATTCAGAAAGAGATACAAACCATTATTTTATACTTCAACCAATAACTTTAGGTTACTAAAGGGGCACACAAACTCAAATGTATCAAATTAAATAGAAGTCATAAGGAAATTTATCTCCTTCCTAAACTTTTTTCCAGTCAGAATTTGAAATATTTTTGGTAATAATATATCTGACCTCAAAACTGCTATAGCTAGAGATAAACAAACACACAGCTGGGCGATAGATGATGACAGAATTGTCTAGCAAAATGTTAGGAACACTATATCATCTTGATGATGAGACAGGGAGCTCCATCTTTTGGGGACGTGTGAATTTCCACAGCTTTTGTTCCTGTGAATAAGATACTATGTCTAGAACCAATAAATAAGAACAGAAACATCATCCCAGATTCCAGTTCTCTAAACTATGTTCTATTTATTCCCTTTCAGTTCAATTTATTTGTTCCTTTTTCTTTGTTATCCTCCTATATCTTTGATATGGATGGAAGACTTTGTTTCCATACTGTAGTAATTTGTAGAAACAGAGTGGCCTAAATCATGGCTTTCTCTAGTATCATTTCAATGTGATCTGTACCACCACTTTGTACCATCATTCTTTAGTGATGCCAGTAACAAAGCCCCTTCAACTCTTCCAAGTTAAACATCTTTTAACAAGTTATTACTCTCTATTTAAAAAAAAAATAAGAAAAAGAATCTTAGTTTAGTTACATGTACTATATATATATTTACAATTGCCATGCATCTAAGAAAGACTGACACATTAAAAAAAAAAAAAAAGTTTCCTCTGGCTGGTTGCAATTGAATTGAAGGCATAAAAATTCTAAAATGTTTGGTATAAAATAATCAGATATTTTAGTTAGAATTTCTGCTACCCAAACTTTCAAACGCACCAGAGTTTAAACAGCATTACTACAAACTCATACATTATGAATCTAAAAGGGGTATTTTGAGTCCATAAAATTAACTAAGAATTTCACAACTCACATTTTTATAGTTCTATATTCCTTCTCAGCCTGACTACCTAAAGAACTTCCTAAGTGATACCCAAGCCCCTAATTCTTCCCCCGCAGTACATCCAATACTTATTTCTCAGTAATATTTTAATAGCATTATAGTCACATTCCTCACTCACACCAAAAATGTTTAGAAGTTCACTATTGCCTATAGAATAAAGTCCAGAACTGGTAGTTACAACTTCCCACAGTGTGTTCCCACCCATCTCTACAGGTAAAGCTCTACTTTTTTCCATTATGTACCACATATTATAATCAGACTGAACACTCTGTTGCCCGTACAAACTCAGTACTAGCTCATCTTCACATCTTTGTAGATTATATCTTTTCTCTGGAATGCTTTTATTCCTGTCTTGACAACTGCAGCCTAAACAATCTTTAAAGCACAATTTAATGCCATCAACTCCAAAAAGCTTTAATTCCTACTACTGGAAATCTCTTCTTTGTAGGTTTCCACAGTACTTTACACAGACACATTCATATGAACATACTTATTACTTTCTGGCCTATTATGAGTATGTCTATAAGTAGCCCTCATTTTCCCACCTAAAATGAAGGTTGTGATGTTTTAGTTTTGTAATCATAGCAGGATACAGAATGCTGTCTTGCAGTAGGCAGTACTTGATAAATACGTGTTTAATGAATTTACCATTCCATAGAAAGAGGTTTATTAAAAGCATTATAAAGACCTTTTATACTCAGAATGTAGTCATATAGATGGGTAAACAGTACCCACATACACATATATGTATACTGACCTCAAACACCACTTTTTTCTATTTAACTCAGCTAATCACTATGTATTCTCATGTCTCTTTTTTCTTTTACATATCATGGAAATTTCCCTATAATTTACTTAAAATATGAAAGAAAGAATGAAAAATATATAATGCTTCCTAGTGGTTTTAAGATATATTTTAAACGAAGATTTTACTAAAAAATATCTATGGAGAAAAATTGTTTTCCCTTGACTAGTCATGGAGTAGCTATGACTAGTCAGGAGGAAATTACATTACAAATGAACAGCTATTTGTTATCAAATTACAAGGCATCTTCATCAAAGGACCTAAAAAGGGCAGCAAACTGACCAGTTAACATGCTTCCACTGACCTGGGGGGATTTTTTCCTGTTAATAGCTTCTTAAAAATGCTTCCTTTTGGTTCTTGTCTCTGACACAAAAATGATTGTCCCATTTAACCAGTCTTCTATCACGTCTATCAGAGAATCCTATTTACTCACATACTACTGGAACATTAAACACAATAGAGTGATTCTTTCCAGAAGAAAAATTTAAAGATTGACATTTTTTTTTACCCTAAAAGGGGGTTGAGATCAAAAGCTAACTTTAATAGATGTTTGACTAAGGTCATACTCCCAGGAAATGGAACACTGAAGATGAAAGAAAAGAAATAGATTTTGTTTTTGATATCAGTCAAATCCATTTGGCATTGTTTAACTTTTATATGATACTTCAGTTTTAGGCGATATCATGACTGAAATGAATTAGCTTTTTTCTTGAGGCTTTAATAGCTCGGTATTACTTTGACATTTAGCAAAGTTTAGTAAAACAGATTCCTGCTTTTTTTAGCTGGTAATACAATGATAGTTGCAAATATATTTTCTTCATCTACAAGTGCCACTATCATATGATAAACGTGATATATCTTCAAAAATGTAACAGAGAGCTCAAAATCCAAAATTTTCCTATGAAATACTCTTCAAAGAAAAGCATCATTCATTGAAGCCACCACAAATTTTTAAATAGTAAAAGATATTCTTATTTTTGAGTACACTTGATTGTACATTTTCCAGAACTGGAAGGGGTTTATTGTTACTTTGTAGCTCATCATTGGATAATGCCAATGTAAAAGAAAAAAACAAAAGCTATTACTGAACACCCACTACTATACGTCAAGCACCATTTAGGAACATTATATGCATTATCTTATGTAATCTTCAAAACAACTCTGTGGAAATGAAAGGACTATTACACTAATAATAAAAATGAGAAAAGTGAGAGTGAAATAAACTGATTAGATTTGTCAGATCATATAGTGAATAAGTGATAAGGCATAATTTTGAATCAAGCTTTATCTAACTCCAAAATTCTATTATTTCCATTCTGCTCTTTAACATTGATGGTACAGTGGTAAAGATAGCTGCCTTCCATTCTGCTTTTTAACTATTAAAATAATAAAACAAAAATTTATTTCTCTTAGTTCTATGAATTAAGTGAATTAAAACTACACCGTATATATGTATATAAAATATGGGACATTATTTGAGATGTGTGGAAGAGTTATACTGTTTATCAAGCACTTGTCAAAATAATCCATGCCCCTGCAAATTTACTTTTGTCAAAGGCTTACAGATTATCACCCTTAAAGTTTAGGATATTGTGTTTTATTTAATTATTCTAGTAATTTTCTCAATGTGCCACTTCTCTTTAGCAGGTGCAAGCTGTCTATAAATACCTACATGTCATAATGCTTAAAAAAAAAAAAAGAAAAGAGGTTTCTAGGTGACAGCTTCCCATAATCTATCAGAAGACTTTATTCAGTGGATATTTTTTTACAAAAAGGATCACCACAAAGATAAGTTACTGTAAAGAGGAGCTTGAGTTGCCAAATTAATAGATTAGCAAATGATTTTAGAAGGGGAAACAAAAGTCAAATGATATATCATATACAATAGCCTCTTTTTAACAGATTTTAAACTTCTGAACTTTATTAAAAGAGAGACCCACAGTTCCTACGTCACACTAACCTCAAAAATGGTAGATGTCAATCAAAAAAGTTAAGGACTCTCTGTACTGAAAATTGACAGCTACCCAGAATTGGAGGTCCCTGCAAATCTACTTGTCTTTGAAAAACATAGTGGATTAAGATATTCTCTTTTCTCTCCCTTCTTTTATTTACTTTGCTTGTCAAAAATAATTCAGTGCCATTTTTTCCTCTCCTGACTGTCCCCACTCCTCACTCCTCTACCCTAGCACTTTCATAGGCCGTCTCAATCACAAATCAGAAGGCACAGTGGAGAAATAACAAAAGAGTTTTCTGACTCTTCTCTGGAACAAATTGAAATTTAAACATCTTAAGGATACAAGGCTCAAATTAAAATACTTTTGAAACTCAGATATTACAATGTTTGGCATTCCATTTTCAAAAGAAAAACAGTCTAATAGGTCAAGGAATCACTGAGGGTTTTTTCCCCACTCTTCAAGGTGAATAAACTCTAGTAGAGGGAAGGATGTAAAAGACAGAAAGCATACCATTAACATTTATTGGTTATCTTCTCTGGTGCCTTTTTTATGAGAATGATGGTGAGTCAGCTGGGAAAGGCTGCTATCCATGTTGCCCATGGAGAAGGAAGAATTATTCTCCATATTTCAAAACAATTAGCCAGCTCTAATTCAGAAAGTGACAGGGAGCCAAGCACAAGTGACAGTCTCAGCAGTTACTTGATTGATGAGAAGAGGCCATTCAACTTCATATCCTTTGTCTATGTACAAATTTAAAGGTAACTAGATTTTCCATTTTAAAAGTTATGACCATAAAGGAACAGTTAACAGTTGACTGGAATGATTTTATCTTTAGTGCCAAATGGTGGAGGTGGGACAAGGGGAAATGAAATATATCAATCAATAAAGATCTGAATAAAGCTAAATTCAACCACTTTAATTCTATGGATATTTGACTGAATAAGCCTGAAAAATTATCTTTCAAATAATCATTGCTATGTTTCCCTTATCAGAGTTAAAATTTGCAACCTACATAAAGCAGTCACTGAGTAAAAAACAAACAAACAAACAAAAACTGCTTTTTGTTGCAATTTTTTTCAATAAAAAAACTAGTCATTTGAAGACTCAGTAAATACATATATCAAAGACTAAAATAAGTTGATTTGTATTTAAAATTATTCTTAATGTTAAAATTACGATAACAATTGTGACTAGTAAAAGTCTTTTATCTTTAGACTGACATATAATTGAAATATTTGATATTTCAGCTGCTACGGCCTTAACAAATCAGAACCATTTCTCCTCACATCTACCTTTCAATAGCATTACAATATTTTTGTTTGTAATGAATTGATATTATAAGTATTTAATGCATGCCTACATTAGCAGACCCCTAAGTATTTTCATTTTTAAATGTGATCAAACTATCAAATTGATTTTAAATGCAACATGTCATGGTACAATGACTAAGGCAAAATAGTGTATTATCAGCCCAAGCACAACAGATTCATATCCATCTTGCTCGAAAGCATTATTATATATCTATATATGAGTTAGTGCTTGGGTAACAGAAAATAATTTGAAATTAATAATTAGGCCAGATCATTAATAGAGATGTGCACGTGCACGCACACACACACACACACAATCTCTCTCTTCATCCAGCAATTCACTTACACAGTTCCTGTGGGGAAAAGATGATAGGTAGGTATTACACAGCACCTGAAATCCTGAGAACCATGGTTTCTTTAATAGCAATGCCAGTCAGGATCTGTGACTAAAGAAATCCTGTGTTTATTGTTAATTCCACAGAGAGCATAGGATACTTTTCAAAACAGTTTCTTCCTAATAGGTAGATAATCTTGAAGTCAATAAGTTGATGCATTTCACTGGTATTTAGGACATTATATTAAAACAATTTCCCCCATATCCTCCCTTATCACTGCTAATTTCAGTAAAAATAAATTCACACAGAATATTTGCCTGGGGATGCTTTTCTGGTTTCCAGTAATATTTGATTAATGTATAGAAAATAAAATAGGACATAGTTCAATTGTTCAAGTCTAAATCATAGATATTCAAATACAACAGATGTTGCCTTTGAAAAGGAAATTTTTACATAAAATTATTTTATGCTTTAATGTAATAGGGTTCCTAAAAGACTTATTCAAACAGATACTTGACTATTACATTTTCTCTTCTTTAAAAAAAAAAAAAAAAAACTAAAATATCTCTAAAAAGATCCTAGTTATACTTGAAGATCAAGTTTCTTTCCCAGCATTAACAGTAATTTTCCAGCTGAAATAAATTCATTTTAGACTATCAAGTGTATTTTCATGTGCTCAGTTGCTCAGTCATGTTATCATGGCAGCTCAATGGACTGTGGTCTGCCAGGCTCTTCTGTCCATGGAATTTTCCAGGCAAGAATACTGGAGTGGGTTGCCATTCCCTCCTCCAGAGGGTCTTCCTGACCATGGGATCAAACCTGTGTCTCTCGAGTCTCCTGCATAGGCAGATGGATTCTTTACTACTAGCACCACCTGGGAAGCCCACAGGAAAAAAAAAAAAAAACTGATATACATAGCTGAATTATATGGGAGAAATAAATGACAGAAAGAACAAGATTAAAAAGTTAGAACCGAACCTATGTAAACATGAACGACAATTCTGTGCACACTAAAAATGAGCAAATAGGGACTTCTCTGGTGGTCCAGTGGCTAAGACTCCACACTCCCAATTCAGGGGCTCTGGGTTTGATCCTGGGTCAAGGAATTAGATACCACATGCTGCAACTAAAGATCATGCACACTGCAACTATGACTCAGTGCAGCAAAAATAAATAAACAAACAAAAAAAAAAAAAAGCTAAGGGGAACTTCAAAAAAATGAGCAAATAGATGTAGGTAGAACATGGCAGGTAAGCCAATTCTACTGTGAAATTCCACGTGCATGTGCTCAGTTGTTTCTGTCATGCACAATTCTTTGTCACCCTGTGGACTGTAGCCTGCTTGGCTCCTCTATCCATGGGATCTTCCAAGCAAAAATACTGGAGTGGGTTGCCATCCCCTCCTCTAGGGGATCTTTCCAACTCAGGGATTGAACCTGTGCCCCCTGTGTCTCTTGCATTGCAGGCGATTGTTTACTGCTGAGCCAACGGGGAAGCCCAAACTTTCATGCAGCTTATATAAATGAGTGTATGTATGTGTGTGTGTATATATATATATATATATATACTAGAAAATTTCTACAGAGTAATCCAATTTAAGCTTACCACATTTCAACAGGTATATATATTATGCACTGTATAAGATATATGTATCCATTTTATCTCTTAAAATATTAAATATAAAAGAGAAAAACAATCAAAAGCAAACACAGAAAAGTCTTTGTAAAATAGTGACACTTTATGGCATTTTTCTTTTTTATTTATGATTAACAAAATATAATAGTACATTTTTCACTAAACCAACAAATACCAAAATAATATTTGTTAAACTCATAAAATGTTTCTGGCAATATGATATTTTTTAAAGATACACTGTCTAGAGGTGGTCCTAAGATGGCAGAGGAATAGGACGGGAAGACCACTTTCTCCCCCACAAATTCATCAAAAGAACATTTAAACGCTGAGTAAATTCCACAAGACAACTTCTGAATGCTGGCAGAGGACACCAGACACCCAGAAAAGCAGCCCATTGTCTTGGAAAGGAAGTAAGAAAAAATATAAAGGATAAAAAAAGAGACAAAAGAGGTAGAGATGGAGCTCCGTCCAGGGAAGGGAGTCTTAAAAAGGGAGAAGTTTCCAAACACCAAGAAACACTCTCACTGCTGAGTCTTGTGAGCCTTCGAACCACAGAGGGCAACATAACTGGGAGGCAAAATAAATAAATAATTAAACCCCACAGATTACATGCCCAACGGTAACTCCCCCAGTGGAGAGCAGCACACATGCCTGCAACCGCCACTAGCAAGTGGGGGCTGGGCAGGGAGGCACGGGCTGCATTGCTTAGAGTAAGGACCGGGCCTGAATGCCCCGAGGGCAATCTGAGGGAACTAACTTGGGCTAGCAAACCAGACTGTGGGATAGCTATCATGCAAAAAGCCCTAACCTAAGACACTGCCAGGCCCGCTGACAGAACAAATGACTGAACAGAGATAGCTGGCTGCAGACAATCCTTCTCCGGTGACAGGCAGCCAGAGCCAGAAGCGGGCAATCACAGCCCCACAGAGGCATTATCTACCAAACTGCAAGCAGGCTTCTTTGCTAACAAAGACTTCTTGGGGTTCTGGACGGTCAACATTCTCCTGAGAAGGCACACCAGTTGTAATCCCAGAAAACCGAGCAGCAGGGACGAAGGAGGCAATAAGTCGCCGTGACTGCTCACCAAACACCTCATCACCTGAGCTGCTTGGACCTGGGAAGGGCACAAAACACAGGCCCAACCGAGTCTGTGCCTCTGACGATTACCCGAGTGGCTGAACCTGAGCAGCTTAGACCTGGGAGGTGCATGCAGCCCAGGGCCAGCCTCAGACAGTCCCTGGTGGAGAAACCTAGAGCCTGAGCAGTGTGGGCAGGGTGGGCACACGTGCCGTGAGCAGGGGCAGGCCCAGTGTGGCTGAGACACTGTAAACACACTCCAGAGTTATTTGTTTGCAGCATCCCTCCCTCCCCACAGTGCGACTGAACAAGTGAGTCTCAGAATAAGAAGACAAAAGAAAGACCATGAGAAAATGCTTGAGGAGATAATAGTTGAAAACTTCCCTAAAATGGGGAAGGAAATAAAAACTCAAGTCCAAGAAACCCAGAGAGTCCTAAACAGGATAAACTCAAGGCAAAACACCCCAAGACACATATTAATCAAATTAACAAAGATCAAACACAAAGAACAAATATTAAAAGCAGCAAGGGAAAAACAACAAATAACACACAAGGGGATTCCCATACGGATAACAGATGATCTTTCAATAGAAACTCTTCAGGCCAGGAGGGAATGGCAGGACATACTTAGAGTGATGAAAGAAAATAACCTACAGCCCAGATTACTGTACCCAGCAAGGATCTCATTCAAATACGAAGGAGAAATCAAAAGCTTTACAGACAAGCAAAAGATGAGAGAATTCAGCACCACCAAACAAGCTCTCCAACAAATGCTAAAGGATCTTTTCTAGACAGGAAACACAAAAAGGGTGCATAAACTTGAAGCCAAAACAATAAAGTAAATGGCAACGGGATCATACTTATCAGTAATTTTCTTGAACGTAAATGGGTTGAATGCCCCAACCAAAAGACAAAGACTGGCTGAATGGATACAAAAACAAGACCCCTATATATGTTGTCTACAAGAGACCCAGCTCAAAACAGGGGACATGTACAGACTAAAAGTGAAGGGTTGGAAAAAGACATTCCATGAAAATAGAGACCAAAAGAAAGCAGGAGTATCAACACCCATATCAGATAAAATAGTCTTTAAAAGAAAGGCTGTGAAAAGAGACAAAGAATGACACTACATAATGATCAAAGGATCAATCCAATCCAAGAAGAAGATATAACAATTATAAATATATATGCACCCAACATAGGAGCACCACAATATATAAAACAAATGCTAACAAGTATGAAAGGGGAAATTAACAATAACACAATAATAGTGGGAGACTTTAATACCCCACTCACACCTATGGATAGATTAACTAAACAGAAAATGAACAAGGAAACACAAACTTTAAATGATACAATAGACCAATTAGACCTCATTGATATCTATAGGACATTTCACCCCAAAATAATGAATTTCGCCTTTTCTGAAGTGCACACGGAACCTTCTCCTGGATAGATCACATCCTGGGCCATAAATCTAGCCGTGGTAAATTCAAAAATATTTAAATCTTTACAAGCATCTTTTGTGACCACAATGCAGTAAGATTAGATGTCAATTACAGGAGAAAAACTATTAAAAATTCCAACATATGGAGGCTGAAAGACACACTGCTGAATAACTAACAGATCACAGAAGAAATCAAAAAAGAAATCAAAATATACATAGAAACAAATGAAAATGAAAACACAACAACCCAAAACCTGTGATACAATGTAAAAGCAGTGCTAATGGGAAAGGTTCATAGCAATACAGGCATACCTCAAGAAACAAGAAAAAAGTGAAATAAATAACCTAACTCTACACATAAAGCAACTAGAAAAGGAAGAAATGAAGAACCCCAGGGTTGGTAGAAGGAAAGAAAACTTAAAAATTAGGGAAGAAATAAATACAAAATGAAACAAAGAGACCATAGCAAACATCAAAAAAAACCCAAAAGCTGGTTCTTTGAGATGATTAATACAATTGACAAACCGTTAGCCAGACTCATCAAGAAACAAAGGGAGAAAAATCAAATCAACAAAATTAGAAATGAAAATGGAGATATCACAACAGACAACACACAAATACAAAGGAATATAAGAGACTACTATCAGCAACTATATGTCAATAACATGGACAACTTGGAAGAAATGGACAAATTCTTAGAAAAGTACAACTTTCCAAAACTGAACAAGGAAGAACTAGAAAATCGTAACAGACACATCACAAGCACAGAAATTGAAACCGTACTCAGAAATCTTCCAGCAAACAAAAGCCCAGGTCCAGATGGCATCACAGCTAAATTCTACCAAAAATTTAGAGAAGAGCTAACACCTATCCTACTCAAATTCTTCCAGAAAATTGCAGAGGAAAGTAAACACCCAAACTCATTCTATGAGGCCACCATCACTTTAATACCAAAACCTGACAAAGATGCCACAAAAAAATAAAACTGCAGGCATATATCACTGATGAACGTAGATGTAAAAGTCCACAACAAAATTCTAGCAATCAGAATCCAACAACACACTAAAAAGATCATACACCATGACCAAGTGGGATTTATCCCAGGGATGCAAGGATTCTTCAATATCCACAAATCAATCAATGTAATACACCACATTAACAAATTGAAAAATAAAAGCCATATGATTATCTCAATAGATTCAGAGAAAGCCTTTGACAAAATTCAACATCCATTTATGATAAAAAAAAAAAAAAACTCTCCAGAAAGCAGGAATAGAAGGAACATACCTCAACATAATAAAAACTATATATGACAAACCCACACTAAACATTATCTCCAATGGTGAAAAATTGAAAGCATTTCCCCTAAAGTCAGGAAGAAAACAAGGGTGCCCACTTTCACCACTACTATTCAACATAGTTTTGGAAGATTCGGCCACAGCAATCAGAGCAGAAAAAGAAATAAAAGGAATCCAGACTGGAAAACAAGAAGAAAAACTCTCACTGCAGATGACATGATCCTCTACAGAGAAAACCCTAAAGATTACACCAGAAAATTATTAGAACTAATCAGTGAATATAGTAAAGTTGCAGGATATAAAATCAACACACAGAAATTCCTTGCATTCCTATACACTAATAATGAGAAAATAGAAAGAGAAATTAAGGAAACAATTCCATTCACCATTGTAACGAAAAGAGTAAAATACTTAGGAATATATCTACCTAAAGAAACTAAAGACCTATACATAGAAAACTATAAAACACTGATGAAAGAAATCAAAGAGGACACTGAAACAGGGAGAAATACACTGTGTTCATAGATTGGAAGTATCATTATAGTGAAATGAGTATACTACCCAAAGCAGTCTAAAGATTCAACGCAATCCCTATCAAGCTACCAACTCTATATTTTTCACAGAGCTAGAACAAATAATTTCACAATTTGTATGGAAATCCAAAAAAACTTGAATAGCCAAAACAATCTTGAGAAAGAAGAATGGAACTGGAACAATCAACCTGCCTGACTTCAGGCTCTACTACAAAGCCACAGTCATCAAGACAATATGGTACCGGCACAAAGACAAAAATATAGATCAATGGAAGAAAATAGAAAGCCCAGAGATAAATCCACACACCTATGGACACCTTATCTTTGACAAATGAGGCAAGAATATACATTGGAGAAAAGAGAATCTCTTTAACAAGTGGTGCTGGGAAAGTTGGTCAACCACCTGTAAAAGAATGAAACTAGAACACTTTCTAACATCATACACAAAAATAAACTCAAAATGGATTAAAGATCTAAATGTAAGACCAGAAACTATAAAACTCCTAGTGGAGAACATAGGCAAAACACTCTCCGACATAAATCACAGCAGGATCCTCCATGACCCACCTCCCAGAGTATTGGAAATAAAAGCAAAAATAAACTATTGGGACCTAATTAAAATTAAAGGCTTCTGCACAACAAAGGAAACTATAAGCAAGGTGAAAAGACAGCCTTCAGAACGGGAGGAAATAATAGCAAATGAAGCAACTGACAAAGAATTAATATCAAAAATATACAAGCAACTCCTGCAGCTCAATTCCAGAAAAATAAATGAGCCAATCAAAAAAATGGGCCAAAGACCTAAACAGACATTTCTCCAAAGAAGACATACAGATGGCTAACAAACACATAAATACAAGCTTAACATCACTCATTATCAGAGAAATGCAAATCAAAACCACAATGAGGTACCATTTGACGCCAGTCAGAATGGCTGCTATTCAAAAGTCTACAAGCAATAAATGCTGGAGAGGGTGTGGAGACAAGGGAACCCCCTCTTACACTGTTGGTGGGAATGCAAACTAGTACAGCCACTATGGAGAACAGTGTGGAGATTCCTTAAAAAACTGGAAATAGAACTGCCTTATGACCCAGCAATCCCACTACTAGGCATACACACCGAGGAAACCAGACCCGTGTACCCCAATGTTCATCACAGCACTGTTTGTAATAGCCAGGACATGGAAGCAACCTAGATGTCCATCGGCAGATGAATGGATCCGAAAGCTGTGGTACATATACCCAATGGAGTATTACTCAGCCATTAAAAAGAAAGCATTTGAATCAGTTCTAATGAGGTGGATGAAACTGGAGCCTATTATACAGAGTGAAGTAAGCCAGAAGGAAAAACACCAATACAGTATACTAACGCATATATATGGAATGTAGAAAGATGGTAACGATAACCCTGTATGCGAGACAGCAAAAGAGGCACAGATGTATAGAACAGTCTTTTGGACTCTGAGGGAGAGCGAGAGGGTTGGATGATTTTGGAGAATGGCATTGAAACATATATAATATCATATATGAAATGAATCGGCAGTCCAGGTTCGATGCGTGGTACAGGATGCTTGGTACTGGTGCACTGGGATGACCTAGAGGGATGGTATGGGGAGGGAGGTGGGAGGAGGGTTCAGCATGGGAAACACATGTATACTCGTGGCAGATTCATGTTGATGTATGGCAAAACCAATACAATATTGTAAAGTAGTTAGCCTCCAATTAAATAAATTTATATTAAAAAAATAATAAAGATACACTGTCTAAATTCATTCTCCCTAACAATTGCAGTTGTCTCATTTTGCAGACAGGTAATGTGAAATGCAAAGAAGTTAAAATCTTTCACTTTTCATATAATTAAAGATGATGGAAACAGAATTCAATGTAAAAGTTTTCATTATGAATGTTTCAATACATAAGGTACTTCAGGATGCATTGTTCGAAACTGGACTTTTTAAGTAAAAAATAATCCTTATTCTGTCGTGAGAAATATTTTTCTTTAATTATATTTAAAAATTTGTTATGTTAAGAAAGGAACGTTCCCTGGTAACATTTGGCTACTTTACATGTACTTAACATGGATCATATGTGAACTGGCACAAATGTTATCAATATTTATAGGAAATAAACTATTACTAATGTCTGTAGTAATACTTACTCTAAAACTTTGGGAAGTTAAATGACTGCTGTCCCTCTATAAGTTCAGTGGTGCATAGAAGAGAGATTATAGGATTTGGAGGCATAGAGAGTTATATTCAAATACAGTATAAGTTGAATGGTTCCATAAAAATCTACAAAACCTTCTAGAACAAACACCAAAAATATGTCCTTTTCATCATAGGGGATTGGAATGAAAGAGTAGGAAGTGAAGAGATACCTGGAGAGACAGTGAAATTTGGCCTTAGGGTACAGAATGAATTGGGGAAAAGGCTAACAGAGTTTTGCCAAGAGAACACACTGTTCATAGCAAATATTCTCTTCCAAGAGAATGACAAGAGATGACTATAAACATGGACATCACCAGATGGTCAATATTGAAATCAGACAGATTACATTCTTTGCAAGTGAAGATGCAGAAGCTCTATATAATCAGCAAAACAAGACCTGGAACTGACTGTGGCTCAAATCATAGCCTTCTTAGTGCAAATTCAGGATTAAATGGAAGACAGTAGGGAAATCGAGTGAGCTATTCAGGTATAACCTAAATCAAATGACAAAGAGATGCACGGGATTAGATCTGGTAGACAGGATGCCTGAAGAACTATGGACAGAGTTTCATGACATCATAGAAGAAGCAGTGATCAAAACCATCCCCAAGGAAAAGAAATGCAACAGGACAAAATAGTTGTCTGAGGAGGCCTTACAAATACGTGAGGAATGAAGTGAAGTGAAAGGCAAGGGAGAAAGGGAAAGATAGACTCAACTGAATGCAGAGTTCCAGAGAATAGCAAGGAGAGATAAAAAGGCCTTCTTAAATGAGCAATGCAAAGAAACAGAGGAAAACATAGAAAGGAAAATACTAGGGATCTTTTCAAGAAAATTAGAGATATCAAAGGAACATTCCATTCAAAGATCAATACAATAAATGACAGAAAGAGCAAGGATCTAAGAGAAGCAGAGGAGATTAAGAAAGGGGGCAAGAATCTACATATACACAATGGAGTATTACTCAGACATTAAAAAGAATACATTTGAATCAGTTCTAACGAGATGGATGAAACTGGAACCTATTATACAGAGTGAAGTAAGCCAGAAAGAAAAACACCAATACAGTATACTAATGCATATATATGGAATTTAGAAAGATGGTAACAATAACCCTGTGTACGAGACAGCAAAAGAGACACTGATGTATAGATCAGTCTTATGGACTCTGTGGGAGAGGGAGAGGGTGGGGAGATTTGGGAGAATAGCATTGAAACATGTATAATATGTATGAAACGAGTCGCCAGTCCAGGTTCGATGCACGATACTGGATGCTTGGGGCTGGTGCACTGGGATGACCCAGAGGGAGGGTATGGGGAAGGAGGAGGGAGGAGGGTTCAGGATGGGGAACACAGGTATACCTGTGGTGGATTCATTTTGGTATTTGGCAAAATTAATACAATATTGTAAAGTTTAAAAAAAAGAAAAAAGGCAGCACTGACCTCAGAACTTAAAAAAAAAAAAAGTCTTAATTACCAAGATAACCACGATGGTGTGGTCACTCACTTAGAGCCAGACATCCTGCAGTGTGAGGTCAAGTGGTTTTAGGAAGTTCATTACAATGAACAAAGCTAGAGGAGGTGATGGAAAATCAGCTGAGCTATTTCAAATCCTAAAAGATCATGCTGTGAAAGTGCTGCACTCAATATGCCAGCAAATTTGGAAAACTCAGCAGTGGCCACAGGAATGGAAAAATGCCAGTTTTCATTCCAATCCCAAAGAAGGGTGATGTCAATGAATATTCAAACTACCAGGCAATTGTGTTCATTTCACATGCTAATAAGGATATGCTGAAAAACCTTCCAGCCAGGCTTCAGCAGTACCTGAGCCAAAAACTTAAAGGTGTACAAGCTGGATTTATAAAAGACAGAGGAACCAGATCAAGCTGCCAACATTCATTGGATCATGGAGAAAGTATAGGAGTTCCAGGAAGACATCTAGGTCTGCTTCAATGACTACACAAAGGCACTTGACTGTGTGGATCAAAGAGATGGTAACACCATACCTTACCCATCTCCCAAGAAACCTGAATTTGTGTTAAAAAGTAACAGAATCAAACATGAGACAACTGACTAGTTCCAAATTGGGAAAGGAGTGCATCAAGCCTGCATAATGTCACCCTACTTATTTAACTTATATGCAGAGTACAATCTGTGAAATCCCAGGCTAGATAAATCACAGGCTGGAACAAAGACTGATGGGATAAATATCAACCACCTCAGATGTTTACATGATATCACTCTAATGGCAGAAAATGAAGAGGAACTAAAGAGCATCTTGATGAGATTTAAAGAGGAGAGTGAAAAAACTGTCTTGAAACTCAACGTTGAAAAAAACGAAGATCATGGAATCTGGTCCTATCACTTCATGGCAAATAGAAGGGGGGAAAAATGGAAGCAGTGATAGATTTAGTTTTCTTTGGGTCCAAAATCACTGCAGATGGTGACTGCAGTCATGAAATTAAAAGACACTTGCTCCCTGAAAGGAAAACTGTGACAAACATAGAGAGCATATTAAAAAGCAGAGACATCACATGACTGGCGATGTCTGTACAGCCAAAGCTATGCTTTTTCTAGTACTCATGTACAGATGTTAGAGTTGGACCAAAAAGAAAGCTAACCAACCAAGAACTAATGCTTTTGAATTGTGGTGCTGAAGAAGACTCTTGAGAGTTGCTTGGACAGCGAGGAGATTAAACCACTCAATCCATGTTTTTGTTTGGTCACTCAGAAGATTCTGACTCTTTGCAACTCCATGGACTGCAGCATGGCAGGCTCTCCTGCCCTTTATTAACTCCCAGAGTTAGCCTAAACTTACGTCCACTGATTCAGTGATGTCATCTAATCCTCTGTTGCCCCCTTCTCCTGCCCTCAATCTTTCCCAGCATCAGTATCTTTTCCAATGAGTTGGCACTTCACATCAGGTGGCCAAATTATTGGAACTTCAGCTTCAGCATCATATCCAGGGTTTATTTCCTTTAGAATTGACTGGTTTCACCTCTCTGCTGTCCATGGGACTCTCAAGAGTCTTCTTCAGCACCACAGTTTAAGAGTATTAATTCTTTGGCCCTCAGCTTTCTCTATGATCCAACTTTCAAATCTGTATATGACTACTGGAAAAACCATAGTTTTGACTATACAGATATTTGTCAGCAAAGTGATGTCTCTAGTTTTAGTTTTTTGAATGTTCAGTTTTAAGCCAGCTTCTTCACTCTCCTCTTTCATCCCCCATTAAGAGATTCTTTACTTACTCTTCATTTTCTGCCTTTAGAGTGGTATCATCTGAATATCTGAGATTGTTGAATATATCTCCTGGCAAACTTAATTCTAGTTTGAGTTTCATCCAGCCTGGGATTTCACCAGATGTACTCTGAATATAATTTAAATAAGCAGAGTGAGTATATACAGCCTTAACATACTCCTTTCCCAATTTTGAATCAATCTCTTGTTCCATGTCTGATTCTTAACTGTTGGTTCTTGTCCTGCATACAGGTTTTTCAGGAGGCAGGTAAGGTGGTCTGGTATTCCCATCTCCCTAGGAATTTTCCACAATTTGCTGTGATCCACAAAATGGCTTTAGTGTAGTAAACGAAGGAGACATAGATGGTTTTCTGGAATTCTCTTGCTTTTCCTATGATCCAGTGGATGCCTGCAATTTGATCTCTGGTTCCTCTGCTTTTTCTAAATCTAGCTTGTGCATCTGGATGCTCTCGGTTCGGGTACTGTTGAAGCCTAGTTTGAAGGATCTATGTGAACTATGTGATACTACTATGTGAAATGAGCACAACTGTCCCATGGCTGGAATATTCTTTGGCATTGCCCTTCTTTGGGATTGGAATGAAAATTGACCTTTTTCAGTCCTGTGGCCACTGCTGAGTTGTTTGTTTGTTTGTTTAATTTCTTGGCATATTGAGTGCAATACTTTAACAGCATCAGCTTTTAGGATTTGAAATAGCTCAGCTGAAATTCCTTCACCTCAATAGCTTTGTTCATAGTAATGCTTCCTAAGGCCCACATGATTTCACACTCCAGGATGTCTGCCTGTAGGTGAGTGATCATAACATTGAGGTTATCTGGGTCATTAAGACCTTTTCTGTGCAGTTCTGTGGACTCTTGCCCCCTCTTCTTAATATCTTCTGTTTCTGTTAGGCCCATACCATTTCTGCCTTGTATTGTACCCATCTTTGCATGAAATTTTCCTTTGGTATCCCTAATTTTCTCAAAGAGATCTCTAGTCGTTCCCCATTATATTGTTTTCCTTTATCTCTTTGCATTGTTCAGTTAAGAATGCTTTCCTATCTCTCCTTGCTATTCTCTGGAACTCTGCATTCAGATGGGTATATCTTTCCTTTTCTCCTATTCCTTTCATTTCTCTTATTTTCTCAACTATTTGTAAGTCCTTGTCAGACAACCATTTTGTCTTCTTGCATTTCTTTTTCTTGGAGATGGTTTTGATCACCACCACCTTTGAAATGTTAAGAACCTCCATTCATAGTTCTTAGGGCACTCTGTCTATCAGGTAATCCCTTGCATCTCTTTGTCACTTCCACTGTATAATCATAAGGGATTTGATTTAGGTCCTACCCGAATGTCTTACTCATTTTTCTTATTGTCTTCAGGTTGATTCTCAATTTTGCACTGAGAAATTCATGATCTCAGCCACAGTCAGCTCCAGGTCTCGCTTTTTCTGACTGTATAGAGCTTCTCCATCTTCACTTGCAAAGAATGTAATCAGTCTGATTTCAGTATTGACCATCTGGTGATGTCCATGTGTAACATCAGTCATCTCTTGTCTTGTTGGAAGAGAGTGTTTGCTATGACCAATGCGTTCTCTTGACAAAACTCTGTTAGCCTTTTCCCCACTTCATTCTGTACTCTAAGGCCAAATTTCACTATCTCTACAGGTACCCCTTCACTTCTTACTCTTTCATTCCAATCCCCTATGATGGAAAGGACATCTTTTTGGTGTTAGTTCTAGAAGGACTTGTAGGTCTCCATAGAACCGTTGAACTTCAGCTTCTTTGGCACTACTGGTTGGGGCACAGACTTGGATTACTGTAATGTTGAATAGTTTGCCTTGGAAATACACCAAGATCATTCTGTCGTTTTTGAGACTGAACCTGAATACTGCGTTTCAGACTCTTTTTCTGACTATAAGAGCCACTCCATTTCTTCTAAGGCATTCTTGCCCAAAGTATAATGGTCATCTGAATTAAATTCACCCATTCCCATCTATTTTAGTACACTTGAGTCCTGAAATGTCAATGTTCACTTTTTCCATCTCCTGTTTGGTCACTTCCAGTTTACCTTAAGGCATGGACCTAACGTTCCAGGTTCCTATGCAACATTGCTGTAAGCATCAGACTTTACTTTCACCACCAGACACATCCACAACAGGGCATTGTTTCTGCTTTGGTTCAGCTGCTTCACTCTTTCTGGAGCTATTTCTCCCTCCTTCTCCAGTAGCATATTGGACACTGGAGTTTCATTTTTCAGTGTCATATATTTTTGCCTTTTCATACTGTTCATGGGTTTCTCACAGCAAGAATGCTGAAATGGTTTGCAATTCCCTCATTCCCTTCTCCAGTGGATTATGTTTTGTCAGCTGAGTGTCAAAAAAATTGATGATTTCAAGTTGTGATGTTTGAGAAGACTCCTGAGAGTCCCTTTGACTGCAAGGAGATCAAAGCAGTCAATCCTAAAGGAAATCTACCCTGAATATTCATTGGAAGGACTGATGCTGAAGCTGAAGCTCCAATACTTTGGCCACCTGGTGCAAAGACCTGACTCATTGGAAAAGACCCTGATGCTGGGATAGATTGAAGGCAAAAGGAGAAGGGGGGTGACAAGATAAGATGCTTAGATAGCATCACTAACTCAATGGACAGTGGAATTTGATCAAAATCTGGGAGACAGTGAAGGATAGAGGAGCCTGGCATGCTACAGTCCATGGGGTCATAAAGAGTCAGACACAAGATTTAGTGACTGAACAACAACTGATACATTATTATTAACTAATGTACACAATTTATTCAATTATCTTAATGTTTTACTTAGTGTCCTTTTTCTGTTCCATGACCCTCCAGGAATACATTACATTAGCCACCTCATCTCTTTAGGCCCCTTTTGCTGTGACAGTTTTTCAGATTTTCTTTGTTTTTTATAACCTTGACAGTTTTGAGGCACAGTGGTTGTTTATTTTGTAGAATACCTCTCACTTGGTATTTGTTTGATGCTTGTCTTATGATTAGACTGAGGTTGTGGGTTTTCAGAAGAAAAACAACAGAGGTAAGATGTCATGCTTATCACATCACATCACAGTTGATGCTAACCTTGATCACCTGAATGAGGGATAGCTTTTGTTGTATTTCTCCACTGTAATGTTACTGTCTTGTTACCCCTTTCTATACTGGATTCTCTGTAAAGGAGTAACTATACACAGTCATACTTAAGGAGGAAGGAATTAAATTCCACTACTTTGAATGAAGAGTATCTTCATAAATTATCTGGACTTTGTCTTCATTGGGGATTTGTCTATGCTCTTTCCTTTATATGCTTATGTAATCACCTATCAATATGAAGTCATGACTAATTATTTTATTTTGGTTATAATACATCACTGCTGTACTTCTTTTGTTACTCAATTTTTTTCTAGCTTTGGTCATTGTAAACTTTCATTTGCTCCTATGTCCCCAAGATTGCATTTTTTAGTTTGTCATTTGTGTTTCTAAGCACTCTCTTACTTTCTGGAGCTACAAGATGCTCCCGGATCATCGTGTATATTTGCAGCTCCAGTCCAAGATGCAACTATTTCTCCAATAGTCCTGGTTTCCCTTATTAGAAAATGGTATTTAGAAACAAAGATTGGGTTTTAGGTGCTATGTGTATGTGCGTGTGTGCACGCGCTCAGTCGTGTCCAACTCTTTTGCACCCCATGGACTGTAGCCCACCAGGCTCCTCTCTCCATGGAATTTTCCAGGCAAGAATACTGGAGTAGGTTGTCATTCCCTTCTCCAGGGGATCTTCCTGACCCAGGGATTGAACCCGCGTCTCCTGAGTCTTTTGCAATGGCAGGCGAATTCTTTACCACTGAGCCACCTGGGAATCCCTGTGCTAGTACACTTTTAAATTTCTGATTTACTAATTTTTTTTTTAATTAAGTAGCTGCTGAATTTTGACAAATGTTTTTTCTGTGTCTTTTGAGATGATAATATGTTTTGTGTTTTTAGTCTGCTGATGTGGTGAATTACATTTACTGACTTTGGAAAATTTATCTGACCTTACATTTCCTGGATACACTCTGGTTGGCCATGATATATTATCCTTTCTTTGTATTGCTAAAAGTAATATGCTAATTTCTTGAATTTTTGCACCTAAGATTTTCCTCCAATATTCCTTTCTCCCAGTTCTTTAAACAATATAGGTTTTGCTGTGACAGTATCTGCAGATATAATTGAAGTTACTAATCAGCTGACCTTCAGGAAATTATCCTGGATTATGTTGTTGAATGTAATGTAATCACATGAGTCCTTAAAAGCATATGATGAAGGCAGAAGTGTCAGAGGGATGTAAAGAAGTAATTAAGGAGGAGAAGTTAGAGATATTTCATAGATGAGAAGGATTCGAAGTTCTGTTGCTGAATTTGAAATATTGGAGGCCATGTGTAGGAACTGAAAAGAGGTGATTGGGAGCTAAGGGCAACCACTGACTGGTAATCATGTGAAAGTATGGGAAACTCAGTCTTATAGCTGCAAAATCTTGATTCAAATAATAACCTGAATGATCCTAAGAGTGGATATCTTCACAGAGACTTGAGTAGGGTCTAACCTTCAGACATCCTTATTCTAGTCCAGTAAGTCTTGGGTCAGATTTCTGACTTACAAAAACAAAGATAATCATTTTATGTTACCTTAAGGTGCTGCTGCTGCTGCTGCTGCTAAGTCACTTCAGTCGTGTCTGACTCTGTGCGACCCCACAGATGGCAGCCCACCAGGCTGCCACATCCCTGGGATTCTCCAGGCAAGAACACTGGAATGGGTTCCCATTTCCTTCCCATTTCCTTCTCCTATGCATGAAAGTGAAAAGTAAAAGTGAAGTAGCTCAGTCGTGTCCGACTCTTAGTGACCCCATGGACTGCAGTCTACCAGGCTCCTCTATCCATGGGATTTTTGAGGCCAGAGTACTGGAGTGGGGTGCCATTGCCTTCTCTGCTGTAAGGTTCTAAGTCTGTTCAAATGTTTTGTTTTGTTTTGTTTAACGTGAGCAATATAAAACAAAAGCACTTTCATTATAGTCATTTCTACTTCCATCAAGCAGTTATTCTGCATTTCATAGCATATTGAACGTCAGAAAATAATTAAAGGAGTGCTGATTATGTATATATATACATATATATGATATTATATCATTATATATAATATATATTCTATATATACATGGAAAACTTGAAGCAGTGACATGCATTATTTAATACAGTAAGACATATATTGCTAACCCTGGAACCCGGTCTAAAATCCTCTTCTAACAGATGAAGTAACTGAAGCATAAAGAAATCCAGAGATTTGATCAAAGACAAATAACGAGATAGTGGAAAGGCATTATTTATAATACAAGGTCTTTCTCCTTGAATCTCAGATTCAGGACAAAAAATGGGGCTATTTTAATCAATATGTTCTTCATGTGTTCCTAAAAGGATGTAGGATAAAGTTTCTGGGAATAACTTCACAGATGGGACAGAAACAGATACTAAATTAAGGGTAAGATTTGTTTAGTTCAACAAACATAAAATAGAAATTTAGATATAAGAATGAGCCAGTACATTAGAAAATCTTCTGTAGTAGGTTAAGAATTGTAGAGCTCTGGTGGGAATAAATGACAAAAAGCATTGAAAATCAAAGACGTTTGTATTTATGTTGAAAGTGGTAAGCATTTTTGATAATATATCATTTCTGATAATAAATCCATTGACTATAAGTATTTTGTTACCTTGACAATTAGGTAGTAATATGAGGACTAACAAAAATAACATTTATGGAGACATTATTTTGTTCATATTGTGTTTAATATTGCATTGAATTTAAACCCTGTACACAGAATTTTCATGGATACTTGAATTTTGATCTGTTACACATTGTTCTAAATTATTTTGCTGCTCTATAGATGACCACTATGATTTCCTACGAACAAAGCTAGTGGAGGTGATGGAATTCCAATTGAGCTATTTCAAATCCTGAAAGATGATGCTTTGAAAGTGCTGCACTCAATATGCGAGCAAATTTGGAAAACTCAGCAGTGGCCACAGGACTGGAAAAGGTCAGTTTTCATTCCAATCCCAAAGAAAGGCAATGCCAAAGAATGCTCAAACTACCGCACAATTGCACTCATCTCACACACTAGTAAAGTAGTGCTCAAAATTCTCCAAGCCAGGCTTAAGCAATACGTGAACCATGAACTTCCTGATGTTCAAGCTGGTTTTAGAAAAGGTAGAGGAACCAGAGATCAAATTGCCAACATCTGCTGCATCATTGGAAAAGCAAAAGAGTTCAAGAAAAACATCTATTTATGCTTTATTGATTATGCCAAAGCCTTGACGGTGTGGATCACAATAAACTGTGGAAAATTCTGAAAGAGATGGGAATACCAGACCACCTGAACTGCCTTTTGAGAAACCTATATGCAGGTCAGGAAGCAACAGTTAGAACTGGACATGGAACAACAGACTGGTTCCAAATAGGAAAAGGAGTATGTCAAGGCTGTAAGTTGTCACCCTGCTTATTTAACTTCTATGCAGAGTACATCATGAGAAACGCTGGGCTGGAAGAAGCACAAGCTGGAATCAAGATTGCTGGGAGAAATATCAATAACCTCAGGTATGCAGATGACACCACCCTTATGGCAGAAAGTGAAGAGGAACTAAAAAGCCTCTTGATGAAAGTGAAAGAGGACAGTGAAAAAGTTGGCCTAAAGCTCAACATTCAGAAAACAAAGATCATGGCATCTGGTCCCATCACTTTATGGGAAATAGATGGAGAAACAGTAAATACAGTATCAGACTTTATTTTGGGGGGCTCCAAAATCATTGTAGATGGTTATTGCAGCCACAAAATTAAAAGATGCTTACTCCTTGGAAGGAAAGTTATGACCAACCTAGATAGCATATTCAAAAGCAGAAACATTACTTTGCCAACAAAGGTCAGTCTAGTCAAGGCTATGGTTTTTCCAGTGGTCATGTATGGATGTGAGGGCTGGACTGTGAAAAAGGCTGAGTGCCAAAGAATTGATGCTTTTGAACTGTGGTGTTAGAGAAGACTCTTGAGAGTCCCTTGGACTACAAGGAGATCCAACTAGTCCATTCTAAAGGAGATCAGTTCTGGGTGTTCTTTGGAAGGAATGATGCTAAAGCTGAAACTCCAACACTTTGGCCACCTTATGCAAAGAGTTGACTCATTGGAAAATACCCCGAAGCTGGGAGGGATTGGGGGCAAGAGGAGAAGGGGACGACAGAGGATGAGACGGCTGGATGGCATCACCGGCTCGATGGACGTGAGTTTGGGTGAACTCCCGGAGTTGGTGATGGACAGGGAGGCCTGGCGTGCTGCAATTCATGAGGTCGCAAAGAGTCAGACACGACTGAGAGACTGAACTGAACTGAACTGATGATTTCCTAGCTTCTCAGTAAAGAGCTGAAAACCTTTGTAGGAACTATTTCCTTCGGAAACTTTCAGAAAGAACACTTTCAGAAACAAAGTGTTTGTTGTCTTCTCAAACTGATTCCATTCATCAGTTATTTGGTGGTCTTCTGGGGTTCACTGATTGTGGAAACCAAATTGTTAATGTCTTTTAAGACTACACATTTGTGTGGAGAACTGGATTTTGCCAGTATTTTTATTTTTAATGTCTCATTTTTTTCTGGGAAATGTCAGCTTGAATACTTGAATGAATTGAGGAAGACAAAAATAGACTATCAAGGAAAGGTAGGTAGTTTTGAGCTATTATTCTAAAATAACAAATAGGATATGTAATTATGGGTATTTATGCTTAATGAATTGTAACAGTGATATTATCTAACAACATTGTTAGCTTTTTACCCTATATACCTACTTGATTCTCAAGAAGTTAGATTGTACAGAATAAATATACATTTCAGAGATTATTTCTCTTTCAAAATTCATGGCTGAGACAAACAAGAACATTAGATTACCTCACGACTTTTTCCTATGGAAGGAAACTAAACCAACACAAAACACATACTAATTCTTAATTTTTTATAAAAATGGACAATAGTTCCTATTTTCAACAAGGTTCTTTTAATGGTTGTAATGGCCAAGTCCATCCATATCAGCTCCAGAAATACAGCTATAAACCTTTATGGTTCATTCTTACTTCTAGTTTTTCCCTTCAAACTAGGGTGCATTAGAAGTACTGTATTTTTTTGTGGAAAAATTAGAAGTTGAGGGAATATTCTTGTCAGTTATTTGTTATAGCAGAGCTTGGTTTCTTTGATAAGAGTAAGATATCATTACCTGTAATGCATTGGACCTAGAAGACAAACTTGGAAGTCATTTAATTCAATACTCTCAATTTCAGATCATGACACCAAGGTACATACATGGTATTGTGACTTCCCCAAATTTACAGAGAGAATCAGTGACAAACCCAGAACTAATGTTCTTGAGTACTGACTATCAGACAAATGCCTTTCTTTTATAGTATTCCATCTCTTATTGCTGGGGAAATGTCAGTGGTTTACAAAGTCCTAATTCATAGTTTAATGATCACATGATAGATTTCTTTCTCATAGGAAAATGTCAGTCAATTTATCCTACTGCATATTCTCAGAAGTTCTTTCAGACTTTCTGGAAATAATTTGCAATTAAATAATCCATAGGCACCTAGAAGAATTAACATGTTATTTAACTAGCTCAGCTTTTTCTTAAGACATCTATTTTCTCTCTTAAGAAAGAATAGAGGGCAGCAAAGAAACTGTTTATTGACAGCCTGCTATATCACTGGACTCTGTACCAGCCATGTCAGGACTTATGTTACCTCAGCTAGTTTTAAAAGATATATATTATTTTATACTCAACTTTTTAGGACTTCAAGGTTTTCTTTTTTAAGTTTCACAATATTTATAATCAGGAAATTTATCTTGATAACTGATCTTAACTTGTTTTCAGTGTTGTCTTCCTAGCTAAACATCCAAGTTTATGTATCAGGAGTTTACTACCTGTTAACATGAATAGTAGAATATATTTTGTTATATAAATTTTTACAATCTGCAAGGTCTTTAATTCTTAATACAGATATTTTATGTTCATTTATCAGTTGTTAGAAACTTTGTCATTTCAGTAATTTTTTAGTTTTCAGTTCAGTTCAGTCGCTCAGTCGTGTCCGACTCTTTGTGACCCCATGGATCGCAGCACGCCAGGCCTCCCTGTCCATCACCAACTCCGGGAGTTCACTCAGACTCATGTCCATCGAGTCAGTAATGCCATCCAGCCATCTCATTCTCTGTCGTCCCCTTCTCCTCCTGCCCCCAATCCCTCCCAGCATCAGAGTCTTTTCCAATGAGTCAACTCTTCGCATGAGGTGGCCAAAGTACTGGAGTTTCAGCTTTAGCATCATTCCTTCCAAAGAAATCCCAGGGCTGATCTCCTTCAGAATGGACTGGTTGGATCTCCTTGCAGTCCAAGGGACTCTCAAGAGTCTTCTCCAACACCACACTTCAAAAGCATCAATTCTTCCGTGCTCAGCTTTCTTCACAGTCCAACTCTCACATCCATACATGACCACTGGAAAAACCACAACCTTGACTAGATGGACCTTTGTTGTCAAAGTAATGTCTCTGCCTTTGAATATGCTGTCTAGGTTGGTCATAACTTTCCTTGCAAGGAGTAAGCGTCTTTTAATTTGATGGCTGCAGTCACCATCTGCAGTGATTTTGGAGCCCCCAAAAATAAAGTCTGACACTGTTTCCACTGTTTCCCCATCTATTTCCCATGAAGTGATGGGACCGGATGCCATGATCTTCATTTTCTGAATGTTGAGCTTTAAGCCAACTTTTTCATTCTCCACTTTCACTTTCATCAACAGGCTTTTTAGTTCCTCTTCACTTTCTGCCATAAGGGTGGTGTCATCTGCATATCTGAGGTTATTGATATTTCTCCCAGCAATCTTGATTCCAGCTTGTGCTTCCTCCAGTCCAGCGTTTCTCATGATGTTCTCTGCATATAAGTTAAATAAGCAGGGTGACAATATACAGCCTTGATGTACTCCTTTTCCTATTTGGAACCAGTCTGTTGTTCCATGTCCAGTTCTAACTGTTGCTTCCTGACCTGCATACAGATTTCTCAAGAGGCAGGTCAGGTGGTCTGGTATTCCCATCTCTTTCAGAATTTTCCACAGTTTATTGTGATCAACACCAGTCGTTTTTAGTTTTAATAATCTATAATTGATTTGTGGCTTAAAAAAAAGACTCTATCCCTTAGATGGAGGAGTTTTTCTCACTCCCCACCTCTTGTCATTGCAGGTGTTCATCTCAGCTTTTGGTTTACTCTCCATCTTGAATTTCTTATTTACTCTGTGCTGACTACTGCTCTATAGCTTTTGCCACCTTTCTATTTCAGTATATACATAATGTATACAATTCTTTAAATTACTATCTTGTTGCTATCAATAAAGCCTATTAGTAATGCCTTCACTTAAGAGTAAAACATTGTCTTATTTGGTACAATCTTGAGTAATGACTTCCTAGTGAAGTATGCTCTCTTGGATTTGGCAGGATAAAATAGATTATCACATTTTTAGTTTGGTGTACCTTACTGAGAATAAGATACTATCTGTGACACCTTCTTACCAGATGGCGTGATCTTGTCATACCTCTTATAAAATATAATATATAAGCCTATTTGTCAATAATTCAGGACCCACAGCATAAATCAGTCATATGGTCTGTTCCAGCAGATGGGGAAGTTCTATTTTCATATTTAAGATCTAATTCATAAAATGTTTTTCAGCCTATTTCTATATAATTCTCATATACTCATAAAGGAGTAGTACAGAATGTACTTCTTGTTATAAACTAATATTAACTTTTTTACCAAACGTTTCTGTAGACCCATACAAACATTAAAAATGAGCTACTATATTACATAGTTCAGCATTTTACTCAAAGATAAACTACAGTATAGTAATATAGTTTTCTTAAATAAATTTACTTTTACAAGTGAGAAACTTGATCTGTTGGAAAAAAAAATGATTACTATTTTTCCAGGATGCTTGAACAAATGACCATATGATTTAGATATGTGTGTATGTGTTAGTTACTTAGTCATGTCTGACTCTTTGTGACCCCATGGACTGTAGCTTGCCAGGCCCCTCTGTCTATGGGATTCTCAGGTGACAATACTGGAGTGGATTGCCATTGCCTTCTCCAGGGGATCTTCCTGACCCAGGAATCAAACCCCGATCTCCTGAATTACAGGTAGATTCTTTAACATCTGAGCTATAGAGAAGTCCACACTTAGATGGATATGTGTATATTCATCAATTTGCACAATAATTATATTAAGATTTATTAATTTTGCTAGAAGTTGATAGTGTTTGGGGAATCTTGACCACCACCTGTAACAAGCAATCTTGTTAATGGGAAAGATAATTTATTTGTAATTATTTAGACTTTTGAAAAATGGTTTTTAAAATGATATTTAAAAAAATAAGAAAATCAAGACAAATATGATATTGGAACTATTAAGAAAATTCTTGAGAAAAACACCTATCTTGGCTGAAATACTTTAATGTTTACAAAGGTATTTGTCATATTTCTTATTTCATTGATACCTCACAATAAATCGGCAGAGAAGATGTTATCTCTGTTCTATAGGTCAGGAAACTGAAGCTCACAGTTTAACATTATTCTCTTGATTCTGTGTTCAATATCCTTTCTGGTACTTTCATATCATATTTTTTAGTTGAATGGCATTTTAATTCTTTTGAATTTGACAGTGGATAGCAGGCCACTGCCATTTGTGATATAGCAAAGGGCTTAGAAAGTGTTGTAGAAACATTATGGTTAAAGGAAAATTCTATATATCAAGCTACCTCCAAAATTTTAGGGAATACAGCTCAGTAAACATTGTTCATTAACAAAAGTGGGTTAATTCATATATTCATTTAAGGTAAACTGTACTTAGGAGGTTAATCTCAGGAAACAGTTTAAGATGCTCAAATCTAAAAACAGAAAAAGAACATTTACAGGATTACTTTTATGTCACTGCTAAAAGTTCTTCCTTAACATTTGACAAGGAATAGCAAAGTTTCTTGAATATGCCTATTTATACAGAGTGAATTAAGTCAGGAAAAAAAAAAAAAAAACACCAATACAGTATATTAACACATATATATGGAATTTAGAAAGATGGTAACAATGACCCTACATGTGAGACAGCAAAAGAGACACAGATATAAAGAACAGACTTTTGGACTCTGTGGGAGAAGGTGAGGGTGGGATGATTTGAGAGAGTAGTATTGAAACACGAATATTACCATATGTGAAATAGATGACCAGTCCAAATTTGATGCATGAAACAGGACACTCAAAGCCGGTGCACCGGGACAACCCTGAGAGATGGGATGGGGAGAGAGGTGGGTAGGGGGTTCAGGATGGGGGACACATGTACACCTATGGCTGATTCATGTCAATGTATGGCAAACACCACTACAATATTGTAAAGTAATTAGTCTCCAATTAAAATAAATAAATTAAAGAAAAAACAACCACAGTGAGATAGCGTCTCACACCCATGAGAATGCCCACTATGACACACACACAAAAACAAACAAACAAAAACGAAGGCCAGAAAATAAAAAGTGTTCTCAAAGGAAAAAAAAAATTATATTTTTTCCTTGCAAAGCCTTTTTTGGGGGAGGAATACAATGAATAGATCCATACAATGTTAGATCATCTTGAAGGCTTCTAAAGCACTGAATCACTGCCTGATGTCACCCTCTCCCATTAGTCCTTTCTGAAAAAGACCATAAGGCAGATAAGAAAAGTAAAGTTTTTTTTTTTCATCTGGAGCTACTGCTATCAGAGTGTAGATTAAGTTTGTAAAAGAAATTTGACCATTTTTTAAATTTCTTTCCTTCTTTGATGTGGTTCTTCATGTATTTCTGGGACAAAATTAGCAAATGCAAACCTTTATAAGGCAAACAATCCTCTCTTTATCTTACTACTCACAACACTGAAAGGATATTGCGGTCCCTGTTTTTTTTTTTTTTTTTTATGTTTCTCTCTTTTTTTTTTTTTTTTTATTTCATGAAGAAACTGGAATTCTGACAGGTATAGTAACTCGACCAAAATGACTGTTACAGCTGAAATTTGAAACCACATTTACATATCTCCAGATCACAATGGTCTGGTGGTGGAAACTAGACTTTATATTTCAAAGACTAATAATAATTATTATTATAAATGTATATTTATTTATATATATTTATTCACTACCAATGAATGCAGTTGTTTTATTTACAAAATCCATCTTAACCCTCACAGCAACTACACAAATTGTAAAGTTTCATCTTCTTTATTTTGTAAATGAGAATACTGAGTATTTGCACAAGATCAAATATCCACTGAGTAACTAAAGCAGTTGTTCAGTTGCTAAGTCCTGTCTGACTCTTTCTAACCCCGTGGACTGCAGCACACCCAGCTCCTCTGTCTTACACTATCTCCCAAATCTTGCTCAAACTCATGTCCATTGAGTTGGTGATATATCTAAACTTTTAATCTTCTGCCACCCCCACTCCCCTTCTTTTGCCTTCAATATTTCCCAGTATCAGGGTCTTCCAATGAGTCAGCTCTTCACATCAGGTGGCCAAAGTATGAGAGCTTCAGCTTTAACATCAGTCCTTCCAATGAATATTCAGGGTTGATTTCCTTTAGGATTGACTGGTTTGATCATTGTGCAGTCCAAGGGACTCTCAAGAATCTTATCCAGCAACACAGTTCTCCTTCTCCAGCATCAGTGTTTCAGCAATTATCCTTCTTTGTGGTCCAAATCTCACATCAGAACATGACTACTGGAAAAAACATACCTCTGATTATACATACACTATCATCAAAATGATATATTTGTTCTTTAATACATTGTCTAATTTTGTCATAGCTTTACTTCTAAGGAGCAAGCACCTTTTAATTTCATGCCTTCAGCCACTATCTGCAGTGATTTATGACCCCAAGGAAACAAAATTTGTCACTGCTTCCATTTCCCCCCTTCTATTTGCCATGATGGGATGAGATGACATGATCTTCATTTTTTGAATGTTGAGTCTCAAGCCAGCTTTTTAATCCTATTTCACAGTCATCAAGAGGCCTTTTAGTCCCTCTTCACTTTCTGCCCTTAGAGTGGTATCATCTGCACCTCTGAGGTGGTTGATATTTCTCCCAGCAATCTTGATTCCAGCTTGTGATTCATCTAACATGGCTATTCACAGATTGTATTCTGCATATAAGTTAAATGAGCAGGGTGACAATAAACAACCTTGACATACTCCTTTCCCAATTTGGAACCATTCAGTTGTTCCATGTCCTATTCTAACTGTTGCTTCTTGACCCGCATACAGGTTTACTCAGGAGACAGGTAAGGTGGTCTGGTACTCCAATCTCTAAAAATTTTCCACAGCTTGTTGTGATCCCCACAATTAAAGGCTTTTGCATAGTCAATGAAGAAGGAGTAGATGTTTTTCCAGAACTCCTTTACTTTCTCTATGATGCAATGAATGTTGGTAGTACAATCTCTTGTCCCTCTGCCTGTTCAAAATCCAGCTTGTACATTTGGAAGTTCTCAGTTCACAAACTACTGAAACCTAGCTTGAAGAATTTTGAGCATATTCTTACTAGAATGTGAAATGATCACAATTGCCCAGTAGTTTGAACATTCTTTGACATTGCCCTTTTTTGGGATTGGAATGAAAACTGACCTTTTCCATTCCTGTGGCCACTGCTGACATTTTTAAACTTGCTGGCATATTGAGGCAGCACGTTAACAGCATCACCTTTTAGGATTTGAAATATCTCAGCTGGAATCCCATCTCCTCCTCTAGCTATGTTTATAGCAGTGCTTCCAAAGGCCACTTGACTTCATACTCCCTGCTGTCTGGCTGAACGTCAGTAACTACACCATCATGGTTATCTGGGTCATTAGGACCTTTTTTTCTATAGTTTTTCTATGTATTCTTGACACCTCTCCTTAACCTCTCCTGCTTCTGTTAGGTCCTTACCATTGTGTCTTTTATTATGCCCATCCTTGCATGAAGTATTCCCTTGATAACTCCAATTTTCATGAAGAGATCTCTAGTCTTTCCCATTCTATTGTTTATCTCTATTTTTTTGTGTTGCCCACTTAAGAAGGCCTTCTGATCTCTCCTTGCTGTTCTATGGAATTTTGCATTCAACTGTGTGTATCTTTCCCTTCTCCCCTTGTTTTTCACATCTCTTTGCTCAGCTATTGTAAAGGTTTCTCAGACAATCGTTTTACCCCTTGCATTTCTTAATCTTTGGGATGGTTTCGGTCACTGCCTCCTATACAGTGTTATGAACTTCTATCCATGGTATGTTTCATTAATTGCAATAAATGTGTCATACTAATATAAGATTTTAAGTAGCTCAGTAGTGCATTATGTCCTGAGAGTTGCCATAACAAAATATTACAGATCTGGTAGCTTAAATAACACAAATATATTTTTTCACAGTTTTGGAGACGAGAAGTCCAAGATTAAGCTGCCAGCAGATTTGATTTCTTCTGAAGCCTCTCTTCTTGGCTTGCAGATGACTTTCTTCTTGCTGCATCTTCAAATGGTCATTCAGCTGTGTGCACATATCCCTGGTGCCACTGTGTTCAAATGTCTTATTTTTATAAGGACATCAATCAGTTTGGATGAGGTTCTACCCTAATAATCTCATTTCAAGTTAATACATTATTAGTCCCAGCCCCAAATCCAGTCACATTCTAAGGTAATGTGCTTGTGTTTTCAGTCGCCCAGTCACGTCCAACTCTTTGCATCTCCACAGACTGTAGTCCATCAGGCTCCTCTGTCCATGGGATTTCCAAACCAAGAATACTGGAATGGATTGCCATTTCCTTCTCCAGGGGATCTTGTCAAACCATAGATCAAACCAACATCTCCTGCATTGGAAAGTGGATTCTTTATCACTGAGCCATCTGGGAAGCCCCTCTAAGGTTAATAATCCAATATAATTCCAATATAATTAATGTCATTATATAAAAAGAGAAATTTGGACACAGAAACATGCATTTAATGAAGATGTCAAGTGACAGAGAAGATGGTCATTCACAAGCCAAGAAGAAAGGCATAGAACAGATCTTTTCCTTATAGCTCTCAAAAAGAACAATCTCTGCCTATAACTTGCCTTTTACTTCCAGCCTTCAGAACTCAGAAACAAATTTCTGTTGTCTAAGCCACCTAGTGTTAGTATTTTGTTGTGGAAGACATAGCAAATTAAAACAGATTTCGGTATCAGGAAGTGGGGTTCTGTTTTAACAACAACAACAACAAAAATGTAGAATTTGGTAATGAGTAGAGGTTAGTAGAGTTTTGGAGAAGGCAATGGCAACCCACTCCAGTACTCTTGCCTGGAAAATCCCATGGACAGAGGAGCCTGGTGGGCTGCAGTCCATGAGGTCGCTAAGAGTCAGACAGGACTGAGCGACTTCACTTTCACTTTTCAATTTTCACTTTCATGCATTGGAGAAGGAAATGGCAACCCACTCCAGTGTTCCTGGTTGGAGAATCCCAGGGACGGCAGAGCCTGGTGAGCTGCCATCTGTGGGGTCGAACAGAGTCGTACACAACTGAAGCGACTTAGCAGCAGCAGCAGCAGCAGCACACTAATTTAATAAGCCTATATGGTAAAACCGAAATTTATAAAGTATTTTAGAAAAGAAAAAAAGAAAGTATTTTAGTATTTTATAAAGTATTTTAGAAGAATACAATAGGAGAAAGACTTGTGACCTTGAATTATGCAAAGTTTTCTTAGGTAAAATTAAAAAACAAAATTCATAAAAAATTATAGACTGTGTCATCAAGATGGTCAAGTAAGAGAATATAGAGTTCACCTCTCCCACAAATACATCAAAAATACATCTACATTTTGAACTATCTTAATTGAAAACTAATTGGAAACTGGTAGAAAGTCTCCTGTGCAACCAACATTTTAAGAAAGATACACACTTAATTGGGTAGAATGGAAAGAAAGGTGATCAGGTTGGGAATAGTGCCCATACTCAGAAGAAAAGGAAGATTACATGGGCAGATATCTGCCCTGGGTAGTTAGTAGTTCAAGCCACAGACTGAATGTCCAAGTTCTGTCCTATGTAAAGGGGAAAAGCCTTCTTGGCTGGTAGGAAGGCCACTGGAACTAATAGAAGGACTGAGGGAAGCCTGGACTCCACTCCTGAGGAGCACAAGCATTCAGGTTTTCCCTCAGGGAAAGGTGGAGAGAGATCTGCTCTAGTGGTTGCCAAGTGTCCCACAAACACGTTGACATACACCCCAGCATGAGCAGAGTGAACACTCTGGCCCAACTCCAGGACAGAGCACAGCACTGGATCTGGGGCAGTCATGACCAGGGAAAATCTTTGACCATGGACACAGAGAAGACCCAGTCACAAAGGGGAACCTGAGTGGGGAGTCAGTGGCCATTGTTGGTGCTTACTCAAGCAGTACCTCAGAAGTAGCCCAGATCTCTGATGGCAGCTCCTTCCTCATAGCTCACCCCTGGATACAAGCCAGGAGGCAATGTGCGCTGCCGCCCCCACCCCCCCGCCCCAGCCTATACAGCAATTCTAAAACACTGCAAGTACAGCAGAGGCTGGAGGTAGTAATTGGTTGCAAAGGACAAAGAAGATTTTCACCCTAGTTTGTGTCTCAGTGGAACAAGGGAAAATATTGTGGGCACCTGCATAGGCAATGTACTAAACATCAGTCAATGGCCAACATGAGCTGAAAGCCTACATAAGCCCCACTTGTCTCAGCACTGCCCTTCTTCAGGACAAGGGTCTCAGAGCAATGAGAGGGAAAAACATACACTTAAAAGAACAGAACAAGCTCAGTCCTGATACTCAGGACTTCTTCACCAGCAATGTGGCAGCAGACTTCATCCCTGATAGGGTGGTGATGGCCACTGACCAGAGGGGAAGACTTGCCTAGAAAACTAACACCAGCTCTAGGCAGTCCATATACAGTCCCATCCCCTAGAAAAATGAAAGCTTCCATCAAACACTGAAGAAAAATATGATTTGAGTCTACATCAAACCAGTTCTTCCACCAAAGGTATTGGGCACACACAGTCAATATAGAGATGCTCCCACGTAAGGTAACACCTTCAGGACAACAATAGATACTGTTTCAAGTAAAATCATAGAGGCAGAGAAAATTAACCAAAATGAAAAGGCACAGGAACTATGTTCAATTGAAAACGCAAGAGGAAAACCTTAAAAAATAAAACAGAAATAAACAGTCTATCAGATTAAAAATTCAAAGCACTGGTAGTAAAAATGTTAAATGAATTAGGGAAAACTGTTGATGTACATAGTGAACACTTTAACCAGAAACTATAAGATATAAAAAAATACCAAATTAGAAATGAGGAATTTCATAGCTAAAATTAAAAACAAAATATACTAGAAGGAATGAACAGCATACTAAGTGATATGGAAAAATGGATAAATGATCTGGAAGAAAGAATAATGGAAATTACCAAACCAGAATAGCAAAAAAGAAAAACAAATTTTTTAAAATAAAAATCATTTAAGATATATGTGTGAAAACATTAACCACAACAATATTTGCATTATCGGGGTCTCAGAAGGAGAAGGGAGAGAAAAATGTGTCAAGAATTATTTTGAGGAATTTATGGCTGAAAACATGCTGAACATGAAAAAAGAAACATAAATCCAGGTATAAGCAGCACAGAGGCTTCCAAACAAGATTAACCCGAACACAGAGTCATACCAAGGCATATAATAATTAAAGTAAATACAAAATGAAAGGTAGAAAGATAATTCTAAAAATATAAAGAGAAAAACAACAAGTCTCATAAAATGGAACCCCTATAAGGCCATCGGTTAATTTCTCTGCAGAAAATTTGCAGGCCACAAGAGAGTGCCACAATATACTCAAAGTTTTGAAAGGGAAAAATCTAGAACCCAGGATATTGTAGACATCAAGATCATCAATTAGAATCAAAGAAGAGATAAAGAACTCAGATAAGCAAAACCCAAAAGTTTATCAATATGAAACCAACTTTTAAAGAAATTCTGAAAGGTCTCCTCCAGGGGAGGAGCCAAGATGGCGGAGGAGTAGGATGGGGAGAACACTTTCTCCCCCACAAATTCATCAAAAGAGCATTTAAACGTCGAGTAAATTCCACAAAACAACTTCTGAATGCCGGCAGAGGACATCGGGCACCCAGAAAAGCAATCCAACTCTTCGAAAGGAGGTAGGAAAAAATATAAAAGACACAAAAAGAGACAAAAGAGGGAGGGATGGAGTTCCGTCCCGGGAAGGGAGTCTTAAAAAGAGAGAAGTTTCCAAACACCAGGAAACCTTCTCACTGCTGAATCTGTGCTGAGCTTTGGAAGCACAGAGGGCGACATGACAGGAAGAAAAAATAAATAAACAATTAAAACTCGAAGATTGCGAGTCCTACGGTAACTCCCCCTGCGGAGAAGCAGCGCAGACGCCTGCATGCGCCATTAACAAGCGGGGGGCTGGGCAGGGAGGCGCAGTGCGGGCTGCATCGCTTAGAGTAAGAATCTGGCCTGAATACCCTGAGCACTATCTGAGCGAAAAAATTTGGGCTAGCAAACCAGACTGTGGGATATCTACCACGCGAAAAGCCAGCCCCAACCTAAGACACCGTCAGGCCCGCACACGGAATAAAGAATTGAACAGAGATAGCCGGCTGCAGACCTTCCCCCTCCGGTGACAGGCAGCCAGAGCTGGAAGGGGGCAATCGCAGCCCCAGAGAGACATTATCTATAAAACTGTAAGCAGGCTTCTTTGCTAACTAAAACTTTTTGGGGGTCTGGACGGTTAACATCTGCCTGAGAAGGTGCACCGGTTTTACACCCAGATAACCGAGTGGCGGGGAGGTGATAAGTCGCAGCATTGGCGCTCGCCAAACACCTCATCACTTGAGCTGCTCGGACCTGGGAAGAGCACAAAACTCAGGCCCAACTGAGTCTGCGCCTCTGAGGACTACCCAAGTGCCTGAAACTGAGCAGGTTGGACCTGGGAGGTACATGAAACCCAGGGCCAGCCTCGGATTGTTCCCGGTGGAACAACCTAGAGCCCGAGCAGTGTGGGCAGGGAGGCTACACGCGCCGTGAGCAGGGGCAGACCCAGTGTGGCTGAGGCACTGCGAGTGCACACCAGTGTTATTTGTTTGCAGCATCCCTCCATCCCTCCTCACAGCGCGACTGAACAAAGAGAAGAAATACAGCTCCACCCATCAGAACACCGACACAAGCTTCCCTAACCAGGAAACCTTGACAAGCCACCTGTACAAACCCACACACAGCGAGGAAAAGCCACAATAAAGAGAACTCCACAAACTGCCAGAATACAGAAAGGACACCCCAAACTCAGTAATTTAAACAAGATGAAGAGACAGAGGAATATCCAGCAGATAAAGGAAGAGGATAAATGCCCACCAAACCAAACAAAAGAGGAAGAGATAGGGAATCTACCTGATAAAGAATTCCGAATAATGATAGTGAAATTGATCCAAAATCTTGAAATTAAAATGGAATCACAGATAAATAGCTTGGAGACAAGGATTGAGAAGATGCAAGAAAGGTTTAACAAGGACCTAGAAGAAATAAAAAAGAGTCAATATATAATGAATAATGCAATAAATGAAATTAAAAACACTCTGGAGGCAACAAATAGTAGAATAACAGAGGCAGAAGATAGGATTAGTGAATTAGAAGATAGAATGGTAGAAATAAATGAATCAGAGAGAATAAAAGAAAAACAAATTAAAAGAAATGAGGACAATATCAGAGACCTCCAGGACAATATTAAACGCTACAACATTCGAATCATAGGAGTTCCAGAAGAAGAAGACAAAAAGAATGACCATGAGAAAATACTTGAGGAGATAATAGTGGAAAACTTCCCTAAACTGGGGAAAGAAAGAATCACCCAAGTCCAAGAAACTCAGAGAATCCCAAACAGGATAAACCCAAGGAGAAACACCCCAAGACACATATTAATCAAATTAACAAAGATCAAACACAAAGAACAAATATTAAAAGCAGCAAGGGAAAAACAACAAATAACACACAAGGGAATTCCCATAAGGATAACAGCTGATCTTTCAATAGAAACTCTTCAAGCCAGGAGGGAATGGCAAGACATACTTAAAATGATGAAAGAAAATAACCTACAGCCCAGATTATTGTACCCAGCAAGGATCTCATTCAAGTATGAAGGAGAAATCAAAAGCTTTTCAGACAAGCAAAAGCTGAGAGAATTCTGCACCACCAAACCAGCTCTCCAACAAATACTAAAGGATATTCTCTAGACAGGAAACACAAAAATGGTGTATAAACTCGAACCCCAAACAATAAAGTAAATGGCAACGTGATCATACTTATCAGTAATTACCTTAAACGTAAATGGGTTGAATGCCCCAACCAAAAGACAAAGACTGGCTGAATGGATACAAAAACAAGACCCCTACATATGTTGTCTACAGGAGACCCACCTCAAAACAGGGGACACATACAGACTGAAAGTGAAGGGCTGGAAAAAGATTTTCCATGCAAATAGGGACCAAAAGAAAGCAGGAGTAGCAATACTCATATCAGATAAAATAGACTTTAAAACAAAGGCTGTGAAAAGAGACAAAGAAGGTCACTACATAATGATCAAAGGATCAATCCAAGAAGAAGATATAACAATTATAAATATATATGCACCCAACACGGGAGCACCACAGTACGTAAGACAAATGCTAACAAGTATGAAAGGAGAAATTAACAATAACACAATAATAGTGGGAGACTTTAATACCCCACTCACACCTATGGATAGATCAACTAAACAGAAAATTAACAAGAAAACACAAACTTTAAACAATACAATAGACCAGTTAGACCTAATTGATATCTATAGGACATATCATCCCAAAACAATGAACTTCACCTTTTTCTCAAGCGCACATGGAACCTTCTCCAGGATAGATCACATCCTGGGCCATAAAGCTAGCCTTGGTAAATTCAAAAAAATAGAAATCATTCCAAGCATGTTTTCTGACCACAATGCAGTAAGATTAGATCTCAATTACAGGAGAAAAACTATTAAAAATTCCAACATATGGAGGATGAACAACACCCTGGTGAATAACCAACAAATCACAGAAGAAATCAAAAAAGAAATCAAAATTTGCATAGAAACGAAAGAAAATGAAAACACAACAACCCAAAACCCGTGGGACACGGTAAAAGCAGTCCTAAGGGGAAAGTTCATAGCAATACAGGCACACCTCAAGAAACAAGAAAAAAGTCAAATAAATAACCTAACTCTACACCTAAAGCAACTAGAAAAGGAAGAAATGAAGAACCCCAGGGTTAGTAGAAGGAAAGAAATCTTAAACATTAGAGCAGAAATAAATGCAAAAGAAACAAAAGAGACCATAGCAAAAACCAACAAAGCCAAAAGCTGGTTCTTTGAAAGGATAAATAAAATTGATAAACCATTAGCCAGACTCATCAAGAAACAAAGGGAGAAAAATCAAATCAACAAAATTAGAAACGAAAATGGAGAGATCACAACAGACAACACAGAAATACAAAGGGTCATAAGAGACTATTATCAACAATTATATGCCAATAAAATGGACAACGAGGAAGAAATCGACAAATTCTTAGAAAAGTACAACTTTCCAAAACTCGACCAGGAAGAAATAGAAAACCTTAACAGACCCATCACAAGCACGGAAATTGAAACTGTAATCAAAAGTCTTCCAGCAAACAAAAGCCCAGGTCCAGACGGCGTCACAGCTGAATTCTAACAAAAATTTAGAGAAGAGCTAACACCTATCCTGCTCAAACTCTTCCAGAAAATTGCAGAGGAAGGTAAACTTCCAAACTCATTCTATGAAGCCACCATCACCCTAATACCAAAACCTGACAAAGATCCCACAAAAAAAGAAAACTACAGGCCAATATCACTGATGAACATAGATGCAAAAATCCTAAACAAAATTCAAGCAATCAGAATCCAACAACACATTAAAAAGATCATACACCATGACCAAGTGGGCTTTATCCCAGGGATGCAAGGATTCTTCAATATCCGCAAATCAATCAATGTTATACACCACATTAACATATTGAAAAACAAA
The DNA here is from genome assembly GCF_055505025.1 of Bos grunniens. NCBI lineage: Eukaryota > Metazoa > Chordata > Mammalia > Artiodactyla > Bovidae > Bos > Bos grunniens. The sequence goes on along the minus strand of NC_141194.1, from coordinate 77,665,988 downwards.
AACCATATGATTATCTCAATAGATGCAGAGAAAGCCTTTGACAAAATTCAACACCCATTTATGATAAAAACTCTCCAGAAAGCAGGAATAGAAGGAACATACCTCAACATAATAAAAGCTATATATGACAAACCCACAGCAAACATTATCCTCAATGGTGAAAAATTGAAAGCATTTCCTCTAAAGTCAGGAAAAAGACAAGGGTGCCCACTTTCACCATTACTATTCAACATAGTTTTGGAAGTTTTGGCCACAGCAATCAGAACAGAAAAAGAAATAAAAGGAATCCAAATTGGAAAAGAAGAAGTAAAACTCTCACTATTTGCAGATGACATGATCCTCTACATAGAAAACCCTAAAGACTCCATCAGAAAATTACTAGAACTAATCAATGATTATAGTAAAGTTGCAGGATATAAAATCAACACACAGAAATCCCTTGCATTCCTATACACTAATAATGAGAAAACAGAAAGAGAAATTAAGGAAACAATTCCATTCACCATTGCAACGAAAAGAATAAAATACTTAGGAATATATCTACCTAAAGAAACTAAAGACCTATATATAGAAAACTATAAAACACTGGTGAAAGAAATCAAAGAGGACACTAATAGATGGAGAAATATACCATGTTCATGGATTGGAAGAATCAATATAGTGAAAATGAGTATACTACCCAAAGCAATTTATAGATTCAATGCAATCCCTATCAAGCTACCAACAGTATTCTTCACAGAGCTAGAACAAATAATTTCACAATTTATATGGAAATACAAAAACCTCGAATAGCCAAAGCAATCTTGAGAAAGAAAAATGGAACTGGAGGAATCAACCTACCTGACTTCAGGCTCTACTACAAACCACAGTTATCAAGACAGTATGGTACTGGCACAAAGACAGAAATATAAATCAATGGAACAAAAGAGAAAGCCCAGAGATAAATCCACACACATATGGACACCTTATCTTTGACAAAGGAGGCAAGAATATACAATGGATTAAAGACAATCTCTTTAACAAGTGGTGCTGGGAAATCTGGTCAACCACTTGTAAAAGAATGAAACTAGAACACTTTCTAACACCATATACAAAAATAAACTCAAAATGGATTAAAGATCTCAGTGTAAGACCAGAAACTATAAAACTCCTAGAGGAGAACATAGGCAAAACACTCTCTGACATACATCACAGCAGGATCCTCTATGACCCACCTTCCAGAATATTGGATAAAAGCAAAAATAAACAAATGGGACCTAATTAAACTTAAAAGCTTCTGTACATCAAAGGAAACTATTAGCAAGGTGAAAAGACAGCCTTCAGAATGGGAGAAAATAATAGCAAATGAAGCAACCGACAAACAACTAATCTCAAAAATATACAAGCAACTCCTACAGCTCAACTCTAGAAAAATAAATGACCCAATCAAAAAATGGGCCAAAGATCTAAATAGACATTTCTCCAAAGAAGACATACAGATGGCTAACAAACACATGAAAAGATGCTCATCATCACTCATTATCAGAGAAATGCAAATCAAAACTACTATGAGATACCATTTCACACCAGTCAGAATGGCTGCGATCCAAAAGTCTACAAATAATAAATGCTGGAGAGGGTGTGGAGAAAAGGGAACCCTCTTACACTGTTGGTGGGAATGCAAACTAGTACAGCCACTATGGAGAACAGTGTGGAGATTCCTTAAAAAACTGGAAATAGAACTGCCTTATGATCCAGCAATCCCACTGCTGGGCATACACACTGAGGAAACCAGAAGGGAAAGAGACACGTGTACCCCAATGTTCATCACAGCACTGTTTATAATAGCCAGGACATGGAAACAACCTAGATGTCCATCAGCAGATGAATGGATAAGAAAGCTGTGGTACATATACACAATGGAGTATTACTCAGCCATTAAAACGAATACATTTGAATCAGTTCTAATGAGGTGGATGAAACTGGAGCCTATTATACAGAGTGAAGTAAGCCAAAAGGACAAACACCAATACAGTATACTAACGCATATATATGGAATTTAGAAAGATGGTAACGATAACCCTGTGTACTAGACAGCAAAAGAGACACTGATGTATAGAACAGGCTTATGGACTCTGTGGGAGAGGGAGAGGGTGGGAAGATTTGGGAGAATGGCATTGAAACATGTGAAATGTCATGTATGAAACGAGATGCCAGTCCAGGTTCAATGCACGATGCTGGATGCTTGGGGCTGGTGCACTGGGACGACCCAGAGGGATGGTATGGGGAGGGAGGAGGGAGGAGGGTTCAGGATGGGGAACACATGTATAATTTTTTTTTAATTAAAATTGAAAAAAAAAATAAAAAATGAAAGGTCTCCTCCAACTAAAGAAATAATATATAAGGAAGGGAAAATTCCACTAGGAAATGAAAGTACATAGAAAGGACTGAGGATCAAATACTTAGATAAAATAGTATGGAGATTAAAAGGCAAAAAATTGTAAAATCAACTATAACTACAATAAACAGTGAAGGACTAAGCATGAAGATGTAATATATGACATCATAAACACAAATTATTAGTTCAGTTCAGTCACTCAGTCGTGTCCCAATCTTTGCAACCCCATGAATCGCAGCACGCCAGGCCTCCCTGTCCATCACCAACTCCCGGAGTTCACTGAGACTCACGTCCATCAAGTCAGTGATTCCATCCAGCCATCTCATCCTCTGTCGTCCCCTTCTCCTCCTGCCCCCAATCCCTCCCAGCATCAGAGTCTTTTCCAATGAGTCAACTCTTCGCATGAGGTGGCCAAAGTACTGGAGTTTCAGCTTTAGCATCATTCCTTCCAAAGAAATCCCAGGGCTGATCTCCTTCAGAATGGACTGGTTGGATCTCCTTGCAGTCCAAGGGACTCTCAAGAGTCTTCTCCAACACCACACTTCAAAAGCATCAATTCTTCAGCACTCAGCTTTCTTCACATTCCAACTCTCATGTCCATACATGACCACAGGATAAAACATAGCCTTGACTAGACGGACCTTGACGAGACCGACCTTGACTAGACGGACTAGAGGTAGCAAAGTAATGTCTCTGCTTTTGAATATGCTATCTAGGTTGGTCATAACTTTCCTTCCAAGGAGTAAGTGTCTTTTAATTTCATGGCTGCAGTCACCATCTGCAGTGATTTTGGAGCCCAGAAAAATAAGTCTGACACTGTTTCCACTGTTTCCCCATCTATTTCCCGTGAAGTGATGGGACCAGATGCCATGATCTTCGCTTTCTGAATATTGAGCTTTAAGCCAACTTTTTTTTCACTCTCCACTTTCACTTTCATCAAGAGGCTTTTTAATTCCTGTTCACTTTCTGCCATAAGGGTGGTATCATCTGCATATCTGAGGTTATTGATAGTTCTCCCAGCAATCTTGATTCCAGCTTGTGTTTCTTCCCATCCAGCGTTTCTCATGATGTACTCTGCATATAAGTTAAATAAGCAGGGTGACAATATACAGCCTTGATGTACTTCTTTTCCTATTTGGAACCAGTCTGTTGTTCCATGTTAGGGGAATAATAAATGGAGATCCTTTATAATGTGTGTGAACTTAATGTCTATCAATTAAGAACAAGTCAATATAATTATGAGTCAATATATATGGAATCAAGTTCAGTTCATTCACTCAGTTCTGTCCTACTCTTTGTGACCCAGTGGACCACAGCATGCCAGGCTTCCCTGTGCATCACCAATTCCAGGAGCTTACTCAAACTCATGTCCATTGAGTTAGTGATGCTGTCCAACCATCTCATCCTCTGTCATCCCCTCTCCTCCTGCCTTCAACCTTTCCCAGCATCAGGGTCTTTTCCAAAGAGTCAGTTCTTTGTATCAGGTGGCAACCACAAATCAAAAACACACAATAGATACAAAAAGAACACAAAAACACATACTACAAAGAAAATCATCAAGCCACAGGAAATGAAATAAAAAGACAAATTAAACAAAGAAGAATTTCAAGAATAGCCCAAATAAAAGCAACAAAATGGCAATAAAGACATACTTGTCAGCAATTACTTTCAAATGACAATGAACTAAATGCACCAATCAAAAGACATATCGTGGCTGATTGGATTAAAAACACAAGACCCACCTATATGCTGCCTACAACAGAATCATTTCAGAACTAAAAACATACACAAACTGAAAAATAATAGGATGGAAAATATTTCATACAAACTAAAATGACAAGGGGGGAAAAATAAAATAAAATGACAAGGGGGTGGAGGTAGCAATATTATACCAAATAAAACAGACTTAAACCTAAATGCTATATGAAAAGACAAAGAAAGGCATTATATAATGATAAAGAGATTAGTACAAGAAAATAATTTCACACTCCTTAACACAAATGTACCCAATACAGGATCTCCTAAATATACAAATAAATACTAACAGACATTAGAAGATAAGCTGACAATAAAAAAAGAAACAAAAATTACAGGGCATCTCACTGCCCTCAATGGCCAGGTCATCCAGAAAAAAAATCAATAGGGCCATAGTGACCTTAAATGACACTATGGAGAAGGTGGACATACAGATATCTACAGAACTAAGAATAAAGCTAGTGGGGGTGATGGAATTCCAGTTCAGCTACTTCAAATCCTAAAAGATGATGCTGTGAAAGTGCTTCACTCAATATGCCAGCGAACTTGGAAAACTCAGCAATGGTCACAGGATTGGAAAAAGTCAGTTTTCATTCCAATCCCAAAGAAAGGCAATGCCAAAGAATCTTCAAACTGCCACACAATTGCACTCATCTCACACACTAGTAAAGTAAAGCTCAAAATTCTCCAAGTGAGGCTTCAACAGTATGCGAACTGAGAACTTCCAGATTGTTCAAGCTGGACTTAGAAAAGGTAGAGGAACCAGAGATCAAATTGCCAACATCCACTGGATCACTGAAAAACCAAGAAAGTTGCAGAAAAACATCTACTTCTGCTTTATTGACTATGCCAAATCCTTTGACTGTGTGGATCACACCAAACCGTGGAAAATCCTTCAAGAGATGGGAATACCAAAACACCTTACCTGCCTCTTCAGAAATCTGTATGCAGGCCAAGAAGTAACAGTTAAAACTGGACAGGAAACAATGGACTGGTTCACAATTGGAAAAGGAGTATGCCAAGGCTGTATATTGTCACCCTGCTTATTTAATTTATATGCAGAGTACATGATGTGAAATACCAGGCTGGATGAAGCACAAGCTGGAATCAAGATTGATGGGAAAAATATAAATAGCCTCAGATATACAGATGACACAATCCTTATGGCAGAAAGGAAGAAGAACTAAATAGCCTCTTGATGAAAGTGAAAGAGGACAATGAAAAAGCTGGCTTAAAACTCAGCATTCAAAAATCAAAGATCATGGCATTTTGTCCCATCACTTCATTGCAAACAGATGGGGAAACAATGGAAAAACTGAGAGACTTTATTTTTGGGGGCTCCACAATCGCTGCAGATGATGATTGCAGTCATGGATTGAAAGACACTTATCTTTGAAAGAAAACCTATGACCAAGATAGACAGCATATTAAAAAGCACATTCTTTACTTGGCCGACAAACGTCCATCCAGTCAAAGCTATGGTTTTCCCAGTAGTCATGTGTGGATGAGAGAGTTGGACTATAAAGAAAGCTGAGGGGAGGGAGGGAGGGATGCTGCAAAGAAAAAAAAAGTGTCCTCCACCGTGCCCTTTGTGTCAGGGCGGAAACCAGATACTGAAGAGACCAGCAAACAGAAGAAGATACAACAGAGGGAAACGCCTTGGAAGCTACAGGCAATAGATCAAAACCCTGTGGTTACTACGGACTACATAGGAAGGGGCCTATAGATCTTGAGAAATATAAGTCTGACCAAGGAGCTAGCCAAAAATGAACTGAACCCACAACACCCACAAAAAAACCAAGAAAGTCCTAGATATATTTTTATTATTTTTACGATCATTCTTTTTTTTTAATTAAAAAAAATTTTTTAAGTCCTCTATTGTTCCTTTAATTTTCACTTTTATAACCTATTACTTTGCAAAGAAAAAAAAAAAAGACCTTATTTTTTTCTTCAGCAAACTTCATATATATATATATATTATAATTTTTTGACCTTGTTTTTTTGTTTGTTTTTTTTGTTTTTGTTTTTTTCTTCTTTTCTTTAACATTGTATTTTTGAAATTCCATACTCTACTCTAGATTTTTAATTTTCGCTTTTTGGTATATGTTACAATTTTGTACCTATAGTTTTTTTTTTTTTTATATAATTTCTGTGACTTTTTTTTTTTCTTTTCTTCTTTTCTTCTTCTCTGTTTCTTTCTCTTCTTCTTTTATATAACATTGTATATCTGAAATTCCAAACTCTATTCTAGATTTTTAATTTATGCTTTTTGGTATTTGATATCAATTTTGTACCTGTATTTTCTTTATAATTTTTGTGACATTTTTTGTATTTGTTTGTTTGTTTTCTCTCTTTATTTTTCTTCTTCTTTTTTTTTTAACATTGTATTTTTTAAATTCCAAACTCTACTCTAGATTTTTAATTTTTGCTTTCTGGTATTAGTTATCAATTTTGTACCTGTACTTTCTTTATAATTTTCATGACCTTGTTTGTTTTTGTTTGTTCGTTTTTTCTCTCTTTCTTTTCCCTCTTCTTTTCTTTAACATCGTATTTTTGAAATTCCAAACTCTACTCTAGATTTTTAATTTTTGCTTTTATGTATTTGTTACCAATTTTGTACCTTTAAGGACCCAATCTTCAGGACCCATTTTTCACTAGGGAGCGAGATTACTGGCTTGACTGCTCTCTCTCCCTTTGGACTCTCCTTTTTCTCCACCAGGTCGCCTGTGTCTCCTCCCTAACCCCTCTCTACTCTACCCAACTCTGTGAATTTCTGTGTGTTCCAGACGGTGGAGAACACTTAGGGAACTGATTACTGGCTGGATCTGCCTCCCTCCTTTTCATTCCCCCCTTTTATCCTTCTGGCCACCTCTGTCACCTTCCTCCTCCTTCTCTTCTCTATATAACTCCGTGAACATCTCTGAGTGGTCCAGTTGTGGAGTGCACATAAGGAAGTGACTACTGGCTAGCCCACTCTCTCCACTCTTGATTCACCTCATCTCATTTGGGTCACCTCTAACTCCCTCCTCCCTCTTCTCTTCTCCATGTAACCCTGTGAACCTCTCTGAGTGACCCTCACCATAGAGAAACTTTTCATCTTTAATGTAGATGTTTTATCAATGGTGCTGTATAGAAGGAGAAGTTTTGAAACTACTGTAAAAATAAGACCGATAACCGGAAGCAGGAGACTTAAGTCCAAACCCTGACTCCAGGGAACTCCTGACTCCAAGGAACATTAATTGACAGGAGCTCATCAAATGCCTCCATACCGACACTGAAACCAAGCACCACACAAGGGCCAATAAGCTCCAGGGCAAGACACACCAAGCAAATTCTCCAGCAACAAAGGAACACAGTCCTGAGCTTCAAGATACAGGCTGCCCAAAGTCACCCCAAAACTATAGACATCTCATAACTCATTACTGGACATTTCATTGCACTCCAGAGAGAAGAAATACAGCTCCACCCACCAGAACACAGACACAAGCTTCCCTAACCAGGAAACCTTGACAAGCCACCTGTACAAACCCACACACAGTGAGGAAACGCCACAATAAAGAGAACTCCACAAACTGCCAGAATACAGAAAAGACACCCCAAACTCAGCAATTTAAACAAGATGAAGAGACAGAGGAATACTCAGCAGATAAAGGAACAGGATAAATGCCCACCAAACCAAACAAAAGAGGAAGAGATAGGGAATCTACCTGATAAAGAATTCCGAATAATGATAGTGAAATTGATGCAAAATCTTGAAACTAAAATGGAATCACAGATAAATAGCCTGGAGACAAGGATTGAGAAGATGCAAGAAAGGTTTAACAAGGACCTAGAAGAAATAAAAAAGAGTCAATATATAATGAAAAATGCAATAAATGAAATTAAAAACACTCTGGAGGCAACAAATAGTAGATTAACAGAGGCAGAAGATAGGATTAGTGAATTAGAAGATAGAATGGTAGATATAAATGAATCAGAGAGGATAAAAGAAAAACGAATTAAAAGAAATGAGGACAATCTCAGAGACCTCCAGGACAATATTAAACGCTACAACATTCGAATCATAGGGGTTCCAGAAGAAGAAGACAAAAAGAATGACCATGAGAAAATACTTGAGGAGATAATAGTGGAAACCTTCCCTAAAATGGGGAAGGAAATAATCACCCGAGTCCAAGAAACCCAGAGAGTCCCAAACAGGAGAAACCCAAGGTGAAACACCCCAAGACACATATTAATCAAATTAACAAAGATCAAACACAAAGAACAAATATTAAAAGCAGCAAGGGAAAAACAACAAATAACACACAAGGGAATTCCCATAAGGATAACAGCTGATCTTTCAATAGAAACTCTTCAAGCCAGGAGGGAATGGCAAGACACACTTAAAATGATGAAAGAAAATAACCTACAGCCCAGATTATTGTACCCAGCAAGGATCTCATTCAAGTATGAAGGAGAAATCAAAAGCTTTTCAGACAAGCAAAAGCTGAGAGAATTCTGCACCACCAAACCAGCTCTCCAACAAATACTAAAGGATATTCTCTAGACAGGAAACACAAAAACGGTGTATAAACTCGAACCCCAAACAATAAAGTAAATGGCAACGTGATCATACTTATCAGTAATTACCTTAAACGTAAATGGGTTGAATGCCCCAACCAAAAGACAAAGACTGGCTGAATGGATACAAAAACAAGACCCCTACATATGTTGTCTACAGGAGACCCACCTCAAAACAGGGGACACATACAGACTGAAAGTGAAGGGCTGGAAAAAGATTTTCCATGCAAATAGGGACCAAAAGAAAGCAGGAGTAGCAATACTCATATCAGATAAAATAGACTTTAAAACAAAGGCTGTGAAAAGAGACAAAGAAGGTCACTACATAATGATCAAAGGATCAATCCAAGAAGAAGATATAACAATTATAAATATATATGCACCCAACACGGGAGCACCACAGTACGTAAGACAAATGCTAACAAGTATGAAAGGAGAAATTAACAATAACACAATAATAGTGGGAGACTTTAATACCCCACTTACACCTATGGATAGATCAACTAAACAGAAAATTAACAAGGAAACACAAACTTTAAACGATACAATAGACCAGTTAGACCTAAAGGATATCTATAGGACATATCATCCCAAAACAATGAACTTCACCTTTTTCTCAAGTGCACATGGAACCTTCTCCAGGATAGATCACATCCTGGGCCATAAAGCTAGCCTTGGTAAATTCAAAAAAATAGAAATCATTCCAAGCATTTTTTCTGACCACAATGCAGTAAGATTAGATCTCATTTACAGGAGAAAAACTATTAAAAATGCCAACATATGGAGGATGAACAACACCCTGCTGAATAACCAACAAATCACAGAAGAAATCAAAAAAGAAATCAAAATTTGCATAGAAACGAATGAAAATGAAAACACAACAACCCAAAACCTGTGGGACACGGTAAAAGCAGTCCTAAGGGGAAAGTTCATAGCAATACAGGCACACCTCAAGAAACAAGAAAAAAGTCAAATAAATAACCTAACTCTACACCTAAAGCGACTAGAAAAGGAAGAAATGAAGAACCCCAGGGTTAGTAGAAGGAAAGAAATCTTAAAAATTAGAGCAGAAATAAATGCAAAAGAAACAAAAGAAACCATAGCAAAAATCAACAAAACCAAAAGCTGGTTCTTTGAAAGGATAAATAAAATTGACAAACCATTAGCCAGACTCATCAAGAAACAAAGGGAGAAAAATCAAATCAACAAAATTAGAAACGAAAATGGAGAGATCACAACAGACAACACAGAAATACAAAGGATCATAAGAGACTACTATCAACAATTATATGCCAATAAAATGGACAACGTGGAAGAAATCGACAAATTCTTAGAAAAGTACAACTTTCCAAAACTGGACCAGGAAGAAATAGAAAATCTTAACAGACCCATCACAAGCACGGAAATTGAAACTGTAATCAAAAATCTTCCAGCAAACAAAAGCCCCGGTCCAGACGGCGTCACAGCTGAATTCTACCAAAAATTTAGAGAAGAGCTAACACCTATCCTACTCAAACTCTTCCAGAAAATTGCAGAGGAAGGTAAACTTCCAAACTCATTCTATGAGGCCACCATCACCCTAATACCAAAACCTGGCAAAGATCCCACAAAAAAAGAAAACTACAGGCCAATATCACTGATGAACATAGATGCAAAAATCCTTAACAAAATTCAAGCAATCAGAATCCAACAACACATTAAAAAGATCATACACCATGACCAAGTGGGCTTTATCCCAGGGATGCAAGGATTCTTCAATATCCGCAAATCAATCAATGTAATACACCACATTAACAAATTGAAAAATAAAAACCATATGATTATCTCAATAGATGCAGAGAAAGCCTTTGACAAAATTCAACATCCATTTATGATAAAAACTCTCCAGAAAGCAGGAATAGAAGGAACATACCTCAACATAATAAAAGCTATATATGACAAACCCACAGCAAACATTATCCTCAATGGGGAAAAATTGAAAGCATTTCCTCTAAAGTCAGGAACAAGACAAGGGTGCCCACTTTCACCATTACTATTCAACATAGTTTTGGAAGTTTTGGCCACAGCAATCAGAACAGAAAAAGAAATAAAAGGAATCCAAATTGGAAAAGAAGAAGTAAAACTCTCACTATTTGCAGATGACATGATCCTCTACATAGAAAACCCTAAAGATTCAACCAGAAAATTACTAGAAATAATCAATGACTATAGTAAAGTTGCAGGATATAAAATCAACACACAGAAATCCCTTGCATTCCTATACACTAATAATGAGAAAACAGAAAGAGAAATTAAGGAAACAATTCCATTCACCATTGCAACGAAAAGAATAAAATACTTAGGAATATATCTACCTAAAGAAACTAAAGACCTATATATAGAAAACTATAAAACACTGGTGAAAGAAATCAAAGAGGACACTAATAGATGGGGAAATATACCATGTTCATGGATTGGAAGAATCAATATAGTGAAAATGAGTATACTACCCAAAGCAATTTATAGATTCAACGCAATCCCTATCAAGCTACCAACAGTATTCTTCACAGAGCTAGAACAAATAATTTCACAATTTATATGGAAATACAAAAACCTCGAATAGCCAAAGCAATGAGAAAGAAAAATGGAACTGGAGGAATCAACCTACCTGACTTCAGGCTCTACTACAAAGCCACAGTTATCAAGACAGTATGGTACTGGCACAAAGACAGAAATATAAATCAATGGAACAAAAGAGAAAGCCCAGAGATAAATCCACACACATATGGACACCTTATCTTTGACAAAGGAGGCAAGAATATACAATGGATTAAAGACAATCTCTTTAACAAGTGGTGCTGGGAAATCTGGTCAACCACTTGTAAAAGAATGAAACTAGACCAGTTTCTAACACCATACACAAAAATGAACTCAAAATGGATTAAAGATCTAAATGTAAGACCATAAACTATAAAACTCTTAGAGGAGAACATAGGCAAAACACTCTCCGACATACATCACAGCAGGATCCTCTATGACCCACCTCCCAGAATATTGGAAATAAAAGCAAAAATAAACAAATGGGACCTAATTAACCTTAAAAGCTTCTGCACATCAAAGGAAACTATTAGCAAGGTGAAAAGACAGCCTTCAGAATGGGAGAAAATAATAGCAAATGAAACAACCGACAAACAACTAATCTCAAAAATACACAAGCAACTCCTACAGCTCAACTCCAGAAAAATAAACGACCCAATTAAAAAATGGGCCAAAGAACTAAATAGACATTTCTCCAAAGAAGACATACAGGTGGCTAACAAACACATGAAAAGATGCTCAACATCACTCATTATCAGAGAAATGCAAATCAAAACCACTATGAGGTACCATTTCACACCAGTCAGAATGGCTGCCATCCAAAAGTCTACAAATAATAAATGCTGGAGAGGGTGTGGAGAAAAGGGAACCCTCTTACACTGTTGGTGGGAATGCAAACTAGTACAGCCACTATGGAGAACAGTGTGGAGATTCCTTAAAAAACTGGAAATAGAACTGCCTAATGATCCAGCAATCCCACTGCTGGGCATACACACTGAGGAAACCAGAAGGGAAAGAGACATGTGTACCCCAATGTTCATCGCAGCACTGTTTATAATAGCCAGGACATGGAAACAACCTAGATGTCCATCAGCAGATGAATGGATAGGCAAGCTGTGGTACATATACACAATGGAGTATTACTCAGCCATTAAAAAGAATACATTTGAATCAGTTCTAATGAGGTGGATGAAACTGGAGCCTATTATACAGAGTGGAGTAAGCCAGAAGGAAAAACATAAATACAGTATACTAACGCATATATATGGAATTTAGAAAAATGGTAACAATAACCCGGTGTACGAGACAGCAAAAGAGACACTGATGTATAGAACAGTCTTATGGACTCTGTGGGAGAGGGAGAGGGTGGGAAGATTTGGGAGAATGTCATTGAAACATGTAAAATATCATGTAAGAAACGAGTTGCCAGTCCAGGTTCGATGCACGATACTGGATGCTTGGGGCTAGTGCACTGGGACGACCCAGAGGGATGGTATGGGGAGGGAGGAGGGAGGAGGGTTCAGGATGGGGAAAACATGTATACCTGTGGCAGATTCATTTTGATATTTGGCAAAACTAATACAATTATGTTAAGTTTAAAAGTAAAATAGAATTAGAAAAAAAATTTAAAAAAAAATAAAAGAGAAAGACTTTAAAAAAAAGAAAGAAAGAAAGAAAGCTGAGCGCCTAACAATTGATGCTTTTGAACTGTGGTGTTGAAGGAGCCTCTTGAGAGTCCCTTGGGCTGCAAGGAGATCAAATTAGTCAATCCTAAAGGAAATCAGTCCTGAATAGTCATTGGAAGCAGTGATGCTGAAGCTGAAATTCCAATACATTGGCTACCTGATGCAAAGAACTGACTCATTCGAAAGACCTTGATGCTCGGAATGATTGAAGGCAGGAGGAGAAGGGGATGACAGAGGATGAGATGATTGGATGGCATCACCGACTCAATGGACATGAGTCTGAGCAAGCTCTGAGAGTTGGCGATGGACAAAGAAGCCTGGCATGCTGCAGTCCATGGGGTTGAAAGAATCGGACACAACTGAGCAGTTGAACTGAACTGAACAGGATATTCTAGTCAAAAACAGCAGAGTATTTATTCTTTTCCAGTGTATATGGACCACTCTCCAAAGAGATCATAGGTAAGGCCATAAAAAGTCTCAACTAATTTAATAGGATAGAAATTATATCAAGCATTTTTTTTCATAAATACAACACTATGAAACTGGAAAACACTTGCAGAAAGAAAAATGAGAAAAGGATAAGTGCCACTGAACAATATTCTATAAAAAAACCAATGTGTCAAAGAAGATACCAAGGAGGAAATTCGAAAATAACAGGAGACAAATTAAAAGTTAAACAGAACATTCCAAAACCTCTGGGATGCAGCAAAAGCACTTCTAAGAGGCAAATTTATAGCTATACATGCTTTGATCAAAATAAGAAAAATCTCATATAATAAACCTCACCTACCACCTGAAAGAATTATAAAACTCTAGCAAATTTCAACATCAGCAGAAGGAAGACAATAATCAAGATCAGAGAGGAATTATATAAAATAGAGACTAAAAAGAGTGTTTTTTTTTTTTTTTTTTTTTTTAAGAAAAACAAAATAGTTAAACTTTTACCCAGGGTCACCAAGAAGAAATCAGAGAAATAACCTAAATAAAATGATAAATGAAAGGGGAGAAATAACTACCAACATCACAGAGATACAAAAATCACAAGTGAAATCTATAAATAGTTATATACCAAAAATCAGACAACATAAAAATAGAAAGTTATAGAAATATACAAAATGCCCAAGCCTGAATGAAGAAAAAATAGACAATTTGATAAGGCTTATTATTAGTAGTGAAATTGAATATGTAACAAAAATACTAGTACCAAACACAGCTTCACAGGGGAATTCTACCAAATATATAAAGGAGAGATAATACCTGTCTTTCTCAAAGTATTTCAAAAAAATTTAAGAGAAAGGAATATTCCTAAATACATCATATGAAGCCACCATTACCTTGATTCAAAAACAGAGAAAAACACTACAATTAAAAAAAAAAAACTACAAGCCAATGTCTTTGATGAATATAGATGCAAAATTCTAACCAAAATATTAGCAAACTGAATTCAACATTATATAAAATGATTATTAAACAGGATCAATGTTTAGTATTTTCATAGATCATGAAGATGATTCAACATTCACAAATAAATGTGACAGACCATATTAATAAAAGAAAAGATGAAATCACATGATCATCTCCATAGACACAGAAAAAGCATTTGACAAAATTGAATACTAATTCATTATAAAAACTTTCATCAAAGTAAATATATAGATAACATATCTCAACACAATAACAGTAATTTATGAAAAATCACAGCTAATATCATTTTCAGTGATGAAAACCTGAAATCAGTTCCTTTGAATTCAGGAGCAAAACCAGGTGATAAGTGGTATTCTCATCACTTCTATTTAACATAGTATTGGATATCTTAGCCACAGCAATTAGAGAAGAAAAGGATATAATAGCAATCTAAACTGGATGTGAAGAAGTAAAATTGTTACACTTTGAAGATGACATTAAATTGGGTTGGCAAAAAAATTACTGCAGCTTTTAAGTAAAAATAAAAGCTATATATTTTTTCCTTTTTCTTTTTTTTAAATTAATTTATTTATTTTAATTGGAGGCTAATTACTTTACAATATTATAGTGTGTTTTGCCATATATCGACATGAATCAGCCATGGCCACACATGTGTTCCCCATCGAGAACCCCCCTCCCACCTCCTTCCCCATCCCATCCCCCAGGGTCATCCTAGTACATCAGCCCTGAGCACCCTGCCTCATGCATTGAACCTGGACTAGTGATCTATTTCACATAATATACACATTTCAACGTTATCCTCTGAAATATCCCACCCTCGTCTTCTCCCACAAAGTCCAAAAGACTGTTCTTTACATCTGTGTCTCTTTTGCTGTCTCACATATTGGGTCATCATTACCATCTTTCTAAATTCCATATAAATGTATTAGTATACTGCCTTGCTGTTCTTCATTCTGACTTACTTCGCTCCAGTTTCATCCACCTCATTAGAACTGATTCCAATGTAGTATTTTTAATGGCTGAGCAACATTCCATTGTGTATATGAACCACAACTTTCTTATCCATTCATATGCCGATGGACATCTAGGTTGCTTCCATTTCCTGGCTATTGTAAACAGAGCTCTGATGAACACTGAGGTACACATGTCTCTTTTAATTTTGGTTTCCGTGGTGTGTATGCCTAGCAGTGGGATTGCTGGGTCATATGGCAGTTCTACTTCCAGGTTTTTAAGGAATCTCTGCACCATTCTCCATTGTGGCTGTACTAGTTTGCATTCCCACCAACAATGTAAGATGGTTTCCTTTTCTCCACACCCTCTCCAACATGTATTGTTTGTAGACTTTTTGATAGCAGCCATTTTGACTGCAGTGAGATGGTACCTAATTGTGGTTTTGATTTGCATTTCTCTGATAATGGATAAGTAAGTGTTAGTCGCTCAGTCATGCCCAACTCTTTGTGACCCAATGTTGAGCATCTTTTCATGTGTTTGTTAGTCATCTGTATGTTGTCTTTGGAGAAATGTTTGTTTAGTTCTCTGGCCCATTTGTTGACTGGCTCATTTAATTTTCTGGAATTGAGCTGCAAGAGCTGCTTGTATGTTTTTGAGCTTAATTTTTTTTCAGTTGCTTCATTTGCTATTATTTTCTCCCATTCTGAAGACTGTCTTTTCACTTTGCTATACTTTCCTTCGTTGTGCAAAAGCTTTTAAGTTTAATTAGGTCCCATTTGTTTATGTTTGCTTTTATTTCCATTACTCTGGGAGGTGGGTCATAGAGGGTCCTGCTGTGATTTATGTCAGAGAGTATTTTTCCTATGTTACCCTCTAGGAATTTTATAGTTTCTGGTCTTATTTATATCTTTAATCCATTTTGAGTTTATTTTTGTGTATGGTGTTAGAAAGTGTTCTAGTTTATTCTTTTACAAGTGGTTGGCCAGTTTTCCCAGCACCACTTGTTAAAGAGATTCTCTTTTTTCTGTTGTATATTCTTGCTTCCTTTGTCAAAGATAAGGTGCCCACAGGTGTGTGGATTTTTCTCTGGGTTTTCTATTTTGTTCCATTGATCTATATTTCTGTCTTTGTACCAGTACCATACTGTCTTGATGAATGTACCTTTGTAGTATAGCCTGAAGTCAGGCAGGTTGATTCCTCCAGTTCCATTCTTCTTTCTCAAGATTGAAAAACCATATTTTTCACTTTCACCAAGAACTTTATTGAGCATTGTAGCCACCATTTTGTTCTACTATCTTCTTCCATATTTCAGCCAACTTAATAATTTCATCTTCCCCAAATTTTTTATCTTTTTGAGCAAAGAACTGTTCCAAGTGTCTTTACAGTTTTCCATGGAATTGAATTTTTTTCCATTAAGAGAATTTTGTAAATAAAAAAATTAATGGAAATCTGAAGGTGCAATATTTTGTGAATAAAAGTTCAGGTGAATCAGAACTTCCCAGCCAAGCTATAAAAGTTTTCCCCTGACCATCAAACAAACAGGTTGTCTTGTGTTATCTTGACAGATTATGCATTTTCTGTTGAGTAACTCCTGAATCTTTTTCTTGAGTACTGCCTTTAGTTGGTCTAATTGGCAGCAGTACTTATTGGAATTAATACTTTGGTTTTTTACAAAGAGTTCATAATAGAGTACTTCCCTCCAATTCCATCATATATACAACATCCCCTTCTTTGGATGAAAATTGGCCTTTGGTGTGGTTGGTGGTGGTTCATTTCACTTGCCCCATGATCTCTTCCATTCTGCATTATAGTAAAGTAACCAGTTTCTATTGCTTATAACAATTTGTTTTAAAACTGGAACATTTTAATTATGTTTCAGAAGAGAGTCACATATGGAAATATGGTTAAGAAGATTTTTTTTCATTTCGCTTATATGGAACCCAAACATCAAAGTGATGAACATAACCAACTTGCTGTAAATGATTTTTAAAATTTGATTTGGAGGTTTTGAGTATGTCAGCTATCTCCTGTGTAACATAACATTGATTGGTCTCAAAGTCTTGATTTTATTGTTATCATCTTCAACTGGTCTACTTGAACATGGAGCATCATCCAGAGAGAAATATCCAGCACAGAATTTCACAAACCACTTTTGAAATGTTCAGTTCTCCATACACTGAACTGAACAACAACAAAAAAATTGCATTTCAGTTGCATTTTCACCTTTTTTGAAATAATAAAGCATAATATAACAAAATATTGCTTTTCCCTTCCATCTTCAATATTAAAATGACTATACAAAAGTTTACCAATTTCGATGCCTTTTTAAATTGCACACTGATCTGACATCTGTCACTATACAATCTAAGAAAATTGTTTCTAATGAAGTTAAAGACACCTAAGTGCTACTAGAGCCATTTTATGGAAAAAAAAAAGAAAGCTTTTGGCCAACTCAATACTATACACAGAACACACTGAAGTCTCCACTGCAAAACTAGCAGAACTAATAAATAATTTCAGAAAAGTTAAGGGATATAAGAGTAATATGTAGAAATATGTTGCTTTTCTATACACTAACAATGAACTACAAGGAAGAGAGAATTTTTAAATATCCAATTTGAAATCACACCAAAAAGAATAAAATACCTACCAGCAAATCTAACCAAGAAGGTAAAAGGTCTATACTCTGAAAACTATGAAATAATGAGGAAAGAATTATGCAAAGAAAAGGAAAGACATCCTATGCAATAGCACAGGAAGAATTGGAAGAATTAATATTTTTAAAATGACCCTACTACCCAAAGAAATCTATAGACTTAATGCAGTTCCTGTCAAACCACTCCATGGTATTTTTCACAAAACTAGAATGAATAATCCTAAATTTCATATGGAACCACAAAACACTCTGAATTACCAAAGTAATCTTGAAGAAAAAGAACAAAGCTGGAGCTATCCTCCTCCCTAACTTCAGACTATACTACATAGCTACAGCAATCAAAATAGTATGATACTGGCACAAAACTAGACACATAGATCAATTGAACAGAATAGGGAGCCCCAAGATAACAATTCACTTATGCTCAATTTATATATGACAATGGAGGCAAGGATATACAATAGAGAAAGGACAGCCTCTTCAAAAAGTGGTGCTGGGAAAATTGGACAGCTACATATAAAACAATGAAATTAGGACACTTACTCACACCAAATACAAAAATAAACTCAAAATGGATTAAAGACCTAAATATAAAATCTGAAATCATAAAGCTTCTAGAAGAGAACACATACAGAACATTATTTAATATAAATCATAACAATATATTTTTTGAAGCTCTCTCCTAAAGCATAAGAAATGAAAGTAAAAATAAACAAAGGAGAACTAGTTAAAATTAAAAGCTTTTACACAGCAAAGGGAATTTTCAACAAAATGAAAAGACAACCTATGGGATAGGAGAAAATATTTGTAAATGATAATATCCAATAAGATATAATATCCAGAATATATAGACAGCTCATATGATTTAATATATTTCATTATATACTAGTTATTTTCATATTTCTTAAACCAATATTTCTCTCAACAGAAAGCCAAGAACTTTTCTGTAATAGCTAATACTTTCCTTAAATTTCAAAAAGTATGTTTGGGTGCATTTATATCCATTGATATGGCTTTTAAAACTGCATTAAAAATACCACCATTTCATTTTCTCATTAAGGCATATTTTTATCTATCAATCTGTAACTACCATTTTACAAATGTGATTCAAGGCAGTAACTTACTTTCTTTTTTTCTAGATGCAGAGGGCTGTAATTCCAAACTGGGAAGATGACAATCTTTTTTTATTTATTTACTTATGTTAGTTATAAATAAGTAAATAAAAATAAAGTAAAATTTTATTTATTTATAAATAAATTAAAAAAAATAAGATGGAGGCTACTTTAATATTTTGTGGTGGTTTTTGACATACATTGACATGAATCAGCCATGGGTGTACATGTGTCCCCTCCACCCTGAAATCCCCTCCCACCTCCCTCCCCTTCCCATCCCTCTGGATTGTCCCAGAGCACCAGCTTTGGGTGCCCTGTTTTTTGCATTGAATTTGCACTGGTCATCTATTTTACATATGGTAATATACATGTTTCCTATGCTATTCTTTCATATCGTCCCACCCTCACCTCCTCCCACATAGTCCTAAAGCCTGTTCTTTACATCTGTGTCTCTTTTGTTGCCTTGCATAGAGGGTCATTGTTACCATCTTTCTAAATTCCATGTATATGCATTAATATACTGTATTGGTGTTTCTCTTTCTGGCTTACTTCACCCTGTATAATAGGCTCCAGTTTCATCCACCTCATTAGAACTGACTCAAAGTGCTCTTTTTTATAGTGAATAATATTCCATTGTGTGTATGTACAACAACTTCCTTATCCATTCGTCTGCTGATAAGATGACAATCTTAAAATAGAAAAAAAAAAAAAACTTATTTTAAAATGAGGATAAACTTTTTTAAAAAAGATCAACTTGTTTTTTTATTGATGGGTGACAACTTTATACTCCTAGGTAGCACTAACTGTGTATAATTAGAGGTGCAGCATTATAGAGGAGCAGATAGCAGAATTACACAGTAGAGGCAGGAAAATGTCAATCTTCATTATTTTGCCTATTTTTCACTATGTATACACATAAACATGAATGTAATTTGAAATCCTTTAATGGCAATGAAGTTACAACCACACATCTATGTAACATCTTAATTTCAAACATTTGATCTGCAATGTATATATAATCAGTATCCACTCCAGTATTCTTGGGCTTCCCTAGTGGCTCAGCTGATAAAGAATCTACCTGCAATGTGGAAGACCTGGGTTCCATCCTTGGGTCAGGAAGATCCCCTGGAGAAGGGAATGGCTATCCATTCCATTATTCTGGCCTGGAGAATTCCAAGGACTGTGTAGTCCATGGGGTTGCAAAGAGTCGGACACGACTGAGTTTCACTTTCACTTCACTTTCAAGAAGCTTCTCTTGAAATTATTAAAATGCCCTTTTTTTCCTGTTAAGAACCAGTAAATTATTTTTGTGTTTATTTATCTTCTAAAGTAAGAATTATTTCTCTCTGATTGGTGGCTCATTTTAATCATTTATCAAAACCTAAAGGGTAGAGAAAGAAATGTGATGGATTAGAAAAATTACTTTTTAAGAAAAATAAAATTCATTTTCACAAATTTACTGGTATATGTTGTTGGTGCGGCATTTATTCTACTATGTAATTACACTGGGAATCAGTATTATTTCAGGAATCATCTTTATTTCAGCAATATGTTTATTGTGTGCATTTTCTTAAGTACAGCCACAGTCTTTTTTAACCAAATGATTTTCATTTGGAAATTAGAAGTCAAAATAAACTGTGTTGGGTGCAAACCCCAAGGCATCTCTTTCATTTTAGTCCATTTTTGCAACAAAATGTTTCTCTCTAAAGAGCCACTAAAGAGAGGAGGATATTTGGTGAAACTTGGTTCTCTACAAGGAGCATCAAGTGCACATAGTGATGGCTACAGCAGGTCCACAGAGTGGTAATACAGAACGAGGGCAGTGTACTCAGCAGTGGCTTTCACCACCTTGTACTGATTAATCACTTCAGCCTACTGGCCCTTGATGCACAGCCAGCCATTCAGATCTATCTGAGACATCCGTGGTATAGTGGTCACCTGTGGTGCTGCATTCATGGTGGTAGACCACTGAAAATAGCTTCTATATTCTGTGGCATTTTAAATTCTTATTTTTAACCCCTGAATAAAGCAGTTCTTTATTAATTTCCAAGTCCACAGGATATTCAATATTTTTGATAAGCTTCTGACATTCATCAGTCTTCTGGTAAACAAAATGTTTCAGGTGCAACACGAGAATAGGAGGGAGTTTTTCCAGAGTGACTCTTTGACTGATCTCAACTTCTTGTTTGGTTTTGATGATGTGTAATCCTAGACATACAATCTTGCCACCAGAATTTCCTGGACAGTGTGTATCATGTGGAACTGAATATACTAACTACAACATAAAGAAAGGCTGCAGGGTGGTAGACTCTTGAATTTTGCTGGGAAACCACAGATCTGATGTGTCCACCAAAAATGCAAGTGATTGGAATCTAAACAAAATCTACCTGGCAAATGACCTAAGTCTTATTTCAGGGGCCCATTTTCTCCCATTGGTGCTTATTTCCTTCACCTGGTTCTTCCTGCTTGTCTTCATTCACTGAATGGCTTTTGGGCCCATTAGAAATAGTAAGTTTTTCATTATTTGGTGACAGAAGTTTCTTTGAGTTCAGCATATCTCGTGAAGTCCATCTAGGATAAAGCCTATGTATCACCTCATGGCAAATAGATGAGGAAACAGTGGAAACAGGGAGAGACTTTATTTTGGGGGGGCTCCAAAATCACTGCAGATGGTGATTGCAGCCATGAAATTAAAAGACGCTTACTCCTTGGAAGGAAAGTTATGACCAATCTAGACAGCATACTAAAAACCAGAGACACTACTTTGCCGACAAAGGTCCATCTAGTCAAGGCTATGGTTTTTCCATTAGTCACATGTGGATGTGAGAGTTGGACTATAAAGAAAGCTGAGTGCTGAAGAATTGATGCTTTTGAACGGTGGTGTTAGAGAAGACTCTTGAGAGTCCCTTGGACTGCAAGGAGATCCAGCCAGTCCATCCTAAAGGAGATCAGTCCTGGGTGTCCATTGGAAGGTCTGATGTTGAATCTGTAACTCCAATACTTTGGCCACCTGATGTGAAGGGCTGACTCATTTGAAAAGGCCCTGTTGCTGAGAAAGACTGAGGGCAGGAGGAGAAGGGGATGACAGAGGATGAGATGGTTAGATGGCATCACCGAGTCAATGGATATGAGTTTGAGTGGACTCTGGGAGTTGGTGATGGACAGGGAGGCCTGGCATGCTGCAGCTCATGGGATCACAAAGAGTCAGACATGACTGAGCAACTGAACTGAACTGACTCCGCAGTATCTTCTTTTAGACCTTTTTCAGACAGGTTTGACTTGATAAATCTTTGAAGTCTATAAACACACATGGGTCCAACAGCAGCTACAGAGGGGATTTTGTTGTTGTTGTTCAGTTGCTAAATCATGTCCAACCCCATGGACTGCAGCACACCAGGCTTCCCATCCTACATTATCTCCCGGAGTTTCCTCAAATTCATGTCCATTGGGTTCGTGATGCTCTTTAACCATCTCATTCTCTGTCATCCCCTTCTCTTTTTACCTTCAACTTGTCCCAGCATCAGGTTCTTTTCAAATGAATCAGCTCTTCCCATCACCTGCCCAAAGTATTGGAGCTTCAACTCCAGTATCAGTCCTTGGAAGGACTTTTCTTTAAGATTGACTGGTTTGATCTCCTTGAAGTTCAAAGGACTCTCAACAGTCTTCTCCAACACCACAATTCAAAAGCATCATTTTTTCTGCACTCAGCCTTCTTTATGTTCCAACTCTCACATCCATCCATGACTACTGGAAAAACCATAGTTTCAATATACAGACCTTTGTTGGCAAAGTGATGTTTCTGCTTTTTAATATGCTTTCTAGGTTTGCCATAGCTTTTCTTCCATGCAGCAAGTGTCTTTTAATTTTATGGCTGCAGTCACTGTCTGCAGTGATTTTGGAGCCCAAGAAAATAAAATCTGCCACTAAATCCACTTTTCCCCCTTCTATTTGCCATGAACTAATGGGACTGGATGCCATAATCTTAGGGGCTTTTTTAATGTTGAGTTTTAAGCCAGCTTTTTTACTCTCCACTTTCACTTTCATCAAGAATCTCTTTAATTTCTCTTCACTTTCTACCATTAGAGTGGTATCATCTGCATATCTGAGGTTGTTAATATTTCTCCTAGGGGGTACATATCCCTTATGATTTTATCCCATAAAGCTTGTATAGGTTTTAGAGGTACTTACATAAGAGTAAACTCATACATTAGCTAAACAAAGTTATCTATGATAAGTGTGAACTTACAAGGCCTTTGCACTTTTGAATATAGGGGAATGAACTTCAGCTGAAAAAATGGGGGTGATACATTGGAAGGCAAGCAACCAATGACTGCAGTATAGTGTTAATGTAGCACCAGTTTCCTTTATTAATCAGCCCACAAACTTGCAATGGCACTAGTTTATGAACCAGGGTTTTGTTTTCCAATTACTCTACAATTTTTATGGCTACAAGATTCTCCAAAACTGGAAGCAGCCCTTTCTTGACTTTGGCCAGCTTTTCAGAGACCAGGGGAGACGTTACAGGAAGGGAACACTTAGTTTCCACAGACACCACAGGGAAGAGGAGGAATAGGAGGGGTCAGGGGCAGGGGGAGGGGAGGGGAAGAAGGAGGAAGAAGAGGGTTTAGAATCATGAAAAAGACTGGCACACAACTTCACGAGTTGACTAGCAGGTGCAGTGCCTGCCACAGAGCCTGGGCTTCCCACGGGAGGGGAGGCAATCTTGGCTTTCCATGTCTAAGCTTTTCACAGTATGCAACACCACCCTGTTGGCAGCTGTGCCCTCACTCAAGGATTCAAGTATTTGTCTGTTGGAAACTCTGGGGTTCTCAGTAATACCAGCCCTAACATAAGGCTGAGCCACAGCTATCTTCAACAGGATGTTCCTGCCAGCCTCTGCAGTGAGGCATGGTTGTTCAAAGTCAACCCCATGGCAGCCCTCAGGCTGCCCTGCAGTCCTGGCCCCATTGTCAAGGGTTCTGGGGAAAGAACTACCAGGCACAGTGTCACTGATGAAGTCCATGGCATTCTCAGGGCTGCCATAAGTCTTGGGTGTCCCCAACAGGGGCACATTATCTATGAACTCCACAACCTCTACACCTACACTGTTCGAGACTGCTGGATTGGCATGGCCATTGACCAGGGCTTCTGTGGAAGTACTACTCTCTCCACCATCATTTGAGTAACTCTAATACCCAGGTGGACATTTTCCTTCCTTTTTATGCTTCATTTGTTCTAACACCTAAGATGCCACTGTTGTCTAAAACTTCCACCTCCACATTAGAGCTGCCATATGGAGGAAGGGCAGAGCCTCAGTACTGGTAGCTGGTAAAGCTACAATTCACTTCTTTATCTATGTCATCAGAAATCTTGCTGGAAGTTGTGCAACTAAGGACAAATTCAGGGGCCTATGGATTCAATGTGCTTGAAATGCTGTAGTTGGGAGTTCTTGGCAAAATGTCACTGGGTTCAATTACTTCATTAATGCCAAATTTAACTATCTGATAATTTCTCTATCAACAACTTGTGCACACAGAACTGTTCCACTGTATGGAAGAAACTCAACTGAAGAGCACTGAGTCACAAAGAACTGATTTAATTCATCAGGGCTAAAATTCCCCAAATATACTACAGGTTGACAGGGCCATGGCAGCCCATTTTAATAAACCTTGGTGCTCAACCAACTCTTCACACTGCTTCTTCTTTGCATCAGATTTTAATTTATATATATTCTCAATAAGATCCCTTAGGTATCATTACCAAAACTGTTATAGAATAACAACAACAACAACAAAATACATGTAATAAGTAGTTAAGGAATAAATGAAGAGGAGGAAGAGGATGGAAAAGCATTAAAGCAAGACAAGTGGAAACTAAGGGTGTTCACAACAATAAGAGAGTAGAGTTCAATAATTTTATAGACACAAAAGAACCAAGGTTCATTTTACTCCACCCTTCATTTTGAAATAAGCACCAAGTGTCTAGATACTAATATTTATTCCCCTTTTGCCAATGTTTCCTCCATATTAAATACTTGTTCAAAAGACAAAAATATAATTCTGTCCTTGAGATTAAAAACAACAATTACAAAAGTAACAACAGTACATATACTGTCCCAAGGAAATAGCTCTGTTCCATTTGAAAGAACTTAATATTATGATCCTCAATAATGAAAGGAAACTGCATTGTATAATGAAGTAAAAATAATAAATCTATAATGAAGATCTCTAAACAGAAGTCATGGAAACTGGACAATTTACTGTCTGCTCTTAATTTTTTTGTCAGGATTTTTATTTTAACTGAGAAAGGAAGTTTGTATGCCTGGGTTGCTATTGGCCTCAGTCATAATTTCCAACTACATTTATTCACAGATGACTACATATTGTCTTCTATTCCTGAATTTTCTTTTGGCCAGTCAGAACAGACAGAAAATATGTCTGTTGTCCTTTGATATACTATTCATTGCAGTGAAAAGTAAATAAGAACTATTTCATCTTAAGAGTACTTTTCTTTCTTTTTTTTTAAATTTATTTCTTATTTTGGATATGACATTCCTTTTTTTGTTTTGTTTTGTTAAGGAAATTTAGTTCCCTTCTTTAAATTTTTTTTTTTTTTGATGTGGACTATTTTATTGAATTTGTTACAATATTGTTTCTGTTTTGGTTTTTGTCCATAAGGCATGTGGAATCTTAGCTCCTCTGTTCAGTTCAGTTCAGTCACTCAGTCATGTTCCACTCTTTGTGACCCCATGAATCGCAGCATGCCAGGCCTTCCTGTGCATCACCAACTCCTGGAGTTCATTCAAACTCATGTCCATCGAGTCGGTGATGCCATCCAGCCATCTCATCCTCTGTCATCCCCTTCTCCTCCTGCCCCCAATCCCTCCCAGCAACAGGGTATTTTCCAATGAGTCAGCTCTTCACATGAGGTGGCCAAAGTATTGGAGTTTCAGCTTCAGCATCAGTCCTTCAACTCCTCAACCAGGGATCAAACCTATACTACCTGCATTGGAAGGTGAACTCTTATCCAGTGGACCAAAAGGGGAATCCCCAGAGTATTTTTCTATGACATTAAAATGTAAACAATATTAAAGTCACATTTCAGCTGTTTATTAAATTAAAGACATATAACAGAAGATATGCAGTATTAACACATTTTTGCTTTAATTTAATGCAGTAATAATGGTGTCAAGTTAAATAATAGTTTTCAATATAATAAACATTTTATTTATAAACAAGTGTTTGAACACATTACTAGAAGCAAATGCAATAAATTTCAAGATTTTAAACTGCAGAGGAAAAGATGTGAGTTGAATTGTACTTCATAGTATTATAAACAGGGCTTCCCAGGTGGCTCAGTGGTAAAGATTCCACCTGCCAATGCAGGAGACACAGTTTCAATTCTTGGGTTAGGAAGACCCCCTGAAGAAGGAAATTGCAGCCCATTCCAGTATCCTTGACTTAAAAATCCCATGGACAAAGGAGCCTAGTGGGCTACAGTCCATGGAGTTGCAGAGTCGAGCATGCTGAGTACCTGAGCATGTTATGTCATGTCAGTAATATGAATTTCCTCTTTCCGTTAGGACCACAAGGGGAAATCAGTAGATTAATAGGTAATCATAACCGAAGTTTATAAAAACTCAGGGTCTTTGTTACAAGTACAGCAAGGACTACTAAAATCATAGGCCATAATTTACGTGTGTGATTGGTGGTACAGAAATGGTGTACCTTGACATTCAGGGAAAGACCAAAATACATGCTTTAACAAGGTTGACTGTGCTTCTATGTAAAGGAGGTAAATATATACCACCCTTTTCCTCTCACACAACACAATGATATGTAGATGGAATGCATAGTATAGCTCATTGAGAATTCTGAAAAGTATGTCAGCAGAAGGATAGAGTCAGAAGCTCAGAATTCAAAGACTACCAATCTGGTAGTAGGTTTATACAATTTTCTCTCCAGTATCTTCTAGCTTGAACTCAACATAGCTTGAAATATATAAATGGGCACTAGTGCAGACAGAGAGGGAAATAGAAGTCCTCTGCTTCTGGCTTAAGGAGTAAGAAAGGGAACTCCTAATATTCAGATACTGGAAACCCTCATTTTTTTGCTTGTTTTCATTTCTTTGTTTTCCTTTCTCTAGTACTTAATGTCCTATGTCTCAATTTATAGTACAGAAACAAGAGTACAGGAATTTTTCCTTCTGATAAAAGGAGATCTGATACCAAGAATGTGGGGCCAGACCCACTGATATTTTTTTTTTCTTTCTGATTCTCCACTACTTGAAAATGAACACAGGCACAGGAATGGAAGTGTACAAATATAGTAGAGTAGCTAAGTCTCAAATATCTTCCAAAGGTCTCACAAAAGGAAAGCCAAAGAACTGGAAACCACAGGAGAAATCAGGAAGAGGGAGGCACTCAAGGCAGTGAGCCTATAAAATAATTTATGAAATCCTGGTATCAGTTCTGAACTGTGCATACATGGGGATCTAATATTGGTCTGTAAATCAAAGACTTTGAGAAATAAACTAAATGAAACCACTGCCATGTTACAGAATGTCCTAGATTATGTACACAAAGGATGGATTTGTGTACAAAACTACTGCAAAGACTTTTAACAAAAATTACATCGAAAACACAACATACACAATGTGAATGAGAAGTTGTGGCCTGAAAACAAAAAGGTGATTTCCTTGATAAAATAAAATATAAACATTCTACACAGGCAACATTCTGCATAGGCAACATTCTGGATAGACTGTAAGTAAGTCCTAAAATCTAACATAATATTCATAATGTACAGAATAGAATTCAAAATTATTAGATATACAATGAACCAGGAAAAACCGAGCTTACATGGAAGAAATAGTAATCGTTATGAGATGACTTCAAGAACAGTGATGTTAGGACCTCTGCAGAATTGCTTCTAGAGGGAAAACATAATTGATAAGAATTATTTAAAACCAAAAATTTTAAGTCTCGGGAAACAATCCTAATTAAATACAGCAAAAGAAGAAACATTTATCCCCACTTGAATATACTAAATCCCAACAACAGGAAAAGTGACATTTGAGCCAGGAAACCCTCTCCCTCTCCCCTCTGCTTCCATTCAATAAACAGAATCTCCATTATGAGGAGATGTGACCAAAAAACACATGGGCATCTCTTCCTCCAGATCCCAGTTAAAGGAATGCAATCTCTCTGAGGGGGGACAGGTCATTTCATACCTTCCCCAGTTCCATGTTGCAAAAGCTCTATTACATTCTGAGTGCTGCAGGGCTCTCTTCCTCCACCTAGCCACAATTCACAAGGCAGAAGCTCTAAAAGAGAGTGCAGCGGGGGGAAAAAAAAAACAAAAAAACAGTGCAGCCCAGATCACCTTTTCCCAAGCTCATTCAAAGAATGAAGGTTTCATCTTGGAAAAGGCAAGCCAAGAAGAGAAAAGTTACTCCCATATAAAGCAGGAGTATCATTCTGAGAGAAGTGAGCCACCTCCCGATCCCCAAATTCAGATCAGTGGTATAGTTTTTCACTAGAGAGACAGAGGTGGGCCATCATAACAGAAAACTAAGATGGTCTTTCCAAGGGAACTGACTTTATTTCTAAGAGTTTTGGAAAATTTAAACTTAATGGTTCTGTTGAATGTAATGGATATTTTAGATGTAAGTGATAAAGAGGAGACTAAAAACTCCAAGAGAGCAACCAGATAAACCACAGGCCAGCTGGCTGAGCAGAGAAAACCATGGAGACAATCAAGATGATTCCTCCTCCTGGGGGCTTACCTCATAGCTCAGTTGGTAAAGACCCTTCCTGTTAAGGCAGGAGACCTGGGTTCAATTCCCGAGTTGGGAAGATCCCTTGGAGAAGGAAATGGCAACCTACTCCAGTATTATTTCCTGGAGAATCCTATGGACAGAGGAACCTAGCAGGCTATAGTTCATAGTATCACAAGAGTCAAACAGCTCAGTGACTAAACCACCACTATACCACTTCTGGGGTCAGAACAAACCACAAAGAATAGCCTATAAAAACAATTCCTGCCAAAGGATCAAAATATAATTGGATCAGACTATATATAGTATTTATACACCCAGCGAATTGTCAAAAATAAGATAAAAATCAGCTGGCTATGACTCAGGGCTAAGGGCTGAGTGTGATATCAGCTTGACAGAAATATCAGAGAAAATGACAGCCAAAGAGAACCATACTAAAACACTGTCATCCTATAGTGGCTGTACTTATACTAAAGGCTGTACCCTCTGAGGAGGGACAAAATAGACATTTAAAAAATGTTACTAGGGATAAAGAGTGACATTTTATAATAATAATGGTCAATACATCACAAAGATATAATGATTATAGATATATATGCATCTATAACAGAGCTCTAAAATGTATAATGCAAAGCCTGAAATAGTAAATGTAAAAATAGATAATTCAAATCATAGTTGGAGGCTTAAGCAATCCACTTAACAATAACAGAACAACTAGGCAGAATGTCAACAAGGAAATATAAGAAATTGAACAACACTTCGAAGAAAATAAATCTTAATGAAATCTACAGAATACTCCACCCAAACCCAGCAGAAAACATTCTCCTCAAGTACACAGAACATTCTCCAAGATAGAGCATACACTAGGCAATAAAACAAACATTAATAAATTTAAAAGAATTGAAAACTTGCAAAGTATATTCTCTATCTACACTATGGCATTAAATTAGAAATCAATAAAAGGAAGAAATTTGGGGAATTCAAAATGTGAGGAAACTAAAACACATAAGCCTACATTACCAATGGTTGAAAGAGAATATCATAAGGGAAATTAGACAGTAGTTTCAGATGAATGAAATGTGGACACAACAAATCAAAACTGAGAATGTAGCTAAAAATGTGCTTAAAGGAAATTTGTAGATTTAAATGACTATGTTAAATATGAAAATGGACATACACCCCATGTTCATGAATTAAAAGACTTAATATTGTTAAGATTGCAATACTCCCCAAAGAAATCTATAGATTGAATGCAAACCCTATCAATGTGCTAACAGTTCTTTATTTCTGCAGAAAAGAAAAATATATAATCTTAAAATTCAGATGGAATTGCAAAAGGCTCCAAATGGGAAAAAAAAAAATCTTGAAGAACAATAACAAAGTTGAAGAACTCAAACTTCCCAATTTCAAAACTTACTACAACACTGTAATAATCATGATAGGATGGAACTTCCTTAAGGATAAATACCTAGAACAATGGAATAGAATTGAGTGTCCAGACATAACCCATACATCTATGATCCCAAGGGTCAAGAGACCATTCAATGGGGAAAGGATAGTCTGTTCAACAAGTTATGCTAGGACAACAGGAGCTAACTCTAAAAATTTCAGAAGAAATTATAAAGGTACATCTTGATAATCTTGGATTTGGCAATGATTTCATAGTTATAACACCAAAAGCACAAAGAACAAAAGGAAAAGCTAGATAAATTGGAATTTACTAAATTCTAATTTTTGTGCATTAAACACTATCAAAATAGTGAAAAGACAACCCATAAATAGGAGAAAATCATATACTGGATACAATTATTGTATCCAGAATATGTAAAGAATTTTTACAGCCAAAAAAACAGAAAAACCACTAAATAATGGGCAAAGGAGATGAATAGACATTTCTCCAAAGAGGATACACACACACAACAAGGACATGAAAAGTTGTTCAATGTCATTAGTCATTTGTGAGATGCAACTCAAAACCAAAAGAGATGCCACTTCACATCCATGAGCATGACCACATGGGAAAAAAATAAGTAAATTTTGGTGAGGATACGGAGAAATCCTAACCCATATGCAATGCTGGTTGGATTGTAATATGGTGTAATCCCTGTAGAAAACAATTTTATGGTTTCTGAAAAAGTTAAACATAAAACTATGATATAGCAGACAATTACACTCCTAGATATCATCAATGAAAACATATTATAAAGCAAAAGTTTATACACTAATGTTCATAGCAGCCCTATTCACAGTAGTCATAAGAAAGGAATAAACCAAATGGTCATCAGTTGATAAATGGATAAACAAAATATTGTATGTCTATAAAATAGAATATTACTCAGACATAGAAAATAATGAAAACTGATACATGCTATACCATAGATGAACCTTGAAAACATGCTAATGAAAGAAGCCAGATGCAAAAGGCCACATGTTCTTTTCACATAAACTATCATGAACAGACAATTCAACAGATAAGAAAGTATAATAGTGGTGGCCAGCGGCTGGAAGAGGGAGTATGAAAAGTGACTGCTTAGTGGGTAGGAGATACAACATTGGGATGATGAAAAAATTGTATAGCAACACAGTGATTGTACAATGCTGTGACTCCAATAAGTGTTCCTGAATTGTAAACTTCACAATGGCTAAAACGGTAAACTTTGACTTTTAAAACATATTTTCATTTATATGGATTCCCCGAAAGCTTTAACTAAAACATTCATTTTATTAATATAGTGTAGACCCAGGCCTTACATGCATGAATTCACTAAATTTGAAAAGAATGACTAGATTCCATGCTTCAGAATAAATATTGCAATGCTATTAACCTCAGATTTTAGTAGGCTTTTTTTTTTATCAATTTCATACACTAATTTTATATTACTATGTTCATAGTATTATAGTAAATGTGTCCTCTATTGTAATCTTAAATTGTATTTAGCAGTAGGTATATATAAATAATGCTTCACGTACTGCTCAAGCCTTGCTTGGAGAATTTTGAGCATTACTTTACTAGCGTGTGACATGAGTGAAATTGTGCAATAGTTTGAGCATTCTTTGGCATTGCCTTTCTGTGGGATTGGAATGAAAACTGACCTTTTCCAATCCTGCGGTCACTGCTGAGTTTTCCAAATTTGCTGGCATGTTGAGTACAACACTTTAACAGCATGATCTTTTAGGATTTGAAATAGCTTAGATGGAATTCCATCACCTCCACTAGGTTTGCTTCTAGTGATGCTTCCTAAGGCCCACTTGATTTCACACTCCAGGATGTTTGGGTATAGGTGAGTGATAACACCATGATGGTTATCTGGGTCATGAAGATCTTTTTTGTATAATTCTTTGTATTCTTGCCACCTCTTAATATCTTCTGCTTCTGTTACGACCATACAACTTCTGTGCTTTATTGTGCTCGTCTTTGCATGAAATATTCCCTGGGTAACTCTAATTTTCTTGAAGAGATCTCATAGTTTTCCCATTCTATTATTTTTCTCTATTTATTTGCACTGATCACTTAGGAAGGCTTTCTATCTCTCCTTGCTATTCTTCGGAACTCTGCATTCAAATGGGCATATCTTTCCTTTTCTCCTTTGTCTTTAGCACCTCTTCTTTTCTCAGCTATTTGTAAGGCCTCCTCAGACAACCATTTTTCCTTTTTGCTTTTCTAGCTGAGCAGAAAAAAATTGATGCTTTTGAAAAGTTGTGCTGGAGAAGACTCTTGAGAGCCTTAAGAGTCTGCCATGAGATCAAACCAGCCAATCCTAAAGGAAATCAGTCCTGAATACTCATTGAAAGGGCTGATGCTGAAGCTGAAGCTCCAGAATGTTGGCCATCTCATGTGAAGAACTGACTCATTGGAAAAGACCCTGATGCTGAGAAAGACTGAAGGCAGGAGGATAAGGGGACAACAGAGGATGAGATGGTTGGATGGTATCACTGACTTGATGGACGTGAGTTTGAGCAAGCTCTGGGAGTTGGTCGTGTACAGGGAAGCCTGGCATGCGGTGGTCCATGGGGTCACAAAGAGTCAGATATGACTGAGAGACTGAACTGCACAGAAATATAAATTACATATTTAAATATATAGAAAAATTCAGGGGTACTCTTTCTACCCCCTTCTGATGCCTATGTCAGAAGCTTTCTCTATCTCCTTTATACTTTAATAAAACTTTATTACACACACACACAAAATAAATAAATATATAGAAAAATTCAATAATTGAGGTTGAGAATAAAGAAAAACATGGATTGTTCTTTCTTCTAAACTTTATGTTATGTATGTTCTGCCACAAAAAAAAAGAGAAAAACTCAAAACAACTACCTAACCTTCCAACTTATGCAACCAGATAAAAGAAGAGCAAACAAAAATCAAAGAAAGTAGAAGAGAGAAAATGCTAAAGTTTATAGTGAAAAAGAGACTAGAAAACAACTAATAAAATCAAGGAAAACATAACGGAGGCAGAAGATAGAATAAGTGAGGTAGAAGATAGAATGGTAGAAATAAATGAAACAGAGAGGAAAAAAGAAAAAAAAAATAAAAGAAATGAGGACAAACTCACAGACCTCTGGGATACTGTTAAATGCCCCAACATTTGATTCATAGGAGTCCCAGAAAGAACAAGACAAAAAGAAAGACCATGAGAAAATACTTGAGGACGTAATAGTTGAAAACTTCCCTAAAATGGGGAAGGAAATAATCACCCAAGTCCTAGAAACCCAGAGTCCCAAACAGGATTAACCCAAGGCAAAACACCCCAGGACACATACTAATCAAATTAACAAAGATCAAACACAAAGAACAAATATTAAAAGCAGCAAGGGGGAAAAAAAAAATAACACACAAGGGTATTGCCATAAGGATAACAGCTGATCTTTCTATAGAAACTCTTCAGGCCAGGAGGGAATGGCAGGACATACTTAAAGTGATGAAAGAGAAAAACCTACAGTCCAGATTACTGTACCCAGCAAGGATCTCACTCAAATATGAAGGATAAATCAAAAGCTTTCGAGACAAGCAAAAGGTGAGAGAATTCAGCACCACCAAACCAGCTCTCCAACAAATGCTAAAAGATTTTCTCTAGACAGGAAACACAGAAAGATGTATAAACTCGAAACCAAAACAATAAAGTAAATGGCAATGGGATCATACTTATAAATAATTACCTTAAATGTAAATGAGTTGAGTGCCCCAATCAAAAAACAAAGACAGGTTGAATGGATACAAAAACAAGACCCCTATATATATCGTCTACAAGAGACACACCTCGAAAAAAGGGACACAAACAGACTCAAAGTGAAGGGCTAGAAAAAGATATTCCATGCAAAAAGAGACCAAAAGAAAGCAGGAGTAGCAATACTTATATCAGATAAAATAGACTTTAAAACAAAGGCTGTGAAAAGAGACAAAGAAAGACACTACATAATGATCAAAAGATCAATCCAAGAAGAAGATATAATAATAATAAATAAATATGCAACCAACATAGGAGCACCGCAACATGTAAAACAAATGTTAACAAGTATGAAATGGGAAATTAACAAAAACATAATAATAGTGGGAGACTTTAATACCCCACTCACACCTATGGATAGAATAACTAAACAGAAAATTA
Organism: Bos grunniens; assembly: GCF_055505025.1. NCBI lineage: Eukaryota > Metazoa > Chordata > Mammalia > Artiodactyla > Bovidae > Bos > Bos grunniens. The sequence goes on along the minus strand of NC_141194.1, from coordinate 77,631,504 downwards.
GCAAGGAAACACAAACTTTAAGTGATACAATCGACCAGTTAGACCTAATTGATATTTAAAGGACATTTCACTCCAAAACAATGAATTTCACCTTTTTCTCAAGTGCACACAGAAGCTTTTCCTGGATAGATCACATCCTGGGCCATAAATCTAGCCTTGGTAAATTCAAAAAAGTTGAAATCACTCCAAGCATCTTTTCTGACCACAAGGCAGTAAGAGTGGATATCAATTAAAGGAGAAAAACTACTAAAAATCCCAACATATGGAGACTGAAAAACACACTGCTGAATAACAGATCACGGAAGAAATGAAAAAAAATCAAAATATGCATAGAAAAAAAAAAGAAAAACGAAAACACAACAATCCAAAACCTGTGAGACACTGTAAAAGCAGTGCTAAGGGGAAGGTTCATAGCAATACCGGAATACCTCAAGAAACAGGAAAAAAGTCAAATAAATAACCTAAATCTACACCTAAAGCAACTAGAAAATGAAGAAATGATGAACTCTAGGGTTAATAGAAGAAAAGAAATCTTAAAAATTAGGGCAGAAATAAATGCAAAATAAACAAAAAGGGACCAGAGCAAAAATCAACAAAGCCAAAAGCTGGTTCTTTGAAAAGATAAAAAAACTGGCAAACCATTAGCCAGACTCATCAAGAAACAAAGGGGGGAAAATCAAATTAACAAAATTACAAATGAAAATGGAGAGATCACAACAGACAATACAGAAATACAAAGGATCATAAGAGACTAATATCAGCAACTATATGCCAATAATATGGACAACTTGGAAAAAATGGACAAATTCTTAGAAAAGTACAACTTTCTAAAACTGAACCAGAAAGAACTAGAAAAACTTAACAGACCCGTCACAAGCACAGAAATTGAAACTGTAATCAGAAATCTTCCAGCAAACAAAAGCCCAGGACCAAACGGTTTCACAGCTGAATTCTACAAAAATTTAGAGAAGAGCTAACACCTATGCTACTCAAACTCTTCCAGAAAATTGCAGAGGAAGGTAAACTTCCAAACTGATTCTATGAGGTTACCATCACCCAAACCTCACAAAGATGCCACAAAAAAAAAAAAAAAAAAAAAGAAAACTACATGCCAATATCACTGATGAACATAGATGCAAAATCCTTAATAAAATTCTAGCAAACAGAATCCAACAACATACAAAAAATATCATACATCATGACCAATTGGGCTTTATCCCAGGCATGAAAGGATTCTTCAATATCTGCAAATCAAGCAATGTAATACACCACATTAACAAATTGAAAAATAAAAGCCATATGATTATCTCAATAGATGCAGAGAAAGCCTTTGACAAAATTCAACATCCATTTATGATAAAAAAATCCTCCAGAAAACAGGAATAGAAGGAACATACCTCAACATAATACGAGCTATATATGACAAACCCAGAGCAAACATTATCCTCAATGGTGAAAAATTAAAAGCATTTCCCCTAAAGTCAGGAACAAGACAAGGGTGCCCACTCTCACTACTACTATTCAACATAGTTTTGGCCACAGCAATCAGAGCAGAAAAAGAAATAAAAGGAATCCAAATTGGAAAAGAAGAAGTAAAACTCTCACTGTTTGCAGATGACATGATCTTCTACAGAGAAAACACTAAACACTCCACCAGAAAATTACTAGAGCTATTCAATGAATATAGTAAAGTTGCAGGATATAAAATCAACACACAGAAATTCCTTGCATTCCTATACACTAATAATGAGAAAACAGAAAGAGAAATTAAGGAAACAATTCCATTCACCGTTGCAAAGAAAAGAATAAAGTACTTAGGAATATATCTACCTAAAGAAACTAAAGACCTATATATAGAAAACTATAAAACACTGGTGAAAGAAATCAAAGAGGACACTAATAGATGGAGAAATATACCGTGTTCATGGATCAGAAGAATCAATATATTGAAAATGAGTATACCACCCAAAGCAATCTATAGATTCAATGCAAAACCTATCAAGCTACCAACCCTTTTTTTCACAGAGCTAGAACAAATAATTTTACAATTTGTATGGAAATACAAAAAAACTCAAATAGTGAAAGCAATCTTGAGAAAGAAGAATGGAACTGGAGGAATCAACCTGCCTGACTTCAGGCTCTACTACAAAGCCACAGTCATCAAGACAGTATGGTACTGGCACAAAGCCAGAAATATAGATCAATGGAACAAAATAGAAAGCCCAGAGATAAATCCATGCACCTATGGACACCTTATCTTCAACAAAGGAGGAAAGAATATACAATGGAGGAAAACCAGTCTCTTTAAGAAGTGGTACTGGGAAAACTGGTCAAACACTTATAGAAGAATGAGACTAGAACACTTTTTAACATCACACACAAAATTAAACTCAAAATGGATTAAAGATCTAAATGTAAGACCAGAAACTATAAAAATCCTAGAGGAGAATATAGGCAAAACACTCTCTGACATACATCATATCAGGATCCTCTATGACCCACCTCCCAGAATATTGGAAATAAAAGCAAAAATAAATAAATGGGACCTAACTAAAATTAAGTGCTTCTGCAAAACAAAGAAAACTATAAGCAAGGTGAAAAGACAGCCTTCAGAATGGGAGAAAATAACAGAAATGAAGCAAGTGACAAAGAATTAATCTCAAAAATATACAAACAACTCCTGAAGGTCAATTCCAGAAAAATAAATGACCCAGTCAAAAATAGGCCAAAGAACTAAACAGACATTTCTCCAAAGAAGACATACAGATGGCTAACAAACACATGAAAAGATGCTCAACATCACTCATTATCAGAGAAATGCAAATCAAAACCACAATGAGGTACCATTTCATGCCAGTCAGAATGGCTGCTATCCATAAGTCTACAAGCAATTTTGGAGAGGGTGTAGAGAAAAGGGAACCCTCTTACACTGTTGGTGGGAGTGTGAACTAGCACAGCCACGATGGAGAACAGTGTGGAGATTCCTTTAAAAACTGGAAATAGAACCACCATCAGTTCAGTTCAGTTCAGTTGCTCAGGCCTGTCCAACTTTTTGCAACCCCATGAATCACAGCATACCAGGCATCCCTGTCCATCACCATCTCCCAGAGTGCACTGAGACTCATGTCCATCTAGTCGATGATGCCATCCAGCCATCTCATCCTCTGTCATCCCCTTCGTCCCTGCCCCCAATCCCTCCCAGCATCAGAGTCTTTTCCAGTGAGTCAACTCTTTGCATGAGGTGGCCAAAGTACTGGAGTTTCAGCTTCAGCATCATTACTTCCAAAGAACACTCAGGGCTGATCTCCTCTAGAATGGACTGGTTGTATCTCCGTGCAGTCCAAGGGACTCTCAAGAGTCTTCTCCAACACCACACTTCAAAAGCATCAATTCTTCCTTGCTCAGCCTTCTTCACAGTCCAACACTTGCATCCATACATGACTACTGGAAAAACCATAGCCTTGACTAGATGAAACTTTGTTGGCAAAGTAATGTCTCTGCTTCTCAATATGCTATCTAGGTTGATCATAACTTTCCTTCCAAGGAGTAAGCGTCTTTTAAATTTCATGGTTGCATTCACCATCTGCAGTGATTTTGGAGCCCCCCAAAATAAATTCTGACACTGTTTCCACTGTTTCCCCATCTATTTCCCATGAAGTCATGGGACCAGATGCCATGATCTTCGTTTTCTGAATGTTGAGCTTTAAGCCAACTTTTTCACTCTCTTCTTTCACTTTCAGCAAAATGATAGGATACTGAAAGAGGAGCTCCCCAGGTCAGGAGGTACCCAGTATTCTACTGGAGATCAGCGGAGAAATATTTCCAGAAAGAATGAAGGAATGGAGCCAAAGCAAAAAGAATACCCAGCTGTGGATGTGACTGGTGATAGAAGCAAGGTCCAATGCTGTAAAGAGCAATATTGCACAGGAACGTGGAATGTTAGGTCCATGAATCAAGGCAAATTGGAAGTGGTCAAACAGGAGATGGCAAGAGTGAATGTTGGCATTCTAGGAATTAGCGAACTAAAATGGACTGGAATGGGTGAATTTAACTCAGATGACCATTATATCTACTACTGCAGGCAGGAATCCCTTAGAAGAAATGGAGTAGCCATCATGGTCAACAGAAGAGTCCAAAATGCAGTACTTAGATGCAATCTCAAAAATGACAGAATGATCTCTGTTCGCTTCCAAGGCAACCTATTCAATATCACAGTAATCCAAGTCTATGCCCCAAACAGTAACACTGAAGAAGCTGAAGTTGAACGGTTCTATGAAGACCTACAAGACTTTTTAGAACTAACACCCTAAAGAGATGTCCTTTTCATTATAGGGGACTGGAATGCAAAAGTATGAAGTCAAGAAACACCTGTAATAACAGGCAAATTTGGCTTGGAAAACGGAATGAAGCATGGCAAAAGCTAAAAGTGTTTTGCCAAGAGAACACACTGGTCATAACAAACACCCTCTTCAAACAACACAAGAGAAGACTACACACGGATATCACCAGATGGTCAACACCAAAATCAGAACTGCCATATGATCCAACAATCCCACTGCTGGGCATACACACTGAGGAAACCAGAATTGAAAGAGACATGTGTACCCCATTGTTCATCGCAGCACTGTTTATAATAGCCAGGACATGGAAACAACCTAGATGTCCATCAGGAGACAAATGGATAAGAAAACTCTGGTACATATACACAATGGAGTATTACTCAGACATTAAAAATAATACATTGGAATCAGTTCTAATGAGGTGGATGAAACTGGAGCCTATTATACAGAGTGAAGTAAGCCATAAAGAAAAATACCAATACAGTATACTAACGCATATATACGGAATTTAGAAAGATGGTAACCATAACCCTGTATGTGAGACAGCAAAAGAGACACAGAGGTATTGAACGGTGTTTTGGACTCTGTGGGAGAGGGTGAGGGTTGGATTTTAAGGGAGAAAGGCATTGAAACATGTAAGTTATCATATGTGAAATGAATCACCAGTCCAGGTTTGACGCATGATACAGGGTGCTTGGGGTTAGTGCATTGGGATGACCCAGAGGGATGGGATGGGGAGGGAGGTGGGAGGCGGGTTCAGGATGGGGAACACATGTACACCCATGGAGGATCCAAGTCAGTGTATGGCAAAACCAATACAATAATGTAAAGTAAAATAAATAAACAGAAAAAAACAATGAATAAACAACAAGGGCATACTGTAGGGCAGCCTGAATGGGAAGGGAGTTTGGGGGAGAATGGTCACATATATTTGTATGGCTGAATCCCTTCACTGTTCACCTGAAAGTAATACAGTATTGGTAATTGGCTATACTCCAACACAAAATAGTAAAAAAAAGAGAATTTAAATCATATCAACCATATTTTCTGTCCAAAATATTTATGAGACTGGAAATCAACTAAAAGAGGAAAACACACACACACACACACACACACACACACACACACACACACAAATAAAGATGAAAGCTAAATTATATGTTTCAAAACAACCAATGAATCACTTAAGAAATCAAAAAGATAAAAAAGAAGTTAAAAAACTACCTAGAGACAAATGAAAATGAAAACACAACAATCCAAAATCTATGAGAACCAGCAAAAGCAGTTTTAAGAGGAAAGTGTAGAGTGATACAGGCCTCCTTAGGAAAGAAGAAAAAACTCAAACAACCTAACTTTCCACCCAAAAGACAAGAAATGGAAGGAAAAAACAAAGCCTAAAGTTTGTAGAAGGAAGGAAATCACATAAAGACCAGAGTAGAAATAAATGAAGTAAAGACCAAAATAAATAAATAACAGAAAAGATCAATAGAATTAAGAGTTGGTTCTTTGAAAAGATAAACAGAATCAATAAACCTTTAACCAGACTCATTAAGCAAAAAGAGCTCAAGTCAATAAAATGAAAAAGAATTTACAAGCAACATCACAAAAATGCAATCACTATGAACAACTATATACCAATAAAATAGACAAATTCCTAGAAATGTACAACTTCCCAACACTAAACCAAGAAGAAATAAAGAACATGAACAGAACAATTACCAGTAATGAAACTAATAAAAATATTTCAACAAAGAAGGTCCAGGATGGCCTCATAGGTGAAGAGTTAACATCTATTCAGTTTGAGAAGAGTTAACAGCTATTCTTTTCAAACTATTCCAAAAAACTGTAAAGAAAATAAGGCCTGCAAACATTCTACAAGGCCAGAATCATCCTGACACCAAAACCAAACTTAACACACAAAAAAGAAAATTATAGGCCAATATCACTGGTGAATATATATGCAAAATCCACCAAAAATAATAGCCTACCAAATTCAACAATCCATGAAAAGGATTATACACCATGAACAAGTGGAATTTATTGAAGGAATGCAAGAATGTATACAATATCTACAAATCTATCAAAGTGAGACACCACCATAACAAAAGAATAAAAATGATATGATCATGTCAAAAGATGCAAAACAAGCTTTCTGACAATCCAACGTCCATTTATGATAAAAACTCCACAATGAAGATACAGAAACAAAACACCTCGACATAATAAAGGCCATATATGATAGAGTCACAGCTAACGTCATCTTAAAAATAAAAAGTTAAAATCATTTCCTCCAAGATTAGGGACAAGACAAGGATGCCCACTCTCAATAATTTTACTCAGTATAGTATTGAAAGCCCTAATCAGAGTAATCAAACAAAAGAAATAAAGGAAAGGAATCCAAATTGGAAAGGAAGAAGTAAAATCATCACGGCTCTCTGTTGTTTGCTTGCAATGTTCTTCCCTCTCCACAACACAACTAAGCAAGTGAGCCTGAATAAGTGTCAACTTTTGCCCCCTCATGTCAGAGCAGAGATTGGACCCTGAAGAGATCTGCAATCAGAAGAGGTCAATCTAAGCAAAGAAAAGAAAGGAGAATTGCCCTGCAAGTGACAGATGCAACAGATTCAAATTCTGAAGTTAAGCTGAGACTGTGCATTTGAGGGGCAGCTGTAGACTATGAGATCAAGTATTAACCAGAACAAGGGATTATCTGACACAGAACAGACCCCACAATATTTGTCTTAATTGTGGTGTTTGGTTTTTTAAATATTGTACTTTTGAAAGTCCAATCTCTATTCTAGGTTTTTAATTTTTACTTTTTGATGTCTGTTATTAATTTTGTATCTTTAAGAATCTAATTTTTAGTATTCATTTTCACTTAGGGATTTGATTATTAACTTGATTGCTCTCCTCCCTTCTGACTCTCCCTTTTCTTCTCTTGGTTACCTCTATCTCCCTCCTACCTCTTTTCTACATAACTCTGCTAATCTCTTTGGGTGTTCCTGGCTGTGGAGAATTGTTTCACCATTAACCTAGGGGGTTGTCTTCTGTGTTGTGTAGACAGAAAAGTCTTAATGCTACTGTAAGAGGGACAACAAAACCGAGAGGCAGAAGCCTCAACTCCAGAACTTTGAACAATCACAGAACTCCTGACCCCGGGGAACATCAATAGACGAGAGCCCACCCAAAAGCATTAATACCTACACTGAGGTCAAGCTCTACTCAAGAGCCAGCAAGCTCCAATGCATGACGACCCATGCTAATCCTCAAGCAAAACAGGAATACAACCCTGAATATTAAAAGACAAGATGCCCAAAGCCATACAAAAACCATGAATACCCCAAAACTCATTACTGGACGCTGCATTGCCCTCCAGAAAGACAAGATCAAGCTCCATCTACCAGAACACAGACACAAGTTCCCCCAACCAGGAAAACTTCACAAGCCACTGATCTAACCACACTCACAGGGAACAGACTCCACAATTAAGAGGAACTACAACCTTCCAGCATGCAGAAAGGAGACCCTCAAACACAGCAAACTAAACAAAATAAAAAGACAGAGACATATCCAGCAGGTGAAAGAACATGATAAAAACATATCAAACCAAACAAAAGAGGAGGGAATAGGGAATCTACCTGAAAAAGAATTCAGAATGATGATAGTAAAGATGATCCAAAATCTGGAAAACAAAATGTATCAACAGATAAAAAGGTTAGAGACATATATTGAGGAGATGCAAGAAATGTTTACCAAGGACTTAGAAGAAATAAAGAATAGTCAATCAATAATGAACAATGCAATAACCGAGAGTAAAAACACTCTGGAGGGAACCAACAGTAGAGTAACTGAGGCATAAGAAAGACCTGTATACAGAAAACTATACAACACTGATGAAAGAAATCAAAGATGACACAGATGGAGAAATATACCATGTTCTTGGATTGGAAGAATCAATATGGTGAAAATGAGTATACTACCCAAAGCAATCTACAGATTCAATGCAATGACTATCAAACTACTAGTGGCATTTTTCACAGAAGTAGAACAAATAATTTCAAAATTTGTATGGAATCACAAAAGACCCAAAATGGCCAAAGAAATTTTTAGAAAGAAGAACAGAACTGGGGTAATCAACCCTCCTGACTTCAGACTATATTACAAAGCTCCAGTGATCAGACAGTATTGGTACTGGCACAAAGACAAAAATATATATCAGTGGAACAAAATAGAAAGTCCAGAGATAAATCCATGCACCTGTGGACACCTTATCTTTGACAACAGAGGCAAAAATACAGAATCAAGAAAAGGCAGTCTCTTCAATAAGTGGTGCTGTGAAAACTGGTTCACTTCAGTTCAGTTCAGTCACTTAGTCATGTCTGACTCTTTGAAATCACATGAATCGCAGCATGCCAGGCCTCCCTGTCCATCACCAACTCCCAGAGTTCACTCAAAATCATGTCCATCAAGTCAGTGATGCCATCCAGCCATCTCATCCTCTGTCATCCCGTTATCTTCCTTCCCCCAATCCCTCCCAGCATCAAAGTATTTTCCAATGAGTCAACTCTTCTCGTGAGGTGGCCAAAGTATTGGAGTTTCAGCTTTAACATCAGTCTTTCCAGTGAACACCCAGGACTGGTCTTCTTAGGATGAATTAGTTGGATCTCCTTGCAGTCCAAGGGACTCTCAAGAGTCTTTTCCAACAACACAGTTCAAAAACATCAATTCTTTGGTGCTCAGCTTTCTTCACAGTCCAACTCTCACATCCATAGATGACCACTGGAAAAACCATAGCCTTGACTAGATGGACCTTTGTTGGCAAAGTTATGTCTCTGCTTTTTAATGTTCTATATAGGTCGGTCATAACGTTCCTTCCAAGGAGTAAGCGTCTTTTAACTTCATGGCTGCAGTCACCATCTGCAGTGATTTTGGAGCCCAGAAAAATAAAGTCTGATACTGTTTCCACTCTTTTACCCCATCTATTTGCCATGAAGTGATGGGACCAGAAGTCATGATCTTCATTTTCTGAATGTTGAGCTTGAAGCCAAAATTTTCACTCTCCACTTTCACTTTCATCAACAGGCTCTTTAGTTCCTCTTCACTTTCTGCCATAAGGGTGGTGTCATCTGCATATCTGAGGTTATTGAGATTTCTCCTGGCATTCTTGATTCCAGCTTGTGCTTCTTCCAGCCCAGCATTTCTCATGATGTACTCTGCATATAAGTTAAATAAGCAGGGTGACAATATACGACCTTGACGTACTCCTTTTCCTATTTGGAACCAGTCTGTTGTTTCATGTCCAGTTCTAACTGTTGCTTCCTGACCTGCATATAGGTTTCTCAAGAGGCAGCTCAGGTGGTCTGGTATTCCCATCTCTTTCAGAATTTTCCACAGTTTATTGTGATCCACACCGTCAAGGCTTTGGCATAGTCAATAAAGCAGAAATAGATGTCTTTTTGGAACTCTCTTACTTTTTCCATGATCCAGCGGATGTTGGCAATTTGATCTCTGGTTCCTCTGCTTTTTCTAAAACCAGCTTAAACATCTGGAAAACTGGTTAACTACATGTAAAAGAATGAAACTAGAATACTTTCTAATTCTATATAAAAAAATAAACTCAAAATGAATTAAAGACCTAAATGTGAGGCCAGAAAGCATAAAACTCTTAGAAGGAAACAGGCAGACCATTCCCTGACATAAATCACAGCAAGAATCTCTATGACCATCCTCCAAGAGTAATGGAAATAAAAAGAAAATAAACAAATGGGACCTAATTAAACTTAAAAGTTTTTGCACAATGAAGGAAACTATAAGCAAGGTGAAGAGACAGCCTTCAGAATGGGAGAAAATAATAGCAAATGAAACAACTGACAAAGAACTAATCTCAAAAATATACAAGCAGCTCATGCAGCTCAATACCAGAAAAGTGAACAATCCAATCAAAAGGTGGGCAAAAGCTCTAAACAGATATTTTTCCAAAGAAGATATATAGATAGCTAATAAACACATGAAAATTTGCTCAACATCACTCATTATTAGAGAAATACAAATCAAAACCACAATAAGGTATTATCTCATGCCCATTAGTATGCCCATCATCAAAAAGTCTACAAGCAATAAATGCTGGAGAAGGTGTGGAGAAAAGGGAACCCTCTTACACTTTTGGTGGGAATACAAGCTGGTACAGCCACTATGGAGAACAGGGTGGAGATTCCTTAAGAAGCTTGGAATAGAATTGTCATAGGACCCAGAAATCCCACTGCTGGGCATATACCCTGAGGAAACCAGAATTGAAAGAGACACATGTACCCCAATGTTCATTGCAGCACTGTTTACAATAGCTAGGACACGGAAGCAACATAGATGTCCATCAGCAGATGAATGGATAACAAAGTTGTAATACATATAAATAATGGAATCTTACTCATCTATAAAAAAGGAATGCATTTGAGTCAGTTCTAATGTGGGGCATGAACCTGGAGCCTATTATACAGAGTGAAAGAAGTCAGAAAGAGAAAGACAAATACTGTATATTAATGCATATAAATGGAATTTAGAAAGACAGTACTTATGATCCTACATGCAGGGCAGGAAAGGAGACACAGAGGTAAAGAACAGACTTTTGCACTCAGTGGGAGAAGGTGAGGTTGGGATGATTTGAGAGAATAGCATTGAAACATGTACATATACTTATGTAAAATAGATGACCAGTGCAAATTTGATGCATGTAGAATGGCACCCAAAGGAGGTGCTCTGGGACAACCCAGAGGGATTGAGTGGAGAAGGAGGTGGGAGAGGGGTTGAGGATAGGGGGGATACATGTATCTCTGTGGCAAATCCATAAACGTATGGTAAAAAGCCATCACAGTATTCTAAAGTCATTATTCTCCAATTAAAATAAATTAATTAATTAAAATAAATAAATAAAATAATCATACTACCAAATGTAATCTATAGATTCAGTACAATCCTTTTCAAAGTACCAACGACATTTATCACAGAACCAGAAAAAAAAAAAATCCTAAAATTTATGTGGAAATAAAGACTTCAAATAGAGAAAGTAATCTTCAGAAGAAGAACAGATCTAGGAGTATCATTCTCCCTGAGTTCAAACTTTATTACAAAGCTCCAGTAACCAAAACATCATGGTACTAGCACAAAAGCTGGCACTTAGATCAATGGGAAAATAAAAGAGCTAAAAATAAAACCATGCATGTACGGTCAATTAGTCAGTAACAAAGGAGTCAAGAATATACAATGGGGAAAGACACTCTCTTCAACAAGTGATGCTGCAGAAACTAGACAGCTACATTTAAAGAAATGTAATTGGAATTTTCTTTACACTATGCACAAAACAACCCCTTAAAATGGGTTCAATACTGGAAAACATAAAACTCTTACATGAAAACATAGGCAGAACACCCTTTGACATAAACCTTACCAATAATTTTTTTGGATCTATCTCCTAAGGCAAAGGAACGAAAAGAAAAACTAAACAAATAATAACTAGTTAAACTTTAAAGCCTTTTCAACAGCATAGGAAACCACTGACAAAACAAAAAGTCAAACTAAGAATGGGAAAAATATTTGCAAATGCTTTGACGGATAATGGGTTTACTTCCAAAATACATAAACATCTCATGCAACTCAATACCAAAAGACCAAACAATCCAATTAATAAGTGGCTAGAAGACCTGAAAATATGTTTTCCCAGAGAAGAACTATAGATGATCAATAGGTACATGAAGAGATGGCTCAACATTACTAATCATCAGAGAAATGCAAATTGAACCAACAAATATCACCTCACACATGTCAAAATGGTTATTATTAAAAAGACTACAAGTAATAAATATTGGAGAGGATGTGGAGAATAGGAAATTCTATTACACTGTTGGGGGGAATGTAAATTAGTGCATCACTAAAGAAAGACCATGCCAAAGAATGCTCAAACAACTGCACAATTGCACTCATCTCACACGCTAGTAAAGTAATTCTCAAAATTCTCCAAGCCAGGCTTCAGCAATACTTGAACCGTGAACTTCCAGATGTTCAAGCTGGTTTTAGAAAAGGCAGAGGAACCAGAGATCAGATTGCCAACATCTGCTGGATAGTCAAAAAAGCAAGAGAGTTCCGGAAAAAACATCTGCTTCTGCTTTATTGACTATGCCAAAGCCATTGACTGTGTGGATCACAGTAAACTGTGGAACATTCTGAAAGAGATGGGAATACCAGACCACCTGAGCTGCCTCTTGAGAAACCTATATGCAGGTCAGGAAGAAACAGTTAGAATTGGACATGGAACAACAAACTGGTTCCAAATAGGAAAAGGAGTACGTCAAGGCTGTATATTGTCACCCTGCTTATTTAACTTATATGCAGAGTACATCATGAGAAACGCTGGGCTGGAAGAAGCACAAGCTGTAATCAAGAATGCCAGGAGAAATATCAATAATCTCAGATATGCAGATGACACCACCCCTATGGCAGAAAGTGAAGAGGAACTAAAGAGCCTGTTGATGAAAGTGAAAGAGGAGAGTGAAAAATTTGGTATAAAGCTCAACATTCAGAAAATGAAGATCATGGCATCTTGTCCCACCACTTCATGGGAAATAGATGGGGAAACAGTGGAAAAAGTGCCAGACTTTTATTTTTCTGGGCTCCAAAATCACTGCAGATGGAGATCGCAACCATGAAATTAAAAGACGCTTACTCCTTGGAACCAAAGTTATGACCAACCTAGACAGCATATTCAAAAGCAGAGACATTACTTTGCCAACAAAGGTCCGTCTAGTCAAGGCTATAGTTTTTCCAGTAGTCATGTATGGATGTGAGAGTTGGACTATAAACAAAACTGAGGGCTGAAGAATTGATGCTTTTTAACTGTGGTGTTGGAGAAGCCTCTTGAGAGTCCCTTGGACAGCAAGGTAATCCAACCAGTCCATCCTAAAGGAGATCAGTCCTGGGTGTTCATTGGAAGGACTGATGTTGAAGCTGAAACTCCAATACTTTGGCCACCTGATGCGAAGAGTTGACTCATTGGAAAAGACCCTGATGCTGGAAAAGATTGAGGGCAGGAGGAGAAGTGGCCGAAAGAGGATGAGATGGTTGGATGGCATCACGGACTCGATGGACATGGGTTTGGTTGGACTCCAACAGCTGGTGATGGACAGGGAGGCCTGGAGTGCTGCAGTTCATGGGGTTGCAAAGAGTCAGACATGACTGAGCGACTGAACTGAACTGAACTGAACTGAAAATGATGTTTATAATGGAAACACAGTTCCTTACCAACAAGTACCCAACGTGACACATCAGCAAACAAATGTTCCACATTCAAATAAAAAATAAATCCCTTCCTTCTATTAAACAAATATTTTTCTCACCTATTTTTCATATTGATGTAACAATAAGCGAAATCACTAAAGTTTTCCCTGAAAAGGGGAGCATACTGAGGTGCACAATAAAGAATTTATAATTATCTATGTAATGCTAAGGGCACAACATTCCAAAAAACAAATCAATAAATTTATGTAAAGGAAGTTTGAAGCACTATGGTGTGTTCAGAATTACTACATGATATATATAACAATGAAAAAATTGTGTGGAGGATGAGAATGAAGAGTCATGCAGAAGTCAGATTAAGAAGGGTCTTGCTGCTGCTGCTGCTGCTAAGTAACGTCAGTCATGTCCGACTCTGTGCGACCCCATAGTCGGCAGTCCATCAGGCTTCACCGTCCCTGGGATTCTCCAGGCAAGAACGTTGGAGTGGGTTGCCATTTCCTTCTCCAATGCCTGAAAGTGAAAAGTGAAAGTGAAGTTGCTCAGTCGTGCCCGACTAGTAGTGACCACATGGACTACAGCCTACTAAGCTCCTCCATCCATGAGATTTTCTAGGCAAGAGTACTGGAGTGGCTTGCCATTGCCTTCTCTGAAGAAGGGCCTTACAATGACTAAAACTAACCTAAGAAGAAAGAAAAAACAAAAAGAGCTTTAGATTAAGTAAATTAAATCTGAATTAAAACATTTCCAAAATCAAAATTCCTGTCCAGAATAGCTTCACTGGTGAATCTGATTAAACATTTAAACAGAAATAATAACAATCCAAAAGAGCAACTGGATCTCCCATGCTGCTGGTAGGAATGCAAGTTAGTTGAGCCACTTGAGAGATTTGGCAGTTTTCTTCTAAAGTTACATAAACTTACCATATGACTGAGCAATTCTATTCCTAGTTTTACACTCCAATAGAAATGAAAACATATGTCTAAAAGATTGTAAGTATAATCCTGCAAGATCAGAGTACCATTAATCATAATAGCAAAACTGGTAGCAAGCCAATCATCATCAATTGATGAATGGATAAACAAATTTTGGTGTGTCCATAAAAGAAAATTTAATTAATTACTAATGCAGGCAGTGTCATACATAAATCTCAGAAAGACTATGTTGAGTAAATGAAGCTAGAAGCAAAAGACTACAAAGTGTATGCTTTCAATGGAAAGCAATCATTAGGCTGAGATCATGGGAGGGAACTGAACTGCAAAGAGGGTAAGAAGTATTCTGAATCTTGATTTTGGTACTTATTACTTACTACATACAATTGTGAAACTCATTATGTGGTACATATAAATTGGCAATATTTATCGTTTGTAAATTATACCTCAGTAAAAGTGGGGGGACTTCTATAGAGGTCCATTAAAGGGGCTTTAAGTTGTTGCCTATGGAAACAATGAAGAGCATTTTTAGGGTATTGGCAGTGAGAACAGAAGGGAAGAAATAGACATAAGAGGGCTAAAAGAAAATGTATAGTATAAGTTGATTGTTCACTTGAGTGAGAAGTTAATGATGACTTACAGATTTCTGGCTTGGCCAGAATTGTATCACCTTCTTTGAGAAAAAAAACGAAGGGTATATGATAAAATATTGAAGGCAAAGACAATGGATTTGGTTTTGTATACGTTGGATTTAAGTGGCATTTTAAAAACATCAGATCAGATCAGATCAGTCACTCAGGCATGTCCGACTCTTTGGGACCCCATGAATTGCAGCACGCCAGGCTTCCCTATCCATCACCATCCCGGAGTTCACTCAGACTCACATCCATCGAGTCAGTGATGCCATCCAGCCATCTCATCCTCTGTCATCCCCCTTTCTTCCTGCCCCCAATCCCTCCCAGCATCAGAATCTTTTCCAATGAGCCAACTCTTCGCATGAGGTGGCCAAAGTACTGGGTTTTAGCTTTAGCATCATTCCTTCCAAAGAAATCCCAGGGCTGATCTTGAGAATGGACTGGTTGGATCTCCTTGCAGTCCAAGGGATTCTCAAGAGTCTTATCCAACACCACAGTTCAAAAGCATCAATTCTTCGGTGCTCAGCCTTCTTCACAGTCCAACACTTGCATCCATACATGACCACAGGAAAAACCATAGCCTTGACTAGACGAACCTTTGTTGGCAAAGTAATGTCTCAGCTTTTGAATATGCTATCTAGGTTGGCCATAACTTTCCTTCCAAGGAGTAAGCGTCTTTTAATTTCATGGCTGCAGTCACCATCTGTAGTGATTTTGGAGCCCAGAAAAATAAAGTCTGGCACTGTTTCCACTGTTTCCCCATCTATTTCCCATGAAGTGCTGGGACTGGATGCCGTGATCTTCGTTTTCTGAATGTTGAGCTTTAAGCCAACTTTTTCACTCTCCACTTTCATTTTCATCAAGAGGCTTTTTAGTTCCTCTGCATTTTCTGCCATAAGGGTGGTGTCATCTGCATATCTGAGGTTAAATGATATTTCTCCCGACAATCAGCTTGTGTTTCTTCCAGTCCAAAATTTCTCATGATGTACTCTGCATGTAAGTTAAAAAAGCAGGGTGACAATATACAGCCTTGACGAACTCCTTTTCCTATTTGGGACCAGTCTGTTGTTCCATGTTCAGTTCTAACTGTTGCTTCCTGACCTGCATACAAATTTCTCAAGAGGCAGGCAGGTGGTCTGGTATTCCCGTCTCTTTCAGAATTTTCCACAGTTTATTGTGATCCACACAGTCAAAGGCTTTGGCATAGTCAATAAAGCCGAAATAGATGTTTTTCTGGAACTCTCTTGCTTTTTCCATGATCCAGCGGATGTTGGCAATTTGACCTCTGATTCCTCTGCCTTTTCTAAAACCAGCTTGAACATCAGGAATTTCATGGTTCACATATTGCTGAAGCCTGGCTTGGAGAATTTTGAGCATTACTTTACTAGTGTGTGAGATGAGTGCAATTGTGCAGTAGCTGAGCATTCTTTGGCATTGACTTTCTTTGGTATTGGAATGAAAACTGACCTTTTGCAGTCCTGTGGCCACTGCTAAGTTTTCCAAATTTGCTGGCATATTGAGTGCAGCACTTTCACAGCATCATCTTTCAGGATTTGGAATAGCTCAACTGGCATTCCATCACCTTCACTAGCTTTGTTCGTAGTGATGCTTTCTAAGGCCCACTTGACTTCACATTCCAGGATGTCTGGCTCTAGGTCAGTGATCACACCATGGTGATTATCTGGGTCGTGAAGATCTTTTTTGTACAGTTCTTCTGTGTATTCTTGTCACTTCTCCTTAATATCTTCTGCTTCTGTTAGGTCCATACCATTTCTGTTCTTTATCGAGCCCATCTTTGCATGAAATGTTCCTTTGGTATCTCTGATTTTCTTGAAGAGATCCCTAGTCTTTCCCATTATGTTGTTTTCCTCTATTACTTTCCATTGATCACTGAAGAAGGCTTTCTTATCTCTTCTTGCTATTCTTTGGAACTCTGCATTCAGATGTTTGTATCTTTCCTTTTCTACTTTGCTTTTCACTTTTCCTCTTTTCACAGCTATTTGTAAGGCCTCCCCAGACAGCCATTTTGCTTTTTTGCATTTCTTTTCTAATGGAATGGTCTTGATCCCTGTCTCCTGTACAATGTCACGAACCTCATTCCATAGTTCATCAGGCACTCTTATCTATCAGATCTAGACCCTTAAATCTATTTCTCTCTTCCACTGTATAATCATAAGGGATTTGATTTAGGTCATACCTGAATGGTCTAGTGGATTTCCCTACTTTCTTCAATTTAAGTCTGAATTTGGCAATAAGGAGTTCATGGTCTGAGCCGCAGTCACATAGGTATCCAGAAAGGTAATGAACATATAGTCTGGAGCTTAGGTGAGAGAGGTCTAGAATGGTGTTCAGTCACTTCCTGTTACTTTTTTAGGAATGGTTAATTTTCATTTTATTTTGGTTAGTTTGTTTTGGATAGTGCAATTGACTGAAAGCTTAAAGAGCAAGCATAATGACAATTATACTTTTGTCACAAACCATGGATGATTATTTAATTTCAGAGCCTATAAGATTTGTATAACATTAAAGTGAGCTGCCAAGGGGTTCCTTAGGATAATTGTGGAGCTCATCAAAAATGAGAAATATTTGCCTTAGCATATTGTCATCATAAACCAAACCTAATCTTCTGTGGAGATAATGTGCTTGATGTAATGAATATCAACCAGGAATTAAAAAAAAATTGCCAAATCAAAGCTCTGAAGAAACAACTCAGAGTACCATTTGGTAGTAATACATCCAAAGATTCAGCTAAATCCTCTCTGTCACATTGGACTTAAAAATAAACGCGTGGATCGCAGCCATTCTGACTGGTGTGAAATGGTACCTCATAGTGGTTTTGATTTGCATTTCTCTGATAATGAGTGATGTTGAGCATCTTTTCATGTGTTTGTTAGCCATCTGTATGTCTTCTTTGGAGAAATGTCTATTTAGTTCTTTGGCCCATTTTTTGATTGGGTCGTTTATTTTTCTGGAGTTGAGCTGTAGGAGTTGCTTGTATATTTTTGAGATTAGTTGTTTGTCGGTTGCTTCATTTGCTATTATTTTCTCCCATTCTGAAGGCTGTCTTTTCACCTTGCTAATAGTTACCTTTGATGTGCAGAAGCTTTTAAGGTTAATTAGGTCCCATTTGTTTATTTTTGCTTTTATTTCCAATATTCTGGGAGGTGGGTCTACAAATAATAAATGCTGGAGAGGGTGTGGAGAAAAGGGAACGCTCTTACACTGTTGGTGGGAATGCAAACTAGTACAGCCACTATGGAGAACAGTGTGGAGATTCCTTAAAAAACTGGAAATAGAACTGCCTTATGATCCAGCAACCCCACTGCTGGGCATACACACTGAGGAAAACAGAAGGGAAAGAGACACGTGTACCCCAATGTTCATCGCAGCACTGTTTATAATAGCCAAGACATGGAAGCAACCTAGATGTCCATCAGCAGATGAATGGATAAGAAAGCTGTGGTACATATACACAATGGAGTATTACTCAGCCATTAAAAAGAATACATTTGAATCAGTTCTAATGAGGTGGATGAAACTGGAGCCTATTATACAGAGTGAAGTAAGCCAGAAGGAAAAACATAAATACAGTATACTAACGCATATATATGGAATTTAGAAAGATGGTAACAATAACCCGGTGTACGAGACAGCAAAAGAGACACTGATGTATAGAACAGTCTTATGGACTCTGTGGGAGAGGAAGAGGGAGGGAAGATTTGGGAGAATGGCAATGAAACATGTAAAATATCATGTAGGAAACGAGTTGCCAGTCCAGGTTCGATGCATGTTGCTGGATGCTTGGGGCTGGTGCACTGGGACGGCCCAGAGGGATGGTGTCGGGAGGGAGGAGGGAGGAGGGTTCGGGATGGGGAACACATGTTTACCTGTGGCGGATTCATTTTGATATTTGGCAAAACTAATACAATTATGTAAAGTTTAAAAATAAAATAAAATTAGAAAAAAAAATAAAAAAAATAAACGCGTGTATTTTAAACCTTTTGAGCTTTAAATCTGTTCAGATATATACGAGATTCCATACTGAAAATAAGGGAAAAGTAATACTCTATAGGGAAAAATCTAAAGGTGAAACTGGGAGTGATCATGACTAACATAACTAACTTCTTCCCAAATCCATTTCTCAATAACTTTATATTTTTTTTATATATTCTATTTACCTACTTATTTTCCTTCCCACATATCAACCTTTGTTAATGACAAAATCATCATATTTATTAGTGTGTGTGTTAGGTGCTCAGTTGTGTCCGATTCTTTGCCACCCCATGGACTGTAGCCTGCCAGGCTCCTCTGTCCATGGGATTCTCCAGGCAACAATACTGGAGTGGGCTGTCATCTCCTTCTCCAGGGGATCTTCCAAACCCAGGGATCGAACCAGGGTCTCATATTTATTAAGTAGCTATCATGGTATATCTAGGAAGTTTTGGTATAACCTTTTCTAAAAAGAGGTAATTCAAACATTCAGTGTAAACTTCCACTCTAACCTTAATGTCCCTTTATCCATATGTAAACTAAAACTAAAGTTTCAGTAACAAATGCAATTTTAAAAAATCTCAACTACAAAGTCCAACCCCAAATTTACAAAAATAAATACCATTATTACCTCTACTTTAAACACAATGAACATTTCATGCAGCTAGCTAGTCAACAATATTTGTTACTCATCTACAATAAGCAAAGCACTTTGTTTGACAAGCTCTATGGGAAACATGTATAATTTTTTCATTATTTTAATTTAAATTTATTTTTTTAATTGGAGGCTATTTACTTTACAATATTGTATTGGTTTTGCCATACATCAACATGAATCCACCACGGGTGTACACGTGTTCCCCATCCTGAATGCTCCTCCCACCTCCCTCCCCGTACCATCCCTCTGGGTCATCCCAGTACACCAGCCCCAAGCAATCTGTATCCTGCATCGAACCTGGACTGGTGATTCATTTCTTATATGATATTATACACGTTTCAATGCCATTCTCCAAAATCATCCCACCCTCTTGTTCTCCCACAGAGTCCAAAAGACTGTTTTATACATCTGTGTCTCTTTTGCTGTCTCACATACAGGGTTATCGTGACCATCTTTCTAAATTCCATATATATGTATTAGTATACTATATTGGTATTTTTCTTTCTGGCTTACTTCACTCTGTATAATAGGCTCCAGTTTCATCCACCTCATTAGAACGGATTCAAATGTATTCTTTTTAATGGCTGAATAACAGAAATCATCAGGATCTTATAAACAAGGAAAAAAGGCAGCACACTCCACACATGTACAGATAAAGAATGTACATACCACTCTTTTCTTTTGTCACTACTGAGGTTCTAGCTCAGGCCTCATCTCAAATTGGGATCATCAGTTCAGTTCAGTTCAGTTCAGTCACTCAGTCGTGTCCGACTCTTTGCGACCCCATGAATCGCAGCACGCCAGAACTCCCTGTCCATCACCAACTCATGGAGTTCACTCAGACTCACGTCTATCGAGTCAGTGATGCCATCCAGCCATCTCATCCTCTGTCGTCCCCTTCTCCTCCTGCCCCCAATACCTCCCAGCATCAGAATCTTTTCCAATGAGTCAACTCTTCCCATGAAATGGCCAAAGTACTGGAGTTTCAGCTTTAGCATCATTCCTTCCAAAGAAATCCCAGGGCTGATCTCCTTCAGAATGCACTGGTTGGATCTCCTTGCACTCCAAGGGACTCTCAAGAGTCTTCTCCAACACCACAGTTCAAAAGTATCAATTCTTCAGTGCTCAGCTTTCTTCACAGTCCAACTCTCACATCCATATATGACCACTGGAAAAACCACAGCCTTGACTAGACGGACCTTTGTTGGTAAAGTAATGTCTCTGCTTTTCAATATGCTATCTAGGTTGGTCATAACTTTCCTTACGAGGAGTAAGCGTCTTTTAACTTCATGGCTGCAGTCACCATCTGCAGTGATTTTGGACCCACCCCCCCCCCAAAAAAAATAAATAAAGCCTGACATTGTTTCCACTGTTTCCCCATCTATTTCCCATGAAGTGATGGGACCAGATGCCACAATCTTCGTTTTTTGAATGTTGAGCTTTAAGCCAACTTTTTCACTCTCCTCTTTCACTTTCATCAAGAGGCTTTTGAGTTCCTCTTCACTTTCTGCCATAATGGTGGTGTCAGTTGGGATCATGGCAACCTCTAATTGAGCCCAAAGTCTAGACACTCTTCCCACCTACCTCTCTGTTTCAATAAAATTACTTATAACTGCCAGGTAAATCTCCATAAAATTTTTATTCTACCATTCTCTATTCATAAGAGATTCATTTGCTTCCTATAAAGTTCAAGCATCACTTTGGAACAGAACACTTATCATAACGAAACAATCTATCTTTCCCATCTCCCACTTCTCTCTCTCCAAAGTGCATTTCATTAATAACACATTCATCAGTATTACTTGGCTTAAACTACATTTCTTTTTATTATAACTCCAACCTAGACTGGTTTGCTTTTTACTTAATACCCTACAAGACACTGGAATATATCATACAAATATACCAAGCATAATGTCTGACAGACAATAGTCAGTCTATGCATTTTAGGTGAATGGAACTGAATCTGTACAAGTATGGGAGAAGTATAATAAAGTGGAAGAAGCACTTGGCTAGCATTCAGGCAACTTAGTTTCTATGGCTAGTTTTGTCATTTTAGTTATCTGAGTCTTGATTTCTTCATCTATGAAATAAGAATCATACCTGTTTCAACTACCTTATAGGATATGGGGAGGATGAAATAAGAAATTGAATATCAAAGTATTTTGAAACACATAAAGGTTTTGTTATGACAGTATGATGATGAAGATATTCATGTATATATAAAAAGTTGTCTATTTTTAAAAGCCACAATAAATATAACCACATGGTATGGGCATACACATAAATTCATATCCCATAAATAACTGCTTTTATCTACATGTACATGAAGAATATGATTTATGATGTTCCTACACAATTGCTAATACTGTTTAATCTTCCAAGGCTTATTTTTTGCTTCTGAAAGCACATACATTCTCCAAATGGAATGACAAAAAGGTTATATTATAATATCATTTGAGTTTGACTTTTCTATCTGAAAAAGCTCCTCCCAAAATACATTATATTCCTAAGAAATGTTTTAAAAGTCTAGAAGGACTAGAAGAACATGAATCAAGTAGATTCATGTTATTGATATAAACAAAATTTAAAGCTAATAGAGAGGAATAAAGAGCACTTAACCGTTGTTAACATACATTATTTATTTTATAGTTGAGATTAATGTAATTTAAGAGATAAAATGAAGTTTTCAATGACTTCAGTGTAGTTTGATATTGTCTATAATTTTTTCTGGTCCCAGTTACCTATATATTACTTATCTGTATTAATGTATTCACTTGATAAAAAATAGATTTTATAGAACCTTAATACCCACAGTCAAAATACCAGGAACATACAACATACATTATACCATGCAATACCCAGGTGTTAGCAGAAAGTTATGAGTTTAACTAAAGAATGTTAATTTTAACATTTAAAATAGACTATCTTGGCTGCATTACATGGTCAATGTTTTTGTTTTTGTTTTACCCAAAACATTTATTCCAAAGATAAACAATATAAAACTTCTGAGAATATCAGTAATCATACAAACAAACATATTTTTGTGGGATTCATTTTTGTTGCACAAAAAGAATTGACATATTGATCATTTATGACCTTGATTTCACTATTTAAAATACAGAATCTACACAAATAGGGAGACAGATTTTTCACTTTATTTAGATAAAGGGGCAATTTGGAAGTCACTTGATTTTTTCATAGCTTCTCTAAGATTTGCCATTTTTGCATACCATTTATTATATCTTCCCATAACACATTCATTGAAAAAAATATTCTTACTTACTATGTGCTATTATTGGTCATGCAATGAAGATTTTTCAAATGAGTAAGTTTTCACTATGCTTGCAAGGTGCTCACAATCTAAATGCTTCTCAAAATCCATCAGAATCACCTGCATGGCTTGTTAAAACAGTTTGCAAAACCCCAACCCTGGAGTTTCTGATGCAGTAACTATGGGATGAAGGCTGAGAATTTGTATTACTAACAAGTTTCCAGATGATGCAGATACGGCTGGTCCCAAAACCACACTTTATAAACTGTTAGTTCAGTGGTTGGAGGCAAACATGCTAACAGGAACAAAAGGCAGTGAAGTAAGTGAAATAATAGAAGAGTCTAAAGTTTTGAAGTACAATAGAAAAAAAAAAAAAAAAGGTGATGAAATTTGAGGAGTGTCAAAGAAAACCTCATGGAGGTGATGATAGATAAGCAAGGAAACCATTGATAAATCAGGAAAATTAACTGTAGGCAGCAGATTTTATCTTCCAAGTTGATAATTAAGTTTTAAACAGTAGATTAAATTGCTTTGGGTAGTATACTCATTTTCAGTATATTGATTCTTCCAATCCATGAACATGGTATATTTCTCCATCTATTAGTGTCCTCTTTGATTTCTTTCACCAGTGTTTTATAGTTTTCTATATATAGGTCTTTAGTTTCTTTAGGTAGATATATTCCTAAGTATTTTATTCTTTTTGTTTCAATGGTGAATGGAATTGTTTCCTTAATTTCTCTTTCTGTTTTCTCATTATTAGTAAATGAAGCAACCAACAAACAACTAATCTCAAAAATATACAAGCAACTCCTACAGCTCAACTCCAGAAAAATAAATGACCCAATCAAAAAATGGGCCAAAGATCTAAATAGACATTTCTCCAAAGAAGACATACAGATGGCTAACAAACACATGAAAAGATGCTCAACATCACTCATTATCAGAGAAATGCAAATCAAAACCACTATGAGGTACCATTTCACACCAGTCAGAATGGCTGTGATCCAAAAGTCTACAAATAATAAATGCTGGAGAGGGTGTGGAGAAAAGGGAACCCTCTTACACTGTTGGTGGGAATGCAAACTAGTACAGCCACTATGGAGAACAGTGTGGAGATTCCTTAAAAAACTGGAAATAGAACTGCCTTATGATCCAGCAATCCCACTGCTGGGCATACACACTGAGGAAAACAGAAGGGAAAGAGACACGTGTACCCCAATGTTCATCGCAGCACTGTTTATAATAGCCAGGACATGGAAACAACCTCGATGTCCATCAGCAGATGAATGGATAAGCAAGCTGTGGTACATATACACAATGGAGTATTACTCAGCCATTAAAAAGAATACATTTGAATCAGTTCTAATGAGGTGGATGAAACTGGAGCCTATTATACCGAGTGAAGTAAGCCAGAAGGAAAAACACCAATACAGTATACTAACGCATATATATGGAATTTAGAAAGATGGTAACGATAACCCTGTATACGAGACAGCAAAAGAGACACTGATGTATAGAACAGTCTTATGGACTCTGTGGGAGAGGGAGAGGGTAGGAAGATTTGGGAGAATGGCATTGAAACATGTGAAACGTCATGTGTGAAACGAGATGCCAGTCCAGGTTCAATGCACGATGCTGGATGCTTGGGGCTGGTGCACTGGGACGACCCAGAGGGATGGTGTGGGGAGGGAGGAGGGAGGAGGGTTCAGGATGGGGAACACATGTATACTAATTAAATAATTTTCTATTAAAGAAAAAAAATAAAAAAAATAAACAGTAGATTAAGGGCCAGATTGTGAGAGAATTCTTATGTCATGCTAGGAAATTTCAACTTTATCTTCTGGACAATAGGTAGCAATGAAAGTTTACATCGAAAATGGCTACAAGATATGATTTGTGTGTACACTGAGGGTGGGTTGGTGTTGGGGTTGGGCAGATAAGTAAAAAGAGATAATAGTTATACTAAGTCAGTGGCATTAGAGATGGAAAGAATGGGATGGATTTATCACCTGTTTTCCCTATTCTTCCCTATATAAAGTCAATAAAATGATTACTTTTCACATGGCACACCTGTTTTCTAAAACTAGAGGAACAATTAAATGAAATTTAAATCTAAAGTGCAACCCCTGGTTGTGTGGGAATATATATGGTTGCTGCTTTTGGAAGATTTCACATTACGTCTTTCATTATGGGCATTTAGCAGACAGCCTCTTATTAATAAGATACTGCTGACTTTTATTGTCAATGTGGCCACAGGACAAAGCTAATAATTACCAGCACCAGAAATAGCTTGTGGTTTTATATTACATTGAGGTAAATTACACTGGAATTAGAGTGGATTACTTTTATCAAATGGGGAATAAACTGTTAATTAACTCCCTGCTGTAGCAATCTTTTTCTGAGCTTGCAACTGTTATTAAGCCCAGATTAAACTGTTGAATTAATTTCCCTCTTACTATTTCAAGAGTTTTTAATTTAACTGGCAGCAGTTTTAATGGGAAATTGCATTAGTGAGTATAAATTGTTTTGGGGAAGGGTAAATAGTTTGTGATAATGTTTATTAAGTCGTTTTGTTTGAGAAAAAATATAATTGCAGTTTTAATTAGTGCATGGTTGTTGGAATATTAGGTTCGAGATTACATTATGGCTTTCTGAGAAAACACTCAGGTGATCCCAGCATTTATAACTTATAGCAAATAGAAAAACTATGTCAATGTGACATTGACTTGGATTTTGTACCATAGTTCAGGAAGGATTATGGGAAAGTATCTAAGTGTTCTTCCTTCAATTACCTTAAGATTTATTGGCTGCTCCTGAATATCACTGTCCACTGTGACAGGTATATAAGAAATAGTACATATGAAGGGTTAACAAAAAAAAATTTTTTTTTTAAATTAAAAGGTACAGTTTCTTTTAAGGTAAAACAAATGTAGAAATCAGGAATTTTTTTTTTTAGATGATCAATAAACTTTTTGTGCTCTATTATTGGTTATAATGCTGGCATTACTATTTGTCTTATAATACCAACAATAATCATGCATTATGTTAGTATGGTGTTTTACAGAAGTGAACTAATGGATAAAGAACTTAGGAGGAAGTTGAGAGATAACAGTGCACATTGAAAACTGAGGTCTAAAGAGAATAAAAAGATCTTCCCCAGGATATAAAGCTAGTGACTGAAGTAAAACAAAACATGGGGCTATTTGCATGACAACAAATAATATCTCAGTCCAACATTTAGGCTCCATTCCTTCCCCAAATTAGAGTTGGCTTTCATTGTAAATAATAAGTAGAATTTTATGTCCCATAGAAGTCTAAAATCTTTCCCTCTGTCACTTTCAATATTACACCTTCAAATTAATATTATACTTGTTGTTTTCAATGATACAATTGCCTGATTCATACAAAATTATTTTGTAGCCAAACTCTTTATAATAAGCAGTCTTGGGGGGAGGGCGGTCCTAAGATGGTGGAGGAATAGGATGGGGAGACCACTTTTTCCCCCACAAATTCATCGAAAGAACATTCGAACACCAAGCAAATTCCACAAACCAACTTCTGAATGCTGGTAGAGGACATCAGGCACCTAGAAAGGCAGCCCATTGTCTTCAAAAGGAGGTAGGACAAAATATAAAAGACAAAAACAGAGACAAAAGAGGTAGGGATGGAGATCCATCCCAGGAAGGGATTCTTCAAAAAAGAGAGAAGTTTCCGACACCAGGAAACACTCTTTTTGGCGGGTCTCTGATGAGCCTTGGAATCTCAGAGGGCAAAATAACCTGGAGGAAAAATAAATAAATAATTGAAACTCACAGATTACGTGCCTAACAGCAACTCCCAGTGGAGCAGCAGCTCAGACACTCGCATTGCCCACTAGCAAGCAGGGGCTGGACAGGGAGGCACAGGCTGCATTGCTTAGGGTGAGGACCAGGCAAAAATGCCCCAAGGGCAATCTGAGGGAACTAACTTGAGATAGCAACCCAGACTGTGGGATAGCTATCTCCCGAAAAGCCCTAACCTAAGACACTGCCAAGCCCATTCAAAGAACAAAGGACTGAGAAGAGCTAGCCGGCTTCAGACCAGCCCATCCCCTGCCAGAGAAAGGCAGGTGAGGGCAGCCAGAGCCAGAAGAGGGCAATTGCAGCCCCAGAGAGGCATCCTATAACAAACCGCAAACAGACTTCATTGCTAACCAAGACTTCTTGGAATTCTGGATGGTTGACATCCACCGGCAGGGTTGCAGCTAGGGATCAGCTCCGCAGAAGAGACACACGGCACACCTGAGAAGGCACGCCCATTGTACACATAGAAAACCAAGCAGCTGAGACAGGGGAGGGGATAAGACACAGCCTTCAACTCGGGGCTACTGTGCTTGCCAAGAACCTGGTTACCTGAGATTCTTGGACCTGTGACGGGCACAAAACGCTGGCCCAACCAAGTCTGTGCCTTGTGGAGTACCCAAGAACCTGAAACTGAACCTGAGTGGCTTAGGCCTGGGGAGTGCATGCCAGATATACCACGAAAATTCTCCAGCAACACAGGAACATAGCCCTGAGCTTCGATATACAGGCTGCCCAAAGTCACTCCAAACCCACTGACATCTCATAACTCATTACTGGACACTTTATTGCACTCCAGAGAGAAGAAATCCAGCTGCACCCAACAGAACACAGACAAAAGTTTCTCTAACCAGGAAACCTTGACAAGCCACCCGTCAAAACCCACCCACAGTGAGAAACCTCCACAATAAAGAGAAAGAACAAAGTTCCAAAATACAGAAAGGCCAGCCCTAACACAGAAATATAAACAAGATGAAAAGGCAGAAAAATACCCCACAGGTAAAGGAACAGGATAAATGCCAAAAAAAAAAAAAATAGAAAGAGATACAGAGTCTACCTGTTAGAGAATTCTGAATAAAGATAGTGAAAATGATCCAAAATCTTTAAAACAAATTGTAGT
This sequence comes from Bos grunniens, assembly GCF_055505025.1. Lineage (NCBI taxonomy): Eukaryota > Metazoa > Chordata > Mammalia > Artiodactyla > Bovidae > Bos > Bos grunniens. Next base: position 77,603,440 of record NC_141194.1, on the reverse strand, counting down.
TACAGATAAATAGCCTGGAGACAAGGATTGAGAAGATGCAATAAAGGTTTAACAAGGACCTAGAAGAAATAAAAAAGAGTCAATATATAATGAATAATGCAATAAATAGATCAAAAACACTTTGGAGGGAACCAAGAGTAGAATAATGGAGGCAGAAGATAGGATAAGTGAGGTATAAGATTGAATGGTAGAAATAAATGAAACAGAGATGAAAAAAGAAAAAAGAATTAAAAGAAATGAAGACAATCTCAGAGACCTCTGCTGCTGCTGCTACTAAGTCATTTCAGTCGTGTCCAACTCTGTGTGATCCCACAGACAGCAGCCACCAGGATTCCCCATCCCTGGGATTCTCCAGGCAAGAATACTGGAGTGGGTTGCCATTTCCTTCTCCAATGCATGAAAGTGAAAAGTGAAAGTGAAGTCGCTCAGGCATGCCCGACTCTTAGCGACCCCATGGACTGCAGCCTACCAGGCTCCTCCATCCATGGGATTTTCCAGGCAAAGTACTGGAGTGGGGGGCCATTGCCTTCTCCACAGAGACCTCTGGGACAATGTTAAACACAACAACATTCGAAGTCCAGGAGTCCCAGAAGAAGACAACAACAACAAAAAAAACACCATGAGAAAATACTTGAGGACATAATAGTTGAAAACTTCCCTAAAATGGGAAAGGAAATAATCACCCAAGTCCTAGAAACCCAGAGAGTCCCAAACAGGATAAACCCAAGGCAAAACACCCCAAGACACACATTAATCAAATTAACAAAGATCAAACACAAAGAATAAATATTAAAAGCAGCAAGGGAAAAATAACAAATAACACACAAGGGGATTCCCATAAGGATAACAGCTGATCTTTCACTAGAAACTCTTCAGGTCAGAAAGGAATGGCAGGACATACTTAAAGTGATGAAAGAGAATAACCTACAGCCCAGATTACTGTACCCAGCAAGGATCTCATTCAAATATGAAGGAGAAATCAAAAGTTTTACAGACAAGCAAAAAATCGGAGAATTCAGTACCACCAAACCAGCTCTCCAACAAATGCTAAAAGATCTTCTCTAGACAGGAAACACAAAAAGGGTGTATAAACTCGAACCCAAAACAATAAAGTAAATAGCAAAGGTATCATACTTATCAATAATTACCTTAAATGTAAATGAGTTGAATGCCCCAACCAAAAGACAAAGACTGGCAGAATGGATACAAAAACATGACCCCTATATATGCTGTCTACAAGAGACCCACCTTGAAACAAAGGACACATACACTGAAAGTGAAGGGCTGAAAAAAGGCATTCTAGGCAAATAGAGACCAAAAGAAAGCAGGAGTAGCATTGCTCATATCAGATTAAATAGACTTTAAAAGAAAGGCTGTGAAAAGAGACAAAGATGGACACTACATAATGATACAAGGATCAATCCAAGAAGAAGATATAAAAATTACAAATAATATGCACCCAACATAGGAGCACCACATTATGTAAGACAAATGCTAACAAGTATGAAAGGGGAAATTAACAATAACACAATAATAGTGGGAGACTTTAATACCTCACTCACACCTATGGATAGATCAACTAAACAGAAAATTAACAAGGAAACACAAACTTTAAGTGATACAATAGACCAGTTAGACCTAATTGGTATCTATAGGATATTTCACCCCAAAACAATGAATTTCACCTTTATCTCAAGCGCACATGGAACCTTCTCCAGGACAGACCACATTCTGAGCCATAAATCTAGCCTTGGTAAATTCAAAAAAATTGAAATCATTCCAACCATCTTTTCTGACCACAATGCAGTAAGATTAGATCTCATTTACAGGAGAAAAACTATTAAAAATTCCAACATATGGAGGCTGAGCAACATGCTGCTGAGTAACCAAGAAATTACAGAAGAAATCAAAAAGGAAATCAAAATATGCATAGAAACGAATGAAAATGAAAACACAACAACCCAAAACCTGTGATACAATGTAAAAGTAGTGCTAAGGGGAAGGTTCATGGCAATACAGGAATACCTCAAGAAACACGAAAAAGTCAAATAAATAACCTAACTCTACACCTAAAGCAACTAGAAAAGGAAGAAATGAAGAACCCCAGGGTTAGTAGAAGGAAAGAAATCTTAAAAATTAGGGCAGAAATAAATGCAAAATAAACAAAAGAGACCAGAGCAAAAATCAACAAAGCCAAAAGCTGGTTCATTGAGAAGATAAATAAAACTGACAAACCATTAGCCAGACTCATCAAGAAATAAAGAGAGAAGAATCAAATCAATAAAATCAGAAATGAAAATGGAGAGATCACAACAGACAACACAGAAATACAAAGGATCATAAGAGACTTTATTTGTCTGGGCTCCAAAATCACTGCAGATGGTGACTGCAGCCATGAAATTAAAAGATGCTTACTCCTTGGAAGGAAAGTTATGACCAACATAGATAGCATATTCAAAAGCTGAGACATTTCTTTGCCAACAAAGGTTCGTCTAGTCTAGGCTATGGTTTTTCCTGTGATCATGTATGGATGTGAGAGTTGGACTGTGAAGAAGGCTGAGCACCGAAGAATTGATGCTTTTGAACTGTGGTGTTGGAGAAGAGTCTTGAGAGTCCCTTGGACTGCAAGGAGATCCAACCAGTGCATTCTGAAGGAGATCAGCCCTGGGATTTCTTTAGAAGGAATGATGCTAAAGCTGAAACTCCAGTACTTTGGCCACCTCATGCGAAGAGTTGACTCATTGGAAAAGACTCTGATGCTGGGAGGGATTGGGGGCAGGAGGAGAAGGGGACGACAGAGGATGAGATGGCTGGATGGCATCACTGACTCGATGGATGTGAGTCTCAGTGAACTCCGGGAGTTGGTGATGGACAGGCAGGTCTGGTGTGGTGCAATTCATGGGGTTGCAAAAAGTCGGATATGACTGAACGACTGATCTGATCTGATCTGATCTGATCAGCACCTATATGCCAATAAAATGGACAACTTGGAAGAAATGGACAAATTCTTAGAAAAGTACAACTTTCCAAAACTGAACCAGGAAGAAATATAAAATCTTAACAGACCCATCACAAGCAAAGTAATTGAAACTGTAATCATAAATCTTCCAGCAAACAAAAGCCCAGGACCAGACTGCTTCACAGCTGAAATCTACCAAAAAATTAGAGAAGAGCTAACACCTATCCTACTCAACCTCTTCCAGAAAACTGCAAAGGAACCTAAACTTCCAAACTCATTCTATGAGGCCACCATCACCCTAATACCAAAACCTCACAAAGATACCACAATAAAAAAGAAAATTACGGACTAATATCACTGAGGAACATAGATGCAAAAATCCTTAGCAAAATTCTAGTAAACATAATCCAACAACATATTAAAAAGATCATACATCATGACCAGGTGAGCTTTATCCCAGGGCTGCAAGGATTCTTCAATATCCGCAAATAAACCAATGTAATACACCACATTAACAAATTGAAAAATAAAAACCATATGATTATCTCAATAGACCAAGAGAAAACCTTTGACAAAATTCAACATCCATTATGATAAAAACCGTCCAGAAAATGGGAATAGAAGTAACATACCACAACATAATAAAAGCTATATATGACAAACCCACAGCAAACATTTTCCTCAATGGTGAAAAATTGAAAGCATTTCTCCTAAAGTCAGGAACAAGACAAGGGTTCCCACTGTCACCACTACTATGCAACACAGTTTTTGAAGTTTCTGCCACAGCAACCAGAGCCAAAAAAGAAATTAAATGAATCCAGATTGGAAAAGAAATAAAATTCTCACTGTTTGCAGATGACATGATCCTCTACATAGCGAACCCGAAAGACTCCACCAGAAAATGACTAGAACTAATCAGTGAATATAGTGAAGTTGCAGGATATAAATCAAAACACAGAAAACCCTTGCATTCCTATATACTAACAATGATAAAACAGAAAGAGAAATTAAGGAAACAATTCCATTCACCATTGAAACAAAAAGAATAAAATACTTAGGAATATATCTACCTAAAGAAACAAAAGAACTATATATAGAAAACTATAAAACACTGGTGAAAGAAATCAAAGAGGACACAAATAGATGGAGAAATATACCATGTTCATGGGTCAGAAGAATTAATATAGTGAAAATGAGTATACCACCCAAAGCAATCTATATTCAATGCAATCCCTATCAAGCTACCAGCGGTATTTTTCACAGAGCTAGAACAAATAATTTTACATTTTGTATGGAAATACAAAAAAGAAACTCAAATAGCCAAAGCAATCTTGAGAAAGAAGAATGGAACTGGAGGAATCAACCTGCCTGACTTCAGGCTCTACTACAAAGCCACAGTCATCAAGACAGTATGGTACTGGAACAAAGACAGAAATATAGATCAATGGAACAATATAGAAAACCCGATAAATCCACATGCCTATGGACATCTTATCTTTGATAAAGGAGGCAATAATATACAATGGAGAAAAGACAATCTCTTTAACAAGTGGTTCTGGGAAAACTGGTCAAACACTTGTAAAATAATGAAACTAGAACACTTTCTAACACCATACACAAAAATAAACTCAAAATGGATTAAAGATCTAAACATAAGACCAGAAACTATAAAACACCTAGAGGAAAACATACGCAAAACACTCTTCGACATAAACCACAGCAGGATCCTCTATGACCCACCTCCCAGAATATTCGAAATAAAAGCAAAAATAAACAAATGGGACCTAATTAAACTTAAAAGCTTCTGCACAACAAAGGAAACTATTAGCAAGGTGAAAAGACAGCCTTCAGAATGGGAGAAAATAATAGCAAATGAAGCAACTGACAAAGAATTAATATCAAAAATATACAAGCAAGTCCTGCAGCTCAATTCCAGAAAAGTAAACGACCCAATCAAAAAATGGGCCAAACAACTAAACAGACATTTTTCCAAAGAAGAGATACAGATGGCTAACAAACACATGAAAAGATGCTCAACATCACTCATTATCAGAGAAATGCAAATCAAAACCACAATGAGGTACCATTTCACATCAGTCAGAATGGCTGTTATCCAAAAGTCTACAAGCAATGAATGCTGGAGAGGGTGTGAAGAAAAGGGAACCCTCTTACACTGTTGGTGGGAATGCAAACTAGTACAGCCACTACGGAGAAAAGTGTGGAGAATTTTTAAAAAACTGGAAATATAACTGCCATATGACCCAGAAATCCCACTCCTGGGCATACACACCAAGGAAACCAGAAGGGAAAGAGACATGTGTACCCCAATGTTCATCGCAGCACTGTTTATAATAGCCAGGACATGGAAGCAACCTAGATGTCCATCAGCAGACGAATGCATAAGAAAGCTGTGGTTCATATACACAGTGGAATATTACTCAGCCATTAAAAAGAATACATTTGAATCAGTTCTAATGAGGTGGATGAAACTGAGCCTATTATACAGAGTGAAGTAAACCAGAAAGAAAAACAACAATACAATATACTAATGCATATATATGGAATTCAGAAAGATGGTAATGATAACCATGTATGCGAGACAGCAAAAGAGACACAGATGTATAGAACAGTCTTTTGGACTCTGTGGGAGAGCGCGAGGGTGGGATGATTGGGAGAATGGCATTGAAACATGTAAAGTATCATATGTGCAATGAATCGCCAGTCCAGGTTCAATGCAAGATACAGAATGTTTGGGGCTGGTGCACTTGGATGACCCAGAGGGATGTGATGGGGAGGGAGATGGGAGGGAGGTTAGAGTGGGGAACACATGTACACCCATGGTGGATTCATGTCAATGTATGGCAAAACCAATACAATATTGAAAAGGAAAAAAAATAAAATTAAATGAATTAAAAAAAAAAAGCAGTAGTAGTTCCAAGATGGCAATAAACGTTTAAATTATAAGTACTATAAAATTAATATTATTTCTTTAGTGTTCATTTCTAATCCAAACATAATTGATGTTTCTATATTATTGCAGTAAGCATTCATGAAATAATAAAATTTCCTTAAAATTAGGTCAGCAGCTTTGACTCCATAAAAACCACCTACTACTCTACATAAAATTAATTTTCAGTATCTTCTGAATATCCATATTATATATTATACTATTCTATTTCAGAAAATAAGATAAATTTCCCTGCATAAGGCTAATAAGAAAATAGATTTCCTTTATTCTTTAAAGAAACCCAGATCAGTCTAAAACCTTGTGCAACAAAATATACTCATAATGTCCAAATCCTCTGTATATGCCTGTCAAGTTAAAATTGGCTATTTATCATTTATATCTTTGAATATTTAAAGAAATGGGAATACAATCATATTTTTGCTATTGAATTATTTTCATCTCCTTACTTCCCAATACATGTTGGATTTTGAATGAGGAAATTAAGATGATAAAAATGCATTAATGATACAATACAGACATTACCAAGAAATCCTGTAGTTGTTAAGAATAATAACTTATAAAAGGAGTGCCTGGGAAACTCTGTGCCCTTTTATAGCTGCATATCAATTAACTTCATTCAAACACAAACCTCCTGGGTTACCATTCAAATTTAGGATTAATTTTTGAAAACCATCTTAATGGTTTTCTTTGGATTAAAATTATAAGATTTAAAATTTAATCTTTGATTAAAACTATAAAATAATTTGTTTTGATTTTTGAAAGTTATATGTCATAAAACAATGTTACTGCTCTGAAAAAGTTTAGTTAGGAAATAAGAGATTGATATATATATATATATATATATATATATATCTCCATTCCAAACTAATAAGAAGTTTCCATGTTTTCCATTAATTTGCTATTAATGTATCTGTATTATATGTATACATAATTTTAAGTAACATTAAGCAGGTGGCTCAAATATGAAATGTAGGTCATTTATGTTAAGAGGTTTCAGAAAACCTTGATGTGATTAGGTATACCATTTCTCGTTATAATGCAAAAAAGAAGAGCTCTTCATTGCTCAAACCTTCCTAACTCTTCTTTAAAGCTATGAACCATTTATATGAATCATGTAACTGGGAAACCACCCTAAGTCATTTCCAACAAAATGAGGTTGTGTTGTCTCTTCACAGTGAAACAGACAATCTCACTGTCACAGATTAATTGAGAGGAAAAAAAGAACAACCAACACAAATCTTACAGGCAAAAAATAATGCACCTTATCCTTGAAAATTCAACCTTCCAGACAGGCAGCAGTATAATAGTATTCATCCCCATGAACAATAAAATAATAAAATACCATCTCACTCTTAAATATTGAAAAATGAGGAAAATAAGAGAAGCATGTATTATTGGGGTGTTTTGTCTTAGTTTATAAATTCATTTACAAGGCCACTGACTTCTGGATATAAATGCATTTTTTCAGAGCCCACTCATGTGCATGCATGCTAAGTTGCTTCAGTGGTGTCTGACTCTTTGAGACCCTATGGATTATAGCCTGCCAGGCTCCTCTGTCCATGGGATTCTCCAGGCAAGAATACTGGAGTGGGTTGCCATGCCCTTCTCCAGGGGATCTTCACAAACCAGGGATCGAACCCACATCTCGTGTCCCCTTCATCGGCAGGCAGTTTTTTACCTCTAGCGCCAGCTGGTCTCTCGCCAAATTTTGTTCTCCCAATGACCTACAGACAGAGATATCATCCCCATTAGGTAGATGAAGAAATGAGACACAATGAAGTTAATTAAGCAATCTGTCCCAGTTTAAAATGGGCTATAGGCACAGAAGGAAAAAGGTACTTGTTCTTTTTGCTATCCCAGTATCCCACAGTGACTGGCAGATACTACACCTGGAATTTAGAACTTAAGAAAGGTAATGTGGCTCAGTAGTTAAGGGAAGGATCTTGGAAAATTCAGATAGATTTAACATTGATTCACTAGCACTGTGACGTCTCTGAATTGGTTTCTTCATCTATAAAACAATGATAATGATGACTCTCTCATAAGTTTTTTGTGAAAGTTAAGTGAGATAATGGATAGAAATCACCCAGCACAGTTCCTAACTTACAGTAAGCACTTGTGAAGCTGTTTCTATTGTTCTTACTTGATTGCTATGGACTGAATGTTTGTGTCCCCCCAGATTCGTATGTTGAATCCCTAATGTTGAATGTGAGGCCTTCAGCAGTTAATTAGGTCATGCAGGGGGGGGAGCGCCATGATGGGATTAATATCTTTATAACAAGAGAAAAAGCACTCCTTTCATTCTCTCTCTTTTTATTTCTCTCTCTACCTCCTTTGGCCATGTGACGATACAATGAAAAGGCACTTGTCTATAAAGCAGAAAGGCAGCCCTCGCTAATAACTGAATCTGTTAGCACCTTGATCTTAGACATCCCAGAACTATGAGATTTAAATACTTGTTGTTTAAGCCACCCAATCTATGGGTACTTTTTATAGCCCAAACTGATTAAGAGAATGATTATGTTAACATACTTTTTAAATTAAAAAGAATTGCCTATTCTGACTATACAGTGCTCAACAATTTTCTTTTAGGCTATGAATTAGTGTCATCTCCCTGCTTCTATTGAGTAATTTACCCATGTGAAAAAGAGAAGAGTTTTCCCTATTGTAAACTTCCATCACTCCCATTCTCCAGTACTGGAGTTTGGCACTGTGTACTACATGAGTGATTGCAAACTCTAGCTTTCTAGGATTCTATAAAAGATCTATTATCAAAATAAATACAAGCATCATTCACATAGAGAAGTGATGCCTTTAAATTGGATGTCTTACTTTTACTCATTATCATTTAAGGTATTTTGAGAGCCTGTGGGTTGAAATAACTACTGCACAAATCATAATTTCTGTATTGGTTGGGAAATTATGCTGATCAAATCTAATTTAGATATTGTAGATGCTGGAGTTAAAGTGTATATTAACTTAGTAAACACACTGGGTTTAAAAACTGAAAATAAATGGTGCTTCACACAACATCGGCACTATTTTCCCTTGCACTGCATTAAATTTGGGTGGAATGAACATATTAGCCACTGTCACTAGTTCTGAAAAGTCTACAATGCACTTTTGAAAATGGATACAAAAACATAAAAATAAAAAACATTCAATTGGAGTTTATTTAATTAATTATAGCTTCTAATTAATAAAGTTTTTCTTATTTAATCAAAGGAAAATGAGAATTAAAAATGTGTTTGAAGACATGATGTGCTGACACCCAGCACAATTTTATAGCTTTTTTAATACTGAAGTAATTTTAAAAATAATAGGCTTCAAATAGTAAAAAAACAAAACTAATAGTTCTGCTAAATTGCATTTTTATTACATGGTTTCAATTAGCATTTTTCTTCTCAATGATACAAATTTTGCTTTAATTTCTACTGGAGTAAATTATAGGATGATAGAAACATGAAGAAGACTTTTTCCAAATGGTGGCTGACCACCCAGCTGATGGCATTTATAGCATTTATGGTTTCCAGAATGATTTGCTCTTGTAAATATTGAAAACATTAACTCTTGAGAGCATGCGTGAGCTTCAAAATATATTTCTCATATATGGAAAGGAATATCTTTCTACAAAACTCATCTCTTTTACATTTAATATAGAAAATACACAAAATTACAAATAACAAAATGTTTTCAGCATGCATGTGATTTTGGATAGGTTTGGAGTCATTAGAAGTATGCTTTGGTATTACTTAAGGTATTATGCTATGGCATGAGGAACCTGTTACATGACATGTGTGTATAAGATTTATTCCATATGTTATTAGCCATCTGGGTTATAAATAGTGGGATGAGTGATATGTTTTTGGTAGTAATGAAATGCATTTCATAGGTCAGGGGAAAAAATCATTCAACTCATGAGTTAGTGTATGACAGCCACAAAATCAATATATTTTCCTTCACATTACAAGGAATCTACATCCTAATTCTGCAATATAGCATACATTCATATTAAAATATTGACAAAGAGTAAAAAAAAATCAAAGTATATAAGAATAGTACTGAATAAAGTATTTTGTATCATTCAACGTATTTTCAAACACCATTCATTCATTTGTACTTAAACAAGGCAAGGGTGATCATGTATATCTTACAGATGAGAAACATATTCCTTGGAGAAGATAAATATGACTTACCAGAAATGACACTTAATTGGTTGTTAGCTAGGACCCAATCCGGTCTCATTCTATAGCATCATGCTGCCATAACAGAGTCAGAAGAAAAGAAATATCATGATACTCTCTAAATAACAACAGAAGCTAGGATAACTACTTTCTCTTATCCAGCTCCATCCCAATTTATAATTTATGAGTAAAATAATATATGCCCTCATTTCTATCATAAAGACATATTAATACAGGCTAATAATGCCCCTGTAAAAAAATCTGTTCAGGAGAACTCTTCATGTAATACAGTGTTTCATTTTGTATATGTACATGGAAAAAAATATTAATAATAAAGTGAACTGACAGTAAAGCAAAACATACATTTCCAATAAGAAAATGTTTTATACTTTGTATAATATATTATTATGTTATTATTTTATACAGACTTCCTCTGGATGATATGATTACACCTTTCCTTTTGATACTTATGAAAACAATAACAAACCCAACTAAAGCATAAAAACAATTGTATTACTTCTCATTAAAGTCTGTACAACCTTTATATAATAAATATATCAGTCATCAAATGTTTCTAAATTAGCTACATTAGGGAAATCAAATATTACCATGTACGTGCGCACACACACACACACACACACAAGAAACCTGTTTTAAAGCACATTGGCAAACACAAAATTTGTCCTGAATAGTTACTGAATGTGGTGGTCTGACCTCAGTAGTCAGACATGTTTTTTCTTCCTATTGTTATCCATGAATGATTTATACTTGGTGAGTGAGTGAAAATCACTCAGGTGTGTCAGATTCTTTGTGACCCCCCATGGACTATAGCTTGCCAGCATCCTCTGTCCATGGACTGTAGCCTACCAGTATCCTCTGTCCATGGAATGCTCCAGGCAATTCTACGGGAGTTGGTAGTCATTCCTTTTTCCAGGAAATCCTCCCAGCCCAGGGATTGACCTAGGTCTCCCGCATTGCAGGCAGATTCTTTACCATCTGAGTCACCAAGGAAACCCTTATAACTTTATATATACAGTTAAAGAGTGTTTTTTAACTGATGGTCAAGGAAGGCTATTTGCTACCAAGAAGATCTAAGTAATCTGGAAATAAGAATCAACTGTTCATTGCATTTAGACTTACAACCAACTGGATGAAATAAGTTATATCCAGTACATTTGACTTCTAAACTTATCTAACTACTTACTTAACTTTTCTACCTATCTACTAAACATCTAAACTCACTTACTTATCTATTATTGCTATGTACATTTTTTTCTTTCTTTGAAATAAACTCTGTCCCCTAAATGTATCTGTTGCTTGGATCCTGATTATATACTACACAGTATATTATCTGATGTATATTTAGTTATTATAATATACTACATAAGTAACAATAAACATTATGTTAGGAACATTTTTGTATTCCTATGGGACTTTCAATGCTGTCAAGCTGCTACTATACACTAAATATAGAATACAGGAAAGTCCATTTATTTTTTAAATTGGGGTGGAGAATTAACAACCATCGGATTAGATTAGATTCACAGTAACTTTACCTTCTCTGTAACAAATCCGGCTATAAATTTAATAAAGACATTTTCAACCAAATTATAGCACGTTTTACTTCATATGTAGCTATAGTCAAGCATACCATGCATTTGCATGGTATGGATTGTATTGTTACCTTTAAATTTTTAAATGTTCAAAATTTCTGTTTAAAGCAATTCATACTTTCTTTGCATTTTAATTTTCCTAAGAATAGACCCATCTTTAGCTCCCTCATTAGTTTTGCTGCCTGGGGTGTTTTGCAATAATGCCAAATGCTTAATACAATGAATAGAAACATATCATTAATTGTGTCTTAGCACTTTACAGTATGATGATCTAGAGAAAATTGGGAGAACTTTAAGTGCTACATTACAGCTAGTTTAGCCACTGGAAAGGGTGAGGATCAATGGTGGGTACAAAAAATTTTAAGACCCATTTTAGCATTCCAATTGTCTCCATATGAGTATCTAAAATGAGGTGCCTGTTATGCATAATATGCCTCTTTTTTTCTTCCAGTCAGAAAAGTGTTAATTGATAGGTATTGGCTATGGAAGTGAGAGGAACAATAAATAATAATGGAATTCACTTCTATACATGTTAAACTTCAAAAGACACTAAGATAAATTTATTTATATAAAGATTACATGGCTTAATAACTACATAATTTATCTTTCAAATAAAGGCACTTTTGAGAGTAATAAAACACAAAAGAAGACAGGGAGTCAGAACAATCATAGACCAAGAATATCCCAGGAAAATAAATTATCTTTATTTTAACCCATAGATCTCTTCCTAAAATTAAATTGAGATGGAATCAAGAAGCACTTGGAATCAGGCCTGCAAAAGCTGAAAGCTTCAAGGTCCCACAACTTTGAAAAAGCATGCTCAGATCATATTTTCTACTAACCACTTAAGCCATTTTCACAAGATAAGAAAGGATACAGATTGGATTTGTGTCATCAGGAAGAGAAACTTCATATATTGAGGTAAAAAGGAAAAATAACAACATGAAACAAGTTACTGATTTGCTGAAAAAATAAAATCGTTCAGCTACAGAAAGAATGTACTTAGAATTACCTATGTAAGAGGCTTCACATCCAACATCATGCCTTCCTAATGTAACTCATAAGAAGGAAAGGAAGTTTTAATGTAGTTAGATACAAAGTACTGATAGAAAATCTCCTTGGTGACATTTAACAATGCTAGAAATCTTCAAGGGGAAGAGGCATCAATCTTCTATTATACCTTGGTGTAAAATTTTTTTTCAACTCAATTGATGATTTGTAATCAGTTTCCTACATTGGTTACTGAGTGATGTTGGAGATCATGTAGCAAAAAGCTGTGAACATAATTCATAATCAGAAATATTCTGTATGAGGCAGGTATGCTGTAACATTTCAGTGATGCCTTTGAATTCTAATGGTTTCAAGCTGCTTCAAACTCCTGTAGCAATCAAAAATAATCTGTCATGGGAACAAGGGCTATGAACATCATGTCATAGCCACTCTGCTGTTCGATTTATTAGAGGGTAAAGCATATCATTTATGCATCAACTCACAGAAGAAAAAAGCTATCCCTATGAAGTTAATCTAATAATAGACTGGAAAGCAATGATTACCATTTCATGTACACTAGGTATTTGTAGCAGTGGTTAGCCTAGTTCTTCAGGTAATCAAGTCACCTGCTCAGTGGTTGCTAGGGCCAAGTCAATAGTACTCCAATGAGCACTGAGTGTTTGCAGGGAGTGACAAGAACAGCTTTTTGTATATATGTGCAGAAACACTGAGAGTTAATAATAGTGGGAATTAACTCTTCCTAATGCATTGTTGTGCTTTCCTTTCCATGTAATACGTAATGTGAAAAAGAGGTAGCCACCTTATATCCTCAAGTTACCACCCATTCCAAACAGTGCGAATGGTAGGTTTGCTTCCTTTACTAATAGATTTTAAAATACATTTAAAAAATCAACCTAAAAAGGTACAAAGGAAAACACTGTGACACCATCTTTCCCTCTAAACTGAATCATGTCAATAATGTATATTACTGTAGGCAGCTATGGGGTATGTGTGGTGGCAGTGGTGTGTGTTTGCTGCAACATTTTAGGCTTCATTTCTTCTAAAAGCTGACTGAGGCAGTACCATCTCAACACAAAACAAAAAATATATATCAAATGACAAGATTTGATCATAGAAACAATTAAAACAATAAGAATGAGTTATAAATACAAACTTCAATTCATAAATGTGACCGTTACAAAATGTATTTCCATTCATTACCAATGCATAACAGACATTCCCACTTGCCAACAAATTTATAAATGCTATCTTAGGAAACTCCAAGGGTTTACTTTAATTGCTACTCACTTAGTAAGTGTTCATTAACATTTCACTGAATGCATTTATATTTCTGTTTACAAGTTAACCTCTTTATTTTACATAATAGATATTCTCTCTGGTATGTCAAAAGGCATCAGGCAAACAACTAGATTAGGGCATTGGAGAATTTTCATTACTTTCACTCCTTCACTAAAAACAGAGGCCTCTAATCCCCAGGAATGTGGCCCAAATTTTTCTACACTCAGTAGATCCAATATCTAGATAAAGGGGCCTCAGGAGTGAGGTTAAGGTTGACAATATCAAGGCAAGGGAGGAGAGAGTCAAGTTCCACAGTGCTAATATTAAGGAAATAAAAGAGGACATAGTTCAATTGATTTATATCAGCAAAAAATAGATAAGTGCTGCCAAACAATGGCCCAGAGGCTTCTAGCCCCTCTCCATTATCCACAGTTTGAAAGGGAGGTGTTACAGATGCTTCAGATGCAAGACGATCAGCTCAGCAAGCCAATCACTGAACACTGACCACTTTAGGTTGAATCCATCTGATACCAAAATTTTGCAAATACTTCATTTGAAAGGCATAGTCAATCAATCAGCACATGAATTGCTCCCACATTAATTGAGTCATTCAAGGGAAAAACCTGCTACAAAAATAATTGAAAAATAATGTATATTATTCCATCTAAATTGTTACTATTTTAGCCCATATTTTATTTCTTATTCTGTGATATGATTCATCCACTTTTTTCCTTAGGAATAAAATACACAACCTTGCAAACCATTTATATTAGTAAAATGAAAAGGTGACCTTTTTAAATTTAATAAGAAAGTGTAGAAATATTCTTTCAATATGCTAAGACTTATGAACAATTGCATCTTTCATTTCTTGAGGTTATTCTTTCCCTTCAGGATTCACTTTTTAATCTACCCATATTTCTCAGATACAAAAAATATTATGGAATGTGATCTGCCTTTACTAAATTTTTCTGAAAATATATTTCATTTCTAATTTAAGTTACAGGTATGAAAATAGCAGTAACATTATGTATTAAATTTGCCAAAATGGACTTAAGAATTGGAAGAAATTTTTGATGTTTACAAAAAAGACCATGAGCTCTAAATAACTTTAAAAGTCTTCCCCTTAGTTATGTTTATCAGCCTGGAGGGATTATATTAAATTCTAGATTATCTGTGTTATTGAGTGGAAGAGTGACTGAAATGCAAAGTTAAATCTGATATTTTAGTCTTTCTCCAGGGATTTTTTTTTTCTTTTCCTACCCTTATCTGTCTAGTGGAGAAGCAAACAGAGAAACAGACAAAAGGCAAACAAGTAAGATGGAAGATAGTATGAGAGATTATCCCATATCTTTATAGCACTACCTCTGCAATGAAACAAACAACTTGTTCATAATGAAATAACAGGGCAAGTACTGTCTGGAGATGGGGTATTGTGTATATGAAAAATTATATTACATCATGAGAAATGCTGGACTGGATGAAGCACAAGCTGGAATCAAGATTGCCCAGAGAAATATTAAAAATTTCAGATATGAAGATGACACCACCCTATGGCAGAAAGCGAAGAAGAACTAAAGAGCCTCTTGATGAAAGTGAAAGAGGAGAGTGAAAAAGTTGGCTTAAAGCTCAACATTCAGAAAACAAAGATCATGGCATCGAGTCCCATTACTTCACAGCAAATAGATGGGGAAACAGTGACAGACTTTATTTTGGGGGGCTCCAAAATCACTGCAGATGGTGACTGCAGCCATGAAATTAAAGGACACTTGCTCCTTGGAAGAAAAGCTATTACCAACCTAGACAGCTTACAAAAAAGGCAGACATTACTTTGCTGACAAATATCTGTCTAGTCAAAGCTATGGTTTGTCCAGCAGTCATGTAAGGATGTGAGAGTTGGACTATAAAAAAAAAAGCTGAAAGTGAAAGTGAAGTCGATCAGTTGTGTCTGACTCTTTGTGACCCCATGGACTGTAGCCTATCAGGCTCCTCCATCCATGGGATTTTCCAGGCAAGAGTGCTGGAGTGGATTGCCATTTCCTTCTCCAGGGGATCTTCCCAACCCAGGAATCGAACCTGGGTCTCCCGCATTGCAGGCAGATGCTTTACAGTCTGAGCCACCAGGGAAGCCCTCCCCCGCCCCCCCCCCCAAAAAAAAAAAAAAAAAAAGCTGAGCACCAAAGAATTAATGCTCTTGAACTGTGGTGTTGGAGAAAACTCTCAAGAGCCCCTTGGACAGCAAGGAGATTCAACCAGTCCATCCTAAAGGAAATTAGTCCTGAATATTCATTGGAAGGACTGATGTTGAAGCTGAAACTCCAATACTTTGGCCACCCGATGGGAAGAACTGTCATTTGAAAAGACCCTGATGCTGGGAAATGTTGAAGGTGGGAGGAGAAGGGGACAATAGAGGATGAGATAGTTGGATGGCATCACCAACTCAATGGATGTCAATTTGAGTAAACTGCAGGAGTTGGTGATGGACAGGGAGGCTTGGTGGGCTGCAGTCCATGGGGTTGCAAAGAGTCAGACATAACTGAGTGACTAAACTGAACTGAGAGTCGCTCAGTCATGTCTGACTCTTTGCAACCCCATGGACTATACAACCCATGGAATTCTCTAGGCCAGAATACTGGAGTGAGTAGCCTATCTCTTCTCCAGAGGATCTTCCCAACCCAGAAATCAAACCAGGGTCTCCTGCACAATAGACAGATTATTTACCAACTGACCTATCTGGGAGATGGGGCATTTCTTTTAAAATGTACCAAATTCTTTATAGTGATTAATCATCTCCTAACACTCAAAAGTTCCTTTTTTTCCCCAAAAATGCAAGCATTAAGAGTGTAAGCACCAGGGTCAGGACTTCTTGGCTGAAATCTTATAGCCAGTGTATATAGCAGATTTTTTCTTGGGAAAATCACATTACCATCCCCCATACTAGTAGTATAATATCTTGATCTATAACATCAGAATAATAACAGTAGCCATCTCACATAGTTATACAAATTAAATAAGATGGTATGTGTGTATAGTACAGTATTGGACATTCAAATTATTCAATAAGTGTTATCTATTATTTTATAAATATAATCTCAAATAAATTTAGTATTATTGATCTATTATTTTAATAATAATTCTTGAACTAAAATCAGACATTTCCTTTTTTCTATTTTATAAACTAAGGGGTATAAATGTTAACTCAAGGAAGCCTGGGTTCTAATAAATGACCAAGTTAATATGTGACCAAGTTTCACTTCTTTTTTTGAATTTTGCCTATTTAATCATGTGTCTTTACATGCATATTTCCATTTAACAAACACATATTGAACAACTGTTAAAGGTGATATATAATGTTAGACACTGGCAGGGAGGGGAGATGGAAGGGAATAAAAGAGACTTGGATCACAAACAGCCCATAAACTTGGGTGAGAAGGAAGCAATTATTACATTGTTAAGTATAGCTGCAAAGAATCATTATCACAGAGGCCAAAATTGAATGGTATGGAGAACATATTCTAATATAATCAAGTAACAATTGTATTTTCTTACATTTTGTAAATTCAGTACAGTAAGAATGACCTGGTATGCCCTCAAAAAGTAATGAGAGCAAGAAAGGAAGTCTGCTTTACATACCAATGTGTTTCTGATTTATAGGGCTAACCAAACATTGTAATCATTATATTCAGTTCAGTTCAGCTCAGTCGCTCAGTCATGTCTGATTCTTTGTGACCTCATGAATTGCAGCACGCCAGGCCTCCCTGTCCATCACCAACCCCGGGAGTTCACTCAAACTCATGTCCATCGAGTCGGTGATGCCGTCCAGCCATCACATCCTCTGTTGTCCCCTTCTCCTCCTGCCCCCAATCCCTCCCATCATCAGAGTCTTTTCCAATGAGTCAACTCTTCACATGATGTGGCCACAGTACTGGAGTTTCAGCTTTAGCATCATTCCTTCCAAAGAACACCCAGGACTGATTACCTTAGCACCCATATTTTTGCAATACATTGCTTTTTCACAGGTAAGCATTTGGTCCTGAATATTTCAGTCCCTTGGCTCATTAGGACTACAGAGTGAAAGATGAAATTCATTTTGGGTGAAAACATTGTTTAGTCCTAACATTTTTTAGTTGCCATTCCTGGATGGCAACCAGGCATCCTATCAGCATTCATAAATATATGCACTATTACTTCTCTAGCACAGTAGTTTCCATTAATTTATTATACTTTTATGTAGTAAAGACCAAACATCTCTTTCATAGCCTGTCAGAACAGCAACAAATGATAGCAATCATAACGCTAAAAATTACAGCATAACATAAATATTTATCTAATTTGGAGTTTGTAATTTTGAAACTAAGTGAATCAGCTCTATGCTACATAAAGTGAGTGAATGAATGAATAAATGAATACCAGTCCAGCAATTTAATTTCCAGATCAGCAGCCACAATTTGGATATTCCCCAAAAGATGTCACTGTACTGAATGTGCCAGCAGAATAGATCAAGACACATGTTGTAATTCTTCATACTTGACAATGACTCTGCTGATTGGGCTACTTCTTATGCATACAAATGTGGTTACAGAAATGGATGTGAAGCTGGTAATGTTTTCAACACAATTTATATGATTCACTTTTTCTTTCTATTATGATTGTAGCCTCTGCCCTCAGGATCTTTCACATTCTATATACTGTTTCTTAGTTTGTGGTCTTCCTGGCACTTATTTCAGATATAGACTGCTGAATATTTACATATGCTACCTACCCTTGATTTGCCTCAAATGTAGAAAAAGGTCAATTGAGATGTATTTAGGACTATCTGGAAATTGGCAGGCAGCAAATATCCAACAGTGGGAAAATGAGGAATCAAATGCATTCTCTAAAATATTATAACAAAAAATATCAAATAATGTTATATTCAAACAGATAATTTTTAAAAAGATTTATTGAGTATATTACAGCTAAATACAATGTTATTTTATAATTTCTTAGATTGATAAAAATGGGACTGCTTTATGACTATAATTTTACAATAAATTATTTTTTAATAAACCATTTTGCTGTTTCTTAAACTTCCCAAGTCAAGTTGTAAATGGAAAGCCTTCTTTTCAGATGGATCAACTGTCTTTATGTCATGGCCACATAATTTTAAGTCAGATTTCCCACACAATAATAATAATAGTAATGGCTAACTATTATTGAATGTTTATTATATCAGACACCATGCTAAGTTATTTATATGCATAATGTCATGTAACTCTTACATCACACTTATTAGGCCAATAATATCGTTACCTTCTTTTTACAGGTAAGGAAAGTCATGTACAGAAAAGAAAATAAAATAAGCTCACAGTCATAGAAATAGTTATATAACATCTTTGTGTGCCTCACATCTAAATGTATTCACTCAGTATTCAATATAGCAGTTTTCACCTTTCTGCCATTGTGAAAGCACTAAATATGGACTCAGAAATGTTATATTTCTATTCTGATTCTACTGCTAATTCCATACACTTGTATGCATGCTAAGTCACTTCAGCCATGCCCAACTCTTTGCAACCCTATGGACTGCAGCCCATCTGGCTCCTCTGTCCATGGGATTCTCCAGGCAAGAATACTGGAATGGGTTGCCATGCCCTCCTCCAGGGTATCTTTCCAACCCAGGGATTGAACTCTCATCTCTTTCTTGCATTGGCAGGCCGGTTCTTTACCAATAGCACCACCTGGGAAGCCCTCCATACTCAAGCATACAATTTTATAGTCTATGAGTCAGTTGCATTATCAACAAAAATGTTAAGATAAATACTCCACTCTGTCTACCTCAAAGGATTTAATATCTTAATAGTCATCAAAATTCTTTTAAATTTCTATGGTACTATGTATGCTTAAAAGACTAATCATCATCAATAAGGAAAAGAGGGGGGCTGGTCCTAAGATGGCAGAGGAATAGGATGGGGAGACCACTTTCTCCCCCACAAATTCATCGAAAGATCATTTGAACGCTGAGCAAATATGTCAAAACAACTTATGAATGCTGGCAAAGGACACCAGGCAACCAGAAAGGCAGCCCATTCTCTTTGAAAGGAGGTAGGACAAAATATAAAAGGCAAAAAGAGAGACAAAAGAGTTAGGTACAGAGACCTATCCTGGGGAGGGAGTTGTGAAGGAGGAAAAGTTTCCAAACACCAGGAAACCCTCTCACAAGCGGGTCTGTGGGGAGTTTTGGAATCTCGGAGGGCAAGATAACTGGGAGGAAAAAAAAAGAGAACCCACACATTACACGCCTAGACACGACTCCCAGTGGAGAGGTGGCCAGGACACTTGCATCCACCAGCAGCGAGCAGGGGTTAAACAGGGAGATTCAAGTTGCAAGCTTAGGGTGCAGACTGGGCCTGAATGCCCTGAGGAAAATCTGAGGTAGCTAAAGTGAAATAGCAATCAAAACTGTGGAATAGCCAGAGAGAGAAAAAGAGAGAGAGAACCTTCCTGCAAAAAGCTCTGAGTTACAGCCTGGTCTGCTTACAGAACAAAGGACTGAGCGAATATCAAAGGAGAGCTAGCTGGCTGCAGACGGCCCCTCCTTCTGCTGGAGGAGCCAGAAGGTGATGGTCATCTCAACCCTAGAGATGACATCCTCCACCAAACTGTGAGCAGGCTCCCAGTTACTAACCAAGTCTTTCTGGGATCCTGGATGGTTGACATCCACCAGGAGGGTCACAGTCAGAGATCAGGTCCCCACAGGAGACACATGGCACATCTGAGACAGCGCTCCTGCACTGCACCCAGAAAACCGAGGGACTGGGACCAGGGAGGTGATAAGACCCACCGCACACCTGGGAGATTGTGCTTGCCAAGCACGTGGTCATCTGAGCTCCTCAGACCTGGGAAGGGCACAAAATGCAGACCCACACGAGTTATTGCCTTTGTGGTGTACCCGAGAAAATGAACCTGAGCAGCTTAGACCTGGGAAGAGCATGCAACCCAGGGCCCGCTTTAGACATTTCCCTTGCAGAGCAACCTGGAGCCTGAGCAGTGTAGAATGGGAAAGCACACAAGCCATGAGTGGGGGCAAACCCAAAGTGGCCCAGACACTATGAGCACTACCCACACATGCCAGTGATATTTGTTTGCAGTGTTCCTCCCTTCCCACAGCACAGCTGAACAAGTGAGCCCAAATAAGTGACCTCCTACACCCCCTTGTGTCAGGACGGAAATTAGACACTGAAGAGACTTGCAAATGGAAGAAGCCAAAATAAACAAAGAAGAGGGAACTGCTCTGGAAGTGACAGGTGCAACAGATTAAAACCCGGTAGTTACCATTGACTACATTGGAAGGGGCCTATAGACCTTGAGAAGAAATATAAGCTGGAACAAGGACCTATCTGAAACTGAACTGACCTCACACTGTCTTTAACAGCTCCAGAGAAATTCCTAGATACATCTTACTATTATAATTCTTTAATTTTTATTTTGCTTAATTTTTAAGTTATTTACTACTTTTTAATTTTCATTTTTATAACATAATATTGCCTTCCAAAAAAAAAGCAAATGTCATATATATATTTTTTATAATTTTTGTGACTTTTTTATTTTTTTAATTTTATTTTATTTTTAAAATTTACAATATTGTATTGGTTTTGCCAAAAATTGAAATGAATCTGCCACAGGTATACATGTGTTCCCCATCCTGAACCCTCCTCCCTCCTCCCTCCCCATACCATCCCTCTGGGTCGTCCCAGTGCACCAGCCCCAAGCATCCAGTATCGTGCATCGAACCTGGACTTTTTTTTTTTAATCTTGTATTTTTGAGAGTCTAACCTCTACTATGGAGAAGGCAATGGCACCCCACTCCAGTACTCTTGCCTGGAAAATCCATGGACAGAGGAGCCTGATAGGCTACAGTCCATGGGGTCGTGAAGAGTCGGACACGGCTGAGCGACTTCACTTTCACTTTTCACATTCATGCATTGGAGAAGGAAATGGCAACCCACGCCAGCGTTCTTGCCTGGAGAATCCCAGGGATGGGGAAGCCTGGTGGGCTGCCGTCCATTGGGTCACACAGAGTCGGACATGACTGAAGCGACATAGCAACCTCTACTATAGATTTTTAATGTTTTGCTTTTTGGTTTTTGTAATTAATTTTGTACCTTTAAGAATCTAATCTTCAGTACCCATTTTTATTTAGGAGTGTTATTACTGGCTTTATTGCTCTCTCCCCCTTCTGACTCTCCTTTTTCTCCCCCAGGTCACCTCTATCTCCTCCTTCTCCATTCCCTTCTCTACCCAACTCTGTGAATCTTTTTGGGTGTTCTGAGCTGTGGAGAACACTTAGGGAACTGATTTCTGGCTAGATCTGTCTCTCTCCTTTTGACTCCCCCTCTTCTCCTGCTGGTCACCTCTATCTCCTTCCTCCCTCTTCTCTTCTCTATGTAACTCTGTGAACTTCTCTGAGTGTTCAAGACTGTGGAGAGCACATAGGGAATTGATTACTGGCTAGATTGCTCTCTTCCCTTTTGATTCCCCCTCTTCTCCTCCTGGTTACCCCTATCTCCCTCCTCATTATTCTCTTCTCCATGTAACTCTGTGAACCTCTATGGGTGTCCCTTGCTGTGCAGAATATTTTTTCACCATTAATCTAGATGTTTTATCGTCAATGCTGTATGGATGTAGAAGTCTTGAGGTTACTGTAAGAATAAGACTGAAAGCCAGAGGCAGGAGGCTTAAATCCAAAACTTGAGAGCTCAGAAAACTCCTGACTCCAGGGAACATTAACTGACAAGAGCTCATCCAAAAGCCTCCTTACCTACACTAAAACCAAGCTCCACCCAAGAGCCAACAAGTTTCAGAGCAAAACATACCAAACTAATTATCCCACAACACCAGAACATAACCCCGAGCATTAAAATACAGGCGGCCAAAAGTCATACCAAACGCATAGAAAGCTCAAAACTCACTACTGGACACTTCATTGCACTCCAGACAGAAGATACCAGCTCCATCCACCAGAAGACTGACACAAGCTTCCCTAACCAGGAAACTTTGACAAGCCACTTGTCCAACCCCACTCAGAGGGAGCAACTTCCACAGTAAAGAAGAACCACAAACTACCAACATACGGAAAGGCCACCCCAAACACAACAATCTAAACAAGATGAAAAGGCAGAGAAATATTCAGCAGGTAAAGGACCGTGATAAATGCCCACCAAACCAAACCAAAGAGGAGGAGATAGGGAGTCTACATGAAAAAGAATTCAGAATAATGAGGGTAAAAATAATCCAAAATCTTGAAAACAAAATTGAGTTACAGATAAATAGTCTGGAGACAAGGATTGAGAAGATGCAATAAATGTTTAACATGGACCAAGAAGAAATAAATAAAAGCCAATCAATAATGAATAATGCAATATCAGAGATCAAAGCCACTCTAGAGTGAACCAACAGTAGAAAAACTGAGGCAGAAGATAGGATAAGTGAGGGGGAATATAGAATGGTGGAATAAATGAAGCATAGATGACAAAAGAAAGAAAGAACTGAAAGAAATGAGGACAACCTCAGACACCTCTGGGACAATGTTAAACGCCCCAACATTCAAATCATAGGAGTCCCAGAAGAAGAAGACAAAAAGAAAGGCCACAAGAAAATACTTGAGGAGATAATAGTTGAAAATTTCCCTAAAGTGTAGAAGGAAATAGCCACCTAAGTCGAAGAAACCCAGAGTCCAAAACATGATAAAGCCAAGGCAAAACACCCCAAGACACAAGTTTATCAAATTAATGAAGATCAAACACAAAGAGCAAATATTAAAAGCAGAAAGGGAAAAACAACAAATAGCACACAAGGGGATTCCCATAAGGATAACAGCTGATATTTCAACAGAAACTCTTCAGGCCAGAAGGGAATGGCAGGACATACTTAAAGTGATGAAAGAGAAAAACCTAAAATCCAGATTACTGTACCCAGCAAGGATGTCATTCAAATATGAAAGAGAAATCAAAAGCTTTACAGATAAGCAAAAGCTGAGAGAATTGAGAACCACCAAACCAGCTCTTCAACAAATGCTAAAGGATCTTCTCTAGACAGGAAACACAGAAAAGGTGTATAAACTCGAACCCAAAACAACAAAGTAATTGGCAACAGGATCATATTTATCAATAACTACCTTAAATGGAAATGGGATGAATGTCCCAACCAAAAGACAAAGACTGGCTGAATGGATACAAAAACAAGGCTGCTATATATGCTGTCTACAAGAGACCCACCTCAAAACAAGGGACACATACAGACTGAAAATCAAGGGCTGGAAAAATGGAGACAAAAAGAAAGCAGGAGTAGCAATACTGATTTCAGATAGAATAGACTTTGAAATAAAGGCCGTAAAAAGAGACAAAGAAGGACACTACATAATGATTAAAGGATCAATCTAAGGAGATACAACAGTTATAAATATATATGTACCCAACATAGGAGCACCACAATGTGTAAGGCAAAAGCTAACAAGCATGAAAGGGGAAATTAACAGTAATGTGATAATAGTGGGAGATTTTAATTCCCCACTCTTGCCTATGGATAGATCAACTAAACAGAAAATTAACAAGGAAACACAAACTTTAAATGATACAATGTACCAGTTAGACCTAATTGATATCTATAGGACAATCACCCCAAAACAATGAATTTCACCTTTTACTCAAGT
Organism: Bos grunniens; assembly: GCF_055505025.1. Taxonomy (NCBI): domain Eukaryota; kingdom Metazoa; phylum Chordata; class Mammalia; order Artiodactyla; family Bovidae; genus Bos; species Bos grunniens. The sequence goes on along the minus strand of NC_141194.1, from coordinate 77,578,740 downwards.
GAACATGAAACCTTCTTCAGGATAGATCACATCCTGGGCCATAAGTCTAGCCTTGGTAAATTCAACAAAATTGAAATCATTCCAAGCATCTTTTCTGATCACAATGCAGTAAGATTAGATGTCAACTACAGGAAAAAATTATTAAAAATACAAACGTATAGAGGCTAAGCAACACACTTCTGAATAACCAACAAATAACAGAAGAAATCAAAAAGAAAATCAAAATATGCATAGAAATGAATGAAAATGAAACCACAACAACCCAAAACCTATGGAATTAGTAAAAGCAGTGCTAATGGAAAGGTTCATAGCAATACAAGTTTACATCAAGAAACAAGAGAAAAATCAAATAAATAAACCACACCTAAAGCAACTAGAAAAATAAGAAATGGAAAACTCCAAGGTTAGTAGAAAGAAAGAAATCATAAAAGTTAAGGCAGAAATAAAAAAGAAACAACGGAGACCATAGCAAAAATCAACAAAGCTAAAAGCTGGTTCTTTGAGTAGATAAATAAAACAGATAAAACATTAGCCAGATTCATCAAGAAAAAAAATCAAAATTTGCAAAAATTTTAGAAAAAGAAATCAAATCAACAAATTTAAAAAAATGAAAATGGAGAAATCATAACAGAAAACAGAGAAATACAAAGGATCATAAGAGACTACCAGCAGCAACTATATGTCAATAAAATGGATAACTTAGAAGACATGGACAAATTCTTACAAAAGTATAACTTTCCAAAACTGAACCAGAAATAAGTAGAAAATCTTAACAGACCCATCAAAAGCACAGAAATCAAAACTGTAATCAGAAATCATCCAACAAATAAAAGCCCAGGACCAGATGGCTTCACAAGAGAATTCTACCAAAAATTAAAGAAGAGCTAACAACTATCCTGCTCAAATTCATCCAGAAAACTACAGAGCAAGGTAAACTTCCCAACTCATTCTATGAGTCCACCATCACCCTCATACCAAAACCAGACAAAGATGCCACACACACACACAAAAAGAAAACTACAGGCCCATATCACTGATGAACATAGATACAAAAGTCCTTAAAAAATTCTAGAAACAGAATCCAACAACATATTAAAAAGATCATACATCATGACCAAGTGGACTTTACCCCAGGTATGCAAGGATTCTTCAACATTTATAAATCAATCAATGTGATACTCCATATTAACAAATTAAAAGAAAAAACCATAGGATTATCTCAATAGATGCAGAGAAAGCTTTTGTTAAAATTCAACATCCATTTATGATAAAAATGAATGGGCCTTCTGCCTCTAGACAGCAGGCATATAAGGAACATACCTCAGCATAATAAAAGACATATATGATAAACACACAGCAAACATTTTCCTCAATGGTGAAAAATTGAAAGCATTTCCCCTAAAGTCAGGAAAAAGACAAGGGTGCCCACTTTCACCACTACTATTCAGCAAAGTTTTGGAAGTGTTAGTCACAACAATCAGAGAAGAAAAAGAAATAAAAGGAATACAGACTGGAAAAGAAGACTCTCACTGTTTGCAGATGACATGATCCTCTACATAGAAAACCCTAAAGACACCACCAGAAAATTACTGGAGCTAATCAATGAATATAGTAAAGTTGCAGGATATAAAATTAAAACAGAGAAATCCCTTGCATTCCTATACACTAACAATCAGAGAACAGAAAGAGGAATTAAGGAAACAATTACTTTCAACACTGTGACGAAAAGAATAAAATACTAAGGAATAAATCTACCTAAAGAACAAAAGACCTATAGATAGAAAACTATAAAACACTGATGAAAGAAATCAAATATGACACAAATAGATGGAGAAATATACCATGTTCATGGATTGGAAGAATCAATATAGTGAAAATGAATATATTCCCCAAAGCAATCAAGACAGTCAATGAAATCTCTATCAAGCTACCAATGGTATACTTCAGAGTACTAGAACTATTAATTTCACAATTTGTATGGAAATACAAAAAACCTCAAATAGCTAAAGCAATTTTGAGAAAGAAGAATGGAACTGGAGGAATCAACCTGCCTAACTTCAGACGATACTACAAAGCTACAGTCATCAAGACAGTATGGTACAGGCACAAAGATAGAAAAATAGATTAACAAAACAAAACAGAAAGCCCAGAGATAAATCCACACACCTATGGACACCTTGTCTTTGACAAAGGAGACAAGAATATACAATGGAGAAAAGCTAATCTCTTTAACAAGTGGTGCTGGCTATTTACAATAGCCAGGACATGGAAGCAACCTAGATGTCCATCAGCACATGAATGGATAAGAAAGCTGTGGAAATATTACTCAGCTATTAAAATAAAAGCATTTGAATCAATTCTAATAAGGTGGATGAAACTGGAGCCTATTATACAGAGTGAAGTCAGCCAGAAGGAAAAACACCAATACAGTATATTAACACATATATATGGACTTTAGAAAGATGGTAACAATGACCCTATATGCGAGACAGCAAAAGAGACACAGATGTAAAGACCAGACTTTTGGACTCTGTGGGATAAGGCAAGGGTGGGACGATTTGAGAGAATAGCTGAAATATGTATACTATCATATATGAAATAGATCACCAGTCCAGGTTTGATCCATAAGACAAGGTGCTCAGGGCTGGTGCACTGGGATGACCCTGAGGGATGGGATGTGGAGGCAGGTGGGAAGGGGTTCAGGATGGGGAACACATGTACACCCATGGCTGATTCATGTGAATGTATGGCAAAAAATACTACAATATTTTAAAGTAATTAGCCTCCAATTAAATAAATTTTGAAAAACAATAAAATAAACTGTTTCAAGTTATTGTAAAATAAATGTAGGAAAGTGATACACTCAAGGTGTTTTTTTTTCTGGAGCTGTCCTTTAAAGAACCCATACTTATGATGAATACCAATATCTTTCTTTGGAAGGTATGCCACAACTCTCTGATTTTTACTCATTCTACCAAAAAAAAAAAACATGCCACCTGCCCTTCTTATGGTAAATTCCTTTGTCTCCCTACACATTCAAAACTATCACAAAATTGTTTCTTTGGTCTGAAACATTCTGAATCTCTCTTTTATAGTGTCCTTTTTTTAATAAACAAAGAGGCCTAAATAAAATTATCTAATATCTTCAAGTTTATTGAGATACTCTCCCAACTTGCAGGGTGAGTTATTTGAAGGCAGGTGTCATGTGAATCCCCATTGCTGCTGCTGCTGCTAAGTTGCTTCAGTTGTGTCCAACTCTGTGTGACCCCATAGACGGCAGCCTACCAGGCTCCCCTGTCCCTGGGATTCTCCAGGCAAGAACACTGAACTGGGTTGCCATTTCTGAATCCCCACTACCAAATGCTAAATAAATGAGTTGAGTGAAATGAGACATTACATAAATAAAGTCACTACTTCCACCTCAAAATACAAAACTTTTCTTTTAAAAAAAGAAACAGAAAATAATGTTTTGTAAAAAGAGCTATGAATAATTTATAATTATGTGTGGTTTGGCACGTCACAATTAATTGAAAAATTTCTACATATTGGCTGTCTTTTTCATCTATGCTTTTACTAAGGAAATTTGTGTGTGACAGGAAAGTTATAAGCATGTTGAATATAGTCAGATAACTGGATTTCCTTTATATTTAGGTGAGGATCAGTGTAAAGTTGACAAGACAAATTGAAAATTAGGGATTATTCTGGAAAAAAAAGATAAACTCAATTTAAAATAACAAATAGTAAGTTGCCTGAAATGATATTTAAAAGGTACAAAATGAAATAAACACAAAATGAGATGCATTAAAATAAAAATTAGGGGGGTCCTAAGATGATGGAGGAATAGGATGGGGAGACCACTTTCTCCCCCACAAATTCATCAAACGAACATTTAAACGCTGAGTAAATTCCATGAAACAACTTCTAAATGCCAGCAGAGGACATCAGACACCCAGAAAAGCAGCCCATTGTGTTTGAAAGGAGGTAGGAAAAAATACAAAAGACAAAAAAAGACACAAAAGAGGTAGGGACAGACCTCTGTCCCGGGAACGGTGTCTTAAAAAGAGAGAAGTTTCCAAACACCAGGAAACATTCTCACTGTCAAGTCTGTGGCGAGCCTTGGAACCACACAGGGCAACATAACTGTTATGAAAAATAAATAAATAATTAAAACCCACAGATTACGTGTCCAACAGTAACTCCCCCAGTGGAGAGCAGCACACACGCCTGCACCCGCCACTAGCAAGCGGGGGCTGGGCAGGGAGGCGTGGGCTGCATTACTTAGAGTAAGGACCAGGCCTAAATGCCCTGAGGGCAATCTGAGGGAACTAACTTGGGCTAGCAAACCAGACTGTGGGATAGCTACCACGCAAAAAGCCCTAACCTAAGACACTGTCAGGCCTGCTCACAGAACAAAGGACTGAACAAAGCTAGCCGGCTGCAGATCATCCCCCTCTGGTGACAGGCAGCCAGAGCCTGAAGGAGGCAATTTCAGCCCCAGAGAGGCATTATCTACCAAACTGCAAGCAGGCTTCTTTGCTAACTAAGACTTCTTGGGGTTCTGGATGGTCAACATCCGCCTGAGAAGGCACACTGGTTGTAATCCCAGAAAACCGAGAGGCAAGAACGAGGGAGGCGATAAGTCGCAGCAACCACGCTTGCCAAACACCTCATCACCTGAGCTGCTCAGACCTGGGAAGGGCACAAAACGCAGACCCAACCGAGTCTGCATGTATGAGGACTACCCGAGTGCTTGAACCTGAGAGGCTTAGAACTGGGAGGTGCATGCAGCCCATGGCTGGCCTGGGAGAGTTCCCGGTGGAGCAACATACAGCCTGAGCAGTGTGGGCAGGGAGGGCACACGCACCGTGAGCAGGGGCAGGCCCAGTGTGGCTGAGACACTAGGAGCAAAAGGCAGTGTTATTTGTTTGCAGGGTCCCTCCCTCCCCAAAGCGCGACTGAACAAGTGAGCCTAAAAAAGTGTCCACCACAGCTCCCTTGTGTCAGGGCAGAAATCAGACACTGAAGAGACCAGCAAACAGAAGAAGCTAAAACAGAGGGAATTGCATTGGAAGTGACAGGTGCAATAGATTAAAACCCTGTAGTCAGTACTGACTACATAGGAAGGGGCCTATAGATTTTGAGAAATATAAGCTGGATCAAGGAACTATCCAAAAATGAACTGAAGCCACACTGCCCACAACAACACCAGAGAAAGTCCTAGATATATTTTTACTACTTTTACTATCATTCTTTTTTTTTTTAATTTTAAGTCCTCTATTACTCCTTTAATTTTCATTTTTATAACCTATTACTTTGCAAAAAAAAAAGAGACCCTATTTTTTAAAAGCAAAATTCATATATATATATATATATATATATATATATATATATATATATATATTTGTGACTTTGTTTCTTTTTTTTCTTTTCTTTAATATTGTATTTTTGAAAATCCAACCTCTCCTCTAGATTTTTAATATTTTCTTTATGGTATTTGTTATCAATTTTGTACTTTAAGAACCCAATCTTAAGTACCCATTTTTACTTGGGAGTGAGATTACTGGCTTGACTGCTCTCTCCCCCTTTGGACTCTCCTTTTTCTCCAACAGGTCAACTCTATCTCCTCCCTCCCCCTTCTCTTCTCTACCCAACTCTGTGAATCTCTTTGTGTGTTCCAGATAGTGGAGAACACTCAGGGAACTGATTACTGGCTGGATCTGTCTCTCTCCTTTTGATTCCCCCCTTTATCCTCCTGGCCACCTCTGTCTCCTTCCTCCCTCTTCTCTGTAAAACTCCATGAACATCTCTGAGAGGTTCAGACTGCGGAGCACACATAAGGAAGTGATTACTGGTTAGCTTGGTCTCTCCTCTTTTGATTCCACCTCATCTCATTCAGGTCACCTCAATCCCCCTCCTCCCTCTTCTCTTTTTGATGTAACTCTGTGAACCTCTCTGGGTGTCCCTCATTGTGGAGAGACTTTTCATCTTTAACCTAGATATTTTATCATTGGTGCTGTATAGATAGAGAAGTATAGAGAATACTGTAAAAATAAGACTGAAAACCAGAAGCAGGAGGCTTAAGTCAAAATCCTGACAACACCAGAGAACTCCTGACTTCAGGGAACATTAATCGATAGGAGCTCATCAAACACCTCCATACCTACACTAAGGCCAAGCACCACCCAAGGGCCAACAAGTTCCAGAGCAAGACATACTATCCAAATCCTCCAGCAACACAGCCCTGAGCTTCAATATACACGCTGCCCAAAGTTACTACAAACGCTTTGACATCTCATAACTTATTACTGGACACTTCATTGCACTCCAGAGAGAAGAAATTCAGCTCCACCCACCAAAACACTGACACAAGCTTCCTTAACCAGGAAAACTTGAGAAGCCACCCGTACAACCCCACACACAGTAAGGAAGCTCCACAATAAACAGAACTTCACAAACTGCCAGAATACAGAAAGGCCACACCAAACTCAGCAATATAAACAAGATGAAGAGACAGAGGAATACCCAGCAGGTAAAGGAACAGGATAAATGCCCACCAAACCAAACAAAAGAGGAAGAGATAGGGAATCTACCTGATAAAGAATTCTGAAAAATGATAGCAAAAATGATACAAAATCTTGAAATCAAAATGGAATCACAGATAAATAACCTGGAGACTAGGATTGAGAAGATGCAAGAAAGGTTTAACAAGGACCTAAAAGAAATAAAAAAGAGTCAATATATAATGAATAATGCAACAAATGAGATCAAAAACACTCTGGAGACAACAAATAGTAGAATAATGGAGGCAGAAGATAGGATTAGTGAAGTAGAAGATAGAATGGTAGAAATAAATGAATCAGAGAGGAAAAAAGTAAAATGAATGAAAAGAAATTAGGACAAATCTCAGAGACCTCCAGGACAATATTAAATGTCCCAACATTCGAATCACAGGAATCCCAGAAGAAGGAAACAAACAAACAAAAAAAAAGACCATGAGAAAACACTTGAGGAGATAATAGTTGAAAACTTCCCTAAAATGGGGAAGGAGATAATAGTTGAGAACTTCCCTAAAATGGGGAAGGAAATAATCACCCAAGTCCTAGAAACCCAGAGAGTCCTAAACAGGATAAACCCAAGGCAAAACACCCCAAGATAGATATTAATCAAATTAACAAAGATCAAACACAAAGAACAAATATTAAAAGCAGCAAGGGGAAAACAACAAATAACACACAAGGGGATTCCCATAAAGATAACAGCTGATCTTTCAATAGAAACTCTTCATGCCAGAAGGGAATGGCAAGAAATATTTAAAGTGATGAAAGAAAATAACCTACAGCCCAGATTACTGTACCCAGCAAGGATCTCATTCAAATATGAAGGAGAAATAAAAAGGTTTACAGACAAGCAAAAGATGAGAGAATTCACCACCACCAAACCAGCTATTCAAAAAATGCTAAAGGATCTTCTCTATACAGGAAACATAAAAAGGGTGTATAAACCTAAACCCAAAACAATAAAGTAAATGACAATGGGATCATACTTATCAATAATTACCTTAAACGTAAATGGGTTGAATGCCCCAACCAAAAGACAAAGACTGGCTGAATGGATACAAAAACAAGACCCCTATATATGTTGTCTACAAGAGACCCACCTCAAAACAGGGGACACATACAGACTGAAAGTGAAGGGCTAGAAAAAGATGTTCCATGCAAATAGAGACCAAAAGAAAGCAGGAGTAGCAGTACTCGTATCAGATAAAATAGATTTTAAAACAGATGCTGTGAAAAGCGAAAAAGAAGGACACTACATAATGCTCAAAGGATCAATCCAAGAAGAAGAAATAACAATTATAAATATATATGCACCCAACATAGGAGCACCACAATATGTAAGACAAATGCTAACAAGTATGAAAAGGGAAATTAACATAACACAATAATAGTGGGAGACTTTAATACCCCACTCACATCTACAGAAAATTAACAAGGAAACACAAACTTTAAATGATGTAATAGACCAGTTAGACGTAATTGTTATCTACAGGACATTTCACTCCAAAACAATGAATTTCACCTTTTTCTCAAGTGCACACGGAACTTTTTCCAGGACAGATCACATCCTGGGCCATAAATCTAGCCTTGGTACATTCAAAAAAATTGAAATCATTCCAAGCATCTTTTGTGACCACAATGCAGTAAGATTACATCTCAAATACAGGAGAAAAATTATTAAAAATTCCAACATATGGAGGCTGAACAACATGCTGCTGAATAACCAACAAATCACAGAAGAACTCAAAAAAGAAATCAAAAAATGCATAGAAATGAATGAAAATGAAAACACACAACCCAAAACCTGTGCTACTGCTAAGTTGCTACAGTTTTGTCCGACTCTGTGCGACCCCATAGACAGCAGCCCACCAGGCTCCACCATCCCCAGGATTCCCCAGGCACAAACACTGGAGTGGGCTGCCATTTCCTTCTCCAAAACCTGTGGGACACTGTAAAAGCAGTGCTAAGGGGAAGGTTCATAGCAATACAGGCATACCTCAAGAAATAAGAAAAAAGTCAAATAAATAACCTAACTCTACACCTAAAGCAACTAGAAAACGAAGATATGAAGAATCCCAGGGTTAGTAGAAGGAAAGAAATCTTAAAAATTAGGGCATAAATAAATGCAAAAGAAAGAAAAGAGACCATAGAAAAAATGAACAAAGCCAAAAGATGGTTCTTTGAAAGGATAAGTAAAATTGACAAAATCATTAGCCAGACTCATCAAGAAACAAAGGGAGAAAAATCAAATCAATAAAATTAGAAATGAAAATGGAGAGATCACAACAGACAACACAGAAATGCAAAGGATCATAAGAGACTACTATCAGCAATTATATGCCAATAAAATGGACAACTTGGAAGAAATGGACAAATTATTAGAAAAGTGCAACTTTCCAAAACTGAAGCATGAAGAAATAGAAAATCTTAACAGATCCATCACAAGCAAAGAAATTGAAACTGTAATCAGAAATCTTTCAGCAAACAAAATCCCGGGTCCAGATGGCTTCACAGGTGAATTCTACCAAAAATTTAGAGAAGAGCTAACACCTATCCTACTCAAACTCTTCCAGAAAATTGCAGAGGAAGGTAAACTCCCAAACTTATTCTATGAGGCTACCATCACCTTAATAGCAAAACCTGACAAAGATGCCACACACAAACACACACACACACACACAAAAAAAAAAACTTCAGGGCAATATCACTGATGAACACAGATGCAAAAATGCTTAACAAAATTCTAGCAATCAGAATCCAACAGCACACTATAAAGATCATACACCATGAACAAGTGGGCTTTATTCCAGGGATGCAAGGATTCTTCAATATCCACAAATCAATCAGTGTAATCAGATCAGATCAGTCGCTCAGTCGTGTCCGACTCTTTGTGACCCCATGAATCGCAGCATGCCAGGCCTCCCTGCCCATCACCAACTCCTGGAGTTCACTCAGACTCACGTCCATCGAGTCAGTGATGCCATCCAGCCATCTCATCCTCTGTTGTCCCCTTCTCCTCCTGCCCCCAATCCCTCCCAGCATCAGAGTCTTTTCCAATGAGTCAACTCTTCGCATGAGGTGGCCAAAGTACTGGAGTTTCAGCTTTAGCATCATTCTTTCCAAAGAAATCTCAGGGTTTATCTCCTTCAGAATGCACTGGTTGGATCTCCTTGCAGTCCAAGGGACTCTCAAGTCTTCTCTAACACCACAGTTCAAAAACATCAATTCTTCGGCACTCAGCCTTCTTCACAGTCCAACTCTCACATCCATACATGACCACAGGAAAAACCATAGCCTTGACTAGACGAACCTTTGTTGGCAAAGTAATGCCTCTGCCTTTTTGTTTTTTATTTTATTTTATTTTTAAACTTTACAATATTGTATTGGTTCTGCCAAACATTGAAATGAACCCGCAACAGGTATACATGTGTTCCCCATCCTGAACCCTCCTCCCTCCTCCCTCCCCATACCATCCCTCTGGGTTGTCCCAGTGCACCAGCCCCAAGCATCCAGTATTGTACATCGAACCTGGACTGGCGACTGGTTTCATACATATTATACATGTTTCAATATCATTCTCCCAAATCATGCCAGAATATCCTATCTAGGTTGGTCATAACTTACACCACATTAACAAATTGAAAAATAAAAGCCATATGATTATCTCAGCAGATGCAGAGAAAGCCTTTGACAAAATTCAACATCCATTTATGATAAAAACTTTCCAGAAAGCAGGAATAGAAGGAACATACCTCAACATAATAAAAGTTATATATGACAAACCCACAACAAACATTATCCTCAATGGTGAAAAATTGAAAGTATTTCCCCTAAAGTCAGGAACAAGACAAGGGTGCCCACTCTCACCACTACTATTCAACACAGTTTTGGAAGTTTCAGCCACAGCAATCAGAGCAGAAAAAGAAATAAAAGGAATCCAAATTGGAAAAGAAGAAGTAAAACTCTCACTGTTTGCAGATGACATGATCCTCTACGTAGAAAACCCTAAAGATGTCACCGGAAATTTACTAGAACTAATCAATGAATATAGTAAATTTGCAGGATATAAGATCAACACACAGAAATCCCTTGCATTCCTATACACTAATAATGAGAAAATAGAAAGAGAAATAAAGGAAACAATTCCATTCACCATTGCAAAGAAAAGAATAAAATACTTAGGAATATATCTACCTAAAGAAAATAAAGATCTATACATAGAAAATTATAAAACACTGGTGAAACAAATCAAAGAGGACACTAACAGATGGAGAAATATACCGTGTTCATGGATCGGAAGAATAATTATAGTGAAATGAATATACTACCCAAAGCAGTCTATAGATTCAAAGCAATCCCTATCAAGCTACCAATGGTATTTTTCACAGAGCTAGAACCAATAATTTCACAATTTGTATGGAAATCCAAAAAACCTAGAATAGCCAAAGCAATCTTGAGAAAGAAGAATGGAACTGGAAGAATCAACCTGCCTGACTTCAGGCTCTACTACAAAGCCACAGTCAAGCCACAGTCATAAAGACAGTATGGTACTGGCAGAAAGACAGAAATATAGACCAATGGAACAAAATGGAAAACCCAGAGATAAATCCACGCACCTATGGACACCTTATCTTTGACAAAGGAGGCAAGAATATACAATGGAGAAAAGACAATTTCTTTAACAGGTGGTGCTGGGAAAACTGGTCAACCACTTGTAAAAGAATGAAACTAAAACACTTTCTAACACCATACACAAAAATAAACTCAAAATGAATTAAAGATCTAAACAGAAGACCAGAAACTATAAAACTCCTAGAGGAGAACATAGGTAAAACACTCTCTGACATAAATCACAGGAGGATCCTCTATAACCCACCTCCCATAATATTTGAAATAAAAGCAAAAATAAGCAAATGGGACCTAATTAAAATTAAAAGCTTCTGCACAACAAAGCAAACTATAAGCAAGGTGAAAAGATAGCCTTCAGAATGGGAGAAAATATTAGCAAATGAAGCAACTGACAAAGAAGTAATCTCAAAAATATACAAGCGACTCCTGCAGCTCAATTCCAGAAAAATAAGTGACCCAATTAAAAAATGGGACAAAGAACTAAACAGACATTTCTTTAAATAAAACATACAGATGGCTAACAAACACATGAAAAGATGCTCAACATCACTCATTATCAGAGAAATGCAAATCAAAACCACAATGAGTTACCATTTCACGCCAGTCAGAATGGCTGCTATCCAAAAGTCTACAAGCAGTAAATGCTGGAGAGGGTATGGAGAAACCTGAACCCTCTTACACTGTTGGTGGGAATGCAAGCTAGTACAGCCACTATGGAGAAGAGTGTGGAGATTCCTTAAAAAACTGGAAATAGAACTGCCTTATGATCCAGCAATCCCACTGCTGGGCATACACACCAAGGAAACCAGAATTGAAAGAGACACGTGTACCCCGATGTTCATTGCAGCACTGTTTATAATAGCCAGGACATGGAAGCAACCTAGATGTTCATCAGCAGATGAATGGATAAGAAAGCTGTGGTACATATACACAATGGAGTATTACTCAGCCATTAGAAAGAATACATTTGAATCAGTTTTAATGAGGTGGATGAAACTGGAGCCTATTATACAGAGTGAAGTAAGCCAAAAAGAAAAACACCAATACAGTATACTAATGCATATATATGGAGTTTAGAAAGATGGTAACGATAACCCTGTATGAGAGAGAGCAAAAGAGACACAGATGTATCGAACAGTCTTTTGGACTCTGTGGGAGAGGGAGAGGGTGGGATGATTTGCGAGAATGGCATTGAAACATGTATAATATCATATAAGAAATGAATCACCAGTCCAGGTTTGATGCAGAATACAGAATGCATGGGGCTGGTGCACTGGGATGACCCAGAGGGATGGTATGGGGAGGGAGGTGGGAGGGGCGTTCAGGATGGGGAACACGTGTACACCCGTGGTGGATTCATGTTGATGTATGGCAAAACAAATACAATATTGTAAAGTAATTATTCTCCAATTAAAATAAATAAATTTAAATTTAAAAAATTTAAAATAAAAGAAAAATTTAAAAATAAAAGAAAAATTAGGAATAATGTACAATCATAAAGCATATAAGATTTTCAAGAAGAAAGAGACTGTCAAATACTGGAGATCCATAAATAAAAATATACAATTAAAAAAGAGAAAGCATTTTATTAAAATCACGGGGCTACATAAAATAGAATTCTAGTTCATTCTTAGATGGATCAACCATAGAAAGAGGAACACTATTAAGTCTAGAAAGAAGGCTAAGTGTAATCAAATGCATGATTTATACCAAGCTGAATACAGTTTGGCCAGTAGAACTCAAATACAAAATGTTGGGCATACAGTCTTCAGTGCACATGGGTTTTTATTTTTGTTTGATTAATATGGAACAACTAATGAAACGGGAAACATATTATACCTTTCAAATAATTTAATCCCTTATTTTTTTGCCATTCTACTGTACCCATCACAGGTGATAAAATTAAGTTCTTCAGTTTCCTATCCTGTAAATGAAAATACAGCATACAACCCACAATGTTTACTAGCTAGACAAATACAACTGGCCAATTAACTTCTTCCTTCCCTTTCTATAACTCCATGCAATGATAGCCACACTGTGTTGAAATTTCATCTTTAAGTACTTTCCCACTACCATCTTTGATTTCTACTTTCCTTCCAGGTGCTCCCCAACTCCATCATGCAATACTGCATACAAATGGCTGTGGTTTCAAATTAATAGATTAAAATATTTTAAAGTAATCAGGCTACAGGGAATCTGCTAGCAGATAAATCAATGTTCCAGAGTAATTTTACTAGTCTCAAGTTGTCAGTTCATTTTTCAGGGTGGCAGGGCATGTTCACTAAGTAACTCCTAGCAGTTCACAAAGGTTGGCAGTACCTTTTTTCAAGTAATCAGATCAATGGAAATTGATCATAGAAGTTGCTTCTTTTGCACACATGTGACACAAAAGAGATATCATCTGGCTTATGTTTAATCCTTAATCCTGACATTCTGGAACCAAAGCCTTAAAATGGCATGTGATTAGTGACATCAAAGAGGTTATTAGAGTGAAAAATGTAATTGAAGCTTTGTATGTATTCATTAAGTACTTTTTTGTAAAGAGAGCTCTAAGCAAGCATTTATTCTAATATCCTCATTTTCAGAATCTTAAACTGGCCTTGAATGAATTAAATATTAGGATAAATCATACTTAGAATCAAGACTGGAATTATATGAAATGACATTTTTTGTCTTATTATTTTATTGTACAATCAAGTAACATATTATTTTGTATTCTCACCAGAGTATCAGCCCCTCAGTGATCAAACCAATCTTTGTTTTCTCTATATTTATAGTAGATAAAATATTTTGATGTCATGAATGAATGATAAATACTTCTGTTAAAAGAACTTGATACTAAAAGCAAATTGACAAAATTTATCACACTATTCAAGTATTTTATTTTCATTTTAAAGAGAATAAAATAGTTGTATGTAATTACTATCTTGCTGTGCTAATTTAGACATTCCTATGGAAGAAACACAAGCTGGAATCAAGATTGCTGGGAGAAATATCAATAACCTCAGATATGCAGATGACACCACCCTTATGGCAGAAAGTGAAGAGGAACTAAAAAGCCTCTTGATGAAAGTGAAAGTGGAGAGGGAAAAAGTTGGCTTAAAGCTCAACATTCAGAAAATGAAGATCATGGCATCCGGTCCCATCACTTCATGGGAAATAGATGGGGAAACAGTGGAAACAGTGTCAGACTTTATTTTTCTGGGCCCCAAAATCACTGCAGATGGTGACTGCAGCCATGAAATTAAAAGACGCTTACTCCTTGGAAGGAAAGTTATGACCAACATAGATAGCATATTCAAAAGCAGAGACATTACTTTGCCAACAAAGATTCGTCTAGTCAAGGCTATGGTTTTTCCTGTGGTCATGTATGGATGTGAGAGTTGGACTGTAAAGAAAGCTGAGCGCTGAAGAATTGATGTTTTTGAACTGTGGTGTTGGAGAAGACTCTTGAGAATCCCTTGGACTGCAAGGAGATCCAACCAGTCCATTCTAAAGGAGATCAGCCCTGGGTGTTCCTTGGAAGGAATGATGCTAAAACTGAAACTCCAGTACTTTGGCCACCTCATGCGAAGTTGACTCATTGGAAAAGACTCTGATGCTGGGTGGGATTGGGGGCAAGAGGAGAAGGGGACAACAGAGGATGAGATGGCTGGATGGCATCACTGACTCGATGGATGTGAGTCTGAGTGAACTCCGGGAGTTGGTGATGGACAGGGAGGCCTGGCATGCTGCAATTCATGGGGTCACAAAGAGTCAGTCACAACTGAGCGACTGATCTGATCTGATCTGATGTCAAAAGTGATTCTGTTTTGACCATAATAGTCTTTGCTCACATTTGTAAGTAAAGCAGACCAGAGGGCAGAGCATACTCAAAGCCAAGGATGTGGGGAAGAGCATGGAATAGTTGAAGAACAGAGAGAAATTTAATAAGATTATACAATACACAGTATTTGAGGAAGAAGTTGTAGGAGATGATGATAAAAAGTCATGCTGAGGCAGGATCAGAAAGACTCTTTCTCCGTGTTAAGGGACTTAAACTTTACTGTCAATAACAAAGCATAGAAAAAATTCAAGCAAAGGATAATAAGAGATGGGTATTTCTGAAAGATCTGAAGTGCTACTCAGAAGGTAGTAGGCAGGAAGGCTGCTGCTGCTGCTGCTAAGTCGCTTCAGTCATATGTGACTCTGTGCAACCCCATAGACAGAAGCCCACCAGGCTCCTCTGTCCCTGAGATTCTCCAGGCAAGAATACTGGAGTGGGTTGCCATCTCCTTCTCTGGCAGGAAGGCTAGGGGTCTCCAAATGGAGGAAATAGGCTGCAAGTGTCAGACATTTTTTTTTTTTTCTCTCTCTCTTAAGCAGCAGGAGGAAACAAACTACAAGTGTCAGATTTCTTTTCCCTTCTCCATACAAAATTAAAAGGATGTTACTTTTAAAAGTCTGTGTTGGCATGACAACACCTGGTTCCACCAGAACTTAACTTTTCTCAAACCTTGAGCTAACCAATGCATTTTTCTTACAGAAAATTTTTTCTTAAGCTATCCTAATGAACTATGTATTTATCTTAGACTCTGTCTTTCTTCAAGTCGGTTCCGCCTAAGACTTAGAACCAATAATGGCTCAACAAACCAATATGTTTTACTCATACAATTGTTCTCCTAATCTATGTTAATAAGACTATGTATTTGCTTGGAAACCTGCCTCTCTTCAAGAGTCATGTCAATCATTTTATGGCTCGGGAATACTCACTTTGTGCCAATGCTGTCTCAAAATTTATGTTGTGGGTGAGGGGCCTGGTGCCACTGTCTGAGTTTTGAGACATTTCCTTTCTCTAATTAGCAGCCTGCTAGTAGGTATATAACTTCCTGCTAAAGACTAACAGGAGGGCACTCTTTCTGATCCCTACTGATGTCTTTGTCAGTAGTTTTCTCTATCTCTTTTATACTTTAATAAAACTTTATTACACAAAAGTTCTGAGCAATAAAGCCTTCTCACTGGCCCCAGACTGAGTTCCTTTCCTCTGGAGGCCAAGAATCCTGGCATCATTCATGTCTCAGCAACAATTTTTCACTACAGAGGGTTGATCTGTCAACTACAACTAGGACTAATGTTAAAGTACTGTCCTTTTGGGATTTTAAACATGGACAAAACTATGGAAGCTATGCATGTTATCTTCAGTTAATGCTTATGTTTAATTTTTGGAAAACCACAATATATCAGTTACTATTAGTTGGAAATTACTAATATAAAATCAATATAAAATAAATTTGAATATGTAACATTAAAGGAGTGTTCATTGCTGTTCAACTGAACAAAACTAACATTTAGGCAAACAGTTTTATTTGGAACTCCTCAAAAACAAAAGGAAAAAAATAATTTTATTTTATATAACTTTTCAAAAGTGCTATTTTTAGATTTTTATTGCTTTATAATACTGTGCTGGTTTCTGCCATACATCAACATGAATGAGCCATAGGTATACATATGTCCCTTCCCTCCTGAACCTCCCTCCCAACCCCACTCCTCTAGGTTGTCAGAGAACACTGGGTTTGAGCTTCCTGTGGCATACAGCAAATTGCCACTGGCTATCTGTTTTACATATGGTAATGTGTATGTTTCAATGCTATGCTCTCAATTCATCCAACCCTCTCCTTCTGCCACTGTCTCCACAAGTCTGTTCTCTATGTCTGCATCTCTATTGCTGCCCTGCAAATAGGTTCATCCATACCACCTTTATAGATTCCATATATATGTGCTAATATATAATATTTTTAAAAATTAATTTGTTTGTTATTGAAGGATAACTGCTTTACAGAATTTTGCTGTTTTCTGTCAAACTTCAGCATGAATTAGCCTTAGGGATACATCTATCCTCTCCCTTTTGAAACTCCCTCCCATCTCCCTCCCCATTCCATCCCTCTAGGTTGATAGAGAGCCCCTGTTTGAGTTTCCTGAGCCATACGGCAAATTCCTGTTGGCAATTTATTTTTTATATGGTAATGTAAGTTTCCATGTTACTCTTTCCATACATCTCACCCTATCCTCCCCTCTCCTCATGTCCATAAGTCTATTCTCTATGTTTGTTCTTCATTTCTTCCCTGTAACTAAATTCTTCAGTACCATTTTTCTAAATTCCACGTATATGTGTTAGAATACGGTATTTTTCTTTCTCTTTCTGACTCACTTCACTCTGTATAATAGGGTCTAGGTTCATCTACCTCATCAGAACTGACTCAAATGCATTTCTTTTTATGGCTGAGTAATATTCCATTGTGTATATATACCACTACTTCTTTATCCATTCATCTGTTGATGGACATCTAGGTTACATCCATGTTCTAGCTATTGTAAATAATGCTGCAATGAACAATGGGATACATGTGTCTCTTTCAATTTTGGTTTCCTCGGGGTATATGCCTAGGAGTGGGATTGCTGGGTCATATGGTGGTTTTATTCCTAGGTTTTTATGGAATCTCTATACCATCTTCCATAATGACTATCAATTTACATTCCCACCAACAGTGCAAGAGTGTTCTTTCTCCACATCCATTCCAGCATTTATTGTTTGTGGTCTTTTTGATGAGGGCCATTCTGACTGGTGTGAGGTGATATCTCATTGTAGTTTTGATTTGCATTTCTCTAATAACCAGGGAATCTCAATAATGAGGGATGTAGAGCATCTTTTCATGTGTTTGTTAGCCATCTGTATGTCTTCTTTGGAGAAATGTCTGTTTAGTTCTTTGGTCCACTTTTTGATTGAGTCATTTACTTTTCTGGAATTGAGCTTCAGGAGTTGCTTGTATATTTTTGAGATTAATCCTTTGTCAGTTGCTTCATTTGCTATTAGTTTCTCCCATTCTGAAGGCTGTCTTTTCACTATGCTTATAGTTTCCTTTGCTGTGCAAAAGTTTTTTAGTTTAATTAGGTCCCATTTGTTTATTTTCGCTTTTATTTCCAATATTCTGGGAGGTGGGTTATAGAGGGTCCTGCTGTGATTTATGTCAGAGAGTGTTTTGCCTATGTTTTCCTCTAGGAGTTTTATAGTTTCCAGTCTTATGTTTAGATCTTTAATCCATTTTGAGTTTATTTTTGTGTATGGTGTTAGAAAGTGTTTTAGTTTCATTCTTTTACAAGTGGTTGACCAGTTTTCCCAGAACCACTTGTTAAAGAGATTATCTTTTCTCCACTGTATATTCTTGCCTCCTTTGTCGAAGATAAGGTGTCCATAGGTGCATGGATTTATCTCTGGGCTTTCTGTTTTATTCCCTTGGTCTATATTTCTGTCTTTGTGCCAGTACCATACTGTCTTGATGACTGTAGTTTTGTCTGAGGCAAAGCTTCAGGCTATGACTGAGCCTAAAGTCAGGCAGATTGATTCTTCCAGTTCCATTCTTCTTTCTCAAGATTGCTTTGGCTACTTGAGATTTTTTGTATTTCCATACAAATTGTGAAATTGCTTGTTCTAGTTCTGTGAAAAATACCGTTGGTAGTTTCATAGGGGCACATTTCTTTTGTTATATCTCTAACAGGACATGCAAGGATGATTTGTGGTAAATTGTGATCATTTACTCCAACAAATGTCACCTTTGTGGGGGATGGGAATGGGCTTATCATGAACAGTCCTAAAATGTCTTAATCATTCTCCATGACTTTTTTATATGGATAAGTTCTAACAGACCATTCACTGGACTATAATTGAGACAAACTTCTAAACCAGAATATCAATCTGTCTCTCCTTTTCAGCCTATAAAATTTTCAAGTATTATTCCTATATCCAAATATGAGTGAAATCACACAACACCAAGACATTTTGTAATTAAAATAGTACAAAAATAAAGAGAATACTAAATGGAAGCAAAGGAAAACCAGGAAGTTATATACAAGAAAGTGACCATAATAGGAAATCTAAAGACCAGAGGGAGTGGCATGATATTTGAACATATAAAAAGGAAAACCTACAAAAAAAGAATAGTTGTTCAGTCACTAAGTCATAACTGACTCTGCAACCCCATGGAGAGCAGCACACCAGTCTTCCCTGTCCTTCACAATCTCCCAGAGTTTGCTCACACTTGTCCATTGAATCGGTAATGGAATCCAACCATCTCATCCTGTATTGTGCCCTTCTCTTCCTGCCTTCAATCTTCCCCAGCATCAGCGTCTTTTCCACTGAAATGGCTCTTCGCATCAAGTGGCCAAAGTATTGGAGTTTCAGACTCAGCATCAGTCCTTCCAATGAATATCCAGGACTGATTTCCCTTAGGATTGACTGGTTTGATCTCCTGGCAGCCCAAGGGACTCTCAATAGTTTTCTCCAGCTTCACAGTTTGAAAGCATCAATTCTTCAGTAGTCAACCTTCTTTAGGGTCCAACTCTCACAACTGTATATGACTACTGGAAAGACCATAGCTTTGATTATATGGACCTTTGTTGGCAAAGTAATGTCTCTGCTTTTTTTTTTTTTTTACATTTTTTTTTTTTATTCTTCCAATTTTATTTTATTTTTAAAATTTACATAATTGTATTAGTTTTGCCAAATATCAAAATGAATCCGCCACAGGTATACATGTGTTCCCCATCCCGAACCCTCCTCCCTCCTCCCTCCCCATACCATCCCTCTGGGCCGTCCCAGTGCACCAGCCCCAAGCATCCAGCATCATGCATCGAACCTGGACTGGCAACTCGTTTCCTACATGATATTTTACATGTTTCATTGCCATTCTCCCAAATCTTCCCACCCTCTCCCTCTCCCACAGAGTCCATAAGACTGTTCTATACATCAGTGTCTCTTTTGCTGTCTCGTACACTGGGTTATTGTTACCATCTTTCTAAATTCCATATATGTGCTGGGAAATCTGGTCAACCACTTGTAAAAGAATGAAACTGGACCACTTTCTAACACCATACACAAAAATAAACTCAAAATGGATTAAAGATCTAAACGTAAGACCAGAAACTATAAAACTCCTAGAGGAGAACATAGGCAAAACACTCTCCGACATACATCACAGCAGGATCCTCTATGACCCACCTCCCAGAATATTGGAAATAAAAGCAAAAATAAACAAATGGGACCTAATTAACCTTAAAAGCTTCTGCACATCAAAGGAAACTATTAGCAAGGTGAAAAGACAGCCTTCAGAATGGGAGAAAATAATAGCAAATGAAGCAACCGACAAACAACTAATCTCAAAAATATACAAGCAACTCCTACAGCTCAACTCCAGAAAAATAAACGACCCAATCAAAAAATGGGCCAAAGAACTAAATAGACATTTCTCCAAAAAAGACATACAGATGGCTAACAAACACATGTCTCTGCTTTTTAATACACTGTCTAGGTTTGTCATAATTTTTCTTCCAAGGATCATGTGTCTTTTAATTTCATGGCTGCAGTCACCAATTTTAGAGCCCAAGAAAATAAAGTATGTCACTGTTTCCCATCTATTTACCATGAAGTGATGGGACTGGATGCCATGATCTTAGTTTTTTGAATGTTGAATTTTAAGCCAGCTTTTTCAGTCTCCTCTTCCAGCTTCATCAAGAGGCTCTTTAGTTCCTCTTTGCTTTCTGCCATAAGGGTGGTGTCATCTGAATATCTGAGGTTATTGATATTTCTCATGGCAATTTTGATTCCAGCTTGTACTTCATCCAGCCTGGCATTTCACGTGATGTACTCTGCATATAAGTTAAATAAGCAGGGTGACAATATACAGTCTTAACATACTCCTTTCTTAATTTGGAATCAGTCTGTTGTTTCATGTCTGGTTCTAACTGTTACTTCTTGACCTACATACAGATTTCTCAGGAGGCAGGTAAGATGGACTGATATTCCAATCTTTAAGAATTTTCCATATTTTGTTATGATCCACCCTGGCAAAGGCTTTTAGCATAGTCAATAAGGCAGAAGTATATATTTTTGTAGAATTCCCTTCCAACTGATATTGGCAATGTGATTTCTGGTTCATCTGTCTTTTCTAAAGTTATACATGTGGAAGTTTTAGGGTCACATACTGCTGAGCCTAGCTTGAAAGATTTTGGGCATCTATACAACAAAGATTTTATTCAGATTTGATGGAGAGAATAAAAGGTTTACAGTAGCTTTGCAAGAAATAAACAGACCTCTCTAAGTTAAAAACAAAAGGACATAGATAGAAATATGACAATTAAGAAAGGAAAAATATCACAAGTATAGGCAATATGCAGTTGTTGTTACTGTTTAGTCACTAAGTTGTGACCAATCTTTGCAGCCCCATGGACTGCAGCATGGATTTTCTGGGTGGCTCAGCAGTAAAGAATCTGCCTGAAATGCAGAAGTCACAGGAGAAGCAGGTTCAATCCCTGGGTTGGGAAAATCCTCTGGAGGAAGGCATGACACCCCACTCCAGTATTCTTGCCTACAGAAATCCATGCATAGAGGAGCCTGGTGGGCTAAGTCCATAGGGAGGCAAAGAGTCGGACACAACTGAAGCAGTTTATCACACAGGCACGGACTGCAGCATGCAGGCTCCTCTTTTTTCACTATCTCCTGAAATTTTTTCAAATTCATGTTTATTGCATTGGTGAAGGCAATGGCACCCCACTCCAATACTCTTGCCTGGAAAATCCCATGGATGGAGGAGCCTGGTAGGCTGCAGTCCATGAGGTCGCTAAGAGTCAGACACAACTGAGCGACTTCACTTTCACTTTCATGCATTGGAGAAGGGCATGGCAACCCACTCCAGTGTTCTTGCCTGGAGAATCCTAGGGACAGAGGAGCCTGGTGGAAGGCCGTCTATGGGGTCACACAGAGTCGGACACAACTGAAGCGACTTAGCAGCAGCAGCAGCATACTGTCTAACCATTTCATCCTCTGCCGCCCCCTCGTCTTTTGCCTTCAATCTTTCCCAGCATCAGGAACATTTTCAATGAATCAGCTTTTTCTATAGGGTGGCCAAAGAACTGAAGCCTCACCTCAGCATCAGTTCTTTCAATTAATATTCAGGGTTGACTTCCTTTAAGATTGACTGGTTTGATCTCCCTGCAGTCCAAGGGACTGTGAAGAATTTCTCCAGCACCACAATTTGGAAACATTATTTTTTTGGTGCTTATATTACTTTATGGTACAACTCTCACTTTCATACACGACTACCAAATAAAAAACCATAGCTTTGACTATGCAGCTCTTTGTTGGTAAGGTGATGTCTCTTCTTAATATGTTTTCTAGGTTTATCATATCTTCCCTACCAAGGAGCAAGTGTCTTTTTTATTTCATGGCTCCAGTGATTTTGGAGCCCAAGAAAGAAAAATCAGTCACTGCTTCCACTTTTTTACCTTCTGTTTGTGATGAACTGATGAGACCACATGCCAAGATCTTAGTTTTTTTTAATGTTGAGCTTCAAGCCAGCTTTTTCACTCTCTTCTTTCATGCTCTTCAAGAGGCTCTTTAGTTACTCTTTACTTTCTTCCATTATAGTGGTATCATCTGCATATCTGAGGTGGTTTATATTCCTACTGGAAATCTTGATTCCAGCTTGTGATTCATTCAGACTGGCATTTCGGATGAGGTACTCTGCATATAAGCTACATAAGAAGGGAGACAATACACAGCCTGTTGTACTCCTTTCTCAGTTTTGAACCAGTCAGTTGTTCTATGTCTGGTTCTGTTGCTTTTTGACCCACATGTAGGTTACTCAGGAGACAGGTAAGTTGGTCTGGTATTCCCATCTCATTAAGAATTTTCCAATTTGCTGTGATCCCCAAAGTCAATGAAGCAGAAATCAATGTATTTTTCTGGAATTCCCCTGCTTTCTCCATGAGCCAACAAATGTTGGCAATTTGATCTCTGGTTCCTCTGTCTCTTCCTCTGACCCAACTTGGACATCTGAAAGTTCTTAGTTCATGTAATGCTGAAGCCTAACCTGAAGGATTTTGAGCATAACCTTGCTAACATATGAAATGAGCACAATTGTACTGTAGTTTGAACACTCTTTGGCATTGCTTTTTTGGGGGATTGGAATGTAATCTGAACTTTTCCAGTCCTGTAGCCACTGCTGAGTTTTCCAATTTGCTGACATATTGAGTGAAGTGCTTTAACAGCATAATCTGTTAGGATTTTAAATAGCTCAGCTGAATTCCATCACCACCACTAGCTTGGTAGTAATGCTTCTTAAGGTCCACTTGAGCTCACATGCCAGGATGTCCGGCTCCAGTTGAGTGACCACACCATCATGGTTATCCAGCTCATTAAGACCTTTCTGTATAGTTCTTTTATGTATTCTTGCCACCTTTCCTCAATCTTTTCTGTTTTTTGTTAGGTCTTTAATGTTTCTGTCCTTTTTCATGCCCATGCTTGTATGAAATGTTCCCTTGTCTCAAATTTTCTTGAAGAGACCTCTAGTCTTTCCTTTCCTTCTTTCTCTCTATTTCTTTGCATTATTCATTTAAGAAGGACTTCTTATTTACCTTATTAATCTCTGTAACTATGCATTCATTTGGGTATATCTTTCCCTTTCTCCCTTGCCTTTTGCCTTGCTTCATTCCTCACCTATTAGTAAAGTCTCCTCAGATGACCACTTTGCTTTCTTGCATATCTTTTACCTTGTGATGGTTTTGGTCACTGCCTCCTGCAAAATGTTACAAACTGCTGTCCATAGTTCTTCAGGCACTCTGTCTGTCAGATCTTATCCCTTGATTCTATTCATCTCCTCTACTTATAATCATAAGGGATTTGATTTAGGTCATACCTGAATGGCCTACTGCTTTCCATATTTTCTTCAACTTAGGCCTGAATTTTGCAATAAGGATCTCATGATCTGAACCAGTCAGTTCAAAGTCTTTTTTTTTTTTTTTTTTTGCTGACTGTATAAAGCTTCTCCAAGCTTCTCCATCTTTGTCTTCAAAGAACATTATTTATCGGATTTCAATATTGACCATCTGGTGATTTCCATGTGTAGAGTCATCTCTTGTTGGAAGAGGGTGTTTACTATGACCAGTGAGTTCTCTTCACAAAACTCTATTAGACCATACCCTGCTTAATTTTATTCTCCATGGCCAAACTTGCCTGTTATTTTAGGTATCTCTTGACTCCCTACTTTTGCATTCCAATCCCCTATGTTGAAAAGGACATCTTTTTGGTTGTTAGTTCTAGAAGGTCTTATAGGTCTTCATAGACCCAAACAACTTCAGTTTCTTCTGCATCAGTTGTTGGGGCATAGACTCAGATGACTGTGACATTGAATGCTTTTTCTTGGAAATGATCCAAGATTATTCTATAGTTTTTGAGATTGCACCCTAGTACTGCATTTCAGATTAATTTGTTGATTTCCCCACAAAGTAGCTATATGTATACAAAAGAAGATTCATATGTATGCTGTGTATAAGAGATTTACTTCAGATCTACAAACACACACACACTGAAAATAAGGGAATAGAAAAAGTTATTACAGCAAATGGGAGTTAAAAGAAAGCCAAGGTAGCATTACTTATATGAATCAAAATAGGCTTTAAAACAAAGATTGTAATGAGAAACAAGATGGACATTACATAATGATCAAAGCATTGATGATACAATTTTTAAGTATATCTGTAACCAGCAAAGGAACATGTAAACACATAAAGCAAATATTAACAGACACAATGCGAGAAACTGAAAGTACAGTAAAAGTAGGAGCCTTTAATACCCCTACTTCATCAATAGACACATCCAGAAAGTAAATCAATAAGGAAACACTGGTCTTAAAGGTGGAACACATGTCTTAAAAGACACATTAGACCAGATGGACTTAACAAATATATATATAGACTATTCTACCCATTTTTTTCACATACACATGGAATATTCTTCAGGTCAGATTATGTGTTAGTCCACAAAATGTCTCATTAAATTCAAAAACTCTGAAAATACATCAAATATCTTTTCTGGCCACAATACTACAAGACTAGAAATTATCTTCAAGGAAAAAAGACTACAGAAAACGCAAACATGAAGAGGTTACACAATATGCTACTAAACAACCATTACTGAAGGAATCAAAGAAAAAAAATTAAATACCTGGGGACAAATAGAAATGATAACACAACAATATAAAAAGCATGGACAAAAGCAGAAGCAGGTAAAAGCAGTTCATAAAGGAACTATATAACAAACCAGCCTAACTCAAGAAACATGAAACATATCAAACATCCCAAACTTACACATAAAGTAACAAGAAAAGAAGAACAAACATAACTCAAAGTTAAACAAAGGAAAGAAATCATAAAGATCGGAGCAGAAATAAATGAAATAGAGGCTAAATAAATATCAATGAAAGTTAGAGTTAAGTCTGAAAATATAAACAGAACTGATAAACTTTTAGACATACTCATCAAGAAAAAAGAGAGCTGATATCAATAAAATTACAAATGAAAGAGAAGATACAACTGACACCACGGAAATACAAAGGATAATGTAAGATTACTATAAAATTATATACAAATAAAGTGGAAAACCTATAAGAAATAAGTTCATAGAAAATTCCCAGAAATGTACAATCCCCCAAGAGTAAACCAGGAAGAAACAGAAAATACCAATAAATCAATTAAAAGTAATAAAAGAGAATCTGATAGTAACAAAAAACAAACAAAATTCCAGGGCCAGATGTCTTCACAAGTGAATTCTAACAAACATTTAAGGAAGAATTATACCAAAACCTTTCATGTGGAAAGTTTCCCAGGTAGTTCAGATGGTAAAGAATTTGCCTGCAATGCAGGAGACTTGGGTTCAGTCCCTGGGTCAGGAGGGTCTCATGGAGGAGGAAATGGAAACCCACTCCAGTATTTTTGCCTGGAGAATCCATTGGACAGAGGAGGCTGGCAGGCTACAGTCCATAGGGTCTTACAGAGTCTCACTTGATTGAAGCTGTTTATTAGTAGTAGTATACCAAAACGAGACAAAGATGTCAACAAAATAAAAAGAGAAAATTATAGGCCAATATCACTGATGAACATAGACACAAAAATTCTTAACAAAATATTAGCTAATCAAATCCAAGAACACATTAAAAGGATTATACACTGTGATCAAATGGGATTTAACCCTGGGATGGAAGGATTCAACATACTTAAATCAATCAATGTGATAGACCATATTAACAAATCAAAGAATAAAAACCATATGATCAGCTCAACAGATGCAGAAAAAGCTTTAACCAAGATTCAACATCCATTTACAATTAAAAAAAGAAAAACACTCCATAAAGTGGCCATAGAGGGAACATACCTCAACATAATAACGGCCATATACAAAAAACCCACAGCAAATGTCATTCCCAAACAATGTACTACTTGAAAGCATTTTCTCTAAAATTAGGAACAAGAGGATGATGTCCACTCTCACCAGTATTCAACACAGTTTTGGAAGTCCTAGCCATGGCAATGATAGAAGGAAAAGGATTAAAATGAAACTAAATTAGAAAGGGATTAAAATGATCACTGTTTTCAGATGACATGATATTATACATAGAATATCCTAAAGATGCTCCCAGAAAACTACTAGAGCTTATCAATGAATTTTGTATGGTTGTGGGATACAAAATTAATATGCAGAAATCTCTTGCATTCCTATCAGAGAAGGCAATGGCAGACCACTCCAGTATTCTTGCCTGGAAAATCCCATGGACGGAGGAGCCTAGTAGGCTGCAGTCAATGGGGTTGCTAAGAGTCGGACACAACTGAGCGACTTCACTTTCACTTTTCTCTTTCACGCATTGGAGAAGGAAATGGCAACCCACTCCAGTGTTCTTGCCTGGAGAATCCCAGGGACAGGGGAGCCTGGTGGACTGCCGTCTATGGGGTCACAGAGAGTCGGACATGACTGAAGCGACTTAGCAGCAACAGCAGCTTTCATTCCTATACACTAAGAATGAATGATCAGAATGAGAAATACAGGAAACAATCCCACTTACTGTTACATCAAAATAGAACAAAAGAAATAAAAATAAATCTACATAAGGAGGCAAAAGATCTGTAGTTGGAAAACTGTAAGATGCTAATGAAAGAAATTAGAGATGACACTAAAATCTCTGGAGAGATATACCATGTTTTTGGATTGGAAGGATAGATATCGTCAAAATGACTATACTACCCAAAGCAATGTACAGATTCAATGCAATCTCTATCAAATTATCAATAGCATTTTTCACAGAATTAGAACAAAATAATTGTACAATTTTTATGGAAACACAAAAGACCCTGAATAGCCAAAGCTATCTTGAGAAAGAGAAAAGGAGCTAGAGGATTCAGGTCCCCTGACTTCAGACTATACCACAAAGTTACAGTAATCAAGATAATATGTTACTGGCACAAAAACAGAAATATATATAAATGGAACAGGATAGAAAGTCCAGAGATAAACACAGGCACCTATGGTCACCTAATATATGGCAAAGGAAGCAAGAATAGACAATGAAGAAAAGACAGTCTCTTTATTTTTTTTAATTTTATTTTATTTTTAAACTTTACATAATTGCATTAGTTTTGCCAAATATCAAAATGAATCCACCACAGGTATACATGTGTTCCCCATCCTGAACCCTCCTCCTTCCTCCCTCCCCATACCATCCCTCTGGGTCGTCCCAGAGCACCAGCCCCAAGCATCCAGGATCGTGCATCGAACCTGGACTGGCATCTCGTTTCATACATGATATTTTACATGTTTCAATGCCATTCTCCCAAATCTTCCCACCCTCTCCCTCTCCCACAGAGTCCACAAGACTGTTCTATACATCAGTGTCTCTTTTGCAGACAGTCTCTTTAATAAGTGATGCTGGCAATGAAGGACAGCTACATGTAAAAGAATGAAGTTAGAACATTGTCTAAAACCATAAACAAAAGTAAACTCAAAATGGATTAAATACTTAAATATAAGACCAGGTACTATAAAACTCTCAGAGGGAAAAACAGGCAGAACATTCTGACATAAATCACAGCAAGATATTTTTTGATCCACCTCCTAGAGTAATGAAAATAAAAATAAAAATAAAGAAAAAACATAACATAAAGAAGGTTTACCACTTATCCTTCTCAAACTATTCCAAAACATTGTTGAGGCAGGAATGCTTAAAATCTCATTCTATGAGACCAGCATTACAGTGATACCAAAATCTAACAAAGATATCACACAAAAAAGGAAATTACAGGCCGATACCACTCATGAACATAGATGCAAATATCTTCAACAAAATACTAGCAAACCAAATTCAACAAAACAGCAAGAGGATCACATACTCTGCTCAAGTGGGATTTACCCCAGGGATACAAGGATGGGTCAATATCTGCAAATCACTCAATAACATACACTATATTAACAAACTGAAAAATAAAAATCATATAATCATCTCAATCGATGAAGAAAAAGCTTTTGACACAATTCAACATCCAAATAACAAGGTCCTATTGTATAGTGCAAGGAACTATATTCAATATTCTATGATTAATCATAATGGAAAATAATATGAAAAGGAATGAGTGATATATATGTATGTATAACGAAATCACTTTTATAAACAGTAGAAACACACAAAACATTGTAAAACCACTACATTTCAATAAAATAATTTTTAAAAAATTCAACATCCATTTATGATAAGAATTATACAGAGTGAGTATAGAGGAAACAATTTGACATAATAAAAGCCTTATATGACAAGCTCACAGCTTGTCAACTGTGTCAACATCATACTCCACTGTGAAAAGCTGAAAATATTTCCTCTAAAATCAGGAACAAGACAAGGATGCCAACTCTCACCACTTTTATTCAACATAGTATTGGAAGTCCTAGCCAGAGCAACCAGAAAAAAAAAAAAAAATAGAAGGAATACAAATTGAAAAGGAAGAAATAAAATTGTCATCATTACTATGCATACAGCATGATACTATACATACATAGAAAATCCTAAAGACCATAAAGGCATGATATTATACACAGAAAATCCTAAAGACAACAGAATAGCACTGGAATTCATCAAAGATTTAGTAAATTTGCAGGATATAAAATTAATATATATAATTATGTTGCCTTTTTAGACACTGAAAATGAACTCTCAGAAAGAGAAATTAAGAAAACAATCCCATTTACAATCACTTCAAAAAGAATAAAATTCTACGGAATAAATCTAAAAAGGAAAAGACCTGTTTACTGAAAACTATAAGACACTGATAAAACTGAAGATCACACACACACACACACACACACACACACACACACACACACACACGAGGTAAGATATACCATGTTCATGGACTGGAAGAATTAATATTGTTAAAATGACGATACTACCCAAGACAATCTACAGATTCAATGCAATCTCTATAAAAATACCAATGGCATTTTCATAGAAGTAGAAAAAATAATTCTACAACTTGAATTAGAACACAAATTCTAAAATTTGTGTAGAAGCACAAATGACCCCAAAGAGCTAAAACAATATGAGGAAAAAGTAAAAATCTAGAGATATTCACACTCCTGATTTCAAACTATACTATGATACTGTAGGGTAATCTAAACTGTAGGGTACTGGCACAAATACAGCCACATAGATCAATGTACAGAATAGTGAGCCCAGATATAAGCTCACACACTTATGATCAATTAATCTAACAGAGACAGTATGAATATACAATGGGGAAAAGACAACCTCTTCAATAAATACTGTTTTGAAACTGAACAGTTACTTGCAAAATAAACTGGATTACTATCTCAAACCATGCACAAAAGTAAAGTCATAATGGATTGACATCTTAAGTGTAGGACCTGAAACCATAAAATTCATAGAAGAAAACATAGGCAATAAGATCTTGACCCTGGGTTTAATAATACTTTTTTGGATATGTCTTTTTGGGCAAAGGAAATAAAAGTAAAAATAAACACATGGGAGTACATCAAAGCAAAAATCTTTTGGACAGTGAAGGGAACTATCAACAAATCATAAAGGCCACCTACTGAGTGGGAGAACATATTTTCAAAGGATATATCTGATAAGGAGTTAATATCCACACACACACAAAAAACTGCATACAATTCCACATCAAAAGAGCAAACAATCCAATTAAATCTGTGTAGACATTTTTCCAAAAGAAGACTTACACATTGCCAATAGGCATGTGAAAAGATGCTCAACATCACTAATGATGACTAATCAAATCAAAACCAAAATTAAGTGCTCGCTTCGGTAGCACATATACTAAAATTTGAATAATACAGAGAAGATTAGCATGGCCCCTGCCAAAGGATGACACATAAATTCGTGAAACATTCCATATTTTTACAATATTGTAAAGTAATTATCCTCCAATTAAAATAAATTTAATTAAAAAAAAACACAATGAAGTATCAGCTCACAGCTCTCAGGATGGCTATTTCGAAAAAGGCAACAAATAACAAGCATTGGCAAAGATGTGGAGAAAGTAAACCCCCGTGCACTGTTGGTGGGAATTAATTGGAAAAAATATGACATTTTCTCAAAAAATTAAAAATAGAACTACCATAAGATCCAGTAATTCCACTCCTGGATATTTATCCAAACAAAACAAAAGCACTAATTTGAATATATATTTACACACCTATGCTCATTGCAGCATTATTTACAATAGCGAAGATATGGAAGCAACCTAAGTTCCTATCAATAGATGAATGATTAATGAAGAAATGTTATACATATAAAATAGAATACTACTCAGCCATAGAAAAGAATAAAAACCTGCCATTGGGACAACATGGATGGACCTTGAAAATTGTTCTTTTTAAAACTTAAAGTTTAGCTACATACATACACATAGACAGGCTTCCTCAATGGTTCAGTGGTAAAGAATCCACCTGCTAATGCAGGAGACATGGGTTCAGTCCCTGGGTTGGGAAGATCCCCTGGAGAAGGAAATGGCAACCCACTCCAGTATTCTTGCATGGAGCATTCCATGAAGAGAGGAACCCAGCAGGCTACAGTCTATGGGGTTGCAAAAAGAGTTGGACAGGACTTAGCGACTAACCAACAACAACAATACACATTGACACACCTTAAAGATGTGAGAGTGGTTTATAAAGCACTATACGTTTTTATCATCATCATCATCACCATAATCCTGCAAGGTTTGCTTAAATTCCAAGTTTTCCCCTCCACCTACATTGGAAATAAGCAATGGGTTTTCCTCTATAAGTCTTCAAGGCAGTACAAAAATTGGTAGGAGTCTAAAAAGGTGGGTGGGAACACTTTTTAGGTTAGGATATTTATACAGAGGGAAAAAAGCATTGAAAGATATTAAAATAAAAATATTTGGAAACCCACATTTAGCTAAAATAATGGATGGAGTTCCTGTTATTAAACTGATAAAATTAACCTTTTTGGTTAGTAGAGAAACAGTAAGTGTATGTAATCTAAACTAACTATTAGAAAATATTAGTCATTCAGCTCTGGCTCCATTCAGGCCAATGATTCTTCCTGGGCACATGAGAAATAGAGATAATTGTTACTACCATTTTTGACATAAAAGCAATCTCCATTTGTGTGACATGAAGAATGCTTTACAATATTAATCATTGAAAAAGTCAAAAATAGTCACAGGAAAAAAATGTTTTAAGTCAACCATTAAAAAGTTGGTTTGTTTCTTTCTAGATAGATTTCTCCTGTGTTACACTCACAGAAGAAAGGCTTAGGACCACTCTGTCCTACTTATGACCACTTCTTAGCAATCAAACTGAGTAATTATACAAAACATGTCTTGTAAAGGGAAGCTGATTCCAATCATGCTATCAGGCTAATTGACATTATATCATGTCATAAAATTGACATATCACTATGAAGATTTGGCAGGATTCTACTTATAGCTCTGCCAATCCTGAGTTGATTTTTGAAGCTACTATTACTGGATTGGATATTCATAGGCTCAGTTTCCCAGGAACATAGATGGCAGCTGAAATTCCTAAAAATATTTTACCACAACAGAACTCAAAGAAAAAAGAAAACAGCTGAAGAATCTTCTACCTTTTAAGAAATGAACACTATAGAAATTTTATTTGAAGCACTTTATTACTTCCTTGTAAGGTGTCAGTTTACATCTCTCTCAGGCCAAATTCCACATCTGTCTGTCTGAACCAGTTCATAAGCCAAGGAAAAGGGAGTAGTCATCTTTTGTAAAGTTCAAAGACACATATGACAAATCCATCCTTTGAGTATGATTCAGGGATATTAGCACTTTTGCAGTTTTGCTGAGAAAGATGGGGATAAAAGTCCTTCGTTTTCCCCTCTATAACACAAAACATTTTTTAAAAAAATACTAGATAATAGGATTATTATATATTAATGACCTAACAAGGAATTAAGATTGTTTCTATTGTACAGATTCTACAATACATGGCAAAAACAAACAATATTGTAAAATTTAAAAAAAATTAAAAAATAAAAAAAAAGAAATAGAGACAGAGACATGAGATGAGAATATCAGCAGTGCAATATATGAAGGCAAAATACAATTAAATTTCATCATTTTGTAATTACTCAGTAAAAGGTTGGGTGGAATTTGAGAAAACTCTGACTCACAAAATAAATTTTAACGTGTTCTAATATTTTTTCATATTGTTTGGTGCAGAATGGATGTTCAAGAAACATTATATGTTAAATGAAAACCATAAATTCATATATATATTTATCTAAAGATAGATATTAATCAATAGATAGATATTAATAGATCCTATATCTCTGGGTCTATAGTTACATAGATAGTCTCTAAATGAATATCAGACAACATTGTCAAGAATACTTCCTAAGGATCCTATCTCAGTGAAAAAAGTATTATCATCAGTAATTAGTAAGTTGATTATTTTGTATAGAAATAAATTATTTGAACTAATTGTTAGATACCTAAGTACATTTAAATTTCCCAAGTATTTTAGTATGGAATATGGAATGTAGACAGTATTCAGTTGTGTCCGACTCCTTGTGAC
This sequence comes from Bos grunniens, assembly GCF_055505025.1. Lineage (NCBI taxonomy): Eukaryota > Metazoa > Chordata > Mammalia > Artiodactyla > Bovidae > Bos > Bos grunniens. The sequence continues at coordinate 77,545,602 of NC_141194.1, read as the reverse complement.
CTCATGGACTGTAGCCCACCAGGCTCCTCTGTCCATGGAATTTTCCAGGCAAGAATACTGGAGCACATTGCTATTTTCCTACTCCAGGGGATCTTCTTGACCCAGGAATAGAGCCTGCATTTCTTATGTCTCCTGCATTGGCATGCGGATCCTTTATCACTGGAGTTACCCAGAGAGCCAAGTATTTTAATAACTCAATACCAATATATACACAGACATTTTTATTTATACTTTTAACTGGCTAAATAAGATACATTTGATATCATAGACTTTAGCATAGTGACCCTGAATTATCTCAAAATTTTAATTAGTGGGGTTGAATGAATTGGTTTCTATTACATAGGGGAAATATGACCAAGAAGAAAATAAACACATTTGAAATGAAAATAAAACAAATCAAAAAGGAATAAAGTCATATAAAATAGAAATTTTAAAAATTACCTATATGCTAAGCAGATAAAAACAACATGGCATACCTGACATTATTCAATATTATTCTGCATTGTTAAGAATTTACATGTCAAGCTATGTGAATAGAGAACTCTTCGTAAATCTAAGCATGATGACTTAACCATTTCTAAACCTTTTCACTTGCATGTTTTTGCTTGCAACTGTTGGTGGGGATTTAAAAGCAAAATAATATACAAAAAATCACTATATTTAAAAAGGAACATTGTGATCATTGCATTTTATTACCCTTAGACCCCATTTTCAAATTACAAATGCAAATAAACAATATAAACAAATGGAAAACAAGTTTCATTTACTTAGGCAAATTCAGCAGGATTCAAAGTAGGCTCACCAGACATATGACCTTGAAACAGAAGGTAGCAGCACACTCACCAATAATTATTCAGTTTTATGTAAAATTATACACAGTTGTAAAATATTATCTCTTTCTTTACATAAAATGTTGAGACTTAAGACCTGAAACTTTATTGGAAATAATTTTAATAATCATTTGAGAAAAAAGATAATTCTCAACCCATAACACACCATATTAATATCAATTGAATTCTTCTAAATTATATTTAAATAAATTAATGAAAATTAAGCTGGCAATGAATAGTAAGTATAATATCAAATATGAAACTTGCTGATAGCTAAATTGAGAATTGATTTTATCTCAATTATCTTTGCTAATGGAGGGGTGAAATGGTGTATCTAATGCAAAATAATGTATAATCCCAGAATTATCTCTACTTGGTTCACAGAGCCTTTTTTATTCTTATATGTCTATAGTTGAGTAGGATAGCCTTAGGCATGTAAAATAAATTAATGTATTCTAAGAAAATAAATTACTACAGAGCTGTGCAGACTCCTTTTCCTCCCCCTATTAAATGATTTTCTGTCTGCCATTTAGACATAAGTATTCATGCCTTTTCCTACTCAATCCCTTATCTATCTCTATCATCTCTTTCTAGGTACAAGCAAAGGGTTTTGAATTGAGGAGTCTTTTTTTTCCCCCAATGTTTCTCACTGTGGTAAATTCAAGTTGTAGGAAGGAAGGCCAAGGTTTTAACCCAAGGAAGGAGCCTCCATTATCTTGGAGGAGCTGAAGCATACATGCCAAGTAAATTAGGAGCAGATGAATACCTCAACCTGGATTTTAACATGTACTATAAGACATCATGATGAGGAGGGAAAAGTATTGGCCCTGGACTTTAAAAGACCTGAGTTTGAAACCCAGTTCTGTTACTCAATTGCTTTGTAATCTTAAGCAATTAATGTAAATACACTGAGCCATGTATTATTTACTTGAAAAATGAAGACAATATTCATAAACCTACTGTGAAGATTAAATGAAGTACATATAAAACACCCATGTCTGGTGCATAATAGAAACTTAATATATATTACAGGTTTTCCTCAACAGATAAGGTACCAAAGTTTACTTGAGTACATTAGCTTCAAGGCAATTATAAAATCCTTTCTTTTCTTTTATCTACATAGGACACATCTTTGATCAGGACATAGATCTGATTATATGGTAATGATTTTAGGCTCTGTCAATGTGTTTTAAAAAGCAGAGATATTACTTTGCACAAAGATCCATTAGTCAAAGTTATGGTTTTTCCAATAGTCACGTATGGATGGGAAAGTTGGACTATAAAGAAAGCTGAGCACTGAAGAATTGATGCTTTAAATTGTGGTGTTGGAAGACTCTTGAGAGTCCCTTGGACTGCAAGGAGATCAAACCAATCAATCCTAAAGGAAATCAGTCCTGAATATTCATTGGAAGGAATGATGCTGAAGCTGAAACTCCAATACTTTGGCCACCTGATGCAAAGAACTGACTCATTGGAAAAGACCCTGATGCTGGGCAAGATTCAAGGTAGGAGGAGAAGGGGACAACAGAGGATGAGATGGTTGGATGGCATCACCAACTCAATGGACATGAGTTTGAGTAAATTCTGGGAGTTGGTGATGGACAGGGAAGCCTGGCATGCTTCAGTCCACGGAGTCACAAAGAGTCAGACATGACTGAGTGACTGAACTAAACTGAACTGAATGTGTTTTAAATCAAGAAATAGATTATCATTTATTGAGCATCCATGACAATATATTTCAGGGGATAATATGTTATCCCTTCTATATTCATTTATATGTGAAGGGCTGCTTTCTTCTTGTATCAGAATTTGTTTATAAATATTTAAAGTCTAAAAAATTATCATCTAATCCCCAAAGACTCTTCCTAAATTTTCTATTTTAGCTAATGACATTATCATCCAACTGATAACATGAATCATCCTAGACTTCATCTTCTCACTCTCTATTTTGATCAAGTATCAACCGTAATTAATTCTAATTATGAAGCAACTCTGAATCTCTTTTTTACTCTACTGAATTTTCCTTAGTTCAGGTCCTCGGTATTTCTCCCTTCATTGCTACTTTCCTTCAACAGCAATTGTTTTTAGAGCATTTACTCATTTACTTATCAGTGGTCCTTTAACCTATAAGAGCTGGTTTTTTTTTTAATCTGAACAAAATCCTACATGAAATAGAACATGTAAAATTCTGAGACAGAAGTGGGAAACCTAGAAGTACTTCTGCAATTCTGTGTAAGCCAGTAAGGAAAGTGCTTGAAAGACACTTTGGAAAACTATTGCCAGGGACAATCCTAAACTGCTGAACATGATAGGTTCACAAACTTTTTTTCCCCCCACTTTAACTGTATTGTCTGTAAGTCTCTCATTTTAAATCTCTCCTTTGGTCTCTGCCACTTAATTGCTATTGCCCCTAGGATACTAGGCTTTTTCTCATCATTGTACATCTACATTCTACATTCAGAAGATGTTTTCCCTCCTATTATCCATCTGCTAAACATTCAGCCTATAAGGCATAGCTCAAATCTCTGTGAGCATTACCCAACTTAACAAATTGTTTTAGTTGCTACCATTCTGTGATATTATAGCACCTTATATATACTTGTATTGTAGTCTCTATCATACTTCAATGAAATTATTAGTTTACATGAACTTATGTGACAAGGACTGCTATTCATATAATTTTGCATCACCTAGGACCTAATACCCAAAACACAGTAGGTGTTTGTTTGTTTAATTTTTTGTATCATTGAAGGTATAAAGATAATATTATCATTAAATACATTTTCTTTCATATAGTAGCTTTAATGATTTTCAAAGCTTCAGTTACAGAAATAGCAAGCAAGTTTAAGTGTTTTGTGTGCTTTTCTTTTTTTAGAAAACAAAAAATGTTCAGTGCTAATTTGTAAGACTGGTATTTTTAGGGAAGTAGTGTTTACCACAGTGTTTGATGAAAAACAGTGAATCATTTAAGACAATGACTATTTCCACTTTCTTGTCTAATTGTAATGTGTTACCAGGGATGATACATATTATTTTTACATTTTATCCTAGAATATTAACATAGAAAAGATGTCCAGAACTTTTAAAAACAAAAAGAATATTATTGAGACATATCAATAAGCAGGTACAGTACATCCCGTCAGAGGTTTTGAGAAAATACTAGTTTGGCCAGTGACACCCTCCCCCAATCTCTGCCCTCAACATACAAAAACACACATACATACACACAATAAGGCCATGAAAGATATTTCCTACAAGGAAGTGACAATTAATTTTTAAGTCATGCCCATTTGATTTGCATCATTGGAGTAACAAAACTGTTTTCATGAATATTCAAAAATCCAATAATGTAACCTCTAGTAGAGCTTGAAAAACTCTGAAGGACAAGGCAGTTAGTTCAATATTAGTTTATTTCAAATGTTGGGCAATATGAAGAGACAAGGCTGATCATTGGATGGATTTTATTACCTGTTGGGGTGATAAGTCCTGGTGATAAAAGTCCTGGGATTGAATGGGGCAGAAGGCGAGCACTGTCTTGCAACACTCCCAAAGAACGCTTAGGAGGCCTGCCAGGCCTTGAACTGTTGGAGAAAAAGACAAAGATCAGGTTAAAATACACTCTTTGGAAATGCCATCACTTGCTACATTCACCTAAACCTTGTTTAATTGTCAAAAAATGATAGAATTTTATATTAAAGACTATTTTCATTTATTACTAAAAGATCAATACTTTTCTTTCTACTAAGCTTCCCAACATACTTATGGTTGTATGTGTGCTCAGTTCTGTCAAGACTCTCTGCAACCTCATGGACTGTAGCCCTCCAGGCTTCTCTGTCCATGGGATTTCCCAGGCAAGAATATTGGAGTGGGTTGCCATTTCCAATGCCAGGGAACCTTCTCAACCCAGGGATCAAACCCGCATTTCTTGTGTCTCCTGCACTGGCAAGCAGATTCTTTACAATATAGTTAAGGCAAGCTTTAAAACCATAAGAGATTAATTTCTAGCTTAGATCTATTTAGACACCAGCACTTTGCATTGCAGCTTACCTGTTGTGAGAAACCCAAAGTTACCTTCTGCTCTTAAAGCTACACTTCATCCCTGGTATTAATACATGCAACTGAGATACGGACTCACAGAATTAAGATGGTACAGAATGTGAAGTGATTAACTCTCTGCTCAGCATGCCAGAGGTGAGGGGTAGAAAGCTGAAATGTAGAATAAGACCTGATGTTTATTAACATTTCCACAGCTTCCACAGCCCACAAGGAATAAAGATCCCTTATCCTCAGTAGGTTTTTTTCCTACCTAGTATTTAAACCAAGCTGTATAACTGGCAGTGTACTCACTTGGAATGACTTTAGTATGGAAACCTACCACCTTTGTAATCGGTGTATTTTTTCACAGATTGCTTGGTATTTTTAAGGGAGTTGACGTTAAACTTAAAACACTAACCTATTATATTTGCATTCTTTACCCCGGTGTGAATAGTTCAGGAATTGCAGTTATAAATGCTAATCCATAAAATAATGAAATAGAAAGTCAGTATCAGGCTTCCATCTTGTACTCTAACACAGTCAGTGTACGCAATACATTATTTGGAAGCTGTCACTACAATAAGGAGACTTATAAGTCATTGAACATTAGGACTAAGTTATTCTCAAGTCATGAAATATATTTCAAATATTTTCAACATTTTTAATGCTGCCTAAAATATTGCTGCTGTTTCTTGGTAGAAATGTAGTTTATAAATCTGAATAATAGGGATTTTCATAAAATACTGTAAAATACTACATTAAATAACCCAAGCCACAAAAATTTATAAGGTTCTGATAGAGAACATTTCCAAAAAATGACTTTTGTTCACAAAGAAATTTAAGTTAAATCTCACTCTATCAACTTTGCAGTAATAAAGTGCTCCATCAATGTAAGACAAACTGCTTTTAAATGAAGACAACTTTTAACAACCTTGACCTTACACAGAGGCACTATTACTCAGTTCACTTTTCACTTACCATGCTGATGCTATTTCTTTTTATTATACATCAATATTGTATATCAATCTAGTATGAAATATTCATTTTTCTCATTTAATGTTTCAATTTTGTAAACTGAATCTCTTCTTCTTTCTACTCAAGTTTGGGTCATGATTTATTTTATTTAATTCAGTGTTGTTATTCTGTTTGTCCTTGCCCTGTTTATGGCTTCCTAACTCTTCCTAACTCTTCCTAATACTGGTAAGAAAGATATCCTATTTACTTTAAATGTCCTAAAGGATTTCAAGATCACTAAACAATATTAGTCAGGTTATATCCAGTCATTAGAAGAAGGCATGTTATTTTGTTGAGTAATCTTCAAGTCTGTACTTTCTTTTTCTTTTTTTTTTAAATTGGAATATAGTTTCGTTAGTTTCAACTGAACAGCAAAGTGAATCATCTCTACATATACACATCTCTACATACACCCTCTTTTTTGGATTTCCTTCCCATTTAGATCACCACCATTGAATAAAGTTTCCTGTGCTATTAAGTAGGTTCTCATTAGTTATCTGTTTTATACATAGTAGCGTACATATGTCAATCCCACTCTCCCAACTCATCCCACCCCGCCTTTCCTCCATTGGTATCCATGCATTTATTCTCTACATCTGTGTCTTTATATCTGCTTTTACAAATAGGTTCATCATTTTAAGGACACTCTACTCCTATATAGTCAGTCATTTTCTTCTGTTATAATATTTACTGTCTTTCAGGGAAATCCTTTATAACGTTTCAGTCTTATGTTAATAGTCACAGGGGAGACAACATCAGATCTGGCTATAGAGTCTCACACCACGTTTTACTGTGTTGGAAGGAAAATTTCAAAATTGTTTGCCTAGTTAAGCAATTAACTACAGAGAAGTCTATACTTTCTAAGTGCTTCTCTATGTCTTTCTATTTATCAGAATTCAAGCCTACTAACTTTATTAAAGCCCACCTGATAACTCTTTGTACTCACCCAGCATAAAAGTTTCAGTGCTGTCTTTATGCTTACAATCACTGAGCTTTATGCTTTCTTTCTGATGCTCTCTCTATGTCTAGGAGCCAGCTGTTGACAGTGTATTTTGGAATCTATGAGATTTAAACAGTTCTTTTCCAAATTTCTTGGTCAATCTCATGATTTGATGTAGCAATGACCTCATCGCTTATTCAAACATCCAATAAACAAACATCCACTAAGTGCCCATTCAGTTTGTGTCCGGCATCGAAACTAGGTATCAGGGTTACAGAGGTTAAAATGTAAGCTTGACAATGGCAATGGTTTTTGGTCTATTTGTTCAGTGATATATTGTGAGAAACTAGAATATAGTTTCTTCTGCTTTTGAAGAGCTTAAGGTACAGTGATAGAGATGTGTATTTGACCTGCTACTTAAAATTTATGATTAATTCTTTAGTGAGTATGATTGTGTGATGAATACTTCCAAACTTGATTAAACTTATCAGTGAACAAAATCATATCCAGATTCCTTTGTTTATATTAGTGGAAAGAAGACTTGTGCCCCCAGAGTAAATTAATTAGAATCAAGATTGTGAAGACGCTTTATAATCAATAGCATTCTAAAAGATAGATTTATTCTAACTTTTAGAACAAATAATCCTCAGTAGTAAAATATCCCTAGCACTAAAGTTCCTGCACTACTTTTCAAAGAACACAAGCCTTACAACATGAGAAAAGACTATGGAGGACACTGTAGAAAGTTGGAAAAGATTATTCTTGATAGATGATCTTGCCATACTTATCTTTAAGAGCTTTATTAGCATCAGGCAGATGTTTACATATAAATCAAGAAAAAATAAACATGTGGTGGTTTAACCAGAAAATTGTTATTCGGATGACAAATAGGTTGAAAGGTCCAGCACCCTGTTTCTGCTAAAATATTAATTGGATTACTAATTTCTGTAATGATTTATTTCACAGGGCACAAATAACCATGTAATTACTCTTTAACTGAATGATAATTGCTTGTTGGCAATTATTTGTTTTCAGTTTAATTACAAGGTTATTTGTACTCTGTAAAATAAAACAGGCCCTTTTTAAAGTTTCCACCCAAATGACTCAGTGGCTATGTCACCCAAGAACACTATTAACAAAAGTTTATGGACCTTGGCCAACAATCCCCCAAAGAGCAAAGCTCCTATTAAACAGCTCAGCTAAATCTTTGAGAGCATCATTTTTCTAAAATCAACATTTATAGGTGGTTTGGAGGGAAATTATACCAAAGAACCATGATTTTCTCTGGGTTCAGTTCATTCTGTAACACAATTTATCCTGTTATGTATTTTACCATTCATTCTGTAAACTTCTTCAGGAGAAATGAAATAGTAACGAAGCTTCCTGAGATTAAAGAATAAACCAAATTGAAATATGTATCAAGAGTATTTCATTTTTCTGCAGTTAAAGTGGATTACAAACTCTGTAGAGTTGACAGGTCCCTAAGAAAGAAATTCCATAGGTCTTCTGGTGTCAACAGTCTGTAAGATATCCATTCCAAGTTGTAGTAACATAACTGATACTTTGCTCATTAAGATTATTAAATTTCACTTGAAGTTGTTTTCATTTTGTATGATCAGCTATTTGTATATGAATCAAGGACTAAGAATTTAGAAAGGTAATTTTATTTCAAAGAAAAAATCTTGTTAATGAATTAATTAGTGATTTCATGAGCCTTCAATATATTTAATATAAACCATATAGTTAGCACATGATTTAGCAAGGAGTCATAAGATCATATCATCCTCTTCAATGAAAGTTTGGCTTACTACTCTTTAAAGAAACACTCATAACATTTTGGGACAAACTGAGAAAATTGCTGGTTATAGTGGCAGTTAAGTGTGGTATTAGCAGCAACTTGTAAAGATTGCTACAGTTGGATTCCCAAAGTGGGAGTTGTCAGCCATGACCTGGGATTCATTTTTCAGAGCCATCACTGATATTTAAAATCCCCTTGTATAGTCCTAAATGTGTCTTTTTTTTTTTTTTCAACTATGTTAGAAGCCAAGAAAGCCAAGGATGACATTAGCTTTGAAGGTGTTGTTTACCTGACTGTAAAGTGCTTTTTTTCAATATGCTTATTAAATTAAATAAGAATCTTTCTTTCAGAACAATAGGACTTTTAACTGCATCATGGATTAATAATAATCTATAAGGTCTCACGTGTATTACAACATTTCAAGGATGCCAACAGTAGTTAAACTCTACCTGACCTTTCAGTGTTGATGAGGAGAAACAAACTCTGATCTCACAGCAACCTAAATCCATCTTCTTTCAGTGTTGGCAAACTGATCACTTGTCTAACTATTGCATTGGATTGTATTCCCAACCAGATCAAAGGCAGCAGCAACCAATTCAGCACCCGGGAAAAAGCTATACATGAAAAATCGGTGGTTAACATTAATCATATATGAAACTGTTCAAGTTGATAACTGGAAACTGGTCACTATGGCAACTCTCATAAAATGGTGCTTATGTTAAACTGTGCATCAATCAGCTCTTGGTTTATGGGAATTTAAAGTGTGGCTCATCAAGTCTCCAGAAGATTTCAACACACACACAAAAAATACTAGAGTCAAGATCATATATATTCCATTACCATTTACTCCTTTTTTCATTTCTTATAAGCATAACCAAAACTTAAATTTGAATATATTAAAAGCATCAATACCATCATTCCATTAGAGTTAGTAAAGTTTAGGAAATTTTCTTTAACATAAGGGTGTTCATGGGACGAGGGAAAATACCCCTTGCTAGGGTCACATATTATATCAAGGATCATATAAAATAATTCATATTTAGCATTAATCTTATGATTGTGTGTATGCTCAGTCATGTCTGACTCTTTGTGACCCCAAGGACTACAGCCCATCAAGCTCCTCTCTCCAAGGAATTTTCCAGGCAAGAATACTGAAGTGTGTTGCCATTTTCCGTCCAGGGGAACTTCCTGAGCCAATCATTTTAAATAGGGATGTTTAACTCATTTGCTAATGCTAAATTTCTATTTTTCCTTCAATAAAAATAGAAATCTTATGTGACAGACAATTTTGGGGTTGACTACTCACTTGATTGTATAAATGTGAAGCTATTTTTATACTTCATTTGCTTGATCTGCTCCCTATTTAAATTAAATGTGCTCTAGGCCTGCTGTTAACACTTTTAAACACATTTACTTTTTGTCATAAACTGACTGAATTCTAATAAATGTCTTAGTGTAAATAACAAAGACTGTAAAACAGAAATGCTGGTATATGATGAATTCTTAGCAGCTTCTTTCCTTTCTGATTAACAGAACATTGATAACACTGATAGTATCACTGAATCTTAGTAAATTTTAGAGTAAACTAAATTAAATATTCCCCCTTCTAAAGTGTATCTTTTCACAGTCTGACACAATTTTGTTTGGTTTTAAGTTTATTTTTAATTGGAGAATGATTGCTTTACAATGATGTGTTGATTTCTGCCATGTATCAACATGAATCAGCCATAGGTATACATATGTCTCCCTCCCTCCAGAACCTCCCTCCCATGTCCCACACCATCCCACCTCTCTAGATTGTCACATGGCACCCATTGAGCTTCCTGCATCATACAGCAAATTCCCACTGGCTATGTGTTTTACAAATGGTAATGTATGTTTCTATGCTACCTTTCTATTCATCCCACCCTCTTCTTCTGCCGCTGTGTCCACAAGTCTGTTCTCTATGTCTGCGTCTCTATTACTGCCCTACAAATAGTTCATCAGTACCATTTTTCTGTATTCCATATGTATTTGTTAATATACAATATTTGTTTTTTTCATTTTCTGACATTTCACTCTAGAAAAGGCTCTAGGTTCATCCACCTCACTAGAACTGACTTGAATTCATTCTTTTTGTTGCTGAGAAATATTCTATTGTATATATGTACTATAACTCCTTCATCCCCTCATCTGTCAATGGAAATCTAGGTTGCTTCCATGTCCTAGCTATTGTAAAGAGTGCTGAAATGAACAATGGGGTACATGTGTCTTTTTCAATTATGGTTCCTCAGAGTATATGCCCAGTAGTGAGATTGCTGGGTCATATGCAAATTTTAGTCCTACCTTTTAAAGAAATTTCCATACTGTTCTCCATAGTGGCTGTTTCAATTTACATTACCATCACAGTGCAACAAGGTTTCCTTTTCTCCATATCCTCTCCAGCATTTATTGTTTGTAGATTTTCTGATGATGGCCATTCTAATCAGTGTGGGGTGATACATCATTCTAGTTTTGATTTGCATATGCAGAGTACATCATGAGAAACGCCGGACTGGAAGAAGCACAAGCTGGAATCAAGATTGCCAGGAGAAATATCAATAACCTCAGATACGCAAATGACACCACCCTTATGGCAGAAAGCGAAGAGGAACTAAAAAGCCTCTTGATGAAAGTGAAAGTGGAGAGGGAAAAAGTTGGCTTAAAGCTCAACATTCAGAAAACGAAGATCATGGCATCTGGTCCCATCACTTCATGGGAAATAGATGGGGAAACAGTGGAAACAGTGTCAGACTTTATTTTTTGGGGCTCCAAAATCACTGTAGATGGTGACTGCAGCCATGAAATTAAAAGACGCTTACTCCTTGGAAGGAAAGTTATGACCAATCTAGACAGCATATTGAAAAGCAGAGACATTACTTTGACAACAAAGGTCCGTCTAGTCAAGGCTATGGTTTTTCCTGTGGTAATGTATGGATGTGAGAGTTGGAGTATGAAGAAGGCTGAGCACTGAAGAATTGATGCTTTTGAAGTGTGGTGTTGGAGAAGACTCTTGCGAGTCCCCTGGACTGCAAGGAGATCCAGCCAGTCCATTCTGAAGGAGATCAGCCCTGGGATTTCTTTGGAAGGAATGATACTGAAGCTGAAACTCCAGTACTTTGGCCACCTCATGCAGAGTTGACTCACTGGAAAAGACTCTGATGCTGGGAGGGATTGGGGGCAGGAGGAGAAGGGAACGACAGAGGATGAGATGGCTGGATGGCATCACTGACTCGATGGACGTGAGTCTCACTGAACTCCGGGAGTTGGTGATGGACAGGGAGGCCTGGCGTGCTGCAATTCATGGGGTCGCAAAGAGTTGGACACGACTGAGCGACTGAACTGAATTGAACTGAATAATGAACAATGTTGAATATTTCTTCATATGTTTATTAGCCATCTGTATGTCTTCTTTCAGAGAAGGCAATGTCAACCCACTCCAGTACTCTTGCCTGGCAAATCCGATGGATGGAGGAGCCTGGTAGGCTACAGTCCATGGGGTTGTGGAGAGTCAGACACGACTGAGCAACTTCACTTTCACTTTTCACTTTCCTGCACTGAAGGAAATGGCAACCCACTCCAGTATGCGTTGGAGAAATATCTATTTAGGTCTTCTGTCCATTTTTTGATTGGGTTGTTTGTTTTTCTAATATTGAGGTCCATGTGCTGTTTATATATTTTGGAGATTAATCCTTTGTCAGTTGCTTCACTTACAATTAATTTTTCCCTATTCTGAGTGTTGTCTTTTCATCTTATTTTTGGTTTCCTTTGCTGTTCAAAGGCTTTTAAATTTAATTAGGTCCCATTTATTTATTTTTGTTTTTATTTCCATTACTCTAGGAGGTGGGTCATAGAGGATCTTGCTATGATTTATGTCAAAGAATGATGTGCCTATGTTTTCCTCCAAGAATTTTATAGTCTCTGGCCTTACATTTAGGTTTTTAATCCATTTTGAGTTTACCTTTGTATATGGTGTTAGGAAGTGTTCTAATTTCATTCTTTTACATGTAGCAGTTTGCAGATGATATGATACTATATAGAGAAAGTACTAAAGATACTAACAAAAAAATACTAGAGCTAATCACTGAATATAGTAAAGTTGCAGGATACAAAATCAATACACAGAAATCACTTGCATTCCTATACACTAAAAATGAAAAATCAGAAAGAGAAATTAAGGAATCAATCCCATTCACCTTTGCAACAAAAAGAATAAAATACCCAGGAATAAATCTACCTAAGGAGACAAAAGAGCTGTATATATAAAACTATAAGACACTAATGTAAGAAGCAAAGATGACATAAACAGATGGAGAGATATATCATGTTCTTTAATTGGAAGAATCAACATTGTGAAAATGACTATATTACCCAAACCAAAATACAGATTCAGTGCAGCTCTTATCAAATTACCAATGGCATTTTCCACAGAACTAGAATAAAAAAAAAAAAAATCCACAATTCATATGGAAACACAAAATACCCTGAATAGCCAAAGCAATCTTAAGAAAGAATGGAGCTAAAGGAACCACTCTTCCTGACTTCAGGCTATACTACAAAGCTATAGTCATGAGACAGTATGGTGGTGGTGGTGTTCAGTTGCCCAGTAATGTCTGAGTCTTTGCAACCCTGTGGACTGCAGCATGCAGGTCTCCTTGTCCCTCACCCCCCCACCCCGCAGTTTATCCAAGTTCATTTTCATTGCACTGATGATGCCATCCAGACATGCCAACCTCTGACATCCTCTTCTCCTGCCCTTAATCTTTCTCAGTATCAGGAGTTTTTCCAATGAGTCATCTGTTCTCATCAGAAAACTAAAATATTGGAGCTTCAGCTTCAGCATCAGTCCTTCCAGTGAATATTCAAGGTTGATCTCCAATAAGATTGAGTAGTTTGACTTCCTTGCTGCCCAAGGGACTTTCAGAAGTTTTCTCCAGCACAAAAACAGAAATATAGACCAATGGAATAAGAAAGAAAGCCCATAGATAAACCCACACACCTATGGACACTTTATCTTTGACAAAGGAGGCAAGAATATACAATGGAGAAAAGACAGTCTCTTCAATAAATGGTGCTGGAAAAGCTGGAGAGCATTGTATTAAAAAAATTAAATTAGTACACTTCCTAACACAATTTAATATAGGCTTTCTTGAACTCAAAGAATGTGTCACTGTTCAAAAGTTTGATGAAGAGAATGGTAAGTTAATACTCACATTTGGATACATTCCACTGGCAGCACAAATTCAGAATTTGCCTCCTCAAATCCCACTCCCTTGTTTTATCAATAACATAAGCATGCTTTTGGTTGCCAGAATTATAAAGTTGAGGGTAATTTTGATTCTCCCTCCACTTCTCCCTTCATTTTCAGTCTCCTATATTTTTATTCCATTGTAATATGTGTTGCAAATTTCCATCTCTATCCATTCCTGTTTTTAACACCCTACTTCAGGCCCTTATCACTTCATGCCCAGGTTATGTTCAACAGGTTCTCAGCTCCAATCTATTCTACATAAACTGTACTCTGAATATTGGTGAAACATCCCTTTCATCATGTCATCTTTTGCTCTTCAATACTTCCTGATTGCAAAGAAAATAAAATCTAAATACTGTAGTCTCTCAATCTGCCCCAATATACATTTATTCCTTTTTATTGAAGTACTTATTAAATGAATGTTTTACTCCAGCTAGCTGGATGAGTAGATTCACTATGTGCTAAGTATAGTACTTGATCTTAGAATCCTTCCATTAGGAAACATCTTCAAAGTATTAGGATTCCTGGGGACAAATTTTATTAAGCTCCACTGTCTTGGGAAGATTTCATTATAATCTGCTGCAAATACTGCTGTTTTTCTGAAAGACTACTGTCTTTTACTTTGTGTCATCATACAGGCTATCTTTAATGATGATCACAATGGGAACATTAGCACCAGCATTAAGTGTGTGTGTTCAGTTCTGCTCAGTGCAGTCGCTCAGTCATGTCCGAATCTTTGTGACCCCATGAATTGCAGCAAGCCAGGCCTCCACGTCCATCCCCAACTCCCGGAGTTCACACAGACTCATGTCCATTGAGTCGGTGATGCCATCCAGCCATCTCATCCTCTGTCGTCCCCTTCTCCTCCTGCCCCCAATCCCTCCCAGCATCAGAGTCTTTCCCAATGAGTCAACTCTTTGCATGAGGTAGCCAAAGTACTGGAGTTTCAGGTTTAGCATCATTCCTTCCAAAGAAATCCAAAGTCTTATCTCCTTCAGAATTGACTGGTTGGATCTCCTTGCAGTCCAAAGGACTTTCAAGACTCTTCTCCAACGCCACAGTTCAAAAGCATCAATTCTTCAGTGCTCAGCTTTCTTCACAGTTCAACTCTCACATCCATACCTGACCACTGGAAAAACCATAGCCTTGGCTAGACAGACCTTTGTTGGCAAAGTAATGTCTCTGATTTTCAATATGATATCTAGGTTGGTCATAACTTTTCTTCCAAGGAGTAAGTGTCTTTTAATTCCATGGCTGCAGTCACCATCTGCAGTGATTTTGGAGCCCAGAAAAATAAAGTCTGACACTGTTTCCACTGTTTCCCCATCTATTTCCCATAAAGTGATGGGACCAGATGCCATGGTCTTCGTTTTCTGAATGTTGAGCTTTAAGCCAACTTTTTCACTCTCCTCTTTCACTTTCATCAAGTGGCTTTTTAGTTCCTCTTCACTTTCTGCCATAAGGGTGGTGTCATCTGCATATCTCAGGTTAATGATATTTCTCCCAGCAATCTTGATTCCAGCTTGTGCTTCTTCGAGCCCAGCGTTTCTCATGATGTACTCTGCATATAAGTTAAATAAGCAGGGTGACAATATACAACCTTGACATACTCCTTTTCCTATTTGGAAACAGTCTGTTGTTCCATGTCCAGTTCTAACTGTTGCTTCCTGACCTGCATATAGGTGTCTCAAGAGGCAGGTCAGGTGGTCTGGTATTCCTATCTCTTGAAGAATTTTCCACAGTTTATTGTGATCCACACAGTCAAAGGCTTTGGCATAGTCAATAAAGCAGACATAGATGTTTTTTTCTGAAACTCTCTTGCTTTTTCCATGATCCAGCGGATGTTGGCAATTTGATCTTTGGTTCCTCTGCCACTTCTAAAACCAGCTTGAACATCTGGAAGTTCACAGTTCACGTATTGCTGAAGCCTGGCTTGGAGAATTTTGAGCATTACTTTACTAGTGTGTGAGATGAGTGCAATTGTGTGGTAGTTTGAGCATTCTTTGGCATTGCCTTTCTTTGGGATTGGGATGAAAACTGACCTTTTCCAGTCCTGTGGCCACTGCTGAGTTTTCCAAATTTGCTGGCATATTGAGTGCAGCACTTTCACAGCATCATCTTTCAGGATTTGAAATAGCTCCACTGGAATTCCATCACCTCCAGGAGTTTTATTTGTAGTGATGCTTTCTAAGGCCCACTTGACTTCACATTCCAGGATGTCTAGCTCTAGGTCAGTGATCACACCATCGTGATTATTTGGATCGTGAAGATCTTTTTTGTACAGTTCTTCTGTGTATTCTTGCCACCTCTTCTTAATATCTTCTGCTTCTGTTAGGTCTATACCATTTCTGTCCTTTATCGAGCCCATCTTTGCATGAAATGTTCCCTTGGTATCTCTAATTTTCTTGAAGAGATCTCTAGTCTTTCCCATTCTGTTGTTTTCCTCTATTTCTTTGTATTATTCACTGAGGAAGGCTTTTTTTTTTTTAATCTCTTCTTGCTATTCTTTGGAACTTGGCATTCTGATGCTTATATATTTCCTTTTCTCCTTTGCTTTTTGCTTTTCTTCTTTTCACAGCTATTTGTAAGGTCTCCCCAGACAGCCATTTTGCTTTTTTGCGTTTCTTTTCCATGGGGATGGTCTTGATCCCTGTCTCCTGTACAATGTCATGAACCTCATTCCATAGTTCATCAGGCACTCTATCTATCAGATCTAGTCCCTTAAGTCTATTTCTCACTTCCACTGTATAATCATAAGGGATTTGATTTAGGTCATAACTGAATGGTCTAGTGGTTTTCCCCACTTTCTTCAATTTAAGTCTGAATTTGGCAATAATGAGCTCATGATCTGAGCCACAGTCAGCTCCTGGTCTTGTTTTTGTTGACTGTATAGAGCTTCTCCATCTTCGGCTGCAAATAATATAATCAATCTGATTTCAGTGTTGACCATCTGGTGATGTCCATGTGTAGAGTCTTCTCTTGTGTTGTTGGAAGAGGGTGTTTGCTATGACCAGTGCGTTCTCTTGGCAAAACTCTATTAGCCTTTGCCCTCCTTCATTCCATATTCCAAGGCCAAATTTGCCTGTTACTCCAGGTGTTTCTTGACTTCCTACTTTGTGTGTTCCTACTTTTTGTGTGTGTTACAGCTAGCCAAAATAATATTTTTCATGTCTGGCAAGAGAAATCAAATTGGTAACTATTAGTATGTGCATAATCCCATGATGATTTCAAGAATTTACATTTCATGTTTGTCAATCAGAAAATTCATAAATATGCTGTTAATATCACAATTCTGAAGAGATTAGTAATAAAATTTTTAGGAAGCTGATCACTAGTAACATCAATCTATAATTAGGAATAGCACTCAGAAGCATACATTCAAATGATAAATACAGAAGCCAACTTTCTTTCTGATTTAAAATCTTCTTAAAATTTTGCTCATCGTGGATAAATATTAGCAACCAGTATTAAAATAAAGCTACTTTAAACAGTCTTAGATATTCAGTGTGGTGCAGTGGAAAGCACTAAGACTTAAACCTGAGATTGGTAGGCAGAATTCCAAAATTCTCCTCCATCCCAAGATTTCCAGTTCTAATTGCTAAAACTATGAAAGTAATGAGATATTACGTTATGTTACATGGCAAAGGGGATTTTCCATATGTGATTAAAGTAACTAATCAGATGACTCTGAATTAATAGGAAAGAAGATCATGGCTCAGATGGTAAAATGTCTGCCTACAATGCAGGAGGCTTGGGTTTGATCCCTGGGTCAGGAGGATCCCCTGGAGAAGGAAATGTCAACCCACTCCAGTACTCTTGCCTGGAAAATCCCATGGACAGAGGATCCTTGCAGGCTACAGTTCATGGGGTCCCAAAGAGTCGGACATGACTGAGAGACTTCACTTTCACTTTCAAGATTATCTAGGTGAACCCAATATAATTGCATGAACCTTTTAAAAACAAAGAAAATCACAGAACATATCATTACTGGTTTGAAAATGGCGAGGGCTGTGTCAAGGAATGTGGGTAGCTTCTAGAAGCCAAGAGCAACCCTGGACTGACACCCAGCTAGGAAATAGATACACAAGTCTTACAATTGAAATGAACTAGGTTCTATCAACAAGGTCAATGAGCCCATGAGCACATTCTACCCCAGAGCTTCCAGATAAGAGCCCACCCTGAACAGCACCTCAATTTCAGCCTTGTAAGACTGTGAATACAGTCAAGTTTCTCCAGACTCCTGACAAATAGAACTGTGAGTCAACAAATGGTGTTGCTTTAAGTTCCTAAATTTGAGGCAATTGCTTGCACAACAGAAAACTAATATACTAGTTTTGACATTATTGAGCTGTGTGCCCTCTGGTAAATTACATGACTATTCTAAATGTGTTATTTCTTTTTTTTTTTTTCAATAATGACAAACTTTTATTAAAAATATTAAAAGCGAACCAATACCATCCCAAATAATAAACATTGTGTTTTGCACCATTTTCTGTACATTTTGAAAACTGTAGTCACACAAAACTTTTTTCTTCTTTTACTTCTTTTTCTTCTCTTATTCTTTCTCTATTTTATTTTTTTAAATTTTATTTAATTTTTAAACTTTACATATTGTATTAGTTTTGCCAAATATCAAAATGAATCCAGCACAGGTATACATGTGTTCCCCATCCTGAACCCTCCTCCCTCCTCCCTCCCCATACCATCCCTCTGGGTGGTCCCAGTGCACCAGCCCCAAGCATCCAGCATCGTGCATTGAACCTGGACTGGCATCTCGTTTCATACATGACATTTCACATGTTTCAATGCCATTCTCCCAAATCTTCCTACCCTCTCCCTCTCCCACAGAGTCCATAAGCCTGTTCTATACATCAGTGTCTCTTTTGCTGTCTCGTATACAGGGTTATCGTTACCATCTTTCTAAATTCCATATATATGCGTTAGTATACTGTATTGGTGTTTGTCCTTCTGGCTTACTTCACTCTGTATAATAGGCTCCAGTTTCATCCACCTCATTAGAACTGATTCAAATGTATTCGTTTTAATGGCTGAGTAATACTCCATTGTGTATATGTACCACAGCTTTCTTATCCATTCATCTGCTGATGGGTGTTATTTCTTTTGACAGTTGGAAATGTAAACTAAATAATCCATGAGTCTGATCACTAGAACCATGTTACATTTCTGGTCAAAAGCAGATAATTCATTAAATTCTAAGTGTATGTAGTTCTCTATCTTCTCATACATCTATTTTAGTTCATATTTTAAGTAAAGCTGCTGGGTTGCTTATATGTAAAATTACTCCGAAAATGGGAAAAATGTGTACAAAAAACAATAGCATTGTCTTCACCTTATTGTTGTGTGCAGAAAATTCATCAATATATATGAACACCAGTTTAAAGGCTAAAAGTTCTATATGGCTTAAAAGAAGGAAATTATGACACATGCAACAACATGGATGAAACTTGAGGACATTATGCTAAGTGAAATAAGGAAGTCACAAAAATACAAATGCTATGATTCCAGTTATATACAAGGTATTTAGAATAACTGGGGCTTCCCTGGTACTCAGGGGTAAAGAATCCACCTGCAATGCAGGAGACTTGGGTTTGATCCCTGAGTCAGGATTCTCCCTGCCCCACCCCCCACCCCCACTGCCCAGAGAAGGAAATGACAACCTACCCCAGTCTTCTTGCCTGGGAAAATTTCATGGACAGACAAGCCTGGCAGGCCACAGTCCATGGGGTCACAAAAGAGAGGGACATGACTTTAGTGATTAAACAACAACATCTAGAAGAATTAAATACTCATGGAAGCAAAAAGCAGAAGTATGTTTTCCAGGCTCTGGGAAGCAGGGGAAATGAGAGTTGTTGTCCAATGGGCATAGAATTTCAGTTTTGCTAGATCAAAAAGTTCAGGATTGACACACACACACTAAGAACTCATCTCAGTATTCTGTAAACCTAACCCTAACCCTATCTCTGTAATGGCCTATATAGTAAAAAGTGGAAATGTTAGTTGCTCAGTCGTGCCTGACTCTTTGCGACCCCATGGACTATAGTCCACCAGGTTTCTCTGTTTATGTGGAGAAAGAATCTTAAAAAAAAAAAAGAGAGAGAGAGAGAGAGAGAGAGAGGGTGGATATATGTATAATAGATTAACTTTGCTGCAAACCCAAAAATAACACAACATTGTAAATGAACTATACCTAAATAAAAATTATAAAAAATAGGAAAACAATTTTAAGAAGCTGAGATCTGTTTCACAACTATGTGATTATAGTTAAAATTCCTGATAG
This sequence comes from Bos grunniens, assembly GCF_055505025.1. Taxonomy (NCBI): domain Eukaryota; kingdom Metazoa; phylum Chordata; class Mammalia; order Artiodactyla; family Bovidae; genus Bos; species Bos grunniens. The sequence continues at coordinate 77,525,418 of NC_141194.1, read as the reverse complement.
TTTGTTGGTTGGTTAGTCGCTGTCATGTGAGACTCTTTTGTGACCCCACAAACTGTAGCCCACCAGGCTCCTCTGTCCATGGGATTTCCAAGGCAAGAATACAGGAGTGGGTTGCCATTTCCTTCTCCAGAAGATATTCTCAACCCAGGGATTGAACCCAAATCTCCTGCATTGGCAGGCAGATTCTTTACCACTGAGCCACCAGGAAAGCCTTAACATTATTGAACTGTACATTTAAAATGGTATACAGGATAAACTGCATATTACACATATTTTACAAAAAAATCTTAAATAAATAAAATGGTTAAGATAATATACTTTATGATATACTTTGTTATACATATTTTACCACAATTTTTAGAAGTGCTATATAAATGAAACAGTAATATTACTATGTGAGTGAAAGTTGCTCAGTTGTGCCCGACTCTTTGCAACCCCATGAACTACATAGCCCATGGAATTCTCCAGGCCAGAATATTGGAGTGGGTAGTCTCTCTCTTCTCCAGGGGATCTTCCCAACCCAGGGATAAAACCCAGGTCTCCCACATTACAAGTGAATTCTTTACCAGCTGAGCCACAAGGGAAGCCCAAGAATACTGGAGTGAGTAGCCTATCCCTTCTCCAGCAATCTTCTGTTTACAGTTAAAATCTCCAATGAAATCATTTTGAATACCAGAGATGTCTAGCCAGAGAGATATATCCTGCATTACATATTAGAAAAGTAGTCTCATCTGAATGCTAGTACTGAAAGAATTACCAACTCGCTCAACTATCTCCTACTACATACTTAATTTACATCCTGAGATATCCTTACTTGTAAGGCAAAATTCAAGAGTTCAACATTTACATTTTAATTTCATAACTCTGATTTTTCTTAATGTAACTATACAGATTTCTTCCTCATTTTCCTACCCCATTCCTTACTTTGACAGGAAAACTTTTAAGGCATTCCTCCCCCTCAAAACTTTTCCCCTCCATCACTTTCCTGCTTTGAAATTAAAATTGTCATCAATGAGAGAATAGGTCATAGCAGTTGACTAGGAAATAAAGAACTAAATTTTAATTTACTCTGTCACTGATTGTGACATAATCATGGATAAGTTACTAAATTTTAGTAAATAGGCATGAAGATCTTCAAGGTTACCATGGCAGTCAACGTTAATTTATAAGGTTCCCTGCCCACATCATTTTCATTTTCAAGTCAGGTAAATTTGGGCTTCCCTGGTGGCTCAGATAGTAAAGAATCTGCCTACAATGCAGGAGACCTGGGTTCATTCCCGGGGTCAGGAAAATCCCCTGGAGAAAGAGGGAATGGCAACCCACTCTAGTATTCTTACCTGGAGAATTCCATGGACAGAGGAGCCTGGCAGGCTACAGTCTATGAGGTTGCAGTCAGACATGGATGACAGTCTAACACTTGAGCTTTCAAATTTGGGTAGATTTAGCCATCACAAATAAATCTTGACACAGTGCAGCCTGGATACAGATTAACACATTTTTCTAAAAAGACATTTTTCTTCCTAAGTCAAGATTCCCATGAAGCAACACAATTCAATAGGCCAGCAAGAAACTGAACCCAGAAACTGGATTTATCTTTGCCATTGATTCAGATTGTGACCCTGAGAAGCAACTCCCCCATACTTCAGTTTCATCATCTGCTAAATAAATAAATAAATAAATCAAAATTATTTGATTCAAGGAATTATGAAGAATTGGAATCTCCCCTAAGTTCCTCCACAATAAAAGAATGTGCAAGAAGAAAAACAGCTAATGTGTGAGCACATTTGAGCAGAGTTTTCTGATTTAAATAGATTCTTACTTTATTATAATAGTTGTGTTGTGCACATATACCACTTAAAATGACAAAATTTTTCCCAATATAGGGAGGGAAAGGGTGTAAAAATAAATTAGAAAACTTTTCAGTTTACGTGAGGGAACTGTGATTATAAATGAGAAATGAGAGTATGCATTTATTTGGTGTGGTTTTGCTTTTGTTTTTTGTTTCATATCATTACCTAGACCATTATTCTTGGTGGTGCTGATGGTTTAGTCACTAAGTTGTGTCTGATGCTTGCAACCCCTTGCACTGTAGCCCACCAGGATCTTCTGTCCATGGGATTCTCCAGGCAAGAATTCTGGAGTGGTTGCCATTTCCTTCTCCAGGGGATCTTCCTGACCCAGGAATCAAACCCGTGTCTCCTGTATTTGGGCAGATTCTTTACTGACTGAGCTAAGAGGGAAGCCCTAATCATTACTCTTATATTAATATTATTTGTGACAGAATCTCACAGTTTATATATTCACTGTCTTTGAACTTTCTCTTTCTGGAGGTTATTTGTTTTTTGCTTTGAAAGTGAAACGGAAAGTCACTCAGTCCTCTCTGACTCTTTGCGACTCCATGGACTATACAGTCCATGGAATTCTCCAGGCCAGAATACTGGAGTGGGTAGCCTTTCCCTTCTCCAAGGGATCTTCCCAACTCAGAGAATGCTATTTTCCGGCACAGCAGGGTAGACAATAACACACATGCAGTTAAATAACATTCCCTCTTAAGGCAGAAGAATATAGATAGAAATAAACTTTTATATATTAAAATTAAAAGTATTTCATCAATGATAATTTTCCCAAGACAAATTCAACTAACTTGTTTCTAAAACATAATTGCCAAATATAATTCAAAACCTGCTCTAAGCAGTAAAAACCTGTTGTTTCTACTTTTTGAGAAGAAAAAAATTACATTTATCAAGGTCAGAACCACAGAAGATTTAAAATTCTTAAACAGTTCTGGCAATTTAACCCCATCAGTGGGGTATACTGAGAGCAATGTTAGTATCCACCTCATGAAAGAGCTGGTGATGATCTCACTCTAACCCTCTTTCCATTTTCAGAATAGCAGGGCATTTTCTGCACATGTACAACACTTTAATATTCCCAGGCATCACATGAATGTAAATTAAATTTATCTCAGTACCATGGAAAAGTTAGCATCTTGTCCCAACCTGTCTGTTGGAAAAAAAAAAAATTAGGTGTAAATAATAGACTATAGCTACTTGTCTAACTCTAAATTTCTTGTCGATAGGGACTATCCCTTACTGAACATGTAGTGCTTGATTGTGCCTAACAAAATCCTTGGTACAAAGTAAACATCATGTAGGAAGGAAGGAAGGGATGGAGGGAGAATTATTTTTCATGTTTTATCAGGATGCTTTGTATTGTGCTATGTAAGCACTTTTATGAGATTTGTTTGGAGTTTTGGAGGTACAAGCAAGAGCCAAATACATTGATTTTCTCCTGAACTCTCCCAGAACTGGTTTAAAATACCAAAATTAACAGGTGGCAGGATTATCAATTAGTGGACCAAGAGATAATTACACTGAATATTTTTGCAATCTAAACTTTTGAAAGAAAACCTTTTTTGAAAATTTGCAGAATACAAAAACCGAAAAGTATTTTTCCTTTAGTTTTCATGTAATATTTAAATAAAGGGATTGATTCTATTTCAAATGCACTTGGTTAGAAAAGCCATCTACAAGTTTAGTTTGAAAACTGGGGAAGCAATGCCAGTGAAGCAACACAGTTTCTATTTAATTCTCAATTTACATTAAGCCACAGGAAAATTAATAATTCCAATTAAACTTCAAAGTAACAGTGAGGAAGGAAGGGGTTTTGCATTCTCCTAAACCCTTGCTGAGGGCTTCCCTGGTAGCTCAACTGGTAAAGAATCCACCTGCAATGCAGGAGACCCCAGTTTCATTCCTGAGTTGGGAAGATTCCCTGGAGAAAGGACAGGCTACCCACTCCAGTATTTTGGGGCTTCCCTGGTGGTTCATTTGGTAATGAATCTACCCGCAATTCACAAGACCTGTGTTCAGTCCCTGGGTTGGGAAGATCCCCTGGAAGAGGGCATAGCAATCCACTCCAGTATTCTTACCTGGAGAATCCCCATTGTCAGAGGAGCCTGGTGGGCTACAGTCCATGGGATTGTAAAGAGTTAGACACGACTGAGTGCCTAATCACAAACTCTTGCTGAGAAGTTATTGTGTACTTTATCTCCCTGTCTTCCAGAAAGTTACTGGTTGTGTTTAAGTAGTCATTTACCCTTTAGATATAACATATTATGAGATGCTGTTCAATGACTATTAGCAGCTAAAAAGTACAAACTCTCTGTAAAGCTTCCTTTAAATTCTTGCATTTAGAGGAGCATTTCACAAACCCATCTTCACAACCATACACATTATCATTTACACATTAACTACAACAGTGCTTCACCTTAGGTCTGTTGCCAAGCATAATCATTTTAAATCTTTTAATCCTTTCTTAAAAGGATAATTATAAATGTGAAAAAAGCAGCAAAGGAAAGATGTTAAGAAAGTGTTTAGAATAATCTCTTCCATTTGAATACAGGAAAGCTGATAAAATAAAGAATTAGGAGGTGAAAAAATTCACCAAATGAATTTTTTGGTGAGAGGTAACATGTCAAATGCAAGGCATCATATATTAAACTGAAGGTGTGATAAATCTAATTGTCCCAAGCACACCCAACCTGCCTTTGTGCTGGAAGGACAGGAAAGCTCACAAACATTGTTCATTGGAATCTACTGGTAAAAAACCAGCAATAAAATATACATGCAAAAGGATACTTACTGCTTGTACTTCCATGAGTTGGGGCTGTCCAACAACTTAGCAACTATATTTCCCTAAAGATAAATAGCATGTTTATTTAAATGGTCTTTTGTTATAATCTGAATGCATATAGTCTAATCTTGAAGTCACTTCCTTTACACTACAGGTGCTTCCCTTTAGCTAATTAAGCATAACATTGTGCAATTCTCAGTGTTCTAAAATTGGTGGTTAATCACCTCTGACTAAGAGTACTACAGAAGGTCTAAGCAAGTTGTGTTCCAGATAAATTGCAATGAATTGCATTTACCATCCGTCCTTTAAAGCACTACACTGGAAGTTCATAGCTTAGTTTTCAAGATTTCTACTTTAAATGGCATTGTTTTCATTTTTACAACTCCATTCCTTGAAGGAGTGAACAGTAGTGTGGGATATGAATAAAGGATGTTCTTAGAGGAACGTGAGTCAAAAACATGGGGATTTTGCTCAAATATTCCTACTTGTAGAGTTGGGAAATTCTTTGTTTTTTTGTTTGTTTGTTTGTTTTGTTTTGTTTTTTAACCAGGAAATGTCCTGATTAATGTTAAGGTTTACATCCTCCTATGAGCCAGCATCTATTACTCAAAGTAATATTTTTAATATATACAAGAATTAGTAATACATTACCAAAGTGATGGATATTGTGTTTAAATAGAATATAGACAAAATCATGAAATTCACAAGTCAAATGTATGTATCTGTGTGTATGTATGTACACTAAACTGAAACTCAGAACACAAGTGAGGAAAAAAAGACCTTGACTCTGATCCCCAGTCTGTCATTTGTGCTCTCAAAGCATTGGTATGCTAAAACCAACTTTTACCAGCTTTCAAGTGCCAGTTGCATCAACTCCTAACTTTACATTGAGGATATCATGTTGGTAGCTTGAAATAGGCTGTGATGGGAGTGTTAACACCACAGAAGTCAGCAAACACTACAAATCAGGGCTCCATTCCCACCCTAACCTCTACCCAGTTATTAAACATTTACTAGCACATAACTGTCTGAAAGGAAAGCATGGTGGTCATGTCTTCTAAACCAAGTAATTGTTTATTTGACCAGGTAATTTTCATATTTTATATAACTGAAGATAAAACTATTCTACCTACAATGAAATATCATGAAGAAATACAATGTAAATTGTCTGATTTTAGTAAAACTTAACTGTGAGTAACATATTCATATACGAAAAGATATGGAAAGCTGTTTTCCTAAATATTTAGCAGTAGTGAAAATAAGCATATTTAGAAGCATGAGAGTGTTACAACAAACTTGGAACCACCATTATAATCTCCACAATCTTGGGAGAGCCACTTGTACATTATTCCTCTATATTTGTAAGCTGAATATACCAGCTTAAATAACTTCTTCTGTTCCTTCTATTTAACACTATAAGGATCTTTGTGATAATACCAAGAAGCCTTCATTTGCCTCCATACAGATAATTTTTCCTGTCTTTTTATGGGGAAAATAGCAGTCAGGGTGGCTTATGGAGACTTTGATAGCAACTCCCACCCTTTGGAGTATCAGGGGCTTTTTTGTTTGATCTTCCTACATTTTCAATAATTCATCTTTTTTGTATATTAACTATCCACAAAGGTAGATGGGTAGCACACTAAACCAACTGCATTCTGCTCAATAATGTCCTTACTTACAGTAAACATTAACTTTTTCAAATTCAAACTTGTTTTTTATAATCTGAGTAGGATATTTCAAAAGAAATAAGCTGCCTATGTATACACTCGTAGTTAATAAATAAGCTGCCTATGTATACACTCTAGTTAATGTTATTAGATTAAATTTTAGATATGATGCAAACATTCAGAGTACTGATCATTTTTTAAAGTTAATATATGTCAACAGAATACATCATGTGAAATGCTGGGCTGGATGATGAAGTGGAAATGCTAGCATTTCCAAAACATTTAATGCTAATGTTCCTGGAATCAAGATTGCCAGGAGAAGTATCAATAACCTCAGATACACAGATGATACCACCCTTATGTCAGAGAGTGAAGAGGAACTGAAGAGCCTCTTAATGAAAGTGAAAGAGGAGAGTGCAAAAGCTGGCTTAAAGCTCAACATTCAAAAAACTAAGATCATGACATCCAGTTCCATCACTTCATGGCAAACAGCTAGGGAAACAATGGAAACAGTGACAGACTTTATTTTCTTGGGCTCCAAAGTCATTGCAGATGGTGACTGCAGCCATGAAATAAAAAGATGCTTGCTCCTTGGAAGAAAAGTTATGACCAACCTAGACAGCATGTTTAAAACCACAGACATCACTTTGCCGACAAAGGTCCATCTAGTCAAAGCTATGGTTTTTCTAGTCGTCATGTATGGATGTGAGAGTTGAACTATAAAGAAAGCTGAGCACCAAAAAATTTATGTTTTGAACTGTGGTGTTGTAGAAGACTCTTGAGAGTCCTTTAGACTGCAAGGAGAGCAAACCAGTCCATCCTAAAGGAAATCAGTCTTGAATATTCATTGGAAGGACTGATGCTGAGGCTGAAACTCCAATACCTTGGCCACCTGGTGTGAAGAACTGACTCATTGGGAAAGATCCTAATGCTAGGAAAGATAGAAGGCACAAAGAGAAGGGGACGACAGAGGATGAGATGGTTGGATGGCATCACTGACTCAATGGACATGAGTTTGAGCAAGCTCCGGGATTTAGTGATGGACAGGGAAGCCTAGCGTGCTGCAGTCCTTGGGGTCACAGAGTCAGACACGAGTGAGCAACTAAACTGAACTGATATGTCAGCAAAGAAATACAAAGCAAGTGAGTTATCAACTTTTAACCACAATTACTTATAAGTAATATATAAATTAAAACTGACTAGATTGAGAGTGATAAGGACAATAATGAATTGATTTCATATTTCAGACTCTGAGATTATATGCTTTTGAGAGAAATTCTATTCAACAGGCAGGCAAAAATGTAAACATCCAAGTGCTAAGAGAAAATATCAGCATATGAATGAATTGGTTTATGCCTGGTATGATTTCTATAATCATAACTATAAAACCAGCAAGTCATAACTATGAAACAGGTATGATTCTTACTTTCATTAAAATCCAAAGTACAAAAAAAAATCCAAAATAAAAAAGGTCGAGGTTGACTACTGAATACAATAACTGCCAGTGTCCTAAACAGGGACAGTTCTGAGGAATGTTTCACAGTATGTATATTGTGGAATGTACAGATAATGTGATGTGCAGCAATTAAAAGCATTTCCACAACATTTAAAGCTAATAGTATGCTAATATTATGTCTATGCCAGGGACATAGCTATTAATCTTTTGGTAAATCATCTAACTGTAAATACAAACTATATTTGCACAGTCATTATTCAGACATATGCTAAAACTGTGATTACTCACTTACCTGTTTAATAATAATGGATTTGGTATCAAAGAAATAGTTTATCATAGTTCTAGCTTTTATAAGTAATTCACTTCTTTCATTTAAACTATACTTTTACTATAATAGTTACAGCTTAAATACAGAAATTTACACATCAAAATACTTCTTATTTTATGTAGCCCCATTTGGCTATTGAGCAATTGAAATGTGGTGAGTACAAATCGAGATGATGTGAAATAAAAATACCGACTGGATTTTAAAATCTTGGTACAAAAAATTAATAATGCAAAATGTATCATTAATAATTTTATATTATTATATGTCACAATGATATCACTTTGGATATATTGGGGTTAATAGAATGTATTACAATTAATTTTACTTATTTCTTTTTACTTATTAAATGTGGAAATTAGATAACTTAAAATTACGCTACACATCACATTTGGTGGCTCATATCGTATTTCTACTGGACAACACTGGTTTAGAATATATATATATATATATATTCATCTGTAAATATTAGTGCATCAAATGATGCTCTTGTTTCTTAACCTCATTTAACTGATATTTTTTAAAAGTCTGAGAAAGACAAGATAAAGAGCAATAAAAGTGTTACTTGGTGATTTAGAGGAAGAAAAGAAATATGTATAGTGGCTTATTCCAGAAAAAAATACAAGATTAAGTATATTGATTGGAAGATGTCAAAGTTGGGAGATAGGTGCCCAATGACAGCTCTGAATTTTAATCATTTATTTGTATTGAACACTTCATTCATTCATTACACTCATCTTTATTGTGACATTTCTTATATCCTAGTCAGATATCTTCATGTAACTCTCCAATTTAAAATTTAATTAACGTTTTATTTCCATGTCTTTCTTTCTACTTACTTACATATATTATTGATGCTAAAAAAAATGTTAGGGTATTAGCAATTACTCACTATTTGTGAGTTTTAAAAGTTGAGCCAGAAAATAAATTTTCTAATTTAGAAAGTTTCAAATCAGATTGAACAGTCCTTACAAATAATTTTTGTTGTTGTTGTTGTTGATTTTTATTTATTTTTTAACTTTACAATATTGTATTGGTTTTGCCATATATCAACATGAATCCACCACAGGTATACACATGTTCCCCATCCTGAACCATACTCCCTCCTCCCTCCCTGTACCATCCCTCTGGGTCATCCCAGTGCACCAGCCCCAAGCATCCATGTATAATATCATATATGAAACAAATAATTTTTTAAATGCACCTCGTTATACCCTTCTTCAGTTGCTAAAGCCTTGTTCCATTTATGCAAAATGTCACAGCTACATCTTCGTGTAAGTTTGCTATACTATTTTCTCACTTGCAGCCATGTGGATTTCACTGCCATTCAGAATTAGGCAGAGATAACACCCATGGTCTCCATTTAGGCCACACTAATGGGCTGAAAGCATCTTGTTGCCTTCTAAGTCAAAGGCATGAAATAGACCTCCAAGAATTATGGCCAGAGTTTGACTTTGGGGCCTTGCTTTGGACAGATCATTTTTCATGACAAACAAGATTGCTTCTGTCTTAGTTTCATTCTAAAATCCAAGTGAAAAGATTGAATTATTATTATAAAGGCTGTTACTTGAAGCAGTTGTGTAACAAAGAACCAAAGATGTTTTAAATTCCTTTAATATTATATAGACCAGGTTTTCAGCCTATTTCCAGCTGTACCTGGGCAAGTAATTTGATACTAAGCAAGTCATTTAACCTATGGGTCTCCGATTCTTAATTTGCAAATTGTCAGTATTAACACCTACCTTTCAGAGTTTTATAAAAGATACACACACACACACATACAACCTGGTACATTGTCTTTAATTATTGTGCTTAATAATTTGACAGCTATTACTGGTAGTAGTGTTGTAATTAAGAATCTTAGATTGTTAAATTAATATAGTTTATTTAATTGGTATAACATTTTGCTTTCACTGTAGGATAGAACATAATGAGTATCTTATTTTGCTTTTCTCAAACTTCTTATCCACATTGTCTAGTAAACCTCATTAGAACTCCACAAGCAGTCTAACGTTTTAAACCACAAATGATAACATAAAGAAAAACTACTACTCATGTTTCATTGAGGGTTTATATTCACCTTTTTCCTTTTCATTAGACTTAACTCAAGATAGATGCAGGTCTGAGACAAAGAGGAAAATCATTTAAACTGGTTTTAGAGACAGTTGTGTTATAGCAGAAAACATTTGAATCCATCCATACCTGCTATGGTAAATAGCACATACAAATAACTGGAAATAATTAATTCATGTTTCAGAAAAATATGCTTCTTTTATTTCCTTATTTTTATTTATTTAAATAAAACACAAGGGCAAGAGAATTCACCATTAGGGAAAAATTTATGATATGGGCCATGTTTTATTTAAAATAAAGATGATACTTAGATCTTTGTTTTGCTTTTTTAAAAAAATATAAATTTATTTATTTTAACTGGAGGCTAATTACTTTACAATATTGTACTGGTTTTGCCATACATCAACATGAATTTGCCATGGGTGTTCACGTGTTCCCCATCCTGAACCCCCCTCAAACCTCCCTCCCCATACCATCCCTCTGGGTCATCCCAGTGCACCAGCCCCAAGCATGCTGTATCCTGCATCGAACCTGGACTGGTGATTCATTTCACATATGATATTATACATGTTTAAATGCCATTCTCCCAAATCATCCCACCCTCGCCCTCTTCCACCAAGTCCAAAACACTATTCTATACATCTCTGTCTTTTTTGCTGTCTTGCATACAGGGCTATCATTGTCATCTTTCTAAAATCCATATATATGCATTAGTATACTGTATTGGTGTTTTTCTTTCTGGCTTACTTAACTCTGTATAATAGGCTCCAGTTTCATCCACCTCATTAGAACTGATTCAAATGTATTATTTTTAATGGCTGAGTAATACTCCATTGTGTATATGTACCACAGCTTTCTTATCCATTCGTCTGCTGACAGACATCTAGGTTGCTTCCATGTCCTGGCTATTATAAACAGTGCTGCAATGAACATTGGGTTACACATGTCTCTTTCAATTCTGTTTTCCTCAGTGTGTATGCCCAGCAGTGGGATTGCTGGGTCATAAGGAAGTTCTATTTCCAGTTTTTTAAGGAATCTCCACACTGTTCTCCATAATGGCTATACTAGTTTGCATTCCCACCAACAGTGTAAGAGGGTTCCCTTTTCTCCACACCCTCTCCAGCATTGATTACTTGTAGACTTTTGGATAGCAGCCGTTCTGACTGGCGTGAAATGGTACCTCATTGTGGTTTTGTATTGCATTTCTTGGATAATGAGTGATGTTTAGCATCTTTTTGTGTGTTTGTTAGCCATCTGTATATCTTCTTTGGAGAAATGTCTGTTTAGTTCTTTGGCCCATTTTTTGATTAGGTCATTTATTTTTCTGGAATTGAGCTTCAGGAGTTACTTGTATATTTTTGAGATTAATTCTTTGTCAGTTGCTTCATTTGCTATTATTTTCTCCCATTCTGAAGACTGTCTTTTCACCTTTCTTATAGTTTCCTTTGTTGTGAAGAAGCTTTTAATTTTAATTAGGTCCCATTTGTTTATTTTTGCTTTTATTTCCAATATTATGGGAGGTGGGTCATAGAGGATCCTGCTGTGATTTATGTCGGAGAGTGTTTTTCCTATGTTCTCCTAGATCTTTGAAGACTCACGTATTCGATAGATATTTTACTGAAATGCAAAATGTAGATTATATGGCATTTAGTAAAACTCCGTCATCTTGATGATTAAGAAACTTAAAGCTGAAGAGAGGTGAGCTGATCAGTTAAAGATCATCTAACAAGTGAGAAACGCTGGACTGGAAGAAACACAAGCTGAAATCAAGATTGCTGGGAGAAATATCAATAACCTCAGATATGCAGATGACACCACCCTTATGGCAGAAAGTGAAGAGGAACTAAAAAGCCTCTTGATGAAAGTGAAAGTGGAGAGTGAAAAAAAAGTTGGCTTAAAGCTCAACATTCAGAAAACGAAGATCATGGCATCCGGTCCCACCACTTCATGGGAAATAGATGGGCAAACAGTGGCAGACTTTATTTTTCTGGGCTCCAAAATCACTACAGATGGTGACTGCAGAGGGTTCAGGATGGGGAACACATGTATACCTGTGGCGGATTCATTTCGATATTTGGCAAAACTAATACAATCGTTTAAATTTTAAAAATAAAATAAAAGGAAAAAAAATGCAATCGTGGGGCTTCCCTGGTGGCTCAGTAGAAAAGAATCTGCCTGCCAATGTAAGAAACATGAGTTTGACCCCTAGTCCAGGAAGATCTACATGCAGAGGAGCAACTAAGCCCATGCACCACAACTAATGAGCCTGTGCTCTAGAACGCAGGAATCACAATTACTGAGCCCAGATGCTCTAGAGCCCATCCTCTTCAACAGAGAAGCCACCACAATGAGAAGCCCAAGGACCACAACCACAGAGTAGCCCCAGCTCATCACAACTAGAGAAAAGCCAGTGCAGCAATGAAGACCCAGCACAGCCAAAAATAAATAAATGAGTTTTTTTTTTTTTTTTAAGGAAAAAAAAAAAAAAATAAAAGACGCTTACTCCTTGGAAGGAAAGTTATGACCAACCTAGATAGCATATTCAAAAGCAGAGACATTACTTTGCCGACAAAGGCTTGTCTAGTCAAAGCTATGGTTTTTCCTGTGGTCATGTATGGATGTGAGAGTTGGACTGTGAAGAAGGCTGAGCGCCGAAGAATTGATGCTTTTGAACTGTGGTGTTGGAGAAGACTCTTGAGAGTCCCTTGGACTGCAAGGAGATCCAACCAGTCCATTCTGAAGGAGATCAGCCCTGGGATTTCTTTGGAAAGAATGATGCTAAAGCTGAAACTCCAGTACTTTGGCCACCTCATGCAAAGAGTTGATTCATCGGAAAAGACCTTGATGCTGGGAGGGATTGGGGGCAGGAGGAGAAAGGGGATGACAGAGCATGAGATGGCTGGATGGCATCACTGACTCAATGGACGTGAGTCTCAGTGAACTCCGGGAGTTGGTGATGGACAGGGAGGCCTGGTGTGCTGCGATTCATGGGGTCGCAAAGAGTCAGACACGACTGAGCGATTGATCTGATCTGATCTCTGAACAAGTAAGCTACTGAGTCAAAGCTGATATCTAGTTTCATCACTTGTAGTATTCTTTCAACTGCACCAATCATGTTTCTTTAATCTTCCTTAAATTTTGAGAGCATCCTTCTGACACTTATAAAGACAACATTTTCAAAAATGTTTTTGCTGTTTTCATGGTCAAAATATATTCTCAAAATATTTCCATAGGGTAATTGTTGGGAAGGAGAGAGGCTCTCTTTGTGAAAATAAAGGGTGGAAACATTTTGAAAATGCTCTGAAAACATATGGCTGCCTTAACAGACTTAAAGAAAACATTTATTTTGGCCACAGTGACTGAAACATTTGCTTCCTTTGGAAATGCTTGTTGCCAAAATAAAGATTTGTTTCTGTTTTCATATAGAAGCAAACATTGTATTAAATGAAATATTTTGTGTTATTGTATACATTATTTGAATATTGATTATGACCACTCTTAGTGGCATCACTGTGCATACAGTTTGTTTTATAAAGAAATTAAGGACCCTTGTATTTCAAAAAAGATTTAACATTCTGAAATGGCAACTGTAGTGCAGCAAAATACCTACATGAGTAATGAAAAATTCAGTCATCCTGTTAAAGAAGTTTGTCCTGTACAATGGTTATGTTCATATAAGTAAAACATCTGGAATAAAATGCACTGTGTACATCACATAGCCAGAAGACAGACTGACAGACTAAACTTTTCACACTTTAGGCTACAGTTGTATTTTTTTTTTTTTTTGGAATTATTCTATATTCTAAGGATTTATCTATATTGAGTGAATAATACATATTAAGAAACTTAATTTGCTTCTACCTGGAGGTTATTTCTGATATCTAGGCTGATTTCAATGTATTTTACATATGTTATAATTTTGGTTAGTGGTCTTCGGCTCTAATCCTCCAAATAAAGTCACCTACAGTTACATTCATGAATCTATGCAGGCATTAATTGAAAGGACCCACTACTTCTATAAGAGATGTACTACAACCCACTACTTTAAAAAACATACCAATGTTAAGACTTTGAGGCTTACAGCAAACCATTACTCACTTAATTTATAGTTTCACAGTTAAAGTAGTTCACCCTGAAGAAAATGGAAAAGGGAGACAATTTTTATCATAGAAATGAATAACCTGGTGATTCTCAATTCAAGAAATGCATCAGAATTACATGTGAGGCTTTTAAAAATTACAACTGCCTAGGTCTTACTACAGACCTACTGAATCTCTTTTAAGGGTGAGTTTTAAGCCACAGGAAATCATTATAGAACCTAACCAGCACATAGCCACCTCAAACTTGGATAACTAATGGGATTGAAGTATCTAGGTTTGGTCTTATTCTACTAGAAATAAACAAACTTGACCTAAGTCAATTGATGGTAACCAGCATTACATTTCTTGGCATTATTATTCAGACATAATCAGACTGACATTACATTTATATTTCTGAGAGCCATCAAAAAAATGGTTTTCCACCAGAAAATTACTAGAACTAATCAATGATTATAGTAAAGATGCAGGATATAAAATCAACACACAGAAATCCCTTGCATTCCTATACACTAATAATGAGAAAACAGAAAGAGAAATTAAGGAAACAATTCCATTCACCATTGCAACGAAAAGAATAAAATACTTAGGAATATATCTACCTAAAGAAACTAAAGACCTATATATAGAAAACTATAAAACACTGGTGAAAGAAATCAAAGAGGACACTAATAGATGGAGAAATATACCATGTTCATGGATTGGAAGAATCAATATAGTGAAAATGAGTATACGACCCAAAGCAATTTATAGATTCAATGCAATCCCTATCAAGCTACCAACAGTATTCTTCACAGAGCTAGAACAAATAATTTCACAATTTGTATGGAAATACAAAAAACCTCGAATAGCCAAAGCGATCTTGAGAAAGAAAAATGGAACTGGAGGAATCAACCTACCTGACTTCAGGCTCTACTACAAAGCCACAGTTATCAAGACAGTATGGTACTGGCACAAAGACAGAAATATAGATCAATGGAACAAAATAGAAAGCCCAGAGATAAATCCACGCACATATGGACACCTTATCTTTGACAAAGGAGGCAAGAATATACAATGGATTAAAGACAATCTCTTTAACAAGTGGTGCTGGGAAATCTGGTCAACCACTTGTAAAAGAATGAAACTAGAACACTTTCTAACACCATATACAAAAATAAACTCAAAATGGATTAAAGATCTCAATGTAAGACCAGAAACTATAAAACTCCTAGAGGAGAACATAGGCAAAACACTCTCTGACATACATCACAGCAGGATCCTCTATGACCCACCTCCCAGAATATTGGAAATAAAAGCAAAAATAAACAAATGGGACCTAATTAAACTTAAAAGCTTCTGTACATCAAAGGAAACTATTAGCAAGGTGAAAAGACAGCCTTCAGAATGGGAGAAAATAATAGCAAATGAAGCAACCGACAAACAACTAATCTCAAAAATATACAAGCAACTCCTACAGCTCAACTCCAGAAAAATAAATGACCCAATCAAAAAATGGGCCAAAGATCTAAATAGACATTTCTCCAAAGAAGACATACAGATGGCCAACAAACACATGAAAAGATGCTCAACATCACTCATTATCAGAGAAATGCAAATCAAAACCACTATGAGATACATTTCACACCAGTCAGAATGGCTGTGATCCAAAAGTCTACAAATAATAAATGCTGGAGAGGGTGTGGAGAAAAGGGAACCCTCTTACACTGTTGGTGGGAATGCAAACTAGTACAGCCACTATGGAGAACAGTGTGGAGATTCCTTAAAAAACTGGAAATAGAACTGCCTTATGATCCAGCAATCCCACTGCTGGGCATACACACTGAGGAAAACAGAAGGGAAAGAGACACGTGTACTCCAATGTTCATCACAGCACTGTTTATAATAGCCAGGACATGGAAACAACCTAGATGTCCATCAGCAGATGAATGGATAAGAAAGCTGTGGTACATATACACAATGGAGTATTACTCAGCCATTAAAACGAATACATTTGAATCAGTTCTAATGAGGTGGATGAAACTGGAGCCTATTATACAGAGTGAAGTAAGCCAGAAGGACAAACACCAATACAGTATACTAACGCATATATATGGAATTTAGAAAGATGGTAACGATAACCCTGTATACGAGACAGCAAAAGAGACACTGATGTATAGAACAGGCTTATGGACTCTGTGGGAGAGGGAGAGGGTAGGAAGATTTGGGAGAATGGCATTGAAACATGTGAAATGTCATGTATGAAACGAGATGCCAGTCCAGGTTCAATGCACGATGCTGGATGCTTGGGGCTGGTGCACTGGGACCACCCAGAGGGATGGTATGGGGAGGGAGGAGGGAGGAGGGTTCAGGATGGGGAACACATGTATAATTTTTTTTAATTAAAATTGAATAAAATTTAAAAAAAAAAGAAAAAAATGGTTTTCATATTATGTATTGCTTCATATCATGAGATCAGAGATATCACATTGCTCTAGGATCCACAACTGCCCCCAGCACAGGGATTAGTAATGGAAGTTTACCTTTTTTCATTCACTGTTACATTCTTTAAAGTTAGCCTGGGCTGTTTGTTTTTAGAATGAGACCTACAATATTTTAAGGAGATGTCTGCACTTATTATTTTTTCTACTTAGGAAAAAAAGAATACACAATAACTAGCCTCCATTTTACAATGAATATTCTGAAAATTAAAACAAATGGAGAGGAAATAAGTAGCAAAATGAATAAGAAAACACATGGATGTGCTCTGCAACTATGTCCAAATGGCAGCAAGCAAAAAGAGCTTAAGATTCTTTCTAAAGTAAACTGTGACTTCCTGACTTTGATTATATAGCTTTTCCTTAAGTAAACATTAATGACAGAGTAAGTATTCTTGTCTTCCAAAGAGGCTAATTTCAAGTAATTTTGTAGACTATTCGTTTTAAGGCCTCATACATAATACTAAGTAAACATTCTAAATAATAATAAAGAATAGATTTAGAGAGACTTTCTAATTCCATCAGCAGATAATTTTCCTCTTCTAACAATAAGACAATATTTTTCCAACATTATAGCACAACAATGAGCATTTAGCATATAGGAATATATTCCTATATGCAAGGATAAATTATGTGGGGAAAAATTAATCAGAAATGTGATAGTGAAAGTAGTCTAGGCTAAAATGTAATTTATGAAGTGAGGTCATCTATAATCTTTATCATCCATATTGCCCAATATTGTTATTTGCTCATCATGATTCAGGGTGCATTCTTCCATACACATGTATCTAGAGTCATATTAAACTTAAAAATGAGAACTTTGGATTTTTTTAATGCAGCTACTCCAGAAAGGATTAAAATCTGTATCATCAATCAACTATTCCTAAGCAGCTATTTGGGCAAGGTCTAATGTCAGGTGATCCGAATGAGGGACAATAGGACGTATAAGATGTGAATGTTGTCCTCAAGTAATTTCAAAATGTAAGATATGAATTCATGAAAGGATATCTAACAATATAGGAAAATATAACATTAGGCCTAAATACAGGTCATTTAGTTTTGTGCAGATTCAAATTAATATCCCAATATCAAAATATATAGATGAAGTATCATGCTGGATTACTGGCTATACTCACAGACCCACTGCCTTATGGATATATGTTTGTATCATCAGGATGTAAAATAAGCAGGAACATATTTCATTAGTATGTGTCCTCTGCAATTTTGCATAATAATAACATGTAATTTTTTTACCAGGTACTTATTATATATCAGGAATTCTTTGAAGTTCTTTATGTATGTCGAATCATTTAATACTCTTAACAACATTATGAAGTGTATATAATTATTATCCTGCTCATTTTAAAGATCAGGAAACTGTGGCTCAAGGGATATAAGTGTCTTTCCCAAGTCATACGGCTATTATGTTGGGAGACAGATTAGAGCCCACGCATACTGAATCTCCAGCATACTGACTTGCTATGCTATAAGAACTCAAGACTCAAAGAATCTAAGAATACTAAAATTTAAAGCTGTAAGAATCTTAGGGGACAGTGCAAATTATTCCTCATACACATAGGGAAACTAAAGCTCAAAGAGGTGAAATGGCTTGCCTATCTGTAATCACTTAGCTAGTTAGAGACCATGATAGCAAACTGTTTACTGATTTCCAGCCTATGGGTCTTTCCATAACAATCATTATAAGCATTTCTCCTTTGCTTCATTTTTCCAATCTGGACTATTAAAAATGATGCATGTCTAAAATCATCTGAGTTGAATTTGATTGTATAAAAGCAAAAATAAATGGAAACATAGAGATATAAAGTGTGATATATAAAGTATGATAAATGAGAGATACATGGATAGAGATATAGACAATATATGGAGATATATATATATATATATATATATATATATATATATATATACTGGCAAAACTCTGCTAGCAGATACTATTATCTTCAATTTACAGATTAGGAATCTAAAGAACATAGAGATTAGATAATCAGCCTTATGTCACACAGCTAGTAAATAAATTCAAAATCAAGTCTGCTTGACTTTAAACTCTTAGGTCATTTGTACTACCTGAGTAGTGGTTGCAATAGGAAAATATTTCACAACTTTTACTCCATGGAGAAAAAACTTTGTGCACTGTTGTGCTATGACAAAGATCATAATTTATTTCCTATTATATGTAGTTGATAAGAATGGTTTTAGTTTAGAGATAATTTATAATTAGACATTTTATTATTTCTAAATGTTATTATTTTTTACTAAATGTATGTTATGATGAGGAAGAGAAAATTTTAAACAAAACTTTCATTGAATATTTTCAATAAAGAATTGTCATGTACAAGAAAGGTGAGCTTGAAAAATAAATACAGGCAAACACTCTTATATGCATGCTCTGTGAAAGAGATCTATTCTTTAGGAACTGAAATATCAAACTGAATAGATTTAGTGAGACCCTAGATAGTGCGAAGTGCTCTTTAAGATCTCCTCACCACATTAGGTTTACATGGCCAGTTTTGTGTGAAGCTTACCATTTTCATCATTGGGACCACCACAGTTTCTGACATAGTATCTTACATGCAAATAAATGTAGGCTGAGTTAGATTACAGAAAAAAATATACTAAAGTCACAAAATCAAACAGAAAAGAGTATATAATAGGCTATTTTAAAGAGTTGAAATTATTACAGTCAGAGAAATTACACTTGGAAGTGAGTCCAATTCCAATGAGCCACAGTGGAGAAGAGCTTATCTTCTTTGAGACCTGGAAATACCTAAGTGTTTATGCTTAGCCAGCTTTCATATTCTAACTGGAAAAAGCCTCAAATAGATGCATCCTGATTGTGATTCTTTTTATTTTCTTTAAAAAAATGTATGTGTTAAAATTAGGCACTTATACATTCTGGTTCCAGAAGAAAAAATTTGAAAATTCAGTCACACAGTGCTCTTGGACAAACTCTCTGTCCTTCCCCAGATTTCAGTTAAAGAAGAGTTTTAATTCCATTGTACACCCATTATTATGAGTTTTGTTACTGTTGTTGGGTGATTAAAAGGAAGGGAAAGGACAAATGAACACCTACTATGTATTGTGTGTGCGTGATAAATCGCTTCAGTTGTGTCCAACTATTTGCAACCCTATGGACTGTAGCCCACCAAGGTCCTCTCTCCACAGGATTCTCCAGGCAAGAATACTGGAGAGGGTTGCTGTGCCCTCCACCAGGGGATCTTCATGACCCAGGGATCGAACCCATGTCTCCTTTAGCTCCTGCATTGCAGGCAGCTTCCTTTTTATTATCATTTATTTTTTAATTGAAGGTTAATTGCTTTACAGAATTTTCTTGTTTTCTGTCAAACATCATCATGAATCACCCATAGGTATATACATGTCCCCTCCCTCTTACCTCCCTCCCCATCCCACCCCTCTAGGTTGATACAGAGCCCCTGTTTGCTGGAAGGTAGTGAGTTATCTCGGAGAAGGCAATGGCACCCCACTCCACTACTCTTGCCTGGAAAATCCCATGGATGGAGGAGCCTGGTAGGCTGCAGTCCATGGGGTCGCTAGGAGTCGGACATGACTGAGCAACTTCCCTTTCACTTTTCACTTTCATGCATGGGAGAAGGAAATGGCAACCCACGCCAGTGTTCTTGCCTGGAGAATCTCAGGGACGGGGGAGCCTGGTGGGCTTCCGTCTATGGGGTCGCACAAAGTCAGACACAACTGAAGTGACTTAGCAGCAGCAGCAGCAGTGACTTATCTCAATTGATTGTTCACAGTCAGTTGTAGGCAGATTATTTACTGCTGAGCCACTGGGGTATGTGCTGAGCATTATGCTAAGGTTTACATCAACTTAATGTGTGTACTTAGTCGCTCAGTCATGTCTGACACTTTGTGACCCCATGGACTGTATCCCACTAGGCTTCTCTGTCCATTGGGATTCTCCAGGCAAGGATACTGGGGTGTGTTGCCATGCCCTCCTCCAGGGAATCTTCCCAACCCAGGGATCAAACCCAGGTCTCCTGCATTGCTGGTGGATTCTTTACCATCTGAGACACCAGAAAGCCCCAGGAAGAGAATCACAACTTAATGGAGGCATTTTTAATTCTCTAAATAATTCCATATGATGGGTACTATTGTCCCTATTTTAAGATGAGAAGCTAATCCTCAGAAAGGCTAAGTTGCTGAAGATGAGCAAATAAATACACCCTGTACCTATCATCTGTCTGACTCTGAATCCACTATATCATATGAGTGTATTTCTCAACCTGTTGTTGTTGTTTAGTCTTTAAGTCATGCCTGACTCTTTGCAACCCTATGGACTATAGCTTGTGAGGCTCCTCTGTCTATGGGATTTCTCAGGCAAGAATACTGGAGTATGTAGCCATCCCCTTCTCCAGGGGATCTTCCTAACCCAGGGATCAAACCTGTGTCTCCAGCATAGACAGGCAGATTCTTTACTGCTGAGCCAACAGGGAAACCCATTTCTAAACATAGTGGAAGACAGAAGAGCACTTCCTCAAAGTGGAAGAAACAAACTCAACAATGATGGAACAGAAAAAGCAGGGGCCTGAAAGTCGGGAGTTGTGTATGGTCATCTCATCTCACTTGAGGCTTGAAATATGTTGCAGCTCCAAACTTGCATAAAGGCCAAACAGATAAAGAGGGCTAGTATTTCACACTAGGAGTAATTTTTAAGTTACATTGCAGAAACCAAACTGGAGAAGGCAATGACAACTCTTGCCTGGAAAATCCCATGGACAGAGGAGCCTGGTGGGCTGCAGTCTGTGGGGTCGCAAAGAGTCGGACACGACTGAGTGACTTCACTCTCACTTTTCACTTTCTTGCATTGGAGAAGGAAATGGCAACCCACTCCAGTGTTCTTGCCTGGAGAATCCCAGGGATGGGGGAGCCTCCTGGGCTGCTGTCTATGGGGTCACACAGAGTCAGACACAACTGAAACGACTTAGTAGCAGCAGCAGCAGAAACCAAATAAGAAGACCCTAGGTTTCACAACTGTAAGCTTGGTGCAAACAAGGGAGATACGTAAATGATTAAACAACAAAGACTGTGATAGACGAAAACTAAGAGAAAGTGGAGATAGTTAAGAGGAAAGAGTCAATGAAGATTTTACGGAGGAAAGAAGCCCTTAGTCAGGTCTCAAGTTTGGATGGGTCCTGGAGAAGAAGAGGATACATTGTAGATCCATTCCAGACTAAATCATAGAGATAAGAATGAAGCTGAATTGGGACCAGAGAGGAGATAGGCCTGAATGGCAAAAAATGAGAGTATGACAGAAACAGTGGAAACAAATAACAACACAAGTTGCATAGAGCTTACCAAGTACTGGGGACATTTCTAAGTGATTTATATTGTCACCTCATTCTGGCAGAAATCCTGAAATCCACAGTTAAATGATCTGCCCAAAGTCACACAACAGGTAGTGTCAAAGCTGGGATTTGGAACCTCTGACATATGATTCCAGAGTTTGTACAATTAACTACTACAATGATATATTAGAGGAAAAACATATTCAAGCAAAGACATACAGGTACCATTTTTCTAAAGTCAACCACTTGTAAAAGAATGAAACTGGACCACTTTCTAACACCATACACAAAAATAAACTCAAAATGGATTAAAGATCTCAATGTAAGACCAGAAACTATAAAACTCCTAGAGGAGAACATAGGCAAAACACTCTCTGACATACATCACAGCAGGATCCTCTATGACCCACCCCCCAGAATATTGGAAATAAAAGCAAAAATAAACAAATGGGACCTAGTTAAACTTAAAAGCTTCTGCACAACAAAGGAAACTATTAGCAAGGTGAAAATACAGCCTTCAGAATGGGAGAAAATAATAGCAAATGAAGCAACCGACAAACAACTAATCTCAAAAATGTACAAGCAATTCCTACAGCTCAACTCCAGAAAAATAAACGACCCAATCAAAAAATGGGCCAAAGAACTAAATAGACATTTCTCCAAAGAAGACATACAGATGGCTAACAAACACATGAAAAGATGCTCAACATCACTCATTATCAGAGAAATGCAAATCAAAACCACTATGAGGTACCATTTCACACCAGTCAGAATGGCTGCCATCCAAAAGTCTACAAATAATAAATGCTGGAGAGGGTGTGGAGAAAAGGGAACCCTCTTACACTGTTGGTGGGAATGCAAACTAGTACAGCCACTATGGAGAACAGTGTGGAGATTCCTTAAAAAACTGGAAATAGAACTGCCTTATGATCCAGCAACCCCACTGCTGGGCATACACACTGAGGAAACCAGAAGGGAAAGAGACACGTGTACCCCAATGTTCATCGCAGCACTGTTTATAATAGCCAAGACATGGAAGCAACCTAGATGTCCATCAGCAGATGAATGGATAAGCAAGCTGTGGTACATATACACAATGGAGTATTACTCAGCCATTAAAAAGAATACATTTGACTCAGTTCTAATGAGGTGGATGAAACTGGAGCCTATTATACAGAGTGAAGTAAGCCAGAAGGAAAAACATAAATACAGTATACTAATGCATATATATGGAATTTAGAAAGATGGTAACAATAACCCGGTGTATGAGACAGCAAAAGAGACACTGATGTATAGAACAGTCTTATGGACTCTGTGGGAGAGGGAGAGGGTGGGAAGATTTGGGAGAATGGCAATGAAACATGTAAAATATCATGTAGGAAACGAGTTGCCAGTCCAGGTTCGATGCACGATGCTGGATGCTTGGGGCTGGTGCACTGGGACGACCCAGAGGGATGGTATGGGGAGGGAGGAGGGAGGAGGGTTCGGGATGGGGAACACATGTATACCTGTGGCGGATTCATTTTGATATTTGGCAAAACTAATACAATTATGTAAAGTTTAAAAATAAAATAAAATTAGAAAAAAAAATGAAGTCAACAATTAAACTTTTCAATGTAAATTAAGAGAAAGCAAATATATGGGAAAAATAAGTAAGAACTAGATATAGCCCATAACTGTTCAAGATTTATAAATTACTTATGGGCAATGTGATTTACTATAAACTATAAATAAGTTGAAACATGTTTTAAAAGAAAGAACAACATTTGCAGTAAACTTTAAGTGGGTCTATTAAATTTACATCCTTTTAATTCAAAATGTGATAACATAGAAAAATTAAGTGGAAAATTTCAAAGAATTTTAATTTGCCTCTTTATACTAATCTTTATATTACATGGTGTTAGAAATACTATGATCAAACAAAGGTTAAAACTATACATGCACAAAGCTACATCTATACACACTACATATCTAAGAGCAAAGGCAGATAGTCAGCTCTGTCTCTATTGACTATTTTAAGTATTTTTAAGATAGTAGCATATAGGAAGTCATGTACAGTATTAATATTCCAACAGTCTATATTAAGAAATGTCATCTGTAATTACTATTGTCCAATTTGGCATACTAAAATACATGGTAGTATCTGAAATACATTTAAAATTACATTTAAGTTTTAAGCCATTAACATTCAAACCAAATATTTTTCATATCTATCATATACGACAAACTGCAACCATTGTAATATAATAGCAGTGTTCTTATAATTAAAGGCAAATTTCTTTTTTCTTTAAATGCCTTGATTTTTCTATGAAACAATGACCACATAGTTGGAAAATGTGGATAATATGTGTAAAATTTTGATTTAAACCGTCTCCCACTTCTTTCTAAAGACATCAGCCAAGAAACTGAATAAGTCAGGGTGCCTTTCAAGATATTTAATTAAAATCTAATCCCACATTCTTAAAAGCTCACATAAATTAAGCTGTCATTCAGGAGATTTATGCATTCATATTTGCATATTACATACAATTCATCAATTACTCATGTTTGAAAGCAATGCCTTTCCCAGGGTGCTGAACTGCCAACAGTGCCAACAGGCACATGCAACTCACAAAAACATACCTGCTCATAACTTGGAGAAAGCTACCTCCATATGGCCCTTTGTTTGCACATCCATAGAGCTCCAAACACACTTAGAAAACTACTACTACTGTTTGATGGATTCTATTCAGCTAAATTTAACAGAGATGAAAATTTCACTTAATCTTGGTGAAATTGTATAGTGATGGCAATTCAAACAATCTTTATTCCACTTATGGAAAGTTTTAAGATTACAGGAAAGATACAGAATCGTTGCTGAGCTTCAGCATCACCAGCCAAACCAGTTAAGCTAAAAATATTCTCTTCAAGTTGATAGAAGGCAACCATTTGTTTAACATGACATATTTGAGTAAGGTAAAAAAGTAACAGATACACACCTTTGTGTCTACATACATACATTATACATAGATATACATACACAAAGAGAGAGAGAGAGATGAAGGTGAAAATATCAAATTGAGGAATCGACCATTGAGAACACTTGGAAAGTTTCAGATGTGGCAAAAACAAAATGCCCACAGCATTTCCAGAATGCATTTTTTCCTAAATACTTTTTGGGTGGAAAATGGAAGACTCTTTCATAGCACAATGTCTACAAGCAAATAGATGCAAAGACATATTTTCCCCCATGAGCTATAAGCTGTTACAAGATACCTTTAATCTTTCATACATACTGAGAAAAGAGGTCACTCCAGTAGACCCAAAGGGAAAATGGTATGCTTACAAGTCACCACACATAACAAAAAGAATGACACAAACATAATGGGGTAAGTTGAGCAACTGCTACATTTTACTTGAATCTATTTCTTGATAGTCAGGATAAGTATTTTAGAATTCCAAACACATGCTTGCTTTAAAAAGTGAGGCCTGAACCAGGGACATTTCTTCTTTCATACATTATGTCTTCCCTTCCCTAAAATTTGTCACCAATTCCTTTATCATTTAGATATTCAGAAATCTCCCAAAATTAAAGCACCTGGTAAATTTAAATTATTGTCTCTCATTCATTTTATGTAATTCATAAGTCTATGTATTTGCACAAGTGCATACTGTAGCTAATGTTCAGCAAATGACTCATAAAAATTTAACTCTATAAAGATGTTTCGAGTGCCCACTATGCACAAGGCACTGTGCTAGATGTTGTGGGGAGTATAAAGATGAATTATACATGATCAGAAATTTAAAAAAGGGGGGGAAAACACACATGTACACTAATGACTAAAATGCTAACATAAACAATGCATTTTGAGCACAAAAGGAAATATTCATCATAAAGTAGCATTTGATCTGGTCCTTAAAGATAAGTAGGATAAATGTAAAGACTGTTTCATAAATGTACATGCTCTGTCAAGAGGCCACGCTAATCCTTCCCTGTACCATTCCAAATTCTAGCATATGTTGATAGAAAAACATAATCAAAACTAGCTTGAGAATCTGGCCCACGTTCAAAGAAGGAAAAGAACATAGGAATACAGGAGATAAACATTGTGTCTTCTATTTATTTCCTATTTTCTATGGTACTTTCAGCTGGTTTAGTATAAACTGTGGTTTTACATATATGGAATATTGACCGTTAGACAGTCTTAAAGTCAATTGTCATTGGGTATTAACTTGTTGTTGAACATTAGCTGGAATATAATGACAGAAATAATAGTGGATTTATTCTATCAGAAGACAATATTTGCCTTTTATTCCTATCATCCTCTTCAATTTTCAAAATACTGATTTTCCCCAACAGGTGATAGTAATAGTGTATATTACTTTTGTCATATAATTTTAATGTAATACATTTCTATAAGCGACAGTACATTTACTGTCTGTAATGGGAGTAAGGGAACTGTAGAATAGAAGATTAAATGTTTGTGTATATGTATGTGTGTGTGTGATGTCACTCTCTCTAGCTGTAATTTAACCCTGAGGAAAAGCATTTGAGTTTGGTTCTGTATGAAAAAAAATATCTCTCATGAGTTATCAGATTCAGTTAACAATGTTAGCAAAACAACTGATATTCGATGTGTCCAGTGCTCTAGCATTCAGCTTTAGTTTTCAGGCCTTCTTCAAATCCTCCACCTCTAAACCCTATAAAACCTATGTGGGTTTTAATTATGATCAAGAAGCTTTAAAAAAAAAAAAAAAGCTAACTGTAAGAAAAAACCTATATGGACAGATTTTAGAATAATTAATTATTCATTGTAACAATTCAACTAATTAAATAATGTTTGAAATGTGTTATTTTTAAATATTGCAGTGTAGTAGGGATATGTACAATATAAGGTGATTATATCTGGACAGTTAGTGATAATTTACCATCATAATGTTTTTGCCTTACAGGGCTAAAAAAAGGTCTTGACTTAAATCATAACTGCTATTTACAACTGAATGTTGTCTTATTACAATATCTTTTCCAAAATGAAGAGCAATGTATTATAACTGCCATCTGTCTCTCTTCAAGAAATATTTCTCTATTCTTTCAGGAAAAAAATCTTTACAGACTATAACCTCACAATTTTATTTCTTCAGATGCATGTACCCTAATCTTGAATAATGTCTTATTGAATGATTAGAAAATAGTTCTTCATTTCTTATGCTTACTGTGGGAAGTTCCTATTTTCATAAAGGGAGGAAAATATTTCCTAGGTGAAAAATCATAGCAGAATTCAAACCAAAGGGAATTCAAGTTCTGTTAATAAATAAAACTTCCATAAAGCCAAATAACAAGGCTGACATTTACCAGATATATTAAAGAACAATCTATCCTAAGTTACTCACTATTCTAAATATTCAGTTCAGTTCAGTCACTCAGTCATGTCCGACTCTTTGCGACCCCATGAATCACAGCATATCAGTCCTCCCTGTCCATCACCAACTCCCGGAGTTCACTCAAACGCACGTCCATCGAGTGGGTGATGCCATCCAGTCATCTCATTCTCTGTCATCCCCTTTTCCTCCTGCACCCAATCCCTCCCAGCATCAGAGTCTTTTCCAATGAGTCAACTCTTTGCATAAGGTGGCCAAAGGACTGGAGTTTCAGCTTTAGCATCACTGCTTCCAAAGAACACCCAGGACTGATTTCCTTTAGAATGGACTGGTTGGATCTCCTTGCAGTCCAAGGGACTCTCAGGAGTCTTCTCCAACTCCACAGTTCAAAATATTGTTAAACTAACTAGTGAATTAAAAGTTATTGTAAGCCAGAATAAAGAGGAAAAAAGCCTCTTAATTGTCAGGATCCGTGTTAGGCATTACTGACAAAATGGAGGCATGGCCCCATCTCCCCTCCTCATCTCACAAGCATGGCCCCAGGATGAAGGAGTTAGGCCTTGTGATTCTGACTTGTTCTTTCCTTTCTTCGGTTGAGTTGGCTGGAAAGAATGTTAAGGTGATTGAGAGAAGCATAAGAAAGCACAAAGTCTTCTACAGTTGTGCCCAGAAAATAATCTATAAAATAACCATTGATATTTGTTCAAGGATCTTTACAAAGAATGTCCCAGGATGAGCACATAGGCCACAGCTTGAGGCCATGGGGAGGATTGTTATCTGCAACCTGTTTGTGAGGGAAATATGTATAGCAAAAGAAGATTGCTGAGTTTAGGGTTTAGGAATAATTAAGAATAGCTAGAAGCCTTTTTGGAGAAGGCAATGGCACCCCACTCCAGTATTCCTGCCTGGAAAATCCCATGGACGGAGGAGCCTGGAAGGCTGCGGTCCATGGGGTCACTGAGGGTCGGACACGACTGAGTGACTTCCCTTTCACTTTTCACCTTCATGCATTGGAGAAGGAAATGGCAATCCACTCCAGTGTTCTTGCCTGGAGAATCCCAGGGACAGGGGAGCCTGGGTGGGCTGCCGTCTATGGGGTCACACAGAGTCGGACACGACTGAGTGACTTAGCAGCAGAAGCCTTTTGAGGAGACAGTGATCTTAAGATGCTAGGGGCACACAGGATTTAGAAAGATAAGAAATAAACTGAGGAATGTAGCATGAGTTACAATGTAATCACAAGTCAAGTACAGTAAATCTGGGTGGGGGAAACTAAAAATGTCAAACCTCTGACCTAATGCTTTTGTCAAAGTATAAAAGAGAACCTGAAGCTTGAAATAGACATGTAGTTCCGTACTATGAGTCAGAGGCTATATCATCGTCCATGGACACCGCTCACCCCTTCAGGCTGATTCCCTGGCTGCCGGAGCTGGACTCCGGCACTTAATCCCTATAAAATATATTGAAGTGACAAAATTTACAAAGTTGTTAGTGTTCTATGCTTATTTTAAAATGTATCTTAATGATAGGTTTAAGGGGATTCCCTGGTAACTCAGTTGGTAAAGAATCCACCTGCAATGCAGGAGACCCCAGTTGGATTCCTGGGTCGGAAAGATCTGCTGGATAAGGGATAGGCTACCCACTCCAGTGTTCTTGGGCTTTCATTGTGGCTCAGCTGCGAAAGAATCCACCTGCAATGCAGGAGACCTGGATTCAATCCCTGGATTGGGAAGATCCCCTGGAGAAGGGAAAGCCTACCCACTCCAGTATTCTGACCTAGAAAATTCCATGAACTGTAAAGCCCATGGGGTTGCAAAGAGTCGGATACAACTAAGTGACTTTCACTTCACTCTTACAATGATAGGTACACTATAAAAATATTTTATGCTACAGATGTGTGAAATGAATGATATATGCTCCGTTTAGAGGCTATTCTGATACACTGGTTTTGTTCTAGTCCAATAGTTATAGTAAATCTATAAATTCAATTCCAGTTCTAGCTGCATCATTGGATTAAAAAAAATTTTGCTCAGTTTTTGATTGAGTAAAAATTATAATGATAATAATTTGGAGAGTTAGTAAGGCTTACTGCATTTTTTTGATCATCATTTAGTTTAATTCAAATCCTTATTTTAGATAATAGCAAAGAGCTAGACTCATGACTAAATTACAGCAGTGTTCAAAAATACCTTTAGTCTTTTGATATATAATGTGTAAGCATAATATCCTTCCACACTGTGTTAATTTTCATTTTACTTCCTCTTTATATTTTATGTCTAACAAAACTGTCTTAAATTAACTTATGCAAAAAATATGTTACATGATAGTTGTCTTCAAGAGTCTAATGATGTTATTATATGACGTACAACAGGTTATACAACTTCTGTGCTGGATAAGGCAGCACCTAACAGGAGAGATAAATGTCCTGTCCACTGTGAAAACTCTATTATATGTATGTTGTTCAAGCAAGAAAATCATTGAAAATGACAGCTATTAAAAATGTTTAAATACATAGATTGATATCCATACTGTGCTAAAAGAAGCTCAATAAGTAGAGCATTTTCTATACTATAAACTTAAGGAAGGTGATAATTCTTGCCCCAAGCATATCTGAATGTGAAACCTTCTTACTACTTTTTTGCAAGTCTCTCCATGATCACCCATCAATTTTGCTGTCCATAATGCTGTTTCAATCAAAATAAGATTAACAGTGCCACAGCAGAATATCAAAGAAATCTCTAACTTACTGAGAGCACCTGTCAGGACAGAATGAGACAGAGTTTAGGCAGAAAACAGACACTGCTAAACTCTCAAAGTTGGAGGATAAGGCAATAACAATTTCAATTCATTCAATGTGATATAGCAAATGTTTACTGAATTATTAATACTTAGCACTGATTAGCACTTTATAGATCTAGTAGAATTTGGAAACTTTACACACAAACATAGGTGCATGCATAAAGTACGTGTGTATTAACATCACCAGAGCCTAGTAGAATGAATGGCACGTGGTAAGCACTTAATAAAGGTTTATTGAATGACTTAATGATTTAATCAATTTTAGTTTTCTACAGAAAACATCCTAAAAATGTATCGTCACATCTCTTCTACCAATAATGTTATCTTTGTGAGGCTTATTGCAGACTATGGGTTAAAATGGAGGATGTAAAATAACTGCTGGGCTTTATTGCTTTGTCCTTACTCCTCATAAGCTATACAGGCTAAACTAAAGAGCTAAGTCTTTAATTTTCAACATATTAGATAATATCACATTATAACTGTCTTTGGGGTTTTGTTGGACTTTGAATACAAGTCTTTAACATGCTGACAAGATACACTTCCTAAACTTGTTTGGTGTGTGCATTAATTTCCAGGAGTAACAAGCTTGGAATAAACAAAAAGAGTGGTAATTTACAGATGCTTTAACTAGAAATGAGATGAGTTTACATCTTCAGAAAAAAGCTCAAAAAATAATTAGGAATATGCCCACTAGCTTTAAACTAAAATCAAAATTAAGAGAGTCCCTGACACCTTAAGAGAAGGAGTTAGAATTAAATCAGCAAGTGAAGACATGCTCAATGAGAAAGTGGAATAAGGACAAGTGGTAGATGTCATACTAATAAATAATAACAAGAAAATAGTAAGATAAATAAAATGGGCAATAGTTTACAAAGTTACAAATATAACCAAATGAAGAGGAAAATTCTGTAAATGGTATCCAAATATTCAGAACATTATTTTAGTCAATACTCCAACATCAAAATGTAAACATGTGCCATTATCTATTTCATGGTATTTTGCTTATATTCTATTATCCAAGCACAAATGAACTTGACTCATGACCATTGATAGTTACTATATATTTCTAGATTGATAGTTTCTATATATTTC
This sequence comes from Bos grunniens, assembly GCF_055505025.1. Classification (NCBI taxonomy): domain Eukaryota; kingdom Metazoa; phylum Chordata; class Mammalia; order Artiodactyla; family Bovidae; genus Bos; species Bos grunniens. Next base: position 77,494,103 of record NC_141194.1, on the reverse strand, counting down.
ACTCAGTCATGTCCAACTCTTTGCGACCCCATGGACTGTAGCCTACCAGGCTTCTCCGTCCATGGGATTTTCCAGGCAAGACTACTGGAGTGGGTTGCCATTTCCTTCTCCAGAGGATCTTTCTGACCCAGAGATTGAACTCGGGTCTCCCACATTGTAGGCAGACGCTTTGCCATCTGAGCCACCAGGGAAGTCATTCTAGATTGAAATACTGTCCAAATAAGAATGCAGTAAATAAGGCTTGCTCTGGCAGTCCTTTTACATCTTTCATTCTTAAGCAGAATTGGAACTTTCTGATCATTTCTAGTTATTGATAACAAGAAGCAGTCAGTTACTTAGGAAAAGAAAAAGAAAAGGAGAGTTTGGCATCATTTCTGCTGCCGCCATGATTGCACCCTTAAAACCATTTCTACATTAAAAGGTCAGGTATTTGAAACCAGTTACCCCAACATATAAAAAGTAACATATGACAACAGTTGTATGAACTTGAAGAAGCCTCACCAACCACATTCAATCACTGTAAAGTACCAACCCCACTTCTACCATTCAAAAACTTATCCATTTAGCCTACTAGTTTTATCTAGTTTATCAATGTTAGATATGCATTTAGATTGTGCATCCATGGGGAACCATATAGCACAGTCTTGAACTCCTCCAGCCTCCTTGCCCCAAATTGGCAAAATAAAATGACTCTCTTAAGGTCTTTAAGGTTACCTTCAAAGGTCATAGTATAGGAAATCAGTAACATATAGGCAAAACAAATGCATTATTCAATTTTTGTAATACTATAAAGAGATCCCCAACTCTTTGAGCTCTTGAAGCCCAAACTCAAAGCTCTTCAGATCATTCATTCTGAAAAAATCATTGAAAATGAATATATTAAAGCAATTTTTCTATGTATTGAGATTATCAGTAAGTAATTCTTTTTGAAGTAACAAATACTCTAAACCATCTTTTTAAAGCTAATAGGAATCAAGTCAGGGCACAGAAGACTTAAGACATCAAAGTGATATCCTATAACATCAGGTACACATTTCTTCTATATACTCAAAGTTATGGTCAGTTTCATTGGATCTGGTGCCTCTTACTTCAAAGAACCTACAGATATCTGTCCTAATCTATGGCATGTGAATGTGTATTCTGCTAGTCAAGAATATCACACACACACACACACAAGAATATCACAAATTCAGAGCCATAATCTTGGGTGCTCTAAGCATTTAAGCATGATCTGATGGACACCATAGGCTCCTTTCAAAATGGAGCTGCTAGGAACATGCAAGTGTCCCTTGACAGTACAAAGACATAGAGTTTGCAAAGGAGGCAAATAGAGGTCACCTCTTTTTTGGACATGGGCATCCATGCAAATCTCTATCCATACCTCTATTCTGAAAGGATGGAAGAGTTCCAAATATACCAAAAATTCCCATTTGTGTACTTTGACGTTAGTTAAAATTTAAGACATTACTAATATTTTGCACTTTGTCTCTCTTTCTCTGAATTTAAAGCTGTACTATATTTCAAGTTTTATACTTCCACTAGAGTAAAAAAAAAAACAAATATTGCCATGGAAGATCCCTGAAAAATCTATCCATATATTTTCTTACAAGGAAATGCAGCAATGTAAATTTATAAAAATTGTTTAGCTTTAAATTGTGATTTTTAGAAGTTTAGGAGTCAAGAAAAAGTATAATACTGAGTTCAGCTCTATTCTTTGCTTAATATAATAATATATATTTCCTGTCTTAGTGACACTGACTTTCAGTCATTTTTATTCATTGTAAGCCTTTCTATTCTTAGCAACTAAAAGCTGTTCATCCTTCTAAAACTTCTTTACCTGAAGTTTTCTATCTTTTTCTATATCTATCTTAAGCATTTATACTTCTATCTTTTATTTAATAATTAATACAGAAATATATAAATTATTTTTCCTACTAGATTCATCAAGGGACAGGCAGGAAAAATACATGCCTTTATATACTCCTATGATATCATATACCTATGATAGGTATGACCTAAATCAAATCCCTTATGATTATACAGTGGAAGTGAGAAATAGATTTAAGGGCCTAGATCTGATAGATAGAGTGCCTGATGAACTATGGACTGAGGTTCGTGACATTGGACAGGAGACAGGGATCAAGACCATCCCCATGGAAAAGAAATGCAAAAAAGAAAAATGGCTGTCTGGGGAGGCCTTACAAATAGCTGTGGAAAAAGAGAAGCAAAAAGCAAAGGAGAAAAGGAAAGATATAAGCATCTGAATGCAGAGTTCCAAAGAATAGCAAGAAGAGATAAGAAAGCCTTCTTCAGCGATCAATGCAAAGAAATAGAGGAAAACAACAGAATGGGAAAGACTAGAGATCTTTTCAAGAAAATTAGAGATACCAAGGGAATGCAAAGATGGGCTGATAAACGACAGAAATGGTATGGACCTAACAAAAGCAGAAGATACTAAAAAGAGGTGGCAAGAATACACAGAAGAACTGTACAAAAAAGATCTTCATGACCCAGATAATCACGATGGTGTGATCACTCACCTAGAACCAGACACCCTGGAATGTGAAGTCAAGTGGGCCTTAGAAAGCATTACTACGAACAAAGCTAGTGGAGGTGATGGAATTCCAGTTGAGCTATTTCAAATCCTGAAAGATGATGCTCTGAAAGTGCTGCACTCAATATGCCAGCAAATTTGGAAAGCTCAGCAGTGGCCACAGGACTGGAAAAGGTCAGTTTTCATTCCAATCCCAAAGAAAGGCAATGCCAAAGAATGCTCAAACTACCGCACAGTTGCACTCATCTCACATGCTAGTAAAATAATGCTCAAAATTCTCCAAGCCAGGCTTCAGCAATACGTGAACCGTGAACGTCCAGATGTTCAAGCTGGTTTTAGAAAAGGCAGAGAAACCAGAGATCCAATTTCCAACATCCACTGGATTATTGAAAAAGCAAGAGAGTTCCAGAAAAACATCTATTTCTGCTTTATTGACTATGCGAAAGCCTTTGACTGTGTGGATCACAATAAACTGTGGAAAATTCTGAAAGAGATGGGAATACCAGAACACCTGACCAGCCTCTTAGAAACATATATACAGAGGAGGAGGAGCCAAGATGGCGGAGGAGTAGGACGGGGAGAACACTTTCTCCCCCACAAATTCATCAAAAGAGCATTAAACGTCGAGTAAATTCCACAAAACAACTTCTGAATGCCGGCAGAGGACATCAGGCACCCAGAAAAGCAACCCAACTCTTTGAAAGGAGGTAGGAAAAAATATAAAAGACAAAAAAAGAGACAAAAGAGGGAGGGACGGAGTTCCGTCCCGGGAAGGGAGTCTTAAAAAGAGAGAAGTTTCCAAACACCAGGAAACCTTCTCACTGCCGAATCTGTGCTGAGCTTTGGAAGCACAGAGGGCAACATAACAGGGAGAAAAAATAAATAAACAACTAAAACTTACAGATTGCGAGTCCTACGGTAACTCCCCCAGCAGAGAAGCAGCGCAGACGCCTGCACGCGCCATTAGCAAGCGGGGGCTGGGCAGAGAGGTGCGGCGCGGGCTGCATCGCTCAGAGTAAGAATCTGGCCTGAATACCCTGAGTGCTATCTGAGCAAAATAATTTGGGCTAGCAAACCAGACTGTGGGATATCTACCACGCGAAAAGCCAGCCCCAACCTAAGACACTGCCAGGCCCGCGCACGGAACAAAGAACTGAACAGAGATAGCTGGCTACAGACCTTCCCCCTCCAGTGACAGGCAGCCAGAGCCAGAAGGGGGCAATCGCAGCCCCAGAGAGACATTATCTATAAAACTGTAAGCAGGCTTCTTTGCTAACTAAAACTTCTTGGGGGTCTGGACGGTTAACATCTGCCTGAGAAGGTGCGCCAGTTTTACACCCAGATAACCGAGTGGCGGGGAGGCAATAAGTCGCAGCATTGGCGCTTGCCAAACACCTCATCACCTGAGCTGCTCGGACCTGGGAAGAGCACAAAACACAGGCCCAACTGAGTCTGCGCCCTGAGGACTACCCGAGTGCCTGAACCTGAGTGGCTTGGACCTGGGAGGTGCATGCAGCCCAGGGCCGGCCTCGGATTGTTCCCGGCGGAACAACCTAGAGCCCGAGCAGTGTGGGCAGGGAGGCTACACGCGCTGTGAATGGGGGCAGACCCAGTGTGGCTGAGGCACTGTGAGCGTACGCCAGTGTTATTTGTTTGCAGCATCCCTCCCTCCCTCCCCACAGCACGACTGAACAAGTGAGCCTAAAAAAAAAAAAAAAAAATTTTTCCTCCACTGTCCCCTTTGTGTCAGGGTGGAAACCAGACACTGAAGAGACCAGCAAACAGAAGAAGCTATGACAGAGGGAAACGTTCTGGAAGCTACAGGCAATAGATGAAAACCCTGTGGTTACTATGGACTACATAGGAAGGGGCCTATAGATCTTGAGAAATATAAGTCGGACCAAGGAACTAGCCAAAAATGAACTGAACCCCAAATACTCACAACAAAATTAGAAAAAAGTCCTAGATATATTTTTACTATTTTTACGATCACTCTTTCTTTCTTTCTTTCTTTTTTTTTAATTAAAAAAAAATTTAAGTCCTCTATTGTTCCTTTAATTTTCACTTTTATAACCTATTACTTTGCAAAAAAAAAAAAAGACCCGATTTTTTTCTTCTTCAGCAAACTTCATATATATATATATATATATTTTATAATTTTTTGACCTTGGTTTTTTTTTCTTCTTCTTCTTTTCTTTAACATTGTATTTTTGAAATTTCAAACTCCACTCTAGTTTTTCAATTCTAGCTTTTTGGTATATGTTATCAATTTTGTACCTATAGTTTTTTTTAAAATTTCTGTGACTTTTATTTTTTCTGTTTCTTTCTCTTCTTCTTTTATATAACATTGTATATCTGAAATTCCAAACTCTACTTTAGATTTTTAATTTATGCTTTTTGGTATTTGATATCAATTTTGTACCTGTATTTTCTTTATGATTTTTGTGACATTGTTTTTGTTTGTTTGTTTGTTTGTTTTCTCTCTTTATGTTTCTTCTTCCTTTTTTTTAACATTGTATTTTTGAAATTCCAAACTCTACTCTAGATTTTTAATTTTTGCTTTTTGGTATTAGTTATCAATTTTTTACCTATATTTTCTTTAAAATTTTCGTGACCTTGTTTGTTTTTCTTTGTTGGTTTTTTCTCTCTTTCTTTTCCTTCTTCTTTTCTTTAACATCATATTTTTGAAATTCCAAACTCTACTCTAGATTTTTAATTTTTGCTTTTATGTATTTGTTACCAATTTTGTACCTTTAAGAACCCAATCTTCAGGACCCATTTTTCACTAGGGAGCGAGATTACTGGCTTGACTGCTTTCTCTCCCTTTGGACTCTCCTTTTTCTCCACCAGGTCACCTGTATCTCCTCCCTAACCCCTCTCTACTCTACCCAACTCTGTGAATTTCTGTGCGTTCCAGACGGTGGAGAACACTTAGGGAACTGATTACTGGCTGGATCTGTCTCCCTCCTTTTCATTCCCCCTTTTATCCTTCTGGCCACCTCTGTCTCCTTCCTCCTTCTTCTCTGTTCTGTATAACTCCATGAACATCTCTGAGTGGTCCAGTTGTGAACTGCACATAAGGAAGTGACTACTGCTACCCCACTGTCTCCACTACTGATTCCACCTCATCTCATTGGGGTCACCTCTAACTCCCTCCTCCCATTTCTCTTCTCCATGTAACTCTGTGAACCTCTCTGAGTGACCCTCACAGTAGAGAAACGTTTCATCTTTAACGCAGATGTTTTATCAATGGTGCTGTATAGAAGGAGAAGTTTTGAAACTTCTGTAAAAATAAGACCGATAACTGGAAGCAGGAGGCTTAAGTCCAAACCCTGACTCCAGGGAACTCCTGACTCCAAGGAACATTAATTGACAGGAGCTCATCAAATGCCTCCATACCGACACTGAAACCAAGCACCACACAAGGGCCAACGAGTTCCAGGAAAAGACATACCAAGCAAATTCTCCAGCAACAAAGGAACACAGCCCTGAGCTTCAAAATACAAGCTGCCCAAAGTCACCCCAATACCATAGACATCTCATAACTCATTACTGGACATTTCATTGCACTTCAGAGAGAAGAAATACAGCTCCACCCATCAGAACACCGACACAAGCTTCCCTAACCAGGAAACCTTGACAAGCCACCTGTACAAACCCACACACAGCGAGGAAAAGCCACAATAAAGAGAACTCCACAAACTGCCAGAATACAGAAAGGACACCCCAAACTCAGGAATTTAAACAAGATGAAGAGACAGAGGAATACCCAGCAGGTAAAGGAACAGGATAAATGCCCACCAAACCAAACAAAAGAGGAAGAGATAGGGAATCTACCTGATAAAGAATTCTGAATAATGATAGTGAAATTGATCCAAAATCTTGAAATTAAAATGGAATCACAGATAAATAGCCTGGAGACAAGGATTGAGAAGATGCAAGAAAGGTTTAACAAGGACCTAGAAGAAATAAAAAAGAGTCAATATATAATGAATAATGCAATACATGAAATTAAAAACACTCTGGAGGCAACAAATAGTAGAATAACAGAGGCAGAAGATAGGATTAGTGAATTAGAAGATAGAATGGTAGAAATAAATGAATCAGAGAGGATAAAAGAAAAACGAATTAAAAGAAATGAGGACAATCTCAGAGACCTCCAGGACAATATTAAATGCTACAACATTCGAATCATAGGGGTTCCAGAAGAAGAAGACAAAAAGAAAGACCATGAGAAAATACTTGAGGAGATAATAGTGGAAAACTTCCCTAAAATGGGGAAGGAAATAATCACCCAAGTCCAAGAAACCCAGAGAATCCCAAACAGGATAAACCCAAGGCGAAACACCCCAAGACACATATTAATCAAATTAACAAAGATCAAACACAAAGAACAAATATTAAAAGCAGCAAGGGAAAAACAACAAATAACACACAAGGGAATTCCCATAAGGATAACAGCTGATCTTTCAATAAAACTCTTCAAGCCAGGAGGGAATGGCAAGACATACTTAAAATGATGAAAGAAAATAACCTACAGCCCAGATTATTGTACCCAGCAAGGATCTCATTCAAGTATGAAGGAGAAATCAAAAGCTTCTCAGACAAGCAAAAGCTGAGAGAATTCAGCACCACCAAACCAGCTCTCCAACAAATACTAAGGGATATTCTCTAGACAGGAAACACAAAAACAGTGTATAAACTCGAACCCCAAACAATAAAGTAAATGGCAACGTGATCATACTTATCAGTAATTACCTTAAACGTAAATGGGTTGAATGCCCCAACCAAAAGACAAAGACTGGCTGAATGGATACAAAAACAAGACCCCTACATATGTTGTCTACAGGAGACCCACCTCAAAACAGGGGACACATACAGACTGAAAGTGAAGGGCTGGAAAAAGATTTTCCATGCAAATAGGGACCAAAAGAAAGCAGGAGTAGCAATACTCATATCAGATAAAATAGACTTTAAAACAAAGGCTGTGAAAAGAGACAAAGAAGGTCACTACATAATGATCAAAGGATCAATCCAAGAAGAAGATATAACAATTATAAATATATATGCACCCAACACGGGAGCACCGCAGTATGTAAGACAAATGCTAACAAGTATGAAAGGAGAAATTAACAATAACACAATAATAGTGGGAGACTTTAATACCCCACTCACACCTATGGATAGATCAATTAAAAGAAAATTAACAAGGAAACACAAACTTTAAATGATACAATAGACCAGTTAGACCTAATTGTTATCTATAGGACATTTCATCCCAAAACAATGAATTTCACCTTTTTCTCAAGCACTCATGGAACCTTCTCCAGGATAGATCACATCCTGGGCCATAAAGCTAGCCTTGGTAAATTCAAAAAAATAGAAATCATTCCAGCATCTTTTCTGACCACAATGCAGTAAGATTAGATCTTAATTACAGGAGAAAAACTATTAAAAATTCCAACATATGGAGGCTGAACAACACGCTGCTGAATAACCAACAAATCACAGAAGAAATCAAAAAAGAAATCAAAATTTGCATACAAACGAATGAAAATGAAGACACAACAACCCAAAACCTGTGGGACACGATAAAAGCAGTCCTAAGGGGAAAGTTCATAGCAATACAGGCACACCTCAAGAAACAAGAAAAAAAGTCAAATAAATAACCTAACTCTACACCTAAAGCAACTAGAAAAGGAAGAAATGAAGAATCCCAGGGTTAGTAGAAGGAAAGAAATCTTAAAAATTAGAGCAGAAATAAATGCAAAAGAAACAAAAGAAACCATAGCAAAAATCAACAAAGCCAAAAGCTGGTTCTTTGAAAGGATAAATAAAATTGACAAACCATTAGCCAGACTCATCAAGAAACAAAGGGAGAAAAATCAAATCAAGAAAATTAGAAATGAAAATGGAGAGATCACAACAGACAACACAGAAATACAAAGGATCATAAGAGACTACTATCAACAATTATATGCCAATAAAATGGACAACGTGGAAGAAATGGACAAATTCTTAGAAAAGTACAACTTTCCAAAACTCGACCAGGAAGAAATAGAAAACCTTAACAAACCCATCACAAGCATGGAAATTGAAACTATAATCAAAAATCTTTCAGCAAACAAAAGCCCAGGTCCAGACAGCTTCACAGCTGAATTCTACCAAAAATTTAGAGAAGAGCTAACACCAATCCTGCTCACACTCTTCCAGAAAATTGCAGAGGAAGGTAAACTTCCAAACTCATTCTATGAGTCCACCATCACCCTAATACCAAAACCTGACAAAGATCCCACAAAAAAAAGAAAACTACAGGCCAATATCACTAATGAACATAGATGCAAAAATCCTAAACAAAATTCTAGCAATCAGAATCCAACAATACATTAAAAAGATCATACACCATGACCAAGTGGGCTTTATCCCAGGGATGCAAGGATTCTTCAATATCCGCAAATCAATCAATGTAATGCACCACATTAACAAATTGAAAAATAAAAACCATATGATTATCTCAATAGATGCAGAGAAAGCCTTTGACAAAATTCAACACCCATTTATGATAAAAACTCTCCAGAGAATAGGAATAGAAGGAACATACCTCAACATAATAAAAGCTATATATGACAAACCCACAGCAAACATTATCCTCAATGGAGAAAAATTGAAAGCATTTCCTTAAAGTCAGGAACAAGACAAGGGTGCCCACTTTCACCATTACTATTCAACATAGTTTTGGAAGTTTTGGCCACAGCAATCAGAACAGAAAAAGAAATAAAAGGAATCCAAATTGGAAAAGAAGAAGTAAAACTCTCACTATTTGCAGATGACATGATCCTCTACATAGAAAACCCTAAACACTCCACCAGAAAATTACTAGAACTAATCAATGACTATAGTAAAGTTGCAGGATATAAAATCAACACACAAATCCCTTGCATTCCTATACACTAATAATGACAAAAGTGAAAGAGAAATTAAGGAAACAATTCCATTCACCATTGCAACAGAAAGAATAAAATACTTAGGAATATATCTACCTAAAGAAACTAAAGACCTACATATAGAAAACTATAAAACACTGGTGAAAGAAATCAAAGAGGACACTAATAGATGGAGAAATATACCATGTTCATGGATTGGAAGAATCAATATAGTGAAAATGAGTACACTACCCAAAGCAATTTATAGATTCAAGCCAATCCCTATCAAGCTACCAACAGTATTCTTCACAGAGCTAGAACAAATAATTTCACAATTTGTATGGAAATACAAAAAACCTCGAATAGCCAAAGCGATCTTGAGAAACAACAATGGAACTGGAGGAATCAACCTACTTGAATTCAGGCTCTACTACAAAGCCACAGTTATCAAACAGTATAGTACTGGCACAAGAGAGAAATATAGATCAATGGAACAAAACAGAAAGCCCAGAGATAAATCCATGCACTTATGGACACCTTATCTTTGACAAAGGAGGCAAGAATATACAATGGATTAAAGACAATCTCTTTAACAAGTGGTGCTGGGAAATCTGGTCAACCACTTGTAAAAGAATGAACCTAGAACACTTTCTAACACCATATACAAAAATAAACTCAAAATGGATTAAAGATCTCAACGTAAGACCAGAAACTATAAAACTCCTACAGGAGCACATAGGCAAAACACTCTCTGACATTCATCACAGCAGGATCCTCTATGACCCACCTCCCAGAATATTGGAAATAAAAGCAAAAATAAACAAATGGGACCTAATTAACCTTAAAAGCTTCTGCACGTCAAAGGAAACTATTAGCAAGGTGAAAAGACAGCCTTCAGAATGGGAGAAAATAATAGTAAATGAAGCAACCGACAAACAACTAATCTCAAAAATATACAAGCAACTCCTACAGCTCAACTCCAGAAAAATAAATGACCCAATCAAAAAATGGGCCAAAGATCTAAATAGACATTTCTCCAAAGAAGACATACAGATGGCTAACAAACACATGAAAAGATGCTCAACATCACTCATTATCAGAGAAATGCAAATCAAAACCACTATGAGGTACCATTTCACACCAGTCAGAATGGCTGTGATCCAAAAGTCAACAAGTAATCAATGCTGGAGAGGGTGTGGAGAAAAGGGAATCCTCTTACACTGTTGGGGGGAATGCAAACTAGTACAGCCACTATGGAGAACAGTGTGGAGATTCCTTAAAAAACTGGAAATAGAACTGCCTTATGATCCAGCAATCCCACTGCTGGGCATACACACTGAGGAAACCAGAAGGGAAAGAGACACGTGTACCCCAGTGTTCATCACAGCACTGTTTATAATAGCCAGGACATGGAAGCAACCTAGATGTCCATCAGCAGATGAATGGATAAGAAAGCTGTGGTACATATACACAATGGAGTATTACTCAGCCATTAAAAAGAATACATTTGAATCAATTCTAATGAGGTGGATGAAACTGAAGCCTATTATACAGAGTTAAGTAAGCCAGAAGGAAAAACACCAATACAGTATACTAACGCATATATATGGAATTTAGAAAGATGGTAACAATAACCCGGTGTACGAGACAGCAAAAGAGACACTGATGTATAGAACAGTCTTATGGACTCTGTGGGAGAGGGAGAGGGTGGGAAGATTTGGGAGAATGGCATGGAAACATGTAAAATATCATGTATGAAATGAGATGCCAGTCCAGGTTCGATGCATGATACTGGATGCTTGGGGCTGGTGCACTGGGACGACCCAGAGGGATGGTATGGGGAGGGAGGAGGGAGGAGGGTTCAGGATGGGGAACACATGTATACCTGTGGTGGATTCATTTTGATATTTGGCAAAACTAATACAATTATACAAAGTTTAAAAATAAAATTAATTAAAAAAAAGAAAATAAAAAGAAAATAAAATGTAACCATATAAAAATTAAATAAATAAATAAATAAACCACATAGAAGTTTACAAAATCAAAAAAAAAAAAAAAAAAAGAAACATATATACAGGTCAGGAAGCAACAGTTAGAACTGGACATGAAACAACAGACTGGTTCCAAATAGGAAAAGGAGTTCGTCAAGGCTGTATATTGTCACTCTGCTTATTTAACTTATATGCAGGGTACATCATGAGAAACGCTGGGCTGGAAGAAGCACAAGCTGGAATCAAGATTGCCGGGAGGAATATCAATAACATCAGATATGCAGATGACACCACCCTTATGGCAGAAAGTGAAGAGGAACTAAAAAGCCTCTTGATGAAATTGAAAGTGGAGAGGGAAAAAGTTGGCTTAAAACTCAACATTCAGAAAACGAAGATCATGGCATCTGGTCCCATCACTTCATGGGAAATAGATGGAGAAACAGTGGAAACAGTGTCAGACTTTATTTTTTTGGGCTCCAAAATCACTGCAGATGGTGACTGCAGCCATGAAATTAAAAGACGCTTACTCCTTGGAAGAAAATTTATGACCAACCTAAATAGCATATTGAAAATCAGAGACATTACTTTGCCAACAAAGGTTCGTCAGTCAAGGTTATGGTTTTTCCTGTGGTCATGTATGGTTGTGAGAGTTGGACTGTGAAGAAGGCTGAGCACCGAAGAATCGATGCTTTTGAACTGTGGTGTTGGAGAAGACTCTTGAGAGTCCCTTGGACTGCAAGGAGATCCAACCAGTCCATTCTGAAGATCAGCCCTGGGATTTCTTTGGAAGGAATGATGCTAAAGCTGAAACTCCAGTACTTTGGCCACCTCATGTGAAGAGTTGACTCATTGGAGAAGATTCTGATGCTGGGAGGGATTGGAGGCAGGAGGAGAAGGGGACGACAGAGGATGAGATGGCTGGATGGCATCACTGACTTGATAGACGTGAGTCTGAGTGAACTCCAGGAGTTGGTGATGGACAGGGAGGCCTGGCATGCTGCAATTCATGGCGTCACAAAGAGTTGGACACAACTGAGTGACTGAACTGAACTCAACTGATACTCCTATAATGCCCAGTATAGTTATTTGAATATTATCATATGCATGAAAATAGAATTATACACATATAATACACTTAACGATAACTAACATGTTTTTCAAAGTTAAATAATTAGCAGAATTGTTCAGAGAATGGAATATTATGGTTAGCACATTTTAGAACTTTGCTAAATCTGCTCAAAATGACTATTGAAAGAATGTTTAAAGACCTGTAGTTTAATATCTTTAGACATATGTTTGAAAAAATTTCTACTTTTGTAAAAACAATTTTATAAATTGGGATATTTTTCAGATGACCAGAGATCTTCCTATAACTTCGTTTCATCATTGTGAATATAAGCAACCACTGTGCCATAATAGCAATGCAGAGAGAAAACAAAGTTGAAATGGGAAAAAATAGATTTTATTTTCTTTGGCTCCAAAATCACTGTGGACAGTTACTGTAGCCTTTGGACAAAAGCAATGATAAACAGAGAGGATATTAAAAAGTAGAAGCATCATTTTGCCAACAAAGGTCCATCTAGTCAAAGCTATGGTTTTTCCAGTAGTCATGTACGGATGTGAGAGTTGGACTGTAAAGAAGGCTGAGCGCCAAAGAATTGACGCCTTTCAATTGTGGTGCTGGAGAACACTCTTGAGAGTCCCTTGGACTTCAAGGAGGTCAAAGCAGTCAATCCAAAAGGAAATCAACCTTGAATATTCATTGGAAGAACTGATGCTGAAGCTGAAGCTCCAATACTTTGGCCACCTGATGTGAAGAGCTGACTCATTGCAAAAAACCCTGATGCTGGGAAAGACTGAGGGCAGGAGGAGAAAGGAGAAACAGAGGATGAGATGGTTGGATAGCGTTACCGACTCAATGAACATGAGTTTGAGCAAACTCCAGGAGACAGTGAGGGACAGAGAAGCCTGACAGGCTGCAGTCCTTAGTGACTGAACAACAACAACAATTGATCCCAAGATAATTCTTGAATTGCCTTATCTTACCATATTCTCCTCAAAGTTAAGTAAAACTCCCCAGAGAAATTTGCTTAACTGAGTATTTCAAGTAGTTGTTTTTCTGTAACATCACCAAGAATAGCATTTCCTACCAGCTCTACAGAATGAGCCAGACATCCATGTTCCATTAAAAATATACTATGCAAGTATATATGTATATATATGCATGCATGTTCAGTTTATTCAGTCGTGTTTGACTCTTTGCGACCCTATGGACTATAGGTCACCAGGTTCCTCTGCCCATGGGATTCTCCAGGCAAGAATACTGGAGTGGGTTGCCATGCCTTCCTCCAGGGAAATCTTCCCAACCCAGGGATCAAACCTACATCTTCTGCATTGCAGGCAGATTCTTTACCACTGAGCCATGGGGGAAAACCCATATATATGCATAATGTATAAATTGTAAATGTATAAATAAATATATACAAAAGTTACAAATGTGTAAATACAAAAATATAAAAGATTATATAAATACATAGATACAAAATAATTCAAAACTCTTATGATAACAAACAACTTATCACAATGAATAGGCATTTTGCAGTTCTTCATGTTACTGTGGACTTGTGAATTTGCAAAAAGGAGCAAAGAATATATTAATTAGGTGAACAATACATGTACAATCCCTTTTCTGCAAAAATGCTCTTATTTGAATGGTAAAATCTAATGATGCCAACTGATTTTCAACTTTTAGTTTTGTATTCTCTGCTATTCATTTCCCACTCATCATCTTAATTAATTTCACTCTATTCATTCTGCTTTCATGTCAATATAATGCAAAAATATAACAACCAAAACATCATTCCCAAGAAAGGATTTTACAGTATTCTAAGCTTGCCTGGAGAATCCCATGGACAAAGGAGCCTGGAAGGCTATTGGGTCACATGAGTCGGATGTGACTTAGTGACTAAACCACCAACAAGGATAATGTTCATTTTATACAAAAATATATCTAAGAGAAATATAAAGAAACTATTCAATTCAGAGTGAGCTACTGAATTACCCTTACATATTTATAGTTTAATCTGTTATTTTCCTTCCTTCTTATCTCTATCTTATTACATTTGTTTTTAACATCACAAATATTTTCAATTAAATGGAAAATCAACAATGCTTTCTTCTCTAAATATAGAGATGGAAACCTCTCAATGACATTTCTATATGGATAGCCTTCCATAATTTTTACATAATGTTTTTTGGTCAAGGTCTTGCAAATACTTTCCAAAATAATTACCTTTTTGCCAAGAAGTTCTGAGTGTATATTACTTTTCCATATGTGAAAGAGGAAACTTATCCAATAAATAAGAGGCCAAAACTTTGAAAGGGTAAATCTCAAAAGCAAATTAGACCTCTGATGACACAAACTCCAAGGAAAATCAAATACAATATTTCTTCTATGAATTTGTAATTGCATACCAGAAAGTAAAATATAAGATAAACATTTTTCTGTTTGTTTTTCACTTTCACAGAAACTCCATCCTTATATGCTTTTAGATGGTTACATTTTGCTGACATTTACAAACATTTCATGTTGATCTTACATGGGTCACATCAATCATCTATACAGTTTCAATGACACTTTGTTAAATAAACTCTCATGAAAGATTTATAGAGAATTTGATAAAAGTAAAGAAGATGTAGTTTAGCTTTTAAAGCTGCATTATCCCTTTTCTGAAGGGTAATATCATTTCTAACATACCAGTAAGGTTTTCTAGCAATAAATACAGAAAGAAAAAAATAAAAACCCCTTTCCCCCATACTTGTATTTGCATAACATTCCTCTTCCAAACGTAGGAGGTGGGAAGGGGGAAAGAACCATCCCAATTTAATGCTCCTTGGGTTTAATGGTTGTGCATTGATACCATTTTAAGAAACATTACATGTAAGTTAACATGAAGGAAGCAAACAAGTGCTTCCTTCAAATACCTGAATACTTGTATTCTGAATTGGATGCTATATGATGACAAAAATGACACAAATTATTCCTAACACATTATTGAGGTATTCAAGTGAAAAAGGGTTACAATGGAATTCATAGATTTTTTTAGCATGAATAATTACAAAATGCAACCATTTAATTGAACCTTAAGCTACCAGCTGCCTTAGACATGTGGATAGTTTCATTGTTTTCTCATGAAATTAAAAACAGGTTATTTTGACTTTGACTTGTCAAGTCACTCAGCCTCTAGCAGACAAGCAATAATGAAGTCATGATACAATAATGTTCACAATTATATATCACATTGTGGCAGCAGATTAGGCAATAAAGATGTTGTTAACATCATGGATATCATTTCTTTTTTCACTTTACATATGAATTTGTTGAAAAGAATCAATACTACTTAGAATATAATTCCAAATTGTGGCACCATTCTAGACTCTCATGTAAGACTCCTTGCCTAATGATATACTTGCTGAGATATTTCCTTTTCTACCAAGTCTCAGGAAAATTTTAAAATCTTTCAGATAACTGAATTTTGTTGCCTGAAAAACAAGGATATAATCTGATAAAGAATAATTTATAGACTAAAAATTTCAGATGCTTATATTTAAGATGCTAAACTATATATGCTAGAACTAAAAAATATAAATGCTTAGTACAATATTTTACATATGTCAAATGCACATGATGTATTAAATATTAAGGCATTTACTGGTTATGTATCTAAAGATGAGTATAGACCTGTTGTGTGATCAAATATGTGTTTTAAAAATAAGTTCTACTATAGTTCAGTTCAGTTCAGTCGCTCAGTCATGTCCGACTCTTTGCGACCCCATGAATCGCAGCACGCCAGGGCTCCCTGTCCATCACCAACTCCCGGAGTTCACTCAGACTCACGTCCATCAAGCCATCTCATCCTCTGTCGTCCCCTTCTCCTCCTGCCCCCAATCCCTCCCAGCATCAGAGTCTTTTCCAGTGAGTCAACACTTCGCATGAGGTGGCCAAAGTACTGGAGTTTCAGCTTTAGCATCATTCCTTCCAAAGAAATCCCAGGGCTCATCTCCTTCAGAATGGACTGGTTGGATCTCCTTGCAGTCCAAGGGACTCGCAAGAGTCTTATCCAACACCACAGTTCAAAAGCATCAATTCTTCAGTGCTCAGCCTTCTTCACAGTCCAACTCTCACATCCATACATGACCACAGGAAAAACCATAGCCTTGACTAGACGGACCTTTGTTGGCAAAGTAATGTCTCTGCTTTTCAATATGCTATCTGCTGCTGCTGCTGCTGCTAAGTCACTTCAGTCGTGTCCGACTCTGTGCGACCCCATAGACGGCAGCCTACCAGGCTCCCCCGTCCCTGGGATTCTCCAGGCAAGAGTATTAGAGTGGGGTGCTGTGCCATTGCCTTCTCTGTAATATGCTATCTAGGTTGGTCGTAACTTTCCTTCCAAGGAGTAAGCGTCCTTTAATTTCATGGCTGCATTCACCATCTACAGTGATTTTGGAGCCCAAAAAAATAGTCTGACACTGTTTCTCCATCTATTTCCCATGAAGTGATGGGACCGGATGCCATGATCTTCGTTTTCTGAAAGTTGAGCTTTAAGCCAACTTTTTCACTCTCCACTTTACTTTCATGAAGAGTCTTTTTAGTTCCTCTTCACTTTCTGCCATAAGGGTGGTGTCATCTGCATATCTGAGGTTATTGATATTTCTCCCAGCAATCTTGATTCCAGCTTGTATTTCTTCCAGTCCAGAGTTTCTCATGATGTACTCGGCATATAAGTTAAATAAGCAGGATGACAATATACAGCCTTGTCGAACTCCTTTTCCTATTTGGAACCAGTCTGTTGTTCCATGTCCAGTTCTAACTGTTGCTTTCTGACCTACATATAGGTTTCTCAAGAGGCAAGTCAGGTGGTCTGGTATTCCCATCTCTTTCAGAATTGTCCACAGTTTATTGTGATCCACACAGTCAGAGGCTTTGGCATAATCAATAAAGCAGAAATAGATGTTTTCCTGGAACTCTCTTGCTTTTTCCATGATCCAGCAGATGTTGGCAATTTGATCTCCAGTTCCTCTGCCTTTTGTAAAACCAGCTTGAACATCAGGAAGTTCACGGTTCACGTATTGCTGAAGCCTGGCTTAGAGAATTTTGAGCATGACTTTACTAGCATGTGACATGAGTGCAATTGTGCAGTACTTTGAGCATTCTTTGGCATTGCCTTTCTTTGGGATTGGAATGAAAACTGACCTTTTCCAGTCCTGTGGCCACTGCTGAGTTTTCCAAATTTGCTGGCATATTGAGTGCAGCACATTCACAGCATCATCTTTCAGGATTTGAAATAGCTCAACTGGAATTCCACCACCTCCACTAGCTTTTGGTTGAAGTACACTAAGCATACTTTATAAAACAAAAGCCCCGAGACAGTGTACCTTTGAAACACAGCATTCATAATCCATTTACACATGAAAGTGAAAGTAACTTAGTCATCTCCGTCTCTTTGTGACCCAATGGACTATACAGCCCATGGAATTCTCCAGGTCAGAATACTGGAATGAGTAGCCTTTCCCTTCTCCAGCGGATCTTCCCGACCAAGGAATCAAATCAGGGTCTCCTGCACTGGAGGGGGATTCTTTACCAACTTAGCAATCAGGGAAGGCCCTCATTTACACACAGCAGTTTGAAATTTACTAATCACATTAAAAAGCAGAGACATTACTTTGCCAATAAAGGTCTGTCTGGTCAAAGCTATGGTTTTTCCAATAGTCATGTATGGATGTGAGAGTTGGATTATAAAGAAAGCTAAGTGCTGAATAATTGATGCTTTTGAACTGTGGTGTTGGAGAAGACTCTTGAGAGACCCTTGGACAGCAAGGAGATCCAACCAGTCCATCCTAAAGGAAATCAGTCCTGAATATTCATTGGAAGGACTGATGCTGAGGCTGAAACTCCAATATTTGGCCACCTGATGTGAAGAACTGACTCATTTGAAAAGACCATGATGCTGGAAAAAAATTGAGGGCAGGAGGAGAAGGGGATGACAGAGGATGAGATGGTTGCATGGCATCACCAGCTCGATGGCCATGAGTTTGAGTAAACTCCAAGAGTTGGTTATGGACAGAGAAGCCTGGTGTGCTGCAGGCCATGGGGTCACAGAAAGTCAGACACAACTGATCTACTGAACTGAATCTTATAATAATAAGATAATATAATATATAGATATAATATGTAAAATATATTTTTCTATTTCAAAGGCTACATTTCTCCTCTGATAAGAGTTACTAAATTTTTCTTACACATTTTAATGTCAAAATATCTTTCTCTTAAGCATCTTTCTTTATGAAACCACAATAATGCCTAACATGTTTTACTCATGTGAGAGTAGGCTGTTTTTAACTTTTGGTTCTTTTATTCTTAAGTAAAGAACTCCTTACTTATTATGAAATTAAGGGAGAAGTTTCTGAATTGGTAAGGTTGAAGGAGGAGCACACTTGATTTTTAAATTAAGTCTTGACTTAGCATTTCAGTAGTAGAAATACATTTTGAGAATCACTGGGCAATTTTTTGCTTCCCAGGTGGCACAGTGGTAAAGAACCTGCCTGCCAGTGAAGGAGAAGCAGGTTCAATCCCTAGATCAGGAAGATCCCCTGGAGTAGGAAATGCCAACCCACTCCAGTATTCTTGCCTGGAAAATTCCATGGACAGTGGAGCCTGGTGGGCTAAACTTCATGGGGTCACAAAAGAGTTGGGCACAACTGAGAGACTGAACATGGACAATTTTATAGTAGTTAGTAAGTAATAAAGGCATTATTAATATAATACAAAGGCAGCTTATTATTACACTCCTATATATAAAAAGACATTCACTATCCTGTTCATGGCTTATCATAAGAATTTTGAGTAAGAGAACTTAGCTTTCAAAATAGAAAAAGCTAAATAAGCACTCTACTTAATAGCACCATATCTGTACCCTTACTATCTTGTCTCAGTTGTTTTCATTACAAAACTATTACAATTCAATCATTAGCTTTGGTAAACTGATATTTAAGAGATTCTTATTCTAAGTAAAACTAAGCATTATCTATGAAAGTAGAGACTACAAAAAATGAAACATGGCATTTTAATTATCTTTAATATTTACAAGTTAAGGTTGCTAAGTTGAAGTTCAGTGTAATATATTTGCATCCTATATTAGATTGTCATACAAACTTAGAGGTTAATAAAATATGTTTGAATCCTCATGAATCCAAATGAGCAAATATATAAAGCCTACAGCATGGTGTCAGGTACACAGTGAGTGCTCAAAGGTTGATTTTAAATAACTAAAAGGATTCTCTCAGAAAACATTTGAAAGAAACAGCTAAAACTCTAGCAAAAAGTACAATTAATTTTTCATTAAATTTTTGAGATGCATCCAGATGCCTTTTAATTGTCTTTAAGAGTTTAAACAGCATCTATAAATATCTCTCCTGATCTACAGTGTTAACTTCTGGAAACAAGTTTTACAGGGCAAAACATGTGTTATAAAACAAATAAAGAACAAAATAGCATGTTATTTTCATGTCTGATGTGAAAAAAAAGTTTATATTTGGAATGCTTACATGATTTGAAAGCAAGTATTTATAATTAAATGATACCTCATTTCTATATTTTAAAATAGTTTAAGCCCTTATATGATAAGTAATTCTTCTGTACAGTAAATTTTACCTCACAATTCTTAACCCTTTATCTATGGAAAATTCTAAAATGTGTCCAATTATACTATATCTGACTCTTACAAATTCTTTGGTACAGACTTGAACATGAAACCAACTTTTAAAATCCATTATAAGCATATCTTATTTATGCATACTGAGTATTCATTGAAAACTAAAATGCTGTATTATTTCATGACCACATCATCACTATCAGAAGTCCTGGGTGGTCCCAAGATGGTGGAGGAGTAGGACAGGGAGACCACTTTCTCCCCAACAAATTCATCAAAAGATCATTTGAATTCTGAGCAACTTCCACAAAACAACTTCTGAACACTGGTGTAGGATACCAGGCACCTAGAAAGGCAGTCCATTCTCTTTGAAAGGAGGTAGGACAAAATATAAAAGACAAAGGAAGGAAAGGAAAGTTAGTCTCACAGTGGTGTCTGACTCTTTGCAATCCCATGGACTGTAGCCTGGCAAGTCCTCTGTCCATGGAATTCTCCAGGCAAGAGTACTGGAGTGGGTTGCCATTCCCTTCTCCAGGGAATCTTCCTGAGCCAGGTTCAATCCTGGGTCTCCTGCATTGCAGGCAGAGTCTTTACCAACTGAGATACTGGAGAAGCCCCAAAAAGACAAAAAGAGAGACAAAAGACTTAGGGATGGAGACCTGTCCTGGGGAGGGAGTCATGAAGGAGGAACAATTTCCAAACAGCAGGAAACTCTCTCACTGTCAGGTCTGTCTGGTGTTTTGGAATCTCAGAAGGCAACATAACCAGGAGGAAAAAAACAAAAAAACAAAAACAGAAAACATGCCTAACCGCAACTCCCAGTGGAGAAGTAGCCCAGACACTCTCATCTGCCACCAGCAAGCAGAGGCTGGACCAGGGAGGCACAGGTTGCATGTTTAGGGTAAGGACCAGGCCTCAATGCACTGAGGACAATCTGAGGGAGATAACTTGATACAGCAACCCAAACTGTGGGATGAAAGAAAGTGAAAGTGAAGTCGCTCAGTCATGTCTGACTCTTTGCGACCCCATGGATTTTAGCCTACCATGCTCCCCTGTCCGTGGGATTTTCCAGGCAAGAGTACTGTAGTGGGTTGCTATTTCATTCTTCAGAGGATCTTCCCAATCCAGAGATCCAACCCAGGTCTCCCCCATTGTAGGCAGACGCTTTACTGTCTGAGCCACCAGGGAAGTCAGCTGGCGGGGGAGGTGGGGGGGGGAGGGGAATTTCCCACAAAAGGCTCTAACCTAAGGCACAGCCTGGCCTGCTCACAGAACAAAGGATTGAGAGAATACCAAAGGAGAATTAGCCGGCTGCATACAGGCCCCTCCCATGCCACTGGAGGCAGAGAGGCAGGTATGCAACAGCAAGAGCCAGAAGGCAAGGGGCAATCTCGACCCCAGAGACCTGCATCCTCCACCAAACTGTGAGCAGGTGCCCAGTTGCTAAACAAATCTTCCTAGCAGACGGTTGACATCTGCCAGGAGAGTCACAGCCTGAGATCAGCTCCCCAGAGGAGACACATGGCACACCTGAGGTGGTACTCTCCAGGTGCAACTGGAAAACTGAGGGGCCAGGACTGAGGAGGTGATTAAGATGCACAGCCCACTTAGGACAGTGTGCTTGCCAAGCACCTGGTGGCCTTAGCTCCTTGGACCTGGGAAGGGCATAAAATGCACGCCCAACCAAGTCTGTGCCTTTGCAGAGTACCCAAGAACCAGAACCTGAGCAGCTTAGACCTGGGAAGTGCATGAAACGCAAGGCCTGCTTTGGACAGTACCCCTGCAGAGCAACCTGGAGCCTGAGCAATGTAGAATGAGAAAGCACATGCACCATGAGCTGAGGTAAACCCAGTGTAGTCCATAAACTATGGGTACTCCCCACACATGCCAGTGATATTTGTTTGCATGTTCCTCCCTCCTGACAACACAATTGAACAGGTGAGCCTAAATATGTGATCATCTTCACCCCCTTGTGTCAGGGTGGAAATTAGACACTGAAGAGACTTGCAAACAGAGGAAGCCAAAATAAACAAAGAAGAGGGAACTGCTCTGGAAGTGACAGGTGCTACAGATTAAAACCATGTAGTTAACATTGAATAAGCATTGGAAGGGGCCTATAGACCTTGAGAAGAAGTACAAGGTGGAACAAGGAACTATCTAAAACTGAACTGACCCCATACTGCCCACAACAGCTCTAGAGAAATTCCTAGATATATTTTTACTATTACCATTTTTTTATTTTTTTATTTTTAAGTTCTTTATTACTCCTTTAATTTTCGTTTTTATAACCTACTATTACCTTGCAAAAAAGTCCCTATTTTTAAAGCAAATTTCATATATATATATATATATATATATATATTATAATTTTTGTGATTGACTTTGTTTTGTATTTTTAATAATGTATTTTTCAGAGTCTAACCTCTACTCTACATTTTTAATCTTTGCTTTTTGGTATTTGTTATCAATTTTGTACATTTAAGAATCTAATCTTCAGTATCCATTTTCATTTTGGGGTGTGATTACTGGCATGATTGTTCTTTCCCCTTTTGACTCTCCCTTTACTCCCACAGGTCACCTCTATCTCCTACCTCCCCATTTTCTTCTCTACTTAACTCTGCAAATCTCTCTGGGTATTCTGGGAGAACACTTAGGGAACTGATTACAGGCTAAATTGGTCTCTCTCCTTTTGACTCCCCCTCTTCTCCTGGTCACCTCTATCTCCCTCCTCCCTCTTCTCTTCTCCAAGTAACTCTGTGAACCTCTCTGGGTGTCCCTCACTGTGGAGAATTTTTTCATGATTAACCTAGATGTTTTATAATCTGTGCTGTATGGATGGAGAAGTCTTGAGGTTACTGTAAGAATAAGACTGAAAGCCAGAGGCAGGAGGCTTAAATCCAAAACGTGAAAACACCAGAAAACTCCTGATTCCAGGAAAGATTAATCCACAAGAGCTCATCCAAAAGCCTCCATACCTACACTGGAACCATGCTCCACACAAGAGCGAACAAGTTCCAAAGCAAGACATACCACACTAATTCTCCAGCAACTCAGGAACATAGCCCTGAGTATAAAAATACAGGCGGCCAAAGTCATGGCACAACCATAGACACCTCAAAACTCACTACTGGACACTTCATTGCTCTCCAGAGAGAACAGATCCAGCTCCACCCAGCAGAACACAGACACAAGCTTCCCTAAGCAGGAAACTTTGACAAGTCACTAGTCTAACCCCACCCACAGGGAGCAACCTCCACAATAAAGAGGAATTACAAACTTCCAGCCTAAAGAAAGTGAGAGTCAATTCCTAGGCAGATTGATAAGAAGTCCAGGGTCCCTAAGGAGGAGAAAGGGATCTGGGGCTCTTGAAGGGGAGATAGGGGTCTGAAATTCTAAAGGATGATGAAAGGACAAACATCTTTTTTTCCCTACATTCCTTACTCTTGGTCACATGAAACTTTTTTTTTTCTTTAAGCCCAGAATTGATGATTACACAACAAACAACTCAGCTTAAACTCTGTACTCAGTTCAGTTCAGTCACTCAGTCCAGTCCGACTCTTTGCGACCCCATGAACTGCAGCACGCCAGGCCTCCCTGTCTATCATGAACTCCTAGAATTCACTCAAACTCACATCCATTGAGTCGGTGATGCCATCCAGCCATCTCATCCTCTGTCGTCCCCTTCCCCTCCTGCCCCCAATCCCTCCCAGCATCAGAGTCTTCTCCAATGAGTCAACTCTTCACATGAATTGGCC
The DNA here is from genome assembly GCF_055505025.1 of Bos grunniens. Lineage (NCBI taxonomy): Eukaryota > Metazoa > Chordata > Mammalia > Artiodactyla > Bovidae > Bos > Bos grunniens. The sequence continues at coordinate 77,470,172 of NC_141194.1, read as the reverse complement.
AAAGTACTGGAGTTTCAGCTTTACCATCATTCTTTCCAAAGAAATCCCGGGGCTGATCTCCTTTAGAATGCACTGGTTGGATCTCCTTGCAGTCCAAGGGACTCTCAAGAGTCTTCTCCAATACCACAGTTCAAAAGCATCAATTCTTTGGTGCTCAGCTTTCTTCACAGTCCAACTCTCACATCCATACATGACCACAGGAAAAACCATAGCCTTGACTAGACGAACCTTTGTTGGCAAAGTAATGTCTCTGATTTTCAATATGCTATTTAGGTTGGTCATAACTTTCCTTCCAAGGAGGAAGCGTCTTTTAATTTCATGGCTGCAGTCACCATCTGCAGTGATTTTGGAGCCCAAAAAGTAAAGTTTGACACTGTTTCCACTGTTACCCCATCTATTTCCCATGAAGTGATGGGACCAGATGCCATGATCTTCGTTTTCTGAATGTTGAGCTTTAAGCCCTTTTTCACTCTCCTCCTTCACTTTCATCAAGAGGCTTTTTAGTTCCTCTTCACTTTCTGCCATAAGGGTGGTGTCATCTGCATATCTGAGGTTATTGATATTCCTCCCAGCAATCTTGATTCCAGCTTGTGCTTCTTCCAGCCCAGTGTTTCTCATGATTTATTCTGCATATAAATTAAATAAGCAGGGTGACAATATACAGCCTTGACGTACTCCTTTTCCTATTTGGAACCAGTCTGTTGTTCCATGTCCAGTTCTAACTGTTGCTCCCTGACCTGCATATAGGTTTCTCAAGAGACTGTTCAGGTGGTCTGGTATTCCTATTTCTTTCAGAATTTTCCACAGTTTATTGTGATCCACCCAGTCAAAGGTAGGTATTATACAACAACAATGTACCCTGCTTGAGTACAGTTTCTCCTTCTTGAAAACCTTCTGGCTAATCCTGTTATCTTCAAATGTAATTTATGGGAGTGGATCTACTAAGATCTTTACAACCTTGAGATATTCTTTTAATTGCTGCATGGGCGCAGGCAGGCCAAGAGGAGCTATCCCACGTTGAAGGTCAGAAGGGGTGGCAGTGAGGAGATACCCTTTGTCCAAGGTAAGGAGCAGCAGTCGCACTTTGCTGGAGCTGCTGTGAAGAGATATCCCAGGCCCAAGCTAAGAGAAACCCAGGTAAGACAGTAGGTGTTGCAAGAGGGCATCAGAGGGCAGACAAACTGAAACCATACTCACATAGAACTAGTCAATCTAATCACACTAGGATCACAGCCTTGTTTAACTCAATGAAAGTAAGCCATGCCCATGGGGCAACCCAAGACGAGCGGGTCATGGTGGAGAGGGCTGACAGAATGTGGTCCACTGGAGAAGGGAATGGCAAACCACTTCAGTATTATTCCTCGAGAATCCCATGAACAATATTAAAATGCAAAATGATAGGTTACTGAAAGAGGAACTCCCCAGGTCAGTAGGTGCCCAATATGCTACTGGAGATCAGTGGAGAAATAACTCCAGAAAGAATGAAGGGATGGAGCCAAAGCAAAAGCAATACCCAGCTGTGGATGTGACTGGTGATAGAAGCAAGGTCCGATGCTGTAAAGAACAATATTGCATAGGAACCTGGAATATCAGCTCCATGGCAAATTGGAAGTGGTCAACCAAGAGATGGTAAGAGTGAATGCTGACATTCTAGGAATCAGCGAACTGAAATGGACTGGAGTGAGTGAATTTAACTCAGATGACCATTATATCTACTACTGCGGGCAGGAATGTCTCAGAAGAAATGGAGTAGCCATCATGGTCAATAAGAGTCTGAAATGCAGTACTTGGATGCAATCTCAAAAACGACAGAATGATCTCTGTTCATTTCCAAGGCAAACCATTCAATATCACAGTAATCCAAGTCTATGCCCCAACCAGTAACATTGAACAAGCTGAAGTTGAACGGTTCTATGAAGATCTACAAAACCTTTTAGAACTAACACCCAAAAAAGATGTCCTTTTCATTATAGGGGACTGGAATGCAAAAGTAGGAAGTCAAGAAACACCTGGAGTAACAGGCAAATTTGGCCTTGGAATACGGAATGAAGCAGGGCAAAGACTAATAGAGTTTTGCCAAGAAAATGCACTGGTCATAATAAACACCGTCTTCCAACAACAACAGAGAAGACTCTACACATGGATATCAGATTGATTATATTCTTTGCAGAGAAAGATGGAGAAGCTCTATACAGTCAACAAAAATAAGACCAGGAGCTGACAGTGGCTCAGATCATGAATTCCTTATTACCAAATTCAGACTTAAATTGAAGAAAGTAAGGAAAACCACTAGAACATTCAGGTATGACCTAAATCAAATCCCTTATGATTATACAGTGGAAGTGAGAAATAGATTTAAGGGCCTACATCTGATAGATAGAGTGCTTGATGAACTATGGACTGAGGTTTGTGACATTGTACAGGAGACAGGGATCAAGACCATTCCCATAGAAAAGAAATGTAAAAAAGCAAAACGGCTGTCTGGGGACACCTTACAAATAGCTGTGAAAAAAGAGAAGCAAAAAGCAAAGGAGAAAAGGAAAGAAATAAGCATCTGAATGCAGAGTTCCAAAGAATAGCAAGAAGAGATAAGAAAGCCTTCTACAGCAATCAATGCAAAGAAATAGAGGAAAACAACAGAATGGGAAAGACTAGAGATCTCTTCAAGAAAATTAGAGACACCAAGGGAACATTTCATGCAAAGATGGGCTCGATAAAGGACAGAAATGGTATGGACCTAATAGAAGAAGATATTAAGAAGAGGTGGCAAGAATACACAGAAGAACATTCCAAAAAGTTCTTCACGACCCAGATAATCACAATGGTGTGATCACTCACCTAGAGCCAGACATCTGGGAATGTGAAGTCAAGTGGGCCTTAGAAAGCATCACTACAAACAAAGCTAGTGGAGGTGATGGAATTCCAGTTGAGCTATTTCAAATCCTGAAAGATGATGCTGTGAAAGTGCTGCACTCAATATGCCAGCAAATTTGGAAAACTCAGCAGTGGCCACAGGACTGGAAAAGGTCAGTTTTCATTCCAATCCCGAAGAAAGGCAACGCCAAAAAATGCTCAAACTACCGCACAATTGCACTCATCTCACATGCTAGTAAGATAATGCTCAAAATTCTCCAAGCCAGGCTTCAGCAATACATGAACCGTGAACTTCCAGATGTTCAAGCTGGTTTTAGAAAAGGCAGAGGAACCGGAGATCAAATTGCCAACATCCGCTGGATCATGGAAAAATCAAGAGAGTTCCAGAAAAACATCTATTTCTGCTTTATTGACTACGCCAAAGCCTTTGACTGTGTGGATCACAATAAACTGTGGAAAATTCTGAAAGAGATGGGAATACCAGACCACCTGACCTGCCTCTTGAAAAATTTGTATGCAGGTCAGGAAGCAACAGTTAGAACTGTACACGGGTCAACAGACTGGTTCCAAATAGGAAAAGAAATACATCAAGCCTGGATATTGTCACCCTGTTTATTTAACTTATATGCAGAGTACATCATGAGAAACGCTGGGCTGGAAGAAGCACAAGCTGGAATCAAGATTGCCGGGAGGAATATCAATAACCTCAGATATGCAGATGACACCACCCTTATGGCAGAAAGTGAAGAGGAACTAAAAAGCCTCTTGATGAAAGTGAAAGTGGAGAATGAAAAAGTTGGCTTAAAGCTCAACATTCAGAAAACGAAGATCATGGCATCTGGTCCCATCACTTCATGGGAAATAGATGGGGAAACAGTGGAAACAGTGTCAGACTTTATTTTTGGGGGCTCCAAAATCACTGTAGATGGTGACTGCAGCCATGAAATTAAAAGACGCTTCCTCCTTGGAAGGAAAGTTATGACCAATCTAGATAGCATATTCAAAAGCAGAGACATTACTTTGCCAAAAAAGGTCTATCTAGTCAAGGCTATGGTTTTTCCTGGGGTCATGTATGGATGTGAGAGTCGGACTGTGAAGAAGGCTGAGCACCGAAGAATTGATGCTTTTGAACTGTGGTAATGGAGAAGACTCTTGCGAGTCCCTGGACTGCAAGGAGATCCAGGCAGTCCATTCTGAAGGAGATCAGCCTTGGGATTTCTTTGGAAGGAATGATACTAAAGCTGAAACTCCAGTACTTTGGCCACCTCATGCGAAGAGTTGACTCATTGGAAAAGACTCTGATTCTGGCAGGGACTGGGGGCAGGAGCAGAAGGGGACGACAGAGGATGAGATGGCTGGATGGTATCACTGATGCGATGGACGGGAGTCTGAACTCTGGGAGTTGGTGATGGACAGGGAGACCTGGCGTGCTGCAATTCTTGGGGTCGCAAAGAGTCAGACACGACTGAGTGACTGAACTGAACTGAACTGAATCTAATTAAAATATATAGTACTTAAACTAATTAAAGTATATAACTCCCTTGCTAACAGTAGCGAGGGGGGCACTCTTTGCCCCCTTTCTGATGTTTATGTAAGAAGCTTTCTCTATCCCTTTTCTTACTTTAATAAAACTCTGCTATACAAAATCTCTTGAGTGATCAAACCTGGTCCCTTGTCCTAAAGGTAAATCTTCAAAGATCATGAATCTGACATCATAAACTGTAAGCTATCGTCTTGGGGCCTTTCCAGGATCTTCAGGACAAGGTAAGAACACTCAGAGCTCTAGCCTCTCTGATTTCTCAGTATACACATTTTCTGCTTTACTTTTTTGTAACTTGTGTGAATAAATGACACACCCTGCATGAAGCAAGTGATAAGTCCTACTCTGCAGTTTTGTACCTCGTAATTACTGAAGGCAGCCCCCAAAAGGGGAGCCTTTTGGGGGGTTTATACCAACCTGCCAATGCCAAGGGACACCCAAGTCTCTGCTAGGGGAGTGGCCAGAGATGGGCAAAGCGTGTGGACCAACCTTTCCTTTCTTGGTCACCTTTTCCTGGTCTCTTTGGCCATTTTGTAACTATTTGGGGAATTAGCACTACTAACCTAATCTGTCGGATCATAGACTTTCAAGGGAATTGTGATACATGCTGTTACTATTGTCAACTACAAATTGGCACTTACCAAGAGCATTGCCAATGACTGAACAACAAAGGCGTTTGCCATCTGCCTCTATGGAGACTGAGGACTTCCCTCGTGGCTCAGAGGGCAAAGCATCTGCCTGTAGTGTGGGAGACCTGGGTTCAATCCCTGGGTCGGGAAGATCCTCTGGAGAAGAAATGGCAACCCACTCTGGTATTCTTGCCTGGAAAATCCCATGGATGGAGGAGCCTGGTGGGCTACAGTCCGTGGGGTCACAAAGAGTCAGACAGGACTGAGTGATTTCACTTTCACTTTCTATGGAGATTGAACCTCATGCCGCTATAGCTGTTGACCTTCAACAGCCCCTGAGGGAGTTCAGGGTGGTGTCAGGTACTCTGTGTTCCAGGGAATCTGGTGGGATAGGTTTTTAGATAGTTGGATGTTTCTAGGAACAGATTTTATTATCTCAATCCTTACATCTCCTCATATCTAGAGAAGCACTGAATCCCTTCATGGTGATATCAGATCCTCATGACTAACAAAAATCCTTTTATAAAATGAGTGCTTCGTGGTATTCAACTTCCCCTTCACCAAAACCTTATATATTGTCTTTCCCCCACTGCCACTTGGGAGCAGTCTCTCAGAGCTATCTGAGATGCTGCCTCCCAGGCTGCAGTCCTCATTTTACCCCAAATAAAATTTAAAACTCTCAAGTCGTACTTTTTTTTTTTTAGTCAACACTATGTACTTTTACTTAGACCCCAAGTATGGAAGTGCCTAGCCTTGCTGGGCAGAGAAGGCAAAGGCATCCCACTCCAGTATTCTTGCCTGGAAAATCCCATGGATGGAGGAGCCTAGTAGGCTGCAGTCCATGGGTTCGCTAAGAGTCAGACACGACTGAGCAACCTCACTTTCACTTTTCACTTTCATGCATTGGAGAAGGAAATGGCAACCCACTCCAGTGTTCTTGCCTGGAGAATCCCAGGGATGGGGGAGCCTGGTTAGATGCCATCTATGGGATTGCACAGAACTGGACACAACTGAAGCAACTTTGCAGCAGCAGCAGCAGCCTTGCTAGGAGTTGAAAGTTACAGGAGCACATTTGGGAGCAAGGTGGAACTCTAACTCTAGGAATGTCTCTCAGGCTAGAGATCACTCTCTTGACAACCTGCCTCAGGAGACAGAGTCCTAAAAGTTGAGTCTTTGTCACGGCTGTGTCTATGTGGATAGAATCACTGCTAGTGACCATGAGGTTTTTGAGGACACAGACTGGGAATAGCAGGATCTGGTCAGATTGGAAATGCAATGGGCTTCTTCCTTTGGTAGTGCTAGCTCTTAGTGGGCCAGAGGAGGCTGTCTGATGGCTTTTGTCTCAACTCCTTAGATATTTCTTTCTGTGTAATCTGTGTAAATTAATTGGAAGGATTGGTCCTAGTAGCTCAAGGACAAAAAAATCACTTTTTCCTCACTGGCCAACCCTCCAACACCTCTTTTGCTATATTGGTATTGTGATACTCAGAGAAGGGACATCTTGGTTGTTGTTCATCCTTTTATGACTCACTGCTTCTACTGCAGTCAGGACTGTACTCAGGAATGTGCATGGGTACATGTAAGCTAGTAGTCCCAGCTTGGGAAACATTCTGGGAAACTACTCTGGCAAATCAAACAAAGGTCTTGGTGGTATGGCACTAAGTCAATCTGAGATGCCATCAGGTCTACCCCTGGTGCATCTCCACCCCACCTCAGTGGTAGAACTGGGAGGGATGAGTAAGGCAACTGCATCGGTAAGGGACAGACTAAGTCTGACCAGGGAAGGAAAGCTTTGGTGGAGAATCTGTCTACACCCCCACCTAGAGCAGGAAAAGATGCTTCTGGTGCGGGGTGGGGGGGGGGGGAGCCATGGCTATGGATGCTGCTTTTTTCTCTCTTACAGATGGGAGATAACAGTTCTAGAACCACTTCTTTATTATTTTTATTATTTTTTTTTATTTTTTTAGAACCACTTCTTTAAAATGTACTTAAAAAAATGGGACAAGCTCAATCCAAGAATTTAAAACTAGACCGGTTCTGTAGAAAACAAGAGAAATGGTTAGAAGTGCTACATGTGTTGCTCTTTATCTCTCTACAAGACATGCCAGATTTATGTCCTAAGGGGGCAGATTTGTATCTGGAACCTTCAGATTCCTCCTGTCCTCTACTTTGCTCCTATATCTGGGACTCCCAACTGAACAGGTTGAACATTAGGGCACCCTTTCAGGAGGGGTTGCCTCAGTCTCGGTAGAAATTAAAACAGTACCAATTGTGGTCGAGACTATCTAGAGAATCCAGGAAAGTACATAGACGCCTTTATGGGAAGCCAACTTTACTTTATAACCTTACTTGGAAAGATGTAATATATGTCTTGGGACAGATGCTGACTCCTGACTCAAAAACCCGAATTTTGGGGGAAGCTCCTACTTTTGGAGATGAATGGCTTGAACATGAGACAAGGAGAAAGAGGGAACATGAACTAGTCCTCCTTCCTACTAGGAGCCAAATGGTTCCCATAACAGACCCACTTTGCCAGATATATTCTTGTAGGACTTAAGCAAGTGCATGCTAAGACTTTAAACTATGCTAAGTTGGCGAACATAGAACAGGGAGAGAAGGAAACTCCTGGTAAATTCCTAGATAGACTCTGGGAGGCTCTCCAAAAGTTTACTGATGTTGATCTTTAAAGTGCAGAGGGAGAAATGATCCTAAAATATAGATTTCTCACTCAGTTGGCTCCAGGTATCTGCTGTAAGTTCCAGAGAAACATCTATTTTTGCTTTATTGACTATGCCAAAGCCTTTGACTGTGTGAATCACAATAAACTGTGGAAAATTCTGAAAGTGATTGGAATACTAGACCACTTGACCTGCCTCTTGAGAAACCTGTATGCAGGTCAGAAAGCAACAGTTAGAACTGGACATGGAACAACAGACTGGTTCCAAATAGGAAAAGGAGTACTTCAAGGCTGTATATTGTCACGCTACTTATTTAAATTCTATGCAGAGTATATCATGAGAAATGCTGGGCTGGAAGAAGCACAAGCTGGAATCAAGATTGCCGGGAGAAATATCAATAACCTCAGATATGCAGATGACACCACCCTTATGGCAGAAAGTGAAGAGGAACTAAAAAGCCTCTTAATGAAAGTGAAAGAGTGAAAAAGTTGGCTTAAAACTCAACATTCAGAAAACGAAGATCATGGCATCTGGTCCCATCACTTCATGGGAAATAGATGTGGAAACAGTGTCAGACTTTATTTTTGGGGGCTCCAAAATCACTGCAGATGGTGATTGCAGCCATGAAATTAAAAGACACTTACTCCTTGGAAGAAAAGTTATGACCAACCTAGATAGCATATTGAAAAGCAGAGACATTACTTTGCCAAAAAAGGTCTGTCTAGTCAAGACAATGGTTATTCCTGTGGTCACGTATGGATGTGAGAGTTGGACTGTGAAGAAAGCTCAGCACCGAAGAATTGATGCTTTTGAACTGTGGTGTTGGAGAAGACTCTTGAGAGTTCCTTGGACTGCATGGAGATCCAACCAGTGCATTCTAAAGGAGATCAGCCCTGGGTGTTCTTAGTAAGAAATGATGCTAAAGCTGAAACTCCAGTACTTTGGCCACCTCATGCGAAGAGTTGACTCACTGGAAAAGACTCTGATGCTGGGAGGGATTGGGGGCAGGAGGAAAAGGGGATGACAGAGGATGAGATGGCTGAATGGCATCACTGACTCGATGGACGTGAGTTTAAGTGAACTCTGGGAGATGGTGATGGACAGGGAGGCCTGGCATGCTGCGATTCATGGGGTCTCAAAGAGTTGGACATGACTGAGCAACTGAACTGAACTGAACTGATGCACCCAACATAGGAGCACTGCAATATGTAAGGCAAATGCTATTGAGAATGAAAGGGGAAATTACCAGTAACACAATAATAGTGGGAGACATTAATACCCCACTCCCACCTATGGATAGATCAACAGAACAGAAAATTAGCAAGGAAACACAAACTTTTAATGATACAATGGGCCAGTTAGCCCTAATTGATATCTATAGGACATTTCACCCCCAAATAATGAATTTCAACTCTTTCTCAAGTGCACAAGGAACATTCTTCAGGATAAATCACATCCTGGGTCATAACACTGGCCTTGATAAATTCAAAAATATTAAAATCATTTCAAGCATCTTTTCTGCTCGCAATGCAGTAAGATTAATGTCAACTGCAGGACAAAAACTATTAAAAATACAAACATCTGGAGGATAAATAACATGCTTCTGAATAAGCAGCAAAGCACAGAAGAAATAAAAATATGTGTAGAAACAAATTAAAATGAAAACACAACAACCCAAAATCTATGGGATTCAGTAAAAGCAGTGCTAAGGGGAAGGTTCATAGCAGTTAGCTTACCTCAAGTAACAAGAGAAAAATGAAATAAATAATGTAATTCTATACCTAACACAACTAGAAAAAGAAGAAATGAAGAACCCCATGGTTAGTGGAAGGAAAGAAATTATAAAAATTAGGGCATAAATAAATGAAAAAGAAACAAAGGAGACTATAGCAAAAACCAACAAAGCTAAAAGTTGATTCTTTGAGAAGATAAACAAAAGAGACAAACCATTAGCCAGACTCATCAAGGGAAAAAGGAGAAGAATCAAATCAACAAAATTAGAAATGAAAATGGAGAGATCACAACAGACAATACAGAAATACAAAGGATCATAAGAGACTACTAAATGGAAAAATACTTAGAAAAGTATAACCTTCCAAAAGTGAACCAGGAAGTAATAGAAAATATTCACAGACCCATATCAAGCACAGAAATCAAAACTGTAATAAAAAAAAATCTTCCAACAAACAAAAGCCCAGGACCAGATGACTTCACAGCTGAATTCTACCAAAAATTTAGAGAAGAGCTAACACCTATCCTACTCAAATTCTTCCAGAAAATTACAGAGGAAGGTAAACTGCCAAACTCATTAAATGAGGCCACCATCACCATAATACCAAACCAGACACAGACGCCCCAAATCCTCAACAAAATCCTAGCAAACAGAATCCAACAACACATTAAAACATCATACATCATGACCAAGTGTGCTTTACCCCAGGGATGCAAGGATTCTTCAGTACTCACAAATCAATGAAATACACCACATTAACAGATTGAAATATAGAAACCATATGATTACCTCAACAGATGAAGAGAAAGCCTTTGATAAAATTCAACATCCATTTATGCTAAAGACCCTCCAGACAGTGAGCATACCTCAACATAATAAAAACCATATATAATAAATCCACAGCAAACATCCTCAATGGTGAAAAACAGAAAGTGCGACAGCAGGCATACAAGAAACATACCTCTCAACAAAATAAAAGCCATATATGATAAACCCACAGCAAACACTATCCTCAATGGTGAAAAATTGAAAGCATTTCCCCTAAAGTCAAGAACAAGATAAGGGTGCCCATGCTCACCACTACTACTCAACATAGTTTTGGAACTTTTAGCCATAGCAATCAAAGCAAAAAAGAAATGAAAAGAATCCAGATTGGAAAAGAAATAGTAAAACTCTCACTGTTAGCAGATAAAATGATCCTCTACATAGAAAACCCTAAAGATTCCACCAGAAAATTACTAGAGCTAATCAATGAATATAGCAAAGTTGCAGGATAGAAGACTAACACACAGAAATCCCTTGCATTCCTAAACACTAACAATGAGAAAACAGGAAGAAAAATTAAGGAAACAATTCCATTTACCATTGCAACAAAAAGAATAAACTACCTAGGAATAAATCTACCTAAAGTAACAAAAACCTATATATAAAAAACTATAAAACACTGATGAAAGAATCAAAGATGACACAAACAGATGGAGAAATATACCATGTTCAGGGATCGGAAGAATCAATATAGTGAAAATGAGAATACTACCCAAAACAATCGATACATTCAATGAAATCCCTATCAAGCAACCAACGTTATTTTTCACCGAACTAGAACAAATAATTTCACACTTTGTATGGAAATACAAAGCAACTTGAATAGCCAAATCAGTCTTGAGAAAGAATGGAACTGGAGGAATCAACCTGCCTGACTACAGACTATACTACAAAGCTACAGTCATCAAGACCATATGGTACTGGTGCCAAGACAGAAATATAGATCAATGGAACAAAATAGAAAGCCCAGAGATAAATCCACACACCTACAGATATTATATCTTTGACAAAGGAGGGAAGAATATACAATGGAGAAAAGACAATCTCTTTTAAAAGTGGTGCTGGCAAGGGAATATTACACAGTTATTAAAAAGAATGCCTTTCAATCAGTTCTAAAGAGGTGGGTGAAAATGGAGCCTGTTATACAGAATGAAGTAAGTCAAAAGGAAAATACCAATACAGTTTATTAATGCATATATATAGAATTTAGAAGGATGACAACGATGATCCTATATGCAAGACAACAACAGACACAGATGTAGAAAACAGACACTAGGACTTTGTGGGAGAAGGTGAGAGTGGTATGATTTCAGAAAATAGCATTGAAATATGTATATTAACATATGTGAAATAGATTGCTAGTCTAGGTTCCATGGATGAGACAGGGCGCTCAGAGATAGTGCAATGGGATGACCCTGACGCATGGGGTGGGGAGGTAGGGGGGAGGGGGGTACAGGATGGGAGACACAGGTACACCCATGGCTGATTCATGTCAATGTATGGGAAAAACCACTACAATAATGTAAAGTAATTAGCCCCCAGTTAAAATTAATAAATTAATTTAAAAAATAAAAAGTGGAGCTGGAAAACTGGTCAACCACTTTTAAAAGAATGAAACTAGAACACTTTATAACACCATACACAAAAATCAACTCAAAATGGATTAAAGATCTAAATGTAAGAACAGAAACTATAAAACTCCTAGAGGAAAACATAGGCAAAACACTCTCTGACATAAATCACAGCAGTATCCTCTAGGACCCACCTCTCAGAGTAATGGAAATAAAAGCAAAAATAAACAAGTGGGACCTAACTAAACTTAAAAGCTTTTGCACAACTAAGGAAACTATAAGCAAAGTGAAAAAACAGCCTTCATAATGGGAGAAAACAAATGCAAATGATGCAACTGACCAAGAATTAATATCAAAAATATACAAGTAGCTCATGCAGCTCAATACCAGAAAAGTAAATGACCCAATCAAAAAATTGGTCAAAGAACTGAACTGACATTTCTCTAAAGAAGACATACACATGGCTAACAGACACATGAAAAGATGCTCAACATCACTCATTATCAGTTCAATTCAGTTCAGTTCATTCAGTCGTGTCCGACTCTTTGCAACCCCATGAACTGCAGCACACCAGGCCTACCTGTCCATCATCAACTCCCGGAGTCCACCCAAACCCACGTCCATCGAGTCGGTGATGCCATCCAACCATCTCATCCTTTTTTGTCCCCTTCTCCTCCTGCCCTCAATATTTCCCAGCATCAGAGTTTTTTCAAATGAGTCAGCTCTTCGCATCAGGTGGCCAAAGTATTGGAGTTTCAGCTTCAACATCAGTGCTTCCAATGAACACTCAGGACTGATCTGCTTTAGGATGGACTGGCTGGATCTCCTTGCAGTCCAAGGGACTCTCAAGAGTCTTCTCTAACACCACAGTTCAAAAGCATCAATACTTCGGCACTCAGCTTTCTTTATAGTCCAACTCTCACATCCATACATGACCACTTGAAAAACCACAACCTTGACTAGACAGACCTTTGCTGGAAAAGTAATGTCTCTTCTTTTTAATATGCTGTCTAGGTTGGTCATAAGTTTCCTTGCAACGAGTAAGCGTCTTTTAATTTCATGGCTGCAGTCACCATCTGCAGTGATTTTGGAGCCCAGAAAAATTAAGTCAGCCACTGCTTTCACTGTTTCCCCATCTATTTGCCATGAAGTGATGGGACTGGATGCCATGATCTTCGTTTTCTGAATGTTGAGCTTTAAGCCAACTTTTCCACTCTCCTCTTTCACTTTCATCAAGAGGCTCTTTAGTTCTTCTTCACTTTCTGCCATAAGGGTGGCAAATCGAACCACAGTGATGTACCATTTCACACCAGTCAGAATGGCTGCTATCAAAAAGTCCACAAACAATAAATGCTGGAGATGGTGTGGAGAAAAGGGAACCATCTTACACTGTTGGTGGGAATGCAAGCTGTACAGCCATTATGGAGAGCAGTGTGGAGATTCCTTAAAAAACTGGAAACAGAACTGCCATAAGACCCAGCAACTGCACTGCTGGGCATACACACCAAGGAGACCACAATTGAAAGAGACACATGTACCCCAGTGTTCATCGCAGCACTGTCTACAATACCTAGGACATGGAAGCAACCTAGATATTCATCGGCAGACAAATGGATAAGAAAGCTGTGGTACATATACACAATGGAATATTACTCAGCTATTTAAAAGAATGCATTTGAATCAGGTCTAATGAGGTGGATGAAACTGGAGCCTATTATACAGAGTGAAGTAAGTCAGAAAGAAAAACAATACAGTATATTAATGCATATATATGGAATTTAGAAACATGGTAATGACGACCCTACACTCGAGTAGCAAAAGAGACACAGATATAAAGAACAGACTTTTGGACTCTGTGGGAAAAGGCGAGGGTGGGATGATTTGGGAGAATAACACTGAACCATGTATATTACCATATATGAAATTGATTGCCAGGTCAGGTGCAATGCATGAGGCTGGGCCCTCAAGGCCAGTGCACTGAAACAACCCTGAGGGAAGGGAGGCAAGGAAGGTGGGAGGGGGTTTCACCATGGGGTACACATGTACACCTATGGCTGATTCATGCCAGTGTAAGGCAAAAACCACTACAATACTGTAAAGTAATTACCTCGAATGGAAATAAATAAATTATTTTTTTTTTAAAGTATTCAACCTTGAAGCCTGGGAACAGGAGACCTCAACCACAATAAGTCAAAAAAATAATAATAATGAAAAGGCAAAGAAATACTACACAAATGAAGGAACATACTAGAAAAATTGAAGTCCAAATAAATGAAGAGGAAATAGGCAAACTCCCTGAAAAAGAAATCAGAATAATGGTAGTAAAGATCATCAGTGACCTTGAAAACAAAATGGAACTGGATGAATTAAGGAACAGAAATACAGAGACAAACAATGCAATTACTGAATTTAAAAATTCTCTATAAGGAATTAATAGCAAAATATGTGAAGTAGAAGAATGCATCAGTGAACTGGAAGATAAAATGGTGGAAATAACTTCTGAAGAGCAGAATAAAGTAAAAAGAGTGAAAAGAACTGAGGATAGTCTCAGAAAACTCTGTGACAATATCAAATATTCGAATTATAGGGGTCTCAGAAGAAAAAGAGCAAATAAAAAAAGAGTATGAGAAAATTTTTGAAGAGATTATAGTTGAAAATTGAAAGTACTGAAAGGGAAAAATCTACAACCAAGATTACTGTACTTGGCAAGGATCTCATTCAAAATTGATGGAGAAATCAAAAGCTTTTCAGACAAGCAAAAGTTAAGAGAATTCAATACCACCAAACCAGCTTTACAAAAAATGTTAAAGGTACTTATATAGTCAAGAAATACAAGAGAAGAAAAAGGATCTACAAAATCAACTGAAAGCAATTAAGAACATGACAATAGGAGCATACATATCAATAATTACCTTATTATTTTTATTTATTTATTTATTTTTAAACTTTATATAATTGTATTAGTTTTGCCAAATATCAAAGTGAATCCGCCACAGGTATACATGTGTTCCCTATCCTGGACCCTCCTCCCTCCTCCCTCCCCATACCATCCCTCTGGGTCATCCCAGTGCTCTAGCCCCAAGCATCCAGTATCGTGCATCGAACCTGGACTGGCATCTCGTTTCATACATGATATTTTACGTGTTTCAATGTCATTCTCCCAAATCTTCCCACCCTCTCCCTCTTCCACAGAGTCCATAAGACTGTTCTATACATCAGTGTCTCTTTTGCTGTCTCGTACACAGGGTTATTGTTACCATCTTTCTAAATTCCATATATATGCGTTAGTATACTGTATTGATGTTTTTCCTTCTGGCTTACTTCACTCTGTATAATAGGCTCCAGTTTCATCCACCTCATTAGAACTGATTCAAATGTATTCTTTTTAATGGCTGAGTAATACTCCATTGTGTATATGTACCACAGCTTAATCCCACTGCTGGGCATACACACTGAGGAAACCAGAAGGGAAAGAGACACGTGTACCCCAATATTCATCGCAGCACTGTTTATAATAGCCAGGACATGGAAGCAACCTAGATGTCCATCAGCAGATGAATGGATAAGCAAGCTGTGGTACATATACACAATAATTACTTTAAATGTAAATGGATTAAATGCTCCAACCAAAAGACACAGACTAACTGAATGGATAAAAAAACAAGACCCATGTATATGCTGTCTACAAGAAACCCATTTCAGGCCTAAAGACACATATAGACTGAAAATGAGAGGATGGAAACATATATTCCATGCAAATGGGAAGCAAAATAAAGCTGGAGTAGCAATTCTCATATAAGACAAAATAGAGCATAAAATAAAGATTATTACAAAAGATAAGGAAGGATACTACAAGAGGAAGACATAATAATTGTAAATATCTATGCACTCAACATAATAGCACCTCAATACATAAGGAAAACACTAACAGACATAAAAGGAGAAATTGACAGTAACACAACAATAGTAGAACATTTTAACACCCCACTCACAACAATGGACTGATCATCAAAACAGAAAATTAATAAGGAAACACAAGTCTTAAATGATACATTAGATGAGATGGATCTCACTGATATCTTCAGGACATTCCACCCAAATGCAGAAGAATAAATCTTCTCAAGCGCATATGGAAGATTCTCCAGGATAGACCACATCTTTGGTCATAAATGAAACCTCAGTAAATCTAAGAAAACTGAAATCATACCAAGCATCTTCTCTGATCACAATGCTATGAGACTAGATATGAATTACAAGAAAAAAAAAAAACTGTAATAAACATGAACACATGGAGATTAAACAACACTTTTCTAAATACCCAACAGGTTACTGAAGAAGTAAAAAAAAATTCTAGAAAAAAATGACAATGAAATCATGACAACTCAAACCTTATGGGACACAACAAAAGCAGTTCTAAGAGGGAAGTTTACAGCAATACAATCCTACCTCGAGAAACAAGAAAAACATAGAATAGACAACCTAACTTTACATTTAAAACAACTGGAAGAAGAAGAAGAACAACAACAAAAACTCAAAGTTTGTACAAAGAAAGAAATCATAAAGATCCAAGCAGAAATAAATGAAAAAGAAATGAAAAAAAAAACAATAGTAAAGATTAATAAAACTAAAAGCTGGTTCTTTGAGAAGATAAAATTGACAAGCCTTTAGCCAGACTCATCAAAAAAAAGGGAAAAGAATCAAATCACCAAAATTAGAAATGAAAAAGGAGGTTACAACAGACAATGCAGAAATACAAAAGATTATAAGAGACTATTATGAACAACTATATGGCAATACAGTGGATAACCTGGAAGAATTGGACAGATTCTTATAAAAGTTCAATCTTCCAAGACTGATCCAGGAAGAAGTAGAAATTATGAAACCCAATTACGAGCACTGAAATTGAAGCCGTGATAAAAATCTCCCCAAAAAACAAAAGCCCAGAACCAGATGGCTTCACAGGAGAACTCTATCAAATATTTAGAGAAGAGCTAATGCCTATCCTTCTAAAACTCTTTCAAAAAATGGCAGAGGATGGAATACTTCCAAACTCATTCTACAAGGCCACCGTCACCCTGATACCAAAGCCAGACAAAGACAACACACAAAAAAGAAAACTATGGGCCAATATCACTATGAACATAGATGCAAAAATCCTCAACAAAATTTTAGCAAACATTTCATCAACACATCAAAAAGCTCATACACCATGATCAAGCTGGGTTTACTCCAGGAATGTAAGGATTCTTCAATATATGCAAATTATTCAATGTGATACACCATATTAACACATTGAAAGATAAAAACCATATGATAATCTCAACATATTCAGAAAAACCCTTTGACAAAATTTAGCATTCATTTATGATTTAAACTCTTCAAGAAATGAGCACAAAAGGAACCTACCTCAACATAATAAAGGCCGTATATGATATGCCTACAGCAAACATTATTCTCAATGGTGAGAAACTGAAAGCATTCCCCCTAAGATCAGGAACAAGACAAGGGTTTCCATTGTCACCACTATTATTCAACATAGTTCTGGAAGTCCTAGCTACAGCAATCAGAGAAGAAAAAGAAATAAAAGGAATCCAGATAATAAAAGAAGTAAAGCTCTCACTGTTTGGAGATGATATGATAATGTACATAGAAAACCCTAAAGATAGTATCAGAAAATTACTACAGCTAATCAGGAATTTAGCAAAATTTCAGTTACAAAATCAGTACACAGTCATCACTTGCATTTCTAAATAGTAACAATGAAAAATCAGAAAGAAAAATTAAGGAATCAACCCCATTCCAAAAAGAATTAAATCCCCAAAAGAATTAAATATCTAGTAATAAACTAAACTAAGGAGACAAAGAACTGTATAAAGAAAATTATAAGACACTGACGAAAGAAATAAAAAATGACATAAACAGATGGAGAGATAATTCATGTTGCTGGGTAGGAAGAATCGATATTGTAAAAATGTCTATACCACCAAATGCAATCCACAGATTCAACGTGATTGCAATCAAATTGCCAATGGCATTTTCCACAGAACTATAAAAAAATTTTCACAATTCACATGGAAACACAAAAGATCCCAAATTGCCAAAGTAGTCTTGAGAAAGAAGAATGAAGCTGGAGGAATCAACCTTTCTGTCCAGATTATACTACAAAACTACAGTCAAAAGGACAGTATGGTCCTGGCACACACAAAAAAGAAATATATACCAATGGAACAAGACAGAAAGCCCAGAAATAAACCTGTGCACCTATGGGTACCTTATTTTTTATAAAGGAGGCAAGAATATACAATGGGGAAAAGACAGCCCCTTCAATAAATGGTGCTGGGAAAACTGGACAGCTACGTGTAAAAGAAATGAAATTAGAACACTTCCTAACACCATACACAAAGATAAACTCAAAATGGATTAAATACCTAAATGTAAGACCAGAAACTATAAAACTCTTAGGGGAAAACATAGACAGAACTCTTGATGACATAAATCAAAGCAAGATCCTGTATGACTCACCGCCTAGAGTAACAGAAATAAAAACAAAAGTAAACAAGTAGGACCTGATTAACGCTTTTGCACGGCAAAGGAAACTAGTAGCAAGGTGAAAAGACAACCCTCAGAATGGGTGAAAATAATAGCAATTGAAACAACTGACAAAGGATTAATTTTCAAAATATTCAAGCAGTGCATACAACTCAATACCAGAAAAACACACAACCCAATTGAAAAGTGGGGAAAAGCCCTAAACAGACATTTCTCCAAAGAAGACATACAGATGGCTCACAAACACATGAAAAAATGTTCAATACTACTCATTATTAGAGAAATGCACATTAAAACTACAATGAAATATCACCTCACACTGGTCAGAATGGCCATCATCAAAAAGTCTACAAACAATAAATGCTGGAGAGGATGTGGAGAAAAGGGAACACTCTTGCACTGTTGGTGGGCATGTAAATTGATACAGCCACTATGGAAGACGGTATGGAGATTCCTTTAAAAACTAGGAATAAAACCACTGTACGACCCAGAAATCCCACTCCTAGGTATATACCCTGAGGAAACCAAAATTGAAAAAGACACATGTATCCCATTGTTCATTGCAGCACTATTTACAATAGCTAGAACATAGAAGCAACCTACTTGTTCATCAACAGATGGATCAAGAAGTAGTGGTACACATACACAATGGAATATTACTTAGCCATAAAAATGAACACATTTGAGTCAGTTCTGATGAGGTGGATGAACCTAGAACCTATTTTATAGAGTGAAGTGAGTCAGAAAGAACGAAATAAATATATTCTAATGCATATATATATATATAATCTAGAAAAATGGTACTAAAGAATATATTTACAGGGCAGCAATGGAGGAACATACATACAGAATGGACTTATGGACATGGGGAGAGGGGAAGAGAGGGTGAGATGTATGGAAAGAGTAACATGGAAACTTACATTACCATATGTAAAATAGATTGCCAACAGGAATTTGCTACATGGCTCAGTAAACTCGAAACAGTGTCTCTGTATCAACCCAGAGGGGTGGGATGGGGAGGGAGGCAGGCGGGAGCTTCAAAAATGAGGGGATATATGTATACCAATGGCTGATTCATGTTGAGGTTTGACAGAAAACATCAAAGTTCTGTAAAGCAATTATCTATCCTTCAATAAAAAAATAAAAAAAACTGGACCATATGATGGTCTTTTACTTTTATGTAATTTGTTTCACTTTTTCTACTTCACATTCCATGCTATTTCATTTAGTTTATGTTTTACAATTTCTCCATCTCTTCTTGCTGTTGTTCTTTCTCAAGCCTTTATCAAGTGTAGCAGAATAGCTTTTGTGTGTGTGTGTATATACACATATACACACACAAATATATATCATGTAAAATATATATATTAGAAAAGTTATGAATTTTTGATTTGCTAAAAATTTATGACATTTTGGTTAAACTGTTTTGGTTAAGCATGAATAGAATGCTAGATTTCTAATTTATATTTACTCAAAATTTTGATACACTTCCATTTATTCTGGCATCTAGTATTACTGTTAAACGTCTAGGAAGCTTATTAGTTTAGTGATTAAAAATTAAAAAAAAAAAGAACTTGAATGATGCTTGAAACTTCTAATCCAAATCTGAGAACATAAAGAAATATTATGTTTTTAAAAAACAGGGAATTAGCATGTAATATAGCTGTTGTTGTTCCGTCTCTAAGTTGTGTCCGACTCTTTGAGACCCGTGGACTACAGCATGCCAGGCTCCCCTATCCTTCACTGTCATCTGGAATAACTCAGATTTATGCCCATTGAGTCAGTGCTGCTATCTACCTATCTCATCATCTACCATCCCCTTCTCCTTTTGTGTTCAATCTTTTCCAGCATTAGGATCTTTTCCAATGGTCTCTTGGCATCAGGTGGCCAAAGTGTTGGAACTTCGACTTCAGCAACTATCTTTCCAATGAATATTCAGGGTTGATTTCCTTTAGGATTGACTGGTTTGATCTCCTTGTAATCCAAGGGACTCTCAAGAATCTTCTCCAGCATGACAATTCGAAAACATCAGTTCTTTGGTCTCAGACTTCTTATGGTCCAACTCTCACATCTGTACATGACTACTGGAAAAACTATAGCTTTGACTATACAGACCATTATAAACAAAGTGATGTCTCTGGGTTTTTAATGTATATATTTTAATTGGAGGCTAATTACTTTACCATACTGTAGTGGTTTTTGCCATATATTGACATTAATCATCCATAGGTGTGTATGTGTCCACCATTCTGAACCTCCCTCCCACTCCCTCCCCATCCCATCCCTCAGGGTTGTCCCAGTGCACCGGCCCTGAGCACCCTGTCTCGTGCATCGAACCTGGACTGGCAATCTATTTCACATGTGGTAATATACATTATTTCAATGCTATTCTCTCAAATCATCCCACCCTTGCCTTCTTTTTAATACACTGTCTAGGTTTGTCATAGCTTTCCTTCCAAGGAGCAAGAGTTTTCTAATTTCATGGCTGCAGTTACCATCCACAGTGATTTAGGAGCACAAGAAAATAAAATCTGTCACCACTTCCACTTTTCCCTTTCCATTTGCCATGAACTGATGGGATTAAATGCCATGATCTTAGTTTTTTGAATGTTGAGTATCAAGCTCGCTTTTTCACTCTCCTCTTTCACCCTTATCAAGAGGCTTTTTAGTTCCTCTTCACTTTCTGCCATTAGAGTGGTTATCATCTGCATATCTGAGGGTTTTTTTATATTTCTCCTGGTAATCTTGATTCCAGTTTATGATTCACCTAGTGATATAGTATTATTAACTAAAGTATAGATTTTGTTCAAATTTCACAAAATTTCATGCTAGTGTCTATTATTCGTTTTCAAACCTTATTCAAGATTCCAAATTGCATTTCACTGCATTGAGCAGCTTCAGCTGCATTTACAAAATCTGATAAATTCTCTTTTCATTTGTATTCTGTTATGCTGCTGCTGCTACTGCTGCTAAGTCACTTCAGTCGTGTCTGACTCTGTGCAACCCCATAGACGGCAGTCCACCAGGCTCTCCCATCCCTGGGATTCTCCAGGCAAGAACACTGGAGTGGGTTGCCATTTCCTTCTCCAATGCATGAAAGTGAAAAGTGAAAGTGAAGTCAGTCAGTCTGTCCGACTCTTAGCGACCCATGGACTGCAGCCCACCAGGCTCCTCCGTCCATGGCATTTTCCAGGCAAGAGTACTGGAGTGGGGTGCCATTGCCTTCTCCATTATTCTGTTATAGACATTTTCTAATTTTCCTTGCTATGTCTTAGATGGGCTTCACTGGTGGCTCAGAGGTTAAAGCGTCTTCCTCCAATGTGGGAGACCCGTGTTCAATCCCTGGGTCGGGAAGATCCCCTGGAGAAGGAAATGGTAACCCACTCCAGTATTCTTGCCTGGAGAATCCTATGGACAAAGAAGCCTGGTAGGCTACAGTCCACAGGGTCACAAAGAGTTGGACATGACTGAGCAACTTCACTCACTCACATATCTTAGATACACCCATCATTTAAAAGTGGAAATTTAATTTCCAAATATATAGGGTTTTAAAAGTATCTTTGATATTAGTTTCCTATTTTGATACTGATTTCTCATTTAAATGCTTTCTTCTCTGCAATCACCCTCTGTGTTTTTTTAGTCTTTTAGTTTCATTGAGGCTAAATTTAGTTTCACTTAATGGTTAATCAAAGATCTCTCTTGGTAAATGTCCCATTGCACTTGAAAATATAGGGGTTGTTTTCAAATATCTTCTGATATTGATTTCTAACTTAATTTCACAGTGGTAAGAGAACAGATTCTATATGACACCTTTAAGACTATGAAATTTTTGCACATTATTTTACATCACTGGATGTGTTCTAGTGTCTCCTGGTTCATAGTCTATGGGAACATGAAAATAATTTACATTCTGCTGCTGTGTGAAACTGTGTAAATCTTAATTAAGTTCAATTGGTTCACAGTGATTTTCAGGTCTACTATATTCTTCTACTTTTCTATATATTCATTCTATTAATTTTTGAGAATTTGATATTGAAATTCCAACTAAAAATCTTAATTTATCTACTTTAAAAATAATTGCAATGTATAGTGGAACTATAGGTAACTTTCTTCTGTATTTTCCAAGTTGTCTGTAAATATGTTTCATACTTTCATAATTTAAAAAAGAAAAAATTACTGTATTTGAGCTTTATGCTGGGAGGGATTGGGGGCAGGAGGAGAAGGGGACGACAGAGGATGAGATGGCTGGATGGCATCACCGATTCGATGGACTCACGTTTGCGTGAACTCCGGGAGTTGGTGATGGACAGGGAGGCCTGGCGTGCTGCAATTCATGGGGTCGCAAAGAGTCGGACACGACTGAGCCACTGAACTGAACGGAACTGAGCTTTATGTATTTAACCATTTGGACCTAATCAAGCAAGGTTTTTCTAGATACCATCACAGGAAAGAACAACCTATAATCTCATGGATTAAGGTTGAAGTAATTTATCCCCCCAATTCTATGTATATATTTAACAGACACATATACTCTTCCTATGTACAAGAAACTGTTCTAAGGACTTCACAAATAATGGCTCATTTAATTCTTAAAACAGCCTTATTATTATCATCGCCATCCTTGTTATACAAATTCAGAGACTGAAAGAGACAGTTTAAGCCACTTGGCCAGGACCACATCACTAGCAAATGCTGAATTTAGGGTGAGAGTCTCCACAATCTGGCTCCAGAGTCCATGTGTTCCACAATCACACTATGCTTCATCTAAGTATGATTTTACTGATTGTCTTTAATTCTCAAATAATAGAATTGTATCCTGTTGTCTTAACAATTTTGCTTTCATAACATGTTTCAAAATCCACAAATGCAACTTTTTTTTTAATGATGCTTTTTATTTATTTTTAAATTTATTTATTTTAATTAGAGGCTAATTATTTTACAATATTGTATTGGTTTTGCCATACATCAACATGAATCCACCACGGGTGTACACGTGTTCCCAATCCTGAACCCTGCTCCCACCTCCCTCCCCATACTATCCCTCTGGGTCATCCCAGTGCACCAGCCCCTAGCATCAACTTTTAATTAGGGTACAACTCTCATCTGGCCATGCAAGAGCAAACTTCCATAAATCTAAAACTAATACTCCAGATGGAAGTAATTTCATAGATTTGGTTCTTTAGAGATATTCACAGTAATAAACCCACAGGGTGGAGAAAAACAGACCCATCTTATACTAAATTCCAGTCTATAAATAAGATATATCATTTTGAATCTTCAATGTACACTATAATGTACATACTTTTATGTATGTATATACCATACATATGTATGAAGAAATTACATCAGCCTTCATCCATGAGATTATAGGTTGTTATTTCCTGTGGTGGTATCTAGAAAAATCTTGCCTGATTAGGTCCATTAGCTTTATGTATTAGGGTAAATACATAAAGCTCAAATACAATATATTTTAAAAATTATGTAAGTATGACACATAACAATGTATGTACATATGTATGTACATAATTTACATATGTTATGCAAGCTATACACAGAAACTATAAAGTCTACAAACAAGTATTTGTGTAGATTGTTCAAAGTGAAATGAACCAGAAAAAGTAAACTATTGATCTCACTCATATGTGGAATCTAAAAATATTGAACCCATAGAAACAAAGAGTAGAATAGCAGTTGTCAATAGCAGAGGTATTGGAGAAATGGGGAAATGTTGGTCAAAGGGGTACAAACATTTAGTTATAAGATAAGTTCCAGGGCTGTAATGTATAGCATGGTGATTATAGTAAGCAATACTGTATTGTATATTTGAAAAATGCTATGAGAGTATAAGCTTTAATGTTCTCACCATAACAACAACAATAATATAATAATTATGTGAAGTGAAGGATGTATTAACTAACCTTATTGTGATGAGCATTTCCCAATTCATATGAGTATCATTTCATCATACTGTACACCTTAAATATACACAGTGTTACATGTGAACTATATTTCAATAAAGCTTGAAAAATATATACGTGCTTGGGACATTTGTAACACTCGATGACTCTTCCAAGCTTCATATAAATTGTATTTCTTCTCAGTCTGGTATTTCTGATTCTTCCTATCATTCTCATTGAGCATTACAGGCTACAGAGGGATTTGCCTAACAACTTTTACTAATGTCAGAAATCCTCTTTTGTCAGAGAGGATTACTGTTACTCAGTATCAGGGGAAACAGAACCCTGAGCTCATTTGGTGGTATTTATTTAATATTCTATGCTAACCTGTTTAAAACTGTAGCAGTACAAAATGTCTTGGAAAGATATAAATACTCACTAAATTCTTTTTTGTACCTACAAGCAAACGAAATGGAAAACAAATACCCAGTATGTTTCCTGTCACTCAAACTTTTTTAAGATTTAACATTTCACCTGACTTGAGACTGTGTGGACTTCTCTGATGAAGCAGCAGCCAACAATGTATCTTGGGCATGCTTGTCAATCCAAATAAAACTAGCAGATATATTTTTTTAAGTGAGTTTTCCCTGAACTTAAAAGTTCCTTTTTATTATAGACCTGACAACCCAGAAAGAAAAAATACTTTTTCTCACTAAGACCAGAAACACTCAAACTAAACATAGAAAGTACTTTGTTAATCCAAGCACTTTTGTCCAAATATCATTTTAGAAGATCTTTCATTAATAGAATGATCAATTGTACTTTTACAAGTTCAACTTTTACGAGTTGTTTAAAGAAGAATGTGAAGTTTAATAGACTTGTGGGGAATTCAAAACAATCATTGCTTACAAATGGTATAAATTATAAAACTAGGCTTAAGTAAATAATCTAATGATTCATAACCTTAAATTTTAAGAGACTGTACAAATGACCACTGGAATTATTCTCATTACACTATTATTAAGCTGTTTTTATTATTATTGTTATGATTCTATGGCAACATAATGATATTACAACAGGAGAGCTGAGTCACTCTGTGTATGATATTCAGACTCAAGCCAATAATCACATTCACACTCACTATCTGATCTTTCATATTCTCAGTTGGATACAAGTCTTCAAAAGCTCATATTAGTCTTCTCTCTAACTGCTGACTGTATAATATTAAATCTTTCATGGTAATTAAATCCATTTGAACGTTCCTTCTAAATAAGACACCATTTGTTTCATTTTTCTGTTTCACCTATTTTCTTCGATTTGCTCTAAAAAACTATGCTGGGCATTACAAAACCCATTTCTTCATCCTTAAGTAATTCAGTAAAACCAATTTGGCTAAAGTGGTTCTCCAAAGGAACGCAAAATTTACAAAAGGGTGGCTACACACTTTTAACTTATGAAAACCATCATGAAAGAAATATATTTTGCTTTCTGCAGCTTCTGTTCTCTCCTTGGAGGAATATAAATCCATAAAAAATCACTATGTATGATTGCTATGTCCAAATTGTTCACTCTCAAGCCCAAAAGGAGAGAGGAGAGAGAGGAAATATATCCAATGTATATGAAAATTTATACAATCTCAAGGCATACTAAAAGCAGAGACATTACTTTTCCACCAGTCTGTATAGTTAAAATTATGGTTTTTCCAGTAGTAATGTATGGATGTGAGAGTTGGACCATAAAGAAGGCTGAGCATCAATTGATGCTTTCAAACTGTGGTGTTAGAGAAGACTCTTGAGAGTTCCTTGAACAGCAAGATCAAATCAGTCAATACTAAAGGAAATCAATCCTGAATACTCATTGGAAGGACTGATGCTGAAGCTCCAATATTTTGGCTACCTGATGTGAAGAGTTAACTCATTGGAAAAGACCCTGATGCTGGGAAAGAATGAAGGTGGGAGAAGGGGTGACTGAGGATGAGATGGCTGCATGGCATCACCAACTAAATGGACAAGAGTTTGAGCAAACTCCAGGAGACAGTGATGACAGAAGTGAAGGACAGCCTGGCATGCAGCAGTCCATGTGGTCACAAAGAGTCAGACATGACTTAGCAACTGAACAAAAATAGCTCAGTTCAGTTCAGTCACTCAGTCATGTCTGACTTTTTACAGCCCCATGGACTGCATCACGCCAGGCTTCTCTGTCCATCACCAACACTCAGAGTTTACTCAGACTCATGTCCGTTGAGTCGGTGATGCCATCGAACCATTTGATCCTCTATTGTCCCCTTCTCCTTCTGCCTTCAATCTTTCCCAGCATCAGTGTCTTTTCCAATGAGTCAGTTCTTTGCATCAGGTGGCCAAAGTATTGGAGCTTCAGCTTCAGCATCAGTCCTTCCAATGAATATTCAAGGTTGATTTCCTTTAGGATGGACTGGTTGGATCTCCTTGCAGTCCAAGGAACTCTCAAGAGTCTTCTCCAACACCACAGTTCAAAAGTATCAATTCTTTGGTGCTCAGCTTTCTTTATAATCCAACTCTCACATCTATACATGACTACTGGAAAAACCATAGCTTTGATGAGATGGACCTTTGTTAGCAAAGTAATGTCTCTGCTTTTTAATATGCTGTCTAGGTTAATCATAACTTTTCTTCCAAGGAGCAAGCATCTTTTAATTTCATGGCTGCAGTCACCATCTTCAGTGATTTTGGAGCCCCCAAAAATAAAGTCTGTCATTGTTTCCACTATTTCCCCATTTTTTGCCATGAAGTAATGGGACCAAATGTCATTATCTTAATTTTCTGAATATTGAGTTTTAAACCAGTTTTTTCACTCTCCTCTTTCACTTTCATCAAGAGGCTTTTTAGTTCTTTTTTTCTTTCTGCCATAAGGGTGGTGTCATCTGCATATATGAGGTCATTTGGCCTTTCTCCCGACAATCTTTATTCCAGTTTGTGCTTCATCCAGTTCAGCATTTCTCATGATGTACTCTTCATCTAAGTTAAATATGAAGGGTGACAATATACAGCCTTGACATACTCCTTTCCCGATTTGGAACCAGTCTGTTTTTCCATGTAAAGTTCTAACTGTTGCTTCTTGACCTGTATACAGATTTCCCACGAGACAGGTGAGGTGGTCTGGTATTCCCATCTCTTGAAGAATTTTCCAATGTGTGTTTGTTGTGATCCACACAGTCAAAAGCTTTGGCATGGTCAATAAAGCAGAAGTAAAAATAAATAAATAAATAAAGCAGAAGTAGATGTTTTTCTGGAACTCTCTTGCTTTTTTGATGATCCAACAAATGTTGGCAATTTGATCTCTGGTTGCTCTGCCTTTTCTAAATCCAGCATAAACATCTGGAAGTTCACATTTCATGTTCTGTTGAAGCCTGGCTTGGAGAATTTTGAGTATTACTTTAGTAGCGTGTAAGATGAGTGCAATTGTGCAGTAGTTTGAGCATCCTTTGGGATTGCGTTTCTTTGGGATTGGAATGAATACTGACCTTTTCCAATCCTGTGGCCACTGATAAGTTTTCCAAATTTGCTGGCATATTGAGTGCAGCACTTTCACAGCATCATCCTTAAGGATTTGAAATAGCTTAACTGGAATTCCATTGCCTCCACTAGCTTTGTTCATAGTGATGCTTCCTAAGGTCCACTTGACTTCGTATTCCAGGATGTCTGGCTCTAGGTGAGTGATCACACCATCATGATTATCTGGGTTGTGATGATATTTTTTGTACAGTTCTTCTGTGTATTCTTGCCACTTCTTCTTAGTATTTTCTCATTCTCTTATATCCATATGATTTCTGTCCTTTATTGTGCCCATCTTTGCATTAAAAGTTCCCTTGATATCTCTAATTTTCCTGAAGAGATCTCTAGAGTAGAGATCTCTTCAAGACTATAGATCAAAAACAACAAGGTATCAAACAATAGAGTTTAGTCACTCATAATTAGTTGATCATACAGAAGGGGCATGCACACAGGCTGTGACAGTGAATAGGACCACCAGCTAAGGTTTCTAGGTAGCAAAACCCAGCCATATTTTATAAGACTTCAACATTACATAAAGTGACTCTAAGCATGTATTTTATCACTCTTGGTTGGAACATGGATAGCTTTTGAGTTACATTAGTACAGTACTACAAAGTAAAACGTAATCCTCCCAAACCTATAGGTTACATTTGAAATCAGTATTTATTTCAAAACTCTAGGTCTTTTTCTTTCCCCAAGTCAAAATAAAGGTTTGCCTACTTGAATCTTAGTGGACACAATTTATAGAAAATATGGGGAACATTCACTAGAGAAAAGAAAAAAAAGTAATAGGGCCAAGTGAAAGTGAATTCATAGAGAAAGATTATCTACTCTATTCATACAGCTGTGTTAGTATCTCAATTTTTGTGTTCACCAGAAAAGAATGTAAATGTCTCCTTTGCATTTTCCCAAGTACACAAAATTTAGACTTCTATAAAGGACAAATTTAGAGAACCTAATCTTGCCTTTATTTATATATTCCACAACCTGTATATACAATGCACCATACAAGGTGCTAAGAGTACAATCAAAAGCAAGCTAGATCTGATCTTAAATTAATGGATTCAGTTGCTACACATTTGGCTCTTAAGTCTCCAACTTATCTTTCATTTGTATAAAAGGGGATAATTACCACTCAATATTATCTTAAAATTATAAAATACATTAAATAAGTTTAGGTGCCTGCTTCCATAGTATTCATAATGAATTTTGAGACAAGTTCAGATTATTAAAGATTTTGATATCTTTTACTTAAAAAAGTGAATAAGGAATTTTAAAATACATCATATTTTTTATCTGTAATGAAAATTCTATACCAACTAAATTAGATGTCAAAAATGTTTTTAAATTACTAAAGAGGATAGTGCCAACTCAGCCTTTCACTCTAGGCCACTCATTTGACTGTTTTCCAGTTCTAATAAACAGGTATTTTCAGTTGGCTGCAGGAATTTTATATGCAGAATTAAAATAGTTCATAAACTCATAATATCATTAATAATAGTCATTCATCTCAAGCAGATCAAAAATCAAATAGGCATTAGCAGTGGTGGCTTTTATAAAAATAACAAGCCAAATGGCAATTTAACAACTAAATTCAGTAACACTATGAAAACACACATCTATAAATTACAAATTTAATAATGTGTGTTAGTAATCTGAAGATTATTAGTAATAATAATCTTCATTATTTTGTTTCATATTTTGTATTGACATATCTTGAAGAGTATTTGTAGGACATCAGTTTCAGTGGCTATTTTTTAGCTTTAAATTTTCTGCTTTTATTTGGGATTTTATACAACATGGTTATATTATATTTATGCTACTATCTTAGTAATTTGTAAATTGTATAATATAATAGCTAATAGTTCTATTTCATCTCTCCTGATAAATTTTAGCATATTCTGAATTTAACAATCTCACTGTAGTTAGTGTAAATTTCATTGCAGTTTTGAAATAAACAAATAGTATTCTAATTTTTAAATAATGTACAAACTTCTGTTTAGAACTGCTATTTGATGAACCCCCCAACTCTTTCTCTTACTCAACCTAAAATGATCTCAAGGTCAGTTTCTGAAGGTAAAGAAATACTTATATTACATCAATATTTTTCTTTCTAAAATAAAGCTCCAACCATTATCTTTTCTGGAAGTAGAAAAAGGAAACTTAAGTCCAAATATATACATAAAAATGTCCCTTTTATTCAGGAGACCTGGGTTCAATTCCTGCGTTGGGAAGATCCCCTGGAAAGGGCAATGGCAACCCACTCCAGTATTCTTGCCTGGAGAATTCCATGGACAGAGGAGCCTGGTGGGCTACAGTCCATAGGGTCTCAAAGAGTCAGATACAACAAGCAACTAATCCACCACCGTTGTCTATCCTTGGCCTATTTCCATTTCCTGAATCAAGTTAGTAAATATTTAATGATATTTACTTCTTACAGATTATATATTTAAGATTTTTCATTTATATTTGAAAGATCTACCTTATTTCTTGACAACTGTGGCTAGAAGAACACTTTGTTTTATACACAAATTTTTCCTTTTTTTAATTTTATTTTTAACTTTACAATATTGTATTGGTTTTGCCATATATCAACATGAATCTGCCACAGGTATACATGTGTTCCCCATCCTGAACCCTCCTCCCTCCTCCCTCCCCGTACCATCCCTCTGGGTCATCCCAGTGCACCAGCCCCAAGCATCTAGTATCATGCATTGAACCTGGACTGGCAACTCGTTTCATATATGATATTATACATGTTTCAATGCCATTTTCCCAAATCATCCCACCCTCTCCCTCTCCCACAGAGTCAAAAGACTTCTATACATCAGTGTCTCTTTTGCTGTCTCCTATACAGGGTTATTGTTACTATCTTTCTAAATTCCATATATATGTGTTCATATACTGTATTGGTGTTTTTATTTCTGGCTTACTTCACTCTGTATAATAGGCTCCAGTTTCATTCACCTCATTAGAACTGATTCAAATGTACTCTTTTTAATGGCTGAGTAATACTCCATTGTATACACAAATTTTTCTTAGGGATCTAGAATCAGCTTCAACTTCAGCAAAAAAAAAAAAAAAAATTAAACTTTACAGCATTTCCAAGTATCAAGTCACCCATAGTCTAAATCTGTTGAAATACTTCCAAGAGACTGTAGAACAACTGCCATTCCTAACATTTTTTGTCCCAAAATGGACTTCTTTCCTTAGACAATTCATCACATATTGAAACCAAATTTACTTCATAGGAATAAATCACTGATAATAAAAAGTTGCAAAAATCTTTCCTTGGAGTGGGAGAACTAATCCTTAACAATTTTTTTATTGATCAGAGTGTCAACTCCTGAATTTATAGACAATTTTGCCCAATTTCCAGTGTAATTTCTGAAAAAATATGAAACCTACATCTCACCATCAAATATAAGACAATACTTTGTGAACCAATTAAGAGGTATGATCCATGTTCAATACACAACCAACCTTAGACTTCAATCAGCATGTCTTTGAAAACAAATGGCAGACTCGTTAACATAAAAGCAAATTCTTCCTGTAACTTATTAAATGTAACAGAGCTCCTATCATCTGGATTGAATTCTTTTGAATGATATAAGTGGAGTTATCAGGCAAAAGAAATAGCAAGTTCCCATGGGCTATCTATTTTGCATATGGTAATGTAAACAGGGGCTCTGTATAAACCTAGAGGGGTGGGATGGGGAAGGAGATGGGAGGGAAGTTCAAAAGGGAAGGGACATATGTATACCTATGGCTGATTCATATTGAGGTTTGACAGAAAAAAATAAAATTCTGTAAAGCAATTATCTTTCAATTAAAAAATAAATTAATTTAAAAAATAATAATAAAGTAAAACTGACAAAAAGGGATATACTCTAAATATTTAATGCTGCTTCAGTATTTTGGCTGACAGGAACTCTCTAAAGGAAATCTACTTTGAAAAGCAAAATCAGCTTTTCTAGAGGGTGTAAATTGGATTTATTCTCATTAAATGTTTTATTTAATTTCATATTTACATATTTATGCTTATTTTTCACTTGTTTTTACCTATTTTATAAATAAAAGCAAACAAAAATATTCAAAATGCATAAATACCTTGAGGAAATCCTGTCTCTTGTCTCTTTGGGGTTAGACTGAACAATGAGGATTAGACTGAGAATGCTAGTTCTACAAGCCAGCATTCTAGTAAGCATAGTGAATTGAAATATTTTAATCAAAATGACAAGAAATTAGCTTTTCTCTGTTTCAAAGAGAAAGCTGAAGGCAGAGGGGAAAATAAAGGCACAATTTATTTTAATTCTGCAGATAAGTATCTAGAACTGGGGGGAAATTTAATAACTATAAATTTAGCAAAGCTGTTCAGAGTTAAGAATACATTACATTACAAAATTATCTAATGAATCTGCTACAAAAAGTTTTTCTTTAAGTAATTATAGCTTGAAAAAGAACTCCTTGTGATGGTTTAAAAAAAAAAAAGTTTCTAGAGAAACCCCCTAGATGACATAGCCAAAGCAACCCTCAGAACTGGTAAGATTTGTTTTTAAGTAGGGTGAGAAACCAAGTCAGACTTTAAGGAAATAGCTGTAGCTCCCAAAGGAGAAAGAGGCTACACGCAGGGAAGGGGAAGAAACCTGTCAAGGTGTACATGTATGTGTGCTCATGCACACACCCCACATATACATGCACATAAGTAATGTCATCCCCACCAAGAGATGGAAACTTCAGCAATACCATCAACTTTAATACTCTAATAAGTATATTTTTGTTTAGCTAATTTTATGCAAACACCAAGTCCAAATAGGGAAGAAGAAAAAAAAGAGCTCCATGTTCATCATTCAATTCCATGGCTAAAATATTTGCTATTTTAAAATCACAACATTATTACATAATTTTTCCAATATATCAGTCTCCTAAGCATGCAGTTTCAATATTAAAAGCATTCCTTTGCACTAATTTATGTTTTGATCCTACACCTGCTCACCCCAAATACTATAATTTCCAAATTGTTCGTTTCCCTTAAACACCAGAAAGTATACTTATTTGCTAATGTCAAGAAAGTTATCATCCTAGCCTATTATCTGAATCATACCATACCTTAAACCTTACCTAAGGTCAGTTTTCATTCCAATCCCAAAAAAAGGCAATGCCAAAGAATGCTCAAACTACCGCACAATTGCACTCATCTCACATGCTAGTAAAGTAATACTCAAAATTCTCCAAGCCAGGCTTCAGCAATATGTGAACCATGAACTTCCAGATGTTCAAGCTGGTTTTAGAAAAGGCAGAGGAACCAGAGATCAAATTGCCAACATCCGCTGGATCATGGAAAAAGCAAGAGAGTTCCAGAAAAACATCTATTTCTGCTTTATGTACTATGCCAGAGCCTTTGACTGTGTGGATCACAATAAACTGTGGACAATTCTGAAAGAGATGGGAATACCAGACCACCTGACCTACCTCTTGAGAAACCTATATGCAGGAAGCAACAGTTAGAACTGGACATGGAACAACAGACTGGTTCCAAATAGGAAAAGGAGTTCGTCAAGGCTGTATATTGTCACCCTGTTTATTTAACTTATATGCAGAGTACATCATGAGAAACACTGGGCTGGAAGAAGCACAAGCTGGAATCAAGATTTCCGGGAGAAATATCAATAACCTAAGATATGTAGATGACACCAGCCTTATGGCAGAAAGTGAAGAGGAAGCGTCTTGATGAAATTGAAAGAACAGAGTGAAAAAGTTGGCTTAAAGCTCAACATTCAGAAAACGAAGATCATGGCATCTGGTCCCATCACTTCATGGGAAATAGATGGGGAAACAGTGTCAGACTTTATTTTTTGGGGCTCCAAAACCACTTCAGATGGTGACTGCAGCCATGAAATTAAAAGACGCTTACTCCTTGGAAGGAAAGTTATGACCAACCTAGATAGCATATTGAAAAGCAGAGACATTACTTTGCCAACAAAGGTCCGTCTAATCAAGGCTATGGTTTTTCCAGTGGTTATGTATGGATGTGAGAGTTGGACTGTGAAGAAAGCTGAGCACCAAAGAATTGATGCTTTTGAAGTTTGGTGTTGGAAAAGACTCTTGAAAGTCCCTTGGACTGCAAGGAGATCCAACCAGTGCATTCTAAAGGAGATCAGCCCTGGGTGTCCTTTGAAGGAACGATGCTAAAGCTGAAACTCCAGTACTTTGGCCACCTCATGGGAAGAGTTGACTCATTGGAAAAGACTCTGAGGCTGGGAGGGATTGGGGGCAGGAGGAAGAGGGGAGGACAGAGGATGAGATGGCTGGATGGCATCACAGACTCAATGGACGTGAGTTTGAGTGAACTCCGGGAGATGGTGATGGACAGGGAGGCCTGGCGTTTGGCAATTCATGGGGTTGAAAAGAGTCGGACGCGACTGAGCAACTGAACTGAACTGAACTGAATTGAATTCTAGTTTACGACCTCACTTTAATTTGTGCTTCATAGTTCTTCACCAGAACTCTTTACACCAAGTAAAGCTTATCATTTAATCTTATATCCCTAAATGGAACTTAGTTTGAGGATGGCAAATTTATTTCCTCTCCTTTAAGGGCTCCACCTAAGCATAAGAAAATCTCCACCAAGATTACAAAGATTCCAAAATCTTTTCATTGCTCTTCCTACTAATAACCCTTAAAAATCTTTCTCCTTCTTGAAACATTCTAGAATGATTAAAGGAGAGATCACCTTCCTGTATCCAGTTACAATCAACATATGAACTCTCAAAATTAACTGTATCTTTTTCTACTTACAAATGAATTCATCTACTCTTTTCATACCTAAAATACATTTAGCCGTCCCCTGTACCTAATGCACACATTTTAACTATTTGAATTTTTATTCAATGTTTTCATCCTGCCATATACTTTCAGTGTCGATGTACATCAGATTTGCCTTTGATTTTAAAATCCTTCAGGAAGATGGTTAGATAATCTGCACAGTTTCTACCTTGCATGAAATGATGGTAAATACATGCTTACTGCTTAGTATGATAAAAGTGATGAATCTGATCATTATGATTATTTTCCATTATACACCATTCTTAAGTGTATGAAGTTATTTCTGAAGGCTGCATGCATGAACTCTTTGAGGCCAGTAGGGCAGTATAATAAATAATGATTCAAGTGTAATACGGTTCACTTAGGACTTGCAATTTAGCATTTGACTCATCATGAATACAGATGAACACTAGGTTAGGCCAAAGCAAAACTGTAGTTCCCTACATGGACCAAAAATTACAGACTGCCTCCTAAGTCAGTTTTCTGCAAAGGCACATCACTGAGAAAAAGGAGGTAGCCCAGATGAGATAACATAGACTGAGCTAAAACAAAGTAACTTTTTAAGAAACATCAAAAGAAAGATTCAAAAGGGTGATTTTCATGCATGAGAAACAATCAATTATGAAATAACCTTCCCCAATAAATATCACAAAAGATTCCAAATACAGCAATGCTATTCTGTCAAGTTCCTCCAGAAGAGGAAGAGAAACTGTAGCCAAAGAAGGTAAATAATGAAATCATAATATAAAACAAACCAAAACCACTATGAGGCACCATTTCACGCCAGTCAGAATGGCTGTGATCCATAAGTCTACAAGCAATAAATGCTGGAGAGGGTGTGGAGAAAAGGGAACCCTCTTACACTGTTGGTGGGAATGCAAA
This sequence comes from Bos grunniens, assembly GCF_055505025.1. Classification (NCBI taxonomy): domain Eukaryota; kingdom Metazoa; phylum Chordata; class Mammalia; order Artiodactyla; family Bovidae; genus Bos; species Bos grunniens. The sequence goes on along the minus strand of NC_141194.1, from coordinate 77,434,640 downwards.
CTAGTACAGCCACTATGGAGAACAGTGTGGAGATTCCTTCAAAAACTGGAAATAGAACTGCCTTATGATCCAGCAATCCCACTGCTGGGTATACACACTGAGGAAACCAGAAGGGAAAGAGACACATGTACCCCAATGTTCATCGCAGCACTGTTTATAATAGCCAGGACATGGAAGCAACCTAGATGCCCATCAGCAGATGAATGGATAAGAAAGCTGTGGTACATATACACAATGGAATATTACCCAGCCATTAAAAAGAATACATTTGAATCAGTTCTAATGAGATGGATGAAACTGGAACCTATTATACAGAGTGAAGTAAGCCAGAAAGAAAAACACCAATACAGTATACTAACACATATATATGGAATTTAGAAAGATGGTAACAATAACCCTGTGTACGAGACAGCAAAAGAGACACTGATGTATAGATCAGTCTTATGGACTCTGTGGGAGAGGGAGAGGGTGGGGAGATTTGGGAGAATGGCATTGAAACATGTATAATATCATGTATGAAACGAGTCGCCAGTTCAGGTTCAATACACGATACTGGATGCTTTGGGCTGGTGCACTGGGACGACCCAGAGGGAGGGTATGGGGAGGGAGGAGGGAGGAGGTTTCAGGATGGGGAACACAGGTATACTTGTGGCGGATTCATTTCGATATTTGGCAAAACTAATACAATATTGTAAAGTTTAAAAATAAAATAAAATTAAAAAAGAAAACAAAAACAAAGACAAATTAGTCTTTTAAAACTATCCTATCAGAGTTGATTCAAGGAAAAGATAAATATCAAACAGAAACTTGGATATGCAAATTCCTTCCCAGTAGAATATTTACTTGACTCATTTTGCCATGTGTACTATATATGTCAGTTCTTTTCTGTTCTGTACTAACTACACTAACAAGAAAAAGTCTCTTAATTGTGAGGATGTCATATCCTTAAATACTAACAAATAATGATCTATACTTACACAGTGAGAGTTTTTCCTCCAATTTTCATTGTAGCCCCTACATACACATTACTGGCACAAGTTTAAATTTTTTCAGCTTTATTCTGGCCCATTGCCTCAACCCTCCCCAGGAGGCTTCCCTCATTTTCTATTAAAATATGAAGCTATTTACATGTCTGTAATGTCAATGGTATAAGAATTTAAGTATTATAAACACTATCCTATATGACTAAGCAGGTTTTATTTCAAGTTAGAACTTTAAAAAGTATTTAAACAATAAACTACCTTCTGGAATAAACAAAGTGAAGATTTTTTCCCCCTCTAACTAAAAGCTAAGCAGCATTCCAAAACCTGAATTATTTTTATAATATAAGTTGATTTCACAAAGAAAGGTAATACCTATACATTTATACTACAAAAGGGTTTTAAAATTAATTTAGAAATTAGTTATAAATATTAATAATCTGAAAAAATTTCCACTAACTAAGCTTCTTTTCAAAACAATAAATTTTGGTGTTGAGAATTTGGATTTATCTTTAAAGAGATTAACAAGGCAAAGAAAATTATTTTACCAGGTCTTCACTCAAAAACCTTTTCTCTTTTTAGCCAAACAGAATTGTTCTGCATTTCTATGCTTTCTCATCACTTCACTCTTACTTGTGCAATTCCCTCCACCTGGAATATCCTTATTCCTAATCTACACCCATTCAAATCAATTACTCTTTAGGGCAATGCTCAAATATTATGTGGGCTTTTTTTTTTTTTTTTTACCTTTTTTTAAAATTTATTTTTGGAGGCTAATTACTTTATAATATTGTACTGGTTTTGCCATACATTGACATGAATCTGCCACGGTTGTACATGTGTTCCCCATCCTGAACCCCCCCACCACCTCCCTCCCCATCCCATCCCTCTGGGTCATCCCAGGGCACCAGCCCCGAGCATCCTGTCTCATGCATTTAACCTGGACTGGTGATCCGTTTCACATATGATAATATACATGTTTCAATGCCATTCTCCCAAACCATCCCACTTTTGCCCTCTCCCACAGAGTCCAAAAGACTTCTATACAAACACATGAAAAAATGCTCAACATCACTCATTATCAGAGAAATGCAAATCAAAACCACAATGAGGTACCATTTCATGCCAGTCAGAATGGCTGCGACCCAAAAGTCTACAAGCAATAAATGCTGGAGAGGGTGTGGAGAATAGGGAACCTTCTTACACTGTTGGTGGGAATGCAAACTAGTATAGCCACTATGGAGAACAGTATGCAAATTCATTAAAAAACTGGAAATAGAACTGCCTTATGACCCAGCAATCCCACTGCTGGGCATACACACCGAAGAAACCAGAATTGAAAGAGACACATGTACCCCAATGTTCATTGCAGTATTGTTTATAATAGCCAGGAGATGGAAGCAATCTAGATGTCCATCAGCTGATGAATGGATACGAAAGCTGTGGTACATATACACAATGGAATATTACCCAGCCATTTAAAAGAATACATTTGAATCAGTTCTAATGAGGAGGGTGAAACTGGAGCCTATTATACAGAGTGAAGTAAGCCAGAAAGAAAAACAACAATACAGTATACTAACACATATATATGGAATTTAGAAAGATGGTAAAAATAACCCTGTATTTTAGACAGCAAAAGAGACACAGATGTGTGTTTTAAATCTTCTTTCAGTCATTAATAATCCTGGCATCCTTAATCTGTCACACTAAAATGGTTCAACCTAACTCTTAGGGCTGCTTTAAAGATCCATGAGATAACGTATGCCAAACTTACTAAATTATAAAGCACTATACAATTGTGAACTGTTGCAAGTGCTCTAAAAAATACTTGTTGGGTACATGTATGAGAGCATCTGCTCATACTCATGAAATATTTTAATCTTCAGGTTTTATAGTGAAGTGAAAGTTGCTCAGTTGTGTCTGATTCTTGGTGACCCCATGGACTATACAGTCCATGGAATTCTTGAGGCCAGAATACTGGAGTAGGAAACTTTTCCCTTCTCCAGGGGATCTTCCCAATCCAGGGATCGAACCCAGGTCTCCCACATTGCAGGCGGATTCTTTACCATATGAGCTATCAGGAAATCCTTTAAGCTTTGTAAGGATATACCATAAAACTTACATTCATAATCTACAATTTACATACTGAAAATCAGGGTGCAAGTGCATATTATAAAGCTTTGTGTGCTGTGGTGCATGATAAATGGATAGAAGAGGAAAAGTCTAGAGGAGAAACATTCACTCTATGGTTGTATCAGATCAGATCAGATCAGATCAGTCGCTCAATCATGTCCGACTCTTTGCGACCCCATGAATCGCAGCACGTCAGGCCTCCCTGTGGCTGAAAATTAGTTTCTACCATCAGTTCCTAAAAAGTCCTACATAATTATCTATATTTTTATATCATATATTTTCTTTGTATATGATTCATTATTTAAAAATTCATTAAAAATGTAAAGGCAGCATACAATATACTAAACTTCTTTAAAACTATTCAAAGTGTTGTATGGTTAACAAATAAAATGCAATCAAAAGTACTGGAGTCTAGGAGACAGAATTCATAAATTCAAAATCTTGATTAATTTGTATCTTAATGAAGCAAATAACTTTAAACGTTTATAATTTCTTGTATTCTTTCAATTTTACATTAACATAAATGAGATATATTATTATTATTAACTTCTGACATTAAGCAATACAGTTTAGGTGCATGTGAATATGATTAAGGGTTAAATAGAGGGTAAATTTTCTGTAACACAATTATAGAATAAAAATAAGCTGCTGAGAAATTGTGACACGTTCTGGTTTGTGTTCATGTAAATGTGTTCTATTACAAAAAGAAAAATGCTTGGCCACAAATACATGTTCAGTACTTGGGATTTTATTAGACAAGGCATAATTCCATGGAATATTTTAAGGAAAGTGAAAGTCGCTCAGTCGTGCCTGACTCTTTGCGACCCCATGAACTGTATAGTCCATGGAATTCTCCAGGCCAGAGTACTGGAGTGGGTAGCCTTTCCCTTCTCCAGGGGATTTTCCCAAGCCAGGGATCGAACCCAGGTCTCCCACATTACAGGCGGATTCTTTACCAGCTGAGCCATAAGGGAACTCCAAGAATACTGGAGTGGGTAGCCTATTCCTGCTCTAGTGGATCTTCCCCACCCAGGAATCGAACCGAGGTCTCCAGCATTGCAGGCAGATTTTTTACCAACTGAGCTATGAGGGAAGCCAAAGGAAGCCCCCTCTAAAGACAGTAATTTGTAATTCTGTAAGGAAAAGAAAGTGTGCATGTCTATGTCTGTCACAAAAATTTATTATTTATGCATCACGAGACAATAAAGTAATCACTGATGCTTATTTCTGGTCAAAAGAAAAATATATTATTCAGAGACCTAGAACATAATAAAAGTAATAAAAGACACACAGAAAGTGCAATTGCTTATTTAACTGGCATATGGCCCTGGCACCATGTGTTTATTTGCATGGCTTACTATCACTGAGGTAACTGTGACTGACCAGTTCTTGCCGTTTAGTCACCAAGTCGTGTCTGACTCTTTGCGATCCCAAGGACTGTAGCCCACCAGGCCCCTTTGTCCATGGCATTTTCCAGGCAAGAATACTGGAGTGGGTTGCCATTTCCTTCTCAAGCGGATCTTCCTGACCCAGGGATAGGACCTGTGTTTCACGCACTGGCAGGCAGATTCTTTACTGCTAAACCACGGGGGCAAGCCCCCATGACTGACTAGCTACTCTGCATTATTCCCTGTTTTTGTTCTTTATCAGGAACTGAAGCCAATTGGAAAACTACAACTAGGAATGTTCACTGCAGGTGAGATTGACATTTATTGAGCACTGATACATGTCAGGTATCAATCTTCACACAATGACCCTTTGGGTAATATTATTTTCATTTTGCAGCTGAGCTTACAGAATGTGAGAATTCTGCACCAGTTCACAATAGCCAGAAAAAATAGTACATGGGTTTGAATCAACGTTTCTCTGATGTCAAAATCTATACCCTTTCTATTAGACAATGCTAACTCCTTGAAGCTGTATCAAGGAGTATACACCTGTATGATCTTATGGCTGCTTTGCTTCAATCCAAGAATCAGGAGCTCACTTACAAAAGCAATTAGTTAGTGGTGTTATTGTTCGAAAAAATTTTCTGAGACTCCCCAACAGCTACACTTTCTTGAAATTCCCACTTAACATTGCACAAGCTAAACATAAGAAATTTGCCTTTTAAATAATTAAGTATATTTAATAGAGTTCTGCATTCCCACCTTCCTAATGAACAGATATTTCTGCATCTTTTTCTGCTATTATAAAGAAATTGAATTTGAAGGGACCCAAGTCTCTGTTAAGTAATAGAAAGCTCATTTATAGTTAATGAGTATACACACACACTTTTTTTTCACACACACCTTTATATTTAAAAGTATCACATGTAAACAGCAACACAAAACACTACACACACACACACACACACACACACACACACATATATATATATATATATATATATATATATATATTCAAATTAAGGCAATGAAGATACTAAAACCAGAGGATAAGTGACTGGAATCCACTTATTGCAAGTCAATATTCTGGGCTGTACTCCTCCCACCCTACCTAAGTCAATCTCTTCAGAACTTAAACTGACAATTTACTTCATCAAATAAGTACAAAGTCACATTTATCTCATATCTCTGTGGAATCTCATTTCAGGGACAAAAAAAAAGAGGTTTCTGTATATATAATCTTGTTAAATTCCTAAATCTATGTCCTTCAATCTCCCACATTTTGCTTGACTTTTATGTTTCCCAGTTATGACTCTCATTTTGGCCCACCAGCTTCTCAATAAGGACTAACAAACATTGTTTGACTGCAAATCAGGAATATAAACAGGAAGAGATTGAGAATCTTTAAAACAGGAATAAAACTAATGAGCCCATTTTCTTTCTTCCCCTCAGAAACCTGGTTGTTTATAGATAGGTAGGTAGTAATATCTTCTTATACACAGAAAATATTTTGGTAGAGTTTCTCAATGTATTAGATGGATAACTCTCTCAGATATCCTCTAACTATTTCTTTCTGGTTAAAGAAAATATTCTAATTTCTCTCTTGCTAGAAATTCTGGATTTGAGCCAAGGCACAGTGGGAGCCATACATTTTCTGCATATGAAATTTTGTGTTGAGTACAAATCACTAGTAACATTTTATACTTTGTAAATGTGAAGGAAATCAACATTTTGTCTTTTATAAACTTGAGGGAAATCTTAAAAGTATTCTCATATGATGCAGAAAGTTGAAAGTCAGTACCAAAAATGGAGGGGAAAAGAGAGAGTGAATAAGGAAGAACTTTAAGATAAAACTGTACCAATCCAAACTCAGAAACAAGATAACGTCCTGGACTAAAATTAAAAATTCATGATATCTTGTTGTCTAAAATTAAGATATTACTATTATGAAAGCAAGTAGTCAGTTCCAACTAGGAACAGCTGTTATTTTCCAATTAAAATTCACAAGACCAAAATATTAAGTTATTAGTCAACAATGTTTAATTTAGGCAATCAGAACAATATTTTTTAGCAAAGTATTGTTTTTAAAAAGGAAGCTGTCATGATTTTTTGGCAAAATAATTTAATATGAAAAAACAATTTATTGTCTGTTGTTACTATGTAAACAACTTTATCCCATATTGTGAAACAGCTACTTAACAGGAACCCAAGTTTAAAAGATTGTTCCTTAGTACAAACTGAACATCATTGACAGCTTCCTAAATATTTCACTCAGTAAAGTATTGCTGTTTTATACAGTGGAAAGATTATATTTTGCTATCAAAGAAGCAAGTTAATAAAGTGGTAATAACAAAGTGATGTATCTGTCAAAGTTTATAGATATGGTTGTCAAGCTATAGGTTATCACCTTACAGCATTGACACTGTTCATATATCATAGCTCCCCAGTACACTCTGTCAGCATTGTTTATTTTCAGTCAGGGGTTAAATAATGACCATGTATTAAGAATGCTTTGGGGAACTGCTTTGTCTTGCGTTCACCTGTTTACTTCAAAGCAAGTTTTCAGTTGCTTTTGTTTAGTTTTTTGTTTGGACAGAGGCATTTATCAATTTGAAAGAAACTTTAGGTCAACTATATGAAAAATATGTTTACTCTTTTTCCATATTTACAAATTACTCTTTGCATATCAAAATGAAGTGCTACTCTGCCCAGTTATTGCTCCAAATGCTTCAGTTATCGTCACTTAATTATGAATAGTTTTTTGTTGTTGTTGTTGTTTGTTTTAAACACTTGCCTCACACACCATATCTATGTAACCTAAGAAGGATGATAGGATACGTGATAGTCTATAAAAATAACTAAAAAGTATCTGGACTTGGCTTCCCTGGTGGCTCAGAAAGTAAAGAATCTGCCTGCAATACTGGAGACCTTGGTTGGGAAGATCCCCTGGAGGAGGGAATGGCAAACCACTTCAGTATTCTTGCCTGGAGAATTCCCACGGAGAGAGGAGCCTGGTGGGCTACAGTCCATGGTGTCACAAAGAGTTGGACATGACTGAGTGACTAAGCACAGCAGAGTACACATTTGGCCTTGTATGAGTAACTTGACAAGCCATCAGAAAAGAAGAGTGATGGTTAGTTCTTGCTATTAAATAGATAATTAGCCAAATATTCTTCTCATTTTACTAACCTCAAAAACTAAACCTATCCCTCGGATTATTCTGGATGGAAAAAAGAAGGTAGGCTCTTGAAGGACCTGGAATAAAGCCTCAGGATACATCTTTTTAATTCAATGTCACCTTCTGCCCTAGTTTAACCAGTTTTTAGTAAATTTGTATTTACTTGATGATGCATTTACTTTTATTTATTAAACATCTATTAATGTGCACATTTTTGGATCTAGGTTATCAAAACAGGTTTCTTGACACCTCTTTTCCAGAGGTTTATAGTGAAGTTAGGGAAACAAAACATCTATGGCACATGTGACTAAAAGCAATTCAAGTGTTGTCTTGGGTCCAGATCCTAACAGAAATAGCTAGGAAGCACAAATCCTCCCAGATATTTTCTTTCTACTTCAATTCGGCTGCTAAGTCACTTCAGTCGTGTCTGACTCTGTGCAACCCCATAGACAGCAGCTCACCAGGCTCCCCCATCCCTGGGATTCTCCAGGCAAGAACACTGGAGTGAGTTGCCATTTCCTTCTCCAATGCATGAAAGTGAAAGGCGAAAGTGAAGTCGCTCAGTCGTGTCTGACCCTTAGCGACCCCATGGACTGCAGCTTACCAGCCTCCTCTTCAACTAGTTCTTCTTAAATCCCAATGTCCTCACACAAAATGCACCTGATTTACCTGTGGGGTTAGTGTTAAATTTTTAAATGAATCAATTCTAGTAAAATTATCTAATATGCTATTTTGGGTGTAAAAGACAACTTTTATATAGGAACAGTACTTTTAGGGACTTCCCTCGTGGCCCAGTGGTTGAAAAACTACTTTACAATGCAGAGGATTCCTGATTGGAGAAGTAAGAGCCTTCATGCTGCAGAGTAACTAAGCCTGTGTATTGCAATTACTGAGCCCAAGTTTCAGAGCCCAAGTGCCACAACTGGAGAGCCTGCATGCTGCAATTAATGAGCACACATGCCACAACTAGAGAGTCCATATGTTGCAATGAAAGATCCCACATGCTGCGACTAAGACTTTACACAGCCGAATAAATAAAAAATATTAAAAAACGAAAAAATAATGTCACATTTAAAAAAGAACAGTACTTTTAGAGAAGCAGTCATGTTATCTACTTAATATGTGTTTGAGTTTCTTTTACTAACTTAAAAGTAGGGAGAGGAATCTTCTCATGTGTTCCTATAGCACTTGAATCATAAACCACTAGCATACAATTTAACATGCTTATATAAAAAAAGTTTCCCACAACTTCTCTTTATCTTCCAACTATCTGAACCCAACATTCACAATATGTTGAGCTACTTGACAATAGAGAACAAGTTATATTCATCTTTGTATACTTTCTATCCAACACAATTTCTGGCATATTAAATATCTGTCACAGATTGCCAAATCTGGTCATAGTGTATTCAAATGTTATTATAGGCTAGACTCTATAATATCTAAAGGATGAAGTTGAGAATGAATCACTATTTAATTGTATATAGTCCCAATAGTACTATTTTGTTCTGAAACCAGAGCATGTGACATTAAATAGAACGCTGGTGGTGCAGTACAGTGAAAGGGGTATTATGCTGTACTCAAATGGTATGTGTTTAAGTCCCAACTCTGCCAGTTACTAATTATGAAACCCATAGTGTTTATTTCCTTACCTGAAAAAAAAAAAACTATCATTATTGCCTTCTTCACATAAATAGCCTGAGAAACAAATGGGTTGGGGGTAGAAAAAAGCTTAGTGAAATAGAAAAAAACAAGTCAAAGATGTATGATTTTCAATTGCTCAGAAAATTTTTCTGAAAAACTGTTTAAATCTGCTGCAAATTCTTTATCCATCCTTGATATTGAATATTATACCTATCCTTTTCATATGTAATACTCATGCTCTTAAACCTTTGGGCTTCAAGGATCTAGAAAAAAAATCTGTCAACTTACTTATGAAAATTTGCCTCCCCAAAACTGTAGCAATGTTTTTGTAGGTCAGTTTCCCAAGGCAATAGAAATAAAAGCAAAACTAAACAAATGGAACCTAATCAAACTTGTAAGTTTTTATAGCAAAGGAAACCATAAGCAAAACAAAATGAAAAGACAACCTACAGACTGGGAGAAAATATTCGCAAATGATGCAACCAACAAGGGCTTAATTTCCAAAATAAATAAACAGCTCTACAACTCAACAACAAACAAAACAAATAATCCAGTCAAAAAACAGGCAGAAGACCTAAGTAAACATTACTCAAAAGAAGACATACAGCTGACCAAAAAACACATGAAACATGAAACACATCACTAATTATTAGAGAAATACAAATCAAAACTATAATGAGGTATCACCTCAAACAGGTCAGAATGGCCATCATCAAAATGTCTACAAATAAATGCTGGAGAAAGTGTGAGAAAGTGTGGAGAAGAGAGAACCCTCTTGCACTGGTGGGAATGTAAATTGGTGCTGCCACTATGGAAAATATTATGGAAGTTTCTTAAATAGAGTTGCCATATGATCCAGTAATCCCACTCCTGTGCATATATCTGGAAAAACTCTGATTTGAAAAGATATATGTACCACCAATGTTCACAGCAGCACTATTTACAATAGCCAGGACATAGAAGCGACCTGAATGTCTATCAACAGATGAACAGACAAAGAAGATGTGGTAGATATATACAATAGATTATTAACCATAAAAATAATGAAATAATGTCATTTGCAGCAACATGGATGAACTATGAGATAATTATACTAAGTGAAGTAAGTCAGAAAAAGAAAGACAAATATGATGTGATCACTTATATGTTGAATCTAAAATATGAAACAAATAAGTTTATTTACAAAACAAAAGCATACTCAAATAGAAAACAAATTTATGGTTACAAAAAAATGGGAAAGGGTGTTGGGGAGGTATAAATTGCAGGTTTGGGGCTAGCAGATACAAGCTACTGTATATAAAATAAACAACAAGATCCTACTGTATAGCACAAGAAACTGTATTTAATGTCCTGTAATAAGCCATAATGGAAAATATGAAATAGTGTATATATTTATGTATATGTAAGTGAATCACATTTCTGTACACCAGAAATTAATACAACATTGTAAATCAAGTATACTTCATTTAAAAAAAAAATTAACTTGTCTCCCTTCCTTTCTCTGCATTTTTGAGTACAGTGTACCTTCACTTAGAAGCTCTTCCCCAACCATTAACAACTGAATACAATTCAACATTCAGACAAAGTTCAATTCCATTCCCTCATCCATGGAGTCACAAAGTACTGTAGGCCACTGTGATCTCTCTCTCCTCAAAACTTTTGTCTGTACTAATCATGTCAAGTTTGTAATCACAGACAATGAATTGAAATATAAAGAGAAAGACAACTTTTGCAGGTGGAGTACCGAGAGACAGATACTTTACATGCATCATATATTCCCACAACAAAGCAGTTTCATAGAGAATATTATTATCCTTTCTATAAATAAGAAAATTGAGGCTCAACAAGATTATGTAACTGAAAAAAAGGGGATAAAAAACGGCAGAGTTGGGGATATAAATTCAGGTCGGTCATGCTCATTAAATTTTGCTATATTGTCTTCCTAATTAGATTTCCAAAGTTCCAAGCTTTGTTTCCTGAACCTAGCACAATATTCCGTTCAGTTCAGTTCAGTCGCTCAGTCGTGTCCGACTATTTGCGACCCCATGAATCGCAGCACGCCAGGCCTCCCTGTCCATCACCAACTCCCGGAGTTCACTCAGACTCATGTCCATCGAGTCAGTGATGCCATCCAGCCATCTCATTCTGTTTTCCCCTTCTCTTCCTGCCCCCAATCCCTCCCAGCATCAGAGCCTTTTTCAATGAGTCAACTCTTCGCATGAAGTGGCCAAAGTACGAGAGTTTCAGCTTCAGCATCATTCCCTCCAAAGAAATCCCAGGGCTGATCTCCTTCAGAATGGACTGGTTGGATCTCCTTGCAGTCCAAGCAACTCTCAAGAGTCTTCTTCAACACCACAGTTCAAAAGCATCAATTCTTCAGTGCTCAACTTTCTTCACAGTCCAACTCTCACATCCATACATGACCACTGGAAAAACCATAGCCTTGACTAGACGGACCTTTTATCAGTTCTCAATACTGTTGATAAATGAATAGATGAATGCACTGTGTTCGCTTATTATTACATTATCATATCAACTAAAACTTTTCAAAATAAATCATGTTATTCAACTTTCTGTGTTCAAAGACCTTTACTCTATGCCAATAAAAGAAGATTAATCCAGCCTGATATTAATTATAAAGTTTGTGTTTCATGAGTTGATTCATATGCATTTCCCCTCCTCTACATTTCCCTTTTAGGTCTTTAAAGTTGTTCACTTAGGAAGTTTTCATTTTTGAAAAATCCAGAGTAAGTAACTCTCAGATCAGATCAGTCTAGGTAGTTAAAAAAAAAAACACACAAAACGTGTATCTAAAAACTTAGACCATTAACCAGATATGCACACTGTTCTCTGCAGATACTTCGAAACTAGGGATGTATATCTGCTTCTGACATAAGAACTTAGGTGGAAATCTGGAATATATTCTTTCTAGCAGTCAACTCAAAGTTTATTATAGGGATTAGTCATTATCTCATATATTATATACATATATTAGCATTTCTGAAATAACATAAATTATGTCTATGTTTTAATGAGGCCAACATAACACAAACTAAAATCATGCCAGTTTCATTATCAACACCTTTAACAGACTTCTTAATTAAATTTACAGTACTGTCAATACCACATATTATTGTTACTTTTCGTAATGAGTCCTATGAGCATCTTTGCTTCCTGTTATTTTCCCTTGCTATAAAAACTTAGTGTTCTTTGGATAAAGCATTTTCCTATTTAAGAAGAAGTAATAAACCTTACATATGACGTATCTTATTACTCAAACTTGTTTCAGGCTCATATTGCCATGAGTAACAGAAAATATGTTTACATTTACTTTTAATGACTTGAATAACTCATGGCAAAATTACTTTTTTATGCTTTCTCAAGTTTCTCTGTATGCTTATGTGACTTTATTCTGTCATAAAATAACTTTATTTTCTCTCTTTTTTAGAATCTATTGTGATCTGTACTACTAATACTTTTTTAAAGCAACCTTGTTCTATGAAAAATACACCAAGGATATTATGATTGATCATTTTGTTGTATTTTTGCTTTTTTTTTTTGGCTGTATCATGTGGCTTGCAGGATCTTAGTTCCCTGACCAAGAATCAAACCAGGGTGCCCAGGAGTGGAAGCATGGAGTCCTAACCACTGGACTGCCAGGGAATTTCCTGATTCATTATTTTAAAAGACAGTATGATGAGGGAGGTGGGAGGGGGGTTCAGGATGGGGAACACGTGTACACCCGTGGTGGATGCATGTTAATGTATGGCAAAACCAATACAATATTGTAAAGTAAAATAATAATAATAATAAAATAAATAACATAAGAAAATAATAAAAAAATGAAAAAAAAAGACAACTATGCATGAAGTTTTGTTTCTTTTACAAAGAACTTCCTGAACAATGACCTTGCCCTTGTCCCCAGGAGTTTACAAATACAGTGAGGTAAGTGTACATATTATACATTTAACTATATAATCTGGAGACCTGTGCATTTCCACACTTTTATTCAATCATATTTGTAGGACTTGAAGTACGTTTGAGTGTATAAGACCTACATGTGTGTGTGTATGTATGTGTATGTTAGTTGCTCAGTGTGTCCAACTCTTTGTGACTCCATGGATTCCTCTGTCCATGAGATTTTTCAGGCAAGAATACTGCAGTGGGTTACCATTCCCTTCCCCAGGGATCTTCCTGACCCAGGAATCAAACCTAGGTCTCCTGCATGGCAGACAGATGTTTTTACCATCTGAGCCAACAGGGAAGGAATAGCCACCCATTCCAGTATTCTTGCCTGAAGAATCCCATGAACAGAGTAGCCTGGTGTGCTGCAGTCCATGGAGTCACAAAGAGTTGGACAAGACCTACATAGAACCACCAGTTAAAGGTTTTATTACGTGGTTAAAATATATGAACCTACTCAAGTTTTGGCTGCTTACTCTTCACACACTTCATACTATTGGGCCTTAGGTGAAGTAGGTGTTTTCCTTGTTCCTCATTGCTTCCAGATCATTTCCACTTTTTCCATAAACATTCAGCTTTGAGTAGCATGTTATCAAAAGATTCATCAAATAGTCTTCTCTTTAGACTCATCTACTGATTTATAGGTAATTCTGTTTTAATCTCTTGAATATTGTACATACCTGGATCATTCTCTGACTATATATATATATATATATATATATATATTTGTTATAATTCTTGGTTAAATATCCTAGTAGACAAGATCTTTCCACAGAATAATTCTATTAAAACTTAAGTAATAGCATGTTGGAGAAGGCAATGGCAACCCACTACAGTACTCTTGCCTGGAAAATCCCATTGACAGAGGAGCCTGGTAGGCTGCAGTCCATGGGGTCGCACAGAGTCGGACACGACTGAAGCGACTTAGCAGCAGCAGCAATAGCATATTACTCCTCTTTTCAAAACCTTTCAATGGCTTCTCATTTCTGTAAAAGCAGGGGCTTCCCTGGTGACACAGCAGTAAAGGATCTGCCTGCCAATGTAGGAGACACAGGTTCGATCCCTGGTCCAAGAAGATCCCACATGCCTCAGAGCAACAAAGCCTGTTTGCCACAAGTATTGAGCCTTTGCCCAGGCTACAACTACTGAAGCCCATGTGCCCTAGAGCCCATGCTCCACAACAAAAGAAACCACCACAATGCGAAGTCTGTGCACTGTACCCCTCAATCACAAGTAGAAAAAGTCTGTGCTGCAACGAGGATCCAACACAGCCAAAAATAAATATTTTTTTTTTTTTAAGTAAAAGCAAGACTCTACATATTCTATTCCCTTGTCTCCTCTTTCATCTAATCTCTTACCACTGGTCCCATCTTTCACTCCACTCCAGCCACACTGCACTTCTTGTTCTTTGGAGAACTCAGTCAAAGCTCCTGCCTGAGGGCTTTTGTGCTTACTATTCCTTGTGCCCAGAGGATTCTTCCCCCAGATACCCACATGGCTGGTTTCATCACATCCTCAGATCTTTCCTCAAAAATCAACTTAGAAAGCATTTCCCTGGTCACCTTATCCAAAATTTCAATTCTTCTCTTTCTCAAATTTCAAATCCCCCTTTTCATCTTTTTTCTCTTTAGCATTTATTACTGCAAAATAATATAATATACATTTTACTAGTTTATCTTATTTGTTGTCTGTCTCGACCCACTAAAATATAAGTTTCTTGTATGCAGGGTTTTTCTTTTTTCTACTTTGTTCATAATTGTATGTCAGCTACCTAAAACAGTACCTGACACATATAGGTTCTCAATAAATGTTTTTTAATAAACTGAAAAAGTAATAAATATGAATGATACACAATAAAGACTATAAGAAGACTTTAGAGAAGGAGGAGTATATATATATATATATTTTTTTTTTTGTTCCCTTCCCTTCAAGAATGGTACATGGAGGAAGTGACTTAAGAGTAATTACAATAGAAGGCACTTTTCCCTTTATAATTCAAGAAGTTGAATTTAACTATGTTTAATATCACTCAAGTTGCTTAAATAAACAGTTCAATAATGGAATGTTTTCTGGTCTATAATGTGTTTATACATTTATGAAATTACATTTATTTGTAGCCCTTGTCTCTTACCTATTCTGAGGAAGTCAACCAAAAATTTAGATAGATATTTAGATAGATATTTATGGAATACTGCCTCATTACCTTACCTCTTTCAGTTACCTTTGAATCAGCTAAATGTCACTCACTGCCTGTTGATGCAAGTTCATGTATGGTGCAATAAATAATGATATTTTTCCATGCAATGATCCCTACTTATGCAACATCCAGTTGCAGTTGCAATCAAAAAATGGGCCAAAGGACTAAATAGACATTTCTCCAAAGAAGACATACAGATGGCTAACAAACACATGAAAAGATGCTCAACGTCACTCATTATCAGAGAAATGCAAATCAAAACCACTATGAGGTACCATTTCACACCAGTCAGAATGGCAGCGATCCAAAAGTCTACAAGTAATCAATGCTGGAGAGGGTGTGGAGAAAAGGGAACCCTCTTACACTGTTGGTGGGAATGCAAACTAGTACAGCCACTATGGAGAACAGTGTGGAGATTCCTTAAAAAACTGGAAATAGAACTGCCTTATGATCCAGCAATCCCACTGCTGGGCATACACACTGAGGAAACCAGAAGGGAAAGAGACACGTGTACCCCAATGTTCATCGCAGCACTGTTTATAATAGCCAGGACATGGAAGCAACCTAGATGCCCATCAGCAGATGAATGGATAAGAAAGCTGTGGTACATATACACAATGGAGTATTACTCAGCCATTAAAAAGAATACATTTGAATCAGTTCTAATGAGGTGGATGAAACTGGAGCCTATTATACAGAGTGAAGTAAGCCAGAAGGAAAAACACCAATACAGTATACTAACACATATATATGGAATTTAGAAAGATGGTAACAATAACCCAGTGTATGCGAGACAGCAAAAGAGACACTGATGTATAGAACAGTCTTATGGACTCTGTGGGAGAGGGAGAGGGTGGGAAGATTTGGGAGAATGGCATTGAAACATGTAAAATATCATGTAAGAAACGAGTTGCCAGTCCAGGTTCGATGCATGATACTGGATGTTTGGGGCTAGTGCACTGGGACGACCCAGAGGGATGGTATGGGGAGGGAAGAGGGAGGAGGGTTCAGGATGGGGAACACATGTATACCTGTGGTGGATTCATTTTGATATTTGGCAAAACTAATACAATTATGTAAAGTTTAAAAATAAAATAAAATTTAAAAAAAAAAACAAAGATAAATGAAAAACATGTTCTCTTGAGATTTCTCCACCATCTAGAAGAAAACTGACAAAGTTAACTTATTTTCTTATAAAAAACTGAGACAAATCATTATGACATTAAATGGTAAACTCAACTTTAACTAATTAACAGGGAGCAAAATTACTAACTCTGAGAACAGTCAGTTAATTAAGGACTTTATATCCCTTCCAAAGCCTTGTAGGAAATGTATAAATAAAACATATTAATGAATAGATACAAGAGATGTTACTCAATATACTTGGCTTATCTGATCCTCTGAATGAAATGAGTACTATGGATTTTTATCCTTAGAAAGGTTTAAATTATATAAGAAGTATTTGGAGAATTCCTTACATTCATGATTTTAAAGCCTGATGTATAAAAGCTTCATTAATTTTGATATGCATGCTTGTTATATACCTGTCATTTAAAGTTAGATAGTTTCAGTATATTTTGCATTCAATATCTCCAATTCTTGATGCTTCTACAACTCCTTATAAATCATAGACTGATCCCACTGACTCTTTTGTTGACTATGAGGGCTACTGCATTTCTTCTAAGGGATTCTTGCCCACAGTAGTAGATATAATGGTCATCTGAGTTAAATTTATCCATTCCAGTCCATTTTAGTTCGCTGATTCCTAAAATGTCAGTGTTCACTTTTGCCATCTCCTGTTTGACCACTTCCAATTTGCCTTGATTCATGGACCTAACATTCCAGGTTCCTATGCAATATTGCTCTTTACAGCATTGGACATTACTTCCATCACCAGTCATATCCACAACTGGGTGTTGTTTTTGCTTTGGCTCCATCTCTTCATTCTTTCTGGAGTTATTTCTCCACTGATCCCCAGTAGCATATTGGGCACCTACCAACCTGGAAAGTCCATTTTTCAGTGCCCTATCTTTTTGCCTTTCCATACTGTTCATGGGGTTCTCAAGGAAAGAATAGTGAAGTGGTTTGCCATTCCCTTCTCCAGTGGACCATGTTTTGTCAGAATTTTCCACCGTGACCTGTCCATCTTGGGTGGCCCTACATGGCATGGCTCATAATTTCACTGAGTTAGACAAGGCTGTGGTCCATGTGATTAGATTGTTTCTTTTTCTATGATTGTAGTTTTCAGTCTGTCTGCCCTCTCATTGAGAAGGATAAGAGGCTTATGGAAGCTTCCTTATGGGAAAGACTGACTGACAGGGAAACTGGACTATAAAGCAAACTGAGCACTGAAGAAGTGATGCTTCTAACCTGTGTTGTTGGAGAAGACTCTTGAGAGTCCCTTGGACTGCAAGGAGATCCAAGCAGTCCATCCTAAGGGAAATCAGTCCTGAATATTCATTGGAAGGACTGATGTTGAAGCTGAAACTCCAATACTTTGGCCACCTGATGCAAATAACTGACTCATTGGAAAAGACCCTGATGCTGGGAAAGACTGAAAGTGGGAGGAGAAGTGTATGACAGAGGATAAGATGGTTGGATGGACCAACTCGATGGACATAAGTTTGAGCAAAGTATGGGAGTTGGTGATGGACAGGGAGGCCTGGCGTGCTGCAGTTCATGGAGTCACAGAGAGTCAGGCATGACTGAGTGACTGAACTGACTGACTGATCCCACTGGAAGGATCTCAAAATGATTATCTTATCTAGTCCTTTGTTTCAATAAAATAGGTGGCAGAAAAATCAAGGAAACTTTCTACAGGTCCAGATATTGAATAATTTCACTTTTGATAAATTGACAATAAAACCAAGGCAAAGGTTCATTACATTTCCAGTATCTTAAATCACCTACAATAGAAAATCTTATAGATGATCCAAGTAATGGTAACATGTTATTCCTAAGTCTACCAAACACATTCAAGTCATCCTTGAATATACAATTATATATTTATTCCACTTTTAGAAAAGCTTCAACATTAAAATCAAATTAAAATATCTTTCTTCTGAGTTCAAAGCAAGTTCAATGCACACCACTCTTTCTTCCTCCTTCTCCCACCTCTCTATATAAGGATATTATCAGTTGCAGAGTACATCATGAGAAACACTGGGCTCGAAGAAGCACAAGCTGGAATCAAGATTGCCGGGAGAAATATCAATAACCTCAGATATGCAGATGACACCACCCTTATGGCAGAAAGTGAAGAGGAACTATAAAGCCTCTTGATGAAAGTGCAAGAGGAGAGTGAAAAAGTTGGCTTAAAGCTCAACATTCAGAAAACGAAGATCATGGCATCCAGTCCCATTACTTCATGGGAAATAGATGGGGAAACAGTGGAAACGGTGTCAGACTTAATTTTTCTGGGCTCCAAAATCACTGCAGATGGTGACTGCAGCCATGAAATTAAAAGAGGCTTACTCCTTGGAAGGAAAGTTATGACCAACCTAGATAGCATATTCAAAAACAGAGACATTACTTTGCCAACAAAGGTCCGTCTAGTCAAGACTATGGTTTTTCCAGTGGTCATGTATGGATGTGAGAGTTGGATTATATTATCAGTTGCTGAAGAATTGATGCTTTTGAACTGTGTTGTTGGAGAAGACTCTTGAGAGTCCCCTGGACTGCAAGGAGATATAACCAGTCCATCCTAAAGGAGATCAGTACTGGGTGTTCATTGGAAGGACTGATGCTGAAGCTGAAACTCCAATACTTTGGCCACTTCATGCGAAGAGTTGACTCATTGGAAAAGACCCTGATGCTGGGAGGGATTGGGGGCAGGAGGAGAAGGGGACGACAGAGGATGAGATGGCTGATGGCATCATGGACTTGATGGACATGAGTTTGAGTAAACTCCAGGAGTTGGTGATGGACAGGGAGGCCTGGCATGCTGCAATTCATGGGGTCGCAAAGAGTCAGAAACAACTGAGCGGCTGAACTGAACTGAACTGAATGGATTAAGAGAGGAGTAGACTTTCTTGTATGTCATGTTGGACACTTTTCACTGGTACCAGCAAGCCCTGATATAAAAGTAACCTAGGGGTGCCAGTGATGAAAGACTTTGTTGCCATGGTGTCATCTCATAAATCATCAATTATTGTCTGTTATTATAAATGTGACAGCCACATACTGTCATAAAAGGATTCACATTTTCATCTATTTTTCAGAATTTTTTTCCAGAGATCATTTGCTTTGTAAAAGAAATGTCATGACAACCGTTGAACCATTCATTTGGACTTTTGTCAATTTGGCATGTCTGCATCCCAACCTCTTTTGCATTATTAAGTAGTTTATAGTTTATAAATGTATCTAAACATGGGTATATAGCATAATAGACTAATACAGAAACAATGGAACTCTTTTGGTTGCTATGACAACCAAAGCTGATCAATTTCCTGTCACTGTTTTAAAAGAAACACTCCAAAGACCGTAAATACTAATTACAATTGCAAGCCATTTGCTAACATGTTCACTTTACAGATTAAAACAGTTCATGCCTAATTTATCATTTGACATGTCCTCCCACATTTGTAGTGTGGTTCAGAATGAATAATAACTTCACTTGTTTACAAAATCTCCAACTTTATTTAACTATTTTTGCAGTTTTTGGAATCTAGCTGTGCCACCATAAATTCAAAAAAACTCAATGAATTTTAAAAGTGCAAGGAAAGATTTTGAAAGGTAATTTCTTGATTAAGGTTGAAATGTTTGCTTTAACTCTTCCCTATAAATGCTTATATATATGGCAAAACCAATACAATATTGTAAAGTTAAAAAATTAAATTAAAAATGAATATAAAAAAATAAATAAAGAAGACTAGTTGCAAAAATTTCAAAATAACATGTGAAAGAATGTCTTGTCCAACAATCTATTCAGTTAAATAACTAGTAAAATTGGTTAAAATCTGAAATGATTTATTTAGTGAAGGTACCAGCTGAAACTCTGAGAAATTCATCTTTTGAAAGAAAGCGGTAGATTTAGGGGGGAAAATTAAAAATCCATTAGGCAATGCAGTCATAGTACTGTATAATCTAATATTATGTCCTCCCTTCTCCACTCACACACATTTTATACAGGCTTTAAAGTACATACTTCATCTTTTCATGGGGAAGGAGACATGGGGCAAGTATTTCTATTTAAGAGAGTACATAAGAGCAGTGCTACAAATTATTAAACTATCTTTGGAGGATTTCCATGTCTGACTAACACTTGTGAAAATAACAGGATACCGTTATCCTATATAGAGCTTTTTTTAACTAAAGTTATTTTTTCAGCATTCATAAATCACATTATGAAAAAAGCTTTGCTAGTGTGCATCATTTTGATTTAAATATTAAGAAAGGAAAGAACCCTGCACTGCTCATGTTCATTTTTTTACTAATTAACAAATCTAGTACTCGATTAAAATACTTTCCAAAGTTAAATGGGTTCTTCCTAGACTTTAAATAATCACCTAGCATTTCTAGAGAGGCTGATAATTTTTTCAAAATTAAATATAATACATATGATCCAGTTGATTCCCTAACAAGGAGAAGCTGCAACTTAAAATGTTTGCCTCCGAAAATACCTACAGAATGTGCTGTTTTGTGGGGGATTAAGCAAAACAGATGACGTGAGGTCCCTGTCCCTGTTACTATCTGAACAATACTATTCTTACCAAAATTTATTGCTTAACAGGGCCTGTCCTGACACTCCCATGACAGACCCACCCCATAATTCCTGTTAATCAACACGGATTATACGTCCAAAGAAAGTAAAAATCCTTTAGTGGGTCTCCTTTGGTTGTACAAGAAGGAGTGACAAAGTGCTTCCAACTGCTTCTTAACCCAGCAGCTGTAGCCTCAACACTTTAGGGCTCAGAAGGCCATCTGACAGCCCGTGCTCACAGATGCTCCTCTTCTTCTAGCACCAGCTCAATGACTCAGAAGCAGGAATTTTATATCACCACAGTGTTCAAGTGAAAGCTCCAGTGCCCTTATTTCAAAAGGAAATCTGGTCAGCCTGAAGCAATGAAAACTAATCTGAACGCAGTCAGTCATTGGCTGGAAGCATATGCTCAGTAAAACAAAGACTGAAATAAGGTTTGTTTGTTCATTTGTTTGTTTTCTTCGCCACTTCAACTGTGCCTATATCCTGTCTTTGTTTGTTTGTTTGTTGCATAGACTCCTCATTTCAGAAAAAACTTACAAAATGTCATAAGTGCTATACAGTGCTATGTGAGAAATAGAAAATAATGTAATTGATAGTAACATTTAACTGCTCAATAAATATTTATTGGATTTGAAGACTGAATGTCAGGAAAATTTGCTGGATAATGGAGATAACAGAGGTCAGCAAAACAAAGGCATGGTCCCCACCTTCACAGAGATTATTAAATTTTGTGAGACATGACAATCTTGTGAGAGACATCCACAGGTCCATCTGATCAATAAGAAAACAAAGACTTAAGAGATTTTCAGTGGTTAGCTTGTAATCAGAGAGCTAGTTATTTACAGTGACGGATTAAACACAAGATTTCTGACCACAAACTAAGGACTCCTACCACTATAACAGTATTTTCAAAAGTGTATTTCATGGGATACCAGTTTTCTAAACAAAAGGTTCTTTTAGTCAAAATACTGAGAAATTGTGTATATCACATCTTATAGATTCATAGAGCAAATTAATGAATTATAAGCCCTGAGAAGACCTGTGATAAACGAATTTGTTTATGTTTGTTTAACACCATATTTCCCAAACTTATTTGACCCAAAACTCTCTCTGAGGAAAAAAGGGATCCACAGTGACTCAGGAACTGATGATAAATTTAGTATATTGGATACAGGGGGTGGGGGGTGTTTTACAGAAAGGACATGTATGCTGGAGAGGTGCACAGTACCTTTTAAAATCTATGCATGACCATGGATGTGTGTGACTATAGAAGACTATGATATATTCTAGATATCATAGATATAGTATGAAATTACTAGATATTATGAAAGAAATGAAGATATATATGTGGTAAGATAATGAGGTCTATGTACATTACCAGGATGATGGAAAATTTAGGGTATAAACAAGAAAATGGAACTGAAGAGTTCCCCTGACCTTCTTTTTTAGCCACTTCCAACACTTACTCAGGAATGAGAAGATCAAATCTTCCCCTAATCAAACTTTCCCCTCATGGCTGATTCTAGAACTAGAGCAGTAAATATACAAAATGAGCTTGGGGCATCTTATAGTACTAGAAAGTAAAGAAGTACTCAGAAAAATATACAATGACAGGGACATGTAGAAAGTACACAGCAGCCAGCTGAAACAGCACCCAATGACGAAAGCTGGAAAAATTTAAGGAATAAAATGAATAATGTTGTACTGGATTACAAGTCAAAATATAAATTAAATACCTATGAGATCATAGTGAAAAAAAATGAGTGAATAAATAATAAGAGGCAAATCTTCCTTGCAAAAGAATTCCAAATAATTTCTGCAAATGCTTTGCCTTTATGAACGTGAAGCATAAATAACTCCCTACTCCTTAAACTGTGGGCTGCACATAGTGACCTTCTTCCAAAAACTTCAGAAGAGTACAGTATAGACAGGGAAAAGGAAAAAAATAACTTTATATAGTGGAGAAACTTAGTAAACACTACAGAAGCCAGGTGATTAAGTCAACCCCAATAATGATAAGTCATAATGATTTTATGTATCATTGTTGTGTTGAAAATGGCACATTACTACTGAGGTCTTCTTTCCAAAGACATAATTTAACAATGAGAAAAACATCCGAAAAACTCCCATTGAGGGACATTCCACAAATACCTGACCTATACTTCTCAAAACAGTTAAGGTCATCAAAAACAAGGAAAGTCTGAAAAACTGGCAGAAGGCAAGAAGAGTCTAAGGAGACATGATGACTAAGCATAAGGTGGTATCTTACATCTTGGTCTTCCCTTGTGGCTCAGCTGGTATAGAATCCGCCTGCAATGCGGGAGACCTGGGTTCGATCCCTGGGTTGGGAAGATATCCTGGAGAAGGGAAAGGCTACCTACCCACTCCAGTATTCTGGCCTGGAGAATTCCATGGACTGTATAGTCCATGGGGTGGCAAAGAGTCGGACACGACTGAGCAACTTTCACTTTACATCCTAGAATAGAAAAAGGACATTAGGGGACATTGAAGAAGTCTAAATAAACCATAAACTTGAACAATAGTATATCAATACTGGTTCACTAACTGTGACAACTGATTCATTAATTTTAAGATATTAACAATAAGGAAACTGGGTACAGGGTATATGGCAAGTCTTTTGTACTCCCTTTACAATTTTTCTGTAAATCTAAAACTATTTTAAAATAAAAACTTCATTAAAATGAAAAACCATCATCTCTAACCATTTTGGTACCAAGCTCAACTTTATTAAAAACTGCTTTGTCTCTACATGAATCTCTAATTTAGTCCCCAAAATCACAAGGAGTGATTTTTGAAGAGGGAGGGCTGGACAAACACGAATTAAGGAAAGCACTATTTGTTTATAATGCAACTGAAAAGTAAAATATGTATATACAATTGTTTAATAGGCTGCTTCAAACAGAAGTCACCAATTCCCTTTATGTAATGTTCTGAATACAGTGGGAGCTTTATTGCCACAAGTAAACCATGATTAAACAATAAAAACTACTAACTTTTTTATATTTAATATGTTAGATACATCTATATCAATATAATATCAATATATTGATGCACTATAAATTACACCAATGTAATTTAATGCATTTTTGTAAAATGCTTACAGAATAAAGAATATAAAATGACTATTTTTGTTATTTAGGTTAATTTCAATTTAAAGTAGCATAAGCATACAGCTCTGTTGATTATATTGCAGAAACATACTATTTAGCTAGAAATAGCCATTTTATTTTTTAATATAAATTTACTTATTTTCACATTATCTTCATTATTTTCACATTATCACATTATTTTCACGTTTTGAGAAGTATAGAGGTATATTCACTTTTCACATTATCTTCATTTTATTTTTTAATATACATTTATTTATTTTAATTGGAGGTAATTACTTTACAAATATTGTAGTGGTTTTGCCATATATTGACATGGATCCGCTACAGGTATATATGTGTTCCCCATCCTGAACCCCACCCCCACCTCCCTCCCCTTCCCATCCCTCTGGGTTATCCCAGTGCACCAGCCCCTAACACCCTGTCTCATGCATCGAACCTGGACTGGTGATCCGTTTCACATAAGATAATACGCATGTTTCAGTGCCATTCTCCTGAATCATCCCACCCTCTCCCTCTCCCACAGAGTCCAAAAGACTGTTCTATACATCTGTGTCTCTTTTGCTGTCTTGCATAAAGGGTTATCATTACCATCTTTCTAAATTCCATATATATGTGTTCGTATACTGTATTGGTGTTTTTCTTTCTGGCTTACTTCACTCTGTATAATAGGCTCCAGATTCATCCACCTCATTAAACTGATTCAAATGTATTCTTTTTAATGGCTGAGTAATATTCCATTGTAAATATGTACCACAGCTTTCTTATCCATTCATCTGCTGATGGGCATCTAGGTTGCTTCCATGTCCTGGCTAAAATAGCCATTTTAAATGAAAATGTCCAAATCATCTGACCTCCATCAAATAAAAATCAATGAATAATTCATATATATATAAATAAAAATATTGTCTATAGGGAGAATCTCTGGTAATAAATCAGTTCAAAATGTTTTAAATATTTCTAATTGCAACAAATCAAAGCATGGCTGCTATTATTAATAGGCTTGAATATTTTATATGTTTTCACATTATTTACATATTTTTAAAATCTATAACACTACATATCAGATGATATATCACTTTGTATCATGAATTATGAGCTATCACTTTACATGAATCTACTGATTGAGCTACATATAATTTTAACATCTTAGTTTCCTAATGGATATATTAAGACAATCTTTTACATTTTATGGCTGAATCATTTTGTACTGGCCCTCTTTTTAACATTATAATTAGTTAAAAAACAAAAAACTCCCAATAATAATCCAAAGTAACAGCAGATCTTTGAAGTCTTAGTATACTGGGAGGAGGTGAATCCTTTGAACAAGTGTATTTTTTTGTATTGAAAACTCGGGTATTCTCAAAAATAGAAAGCAGGGCATGTCTTTAAGGTGCTTCACACATATCTGCAGGACTGTTGAGCATGTTGCCATGGAACATAATTCCTTCAAGGACTACAAACCAAAGAATGGCCATTTTGGCATAATAGTACCATTTCCGTGGTGGATTCATGTTGATGTATGGCGAAACCAATACAATATTGTAAAGTAATTAGCCTCCAATTAAAATAAATAAATTTATATTAAAAATAAATAAATAAAAAAGTCTGTCCCACTTAAAAAAAAAAACAAAAACATGATTTTTATTTTCTCAAAAAAGCAGAATGGTAATTTCCCAACAGTCTTCTCAGTCACTTTTTTTTTTTTTTTTTTAACACCCAAGATGTGCTGTCTTGAAAATGCTCTGACCTACAGAAACTAGCTGAAAGGTTTTGGGATATCTCTGTTTTGAGTGATTTACTTAGTGCTTATTGAAAAAGTTAGATAACTTGATTACATCTCCACATAGGATAGGTATGATCAGGGAAAAAAATAATCTAGATTAACTTGGCACAAGTTCTTCTTCACTGAACTAATGGAAGTAATACAGTAAGCAAAATAGCGGTTTTCAGAGTATGCTTAAACTGTAAAGCAGGATGCCAATTAGCAAAAATTGGCAATGGAAGTTCTTAAATATGGGCCCAAGGGTCAGTTCACAAATACACCAAAATGGGTAAAAACACTCAAAGGCAACTTATGTGGGATTTTCTAGGCTGATTGTCACATTCGGACAATGAAGGATGCACATGTGAATTGTATTAATCTGTAAGTCATTTGAACAAAGTGTGTGAACCACAATTTTCTTGAAATATCTGATATTGAAACTGTAGGAGGCCAACTCACTTTCTAGGAATGCTACAGTCAAACATTTTTCTCAGGACTATTCATAAAAAGAGAGGTCTCTAAAAATGTCTTCATCACCAGAGATTAACTGATTTAGATTCTGTTTGCCAGAACTGAAAACTTCCATAAGTAGAAGCTTCACTAAAAACATAACTATGTTCAATATTCTCATAGACAAAAAAAGTTTCCTTTTAAAAAGTCATTGGAAATAGGTATTCTGGGTATTCTGTGCTTGAAATAGTATATATACTTGTGTTTGAACATGTGAGTGTCTGTGAGTGTGTTTTATGGCATATTTGCAATTCCAGGAGTTTAAATAAGATCAGTTTCACATCTTTCCATTTTATATTTTAATCTCATAATATTAGATAGTTATGCTTCTGAGTGTTCTTTCTGGTACATATAGAATCTAAGAAATCCTGAAACCTCTTTGTTAAACCTCAGGTTAAAGATCCAAATCTTCCTAATGATAAGTCTCTCCAAATGCAAAATCCAATTACTTACTCTCCCTCTATCCAAATAGAAATACAGAATATACAGAATAGTCAACCTGAGTCCTCTCAATACTTTAAGTAGTTGTGTGCAGCACCATAAAAACATTGCTAGAAACAAATCTTAAGTGAGCTGAAAATACTGAATAGTCTCTTCTTTGAATCTGAAATCTGCATAAAGTGAATTTGAAAAGAAACAAAAAGCCACAACAAACAGTGGTGGAACTTTGATTGCATTTTCAGCATTTGAAATATGATGCTTCAGAGTATGCAACATTGAAGATTAATTCAAGATTGTGTGTTATGACAGTCTAGTCCTTCTAATGCTGAACACCCGCTTCCATCTTCTATCCCTCCCACACCCCCAGTTGTCCTTGAATTAAGAGACACACAAGATAAATAGGATAAACTCATAATCTTAAATAAGTGAGAGAGTGTTACAAGAGATTTCACAAATTGATAAGATTCAATTTTGGCTTTATGGTTTATGCACAATAAGTAAATTGGGGTTCAAGGAAAGGGGGTGATATGTATCATAGAACAAAGGTTATAGTTTGTTTCTAAGAGATTGCTTAGTCAAACATCCTAATTTTACAGATGTAGCAATTGAGGTCCCAAGCCATAGAGTGATTTTCAGGGTTGTTAAGGCCATGAACTTCTGACCTGAGATTTTCCAGAGCTCTTCCTGGTACACCACACTATTTCATCAAATGAGGCTTTATGAGAAAGTGCTTTGTAACCTGGAAAATAGTTTACAAAATTTTACATACTATTTGTATGCTTATCACAACTTCATATATTTTAAATGAAAAATAGTGATGCAAATAGTGTCAGTAAACATTGCTATGTGCACTAAGTGATCAGAATCAATATTTCATCTGTAATGTATAATCATGGAAGAGAATCAATTAAAAAAAACAATCATTTTTTCTTCAAAGAAATATTTGTTTAAAAAATACCTACTACATTTGCAAGAATGTTAAGACATAGGAACTCTTATATAATGCTAGTGGGAGCGCAAACCAGATCAGATTTAAAGAGCAATTTGGCAGTAACTATTAAATTAAAGCCCACAATTCAAAAATCTCACTTATGGCGTATACACCAGAGAAATTCTCCCACATGGACAAAAGAAAATATGATGTTCATTACAGTACTGTATTTAAAGGGAAAAAAGCTAACCAAGGTTTATTTTGAAAATTCTGTCAATCTATTTGAATCTCCTTTTATAGGTGCTGTCTGATTTTATTTTTACAAACATTTATTTTAAGTTCAGCAAATATGTTTTTGGTCCCTCTAAAAGTAGTCATGTATGGATGTTAGAGTTGGACCATCAAGAAAGTGGACTGCCAAAGAATTGATGCTTTTGAACTGTGGTGTTGGAGAAGACTCTTCAGAGTCCCTTGGACTGCAAGGAGATCAAACCAATCAATCCTAAAGGAGATCAGTCCAGAATTTCCATTGGAAGGACTGATGCTGAAGCTGAAGCTCCAATACTTCAGCCACCTGATCCAAAGACCTGTCTCATTGGGAAAGACCCTGATGCTGGGAAAGATTGAAGGTAGGAGGAGAAGGGGACGACAGAGGATGAGATGATTGGATGGCATCACCGACTCAATGGACATGATTTTGAGCAAGCTCTGGGAGTTGGTGATGGACAGGGAAGCCTGGCGTGCTGCAGTCTGTGGGGTTGCAAAAAGCTGGACACAACGGAGCGACTCAACTAAACAGAAAACTAGATTGGCTATCCTGAGTCTGGTATGGTAAAACTGTAGTTCTTCATTTTAGGACAGTGGAATAAAACAATAATTTCAAGCATAATTATGATATTTTTTAATGTTATATACACAATATATTTCAGCTTCATGACCTCCTCTGAATGTACATTAAGTATGTAAGTGGGCGGCCCCATGGCAAATAGATGGGGAAACAATGGAAACAGTGAGAGACTTTATTTTCTTGGGCTGCAAAATCACTGCAAATGGTGACTGCAGCCAGGCAATTAAAACACACTCGCTCCTTGGAAGAAAAGCTATGACAAACCTAGACAGCGTATTAAAAAGCAGAGATATTACTTTGCCAACAAAGGTCCATAGAGTTTTTCCAGCAGTCATATATGGATGTGAGAGATGAACCATAAAGAAGGCTGAGCACCGAAGAATTGATGTTTTTTAACTGTAGTGCTGGAGAAGACTCCTGAATGTTCCTTGAACATCAAGAAGATCAAACTAGTCAATCCTAAAGGCAATCAATCCTGAATATACATTGGAAGGACTGATGCTGAAGCTAAAGCTCCAATACTTTGGCCATATGATGTGAAGAGCTGACTCATTAGAAAGGACCCTGATGCTAGGATAGATTGAGGGTAGGAGGAGAAGGGGATGAGAGAGGACAAGATGGTTGAATGGCATCACTGACTCAATGGACACATTTGAGCAAACTTCAGAAGATAGTGAAGTACAGGAAAGCCTGGAATACTGCAGTCTGTGGGGTCACAAAGAGTCAGACATGACTGAGCGAATGAACAAAATGTACATATATACACACATATAATGAAATTAGATGTTTTGGTAACTAGTCTGATTCTAGTTGTCAGGTTATAAAATATATTGATCCAACGTATATGAACTTTGAAATCAAACAGCCTTGATTCAAATGCTAGCTCAGTATTTGTAGGCTGTGTGGCCTTAGATAAATCACTAACCTTCATTGTACCTCAATGTCATCATCTGCAAAACAAGGATCACAATAATAGCCCTTGCTTTATGGGGCTGTCATGATGATTAAATGAACTAATACATGAAAAATCACCAGGTGTATCATATTTGAAAACTGTTAGATACTATAATGTTCTGGCAAAAAAAAAAA
Source organism: Bos grunniens (assembly GCF_055505025.1). Taxonomy (NCBI): domain Eukaryota; kingdom Metazoa; phylum Chordata; class Mammalia; order Artiodactyla; family Bovidae; genus Bos; species Bos grunniens. Next base: position 77,404,739 of record NC_141194.1, on the reverse strand, counting down.
AAAAAAAGCTAGTTCATCAAAATATATCCTGAAAAACTTTATTTATATGTCTGCTGCTGCTAAGTTGCTTCAGTCGTGTCCGACTCTGTGCAACCCAATAGATGGCAGCCCTCCAGGCTCCCCCGTCCCTGGGATTCTCCAGGCAAGGACACTGGAGTGGGTTGCCATTTCCTTCTCCAATGCATGAAAGTGAAAAGTGAAAGTTAAGTCACTCAGTCATGTCCGACCCTCAGCGACCCCATGGACTGCAGCCTTCCAGGCTCCTCCGTCCATGGGATTTTCCAGGCAAGAGTTTTGGAGTGGGGTGCCATCACCTTCTCCAATTTATATGTCTACATTGGTCAAATGCATCAAAAAGTCACTTATTTCTTAGATTCTCTACCTTTGAGGATTAACCAATTAACTAAGAATCTCCATTTGTTAAATTTTTCAGGGAGCGGTTTTAATTAATTACTTCATTTAAACATAGTTCATCTGTATAACACAACAGATTACTTGTGATCAAAACTATCTGCTGATCTAGAAAGGGAAGCACTGTCCACCCAAATTTTATTTAAGTAAATAAACATCAGCTGTTTTACACGGTGTCATATGTATTGACCAGTTGTCCAACCATTTCTCATCTTTCATATGTGTCTGTATTAAATCTGCAAGTAGAATAATATGTGAAGAAGTGAAAGGTGGGGATTTTTTAGTTAAGATTTGACATTTGGCATTCTTTTATTTCTTTTTCACTTTTCTCCTTTTAAAAATTCCTCTAAGTTTCTCATCAAAAATGACAATATTAATTTACCATCCTAAGGATTTATGGTATATATCATAGGGGTTGTTAAAGCAAGTTTGCTGCTAAGTCACTTCAGTCGTGTCCGACTCTGTGTGACGCCATAGACGGCAGCCCACCAGGCTCCCCTATTCCTGGGATTCTCCAGGCAAGAACACTGGAGTGGGTTGCCATTTCCTTCTCCAATGCATGAAAGTGAAAAGTGAAAGTGAAGTCGCTCAGTCGTGTCTGACTCTTAGCGACCCCATGGACTGCAGCCTACCAGGCTCCTCCATCCATGGGATTTTCCAGGCAAGAGTACTGGAGTGGGGTGCCATTGCCTTCGTAAAGCAAGTTTAGCAGTGGGTAGTTTTCTTTTTTCTTGTTTTCCTTTTTTTCCTAGAGAGATTGGAATTTAATTGTTTCCTTTTTAGACAAATATTCTTTTGGATTGCCAGTGATGAAGGGGTATACAGATGTCAAAAGCAATGTAGCACAGTGGGATTATGTGCTAAAGTCCAGGGCAAGACAGAAAAACAAGCAAAGTCCAGATCAGTCCAAGCTACTTCTTAGTAAAATCTCAAATGACCAGCTTTTGTTTTATCTTTGCCAATGCCTATCAAAAGTTCAAATGAAGTTTTGTTGTGTTAACTACTTACATTTCTTTTATTTCTTATTTTAACCATTTGTAAAAACAAAGGAATTTCACTACATAAAATTCGGAATTTGTTTAAAGGCAAGCCAATTTAAAATAAAACAACACATGCTAATATACATGGCTTTCTTCCTATTAAAGCACCATAAATAGGGCTTTATATAGTAGCCTTAATTATATGACAGAACCTATACCTAAACATTGTCTTTTGGACATAGATGAAATGATCTTTCATACCACATTTCATTGATAAACATGAAAACAAAAAATTCATGATTTTATCTTAGTTTTCAAACCACATTGAGGTAAAACTATCTTGTCTATTTCTATATAGTAAGAAAAATATCACAAAGTGCATAACCACAATTTTTAATATCAGGAGAATTATTTACAAGCACTCCACTTATTATTTATTTACTTTATATGAATTTTCCATCATCAAGACCTTTGGGTGCATTTATAACATACTGTGATTTTTTTTTTACACAGAGGACTTACAATTTAAACTAAAGGTTGCAAACTAAGTCCATAGGCTAAATTCAGACCACAGTTGAGTTTTGCTTTGCCTGAATAGCGTTGCTTTTTTTCTTTTTTTTGGGGGGGTGGGGGGTGGGGAGGGCGGTTATTGACTTTGTTACCAACATTTAAGAATTGGGGAATTTAATATAAAATTCTGGATTCCCAGCTTCTCTTAAACAGTCAGATATTAACAACACTGAGCCTGAATTCCCATTCTGGTAGCAATCAGCTGAGTTGAGTAATAGCTGCCACCTTTGGAGAAGGAAATGGCAACCCACTCCAGTATTCTTGTCTGGAGAATCCCATGGACAGAGGAGCCTAGTGGGCTACAGTCCATGGGGTTACAAGAATCAGACACAACTAAGCAACTAAACCTACCTTGGAAAGAATATATGTTCTCCTGGTCACCATAGTCCCCACCACTCCCTACTGTTTATGGCCTTTCGTTTATGCTACTATTCTTGCTTCAGTAGGTATTAGAATTTGCGAGTCTCCTGTTTCTCTGTAGTTTGTGTGTCAGTACATATACTTTCAAAAACATTTCACAGTTTTTCTCTGATTACAGCAAATGTAAAAACTGCATATATAATGTGTGTTCAGATTAATATATCTGCATATATAATGTGTGTTCTGATTAATCTAGAAGTAAATCTATACAGCTATTAACTATTTTGTTTAATTTAGAGAAAAAAGTTGACATTAATTTGCATGTTATTATACTTTTAAAAAGTCCATTTCAATGCCTGAATTCAATTGCATTTATATAAAATCAAGAACACTTATTTTCAATATCCCAAACCTAACCTCAAGGCTTAATCCATTTAAACTTTTTCAGTTAAAATCATTCATTAATTAAATCTAGTGAGTTCTAGTCTCCCTAACATTGAAGTTACAGTTTAAAAATAAGTTTAGCACTTAAGGAGGCACATCCACTGCTTCAGGTCACTTGGATATTCTTTAGTGTGCATGATATTTAAGAGTAACATTCAGTACAGAAAATACCCCAGATATTTGAAACACCACCCTGATGATTTTCATTTTCCATGTTGAAAACCCAGGAAAATCACATGGTATGGCCCCCATCTTTCCAACAACCCTATGACATTGTCCTTGTAAAAAAAAATACAGATAAAACATGCATCATGAGCAGCCCTGAAGGAAGGGGGCAAAAGTCAACAAAGGGTGACTTAACCTGAAGAGGAGGTGCTACTGGCAGGCAATATCAAAATGTACTTTAGAATCATGGGTTCCCTTCCTTGTCCCTTAAATCTCTGTTAACTGCCCATTCGTTGTTCCCATTACAACCTAAAAGGTATGAAGCCTTGAGCAATATGGCATCTCTGGTTGCAATTTAGCTGAAATTGCATATATAAAGTATAAATATATATAAATATATATAAACATATATAAAGTATAAATCTTAAGAGTTTCAAATACTTTAAAAAGGTATTTTTAGAGTAAAAATAATTTCAAATATTTTAGAACTAGTATCATGCTTACAGCATATATATCTGTGCCTAATGCTTAGAAAGATCCAGGAGATTAGAACGCCTGTTTGTTTGTTTTTGCATTATTGCTATAGCACACTTAATAGCCTGTGCTGCCCTGCAAAAGTGAATGTACCTTCCTAAGCATTTCAGAGCCACAGGGCAGGTGAATCACTTTCCCATGATTTTACATAGGTGACATTATTTTTATGTCAGTGACCTTACTCAACCCCCATCAACTTTGTAGCCTTTCTCTAGCTTCTGCTTTAGTTCCCAGGAAAGGAGATGCTTTCTATGGTGGAAGTCATCTCCCACCTGTATGATCCCGGGATCCACTCTCAGTTAATACAGTATATATGAATGATCATTAACTGGCAATAGTGAAACTGTGAAGACCCCAATTAACTAAAACCCTCAAATAGATAGATAGGTTCTAATCAGGTATTTGGATTTTATTATTAATTAAGGATTAAGCAAGATTCAATATTTGCTGCTGAAAATTTTAAACAGTTCTACTTTCCTACCTTAGTAAATATAACACAGGGAACAAAATTATCGAAGTTGGGCTGAATCTGTACAGGCTCCAGGACATTCCCAGTAAGTTGATTTTTAAAAAATAAATACATAAATACCTGTTAACAGCTTGTTTTCTTGTCATTTGCCTCTTCCTTCTAAAAGGAGAGTGTAGCAAAAAATAAATAAATAAAACTGGTTAATTGAGAGCTCTGGTTAGTTAGTTTCCAATTAATCAAGGCTTTATTATATTTTACAAAAAATCTTCTTAAATTCTGCAGAAATTTTAGACAGGTTACACACAATGAAACACCAGCAGGGAAAACACAAAGAAAGTTGGAAAGCCTGAATTGCTATCAGATAGTGTTTTAAATATATGAATAATGTTATTACATTTCTGGTCTAATCCCCACTGAGTAAAGAATAATGTGAAATGTCATGTGGTTTAGGGCTTTTCTATGTATGAAGGCAAGGAAATATCATTATAGATTTATGTTGAAGAAAGTGGCCTAGGGTCATAACAATTTCAAAAAAGGATTCAGGAATATTGTGTCTTTTCCCTTTCTCTCAAGAGCCTTCCTTCCCATCCCATTGGGTATGCCAATACTTTTTAGGGAAAATAATCCTTTCTAATTTTCTTCTCATTTTTATCAGGCCAACAGGATGATAAAAGTAAGCCAGTATCAACACTATGCCTTAATTTCCTAAACATGGAGCCATTAATCACACAGCTCACTATACACTTTTTCTGAAGCAATACTGAACTATCTTACATCTTCCCCAAAAGAGTTATGTGCACATGTGCGCGTGCACACACACACACTCAGACACATACACATACACAGTCATACACACATCCACACAAAATAAGTTAAATATATAAAAGAGATTGATAAAAACCCATATAATCATCTTAGTTAACAAAACAACCATTATTTCTAACAGTATAATAGTTCCCAGTGCTCCTATACCCTTTAAGAACAATGAAATTTAAAATGATAAGCTGAAAAACAAAACCTGTAAGTAATGTAATTTGGCTATTTTGAGCCTTATTCCATTTCTTAGTAGTACAGAAACAGGAATCTCCCTCTAATACCCACTACAAATATATATGGTCAGTTCATCACCTCTTCAAAATCTATCCTTCTAATAGCTTTTTTTTTGAAAGGCAACTGCTTTCCTGCTTAAAGGTCTATAGAAAGATTTTTTAAATAAACCACAGTTGCAAACATATATCTGAGGTTGCTGGGGAAAGGAAGTGACAATGAAGGAAAGAGAGCATTTTTCACCTACTCTTGTGTCTGTCACTTAATTGTCAGAACTATTTGTTTTTGTTTTATAGTTCACTTACCCAACTTGTTTTGAAATTACATTTTCTTAAAGTAGAAAATACTCATACATACCAAGTCAATGATTATGCATACTTCCTTAATCTAGTGGGCTTTATGTTGGAGGACTTATTTCCCTTTCACCAGAGATCCTCCTTCTTTAACTATAAAACTTTCTAAACTCAACAGAACTTTTTTTGACTGTCACCATATGTACATAATTATACTAAGTTAAGAAAAAATAATTTAAATCTTCTATAGCTTAAGTTTAATAGATTATTTAAAATAGATTTTGAAATTACCAAATTCTGAAACATTCTTGTTAGAATTATCCAATAAATATATAAATATCCATGAGCTAACTGTCCTTTTATTAAGGATTTTTAAATTTATTAGAAAATTAGGAGTTTACCTTGACTTTTGAAAATTTCTCATTTGTCTTGTCAATTGTTTAAGAATGTATTTTACAATACTGCCTAACACTAGTTATAACTCCAGGACCTTAGGGACCACAAGATAAATACACATACTTTATTTTTGACATTCAAAATAAAACATTATTTCTACATTTCTGAATTTGTTCAGAAGCAGTATCATTCAATCAAAGTAGTTGCCATATATTCAAATTTCCAAAAGATCAATAAAACATTTCTATGTTTTAATATATGTAAAATGATTGTACACCTTAAAAACATACAAATTGGACTTCCATGGTGGCTCAGTAGTGAAGAATCCACAGGAGACATGAGTTTGATCCCTGGTTTAGGAAGATTCTACATGCCAAAGAGCAACTAAGCCTGTGTGCCACAAATATTGAGCCTGTGGTCTAGAGAATGGGAACTGTAACTACAGAGCCCACATGCAGCAACTACTGAAGCTCCTGTGCCCTACAGCCCAGCTCTGCAACAAGAGAAGCCACTGCAATGATAAGCCAGCACACTGCAACTAGTGAGTAGCCCCCACTCATCATCACAAGTAGAGAAAGCCCATGCACAGCAACAAAGACCAGCCAAATAAATAGATAAATAAAATGATTATTTAAAAAACATACAAATTTTGTCAACTACCTCAATAATACTAGAAAAAAATGTTTCCTATGCTTTTAAATGAGTCAGTGATTAACTTGCACATATTGCCATACTTTAGAGACTACTAAATTCGGCTTTAGCTGTTTGCAGACAAGATGATTTAGTCATTTAATGTGTTTTCCTGGCCCAATGCAATAAACAAAATGCTGATTTGGGCAACAAATGTAATAAATATGTCCTACCCTGCCTCTACTTCTAACTTTATCTGTAGGGGATAAATGACAAGTAAATCTGTGTTGGTAATTTTTTTTTAGTTTCTCATTGGAGATGTGATTACATCATGATAATGGGTAGCTGTTACATTTCCACTGTTGGAGCCTTTAGGAAACTTTCTTCACTCTAATAACTTTCTTCATTTTATATGCCAACTCTTACTCCACAGCAGCTTTTATAAACCTGTTTAATCTCTTTAGGGATCCCGGAAATTCTTTGACAAGAATGTATGTCAAAAGAAAAAGGAGCTGAATGTATCTTTCATTTTAAAAATATAAAAATAGAGGCCTGGATATTTTAGGCCTACTTAAGTTTCCAGAGGGCATCCAAACAGCCTCTTGATCACTTAAGTCTCCAAAGGCATGATTTTCTCATTCAAGAACCCAAACAATAAAACAACTTCCTCTTTTCCTCCATAAAATTCAGAAATTTATTTTTCCTAGAACTGGGGAACACATGTATACCTGTGGCGGATTCATTTTGATATTTGGCAAAACTAATACAATTATGTAAAGTTTAAAAATAAAATAAAATTAAAAAAAAAACTTTGGTCATATTAAATATGTTTCTTCTGAAATACTTTGGTGCATGAGCTTGACTCTTTAAAACCTCAGTCAGATTTAAAGTCAGTCTAAAGGGAAGAAAAGGAAAATTAAATATGGGATGGATTGGTAGTTAATAAATGAGCTTACAACATTTTAAATTTTTGTAAGAAGGGGGCATCGATACATATATATTGTAAATAGTAACATAAATGAATTCTAATTATTAGATAATGTATCTGAAAGTATTCTTATTTTATCAAGCTTAAACATCAAAATTTCTCAAAACCTTCATAAATTTTAAACCACTTATTGTTGTGGCATATTTGTCCACAATATTTCTGTTGGAAAATTTTTTCCTTATAATCTTGCTATCCATGACTGTAGGTCTGGCTAGAGAAAACATGAGTGACCCTTTGAATCCTGTTCTTGGTCCATTTGGGAATTTTAGCCAGCCTTTCATAAGAGACTTTTTAAACCTTGTTTACACTAGTTATATTTCAGGTCTGCTGGTTGATGATTATGTCTTTCTATAGTATGTTTAGAATGACTCACAGAAAACACTAAGGAAATGCTCTAGAAGCCAAAGCAAACATTTATGGTAGATGTACATTAAAGCCCAGAGACACTGGGTGCAATCACAGCTTTATCAGATTTTAGTTAACTTGTTTTTGATGATTTGATAACACACTGAGGCAATAGTAAATTGACTTACATCTAAATAGTATGTCAATGTATGGCAAAACCAAAACAATATTGTAAAGTAATTAGCCTCCAAAATAAATTAATTAATAAATAAATAAATAGTATGCTGCCTACATAAAGAAGTTAGTGGCAGTCTCCAATTCTAAATTACTGAATTAAATGGTGTTTCCTTCATAGCATTTATAGTAATGTGTAAATATTTTATTTATTTATGCATTTTAGATCTATTTTTCTTTTGAAATAGAATTTCCATTGAAGAATGAGTTTAGGTTTCTTGTTCACAAAGTAAGCATTCAGTAAAAAGTTGTCAAATGAATAGGAAATTAGTTATGTAATGGGACAATTTACTCATTTAAATCCATCATTGTACAGTCTTCAAGCTTATTTTAATAAAATATATCTTAAGAACATATTTCTTCTATGCTACACTGATTTACATCATTCACGATAGGGCTTAAATTTCTACAAGGACAGCCAGGGTGTTTTAGAATTAGTAAACTTTCACTGAGTAGCTAAAGTTGATTAGAAATATCATGAGCTCAAATTTAATTGATGGCATCAAATAGTCTAAACTTTTGATAGGTAAAAATATAGAATCATTATGAAGTTACTCAGGAGAGAAAGAATAGTTTAAATTTTATTTTAATTATACCTTTACTTTTTTTAACATTTGGCTTATTTGTTTAGTGAAGCTTAAATTAAATGTGAAACACTGACAGTTCTATAGGCAGAACTCAGCTAAGCTGTTTCTAACAAAATGAGTTCATTTGCCAGTTGATCATTCTGGTAATCCTATCTGGTTTAGTCTTGCTGCAGATGAAGACAAGCACTGTCAGAGCAAAGGAATCTTGATCTGGATATGCTCTCAATGTAATGGTAAGGGGCAGGAGTGGGAATGAAGAAAAGTATGTATCTGAAAGTCTATTAAGTCCCTTACATTCCTCCCTTGATTTAATCTCTGACAAGGATCACTCTACCATCATAAAATAAAATAAGATTAAATTAAAAGCATATTATCACCAATTAAGATATGAGAGGCAAGTACTTAACATTACAAATTACTACATTTTAATATAGCCCCTTTTTGAATTCAGAATTCCATTAAATAATAATACCTTATAGTTACATAGATTTACAGTAACAAAACACCTTACTGTTACACAGTTTTACAGTTCTCATCATTAACTAATGCAGTACAACTACTCTATATGCAAAAGTGGGTTTGAAACACTGTCCCATTTGTATATATGTAGAAACTGAGATTGAAGTGTTTTTAATCCGATTCAGTGTTCTTCCACTTCCTATTGTTGACAATATTTATCTGAGTATGAATGAAATACCCCCTTTTCCTTGATACTTCTTCCTTGATCATTTTATCACTTTCATGATATGTAAAGAATCAACTTCTTTAAGAGTTAAGGGAAGCTCTTCAAATAGTTATAATTGATATCTAACAGTTTGTGTACTGATCCTACAGAGGCCACTTTCATCTCCCTGATAGCACCTTCTTAGCTCAAAATATATCTACAAATATTTACAGATCATCAACTATGTACAAAAGGCTCTTTGCTATGGGGCTATGGAGAATACAAAAATCTTCAAGCATGGTCCCTGTTATCAAGTATATTATAATCTGAAAAAAGAAATATAGTCACAAATTATTGCACTTAAAGTCTGTAAGTAGTAAACTCCACATGATTTCCTAGCATAGAATAGGAACTCAAAAGTATCTGATGAATTAAAGTTGAATGCTAATAGCTTAAGAATTTAATAGCTATAACAAACTAATAGCTATATGAATTTAGATGAAGGCATCACTTATATCTAGAGTAATAGCTATCAGAATTTAACAGCTATAACAAACTAATAGCTATATGAATTTAGATGAAGGCATCACTTATATCTAGAGTGATAGCTATCAGAATTTAATAGCTATAACAAACTAAGAGCTATACAAATTTAGATGAAGGCATCACTTATACCTAGAGTGGTAAGTAAAGTCATGATGAAAGAGACGATCTTTGATTTCGGCCTTGAAGAATACATAGATTTTGGAAAACAAAGAAAGAGGATAACATGCTTTAAGAAGTTGAAACTGACAAGATGGGCAGAATGAACTGCTACAAGTGTTTGTAGGTGAGATCATGTAGGAGGTAACTGCAATGTCCTCTGCATGAGATGACCAGATAGAGATGAGAATTAAAAGGAATGGACACGTGCAATAGAAAGTCTAAGGCTAGCATTAATATGACTTAAAGCTTAAATTAGCATAGAAACAAAGTATAGAATGGAGCAAAGGAGAATTCTTAGCTTATGACTTTGTTTCCATGAAATCATGAAACTTAGCTATAAATGAATTTTTAAACAACAACCTATTCTGTAAGCAACAGTATTAACAGAAAGAACACTGAACAAGACATAAGGAGACTTGGGTACTAGTATCAACTATGCAATTGTATGATGCTGTATGTATGAACTGATGATGCTGTTAAAGCACTCCACTCAATATGCCAGCAAATTTGGAAAATTCAGCAGTGGCCACAGGACTGGAAAAGGTCAGTTTTCATTCCAATTCCAAAGAAGGGGAATGCCAAAGAATGTTCAAACTACTGCACAATTGTACTCATGTCACATGCTAGCAAAATAATGCTCAAAATTATCCAAGCCAGGCTTCAATAGTACATGAACTGAGAATTTCCAGATGTTCAAGCTGAATTTAGAAAAGGAAGAGGAACCAGAGATCAGATTGTCAAATTCGTTGGATCATAGAAAAAGCAACAGAGTTCCAGAAAAAAAAAAAATCTACTTCTGCTTTATTGACTATGCCAAAGCCTTTGACTGTGTGGATCACAATAAACTGTGGAAAATTCTGAAAGAGATGGGAATATCAGACCACCTTACCTGCCTCCTGAGAAACCTATTTGCAGGTCAAGAAGCAACACTTAGAACTGAATATGGAACAATAGACTGGTTCCAAACTGGGAAAGGAGTATGTCAAGGCTGTATATTGTCACCCTGCTTATTTAACTTACATGCAAAGTACATCAAGTGAAATTCCGGTCTGGATGAAGCACAAGCTGGAATCAAGATTGCCAAAGAAGTATCAGTAACCTCAGATATACAGGTGACACCACCCTTATGGCAGAAATTGAAGAAGAACTAAACAGCCTCTTGATGAAAGTGAAAGAGGAGAGTAAAAAAGTTGGCTTAAAACTCAACGTTCAAAAAATGAAGATCATGGCATCTGGTCCCATTACTTTAAGGCAAATGGGGAAACAACAGAAACTGTGAAAGTCTTTATTTTCTTGGCTCCAAAATCACTGCAGATGGTGACTGCAGCCAGGAAATCAAAAGACACTGGCTCTTTTGTAGAAAAGCTATGACAAACCTATGACAAACCAATGTATTAAAAAGCAGAGACACTACCTTGCCAACAAAGTCCATCTAGTCAAAGCTAGGTTTTTCCAGTAATCATGTATGGATGTGAGAGTTGGACCATAAAGAAAGCTGAGCACTGAAGAATTGATGCTTTTGAACTGTTGTGTTGGAGAAGACTCTTGAGAGTGCCTTAGACTGCAAGGAGATCAAACCAGTCCATCCTGAAGGAAATCTATCCTGAATATTCATTGGAAGGACTGATGCCAAGTCTGAAATTCCAATACTTTGGCCACGTGATGCAAAGAACTGACTCATTGGAAAAGAGCCTGATGCTAGGAAAGATTGAAGGCAGGATAAAGAGATGACAGAGGATGAGATGGCTGGATGGCATCACCAAGTCAATGGACATGAGTTTGAGCAAGCTCCAGGAGTTGGTGATGGACAGGGAAATCTGGGATGCTGCAGCATATGGTGTCGTGAAGAGTTGGACACAACTGAGCAACTGAACTGACTGATACAATTGTATGTGTGACCATGAGCAAATGACTTGCCCTTTCTAGATCCCAGTATCCTTATTTGTAAAACTGGGGTTGGATAAATTGACATCTCTGGCCAATCAAGCTCAAATAACTTTGTGGTCCTCTGATCTTTGAGTTGCCAACTACCTGCCTAAAATACAAATAGATTAAATTAAAATTTATCTGAGAAATTAGTAGCTATTGCAACATAGTTGCCACTCCAGAGACATCTTTCTTAATTCATAAAAAGTTATTGGATGCTTGTCAGTGGTATTCAGCTAAGGGACATATCTTTTCTATGTTCCATAAAAGTACTGAAGGAAAATTCTTCAGACATTTTACCTCACAAAGTAAATCATGAAAGCGTTGTTCTATTTGATGCTACAGAAAAATTGACTTGAAATCCTGAGGAGTACAGATAGTTTGTTTCAGCAAATTTCATTTCCACTGAATTTATGCATCTCTTTACAATTATCTGTACTATAATAAAAACAGAATTGGGACTCTATTGTTGGTCCAGTGGCTAAAATTCTATGCTCCCAATGCAGGGGGCCCAGGTTCTATCCCCGGTCAGGAAACTAGATTCCACATGCTACAACTAAGACCCAGTGGAGCCAAAAAAAAAAAAAAAAAAAACAGAGCTAACATTATATGTATGTTGAAGTGAGTTTATTTTCAATTAAATCTTCTTCAACTGTTCTCTTTAAAGATTATAGAAATTCATAATTCTATTCTGTTCTGGGTTCTATTCTGTCTTCACAGCTAATATCAGGTAGCCCTAAAGTCAATCTAATTCCATTTTTTCAATGCTATATCTTTTTTTAAAATATGGTAACTAGAACTAAGCATAACACTCTAAGTGAGGTTATACGAATGTTGTAATCTCATCATCTATCCCACAGAATTTTAGATCTTTCTTTTAACCCTGAAAAAGTGAAAGTGAAAAGGGAAAGTGTTAGTTGCTCAGTTGTATCCAACTTTTTGCGTCCCGATGGACTGTAGCCTGTCAGGATCCTCTGTCCATGGAATTTGCCAGGCAAGAATACTGGAAAGGGTAGCCATTCCTTTCTTCAAGGGGTCTTCCTGACCCACAGACTGAACCTGGGTCTCCTGTATTGTAGGCAGATTTTTTACAGCCTGAGTGACCAGGGATAACCCTGAATGTAGGTAAAAATAAGCCGTCATTCATCTAGAACATCATAGGTTTTTTTTTTTTAATTTCTTCTTTAGAAAATTAGTTTTATTTGGAACCTCTTGATTGGAAAATTTCCAGAAATAAAGAAAATGAATGACATAGTTTTCCTAACAGTTACACAGAGAAAAACACACCACTCCCACTGACTACTGTCTACCAGCTCACTTCATCCCCCTCAGATAAAAGTGAAATCACCTAACAATATGTACATTTTCATCAATTTATTGATATGTTCAACACTATCTAACCCCATGTGTATCTGCTGACTTTATTATATAAAATGCAAACAACTAAAAGCAAGCACCATAACTAATGTATATTTCCTTAACAGATCAGATCAGTCACTCAGTCGTGTCCAACTCTGCGACCCTATGAATCGCAGCACGCCAGGCCTTCCTGTCCATCCCCAACACCTGGAGTTCACTCAGACTCACGTCCATCGAGTCAGTGATGCCATCCAGCCATCTCATCCTCTGTCGTCCCCTTCTCCTCCTGTCCCCAATCCCTCCCAGCATCAGAGTCTTTTCCAATGAGTCAACTCTTCACATGAGGTGGCCAAAGTACTGGAGTTTCAGCTTTAGCATCATTCCTTCCAAAGAAATCCCAGGGCTGATCTCCTTCAGAATGGACTGGTTGGATCTCCTTGCAGTCCAAGGGACTCTCAAGAGTCTTCTCCAACACCACAATTCAAAAGCATCAATTCTTCGGCGCTCAGCCTTCTTCACAGTCCAACTCTCACATCCATACATGACCACAAGAAAAACCATAGCCTTGACTAGACGGACCTTTGTTGCCAAAGTAATGTCTCTGCTTTTGAATATGCTATCTAGGTTGGTCATAGTTTTCCTTCCAAGGAGTAAGCGTCTTTTAATTTCATGGCTGCAGTCACCATCTGCAGTGATTTTGGAGCCCAGAAAAATGAAGTCTGACACTGTTTCTACTATTTCCCCATCTATTTGCCATGAAGTGATGGGACTGGATGCCATGATCTTAGTTTTTTGAATGTTGAGCTTTAAGCCAACTTTTTCACTCTCCTCTTTCACCTTCATCACAGGGCTTTTTAGTTCCTCTTCACTTTCTGCCCTGGTGGTGTCATCTGCATATCTGAGGTTATTGAAACTTCTCCCGGCAATCTTGATTTCAGCTTGTGTTTCTTCCAGTCTGGCGTTTCTCATGATGTACTCTGCATAGGAAGTTAAATAAACAGGGTGACAATATACAGCCTTGACGAACTCCTTTTCCTATTTGGAACCAGTCTGTTGTTCCATGTCCATTTCTAACTGTTGCTTCCTGACCTGCATACAAATTTCTCAAGAGGCAGATCAGGTGGTCTGGTATTCCAATCTCTTTCAGAATTTTCCACAGTTTATTGTGATCCACACAGTCAAAGGCTTTGGCATAGTCAATAAAGCAGAAATAGATGTTTTTCTGGAACTCTCTTGCTTTTTCCATGATCCAGCGGATGTTGTCAATTTGATCTCTGGTTCCTCTGCCTTTTCTAAAACCAGCTTGAACATCAGGAAGTTCACAGTTCACATATTGCTGAAGCCTGGCTTGGAAAATTTTGAGCAGTACTTTACTAGCATGTGAGATGAGTGCAATTGTGTGGTAGTTTGAGCATTCTTTGGAATTGCCTTTCTTTGGGATTGGAATGAAAACTGACCTTTTCCAGTCCTGTGACCACTGCTGAGTTTTCCAAATTTGCTGGCATATTGAGTGCAGCACTTTCACAGCATCATCTTTCAGGATTTGGAATAGCTCAACTGGAATTCCATCACCTCCACTAGCTTTGTTCATAGTGAGGCTTTCTAAGGCCCACTTGACTTCACATTCCAGGATATCTGGCTCTAGATGAGTGATCACACCATCATGATTATCTGGGTCATGAAGATCTTTTTTGTACAGTTCTTCTGTGTATTCTTGCCATCTCTTCTTAATATCTTCAGCTTCTGTTAGGTCCATACCATTTCTGTCCTTTATCGAGCCCATCTTTGCATGAAATGTTCCTTTGGTATCTCTGATTTTCTTGAAGAGATCCCTAGTCTTTCCCATTCTGTTGTTTTCCTCTATTTCTTTGCATTGATCGCTGAGGAATGCTTTCTTATTTCTTCTTGCTATTCTTTGGAACTCTGCATTCAGATGTTTATATCTTTCCTTTTCTCCTTTGCTTTTCACTTCTCTTCTTTTCACAGCTATTTGTAAGGCCTCCCCAGACAGCCATTTTGCTTTTTTGCATTTCTTTTTCATGGGGATGGTCTTGATCCCTGTCTCCTGTACAATGTCAGAATGTGGTCCAGTGGAGAAGGGGATGGCAAACCACTTCAGTATTCTTGCCTTGAGAACCCCATGAACAGTATGAAAAGGCAAAATGATAGGTTACTGAAAGAGGAACTCCCCAGGTCAGTAGGTGCCCAATATGCTACTGGAGATCAGTGGAGAAATAACTCCAGAAAGAATGAAGGGATGAAGCCAAAGCAAAAAGAATACCCAGCTGTGGATTTGACTGGTGATAGAAGCAAGGTCCGATGTTGTAAAGAGCAATATTGCATAGGAACCTGTAATGTCAGGACCATGAATCAAGGCAAATTGGAAGTGATCAAACAAGAGATGGCAAGAGAGTTTTGCCAAGAAAATGCACTGGTCATAACAAACACCCTCTTCCAACAACACAGGAGAAGACTCTATACATGGACATCACCAGATGGTCAACACCGAAATCAGATTGATTATATTCTTTGCAGCCAAAGATGGAGAAGCTCTATACAGTCAGCAAAAACAAGACCAGGAGCTGACTGTGTCTCAGACCATGAACTCCTTATTACCAAATTCAGACTTAAATTGAAGAAAGTAGGGAAAATCACTAGACCATTCAGGTATGACCTTAATCAAATATTTCCTTATAGTGTCTAACAAAAGACCATGTAAACAAAGCCTCTAAAACAAAGTGGTGAAAATGAACACTTAAAAGGGCTGTGAAACTTTCTGGTCCTTATCTCTGCTGTGAGTAAGTTCCTCTATTCCTTTCTAACAGCAAAATGGAGTCAAACAATATGCTGGTCTTAACATTAACCTTCGTTGCTTCATTTTTTTTTTTTTTTTGCATTTTTTAAACACATAAACTAACAATGGCTCCTTCATTTCTGCTCACATAGCACTTTGTGATTGCCTTTGCTATAACATTCAGTCATATGTTCATCTCTATCACTAGACTCTGATTCTTTGAAAGCAACAAAACCTAGCTACTTAACATCACTTTGATAACAAAAACAGCTGTAACATTATAAAATATGATTAAAGTCTTTAGTACTGTCAAGATCAAGTTCATTTTTCCAGGTCTTATATAAAATCTTTAACGCAATTTTTATTTTTAATGTAAACTTAAAACTATTCTTTGTTTTGTATTATACTCATTATTCCCCAGATTTTAATTTATACTACTAAAATCTTTATGAACACAGTTCAAAAATTTTTACATTATCTGATTTTATTACTTTTTGTCTTGTTGGAATGCCATGAATTATGAATTATAGAAAGTTTCCTCCAACTGACATTTTCTTCCCTAAGTATTATTGTTGTGGACTTTCCATACTTTCCAAAGTTAGTTTTCTGTTGCCTCAAAAGTGTTCCATATCATCTCACTCAGGTTTCTTTAATACAAGTTTTTGTCTTTATCATTTGATCCCAATAAAATAATTATTTCTCCTTGGTGAAAAATCAATATTCTGACACTGTCATATTTCAGACGTAATTTTTCATGTTTTAGCAAAATCAAACAGACCCACCAATAAGTCTTCAAACAAAATTTCCAATATATGAATACCTAGGCAGCTTATTAGGGTTATGATTATCACTAATTGAATACAAATGAAGGCTGTTAGCTATTTCACTACCTAATATTTTCTTTTGGCTATTCTCTGTTAGGTGATTAAGTGGCATTTTTCTCTCCTTTTCAGAAGTTTCTGTATTATTCCTTTTGTATATTTACCCTCTTCACTTTATAAATTTACTAGAAGTTACTTCCATAACCGTCTTCTCAAATAATGCATAAGCATCTCCCTTATTCATTCATAGCTATGTACATATTCCATCTGTTAGAAGGTATGCCCCCTTAAGTGTAAAACTTCACCAGGCATCATTTTTTTTCCTAAATATTTATCAGCAATACTGTCACAGGGTTTTGGAAAAAAACTCTTCCTGTCAATTTGTCTCTCTCTCAATTCAAACAAAATTTTAAAAAAATGAAAAAAAAAAAAAAAAAAACAATGAAAGAATAAATGAAAAAAAAAGAACTTCACTCTTCTCTTATTTATACAAATATGAATCATGGCTAATAGTAATGATTCAGTACATATGTTGTGGATCCTTTCCACCCATCACATCATACTTCTCCTAGTGTCTCTGTGCTGCTGCTGCTGCTAAGTCGCTTCAGTTGTGTCTGATTCTATGCGACCCCATAGACAGCAGCCCACCAGGCTCCCCCGTCCCTGGGATTCTCCAGGCAAGAACACTGGAGTGGG
The DNA here is from genome assembly GCF_055505025.1 of Bos grunniens. Lineage (NCBI taxonomy): Eukaryota > Metazoa > Chordata > Mammalia > Artiodactyla > Bovidae > Bos > Bos grunniens. The sequence continues at coordinate 77,387,321 of NC_141194.1, read as the reverse complement.
TTGCCATTTCCTTCTCCAATGCATCAAAGTGAAAAGTGAAAATGAAGTGGCTCAGTTGTGTCCAACTTTTAGTCGACCCCATGGACTGCAGCGCATCAGGCTCCTCCATCCATGGGATTTTCCAGGCAAGGGTACTGGAGTGGGGTGCCATTGCCTTCCCCGAGTGTCTCTATAGTCACCCCTTATTTAGGACCCCTTAGTATTGCATTCTTTCTCTTCCACACTGTAGAACATGTAGCTGTCTTCACACTGAAAATCAAGAGATTTCTGACTGCCTCCTCATCTCCCCAGTGCAGGTAGACCTTCCCTTTTTTTCCTTCTACCCAATGTAGCAATCCTACATGAGATCTTCAGTCTTTTACTCTGTTTACTTGTAAAGGCTCTTGGCCTTACCACGCTCACATCTTAAAGAATGTTTTTGTATCTGTGAATGCTTCCTCCTAAAACTCACATCAAGTGGCAATGAAAGACCACCCAGTTATTTCTTTTTTTTCACCGTTATTTCTGAAGGTTTATTCCTAGTAGGAAACAATATATTTTTTGCCTTGTTCACAAATAGCATGCCCTTTCCACCTCACATTCACTATTTACCCATTACAACCTACAGCAAAGCAAAATTTTAAAAATCAATAACAATGTCACAATACAAGCAGACAGGTCTTAAATTCTTCTTCTTCTTCTTTTTTTTTTTTTTTTTTTTTTTTTGCATGTGAACCTTCAAGTGGCAAACTTTTATTTTTTTTCCTTTTTTATTTTTTTTTATTTTTTAACTTTACAATATTGTATCAGTTTTGCCATATATCAACATGAATCTGCCACAGAGCATTTATAAATGGAGAAAATTCAAAGACATTCAAAGCTTTGACTTTCTTTTAAAAGCATCAATTAGCAACTGGCAAATATACACTATTTTATCTACACCATTTTAGAGTCATGTTCTTTTCAAAGTTAAGTAAATATGTAACACATTGTAGTTATAAGCAGTTCTGTTTGCAAAGGCTCTATAAAAAGGAAAGATTAAGTGAATTAGAAAACATAAAAGTGTGTTTTTCTTTCACCTAAAACAATTATTAGAATGAAGTAGGGGAATGTCAAGAAATTAAGACCATTCTTTCCCCAAATTATACGTTTTAATGGTATATTGCTTAAGAATATTTGTTTTCAAAACAAACCTCCTTTTTAAACTTCATTTTATTTAGTATACCATCTCAAATTTGTTTTAATTTATTTAAAATATGTTGGCGAAAATTCATCACCTTAATAGACTTTACCCAATTTCTTTTTAAAGTTTATTTTTTAGCCATCTGCATTTTCTGTCAATTCTGCATATCAGTTCAGTTCAGTGGCTCAGTCGAGTTCGACTCTTAGCAACCCCATGAATTGCAGCACGCCAGGCCTCCCTGTCCATCATCAACTCCCGGAGTTCACGCAGACTCACATCCATTGAGTCAGTGATGCCATTCACCCATCTCATCCTCTCCTCCTCTTCCCTTCTCCTCCTGCCCCCAATCCCTCCAGCATCAGAGTCTTTTCCAATGAGTTAACTCTTCGCGTGAGGTAGCCAAAGTACTGGAGTTTCAGCTTTAGCATCATTCCTTCCAAAGAAATCCCAGGGCTGATCTCCTTCAGAATGGACTGGTTGGATCTCCTTGCAGTCCGAGGAACTCTCAAGAGTCTTCTCCAACACCACAATTCAAAAGCATCAATTCTGCAGTGCTCAGCTTTCTTCACAGTCCAACTCTCACATCCATACATGACCACTGTAAAAAACATAGCCTTGACTAGACAGACCTTTGTTGGCAAAGTAATGTCTCTGCTTTTGAATATGCTATCTAGGTTGGTCATAGTTTTCCTTCCAAGGAGTAAGCATCTTTTAATTTCATGGCTTCAGTCACCATCTGCAGTGATTTTGGAGCCCCAAAAAATGAAGTCTGACACTGTTTCCACTGTTTCCCCATTTATTTCCCATGAAGTGATGGGACTGGATGCCATGATCTTTGTTTTCTGAATGTTGAGCTTTAAGCCAACTTTTTCACTCTCCTCTTTCACTTTCATCAAGAGGCTTTTTAGTTCCTCTTCACTTTCTGCCATAAGGGTGGTGACATCTGCATATCTGAGGTTATTGATATTTCTCCCGGCAAACTTGATTCTAGCTTGTGTTTCTTCCAGTCCAGCATTTCTCATGATGTATTCTGCATATAAGTTAAATAAGCAGGGTGACAATATACAGTCTGGACATACTCCTTTTCCTATTTGTAAAATGTCTGTTGTTCCATGTCCATTTCTAACTGTTGCTTCCTGACCTGCATCCAGATTTCTCAAGAGGCAGGTCAGGTGGTCTGGTATTCCCATCACTTGAAGAATTTTCCACAGTTTATTGTGATCCACACAGTCAAAGGCTTTGGCATAGTCAATAAAGCAGAAATAGATGTTTTCCTGGAACTCTCTTGCTTTTTCCATGATCCAGTGGATGTTGGCAGTTTGATCTCTGGTTCCTCTGCCACTTCTAAAACCAGCTTGAACACCTGGAAGTTCACGGTTCACGTATTACTGAAGCCTGTCTTGGAGAATTTTGAGCATTACTTTACTAGCGTGTGAGATGAGTGCAATTGTGTGGTAGTTTGAGCATTCTTTGGAATTGCCTTTCTTTGGGATTGGAATGAAAACTGACCTTTTCCAGTCCTGTGACCACTGCTGAGTTTTCTAAATTTGCTGGCATATTGAGTGCAGTGCTTTCATAGCATCATCTTTCAGGATTTGAAATAGCTCAACTGGAATTCCATCACCTCCACTAGCTTTGTTCATAGTGATGCTTTCTAAGGCCCACATGATTTCACATTCCAGGATGTCTGGCTCTAGATGAGTGATCACACCATCATGATTATGTGGGTCATGAAGATCTTCTTGGTACAGTTCTTCTGTGTATTCTTGCCATCTCTTCTTAATATCTTCTGCTTCTTTTAGGTCCATACCATTTGTGTCCTTTATTGAGCCCATCTTTGCATGAAATGTTCCCTTGGTATCTCTAATTTTCTTCAAGAGATCTCTAGTCTTTCCCATTCTGTTGTTTTCCTCTATTTCTTTGCATTGATCGCTGAGGAATGCTTTCTTATTTCTTCTTGCTATTCTTTGGAACTCTGCATTCAGATGCTAATATTTTACCTTTTCTCCTTTGCTTTTCACTTCTCTTCTTTTCACAGCTATTTGTAAGCCTCTCCAGACAGCCATTTTGCTTTTTTACATTTCTTTTCCATGGGGATGGTCTTGATCCCTGTCTCCTGTACAATGTCACGAACCTCAGTCCATAGTTCATCAGGCACTCTATCTATCAGATCTAGGCCCCTAAATCTATTCTCACTTCCACTATATAATCATAAGGGATTTTATTTAGGTCATACCTGAATGGTCTAGTGATTTTCCCTACTTTATTCAATTTAAGTATGAATTTGTTAATAAGGAATTGATGATCTGAGCCATAGTCAGCTCCTTGTCTTGTTTTTGTTGACTGTATAGAGCTTCTCCATCTTTGGCTGCAAATAATATAATCAACCTGATTTCAGTGTTGACCATCTGGTGATGTCCATGTGTAGAGTCTTCTCTTGTGTTGTTAGAAGAGGGTGTTTGCGATGACCAGTGCATTTTCTTGGCAAACTCTATTAGTCTTTGTCCTGCTTCATTCTGCATATATACATATACATATATATACACACCTATATACATTATATTTCAATGACTTCCATTGTTAAAATTAATGCTCTAAAAATTCTCTCTCTCTGGATTTATACCTCACAGTATAACTCAAATCATGGACTAGTCTAAATTTTACATTTATCTTTGTCCTGGGCTATAATGACTATGTAAACTCTTAACACTTTCTTAATTTAATATTTAAGTCCCACTCCAGTACTCTTGCCTGGAAAACCCCATGGATGGAAGAGCCTGGTAGGTTGCAGTTCATGGGGTCACTAAGAGTTGGACACGACTGAGCAACTTCACTTTCACTTTTCACTTTCCTGCATTGGAGAAGGAAATGGCAACGCACTCCAGTGTTCTTGCCTGGAGAATACCAGGGAAGGGGGAGCCTGGTGGGCTGCCGTCTATGGGGTCACACAGGGTTGGACATGACTGAAGTGACTTAGCAACAGCAGCAGTAGCATTGTTCTAAAGACCGACACTCATTAAATACACAATGAATATTTATCCAGTGAAAAGCAAAAATAATCCAAGGATTTTCTGACATAATTCAATATGTTTGACTATAAGTATAATCATTTGGAGGTATTAAAGAGATTTACTAATAGGGATCAGATGTTCATTTACTATATCATCTTTGGTACCATCAAGGTAACATCTGGTAAGTAAATTTTCTATCTCTGAATTTTTAAATGAGTGGTGGTCTTTATTATTTTTTAAATGCTGTAAAAGAAATCCTTTGAATCTGTACCTCCATAGAGAAAATGGATATAATTTACTCTGAATTCTTCTATTCAACTTCATTTTCATGTCAAAATATTCAACATTCTGTCATATGATACAAGCTGTACACTGGGTTTAGAATATTTTATAAAAATGAATAGTTTATTAAGTTTATATCTTTTGTGATAATACAAAAATGCTTGTATCTACCGAATAAAAAATTATAAAGTCACTGTACACCAATTAAGTTCACTGTATCTTGACACCTTGCAAATAAAGCCCTTCTTTAAACACTATACTTAATTATGAAACAATTTTATTTTGCAGAGAGAAAAAGTGTTAACAAGATGAATAATAATCTTGGTATGATTATACACACTGAAACATCATTACATCTCTCTTTATCCTGTGATAAGATATCAAGAAAATCATTGGAATTCTCATTTTGAAATATTGGGATCAAATAATGCAATAAAAATTATTTAATACAAAAAATCATATATAAGCTGAAAAGGTATCATTATTTCAATAACCAGCATCTTTAGATACCAACCACGTATTTTAAAACTATAACATCAAGTAATAGTCGCAATTTACCTCTGGTGACTTTAAACACTCCAATTAAAACAATAATGACAAAAAATAGGCAGAAGGTCTACACACAAAATAATAAAATTATGTATAATATTATAAATTTTATATTGTTACTGAAAGATGCTTCAGAAGCAGGTACACTTTAAAGGGTTTTTCAAATTTTAGCAAATTGCCAGATGGGGCAGAAAAAAAGACAAGCTGTTCTTTCATTTCCAAAAGGTTATTTCAGGTTTTATATGTGTTCTGAATTAATAACATTGTTGTTAATAATGGATTTTTCAAGGGTCCCAAAGAATAACAATGTATACTATACCTCAAAATATACTCATCTACAAAAAATGCATATTTTGGATCATCATTAAAAGAACTTACAAAACCGAAAGAGACTCACAGACTTAAGAGAAGGAACTCCTGTTTGCTAGTGGGGGAAGTAATAGTTAGGGGATTTGAGATGGATAGGTACACATTGCACACATATTTAAAATGCATAACCACCAAGGACCTACTGTATAGCACATAGAACCCTGCTCGATGTTATATGGCAGCCTGAAAGAGAGGGAAGTCTGGGGGAGAATGGATACATGTATATGTATGGCTGAGTCCCCTTCGCTGTTCACCTGAAACTATCACAATATTGTTAATTGGTGATAGCCCAATACAAAATAAATGGCTTAATAAAAATAAAACAAATATTAAGTTACCACTAAAATATTATCTAACATGTAAGTTTTGCTTCTTTTATTTTTTTTTAATTTTATTTTTAAACTTTACAATATTGTACTAGTTTTGCCAAATATCGAAATGAATCCACCACAGGTATACCTGCATCCCCCATCTTGAACCCTCCTCCCTCCCCTCCCCTCCTGCTGGGTTGTCCCAGTGCACAAGCCCTAAGCATCCAGTACCGTGCATTGAACCTGGACTGGCGACTCGTTTCCTACATGATATTATACATGTTTCAATGCTATTCTCCCAAATCTCCCCACCCTCTTCCTCTCCCACAGAGTCCATAAGACTGATCTATACATCCGTGTCTCTTTTGCTGTCTCGTACACCGGGTTATTGTTACCATCTTTCTAAATTCCATATATATGCATTAGTATACTATATTGGTGTTTTTCCTTCTGGCTTACTTCACTCTGTATAATAGGCTCCAGTTTCATCCACCTCATTAGAACTGATTCAAATGTATTCTTTTTAATGGCTGAGTAATACTCCATTGTGTATATGTACCACAGCTTGCTTATCCATTCATCTGCTGATGGACATCTAGGTTGCTTCCATGTCCTGGCTATTATAAACAGTGCTGCGATGAAGAGTGGGGTACACGTGTCTCTTTCCCTTCTGGTTTCCTCAGTGTGTATGCCCAGCAGTGGGATTGCTGGATCATAAAGCAGTTCTATTTCCAGTTTTTAAAGGAATCTCCACACTGTTCTCCATAGTGGCTGTACTAGTTTGCATTCCCACCAACAGTGTAAGAGAGTTCCCTTTTCTCCACACACTCTCCAGCATTTATTGCTTGTAGACTTTTGGATCGCAGCCATTCTGACTGGCGTGAAATGGTACCTCATAGTGGTTTTGATTTGCATTTCTCTGATAATGAGTGATGTTGAGCATCTTTTCATGTGTTTGTTAGCCATCTGTATGTCTTCTTTGGAGAAATGTCTATTTAGTTCTTTGGCCCATTTTTTGATTGGGTCATTTATTTTTCTGGAGTTGAGCTGTAGGAGTTGCTTGTATATTTTTGAGATTAGTTGTTTGTCCGTTGCTTCATTTGCTATTATTTTCTCTCATTCTGAAGGCTGTATTTTCACCTTGCTAATAGTTTCCTTTGTTGTGCAGAAGCTTTTAAGTTTAACTAGGTCCCATTTGTTTATTTTTGCTTTTATTTCCAATATTCTTGGAAGTGGGTCATAGAGGATCCTGCTGTGATGTATGTCGGAGAGTGTTTTGCCTATGTTCTCCTCTAGGAGTTTTATAGTTTCTGGTGTTACGTTTAGATATTTAAACCATTTTGAGTTTATTTTTGTGTAAGGTGTTAGAAAGTGTTCTAGTTTCATTCTTTTACAAGTGGTTGACCAGATTTCCCAGCACCACTTGCTGAAGAGATTGTCTTTAATCCATTGCATATTCTTGCCTCCTTTGTCAAAGATAAGGTGTCCATATGTGCGTGGATTTATCTCTGGGCTTTCTATTTTGTTCCATTGATCAATATTTCTGTCTTTGTGCCAGTACCATACTGTCTTGATAAGTGTGGCTTTGTAATAGAGCCTAAAGTCAGGTAGGTTGATTCCTCAAGTTCCATTCTTCTTTCTCAAGATCGCTTTGGCTATTCGAGGTTTTTTGTATTTCCATACAAATTGTGAAGTTATTTGTTCTAGCTCTGTGAAGAATACCGTTGGTAGCTTGATAGGGATTGCATTGAATCTATAAATTGCTTTGGGTAGTATACTCATTTTCACTATATTGATTCTTCCAATCCATGAACATGGTATATTTCTCCATCTATTAGTGTCCTCTTTGATTTCTTTCACCAGTGTTTTATAGTTTTCTATATATAGGTCTTTAGTTTCTTTAGGTAGATATATTCCTAAGTATTTTATTTTTTCCGTTGCAATGGTGAATGGAATTGTTTCCTTAATTTCTCTTTCACTTTTCTCATTATTAGTGTATAGGAATGCAAGGGATTTCTATGTGTTGATTTTATATCCTGAAAATTTACTATAATCATTGATTAGTTCTAGTAATTTTCTGGTGGAGTCTTCAGGGTTTTCTGTGTAGAGGATCATGTCATCTGCAAACAGTGAGAGTTTTACTTCTTCTTTTCCAAATTGGATTCTTTTATTTCTTTTTCTGCCCTGATTGCTATGGCCAAAACTTCCAAAACTATGTTGAATAGTAATGGTGAAAGTGGGCACCCTTGTCTTGTTCCTGACTTTAGAGGAAATGCTTTCAATTTTTCACCATTGAGGATAATGTTTGCTGTGCGTTTGTCATATATAGCTTTTATTATGTTGAGGTATGTTCCTTCTATTCCTGCTTTCTGGAGAGTTTTTATCATAAATGGATGTTGAATTTTGTCAAAGGCTTTCTCTGAATCTATTGAGATAATCATATGGTTTTTGTTTTTCAATTTGTTAACGTGGTGTATAACATTGATTGATTTGCGGATATTGAAGAATCCTTGCATCCTTGGGATAAAGCCCACTCGGTCATGGTGTATGATCTTTTTAATGTATTGTTGGATTCTGATTGCTAGAATTTTGTTAAGGATTTTTGCATCTATGTTCATCAGTGATATTGGCCTGTAGTTTTCTTTTTTTTTTTTTGGCATCTTTGTCAGGTTTTGGTATTAGGGTGATGGTGGCCTCATAGAATGAATTTGGAAGTTTACCTTTCTCTGCAATTTTCTGGAAGAGTTTGAGCAGGATAGGTGTTAGCTCTTCTCTAAATTTTTGGTAGAATTCAGCTGTGAAGCCGTCTGGACCTGGGCTTTTGTTTGCTGGAAGATTTCTGATTACAGTTTCAATTTCCATGCTTTTGATGGGTCTGTTAAGGTTTTCTATTTCTTCCTGGTCGAGTTTTGGAAAGTTGTACTTTTCTAAGAATTTGTCCATTTCTTCCACATTGTCCATTTTATTGGCATATAATTGTTGATAGTGGGCTCTTATGATCCTTTGTATTTCTTTGTTGTCTGTTGTGATCTCTCCATTTTCATTTCTAATTTTATTGATTTGATTTTTCTCCCTTTATTTCTTGATGAGTCTGGCTAATGGCTTGTCAATTTTATTTATCCTTTCAAAGAACCAGCTTTTGGCTTTGTAGATTTTTGCTATGGTCTCTTTTGTTTCCTTTGCATTTATTTCTGCCCTAATTTTTAAGATTTATTTCCTTCTACTAACCCTGGGGTTCTTCATTTCTTCCTTTTCTAGTTGCTTTAGGTGTAAGGTTAGGTTATTTATTTGACTTTTTTCTTGTTTCTTTAGGTATGCTTGTATTGCTATGAACTTTCCCCTTAGGACTGTTTTTAAAGTGTCCCACAGGTTTTGAGTTGTTGTGTTTTCATTTTCATTCGTTTCTATGCAAATTTTGATTTCTTTTTTGATTTCTTCTGTGATTTGTTGGTTATTCAGCAGCGTGTTGTTCAGCCTCCATATGTTGGAATTTTTAATAGTTTTTCTCCTGTAATTGAGATCTAATCTTACTGCATTGTGGTCAGAAAAGATGCTTGGAATGATTTCTATTTTTTTTAATTTACCAAGGCTAGATTTATGGCCCAGGATGTGATCTATCCTGGAGAAGGTTCCATGTGCGCTTGAGAAAAAGGTGAAATTCATTGTTTTGGGATGAAATGTCCTATAGATATCAATTAGGTCTAACTGGTCTATTGTATCATTTAACGTTTGCATTTCCTTGTTAATTTTCTGTTTAGTTGATCTATCCATAGGTTTGAGTGGGGTATTAAAGTCTCCCACTATTATTGTGTTATTGTTAATGTCTCCTTTCATACTTGTTAGCATTTGTCTTACATATTGCGGCACTCCCGTGTTGGGTGCATATATATTTATAATTGTTATATCTTCTTCTTGGATTGATCCTTTGATCATTAGGTAGTGACCATCTTTGTCTCTTTTCACAGCCTTTGTTATAAAGTCTATTTTATCTGATATAAGTATTGCTACTCCTGCTTTCTTTTGGTCCCTATTTGCATGGAAAATCTTTTTCCAGCCCTTCACTTTCAGTCTGTATGTGTCCCCTGTTTTGAGGTGGGTCTCTTGTAGACAACATATGTAGGGGTCTTGTTTTTGTATCCATTCAGCCAGTCTTTGTCTTTTGGTTGGGGCATTCAACCCATTTACATTTAAGGTAATTACTGATAAGTATGATCCCGTTGCCATTTACTTTATTGTTTTGGGTTCGAGTTTATACACTGTTTTTGTGTTTCCTGTCTAGAGAATATCCTTTAGTATTTGTTGGAGAGCTGGTTTGGTGGTGCTGAATTCTCTCAACTTTTGCTTGTCTGAGAAGCTTTTGATTTCTCCTTCATATTTGAATGATATCCTTGCTGGGTACAATAATCTGGGCTGTAGGTTATTTTCTTTCATTGCTTTAAGTATGTCTTGCCATTCCCTCCTGGCTTGAAGAGTTTCTATTGAAAGATCAGCTGTTATCCTAATGGGAATTCCCTTGTGTGTTATTTGTTGTTTTTCCCTTGCTGCTTTTAATATTTGTTCTTTGTGTTTGATCTTTGTTAATTTGATTAATATGTGTCTTGGGGTGTTTTGCCTTGGGTTTATCCTGTTTGGGACTCTCTGGGTTTCTTGGACTTGGGTGATTATTTCCTTCCCCATTTTAGGGAAGTTTTCAACTATTATCTCCTCAAGTATTTTCTCATGGTCTTTCTTTTTGTCTTCTTCTTCTGGGACCCCTATGATTCGAATGTTGTAGCATTTAATATTGTCCTGGAGGTCTCTGAGATTGTCCTCATTTCTTTTAATTCGTTTTTCTTTTATCCTCTCTGATTCATTTATTTCTATCATTCTGTCTTCTAATTCACTAATCCTATCTTCTGCCTCTGTTATTCTACTATTTGTTGCCTCCAGAGTGTTTTTAATTTCATTTGTTGCATTATTCATTTTATATTGACTCTCTTTTATTTCTTCTAGGTCCTTGTTAAACCTTTCTTGCATCTTCTCAATCTTTGTCTCCAAGCTATTTATCTGTGATTCCATTTTGATTTCAAGATTTTGGATCAATTTCACTATCATTATTCGGAATTCTTTATCAGGTAGATTCCCTATCTCTTCCTCTTTTGTTTGGTTTGGTGGGCATTTATCCTGTTCCTTTGTCTGCTGGGTATTCCTCTGTCTCTTCATCTTGTTTAAATTGCTGAGTTTGGGGTGTCCTTTCTGTATTCTGGCAGTTTGTGGAGTTCTCTTTATTGTAGCGTTTCCTTGCTCTGTGTGGGTTTGTACAGGTGGCTTGTCAAGGTTTCTTGGTTAGGGAAGCTTGTGTCGGTGTTCTGGTGAGTGGAGCTGTATTTCTTCTCTCTCCTTTCGAAGACTTGGGTTGCTTTTCTGGGTGCTGATGTCCTCTGACGGCATTCAGAAGTTGTTTTGTGGAATTTACTCGGCGTTTAAATGTTCTTTTGATGAATTTGTGGGGGAGAAAGTGTTCTCCCCATCCTACTCCTCTGCCATCTTAGCTCCTCCAGTTTTGCTTCTTTTAATGTCATTGGGGTAAAAGTGTTTTTTGAAAAATTTATTTATTGGTCATGTATCTGAGTTCAAACTTTTTTCTTGGAAATCATTTAGCATTGGCTTTTTAAAGTTTCTCATTACCCAAAAGATAAAAAGAGATTCAATCTCTTCTTAGGAAAGGATGGGAGGGAAATGCACTCAAATCAAAAAGGAATGTACATTAGCTGCAAGCCTTTGGAAGAATAACAATTACATAAATAACACTACTGCACTATTAAACAATAGGGTGAAAATATGCATTTTGTTGATACTACAAAATGTAAAGGTGTGCTTTTTCCTTAAATCTTTATAAGGTGCTCAAAAATGAAAAATTTGTTGATCTTATTTTCTTGGGGAAAACGAGAACAATGCATTGTTAGAAATGTCCATTCTAATCCATGTACCTGGATAAATGTTTCACTCTTATGCTCCATCTATCTCTCCTCCAGTGCTTTATATAAAGATGCCAACAGAACAGAAATATGAAGTTCAGAAGGAAATATCTTTGGGAAAGAGATCATTCTGCAGAGTGGTAATGATCTTGATATAGAAACATCTGATTCTATATTACTATCCTACAAATGCCTATAATGTTTCTAGGAAGAGAAGACATATAGATATATAACAAAATGGATACCATTATATGGTGTTATGCAAACAATGAATATTTAAATATAGAAAAACAATCTTAAAGGAACCACAAATCTAAAATGAAAAGATAAATCAAATGTGCAGGGAGAATCATTCTAGTCAATTGAAATCAGAATTTAACACTTTCTTATTTTACCTTCCTTTATTTTTTTAATTTAAATTTACTATTTTAATTGGAGGCTAATTACTTTACAATATTGTATTTTTTTTAATTCCTTAAAAAACTGGAAATAGAACTGCCTTATGATCCAGCAATCCCACTGCTGGGCATACACACTGAGGAAACCAGAAGGGAAAGAGACACATGTACCCCAATGTTCATCGCAGCACTGTTTATATTGTATTTGTTTTGCCATACATCAGCATGAATCTACCATGGGTGTACACGTGTTCCCCATCCTGAACCCCCGCCCTCCACCCTCCCTGTACCATCCCTCTGGGTCATCAGTCTTCTACACGACCACACAAGTTTATGATTCCTTTCCTTGCCCTAAGGATATCAGAAAATCCTGTGTTCAAGATGTCACAGATTTTCGAGGGTGGACATTTTTAATGTATAATATTAAAATTGAGCTCAGCTCACAGATGATCTTTCCATATGAAACTTGCATTGCAATATATTTCATCTTAATTCTTCATTTGACCTTGAATTTTTCAAGTTTATAATAGCATTTATATTCTTCATCAGAACCAACAGAAATTAAACTTAATTGTAATAAAATTATCTGTAAGAACCTAAAGATATCCTTTTTAGTTAACAGCACATAAGGTAAACCATGATGGTCCTATTTATTCCTTTCTCTTGTGGCATATTCTTTACTGATATATAACATCCATTAACATCTCACTTCCTACTGGCTAGGCAACCTGGCTCTATGACACTAACTCATCATTTTCAAGGATCTAATTTGAAAGTTTTAAAAATGGAAATTTTAATTATATCCTGCAGGCCTAGTTTCTTATCCAAGGAGCTGAAGGTTCCATTCAACCTCCATTCATCAGATTGTTACTAGGATTGTTATATAGTAACACTTATATAACTGTTAAAACTGGCTTTCTATAGACAGTGCATAACATTTCAGTCTTAACACCAAGTTCACAGCATCCTTTCACCAGTCATTAGCAAAACAGAGACTATATATATTTTTTTCTTTTTTCAATCAAGAAGAATCAAAGATGAGTTGAGAGGAAGAATAGGCTCCTAAGAGGGGCTTTTTCCCTACCCAGTTTTGTTATCATGCTGCTGGGCAATCCTTCTGGCTGAAATTCTCATGATGAGTCTGTTCCGTACTGTTTGCAGGAGGCCAAATATTAGAGGTTAAAAAGAAGAGGATTATCAGAGCAGGGTTGGAGGGGCCCTATCACAATTCCATTAATTACTACCCAGATCTGGAATGTGTGTGTGTGTGTGTGCTTGTGCACATGAGTGTTTGAGAAGACTCAGAAGAGATAATTTGGAAAACACATTTTTGTCTCAACTAAATCTACTCTGACTAGTACTGTAAACAAGTTTATTTAATCATTGGATAAAGTGACTGGAAGAAACACACAAATTCAGAGAGCCCTAGCTAGTAATGCAGATCTTCTAATGAGAATTGTTTCTATCTCTTACAACTTGGCTGAAAGATTCAGTTAGTTCTTTGTTTAATTATTATTATCATTATTACTATTATTATTATATCAATTTCAGGTATACAACATTATAGTTCAACATCTATATACACCACAGAGGGATCACCACTACAAGTTTAGTTACCATCCATTACCATACAGTTGACCCCATTCACCCACCCTCAAACCCCAATCTGTTCTCCATACCTATGTGTTCATTTTCATTTGTTGTAGTTTGTTTTGTTTTAATATTTCACAAATGAGTGAAATCATATGCTATTTTTCTTTCTTCATTTGACTTATTTCACTTAACATAACACCTTCAAGGTCCATCCATGTTGTCACAAATGGCATAAGTTCATCTTTTATATATATATATATATATATATATATATATATATATATATATTCCATATGCCTTAATATTTCATCCATCAATGAACACTTCCGTTGTTTCCATGTCTTGGCTATTGTAAACAATGCTGCCACAAACATTGGGTTCGTGTATCTTTCAAATTAGTGTTTTCATGTTCTTTGGAAAAATACCCAGAAGTGGAATAAATGGGTCATTTGGTAGTTCTGGTCTTAATTTTTTGAGGTATCTCCATACTGTTTTCCATAATGACTGCACCAATTTACAGTCCCACCAACAGTGTACAGATGTATCCTTTTCTCCACAACTTTTCCATCATTTGCTATTCCTTGTCTTTTCAATAATCACCGCTCTAACAAGTGTGAGGTGACATCTCGTGGTTCTGACTTGCATTTTACTAATAATTAGTGATGTTGAATATATTTATATACTTGTTTGCCATCTGTATATATTTTTTGAAAAAGTGTCTACTGAGATATTCTTTGCCCATTCTTAATTGTTTTCTTTGCTGCTGAGTTGTATGAGCTCTTTATTTATTTTGGATATTAATCCCTTGGATCTATGATTTGCAAATATCTTCTCCTATTCAGGAGACTGCATTTTCATTTCTATGATGTTTTCTTGGCTATACAGAAGTTTTTTTAGTCTGATATAGTCCCACTTGCTTATTTTTGCTTTTGTTCCCCTTGCCTTTGAAGTCAAATTCACAAAAATATCTCTCAGATTCAAGTCATTGTGGTCATCACCTAGATTTTCCTCTAAAAACTTTATGGTTTCAGGACTTACATTCAAGTCTTTAATCCATTTTGAATTAATTTTTGTGTGTGTTGTAAAAAGACAGCTGTCCTTTTACAATATACAGTTTTCTCAACACCATTTAAGAGACTGTCCTTCCTCTATTATAAGTCCTTTGCTCCTGTATCATAGACTAGTTGTCAATATATGTGTGGGTTTATTTCTGGGCTCCACATTGGGTTTCATTAAACTGTCGTTTTTGTGCCAGTGCCACACTGTTTTTCCTTACTGTAGCTTTGTAGTGTACTTTGAAACCAGGCGATATGATGCATCCAGCTTTGTTCTTTCTCAAGAATATTTTGGCTATACAAGGTCTTCTGTGGTTCCATAAAAATATGATGATTGTTCTGGTTCTGTGAAATGTGCCATTGACATTTTGATAAGGATTGTATTTTATCTATAGATTTGGTAGAATGGATATTTTAATAATATTAATTCTTCCAATCTATGAGCACAGAGTTTTTCCATTTTGGTCTCTTCATTTTTTTTCCATTAATGTCATTAGTTTTCAGTATATAGGTCTTTCATCTCCTTGGTTAAACTTTTTCATAGGTATTTTATTCTTTTTTGATGGAATTGCAAATGGAATCATTTCCTTAATTTCTCTGAGAGTTTGTTAAGAATGTATAGAAATGCCACAGGTTTCTGTGTATGGATTTTCTATTCTGAAACTTTACTGAATTTCTTCATTAGTTCTACCAGTCTTTTAGTGTAATCGTTAGGGTTTTCTATGTACAATCATCTCATCTGTAAGAAGGGCTTCCCTCATAGCTCAGTTAGTAAGGAATCCACCTGCAATACAGGAGACACCAGCTCGATTCCCTGGGTTGGGAAGATCTGTTGGAAAAGGGATAGGCTACCAATTCCAGTATTCTTGGGCTTCTCTTGTGGCTCAGCTGGTAAAGAAACCGCCTGCAATGTGGGAAACCTGGCTTCAATCCCTGGGTTGGGAAGATCCTATGGAGAAGAGAAAGGCTACCCACTCCAGCATTCTGGCCTGGAGAATTCCATGGACTGTATATTCCATGGGGTTGCAAAGAATCAGACATGATTGAGCAACTTTCACTTCACTTTCACTTTCATCTGTAAAAAGTGACAGTTTTACTTCTTTTCTATTTTAAATGCCTTTTAATTTCTTTTTTTCTTGCCTAACTGCTATGGTTAAGACTTCCAGTACTATGTTGAATAAAAGTGGCAAGAATAGGCATCTTTGTCTTGTTCCTGACCTTAGAGGAAAAGCTTTTAGTTTTTCACCATTGAATATGATGCTAGCTGTGATGTCAGATAAGGCCTTTATTATGTTGAGGTATATTGACTCTATGACCACTCTGTGGAGCGTTCTTACCACAAACGCATGTTGAATTTTGTCAAAAGCTTTTTATGTATCTATTGAGATGATCATATATATGTATCCTTCATTTTTTTAGTCACACTAATTGATTTGTAGATTTTAAACCATCCTTGCATCCCTGGAATAAAACTCATTTCATCATGGTGTATGATTATTCTAATGCATTTTTGGATTAGGTTTGTTAGTATTTTGCTGGAGATTTTTGCATCATGTTCATCAAGGATACTGATGTAACTTTATTTACTTATTTATTTTTGTGGTCTCCTTGTCTGCTTCTGGTATCAGGGTAATGTTTCATAAAATGTGTTTGGAAGGTTTCTTTCCACTTCAATATTTTTTGTAAGAATGTGAGAAGGATTGGTATTAAATCTTCTTTCAATGTTTTGGCGAATTCACCAGTGAGGCTATCTGGTCTTTGGCTTTTGTTGGCTGGGAGCTTTTTGACTACTATATTAATGTCCTTATTAGTAATCAATCTATTCAAATTTTCTATTTCTTCATAAACAGTCTTAGAAGATTGTATGCTTCTATTAATTTACATTTCTTATAGGTTATCCAACTTGTCAGTAGAATCATTTCTATATAGATGTGTTGGTGTTAAGCAAATATTAAATAATACACTACAGCAGAGTTTATTCAACTCATAATCTGAAACCAAACTCTGTAGGGGAAAAACAGAGGGGTGAGGTAGGAGGGGAGGTGACAGGAAGAATGAGAAAAGATAAAATAGGTTGTGAAGAAGAGAGCAACCCATAAGTCTAGTGTCTTCACTGCCTATAATACCCACCTCCCAATACACACACACATGCACACACACATACCCTTTGTCTGCCCATTAAGTTCCTAACCATACTTTAAAACTTCACTCAGATATCACTTTCTCTGTCTCTAAGACCTTTGCTTTGGAATAAAGGGGAGAAGATTGCTATCAATACGTTTGTCTGATGGGTATTCAGAGGAAAAGAAAATACAGAAATACATAAATAGGATCTTTATTGGCATCCGTTCATCAGTTCACTCCATTTAATCAAGTGTACACAGGTATAAGCAATTCAGTTTCTTCCTTTGATTTGCAGGTGAATAAAGAATGAATTTAAAAACACAGAGGTAATACCCAAGCATTACCTTATTAAGGCTAGGTGTTTGGAGAAACCATGAAAAAGTTTAGCAAAAATAATATTATTCTGTTCTAATGTATTTAAATATATGATGAATGTCACAACATAGAATTTTACTCTAAAGATAAAAGCATTACTTTTTTGGCCTGACCCTATAATTGTAGTGGCTTCTATAAGAGGAACATTTACATACACATTTCCTTATAGAGAGCTCAGATTGTTTCTATTTTGTAATACATTGTGTGCCCAGGCATTTCAAAGCTCTAAAAGTCAGGAAATAGTTTTCATGCCTATATCTTAAAACTAAAACACAGAACCAAGTGCAAAATGATTTGTAATCCTGTTTGTACATAATAAAAATAATAAATGCTATGTATTAATAAAAATACTGATTAAATATAATACAGACAAGTTAATATAACTAAGAATATACAGAGAAAACCAGCTCAGAGCACTACTGTTCAGCTTAGCTTCCATAATTCATTAGATTCTGGTTATGCTTCTAAAAATGATTATGCTCCATGAGATGCAAAAGAACTATGATGAGAAGATTCATAGAAAGACAAAGATAACTGTAAAAATGAAGCCTCCCATTCAAACTTTGAATGAGATTAATTTGATGTGTAAGAATATTTAATGAATTACCTTGAAAAAGTCAACTTGCTCTTTTCTATTTTATGTTTTTTCCATTTTATAAATTAACAGGAGGAGCTAAGATGGCGGAGGAATAGGACGGGGAGAACACTTTTTTCCCAAAAATTCATCAAAAGAACATTTAAACGCTGAGTAAATTCCACAAAACAACTTCTGAATGCCAGCAGAGAACATCAGGCACCCAGAAAAGCAACCCATTGTCTTCGAAAGGAGGTAGGAAAAAATATAAAAGACAAAAAAAGAGACAAAGAGGGAGGGACGGAGTTCCAACCTGGGAAGGGAGTCTTAAAAAAAGAGAAGTTTCCAAACACCAGGAAACATTCTCACTGCCGAGTCTGTGCCGAGCCTTGGAAGCACAGAGGGCAACATAACAGGGAGGAAAAATAAATAAACAATTAAAACCCACAGATGACGAGCCCTACGGTAACTCCCCCAGCAGAGAAGCAGCACAGATGCCTACATCCGCCATTAGCAAGCGGGGGCTGGGCAGAGAGGTGTGGCGCGGGCTGCATCACTTAGAGTAAGGATCTGGCCTGAATACCCGAGCGCTACCTGAGCGAAATAATTTGGGCTAGCAAACCAGACTGTGGGATATCTACCACGCGAAAAGCCAGCCCTAACCTAAGACACTGCCAGGCCCACACACGGAACAAAGGACTGTACAGAGATAGCCGGCTGCAGACCGTCCCCCTCCAATGACAGGCAGCCAGAGCCAGAAGGGGGCAATCGCAGCCCCAGAGAGACATTACCTACAAAACTGTAAGCAGGCTTCTTTGCTAACTAAAACTTGTTGGGGTTCTGGACAGTCAACATCCGCCTGAGAAGGTGCGCCGGTTGTACACCCAGATAACCGTGTGGTGGGGAGGCAATAAGTCACAGCAACTGCGCTCGCCAAACACCTCATTATTGAAAGACAAGTGTCTTTCTTGTCTGAGCCGTTCGGACCTGGGAAGGGCACAAAACGCAGGCCCAAACGAGTCTGTGCATCTGAGGACTACCCGAGTGTCTGAACCTGAGCGGCTTAGACCTAGGAGGTGCAAGCAGCCCAGGGCCAGCCATGGATGGTTCCCGGCAGAGCAATCTAGAGCCTGAGCAGTGTGGGCAGGGAGGCTACATGCGCTGTTAGCAGGGGCAGGCCCAGTGTGGCTGAGGCACTGCCAGCACACGCCAGTCTTATTTATTTGCAGCATCCCTCCATCCCCACAGCACGACTGAACAACTGAGCCTTAAAAAAAAAAAAAAAAGGTGTCCACCACTTCCCCCTTTGTATCAGGGTGGAAATCAGACAGTGAAGAGACCAGCAAACAGAAGAAGCTATAACAGAGGGAACCGCCTTGGAAGCAAAAGGCAATAGATTAAAACCCCATGGTTAGTACCGACTACATAGGAAGGGGCCTACAGATCTTGAGAAATATAAGCCGGAACAAGGAACTAGCTGAAAATGAACTAAACCCACAATACCCACAACAACATCAGAGAAAGTCCTATATATATTTTTACTATTTTTACTGTCATTCTTTCTTTTTTTTTTAATTTTTAAAAAAATTTTAAGTCCTCTATTACACCTTTAATTTTCACTTTTATAATCTACTATTACTTTGAAAAAAAAATGTATTATTTTTAATGGCTGAGTAATACCCCATTGTGTATATGTACCATAGCTTTCTTATCCATTCCTCTGCTGATGGACATCTAGGTTGCTTCCATGTCCTGGCTATTATAAACAGTGCTGTAAAGTTTAAAAATAAAATAAAATTTTAAAAAAAAATAAACCCTTTTTTTAAAAAAAAGAAAACTTCATATATATATTTTTTATAAATTTTGTGACCTTCTTCTTCTTTTTTCTCTTCTTTTCTTTAACATTGTATTTTTGAGATTCCAAACTCTGCTCTAGATTTTTAATTTTAGCTTTTTGGTATTTGTTATCAATTTTGTACCTATATACTCTTTTTATAATTTTGTGACTTTTTTTTCTCTCTTTTTTTCTCTTCATCTTTTCTTTAACATTGTATTCCTGAAATTCCAAGCTCTACTCTAGATTTTTAATTTATGCTTTTTGGTATTTGTTATCAATTTTGTACCTAGATCTTCTTTATAATTTTTGTGACTTTGGTGTTTTTTTTTTTTTTTTTTCTCTTTCTTTTTTCTTCTTTTCTTTAACATTGTACTTTTGAAATTCCAAACTCTACATTTTTTAACTTTTGCTTTTTGGTAGTTTTTAATCAATTTTATACCTATATTTTCTTTATAATTTTTGTGACTTTTTTTTCCTTTTTCTTTTTCTCGCTTTCTTTTCCTTCTTCTTTTCTTTAACATCATATTTTTGAAATTCCAAACTCTACTCTATATTTTTAATTTTTGCTTTTAGGTATTTGTTACCAATTTTGTACCTTTAAGAACCCAATCTTCAGTATCCATTTTTTACTAGGGAGTGAGATTACTGGCTTGACTGCTCTCTCCCCCTTTGGACTCTCCTTTTTTTCCACGAAGTCACCTGTGTCTCCTCCTAACCCTTCTCTACTCTACCCAACTCTGGGAATTTCTGTGTGTTTCAGACAGTGGAGAACACTTAGGGAACTGATTACTGGCTGGATCTATCTCTCTCCTTTTCATTCCCTCCTTTTATCCTCCTGGCCACCTCTGTCTCCTTCCTCCGTCTTCTCTTCTCTGTATAACTCCATGAACATCTCTGAGCAGTCCAGTTGTGGAGTGCACATAAGGAAGTGATTGCTGGTTAGCCCACTCTCTCCTCTACTGATTCCACCTCATCTCATTCAGGTCACCTCTAACTCCCTCCTCCCTCTTCTCTTCTCCATGTAACACTGTGAACCTCTCTGGGTGACCCTCATGGTGGAGAAACTTTTCATCTTTAACCTAGATGTTTTATCAATGGTGTTGTACAGAAGGAGAAGTTTTGAGACTACTGTAAAAATAAGACGGATAACTGGAAGCAGGAGGCTTAAGTCCAAACCCTGACTTCAGGGAACATTAATTGACAGGAGCTATTCAAATGCCTCCATACCTACACTGAAACCAAGCACCACACAAGGGCCAACAAGTTCCACGGCAAGACATACCAAGCAAATTCTCCAGCAACACAGGAACACAGCCCTGAGCTCAAAAAAACAGGCTGCCCAAAGTCACCCCAAAACCATAGACATCCCATAACCCATTACTGGACACTTCATTGCACTCTAGAGAGAAGAAATCCAGCTCCACCCACCAGAATACCGACACAAGCTTCCCTAACCAAGAAACCTTGACAAGCCACCTGTACAAACCGACACACAGTAAGTAAACGCCAAAATAAAGAACTCCACAAACTGCCAGAATACAGAAAGGACACCCCAAACTCAGCAATTAAAACAAGATGAAGAGACAGAGGAATACCCGGCAGATAAAGGAACAGGTTAAATGCCCACCAAACCAAACAAAAGAGGAAGAGATAGGGAATCTACCTGATAAAGAATTCTGAATAATGATAGTGAAATTGATTCAAAATCTTGAAATCAAAATGGAATTACAGATAAATAGCTGGGAGACAAGGATTGAGAAGATGCAAGAAAGGTTTAACAAGGACCTAGAAGAAATAAAAAAGAGTCAATATATAATGAATAATGCAATAAATGAGATCAAAAACACTCTGGAGGCAACAAATAGTAGAACAACAGAGGCAGAAGATAGGATTAGTGAATTAGAAGATAGAATGCTAGAAATAAATGAATCAGAGAGAATAAAAGAAAAACAAATTAAAAGAAATGAGGACAATCTCAGAGACCTCCAGGACAATATAAAACACTACAACATTCGAATCATAGGGGTCCCAGAAGAAGAAGACAAAAAGAAAGACCATGAGAAAATACTTGAGGAGATAATAGTTGAAAACTTCCCTAAAATGGGGAAGGAAATAATCACTCAAGTCCAAGAAACCCAGAGAGTCCCAAACAGGATAAACCCAAGGAGAAACACCCCAAGACACATATTAATCAAATTAACAAAGATCAAACACAAAGAACAAATATTAAAAGCAGCAAGGGAAAAACAACAAATAACACACAAGGGAATTCCCATTAGGATAACAGCTGATCTTTCAATAGAAACTCTCCAAGCCAGGAGGGAATGGCAAGACATACTGAAAGTGATGAAAGAAAATAACCTACAGCCCAGATTATTGTACCCAGCAAGGATCTCATTCAAATATGAAGGAGAAATCAAAAGCTTTACAGACAAGTAAAAGCTGAGAGAAATCAGCACCACCAAACCAGCTCTCCAACAAATACTAAAGGATATTCTCTAGACAGGAAACACAAAAACGGTGTATAAACTCGAACCCAAAACAATAAAGTAAAGGGCAACGGGATCATACTTATCAGTAATTACCTTAAACGTAAATGGGTTGAATGCCCCAACCAAAAGTCAAAGACTGGCTGAATGGATAAAAAAACAAGACCCCTACATAGGCTGTCTACAAGCGACCCACCTCAAAAAAGGGACACATACAGACTGAAAGTGAAGGGCTGGAAAAAGATTTTCCATGCAAATAGGGACCAAAAGAAAGCAGGAGTAGCAATACTCATCAGATAAAATAGATTTTAAAACAAAGGCTGTGAAAAGAGACAAGGTCACTACATAATGATCAAAGGATCAATCCAAGAAGTTACAACAATTATAAATATATAAGCACCCAACATAGGAGCACCACAATATGTAAGACAAATACTAACAAGTATGAAAGGAGAAATTAACAATAACACAATAATAGTGGGAGACTTTAATACCCCACTCACAACTATGGATAGATCAAGTAAATAGAAAATTAACAAGGAAACACAAACTTTAAATGATACAATATATCAGTTAGACCTAATTGATATCTATAGGACATTTCATCCCAAAACAATGAATTTCACCTTTTTCTCAAGCGCACATGGAACCTTCTCCAGGATAGATCACATCCTGGGCCATATATCTAGCCTTGGTAAATTCAGAAAAGTTGAAATCATTGCAAGCATCTTTTGTGGCCAAAATGCAGTAAGATTAGATCTCAATTACAGGAGAAAAACTATTAAAAATTCCAACATATGGAGGCTGAACAACACGCTGCTGAATAACCAACAAATCACAGAAGAAATCAAAATTTGCATAGAAACGAATGAAAATGAAAACACAACAACCCAAAACCTGTGGGACACTGTAAAAGCAGTCCTAAGGGGAAAGTTCATAGCAATACAGGCATACCTAAAGAAACAATAAAAAATTCAAATAATAATCTAACTCTACACCTAAAGCAACTAGAAAAGGAAGAAATGAAGAACCCCAGGCTTAGTAGAAGGAAAGAAATCTTAAAAATTAGGGCAGAAATAAATGCAAAAGAAACAAAAGAGACCATAGCAAAAATCAACAAAGCCAAAAGCTGGTTCTTTGAAAGGATAAATAAAATTGACAAGCCGTTAGCCAGACTCATCAAGAAACAAAGGGCGAAGAATCAGATCAATAAAATTAGAAATGGAAATGGAGAGATCACAACAGACAACACAGAAATACAAAGGATCATAAGAGACTACTATCAGCAACTATATGCCAATAAAATGGACAACGTGGAAGAAATGGACAAATTCTTAGAAAAGTACAACTTTCCAAAACTGGACCAGGAAGAAATAGAAAATCTTAACAAACCAACCACAAGCATGGAAATTGAAACTGTAATCAGAAATCTTCCAGCAAACAAAAGCCCAGGTCCAGACAGCTTCACAGCTGAATTCTACCAAAAATGTAGAGAAGAGCTAACACCTATCCTACTCAAAGTCTTCCAGAAAATTGTAGAGGAAGGTAAACTTCCAAACTCATTCTATGAGGCCACCATCACCCTAATAGCAAAACCTGACAAAGATCCCACAAAAAAAGAAAACTACAGGCCAATATCAATGATGAACATAGACACAAAAATCTTTAACAAAATTCTAGCAATCAGAATCCAACAACACATTAAAAAGATCATACACCATGACCAAGTGGGCTTTATCCCAGGGATACAAGGATTCTTCAATATCCGCAAATCAATCAATGTAATACACCACATTAACAAATTGAAAAGTAAAAACCATATGATTATCTCAATAGATTCAGAGAAAGCCTTTGACAAAATTCAACATCCATTTATGATAAAAACTCTCCAGGAAGCAGGAATAGAAGGAACATACCTCAACATAATAAAAGCTATATATGACAAACCCACAGCAAACATTATCCTCAATGGTGAAAAATTGAAAGCATTCCCTCTAAAGTCAGGAACAAGACAAGGGTGCCCACTTTCACCATTACTATTCAACATAGCTTTGGAAGTTTTGGCCACAGCAATCAGAGCAGAAAAAGAAATAAAAGGAATCCAAATTGGAAAAGAAGAAGTAAAACTCTCACTGTTTGCAGATGACATGATCCTCTACATAGAAAACCCTAAAGACTCCACCAGAAAATTACTAGAACTAATCATTGAATGTAGTAAAGTTGCAGGATATAAAATCAACACACAGAAATCCCTTGCATTCCTATACACTAACAATGAGGAAATAGAAAGAGAAATTAAGGAAACAATTCCATTCACCATTGCAACGAAAAGAATAAAATACTTAGGAATATATCTACCTAAAGAAACTAAAGACTTATATATAGAAAACTATAAAACACTGGTGAAAGAAATCAAAGAGGACACTAATAGATGGATAAGTATACCATGTTCATGGATTGGAAGAATCAATACAGTGAAAATGAGTATACTACCCAAAGCAATTTATAGATTCAGTGCAATCCCTATCAAGCTACCAAAGGTGTTCTTCACATAGCTAGAACAAATAATTTCACAATTTGTGTGGAAATACAAAAAACCTCAAATAGCCAAAACTATCTTGAGAAAGAAGAATGGAACTGGAGGAATAAACCTGCCTGACTTGAGGCTCTACTACAAAGCCACAGTTATCAAGACAGTATGGTACTGGCACAAAGACAGAAATACAGATCAATGGAACAAAATAGAAAGCCCAGAGGTAAATCCACGCACATATGGACACCTTATCTTTGACAAAGGAGGCAAGAATATACAATGGATTAAAGACAATCTCTTTAACAAGTGGTGCTGGGAA
Organism: Bos grunniens; assembly: GCF_055505025.1. Lineage (NCBI taxonomy): Eukaryota > Metazoa > Chordata > Mammalia > Artiodactyla > Bovidae > Bos > Bos grunniens. Next base: position 77,362,383 of record NC_141194.1, on the reverse strand, counting down.
AACTGGCCAACCACCTGTAAAAGACTGAAACTAGAGCACTTTCTAACACCATACACAAAAATAAAGTCAAAATGGATTAAAGATCTAAACATAAGACCAGAAACTATAAAACTACTAGAGGAGAACATAGGCAAAACACTCTCCGACATATATCATAGCAGGATCCTCTATGGCCCACCGCCTGGAATATTGGAACTAAAAGCAAAAATAAACAAATGGGACCTAATTAAACTTAAAAGCTTCTGCACAACAAAGGAAACTATAAGCAAGGTGAAAAGACAGCCTTCCGAATGGGAGAAAATAATAGAAAATGAAGCAACAGACAAACAACTAATCCCAAAAATATACAAGCAACTCCTGCAGCTCAATTCCAGAAAAATAAATGACCTAATCAAAAAATGGGCCAAAGAACTAAATAGACATTTCTCCAAAGAAGACATACAGATGGCTAACAAACACATGAAAAGATGCTCAACATCACTCATTATCAGAGAAATGCAAATCAAAACAACAGTGAGGTACCATCTCACACCAGTCAGAATGGCTGCGATCCAAATGTCTACAAATAATAAATGCTGGAGAGGGTGTGGAGAAAAGGGAACCCTCTTACACTGTTGGTGGGAATGCAAACTAGTACAGCCACTATGGAGAACAGTGTGGAGATTCCTTCAAAAACTGGAAATAGAACTGCCTTATGATCCAGCAATCCCACTGCTGGGCATTCACACCGAGGAAACCAGAATTGAAAGAGACACCTGTACCCCAATGTTCACTGCAGCACTGTTTATAATAGCCAGGACATGGAAGCAACCTAGATGTCCATCAGCAGATGAGTGGATAAGAAAGCTGTGGTACATATACACAATGGAGTATTACTCAGCCATTAGAAAGAATACATTTGAATCAGTTCTAATGAGGTGGACGAAACTGGAGCCTATTATACAGAGTGAAGTAAGCTAGAAAGGAAAACACCAATACAGTATACTAATGCATATATATGAAATTTAGAAAGATGGTAACAATAACCCTGTATATGAGACAGCAAAAGAGACGCTGATTTATAGAACAGTCATTTGGACTCTGTGGGAGAGGAAGAGGGTGGGATGATTTGGGAGAATGGCACTGAAACATCTATAATATCATATATGAAATGAGTTGCCAGTCCAGTTTTGATGCACAGTACTGGATGCTTGGGGCTGGTGTACTGGGACGACCCAGAGGGATGGTATGGGGAGGGAAGAGGGAGGAGGGTTCAGGATGGGGAATACATGTATACCTGTGGCAGATTCATTTTGATATATGGCAAAACCAATACAATATTGTAAAGTTAAATAAAATTAAATTAAAATAAATAAAATAAAATAAAATAAAAAATAAATAATAAATAAAGCAAAACAAAACAAAATTAACAGGGGCCAGAGTCCAAAGCTGACCAGAATAAAGCTGTGTCTGTAATGACAAAAATATGAAAGATGGGAATGCTTTTTAAAACAAAGTCTAAATTCTCAGGTTCACAGCAGCTAATTATGTCCTCACTATTAAGGGAATATTTCCTTTATTCCATTTTGAAGAAAACTGTTTTGTTAGACATCACAAAAGGAAAACCTTACCTCCACCTCAAAAATCTAAAATATAGTACAATTTTCCTCATATCAAATTTAGTAAATGTGAATTTTATAGCAATGAGGTAAAGGGCTGAACAAATAATTCTGTAAAAAATGAAATGCATTGATAATAGTATAAAGGTGGCACAAAAATTGATATATCTTTTTAACTCTATAGGACTTGTACATACTAGAGACAAAAGACAAAAGGTTTTATAAACAAGATTTTCTTTAAAAAAATTTTAAGCATTGAAAAAAATTACTGGAATATTTGAGCCTAATCATAGCTTTCAAGAAGGGTTCAAACTGAGGCTGTACTCATTTTCAAATTTGAATTAAGCTCTGGGGTCACCATTCATAACCATGCTTGGATGTCTTTTGATTATCACTCAAATACACTTCCAATAATAAAGGTTCAAAACCTATACATCTTGAGTCAACAACACAAAGTGTAGATATCTATCATATTAAGAAATCTAAGAAACAGCATCACTCACAAGCCTAGTGGCAAAGCATGTCAATTTTAGCAGCATTCCAAGATGATGAGAGTCTGAGTAGAAGGTTTATTCCCAAATTCTGTTAGTACATGAGAAAGCCTTCAAATAAGAAAAGACAGATGGTGGGACACTGACTTGTAAATAATACCTCCACATTAGAATTCATGAGCTTGAGTCTCTCTAGAAAAATATCTGCATTCATAGCAATGGGTGCTCTTACGAGTACTTTACCTAAAGTGCCTTCTTGAATATATGTTTAAAGATTGTGTATTCATAAAAATGAGATATTAACAGGTTTGAGTATCAATCCCTAATATTAGAAAGCAAAAGGTGAGGCGAAAATAAGACCTTAAACAGAAAGCTTAAGTTATAAATATTAAGGAACTTTTCCCCTTAGCATAAATTGTTTGGTGGAGCAGGGGCTGCGGTTGGGGGTGGCGGCAGAAGGGGAAGCACGCAGTACTAGTATCCCAAGTCATTTTATTTTATACTGATTAATGGAATAAAAACTGTGTATTTGAATTCAAAATGTTGATATCTCAACTGCAACAGTAGCATTTATGTTTCTTTGAAAGATGATGGTGACCCTTTAATTGTTAAAGCAAACGTATTTAATAGATGGTCAAAGAAAAGTACTTTTTAAAAAGTTGCCCAGAGGGTTATATAAACAAACAAGCTAAAACATCTGGCAGCTGGTGCATGAAATCAATAATAAGAAAATGAGTTCTACTGTATCTTTGTTTTCATTGTCTAGTTGAGGACAGAGAAGACAAGAGAAAGAGCAAGAGGAAATCAACTTGTGAACTTAACAAATAGGCTGAATGGATTATGAGTATCTAATCAAAAAGAGAGAAACCTCTTGGAGTGAGGCTATAAAACTAAGGAAATTGTGTGTGTGTGTGTGTGTGTGTGTGCGTGCACTCTTGTTTGTATGTGTGTGCAAGTGTACCAAGGTGCTGAGTGGACAGGAATACAGAGATGAAACTGTCCTGACTACTTCGGCTACACTGTTGTGAGTGATTGCTGATTTTATGGCCTCAAAAAGTCCAAATTGCACTTCTGTTCAGTTCAGTCAGTCAGTCGTGTCCAACTCTTTGCAACCCCTTGGAATGCAGCAAACCAGGCTTCCCTGTCCTTCACTATCTCCCAGAGTTTGCTCAAACTCATGTCTATCATGTCAGTGATGCCATCCAACCATCTCATCTTCTGTTACCCCTTGTCCTCCTGCCCTCATTCTTTCCCAGCATCAGGGTCTTTTTCAATGAGTCAGCTCTTCGCATCAGATTGCCAAAGTATTGGAGCTTCAGTAAAGGTCCTTCCAGTGAGGATTCAGGGTTGAGTTCCTTGAGGATTGGCTGATTTGATCTCCTTGTTGTCCAAAGGACTCTCAAGAGTCTTCTCCAGCACCACAATAGAAAAGCATCAACTCTTCAGTGCTCAGCAGTTTTTATATTCAAACTCTCACATCTGTACATGACTACTGGAAACAGTATTACCTTTGACTATATGGATTTTGGGGCAAAGTGATGTCTTTGCTTTCTAATATGCTGTCTAAATTTGCCATAGCTTTCCTTCCAAGAAGCAAGGGTCTTCTCATTTCATGGCTGCAGTCACCATCCACAGTGATTTTGCAGCCCAACAAAATAAAATATGTCACTGCTTCCACTTTTTCCCCTTCTATTTGCCATGAAGTTATGGGACCAGATGCCATAACTTAGATTTTTGAATGTTGAGTTTTAAGCCAGCTTTTTCATTCTCCTGTTTCAACCTCATCAAAAGGCTCTTTAGTTCTTCTTCACTTTTTGCCATTAGAGTAGTATCATCTGCATATCTGAGGTGGTTGATATTTCTCCAAGCAACCTTGATTCCAGCTTGTGATTCATCCAGCCTGGCATTTTGCATGATGTACTCTGCATATAAGTTAAATAAATAGGTGACAATATACAGCCTTGTCGTACTCATTTCCGAATTTTGAACAAATAAATTGTTCCATGTAAGGCTCTAACTGCAGCCTCTTGACATGCATACAAGTTTCTCAGGAGACAGGTGAGGTAAGGGTATTCCTATCACTTTAAGAATTGTACACAGTTTGTTATGATGCACACAGTTAAAGGCTTTAACATAGTCAAAGAAGAAGAAGTAGATATTTTTCTGGAACTCCTTTTATTTCGCTATGATCCAAGGAATGTTGGCAATTTGATCTCTGGTTCCGCTGCCTCTTTGAAACCCAGCTTGTACATCTGGAAGTTCTCAATTCACATACTGCTAAAGTCTAGCTTGAAGGATTTTGAACATATCCTTGGTAGAATGTGAAATGAGCACAATTGTCCACTAGTTTGAACATTTTTTGGCATTGCCCTTATTTGGGATTGGAATGAAAACTGATCTTTTTTTTTTAATTTAAATTAATTTATTTTAATTGGAGGCTAATTACTTTACAATATTGTATTGGTTTTGCCATACATCAACATGAATCTGCCACAGGTGTACACGTGTTCCCCATCCTGAAACCCACTCCCACCTCCCTCCCTGTACCATCCCTCTGGGTCATCCCAGTGCACCAGCCCCAAGCATCCTGAATCCTCCATTGAACCTGAACTGGCTATTCGTTTCTTATATGGTATTATACATGTTTCAATGTCATTCTCCCAATTCATCCCACCCTCTCCCTCTCCCACAGAGTCCAAAAGACTGTTCTATACATCGGTGTCTCTTTTGCTGTCTCGCATACAGGGTTATCGTTACCATCTTTCTAAATTCCATATATATGCGTTAGTATGCTCTATTGGTGTTTTTCTTTCTGGCTTACTTCACTCTGTATAATAGGCTCCAATGGCTGAGTGATATTCCATTGTGTATATGTACCACAGCTTTCGTATCGATTCATCTGCTGATGGACAGCTAGGTTGCTTATGTCCTGGCTACTATAAACAGTGCTGCGATGAACATTGGGGTACATGTGTCTCTTTCAATTCTGGTTTCCTCGATGTGTATGCCCAGCAGTGGGATTGCTGGGTCATCAGATCAGATCAGTCACTCAGTTGTGTCTCTTTGTGACCCCATAAATCGCAGCATGCCAGGCCTCCCTGTCCATCATCAACTCCCGGAGTTCACTGAGACTTACGTCCATCAAGTCTGTGATGCCATCCAGCCATCTCATCCTCTGTCATCCCCTTCTCCTCCTGTCCCAAATCCCTCCCAGCATCAGAGTCTTTTCCAATGAGTCAACTCTTCACATGAGGTAGCCAAAGTTCTGGGTCATAAGGCAGTTCTATTTCCAGTTTTCAAAGGAATCTCCACACTGTTCTCCATAGTGGCTGTACTAGTTTGCATTCCCACCAACAGTGTAAGAGGGTTCCTTTTCTCTACACCCTCTCCAGCACTGATTGCTTGTAGACTTTTGGATCACAGCCATTCTGACTGGCGTGAAATGGTACCTCACTGTGGTTTTGATTTACATTTCTCTGATAATGAGTGATGTTGAGCATCTTTTCATGTGTTTGTTAGCCATCTGTATGTCTTCTTTGGAGAAATGTCTATTTAGTTCTTTGACCCATTTTTTGATTGGGTCGTTTATTTTTCTGGAATTGAGCTGCAGGCGTTGCTTGTATATTTTTGAGATTAGTTGTTTTGTCAGTTGCTTCATTTTCTATTATTTTCTCCCATTCAGAAGGCTGTCTTTTCACCTTGCTTATAGTTTCCTTTGTTGAAAACTGATTTTTCCAGTCCTGTATCCACTGTTGAGATTTCCAAATTTTTTGAGATGCTTAGTGCAAAATTTTAACATAACAGCATCATCTTTTAGGATTGATGAGGATAAGTAGCTTAGCTGGAATGCCATCACCTCCACTAACTTTGTTGGTAGTTGCTGCTACTGTTACTGATGCTAAATCGTTTTAGTCGTGTCTGATTCTATGCAACCCCATAGACAGCAGCCCACCAGGCTCCCCCATCCCTGGGATTCTCCAGGCAAGAACACTGGAGTGGGTTGCCATTTCCTTCTCCAATGAATGAAAGTGAAAGTGAAGTCGCTCAGTCGTGTCCGACTCTTAGCGACCCCAGGGGCTGCAGCCCTCCAGGCTCCTCCGTCCATGAGATTTTCCAGGCAAGAGTACTGGAGTAATGTTTCCTAAAGTGCACTTGACTTCACACTCCAGGATGTCTGCTCTAGGTGAGTGACCACACCATCGTGGTTACCCTGGTTATTAAGACATTTTTGTATAGTTCTTCTGTATATTCTTGCCACCTCTTCTTAATATATTCTGCTTCTGTTAGGTCCTTACAATTTCTGTCCTTTAGCATGACCATCCTTGCATGAAATATTCCCTTGATCTCTCCAATTTTCTTGAAGAAATCTTTAGTCTTTCCCATTCTATTTTTTTTTTTACTCTTCTTCTTTGCATCATTCTTTGAAGAAGGCCTTATTATCTCTCCATGCTATTCTCTGGAACTCTGCATTCAGTTAGGGATATCTTTCCCTTTCTCCCTTGCTTTTCACTTCTCCTTTTTCCTCAGCTATTTGTAAAGGCTCCTCAGACAACCACTTTGCCTTCTTGCATTTCTTTTTCTTTGAGATGATTTTGATCACTACTTCCTCTATGATGTCATGAACCTCTGTCCATAGTTCTTCAGGCACTCTGTCTACCAGATCTAATCCCTTGAATCTAACCATCACCTTCACAAGGAGTTTTATTTAGGTCATGCCTTTCATCATTTCATGTGTGAAATAGTAGGCTCATGATGCTATTAAAATGTATTTTATTGGCTATAGAAAATAAATTTTGACACAACTTCAACACTTCCAACTTCCTGAGTCCATAAGGATAAAAAAACTATAGCTGACCTATCAATTTCATCAGGAGAAGGACATTGATCACATTGATTTATTTAATCCTTATTGGTTAATTAAAATTAAATTTTGCTCTGAATTACCTCTCACAGAAAGAAGGGAGAAACTTTATAGAAATATAGGAAAGAGTTGGAAATGTTTAATGATTTAAAATGAAAGAAAAATAATATCATTGTAATACTGCTCATAATTCTCTGGTCATATCTACATTACAGTCTATAAAGGATATCATCAGTAACATATAATCCAGGAAACAAATAAAACTGCAAGTATTTTAAATGCAATACTCATTGAAGGTGGTTGAGTTTATTTAGGATTTATGGGTCCAGAAATGAATGCCAAACAGAGATGTAGTTGCTCAGATGTGTGTGCTCTCTTGGATCAATGAGACAAGGGGAAGGAGATCTGTAAGAAAGCCCTGAATGTCAGGCAGAAATCTTTAGACGTGTCACCACAGTTATCTGAGCACAGAAACAATATGGAAGAAATGAAGTGTATGCAAAAATACCTTTCAATAGGATTAGAAAGGGAAAATGACTGTGGATAGAAGGAAGTATGACTAGAAGGTGGTAAAAGAAGTTCCAGATGTACAGTAAGAACAGCCTAAGTCAGTATAAAAAAATAAGAAAATAAAACTAAAAGATAAGTTTTTTTCTAAAACACAATGTGGAAAAAAAAATTGGTAGGTGTTGTTGATATAATGACTGAAACCAAAGACAAAAAACTAAAGGCATGGTTTCAGGTCTAGAGAACTAAAAAATTAATGATGTAGAGGAAATGGGCAAGGGGACCAAAGAGGATCTCAATTCTCAACATGATGTATATTTCTATATAGATTCACCCTTACGGTTACTTTTTGATTGGGCCAATATCATTAAATCCTTGAAATTTGTTGCTTCTTTCTAGAATTCTAGGATTCTAGAATTTTGAAAATACTAATCTAAGCTCTACTGTCTGTCCAATATATAATAGATTGTAGAATGTTTTAAATTGTATCTCCCAAGAACATAACTGTAGTGAACACTATTTCAAAAATAATTTCACATGCTAGTCTTTATTATGTACTCCCAATCTCCAGCTAAATCCTTGAAGACCTTACCCTTATTCTTGAATTCTCTAAGACCAAACTCTAATGTTTAAAATTCCAAGGGTATTATTATCACTTTAGTTGCTATTTTTCACCTTTTCTACTTGGGCTACATTCTCTCTTTTGCTCTACGGCCTTTTTTTTTTTTTTTAATTTTGTTTTATTTTTAAACTTTACATAATTGTATTAGTTTTGCCAAATATCAAAATGAATCCGCCACAGGTATACATTTGTTCCCCATCCTGAACCCTCCTCCCTCCTCCCTCCCCATACCATCCCTCTGGGTCGTACAGTGCACTAGCCCCAAGCATCCAGTATCGTGCATCGAACCTGGACTGGCAACTCGTTTCTTACATGATATTTTACATGTTTCAATGTCATTCTCCCAAATCTTCCCACCCTCTCCCTCTCCCACAGACTCCATAAGACTGTTCTATACATCAGTGTCTCTTTTGCTGTCTCGTACACCGGGTTATTGTTACCATCTTTCTAAATTCCATATATATGCGTTAGTATACTGTATTTATGTTTTTCCTTCTGGCTTACTTCACTCTGTATAATAGGCTCCAGTTTCATCCACCTCATTAGAACTGATTCAAATGTATTCTTTTTAATGGCTGGGTAATACTCCATTGTGTATATGTACCACAGCTTTCTTATCCATTCATCTGCTGATGGACATCCAGGTTGCTTCCATGTCCTGGCTATTATAAACAGTGCTGCAATGAACATTGGGGTACACGTGTCTCTTTCCCTTCTGGTTTCCTCAGTGTGTATGCCCAGCAGTGGGATTGCTGGATCATAAGGCAGTTCTATTTCCAGTTTTTGAAGGAATCTCCACACTGTTCTCCATAGTGGCTGTACTAGTTTGCATTCCCACCAACAGTGTAAGAGGGTTCCCTTTTCTCCACACCCTCTCCAGCATTTATTATTTGTAGACTTTTGGATCGCAGCCATTCTGACTGGTGTGAAATGGTACCTCATAGTGGTTTTGATTTGCATTTCTCTGATAATGAGTGATGTTGAGCATGACTACAGCAGAATCCTGTCTTTAAAAAAAAAAAAAAAAAGTATACTTCTTCCATCGGATATGATTATAAGGCTGCATTATTATAATTTGCTAGGCTCCACATCACCCTACAGTTTTGGGTAAAGATGATGCAAACTGGAATTGAGGCTATAAACATACTCAGATAAGCAGCTGACAGGATTAAATCTCCAATTTCCGGGTCAAGAACTATTGTTATAAAATTAGTATCTGAAGTACCAAAAATGATATCAAATAGTTCCCCTTCAAATATCTCTCCAACAGAAGCAGACTCTCTTTCTATTCAGTAATGTATATTTGATTCATATCTATCTTCTTGGATAAAGAATAGGCTAAGGCATTCTAGGAAAATCAGTCAGGCCAAAACCATTTGCCAGGTAAAAGGTAAAAAATAATTTTTATTTTTACTGACTTTTACTAACTGTGCAGGTAATAAGGTGATGAAAATATTTCCAATACTTTTTAAAAGGATTTTAAGAATGTTGGTAACTATTTATTAAGAAAATTTACAAAGGTTATTAATGTACTTTATATAGTCAACAAGTTTTTTATATGTTTTTCTGAAAAAAATCTTAATGTTGCAATATCAAGGTATTTCAGTTCCTATTTTCTAGAGTTTCATTTAACCTCATGAAGGAAAGAAACACAGTACACATAGTGAATATACATCACATTAGCATTTTTACAGAATCTTTCAGAAAAAAAGTTTTATTTTATTTTATTTAACTTTACAATATTGTATTGGTTTTGCCATATATCAAAATGAATCTGCCACAGGTATACATGTGTTCCCCATCCTGAACCCTCCTCCCTCCTCCCTCCTCCCCCCCATACCATCCCTCTGTGTCGTCCCAGTGCACCAGCCCCAAGCATCCAGTATCGTGCATCGAACCTGGACTGGTGACTCATTTCATATATGATATTATACATATTTCAATGCCATTCTCCCAAATCATCCCACCCTCTCCCTCTCCCAAAGAGTCCAAAAGACTGTTCTATACATCAGAAAAAAGTTTTTAAAACTATTGCAGACCTTCAGACTCCTTCCCTTTTCCTGATATCTTGGCAAATTTGCACCAAACCTAAGAGGCACAGTGGTGCAGAAATAAAGAGCATGGAATTGGAAGCCAGGATTAGGAACTTCATTCAAAAAATTCTACCACGTTTTAACTGTCTGACGTTGAGCAAGTAATTCAGCCTTCTGTGCCTCAGTATAGAGTGGGATGTCATTCCCTTCTCCAGGGGATATTCCCAACCCAGGGATCAAACCTGTATCTCCTGCTTTGGCTGGCAGATTTTTTACCACTGAGCCACCAAGAAGGCCCTTATTTGATGTATGAAGATAGAAAGTCTATAAATTTTCCATAGTTACTAAATGAAACTACAAGATGTATAAATCTGACTGGTGAGTATTTCTTATAAAACAATGTTATAAGGCATAAGTTCTTGTCCCACCAGGTATTGCAATTGCTGTTTGAGAGAATACCAGCTTAAAAGATATTTTCTGTTTCATATTTTGCCGTTAAATATTCATTTTAATGTTAAAATAGCTATCAAAGACTAATATTTCAATCAATGTTAACCTTATAGAGTTGTATCTCATTATTTTTTCTCAAATATCTACCACTCTTTTGAGAAAAAGCTGGTACATAAAGGAGTGTCAAGCTTCTTTGATTTAAGTCAACAAGGGCACCTTTTGCCTATGTTTAGACTTGCCCACTAGTTATTAATTCTCATTGTTCACTTTCAAGCTCTCTTAACCATCCCCTTGCTTCCAGTTCAGACTAAATAACCATGCTTGCTACTGTTAAGAGTATATTTGAGTATATATAAGAGTATATATACTGTTAAGAGTGTGAGAAGGGCGGCAAATGTTGCTCCTCCCCATAGACTCACTGGAGAATTCACACAAAGATGGGGAGTAAGCCTCTATTGCATTTTCCCTCCAACAAAATGCAGGCTTTCAGTGACACAGCCTTTTGAAATTATCCAGCAAGTTCATCTTTATTTTAAAGTGTGCATGATTTTTAAATATGTAATTACTTCATCTTTTAAGTTTTCTTTCATTTGAAGATTCAGGAAATGAGATCAAAAGGTCATTGCTAAATATGAAAAACTAAAAAATGGAAAATCAACAGAATAAGAGAAAAAAATTCTGAAAATATAAGAAGTCTACATCTGGAGGCATCAAATCATAGAGTAATCTCTGGGTATTGACTATTCTAAACCACAAAGTACTTTCGTATGTTGTTTTCTTTTCTTTGCAAAAGAGTTAATATAATATCAATTTATAAATTACTATTCATAACAACAAATCAATGAGAAACTAATAAGCACAAATTATTGAACATTTGTTTAAATCGGCAGCATTAAGCAAAATATAACACATGCACAAATATATACGTGTTTTCTAACTCTCAATGTATTTTTCCTCTAGTATAACCTTACAAATTTGATGAGATAAAAGAAATAGGTTATAGTATGTTACATTGATGAAATTCTTTAGTCTGCCATTATGGAATTTCAGTCTTCTAATCTTAATCAAACACAAAAGATAGAGAAATAGTCAGAATTTAAATCTATCTTTTAAAAATTGTTCATTTCAGCTTAATAATACTATCATAGCTAATCCTCTGATAACAACAGTACAGCAATTTCTCAGGTCCCTGTTTTTTGACATGTTAGTGTTATGTCTATAACAATATTTACTTAAATAACTCAAAATGATCTTCATATATTGTCTCAATCAAAAATAGTATCTGAAGACAGATACTATTATAATCATTAATATACAGATTGACTAACTCTTATTAAGAAGTTAAGTTCTGTAGTAAAGGTGAAACTGCAGTAAAAATTTTCCTCATTTTACTCTTTACAGATTAAAGTACTTATTGAAATATACTGGTTACTATTGCTGCTGCTTCTGCTAAGTCACTTCAGTCGTGTTTGACTCTGTGCGACCCCATAGACGGCAGCCCACCAGGCTCCCCTGTCCCTGGGATTCTCCAGGCAAGAACACTGGAGTGGGTTGCCATTTCCTTCTCTAATGCATGAAAGCGAAAAGTGAAAGTGAAGTCGCTGAGTCGTGTCCAACTCTTCGCGACCCCATGGACTGCAGCCTACCAGGCTCCTCCATCCATGGGATTTTCCAAGCAAGAGTACTGGAGTGGGGTGCCATCGCCTTCTTCAGTTACTACTAGATCTGATCATATACAAATATAACTAACAGCTGACAGTCTTAGGCCATACCAACAATATGATCCTTAGAGACAATTTAGTATTCTGGAAAATAGTATATATCTGTACTGATCTTTAAGAATCAGGTGTTTTCAAAATAAAATCATTTAATTTAATACAAAAACAATGGTAACAAATGAGTAGCACATAGCCGTAAGACACATAGTCTAATATGTCATAAAAAAATTTACCCACCACTTGCATAGTTTTCCTTTTTTTTTTAATTTAATTTTATTTTTAAACTTTACATAATTGTATTAGTTTTGCCAAATATCAAAATGAATCCGCCACAGGTATATTTGTGTTCCCCATCCTGAACCCTCCTCCCTCCTCCCTCCACATACCATCCCTCTGGGTCGTCCCAGTGCACTAGCCCCAATCATCCAGTATCGTGCATCGAACCTGGACTGGCAACTCGTTTCATACATGATATTTTACATGTTTCAATGTCATTCTCCCAAATCTTCCCACTCTCTCCCTCTCCCACAGAGTCCATAAGACTGTTCTATACATCAGTGTCTCTTTTGCTGTCTCGTACACAGGGTTATTGTTACCATCTTTCTAAATTCCACATATATGCGTTAGTATACTGTATTGGTGTTTTTCTTTCTGGCTTACTTCACTCTGTATAATAGGTTCCAGTTTCATCCACCTCATTAGAACTGATTCAAATGTATTCTTTTTAATGGCTGAGTAATACTCCATTGTGTATATGTACCACAGCTTGCTTATCCATTCATCTGCTGATGGACATCTAGGTTGCTTCCATGTCCTGGCTATTATCAACAGTGCTGCGATGAACAGTGGGGTACACGTGTCTCTTTCCCTTCTGGTTTCCTCAGTGTGTATGCCCAGCAGTGGGATTGCTGGATCATAAGGCAGTTCTATTTCCAGTTTTTGAAGGAATCTCCACACTGTTCTCCATAGTGGCTGTACTAGTTTGCATTCCCACCAACAGTGTAAGAGGGTTCCCTTTTCTCCACACCCTCTCCAGCTTTTATTATTTGTAGACTTTTGGATTGCAGCCATTCTGACTGGTGTGAGATGGTACCTCATTGTTGTTTTGATTTGCATTTCTCTGATAATGAGTGATGTTGAGCATCTTTTCATGTGTTTGTTAGCCATCTGTATGTCTTCTTTGGAGAAATGTCTATTTAGTTCTTTGGCCCATTTTTTGATTGGGTCGTTTATTTTTCTGGAGTTGAGTTGTAGGAGTTGCTTGTATATTTTTGAGATTAGTTGTTTGTCAGTTGCTTCACTTGCTATTATTTTCTCCCATTTTGAAGGCTGTATTTTCACCTTGCTAATAGTTTCCTTTGATGTGCAGAAGCTTTTAAGGTTAATTAGGTCCCATTTGTTTATTTTTGCTTTTATTTCCAATATTCTGGGAGGTGGGTCATAGAGGATCCTGCTGTGATGTATGTCAGAGAGTGTTTTGCCAATATTACACTCAGTGACTATAGAGTCATACATTTAAAACATTTTACCATCATTTTACAATGAAACCTTAGTTACCATACCCTTCAGACGAATGTGAGTTTTCAGTTAAGCTTATTTTTCAGGTTAACTGAGTGTTATTCAGAAAATTCCCAGTTGATGAAAATCTTTTCAAATAGTCTTACAAGCTCAGAATGGGAATATATTTAATCCCTTTTTTTTCCCCTAATGGATCAGGACCTCCCAGGATCTCACTCTGCACATGTGTCATCATTAACATAAGAACCTGTAGATTTGAGAAGGGTAAAATTGTATGTACATTGTATGTAAAATCCTTCTCATGGAATTGTATCATGTCTCTTAACTCTCTTCCTCCAAACCACACCCATTACACTCACTGCAAGTTGAAAGATTTGACATTTATATTAGTATATTTTAATATTAATCTATGATTTTTTAATTGTGAGAGGAAGTGGACATTTGATAGCAAAAAAATCATAGACTTAAGTGCTGACAATTTCCATAATTCCCTGATATGTACATTTTTCCTGCCAATTTACCTCTATGTAAAGTGGAGGGCAGATAAAATTCCCTATATGATAGCAATGTTAACCTGGAGGACAGGCAGCAGTCAGTGATGATTAGACTCCAGACAGACTTGCTTCTGTTTTTCTTCAGAGATTTACACTGTAATTTAGACTATTTAATATTCTGAAACTAGAAGTAATACCAAGCTTCTAGAAAAAAGCTCTTGTCTGGAATATTATGCAAGTGGCCTTACACTATTTTAAACTCCTGCTGCCCTCAAATGGTATAATTGACTGTATTTGGTTAGTTTTTGTTGATGGAACCTATATTTACTGACACCAACAGCCTTGAATCTTGTAATTGCCCCAACAATAGTAACTTGATAAACCTTTCATCCAATGATGTATGAATCAAAAACTTCACTTTGACATGTACAGACTCCAGGGTAAATGGACAAGCATTGAAGTAGCTTTCCATGTTCAAATACAAAGCTGGTTTACAGTACAATCAGTTTGAATCACAATACTATAGTAAAAAATACATTCCCTCATTCTCAGAGTCATGTGAAATTGTGGTTTTGTAAGTAAAAAATTATGTATATAGTATAATAAGTTCAAATGATCTCTGTACATTTGAAATCATGTTCTCCATAGATATTCAAATCATGAAGTAGGGAAAAAATCCAGGTAGTCATGTTCTAAGCAATCTAAATGATTCATTAATTAAATTAACATTTTTACTTCAAGGGATGAAGGTAAAAGTGTTAAAGATGTTTTATACCTCTGTATTTCTTAAGATCCCATATGTTTATTGTCAAAAGTACTGTAACAAATCTGCTTATTTCACAAAAAAACATGTAAACATATCTTCCATTAACTTCCATTCAAGGAAGACCTAAATTAAATAACTTGATTATCTATAATTCAATTAGCTAGAATAACTAACACCACCTATTTAATTATATACTACCATTAGGAGAAAATATTTTTAATTAATAAGAAGTGATATTTTAAAATTGTTTTATAAAGCATCACTGACAAGCATATCACAAGATATAGTAAAAACCAAACTTTTATATACCCACGTAGCTGCACAATCAAAATGGTGAGTAGAATGATGATTCTGAGGTTCTAAGAATTTAATCACCCAAATAAAGTTATATATATGTTCACTGTAGTATGCTACATAGGACAGGCAAAAAAATGGACCAGTATTATTTAAAAGATTTTCAAAAAGAATTAGCAACACAAATAATTGATTAACTTCAATTAGCTGGAACCTACTTATCCGATTTGTCTTGTTAATCAATTTTTTTATGTAAACAAGTCTACATTCCACAAAAGAATTCTTATTTGGAACAAATAAAGTTTTGATGATCTACAATCAGTTGTATACCCTGCTAGGCGAATTCTTGTGAGGGAAACAGCTATCTAGTTGTATCAAATTTGTTCTCTTTCTTAAAACAAGAATGAATAACAAGTCTCTTACCTGAAGCAAATATTCTGCTTAATACAGTGGCACAGGCCTGCTCAAGAAATTTCCATTTTTCTTGCTCTCACCAGTCACCAAAGACCACAATTCTAGTTGTTCTCTCATCAAATACATATATTTCTCTATTTTCCAAGAAAAATCACTTCCAATGAGTTTTCAAACACTAGCCCAAAATGAAAGCATTCCCAGAGAATTTCTGTACACTGGAATCCCATACCAACTACATGGTATTAATATCGCCTAAACACTCAGATTAATGTTAACAGTGGTTTGCAATAAATGAGTCCTAATGAATTCTAATGGAGCTCCAAATACCACTGGCTGTTGAAAGACTATTGTCAAAAGTCCCCTAACATGATCTAAAATAATGTTATACTACTCTATTGTTCTTGAAGATATTTTACTCTTCCATTGCTTTTCTGTGAACAGAATGCTCACAGATTTACATAGCCCCTTACTCAACCACAACCAAACCCAAAGCTCACTAGTATTCACATACAGCAAGGTCAGAATTCTTTTAAGTAAGAAAAAAACTTATCTGATTAATGCTGAGCTGCACCATGTTTAGACAGGTTCATGACCCCAGGCATCCATTTAATCAAATTTCTCTGCTGCCTGTCCCAGTGGAGCCATTACAACAAGAAACTCTCTCAATGAAAAGGGAGTGGGGGGGGGGGGGCGGGCAGTGGGAATCATTGTTTACATCCTGTTAAGTAATTATTTCACTTGTGCACCCACACTGGCCATAAACAGACAAATCACTTCCCTGGAGACTCTGAAAAGCCATTCAGCTGTATATAGCTCTCCCCCTCTCCATAGTGAAGTTAACTGCTTAACTTAAAGACTTCTTTGTGGATACTAAAGTATGCTTTGGGAGGAGGAGCTAAGATGGCGGAGGAGTAGGACGGGGAGAACACTTTCTCCCCCACAAATTCATCAAAAGAACATTTAAACGCCAAGTAAATTCCACAAAACAACTTCTGAATGCCGGCAGAGGACATCAGGCACCCAGAAAAGCAACCCAAGTCTTCGAAAGGAGGTAGGGAAAAATATAAAAGACAAAAAAAGGGACAAAAGAGGGAGGGACGGGACTTCCATCCTGGGAAGGGAGTCTTAAAAAGAGAGAAGTTTTCAAACACCAGGAAACCTTCTCACTGCCGAATCTGTGCTGAGCCTTGGAAGCACAGAGGGCAACATAACAGGGAGGAAAAATAAATAATTAAAACCCACACATTGCGAGCCCTACGGTAACTCCCCCAGTGGAGAATCAGCGCAGATGCCTGCATATGCCATTAGCAAGCGGGGGCTGGGCAGGGAGGCGAGGCGCGGGCTGCATCGCAAGGATCTGGCCTGAATACCCCGAGCACTATCTGAGCGAAATAATTTGGGCTAGCAAACCAGACTGTGGGATATCTACCACGCGAAAAGCCAGCCCTAACCTATGACACCGCCAGGCCCGCGCACGGAACAAAGAACTGAACAGAGATAGCTGGCGGCAGACCATCCCCCTCCGGTGATAGGCAGCCAGAGCCGGAAGGGGACAATCACAGCCCCAGAGAGACATTATCTATGAAACTGTAAGCAGGCTTCTCTGCTAACTAAAACTTCTTGGGGGTCTGGACGGTCAACATCTGCCTGAGAAGGTGTGCCGGTGCGCAACTAGATAACCGAGTGGCGGGGAGGCGATAAATCGCAGCAATCGCACGCGCAAAACACCTCATCACCTGAGCTGCTCGGATCTGGGAAGGGCACAAAACGCAGGCCCAACCGAGAGTCTGCGCCTCTGAGGACTACCCGAGTGCCTGAACCTGAGCGGCTTGGACCTGGGAAGTACAGGCAGCCCAGGGCCGGCCGCGGATGGTTCACGGCGGAGCAGCGTGGGCAGAGAGGCTACACGCGCCGTGAACAGGGGGCAGACCCAGTGTGGCTGAGGCACTGAGAGCACACGCCAGTGTTATTTGTTTGCAGCATCCCTCCCTACCTCCCCTCAGTGCGACTGAATAAGTGAGCCTATAAAAAAAAAAAAAAATTAACTCCTCTATTAATCCTTTAATTTCCACTTTTATAACCGATTACTTTGCAAAAAAAAAAAAAAAAAAAAAAAGACCCTATTTTTTTAAAGCAAACTTCATATATATATAATTTTTTAAATAATTTTTTGACTTTTTTTTCTTTTTCCTTCTTTTCTTTAACATTGTATTTTTGAAATTCCAAACTCTACTCTAGATTTTTAATTTTAGCTTTTTAGCATTTGTTACCAATTTTGTACCTATAGTTTTGTTTTTGTTTTTGTTTTTATATAATTTCTGGGACCATTTTTTATTTCTTCTTTTTCTTTTTCTCTGTTTCTTTCTCTTCTTCTTTTAAATAACATTGTATATCTGAAATTCCAAACGCTATTCTAGATTTTTAATTTATGCTTTTTGGTATTTGTTATCAATTTTGTACCTGTATTCTTTATTTTTATATTTTATGCGACCTTGTTTGTTCTTTTTTTTTTTTTTTTCTCTCTCTCTCTCTCTTTTTCTTCCTATTTTTTTTTTTTTAACATTGTATTTTTGAAATTCCAAACTCTACTCTAGATTTTTAACTTTTGCTTTTTGGTATTAGTTATCAATTTTGTACCTATATTTTCTTTATAATTTTTGCGACCTTGTTTGTTTTTGTTTGTTCGTTTTTTCTCTCTTTCTTTTCCTTCTTCTTTTCTTTAACATCGTATTTTTGAAATTCCAAATTCTACTCTAGATTTTAAATTTTTGTTTTTATGTATTTGTTACCAATTTTGTACCTTAAGAACCCAATCTTCAGTACCCATTTTTCACTAGGGAGCGAGATTACTGGCTTAACTGCTCTCTCTCCCTTTGGACTCTCCTTTTTCTCCACTAGGTCGCCTGTGTCTCCTCCTTAACCCCTCTCTACTCTACCCTACTCTACCCAACTCTGTGAATTTCTTTGTGTTCCAGACGGTGGAGAACACTTAGGGAATTGATTACTGGCTGGATCTGTCTCCCTCCTTTTCATTCCCCCCATTTATCCTCCTGGCCATCTCTGCCACCTTCTTCCTTCTTCTCTTCTCTGTATAACTCTGTGAACAACTCTGAGTGGTTGAGTTGTGGAGTGCACATAAGGAAGAGATTACTGAATAGCCCACTCTCTCCTCTATTGAGTCCACCTCATCTCATTTGGGCCACCTCTAACTCTCTCCTCACTCTTCTCTTCTCCTTATAACGCTGTAAACCTCTCTGGGTGAAACAAGTTTCAGGGCAAGACATACCAAGCAAATTCTCCAGCAGCAAGGAACACAGCCCTGAGCTCCAAGATACAGGCAGCCGAAAGTCACCCCAAAACCATAGACATCCCATAACTCATTACTGGACATTTTATTGCACTCCAGAGAGAAGAAATACAGCTCCACTCACCAGAACACCGACACAAGCTTCCCTAACCAAGAAACCTTGACAAGTCACCTGTACAAACCCACACAGAGTGAGGAAACGCCACAATAAATAGAACTCCACAAACTGCCAGAATACAGAAAGGACACCCCAAACTCAGCAATTTAAACAAGATGAAGAGACAGAGGAATACCCAGCAGATAAAGGAACAGGTTAAATGCCCACCAAACCAAACAAAAGAGGAAGAGATAGGGAATCTACCTGATAAAGAATTCCGAATAATGATAGTGAAATTGATCCAAAATCTTGAAATCAAAATGGAAACACAGATAAATAGCTTGAAGACAAAGATTGAGAAGATGCAAGAAAGGTTTAACAAGGACCTAGAAGAAATAAAAGAGAGTCAATATAAAATGAATAATGCAATAAATGAAATTAAAAACACTCTAGAGGCAACAAATAGTAGAATAACAGAGACAGAAGATAGGATTAGTGAATTAGAAGATAGAATGGTAGAAATAAATGAATCAGAGAGGATAAAAGAAAAACGAATTAAAAGAAATGAGGACAATCTCAGAGACCTCCAGGACAATATTAAATGCTACAACATTCGAATCATAGGGGTCCCAGAAGAAGAAGACAAAAAGAAAGACCATGAGAAAATACTTGAGGAGATAATAGTTGAAAACTTCCCTAAAATGGGGAAGGAAATAATCACCCAAGTTCAAGAAACCCAGAGAGTCCCAAACAGGATAAACCCAAGACAAAACACCCCAAGACACATATTAATCAAATTAACAAAGATCAAACACAAAGAACAAATATTAAAAGCAGCAAGGGAAAAACAACAAATAACACACAAGGGAATTCCCATTAGGATAACAGCTGATCTTTCAATAGAAACTCTTCAAGCCAGGAGGGAATGGCAAGACATACTTAAAGCAATGAAAGAAAATAACCTACAGCCCAGATTATTGTACCCAGCAAGGATATCATTCAAATGTGAAGGAGAAATCAAAAGCTTCTCAGACAAGCAAAAGCTGAGAGAATTCAGCACCACCAAACCAGCTCTCCAACAAATACTAAAGGATATTCTCTAGACAGGAAACACAAAAACAGTGTATAAACTCGAACCCAAAACAATAAAGTAAATGGCAACGGGATCATACTTATCAGTAATTACCTTAAACGTAAATGGGTTGAATGCCCCAACCAAAAGACAAAGACTGGCTGAATGGATACAAAAACAAGACCCCTACATATGTTGTCTACAAGAGACCCACCTCAAAACAGGGGACACATACAGACTGAAAGTGAAGGACTGGAAAAAGATTTTTCATGCAAATAGGGACCAAAAGAAAGCAGGAGTAGCAATACTTATATCAGATAAAATAGACTTTATAACAAAGGCTGTGAAAAGAGACAAAGATGGTCACTACATAATGATCAAAGGATCAATTCAAGAAGAAGATATAACAATTATATATGCACCCAACACGGGAGCACTGCAATATGTAAGACAAATCCTAACAAGTATGAAAGGAGAAATTAACAATAACACAATAATAGTGGGAGACTTTAATACCCCACTCTCATCTATGGATAGATCAACTAAACAGAAAATTAACAAGAAAACACAAACTTTAAATGATACAATAGACCAGTTAGACCTAATTGATATCTACAGGACATTTCATCCCAAAACAATGAATTTCACCTTTTTCTCAAGCGCACATGGAAACTTCTCCAGGACAGATCACATCCTGGGCCATAAATCTAGCCATGGTAAATTCAAAAAAATAGAAATCATTCCAAGCATCTTTTCTGACCACAATGCAGTAAGATTAGATCTCAATTACAGGAGAAAAACTATTAAAAATTCCAGCATATGGAGGATGAACAACACCCTGCTGAATAACCAACAAATCACAGAAGAATCAAAAAAAAAATCAAAATTTACATAGAAACTAATGAAAATGAAAATACAACAACTCAAAACCTGTGGGACACTTTAAAAGCAGTCCTAAGGGGAAAGTTCATAGCAATACAGGCATACCTAAAGAAACAAGAAAAAAGTCAAATAAATAACCTAACCCTACACCTAAAGCAACTAGAAAAGGAAGAAATGAAGAACCCCAGGGTTAGTAGAAGGAAAGAAATCTTAAAAATTAGGGCAGAAATAAATGCAAAAGAAACAAAAGAGACCATAGCAAAAATCAACAAAGCCAAAAGCTGGTTCTTTGAAAGGATAAATAAAATTGACAAACCATTAGCCAGATTCATCAAGAAACAAAGGGAGAAAAATCAAATCAATAAAATTAGAAACGAAAATGGAGAGATCACAACAGACAACATAGAAATACAAAGGATCATAAGAGCCTACTATCAACAATTATATGCCAATAAAATGGACAACGTGGAAGAAATGGACAAATTCTTAGAAAAGTACAACTTTCCAAAACTGGACCAGGAAGAAATAGAAAATCTTAACAGACCCATCACAAGCAAGGACATTGAAACGGTAATCAAAAATCTTCCAGCAAACAAAAGCCCAGGTCCAGACGGCTTCACAGCTGAATTCTACCAAAAATTTAGAGAAGAGCTAACACCTATCCTGCTCAAACTCTTCCAGAAAATTGCAGAGGAAGGTAAACTTCCAAACTCATTCTATGAGGCCACCATCACCCTGATACCAAAACCTGACAAAGTTCCCACAAAAAAAGAAAACTACAGGCCAATATCACTGATGAACATAGATGCAAAAATCCTTAACAAAATTCTAGCAATCAGAATCCAACAACACATTAAAAAGATCATACACCATGACCAAGTGGGCTTTATCCCAGGGATGCAAGGATTCTTAAATATTGGCAAATCAATCAATGTTATACACCACATTAACAAATTGAAAAACAAAAACCATATGATTATCTCAATAGGTGCAGAGAAAGCCTTTGACAAAATTCAACATCCATTTATGATAAGAACTCTCCAGAAAGCAGGAATAGAAGGAACATACCTCAACATAATAAAAGCTATATATGACAAACTCACATGTATAATATATAAGAAACGAATCGCCAGTCCAGGTTCAATGCAGGATACAGGATGCTTGGGGCTGTGCACTGGGACGACCCAGAGGGAGGGGAGGGGAGGGAGGAGGGTGGAGGGTTCAGGATGGGGAACGCGGGTATACCTGTGGCGGATTCATTTCGATATTAGGCAAAACTAATACAATATTGTAAAGTTTAAAAATAAAATAAAATTAAAAAAAAACAAAAACAAAAAAAATAAAGATAAATGATTAAAAAAAAAATAAAGTATGCTTTGTCCATATTAATGATCTCACTAATTATAAGGGTATTTATCATATAGATGCTCTTGGTTTCTCTTTGTGAAAACCACTGTTATTCAACTACTCTAGAGTAATCATTTCTGAATAATTTGTCCACTGCCAGCACATCACTTCAGTACTTCAAGGTGAATACACATACACACATACACAAGAAACCTGTTTTTCCAAGGAACTGTGTCATTGGTTGAGTGATCAAACAAGTTATTATTTTTCAGGAGTTTTCAACAACACTCTGATCTTTAACACAGCTTTTCTCCTGGACAAGGAGCAGAAAAGAGGCAGACAGATAATAAAGAATTACAGTTTGCCTTTACTTAATAGCTCTATAAGTCAGAATAATACAGATGTATAAAATGGTAACCTACCCACTCAACCCTTGCAGTTTGCTGTCTTAAAAAGCAAAAGGG
This sequence comes from Bos grunniens, assembly GCF_055505025.1. Lineage (NCBI taxonomy): Eukaryota > Metazoa > Chordata > Mammalia > Artiodactyla > Bovidae > Bos > Bos grunniens. The sequence continues at coordinate 77,339,448 of NC_141194.1, read as the reverse complement.
GAAGTGGGGACAAGAAAAGATGTTTGTATCTAGTTGAAGTTCAAGAATTAAAGGTAAACAACCCAAAAGCTAAGTATAAACAGAATCTTCCCAAACCCAAATGGAAACAGTCTACAAAATACACTATTTTTAGAGACTGAGGAGAAAACTGAAAGACAGGAGTCTCAGACATCAAAATCAGAGGCTGTTTTTCTCTCTGAATTTCTTGTTTTTCTGCAACTTCTGATGAAATAAACATTTCATACCATTTTATTCATATTGGAAGATAAAGAGAAAAAAATGCAAAGATTTTTCTGATTAAAAAACAAAGCTTCAAGGAAGTTGGTAACTTTTTTATAATTCTTACTAGAAAATACAATTTCAAGTGAGCACTTTTCCTTATTTTGTTGCCAATATTACTTTCTGGTAAATGGTCAACAATGAAAATAAAGGTATTAAAATATCTCCCAAATTATACTTCTAATACCTTAATAGATTATTGATAATAATCTTATAAGTATAATACATGCTTCTTTCCCAAGAAAATTAATACCCAAGACATAGTTGGATTCAGATTTCTGCCCTTTCAGTCCTTGTACAATGTCCATTACTAAAAGGAAAACAGTACACTTGCTTGATCCACAGAGATTAAAACCACAAAATTACCATAGTGGGTGTGAATGAAATTGTTTTTGTGTTTTCATATGTGGCTATAGTAAATACAGAGAAGGAAATGGCAACCCACTCCAGTATTCCTGCTTGAGGAACCCCACGGACAGTATGAAAAAGCAAAAAAATATGACACCAGAAGATGAGCCCCCCTGTTCGAAGGTGTCCAATATGCTACTGGGGAAAAGTGGAGGGAAATTATGAATAGCTCCAGAAAGAATGAAGCATCTGGGCCAAAGCGGAAACAACACTCAGTTCAGGATGTGTCTAGTGGTGAAAGCTAAGTCTGAAGCTGGGAAGAATAATATTGCATAGGAAACTAGAATGTTAGTTCCATGAATCAAGGTAAATTGGACGTGGTCAAGCGGGAGGTGACAAGAGTGAACACTGACATCTTAGGAAGCAGTGAACTAAAATGCATGGGAATAGGCGAATTTAATTCAGATGACCATTATATCTACTACTGTGGGCAAGAATTCCTTAGAAGAAATGGAGTAGCCCTCATAGTCAACAAAAGAGTCTGAAACACCGTACTTAGGTGCAATCTCAGAAACAACAGAATGATCTTGGTTCGTTCCAAGGCAAACCATTCAATATCACAGTAATCCAAGTCTATGCCCCAATGACTGATGCCAAAGAAACTGAAGTTGATTGGTTCTATGGAGACCTATAAGACCTTCTAGAACTAATACCAAACAAGATGTCCTTTTCATCATAGGGGATTGGAATGCAAAAGGAGGAAGTCAAAGAGATACTTGAAAAACAGGCAAGTTTGGTCTTGGAGGAAAAAATGAAGCAGGGCAAAGGCTAACACAGTTTTATCAAGATAACACACTGGTCATACCAAACATCTTTTTCCAAAAACACAAGAGACATGGATATTATCAGATGGTCAATACTGAAACCAGATCGATTATGTTCTTTGCAGCCAAAGATGGAGAAGCTCTGTACAGTCAGTAAAAACAAGACTGGAGCTGACTATAGCTCAGATCGTAAGCTACTTTCAGCAAAATTCAGGCTTAAATTCAAGAAAGTAGGGAAAACCACTAGGCCATTCAGGTACGGCCTAAAACGAACCCTTTATGATAATACAGTGGAGGTGACAAATAGATTCAAGGGATTAGATCTGGGAGACAGAGCGTCTAAAGAACTATGCACAGAGGTTTGTATCATAGTACAGGAGGCAAAAATAAATAGTGGAAAAATATAGAATGGGAAAGACTAGAGATATCTTTTAAAAAAAAATTGGAAATACAAAGGGAACATTTTATCCAAGGATGGGCACAATAAAGGACCAAAATGGTAAGGACCTAAGAGAATTTCCCTGGTAGCTCAGCTGATAAAGAATCCTCCTGCAATGCAGGACTCACCTGTTTGATTCCGGGGTCAGGAAGATCCCCTAGAGAAGGGAATGCCTATCCACTCTACTAATCTGGCCTGGAGAATTTCATGGACAGAGGAGCCAGGCAGGCTACAGTCCATGGGGTAGCAAAGAGTCAGACACAACTGAGTGACTTTCACTTTCACTTTCTAAGAGAAGCAGAAGAGATTAAGAAGTGGCAAGAATATACAGAAGAACTATACAAGAAAAGGTCTTAATGACCAGGATAACCAGGATCGTGTGGTCACTCACCTAGAGCCAGACATCCTGCAGTGTGAAGTCAAGTGGGCCTTAGGAAGCTTTACTATCAACTAAGCTGGTGGAGGTGATGGAATTCCAGCTGAGCTATTTCAAATCCTAAATGATGATGCTGTGGAAGTGGTGCACTCAATATGTCAGCAAATTTGGAAAACTTAGCAGTGGACAAAAGACTGGAAAAGATCAGTTTTCATTCCAATCCCAAATAAGGGCAATGCCAAAGAGTGTTCAAACTAGTGGACAACTGCACTCATTTCACATGCTACCAAGGTTATGTTCAAAATCCTTCAAGCTAGACTTTAGCAGTATGTGAATTGAAAATCTCCAGATGTACAAGCTGGGTTTCAAAGAGGCAGAGGAACCAGAGATCAAATTGCCAACATTCCTTGGATGATGGAGAAAGCAAGGGAGTTCCAGAAAAACATCTACTTCTTCTTCATTGACTATGCTAAAGCCTTTAACTGTGTACATCACAACAAACTGTGGAAAATTCTTAGAGAGATGAGAATACACCTTACCTGTCTCCTGAGAAACCTGTATGAAGATCAAGAAGCATCAGTTACAGTCAGACATGGAACAATTGACTGGTTCAAAATTCAGAAAGGAATGTGACAAGGCTGTATATTGTCACCCTGATGATTTAACTTATATACAGAGTATATCATGCAAAATATTGGGCTGGATGAGTCACAGGCTGGAATCAAGACTGCTGGGAGAAATATCAACCACCTCAGATATGCAGATGATACTACTCTTATGGCAGAAAGTGAAGAGGAACTAACGAGCCTCTTGATAAGGATGAAAGAGGAGAGTGAGAAAGCTGGCTTGAAACTCAATATTCAAAACACTAAGATCATGACATCTAGTCCAATCACTTCAAATAGAAGGGGGAAAAGTGGAAGCAGTGACAGATTTTATTTTCTTGGGCTCCAAAATCACTGTGGATGGTGACTGCAGCCATGAAATTAAAAGACCTTTGCTCCTTAGAAGGAAAGCTATGTCAAACCTAGAGAGCATACTAGAAAGCAAAGACATCATTTTGCTGCAAAAAAGTTCATATAGCCAAAAGTATGGTATTCCCAGTTGTCATATATGGATGTTAGAGCTGGTCCATAAAGAAGGCTGAGTGCCAAAGAATTGATGCCTTCAAACTGCAGTGCTGGAGAAGACTCTTGAGAGTCCCTTGGACTGCAAGGAAATCAAAGCAGTCAACTGTAAAGGAAATCAGTCCTGAATATTCATTGGAAGAACTGTTGTTGAAGCTGAAGCTCCAATACTTTGGCCACCTGAAGCAAAGAGCTGACTCACTGGAAATGACCCTGATGCTTGGAAAGAATGAAGACAAAAGGAGAAGGGGGCAGCAGAGTATAAGATGATTAGATAACATCACTCACTCAATAAACATGAATCTAGGCAAACTCTGGAAGACAGTGGAGGACAGAGGAACCCAGAGTACTGTGGTCTATTGGGTTACAAAGAGTTGGACATGACTTAGCGACTGAACAACAACAACAGTAAGCATTTCCAATGAGGAAAGAAAAAGTGGACAACCAGTTAAGAAATAAAGTCACCAAAGAGGGGGGAAAATGCAGTGTAGAGTGGGAAACAGCAAGGTCGGAGGTGGGAGGGAGGTTTTAGAGAGAGGGGATATATGGCTGATTCACATTGTATGGCAAAAACAATACACCATTGTAAAATATTTATCATCCCAAATATTTTATTTTAAAAAAGAAACAGGGAAAAGTAGTAAATTATAAGGAAGATTGGGAAATATATAAATTCAGAAAACAAAGTAAAAAATACTGAAATAAAAATTTAATGTGGTTTGACCATAAAGATTCTAGTTAACCTTTTTTAAATATAAATTTATTTATATTTAAATAAAATAAAGCGTGTGAAGTACGCTTTCGAGTTCCAAGAGGGAACGAGGGTTTTCTTTGGAAATGCTGCAGCGTAAAAAATACTGAAATAAAAATTTAATGTGATTTGACCATAAAGGTTCTGGTTAACTTTTTATTAAATATAAATTTATTCATTTTAATTGGAGGCTAATTACTTTTCAATATTGTATTGGTTTTGCCATACATCAACATGAATCCACCACGGGTATACACGTGTTCCCCATCCTGAATCCCTCTCCTTCCTCCCTCCCTGTACCATCCCTCTGGGTCGCCTTGGTGCACCAGTCCCAAGCATCCAGTATCATGCATCGAACTTGGACTGGCGATTTATTTCATATATGATATTATACATGTTTCAATGCCATTCTCCCAAATCATCCCACCCTCGCCCTCTCCCAGAGTCCAAAAGACTGTTCTATACATTGGTGTCTCTTTTGCTGTCTCGCATACACGGTCATAATTACCATCTTTCTAAATTCCATATATATGCGTTAGTATACTGTATTGGTGTTTTTCTTTCTGGCTTACTTCACTCTGTTTAATAGGCTTCAGTTTTATCCACCTCATGAGAACTGATTCAAATGTATTCTTTTTAATGGCTGAGTAATATTCCATTGTGTATATGTACCACAGCTTGCTTATCCATTCATCTGCTGATGGACATCTAGGTTGCTTCCATGTCCTGGCTATTATCAACAGTGCTGCAATGAACATTGGGGTACAGGTGTCTCTTTCAATTCTGGTTTCCTCGGTGTGAATGCCCAGCAGTGGAATTGCTGGGTCGTATGGCAGTTCTATTTCCAGTTTCTTAAGGAATCTCCACACTGTTCTCCACCAACAGTGTAAGAGGGTTCCCTTTTCTCCACACCCTCTCCAGCATTGATTGCTTGTATACTTTTGGATTGCAGCCATTCTGACTGGCGTGAAATGGTACCTCATTGTGGTTTTGATTTGCATTTCTCTGATAATCAGTAATGTTGAGCATGTTTTCATGTGTTTGTTAGCCATCTGTATGTCTTCTTTGGAGAAATGTCTGTTTAGTTCTTTGGCCCATTTTTTGATTGGGTCATTTGTTTTTCTGGAATTGAGCTGCAGGAGTTGCTTGTATATTTTTGAGATTAGTTGTTTGTCAGTTGCTTCATTTGCTATTATTTTCTCCCATTCTGAATGCTGTCTTTTCACCTTGCTTATAGTTTCCTTTGTTGTGCAGAAGCTTTTAATTTTAATTAGGTCCCATTTGTTTATTTTTGCTTTTATTTCCAATATTCTGGGAGGTGGGTCATAGAGGATCCTGCTGTGATGAATGTCAGAGAGTGTTTTGCCTATGTTCTCCTCTAGGAGTTTTATAGTTTCTGGTCTTACGTTTAGATCTTTAATCCATTTTGAGTTTATTTTTGTGTATGGTGTTAGAAAGTGTTCTAGGTTCATTCTTTTACAAGTGGTTGACCAGTTTTCCCAGCACCACTTGTTAAAGAGATTGTCTTTTCTCCATTGTATATTCTTGCCTCCTTTGTCAAAGATAAGGTGTCCATACGTGCGTGGATTTATCTCTGGGCTTTCTATTTTGTTCCATTGATCTATATTTCTGTCTTTGTGCTAGTACCATACTGTCTTGATGACTGTGGCTTTGTAGTAGAGCCTCAAGTCAGGCAGGTTGATTCCTCCAGTTCCATTCTTCTTTCTCAAGATTGCTTTGGCTATTCGAGGTTTTTTGTATTTCCACACAAATTGTGAAATTATTTGTTCTAGCTCTGTGAAAAATACCGTTGGTATCTTGATAGGGATTGCATTGTATCTATAGATTGCTTTGGGTACTATACTCATTTTCACCATATTGATTCTTCTGATCCATGAACATGGTATACTTCTCCATCTATTAGTGTCCTCTTTGATTTCTTTCACCAGTGTTTTATAGTTTTCTGTATATAGGTCTGTAGTTTATTTAGGTAGATATATTCCTAAGTATTTTATTATTTTTGTTGCAATGGTGAATGGAATTGTTTCCTTAAATTCCCTTTCTATTTTCTCATTATTAGTGTATAGGCATGCAAGCGATTTCTGCATCTTGATTTTATATCCTGCAAATTTACTATATTCATTGATTAGCTCTAGTAGTTTTCTGGTGGAGTCTTTAGGGTGTTCTTTGTAGAGGATCATGTTATCTGCAAACAGTGAGAGTTTTGCTTCTTATTGTTCAAGCTGGATTCCTTTTGTTTTTTGTTCTACTCTGATTGCTGTGGCCGAAACTTCCAAAACTATGTTGAATAGTAGTGGTGAAACTGGGCACCCTTGTGTTGTTCCCGACTTTAGGAGAAATGCTTTCAATTTTTCACCATTGAGAATAATGTTTGCTGTGGGTTTGTCATATATAGCTTTTATTATGTTGAGGTATGTTCCTTCTATTCCCGCTTTCTGGAGAGTTTTTATCATAAATGGATGTTGAATTTTGTCAAAGGCTTTCTCTGCATCTATTGAGATAATCATATGGCTTTCATTTTCAATTTGTTAATGTGGTGTATTACATTGATTGATTTGCAAATATTGAAGAATCCTTGCATCCCTGGGATAAATCCCACTTGGTCATGGTGTATGATCTTTTTAATGTGTTGTTGGATTATGATTGCTAGAATTTTTTTAAGGATTTTTGCATCTATGTTCATCAGTGCTATTGGCCTGTGAAGTGAAGTGAAGTGAAGTGGCTCAGTCCTGTCTGACTCTTTGCAATCCCATCGACTATAGCCTATCAGGCTCCTCTGTCCATGGGATTTTCCAGGCAATATTACTGGAGTTGATTGCCATTTTCTTCTCCAGGGGATCTTCCCAACCCAGAGATAGAACCTGGTTCTCCCACATTGTAGACAGACGTTTAACCATCTGAGCCACCAGGGGGATATTGGCCTGTAGTTTTCTTTTTTTGTGTGTGGCATCTTTGTGAGGTTTTGGTATTAGGGTGATGGTGGCCTCATAGAATGAGTTTGGAAGTTTACCTTCCTCTGCAATTTTCTGGAAGAGTTTGAGTAGGATAGGTGTTAGCTCTTCTCTAAAGTTTTGGAAAAAATCAGCTGTGAAGCCATCTGGACCTGGGCTTTTGTTTGCTGGAAGATTTCTGATTACAGTTTCAGTTTCCATGCTTGTGATGGGTCTGTTAAGATTTTCTATTTCTTCCTGGTCCAGTTTTGGAAAGTTGTACTTTTCTAAGAATTTGTCCATTTCTTCCACGTTGTCCATTTTATTGGCATATAGTTGCTGATAGTAGTCTCTTATGATCCTTTGTATTTCTGTGTTGTCTGTTGTGATCTCTCCATTTTCATTTCTAATTTTATTGATTTGATTTTTCGCCCTTTGTTTCTTGATGAGTCTGGCTAATGGCTTGTCAATTTTATTTATCCTTTCAAAGAACCAGCTTTTGGCTTTGTTGATTTTTGCTATGATCTGTTTTGTTTCTTTTGCATTTATTTCTGCCCTAATTTTTTAAGATTTCTAGTTAACCCTTATAGCCATGAAGATAAATGAAATAGTAAAGGAAAATTGAGAGTGTGCCAGAAAGAACACTGGGCTGAGTCTCAATAACTAGATTCCAATGACTATTACTAAATATCTGAACTACAAAAGGCAAGCCATTTCATATTCTTTTTAGGTTTAGTTTCCTCATCTATAAAATCAGAGATCAAACTAAAGGATCTTTAATGTTCCTTCTGTCTCTTAGTGAAAGTTCTAAGATAACTGAAACCACTAAAATGCATTAATGCTTGCATTACTGATTTTTTTTTATCTTTTACATTCATGATAGCTTCATTTTTTTAATGGCAATAGAGGAAAGATAATCTATTGTTGACTTCACTACTATTCAATATTGGCATTTAGCAAAGAATATTGATTTACAGGAATCACCAGTAATTGGAAAACTAATGGGAATCTCAGTCTAATACCTATTTTTCTCTCAAAGCCTAGAGTGTAAGACTGGTTTACAATGATATATATATATATATATATATATATATATATACATATATATATATATACATATACATATACATATACATATAGATAGATAGATAGATAGATAGATTTGGTGTAAAGTAAAGCCAGAGGTGGAGAAAAAACAAGAACCAGCAAGTGATTAGAAAAGGGGTATTTATATTTAACATTTCCTTCCTTTCATGTCTCACCATCCATTTAAAAAATGTCCAATATTTCATAGTGACAACTGTAGGAATATTGGACAGATATCTTGAGAGAAGGGAAAGCAAAAGATTTCCAGGTCTCTGACCTAGTTTGTATCTAACAGCAGAGAGCCCTTATTTTAAAAAAGTAATTGTGTATTTTTATCCCTTAAGGTGTTTACTTACTCAAGTTCAAACACATATTTCATTTTCATCCACTTACCTAGAATTGAGTGGCTATTATAGTGTCTGGTACACAGCCAACTTTTGGAAAATATCAGTTAAAAGGAAGAATGGATGGATAGATGGGTAGATGGACAAATTGATCATTATTTCCTTCACTTGGCTTCTTCATTACTCACAAAAGGCAGTGCCATTAGAAATGTTATGAACACACCCAATCTGAACTTTAAGTCTTTATTATTTACAAAGTAAAAGTCCATGTTGATGTATGACAAAACCAATGCAATATTGCAAAGTAATTAGCCTCCAATTAAAATAAATAAATTTATATTAAAAATTAAAAAACAAAGTAAAAACCCTTTAATAAAGAAAATTTAAACATGTAAATAATGGCCAAAGATTGGACAACTCCAAGTTGTGCCATTCATATCATATTTTGTGTAAATGGTGATTCCTGGGAAAATTTAAGGGAATAGTCTGACAAGTTGGGAAATTTTTCTAACAGAAACCCTAAGGGCCATGTCTCTTATTACCCCCATTTTATAAATGAGAAAAGTAAGATTTGAAACATTAAATTATTTCTCAAATTTCACAGGTAGTAATGGTAAACCTTCATTTAAATCTAGACAATGTTTCTCCAGGGCACATACTTACAGCCACCCTGTTGTATATAATTAAGGTATAAGGAAGGAAGCATCATGGTTATTATTATTATCATTAGTATTTTGACTCTAGCACATTCATTCTCTCCACTGAGGAAAGAAAAACAATATAAGCTTTTTTGTTTATACATAGCTATATTGCACTACACTCAAATTTCTCTTAAAAGAAATTTTATCTTTAGCAATTTATTAATCTTCTGGCTTGAGCAGCGACATGGGTAAACTTTCTTATTTGGGGTACCAAAAAGGAAAACTTTTCTCCTTGGCACACCCAGGAGTGTTAAAGCACACTCTAGAGAAGATATAAAGAAAAGTTGCAAGAAAATATTTATAAAAGAACAACTCACAATTATAAAAGGTCCTTTCCAATTCCAGAAGAAAGTTTGCAAAAGCATACAATTAATTATCTGTAATTTAAGTCAATGGAAACAGTAGCCATCTAAGACTTTTTTCATGGTCTTTCTCAATGAATAAATGTCAACCACCAAGTATAAACTCATGGCTAGATCACTTTACACATAAATCTATTATTAATCTACTCATAGAGATAGTTATCCTTTCTTAGATTAACTGGAAGATTTCACAGCAGAAAGAAATCAGATACTAAAGAGATCTATATTCTAGAGTTACACAAAGTTAAGAAATGAAAGATTTTGTCTACAGCTATTTAGACTAAATACTCAAATTGTATCTCTGGCTATTTAGAAGTAATTACTGAATTATCATACATTTTGACATAAAAAGTGGATCTACTTTATAAAACACTTGTTCAAAATATTTGGTAAATACAATGTGTTATTCCAGAGAGTGAGAAGAGTTATAGAATAAAAGAAAAGAGAAAAAGGTAAAACCAACTCCATTTTCCTTCATTTACCTGACTTCTTGAAGTAGAAGATACTTAAGCCAAAAAGGCTTAAGAAGACAGAAATTTGGTGAAGTAATAAGGATGTTAACTACATATTAACACTGGTCAGGCGGTAATTACTAATTCTCCTTATTTTAAGGCTTTATAAAATAGCAGAGGAGAGAAGAGGAAAGAAAATAAGTGGGATCAAAAATACAGGTATGCTGGCCTCCCATCAGTATAGATGTCTTTCAAAAATATTCAGAAATCTTTCTTTGTCTATGCCATATTGGGAACAATTTAACATGGTGCAGATATAGATAAAAATTCCAACCATGTAACAACAATGCAGTTGACAACCTGTATATTATGCAATTATGACTGTCATTTTATTACCGTTATTAATTTATTAGTATAATTGCAATTTTTTCAATGTCATAATGTGATAATAAAGGACTTGTCATTACTAAGTTAACCTCTGAACATCTCTGACCTCAGGGGAGGTATTTGCATGCTTTTAGTCCAAAATGAGCTGTCAGTTACCACAACAACATTTTGATGACTACATTATCTTGTAATTAAATTTCTCAACAAACTTCTGCTTTTGATTGACAAGTAGTTAAGACTATCATTGACCACAGGGCAGTTATTTTATATTTCAAGAATAATTTTCTACATATTTCAATAATAATTTTTATCACTGATGCAGTAAAATAAGGTTTTAAAAATTAAATGTTTTCAATAATATATTTATTAATCTATGTTTGGTTCTGGTAAAAACAAAAAAATATATACTGCTATGTTGATCTGTTGCCTAATCCATTGTATTACAGTGAAAACTTCAAGGAATTTCTATAGTATTCTTTGTTAACACTACAGAAAATATAGAATAATCTCATTACACTTCTCTCTCATGTTCAATTTTCTCCATAACTGAAATAATTGAAACCCACAGATGATGTATACTTGTATATGTTTTATGATCATTATTCCTCTTACCATTCTTGAGTTCAATGTGTTAGTTCAGTATTCTAAGGGCAAGACAGATCACATATAACACAGATACTGCATTCCTTCTACTTTTCCTTGTTAGCCTTCCTTAATATATGTGCCATTAAAGAAATCCATTTCATATTATATCGCTCACAATACTGACATTAACATTTGTATTATTTCAGATTGAAAGACAATTTTTGTTAGGATAAATATTTGCTGCATTTTAATAATTTTTAAATTGTAGGAAACTGAATAAGCAAAAAGCCAGCAAAAATAGAATTGTCATGTATCACACTTTAAGATTACTACAAATTGCATAGTCAGGTATTCAAGAATAAAGCCACTGAGAAGTTAAATTAAGATGAGCCCCTTGGATTTTTTTTATTATTATTATACTAGCTTTGAAAAGTTTTATTTTAAAAACTGGCATATTTATAAAGGAAACTTTTTTAAAAATAAAGATCTGTCATGGTTAAAATATGTTAGAAGTAACATAACCTGAGAAATTCTACTTGTAAAGTGAAATCAAATTAAAACCCAACATTATTAGCACTGAATTAGAGACACCTTTTTTCAATCCCCATGATATTTTTCTTCACAAACTGTAGTTCCTTCAAGTTTCTTCACTAAGTGTTTTATTTGGAATGACTATATACTAAAAAAATATAGAATGAGAATCTCTAAAATGTTTTATATTGTTACTGTCAGCAACCTGTAAATTTTATGGAGAGACTACTTGCATGCAAATACACACACCCTTCTCAAAATGCCAACAAATGAAAGAGGCAAAAAGGGGAGAAACGCTACAAATGGCTTTGATTTTAAGCTGAGCTCTATGTGTATGCACATTACTTGGAAACATTTGCTTCTTCATTTGAATGAGCAATATTACCTTTTTCAAGTTATTGAATAACCTGACTTATCAGAATATAAAACAGATTTGGGGGAGGTATTCACCTTTTCCCCTTACTACAGGCAAAACCTAGCCTAAAGCAACCTTCACAACCCCTAGTAGTCCTGAATATTCCTTAGGTAATCATATCTAAGCATACAAATCTTTGTGACTTACAAAAATAAATTTTATGACCAAATCACATTCAGCAGAGAAGCATCTAATTTGTGCTAAGCACTTTCACAGTCACTGCATAATTAAACACAACCATTATTTTCACATGTCACCGGATATAAAAAAGCCGAAATAGAATGAAAATCTTCATTTATGGTAGGGGAGTGAGGTAAAGAGAGGTGACCTTAATTGCATATAACATAGGAATAATAATAAAACTGCTTCTTATTTACTGTGGAAAGATTGATTAAGGTAACAATTATAAAATGCAACTGGCATTACCTAGTCTCTTTCAAAAAGAATTATACTGCATATTTATGAAAAATGGTTGTATAGCTTACAAAACTAATGTTTAAGGCTACCAAAATATGTGGGTACAAAGTAGGAACTTATTTAAAAAGAAACAAAGATGTTGACAGAGTAAAGAGGAACTTTCCAAACTTGACATACCTCAGAATCTAAAGATACAAATTAAGAAATAATGCAAAGTGGGAATGAACTAAGAGAAAACATTGATGATTACATTTCTTATTAGCCAATGAAGAGGGTGGAGTGGCCTTATCTTTCAACAGCACAGTTACACAGTCACAAAAATTTTAAACTGAATTGTGTTTTTCCTCAAAATGTTATGGAAATTAAGTCTATGGGTTATACATTGAAGGTGCAGAACAAGAAACAAATAAGAAATAGCCAAGCAGCTCCCAGATAAAATAACTTTTGCCATCATGTTACAAGTTGCACCTGAACTTTGAAACCTTTCTCTATGAAAATAACTCAGAGGCACTGGAACAACTGATCAAACTAGATCTTTTCAAAGTTGGAAAAAATCTTTTCAACAGCATTTTGAACAGAGAATTAATGACTTGTGGTTGACTGTTTCACCTGTAAAGGACTTAGCTTGTGGTTCTATTGAGACAATACTACTCCACATGGCTATATTGTCTTTCAACTGAAAAAATCTAAGGAAGCTGCACTCACAGTTTATTTTATTATAAAACTTCATAAAGATGTTAACAAAACCACTTGGTGCTTTGTCTTAGAGGCCACAGTGAAACAGCATCAGAGCAAACAAGAGAACCAAGAGTGTTTCTCTCAAGCTTCTCTTTTAACTACAATGACCGTATTATTCAGATGTGCAGAAAAAATAGGGTTCAAAAAGGAAGTAAATAAAACATACTACATTTTGTAAGACTGTAAATCAATCTCAAACAAAAAGTCTAAGAAGGAAACAGAAATTGGAAGTAGATCGAAAAGGTAAAAACACTAGTAGAAATTATGGAATTATATCATGTCTGATGGCAGCCATTGTTATGAATCACTTCCATCCAATGATACGGCAACACCCTACCACATTCAAACTTCTTTAGGGCTCAGAAGGAAAAATCCATAGGCAAAATTTGCTCAGGAACTGTACTATATCCTCATGTTATAAAATGAATATACAGCAAGTGGAAATTGGTTCATTAATTCAAATGTCTGGTGATTTCAGAATCAGGCAGATGACAATGGGTTTCACTATCAGTCAGTCCTGAGTCACCTGTGGACTGTCTTGTAGTTTTACATCTTATTCTTAAGGTACTTTTATACCCAATTTTTCAAAAATAGTCCTTTCTGATTTATGCCCACTGAATTGATGTAATTATTAGTAGAGGTTCCTGTTTCACCCTCAGAAATCTTGCTGTTTGGAAGATAAATTATATGGCCTCCCTCTTAATATTTCATTGTTGTTGTTCTTTAGTCACTAAGTCATGTCTGGTTTTTGTGACCCTGTGGACTGTAGCCCACCAGACTCCTCTGTCCATGGGATTTTCCAGGCAAGAATACTGGAGTGGGTTGCTAGGGTATCTTCACAATGCAGGGATTTAACTCACATCTCTTGTGTTTCCTGCATTGGCAGGAGGATTCTTTATCACTGAGTCACCAGAGAAGCCCAAAGCCAATATCTCATTGACCATATATAAATAGGTAGAATTATCTACTATGCAAATAGCTTCATTTACTCTTTTATCCAGCTAGTATTCTTCTGACAGCAGTATGAGTAGAGTATGAAACATTTTCTAAGCCAACATAATATGTTGGGACCACTGAGTATTACTACTCACAATTCAGCTACCACCAATTTCACACACTTAGCTCCTGATTTCCTTGCTGTAAAGTAATTAAGAGTCTCATACAATCTGACTAAATTTCAATAAATTATTTTCTCATTACTCTTGTCAGAAAGAGATTTCATTCAGAAGGCTTCTGAAATGGTCTACATAAAATGAAATCACATAACAACAGGACCCCCTATTCCTAGTACAACTAACCTCCTATGATGTGGTTGCTGTATGCCTTACTGCTTAGGAAGCTACTCACAGACCAATACAACTGACTAATTTTTCATGCTAAAAAGCAGAAAGGTACTTCTTATCACTGGGCAGTGATACAGGTTGTATCAAATCATATTGAGAGCCAGATGTGATCTTGGACAGTGAACTTGGTCTCATTTGTCCCTTGGTTTTTGGAAGGAATGTATCTAGAAGGTCAAAGCTATTTTTTTACACTTTAACCCTATAATACCTGAAAGTTGAGCTACTTGTCACTCTATTATAAAGTTATCAGATTGACACCTTGTATTGGTAGAACTGGAGAGTTTTCATTGCCTTAAGTACTCAGATTATAATATGTTTGTGTACATAATTGTATGTATTTCTGTATATTACTCTGAAGCCAGAAAAAGTATATTTGTGAATAGTTGTATTATGGAATGTGTGCACATATGTGCTGCATCCCTGTTTCCAGGTTCACTGTTTTCAACAAGAGACTGCCAGTAACATCTATTTTTTTATCTTCCGTGTGCAGTCTCTACATGTCCCTCACAACCTGAATTCTCAAGAATAATCTTATACAATAAAATTATTAAATGCTGCAAAATGTAATTACACCAGTATATACATAATCAATTACACCAGATCTCTTTATAGTCAACGTGACATATATTTGTAAACCTCAAAATCTGCATTTAAAATCAAAGGGATTTAATTTTTATTCAGCTTACAGGCAAATTGAAAGAAAGCACAACAGAATTCCATGGACAGAGAAGCCTGGTGGGCTACAGCCCATGGGGTCACAAAGAGTTGGACACAACTGAGTAACTAACAAGGAGATTCTAATGTTAAAAAAAAATGAGATTATTCTTCTAATATACATACATGGAAGACACTGTCACTGATTCTTATATTTTATAGGTAAATTTGAACATGGTCTAGTAATAGTAAAGATACGGTGAACCTTCATACACTGTTGGTGGGAGTGTAAATTGGTACAGCCACCATGGAAAATAGTATGGAGGTCCCTCAGAAAACTAAAAAGAATTGCCATATGATCCAGTAATCCCAGGATTGGGCATATATCCAGAGAAAATTGTATTTCCAAAGAGACATACACCTCAATGGTCATTTCAATAACCAAGTTATTCACAATAACCAAGACATGGAAGCAACAAAAATATCCATGACAGAAAAAAGGATAAAGAAGATGTGGTACACACATACAATGTAATGATACTTATCCTAAAAATGAATGAAATTGAGCCATTTTCAGAGATGTAGATGGACCTAGAGATTGTCATACAAAGAGAAGTCAGAAAGAGAAATATCATATACTACCACTTATACGTGAACTCTATAAAAAAAATTAGTACAGATGAATCTATTTCCAAAGCAGAAACAGAGACACAGTCATAGAGAACAAACTTATGGACATCAAGGGGGGAAAGTTGGATAGATTGGGAGATTAGGATTGACGTATATTCACTACTACATATAAAATAGATAACTAATGAGAACCTACTGTATGGCACAGGGAGGAAAAAAGAAGGTAAAATCTGTTTTTAGCACATATAAGTTAACCTTAAAAGTGCATTCCATGCAAACTAGTACAGCCACTATGGAGAACAGTGTGGAGATTCCTTAAAAGACTGGAAATAGAACTGCCATATGACCCAGCAATCCCACTGCTGGGCACACACAGCGAGGAAACCAGAATTGAAAGAGACACGTGTACCCCAATGTTCACCGCAGCTCTGTTGATAATAGCCAGGACATGGAAGCAACCTAGATGTCCATCAGCAGATGAATGGATAAGAAAGCTGTGGTACATATATACAATGGAGTATTACTCAGCCATTAAAAAGAATACATTTGAATCAGTTCTCATGAAGTGGATGAAACTGGAGCCTATTATACAGAGTGAAGTAAGCCAGAAAAAAAAAAACACCAATACAGTATACTAATGCACATATATGGAATTTAGAAAGATGGTAACGACAACCCTGTATGCGAGACAGCAAAAGAGACACAGATGTATAGAACAGTCTTTTGGACTCTGTGAGAGAGGGAGGGGGGAATGATTTTGGAGAATGGCATTAAAACATGTATAATATATAAGAAACGAATTGCCAGTCCAGGTTCAATGCAGGATACAGGATGCTTGGGGCTGGTGCACTGGGATGACCCAGAGGGATGGTACGGGGAGCGAGGTGGGAGAGGGTTTCGGGTTGGGAACACATGTACACCTGTGGCGGATTCATGTTGATGTATGGCAAAAACCAATACAATACTGTAAAGTAAAAAAAATAAATAAATAAAATTTAAAAGTGCATTCCAATATACAGTGGGTACAGACAAATACCTAAACAAATTTTGATTCCACTTATACAAGGTACTTAAAATAGTCAAATTCATAAAGAGAAAGTACATCAGTAGATGTCAGGGGCCATCATGGGGGTGGGGTGGGGAAGGGGAAATGGAGACAATGTTTAATGGGGACTTAATGTTTAAAAGGGACAATGTTTCAGTTTCAGTTTAGTTCAGTCGCTCAGTCGTGTCTGACTTTTTGCAACCCCCATGGACTGCAGCATGCCAGGCCTCCATGCTCATCACCAACTCCCAGAGTTTACTCAAACTCATGTCCATTGATTTGGTGATGCCAGCCATCTCATCCTCTGTCATCCCCTTCTCCTCCTGCCTTCAATCATTCACAGCATCAGGGTCTTTTCAAATGAGTCAGTTCTTTGCATCAGGTGGCCAAAGTATTGGAGTTTCAGCTTCAACATCAGTACTTCCAATGAATATTCAGGACTAATTTCCTTTAGGGCGGACTGGGTGGATCTCCTTGCAGTCCAAGGGACTCTCAAGAGTCTTCTCCAACACCACAGTTCAAAAGCATCAATTCTTCAGCACTCACCTTTCTTTACAGTCCAACTCTCACATCCATACATGACCACTAGAAAAACCATAGCCTTGACTAGATGGAACTTTGTTGCAAAGTAATGTCTCTGCTTTTTAATATACTGTCTAGGTTGGTCATAGCTTTTCTTCCAAGGAGCAAGCATTTTTGAATTTCATGGCTGCAGTCACCATCTGCAGTGATTTTGGAGCCCAAGAAAATAAAATCTGACAAAGTTTCCATTGTTTCCCTATCTATTTGTCATGAAGTGATGCAACTAGTTGCCATGATCTTAATTTTCTGAATGTTGAGCTTTCAGCCAACTTTTTCAGTCTCCTCTTTCACTTTCATCAAGAGGCTTTAGTTCTTCTTCACCTTCTGCCATAAGGGTGGTGTCATCTGCATATCTGAGGTTACTGATATTTCTCCCGGCAACCTTGATTTCAGCTTGTGCTTCTTCCAGCCCAGAGTTTCTCATGATGTACTCTGCATAGAAGTTAAATAAGCAGGGTGACAATATACAGCCTTGATGTACTCCTTTGCTGATTTGTAAAAAGTTTGTTGTTCTATGTCCAGTTCTAACTGTTGCTTCCTGACCTGCATACCGATTTCTCAGGAGGCAGGTCAGGTGGTCCGGTATTGCCATCTCTTTCAGAATTTTTCACAGTTTATTTTGATCCACACAGTCAAAGGCTTTGGCATAGTCAATAAAGCAGAAATAGATGTTTTTTTCTGGAACTCTATTGCTTTTTTGATTATCCAACGGATGTTGGCAATTTGATCTCTGGTTCCTCTGCCTTTTCTAAAACCAGCTTGAACATCTGGAAGTTCACAGTTCACATACTGTTGAAGCCTGGCTTGGAGAATTTTGAGCATTACTTTACTAGTGTGTGAGATGAGTGCAATTGTGCATTAGTTTGAGAATTCTTTGGCATCAGTTTAGCAAAGTGAAAAATCAGGAAACGGATAATGGCAAGAGTTGCACAATAATGTGAACGTAATTAGTACCACTGAACTGTACAGTTAAATATGATTAAAATAGTACATTTTATATTATGTGACTTTCACCACAATAAAAAAATTAAAAATGAAAAAGATTAAATTCTACATATAATTGGCATGCTACATTTGTCACTAATTATATCAGTATGATGTATTAAGGTATTCCACATGATTTTTGCAGTTTTGCTTTCAAAAATTATCTTAAAATTTTATTCTATTCAATATTTTAATTAAATGATTCCAAATTAGTATCAAACTATAATTAAAATTTAAATAATTAAACATGAAATCATTTTTGAAATATCAAAATGGTGATGTGGTATCAACTTTCTATAACAGAAAGTTTACTAAACTACAAGGAAGTTCTAACTTTCCCAATAAAGTTTGTGGTATAAACATTTTGTGGTGTATTACTTTATTATATGTAAACAAGGATGAAAAAAAATCACTGCAATGCATTCTTCTTTATTCTGTCCATTTAGTTCCTTCAAGCCTGACCTGCAGGGATCACATTCTCTAAAGCATGCCCATAGAAATGGGCAAAGTCAAGTGTCTCATTTAGTTTTAACACATCCTTACTGTGTTACCTTCATTTTTTTTTTTTTATTTTATTTTTTTTAAAAAAAATCACATGCTCCCCATCCTGAACCCTCCTCCCTCCCAACCTCCCCATACCATCCCCCTGGGCCTTCCCAGCGCACCAGCCCCAAGCATCCAGCATCGTGCACTGAACCTGGACTGGCATCTCGTTTCATACATGACATTTCACATGTTTCAATGACATTCTCCCAAATCTTCCCACCCTCTCCCACAGAGTCCATAAGACTGTTCTATACATCAGTGTCTCTTTTGCTGTCTCGTACACAGGGTAATCGTTACCATCTTTCTAAATTCCATATACATGCGTTAGTATACTGTATTTATGTTTTTCCTTCTGGCTTACTTCACTCTGTATAATAGGCTCCAGTTTCATCCACCTCATTAGAACTGATTCAAATGTATTCTTTTTAATGGCTGAGTAATACTCCATTGTGTATATGTACCACAGCTTTCTTATCCATTCATCTGCTGATGGACATCTAGGTTGCTTCCATGTCCTGGCTATTATAAACAGTGCTGCGATGAACATTGGGGTACACGTGTCTCTCTCCCTTCTGGTTTCCTCAGTGTGTATGCCCAGCAGTGGGATTGCTGGATCATAAGGCAGTTCTATTTCCAGTTTTTTAAGGAATCTCCACACTGTTCTCCATAGTGGCTGTACTAATTTGCATTCCCACCAACAGTGTAAGAGGGTTCCCTTTTCTCCACACCCTCTCCAGCATTTATTATTTGTAGACTTTTGGATCGCAGCCATTCTGACTGGTGTGAAATGGTATCTCATAGTGGTTTTGATTTGCATTTCTCTGATAAAGAGTGATGTTGAACATCTTTTCAAGTGTTTGTTAGCCATCTGTATGTCTTCTTTGGAGAAATGTCTATTTAGATCTTTGGCCCATTTTTTGATTGGGTCGTTTATTTTTCTGGAGTTGAGCTGTAGGAGTTGCTTGTATATTTTTGAGATTAGTTGTTTGTCGGTTGCTTCATTTGCTATTATTTTCTCCCATTCTGAAGGCTGTCTTTTCACCTTGCTAATAGTTTCCTTTGATGTGCAGAAGCTTTTAAGTTTAATTAGGTCCCATTTGTTTATTTTTGCTTTTATTTCCAATATTCTGGGAGGTGGGTCATAGAGGATCCTGCTGTAATGTATGTCAGAGAGTGTTTTGCCTATGTTCTCCTCTAGGAGTTTTATAGTTTCTGGTCTTATGTTGAGATCTTTAATCCATTTTGAGTTTATTTTTGTATATGGTGTTAGAAAGTGTTCTAGTTTCATTCTTTTACAAGTGGTTGACCAGATTTCCCAGCACCACTTGTTAAAGAGATTGTCTTTAATCCACTGTATATTCTTGCCTCCTTTGTCAAAGATAAGGTGTCCATATGTGCGTGAATTTATCTCTGGGCTTTCTATTTTGTTCCATTGATCTATATTTCTGTCTTTGTGCCAGTACCATACTGTCTTGATAACTGTGGCTTTGTAGTAGAGCCTGAAGTCAGGTAGGTTGATTCCTCCAGTTCCATTTTTCTTTCTCAAGATCGCTTTGGCTATTCGAGGTTTTTTGTATTTCCATACAAATTGTGAAATTATTTGTTCTAGCTCTGTGAAGAATACTGTTGGTAGCTTGATAGGGATTGCATTGAATCTATAAATTGCTTTGGGTAGTATACTCATTTTCACTATATTGATTCTTCCAATCCATGAACATGGTATATTTCTCCATCTATTAGTGTCCTCTTTGATTTCTTTCACCAGTGTTTTATAGTTTTCTATATATAGGTCTTTAGTTTCTTTAGGTAGATATATTCCTAAGTATTTTATTCTCTTCGTTGCAATGGTGAATGGAATTGTTTCCTTAATTTCTCTTTCTATTTTCTCATTATTAGTGTATAGGAATGCAAGCGATTTCTGTGTGTTGATTTTATATCCTGCAACTTTACTATAATCATTGATTAGTTCTAGTAATTTTCTGGTGGAGTCTTTAGGGTTTTCTATGTAGAGGATCATGTCATCTGCAAATAGTGAGAGTTTTACTTCTTCTTTTCCAATTTGGATTCCTTTTATTTCTTTTTCTGCTCTGATTGCTGTAGCCAAAACTTCCAAAACTATGTTGAATAGTAATGGTGAAAGTGGGCACCCTTGTTTTGTTCCTGACTTTAGAGGAAATGCTTTCAATTTTTCACCATTGAGGATAATGTTTGCTGTGGGTTTGTCATATATAGCTTTTATTATGTTGAGGTATGTTCCTTCTATTCCTGCTTTCTGGAGAGTTTTTATCATAAATGGGTGTTGAATTTTGTCAAAGGCTTTCTCTGCATCTATTGAGATAATCATATGGTTTTTGTTTTTCAATTTGTTAATGTGGTGTATTACATTGATTGATTTGCGGATATTGAAGAATCCTTGCATCCCTGGGATAAAGCCCACTTGGTCATGGTGTATGATCTTTTTAATGTGTTGTTGGATTCTGATTGCTAGAATTTTGTTTAGGATTTTTGCATCTATGTTCATCAGTGATATTGGCCTATAGTTTTCTTTTTTTGTGGCATCTTTGTCAGGTTTTGGTATTAGGGTGATGGTGGCCTCATAGAATGAGTTTGGAAGTTTACCTTCCTCTGCAATTTTCTGGAAGAGTTTGAGCAGGATAGGTGTTAGCTCTTCTCTAAATTTTTGGTAGAATTCAGCTGTGAAGCCGTCTGGACCTGGGCTTTTGTTTGCTGGAAGATTTTTGATTACAGTTTCAATTTCCATGCTTGTGATGGGTCTGTTAAGGTTTTCTATTTCTTCCTGGTCGAGTTTTGGAAAGTTGTACTTTTCTAAGAATTTGTCCATTTCTTCCTCGTTGTCCATTTTATTGGCATATAATTGTTGATAATAGTCTCTTATGATCCTTTGTATTTCTATATTGTCTGTTGTGATCTCTCCACTGTCATTTCTAATTTTATTGATTTGATTTTTCTCCCTTTGTTTCTTGATGAGTCTGGCTAATGGTTTGTCAATTTTATTTATCCTTTCAAAGAACCAGCTTTTGGCTTTGTTGATTTTTGCTATGGTCTCTTTTGTTTCTTTTGCATTTATTTCTGCTCTAATTTTTAAGATTTCTTTCCTTCTACTAACCCTGGGGTTCTTCATTTCTTCCTTTTCTAGTTGTTTGAGGTGTAGAGTTAGGTTATTTATTTGACTTTTTTCTTGTTTCTTGAGGTGTGCCTGTATTGCTATGAACTTTCCCCTTAGGACTGCTTTTACTGTGTCCCACAGGTTTTGGGTTGTTGTGTTTTCATTTTCATTCGTTTCTATGCAAATTTTGATTTCTTTTTTGATTTCTTCTGTGATTTGTTGGTTATTCAGCAGCGTGTTGTTCAGCCTCCATATGTTGGAATTTTTAATAGTTTTTCTCCTGTAATTGAGATCTAATCTTACTGCATTGTGGTCAGAAAAGATGCTTGGAATGATTTCTATTTTTTTGAATTTACCAAGGCTAGCTTTATGGCCCAGGATGTGATCTATCCTGGAGAAGGTTCCATGTGCGCTTGAGATAAAGGTGAAATTCATTGTTTTGGGATGAAATGTCCTATAGATATCAATTAGGTCTAACTGGTCTATTGTATCATTTAAAGTTTGTGTTTCCTTGTTAATTTTCTGTTTAGTTGATCTATCCATAGGTGTGAGTGGGGTATTAAAGTCTCCCACTATTATTGTGTTACTGTTAATTTCTCCTTTCATACTTGTTAGCATTTGTCTTACATACTGCGGTGCTCCCGTGTTGGGTGCATATATATTTATAATTGTTATATCTTCTTCTTGGATTGATCCTTTGATCATTATGTAGTGACCTTCTTTGTCTCTTTTCACAGCCTTTGTTTTAAAGTCTATTTTATCTGATATGAGTATTGCTACTCCTGCTTTCTTTTGGTCCCTATTTGCATGGAAAATCTTTTTCCAGCCCTTCACTTTCAGTCTGTATGTGTCCCCTGTTTTGAGGTGGGTCTCCTGTAGACAACATATGTAGGGGTCTTGTTTTTGTATCCATTCAGCCAGTCTTTGTCTTTTGGTTGGGGCATTCAACCCATTTACGTTTAAGGTAATTACTGATAAGTATGATCCCGTTGCCATTTACTTTATTGTTTGGGGTTCGAATTTATACACCATTTTTGTGTTTCCTGTCTAGAGAATATCCTTTAGTATTTGTTGTAGAGCTGGTTTGGTGGTGCAGAATTCTCTCAGCTTTTGCTTATCTGAGAAGCTTTTGATTTCTCCTTCATACTTGAATGAAATCCTTGCTGGGTACAATAATCTGGGCTGTAGGTTATTTTCTTTCATCATTTTAAGTATGTCTTGCCATTCCCTCCTGGCTTGAAGAGTTTCTATTGAAAGATCAGCTGTTATCCTTATGGGAATTCCCTTGTGTGTTATTTGTTGTTTTTCCCTTGCTGCTTTTAATATTTGTTCTTTGTGTTTGATCTTTGTTAATTTGAGTAATATGTGTCTTGGGGTGTTTCGCCTTGGGTTTACCCTGTTTGGGATTCTCTGGGTTTCTTGGACTTGGGTGATTATTTCCTTCCCCAGTTTAGGGAAGTTTTCAACTATTATCTCCTCAAGTATTTTCTCATGGTCTTTCTTTTTGTCTTCTTCTTCTGGAACCCCTATGATTCGAATGTTGTAGCATTTAATATTGTCCTGGAGGTCTCTGAGATTGTCCTCATTTCTTTTAATTCGTTTTTCTTTTATTCTCTCTGATTCATTTATTTCTACCATTCTATCTTCTAATTCACTAATCCTATCTTCTGCCTCTGTTATTCTACTATTTGTTGCCTCCAGAGTGTTTTTAATTTCATTTATTGCATTATTCATTGTATATTGACTCTTTTTTATTTCTTCTAGGTCCTTGTTAAACCTTTCTTGCATCTTCTCAATCCTTGTCTCCAAGCTATTTATCTGTGATTCCATTTTAATTTCTAGATTTTGGATCAATTTCACTATCATTATTCGGAATTCTTTATCAGGTAGATTCCCTATCTCTTCCTCTTTTGTTTGGTTTGGTGGGCATTTATCCTGTTCCTTTATCTGCTGGCTATTCCTCTGTCTCTTCATCTTGTTTAAATTGCTGAGTATGGGGTGTCCTTTCTGTATTCTGGCAGTTTGTGGAGTTCTCTTTATTGTGGCTATTCCTCACTGTGTGTGGGTTTGTACAGGTGGCTTGTCAAGGTTTCCTGGTTAGGGAAGCTTGTGTCAGTGTTCTGATGGGTGGAACTGTATTTCTTCTCTTTGTTCAGTCGCGCTGTGGGGAGGGAGGGAGGGATGCTGCAAGCAAATAACACGGGCGTGCGCTCGCAGTGCCTCAGCCACACTGGGTCTGCCCCCACTCACTGCGCGTGTAGCCTCCCTGCCCACACTGCTCGGGCTCTAGGTTGTTCCGCCGGGAACAATCCGAGGCTGGCCCTGGGTTGCATGTACCTCCCAGGTCCAAGCCGCTCAGGTTCAGGCACTCGGATAGTCCTCAGAGGCGCAGACTCAGTTGGGCCTGAGTATTGTGCTCTTCCCAGGTCCGAGCAGCTCAAGTGATGAGGTGTTTGGCGAGCGCCAATGCTGCGACTTATCGCCTCCCCGCCACTCGGTTATCTGGGCGCAAAACCGGCGCACCTTCTTAGGCAGATGTTAACCGTCCAGACCCCCAAGAAGTTTTAGTTAGCAAAGAAGCCTGCTTACAGTTTTATAGATAATGTCTCTCTGGGGCTGCGATTGCCCCCTTCCGGCTCTGGCTGCCTATCACCGGAGGGGGAAGGTCTGCAGCCGGCTATCTCTGTTCAATTCTTTGTTCCGTGCGCGGGCCTGGCAGTCTTAGGTTGGGGCTGGCTTTTCGCGTAGTAGATATCCCACAGTCTGGTTTGTTAGCCCAAATTATTTCGCTCAGATAGTGCTCAGGGTATTCAGGCCAGATTCTTACTCTAAGCGATGCAGCCCGCGCTGCGCCTCCCTGCCCAGCCCCCGCTTGTTAATGGTGCCTGCAGGCGTCTGCGCTGCTTCTCCACTGGGGGAGTTACTGTAGGACTCGCAATCTTCGAGTTTTAATTGTTTATTTATTTTTTCTTCCTGTTATGTTGCCCTCTGTGCTTCCAAAGCTCGGCACAGATTCGGCAGTGAGAAGGTTTCCTGGTGTTTGGAAACTTCTCTCTTTTTAAGACTCCCTTCCCGGGACGGAGCTCCGTCCCTCCCTCTTTTGTCTCTTTTTTTGTCTTTTATATTTTTTCCTACCTCCTTTCGAAGAGTTGGATTGCTTTTCTGGGTGCCTGATGTCCTCTGCCGGCATTCAGAAGTTGTTTTGTGGAATTTACTCGACGTTTAAATGCTCTTTTGATGAATTTGTGGGGGAGAAAGTGTTCTCCCTGTCCTACTCCTCCGCCATCTTGGCTCCTCCCCCCACTGTGTTACCTTCAATACTCTGTGCTACATGATAACCTTAAGCCTCAAATTAATTGTATATTCATTGAAGATGATTTCTATATTTATCCTCTTTTGTGATGCCCTTTGCTTTTATTGATTCTTCTGCCCAACACCTCCAGTCTTTTAAATACTATATGCCTCCAATATTTACATAAATTAAAATGTTAACATGATTGAGAATTTAAAGTGTCAGCTCACTATAAATCCATCTTAAGACATGTTACATCTCAGGTTTGTCAAAGAAATGGTGCCACTACATCTTTTTTTGGCTAGTACATTCAGCCTGACTGGTCAGTTTTACAATCGTTTCCATAACGTTTTGGAACTGGGCCTCAATTGAAATTGCTTCTCATCTTGTTCAAAATTACATCAGTTGAAAGACACAATACATTGGGCTGCTTCCCAGTATAGTGTAGGTTTCCTCCATTTAGAAAAGTGCAGTGATTCATCAGTAATTTAACCTATAGACATTTGAAGCTTGGAGAGTACCTCTATGGGGCTGTTGACCTTCAGCAACTGAAAGAACTGGAGCTCCAGCCTCAGTCAATAAATATTTATCTTTCTGTCGGGACTATTACAACTGTGCAAGTAATGCTGACTTTGAAACTTCTAGTGCAGGATTCACACAAATAAAGTTCCCTAAAGAAAAATATAAAAATACCAAAATAGGATGCCTAGATCTAAAATGCACATTCCGTTAAGAGATAAAAATTAAGTATTCTAAACATTAAAATCAACTATGAAAGCAATAAGCATATTATTTTTTATGACCTACCAAGTTTCTCTTAAATATGAATCTGGGTATAACCCTATTAAACCAGAATCAGAGAATTTGGAAATGCTAAATATTTCTGATTTTCCCAAAGGTTACTGATATCAAGAGCTTGGCTTGTTTTCAGGAGAACTAATTCTATTTCCCACAGTATCCTAACAATATAGTTCTCTAAAAAAATCATCACTCTGATTGCTTAACTTTATATAAAATCAAGCTTTTGTTTTTAATCACAAGAAAATCTAAATGGTGATATGCTGAAACTTTTGTTAGCAATTTTCTGTGTTATCTAATGGAATATTTGTCTTGAAGGAGACTTTTCCCCCTTATAAACCATAGTCTGTATTGTCAGTAGGTACCAAATGGGAATATGTGTATTCTTTTAGGAAACTGACTTAGTATATAAAAATTTAAGTGTGTTAAATAGAGGTCAAAAGAGTAAATTAAAATTGACTAAGTATATTAGAACTGAGTTGTAACTAACAACCAGTAAGTAATAGAAATCTTAGAAGAGTTTGCTGGGCATTCTACTCAAATAAAGTAGGAGATTTTAGAAAAAACAAAAAACATAAATACCTATTCTTTCATAAACAAATAGAAAAGTAATGTATAGGGCTACTTAAAAGTAAAAGTGAAGTAATAAGACCTTTTGAAAGACAGACATAGCTATATATTATTGGTAAAAACATATAACTTATTTTCCTACAATTTTGTTTTCCTAAAATACATATACAGATAACTGCTGCTAAGTCGCTTCAGTCATGTCCGACTCTGTGTGACCCCATGGACTGCAGCCTACCAGGCTCCTCCGTCCATGGTATTGTCCAGGCAAGAGTACTGGAGTGGGTTGCCATTGCCTTCTCCTGTATACAGATAACTGGAGCAGTATAAACAGGTCTATGAGTGTTAAGAGAGACCTGACTATATAGTTTTTTTAAAACCTCTCTATTATCAAATAATTGGTTTCCCTTTTGAGTGGCATGAGGTCATTTGAACATCCCCTCTTTGGATGTCTTCATTGTTACAGAGAGAAACAACCACTTGGAGTTGGGGAGAAACTCCTTTACGGTCCTTTTAGCATTAAAATTCTTTAGTCCTTTCCCCACCCCAGAAAAAAAAATGTTTGCAACAGATACAAAACCAAGAGAGTGACAGATTTGCTGATATATTGATAAAAGCTATATTATCCTACTGAGAGTCTGGTGGTATTTACAATGTTAGGGAAAAGTTTTGTTCATTCAAAAAAAAGGTTTTCAACTAATCTTATATGAAATAATCAAGTAAATCTTTGCAGGGACTTTTCTCTAATGTACACTACCTCACTTGAGTTGACTTCTGAATTGATTCATACAATTCAACTCAACAAAAATCTAAATCTAGTTGCTATTCAAAGGTATTATGCCAGTTTTACTCTGTATCAGAAATGCAGATCACTCCAATTCTTTAATTAAGCATCCAATCTCTCTCAATCCAAATTATCTTAGCAGTGCTCACATAAGGTGGTTTCTCTCTCTCTATCTCTCTTTGTTTATTGTTTTATCTGTATACTCTAGCTACTTTCAGAGAGTGACCTCTACAATAAATTTAACTTTCTTATCATTTATTCTTAAATTCTCCTTTAATCCAAGTTAAATTTGATCATTTTTTACTTTCCCCCCCATTTTCCCCAAAATTCTCTCTTCAATTAAAATAATGTATTTAACATCCTAGGTATTATTTTAAGAAGGATAATTCAAAACACACCAAGCTTTATAAAGCTATTTTAACAAAAGCATGATAAAATTTGATACATTAAAATTCATTGGTTCTGGGGAATATAATGAAAAGTGTAACCAATACCTCTATTATACTCAAAATCCCCTACATTTTAGAATGTACTTTTCTTTCTGCTTATAACATTGCCAAATTCAATTGTACACTCATACTGTATTCCTTACTTTCTTCTGCCTACCAATTCCTACTCATCTCTCAGAGATCAGCTTCTATGCAATTCCCATCAATTATAAGTCCATTGAACAAACATATATTGATGTTCTATTATGTGATAGGCACTGGTGATGGTGGTGGTTTAGTCGCTAAGTCATGTCCAACTCTTGCAACTGCATGGACTGTTGCCTGCCAGGCTCCTCTGTCCATGGGATTGCCCAGGCAATAATACTGGAGTGGGTTGCCATTTCCTTCTCCAAATAATCTTCCTGAACCAGGGATTGAATGCATGTCTCCTGCACTGCAAGAGGTCTTCTGCACTGCAGGCAGATTCTGTACTGACCGAGAGACCAAGGAAGCCCAGACATCTGTCTAAATATTTATTTGATTTATCTTGATGCTTTAAAAACAAAGCAGAGCTATCTCCCTCTTTGGGGAACCTATAAGCACACAAAAAAGGATATATGTATTCACTCACATGTTAAAAGTGAAACAGATGAAATCTGCACAGTCAAATCAAATGGAAAACTATACTTCAAATACTGTTGAGTCTACACCTTATCTTCCTATCATCGAAATGTAATGATGAATTTGACAAGAGTGATAATCAATAAGTTAGAAGAAAACTTGCTAAAATATGTGCAAGTGTAAACAGTGAAAATATTTTTACATTCTCATGTTTTGAAGCATCAGAATAAATTGACTACTGAGGAAATAACCTTATAAGTTTACAGAAAAAATTGACCTGAAACTAATTCAATTTGTAACTAACCATGTCTTGTAATCCAAATGAGTTTTACAGGTTCTGGCAAAGTGCATGTGATTCATAACTCTTCCATATAGAGTGAGGTATTCACAAGCGTTGCTGTTGTTCACTCACTAAGTCACGTCAGACTCTTTGCAGTCCCACTGACTACAGCAAGTCAGGCTTCGCTATCCTTCACAATCTCCCAAAGTTTGCTCAAACTGATGTCTATCTCATCCTCTGTCATCCCTTTCTCCTCCTGCCTTCTATCTTCCTCAGCATCAAGGTCTTTTCCAATGAGTCGGCTCTTTGCATCATATGGTCAAAGTACCAGAGTTTCAGCTTCAGCATCAATCCTTCCAATGAATATTCAGGGATGATTTCCTTTAGGATTGACTGGTTTGATCTCCTTGCTATCCAAGGGATTCTTAAGAGTCTTTATACCACCACAATTCAAAGCCATCAATTATCTGACACTCAACCTTCTTTATGGTCCAACTCTCACATCCATACATGACTACTGGAAAAACCATAGCTTTGATTAGACAGACCTTTGTCAGCAAAGTGATATCTTTGTTTTTCAATATGCTGTCTAGATTTGTCTTAGCTTTCCTTCCAAGGAGCAAGCGTCTTTTAATTTCATGGCTATAGTCACCGTCTGCAGTGATTTTGGAGCCCAAGAAAACAAAATCTATCACTGCTTCCATTTTTTCCCTATCTATTTGCCATGATCTTAGTCTTTTGAATGCGGAGGTTTAAGCCAACCTTTTCACTCTCCTCTTTCACCCTCATCAAGAGACTGTTAATTCCTCTCCACTTTCTGCCATTAGAGTGTTTTCATCTACACATCTGAGGTTGTTGATATTTCTCCCAGAACTCTTGATACCAGTTTGTGATTCATCCAGCCCAGCATTTCACATGATATATTCTTCATATAAGTTAAATGAACAGGATGACAGTGTACAGAGTTGACATACTCCTTTCCCAATTTTGAACCAGTCATTTATTCCATGTCTGGTTCTAACTGCTGCTTCTTAACCTGCACACAGCTTTCTCAGGAGACAGGTAAGGTGGTCTGTTGTTTCACTTCAACCATTTTTCACAGTGAATATATGCAGAAATTAATTTAATAATCATTGTCTCATTTTCCCTTCAACTTGCTCCATTCTTTTTCTTTCTCAAAAAGAAATCTGTTTTGTTTCTTTTCTGTATTCAACACCATTGTAGAAATAAGGGCTTTACTATCCAAAGTGATATTTTGTAACAAAATCTAAGAAACAAATATTTAGATAAAGAATCAGGAGCATTAAGTTCCAATATTAGCCTTCAAGCTCTACAAGTCATTCGACTTTGTTTTAACCAAAATACACTCATTTGAAAACATGAATTCCTACAACCTGCATGCATCCCCACCCCCAAGCCAATTTTATCCAATTGAAGAATTTTCTGAATATAAATTAGAAAAGATATGTGAGGGTTCATTAATTTTAAGAAAAAATATAATTGAAAGATGAATTTCATCCTAAGTTGTTTTCTACTTAGATAAGTGAGTAGAGAATCAATACCTATTCACTTATCTGAAAGCTTTATATTTAGAAAAAATTGTCCCATTAGCTTAAAAATTTAAAATCTAATAGACAATAATAATGTGTATGTATATATATATATATATATATATATATATATATATATATACACTTCCCAGGTAGCTCAGCTGGTAAAGAATTCACCTGCAATGCAGGAGACCCCAGTTTCATTCCTGGGTTGGGACGTTCCCCTGGAGAATCGATCAGCTACCCACTCCAGTATTCTTGCACTTCCCTGGTGGATCAGATGGTAAAGAATCTGCCTGAAATGTGGGAGATCTGGGTTCAATCCTGTGTTGGGAAGATCCCCTGGAGGAGGGCATGGCAATCCACTCCGGCATTCTTGCCTAGAGAATCCCATGGACAGAGGAGCCTGGCGGACTACAGTCCCTGGAGCTGTAAAGAGTCAGATACTTGCACAGCACAGCACAGCACAGCACATACATATATAAAACCAAACAGCAAAGCCTTAAAGGTCTGAGAGTAATCTTTAACACAAAATGACAAATCTCAGAGAACCCTATTAGAAAGCAATGATTAAGTTCTACAATTTTAGTCCATTCTACTGTACAGTTAAGCAGATTGATTTCTAACATTTCATCTCTACATAAATTTCGTCCCATTATAATATACTTTTTAGATTTTATTTTATTTTTTTTAAATTTTATTTTATTTTTAAACTTTACAATATTGTATTAGTTTTGCCAAATATCGAAATGAATCCGCCACAGGTATACCCGTGTTTCCCATCCTGAACCCTTCTCCCTCCTCCCTCCCCTACCCTCCCTTTGGGTCCTCCCAGTGTACCAGGCCCAAGCATCCAGTACCGTGTATCAAACCTGGACTGGCGACTCGTTTCATACATGATAATATACATGTTTCAATGCTATTCTCCCAAATCTCCCCACCCTCTCCCTCCCCCACAGAGTCCATAAGACTGATCTATACATCGGTGTCTCTTTTGAAGTCTCGTACACAGGGTTATTGTTACCATCTTTCTAAATTCCATATATATGCGTTAGTATACTGTATTGGTGTTTTTCTTTCTGGCTTACTTCACTCTGTATAATAGGTTCCGGTTTCATCCATCTCATTAGAACTGATTCAAATGTATTCTTTTTAATGGCTGAGTAATACTCCATTGTGTATATGTACCATGGCTTTCTTATCCATTCATCTGCTGATGGGCATCTAGGTTGCTTCCATGTCCTGGCTATTATAAACAGTGCTGCAATGAACATTGGGGTACACGTGTCTCTTTCCCTTCTGGTTTCCTCAGTGTGTATGCCCAGCAGTGGGATTGCTGGATCATAAGGCAGTTCTATTTCCAGTTTTTTAAGGAATCTCCACACTGTTCTCCA
Organism: Bos grunniens; assembly: GCF_055505025.1. Taxonomy (NCBI): domain Eukaryota; kingdom Metazoa; phylum Chordata; class Mammalia; order Artiodactyla; family Bovidae; genus Bos; species Bos grunniens. The sequence goes on along the minus strand of NC_141194.1, from coordinate 77,307,710 downwards.
TAGTGGCTGTACTAGTTTGCATTCCCACCAACAGTGTAAGAGAGTTCCCTTTTCTCCACACCCTCTCCAGCATTTATTGCTTGTAGACTTTTGGATCGCAGCCATTCTGATGTATCCACCTGCAATGCAGGAGACATGGGTTCAGTCCTGGATTAGGAAGATCCCCTGGAGGAGGGCATGGCAACCCACTCCAATATTCTTGCCTGGAGAATTCCATGGCCAGAGTAGCCTGGCAGGCTACAGTCCATGGGATCACAAAGAGTCAGACACAACTGAAGTGACTGAGCACAGGCATATTGATAAAAGAACGTATCAGGTTCTATGGATTGGCATTTATAAAGGTAATTCATCCAGTGAACTGCTGAGCTCTTTATATAGGGCAGAAATGTTTTCTTCTTGACCTTACAGGAGACCACCATATTCTCTCAACTGGGAAATTTGATTATCTGTATTATCAGAGCTTACTTTTTTTTTTTAAATAGGCAGACTACTGTCTGAATCACTAAAATACAAAGCAGTGGATTGTCCCATTGTGTGGTATGTAGGGTTTGGCTGCTATAGTTTCAAGTCAAATCTGGTGAGAAGCCAAAGTCCAAATAATACTTCATTTCTCTAAATACAGCAGTAACAGAGCACATGACACAAACCTATAGGACAGCCTAACCTGAACTGTGGTGTTGGAAAAGACTCTTGAGAGTTCCTTGGAGTGCAAGGAGATCCAACCAGTCCATCCTAAAGGAAATCAGTCCTGAATATTCACTGGACGGACTGATACTGAAGCTGAAACTGCAATACTTTGGCCACCTGATTCGAAGAACTGACGCATTGGAAAAGACCCTGATGCTGGGAAAGACTGAAGGCAGGAAGAGAAGGGGAAGACAGAGGATGAGATGGTTGGATGGCATCACCGACTCTACGGACATGAGTTTGAGTAAGCTCCAGGAGTTGGTGATGTATAGGGAAGCCTAGCATGCTGCAGTCCATGGGGTTGTAAAGAGTTAGACACGAATGAGCAACTGAACTGAACTGAAACCACAACTTTGACTTCCATCCTAGATAAAGCATCGGTATTAATTTTGAGGAATCATCATTGTTTTGTTTTGTAAACTTATTCTTAAAGATTATATGTATAGCAAAACCAATACAATATTTTAAAGTAAAAAAAAAAACAATAATAAATAAATGATAAATGGTTAAAAAATAAAATGAAATCAGGGAATAAAAAAATATATATCTACTATTACTGTATATCTGGCTCAGATAGCTTTGAGTAACAAGGTAAATTTGCACCTAGTAATAACAGTCACTAAGGAGTATTACTTATCACTAGTATATTATGAGGTCCTCAATTAAGCTTCACTTTTTACTTGCCATGTGAAAGGGGTCAAATTGTGAAAATTTTCAAATTGTGAAAGGTATCAAAAGTGTGAAAGGGTAAAATAATTTAACTTGCACACTAGCTTTTCTCAAGCAAGTTAATAAATTTGAGATTATTGTATTTCCATTACATGAATAAAGCAATAAAATCTATTATGACATTTCCACACATGATTAAATGAACTTAACCTAGCTCATTTCATTCACAGAGCTGAAATCCTTAGTTTCCTTGAAAAAAGTTTTCTTATGTTTTCTAGTCATCTTTTTTCCCTGCCAATTGTTCTCATCTACTACTATTTCCCCAAGTACATTTTGGCTGAGAAATCAAACTGGTAACTTTATGGGAGTTCCCCTGTATGTTATATGGTGCTTTTTCCTTGTTGCTTTTAAGATTTTTTTGTTGTTGTTGTTTTTAATTTTTGTCAGTTTGATTACTACATGTCTCGGCTTGTTCCTCTTTGGGTTTACCCTGCCTGGAACTCTGTACTTCCTGGAATAGAATGACTGTTTCCTTTCCTGTGTTAGGGACGTTTTCAATTATTATCTCTTCAAATATTTTCTCCTTCTGAATGACTTCAATTGTTTTGGTGTCAGAATTTAACTTGGCAAACTGTGGTCTGTGACATGAATGTAATAAGCACTTGTTTTACCTATATTAGCCATGAAGACAATATATGGCTAAATTTAGGTCTATAATGAATTGAACTATAATATTTAGTTCCAAAAAATGGAGGAAGATGCTTAACATTCTAAGCCAGGAATGGTTTTAAAACATCAATACAATGAATATGAACAATCTATATTTGGCACATTACTGTAAGGACTTTCTCATAGCACTAATAGTATAAGAATTGCAGAACATAGTGGTTGAAAGTGATCTTAAAACCATTGATGCTGACCACATTTTACAAATGAGGTAAATGAGGCCTAAAATGACTAAATGAATGAACTAATGATACACAGGAAGAACTGACATGAAAAAACATGAAATAAACTTTGAGCAGGCATTCAATCATTAGTCTCCACTTCACATTGTTCAGTCACTCATTCATGTCCAGCTCTTTCCGACCCCATGGACTGCAGCATTCCAGGCTTCCCTGTCCTTCACCATCTCCCAGAGCATGCTAAAACTCATGTCCACTGTGTCAGTGATGCCATCCAACCATCTCATCCTCTGTCATCCCCTTCTTCTTCTGCCTTCAATCTTTTCCAGCATCTGGGTCTTTTCTAGGCTATTCGCATCAGATAGCCACAGTATTGGAGCTTCGGTTTCAGCATCAGTCCTTCCAATGAACATTAAGGGTTGATTTTCTTTAGGATTGACTGGTTTGTACTCCTTGCTGTCCAAGGCACTCTCAAGCGTATTCTCCAACACCATAGTTCAAAAGCATCAATTCTTCAGCATTCAACCTTCTCTCTCCAACTCTCTCCAACTTCTCCCCAACTCACATCCATACATGACTACTGGAAAAAACATAGTTTTGACTATATGTACCTTTGTTGGCAAAGTAATGTCTCTACTTTTTAATACATTCTAGGTCTGTCATAACTATTCTTGCAAAGAGGAAGCATTTTTAATTTCGTGGTTTCAGTCACCATCTGCAGTGATTTTGCAGCCCAAGAAAATAAAGTCTCTCACTGTTTCCATTGTTTCCCCATCGATTTGCTATGCAGTGATGGGACTAGCTGCCATGATCTTCATTTTTTAAATGCTGAGTTTATGACAGCTTTTTCACTCTCCTCGTTCACCTTCATCAAGAGGTGTTTTAGTTCCCCTTTGCTTTCTGCTATAAGGGTGGTGTCATCTGTATATCTGAGCTTATTGATATTTCTCCCAGAAATCTTGATTAAAGCTTGTGCTTCATCCAGCCTAGCATTTCACATGATGTACTCTGTATATAAGTTAACAGGGTGACAGTATACAGCCTGCCTTGATGTACTCCTTTCCCAATTTGGAACCAGTCCATTGTTCTACATCTGGTTCTAACTATTGCTTCTTGATCTGTACACAGGTTTTGCAGAAGGCAGGTAAAGTGATCTGGTATTCCCATATCTTGAAGAATTTTCCACAGTTTGTTGTAATGTACACAGTCAAAGCCTTTGGTATAGTCAACAAAGTAGAAGTAGATGTTTTTTTCTGGAACTCTTTTGCTTTTTTGATGATCCAGTGGATGTTGGCAATTTGATCTCTGGTTCCTCTGCCTTTTCTAAATCCAGCCTGAACATCTGGAAGTTCTTAGTTAACCTAATTTTGAAGCTTTGCTTGGAGAATTTTCAGCATTACTTTGCTAGCAGGTGAGATGTGTACAATTGTGCAGTAGTTTGAACATTCTTTGGCATTTCCCTTCTTTAGGATTGGAATGAAAACTGACCTTTACCAGTCCTGTGGCCACTGCTGAGTTTTCCAAATTTGCTGGCATACTGAGTGCAGCACTTTCACAGCATCATCTTTTAGGATATGAAATAGCTCCACTGGAATTCCATCACCTCCACTAGCTTTGTTCATAGTGATGCTTCTTAAGGCTTCCTATGTACTTCAGGCAATGATTTTCAAGAAATAAATATAATATTTTAAAGAATCAATAACTTTTGAAATTTTCAGATATTCCCATGTCAAACAGTCAAGACAGTCTTCAGATGCTTATATTTAAATAAATAGATTGTTACCTTCACGGACCTTCATATGAACATGCACTTCAACAGTATAGGAATTTCTAGTGAAATGTTCATTTATCTCAATTTGATTTCTAGAAGGTAGTGAAATACTCTCTAAAATTTGTTATTGCTGCCGTTCAGTCACTAAGTTTTGTCTGACTCTTTCCAACCCTATGGACTGCAGCACACCAGGTTTCCCTGTCCTTCACTATCTCCCAGAGTTTGCTTAAACTCATGTTCACTGAGTCAGTGATGCCTGTGTTGCCCTCTTCTCTTCCTGCCCTCAAGGTTTCCCAGCATCACAGTCTTTTCCAATGAGTAGTCTCTTAGCATCCGGTGGCCAAAGTATTGGAGTTTCTGCTTCAGCATCTGTCCTTCTAATGAATATTCAAGTTTATTTCCTTTAGGACTGACTGATTTGATCTCCTTGCTGTCCAAGAGGCTCTAAAGAGTCTTATCCAGCACCATGGTTCAAAAGCATCAATTCTTCTGTACTCAGCCTTCTTTATGATGCAACTCTCACATGACTACTAGAAAAACCATGGCTTTGACCATACAGATCTTTGTCAGCAAAGTGATGTCTCTGCTGTTTTATTTTCTTGGACTCTAAAATTTAGATACTGAATATTAATATATACACACACACACACACACACACACACACACAGAAGGTCTAATCCACAGTAATCAGTGACACATTCCTTTCAAAACTTACAAATTAAAAACAAAGCTAATCATTAGTATAAATTCATGATCATTTATCAATATAAAGATAATCAAACAATTGAATTAATTTAAATTTGGCTTTACATATTTAGAAAATCGAATTTAGAAAGTAGTCTAAGCTGCATCATTATGCTTATTTCAGACTACTATCTAAATTATTTTTTCATCCAAAGAAGATATTGAATATCACCAATAAAAAAGGAAAAGTTAGTTCAATATCCCATAAAATATTTTAGAGATAAATTTATATAATTTTCAAATAATATTAGTAACTGATAGTTACATGACACTATTAAAGGTCAGGAAATTGATTTATCTGTTTTTACATGGATAATATAATTTATTCTTTATAACTCCATAAGGAAGGAACCACAGAATGTGTTGAAAAAAACTGAGAAACAGAGAAACAACATGCCCAAACTCATATTGCAAGTTAACAACAAAGCCAACACCCAACTTCAGGCAGTCTGTTCCAGAACCTACACTTTTGCTATTAAGCTATGGTGCCTCCAGATCATGATGCAAATTTATATGAAATGCATTGCATGAATCACTGCGTGAAGCTGCATAATAGAGTAAAATCATATACTTTGATTTATCAATTGTGTTTTTCCTTTTTATTTTTAAAATTTCAGTGTCCTGCTGCTGCTGCTTCTGCTGCTGCTAAGTCGCTCCAGTTGTGTCCAACTCTATGCGACCCCATAGACGGCAGCCCACCAGGCTCCCCCGTCCCTGGGATTCTCCAGGCGAGAACACTGGAGTGGGTTGCCATTTCCTTCTCCAATGCATGAAAGTGAAAAGTGAAAGTGAAGTCGTTCAGTGGTGTCTGACTCCCAGTGACGCCATGGACTGCAGCCCACCAGGCTCCTCCACCCATGGGATTTTCCAGGAAAGAGTACTGGAGTGGGGTGCCATTGCCTTCTCCATTCAGTGTCCTAGTGGCCTTCAAAATCATCCAAGTCTTATCGCTTCATCCTATGGATGAGAAAACTAGAAGTTTCTAGAACTTAATTGCTTAAAATCATCTCACTAACTATAGTTGAATTTACCCTACCATCAATCCTTGTTTCCTACAGAGTTAAGATAGATTGGATATGAAAACAAAATCTAGTAGATTTATTCTAGAACAGTCCTAGTCAGTGTTATCCCCAGACCAGTGGCAACAACATCTCCTGGAAACTTAGAAAAAAAAAAAAAATTCTTGATCCCATGGGAAACCTACCAAATCAGAAAGAAAGGATGGGGCTCAGCAATCTGTGTTTTAACAAGACCTCCAGGGGTTTCTGATCCATGATTTGAAAACCACTGGCCTAAAGCCTGCTTTTCCTCTAAACTCAATCCATACCCTTGGACAACTTCATTTTGTTAGTTGAAATCCCATGAGTTTTACAGACAGAATAATAAGCTATCCCTTTCATCTACTCATACAGACACAAATTTTATTTTTACATATACAGATTTACATTATGCTATTTACATTATATACATACATAACATGATCATATGCATAAATATGACTAATTAATATCTATATAATATACATAGATATGATGTTATTTATGTATACTGTATAGATAGTTCTGCCAGAACACAGACACATTTCCATTCTAATCTCCGTGCTCATCTACCTTTATAAAGAAAATTTCTCCTCTACCAAAGTTTCACATTAAGAAAGTATAATGCTTCCTCTTTTTCTCATATCTCAACATCTGTGGATAACACTGTATCACTCACCATTTCTTTCATAAGATGTAAAATTACTAGACTACCAATCACTCTAAGAAATATATTAACTAAAGAAATAGAATGTGCAATTAATACTTTGTTTATTCTTTGATTTTATAGTGTGTACAAATGTGCTGATTCAAAATATTGGTTCAAAGACAGGACATGTCCATAAAATTACCTTAATTCAGGTACTCCTTCTTCAAAAGATAACACAGTAATGTTACTGTAATTCTGTATCAAGGCTGAATTAAAAAAAAAAAAACTCTAATTCCCAAATATAATTTTGCCTTTGTTCTAGGTAACTTGGTCAGCAAATGAAAGGCAGAAAAAAGTGGTAACAAGTCTTTTAAAATACAGAATGACACTAGTCTTTTAGAAAGTTAATATAATGTGCCCTATTGGAAGTAAACAAAAGTCCATCTAGCCAAGGCTATGGTTTGTCTAGTAGTCATGTATGGATGTGAGAGTTGGACTATAAAGAAAGCTGAGTGCTGAAGAATTGACGCTTTTGAGCTGTGGTATTGGAGAAGATTCTTGAGAGTCCTTTGGACTGCAAGGAGATCCAACCAGTCCATCTTAAAGGAAGTCAGTCCTGAATATTCATTGGACGGACTGATGCTGAAGCTGAAACTCCAATACTTTGACCATCTGATTTGAAGAACCAGTGCATTGGAAAAGACCCTGATGCTGGGAAAGACTGAAGGCAGGAAGAGAAGGGGAACACCAGGAAGAGGTGGTTGGATGGCATCACCGACTCAATGGATATGAGTCTGAGTCAACTCCGGGAGTTGGTGATGGAGAGGGAGGCGTGGAGTGCTGCAGTTCATGGGGTCCCAAAGAGTCGGACATGACTGAGCGACTGAACTGAACTGAATTGGAGGTAAATATAAATGTTCCCTTAAGAGAAGGAGACCCTACTCTCTAGGAAGATTGAGAGAATCTGTTTCATCACTCATTCTTCCCACAGTAGTGTTGCCTATGTGTGTTCATTTACAAAAGTAACTGCATCTATTGAAACATGGAAGTACAAGGAACTGTTAACACTCACTCTCCATAATATGCACTGATCTCTGCATATTCCAGTGCTGAGCTTATCATGTAAAACTTTAGGTTCAGATGGCTTTGGATCTAATGACCATGGAGATTATCCACCCCTTCTCATCTTCTCATGTGCCTATCTGACTAGAGATATTAGTTATACCCCTCTTATTATCTTATCCCCAGTTTTGTACTTCAGCAAAAGTCATGATAAAGGATATTTCCCAGAGAGAGCTGAGAACTTGGGAATTCTTTTTCTCTAGTTCAAAATAAACCTTTACAGTGAGGGACAAGTCTATATAGCACAGTGCCATGAACTATTAAAATGGGACATTAAGGTTCTGGTCCCATTTTCAGGCAGGTCATAGATCTTTACAGAGACTTAAAGAGATTAGTTTAATCTAGTCACATGACGTGAACATGCAGCAGAAACCACATCTAATGTTCAGCCCACCAATCTTTTTATAGCACCATAATGTCTCTCTTTCAACAATATTCCCATTTTTATAAAAATATATATCTATGGAAAGGTTTTTATAGTCTTATACAAATGGACGACCATAGTAACTCACTGTTGATTAAATTGTAAGAGAACAGTTTGTGACACCCTCAGATTTTCCAATTTAAATAAATAAGTGATTAAAAAAAAAAAAGCTCTTCAACTTGAACTATTTAATTTAAACTGGATTGGAAAGAACTACTGGAGATACTGAGCCTTTTAATATAGAGGATTCAATATTGCAGTTTCTCCAATAAAATGCTGACTATTTCTGTCCTATCTAATAAAAATTAAATTTGCAAAAACTTAGTAAATAAAATGGCAGATGAGCTGATTTAACTCACTTGAGAAAAGAAGCTCCTTAAGCAAAGTCCCACAACAAATGTGCATAAATATCTATTCATAAAAGTCTATCATAACTGCCAGAAAAGAGCAATTCAACTTACTGAATGCATATGAAAAAACTGTAGCTTTTTGATTCAGTATTCTATGATAGGTTTTATTTTTGTCTTTTTAGCATTGAAAAAATATTATAATAAATGATCTTATATTCAGTGTCCATACAAAATATCATTTCAAATTTAATAAGCATATTTGACATTATTAACAATACTTTTGGAATAAATTTTGATAATAAGAATTACTTTTTTTTTTCTGGCAGTGCTGAGTGTCTTGAATCCTGGCCACAGCACTAAAAGCAAAAATCCTAACTACTGGGCCTCCAAGAAATTCCCAAGACTTAATAATTTTAACCAGCTAACATTCATATATTCAAGTTATTTTGTCCTCAACAGAAATACAACTAATTTCTTAGTGCTGTGTCTGTAAAAGAATCATATCCAAAATTTGGAAAGATCAAATTTTGCATCAATGTCACAAATGAATATGGTGAATACAGGAGACCTCAGTTTGATCCCTGGGTTGGGAAAATCTTCTGGAGAAAGAAATGGCAACCCACTCCACTATTCTTCCTGGAGAATCCCATGGACAGACGAGCCTGGCAGGCTACAGTTCATAGGGTCACACAGAATCAGACATGACTGAGCAAATAACAAACACATGCAAAAACTACATTCAGAAAATTTTCTTTCCATCTGACTGATTGCAAGAGAAAAGGAGATTCTTTAGGTTTTGAAAATATTTAACAATTTATGACTTCTTTATAAAATTATTCTATACTTAGCATGTTAACAATCAGTTACCTCTTGAATTTTATATCCAAAAATCTGAAAGAGATATAAGTTTGGGGGCAATGAGGGATTCCACCCCTCTAATTCAACCCCGCATTCAATCCCAGGGGATGGATCCCTGGGTCGGGAAGATTCCCTGGAGTAGGAAATGGCAAACTACTCCAGAATTCCTGCCTGGAGAATCCCATGGAGAGAGGAGTCTGGCAGGCTACAGTCCATAGGGTTACAAAGAAGTTGAACATGACTGAGCATTTATACAGGGAAGAGAATAAAGCTCTCTCTATCCTAACCAAAAAAGCTGTACCTAATTGTTCTTCAAATGCCTTTAAAGGTCCCAGCCTGGGTTTCTACCTGATGTGAGCCATTTGATTTGTACTTACTGAATAGTCATGGTTAGCAAGCTCTTAGAGTCACTCAAGAGAATGAACTACAAGACACTAGAATCCTGCTGGCAGCCTGGAATGAAGCTAAACATTCTCATTCAATGACATTACCAAAGTCCGGACACCATTTTTAGTAGCTTGAACTATCACAAGCAAGGAGAGATAAGAAAGCCTTCCTTGGTGATCAATGCAAAAAAAAAAAAAAAAAAAAAAAACAGAAGAAAACAATAGAATGAGAAAAACTAGAGATCTCTTCAAGAAAATCAGAGATGTCAAGGGAAGATTTCATGCAAAGATGGGCACAATAAAGGACAGAAATGGTATGGATCTAATAGAAGCAGAATATATTAAGAAGAGGTGGCCAAGAATACACAGAAGAACTATACAAAAAAGATCTTCATGACCCAGACAACCATGATGGTGTGATCACTCACCTAGAGCCAGACATCCTGGAATGTGAAGTCAAGTGCACCTTAGGAAGCACCTCTATGAACAAAGCTAGTGGAGGTGATGGAATTCCAGCTGAGCTATTTCAAATCCTAAAAGATGATGCTGTGAAAGTGCTGCATTCAATATGCCAGCAAATTTGGAAAACTCAGCAGTGTCCACAGGACTGGAAAATGTCAGTTTTCATTCCAATCTCAAAGAAAGGCAATGCCAAAGAATGCTCAAACTACGGTACAACTGCACTCATCTCACATGCTAATAAAGTAGTTCTCAAAATTCTCCAAGCCAGGCTTCAACAGTATGTGAACCCTGAACTTCCAGGTATTCAAGCTAGATTTAGAAAAGGCAGAGGAACAAGAGATCAAATTGACACCATATGTTGGATAACAGAAAAAGCAAGAGTTTCAGAAAAACATCTACTGTGTGTGGATCACAGAAAACTAAGGAAAATTCAAGAGATGGGAATACTAGACCACCTTGCCTGCTTCCAGAGAAATCTGTATGAAGGTCAAGAAGCAACAGTTAGAACCAGACATGGAATATCAGACTGGCTCCAAATTGGGAAAGGAGTACATAAAGGCTGTATATTGTCACCCTGCTTATTTAACTTATGCTGCTTCTGCTGTTAAGTCACTTCAGTCATGTCCAACTCTATGAGACCCCAGAGATGGCAGCCCACCAGGCTCCCCCGTCCCTGGGATTCTCCAGGCAAGAACACTGGAGTGGGTTGCCTATGCAGACTACATCATATGAAATGCTGGGCTGGATGAAGCACAAGCTGGAATCAAGATTGCCGGAAGAAATATCAATAACCTCAGATACACAGATGACACCACCTTTATGGCAGAGAGTGAAGAGGAAATGAAGAGCCTCTTGATGAAAGTGAAACAGGAGAATGAAAAAGCTGGCTTAAAACTCAACATTCAGAAAAGGAAGATCATGGCATCTGGTCCCATCACTTCATGGCAAATAGATAGGGAAACAGTGGAAAGAGTGACAGACTTTATTTTTTGGGGTTCCAAAATCACTGCAGATGGTGACTGCAGCAATGAAATGAAAAGATTCTTGCTCCTTGGAAGAAAAGCTATGACCAACCTAGATAGCATATTAAAAAGCATAGACATTACTTTGTCAACAAAGGTCCACCTAGTCAAAGCTACAGTTTTTCCAGTATTCATGTATAGATGTGAGAGTGGGACTATAAAGGAAGCTGAGGCGGGGGCGGTCTTAAGACGGCAGAGGAATAGGGCAGGGAGACCACTTTCTCCCCAACAAATTCATCAAAAGAATATTTGAATGCTGAGTAAATTCCACAAAACAACTTCTGAATGCTGGCAGAGGACATCAGGCACCCAGAAAGCAGCCCATTGTCTTCAAAAGGAGGTAGCAAAAAATATAAAAGATAAAAAGAGAGACAAAAGAGGTAGGGATGGAGATCCATCCCAGGAAGGGAGTCTTAAAAAAGAGAGAAGTTTCCAAGCACCAGGAAACACTCTTACTGGCGAGTCTGTGGTGAGCCTTGGAACCTCAGAGCACAACATAATGGGGAGGAAAAATAAATAAATAATTAAAACCCACAGATTACATGCCCAACAGTAACTCCCAGTGGAGAAGCAGAACAGATACCAGCATCCAACAATAGCAAGCGGGGGCTGGGCAGGGAGGTGCAGGCTGCATTTTTTAGAGTAAGGACTAGGCCTGAATGCACCGAGGACAATCTGAGGGAAATAACTTGAGATAGAAAACCAGACTATGGGATAGCTATCCCACGAAAAGCCCTGGTGGCTCAACTGGTAAAGTATCTGCCTGCAATGTAGGAGACCTGGGTTCGATCCCTGGGTTGGAAAGATCCCCTGGAGAAGGGCACGGCTACCCATTCCAGTATTCTGGTCTGCAGAATTCCATGGACTATAGAGTCCATGGGGTCACAAAGAGTCAGACATGACTGACCAACTTTAACTTCACTTCAAGACACCACCAGGCCCACTCACAGAACAAAGGACTGAGCAGAGCTAGCCGGCTGCAGACTGGCCCATCCCTCACCAGAGACAGGCAGGCGAGGGCAGCCAGAGACGGAAGGGGGCAATCACAGCCCAGAGAGGCATCACCTACCAAACTGCAAGCAGGCTTCATTGCTAACCAAGACTTCCTGGGATTCTGGATGGTCAACATCTGCTGGGAGGGTCACAGCCAGAGATCAGGTCCCCAGAAGAGACACACAGCGCACCTGAGAAGGTGCACCAGTTGTACACCCAGAAAACTGAGGGGCAGGGATAACGGAGGCAATAACTCACAGCGACCGCACTCGCCAAGCACCTGGTCACATGAACTGCTCGGACCTTGGAAGGACACAAAATGCAGGCCCAACCGAGTCTGCACTTTTGTGGAGTACCCGACTACCTGAACCTGAGTGGCTTAGACCTGGAAAGTGCATACAACCCAGGGCCAGCCTCAGACAATTCCTGGCAGAGCAACCCAGAGCCTAAGCAGTGCAGACAGGGAAAGCACACACACTGTGAACAGGGACAAACCTAGTTTGGCCAAGACACTGTGAGCACAAGCCAGTGTTATTTGTTGGCAGTGTTCCTCCCTCCCCACAGCACTACTGAACAAGTAAGCCTAATGTGTCCACTGCCGTCCCCTTGTGTCAGGGCATAAATTAGACACTGAACTGACCAGCAAACAGAAAAAGCTAAAACAAGCAGAGGGAACCACCTTGGAAGTGACAGGTGCAATAGATTAAAACCCTGCAGTTAGCACCAACAACATAGGAAGAGGCCTATAGATCTTGAGAAGTGTAAGCCGGATCAAGGAACTATCTGAAAATGAACTGACCCCACACTGTCCACAACAACACCAGAGAAAGTTCTAGATATATTTTTACTATTATCATTTTTAAATTAAAGAAAAAATAAATCCTCTATTACTCCTTTAATTTTCACTTTTATAACCTATTACTTTGCAAAAAAAAAAAAAAAAGACCCTATTTTTTAAAGTAAAATTCATATATTTATATATATTTTATAATTTCTGTGACTTTGATTTTTTTATTTAATATTGTATTGTTGAGAATCCAACCTCTACTCTAGAATTTTAATCTTTGCTTTCTGGTATTTGTTTTCAATTTTGTACCTTTAAGAACCAAATATTCAGTACCCATTTTTCTTTGTGAGCGAGATTACTGGTTTGACTGCTCTCTCCCCCTTTGGACTCTCCTTTTTCTCCACCAGGTCGCCTCTATCTCCTCCCTCCCCCTTCTCTTCTCTACCCAAATCTGTGAATCTCTTTGTGTGTTCCAGACAGTGGAGAACACTTAAGTAAGTAAGTTCAGTCGCTCAGTCATGTCCGACTCTTCGCAACCACATGAATTGCAGCACGCCAGGCCTCCCTGTCCATCACCAACTCCCGGAGTTCACTCAGACTCACGTCCATCAAGTCAGTGATGCCATCAAGCCATCTCATCCTCTGTCGTCCCCTTCTCCTCCTGCCCCCAATCCCTCCCAGCATCAGAGTCTTTTCAAATGAGTCAACACTTCGCATGAGGTGGCCAAAGTACTGGAGTTTCAGCTTCAGCATCATTCCCTCCAAAGAAATCCCAGGGTTGATCTCCTTCAGAATGGACTGGTTGGATCTCCTTGCAGTCCAAGGGACTCTCAAGAGTCTTCTCCAACAACACAGTTCAAAAGCATCAATTCTTGAGCGCTCAGCCTTCTTAACAGTCCAACTGTCACATCCATACATGACCACAGGAAAAACCATAGCCTTGACTAGACGGACCTTTGTTGCCAAAGTAATGTCTCTGCTTTTGAACATGCTATCTAGGTTGGTCATAACTTTCCTTCCAAGGAGGAAGCGTCTTTTAATTTCATGGCTGCAGTCACCATCTGCAGTGATTTTGGAGGGCCCCCCCCCCCAAAAAAAAAAGTCTGACACTGTTTCCACTGTTTCTCCATCTATTTCCCATGAAGTGATGGGACTGGATGCCATGATCTTCGTTTTCTGAATGTTGAGCTTTAAGCCAACTTTTTCACTCTCCACTTTCACTTTCATCAAGAGGCTTTTTAGTTCCTCTTCACTTTCTGCCATAAGGGTGGTGTCGTCTGCATATCTGAGGTTATTGATATTTCTCCCAGCAATCTTAGTGCGTGGAGAACACTTAGGGAACTGATTACTGGCTGTATCTGTCTCTCTCCTTTTGATTCCCCCCTTTATCTTCCTGGCCACCTATGTATCCTTCTTCCCTTTTCTCTTCTCAGTATAACTCCGTGAACATCTCTGAGCAGTCCAGACTGCAGAGAGCACATAAGGAAGTGATTACTAGCTAGCTTGCTCTCTCCTCTTTTGATTCCCACTCTTCTCCTGGTCACCTCTATCTCCCTCCTGCCTCTTCTCTTCTCCATTTAGCTTGGTGAACCTCTCTGGGTGTCCCTGACTATGGAGAAACTTTTCATTTTTAACCTAGATGTTTTAACACTAGTGCTGTATAGATGGAGAAGTTTTGAGGTTATTGTAAGAATAAGACTGGAAACCAGAGGCAGGAGGCTTTAGTCCAAATCCTGAGAACACCAGAGAACTCCTGACTCCAGGGAATATTAATTGAGAGGAGCTCATCAAAAGCTTCCATACCTACACTGAAACCAAGCACCACCCAAGGGCCAACAAGTTCCAAAGTAAGACATATCACACAAATTCTCCAGCAACAGAGGAACATAGCCCTGAGCTACAATATACAGGCTGCCCAAAGTCACACCACACCCAATGACATATCATAACTCATTACTGGACACCTCATTGCACTCCAGAAAGCAGAAATCCAGCTCCACCCACCAGAACACTGATGCAAGCTTCCCTAACAAGGAAACCTTGACGAGCTACCCATCCAACCGAATCCACAGCGAGGAAAATCTACAATAAAGAGAACCCCACAAACTGTCAGAATACGGAAAGGCCACCCCAAACACAGTAATATACATAAGATGAAAAGGCAGAGAAATACCCAGCAGGTAATGGAACAGGATAAATCCCCATGAAACCAAACAAAAGAGGAAGAGATAGGGAATCTACCTGATAAAGAATTCTAAATAATGATAGTGAAAATGATCCAAAATCTTGAAAACAAAATGGAGTTACAGATAAATAGCCTGGAGACAAGGACTGAGAAGATGCACGAAAGCTTTAACAAGGACATGGAAGAAATCAAAAAGAGTCAATATATAATGAATAATGCAATAAAAGAGATCAAAAACACCCTGGAGGGAACCAACAGAACCAACAGTAGAATAATGGAGGGAAAAGTTAGGATAAGTGAGGTAGAAGATAGAATGGTAGAAATAAATGAAACAGAGAGGAAAAAGAAAAACAAATTAAAAGAAATGAGGACAATCTCAGAGACTTCTGGGACAATGTTAAATGCCCCCAACATTCGAATCATAGGAGACCCAGAAGAAGAAGACAAAAGGAAAGACCATGAGAAAATACTTGAGGAGATAATAGTTGAAAACGTCCCTAAAATGGGGAAGGAAATAATCACCCAAGTACAAGAAACTCAGAGAGTCCCAAACAGGATAAACCCAAGGCGAAACACCGCAAGACACATATTAATCAAATTAACAAAGATCAAACACAAAGAACAAATATTAAAAGCAGCAAGGGAAAAACAACAAATAACACACAAGGGGATTCCCATAAGGATAACAACTGATCTTGCAATAGAAACTCTTCAGGCCAGGAGGGAATGACAGGACATACTTAAAGTGATGAAAGAAAATAACCTACAGCCCAGATTACTGTACCCAGCAAAGATCTCATTCAAATATGAAGGAGAAATCAAAAGTTTTACAGACAAGCAAAAGCTCAGAGAATTCAGAACCACCAAACCAGCTCTCCAACAAATGCTAAAGGATCTTCTCTAGACAGGAAAAACAGGGTGTATATACTCGAACCCAAAATAACAAAGTAAATGGCAATGGGATCATACTTATCACTTTAAATATAAATGGGTTTAATGCCTCAACCAAAAGACAGACTAGCTGAATGGATACAAAAACAAGACCCCTATATGTGTTGTCTACAAGAGACCCACCTCGAAACAAGGGACACAAACAGACTGAAAGTGAAGGGCTGGAAAAAGATACTCCATGCAAATAGAGACCAAAAGAAAGCACAAATAACAATATTCATACTAGATAAAATAGACTTTAAAACAAAGGCTGTGAAAAGAGACAAAGAAGGACACTACAGTATGATCAAAGTATCAATCTGAGAAGAAGATGCAAAAATTATAAATATATATGTACCCAACATAGGAGTACTGCAATATGTAAGAAAAATGCTAACAAGTATGAAAGGGGAAATTAACAATAACACAATAATAGTGGGAGACTTTAATACCCCACTCACAACTATGGATAGATCAACTAAACAGAAAATTAACAAGGAAACACAAACTTTAAATGATACAATAGACCAGTTAGACCTAATCGGTATTTATAGGACAATTCACCCCAAAACAATGAATTTCACCTTTTTCTCAAGCACACACAGAACCTGCTCCAGGATACATCACATCCTGGGCCATAAATCTAGCCTTGGTAAATTCAAAAAAATCCAATCATTCCAAGCATCTTTTCTGACCACAATACAGTAAGATTAGATCTCAGTTACAGGAGAAAAACTATTAAAAATGCCAACATATGGAGGCTGAACAACATGCTGCTGAATAACCAACAAATCACAGAAGAAATCAAAAAAGAAATCAAAATATACATAGAAATGAATGAAAATGAAAACTCAACAATCCAAAATCTATGGGACACTGTAAAAGCAGTGATAATGGGGAAGGTTCATAGCAATACAGGCATACCTCAAGAAACAAGAAAAATGTCAAATAAATAACCTAACTCTACACCTAAAGCAACTAGAAAAGGAAGAAATGAAGAACCCCAGGGTTAGTAGAAGGAAAGAAATCTTAAAAATTAGGGCAGAAATAAATGCAAAAGAAACAAAACAGATCATAGCAAAAATCAACAAAGCCAAAAGCTAGTTCTTTGAGAAGATAAAAAAAAATTGACAAACCATTAGTCAGACTCATCAAGAAACAAAGGGAGAAGAATCAAATCAATAAAATTAGAAATGAAAATGGAGAGATCACGACAACACAGAAATACAAAGGATCATAAGAGACTACTATCAGCAACTATATGCCAATAAAATGGACAACTTGGAAGAAATAGACAAATTCTTAGAAAAGTACAACTTTCCAAAACTGAACCATGAAGAAATAGAAATCTTAACAGACTCATTCCAAACACAGAAATTGAAACTGTAATCAGAAATCTTCCAGCAAACAAAAGCCGAGGTCCAGACGGCTTCACAGCAGATTTTTTCCAAAACTTTAGAGAAGAGCTAACACCTATCCTACTCAAACTCTTCCAGAAAATGGCAGAGGAAGGTAAACTTCCAAACTCATTCTATGAGGCCACCGTCACCCTAATACCAAAACCTGACAAATTGTCACACACACAAAAAAAAAAAAAAAGAAAGAAAGAAAGAAAACTACTGGCCAATATCACTGATGAACATAGATGCAAAAATCCTTAACAAAATTCTAGCAAACAGAATCCAACAACACATTAAAAACATCATACATCATGACAAAATGGGCTTTATCCCAGGGATGCAACAGTTCTTCAATATCCGCAAATCAATCAATGTAATACACCAGATTAACAAATTGAAACATAAAAACCATATGCTTATCTTAGATTCAGAGAAAGCCTTTGACAAAATACAACATCCATTTATCTATTCCAAAAAGCAGGAATAGAAGGAACATACTTGAACATAATAAAAGCTATATGACAAACACACAGCAAACATTATCCTCAGTGGTGAAAAACTGAAAGCTTTTTCCCAAAAGTCAAGAACAAGAAAAGGGTGCCCACTCTCACCACTACTATTCAACATAGTTTTGGAAGTTTTGGCCACAGCAATCAGAGCAGAAAAAGAAATAAAAGGAATCCAAATTGGAAAAGAAGTAAAACTCTCACTGTTTGCAGATGACATGATCCTCTACATAGAACACCCGAAAGACTCCACCAGAAAACTACTAGAGCTAATCAATGAATATAATAAAATTGCAGGATCTAAAATCAACACACAGAAATCCCTTGCAGTCCTATACACTAATAATAAGTAAACAGAAAGGGAAATTAAGGAAACATTCCATTCACCATTGAAATGAAAAGAATAAAATAATTAGGAATATATCTACCTAAAGAAACAAAAGACCTATACGTAGAAAACTATAAAACATTGGCAAAAGAAATCAAAGAAGACACTAATAGATGGAGAAATATACTGTGTTCATGGATCGAAAGAATCAATATAGTGAAAATGAGTATACTATCCAAAGCAATCTATAGATTCAGTGCAATCCCTATCAAGCTACCAACGGTATTTTTCACAGAACTAGAACAAACAATTTCACAATTTGTATGGAAATACAAAAAACCTCGAATAATCAAAGCAATCTTGAGAAAGAAGAATGGAACTGGAGGAATCAACCTGCCTGACTTCAGGCTCTACTACAAAGCCACAGACATCAAGATAGTATGGTACTGGCACAAAGACAGAAATATAGATCAATGGAACAATATAGAAAGACCCGAGATAAATCCATGTACCTATGGACACCTTATCTTTGACAAAGGAGGCAAGAATATACAACGGAGAAAAGACAATCTCTTTAACAAGTGGTGCTGGGAAAACTGGTCAACCACTTGTAAAAGAATGAACCTAGAACACTTTCTAATACCATACACAAAAATAAATTCAAAATGGATTAAATATCTAAATGTAAGACCAGAAACTATAAAATTCCTAGAGGAGAAATTAGGCAAAACACTCTCCGACATAAACCACAGCAGGATCCTCTATGACTTACCTCCCAGAATATTGGAAATAAAAGCAAAAATAAACAAATGGGACCTAATTAAAATTAAAAGCTTTTTCACAACAAAGGAAACTATAAGCAAGGTGAAAAGACAGTCTTCAGAATGGGAGAAAATAATAGTAAATGAAGCAACTGACAAAGAATTAAGCGGAAAAATATACAAGAAACACCTGCAGCTCAATTCAAGAAATATAAAAGACCCAACCAAAAATGGGCCAAATAACTAAACAGACATTTCTTCAAAGAAGACATACAGATGGCTAACAAACATATGAAAAGATGCTCAACATCATTCGTTATCAGTTCAGTTCAGTTGCTCAGTCGTGTCCGACTCTGCGACCACATGAATCGAAGCACACCAGGCTTCCCTGTCCATCACCAACTACTGGAGTTCACTCAGACTCACGTCCATCGTGTCAGTGATGCCATCCAGCCATCTCATCCTCTGTCGTCCCCTTCTCCTCCTGCCCCCAACCCCTCCCAGCATCAGAGTCTTTTCCAATGGGTCAACTCTTCACATCAGGTGGCCAAAGTACTGGAGTTTCAGCTTTAGCATCATTCCTTCAAAAGAAATCCCAGGGCTGATCTCCTTCAGAACGGACTGGTTGGATCTCCTTGCAGTCCAAAGGACTCTCAAGAGTCTTCTCCAACACCGCAATTCAAAAGCATCAATTCTTTAGCACTCAGCCTTGTTCACCGTCCAACTCTCACATCCATACATGACCACAGGAAAAACCATAGCCTTGACTAGACAGACCTTTGCTGCCAAAGTAATGTCTCTGCTTTTGAACATGCTATCTAGGTTGGTCATAACTTTCGCCAAGGAGGAAGCGTCTTTTAATTTCATGGCTGCAGTCACCATCTGCAGTGATTTTGGAGCCCCAAAAAATAAAGTCTGACACTGTTTCCACTGTTTCTCCATCTATTTCCCATGAAGTGATGGGACTGGATGCCATGATCTTCGTTTTCTGAATGTTGAGCTTTAAGCCAACTTTTTCACTCTCCACTTTCACTTTCATCAAGAGGCTTTTTGTTCCTCTTCACTTTCTGCCATCAGGCTGGTGACATCTGCATATCTGAGGTTTTTGATATTTCTCCCGGCAATCTTGATTCCAGCTTGTGCTTCTTCCAGTCCAACGTTTCTCATGATGTACTCTGCATAGAAGTTAAATAAGCAGGGTGACAATATACAGCCTTGACATACTCCTTTTCCTATTTGAAACCAGTCTGTTGTTACATGCCCAGTTCTAACTGTTGCTTTATGACCTGCATACAGATTTCTCAAGAGGCAGGTCAGGTGGTCTAGTATTCCCATCTCTTTCAGAATTTTCCACAGTTTATTGTGATCCACACAGTCAAAGGCTTTGGCATAGTCAATACAGCAGAAATAGATGTTTTTCTGGAACTCTCTTGCTTTTTCCATGATCCAACGGATGTTGGTAATTTGATCTCTGGTTCCTCTGCCTTTTCTAAAACCAGCTTGAACATCAGGAAATTCATGGTTCACATATTGCTGAAGACTGGCTTGGAGAATTTTGAGCTCATTATCAGAGAAATGCAAATCAAAACCACAATGAGGTACGATTTCACACCAGTCAGAATGGCTGCGATCCAAAAATCTACAAAAAATAAATGCTGGAGAATGTGTGGAGAAAAGGGAACCCTCTTACACTGTTGGTGGGAATGCAAACTACTACAGCCACTATGGAGAACAGTGTGGAGTTTCCTTAAGAAAACTGGAAATAGAACTGCCTTATGACCCAGCAATCCCAATGCTGGGCATACACACTGAGGAAACCAGAATTGAAAGAGTCACATGTACCCCAATGTTCATCACAGCACTGTTTATAATAGCCAGGACATAAGCAACCTAGCTGTCCATCAGCACATGAATGGATAAGAAAGCTGTGGTACATATACACAATGGAATATCACTCAGCTATTAAAAAGAATACATTTCAATCAGTTCTAATGAGGATGAATATGGAGCCTATTATACAGCGTGCAGTAAGCCAGAAAGAAAAACACCAATACAGTATACTAACACATATATATGGAATTTAGAAAGATGGCAACAATAACCCTGTATGTGAGATAGCAAGAGACACAGATGTATAGAACAGTCTTTTGGACTCTGTGGGAGAGGGTGAGTGTGGGATGATTTGGGACAATGGCATTGAAACAGGTATATTATCACATGTAAAATGAATCACCAGTCCCGGTTTGATGCATGATACAGGATGCTCGGGGCTGGTGCACTGGGATGACCCAGAACGATGGTACGGGGAGGGAAGTGGGAGAGGGCCTCAGGATGGGGAACACATGTAATCCTGTGGCAGGTTCATGTCAGTGTATGGCAAAACCAGTACAATATTGTAAATTAGCCTCCAATTATAATAAATATATTTATATTAAAAAAAAAAGAAAGCTGAGCACCAAACATTTAATGCATTTGAACTGTGGTGTTAGAGAAGATTCTTGGGAGTCCCTAGGACAGCAAGGAGATCCAGTCAGTCCATCCTAAAGGAAAAGAGTCCTAAATATTCATTGGACGGACTAATGCTGAAGCTGAAACTCCAATACTTTGGCCACTGGATGCAAAGAACTGACTCATTGGAAAAAACTCTGATGCTGGGCAAGATTGAAGGCTGGAGGAGAAGGGGATTAAAGAGGATAAGATGTTTGGATGACATCACCAACTCGATGGACATAAGTTTGAGCAAGGGCTAGGAGATGGTGATGGACGGGGAAGCCTGGCCTACTGCAGTCCATGTGGTTGTTAATTGTTGGACTCGACTGAGCAACTCTACTGAACTGATCAAATAAAAAGATTTCTCTTTTACCCAACTTAATTCTGACCATTTGTCGTAAATATAAATAAATAAAAACCTTAACATTTTTTAATAAAATGTGAGAGAAATATATCAAGTCCTTATGGGTGATATTCATGTTGTTAATCTACTTCGTGTCTATAATCCGAATACTCAGACTTGCTGCATTTAATGCAGTCATCTTCAAAGGTAAATAATTAAGACAGAACACTTCTGCAATAAATATTCTTCTAACATCATTGTTTAAAGCTATTTTAGATAAGTGAGATAAAGCCCATTTTAAAAAGCATTGGCTACTTAGGTGTTAAGCATAAGCAGTAAATTCACTTTTCTAAATTGCCCCATTTATTATATTTAATCCTCTTTCTATAATTAGGAGCACAGAAGTACACATTCATAGTTGCTTTCCTTTGACACCGTTCTTTTTATTACTGTCTCTTTTCCTTACATAATATCCCACAGCAGCTGGCCTACTATTATCATACTTTTTCTCCTGTCTTTTTCTTCAGCAGTTTCGCTAGCACAAATGAATGTACTTACCTTCACTGTTTTGGCTGCAACTAAGGGTGATTTTGGTGCATATCTCTGAGAGTGGAGTTGTGGAGAGGAGTTTTAATGTAAAGGGGAGCTGGGGTTCTTTGTTTCTTTTTACTTTATTTCTGAACAATGATATATTGATGTTTCAGATAATAAATCATTCCAATTTGTTGATCCTGCAAGCAATGGTTTTAATCTTCATTTATGACTTGCGAAGTCCGTTTTGATAGAAGTACTTGAAAAAATACTCAGTTACCATTTTTTTACACTGTACTTCAACTGCTATGTTGATAAAAGGCTCCAGCTCAGAAGATAAACAGCAAATAATTCCTGAAGAACAAATGTCAGACGTGTTTTACAATGAATGGGACCTTTTTAAGCAGATTATTCCCTCACCAAAGTGACAAGTTGGTTCAATATTTATTTTGTTGAGAAAGTCATTGAAGTATTTTTTGACACCTGCTCCCTATAGTCAGCTACTCATCACATTACAATTTCAAGGGATTTAAAAGTAAGACTTAACTCTATCTCTATTCAGAGAAAAAGAAACTCACCTATAAACCAAGATTAAAATTACACTGCTGATAGTATGCAAATTATTTAAATAAATCGAAATGCAATCGAGTTTTGTGGGGTTATATGGGAGAAGAATATTTAAGGTTTGACACACTTTCCTGCCCTTAGCTTTCAAGTGCTTATTTTTGAGATTATATTTGAAATCTAATCAAGAATACCTACCTGTTCATTCATTAAATTGCCTTTTTCTAAACAATCAGGCAGA
The DNA here is from genome assembly GCF_055505025.1 of Bos grunniens. NCBI lineage: Eukaryota > Metazoa > Chordata > Mammalia > Artiodactyla > Bovidae > Bos > Bos grunniens. The sequence continues at coordinate 77,284,565 of NC_141194.1, read as the reverse complement.
GGAACCAGAGATCAAATTGCCAACATCTGCTGGATCATTGGAAAAGCAAGAGAGTTCCAGAAAAACATCTATTTCCGCTCTATTGACTATGCCAAAGCCTTTGACTGTGTGGATCACAATAAACTGTGGAAAATTCTGAAGGAGATGGGAATACCGGACCACCTGACCTGCCTCTTGAGAAACCTATATGCAGGTCAGGAAGCAACAGTTAGAACTAGACATGGAACAACAGACTGGTTTCAAATAGGAAAAGGAGGACGTCAAGGCTGTATATTGTCACCCTAATTATGTAACTTATGCGCAGAGTACGTCATGAGAAACGCTGGGCTGGAAGGAGCACAAGCTGGAATCAAGATTTCTGGGAGAAATATCAATAACCTCAGATATGCAGATGATACCACTCTTATGGCAGAAAGGGAAGAGGAACTAAAGAGCCTCTTGTCGAAAGTGAAAGAGGAGAGTGAAAAGGTTAGCTTAAAGCTCAAAATTCAGGAAACTAAGATCCTGGCCTCTGGTCCCATCACTTCATGGGAAATAGATGGGGAAACAGTGGAACTATTGTCAGACTTTATTTTTTGGGGCTTCAAAGTCACTGCAGATGGTGATTGCAGTCATGAAATTGAAAGATGCTTACTCCTTGTTAGGAAAGTTATGACCAGTTTAGACAGAATATTAAAAAGCAGAGACATTACATTGCCAATAAAGGTCCGTCTAGTCAAGGCTATGGTTTTTCCAATGGTCATGTATGGATGTGAGAGTTGGACTGTGAAGAAAGCTGAGCGCCCAAGAATTGATGCTTTTGAACTGTGGTGTTGGAGAAGACTCTTGAGAGTCCCTTGGACTGCAAGGAGATCCAACTAGTCCATTCTGAAGGAGATCAGCCCTGGGATTTCTTTGGAAGGACTGATGCTAAAGCTGAAACTCCAGTACTTTGGCCACCTGATGTGAAGAGTTGACTCATTGGAAAAGACCCTGATGCTGGGAGGGATTGGGGGCAGGAGGAGAAAGGGATGACAGAGGATGAGATGGCTGGATGTCATCACTGACTCGATGGACATGAGTTTTAGTAAACTCTGGGAGTTTGATGAGATGGACCTTTGTTGGCAAAGTAATGTCTCTGCTTTTTAATTGTCCTCCAATTAAAATAAATAAATTTTAAAAAATAAAATGTAAGATAATACTGTGAGTAATTTTTAAAACTTGGACAAAAGCTAGAAAAATATAACTGTCCCAGGAAAAATTGAAATATGAATTGATAGCCTGGCAGGCTACAGTCCATGGGGTTGCAAAGAGCCAGACATCAGTTAGCAACTAACACTATCCTTTCCTATGTATAAAATAGATTACTAATATGAACCTGGCTTCCCTGATGGCTCAGTGGTAAAGAATCCGCCTGCAGTGCAGGAGACACAGGAGATGCGGGTTCAATCCCTGAGTCAGGAAGATTCCCTGCAGGAGGAAACGGTAATCCACTCTAGTATTCTTGCCAGAAAAATCCCATGGACAGAGGAGCCCTACATAGGGTTGCAAAGAGTCAGACACGACTGAGCAACTGAGCACAATGAGTATCTATTGTATAGTACTGGAATTCTATTCACTTCTCTGTGGCAACCTAAATGGGAAGGAAATCTAAAAAATAGAGACAATACATATATGTATAACTGATTCACTTTGCTGTATAGCAGAAACTAACACAACACTGTATAGCAACTATATTCCAATAAAAATTAATTAAAAATATCTATGCAGACACATAATTTCCCTTCTGATAGTTTTAAATGTCTTCATTATATACACATGAGAAAACTAAAACAAAAAAAGATTGATTATACCAAGTGTTAATAATTAACTGGAGAGTGGGAGGGAGGCTCCGGGTTGGGGGGGGGGGTGCGGAATATGTATAAATACAGCTGATTCACTTTGTTGCACAGCAGAAACTAACACTACATTGTAAATGAAACGTGTATTACCATATGTGAAATAGATCACTAGTACAAGTTCAGTGCATGAAAGAGGGCACTCAAACCCTGAGGGATGGGATGAGGAGGGAGGTAGGAGGGGGGTTCAGTATAGGGGACACATGTACACCCATGGCTGATCCATGTCAATGTATGGCAAGAAAACAAAAACAAAGAAACTACAATATGATAAAGTAATTAGCCTTCAATTAAAATAAATAAGTTAAAAGAAAACTATACTCCAGTAAAAACAAATAAAATGAAAATGAAAAAAATTGATAAAATTTAAGAAAACTGGACTATATGATGATCTTTTATCTAGTTTATTTTACTTTTTCTATTTCATTGTCAGTGGTCCCATTTCATTTCAGTTCAGTTCAGTTGCTCAGTCGTGTCCGACTCTTTGCGACACCATGAACCACAGCACGTGAGGCCTCCCTGTCCATCACCAACTCCCGGAGTTCACTCAAACCCATGTCCATCGAGTTGGTAATGCCATCCAACCATTTCTCTGTCATCCCCTTCTCCTCCTGCCCTCAATCTTTCCCAGAATCAGGGTCTTTTCCAATGAGTCAGCTTTTCGCAACAGGTGGCCAAAGTATTGGAGTTTCAGATTCAACATCAGACCTTCCAATGAACATCCAGGACTGATCTTTAGGATGTACTCGTTGGATCTCCTTGCAGTCCAAGGGACTCTCAAGAGTCTGCTCCAACACCACAGTTCAAAAGCATCAATTCTTTGGCGCTCAGCTTTCTTCACAGTCCAACTCTCACATCCATACATGACCATTGGAAAAACTCTAGCCTTGACTAGACGGACCTTTGTTGGCAAAGTAATATCTATACTTTTTAATATAACATCTGTTTCTGCTTTATTGACTGTACCAAAGCCTTTGACTATGTGGATCACAATGAACTGTGGAAAATTCTGAAACAGATGGGAATACCAGACCACCCGACCTTCTTCCTGAGAAATCTGTATACGGGTCAGGAAGCAACAGTTAGAACTGGACATGGAACAACAGACTGGTTCTAAATAGGAAAAGGAGTATATCAAGGCTGTATATTGTCACCTTGCTTATTTAACTTATATGCAGAGTACATCATGAGAAATGCTGGGCTGAAGGAAGCACAAGCTGGAATTAAGATTGCTGGGAGAAATATCAATAACCTCAGATATGCAGATGACACCACTCTTATGGCAGAAAGTGAAGAAGAACTAAAGAGCCTGTTGATGAAAGTGAAAGAGGAGAGTGAAAAAGTTGGCTTAAAGCTCAACATTCAGAAAACTAAGATCATGGCATCCAGTCCAATCACTTCATGGAAAATAGATGGGGAAACAGTGGCTGACTTCGTTTTTGGGGACTCCAAAATCACTGCAGATGGTGATTGCAGCCATGAAATTAAAAGACGCTTACTCCTTGAAAAGAAAGTTATGACCATTTCATTTAGTCTTTCCAATTTCTCCATCACTTTTTTTCTTGTTCTTTCTCAAGCCTTTATCAAATGTATCAGAAAAGGTTCTTGTGTGTGTGTGTGTGTGTATGTATATATATATAGAGAGAGAGAGAGTATAATATATATTAGAAAACTTAGGAATTTTTGTTTAGCTAAAAACATATGACACTTTGGCTAAGTATGAATAGAATGCTAGATTTTATAATTTATATTCATTCAAAACTTTGATATAGTTCCATTTATTCTAGTATTACTGCAAAAAGTCTAGAAAGCTTATTATTTTAGTGATTTTCTTAAAAATTTTTGAATGAGGCTTGAAACATCTAATCCAATCTGAGAATATAAAGAAATACTACGTTGTAAAAAAAAATAGGAATTTAACAAGCAATATAATTTTATTAATTGAAGTATAGATTTTATTCAAATTTCACAAAATTTTATGCTAGTGTTCATTATTGGTTTCCATACCTTATTCAAGATTCCACACTGTGTTTAGTTGCATCGAGCAGCTTCAGCTACATGCAACAAATTCTGATAAATTCTCTTTCCATTTGTATTCTGTTACAGATATTTTCTAATTTTCCTTGTTATGACTTCTTAGATATATCCATCATTTAAAAGTGGACATTTAATTTCCAATTACATGGTGTTTTAAAGTATTTTGATATTAATTTCTCATTTTGATATCAATTTATCATTTAAATGCCTTCTTCTCTGCAATCATTCTCTGTGTGTATGTGTGTGTTTTAATTTTTTAACTTTATTGAGGCTTTCAATGGCTAAGTCAAAGATCTCTCTTGGTAAATGTCACACTGAACTTGAAAATATGTGCGTTATTTTCAAATATTTTTTGATATTGTTTTCTAACCTAATTTCATAGTGATAAGAGAACAGACTCTGTATGATTTCAATACTTTTAGACCATGAAATTATTGCACCTTGTTTATGTCCCTGGATATGTTCCAGTGTCTCCTGGTTTATAGTCTATGGGAACTTGAATAGAATTTGTATCCTGCTGTTACATGAAAGTTGTATAAATCTTAATTATGTTGAATTGGTTCATAGTGCTTTTCAGGTCTACTATATCTCTATTTTTCTGTCTATTCTTTTTATTAATTTTTGAGAGTTTGATATTGAAATTACAACTAAAAATGTATGGCAAAACCAATACAATATTGTAAAGTAAAAAAAATAATAATAAATAAGGAGTTTAATGAAAAAAAATAATTATAATATATAGTGGAACTACATGTAACTTTGTTCTGTGTTTTCCATGTCTCCTATAAATGTGAGATCATATTTTTAAAATTAAAAAAGAAAGAAGTAAAAAATTAAAAAATAGAATCTTAAAAAAATGTGGGTATCTGTTGTGAGGTAACAAGGTTAATTAACTGAAGTCAATTAAAAGAAGTTGCTTAAAACTTCTCAAAGTTCAACTTAAATTTTATCCAGACAAAAATATATCATGATCTTCAACTTTAAGTCGTTGCAATTTAACAAATGTTACAGTACTTACTATGTGCAAGGCACTGAGCTAGCTGGTTAAATTACCTCCTCCCCCACACTTAGTATTGTCAGACTTTTAAAAATCCACTATTGCTTTTCACTTGCCTCCCAGAGAGTATTAAAGATAATGAATTGTGTTTCCAAATGTTTCTCATTTTCCTCTCAACTTCTGTAGTTCAATACAGACATCATTACTTCTCTACTAATATAGTGATTCTGTTTGTCATGCCTGAAACAACTACAGCACAGAGATTAAATACAATCTATACCCACATAAATCACTGAATAAATGAATCATGAAATTAATATGTAAATTGTGTGTTTAACCTCTATTTATACAGCACTGTCTGTCATCATGTTGTAAATCTAAAACTAATTTCAAATTCACAGTTCTTCAAAAAGAACACCATGGTAAAAGCTTGACATATTTATTAACTAAATGTTGAACTATATTGTGTAAGTAATTAACAGTCATGCCAGAACAGGGAGAAAAAAAATATATTTAAGCACAAATGTCACCTGTATGAAATGGCTAAAACTATTTTAGATTAGATTTTTATATTAATCAAAGAATACTGCTATTTAATTTTTGACAGACAAATCTGTTCCCATTTATTCACGATTCCATTAAGTATTTCACATTTAAATGTGCATGTCACAATCATCCATAGAAAAAAAATTCCCTTCAGTCTCCTTAAAGAAAAGAAGATTCTCAAAAAATTAGATGATAATAAACCCATTCAAAGTTTAGTAAAAACTTCCTCAACTCAGCACATTAACATTTTATTTCTGATATAGGGATAGACCACCTAAAATAAACAATATGTATATGTATTTTAATGATGTACTGAATAACATTATTTAAATGTTTAATGAGTCTTGTCATGACCAACATGGTATTTTCTGAAAAAAAGTATTTTGTTCTATAAAGCTGTTCAAAGAATACAACTCTGAAGTTAAGCATAGCACAAAAATACGTACCCAGAAAAATGTGTTAGACTAAGTATTCTTGTTCCCTCATGCATTTTTATCATTGATTTTAAGAACTCTTTCTTACTCCTAGCTGCTATATTTCTAATCAGATTTTCTCTTAAGAAGTTATATTAAAAAATAAATGCATAAACTATAGGATATGGTATTTAAAATATTTATAATATATAATCTTGATCACAATGAAAAATAATCACTTATTTCAAACGGTCTTGCACATGCACATGAGAGGCAAAATCTGATTCGTGTCTAATTTTCTTATCTAGTTAAATCAAATTAACTGGTTACATTGACAAAAAGCAAACTATAACAAATTTCAAATTCTGCTAAAGAAATCTGTTTCTCAGAGTTTTACCCTTCAATAAACACGTGCTTTAAGTTTCCTCATGTCTGAGCCATTTAGAATGTGCATAAATACTCTCAAAAAAAAATCTAAGGTCCAAAGTCAAGTTTACAAAGTATGAATAACTTTCTGATAAAATATTTCAAAAAGAACTGTACAAAAAATGAGGCAACCAATACTCATAATTTCTATGTTAGCACCTTATCTTGGAAAATACTTCTTTGTTCAATATGTAGTAAATGTCATTAATACTCCACAACCCTCATGGATAGCTTGTCCTGAGCCATCCATATTCTCCTGCCTGATTGTCCTTATAACCACTGGAATGCATTCTTAACACAGTTGACTGGAATTATCAGTACACTTCATATTTATGAGGTGGAATTTCTCTGTGTTTAAGGCTTCCTGGTCCCTACCAGATCTGGACCCATATCTGTGGCATTTCCAACCAAACTAAATAGAGCAAATTCCTCCATCCCAGGAATCCTAAAGAGGGGGTCGGGGAGGGAGAGAGGGCCTTAGCTAATCACATCAAATAGAAGCAGAAAAAAAAACATAATCACAATATTTTTATATAGATAGCATTCATTAGAATGAATTAGAGTGCAATAATAAGACAGTTTCCCCTTTGCTTCTTATTTACTAAAAGAAAGAGATGGTCCAATATACTTCACTCCCTTTTGCATATGATCTGTCAAGTAGATCTCATGATAGAAAGGTTTCAAGGGACACAAAGTAAGATTATTTGCTAGATGAAATAGCTAAACACCTCAAAAAATAATTAAATGCTATAAGGCATGTTAAGAGTTTAGCACAGTGCCTAGACCATAACTAAGATTCAATAAGTGTTGAATATAATGACAAGAGTGATGATGATGATGAAGATGATAATACCATCATCTCTATTAACAGAATGATAAAGCTGACATATAAGGAAGCATTATACCATTAGTAAATTGCATCTTTCTGAAGATTATAAAACAATGCTACAAAAGTATTAATTATATGAAGTTAAATGAAAAAAGAATGGAGAAATATGTATACCTTGTAATTACAATTTTGCTTAAATAAATAGGTAGAAGTATACATAGAAGAAAAGAAGGAAGATCATGCAATACCTCTGGATGGTAGAAATATAGGCTTGTATTTGCATTTGTGTAGATCCTCAAATGTTCTCTAACATATTTTACTTTTATAATCAGGCTATATATGTATATATATGTAAATTATGAGATGATCTAACCTCTAAACAAAAATAAAAATCCTTGTATCTTATTTTAGCAGTTCTGAGAGTTTTTTAGTCTTAGAATCACTTTCCAAATTATTAATTTATTTAAAATAACAATAATAAAACCAATATATATTAACAAAAATAACATATTATGAAAAAGTTATTTTACAAACCAAAAAATGCATTTTTTTAACATTTTGTGAGAATGATTTCTTTTACACTTTTGTAAATCTAGAAGACAGATGGATTGTCTATCGACTTCTATACTCAATCTAATGCATGATGATGTTCTGGATGAAACACAGGGAGAAAATTCAACTTTATAAACATGTGTAATTGGAAAAGCAGGGGACCTTGTGGATCTCCTGGAAGTATCTTAGGGGCTCCCAGGCAAATCTTAAACCATACTTTGAGAACTGCTGTCTTAACGTGTTATTTTACAAGAATCTTTTCCCATAATTTTACAATAATTCTCATCTTGGAGAGGAAATTATGACCTATTACTTTCCTAAAAATAGAGTAGGTCAAGGAACAACATGTTACTCTTCCAGGAGTAAAAATTTGGCATGCTGCTGCTGCTGCTGCTAAGTCACTTCAGTAGTGTCCACCTCTGTGCGACCCCATAGACAGCAGCCTACCAGGCTCCCCCATCCCTGGGATTCTCCAGGCAAGAACACTGGAGTGGGTTGCCATTTCCTTCTCCAATGCATGAAAGCGAAAAGTGAAAGTGAAGTCACTCAGTTGTGTCCGACTCTTAGCGACCCCATGGACTGCAGCCCAGCAGGCTCCTCCGTCCATGGGATTTTCCAGGCAAGAGTACTAGAGTGGGGTGCCATTGCCTTCTCCCAAAATTTGGCATAATTTGGCTGAAAAGTATGATGATTAATGTGTATGTAGATCAATTAGGATTTCCTGATGCTTTTCTGCTTTGAACTGTGGTGTTGGAGAAGACTCTTGAGAGTCTCTTGGACTGCAAGGAGATCCAACCAGTCCATTCTGAAGGAGATCAGCCCTGGGATTTCTTTGTAGGGAATGATGCTAAAGCTGAAACTCCAGTACTTTGGCCACCTCATGCGAAGAGTTGACTCATTGGAAAAGACTCTGATGCTGGGAGGGATTTGGGGGCAGGAGAAGAAGGGGACGACAGAGGATGAGATGGCTGGATGGCATCACTGACTCGATGGTCATGAGTCTGAGTGAACTCCGCGAGTTGGTGATGGACAGGGCGGCCTGGTGTGCTGCAATTCATGGGGTCACAAAAAGTCGGACACGACTGAGCGACTGAACTGAACTGAACTGAACTGATGCTTTTCTTGTTTCCCTAAAAAGAGATACCTGAGTCTTTTTTTTTTTTTTTTTTTTAAGGAAAATCCCTATGTTAATCTAGATGCCCAGTTACAAATCGTATAAATCAAACAAGATTGTGCTGCATGGAAAGAAAAACAACTCACTGCTCATTTCTAACTCTGCTAATAATTCTCTCTGTGGTTTTAGGCAGGTCACTTATTTTTATTTTTATTTTTTTTATTTTTTAACTCTACAATATTGTATTGGTTTTGCCATATATCAACATGAATCTGCCACAGGTATACATGTGTTCCCCATCCTGAACCCTCCCCCCTCCTCCCTCCCCATACCATCCCTCTGGGTCATCCCAGTGCACCAGCCCCAAGCATCCAGTATCGTGCATAGAACCTGGGCTGGCAAATGGTTTCATATATGATATTATACATGTTTCAATGCCATTCTCCCAAATCATCCCACCCTCTCCCTCTCCCACAGAGTCCAAAAGACTGTTCTGTACATCAGTGTCTCTTTTGCTGTCTCGCATACAGGGTTATCGTTACCATCTTTCTAAATTCCATATATATGCATTAGTATATTGTATTGGTGTTTTTCTTTCTGGCTTACTTCACTCTGTATAATAGGCTCCAGTTTCATCCACCTCATTAGAACTGATTCAAATGTATTCTTTTTAATGGCTGAGTAATACTCCATTGTCATTTAAAATCAATATGTGACTAAAATGATGATGAATAAAGTTACCATCCTCCTCATATTACAAATTTACTCTAAATACTTTGTTAGAATTTTTTCTTCTGTAAATTAGGTGTATTTCATTTTGTTTATTAAAAATGCTATCGGTTTTGGTAACTTGGTGATTTTATATATATATATATATATATATGTATATCCTAGATTATATTATATTGATGACATTATATTAATTTTTAAAAATAACAAGAAAAAAGGTGGCTGTTGTCATTTAACCATTTCTAGGAAAATAATGGCTATATAAGTTATAAGCCTAGTGGAAAGGGAAAGAGACTAACATTTTTCAATTAGTTATAATGCACAAAGCACTGTGCTTGGTTCTTTTCGTATGTCATCCCAGGAATTTTCCCAATAATTTATCATCACAATTTACTGATGAAGAGATCTATACTCAAAAAGGGTAATAAGTAGCCTCCTTAAAATTGCAGAGTTACTGATGTAGAATTGCAGTTAGCCAGAAATCAAGACCTGGGCTCTATACATTTTACTACATGCAGTACCTTCTTATAACTGAATGTCATTCCAACCTAACATATCTTTCATGCTAAACCAAAAGTGTGAATTCTTTAAAATTTTTGTTTCTGATTTTTTTAAATTTTATTTTATTTTTAAACTTTACATAATTGTATTAGTTTTGCCAAATATCAAAATGAATCCACCACAGGTATACATGTGTTCCCCATCCTGAACCCTCCTCCCTCCTCGCTCCCCATACCATCCTTCTGGGTCGTCCCAGTGCACTAGCCCCAAGCATCCAGTATCGTGCCTCGAACCCACATCAAATCAAGTAGAGAATTTTTATCATCATTTACCTATTCTGCTTGCTAGGATGGGAAGGAATTACTAAAAGGGAGCATTTTCTTCACCTCGTGTTTAAGTTGGAGGTTGGCACTGCACCGTCTTTCTGCCCCTCCTGGAGATTTATGTTAAAGACATAATGTTCTCCTACTTTTTTTGTTTTCATCTGTTTTCTGTCTCTGTCTGACATTTCATTCTGGAAAGGAGAAAGAGCTGCTCATTTCAGTGGCAGGAAAGAACAATCTTCGATTTATAACATGCTAGGAACCCATCACTGTGATAGAACAATCTTTCCCCCAGACGTCTCTCCATTACTGAAGCTGATGCCTCCTTGCCCTGATGCCACTTCAGTACTGATCTCTCAGTCCAACAGTAAGGCTAATGGCATCACCTGTCCCTGTGTGCATTTTTCATCTTTATCTCAGAAAAAAAAAAAAAAAAAAAAACTTCTTTTGTGAGTTCTTTAAACAAACTGAAAATATATTTCCACAATTGTTTTTTTTTACAAACCTCCTCCCTCGCATATATATTTGAATGTCAAACCACAAACTTGGCAGTGTACCTTAAATTGTACTTGCTTTCCTTCCTTCCTTTCCTTAATAAGTGCTTTATTTCTTGGGAATACAAGAAAAACTAAGTAGAGAAGCTTCATTTGCCAAGAACTGCAGAAATAGCAAATCAAGAAATTATTTAATTACTATTGGGAAGTCACTGGAATAGATACAAGGATTCTTTGTTAAAAGCCTCTTTGCCAAAGCTGAGTTTTATTCTTGGCTATATTTTTTGAATTTGGCATATGGTATAAATTAGATACTGAAATAAGGCTTTTAATTGCTTTTCAAAAAGTACTGAAGAGTGAACCCCAAAGAAAGGGAGAGAGCATCATATGAGAATCTCAAGTTTCTAGGAAGGTAATGAATAAGAGAAAGAAAAGATGAATAAATGGTCATTTATGTTTAGGCAATCAGCAACAATTCTGAATATTATATCTGCCTTACTCTGAAGTAGACAGAGGAATATTAAAGTGATGCTGTTACACATACCTGTACAAGGATCATTTAGAATACATGCTCAAATTCATTTAAACGTGTTAGGAAGTATTAGCCACCTGTCAGAAACTCTAATTTCCCCATGTTTTGAAATGTAGATACTATATTCAAAGTAAAATATATTTTGATTAAGGCTGATCATCTAAAAAAGTTTTAATGTCCCCCTTATATCCAGGAATTGCTCTTACAGTTGATTCTTTTCAACTTAGTATCCCTTGACTTAAAATATTCATAGGGATCACTTGAAAATCTAATAAATTACACAAAATATTTGTTAGGATTTAATATATTTCTCTGTAAATATGAGAAGTATACTGACCAGAGTGTCAAAAGCACAGATAACATATTCTGCAAATATCTGTCACCTCCTTACTAGAATAACCTCCCTAACACAGTAAACATGAAGGTCCAACCACATTTCTGGATGACTTGTATAGTATTTATGAATTTAGCCTTTCTTTATCTTTCCATCCACCTCAGAGTTTCCTGGTTTTCAAAGTCCATCTGGTTCTTAAACTAAAGACAAATGCAAACAGAGGGTAAATGTTAAATTTTTTTTTGTTGATGAGTAGCACATTCCTCTGAGTCACATTTATCCTAAGTTCCCTTAAAACTCGTAAACTGATGCCATAAAAACTATTATTTACCTCTGACGTCAAAATTGGTTTAGAACCCTATTTTCCAGGGCTATTTAGATGTTATATTTTAATCTTGCTAGTCTTGTTTGAAGCTTTTTTTTTTTTTTTTTAAGAAATTCTTGGAGTTGGATATCAACATGCAAAAAAAGCAACACATATTAATCATCTGGACAAAAACAGTTTAATACAAGGGAATTTAGGAAGTAGTCATTTAAGAGGTGACAAGATGGTCAGTGAATGAGAAGTCTCAAACAGGCTAAAATATTTCTTCATTTAGTGAAACAGATAAAATTTTCTGCTTTTACATCTTTGATACTTCTATGAGACTGTGAAGACAGATCATCTCCAAGATTCATTTAAAGTATATATCTATTTTCAATAGACAACTGTGTTTTATATAAAATCTTCTAATGATATACTTTTAATATTCACAGCAAATTAAGATACATCACATAACTGGAAAGGTAACTATACAAGTTAGGAGTCAGAAATTTTACAGGGAAATGTGCCTTGTTGAAACTAACTGGAAACCTCACATTGGTGCTCTAGTAAGTTAATCACCTGAGTTAAAGGTAGGCTGCCTTTTATTTTATCTTAGAAGTAAACCAACAGCAGTGAGGCTTTTATAATGACACTGTTATGATCAATATTGTAGCCTCAGGTGTTAATGCTTCGTTTACCTTTAAAAGCAAATGAAATAGCCCAGAGAGATCAATACTATAAGCTCTTTATTTGGTGTTAAATTACCATGGATTCACTGAATTATTATATTGCAGAGATTTTTCAGTGACATTAATTTAAAAACCAAATAAATGTTTTTCAGAATGGTATATCTAATTTCTTTGTAAGAACTTTGTAGTTACCTATACAAGGAGTTTATAATAATGTTTAGAATTCAGATAACATGTTCAGAATTTATATTAACCTAAAATGAACAAAATGAGAAAGGATGTAAAATGATGAAAGAGTACAGTCATAAAATATGTAATATCTTTAATAATTGTTTTTATAACTCCAGTTAATTGCATGTATCCATATAACAACATGAACCCATTTCCCTAGAACAAAACAATACTCTGAGCTAGAAATGTCCAAGTGATACGCAAGTATTTGATATTCCTCCTGAACTAGTACCAAAATAATAGTAATCAGTTGTCAAACATAACTAGCCACTATATATACACGATCCCACTGATGACATTTTAATTAGCTTTTCTTTGATTATCTTGAATTTTCACATTTATTTTAACTCCTTTGCCATGGATGGGAAGAATTGGTGGTGGAGAATTCATAGTGAGTTTTTTTTTTTCAATATTTCCTCAAAGTAAGACAGTTAAAACAATATTTTTGTTTTACTGGTTTTATCACATTATGTCCTATATTATTTTCTATAATATTAATTTTGTTCTTATAGCCTTGCCTTAAATCCTTTATGAGACTAACTCTTACTGACAATGCAAAACTTTATTAAATAATTAAAATTTTATAAAGTATATAACACAAGGTATGAATATATTTTTCTGTTTTATGTTCTATGGTTTTGCCAGTTATCATATATAATGTGTACTCAACAGAAATAAAATTTTCTTCTCTTCCTGTAAAAATTTTAGTAGCAATCTCTATAACCTAAATATGTAAAATCCTAGTAACTGTACTATGTTTACAAAGTGCTTAAAATTTATAAATCTTTTTAATGCTTATGATAGACATATAAGATGACAAGAATAAATATTTCTTCTTCTTTTACAGATGCAGAAGCTAAGATTGAGAGAAGCTAATGACTTGCATAATGTTACACAGATAGCAATAAGACTAGAAATGTTCTGCCAGCTATTTCAGTCTTCCATCTGCTACAACGTCAGCCTCAGTCTAATCAAATCTTTTCTTGATAAATCCATGAATTAGTTATAACCATATCTTTCTAAGATATTTATTCAGTATTAGTAGTATTAGGATAATTAATTGACTCAGTGGATGATTATACAACAGAAAGACTTCTATTCTCTTTTTACATTCAATGTAGACATAGAATAAACTCACATTGATGTAAGCAATGCTCTTGAGTGGCTTTGCAATATGACCTCTCTTAGGAGCTAATAACAGATTAAACTCTTTTAGGAATAGTCTCCCTTTTATTAAAACAAGATAATCAATTCTTAAAATATAATATACTGTAACACTCACTGAATTTCCCAGATAGTCAGATATTGACATATGATAAAGTAAAAATGAATTATTCTAAACTATTGACACAAAAATTTTAGCAAATATTAAACCTAATACTACAAAAATACTGCCAATTGCCTAATGTTATGGAGATGAGGTGAAAATGTAAATAACCTGGTGGTTCCAGACAGAAAAATGTAATAGATTCCATGACTCTGAAAACAATGCCACCTCATGGTTAATTTATGACCTGATGGAATATTATACATTAGCCTTCATAAACAATGATCAGGTATTTTTCAAACATCTCCTCTTTATATACTATAATTCTAGATTTATTCAGATAGACTGAAAAATATAACCAGAGACAGTGGAGAACACATATTTCTTGGAAGAAACCCTGAGTGGTAAAAACAAGAAAGAAAATATTCTCTGCCTCTGTAAAAATCCATTTCAAGTAGTGGGCAACCTATCACATCAAGAAAATCAGCAGATGAAAAATAATATCTCTTAAAGAGGTAATGATCAGAAAATGAAGGCTGACAGAGTAACTATCTCTTCACTGTCATCTAGTTTTAAAAAACATTTTGGGAAGGATGAAGAAGAAGAAATAAAATAATAATACCCTGATACAGTAGCCACAGTGATTCTCTTTTTATATCCAATTGAGAAATACATGTAGCTTATAGGAATGAGGTTTGAGAATATCCAATTATGACATTTCATAGACTTTCAAAATGCATATCCTACTTGTTGATCGACAAAATACAGCAAAACTCTGGACTGGTGAGTATATTTTTAAAATTCAGAATTGAGATTAATCAAATTAATCCTTCAAGATTATTGAATACTTCACTTCCAGGACTGCATCAGCTTACAAGGCTGGTTTCAAATGAGTTTAAATAGAGTCATTTTGGAAGTTGCTTGCTTTAGTTGTAATTAGTGAAATGAAAAGATCGAAATTAAGTGAATAACATTGAGCTTTTTCATGGAGAAATGATGACCCTGAATAGGACACTGGTTCTTCCCACCTTGGGGACTGTGCAGTCAATATCAGGCTATCACATATAGATCCTCACTGAATAAAATTTTGTGTATTTAAAAATACCTAAGCAATACAATCTCACCTCAAGAAACAAGAAAAATCTCAAATAAACAACCAAACCACTAGAGAAAGAAGAAAAAAACAAAACTCAAACCTAGTAGAAGGAAAAAGAGTCATAAAGATCAGAGTAGAAATAAATGAAATAGAAATGAAGAAAACAATGGCAAAGACCAAGGAAACTGGTCTGGTTCTCTGAGTAGATAACATAAATAAATCTTTAACTATATTCGTCAAGAAAAATGAGAGAGAATTCAAATCAATAAAATTATAAATGAAAAAAGAGAACTTACAACTGATACCAAAGAAATACAAAGGACCATAAGAAACTATATGCCAATAACAATGACAACCTGGAAGTAATGGACAAGTTCTTTGAAAGGTAGAGCTTCCAAAACTGGACTAGGAAGAAATGAAAATATGAACAGACCAATTACAATTAATGAAACTGAAACTGTGATTTAAAATCTTCCAACAAGCAAAAGTTCAGGACCAGATGGCTTCATAGGCAAATTGTATCAAATATTTAGAGAAGAGTTAACATTTATCCTTTTCAAACTCTTCTAAAAAACAGGTACAGTCACATGTAACAAAATGAAATTAGATCATTCCTTAACTCCAAACACAAAAATAAGCTCAAAATGGATTAAAGACCTGAATGTTAGACCAGACACTATAAAACTCATAGAGGAAAAGATATGCAGAACACTCTCTGACATAAATCACAGCAATATCTTTTTCAATCTACCTCCCAGAATAATGGAAAGAAAAGCATAAATAAACAAATGGGACCTACTTAAACTAAAAGCTTTTGCACAGCAAAGGAAAAATAAAACGAGAGACAACACACAGACTGGGGGAAAATATTTGCAAATGATGTGACTGATAAAGGAATAGTCTCCAAAAATGACAAATGGCTTATGACACTTAATAGCATCAAAATAAACAACTCACTCAAAAAATGGGCAGAAGACCTGAATAGACATTTCTCTAAAGAAGACATCCAGATGGCCAATAGGCACACAAAAAGATGTCCCACACCAATAGTAATTAGAGAAATGCAAATCAAGTCTGTGGGAGAGGGAGAGGGTGGGATGATTTGAGAGAATATCATTGAAACATGTATATCATCACATGTGAAATACATCGCCAGTCCAGGTTCAATGCATAAGACAGGGCTGGTACACTGGGACAACCCTGATGGATGGGATGGGGAGGGAAGCGGGAAGGGGGGTCAGGATGAGGGACACATGTACACCCATGGCTGATTCATGTCAATGTATGGCAAAAACCACTACAATATTGTAATTAGCCTCCAATTAAAATAAATTAATTCATTTAAAAAAACTACAATGAGATAACATCTCACACTGGTTAGAACGGCTATCATCAAAAAATCGACAAATACTGGAGATGATGTGGAGAGAAGGGAGCCCTCCTGCAATGTTGGCAGGAATGTAAATTGGCACAGCCACTATAGAGAACATTATGGATGTTCCTTAAAAAACTAATACAGAGCTACCATATGACCCTGCAATCCCACTCCTGGGCATATATTCAGAGAAAAACATGGCCCAAAGATACATGCACCCCAATATTCATTGCAGCACTGTTTACAATAGACAAGACATGGAAACAACCTAAATGTCTATCAACAGAGGAGTGGATAAAGAAGATGTGGTACATATACACAATGGAATATTACTCAGTCATTAAGAAGAATGACATAATGCCATTTGCTGCAACATGCATGGACCTAGAGATTGTCATACTGAGTGAGGTAAGTCAGAGAGACAAAGAGAAATACCATATGATATCCCTTATATGTGGAATACAAAAAGAAATTATACAAATGGACTTATTTTCAAAAAAGAAAGAGACTCATAGAAAAAAACTCATGGTTGCCAGGGGGGAAGGGATAGTTACAGACTTTGGGAAGGTCATGTGCACACTGCTATATTTAAAATGGATAATCAACAAAAGCCTATTTTATAGCACATGGAACTCTGCTCAATATTATATGCCAGCCTGGATGAGAGGGAGAATGGATACATGTTTATGTATGGCTGAGTCCCTTCGCTCTTCACTTGAAATTATCACAATCTTGTTAATCGGCTATACCCCAATACAAAATGTTTTTGGTGTTAAAAAATAAAAATAATTTTTTTAAAAAATGCATAAAATGGGTAGTTTTGCCATTCTTTGAATGGAACCATCAATATCGTGAAATGGCTATACTACTCAAAGCAATCTACAGATGTGACACAATATCTGTCAAATTACCAATGGTATTTTTCACATAATTAGAACAAAAAAGTTGCAATTTGTATAAAACACAAAAGACCCCAAATTGCCAAAGTAACTAGAGAAAGAAAAACGGAGCTGGAGGAATCAAGCTCCCTGACTCAGACTATACTACAAAGTTACAGTAATCAAAACAGTATGGTACTGGCACAAAAACAGAAATATAGGTCAATGGATCAGGACAGAAAGCCCCGTGATAAACCCATGTACCTATAGTCACCTAATCTATGAAAAGGAGGCAAGAATATACAATGGAGAAAAGACAGTCTATTCACTAAGTGGTGCTGGTAAAACTGAACAACTATGTATAAAAGAATGAATTTAGAACACTCCCTAACACCATACACAAAAATAAAGTTTAAATGAATCACAGACCTAAATGTAAAGCCCAGACACTACAAAACTCTTAAAGGAAAACATATGAAGAACACTTCTTGACATGAATTGCAGCAAGACCTTTGTTAGATTCACTTCCTAGAGTAGTGAAAATTAAGACAAATTAAAAAAAAAAAAAAGAGAGAGACCTAATTAAACTTAAAAGCTTTTGCACAGCAAAGAAAACCATAATCAAAAAGACAACCCTTAGAATGGGAGAAAATATTCGCAAATGCAGCAACTGACATGGGATTAATCTCCAAAATATACAAACAGTTCACACAGCTCAATTAAAAAAAAAATTCAAAAAATTGTGGGAACACCTAAACAGACATTTCTCCAAAGAAAACATAGAGATAGCCAAAAAACATATGAAAAGATGTTCAATATCACTAACCATTAGAAAGAAAGAAAGTGAAAGTGGAGGTCACTCAGTCATACCTGACTCTTTGCAACCCCATGGACTATACAGTTCATGTAATTCTCTAGGCAAAAACCTGGAGTATGTAACCTTTCCCTTCTCCAGGGGATCCCCCCAACCCAGGGATCAAACCCAGGTCTCTCCCATTGCAGGTGGAATCTTTACCAGCTGAGCCACAAGGGACACCCAAGAATACTGAAGTGCGTAGCCTAAACCTTCTCCAGCAGATCTTCCTGACCCAGGAATCAAACCAGGGTCTCCTGCACTGCAGAGTTACCAACTGAGCTATCCAGTCCACTAATCACTAATCATTAGAGAAATACAAGTCAAAACTACAATGAGGTATCACTTCACTCTGGTCAGTATGGCTATCATCAAAAAAATCTACAAATAAAACATGCTGGAGAGGGTGCATTCATATATTGTTGGTGGAAGTGTAAATTGGTACAGCCACTATGGAGAAAAGTATGCAGGTACCTCAAAAACCTAAAATTAGAACTACTATATGACCCAGCAATCCTACTACTGGGCATATACCAAGAGAAAAATGTAACTCAAAAAGATGCATGCAGCCCAAGGTTCATTGCAGCACTATTTACAATAGCCAGGACAGGGAAGCAACCTAAATGTCCATCAACAAGGAATGGATACAGAAGGTGTGGTACATATATACAAGGGAATATTATGCAGCAATAAAAAGTAACAAAAGTGTGCCATTAGCAGAGATGTGAATAGACCTGGAGACTGTCATAAAGAGTAACATAAGTCAAAAAGATTTTTTTAAATCATATAATATCACTTATATGTGGAATCTAGAAAAATAGTACAAATGAACATATTTGCAAAGCAGAAATACAGACACAAATGCAGAGAACAAACTTATGGATACCAAGGAGGGAAGTGGAGTCAAATGGACTGGAGATTGGACTGACATCTGTACACTACTATGTAAGAAATAGGGCTTCACTGGTAGTCCAGATGGTAGTGAATCCATCTACAATGCAGGAGACCCGGGTTTGGTCCCTGGTTTGGGAAGATCCCTTGGAGAAAGAAATGGCAACCCACTCCAGTATTCCTGCCTGGAGAATCCCATGGACAGAGGAGCCTGGCAGGCTACAGTCCATGGGGTTTCAAAGAGTCAGACATCAGTTAGCAACTAACACTATCCTTTCCTATGTATAAAATAGATTACTAATATGAACCTGGGCTTCCCCGGTGGCTCAGTGGTAAAGAATCTGCCAGCAATGCAGGAGACACAGGAGATGCGGGTTCAATCCCTGAGTCAGGAAGATTCCCTGGAGGAGGAAATGGTAATCCATTCCAGTATTTTTACCAGAAAAATCCCATGGACAGAGCAACCTGTCAGGCTACAATACATAGGGTTGCAGAGAATCAGACACTACTGAGCAACTAAGCACAATGAGTATCTATTGTATAGTACAGGAATTCTATTCACTTCTCTGTGGCAACCTAAATGGGAAGGAAATCTAAAAAAAAAAAAAAAAAAGAGGCTATACATATATGTATAACTGATACTTTTCTGTATAGCAGAAACTAACACAACATTGTATAGCAACTATATTCCAACAAAAATTAATTAAAAATATCTATGCAGACACATATTTTCCCTTCTGATAATTTTATATGTCTTCATTTTATACAATGAGAATACTAAAACAGAGAAGATTGATTATAGCAAGCGTTAACTGGAGAGTGGGAGAGAGGCTCCAGAGGGAGGGGAAATACATATAAATATGTTACACAGCAGAAACTAACACAACATTGTAAAGCAACTATACTCCAATAAAAATAAATAAAAGAAAATAATAAAGTAGAGAAACCAGAACTCTAACACTCTTCTTGATGATGGGAATATAAAACAATTTGGCAGCATCTATAAAACTTAGAATAAAAGTATCTTATGATACAGTGTGTTTGTGTGTGTGTGTGTGTGTGTATATATATATATATATTCTTCACATCAAGAATGAGGGCATATGTCCACCAAAAGACATTAGGACAAACACACAAATGTTCATAGAAACACTATTCATAATAGCCCCCCAAATTGAAACAACCCAAAATTCCATCAGCATTAGAATAAAAAATAAATTGTGAAATATCATGGTATATTTATACAATGGTGGACTTCCCTGGTGGCTCAGATGGTAAAGTGTCTGCCTACAATGCGAGAGACCCAGGTTCAATCCCTGGGTTGAGAAGATGCTCTAGAGAAGGATATGGCAACCCACTCCAGTACTCTGGCCTGGAAAATCCCATGGATGGAGGAACCTGGTAGGCTACAGTCCATGGGGTCGCAAAGAGTTGGACATGACTGAGTGACTTCACTCACATTCATACAATGGAGAATTTGTTGTTGTTGTTGTAGTTCATTTGCCAAGTTGTGTCTGACTCTTTGTGACCCAATGGACTGAAGCAAGCCAAGCCTTCCTGTCCCTCACCATCTCCAGAAGTTTTCCCAAATTCATGTTCAGTGCATTGGTGATGTTGTCCAGCCATCTCATTCTCTGATGGCCTCTTCTGCCCTCAATATTTCCCAGCATCAGGGACAAGGGAGAATTATGTAGCGATAAAAAAGAACAAACTACCACTGCACATAAAAACTTGAATGTATCTCACAGACAACAATGAATAAAAGAAGCCATATACCAAAGGCTACATACATTGTGGTTCTATTTAGAGGAAGCTCAATAATAGGCAAGGGGCTTCCCAGGTGGCTCAGTGGTAAAGAATTTGCCTGCCAATGCAGGAGCCTCAGGAGATGCAGGCTAAATCCCTGGGTCAAGAAGTTCCCCTCTGGAGGAGGAAATGGCAACCCACTCCAGTGTTCTGAGTCGGACAAGACTGAGCAACTTCATTTTCACTTTTCACTTTCATGCACTGGAGAAGGAAATGGCAACCCACTCCAGTATTCTTGCCTGGAGAATCTCAGGGATGGAGGTGCCTGGTGGGCTTCCATCTATGGGGTCACACAGAGTTGGACACGACTGATGAGACTTAGCAGCAGCAGCAGTGAATAATAGGAAGAATGAAGCAGACTCACAAATACACAGAACAATCTAGTGGTTACCAGTGAGAAGAGGGAAAGGCAATGTAGGGATAGGGGATTAAGAGATACGAAGTATCATATATAAAATAAGCTATAAGCATATATTATACAATATAGGGAATACAGCCAATATCCATAATAACTATAAACGGAGTATTACCTATAAAAATAATTTAAAAATATATAATGATAAATATAAGAATATAGCTTAACCTTTAGCAGGGTGATAGAATCTGAAAAGGGCCAAAAGGGGGGAGGTTTTGGGATTCTGCTGATGCTCTAATTCAGGGTGCTGGCTTTACAAGCACAGGTACATTTCACTTGTGAAAATTAATCAAGCTGTATACTTGTGATTTGTGCACTCCTCTATAGGTATATTTCATTAAAATGGAAAAAAAGAAAATTAACAATCTGAATTAGTTACCTCAAAGTTCACCCCAGTAACCATGAGTGCTTTATCTCATCACTCTTACCTGTAATAATACTACATTAACTATGATATAAACTATGATGAATAAGATTTGGTATTGTGGCCTTACTATTTTCTCTATTAGCAGAGAAGTGACTCACTGACACCAAAATATGCAAACCTAAAGATCTTTGTTTTCTTTTGATTTTTAGTACTACTCACTTTCAAGGAGTTATCTATTAATTGTCATAAATATACACACACTAAAGCCATCCTGTCATAGTTGAATGATTTATAAATATGATTTGTAAAAGATTTATAAATATCATGATATATCTGCTTGCTTTGTTTAAATAACAATGTTAAAATGTTTTTAATGAAAACCCTCTTTCTTGAATTTTAATATAAAATTTAGTTACCCCACGAATCAACTGAATTCAAGACAAAAGCATACACCCAATATTGGAAACTTTAAAAACCTAAATTTTGAATTATTTCATGTTCTTGCATTATGTACTGGGAGGGACACACATTCATTATGTCATGCAAACTGTTATTGTATCTGAACTGCTCTTTTATATTTATATAAGTATAGATACAATCAGAAAGAAGCAATGGAAAATTTTATTAAAGTAAACAGTATCCAAATGTTGAATTTTCTTTAAGTAAATATTGAGTATTACTCTTGTAGAAGATTAATAAATGGGCAATGACTTTTGCTGGAACATTGTATTTTTACCAACATATACATTATTTTCAAAGTTTAAGAATAGGTTTAATAACCTTAAAAGCTGCTGCTTTGGCATTTGGGGTCTTTTGTTATGAAGAACTTGATTACGTCCTTGTAGGAATGTATCACATGTGTCTAGTGCTACCAGATAGCCATAGAGATATTTGAACACAGATATACCTGTGGTGGATTCATTTCGATATTTGGCAAAACTAATACAATATTGTAAAGTTTAAAAATAAAATAAAATTTAAAAAAAAGATATTTGAAGGCTTTCAATTAAGGAAATAAAGCTGTATTTAAATTCTATCACTACAGCAAAATATTAAATCAGGGCTAATGTCCCCTCCTCCTTTATTTTTAACCCAATCTGGATTGCTGGAAACACACTATGAATGTTTCCCATATCATTAAGAAAAGCTTGATGATGTTGACAAGGGGAACCTACCAAAAGGCATCTAAAGATCATCACACAAAAAATGAGGCTAATGAGGTAAGAAGAGTAATTGCAGGCAAATCATTAGAATTAAAAAGATACTTATTATAGCACTGTGAATATGACCCTATAAAATCTGTCAAGTAAAACTAACAGAACCTCAATTAGCCAAAAAGATCCACAAATGGATTAATCTGATTTAGGAAATTTTGATTACCTTGGGATTAAGGTGAAAACTGCTTTTGTTTAAAAACTTGAACAACATCAATCTAAAATGATTAAAGATCTCACAAGAGCACATGATCATAATTCTGCATGTCAATGATCACACAATGTCGAAAAAGAGAGAGGACTAAATATGTACTTCAGAACGATACTCCATCAAAGTCATCTGTTCTAGATTTCCACAAGTATCAGATACATGTCTTTTTTCCCCTTTTAAATAGGCTTCCTTCTAACAGTGAATTATAGGGGAAATAATTATATGAGACATAATAGATGAGTTTACGTTAACTTTAAATTTCAGTTCTTTTACTCACTCCTTCATTCATTTATTCTTTTAATAAGCATTTACTATGTACCCACAAAGTATGAGACATTGTTTGATGGTTGAGGATACAAACTCAAGACATGGTTCCTTTTTTTTTTTTAATTTATTTTTAACTGGAGGATAACTGCTTTACAATATTGTGTTAGTATCTGTCATACATTAACATGAACCAGCCATAGGTATAGACATATGCCCTCTTTTTTGAACCTCCCTCCCAACTCCTACCCCATCCCACCCATCTAGATTGTCAGAGAGCACCAGGTTTGAGCTCCCTGTGTCATACAGCAAATTCTCACTAGCTATCTGTTTTATATATGGTAATGTATATGTTGCAATGTTACTCTTTCAATCATCTCTCCCTCTCCTTCCACCATTGTGTCCACAAGTCTGTTTTCTATGTCTGTGTCTTCATTCCTGCCCTGCAAATAGGTTCATCAGTACCATCTATTTAGATTCCACATATATGTGTGACTGAGCAACTGATCTGATCTGATACAATATTTATTTTGCTGACTTACTTCACTCTGTATAATAGTCTCTAGGTTCACCCACCTCATTAGAACTGTCTCAACTGTGTCCCTTTTTATGGCTGAGTCATATTCCATTGTATATATGTACTACAGTTTCTTTATCCATCCATCTGTCAATGGACATCTAGGTTGCTTCCTTGTTCTGGCAATTTTAAATACTGCTGCAGTGAACATTGGGGTACATGTGCCTTTTTCAATTATAGTTTCCTCAGGGTATATGCCCAGGAGTAGGGCTGTTGGATCATATGTTATTTTTATTCCTAGTTTTTTTAAGGAATCTCCATACTGTTCTCCATATAAAGTGAAAGTGAAGTAGCTCATCCATGTCCGACTCTTTGCGACCCCGTGAACTGTAGCCTACCAGCCTCCTCCATCCATGGGATCTTCCAGGCAAGAATACTAGAGTGGGTTGCCATTTCCTTTTCCAGGAGATCTTCCTGACCCAGGGATGAAACCTGCATCTCCTGCACTGTAGGCAGACACTTTACCATCTGAGCCACCAGAGAAGTCTATAATGGCTATGCTAATTTACATTCCATCCAACAATGCAAGAAGGTTCCCTTTTCTCCATACCCTCTCCATCGTTTACTTGTTTGTAGATTTTTTTTTTTTTAATGATGGCCATTCTGACTGGTGTGAGGTGATATCTCATTGTAGTTTTGATTTGCATTTCTCTGATAATGAGAGGCGCTGAGCATCTTTTCATGTGTTTATTAGCCATCTGTTTATATTCTTGTCCTGGATATTAGGTCCAGTGGGAAAGTCAAACTAGTAAAAACAGCTATTGAACAGCTTAGTAAGTGCTTTATAGGAATATGGACATGGCTATTTCAACAGAGAAGAGGCTCATCTAAATCTGACTGAGCAGAGGCACCCCCAGAGAAGTTATGAACTACATGAATACATGACCTAAGTGGAGAGGGACAACTAAACAGAAGAACTTCATGCCTAAAATGGTGAAACAGCATAAAGTATGTGAAGTTCATTGAAGGTCAGTAGCAGGAAATGGTGGAAAAGGAGACAAGACAGGAAGCTAAACCAAAGAGTTAAAATTTTATTACAAAAAGTCAAAGTTAACAGTTATAACCATGTTGATAGTATCTATTCTTGATATGATGTGATGAAAATGGCACTTTATCTCTTTGGTCTTACTCCAAGTAACTCATAACCCAAGATTATCATGAAAAAAAAATTAGATAAATCTCATTAAGAATATTCTACAATGAAAGAAATCAAAGATGACACAAGTAGATGGAGAAGTATACCATGTTCATGGATCAGAAGAATCAATATAGTGAAAGTGAGCATACTACCCAAAGCAATCTATAGATTCAATGCAATCCCTATCAAGCAACCAACGGTATTTTTCACAGAACTAGAACAAACAATTTCACAATTTGTATGGAAATACAAAAAACCTCGAATAGCCAAAGCAATCTTGAGAAAGAAGAATGGAACTGGAGGAATTAACCTGCCTGACTTCAGGCTCTACTACAAAGCTACAGTCATCAAGACAGTATGATACTGGCACAAAGACAGAAATTTAGATCAGTGGAACAAAATAGAAAGCCCAGAGATAAATCCACGCACCTATGGACACCTTATCTTTGACAAAGGGGGCAAGAATATACAATGGAGAAAAGACAATCTCTTTAACAAGTGGTGCTGGAAAAAACTGGTCAACCACTTGTTAAACAATGAAACTAAAACACTTTCTAACACCATACACAATAATAAACTCAAAATGGATTAATAAACGTAAGACCAGAAACTATAAAACTTCTAGAGGAAAACATAGGCAAAACACCCTCTGACATAAATCACAGCAGGATCCTCTATGACACACCTCCAAGAGTAATGGAAATAAAAGCAAAAATAAACAAATGGCACCTAATTAAACTTAAAAGCCTTTGCACAATGAAGGAAACTATAATCAAGGTGAAAAAATAACCTTCAGAATAGGAGAAAATAATAGCAAATGAAGCAAATTACAAAGAATTAAGCTCAAAAACATACAAACAGCTCCTGCAGGTCAATTGCAGAAAAATAAATGACCCAATCAAAAAATGGGCCAAAGAACTAAACAGACATCTCTCCAAAGAAGACACAGATGGCTAACAAACACATGAAAAGATGCTCAACATCACTCATTATTAGAGAAATGAAAATCAAAACCACAATGAGGTACCATCTTACACCAGTAAGAATGGCTGATATCAAAAAGTCTACAAACAATAAATGCTGGAGAGGGTGTGGAGAAAAGGGAGCCCTCTTACACTGTTGGTGAGAATGCAAACTAGTATAGCCACTATGGAGAACAGTGTGGACATTCCTTAAAAACTGGAAATAGAACTGTCATACAACCCAGCAATCCCACTGCTGGGCATACACACCGAGGAAACCACAACTGAAAGAAACACGTGTACCTCAATGTTCATCACATCATTGTTCACAATAGCCAGGACATGGAAGCAACCTAGATGCCCATCAGCAGATAGACGGATAAGAAAGCTGTGGTAGATATACACAATAGAATATTACTCAGCCATTAAAAAGAAGGCATTTGAATCAGTTCTAATGAGGTGGATGAAACTGGAGCCTATTATAGAGTGAAGTAAGTCAGAAAGAAAAACACCAATTCAACATACTAATGCATATACATGGAATTTAGAAACATGATAACAATGACCCTATATACAAGACAGCAAAAGAGACACAGATGTAAAGAAAGTCTCTTGGACTCTGTGGGAGAAGGCAAGGGTGGGATGATTTGAGAGGGTAGCGTTGAAACTTGTATACTATCATATGTGAAGTCGATCGCCAGTCCAGGTTTGATGCATGAGACAGGGTGCTCAGGATTGGTGCAGTGGAATGACCCTGGGGGATGGGATGGGGCGGGAGGTGGGAGGGAGGTCAAGATGGGGAACACATGTACACCCATGGCTGATTCATGTGAATGTATGGCAAAACCACCACAATATTGTAAAGTAATTAGCATCCAATTAAAATAATAAAAATAAATAAAATAAAGTATAAATATTGGTTAATTATTTTAATAAATGTATTTTACTAATGTCCAAAAGGGAAGATTAGGTACAGAGTATATAAGGTATGTGACATGAAAGTAGCTCAGTTGTTTCCAACTCTTTGTGATCCCATGGACTATACCCCACCAGGCTCCTCTGTCCATGCAATTCTCCAGGCAAAAATACTGAAGCAGGTTGCCATTTCCTTCTCTAAGGGCTCTTCCCAACCCAGGAATTGAACCCACATCTCTTGAACTGGCAGGTATATTCTTTACCACTGAGCCACCTGGAGGCCCTATAACAGGTATGGGGTATAACTCTCTGTATTATCTACTCACTTTTTTTCATAAATAAAAAACTGTTATAAAAAATAAAATCTATTTTTAAAAGGGGGATTCAGCTCAGTTCAGTTCAGTCGCTCAGTCATGTCCGACTCTTTGTGACCCCATGAATTGCAGCATGCCAGGCCTCCCTGTCCATCACCAACTCCTGGAGTTTACTCAAACTCATATCCATCGAGTCAATGATGTCATCCAGCCATCTCATCCTCTGTCGTCCCCTTTTCTTCCTGCCCACAATCCCTCCCAGCATCAGGGTCTTTTCCGACGAGTCAACTCTTCACATGAGGTGGCCAAAGTATTGGAGTTTCAGCTTCAGCATCAGTCCTTCCAATGAACACCCAGGACTGATCTACTTTAGGATAGACGGGCTGGACTTCCTTGCAGTCCAAGGGACTTACAAGAGTCTTCTCCAACACCACAGTTCAAAAGCATCAGTTCTTTGGTGCTCAGCCTTCTTCACAGTCCAACTCTTACATCCATACATGACCACTGGAAAAATCATAGCCTTGACCAGACAGACCTTTGTTGGCAAAGTAATATCTCTGCTTTTTAATATGCTATCTAGGTTGGTCATAACTTTCCTTCCAAGGAGGAAGCGTCTTTTAATTTCATGGCTGCAATCACCATCTGCAGTGATTTTGGAGCCCCCAAAAATAAAGTCTGACACTGTTTCCACTGTTCCCCCATCTATTTCCCATGAAGTGATGAGACCAGATGCCATGATCTTCGTTTTCTGAAAGTTGAGCTTTAAGCCAACTTTTTCACTCTCCTCTTTCACTTTCAAAAAGAGGCTTTTTAGTTCCTCTTCACTTTCTGCCATAAGGGTGGTGTCATCTGCATATCTGAGGTTATTGATATTTCTCCCGGAAATCTTGATTCCAGCTTGTGCTTCTTCCAGCCCAGCGTTTTTCATGATGTACTCTGCATGTAATTTAAATAAGCAGGGTGACAGTATACAGCCTTGACGTACTCCTTTTCCTACTTGGAATCAGTCTGTTGTTCCATGTCCAGTTCTAACTGTGGCTTCTTGACCTGCATATAGGTTTCTCAAGAGGCAGATCAGGTGGTCTGGTATTCTCATCTCTTTCAGAATTTTCCACAGTTTATTGTGGTCCACACTGTTAAAGGCTTTGGCATAGTCAATAAAGCAGAAATAGATGTTTTTCTGGAACTCTCTTCGTCTTTCGATGATCATAGCCAAGGTTAAAATTTGGTAGCATGCTACATGTGCTCAGGCAATGTGGAGTACTTCAGATTAATTTGTAGGCAGAGTTCATGTTGCAAAATAATAATAGCTAGAATCAGAGAAATAAGTCCAATTGTGGTGGACAAGCCTGAAATTTCTCAAAACACATTAAATTATACTAAGCTTCCTTGACTAGGTCACCACTAATTCTGTTTGTGCATGTCATTGCCCACAGGGTTCAAATGATATAATTTGTACCACTTTTAAAAATCTTCCTCATACAAAGTTTTTGTCCTCTAAGTTCATTTCCCTGAAAAGTACATTCCCAAATGAGTCAAATGCAAACATGTTTATCTATATCTTGAATCACAAACACCTACATTGAAATTGCCTCACTATTTTCCTATAATGCGTTTCCTCTAATGTCCTCTTCTAGCTTACCTTAAGTTCTCTAAGAGGCACAACCCTTTATTTCCCTAGGTTTATCCTTACTACTATCTCCCACCCTAGAGGATATAGAATTTACTCCAGAGGGGGGAAGAATTGTGCTTGCTCCTTTCTAACTATGAATATTCATCAGTTAAAATAATTTTGGGGCTGGAGTCTTTGGTATCCTGTTCTAGTACCTGCTAGCAGAATTTTGCACCATAGCTCTGGATTCATAGCCCTCATTTAGACATCATGGTATTCAAAATGCTGGCTTTAAATATCTGCCACACAGATACGAGTAACAAAAAGAGACAGTATAGTTATTGTGCCTTCAAAGAAGAGCAATAAACAATTCTGCTTGCTTTCCTTCATGTTCTTTAATTAATTTCATTTAACTATTCAGAACAATTTCACCAGCCATTAGCCTAGAATGAAACCTTACAAAGGATGATTGTTGTTATCAAGATGGGTCTCAATTCTCCATCCCCCTCTTTTTAATACGTTTTGGGGAAAATAAGCTACTTTGTAGCCCAGACTTTTTTTTGAATGGAGAAACCTTGTGAAGCAAAGGGTAGACAAATTTCAGATCTAGATTTGAAAATTTCAAAATAATATCCACTGAGAAAAATTTTGTGTCACATTTTATAAATCAAGACCAACTTTATGCAAAAAATAATAATAATAACAGGAGGAAAATCTCTTTTGTATATTCTAAAACTAGATAACCCACAGTTTGAATATGAAATAAAAACATCTCAGCTACTAATTACCAGAGTCATGAAAATCAGCTAGTTAAAGATGGAACACATGTACACCCATGGCTGATTCACGTCAATGTATGGCAAAAACCACTACAATATTTTAAAGTAATTAGCCCCCGATTAAAGTAAATAAAAATTTTTAAAAAGAATGTTTTAAAAGAACACTAACCTCCTAACATGGTAATAGGGGAGGATGAATATTTTGCAATATTGAACTTGAACAATAAAACTAGTTGTTGAAAGTTATATCCAGAATGACATATCTAAGTTCACTACACTTCTGGATACAGGTGATTAGCATATTTGGAAATATAAATTAGCTGTCATTTTAGAGTGCACATAGATTTTTCAAGAGAGTTCATGAAAAATTTACAATTTTATTGGAGAAATATTAAGACCAGAGCTCACAAGGAAGTGAAGAGCATCTCTGACTTTGTTAACAAAGAACATTTCCATTCCCTGTCAGTACTGACAGCTCTAACTAGTCATTAAGAACCTCAATGAAGGCTCCTGCCACATGCAGGAACTAAACTCTCCAAGTAGGAGGCACATGGAGCTGGGGGTTATATTCAGTTCAGTTCAGTCACTCAGTCATGTCCAACTCTTTGTGACCCCATGAATCGCAGCACACCAGGCCTCCCTGTCCATCACCAACTCCCGGAGTTCACTCAAACTCACATCCATCGAGTCGGTGATGCCATCCAGCCATCTCATCCTCTGTTGTCCCCTTGTCCTCCTGCCCCCAATCCATCCCAGCATCAGGGTCTCTTGCAATGAGTCAACTCCTCGTATGAGGTGGCCAAAGTACTGGAGTTTCAGCTTTAGCATCGTTCCTTTCAAAGAACACCCAGGGCTGATCTCCTTTAGAATGGACTGGTTGGATCTCCTTGCAGTCCAAGGGACTCTCAAGAGTCATTTCCAACACCACACTTCAAAAGCATTAATTCTTCGGTGCTCAGCTTTATTCACAGTCCAACTCTCACATCCATACATGACTACTGGAAAAACCATAACTTTGACTAGACTGACCTTTGTTGGCAAAGTAATGTCTCTGCTTTTTAATATGCTACCTAGGTTGGTCATAACTTTCCTTCCAAGGAGGAAGCATCTTTTAATTTCATGGCTTCAGTCACCATCTGCAGTGATTTTGGAGCCCCCCAAAAAGTAAAGTCTGACACTGTTTCCACTGTTTCCCCATCTATTTCCCATGAGGTGATGGGACCAGATGCCATGATCTTCTTTTTCTTACTGTTGAGCTTTAAGCCAACTTTTCCCTCTCCTCTTTCACTTTCATCAAAAGGCTTTTTAGTTCCTCTTCACTTTCTGCCATAAGGGTGGTGTCATCTGCATATCTGAGGTTATTGATATTTCTCCCGGAAATCTTGACTCCAGCTTGTGCTTCTTCCAGCCCAGCGTTTCTCATGATGTACTCTGCATGTAATTTAAATAAGCAGGGTGACAGTATACAGCCTTGACGTACTCCTTTTCCTACTTGGAACCAGTCTGTTGTTCCATGTCCAGTTCTAACTGTGGCTTCTTGACCTGCATATACATTTCTCAAGAGGCAGGTCAGGCGGTCTGGTATTCCCATTTCTTTCAGAATTTTCCACAGTTTATTGTGATCCACACAGTCAAAGGCTTTAGCATAGTACATAAAGCAGAAATAGATGTTTTTCTGGAGCTCTCTTGCTTTTTCGATGATCCAGCAGATGTTGGCAATTTGATCTCTGGTTCCTCTGCCTTTTCTAAAACCAGCTTGAACATCTGAAAGTTCATGGTTCACGTATTGCTGAAGCCTGGCTTGGAGAATTTTGAGCATTACTTTACTAGCATGTGAGATGAGGGCAATTGTGTGGTAGTTTGAACATTCTTTGGCATTGCCTTTCTTTGGGATTGGGATGAAAACTGACCTTTTCCAGTCCTGTGACCACTGCTGAGTTTTCCAAATTTGCTGGCATATTGAGTGCAGCACTTTCACAGCATCATCTTCCAGGATTTGAAACAGCTCCACTGCAATTCCATCACCTCCACTAGCTTTGTTCGTAGTGATGCTTTCTAAGGCCCACTTGACTTCACATTCCAGGATGTCTGGCTATTATATTAGAAGCAACAAAGCCCCTTTTTTGAGTAAAGTATATTGTTTGTGATGCCAATACCAGGAGAACTCTTTTCGGTTTTCTTGAAATCTACATATTTTCCTATTCTTAAACTGTATAAAATGGCTGCATATTAAATCATTATTTTAAGAGTATGATTAACAGAATGCTGAATTAGTTGAAAAAAAAATCCAGTTGTCCTCAGCATTTGAGAAAATCCTTTCATCTTATAAATATTTTATTCATTATATTTGCAAATTTCACCTCCCAATAAGATGTTAAGAAAAAAATACTGATTTCAGAAAAAGCCTTGTCTCATCACCCTACTTTTTAAGTAATTAACATGCATTTCAAATAGAAAAATAAGGATGTGTAATAACCTTATTCTGAAAGATCTGGGTAACTTGGGTCATCTCCTAATATTTGTACAATTTAATGTGGAAGATGGTGGTTTGTGATTAATAAGTTTCAGAATACACATGCATCAGCGTTAACCACCAGATATGTATGGAGAATGTTTATCAGGCAAGAGATAGTGAGCACACTAACAAATACAGACACAAGAATCAAATTCATCCCCATGATACTTCTCAAGGCTTTTATTCTTTAAAAGAGATGAGTACAACTTTACCCAAAAATGCACATGTCCTTTAAAAACTTCTTAAAGTTGAACTCATCTCTAGATAAATGTACATACTTCAGCCCATTTTCAGTTCCTAAGTGAAAAAAAAAAAAAAAAAAACACAATAAATTTAGAAACTCACATTATTTCTAAATGACGAATTTCCTTCTTATGGGAAAGGGCAAAGAGCAAGTCAATCGCCCAAGACAAAACAGAAACTACATTCCAAACATAGAGAAGAGATTGATGTGGAAATCTATGAAACTAGAATTTCAAAGAGAACCCTTTTTGATAAATGATGAAACACCTTTCCATGTTACGAAAAGATACAAGCTACACAGCAATACACCAAGGCCCTACTTCTCAAGAGATGGTCAGCATCTAGAAATGGGAACATCAGTCTAGCATTCAATGCATTGGAATGTGTGCACAACAGAAGATAAATAGCTACAACCCCAACAGTCAGATGAACAGAAAAAGGTTATTTCTCCTTAAATCTCAAGTCTATCTTTTCCTTTGGCAGGGACACAAACTGTGATGTCCCTTTCTGTTTGAATCTTCCCTTGAAAACAGAAGTTGTCAGGATGATCTATGAGCTGACAGTGAGCTCCTCATTATAAACACATCTCCCAATTCTATTTTCTGGTATAAGAAAAAGGGCTTTATTTTATTTAGGGCCTAATAAAAGATAGAGAGAAAAAAAGATGTACTTTACTGTACACATAAAAATAATATATATTTACTTACATAATATACATAAGTATGTAAGGTTAATTATTATCATTAAAATTCAGAATATACTTGCATTCAGGAAGGGGAATTCTTCATGGCTAATGTCATCATGCTAATGTAGAAGATTTAACAAAAAGGGTATCAGGCTAAAATTTTTAAAGGCACCAACAGAAACCAAAATCTAGAGGTAAGAAAGAGAACATTTTTTTGAGGTTTGATGTAAAAGGAAGCAAAGTTCTCTGTTAAGGACATTACCTTATACATTAAAAATATGAAGTTCAAAAATGTGATTATACTTCAGTTCCTTACCTTGGACAGGACAATTGACTATAGAGCAAAGGCCAGTCACTAAATATCACTTACATATTATTTATTAAGTTCTTATTGTTTACAAAGCAATAAGCTATTAATTCATCTATAAGTTATGATATAACTATTCAATATTATGCTTTTTTTAATACTCC
The DNA here is from genome assembly GCF_055505025.1 of Bos grunniens. Classification (NCBI taxonomy): domain Eukaryota; kingdom Metazoa; phylum Chordata; class Mammalia; order Artiodactyla; family Bovidae; genus Bos; species Bos grunniens. The sequence continues at coordinate 77,250,789 of NC_141194.1, read as the reverse complement.
CCACTTTGTAAGCAGGAGTTGTAGCTATCTGGTAGCGTAATTTTTGAGGTAAGTTCACATTGCATCATAACACAAAGTTTGTACTCTCTTTCCTAAACATTCAACATTTTTCCCTTCCCCCACACATATCCCTTTTTACAAGGGATACAATTTAAGGTATTTTCTTCTTTCTTGATCATTTTTAACTGTGGGCTAATAAACAACTGGACTCCCTTCACATAGGAGTATTGCAATTTTCCTTCTTTCATGTCATGCCCTCAGTCTTTTCTCTCCCTTCCCATGCTCTCCTGGTTGGTAGCCATTCTCACTGATCCAACTCCGTTGGTTAAGTAGCCTGCTTTGTGTCCCACTCCCAGGTGCTGCATTCTCTTCCTTATACTTTCTTTTAGCACCCTTGGGTAAAATCATGAAATTAAGTCTGCCTTTTGGGACTCTCAAACTACCATTTTACTGTAAGCTTCTCCTACCTAGTACCTACCAGTTCCAGTATCTTTTTGTTATCCTTGATTACCTTAAGGCAGTCATCCAATAAGTGACCCCATGCCCCAGAGCTCTCTTTCTCTAGCTGCCATATGGTTGTTACCCAACTCCCAAGGAAATCCACTCTTTACCAACTGATAACTTGATCCCTTTCTTGCACTCTTGGCTCTTAGGTCATTTGTTCATGTGCTCCTGTTAAGCTATAATAGATATTGTCCATCCTGTACTTCCAGAATGGTATTCTAAATAGACCATATGCAGATTCTTTTATGTAACACAGTTCATCAACTAGAACTGACCTAATATTCCGGTCTGTCATAATTTGAAGCAAGAATTTCTAGAGGCCCAACCCATCCTGCTAATAATTGAGAGAATTGAGAGATTCCTATTCTTATATGTTAATCCAATTAAATTGTTATCTTAGAAAGTTTACCTAATGTTATGGACTGAATTATGCCCCCCAATTTTTATTGAAACCCTAAACCCTAATGTTACTGTATGTGGATATATGGCTTTTGCAGAGGTAATTAAGGTTAAACAAGGTCATAAGAGTGTACTTCCAATACAGTATGGCTGGTGTCTCTATAAAAAGAAGAAGAGACATCAGAGATTTTTCTCTTTAGCACTGTGCATACACAGAGGAAAAGCTATCAGAGTACAGAGGGAGAAAGCAAACACTGCAAGCCAAGCAGAGAGGCCTCGAGAGAAACCAAACTTGCTGACACCTTGATCTTGAATGTCCAGACTCCAAAACTGTGAGAAAATAAGTTTCTGTTCTTTAGTTCATCCAGTCTGTTGTATTTTTGTTATGGCAGCATGGGTAGACATACATCTGACTTTATAGATTTAAGTACTTCTCTAGTTTGCTATTTATGTTAATAAATACTTGTTTAAAATGTGACTATAAATGCACCAACTATTGGATGGCAGGGATCCTAAATTAAGTTTCCCTCAAGGAAAAAGAACTAGAACTCACTACATTCCTATATTCTCATTTCAATTTTTTATTTTAATGTAATGTCATTCTATGTCCTAACTTGGTCCACAAATTCTATTATATAAGATTTAATGTTATGTTAAAATAGATAACCATTTTCACTATTCATGTTTCAACTTACCAAATATTTTTACTTAAAAGTAGTTTGGTTACAAGCCTTTCTGCGCTAAACAATATAATATAAAAAATGATTCCATGGAAAGTTCCCTAGGGATCATAAACCCTCTTCTCAGCAATTGTTACAGGAGAAATCTATTTCATATGAAGTGTCCCATATCAAAAATAATGCAGAAACCCAAATATTACAATCTTGATGCTTCAACTTACATTCTGAGTTTGTGCAAATGTTATGTTATAAAACTGATATTAAGTAGTTCATCATAGTGCCAGTTTTTACTAAAATATAAAGATGGATCATACATCTTATTTCCATCAATGTGTATTTGTCATACAATCAGACTATTTTCCCAAGTACTTTCAGGATATCAAAGAAGAAATTAGAACAGGTCAATCCAATGTGTATTTCTTTAAATATCCTACTATCACATTTCTAGTAATTACAACCCAGAGATAAGAATTCAGGTTTTGTGTGATTGGGAAACTATTTCACTTTAAACATATTTTTTAATAAAATTAAAATTTTAACTTTTATGGAATACAAATAATATAAGTTATTTTTAATTTTTGAGATTTACTCAAATCTCAGAATTCATACAACATGCAGATCCTAATGGAAAGTCACAAAAAGAGTTAAAGAGGAGAGATGGTATAAGTCCTCATGAAATTTTAAAGTTTCACAGGTAAACTGTCCTCCAAAGAATTTTACTTTATTCTTTTTTAGAGTTCATGTAATTATATACTTCAGTTTTACTATCAATCATCACACTTTAGCACAAAGTGTAATCAGAAAGTATTAACCATGCATGGGGAAAGAATTTGAAAAAGGATACATATAGGAATTCCCCTACATATGAATGAATTCTGTTTCAAAAGTGCATTTCTAAGTCCAATTTGTTTGTAAGTCCAATAAAATTAGCCTAGGTACCCAACTGTATATATAGTACTGCACCATAATAGATTTATAATACTTTTCACACAAAGGATACATAAGAAACAAACACAAAAAATAAAGAAAACTTTTTTTATCTTACACTACTTCTCAAGAGGCAGATCAGGTGGTCTGGTATTCCCATCTCTTGAAGAATTTTTCACAGTTTATTGTGATCCACACAGTCAAAGGCTTTGGCATAGTCAATAAAGCAGAAATAGATGTTTTTCTGGAACTCTCTTGCTTTTTCTGAATATTCAGGACTATTTTCCTTTAGGATTGACTGGTTTGATCTCCTTGTAGTCCAAGGGACTCTCAAAAGTCTTCTCCAACACCACAGTTCAAAAGCATCAATTCTTTGGTGCACAGCTTTCCTTGTGGTCCAACTCTCACATCCACACTTGATTACTTACAGGTAGGAGAGAATCAATATGTAAAGGACTGAATAATTAGCTTGGGAGTTCAAATTTAATGCTAAAGGCAAATAGAAAGTCACTAAAAATTCACTAAATATTCTTAAAGAAAATAACAGCATTCCATAAAATTTTAAAAATCATCATTCTGGAAGTAATATGAAGGATAAACCAGAAAAAGAGGCTGAAAAAGCCAAGAAGCTATTTCTTTTTTTAATTGAATTTATTTATTTTAATTAGAGGCTAATTACTTTACAAAATTGTATTGGTTTTGCCATATATAAACATGAATCCACCACGGGTGTACACGTGTTCCCAATCCTGAACCCCTCTCCCACCTCCCTCCCCATACCATCCCTCTGGGTCATCCCAGTGCACCAGCCCCAAGCTTCCTGTATCCTGCATTGAACCTGGACTGGCGATTCATTTCTTATATGATATTATACAGAAGTTATTTCAACATTAGAGTTTTTGTGTGTTAGGGTTGCCTGGAAATAGAAAGTAGGAAAGGAGAGAAAAAGGGTGAATGGGGTCAAAGGTCAGAAAAGTGTGAGTGGGAATCATCAATTTTAAAATGAAATCAAGAGATGCTATGCACAACTATGAAAAATATATACATTATTACATATACAATCAATATTAATAGAGGAAATTATGAATAGAGGAAATAGATGAAAATTCTAAAGTTCAGTTTGGGATATGTGAAGTAGGACATGATAGAAGGCAGATAGAATTTTAATACAGAAAACAGAAGCTGTTGTTTCTGGAGTTTGCAGATCATTTCTGAAGAGGTAACAGTTAAACTCACAAACTCTTCAAAGAAGTGAATTCAGAAGCAGAAGAGCAGAGAACACAGGACAGAATTTTGTTATTCATTAGGTATGGGGCTAAAAGTGGGACCAGCAAACGATGAAGAGTGATGAAAGAGGCCAAAGAAAACCAGAAAATTAAATTGTCACAGAAGGCAAAGAAGAAAGAATTCCAATCTTTACAAAGGCTGCAAAGAGAACATGTAAAATGAGACAGAAAAAGATTAATTGAGTTTTATATTTTTTCACTAATATGTACATTTTCTGATTTATAATGAAAGATAAGCCATACTAAAAGAACTGACATCACTAAGAAAAATAAAATACATGATTAGACTATAATCCCAAAAATGGTGACTCAAAAATGTTATAAGCAAAAGCACTATGAGTGGGAAATATTTATATCTAAATAACTAGTTTAGATACATAAATTCTGATTTATTCATTATATATCACAACATAGACACAATTCATAAGCAAGTCTCTGCTCCACCTTTATCCCTTTGTCTATCAGTAGCCTCTTAAGTATGTTTATTCCTTTACTGGATCAACCTTCCAAAAGTATTTAATTCTGGTTTCTCAGTCTAACCATAGTAAATGGAATTTAAGTGATTTACTTCTATTTTGTTGTTGTTGTTGTTGTTGTTGGAGTTTGGCCATGGACATTAATAGAATGTTATCAGAAAATTGCACTGAAGAAAGAGATTGTGTAAGTTTAACCATGTCCATTCATTTATTTTTGCTTTTATTTCTTTTGCCTGAGGATACAGATCAAAAAAAAAACAACAACAACTTTGCTAAAATGTATATCAAAGAGTGTTCTGCCTATGTTCTCTTCTAGGAGTTTTATGGTTTTAGGTTTATGCTTTTATGGTTATAGGTCTTACATTTAGATCTTTAATCCATTTTGAGTTTCTATTTGTATATGGTACATAGAAATGTTATAATCTCATTCTCTTACATGTAGCTGTTTTCCAAGCACCACTTATCGAAGAGACTGTCTTTTCTCCATTGTATATTCTTGCCTCATTTGTCATGGGTTAATTGACCATAGGGGCATGGGTTTATTTCTGGATTCTCTATACTGTTCCATTAACTTATGTTAATCTGTTTTTGTACCAGTACCATGCTGTTTTGATTACTGTAGCTTTGTAGTATTTGTTGGTCTGTGACTCAGTCATTTCCAACTCTTTGCAACCTCATGGACTGCAGAATGCTAGGTTTCTCTGTCCTTCACTATCTCCTGGTGTTTTCTCAAACTCATGTCCATTGAATCAATGATGCCATACAACCATCTCATCCTCTGTTTCCCTCTTCTCCTCCTGCCCTCAATCTTTCCCATCATCAGGGTCCTTTCCACTGAGTCAGCTCTTCACATTATATGGCCAAAGTACTGGAGCTTCAGCTTCAGCATCAGTCCTTCCAATGAATATTCAGAGCTTATTTCCTTTACAATTGACAGGTTTGATCTCCTTGCTTTCCAGGGGATTCTCAAGAGTCTTTTCCAGCACCACAGTTCAAAAGCATCAATTCTTTGGCTCTCAGCCTTCTTTATTGTCCACCCTCACATCTGTATATGATGTTGCAGTATAATCTACTCCAATTAAAAATATTCAAGTCGGAACTTCCCTGATGGTCCAATGGCTAAGATTCCATACTCTCAATGAAGGGGGAAAGCGTTCAATCACTGGTCAGGGAACTAGATCGCACATGCCACAACTAAAGATCCCGTCCCTTCAGGGACCATAGCCTTATGGTGAAGGGGCTTATGTAACTCAATAAAGTTATGAGCCATGTAGTGCAGGCCACCCAAGACAGACAGGTCATAGTGAAGAGTTTTGACAAAACATGGTCCACCAGAGGAGTGAATGGCAATGCACTTCAGTATTTTTGCCATGAGAACCCCATGGACAGTTGGAAAGGGCAAAAAGATATGAAACCAGAAGATGAGCCCCACGGGACAGAGAGTATTCAATAAACTACTGGGAAAGAGTGCAGGGCAATTACAAATAGCTCCAGAAAGAATGAAGTGGCTAGGCCAAAGTGGAAACGACACTCAGTTGTAGATGTGTCTGGTGGTGAAAGTAAAGTTTGATGCTATAAAGAACAATATTGCATAGGAACCTGGAATGTTATGTCCATGAATCAAGGTAAATTGGATATGGTCAAGCAGGAGATGGCAAGAGTGAACATCGACATCTTAGGAATCAGTGAACTAAAATGGACAGGAATGGGCAATTTAATTCAGATGACCATTATATCTACTTCTGCGGGCAAGAGTCCCTTAGAATGGGACTAGCCCTCTAAGAAGTAGAAGGCTAAATGGTCTCATAGTCAACAAAGGAGTCCAAAATGCAGTACCTGGGTGCAATCTCAAAAACGACCCAATGATCTCGGTTCATTTCCAAGGCAAACCATTCAACATCACAGGTATCCACATCTATGCCCCAACCACTAATGCCAAAAAAGTTGAAGTTGAATGGTTCTATTAAGACCTACAAGACCTTCTAGAAGTAACACCAAAGTAACATCCTTTTCATCATAGGGGATTAGAATGCAAAAGTAGGAAGTCAAAGAGATACCTAGAGTGACAGGCAAGTTTGTATCAGAGTACAAAATGAAGCAGGGCAAAGCTAACAGAGTTTTCTCAAGAGAACATACTGATCATAGCAAACACCCTCTTCCAACAACTCAAGAGAGGACTCTACACGTCAACATCACCAGATGGTCAATACTGAAATCAGATTAACTATATTCTTTGCAGCTGAAGATGGAGAAGCTCTATACAGTTAGCAAAAAATAGACCTGGAGCTGACTGTGGCTCAGATCATGAGTTCCTTTTTGCAAAATTCAGACTTAAATTGAAGAAAGTAGAGAAAACTATGAGACCATTCAAATATGACCTAAATCAAATCCCTTATGATTATACAGTGGAGAGGAACAGACTCAGGGTATTAGATCTGATAGACAGAATGCCTGAAGAACCACAGACAGAGACTCATAACACTGTACAGGAGGCAGTGAACAAAACCACCCCAAAGAAAAAGAAATGCAAGAAGGCAAAGTGGTTTTCTAAGGAGGCTTTACAAATATCTGAAGAGAGAAGAGAAAAGAAAGGCAAGGGAGAAAGGGAAAGATATTCTCAACTGAAAGCAGAGCTCCAGAGAATAGCAAGGAGGGATAATAAGGCATTCTTCAATGAACAATGCAAAGAAGTAGAGGAAAACAACAGAATGGGAAAAACTGGAGATCTCTTCAGGAAAATTAGAGATAACAAGGGAAAACTTCATGCAAGGATGGGGATGATAAAGGACAGAAATGGTATGGACCTAACAGAAACAGAAGAGATTAAGAAAATATGGCAACAACAGACAGAAGAACTATACAAAAAAAGGTCTTAATCACCTAGATAACCACTATGGTGTGGTTACTCATCGAGACCAGAAATCCAGGAGTGTGAAGTCAAGTTGGCCTTAGGAAGCATTACTACTAACAGAGCTAGTGAACTACTGGAATTCCAGCTGAGCTATTTAAAATCCTAAAAGATGATGTTGTTAAAGTGCTACACTATGTTAGCAAATTTGGAAAACTCAGCAGTGTCCACAGGATTGGAAAAAGTCAGTTCTCATTCAAATCCCCAAAAAGGGAAATGCCAAAGAAGGTTCAAACTATGAGATTACTGCACTCATTTCACATTCTAGCAAGGTAATGCTCAAAATCCTTGAAGTTAGGATTCAGCAGTATATGAATTGAGAACTTCCAGATGTAGAGCTGTGTTTAGAAAAGTCAGAGAAACCAGAGATTAAATTTTCAACATCCATTGTATCATAGAGAAAGCAAGGGAATTCCAGAAAAACATCTACTTCTACGCTAAAGCCTTTGACTGTGTGGATTACAATGAACTATGGAAAATTCTTAAAGAAACAGGAATACCAGACCACTGTACCTGCCTCCTGAGAAACCTGCATGCAGGTCAAAAAGAAACAGTTAGAACTACACATGGAATAATGGACTGGTTCAAAATTGGGAAAGGAATACAACAAAGCTATATATTGTCACCCTATTTATTTAACTTATACGCAGAGTACATCATGGGAAATGCCAGGCTGGATGAATCACAAGCTGGAATCAAGATTGCCCAGAGAAATATAAACAACCACACATATGAAGATGATGCCATTCTAATGGCAGAAAATTAAGAGGAACTAAAGAGCCTCCTGATCATGGTGAAACAGGAGAGTGAAAAAGCTGCTTTTAAACTCGTTGTTCAAAAAACTAAGATCATGGCATCAGTCCCATCACTTCATGGCAAATAGAAAGGAAAAAGTAGAAGCAGGGACAGATTTTATTTTCTTGGGCTCCAAAATCACTGTGGATGGTGACTGCAGCCATGAAATTTTTAAAAGACCCTAGCTCCTTGGAAGGAAAGCTATGGCAAACCTAGACAGTGTACTTGAAAACAGAACTATCACTTTGCCAACAAAGGTTCTATAGTCAAAGCTATGGTTTTTCACGTATGAATGTGAGAGTTGGACAATAAAGAAGGCTGAGCACTGAAGAATTGATGCTTTCGAATTGTGGTGCTGGAGAAGACCCTTGAGAGTTCTTTGGAAAGCAAAGATAACAAACCAGTCCATCATCAAGAAAATCAACTCTGAATATTCATTGGAAGCACTGCTGCTGAAGCTGGAGCTCCAATACTTTGGCCATCTGATGCAAAGAACTGACTCATTGGAAAAGACCACTGAGGCTGGGAAAGATTGAAAGCAACAGGAGAAGAAGGAAGCAGAGGATGATATGGTTAAATGGCAATATCAACTCAAATGACATGAATTTGAGCAAACTCTGGGAGACAATGAAGGACAAAGGAGACTCACATGCTGCAGTCCATGGGGTCACAAAGAGTCATATACAGCTTAGTGACTGAACAACAACAAAGATTCCACAGATCAGACATTCCACATGCCACAACTAAAACCTGGAACAGCCAAATAAATAAATACATAAAAAGAAATATTAAAAATATTCAAGCTAAGCTGGTTTGATAAATCAAAAAAATCATAGTTTCATGAGTATGTACATTGATGGTTATGGTTCAGTCGCTAAGTCATGTCTTACTCTTGTGACCCCATGGTCACAAGCCCAACATCCTCCTCTGTTCATGGGATTTCCCAGGCAAGAATACTGGAGTAGGTTGCCATTTTCTTCTCCAGTGGATCTTCCTGACCTGGGGATTTAGTCCAAGTCTCCTGAACTGCTAACTCAGCTGGCAAAAAAGCTGCGTGCAATGCAGGAGACCCTGGTTCTATTCCTCAGTCAGGAAGATCCCCTGCAGATGGTATAGGCTATTCACTCCAGCATTCTTGGACTTCCTGGTGGCTCAGATGGTAAAGACGGAGAAGGCAATGGCACCCCACTCCAGTACTCTTGCCTGGAAAATCCCATGGACGGAGGAGCCTGGAAGGCTGCAGTCCATGGGGTCGCTGAGAGTCAGACACGACTGAGCGACTTCACTTTCACTTTTCACTTTCATGCATTGGAGAAGGCAAAGGCAACCCACTCCAATGTTCTTGCCTGGAGAATCCCAGGGACGGGGGAGCCTGATGGGCTGCCGTCTATGGGGTCACACAGAGTCGGACACAACTAAAGTGACGTAGCAGCAGCAGCAGATGGTAAAGAATTTGCCTGCAATGTGGGAGTCCTGGGTTCTATCCCTGGGTTGAGAAGATCCCCTGGAGGAGAGCATGGCAACCCACTCCAGTATTCTTGCCTGGAGAATCCCCATGGACAGAGGAGCCTGGTGGGCTACAGTCCACAGTGTTGCAGAGTCAGACTTGACTGTGTGACAAAGCACACAGCACTCCTGCACTGCAGAAAGATTCTTTACAGACTGAGCCATCAGAGAAGCTCATATGTACATTAGGTATACATTATGATAACACAACGTGGGGTGCTATTTAAGCTATAAATTCATTCTAAAATATTCTCATTTCTCTTTACCCATAAAATTCCCCCATCTAAAATATTCAGGATATTAGTTAATGAAATTCACTATAAATAAAATAATAAGTTGTTGATCTACATATGCAAAAAATGGAGACATACAAACCTCAGTTTATTTACACATGTAGATTTTCAATATTCTAGATCTTATAATAATTTTTTGAGAAAACATTACAACCTTGACAAAGAAATTGCAGTGCCACTGCCTGTTAGGCCTCAGAAATAAAAGTGAAATAAGAAAGAAATACAGTAAGATATAGTCTGCAACAGAAAATTTGGTGACAGTCTCTCAGCTGACTTGATCCTTGACTTTCTCCCAAACAAACTATACATAAATACTATTCAATGCAAGTCAGGTCTCTTCTAAGAACCTTTGAGATACAGATGTTTTCCTGCTTTAGTAACTTTTTTAATAGCTTGCAAACAATTAACTGTACTTATAAACTGGACAGGGTCAATGTTTCTTGCAATCAGCTCCAACAACTGAAATTAGTGTGTTTGGCACACAATACTACAGAATCGCTTCTGTAAACTGCTGGTTGAACTATAAAGTTAAAACAGGTATGTGATGCTTTGAAGATCATAGTTTTAAATATATACTTTAGATGAAAACCTAAAGGTGCTACATTATTTTCAATATATAGAATTTTCATACTCAACTCCACTTTACCAAGATAAAAGGCATACAAATAGCACAAAAAATTCCAAAATTTATCAATTAATTTGAGGCAAATTCGGTAACTTTAAGGAAGGGAGTTAATACAATGAATACAAATGGTCATTGCAGTTTTGATCTTCCTTTCTTTAATTTTAATATTCTGAATCATTCATAAACACAAAAAACCTGCTGGTCATCAAGAGAACTATGTCAGAGCCAAAAACTCCCCTCTGACTTCCAATTCAAATTATACTAATTAGCTATAATTTAATGAAGTAGCTATGCTAGGCATCCCATGGTTCCATCCAAATCAGCCTCAATAATTTATTGAGGCACACTAGTAAATGCCAACATCTATTCATAGAATTAAGGCTTACTTAAAAGGAAAAACACAAAAATATATATGAGGAAAAATCAGCAATAATTTATAAGTAGCAAATAATCAGAACTGCAAACTTTTCATGTGTAGAAAAAATTTAGTTTCCACCCAAAAAATGTATCTCAAATGACTTCACTGTGTTCTCAGTACAGACAAAATACTTTTTGTTTGATTATTTCTTTTAAAGGTGCCTTTTTTTGGAATTCACGAGAAAAGAAAAGCCCCAAGGTCAACCGTCAATAACAGAACAAACCCTCGGTAAATCACAGTGCTTCACAAATAAATTCCTCATCAGTAATTAAAACCAGGCCTCTCTGGCCCTGTGTTATCAGCTCATCAAATTCATTGCTCATCTAGAATAACAGATCCACATCTGCAGTCATTACAGCACGCCAGATAAATCAATCCCCTCAATGATGCTTTGAGCCATCTCTGCTCCCTTTTAACCAGCCCGATATTTATTTCCCCCTGACACTTCTGACATTCTATTTACTGTAGGCAAATGGAACTCATACTGCACCTTGTAATGGCTTTACCAAATCCCATTGTGGGGAATATCTTAGAAGACTGATGGTTGCAATAAACAAGGTTTTATGGTATAAGTGTGAGCTTCCAACTTTTTTCCCCCTAGAATTTGACTTCTGCTGTGAAGGTTTATTATACTTGATTGCAGATGGAAGACTAGTAAACATTTAGAGCTTTGTTAACTAACTGTCAGCAAAAAAAAAAAAAAAAAACTTTTGAGTTGATGTCAGTGTTTCTTGTCCCTCTTTTAAATTTTTTCTTTTAATTTAATTCTCTATCAAAGGAATCCTGAACAGAAGTTTGCAGAGCCAAAGTCCACAGTCTAACAACAGCAAAGGTATGATAATTCATTCCTTTATTTTTTGAGATTTTTAAAAAAAATTAAACTATCACAAGATTAAAAGTGATTTTTAAATTATTTATTCTTAAAAGGATATAATCACACAGAAAAATTATACACATCCTAAAAGCAAACATTCATGCATTTAATACAAACTAGCTTTTTTTTTTTTTAATATATATTGTGTAAACATTGTATAATAGCAATTCAAGGAAAATAGAGATAGTAGTCATGCTTTTGAACAAAGTGGACATTTTTAGAGAGCCCCCTTTTTAATCTTCACAAATGAGTCAATACTGTACAGGAAAAATAAAACTAGAAATTGTACCCATTGTGTTATTCTAGTCAGCCAGACAAATCTGGGGTAGATCTTCACAAACCATTCTTCACTGAGCTGCACTACCTTTCTTGGCAGCACAGGGCTCAAGGAGATTTGCATTAAATTAATATCACAATGTTACTGGAGCTCACTCTTGGCATATGTTAAAGTTATTTCCTATGCCACAATAATATTTGAAAGAAACACTGTAAGTTTATTTTCTGTTCCTTTCTTTTCTTCACCAGCAAAAAGCTAAAGCACATAGGAGGTTGTAAATGCAGATATCACCTTCTGAACATTGATTTAAAATTACAGAATATAGTGTTTATTTATCTTTAATGACAATTCTATATTTATCACTCTATTCTTCTGGTGTACTGATTCGATTGCTCCCAGAGGCCAAAGTTTGAATATATTGGATTTTGAAATAATCACCTAAAGCAAGCAGTTGAGTTGCTGGGCCATGATACACAAGTGGTAGGATGCTACCCCTCCCCCATAACCTTCCTGCTAACCACATCAAGTAGGGAAAGAAAAATACAGATTCTAAGTTGAAACTTTTAGGAAGCCTGTGTTATCTGCACTGAAATGGAAATTATGCATGGATTTTCTTAGGACTCCAAGGAGCACAAACAATAAGGATATTCTGAGCAAGATAAATCTGCTTACAAGAAAGATATAGTAAATCACACAAAGTTGTCTGTTTGAAAAATAAAATGTTTTATTTCTGCCCTCACTTAACACTGCACACAGCAACAATCTCAAAAAGCCCAATTTTTATTGATCCTCTAAATTAAAGAAATGTAATCTAAGACAATAAATTCAGCTTGAAAGATTGTTTGTGTCTATGGTGGGCTAGATAGGATCACTAAGCTCATCATTTCTCTTTACACACATGATGAAAAGTGTTATTTATTCAAGGGTTGATAGGGGACCTTTCATCATAGATATTCTTCTTCAATCTTGATTGTCTAATAAGGCTAATGAAAAGAAACTCCCTTGCCTTTATGAACTGCTATCTTACCTATAGCATGATGACTGAAACTCATAGAAACTCAGAACTAAATGAAGTCTTAAAGATAACAGATGAGAAAACTGAGATGCAAAGGAGCTAAGCTAATGTACCCAAAGTCACACAGCTAGATAATACATGAAAACTGGAAAATAAGAGCCAGCACCTCAAGCTTCACTCCTGTGAAATAATAGACATGATCATTAATAACTTCAACTGGGCATGCTTTGTTGGGGCCTGTCAACATTCTGCTTTCTTGCATGTACCTGAATAACAGCAGGACTCAGCTGAAGAAACTTGTGACTTATACCTCTAAGTCTTCCAAAAGCACAGATAGGGAAGTACCACTTTTGAACTTCTAGTACTAAGCCCAATTCCTGGCACACAGTAGGTATTCAATAAATATTTGTACAATGAGTGAAATGAATAATATTTCAACTTAAGTCAATAATACAAGATTCCTCTATCAAGCCCATGAGTAGGGGTAGGGAATACAGAAGAAAGACATATGAAAAATTCTCTAACTACATACTAGAGAGAAAATTTTATCTCTCTAATTTATTTATATGTGCTGGGAGAAATATTAATAACCTCAGATATGCAGATGACACCACCCTTATGGCAGAAAGTGAAGAAGAACAAAAGAGCCTCTTGATGAAAGTGAAAGAGAAGAATGAAAAAGTTGGCCTAAAGCTCAACATTCAGAAAATGAAGATCATGGCATCCGGTCCCACCACTTCATGGCAAATACATGGGGAAACAGTGGAAACAGTGGCTGACTTTATTTTGGGGGTCTCTAAAATCACTGCAGATGGTGACTGCAGCCATGAAATTAAAAGATACTTACTGCTTGGAAGGAAAGTTATGACCAACCTAGACAGCATATTCAAAAGCAGAGACATTACTTTGCCAACAAAGGTCCATCTAGTCAAGGCTATGGTTTTTCCTGTGGTCATGTATGGATGTGAGAGTTGGACTGTGAAGAAAGCTGAGCACCAAAGAATTGATGTTTTTGAACTGTGGTGTTGGAGAAGACTCTTGAAGAATCCCTTGGACTGCAAAGAGATCCAACCAGTCCATCCTAAAGGAGATCAGTCCTGGGTGTTCATTGGAAGGACTGATGTTGAAGCTGAAACTCCAATACTTTGACCACTTGATGTGAAGAGCTGATTCATTGGAAAGGACCCTGATGATGGGAAAGATTGAGGGCAGGTGGAGAAGGGGATGACAGAGGATGAGATATTTGGATGGCATCACCGACTCAATGAACATGGGTTTAGGTAAACTCTGGCAGTTGGTGATGGATAGGGACGCCTGGCATGATGCGGTTCATGGGGTCGCAAAGAGTCAGACACAACTAAGTGACTGAGCAACTGAACTGAACTGAACTGATGCTAACACTGTCCAAGAAGATGCCAGTGAGAATAAAACGTGATAGTAACTGTTATGGGCCTTTATATTTGAGAATCTCAAAAAAGGAAAGTTAAGCTTCATAACATCCTGTATGATGTAGTTAAATATTATTATCCACATTTTACAGAAGGTAAATTCAGGAACAAAAGGTGTGAAGTTGGATGTTCACAGTCAAATAGGAAGTTTATGACAAAATTGACAATGTAATCCATGAACCCTGATCTTCATTGCTTAACAAACCAACTGTACCAGCTATAATGGCTATGTTATTATAATAAAAAGCTCTATTTTTTATAATGCTTTTCCTGCTAGGAGTTCAAAGTCCTCTACAAACACATTGTGTGCCCAACAGTTTTGTAAATACCAATCTACATATGGACAAAGAAAAGCAACCCCAGTCCCAAAACTACACTAAGGTAGCTCTGAATTTTAAAAAAGTTATTATTGTTTGTGATCAGGAAACACTGTTATATTCAGACCTTGTATTAGGAACTATGGGCTTCCCAGGTGGCTCAGTGGGAAAGAACCTCCCTGCCAATGCAGGAGACAACAGTTTGATCCCTGGATCAGGAAGACCCCCCTGGAGAAGGAAATGGCAACGCACTCCAATATACTTGCCTGGAGAATTCCATGGACAGAGGAGTCTGGTGGGTTCAGTCCATTGGGTCACAACTAGTCAGACACAACTTAGAAACTAAACAGCAGCAGCAGCATTAGGAACTGTAGTTTTTCTAATTGTTAATTATATGAATTTTCAATAACAAAATATCATTACCTAACTGTATTCCAATATATTTTTTAAAATTATATCATTGCTGCTGCTGCTGCTGCTGCTAAGTCGCTTCAGTTGTGTCCAACTCTGTGCGACCCCATAGATGGCAGCCCACCAGGTTCCCCTGTTCCTGGGATTTTCCAGGCAACAATACTGGAGTGGGTTGCCATTTTCTTCTCCAATGCATGAAAGGGAAAAGTCAAAGTGAAGTCGCTCAGTCATGTCCGACTCTTGGTGACCTCATGTACTGCAGCCTACCAGGCTCCTCCATCTATGGGATTTTCACCTCACTGCAAAAGTACTGTGGAGGGCAAGCTGAAACACTTAACTTGCTAGGATGAGTTACGTTTTTCTGTTCGTATTTTTTTCATCAACTCAAATCAAATATACTAAGTTACAGGGGTTTCTTCCAAGCAATGAAGATGAAAATTATTCAAAAGTAAAATAGGGACTTCCCTGGTGGTCCAGTGGTTGAGACTTCACCTTTCAATGCAGAGGGTGTACGTTTGATCCCTGGTTGGGGAGCTAAGATCTCACATACCTTGGGGCCAAAAAAAATCAAAACAGAAAACAGAAACAATATTGTAACAAATTCAATAAAGACTTTAAAAAAAATGGTCCATATAAAACATCTTTACAAAATGAAAAATAGGTGAATTTACTTTCAAAGAGTAAAATAAAATATAGTTGATATAAGTATCACAGTATTTGAAATGTTTATGTCTAAATTTTTACCTCAAAACTACTTATGACATGACCAGGCATTTTTCTTCCTTTTTAGGGTGTGTAACGCTGGCCTGGAAGAACCTCAGATGTGCAGATGACACCACCCTTATGGCAGAAAGTGAAGAAAAACTAAAAAGCCTCTTGATGAAAGTGAAAGTGGAGAGTGAAAAAGTTTGCTTAAAGCTCAACATTCAGAAAACGAAGATCATGGCATCTGGTCACTTCATGGAAAATAGATGGGGAAACAGTGGAAACAGTGTCAGCCTTTATTTTTCTGGGCTCCAAAATCACTGCAGATGGTGACTGCAGCCATGAAATTAAAAGACGCTTACTCCTTGGAAGGAAAGTTATGACCAACCTAGATAGCATATTCAAAAGCAGAGACATTACTTTGCCAACGAAGGTCCGTCTAGTCAAGGCTATGGTTTTTCCAATAGTCATGTATGGATGTGAGAGTTGGACTGTGAAGAAAGATGAGCACCAAAGAATTGATGCTTTTGAACCATGGTGTTAGAGAAGAGTCTTGAGAGTCCCTTGGACTACAAGGAGATCCAACCAGTCCATTCTAAAGGAGATCAGCCCTGGGTGTTCTTTGGACAGAATGATGCTAAAGCTGAAACTCCAGTACTTTGGCCACCTCATGCAAAGATTTGACTCATTGGAAAAGACTCTGATGTTGGGAGAGATTGGGGGCAGGAGGAAAAGGGGACAACAGAGGTTGAGATGGCTGGATGGCATCACCAACTCGATGGACGTGAGTTTGAGTGAACTCGGGGAGTTGGTGATGGACAGGGAGGCCTGGTGTGTTGCAATTCATGTGGTCGCAAAGAGTCGGAGACAACTGAGCGACTGAACTGAACTGAACTGAACAAGATCATTATGGGCATGATTCATTAAAATGTTTAAATTCACAATGGAGTATTACTCAGCCATTAAAAAGAATACATTTGAATCAGTTCTAATGAGGTGGATGAAACTGGAGCCTATTATACAGAGTGAAGTAAGCCAGAAGGAAAAACATAAATACAGTATACTAACGCATATATATGGAATTTAGAAAGATGGTAACAGTAACCCTGTGTACGAGACAGTAAAAGAGACACTGATGTATAGAACAGTCTTATGGACTCTGTGGGAGAGGGAGAGGGTGGGAAGATTTGGGAGAATGGCATTGAAACATGTAAAATATCATGTAAGAAACGAGTTGCCAGTCCAGGTTCGATGCACGATACTGGATGCTTGGGGCTAGTGCACTGGGACGACCCAGAGGGATGGTATGGGGAGGGAGGAGGGTTCAGGATGGGGAACACATGTATACCTGTGGCGGATTCATTTTGATATTTGGCAAAACTAATACAATTATGTAAAGTTTAAAAATAAAATAAAATTAGAAAAAAAAAGATTCACTAAACTAAAATTGTACAGACATAATAATATGTATATTATATACAGTACCATATACAGTAGATATATGTAGTACTATAATAATCACATCTTCAATAAAATATGTGGATGTTAAAAAAAAATGTTTAAATTCAAAGTTTCAGCTCTCATACCCATTATAAACCAGTGATTCTCAAACATTGGAGAGCATCAGTCTGCAGTGGACCATGTTAAACATACATTTGTCACCAAAAGAGTCAGTGGTTTGCGGTGGAAGAATCACTGCTCTCTTCCTAAGGCCCTTTATCTCGGCAAAGCCAAATCATATTCTTTTTCAAATTTTTTACAGATCAACACAAATAAAGTTTTATTTTAAAACACATAAGTTTGCTATTGACCTAATGTTTCAAGATTCATTATGGTCTTCAATCAGAATCATAATTGGTAAAAAACACCCTGAAAATGTATTTTTAACAGCAGCATGTTTTAGCATGTGCCTATTCATATCTGCAGCCACATCAGATTTGTTAATAAAAATTTGGTAGCTTGTGCATGAACTACATACACTAAAAAGATCCTGGCACTAGTATAAAGCAACATGATGCAAAATTACACAAAGACTGATTGGATTGTACAATCTACAGAACCAGAATAAATGGATCTTGTGTTCTAGGACATATGAGAATATCACCCAATTTATTTTTCCTCCTCTTGACAACAGAGACAGAAATATGGCCCAAAACATAAAATAATAGACCCAGAAGCCCTCAGGTGGTGCAGTGGTAAAGAGTCCACCCACTAAAGCAGGAAACACAAAAGACACAGATTTGATCTCTGGATTGGGACGATCCCCTAGACAAGGAAATGGTAACCCATCCCAATATTCCTGCCTAGAAAGTACCATGGACAGAGGAGCCTGGTAGGCTATAGTCCATGGGGTTGCAAAGAGTTGGACACAACTGACCAACAGACACACAACCTTCACGTTTGACTAAATCATTTTACTTCCTTATTCCTTGATCACTTCATGCATAAAGCACAGTTTGTAAGAGTGACTTTCCCACTCTAAACCACTGAATATTTGGGGACAAATGTATGTTTAACAAGATCTACTGCAGACTGTGATGTTCTCTAAAGTTTGAGAACCACTGGTTTACAACATTCACAAGTGACATTCAGTTCAGTCACTCAGTCATGTCCAACTCTTTGTGACCCCACAAAACACAGCATACCACGTTTCTCTGTCCATCACCAATTCCTGGAGCTTATGCCATCCAACCATCTCATTCTCTGGCGTCCTCTTCTCCTCCTGCCCTCAATCATTCCCAGCATCAGGGTCTTTGCAAATGATCTAGTTCTGCACATCAGGTGGCCAAAATATTGGAGATTCAGCTTCAGCATCAGTTCATCATTGAATATTCAGGACTGATTTCCTTGGTTGGATCTCCAACCAGAGTCCAAGGGACTATCAAGAGTCTTCAACACCACAGTTCAAAAGCACTAATTCTTTGGTGCTCAGCTTTCCTTATGGTCAAACTCACATCCATACATGACTACTGGAAAAACCATAGCTTTGAACATATGGACCTTTGTTGGCAAAGTAATGTCTCTGCTTTTTAATATGCTGTCTAGGTTTGTCGTAGCCTTTCTTCCAAGAAGCAAGTGTCTTTTAATTTCATAGCTGCAATCACCATCTGCAGTGAATTTGGAGCACAAAAAAACAAAGCCTGTCACTGTTTCCATTGTTTCCCTCATCTATTTCCCATGAAGTAATGGGACCAGAAGCCATGATCTTAGTTTTCTGAATGTTGAGCTTTAAGTCAACTTTTTCAATCTCCTCTTTCACTTTCATCAAGAGGCTCTTTAGTTCTTCTTCGCATTCTGCCATAAGGGTGGTGTTATCTGCATATCTGAGGTTATTGATATTTCTCATGGCAATCTTGATTCCAGCTTGTGCTTCGTCCAGCACAGCATTTCACATGATGTACTCTGTATATAGGTTAAATAAGCAGAGTGACAATATACAGCCTTGATGTACATGTTTCCCGATTTGGAACCAGTCTGGTGTCCATGTACAGTTCTAACTGTTGCTTCTTGACCTGCATACAGATTTCTCAGGAGGCAGGTAAGGTGGTCAGGTATGGCCATCTCTTTAAGAATTTTCCACAGTTTGTTGTGATCCACACAGCCAAAGGCTTTGGCATAGTCAATAAAGCAGAAGTCGATGTTTGTCTGGAACTCTCTGGCTTTTTCTATTATCCAACAGATGTTGGCAATTTGACAACTAGTTCCTCTGCCTTTTCTAAAACCAGCTTGAACCTCTGGAAGCTCACATTTCACATACTGTTGAAGCCTGGCTTGGATATTTTGAGCATCACTTTGCTAGCCTGTGAGATGAGTGCAATTGTGTGGTAGTTTGAACATTCTTTGGCATTGCCTTTCTTTGGGGTTGGAATGAAAACTAACTTTTTCCAGTCCTGCAGCCACTGCTGAGTTTTCCAAATTTGCTGGCATATTGAATGCAGCATTTCCACAGCATCATCTTTTAGGATTTGAAATAGCGTAATTGGAATTTCATCACCTGCACTAGCTTTGTTCATAGAGAGGCTTTATAAGGCCCACTAACTTCACATTCCAGGATGTCTGGATCTATGTGAGTGATCACATCATAATGGTTATCTGGGTCATGAAGATCTTTTTTTGTATAGTTCTTCTGTGTATTCTTGCCACCTCTTCTTAGAATCTTCTGCTTCTGTTAGGTCCATACCGTTTCTGTCCTTTATTGTGCCCATCTTTGCATGAAAAAATGTTCCTTGATATCTCTAACTTTCTTGAAGAGATCTCTAGTCTTTTCCATTCTATTATTTTCTGCTATTTCTTTGCAGTGATCACTGAGTAAAGATTTCATATTTCTCCTTTCTATTCTTTGGAACTCTGCATTAAAATGGGTATATCTTTCCTTTTCTCCTTTACCTTTCATGTTTCTTCTTTTCACAGCTATTTGTAAGGCCTCCTCAGACAGCCATTTTGCCTTTTTTCATGTCTTTTTCTTTGGGATGGTCTTCATCACTGTCTCTTGTAAATGTCATGAACCTCTGTCCACATTTCTTTAGGCATTCTGTCTATCTGATCTAATCCCTTGAATTTATTCATCACTTCCACTGTATAATCATAAGGGATTTGATTTAGGTCATACCTGAAAGATCCAGTGGTTTTCCCTACTTTCTTCAATTTCAGTCTGAATTTGGCAATAAGGAGTTCATGATCTGAGCCATAGTCAGCTCCTGGTCTTGTTTTTGCTGACTGTATAGCACTTCTCCATCTTTGGCTGCAAAGAATATAGTCAATCTGATTTCGGTGTTGACCATCTGCTGATGTCCATGTGTAGAGTCTTCTCTTGTGTTGTTGGAAGAGGGTCTTTGCTATGACCAGTTCATTCTCTTGGCAAAAGTCTGTTAGCCTTTTCCCTGCTTCATTTGGTCCTCCAAGGGCAAATTTGCCTGTTACTCCAAGTATCTCTTGACTTGCTACTTTTGCATTCCAGCCCCCTATAATGAAAACAACATCTTTTTTCAGTGTTAGTTCTAGAAGGTCTTGTAGGTCTTCATAGAACCAATCAACTTCAGCTTCTTCAGCATTACTGGCCAGGGCATAGACATGGATTACTATGATATTGAATGGTTTACCTTGGAAACAAACAGAGATCATTCTGTCGTTTTTGAGACTGCATCCAAGCACTGCATTTCAGACTCCTTTTTTAACTATAAGGGCTACTCCATTCCTTCGAAGGGATTCTTGCCCACAGTAGTCAATATAATGGTCATCTGAGTTAAATTCACCCATTCAAGTCCATTTTAGTTTGCTGATTCCTAAAATGTCAGTGTTCATCCTTGCCATCTTCTGTTTGACCACTTTCAGTTTGCCTTGATTCACTGACCTAACATTCCAGGCTCCTATGCAATATTGCTTTTTATAGCATTGGACCTTGCTTCTATCACTGGTCACATCCACAATTGGATGTTGTTTTTGGTTTGGCTCAATCTCTTCATTCTTTCTGGAGTTTGTCCTCTGATCTCCTGTAGCATATTGGGCACCTACTGACCTGGGGAGTTCATGTTTCAGTGTCATATCTTTTTGCCTTTTCATGCTGTTCATGGGATTCTCAAGGCAAGAATACTGAAGTGGTTTTCCATTTCCTCCTCCAGTGGACCACATTTTGTCAGATCTCTCCACCATGACACGTCCGTTTGGGTGGCCCTACATGACATGGCTCATTGTTTCATTCAGTTAGACAAGGCTGCGGTCCATGTGATCAATTTGGTTAGTTTTCCATGATTGTAGTTTTCATTATGTCTGCTCTATGATGGATAAGAGGTTTATGGAAGCTTCATGATGGGAGAGACTGACTGTGGGGGGAAGCTAGGTCCTGTTTTGATCAGATCAGATCAGATAAGTCACTCAGTCATGTCCGACTCTTTGGGACTCCTTGAATTGCAGCACGCCAGGCCTCCCTGTCCATCACCAACTCCCGGAGTTCACTAAGACTCACGTTCATCGAGTCAGTGATGCCATCCAACCATCTCATGCTCTGTCATCCCCTTCTCCTGCTGCCCCCAATCCCTCCCAGCATCAGAGTCTTTTCCAATGAGTCAAATCTTCGCATGAGGTAGCCAAAGTACTGGAGTTTCAGCTTTAGCATCATTCCTTCCGAAGAAATCCCAGGGCTGATCTCCTTCAGAATGGACTGGTTGGATCTCCTTGCAGTCCAAGGGACTCTCAAGAGTCTTCTCCAACACCACAGTTCAAAAGCATCAATGCTTCGGTGCTCAGCTTTCTTCAGTCCAACTCTTATATCCATACATGACCACAGGAAAAACCATAGCCTTGACTAGACGAACCTTTGTTGGCAAAGTAATGTCTCTGCTTTTGAACATGCTATCTAGGTTGGTCATAACTTTCCTTCCAAGGAGTAAGCGTCTTTTAATTTCATGGCTGCAGTCACCATCTGCAGTGATTTTGGAGCCCAGAAAAATAAAGGCTGATACTGTTTCCACTGTTTCCCCATCTACTTCCCATGAAGTGATGGGACCGGATGCCATTATCTTCGTTTTCTGAATGTTGAGCTTTAAGCCAACTTTTTCACTCTCTTCTTTCACCTTCATCAAGAGGCTTTTAAGTTCCTCTTCACTTTCTGCCATAAGGGACATGTCATCTGCATATCTGAGGTTATTGATATTTCTCCTGGAAATCTTGATTCCAGCATGTGTTTCTTCCAGTCCAGCATTTCTCATGATGTACTCTGCATGTAAGTTAAATAAACAGGGTGACAATATACAGCCTTGACGTACTCCTTTTCCTATTTGGAAAAAGTCTGTTGTTCCATGTCCAGTTCTAACTGTTGCTTCCTGACCTGCATACAAATTTCTCAAGAGGCAGATCAGGTGGTCTGGTATTCCCATCTCTTTCAGAATTTTCCACAGTTTATTGTGATCCACACAGTCAAAGGCTTTGGCATAGTCAATAGAGCAGAAATAGATGCTTTTCTGGAACTCTCTTGCTTTTTCCATGATCCAGCGGATGTTGGCAATTTGATCTCTGGTTCCTCTGCCTTTTCTAAAACCAGCTTGAACATCAGGAAGTTCACGGTTCACATATTGCTGAAGCCTGGCTTGGAGAATTTTGAGCATTACTTTACTAGCGTGTGAGATGAGTGCAACTGTGCAGTAGTTTGAGCATTCTTTGGCATTGCCTTTCTTTGGGATTGGAATGAAAACTGACCTTTTCCAGTCCTGTGGCCACTGCTGAGTCTTCCAAATTTGCTGGCATATTGAGTGCAGCACTTTCACAGCATCATCTTTCAGGATTTGGAATAGCTCAACTGGAAATCCATCACCTCCACTAGCTTTGTTCGTAGTGATGCTTTCTAAGGCCCACTTGACTTCACATTCCAGGATGTCTGGCTCTAGGTCAATGATCACACCACCGTGATTATCTGGGTCGTGAAGATCTTTTTTGTACAGTTCTTCTGTGTATTCCTGCCATCTCTTCTTAATATCTTCTGCTTCTGTTAGGTCCATACCATTTCTGTCCTTTATTGAGCCCATCTTTGCATGAAATGTTCCTTTGGTATCTCCGATTTTCTTGAAGAGACCTCTAGTCTTTCCCATTCTTTTGTTTTCCTCTATTTCTTTGCATTGATCGCTGAGGAAGGCTTTCTTATCTCTTCTTGCTATTCTTTGGAACTCCGCATTCAGATGTTTATATCTTTCCTTTTTTCCTTTGCTGTTCACTTCTCTTCTTTTCACAGCTATTTGTAAGGCCTCCCCAGACAGCCATTTTGCTTTTTTGCATTTCTCTTCCATGAGGATGGTCATGATCCCTGTCTCCTGTACAATGTCACGAACCTCATTCCATAGCTCATCAGGCACTCTATCTATCAGATCTAGGCCCTTAAATCTATTTCTCACTTCCACTCTATAATCATAAGGGATTTGATTTAAGTCATACCTGAATGGTCTAGTGGTTTTCCCTACTTTCTTCAATTTAAGTCTGAATTTGACAATAAGGAGTTCATGGTCTGAGCCAAAGTCAGCTCCTGGTCTTGTTTTTGCTGACTGTATAGAGCTTCTCCATCTTTGGCTGCAAAGAATATAATCAATCTGATTTCGGTGTTGACCATCTGGTGATGTCCATGTATAGAGTCTTCTCTTGTGTTGTTGGAAGAGGGTGTTTGTTATGGCCAGTGCATTTTCTTGGCAAAACTCTGTTAGTCTTTGTCCTGCTTCATTCCGTATTCCAAGGACAAATTTGCCTGTTACTTCAGGTGATTCTTGACTTCCTACTTTTGCATTCCAGTCCCCTATAATGAAAAGGACATCTTTTTGGGGTGTTAGTTCTAAAAGGTCTTGTAGGTCTTCATAGAACCGTTCAACTTCAGCTTCTTCAGCGTTACTGGTTGGGGCATAGACTTGGATTACTGTGATACTGAATGGTTTGCCTTGGAAACAAACAGAGATCATTCTGTCGTTTTTGAGATTGCATCCAAGTACTGCATTTTGGACTCTTTTTTGACCATGATGGCTACTGCATTTCTTCTGAGGGATTCCTGCCCACAGTAGTAGATATAATGGTCATCTTAGTTAAATTCACCCATTCCAGTCCATTTCAGTTTGCTGATTCCTAGAATGCCGACATTCTCTCTTACCATCTCTTGTTTGACCACTTCCAATTTGCCTTGATTCATGGACCTGACATTCCAGGTTCCTATGCAATATTGCTCTTTACCACATTGGACCTTGCTTCTATCACCAGTCATATCCACAGCTGGGTATTCCTTTTGCTTTGGCTCCATCCCTTCATTCTTTCTGGAGTTACTTCTCCACTGATGTCCAGTAGCATATTGGGCACCTACTGACCTGGGGAGTTTCTCTTTCTGTATCCTATCATTTTGCCCTTTCATACTGTTCATGGGGTTCTCAAGGCAAGAATACTGAAGCGGTTTGCCATTCCCTTCTCCAGTGGACCACATTCTGTCAGATCTCTCCACCATGACCCGCCCATCTTGGGTTGCCCCACGGGCATGGCTTAGTTTCATTGAGTTCGACAAGGCTGTGGTCCTAGTATGATTAGATTGACTAGTTTCCTGTTCCGGAGAAGGCAGTGGCACCCCAACTCCAGTACTCTTGCCTGGAAAATCCCATGGACGGAGAAGCCTGGTGGGCTGCAGTCCAAGGGGTCGCTACAAGTTGGACACGACTGAGCGAATTCTCTTTCACTTTTCACTTTTATGCATTGGAGAAGGAAATGGCAACCCACTCCAGAATTCTTGCCTGGAGAATCCCAGGGACAAGGGAGCCTGGTGGGCTCCCGTCTATGGGGTCACAGAGAGTCAGACATGACTGAAGCGACTTAGCAGCAGCAGTTTCCTGTTCTGATGGGCAGACCCATGTTCAATAAATCTTTAATCCAATTTTCTCTTGACTTGTGGGGCTGTGTTCCCTCCCCGTTGTTTAACCTGAGGCCAAACTATGGTGGAGGTAACGAAAATAATGGGGACCTCCTTCAGAAGGTCCCATGCACACACAGCCCCTAACCCTGCAGCAGTCCACTGCCAAGCTACACCTCCACCAAAGACTCCTGAACACTCACAGGCAAGTCTAGGTCAGTCTCTTGTGGGGTCACTGCTCCTTTCTCCTGAGTCCTAGTGGGAACAAGGTTCTGTTTGTCCCTCCGAGAATCTGTTTCCCCAGTCTTGTGTAAGTTCTGGAAGCTCGGTGGTGGGGTGAATGACATTACCAGTTTTCAAATGAATTACAATAAAGATTATAAGGGGATTACCTAATATTGCACCTAAGTTTCCCTTCTAAAATATGAAAACAAACATCCCAAGTTATAAAAGGGCATTAACCTTTCAGGTCACTGGTTCATTTAGTGTTTGGGCAGTGCTCTAGGTTAGAAAACTGCTGTAGGGTTAGGTTCAAGGACAGACTTTCTAACAGTAAACTGAGGAAAACAAGACACTTTATATTCAATGAGGCATAAAGGATGGTTATAATTATTTTCATTTTATAAATGAGTATTTACCCTTGCTAAATAACTCTGCCATGGCTACATGTTTATAAGTTCTGGAACCATGACTTGAACTCAGGCCTCCTGACTCTTGTCTAGCTTCTTGTGTCTTTCTATTATATCATGATGCCGTCCTGGTAAGTTGAAGGCATTTTTTGTATTTTCACTTTCAGAAGACATGTACAAATCAGTCTACATTTTACAAATGCATTATGTATCTTACCAACAGTATTCACTGAGACAAGCAATGCAAGAGACAAGCAATACTAAACAGATTCAGACAAACCATCACTTGGTCCCAAGGATTCCCAGTGAAGTTCATTCTTTAGCATGTGCCAACAGAACACTAATTAGGAGAGGATTTGAAAAACAAGTAAACCTAGTTTCTTCCTTTTGGAACATATCCCAGTGAAAATAACTTAAGAAAAAAGTTGCATGCATATACCAAGGAATGCAAATTCATATGTTATGCTGACTAAACAAAATGATAAATTGGGTATGGTTTTATCAGGGACAGATTCCTAGCAAGGGATTGGTCAGTTTGGCTTCCAACACATATAGGACAGATTACACTAGTCCTTTTATCATTTATTAGCAGTAGAGTCCAGGCCAGTTTTCTTTTCCTTCCACATAAAATGAGGGAAAACTCTATTTTTTCATAGGGTATTATGAAGATTCAGCAAAAGAATAAATGCAAAAGTACTTTGTAAAGCATAACAGCTATTGATTTGGAGTAGGCAGCAGGTTAAGAGCTTACAACTCCACTACAGACTTTTGAACATAAAGAAGCAGATACTGGCTATCTTGGGAATTTCCACAATGCCTTATTCATATGGAGCATTATATATACAAACTGTCATTTATTCTTTCTTGCATTTATTTCCTTTACTCAAAAAACCTATTTATTGAATTAAGTTGTTAATTGAATAAAATACTCTAAAAAAGGAAAACATTTATTCCCCAGAGGTATCATTCTGGTACCTTTTAAAGCATTTTAAATTATTTTTTAAGTATCCAAGGGCTAGAATATACAGTTCTGTTTTTATAAGTAAAAGCATAAATCATATATGGCTGCCTTCTTTATTAACAAGGAGTTAAATAAAAATTATGCTATAATACATGTCATGTATACCTACACAACAGCCTTGTTTTTTTATCAAGGTCAGCTACATAGGACTTCCTTTCAAGTATAATCAGCCCTACCTGTCTCCAGGTTTACATCCACGGATTCAACTAACCGAGAATGAAAAATATTTGAAAAAAAAAAAATACCAGAAAATTCCAAAAGCAAAACTTGAATTTGCCACACTCTGTCTATCCACATGACATTTACACTGTATTTACAACTATTTACATAGAATTCATATTGTATCAAGCATTACAAGTAATCTAGAGATTATTTAAAGTATGTGGAGGATGTGTGTAGGTTAGTCTTGAACAACCTCAGAATTTGAGTATCTATGGTGGGAGTGTACTACTCCCTCAAGGATACTGAGGGATGACTGTACTTCTCTTTTTTTTTTTTTTTTTTTTCCTCTAATTTTATTTTATTTTTAAACTTTACATAATTGTATTAGTTTTGCCAAATATCAAAATGAATCCGCCACAGGTATACATGTGTTCCCCATCCCGAACCCTCCTCCCTCCTCCCTCCCCATACCATCCCTCTGGGCCGTCCCAGTGCACCAGCCCCAAGCATCTAGCATCATGCATCGAACCTGGACAGGCAACTCGTTTCCTACATGATATTTTACATGTTTCATTGCCATTCTCCCAAATCTTCCCACCCTCTCCCTCTCCCATAGAGTCCATAAGACTGTTCTATACATCAGTGTCTCTTTTGCTGTCTCGTACACCGGGTTATTGTTACAAAATTCTTCCTCTACTGCAGTGTCATTTCCCCAATTTAATCTGGATTACAAACGATTTTCAAGCACCATCTGCTAAAAAAAATATTGTCCGAGGAGCTTGATAAAAATACATATTCCTGGGTCTCACTGAGGAACTGAAATCAGAAATGAGGGAGATTCCTGACACTAAGATTTATTAGCTGTCATCCTTAGAGA
Organism: Bos grunniens; assembly: GCF_055505025.1. Lineage (NCBI taxonomy): Eukaryota > Metazoa > Chordata > Mammalia > Artiodactyla > Bovidae > Bos > Bos grunniens. The sequence continues at coordinate 77,222,878 of NC_141194.1, read as the reverse complement.
AGTTATTTTACCTTTTCAAGTATCAATATCTTCAGCTATAATATGAATGTAATATTTTCTCTCAACTTCAGAGGGCATTTTATGAGGATTACCTATGGCTTCCCAGGTGGCTTGGTGGTAAGGAACTTGCCTGCCAATGCAGGAGACACACCAAAACCAAAAATATTGACTTTTCCTCACGGCTGCTTTGGAGAAGTCTCTCAGAGCTATCTGAGGTGCTGTCTCCCAGGCTGCAGTCCTCATTTTGCCCCAAATAAAACTTAACTCACAATTCTCAAGTTGTACATCATTTTTTAGTCAACGTCTATGTCTGTGTCTCCACTGCTGCCCTGCAAATAGGTTCATCAGCACCATCTTTCTACATTTCACTCCAGTATTCTTGCCTGGGAAATCCCATGGACAGAGGGGTCCAGTGGGCTACAGTTCATGGGGTCACAAAGAGTCGGACACTTTTTAGGGTAATTAAATTTTTGCAAATGTAATATTTTAATTAAGAATACTATAAATCTGTCCAGGAAGTTCTTTTATCAGGTATACTGAAAAGATAAACATCAACCCAGTTCTGTTCACACAATAACAATTAACAAGTTTCTGAATATCTCTACCTATTCTTTCCTATCCTCAATAATGAAGAAGTCAATTAGTAAATTGTTCATGCTTTTTTTAAAAAAACAGACATATTTTTGCCCTTGGAGACCTTAATAATCATGTAATAGAAAATCTAATATTCTTAAAAGTTGTTGGTTTGGTACCTGTAGAAACAAGAAACTAAAGTCTCATTTTTATGATGATAATACTAATATCTTCTAGACAAGAGCTTCAGTCAATCCAATTAGACAACAAATTAATGGCCCCTTACTATGAACAAGGCACTTGCATGGTTCTGATCACAAGACCCAAAAGGCTCTAACTATTTTTTCAGTCAGTTCACAAGTACTGTTCAATGTTACTTCAGAGACAGCTCTCAAACAAATCCATTCTCCATTCCCACTTCCAAGTCCTCAAAATCTCTTTCCAGAGCACTACAGTAGTCTCCTAGCTAATTTCCTAGTTTCTCATCTCCTTTCCTTCACTCCATTCTTTCTTCTTAGAATATTTTTCCATGCTTTTAAAAACTTAAAGTTAGCCAACTTCTGTAGGATTTTGAGTCAGTTCCCATGCATCTATAATGCACCTCAGTAAAACAAGTTACTCAGTCTTTCTAGAATATACAAAGTATTTCCACAAATCTCTCCTTTCTCCAAACTCTTCTCTTTCCAATTTTCTTTCTTTGTAATTCTGCCTGAAAAATAAAAGTCCTACCCATGCCTCAGAAACCAGTTCTAAAGACATCTTTAAGAAACTATCTGAATCTCTCAAGTCAGGATCAATAACTTTCCCACTTTCATATTTTTCACATGCCTCTATTGCACAGCTCTATAGAAATATACTGGATTACCCAAAGAGTTCATTTGAGAAACCCAAATATTTAGTTGAATATAGTATAATAGATTTTCTGAACTTAATAAGGATCATGGTATTGATCCACGGTATTGATACCACATTCATGATATGAATAATAAATATACTCAAATAAAATATACTTTAATCCAGTAAAAATAATTACTATGAATAAGTTATATATTATTTATTAGCCCATAATTTTTCATTTTCATTCTATAACATTTTTTCATGTAAAACACTTAATACTTGTTCCCTTGAAGAGCAGTTTAAGAAATCACAATAACAGAGTATGTTAGGATGAACAACCAACTGAAATACATAATTTTAACTAAGTGTATCAAATGATATTTGTCAAATATTTCTACTTAGTTATATCTTGGAGGGAGACCACACTATAATGAGCTTATAAATTTCTTCAGGAAGAACATGCAGGGTTTTTCCCAAAATGCACTAAATTACTCGACATAAGATGGATTTCACTTTAACCAAGTTCTCCATGGCTTTGATTTTTATTAAAAAAAAAAAAAAAAAAAAAACTCAATGCTAAATAGTCTCCTTCAGTCAAATTAACTGAACTGGGGCAGTCTGGTTTCTTTCTATGTCACACAGAATCCTAAACAATTCCATCTATCTGTCAATTTCAAGTGATATATATAAAGGTTACTAGCAGGGCAGGAAGATCACATGACAATGATATAAACAGCAAAGCTGACTTATGAAAAACTATCATAATTTTCAGTATATTCCCTTCAACCTATGTTCACTTAAAAAATGATATGAAGATCTTTGAAATACTAATGTCATATACAGGTCTCTAAAGAAAACAATAGAGTTATTCACAAATGGTAGATAGACCCTGAAGTAAGTTGTTCTGTGACTACTACGCATATAAAGCATAGCTCAGTCATGTCCAACTCTTGGCAACCCCATGGACTGTAGTCTGCCAGGCTCTTCTGTCCATGGAATTCTCCAGGCAAGAATACTAGAGTGGGTTGCCATTTCCTTCTCCAGGAGATCTTCCCGAATCCAGGGATCTAGGGATCCATTCGATCTAGGGATCGAATCCAGGTCTCCCACATTGCAGGTAGATTCTTTACTGTCTGAGCCACCATGGAAGCCCTTATACCTCTTATATACCTCTTAGCTATACATGCCTTTTATATACTGCATACACTTGTTAGTAAATAAACTGTCTAAAGGAGTTCTTAGTACCTAGATAAAATAATTGCTAACAGTGTTTACTGTTCTTTTAAAATATTCACTTTGTTTGTTTTGGTGAAGTTTGGTTTAATCCTTGAAAAAATTCAAGAACTGGGCTGAGGTCATAAAAAGTCTATACTGAAATTCTTAAAATATATCTGTCTATTTTCCCTGACTTGCTATGTTGTTACAAACCACTTTAAACACCAGATAGCTTCTAGTTAAGCCCATTAAAAAAGTAGATGCTACCTCTTTAAGCAAGCATGTTGTAAAGAAAAGGTTAACAAAATTCATGGCTTAAATACGGGGGAAAGTATTACAACCCAATTTTGACCTGTGATATTTGAGCCTGCAGATAAAATGCTTTCCCCTGTAGAATAATACCCTCGTTGACATTGTTGTATTTTATTGCAGTATCAGTAACAGTACAACCTCTTTAAGAAATGCAAAAGTAGTGACTGGCAACACTATCAATAAGTGCAGGGAGTTTAATTTACTTCTCACACAGGAAAGTAATGGAAAAAAGAAGGCAGGCAAATTTTTATTGTCCTGATTAGAAGAAATTTATGTGGGCTTCAGCCACAATCATTTGAAATTTTTATTATAAATCAAATTATTGTCTTTCTCTTATTCAATATGTCATTATTTTCTGGAAACTCGTGAGCAAATAGAATTTATTTTCCAATAATGTTGAATAGAATAACTGATTTTGCCAAAAAAAAAAAAAAAAAAATCAGTGAAATAGAATCCTTACACTGGAATGCACATTTCACCAGAGGGCACTATACTGCATAAAAAAGATAAGCCAAATTCTTGCTAACAGTGTATAGTTTACATGTGTAAGGATAAGGAGACCGTGATTCTCTACACTACCACAAAGTAAATGAAAAGCAGACACGTTTTTAAAAGAACTGAAAATATCAAGATCCTTTTCTAAACTTCTACAGAACCTATATAACATATTTGATAATTATATGTGTTTGTTGTTACATGTGTGCACATATTGTTTATCCAATGGAATTCACTGAAGGTAGGAAATAGGAAAAGATCATTCACATCTTTGGAATCTATCATCTCTAAATTAGTGCTAAATATATTAATGAACCTTACTTGTTAAATTCATTTTAGTAGGTTAGATGGAGTTATTTGAAGTGGGACATGTAATAATACGTGTAGCTAAAATTTTTAAATCCCTAAGAGACTTTTTTCCCCACAAAGTTTTGGATCTGCAACTAATAAAAAATGAGACTTGTCTATGGAGATTTGGGTTCACAATAAAACTATCCCAATGGCACAAAAACAAAACAAACAAAAAAAAAAGTTTACATGGAGATAACCAAAACAACAACTTTTAGCAACAATCTACCGAACACCAATCTCATATCCCATAAAGGAAGAATGGATTTTTTTTCAAATACTACTCTTATTAATTAGCATTAATTTAGCATTTATTATGTGACAGGTCCTGTGCAAAGATACATAACACACACATACATGCACACTTACTTACAAAAAATATTGAATTTTCACTATATCATGATTTCCACAGTATTTTTTATGGGTAAAGTCAAGCTGATTACAAACAGGTTGAATGATAAAAGCCAAAGCAGCTATTTGCATCATTTAATTATTAGTAAAATATTCACTATAATGTTTCAATTAAACTCAATACTTATTGAGCACCTCCTGTTTGTAAGGCACTGTTTTGTGGAGAAATCAAAACACACATGGCTTCTTACTGATTCCAAGGTGATAACAACCTAGAAAGCACCAATCAGGTGTATAAAGTGCTCTTTTCTTTGCCTAGGGTTTTTTGGATTCTTTTTCAAAACAGATCAGATCAGTCGCTCCGTTGTGTACGACTCTGCGACCCCATGAATCGCAGCATGCCAGGCCTCCCTGTCCATCACCAACTCCCGGAGTTCACCGAGACTCACGTCCCTCGAGTCAGCGATGCCATCCAGCCATTTCATCCTCTATCATCCCCTTCTCCTCCTGCCCCCAATCCCTTCCAGCATCAGAGTCTTTTCCAATGAGTCAACTCTTCGCATGAGGTGGCCAAAGTACTGGAATTTCAGCTTTAGCATCATTCCTTCCAAAGAAATCCCAGGGCTGATCTCCTTCAGAATGGACTGGTTGGATCTCCCTGCAGTCCAAGGGACTCTCAAGAGTCTTCTCCAACACCACAGTTCAAAAGCATCAATTCTTCGGCGTTCAGCCTTCTTCACAGTCCAACTCTCACATCCATACATGACCACAGGAAAAACCATAGCCTTGACTAGATGGACCTTTGTTGGCAAAGTAATGTCTCTGTTTTTGAATATGCTATCTAGGTTGGTCATAACTTTCCTTCCAAGGAGTAAGCGTCTTTTAATTTCATGGCTGCAATCACCATCTGCAGTGATTTTGGAGCCCAAAAAGATAAAGTCTGACATTGTTTCCCACTGTTTCCCCATCTATTTTCCATGAAGTCATGGGACCGGATGCCATGATCTTCGTTTTCTGAATGTTGAGCTTTAAGCCAACTTTTTCACTCTCCTCTTTCACTTTTATCAAGAGGCTTTTGAGTTCCTCTTCACTTTCTGCCATAAGGGACGTGTCATCTGCATATCTGAGGTTATTGATATTTCTCCTGGAAATCTTGATTCCAGCTTGTGTTTCTTCCAGTCCAGCATTTCTCATGATGTACTCTGCATATAAGTTAAATAAACAGGGTGACAATATACAGCCTTGACGAACTCCTTTTCCTATTTGGAACCAGTCTGTTGCCCCATGTCCAGTTCTAACTGTTGCTTCCTGACCTGCATACAAATTTCTCAAGAGGCAGATCAGGTGGTCTGGTATTCCCATCTCTTTCAGAATTTTCCACAGTTTATTGTGATCTACACAAAGGCTTTGGCATAGTCAATAAAGCAGAAATAGATGTTTTTCTGGAACTCTCTTGCTTTTTCTATGATCCAGTGGATGTTGGCAATTTGATCTCTGGTTCCTCTGCCTTTTCTAAAACAAAAATTGTTTAATTCAACATTATTCATAATAATGAGAATATGGCAAAATATTTTGGACATTGTTCTATGAAAGTTGACTTTGCATAAATCTGCAATTGCATCCAAGAACACTCAACAGATACTAGACATGTCTGGGACACTGATAGAAGTAAGGTGAACCAAGCACCCAGCAATAATAGTGTCATAGTATGAGTATGGGCCAGCACTGGCTCACCTACAAAGCACAAGTCAGAGAATCCATAGATGTTGGAAACTACAGTAAGAATAAAGAGAAATCCAAGTTGAGTCTTGAAGCTCAAACTCCAATAGTTTGGCCACCTGATGTGAAGAACTGACTCAATGGAAAAGACCCTGATGCTGGGAAAGATTGAAGGCAGGAGGAAAAGGGGACAACAGAGAATGAGATGGTTGGATGGCATCAGAGACTCAATGGACATGAGTTTGAGCAAGCTCCATGAGTTAGTGATGGACAGGGAATCCTGGCATGCTGCAGTCCATGGGGTTGCCAAAAGTCAGATACAACTGAGTGACTGAACTGAATGTTCCTGGCATCAGGGTCTTTTCCATTAAATTGGCTTTCCATTGAATTTCCTTTAGTATTGACTGGTTTGATCACAGCCTTGTCATGGTGAAGGGGCTTGCATAACTCAGTGAAGCTATGAGCCACGCTGTGCAGGGCCATTCAAGACAGACGGGTTAGAGTGAAGAGTTCTAACAAAACGTGGTCCACTGGAGAAGAGAATGGCAAACTACTTCAATATTCTTGCCTTGAGAACCCCATGAATAGTATGATAAGGGTCCTCATATAGACTATTTAGTATTGTATATAGTATTGAAGGAGTGGCAATAGAAAAATTATAAATTTTGTTTTTATGATGTTTCACTGCCAGAGGGACATTAAAATATGAATATCAAAAACTTTCATTTTAATATTTTATATTTCTAATGCAGCTATAACCTACATAGTAACATTTTTACTTACAATTTTGGTATCACGGCCTAAGAAAAGGCTTACCTTTGGGTTAGTTTTAGGTTGACTTTTATTCTTTGGGTTTAGTTACTTTACTTAATGACTATTATGCCCTATCTGAGAGCATTCAGACTAAACTGAAAAACACAGTAGTTTATATAACCCATTCTGAGGCTGTTATAGAGCCATACAGGCTATTATATTTTAAGCATACCTATCTGTGATGTGCTCTTGTCCATTATTTGAACCTATCAATATTATGGAGTCTTAATAAGCAATTAAATAAATTGCACTTGCTCACTGACATAGTTTATGAAAATGAATGTAACCAAGCCCCCCAACCACCCCCAAGTTATCATTCTTCCTATTTAATATAATTGAGTTTTATTCCAGTGATAAAAATAGCAATGTGGATTGCCTACAGCATTCAGACTGTTCTGCCACAGTTAAATGATAACTAAGTCAAAATATCTAATGACAACTAACTTCCTATACTTTCTAAATATTTGTGTGAATATGGAGACCTGTAGTATTTAGCATAGAATATAGCTACCTTGGAGAAGGCGATGGCACCCCACTCCAGTACTCTTGCCTGGAAAATCCCATGGATGGAGGAGCCTGGTAGGCTGCAGTCCATGAGGTCGCTAACAGTTGGACACGACTGAGCAACTTCACTTTGACTTTTCACTTTCATGCATTGGAGAAGGCAATGGCAACCCACTCCAGTATTCTTGCCTGGAGAATCCCAGGGATGGTGTAGCCTGGTGGGCTGACATCTATGGGGTCGCACAGAGTCAGACACGACTGAAGTGACTTAGCAGCAGCAGCAGCAGCATAGCTACCTTAATCTTTAATATGTCTAGGGCAAATTCTAGCATTTCACAAAAATTTTGAAGATTTTCTGAATCTTTTCAAAAACTGTCTACTAATTATATAAAGATTCTCAAAGTCACTTATAGTTAATCTTTACCTAGCTTTTCTGGAAATCTAGCCAAACAAATTTTTTTTTTTTTTTTTTTTTTTTTACTATCTACCATGTACTGAGTCATGTAATAGATGTTGCAGGAGAGACAACTGTATTTAAGGTATGTATTAGTTTCCTACTGCTGCTGTAATAAGTTATCACAAACTTAATGATTTGAAACAGCATAAATGCATTTTCTTATAGTTCTGGAGGGCAGAAGTCTAAATTCAAGGTATCAGTATGCTTGGTTCCTTCAGAGGAGAATCCATTTTCCTGCTTTTTTTCAGTCTCTAGAGGCCACCTGCATTCTCCTTCCTCACATCACTCCCACCTCTTGCTTCCATCATCACATCTCCTACTACTGACTGATCCTACACCCAGTTTTATAAGGTCCCTTTTGATCATATCAGGTTCACTCAGATAATCCAGAATACTTTCCTCATTTTAGGGTCCTTAACCATAACTGCATCGGCAAAACCCTTTTCCCATGTAAGGTAACATTCACAGGTTCCGGGGATTAGGATGTGGAAGTCTTTGTGGAGTCATTATTCACACAACCACAAGGTTTAAAAGATATAAACTGATGTCAAATATCTTATCTGATAAGATCAATGGTGTAGCCACAGAGAAATACTCTTATCGTGGTCACCATCAAAGAATATCTCCTTACCTGTAACTAGACATAAGGTTGGGAGTAGAGGACAACACAACTCTTCTCAACTACTGATTTGCCCTGAATTTCAATCACTATCTTATTTTCCCTTAGTTATTGATTTCTAGCATTTATATAGTAGAACAGAAAAAAGAAAACAGGGACTAGAGAAAAGAAAATGGACTTAACAATTCATGCTAATTACATTCTCAGCAGACTTAGCTTATCTGGAATTATTATTGAGTATCCCTTTCATGTTATCAATTGTACAGATAAAAATACCTAAAATGCTTCAGACCACATAAAATTTTATAAGCTCCCTTTCTCTGAAGTTAAACAGACTATCAAACTGATAAAACAACCTCCTTCTCTAGTGACATAGCATTTCTTTATTAATGGCTGCCCAAAGACAGGTCAGTAATTATATGCAAACCATTTTAGATGTATATGACAATAAATCAAACTTAGAAACCCATTATTATTTATTCTATCCCATCTTCTTGGCATATATGTCCTCTCTACTCTAACTCTATTACTACATTTCTGATATCTTATGTCCTAGAATTTCCTTCTTTCTTATAGTGGAATCTCAGGTGTAGATACATATTGGTACCTTCCTGGTCTCAAATTGGAAAAGCTTTATCAAATGTTTTCCCCAAAATCATCTAAATCAAACTGCAAGTTACCTTATTAGGTACTGCTGAAGAGGAAGTATATTTCAACGAAAATATCTTGCAGTTTCTCCCTTATACAGTAAGATTTGAAACAGGGACCATTGCTAAAACTTTTCATATACAATCTTTTCTTTTTCTTTTTTCTTTTTTTTTTCATTGAATTGGAGGCTAATTACTTTACAATATTGTGGTGGGTTTTGCCATATATTCACATGAATCAGCCATGGGTGTACATGTGTTCCCCATCCTGACCCTCCCTCCCACCTCTCTCCCCATCCCATCCCTCAGGGTCATCCCAGTGCACCAGCCCTGAGTACCTTGTCTCATGCATTGAGCCTGGACTGCCGAAATATTTCACATATAATAATATACATGTTTCAATGCTATTCTCTCAAATCATCCCAACCTCGCCTTCTCCCACAGAATCCAACAGTATGTTCTTTACATCTGTGTCTCTTTTGCTATCTCACATATAGGGTCATCGTTACCATCTTTCTAAATTCCATATATATGCATTAATATACTGTATTGGTGTTTTTCTTTCTGACTTACTTCACTCTGTCAGCTCCAGTTTCATCCACCTCATTAGAACTGATTCAAATGTATTCTTTTTAATAGTGAGTAATATTCCATCGTGTATATGTACCACTGCTTTCTTATCCATTCATCTGCTGATGGACATCTAGGTTGCTTCCATGTCCTGCCTATTGTTTACAATGCTGCAATGAACATTGGGGTACACGTGTCTGTTTCAATTGTGGTTTCCTCGGTGTGTATGCCCTGCACTGGGATTGATGGGTCATATGGCAGAAAACGAAGATCATGGCATCCGGTCCCATCACTTCATGGGAAATAGATGGGGAAACAGTGGAAACAGTGTCAGATTTTATTTTTCTGGGCTCCAAAATCACTACAGATGGTGACTGCAGCCATGAAATTAAAAGACGCTTACTCCTTGGAAGGAAAGTTATGACCAACCTAGATAGCATATTCAAAAGCAGAGACATTACTTTGCCAACAAAGGTTCGTCTAGTCAAGGCTATGGTTTTTCCTGTGGTCATGTATGGATGTGAGAGTTGGACTGTGAAGAAGGCTGAACGCCGAAGAATTGATGCTTTTGAACTGTGGTGTTGGAGAAGACTCTTGAGAGTTCCTTGGACTGCAGGGAGATCCAACCAGTCCATTCTGAAGGAGATCAGCCCTGGGATTTCTTTGGAAGCAATGATGCTGAAGCTGAAATTCCAGTACTTTGGCCACCTCATGCTAAGAGTTGACTCATTGGAAAAGACTCTGATGCTGGGAGGGATTGGGGGCAAGAGGAGAAGGGGACGACAGAGGATGAGATGGCTGGATGGCATCACTGACTCGATGGACGTGAGTCTCGGTGAACTCTGGGAGTTGGTGATGGACAGGGAGGCCTGGCGTGCTGTGATTCATGGGGTCGCAAAGAGTCGGACACGACTGAGCGAATGATCTGATCTTATCTGATCTGATGGCAGTTCTATTTCCAGACTTTTAAGGAATCTCCACACTGTTGTCCATAGTGGCTGTACTAGTTTGCATTCCCACGAACAGTGTAAGAGGGTTCCTTTTTCTCCACACCCTCTCCAGCATTTATTGTTTATAGACTTTTTGATAGCAGCCATTCTGACCAGCATGAGATGGTACCTCATTATGGATTTGATTTGCCTTTCTCTGATAGTGAGTGATGTTGAGCATCTTTTCTTGTATTTGTTAGCCATCTGTATGTCTTCTTTAGAGAAATGTCTGTTTAGCTCTTTGGCCCATTTTTTGATTGGGTCATTTATTTTTCTGGAATTCAGCTGTAGGAGTTGCTTGTATATTTTTGAGATTAATTCTTTGTCAATTTCTCTATTTGCTATTATTTTCTCCCATTCTGAAGGCTGTCTTTTCACCTTGCTTATAGTTACCTTTGTTGTGCAAAAGCTTTTAAGTTTAATTAGGTCCCATGTGTTTACTTTTGTTCTTACTTCCATTACTCTGGGAAGTGAGTCATAGAGGATCCTGCTGTGATTTATGTCAGATAGTGTTTTGCCTATGTTTTCCTCTAGGAGTTTTAAAGTTTCTGGTCTTATGTTTAGATCTTTAATCCATTTTGAGTTTATTTTTGTGTATGGTGTTAGAAAGTGTTCTAGTTTCATTCTTTTACAAGTCGTTGACCATTTTTTCCAGCATCACTTGTTAAAGAGATTGTCTTTCTCCATTGTATATTCTTGCCTCCTTTGTCAAAGATAATGGGTCCATAAGTGTGTGAATTTATCTCTGGGCTTTCAATTTTGTTCCATTGATCTATATTTCTGTCTTTGTGCCAGTACTATACTGTCTTGATGACTGTAGGTTTGTAGTATAGCCTTAAGTCAGGAAGGTTGATTCCTTCGGTTCCATTCTTCTTTCTCAAGATTGTTTTGGCTATTCGAGGTTTTTTGTATTTTCATACAAATTGTGAAATTATTTGTTCTAGTTCTGTGAAAACTACCATTGGTATCTTGATAGGGATTGCATTGAATCTATAGATTGCTTTGGGTAACATACTCATTTTCATTATATTGATTCTTCTGATCCATGAACATTGAATATTTCTTCATCTATTTGTGTCATCTTGACGTCTTTCATCCATGTTTTATAGTTTTGTATACATAGGTCTTTTGTTTCTTTAGGTAGATTTATTCCTCAGTATTTTATCTTTTCACTGCAATGTTGAATGGAATTGTTTCCTTAATTTCTCTTTCTGTTTTCTCATTGTTAGTGTATAGGAATGCAAGGGATTTCTGTCTGTTAATTTTATATCCTCCAACATTACGATATTCATTGATTACCTCTAGTAATTTTCTGGTGGTATCTTTAGGGTTTTCTATGTAGAGGATCATGTCATCTGCAAACAGTGAGAGTTTTACTTCTTTTCTAATCTGGATTCCTTTGATTTATTTATCTTCTCTGATTGCTATGGCTAAAACTTCCAAAACTATGTTGAGTAGTAGTGCTGAGAGTGTACATCCTTTCCTGTTCCTGACTTTAGGGGAAATTCTTTCAATGTTTCACCATTGAGGATAATGTTTGCTGTGGGTTTATCATATACAGCTTTTAATATGTTGAGGTATGTTCCTTCTATGCCTGCTTTCTGGAGGGTTTTTATCATAAATGGATATTGAATTTTGTCAAAGACTTTCTCTGCATCTATTGAGATAATCATATGGTTTTTATCTTTCAATTTATTAATGTGGTGTATCACATTGATTGATTTTCAGATATTGAAGAATCCTTGATCCCTGGGATAGAGCCCACTTGGTCATGATATATGATCTGTTTAATATGTTGTTGGATTCTGTTTGCTAGAATTTTGTTGAAGATTTTTGCATCTATGTTCATCAGGGATATTGGCCTGTCATTTTCTTTTTTTGTGGCATCTTTGTCAGGTTTTGGTATTAGGGTGATGGTGGCCTCATAGAATGAGTTTGGCAGTTTACCTTCCTCTGCAATTTTCTGGAAGAGTTTGAGTAGGATAAATGTTACCTCTTCTCTCAATTTTTGATAGAATTCAGCTGTGAAGCCGTCTGCTCCTGGGCTTTTGTTTGCTGGGAGATTTCTGATTACAGTTTCGATTTCTATGCTTGTGATGGGTCTGTTAAGATTTTCTACTTCTTCCTGGTTCAGTTTTTGAAAGTTATACTTTTCTAAGAATTTGTCCATTTCTTCCAAGTTGTCCATTTTATTGGCATATAGTTGCTGATACTAGTCTCTTATGATCCTTTGTATTTCTGTGTTGTCTGTTGTGACTTCTCCATTTTCATTTCTAATTTTGTTGATTTTATTCTTCTCCCTTTGTTTCTTGATGAGACTGGCTAATGGTTTGTCTATTTTATTTACCTTCTCAAAGAACCAGCTTTTAACTTTGTTGATTTTGGCTCTGGTCTCCTTTGTTTCTTTTGCATTTATTTCTGCCTTAATTTTTATGATTTCTTTCCTTCTACTAATCCTGGTGTCCTTAATTTCTTCTTTTTCTAGTTGCTTTAGGTGTAGAGTTAGGTTATTTATTTGACTTCTCTCCCATTTCTTGAGGTAGGCTTGTATTGCTATGAGCCTTCCCCTTAGCACTGCTTTTCCTGAATCCCATAGGTTTGGGGTTGTTGTGTTTTCATTTTCATTCATTTCTATGCATATTTTTATTTCTTTTATTTCTTCTGTAATTTGTTGGTTATTCAGAAGTGTGTTTTTTAGCCTCTATATGTTTGTATTTTTAATAGTTTTTTTCCTGTAGTTGACATCTAATCTTACCGCATTGTGTCAGACGAGATGCTTGGAATGATTTCCATTTTTTTGAATTTACCAAGGCTAGATTTATGGCCCAGGATGTAATCTATCCTGGAGAAGGTTCTGTGTGCACTTGAGAAAAAGGTTAAATTCATTGTTTTAGGGTGAAATGTCCTATAGATATCAATTATGTCTAATTGTTCCATTATATCATTTAAAGTCTATACACTCTTATAGTGGTTTGAAGTGAAAGTTTCTCAGTCATGTCCAACTCTTCATGACCTCATGGACTACGTAGTCCATGTAATTCTCCAGGCACAAATACTGGAGTGGGTATCCTTTCCCTTCTCCAGGGGATCTTCCTATCCCAGGTCTCCCACATTGCAGGCAGATTCTTTACCAGCTGAGCCACCAGGGAAGCCCATAGTAGTTTATGCCATGCCAAAGATTTAGGAGACATTTTCCTCTGATGGCATCAATTATAATCTCGAGGTAGTTGATACCTCTGACTAGGTTTTCACAATATCTAGTCAGATATCTCACTCTGCTCTAATGAAATACCCCTCATTAAATTTTGTTGTCATCCTATATAACTGTAATACTTCACTAACTACTGTTAATAAGCTATTCCAAAATCCTTAAGTAAATTGAGCTATATGGCAAAGAAAATATTGTAGAAAATATTGCCCAGTGACTAGAGAACTCTAAGTACATTGCAATTTATTTTCTACCATCACCATTGCCAGTCCAGCTTTGATAGGACACAGTCCCTTTAAGACTTTGTTTTTCTATTCACAAAATGAGATAGTACTAACTTGACAAAGTGTCAAGAAAATATATGCATGAAGAAGGAATTCCATATATGCCCTACAATTTAGATCACCACTATCATTAGGAAAGTGTTAATTCACTTATATATCCTATAACCCAACCTGGCATCTGGAACCCAATTTGTATGGATTCTCACTATTCTTTTCCCCAATATGCTTTCTTTGTGTCGAATGAAATGTTATCTCTCCTTCTCCTTGAAGTTTCAACAAATAGCATAATTAAATCCTGCACAGTAGAAATGTACGACTTTTTCCAGTTTATAGCTCCCTATAAACAGCCTACTTAACACTCAACAGACTGAATTATTTTTTAAGGATTGTTGCTACTTGTCTTCTAAACAACATTTTATCATTTAAAGGCAGTAGACAAGAGAAACAGAACAATGATGGGCTCAATGACGCTATTTCCTCTTGAAATATATTTTTCAGCATTTGGAATGCTTACTGATAAGTTCAATGAATAAATGACATCAAAATAAATAGATATTCATTATAAAGATAACAATCTCTATTCCATTTATAATCAGAGCCTGATGAGAACATATCTGAAGAAAACTAGCATTTGCCAATACCCTTCAAAAATGTGCTAGTGTATCAATGATTAAGATGTGTTCTCTATTCTAAGCAATCAAATATAAATCATTTCAATTTTCTGTCATTATTTCAAGTATCTTTTCCTCAAGTCTGATCCAGTTGGTGGCTCAATTTGCCGATGTTTAATTAATGTATTATTTTAGTTAGTACAGAATAGAACAGTCAAAAAGAGCATAGGTTTGGTGTCAGAGAATTCCTGGCTCTGCATTGACTAGCTCTTTTACCTAATTTTCCTTAGCTTCAGCTTTCTCAACTGTAAAAAAAGACTAGCAATGGCAAACTTGTATGGTGGTTGTGAGGATTAAATTGGGTAACGAATGGAAAGTCCCAAGCACTGTGTCTGCCTCATATATGATGCTCAGTAAATGGAAATTATTATTATAACTTCAAACCCTATAAAAAGATTACAGGCTTATTTTTTCTAGGAACTTCAATCTACAAATTTTCATTAAATTATAGTGCAGCAGCCATGTCTGTTTGGGTACAGATATGTGGTAATGAATGTCATTTAGTAAATCATGTTTTGAAACTAATGTTATTAGAAGTTAGAAGTTACTCAAAAGTTACTCAAAATTTATTTAATAATCTCTCTCATATATATATATATATCAGTTCATGTCAGTCGCTCAGTCATGTCCAACTCTTTGCAACCCCATGAATCACAGCACCCAGGCCTCCTTGTCCATCACCAACATATATATATATATATATATATATATATATATATATATATATATATATATAAAGAGAGAGAGAGAGGATATGAAAGAAAGCTATATGATGTTCTACACTGAATAAATATCACTCTGAATGGTTTATTACAACTGAGAAAATGAGTAAACTTCAAAAGCAACTACAAAAAATACAGAAATTAATCACTACCACAAAACTGGTATCAACCAAGGGCAAGATTCTGGAGAATCAGGCATGCCAGAAGGTTAAGTATGCACTGGATAAGAAATCAGGCCCTGTAGCAAACTAAAAGACATGTTCTTCCTCTGCCTCAGCCTCTTAAACTAATTATCTAGAAATTATAGCCTGAAGTTAAGTCCTGTCCCATCTCATTAAGATTCCCTACCACTACACAGTATAAACAACTGGAGAAAATAAATAGTCACATGAATGAGAGGAACACTGAGTAAAACTATTGATGGTGCTTCCCTATATTCTGAGGGAATATAGAAAGTTGTCTCTTACAGGTAGGGTTCACCAGAGGCATATATTCCTCACCACCAGATGTTTTTCTAAGGTTTGACCGAAACCAAGTCTCTGCAGATGTATGGCCATCTCAGGTTTTCCAAAGATCACTCACCATTCCCAATCATTGAAGAAGAGGAAAAATAAGGTTGTAACACATTAATCTTCCATTTCTTGAGTCCTCCTGAGGTATATTACAAACCCAACTACTTATAGTTTGGAATTTTAAGACAGTGATCCCATTATTGTGGCTATAATATAACAGCATATGATAAACTTCTCTGAGTTTTTTTTTTTTTTTTTTTTTTCAATTCTCAGAGAAGATAAGCTTCCTGTAGAGGGTAACTAGACTCTCATTTGGATAGTTAGCTTGTTTTATGCATTCCTTATTCCAGCCCTTGAATGAAGAAAAATTAGTGGAGTTTTAGATTCAAACTGCTTTCCAACTTTCTTGATAATACATAAAAAGTATTTAATTGCTCCAAACTCTGTTTTAAAATCTGTTGCTCATAATTCTAGGGTTCTATGAAGGTGTTTTAAGAGCCCAGGAGATACGGGTAGCACTTGATAGTGTGACTGAGTTTCTTAATCAACTAAAGTAGATCTCCTGTTAATCTTCTATGTAAAGAACCAAATGATAAGTCATAAATATATTTTTTATTATAACAACAAAAATGAGATTGAATATCACAATTCTATCATCATGTACAAATGACATGTAGAAAACTTACTAGAAGCCAGGGATTATAAAATTGCTTACTACTATTCCTGATGTTCAAATCATCCTTTTTTGGCTCCTTTAAAACCAAGGGAATGTCTGTTAAACTTAGACTCATTTTAAAATCACAATAGTGGTTAAGAATTAACTCAGTCTCAAAAAAGAATGTATTAATAGGGACATATTTAGTTCACTGTTTTCTATCATATGATATGGTAATGCCCAACTTTCCAGGGGTTAGGGAGTTGAGAAATGTAATAATCATGTTAGTTTTTGAAGGGAAAAGAGAGATAAAGCATCATAGGATGGAAATGCAGTGGTATAAAGGACTCACTCTTTATTTCCACAAACTAACCTTCAGTTCAGTTCAGTTCAGTTGCTCAGTTGTGTCTAACTCTTTGCGACCCCATGAATCGCAGCACGCCAGGCCTCCCTTTCCATCACCATCTCCCGGAGTTCACTCAAACTCACGTCCATCGAGTCAGTGATGCCATCCAGCCATCTCATCCTCTGTCGTCCCCTTCTCCTCCTGCCCCCAATCCCTCCCAGCATCAGAGTCTTTTCAAATGAGTCAACTCTTAGCATGAGGTGGCCAAAGTACTGGAGTTTCAGCTTCAGCATCATTCCTTCCAAAGAACACCCAGGGCTGATCTCCTTTAGAATGGACTGGTTGGATCTCCTTGCAGTCCAAGGGACTCTCAAGAATCTGCTCCAACACCACAGTTCAAAAGCATCAATTCTTTGGGGCTCAGTCTTCTTCACAGTCCAACTCTCACATCCATACATGACCACTGGAAAAACCATAGCCTTGACTAGATGGACCTTTGTTGGCAAAGTAATGTCTCTGCTTTTCAATATGCTATCTAGGTTGGTCATAACTTTTCTTCCAAGGAGTAAGCGTCTTTTAATTTCATGGCTGCAGTCACCATCTGCAGTGATTTTGGAGCCCAAAAAGATAAAGTCTGACATTGTTTCCCACTGTTTCCCCATCTATTTTCCATGAAGTCATGGGACCAGATGCCATGATCTTCGTTTTCTGAATGTTGAGCTTTAAGCCAACTTTTTCACTCTCCTCTTTCACTTTCATCAAGAGGCTTTTGAGTTCCTCTTCACTTTCTGCCATAGGGTGGTGTCATCTGCATATCTGAGGTTATTGATATTTCTCCTGGCAATCTTGATTCCTGCTTGTGCTTCTTTCAGCCCAGCATTTCTCATGATGTACTCTGCATATAAGTTAAATAAGCAGGGTGACAATATACAGCCTTGACGTACTCCTTTTCCTATTCAGAACTTAGCCCTTCTGAATTTAGTGCAATCCTGGAGGCAGTGGTCTCTTCATTGTACAAATCTATAAATGTCTGTCCTCTACAGGAATGTATGTCAAATCTCCATCACAAAGTTCAAAAGTGTCAACCTTGGAAGGTCCAATAAGTTAGACTCATTGGCTTCAATTGTCCAAATAAATAGCTTAAACAGTTTTCCTCAATAAAAGCAGATAAACTATAGTTTGATGCCTACTCTTAACAAGAAAAAATGTTAAATAAATGCTTGTATCCACTTGGCATCAATATAGTAAGGACCTACAACACTCCAATAAATAGCAGCTCCTGGTGATCAATGGGGTCTTCTCAGTGAACTGAACCAGCACAGGCAGAAGAATAAGCTCAGTGACAAATAGAATGATCACACTCATTTCAAGAACTTGAGAAAATTTATTTGGTACAAATTTGGTACAAAAAAATTTTATTCTATTTAGGATATACTTCTTGAGATTTTGTTCTCACATATGTTGGGAAATGGTTTACATTATATAAATAAAATACCCTGGAGTTCACTGTAATAACCAGCATAGAAATCAAATCAATAAAAGATTATATTAAAAGGACATAAATGTTATGATTTCTGACTCCCACAAATGTACCTATAAGAAAGACTTTTAGGAGACTCTAAAATACTCACAGTAATTTTATTGGTATAGTCTGATTTATTATGTTTTGTTTTACATTATTATAAGAACTATGTTAACATATAATATTTGACATGGTATTGACTAAACAACATCAGTAATACTATTTTTTACTATTATAGTTATTAACTGTTAACATAATAAGTATTATTGATAAGGAGATAATCTCTATATTGTATAGAATAATTATGGCCACAACTAATAGAATGATTGTGCTAAAATCTCTTCACAATCAATGTCTAGAAGCAGAAGCACAAAACTTAAAAGGTAAGATCTTGCAAATGTATATCTTGAATGCTACTTGGAATTTATACCTAAGTTCCCTAATAGGAGGACCATATTTTTCCTAGGTTTGTATGTCCTGATTTGGTTTTATTTTTCAAGGAAAAGGGAACTATTTTGATAAAGTAGCAATCTGAAAAACCTAGTGTATGTTCAGAATCAATGTATAATCCCATTTCTTTGCTGCAGATTAAATTCTGTGGATTAAAAGAACAAGTCAATTACTTCATTGGGTGAGATAATAAAACTCCCAGATCTCTCGAGTGTTCAAGAACACAGGAAATTTAACAAGTGCCTTACTAAGAGTTTAATCTCAAAAAAAGATATCATCATAGATAAGGAACTATATTTTCTGCCAAAGGAGAACACATGTCAGATCTATGGATAATATGTATGAGCCTTCCCATGTCTTTTTGTACCATATATGTAGATTCATCTACTACACATTATTGTACCTTCAATGGTTTTGCTGTCAGCTCCCATTTTCTGCTTCCAGCATTCATCCTCCTGATTCAAAAACATCCCTTTACCACATCATTCCTAATTAGATGATTAGTTCTTGGAAGGGCAGGGGATAAGTCATTTGCATAACTTAATCATAAATTGAAGTTAAAGATACAGATTTTGCTGTTCGTTTGTACAATTATCTTCCTCAGCCTGGGGGCGCTTAGACATTAATGTGATTAAACAGTATATCTGCAAACAGGCAACTGTGTGTCCTCTATTAAAGCAAGGCTAGAGGCAAATGAAAAATTAATTTCAGAAGACAATCCATTTTATTCTACATGACTGTAATAAATAACAGCCCATCTGTAGACAACTCATTAAGCCTTGGGAGAGTACATGTGTCACAAACTCTAAATGACACACAAGGCTGAATTTTGCACCAAAATAGAACTAGTAATAAGTGGCCTACCAGCTTCCATATCAGCCTAGTAAGCCAACAGACAAGAATTTCCTAGAAAATGAAGTGCATACAGTGTCACTCGCAGTCAACCAGTTAATTACTACTAGTAGCAAAAGCTTCTGAAAACTGGTTAATATTATTCTGGGATTTGCTCTTTTTCTTGTGTTCTGTATGTATGTATATGTGTATGTTCACACATATTACTGTGATACCACTTTCACTAATAAGAGCTAATATTTACTGAGCTCTTATTATATGCTAAGCATTTTGTGTACATTATCTTAATTAACCTTATTAACCCCATAAGTTATGTAACTAATAGTATCCCCATTTTAGATGAAAAAGCTGAGGCTTAAATGATCGTACATCTAGAAAGTGTTAGAAAAAATGTGGCTATCTAAGACAGAATAATAATTCCCTAGGCTTTCGTTGTTCAAGAGGAGCTATCAATCAGAATCAGAAAAATACACCTCTTTGGTATAACAATAAATTTCCTTAAAATATGAACAGTTTCACTAAGTAAATACATTAAATTATAATAAATCATAGTTACACTGTCAAAGCAACAAACTGAATACATTTTGAGTACTTACATCCATGTACCACATTAGGCACTATGAATGATAAAACAACACATCAGATTATTCTTGAAGTTGAGGAATTTGGAAGCTATTTGGGGAGGGAGAAAACACATGCAGCTTAAAACAATTTATAAAATGAGAAGGAAGAGCAGGAGGAGGAGGTGGAGAAGGGGAAGGGGAAGAGAAAGGAGGAGGAGAGGAAATAAGAAGAAAAGCTATGGACACCTTATCTTTGACAGAGAAGGCCAGAATATACAATGGAGAAAAGACAATCTCTTTAACAAGTGGTGCTGGGAAAACTGGTCAACCACTTGTAAAAGAATGAAACTGGAACACTGTCTAACACCATACACAAAAATAAACACAAAATGGATTAAAGATCTAAACATAAGACAAGAAACTATAAAACTCTTAGAGGAGAACATAGGCAAAACACTCTCCAACATAAATCACAGCAGGATCCTCTATGACCCACCTTCCACAATATTGGAAATAAAAGCAAAAATAAACAAATGGGATCTAATTAAAATTAAAAGCTTCTGCACAACAAAAGAAACTATAAGCAAGGTGAAAAGACAGCCTTCAGAATGGGAGAAAATAATAGCAAATGAAGCAATTGACAAACAACTAATCTCAAAAATATACAAACAACTCCTGCAGCTCAATTCCAGAAAAATAAAAGACCCAATCAAAAAATGGGCCAAAGAACTAAATAGACATTTCTCCAAACAAGACATACAGATGGCTAAAAAACACATGAAAAAATGCTCAACATCACTCATTATCAGAGAAATGCAAATCAAAACCACAATGAGGTACCATTTCACGCCAGTCAGAATGGCTGCTATCCAACAGTCTACAAGCAATAAATGTTGGAGAGGATGTGTAAAAAAGGGAACCCTCTTACACTATTGGAGGGAATGCAAACTAGTACAGCCACTATGGAGAACAATGTGGAGATTCCTTAAAAAACTGGAAATAGAACTGCCATACGACCCAGCAATCCCACTGCTGGGCATACACACCGAGGAAACCAGAATTGAAAGAGACACGTGTACCCCAATGTTCATCACAGCACTGTTTATAATAGCCAGGACATGGAAGCAACCTAGATGCCCATCAGCAGATGAATGGATAAGAAAGCTATGGTACATATACACAATGGAGTATTACTCAGCCATTAAAAAGAATACATTGGAATCAGTTCTAATGAGATGGATAAAACTGGAACCTATTATACAGAGTGAAGTAAGCCAGAAAGAAAAACACCAATACAGTATACTAACACATATATATGGAATTTAGAAAGATGGTAACAATAACCCTGTGTACGAGACAGCAAAAGAGACACCAATGTATAGATCAGTCTTATGGACTCTGTGGGAGAGGGAGAGGGTGGGGAGATTTGGGAGAATAGCATTGAAACATGTATAATATCATGTATGAAACGAGTTGCCAGTCCAGGTTCGATGCACGGTACTGGATGCTTGGGGCTGGTGCACTGGGACAACCCAGAGGGAGGGGAGGGGAGGGAGGAGGGAGGAGGGTTCAGGATGGGGAATGCGGGTATACCTGTGGCAGATTCATTTCGATATTTGGCAAAACTAATACAATATTGTAAAGTTTAAAAAAAAAAAAAAGAACACATTTGAATCAGTTCTCATGAGGTGGATGAAACTGGAGCCGATTATACAAAGTGAAGTAAGCCAGAAAGAAAAACACCAATATAGTATACTAATGCCTATATATGGAATTTAGAAAGATGGTAACAATAACCCTGTATGCGAGACAGCAAAGGAGACACAGATGTATAGAACAGTCTTTTGGACTCTGTGGGAGAGGGAGGGGGGAATGATTTGGGAGAATGGCATTGAAACATGTATAATATCATATAAGAAATGAATCGCCAGTCCAGGTTTGATGCAGTATAGAGGATGCTTGGGGCTGGTGTACTGGGATGACCCAGAGGGATGGTATGGTGAGGGAGGTGGGAGGGGGGTTCAGTATTGGGAACACGTGTACACCCGTGACAGTTTACATACTTCAGTTCACTTTCATTCAGTTTTAACAAATCTGCCAATGATTTATGCTTGAATAAAATATTCATTTGAAGTTCTAATCTCATCAAATTTGAAATATGGGGCAGGATGAGTAATCACTTGTTCCTTTTGTCGAATACATATTAGGGTCCTAATGCCTAAAATAGTCTTTCCACAACACTTTGCACAGACTATTCTGACTGAGATAACCCAAAGTATAGTGTATGCACATGTCTCTTTTCAGTGCTATATAAAGAAGGGAAACAAGCTTTTTTTAATCAACCCAATGGGCTAAAATCAAATTTTAACAATGGAACTGCATTTTTCCCCTAAACAAGAGTCTTAATAGCAGATGTTACTACATATGGCTTCCCTTGCTCTTCTCCAGCTGCAGAAATTAAAACTCAGAATCAGTGACAGAATCTATTAGTTTGCAAATGCTGACCAAACTCTTCTTCCCAACCACTCTATTAACATACCAGGTGAATGTCTGGGCATACCCCATCAGAGAAACTTTGTTTCCTAGGTAATTAATAAGGAATTAAGATTGGGATCACCAACTTCTTAGCTTTGCTCTGCTATGATTTCACATGAGAACCTCATGTTTAAAGCTTAACTATTTCTTCATCATTAAACCTCCAAGGTCACAGAAATCCCAAGAGTAGTCAAAGAGTAGTGAGGAGAAGTAGTGACTACAGAAGAAGCTGTTTAAGTATTTAGATTCCATGTGAGGTTAATAATGCATGAATCAGAGAACAGCAGGTGTTAAACATACAGTGATTGGGTTTCTGCCACTTTGAAAGCATTATAAACACTCTATAAGTAAAGAACCATGACAATTTCCTAGTTCTGGACCATGCCTAGAAGCTTTGTAGTACTCTGCTTAGAAAATACTAGTGTGTTGAAATGAAAGTAGGAACTTAATGCATTCTTTCTGAGTATATGACATACTAATAAGATCAACAAACACACAGCCTAGGACCAAGAATGCTTCTGGTATAAAGTCAGTTCATAATAAAATGAAGTATATCACCTATTATAGAATAATGTTAATTACAAATGAAATAAACCAAACATTATTTCAATTATTCAGAAAATATTATTTTTCACCATATTCTTCAAGCTTAACTGAAACATAGCACACCCATGGCAAAACAGGAATTATTAAGTATACGTACCTTCATAATATAGTGAATGTGGTTATTTCTAAAGAATGCATTTGTCAAATTGAGCTCCCTGAGTTCTTAATTCCAGTAACTTAATTTTAAATTTTTTAGAAAGTTAAATAGTTTTTAACAAAGCATACTCTAATAGCATTACTATATGTACTACAAAATTTGAAATACATCAAGACTCCTCTCTTAATCCTTAGCAATTTCAGTGAACAATGTATATACATAGACGACATGACCAACACTCTAGTCTTTCAGTTTTGATGACATGACCAACACTCCTCTCCTTCAAAGATCTTGTTCTCTTTACTCTGTCACTCATGCTCATGACATACGGAACCCTAAGTTCCGTAATTACCAGGAATTTCAACTCCTCCGTATTCTTAATTTCAGGCATCCTACCCTCTGACCACAACTACTTCTGCTTCACTCCTTCTAGTACTCCAATTCCAAAAATTATTTGACCTCTTTTTGGAACCTCCAATTCATTGATATTACCAGCTTTTTACTGTATCTCACTTTCTTGAATTCCTTTTTTTCCTTACCAGTTTAAAACTTGTTGTCACTCATTATAATCACTTTTTGCATAAAGCCTCAACTCCCTTGCACCCTCTGGTTTTGCTATACTCATAGGACTTAGCAAAACCACAGTTCTTATTAAATTCAATTATTTGCCTTTGCAGCAAAACTGATGCAGTTCTATATGGTGGAAATAAAATACACAACCATACTGACCATTTTGAATTTATGATCAAAAACCTCAGTGGGCATTTAATATGGCCTGGCAATCATACTAAACTTTTAAGTAGTTTACTCTCCTACTCATATAGATGGCTATTTCACATTTTGCCTTTCTCCTCAAATCTCCAAAACTTCCTTTCCAGTCCTCATTCTTAACGAATGACTTGTTACCCACTCCACTGGGAAAGTTGAAACAATCAGAAAAGGTCTTTCATGGAGTCCTTAAACCAGAGCAACCAAAATCTCCACCATCTGTTAATGAAAATACACTAACCTTGCTCCTACCTAAACCCAATGCCTCTGCTTGTGCACTAGATCCTATCTGCTCTCTCCTATTCAAGAATATCACTTCAGGGACTTCTCTGGTGATCCAGTGGTTAAGAATCTGCCTGCCAAGGCCGGGGACACAAGTTGGATCCCTGGTCTGGGAAAATCTCACATGCTGCAGGGCAACCAAGCCCGTGCATCACGACTACTGAATCCTTCATGCTCTGGAGCCCACTCACCGCAACTACTGAAGCCAGCATGCCCTAAAGCCCGTGCTCTGCAATAGGAGAAGCTATCTCAATGAGAAGCCTGCACCACAATTACAGAGTAGCCCCCACTCGAGGCAACTAGAGAAAGCCCAAGCAAAGTAACAAAGACCCAATGCAGCCAAAAATAAAATTAATAAATATTCCCTTTTTAAAAAAGAATATCACTTCAGCAATACTACAACATCATTTTTCTTAATTTCTAATGTATTATTCCTAATAGCCCATGCTATAACTTCTTATTTCATTCTTTTTTTTTTTTTTTTTCCTTACCGGACTGCAGCAGGTTTAATAGCAGCCCCAAGGGTATGCCCAAGTTGTAACCCCCAGAACCTACAAAGAGGACCTGATTTGGAAAAACAATCTTTGTACACGTGATTGTGGATTTTGAGAGGAGATCAATCTGGATTAAGGTGGGCCTGTGTTTGTGCTCTGCTGCTCAGTTGTGTCGACTCTTTGTGACCCCATGAGCTGTAGCCTGCCAGGCTCCTCTGTCCACAGCCTTTTCCAGGCAACAATACTGGGATGGGTTGCCATTTCCTACTCCACTCTTATTTCATTCTCCCCTACTCTCAGGCTACTCCCTCCCACCTGGAAACAATTATCTATACACTCTGCTTCCAATTCACCTCCTCTTGATCTCTCTTAAACACATCACTTAGACTTTTCATTTTTATTATTCTACTAAAACTGCTCTCATAAAGCTCACTAATGACTTCCACTTTTATATCTAATGGCCAATGTTCAGTCATGGCTTTTGGCTTATCAACAGCATTTGATATGGTTGATTACTGCCTCCTTTTTGATACATTTTTTGCACTTAGCTTTCAAGAACATCATTCTCCCTTGGTATTCCTCCTACTTCACTGCATGTTCCTTAGGCTTTTGTTAGTTTCTCTTTTCCCTAATCTCTTTATCTTGGTGAGACCCAGAACTTAGTACTTAAAACTCTTCTTTTTTCTATGTATGGTCACTCCTGTCCAAAATTTGTATTTCCTGTTTAGATATTTCTTTCAAACACCATCCAATGACTACTATAAAAGGCTGAAAAGGCTAAAATGTATCTAAAAACTAACACATATAAAACTGAACACTTAAACTTTCTCCCCAAACCTGCTCCACATACAGCCTTCTCCTTCACAAATGATGGAAAACTCATCTTTCCAGTTGCTCAGACCAAAATCTTGGGAGTTTTCTGTGACTCTTCTTTTGCTCACACTCAGTATCTAGTTCCTAGCTCAGTCAGAAAATTCTGTTGGTTTTATTTTCAAAACTTATCCAGAATCTGACCAATTCTTACTATCTATACTCTATCACCAGAGAAGGCAATGGCACACCACTCCAGTACTCTTGCCTGGAAAAGCCCATGGTTGGAGGAGCCTGGTAGGCTGCAGTCCATGGGGTCGCTAAGAGTCAGACACAACTGAATGACTTCACTTTCACTTTTCACTTTCATGCATTGGAGAAGGAAATGGCAACCCACTCCAGTGTTCTTGACTGGAGAATCCCAGGGACGGAGGAGCCTGGTGGACTGCCGTCTATGGGATTGCACAGAATCAGATATGACTGAAGCGACTTAGCAGCAGCAGCATACTCTGTCACAATGGTCTAAGCCACCACCATCTCTCTCCTTGTTCACCGCAGTAGCATCATAACTGCTTCTACGTTGCCCCCATTTGAAACCTGTTCTCAATCTAGTAGCCAGTCATCATTTAGAAACCTAGGTCAAATCATGATAGTCATGCTCAAAACTCTGCAGTGACTCCCTATTTCATTCAAAGTCCTTAAAATGTCCTAAAGGTCCTATATAATCCCCTCCCAACATTACCATTTAGATCTTGTTCTTACTATTCCCCTCAATCACTTCACTCCAGCCAAACTAGCCTCCTTACTATTCCTCAAACCTACTAGCTATGCTACTAGCCAAAGCCATGTTTTTGGGCTTTTGGCTGGATAAGTTTTGGTCAAACTGTTTTCTCAGCCTGAAACACTTTCCTCAGATTTGGCTAGGCTAACACCCCTCTGTGAACAAAGCTCATGTTCTCAATGAGGCCTATAGTATCCATTCTATTTAAAACTGCAACCAACTCCAGTGCCTGCCATACCCTTACTTTGCTCTATTTGCTCTATAGTTTCCATAGCACTTACCACCTTCTAACATACAGTATTATTTACTTATTTATTATGCATACTGTTTATTGTCTTCCTCATCCATACTACCAGGTGGCTCAGTGTAAAGAATCCACCTGCCCATGCAGGAGACATGGGTTCGATCCCTGGGTCGAAAAGATCCCCTGGAGAAGGGAATGGCAACCCACTCCAGTATTCTTGCCTGGAGAATCCCATGGACAGAGGAGACTGGAAGGCTACAGTCCATGCAGTCGCAAAGAGTCAGACACAACTTAGCGACTGAGCCACCCACACGCATCCATATCACCATACCCTAGAATATAATCCTCTTCTCAGGGACAAGAATCTTTATTTTTAACAAATATATCCCAAGCACCTAGAAGAATGCTTGACAGAATAGTCACTCAACAGCTTTCTGATGAATGAATGAACAACTAGTAATCTTTTTTATGTGTTTATGCCTTGTCTCTACAGTAAGATTTAAATCTCTCTGAACTTACCAACCAATGCTAGCATAATATTTCAGACACAAGAGACAATTCATATTTTAGTAACTATTAATAGATCCCACCATCATATATTCTTTCAATATTATGCTTTGATGAACTACTGACATTCCTATACACTTTCTTGAATTACTATTCCTTTCACTTTTCCATTCAAAATGTTAAGTTTTTGTTGATTCCCAAAATCTTTCTGTACATGTATATGGAACTGAATCTCCACAGAGGGAGTTCAGTTACTACATTTCTGAAAACATCATCATTAAAAATCAGTATGTCCCATCAAGCATGCACCCTGAAGACATTCTAGGGAAGCTCCTAGTGCCTCTCTTTCTTACTAGTTTATCTCTATCTCCCACCACTAGTTTTTCCATAATTTCCTGACTATCTGCAACAATCCACCCCCAAACAAAACTTTTTTTTCAAATTTGTCTCTCAAGACTTAATACTTCAGAGACAATATAGAGAGCATAATGTACCAGAGGAGATAAAACAGAAGCTTAGGTTCAAGGACTGTATCTGCCTGTACTAGATTCTATGGCCTTAAGCAATTCATTTTCTTTACCTATATTTCAATTTTCTCTCCTAAATTCACAATCAGATGACATGCTTTGTAGAATTGCTGTGAGGATAAATGCAGAGAGTGTATGATTAAGCTTTGCAGCCTGTGAACTGCACAAATTTAAGTCACTATTATTGCCTAGAAGCACTATAAGCTTCATTATAACTATGGATGATGCTGATTTAGCACTGAGAGGAAAAAGAGTCTAAATGACATTAAGTGATGCCCAGAAGTATCATGTTGTACAGTGATCAGCCATCTGTTTATTAAAAATTTAGAAATTTCACAACAAAATTATAAAAATAAATTAAGGATTAGATTAAATGAGCTAATGTATATGAAATCACTATATAAACTGTAAATCAGTACATACATGTAAAGTTTTTACTATTACACCTAGCTAGTAATTTTAAACTTCCAGATATATTTTCAGGGAGAAGGCATGAAGGAAATATTTAAACTTTATTGTACTTATTAACTATATAAATGCCACTTTGATGTTCTTTAATTCAAATTTTAATGTTCATTAAATAACATTGAATGCAGTGGTTCAAATTACTCCCTAAAATGCAAACTTAATCTTGAATACCATAAAAACTTCACACACATACCCAAAGGCAAAATGTAACCCTTTTTAATAAATTCATACTCAACATGTGTTTCAAAAATGTGCTATGGCAAGCTAGAATCAGGTTAATAGACCAATAGTAAGGCAACTTACAGAGGAAATATAGTTGGACACTGCATAAAATATTTTAGAAATTAATGTAACATTTACTAGTATAGTAAAGGAATATTATTTTAGTGTCAACACACATGCAAATATTCTGTCATGGTTTCAAATACTACTAGCTCACCTCAAATAGAATAACATTTCCACATTTTGCCTTTAGTGTTTTTATTTTTCCTCACAGCTAATATTTTTATACTTTCTGTTCCTATTCATGAATCTGCTTAAACTAACCACTAGAATAAAATGAATGCAATTAAAGGAAATAATTCATTCAACAGATCTGTGGAAAGGCCTTCCTCAGTCCACATTATGCTACCTACTTCTCATCTGTCATCTAAATATTAATAATTCCTGATCCATTCAATATTTCCATGAGAAATATTTTCTCAAGTTTTCTTCACTCTTATTTATCTTCATTCCTTTGTTCATGCCTAAATGGTACTACATCAATGCTGCTGCTGCTAAGTCACTTCAGTAGTCTCTGACTCTGTGCAACCCCATAGATGGCAGCCCACCAGACTCTGCCGTCCCTGGGATTCCCCAGGCAAGAACACTGGAGTGGGTTGCCATTTCCTTCTCCAATGCATGAAAGTGAAAAGTGAAAGTGAAGTTGCTCAGTCGTGTCTGAGTCTTTGCGACCCCATGGACTGCAGCCTACCAGGCTCCTCCATTCATGGGATTTTCCAGGCAAGAGTACTGGAGTGGGGTGCCATCACCTTCTCCAACATCAATGCTAGCATGACCCAAAGTATATAGTTCTCCTATGTTTAAAATCAAGAGTCCTCCTAATTGGACAGAAAACTTGAAAGTCTTGAGCTCCATGGCCCCTTCTTTGATGGACACTTTTACATTTTTTCCACTAATACAGAAAAAGACCTAAAAATCTGAATTTCTTGAATTGTATTTACATTTAAAAACTGAAAGCCCGCTTGGGGGAAAAAATATGAAACAATACACAGAAGAGCAGTTATTCAATTCACTGGGGCTAAACTGAAAAGAATAAGAAAAGCTTTAGACTCTGGCAGAATGGAGATTATGTAAACATACAACCTCATGAAAAAGAATATCGCCCTAAAATAACAAAAATCTGTCAGTCTTCTAGTATGACAAGGACCAATCCAAAACAAATGCAAGAAAGCGGTGATCCTACAGTACTTGTATCAGTTAAGCTCTGGAACAGTTACTACTCTCTTCAGAGACCACAGTACTCAACTTGTACCCATCATCAAAATGGCCACTCTTGCAGGACATGATCAGCATTCCATTTTTGAAACTGCAAGTGGAATGTCAATTAATTATTCCAATCATAGAGTAGAAACACTTCACAAAAAATTGATTTAGCACTATACTCATCAGTGTGTTTTAACTCAAAAGCCATGATTCCTCTGATGTCAACACATGTTTATTTAACTTATAGTGAAAGTCACTCAGTCGTGTCCAACTCTTTGCGACCCCATGGACTATACAGTCCATGGAATTCTCCAGGCCAGAATACTGAAGTGGGTAGCCTTTCCCTTCTCCAGGGGATTTTCCTATCCCAGGGATTGAATCCATGTCTCCCACATTGCAGGTAGGTTCTTTACCAGCTGAGCCACAAGGGAAGCCCCTATTAAATGGTAGGTGGTTGTTTAGGGGTCCTAAGCACAGGAAACAAGATTAAAGACAACAACTGAACTCATGCAGTTTTCCAGGTTTTGATCTGCTAATAACTATAATGAGTACTGCATCCTTTAAATGGATAAATGTTTACATAGAGAATATAAGAATAAATTCAAACAAAATATACTAATTTAGTTAAGCACTAACATGATCCAGTACACAGCTGTTAGCTATGACATATAAGCTCAATGTCTGTTTATGCTTTGTTCATTTCAGGTGTTTTCTACATGAAGCATTGGATTCAACCTTAGTATGTTTCTGGTCTATCTCTCCTTCCCACCAGCGAATATTTATAAAATGTAAATACAATTTAATAGTAGAATAAGCAAGATAAATTTAGACAGGTACCATAAACATTGCATAATGTACTACAAAGCCTAATTAATGTTATGTTAATTTTCCACAATTTTGAATTGCATACATCATTTACTGTTCCTTGCATTAATGTAGGTTAGCTGAGAGTCAACCATATAACAATAAAATTCTACCTAGGTAATCTGGAGATGAGATGAAGAATTTGGATAATTCTTAAGATCACTCCTCTCTCCTTGATAAGTAGCCCGGTACAGACTAATAGTAGGAACTTATTTAATATTTGTTGAAGTGAAGTGACAAATGGGTTGAACTGGAAATATATAATATATACATATGACATATACATATATACACTATATATATTGTATGTATATGTGTATTCAAATTGAATATTCTAATTGAGTTATAAAATGAGAGCAAAAATTTGTGTACTGTGCATAAAATGTACTATGCATGAAATTTCTTTGTATGAATGAACTCCCCTTTTGTCTTCCTCAAGTAAAAACCCAGAGGGTACTCATAAACTTTTTTACAAAATACATTTAGAAGTTTAGCAGATCGTAGGCTATTTTCAAGGCAGAAAGTTTAATATTGACATTTAGTTATAGATGTTTATAATTTTCCAGAGTTATTTATGTTTAAATGTAATACATGCAAGGGTCAATGTACTCTGAAAAAATAAAAACAAATAATTTTTTCTCATCTCTGTTTTAATTTTTGGCACATAATATTGTATAGGACTACATGTAAAAGCATATTAAACTTTTAAACTTGAGAATCTATTTAAAACTAACATAAACGAAGGCAAGCTTTTTTACATGGGAAAAAAAAAACCATGTTTTTCTAATCCACAGTTATACATTCTACTATAAAAACTTGTATTGTCCACTACTGTAAAAATTTTATTGTCCAAAATAAAAACTCATAGAATAACTAATTTTATGAATTTTTAAGGACTCATACCCCTTGCAAAAATACTATATGTCAGAGAAAAGATACTAAAGTGAATTAACTGCAGCCATTCTTAAATGGAAATACATATTTTATTCCCAGTTCCTCTTGATGAGTATTTTATATAGTTATATCATAAGTAAAACATAAAACTAAAATATTTCATATATTAATAACTATTTTTAGTTTGACCTTTCTGGTATAATTCTAAAGACTGAAAAAATTCTAGTGTTACTGATATAGCACACAGGCAGATACAAGATATTTAAGGATTATTCAACAATGGATAAGGCAAAAATTTGTAATCTCAAAGATTTCACAATTTAACAAATATAAAAGGGGGATATAGACTTTATATACCCTAAGCTAAAGACAGCATGATTCCAGAATATAAGCTCCATGAGAGAAGAGACTGTGGTGTTCACTCTCTTCACCTAGAACACTGCCTGGCACCACAGAATATACTGTATACACACACAAACACACACTCCATTATGACAAATCTAATCATGAGAGATCAAAATTATCATGAAGATATTTTTATTTATTTAAATTCTAATAATTAAGTGGACAAAATAAGTTTTCCAAATGTCTACAGATTAAAGAAAATATTTCAATAAAGATACTCACACTAGGGTCTAACTTATGTCCTCCAAAGAACTATTTCAGGTGAATTCCCCTTGAGATTTTGTAATTAAAATTCCTTGGATTGAATTCAAGGGGGAAACCATATCATAAAGCATCCCACCATATTGTCTATAGTGTTATATAAAGCAAGCCCTCAGTGTCTGAATGTTTATTATCCTTTCAGAAGGATCAAGGCCTAACATACATATATAATCACATTTTATGGATGGTCACATTGCAATTTTTATGCCATTTATGTGAATTTGATGTGCTTTAATATGGCATTAAACTCAACATTCTTAAAATAGGTACTGTGTAAATAGCACCTATGTATCCTACTGTCAAAAGCCATTAAGAGATAGTATAGTCTTACATGATAATTAAGTCTGATTTTTTTAATGTTTTTATTGCAATAAAACAGGGAGCCTCACAATTGATGTATAGTGTAAATAATGCATTAACAAATGTGCTATAAAATAAATTTATCTAAATATCATTTAGATATTACTATATTTCTTAAATAAGCAAGTAAGAGACAAACTTCTTCCAAAATAACTAAAAGCTCCAAATCATATTGCTGTAAGCTATAATGGTTATAACTGTTAATCCAATACACCTTTTATACAAACCCATAAACACATGAGTGGAAAAATAGCACAGATGTTCATCTCTAATGCAATTTCCATTCAATTTCCTAAGTGCGGTCCCTGTGTGCAAACTAGCTTAACGTTATGTTTAGCTTGCAAATTCTTTAAATAAATAATGAATGCAATAAAACTAGGAGATCAATAGCAAGCTGAGAAATCATAAAAAAAAAAAAAAAGCCCTTTGTATTCAGGCTGTTGCCCATTTCAAACTTTAATCTGGAGACAGATCAATATTACTTTTTTCTTTTTAACATCACATAAATAGCAGATAGACTAAATGTAGACTAAATGCTGTTACCAGCTAGCAGTTGCCAGCAATCTGATAAGATCATCGGACACAGTTACAATTGAATGTTTTATACCTTAATATACACACTACATCATACACTATTAAGCAACTTGTTTAAAAATAAAAAAGGTTATTTAGCAATAAAAATACCATGGTTCATTATTTTTTAAACTCCAGCAGTTTAATTACAAAGTTTCCACCACGATTTGATCTAATAAACTAAATAATTGTAATGAGTTAGAATAGTACCTGCATATGAGTAGTTTCAACCTCAGGGGTCTTAGATGAAAGGAAATGTTACTCTTCAAAATTAATTACACCTGAAAAAGTTAAGCTATTCCTTTAAATGGAGGTGAGGGGAGGGGGCAGACACTTCATGCAAATTTGTATTGCAATGAATGGGTCCTGAGATTATTCAAGAAGAAAATAAATCACTATATTCCTCTTTCTATTCACAAACTATAGATAGAATGGAGGAAAACCCTCTTCTTACCAACCCATTTTTTATAAACACTTTGAAAAAATATCAAAAGTCAACTGCCTGGTTCAAGTGCTGGTATCAAGTAGTATAAATCTAAATCGTTGAGAATCATTTTATAGTAGTATTAGAACATCTCCTATGGGTTTTCACTAAAAGAAAATATCAAGAAGTCATACTTTCTTTACAGATACATTTCATTTAAACATTCTAATTTCATATAATAGATTTGTATAGCTTTAATGTACATGTGAAAATTTTATGCCATGATTAGAAATGGTTTTATAATGGAATTAAATTTTTAGGATTAGTGTCTTTTTATAATTGTACATTTTATGTAACTACTTAGGTTTTTTTTAAGCACAGCAATTTGTGCAAAGAATTCTAATGAGAAGAATAAATGTGTATGTGTACATGACTGTATTCATTAAACAAATGTGAATTAGGTGCCTAAATGTATATGATATCAGGCTTATTAAAATTTTACTATAAATATTACTGAAGTTAAAGATAACTCCTCAGAAATTATTATTAAAAATCCAAGGTTTTGTTTTATGTAACAAATTCAGTTTTATTTTAGGGATATCATTTTAGATAGTGATAAATGTATCCATTTGCTATTTAGCTATGTTATATTCAATTTTGCATAAATTAATGTATACCACATCTTACATTTTCAATATAATAATTTTACCAATTGTAATATATAAATTTATCTTTAAAGAAGGATGTGGCAAGACCTCACAATGAAGACATTCCCACAGTTTAAGCAAAATAGAAAAAAAAAAGCTAACTCTTGTCCATAACTTATTCAACTTACTTATAAACTTCTTTTTAAATTATACTGCAAATCATAACATGTATCCTAAGCTTCCAAGATTAGCCTCACACTGCAGATAAAAATATCCTGAAGAATTTGAGACCTCAACAGTATCAGTTAATAGTTTCCTGTTTTCCTATTCTAATAAAGCTAACAGTAAAAATTTGATGGAAGAATACTGTAAAGGCCTGCAAAGAGAACTACCTCTGAGAGTTGATTTTTAAATATATACATTCTTCAGAAAGTTGAAGAAGAAAAAAAATTGAATATCCTTTCTAAAATTTGTATTTTCAAGCATCAGAGATTAACTTTAAAAGTTGTAACAATGACAACATTAAACTCAAAATATTTCCAACAATTAACACAATTGTTTCTCTCCAAAATCCAAGGCAATGATGCCATGGATGAAATGAAATAAAACATGATAGTGATGATAGTAAATGCAGGTAGGTAATAAAGTTCACTAGAGTTATACAAAGAGCCTTTCAGTGTGCATATGTGTTTCTATAGTTTAAGAAAGTAAATTATAAAAGTAGCATTTATTGTTACTGAATGATTTTTAATTTACAATTACCCAAACTATAAACAGCTGCGATATACTAAAATAAAATAAACTTTTCTAAGATTTTCAGCACTCTAAAGTGAGGAAATGATGAATACACAATGGACAAGCTGTGTCCTTACTACTAAAGAGAAATATTAAATCCTGAAGTTCTAAATCTTTTGGTAAGAGTATATTACAGCTGCATTAAGCCAACAAGAAGCTTATTAGTAAGGATTTAAAAGCTAACACCCTTCTGTAATCAATTTAGATACTGCATTATTCTATTTATAGTGATACTTTCAATGTATTCCAATCATATATTACTTATTCTCATTTTTCCGACCATGATTAAATATTAATGTGGAGGCACTATTTATTAAGCAGATACCCTATATTTAGGTTTTAAGATATTGATTTCCACCATTTTGGAAGAGTTAATATAGCATGAAAATTAAGAATCTTTCCCATGAAGAAACTTATGATTGGTTAGATATTTTTCTTTGATTCCTAAATAAAATAAAATAAATTTAGTTGTTCTAAAGTAGAAAATGGAAAAAGGGATGCCACCACTTTAAAAGCTTCGATCTCTCTTACATTGCTGGCAGTATATGGGAACATTAATGCATCTGTCATGATAACAAGCTAAGAATAACATCTAGACATCAAACCGAGCAGAGAATCCATCTAAAGTGATTCATTCAGATCTGTCTCATTGATTTATTAAACACAAGGCAACATCTGCAGCCTCACAGAGCTGCTTGGTGAAATTAATGCAAGATCAATTCAAATGGAAAAAAGTGTAAAAGAGATAAATCAAAACACAATTTGCATGCAGTTCCACAATCAGGCTTATTGGGTGCAAATGTTCAATTTCCCTAGCAAAGCAAATGTGTTTAAATGTTGTTTTATTCTTTTTAGAATTGTGTGATCTTAAGTGACAGTGAAGAGTTTTGCAGGTTGAGATGGTGAAAGGGAAGAAAAAAATGCTACCAAAGACCTTTTGATTATGCAACAAGAATATCATTAATACCTAATTGTTTTTCTTTTGGGAAAAAGGTTTGATGTCCTTCCTCTGAAAACATGATATTTTCAGTTTTTGTCAATTAGGGCAGTTTTAATGTATATCTGAAATGTATAGAGTGGATAAACTTAAATCATTTTTTTCTTGAAATGCATCAGATAAAGCGTCACTGTAGATATAGGTTACCAACTGAAATATAATGTATTATGATTAGAGTGTCTCACAATTACATTTGCCTGCTGGAAGCACTTTTAAAACATCTAGAGATTTCATTCGGAGAAAGCGATGGCACCCCACTCCAGTACTCTTGCCTGGAAAATCCCATGGACGGAGGAGCCTGGTGGGCTGCAGTCCATGGGGTCGCGAAGAGTCGGACACGACTGAAGCGACTTAGCAGCTTAGCAGAGACTTCATTAAGACAAAATAAGTTTACTTAATAATGCATCAAACAACTCAGACTTGCTATTTTATACAAGTATTAGAGAATTCCTGTATGAAAACACCTAAACATTAATGTCTGAAGACGATCACTTCCTAATGACTTATTAGCATTCATGTACTACACACACTGAGATTAAAATCATACATAAATATCCAAAGATATTCTCTATCATACCATGCATCATTTCTTTAATGTAATACCCATTACCTAATAATGAGTTTTAGGGCAAATATGAAATCCAGCAAAAGTATTAGATAAATACAACAGTTGTTATTTATGCAGAAGTGTACTTTTTAAATGAATGTACATGTGGAAGTTCTGTGGACTGGCACATGAGTAGACTGCCTTACTTATAATATTGACATCATTCTCTAATAAAAGACAGTGCATTGTTGACTATGTGACTGACTATAGTCAGTTAACAGACATGACTATCCCCCTCATTATCCCATGAATTAAAATGTCTGCATTTATTGCCAAGATTAATTTCTAAAACCTTTTGATCATTTCTGAAAATGTAAGTCATACAAAATATTAGCCTAGGAAAGTGATGCAAGTTCTTCAAAAATTTGATTTTGCTTAACTTTACAATGAATGAAAACATCTATTTTCAAAGTTGTTATGCTTTGTGGATTATGAACTATATTCATCAAGTGTGAATACAAAGCCAAACTCTTTGACTATTTTAAAATATTTGTAGTATTTGAAAGTAGTAGTTTTAAATTGTTGTAAAAGTCACTATAAGTCACAAAAAGTTATTCTAACATGGAAGCCCATTTATGTTCTGTTCACACACAGTCAGAATAACAATAAACCATGACTTAATTAAATTTTTAATTAAAAACTGAATTATATTAATTTGAATATATGTTGAATGTCTCCAAATGCATTAAAATATTTTCTTAGTCATACATTGTGGTCTAAGCATCCATTTAACTATATGTAAATAACTGAATAACATTTAATCAGTTGGTCCTCAAATGAAATTAAATGCTGATTATGAAATCTGACAATGTTACTTTTATAGAGATAGGTAGATAAACAGAGATAACAATAAAATGTTTTGGTTGCTTTTTCATATTTACTGAATAACAATTTTTAATTTAATATTTTACTGCTATATTAAACTTTGAAGAATTCAGTAAGGAAAATCCATTGCATAAGAGTGAGATACTTTAGACATTTGCTTTCTGAATCGGCCCGGACTCTATAATATTAAAACTCTAAGTTCTCTTGGACAAGAAATGGAAAATAATCACAGTGCTTCATCTGCAAAAACAAAGATCTAAAACAAGATAACAAGTTTTCCTATTTGGTTTGGGTATTTTTAATCATCATTTTCTTAATAACCCTCAAAATAATCTTCTTTACAATTAATTTCTGAAGCTAAGGGGCATCAAGGAAAAATACCTGGATAGCCATTTTCAAATGCAGCGATATAAAGCCTGACATTTAATAGAACAATGAATATTCAAGAGTTTCAGTCTTTCCATTCTCTAGTAGCTGAGGCAAGTATTATTCTCCAACGACTTTTCTGGGAAGAGAACTGTGAATATTTTAATAATTAGTTAATAAAAGTTGTTAATATAAGGCACTGATTTAGCTATTTTTGTGACTTTCAGTACTATCAAAGAAATAATTATGTAAGTATTTTACTCATTGATTTTCAGTGGCAACACCTCAAGGTCTCTGAAAATGACCAGTTTTAAAGTGGTCTATTTTGTTTGTTCTGGAATAGTGTAGGAAGCATTCCAAATTAAAATATCCTATATTAGGCCTTGTATCCTTCCATAGTTATCTGACAAAGAAGGGCAGAAATGTTTATTATGTAGGAAAAGAAAATTGCCAACAACACCATTACAGATAGGCCTTCCATTCAACAATACAGTTTGGAGATTGATCCATTAGGAGATGAAGGTGAATCGCTTTTTTCAAATAAGAACAGTAGTATGTAGGTGTTCCTTGCACTTCTCCCCTCTTTTAGCTTAAAGTGCTAGGAAATCATGAGTCCTAAATGACAATTCTCTTTAGCCAAGTCTCCACTGGTATATTGCTCATCTTCTTTGGGCATCTCTATAAGCTCCTCTGATCCATCTTTCACTCCATTTTATGACATCATTCTGCTCATATCCTATATCTCTTTTCTCTTACTGTCTCCATCTCATCTACTTTATGTTGTCTCTCTTGGGCCTCATTCTTATTTACATCCTTCACCTTTCTTTTCACTGAATAGAAAAGTCATGGAAGTAATGTTTACTTAAATACTAATTTCACAGATGGAAGGAATGATTTAAGGTACACACATCTGTAAATAATGTTACCTCAAGTCATAAGGCATCCATTATAAGCATTATCATATTTTGTAGTTTTTTAACTATATGATTATGAGGACAAAATGTGGTAATGTTAATTAGATTTTTTCCAGAAATTTTGAGCATTTTTTTTTACTGTCTAGAAATTGCAACATAGGGGTTTCTAGTAGTTTTCCTCATCTTTATTTATAGATTGAATTCATAGAATATATTTCATAAATTTTTTCAATTACATATTGCAACACTTGTAACACAATTATAGAATATGTATGTAATAAAATACTCATAAAGAAAAACTGCAGTAGGAAGCACATTCATCATATTCCAGATATGTTTCCTCTTATATTTTTAATATTTATCTATCACTTTTACATGTGCACATACACAAAAGCAATCTAAGCCCTCAAAAAAGTTGGCACTATAAATGCTTGATAAGGAATAAGTAAAACATAACAATAGAAATAATAACCTAAAACACATCATATAACAGGGTTCAAAAATAGCATAAGAACACTTGACTCTGGATACAGGGAAATTTATTATTTTTTCCTTTAGTAAGTAGCTCTAATAAAAATTAAAGTTTCTATTTACAGAGGGAAGCATCAAAATCACATTAAAGTGTTAATCTATTTATTTTTTTAATGAAAATTATAGATTTTGCTCAAAGGTGTGTAAATTATTTATTAAAGAAAGTATAATTTCCTATGTGTAATAATTGTTCATTTCTCTTTAAGAGTGGGCATTTGCAAGAGAAACCAGGGAAAGGAGAAAGGAGGACAGAAGATAGGTTTTCAGGTCTACAATTGTTCAAGTCTTTTCAAATGACAACAAATAAACTAGATGACCCTCATCTGAAGTCCCTGGTAATCCTCTGAGTTTAGGTATTAATAAAGTGCTTTGTGGTCAAAATAAAATATCCTTTCTACTCTTAAAACCTATAATTGCTTCTTTTATTGAGGGAACAGGTATCCTTTGTGTTTTAAAGCAATCTATCTTCCTTAAGAAAATGTGGTCTAATAAGCCAGGTTTTTAAGCCCCAGATATGATTCAGGTAGGAGTTCTTATATGAATAGGTTTCTGCTTAATTGCTAGAACCCAGGAGAACACTGCTCAAAGAGAAAAGAAGAAAAACAAAGGGTTCCCTTGTAAGTTCTGTAGCATTATCTTATTGTAGCAGTCAGCAACAGTTTGTCTACAAGTTGCCAGTATACTTCGACTATGCATAGTAATTTGGATTTTACAGCAGATGTGTCAATTGGGTCAGTTTTGGTTCATAAACCCAGAGATCTTATGATTTAAAGTTGCATTGTGAGAAAATCTACCTCTGCAGATGTTTTATGCAAAATGATAAACAGCAGTGCTGTTTCACAACAAAACCGTTTGCCCCCTTTAGCTTGGTGATGGTGGTTTGGTTTATATGCTAATCACATCTACCAAATGTGCACTTTCCTAACAGATATTATTATACTAGAGATGGAATAAATACTAAGAAAACTAATTTAAAAGTCTTTAAAATATTATACATGTTTCAATGCCATTTTCCCTAATTATCCCACCCTCTAAAATTAAATGATCTTGAATATACTTTACTTTCTTAAAACTCAAACATTGAATAAAATTTGCTTATGGACATATGCAAATAAATATTTGTTCTACAATGTAATTCTAAGCTGTATTACGAAGGAGGTGCATTTACAACCAGAGAAGCTGACCATCATCATTTAGGGAATCCTCTCTTTGGGGGAATGGGATCCTTCCAATTATTTGCCTGGGGGAAGAGCTGAAAGCATCTTCTCCAGAAAACCTACCAATTTTTATTGCACTCCCCACCCGGTCCCGGCCCCGCCGCTCATGCCCCACATTGCCCTCTGCAGATTACCCAAAGGGTCGATCCCAGGAAAGTTACACTTGCCATCGTTCTTTAAAAAAAAAAAAAAAAAAAGGCTCCATCGACTTTCCTGTATCGTGTACGGGGAAGCTTTGCGCAGCAGGCATGAGCACTCATCTTTATGAGCTCGTTCTGGCTCTCTCTCACAGACAGACACACACACCACCACCACCACTACCACCATCACACACCAACGCATTCTCACAACAAACATACAGGTTGGGGAACGAATCATCCTCTGGGATGGATTCTAGACTTCCGACCCTCTGCATCCCCCAAATGCTGTGTTCTGGATTGCTAGCTTAGGAGCACAGTTTACAGCTAAGCCAGCCCTCTACTCCGGAAAGCCCTTGGTGTCCGTGTTCAGGAGAAAAATCTATCAGACCCGTATGGCCACAAATGAGCAGGAAAGAAAACCAAATAGAGAAATTAACAAATAATCACAAGCAGCCAGAACGCCATGCAAGATAAGGGCGAAAGGCTGGAAACTTTCAGTACAGGACCGCAAACTGAAGTTTGTACGAGACTTTCTTAGACCCAAGCCCTGCCCCTGAGCTCGGACTAGAAGCGACAGGAAATTAATGAGTTTTTCCAGTCCTCTTTTTCCCACCGACTTAGAGCCTAAAGAGTAGAGCAAGCTAGTTAAAACTCACTCTACAAAGTTGGAAGAGGATGAGACACGCAGAAGAGGGCAAAGGGGGAAGAGAAAGCTAAGAAACGAGAATCTCACCTGGCATTGGTACAATCGATGAACAAAGTTTCGAAGTCTTTCCTGGTGATGAGTTTGCAGCGGTTGACCCCGGGCTGGATGGCCCCCAGCCCGCGGAGGATCCGGACCTGCTCAACAGTACACACCACCGGGGATATGTCCAGTCTCTTCAGCTTGGTGTACACCGTATGCAACCCTCCCACCAGGTGTTTGAGGAAGAGATCAAAGACTTGAGGCAGGCAAATCAGTTCCTGGCCGTCCATCAGGAAGGAAGCCACCTTTACCCCATGCATGTCGACCATCCGGCACTCGTTGGTGTTGGTATTGCCGCTGCCTGCGCTGGTACTACCGACCCCTCCACCCCCGGCGCTGCCGCCGTGGTTATTGGCCATGAAACTGTTGATCATACTGGGGGTGAGACGAGGGGGCTCTCCAGGCGTCGAGTACAGAGGTTCCGCCCGAAACAAGCCCCCCGGGACGCCTGCGCCGCTGGAAGTTGCAGAGATTACTGGAGGTGCGGAGACAGCCATGGTCATTCAGTCTCAAATCTTTGGTCTTCAGGCCTTTGCTTTCTCGCTCAGTCTCCTCTAGGTCCCCTACTACCCTCTCCCTCACTCTCTCACTCTCTCTGGCTCGCTTACGCTCGCTCCGAACTGTTTGCAAGTCTACGGTAGCGGAGCTCACGCTACGCTCGAGCTCACTCACCACCCTGCAAACTGTGAGCTGCCTGGACCTGCTGCGGCCCGAAACCCCACCCCCACCACACCCCCTCCCGAGACTGGCAGCGCCCCCCAGCCAATGGGTTCCAACCCGTAGGCTCCCGAGCGCGCCGAATGGCTGACGCCCGTGAGTAGGTGGAGACTCCCTGGCCAGCCTCCGGACTACCTGAGGCAGTTAGGGGCCAGCCGGTGAATGAGGATGGAGCCGGAGAAGGGGGCAGTGTATTTCCTCAGCTTCAAGCCTAGCAGTCTGATAGAGAACATCGAGTTGTTATGCAGAGCTCCCAAAGTGGCCTCGGACACCGAACTACTCCCCTTGGCGCCCCAAGAGTGTCGAGGTGGGAACAC
The DNA here is from genome assembly GCF_055505025.1 of Bos grunniens. Taxonomy (NCBI): domain Eukaryota; kingdom Metazoa; phylum Chordata; class Mammalia; order Artiodactyla; family Bovidae; genus Bos; species Bos grunniens. The sequence continues at coordinate 77,180,441 of NC_141194.1, read as the reverse complement.
AAAGAGGAATTCCAGACTGTTCCTCGCCCCAATCTGCTGCCACCCCGCACCCGGGTTCAATCAAGGAAAGGGAGATGCCAGCTCCAATTCATTTGCACATTGTTCTTAAACTCAGCAGGGGCTAAGAAACGGCTTTGCCCAACTTGCAAGGGGAAGAATCCAGTGAGTTCCAAAGTAAACAGCCTTCTCCTGCCCACCTGGCGCGCTTGGTGTAAGTTCTCCCACAACCAGTGCACAAAGAAACTAGCGTCCAATACCGCACTCAAATCACAGTTGCGGGTTTTTAATACGCTCCTACGCTCTGACAATCAGGAGGCGCAGAGAGCTTGTGAACATTTTGGAAAACAGCAGACTTGGTGTTTGGGTGGCGGACGGACACCTCTTTCTACAGAACTTCCGCCACGGTGTCCTGAACAGACTCGGCTTCCTGCGTAGCCATCCCTTAATTTCAAGATTGTCGCGTCCCATTCTCGGCTAAAATTGATAAGAAAAGTTCCTTTATGACTCAAGACAGTCACTACAGAATATGAGAGAAGAGCGAGGGTTTGTGCTCTTTAATACTGCATTTTCTTCCTTCGTCCGTGGGCTTGGATGGTTCAGTGATTAGAGCTCCACGTCCTGAACTGTAGTTCAAAATTTCTCCTCCCCTACTTGTCAAGTGTCCCTAAACGCACTGTAGAGCTCATAATGAGCAAAATGTCTAGACAAGGTACGTTCCAGGGCAAAGGCAGGGGTCTTTTCCACAGTCACATGGTGGTTAGATCACTGTAGCAAAGTTGTTTAAAGACTCCTTGTCGACCTTTCAGTTCTTTGATATCAAGCCATTTCTTCTCCTGTAGTCCTCTCCTCTAGAGGCTGTTATTTGGAAAGTGAAAGCCATGCTTTCCTTTCCTTACAAAACTTAAAAAACAAAAGGAAATGCTTTCATTTCCTTATCAATGATACAACTAAGACGACTTCTCCAATACTCTTACAGAATGTAAATAATTTTAGGAACTTACTGAATTTTATTCCCATCTCCTTGTACTTAACAGTGTCAAAGAGTAGGAATAAGCGGGCTTTCCCCCAATGAGTTGCTAAGTTGGACTCTCTTGCAACCTCAGGGACTGTAAACCGCCAAGCTCCTCTGTCCATGGGATTTCCCAGGCAAGAATACTGGAGTGGGTTGCCATTTCCTTCTCCAGGGGGAAAAAAAAAATAGTAATCTTCCCGACCCAGGGGGTCTTTCCCACCCAGGGATCCAACCGGTGTCTACTGAGCCATCAGGGACGCCCTTCAGTTCAGTTCAGTTCAGTCGCTCAGTCGTGTCCGACTCCCTGCGACCCCATGAATCGCAACACGCAAGGCCTCCCTGTCCATCACCAACTCCCAGAGTTCACTGAGACTCACGTCCATCGAGTCAGAGATGCCATCCAGCCATCTCATCCTCTGTCGTCCCCTTCTCCTCCTGCCCCCAATCCCTCCCAGCATCAGAGTCTTTTCCAATGAGTCAGCTCTTAATAATACATAAATGTCCTAAATTAGATTTATCAGCCTCTCTCTTCAATACATTTTCTCCTTTTGTCTTTTCATCAACCAAGTAATAAGAATTGTCCCTTGAGTCACTTTAAAGTTTCATTTTTAATTGTATGGAGTCAAAATGGTAAGATGTTATGATGATTCTTTTTGGAATACTGTGAAAAGTGACTCTAACATAATAGGCTGGAATGGGTGCAGCCACAAAATACTTGTAAAAGACATTGAATTGGTCTTGCTAGTTTGCTACTGTTGTGGAAAGAAAAGAAGGAGCAAAAAGAGACAATTGAAAAAGACAAGTACAGGCAGAAAAAACTTCCACAAAAAGTGGAGGTTTTCAAAAAAGAATAGAAAAGCACTAACAGAAATGTTGGTGTTTACAAGTTTTTTTAAAGATAAATCCAAATTGTGTTCAACAAGTTTTTTGATTTAGAAATGTCTATTAAGCTGTGTGCTGAAATAACTTTGATAACTGATTGTGATTGAAGTTTCAAGATGAATAAGTTTGACTTTAAAAGGGAAGTGTTTTTGGTTTTGAGTTTGTTTTTTTTTTTTTTTAAGAAATTTCTCTAACTGCATTAAAAATCCCAAGGCCAAGCTGCTCTCTTGTGTATTGCTGTACTTAAATTATCAAATCTTTTTTATTCACACAGTGGTTTGAAGTTTTCAGGAATAGGATGTTGCAGAGATATTTTGATGTTTCAAATTTAAATTATGATATATCAAAAAGAAAATTAGAAGTCAGGTTGCAAGCACTATTTGTAATACTGAAAAACAAACATGTGAACAACTTTTGAACAGGCTCAAACTAGATATGTCATATACTCAATGTGTCGTATACTCAATGTGATATATCAGATATGTAGTTGTATTTTAATTATGACCAGAGATTAATGTTCAAATTCTAGTAGAAATACTGGAGACTAAAATTGGTCATTTGATCATTGAAGGGTTAATGTCCCTTGAATGCTTGAAATACACAAAAGATACTTCACTTCATTATTTGAATCCCCTCCTATCTGCAGCCTTATAGAAAATAAACTTGGTAATTTTCATAAGAGATACTTGTAATTTAAAGATTTAGTCAGTTAGATCTAATAGGCCATGTGTTGTCTCTGGGTTTTCTTAATATTTTGATTACTCTATTTCTTCTTTTATTATTATCTAGATTTTGAGATTGAGACAATCAAATTCCACATGGAGAGTTTGTTTTCATCCCTTTCTGACTATAATGTCTTCCATAAACCAAACAGATTTCTAAATAAGGCTGGGTTTCTTTTATTTTTAGGGCTGGGTTTCTACAAGGCCAGAGGAAGCCTTGCATGTCAACACCCAATAAGCTGGAATTGCATGAAACAGTATAAAATCATAAAGGTTCCAGTAAATGGAAAACCCTTGGCAGATGATTCTCTATGGAGAGCTGCTGCTGCTGCTGCTGCTGCTAAGTAGCTTCAGTAGTGTCCGACTCTGTGCGACCCCATAGACGGCAGCCCACCAGGCTCCAACGTCCCTGGGATTCTCCAGGCAAGAACACTGGAGTGGGTTGCCATTTCCTTCTCCAATGCATGAAAGTGAAAAGTGAAAGTTAAGTTGCTCAGCCGTGTCTGACTCTTCGCGACCCCATGGACTGCAGCCTATCAGGCTCCTCCTTCCATGGGATTTTCCAGGCAAGAATACTGGAGTGGGGTGCCTTTGCCTTCTCCGTCTATGGAGAGAGGCACTAACAAAACTATGGAAATACTCAAAGTGTGTGAATTCCAGACACTCCAGCAACTAAGAACAAAATTAATATGAACAGATATCATATCTTATCAGAACAAAAAGTTCTAGATGCCACTATTTAGTGGAATGATTTGGGCCTAAATGTAGCTTCTCATAAACTGAAATGCTGTAATCTTCTGAGATTTAATTAGCAATTGACATTTACTCCTAATTCATGCTCAGTTTGGAGGAGGAGCTCATTTGTGACTTTAAGCAAAACATTCCACTTTGTTCCACATTGTCAGTGAAAGCAGGTACTATTTTGATTAAAAATAAATAAATACATTGGCAGTCTAATGCAGGATTAGGAAATGTCCAGAACCATTTGAAGGGGGTGGCTTTTACAATGGGCACTCAAACAAAACCCAAGGTAATGAATGGTATTATTTGAAACCTTCAGCCCACTGAGGGTTTGTGGGCTCTAATATGGCCTCTAATCAGAACCTCTCAGGAGCCCTCTAAGGTTCATTTTCAAGCAAACAATAAAAGGAAGTTGACTGGGCAAGGCAATAAATGTGAAATTAAAGCATTCATATAATCAAGAGTTTAACAAGCTAGGGCCTATAGGTATACCCCACTCAAAGGAATATATGGTTTCCTAGGAAACTAGCTGTAAAATGACCTTCTATAATATAAATTCTTTTTTTCACTCAGTTCAAAATTAAATTGAATATGAGTTCCAAGGGAGGCAAAGATGGAGAAGGGGGACCACTGGAGCAAGAAGAAAACTGGTCAAAACGTAAGGAGTAACACTTAAAATCAGATGCTCAAAGGAAAAAAAAAATGAACATTTACTAACTGAAATATAAAAAGAAACTCTCAAAGCACCGCAGAAAGTATAAGCACTTGTCAACTTTCAACATATCATGCCCCAATCTGCACTTTTCTAGGAAAGAAGATATGTCGACTTTAATTCCATCTCTGTCTCTCTATGTATTGTTCATTTTTAAATCTTTTGCTTTTTACTGTTCAAATTCAAGCCATTCTAACTTCAGCTGGACTCCCACTGCTACTTAGTATCCTTTTATTCCTTTTGTTACCTCCCTGTTGAATTTCCTGCAGCAGCAACTCCAACCCTTTTCTACTCTGCAAATAACCCTCCTCCCTCCTTCTTTTCAACTATTGCCTCCTACTTCTCTATGATTTTACCACAAAGTTATTCAAAAGGAACTCCCTCAACCTCTCTCTTCCTCTAAAAAGCTTTGTCTGTATTCTCTCTTATCTTCTACTCCCTCCCTCATTCCTCAGAAAATAAGTCTTCTCTACCGCCTTCACTGATTTTCCTGACCCCCTTCTCCTCGAAGTCACTAGTCTACCAAATGTATCCCCATCACTCTCTTTGGCATCTCCAATATCTCCCTCTCTACTTGATCTTTCCCCTTTTATTATTAAAAATGTTGAAGGCTGGGAATCCTTAAGACAGGTAAAACTTTCCTCAGCTTCAACCAGTGCCTCTCAGAGTGTGGTCTTTGGACCACTCAGTTCAGTTTAGTTCAGTTCAGTCGCTCAGTCGTGTCCGACTCTTTGCGACCCCATGAATCACAGCATGCCAGGCCTCCCTGTCCATCACCAACTCCCGGAGTTCACTCAAACTCATGTGCATAGAGTCGGTAATGCCATCCAGCCATCTCATCCTCTGTTGTCCCCTTCTCCTCCTGCCCCCAATCCCTCCCAGCATCAGAGTCTTTTCCAATGAGTCAACTCGTTGCATGAGGTGGCCAAAGTATTGGAGTTTCAGCTTCAGCATCATTCCTTCCAAAGAAATCCCAGGGCTGATCTCCTTTAGGATGGATTGGTTGGACCTCCTTGCAGTCCAAAGGACTCTCAAGAGTCTTCTCCAACACCACAGTTCAAAAGCATCAATTCTTGAGCGCTCAGCCTTCTTCACAGTCCAACTGTCACATCCATATATGACCACTGGAAAAACCATAGCCTTGACTAGATGGACCTTTGTTGGCAAAGTAATGTCTCTGCTTTTGAATATGCTATCTAGGTTGGTCATAACTTCCCTTTCAAGGAATAAGTGTCTTTTAATTTCATGATTGCAATCACTATCTGCAGTGATTTTGGAGCCCAAAAAAATAAAGTCTGACAATGTTTCCACTGTTTCCCCATCTATGTCCCATGAAGTGATGGGACCAGATGCCATGATCTTCGTTTTCTGAATGTTGAGCTTTAAGCCAACTTTTTCACTCTCCTCTTTCAGTTTCATCAAGAGGCTTTTTAGTTCCTCCTCACTTTCTATCATAAGGGTGGTGTCATCTGCATATCTGAGATTACTGATATTTCTCCTGGCAATCTTGATTTCAGATTGTGCTTCTTCCAGCCCAGCGTTTCTCATGATGTACTCTGCATATAAGTTAAATAAGCAGGGAGACAATATACAACCTTGATGTACTCCTTTTCCTATTTGGAACCAGTCTGTTGTTCCATGTCCAGTTCTAACTGTTGCTTCCTGACCTGAATATAGGTTTCTCAAGAGGCAGGTCAAGTGGTCTGGTATTCCCATCTCTTTCAGAATTTTCCACATTTCATTTTGATCTACACAGTCAAAGGCTTTGGCATAGTCAATAAAGCAGAAATAGATGTTTTTCTGGAACTCTCTGGACCACTAGAATCAGCATTAATTGTCTGGCCTGACCCCAGACCAATCAAATGTGAAACTCTGGGAGTGAGGCCCAGTAATCTGCATTGTAAGAAACCCTGATGATTCCGAAGCCTGTAAAAGTTTGAGATCCACTTGCCTTGAAGTTGTCAACCTTTCACACACTTATTGGAAATCTATAATTGTTTCTCTTCTTCCTTACCAAACTTTCATGCCTTAACCTTTTTCATGCTTAATTTGATTTCTGCTCACTACTTGACTGAAAGTAAATACTTTCACAGAGGTAATCATTGATCTCCTAAATGCCAAATTCAAAGTCATTTTCAAAATCCTAATCCTTTGAGATTCTACAGCTTTTTACACTACCGACATCATTCTCGAACACCTAGCCCTTGGCTTTCATGGCTCTCCAATAATCTGTTCCTCTTCTTCCTTACTCTCCTTTTCCTTTTCATGTCCTTGCTGTTGACACTAAATGCTAAAATGCCTAATGTCTATACTCTTATTTGTGGCAATTTAATTAACTTTATACAGCTTCAACAACCACCACTTTACAAATTACCCCAAGTCTTACTTCCAGCTTTGTTAAAACTCTGCTGGGAAATTGGGCATTTCCACTTGGATGTCCCATGGTCAGCTCAAACTCAGCATACCTCAAATTGATTAATTACCTATTTCCTTCAAATCTGTTCTTTGTTTTTCACTTCTCGTACTTCTTAATGCTTTCTCCATGTAGCTAGTCACCTGATAAAGAAACTTGGAAGAAACTTTTGATTTCTCTGTATCCATTATTCCCTCACCGAATCAGTCACTATGTTTCATGACTTCCCTTTCAGCAATATCTTTTTCCATTCTTTTCCATTCTCAATGTTGCCAACTTAGTTTTGTCTATTGTTTGTTGCTTCTACCATTACAATTACCTCTTACCTACATACTTTCAGGTACTTCCTTCTCCAATCTAGTGAGTGTATCAGGTTCTTTTTTCTACAGTTTCAACTACTATTCAAATATCTTTATTATTAGCTCTCTGGCCATGAGATAAATTCCAAACTTTAAAGAGTGACATTTAACTTTATTGAGTTATTTACATACTTTCCTCTCATACTCTTGACATGTTGCCTGTGCACTGGTAAATGGGTATTACTTTCTACAATTCTCAAACCCCTTATACCCTCCCATCCTGGTACTAATGCTTATGTCATTCTTTCCACATGGAATATGTTGCTGCATACCACCTCACCTCCTTTAAGACTTTACTCCAAGTGACCTTCATAAAGAGCTCCATTTTTTCTCTCAGCCAGAAATGAGCTCCCTCTGAACTAGCATATCACATTGTGCCTCTCTTAATGCAGCTAAAACATGCTGCCTTGTATTACAGTCTTTTGTATTAGGTTCTCTCATAGAATAAGGCTCGGTCAGGTTAGGGGTAACATGTTTCTAACCAATATGCCATTTCTTTTTTAATTGGAGTATAATTGGTTTGGAATGTTGTGTTGGTTTCTGCCATACTATAACACAAATCAGCCATAATTATATATATACCCTCCCTCTTAAGCTGACTTCCTCTCTCCCATACCTCCCCTCTAGGCATTGTGGTTGGCTTTTGAAATGGAATATTGCATAGGACTGCCAACCACAATGCCTGGCTCATTGTAGATGCCCAAACATTTATTAAATGAATGATAGGTGATAATCATCCATAAGCTATTAAATTACATAAATTTTACCAATTCTGAAGCAGAGTCTAAGAGTTTGATGTACATTAAAGATATATTCTTGTTAAAAAATGATTTGTTTATTAGTATCAATAGTTTCTGGATCATTTTAGTGATGGCTAAGTTCTCAGATTTCTTAAGAATTACTTCAATTTTTATTTATCTAAGCACTAATTTCATCACAAAATCTTTTTTAAATGTGATAAATTTACATTGTGTTATGTTTGCTTCTATGAACCCTAAAGAATCTGTTATACATGTGCAATGAATATAAAACAAAATAAATATAATAAAATATATTTAATTTACATATTTGTGTAATAAAACATTTAAGTCTCTGAAACCTTATTAAATTTTTTATTCTACATATTTTGTTTTATGTAAGGGTACCGACTTAAACTAAGGAAGTATGCCATTGAAATAACTATTGCTAATCATTGCTGAAAAATGTTAGAAATACAAAGCTAATGTAAATGTACTATTGTATGTAAAATAACAAGCTCTGGCTTGAGAGATAAAAAGAAAGACTCTACCCCTCTTTATCTTGCATAGGATAGAAATAGGTACCTTTCTCTGATGTGAGGAAAATGTAAACATGAGGGCGTTTATACTCCCAGAGGCCTCAGAAGGCAATTACTACCTTTTGTTGTTGTTATGTTTCCTCTGCAAAAGATGAGTAAAGAAAGCAAAAAATCTAAGTGTGGTGTTATTGAAAACATAGCTAAGGCCTTCCTTAGGTTTTGCTAGAACAATTCAGACAAAGATGACTGAATCATTTTTGGCTGAGCCAGACATCCTGGAGTGTGAAGTCAGGCAGTAATATAAACAAAGCTAGTGAAGGTGATGGAGCTTCTGCTGAGCTATTTCAAATCCTAAAAGATGATGCTGTTAAAGTGCTGCACTCAATATGCCAATTGCCCACTGGAGAAGGGAATGGCAAACCACTTCAGCATTGCCTTGAAAACCCCATGAACAGTATGAAAAGGCAAAAAGATATGACACAGATAAATGAACCCCCCAGGACAATAGATGTCCAATATGCCCCTAGCTATGAAATTAAAAGACACTTACTCCTTGAAAGAAAAGTTATGACCAACCTAGACAGCATATTGAAAAGCAGAGACATTACTTTGCCAACAAAGGTCCGTCTAGTCAAGGCTATGGTTTTTCCAGTGGTCATGTATGGATGTGAGAGTTGGACTGTGAAGAAAGCTGAGCGCCGAAGAATTGATGCTTTTGAACTGTGGTGTTGGAGAAGACTATTGAGAGTCCCTTTGACTGCAAGGAGATCCAACCAGTCCGTTCTGAAGGAGATCAGCCTTGGGATTTCTTTGGAAGGAATGATGCTAAAGCTGAAACTCCAGTACTTTGGCCACCTCATGCGAAGAGTTGACTCATTGGAAAAGACTCTGATGCTGGGAGGGATTGGGGGCAGGAGAAGAAGGGGACGACAGAGGATGAGATGGCTGGATGGCATCACTGACTCGATGGATGTGAGTCTGAGTGAACTCTGGGAGTTAGTGATGGACAGGGAGGCCTGGGGTGTTGTGATACATGGGGTCGCAAAGAGTCAGACATGACTGAGCGACTGAATTGAATTGAACTGAATGCCCCTAGAGAAGATCAGGGAAATAGCTCCAAAAAGAATGAAGAGGCTAAGGCAAAGCGGAAGTGATCCCCAGTTGTGGGTGTATCTGGTGGTGAAAATAAAGTCCAATGCTGTAAATGACAATATTGTATAGGAACCTGGAATTTTAGGTCCATTGTCTAAGTCACTCCAGTCGTGTCCAACTCTGTGTGAGCCCATAAATGGCAGCCCACCAGGCTCCCCCATCCCTGAGATTCTCCAGGCAAGAACACTGGAGTGGTTGTCATTTCCTTCTCCAATGCATGAAAGTGAAAAGTGAAAGTGAAGTCGCTCAGTCATGTCCGACTCTTAACGACCCCATGGACTATAGCCCACCAGGCTCCTCCGTCCGTGGGATTTTCCAGGCAAGAGTACTGGAGTGGGGTGCCATCGCCTTCTCCGTGCCATAAACCAAGGTAAATTTAGGTCCATGAACCAAGGTAAATTAGAAGTGATCAAGACTGAACATCAACATTTTATGAAATAGGCAAACTGAAATGAACTGGAATGGGAGAATTTAATTTAGATGACCATTATGTCTACTACTGTGGGCAACAATCCCTTAGAAGAAATGAAGTAGCCCTCATTAAAAAAAAAAAAAAAAAAAAATCTGACATGCAGTGTCTCACTGCAGTCTCAAAAACAACAGAATGATCTCAATTCGTTTCCAAGGCAAACCATTCAGCATCACAGTAATCCAAGTCTAACTTTGGGACACCCATGATGCAGGCAAAGGAGACAGGAGACATATTTGTCAGAGAACTTTTGCCTATAATCCTGCTTCTTCTTAGTCTATTTCCATTACTGCAATAATCTTCATCAAGTGCATAAATCTTTTTGTATAAACAAAAAAGCTACATATATGCCTGGTCCATAAAATAACTCAATTCTCAGTTAATTTTCAAGTTAGATGTAGAACATGGAATATTGTTCAGTGTCTCAACTTGTCCTGTGCTAAAGCAGAACTGATAATATTGACAGTGGACAGGAAAGCCAAGGAGACCCTGAACATATATACTCAATGTTCTTCTCTAGAAATTTCTATAAATGCATACATGTTCTAAGTTTCTGTGAACAGTAATTTATGTAGGTTATAAGAGATATGGAAAAACTAACAGGAAATAGGCTTCCAGAAAGAAGCTTATTCAAGTAATGGAAACCCAAACAGTACACCTTTACAATTAAGTGAGTTACATCCCCAGAAAGAAGTGGAGACAAATATAGGAAAGAGAGATTGTAATTCTCCAACACCCTTTTGCCAACTAGAATGCTGATTTCTCCTTTGTTTACACTTAGAATCATCCATTTTCTTTTTCTGAAAATGATTATGAAAATAGTTTCCTCTCAGAACTAAAAAGACAGCTATGGCTTGTGGTGTGGAATTCAGGTGATGGTATTAGGAGCAGTTTCACCATAGTTTTGGCTTTACTAGTATTACTGAAATCAAACTCAGTTTCATAGAAATCTTAAAGGTAGGAGAAATACTATCTTACACTGTAAAATAAATAAATAAATAAATCCCCCTGCTGTCTCCGAAGACCTACACCAAATAGAATAATTTGCTTTTATATTTCATTTATACATACAATATTAGATTGAGCCAAGACACCAAGCCAAGGGACTACTTGTGGCCTATGGGAAGAGAGAAGAACAATTATCAGGATAGCAATGCTAAGTAATGGAATTTGTTTCCACTATGAACTCCCCTCTTCCAGACACCCTGCTTACCTTATCCTACTCCCTAACCTGGACCCTGTGAATCATCACACTTGTTCTCACTACTCTCCTACAAGTCAAACTGTTGTAGTCAATATCCTCTAAGCCTACATTTCTCTTTTATATCTTCAAGCCTTTGTGTATGCTATTACTCTGCCTAAAATTATCTCAGCTTATGAAGATCTATCTTGCAAAGTATCAATATTTGGTCTGTTTTAAAGTCTTCCCTGACTGCCACAGGCAAAGGTGATACTACTTTCTTCAAAAAGCTTTAGAATACATTTCCATCATAAAAATTTCTAACATTTTTTTTCAAGATCAACATTTAGACAGCAAATATTTGTTGCAGTCCTATACTGTACACAAGATATTCTTTTAGGCAATGTGCAGGGTGTGTGTTTAAGTGCTGAAAACTGCACAGTTCTAAGAAGTTATGAATCATTGGTGATCTCAGAGATATATTATTGAGCAGCATATCAAAATTAATGTAATCTTGCTTAAAACCTCACATTTCTTAGGCATCCTTTTAAAGGAAACAGAGTTGGTTTGATATTAATATCACAAGTACATTCTTATTTCAGTTTAGATCAACCTTTATTACTCAAATATTTTTTTTGTTGTTTTTAAATAAAAACTGATGAATTCAGATGTCTGTATATGGACAGGAAAATGAACCTTTCTTCTGTGTAATTAAGTGCATTGTTTCAATGTGTGCATAATGTAAAATCAATAAATAATGATTATCACTGATTGCAATTGCATGTTTTCATAATTTTATTGTCAGCCATAATAAATAATCAGTATATTTATCCTTCATTAAATTAGTGTGTCATTTCTATTATATATATCAGCAGTGAAGTAATTCATTGACATTTGTTTTTAATGTTTTAAAGACAGAATACCCCTTGTTAAGTAAAAGGAGTTACCAGAGATGTTTTTAATGATTGGCATTTATGGTGGTATCTTCATAAAGGTCTAATAAAGGCATTTATACTTCCTACAATAACTACATTTTAATCAATTATGAGCAACAATACTCAGGCATAAACTCTGTTGAAATAAATTGAGGAACTCTTGTTATGTTGTTCTATCACATTGAAAGCTTATCAATTAGCAGTGGTAGGCTATTCCTCTGCCCTTCTAAGATATTGCTGAGTACAGACTACAAACTATAAACATAGTTTCAGTTCAGTTCAGTCACTCAGTCGTGTCCGACTCCTCGCAACTCCATGGACTGCAGCACGCTAGGCTTCCCTGTCCATCACCAACTCCTGGAGCTTGTTCAAACTCATGTTTATTGAGTTGGTGATGCCATCCAACTATTTCATCCTCTGTCGTCCTCTTCTCCTCCTGCCTTCAGTGTTTTCCAGCATCAGAGTCTTTTCCAATGAGTCGGTTTTTCACATCAGGCCGCCAAATTATTGGAGCTTCAGCTTCAGCATCAGTCCTTCCAATGAATATTCAGGACTGATTTCCTTTAGGATTGACAGGTTTGATCTCCTTGCAGCCCAAGGAACTCTCAAGAGTCTTCTCCAATACCAGAGTTCAAAAGCATCAATTCTTCGGTGCTCAGCTTTCTTTATGGTCCAACTCTCATAGCTTAATCAGTTTAAAACATAGTTTAGTCAGGCCAGAAATGAACAATGGAGAATTTTGTATTGAAGTCCACTTTTTAACACTTTGTAATTAGTCTTTTCACAAAAGCCATACTCTTGTACTTTGTTAGTATCGAAGGCAAATAACAATAAAGGAATTCTCATATGGCATTATTTGACAAAGTCAATGAAACCTCACATTTTGTAAATGACAAAAATCTCTTAACTAAAGTAAGATTGCCAGATTTAGCAAGGAAAAATACAGGAAGCAATATTTGGGACATACCTATACAAAAACATTGTTCATCACTGATTTCTGATTTTAAATTCAAAATTAGTTATGTTTCCAATATCATTATTTGCTAAATCTGGCAACCCTTACATAGGGGGAATCAGGGAAGACTTCTCAGGTGAGCTGATACTTGAGCCACTATGAAAAACCACTTGAAGTTAACTAGTTGAAAAAAGTAGGTAAAGGATGGGGCAAGGCATGTTAATCAGAGGCATGAAGATAAGAGTAAATATGGCTGGAGGATAGGAGTGTGTGAGAGTGATGAAATATAGGGGTGAGCCCTTCAGATTATCTAGAAAACTATAACTTCACAAGCATAAAAAATAAAAGCGACATTAAATTTCAAACTTTTCCTCCAAGTCTGACAGGTTTAAAAACAGCAACAGTTGTGCAAAAACAGCTTAAAAGAATACAAAGTTCTGCTATGTTTGAAATTCTTTTTCTTCTGTCGGAAGCTTCAACAGGTTTCACCTTGCTTTGTAAGAGCTAATCAGCCTTTGATTTTCTCCAGTAAGGAATTTGATCTCTTCTCTTCTTTGAACATGTCACATTCCACATTCTATGCAACTGTTTCCAACTGTCAGGATATCAAGTCACAATGTAATTTTATGGCTGGAGTAGGAAATTTGAGTGCCCCCAAAGGAAATTTTTCACTGATAACTGATGGTTGATGAAAGAACCAAATGCCCTTTTAATGTAAACTGATGTTTGTATCCTATCTGGGTACTGACTTCTGGAAAGTTTTGTTCTAAGGATGAACTGTTGTTCATCATGCTACTCACTAAAATTTCTCAGCATGAGGCCATTCTATGGCAAATCACACTTGTCTCTATTGTCCTGGGGTGTCTCTTCATACAAAGTATAAATTTGCATTGTTAGCACTTATCACAAAGAGTCTCAAAAATTCATTTAAAACTGAGTTAAAAATGTATATTCAAATAATTTACCTAAACTCTCTACCTAAAATATAGAGCCAAATGGATGCATTTTGAGTCCAAAATGTCTGAAAAGACAGAAAATGTCAAGTGGAAGATATGACCTGCTCTTATATAAAAATGATGTCCTATAATGCCGTTTACAGTGGCATGGATGACCCTGGAGATTGTCATGCTAAGTAAGTCAGGCAGAGAAAGAGAAATGTCATATGCCACTTGTATGTGGAATTTAAGAAAATATACAGTTGAGCTTACTTGCAAAACAGAAACAGACTCACAGACTTTGAGGAGATTTTGTTTGCCAGTGAGGAGGGTGTGGGAGAGGTGGAGGTAGATTGGGAGTTTAAGACTGACATGTACACACTTCTGTATTTGAAATAGATGACCAACAAGGACCTACTGTTTAGCAGGGGAACTCTTGCTCAATAGTCTGTAGTGACCTAATAGGAAAAGGATCAGAAAAGCAAGAGATATGTGTGTGTGTGACTGAATCATTTTGCTGTGCATCTGAAACAACATAGTGTTCTTAATCAACTATGTCCCAATATAAAATAAAAATTAAAAAAATAAATAAAAATGATGTCCTGCTATCAACATTAACAATGACTTGTAAATCATCCTGTTTGGAATATAAATATTAAATGTCTATGTAAAAGGGTAATGTATGAAAATGTCCTATATTTTATCATATGAAATTTTTATCTTTTTCTAATTCTTTATTTGGTTTTCATATCATATATATGCAAGAAAGTAAGCTAAAACAGGGTTGCAATTCTCTTATAAGCCATGGGCAATGTCTTTAACACAAAAACATTCACACACACACACACACCCCACCTCCATCTTCCCTTCTCCCACAGACACTCATTCTACCACTACCACTAAAATCTTAATCATGGATAACTACCTAACATACCTTTATCTTTGGTGCAAGCAAACAAAACTTTCCATTTCACTGCTTTACTGCAAGAGGCCCATCCTGGAGTTACCACCATCTAGTGACAAGTAGGGGTATTTAATCCTTTTATTTTTCAAAACTAAATTGCCTAAGATTTTAAAAAGTAAAAGAAAATGGAAATAAATGAGAAAATAAGTATAAAGACTGAAATATAAATATAAAATATAACTATATATTGTATATATAAATGTAAAATTAAATATGTAAGTATATATTAAATATAAAAACTCTTCATTCTACAATATAGCTGCCACTGTATCATTTGACTCTATATGAAGGTAATTATTTTTGTTTTCAAATAAATTGGATTTCCCCCATGTCTCTAGCATGTTAACATTTTAATTTGTGATGAAAATGTAAACTATACTTATATGTATTTCTTTGCATTTTAAACTTATTGAAATTCTATGCTGAAATAATATTTCTTTTTATTGACTTATAAGTTGTTTTCAATAATAATAATTTGCTATTTTTATAGAACTTGCTTACATCTGTAGCTCTTATCTTGAGAAGTTTCTTTGTGTGTAGGTTCCTGAGATGTTGTCCCAGATGATTTCCTCTCATTCATATCTACACAAATATTGCCTTGAAGGAAAAAAAAGTGTTAACATTTGGTCAAAATATTTTAGAATTCTTTAAGAAATAAGTTATTAAATAAATTATACTAAATATATCTGTAAAATCTAGCTGTGTAGGAGTAACAAAGTTTTTTTTTTTTTTTTTTTTTTTTAAACAGTGCCCTACTATTATTTTTCAGAGTCACACACATGGTAACCTCAATCTGGAAAGTGACCTATTGTTTAAACTAGGAAACACAGAGATACTGCAGGATTTCTCTTCAGACCTCTTAACAATCAAATTCAGCCCTATTAACTACAGATGGTAAATTCCAGATAATGTCCACATTTTATAAAGAACTAGTATTTAGTGTCAAATAGTGCTTATTTTAACATCATCCTACCTGATTTTAAAACACAAAGGATTATATATAATATTTTTATTTAGTTCACTTTTTCATAAAAACAAGATAACAATGTTTTCCATGCATACTGACCACCCCAAATGGGTAATTTAATCACTTCATCCAGTTGAAGAAGTGCTGGGGTGCTTAGGCCAGTTCTTTTGTCTCTGACAGTAAGGAAAACCCTTAAATATGAATGGGTAGGTTCTGGGTCTCTAGGTTAGCAACCACTTTTCATTTCTCAGAGTCACTGGACAAAGTCTCATTAATCTATATCTTGTAAAAAGTTATAGAGGTCATATTAAATGTGTTTGATATAACCATTTCTCCATCTGGGCTAAAAAGGAAAGCAAAAGTAACAGTAGATATCTGAGGCTTAGCTCTTTCATAATTTAATATTGAATTCAAGAAAAGTAATAGTAATATAACTGAGTCCTAATATTAGGAATGCAAGGATTAAAATCAGTTGATGCCTTAGACATAGACATCTACTAATTAATGTGAATATTTGGTTTGTGGTTGGATTATATTTTAAATGATTTTGAATTACAATGCCATTTAAATTAGGTTATATGAGAATTAAAAAATTTATTTTCTTTACTTAAAAGACAATCTACTTGCATCATGTAAAATACTCAAAGCAATATAAAATAGGCTTCATTCCTGTTCATCTTTCTCTGTTTTCATATTCATGATTTTACCCCAAAAACACAATCTAAGTTGAGAAATAGTTAATGAGCACCTGTGGTGTATCCTGGATATTATATAACTATGCTTTAATATATTCAAATAAAGAATGTGATAGGAATTATGCAATGGTTTCAACATTAGAAAAGTCCAAAATCTTTTATGATTAATGTGAAAATTAATATGGCACTAAAATGATTAAATTGAACAAGCACTATCTCAAACATAAGAAGCATATTTTCTCAGCTTGATGGCTTAAGTGGTCATTGTTTCATCTGTATTATAGGAATCTCAAATTTTTAAAAAAGGGGGGTAAAATTTCCTTAGATATTAATATAGCAATAGGAATCAAAAGAAGCAACATTTGCTTTAGTTAGATCGATATAAAAAAAAAGTTTATTTTCAGGGATCCAGAAATCGTCCAAGAGAAAGTTATAATAGAAATTTAAAGGACATTCATTAAATAAAAGATTTATTTCTCCAAATATTCATGTTAGTTTATTCAATTATGAGCTAGATATATTGCTTCCAATTTAAAATACATGTTTTGAATTCACTGAGCATTTTTTATTTTAAAATCAGCATATAGGTCAGGGGTTAGGCTACAGTAATCCATCAGAGGGAAACCTTCCATGTGTAAACATTGGAGTGGGAAATTTTGTTGTAGCGTCTGGAAAAACAGTAAAACCCTATATTATTGTATCCTGTGGCCTCATAAGGCAAGAATTAGAGAGAGGCATTTCTTAAATTTAAGACAAAGACAACAAATTTAAACTCAGGCAACTCTGATTGTCTAAATAACCTGAGGCAATTAAGCTCAGAGAAAATTTTGACCTTAACTCATTGACTTAGATCCTAAAAGAAAAACTGTACCAAGACAGTGGGAAGTCCTAAAAAATGAAAATCTCACTATGTAACTAAAAATAATTCCCAAGTACAAGAAAAGGAGAGTGAATCTAAAGATGATGTGACCTTACAGAGAACTTTCAGATGAGCTCAGATTACAAAATGAGGGATAATAAGGAGGATAGAAAAATAAACACACTCAATATTTTTAAATGGCACATTTATACACTATTAGGAAGACTGAAGCCAAGGAAAGAATAACAACTATAAAACTTGAAGAAAAATGTAAAACCTCCAAAAGTGCATTTTTAAAAATGTATATTTGGAACACATGTATACCTGTGGTGGATTCATTTTGATATTTGGCAAAACTAATACAATTATGTAAAGTTTAAAAATAAAATAAAATTTAAAAAATAAAAAAAAATTTATATTTGGAACAAACAAAAAAGAGCTACACTGATGTGTTTCTCAGAATTAGGATGTTTATTTAAAATGCAGAGTCTTCCCTGTGTACTAATAAATCTAAGCTTCCAGTAATCTGCACTTTAATTGAGTCCTCAGGTGAGTCTGATAATTATTTCAAAGTAGAAAGTGAATATAATTTTAGAAGTCAAGGTGGCCCTAAGATGGTGGAGGAATAGGACAGGGAGATCACTTTCTCCCCTACAAATTTATTAAAAGGGCATTTGAATGCTGAGCAAATTTCACAAAACAACTTCTGAATGCTGGCAGAGGACATGAGGTACCCAGAAAGGCAGCCCAGTGTCTTTGAAAGGAGGTAGGACAAAATATAAAAGATAAAAAGAGAGACAAAAAAGGTAGGGACAAACATCCAGCCTGGGAAGGGAGTCTTAAGAGAGAAGTTTCCAAACACGAGGAAACATTCTCACTGGCGGATCAATGGGGAGTCTTGGAATCTCAGAGGGCCACATAACCAGGAGGAAAAATAAATAAATAAATAAATAATTAAAACCCACAGATTACTTGCCTAACGGCAACTTCCAGTGCTCACAGCCGCCACAAGTAAGCAGGGGCTGAACAGAGAGTCCCCAGGAGGCATTGCTTAGTGTAAGGACCAGGACCGAATGCCCTGAGGGCAATCTGAGGGAATCAAGGTGAGATAGCAACCCAAACTGTGGGAAAGCCAGAGAGAGAGAAAAAAGAGAGAGAGAGAGAGAACTATCCCGCAAAAGGCGCTAACCTGAGACACTACCAGGCCCGCTCACAGAACAAAGGACTGAGAAAATACCAGGGGACAGCTAGCAGGCTGTGGACCGGCCCATCTCCAGCCAGAGACAAGCAGGCGGGGGGCAGCCAGAGATGGAAGGGGACAATCACTGCCCCAGAGAGGCCTCTTCCACCAAACTGCAAAGAGGCTTCATTGCTAATCAAGACTTCTTGGGATGCTGGACGGTTGACATCTGCCAGGAGGGTTGTAGCCAGAGATCAGCTTCCCAGAAGCTGAAATGGAGTGCCCATTGTACACACAGAAAACTGAGCAGCTGGGATGGAGAAGGTGATAAGATGCACCCCCAACCTGGGGGTGACTGCGCTCACCAAGCACCTGGTCACCTGAGCTGCTTGAACCTGGGAAGGGCACAAAATGCAGGCCCAACCAAGTCTGTACCTTTGTGGAGTACCTGAGAACATGAACCTGAGCTGCTTAGACCTGGGAAGTACACGCAACCCAGGGCCTGCTTCAGACAGTTCCCGCCATAGCAACCTAGAGCCTGAGAAGTGTAGAATATGAAAGCACACACGCCGTGAGCAGGGCTAAGCCCAATGCATTTGAAACACTGCAAGCACTCCCCACACACGCCAGTGATATTTGTTTGCAGTGTTCCTCCCTCCCCACAACAAAATTGAACAAGTGAGCCTTAAAAAGTGACCATCACCTCCCCCTTGTGTCAGGGCAGAAATTAGACACTGAGGAGACCAGCAAACAGAAGAAGTTAAAATCAACAGAGGAACTGCTTTGGAAGTGACAGGTGCAACAAATTAAAACCCTGTAGTTAGCACTGACTACATTGGAAAGGGCCTATAGATCTTGAGAAGTACAAGCTTGATCAAGGAACTATCTGAAACTGAAATGACCCTACACTGTCCACAACAGCTCCAGAGAAAGTCCTAGATATATTTACACTATTATCACTTTTTAAATTTTTCAATTTTTTTACTTATAAGTCCTCTATTACTCCTTTAATTTTCATTTTTATAACCTACTATTACCTTGCAAAAAAAGACCATATTTTTAAAGCAAACTTCATATATATATTTTATAATTTTTGTGATTTTTGTTTTGTTTTTTAAATATTGTATTTTTCAGAGTCTAACCTCTACTCTAGATTTTTAATCTTTGCTTTTTGGTATTTGTTATCAATTTTGTACCTTTAAGAACCCAATCTTCAGTACCCATTTTTACTTGGGGGTATGATTACTGTCTTGACTGCTCTCTCCTCCTTTTGACTCTCCTTTTTCTCCACCAAGTCACCTCTATTTTCCTCCCTCCCCCTTCTCTTCTCTACCCAACTCTGTGAATCTCTTTGTGTATTCTGGGCTGTGGAGAACACTTAAGGAACTGATTACTGGCTGGATCTGTCTCTCTCCTTTGATTCCCCCTTTTATCCTACTGGTCACCTCTGTCTCCTTCCTCCCTCTTCTCTTCTCTATGTAACTCTGTGAACATCTTTGAGGAGTCCAGACTGTGGAGAGCACATAGGGAATTGATTACTAACTAGCTTGCTCTCTCCCCTTTTGATTCCCCCTCTTC
Organism: Bos grunniens; assembly: GCF_055505025.1. Lineage (NCBI taxonomy): Eukaryota > Metazoa > Chordata > Mammalia > Artiodactyla > Bovidae > Bos > Bos grunniens. The sequence continues at coordinate 77,160,455 of NC_141194.1, read as the reverse complement.
TCCTCCTGGTCACCTTTATCTCCCTCCTCCCTCTTCTCTTCTCCATGTAACTCTGTGAACCTCTCCGGGTGTCCGTCACTGTGGAGAAACTTTTCATCATTAACCTAGATGTTTTATCATTGGTGCTATATAGATGGAGAAGTCTTTAGGTTACTCTAAGACTAATACTGAAAACCAGAGGCAGAAGGCTTAAGTCCAAAACGAGAGAACACCAGAGAACTCCTGACTCCAGGGAACATTAATCGATAAGAGCACGTCCAAAAGTCTCCATACCTAAACTGAAACCAAGCACCACCCAAGAGCCAACTCCCATAGCAAGACATATCTTGCAAATTCTCCAGCAATACAGGAACATACCCCTGAGCTTCAACATACAGGCTGCCCAAAGTCACACCAAACCCACCAAACCCACCTCAAAACTCACTACTGGACACTTCATTGCACTCCAGAGAGAAGAAATCCAGCTCCACGCATCAGAACCCCGACACAAGCTCTCCTAACCAGGAAACCCCGACAAGCCACACATCAATCCCCACTCACAGTGAAGAATCCACAATAAAGAGATATCACAAAATGCCAGAATACAGAAATGCCACCCCAAACATAGAAATATAAACAAGACGAAAAGGCAGAGAAATACTCAGCAGGTAAAGGAACAGGAAAATACCCACCAAACTAAACAAAAGAGGAAGAGATAGGGAATCTACCTGAAAAAGAATTCAGGATAATGATAGTGAAAATGATCCAAAATCTTGAAAACCAAATGGAGTTACAGATAAACTGCCTGGAGACAAGGATTGAGAAGATGCAAGAAATGTTTAACAAAGACCTAGAAGAAATAAAAAAGAATCAATATATAATGAATAATGCAATAAATGAGATCAAAAACACTCTGGAGGGAACCAACAGTAGAATAACAGAGGGAGAAGATAAGATAAGTGAGGTAGAAGATAGAATGGTAGAAATAAATGAAGCAGAGGGGAAAAAAGAAAAAAAAGAATTAAAAGAAATGAGGGGAGGCAGGCCTAAGATGGCAGAGGAATAGGACAGGGAGACCACTTTCTCCCCCACAAATTCTTCAAAAGAATATTTTAATGCTGAGAAAATTTCACAAAACAACTTCTGAGTGTCGGCAGAGGACATCAGGCACCCAAAAAAGCAGCCCATTGTGTTCAAAAAGAGGTAGGAAACAATATAAAAGATAAAAATAGAGACAAAAGAGGTAGTTATGGAGCTTTGTCCCAGGAAGGGAGTCTTTAAAAAGAGAGAAGTTTCCAAACACCAGGAAACACTCTCACTGCCAAGTCTGTGGCAAGCCTTGGAACCACAGAGGGCAACATAACCGGGAGGAAAAATAAATAAATAATTAAAACCCACAGATTATGTGCCCAATGGTAACTCCCCCAGCAGAGAAGCAGCACCTGTATCCGCCACTAGCAAGTGGGGGCTGGGCAGTGAGGCATGGGCTGCATTGTTTAGGATAAGGACCAGGCCTGAATGCCCCGAGGGCAATCTGAGGGAACTAACTTGGGATAGCAAACCAGACTGTGGGATAACTACCAAGCCAAAAGCCCTAACCTACAACACTGCCAGGCCCGCTCACAGAACAAAGGACTGACTAGAGCTACGCAAAAAGCCCTAACCTAAGACACCTTCAGGCCTGCTCTCAGAATAAAGGACTGAGCAGAGCTAGCCAGCTGCAGACCGGCCATCCCCCTCTGGTGACAGGCAGGTGAGGGTAGCCAGAACCGGAAGGCGGCAATCATGGACCCAGAGAGGCATTATCTACCAAACTGCAAGCAGGCTTCATTGCTAACCAAGACTTCTTGGGATTCTGGACAGTCAACATTCGCCTGAGAAGGTGTGCTAGTTGTACACCCAGAAAACTGAGCGGCAGGGACAGGGGAAGCAATAAGTTGCAGTGACTGTACTCACCAAACACCTGGTCACCTGAGCTGCTCAGACCTGAGAAGGGCACAAAACGCAGGCCCAACTAAGTCTGCACCTCTGAGGACTACCTGAGTATCTGAAACTGAGCGGTTATGACCTGGGAAGTGCATACAACCCAGGGCCAGCTTCAGACAGTTCCTGGCAGAGGAACCTAGAGTCTAAGCAGTGTAGACAGGGAAAGCACACACGCCATGAGCAGGGGCAAACCCACTGTGGCTGAGACACTGCGAGCACACACCAGTGTTATTTGTTTGCAGTGTCCCTCCATCCCCATAGCATGACTGAAAAAGTGAGCCTAAAAAAGTGTCCACCACCACCCCCTTGTGCCAGAGCAGAAATTAGACACTGAAGAGACCAGCAAACACAAGAAGCTAAAACAGAGGGAACCGCCTTGAAAGTGACAGGTACAATAGATTAAATCCCTGTAGTTAGTACCAACTACATAGGAAGGGGCCTATAGATCTTGAGATATATAAGCCAGATCAAGGAACTATCTGAAAATGAACTGACCACACACTGCCCAAAACAACACCAGAGAAAGTCCTAGATATATTTTTACTATTTTTACTATCATTCTCTAATTTTTATTTCATTTTTTTTATTTTTAAATCATTTATTACTCCTTTAATTTTCATTTTTATAACCTACTCTTACTTTGCAAAAAAAAAATACCTATTTTTTAAAGCAAACTTCATGTATATATATTTTATAATTTTTGTGACTTTGAATTTTTGTGTTTTTTTTCTTTAATATTGTATTTTTGAAAATCCAACCTCTATTCTACATTTTTAGTCCGTGCTTATTGGTATTGTTATTAATTTTGTACCTTCAAGAACCGAATCTTCAGTACCCATTTTTACTTGGGAGCTTGACTGCTCCCCCACCCCCAACCCCCACCCCCCCACACACACACTTTGGACTCTCCTTTTTCTCCACCAGGTGGCCTCTAGCTCCTCCTTCCCTCTTCTCTTCTCTACCCAACTCTGTAAATCTTTTTGTGTGTTCCGGACGGTGGAGAACACTCAGGGAACTGATTACTGGCTGGATCTGTCTCTCTCCTTTTGATTCCCCCCTTTATCCTCCTGACCACCTTTGTCTCCTTCCTCCCTCTTCTCTTCTCCGTATAACTCTGTGAACCTCTCTGGGTGTCCCTCACGGTGGAGGAACTTTTCATCTTTAACCTAGACGTTTTATCAACGGTGCTGTATAGATGGAGAAGTCTTGAAGCTACTGTAAGAATAAGACTGAAAACCAGATGCAGGAGGCTTAAGTCCAAGTCCTGAGAACACCAGAGAACTCCTGACTCCAGGGAACATTAATAGATAAGAGCTGATCACAAGCCTCCATACCTACACTGAAACCAAGCACCACCCAAGGGCCAACAAGTTCCAGAGCAAGGCATACCATGCAAATTCTCCAGCAACACAGGAACACAGCCCTGAGCTTCAAGATACTGGCTGCCCAAAGTCACTACAAACCCTTTGATATCTCAAAACTCATTACTGGACACTCCATTGCACTCCAGAAAGAAGAATCCAGCTCCACCCACCAGAACATAGACACAAGCTTCCCTAACCAGGAAGCTTTCCTAACCAGGAAACCTTGACAAGCCACCCATACAACCCCATACACAGCGAGGAAACTCCACAATAAAGAGAACTCCACAAACTGCCAGAATACAGAAAGACCACCCCAAACACAGCAACATTAAACAAGATGAAGAGACAAAGGAATACCCAGCAGGTAAAGAAACAGGATAAATGTCCATCAAATCAAACAAAAGAGGAAGAGATAGGGAATCTACCTGATAAAGAATTCTGAATAATGATAGCGAAAATGATCGAAAATCTTAAAAACAAAATGGAATCACAGATAAATAGCCTGGAAACAAGGACTGATAATATGCAAGAAAGGTTTAACAAGGACCTAGAAGAAATAACATAAAGTCAATATATAATGAATAATGCAATAAATGAGATTAAAAACACTCTGGAGGGAACCAACAGTAGAATAACAGAGGGAGAAGATAGGATAAGTGAGGTAGAAGATAGAATGGTAGAAATAAATGAAGCAGAGAGGAAAAAAGAAAAAAGAATTTTAAAAATGAGGACAATATCAGAGACTTCTGGGACAATGTTAAACGCCCCAACATTCGAATCATAGGAGTCCCAGAAGAAGAAGACAAAAAGAAAGACCATGAGAAAATACTTGAGGAGCTAATAGTTGAAAACTTCCCTAAAATGGGGAAGGAAATAATCATCCAAGTCCAAGAAACCCAGAGAGTCCCAAACTGGATAAAGCCAAGGCAAAACACCCCAAGACACATATTAACCAAATTAACAAAGATCAAAAACAAAGAACAAATATAAAAAGCAGCAAGGGAAAAACAGCAAATAACACACTAGGGTAATCCAGTAACGCTGAAGAAGCTGAAGTTGACTGCTTCTACAAGACCTTTTAGAACTAACACCCCCCCAAAAAAGATGTCCTTTTCATTATAGGGACTGGAATGCAAAAGTAGGAAGGCAAGAAACACCTGGAGTTACAGGCAAATTTGGCCTTGGAGTGCAGAATGAAGCAGGGCAAAGAATAATAGAGTTTTGCCAAGAAAATGCACTGGTCATAGCAAACACCCTCTTCCAACAACACAAGAGAAGACTTTACACATGGACATCACCAGATGGTCAATACAGATATCAGACTGATTATATTCTCTGAAACCAAAGATGGATAAGCTCTATACAGTCAGCAAAAACAAGACCAGGAGCTGACTGTGGCTCAAATCATGAACTCCTTATTGCCAAGGTAAGACTTAAATTGAACAAAAGTAGGGAAAACCACTACACCATTCAGGTATGACCTGAATCAAATCCCTTATGATTATACAGTGGAAGTGAGAAATAGATTTAAAGGACTAGATCTGATAGATAGAGTGCCCAATGAACTATGGACAGAGGTTCGTGACATTGTACAGGAGGCAGGGATCAAGAACATCCCCATGGAAAAGAAATGCAAAAAAGCAAAATGGCTGACTGAGGAGGCCTTACAAATAGCTGTGAAAAGAAGAGAAGCGAAAAGCAAAGGAGAAAAGGAAAGATATAAGCATCGGAATGCAGAGTTCAAAAGAATAGCAAGAAGAGATAAGAAAGCCTTCCCAGCAACCAATGCAAAGAAATAGAGGAAAACAACAGAATGGGAAAGACTAGAGATCTCTTCAAGAAAATTAGAGATACCTAGGGAACATTTCATGCAAAGATGGGCCCTATAAAGGACAGAAATGGTATGGACCTAACAGAAGCAGAAGATATTAAGAAGAGATGGCAGGAATACACAGAAAAACTGCACAAAAAAGATCTTCATGACGAAGATAATCACGATGGTGTGATCACTCACCTAGAGCCAGACATCCTGGAATGTGAAGTCAAGTGGGCCTTAGAAAACATCGCTACGAATAAAACTAGTGGAGGTGGTAGAATTCCAGTTGAGCTATTTCAAATCCTGAAAGATGATGCTGTGAACATCCTGCACTCAATATGCCAGCAAATTTGGAAAACGCAGCAGTGGCCACAGGACTGGAAAAGGTCAGTTTTCATTCCAATCCCAAAGAAAGGCAATGCCAAAGAATGCTCAAACTACTGCACAATTGCACTCATCTCACATGCTAGTAAAGTAATGCTCAAAATTCTCCAAGCCAGGCTTGAGCAATACGTGAACGTGAACTTCCAGATGTTCAGGCTGGTTTTAGAAAAGGAAGAGGAACCAGAGATAATGCCAGCATCTGCTGGATTATCAAAAAAGCCAGAGAGTTCCAGAAAAAAACATCTATTTCTGCTTTATTGACTATGCCAGAGCCTTTGACTGTGTGGATCACAATAAACTGCAGAAAATTCTGAAAGAGATGGGAATACCAGACCACCTGACCTGCCTCTTGAGAAACCTATATGCAGGTCAGGAAGCAACAGTTAGAACTCACATGGAACAACAGACTGGTTCCAAATAGGAAAATAAGTACATCAAGGCTGTACATTGTCACCCTGCTTATTTAACTTAAATGCAGAGTACATCATGAGAAACACTGGGCTGGAAGAAGCACAAGCTGGAATCAAGATTGCCAGGAGAAATATCAATAACCTCAGATATACAGATGACACTACCCTTATGGCAGACAGTGAAGAGGAACTCAAAAGCCTCTTGATGAAAGTGAAAGAGGAGAGTGAAAAAGTTGGCTTAAAGCTCAATATTCAGAAAATGAAGATCATGGCATCTGGTCCCATCACTTCATGGGAAATAGATGGGGAAACAGTGAAAACAGTGTCAGACTTTATTTTTGGGGACTCAAAAATCACTGCAGATGGTGACTGCAGCCATGAAATTAAAAGACGCTTACTCCTTGCAAGGAAAGTTATGACCAACCTAGATGGCATATTGAAAAGCAGAGACATTACTTTGCCAACAAAGGTCCGTCTAGTCAAAGCTATGGTTTTTCCAGTGGTCATGTATGAATGTGAAATTTGGACTGTGAAGAAAGCTGAGCTCTGAAGTACTGATGCTTTTGAGCTGTGGTGTTGGAGAAGACTCTTGAGAGTCCCTTGGACTGCAAGGAGATCCAACCAGTCCATTCTGAAGGAGATCAGCCCTGGGATTTCTTTGGAAGGAATGTTGCTACAGCTGAAACTCCAGTACTTTGGCCACCTCATGAGAAGAGTTGACTCATTGGAGAAGATTCTGATGCTGGGAGGGATTGGGGGCAGGAGGAGAAGGGGACGACAGAGGATGAGATGGCTGGATAGCGTCACTGACTCGATGGAACTGAGTCTGAGTGAACTCCGGGAGTTGGTGATGGACAGGGAGGCCTGGCATAATGTGATTCATGGGGTCGCAAAGAGTCAGACACGACTGAGCAACTGAACTGAACTGATTAATTATTATGATCCCATTGCCATTTACTTTATTGTTTTGGGTTCGAGTTTATAAACCCTTTCTGTGTTTCCCGTCTAGAGAAGATCTTTTAGCATTTGTTGGAGAGCTGCTTTGGTGGTGTTGAATTCTCTCAACTTTTGCTTGTCTGTACAGCTTTTGATTTCTCTTTCATATTTAAATGAGATCCTTGCTGGGTACAGTAAACTGGACTGTAGGTTTTTCTCTTTCATCACTTTAAGTATGTCCTGACATTCCCTTCTGGCCTGAAAAGTTTCTATTGAAAGATCAGCTGTTTTCCTTATGGGAATCCCCTATGGTGTTATTTGTTGTTTTTCCCTTGCTGCTTTTAATATTTGTTCTTTGTGTTTGATCTTTGTTAACCTGATTAATATGTGTCTTGGGGTGTTTCACCTTGGGTTTATCCTGTTTGGGACTCTCTGGATTTCTTGGACTTGAGTGACTATATCCTTCCCCATTTTAGGGAAGTTTTCAACTATTATCTCCTCAAGTATTTTCTCATGGTCTTTCTTTTTGTCTTCTTCTTCTGGGACTCCTATGATTCGAATGTTGCAGTGTTTAACATTGTCCCAGAGGTCTCTGTAGTTGTCCTCATTTCTTTTAATTCTTTTTTCTTTTTTCCTCTCTGCTTCATTTACTTCTACCATTCTATCTTCTACCTCACTTATCCTATCTTCTCCCTCCATTATCCTACTTTTGGTTCCCCCCAGAGTATTTTTTATCTCATTTATTGCATTATTCATTATATATTGACTCTTTATTTCTTCTAGTCCTTGTTAAACCTTTCTTGCATCTTCTCAATCCTTGTCTCCAGGCTATTTACCTGTAACTCCATTTTGTTTTCAAGATTTTGGATTCTTTTTACTATCATTATTCAGAATTCTTTATCAGGTAGATTCCCTATCTCTTCCTCTTCTGTTTGGTTTGGTGGGCATTTATCCTGTTCTATTACCTGCTGGGTATTTCTCTGCCTTTTTATTTTGTTTATATTGCTCTGTTTGGGGTGGACTTTCTGTATTCTGGCAGTTGTAGTTCCTCTTTATTGTGGGGAGTTCTTCACTGTGGGTGGGGTTTGGTGGATTGCTTGTCAAGGTTTCCTGGTTAGGGAAGCTTGTGTCCATATTCTGGTTGGTGGAGATGGATTTCTTCTCTCTTGAGTGCAATGAAGTGTCCAGTAGTGAGTTTTGAGGTGTCATTGGCTTTGGTGTGACTAGAGCAGCCTGTATATTGAAGCTGAGGGTCATGTTCCTGTGTTTCTGGACAATTTTTGTGGTATGTCTTGCTTTGCAACTTGTTGGCTCTTGGGTGGTGCTTGGTTTCAGTCTAAGTATGGAGGCTTGTGATCAGCTCTTATTGATTGATGTTCCCTGGAGTCAGGAGTTCTCTGGTGTTCTCAGGTTTTGGACTTAAGCCTCCTGCCTCTGGTTTTCAGTCTTATTCTTACAGTAGCCTCAAGACTTCTCCATCTATACAGCACTGATGATAAAACATCTAGGTTAATGATGAGAAGTTTCTCCACAGTGAGGGACTCCTGGAGAGGTACACTGAGTTACATGGAGAAAAGGAGAGGGAGGAGGGAGATAGAGGTGTCCAGGAGGAGAAGAGGGGGAATCAAAATGGGCCAGAGCAAGCTAGTCAGTAATCAATTCCCTATGTGCTCTCTGCAGTCTGAACACCTTAGAGATGTTCACAGAGTTACACAGAGAAGAGAAGGGGATGGAAGGTGACAGAAATGGCCAGGAGGATAAAAGGGGGTATCAAAAGGAGAGAGACAGATCCAGCCAGTAGTCAGTTCCTTAAGTGTTCTCCTGGAACACACAAAGAGATTCACAGAGTTGGGTAGAGAGAGTAGGGGGAGGGAGGAGATAGAGGTGACCTGGTGGAGAAAAACGAAAGTCAAAAGGGGGAGACAGCAGTCAAGCCAGTAATCTCGCTTCCAAGTAAAAATGGGTACTGAAGATTGGGTTCTTAAAGGTGCAAAATTGATAACAAATACCAAAAAACAAAGATTAAAAATCTAGAGTAGAGGTTAGATTCTCAAAAATACAACATTAAAAAAACAAAACAAAGTCACAAAAATTATAAAATATATATATATATATATGAAGTTTGTTTTAAAAATAGTGTCCTTTTTTTGCAAGGTAATAGTAGATTATAAAAATGAAACTTAAAGGAGTAATAGAGGATGTAAAAATTAAAAAAATTTAATTTAAAAAATGGTAATAGTAAAAATACATCTAGGACTTTCTCTGGAGCTGTTGTGGACAGTGTAGGATCAGTTCAGTTTCAGATAGTTGCTTGATCAGGCTTATACTTCTCAAGATCTATAGGCCCCTTCCTATATAGTCGGTGCTAACTCCAGGGTTTTAATCTATTGCACCTGTCACTTCCAAAGCAGTTCCCTCTGTTGATTTTAGCTTCTTCTGTTTGTTGATCTCTTCAGTGTCTAATTTCTGCCCTGATACCAGGGGGCAGTGGTGGTCACTTTGTTAGACTCACTTGTTCAGTTGTGCCGTGGGGAGGGAGGAACACTGCAAACAAATATCACTGGCATGTATGGGGAGTGCTCACAGTGTTTCAGCCCCACTGGGTTTGCCCCTGCTCACAGCATGTGTGCTTTCATGGTCTACACTTCTCAAGCTCTAGGTTGCTTTGCCAGGAACTGTTTGAGGTGAGCTCTGGGTTGCGTGCACTTCCCAGGTCTAAACCACTCAGGTTCAGGTTCTCAGGTATTCCACAAAGGTGCAGACTCGGTTGGGCCTGCGTTTTGTGCCCTTTCCAGGTCTGAGCAGCTCAGGTGACCAGGTGCTTGGTGAGCAGAGTCACCCCCAGGTGGGCAGTGCATCTTATCACCTCCCCCATCCCAGCCACTCAGTTTTCTGATTGTACAATGGACACACCTTCTCAGGTGTGCCATGTGTCTCTTTTGGGGAGCTGATCTCTGGCTGCAACCCTCCCAGCAGATGTCAACCATCCAGCATCCCAAGAAGTCTTGGTTAGCAACAAAGCCTGCTTGCGGTTTGGTAGAGGAGGCCTCACTGGGGCTCCAATTGGCCACTTCTGGCTCTGGCTCACCTTGTGTGCCTGTTTCTGGTGGGGAATGGGCCAGTCCACAGCGGGCTAGCTCTGCTCAGTTCTTTGTTCTGTGAGCGGGCCTGGCAGTGTCTTAGGTTAGGGCTTTTAGCGGTATAGCTATCCCACAGCCTAGGTTGCTACCTGAAGTTAGTTCCCTCAGATTGCCCTCTGGGCATTCAGGCCTGGTCCTTACATTAAGCAATGCAGCCTGCGCCTCCCTGTCAAGCCCATGCTTGGTAGCGGTGGAAGCGAGCATCTGGGCTGCTTCCCTGTTAGGAGTTGCATTAGGCATGTAATCTGTGGGTTTTAATTATTTATTTATTTAGTTAGTTAGTTTTCCTCCTGGTTATGTTGCCCTCTGACATTCCAAGGCTCGCTGCAGACCTGCCAGTGAGAGTGTTTCGTGTTTGGAAACTTCTCTCTTTTTTAAAACTCCCTTCCTGGGATGGATCTCCATTCTTACCTCTTTTGTCTCTCTTTTTATCTTTTCTATTTTGTCCTACCTCCTTTTGAAGACAATGGGCTGCCTTTCTGGGTGTCTGATGTCCTCTGCCAGCATTCAGAAGTTGTTTTGTGGAATTTGCTCAGCGTTCAAATGTTCTTTCAGTGAATTTTTGGGGGAGAAAGTGGTCTCCCCATCCTATTTCTCCACCATTTAGAACCACACTCCCAGGGAACCTGATTCCTCCAGCTCCATTTTTCTTTCTCAGTTATTGCTTTGGCTATCCAGGGTCTTTGTGTCTCAATAAAAATTTCAAGATTTTTTCATTCTAATGTATGAAAGCTGCCATTGGTAATTTGCTAGGGATTGCACTGAATCTGTAGATTGCATTGGGCAGCATAGGTATTTTGACAGTATTGAATTTTCCATCCCAAAAACTTGGCATAGTTTTCCATCTCTTTGTGTTGGTTTCAATCTCTTTTATCAGCATCTTACAGTTTTCAGAGTATTTAATGCGATGGTAAGTGGGATTGTTTCTTTAATTTGTCTTTCTGATTTTTCATTGTTAGTGTATAGAAATGCAAAAGATTTTTGTGTATTAATTTTGTATTCTGCCATCTCACCAAGTTCTTTGATGAGCTCAAATAGTTTTCTGACAGCATCTATAAGATTTTCTATCTATAGTATCATCTCGTCTGCAAACACTGGCAATTTTACTTCTTACTTCCAATTTGGATTCCTTATATTTCTTTTTCTTCTCTGATTGCTGTAGCTAGGACTTCCAAAACTACATTGATTAAAAATGACAAGAGTGGACATTCTTGTCTTGTTCTTGATCTTAGAGGAAATCCAGCTTTCCACCATTGAGTATGATGTGAATTGTAGGTTTGTCATCTATGACTTTTATTATGTTGACATATATTCCTTCCACGCTCACTTTCTGAATTTTGAACGTGTGCCAAATTTTGTCAAAACTTTTTCTGTATCTATTGGGATAATCATATTGTTTCTGCTCTTCAATTTTTTGATGTGGTATAGTACACATTGTGGATGCTGAAAAACTCTTTCATCCCTGGAATAAATTTCACTTCATCATGGTATATAATACTTTTAATGTATTGTTGGATTTCAATTGCTAGCATTTTATTGAGGATTTTTGTGTCTATGTTCATCAGTGATATTGGCTGGTAATTTTTTTTTTCCTGATACCTTTGTCTGGTTTTAGTATCCGAGTGATGGTGGCCTCAATAATGAGTTTAGGAGTATTACTCCTCTACAATTTTTGTGTAATGGTTTCAGAAGGTTCAGTTCAGTTCAGTCACTCAGTCATGTCTGACTCTTTGTGACCCGATGAACTGCAGCATGCCAGGCCTCCCTGTCCATCACCAACTCCTGGAGTTTACCCAAACTCATGTCCATTGAGTCGCTGATGCCATCCAACATTCTCATCCTCTTTCCCAGCATCAAGGTCTTTTCAAATGAGTCAGCTCTTTGCATCAGATGACCAAAGTATTGGAGTTTTAGCTTCAACATCAGTCCTTCCAATGAACACTCAGGACTGATCTCCTTTAGGATGGACTGGTTGGATCTCCTTGCAGTCCAAGGGACTCTCAATAGTCTTCTCCAACACCACAGTTCAAAAGCATCAATTCTTCGACACTCAGCTTTCTTCACAGTCCAACTCTCACATCCATACATGACCACTGGAAAAACCATAGCCTTGACTAGATGGACCTTTGTTGGCAAAGTAATATCTCTGCTTTTCAATATGTTATCTAGGTTGGTCATAACTTTCCTTCCAATGAGTAAGCATCTTTTAATTTTCATGGCTGCAGTCACCATCTGCAGTGATTTTGGAGCCCCCCAAAATAAAGTCTGACACTGTTTCCACTGTTTCTCCATCTATTTCCCATGAAGTGATGGGACTGGATGCCATGATTTTCGTTTTCTGAATGTTGAGCTTTAAGCCAACTTTTTCACTCTCCTCTTTCACTTTCATCAAGAGGCTCTTTAGTTCTTCTTTACTTTCTGCCATAAGGGTGGTGTCATCTGCATATCTGAGGTTATTGATATTTCTCCCAGCAATCTTGATTTCAACCTGTGCTTCCTCTAGCCCAGGGTTTTTCATGATGCACTCTGCATATAAGTTAAATAAGCAGGGTGACAATATGCAGCCTTGATTAACTCCTTTTCCTATTTGGAACCAGTCTGTTGTTCCATGTCTAGTTCTAACTGTTGCTTCCTGACCTGCATACAAATTTCTCAAGAGGCAGGTCAGGTGGTCCGGTATTCCCATCTCTTTCAGAATTTTCCACAGTTTATGGTGATCCACACAGTCAAAGGCTTTGGCATAGTCAATAAAGCAGAAATAGATGTTTTTCTGGAACTCTCTTGCTTTTTCGATGATCCAGCAGATGTTGGCAGTTTGATCTCTGGTTCCTCTGCCTTTTCTAAAACCAGCTTGAACATCTGGAATTTCACGGTTCACGTATTGCTGAAGCCTGGCTTGGTGAATTTTAAGCATTACTTTTATTTGCCTGTAAAACTTTAATTTATCCTTCAAATTTGAATGACAGCTTTGCTGAGTACAGTATTCTAGGTTGTAGTTTGTTTCCCTTTATCACTTTAAACATATTTTGCCACTTCCTTCTTGCCTTCACAGTTTTTGCTAAGAAAATCAGCTAATAACTTTATCAGAGTTCCCTTGTATGTTATTTGTTGTTATTCTCTTGTTGGTTTTTCCATTTTTTTCTTTGTCTCTAATTTCTTTCAGTTTGATTACCATGTGTCTTGTCATGTTCCTTCCTGTTTTTATCCTGCCTGGGATTCACTGTACTTCCTGGAGTTGGGTGGCTATTTCTTTTACCATGTTTGTGAAGTTTTCAGTTATTATCTCTTCAAATATTTTCTCATGTCCTTTCTCTGTGAGACCCCTATATAGTGAATGTTGGTGTGTCTCCCAGAGATCTGTTAGGCTGTTTACATTTATTTTCATCCTGTTTTTCCTTATTCTATTCCAAAGCAGTGACTTTCACCATTCCATCTTCCAGGTCATTTATCCATTCTTCTGCCTCAGTTATTCTGCTATTGATCCTTTGTAGTTTGTTTTTCATTTCAGTTATTGTATTGTTCATCTCTGTTAATTTGTTCTTTAGTTCTTTTAGATATTTGTTAAACATTCCACATGTCTCCTTAATCCTTGCCTCCATTCTTTTTCTGAGATCCTGGATAATCTTCACTATCATTATCCTGATCTATTTCACATATTATAATATACACGTTTCAATGCTATTCTTTCAAATCACCCCACCTTCACCTTCTCCCACAGAGTCCAAAAGTCTGTTCTTTACATCTGTGTCTCTTTTGCTGCCTCGCATATAGGGTCATTGTTACCATCTTTCTAAATTCCATATATATGCATTAATATACTGTATTGGTGTTTTTCTGACTTACTTAACTCTGTATAATAGGCTCCACTTTCATTCACCTCATTAGAACTGATTCAATTGCATTCTTTTTAATAGCTGAGTAATATTCCATTGTGTATATGCACCATAGCTTTCTTATCCATTCATCTGCTGATGGACAACTAGGTTGCTTCCGTGTCCTGGCTATTGTAAACAGTGCTGCATTGAACATTTGGGTACATGTGTCTCTTTTGATTCTGGTTTCCTCATTGTGTATGCCCAGCAGTGGGATTTCTGGGTCATATGGCAGTTCTATTTCCAGTTTTTTTAAGGAATCCCCACACTGTTCTCCATAGTGGCTGTACTAGTTTGCATTCCCAAATGGCTGTACTAGTTTGCATTCCCAAAACCAAAAGGGTTCCGTTTTCTGCACATCCTCTCCAGCACTTATTGCTTGTAGACTTTTGGATCACTGCTATTCTGACTTGTGTGAAATGGTACCTCATTGTGGTTTTGATTTGCATTTCTCTGATAATGAGTGATGTTGAGCATCTTTTCATGTGTTTGTTAGCCATCTCTATGTCTTCTTTGGAGAAATGTCTGTTTAGTTCTTTGGCCCATTTTTTGATTGGGACGTTTGTTTTTCTGGAATTTAGCTGCAGGAGTTGCTTGTATATTTGTGAGATTAATTCTCTGTCAGTTGCTTCGTTTGATATTATTTTCTCCCATTCTGAAGGCTGTCTTTTCACCTTTCTTATAGCTTCCTTTGTTGTGCAAAAGCTTTTAAGTTTAATTAGGTCCCATTTGTTTATTTTTGCTTTTATTTCCAATATTCTGGGAGGTGGGTCATAGAGGATCCTGCTGTGATTTATGTCGGAGAGTGTTTTGCCTATGTTTTCCTCCAGGATTTTATAGTTTCTGGTCTTATGTTTAGATATTTAATCCATTTTGAGTTTATTTTTGTGTATGGTGTTAGAAAGTGTTCTAGGTTCATTCTTTTACAAGTGGTTGACCAGTTTTCCCAGCACCACTTGTTAAAGAGATTGTCTTTTCTCCATTGTATATTCTTGCCTCCTTTGTCAAAAATAAGGTGTCCATAGGTGCGTGGATTTATCTCTGGGCTTTCTATTTTGTTCCATCAATCTGTATTTCTGTTTCTGTGCCAGTTCCATACTGTCTTGATGATTGTGGCTTTGTAATGGGGCCTGAAGTCAGGCAGGTTGATTAATACAGTTCCATTTTTCTTTCTGAAGATTGCTTTGGCTATTGGAGGGTTTTTTTTTTTTTTTTTGTATTTCCATACAAATTGTGAAATTATTCTAGTTCTGTGAAAAATACCATTGGTCGCTTGATAGGGATTGCATTGAATCTATAGATTGCTTTGGGTAGCATACTCATTTTGACTATATCGATTCTTCCAATCCATGAACATGGTATATTTCTCCATTTTTGTCTCTTCTTTGATTTCTTTCATCAGTGTTTTATAGTTTTCTATATATAGGTATTTTGTTTCTGTAGGTAGATATATTCTTAAGTATTTAATTATTTTTGTTGCAGTGGTGAATGAAATTGTTTCCTTAATTTCTCTTTCTGTTTTCTCATTGTTAGTGTATGGGAATGCAAGGGATTTCTGTCTGTTAATTTTATACCCTGCAACTTTACTATATTCATTGATTAGCTCTAGTAATTTTCTGGTGGATTTTTTAGGGTTTTCTGTGTAGAGGATCATGTCATCTGCAAACAGTGAGAATTTTACTTCTTCTTTTCTGATCTGGATTCTTTTTATTTCTTTTTCTGCTCTGATCACTGTGGCCAAAACTTCCAAAACTATGTTGAATTGTAGTGGTGAGAGTGGACACCCTTGTCTTGTTCCTGACTTTAGGGGAAATGCTTCCAATGTTTCACCTTTGAGCATAATGTTTGCTGTGTGTTTGTCATATATAGCTTTTATTATGTTGAGATATGTTCCTCTTATACCTGCTTTCTGGAGGGTTTTTATCATAAATGGATGTTAAATTTTGTCAAAGGCTTTCTCTGCATCTATTGAGATAATCATATGGTTTTTATGTTTCAATTTGTTAATGTGGTGTATTACATTGATTGATTTGTGGATATTGAAGAATCCTTGCATCCTTGGGATAAAGCCCACTTGGTCATGATGTATGATCTTTTTAATATGTTGTTGGATTCTGTTTGCTAGAATCCTGTAAAGGATTTTTTATCTATATATATCAGTGATATTGGCCTGTAGTTTTCTTTTTGTGGCATCATTGTCTGGTTTTGGTGTTAGGTTGATTGTGGCCTCATAGAATGAGTTTGTAAGTTTACCCTCCTCTGCAGTTTTCTGGAAGAGTTTAAGTAGGATAGGTGTTATCTCTTCTCTAAATTTTTGGTGGATTTCTGCTGTGAAGCCATCTGGTCCTGGGCTTTTGTTTGTTGGAAGATTTCTGATTATAGTTTCAGTTTCTGTGCTTGTGATGAGTCTGTTAAGATTTTCTATTTCTTCCTGGTTCACTTTTGGAAAGTTATAGTTTTCTAAGAATTCGTCCATTTCTTCCAGGTTGTCCATTTTATTGGCATATAGTTGCTGATAGTATTTTCTTTGATCTTTTATATTTCTGTGTGTCTGTTGTGATTTCTCCATTTTCATTTCTAATTTTGTTGATTTGATTCTTCTCCCTTTTTTTCTTGATGGGTTTGGCTAATGGTTTGACTATTTTATTTGTCCTATCAAAGAATGAGCTTTTAGCTTTGTTGATTTTGGAAATGGTGTCCTTTGTTTCTTTTGCATTTATTCCTGCCCTAATTTTTAATATTTCTTTCCTTCTACTAACCCTGGGGTGCTTCATTTCTTCTTTTTTCTAGTTGCTTTAGGTGTAGAGTTAGATTATTTACTTGATTTATCTTATGTTTCTTAAGGTAAGCTTGTGTTGCTCTGAACCTTCCCCTTAGCACTGCTTTCACTGAATTCCATAGGTTTTGGGTTGTTGTGTTTTCATTTTCATTCGTTTCTATGCATATTTTGATTTCTTTTTTTTTATTTATTTTGTGATTTGTTGATTATTCAGAAGTGTGTTGTTTAGCCCCCGTGTGTTTGTATTTTTAATAGTTTTTTTTTTCCTGTAGTTGACATCTAATTTCACCCCATTGCGATAAGAAAAAATACTTGAGGTGATTTCAACAGTTTTGAATTTACCAAGGTTAGATTTATGGCCCAGGATGTGATCTATCCTGGAGAAGATTCTGTGAGCACTTGAGAAAAAAGTGAAATTCATTGTTTTATGGTGAAATGTCCTATAGATAACAATTAGGTCTAAGTTTTCCATTGTATCATTTAATATTTGTGTTTCCTTGCTAATTTTCTGTTTAGTTGATCTATCCATAGGTGTGAGTGGTGTATAAAATTCTCCCAATATTATTGTGTTACTGTTAATTTCCCCTTTCATAGTCGTTAGCATTTGCCTTACATATTGTGGTGCTCCTATTTTGGGTGCATATATATTTATAATTGTTATATCTTCTTCTTGAATTGATCCTGTGTTCATTATGTAGTGTCCTTGTCTCTTTCCACAGACTTTGTTTTAAAGTCTATTTTATCTGATATCAGTATTGCTACTCCTGCTTTCTTTTGGTCTCCATTTGTGTGAAATATCTTTTTCTAGCCCTTCACTTTCAGTCTGTATGTGTGCCTTGTTTTGAGGTGGGTCTGTTGTAGACAGCATATTTAGGGGTCTTATTTTTGTATCTATTCAGCCAGTCTTTGTCTTCTGGTTGGGGCATTCAACCCATTTACATTTAAGGTAATTATTGACAAGTGTGATCCCATTGCCATTTACTTTGTTGTTTGGGTTCGAGTTTATACACCCTTTCTATGTTTCCTGTCTAGAGAAGATCCTTTAGCATTTGTTGAAGAACTGGTTTGGTGGTGCTGAATTCTCTCAGCTTGCTTGTCTGTAAAGCTTTTGGTATCTCCTTCATATTTGAATGAGATCCTTGCTGGGTACAGTAATCTGGGCTGTAGGATTTTCTCTTTCATTGATTTAACTATGCCATGGCTTTCCCTTCTGGCCTGAAGAGTTTCTATTGAAAGATCAGCTATTATCCTTATGGGAATCCCCTTGTGTGTTATTTGTCACTTTTCCCTTGTTGCTTTTAATATTTGTTCTTTGTGTTTGATCTTTGTTAATTTGATTAATATGTTTCTTGGGTTGTTTTACCTTGGGTTTATCCTGTTTGGGACTCTCTGGGTTTCTTGGACTTGGGTGGCTATTTCCTTCCCCATTTGGGGAAGTTTTTAACTATTATCTTCTTAGGTATTTTCTCATGGCTTTTTTTTTTTTTTTTGTCTTCTTCTTCTGGGACTCCTGTGATTCAAATGTTGGGGCATTTAATGTTGTCCCATGGGTCTCTGAGGTTTTCCTCATTTCTTTTCATTCTTTTTTCTTTTTCCTCTCTGCTTCATTTATTTATACCATTCTAAGTTCCACCTCACTTATTCTCTCTTCTACCTCAGTTATTCTACTGCTGGTTCCCTCCAGCATGCTTTTGATCTCAGTTATTGTATTATTCATTATTGATTGACTCTATTATTTCTTCTAGGTCCTTGTTAAGCTTTTCTTGCATCTTCTCAATCCTTGTCTCCAGACTGTTTACCTGTAACTCCATTTTGTTTTGAAGATTTTGGATCATTTTCACTATCATTATTCTGAATTCTTTTTCAAGTAGACTCCCTATCTCCTCCTCTTTTGTTTGGTTTGGTGGGCTTTTATCATGATCCTTTACCTGCTGAATATTTCTCTGCCTTTTCATCTTGTTTAGGTTGCTGTGTTTGGGGTGGCCTTTCGGTATGCTGAAAGTTTGTGATTCCTCATTATTGTGGAGGTTCCCCCTCTATGGGTGGGGTTGGACGAGTGACTTGTCAAGGTTTCCTGATTAGGGAAGCTGGTGTCGCTGTTCTGGTGGACGGAGCTGGATCTTTTCTCTCTGGAGTGCAATGAAGTGTCCAGTAGTGAATTTTGAGGTGTCTATGGGTTTGGTGTGACTTTTGGCCACCTGTATTTTTGTGCTCAGGGTTATGTTCCTGCCCTGTTGGAGAATTTTCGTGGTGTGTCTTGCTCTTAAACTTGTCGGCTCTTGGGTGGTGCTTGGTTTCAGTGTAGGTATAGAGGCTTTTGGATGAGCTCTTGTTGATTAATGTTCCCTGGAGTCAGGAGTTTTCTGGTGTTCTCAAGTTTTGGTTTTAAGCCTCCTGCCTCTGGTTTTCAGTCTTATTCTTACTGTAGCCTCAAAACTTCTCCATCCATACAGCACAGATGATAAAACATGCAGGTTAATGGTGAACAGATTCACCACAGTCAGGGACACCCAGAGAGGTTCAAAGATTTACACAGAGAAGAGGGAGGAGGGAGATAGAGGTGACCAGGAGGAGAAGAGGGGGAATTAAAAAAAAGAGGAAAGAGCAATCTACCCAGTAATCAATTCCCTATTTGCTCTCCACTGTCTGGGACACTCATAGAGGTTCACGGAGTTCCATAGAGAAGAGAACAGGGAGGAAGGAGATAGAGGTGACCAGGAGGAGAGGAGGGGGATTCAAAGGAGAGAGAGCAATCTAGCCTGTGATCAGTTCCCTAAGTGTTCTCCACAGCCCAGAACACTCAAAGAGTTTCACAGAGTTAAGTAGAGAAGAGAAGGGGGAGGGAGGAGATAGAGGTGACCTGGGGGAGAAAAAGGAGAGTCAAAAGGGGAGAGAGCAATCAAGCCATCAATCACACTCCTAAGTAAAAATGGGTACTGAAGATTGGATTCTTAAAGGTACAAAACTGATAACAATTACCAAAAAGCAAAGATTAAAAATCTAGAGTAGAGGTTAGACTCTCAAAAATACAATATTTTTTTAAAAAATTGCAAAAGTTATGAAAAAAAAAATATATATGAAATTTGCTTTAAAAATAGGGTCTTTTTTGCAAGGTAATAGTAGGTTTTAAAAGTGAAAATTAAAGCAGTAATAAAAAACTTAAAATTTAAAAAAATTAAAATTGATAATAGTAAAATACATCTCAGAATTTCTCTGGAGTTGTTGAGGGCAGTGTGGGGTCAGTTCATTTTCAGATATTTCCTTATTCCAGCTTATACTTCTTCTCAAGGTCTATAGGTCCCTTCCAATTTAGCCAATGCTAACTACAGGATTTTAATCTGTTGTACCTGTCACTTCCAAAGCGGTTCCCTCTTCTTTTATTTTGGCTTCCTCTGTTTGCAAGTCTCTTCAGTATCTAACTTCTGCCCTGACACTAGGGGGCAAAGGTGGTCATTCATTTAGGCTCATTTGTTCAATTCTACTGCAGGGATGGAGGAACACTGCAAATAAATATCACTGGCATGTCTGGGGAGTGCTCACAGTGTCTGGGCCACACTGGTTTGCCCCCGTTCATGGCATGTGTGCTTTCCCAGTTAACAGTGCTCAGGCTCCAGGTTGCTCTGCAGGGGCACTGTCTAAAGCAGGCCCTGGGTTGCATGCACTTCCCAGGTCTAAGCCACTCAGATTCAGGTTCTTGGTACTCCACAAAAGCACAGACTCGGTTGGGCTGGCGTTTTGTGTCCTTCCCAGGTCTGAGCAGCTCAGGCGACCAGTTGTTTGGTGAGCACACACTCCTCAGGTGGGGCAGTGCATCTTATCACCTCATCTGTCCCAGCTGCTCGGTTTCCTGGGTGCACAGCAGGAGCACTGTCTCAGGTGTTCAGTGTGTCTCCTCCTGGGAGCTGATCTCTGGCTGCAGCTCTCCTGGTGGATGTCAACCGTCCAGGATCCCAGGAAGTCTTTGTTAGCAACTGGGAGCTTGCTCACAGTTTGGTAGAGGATGCCATCTCTGCGTCCGTGTTTGCCCCTTGCCTTCCGGTTCTGGCTGTCTCCTACCTGCCTCTGGTGGGGGATGGGCCAGTCCATAGCCGGCTAGCTCTCCTCTGGTATTCACTCAGTCCTTTGTTCTATGGCAGCCTGGCGGTGCCTTAGGTTAGAGCTTTTCACGGGAAAGTTCTTTTTCTCTCTCTCTCTTTTCCCTCCCTTTGGCTATTCCATGGTTTGAGTTGCTATCTCACATTAGCTCCCTCAGATTGCCCTCAGGGCATTCAGGCCCAGTCCTTACCCTAAGCAATGCAAGCCACACCTCCCTGTTCAGCCCCCGCTTGCTGTTGGAGGACGTGAGAATATGGGCTACTTCTCCACTGGGAGTTGAAGTTAGGCATGTAATCTGTGGGTTTCATTTATTTATTTTTCCTCCCAGTTATGTTGCACTCTGAGATTCCAAAACTCCCTGCAGACCTGCCTGTGAGAGGGTTTCCTGGTGTTTGGAAACTTCTCTTTTACAACTCCTTCCCTGGGTTGGGTCTCCATCCCTAACTCTTTTGTCTCTCTTTTTATCTTTTATATTTTGTCCTACCTCCTTTTGAAGACAATGGGCTGCCTTTCTGGGTGCCTGGTGTCCTCCACTAGTGTTCAGAGGTTGTTTTGTGGTATTTGCTCAGCATTCAAATGATCTTTCAATGAATTTGTGGGGAAGAAAGTGGTTTCCCCATCCTAGTCCTCTGCCATCTTAGGACCACTCCCCACTCTAGTATTCATGCCTGGAGAATCCTATGGACAAGGAGCCTGGCAGGCTACAGTCCATAGAGTCACAAAGAGTCAGACACGACTGGAGCAACTTACCCTGCATGCATGCACATTCAACGTTTTCTAGTGTTTTCATAAGAAGGGTAAGTGTCCTTCTATTCTGCCATCTTGTGAGACGTTCTCTCAACTCCTTTTTTTCCCCCACTACCTCTATATGAACTTTTTCTCGTGAAAAGGAAAAATGTAGAAGTTAATTATGTTCTTAGTGCCTATCATATAGGCATTTGTATAGTGTAGTGTTGTGTTAGTGGCTCAGTTGTGTCCAACTCTTTGTAGCTCCATTGACTGTAGCCTGCCCGGATCTTCTGTCAATGGAATTCTCCAGACAAGAATACTGGAGTGGGTTGCCATTGCCTTCTCCAGGGGATCTTCCCAATCTGGGGATCGAGCCCAGGTCTCCTGCATTTTAGGCAGATTCTTTACCATCTGAGCCACCAGGGAAGTCAGGCATTTGTATAATCTAGCTCAAAAATGACAGGTTACATGAAATCCAAAGGTTAGTTCTCTTTACACTACAGTCTGTTTCTTCCCCAAAACACTCAAGTTCCCTCAGTTTCCAGTTCTGCCCAAACTTCCTCAATCCTCATAACAAAATACTAATGCTTACATATTTAAGAAAGTTACGCCTACATTACCTTTCACAATATATTTAAAGTGGAAAAACAACTCCACAGGTAAAACACTTTAGAGACTCATTGTGAGATTAAATTTTCAGCTAGATTTAGTTGGGATATCCAATTGAGAATTTAGTTTATGTATTTTCTAGGAATCAGGCATACTTGGAGGTATAAGAGAAGTGGAGTGGCTACAGATCTATTACATGTAATTCCTGGGGCAAAATTCAAAGTAAAAGAAGAGGGACTCAAAGCACATAAAGACAGTACAGAAGAATGGATGGAGAGGTACAATTCTGAGTATATCCCCAGGGTTCTAATTCTGCATGGTCCCCTGGGAATCCATGGCACAGGTGATATATATGGAGAGTGCAATAAAAGAATAAAAAGGAAAAGGATTATTTCTTTAAGTCCTTTGGAGAGCTGAGCAGTGCTTCTCTGTACCCTCCTTAGGAGTATATCACACTAGTAGATGTTATGGTTACTTACTCTAGTGGGGTTTACTACTAAACCACAGAATGGACAAAATATTCATGAGCTTCAGTTGGTATGGGTGCCTGCTGTAGGCACTGGGTTAACCTTATGTATCACAGATGTGCATATAAACTACTTAGCACAATTTCTGACACAAAATATATGCTCAGAAAATGACTGCTTAACAACATGGTTATTACTAGTAGCAGCAACCATTGCTTTTATGAGCTGAATTGTGTGTGTCCCAAAATTCAACTCAGAATGTGATTTTATTTTCAGAAAGGTTTTTTAAAGGACTAATTAAGTTAAATGATGTCATTAGGTTGGAACTTAATCCAAAATGACCATTATCATTATATCTTATAAGAAGAGTATATTTAGACACAGATGTGTACAGAGGGAAAACATGTGAGGACACAGGAAGATGGCCATTTATAAGCCAAGGAGGGAAACCTAGAACAAATCCTTTGTCCATGGCCCTCAGAAGGAGCCAACCCTGATGACATCTTGATCTCAGACTTCTAGTCTCCAGAACTATGAAAAACAATATTTCTGTTATCTAAGCCACCCAGTCTGTAGCATTTTATCATCAGCATCACTAATACAGCAGACATTAGCAGCAATAGGATACGTTATGCTATCGAACTGGAGGAAACAAAGAAAATGGTGATAGCTGATATGACTAACTTGTAAGCATTCACTCACTCATACACATTCACTCAATAAATACTGCTTAGTCATTGTATGTGCCAGATATTATTCTAAGTACTAGAAGTACAAAGCTCAACAAAGCATAGTCCCTACCAGTGAGGAGCTGATAGACTTCTGTATGTGTGGTCATTTGGGAGTGAGAAAAAGAGGAGAAGAAAAAGAAGAAGAATGAGATGATAGAAAAGAAATAGGGCTTCATGTATGTAAATCAGTGATTACAATTTCATAATCAACACTGAAAAGCAGGATAAAGTTAGGCATGAGATTTTATGGATGTACAGAGTCAGGTCATCTAATTCAAAATGGTGGGCAGGAGTTAGCTAAGACATAAACTGAGAGGAAGGACATTGCTAATTAAGATACACTACTCCTTCTTCATAAACTCTTGCAATAGTCAAATGAAAAGTGTCATAAAAATTGTTTTATTGTTCTTCTGATGATATAACTTTCATCCTCCAGCTGGAATGGCCTAGGAAATTCAGGGATTTTACAGATGTGCAGCAAAGTTCAGTTTTGTATTCAAACTAAAAATTAAAAGCTACACACACAGGCATGCATATTTCCAAATGCTAACAAATCCCAGTTGCTGCTGCTGCTGCTGCTGCTGCTGCTGCTAAGTCTCTTCAGTCGTGTGCGACTTTGTGCAACCCCATAGATGACAGCCCACCAGGCTCCCCCGTCCCTAGGACTCTCCAGGCAAGAACACTGGAGTGGGTTGCCATTTCCTTCTCCAATGCATGAAAGTGAAAAGTGAAAGTGAAGTCGCTCAGTCATGTCCGACTCTTCACGACCCCATGGACTGCAGCCCACCAAGCTCCTCCATCCATGGGATTTTCCAGGCAAGAGTACTGGAGTGGGATGCCCTTGCCTTCTCCAACAAAGCCCAGTTAATGAAGTGTAATCTTTTTTTTTTTTTTTAATAATGACTATATTGAACATCAAGAAAAAGAGACTAAAAATAAATTTCAACTCATATTGCATTGATATAAAATTTTTTTACAGTGCTTTTACCAACCACTATGTAAGAACTCATTTATCCTTCTCTTGATTTCAGCATCTGACTTGTATCTAGTTCACCAATGCTCTAAATGATCTTTCATAAGTTTAGTAATGAGATTTGAAGTCACATAGAATAATACATATATTAATGTTTTCTAATATCTCATTTCATGTATAATTAGCACTCCTATGAACTATGAAATCAACTAATATCTCTGTATATCAGTTTTCTGTCTATAAGAAGGTTAATTTTTCCTCCTAGAAAAAATGGCAAAATTGATTTCAGCACAAAATAACTCTTCTAGTTTTATATTGTATTTGAATAATGAATAATGTAGGCCTATGAATTGAAAAAGATGATAATAACATCTCTGGACAGTTCGGAAGCTAAAGAAAGCAAATTTTTAAAATAAAAGCATGATTGTAAAAATTAAGGTGAAAATTAACTTAGGCTCACAAAGATAATGATGTTTATTATAACACAATCATATTCAGCCAAAATATTTATTTTAATTCATTTTCTATTACAAATTTAAAAAATCACATTTCTTTCTCTTCCAAGAAGGAATGTAATCATTTAATAATAGGTCTTCTTGAGGGGGAGGAGCCAAGATGGCGGAGGAATAGGACGGGGAGAACACTTTCTCCCACACAAATTCATCAAAAGAGCATTTAAACGTCGAGTAAATTCCACAAAACAACTTCTGAATGCCGGCAGAGGACATCAGGCACCCAGAAAAGCAACCCAACTCTTCGGAAGGAGGTAGGAAAAAATATTAAAGACAAAAAAAAAAGAGACAAAAGAGGGAGGGACGGAGCTCCATCCCGGGAAGGGAATCTTAAAAAGAGAGAAGTTTCCAAACACCAGGAAACCTCACTGCCGAACCTGTGCCGAGCTTTGGAAGCACAGAGGGCAACATAACAGGGAGAAAAAATAAATTAACAATTAAAACTCGCAGATTGAGAGCCCTACGGTAACTCCCCCAGCGGAGAAGCAGCACAGACGCCTGCATCCGCCATTAGCAAGCGGGGGCTGGGCAGGGAGGTGTGGCGCAGGCTGCATCGCTGAGAGTAAGAATCTGGCCTGAATACCCTGAGCGCTATCTGAGCGAAATAATTTGGGCTAGCAAACCAGACTGTGGGATATCTACCACGCGAAAAGCCAGTCTTAACCTAAGACCGCCAGGCCCGTGCACAGAACAAAGGACTGAACAGAGATAGCCGGCTGCAGACCTTCCCCCTCCGGTGACAGGCAGCCAGAGCTGGAAGGGGGCAATCGCAGCCCCAGAGAGACATTATCTATAAAACTGTAAGCAGGCTTCTTTGCTAACTAAAACTTCTTGGGGGTCTGGACGGTCAACATCTGCCTGAGAAGGTGTGCCGGTTTTACACCCAGATAACCGAGTGGCGGGGAGGCGTTAAGTCGCAGCATTGGTGCTCGCCAAACACCTCATCACCTGAGCTGCTGGGACCTGGGAAGAGCACAAAACGCAGGCCCAACTGAGTCTGCGCCTCTGAGGACTACCCGAGTGCCTGAACCTGAGCGGCTTGGACCTGGGAGGTACATGCAACCCAGGGGCGGCCTCGGATTGTTCCCAGCGGAACAACCTAGAGCCCGAGCAGTGTGGGCAGGGTGGCTACATGTGCCGTGAGCGGGGACAGACCCAGGGTGGCTGAGGCACTGCGAGCCCATGCCAGTGTTATTTGTTTGCAGCATTCCTCCCTCCCTCCCCACAGCGCGACTGAACAAGTAAGCCTAAAAAAAAAAAAAAAAAGTGTCCTCCACCTTCCCCTTTGTGTCAGGGCGGAAACCAGATACTGAAGAGACTAGCAAACAGAAGAAGATATAACAGAGGGAAACGCCTTGGAAGCTACAGGCAATAGACCAAAACCCTGTGGTTACTACAGACTACATAGGAAGGGGCCTATAGATCTTGAGAAATATAAGTCTGACCAAGGAACGAGCCAAAAATGAACTGAACCCACAACAACACCAAGAAAGTCCTAGATATATTTTTATTATTTTTACGATCATTCTTTCTTTCTTTTTTTTTTTAATTAAAAAAAATTTTTTAAGTCCTCTATTGTTCCTTTAATTTTCACTTTTATAACCTATTACTTTGCCAAAAAAAAGACCCTATTTTTTTCTTCTTCAGCAAACTTCATATATATATATTTTATAATTTTTTGACCTTTTTTTTTTTTTTCTTCTTTTCTTTAACATTGTATTTTTGAAATTCCAAACTCTACTCTAGATTTTTAATTTTCGCTTTTTGGTATTTGTTATCAATTTTCTACCTATAGTTTTTTTTTATATAATTTCTGTGACTTCTTTTTTTCTTCTTCTCTGTTTCTTTCTCTTCTTCTTCTATATAACATTGTATATCTGAATAATATCAATTTTGTACCTGTATTTTCTTTATAATTTTTGTGACATTTTTTGTTTTTGTTTGTCTGTTTTCTCTCTTTATTTTTCTTCTTCTTCTTCTTCTTTTTTTTTTAACATTGTATTTTTGAAATTCCAAACTCTACTCTAGATTTTTAATTTTTGCTTTTTGGTATTAGTTATCAATTTTGTACCTGTACTTTCTTTACAATTTTCGTGACCTTGTTTGTTTTTGTTTGTTCGTTTTTTCTCTCTTTCTTTTCCTTCTTCTTTTCTTTAACATCGTATTTTTGAAATTCCAAACTCTACTCTAGATTTTTAATTTTTGCTTTTATGTAATTGTTACCAATTTTGTACCTTAAAGAACCCAATCTTCAGGACCCATTTTTCACTAGGGAGCAAGAATACTGGCTTGACTGCTCTCTCTCCCTTTAGACTCTCCTTTTTCTCCACCAGGTCACCTATGTCTCCTCCCTAACCCCTCTACTCTACCCAACTCTGTGAATTTCTGTGTGTTCCAGACGGTGGAGAACACTTAGGGAACTGATTACTGGCTGGATCTGTCTCCCTCCTTTTCATTCCCCCCTTTTATCCTTCTGGCCACCTCTGTCACCTTCCTCCTCCTTCTCTTCTCTGTATAACTCCGTGAACATCTCTGAGTGGTCCAGTTGTGGAGTGCACATAAGGAAGTGACTACTGGCTAGCCCACTCTCTCCATTATTGATTCACCTCATCTCATTTGGGTCATCTCTAACTCCCTCCTCCCTCTTCTCTTCTCCATGTAACCCTGTGAACCTCCCTGAGTGACCCTCATCGTAGAGAAACTTTTCATCTTTAATGTAGATGTTTTATCAATGGTGCTGTATAGAAGGAGAAGTTTTGAAACTACTGTAAAAATAAGACCGATAACTGGAAGCAGGAGACTTAAGTCCAAACCCTGACTCCAGGGAACTCCTGACTCCAAGGAACATTAATTGACAAGAGCTCATCAAATGCCTCCATACAGACACTGAAACCAAGCACCACACAAGGGCCAATAAGTTCCAGGGCAAGACAAACCAAGCAAATTCTCCAGCAACAAAGGAACACAGCCCTGAGCTTCAAGATACAGGCTGCCCAAAGTCACCCCAAAACTATAGACATCTCATAACTCATTACTGGACATTTCATTGCACTCCAGAGAGAAGAAATACAGCTCCAACCACCAGAACACCGACACAAGCTTCCCTAACCAGGAAACCTTGACAAGCCACCTGTAACCCACACACAGCGAGGAAACACCACAATAAAGAGAACTCCACAAACTGCCAGAATACATAAAGGACACCCCAAACTCAGCAATTTAAACAAGATGAAGAGACAGAGGAATACCCAGCAGATAAAGGAAGAGGATAAATGCCCACCAAACCAAACAAAAGAGGAAGAGATAGGGAATCTACCTGATAAAGAATTCCAAATAATGATAGTGAAATTGATCCAAAATCTTGAAACTAAAATGGAATCACAGATAAATAGCCTGGAGACAAGGATTGAGAAGATGCAAGAAAGGTTTAACAAGGACCTAGAAGAAATAAAAAAGAGTCAATATATAATGAATAATGCAATAAATGAAATTAAAAACACTCAGGAGGCAACAAATAGTAGAATAACAGAGGCAGAAGATAGGATTAGTGAATTAGAAGATAGAATGGTAGAAATAAATGAATCAGAGAGGATAAAAGAAAAACGAATTAAAAGAAATGAGGACAATCTCAGAGACCTCCAGGACAATATTAAATGCTACAACATTCGAATAATAGAGGTTCCAGAAGAAGAAGACAAAAAGAAAGACCATGAGAAAATACTTGAGGAGATAATAGTGGAAAACTTCCCTAAACTGGGGAAGGAAATAATCACCCAAGTCCAAGAAACCCAGAGAGTCCCAAACAGGATAAACCAAAGGAGAAACACCCCAAGACACATATTAATCAAATTAACAAAGACCAAACACAAAGAACAAATATTAAAAGCAGCAAGGGAAAAACAACAAATAACACACAAGGGAATTCCCATAAGGATAACAGCTGATCTTTCAATAGAAACTCTTCAAGCCAGGAGGGAATGGCAAGACATACTTAAAATGATGAAAGAAAATAACGTACAGCCCAGACTATTGTACCCAGCAAGGATCTCATTCAAGTATGAAGGAGAAATCAAAAGCTTTTCAGACAAGCAAAAGCTGAGAGAATTCTGCACCACCAAACCAGCTCTCCAACAAATACTAAAGGATATTCTCTAGACAGGAAACACAAAAACGGTGTATAAACTCGAACCCAAAACAATAAAGTAAATGGCAACGGGATCATACTTATCAGTAATTACCTTAAACGTAAATGGGTTGAATGCCCCAACCAAAAGACAAAGACTGGTTGAATGGATACAAAAATAAGACCCCTACATATGTTGTCTACAGGAGACCCACCTCAAAACAGGGGACACATGCAGACTGAAAGTGAAGGGCTGGGAAAAGATTTTCCATGCAAATAGGGACCAAAAGAAAACAGGAGTAGCAATACTTATATCAGATAAAATAGACTTTAAAACAAAGGCTGTGAAAAGAGACAAAGAAGGTCACTACATAATGATCAAAGGATCAATCCAAGAAGAAGATATAACAATTATAAATATATATGCACCCAACATGGGAGCACCACAGTACGTAAGACAAATGCTAACAAGTATGAAAGGAGAAATTAACAATAACACAATAATAGTGGGAGACTTTAATACCCCACTTACACCTATGGATAGATCAACTAAACAGAAAATTAACAAGGAAACACAAACTTTAAACGATACAATAGACCAGTTAGACCTAATTGATATCTATAGGACATTTCATCCCAAAACAATGAATTTCACCTTTTTCTCAAGCGCACATGGAACCTTCTCCAGGATAGATCACATCCTGGGCCATAAAGCTAGCCTTGGTAAATTCAAAAAAATAGAAATCATCCCAAGCATTTTTTCTGACCACAATGCAGTAAGATTAGATCTCAATTACAGGAGAAAAACTATTAAAAAATCCAACATATGGAGGCTGAACAACATGCTGCTGAATAACCAACAAATCACAGAAGAAATCAAAAAAGAAATCAAAAATGAAATCAAAATTTGCATAGAAACGAATGAAAATGAAAACACATCAACCCAAAACCTGTGGGACACGGTAAAAGCAGTCCTAAGGGGAAAGTTCATAGCAAGGCAGGCACACCTCAAGAAACAAGAAAAAAGTCAAATAAATAACCTAACTCTACACCTAAAGCAACTAGAAAAGGAAGAAATGAAGAACCCCAGGGTTAGTAGAAGGAAAGAAATCTTAAAAATTAGAGCAGAAATAAATGCAAAAGAAACAAAAGAGACCATAGCAAAAATCAACAAAACCAAAAGCTGGTTCTTTGAAAGGATAAATAAAATTGACAAACCATTAGCCAGACTCATCAAGAAACAAAGGGAGAAAAATCAAATCAACAAAATTAGAAACGAAAATGGAGAGATCACAACAGACAACACAGAAATACAAAGGATCATAAGAGACTACTATCAACAATTATATGCCAATAAAATGGACAACGTGGAAGAAATGGACAAATTCTTAGAAAAGTACAACTTTCCAAAACTCGACCAGGAAGAAATAGAAAATCTTAACAGACCCATCACAAGCAAGGAAATTGAAACTGTAATCAAAAATCTTCCAGCAAACAAAAGCCCCTGTCCAGACGGCTTCACAGCTGAA
The DNA here is from genome assembly GCF_055505025.1 of Bos grunniens. Taxonomy (NCBI): domain Eukaryota; kingdom Metazoa; phylum Chordata; class Mammalia; order Artiodactyla; family Bovidae; genus Bos; species Bos grunniens. The sequence goes on along the minus strand of NC_141194.1, from coordinate 77,130,021 downwards.
TTCTACCAAAAATTTAGAGAAGAGCTAACACCTATCCTGCTCAAACTCTTCCAAAAAATTGCAGAGGAAGGTAAACTTCCAAACTCATTCTATGAGGCCACCATCACCCTAATACCAAAACCTGACAAAGATCCCACAAAAAAAGAAAACTACAGGCCAATATCACTGATGAACATAGATGCAAAAATCCTTAACAAAATTCTAGCAATCAGAATCCAACAACACATTAAAAAGATCATACACCATGACCAAGTGGGCTTTATCCCAGGGATGCAAGGATTCTTCAATATCCGCAAATCAATCAATGTAATACACCACATTAACAAATTGAAAAATAAAAACCATATGATTATCTCAATAGATGCAGAGAAAGCCTTTGACAAAATTCAACACTCATTTATGATAAAAACTCTCCAGAAAGCAGGAATAGAAGGAACATACCTCAACATAATAAAAGCTATATATGACAAACCCACAGCAAACATTATCCTCAATGGTGAAAAATTGGAAGCATTTCCTCTAAAGTCAGGAACAAGACAAGGGTGCCCACTTACACCATTACTATTCAACATAGTTTTGGAAGTTCTGGCCACAGCAATCAGAGCAGAAAAAGAAATAAAAGGAATCCAAATTGGAAAAGAAGAAGTAAAACTCTCACTATTTGCAGATGACATGATCCTCTACATAGAAAACCCTAAAGATTCCACCAGAAAATTACTAGAAATAATCAATGACTATAGTAAAGTTGCAGGATATAAAATCAACACACAGAAATCCCTTGCATTCCTATACACTAATAATGAGAAACCAGAAAGAGAAATTAAGGAAACAATTCCATTCACCATTGCAACGGAAAGAATAAAATACTTAGGAATATATCTACCTAAAGAAACTAAAGACCTATATATAGAAAACTATAATACACTGGTGAAAGATATCAAAGAGGACACTAATAGATGGAGAAATATACCATGTTCATGGATTGGAAGAATCAATATAGTGAAAATGAGTATACTACCCAAAGCAATTTATAGATTCAACGCAATCCCTATCAAGCTACCAACAGTATTCTTCACAGAGCTAGAACAAATAATTTCACAATTTATATGGAAATACAAAAAACCTCGAATAGCCAAAGCGATCTTGAGAAAGAAGAATGGAACTGGAGGAATCAACCTACCTGACTTCAGGCTCTACTACAAAGCCACAGTTATCAAGACAGTATGGTACTGGCACAAAGACAGAAATATAGATCAATGGAACAAAATAGAAAGCCCAGAGATAAATCCACACACATATGGACACATTATCTTTGACAAAGGAGGCAAGAATATACAATGGATTAAAGACAATCTCTTTAACAAGTGGTGCTGGGAAATCTGGTCAACCACTTGTAAAAGAATGAAACTAGACCACTTTCTAACACCATACACAAAAATAAACTCAAAATGGATTAAAGATCTCAACGTAAGACCAGAAACTATAAAACTCCTAGAGGAGAACATAGGCAAAACACCCTCTGACATACATCACAGCAGGATTCTCTATGACCCACCTCCCAGAATATTGGAAATAAAAGCAAAAATAAACAAATGGGACCTAATTAACCTTAAGAGCTTCTGCACATCAAAGGAAACTATTAGCAAGGTGAAAAGACAGCCTTCAGAATGGGAGAAAATAATTGCAAATGAAGCAACTGACAAACAACTAATCTCAAAAATATACAAGCAACTCCTCCAGCTCAACTCCAGAAAAATAAATGACCCAATCAAAAAATGGGCCAAAGAACTAAATAGACATTTCTCCAAAAAAGACATACAGATGGCTAACAAACACATGAAAAGATGCTCAACATCACTCATTATCAGAGAAATGCAAATCAAAACCACTATGAGGTACCATTTCACACCAGTCAGAATGGCTGCCATCCAAAAGTCTACAAATAATAAATGCTGGAGAGGGTGTGGAGAAAAGGGAACCTTCTTACACTCTTGGTGGGAATGCAAACTAGTACAGCCACTATGGAGAACAGTGTGGAGATTCCTTAAAGAACTGGAAATAGAACTGCCTTATGATCCAGCAACCCCACTGCTGGGCATACACACTGAGGAAACCAGAAGGGAAAGAGACACGTGTACCCCAATGTTCATCGCAGCACTGTTTATAATAGCCAGGACATGGAAGCAACCTAGATGTCCATCAGCAGATGAATGGATAAGCAAGCTGTGGTACATATACACAATGGAGTATTACTCAGCCATTAAAAAGAATACATTTGAATCAGTTCTAATGAGGTGGATGAAACTGGAGCCTATTATACAGAGTGAAGTAAGCCAGAAGGAAAAACATAAATACAGTATACTAACGCATATATATGGAATTTAGAAAGATGGTAACAATAACCTGGTGTACGAGATAGCAAAAGAGACACCGATGTATAGAACAGTCTTATGGACTCTGTGGGAGAGGGAGAGGGTGGGAAGATTTGGGAGAATGACATTGAATCATGTAGAATATCATGTAAGAAACGAGTTGCCAGTCCAGGTTCGATGCGCGATACTGGATGCTTGGGGCTGGTGCACTGGGACGACCCAGAGGGATGGTGTGGGGAGGGAGGAGGGAGGAGGGTTCAGCATGGGGAACACATGTATGCCTGTGGCGGATTCATTTTGATATTTGGCAAAACTAATAAAATTATGTAAAGTTTAAAAATAAAATAAAATTTAAAAGAAAAAAAGAAAAGAAAAAATGGATATAACATATAAAGAAATGAGTAATTGGGAATAAATAATGGAAAAAGCAAAAAAAAAATAATAATAATAGGTCTTCTTGCCAGTCTCCTTCTAATAACCTGCTTCAGAATGAAGAACTGAAAAATCATTCTTTTAGCGTCAAAGTTTTCACTGGATGCTTTGACTTCTATGGAAGGCAGAATACTGGCAGCATGGCATGCTGGCTTTGGAACTGCTGGAGTTAGGCTTATGGTATATTTGAACATATATTTTTGTTATAGCTTGGCAAGTTTTTCTTCTTACTTAAGTTCCCAACCTACCATAATTCTTTGTCCTTTTTTGAGACAGATTCTATTTACCATGAAAGATAGAGTATGAAAACAGCCGAAATCTTGAAAAACAGCCTATTTTAGACAAAATCTCTGGCAATTTGGAACCCTTGTAGATTCTGTCCAAGAACCTAGAAACAAAACAAATGCTGGTCCCAGTCTGATTATGGAGCCCAGACTTGGTATCTGAGACAGAAAATCATGCAAATAAGAATTACAATAAAATGCTAAATAATGTTGGAGAAGGAAATGGCAACCCACTCCAGTATTCTTGCCTGGAGAATCTCAGGGACAGAGGAGCCTGGTGGGCTGCAGTCTATGGGGTTGCACAGAGTCAGACATGACTGAAGCAATTTAGCAGCAGCAGCAGCAGCTAAATTATGTGGGAGAGAAAAAAAGGCTAAGTTATGAGAACATCTCCATTACTTAGGTGATGTGAGGATAGACTTTGGGATATCTAAAGAAATGAGAACAAAATTCAAATCATAAAAGATAAAATTATTGAGAGAAAGTTTTGTGTTCTCTTAAAGAGTTAACTTTTAAAAGGCATGCTTCCAAACCATGAAATAAAAATCTTGTTTTCATAGCTAAAGGAAATATTGGGAGTGAATCCAGAATGATGAGTTTTGTCTTGTTGTTTGTTATGGAAAGCAGACACACAAATGCCTGGCATGAAAGAAAAACTTGTTTCTGTCATTATGTTCTGTTCTGTTTCTGTCATTCATACATCCTGTTCAGGAAGAGTGTATTCATATTAAAATATGACCCCTATCAGGCTGCCAAGTTTAGCAAAATCTAAGGTGAGTTGTCAAGGAAATGCTAAAAGCAGCTTTAACTTACACACCCAGTTTTGTAAGTCTTTCAAAAAACCTCAAGGAGAATACTTATAACACACTGGTAATTCCCTCCTCTTTCTGACTTCCTTTGTCTCAATTTATACACTATATAAATATATTGTTCCTGAAAGAACTGGAAACATTCTGCTTAACTTGTAACGTGTTTTTCAACTTTGTAGCTTGCATGTTGTGGATACTAAAGTTTCATATTTGTTTATATCCCTGTGAGTGTAAAGTAAGTGTCTTCAAAAAATCTGAGTTTGTAAGAATTCATTTCATATGATGTTTTTATGGCCTTTTGTTTATGGTTTCTTTTTTTAAGAGTTTAAGGTAAGACATTGCATATGACAGACATCAGTGATTTAGCTGATGTAAAGAACCACATTCGGAGAAGGCAAGGGCAACCCACTACAGTACTCTTGCCTGGAAAATCCCATGGATGGAGGAGCCTGGTAGGCTGTAGTCCATGGGGTCATGAAGAGTTGGACACTTACGGAGCGACTTCAATTTCATTTTTTACCTTCATGCATTGGAGAAGGAAATGGCAACCCATTCCAGTGTTCTTGCCTGGAGAATCTGAGGGACAGCAGAGCATGGTGGGCTGCCATCTGCGGGGTCACACAGAGTCAGACACGACTGAAGCGACTCAGCAGCAAAGAACCACATTAAACTCTCTTAATTTTGTGATGAACTGTATGGTAAAGTTCAAAAGAGTTTAGTCAGTTTCAAAATTTGGGGGATTATGAAGGATTTTATGTTTTGGTTGTGTATAATTTTATGTTTCAGGGTTATAGGAGGGTTATATTTTCTTTTAAATTCCCTAATTTTCCCATTTCTTAAAAAGCACAGACAATGTAAGCTTCAAATTGGAGTTTAGCTAGCTCTACAGTGACACAGAGCTTTTAGTATACCCAAAATAATTGTATGCAATTTTGATAAATGTGAGTTGACTCTTGAGAGTGGGTTCAACACTTGTGATGAGAGTTTTGGTGTACCTTCTGTGATGGGTTGGAGAATACATATAGCAGCAGTCACAGACTCATGTGTTTACAAGCACCTGGCAGGAATATAAATGAATGAAGCACTCTGGTACAAGAATAATTGTCTTGAAATAGAAATCAATCATGGTCTTCCATTATCCTACTTTTCATGACATATAGCTAAGCTGTTTGGTTTATTTTCCTTTCAATTACTGTAGGAAAAACAACAATGCAAGCAAAACAAGAAATAACAATTAAAAATTGGATTCAAAATATGTCAATGTGCAAGATTTGTCCATGTGTTGTCATTAGTTTGTGACTTCTGGTTTATAGCAAAATATAAAAATTGTTAGGCTACCCAGTTTCTGTGATGTCAGGCACACAGCACCATGTGTGAAGTACTCTTGCCAAGAAATTGATCTTGAACCTAATTAAATCTCTAGAATTAGCTCTCATTTACAGAAACATAAAGGACAGAGGAGCAAGTAAAATGACACCACAAGGAAGGAGACAGACAAATCTGGAATGTGGACTATTCCATATGAACAACCATGGGGTCGCAAAGCATCAGACATGACTGAGCAACTAACAGTTTCACTTTCAATGGCAGTGAATATGAAGGTGGAGACCAAACAGGCATATCAGTCAAATGCAATTGTGGATCTTATTTGAATTCTAAATTGAATATGAATGCTTAAACAAGCAGGAACATTTGTTTATGGATTATATATTAAATAATACTAAAAATACTGTTATTTTTTAAGGCATGATAATGGGTCTTCTTCAGCGATCATTGCAAAGAAATAGAGGAAAACAACAGAATGGGAAAAACTAGAGATCTCTTCAAGAAAATTAGAGATACCAAGGGAACATTTCATGCAAAGATGGGCTCGATAAAGGACAGAAATGGTATGGACCTAACAGAAGCAGAAGATATTAAGAAGAGGTGGCAAGAATACACAGAAAAACTACAAAAATGATCTTCAAGACCAAGATAATCACGATGGAGTGATCACTCACCTAGAGCCAGACATCCTGGAATGTGAAGTCAAGTGGGCCTTAGAAAGCATCACTACGAACAAAGCTAGTGGAGGTGATGGAATTCCAATGGAGCTATTTCAAATCCTGAAAGATGATGCTGTGAACGTGCTGCACTCAATATGCCAGTAAATTTCGAAAACTCAGCAGTGCCACAGGACTGGAAAAAGTCAGTTTTCATTCCAATCCCAAAGAAAGGCAATGCCAAAGAGTGCACAATTGCACTCATCTCACATGCTAGTAAAGTAATGCTCAAAATTCTCCAAGCCAGGCTTGAGCAATATGTGAACCGTGACCTTTCAGATGTTCAAGCTGGTTTTAGAAAAGGCAGAGGAACCAGAGATCAATTGCCAACATACACTGGATCATCGAAAAAGCAAGAGAGTTCTAGAAAAACATCTATTTCTGCTTTATTGACTATGCCAAAGCCTTTGACTGCGTGGATCCCAATAAACTGTGGAAAATTCTGAAAGAGATGGGAATACCAGACCACCTGACCTGCCTCTTGAGAAACTTATACACAGGTCAGGAAGCAACAGTTAGAACTGGACATGGAACAACAGACTGGTTCCAAATAGGAAAATAAGTACATCAAGGCTGTATATTGTCACCCTGCTTATTTAACTTCTATGCAGAGTACATCATGAGAAACACTGGGCTGGAAGAAGCACAAGCTGGAATCAAGATTGCCAGAAGAAATATCAGTAACCTCAGAAATGCAGATGACACCACCCTTATGACAGAAAGTAAAGAGGAACTATAAAGCCTCTTGATGAAAGTGCAAGAGGAGAGTGAAAAAAGTTGGCTTAAAACTCAACATTCAGAAAACAAAGATCGTGGCATCTGGTCCCATCACTTCCTGGGAAATAGATGGGGAAACAGTGGAAAGTATCAGACTTTATCTTTTTGGGCTCCAAAATCACTGCAGATGGTGACTGCAGCCATGAAATTAAAAGACATTTACTCCTTGGAAGGAAAGTTATGACCAACCTGGACAGCATATTCAAAAGCAGAGACATTACTTTGCCAACAAAGGTCCGTCTAGTCAAAACTATGGGTTTTTCCAGTAGTCATGTATATATGTGAGAGTTGGACTGTGAAGAAGGCTGAGTGCCAAAGAATTGATGCTTTTGAACTGTGGTGTTGGAGAAGACTCTTGAGAGTCCCTTGGACTGCAATGAGATCCAACCAGTCCATTCTAAAGGAGATCAGTCCTGGGTGTTACTGGGAAGGACTGATGCTAAAGGTGAAACTCCAGTACTTTGGCTACCTCATGTGAAGAGTTGACTCATTGGAAAAGACTCTGATGCTGGGAGGGATTGGGGGCAGGAGGAGAAGGGGACTACAGAGGATCAGATTGTTGGATGGCATTACCGACTCGATGGACATGAGTTTGGGTAAACTCCAGAAGTTGGTTACGGACAGGAAGGCCTGGCATGCTGCAATTCATGGGGTCGCAAAGAGTCCGACACGACTGAGCGACTGAACTGAATGGAATGACATTGTAGTTATATAAGATAGTATCTATAATTTTTAGATATATATATATATATATATATATATATATAGAATTACATAGAGGTAAAATAATGCCATCAAGTATTTGCCTTAAGTACTTAAGAAAAATGAGAAAAAGTAGAAAAGAGACAGAAAAAACAAGTGAAGTAAATCTTGATAGTGACCAAGTCTGGTGATAGGTATAAGGAGATCCATTGTACTACTACTTTCTATTTTTTTTGTTTGAAATTTTCATTAAAAAAATTAAAACTGCATAGAGTTCAGCTTCCAGGTATGATAGACTAAAATCCTATGTGACAACTCTCCACCCCTACCCCACTGCATAAAATAACTATAAAACCTGTGCATAAAACAAAAAGAAAATAACTGAACATATTGGAGAGTGAACAGAAGTGTCTACTAGGTTGACAGGCCAAGTTCATTTGAGAGAAGGAAGACAAATATATCCCTATCTTCAGTTTTTAGCCTGAGGCTAACTGCAGTCCACATCTGGCTGGGATTAATGTAGAAAAACAGCAATAACAACAACAACGAAGCACACAATCTGACTCTGGTCTGTGAAATAAGAACATTGAATTCAGAAAACTCTGGATGCTGATGAGAATGGAGGAATTCTGCAAAGGAAAGACCCCAAGAGTAGATTCCCCCAAACTCTGTCCATCCACATTTCTGACTCACCTCTGAATTAGGCATGTATAAAACAGATTAAAAGCATCTCAACTAAAGACCATGTAATGCTAGACAAGAGATTGTAAGCTGATAACTCATGGGTAATTCCTGAACATTGACACATCTAAATCCAGTCTCAACTGAGTTAGAAGTTCAACCCAGGCTCACCTACAAAAAAAAAAGTCACCTTCTTAAAGAATACAATACTCATCATGGGAAAATAAGGGAATCCAAAATCTCCACAACTTAAATTCAAAGTATCTAGGATATATTAGAAAATTATGAAGCATATGAAGAACCAAGAAAATGGAACATATCAGAAAGAGGAAAAACAAATCAATTGGATCTGACTGCAAGATGAATCAGTTGTTGGATTAATATACAACAATTTTAAAGTGGCTATAATAATCATCCTCAAAGAAGTAAACAAAATATGTTTGAATAAATAAAAATTTCATCAGGGAAGGAGAAACAATAAATGAGAAGTAAATGGAAATCTTACAACTGAGAAAAATACACTTTCTGAAATTAAAAGTTCAGAGTAGTCTGAACAGCCAAATGGAAATGACAGAGGAATGAGTAAGTGAATTTGAAGATTGATTAAAATTATCTAATGTGAAGTACATTAGATTTTCTTGGGCTCTAAAATCACTCCAGATGGTGACCTCAGCCATGAAATTAAAAGATGCTTATTCCTTGGAATAAAAGCCATGACAAAGCTAGACAGCATATTACAAAGCAGAGACATTATTGCACCAACAAAAGCCTGTATAGTCAAAGCTGTGGTTTTTCCTGTAGACATGTATGGATGTGAGAGTTGGACCATAAAGAAGGCTGAGTGCCAAAGAATTGATGCATTTGAATTGTGGTATTGGAGACTATTGAGAGTCCTTTGGACTGCAAGGAGATCAAACCAGTCAGTCCTAAAGGCAATCAACCCTGAATATTAATTGGAAGGACTGATTCTGATGCTGAAGCTGAAGCTCCAATACTTTGGCCACCTGATGCAAAGAGCTGACTCATTAGAAAAAGACCATGATCTGGGAAAGATTGAAGGCAGGAGGAGAAGGGAACAACAGAGGATGAAATTGATGAATGGCATCACTGACTCTATGGACACAAGGTTGAGCAAGCTCCAGGAGATGATGAAGGATAGGGAAGCCTGGCGTGCTGCAGTCCATAGGGTCACAAAAAGTCAGACACAACTGAGCAACTGAACAACATAGAGCAAAAAGATGGAAAAATAATAGGCAAGAGTCAGGGAACCATTAGGTGATATCAAGTGATTTGACATGTTTGAAAATGCAATACCAGCAGATGAGGAGAAACAGAATGGGGTAGAAAAAATTTTGAAGAGATAATAGCTTAAATTTTCCCAAACTTGATGAAAGTCAGAAATATGAAGATTCAGTGAACATCATGGAAAATAAACAAAACGATTCTCATGCCAAGGAACATCAAAGACAAGGCAAAGTACTGAAAGACAAAGATAGCCAATCTTGAAAGCAGCAAGAGTAAGACAATATTAGCAGTGGTAGTGGGGAACAATAGCTCAATTAACACCTGACTTCATAAGAAAAGAACGAGGCTAGAAAAGAATGCAGAAAATAATTTAATGGTGAAACAAAGAAAATTGTTAACCCATTACTTTATATTCAACAAAAATATTCCTCTAAAATGAAGTGGAAATATAGACATTTTCAGAAAAACAAAGATAATTCCATCACTGTTGTATATGCATGACAAAACATGCTAAAGAAAATAATACCAAATGGAAACTTAGACCATTAGAAAAAAATAAAGAGCATTAGAATGGCAAATATCTAGGTGAATGAAAATGTGACTTTGTTTTTGCCCTTTTGTTCTTAATTGCTTTACAAATCACTTAACTGAAGAAAAATAGTATTGTTTTTTGGTCATTAGAATGTATATAAATATAGTATATATAACAACTATAGCAGAAAGGATATTATTAACTATAAAAGAACTATAGAATTTAAGGATTAAAAAATCACAAAGAAATAAAATGCAAATAATTATAGCTAAATATTCATCAAAAAATAGAATTCTAAAAAAAAAATCAATTTGATAAAAGGCAAGAAAGGAGGGGGAAAAAAAAGACGGAGGATGTAAGTTGAAAACAAATGCAATTGGTAGAATCACGTATGTGTCAATAATTACATTAAAAACTACTGAACTAAATATGTCTAGTAAAGGTAGAAATTACTGAAAATGGTAAAAAGAAAACAAGACTCAGCTATATGTTGTCTAAAAGAGATATCAGTTCAGTTCAGTTGCTCAGTCATGTCCGACTCCTTGCGAACCCATGGACTGCAGCATGCCAAGCCTTCCTGTCCATCACCAACTCCCAGAGCTTGCTCAAACTCATGTCCATCAAGTTGATGATGCCAACAATCTCATCCTCCGTCGTCCCCTTCTCCTCCTGCCTTCAATCTTTCCCAGCATCAGGGTCTTTTCCAATGAGTCAGTTCTTCCCATTAGATGGCCAAAGTATTGGAGTTTCAGCATCAGTCCATCCAATGAATATTCAGGACTGATTTCCTTTAGGATGGACTGGTTGGATCTCCTTGCAGTCCAAGGGACTCGCAAGAGACTTCTCCAACACCACAGTTCAAAAGCATTAATTCTTTGGTGCTCGTCCTTCTTTATGGTCCAACTCTCACATCCATACATGACTACTGGAAAAACCATAGCCTTGACTAGACAGACCTTTGTTGGCAAAGTAATGTCTCTGCTTTTGAATATGCTATCTAGGTTGGTCAACTTTCCTTCCAAAAGCAAGCATCTTTTAATTTCATGGCTGCAGTCACCATCTGCAGTGATTTTGGAGCCCAAGAAAATAAAGTCTGTCACTCTTTCCATTGTTTCCCCATCTATTTCCCATGAAGTGGTGGGACCGATGCCATGATCTTAGCTCTTTGAATGTTGAGTTTTAAGTCAGCTTTTTCACTCTCCTCTTTTCATTTTCATCAAGAGGCTCTTCAGTCTTCTTCGCTTTCTGGCATAAGGGTGGTATCTTCTGCACATCTGAGGTTATTGACATTTCTGCTGGAAATCTAGATTCTGGTTTGTGCTACATCCAGCCCAGCATTTCTCATGATGTACTCTGCATATAAGTTAAATAAGCAGGGTGACAATATACAGCTTTGACATACTCCTTTCCCAATTTGGAGCCAATACATTGTTTCATGTCAGGTTCTAACTGTTGTTTCTTGAGCTGCATACAGATTTTTCTGGAGGCAGGTAAGGTGGTCTGGTATCCCCATCTCTTGAAGAATTTTCCACAGTTTATTGTGATCCACACAGTCAAAGGATTTGGCATAGTACATAAAGCAGAAATAGATGTTTTTCTGGAAATCTCTTGCTTTTTCAATGATCCAGCAGATGTTGGCAATTTGATCTCTGGTTCCTCTGCCTTTTCTAAAACCAGCTTGAACATCTGGAAGTTCACGGTTCACATACTATTGAAGCCTGGCTTGGAGAATTTTGAGCATTACTTTGCTAGCACATGAGATGAGTGCAATTGTGCAGTAGTTTGAACCACTTTTGGCATTGCCTTTCTTTGCAATTGGAATTAAAAATGACCTTTTCCAGTCCTGTGGCCACTGCTGAGTTTTCCAAATTTGTTGGCATATTGAGGGTAACACTTTCACAGCATCATCTTTTAGGATTTGAAATAGCTCAACTGGAATTCCATCACCTCCACTAGCTTTATTCATAGTGATGCTTCCTAAGTCCCACTTGACTTCGCATTCTAGGATGTCTGGATCTAGGTGAGTGATCACACCATCGTGGTTATCTGGGTAATGAAGATCTTTTTTGTGTAGTTCTTCTGTGTATTCTTTCTGCCTCTTCTTAATATCTTCTGCTTCTGTTAGGTCCATACAATCTCTGTTCTTTATTGTGTCCATCTTTTCATGAAATGTTCCCTTTGTATTTCTAATATTCTTGAAGACAGCTCTAGTCTTTCCCATTCTATTGTTTTCCTCTATTTCTTTGCACTGATCACTGAGGAAGGCTTTCTTATCTCTCCTTGCTATTCTTTAGAACTCTGCATTCAAATGGGTATATCTTTCCTTTTCTCCTTTGCTTTTAGCCTCTCTTCTTTTCTCAGCTATTTCTAAGTCCTCCTCAGACAATTATTTTGCCTTTTTACATTTCTTTGTCTTGGGTATGGTATTGATCACTGCCATCTGTACAATGTCACAAACCTCCGTCCATACTTCTGTAGGGAAAATAGATATACCTTCAGTTAAAAATCATGGGCTGAAAGCAAAAGGATGTATACACCTTGCAAATATTAAACTCAAAGCATATTGACTTAAAAGAGCAAACATCTATTTTCCCGTTTCTGTGGGTTGACAGTACTTTCTGTGGGGCTCTCATAAGGTTGAAATCAAGCTTTGGTTGTGGCTGCAGCCATCTCAAAGTTTCCCTGAGAGGTGGATGTTTGTCTAAATTCACTCCTGTGACTGCTGACAGGCCTCAGAAGATCTTTAACAAGTGGTGCTGGGAAATCTGGTCAACCACTTGTAAAAGAATGAAACTAGAACACTTTCTAACACCATACACAAAAATAAACTCAATATGGATTAAAGATCTAAATGTAAGACCAGAAACTATAAAACTCCTAGAGGAGAACATAGGCAAAACACTCTCCGACATACATCACAGCAGGATCCTCTATGACCCACCTCCCAGAATATTGGAAATAAAAGCAAAAATAAACAAATGGGACCTAATTAACCTTAAAAGCTTCTGCACATCAAAGGAAACTATTAGCAAGGTGAAAAGTCAGCCTTCAGAATGGGAGAAAATAATAGCAAATGAAGCAACCGACAAACAACTAATCTCAAAAATATACAAGCAACTCCTACAGCTCAACTCCAGAAAAATAAACGACCCAATCAAAAAATGGGCCAAAGAACTAAATAGACATTTCTCCAAAAAAGACATACAGATGGCTAACAAACACATGAAAAGATGCTCAACATCACTCATTATCAGAGAAATGCAAATCAAAACCACTATGAGGTACCATTTCACACCAGTCAGAATGGCTGCGATCCAAAAGTCTACAAATAATAAATGTTGGAGAGGGTGTGGAGAAAAGGGAACCCTTTTACACTGTTGGTGGGAATGCAAACTAGTACAGCCACTATGGAGAACAGTGTGGAGATTCCTTAAAAAACTGGAAATAGAACTGCCTTATGATCCAGCAACCCCACTGCTGGGCATACACACTGAGGAAACCAGAAGGGAAAGAGACACGTGTACCCCAATGTTCATCGCAGCACTGTTTATAATAGCCAAGACATGGAAGCAACCTAGATGTCCATCAGCAGATGAATGGATAAGCAAGCTGTGGTACATATACACAATGGAGTATTACTCAGCCATTAAAAAGAATACATTTGAATCAGTTCTAATGAGGTGGATGAAACTGGAGCCTATTATACAGAGTGAAGTAAGCCAGAAGGAAAAACATAAATACAGTATACTAACGCATATATATGGAATTTAGAAAGATGGTAACAATAACCCGGTGTACGAGACAGCAAAAGAGACACTGATGTATAGAACAGTCTTATGGACTCTGTTGCAGAGGGAGAGGGTGGGAAGATTTGGGAGAATGGCAATGAAACATGTAAAATATCTTGTAGGAAACGAGTTGCCAGTCCAGGTTCGATGCATGATGCTGGATGCTTGGGGCTGGTGCACTGGGACGGCCCAGAGGGATGGTATGGGGAGGGAGGAGGGAGGAGGGTTCGGGATGGGGAACACATGTATACCTGTGGCGGATTCATTTTGATATTTGGCAAAACTAATACAATTATGTAAAGTTTAAAAATAAAATAAAATTAGAGGAAAAAAAAAATAAACTTCACTCATGTGGCTATTGTCAGGAGATAGGTCCTCACTGGCCTTCAAAATTCATGTAAGAAATCATGCCCTTTCTTTATAACACATCTCCTCTATTGATCCTGCAATGTAAACTTGATGTTTCTATGGTGTCTGCATTTATAGCCCATGTCCAATCCCTGGGTCAGGAAGATCTCATGGAGAATGAAATGGCAACCCACTCCAGTATTCCTGACTGGGAAATTCCATGGACAGAGGAGCCAGGCAGGCTACAGTCCATGGGGTCAGAAAGAGTTGGACACGATTTAGCAACTAAACCACAAAATCACCAGTATATTTGATGATATGGCCTCAGGAAAAGCACAATGGCATGTGCAAAACCATCTAGATAGAATACCAGTGTGGAATGAAATATTATAAACTGCACCTAGCTAACCATTCTACAGTCAGTTCATGAAATTTAGAATTTGGGTAGTGACATCTTAACTATCTTAGCATATATTTCAAAGTATACCAAAGGAGTGGATCCTCTTGTCTCTGTATAATTGTGCCCTGAAAGAGAGCTAAGGGGGTCTAGCAATAGAAAAGAAAAGAGTGACTTCTCATCACAAAAGCAATAAAGGAACCACCCAAGTCTCAGTTGCTTAGGGAAAATGAAAATCTCTTGAGCAAATTCTCACATACTAGTAATGATTTCTCTATAGCAGAGTTTTTCAACCTGTGCTTATTGACAATTGGAGTTGGGTAATTCTTGGTTGGTGGAGAAGAGGCAGAGACTGTCCTGTGAATTTTAGGAGGTTTAGCATCCATGGCCTCTACCCACATGAGTGAAGTTTAAAGTGAATCTTCTGAGGCCTGTCAGCAGTCACAGGAGTGAATCTAGACAAACATCCACTTCTCGGGGAAGCTTTGAGATTGCTGCAGCCACAACCAAAGCTTGATTTCAACCTCGTGAGAGCCCCACAGAAAGTATTGTTAACCCACAGAAACTGGGAAACAGATGCTAGTAGCTACTCTCCTACCTTCACCAACGCCTGCAATTGTGAGAACAAAAAGTGTTTGTAAACATTGCCAAGTGTTCTCTGGGGAGCAAAACCACCTCCCACTGAGAACCAGTTCCCCAGACAGCACTTTTCAGCTGAAGCATATCCGTTACTGCGTACTGAATTCAGTTTAGTGGACACCAAACCAGCATTTTTTAATGAAATTGAATTGAATAGAAAATAACAGACCACATAGTCTGTAGTACATCATGTGTGTACTGTGATGCTATGTAGAAGTCTTTTTCCTCAGCCTCAATTTCTTTCTGCAAAAACACAAATATGCTTATATGCCTATAATATGATGGACATGAAATGCTCCTTTTTAATATTCAGAAAAAAAGTAGTATGCTTGGTTTGAAAACTCTAAAGGAATTGTAGAAACTCTTAAACTTTAGATAAAGAACCCAGATTGAGAGAGTTTCCTGGTGGTCCAGTGGCTAAGAATCCACATTCCAATGCAGGGGATTTGGATTTAATCCCTGGTCCAGGAACTAAGATCCCACAAACCATGGGGCAACTAAGCCAGTGCTCGAAATTAGAGAAGCCTCCACACAACTAAAGAAAGCCCACATGAGGCAACAAATACCCAGCATAGCCAGAGAAGGAAAAAAAAAAAAAAAAAAACGATTGGTTTTCTTTCATATCAGAATTAAAAGATTCCTCCAGACTCCTGTCAATACGCTTTTCTTTCTCCTGTTTACTGGTCCTTTCTCTCCCTGATGATGCTCTTTAAATTTTCTACATATGTAGTTTCAATAGAATCTTACTCTGGGTTGTGACCCCCCAAAAGCTTGAAAGCACCTGAACCCGAGCACAACTGAGAGCCCTCAACTAGAATGGCTGCTCTGAGGTTATAGAATTTATTTTAGCTGATCTAAGAGTCTATGATCCTGAACCATTGTCCAAACTTGACCCAGCCCCACTATACTCTTCAGAAATATGCTCACGCCTTCCTGTCTTTACCCTTCTTCTCCTACAGTTTTACCTGAACTATTTATCAATATTGCCCATCTTTCAAGGTCTCTCCAATACTCTATGATGTAATACCTGATATTCCAGTACAAAATAATCCCTTTATTATACCTTTGTCCATATTGCAGATGCCCTCTTTTTATTTTTGAAATGACAAAACAAATTACGAAACTGGTCTTAATAGAGCATTAAGATCATTCTGAATTTAAATGCTGGAATCTGAACATAGATGTTAAGGCAACAAGAACCAAACTGATAAAACAGGTTTTCATTATTTTGGTGCACTAGAGTAAAAAAAAAAGAAAAAAGAACCCTTCACTAGCTTTTAGGAAATGGTAGATAATCAGGTCAATTTAGTTGTTAGTTGAGACATTGTTGGTCTGTTAAAAAGATAGCCTTAGTATAGATTCCTTACTACTTGATCTTTGATGGGTTAGATAATGTGACTTTATGAGCATATATCTTTTGCTTTCGCATTTCAGACAGTCAATAAAGTTTTGATTTGTGTAACTTCTGAGCAATGTAGATGCCCTCTTAAACGATGTAATTAGGAACCATATTTTTGAGGTTACTATTTAAAAAATTAATGAAAAATGTGACATATCTAAAACATTTTATGGAAATGTAAATAATATAAAGGGCTTCCCTGGTGGCTCAGTTCAGCTCAGTTCAGTGGCTCAGTCGTGTCCGACTCTTTACGACCCTACGAATCACAGTACGCCAGGCCTCCCTGTCCATCACCAACTCCCGGAGTTCACTCAGACTCACATCCATCGAGTCAGTGATGCCATCCAGCCATCTCATCCTCTGTCGTCCCCTTCTCCTCCTGCCCCCAATCCCTCCTAGTATCAGAGTCTTTTCCAATGAGTCAACTCTTCACATGAGGTGGCCAAAGTACTGGAGTTTCAGCTTTAGCATCATTCCTTCCAAAGAAATCCCAGGGCTGATCTCCTTCAGAATGGACTGGTTGAATCTCCTTGCAGTCCAAGGGACTCTCAAGTGTCTTCTCCAACACCACAGTTCAAAATCATCAATTCCTCAGCGTTCAGCTTTCTTCACAGTCCAACTCTCACATCCATACATGACCACTGGAAAAACCATAGCCTTGACTAGACGGACCTTTGTTGGCAAAGTAATGTCTCTGCTTTTGAATATGCTGTCTAGGTTGGTCATAACTTTTCTTCCAAGGAGTAAGTGTCTTTCAATTTCATGGCTGCTGTCACCATCTTCAGTGATTTTTGAGCCCAGAAAAATAAAGTCTGACACTGTTTCCACTGTTTCCCCATCTATTTCCCATGAAGTGATAGGACCAGATGCCATGATCTTCATTTTCTGAATGTTGAGCTTTAAGCCAACTTTTTCACTCTCTTCTTTCCCTTTCATCAAGAGGCTTTTTAGTTCCTCTTCACTTTCTGCCATAAGGGTGGTGTCATCTGCATATCTGAGGTTACTGATATTTCTCCTGACAATCTTGATTCCAGCTTGTGCTTCTTCCAGCCCAGTGTTTCTCATGATGTACTCTGCATAGAAGTTAAATAAGCAGGGTGACAATATACAGCCTTGACGTACTCCTTTCCTATTTGGAACCAGTCTGTTGTTCCAGTCCAGTTCTAACTGTTGCTTCCTGACCTGCGTATAGGTTTCTCAAGAGGCAGGTCAGGTGGTCTGGTATTCCCATCTCTTTAACAATTTTCCACAGATTTTTGGGATCCACGCAGTCAAAGGCTTTGGCATAGTCAATAAAGCAGAAATAGATGTTTTTCTAGAACTCTCTTGCTTTTTCGATGATCCAGCAGATGTTGGCAGTTTGATCTCTGGTTCCTCTGCCTTTTCTAAATTCAGCTTGAACATCTGGAAGTTCACGGTTCACATATTGCTCAAGCCTGGCTTGGAGAATTTTGAGCATTACTTTATTAGTGTGTGAGGTGAGTGCAATTGTGTGGTAGTTTAAGCATTCTTTGGCATTGCCTTTCTTTGGGATTGGAATGAAAACTGACCTTTTCCAGTCCTGTGGCCACTGCTGAGTTTTCCAAATTTGCTGGCATATTGAGTGCAGC
Organism: Bos grunniens; assembly: GCF_055505025.1. Classification (NCBI taxonomy): domain Eukaryota; kingdom Metazoa; phylum Chordata; class Mammalia; order Artiodactyla; family Bovidae; genus Bos; species Bos grunniens. Next base: position 77,111,964 of record NC_141194.1, on the reverse strand, counting down.
ACTTTCACAGCATCATCTTTCAGGATTTGAAATAGCTCCACTGGAATTCCATCACTTCCACTAGCTTTGTTCGTAGTGATGCTTTCTAAGGCCCACTTGACTTCACATTCCAGGATGTCTGGCTCTAGGTGAGTGATCACTCCATCATGATTATCTTGGTCTTGAAAATCTTTTTTGTACAGTTCTTCTCTGTATTCTTGCCATCTCTTCTTAATATCTTCTGCTTCTGTTAGGTCCATACCATTTCTGTCCTTTATCAAGCCCATCGTGGCATGAAATGTTCCCTTGGTATCTCTAATTTTCTTGAAGAGATCTCGAGTCTTTCCCATTCTGTTGTTTTCCTCTATTTCTTTGCATTGATTGCTAAGGAAGCTTTTCTTATCTCTTCTTGCTATTCTTTGGAACTCTGCATTCAGATGCTTATATCTTTCCTTTTCTCCTTTGCTTTTCACTTCTCTTCTTTTCACAGCCATTAGTAAGGCCTCCCCAGACAGCCATTTTGTTTTTTTGCATTTCTTTTCCATGGGGATGGTCTTGATCCCTATCTCCTGTACAATGTCACGAACCTACGTTCATAGTTCATCAGGCACTCTATCTATCAGATCTAGTCCCTTAAATCTACTTCTCACTTCCACTGTATAATCATAAGGGATTTGATTTAGGTCATACCTGAATGGTCTAGTGGTTTTCCCTACTGTCTTCAATTTAAGTCTGAATTTGGCAATAAGGAGTTCATGATCTGAGCCACAGTGAGCTCCAAGTCTTGTTTTTGTTGACTGTATAGAGCTTCTCCATCTTTGGCTGCAAAGAATATAACCAGTCTGATTTCGGTGTTGACCCTCTGGTGATGTCCATGTGTAGAGTCTTCTCTTGTGTTGTTGGAAGAGGGTGTTTGCTATGACCAGTGCATTTTCTTGGCAAAACTCTATTAGTCTTTGCCCTGCTTTATTCTGTATTCCAAGGCCAAATTTGTAGGAAAAGTAGGAAGTCAAGGAACACCTGGAGTAACAGGCAAATTTGGCCCTGGTGGCTCAGACGGTAACAAATTCCCCTGCAATGTGGGAGACCTGGGTTCGATCCCTGCATTGGGAAGATCCCCTGCAGAAGAGAACGGCTACTCACTCCAGTGTTCTGGCCTAGAGAATTCCATGGACTGTATAGTCCATGAGGTCACAAAGTGTCAAACACAAGTGAGTAGTGTATATGCCTCTTAAATGGTAATTAGGAACCATACTTTTGAGGTTACTATTAAAAAATTAGTGAAAGACATGACATACCTACTAAAACATTTTGTGGAAATGTAAATAATATAAACATTCATTAATTTGACAGTCTTTTGTTGTAGAAGCCAAGGCTTTTTCTTTGAGCACACATCTGATTCAAGTTCTTTATAGTCAGTTACTATCTCAATTTATTTCTTTAAAATAAGACAAAAGCCTTAAAGATCTTTGTGTTAATAAATCTAAGTGCAGAGTTCTTCAGATTATTTTTTTCCCCACTCTGTGGCAGTTTTCCCCCAATTCAACAAGGTTCTTTTTTAAGCAACTAAACTTTATTCAGTCTGTCTGAAATATTGGACTTAGTTTTCATAAACTGGACCTTGCTACACAACCAGCATAGCTGAGGTATTCTAGCTGTGAGTATTCAGTGGGCCATGGGTATCAGTCAGTATGAGAGGTGTGTGATGAATGGCATGAGAACAAGTATTTGTAAGCAATTACCATCCTCATACTCTCTGGACTCTTACCACCCTATTAATGCCTCAAAGGAGAGGTATGGCTAGAGAAGGAGTAGGGTAAAGTGGTTGCTCACCCTTGAAATCTGTCTCCAAAGTATCACCTTACCAACATTTTTAAATGTAATAACTGTACATTGACCTAAAACTTGGTTGGGCCAGTGTTTCTCAAACTATCTGTTGTGAAGTAACTTTTTAGGAAATTTGCAAATCAATTACAGACTGATACCTTGTAAAATACAATTACCAGAAAAATGAAAGGCCTAAAATACAAACCTAATTATTATATTCAACATACATAAAATTACTGTTAATTCCTATAAATATTTCTTAATCTTTACCCTCAATTTCTGTACTTATCCTAGGACAGTGACAATCTGGGGACAGGTACTGGTCAAAGGACCTCACTTTGAGTAGCCTCAGAATATAATGTCAAGACTGTAGAGAAAGTAATGTTAATTATGCAATTGAAAAATATAAGTGAGACCATGAGATGGGAGTAAAATGGTATTACTTTTTCCATGTCCTCACTCATCTACCAACCAAAAAGTGCAGGTTCTTGCCCATTCTGATACCCCTGTTGGAGCCTGCCAAGTTTTAGCAGGCAAGAGAGTATAGATTGAGGTGTGCCTTGGATACACCTGAAGGCAACATTGATATTCATTTCAGCTCTTTCTTAAATTCCTACTATCCTGTTCTGCATTACCTACTCCAGAAATTCACCTATTATGCCTGACACACATTAAATAATTACTTCTTTAAAATGTCACTTTGTATAATAGAAACCAAGAGAACTGATAAAAGTAAGCCATGTTTAAAAAAACTTTCTTCTTGAAATTAACATGTATTGACCCTTTTGGCAAAAATGTAAATATTGTAAGCATCTTTAAGCCTCTTTCCTTCAACTCTTTTCTCACAGATGGTTTTAAAAAATGACACACAGAGAGTGAAGGTAATGAACTCTGTGTCCAGAAATGAGGAAACATTTACGTAAGAAGCAGTAAGTACCCACAGTGTTTCTAAATTTGAACACATTTGGTATTGGAGAGAGACAGTAATTACATCTACACTTTCAGTAAGTATATTGGATATGTAGTAAATGTCAAAAGATACAAATAAGTTTCATAATTACAATATTCCACTGGGTTTCAGAGCTTGTAAAGATAATGATTAGGAACTTTCTTCACTATTTTGAGTTTTTTGAACAGTTTTTGCTCTTTGTTGCTAACGTGCTTTCAGCAGTTACTGAACAATGAATTACTTAAGCTAAATCACTCACATTACAATTATTTCTTTTCTCATAGAATTGTGTAAGCTCCAAGAAGGTAAGGACTTTGTTTTTCTGACTCATTGCTGGATCCTCAGCATTTGTCACAGTTTTTGACACATGGCAAAAGTTCAATAAGTGCTTGTTGAATGAATAATACTGCACAATTTTAATGATATATCTATAATTGTATTTGGAATATAAATTCTTAAAAACAGTGTCTGTGGAGTTTTGGTGTCGATAGAATATCTAACCTTATCACATACCAGCAGGCAATATCACTTGTAGGCAGAGATGAGCTCTTAAATATGTGTGGTGTATATTTCCAAAGAAGGCTAATTTTGAGCCACACAGCTAATTCCTGAACTTGGAGCTGGGAAGAGATATGAACAGCTCCAGCATATCACTCCCAGGGAGATGTCAGTCCCCACTTACTCTATCCTATCAAAATTTAGATATTAAATCTACAGTTTAAAGGTTTCAATATCTCCTAAAACAATGCTTGACAAGCCTGGCATTTTGTTGTTGTTCAATTTCTAGGTCACATCTGACTCTTTGCGACCCCATGGACTGTAGCATGCTAGGCTTCCCTGTCCTTCACTATCTCAGATTGCTCAGATTCATGTCTGTTGAGTCAGTTATGCTATCTAACCATCTCATCATCTGACGCCCTCTTCTCCTCCTGTCCTCAATCTTTCCCAGCATCAGAGTCTTTTCCAATGAGTCGGCTCTTTGCATCAGGTGGCCAAAGTATTGGAGCTTTAGCATTAGTCGTTTCAATGAATATTCAGGGTTGATTTCCTTTAGCATTGACTGGTTTGATCTCCTTGCTATCCAAGGGACTCTCAAGAGTCTTCTCCAGCACCACCATCCCATGGACAGTATGAGAAGGTCTGGAATTTTACAAGAAGCTCTATTTCTACCAGAAGATGAAAGTCTGTAATTAGTGTTGTTGCTATAATCCAGTAGTTCTCTAAGTCCCAAGAGCAGCAGCATTATTATTACATGAGAGCTTGCTACAAAATTGCTAGGCAAATTCTCAGTCCCCACTCCAGACCTATCTATCTAATCAAGAACTTATGTAATGAGTGGCAGAATCTGTGTTTTAAATCTTCCAGGTGATTCTGATACTCAAGCTGGAGAACCTTTGCCTTAATCCAATATTCTGTAGTCCTGAGGCAGGCGCCACAAGCACCTGCATTTTCAGCCAGCTGCAACCTTTCTCTCCTACATCCACATGTAATTTCAATCAGTTTACCTTAGTGTCTACCCCTTTCAGTGAATCTTAATCCACTTCTCTGAAGGGACTACTAATGTCTTGACCTAAACTACAAATAGAACCTTTAAGAATTAGACAAAGATGCCAACTGAAATGGAACCAGTTACACATAACCAGGACTGTAATGTTAGTCTTCCTATACCAGTTGTAGCTCTTTTTTTCTAGTAGCTTTTAACCTAGACACCACAGATTTTATCTCTTTGCTCAAATATCTAGAAAAAGTGACAAACATGACAGTATTTTTTTTTTTTTTTGGTTTTGTACCTATCTTTCTATCCACACTGTTCACTGAACCCCAGGTACACAAGGCATGAACAGAGAAGAAAACTTGAGGAACTGTAGGAACTGCAGACATGTTTATTCTCCCAGGGCTGGTACAGCAGCCACACAGCAGATATGCTGTGTTCTCTCATGGTTGACCCAGAATACACAGCCATAATGCAGTCATGACACAGATTCAAGGGCTTTTCAGGTGGAGCTTATGTATGCTTACAGAACAAAAGTGGCCCTTGGCCAAATGGATGCATTGTGATCTGCATGTGCAGTGCTGTCAGTGATCTCAGCTGTTACATAATCATGTATTGACAAAACGTGGAGTTACAGCAAAAGGGTGTGGGGTGAGAGAGCCTGACCACTGCCATCTTGGTTAATTTGCTCTTTCCATATAGTGAAAGTGAAGTCACTCAGTCGTGTTTGACTCTTTGTGACCCTATGGACTGAAGCCCACCAGGCTCCTCTGTCCATGGGATTCTCCAGGCAAGAATACTGGAGTGGGTTGCCATTTCCTCCTCCAGAGGATCTTCCCAACCCAGGGATTGAACCTGGGTCTCTGGCAATCCAGGCAGACGCTTTACCCTCTGAGCCACCAGGGAAGCCTTTTCTCAAAAACCATATGAAATGGTGATTTTAGGCATGATTTTAGTTTTGAGAGTCTCTAAAACAAAATATAGGTTTACAAATTGTGCTCTAAGGCAGCTATAGAGAGATTAAAATATAATGAAGCTACACAGGTTCGATCCCTGGGTCGGGAAGACCCCCTGGAAGAGGGCATGGCAACCCACTTCAGTATTCTTATCTGGAAAATTCCATGAACAGAGGAGCCTGGCAGACTATGGTCCATAGGGTCACAAAGAGTCAGACACAACTGAAGTGACTTAGTATGCATGCACATTCTCCAATAATTACTTTCTTAGTTGTCATATTGTAGAGAAAGAGCAAATTAGCCAAGATGGCATTGTCAGGCTCTCTTGCCCCATGGCCTCTCACTCTTGTCCCATGTTTTGTAAATAATAATTATGTAAGAGCTGAGGTCACTTATAGCACTGCATATGCACATCATGGGGTACTTGCTTGGACACAGGCTACTTTTGTTATATAAGCTCCACCTGGAAAAGTCCTGGGGGTTGTGTGTGGTATGCCTGTATGAGCTTCACCATGAAGGCCCTGGTTGCTGTTGCATGGGGCTACACTTGGGCAGCGTCATGGTTATGTTATTATATGAGATTATGTTATATAAGATTATATTATGGCTCCTTCATGGCTTTTATGGTTGTTATGGCTGTTCCTACAGCTGCTGCATCAGCCAGGAGAGAGGCTGTGTTATGGCTGCCATGCCAGCCAGGAGAGAATAAATATGTCTGCTGCTCTTACAGCACCTCGAGTCTTCTTCCAGCCTCTTAACTCGTGCCTTGCCTACCCCGGGTTCAGTGGACAGTGTGAATAGTGTAAACAGCAAGACAATTGATATCACAAACAGGATCATCAAGATATATATTATTTAAGCATTAACTCCTAGGACTTCTCAGAAAAGGCACTTCCCAGAGGCTTCTTCCTCTATCCTGTCCAGGTCTACCACAGAAATATAGAATGTATACTAGCAGGATGTATGAATATAAATCACTAAAAAAAGTAAACCTTATATTTTAAATAGCCAGGAACTACAAACAATAATGTAAATTAGTAGAGACCTTGAATTCTGGGGCTTTCCAGGTGGCACTAGTGGTAAAGAACCCACCTGCCAAGGCAGGAGACAGTAAGAGACATGAGTTTGATCATTGGATTGGGAAGCTCCCCTGGAAGAGAGCATGGCAATCCATTCCAGTATTCTTGCCTGGAGAATCCTGTGGACAGAGGAGCCTGGAGGGTTACAGCCCCTAGGGTAGCAAAGAGTTGAACATGACTGAACTGACTTAGCATGCACACACACTTGAATTCTGTGATGTTAAAGAAATTAACAGGATCTAAAAGAAACTGAATTACATGTACATTTAGAATGTCATTTCCACACAAATTGTGAAATTATTTGTTCTAGCTCTGTGAAGAATACTGTTGGTAGCTTGATAGGGATTGCATTGAATCTATAAATTGCTTTGCGTAGTGTACTCATTTTCACTATATTGATTCTTCCAATCCATGAACATGGTATATTTCTCCATCTATTAGTGTCCTCTTTGATTTCTTTCACCAGTGTTTTATAGTTTTCTATATATAGGTCTTTAGTTTCTTTAGGTAGATATATTCCTAAGTATTTTATTCTTTCCGTTGCAATGGTGAATGGAATTGTTTCCTTAAATTCTCTTTCTGTTTTCTCATTATTAGTGTATAGGAATGCAAGGGATTTCTGTGTGTTGATTTTATATCCTGCAACTTTACTATAGTCATTGATTAGTTCTAGTAATTTTCTGGTGGAGTCTTTAGGGTTTTCTATGTAGAGGATCATGTCATCTGCAAATAGTGAGAGTTTTACTTCTTCTTTTCCAATTTGGATTCCTTTTATTTCTTTTTCTGCTCTGATTGCTGTGGCCAAAACTTCCAAAACTATGTTGAATAGTAATGGTGAAAGTGGGCACCCTTGTCTTGTTCCTGACTTTAGAGGAAATGCTTTCAATTTTTCAGTATTTTTCACAGAGCTAGAACAAATAATTTCACAATTTGTATGGAAATACAAAAAACCTCGAATAGCCAAAGCGATCTTGAGAAAGAAAAATGGAACTGGAGGAATCAACCTACCTGACTTCAGGCTCTACTACAAAGCCACAGTTATCAAGACAGTATGGTACTGGCACAAAGACAGAAATATAGATCAATGGAACAAAATAGAAAGCCCAGAGATAAATCCACACACATATGGACACCTTATCTTTGACAAAGGAGGCAAGAATATACAATGGATTAAAGACAATCTCTTTAACAAGTGGTGCTGGGAAAACTGGTCAACCACTTGTAAAAGAATGAAACTAGAACACTTTCTAACACCATATACAAAAATAAACTCAAAATGGATTAAAGATCTAAACATAAGATCAGAAACTATAAAACTCCTAGAGGAGAACATAGGCAAAACACTCTCTGACATACATCACAGCAGGATCCTCTATGACCCACCTCCAAGAATATTGGAAATAAAAGCAAAAATAAACAAATGGGACCTAATTAACCTTAAAAGCTTCTGCACATCAAAGGAAACTATCAGCAAGGTGAAAAGGCAGCCTTCAGAATGGGAGAAAATAATAGCAAATGAAGCAACTGACAAACAACTAATCTCAAAAATATACAAGCAACTCCTACAGCTCAACTCCAGAAAAATAAATGACCCAATCAAAAAATGGGCCAAAGAACTAAATAGACATTTCTCCAAAGAAGACATACAGATGGCTAACAAACACATGAAAAGATGCTCAACATCACTCATTATCAGAGAAATGCAAATCAAGACCACTATGAGGTACCATTTCACACCAGTCAGAATGGCTGCGATCCAAAAGTCTACAAATAATAAATGTTGGAGAGGGTGTGGAGAAAAGGGAACCCTCTTACACTGTTGGTGGGAATGCAAACTAGTACAGCCACTATGGAGAACAGTGTGGAGATTCCTTCAAAAACTGGAAATAGAACTGCCTTATGATCCAGCAATCCCACTGCTGGGCATACACACTGAGGAAACCAGAAGGGAAAGAGACACGTGTACCCCAATGTTCATTGCAGCACTGTTTATAATAGCCAGGACATGGAAGCAACCTAGATGTCCATCAGCAGATGAATGGATAAGCAAGCTGTGGTACATATACACAATGGAGTATTACTCAGCCATTAAAAAGAATACATTTGAATCAGTTCTAATGAGGTGGATGAAACTGGAGCCTATTATACAGAGTGAAGTAAGCCAGAAGGAAAAACACCAATACAGTATACTAACGCATATATATGGAATTTAGAAAGATGATAACAATAACCCTGTGTACGAGACAGCAAAAGTGACGCTGATGTGTGGAACAGTCTTATGGACTCTGTGGGAGAGGGAGAGGGTGGGAAGATTTGGGAGAATGGCATTGAAACATGTAAAATATCATGTATGAAACGAGATGCCAGTCCAGGTTCAATGCACGATACTGGATGCTTGGGGCTAGTGCACTGGGACGACCCAGAGGGATGGTATGGGGAAGGAGGAGGGAGGAGGGTTCAGGATGGGGAGCACATGTATACCTGTGATGGATTCATTTTGATATTTGCAAAACTAATACAATTATGTAAAGTTTAAAAATAAAATAAAATTTAAAAAAAATAAAATGTCAGTAAAAAATTTAAATGTAGCCCAGTGTATTTTCCTACTCATTGTTTTTTTTGTAGGAGATGTCTATTACTTTTGTCCCTGAGGGTATTCATTATTTGGTTATATCAATAACCTCACATATGCAGATAACACCACCCTTATGGCAGAAAGTGAAGAGGAACTAAAAAGCCTCTTGATGAAAGTGAACGTGGAGAGTGAAAAAGTTGGCTTAAAGCTCAACATTCAGAAAATGAAGATGATGGCATCCAGTCCCATCACTTCATGGGAAATAGATGGGTAAACAGTGGAAACAGTGTCAGACTTTATTTTGGGGGGTCTCCAAAATCACTGCAGATGGTGACAGCAGCCATGAAATTAAAAGACGCTTACTCCTTGGAAGGAAAGTTATATCTAACCTAGACAGCATATTCAAAAGCAGAGACATTATTTTGCCAACAAAGGTCCGTCTAGTCAAGGCTATGGTTTTTCCTGTGGTCATGTGTGGATGTGAGAGTTGGACTGTGAAGAAGGCTGAGTGCCAAAGAATTGATGCTTTTGAACTGTGGTATTGGAGAAGACCCTTAAGAGTCCCTTGGACTGCAATCCATTCTGAAGATCAGCCCTGGGATTTCTTTGGAAGGAATGATGCTAAAGCTGAAACTCCAGTACTTTGGCCACCTCATGCGAAGAGTTGACTCATTGGAAAAGACTCTGATGCTGGGAAGGATTGGGGGCAGGAGGAGAAGGGGACGACAGAGGATGAGATGGCTGGATGGCATCACTGACTCGATGGACTTGAGTCTGAGTGAAACCCGGGAGTTGGTGATGGACGGGGAGGCCTGGCGTGCTGTGATTCATGGGGTCGCAAAGAGTCGGACACGACTGAGCGACTGAACTGAACTGAACTGATATTCACTATGCGGTTTGTGACAAAATGTATCATAATTTCCTCATAACTCTCTCTCTTCTATTCAGTTTATGTGCTTAGGGTGGAACTGAGTCCATCCCAAGCTTTAAGGGAAACTACCTATGTCACTTGATCCTTGCCACGGAGAACATCATATTTCCACAATGATTGGGTCCGAGATGGGCACATGGCCAAGTTGGAGCTAATGAGATTTTAACTGAATTAATTAAAAGAAAAGCAAATTATCTTCCCTATCGGAAATGTGTTTATCTAAGAGGATCTTGCCACTAGTAAAGGAAAGCCTAAAGCCACTGGAGGGCCACCACACTCTAAGAAAGGAGTGACATACAGCAGAAGGTAAAGCTGAAAAATGGAGTCCACTGGAGTTCTAGTGACATGGTTTGGACCATACTCCTTGATATTCAGTTATACAAGTCAATAAATACTTTTAACTTGAGGCAATCTGAATTTGATTTTCTGTCTGATAGAAATGTATCATCATGAAGTCCGTGAGGAGTAGTTGTGAGTTTGTATCTACCCCATGCACCATAATGTTCTGAAGGAAGAGTCAAGAAAACTTCAAGGGCACTCAATAAAGTATGTAGAACAATTTAAAATGCCTCCACAGAACAAGCTGAACAAATAAGCTGACAGATTTAGGAACCAAAAGAAACTGGGAGCAGGTGAAAAACAACTCTTCAAGGAAAACTGTAGGGGAACCAGTGGATATCCTGTTCTTTTTCTTGAAGAATTCAGAAGCTACACTATTTGGGAAGTGTATTAAGAAGTTACAAATGATTAAGAAGTTCTATTGGTAAATAAAGGAGAAAGTTTCTGTGTATTTTTAAAACCTTATATGAGATATGGCTGATTCATGTTGATGTTTGGCAGAAACCAATGCAATAATGTAAAGCATTATCCTTAAATTAAAAATAAATAAATTTTATTTAAAAAACCTTATATGAGAAGCTTATATTTAATTTTTTGAAATGTTTTATACCTCAAAATTTCAAAAATAACAAATCAGAAAATGGATTAAATGTACATTTCCTCATGGGCTACTTTTTTCATTCAAATAGTAGATATCTCAACATAGTTATTTAATTTGTGGTACATATGCATGTGTATGTGTGTAGATTGAAGTAATAACTTTAAGGATCGCAAACTCAAGTATCTACACAGATAAGGCAGGTAATCTGAATGAAGGAAGTGGCTATCTGAGACAAAGAACCAGTGGAGATTGTGGTGAACTGGAAAACCAAATATGCTATTCAATTCAGTTGTCCTGTGGGAATATAGATCCAGTATTGCCATATCCTTTGAATTTTCAAGATAGCCTCAAAACCTGTATTTTCACAAGAAATAATCCAATTTTTTAATACTGGCAAATATTCTCTTATTGTCAACACTGTGCTTGCCAAACAAATTCCAGCATTCATTTATGTGACAAATATTTATTGAGCTCCTACTATTATATTCCAGACCTTATGCTAATCACCAAGGATAAAATAAATACACAAAACAGACAATATATCTGACCTCATGGAGCTTGCTGTCCTAAAATAACAGTGTAGGCAACACAATTTATAGTAATGCTTCTTAGGTCCTTGTTCACAAAAGTTGACAAAAACAGTTTCAATGGAACATGTATGGAAGTGTAATATTTTTCAGCATGTCATTTTTTCTTCCTCTTCTCTAGTAAGTAAATATTAAAATTACATCTGTACATTAATACTATATTGTTATGTAACAGAAATGATTATTATATTTTTCTAATTTTCCACTGCTTTTTAGGGTGTGTGAATAGTGGTAAATTTATGGACCTTTGTTTGTTGAGCTCCTGTGGGTGTGTATGTGAACTATTGTGAGCTAATATTTTGAGATATTTTATCTCCATTGCCTCTATTCCTTGTATCCATTATCCTTTCCCACTAATGGGGCAACAGAGATAGCTTTCAATATGCCCTGCCTTTGCTTGCAGGATGAGCCTGTCTTAAAACAAAAATGTCAGTTGCATTGCTAATTGGATTTTAAAAGTTATAACAAACATTATAATTTAAAAGGCAAATTATTTTGATTTGTAAGATCTAAGTATAGTTGGTAAATAAAAATGTTCCTGGAATTTAAAAATTTATATATAAAACCAAAGCTGAGAACATGGAGTTTGTATTATTATCAGCCACTAAACAAGACTTTTTTTATGCATTTGTTTTTTTGGACTGTGGAAAGCAGACCATGACACACCATTGTCCAGCTTCTCAAGGTGTAGTGTACTAAAAATTAAAAGTCTCCTAGGGATGTACCTTTACAGTAGATGAGCAACAGTGGTGGGAGGTGTTTAGGTAGATATACCTCAGGGCAGCCTGCATACATCATGCCTACCTCAACGTGGTGCCTGTAAAGCAACTATGTGCTCCAGAGCCCCAAGAAGAGATAAAGACAGTGCTGATGGAACCAGTTTTGAAGATAAAAGGAGAAAGAGGAAGTGATAATTTCAAATCCTACACTGACCACATTTACAACTAGAGGTGACCAAGTTACACTGCAATCACAAGTTCAAGTTTTCTGCCATTTGTGAAAATGGGATTTGTGAATTACAGTAAAATAGAAGTTCTATTGCTTCATATCTGACTTTTGAGACAGAAAATTTATATCTGCTGCATGAGTTTTGAAGAGCTGAGGTAAGCTTGAACAGTGCTGCTGAATAAAGGAACAAGATTTAAAGGTCCAGGGGAAAGATCTTAGATCAAAGTATATCCAAGTCAAAAAGACTGGACAGTAAGGAGAAAGATGGCAAGTAAAAAGGAAGGAGAGAATGGAAGAATCACTGCTCCCTCCCTGCTCAGCACACACACACACACACACACACACATTGATGATGCAACTAGAGAAACTTAAGAGGATTTTCATCATTAAATTCTATGCAACATACAGTGTGTTCCTGTGTACCCACAGATTTTCAGTAAAACTGAAAACAAAAGAGCAAAGACAAATAACGATATGTTCAATATGATTGGAATACTTGTGAAAGTCAGTGAAGGAGTCAAGTTTTGTGTCAAGGTTTGTGCGAGGCCAGATTATAGTCACATTTTACAAATGGGGTATGTAGCCCAATAAAAGAGTTTGAAAAGTTAGTTATGTATGAGAGAGTTCAATATAGGAATTATGTCTCAAATGTCTTTGTATCTCTCCAAACTTCAGCTATTCAATCTGTAAAATGAAGATGAAAATATCTAACTTGTAAAGTTGCCCAAAGGATTAGAGATAATGTATTTAAAATACTTAACAGAGCGTCTGGCACAGCAGCCCCATAATAAATGACGGCAAGTATTATTATTAGCTCATTGCACGAAGCTTTTTTAATATATGTATTTTGGCCATGCCACATGGCACGCGGAATCTTAGCTTCCTGATCAGAGGTTGAAACCATTATTTATTAATTTTTATTATAGCTAGTTTCTTCCCTTGATGCAATCAATATATGAATTCTTACGTTGTCCATTAAACATTTATGCTGATTAGGACATTGACAAATATAGTTTGAAATGAGTTCCTTTACAATATATGGGCTATTGGTAGTGTTTTAAATGGAAGAGTAATGTGTAATTTTGAACAATGTATATTGAGCTTTAAAACTAAATGTAATATGGGACTTCCCTGGCAGTCCAGTGGTTAAAAACTGTGCCTCCACTGCAGGGGGCATGGTTTCAATCTCTGGTCAGATTGATCCCACACACTGTCCTAATCAGCATAAATGTTTAATGGACAATGTAAGAATTCATATATTGATTGCATCACGGGAAGAAACTGGCTATTTTACCTAACAATTATAGAAACATCCAGAATACATATTTTATTATCTTAAAAAATCTTTATGTGAAAAAATAAGTTCTGACAGGTTTATTTAGCTACAGTATGACAGACCTCTTCCTAGTTCTTCAAACATATCTTTACTTTAATGCTTCAAACTCATTAAGGATTTCTACCAGTCCCCATAGCAGAAGAATTCCTTCCTTTGCATGTACATGACATTCTGTTTATTCCTTTATAATGGCACTTATCATCTAATGTCTGGTATTATAAGCCATTTCTTGTCTATTTTCTCAAAGAAGGATCTGTCTACTTCTTATTCACCTTTTATATATACTGCTGATATGTTATACCTAGTAGGTCTACTCAATATATCTTTTAATTTTAACATTTTTCAATTCTTTCTAATTTACACACTCAAATAAATGATGTAAATATACTTTTTAAAAAATTTATTTATTATTTGATTGAAGGATAATTGTGATTTTGTTGTTTTATGTCAAACCTAAACATGAATCAGCCATAGGTATACATCTTCTTAAGTAAACTGTTGTCAAGATTTTAAAATAACCTTTTCATTATCATAAATGTGAGGATATTAATTTGAAGGTCTGCACTTAGCTCCCAAACAATTAGGGAAATGCAAATAAAAACCATAATGAGATGCTATTTCATTTTTACTAGCATGGCTACCATTAAAAAGTCAGATAATGAGAAGTGTTAGCAAAGATTTGGAGAATCAGAACCCTGATATAATGCATGTGGGAAAGGAAAATGGTGCAGTCACTTTGGAAAACAGTCTTCACAGGCGTGATTCAATAATCCCACTACTAGCTATACACCTAAAAGAAACAAAAACAAATGTCCATTCAAAAACTTGTACACGTTAGCTCAGTGGTAAAGAATCCACCTGCTAATGCAGGAGACATGCATTCAATCCCTGATCCAGGAAGATTCCATATGATACAAAGCAACTAAGCCCCTGCACCACAACTATTGAGCCTGCTCTAGAGCCCAGGAACTGCAACTACTGAGCCCTCACACCACAGCTACTAAAGGCTGTGCACCTAGAGCCGGTGCTCCACAAGAGAGGCCGCTGCAATGTGAAGCCCGCACACCACAGTGAAGACCCAGCACAGCCAAAAATAAATATAAATAAAATAAAACTTGTACACAAATGTTTATGGTTCAGTTCAGTCACTCAGTCCTGATTGACTTTTTGTGATCCCATGAACTGCAGCACACCAGGCCTCCCTGTCCATCACCAACTCCTGGAGTTCACCCAAACCCATGTCCATTGAGTTGGTGATACCATCCAACCATCTCATCCTCCGTCGTCCCCTTTTCCTCCTGCCTTCAATCTTTCCCAGCATCAGGGTCTTTTCCAATGAGTCAGCTCTGCGCATCAGGTGGCCAAAGTATTGGAGTTTCAGCTTCAACATGAGTCCTTCCAAGGAACACCCAGGACTGATCTCCTTTAAGATGGACTGGTTGGACCTCCTTGCAGTCCAAGGGACTCTCAAGAGTCTTCTCCAACACCACAGTTCAAAAGCATCAATTCTTTGGTGCTCAGCTTTCTTTATAGTCCAACTCTCACATCCATACATGACCACGGGAAAAACCATAGCCTTGACTAGACAGACCTTTGTTGACAAAGTAGTCTCTGCTTTTTAATATGCTGTCTAGGTTGGTCATAATTTTCCTTCCAAGGAGTAAGTGTCTTTTAATTTCATGGCTGCAATCACCATCTGCAGTGATTTTTGAGCCCCCCAAAATGAAGTCAGCTACTATTTTCACTTTTTCCCAATCTATTTGCCATGAAGTGATGGGACCAGATGCCATGATCTTAGTTTTCTGAATGTTGAGCTTTAAGCCAACTTTTTCACTCTCCACTTTCACTTTCATCAAGAGGCTCTTTAGTTCTAGCATTACTCATAATAGCCAAAAGGTAGAAACAATCCAAATGTCCATCAACTGATGAGTGAACAAACTGTGGTGTATTTGTACAATGGAATATTATTCAGCAATAAAAAAGAATGCATGTTTTCAAGCAAGAGTAAACCTTGAAAACATGTATTATGAAAGAAGCCAGACACAAAAGACCACTTATTGTATTATTCTATTCATGTAAAATGTCCAGAACAGGAACATTTATAGAAATAGTAGGTTAGTGGGTTAGTGGCTGCCAGGAGCTGAGAAGTGGAGGAAGGTATCAAAAGGGAAAAGAGGGTGATAGTTAAAGAGTATGGACTTTTGAGGGAGTGATTCAGTCAGTTCAGTCGCTCAGTTGTGTCCGACTCTTTGCAACCCCATGAATTGCAGCACACCAGGCCTCCCTGTCCATCACCAACTCCCGGAGTTCACCTAGACTCACATCCATCAAGTCAGTGATGCCATCCATCCATCTCATCCTCTGTCACCCCCTTCTCCTCCTGCCCCCAATCCCTCCCAGCATCAGAGTCTTTTCCAATGAGTCAACTCTTCGCATGTGGTGGCCAAAGTACTGGAGTTTCAGCTTTAGCATCATTCCTTCCAAAGAAATCCCAAGGCTGATCTCCTTTAGAATGGACTGGTTGGATTTCCTTGCAGTCCAAGGGACTCTCAAGAGTCTTCTCCAACACCACAGTTCAAAAGAATCAATTCTTCGGTGCTCAGCTTTCTTCACAGTCCAACTCTCACATCCATATATGACCACTGGAAAAACCATAGCCTTGACCAGATGAACCTTTGTTGGCAAAGTAATGTCTCTGCTTTTCAATATGCTATCTAGGTTGGTCATAAGTTCCTCCTAGAACTGGGCAACGTGGTAGCCTTGATAAAATATTCTTTGGTTTCATTGCCATTCTCCAATCATCTAGGGTCGAGTTTGGCTTACTGCTTCTCCTCACATCCACTCCACAACATATTGACTGGTATGTCATTGTTACTAATAAGTCTCCTAAATTCATTCTCATTCCATTCTCACTGTCATTGCCCTCGTTTCATTACTCATTTTCCTTTGTCAATTGTTGCAATAGTTTCCTAAGTAATCTATCTCCTATTTTCCACTATATCCTTCATACCATAAGCAGAATTTTCTTCTAAGGATATAATTATACCTTTCCTTGTACGAAAAGCTCACAGTGCTTCCAGTTTGCTGTAAAGTCCACAATTCTTACCCTGTAATCCAAAGTCTATCATGACCTCAGTATGCTGCTGCTGGAAAATCCATGGATGGAGGAGCCTGGTAGGGTGCAGTCCATGAGGTCGCTAAGAATTGGACCTCAGTATAACCTACTTTTAAAACCTCATTTTTAACCAATTCTTCCCTGTGTTCCATACTACAACCAAATAGGTCTATTCTCTTCCTCAAACCTCATGGATTTTGCTGCCACCATATTTCAGATCATGTTCTCTCTTCTTTCTAATGTCTTTTTAATTCATTTCCATCTATTTAAATTATATTCATTCCTTAAGGCCTACCTTACTGTTACCATCTCCTGTGTGTCTTCTCCCATCCTTCTTGGTAGAATGAATAGATCTTTATTAGGCAGGCTTATATTATTTTGTTGTTCTTGTTCAGTTGCTAAGTTGTGTCTGGCTCTTTGCAACCCCATAAACTGCATGACACCAATTTCCCATGTCCTTCACTATCTCCCAAAGTTTGTTCAAACTCATGTCCATTGAGTTGGTTATGCCATCCAACCTTCTTATCCTCTATCATCCCCTTCTCCTCTTGCCCTCAATCTTTTCCAGAATCAGGGTCTTTTTCAATGCATTGGCTCTTCGCATCAGGTGGCCAAAGTGCTAGAGCTTCAGTTTCAGCATCAGTCCTTCCAATGAAACATGTATATCTGTGGCTGAGTTCCTTTGCTGTTCACCTGAAACTATTACAACCTTGTTAGTTGGCTATACTCTCATACAAAAGTAGGAACACATGTATACCTGTGGCGGATTCATGTTGATCTATGGCAAAACCAATACAATATTGTAAAGTTAAAAAATAAAATTTAAAAATAAATAAATAAAAATAAAAAATAAAAAAACAAAAAAAAGTAAACAAAAAAATATATTTTTGTAGAAGCTGTTTGATGGTTTCTTTAGATAAAAAGACTCACAACAGAAAATACAAGAAGTAAGTGAATGTGTGAAATTGAGGATAAATAAGAAAGGATAATTTTGATAGCATTTATAAACTAAAGTATTTCTTTTTGCAAAGAAATTATAGCAAATCCAAAGTTAGGGTCATTTTATATTCATGTTTGCACATATTTTCACAACTGTATTATGTATTATTGTGGTCACAACATTTCCCACATTAGTCATACTTCAACTGCCTTGACAACATTTCTTATTCTAAGACTAGGTCCTAATGGAGCCAGGCAGTTTGTAAAGAAAAAGATGAAGACAAATTTACAATTTTAGTTTCAAAGATTAATGCCTTTTTTGGCAATATTAAACTAATATTTATTAGATTATATGAAAAATTTTGTCAACACTGCACTTTGGCAAGTCAAGTCCTGCTACTTCTATGAAATTTGCACTGCTCTGTCATTTTATTAAAATAAATGTGTACCTCTTAGATAATAAAGATATAACTATTTCATTTCACTAACAAATACTTTTTTTCACATAAGTTTATGTAATATAAACATTTTAGAGTTCTATTAGGAGAAATAACACATGACATATAGTACTTTTAATCTCTCCCAACTTCATTACTATTTAACATCTATGGCAAAGGTCAAACCAACTTTTTAGTAGGTCTAAATGTCCAGAAACAGACAGACATAAATATATGGAGCAAAGCATCCATGTTTGTGCAGGAAATGTGCCTTGAGGGCAGGATTTCTAGCTGAGAAAATCTGACAGATTGTAAATCCTAACCTCATGTCACTCTTAGATAAGGGCATCTTTGCCAATGATGCAAGCTCTGATATAATTACAAATCATTCATTTCCAGGCATTTATAAAAGACATCTCCGAGCCAACTTGGAACACATGAAATGTCTCAAAATAGAACGAAGATAAAAGCTTTATTTATATTTCCATTAATTGTTCTCAAAACATATAAACAAAAGATTTTCCAACTGAATATTCATTAATATTACTCATTAATTTTATTTAAGAATTGTTCCATGTATTGCAATGAGTACTGCAGTGGACTCAAAGATGATTATAAAAATACATAAGCTGTGTTCTCTAGGTACTTTTAATCTGATTGGTAGGATAGGAAAAATCAGAACTAACTATAACTTAAGACTGAAATTAATTGCCCTCAAAAATAGTCTAAAGCAGAATTGGGTTTGCACTAGACATATTTTTCATCCAATAACATTTGGGGTACTACCTCATACCAATCTATGGTTCTGATGATTCTGTTCATTATTGTGTCACCTTGTCCCCACCTCAGTCCTCTTCCCCCAGGGTGACCATGTGACACTAGCTGGTCAACCTGACTAGCCTGACCTGTGCCATAGGCCTATATATGGGGGCATGATAAAGTCAGGTGTCTGAAATATTTTCCCTTCCTCTCTTCAGATCTATTATCTACCTTTTTCTATCCTACTCTAAACCCCAGAAGGCTGACCTTTATCAAATATATTAATGGACTTCTTTGTCCTCTATTTTCTTGTTGGGTTTAGACAATGAGGAGCTTTAATAAATTAATACAAGGGAGGAAAATGAGGCCATCCAAGGTATTTGTTCCTGTATTTTTTTCCTTTGCAAGGTTGCTGTGCAATTGGCTACATCCCTCTACTGAAGTCACAGCACATGCCAGGTGACCTTTGTATAGTTCCCCTCTCTGGGCTCAGTTAACTCTGCCCATCCCTTATCTCTTCTGGTCCAGAGAGGATAACAGCTTTTCTCAGTTGTAATTGCTGCAGAATTCTTTGCAGATTTCCCCAAACTCTGGCAACAAATTGTACAGGTTGAGTGTGTCCTCAATTCCTGCTGGGACCCTGGTAAATAGGAACAGTCAGAGTCTTCTTTTATATATGGAGGTAGAGAAGAGAGAGAGAGAGAGAAACAGCTTATGACATTGTTTGAGCCTCAGGATCCAGTCATGGTTAAATCATCTCTATCCCTTGGATATCCCACTTACGTGAACAAATAAATTCACTTTTTGCTTGAACTAGTCTGAGTTAGGATTCTGTCACTTGCAACTAAAATAGTCCTGAATAATACAGGGCTTAAAAATAAAAAGCTGTATCACCCAGTTTGGGAGATCAATAAAGCTTGCATAAAATGGATGGCACCTGAGAGGGATTGTGAAGGAAATGTGACTTTCACAGCAAAGATAGGAAAAGCAAATTATTTTCAGTGAGAGAAAACTATTTGAATGAAGATATGGAGGCATAAAAATGCTCATGGGGTAGTGAAGTTGACCAGTTTTGCTGGACCATATAGTATAGATAGTAGAGAAGTAGTGATAGATAAATCTGGGAAGGTAGATTAGGGCTTGACTTGACTAAAATATTTGGGATGAAGTGGGGGCATAGGTTTCTTAGATGTAGCAGTGGCAGTTCTCTCCAAGAGACAGCATGATTGAAATGTCATCTTCAGGTGGATTCAGTTCAGTTCAGTTGCTCAGTTATGTCCTACTCTTTGCAACCTCATAAACTGCAGCATGCCAGGTCTCCCTGTCCATCACCAACTCCCGGAGTTTACTCAAACTCATGTCCATTAAGTGTCAGGGCTTTATTTCTTTTACAAGCTACCTATTGCTGAATAACGGAGAAGGCAATGGCTCCCCACTCCAGTACTCTTGCCTGGAAAATCCCATGGACAGAGGAGCCTGGAAGGCTGCAGTCCATGGGGTCGCTGAGGGTCGGACACGACCGAGGGACTTCACTTTCAACTTTCACTTTCAGGCATTGGAGAAGGAAATGGCAACCCACTCCAATGTTCTTGCCTGGAGAATCCCAGGGACAGAGGAGCCTGATGGGCTGCCATCTATGCGGTCGCACAGAGCCGGACACGACTTAAGTGACTTAGCAGCAGCAGCAGCATTGCTGATAAGAAATCACTTTAAAAATTAATATCTTAAAACAATAAATATTTATTACTTTACAGTTTCTGTGCATCAAGAATTCAGGAACAGCTTCGCTGAACAGTTGTTTTGAGGTCTTTCATGAGGTTGCAGTCAAGATGGCAGCTGAGGCTGCAGGGCATCTGAAGCTTAATTGGGAATGGAAGA
The DNA here is from genome assembly GCF_055505025.1 of Bos grunniens. Taxonomy (NCBI): domain Eukaryota; kingdom Metazoa; phylum Chordata; class Mammalia; order Artiodactyla; family Bovidae; genus Bos; species Bos grunniens. The sequence goes on along the minus strand of NC_141194.1, from coordinate 77,091,237 downwards.
TCCACTTCCAAGAAGGGTCACTCACTCACATGGCTTCTGGGAGGAAGTCTTGGTTCCTTGCTGCCTGTGGACAGAGTTACTGCCACATTGAGCTCTCCTTAGAGTTGTTTGAGTGTTTTCATGAATTGACAGCTGGATTTTCCCAGAGAGTGATCCTAGACAGAGTAAGGTGGAAACTGCAATGTCTTAAATGGCCTGTCCTCTGAAGTCCACAAAATTCTATTTGTACAAAGGTCAGCCATGACTGAGCATACACACACACACACAGCCAATTTCAGTGGGAAAGAACTGCACAAGTCCATGACTGCCAGGATATGGGACCCATTGGGGCCATTTTGGAGACTGGCTACAACAGTTTCAATCTTTCTATTTTGATTTGTTGTTGTTCAGTCACTCAGTTGTGTCTGACTCTTCACAATCCCATGTACTGCAGTATGCCAGGCTTCCCTGTCCTTTACTATCTCCCAGAGTTTGCTCAACTCATGTCCGTTGAGTCAATGATGCCTTCCAACCATCACATCCTCTGTCACCCCCTTTTCCTCCTGCCTTCAATCTTTCCCAGCATCAAGGTCTTTTCCAGTGAGTCAGCTCTTCACATCAGGTGGCCAAAGTATGGAAGCTTCAGCTTCTAGTGTTAGTCCTTCCAATTAATATTCAGGGTGATTTCCTTTAGGGTTGACTGGTTTGATCTCCTTGCTGTCCAAGAGACTCTTAAGAGTCTTATCCAGCTCCACAGTTCAAAAGCATCAATTCTTCGGTGCTTAGCCTTCTTTTTGGTCCAATTTTCACATCCATACATGACTACTGGAAAAATCATAGCATTGACTAGATGGACCTTCATCAGGAAAGTGATGTCTCTGCTTTTTAATATGCTGTCTAGGTTGGTCATAACTTTCCTTCCAAGGAGCAAGTGTCTTTTAATTTCATGGCTGCAGTCCCCATATGTAGTGATTTTGGAGCCCAAGAAAATAAAGTCTGTCACTGTTTCCATTGTTTCCCCATCTATTTGCCATGAAGTGATTGGGCCAGACATTACTTTGCCAACAAAGGTTCGTCTAGTCAAGGCTATGGTTTTTCCTGTGGTCATGTATGGATGTGAGAGTTGGACTGTGAAGAAGGCTGAGTGCCAAAGAATTGATGCTTTTGAACTGTGGTGTTGGAGAAGACTCTTGAGAGTTCCTTGGACTGCAAGGAGATCCAACCAGTCCATTCTGAAGGAGATCAGCCTTGGGATTTCTTTGGAAGGAATGATGTTAAAGCTGTAACTCCAGTACTTTGGCCACCTCATGTGAAGAGTTGACTCATTGGAAAAGACTCTGATGCTGGGAGGGATTGGGGGCAGGAGGAGAAGGGGACGACAGAGGATGAGATGGCTGGATGGCATCACCAACTCGATGGACATGAATCTGAGTGAACTCCGGGTGTTGGTGATGGACAGGGAGGCCTGGCGTGCTGTGATTCATGGGGTTGCAAAGAGTCGGACACAACTGAGTGACTGATCTGATCTGATCTGATCTGATGGGGCCAGATGCCATGGTCTTAGTTTTATGAATGTTGAATTTTAAGCCAGCTTTTCACCCTCCTTTTTCACTTTCATCAAGAGGCTCTTCAGTCCTTTTCACTTTCTGCCATATGGGTGGTGTCATCTGCATATCTGAGGTTATTGATATTTCTCCCAGTAACCTTGATTCCAGCTTGAGCTTCATCCAGCCCAGTGTTTCTCATGATGTACTACTCTGCATATAAGTTATATAAGCAGGGTGGTAATATACTCCCTTGACTTACTCCTTTTCCAATTTGGAACCAGTCCATTGTTCCATGTCCATTTCTAACTGTTGCTCCTTGACCTGCAAACAGATTTTTCTGGAGGCAGGTAAGGTGGTCTGGTATTCCCATCTCTTTTTGAATTTTCCACAGTTTGTTGAGATCCACAGAGTCAAAGTTTTAGCATAGTCAATGAAGCAGAAGTAAATGTTTTTCCGGAATTCTCTTGCATTTTCTATGACCCAGTGGATGCTGGCAATTTGATCTGTGGTTCCTCTGCCTTTTCTAAATCCAGCTTGTACATCTTGAAGTTCTCAGTTCATGTACTGTTGAAGCCTAGCTTGAAGGATTTTGAGCAATACCTTGCTAGCATGTGAAATGAGTGCAACTGTGTGGTCTGTTGAACATTCTTTGGCATTGCCTTTCTTTGAGATTGGAATGAAAACTGACCCTTTCCAGTCCTGTGGCCACTGCTATGTTTTCCAAATTTGCTGACATATGAGTGCAACATTTTGACAGCATCATCTTTTAAGATTTGAAATACCTCAGCTGGAATTCCATCAACTCCACTAGTTTTGTTCATAATAATGCTTCCTAAGGCCATTTCACCTCACACTCTAAAATGTCTGGCTCTAGGTGAGTGAACACACCACTGTGGTTATCCAGGTCATTAAGATGCTTTTTGTACAGTTTTTCTGTGTATTCTTGCCACTTCTTCTTACTGTCTTCTGCTTCTGTTAGGTCCATACTATTTCTGTCCTTTATTGTGCCCGTCTTTCCATGAAATGTTCCCTTGGTATCTAATTTTCTTGAAGCAATCCCTAGTCTTTCCCATTCTATTGTTTTCCTCTATTTCTTCACATTGGATGAAAACCTGTAATTTGTATACTGCTGTATGGAAATTAGGACTGCAACTGAGGATTCACCATTAACACAGCTGATTTCACATGTTTTGATAGTTCTATAACATTTCTCACAGAGTCCTTGATATCATGCATATATTAGGACCATTGTATGGAGCATTTTGAATGCTAGGCTGAAATGGCATCAGTTGTTTTATATTTAATCACTTCATGATGATATTTTAATAAGTTATTAATATATCACCTAGATTTCCGAACTTAATATTAAAAATTATAGCAACCAGCATTGCAGTAGTAGTTTCGTAACAGTGAAGAAATGGGCAAAAAGATTGAGATACAGTTCTCCAGAGATATTCAAAATATAATAGCTTCTTCAAGCCACCTGGAATAATTTGACCACAAACTGGGCTGAAGGCAAAGATAAACAGGTTATCTCTTAAGATCTGTTTTCATCCTATGACTTCTTGATCACTACTTAAATTTGAATTGTAATAATATTTGAATGGGCTTCCCATTTGCTCCCTGGGTAAAGAATCCGCCTGCAGTTCAGGAGAGGCAGGTTTGATCCCTGGGTTAGGAAGAGCCCTTGGAATAGAGCATGGCAACCCACTCCAGTATTCTTGTCTGGAGAATCCCATGGACAGGAGGAGACTGGTGGGGTATAGTCCATAGATTTACAAAGAGTCAGACATGAATGAAGTCACTAAGCATGCATGCAATATTTGAATGTTGATAATAAATACTCTTTCAGCTGTAATTTTTGGGTGGAGAAATAGTTTGCAGAGAACCATCTGTAATTGTCTTTTATTTTGCAGGGTCCACTACATAGGTGTTTAAAAATATTTTTTTTTATTAATTTTATTTTATTTTTAAACCTTACATAATTGTATTAGTTTTGCCAAATATCAAAATGAATCTGCCACAGGTATACATGTGTTCCCTATCCTGAACCCTCCTCCCTCCTCCCTCCCCATACCATCCCTCTGGGTCGTCCCAGTGCACCAGCCCCAAGCATCCAGCATCGTGCATTGAATCTGGACTGGCATCTCCTTTCATACATGACATTTCACATGTTTCAATGCCATTCTCCCAAATCTTCCCACCCTCTCCCTCTCCCACAGAGTCCATAAGCCTGTTCTATACATCAGTGTCTCTTTTGCTGTCTCGTATACAGGGTTATCGTTACCATCTTTCTAAATTCCATATATATGCGTTAGTATACTGTATTGGTGTTTTTCCTTCTGGCTTACTTCACTCTGTATAATAGGCTCCAGTTTCATCCACCTCATTAGAACTGATTCAAATGTATTCTTTTTAATGGCTGAGTAATACTCCATTGTGTATATGTACCACAGCTTTCTTATCCATTCATCTGCTGATGGACATCTAGGTTGCTTCCATGTCCTGGCTATTATAAACAGTGCTGCGATGAACATTGGGGTACACGTGTCTCTTTCCCTTCTGGTTTCCTCAGTGTGTATGCCCAGCAGTGGGATTGCTGGATCATAAGGCAGTTCTATTTCCAGTTTTTTAAGGAATCTCCACACTGTTCTCCATAGTGGCTGTACTAGTTTGCATTCCCACCAACAGTGTAAGAGGGTTCCCTTTTCTCCACACCCTCTCCAGCATTTATTATTTGTAGACTTTTGGATGGCAGCCATTCTGACTGGTGTGAAATGGTACCTCATAGTGGTTTTGATTTGCATTTCTCTGATAATGAGTGATGTTGAGCATCTTTTCATGTGTTTGTTAGCCATCTGTATGTCTTCTTTGGAGAAATGTCTATTTAGATCTTTGGCCCATTTTTTGATTGGGTCATTTATTTTTCTGGAGTTGAGCTGTAGGAGTTGCTTGTATATTTTTGAGATTAGTTGTTTGTCGGTTGCTTCATTTGCTATTATTTTCTCCCATTCTGAAGGCTGTCTTTTCACCTTGCTAATAGTTTCCTTTGATGTGCAGAAGCTTTTAAGTTTAATTAGGTCCCATTTGTTTATTTTTGCTTTTATTTCCAATATTCTGGGAGGTGGGTCATAGAGGATCCTGCTGTGATGTATGTCAGAGAGTGTTTTGCCTATGTTCTCCTCTAGGAGTTTTATAGTTTCTGGTCTTACGTTGAGATCTTTAATCCATTTTGAGTTTATTTTTGTATATGGTGTTAGAAAGTGTTCTAGTTTCATTCTTTTACAAGTGGTTGACCAGATTTCCCAGCACCACTTGTTAAAGAGATTGTCTTTAATCCATTGTATATTCTTGCCTCCTTTGTCAAAGATAAGGTGTCCATATGTGCGTGGATTTATCTCTGGGCTTTCTATTTTGTTCCATTGATCTATATTTCTGTCTTTGTGCCAGTACCATACTGTCTTGATAACTGTGGCTTTGTAGTAGAGCCTGAAGTCAGGTAGGTTGATTCCTCCAGTTCCATTTTTCTTTCTCAAGATCGCTTTGGGTATTCCAGGTTTTTTGGATTTCCATACAAATTGTGAAATTATTTGTTCTAGCTCTGTGAAGAATACTGTTGGTAGCTTGATAGGGATTGCATTGAATCTATAAATTGCTTTGGGTAGTATACTCATTTTCACTATATTGATTCTTCCAATCTATGAACATGGTATATTTCTCCATCTATTAGTGTCCTCTTTGATTTCTTTCACCAGTGTTTTATAGTTTTCTATATATAGGTCTTTAGTTTCTTTAGGTAGATATATTCCTAAGTATTTTATTCTTTCCGTTGCAATGGTGAATGGAATTGTTTCCTTAATTTCTCTTTCTGTTTTCTCATTATTAGTGTATAGGAATGCAAGGGATTTCTGTGTGTTGATTTTATATCCTGCAACTTTACTATAATCATTGATTAGTTCTAGTAATTTTCTGGTGGAGTCTTTAGGGTTTTCTATGTAGAGGATCATGTCATCTGCAAATAGTGAGAGTTTTACTTCTTCTTTTCCAATTTGGATTCCTTTTATTTCTTTTTCTGCTCTGATTGCTGTGGCCAAAACTTCCAAAACTATGTTGAATAGTAATGGTGAAAGTGGGCACCCTTGTCTTGTTCCTGACTTTAGAGGAAATGCTTTCAATTTTTCACCATTGAGGATAATGTTTGCTGTGGGTTTGTCATATATAGCTTTTATTATGTTGAGGTATGTTCCTTCTATTCCTGCTTTCTGGAGAGTTTTTATCATAAATGGGTGTTGAATTTTGTCAAAGGCTTTCTCTGCATCTATTGAGATAATCATATGGCTTTTATTTTTCAATTTGTTAATGTGGTGTATTACATTGATTGATTTGCGGATATTGAAGAATCCTTGCATCCCTGGGATAAAGCCCACTTGGTCATGGTGTATGATCTTTTTAATGTGTTGTTGGATTCTGATTGCTAGAATTTTGTTTAGGATTTTTGCATCTATGTTCATCAGTGATATTGGCCTGTAGTTTTCTTTTTTTGTGGGATCTTTGTCAGGTTTTGGTATTAGGGTGATGTTGGCCTCATAGAATGAGTTTGGCAGTTTACCTTCCTCTGCAATTTTCTGGAAGAGTTTGAGCAGGACAGGTGTTAGCTCTTCTCTAAATTTTTGGTAGAATTCAGCTGTGAAGCCATCTGGACCTGGGCTTTTGTTTGCTGGAAGACTTTTGATTACAGTTTCAATTTCCGTGCTTGTGATGGGTCTGTTAAGGTTTTCTATTTCTTCCTGGTCCAGTTTTGGAAAGTTGTACTTTTCTAAGAATTTGTCCATTTCTTCCTCGTTGTCCATTTTATTGGCATATAATTGTTGATAATAGTCTCTTATGATCCTTTGTATTTCTGTGTTGTCTGTTGTGATCTCTCCATTTTCGTTTCTAATTTTGTTGATTTGATTTTTCTCCCTTTGTTTCTTGATGAGTCTGGCTAATGGTTTATCAATTTTATTTATCCTTTCAAAGAACCAGCTTTTGGCTTTGTTGATTTTTGCTATGGTCTCTTTTGTTTCTTTTGCATTTATTTCTGCTCTAATTTTTAAGATTTCTTTCCTTCTACTAACCCTGGGGTTCTTCATTTCTTCCTTTTCTAGTTGCTTTAGGTGTAGAGTTAGGTTATTTATTTGACTTTTTTCTTGTTTCTTGAGGTGTGCCTGCATTGCTATGAACTTTCCCCTTAGGACTGCTTTTACTGTGTCCCACAGGTTTTGGGTTGTTGTGTTTTCATTTTCATTCGTTTCTATGCAAATTTTGATTTCTTTTTTGATTTCTTCTGTGATTTGTTGGTTATTCAGCAGGGTGTTGTTCATCCTCCATATGTTGGAATTTTTAATAGTTTTTCTCCTGTAATTGAGATCTAATCTTACTGCATTGTGGTCAGAAAAGATGCTTGGAATGATTTCTATTTTTTTGAATTTACCAAGGCTAGCTTTATGGCCCAGGATGTGATCTATCCTGGAGAAGGTTCCATGTGCGCTTGAGATAAAGGTGAAATTCATTGTTTTGGGATGAAATGTCCTATAGATATCAGTTAGGTCTAACTGGTCTATTGTATCGTTTAAAGTTTGTGTTTCCTTGTTAATTTTCTGTTTAGTTGATCTATCCATAGGTGTGAGTGGGGTATTAAAGTCTCCCACTATTATTGTGTTATTGTTAATTTCTCCTTTCATACTTGTTAGCATTTGTCTTACATACTGCAGTGCTCCCGTGTTGGGTGCATATATATTTATAATTGTTATATCTTCTTCTTGGATTGATCCTTTGATCATTATGTAGTGACCTTCTTTGTCTCTTTTCACAGCCTTTGTTTTAAAGTCTATTTTATCTGATATGAGTATTGCTACTCCTGCTTTCTTTTGGTCCCTATTTGCATGGAAAATCTTTTCCCAGCCCTTCACTTTCAGTCTGTATGTGTCCCCTGTTTTGAGGTGGGTCTCCTGTAGACAACATATGTAGGGGTCTTGTTTTTGTATCCATTCAGCCAGTCTTTGTCTTTTGGTTGGGGCATTCAACCCATTTACGTTTAAGGTAATTACTGATAAGTATGATCCCGTTGCCATTTACTTTATTGTTTGGGGTTCGAATTTATACACTGTTTTTGTGTTTCCTGTCTAGAGAATATCCTTTAGTATTTGTTGAAGAGCTGGTTTGGTGGTGCAGAATTCTCTCAGCTTTTGCTTGTCTGAGAAGCTTTTGATTTCTCCTTCATACTTGAATGAAATCCTTGCTGGGTACAATAATCTGGGCTGTAGGTTATTTTCTTTCATCATTTTAAGTATGTCTTGCCATTCCCTCCTGGCTTGAAGAGTTTCTATTGAAAGATCAGCTGTTATCCTTATGGGAATTCCCTTGTGTGTTATTTGTTGTTTTTCCCTTGCTGCTTTTAATATTTGTTCCTTGTGTTTGATCTTTGTTAATTTGATTAATATGTGTCTTGGGGTGTTTCGCCTTGGGTTTATCCTGTTTGGGATTCTCTGGGTTTCTTGGACTTGGGTGATTATTTCCTTCCCCAGTTTAGGGAAGTTTTCCACTATTATCTCCTCAAGTATTTTCTCATGGTCTTTCTTTTTGTCTTCTTCTTCTGGAACCCCTATGATTCGAATGTTGTAGCGTTTAATATTGTCCTGGAGGTCTCTGAGATTGTCCTCATTTCTTTTAATTTGTTTTTCTTTTATTCTCTCTGATTCATTTATTTCTACCATTCTATCTTCTAATTCACTAATCCTATCTTCTGCCTCTGTTATTCTACTATTTGTTGCCTCCAGAGTGTTTTTAATTTCATTTATTGCATTATTCATTATATATTGACTCTTTTTTATTTCTTCTAGGTCCTTGTTAAACCTTTCTTGCATCTTCTCAATCCTTGTCTCCAAGCTATTTATCTGTGATTCCATTTTAATTTCAAGATTTTGGATCAATTTCACTATCATTATTCGGAATTCTTTATCAGGTAGATTCCCTATCTCTTCCTCTTTTGTTTGGTTTGGTGGGCATTTATCCTGTTCCTTTATCTGCTGGCTATTCCTCTGTCTCTTCATCTTGTTTAAATTGCTGAGTTTGGGGTGTCCTTTCTGTATTCTGGCAGTTTGTGGAATTCTCTGTATTGTGGCTTTTCCTCGCTGTGTGTGGGTTTGTACAGGTGGCTTGTCAAGGTTTCCTGGTTAGGGAAGCTTGTGTCGGTGTTCTGATGGGTGGAGCTGTATTCCTTCTCTTTGTTCAGTCGCGCTCCTTTCGAAGAGTTGGATTGCTTTTCTGGGTGCCTGATGTCCTCTGCTGGCATTCAGAAGTTGTTTTGTGGAATTTACTCGACGTTTAAATGCTCTTTTGATGAATTTGTGGGGGAGAAAGTGTTCTCCCCGTCCTACTCCTCCGCCATCTTGGCTCCTCCTAAAAATATTTTTATTGAAACTGTTTTGGTAGCAATACTCATACAGGCTACCTGAGGAAAATAAGGTGTTATTGTTCCAGACACTGGAGTCTTCTGGAACTGAAGAATAAAAAAACAAAAACAAACAAACAAAAAAACACAGTCATCTTGGGACAGACACCACAAGCCTTTCTTCACAAGGGCAGGAACTTGCTCTTGCCCTCACGGCAACTGTACTTCTCTTTGCAGGTCTCTTCTACTCTCCTTCCTCTTTATCAGTCAACTTCCTTTGGTATTTATCTTGATTATGGCCATAAACAATATGGATGCTTTACACAATGAGTGCTCCAGCCCACCTCACATCAAGACAAATCTCAATACTTCTTTCAACTTCTCTTATACTATAACTTCTATCTGTGTCATTTGTTTAGAATTTCCTGAATAGGGAATCTGGTTGGCCTGGGTTATTTTTTTAAAACAGACCTCAAGTCTAGGCATAAATCTTGGCAAGCCATGGATTCTCTTGGGTCAGCTTTATTCTTTTCCCTCCAGTCAACTGTGGTTAGAGGCTTGAAGTCAAGTGGTATTTAAGACATGATTGTTGTCTTTTGGCAGGGATGTAGGAGGGTTATTTTTCAGGAGAAGGTAGAGTGGCAATGGTAGACATAGATACTATAGAAATACAGAGACAATTCTTGCTTTTTGGTAGGCATTTCATATATTTCTCCCTAAACTCCTAATCTATTCAGATGGATAATATACAATATGGTTCAAATGACCTCATCATATTCAAACTTGTCACAAAATCAGTCTAAACATGAAATGGTTCTATTTTTAATGTTTTGAGTCATACCTAGACTTAAAAAAAAAACATTATCCTTGAAGATCAGAGAAAATAAAAAGCTCTGAATCTTAGGTTTTTCAACAATATCCTGTAAAGACCAATTTAAAATGCTTTTGTGTTGAGATAAAACATGAATATATTATAGTAAAATCAGACTGTACTAATAAAACACAAAAAATAGGAAAGACTACTAGTACGAAGTATAGATATTTTAAATTTTTGCTATAAACATTTATGTTGTAAATTCTCATGTGAGGCTTTTGTCAGCAAATCTGGAGGGGATAGCTCACCCTTTAAGATTAATTATCTCTTTAAATATGAATTTTTTCTTATCAAAATGAAAAATCAAATACAATTAAATGGGAAGCCATCCTATATTGCAGAGTTCCATGTGCTTGCCTGAATTTTTTACTTTGTGTAACCATATACAGAATTCGCTACATTCAAACTTTGTGGATAATAAAACTGCTGCTGCTGCTAAGTCGCTTCAGTCGTGTCCAACTCTATGCGACCCCATAGACGGCAGCCCACCAGGCTCCCCCGTCCCTGGGATTCTCCAGGCAAGAACACTGGAGTGGGTTGCCATTTCCTTCTCCAGTGCATGAAAGTGAGAAGTGAAAGTGAAGTCGCTCAGTCGTGTCTGACTCTTAGCAACCACATGGACTGCAGCCTACCAGGCTCCTCCATCCATGGGATTTTCCAGGCAAGAGTACTGGAGTGGGGTGCCATTGCCTTCTCCGAATAAAACAGAAGAACGCAAATTATTTTATTGAATGATGAAATGCAAATGAACAGTGCTGACACTTAATCTTTTCAGTGTGTATGCTTGAGTATGTTTAGACAATTCTAATTAACTGGATGTTAGTTTGATAAAATACAGGGAAACTTAGGAATCAGGCCACTTAATATTCAGTTTAATTATGTTGGTAGCACTTCTATTTACTTGGAATGCCAAGGATTCTTTGGTGAAATGAATGCCCATTTTGTGGTCTGTTATGCAGAAATGTTTAATCCAGTGTTTGATTTACTCTATTAAATCTTCCTTGTTGAATGTGCTTATTCATCCATGCAGAATTGGGTATGCTGCTTTCTGTTACTATGACATTACAATTAAACAGCTAAAAGAAGAACAGTAAGACTTTCTGTAAAGGTTCATGAAATTCCCACAAAACTATTGATAGTTTATTACTTTGTTCTGTTTTGTAAGGACTGTGAAAAAATGCAAATGCATTCTGATTATTTCTGTATCAAAGAAACTGAGAAATAGTTACTACAAATAGTCACTTTGTTAATAATACTAACACTTAAAACATATTTCTGATATAGCAGAAATGATTCCTGTGATTACATTGATTATTTTTTAAAGGTGGAAATGAACATGAACTCAAAGTACCCAAATATAAGGGGGAAAAATGGATGTAATAATATTTGTACTATTTTCAAATGGAAAAGTCTAAGTTGACTTTGTCTGGATATGCTGTTAGACTCAGAGAGTTTATATGCTCAAAAGTACTACTTTGTGTAATATCAGGCTGTTCTCCAGTAAACTGGACTTTCTCCACTTTTAGCTATTTTTTTTTTTTTTGTCCTAAGTACTTGTGTTTGTGAACTTTTATTACCACACAACAACAGGCTTAGACTGAAAACTTTTAATTCAAAGCAAGCCCTAATACTAGATCTTAATTTTTAAAAATTCTACTTTGTAAGTATGGAACTTTAGCAAGATACTAATAATATACTTCTGAACTGTTACTCCTTGTTTTTTCTTTTTTTTGAGGGATGTTAAGAGACAGAAAGACCAGACAGAATGATCTCTGTTCGTTTCCAAGGCAAACCATTCATTATCACAGTAATCCAGCCTATGCGCCAACCAGTAACGCTGAAGAGGCTGAAGTTGAAGAGTACTATGAAGACCTACAAGAACTTTTAGAACTAATACCCAAAAAAGATGTCCTTTTCATTATAGGGGACTGGAATGCAAAAGTAGGAAGCCAAGAAACACCTGGAGTAACAGGCAAATTTGGCCTTGGAATACGGAATGAAGAAGGACAAAGACTAATAGAGTTTTACCAAGAAAATGCACTGGTCATAGCAAACACCCTCTTCCTACAACACAAGAGAAGACTCTACACATTTACATCACCAGATGGTCAACACCAAAATCATATTGATTGTATTCTTTGCAGCCAAAGATGGAGAAGCTCTATACAGTCAACAAAAACAAGACCAGGAGCTGACTGTGGCTCAGATCATGAACTCCTTATTGCCAAATTCAGACTTAAATTGAAGAAAGTAGGGAAAACCACTAGACCATTCAGGTATGACCTAAATCAAATCCCTTATGATTATACAGTGGAAGTGAGAAGTAGATTTAAGGGAATAGATCTGATAGATAGAGTGCCTGATGAACTATGGACGTAGGTTCATGTCATTGTACAGGAAACAGGGATCAAGAACATCCCCACAGAAAAGAAATGCAAAAAAGCACAATGGCTGTCTGGGGAGGCCTTACAAATAGCTGTGAAGAGAAGCGAAAAGCAAAGGAGAAAAGGAAAGATATAAGTATCTGAATGCAGACTTCCAAAGAATAGCAAGGAGAGAGAAAAAAGCCTTCCTCAGCGATCAATGCAAAGAAATAGAGGAAAACAACAGAATGGGGAAGACTAGAGATCTCTTCAAGAAAATTAGAGATACCAGGGGAATATTTGATGCAAAGATGGGCTTGATAAAGGACAGAAATGGTATGGACCTAACAGAAGCAGAAGATATTAAGAAGCGTTGGCAAGAATACACAGAAGAACTGAACAAAAAAGATCTTCATGACCAAGGTAATCACGATGGTGTGATCACTGACCTAGAGCCAGACATCCTGGAATGTGAAGTCAAGTGGGCCTTAGAAAGCATCACTACGAACAAAGCTAGTGGAGGTGATGGATTTCCAGTTGAACTATTTCAAATCCTGAAAGATGATGCTGTGAAAGTGCTGCACTCAATATGCCAGCAAATTTGGAAAACTCAGCAGTGGCCACAGGACTGGAAAAGGCCAGTTTTGATTCCAATCCTAAAGAAAGACAATGCCAAAAAATGCTCAAACTACTGCACAATTGCACTCATCTCACACACTAGCAAAGTAATGCTCAAAATTCTCCAAGCCAGGCTTGAGCAATACATGAACCGTGAACTTCCAGATGTTCAAGCTGGTTTAGAAAAGGCAGAGAAAAGAGACATCAAATTGCCAACATCCGCTGAATCATGGAAAAAGTAAGAGAGTTCCAGAGAAACATCTATTTCTGCTTTATTGACTATGCCAAAGCCTTTGACTTTGTGGATCACAATAAACTGCACAAAATTCTGAAAGAGATGGGAATACCAGAGCACCTGACCTGCCTCTTGAGAAACCTATATGCAGGTCAGGAAGCAACAGTTAGAACTGGACATGGACCAACAGTCTGGTTCCAAATAGGAAAACGAGTACATCAAGGCTGTATATTGTCACCCTGCTTATTTAAATTATATGCAGAGTACATCATGAGAGACGCTGGGCTGGAAGAAGCACAAGCTAGAATCAAGATTGCCAGGAGAAATATCAAAAACCTCAGATATGCAGATGACACCACCCTTATGGAAGAAAGTGAAGAGGAAATAAAAAGCCTCTTGATGAAAGTGCAAGAGGAGAGTGGAAAAGTTGGCTTAAAGCACAACATTCATAAAACGAAGATCATGGCATCTGGTCCCATCACTTCATGGGAAGTAGATGGGGAAACAGTGGAAAGTATCAGACTTTCTTTTTCTGGGCTCAAAAATCACTGAAGATGGTGATTGCAGCCATGAAATTAAAAGACGCTTACTCCTTGGAAGAAAAGTTATGATTAACCTAGATAGCATATTGAAAAGCAGAGGCATTACTTTGCTAACAAAGGTCTGTCTAGTCAAGGCTATGATTTTTCCACTTGTCATGTATGTATGTGAGAGTTGGACTGTGAAGAAGGCTGAAGGTCAAAGAACTGATGCTTTTGAACTGTGGTGTTGGAGAAGACTCTTGAGAGTCCCTTGGACTGCAAGGAGATCCAACCAGTCCTTTCTGAAGGAGATCAGCCCTGGGATTTCTTTGGAAGGAATGATGCTGAAGCTGAAACTCCAGTACTTTGGCCACCTCATGTGAAGAGTTGACTCATTGGAAAAGACTCTGATGCTGGGAGGGATTGGGGGCAGGAGGAGAAGGGGATGACAGAGGATGAGATGGCTGGATGGCATCACTGACTCGATGGACGTGAGTCTGAGTGAACTCCGGAAGTTGTTGATGGACAGGGAGGCCTGGTTTGCTGCGATTCATGGGGTCGCAAAGAGTCGGACATGACTGAGCGACTGTACTGAACTGAACTGAAGAGCTATACATTCAAACAAACAGGGTTATTTTCTAAGGCAAAACGCTCACTTTTCGAACTCAGAGTATTGATAGTTATATGACATACTTACTTTATATAGTAGGAGATCAGTGTCTGGTTCTTTTGGTTTTCTACAATATGATAAGAATGAGATTCTCTGACAGTGGACACAGTGTGTGTGTGTGTAAAATTATGTGACTACTGAATCATAAACTGCACTAGTAACACTGAAATCTGGGAAAAGTATGTAATAGTTCTGGTTCATCTGGCCCATTACCATTCTTAGAAATTATTTTGCATGTCCTTCTGATGAGCAGGCAAACTATCATCTATGAAAACACATAGATGTTTTTAATATATGTTAAAAATTTGTCTGATTAACATTCTGAATCAGACCAATTTCAGCCTAGGGTTTCCTAAGGTGTGTTCTGTGGCTTAAAACTTATTATGAAATCTTCATAAGTCACATATATATTTATTATAAAAGATTTGAAGAGTCCTCCAGTAAGGAAACCATTTAATTGCTCCCTAAATGTATTTGATCATGAAATCCCTCTTAATATCCTGATGAATTACTTTCCTCCCAAGAACACACTTTGGGAAAGAGGTTAACCATGGTACTGAAAGGGATTTCATAGATCAGTATTATAGCTCTCTACCCCTGCAGCATTGAAGAAGTATTTATTAAGCTCCTATCCAATTATAGGCATTCTTCCAGATGCTTTGGGTAGTTCAGTGAAAAAGTTTCCTTCCTTCCTGCTGCTAACTTTTATGATTGTTGAATTTATTTACATAAGCCATTCTTTAATATATTTATGTGTTCAATTCCCAAGCTACCTTGGAGGGAATATATTTTATATATTGGTATTTTCATTTTTTGCCAATCAGGTTGGTGAAAATCTGTATCTCCCACATGCTCACAATGACTATTACTACTACTGTAGGTACTGTTACTAACAACAACATTTACTGAGTGCTTGCTGCTACTCTTGCTGCTGCTAAGTCGCTTTAGTCGTGTCCAACTCTGTGCGACCCCAGAGACGGCAGCCCACCAGGCTCCCCCGTCCCTGGGATTCTCCAGGCAAGAACACTGGAGTGGATTGCCATTTCCTTCTCCAATGCAGGAAAGTGAAAAGTGAAAGGGAAGTCGCTCAGTAGTGTTTGACTCTTCACGACCCCATGGACTGCAGCCCACCAGGCTCCTCCATCCATGGGATTTTCCAGGCAAGAGTGCTGGAGTGGGGTGCCATTGCCTTCTCCAGAGTGCTTACTACCAGTCAAATATAGTCTTAAGCACTTTATTTACCTCTCATAACTACCTTGGAGGGTTAGTAATATTATTGTCACCATTTTTACAGATGAGGAAACTGAGATTTAGACAGAATAATAATTTACCTAAGATTGTTCAGCTGGATAGAATAGGGACTCAAAAATGAATTCATAACTATTATCCTATACTGCCTTTCTAAGAAAAGGCTGTTCATTGCAGTATCATTTACAGTAGAAAAAGACTAGAAAAACTTAATATCCATCAATAAAGAAATATTAAATAAATCTTGATGTATCCATATAATGGAATTATAGGAAGCCATTAAAAATGAGGCATCCATATATGTACTAAGAATACAGGATCTCCCAAATATACATTAAATGAAAAAAATAAACGTGTAAAGTAAGGAATAATGTTTATAGCATGCTACTGTTTGTGTCAAAAAATAAATATATTACTACTACACACACACACACACACACTCTAACGCACAAAATCTTTAGCAGGATTCACAAGAAACCGAATACAGTATTTATTTCTGGGGAAGACAACAGGGGGCAATGATGGTATGAAAATTTATTAGTATATCTTTGTATGACATTCTGTACTGATTGAATTTTTATTAACCATGTGTGTATCATCTGCTTAATTATAAACACAAAATCTGCTGATGAAACAATTTCATTTGGTAATAAACTCATTTTATTCCCATTTAAAATAGTACTCCTGTATTGTTTCCTGAAGAATTCCTATACAATATTATTTATCTAGTCACTAAGTAGATTAAAATTTATTTATTTTTGACAAACAAAAATTCCATATATTTAAGGTATACAATGTGATGTTTTGATATATGTACACAGTGTGAAATCATTACTATAATCAAACTAATTAACATATTCCTCACTTCTCATAGTTACCATTTTTCTATGATGAGAACACATGAGATGTACAGTTACAACAGAATTCATATATAAAATACATTATTATTGACTATAGCCCCCATACTCTACATTCAGTTCAGTTCAGTCGCTCAGTCGTGTCCGACTCTTTGCGACCCCATGAATCGCAGCACGCCAGGCCTCCCTATCCATCACCAACTCCCGGAGTTCACTCAGACTCACGTCCATCGAGCCAGTGATGCTATCCAGCCATCTCATCCTCTGTCATCCCCTTCTCCTCCTGCCCCCAATCCCTCCCAGCATCAGAGTCTTCTCCAATGAGTCAATGGTTTGCATGAGGTGGCCAAAGTACTGGAGTTTCAGCTTCAGCATCATTCCTTCCAAAGAAATCCCAGGGCTGTTCTCCTTCAGAATGGATTGGCTGGATCTCCTTGCAGTCCAAGGGACTCTCAAGAGTCTTCTCCAACACCACAATTCAAAAGCATCAATTCTTCGGCACTCAGCCTTTTCCACAGTCCAACTCTCACATCCATACATGACCACAGGAAAAACCATAGCCTTGACTAGACGGACCTTTGTTGGCAAAGTAATGTCTCTGCTTCTCAATATGCTATCTAGGTTGGTCATAACTTTTCTTCCAAGGAGTAAGCGTCTTTTAATTTCATGGCTGCAGTCACCATCTTCAGTGATTTTGGAGCCCAGAAAAATAAAGTCTGACACTGTTTCCCCATCTATTTTCCATGAAGTGATGGAACTGGATGCCATGATCTTCGTTTTCTGAATGTTGAGCTTTAAGCCAACTTTTTCACTCTCCACTTTCACTTAAGTTTCCAGAAATTACTCATATTATAACTGAAAATTTTCACCCTTTGACCAATATCTCCCCTTTTTCCTACTCCCAGCCTCTAGTAAGCACTATTGTATTCTCTGCTACTATTAGTTTGACATTTTTTTTTTAAGCTTCTTCTTATAAAGTGAGATCAGGTGATATTTGTCTTTATTGTTTGGCTTATTTCACTAGCATAATGTTTTCCAACTTCAGCCATGTGATTCTTCTTTTTTAACACTTATTTTATATCTAATATACATGTAGATGGCACATTTTCTTTATTCATTCATTGATGAACATTTGTTTCTATATATTGGCTACTGTAAATAATGGTGCAGTCAAGATGGATATCTCTTTGAGATACTGTTTTTATTTGCTTCAGACATCCACCCATAAGTGGAATATTTTTGATGTCTATTATTTGCCAGGCACTGAAAGATGTGGCGGGAATGTAACAGTGAACAATAGAGGTACAGTCCTTGACTTTGTGGAACTTACTTTCTAGGAGGATGGCAAATATGAAACACATAATTGCATAAGGAACTCATTATTTCCTATCATGAAAAATTCAACAGAGGAGTGTAGAGTGAGATCCTAAGCTAGTCCGAGGCACTTGCCAGATTGTGTCGCTTTGAGTAAACTGCAAAATGAAGATTAAACTAGAAGAAAGAGGGAAACTAGAAGAAAGAGGGAAAAAGGATCAAAGTTCACCTCAGGCACATGGAGTAACATGTGCAAAGACCCTGAAATAGGAAGAAGCATGGAATATCAGTGGAAAGTAAAGAGAGCCAATCTGGCTGGAACTCAGAAAAAGGTGAGAGATACGAGATGACTGTTGAGTTCAGCAGGGCCTTTTAGAACACGTTTAAAATCTTGGAGTGGATTTTTAAAGCAATAGGAAATCATGGAAGTTTTAGGTAGAGAAGAACATGATCAGATTTGAATTTTTAAAAGTTTACCCTACTGGTAGTGTGGGGCGTGAACTGGGGAGGAACAAGAATGAAGGAGGTGGCCAGCTGGGATCTACTGTAGTAGCCTAGGGAAGAGATTATGGGGGCAGTCCAGATTTAGAGGTGGATATATTTACAATATATCCTTGAGATAAATCTGGCAAGAGTTGCTAATGAATTGGTTTAGGGTGAAAGACAGTAATATATTAAAAAGATGATAAATGATTATATATTAAGTTTTTGACTTGAGAAACTGATGAGAAGTTGGGAACATTTCCAAGCTAGGGAACACTGGGTGAAGAGGTTTGGGAGTAATGTTGAAATATTCAGGAATTTAGTACTGGATACGGCCAGAAGAGAGAGGGTTGGATATATGGATTTGGAGTTCAAAGGAAAGGTATGGGAGAGAGAGCATTAAATTGAAGTTTGTAAAAATTTTTATGGTTTGGAGGAACATCATATCCCACAGTTGAATAAACTTCTGAATACAAGGTAAATGTTCAGAGAATTGTGGTTTCTCAATTCAAGAAATCTTTAAATAAAAAAATAATGTCACAATGATTTAACAGATTAGTCAGTTTGTAGGTATCCATCAACTCATTGTACTGTGATTTATCCACAAAAAATATTTCAGTTCTCAAAAATAGATATCTTTAGAATAATAGACACAATTAAGCTGCTTTGCTTTATGCTATTTTGTTGATGTTGTCAACCCCTACACTCATTTTTGCCTTGCAAAAGATTAACAAAAATACATGGGAAATAAAAAGTACTTTGAGTGTTTTCTCCATGAAGATACTTTACATTTTCCTAATATAATAATCTTTTCTATGCCCAGAGAGGGTGTGATAACTTCAGAGAAAGGGCAGCTAAATATAGGCTGGCACTTTGTGAAAAAATTATATTTATTTATGGCTGTGCTGGGTCTTCATTGCTCCACACAGGCTTTCTCTAGTTGCGGTGAATGGTGGTTACTCTTTGTTGCAGTGAGCGGGCTTCTCAATGCAGTGGTTTCTTTTTTGCAGAGCACAGGTTCTAGGAACACGAGCTTCAGTAGTTGCAGCACACAGGCTTATTAATTGTGGCTCAGGGGCTCAGTTGCTCTGACATGTGGAATCTTCCCGGACCAGGGATCAAACTTGTGTCCCTTGCATTGGCAGGAGGATTCTTATCCACTGTACCACCAGGGAAGTCCTAGGGTGGCATTTTTATCTTTTTGAGGGTTGTGTGCTCTCTAGCTTCAGGGGAAAATAGTATTTCAAATCTGGGGGAAAACATAGTGGAAAATTAATATTACAGAGTATTTTTTTTTTTACTTAATTAGATATGAAAGTCATGAAGACATGTTCATTGCTGTAATCCCAGCATCTAAATCTTGCACATAGTATTTAAATACTTGTACATAGTAGGTACTCAATGAATATTTAAGGAAAGTTAAATGAATTAATAAGTTGTATCTTCACAGTGTGATTATATTTGTTAAAAAATTTCTGAATCCACAGAAAGTTAGATATGGTCATATTGAAAAGGATATATATATATATATATATATATACATATACACACACATGCACACATACATATGTGTATACACACACACACACATACATATACCCAAATATCTCCAAAGACAAAAATACTTTCATTTATCATGTTTTTAACCACCCACCCATCTCCAAAATAGAGATTTTGGAAAGCTTCTTGCATTTCCTCTGGTAAATCTATTAATTTTCATTTCCACTGCTGGTATTAAGAGTCTCACAGATCTCACAGTTACGGTCTATTTCACTTCTGATACTACTCAAAACTTTCTATGTGTATCAAGGCAAATAGCAGAGTGATTTGCTAGACAATAATTTCCCTTTTCAGAGGAAACTCTATTACACAAAATATTCACCAGAGGACCCTATCACAAGAGTATTGTTCAATACAACAAGAGATTCCATAAGTGATATTAATACAACACTGTATAATGTTGCTAATGATTGTCACAAAACTCAACAAAGTGCAGCCAAAAACCCCAGTAAAATACAATTTTAAAGACTTTTCAAGGAACTTAATGTGGTAACAAACATGTATTGAGCATCTTCAAAATATAAGATACATTCTAGTGATGGGCATCTATCAAGGTGAAGACCCAGTCCCTGTCTCTATAGTACTTACCATTAGGGGAATCAAGGCTAAGTTGTTCAGCAAACACTTACTGAATTCCTGCTATACACCAGGCTTGTGTTTGATGCAGGGGGTAAAAAGATAAGTAAGGCACAACCTCTATCATTAGGGGCTTATAATTTAAGGTATGGTATATCTGGGTGCGTATTTTGAGGGCTATGTGTCCAGTATAGGAACCAACATAAACACAAATAATTTTCAGTGCAATATGGGAGGTTATGACAGAGTGGTAGCAAAATGTAGGGAAATTTAACCCAATATAGGGAAGAAATGCAGGGAGGAGGTGGTGGAAATGACTGACTGAGTCTTGGGGGTAAATGTTACCTGGAGAATGGGAAGATCATTCCATGCTGGAGGAACAACGGTGTGACTGCGGAACTACAAACAGCTCAGAGGTCAGGCAGGTAGTGTAAGGAATGGTCCAACGCGGCACTTTCTTTGAATTATTTTGAAACTCTGGTAAAATAACTACACGATGAATTTCTGGGATCAAAAAAGTACCCTCCCTCACTCCCATGCATCTTCCCTCTCTTTTTTACTTTGGTATTATAAGACAGCTGCTGCTGCTGCTAAGTCGCTTCAGTCGTGTCCGACCCTGTGCGAACCCATAGATGGCAGCCCATCAGGTTCCCCGCCCCTGGGATTCTCCAGGCAAGAATACTGGAGTAGGTTGCCATTTCCTTCTCCGGTGCATGAAAGTGAAAAGTGAAAGGGAACTCGCTCGTCGTGTCCGATTCTTAGCGACCCTATGGACTGCAGCCTACCAGGCTCTTCCGTCCATGGGATTTTCCAGGCAGGAGTACTGAAGTAGGGTGCCAGCATTTTAAATAAGGGGGATGAGGGTGCAGGTGGGAGGAGGCCGACCTTGAAAATACTCACGAGAGCTATATTAGCTGCTTGGCAGAGGCAATCTAACCCTCATCAAATACAATCACTTGAATACAAAGGCCACTTTACTTAGATCGTCTCTGCAGTACCTAATTGGGAAAATCTTGTTTGAACTCCTTGTATACGTGTATGAAACCAGATTCAGTTAATGCCTATCAAGCAACTACTGTGCTTTCATTTTTCCCTTCTGCAACCAATATTAATATATAGCCAAGGTGGTTGTTTGGACTAACTAGAACAAATACAGATGCAGTAAGGTTCCATTCCGGCGAAGCTAGGGAGAGATTTTTTGTGGATTTTTATTCGGGCGACAAAGACAAAAAAACCCGTAAGGAATAGAGTGTGAAGGTATTGGTGTGAAAAATTATGCTTCGGGGGCCAAAACGAAAGTATAGACACGCCAAAGGAAACAGTTTCCAGGCTGAAATGAAAATTTCCTTTGTTCACAGAGCAATTCCCTTTCAATTTCACTCCGCCCTCGTGTCTCCTAACAAATCTTGCTTCATCATTGTCAAGCAGTTCGCAGGTCTTCCCACCATTCATCTTAGCCATCAGAGTAAAAATCTACAACTCTTTTCTACCTCAAAACTCCAGGCTAAATGCGCTACTGTTCTCAGCCTGGAAAAGGAATGGAGCTTTTAACGTTCGATTAAAAAGTTTCAAATACAGTGCTGTAGCCTCCTACCGGGACCCACCACTCGAGAACTACAATGCCCAGAATGCACTGTTTCCCTTCCGCCATCTACCGCGGCAGTGCGGAACTTGATCTTATTTGCACAAGAAACAGTCACATGACACGTTTCCTGTCAAGATGGCGGATAATCTCCCTTCGGAGTTTGATGTGATCGTAATAGGGACGGGTATGTGTGGCTCTGATACTACCTGGACAAAGTGTAGGAAGTCTGTCCCGTTCCTACCTTCTCTGTCAGGAGCGAGGGTCGGCGAGAAATGTTGGGGTCGAGTGTGGGAGGAAGGACGGAAAGGAAGTGAGGTAGTCTGGAGTCAACGCGGGACTTGGGCGCTCCAGGGAGGGGCTTGGACCCGCGGTGCATAGCGCCATTTGAGTAGGGGTCGATATGGTTGATGCCGATTGCTGAGGTTGGTTGCTGCGGGTGATTCCTGTAATTTTCTTAGAGGGAGGAGGGTTTGCAGTGTCAAGAGAACGGAGGGTGGGAATTTTATCAATGGAGACACCATGGCATGACATTATGATTTCCTCGTTGATTTCAAAGTGATATTCCCCATTATTTTGTCTCGCCATTTCATAGGAATTTTTCATATATTTATATAATCCTAGGGTTCAGTGGATCTCGGATACAGTTTGTTACTCAGTTGTTACCCATTTACGTTTAAATGTACTAAGGCGAGGAAGTGGATTATTTTCTGTTGTGTTCAGAAGCATGCCGCTGCTGCTTCTGTTAACTCGTTTCAGTCGTGTCCGACTCTGTGCAACCCCATAAACAGCAGTCCACCAGGCTCCTCTGTCCCTGGGATTCTCCAGGCAAGAACGCTGGAGTGGGTTGCCATTTCCTTCTCCAATGCATGAACGTGAAAAGTGAAAGTGAAGTCTTTCAGTCCTGTCCGAGGTTGTAATTTGTTGAGGTAGCCATTATTCCTGCTTTATGGTGCTGAAAGAAACCATTTTGCTTTCTTCTACCCATCTATCTACCCACAGCTAAATGAGCTGAGAACAAGGTCTGTGAGTCCAGTTTTAGTGTGTGATCATATCTTTCTCTTGTTTGCCCATGGTTGATGCTTCATGTTTTGGGTGGTGCCAGAACTCCCTCTGCAGTTTCTAGTTGACAAATTACACGTACAACACGTGGCAGAAAACATTTGGAAAAGTTGTTATTTTGTTTTTCTTAACAGTGTAAAGGGTGAATTTTAGATGGGATGAAATAGTTTGTTGGGTGGGGTTTTGTCCTGTCTACAGAATGTGGTAGGCTGGAGAACCTCTGGTGAATGAGACCCTGTCCATTGTGTTAATAAATTCAGCTCATTGTCTTCTCAAACAGTAGGAGCAGCCATGTTTCCAGGTCGGGAGTGAAAATAACTACCTATTTTCGACTGATTATTTGCTAATCCGTGTGCTAAGCTCTTTACAAATCGTATGTAATCCTCATGACTTTGTTAGAGTAGGCATTTTCTACACTTTACAGAGGAGGAAAAAAAGCTTAAAAAGGTTGCAGTTTGCTCAAGATCACACTGCTGGTAAATTTCCAAAAGTCCATTGTATACTAAAAGGAGAATCAGTAGTTCTGACACTCAGAATTAAACCATATTAATTGAAATAACTGGGAAAACTTGGTTGTAGACCTTGCTTGGCCATTAACCAGCTGTGTGAATTTCTAGGGTTAGGAACTTAATCTCTCAGAGCCTATTTCCTTGGTTTTGAATATAGGCAGGATAAACTAAATAACCTTTCCAGTGTTGTCTAACAAAAAATTCACGTATTCTAGTTCTACATGGGTGATTGTTCTCAAAACAGTAAGGACATGTTTATTCTCAACCTGAGAATTGCATGGCTACAAATTACTTTGCTGTAACTGCTATGAACAGATCTTGGATGACAGCTGGAAGGAGTCAGTAGATTCTATTTATTCTCACCAGTCTATCTTAAAACTTAGAACAGTATCCATTTAAAATAGTTGTTATACCATACTTGGGTCCTGTGTTACTCCCTTTTTTTGTTGTACTTTGGAACTTAGGGTGTTTTAAAAATTACTTTGTATCATTAAAATATTGTTTCTTGATTCAAATTTAATTGAAAAGTGGCAATTCTTAAGTGCTGTTAATTATTATATAAGAAGTATTTTGCTCTCTAGTTCAGTTTGTAATATGGACTATATCCATCTTCTTGGAGTCTGTTATGATAGAGGTAGGAAGATTCTGTGAGTGATCCAGAAAATTGCATCAGGAAACATCTGGTGTATTTGGAAAAAGATTCATTTTAGACTTATTAATATGAGAGTAATGTTACTTCTCAAAGTATGGGAAGAACTTATTTGAGTTAGAGGTTTTCATATCACTTAGTGAACACTGTGTAACTTTTCAAGCACATTGTTTAAATTTATGATTTGAAGCTTTGTATGTAGATAAAAGTCATTCCCAAATAAATGAATTCAATAATTATAATCATTATTAAATAAGAGTGATTTTTAATGTGTTTGGAATATTTCTCTTCTGAAATAGTATGCTGAAAGTGGCCTTTAAGATATGTTTGCCTTACTAAGTATACTAGCTTGAGTCAGTCATAGAAAAATCAGTGTTTCAAAGATTCAGTTTTGATAACAAAAGCAGAAGTAATCATGCATGTATCAGAAACATGAAGAAATGGGCTATGAGATGCAGTTTTTCTTTTAGCAGATTTAGTTTCAGTTAAAATGTCATAAAGAAACAGTTGCTTTATCAAGTAAAATAACCTGTGGATAATATTTTAAATCCTTTTGGCCTTGACTAACTTGTTTTTCTTTTCATTCTTCATAATATAACATTTTCATTAAGGACATGTTTTGAAGAGATTATGGGAAAATAAAGATTTGTATGCATTTTCTTAGTTAAGCCCATTTCCTCCTGATTACAAAATACAGGAAATAATCTCTCAAACACCTGAAAATAGAGGAATAAGATAAAGTACTTAAACTATGCAGAATATAGAAGAAACTGAAATAAGGAAGGAGGGCCAAATGGAGCCTCAAGGGAGAGGACAGAAATGGAATAGCAACTCCAGTATAAAATTAAAAAAAAATTTTAAAAGTTAAAAAAAATAATGACAATTATCTTAAAAAAATAGATGTAGAGATGAGTGTCTAGAAAGTGGCCTTCAGTTTGGGTGCATGGTTGTAATTTTTAAGACATTTGCCATTTATAAAGACATTTGAATAATAACTTTGTAGGTTACAGAGAAGTATCATTGGTCACAGGTTAAAAATCATCCTAGTCACATAATAACATAATAGCACCTCACTGGAGGTGACTTATCTGGCATCTTGTATAATCTGTAATCTGCAGCAGAGCCATCAATTCAACATAAGGGCAGGTGGGATGGAAGTTACAAGCATCTTGGGATATTATTGGCATTCTTCTTGCATAGGGGAATCCCTCATTCTCTCACCGAGAGCATATTCATTCTTACTTTAGAAAATTCTAGCATGCTCAGAGCATATTAAGACTTAGTCACTCAGTCGTGTCCATCTCTGTGACCCCTTGGACTGTAACCCACCAGGCTCCTCTGTTCATGGGATTTTCCAGGCAAGAATATTGGAGTGGGTTGGCATTTCTTCCTCCAGAGTAGACACAGGAGATGTTAACAACTGCTGCAAAAGCTGTGTTTGGAGGGTGTCATTAGACCTAAGTGACAGTTCATAGCCTAATGTGAAAGGGGAGAGACAAACACCTAAAATGCAAACCTACATCAGGCAACACAATGACCTGGGACCATTTGGCATAGTGACAGACTACACGGTTTTTAGAATAGTCAGCCCAGAATTACTGAGAACCTAGTCCCTGCCCTTGTGACGTTTACTGTGTTACCTATTCTGAGGAACTATTTGGGGTTCCTGACAGTCACATGCTCAGAGCTGTTCTAAGACAATGTGGGCCTTTCATTGCATCCTTCTTGTTTTCTGAAGACCACATAGAGATTCATTCAGCATCCCTTTCCTTTCTAAAGTGCATCACACATGTTATATTTTGGAGTTCTTCCCCTAAATGGACTGTCGAGTAGACTAACTTAAACATTTTTCCTGCAGAGGATAAACATGGATCCTTTTCATTTAATAATTTTATTGCTAAAGATTATGGGGAAAGAAATGAAATAAGAAAAATAACAAACATGGGGGAAATTACAGGGATATTGCTCGTAAATCCTGACTGCCTTGCTATATCAAGCTCAGCATAGTCCAGAATCAGTCATTGTGGCAGCCTGGCATAAAGGGAATCACTTAATCTTCCTTCTAGGTGACTTTGGGCAAGTTGCATAACATCTTGGAACATCAATTTGTTCATCTGTAAAGTGAGAGACTTGAATTAGGTGACCTCTAAGATAGGCATCTCCCAACTCTAAAATTTACCATTGTGTGTGCATAATTATGACACTGGGTCCTTGAGAAAAGACTAAATTTTATATAGTCCTCATTTGAAGTCAAGTCAGTGTTTTCAGAAATTTTTCTATCAAAGCAGCTTATAAAGAATCATTTTCTTGAAATGATAAACTGCTTTCATCAGGAAAGGTCATGTGGGTAGCACAGCTGAATTTCTTGATGTTCAGTCACTCAGTCGTGTCTGACTCTTTGCGACCCCATGGACTGCAGCACAGCAGGCTTCCCTATCCATCACCAACTCCTGGAACTTGCTCAAACTCGTGTCCATAAGTTGGTGCTGCCATCCAACCATCTCATCCTCTGTCGTCCCCTTCTCCTCCTGCCTTCA
The DNA here is from genome assembly GCF_055505025.1 of Bos grunniens. NCBI lineage: Eukaryota > Metazoa > Chordata > Mammalia > Artiodactyla > Bovidae > Bos > Bos grunniens. Next base: position 77,064,621 of record NC_141194.1, on the reverse strand, counting down.
ATTTTTCCCAGCATCAAGGTCTTTTCTAATGAGTCAGTTCTCATCAGGTGGCCAAAGTATTGGAGCTTCAGCTTCAGCATGTTCTTCCAATGAATATCCAGGATTGATTTCCTTTAGAATTGACAGGTTTGATCTCCTTGCAGTCCAAGGGACTCTCAAGAGTCTTCTCCAACAACACAGTTCAAAAGCATCAGTTCTTCAGTGCTCAGCCTTCTTTATGGTCCAACTCTCACATCCATATATGACTAGTGGAAAAAACATAACTGACTAGATGGACCTTTATCGACAAAGTAATGTCTCTGCTTTTTAATATGCTGTCTAGGTTTCTCATAGCTTTTCTCCCAAGGAGCAAGGGTCTTGTAATTTCATGGCTGCAGTCACCATCCACAGTGATTTTTGAGCCCAAGAAAATAAAGTCTGTCACTGTTTACATTGTTTCCCCATCTATTTGCCATGCGGTGATGGGACCGGATGCCATGATCTTAGTTTTTTGAATGTTGAGTTTTAAGCCACCTTTTTCACTCTCCTCTTTCACCTTTATCAGAGAGGCTCTTTAGTTCCTCTTCTCTTTCTGCCATAAGGGTGGTTTCATCTGCATATTAGATGTTATTGATATTTCTCCCGGCAATCTTGATTCTAGCTTGTGCTTATTCCAGCCTGGCATTTCGCATGAGGTACTCTGCATATAAGTTAAATAAACACAGTAACAATGTACAGCCATGATGTGCATCTTTCCCAATTTTGAACCAGTCCATTGTTTCGTGTCTGGTTCTAACTATTGCTTCTTGAAACATTGGGGGGCAGTAATGTTGTCGGGGGTATAGCTGAAACTGATTTTTACTAAATACCTGTTTATGCCAGACTTTCTGCCAAGTGATGTCTTATGTATGTGTATTATTTAGTCCATTCCTGGGATGCCAGTATGTGGTTCTAACATCAGAGGATGTCCATGCTTCTTTTTGCCTGTATTTCCCCAAATCCATGAACCTGTGGTCTAGAGCAGAGTTTTTTTTTTTTGCAAGATGCCACCTATTTGTGGTCATGGAATCAATTCCAGCATTTAAAAAAAACAAAGGTGGAACAGAATATGTATTAGAATATATTATATGTAATAAGGATGAGTATAGTTTTATGGAATATATTTCATGTGTGTATCACTGAAGCACACCCATATACATATATTCATATGTATTTAAGGGGAGTGGCTGAGGGCAAAAAGTTTAGAGAATATTGATTAACTGAATAGTAGGAATGAAAGTAGTATTTTAAAAGTCCTTTTGTTTTATAAATGCTATACCATCCATATGTTCTGTTTACTTTGACATGTATGTATCTTATTTGAGAGCATTGTGTAGTGCAGCAGTCCCTGATCTTTTTGGCACCAGGGACCGATTTTGTGGAAAACATTTTTTCCATGGATGGGGGACAGGTTGGTTTGGGGATGATACAAGTGCATTACATTTATTGTGCACTTTATTTCAATTATTATTACATCAGCTCCACCTCAGATCATCAGGCATTAGATCTCAGAGGTGGGATAACCTAATTTAGTGATTGACAGTGTGGCTCTGAAATTGGACAGACTGTGTGTGAATCAGTTATGAGTCTTGTGCCACCTTACACATGTTCTTTAATGTCTTAAGTTTCTTAGCTCTAAAAGAGAGTAAACCTCAGAGAGTTCTGTTGAGGATTTGGTGGAATAATTATTTAAAATGCTTAGTAGGTGTTCAGAAAACGTAGTTTAAATTTATAGCCCATTATCTCCTACTGAGGGGCTTTTATCACCACTGCTGTCAAGGAGTGAAGGCTTCCTTGGAAAGGCTCATGGTTTCCATGGAGAGCAGTGGAAAGATTCAGGTGTCTGAGTCATTGTCCTGCTCTTCTCACTGGCTGTTTGGTGGGAAAAACCTTTGTATGTCTCTTACCACTATTTCTATCAGACTTCTTAACTGATGATTTTCTTTCATTTTCTTTTACTCTGTTTTGTTCACCAGCTTGCATTATTTGTTGTTTTGCCTGACGGTTTTGAACAGGTTTATCTTGTTTGAGGCATAGTATGAAACTCTTGTCAGTGTAAAATGATGAAGAAACTAAAGAAAGCATACAGATTTTGCTGTTTGAAAAATGCTTTGCAATTCTTCAGCCATTTATTGATGGAGAAGTATGTCTTTTCTGTTGTCAATACCTAGAAAAGTAAAGGGAATTATATAACTGCGAAGCAGATTCTTTGGGAGAAGCTTACCCTTCTCTATAAATCATAAATTTGAACCAATCACTCAGAGAGAGCTGCATCTGTAACCAGAGTTCTCTCTGCAGCATCATTTTCATCTCCCATGCCTCATGTCATTTTCTTGTTTCCTCCAGTGTTCTCATGATGTTTTGGGTAACTCAGGCTACAGCAATTAAAATCAAATATGGCTGCTCGCCATCACATTCTCATGTTTAACATAAAATCCCAATGCACAGAAACAATTATAATTCCATATAATTGACCTGTTACTCACGCTCTTAAGTTTCAGTGCAATCTTCTAACTGAAAAGTTAGGCTTTGTAACTACGTAAATAGTTTAAAATGGTCTATGTAAATGGTTTAAAACCTAGAACAGCTTAAAAGTCACTAACGCTTCTCAGTTTATATTCATATGTATATTACAAACTATATATATGTATATGTAAACATATATTATGCATAAATGCTAGAGAGATTGGAAACATTTGGGGGATATTTAGTTGTAACAAACAAAATAGGGATACTTTTGAAAGATTGATTTATTATCATTTTTGCTTTTCTGATAATCTTATTAAAAGGCAGTGTAAAAGATGAGAATTTATCACAGATATTGACTTCTCCAAGTGTGATTATGAGAGCTATTGTGTTATTCATAATGAGACTATTTAAAAACTAGTTTGAAAATAGGTGAAGAGACCAGGGGTAGGTTTGCCCGTGTGGTGCTTCACAAGGGTATTTGATCTTATATTGGATTTTTACCAAGAGTTTAAGTGAATAATGTCATACCGTTTGACTGATTTCATTTATATCACATTTATAAAAGTACCAGTATCTGCTTTTTCTCCTAAGTAGTGTTCATACATATCTTTTTTGTCCAGCCCAGTGTTCATGTTGAGTTACAGTGGCTTTTGGTTAATGGTAATTTTAGTCATTTTGTATTGCTTTGAACTGTTTTGGGTCATGTATCTGTGATCTGAATTTGCATATTTGTTAAACTGCTTTTCAATATATGCATTTAAAATAATTGTGATGGAAAAGCTTGCACAAAGTAAAGTGTAGGGATATAACATTTTACATACAGATATCAGGCATATTAGGAAGATGCTGAGTTGTGTTCTAATCCTTAGTTTTCTATATTACTTTGGTATGAGCTAAGCTAAATAGATGACAGAAAATTAAATTTAGTATATACAACACACTGTTAGACAAATGTATGAAATTATTTCTAGCATTTGTTATATACTGAGTACTATATTAAGCCCGTAAAGTGCATTATCTTATCTGATTATTACGGTAACCTTGTCTGTTGCTAGATGTTTATTGTTATCTCCATTTTACAAATGTGGAACCTAAGACTTAGTTAAGTTTGACTGAGGTCAGACTGTTAAGACTGAAGTTGCTCTGGCTAGGTGTTGTTAGACTGAACTGGTTGTATTTTTCCATGTGAAAAAATACCTTATATTGTCAAGGTTAGATTATTGTGCTATAGTTTCAGTTCAGTTCAGTTCAGTCGCTCAGTCGTGGCAATTGGTTCATTTTGGGGGGTTACTATTGTTGACACTAAAGTCCTGATGCCAGAGAAGCCTTGTGATGTTAACTCCTTATTATAGACAGCATCATGATGTCTGTTGTCATCTTGCAAACATTTTGAGTAAGGCGAACCTAATGACCTGGTTGTATTTATCCCTTAAAACTGAAAAAACAGAGTCAGCCACTGAAGTAATGGCAAGAAATGGGGTCAGAGAATACAGTCATATTTCTACTTGAAAATCTGTTTCCCTAGGAATTATTCACTGATTACAAGATACATAATTTTCAACAGAAATAAAATCATTGTTAGAAATGCCCTATGGGTTATTTGTGTGTGTGCAAGGGTTTGCCATTTTGTCATTTAAAATTTCTTTTTTAGTTTTATGTGCTTGTAAATTAAGTTTTCAAGATCAAGTATGGGACTCATTGTTCTGTTCATGAAGCTTTTTTTTTTTTTTTGGGTTGGTTGGTTCTTTTGGTTCCTATAATTGTCAACAGTTGTCAGCATTTACAGTGGATTCATCCTATTAATAATTGACAGAGTGGATGTGATAATATCTTTTCCCTCCAAGGACCCTGTCATTAACAAATAATAATAATAATAACTAACACTTTTATGTCTATATTTCCAGACCATTTCGCACTTTGTGTGTATAGATGTGTGTATGCTATTCTATTTTTCACATCACAGTGTTATGAATATCATTTCATAATAACCAAATCTTCATCCTCAGTGTCTTAAAAAGATAACTTCTTATTTGGAGATAATTTTAGATTCACATGCAGTTGTAGGAAATGGTATAGAAAGATCGTGTATATATTTCATCCAGCATTCCCCAGTGGTAGTAACATCTTGGATAAATACATGTGATATAAACAGATAATTGACCTTATGAAATGACCTTATTTATTGACTGTGCCAAAGCTTTTGACTGTGTGGATCACAATAAACTGTGGAACATTCTGAAAGAGATGGTAATACCAGACCACCTGACCTGCCTCTTGAGAAACCTATATGGAGGTCAGAAAGCAACAGTTAGAACTGGACATGGAACATTTGGAACTGGTTCCAAATAGGAAAAGGAGTATGTCCAGGCTGTATATTGTCACCCTGCTTATTTAACTTATATGCAGAGTACATCATGAGAAATGCTGGGCTATAAGAAGCACAAGCTGGAATCAAGATTGCCAGGAGAAATATCAATGACCTCAGATATGCAGATGATACCACCCTTACGGTAGAAAGTGAAGAGCAACTCAAAAGCCTCTTGATGAAAGTGAAAGAGGAGAGTGAAAAAGTTGGCTTAAAGCTCAACATTCAGAAAACGAAGATCATGGTATCTGGTCCCATCACTTCATAAGAAATAGATGGGGAAACAGTGGAAACAGTGTCAAACTGAATTTTTTGGGGCTCCAAAATCACTGCAGATGGTGACTGCAGCCATGAAATTAAAAGACGCTGCCTCCTTGGAAGGAAAGTTATGACCAACCTAGATAGCATATTCAAAAGCAGAGACATACTTTGCCAACAAAGGTCCGTCTAGTCAAGGCTGTGGTTTTACCAGTGCTCATGTATAGATGTGAGAGTTGGACTGTGAATAAAGCTGAGGGCAGAATTGATGCTTTTGAACTGTGGTATTGGAGAAGACTCTTGAGAGTCCCTTGGACTGCAAGGAGGTCCAACCAGTCCATGCTAAAGGAGATTAGTCCTGGGTATTCATTGGGAGGACTGATGCTAAAGCTGAAATTCCAATACTTGGGCCACCTCACGTGAAGTGTTGACTCACTGGAAAAGACCCTGATGCTGGGTGGGGTTGGGGGCAGGAGGAGAAGGGGACGACAGAGGATGAGATGGCTGGATGGCATCACTGACTTGATGGACATGACATTGAGTAAACTCTGGGAGTTTGTGATGGACAGGGAGGCCTGGCGTGCTGCGATTCATGGGGTCGCAAAGAGTCTGACACAACTGAGTGACTGAACTGAACTGAATGACCTTATTCAGATGTCACCAGTCAAACATATACTTGTGTGTGTGTTCAATTCTGTGTAATTTTATCAGATGTGTGGATTGTTGTCAAATCCAGATACAAGACAGTTTCATCATAGTCTCTCATAATATCTTTTTATAGCCACGAACACTTCCCTCCTTCCTACATCTCTAAATCCTGCTGCTTCTGCTGCTGCTGCTAAGTCACTTCAGTCGTGTCCAACTGTGTCCTACCCCATAGATGGCAGCCCACCAGGCTGCCCCGTCCCTGGGATTGTCTAGGCAAGAGCACTGAAGTGGGTTGCCATTTCCTTCTCCTAAGCATGAAAGTGAAAAGTGAAAGTGAAGTCGCTCGGTCGTTTCCGACTGTTAGCGACCCCATGGACTGCAGCCCACCAGGCTCCTCCATCCATGTGGTTTTCCAGGCAAGAGTACTGGAGTGGGGTGCGATTGCTTTCTCCGCTCTAAACCTGGCAACCCTTTATCTGTTCTTAACTTCTATGATTATGTCACTTCCAGTTCACTTCACTTCAGTCACTCAGTCGTGTCCTACTCTTTGAGACCACAGGAACTGCAGCACGTCAGGCCTCCCTGTCCATCACCAGCTCCCAGAGTTTACGCAAACTCACGTCGATAGAGTCAGTGATGCTGTCCAGCCATCTCATCCTCTGTCGTCCCGTTTCCCTCCTGCCCCCAGTCCCTCCCAGCATCAGAGTCTTTTCCAATGAGTCAACTCTTCACATGAGGTGGCCAAAGTATTGGAGTTTCAGCTTTAGAATAATTCCTTCCAAAGAACACCCAGGACTGATCTCCTTTAGGATGGACTTGTTGGATCTCCTTGCAGTCCAAGGGACTCTCAAGAGTCTTTTCCAACACCACAGTACAAAAGCATCAATTCTTCGGTGCTCAGCTTTATTCACAGTCCAACTCTCACATCCATAAATGACTACTGGAAAAACCATAGCCTTGACTAGATGGACCTTTGTTTGCAAAGTAATGTGTCTGCTTTTGAATATGCTATCTAGGTTGGTCATAACTTTCCTTCCAAGAAGTAAGAGTCTTTTAATTTCATGGCTGCAGTCACCATCTGAAGTGATGTTCGAGCCCAGATAAATAAAGTCTGACACTGTTTCCACTGTTTCCCCATCTATTTCCCATGAAATGATGGGACCCGATGCCATGATCTTCGTTTTCTGAATGTTGAGCTTTAAGCCAACTTTTTCACTCTCCTCTTTCACTTTCAACAAGAGGCTTTTTAGTTCCTCTTCACTTTCTGCCATAAGGGTGGTGTCATCTGCATATCTGAGGTTATTGATATTTTTCCCGGCAATGTTGATATCAGACTGTGCTTCTTCCAGCCCAGCATTTCTCATGATGTACTCTGCATAGAAGTTAAATAAGCAGGGTGACAATATACAGCCTTGACGTACTCCTTTTCCTATTTGGAACCAGTCTGTTGTTCCATGTGAGTTCTAACTGTTGCTCCTGACCTGCATATAGGTTTCTCAAGAGGCAGGTCAGGTGGTCTGGTATTCCCATCTCTTTCAGAATGCTCCACAGTTTATCGTGATCCACACAGTCAAAGACTTTGGCATAGTCAATAAAGCAGAATTAGATGTTTTCTTCTGGAATTCTCTTGCTTTATCGATGATCCAGCAGATGTTTGCAATTTGATCTCTGTTTCCTCTGCCTTTTCTAAAACCAGCTTGAACATCTGAAAGTTCACGGTTCATTTATTGCTCAAGCCTGGCTTGGAGAATTTTGAGCATTACTTTACTAGCACGTGAGATGAGTGCGGTTGTGCGATAGTTTGAGCATTCTTTGGCATTGCCTTTCTTTGGGATTGGAATGAAAACTGACCTTTTCCAGTCCTGTGGCCACTGCTGAGTTTTCCAAATTTGCTGGCATATTGGGTGCAGCACTTTCACAGCATCATCTTTCAGGATCTGAAATAGCTCAACTGGAATTCCATCACCTCCACTAGCTTTGTTCGTAGTGATGCTTTCTAAGGCCCACTTGGCTTCACATTCCAGGATGTCTGGCTCTAAGTGAGTGATCACACCATCGTGATTATCTGGCTCGTGAAGATCTGTTTTGTACAGTTCTTCTGTGTATTCTTGCCACCTCTTATTTATATCTTCTGCTTCTGTTAGGTCCATACCATTTCTGTCCTTTATCGAGCCCATCGTGGCATGAAATGTTCCCTTGGTATCTCTAATTTTCTTGAAGAGATCTCGAGTCTTTCCCATTCTGTTGTTTTCCTCTATTTCTTTGCATTGATCACTGAGGAAGGCTTTCTTATCACTTCTTGCTATTCTTTGGAACTCTGCATTCAGATGCTTATATCTTTCCTTTTCTCCTTTGCTTTTCACTTCTCTTATTTTCACAGCTATTTGTAAGGCCTCACCAGACAGCCATTTTGCTTTTCTGCATTTCTTTTCCATGGGGATGGTCTTCATCTCTGTCTCCCGTAGAATGTTATGAACCTCCGTCCATAGTTCATCAGACGCTGTATCTATCAGATCTAGTCCTTAAATCTATTTCTCACTTCCACTGTATAATCATAAGGGATTTCATTTAGTTCATACCTGAATGGTGTAGTGGTTTTCCCTACTTTCTTCAATTTAAGTCAGAATTTGGCAATGCAGAGTGCATGATCTGAGCTACAGTCAGCTCCTGGTCTTGTTTTTGATGACTGTATAGAGCTTTCCATCTTTGTCTGCAAAGAATATAATCAGTCTGATTTTGGTGTTGACCATCTGGTGATGTCCATGTATAGAGTCTTCTCTTGTGTTGTTGGAAGAGGTTGTTTGCTATGACCAGTGTGTTCTCTTGGCAAAACTCTATTAGCCTTTGTCCTGCTTCATCCTGTATTCCAAGGCCAAATTTGCCTGTTACTCCAGGTGTTCTTGACTTCCTACTTTTGCATTCCAGTCCCCTATAATGAAAAGGACATCTTTTTTGGGTGCTCACAGAATGCAGTCCACTGGAGAAGGGAATGACAAACCACTTCAGTGTTCTTACCTTGAGAACCCCATGAGCAGTGTGAGAAGGCAAAATGATAGGATACTGAAAGAGGAAGTTCCCAGGTCGCTAGGTGCCCAATATGCTACTGGAGATCAGTGGAGAAATAACTCCAGAAAGAATGAAGGGATGGAGCCAAAGCAAAAACAGTACCCAGTTGCGGATGTGACTGGTGATAGGAGCAAGGTCCGATGCTGTAAAGCGCGATATTGCATAGGAATCTGGAATGTTAGGTCCATGAATCAAGGCAAATTGGAAGTGGTCAAACAGTAGATGGCAAGAGTGAACGTTGACTTTCTTGGAATCAGCAAACTAAAATGGACTGGAATGGGTCAATTAACTCAGATGACCATTATATCTACTACTGCAGGCAGGAATTCCTTAGAAGAAATGGAGTAGCCATCATGGTCAACAAAAGATTCTGGAATGCAGTACTTGAATGCAATCTCAAAAACGGCAGAATGATCTCTGTTCGTTTCCAAGGCAAACCATTCAATATCACAGTAATCCAAGGTTAGGACCCAACCAGTAACGCTGAAGAAGCTGAAGTTGAACGGTTCTGTGAAGACCTAGAAGACCTTTTAGAACTAACACCCCCAAAAATGTCACTTCCAAAATCTTATTAAATGTCATTTCTAGTAGATGATTAATAAATACACTAGTATTTCTATAGATATCCTGTCATTTATTTAACTTATCAACTTTTTTTTGACACTTCAAGTTTTCAGTTTTTCACTTTCATGAAGTGATACTATGATGAACCTGGTGTACCTAAACCTTTTGTATGTATTTAGTTTTTTCCTTAGGACAAATACCTAGAACTGTAAATGTTAAATTGAATTTTAGGGGGTGGTTATGTAATGATTTTCATTTGTATTGATGAATTACCTTAAGGAAAGATTGCTAATCTATTATCACTAGCAGAGTATGAGAACACTTACTTTCCCATAGTCTTTCAGTATTTTCTAAGAATGTCAACATCATAGCCAGAAAATGTTTCCTTGTCTGAATTTATATTTTCAGATTATAAGTGAGATTATTTAATAGGTATATTGGTCAATTTATTTCTTTTATTCATTGCTTTTACCCATGTTCCTATTGTGCGATTTTTTCCCTTTTCAATATGTAATGATTCTTTATATATTAAAATCTTTAATTCTTTGTTATGTATTTTATAAATTTTCCTTCCATTTTCATGGCAGTTTTTCATGTGTGAAACTTGATAATTTTTATGTATCTATCAATTGTTTTTTTTTTTCTTTTATGGTTCCTGCCTTTGGAGTTATGCATAGAAAGCCTTCCCTTCAAAGATTAGTAAATATTGACTCTGTTTCTTTTTAATATTTTATATCTTACATTTAAATTTTAATACACCTGAGATTTACTTTATTCTAGAATATGAGGGGTATTCCTCCTAAGTCATTAACTTGTTATTCTAACACCATTGATCTACTCCACTAATTGAAATACTGCCTTTTTTTTCATTATAGGAACAATTTTTTAACTTTCTGCCAGTAATCTGAGTGTCTCTTTGAGTATAGTTGGAACTGTTAAGTTGGCATAGATGGGGCATCCGATCTGTAGAGAAATGATAACTTTTCCTCTTTGGAATCTCAAGAAACAAAAGGAAATGTTAGAATATATAAAAAATTACAGCATCTTCTCTGAAAAATAGCAAACTAAAAGAAAAAGGAAAACAGAGTAGGAATATTTATAATTCATAACAAAGGGTGTTGCTGCTGCTGCTGCTGCTGCTAAGTTGCTTCAGTCGTGTCTAACTCTGTGCGACCCCATAGACGGCAGCCCACCAGGCTCCCCCGTCCCTAGGACTCTTCAGGAAAGAACACTGTAGTGGGTTACCATTTCCTTCTCCAATGCATGAACGTGAAAAGTGAAAGTGAAGTTGCTGAGTCCTGTCCGACTCTAGGTGACCCCATGGACTGCAGCTTACCAGGCCCCTCCATCCACGGGATTTTCCAGGCAAGAGTACTGGAGTGGGTTGCCAGTGCATTCTCCAGAACAAAGGAATAATTACATACAAATAATACCTTCAAATTTGTATGAAATACATCGAGATCTCTACAGGTAAGATGGGCAGAGAATGGAAACAGACAAGACGAGTTACAGATAGTTGACAAACTGTGGGGAAAATATTTTTCCTGATCAGTAGTCAAGTGCAAAATAACCTAATAGTTAAAAACATTAAACACACAAATTAAAAACACAGAAAGTTTTTACAAATTTAATGCTTTAAGAACATTAACATCAACTAATTGTTGATAAAGTTGTATTCAGTTGAAATGCTGATGATGTTATAAATTGGGACAACACTTTAGCAAAGTAATACAATGATTTGTCCTAAGAATTGTACATATGTTTGTTCTATTAGACTCAGTAACTCCAGATCTGAGAATTTATTGTGAGAACATCACTTAATAGAGGTAAAAAGCTACAAGGGTGACAGCATCTATTTTAAAGCTGCTTATCATAGTAAAATTTGTAAACAATATAAGCACCTGAATGCAGAGTTCCAAAGAATAGCAAGAAGAGTAAGAAAGCCTTCCTCAGTGATCAATGCAAAGAAATAGAGGAAAACAACAGAATGGGAAAGACTCGAGATCTCTTCAAGAAAATTAGAGATACCAAGGGAACATTTCATGCCACGATGGGCTCGATAAAGGACAGAAATGGTATGGACCTAACAGAAGCAGAAGATATAAATAAGAGGTGGCAAGAATACACAGAAGAACTGTACAAAAAAGATCTTCACGAGCCAGATAATCACGATGGTGTGATCACTCACTTAGAGCCAGACATCCTGGAATGTGAAGCCAAGTGGGCCTTAGAAAGCATCACTACGAACAAAGCTAGTGGAGGTGATGGAATTCCAGTTGAGCTATTTCAGATCCTGAAAGATGATGCTGTGAAAGTGCTGCACCCAATATGCCAGCAAATTTGGAAAACTCAGCAGTGGCCACAGGACTGGAAAAGGTCAGTTTTCATTCCAATCCCAAAGAAAGGCAATGCCAAAGAATGCTCAAACTATCGCACAACTGCACTCATCTCACGTGCTAGTAAAGTAATGCTCAAAATTCTCCAAGCCAGGCTTGAGCAATAAATGAACTGTGAACTTCCTGACGTTCAAGCTGGTTTTAGAAAAGGCAGAGGAACCAGAGATCAAATTGCTAACATCTGCTGGATCATGGAAAAAGCAAGAGAGTTGCAGAAAAACATCTAATTCTGCTTTATTGACTATGCCAAAGTCTTTGACTGTGTGGATCAGAATAAACTGTGGAACATTCTGAAGGTGATGGGAATACCAGACCACCTGACCTGCCTCTTGAGAAATCTGTATGCCGGTCAGGAAGCAACAGTTAGAACTGGACATGGAACAACAGACTGGTTCCAAATAGGAAAAGGAGTACGTCAAGGCTGTATATTGTCACCCTGCTTATTTAACTTCTATGCAGAGTACATCATGAGAAATGCTGGACTGGAAGAAACACAAGCTAGAATCAAGATTGCCGGGAGAAATATCAATAATCTAATGACCTCAGATATGCAGATGACACCACCCTTATGCAGAAAGTGAAGAGTAACTAAAACGCCTCTTGATGAAAGTGAAAATGGAAAGGGAAAAAGTTGGCTTAAAGCTCAACATTCAGAAAACGAAAATCATAGCATCCGGTCCCATCACTTCATGGGAAATAGATGGGGAAACAGTGGAAACAGTGTCAGACTTTATTTTTCTGCGCTCCAAAATCACTGCAGATGGTGACTGCAGCCATGAAATTAAAAGACGCTTACTCCTTGGAAGGAAAGTTATGACCAACCTCGATAGCATATTCAAAAGCAGAGACATTACTTTGCCAACAGAGGTCCGTCTAGTCAAGGCTGTGGTTTTTCCTGTGGTCATGTATGGATGTGAGAGTTGGACTGTGAAGAAGGCTGAGCGCCGAAGAATTGACGCTTTTGAATTGTGGTGTTGGAGAAGACTCTTGAGAGTCGCTTGGACTGCAAGGAGATCCAACCAGTCCATTCTGAAGGAGATCAGCCCTGGGATTTCTTTGGCAGGAATGATGCTAAAGCTGACACTCCATTACTTTGGCCACCTCATGTGAAGAGTTGACTCATTGGAAAGGATTCTGATGCTGGGAGGGATTGCGGGCAGGAGGAGAAGGGGACGACAGAAGATGAGATGGCTGGATGGCATCACTGACTCGATGGACGTGAGTCTGAGTGAACTCTGGGAGTTGGTGATGGACAGGGTGGCCTAGTGTGGTGGGATTCATGTGATCGCAAAGAGTCGGACACAACTGAGCAACTGAAGTGACTGAAGTAATATAATGTATATTGGTGAGCCCCAAGGTCTCAGGATTCTGGTGAGTAGATGGAGTAGGCAGTTTTACAGTATGGTTCAGGATAACTTTTATTACAAGATATCATACATACAAATGAAATGTATCTGTGTGTGTGTGTGTATATATATGTGTGTGTATATATATATATATATAAGCTCTTTCTTTCAATGAAGAATAACACAGTGACATGTATATATGACCCAGCTGAAGAAAAAGAACATTACCAGGACCTTGGGAGCTCCCTGCATGTATATGTATCACTGTCCATCTTCCCTTCCTTTCCCATGCCATAAGCATTATGACACACTGCTTTAACTGTTCTCTTGGTTTTTTTTTTTTTTTTTTTGAAGTGTTTTTTTATTACATGTTTATATCCCCAAATCATATGTTGTTAGTTTTTTTCTGTTTTTGACACTTGTCAAAAATTCTGTTTTTTTCCGTGACATGCTTTCCTTCATAAATGTTATGCTTGTGAGATTCACCTGTATAGATTCATTTAGTGGTAACCCCCCTTTCTCTACCCACAGCTGTTAGTATTTTGTAGTATTCTAGGATTGCAAATCTTCAACTTCAGTAGGTCATGCATATTCACCAAGATGATTTTATTTATTTGCCCTTCAGTTTTCAGCTTTTCAAGCCCCTGTCTCCCTTAGGAAATATATAATGTCATAAACATACTCACACATTCACGACACAATAAGATCATCAAGTATGTGTTTTTCTGCAACTTTTCAATACATAATTCTCACCTTTCTTTTCATTGCAGTAGTTTTATCTTATCTAGCACACAGACTGTATTTAACTTTTGTATGGTATATAGTTCGGTCCGAGGCAGAAGAGAAGGAGAGACTACCTCAACGGAAGTAGGTTACCTTTATTCAGGCAAGGAGGGTGACAGTCGGCCTAACAACCAGGTTGAGATGACTGAGATGTCAAAGAGAGACTAGGCCTGTGATCCTTCCCTTTTAGATTTGGCTGCTTTCTTGCTCATAATATCATTCACCTTTTTCCTCTAGACTGTCTTTCCTATAAACTGAAATATATATCTAAAGGCTTGGTGGATTCAAGGTTAACATTTTTGGCTAGAACATCTTTGGTGATACAGATATCATGTTGAATCATACCAGAAGACACAAAATATCTGGTTGATCCACTGTGAGTGTTGCTAAGATTGACCCAGGATTAGGATGATGACAATATGATGCCTCCATTGTATGGATGTATTTTTCCCTTGTGTATTGAAAATAATCTGTATGTTGCTTCTGGCACTATGCAAAAAACATTGTTTGATACCAGCTATTCACTGCATTGTTTTAAAATTGATTGGTATTCCTTATATGAATAAGTGTTTTCATTAGGACTTAGAAAATGATGTTTTTGTTTAGGTCTTTGATTCCTTCTACATTTAATAGCTACCACTGAATGCCAGTTTCTTAATTTACAAAAAGGAACATACCTTTATAGCATTATTGTGCTGTGCTAAGTTGCTTCAGTTGCCTATGACTCTTTGTAAACACAGGGACCATAGCTCACCAGGCTTCTCTGTCCATGGGATTCTCCAGACAAAAATATTGGAGTGGGTCGTCATGACCTTCTCCAGGGGATCTTCCTGACCCAGTGATTGAACCTGCCATTTTATTGTCTCCTGCATTTTCAGGTTGGTTCTTTACCACCATCACCACCTGGGAAGCCCTTTATAGCATTATTGGTATCTACCAATAAGTACCTATTTCCAAGATTCAAGTCATTTGGGAAACTGAATTAATTGTAAGATTACTTAATTGAGATGGACAAAGAGATTTAGATTTCCTGAAGCAGGATAGTACTTAAGAGCACAGACTCTGGGCCCAGACTAGATAGGTTCCGATATTAACTTTGCCATTTACTGGGTATGTGGCTTTGGGTACAGTACTTAAGCCCTGTTGTCTGTTTTCCCATCCTTTACTGCCTAATGCATACCTGTAGACAAAGAATAGTAAGTAAAGGAAAAATGAAAAAAAAAATTATTAGGGGTTGGGTTATGGGTGAGTAAAATATTTTCCTTAGCATTGTGTCATATTTGCAGTGTAAGAGAGAAATGAAAAAGAAAAGTCATGCTGATTTTTAGATGTTTTTAATGTGTATTTTCAAGTGCAAGATCATTGACAAATGACTGACAAACCTTTTACATTGATTTTGGTTTATCTCTCTCATTACAGTGTTTTAGAAATTCTTAATGCAATAAAATTGTTATTTTCATTAGATAAAATTTTATGTTTTGTTTTATTTTAGTAAACTCAGTGTAATCACTGTTCAGCTTTTTAATAAATAGTATAAAATATTATCCTCAAGGTTTTCTCAATGAAATGTAGCCAATTTTCTCTTAAATACATAAGACTACGTGTAAAACTTAATTTGAAGTGGTTTACCTCAAGGAATGATATATAGTAACAAATTCATAGGCTCTTTCAAAATTTAGTTCATAAGGATCATAAGGTTTTTCTCTCTACTTTTTAAAAAATGGATTTCATGAAAGGATTCGTATAAGGAAGAAAGGTTATTTGTTGCATGATTTTGTAACATTCTTGGGATAAGCACAATCTCTCTTATCATCTATTTTAGTCTTATAGCTTTATAAGTAATACACTAAAGGTCATTTTTCTTCTGTGACACCTAAGTAAAATATGTTCTGAACAAGAGACTTTATTTTCCTTATCACAAGTTAAATATTGCTATTAAATTTGAAGAGAGCTCAGCTGGGATATACTTTGCTCTGAAAGATGATTTTAGTCATTTAAATTGATAAATTTTAAATTGATAAAACAGAAATACTAGCATTAAGAAAATTAAGTGAAAATTAATTGTAGTTGAATCTGTTTATTTCCTGGTATGAAATAGGTCTTTGTCAAATATTATATTACTTAGTAAAACTTTCATTAAGAGATTGAGTTGATATAGTTTTCTCAAAGAACAAAATACTAAATGTCAGTTTTCCAAGGGATTATTTTATTTCATAGACTCAGCCTTTCATTATGTCACTAAATTTCATATTAAATTTTATTTTTTAAATGTTTTATTATGGCCAGTTTCAAACTTAAAAAAAAGAGAATAATCAAACCCCTCATGTACCAGTTTCCCAGTTTCAACTGTTATCAATTTATGGCCTATCTCTTTCATTTGGTACCATCCACCTTCTCATTTCAGCTTCCAATCCTGGATTATTTTAATGAAAATCCTATATGTCATGTTGTTCTCCATCTGTAAATATTTCAATATGTATCTAAAGGATAAGGGCTTACCTTTTTAAAAATAACTACAGTTCTTTTGGACTGGGCTTCCCAGGTGGCCTAGTGGCAAAGAATTCACCTGCCAATGCAAGGGATGCAGATTCAATCCCTGGGTTCGAAAGATCACCTGGAGAAGGAAATGGTAGCCCACTCCAGTATTCTTGCCTGGGAAATTCCACGGAGATAGGAGCCTGGTGGGCTACAGTCTGTGGGGTCGCAAAGAGTTGGACATGACTGAGCACTCACTCACTCACTCCCAATTGTTACTCCTCCATGCAGGAATTTATCTAGGACAGTTTTTCATTTTCCTGAGTTCATAGGGCCCAACTCCATCTCCACTTTCTCACCTCTAGCATTCCCAGGGGTACCTTGGCACTCATCCACAGCTTAGAGTCTGTAATGTCCCCTCCCACTTGCTGCTGTTATTCTCAGAATGACCTCCCAAGCTTCAGTGAGTACCTGATTTTGGGGTTTTCTGGCCATCAATGCTGTCACAGATTTCTTTGTCTTCCGGTCATTTTCCTTGTACAGTTTCTGATACCAGGCGGATCTTACAGCTATTGAAGTTTCCTAATGACCCACTTGTATTTTGGAGTTCATCACAATATTTTGTCACCTATCTTTGTTGTAGATCTTGTCCCTGGGTGTTTGGTTTTGGTATCCTGGTTGCACTGTCTATTTTTATGGGGGTCTTAGGGGGAGATTCAGAAATTTTGCTCCTAATGCCATCTTCCCTGAATCCTGTTTTTAAGTTCAAGCCATTTGCATAAGAACAGAGGCCAAGTTGTTGATCTGTCATTAACATTCACCTTTGAGAACTTGCAACAAACCTTACAGATCACTTGCTTCTAGTTCTTCATTTTATCTATAAGGATATTTATAAGGAAGCTGAATTCCAGAAAGATTAAGTGACTTTTCAGTTTTCCTAATATTGAAACGGTGCTCTTATTCAGTCAGTTCAGTCGCTCAGTCATGTCCGACTCTTAGCGACCCCATGGACTACAGCAAGCCAGGCTTCCCTGTCCATCACCAACTCATGGTTGGTTAAACTCATGTCCCTTGAGTTGATGATACCATCCAGCCATCTCATCCTCTGTCGTCCCCTTCTCCTTGTGGCTCAGCTGGTAAAGACTCCACCTGTAATGCAGGAGACCTGGGTTTGATCCCTGGGTTGGGAAGATGCCCTGGAGAAGGGAAAGGTTACCCACTCCAGTATTCTGACCTGGAGAATTCCATGGACTGTATAGTTCATGGGGTCACAAAGAGTTGGACACGACTGAGTGAATTTCACTTCACAGTGCTCTTATTAGATGTTCCTAAAAATTCACATGAACAAAGCTAGTGGAGGTGATGGAATTCCAGCTGAGCTATTTCAAACCCTGAAAGATGATGCTGTTAAAGTGCTGCACTCGATATACCAGCAAAATTGGAAAGCTCAGCAGTGGCCACAGGACTGGAAAAGGTCAGTTTTCATTGCAATCCCAAAGAAAGACAATGCCAAAGAATGTTAAAACTACCACACAATTGCAGTAGTTTGAACTTATCTCACACACTAGCAAAGTAATGTGAAAATTCTCCAGGCTAGGCTTCAACAGTAGGTGAACCAAGAACTTTCAGATGTTCAAGCTGAATTTAGAAAAGGCAGAGGAACCAGAGATCAAATTGTCAGCATCCATTGGATAATCGAAAAAGCAAGAGAATTCCAGGAAAATATCTACTTCTACTTCATTGTTTATGCTAAAGCCTTTGACTCATAACAAACTGTGGAAAATTCTTCAAAAGATGGCAATACCAGACCACCTGACCTGCCTCCTGAGAAATCTGTATGCAAGTCAAGAAGCAACAGTTAGAACTGGACATGGAACAATTGATTGTTTCAAAATTGGGAAAAGAGTACTGTAAGGCTCTATGTTGTCACCTTGCTCGTTTAACTTATGTGCAGAGTACATCTTGCAGAATGCCAGACTGTATGAAGCACAAGCTGGAATCAAGATTGCTGGGAGATATATCAATAACCTGAGATATACAGATGAAACCACTCTGATGGGAGAAAGCAAAGAGGAACTAAAGAGCTCCTGATGAAAGTGAAAGAGGAGGGTGAAAAAGTTGGCTTAAAATTCAGCATTCAAAGAACTAAGATTATGGCATCCAGTCCTATCACTTCATGGCAAATAGGTGGGGAAACAATGGAAAGAGTGACAGACTTTATTTTCTTGGGCCCTAAAATCGCTGCAGATGGTGATTGCAGCCATGAAATTATTATTATTTTTTTAAATTTTATTTTATTTAACTTTATAATATTGTATTGGTTTTGCCATATATCAAAATGAATCTGCCACAGGTATACATGTGTTCCCCATCCTGAACCCTCCTCCCTCCTTCCTCCCCATACCATCCCTCTGGGTCGTCCCAGCGCACCAGCCCCAAGCATCCAGTATCGTGCATCGAACCTGGACTGGCGACTCATTTCATATGTGATATTATACATGTTTCAATGCCATTCTCCCAAATCATCCCACCCTCTCCCTCTCCCACAGAGTCCATAAGACTGTTCTATACATCAGTGTCTCTTTTGCTGTCTCGTATACAGGGTTATTGTTACCATCTTTCTAAATTTCATATATATGCATTAGTATACTGTATTGGTGTTTTTCTTTCTGGCTTACTTCACTCTGTATAATTGGCTCCAGTTTCATCCATCTCATAGAACTGATTCAAATGTATTCTTTTTAATGGCTGAGTAATACTCCATTGTGTATATGTACCATAGCTTTCTTATCCATTCATCTGCTGATGGACATCTAGGTTGTTTCCATGTCCTGTGCAGCCATGAAATTAAAAGACACTCCTGGAAAAAAAAGCTATGACCAACCTAGACAGCATATTAAGAAGCAGAGACAATACTTTGCCTGCAGAGCTCCATAGAGTAAAAGTTATCATTTTTCCAGTAGTCATGTATGGATGTGAGAGTTGGACCATAAACAAAGCTGAGTGCTGAAGAATGCCAGCTATCTATGGCATTCTGACTGTAGAATGGTTGACGTTGACTTCTTGGGCAACCTCTTATGTAGTTGTAAGAGGATCAGCCTCAGTGATGGCTCTTGGTTGTTGTCAGCTTCCCATGGCTGACTACCGTGCTCCTCATCTTCAAGGCTCTTGTTTCCTTTGCAAAACTTCTTGAACTACCGCTGCATTGTACATTCATTAGCAGTTCCTGAGTCAAATGCCTTGTTCATGTTGTGAATTGTCTCTGGTACTTTACTACCCATTTTTAACTTGAATAAAAAAAATAGCTCAAATGTGCTTTTTGTCTAACATTTCTGGAGTGTAAAATAAATACAAAATAAACAGCAAGTAATGTTAGCAAAAAAACATAAAGCGAGAAATGTGTATTAAGATGATGTATAACATAGCCACATTTATTTAAGAATGTATTCCAGTATGAAACAGGAAAATTCAACAATGCAAAACTGCGATTACTTTTGTACCAACCTAATAACTCTAACTAGATAACTTCAGGTTTGTTATTGAAGGGATAGGAAGAGAAAGGAAGGGAACTGGCATTTATTGAATATAAGCAACATGCTTGGAGACCCTGTGTAAGGTGTTTTATATCATTTTTACCATATTCCTCCCTGTACCCCTATGAAATATATTATTAGCCCCATATTATGGTTGAATAACATTGTACTTGTATATTTGTACTCAAAGTTTTTACAGTGTATTTCCAGTGTAATGCTGTGTGAGTTGACCCTGATCTAAGGTGTAAAAGTCGCTCAGTCATGTCTGACCCTTTGCGACCTCATGGACTATACAGTCCATGGAATTCTCCAGGCCAGGGTAGCCTTTCCCTTCTCTAGGGGATCGTCCTAATCCAGGGATTGAACCCAGGTCTCCTGCATTGCAGGCTTATTCTTTACCAGCTGAGCCACCAGGGAAGCTGATCTAAGGTATTTGTTTCTAACTCATGTCTGGCTTTCCCTTGTGGGAGAGATTGTATAATTCATTGTAAGCATATGTATATTCCATATAAAAATGCCTCACAGGGATGTGTGAATTTGAGTAATGATTCAGAAGTAAGTAGTTCACTTTTTATGGTGCCAAGTCTTAAAAAAAAAACATTGTTTTGAAATTAGTCAAGGGTTTAAAAGCTATTAAAATTGAGCTTATAAATATTAATTTAAACAAAACCAGCAGTTACGTATTTTGCTAAATTGTAAGTAAGACCAAAAGGTTTAATTATGTTAACTTTTCCAAAACAGGAATTTAAGAAATGTGAAAGCTAAAGCTCCAGTTTTATGCAAATTCATCCTTCATGCTGTGACTAGAGGTATTTTTCTGAAATGCTGATTTGATCTTGTTCTTAAGGCTAAAATCTTAGACTCCCTGTTGCTTACAGGTTCAAGTTCAGACACCACAGTTTGGCTCCAGCTACACTATGTGGCATTATTTTTTGATACTCTCTTCCTTCACCCTTTGCCAAGAATATTCCCTTCCACTTTCTTCTACAGTTTTCAGTTGAGTTATTATAGATCTGAAAGACTGAGCTGGTTTGTGTCCTCTGCTCTTCAGAGCTTTTCCATGACTACCCTTTACAGAGGGAATGCTTCTTTCCTTCGTGTTCAACAGTTTTAATTATATTTATTATTTTAAATCTTTTAAATTCTTGTTGTTTAGACTCTGAGGTCTTTTAGGCTAGAAATTACCTTTATCTATTTTTTTTTTTTCCTATCTATCACAGTCTGTTCTGTCCCCCCCTTTCCCCATTACCTTATCTCTTTCTTCTCTTTCTTCAAACAAATGTTTGTAGAGAATCTACTGTGTGCCTCCTCTGTTCAAGGCACTTGGTGTTTATTGAATGAGTGGGAAGAAGTATGAAATCCTGGCCAGGAAAACTTTAGCTGTGTTATTAGCTTGTTGTTTTAATCATTTTAAGCATGAGGATAATAGGCTCTTGCCATTTAACATTGGAATGGTCTATTGCTTTCACCAACTTGTGTGAGACTATTAAGGGAAAACACAAATGATGGTCATTTTCGTTTTGTGTGATTTGGATTCAGATCAGTATTGAAATCCGTTCTTGGCTTTACTTTGTCAGTAGAGACATGTCTTCTGACAATGTTGATTGCAGCGTTGGAAATAACCACATGCCTATTTGCCTATCCAAGGTAACAGCTAATTTGAGCCAGATAGAGAAGAGTAATTTTATTACTGTTTGCCATTGGAGTTGGCATCTGGTAAAAATGGGTGTATGTTTGGAGTAGTATTTAGGTGAAAATGTACTGCTTCTAAAATACCTCTCTGAAGAGAATAAAAGTAGGTATTCTTTATAGAGCAAATACCCTCTGCTAACAATTAACAGTCCTCCAAGGCAGATGGTGGTATTTCCATTGATGGATGAAGAACTAAAGGCCTGAGGTTGCAGAGCTAGTTAAGCAGCAAAACTAAAATTCAAACTTTGCTCTGTCTGACTGGGACCATTCCTCTTTCATTATGTTACCATCCTGCCCTTACATCCTCATTCTCAGACTCAAGTCCAAATTGGAAAGAGTGAATTTATCATGGTAATTTGAATTTGTGATACTGAATTACTGAATTGCTTGATCTTTGGCAAGTAATTTAACATTTCTCATCCCATTTTTTTCCACATGGATAATACTGCTTCCCTCCCAGGGTTATCAGATCAGATCAGATCAGTCACTCAGTCGTGTCTGACTCTTTGCGACCCCATGAATCGCAGCACGCCAGGCCTCCCTGTCCATCACCAACTCCCGGAGTTCGCTGAGACTCACATCCATCGAGTCAGTGATGCCATCCAGCCATCTCATCCTCTGTCGTCCCCTTCTCCTCCTGCCCCCAATCCCTCCCAGCATCAGAGTCTTTTCCAATGAGTCAACTCTTCGCATGAAGTGGTCAAAGTGCTGGAGTTTCAGCTCTAGCATCAGTCCTTCCAGTGAATATTCGGGACTGGTTTCCTTTAGGATGAATTGGTCGGATCTCCTTGCAGTCCAAAGGACTCTCAAGAGTCTTCTCCAACACCACAGTTCAAAAGCATCAATTCTTCGGCGCTCAGCCTTCTTCACAGTCCAACTCTCACATCCATACATGACCACAGGAAAAACCATAGCCTTAACTAGACGGACTTCTGTTGGCAAAGTAATGTCTCTGCTTTTTTGGTCATAACTTTCCTTCCAAGGAGTAAGCGTCTTTTAAATTCATGGCTGCAGTCACCATCTTCAGTGATTTTGGAGCCCAGAAAAAGAAAGTCTGACACTGTTTCCACTGTTTCCCCATCTATTTCCCATGAAGTGGTGGGACCGGATGCCATGATCTTCGTTTTCTGAATGTTGAGCTTTAAGTCAACTTTTTCACTCTCCACTTTCACTTCCATCAAGAGACTTTTGAGTTCCTCTTCACTTTCTGCCGTAAGGGTGATGTCATCTGCATATAATGAAGAATAAGTGATTATTCTGATGTATATGAAAATACATTGTGAATCATAAAGCCCTGTGCTGATATTTGGTGGTATATTATTAATGCTGTCTTTATTACACACATAAACACACTAATTCTGCTTCCTGAATATTTCTTTGCTGTTGTCCTTTGTAACTAAGCCACTTAGTCAGTCACTGTTGGTCACTCAGTCATGTCCAACTCTTTGAGACCCCATGGACTGTAGCCCACCAGGCTCCTCTGTCCATGGAATTCTTCAGGCAGGAATACTGGACTGGGTAGCCATTCCCTTTTCCAGGGGATCTTGCTGATCCAGGGATCGAACCCAGGTCTCCTGCATTGCGGGCAGATTCTTTCTCATCTGAGCCACCAGGGAAGCCCACTAAACCACTTAGCAGCCTGTAAAGTAGCATAGTGACTGCATTTCTTTAAAAAGAAAGCTTACTTTTTATGTATAAAGAGTTTATGTATACATGTTTATGTATAAAGAGTTAAGGTAAAATGTTAGAACGATACAGTTTTTACCGTTATGAAGAACTAAGCGTACTTAGCTTTTTAGAATTTTCATTTCTTCCTCCTATTTCTTTCTACACTATAAACTTTCACTTTTTTTCCTTTGAATTGTATCTTAAGTTAAGGTTGCAACTTTATAATGGCTTATTTCCAATAATTGATATTTAATGGCTATATCTACTACATTTGGTCAGAACGTCTCTTTTGAACTAAACATTTTATACCCACAAAGTGCCCAGCACTGGAAAACTAGTTCTTCCATGAATGCAGATGCAGCTTTTGTTTAATGTGATTTTTAACTAGAAATTGGCTACATCGGTTGCTTCCATATGCTTGTTGCTTTTTTACATAAAGAAGATAAGCATTCTCTTTTCTTGAAATCTTTGATGGTTAATGTTTTGTTTAAACTGTTGCCAGAAGGATGCTGTTTCTTTTCTACTAGGTAAAAATTCAAGAGGACCATGGTATCTCATTGTAGTGAAAGAGTCAGTAGCATCACTATAGAATTTCACTAAACTAGCTTTGTTCATCTGACTGATGTAAAATATTTTAGCCTCTGTTGAAATGGTAGCTCTTATGATAAAAAGTTATGGAAGAGTCTTGAATTTATAACATAGAGTGGTAACTAGCTGATGTAGCTGAACATCTGGATTTTTTTTATTATAAAATTATCTTTGGTAAATATTTTTTGGTATTGGTATTAATAATAGTAATATATATTTCCCTTTATGATAACAAAGGGGCTTCCCTGGTGGCTCAGATGGTAAAGAGTCGGCCTGCAGTGCAGGAGACCCAGGTTCAATCCCTGGGTCAGGAACATCTCCTGGAGAAGGAAATGGCTACCCACTCCAGTATTCTTGCCTGGAAAATCCCATGGACGGAGGAGACTGGCAGGCTACAGTCCATGGGGTCACAAAGAGTTGGGCATGACTGAGCGACTTCACTTTCACTTTATGATAACAAACTTTATGATATGGCTTAATTTAATTTCAAAACAGTAATGTTCTTATCAAACTACTGTATTAAGCAGAAGTGAAATAATGTATCATGTAAATGACCTTTTTAAAAATTAGTTAGCCTATTGCTTAAACTGAAAAATATATACCATTACCCCTAAGAGACAATGTGACTTGAAGTTAGATTTATGTTAAAATTTCAACTCTAGAGCTTTTTTTCTAAGCATTGGGCAGCAGGTTAACCAGTTTGCACCCCAGTTTCTTCTTCATCTCTAAAATGTGTATGCAGATCCTTTTCTGTCAGTGCATTTGAGAGAATCCGATCAGCTAATATGTGAATATAGTTTCTGAAACAAAGTGCTTGTATGAACAATATTTTGACAGTTGCTCATTTATGGTACGGAGAAGGCAATGGCACCCCACTCCAGTACTCTTACCTGGAAAATCCCATGGGTGGAGGAGCCTGGTAGGCTGCAGTCCATGGGGTCACGAAGAGTCGGACACAACTGAGCGACTTCCCTTTCACTTTTCACTTTCATGCATTGGAGAAGGAAATGGCAACCCACTCCAGTGCTGTTGCCTGGAGAATCCCAGGGTGGGGGTGCCTGGTGGGCTGCCATCTATGGGGTCGCACAGAGTCGGACACAACTGAAGTGACTTAGCAGTTAGCATTTATGGTAATTGGCAGATAAAAAGAATTTAAGTACTTGAGTTTTAAAACATCTCCCTTCCACATGATAAAATTTTCAGTATTACTAGTATATGTTCAAGAAGCATCATCCAAGTATAATATAAACTTTATAATTTTGAATACAAGAATGAGCCTCTTTTGTTAAACTCTTCTATACAACAGTGGTATGAATTGAACATTTTTTGTGCTTTATATATATATATATATTTTTTTTTTCTACATCCTAAATGATACAGGTGTATGTTTTTATAGGTTTGCCTGAATCCATCATTGCAGCTGCATGTTCAAGAAGTGGCCAGAGGGTTCTGCATGTTGATTCGTAAGTTTATCAGTGGTAGCATTTGATACTTCCTAAATATCTCTATACAAAATTAAAATTTAAATATACATACATATGTGTGTACATATATATGTCCAATATAAACTTTTAAAGTTAGAAAAATTATTAGAATTGTTTAATTTTCACCAAAAACATGGGAAATATATAATGTATGGGTTCTCCTATTATAGTTTGTGAAATAGTGATCTCTTTCCTTTAAATATAAACCAAACGTACCATAACTATTTTTCACATGAATGATTTTGTTTTTCTAAATGATAATTTTCCACAAGGCTTGGAAACCTCATACTTACCCTTTTAATCATATATGTATGTGGGTATGTAAACCCTGTATATGCTGTTGTATTTTAGATGTGGCATTCGATAGTTGAAGAAATCAGCTAATAGAGTATGTGATTTTCTTGTAAAATCTTAACTACGAGTTTTCTAAAATATCTAGAATTTTGTTTTTTCCCCTTTTCCTTAAATGTGATGATAAAAAGGAAGTAAATGGCAAATTCAACTTTAAGGTAAAGTATAAATCTTTCCATTCCTGCTTCCTTCAGAAACAAATCCTTAATTTTCCACCTACCTATTTAATGCTTTTGACCTTTGTATTTTGGTACTTTAATTGTTCATTAAAATGGAGTAGAAAGGAAACATGAAATAATGACTTATATTTGCTGTTTGATAGTAACAGGTTTTTCAAAATGCCAGAATGCAAAGAATAACTAGATTTATTACAGCTTACAGTGCCTTCTCATATATTATCCCATTGCAAGTATGTAGGAATCCAAAAGTGGTATTAATTCATTTACCCTTTCTAAATGTATTTTCAAAATATATTAATTCCCCAGTCATTGAATGAAATTTCTAAATTGAATTACTTTCTGTTCTTAAGTCCTGCCCTTGGAATTCTCTTTCACTGTTATATGCACACACACCCCCCACAGTGAACCGCTCAGTCGTGTCTGACTCTGCGACCGTAGCTTGCCAGGCTTCTCTGCCCATGGGGGTTCTCCAGGCAAGAATACTGGAGTGGGTTGCCATGCCCTCCTCCAGGGGATCTTCCTGATCCAGGGATCGAACCTAGGTCTTTTGCATTGCAGGTGGATTCTTTACCATCTGAGCCACCAGGGAAATCTGTTCTGTGTGCAACTGCTGTGTTAATGTCTTATTTCAGTCTTTTTGACATATGGATTCACATGCCAAAAAATGTGCTGCCTTGAATGCTGAGGTACTAGACCAGTATGCTTTAAAAAGGCTTAATAAGAACATAAATCAAATTTATTTCTGATAACATTAATTAACCTAAAACTGAAAATGAAATCTCAAATTTGCCAAAGTTATCTGCTGTGTTTGCACTGTAAGCTACTTCCTATATCAGCTTCTTTACACATGTAATTTAATACCCATCACAGCCAAGTGAGGGTGGTGTTATCCTAATTTAACAAATAGGAAATGTGGGGCATAGTGAGGTTAAGTAATAATTCTAACTTTACCCAGCTAGTGCATGTCTTTTTCTAAAACCCAAGATCTTCCCAGAATTAAGAATATTTTATAAATCACATAGGGTTTACTGATAATATAAAATAAATTTTGATTAGGAATATAAGTTAAATCTAATTTTGATAAGCAGTAGGTCAGAAAGACTTGATAATGTTAAAAACTTATACCTTAAATAGTATTTCAAACTGACAGAACTTTTTCTTCTATTTTAGATCCTCACACTTGGTAGCTTTTGAGAGTTTAGATACATCTAGATATTGATTTATAAGATGGTTTTCTGCTCTATACCACGCTTAAATATTTTCTCATTTTTTTTCATTTTTTCCATTATGGCTCTTCATGTTGCTGTTGCTGTTTGTTGTTCAGTTGCTCAGTCATGTCCTACTCTTTGCAACCTCATGGACTGCAGCATGCCAGGCTTCCCTGTCCTTCACCATCTCCTGGAGCTTGCTCAAACTCCTGTCCATTGAGTCGGTGATGCCATGCAACTATCTCTGTCATTTTCTTCTCCTCCTGCCTTCAGTCTTTCCCAGCATAAAGGTCTTTCCTAATGAGTTGACTCTCTGCATCAGGTGGCAGTATTGGAGCTTCAGCTTCAGCATCAGTCCTTCTAATGAATATTCAGGATTGATTTCCTTCAGGGTTGACTGGTTTGATCTCCTTGCATCCAAGGGACTCTCAAGAGTCTTCTCCAGCACCCCAGTTCAAAATCATCAATTCTTTGGTACTCAGCCTTCTTTATGGTCCAACTCTCACATCCATACATGACCACTGGAAAAACCATAGCCTTGACTAGACAGACCTTTGTTGGCAAAGTAATGTCTCTGCTTTTTAATATGCTGTCTAGATTTGTCATAGCTTTTCTTCCAAGAAGCAAGCATCTTTTAATTTCATGGCTACAGTCATCATCTGCAGTGATTTTGGAGCCTCCAAAAATAAAGTCTCTCACTGTTTCCATGGTTTCCCCATTTATTTGCCATGAAGTGATAGGACTGGATGCCATGATCTTAGTTTTTTGAATGTTGAATTTTAAGCCAGATTTTTCACTCTCCTCTATCACCTTCATTAAGAGGCTCTTTAGTTCTCTTTGCTGTCTGCCATAAGGTTGGTGTCATCTGCATATTTGAAGTTACTGATATTTTTCTTGGCAATCTTGATTCCAGCTTGTGCTTCATCAAGCCTGGCATTTTCCATGATGTGCTCTGCATATAAATTAAATAAGCAAGGTGATAATATATCTCCTTGATGTACTCTTTTGCCAATTTGGAGCCAGTCTGTTGTTTCATGTCCAGTTCTAAATGCTGCTTCTTGACCTGCATAAAGTTTTCACAGGAGGCAGGTAAGGTTGTCTGGTATTCTCATCTCTTTCAGAATTTTTCAGTTTGTTGTGATCCACAAAAATCAAAGGCTTTGGCATAGTCAATAAAGCAGAAGTAGATGCTCTTCTGGAATTCTCTTGCTTTTTTGATGATCCAGTGGATGATGGCAATTTGATCTCTGGTTCCTCTGCCTTTTCTAAAACCAGCTTGAACACCTGGAAGTTCTCAGTTCATGTACTGTTAAAGCCTAACTTGGAGAATTTTAAGCACTACTTTGCTAGTGTATGAAATGAATGCAGTTGTGTGGTAGTTTGAACATTCTTTGGCATTGCCTTTTTTAGGGATTGGAATGAAAACTGACCTTTTCCAGTCCTATGGCCACTGCTGAGTTTTTCAAATTTGCTGGTGTATTGAATGTAGTACTTTCACAGCATCATCTTTTAGGACTTGAAATAGCTCAGCTGGAATTCCATCACCTCCACTAGCTTTGTTCGTATAGATGCTCCTAAGGCCCACTTGACTTCCCTTTCCAGGATGTCTGGCTCTAGGTGAGTAATCACACCATCATGGTTATCTGGGTCTTGAAGATCTTTTTTTGTATAGTTTTTCTTTGTATTCTTGCCACCTCTTCTTAATATCTTCTGCTTCTGTTAGGTCCATACTGTTTCTGTCCTTTATTGAGCCCATCTTTGCATGAAACGTTCCCTTGGTGTCTCTAATTTTCTTGAAGAGATATCTACTCCTTCCCATTCTATTGTTTTCCTCTATTTCTTTGCATTGATCACTGAGGAAGGCTTTCTTGTCTCTTCTTGCTATTCTTTGGAACTCTGCATACAGATGGGTTTATCTTCCCTTTTCTCCTTTGCCTTTCACTTCTTCATAGGGAAAGGAGAAGAGAAATAGAAGATTCATAGGGAAAGATGATTCAATCTTTCCCATGTCCTTTTATTTCCTTTTTTTTTTTTTTTGTTTTAGTTTTCTCCTTTGAGTTTTATTGTGATAAAATTGCCATACAATACTGTGTAAGTGTAAGGTATATAGCATAATGATTTGACTTACATCATGAAATGATTAGCACAATAAGTTCAGTGAGCATTCATCATCTCACATAGGTACAAAATGAAAGAAATAGAAGAAAATTTTCCTTGTGATGTGAAGTCTTAACTTTCATATATAACATAAGGCAGTGTTAAGTTATATTTGCCATGTTGTAGATTATGTCCCTAGTACTTATAAGTATTAGCGATGTAATGTCCCCATTGAACCTTTTGACTGCCTTCATACAGTACCCCCTCCCATACCTGCCCCACCTCCAGCCTCTGGCACCAGAAATCTGATACCTCTTTTCCTATGCTAGTCCTTTTATTTGTGCTTTACATCTACAATAGTACCATATATCCCTGTTCCATGTACATAGTTTCCCATACTTTATTAAAAAAAAATAACCTTTAAATTGTAGTTTAAAAAAAAATAACATAAAACTTGCCATCTTAACTATTTCTAAGCATATATAGTTGAATAGTTTTGAGTATATTCCTAATTGTTGTATAGCAGATCTTCAGAACTCTTTTGATGTTATAAACCTGAAACAGTATGCCCATTAAACAATAACTCCTCATTTCTTTTCCCCCCAGCTCCTGGCAACTCTCATTCTGCTTTCTGTCTCCATGAATTTTACTTCTCTAGATACCTCATATAGGCTTCCCAGGTGGTGCTAGTGGTAGACATGAGACAAGGAGTTCAATCCCTGAGTTGGGAAGATTCCCTGGAGGAGGGCACAGCAACCCACTCCAATATTTTTGCCTAGAGATTCCCCATGGAAACAGGAGCCTGGCAGGCTACAGTATGTAGGGGTCACATAGAGTCAGACCACTGAAACGACTTAGTACACATGCACACAGATACCTCATATAATGGGAATTAGATATTATTTGTCTTTTTGTAACTGGCTTATTTCAAACAGTATAGTGTCCTCAAGGCTCATCTATTTTGTATCATGTGTTAGAATTTCCTTCCTTTTTAAGATTGAATAATATTCCATTGTATGTTTACCCAATACAACGTATTCTTTCATCTGTTGATAAATGCTTGACTCACTTCCACCTCTGGCACATAGTAAATAATGCTGCTATGAACATGAATGTGCAAATATATCTTCAAGATCCTGCATTTAGTTCTTTTGGATATATACCCAGAATTGGGATTACCAGATCATATAGTAATTCTATTTTTAAGTGTTTTGAGAAACTGCCATACTATTCTTGATAGCAATGGAAACTTAAAATTCTTACTATTAATTTTTCCTTTTTCTGTTTTTCACTGCTCTGTCTTGGTAGAGATTTGTCTATATTATTAGTCTTTTCAGAGAACCAGGTTTTGCTTTATTGTAACTTTCTTTGGTATCTTTGTTTTCTATCTAATTAATATCTATGCTTATCTTTATTGTTTCCATCCTCCTTTCTTTGGCTTGAGATTGGTCTTGTCCTTTTTCTAACTTCTAGAATTGAATTCTTAGTTCTTTGTATTTTAGCTTTATTTTTAGTGTGTTTATGGTTTTAGCTCCCTCTTAGGATCACAGTAGCTATCTTGTATAAGTTTTAAGTCTTATAGCCATATGATCTCTTTTTTGATCCATTAGTTATTTAGAAATATGTTTTTAAATTTCTAGATACATTTTTTATTTCAATATCTTACTGAATTTATAATTTTGAACACTCGTGACAAAACAGGGAAGTGAGAAAGTAAAGTTCTAATGTGCCTATTCATTCTTCCTGCCTGCAACCCACTGTTACCTTTTTATGTGTCCTACAATATGCTCGCCAGAAAAAGAGAATGAGGAAAAAATATGTAAGTTTTTATCATGTTTAAATTTGATTCAGTATAGAAAAAAATCAGGATACTGAGTAGTTCCAGCACCATGGATTCCTCATTTTGTCTTTCTATGTCTGTACCCACCTCCTTCCTCTACCTCCCCTATTTCTAGCCTCAGCAACTTGATTTTAGCTGTATAATTTTGTCATTTTGAGGATGAAATTGTACAGTGTACATTTTGGCTTTGGCTTTTTTCACTCAGCATAGTTCATCCAAGTTGTTACTTGAAGATTTATCAGTAGTTTTTTTTCCCCTTTTTTATTACTGAGTAGTATTCTGTATTCTGTATGTATCATAGTTTGTTTAACCATTCACCTGTTGAATGGCATTTGAACTGATTCTAGTTTTTGGCTCTGATAGAATTGTTGTGTTAACATTTATCTATAGGTTTTTGTGTGTGTGAACTTAAGTTTTTATTTTTCTGGGATAAATGCTCAGCAGTTCACTTGCTGGGTCATATGGTAATGGCATGTTTATTTTAGTTTATTAAGAAATGCAGTCTAGTTTTCAGAGTGCCTATACCATTTTACAGTCCCACTAGCAATGTATGAGTGTTCCAGTTTCTGTTATCTTTGACAGCATTTGTTGTTGTTAACTCTTTTTGGTGGGGGATTGAGGAAGATTCAATTCTGGCTAGTGTGTAGTGATATCTCATTGGGGTTTTACTTCACACTTCCCTAATGTCTAAGGATGTTGGCCAGTTTTCAGGTGCTTATATGGTATCTGTGTATTCTCTTTGATAAAACATCTTCATGTCTTTAGACTGTTTTCAAGTTGGATTGTTTTACTGTTGAGTTTTGAGAGTTTTTCATACATTTCTTACCAAATATAATTTTTAATTATTCTTTTTTGAATAATCAATTTCTAATTTAATTACATTAATGTCAGATAATTAGCTCTGCATGATTTCAGTTATTTAGTGTTTTTGAGAATTGCTTTATGGTTTATAGCTATATGATTCCATGTGACTTAAAAGGTTTTTTTATGTTTTAGTATACTTTGTTTAAAGGAAAAATTGTACATTTTTAGAATGTTTTTATGAGTAAATTTAATGTAGAAATAAAACTAAAAAGGAAAACTTTTGCTGATTGTTGGATATGGAGATCCATCTCTTCATTAGATCAAACTTGTTAATTTTGTTGGTTCAGAATATCTGTTATCTGATTGCTCTATTAATTGGGAGGTGTTTATTAGAAATCACTTTTACTGACTGTGGCATTCTTATTTTTTCTTTATAATTCTATTAATTTTTGCTTTATGTATTCTTGAGTATTCATAAAAGCATGTAGATTTAGATTTGATGATATCTTTATGTAGTTTACCTTATGTTTTTTCCCCCTGCTAATGCCTTTTGCCTTAAAGTTTGTTTTTTATATTACATAGCAATTTCAGGTTTCCTTGTTTTTTCCCCCAAGATTTCTTCTCTGCCCTTTTATTTTCAGTCTTTCTGCATCTTAATATGTATGCATCTTACAAATAGCATATAAGTAGATTTTACTTTTGGAGAAGACAATGGCACCCCACTCCAGTCTTGCCTGGAAAATCCCATGAAGAGAGGAGCCTGGTGGGCTGCAGTCCATGGACACGACTGAGGGACTTCACTTTCACTTTTCACTTTCATGCATTGGAGAAGGAAATGGCAACCCACTCCAGTGTTCTTGCCTGGAGAATCCCAGGGACAGGGGAGCCTGGTAGGCTGCCGTCTGTGGGGTCGCACAGAGTCGGACGCAACTGAAGCGACTTGGCAGCAGCAGCAGCAGCAACAGATTTTACTTTATTACTTCAATCTGGCAATCTGTTTTTTTTTAACTGAATTTAGTATATTTATCATGATTTACTAATATTTGTATATATTTCTACTCTTATTTGTGTGTTCCCTTTACTGTACCATTCCTTTTTTTTTTTCTTCTCTTAGCTTTCTGTCTTGTATTGGGTAGAGGTATATTTGTACTTTTTCCCTCTTCACAACTGGATTGGAATTAGAGATGAAATTTCTCTTCCTTTGGTCTAGAATATGCTTAAACTTTTGGCATATATATTCAAATTAAACTTTCAGAGTCATCAAAGTACTCTTTTCAAGCAATACAATGACCACCCCTTGCATATTGCTACCTAGCATTTTGGTAATACTTTGACCTTCTATCTTTTTTATTAATAGTTGATGCGCTGCCCTGGTGTCTCAGATGGTAAAGAATCTGCCTGCAATGTAGGAGACCCAGGTTCGATCCCTGGATTGGGAAGATCCTCTGGAGAAGGGAATGGCTATCCACTCCAGTATTCTTGTCTGGAGAATCACACATGGACTGAGAAGTCTGCTGGGCTACACTCCATGGGGTCACAAAGAGTCAGACACAATTGAGTGACTAACACTTCATTTTTTGTACTTAATACTTGCTTGGATATGCTGTTGTGTTTATTGGTCTTTTCTTTTTTCTTTGCTTACTCTTCATTCTGGAGACAATATCCTGCTTCCTTAAGTTCCTTCAACCTGAATGTTAGTATTAAGCTCTGTCTGTCTGTTAATGCCTTTGTTTCACTCTCAATCTCAAATTATAGTTTAGTTGATTCTGTGATTACACACTGAAGGTAATTTTCTTTCAGACTTTGTCCTTTAGCTTCTTTTGTTGTTGTTGAGAAATGTCATTCTTTGTTACATGAATTCTCTTTTTTTTTTTGATTGTTTTAATATTCTGTTTGTCCTTATAGTTGTATAGTAATTTGTTGAGCTGTGGATTTTATTTCTATTTATACTTATTCAGAAATTGTTTTGTTTCTTGAAATCAGATGATTTATGCCTTTTCTTGGTGGGAAAACACTCAACTGTTTCTTCAAACATTGTTTCTCTCTTATTCTTCCTTTTAGAAATTCTCTTATGTATTGCACCTTCTCATTCTATCCCCTAGGCCTTTTAAGGGCTTCCCTTGTGGCTCAGCTTGTAAAGAATCCACTTGCAATGTGGGAGGACCTGGCTTTG
This sequence comes from Bos grunniens, assembly GCF_055505025.1. NCBI lineage: Eukaryota > Metazoa > Chordata > Mammalia > Artiodactyla > Bovidae > Bos > Bos grunniens. The sequence goes on along the minus strand of NC_141194.1, from coordinate 77,030,616 downwards.
ATCCGTGGGTCAGGAAGATCCTCTGAAGAAGGGAAAGACCTTTTAATATCTCGTTCATATTTTTCATCTTTTTACCTTTTGATACTACATTCTGAGTAGTTTCCTCACCTTTATCTTCTTGTTCTGGGGTTACCAACTATGGCCCACAGGTTAGGACTTGTTTTTATTTATTTAATTTTTGTTGTGCTGTGTTACAGTGCATGGGATTCTCATTACAGTGGCTTCTCTTGTTGCAGAGCATGGGGTCTAGACACACGGACTCAGTAGTTATGGCTCATGGACTTAGTTGCCCCATGGCATGTGGAATCATTCCAGAACAGGGATCGAACCTGTGTCCCCTGCATTGGCAGATGGATTCCCATCCACTGTAATACCAGAGAATTCTCCACTTGTTTTTTAAAATAAAGTCTTATTGGAATACAACCATGATTATATACTTAACACCTGTTTACATAGTGGCATATTGACTGTGGCTGCTTTTACACTACAAAGGCAGAGTTAAGTAGCTTCAACAAAAACTGTGTTATCTGCAAAGCCTGAAAATTTACTATCTGGCTCTTTATAGGAAATGTTTGCAGACCTCTAGTTCATTAGTTCTGTCTTGTTGTTGTTACTGTTTAGTTGCTAAAGCATGTGCCACTCTTTTGCAACTGCATGGACTGTAGGCCACCAGGCTCCTCTGTCCATGGGATTATCCCATCAAGAATATTGGAGTTGGTTGCTATTTCCTCCTCTAGGGGATCTTCCTGACCCAGGGATCAAACTTGCATAACCCACATCTTCTGCACTGCAGGTGGATTCTTTACTGCTGAGCCACCAGGGAATCCCAGTTTTGTCTTGTGTGTGTGCTCAGTTACTCAGTCATGTCCAACTCTTTGCGACCCCATAGACTATAGTTCGCTAGGCTCCTCTGTCCATGGAATTTTCCAGGTAAGAATACTGGAGCAAGTTGCCATTTCCTACTCCAGGGGATCTTCCTGACCCATGTCTCTTGTGTCTCCTTAATTGACACTGTGCCACCTGGAAAGCCCAATTCTGTCTTGAAATATGTCTAATTTTTTATTTTACCTAGCTATTATTTTCTTAAATGACATTCATTTCTAGGAGTCCTATTGAGTAATTTTTTAAAAGCTGTCATGTTCTTCCCATGTGTTTCAGTTCATTTTTTTAAAGCATGTGAAGTTTTATGTGAACTTCTTTGAGGTTTAACATTCCTGTTTGTTATTTTTCTATCTTCAGGTTCAGTACTTTTTCTTCTTTTCTTTCCCTAAAATATTTTTCCAGATTTTTTTTCGTGGCGCTTTATCTGTGGGAATGCTCTTGTGACCTGGCTGATGGGATATATTCATACTAAGTGGTTTTGCATTTTCTTTTGCCTGGTCACCTGATGCTATTACTGACTATATGAGTTTCCTGTTGCCCCTGTAACAAACTGTCACATATGTAGTAGTTTGCTGCTCTTGCTCTTTGTCACTAAGTCATGTCCAGCTCTTTGTGACTCCATGGACTGTAGTCCACCAGGCTCCTCTGTCCATGGAGTTTCCTAGGCAAGAATAGTGGAGTCGGTTGCCATTTCCTTCTCCAGGTGATCTTCCTAATCCAGAAATCTCCCAGCATCTTCTTTGTCTCTCGCATTGTCAGGTGGATTCTTTACCACTATACCACCTGGGATACCCCATGTAGTATCGCCGCATTGTCAGGTGGATTCTTTACCACTATACCACCTGGGATACCCCATGTAGTATCGTATCACAACACAAAATTTATTCTTTTACAGTTCTGCAGGTCAGAAGTATGAAATGAATTTTACGGGTCTGAAATCAGGTCATAGGCAGGCAGTGTTTCATTCCTTTTGGAGGATTCAGGGGAGCATCTGTTTCCTTATCTTTTTCAGCTTCCAGAGGACACCTGCATTCCTTGGCTCTTGTCCCCTTGCTCTGTCTTCAAGAGCCTCAATTCAACCTCTATCATGCCATCTTGTTTTTCTGCCTTTGACTTTCTTGCTTCCCTCATAAGGAACCTTCTGTTTACATTGGGGCCTACATGGATAATGTAGGATATTCCTTCTACTTATGATACTTAATTTACATGTTAGCAAAGTCCCTTTTGCCATATAAGATGGCAAATAACAAATAAGCTGTTATTCACAGCTTCTGGGGATTCGGATATAGGCATCTTTGGGGAATAATGGTTCCCCATTATTCTGTCTACAGCACTGGATCAAAACAATTTGTATGTTAATTTCTCAGCTTGATGATTCTTGGTTTATGTGAGTAGTATGCATTAAAACATAGTCACCTGTGGTTCAAATTTGCAATTGTAAAGTCTCAGAGAAATTTTCCCTGCCACCTACCACCTGCTTCAGCAATATTCCATCATATACTCTTGAAGTATACAGTATTCTCTTACATCTTTATGCCTTTTTTTCATGCTGGCCTCTATTCTATGTGAATAGAGTACTCCTCCTTTAGGACATAGCTAGTATACCACTTTCTAGTGATGTATTCCTTAAGAATCCAAGTAGTATTAATTTTTCTATTTGTCTGTACTTTCAAGCATTCTGTATATCCTTGTAATATTTTCCATACAGTATTATTATTATTTATAAATCTGTTGGCCCTGTTAGACTCTTAGAAATTAGGGATCAGGTCTTAGTCATCTTTATATCCCCAGTGCTTGAGAGGTCTGGAATATAGCAGCTCTTAAATATTTGATAAATATTATATATGCCAAGCCACTGTTCTAGTGATGGGAATTTAGAGTTACCTCGTACATACTCAGTGCAACATTGGTCCTTGCTGATCTACAGGAAGTAGATTCACAGTAGTTTGTAAGAGAGTCATCTGTTGATGAGAAAGTTGAAGTTTGCCTATAGTCAAACAAGCAGATGGCTGGGACAAAACTCAGATCTTATTCCTATTCCAGCATTCTTCAAAATATACCACACTGTCTTTGTTGTTGATGTACCTGTATATATTTATTAAAAATAAATTAGTTGAATTATTCTAACTAATTCTAATTTGTAGACAGTAGAAATCACTACCTTGCATTTTTGCTTATTTCTCAATTAAGTTCTACTGTTGAATAGATTTGGAGAAGGCAATGGCACCCCACTCCAGTACTCTTGCCTGGAAAATCACATGGACGGAGGAGCCTGGTAGGCTGTAGTCCATGGGGTTGCTAAGATTTGGACACGGCTGAGCAACTTCACTTTCACTTTTCACTTTCATGCATTGGAGAAGGAAATGGCAACCCACTCCAGTGTTCTTGCCTGGAGAATCCCAGGGACGGGGGAGCCTGGTGGGCTGTGGTCTATGGAGTCGCACAGAGTCGGAAACGACTGAAGAGACTTAGCAGCAGCAGTTGAATAGATTAGAATCATGCTTTTCAAACTGTAGTGGTGTTCTGGCACTTTAGGTGGTGGTGGCATGTGAAGCCAAGGGATAGACAGTGGAGCATCTTCCTCTTGTATAAATTTTATAAACATTATAATGCACTAAAGTATTAAGATTTTTTGAACAAATTTTAGATTTGTGGTTAAATTGCAAAATTAGTACAGAGAGTTTCTGTATACACTTTATTTAGCTCCCCTTAATGTTAATATCTTCTGTAGCCATAGTACCATTGTCACAACTTAGAAATTAATATTGGTGAATACTAACCACTAAACTGTAGACCTAATTTGAATTTCACTAGTTTTTTTTTCAGTAATGTTATTTTTCTGCTTCAGGATCTAGTCCAGGTTCCCACTTTGCTTTTAGTTGTTAATAGTTTCAAATCGTCTCCCCCAATATATACTAATGTTTGCCTAATGGTAATTTTCTATTTTCCTCTTCCTATCTTCATTTATTTATTGCATTTCTTCTATAAATAAGAACTGTTTCTTCTTTCTCATTTATTTATTAAATTATATATGTTATGTATAACTGTGGGTTAATGGATATTTTATTCTCTAGGTTATAATCTCATGTTGCCATTGTTTATTTTGTTGCTCAAATTGTTCCAGCTTTGGTCATTGTGAGTTCCTTTCAGTTGTTTCCTGTGTCATTGTGAAATATCCAATCCTTTTTTGAGCACTTCCTTACTTTCTGACACTGCAAGATGCTCCAGGCTCATCTTGTGTTTTCCCTGCTGTAGCCCTAGAAACAATCACTTATCCATGAGCCCTCTCTCTGTGTATTTGAGAATGAGATTTAGAAACCAAGCTCAGAGTACTAGATGTCATTCTTACTGGAGTGTTATGGTTTCAAGGTCTCTCAGTGGACAGAGCTAGTTAATATATTAATGTATATTAAGCCATTCATACATACACATCTATATTTCTATGTTTGTCTACCTGTGCATGCTAAGTAGTTTCAGTCGTGTCTGACTCTGCGACCCTATGGACTATAGCCCACCAGTCTCCTCTCTCCATGGGGATTCTCCAGGCAAGAATACTGGAGTGGGTTGCCATTATATATAATATGTATATAATACATATATATATTTAAATACCAATACCTTCCATTGAATGGCGAACATTTAAAAATATTACTTAAAATGGTTGTATAATAGAGTAAAATATAAACTGTACCAGAGTTTTTAAAGATGACATGAAAATTCAGCAGTGTGCTTACATAGGACTACTCTAAGCTATCTCCTGATTTCCCTTAGCATAAACTTTGTCTTAAGCAATGAGAGCTGTTTCAAAAGAAATTTCAAGAAGTCTCATGTTACATACTTTATCTGCTCTTAGATGCTTGGTACACAGGTGTTTAGTAAATAATTTTTCGGTAAATGACTCAATATGAGAATGTATGAATGTGAAGAGGTCAGGAACATGGTCAGCGTTTGTAACCTAGCCATCTTGCTGGATGTGTATCATTGACTGTACAGGAGATTGGAGATAAAATAAATTAACACTTGCAATTCAACAATAACAAACATATCCTACCACATATCCTACCATCATGTCAGCATGTTAAGGACCTTGTCTTTGTATCCTGAACAACATCTTTGTGTAGACACTGCATAAATGCTATTTATTGATTGTTTAGGGTTCAGGAGAACTTACTTTTCATTTCTTGAAAGAATAGGATAAGAAAGTTTCTACAGAACATGTTTATTTTGCAGTTTTGACATCTTGAATTTTTGGAAAGATTTTTCCAGTCATGGAGAATGAAAGTTACTCTTACTTTACTTTAATGTTTAAAAACAATCTAAGTTATGTAATATGATACATTGAGGATCATACTATTGACAGTGGTGTGCAAACTATGATCCACAGGCCAGCTGCTTGTCTTTGTGAATGAAGTTGTATTGGAACACAGACATGCCCATTTATTTATGTATTGTCTATGTCTGCCTTTGTTATCCAGTGGCAGAGGTGAGTGGTTGTGATGGAAAAGCAATGGCCTTCAAAACCTAAAATATTTACTGTCAAGCCCTTTAAAGAAAAAGTTTACAGGCTGCCCTCCTGCTATAGAGAATATTTTTAGTCTATATAACTATATACTTTAACTGTTCTGTTCAATAGGTAAATTCTGTATTAAGTAAAAATGGCAAAGATAGAATCAGAGAAGAAATAATGATTTATATTTTAAAATTCATTGAAATCCTGCTTTTACTTTTTTATTTAATTACAAAGGCACTATGTATACAGGGTATCATGAAAGCAAAAATACAAAAGCACTTGTAATAACTGCTGTTACTTGTTATTTTATATTTGCCATAAACATTAGTTATGACATTTTTCTAAGCCATGCTACATTGGTTAGAATGAAAGAATAAGGGTCTATAATAAAGAGACCCAAAATCCACTGGCTTGAAAAATCATCCCCTGAGGTATTCCTTGATTGCATGGTCTAAACAGGGTTGCAGGTTTGCCCAGGTTTCACTTCCCAGAAAGGAGATAGAGCATGGATGATAGACCTTTGTCCTTTTAAGACTTGGAGTGGCGTATATCACATTTGTTCCTATTCCCTGGACATACATCTGCATTCCCTTGGACATCTACATATAGTTATAGAGTTATATGGAGGCATGAAATTCATCTCTAGTTTGAGGGCCGCATGTCTACTCCCAGCTAGTGGGGGAAAGGGGGAGATTTTGGTGAACAGGTCATAGTCTCTATAGTTTTCTTACAGAAGATGTATGCTTAAAAACAATTGAAGTATAGTTAAGGTACAGTATTACATATGACAGGTATACAATATGTGACTGACCATTTTTGAGGTATACTCCACTTACAGGTATTATAAAATATTGGCTATATCCCCTGTGTTGTATAATATGTTTTTGTAGTTTATTTTACACATAATAGTTTATATCTCTTAATCTCCTACCCCTATAATGCCCCTTCCCACTTTCCTCTCCCACTGGTAACCACTAGTTTGTTCTCTATATCTGTGAGTCTTTTTTATATTCATTAGTTTGTTATATTTTTTTAGATTTCACATATAAAGTGATACAGTATTTGTCTTTTTTAGTCTGACTTATTCCACTTAGCATAATACCCTCCCAAGTCCATCTATGTTGTTGTAAATGGCAACAATTCATGCTTTTTTCTGGCTGAGTAATAATTCCATTGGGAGAAGGCAATGGGACCCCACTCCAGTAGTGTTGCCCAGAAAATCCCATGGATGGAGGAGCCTGGTAGGCTGCAGTCCATGAGGTCGCTAAGAGTCAGACACGACTGAGTGACTTAACTTTCACTTTCCACTTTCATGCATTGGAGAAGGAAATGGCAACCCTCTCCAGTGTTCTTGCTTGGAGAATCTCATGGACAGAGAAGCCTGGTAGGCTGCAGTCCATGGGGCCACACAGAGTCAGACATGACTGAAGTGACTTAGCAGCAGCAGCAATAATTCCATTAAAAACACACACACACATACACACGGACATGTGTGCATGCCACATCTTCCTTACCCATTCATCTGTTGATGGCCACTTAGGTTGCTTCCCTAACTTGGCAATTGTAAATAATGCTGTTGTAAGTATTAGGGTGCATGTATCTTTAGAATTAGTGTTTTTGGTCTTTTTTTTTTTTTGGCTATATACCCAGGAGTGGAATTTATGGGTCATAAAGTAGTTCTCTCTATTTTTTTTAATTAATTTATTTTTTATTGAAGGATAATTGCTTTACTGAATTTTGCTGTTTTCTGTCAAACTTCAGCATGAATCAGCCATAGGTACACATATATCCCCTCCCTTTTGAACCTCCCTCCCATCTTCTTCCCCATCCAACCCCTCTAGGTTGATAAAGAGCCCCTGTTTGACTTTCCTAAGCCATCCCAGCAATTCCCGTTGGCTATCTATTTTACATATGGTAATGTATGTTTCCATGTTACTCTTTGCATACATCTCATCCTCTCCTGCCCTCTCTCCATGTCCATAAGTCTATTCTCTATGTCTGTTTCTCCATTGTTGCCCTGTAAATAAATTCTTCAGTACCATTTTTCTAGATTCCATTAGGCGTTAGAATATGATAGTTATCTTTCTCTTTTTGACTCACTTCATTCTGTATAATAGGTTCTAGATTCATCCACCTCATCAGAACTGACTCAAATATGTTCCTTTTTATGACTGAGTAATATTCCATTGTGTATATATACCACAATTTCTTTATCCATTCATCTGTCGATGGACATCTAGGTTGCTTCCATGTTCTATTTGTTGTAAATAGTGCTGCAGTGAACAATGGGATACATGCGTCTCTTTCAGTTTTGGTTTCCTTAGGGTGTATGCCTAGGAGTGGGATTGCTGGGTCATATGGTGGTTTTATTCCTAGTTTTTAAAGGAATCTCCATACCGTCTTTCATAGAGGTTGTATCAATTTACATTCCCACCAACAGTGCAAGAGTGTTCCCTTTTCTCTACACTCTCTCCAGAATTTGTTTGTAGACTGTTTGATGGATGGCCATTCTGACCGGTGTGAGGTGAGTTAGTTGTAGTTTTGATTTGCATTTCTCTAATAATGAGTGATGTTGAGCATCTTTTCATGTGTTTGTGAGCCATCTGTATATTTTCTTTGGAGAAATGTCGGTTTAGGGCTTTTTCCCACTTTTTGACTGGGTTGTTTGTTTTTCTGGTACTGAGTTGTATGAGCTGCTTGTATATTTTGGAAGTGAATCCTTTGTCAGTTGTTTTATTTGCTATTATTTTCTCCCATTCTGAGGGTTGTCTTTTCACCTTGCTTATAGTTCCCGTTGCTTTGCAAAAGCTTTTAAGTTTAATCAGGTCCCACTTGTTTACTTTTGTTTTTATTTCCATTACTCTAGGACGTGGGTCATAGAGGATCTTGCTTTCACTTATGTAGTCAAGTGTTCTGCCTATATTTTCCTCTAAGAGTTTTATAGTTTCTGGTCTTACATTTTGGTCTTTAATCTATTTTTAGTTCATCTTTGTGTATGGTGTTAGGAAGTGTTCTAATTTCAGTCTTTTACATGTAGCTGTCCAGTTTTCTGGGCACCATTTATTGAAGAGGCTGTCTTTGCCCCATTGTATATTCTTGCCTCCTTTGTAAAAAATAAGGTACCCATAGATGCATGGCTATATTTCTGGGGGGCTTTCTGTCTTATTCCATTGGTCTATATTTCTGTTTTTGTGCCAGTATCATACTGTCTTCATGACTGAAGCTTTGTAGTATAATCTGAAGTCAGGAAGGTTGATTCCTCCAGCTGCATTCCTCTTTCTCGAGGTTGCTTTGGCTATTTGGGGACTTTTGTGTTTCCATATGAATTGTGAACTTTTTTGTTCTAGTTCTGTGAAAAATGCAATTGGTAATTTGATAGGGATCTCATTGAATTGGTAGATTGCATTGGGTAGTATAGTCATTTTTACAATATTGATTCTTCCTACCCAGCAAAATGGAATATTTCTTCATCTGTTTAAGTCATCTTTGATTTCTTTCATTAATGTCTTATACTTTTCTGTGTACAGTTTTTTGTCTCCTTAGGTAAGTTTATTCCTAGATATTTTAATCTTTTTGTTGCAGTGGAGAATTGGATTGATTCCTTAATTTCTGTTTCTGATTTTTCATTGTTAGTATATAGAAATTCACGTGATTTCTGTGTATTGATTTTGTATCCTGCAACTTTGCTAAATTCACTGATTAACTCTTGTAATTTTCTGATACTATCTTTAGGGTTTTCTATGTACAGTATTATGTAATCTGCAAACAGTGAGAGCTTACTTCTTCTTTTCTGATCTGGATTCATTTTACTTCTTTTTCTTCTCTGATTGCTATAGTTAGAACTTTCAGAACTATGTTGAATAATAGTGGTTAAAGTGGACATCCTTGTCTTGTTCCTAATCTTACATGGAATGCTTTCAATTTTTCACCACTGAGAATAATACTTGCTATAGGCTTATCATATAAGGCTGTTACTGTGTTGAGCTAGGTTTCTTTTATGCACATTTTTTGAATGTGCATAAATTACTTTAATCATAAGGAATTTTAATTTATTTTAATCAAATAGGTGCTGAATTTTGTCAAAGGCTTTTTCTGCATCTGTTGAGATTATCATCTCGTTTTGATCTTTCATTTTGTTAATATGGTGTATCACATTGATTGATTGGCATATATTGGAGAATCCTTGCATTCCTGGAATAAACCCAACTTGATCATGGTTTATGATCTTTTAGATGTATTGCTGAATACTGTTTGCTAAAATTTTGTTGAGGATTTTCGCATCTGGGTTCATCAGAGGTATTGGGCTGTAGTTTTCTTTTTTGTGTGTTGTCTTTGGTTTTGGTATCAGAGTGATGGTGGCCTTGTAGAATGAGTTTGGAAGTGTTCCTTCCTCTGCCATTTTTTGAAAGAATTTTAGAAGGATAGTCGTTAGCTCTTCTATTTCTCCAGTTACTTCTGGAGAAATAACTCTAGAAAGAATGAAGAGACAGAGCCAAAGCAACAATACCACCCAGTTGTGGATGTGACTGATGATGGGAAGTCAAGTCTGATGCTGTAAAGAGCAATATTGCAAAGGAGCCTGGAATGTCAATGAATCAAGGCAAACTGGAAGTGGTGATACAGGAGATGGCAAGAGTGAACATCGACATTTTAGGAATCAGCAAACTCAAATGGACTGGAATGGGTGAATTTAACTCAGATGACCATTGTTTCTATTACTGTGGGGAAGAATCCCTTAGAAGAAGTGGAGTAGCCATCATAGTCAACAAAAGAGTCTGAAATGCAGTACTTGGATGCAAACTCAAAAATGACAGAATGATCTCTGTTTGTTTCCAAGGCAAATCATTCAATATCACAGTAATCCAAGTCTATGCCCTGACCAGTAATGCTGAAGAAGCTGAAGTTGAACGGTTCTATGAAGACCTACAAGACCTTCTAGAATTACACCCCAAAAAGATGTCCTTTTCATTATAGGGGAATGCAAAAGTAGGAAGTCAAGATATACCTTGAATAACAGGCAAATTTGGCCTTGGAGTGCAGAATGAATCAGGGCAAAGACTAGTAGAGTTTTTCCAAGAGAAAGCTCTGGTCATAGAAACACCCTCTTCCAACAACACAAGAGAAGACTCTACACATGGACATCACCAGACGGTCAATATTGAAATCAGATTGATTATATTCTTTGCAGCCAAAGATGGAGAAGCTCTGTACAGTCAGCAAAAACAAGACTGGGAGCTCACTGTGGCTCAGATCATGAGCTCCTTATGGCCGAATTCAGACTTAAATTCAAGAAAGTAGGGAAAACCCCTGGACCATTCAGGTATGACCTGAATCAAATCCCTTACGATTATACAGTGGAAGTGAGAAATAGATTCAAGGGATTAGATCTGATAGACACAGTGACTGAAGAACTGTGGACAGAGATTTGTGACATTGTACAGGAGGCAGTGATCAAGACCATCCCCAAGAAAAAAGAGAGGGATGGGTAGGAAAGTGAAAAAGTTGTCTTAAAACTCAACATTCAGAAAACTAAGATCATGGAATCTAGTCCCACCTCCCACCACTTCATGGCAAATAGATGGGGAAACAGTAGAAGCAGTGACAGACTTTATTTTGGGGGCCTTAAAAATCTTTGCAGATGGTGACTTCAGCCATGAAATTAAAAGATGCTTGCTCCTTGGAAGAAAAGTCATGACCAACCTAGACAGCATATTATAAAACAGAGACATTACTCTACCAACAAAAGTCTGTCTAGTCAAAGCTATGGTAGTCATGCATGGATGTGAGAGTTGGACCATAAAGAAAGCTGAGTGCCAAAGAATTGATGCTTTTGAACTGTGGTGTTGGAGAAGACTCTTGAGAGTCCCTTGGACTGCAAGGAGATCCAACCAGTCCATCCTAGAGGGAATCAGTCCTGAATATTCATTGGAAGGACCGATGCTGAAGCTGAAACTCCAATACTTTGTCCACCTAATCGGAAGAACTGACTCATTTGAAAGGACCCTGATGCTCGGAAAAATAGATGGCAGGAGGAGAAGGGGACAACTGAGAGTCAGATGGTTGGATGGCATTACTGACTAAATGGACATGAGTTTCAGTAAACTCAGGGAGGCCTGGCATGCTGCAGTCCATGGGCTCGCAAGAGTTGGACACGACTGAGCGACTGAACTGAACTGAACTTCTAATTGTCTGATAATTCTCCTGGGAAGCCATCTGGTCCTGGGTTTTTGTTTTTTGGGAGATTTTGATCACCATTCAATTTCAGTACTTGTAATTGGGTTGTTCATAATTTCTATTTCTTCCTGGTTCAATCTTGGAAGGTTGAAGTTTTCTAAGAATCTGTCCATTTCTTCCAGATTATCCATTGTATTACTGTATAGTTGTTCCTAATAGTCCCTTATAATCCTTTGTATTTCTGCATTGTCTGTTGTAACCTCTCCTTTTTCATTTCTAATTTCCTTGAGTTTATCCTTCTGTCTTTTCTTGATTAGTCTGGCTAAAGGTTTGTCAATTTTGTTTATCTTCTGAAAGAACCAACTTTTAGTTTTATTTATCTTTACTATTGTTTCATTTCCTTTTCATTTATTTCAGCTTGGATCTTTATGATTTCTTTTCTTCTTTTTTTTTTTTGTGGTTTTTCATTCTTCTGTTTCCAATAGTTTTAGGTGTGAAGTTAGATTGTCTATTCGATGTTTTTCTAGTTTCTTGAGGTAAGATTGTATTGCTATAAACTTCCCTCTTAGAACTGCTTTAGCTGCATCCCATAGATTTTTGAGTTGTCGTGTTTTCATTGTCATTTGTTTCTAGGAATTTTTTGATTTCCCTTTTGATTTCTTCAGTAACCTGTTGGTTATTTAGAAATGTGTTGTTTGATCTCATTGTGTTTGTATTGTTTACATTTTTTTTTCTTGTAATTGATATCTAGTCTCATAGCATTGTGGTTGGAAAAGATGCTAGATACGATTTCAGTTTTCTTAAATATACTGAGGTTTGATTTGTGACCCAAGATGTAGTCTATCCTGGAGCATGTTCCATGTGCTCTTGAAAAGAAGTTGTATTCTTCTGCATTTGGATGGAATGTCATGAAGATATCAATTGGATCCATCTCATCTAATGTGTTGTTTAAGACTTGTGTTTCTATATTGATTTTCTGTTTTGATAATCTGTCCATTGGTGTGAGTGTGGTGTTAAAGTCTCCTACTATTATTGTGTTACTGTCAGTTTCTCTTTTATGTCTATTAGTATTTGTCTTCTGTATTGTGGTGCTTCTTTGTTGAGTATATAGATATTTACAATTGTTATGTCTTCCTCTTGGATTGATCCTTTGATCATTATGTAGTGTCCTTTCTTATCTCTTGTAATCTTCTTTATTTTAAGGTCTTTTTTGTCTGGTAGGAGGATTGCTACTCTAAGTTTCTTTTCTTCCCATTTGCACCCATCCTCTCAATTTCAATCCATATGTGTCTTTGGGTCTGAAGTGGGTTTCTTGTAGGTAGCATATACATGGGTCTTGTTTTTGTATCCATTCAGCCAGTCTGTGTCTTTTGGTTGGAGCATTTAATCCACTTACATATGAAGTAATTATTGACATATATGTTCCTATTGCCATTTTTTCAATTGTTTGGGGTCGATCTTTTTCTTCTCTTGTATTTCTTGCCTATATAAGTCTCTTTAACATTTGTTGTGAAGCTAGTTTGGTTGTACTGAATTCTCTTAACTTTTGCTTGTCTGAAAACCTTTTTATTTCTCCATCAATTTTGAATGAGATCCTTGCCAGGTACAGTAATCTTGGTTGTAGATTTTTCCCTTTCAGTATTTCATATATATCCTGCTCTTCCCTTCTGGCCTGCAGAGTTTCTGCTGAAAGATCAGCTATTAAGTGTATGGGGTTTCTCTTGTATGTTACTTGCTGCTTCTCCCTTGCTGATTTTAGTATGCTTTCTTTGTGTTTAGTCTTTGTTAGTTTGATTAGTATGTGTCTTGTTTGTGTGTCTCCTTGGGTTTATCCTGAATGGGATTCTTTTTGTGCCTCTTGGACTTGATTAACTATTTTCTTTTCCATGTTGAGGAAATTTTCAGCTGTAATCTCTTCAAAATTTTCTCATACCTTTTCTTTTTCTCTTCTTCTTATGGGACCCCTATAATCCCCCATAGTTTGAATGTTGGTGCATTTGATATTGTCTCAGAGGGGTCTGAGACTGTCCTCAGTTATTTTCATTCCTTTACTTTATACTGCTCTTCAGTAGTTATTTCCACCATTTTATAGCCAAGCTCACTGAATCGTTCTTCTGCTTCAGATATTCTGCTATTGATTTCTTCTAGAGTATATTTAATTTCAGTAATTCTGTTGTTTGTCTCTGTATGTTTATTCTTTAATTCTTCTAGGTCTTTGTTAATTGTTTCCTGTATTTTCTCCATTTTGTTTTCAACATTTTTGATCATCTTTACTATCATTATTCTGAATTCATTTTCAGGTACTTTGCCTATTTCCTCTTCATTTATTTGGACTTCTCTGTTTCTAGTTTGTTTCTTTATTTGTGTAGTATTTCTCTGCCTTTTCATTTTTTTTTTTTTAACGTACTTTTTTAGAGTTCTCCTTTCCCCAGGCTTCAGGGAAAGTTGAATACTTTCCTTGTAGGTTGAATTCTTTCTTCCTTTTGGTTTCTGCCCTCCTAAGGTGATGGCATCCCACTGCAGTACTCTTGCCTGGAAAATCCCATGGACTGAGGAGCCTAGTAGGCTGCAGTCCATGGGGTCATGAAGAGTCGGACATGACTGAACAACTTCACTTTCACTTTTTACTTTCATGCATTAGATAAAGAAATGGAAACCCACTCCAATGTTCTTGCCTGGAGAATCCCAGGGACGGGGGAGCCTGGTGAGCTCTATGGGGTAGCACAGAGTCGGACACGACTGAGGTGACTTAGCAGCAGCAGCAGCAGCAAGGTTGGTCCAGTGGTTTGTGTAAACTTCCTATAAGGTCAGATTTGTGCTGAGTTTTTGATTTTTTGTTTGTTTGTTTTTCCTCTGATGGGCAAGGCTGAGTGAGGTGGTAACCCTGTCTGCTGATAATTGGGTTTGTAGTTTTGTTTTGTTTGTTGTTTTGATGACAAGCCCTGTACAGGGTGCTATTTGTAGTTGGGTGATGCTGGGTCTTGTATTCAAGTGGTTTCTTGTGAGTTCTCAGTATTTGATACTCCCTAGAGTTAGCATTGGAGAAGGAAATGGCAACCCACTCCAGTGTTCTTGCCTGGAGAATCCCAGGGACGGGGCATCCTGGTGGGCTGCCATCTATGAGGTCACACAGAGTCGGACACGACTGAAGTGACTCAGCAGCAGCAGCAGCAGAGTTAGTTCTCTGGTAGTCAAGGGTCTTGGAATCAGTGCTCCCACTCCAAAGGCTCAGCGCTTGATCTCTGGTCAGGAACAAAAGTTCCACAAGTGATTTGTTATGGCGTTGAAAGTGAAAGTGAAGTCGCTCAGTCGTGTCTGACTACCAGGCTCCGAGATCCATGGGATTTTCTAGGCAAGAATACTGGAGTGGACTGCCATTTTCTTCTCCAGCAGATCTTCCCAACCCAGGGATCGAACCCAGATCTCCTGCATTGCAGACAGACGCTTTACCGTCTGAGCCACTAGGGAAGCTAGTTATGGCATTAAATGAGATTAAAACAAATATCCAAAAACAAGAAACCAAAGATGAACCCTAGGTAAAATGGCACTTACAAAATCTGGCGAATAGTAATTAAAATAATTGAATATACATATACACCCATGAGCAATGTCAGAACAGTCCAACAAAAATAAAGTACAGTGTGTTGACACGGCAAACAAAGGAACAAAGGATATCAAAATTTTTATTTACAAGTTAAGAAAAATACTAACAAAAACAAACTGGATAACAAAACTAAGGCAAGGGGCCAAGTGGGGAATTAAGTAATGAAAACAAAACTAACAAATATTCTGAGAGGAAAGGAAAGAAAGAAGGAAAGAATAGATATGCAAAGTTTAATAGAGGTAGATGAAGAAAATTTATATACATTAAAGTTTAACTATAAGGGGAAAGAAAATAGGAAAGGCAAACAAAGGAATGAATGTAGAAAAAAATATAATAGGTTAAAAAAATTAAAATATAAAAAATGGAAGAAAAAGAAAAAAAGGGGGAAATAAAAAGGAAAACACCACAGAACTGCAAAAGCCCAATGTAGAGGCAGAGGTTTATAACAACAATAAAAAGTCCAACTGAACATACACACATACATATACATGCATAAGCAAAATCAAAATAGTCTAACAAAAATAAACTATAATAGATTGACCTGGTGAACAAAGGAAACCAAAAATTATATCTACCAGAACAAAACTAACTAAAGCAGAAACTGGAAAACAAAACTATAGCAAGGTGCCAGTTGGGGGATAAAGCAATGAAAATAAAATTAACAAATGTATTTTGAAAAAAGCAGAGAAAGAAAAGAAAGAATAGATATGCAAAGTTAAATAGAGGTCGATAAAGAAAATTTATATATGTTAAAGATTAACTGCAAAGGGAAAAGAACAGTAGGAAAAGTAAACAAGGAAATAAATGTAGAAAAAATAATAATAGATTTAAAAAATTAAAATTAAAAAAAAAAAGAAAAGAAATAAAAAAGGAAAACTGCACAGAACTGCAAAAGCCCAACATTAGAGGCAGATTTTTATAAGAACAATAAAAATGTGTCTAAAATAGAAAAAAAAGCTTTAAAGCTTATTTGGATTTCTTAATACCAATAAAATCGTCAACTACAACAGAGGGGGGGGAAAGGGGGAAAAAAAAGAAAAAAAATCCAAAAGAATCTACAGAACAAGTTAAAACATAAGAATAAAAAAGGTTTTTCTTGAGTCATTGATGTCAGGGTCTTTGCCCTCTCTAGGAATCACAGTCCACCTCACCTCCCTAGGATGCCCTCCAACACAGTGGTGGTCTCTGGATATGTGTGGTGGCAGCCCAGAGGTGTTTTGCCTCCAGTGTCCACAGTAATCAGAACTAGTACGTTTTCTTTTGTGGAAGCTCTCAATGTCCTTTTATATATTCCATGGACACAGAGTCTGCCTAGTTGATTGTGTGGATTTAATCTGCAGCTTGTACAGATTATGGGAAGATTTTGGGCCTTCTTCCTTAGCCACACTGCCCCTGGGTTTCAATTGTGGTTTTATTTCCACCTCTTCGAGAAGGAAATGGCAACCCACTCCAGTATTCTTGCCTGAAGAATCCCATGGACAGAGGAGTCTGGCAGGTATAGTTCATGGGGATGCAAAGAGTTGGACATGACTGATCGACTTTCACTCACTTCACTTCCACCTCTACATGTGTGTCTTCCCTTGGGGTTTGCTCTTGAGGGTGACCTGGAGGACTTGGGTTTGCCCTTGTGAGGGCCAAGAGTAGAATTGGTGCAGCTGCTTGGGTCCCAGGGGTCTGGCAGCACCAGATACTCAGGAGTGTTGGCAGCTAGGAAAGCAGGAAATATAGTGCTCTAGAAGGGTATGGCAACCAGTATTGGCCAATATGCTCCAGTATTCTTGCCTGGAGAACTCCCCTCCCTGACAGAGAAACCTGGCAGGCCATATTCCACAGGGTCATAGAGTCAGACAAGACTGAAGCCACCCAGTGCACATACAAGACTTTTTTTTTGCCTGTGGCAGTTTTGCCCCAGTGAGAGTTGAGTACGAAGGTAGTGCAGCTGCTTGGCTTGTGGGGACCCTTGTGGCACCAAGTGTGCACAGATGTGGACTCCCTCTGCCACAGGAGTTAAGGCCCTGTCAGAGTCTTTTTTTAGAGCCTCTTGTAGCTGGCGATCAGAAGGCTTTTTTGGCCATTTTCTCTGTAGCTCCGCTTATTCAGGCACTTATATGGCTCCCTTGCCTGGGGTCCTTCTCAGTTGTTTGGCCTGTCAGGCACATAGAGGCCACTCCCCCCGCGCCCCTCCCCCCCCCCCCCCCCCCCCCCCGCCCCGGCTGGGATCCTCCTCTGTAGATCAGCACATCAGGCAATTAAAGGGGCACTCTTAGTGGGGTCCTCCTCTGTAGTTCGGCATATCAGTCATTTAAAGGAGCACCCTGGGTGGGGTGCTGCTCTGTAGTTCAGTGGGTCAGGTGTTTGATGGGCCAGCCTCTCTTGTTCAACTAGGATGCTGGCATGTGGGGAGAGAAAGGCTATGGTGGTGGCTCCACCTGCTACGCGTGACTCAGCAGTATCACCTTGCTTCCACGGCTGCCTCTTTCTTCCACAGGCATTTCCCACCACAGTCTCGTTCACATTCCCTCAATCCATCTCTCTGCAGTAAACAGCAACCTTCACCCTGGGATTGCTCCACAATCGCTAACTCCAGCTCCCAGCTGCTCTACCTTCCAGGGGACCAGTGTTCCTGTCCAGCGTATATATTGCTCCAGCAATGACACTCTTCATTCTTATTCCATTTACGCTGCCAGAAATCAGCTGTTTCACTCTCAGCCTTAAATGTTTCTCCTCTGACTCAGACAATTGCCTCGATGTGGGGATCAGACCCCTCCTTCAGTTCCCCCACACGCTAAGCGCAGGTCCAGTACTACTAATACACCTGTTTTTCCCCCTCGTTCCTTCATCCTACCGAGTTTTGCGTGGTTCTGTATATTCTTTTCCACTGATCAGGTACTCCTGTTCTGCTCTCAGTTGGTGTTCTGCATGCACTTCTGTGTCTGAAGGTTTATTCCTGATATATCTTTGAAGAGAGATGTACTCCATGTCCTGGAGAAGGAAATGGCAACCCACTTCAGTGTTTTTGTCTGGAGAATCCCAGGCACGGGGGAGCCTGGTGGGCTGCTGTCTATGGGGTCGCACAGAGTCGGACACGACTGAAGTGACTTAGCAGCAGCAGTACTCCATGTCCACCTCCTCCTCCACCATCTTGTTCTCTGTAGTTCTTTTTTTAATTTATTAAGAAACCTCCATAGTGTTTTCTGCAGTGGCTGTATCAGTTTACATTCTTACTGACAGTGTATGAGGCTTCCTGTTTCTCCACATCCTCTCCATCATTTGTGTTCTTTTTGATGACAGTCATTCTGACAGGTATGAGGTGATATCTTGTGATTTTGACTTGCATTTCTCTGATGATTAGGTAGGTTTACTCCTAGGTATTTTTTTTTTTTTTTTTTATGTGATGGTAAATAGATTGCTTTTTGATTTCTCTTTCTGATAGTTCATTGTTTGTGTATAGACATATAGCAGATTTATATTTATTAATTTCGAATTCTACAGCTTAACCAAATTCATTGATGAGCTCTAATAGTTTCCCAGTGGTGTCTTTAGTCTTTTCTGTGTGTAGCATCATGTAATCTGCACACAGATTACAGTTTTACTTCTTCTTTTCTAGTTTGAATTCCTTTTATCTCTTTCTATGTTTGCTTGCTATGGCTAGGACTTACAATCCTATGTTGAAGAAAATGGTGAGAATAGACATACTTGTCTTGTTCTAGATCTTAGAAGAAATGCTTTCAACTTTTCATTATTGAGTATAGATTTTAGGTGGGTTTGTTTGTGTAGCCTTTATTATGTGGAGATATGTTCTGTCCATGTTCACTTTCTGCAGGGCTTTCATTGAACATGGATGCTAAATTTTGTCAAAAAGTTTTTTCTGCATTTACTTAGATGCTCATATGATTCTTAATCTTCAATTTGTCAATGTGTGTATCACATTGGTTGATTTGTGGATATTGAAAAATCTTTGCATCCTTGGGAAGATGTACTTTTTTATGGTTTTTACTTGAACAACATTTTAACTTGCCAAAAATAAAGTTTTCCAATTAATTGTAATGGGATACGTATTATTTTTTTCAATCAAACACTGCAATTTATTTATTCAGTTCACAACTGCTGTGTTTGAGACTGTTTCCAGTTTCCCATTATAAACAAAATGTAGGCATCCATATACATATAGCTTCTGGTTTTAAATATCTAATATTTTGGGGGAAAGGTAGTGTTCCAAATTTTTACCGTGTTTGCAAAATTACCTTATAACCTTTTTCTTTTTCTCTAATTTAAAAATTCACAATTTCAGTGACTTTAATGTGCTTGTATAACTTCTGTGCCTTGACAAAATGAAGTTTTATGATAAGGAATTAGGTAAAATTTTCTTTTTTTTGCAGGAAGATTTATGTAGTTAGCCAGCAGAGTAAGTGATGTGATCTGATTATTTCATCATGATGAACTGTTGAGTAGTATTGCTTTTCTAATCTTGATTATAGTTTTTCTTACAGACAGCAGCAGGCAAAAATGTACTTTGAGTTTTTTTATGTTTATGGATTTCATCCATGATTTTGTGAAGATCAACTTAGTAATTTAACGGCTTGCTACTTTTTACATTTATATACCATTTAAGTGATGATAGTTCTGAAATGACCCATTATAAATCCTAAGTACAACCTCTGTTGATTTATAAACTCTATCCAAGCATTATTCCTATCAACAGCAGCTAATCTCATTTAAAATAGTTCTTTCATTGCTCTTTTGTCATAAATTTTGCAGGGAGATTTTTAAACCAAGTTAACTTCTGCCAAATTGCAATGGAAGGAGCTGTATTTTTGTGTGTCAGTTATCTGTGTAAGTAAATGTAAAATCTGTGGTTCTTTTTAGAGAACAACATTTACTGTAGATTTTTATGAGCTCTGGACATGTGAAATTTCAAGAATAGATGTTGTGATTTAGAAAAGCAGTTTGCAGTTCAAAATGTGGAGATTGGGATTTACTTTAATCTTGAAGTTATTTGAAGGGGGTGCAAGAAGACCAAAAGTTTATACTTTAACAGAATCTATTTCTACCAGTAATTGTTCCTCTGCACAGCCTCAGTCTTTTTCTCTAATAGATATATCATTGTTTAGTTTTGTTTCCTATATATCTTTACTTTCTATATAACTGCTTCAGACAAAAAGAAGATAAACAAAATAAATTGAAAAGGATGATGTTACCTCACTGCATTAATTTAAATTCATGATTTCTTAGAATCTTTTTTAAAAATGAGTATTCAGTGTCTTTATGCCTCATGTTATTAAGTATTTAGTGGATACCTGATGTCAACCCAAATGAATGTCACAGATACAGCTATTGATGTTTTAGTCTTATGTAATGACCATATTCTTATTCCTCAAAGTTGAAAACATTGTTATACTTTACTAGTTTGACCAAAGAAGTATGTTAATCTAAATAGTATTACCTTGTGTGATTAAAAACTGATGTCACCATACATGTTTATTAGTTTGTGGGCTAGATTTGTCTTTGGCCTGACAAATGAAATTTTTTTTTTATTTAGAAACAGTGTCTAGTTAAGAATTATTTAGGAATTGTAATAAAGAGAATTAAACAATTATTTTGTCCCTGGTTTAAACGTTTTTGTTTTGTTTGTTTGAAGAAACTTTTTGCCCTTAATAATATAAATTTACATATCCTTGTCAGAAAAATTCAAGCAATGTGTATGTCTATATATTACATGCACATATACGTGAAAATAGACATGTTGGTTTGCCCACATATCATTCCCAAGGGACCACCGTTGGTGTGTTACATTCTGTCTGGTGGAATTAAAGATAGTTTTATGAGAATTAATGAATGCATGAGTGAAAGGATAAAATTAATTGATTTTGATGAGGTGAAAATATGCAGTAATAGTGTCTCATCATCATGTCTGTTTGCACGTTCTTTTCTCATTTAAGGGTATTTTTTAGTAATATTATGTTGTAGTGGTAATAGTGGGAAAAAACAAATTAAAAACAAGTTTAAACAGATGAATAGTTGATCAAAACTAAATGAGATCACATAGAATTGTATCAAGGCTTCCCTGATAGCTCAGTTGGTAAAGAATCCTCCTGCAATGCAGGAGACCCGTTTGATTCCTGGGTCGGGAAGATCTGCTGGAGAAAATATACGCTACCCACTCCAGTATTCTTGGGCTTCCTTTGTGGCTCAGCTGTCACAAGGGAAGTAAAGTATCTGCCTGCGATGTGGGAGACCTGGGTTCAGTCCCTAGGTTGGGAAGATCGTCTGAAGAAGGGAAAGGCTACCTACTGCAATATTCTGGCCTAGAGAATTCCATGGACTATACCCATGGGGTCACAAAAGTCAGACATGACTGAGAGACTTTCACTTTCAGAAAAATTCATCCCAGGAAGTTTCTTGAGAGTTGTAGATCTATGACTGACCATGATGTCAAAGGAAACTTTCTGTGTTCACTGTTTCTCCACCACTGACTTGATATTATTTTGACATCACCTTTTCCTGTATATCATTGTTCATTTTATGTTTTGGCACTGAGGTGGGAGACACTAAAATTTGTCAACAATTGTTACTTCTCAAGAAAACAGCCTCTTCCAACAACAGAAGAGAAGACTCTACACATGGACAACACCAGATGGTCAATACCGAAGTGAGATTGATTATATTCTTTGCATCTAAAGATGGAGAAGCTCTATATAGTCAGCAAAAATAAGACGGGGAGCTCACTGTGGCTCAGATCATGAGCTTCTTACTGCCGAATTCAGACTTAAATTCAAGAAAGTAGGGAAAACCACTGGAGCATTCAGGTATGACCTGAATCAAATCCCTTACGATTATACAGTGGAAGTGAGAAATAGATTCAAGAGATTAGATCTGATAGACAGAGTGCCTGAAGAAATATGGTTGGAGGTTCATGACACTGTACAGGAGGCAGGGATCAAGACCATCACCCAAAAAAGAAATGTAAAAAGGCAAAATGGTTGTCTGAACAGGCCTTACAAATAGCTGTGAAAAGAAGAGAAGTGAAAGGCAAAGGAGAAAAGGAAAGATATACCCATTTGAATGCAGAGTTCCAAAGAATAGCAAAGAGAGATAAGAAAGCCTTCCTCAGTGATCAGGGCAAAGAAATAGAGGAAAACAATAGAATGGGAAAGACTAGAGATCTCTTTAAGAAAATTAGAGATACTAAGGGAACATTTCATGCAAAGATGGACATAATTAAGGACAGAAGTGGTATGGACCTAACAGAAGCAGAAGATCTTAAGAAGAGGTGGCGAGAATACACAAAAGAACTCTACAAAAAGATCTTTACAACCCAGATAATCACGATGGTATGATCATTCACCTAGAGCCAGACATCCTGGAATGCAAAGTCAAGTGGGCCTTAGGAAGCATCACTACGAACAAAGCTTAGTGGAGATGATGGAATTCCAGTTGAGCTATTTCAAATCCTAAAAGATGATGCTGTGAAAGTACTGCACTCAGTATGCCAGCAAATTTGGAAAACTCAGCAGTGGCCACAGGACTGGAAAAGGTCAGTTTTCATTCCCATCCCAAAGAAAGGCAATGCCGAAGAATGCTCAAACTACTGCACAGTTGCACTCATCTCACACACTAGCAAAGTAATGCTCAAAATTCTCCAAGCCAGACTTCAGCAATACGTGAACCGTGAACTTCCAGATGTTCACGCTGGATTTAAAAAAGGCAGAGGAACCAGAGATCAAATTGCCAACATCCGTTGGATCATTGAAAAAGCAAAAGAGTTCCAGAAAAACATCTACTTCTGCTTTATTAATTATGTCAAAGCCTTTGACTGTGTGATCACAACAAATGTGGAAAATTCTGAAAGAGATGGAAATACCAGACCCTCTGACCTGCCTTTTGAGAAATCTGTATGCAAGTCAGGAACCAACAGTTAGAAATGGGCATGGAACAGCAGACTGGTTCCAAATAGGGAAAGGAGTACGTCAAGGCTGTATATTGTCACCCTGCTTATTTAACTTATATCCAGAGCACATCATATGAAACCCTGGGCTGGATGAAGCACAAGCTGGAATCAAGATTGCTGGCAGAGATATCAATAACATTTAATATGCAGATGACACCACCCTTACGGCAGAAAGCAAAGAAGAACTAAAGTGCCTCTTGATGAAAGTGAAAGAGGAGAGTGAAAAAGCTGGCTTAAAATTCAACATTCAGTAAACTAAGATAATGGCATTCAGTCCCATCACTTTATGGCAAATAGATGGGGAAACAGTGGCAGACTTCATTTTTTTGAGTTCCAAAATCACTGCAGATTGTGACTGCAGCCATGAAATTAAAAGATGCTTGCTCCTTGTAAGAAAAGCTATCACCAACCTAGACAGTATATTAGAAAGCAGAGACATTACTTTGCCAATAAAGATCCATCTAGTGAAGTCTATGGTTTTTCCATTAGTCATGTATGGATGTGAGAGTTGGACTATAAAGAAAGCTGAGCACTGAAGAATTGATGCTTTTGAACTGTGTTGTTGGAGAAGACTCTTGAGAGTCCCTTGGACTGCTAGGAGATCCAACTAGTCCATCCTAAGGGAAATCAGTCCTGAATATTCATTGGAAGGACTGATGTTGAAGCTGAAACTCCAATACTTTGGTCACATGATGCTAAGAGCTGAGTCATTGGAAAAGACCCTGATTCTGGGAACAATTGAAGGTGGGAGGAGAGGGGGATGACAGAGGATGAGATGGTTAGATGGCCATCACCAACTTAATGGACATGCGTTTGAGTAAACTCTGGGAGTTGGTGGTGGACAGGGAGGCCTGGCGTGCTGCAGTCTATGGAGTCACAAAGAGTCAGACACAACTGAGTGACTGAACTGAACTGAACTGAAGAAATACATACATTACAATTAGAAACTGGTTCTAAAACCACATGAGATTATGGGTATTTTTGGTACCCCAGTGTTGAGAAGTTAACAGCAAAACAGACTGATGCCTACCTTCATGGTAACCTGGAAACCTAGTAGGGGGAAATAACTGTGCTCATGAAGAGAAGGAAATGGCACCCCACTCCAGTATTCTTGCCTGGAAAAATCCCATGGACTGAGGAGCCTGGTAGTCTTCAGTCCATGGGGTCACTAAAAGTCGGGCACGACTGATTGACTTCACTTTCACTTTTCACTTTCATGCATTGGAGAAGGAAGTGGCAACCCACTCCAGTATTCTTGCCTGGAGAATCCTAGGGACAGAGGAGCCTAGTGGGCTGCCGTCTATGAGGTTGCACAGAGTCGGACATGACTGAAGCGACTTAGCAGCAGCAGCAGCAGCTCATGAAGAAGAAAAGGGCAGTGCTATAAGAGTAATGTGGATTACTTAGATTATTTAAATTTGGTGATAGGAGGGTGGCTTAAATGGAAGTGGTTATAATAACTTCTTAGTTGTTATACTGTGGATATGGGACTATAAAGATCTTTGAGAACTAATGTCATTTTTCTTTTAAATAAAGAGTTAAATTGATTTCTTCTTTGAGGCTTTTTTTTTGTGTGTGTGTATGTATGTGTGGCTTAATAAAACTGTACCTCATTGAGTTACCTCAGAAATTCCATCCGCAGTTGTGTGGCAAATCAATTTTATGATATTTTTCTGCCCTGGAAATTAACTTTACATAC
Organism: Bos grunniens; assembly: GCF_055505025.1. Classification (NCBI taxonomy): domain Eukaryota; kingdom Metazoa; phylum Chordata; class Mammalia; order Artiodactyla; family Bovidae; genus Bos; species Bos grunniens. Next base: position 77,005,799 of record NC_141194.1, on the reverse strand, counting down.
ATGTAGTTGAGTGAAAAATATGGTCTGATGCCTTGTTTATGCTGTGGAAAAACAAAAATACTCTGTTCAGATGTTTAGTGATTATGGCTCTTGACAAAGAAGAAACCAGTATTGATTCACTGGCTACTCCTATTGTGAATTTTCTTTTTAGTTTAGTTTAGTTTTTGCTTGTGCAAAGTTAGATCTGTTTATGTTTTGTTTAACACAAAAAATATAACAACATAGCTCTTTCTTTTACACTGGAATACTTGGTCATATGTGAATAAGGTAGCTCAAAGATACGTATTTGAAAGGTTTTAGGTTTAGGACTGCCATAAAGGGATAGGGAAACAAAAGAAAATGTAACCTCACTTAAAAGAACATTTTTATTTATCTTTACCTTCCAATATCCAGATGAAAGGAAGAAAATCTTATTTTGTCTCCTGTAGGATGAGAAAAATATATCAAAGAAGCAAGTGTTACCCTAGCTTTCCCCCCTCTGTATTTCACCATGTTAAAGACATTTCATTAGGTTTACAGCACTAAATGAGTGAAAGTAGTTTTCAGTTGCTTAACATAATCTAGTATTCAGTGTATGCTGTTACAAACAGTGTGATGTAAAAATATCTACCATTTATTGAATATTTGCTCATGAAAGGTTGCTGAACCATGACAAGACACCGGAATTCTTGGCCTCCGGAGGAGAAGAATTCAATCTGGGGCCAGAGATGAGGCTTGATCACTCAGAGCTTTTGTGTAATAAAGTTTTATTAAAGTATAAAGGAGATAGAGAAAGCTTCTGACATAGGCATCGGAAGGGGACAGAAAGTGTACCTCCTTAGTAATGTTAGCAATGGAGTTATATGCTCTCCAGTTAGTCATTACAATGAATCAAAAGAGTGTCTGGAGGTTGTAAAGACCTCAGCAGACCTACTCCCATAATTTACATTTTAAGATAACAGGATTAGCCAGTAGGTTTACTCCAGAGACTGTCCTCAAGCAGGATACATTATTGTTATATAATCCTAAGGAATGTAGGGGGAAAAAAAGTTTGTCCTTTCTTCCTCCTTGAGAATTCCAGACCCCTCTCTCCTTGGGGACCCCTAGACTTCTTATCAACCTGCCTAGGAAATGACTCTCAATCATTACTCTGCTAGATACTTTGAAAATATTAAGCTATTTAATTCCTATTATATTTCTCTAAAAGAAATATAAATTCTCTCCTTTTGCAGATGAGGACACAAATTCAGAATTGAAATCACTTGTCAAACGTCACTTGTCTATTCAAGGAATGAACCAAGATTTATAGCCAGGTTCCTTTGACTGCAGAGCCTGTGTTCTTTCACTAAGATAAGCTGTGTGTAGGGTTGGAAGCGGAGAAGGCAATGGCACCCCACTCCAGTACTCTTGCCTGGAAAATCCCATGGATGGAGGAACCTTGTAGGCTGCAGTCCATGGGGTTGCATAGAGTCGGACACGACTGAGCGACTTCACTTTCACTTTTCACTTTCATGCATTGGAGAAGGAAATGGCAACCCACTCCAGTGTTCTTGCCTGGAGAATCCCAGGGACGGGGGAGCCTTGTGGGCTGCCATCTATGGGGTCGCATAGAGTCGGACACGACTGAAGCGACTCAGCAGCAGCAGCAGGGTTGGAAGACTAAGAAATTCTGAGTTTGATGGTCAGGAGACCCAATTCACACTGTTACTCTGTCACTGATTAGTTATATGACTTATGTTGTTTTCTTCAACAGTAAAATGGGCCTAGTGTACAACCTACCTTGAAGAGTCCCTGTGTGGGACCAGTGAGATACATATAAAATGTTGAGGTGTGGCCAGAAGGTCTGACAGTTACTTAGCAAGTTCACTAAAAGACTTTTACTTTAGAATCACTGGGAATACATTAAGCCTTTGTTTTGGAGGGTGGTGTGTGTCGGGGGAAAAATTCTTGGAAGCAATTCTTGAATTTTTATGGGTTTGAAACAAAAATGTCATTTTGTCTTTAGGTCACTGAAATCTGTATGACAGGAGCTTCATTTGCAAATGACAATTCTTGCACAAGGATGATTTTTGCCCATAGTGCTCAAACTGGCTGGATTGATTGAGACAGCTCCTTGCAGAAATCATGATATATCAGCATTTCTCTAGGTATTACTAACTGCATTTCTCTAGGTATTACTAAGTTTGACTTCTTTTACTCAGTGGGTTTGAATGAGAATAGCTTTCACACAAACCAGAAAAACTACAAGCAAAGATAATTGAATGTACATATGCATTTTTACACTGCATTTCCCTCCTCCCCTCACTTTCTTTGTCTTGAGCAATTTCTTTATCATTCATCCTCCTCTAAAAGATTTCTCTTATATTTTCTTCCTCCTTGTTGTGTGTGTGTGTGTGTGTGTGTGTGTGTGTTTTACTTTGAAATGGCACTTTGAAGACTACGAATCAGCTTGATAGCTAGAATCAGAGTGATCAACAGCAACAAAACAAAGTTTTTTCCTGTCTCTCAAACTTCCCTTCTCCCACCCCCGCCCCCAAAATGAAACTGGAGTTTGATTTGCCTTTCCACGACAAAGCAAGAGTTAAATTTTAGGAGCTGTGACTACTCTGACACAGAAGATAGGGGAAAAGGGAGAGGGAGTCAGCAATCCTCAGTCCTTTGATCTGTCAGTTTTGCTGTTCTCTCAACAGCGTCTGCATTCTTGTCTCTGTTCTACATTCCCAGGGTTGTTAGCAAACCTAGCTATTCCTGGCTGGCACTGGACTATAGTAGTTGCCAATGAAAAGGGCACTGGGGACTCCTGTGGACATGTTCTCCTGTGTCCACACTTGGCATAGAAGAGGGGAAGAGGATGATAACTAACTGTATGCTAGCCATTGCTCTAAATGATTTCATTCCTGTTTTAATGATAAACTGAGGCTTGAAAGAGTAACTGTAAGGTTATTGGCTGAGGTTGCACAGCTAGTAAGAGGCACAGTTGGAATTTGAACCCGGGTCCATCTGATCCTGAAGCCTTTGGTTAATAGCAGTACATTTAATTCTCTTAGCATTAAAGGTTCCAAGTTGACCAAACTGCTGCTGTTGTCCTTAAGTTTCTCCTGGTTTAGTCAGAGGAAACACTCATGCAATTTAATGACAAGACAATATGATAGATAAAAATTGTATAATGATTCATTCATTAGTGTATAGGCTAGGCTACAGTGAAGCAACTCTGTTGGTTATACTGGGCAATCATGAAGCGATCATATTACTGCCTCTTTGTTATCAATGCATGAGTTATACCTGTAAATAAATGTGTGTTTTTTCCACATAAAAAGACAATATGACAGCTCTTACAGAAGTATATGCAGAACTCTTGAAATACAGAGATCAGTTCTGATTATGTATTGGAGAGCTGAAGACTTCACAGTGAAAATGATACTAGATTTGAATAGCTCTGACTGGTTTGACTAGTTCCCATATGGGCTTCCCTGGTGGCTTAGACTGTAAAGAGTCTGCCTGCAGTGCTGGAGACCTGGGTTCAGGAAGAGATCCCCTGGAGAAGGAAATGGAAACCTGGAAAATCTCAGGGACAGCAGAGCCTGGCAGGCTAGAGTCCATGTTGCTGCAAAGAGTCAGACACAACTGAGCAACTTCACACAAGAAAAGCATTGGATATAGGTAATAATATTAATAAAAGCAGAGAGACATGCAGACACTTGAGTCACTCAGGCAATGTTGACTGCGTGGGTGTGGCTGTTGCATGACAGAGAAGAATGATGTCCAGAGATAAAGCTGGAGAATTAAGTTGGAAGTAAGTTTTGACTTTGGCCACCTTATGTGAAGAGCTGACTCATTTGAAAAGACCCTGATGCTGGTAAAGGTTGAGGGCAGGAGGAGAAGGGGATGACAGAGGATGGGATGGTTGAATGGAATCACCGACTCAATGGACATGAGTTGGGGTAAACTCCGGGAGTTGGTGATGGACAGGGAGGCATGGCGTGCTGTGGTTCATGGGGTTGCAAAGAGTCGGACACGACTGAGTGATTGACCTGAACTGAACTGAAGTTTTGAAGGGTCTTAGAGTGATGCTAAGATTTTAGACATTACTCTAGAGGCATTAGTAAGCCATTAAACATCTTTATGCTAGGGAATGACATAATGTGGTCTGCCAAGACCTGATCACAATGGCAGTAATGTGGAGTTGAGGTTGGAAGGGGAGTAACTAGACTCAGGGAAACCTTTGAGGAGGCTACTTAAAAAAAAAAAAAAAGAGCAAATAAGAGAGAGGATGTGAAATAAGGTATATTGGTAAGGATGGCAAAGGTAGAAGGGGTTTGAGAAATTAGAATTGAAAAATGAGAGAGGGATGATGAGAGAGTTCAAGGTTTTCTAGCATTGGCAGCTGTAAGAATGGTGTTGGTATTTATTGAAATGGGGAAACCAAGAGGGAAAACCAAACTGGGGGTTTGGGACAGATAATAAATTTGTCTTTTGGACATGTAGAGATTAAAGTTTATCTGGAATATTTAGTGGATGGAGATGTCCAATAAACTAAGTGACTCATGATACCTGTCTTCAGTATTGTGTGAGTCTAGAGCTCTCCTCAAAGGGCCCAGATTGGAAAGAGCAATTTGAGAGTTATTGGTAATAATTGAGTCAGTAGGAATAGATGATAGGACAACCTTTGTACATTACCCACTCATCTACCTGGCTTGGTTGTCAAAAATGGATTTGAATGGGTGAAATAATGTGGAATGACTAGTAACTCTAAACATAGGAAGGTCTCTTCTCCAGCCCTAATGACTGGAAACGCACCATGCCATTTCATTCTGGTAGATTGATCTGATTGCCAAAGGAGCATTCTGTAGCTATATAGGACTCTAAAAATCAAGTAAGGGCTTGGTATTTCTCTCTCACATTAGAATTTCACCTGTATACTCTGTCAAAGAGACTGACCTTCCTTGATCTTAGGATGAGGGTATAGTGAAAGGAGCGTAACTTTCTTGTGTATCAAATATGTAGTGTGTGCATCTGTGCTCAGTTGCTCAGTCATATCTGACTCTTTGCAGCCCCGTGGACTGTAGCCCATCAGGCTTCTCTGTCGATGGAATTTTCTAGGCAAGAATACTGGAGTAGGTTGCCATTTCCTCCTCTAAGGGATGTTCCCAACCAAGGATTGAACTTGAATAACCCATGTCTCCTCTAGTGCAGAGGGATTCTTCACCACTGAGCCACCAGGGAATCCCAATTCTGTCTTCTGTGTGTGTGCTCAGTCACTCAGTCATGTTCAACTCTTTGTGACTCCATAGAATGTAGCTCGCCAGGCTCCTCTGTCCATGGAATTTTCCAGGCAAGAATACTGGAATAGGTTGCCATTTCCTCCTCAAAGGGATCTTGCTGACCCAGGAATTGAACCTGCATCTCCTGTGTCACCTGCATTGGCAGGCGGATTCTTTACCACTGAGCCACCTGGAAAGCCCCAACAAGTATGTGGGGCTTTTAGTAAGTGAGCATTTGTATAGGGGTAAGTCTGTTATATTCCCTAGCCTGTTCTGTTATTTGTCAAACAGGAAGACAGAAAGTTGTCATGGTTCTTTGTAATACTCCAGCCAAAATTAAATAGAATAGTGCCTCTTTCAGTGTGCAAATTGATATAAGTAGACCTGCCACACTATTATTTTCCTACTCCTAGCATATAGAGAAAGGTATCTGTACACATTAATATGTTGTTTGTTGTTGTTCAGTCACTCAGTCATGTCTGACTCTTTTTGACCCCATGGGCTGTAGCATGCCAGGTTTCCCTGCCCTTCATATCTCCTGAAGTTTGCTCAAACTCAATGTCCATTGAGTTGATGATGCCATCCAACCATCTCATCCTCTGTCACCCCCTTCTACTTCTGCCTTCAATATTTCCCAGCATCAGGGTCTTTTCCAGAGAGTCAGTTATTTGCATCAGGTGGTCAAAGTATTGGAGCTTCACCTTCAGCATCAGTCCTTCCAGGGAATATTTAGGGTTTATTTCCTTTATGATTGACTGGTTTGATCTCCTTGCTGTCCAAGGGACTCTCAAATCTTCTCTAGCAGCACACTTCAAAAGCATCAATCTTCAGTGCTCAGCCTTCTTTATGGTCCAACTCTCACATCCGTATGTGACTACTGGAAAAACTATAGCTTTGACTATATGGACCTTTGTTAACATAGTGATGTCTCTGTTTAAATACTCTGTCTAGGTTTGTCAAAGTTTTTCTTCCAAGGAGCAAGCATGTTTTGATTTTATGTGTGCACATTCAATATGAGATATGTAATAAAATTGATTGTATTTTGGATCCTAGAAATGAATAATCCTTCCAGGTTTGGCATTGGAGTAGATGTAGTCATGAAATTATTATTCAATTTTCATTAGACAAATGAGTTGGAGAAGTGAAACAAAAATTAGACTTCATCCCATCTAGTGTCTTTAAATATATCCCATTGCCTTTATTTATATCAGATTCCGAGATTTGTATTTTGTGCTTATGTTTATAACTTTAAATGTTCCAATACTGTTTATTATAGCAGACAGTGTTATGATAATGGAAAGAGCATAGGCTTAGGGGCCTTAAGTGCTAGGCTTAATTAGGTGCAGGCTTTGCCATTTCCTAGCTATATGAGTAAAACAAGACACTGATCTTCATGGTTGTTATTATTTCCTTCTAATTTTAAAATGCTGATAATTATAGCACCAGTCTGTCAGGATTCTTATGAAGATTAAATGAGATAGTGAATTGAAAATGATAAGCTCAACATATCAAGTATCCTATTTTTCTTTTTCCCCTTAACATGATTTAAACCAGCATTTCTCAAAATATGTTTTGTTGAACCACATGCTGTTTCTTAAAAAATGCTCACTAGTTAACTGAAATTATTCCTTCTTGGAAAGAACAGGTATTAACATATTTAATGGTGCTGAGGAACTTGTCTTAAACCATTTTCTGGTGGTTTTACTTTCTCACATCTAGCATTTTCTAAATTTATTGTGTCATTGCAACTTTTTGGTATGCCTGTTAACAGTAGATTTTATTGATGGGATACAGTTTGGAAAAGGTGAATTTAGTAATTGGGTCCAGATGCTGTTTGATATCTAAGTGTTTGGCTTCATTGAACCACAGCTACCATTATAATATCCTATGTTCTCATTGATGCTAGGCCAGCTTAGAAGTTTGGGATTGTTTATGTTGCAGTGGATAGGATTAGAGTTTGGAAGGCCAAGTTTCAGTGGCACTCCTGCCAGTTGTAGCAGTATGGCCCTGAATGGACTTAATCTCTACATAGACAGTTCTCAGGTTCTTCATCTATAAAATAACACCTGATCTGCCTCACAAGATTGCTGGAAGAATCCATGTGAAAACAGTTTTGAAAATGAAAAATGCTGTCAGTGGAAGGTTACTATCCCAGGAAAAAGAATTTAGGATCAGGGAATATAGAATAGGGGTTTTTTGAGTTATTCTGCTCCTCTTTTGAGCAGGTTTGGACCCCATCTGCTACCTGCCTGAAAACATTTCAACTGCTCGGTTTCTTAATAAAAAAAAATGATTCCCAGATGAATGTGCCTGTATATCAGTAACTCTATCCTTTGTCAGTGTTTTTGTACCTGTTTGGACTGGAAGAAACACAAGCTGGAATCAAGATTGCCGGGAGAAATATCAATAACCTCAGATATGCAGATGACACCACCCTTATGGCAGAAAGTGAAGAGAAACTCAAAAGCCTCTTGATGAAAGTGAAAATGGAGAGTGAAAAAGTTGGCTTAAAGCTCAACATTGAGAAAACGAAGATCATGGCATCTGGTCCCATCACTTCATGGGAAATAGATGGGGAAAGAGTGGAAACAGTGTCAGACTTTATTTTTCTTGGCTCCAAAATCACTGCAGATGGTGACTGCAGCCATGAAATTAAAAGACACTTACTTGTTGGAAGGAAAGTTATGACCAACCTAGATAGCATATTCAAAAGCAGAGACATTACTTTGCCAACAGAAGTCCGTCTAGTCAAGGCTATGGTTTTTCCTGTGGTCATGTATGGATGTGAGAGTTGGACTGTGAAGAAGGCTGAGTGCCGAAGAACTGACGCCCTTGAACTGTGTTGTTGGAGAAGACACTTGAGAGTCCCTTGGACTGCAAGGAGATCCAACCAGTCCATTCTGAAGGAGATCAGCCCTGGGATTTCTTTGGAAGGAATGATGCTGAAGTTGAGACTCCAGTACTTTGGCTACCTCATGCGAAAATTTGACTCACTGGAAAAGACTCTGATGCTGGGAGGGATTGGGGGCAGGAGGAGAAAGGGACGACAGAGGATAAGATGGCTGGATGGCATCACTGACTCGATGGATGTGAGTCTGGGTGAACTCCAGGAGTTGGTGATGGACAGGGAGGCCTGGCGTGCTGCGATTCATGGGGTCGCAAAGAGTCGGACACGACTGAGTGACTGAACTGAACTGAACTGAGAGATGCCATTTCCCAATACATGATGTAATTTAGCATCATGTAACTATGGCTGTTGTTAAATATTCAATACTGATTTGTAACTATGATGCAAAGGAGAAAAGATTGTTGGGATTTAATTAATATTCTCTAATTAATAGATTTAATCCTCAGCCTTCTATTACTTTATTTCCACCTGTAGTGTTTTTCTTTTCTGTTAGTAGGCATTAAACAAAATAATGTTGCTTTAACATTAAACACTATGTAAATGAAGAGAAGTCTTATTAATAACTTTTAATACTATTTTTTCTTTTGTTGTTTTATTGGTTGGTGTTAATGGAGACAGTTGTATAACTCATTTCCTTTCTGTGTCTGGAAAAACTTAGGTGGTACTTTGAGTAAGATTTGTGAACCTTTAGAAAGATTGAAACATGTTTTCTATGATTGTAAAGTCAACATTTCACACAGTGCCAAGCTGTACCTCAGTATTGTAATATTTGGGCTTTTATGTCTTTGAAAATAAAAATGTCCATTTGTGATTTTTACTATTCTAGATGAAAACTGTGAGTCACTTTTCCTTCATGAAACTTGAGAGGGCTATTGATAATAGTTTTATGTTTGCTGTCTAAATGCTATGAATACTCACTCTCCAGTTTCACAGAGACTCTAATTTTAAGGAAGTCTTTTCATCATATAAAATAGTGTTCCTGGCAATAAAGATAAACATCATCCTTCATCATAAACTACTTTTTCCTTTACTTGATGTACAGAGACAGTTGTGACACCAGGTTGGCAGAAAATGTTCCATTCCTGTTTTTTTGTCAGTCAGGAAGTTCTCCCTTTATCCTTAAAATAAATTGTATCTGTGAGTTTTAAAAACAAAACCAGTAACCTATCCTTGTTATTCATTACAGAAACAGTTTTAAAGAGTATAGAAGTAGTATTTTATAATTTGAATTTCATTGTCAGAATTCTGAAACTGTATCTTTAAAAATAAAATTTAAGAAAGTATTTGGTAAGCTTTAATTATTACTATTTCTGTTGCGGAATTGTTCTAGAGTGCATATTATAATGTTTTTATTTTTTATTTTTCTTTTTGTCATATTAATTTTGATACTTCAAGTCTTTCGCTCTCTCTTTAGGGTATTATAAATCATATTTAAAACCATGCAAACACCAAAATGAATTTAGTTAAAATCTGCTTTGGTTTTATAGTGAGTTTATTAATAATTATGCCTTCTTTGTTAGCAAGACCACAGTAGTGAAAACCATATTTCACCTTTGACATGCATAATTGGATGGTGTCACAAGATACTGATATTAAAGAGCATATCCACAGGAATAGTTGAAAATAGGTGCTGCATGGAAAAATACTAGAACCAGTTACCTCTGTCAAAAACCATATGACCAAATATAGGGGGAAAAAATAGATTTTGACTGTGAACTGACCTCAGGCCATTTACTAGTGGAAAGAAACAGCAAGATGGCCCTTTTTACTTTTTTTTTTTTTTTTGACTTTTAATAATAGCAGAAGATATTTTGGAAATTGGCACATTATGGTCAGTGTTGGGTTATTTTTGTTTTTCAAGATTTTATGATAATTTTCATACATAGAGAAAAGGTGAAAAAATTGCACTGTGAATACCTATGTATCCACTACCCAGATTCTACCCCTAACATTTTGCTGTATTTGCTTTATTATGTGATTATCCATTATTAATTTTTTTATCTGTCTACTATTGCATCTTATTGTTTTAGACATTTCACATTAAGTTGTATATGTCTAGTACCTTCAGTCTGAAACCCTTCAGCATGCGTTATCATTAGCTAGTTATTTATAGTTCTTTTTTCAGATAAAATTACAGTAAAATGCACAGATCTTAAGTGTACCATTTAATAAGTTCTTAGCAAATGCATTTACTTGTGTAACTAAGAACCTTATCAAGATAAAGAATATTGCCATCACTCCAGAAAGTTCCCTCATGTCTCTTCAAAGTCAGTTTCTGCCATTACTCCCACCCTCAAAAGCAACCACTCTTAGAATGTTTTTCACCATATGTCAATTAATTTTGCTTGTTCTAAAAATTCATATAAAAGGAGTCATGCTGAATGCACTCTTTTGGGGCAAAACTTCTTTTACGTATCATAAAGTTTTTTTGAAATTCGTTTATGTTGTTATATATATCAGTAGTTTATTCCTTTAATTGGTGAATAGTATCTGTCATATGGCTATACCACAACTTATTTATGTAGTCTCCTATTGATGGATATTTGAGTTGTTACTAGTTTGAAGCTATTAACAAATGAAGATGCTATGAAAAAACTTGTGCAAGTCTTTTGTGAACATGTGCTTTCCTGTGTGAAAATACCTAAGAATGGAATCACTGGATCATAGGCTAGGTAAACATTTAATTTTATAAAAAAGTTTCAGACAGTTTTCCAAGTTTTTATACCATTATTTACTCCCACCAAAATGCCAGAGCATTCTGCCCATCCACCCCCACACCTGGTTTTGTAAATCTTTTTCCTTTTAACTATTCTAGTGTGTGTGTAGTGGTATTTCATCATGTTCAATTTTAATGTATATTTACCCAATAATGTTCAGCATCTTTTCATGTGTTCATTAAGCACATCTGTATTCCTTTGTGAAATGTCTGTTCAATCTCTTTGCTCACTTTAATATTTGAATATTTGTCTTATTTTTAAGTTGAGAGAGTTCTTTTATACATCCTGGATACTAGTCCTTTGTCAGATATGTTTTGTGAATATTTCTCCTACTTTGTGCCTAGCCCATTCATTTTTTTAAACTGATGTATTTTGTGAAGAAGTTTTCCACTTTGATGAATTATAATTTATTGATAGTTTTTATTGCTTTCTGTGCCCTTTCTGAAAAACCTTTGTCTACCCTAATTGCCAAATTTCTGATATATATTTATTACTTATAAATTGATATAGCCATTAAAAAATTTACTTAGATGTTAAAGCTTTCACCCAGTAGCCAGAGCTTCTCACTTAGGACTTATGCTGGCTTAAAAGAAGTCTCATTCCCATCAGGAAGCTTGGCAGAGCCTCTTTTCTTCATCCATCAAAGGGCAGACAGAAGAAGCAAAAACAACATTCTCACAGCATTTAGAACAAAATCCACAATCACAGAAAGCTAACCAAAATGATTTCATGGATCACAGCCTTGTGTAACTCAATGAAGATATGAGGCATGTGGTGTAGGGCCACCCAAGATTAATGGGTCATGGTGGAGAGTTCTAACAGAATGTGGTCCAGTGGAGGAGGAATTGGCAATACACTGCAGTATTCTTGCCTCAGGAACCCCATGAAAGTATGAAGAGGCAAAAGAGATGATACCAGAAGATGAGCCCCCAGGTCTTTAGGTATGCTACTGTGGAAAAGCAGAGAAATACTCCAGAAAGAATGAAGAGGCTAGACCAAAGAGGAAACAGTGCTCAGTTGTGGATGTGTCTGGTGGTGAAAGTAAGTTCAGTTCATTTCAGTTGCTCAGTCGTGTCTGACTCTTTGCAACCCCATGAACCGCAGCATGCCAGGCCTCTCTGTCCATCACCAACTCCTGGAGTTTACCCAAACTCATATCCATTGAGTCAGTGATGCCATCCAACCATCCCATCCTCTGTCATCCCCTTTTCCTCCTGCCCTCAACCTTTCCCAGCATCAGGGTCTTTTCAAATGAGTCAGCTCTTTGCATCAGATGACCAAAGTATTGGAGTTTCAGCTTCAACATCAGTCCTACTAATGAACACCCAGGACTGATCTCTTTTAAGATGGGCTGGCTGGATCTCCTTGCAGTCCAAGGGACTCTCAAGAGTCTTATCCAAGACCACAGTTCAAAAGTATCAATTCTTCGGCCCTCAGTTTTCTTTATAGTCCAACTTACACATCCATACATGACCACTGGAAAAACCATAGCCTTGACTAGACAGACCTTTGTTGACAAAGTAATGTCTCTGCTTTTTAATATGCTATCTAGGTTGGTCATAACTTTGCTCGCAAGGAGTAAGTGTCTTTTAATTTAATGGCTGCATTCACAATCTGCAGTGATTTTGGAGCCTAGAAAAATAGTCAGCCACTGTTTCCACTGTTTCCCCATCTATTTGCCATGAAGTGATGTGACCGGATGCCATGATCTTAGTTTTCTGAATGTTGAGCTTTAAGCCAACTGTTTCACTCTCCTCTTGCACTTTCATCAAGAGGATTTTTAATTCCTCTTCACTTTCTGCCATAAGGGTGGTGTCATCTGCATATCTGAGATTATTGATATTTCTCCTGGGAATCTTGATTCCAATTTGTGCTCCTTCCAGCCCAGCCTTTCTCATGATGTACTCTGCATGTAATTTAAATAAGCAGGGTGACAATATACAGCCTTGACGTACTCCTTTTCCTATTTGGAACCAGTCTGTTGTTCCATGTCCACTTCTAACTGTTGCTTCCTGACCTGCATACAGGTTTCTCAAGAGGCAGGTCAGGTGGTCTGGTATTCCCTTCTCTTTAAGTCTAATGCTGTAAAGAACAATGCTGCATAGGAACCTCGAGTATCAGGTCCATGGATCAAGGTAAGTTGGAAGTAGTCAAACAGGAGATGGCAAGAGTGAACATTGACATTTTAGGAATCTGAACTAATATGGACGGGAATGAACAAATTTAGTCCAGGTGACTATTATGTCTACTACTGTGGGCAAGAATCCCTTAGAAGAAATGGAGTATCCCTCATAGTCAACAAAGGAGTCCAAGTGCAGTATTTGGGTGCAGTCTCAAAAATGACAGAATGATCTTGGTTTGTTTCCAAGGCAGACTACTCAACATCACAGTAATCCAAGTCTATGTCCCAACCACTAATGCCAAAGAAACTGAAATCAAACAGTTCTATGAAGACCTACAAGACCTTCTTGAATTAACACAGAAAAAAAGATGTTCTTTTCATTATAGGGGATTGGAATGCAAAAGTACATTAAGAGATACCTGGAGTAACAAGCAAGTTTGGCCTTGGCATATAAGATGAAGCAGGGCAAAAGCTAACAGTTTTGCCAAGAGAACACATTGATTGATCATAGCAAACACCCTCTTCCAATGACACAAGAGATGACTCTGCATGTGAACATCACCAGATGGTCAGTAACAAAATCAGATTGATTATATTCTTTGTAGCTGAAGATAAACTCAGCTGAAGATAAACAAGACCTGGAGCTGACTGTGGGTCAGATCTTGAGCTCCTTATTGTAAAGTTTGGGCTTAAATTACAGAAAGTAGGGAAAACCACTGGACCATTCAGATATGCATGTGCACTTATTTGCTTCAGTCATGTCTAACTCGGTGCAGCTCTATGGACTGTAGCCCACTATGCCCCTCTATCTATGGGATTCTCCAGGCAAGAATACTGGAGTGGGTTGCCATTCCCTCCTCCAGAGGATCTTCCCAACCCAGTGATCAAACACCCATCTCCTACACTGCAGACAGATTCTTTACAGTTGAGTTTCTGAGGAAGCCCAGACAATTCAGGTATGACCTAAATCAAATCCCTTATGATTATACAGCGGACATAATGAATAGATTGAAGGGATTAGATCTGGTAGACAGAGTGCCTAAAGAACTATGGACAGAAGTTCACAATATTGTGTAGTAGGGTGTGACCAAAACCATCCCAAAGAAAAAAATGCAAGAAAAAAAAATAATAAATGCAAGAAGACAAAATGGTTGTCTGAGGGAGGCTTTACAAATAGCTGAGAAGAGAAGTGAAAAGTAAAGGAGAAAGGGAAAGATATACCCAACTGAATGCAGAGATCCAGAGAATAGCAAGGAGAGACAAGAAAGCCTTAAGTGAACCATGCAGAGAAATAGAGGGAAACAATAGAATTGGAAAGACTAGAGATATATCCAAAAAAATTAGAGATACCAAGGGAACATTTGATGCAAAGATGGACACAATAAAGGACAGAAATCGCAAATATCTAACAGAAGCAGAGTAGATTAAGAAGAGGTGTCAAGAATACACAAAAGAGCTATACAAAAGTGGTCTTAATGACTGGGATAACCATGATGGTGTGGTCACTGACTTAGAGCCAGACATCCTGGAGTGTGAAGTCAAGTAGACCTTAGGATTACTATGAACAAAGCTAGTAGAGGTGATGAAATTCCAGTTGAGATATTTCAAAAGATGAAAGATGATGCAGTTATAGCACTGCACTTAATATTACAGCAAATTTGGAAAACTCAGCAGTGGCCATAGGACTGGAATAGGTCAGTTTTCCTTTTAATCCCAAAGAAAGGCAATGCCAAAAAATGTTCAAACTACCATATAAGTTCACTCATTTCACATACCAGCAAGGTAATGCTCAAAATCCTTCAAGCTAGCCTTCAGCAGTACGTGAACTGAGAACTTCCAGATGTACAGGGTGGATTAAGAAAGGGCAGAGAAACCAAGATCAAATTGCCAATATCCTTTGGGTCATAGAAAAAGCAAGGGAATTCCTGGAAAACATCTACTTCTGCTTCATTGACTAAACTAAAACCTTTGACTGCAATGTCACAACAAACTATGGAAAATTCTTAAAGAGATGGGAATTCCTGCAGCCATGAAATTAAAAGATATTTGCTCCTTGGAAGAAAAGCTATGACCAACCTAGACAACATATTAAAAAGCAGAGACATTACTTTGCCGACAGGTTCTGTTAGTCAAAGCTGTGGTTTTTCCAGTAGTCACATATGAATGTGAGAGTTGGACCATAAAGAAAGCTGAGCACTGGAGAATTGGTACGTTTGAATTGTGGTATTAGAGAAGATTCTTGAGAGTCCTTTGGACTGCAAGAAGATCCAACCAATCCATCCTAAAGGAAATCAGTCATGAATATAATTGGAAGGACTGATGCTGAAGCTCCAATACTTTGTCCACCTGATGCAGAGAGCCAACTCACTGGAAATGACCCTGATGCTTGGAATGATTGAAGGCAGGAGGAAAAGGAGGTGACAGAGGATGAGATGATTAGATGGCACTACCGACTCAATGGACATGAGTTTGAGCAAACTCTGGGAGATAGTGAAGCACAGGGAAGCCTGGCGTGCTGTAATGTATGGGGTCACAAAGAGTTGGGCACAACTTAGCAATTGAAGAATAACAATGAAAACAAATCTAAATATCTCAGCAAAATATATAAAGACAGTGGGGCTTTTTTATCACTGCCTCAAGGTTTTGTTTGTTTATTTGTTTCAATACTTAGGGCATTTTAAAATTTTGTTGAGTATTATATTGATGTTTAGATGACAGGAAGGGATGGCAAAAGTGAATTATTATCAGGCAAGGGAGAAGAGAGTATAAAGTTGCTTTGGAAAATCTAAATCTAACATCCTTCTCTTTCCCTCCTTCTCTTCTATACTGGCTATTGCCCACCTTTTTCTTCCCCTGTTGTCTCTGATCCAAGGTATCACTGCTTCTAGGCTTTCTTGATTCCAACAACTGGAATTGAGAGTATAGCTGAAATTCTATCTAAATTTTTAAAGTTTTCTCAGGATATGGACAGTTTATGAATATGCATTATCCCCAAGAGAACTATCAGATTATAAGTAGTGATCTGTTATTAGTAGGTCTACTTTCACAGTTGTTTGGTTTAATCATTTTCTCTCTTAGAGCAAGCATTGATTTTAATAAAAAATTTGAGGGTAAAACTGATTGTTCTTAAGACCAATCAAGAGTTGATTGAAGAAAAATCTATATTGGGATTTTGAGAGACTATTCAGTAATATTATGGATGAGTAATTTTAGATTTCCTTTTTTTTTTTTTTTTTTTAGAGATTTTAGTTTTTGTTTTAAAAAGGCCTTTTATAAATTTTTATTTCCTTAGAGAAAGATCTAGAGAAGCAAAAATGAAAACAAAACCAACAATCTCTCAAAACTAGAGTGAATGTTATAGGTGGATTTTAATGTACTTGGGGACTCATCATACAAAGAATCAATGTAACATGATGAATTTTGTAAGGATATGGAAGCCCAGTATCTCCTACTCTGTGTGTGTGTGTGTGTGTGTGTTTTAGTCTCTCAGTTGTGTCTGACTCTCTGCGACCCCATAGACTGTAGTCTGCCAGGGATTTTCCAAAAAGAATACCGGACTGGGTTGCCATTTCCTTCTCTAGGGGAAGTCCGCTACTAACAGAAATTAATTAGGAGTCCAGTGTCTGCAGGGTTTATCTGATCCTAGCTAGAAGATCTCTGGGTTTTATAAAATGGATTGATTTTCACAGTGCTGTGGAGTGAAGAACAGTTCAGTTATCAGTAGAAATATTGTTCTTCTTATACTTATCACAGAAGTCTTGATGTGAATAACTGTTTCAGGATCTACTTTTATTTTTGGCCCTGGAGGCTTAGAATGGCACAGGGTCTACCACTAGAGTAGCCAGTAATATGTGTATGTATAAATAAATTTATTTATGTATTTATGCATGTGAGATGAGTTCTCTGGTGGTGCTGGCAGTGGATATTTACTGCTTGTGGAAAACTTAGCAGTTTTTTCCAGTGGCCTTCTTTGAGATCTACCAAGATTTTCTTCCCAGCCATTTTTATTAACTCAGAAGTAAAATGTTGTTCATTATCACCTGCTCAGAGACACTTGATCAGTGCAGAATGTTCCAAGGAAGCCAAAGAGATTTTTTAATGCCTTATATAATGAAAAGTTACCATTGAGGCCTGCAAGTCCCACTTCCACTTATTTTGTTCTGTTACCTCCTCTGATTCTCCACATCGTAATTATGTGTACTTTTGAACTCTGAGGTAGCAGTGTTAAAAATGAATAGGGATGAATATCAGTGATTAGATTTTTTTATAACCTTTCATTTACTTTTTTTTTTTTTTTAATTGTTACAGAAGAAGCTACTATGGAGGAAACTGGGCCAGTTTTAGCTTTTCAGGTCTGTTGTCCTGGCTAAAGGAACACCAGGTAAAATTCTTATCTTATTTTCTTTTTTTTAGTTAATTATTTTATTTTTTAAAAATATATTTATTTTAATTAGAGACTAATTACTTTACAATATTGTATTGGTTTTGCCGTACAGCAACATGAATCTGCCACGGGTGTACACATGTTCCCCATCCTGAACCCCCCTCCCACCTCCCTCCTCATACCATCACTCAGGGTCATCCCCGTGCACCAGCCCCAAGCATCCTGTATCCTGCATCAAACCTGGACTGGCGATTCATTTCTTATATGATGTTATACATGTTTCAATGCCATTCTCCCAAATCATCACCCACCTCCCCCCTCCCCCAGAGTCCAAAAGACTGTACTATACATCTGTGTCTCTTTTGCTGTCTCGTATACAGGGTTGTCGTTACCATCTTTCTAAATTCCATATATATGCGATAGTATACTGTATTGGTGTTTTTCTTTCTGGCTTACTTCACTCTGTATAATTGGCTCCAGTTTCATCCACGTCATTAGAACTGATTCCAATGTATTCTTTTTAATGGCTGAGTAATACTCCATTGTGTTTATGTACCACAGCTTTCTAATCCATTGATCTGCTGATGGACATCTAGGTTGCTTCCCTGTCCTGGCTATTATAAACAGTGCTGCGATGAACATTGGGGTACACGTGTCTCTTTCAATTCTGGTTTCCTTGGTGTGTATGCCCAGCAGTGGGATTGCTGGGTCATTTTGGCAGTTCTATTTCCAGTTTTTTAAGGAATCTCCACTCTGTTCTCCATAGTGGCTGTACTAGTTTGCATTCCCACCAACAGTGTAAGAGGGTTCCCTTTTCTCCACATCCTCTCCAGCATTTATTGCTTGTAGACTTTTGGATAGCAGCCATTCTGACTGGCGTGAAATGGTACTTCATTGTGGTTTTGATTTGCATTTCTCTGATGACTAGTGATGTTGAGCATCTTTTCATGTGTTTGTTAGCCATCTGTATGTCTTTTTGGAGAAATGTCTATTTAGTTCTTTGGCCCATTTTTTGATTGGGTCGTTTATTTTTCTGGAATTGAGCTGCAGGAGCTGCTTCTATATTTTTCAGATTAGTTGTTTGTCACTTGCTTCATTTGCTATTATTTTCTCCCATTCTGAAGGTTGTCTTTTCATCTTGCTTATAGTTTCTTTTGTTGTGCAGAAGCTTTTAATTTTAATTAGGTCCCATTTGTTTATTTTTGCTCTTATTTCCAATATTCTGGGAGGTGGGTCATAGAGGATCCTGCTGTGATTTATGTCAGAGAGTGTTTTGCCTATGTTTTCCTCTAGGAGTTTTATAGTTTCTGGTCTTATGTTTAGATCTTTAATCCATTTTGAGTTTATTTTTGTGCATGGTGTTAAAAACTATTCCAGTTTCATTCTTTTACAAGTGGTTGACCAGTTTTCCCAGCACCACTTGTTAAAGAGATTGTCTTTTCTCCATTGTATATTCTTGCCTCCTTTGTCAAAGAAAGATGTCCATAGGTGTGTGGGTTTATCTCTGGGCTTTCTATTTTGTTCCATTGATCTATATTTCTGCCTTTGTGCCAGTACCATACTGTCTTGATGACTGTGGCTTTGTAGTAGAGCCTGAAGTCAGGCAGGTTGATTCCTCCAGTTCCATTCTTCTTTCTCAAGATTGCTTTGGGTATTGGAGTTTTTTTGTATTTCCATACAAATTGTGAAATTATTTGTTCTAACTCTGTGAAAAATAACGTTTGTATCTTGATAGGGATTGCATTCAATCTATAGATCGCTTTGGGTAGTATACTCATTTTCACTATATTGATTCTTCCGATCCATGAACATGGTATATTTCTCCATCTATTAGTGTCCTCTTTGATTTCTTTCACCAGTGTTTTATTGTTTTCTATATATAGGTATTTAGTTTCTTTATGTAAATATATCCCTAAGTGTTTTATTATTTTCATTGCAATGGTGAATGGGATTGTTTCCTTAATTTCTCTTTCTGTTTTTTCATTATTAGTGTAAAGGAATGCAAGGGATTTCTGTGTGTTGATTTTATATCCTGCAACTTTACTATATTCATTGATTAGCTCTAGTAATTTTCTGGTGGAGTCTTTAGGGTTTTCTATGTAGAGGATCATGTCATCAGCAAACAGTGAGAGTTTTACTTCTTCTTTTCCAATTTGGATTCCTTTTATTTCTTTTTCTGCTCTGATTGCTGTGGCCAAAACTTACAAAACTATGTGGAATAGTAGTGGTGAAAGTGCGCACTCTTGTCTTGTTCCTGACTTCAGGGGAAATGTTTTCAATTTTTCACCATTGAGGATAATGTTTGCTGCGGGTTTGTCACATATAGCTTTTATTATGTTGAGGTATGTTCCTTCTATTCCTGCTTTCTGGAGAGTTTTTATCATAAATGGATGTTGACTTTTGTCAAAGGCTTTCTCTGCTTCTATTGAGATAATCATATGGCTTTTATTTTTCAATTTGTTAATGTGGTGTATTACATTGATTTATTTGCAGATATTGAAGAATCCTTGCATCCCTGGGATAGAGCCCACTTGGTCATGGTGTATGATATTTTTAATGTGATGTTAGATTCTGATTGCTAGAATTTTGTTAAGGATGTTTGCGTATGTGTTCATCAGTGATATTGGCCTGTAGTTTTCTTTATTTGTGGCATCTTTGTCAGGTTTTGGTATTAGGGTGATGGTGGCCTCATAGAATGAGTTTGGAAGTTTACCTTCCTTTGCAATTTTCTGGAAGAGTTTGAGTAGGATAGGTGTTAGCTCTTCTCTAAATTTTTGGTAGAACTCAGCTGTGAAGCCGTCTGGACCTGGGCTTTTGTTTGCTGGAAGATTTTTGATTACAGTTTCAATTTCTGTGCTTGTGATGGGTCTGTTAAGATTTTCTATTTCTTCCTGGTTCAGTTTTGGAAAGTTGTACTTTTCTAAGAATTTGTCCATTTCTTCCAAGTTGTCCATTTTATTGGTATATAATTGCTGATAGTCGTGTCTTACAATCCTTTGTATTTCTGTCTTGTCTGTTCTGATCTGTCCATTTTTATTTCTAATTTTTTTGATTTGATTTTTCTCCCTTTGTTTCTTGATGAGTCTGGCTAATGGTTTGTCAATTTTATTTATCCTTTCAAAGAACCAGCTTTTGGCTTTGTTGAGTTTTACTATGGTCTCCTTTGTTTCTTTTGCATTTATTTCTGCCCTAATTTTTAAGATTTCTTTCCTTCTACTAACCCTAGGGTTCTTCATTTCTTCCTTTACTAGTTGCTTTAGGTGTAGAGTTAGGTTATTTATTTGACTTTTTTCTTGTTTCTTGAGGTATGCCTGTATTGTTATGAACTTTCCGCTTAGCACTGATTTTACGGTGTCCCATCGGTTTTGCTTTGTTGTGTTTTCATTTTCATTTGTTTCTATGCATATTGTGATTTCTTTTTTGATTTCTTCTGTGATTTGTTGGTTATTCAGCAGTGTGTTGTTCAGCTTCCATATGTTGGAATTTTTAATAGTTTTTCTCCTGTAATTGAGATCTAATCTTACTGCATTGTGGTCAGAAAAGATGCTTGGAATGATTTCAATTTTTTTGAATTTACCAAGGCTAGATTTATGGCCCAGGAAGTGATCTATCCTGGAGAAGGTTCCTTGTGCACTTGAGAAAAAGGTGAAATTCATTGTTTTGGGGTGAAATGTCCTATAGATGTCAGTTAGTCTAACTGGTCTATTGTATCATTTAAAGTTTTTGTTTCTTTGTTAATTTTCTGTTTAGTTGATCTATCCATAGGTGTGAGTGGGGTATTAAAATCTCCCACTATTATTGTATTATTGTTCATTTGTGCTTTCATAGTTGTTAGCATTTGCCTTACACATTACGGTGCCCCTGTGTTGGGTGCATATATATTTATAATTATATCTTCTTCTTGGATTGATCCTTTGATCATTATGTAGTGTCCTTCTTTGTCTGTTTTCACAGACTTTGTTTTAAAGTCTATTTTATTTGATATGAGTATTGCTACTCCTGCTTTCTTTTTATTTCTATTTGCATGGAATATCTTTTTCCGGCCCTTCACTTTCAGTCTCTATGTGTCCCGTTTTGAGGTGGGGCTCTTGTAGACAACATATGTAGGGGTCTTGTTTTTGTATCCATTCAGCCAGTCTTTGTCTTTTGGGGGCATTCAACCCATTTACGTGTAAGGTAATTATTGATAAGTATGATCTCATTGCCATTTACTTTATTGTTTTCGTTCGAGTTTATACACCCTTTCTGTGTTTCTTGTCTGGAGAATATCCTTTAGCATTTGTTGGAGAGCTGGTTTGGTGGTGCTGAATTCTCTCAGCTTTTGCTTGTCTGTAAAGCTTTCGATTTCACCTTCGTATTTGAATGAGATCATTGCTGGGTACAGTAATCTGGGCTGTAGGTTATTTTCTTTCATCACTTTCAGTATGTTTTGCCATTCCCTCCTGGCCTGAAGAGTTTCTATTGAAAGATCAGCTGTTATCCTTATGGGAATCCCCTTGTGTGTTATTTGTTGTTTTTCCTTTGCTGCTTTTAATATTTGTTCTTTGTATTTGACCTTGGTTAATTTCATTAATATGTGTCTTGTGGTGTTTTGCCTTCGGTTTATCCTGTTTGGGACTCTCTGGGTTTCTAGGACTTGGGTGATTATTTCCTTTCCCATTTTAGGGAAGTTTTCAACTATTACCTCCTCAAGTATTTTCTCATGGTCTTTCTTTTTGTCTTCTTCTGTGACTGCTATGATTTGAATGTTGGAGCGTTTAACTCTGTCCTGGAGGTCTCTGAGATTGTCCTCATTTCTTTTAATTCGTTTTTCTTTTTTCCTCTCTGATTCATTTATTTCTACCCTTCTATCTTCTACTTCACTAATCCTATCTTCTCCCTCCTTTATTCTACTATTTGTTGCCTCCAGAGTGTTTTTGATGTCATTTATTGCATTATTCATTATATATTGACTCTTTTTCATTTCTTCTAGTTCCTTGTTAAACCTTTCTTGCATTTTCTCAATCCTTGTTTCCAGGCTATTTATCTGTGATTCCATTTTTATTTCAAGATTTTGGATCATTTTCACTATAATTTTTGTAGTAATTCTTTATCAGGCAGTTTCCCTATCTCTTCCTCTTTTGTTTGGTTTGGTGGGCATTTATCCTGTTCCTTTACCTACTGTGTATTTCTCTGCCTCTTCATCTTGTTTATATTGCTGAGTTTGGGGTGTCCTTTCTGTATTCTGACAGTTTGTGGAGTTCTCTTTATTATGGAGTTTCCTCGCTGTGGGTGGGGTTGTTATTGGTGGCTTGTCAAGGTTTCTTGGTTAGGGAAGCTTGTGTCAGTGTTGTGGTGGGTGGAGCTGGATTTCTTCTCTCTGGAGTGCAATGAAGTGTCTAATAACGAGTTATGAGATGTCAGTGGTTTTGGAGTAACTTTAGGCAGCCTGTATATTGAAGCTCAGGGCTGTGTTCCTGTGTTGCTGGAGAATTTGCATGGTATGTCTTACTCTGGAACTTGTTGGCCCTTGGGTGGTGCTTGGTTTCAGTGTAGGTATGGAGGCGTTTGATGAGCTCCTGTTGATTAATGTTCCCTGAAGTTAGGAGTTCTCTGGTGTTCTCAGGATTTGGACTTAAGTCACCTGCTTCTAGTTTTCAGTCTTATTTTTACAGTAGTCTCAAGACTTCTCATTATATATAGCATCAGTGATAAAGCATCTAGGTTAAAGATGAAAAGTTTCTCCACATGAGGGACACCCAGAGAGGTTCACAGAGTTACATGGAGCAGAGAAGAGGGAGATGGGAGTTAGAGGGGACCCAAATGAGATGAAGTGGAATCAAAAGAGGAGAGAGCAAACTCGCCAGTCATCACTTCCTTATGTATGCTTCACAGTCTGGAGTGCTCAAAGATGTTCATGGAGTTACACAGAGAAGAAAAGATGGAGGAAGGAGACAGAGGTGGCCAGGAAGATAAAAGGGGGGAATGAAAAGGAGAGAGACAGATCCAGCCAGTAATCAGTTCCCTAAGTGTTCTCCACCGTCTGGAACACACAGAGATTCAGAGAGTTGGGTGTAGAAGAAAAGGGGGATGGAAGAAACAGAGGTGACTTGGTGGAGACAAAGGAGATTCCAAAAGGGGAGAGAGCAATCAAGCCAATAATCTCTCTCCCAAGTAAAAATGGGTACTGAAGAGTGGGTTCTTAAAGGTACAAAATTGATAACAAATACCAAAAGCAAAGATTAATAATCTAGAGTAGAGATTTGATTTTCAAAAATACAATATTAAAGAAAAGAAGAAGAAGGAAAAAAGAAGTCACAAAAATTATGAAAAAAAATATGAAGTTTGCTTTAAAAAAGTCTTTTTTTTTAAATTTTATTTTTTAACTTTACAGTATTGTATTGGTTTTGCCATATATCAACATGCATCTGCCACGGGTATACACGTCTTCCCCATCCTGAACCCCTCTCCCTTCTCCCTCCCCGTACCATCCCTCTTGGTCGTCCCAGTGCACCAGCCCCAAGCATCCAGTATCGTCTTTTTTTTTTTGAAAAGTAATAGTAGGTTATAAAAATCAAAATTAAAGGAGTAATAGAGGACTTAAAAATTTTAAAAATTTAAAAAAAAAGAAAAAAAAAAAGCATGATCGTAAAAATTGTAAAAATATATCTAGGACTTTCTCTGGTGTTGTTGTGGACAGTGTGGGGTCAGTTCATTTTCGGATATTTCCTTGGTCCGGCTTATATTTCTCAAGATCTATAGGCCCCTTCCTATGTAGTCCGTACTAACAACGGGGTTTTAATCTATTGCACCTGTCACTTCCAAGGCGGTTCCCTCGCTTTTAGCTTCTTCTGTTTGCTCGCCTCTTCAGTGTCTGATTTCCACCCTGACACAAGGGCGGCCGTGGTGGACACTTTTTTTTTTTTTAGGCTCACTTGTTCAGTCACGCTGTCGGAAGGGTGGGACTCTGCAAACAAATAACACTGGCGTGTGCTTGCAGTGTCTCAGCCACATTGGGCCTGCCCCTACTCATGGCGCATGCACCCTCCTTGCCCATACAGCTCAGGCTCTAGGTTGCTCCGCCAGTAACTGCCCGAGGCCGGCCCTGGGCTGCATGCACCTCACAGGTCTAAGCTTCTCAGGTTTAGGCACTTGGGTAGTCCTCAGAGGCGCAGACTCCATTGGGCCTGCATTTTGTGCACTTCCCAGCTCAGAGCAGCTCGGGTGATGAGGTGTTTGGTGAGTGCGGTCACTGCCACTTATTGCCTCTCCTGTCCCTGCCACTCGGTTTTCTGGGTGTACAACCGACACACCTTCTTAGGCTGATGATGACTGTCCAGAACCCCAAGAAGTCTTAGTTAGCAAAGAAGCTTGCTTGCAGTTAGGTAGGTAATGTCTCTGGGGCTGCAGTTGCCGCCTTCCAGCTCTGGCTGCCTGTCATCAGAGGGGGATGGTCTGCAGCCGGCTAGTTCTGTTCAGCCCTTTGTTCTGTTGTGCGGGCCTGGCAGTGTCTTAGGGCTTTTCGTGTGGTAGCTATCCCACAGTCTGCTTTGCTAGCCCAAAGTAGTTCGCTCTGATTGTCCTCAGGGCATTCATGCCTGGTCCTTACTCTAAGCAAAGCAGCCCTTGCCTCCGTGCCCAGTCCCCGCTTGCTAGTGGAGGGTGCAGACGTCTGTGCTGCTTCTCTGCTGGGGGAGTTACCGTTG
The DNA here is from genome assembly GCF_055505025.1 of Bos grunniens. NCBI lineage: Eukaryota > Metazoa > Chordata > Mammalia > Artiodactyla > Bovidae > Bos > Bos grunniens. The sequence goes on along the minus strand of NC_141194.1, from coordinate 76,980,743 downwards.
GGCTCATAATCTGTGGGTTTTAATTATTTAATTATTTTTCCTCCCTATTTTTTTGCCCTCTGTGCTTCCAAGGCTTGCCACAGACTCTGCAGTGAGAGTGTTTCCTGATGTTTGGAAACTTCTCTCTTTTTAAGACTCCCTTCCCAGGATGGAGCTCCGTCCCTCCCTCTTTTGCCTCTTTTTTTGTCTTTTATATTTTTCTTACCTCCTTTCTGAGACAATGGGCTGCTTTTCTGGGTGCCTGATGTCTTCTGCCGGCATTCAGAAGTTGTTTTGTGGAATTTACTCAGCGTTTAAATGTTCTTTTGATGAATTTGTCGGGGAGAAAGTGGTCTCCCTGTCCTATTCCTTTGCTATCTTAGGACCGCCTGAGTTAATTATTTTTTAATTGAAGGATAATTGATTTACAGAATTTTGTTGTTTTCTGTCCAAGTTTAACATGAATTAGTCATAGGTATACATATATCTACTCCCTTTTGAACCTTCCTCCCATCTCCCTCCCCATCCCACAGAACTGCAAAAGCCCAACAAGTAGAGATTTATAACAATAATATAAAGTGTGACTGAATAAATGCATATACATATACACCCATGCTGCTGCTAAGTCGCTTCAGTTGTGTCTGACTCTGTGCGACCCCAGAGACGGCAGCCCACCAGGCTCCTCCGTCCATGGGATTTTCCAGGCAAGAGTACTGGAGTGGGTTGCCATTGCCTTCTCCGATATACACCCATAAGCATAATTAAAACAGTCTAAGAAAAATAAAATACAATAGATTGACCTGGCGAACAAAGGAAACCAAAAATTATTTCTTCCAGTTAAGAATGAAAACTAACTAAAGTACGAATTGGAAAACAAAATTAAAGCAAGGTGCCAAGTGGGGAATAAGGCAATGTAACAAATATGTTGAGAGGAAAGGAACAGAAGAAAGAATAGACATGCAAAGTTAAATAGAGGGAGATAAAGGTTTATATACATTAAATATTAATTGCAAGGGGAAAAGAACAGTAGGAAAAGCAAACAAAGGAATAAATGTAGAAAACATAATAGGTTTTTAAAAATTAAAAGTGAAAAAGGAGACGAAAAAAAAAAGGAAGAAGAAAAAAAAAAGGAAAATTCCATAGAACTGCAAAAGCCCAACATAGAGGCAGAGGTTTATAATAACAATAAAAATATGACTGAGAAAATAAAAAAGCTGAGGAATTTACCTAGATTTCATAGTGCCAGTAAAACCGACAAGTACAACAGGGCGGGGGGGTGGGGGGGCGGGAAGAAACCGGAAAAAAAAAAGTAAAACGTAAAAATCCGTAAGATTCTACAGAACAAGTCAAAACATAAGACTAATAAGTGTTTTTATTTTATTGAATCACTGCTGTCAGAGTCATTTCCCTCCCTGGGAAAAGTCCACCTCACCTCCCTAGGATGCCCTCCAACACTGTCCTGACCTCTGAACCTGTTGTAGGGGCAGCTCAGATTCTAATCTGGTCCTACTTCTGTGTGTTCTTGCCGCCAGTGTCCATAGATATCAGAACTAGTGTGTTTTCTTTTGTGAAAGCTCTCAATGTCCTTTTATATATTCCTGGACATTGAGTCTGCCTAGTTGATCATATAGAGTAAATCTTCAGCTTATACAGCTGGTTTTGCGTCTTCTACCTTAGCCACACTGCCCCTGGGTTTCAATTGTGGTTTTACTTCCACCTCTGCATGTGCGTCGTCCACTGGGGTTTGCTCCTGAGGCTGCCCTGGAGGACTTGGGTCTGCCCCAGTGAGGACCAGGTGTGGAGGTGGTGCAGCTTCTTGGGTCACAGGTTATGGCAGCACCAGGTACTCAGGGGAATTGACGGCTAGGGCAGCAGGAAATATAGTGCTCTAGAAGGTTATGGCAACCAGTATTGGCCAATACACTCCAGTATTCTTGCCTGGAGAACCCCCCTCTCTGACAGAGAAGCCTGGCAGACCACAGTCCACAGGGTCACAAAGAGTTAGACGTGACTAAAGTGACCCTGTGTGCATAGACGCAAGAGGTTTTATTTTTGGCCTGTGGCAGCTCTGCCCCAGTGCAGTTTGTGTGTGAAGGTGGCGCAGCTGATTGGCTTGTGGAGACCCTGGCAGTGCCAAGTATTCAGGGACATGGACTTCCTCTGCCAAAGGAGTTATGGCCCTATCAGAGTCTTTTTCCGAGCCTCTAGTAGCTGGCAATCAGAAGGCCTCTTTGACCAGTCTTTCTCCATAGCTCTGACTGTTCAGGCACTTACAGGGCTCCCTTTCCTGGGTTCCATCTCTGTCGATTGGCATGTCAAGCACATAGAGGGTCCCTGCTGCCTCGGGTCCTGCTTTGTAGGTCGGCCTGTCAGGCACTTAAAGGAGCACCCTGGGTGGGGTCCTACTCCATTTGATGGGTCAGCCTCTGAATCCTTCAGCTGCTGGATCCTGGCATGGAAAGAGAGAGGCTTTGGTGATAGCCCCACCCCCTATGCGTGACTCAGCAGTATTGCCTTGCTTCCATGGCTGCCTGGCTTTCTTTCACAGGCATTTCCCACTACAATCTCCTCCCTTACATCCCCTCGATCTGTTTCCTCCACAGTCAACAGCAGCCCTTGACCTGGGTTTGCTCCACAAACCCTAAACTCCAGCTCCCAGTGGCTGTACCTTCTAGGGGACCTGCTTCCCTGTCTGGGGTATGTATGGCTGTGGCAAGGATTGATTCTCATTCCATTTAGGCTGCCACAGATCAGTTGTTTCACTCTCAGCCTTAAATTTTTCTCCTCTCACTCAGACAGTTGCCCCAATGTGGGAATCGGACCCTTGCTTCAGTTCCCCCACCCACTGAGGGGAGGTTCAGTCCTACTAACACTCCTGTTTTTTCCCCTAATTCCTTCATCCTGTTGAGTTTTGCATGGTTCTATATATTCTTTTCTGCTGGTCAGGTACTCCTGTCTGCTCTCAGCTGGTGTTCTGCATGCCCTTCTGTGTCTAAAGGTGTATCCATGGAGAGAGATGTACTCCATGTCCACCTACTCCTCCACCATCTTGTTCTCCCTTATCTTCTTTTTTAATTTACTAGATTGTATTTTGTGTCATATAATTACTCTGTGTTGAAGAAGACATGAAGGTTCATCTGTATTATAGGGTTGATAATTTTTATTTACTTATTTAACAAAAATTCTGTAGTCACCTTTTCAGCTAATATCCCAATGCTACTAAAATATAGTAGCATCCCTTTTTAAGTATAAATAAATATGATGACTGAAGAATAAATCATATATGTTTGATACCATGTTCTAATTACTCTGTATACACAAGTATCAGGCAAGTATTTTTCTCCAAAATATTCTTTCAAAAAAAAATCTCTATCCTTACAAAATCTCACATATTACTAGTTCTTTCAGTTAGTATGTTTTGGGGGGAAAATCTGAGTATTTTGGGAAGATACATTAATTTGAAATGATCTGTCATTGGTGGTTTTGCTTATATAGAAGTCACCTGATAGAATAATTAAAAACAAAAAACAAGGAAAGAAATTTCATATATGTTTAGTAATTTTCCCCCTCAGAATAGAATTTCACTACTCCAAAGTTAGACATCATTCTAAAGTAATTTTTATAATATTTACAGCATACATTTAACATGCAGAGTTGGTTATGTCTTGGAATTTACCAATTTTTATGAGACATTAAAAACTGTCCTAATTTTCTATAAATGGTAATTGTAGCTTGATATGGAATTCCTTCTGAGAGCATCATACATAGACTAAGAAACTGCTGTATCTCAGAAGTGTTTAGACATTTGGGGAAGAAGGGTGATAGATTCTAGAACATTGTATTCAGGTAACTAATAATAATACAGCTAAGACTTATTAAGCACTTATTATGTACCAAGTATCAAACTAAGCATTTCAGTTTTCTTGATTGATTTAATAAGTGACTCAAAAAGTACCTGTAGTGATGACAAAGAAATTGACATTGAAGATGTACTGAAGATTCAGTTTGAATGCAATTCAGTATGCAGTTAGACTGTGGAAAAACAAGTGATATTTGTGAAGTAACATTTCATGTAATAATTCAAGCTATGTATAAATCAAGAAAGTAAATGATGTAAATAGATTCATTTAACTATTTTTTTATCAATATGCCTCGATTATTTTATGTTGATCAGGAACCATTTTTTGAATGTAATCCTTGGCAAGTGTGTGTGAGGGTCACCTTACATTGAAGCATATTCAGTCCTTCCATGAGAAAATTTAGCCTAAATTCTCAGAACAATGGCAACCTAAATATAAATATCTTAATTGTCTGAATGGAAAATTTTGGGTGAGTGAAGGGAATTTTTAAAAAATAAATTTTGGTAATGGATTAGATTTATTAAAACAAGGTATTTTTGTAGACATTTATTTTAATGCTTCTTTTACTACTCCAGCATCTTGACTTTGTCATCTTATCCTTTTTCTCTTCACATGCTTCTTTTTTTCAGGTTGGTAACCCTGTTCAAAGCTCCTATACTTCACCTCCTCTTCTTTTGTGTTGGGATGTTTATGATTATCTAATAATTATACTTGATAATAAGAACTGTCTGCTGCTACTCTTTGTCGGTTTAAAATGTTAAATTCAAGACAGTAGAGCCTTTTAAAAATAATTATTGCCTACTTTGTGAAATCTGTAAGTTTTGAAACTTTCTGAGGTGAATTTACTTAAAACAAAGGCTATTATAGTTATATCTCACTACTAGTTTATTGAGCATATATAATACATTAAATATTGTTTTTTCTCTGAGAAATGTGTATCAAGTAGAATAAAATTTTAAACAGATTAAAAATCGGCCCTTGAGATTTGGAAAGGTTTCTTGACATCTTCAGAAATCCCCTGTATTCAAATATTGTATGATGTGATTTTCTCCATAGAATATAATTGGAAATTATTGAAAAATTTAAAAGGCCACTTTCAAGCCTTAGTAAGAATTTGAAAGTGTGTTAGCTCCTCAGTTGTGTCCAACTCTTTGTGACCCCATGGACTGTAGTCTTCCAGGCTCCTCTGTTCATGGGATTTCCCAGGCAAGAATACTGGAGAGGGTTGCCATTTCCTTCTCCAGGAGATCTTCCCAACCCAAGTATTGAACCCAGGTCTTCTGCATTGCAGTCAGATTCTTTACCATCTGAGCCACCAGGGAAGCCCTAGATTCTTTACCATCTGAGCCACCAGGGAAGCCCTAGTAAGAGTTTATACACTTTATTATGCATTCTTATTTTTAGTGTATTTCTAAATATAAAATATTTAGTTTGATTATTATAAAGTCTTTAGTTATACTGGGGTGAGTACTTTTCAAAAATACTTTTACGTATAATCAAGATTTGACACAGCTACTGACCAACTTTCAAATATCTGAAATTAAGTAGAATGAAGTAATTTTGGGCCTGCTGTTTTGACAACAAAATTTTAAAACTATTTTGGTAACAAGTAATATTTGCATCAGGCTTCACAGTTAGTGCTAGTGATAAAGAACCTGCCTTTCTATGCAGGAGACATAAAAGACATGAGTTTGATCCCTGAGTTGGGAAGATCCCCTGGAGGAGGGCATTGCAACCCACTCTAGTATTCTTGCCTAGAGAATTCCATGGACAGAGTAGCCTGGAGGGCTACAGTTCTTAGTGTCACAAATAATCAGACACAACTGAAGTGACTTAGCCCACACAATATGTGCATCAGATATGGTTGAGTCTTAGCAGATGGAAGGTTTGTTGTCCTAGTTCTTAAGCAGTGTCACAACAGCCACATCCAAATGAATGCATCAAAACGTCACATATCCTGATAGAAATTGGTAAACCAGAATGAGCTTTTGATAAGATAGATTTTTACACATTATTTTCCTTTCCTTCCTTTAAAGTTGCACACTATGCTGGAGTTGCTTCAATGATCCTGAAGTGATATCCTTTGAGTTTTGATGGGTTGGAAGGAAAGGCATGAATTTAGAAAGATATAAATTTTCTCAGAAAAGTAGAAGTTCAGATTACCCAATTTAATTAGAATTTCTCATCTGTATTTTGTTTAGGAAAACAGTGATATTGTGAATGAATGTCCAGCATGGCAAGAGAAGATCCATGAAAATGAAGAAGCTATTGCTCTTAGCAGGACAGACAAAACCATTCAACATGTGGAAGTGTTTTGTTATGCATGGTATGATAAGTATTTATTTACAATAAATGACATTAATGACTTCATATTCACATCTTTTCAGAAGAAGCCAACAGTAAGAATTTACATGGCATTGGTTGCTACAAGTCTCCTTGATATGCTTGCCTTCTAAAAAATATAACTTTCAGTTTTGTTATGTTTGTTCATTTGTATTATATTTTAGATTTCACTTGTAAGTGCTATACAGTATTTATCTTTCTCTGTCTGACTTAATTCACTTAGCATAATATCCTCTAGGTTCATCAGTGTCATTGTAATTAAACTTCAAAAACAAGCAAACTCACAGAAAAGAGAAAAAGAAATCATATTTGTGGTTACCAGTGACATTGTAGTAAGGGGTGGCAACGGGGTACAGGGAGGATTGGATGAAGACAATCAAAAGGTACAAACTTTCAGTTATAACTACTAGAGAGGTAATTTACAACATGATTAATATAATAAGCACTGCTTTGTATTATATATGAAAGTTTTGAGAGAGTAAATCCCAAGAATTCTCAACACAAGAAAAAATATTTTTTCTATTTATTTAATTTTGTATCTGTATGAGATGATGAATGTTCACTAAACTTATGTGATAGTCACTTCATGATGTATGTAGTAAATCAATCATCATGCTGTGTACCTTAAACTTATACAGTGATATATGTCAGTTATATTGCAGTAAAACTGGAAGAAAACACTAAAATGTAACTCTAAGTTTTCTTTGTTTAGATAATCTTACATTAATAATTTGTAATTTACCAAGCTCTTTAAACAGTCCTATGCTAATATAGAGCAAATAGTGTTAGTTCAATTTTTTAGAGTCCTCAGTGATGCTCAAAGAGTTTAATTTCCTGAAGGTCATCTGGCTTGATAAATGTGAAATCCATATCTAAGCTAGTTAGTGGTGGCATGCATGCATACTCAGTCGTGTCTGACTCTTTTGCGACCCCACAGACTGTAGCCCACAAGGCTCCTCTGTTCATGAGATTTCCTAGGCAATAGTACTGGAGTGGGTTGCCATTTCCTTCTCTAGGGCATCTTCCCGACTCAGGGATTGAACCCACGTCTCCTGCATTGGTGGGCAGATTCTTTACCACTGAGCCACCAGGGAAGCCCTAAGTAGCAGTGGAATCTTAGATTAAAACCCAGGGTTTTTTAATCCTAGTTCAATGTTTTTCTAACTCTTCTTAGATAATATTCAGTATAGCAAAATGCAAAATTATAATTTTGAATTAAAAAAACAAATTCAGTGGTGATGACATTTTGGGGCATGTTTTTGTAAATCATGAGAGAATGGCGGAAGTAATGCTTTCAGTATCTCCTTCTAAGTGAAATAATTCATTGTTTTAAAACAATTAGAATAGTTTATTTTTTCAGATTACATGGTTAATGGGCTAAAAGGTAACCATCACGTAGTTCAGTGCAATTTTTGAAGTAGTGATAAAGTCAAGGGATTTAAAACATCAATGTCAAGCTCTATAATAGTAATTAAAACTTAAAATCCAAGTTACTAGAGATTTTTTAGAATGTGTACTGTCATCATACATAGCCTTGTTGTGGCACAGTGGTAAGTATGACCTGAGCCCTTTAAAAGTTGGGGTACTTGTCAGTTAATTTCTTAACCTATATTCATATCTGTCAGGTAACTAGCATTTTCTGCCATTAATACACAGTTAATTTTCTATGATTTTATGTAAAAGGACAGCCTTTGAAATGTCAGATACAGATTATAATTTGCATATGCTAAATGGCATTCAGTAAGAAAAGTATCACTCTGATAGTGTTCAGAGCCAGTGTAGACTGATTTAGAACAAAAGATGACCTCAGCTGTAAAGTCATATGCTTTAACAAAAGCAGGAATAAATATTTGATAACTTTATTGTGTGTCTATGAATACTACTTGACTAGAATATAGTGACAGTCATACTCAGGCCCTTTGAGAGGTACTTTTGCTGTTTCATGGCCTCTGATTTCTCTACTCTTCATGACAATTAGTGTTTATAATTTCTAATGACTGATATGATACATTTTGAATGCAGAGGAAATCATCTTGTTTTTGATTCCTGTTCTCTTCATTTTCACGTTTGGAACTTCCGAAAGTGATTAGTTTGTGAAAAAGTAGTTGTAGTTTCAGACAGTGAATTTTAAATAATTGTAACTAGGATTCAACACATATCGTTATTTGAAGAAGGAAATGGCAACCCACTCCAGTATTCTTGCCTGGAGAATCCTGTGGACAGAGGAGCCTGGAGGGCTGCTGTCCATAGGGTCGCACAGAGTAAGACACGGCTGAAGCGACTTAGCATGCATGCATTCATTGGAGGAAATAGCAACCCACTCCATTATTCTTGCCTGAAGAATCCCAGGGACAGGGGAGCCTGGTGGGCTGCTGTCTATGGGGTCACACAGAGTCAGACACGACTTAAGTGACTTAGCAGCAGCAGCAGCACATATCTTTATTAATCAAAATAGGAACAATTACCTTTCAACACATTTTTACCAATGAGAAATAAGTTTGTTTATTCCTATAGCATAAAAATTCATGCTTTGGGATTTGACAAACTCTTGGAAAGCATTTTCTACCTCCTGCTGGTTTTGGAAGCATTTTCCCTGCAAAAAGTTGTCAAGATGCTTGAAGACGTGGTAGTCGGTTGGCGAAAGGTCAGGTGAATATGGCGGATGAGGCAAAACTTTGTAGCCCAATTCATTCAGCTTGTGAAGCATTGGTTGTACGATGCCATGATCTTAGTATTTTGGACGTTGAGTTTTAAGCCAACTTTTTCACTCTCTTCTTTCACCTTCATCAAGAGGCTCTTTAGTTCCTTTTCACTAGTTCCTTTTCACTATCTGCCATAAGGGTGATATCTGCATATCTGAGGTGGTTGATATATCTCCTAACAGTCTTGATTCCAGCTTGTGATTCATCAAGCCTGGCATTTTGCATGATGTACTGTGCATAGAAGTTAAATAAACCAGTGACAATATAAAGCCTTGTAGAACTCCTTTCCCAATTTTGAATCAGTCATTTGTTCCAAGTCCGGTTCTAACTGTTGATTCTTGACCTCCATACAGGTTTGTCAAGAAGCAGGTAAGGTGGTCTGGTATTTTCCATAGTTTGTTGTGATCCATATAGTCAAAGGCTTTAGCATAGTCAATGAAGCAGAAGTAGTTGTTTTTTCTGGAATTCTTTTGCTTTTTCTATAATCCTACATATATTCGCAATTTGAGAAGCCGTACCATTTTACATTCCCACTAGGCGTGTGTAAGTGACTGTTTTTCCATATCCTCACCATCATTTGGTGGTATAACTTCTTCAGTGTAGCCAGTGTTTATAGGTGTGTAGCAGTGATATCTCATTGCAGTTTTATTTTGCATTTCCCTGGTGCTTGATTTTCAATATCTTTTCATGTGCTTATTTGCCATCCATATATCTTTTTTGGTGAGATATCTGTTCATATCTTTTGCTTATTTTTTAATTGGGTGGATTTTTTATTTCCTGTGGAGATTTAAGAGTTCTTTAGTTTGCAGATATTTCCCCCCAATCTTTAGCTTGTCTTTCATCCTTTTTACACATGGTATTTTGTAGAACAAATGTTTTAAATTTTGATGAGGTCTGATTTACCAGTTTTTTCTTTTGACTCTTGGACTAGCTATAGAGCTAGGAGATTTTTTCTGTTAAAAAAAAAAAAAGTTTCATAGATCTTATGTTTTATATGTTAAGCACACAATCCACTTTAAATTTTTGTTTATGGTATGAGGTTTAGATACGTGTTTGCTTTCCTTTATTGATATCCAGTTCCTTCAGTAGTATTTGATGAAAAGGCTGTTTTTCTTCCATTGAGTTACTTTTGCAACTTTGTCAAAAATCAATTGGCTGTACTTGGATGGGTCTCTTTCTGGATTCTGTTTTCATTTCCATTGATTTCTGTCTGCCCGTACCAGTGTATCACACTGCCTTGATTACTGCAGCTGTAAGTTGGACTTAATATCTGTTAGAATGATTTCCCCAAACTTATTTTTCTTTATCAAGATTATTTTAGCTTTCTGTACTTTGTGCCTTTCTATATAAATGTTTTAATAAGCTTAACCATGTCTAGAAAATGTTGCTGGATTTGATAGGAATTGCATTAAAGTTACTGATCAACTTGGGGTGAATTGACATCTTTATTATTTTGAGTTTCCCAATCTGTTGACAAGTTATGCCTCTCCATTGAGGGAGGTCATCTTGATTTCTCTCTATAGGATTGTGTAATTTTCAACATACCAGTTCTGTACATCTGTTTTTATTGTGTACTTAAGTATTTAATTTGCTTTGGAGCAAGTACTATGGTAAGTGGTATTGCCTTTTTCATTTGGGTTTTCACATGTTCCTTTTTAGTATCTAGAAATACAATTAGTTTTTATGCATTCATCTTGTATCCTGAAATCTTGATCAACTTGCTTATTTTAGGAATTTTTCTGTAGATTCCTTGGGATTTTTCCAAAGACAGCTATGTTTTCTGCAAAGAGGAACAGTTTTATGTCTTCTTTTCCATTGGCTTTTTTTTTAAGAGTCTGTTTTCTATTGAGAATCATGTGTTTTCTGTCTGTAGCCATATACCACAAGTTAATTGTAATTTTCTACTTATCCTTAGGCTCACTTAATGAGCATTTTTTTTTCTCCGTAAAGGAAATTATTATCACTTCTGAGTATCTTTTAGTTATATGCAAATGCTGGGCAATTATTTAGTTTCTGTTACTAATTATCTTGATCTTGTACACTACTCTCTCAGCGTATGCAAGTCAAATTCACAGTCTGATCAAATGTCAAAATATTGAAAATCTTATACTTAAATGGTCACTAACACAAAGAGATTATTGTAGTTAGCTACATGAAGCATATAGAGAGAAGTCAAACCTCAATCCCTGATATATTTCCTATGTAGAATATTGTTTTTAATATTTTGGTAAATTTTCAAAATACCATGTAAAGATAGCTTTGTAATGATACAAATGCTGAAGTGTTATGACTTCTCTTCCCATTTTAGACCAGATGAGTAGGCTTGTAGAGTTGACGTTTATTAGGCTAAAATTTGTGATTTGATTCTCTCATATGTTGCTTGACATTCCATCAAGGAAGAACATTGGCTGTCTCTTGGCTACAAACAGTATTATAGCTATAACTAGTAGCCTTTTGATTTTTAATCTTTGATTACAAGGAGGATAGGGCAAGGATGCAAGTAGATCAGTGTAAACTCATCACCACTTTTTGGAAAATACCTGTATTGATACATGGCAAGTCAGTAACACCATATTCTAATGTAAACATACTGGATAGCACATTGTTTTTCATTGTTGACTTTACTTATTTTCAGAAATAATTCTTAAGTGTTCAGTCTAAGAGTTTTCGTGATCTTTTGACTATGAAAGTTAGTACTTTTTCATTATTGCATAGTTGGGATTCCCTGGTGGCTCAATGGTAAAGAATCTGCCTGCCAATACAGGAGATGCTGGTTTGATCCCTGGGTTGGGAAGATCCTCTGAAGTAGGAAATGGCAACCCACTCCAGTATTCTTGCCAGGAAAATCTCGTGGAGAGAGGAGCCTGGCAGGCTACTGTCCATAGAGTCACCAAAGAGTTGAACATGACTTAGTGACTAAACAACAATAACAACAACATAAGCTGAATATTAAAATAAAATAGCATAAGTTCAATTCTCACAAATTCTGTAAAGAACTACCCAGATTGTTTTGCTTTATGAGTGCTTTGTTACCTTGGATGCTGCTAGTAATAAATGAGATAACCTGTAGTTTGGGCCAGAAATACTTCTGCTATACATAGATTATTTTTCTTTGAACAAATATTGTGATTATTACAGTTGACTTATGGAAGGGAAGAGTAAAAGGACTATAGCATTTATTGGATATTATCTTTTTGGCAACTGCTATAACTAGGTTCCTTACATAATTTATTTCATTCAATTTCACTTAATCTGTGCTACACCAGGGAGAGCCAGAGATAGGACAGGCAGGATTTCAACCCACATCTATCTAACTCAAAAGTTTGTGCTGTTTCCATTGTATCACAGTGTATTTCAGTCATCAGATAAATAAATATATGTGTGTGCATTAAGGGAACCATTAAACCAAATGTATATTTTCTTTGTGAAGACTAGCACATACAGAAGTACATTTACTTATTTAACTTACTAGTATATCATTTAGTAGTATAAAGTAGTTACATCTATAATGGGGAATTAAAGTGCCTAACTCCCAGTGTACAGAAGATGAGGGATAAATCCAGTATGCTTTAGTTGTTGTGATTGTAGTTAGTACCCCACAGGATATTTTTGTAGTTTATGTGAGAGAATAAAAACAACTACTATTTCTGGTTTTAAACATTCAACAGACTATGAAAAAGCACAATACATTAATTCACACATAATTCACAAAAACCCAAAGAGTTCTTAGATGAAAGATATTGTTGTTGTTCAGTCTCTCAGTTGTGTCCAACTCTTAGTGACCCCATGAACACCAGGCTTCCCTGTCCTTCACCACCTCCTGGAGTTTGCTCAAGGTGAAAGATGGTTGCTTATTAATTGCATAATGTCATATAGTTTCTTTAGTGAGAAGAGATTTTATATTTCTAAAATATTGAGAAGAACTTGTGCTTTTTCTGCCCTGTTTTACTTTTGCATAATACTAAACATCGTTTCCCCTTTTCTGATATGATAATATTAAAGCAGGATGAAAACTTGCTTCTTAGACTTATAAACGAACCAACTCTTTCATGGATTGATACTAAAATAAAGACATTGTGCTTGTCATCTAAAATACTACTTATTAATTTATTTTAGATTCTAGAATTGTATAAATTTAGCATGAGCCTCTTTGACAAAAATGTAATAATACCAGTAAGAAGAAAGAAATACAAAATTTTAAAAACTCAAAAATGACTTGTAAGTTACAGGAATCTATGGTTTACCACTATGTAATAGCAAGTTTGTTTAAGGCTACAAGTGACACAGTGTCCAATTAAAAGTGGATTAAATGAATAGATGTATAGGTAGGTGGGATGGTAGGCTGGTAGGTGGGTTGGTTGGTTGTTACATAATTTGCTAATTGAGAATCTTAATCACATCAATCTTGGGGTAGCTGCCCAGCACTTTTCTTAGCTTTCCGTCCAGAGTTACAAGATGATTGCCATGATTCAGAACAGGTTTTCACACAACAGAAACCTCTAAATGTGAAACAAGGGGGGAGAGTTTTTTTTTTTCCTATAATGTGTGTGCTTTTTTTTTTTCTGTTATAATATTATACTGGGCAGTCTTTACCAAAGCCCCAAGTTCTCCTTTATCTCACTGGCTTAAACTAGATAACCTGCTCACTTTTAAATCAGTCACTAACAAAGGACAATAAAATTACCAAAGTTGGTTTTAATCAGCCATGATCCATCCCCTAGTTCTGGGTGCTTTCTGCCTAATATTGGATCAAAATTGCAACTCTTATGGTGCTGAGGAATAGGATATGGTTGTTAAAAAGACAGCCAGTAGTGTCTGCTCTGCTGCTGCTTCTGCTACTAAGTCGATTCAGTCATGTCTGACTCTGTGTGACCCCATAGACGGCAGCCCACCAGGCGCTCCCATCCCTGGGATTCTCTAAGCAAGAATACTGGAGTGGGTTGCCATTTCCTTCTCCAGTGCATGAAAGTGAAAAGTCAAAGTGAAGTCGCTCAGTTGTCCAACTCTTAGTGACCCCATGGACTGCAGCCTACCAGGCTCCTCCATCCATGGGATTTTCCAGGTGAGAGTAATGTGTGTGTTAACATTTTAAGTTGTTTACAAATAAGGGAATAAATCTATCAGTATGTTATATTGCATCAATTTAAAATTGATTACAGTGGATTTTTTATATTCCTGGTTTTTGGAACAGCAACTTTTGAACAGTCTGATTTTTTGTAAATCTTATTCATAATCATTAAACATTTATTTGCAGAAATTAACAGATGGGTAGCTGTGTAGCATATACTGTGCAAATCAAAAGTAAATGGCTTGGGATTTCCCTGACAGTCCAGTGGTTAAGATTCCATGCTTCCAATGAAAAAGGCAGATGTTGGATCCCTGTCAGGGAACTGAGATTCCACGTGCCATGTGACGTGGCCAAACAATTAAAACAATAAAAAGTGAATCGCCTTAGAATAAAGTGCGTATATCAAGGTAAAGAGTATAATTTCTGCAACAAGCTGTACTGTGAAGAGGAAAGGTGCAAATAACTGAAAAATAAATAGTGAACACCTGTGCTGAATATATTAACCGGTTGGTTGACAATTTTTCATTTGACTTATCTGAAAGTGTGACTGTTACAAGGCATTAATAAGGCATATTCAGTTTGAAGCATTCCCTTGTTGCTACCATTAATTGATAAAAATACTAGATAATATCAGAATTTATACCCCTAAGACTCCCCTGACCTAGAGCCAGACATCCTGGAATGTGAAGTCAAGTGGGCCTTGGAAAGCATCACTATGAACAAAGCCAGCGGAGGTGATAGAATTCCAGTTGAGCTATTTCAAATCCTGAAAGATGATACTGTGAAAGTGCTGCACTCAATATGCCAGCAAATTTGGAAAACTCAGCAGTGGCCACAGGACTGGAAAAGGTCAGTTTTCATTCCAATCCCAAAGAAAGGCAATGCCAAAGAATGCTCAAACTACCGCACAATTGCACTCATCTCGCACGCTAGTAAAGTAATGCTCAAAATTCTCCAAACCAGGCTTCAGCAATATGTGAACCATGAACTTCCTGATGTTCAAGCTGGTTTTAGAAAAGGCAGAGGAACCAGAGATCAAATTGCCAACATCCGCTGGATCATGGAAAAAGCAAGAGAGTTCCAGAAAAACATCTATTTCTGCTTTATTGACTATGCCAAAGCCTTTGACTGTGTGGATCCCAAAAAACTATGGAAAATTCTGAAAGAGATGGGAATACCAGACCACCTGATCTGCCTTTTGAGAAATGTGTATGCAGGTCAGGAGGCAACAGTTAGAACTGGACATGGAACAACAGACTGGTTCCAAATAGGAAAAGGAGTACGTCAAGGCTGAATATTGTCACCCTGCTTATTTAACTTCTATGCAGAGTACATCATGAGAAACGCTGGGCTGGAAGACACACAAGCTGGAATGAAGATTGCCATGAGAAATATCAATAACCTCAGATATGCAGATGACACCACCCTTATGGCAGAAAGTGAAGAGGAACTCAAAAGCCTCTTGATGAAAGTAAAATTGGAGAATGAAAAAGTTGGCTTAAAGCTCAACAATGAGAAAACGAAGATCATGGCATCTGGTCCCATCACTTCATGGGAAATAGATGGGGAAACAGTGGAAACAGTGTCAGACTTTGTTTTTTTGGGCTCCAAAATCACTGCAGATGGTGACTGCAGCCATGAAATTAAAAGACGCTTACTCCTTGGAAGGAAAGTTATGACCAACCTAGACAGCATATTGAAAAGCAGAGACATTACTTTTCCAACAAAGGTTCGTCTGGTCAAGGCTATGGTTTTTCCTGTGGTCATGTATGGATGTGAGAGTTGGACTGTGAAGAAGACTGAGCGCCAAAGAATTGATGCCTTTGAACTGTGGTGTTGGAGAAGACTCTTGAGAGTCCCTTGGACTGCAAGAGATCCAACCAGTCCATTCTGAAGGAGATCAGCCCTGGCATTTCTTTGGAAGGAATGATGCTAAAGCTGAAACTCCAGTACTTTGGCCACCTCATGCGAAGAGTTGACTCATTTGAAAAGACTGATGCTGGGAGGGATTGGGGGCAGGAGGAGAAGTGGATGGCAGAGGATGAGATGGCTGGATGGCATCACTGACTCGATGGACGTGAATCTGGGTGAATTTCGGTAGTTCGTGATGGACACGGAGGCCTGGCCTGCTGCAGTTCATGCGGTCGCAAAGAGTCAGACACGACTGAAGAACTGAACTGAAGACTCCCCTAAATTCAGATTCTGCCTAATGCATTAATCTAAGCACTTATTCAGAGTTGAAATTAGGTAAAACTATCTCAAAAATATTGTTATACTGTATTGTAAATGTCCCTTGAAATTCAAATTATCAATATAAATGACACTGGATTTCATTTGTCAATTTTTTTCATATTGAAAATTTTTATAAGAACTAATGGAAAAAAAAAAAAAGAACTAATGGTGCATATTTTTTGCATTTATATGTTAAAATCAGTAGTGTTTAGGAACTCAAAAAATTGTTTTGTGAATTTATAATCCACATTTATGTACAACTGGCAATTGTGTTTTTATACTTTTTCGATACTTTAAAGTTAATAAAATTAAGTTATTGTTTAGGAGTGTTCTTCAAAAGGTTGAATTATTTCATTTTTAATTTTTTTAATTTGAGAATAATTACAGTATTGTGGTTTTTGTCATACATTCACATGAATCAGCCATGAATGTACAAGTGTCTCCCTTCCTGAACCCCCCTCCCACCTCCCTCCCAATCCCATCCCTCAGCATTGTCCCACTGTACTGGATTTGAATGTTCTGTTTCATGCATAGAACTTGGACTGTTGATATGTTTCACATATGGTAATATACATGTTTCAATGCTATTCTCTCAAATCATCCCACCCTCACGTTCTCCCACAGATCCAAAAGTTTGTTCTTTATATCTGTGTCTCTTTTGCTATCTTGCATATAGGCTCATCATTACCATCTTTCTAAATTCCATATATATGCGTTAATATACTGTATTGGTGTTTTTCTTTCTGACTTACTTCACTCTGTATAATAGGCTCCAGTTTCATCCACCTCTTTAGAACTGAGTCAAATGTATTCTTTTTAATAGCTGAGTAATATTCCATTGTGTATATGTACCACAGCTTTCTTATCCATTCATCTGCTGATGGACATTTAGGTTGCTTCCAAGTCCTGGCTATTGTAAACAGTGTTGCAGTGAACATTGGTGTACAGGTGTCTCTTTCACTTCTGGTTTCCTCGGTGTGTATGCCCTCCCTCACTGGAATTGCTGGATTGCATGGCAGTTCTATTTCCAGTTTTTTAAGAATCTCCACACTGTTCTCCATAGTGGCTGTACTAGTTTGCATTCCCACCAACAGTGTAAGAGGGTTCCTTTTTCTCTGCACCCTCTCCGGTGTTTATTGTTTCCAGACATTTTGATAGCAGCCATTCTGACCAGTGTGAGATGGTACCTAATTGTGGTTTTGATTTGCATTTCTCTGGTAATGAGTGATGTTGAGCATCTTTTCATATGTTTGTTAACCATCCGTATGTCTTTGGAGAAATGTATGTTTAGTTCTTTGGCCCACTTTTTGATGGGTCGTTTATTTTTCTGGAATTGAGCTGCAGGAACTGCTTGTATATTTTTGAGATTAATTCTTTGTTAGATGCTTCGTTTGCTATTATTTTCTCCCATTCTGAAGGCTGTCTTTTCATCTTGCTTAGAGTTTCCTTCGTTGTGCATAAGCTTTTAATTAGGTCCCATTTGTTTATTTTTGTTTTTGTTTCCAATATTCTGGGAGGTGGGTCATAGAGGATCCTCCTGTGATTTATGTTGGAGAGTGTTTTGCCTATGTTTTCCTCTAGGAGTTTTATAGTTTCTGGTCTTATGTTTAGATCTTTAATCCATTTTGATTTTTATTTTGTGTATGTGTTAGAAAGTGTTCTAGTTTGATTCTTTTACAGGTCTTTGACCAGTTTTCCCAGCACCACTTGTTAAAGAGATTGTCTTTTCTCTGTTGTATATTCTTACCTCCTTTATCAAAGATAAAGTGTCCATATGTGCCTGAATTTGTCTCTGGCTTTGTATTATTTTCCATTTATCTATATTTCTGTCTTTGTGCCAATACCATACTGTCTTGATGACTGTAGCTTTGTAGTATAGTGTGAAGTCAGGCAGCTTGATGTTGGGGCATTTGACATTGTCCCAGAGGTTTCTGGGGTTGTCCTCATTTCTTTTCATTATTTTTTCTGTTTTCTTCTCTACTTCATTTATTTCCACCATTCTTCCGCCTCACTTATCTTCTCTTCTCCCTAGTTATTCTACTGTTGGTTCCCTCCAGAGTGCTTTTGATCTCAGTTCTTGCATTATTCATTATTGATTGACTCTTTTTTATTTCTTCTAGGTCCTTGTTAAACATTTCTTGCATCTTCTCAATCCTTGTCTCTAGTCTATTTATCTGTAACTCCATTTTGTTTTCAATATTTTGAATCATCTTAACTGTCATTATTCTGGATTCTTTTTCAGATAGACTCTCTATTTCTTCCTCTTTTGTTTGTTTTTGTGGGCATTTATCATGTTCCTTTACCTGCTGAATATTTCTCTGCCTTTTCACTTCGTTTAGATTCCTGTGTTTGGGGTGGCCTTTCTGTATGCTGGAAGTTTGTGGTTCCTCTTTATTGTGGAGTTTGCTTCCTGTGGGTGGTGTTGGATGAGTGGCTTGTCAAGGTTTCCTGGTTAGGGAAGCTTGTGTCTGTGTTCTGGTGGGTGGAGCTGGATCTTTTCTCTCTGGAGTGCAATGAAGTATCTAGTAGTGAGTTTTGGGGTGTCTATGGGTTTGGCATGTCTTCGGGCAGCCTATACTTTAATGCTCAGTGCTATGTTCCTGTGTTGCTGGAGAATTAGCCTCATATGTCTTGCTGTGGAACTTGTTGGGTCTTGGATGGAGCTTGGTTTCAGTGTAGGCATGGAAGCTTTTGGATGAGCTCTTGTCTATTAATTTTCCCTGGAATCAGGAGTTTGTGTTCTTGAGTTTAGATTTAAGCCTCCTGCCTCTTGTTTTCAGTCTTATTCTTACAGTAGAATCAAGACTTCTCCATCCATACAAGACAGATGATGAAACATCTAGGTTAATGGTGAAAAAATTCTCCACAGTGAGGGACATCCACAGAGGTTCACAGAGTTACATGGAGAAGAGAAGAGGGAGGAGGGAGATAGAGGTGACCAGGAGGAGAAGAGGGGAAGTCAAAAGGAGAGAGAGCAATCAATCCAGTAATCACACCCCTAAGTGAAAGTGGATACTGAAGTTTAGATCCTTAAAGGTACAAAATTGATAACAAATACCAAATACAAATATTAAAAAATCTAGAGTAGATGTTAGACTCTCAAAAATATAATATTAAAAGTACAAAACAAAATCAATCACAAAAATAATAAAAAATATATATATGAAATTTGTTTTAAAAATAGGGTCTTTTTTTGCAAGGTAATAGTAGGTTATAAAAATGAAAATTAAAGGAGGAATAAATTACTTGTTTCAGCTTGTACTTGTTTTCAACGTCTATAGGCCTCTTCCAAATCTTAGTTAATGTTAACTACAAGGTTTTAATCTGTTGCACTTGTCACTTCCAGAGCTTTTCCCTGTTCTTTTTTTATTTTGGCTTCCTCTGTTTGCAAGTCACTTCAGTGACTAATTTATGCCCTGATACGAGGGGGTGAAGGTGGTCATTTATTTAGGTTCACTCGTTCAGTTGTGTTTTGGGGAGGGAGGAATACAATATTTGCAAACAAATATTGCTGGTGTGTGTGGCGAGTGTGCTCGCAGTGTATGGACCACACTGGGTTTGCCCCAGCTCACAGCAGCCTGTGCTTTCGTGTCTACACAGCTCAGGCTCCAGGTTCTCTGCAGAGTACTGTCTAAAACAGACCCTGTGTTTCATGCACTTCACATGTCTAAGTTGCTCAGGTACAGATTCTCGAGTACGCTGCAAGGGCACAGACTCAGTTTGGCTTGCGTTTTGTGCCCTTCCCAGGTTCAAGCAGCTCAGGGGATCATGTGCTTGGCGAGCACACTGTCCCAGGTGGGCTGTGCATCTTAATCACCTCCCCTGTCCTGGCTGCTCAGTTTCCCAGGTTTGCCGTGAGAGCACTGTCTCAGGTGTGCTGTGTGTCTCCTCTAGGGAGCTGATCTCAAGCTGTGACCCTCCTGGCAGATGTCAACCATCCAGTATCCCAGGAAGATGTGGTTAGCACCTGGGAGCCTGCTCACAGTTTGGTGGAGGATGCAGGTCTCTGGGGCCGAGATTGCCCCTTGCCTTCAGGCTCTGGCTGTGGCATGCCTGCCTCTCTGCCTCCTGCAGGGGGAGGGGCCTGTACACAGCAGGCTAGCTCTCCTTTGGTATTCACTCAATCCTTTGTTCTGTGAGTCTTTTGGGGAAAGTTGTCTCTCTCTCTCTCTCTTTTTTTTTTCTTTCTGGCTGTCCCACAGTTTGGGTTGCTTTCTGACCTTAGCTCCCTCAGATTGTCCTCAGGGCATTGGTTGCCTGTTCCTAAACATACAGCCTGGTCCTTACCCGAAACATGCAGCCTGCGCCTCCCTGTCCAAACCCTGCTCACTGGTGGCAGACATGAATATCTGGGCTGCTTGTCCACTGGCAGTTGTGGTTAGGTGCGTATTTTGTGTGTGTGTGTGTTTTCCTCCCAGTTATGTTGCCCTCTGAGATTCCAAAACTCCCCACACACCTGCTGGTGAGAGGGTTTCCTGGTGTTTGGAAACTTCTCCTCGTTCATGACTCCCTCCCCGTGGTGGGTCTCCATCGCTAACATTTTGTCTCTCTTTTTGTCTTTTATATTTTTCCTTATCTCCTTTTGAAGAGAATAGACTGCCTTTTTGGGTGCCTGGTGTCCTCTGCCAACATTCAGAAGTTGTTTTGTGGAAGTGGCTCAGCATTCAAATGATCTTTTGATGAATTTGTGAGGGAGAAAGTGGTCTCTCTGTACCATTCCTCTCCCATCTTAGGCGAAACCAAGGTTGAATTATTTTAAGAAAACTTTTTTTTAACCAAAGTATAAAGTTTTTAATTTGAGGGAAGCTAAGTCTTTTTGATGAATAGAAGTTTGCATGATGAGAAATTAAGTGGAGTTTGGAGAGTTTTCTAGTGTCTTTATAACTTCTAGTTAGGTATTAAATTCAGTGTTGGCAGAACTCTAAAAAAACTGTAGTTGTTGATGAAAAGTAAGGATGGTATTGTGTTTCTCTTGCATATGTTTTCCATAGTGTTAGGTATTTCACCAGATTATGATGTTCAGAATAGTAAAACTTAATAGCTTATGGATATGGAACATATTTACAAAGAATAACTCCTTTTCTTAAACTTATACCCTTAATTAAGTATTTGGACTTCTGTTTTCCAGATTGTCCAGTACTGGTTAATGCATTTCATTCACTCTAGAAAGCTCCCTTTCTGAGAATATAATTGAGAGCCACTAACCAGATCAAGGACTTCCCTGGAGGCTCAGACTGTAAAGCATCTGTCTACAATGTGGGAGACCCGGGTTCAATCCCTGGGTCGGGAAGATCCCCTGGAGAAGGAAATGGCAATCCACTCCAGTACTATTGCCTGGAAAATCCCATGGACAGAGGAGCTTGGTAGACTACAGTTCACGGGGTCTCAAAGAGTCGGACACGACTGAGCGACTTCACTTCACTAACCAGATCAATTGGTGTGCTCAATTTCCATGTTGTCATCATCATTCTGTCTTATCTGTAAAGTATAATTAACTATCCTATCATTTCGTAGTTTAATGTTTAGGCATACAACGTTTTGCTGAAAATTGTCACCTCATGCAACACACTTTGGTTTCCTGGTTTTCAAAATAATGAAAGTGAATACAAAGCATGAACAATCTGTAGAAAATATACAAATCCCATTTCGTATCATCACTCTTCATTTTTAATGTTGCTTAATGGCATTTGTGCTATTACTTGGTTTTGTGGCCAGAGCTTTCAACATGTGATGTCAGAAAAACCTAAGGACACATGTTTTGAATTGCCTGTTGGCCTGTAGGAAATTAAACAGTATCTTATATTTTATTAATATCTTATGTTTGATTAACCTTTTAGCACTCATGGGCCTTCCCTTGTGGCTCAGCTGGTAAAGAGTCCACCTACAAGGCAGGAGACCTGGGTTCAGTCCCTGGGTTCAGAAGATCCCCTGGAGAAGGGAAAGGCTACCCACTGCAGTATTCTGGCCTAGAGAATTCCATGGACTATAGAGTCCATGGGGTCACAAGGAGTCGGACACAACTGAGTGACATACACTTTCACTTTAGTGCTCATGGAAAATACTCTTCATATATGTTAGGACATTTATCTTACAATAGTCTCATGAAAGTTAAGGTAAATGAATGATCTTCCATTTCATAGATGGGGAATCTCAGGGATTAAATGACTTGCCTGATATCTACTAAGTAATGCATCCAGAACTACAACTTTACCCACTACAGTTTCCTAAATCTGAAAATCTTAACATTAATGATATCATCCTTTTTTCATTATATTTGATTGAAATTACTAGATTATAACAATAAGCATGATATTTTCTTTTTTTTTTTTAATTAATTATTTATTTATTTATTTTACTTTACAATACTGTATTGGTTTTGCCATACATTGACATGAATCAGCCATGGGTGTACATGTGTTCCCCATCCTGAATCCCCCTCCCACCTGCCTCCCCATCACATCCCTCTGGGTCATAACAGTGCACCAGCCCCGAGCATCCTGTATCATGCACTGAACCTGGACTGGCGATCTGTTTCACATATGATAATATACATGTTTCAATGCTATTCTGCCAAATCATCCCACCCTCGCCCTCTCCTACAGAGTCCAAAACACTGTTCTATACATCTGTGTTTCTTTTGCTGTCTCACATATAGGGTTATTGTTACCATTCTCATCCTCTGTCGTCCCCTTCTCCTCCTGCCTTCAGTCTTTCCCAGCATAAGGTCGTTCCCACTGTGTCAGTTCTCCACATCAGATGGTGAAAGTATTGGAGCTTCAGCCTCAGCATCAGTCTTTCCAATGAATATTCAGGACTGATTTCCTTTAGGATTGACAAGTTTGATCTCCTTACAGTGCAAGGGACTCTCAAGACTTTTCCAACACCACAGTTCAAAAGCATCAATTCTTTGGCATTGAACCTTCTTTGTGGCCCAACTCTCACATCCATACATGACTACTGGAGAAACCATAGCTTTGACTAGATGGACCTTTGTTGGCAAAGGAATGACTCTGCTTTTTAATATGCTGTCTAGGTTGGTCATAGCTCTTCTTCCAAGGAGCAAGTGTCTTAATTTCATGGCTGAAGTCACCATTTGCAGTGATTTTTGAGCACAAAAAAATAAAGTCTCTCACTGTTTCCACTGTTTCCCCATCTATTTGCCATGAAGTGATGGGACCAGATGCCATGATCTTCGTTTTTTAAATGTTGAGTTTAAGCCAGCTTTTTTACTCTCCTCTTTCACTTTGATCAAGAGACTGTTTAGTTCCTCTTCACTTTCTGCCATAAGGATGGTGTCATCTGCATACTGGAGATTATTGATATTTCTCCATGCAATCTTGAAGAAACAGTTAGCATGAGCCTAATTATGGAGACTTTGAGTTGACAAATTAGGATTTAAGAGATGCCATGTTGGAAAGTAGGTGAGATGAGACAAAAGTTAGTAAATAAAAAAGGTGATTTTGTTTAGAGACTGATAGAGGAAGGTTTTATAGGGGTAGAGTTGAGATTTGATTTAAGAACTGCTGTTATGTCTCAAGCAATCAATTAGCAGATGGTTATTTCCCATAGCCTATCATGTACGAGGCAATTTTAGTGTTGAATAGTGGCACAACTCAATGAAAATGTAGGTTCTGTAGAGGATAAAATACATCATGGAGAGATAATTGTGCACACTGAACAGGAACTTTTTGTGTCAGTCAAGGCAATAATGGACTGAGAATGTGAACTCTAGTAGTAATATTGAAAGTGAGGCTTCCAGTAAAGTAATAGACATTAATATTGAAAATAGCAAGAATCAATTCAGAAAGATCCTGTTAGATACCACATTGTGACATATCAACATACACTTTTATAGCAGTTTTTTTTTTAGCTTTGTCACACTGCAGATAATGGTAATAATCTTTAATACTTGCTATTGAGGATTTATGTGCCAGGCACTGTACCAGGTTCTTCACTTGTGTTACCTCATTTAGTCTTCAAAACAACCTGGTGAGGTAGTTGGTATTATCTCTACGTTATAGACAGATAATTTGCATCAGAGAGGATTAAAAAACTTGTCTACATTCACAGAGTTATCTAGTCATAGAGTCTGGGTTTGAACCTCAATCTATTTATTCTGAAGGATGAGCTTGTAAGCACTGTGTTGATTTATTTCTAAAGTGCAATTCCCCTGTCTGCCTTAACTTCTTAAAAAATACATATGTGATTAATACATACATGCATACTGTATGGCACTCAGTATTCTGTAATATGGGGAAAATATCTGAAGAAATGAATATATGTATATGTATAACTGAATCACTTTATTGTACACCTGAAGTTGACACAATATTGTAAATCAACGATACCCCAAGATAAACAGAAGTAAATTATAAAAAATAAGAATCTGCTTTTCAGATACACATACACACACACACACACACACACACATGACATGCCTGCTAAACCCTGAAATCTTTATGTATATTTTTTCAGATATTAATTATGTTTCATATTGTGTCAAAACCTAAACAGATGAATGTTTAATGTGCATGTCACATAAAGCAAGACATCCACTGAATTTGATAAAATAAATGAGGTAAAGAAATAAAACTTGCCATTAAAAGTTAAAATGATATAAAAAATATACCTATGTACAATTATCACTTTGATTATTGGTGTGGATTATTATTGTAATTTCTCATCAGTCAGGATTTGCATGAAGATGTCGAAGAAGCTGGTGCACTACAGAAAAATCACGCTTCTGTGACATCTGTGAACTGCACCGAAGCTGCAGATTCTGCCTGCCTGCCTGTAGAAGATGAGTCATTAAGAACTACAAGCTGTGAAATACCGGCAGAACAAACTCCAAGCAGTGATCCAGAGAGAGCCCTAGAAGTAAATGATGTTCAAGTGACAGGGGAAAAAGAAAACTGTTGTGATGATAACACTTGTGTGCCCTCAACTGCAGCAAAGGAAACAAGTGAAAATGTACCTGTGGCCGAAGACACAGCAGAACAGCCAAAGAAAAATCGGATTACTTACTCTCAAATCATTAAAGAAGGCAGGAGGTTTAATATCGATTTGGTATCAAAGGTAAGTAACAGTTTTACCCATCTTATCATGAAACAGTACTAATTTCTAATTGATTAAATATAGCATCTGAGTCCTTAAACCCAATTTTCATTATTTTATTCTTTGAAATGTAGAGCATTTATTTTATAAAGAGATAGTATCTGAAATTTATAGTTCTATTAAAATATCCTTTAAACCTAGGTTAAAAACACAAGAATGCTCAGTACTGTATCGCACGGTTACTTCTGTATTGGAGCATGTACTCCACCCAAATATTCTCCCATTACATGGACACTATTCTATCAAGAAAACATGTCTAATGAATCTAATTATGGGTCCAGGTTATTATAGTCAATCTATTAAATAAACTTCTTTTTAGCCCTTACTTAGTAACTATTTTGGCATCTGTATAATGATGAACATTTTGAATAAACAGATGCATTTGAAAAATCATTGGTTCAGATGTGAGGGCTTTGGAAGATAATTTAATAGTAATTAAGGCAGGGAGGTTGGGAAGGATGCTATTGTCTTCGGTTTTTTGTTTTTTTATTCCCATTCTTACCTCTAATGTTAGGTCAACATGAATTCAGAGGTGGTCCCCAAGTCTTTGGAGCATGCAGTGTTGCACTGGATTTATAGGAAGCAAGACAAATTTAGTGCAAAAGAATAGAAAACACTAGTAGAAGGCAATGGCACCCCACTCCAGTACTCTTGCCTGGAAAATCCCATGGGTGGAGGAGCCTGGTAGGCTGCAGTCCATGGAGTTGCGAAGAGTCTGACACGACTGAGCGACTTCCCTTTCACTTTTCACTTTCATGCATTGGAGAAGGAATAGCCACCCACTCCAGTGTTCTTGCCTGGAGAATCCCAGGGATGGTGGAGCCTGGTTGGCTGCCGTCAATGGGGTCACACAGAGTCAGGCACGACTGAAGCGACTTAGCAGCAGTAAGATAAAATAATGGCCGTAAAACGTTATAATATAGGGCTGGGTGAAAGTAGAGAGACCAAATACCATAAGTTGAGGGCAAATGATGAGAAATTGGAAAGAAGTTGGAGAGGGTTGTGAATAACATGTGACTAGGATTTTTTATTTAATGTGCTCTCTTGAAGTTCCAAGTTATAAAGAGAGGAAGTAATGCTCCTCATATTTTGCTCATCTAATCATATATCCTTATCCTGCTGATTGAACTCTTTGAACCTGATGCTTGAAAATATATCTTTTTACTATTCATTGTTTCTCTCTGTGCCTGATTCTGCCTTGGTCTGAGTTGGCTACTGCCTTGGTCCTTCTTCATACTTCTGAACTATCTGTTCCACCTAATTTGATCCTGGCATGCTTTGAAATTTACCATTCTTTCCATGTTACCTTGGCAATTAGTTTATGGGTGAAGTTTAATCATAGCCCACCCATAGTCTTCTTGTCCTCATGAGAAGGAAAGAATTTTTTTTAAAAAGAACACTGAAGTAGTCCAGTAAGAAATAGGTTTTGTACTGAAAATTTCATTTTGAATTAGTTACTTGGATTTTAGAAATTAATACTGTATGTATGCTGGCTGATACTTTATATATGAAACATATTAATATGTATGGATATTCACACTAACTAGGACAAACAGGTGTAACAGCCCTGTATCAGTTTGGGTCAGTTGTGAAAAAATGTTAGATTCCAGAATTATTTGGATTTTTAAATTTCAGATAATCAGTTGTGAACCTGTAATAAATTGTGTTATGTATTATAATATTATTAGGTATAATAGGTTTTACAAATAATTTAAATTATAACAAAATTATATATCTTTATTCTGTTTTTATCAATTTTTCCACTATTTCACCTTTTGTTTCATTCTCTGAAATATTTTCTGTGTACAGCTATTGTATTCTCGAGGATTGCTGATTGATCTTCTAATCAAATCTAATGTTAGTCGATATGCAGAGTTCAAAAATATTACCAGGATTCTTGCATTTCGAGAAGGAAGAGTGAAACAGGTACTGTGCTTAGCGAGGATGGTAACTGAGTATGAATTTAAATTGCTATGTTGTGTTTGGGAAACTAGTAGTGAAAATATTAGTTGGTTAGTAGTGTCTGACTCTTGGCGACCTCTTGGAGCTTACCCTGCCAGGCTCCTCTGTCCATGGGATTCTCCAGTCAAGAATACTGGAGTGAGTAGCCATTACCTTCTCTGGAGGATGCTCCCAACTCAGGGATCAAACCTGGGTCCTCCCGCATTGCAGATGGGTTCTTTACCATCTGAGCCATCAAGGAAGCCCCAGTTTGTTTGGGAAGGATAAGCAAATAAGATTGTTATTTTCGGGTAAAGCAGCAAGCTTAAATGCAGAGTTCCAAAGAATACCAAGGAGAGATAAGAAAGCCTTCCTCAGTGATCAATGCAAGGAAAAGGAGGAAAAGAATAGAATGGGAAAGACTAGAGATCATTTCAAGAAAATTAGAGACACCAAGAGAACATTTCATATAAAAATGGGCTCAATAAAGGAGAGAAATGGTATGGACGTAACAGAAGCAGAAGATATTAAGAAGAGTTGGCAAGAATACACAGAAGAACTGTACAAAAAAGATCTTCATGAACCAGATAATCACGATGGTGTTATCACTCACCTAGAGCTAGACATCCTAGAATGTGAAGTCAAGTGGACCTTAGGAAGCATCTCTATGAACAAAGCTAGTGGAGGTGATGGAATTCCAGGTGAGCTATTTCAAATCCTGGAAGATGATGCTATGAAAGGGCTGCACTCAATATGCCAGCAAATTTGGAAAACTCAGCAGTGGCCACAGGACTGGAAAACGTCAGTTTTCATTCCAATTCCAAAGAAAGGCAATCCCAAAGAATGCACAAACACACACTTGCACTCATCTCACACACTAGTAAAGTAATGCTTAAAATTCTCCAAGCCAGGCTTTAGCAACATGTGAGCCGTGAACTTTAAGATGTCCAAGCTGGTTTTAGAAAAGGCAGAGGAATCAGAGATCAAATTGCCAACATCTGCTGGATCATCAAAAAAGCATGAGAGCTCCAGAAAAACATCTATTTCTAGTTTATTGACTATGCCAAAGCCTTTGATTGTGTGGATCCCAATAAACTGTGGAACATTCTTCAAGAGATGGGAATACCAGACCACCTGACCTGCCTCTTGAGAAACCTATATGCAGGTCAGGAAGCAACAGTTAGAACTGGATATGGAACAACAGCCTGGTTCCAAATAGGAAAAGGAGTACCTCAGGGCTGTATATTGTTACCCTGCTTATTTAACTTATATGCAGAGTACAGAATGCAGAGTATATCATGAGAAACGCTGACCTAGAGGAAGCACAAGCTGAAATCAAGGTTGCCGGGAGAAATATCAATAACCTCAGATATGCAGATGACACCACCCTTATGGCAGAAAGTGAAGAAGAACGAAAGAGCCTCTTGATGAAAGTGCAAGATGAGAGTGAAAATGTTGGCTTAAAGCTCAACATTCAGAAAACTAAGATCATGGCATCTGGTTCCATCATTCCATGGCAAATAGATGGGGAAACAGTGGCTGACTTTATTTTCTTGGGCTTCAAAATCATTGCAGATGGTGATTGCAGCCATGAAATTAAGATGCTTCCTCCTTGGAAGGAAAGCTATGACCAACCTAGACAGCATATGGAAAAGCAGAGACATTGCTTTGTCAACAAAGGTCTATCTAGTCAAGGCTATGGTTTTTCCAGTGGTCATGTATGGATGTGAGAGTTGGACTATAAAGAAAGCTCAGTGCCCAAGAATTGATGCTTTTGAACTGTGGTGTTGGAGAAGACTCTTGAGAGTCCCTTGGACTGCAAGGAGATCCAACCAGTCCATCCTAAAGGAGATCAGTCCTGTATGTTCATTGAAAGGACTGATGCTGATGGTGAAAGTCCAGTACTTTGGCCACCTGATGCGAAGAGCTGACTCATTTGAAAAGACCCTGATGCTGGGAAAGATTGAGGGCAGGAGGAGAAGGGAACGACAGAGGATGAGATAGTTGGATGGTATCACCGACTCGATGGACATGGGTTTGGGTGGACTCTGGGAGTTCGTGATTGACAGGGAGTCCTGGTGTGTTGTGGCTCATTGGGTCGCAAAGAGTCAGATTCGTCTTAGCAATTGAACTGAACTGAACTGATTATTTTTAACAAATGTAAATAGTAAGAGATTGCCAATTAAAATGTCTAATGTTAATTTTCTCATGGTTTATTCTGTAGCTTGATGCTCATGTTGAGAAAGTGTTAATTTCAGACAACATTGCTAGATTTGAGCTGTCATTTCTTCCCAGTTAGGGGTGACATGCTGGTGGCCTTTTAATAGCACAGGGAGCAACCTGGAAGAATTAAGTATGGGAAGTCACAAGTTAATTAACTCTGAAGTCAACAGAGATGCCAGTAGAACTGGTGGAAGTTTACATGAAACAGCCTGACTAGAAAGGAAATAATAATCTTGTTATACTTAAAAGGGAAAAAAAAAAATGTCATTTGGAATACTTGTATCAGTAGGAAGCAGTTTCTTAACTTTAAAATCATATATATTTAGGTTCCTTGCTCCAGAGCAGATGTCTTTAATAGCAAACAACTTACTATGGTAGAAAAGCGAATGCTAATGAAGTTTCTCACATTTTGTATGGAGTATGAGGAACATCCTGATGAATATAAAGGTATTGTTTTTCATTAAATTTGTGTTGTCACATTTTTTGAGATTCGAATTATTTTCATATGCTTTCTCTGATTTAGTGAGCCACTTGCTATGGCTTTAAAATATTTTTGTTTTGCATGATCCACTAGATTAGCCTCTAGCAACAAGTACCTATTTAAATTAATTAAAATTAAAATTTAGCTACAGTATGCACACATTCAAGTGTTCACTGGCCACCCATGGCTAGTGGCTACTATGGGTACTATGCAACTATGGGACATTTTCATCATAATAGCAGTTTATGATAGATGTTAGTTTTTATTCTTGCTAATTAAAGATTGTTATCAACTGATTCTTCATAGATAATATTCCTTTTTCATTACCCAGTTTTTTTAATCATTTTTAAAAATATAAGTTCTCTAAGCCAGGCTTAAGCAGTATGTGAACCGTGAGCTTCCAAATGTTTAAGCTAGTTTTAGAAAAGGCAGAGTAACCAGAGATCAAATTGCCAACATCTGCTGGATCATCAAAAAAGCAAGAGAGTTCCAGAAAAGCATCTATTTCTGCTTTATTGACTATGCCATAGCCTTTGACTGTGTGGATCACAATAAACTGTGAAAATTTCTGAAAGAGATGGGAATACCAGACCACCTGACCTGCCTCTTGAGAAACCTATATGCAGGTCAGGAAGCAACAGTTAGAACTGGACATGGAACAACAGACTGGTTCCAAATAGGAAAAGGAGTATGTCAAGGCTGTATAGTGTCACCCTGCTTATTTAACTTATATGCAGAGTATATCATGAGAAACGCTAGGCTGGAAGAAGCACAAGCTGGAATGAAGATTGCTGGGAGAAATATCAATAACCTCAGATATGCAGATGACACCACCCTTATGGCAGAAAGTGAAGAGGAACTCAAAAGCCTCTTGATGAAAGTGCAAGAGGAGAGTGAAAAAATTGGGCTAAAGCTCAACATTCAGGAAATGAAGATCATGGCATCTGGTCCCATCACTTCATGGGAAATACATGGGCAAACACTGTTAGACTTTATTTTTGGGGGCTCCAAAATCAATGCAGATGGTGATTGCAGCCATGAAATTAAAAGATGCTTACTCCTTGGAAGGAAAGTTATGACTAACCTAGGTAGCATATTCAAAAGCAGAGACATTACTTTCCCAACCAAGGTCCATCTAGTCAAGGCTATGGTTTTTCCAGTAGTCAAGGATGGATGTGAGAGTTGGACTGAAGAAAGCTGAGCACTGAAGAATTGATGCTTTTGAACTGTGGTGTTGGAGAAGACTCTTGAGAGTCCCTTGGACTGCAAGGATATCCAACCAGTCCATTCTGAAGGAGATCATCCCTGGGTATTCTTTGAAAGGAATGATGCTAAATCTGAAACTCCAGTACTTTGGCCACCTCATGTGAAGAGTTGACTCATTGAAAAAGACCTTGATTTGGGGAGGGATTGGGAGCAGAAGGAGAAGGGTACGCCAGAGGATGAGATGGATGGATGCATCACTGACTCGACTGACGTGAATTTGGGTGAACTCCGGGAGTTGGTGATGGACAGGGAGGCCTGGCGTGCTGCAATTCATGGTGTCGCAAAGAGTCGGACACGACTGAGCAACTGAACTGAACTGAAAAAATAACAGTATAGTTAATTTACAATGTTGTGTTAGTTTCATGTGTACAGCAAAGTGATTCAGGTTTTTATACACACACACACGCACACACACACATATATACTTTTTCAGATTTTTTTCCATTTTTGATTATTGAAAGGTATTGCATATATTTCCATGTGTTATACAGTATATCCTTGTTGTTTATCTATTTTACATGTAGTGGTACATATATGTTACTCTCTCTTACCCTCATCTATTATCTGTCTCTCTTACCCTCATCTATTATCTGTCATTTAGAGATTTGTATATTCATTTCTCAAGGATCACTTTTGCTTAGAGTATTGAATTATTTATTTTGACTGGTTAAAAGGAAGCTAGATGGTGTGGGTGTTATCTTCTGGATTAGGAGAAGATATGGTTTCTAATCTTGGCTTTGCCCCATCTCATTTTGTGATCTGGGACCTGTTGCTTACTTCAAAGTTTGTTGAAAGTTGAATACACCACTTTAGTATCAAGAGTTTTGCACTTAAATGTTCATTGAACTGCAAAAGTTATCCAAAATAGGGATATACTGACAATTCCCTTAGAAAATTGAGAAATACAGCATTTTTTTTTTTATTATATGGAATATTGAAAGTCTCTTGTTCTTAATGTTTCAAGTCCATTTATTACTGCCAGATTTTTTTTCCATAGTAGCTTAAACTTATATTTTCTGTAAATTTTTATAATTTTTATTTGTTTATATTCATCTAAAAAGTTTTTCTCTTCCACTAACAGTCCAGTTACATTTTTTTCTGTTATTGGTTTAAAGAAATAGTATTTAGGGGATCCTTATATTTTGAGATGAGAGTATAAGGCAGTGGGATTGATACCACTAGCCATACAGAAATTAGTTTCTTTACTTTTTAGTCATAGTTCATTGTTCCAAGTTTTAGGAAGGAATAGTAATTCAAAAAAATCAAGTGCTACAATATCATTGTTTTCACAAAAAAGTTACCATTAGTTATATTTAATATTTCAAAATGTAATCATTGACATTGGTCTGTAGTTGATAGTAAAGTAAGATTATTGCCAACCATGGAAAGCTGTTGTGATGGTTAATTAATTCTTTAATGCTTTTCTAATTTTTTGAATCAATAAAATACTAAACACAGAATCATCATTTAAAACTTAAAAATTGTGTCATCAATCCAGTTAGGATAGTGCCATTGTTCCTAGTTTTTTTCCCTCTAAAATCAACGGTCTCAGTCCAAAATGTAGTAATACTCCCACCAACTGTGTCCTTTGCTAAGTGTTTTAAGCAAACTTGATCTAATTTTTGTATAGTAGTTTTAAATGGAAGTTTGGTTCTGATTTTAACTAATAAATTTTCCTCTTTCTTTTCATAGCCTATGAGGAAATTACATTTTCTGAATATTTAAAAACTCAAAAATTAACCCCCAACCTCCAATATTTTGTTCTGCACTCAATGGCAATGACATCAGAGACAGGCAGCAGTACCATAGATGGTCTCAAAGCTACTAAGAACTTTCTTCACTCTCTTGGGCGATATGGCAACACTCCATTTTTATTTCCTTTATATGGTCAAGGAGAACTCCCTCAGTGTTTCTGCAGGTAAGATGGGCATTGGTTTTTTTATCTCTTCTTAAAATGATACTTGAATAACAGATGAAAATTAGAAAGACAAAAATGAAATTTAGTCAAGATTTAGTATATACAGACATACTATTTGTTATTCAACTCACCCCTCCCCTCTTCTGCCCTTGCTAATTCTTAGGCTGAAGCCTAATGAGTTCATGCTCATCTTTTTTTTTTTTTTTAATTAATTTATTTATTTTAATTGGAGGATGATTACTTTACAATACTGTAGTAGTTTTTGCCATACATTGACATGAATCAGCCATGGGTGTACATGTGTTCCCCATCCTGAATCCCCTTCCCACCTCCCTCCCCATCCCATCCCTCAGGGTCATCCCAGTACACTGGCCCCAAGCACCCTGTCTCATGCATCAAACCTTGACTGGCGATCTATTTCACATAGGGTAATATATATGTTTCAGGGCTATTCTCTCAAATCATCCCAGCCTCGCCTTCTGCCACAGAGTCCAAAACTCTGTTCTTTACATCTGTGTCGCCTTTGCTGTCTGGCACATAGGATCATCATTATAATCATTCTAAATTCCATATATATGTGTTAATATACTCTATTGGTGTTTTTCTTTAACTTCAGTTTATATAATAGAATCCAGTTTAATCCATCTCATTAGAACTGAGTCAAATGCATTATATTTAATAGGTGAGTAATATTCCATTGTGTATATGTACCACAGCTTTCTTATCCATTCGTCTGCTGATGACCACCTAGGTTGCTTAGATGTCCTGACTATTGTAAACAGTGCTGCGATGAATATTGGAGTTCATGTGTCTCTTTCAATTCTGGTTTCCTTGGTTTGTATGCCCAGCACTGGGATTGCTGGGTCGTTTGGCAGTTCTATTTCCAGTTTTTTAAGGAATCTCCACACTTCTCCATAGTGGATGTACTAGTTTGCATTCCCACCAACAGTGTAAAAGGGTTCCCTTTTCTCCACACCCTCTCTAGCATTTATTGTTTATAGACTTTTTGATAGCAGCCATTCTGACCGGCATGAGATTGTACCTCATTGTGGTTTTGATTTGCATTTCGCTGATAAGTTACGTTGAACATCTTTTCACATGTTTGTTAGCCATCTGTATGTCTTCTTTGGAGAAATGTCTGTTTAGATCTTTGGCCCAATTTTTGATTGGGTTATTTTTCTGGAGTTGAGCTGCAGGAGCTGCTTGTATATTTTTGAGATTAATTCTTTGTCAGGTGCTTCCTTTGCTGTTACGTTCTCCCATTCTGAAGGCTGTCCTTTCACCTTGCTTAGAGTTTCCTTCGTTGTACATAAGCTTTTAAGTTTAATTAGGTCCCATTTGTTTATTTTTGCTTTTATTTCCTTTATTCTGGGAGGTGGGTCATAGAGGATCCTGCTGTGATTTATGTCAGAGTGTTTTGCCCATGTTTTCCTCTAGGAGTTTTATAGTTTCTGGTCTTACATTTAGATCTTTAACCCATTTTGAGTTGTATTTTGTGTACGGTGTTAGAAAGTGTTCTAGTTTGATTCTTTTGCAGGTCGTTGACCAGCTTTCAGAAGTCTGTTCTGGCATGTATGTCTCTTTTGCTGTATTGCATATAGGGTCGTCATTACCGTCTTTCTAAATTCCATATATATGCATTAATATACTATATTGGTGTTTCTCTTTCTCACTTCACTTTGTATAATAGGCTCCAGTTACATACACCTCATTAGAATTGACTCAAATGCATTCCTTATTTTATAGCTGAGTAGTATACCATTGTGTGTATGTACCACTACTTCCTTATCCATTAGTCTGCTGATGGACATCTAGGTTGCTTCTATGTCCTAGCTATTGTAAATAGTGCTGCAATGAACATTGGGGTACAGTGTGTCTCTTTTAATTCTGATTTACTTGGTGTGTATGCCCAGCAGTGGCATTACTGGATCGTATGGCAGTTCTATTTCCAGTTTTTTAAGGAATCTCCACCCTGTTCTCCATAATGGTTGTATTAGTTTGCATTCCCAGCAACTGTGTAAGAGGGTTCCTTTTTTTCTCCAGCATTTATTGTTTGTATACTTTTTGATGGTAGTCATTCTGACTGGCATAAGATGGTAGGTACCACATTTTGGTTTTGATTTCCATTTCTCTGATTATGAGTGATGTTGAGCATATTTTCATGTGATTATTAGCCATGTGTATGTCTTCTTCGGACAAATGTTTACTTAGTTCTTTGGCCCACTTTTTGATTGGGTCATTTATTTTTCTGGTATTGAGCTGCAGGAGCTGCTTGTATACTTTGGAGATTTATTCTTTGTTAGTTGTTTTATTTGCTATTATTTTCTCCCATTCTGAAGGTTACCTTTTCACCTTGCTCATAGTTTCCTTCACTGTGCAAAGCATTTGCATTTAATTAAGTCCCATTTGTTTATTTTTGTTTTTATTTCCATTACTCTGGGAGGTAGGTCATAGAGTATCTTGCTGTGATTTGTGTCGGAGCGTGGTTTGCCTATGTTTTCCTCTAAGCGTTTTATAGTTCTGGTCTTATATTTAAATCTTTAATCCATTTTGAGTTTATTTTTCTGTATAGTTTTAGAAAGTATTTTAGTGGCATTCTTTTACAAGTGGTTGTCCAGTTTTCCTAGCATCACTTATTAAAGAGATTGTCTTTTCCCCATTGTATATTCTTGCCTCCTTTGTTAAAGATAAGGTGTCCATAGGGATGTAGATTTATCTCTGGGCTTTCTATTTTGTTCCATTGATCTATATGTCTTTCTTTGTGCCAGTACCATACTGGCTTGATGACTGTAGCTTTGTATTATAGTCTGAAGTCAGGCAGGTTGATTGCTCCAGTTCCATTCTTATTTCTCAAGATTGCTTTGGCTATTTGAGGGTTTTTGTGTTTCCATACACATTGTGAAATTGTTTGTTGTAGTTCGGTGAAAAATATTGTTGGTAGCTGGATAGGGATTGTGTTAAATCTATAGATAGCTTTGGGCAGTATACTCATTTTCACTATATTCATTCTTCCAGTGCACAAGCATGGTATATTTCTCCATATATTTGTGTCATATTTGATTTCTTTCATCTGTGTTTTATAGTTCTGTATATACAGGTCTTTTTTTTTTTTTTTTAGTTAAATTTATTCTTAAATATTTCATTCTTTTTCTTGCAATGGTGAATGGGACTGTTTCCTTAATTTCTCTTTCTCTTTTCTCATTATTATTGTAGAGGAATGCAAGGGATTTCTCTGTGTTAATTTTACATCCTGCAACTTTACTATATTCATTGATTAGGTCTAGTAAATTTTCTGGTTGTTTCTTTAGAGTTTTCTATGTAGAAGATGATGTCATCTGCAAACAGTGAGAGTTTTTCTTCTTCTTTTCCATTCTGAATTCCTTTATTTCTTTTCCTTCTCTGATTTCTCTGACTCAGACTTCCAAAACTCTGTTGAATAGTAGTAGTTAGAATGGGAACCCTTGTCTTGTTCCTGATTTTAGAGGAAATGCTTTCAGTTTTTCCCCATTGAGGATAATATTTGCTATTGGTTTGTCATATATGGCTTTTATTATGTTAAGGTATGTGCCTTCTAAGCCTGCTTTCTGGAGATTTTTCATCATAAATGGGTGTTCAGTTTTGTTAAAGGCTTTGTTTGCATCTGTTCAATTTATCATATGGTTTGTATTTTTCAATTTATTAATATGGTGTAACAGATTGATTGATTTGTGAATACTGATGAATCCTTGCATCCTTGGAATAAAGCCCACTTGATCATGATATATGATCTTTTTAATATGGTCTTTGGTTCTGTAGGCTAGAATTTTGTTGAAGATTTTTGCATCTATGTTTATCAGTGATATTGGCCTTTAGTGTTATTATTTGATGTTTCTCTTCTGTCTTGAGGTAGGCATGTATAGCTATGAACACCCCTCTTAGCACTGCTTTTACTGAATCCATTAGGATTTTGGATTGTTGTGTTTTCATTTTCATTTGTTTCTATGTATATTGTGATTTTCATTTTGATTTCTTTTGTGATCTGTTGGTTATTCAGAAGCTTGTTGTTTATCCTCCATATATTTTTATTTTTAGTCGTATTTTCTCCTGTAGTTGATGTCTAACCTTACTGCACTGTGATCAGAAAAGATGCTTGAAATAATTTCCATATTTTCAAATTTACCAATGCTTGATTTATGGTCCAGGATGTGATCTATCCTGGAGAATGTCCCATGTGCACTTGAGAAAAAAGTGAGATTCATATTTTGGGGGTGAAATACCCTGTGTGTGTGTGTATTTATTAATATGTGTTTTATATTAATATATTATATGTTATATTATGTAATATATATTAATGTTATATATATAGGTCTAAGTGGTCCATTTTATCATTTAAAGTTTGTGTTTCCTTGTTAATTTTCTGTTTGGTTGATCTATCCATAGGTGTGAGTGGGGTATTTAGTTCAGTTCAGTTGCTCACTTGTGTCCGACTCTTTGCGACGCTATGAACCACAGCATGCCAGGCCTCCCTGTCCATCACCAACACTTGGAGTTCACTCAGACTCACATCCATCGAGTCAGTGATGCCATCCGGCCATCTCATCCTCTGTCGTCCCCTTCTCCTCCTGCCCCCAATCCCTCCCAGCATTAGAAGCTTTTCCAGTGAGTCAACTGTTTGCATGAGGTGGCCAAAGTATTGGAGTTTCAGCTTTAGTATCAGTCCTTCCAAAGAACAACCAGGACTGATCTCCTTCAGAATGGACTGGTTGGATCTCCTTACAGTCCAAGGGACTCTCAAGAGTCTTCTCCAACACCACAGTTCAAAAGCATCAATTCTTTGGTGCTCAGCTTTCTTCACAGTCCAACTCTCACATCCGTACATGATCACTG
Source organism: Bos grunniens (assembly GCF_055505025.1). Lineage (NCBI taxonomy): Eukaryota > Metazoa > Chordata > Mammalia > Artiodactyla > Bovidae > Bos > Bos grunniens. The sequence goes on along the minus strand of NC_141194.1, from coordinate 76,942,750 downwards.
GAAAAACCATAGCCTTGACTTGACGGACCTTTGTTGGCAAAGTAATGTCTCTGCTTTTTAATATGCTATCTAGGTTGGTCATAACTTTCCTACCAAGGATTAAGCATCTTTTAATTTCTTAGCTGCAATGACCATCTGCAGTGATATTGGAGCCCCCCAAAATAAAGTCTAACACTGTTTCCCCATCTATTTCCCATGAAGTGATGGGACCAGATGCCATGATCTTCGTTTTCTGAATGCTGAGCTTTAAGCCAATGTTTTCACTCTCCTTTTGCACTTCCATCAAGAGGCTTTTTAGTTCCTCTTCATTTTCTGCCATAAAGGTGATGTCATCTGCATATCTGAGGTTATTGTTATTTCTCCCGGCAATCTTGATTCCATCTTGTGCTTCTTCCAGCCCAGCGTTTCTCATGATATACTCTGCATATAAGTTAAATAAGCAGAATGACAATATACAGCCTCAACATCCTCCTTTTCCTATTTGGAACCAGTGTGTTGTTCCATGTCCATTTCTAACTGTTGCTTCCTGACCTGCATACAGGTTTCTCAAAAAGCAGGTCAGGTGGTCAAGTATTCCCATCTCTTGAAGAATTTTCCAGTTTTTGTGATCCACACAGTCAAAGGCTTTGGCGTAGTCAATAAAGCTGAAATAGATGTTTTTCTGGAACTCTCTTGCTTTTTCGATGACCCAGCAGATGTTGGCAATTTGATCTCTGGTTCCTCTTCCTTTTCTAAAACCAGCTTGAACATCTGGAAGTTCATGGTTCATGTATTGCTGAAGCCTGGCTTGGAGAATTTTAAGCATTACTTTAGTAGCGTGTGAGATGAGTGCAATTGTGCGGTAGTTTGAGCATTCTTTGGCATTGCCTTTCTTTGGGATTGGAATGAAAACTGACCTTTTCCAGTCCTGTGGCCACTGCTGAGTTTTCCAAATTTGCTGGCGTATTGCGTGCAGCACTTTTACAGCATCATCTTTCAGGATTTGACATAACTCAACTGGAATTCCATAACCTCCACCAGCTTTGTTCGTAGTGATGCTTTCTAAGGCCCACTTGACTTCACATTCCAGGATGTCTAGCTCTAGGTGAGTGATCACACCATCATGATTTTCTGGGTCATGAAGATCTTATTTGTACAGTTTTTCTGTGTATTCTTTCTTGCCACCTCTTCTTAATATATTCTGCTTATTTGCTAAGTGACTTCAGTTGTGTCTGACTCTGTGCAATCCTATAAGATGGCAGCCCACCAGGCTCCGCCATCCCTGGGATTCTCCAGGCAAGAACACTGGAGTGGGGTGCCATCGCCTTCTCCAATTCTGCTTATAGGGTTGTCTAATTATTGGTTTTTAAGTCTGACAAGTAAGGCTTTGAGTTGTAATTTTCAAACATTACTTTATTGAAGTGTTTATCTTTGATCTGTCAATAATAAAGTGAAATGTTTTGAAATCTCCCATTATGATTTTTCATTTGTCAATTTCTCCCTGTAATTCTATCAGTTTTTATTTTATATTTATTTTGAGTCAATTTATTAAGATCGTATATGTTTCCAGTTTAATATTTCTGATGAATTTAATATTTTGCATAGTCTGGTTTCTCCATCCCTAATAGTACATTTTCCTTTAAAGTATATTTTGTCTAATATCAAGTAACTACTCCAAGTTTTTAGTATTTGCCTATTATATCTTTCTCCATCCCTTCATTTTTCAACTAAATTTAGAGCTCTTAATAGGAGACTATTAATTTTTTTTTTAAATTCCATCTGACAATCTGTCTTTTATCAAGCAGGGTAAATGCGATTAACAGGAGTGTGTTCCTTTATTCTGAAGTATATAATTTAAAAAATTCTTCTAGTGTATGCTCTGAGTAGTTAATGCTTTCTAGTTTGTGTGTACATGAAAACAACTTTTTTTTCCCCTTTTTGTCTTGAGTGGATATTTATTAGCTAAAGAGTTCTAGGTTGGCTCTCAGTACTTTAAAATTTGATTTCCTTTTTTGCCATTAAGAAGTTTTATGTTGCTTAATTGTCATTTCTTTATAAATGTTATCTATTTTCTCTTAGGTCAAACCATATGAAATTAACAGTATTAAAACTTTTTAACCTATAATTCCACATGGCTCAAATAACTGTATTTATTTCCTCTGTCTGTGAATTGTCATTTATTATTGTAGAAAACTATCAGTCAGTATCTTGCAAATTTGTTTTTGTCCCCTGTTTCCATTTTCACCTTTTTGGAACCACAAATAGATATGTTTTAAAACCTAACATTATCCCTTCCATATTGTTTAATTTCTTTTTCATATTTTCTATTTCCTTATCATTCCTGCTACATTCTTAGTACCTTATATAGGTCTATTTTCCATATTATTAGTTCTCTTCACTTGTAACTAATCTGCAATTTTTTTTTTGTCTCATTTTATTTTTTTATTTTTTAAAAACTGTGCGTTGAACCTGGACTGGCATCTCGTTTCATACATGATATTTTACATGTTTCAATGCCATTCTCCCAAATCTTCCCACCCTCTCCCTCTCCCACAGAGTCCATAAGACTGTTCTATACGTCAGTGTCTCTTTTGCTGTCTCGTATACAGGGTTATCGTTACCATCTTTCTAAATTCCATATATATGCGTTAGTATACTGTATTGGTGTTTTTCCTTCTGGCTTACTTCACTCTGTATAATAGGCTCCAGTTTCATCCACCTCATTAGAACTGATTCAAATGTATTCTTTTTAATGGCTGAGTAATACTCCATTGTGTATATGTACCTTAGCTTTCTTATCCATTCATCTGCTGATGGACATCTAGGTTGCTTCCATGTCTTGGCTATTATAAACAGTGTTGCGATGAACATTGGGGTACACATGTCTCTTTCCCTTCTGGTTTCCTCAGTGTGTATGCCCAGCAGTGGGATTGCTGGATCATAAGGTAGTTCTATTTCCAGTTTTTTAAGGAATCTCCACACTGTTCTCCATAGTGGCTGTACTAGTTTGCATTCCCACCAACAGTGTAAGAGGGTTCCCTTTTCTCCACACCCTCTCCAGCGTTTATTATTTGTAGACTTTTGGATTGCAGCCATTCTGACTGGTGTGAAATGGTACCTCATAGTGGTTTTGATTTGCATTTCTCTGATAATGAGTGATGTTGAGCATCTTTTCATGTGTTTGTTAGCCATCTGTATGTCTTCTTTGGAGAAATGTCTTAATTCTTTTTTTTTTACTTCAGTATTTTTTCCCTTCATTTTTAGAAGTTCTGCTTCTCCCCCATGAAGTCTTCCTTGTCATTGTTTGGTATTCTCTTTTGCTTGTTCATTTCTTTCATATACAGATATTTTATATTCTGCCATGTGTTGTTTCTGTTGATTTATATTAATGATTTATTTCCTTTTGTCATGCTTATTTTTGATTGAGAATTTGTATTTGATTCATTTTATTTTTTTTATTATTTTTTTTTTTTTTTGATTCATTTTAATCTGTGGAAATCTGGGGGCCCAAATTAAGGACACTTTCCTTCAAGGATTATTTGTCTTTTGCTTCAGCCAGAAGGCAGTAAGACTTGAGACCATGCTGACTCCCTTCAAGGGGTCTTTGCTTAATAAAGGAACTGCAGATAGAGCTCTCATGCTGATACAGACAATGTGACATTTTTTTTTTAATTGCAGTGTTTGTTGCTTAAAACTTTGTGTTCAGCTCAAGATTTGTACTGTGCCTATGTATGTTTGGGGTTGGGGATTTTCCTCTGGATATTTCTCTTATTTCCTTCACTCTCAGCAATGCAATAAAAATTATTTTTAATGTAAGAAATAGTTTTTTGTTAGTAATAGGGGTCCCTTCACAGTATCTAGTTGAATATACTACTGGAAGTAGGTATTCTCAAATCTGCATTTCTTAACTGTGTGATTTTGTTTATGGTAAGAAGGTTATGAATTTGAAAGTAACTTCATTCTGAAAGATAGGTCTTTGTATTTCTAGACAAGTTCTTCCTCCTCCAGTTGCTTGCCAAAGTAGGGATGAACAGGGAGTGTCATGTCCCCCAGGACCAGACTTCTTCCTATCAGTTAAAACTAATAGGGGAGTTCTGTGGGTTTCTTGGGCTTCCCTTCTAGCTCAGTTGGTAAAGAATCCACCTGCTATGCAAGAGACCCCTGTTCTATTCCTGGGTCAGGAAGATCCTCTGGAGAAGGGATAGGCTATTCACTCCAGTATTCTTGGTCTTCCCTGGTTCAGATGATAAAGAATCCACCTGCAATGTGGGAGACCTGGGTTTGATCCCTGGGTTGGGAAGATCCCCTCAAGGAGAGCATGGCAACTTACTCCAGTATTCTTGCCTGGAGAATCCCCATGGATAGAATAGCCTGGCAGTCTATAGTCCATGGGATCACAAGAAGTCAGACACGACTGAGCTACTAAGGACGGACACACGTGGATTTCTTAGTCATTCTTTTCTTCTTCCTATGGCATTGCCTAATTCAAAAGGAGACACAATACTTTCTCTTGTGTTCCCACTTGCCACTTACTCCTACACAGCTTTAGGATAAGGAATAGGGACAGAATGAACAGATCACTGGGGAGTGAGTGGAAGCTCACTGGCTTCCTTAGCAACACTTTATGAAAATAGAATATTTAACCTCGTTCTTATTTTATCACAGAAGCCCTATATTTCATTTCCTAATTTATACATTTGTAAATCTTTATGTAGTTTTTGTTTACTTGTTGTTTTTAAGAGAAAAGACATTTAAAGTTTCATTTGTTTGTCCTGTACTGATAAAAAATTTGAATGAGATTCTTACATGTTGAATTTTTTTAGACAAAACATTTTTTCCCAAAGATGATTGTAATCTTCTCAATATATATATTTTTCAGCCCTCTGTATCTTTTTATCCTCTGCAGAGCCTAGCTCAGAATTTTGTATGTGGTTCATATTTAATGTTTGTTATAAAAATTATATCTCACTCCCTCCAATTTGAAGTGAATTCATTTTGCAAAGAATGATATAATTAAATGTATATGATATTAACGACAACAAAAAAAGACTTATGTTTGAAGTAGTATATTAAACTTTTGGGTGATTCTGTGGTAATCAAGGCAACTCTGAGTTCTTACATATTATATATATGAATCTGTGTGGTTATAAATTTAAAAAATGCATTTACTTGGCCTAGGGATATTAACTTTTAATCTTATATTTGATTCCTTGCATAATGCTTTATAATTTCATATAAATACTGTTCTGTACTAACACTATCACCATCTATACATCATAGTCAGCACTTTTTATCACTAGGTTATCAGAATTAGGTGTCACCTGTTCTGTGATTTCTAACCACCATTCTGTATTCTGTTTTAATATAACCCTCTTAAGCATTTCTCACAGCCAGTTACAGTGTATTCTCATCAAGGCTACTGTTATAAATGACATACATGCATATTTATGTGAACGATTCAAAGACTTTTGTAAGTCATATCTTTGCATTTTGAATGTATCCTGCATAAACATATAACATTTTAACTACTAGAGATAACTTCCATGAATAAACGCCCTTTGAGGTTTTTATCAATTTAAATCTGTAGTTTTTTTTTTTCCACCAAAGAAAATGAAGCTTATTTATTATACTACCTACTACCCATTAATGTGTCAAGATACATAAATTGGACCATACTAGAAGAAAAGTCATTGAAACCTATATATTTTTCCAGTCTAGCAAGCCATAGAATTTCCCCTATTGTATTAGTTGGTTGATAATTTTTTTTTTTGGAACATTGGGCAGGATATGTATGCAGTATACAGGTTTTTAAACTCTCACACGCTTTATCTTCCAGACAGAAGTCCTTTTTAAGCCCTAATCAAGTAATTTATTTCTGCTATCTGTGTGGTTGGTAGCATAGTAGCCTTTAGAACTACTTTCTAGCTCTGAATAGGTTTCATATACTGTGTCATGTTTTTATAATGTATGAAATAAAGCAGTATCTATGGGACCTAAAAAACTACATTTAAAATTTTTTTTTATAAATAAACCTAGACTGCCTAGAAATTGTTACTTGTTTTTTGTGAAGAGAGAGTATTTAACTGATAGTTTACCGGATAATTCAGCCTTTGGTTCTTCAGGTTTCAGCCTAGATTTTATTTTTTATTTCTTTTTCTGCTTTAATGTAGTGAGATTGTTAAAACATAAAGAATGAGTCCATTTTACATTTAACATGTAATGTAAATTGTGTGTGTGTGTGTGTGTGTGTGAAATCACCACTTGGTATCGCGTACTTACCTTCAAATGGCATTTTCCTGAATATTGTATGTGGAAAATTGAATAGATGTGCCATCTACCTCAGGAAATTTTCAGCACACCTTGATTAACTTATAGCTTTTTTTAAATAAAAAGAGAATGACAGAACACCAAAGGTCCAAAACATAAGTAACTTGCTCAAGATTATAGGAATAGCACAGAATGACAGGAAAGGAAATCTCCCATTTGATACATTCATTCAGTAATGGCAGAAAGAATGATGCCCCAAATAAGCCACATAGATACTACCATGATTTTGTTATAAACATGGAATTTGTTTTTTAATATACAATGTAAGACATTTTATATTGCTTTGTCTTTTTCTTCTGCTTTAAGAAAATATCTTCTTTAGTCTAAAGTCAAAGATCAAAATATATGCTTTACTGAATATTGTATTGTTCCATTTGGAGAACTCCTAGTACAAAACTTCTTTCAGACCAAAGTAACCTGCTTATTTTATTCTGTAATAACCAATTTTTTTTTTATTCAGAGAATTTTCAGAAATCTAAGAGATGTTTGCTAAACTGGGTAAACATATTTGAAAACTAAGAGAAGACTTAAAATTGACCAAAGATTATACTGATGGAAAATTTTATGAGTTTATGACTTAAACTGCATGTTGTCAGAAAGAGCAACGTTTCAGGTGCTTTTTAGTGTCTGCTTCCAATGTTCTTTCCCCTTCACCGAAGTGTGGACTAGGTTATGGATCTAGGTTCTTTAACAGTATATTTCTTCCTCCTCAACAGCATTCTCCTTAATCCATCTTCTTGTAAAATTCTCCCTACTATTCTGCTAGTTATGGAACAGAAAAAATTAAAGTTGGAAGAATGCTTTTAAATTGTTTTGACTGGTTGTCTAATTTTACAAATGAGGAAAGTTAACATAAAAAGAGGGTGAGGCTAGAATCCACATGTCCTGATATTCATTCTTCACAATTATCTTCTTATGTAGTGTGTCTTCAAACAACATTTTCTGGAAAAAAAAAAAGAGAAAGTTAATACAAATATTGTTATTTCGGGGGATTTTTAAGTATTCATTGTTTAACAAGTAGTAATTTGCTATTTCTCCTCTCACTGTCAGTGCATAATCACTACCCCTTCAAAAAAAGGCAGAAGAGAAGAAGGGCTATTCTTACATTGTTCTAGAAACATGTTCTAATTCTATGACCAATAGATAATACCAGTTTAGATGAATAAAACAATTATTTCAACTTCCCAAATTTACCTAATTGATAAAGGAAAAACAGACCATGAACAAATCGATCTCCCTCACACCCCTATAACTTGTATGCATGCATTTGATAATACTAATGCTGTGAAAGTGCTGCACTCAATATGCCAGCAAATTTGGAAAACTCAGCAGTGGCCACAGGACTGGAAAAGGTCAGTTTTCACTCCAATCCCAAAGAAAGGCAATGCCAAAGAATGCTCAAACTGCCACACAATGGCACTTATCTCACACGCAAGTAAAGTACTGCTCAAAATTCTCCAAGCCAGGCTTCAGCAATACGTGAACTGTGAACTTCCAAATGTTCAAGCTGGTTTTAGAAAAGGCAGAAGAACCAGAGATCAAATTGCCAACATCCGCCGGATCATGGAAAAAGCAAGAGAGTTCTAGAAAAACATCTATTTCTGCTTTATTGACTATGCCAAAGCCTTTGACTGTGTGGATCACAATAAACTGGAAATTTCTGAAAGAGATGGGAATACCAGACCACCTGACCTGCCTCTTGAAAAACCTATATGCAAGTCAGGAAGCAACAGTTAGAACTGGACATGGAACAACAGACTGGTTCCAAATAGGAAAAGGAGTACGTCAAGGCTGTATATTGTCACCCTGCTTATTTAACTTATATGCAGAGTATATCATGAGAAACGCTAGGCTGGAAGAAGCACAAGCTGGAATCACGATTGCCGGGAGAAATATCAATAACCTCAGATATGCAGATGACACCACCCTTATGGCAGAAAGTGAAGAGGAACTCAAAAGCCTCTTGATCAAAGTGGAAGAGGAGAGTGAAAAAGTTGGCTTAAAGCTCAACATTCAGAAAACGAAGATGATGGCATCCGATCCCATCACTTCATGGGAAATAGATGGGGAAGCAGTGGAAACAGCGTCAGACCTTATTCTTTTGGGCTCCAAGATCACTGCAGATGGTGACAGCAGCCATGAAATTAAGACGCTTACTCCTTGGAAGGAAAGTTATGACCAACCTAGATGGCATGTTCAAAAGCAGAGACATTACTTTTCCAACAAAGGTTCATCTGGTTAAGGCTATGGTTTTTCCTGTGGTCATGTATGGATGTGAGAGTTGGACTGTGAAGAAGACTGAGCGCCAAAGAATTGATGCCTTTGAACTGTGGTGTTGGAGAAAACTCTTGAAAGTCCCTTGGACTGCAAGACATCCAACCAGTCCATTCTGAAGGAGATCAGCCCTGGCATTTCTTTGGAAGGAATGATGCTAAAGCTGAAACTCCAGTACTTTGGCCACCTCATGCGAAGAGTTGACTCATTGGAAAAGACTGATGCTGGGAGGGATTGGGGGCAGTAGGAGAAGGGAACGACAGAGGATGAGATGGCTGGATGGCATCGCTGACTCGATGGACGTGAGTCTGAGTGAACTCCGGGAGTTGGTGATGGACAGGGAGGCCTGGTGTGCTACGATTCATGGGGTCGCAGAAAGTCAGACACGACTGAGCGACTGAACTGACTGAGCGACTGAACTGAACTGAACTGAAATGACTGAATGCAGATAAGCCTGGTAGCTGTTCACGTCCTTTAATGGACTGGAACCTGGTTGTCCGGAGTTGACGATAAGAAAGTAAAAGAGAGAGAGAAAGAGACTGATATTCTTTGGTTTACACAGGAAACCAATAAAGCTCTTGACACGGAGCTTGCACTGCTTCACATAGGCACCAGGCGCCCTCTCAAGGGGGTGAAGGCACAGTGTGCTTTCTCGAGAAGTCTTAGAAGCCCAGGTAAGAAAGTGAGCTCAGCGGGCTTCTGCCCTTCAAAGAATTAACCTGAGAGAGAGAGAGAAATAAAGACACGGGGACTCAAGGTCTCGTGGAGCAAAGGTGTTTTATTCAACATAATGTGGGTATATATATTGTCTTACAAGATAGCTATTTTCAGCAAAGATAAAAATCAAAAGTCCAGACTTACAAATTATCATAAGGCAATCTATATCAAAAAGAGAGGGTTGTAAATAATCACTTTTACCATATGGTTCATAAAAAGGAAGAGGATCATAAATAGTTACTTATCACCATATGGAAAAACTAAGGAAGCAAATGCATGCATTCCTCAGCCCCAGGAGCTGTTTGCCAACTCCTCTTAATTCCTGAATATTCAGGAGTTAATAAGGGACAGAGGATTCCTGACAGATCCAAAAGAGCACACAGGAAGCCTCCTGTTAAATGCTTCCTGACAGGTAGCCATTGTGTTTTACACATTTTTGGGACTAGTTAGCATTGATCTGTTTTATGCTCTAAATCCTCTTGATGTCCTCCCACAGTGTCACAAGTAGAACTTCATGATTCAACTAGGTACAAAATCTGGCCCTGTGTCTAACTGTATATTTGACAAGTGCAGTGTGTGTATGTGTGTGTTAGTGTAAAGCTTGATTATTGAATCAAGCCTTCAGTATTTGAAATTAAATGTTCAAAAATGGCCAGAGTGAATTAAATTGAAATGGATTAATTAATTGAACATTGAGTATATAGATCCTATGGTTAAGTAAGAAATATTTTCATAATGGATCACTACACATTTTTCGTTTTGCAACACTGCAGCTGAATAGAACTGCATTGAAATATGATAAGGTTCTTAACCTAAGGTGCACTTAACTTTGGAATTTATACATAGCAGATTATATGTATATCTTTATAAAATATAAAATATGCATAATTTCATTGAATTTTCATAGGCATCCATGACCTTAATAACAAGGATTGAGAACCATTGTTTGGAGTTTTGTAGGAAAAAAATAGCTTTTTTTTTTTTTTTTTTTAATCAGATAATCATTCGTTAAGAGCTTATAAAAAGAAGAGGCTCTAAATAGTAAATGGCCAAGGTGCTTCTTGGCTCTAAAGACCAGAGAGATATAGGAAAATTTGGAAAATACTGCTATTGGAACTGTTATTTACAGGTACCTCTTTGGGTAGGTGAAAGCAGATATCTGTGTTCTAGTGGTGTTAAGGAGAGGTAAGTTTAGTGCACTGAACCAGAGTGTGCATTTTAGAGCCAGACCAAGGGGCCAAATCCTGGTTTCACCATTTACTAGCTGTGTATAATTGGGAAAGTTCTTTAACCTCTCTGTGCTTCCATTTCTTCATTTTTTTCAATGGGGATAATAATGATAGTATCTACTTCATAAGTTCTGAGGTTTAAAATGAATTAGTATGTAGAAAGTGCTTAAACTAGTCTTAGTAAATACTATGGAAGTATTAGGTGTTATTACTCTTACTATGATTGTGATAATTATCACTGCTGTTGCTATTGAGGCTGTTTTAGAATGCCACGAGGGCAAATATGAAACCAAGTTAGGCACTGAGCCAGATTTGTGTTGTAATCCAGTGGGTCAGCAAACTTTTTCTGTAAAGGGTTAGATAGTAAATAGTTTAGCCTTTGCAAGCCATATGGTTTTGGTTGAAACTGTTTGCAGTCTTAGATAATATGTAAAAGAATGGACATGGCTGTGTTTCAAAAAAAGTTTATTTACAGAAGTAGGTGGCAGGTTTTCTGACCCTAGTGTAATCAACTGGCTAGACTTGTGCCTACAAAACCATAATAATAATTTTTTAAAACTCTGATGTTAGGAAGTTATACAGAATTGCCCCAGTGCAATGCCTGGTATGTATTAGTCATTCATTAAGTATTTGATGGATAAGTTGAGTGAATAGTTAGTATATATGAATTGCTGCAAAGATTGCGTGTTAAAGGACTCATAGAGCTGAGTTTCTCAAGCTTTCACTTAATGTCAGATTTTAAAAGATTACTGTGTCTCATACCTAGAGTTTCTGACTTGCAGATCTGAAATGGGGCCTGGAAATTTGCATTCTAACATATATCCAGATGTTGATGCTGCTTGTTTAGGGAACACTGCTGAAGAGGAGGCAACTAGGTGAATTGCTGTCTGTACCTAATTCTAATCAACAAGAAAGATTTAGTTAAAGTGACAGGAAGTTGTGATGAAGCATCTGTGTCATTTGTTGTTAGCTTGATTATTTTAATTTCTTCCCATTTAATTCAACAGCTAGTTTTAAGCATCTGTTCTCTGCTTAGTAATCTCCTTGGTGTAGTGGATATATACGAAAAAGAATATGACATAGACTTTGATGGCAGTGTCAGTAGTGTTTACTGTAGTTGAGGAAAGAAAAGAAAATGCACACTCATGGACCAGTTAAAGAATAAGAAAATATATTTCATAAGGTTCCAGAATGTGCAATCTAAGAATGAATGTCATCAGTACCCAGAAATTATTTGAAGGAGCCTAAATAGATATGATGTGAAATTAATTTAATCAAGGCACACAGATGACACTTAGGAAGTTACAGAAATCTCAGACTGCTCTGTTAACCCATCTAGAAAGATCAAGAAAATTTGGCTTCAATCTGTGCCAAGAACCATTAGTGGTCTGACCCTACCCTGTCATTGAACATGGTCCATTTCTGTGAGATATGTAATTATTCCAGAGGCTGTTGGTTTAGGCCAGAGTTTCTTAATCAAAGGACTGTTGACTTTTTTGACAGGATAATTTTTGCTGTGATGTAAGAGCTGACCTGTGCATTTTAGGATATATAGCAGCATCTCTGGCTTCTATGCACTGGATGCCACCACCTTCAACTACCTACTTGTGACAGATGAAAATATCTCCAGACGTTGCCAAATGTCCCTGAGGGCAAAATAATGCCTATTTGAGAAGTACTGATTTAGTCCAACTCAGTATATAATTTGGAGTAGTCTACTCTAGCTAAATGTTGATAAGCAGGGAGAATAAATCTTACTTCTCAATTTTTGATTCTATGATCTGGAACTATGTAAAAATTCTTTAAAGAACAGAGCAGTTCAAAATCTCTTGGCACTTGGATCAGTGGAGTAATTCATGTAGGTCATTTAGCAAAGTACCTGTCAGGAGATGTTAGATATCCACTGAAAAACAAATTCTTGGGTAACATATAACATTTTTAGTAGTTAGGGAAAAAAAGAAAATACTGAAAAAAAAAAAAAGAAAGAAAACACACACACACACTCACTTTTATAAAGAAATGGAAGTCCTGTTTCCTACCTTGAATTCTACCATTGTTAAGTTAGTTGCATATCTTCCCAGATGTCTATGTATGAACATGTATGTATATGTATACTTAAAATGTAAGGGTCTGAATAGTTCTCTGGTATATGGACCTAAGTGCCATAATTTATTTAATCATTTTCCTGTTGTTGGTGTCATCATACTTCATGAAATTATGTCTTTATTATTTAAGAAATGTAATTTTATGTACAAAATTTTTGGAAAACAGAAACAGAAGTATTACTATTTATTATTACAATTAACTAAATCCCATCATCTGTTAACAATAATCACATTGTATTTTCTTTCCCCTTTTTTCAATCTACACATTTAAAGAATACCAGTAATAACAATCCTGTTATTATTATTTTTTTTAATTTGGCTATCTTGAATTGTAACATAAGACAACTTATAGCCATCATCTTAAAAATACATAGCTTAGCTTAAATAGACAGCAGTGGAAGGCTGGGTATAATAATAGGAGTTCTTCAAATTCATGGGTCCTTAACCTGGCACCAAGTGCCTGGAATAAATCACCTAGGTTTCAGGAATTTTTGGGTAAACAACCTGAAATTGCATGCCAAATTTTGTGTGTGTAATGTGCATAGCTGCATTTTTAGGAGGTTCCTAGTTTCTGTCAGTGTCTCAAGGAGTGTATCACCACTTAAAAATGTTAGGAACCACTGAAATGTACAATTTCAATTGAGAGCTGTCCTTATTAGAATAGCATTGTGGAGTAAATTAACTAGACAAGAAAGCTTGTCTCTATGAAGTTTGAGAACTATTGTTTGAACAGAATTTTTATAAACTGTAAAATATTAGAGGGTAAAAAAAACAGTGACATACCTAATTTTCTGAATCTTTTGTATGTGGTTTTCAAAACAGTTTTCCCTCTAGTTAATAGTTGATATTGGCATGGAGATGATACATAATGTAGAGTGTAAGCATGATGATGTCTGTATGATCACCTGTTTGTTTTTCCCTTGAGGAGAGAATGTTGTGTGCGATAAACTGCAAGGTGGTGATATAATCCATCATTTTGAAACCTGTTCTCTGGTGATGGATGGATAGATTGGTAAAATAACTCAATACTCTTCATTTTTTTCCAGGTTATTCACAGATCAGTGAGCACTGTTGTTAATAAAACAGTGGAATGCTTTTGTGTCCTTGCCTGCATTATTCCTCAGGTTGTGACAGAAAAACTCTCTTAATTTGAGATTAACCTCTTACTAAAACTTATATTACATTTAAGCGTGTGATGCTAGAGGATTTATGGTCACTCTCATGAATATATTAGTATTATATTGGCTACCTAAATTATACAGTTGGAGTTTCTACTTTATATAATAGCACCCTTCCATGCTAACTATGGGCTTCCCTTGTGGCTCAGAGGGTAAAGCGTCTACCTGCAATGTAGGAGACCCAGGTTCAATCCTCAGATCAGAAAGATCCCCTGGAGAAGGAAATGGCAACCCACTCCAGTACTCTTGCCTGGAAAGTTCCATGGACAGAGGAGCCTGGTAAGCTATAGTCCATCGAATCGCAAAGAGTCGCACACAACTGAGCACCTTCACTTCTTCCATGCTAACTAATTCAGATACTAGATTATCATCATAGGTAGGTACAGAAACTTACCCAATCATTTTCTCCTCAAGTAACTATTCCAGATCTATGTGTACTATTCCAAGTCTTAAAATAATTCTAATAACTTGTATTAGAGTGAAAGGTGACTATGTATAGGGCAAGAGTGATATTCAAGTTAATTCCAGTGATATTTGAAATAAGTCCATGTTTAGAGCTGAAATTTTAGTTTGATTACATTGAAAGGTAACACTGTGTGATTGTATTAATTGACTTTAAGGAGCATTCAAAAAGATTCTTAACCCATCTCTTTGGAACCAATATATTAACATTGGTGAAAAAGTAATTGCAAGTTCTGACTGTGAATTTTAAGCCATTTATAACTAGGCTCAAACACATCTTTATTCATCAAAATAGGAACCATTACAATCAATACATTGTTGCAAATGAGAAATAAGTTTGTTTATTCCTGTAATGTAAAAATATATGCTTCAGGATTCCACGAACTCTTGGAAAGCATTTTCTGCCTCCTGCTGGTTATGGAACCGTTTCCCCCAAAAAAAGTAGTCGAGATGCTTGAGAAAATAGTAGTCTGTTGGTGAGAGGTCAGGTGAATATGGCAGATGAGGCACAACTTTGTAGCCCAATTTATTCAACTTGTGAAGCATAGGGTGATGTCATGAAGAATTGGGCCCTTTCTGTTTACCAATGCCTGCTGCAGGTGTTGCAGTTTTTGGTGCATCTCATTGATTTGCTGAGCATACTTCTCAGATGTAATGGTTTTTGCTGGGATTCAGAAAGTTGTAGCAGATCAGACTGGCAGCGGACCACCAAACAGTGACCGTGACCTTTTTTTGATGGAAGTTTGGCTGTGAGAAGTACTTTGGAGTTTCACCTCTGTGCAGCCACTTAGCTGATCATCGCTGGTCGTTGTAGAAAACCCACTTTTCATTGCACGGCACAATCCAATGAAGAAATGGTTTGCTGATGCATTGAATAAGAGAAGACGAAACTTGAAAGCAATTTTTTTTTTTTTTTCCAGTCAGCTCATGAGGCACTGGCTTATTGAGGTTTTTTACCTTTCCAATTTGCTTTAAATGCTAAATGACCATAGAATGGTACATGTTGATTTCTTCAGCAACTCCTCATATGAGGATGACCAATGAAGGCTCTGAGTTGGTCATTGTCAATTTCCAATGGCTGGCCACTGTGCTCCTCATCTTCAAGGTTCTCATCTCCTTTGCAAAACTTCTTGAACCACCACTGCCCTGTATGCTCATTAGCAGTTCCTGGGCCATATGTGTTATTGATGTTGTGAATTGTCTCTGCTGCTTTACTACCCATTTTGAACTTGAATAAGAAAAGAGGGAGGCGACATATGTACAGCTACTGCTGATTCATGTTGATGTTCTATAGAAAACAGCAAAATTCTGTAGAGCAATTATCCTTCAATTAAAAAATAAATACATTTTAAAAAATCCCTCGAATTTGCCTTTTTCTAACATCATTTCCATATTCTAAAATACATATAAAATAAACAGCAAGTAATAAGTCATTGGGCTTCACTGACAGCTCACTTGGTAAACAAAACAAACAAAAAAAACCCATAAAGCAGGAAATATGCCCTAAAATGATGCATAACATAAGCACATTTATTTAAGAATGTATTCCAGTATCAAACAGTAAAATTCAACAAAGCAAAACCACAGTTACTTTTGCACCAACCTTATATTATTATGCAACTGCAATAGATACAATATGTGAAATGTGTTTTATTTTCAAGCCAGTTCAAAGAGCAAACCAGATTATAAAGATCTAAGGCTTTATTTCAAGAAAATTAGAGATACCAAGGGAACATTTCATGCAAAGATGGACTTGATAAAGGACAGAAATGGTATAGACCTAACAGAAGCAGAAGATATTAAGAAGAGGTGGCAGAAATACACAGAAGAACTGTACAAAAAAAGATCTTCATGAGCCAGCTAATCATGATGGTGTGATCACTCACCTAGAGCCAGACATCCTGGAATAAGTCAAGTGGGCCTTAGAAATCATCACTAAAAACAAAGCTAGTGGAGGTGATGGAATTCCAGTTGAGCTATTTCAAATCCTGAAAGATGATGCTGTTAAAGTGGTGCACTCAATATGCCAGCAAATTTCGAAAACTCAGCAGTGGCCACAGGACCAGAAAAGGTCAGTTTTCATTCCAATCCCAAAGAAACACAATGCCAAAGAATGCTCAAACTGCCACACAATTGCACTCATCTCACACGCTAGTAAAGTAATGCTTAAAATTCTCCAAGCCAGGCTTCAGCAGTATGTGAACCGTGAACTTCCAGATGTTCAAGCTGGTTTAGGAAAGGCAGAGGAACCAGAGATCAAATTGCCAACATCTGCTGGATCATGGAAAAAGCAAGAGAGTTCCAGAAAAACATCTATTTCTGCTTTATTGACTATGCCAAAGCCTTTTACTGTGTGGATCGCAATAAACTGTGGAGCATTCTGAAAGAGATGGGAATACCAGACCACCTGACCTGCCTCTTGGGAAACCTATATGCAGATCGGGAAGCAACAGTTAGAACTGGACATGGAACAACAGACTGGCTCCAAATAGCACAAGGAGTATGTCAAGGCTGTATGTAGTCACCCTGTTCATTTAACTAATATACAGAGTACACCATGAGAAACGCTGCACTGGAAGAAGCACAAGCTGGAATCAAGATTGCCAGGAGAAATATCAATAACCTCAGATATGCAGATGACACCACCTTTTGGGCAGAAAGTGAAGAGGAACTAAAAAGCCTCTTGATTAAAATGCAAGAGGAGAGTGAAAAAGTTGGCTTAAAGCTCAACATTCAGAAAACTAAGATCATGGCATCTGGTCCCATCACTTCATGGGAAATAGATGGGGAAACAGTGGAAACAGTGTCAGACTTTATTTTTGGTGTCTCCAAAATCACTGCAGATGGTGATTGCAGCCATGAAATTAAAAGACACTTACTCCTTGGAGGGAAAGTTATGACCAACCTAGAGAGCATATTGAAAAGCAGGGATATTATTTTGCCAACAAAGGTCCATCTAGTCAAGGCTATGGTTTTTCCAGTAGTCATGTAAGGATGTGAGAGTTGGACTGTGAAGAAAGCTGAGCACCAAAGAATTGATGCTTTTGAACTGTGGTGTTGGAGAAGACCCTTGAGAGTCCCTTAGGCTGCAAGGAGATCCAACCAGTCCATTCTGAAGGAGATCAGTCCTGAGTGTTCTTTGGAAGGACTGATGCTAAAGCTGAAACTCCAGTACTTTGGCCACCTCATGTGAAGAGTTGACTCATTGGAAAAGACTCTGATGCTGGGAGGGATTGGGGGCAGTAGGAGAAGGGAACGACAGAGGATTAGATGGCTGGATGGCATCATTGACTCGATGGAAGTGAATTTGAGTGAACTCTGGGAGTTGGTGATGGACAGGGGGGCCTGACGTGCTCCAGTTCATGGGGTCACGAAGAGTCAAACACAACTGAGCTACTGAACTGAACTGAAGGCTTCATTTGCCAGCTACATTAGATAGCTTGGTTTCCATGCATTCTCTTCTGTTGTTTAATTTGGTTTTGTTCCAGATTGATCTAATTAAGGTGTTTGTATACAGTTGTAACAATGCTGTTCGTTTCCAAATACTCATCAGTTTATATTCAACTTTGGTAATGAGTGCTCAAAAGCTAAGTGCTCAAAAACTGTTATTGTTTGCACAAACTTGAACCTGTCATTTAAATTCTCAGAACCTCAGTTGTTTTACCTGCGTTATAGCTAATTAAATCTAATCCTATCTCCTGACCAGAGCTATTGTGAGACTTAAATGTGATCATGTTAGCAAAAGTACATTGAAAATTGTCTATCACCAATGTAGTGTATTATAACAAAAATAACTGTGAATGACTTCACAGTTTTGGTATTTAGAATGAATATAGAATGTTTTTGCAATTACTGAAATATTAATTTATATATTATACAGCATTCAGTTTATACAAACAAATCTGGTATTTGGAATTTAATTGTGTAATTAAATTACCTAATAATTGTGTCTGTTGATAGCTAGATTTGTGGTATAAAATTGAGTCATCTTTATGTGTCCTGTAGTTACTAGCACATAAATAGGTACTCCATAATTTTTTCTTTTTTGCTATTGAATTTGGTATGTTTTTCTCATACATGGTTTACTGATTAGAACTTTCACTGGCACATAATAGGTGCTTAATAGATTAAATATTTTGAAAATTTAATTAGAAACTACCATGGAGAGAAATTAAATACTGCAGTATAGAAACTGTTCTTTCATGTACTAGAGAAATAATTTGTAAAAGAGATCTCTCTTGGGGCTGAAATAATTTAGTTTTTAACCATTCCTCCTCATTTCTCTACTTGTTCATGCCTCATCTTCTCCCCTCTCCCCAAATTAAGCAATAGGTTCTTCCTTGCTTGATATTTTGGCATAGAATGAAAGTTTTGCCAAAAAACACCCCACTTCCATATGGCAAAACCTCATCAATTTAAATCTCAACCACTTTAGTATTCACAACAATTTGAATGTTTTTACTTTATACGCTGTATGTAAACAGAATTTGCTAAACAAATGAGTAGCATAAACAGGAAGATATACTTAGCCTACTTAGGAAACCAAACTAGTTTCAACTAATTTTTTAATCTCTCCTACAATTTTTAATTCATATACTTTGAATATCAGAAACCCGTGGTTTATTTTTAGACTGGTACCCTTACATTTTTTCATTCAATGCACATGTATTTGTAAACAGTCATATTTTTGAAAATTTTGGTTTCCCAACTGGAGTTTTCAGAAGAAAAATGGAATCTGTATGTAGCTGTTTTTCTTAAGTAAATCTCTTTTGGCTATATTAGACTTTGAAAATACTCAGTTTTGAATGTACAATCTAATTGTGATCCTGTATGCGTATGCATGGTCCTATATGCGTGCTGCAGTCCATGAGGTCAAAAAGAGTTGGACACAACTGAGTGACTGAACTGAACTGAACCATATGCATAGACCCATATTCTTCAGGTGCATTTACAAATAGAAGGATTTAACTCTAAAATAAACCCTTTTAAATAATTCATATTTATTGAATGAGCAATTGACTTTGATCCTGATCTTATGTTTTAACATATCATATTCCTAGAGGTGGCGTAATATAGTAGTTAAGAGTAGAGACCCTGATGTCAGACATTCTAAGTTTGAATCCTGGCTCTGCCACTTACCTCCTGGTTAACTCCTCTGTGTTTTTAGTTTCCTTCTGGTGTAAAAATGAAGTAACAATATAGGACTGTTACAAGGATTAAGGAAATCAATATTTGCAAAGCTCTTTAAACAGTGCTGTGCTGTGCTAGTTGCTCAGTTGTGTCCAACTCTTTGCAACCTTATGGACTGCAGCCCACCAGGTTCCTCTGTCCATGGCATTCTCCAGACAAGAATGCTGGAGTGGGTTGCCATTTCCTTCTCCAGGTGATCTTTCCGACCCAGGGTTCGAACCCATGTCTCTAACATCTCCTGCATTGTAAGCAGAATTTTTACCCTCTGAGCAGTCTGGGACACCTTATAACAGTACCTGGCACATAATGAGCACTACATGAGCCTTTGTTATATAAAATAAAATAATTTCCAAGCTTTGTTAAGTTGTGCATATGTAATTTCAGGTTCTTAGGTATGGTGGAGGGGTTCCAAATGCTTAATGAATTGAGAGCCAAATTTCTGACTGAAGTGTTCCACCTTCCATGATGTCTTCAAAATCAGCACTTACCTGTCATCCTGTTAGGGTAGAGGTGGGTGAACCAAGATCAGAACCCCTGCTATCTGAAATCTAGCGCGGCACTTCCCCCCATGCCTGGAAAGCACAAAAGCATAGCAAAAGGTACTTGTCATTTTTTTTTTTGTGAGGTTAGACCTGACTTTTTCCTGCCTTGTGGTGGTGCATGTTATGATGTACTTCTTTCACAAACAAATCAATTGCAAACAAATGTTAGTTTTCTTCATATTTCTAAAGTAGAAGTAAAAAAACACTATTGAACGTCTGTTTAGTACATGAATGTTTTAATACTTAAAATGGACTCTTTTAAGAATAGCAGACTAAGACAGTGTCTGTATAGTACAGATAAATCAAGTGTAAAGCAGAACCATTTGGTCATCTACTTTCAAATTTCAACTTAAATATTCTGGCCATAATGAGATTGTATTACTTATCTCCAATAGTTTTTGCTTTATGATAATTAGATATCAAATATTGTCAAACTTACATGAGAAAAGAAATACTGCTTTATTCCTGAATACTTCCTGGAGTAGAAAAGAATTTTCCTTAGAACGTAAACTTTGGAGCTAATATTTTCAAGGCCCAGTAAACATTACTGATACTCTTGATGTTCAGTCAGTTGAACAGAATGAATGTTTTTGCTATTAACCATTCTTTATGGAGATGATCTTAGTCACTGCGGCTGCTAAGTCACTTCAGTCGTGTCCAACTCTGTGCATCCCCATAGACGGCAGCCCACCAGGCTCCCCCATCCCTGGGATTCTCCAGGCAAGAACACTGGAGTGGGTTGCTATTTCCTTCTCCAGTGCACGAAAGTAAAAAGTGAAAGTGAAGCCGCTCAGTCATATCCGACTCTTAGCGACCCCATGGATTGTAGCCTACCAGGCTTCTCCATCCATGGGATTTTCCAGGCAAGAGTACTGGAGTGGGGTGCCATTGCCTTCTCCCGATCTTAGTCACAGAAATATACTAATACAAATACTAATTAGTCGAAATACTAATATTTCTTAGTCACAGAAATATACTAACAAATAAATAATAAAATATACTAATAAAATTGACCTGATCATTGCATTTAGAAATATTTTTAAAAATACCCTCATATATGATACATAATTAGATTAAAGAAATGAATTTGTCAGCCTTGCAGATTAAACTTGAGCTTGTGTGCATTTTGTTCCCCCTGGAAGATATCAGACCATGGGTAAAACCTCCCCATAAGTAGGAATGTTTTCTTTAGAAATACCAAGTTAAGTTTGTAAATCTATGTGAGTTTAATTCCTTAATGTCAGTTTGGAACTTGTAGTTAATATGTTGAAATGGTATAAAGAAAACACCTAATGTCTATGGGAAATACAAGCTAGATAGCAAAAGGAAGGATGCCAAAGACAGCAAAGCACAAAAGCATAGTGAAAGGTCCTTGGGCAGCTTTGACGTTCTCTGTTTTGTGGGATGCCCTCTTGTTTTGTTAAGAATACGATATTTAGACAACCAGTAGTTCTCAACTCCTTTGTCAACATACATTATGCATCCATCTTTTTGCATGTTTGACCCATTCCCAGGGACATACCCTGCGAATTTTTAAAGGCTTTGACATAAGTGAAAGTGAAAGTGTTAGTCACTCAGTCGTGTCTGACTGTTTGTGACCCCAAGGATTGTAGCCTGCCAGGCTTCTCTGCCCATGGTATTTTCCAAGCAAGAATACTGGAGTGGGTTGCCATTTCCTTCTCCAGGGGATCTGGGGATCTTCCTGACCCAGGGGTTGAATCTGGGTCTCCTGCATTACAGACAGACTCTTCACCGACTGAGCTACCAGGGAAGACCTAGATAAGAGAGACATAGTCTCTCTTGGCATAGGTAAGAGAGGCTGTAGTCTCTGCATAGGTCCCACCATAACACCACCCTTTTTTTTCCCCCCACAAACTTAAGACACATAGTCTCACAGAACATTCCAGTTGAGAACAGTTAGGTTATTAAACATAATAACATGTTTTATATGAGTATAAAATTCATAAGAGATCTGGAATTCATCTATGAGTGATGACTTTTATCACTTTTATCTTGTTAAATGAAAGATAGCTTATGAACAGCCAATATATAAGTTTCCTTGAGTTTTAGGGAAAAGGGAAAAAATTTTAGATGTCTTGTTCAGGAGAAAAAAATACTATATAAGATGTATGAACTTTAGCTCTCTGTGATTCTAGATTTTAATGTATTTTTAATTTCATAAAGCCAATTGAACAGATGTATTTTCAGCAGCATAGGATTCTGTTTACGCTTTTGATATTTTCTTTCCTAACTTGCTACTGTACACTTTCTGGTTATACCTTGCAGCACGTTGACCTTTATTTTTTTTTCCTAAAAGGAAATACTTTTTTTCTTTTCCTGCTTATCAGAATATACATGCTTATGATAAGAAACTTAGACAGTACAGAAGATATGAAGAATGCAAAATTTAAATTGATTTTTTTTTTAATCAGAATCAGTTTGAATCCTTTTGTGACCCCATGGACTATAGTTCCTCTCTCCATGGAATTCTCCAGGCCAGAATTCTGAAGTGGGTAGCCATTCCCTTCTCTAGGGGAATCTTCCAACCCAGGAATCGAACCCAGGTCTCCTGCATCACAGGTGGATTTTTTACTGACTGAGCCACCAGGGAAGCCCTTGAATCCTTTTGGTTTGGTTTAAAAATGGCCTTCATAAGGTTTATAATCTTTACTTTGACCATCCAGTTAGTTACTTAGTATCCCAGCCTTAATTTATGCATAGTGTCAAAACTACTCTAATCTTTGAAAACTAAAACAGTTCCTCCAGATTGCTCAATATGGTAAGTATCATTGTATAAACAAATTTGTTGCTGTTGTCTAAGTCTGAGAATCCCAAAGGTTTTTTTTTTCCCTACCACATCTTCTAGTGTTGCAAGTACGTTTTGCCTTTTTAAGTATTTGTATTGTTTATTGACAAAGGCAAAAGCTGATCCTTCTGTAAATAGCTTGGAAAAATTTGAATTTCCCATTAGAGTTTATATAAGAGATAAACTTGAGTCCATATATTGGGAAATTGAGTTATGGAAAAAGATTACACACACCATGTATTTTTTTAAATTGTTTTCATAAGTTTCCAGTGAGGATTGGGAAGAAGAGAGTATATTTAAGAGGTCAAATTACCAAAGTTGAAATGTTTTTCAACCTCAGTATGGGAACAGCATAGACACTTGCCGGGGTCCAGCCCCAGCTGATCCAGGGTATTCAAAGGGGAGACGGTGTCGGTGACTATTTAAATATTCATCAAAGATATAAAGAGTAGTAGAATGAGGATAGCTCAGTCGGAAAATTCAGTGGAGAAAAGAGGCTGAGTAGCTTGGTTTACACGGGAGACCAATAAAACTTCAAGACAAGAAGCTTGCACCACTTACGTAGGCCGCAGGCGTCCTTCCGTTCTCCTAAAGGAGAGGAGACACTGAGGCCTTCCCGGTCGGATCTTAGAAGCCCAGGCATAATTAGTAAGCATGGCAGGTTCCGCGCTCCAGATGGAGACTTAGCCAGAGTTAGAAAGAGAGACATGGGGAGACCAGTATTTCGAGGAACTGATCCCAATTCTTTATTTTCCAGAGTCCGTTTTTATACACTGAGATGTTATACAAAAATCACGTGGGGACAGCAGTCCTGACTTTTATTAAAGTCAGGTGTTTCATACAAATGTATACAGAGGTCTTAGGGGTGTTACATCATCTTTTGGCCAGGGGGGCCTGCTGACAATTTATGACCCTCTGCTTGTGACAGTGGTCAGTCAACCAGAACACTTATTTCTCCAGAGGTGATTGTTCTTAAAACAGACGCCACCCAAATAAAGTTACATTCCTATAGGGTGAGGGTGTAGTGGGTTTTAGTTAAGGAAAGAATTTACTTAGCCTAAGGTCTAACATGATAAATATCAAAGGTTAATACTTATTTCTTCTATATATTCATTAATGTGTGTAAGGGCAGGGGATATGGAGACTTAGCAACAAACATTGGCTCAACAAATGAAAAACCCTTCACCAATACAATTTCTAATCAGCCCATTATACTTATACTAATGGTTTTCTAACTTTTCTAAGGAACCTGTTTTTAGAAGGTTTAAAGCATCTCGTGCCTCTCACAGTTGGGAGGCTGTGAGCAATCACATGTGGCCAGACAAGCCTGTCAGGCAGGCTAGAGAACCTTCAGAGGAGTCTGTAGGTTGAAACACTCCTATCACGCCCAGGAATTATTATTAACTGGAGCTCTAAGTTAACTCCTCCAAAAGAGGTGGTGGGGGACAGCTCCCTGTAAAGTCAGAGGTGTAGGGGAGAGCACAAAGTAGTAAAGTAGGCAGGGTCTGGTTATGGGGATAGATGCTCGAGAATTTCCAGGGAGACTCCTGAGGCTCGATCCCACCTTTGCGTATGTCGAGCCTCCTTCTTCATGACCTTTGCCATGGGTGGAGTGCCTCACACCGGCCCCCAACAGACACTAGTTCAGTGTTTATACGTTTATGTACTACCCTTTTACAAGATGAAAGAATACTAGTTGTTATGATTATTAAACTAGAAACTAGAAGTTTCACTAAAATAAGCTTTTTCTACATTAGAAAGTTTTATAAATAAACCAATAAAACACAAAAAGTTTCTGAGATCTTGGAGACTTAAACTGGTTCTGATCTCAATTTTTTTTTTTTCCTTTCCACTGAATATGTCCTCTTTGAAACGTGTATCTTCCCTGGCCAAAGATCGAGCCACTAAACCTGTCTTGCAAATGTATACTCTTGATCATAAGAGGAACTTAGTAAGAGTATTCATTGTGTTTGTTACTATCAATACACTGGCGAGTTTTGTGCATTCTGTGATAGCCATATGCATTTTGTCTAAATATCCATGCACTCAAGCACAGCCAAACACACACACACACACACACACAGACACTCACTGACTGGATCACACTTACTGAGTTTTTTACCAAAGACCTAAAATGAATACGTTTTTATGTGAAAAGTTAGGAAAGCATTGACTATAAACTTGGGCTCTCTGTTTTATAATATGCGTATTTAGAAGAAAAGTTAGAATTAATTTAATAAATACATGTATTGGATGTATTATACTGGCTCTTCTGTGGGTGCTAGACATACATTGTTAAAAAGAGAGAAAGTCTCTGGTTGAGGCTTGGGGATGTTGAAGAGTGTTACAGATGGAGAGACAGTACACAAAATTTAAGAGACTTATATGGCAATTGAGTGCCACCAGAGAAAGCACTGCTTAATCTTTTGATGATTTGGGCAAAGAGCCTAGGCAGCTGGAACTGTGTCATGGGTCTAAGGTGGGATCTTTTGAAATATAGGAAGGTTAATATGACTGGGACATAGTGAGCAAGTTAATCAGGAGTGGCGATTGTGACAGTACCCCACTTAGACCTTGATGAACACACAAATTACTGCTACCTGCTCTTTGTAGCATCTCTGCATCCTAATTATTTTATGTAAATTTTCTGTCTTTTGAAATATGATTTCCTTTTGAGGATTACTTTTTTACTTCTGTGGAAAAAATCACATCATGTTTATTTTTCTTTATTAGTTTGATGTTCTTGTATGATACAACAGCTTTGATGATAGGACCTCAGATGAAGGTCTAGAAAACTTTTTAAAAAATAATAAAATGAAGAATTAAATCCAGGACACAGAATGTTCTGTGTGTAAAAATAGATTAAATAAGACTAATATATTAGTTTGAGCCCTTGCCATTTTACTCCCTGATCTCCCTGCAAAACTGTCAGAGCCTTATTTATCTTCAGAAGGCAGAGAAGGTCTCTTGCCACCTTCAGGAAAAACTGGTTAAGACAAAGACCTACTGTTCATTTTTCATGTATAGAATCCCACATGTATAATTTTAGAACGGAAAACAGTGCCTTGTATTTTACATTTCAGAATTTGAGGAATATTTTCAGAGATTCACTTCTTTGTGCTTTCAAATTCTAAAGCAAATACAGTTGAGATTTTATTCTTGCAGTTTCAAAATTAGTACAAATGAATATGTTTAAAATAGTTCTTCCATTTGGAAAGTAAAGAAATTGGATGAAGAGATACTTTCTGTTCTGTTGGATTTGTCTTGGGAACATTATATCCACAGAGTACATTTGTCTTACAGCAACATATTCAGTAACCCTGAAGTCTGTTTTCTTTCTTGTTACATTAGTTTTTAATTAAACAAAACAACTAGTTGGAGGCAGTTACCTTCTATGAAAATTTATTTTGGAAGTGAACTTCACTTTTATTAGCTGAAGCAGTAATCAGAAGAGTTAATAGAATAATTAAATTATATATAAATTCATAAATCAGGAATAGTGCTATCAAAAAGTTCACCTAAAATGGGTCCTATTGTTTTGCAGGTACATTAAAAAATATTACAACTGCTAATTCCTACCTACCTTGACGGGTGCTGAAATTGCTTTCTTAAAGACTATGTAGGATATGGGCTACCAGCCTCAAATTTTCACAACTGTTAATTTATCTGTAATGCAACTCGATGTCACCAGGGCAAAGTCGAAGGCGAGCGCAGTGTTGTTATGTCTTCTTTCAGTAAAATATGAATCATTTTTAGAAGCAGTACTCAACTAACTTGAGTTCTGTCAGTTTAAAATGTCTATTGTTTGGGGTTAATGGCATCAAAAAGTTAGATTATACTATGAATATACACAATTATCTGAATAATATATTGGATAGATATTATGTTGCTTTTGTGAATTTTACTTGAGCTTGTTATAAAAAAGTAATTCAAGTGGCAGTTTAATATTTGAAACAAAAAAGATATGTCATTGGACTCAGTGCTTCTTATTTCTCAGGAACTTTTTACTTGGATTTGCATGTTATTTTTAACTTAATTACAGTGGGACACATGGAAAATTTCCTGCTACTGAGCTTTGTACTTTTTACAGTTGCATGTATGGGAATGGTAGATCTCCATCACTCATGTCCTATAGCTGATGATAGTTAAATTTTAAATGCAGCTTTATGTAGTCAGGCATTACATCTGTCATAGCCTATTAAAATAGAGTAAATTTATCTTTGAAAATAATCCAAGACTGTGAATTTAGAAAGCAAGTTGTCATTTTTTAAATTAAAATTCAGTATGCACTATAATTATTTTGTTTCTTTGAAAGTGACATTGTCTTTTTTTTCCCTAGAACTTTGACAAAAGGAAGACAAGTTCATAAATGAGGAAAATTGTCTTTACTCTCAGTAATTAGGCAGACCTGATATTAATTTCACATGAATGACCATTGCTTATTTTTCAAGTTTATATTTTCATTGTGATAATATAAGTATCTGAAAAATATTAGGTATATCTCTATATTATTAAATAGTTAATGACCAAAGTATAATGTGTTAACATTATAAGTAAGAGAAATTCAAAATAAGGTTTAATCTTTGATTTATCACTGACTCTCATCTCATAGGTAGATTTTTTTTTTCAGTCTAAAGAAAGAAGCTGAGACAAATTTATATTCACAAGCTTTCCCAAGATGCCGCAATTATTTTTACAGTCAACTTAAAATGGAAACACTCTGCTTAATTGTGGTCACTTAGGGGCATCAAATACCTTTCCCTCTTTCAATATTTTGTATAGCAAAACAAAAAATGGATACTGTTGGAATTCTACCCGTTCTATTAACATTTGCATTTTGCTGTGTCTTGAACTGATTTCTTTTTAATTTAGAAGATCCATATTTTATTTATTTTTTTTAAGATCTTTAGAGCATTTATTTGTAAAGAAGAATTAAGAGGAAACTTGAACATAATACCTTTTGTTACCATCAATCTTCTTCTAGTTCCTAAGTCCATACTTTAGCTGGTTTTTCTGTATGATAATCTTAAACTTTTATAGCTTATAATTCACAATCTGTCTTCATCTTTATCAGATCATCACAACGATCTTTTGAGGGAAAAAAAGGGTGTTTTTTTTTTTGTTTTTTTAATTAATTTGTTTTAAAGAAAGAAAGAAAGAAAGTGAAGTCGCTCAGCTGTGTCTGCCTCTTTGCGACCCCATGGACTGTAGCCTACCAGGCTTCTCCGTCCATGGGATTCTCCAGGCAAGAATACTGGAGTGGGTTACCATTTCCTTCTCCAGGGTATCTTCCCGACCCAGGGATCGAACCTGGGTCTCCCGCATTGGAGGCAGACACTTTAACCTCTGAGCCATGCTTTAATCAGAGGCTAATTACTTTCCAGTATTGTAGTGGTTTTTGCCATACATTCACATGAAACAGCCATGGATGTGCATGTGTCCCCCATCTTGAACCCCCCCTCCCATCGCAGATCATCCCACCCTTGCCTTCTCCCCCAGAGTCCGAAAGACTGTTCTTTACATCTGTGTCTCTTTTGCTTTCTTGCATTTAAGGTCATTGTTACCATCTTTCTAAATTCCATATATATGCGTTAATATACTCTATTGGTGTTTTTCTTTCTGACTTACTTCACTCCGTATAATAGGCTCCAGTTTCATCCACCTCATTAGAACTGATTGAAATACATTCTTTTTAATGGCTGAGTAATATTCTATTGTGTATATGTACCACAGCTTTCTTATCCATTCATCTGCCGATGACCATCTAGGTTGCTTCCATGTCCTAGCTATTGTAAACAGTGCTGCAGTGAACATTTGGGTACACGTGTCTCTTTCGATTCTGGTTTCCTTGGTGTGTTTGCCCAGCAGTGGGATTGCTGGGTTGTATGGCAGTTCTATTTCCAGTTTTTTAAGGAATTGCCACACTGTTCTTCATAGTGGCTAGACCAGTTTGCATTCCCACCAACAGTGTAAGAGGGTTCCCTTTTCTCTACACCCTCTCCAGCATTTATTGCTTGTAGACATTTTGATGGCAGCCATTCTGACTGGTGTGAGATGGTACCTAATTGTAGTTTTGATTTGCATTTCTCTGATAATGAGTGATGTTGAGCATCCTTTCATGTATTTGTTAGCCATCTGTATGTCTTCTTTGGAGAAATGTCTGTTTAGTTCTTTGGCCCATTTTTTGATTGGGTCATTTATTTTTCCGGAATTGAGCTGCAGGAGCTGCTTGTATATTTTTGAGGTTAATTCTTTGTCAGGTGCTTCGTTTGCTATTATTTTCTCCCATTCTGAAGGCTGTCTTTTCACCTTGCATATTGTTTCCTTCGTTGTGCAAAAGCTTTTAAGTTTAGTTAGGTCCCATTTGTTTATTTTTGCTTTTATTTCCATTATTCTGGGAGGTGGGTCATAAAGGAGCCTGTTGTGATTTATGTCAGAGTGTTTTGCCTGTGTTTTCCTCTAGGAGTTTTATAGTTTCTGGTCTTACATTTAGATCTTTAATTCATTTTGAGTTTATTTTTGTGTATGGTGTTCTAGTTTTATTCTTTTACAAGTTTTCCCAGCACCACTTGTTAAAGAGATTGTCTTTTCTCCATTGTATATTCTTGCCTCCTTTGTTAAACATAAGGTGTCCATAAGTACATGGATTTAGCTCTGGGCTTTGTATTGTGTTCCATTGATCTATATTTCTGTCTTTGTGCCAGTACCATACTGTCTTGATGACTATAGCTTTGTAGTATAGTCTGAAGTCAGGCAGGTTGATTCCTCCAGTTCCATTCTTGTTTCTCAAGGTTGCTTTGGCTATTTGAGGTTTTTTGTATTTCCATACAAATTGTGAAATCATTTGTTCTAGTTCTCTAAAAAATACCTTTGCTAGCTTGATAGGGATTGCATTGAATTTATAGATTGCTTTGGGTAGTATACTCAAGAATATCCGTGTTTTAAATTGTAATGCACAACATCTTGAATAATAGTTGTTTAACATAGAACATTTATATCAAGGTAAATAAAAATATCAAAAGAAGTCTTAGTGAATGACTGAGGCATAGGAATTGCAATGACAAATGTCTCCAGTGACCAGTCAAGTCATAGAAAGGAAGTGAACTAGGGAGGAGATGGAGGGAATGATAGGGACCACAGTGAACTCTTAAGCACAGGGCACATTTAAAGGAAGAAGCTGCTATACGACCATTAGTCTTGATTGCAAACTCAGTGTTGACAAATTTTCTCTTATGCAGAGAAACCAGGGGTCCAGATTGTATATGCCAAGGGAATTTTTTTTAAATTGTGAGGTCATTCAAAACTTACCTAGAGGTGGATTATCCCATGGACTTCCAGTTGGCAACTCCTTGTTGTAGATAAATGACAATTTTTATATGTACATTTAAGAGGATGATATTTTTCACCAAACTGAGATTTTTCAAAACTTATTATTATAGCCATTCCAAAATTCTTTTTCATTGCATCAATTCATTCTTCATTGCATCAATTCATTCTTCATTGCATCATCTTCATTGCAATTCTTCACTGCATCATCATAGTTAACAATGGTGATAGGTAGTGTATTTGTACCACGCATATACCATTCCCTAAGTCTAGACTTGGATTTTATTGTGGTTGTTGTTTAGTCACTAAGTCATGTCCAACTCTTTGCGACCCCATGGGCTGCAGTACATCAGGCTTCTCTGTCCTTCACTATTTCCTGTAGTTTGCTCAAACTCATGTCCATTGAATCAGTGTTGCTATCCAACCATCTCATCCTCTGTATTTTGAGTTACTATATAAATTGAGCACCCCTTAAGGAAACCACAAGTGTTCCAGTGGAATTTTTCTTGTCACAAATTGACAGCCTAGAAATATTGGGGTTAACCTTTGACTCTGTCCTAACTACTGTTATTTCTTCTCAATTTCTTGTAGATATGTTTTCCTTAGTTTGCACTCTTCTGTCCTGATCCAGGACTTATCACTTAACTGAATTCCTGCTGTAACCCCTAGCAGCTTTCCTGCTCCCAGTATCTACCACCTTCTTTGAGCTGACATATCACTTCCAGTGGCATTCTGTTGCTTGCCACATCAAGTCCAAAGGCTTCTATAACCATATTCTATGATCATGTGATCATTCAGCTCCTTCTTGTCTTTTCAGAATTTATCCGTCCATTCAGTTATTGGGCTTCCCTGGTAGCTCAGCTGATAAAGAATCTGCCTGAAATGTAGGAAAACCCACTCAATTGCTGGATCAGGAACTGAGATCCCCTGGAGAAGGGATAGGCTACCCACTCTAGTATTCTTGGGCTTCCCTAGTCACTCCTATGGTAAAGAATCCGTCTGCAATGCGGGAGACCTGGGTTCCATCCCTGGGTTGGGAAGATCCCCTGGAGAAGGGAATGACTATGCTCTTTTGTATTCTAGCCTAGAAAATTCCATGGACAGAGGAACCTGGCAGACTATAGTCCATGGGGTCACAAAGAATCAGACATGACTGAGTGACTATCACTTTACTTTCAGTTATTTAGATATCTATGTGCATTCTCACCTTTCTTTATATTTTCTCATGTTTTAGAGAGAAACATGCCCTCACCCTCAACAGCCTAACCTACTCCTCTTCAAGGCTTGATTCAGGGTTAGCCATCAGATCTCCCTCCACTACCTCTGGGTGCAAGAAGCTCTGTGCTTTTCAGCAAGTAGTTTAACTTCTCTGATTCTATAACAGGGAATTGGTCCAGCTCTTGTAGAGATTTTCTCTGGCTGTGACATTCTTTAACCCCATCTCTTTAAACATGTTGACTTCTTTCTTCTGTAAACTCCTTTATAATGCTTTTAGTCTCTACCATATAATCTTCAGTTTTTCTCTGGCTATTACACTTAATAATGTCATTTGTCTCACATGCTTAACAAAGGGCTAAGTCCATACCTTATACTTTTGTGCCTGTTGTAAATTAATACAGTGCAGGTGACTAGTTGGTTAATTTGAACACTCTCAGTCTTTTACACAGCCTGAGCTGAATCATGGCTAATAGCTGTACCTTCAGGTCCCAAGCCAGTACTGTTAACCTTTGCACTGAAAAGGTTTGCAAGCCTTTTCTAGGATTTGTCTAACAGAAGTGACTATCCTTTGTTTTATTTTACTATATGAATTGCTATCTGCCAACAAAGGAAATAAGTGAGTATCTGGGATTGCAGAGGTCTGGGTCACTTTTGTTTGTCAACCTTCTCAGTTTAAAATGTGAGAGACTTGAGCAGAGGTTCAGTTTGGAAAGGGCAGTTGAAGACAATCAGTTCCCTTGGGGTATCGAGAAGGTGTAGAGCATACATAGTTTAAAGAAGGAGCCCAAGGAACCACAGAGGAATAAGGCTAACTATTTGACCTGAGAGTCAATTTTTTAATAAATAGCTAAAGGGTGAAGTTATTAACATATAACCCACAGGAGGAAAGAATATGGTTTTGTGAGGTAATTATACCTCAGCATCTAACAGGGTTCTTTGAGAGGGTAAAAAAGGTGTGCACAAGAGGGAGCCAGTGAACATTCAGATTTTCAAAAAGCCTTTGATAGATTTTGTACCAAAGACTGCTTTAGGAAATGTCCTCTCAAACCAGAATTGAAAGAGACATGTGTACCCCAATGTTCATTGCAGCACTGTTTACAATAGCCAGGACATGGAAACAACCTAGGTGGTCATCAGCAGATGAATGGATAAGAAAGCTGTGGTACATATACACAATGGAATATTAGTCAGCCATTAAAAAGAACCTGTGTACGAGACAGCAAAAGAGACAATGATGTATGGAACAGTCTTATGGACTCTGTGGGAGAGGGAGAGGGTGGGAAGATTTGGGAGAATGGCATTGAAACATGTAAAATATCATGTATGAAACGAGATGCCAGTCCAGGTTTGATACACGATACTTGATGCATGGGGCTAGTGCAGTGGGACGACCCAGAGGGATGGTATGGGGAGGGAGGAGGGTTCAGGATGGGGAGCACATGTATACCTGTGATGGATTCATTTTGATATTTGGCAAAACTAATACAATTATGTAAAGTTTAAAAATAAAATAAAATTTAAAAAAAAAGAATGCATTTGAATCAGTTCTGAGGTGGATGAAACTGGAGCCTGTTATACAGAGTGAAGTAAGTCAAAAACAGCAATAGAGTATACTAATGCATATATATGGAATTTAGAAAGATGGTAACAATGACCCTATATGCGAGACAGCAAAAGAGACAGAGATGTAAAGAACAGTCTTTTGAACTCTGTGGGAGAAGGTGAGGGTGGGATGATTTGAGAGAATAGCATTGAAACATGTATATTATCATATGTGAAACAGATCTCCAGTCTAGGTTTGATGCATGAGACAGAGTGCTCAGGGCTGGTGCACTTGGATGACCCTGAGGGATGGGATGGGGAGGGAGATGGGAGGGGGGGTTCAGGATGGGAAACACATGTACACCCATGGCTGATTCATGTCAGTGTATGGCAAACACCACTACAATATTCTAAAGTAATTAGCCTACAATTAAAATAAATTAATTAAAAAAAAAAGAAAAAAGAAATGTCCTCTCACCATAGAGTTGGGGATAATGTTTATTCATGCATAGAGATCTAGTTTAAATAGAAGGAAGGAACAAATGGGTAGTTTAAAATGAGCTCTTACTTTCATGGAGAGATTTTTACAGTAGGCTTTCTTTGTTTTTAGTATTTTTATAAATAATTGAAGAGTCGGCATAGTAACTCTTGAGGTGCTTCCCAATTTATAGTTGACATTGAGAGCTTGTATATAGTAAAATATAATACTAAGCTAAAGAGTATTATCTGAAGGACTGTTTTAGAAGGCAGAAAAATGGAATGCAAGACTATATCTCTAAGAAGATGGCTGCACACATATATTTCAACTCATGGAAGAGATCCAGGAGTCATTATGTAGGGATCTCTGAAGATACTTGCCTTGGATATTCATGTATCTGCATTCAGAAGGACCTATATAATTCTGGATGTAATCATAAAAATCTGTTATTGCCTGATTCAAAATTGATACCTCTTTACCTGTGTTATTTGTACAATTTGAGTTTTGAAGATTAAGTGGCAAATGGATCAAGGATTTGAATAAGGAGTATTCAAATAAGAGATGAGTATATCATATCAAGCCTAGCTCAGTTGCTCAGTCATGTCTGAGTCTTTGTGACCCCATAGACCCCATAGAGTCCAGCCTGCCAAGCTTCTCTGTCCGTGGGATTTTCCTGGCAAGAATACTGGAGTGGATTGTCATTTCCTCCTCCAAGGCATCTTCCTGACCCAGGGATTGAACCTGCTAACCCATATCTCCTGCGTCTCCTGCAGCTGAGAGCAGTGAGCCACCTGGGAAGCCTGAGGATATCAGCAGAGAAAGTCTGAGAAAGGAAATTAAAAGAAATCTCATGAAGGGCATATGTTGGTTGGTTTACTGTAGACTTGTTTGCTACATCCCAAAAATTTGAACAAGGCTTTCTTTTGAATTTGAAAAATCTGTTTTTAAATGAATTTGATTTAGCAGACATGTGGCAAATAAGAAACATGAGGCTATTAGCCTGAGTGTTCAGACTGAAAAGTTCAATTTTATCAACAACTTAGTTTAAATTATAATTTGTTTAAAGAGTAGTCAGTAAATACCAGTGCTTTCTCATCAAAAGCTCTGTGGATATCATTGTGATAGGCTATATTGAAGAATCATTGAATTGGCAAAGTGATTCTGACACTTATATAAACCAGGGAGCCATTTTACACAAGAACTGTAGATACAGAACCTAGGTTGTGACCCAAGGATGTAAATTGACCCCCAATACTTTGGGAAGACTTTATTGTTAAAAAATTGAATGATGACTTGTACTCTATAATTTGTGCTAATTTATTCTGGGCCCCTGGTGCAGTTATTAATACAGATGTGTTTCTGTCATCCAATACATAGTTTTATTGTGACTTTTCCTATAGAAGGTTAAATTTAAGGACAGGTGGAAAAGCTGGGGAAATAAAAGAGAATATATCATCCACAGAATGTCACCAAGAACAGGGAAAGCTAGATATATGGCTGAGATCTATAAAATAGGGACAGTTTCTGGGAATGAGCTTTATGAAGGCTATGCATTGCTTTTTGACAGCTTTTTCTAAGTTAAGCATGATGATAATGCCTTCCCAGAGTGATGCCAGTGCCTAAAGGGCAATCCATCTGCCCACAACCTTTTCAGTGAGTGTGAAACTTGCATCAAAAGATGCACTGGACTCAGATACTTGTACCATATAATTTCTTAAATTATCAACAGTGCTGTGCCCTTCCAAGTACATGGTAACTCCTTGAAAGCACAGAAACTAATCTCTTCATCATGCCCTCCCATGTAGAAATTAGTATTAAATAGTAATTTTAAAGGATGGTCAGGAGTTATGGTTACTGAGTTGGTAAGACTTAGCTGACCCTAATAATGACACCCCAGGTGGAAGAAGAATGTTTCTGCAGAAGCCCTTCAAAGCACTTATTGTACAGCAATACTGTTATCAGACTTGAGCAGTAACATTTGATTGTTCACACATTTCAGAGGGGAGACTGCTCTCATGGATAGGTGTATTACCTTAAATTTGTCTTCAGGAGGACATCTTCCTGCTACATCTAGTCCATCAGCAAGTCTTGTCAGATTTATGTGTTAAATATGTCCCCAGTCTCTCCAGTTCATCTCTCTTGCCATAACCCTGCTTCAGACCGGCATCATCTCTCACTGATCTACTGCAGACATAACTTCCCTCCCCTATTCTACTCTTGCCCCATTGACAATTCTCTCAACAGCAGCCAGGCTCATCTATTTTTTGAATACAAATCTGATTATGTCACTGTCCTACTCAAATTTTCTGGTGGTTTCTCATTGTACTTAGAATAAAATTTAAAGTCTTCACTCTAACCTCTGAAGCCCTGCATGATCAAGCCCCTGACTATCTCTGTGACCGCATTTCATGTGATATTTCTCACTAGTCACTACGTTCCAGCCCTGCTGGCTCTCTCTGTCTCTCTCCCTCAAATACACCGAGCTACTCTGCACTTTTACATTTTCAAATTTGCTGTTTCTTCTGCGAAGTATATTCTTCCTCCAGATCTCCACATGATTGATTTCTTCTCATCACCTAGGTCTTAACTCAAATGTCAGTTCCTCAAAGAAGAATTATCCTGTCTAATCCTGATTAGACATCTAATGTGGTCATCTGTGTGGATCACTATAAACTGTGGAAAATTCTGAAAGAGATGGGAATACCAGACCACCTGACCTGCTCTTGAGAAACCTATATGCAGGTCAGGAAGCAACATTTAGAACTGGACATGGAACAATAGACTGGTTCCAAATAGGAAAAGGAGTACGTCAAGGCTGTATATTGTCACCCTACTTATTTAACTTATATGCAGAGTACATCGTGAGAAATGCTGGGCTGGAAGAAGCACAAGCTGGAATCAAGATTGCTGGGAGAAATATCAATAACTCAGATATGCAGATGACACCACCTCTAATGGCAGAAAGCAAAGAGGAACTAAAGAGCCTCTTGATGAAGATGAAAGAGGAGACTGATAAAGCTGGCTTAAAACTCAACATTCAGAAAACTAAGATCATGGCATCTGGTCACATCTCTTTATGGCAAATAGAAGGGGAAAAAGTGGAAACTGACAGATTTTATTTTCTTGGGCTCCAAAATCACTGTGGACAGTGACTGCAGCCACAAAATTAAAAGACGCTTGCTTCTTGAAAGTAAAGCTATGTCTAACTTAAACAACCTGTTAAAAAGTAGAGACATCACTTTGCCAACATCACTTTGTCCGTATAGTCAAAGCTGTGGTTTTTGCAGTAGTTATGTACGGTTGTAAGAGTTGGACCGTAAAGTATGCTGAGCATCGAAGAATTGAAGCTTTCAAACTGTTATGCTGAAGAAAACTCTTGAGAGTCCCGTGGACAGCAAGGAGATCAAACCAATAAATCCTAAAGAAAATCAATGCTGAATATTCATTGGAAGTACTGATGCTGAAGCTCCAATATTTTGGGCACCTGATGTGAAGAGCTGACTCATTGAAAAAGACCCTGCTGCTGGGAAAGACTGAGGGCAGGAGAAGAAAGGGGTAACAGAGGATGAGATGGTTGGATGGTATCACTGACTCAATGGACATGAGTTTGAGAAAATTCCGGGGGATAGTGAAGGACAGGGAAGCCTGATGTGCTGCAGTCCATGAGGTTGAAGAGTTGGACACGACTTAGTGGCTGAACAGCAACATTCCAACAATGTGAGAGATTAAGCCAACTGTACAGTTATATGTTATAGTCCTTGTAAGACCACCCGTACTTCTAACACAGTCTACACATTTGGGGTGTTCACAAAACCAGTCTCAGTTTTGGTGATTCATTAGAAGGACTCCCAGAACTCTCTAAAAGCTGTAAACTCACAGTTATGCTTTATTGCAAGGAATGGGTATAAATTGAGATCAGTCAAGGGAAGAAGTGTATAAGATAGAGTTCAGGGTGGCTCCAAATGTGGAGCTTTCAGTTGTCCTCTCCCCATGGAATCAAGGCAGTGTTACTCTCCTGGTATTGTTGTATAGACGTTTTCACAAAGGATGGCTAAACAGGTAAGCTCAGCTGAGCTTCAACTGTCCAGAACTTTCATTGGAGCTCCATCACTCAAGTGTGACTGATTTACCCATGGAGCTGATCTCAGTCTCTAGCCCCACCAGAGGTTAACTGATATCACAGTTCCCAAAGTCTCCATCCTTAATCAGACTTTGATCTTTTTTAGTCTTAGGCTAGTCCTTACCCTAAGACTCTCTGGTATGGCCAGTCCCCACCATAAGTCATATTGTTAAGACTATCTGGTGACCCAAGGCCCATGGACAAACAAGGACATGTCTTTCAGGCTTGGCATTTCAAGGGCTTAGAGATCACTTCTGAGAGGACAGAAACAAAGGCTAGATGTCTTTATGGGCCAGGTTAAATTCTTTATCACACATATGAATATACTATATTTTCTTTGGTTCATTTTCTTCTTGATGGATATTCGGGTTACATGTGATGTATAGCAAATAGTACCTTTATTTAATGAATGAGTGCTTTATGTAATACTGTGTGCCAGCACTGTGTATCTTCTTTTCAAATATTAACTCATTTAATTTCCAGAAGAATCCTATATGAGATAAATAGTATTATTCTCATTATATAGATGAAGAAAATAGGATACTGAAAGGTCACATAACTGCTAGATGGACTAGCTGGGATATAAACTAAGACAGTCAGCAACTTCCTCATAACCACTATGACATGCTGTCTAAAAAACAATACAGCAAAAAATATATTTATGCACATCTTTTGTATATATGTCTGAGAGTCTGTAAGATTTATACCTAATAGTCGAATTGTTGCACTCTTGATGAAAGTAAAAGAGGAGAGCGAAAAAGTTGGCTTAAAGCTCAACATTCAGAAAATGAAGATCATGGCATCTGGTCCCATCACTTCATGGCAAACAGATGGGGAAACAGTGGAAACAGTGTCAGACTTTATTTTTGGGGGCTTCAAAATCACTGCAGATGGTGATTGCAGTCATGAAATTAAAAGACGCTTACTCCTTGGAAGGAAAGTTATGACCAAACTAGATAGCATATTGAAAAGCAAGACATTATTTTGCCAACAAGGTCCGTCTAGTCAAGGCTATGGTTTTTCCAGTAGTCATGTATGGATGTGAGAGTTGGACTGTGAAGAAAGCTGAGCACCAAAGAATTGATGCTTTTGAACTGTGGTGTTGGAGAAGACTCTTGAGAGTCCCTTGGGCTGCAAGGAGATCCAACCAGTCCATTCTGAAGGAGATCAGCCCTGGGTGTTCTTTGGAAGGAATGATGCTGAAGCTGAAACTCCAGTATTTTGGCCACCTCATTGAAGAGCTGACTCATTGGAAAAGACTCTGATGCTGGGAGGGATTGGGGGCAGGAGGAAAAGGGAGCGACAGAGGACAAGATGGCTGCTTGGCATCACTGACTCGATGGACGTGAGTCTGGGTGAACTCCGGGAGTTGGTGATGGACAGGGAGGCCTGGCATGCTGCGATTCATGGGGTCGCAAAGAATTGGACATGAATGAGCGACTGAACTGAACTGAACTGAGGCATATGCATCTTCAACTTTATTAGACATGGCCAAATTATTATCCAAACTGATATTTTTTAGATAATTTGTAAGATATTTTTTTATGTCTTTCCTAGTCCATGGCTTTTCTTTTGTTGTCCAAGTGTTTATCATTTAAAAATACTTTTTTCAACATTTTCTCTACAATTTAGCCTTTTGTATCTTATTTATGAAATATTTATTTCCCCTGAACTCAAAATATATCCTCATATATTCCAGAAGCTTTGTCTTTTATATTTATACTTTCATCTACCTGGGATTGATTCTGTATATGGTATAAATCAATTGTCTCAAAACCACTCCTTCAGTGATCCATTCTTTCCCCACTAGTCTGTAATGCCCCCTCTGTCATAATCATTTTCACATACTTATGGGTCTTATATTAAGAGACACCCTGCTGGCTCAGACAGTAAAGCATCTGCCTACGATGTCAGAGACCCACATTCAATCCCTTGGTTGGAAAGATCTCCTGGAGAAGGAAATGGCAACCCACTCCAGTATTCTTGCCTGGAAAATCCCATGGACAGAGGGACCTGGTCGGCTATAGTCCATGGGGTCACAAAGAGTCGGACATGACTGAACAACTTCACTTTCACTTTCATGGGTCTTATATTAGTTTGCTATCACTGCCATAATAAATCACCATAAACTTATTAGCTTAAAACCATGAAAGTCTGTTGTCTCACACTCCAGGGTGTCTGAAGCCTAAAATGAATAGGCTGGGCTCCTTCTGTCTTGGGGCTGTAGGAGAGAATCTATTTCTTGTCTTTTCCAGCTTATAAAGGCCCCCTGCATTCCTTGACTTGTGACCCCCTTTTATCAGTGGCATGACTCTGACCTCTGCTTCCATCTGCACATCTTCACTGACTTTGACCTTTCTGCTTCCTCTTTTAAGATACCTTTCTGATGACATTGCATCCATTGGGAAAATCTAGGATAATTTCTCCATCTCATGATCTTTAGTTTAATCACATCTTCAGAGTTCCTCTTGCTGTGTAAGAGAACATATCCACAGGCTCCAGAGATTAGGATGTGGACATCTGTGATGGGAGCATTATTCAGTCTACCACAGTCTTCTTCCTGGGCTTTCCATCATTCTTAATGTTTTTAATCCATCCCTTTTTAGTATACTCATTTTAACTATCTGAATAAGGTTTTGTGGGAATCTAATCCTTCTGTTTGTTATGTCTGTTAATTCTCACTCAGGATAAGATGTATTTCTTCATCTGTTGTACTGGATTATAAGCTCATCATAAGGGAACTCTGTTTTTGATAATTTCATGTAGCCTGGATTGAGGTCATATTGTTCTAGAAAGTTTTAGCAGTTGCTTCCACAAAATTTCCCAGGGTACTACTGACCCAGGTGGGGCCAGTGGTAAAGAATCAGCCTGCCAATGCAGAAGACACAAGAGACGGGGTTCGATCCCTGGGTCAGGAAGATCCCGTGATGTAGGAAGTGGCAACCCACTCCAGTATTCTTGCCTGGAAATTTCCATGGACAGAGGAGCCTAGCAGGTTAGTCTTTGGGGCCACAAAGAATCAGACACAGCTGAGCTATTGAGCACACACACTGGCACAGAGCCATTTTTCATGATGTTTTATTGGTTAGTGAGTGAAGTTGCTCAGTCACAGTTTCTCAAATCATGTAATAGTGTAATTTCAGATTTCCAGTCTATGTGAGAGAAGACCACTGGTTATAAATACAATATTGTAAAGTTAAAAAATAAAAAATAAATAAATAAAATTCAAAAAATAAATAAATAAATACAGAAGAATATACATCCTTGCAGATGGATTCTTTACCACTGAGCCATCGTGGAAACCCACACAGGGCTTTAGATAAAACAATTTAATGTTTTCTGTCTTGTAGTCACTGGATTTCCCCCCTTGATCACCTTTTCACTAAAGTGTAGTCCTTTATGGATCCAGATATTATTAGAGAATATCTCATTCTCTACTCCCTGCCTTGTTTGAATCCTAAGGCCTCTGCTTTCCCTACATGGGCATTAAAACTCCAGCCCCTAGATTCATGAGTTAGACAAACTCCTTAGACCTTCTGTAGCATTAACTCGTGTGCTTATTGCTCTGGTTTTCAGTTCCTGATTTAGTTTGTGCTTACTTTTATGGTAAGTAAAATTTCCAGAGCCTTCCCAGCTTGTTTTTCCCTTAGCATTTCTTTGTGGTCACTTCTGTTGTGGAGGGGTCTCATCCATCACCTCCTGAGGCTATTTGTAGCCTATGTACCTTAGGTAGTCAGTAGCTGGTTTGGGAGTGGGGGATAACTGAGCTTTGCTTATGGATACTTTCAGCTTGGTCACAATTCTAGGTTTTCATGTTGTATTATTAGCACTAATACCTCTGCTGCATTAAAATATTAATCTTATCTCTGAGATATCCTTAATACCATGATAGAAAGATAATAAATTATCAATATATTTTTTTTCTAAGACCAGTTACATTTATTAGGTGTTAGATATTTTAAAAAACATTATATTACCTTAATTTTCAACTCAAGAATTCTAATCCTCATTTTCCTATTCTCTTCCTAGAATGTGTGCAGTGTTTGGTGGAATCTATTGTCTTCGCCATTCAGTACAGTGCCTTGTTGTGGATAAAGAATCTGGAAAGTAAGGATGATATAAGTTACCTTCCTGTATTTACACCCCCAAGCACAAGTGAAAAATGCTAAAGTCGATTTTTAAAAAATGATTCTTCAAAGATCCTCCTTGGTATTAATAACATATCAACCTTGATTAAAAGTTATTTGTGTTTAGATCCTCCAGAACAAGGAAAATGAGTTCAGAATATAGAAACTAAATTAATTTCCCTGCAATATGACTATAACTCCTGATCATCCAAGCTCAGAAGACAAATCATTTCAGCTGCCGGGGGTAGGTGATGAGTGATGTTAGTTTTCCTTGTGGCCTTACCCCCTCTAATTGATTTTCATCAGATGACAACAAAGCCCTCTGTTATTGCATTTTTAAAAATGGATCTCACCTAAAGACTCATCAGATTAATCTCTGCTGATAATGCATGTCACTCCAAGAGAAAAGACTTTAATGATTTTTAGGTAGATTGTTGTCATAAACTATGCTGCCCTGTTATCTGAGGATGAATTCCTTTACAACCATATCAGGCCTGCAGGCTGGTTTAGGATTGAAATAAGAATGTATCTGCTTTTAAAGAAAGCTGAACATGATCTCTTTATCTGTTCATTTTTATATTTCAGTTTTATTTTTCTAGGATTTGTTATTCAGTTACTAAAATATATTCTTGTCTAAATTACACTAAGTAGTATTTTTTCTTTTTTTTATTTCTGGGCTTTACATTTAAACATAAATGGGCTAACTGCATCAAATTTTAGGAGCTGTTTAAATTGCTATGTATTTTTCTTTTTCTAAGTATTTACTGATCCATATCTCTTGTATGACTGTTTTTAGGGATACATAAAGAAGTAGTATTGTTCAGGTCATAAAATACCTTAATATCTGGACCTAGAATCTTAAAAATATAAAATTTAAGCTGTTTTTTTCATTTTACAATAATTTTATATAGTCCAAGTAGCATAAAGTGTTAATTTCTCATAGGCCAGCTATAGTGTCATAACTAGTATTTTGAGATATGGTAGAGAACAAATTCAACTAGAATATGTAATATTTAGACAAGGAAAGTAATTATTTAGTATAAGATAAAATAGACATATGGTTTAAATGCATATAATTATCTTTAGCACTTTAACAGAAAGGTACTACATAAGTGAAACATTAATAATCTACAGTGAAAAATCTACCCCACAGGCCCGAGATATATTGATATGTGAGGGCTCTCTGGAGGTTCATGACGGAATAGTTTTCTTTATGATTCTTAGAGTCATTTTCCCTTATGCATTCATTTTGAAGCATGAGTATGTATCCATGATGGAAAGCTAGATAATGAATTGCTTGTTTGGTGCTTATTTACTTAGATCCTTTTACGTTTTGGAGGCCTCATTCCAGTCCTACATGTTACTCTTAGTGACATGAAGAATTCGCATGGCTCGTGATTGTTGTTTTTCTTAAAGGATCTGTTAGGACAGTAAAAAGCATCTGTTGCACTAAAGGCTGCATTTACCTTAACTTTGACTTAGTTTTTATTACAAACTCTAAATAGAGGAACTCTTCTTTGTGGTCTGCTGCAGATCTTGGACTGCAACAGATAGCTGAGGGCTCAGGCTCTAAAGACCAAAGTTTGGTAGTTTTCAAATTTTAATGTGTCTGTAAATCACTAGGTAATAGGTAAACATGTAAAACAAAATGCCCATTTCTGTGCCTCATGCTGGCAGAGTAAAATTGGATAATATGCTTAGAGTGAAGCCAGGAAATTGGCAATTTTAAGGAACACCTCCAGCTGAATATTATGTAGGTACTCCTTAGATGAAACTTAGAAACACTTATCTGTAAGGTAAAATTCAAGATTTAGCCACTGGTACTATGTTCCATGATGGACTAGGCACTCTAGGTCTTAATTCATTTCTTTTTTATCTGTGTAGAAAGATCTTAAACATAATAATTATTCTTTAACAACTCTTAAGGCATGCAATGGTCAGGTAACCCTGGAGTAAAAGGAGACCTGGAACTCTGTCATTGCCATGAGGGACAGTGGGCAAGTCACTTGTCTCTGGGCCAGTTCCTTTGGCTATGAATTAGATGGACTCTGTGGTAGATTTTGGGTCTCCTCCCAGATATGACATGCTTTAGTTGAGTTACTGAAAGTACTTAAAAAGTACTTAGTTTTTCCTTAGCACTTAGAAATAAATTATCTTAAAATGTTTTATATGCCCAAATATAGTCCATTCTCACATATTTGTAATCTTC
Organism: Bos grunniens; assembly: GCF_055505025.1. NCBI lineage: Eukaryota > Metazoa > Chordata > Mammalia > Artiodactyla > Bovidae > Bos > Bos grunniens. The sequence goes on along the minus strand of NC_141194.1, from coordinate 76,898,921 downwards.
AGTCCAGTGAAAAATTTAAAAAAATGTTAGAACAGGTTGTATGTGTCTACTTTAATGAATATAAATGAAATTGCAAAATGGCTACTTACACTGTTTATTATTACTTTACTAGAATGTCAGTTTTCCAATGAATATCTTTTTATTGTCCATCTTGGGGTGTTTAAGATATAGCCATTTTGTATTCTGTGTATGATTCTCATATTGGAAAACTTATTCCAAGCCATAAATATTTATTTCCTTAATAGTGGGACAGTTAAAAATTTGACCTGCATTTATAATATTCATGATATGTACAGTATTCTCACTACTAAATTGCGTAAGTGATCTTTAAAAAGTTTCTTTATAAGAGACAACCAGTACTTCAAAACTGTAAATTCATACCTTCACTAAAAATCCATTGTATCAAGTCGAAGAGTCTCTATAAGCATCTAAAGCAAGTATTGACTGAAGTTGACTCAGGCTAATTTATCTTTCACAAATACTATTACTTTGTCATTCAAAATCCAATAATTGAGAGACCTACCAGTAATAGATATTTTGTCAGGATTTGAATATAAATGAGGGATAATTTTTTGAGGGAAAAACCTTGAGTTTATATTTGGGCATATCCAGCATACATTTCTTTTTAAGCAATCCAGGTTGACTCAAACAATTGTTTATTCTGAGTTTTATAGGCTTATTAATCAAGGAATTTGCAAACGTTTGCATTTGTCTCCTTATGGTTTTAGATTGTCTTGTCTCCCCTATTTTCTTGTATGGAACACTTGGCATCCTCTTTCCTCTTTGGTGTGGTTAAGAGCTACCCATGCTTCAGTTGCTTAGACCTCATGCTTAGACCTCAGAGGTCTAAGTTTATTTCCTGATCCCACAGACTAGATCAGAACCCTCTGCCAGGCCCACAACTCAGGTCCCCTCATATGATTGTAAATTCTCTATAAGAAAAGGCAGGATCTCACTGCTGTAGTATCCCCAGAATCAAGGCAGGTTCCTGTCATCCATTATACTCAATAGATTTAAGTTTAAAAAAATGAATATTAAAAATTGATGATAGCTTTATTGTGCTTTTCTTTTAACCTTTCATTGAGGAAAGCAAATAGAAGCATAAATGATCAAAGCACTGAGTTTAGCGTGGTGATTATACATCAAAGTGTTGTACAAACTTTGAGAGGAGAAATATGGAATATATAACTAAATCCATACTTACTTTGAGCTATATCTTATTTTTCATTTTTGTTTAATGTACTCTCCTGAGATCCACTTTGACTGTGCTCTCTTGGCTATGTTATCCTTGACTCTGCTTTCTTAATTTTCAGAGGACATATATATCAGGAGTTCTTTTCTATACACTCTCATTAAATTCTAATACTGAAGCCCTCTGTTGACTGTTTTTGGAAATACTGAATGCTGTTGTTGAGCAGCTTTCTTTTCCTTTGTAGGAATGCTGACCATGTAAAACTCTTGTAAATTTGATTTCACCATTTAGCAATGCAGTATTTGATATTAGCATAGGGTATGGATGACCTTGGCCAGACATGTCTGTAACCAATAGTCAGAATCTAATTACTTCAGCTAATGTTCTTGTGAACTTCAGCTGTCTCACTTACTAGATTTCCTGCTATTACTATTTCTTGGAGATATCTTTTTTTTTTTTTTCTTATGTCAGGAATAACTGTACCTTTCCCAGGTATTTGGAAGTTAATAATGAATAGTATGTTAGACTCAGGGTGAGGTGACTGATTCTTAACACCATTTTTCATTAAATAAGAAAAGCACTGAATTTCATATTTTAGTATGTCCAATTTGCAAGATGGTAGTGGTAATATTCTAGATATTTAACCTCCACCAATCACATGCTAGTTGCTATGGGAATAAAGAGATGAATAAAACATGAATCTTGCCCTTGTGTATAAAGATTACAGGCTCTAAAGTCATGTAGGCCTAGATCTGTGTTCTGGCTTCCCCACTTACTAGTTGAGTGAACTTTAGCAAGTTGTTTAACCTCTCTTTGCTTCAGTTTCTTTATCTTGAAAGTGGGACACAACAGTACCTATCTCATTTGGTTATTATGAGTATGAATTGAACAGATAGTGTGTAGAATCCATATAGCAAGAGCTTAGTATCTGTTAGCTAATAGTAGTTTTTAATGTAATTGGATACTTTGGAATCCCATAGAGGAGATATATTGGGAAGATCCTTCTGTGCTATGCTAAGGAGTTCAGATTATAATTAATGGTATTTCAGATTATAATGTAGTTTTTTTAATTTTTTATTGAAGAATAATTTCTTTACAGAATTTTGTTGTTTTCTATCAAACCTCAACATGAATCAGCCATAGGTATACATATATCCCCTCCCTTTTGAACTTCCCTCCCCATCCCACCACTCTAGGTTGATACAGAGCCCCTGTTTGAGTTTCCTGAGTAGTACAGCAAATTCCCATTGGCTATCTATTTTACATATGGTAATATAATTATAAATGGGTGAATAACAAGATTAGATTTGTTACTTTTACATTCCATTTCTGTAATTAGAAGTGATTTGGAAGAAGCACTGCGATGGAAAGAGATTCTTTACCTGCTAAATCAGAGATTCTGTAATTTTTGTTTCTGTTTCTGCACTATACACATATATTGAATACTTCCATCATCCATCATGTATTCAGGCATCCATGCACAGTTGTCATCTGTGTGCCAGGCACTGGTGGTATAGCACATTACAAGACAATCATGGTCTTTGTTCTCATGGAGCTTAGAGTCTACTGGGGTACATTAAAGAACAAATAAATTAATTAGATAATTATACATTGAAATCTGTTCAATATGCAGATCTGGCTCTGTCCTTCCCTATGTAAAAAGCCTCAGTGATTTTATATCACTTCAGAATGACGCATGACCCCTTTAACATGACGCGTGAGACTCTGGGGTCTGACCTTTGCCTGCCTCTGTCAGTTCATCTGTCTTCTCTCCCTATTTGGTTCCTTGTATTTCTCTTACTTGCCTCTGTTCCCCTGCAAGTCCTGAGCTTCTCTTGAAATGTTCTTATTTGCTTGCTTTAACTGGTTTTAACTGCTTTAAGTTCAGTTCAGTTCAGTTGCTCAGTCGTGTCCGACTCTTTGCAACCCCATGAACTGCAGCACGCCAGGCCTCCCTGTCCATCACCAACTCCCGGAGTTCACTCAAACTCATGTCCATCGAGTCAGTGATGCCATCCAGCCATCTCATCCTCTGTCGTCCCCTTCTCCTCCTGCCCCCAATCCCTCCCAGTATCAGAGTCTTTTCCAATGAGTCAACTCTTCACATGAGTTTCAGCTTTAGCATCATTCCTTCCAAAGAAATCCCAGGGCTGATCTCCTTCAGAATGGACAGGTTGGATCTCCTTGCAGTCCAAGGGACTCCCAAGAGTATTCTCCAACACCACAGTTCAAAAGCATCAATTCTTCGGCGCTCAGCTTTCTTCACAGTCCAACTCTCACATCCATACATGACCACAGGAAAAACCATAGCGTTGACTAGATGGACCTTTGTTGGCAAAGTAATGTCTCTGCTTGTTGGTCATAACTTTCCTCCCAAGGAATAAGTGTCTTTTAATTTCATGGCTGCAGTCACCATCTGCAGTGATTTTGGAGCCCCAAAAAATAAAGTCTGACACTGTTTCCACTGTTTCCCCATCTATTTGCCATGAAGTGATGGGACCAGATGCCATGATCTTCGTTTTCTGAATGTTGAGCTTTAAGTCAACTTTTTCACTCTCCACTTTCACTTTCATCAAGAGGCTCCTCTTCACTTTCTGCCATAAGGGTGGTGTCATCTGCATATCTGAGGTTATTGATATTTCTCCTGGCAATCTTGATTCCAGCTTGTGCTTCTTCCAGCCCAGCGTTTCTCATAATGTACTCTGCATAGAAGTTAAATAAGCAGGGTGACACTATACAGCCTTGACGTACTCCTTTTCCTATTTGGAACCAGTCTGTTGTTCCGTGTCCAATTCTAACTGTTGCTTCCTGACCTGCAAATAGGTTTCTCAAGAGGTAGGTCAGGTGGTCTGGTATTCCCATCTCTTTCAGGATTTTCCACAGTTTATTGTGATCCACACAGTAAAAGGCTTTGGCATAGTCAATAAAGCAGAAATAGATGTTTTTCTGGAACTCTCTTGCTTTTTTGATGATCCAGCGGATGTTGGCAATTTGATCTCTGGTTCCTCTGCCTTTTCTAAAACAAAAGCAGCTGATGTATCACTTCCTGCAAAGAACATTCCCTAATACTCTGCTGTTCCCCCCACCACCAAGCTTTCACCTCTTAGAACAGTGCTTGGTACATGGTTGTATGCCACACACATATGGCATAAATATTATTTTTAACGAACTACCAGTGTGCTAACAATCCATTCATTGTCTTATTAGATTTAACAAGAGTCTAGGGCAGTGTCAGTGGAGATGTTGAGGAAAGGCTAGTTTCAAGAAGTCTTTATAAGGTGAAATCAAGATTGAGTAGCAGATTAGATGTGGGAAAAGAGATTTCTAATCTAAGGAAAGTCTAGTAACTGCTGGTCATGCCATTAACTGGGACTGGGATTCCAAGAAGGGAAGCAGGTGAGGAACTATGAAGAATTCAGGTATGGGGCATGCTAGGTTAAAAAGGCATTTGGAGTCTATCCAGAAAAAAAGTAGATAATAGTTAAAAATATGAATACAGAGCTTGGGATTGATTACAACAAAGAGCCATAGGTTTGGAGTTATAATCATGTTTGAGACTGTTGTAGTAGATATTTACCTAATAAAAATGAGTAATAGGTGTTTTGGAATGGTTTCATCAAAAAGGTGGCATTTGAAATAATATGTTTGAGAAAGCTTGAAAGGGCATAGTGAGCAGAGGTATTATTCTGTTTTCTTCAGTTACTGGGAATCTTCTAATTCCTTTAATTAATGTATTTTTCTTTTAATGATTTCATGTGTGATTTATGTATTCCTTATAAAAGTAATTGGGATATTAATCTGAAGATTATAGAGAATGGATACTTGTTTTAGTATTATTTTTATCTCCTGGACCAAATTCCAGATAAAGAGTTTTCATCTTGCTGATTCTTTTCTTTCTTACCTTAATTTTGCTATTTGTGCCCTCATGTTATTGAACCAAGGACTGTATAACTGTTGTAATATAGAAAGCTCAGCTCTAGAAATGTTCTGTGTGGCTTCACTGATTCTTATGATCAGCTTGGTTGTTGCGCCCTGTAACTGGGAACTCCTATCATGTTCCTCCTCAATTTACTATTTATGGGGCTCAGCAAGGTCCTCAACTAAATCCAGAATGCTGTTAATCTTTAATGGCTTCCTCAAGTTCATGTTGCAGGGGTGAACAGAGGCTATTTTAAGGTCTCATTTTGTTGTTTTCCGTTACTTGAATGTCATAATTTTTTATATTAATCTTTATAATACAAAGTCTAAGTCTAGGTCCCAAATCTATATTTCCTTCCTCATTTTTCTCCCAATTAGGCCTAATATATGACAGTAAGTATCTGAGGGGAAAACAAATCTTATCACTTACTTAAATGTGTCTTGGTTTGAACAGCTTTGCTCAGGCCTAGAGCCTTAGAACTTTAGCATGAGACTATCAGGTAAGTTGTATTGTTATCATCTATCTGGCTGACTAGGCATATATGACTGTCACCTCAATTTCTGCAGAAATCAGTGTTTTTTTCCTATAGCAATAATCTTGAATTTCCACCTAGGATAGCATAAAGATACAACAGTAGCTGTGACACACTCCATGGTGATTCTTCCCTGGGATTTGGGAGCTTATCAGAATCTCCAGGGGTACTTATAATTTGAAAAAGTCCCCCAGGTGTGATTCTGATTTGCTTCCTTCTCCTTCTCCTCCTCCTGTGAGAATCACTTTTTAATCCAGAAGCGTCAGCATAGATAGGCACATTTATTGGCATATTATCCTTGCATAGTTGAGCTCTCCAGTCTCCATACCCATCCTTCTGTTCTGAGTGATCCCCAGTAGTGTTAATACCATAACTTCTGAAATCACTGTCTGCCTTTTACCAAAGCTGTAGCTATCATGAAAGCAGCCCAGTTAGTATTTGGAAACCTACAAGCAAGGAGGTCTCCACAAGCTTCAGGGCTAGGTTTAATTATGCGGTTTACTTAAATGGGAGCCCTTTGCAAAGACTTAGATTGGAGTCCAAGGTTTACACTAACATCACTCCCTCTTCCAATTTGATTCCAACATTTTATGGTGAAAATATTAAACTCTACACCAACATGGAAAGAATTTCAGGGTGATCACCTGTATATCCACAACTTAGATTCTACAATTAACATTTCAACATGCTTGCTTAGTCATATGTCTACCCAAATACTTATCCCTCTGTTCACCTATTCACCGTTTCACAGTAACTTTCACAGTAAATTCCAGATAGCAATACAGTTTCCCCTAAATACTTCAGTATGCATATCATTAACTAGAGTTTAATATTTGTTTATAGCTTTTTCTTCTGATGTAAAATTTACATGTGGTAAAGTACCCAAATCTTAAGTGTTCATTACCTGAGTGTTGACAAATGATAAATCTGTATAACCTGAATCCTTGTCAAAATACAGAAGATTTTAACAGCCTCTTTTTTTCTGCCCAGATTATTCCCTCTTGACTTTCTATAGTCTCTGAGTTAAAGGTAAGAAAGAGGCTTGTCAGTGTTTCCAGGACAAATAGGGATTGAAGCTTCATGATGGATCAACAGATTTCTCTTTTTCCTTGCCAAAGTACCTTGTGTTTTAAATTGTGTATGAATGTTTTAAAACAGAAGACTTGAAGGAATTCTCTGGCAGTCCAGTGGTTAGGGTTTGCAGTTTTCACAGCAGGGGCCCTGGTTCGATCCCTGCTTGGGGAACTAAGATCTCACAAGCCACATGTCATGGTCCAGAAAAAGAAAAAAAAAAATTAATAAAAACATAAACCAGGAGACTAACTTGCCTTTCTGATTTTAAGTACTTATTTTTAAAATAGATATAAATACTTTAGTTAATTAAGTATTTTATAAAGCAGGAGCTCTAGTTTGATGAAATGTGAGGCGATATGCATAGAAATATAACTGAGGAAGAGAAAGGAAGTAGAAGTTATATGGGAAAAAATCACATAAATATTGATATATTTATTAATATGTAGTCAATTGATTAAAAATATATGTATCTAACATCACAAGATATAGTTTAGCCTGATGGCAGTGTCATGCCATTTATTTAAGAATATCAGCATATCATAATCTGCCTTTATTAAAATACGCATTAAATTCCTTTCACTATTGGTCTTGGGTATTTGTCATTTTACTGTTAATGCCTTTATGCCTGGCAAATAGCTCTTTTTAAAAAATAGCTCTTATTTAGGGTAGCATATTTTAATTTATGCTAATATATTTAAAATATGACATCAGTTTGAAATTACTTGTTTGCATTTTATGAGGAGTAACACATAAGTGTTTTTCAAATAAAATAATTCTAGTCTCAAAAGGAAAGCTATGACAAAGTAAATTGTGTTATTTCCATAATAAAAATATATAGGAAACATGCAGACATTTGCATATAGTTCCTGAAATATTGCATACTGTCTTTGTCAGTGCTGGTAAATCCATTTCAAGGATGTTGCCCTTAGTCCATTAGTTTGGATAATGAACCCTATAAAGTACATTTATAACTTGTGGCACTGCAAGGAGATGGATTCTAATATTCATCGTTTTATCTAGACACATTGAGAGAAGGTCAATGGAGGGTTCTATATGATTCATTGTCCCAACACATTTCAGATGACAGAGACCTGATAATGTCCATGCATAAGTGTTTTCTTTATTTGGAAACAGCACTTGAAAGAAATCTTTCTATGATCATCCTTTGAAGTAAAGTGGAAACAGATATTAAAAAAGCTCTATCCCTCCCCCCGTTTTTTTTGGTTTAAAACATTATCACACTTGTTGCAAAATAGCTATTCTTGAACAAAAGAGAAAGCGACACTTAACAGAAAAACAAGCCTTTAGTGGCTTTATTAGGCTGTAAATAGTGGCTTTATTAGGCTGTAAATAATATAACAAGATACTTAATCAACTTTTCCTCCCCCTTTTCTTAGATCTGTTAAGAAAAAAAAAAAAAAGCCTATTTTCTAAACAAAGAAAAATCTTCTATGTTCCTAAACATTAGAAAAGCTTATAGCATAATAGTTGTCCTAACTTTCCTCTTACTATTAATAGCATTCAAAATAAATATTTAAGTTCTAGTCCACACTTAATAGTTTAAAATAATTCAAAATAGCAACAAGAATATATATTCTGCAGTTTGGTTTAAGTTTTGTGTCAAAAATGTGTACTTGTGGGCAATTTTAAAATCTTCTCACAAATTAATTTTAGATTCAGGATTGGTAGCTAGCTGATTCTGTTTGTTTTCTTTATTATGTAATCATCAATGAAAACTTTTTTCTTTGCTTATCTTCTTTGTAGATGTAAAGCAATCATAGATCAGTATGGTCAGAGAATAATCTCTAAGCATTTCCTTGTGGAAGACAGTTATTTGTCTGAGAACACATGTGCACATGTGCAATACAGGTAAGGCACCCCTCCAGCCACTCTGCAAGGGAAGGTGAAACTTAGGGAAATTCATCTGTGTGGTTACATTGACAATTCTGTATGATTCTGTACTTCAAGTAAGATGCAAATGTATACCAAACAAAAGATATATTCAGTGTGTTACCACTGTTTTCTTATAAGGTCTGGTTTGAGGGGAATCTAGCCTAATGTTGACTCCATTGCATTAGCTGGGATCTGTCTGCAGGTCACACATCCTCCTTTGCTGAGCCAAGAAAAGATTAAAGCAGAACTTGACTTGGTTTGGGGAGGTGACACTTTTATCATGACTTAAATCTTTCAATGAAACTAGACCACTTTCTAACACCATACACAAAAATAAACTCAAAATGGATTAAAGATCTAAACGTAAGACCAGAAACTATAAAACTCCTAGAGGAGAACATAGGCAAAACACTCTCTGACATACATCACAGCAGGATCCTCTATGACCCACCTCCCAGAATATTGGAAATAAAAGCAAAAATAAACAAATGGGACCTAATTAACCTTAAAAGCTTCTGCACATCAAAGGAAACTATTAGCAAGGTGAAAAGACAGCCTTCAGAATGGGAGAAAATAATAGCAAATGAAGCAACTGACAAACAACTAATCTCAAAAATATACAAGCAACTCCTACAGCTCAACTCCAGAAAAATAAATGACCCAATCAAAAAATGGGCCAAAGAACTAAATAGACATTTCTCCAAAGAAGACATACAGATGGCTAACAAACACATGAAAAGATGCTCAACATCACTCATTATCAGAGAAATGCAAATCAAAACCACTGTGAGATACCATTTCACACCAGTCAGAATGGCTGCGATCCAAAAGTCTACAAATAATAAATGCTGGAGAGGGTGTGGAGAAAAGGGAACCCTCTTACACTGTTGGTGGGAATGCAAACTAGTACAGCCACTATGGAGAACAGTGTGGAGATTCCTTCAAAAACTGGAAATAGAACTGCCTTATGATCCAGCAATCCCACTGCTAGGCATACACACTGAGGAAACCAGAAGGGAAAGAGACACATGTACCCCAGTGTTCATCGCAACACTGTTTATAATAGCCAGGACATGGAAGCAACCTAGATGTCCATCATCAGATGAATGGGTAAGAAAGCTGTGGTACATATACACAATGGAGTATTACTCAGCCATTAAAAAGAATACATTTGAATTAGTTCTAATGAGGTGGATGAATCTGGAGCCTATTATACAGAGTGAAGTAAGGCAGAAGGAAAAACACCAATACAGTATACTAACGCATATATATGGAATTCAGAAAGATGGTAACAATAACCCGGTGTACGAGACAGCAAAAGAGACACTGATGTATAGAACAGTCTTATGGACTCTGTGGGAGAGGGAGAGGGTGGGAAGATTTGGGAGAATGACATTGAAACATGTAAAATATCATGTAAGAAACGAGTTGCCAGTCCAGGTTCGATGCACGATACTGGATGCTTGGGGCTAGTGCACTGGGACGACCCAGAGAGATGGTATGGGGAGGGAGGAGGGAGGAGGGTTCAGGATGGGGAGCACATGTATACCTGTGGTGGATTCATTTTGATATTTGGCAAAAGTAATACAATTATGTAAATTTTAAAAATAAAATAAAATTTAAAAAAAATCTTTCAAGCATACCTTATGGTGGTCATGTAGCTATATAAATGAGATTTATCCATGGAATCTGAGTCACTGATTAACTTTTCTGCATTACAGGCAGATCTCCAGGGCAATCTTGATTACAGATAGATCTGTTCTCAAAACAGATTCAGATCAACAGGTAATTCTAGTCCTGTACTCATTGGTAACATGTTGCTAACTTAATCTACATGGTAATATGTTGTAAATTAATACAGGTGAAATAAAACATTTTAAAAATATGTGCTAATAATATATTTAATGCATTTTAAAAATACATAATGGCAATTATGTAATACTTTTGGTTTCTTAAAGATTCCCTTCCAGTGGAACAACTAATTGCTCTTATGTAACAGATTTATTCTAGGAATATTGAAATCATCCTAGTTGTTTTTTTTTTTTTTTTTACAACTATGAAATTGAAATTATATTATTATGGGAAGAAAAGCATTTAGAAACATTTAAAAATCTTGGATAAGATGAGGATGATATGGTTAGGTAGCATCACTGACAGTGAACGTGAATTTGACCAAACTCTGGAAGATAGTGAAGGACAGGGAAGCCTGGCATGCTGCAGTCCATGGGGTTGCAAAGAGTTGGACACGACTTAGCAACTGAACAACAACAACAGCAAAAATCTTGAAGGAAAAGGCTTAATGGTAACCAGTCCTATAGCAGTGGTGGTAAGTTCAGTTAGGGGCCTCGTGTGAATGAGCATCAGCATGCATTTTCAATTCAGGCTTTCCTCATCACCATGGTTCATCTTGGTTCCCTCTTCCTCCTCATAACCACTGATGCTATCAGTGGAATCTTTATACCTGTGGTTTTTCCTTAATCTGAACACGTAAATTCCAAAAGAATGCCCCCTTCTCCTTCTGACACAGTTTACGGGACTGATAAAATCAGCTTACTCAGTAAGCATGAATGTCAGATCTAGCTTGAATGCTACTGCTTAAGATAGGTTCTGAAATTCCCTTAAGTTGGAAACTTTCTATTTTATTAAACAAATATGTTAGTTTTAAGTGTGAGTGCAAATTCTTTCATTTAATCATTCAACAGAGAGTGAGTACCTTTCACATGCCAGGCAGTGTGCTAGATTCTGAGGAGATATTGCCGACCATGATAGCATCTGTCCCCTCATAGCTTGCAGTCTGTAGGATAGAGATTGTCTTTTGTTGTTTAGTCGCTAAGTCATGTTCGAGTCTTTTTCGACCCCATGGACTATAGCCCACCAGGCTCCTCTGTCCAAGGGATTCTCCAGGCAAGACTACTGCAGTGGGTTGCCATGCCCTCCTCCAGGGGATCTTCCTGACCCAAGGATCAAACCTGTGTCTCCTGCTTGGCAAGCAGATTCTTTACCACTGATTACTCCTTAAGAAAAAGGGTGTAGATCCCTCAGGGGGAATGAGACAGGCTGAGACCTGGGACCCTTTGCCGCAGTGCTTGCACCTGGACACAACTCTTCTTGATCAGCAAAATACAGAGAGACTATATGGGACTAAACTGTGTTCATACACAGTTGGGACAATTTCTGGACCCAAAAGATATAAAGAAACCAAAAAACCCAACTGCCACTTTTGAAGAGCCTGGAGCAAACACAGAGTGTTGGGAGCAAAAGCAGGGTACTGAGTATGCCCCCTGCACACAACGAAACAGAGATGGACAAGCAAAACACCTAAGCCACTTTTCTGGCCACATCTCCTGCATTGCAGGTGGATTCATTACCACCGAGCCACCAGGGAAGCCTGCGGATACAGATACAGACAGATAAATAGGAAGGACAGTTCAGCACGGCAAGTGTGAACAAGAAGTTGTAAAATCGTAGCACTCATCATACTGTCGTATAATTGCCAGTTTACTTGTCTATCTCCCAGTAAACCATAAGCTTTGTGAATGGGTTGAAGAGTGACAGAGGCAGAAAAGTGAAGAGAGCAAAAAAGACACTTCTGTAGAAGCTAAGCTGGGAAGAGCAAGAGAGAGGACAGTGATCTCTGCTGAGGGATGTGGAAGTGAAGAGGGCATTTCTTTGAAGTGTTACAGTATATTTCAGCTGATGAGAATGGGGCCAGCAGAGGAGAGGTTGAAGATTCCCAGAAGAAAAGAAAGATAACTCATGCAGCAAGGTCCAGATAAAGGCTAGGGGAGATGGGATTCAGAGAATAGGTGAGAAACATTGTCCTTAGATGGGATATGTGACACTTTGAAATAAGAGGGTGAATGCATGAACACCTTGAGCTGCATGCACAAATTCTGGTAATTCATTTTTTATTTTTGTTCTGTGACAAATATTTTCTAATTTTCCTTTTTATGGCTTCTTAGATACACCCATCATTTAAAAATGGACATTTAATTTCCAAATACGTGTTTTGTAAATTTTATGTATTTATTCATTTATTTTTCGCTGTGCTGGGTCTTTGTTGCTGAATGTGGTCTTTCTCTAGTTGCAGTGAGTGAGGGCTACTGTCTAGTTTTGGTGCATGGGTTTTTCATTGCTGTGGCTTCTCTTGTTGTGGGCCACAGGCTCTAGGGTACAGGCTCAGTAGTTATGGTGCATGGGCTTAGTTATCCCTCAGCATGTGGAATCTTCCCAGACCAGGGATCGAACCTGTGTCCCCTGCATTGGCAGATGGATTCTTAACCACTGGACCACCAGGGAGGTCCTACATGGGTTTTTTTTAAGTATCTTTGATATTAATTTCTTATTTTGATATTAATTTCTCATTTATTCTCTGCTTTATATCTGCTTTATTCTCTGCAATCACCATGTGTGTTTTTTCAGTCTTCTAACTATTGAGGCTTTCAATGGCTAAGTTAAAAATCTCTCTTGGTAAATGTCACATTGTGCTTAAAAATATGTGGCTTATTTCCAAATATATTTTGATATTGATTTCTGGCCTATTTTCACAGTGATAAGAGAACAGACTCTGTGATTTTAATACCTTTAGACTATAAAATTTTTGCACCTTGTTTCATGTCCCTGGATATGTTCCAGTGTCTCCTAGTTTATAGTTTGAGGGAACTTGAATAGAATTTGTATCTTGCTGTTGTGTGAAAATTGTATAAATCTTAATTATGGTGAATTAGTTCATGGTGCTTTTCCTTCTACTTTTCTGCATATTCATTTTCTTAATTTTTAAGAGTTTAATATTAAAACTCCAACCAGAAATCTTAATTTATCTACTTAAATATTTGTAATATAAAGTAGAACTGTATGTAACTTTGTATTTTCCATATCTCCTATAAATGTGTTATCATTCTTTCATAATTTAAAAAATCAAACTAACACAGAATAAAAATTTTTTAAAAAGGAAAAAAAAAAGAGTGAATCTGGGAACATTTGTAGTCTTGGGAGTTCCCATCCAATGGGTTCCATTTTATTTTAAAAATTACAAGGTGAGGTCGTCTCCTGAGAATGGGGGTGTGAGTGTGGGAATGGGTCAGAGCTCAAGGAAAGGAGTAAAATAATCACCGTGGAAAGTGACCTGTCTCATGGTCAGATGACTGGGCAGTGTTGAGGGGTACAGCTGAGTCTGGAGGTCATGGGTTTACAGTAACATTAATCTGCTCTGATCTTTTCAACTCTTTCATTCTTTTACCCCCACCCAGCCTGCTCATTGACATGTTAAGAGAGACCTACAGTTCCTTGTTCCCTCTGTTTCCTCCCAGATTACCAGCGCCTTTCTGCCCTCTTCCTTTTCCATGTCCTAGACCACATGGTAGGTCTTACGAACTGCTCTTCCTTCAAAACCTTCAATTCCCATGTAATGTTCTTCTGTACCCACAGAGGTAAGTCCCATCCCTGGATGAAGCTCAGATCTACACTTGGAACACTAAGGGCTTATTGGGAAAACTGCAACCAGATAGACTGGCACAACCACAGTGTTGGTGGCACCAACCTCATCTGGCAGAACCCTGAGTACCTACCAACAGTTAGCTCCTCACTGGCCTCAAACAGCTCCCTCTCCCCTCAGAGCTAGTCTTAAGTTTTCACTATTTTTACCCACCCTTAGCCCTCTAACTTCTCCCCCGTCACTTTGCTGAGAAAAGTAAGGACACCTCCAAAGCACAGTGGCCCTTAATCTCCTGCCTCACCATCCACAACTTACATACACAAGCATAGAGACTAATGAGGGAGCTCCCCTCCTTATCCAAGGCCAATCCCTTTTACAAGCGCCCTTGACACACACATGTGCCCACACCAACCTGTATGCCTGCTCTATCTCCTACATCTTCAGCCTCTCCCCACTATTGGTACCTTCCCCTCAACCTGTACACATGTATTAGCATTTTCTGTTCCAAAAATTAAAATAAAAAAAAAAACAGAAAAATGCTCTTTGTGTTTGTACTTATTTGCAGCTAATATCCAATCTCTCCCCTACCCTTACAATATTTTTGAGATGGTATCTCTGCTTGCTGCCTCCAGCTCCTTACTTCTCATTATTTCTAGACCAACCTGGCTTCTACCTTCGTATTTTATTAATAACTTCATACTAGTCAGGACCACAGGACATTTTTGGGTTTTGTTTCCTAAGTATTTTCTGGTATGTTTGACAGTGTTGACAATTCCCTTTCTCTTGAAACTCTACTCCTTTGGCTATCATGACACTTTGTTCTCCTGGTTCTCCTCATAACTCTCTGGCTATTTCCTCTTGACTTCCTCTGTGGGCTCTATCCTCCTCTTAAATATCAGGCCACCTCAGGGTTCTAAGTACAGTCTACCATACCTCTTATTCTGCATGCTTGCCACTTGACTCCATGTACTTTTACGGTTTCCAACTCTGCATAGCCTTCCATGTCTATATCTCCTGGGACTGTTAGCCCAAAGGCCAAAATTCCTACTGGACATCTATCCCAAAGACCCCTCAAACTGAACATACTCAGAGCTGAACTCACCATCTACCCTCTCAAAACTGCTCATCCATTGCTTCCTACTTCCATGAAAGCACTGACGTCCTTCCAACATCTGCTCCCATTTCGGACATGTCGTGAGCCTCCAGGTCCTTGTCAGTATACTTCCTAGAAGTTGCCCCAGTCTGCTTTCCTCTCAATCCTTCTTCTCACTGCTCTGGTTTCAGAGCTCATCACCTCTTCCTTCTAACTGATTGTCCTGCCTCTCATCTTGTCTCCTTTAAATCTGTACTCTTACACAGCCATCAGAGAGATCAGTCTAAAATGTATATCTGGTCTGCTGTTTTTTGTTTCCTATATGTTTTCTTTTTTCTCGTTTTGAATTTTTGAATCATAAATAAATTGATGAGACTTAGAGGAAAGAATAGTGTGATCACTCACCTAGAGCCAGACATACTAGAATATGAAATCAAGTGGGCCTAGGAAGCATCACTACAAACAAAGCTAGTGGAGGTGATGGAATTCCAGTTGAGCTATTTCAAATCCTCAAAGACGATGCTGTGAAAGTGCTGCACTCAGTATGCCAGCAAAATTAGAAAACTCAGCAGTAGTCACAGGACTGGAAAAGGTCAATTTTCATTCCAAACCCAAAGAAAGGCAATGCCAAAGAATGTTCAAACTACTGCACAATTGCACTAATCTCACACACTAGCAAAGTAATGCTCAAAATTCTCAAGGCCAAGCTTCAGTAGTACGTGAACCGTGAATTTCCAGATGTTCAAGCTGGTTTTAGAAAAGGCAGAAGAACCAGAGATCAAATTGCCAACATCCACTGGATTATGGAAAAAGCAAGAGAGTTCCAGAAAAACATCTCTTTCTGCTTTATTGACTATGCCAAAGCCTTTGACTGCATCACAACAAACATTGGAAAAATCTTCAAGAGATGGAAATACCAGACCACATTACCTGCCTCCTGAGAAATCTGTATGCAGGTCAAGAAGCAACAGTTAGAACCGGACATGGAACAACAAACTGGTTCCAAATTGGGAAAGGAGTACTTCAAGGCTCTATATTGTCACCCTGCTTATTTAACTTATGTGCAGAGTACATCATGTTAAATGCCAGGCTGGATGAAGCACAAGTTGGAATCAAGATTGCTGGGAGAAATATCAATAACCTCAGATACGCAGACTACCGTTATGGCAGAAAGTAAAGAAGAACTAAAGAGCCTCTTGATGAAAGTGAAAGAGGAGAGTGAAAAAACCTAGCTTAAAACTCAATATTCACAAAATGAAAATCATGGCATCTGGTCCCATCACTTCATGACAAATAGATGGGGAAACAGTGGAAATGGTGACAGACTTTATTTTTGGGGCTCCAAAATCACTGAAGATGCTGATTGCAGTCATGAAATTAAAAGACGCTTGTTCCTTGGAAGAAAAGCTTTGACCAGCCTACACAGTATATTAAAAAGGAGAGACATCACTTTACTGATAAAGTGATAAAGGTCCATATAGTAAAAGCTCTGGTTTTTCCAGTAGTCATGTATGGATGTGAGAGTTGGACTATAAAGAAAGCTGAGTGCTGAAGAATTGATTTTTTTGAATTGTGGTGTTGGAGAAGACTTGAGAGTCCCTTGGACTGCAAGATCAAACTAGTCAATACTGAAGGAAATCAGTCCTGAATATTCAATGGAAGGACTGATGCTGAGGGTGAAACTCCAATACTTTGGCCACTTAATGTGAAGAACTGACTCATTGGAAAAACCCTGATGCTGGGAAAGATTGAAGGCAGGAGGAGAAGGGGACAACAGAGGATGAGATTGTTGGATGGCATCACCAACTCAATGGACATGAGTTTGAGCAAGCTCTGAGAGTCGGTGATGGACAGGGAAGCCTGGCATGTTGCAGTCCTTAGGGTCGCAAAGAGTTGGACATGACTGAGTGACTGAACTGAACTTAGAGGAAAGAGTTAATTGTTGGTTTAGGTAAATTTTATGAAAGGGTTATTCAAGGATTGAAGGAATTACCTTTTGATGGCTTTTATAATCTCTCTGTGATTTAAGATATTTACCTTTTCAAGAGTTGAGACAAAAGACACTATGGTCGGGGGTCACTGATTATATGTGATAGTTGTCGGAATCAAAAGAAGTATTTAGATGTTGGTCCAATCCTTAAGATACCTTTTCAGTTATATACATGTTTTTAGTCATAATTGTTTGATAATAATTATGCAGCATTAGGGGCTTCCCACGTGGCACGGTGGTAAAGAATCCTCCTGCAATGCAGGAGATATAGGAGATGTGAGTTGGATCCTTGGGTTGGGAAAATCCTAAAGGAGGAAATGGCAATGCATTCCAGTTTTCTTGCCTGAAAAATCCCAGGAACAGAAGAATCTGGTGGACTACAGTCCACAGAGTTTGAGTTGGGCATGACTGAGCACACATGCACACAACATTAGATCCATGTTTTACTGGCTCCTCTCTCTTTAATGCTGCAGTATGACATTTTTTTATCATAGCAGCAAAAGGAGCTGAGGAATATGGAGAAAACTGTTTTTGAGTCATAGTAAATGTCCAAATGTATATACAGGTAGTGATAATAAGAAGGTCATGATTATCAAACAAATTTTATTTTCAGAACTTAAAAGCATTTCCTCTGTTGGCTATCAATATGATGTTGCCAGTTAAAATCTAAACATAATGCTCACAGGTAAAAGTACAAATAGGGCTTTATTTTTTGGCAGTGTTTCCTATAGAAAACAATATATTTTCCTCAGATTGAAGATTAAATTGAGAATTGGTATTGAAGTTTTTGGTTCTGTAGAGAAATATTTACCTGACAATTATTTAAAGTTTTTTAAATATAAAGCCGTATAGCAATTAGTGGTGCCTAGCACAGCATACTGCATATTAATGGAGTCCTTAAATTAATTTGAAGCCATTCATTTTGAAATATTTTGGTATTTGTTTAGCTGTAATTTGGTATATGCTGACATTAGTATCTTTGCACTTTTTTTTTAGGTAACATTTCAAAATTTTAGTACTCTATAACTTCTATTTTTAGCCCTTATGAATAATCAAATTTAATTTAATGTGCTGTGATTGAAACAATGAAGTGCATACAATTCAGAATAATGAATTGTACCTTTATTGTGCCTTTTGGGGGGGCACAATAAATTGTTTAAACCTTTGGAACAAATGAAGTAATTAATCACATCTTTTGAAAATATGTAGTAAGTGAAAGATTTAATAAATATTAAAGATATTTGAAATATTTATTGTCCACGAATTTTAGGACTGCAATATATATCATATATAAATATATCAATAGTTTGACACATGTGCATGCTTTATGTTTCAAATTTTGTTCTAAAATTCAATCCCACCGGCTAAAGTTTTTCAAACATCAATGAATGTTTGAAAAAAGATGTTCAGTTTGCTCTAATAATAAAATAATGAAAATGAGATCTAACAGCTATGTCTGATGTTTTGTTTCTGCTTTTTAGATTTCCATTTTAACAGTGCCAGCAGAGGAACCAGGAACTTTTGCTGTTCGAGTCATTGAGTTATGTTCATCAACAATGACATGCATGAAAGGCTCATGTAAGCACAATAGAGTCTGGTAGTTGGTCTTTTGTGTTTGTTTAGAAGGTAAAGGGGGACAGCTATTCTTATGGTTGTCAGGATTGTATTAATAGTTTTGCTACATACATATATTTTTTAATTCATAGTATTTGTTCACATCATGTAAGTCATACAGTAAGTCATTTCATACCTTCCCCTTGCCTCTGAACATTTCTAAAACTAAATCTTCACATGCACCATTGTTAAGGTATCTATCTGTTCTTCTACCTATGTGTATCAAAATTTCTGTCTCAACACTGTCAGTTATCATGCTGCCTACAACATATTTCTTAAAGATGTTTCAGTAAGTAAAATAAGCAAGTGTACATTGGCCATCACTATGCCTAGACCTAAACTGCATATTCATAGGGATTATTAAGGAACAGTTGACATTCCCGATTTGAAGTATTCATAATCTTACTGCACATCCAATGAAACAAGACAATATTAACTGAGTGCAGTGTGCTCTGGTAGGCATATCAGGGTAGCTAAAGATGAATACAACATAGCCCTGAATTTGGGGGACTCACAGACTAGTCGGACAGATATGACAAATACCTTAGCTGTAAGAGGCAGATTATTAAAATATCACGAGAGGTACTGACAAATTAGACTCTAGATAGTCTTAGAAGGAAAACATAACAGTATCATTAGCTACGATTATTTTAAATTCTGTAAACTTATATTGAGTTTTACTACAACTGTTAACATGAATTATGAAAAGCTGAAGACTAATCTGATTTGGCCTAGTCAAGGAATATTTGACTATGCTTACAAGTGTAGTACTATTGCTTCCTAAAAGATGGTAAAAACGTGGTCAAACAAAGAGAAGTGGGAGCATGATGCCAACAGGGAGAGGCAAGCAAACTTAACCAGTATTGCTATAATCCTGAACTTCCATTTGAAAAAGTAGCTCAAGTTTTTCTCCTTTTATAGTGATATAGGTAAATCTTTACCATATTATTTTTCCCCCTATTACTTTAGCCAGTTTTTGTTTATGTGTCAGTTTATCTGTGTTAGCATATAAATCATGCAACTGCACTCATTTTGGATTTTCTAAATTGCATTTATTTTATGTTTGTGACTATTTTTTAAAATTTACTTTTATAGATTATTTTTCTATGTGAAATATTTTATATTCCCAGTCTTAATAATATACATTCACTGTTGACAATTTGGAAGATGTAAGAAAGAAAAGTAAAATTACTATAATCCTTCTCCTTAGAAATGATCAACACTTGATTATGTTTGTCTTTTTTTAGATGTGTATGCGTATATATTTTCAATAAAATGCAATACTATTTATATACTGTTTATAACCTGCCTTTTAAAAAGACTTTAAAACAGCAAAAATCTTTTTGTAATTCTATGATATAATTTTCAATGATTGTGGATATGCCATTTTTATTTAATCCCATGATGTTGAGATTGTTTTGAAAAATTTTACTTAATAGTCCTATAAAAACCAGCCATTTTTATAGTAAATATTTATGAGCATCAATTATTTTTTGTAGGATTTTTTTTTAGTGGAATTATTGAGTCAAAGTAGATTTTTTTTAAATTTTGGAATAATTATGGATTCATAGAATTTGCAAAGATAGTACACAGAGGTCGAACGTATCCTTCATCTAATTTTTTCCATTAGTTACATTTTACTAAATTATAGTGCAATATCAAAACCAGGAATTTGACATTGGTACAATGTGTGTATGCTTTTGCCATATAGATAATGGTTTTTGGTTTTCAAGGATACATTCAAGATTTTTCTCCTTAGTCTTTGAGTTTTAGAATTTTGATTATGATGGGTCTTGGCATTTATTTCTTTGGATTTATTCTATTTGAAATTTGTGCAGCTTCTTAAATCTGCAGGTTTGTATCTTTTTTTCAAATCTGTGAAATTTTTGTCCTTTATTTCTTTGAGTATTTTTCAGCAAACACTCTTTCTCCTTCTGGGACTTCTATGCCATGACTATTGGATCTTTTCTTTTTTTAAATTAATTTATTTATTTTATTGGAGGCTAATTACTTTACAGTATTGTAGTGGTTTTGCCATACATTGACATGAATCAGCCGTGGGTGTACATGTGTTCCCCATCCTGAAGACCCTCCCCATCCCTCCCCATCCCATCCCTCAGGGTCATCCCAGTTCACCAGCCCTGAACGCCCTGTCTCATGCATCGAACCTGGACTGGTGATCTATTTCACATATGGTAATATGCTATTCTTTCAAATCATCCCACCCTCACCTTCTCCCACAAAGTCCAAAAGTCTGTTCTTTACATCTGTGTCTCTTTTGCTGTCTCACATATAGGATCATCGTACCATCTTTCTAAATTCCATATATCTGCGTTAATATACTGTATTGGTGTTTTTCTTTCTGACTTACTTTACTCTGTGTAATAGCCTCCAGTTTCATCCACCTCATTAGAACTGATTCAAATGCATTCTTTTTAATAGCTGAATAATATTCCATTGTGTATATATACCCCAGCTTTCTTATCCATTCGTCTGCTGATGGACATCTAGATTGCTTCCGTGTCCTATTGTAAACAGTGCTGCGATGAACATTGGAGTACATCTGTCTCTTTCAATTGTTGTTTCCTCAGTGTGTATGCCTAGTAGTGGGATTGCTAGGTTGTATGGCAGCTCTATTTCCAGTATTTTAAGAAATCTCCAAACTGTTCTCCATAGTGGCTGGACCAGGTTGCATTCCCACCAACAGTGTAAGAGGGTTCCCTTTTCTCTGCACCCACTCCAGCGTTTATTGCATGTAGACTTTTTGATAGCAACCATTCTGACTGGTGTGAGATGGTACCTCATTGTGATTTTGATCTGCATTTCTCTGATAATGAGTGCTCAAACTACTGCACAATTGCACTCATCTCACACGCTACTAAAGTAATGCTCAAAATTCTCCAAGCCAGGCTTCAGCAATATGTGAACCGTGAACTTCTTGATGTTCAAGCTGGTTTTAGAAAAGGCAGAGGAACCAGAGATCAAATTGCCAACATCCGCTGGATCATGGAAAAAGCAAGAGAGTTCCAGAGAATCATCTATTTCTGCTTTATTGACTATGCCAAAGCCTTTTACTGTGTGGATCACAATAAACTGTGGAAAATTCTGAAAGAGATGGGAATACCAGACCACCTGATCTGCCTCTTGAGAAATTGGTATGCAGGTCAGGCAGCAACAGTTAGAACTGGACATGGAACAACAGACTGGTTCCAAATAGGAAAAGGAGTTTGTCAAGGCTGTATATTGTCACCCTGTTTATTTAACTTATATGCAGAGTACATCATGAGAAACGCTGGGCTGGAAGAAGCACAAGCTGGAATCAAGATTGCCAGGAGAAATATCAATAACCTCAGATATGCAGATGACACCACCCTTATGGCAGAAAGTGAAGAGGAACTCAAAAGCCTCTTGATGAAAGTGAAAGTGGAGAGTGAAAAAGTTGGCTTAAAGCTCAACATTCAGAAAACGAAGATCATGGCATGCAGTCCCACCACTTCATGGGAAATAGATGGGGAAACAGTGGAAACAGTGTCAGACTTTATTTTTCTCGGCTCCAAAATCACTACAGATGGTGACTGCAGCCATGAAATTAAAAGATGCTTACTCCTTGGAAAGAAAGTTATGACCAACCTAGATAGCATATTCAAAAGCAGAGACATTACTTTGCCAACAGAGGTTCGTCTAGTCAAGGCTATGCTTTTTCCTATGGTCATGTATGGATGTGAGAGTTGGACTGTGAAGAAGGCTGAGCGCTGAAGCATTGATGCTTTTGAACTGTGGTGTTGGAGACTCTTGAGAGTCCCTTGGACTGCAAGGAGATCCAACCTGTCCATTCTGAAGGAGATCAGCCCTGGGATTTCTTTGGAAGGAATGATGCTGAAGCTGAAACTCCAGTACTTTGGTCACCTCATGTGAAGAGTTGACTCATTGGAAAAGACTCTGATGCTGGGAGGGACTGGGGGCAGGAGGAGAAGGGGACGACAGAGGATGAGATGACTGGATGGCATCACTGACTCGATGGACGTGAGTCTCAGTGAACTCCAGGAGTTGGTGATGGACAGGGAGGCCTGGCATGCTGGGATTCATGTGGTCACAAAGAGTCGGACACGACTCAGCGATTGATCTGATCTGATCTGATAATGAGTGATGTTGAGCATCTTTTTCATGTGTTTATTAGCCATCTGTATGTCTTCTTTGGAGAAATGTCTGTTTAGTTCTTTGGCACGTTTTTTGATTGGGCCATTTATTTTTCTGGAAATTAGCTGCAGGAGCTGCTTGTATATTTTTGAGATTAATTCTTTGTCAGTTGCTTCATTTGCTATTATTTTCTCCCATTCTGTAGGCCGTCTTTTCACCTTGCTTATAGTTTCCTTCATTGTGCAAAAGCTTTTAAGTTTAATTAGGTCCCATTTCTTTATTTTTGATTTTATTTCCATTACTCTGGGAGGTGAGTCATAGAGGATCCTGCTGTGATTTATATTAGAGTGTTTTGCCTATGTTTTCCTCTAAGGAGTTTTAGTATTCCTGGTCTTACATTTAGATCTTTAATCTGTTTTCAGTTTATTTTTGCTTGTCAGTAAAGCTTTTGATTTCTCCTTCACATCTGAATGAGATCCTTGCTGGGTAAAGTATTCTGGGTTGTAGGTTTTTCTCTTTCATCACTTTAAGTATGTCCTTACATTCCTTTCTAACATGAAGAGTTTCTATTTAAAGACCAGCTGTTATCCTCATGGGGATCCCCTTGTGTGTTATTTGTTGGTTTTACCTTGCTGCTTCTAATATTTCTTCTTTGTACTTAATCTTCATTAATTTGATTAATATGTGGCTTTAGGTGTTTCACCTTGGGTTTATCCAGTTTGGAACTCTCTGGGTTTCTTGGACTTGGTTGGCTATTTTCTTCCCCATTTTAGGGAAGTTTTAAACTATTGTCTCCTCAAGTATATTCTTATGGCTTTTCTTTTTGTTTTCTTCTTCTGGGATTCCTATGATTTGAACGTTGGGGCGTTTAACATTGTCTCAGAGGTGTCTGAAGTTGTCCTCATTTCTTTTAATTGCTTTTTCTTTTTTCTTCTGCTTCATTTATTTCCACCATTCTATCTTCCACGTCACTTTTCATATCTTCTGCCTCAGTCATTCTACTGTTGGTTCCCTCCAGAGTCCTTTTGATCTCAGTTACTACATTATTCATTATTGATTGACTCTTTTTTATTTCTTCTAGGTCCTTGGTAAACATTTCTTGCAACTTCTCAATCCCTATCTTTAGTCTATTTATCTGCAACTCCATTCTATTTTCAAGATTTTGGGGGTCATCTTTACTATCATTATTCTGAATTATTTTTCATGTAGACTCCCTATCTCCTCCTCTTTTGTTTGTTTTTGTAGGCATTTATCATGTTCCTTTACCTGCTGAATATTTCTCTGCCTTTTCATTTTGTTTAGATTGCTGTGTTTGGGGTGCCCTTTCTGTGTGTTTGAAGTTTGTGGTTCCTCTTTGTGGAGGTTGCTCCCTGTGGGTGGGGTTGGACGAGTGGCTTGTCAAGTTTTCCTGGTAGGGGAGCTTGTGTCCGTGTTCTGGTGGGTGGAGCTGAATCTCTTCTCTCTGGAGTGCAGTGAAGTATCCAGTAGTGAGTTTTGGAGTGTCTGTGGGTTTGGCATGTCTTTGGATAGCCTGTACTTTAATGCTCAGGGCTGTATTCCGGTGTTGCTGGAGAATTATCCTGATAGGTCTTTCTGTGGAACTTGGCTCTTGGGTGGAGCTTGGTTCCAGGGTAGGTATGGAGGCTTTTGGATGATCTCTTCTCTCTTAATTTTCTCTGGAATCAAGAGTTCTCTGATGTTCTCGAGTTTGGATTTAAGCCTCCTGCCTCTGGCTTTCAGTCTTATTCTTACAGTAGCCTCAGGACTTCTCCATCCATACAGCACAGATATAAAACATCTATGTTAATGGTAAAAAAAATTCTCCACAGTGAGGGACACCCAGAGAGGTTCACGTAGTTACAAGGAGAAGAGAAGAGGGAGGACGGAGATAGAGGTGACCAGGAGGTGAAGAGGGGGAATCAAAAGGAGAGAGCAATCAAGCCAGTAATTACACCCCTAAGTGAAAATGGATACTGAAGATTAGATTCTTAAAGGTTCAGTTCAGTTCAGTCACTCAGTCATGTCTGACTTTTTGAGACCCTGTGAACCACAGTACACCAGGCTTCCCTGTCCATCACTAACTCCCAGTGTCCACCCAAACCCATGTCCATTGTGTTGGTGATGCCATCCAACCATCTCATCCTCTGTCGTTCCCTTCTCCTCCTTCCCTCAATCTTTCCCAGCATCAGGTTCTTTTCAAATGAGTCAGCTCTTTGCATCAGGTGGCCAAAGTATTGGAATTTCAGCTTCAACATCAGTCCCTCCAATGAACACCCAGGACTGATCTCCTTTAGGATGGACTGGTTGGATCTCCTTGCAGTCCCAGGGACTCTCAAGAGTCTTCTCCAACACCACACTTCAAAAGCATCAATTCTTTGGTGCTCAGCTTTCTTTATAGTCCAACTCTCACATCCATGACTACTGGAAAAACCATAACCTTGACTAGATGGACCTTTGTTGGCAAAGTAATGTCTCTGCTTTTTAATATGCTGTCTAGGTTGGTTATAAGTTTCCTTCCAAGGAGGTAGTGTCTTTTAATTTTCATGGCTGCAGTCACCATCCACAGTGATTTTGGAGCCCAGAAAAATAAAGTCAGCCACTGTTTCCACTGTTTCCCCATCTATTTGCCATGAAGTGATGGGAGCAGATGCCATGATCTTAGTTTTCTGAATGTTGAGCTTTAAGCCACCTTTTTCACTCTCCTCTTTAAAGGTACAAAATTGATACAAATACCAAAAAGCAAAGATTAAAAATCTAGAGTAGAGTTTAGACTGTGAAAAATACAATATTAAAAATACAAAACAAAATCAATCAGAAAAATTATTTAAAAAATATGAAATTTGCTTTAAAAATAGGGTATTTTTTGCAATGTAATAGATTGTAAAAATGAAAATTATATGAGTAATAAAGAACTTAAAAGTTAAAACAATTTTAAATTAAAAAATGATAATAATTAAAATATATCTAGAAATTTCTCTGGAGTTGTTGAGGGCAATGTGGGGTCAGTTCAGTTTAAGATAGTTCTTTCTTACAGCTTATACTTCTCAAGGTTTGTAGGTCCCTTCCAGTGGTTAGTCAGTGCCAACTACAGGGTTTTTATCTGTTGCACCTGTCACTTCCAGAGCAGTTCCCTCTTTGTTTATTTTGGCTTTCTCAGTTTGCAAGTCTCTTCAGTGTCTAATTTCTGCACTGACACAAGGGGGCGAAGATGGTCACTTATTTATGCTCACTTGTTCAGTTATATTGTGGGAAGGGAGGAACCTTGCAAACATATATCACTGGCGTGTGTGGGGAGTGCTCGCAATGTATGGACCACACTGGGTTTGCCCCACTTACGGTGTGTGTGCTTTCCAGGTCTACACTGCTCAGCCTCCAGGTTGCTCTGCAGAGGAACTGTCCAAAGTAGGCCCTGGGTTGCATGCACTTCCCAGGTCTAAGCTGTTCAGGTTGAGGTTCTCAGGTACTCCACAAAGGCACAGACTTGGTTAGGAATACTTTTGTGCCCTTTCCAGGTCCGAGCAGCTCAGACGACCAGGTGCTTGGCCAACACACTGTACCAGGTGGGCTGTGCATCTTAATTACCTCCTGGGTCCCAGCCCCTCCGTTTCCCGGGTGCAGAGCAAGGGCACTGTCTCAGGTGTGCTGTGTGTCTCCTCTGGGGAGCTGATCTCTGGCTGCAACCCTCCTGGCAGATATCAAGAGTCCAGGAACCCAGGAAGACTTGGGAGCAACTGTGAGCAACTGGGAGCCTGCTCACAGTTTGGTGGAGGATGCCGTCTCTGGAGCCAAGATTGCCGCTTGCCTTCCGGCTCTGGCTGTAGCCCGCCTGCCTCTCTGCCTCTGTCAGCGGGGGCGGGGCTGGTCTGCAGCTGGCTAGCTCTCCTTTGGTATTTGCTCAGTCCTTTGTTCTGTGTGCGGGCCAGGCTGCGCCTTAGCTTAGAGCATTCAGAAGTTGTTTTGAGAAGTTGCTCAGCATTCAGATGATCTTTTGATGAATTTGTGGGGGAGAAAGTGATCTCCCCATCCTATTCATCTGCTATCTTAGGACTGCTCTTGTCTATTAGATCTTTACATTATACTTCCACATGTCTCTGAGGCTCTGTTCATTTTTTTTTAATTCAAAAATATTTTGATATCTATTGAGAGCAATGTACCCTGCTAGACACAGTGAATTATAGGAAGGAATATAGCCCAATTGGTAGCAATGAAAAGATAGTACAAAAGCAAGAAGAGTGCAAAGTACATGTATTTCTGTTCATGTTCATATAGTCTATTTTCTCTGTTTTGTACATTTTGTGCCATTTCTACAGTTCTACTTTTAAGTTCAATGATTCTTTCCTCTGTGCATTCCATTCTGCTGTTGAACCTATTCATTATGTTTTAAAATTTTAATTATATTTTTTAGTTTAAAATTTTCTGTTTGATTCTTCTTTAAATCTACTTGGTGCTTGTGGAATGCATCAGGATTTTCAGAACTCTAATCAAGAAAGAGATATCAGGAGACTACTAATCCAAGATAGATTAAAACAAGAATTCTTTATCATTACCAAGATGAACTAATGAGTGATGGTTGTGACTTTTATTTTTTAGAATACTATTGATGTTTTAATGTTCTTTTTTTCTGGATTGAGGGAATCCTTTTTTTCTTTTTTTTTCTAATTTAAATTCATTTATTTTAATATATATTGTGCTTTTGTAAACAGATATGAACAATTTATCTTTTCTCAAAAAAAAAGCTTTTCTACTTGTTTCCTAACGCTTTCTCTTTCTTTGTTGAGACTGTCTGTCATTTCATTTGTTTCCTGCATGTTTGTAATCAATCACTGATGCATTTTTATGATGGCTACATTAAATCTTCAGACAAATACAGCAGCTGTGTTGTTCTGATTGCCTTTTCTTATTGAAGTTGAGGTTGTCCTGGTTTTTGGTAAAATGAATATTTTTTTATTGCTACCCAGATATTTTTGTTATATAATGGGACTTAGATCTTATCTTGGGCTTCCTCTGACACTGTTCTGGTAGCGAAAGAGAGTATTCCCTTGTTACTGCCAGCTGATAGTGGAAGTCCTGGTTCCCTGCTTGGCCCCTGCTGGCATGCAGAAATTGGAGCATTTCCTTATTACTGCTCAGTGATTGTAATCTCCAGTAGGCCTCACTGATTCCACTCTGGGTAGGAGGAGCAGCAGTGCTTCGATACTGCTCCACATGGCCTCAATGACACCATGGGGACAGGATGTGGCTTTATTACTTGCGCATTGGTGGCTTATTCTGACACCACCCCAGCGGGGCTGAGGAGCTGTCTTCTTTATTGCTGGATAGGGGTGAAAATCCAGGATCGCATCATGGTCTCTGCTGATATGGTAAAGGATGGGGGGACTGCTTCTCCTGGTAAATCCTGGCTCCCTACTTGGCCTTCTTTGACACCACCCTACCAGGGATGTTGGGACACTTCATTATAACTTGGTGAAGAATGGAAGTCTACATAAACTCCTTATTCAGGCACTAATGGTGAGTGTAGATGTGGGGGCCTTGTTTTTTTTTTTTTTTTTTCCTGCAGTGTTCAGCTGTGGTAGAACAATTACTGTCTAAAAGTTTTCTGTCTTGCTAAGTTGCCCCTTTCCTGATATTTTGACTAGAGAGAGGCAGGCTTTTGTTGGGGCTTTGTTTGTCTGAGTCCACTGATGTTTCTGGGTGGCCAGTTTTTCTGGTAACTACTCTGGGATATATGAGGCAAAAAGAAAACTCAGGGAACTCTGCCATTTTGTTCCTTTGGTGTCAAGGTCCCTTGCTGGTCTGCTTTATTTTCTTTACTTCAGAATTTTCTTATGTTCATTTTATATATTATATCTAAGATTTTTAACTCTACTTAATAAGACCAATAGACAAAGGCACCTTTACTCCATGTTTCTATAAATGAATGTCCCAAAGTTTCTGAAAGTTTCTGGAGTTTTTAGGGCTTTTGCCCCTCTTCCAAAGGAGTATCAAATTAGATATCCAATGTTAGTTTATAAGCAAACATGTCTGTTTCTCCAAACATACAAGAGCATTGCGTATTATCTTACCAAATCTCCATTGCCAGGTTAAAAGTAGAAAATGATATTTTGATTAAATGTGTATTTAATAAATCATGAAGTTGACCATCCTTTCATAGTGTTTACTGGGTATTTATCCCTTTTATGTGAATTACTTATTCATTTAATTTGTCTATTGATTATTCTTTTCTTATCACCTTGTAAAAACAGTATAAACATTAAGGGTAAAAAAGAAGAATAATAAAAATAAACATTCATGAAAAGATGCTCAACATTGCTAATTATTAAAAAAATGCAAATCAAGACTACAATGAGGTATCAATGCAAAGAAATAGAGGAAAACAGCAGAATGGGAAAGACTAGAGATCTCTTCAAGAAAATTAGAGATACCAAGGGAACATTTCATACAAAGATAAGCTCGATAAAGGACAGAAATGGTATGGACCTAACAGAAGCAGAAGATATTAAGAGGTGGCAAGAATACACAGAAGAACTGTACCAAAAAGAGCTTCATGACCCAGATAATCACGATGGTGTGATCACTGACCTAGAGCCAGACATCTGGGAATGTGAAGTCAAGTGGGCCTTAGAAAGCATCACTATGAACAAAGCTAGTGGAGGTGATGGAATTCTAGTGAAGCTATTTCAAATCCTGAAAGATGATACTGTGAAAGTGCTGCACTCAATATGCCAGCAAATTTGGAAAACTCAGCAGTGGCCACAGGACTAGAAAAGGTCAGTTTTCATTCCAATCCCAAAGAAAGGCAATGCTAAAGAATGCTCAAACTGCCACACAACTGCACTCATCTGACACGCTAGTAAAGTAATGCTCAAAATTCTCCAAGCCAGGCTTCAGAAGACCATGAACCATGAATTCCAGATGTTCAAGCTGGTTTTAGAAAAGGCAGAGGAACCAGAGATCAAATTGCCAACATCCGCTGGATCATGGAAAAAGCAAGAGAGTTCCAGAAAAACATTTATTTCTGCTTTATTGACTATGCCAAAGCTTTTGACTGTGTGGATCACTTTAAAGTGTGGAAAATTCTGAAAAAGATGGGACTACCAGACCACCTTACCTGCCTCCTGAGAAATCTGTATGCAGGTCAGGAAGCAATAGTTAGAACTGGACATGGAACAACAGACTGGTTCCAAATAGGAAATGGAGTATGTCAAGACTGTATATTGTCACCCTGATTATTTAATTTATATGCAGAGTACATTGTAAGAAATGCTGGGCTGGAAGAAGCACAAGGTGGAATCATGATTGCCGGGAGAAATACCAATAACCTCAGATATGCATATGACACCACCCTTATGGCAGAAACTGAAGAGGAACTAAAGAGCCTCTTGATGAAAGTGAAAGTGGAGAGTGAAAAAGTTGTCTTAAAGCTCAACATTCAGAAAACTATGATCATGGCATCGGGTCCCATCACTTCATGGGAAATAGATGGGGAAACAGTGGAAATGGTGTCAGACTTTATTTTTGGGGGCTCCAGAATCACTGCAGATGGTGATTACAGCCATGAAATTAAAAGACGCTTACTCCTGGAAGGAAAGTTATGACCAATCTAGATAGCATATTAAAAAGCAGAGACATTACTTTGCCAATAAAGGTCCGTCTAGTCAAGGCTATGGTTTTTCCAGTAGTCATGTATGGATGTGAGAGTTGGACTGTGAAGAAAGCTGAGCACTGAAGAATTGATGCTTTTGAACTGTGGTGTTGGAGAAGACTCTTGAGAGTCCCTTGGACTGCAAGGAGATCCAACCAGTCCATTCTGAAGGAGATCAGCCCTGGGATTTCTTTGGAAGGAATGATGCTAAAGCTGAAACTCCAGTACTTTGGCCACCTCATGCGAAGAGTTGACTCATTGGAAAAGACTCTGATGCTGGGAGGGATTGGGGGCAGGAGGAGAAGGGGATGACAGAGGACGAGATGGCTGGATGGCATCACTGACTCAATGGACGTGAGTTTGAGTGAACTCCGAGAGTTGGTGATGGACAGGGAGGCCTGGCGTGCTCCAATTCATGGGGTTGCAAAGAGTCGGACATGACTGAGCGACTGAACTGACTGAACTGACCGTATAATCCAGGAATCCCACTCCTGGGCATACCTGGAGAAAACCACAGTTCGAAAGGATAGATGTACCCCAGTGTTCATTGCACTGCTGTTTATAAAAGCTAGAACATGGAAGCAACCTAAATGTCCATTGCTGGAGGAAGGGACAAAGAAGGTGTGGTACATATATACAATGGCATATTACTGAACCGTAAAAAAAGAATGATATAATGCCATTTGAAGTGACATGGATGGACCTAGAGATTGTCATACTGAGTAAAGTCACATAAAGGGAGACAAGTATCATACGGCATCACTTAAATGTGGAATGTAAAGAAATGGTACAGGTGAACCTATTTACAAAACAGAAGTTAAGTCATGAAAGGTTGTTGCTGAACTACGAAAGACACCGGTATTCTTGGCCTCCAGAGGAGAAGAATTCAATCCAGGGCCAGAGGCAAGGCTTGATGGCTCAGAGCTTTTGTGTAATACAGTTTTATTAAAGTATAAAAGAGACAGAGAAAGCTTCTGACATAGACGTCAGAAGGGGGCAGAAAGAATACCCCCTTGCTAGTGTTAGCAATGAAGTTATATACCTTTTAATTAGTTATTACAATGAATCAAAAGACTGTCTCAAGTTTGTGAAAAATTTACCAGATTCACTCTCATAATATACATTCTGAGGTATTAGGATTAGTCAGGTTTTCAGGAAGGAGAAACTGTCCTGAAGCAGGATACATTATTGGTGTATAATCCCTAGTACAGAGTTTAAACTGAGTTGTGTAATTGACTAAGACTAAGGAATGTAGACAAAAAAAAGTTTGTCCTTTCCTCCTCCTTGAGAATTCCAGACCCCCCTATCTCCACTTCAACAGCCTCAGACCCCATTCTTCTCCTTGGGGACTTTGGACTTCTTATCAGTCTGCCTAGGAATTGACTCTCTGTCACAGATGTAGAAAACAAACGTGTGGGGGCAGTGGTGGAAGAGAAAGGCACTCAGTCATGTCCAACTCTTTGTGACCCTATGGACTATACAGTCCGTGGAATTTTCCAGGCCAGAATACTGGAGTGGGTAACCTTTCCTTTCTCCAGGGGATCTTCACAACTCAGGTATCGGACCCAGGTCTCCCACATTGCAGGTGGATTCTTTACCAGCTGAGCCACAAGGGAAGCCCCATGGGGCAGGGGGGAAGGGAGAGGATAAATTGGGAGATTGAGAGTAACATATACCTATTGCTATATATAGAATAGGTAATAAGGACCTACTCTATAGCACATATCAATACTCTGTTAATGCCCTATATGGGAGTAGAATTTATAAAAGAGTAGATATATGTGTATGTATAACTCACTTGGCTGTACCCCAGAAACTATCACAATGTTGTAAATCAACTATACGCCAATAAAAAAAAATTAAGTTAAAAAATAAAAAATAAGCCTGATAATTTCACCATAGGAAATTAAATTAAATAAACATTAAGGGTATCAACCCTTTGACTTATTTATTGCAAGTACGTTTCTTGGTTCACTAAGCATTTTTTAAAACATAGGTTAAGTAGAGGGCATTACCCTAAGCCTTGGGAATAAGGCACAAAGTGATAAATAATGCATGATCTCCGGAAGCTTTAATTTTATGGGGGAAGAGCAAAGCAACAACAAATGAGCTAAAAATGAAAACAAAAACAAAGTAAGCAAAGCACAGTAGGGTAAACTAAGGATGCAAGCAATGAATATTAAAGGGAGGAGAAGCCATTGTGGTCTAAAATGATCTAGGAGTTCTTCAAGAAAGTTACGGAACATAATCCTCGCCTTAAAAATGGAATATAAGAAACTTTGTGGTTTCATGTTAAGTATAATGATAATATAAAGTTTGCTTATATAAGTTTTATATTATCAGTAAATTTTTTGAATTAATTTTTTATTGTGAGGGATGAGCATATTTGTATGTGTTTATATATACACATGCATACACATATATGTGTATTTATAGGTACATCAGTGTATTTATAGGTAACAAATTCCAGAGAGTATATGCCAAATAGTGGTTGTCCACTAAATGATGTTTAGTGAATGTTTAGCAGATGAGTGGTTATCCCTAAATGATGGGAAGACAGGTAAACTAACTTTTAGGGGTTTTTTGTTTGTTTGTTTTTTTACCTTGATTTTCTGATTTTTCTACAGTATGAATTAAAAACAGATTTAAGTGATTATGCCACAAGGATAAAGGATCATAAAATAGTATAACCAAAATTTAACATACTATACCAGATGTTCATTATAATTTTGGTTGTGTACAATTGAATCCACAGTTTGAAGTGTTTATTTCCAGTCTGTTACAATACAAATCGAACACCATCAATGGTCCAGATTTCGCACGTATGTGAAAAAGCCACCTGTAAGGTTTGGTGATTTATAGTTTAGTTGTTTAACAGTGGAATGCTTTAAAGATACATTGCTGATGATCAAATTAGCTTGTTTGTAAGGCATACTTACAAAAATATTGTGGCTTCTAGAGAAAAAATAGAAATTGTATAGTAAAAATTTAAGTCTTTTTGAATTGAAATATAGTTGATTTACAATGTTTCATAAGTTCAGCAAAGAGATTCAGTGATTCTTTTTCAGATTCTTTTCCAGTATGGTTATTACAAAATATTGAATATAGTTCCCTGTATAATACAGTTGATCATTGTTAAGTCTTTTTTACTTTAAATTCTGGGTTTTATTAAAGTCTAACTCTGCTGCTGCTGCTGCTGCTAAGTCACTTCAGTCGTGTCTGACTCTGTGCGACCCCACGGACGGCAGCTCAACAGGCTCCCCAATCCCTGGGATTCTCCAGGCAAGAATACTGGAGTAGGTTGCCATTTCCTTCTCCAATATATGAAAAGTGCAAGTGAAGTCGCTCAGTCGTGTCCGACTCTCAGCGACCCCATGGACTGCAGCCTACCAGGCTCCTCCATCCATGGGATTTTCCAGGCAAGAGTACTGGAGTGGGGTGCCATTGCCTTCTCCGAAAAGTCGAACTCTAGTGTATTCAATTCTTCATTAGCCATTGAAATCTATATATGAAGATTTATTTTCCTTTTAATGATGTTATTGATTTCAAAAGTGTTTTTCTCCATTTAAGTAAACATGAGAAGACAAAGGAATTTAAATCTGCCACAGATACTCTGCTCTTAGCTAAGGAAGATTTTATGTTATTTGTGAGCACATACTAAGTACTTGTTGACTGATTCTGGTACTGAATTCATTGTTACCTCTGTTCAGTATCTATTGCTGAAACTCTCATTGTTTTTTGTTTTTTGTTTTTTTTTTTTAACCACTACAATATTGTAAAGTAATTAACCTCCAATTAAAATAATAAATTTTAAAAAAGCAAAACAATACAATATTGTAAAGTAATTAGCCTCCAATTAAAATAAATAAATTTATATTAAAAAATAAATAAAGTAGGGGGTGAGGTGGAATCAAACTCTCATTCTTGAATTAACATTGCTTTCACTTTCTTCCCGCTGAGAACAGGATAGACATTTTAGACCTTTTATAGTATAATTCACGGTTGACCAATACTATGGTTTTCTGTTGTTCAGTTGCTTTGTACTTTATATTATTAAGTTGGTACAAAAGTAATTGCAGTTTTACATTGTTGAACTTTGCCGTTTGAGTTTGGAATACATTCTTAAATAAGTGTGGTTATGTTATACATCATTTTAGTGTGCATTTCTTGCTTTATGTTTTTTTTGCTAATGACTTACTACTTGCTCTGTATTTTATATTTATTTTAGAATAAGGAAATGATGTTAGACAAAAAGCAAATTCAAATGATTTTCTTATTCAAATTCAAAATGGGTTGTAAAGCAGCAGAGACAACTCACATCAACAATGCATTTGGCCCAGGAATTACTAACAAACATACAGTGCAGTGGTGGTTCAGTAAGTTTTGCAAACAAAATAAGAGCCTTGAAAATGAGGAGTACAGTGGCTGGCCATTGGGGGTTGACAACAACCAACTGAGAGCAATCATCAAAGCTGATCCTCTTATAACTATATGAGAAATTGCCAAAGAACTTAGCATCAACCATTTTACGATGGTTTGATATTTGAAGCAAATTGGAAAGGTGAAAAAGCTTGATACATGGGTGCCTCATGAGCTGACTGCAAATAAAAAAAAAAAAATGTCATTTTGAAGTGTTCTTTTATTCTATACAGCAACAATGAACCATTTCTTGATTGGATTGTGACATGCAACAAAAACTGGATTTTATACAACCAGTGATGACCAGTTCAGTGGTTGGAATGAAAAGAAGCTCCAAAGCTCTTCCCCAAACCAAACTTGCACCAAAATAAGGTCATGGTCACTGTTTGGTGGTCTGCTATCTATCTGATCTACTACAGCTTTCTGAATCCCAGCAAAACCACTACATCTGAGAAGTATGCTCAGCAAATAGATGAGATGCACCAAAAACTGCAATGCCTGCAGCTGGCATTGGTTAACAGAAAGGGCCCAATTCTGCTCCATGACAATGCCTGACTGCACGTTGCACAACCGACACTTTACCAGTTGAAAGAATTGGACTACAAAGTTTTGCCTCATCTGCCATATTCACATGACCTCTCGTCAAGCAACTAACACTTCTTAAAGTATCTTGACAACTTTTTGCAGGGAAAATGCTTCCACAACCAGCAGGAGGCAGAAAATGCTTTCCAAGAGTTCATCAAATCCTGAAGCATGGATTTTTACACTACAGAAAATAAAGAAACAAATGTGGATTGTAATGGTTCCTGATTTCATTAATAAAGATGTATTTGAATCCAGTTCAGTTCAATTCAGTAGCACAGTCATGTCCGACTCTTTGCAACCCCACATACTGCAGCACATCAGGCCTCCATGTCCATCACCAACTCCCGGAATTTACTCAAACTTATTTGTCTAGTTATAATGATTTAAAATTCACAGTCCAAAACCGCAATTACATTTGCACCAACCTAATAGTATTGAATTGCTGTATTGCATTCAGTGAAATAGACAAAATTCATTTTGTTATTTTTGTTAAAGACAATCTTAATGTTTTAGGCATTGTGTAATAAGCTAGAATATATAATTTTCTCAGTGTTTTCAATTTGTGTTTTAGTTTTTATTTTTTATAAATCACATGCTTCAGACTTTTTAATTCTTCATCTAATGCTGTGTCAGTACTGTAGCAACACCATAGTCCTAAGTATGTGGCAAATACTTTAAATTCACTTTCACCTTTTAGTCTCCTTAATTTAACATTGTTTTTTTTCATGGCTTATATTTGGCTTGATTTAGAATTTGTAACGGAGAAGGCAATGGCACCCCACTCCAGTACTCTTGCCTGGAAAATCCCATGGACAGAGGAGCCTGGTGGACTGCAGTCCATGGGGTCGCTAAGAGACGGACATGACTGAGCGACTTCACTTTCACTTTTTACTTTCATGCATTGGAGAAGGAAATGGCAACCCACTCCAGTGTTCTTGCCTGGAAAATCCCAGGGATGGGGGAGCCTGGTGGGCCTCCATCTATGGGGTCACACAGAGTCGGACACGACTGAAGCGACTTAGCAGCAGCAGCAGCGGAATTTGTAAAACCATAAGTGTGCAATTGAAGTTAACCCTCATACGATATGGGTATGGTGTATATGAAAGGTACTTGCAAAGCAACTAAATAGATCAGTTAACAAGAAAGATGCATTCTAATGATACAGTATTGTATTGCAGTTAAGAACAATCTAGGTTTAAATCCCAGCTCCTTCTAGTTTGACTTTAAGCAAGTTACTTAATCTCTCTTTACCTCAGCTTCCTTATCTGTAAAATAAGGCTGATGGAAGTACCTACCTCTGGATTGTTATCAGAATCAAATTCATGTGAATAGTGCATGGCACTTGTAGGTGCTCAATACATACTACTTTTCACTTAAACGCTGATCACCAGAGTTAGAGAGAGCTCTAGGAACCATAGAGATGTGTTCCAAAACTTGGACACATGTCTTGGTGAGCTGAGCCAGTGATTATCTTGTATTTATTTCAGAATAATTTCCTACTCGAGGCTTCCCAGGTGGCACTATTGGTTAAAAAAACAAAAAACTACATGCCAGTGCAGAAGACGTAAGAGATGAGAGTTAGATCCCTGGGTCAAGAAGATCTCCTGGAGAAGGAAATGGCAACCTGTTCTGGTATTCTTGCCTGGAGAATCCCATGGCCAGAGAAGCCTGGTGGGCTGTAGTCCACAAGGTCGCAACAAGTTAGGTATGACTGAAGTGACAGCACAGTACAATATCCTAGTCAAAAAGCAGACTTCTGATCTGTGTACAGACCAGAAATGGCTAGCAGAGATACCATCTCAAGAAACTGGGAATACCTTTTGTTCAAAATGAAAATACTTTAAATGATTTGTTAAATGAATTTTCATTACAATGAAATTGATGCTAAATAGGAAAAGTTTGAGAGCCAATTAGAAATATCCATTAGCTTGTAAATACTGGTCAATATTACATTATTTATTTAGTATCCAGTAGGGTGCTGTAGTCTCCACAAATACTTTCTTTTGAAATGTATCCTTTTAGGATTGAAATTTATCAGGTTGGAGTTTTTAAATAATTAACCTTCCTAGCATGTTTCACACATTTCCTTCACCATACTATACTGAATATATGAAACATTTTAACCTTTTTCTTTTCTCTTTTTCGGTTTTCTGGTCCCAACTGTTTTCTTTTTTTAAGTTTTTATTGGGGTATATTTAATTTACAATGTTGTGTTATTTTCAGTTGTACAGCAGAGTAAATGAGTTATATATATATATATATATGTATGTATGTATATAAACATATATTCACTCTTCTTTAGATTATTTTCCCATATAGGCCATTACAGAGTATTGAGTAGAGTTCTCTGTGCTATACAGTAAGTCCTTATTAGTTATCTATTTTACATACAGTTGACCTTTTTCTTATAATTTAGGAATATTATGAACATTATTCATTGTATTTCCTTGTAATCTAGCAATGCCCTTTAGGCCTGTTGAAATGTTTAGATCTACTTGTTCCTATGCTTAATGCCCCTGTTCTGTCAAGCATTTATCATTTCTTGCATCTAGATTTTGTATGTCTTCCTCCAGCTGTTTTCACGCAGCTGTCAGGATGTTCTTTCTGGCAGCTCTTTCCACTGACTTCCCTTCCCCCTTATTTCCTACTTGGAATCTGCAGAGGGCCAGAAAAGTTAGCCAAACTGGTCATGTTAGTCTGTGTGTATTGCAACATCTACCTTGGGTGCTGAAGCCTTTTATTTTTTTAATGGGGGTGCGTACTTCCTGTTTCTTGATGGTAGATAGAAGACTTCTGAATAAATGAGATATTACTGTAATTGTTATATAAACAGAGGTCAGTATTGGCTAAGTGTATTTGATACACTGATAGCAAATCTAGGTTAGTCTAGTTATTTTATCTTTTTAAAGTAGTAGCATTACGTTTTTCTAAAATCTATAAGTCAACTTAACTTCCCTTCCCTATATATAATTTGGTTAAAGTTTTAAGTTTGTTAAATATTTGAAATTTACTTATTATGTTTTTCAAAGGTAAAGTATATTTTTTGTATACATAGTGCATCTTTCAGAACATACCTTACATCTTTATTTTCTACTCATCCTTCCTTATATCCTAAATGAACCTAATTATTTTCTTTTAAACTAATTTGTAACTGTGCAAAACATCATCTCTGTAGCCCTTCCATTTGACAGTTTCACACTCTTTACAGGGCTTATTTGTATTCTAAGCCACTTGAAATATCTTTTTTATAAATATTCCATCAGTAACAGCTGTCTTCCTCTCCAGTACTCTTGCCTGGAAAATCCCGTGGACGGAGGAGCCTGGTGGGCTACAGTCCATGGGGTCACGGAGAGTCAGACACGACTGAGCGACTTCACTTTCACTTTTCACTTTCATGCATTGGAGAAGGAAATGGCAACCCACTCCAGTGTTCTTGCCTGGAAAATCCCAGGGACGGGGGAACCTGGTGGGCTTCTGTCTATGGGGTCGCACAGAGTCGGACAGGACTGACGCGACTTAGCCGCGGCAGCAGCAGCAGCAACAGCTGTCTTATTCTGAGATTTTATGTTACAGTGTGTTATTTATCTGTGACATTATTATATATTTATGAATACATAGTGTGAATATATATACACATATGTATTTGATATATATGTATACTTGATAATCAAGAATTTTATGTAGGTAGTTACTTGTTCAGTCATGTCAGACCCTTTGCTACCTCATGGACTGTAACCTGTCAGGCTCCTCTGGGATTCTCCAGGCAAGAATACTAGAGTGGGTTTCCATTCCCTTCTCCAGGGGATCTTCCCTACCTGGGGATCGAACCCAGGACTCCAGCATTGCAGGCAGATTCAGTGTAACCTGAAACTTATTACTCACTTGACAATACTTCCCGTGTAATTCTGTGTTCAAAATTAACTTAATTAGTGTAGTATCTCTCTTTGGGATTTTTCAGGGGCGCTCTGAAGCATCCCAAAGTTAGCTAGAAGTCAAAGTGCTTCATTAGAATGATTTACGAACTTTTTCAACAAATAACAAAAAGATTTAGAACACTCAGTCAAATAGGATTATAGGTCATTGTGAAACAATAGCTATTCACTTAACCAAAGTCACAATAAAGGATTTCAGAACAGATCATTTAAGACATAAAGAAACTTAAATCTATTATCAAAGGCAGTTCAACATCTGAAGAAAAGATGTCTTCTTCACAGAGAGAGAAGTCAAATATAAGTTTTTGCACCAGCTTACTTTTAGGATTCCCTGGTGGCTCAGACGGTAAAGCGTCTGCCCACAATGTGGGAGACCCGGGTTCGATACCCGGGTCGGAAAGATCCCCTGGAGAAGGAAATGGCAACCCACTCCCTCTCCAGTATTCTTGCCTAGAAAATCCCACGGATGGAGGAGGCTAGTGGGCTACAGTCCATGGGGTTGCAAAGAGTCGGACATGACTGAGCAACTTCATGGAAAGATAAACTTAATTAAATTTATTTTGAACTTAGTCCTAACCATGCACAGAACTCTTTTCTCAGGGTCTCCTTTGCACAAACCTTCTTACCACTTTCTGTACCCATTACTTTGTTCTCCCATCCTGAAAGAGCCACCTGTAAGTCAGACCTACTTCCTTTTCCCATCATAAAATCCAATTCCATTCCTCATAGCTTTTTTACTGAAAACATACATTCTGTTTTCCTTAAGCAACCAAGAACTGAGATTTATATTAGTATTCTGTAGATTGGTGAGCATAAATACCAGTGATAATTTCTAAAAAATATTTGCTTTCTTATAGAGAAAGTCTCAAGATGGCACCAAACATTATTCATTAATAGTCCCAAATCTCTTTAGATTTTCTGTAAGAGAAAATTAATGTTTAGTAATAAATATTTCAAACTCTTATTTTATTTGAAAATGACCTAGCTATTCAATAGACTTCTCATCATTTAGTTTACCACAACCCTTAGAAATTCAAGTTACCTCAATCTGGAGAGACTGTTTTAGACAGACATCCTAATTCTTTTTTTTTTTTTTTAATTTTTTATTCCTTTATTTCTCATGTGTTCCCCATCCTGAACCCTCCTCCCTCCTCCCTCCCCATACCATCCCTCTGGGTCATCCCAGTACACCAGCCCCAAGCATCCAGCATCGTGCATTGAACCTGGACTGGCATCTCATTTCATACATGACATTTCACATGTTTCAATGCCATTCTCCCAAATCTTCCCACCCTCTCCCTCTCCCACAGAGTCCATAATCCTGTTCTATACATCAGTGTCTCTTTTGCTGTCTCGTATACAGGGTTATCGTTACCATCTTTCTAAATTCCATATATATGCGTTAGTATACTGTATTGGTGTTTTTCCTTCTGGCTTACTTCACTCTGTATAATAGGCTCCAGTTTCATCCACCTCATTAGAACTGATTCAAATGTATTCGTTTTAATGGCTGAGTAATACTCCATTGTGTATATGTACCACAGCTTTCTTATCCATTCATCTGCTGATGGACATCTAGGTTGCTTCCATGTCCAGGCTATTATAAACAGTGCTGCGATGAACATTGGGGTACATGTGTCTCTTTCCCTTCTGGTTTCCTCAGTGTGTATGCCCAGCAGTGGGATTGCTGGATCATAAAGGCAGTTCTATTTCCAGTTTTTTAAGGAATCTCCACACTGTTCTCCATAGTGGCTGTACTAGTTTGCATTCCCACCAACAGTGTAAGAGGGTTCCCTTTTCTCCACACCCTCTCCAGCATTTATTATTTGTAGACTTTTGGATTGCAGCCATTCTGACTGGTGTGAAATGGTACCTCATAGTGGTTTTGATTTGCATTTCTCTGATAATGAGTGATGTTGAGCATCTTTTCATGTGTTTGTTAGCCATCTGTATGTCTTCTTTGGAGAAATGTCTATTTAGATCTTTGGCCCATTTTTTGATTGGGTCATTTATTTTTCTGGAGTTGAGCTGTAGGAGTTGCTTGTATATTTTTGAGATTAGTTGTTTGTCGGTTGCTTCATTTGCTATTATTTTCTCCCATTCTGAAGGCTGTCTTTTCACCTTGCTAATAGTTTCCTTTGATGTGCCTAATTCTTTTTAATAGAACTTATCTATCTAAAAGTTCATATCTTACTTGCATTGGTTAGAAGTTTCTGTACTTGAGGTACTTTTTTGTTGACAGTCTTGTAAGAAATATAATAATATTTAACTTACATTAAACCTAGGCACAATGAAAATAGTCTGCCTAATGTTAATGATTCTTAGATATGTCTACATTAGATCAACAAACAAACATTAATACCAAGTATTTAATACTAAATATTCCCTAGTTCACATGAACCTGAAATACATTTAGGTTAATTTCTCTTGTGTTTAGAATTATTTGATTTAAAAGCACTTACTTTTCTTTAAGCCAGTTATATTACAGCTCATTTACAAACTGATCTCGGCAATATTGTCCAAAAACAAAGACACACTGAGACATACATAATTACAGACAAAGATCTCTTAGTTTTCTGTTTGAGATTTAAAATGTCTCTTTGCCCTCTCCCCACTTTTTTTTTAGCTTTGAATCTCTAATTTGCCCAAGAATAAGGTCTCAGGCAAACTGGGCTGTGTATTTCAAGGACATGGCAAGGGTTAACTTCAAGCTTTTCCCTAGGCAGGCGTTTTTAACAAGCTAACTATTTTTAATTGCATATGCAATAAAGAACTGGTTCTGCAGTTTCCAAGAAATAAAAAATTTCATTTTAATCAGTTTTCTCTGGAGTCTAATATGGCGATACTGTCTTTTTCTTTCTGTGGTCATGGTCTCATCAGTCAGTCAGTCAGTTAAGTCACTCAGCTGTGTCCGACTCTTTGTGACCCCATGGACTGTAGCACACCAGACTTCCCTGTTCATCACCAACTCCCGAAGCTTGCTCAAATTCATGTCCTTCAAGTCAGTGATGC
This sequence comes from Bos grunniens, assembly GCF_055505025.1. Taxonomy (NCBI): domain Eukaryota; kingdom Metazoa; phylum Chordata; class Mammalia; order Artiodactyla; family Bovidae; genus Bos; species Bos grunniens. The sequence continues at coordinate 76,856,453 of NC_141194.1, read as the reverse complement.
CATCCAACCATCTCATCCTCTGTTGTCCCCTTCTCCTCCTGCCTTCAATCTTTCCCAGCATCAGGGTATTTTCCAATGAGTCAGTTCTTCGCATCAGGTGGCCAAAGTATTGGAATTTCAGCTTCAGCATCAGTTCTTCCAATGAATATTCAGGACCGATTTCCTTTAGGGTTGACTTGTTAGATCTCCTTGCCGTCCAAGAGACTCTCAAGAGTCTTTTCCAACACCACAGTTCAAAAGCATCAATTCTTCATCACTCAGCTTTCTTTATAGTCCCAACTGTCACATCCATGCTAGACTACTGGAAAAACCATAGCTTTAACTAGACAGACTTTTGTTGGCAAAGTAGTGTCTCTGCTTTTTAATATGCTGTCTACGTTGGTCATAGCTTTTCTTCCAAGGAGCAAGCGTCTTTTAATTTCACGGCTACAGTTACCATCTGCAGTGACTTTGGAGCCCAAGAAAATAAAATCTGTCACTGTTTCCATTATTTCCTCATCTATTTGCCATGAAGTGATGAGACTGGATGCCATGATCTTTTTTTAATAAATGTTGAGTTTTAAGCCAGGTTTTTCACTCTCCTCTTTCACTTTCATCAAGAGGCTGTTTAGTTCCTCTTCACTTTCTTCCGTAAGGGTTGTGTCGTTTGGGTATCTGAGGTTATTGATGTTTCTTTCTCCTGGCAATCTTGATTCCAGCTTGAGCTAAAATTTAAATTAGAGAGTGCTCAAACCAGCTCTGATAACAGGGGCAGATTGACTAGTAAGTGTTGTCCCAGAAAGGATTGTCCCTCTGGGGAAGTGCAGGTCTCAGTTTGATTAATGCCAGGCTATTGATTATAGGAGAAAGTCCTGGACATAAGTGAACTTCAGTCCATTTTCCTGTCCTGTGACAATAAAGATCTAATGTTTTAGGCCATTTTTCTTGTCATTGGATCATAGCTATATGTTGACGAGTCATTTAAAATTTTTTCCAGTGACTTCCCAGGTGGGATGTGGAAACTTAAGAGGAAATGCTTCCCATATTAGCTCAAGCAGTTTGTACCAGATGTCTAGAGTGCTCAAACCAAACCAACAAAACCAAACCAAACCAGAACCTCACCAGCTGGGAGTCACACTCCAAATAAAACAAAATGCAAAGAGATACCCAGAAATCAGAAGTCAAGTGGCAAGAATGCCCCAAAAAAGATGGCAAAGTGATACCCAGAAATCAAAAGCCAAATGGCATAAATGCAAAACATTACTTCCCAGTCCCACTAGACCTGCAACCTGGCAGAGTCAGTGCTAGCATCCTTTTTCAGTTCTGATATAGTTTCAAGATATTTCTTGTTGGTTTTCTGCAAAGAAGTTACTCTATTGTTTCCTCTTTTAGAAGTTTCTAGATACCAATCAAAGCAAGCACAGCTGGCCTTTTCTAATTGTGCACACAAAAATAGCAATTTTGGAATATCAAAAGAGTCCCAACCTGGCCATTTTAGGTTGAGATCTCCTTTAGTTTAATTTCTCCAATGAACTAGGTACTTGCAAGTATGAGCTCCATACACATTGTACATGCATCTTGCTGGAGTGTTAAAGGCTGACTTTCTGATACCCCTTTGTTTCTATTTTTGATATTCTGTTTCCCATTTTAAGTTGAATTTGCCTGGGATAAAAATCACTAGTGAAATTGTGTAGTGGGCCAGCGTGCTGCTTGTGAGCTTAACTCCTCTGGGAGTCATCTCAGAGTTGTTTCAGCCCATTTTACATGTTTCAGATTCTGCCGCTGGCAATCTAAACCACCGTGGCTGATCAAGTCACTGAATGGCCAGTTATGTGTGACCCCTGGACAAGCAAGTATTTTAATTAATGAGTAGGTTTCCCTATGGGACCACCACATGGTATGAGGACTAGGCCTCCACGACTCCCGTATATTTCTCAGTCACCTGAGAAAACCAAAAACTGGCCGGGAGAAGACATCCCTTTTCTTCAGAGTAAAGCTCTCATATATTCTCCTTTTATTCCAACAAAGTCTATAAAGGTAGTCGAATGAGGGAAATTGTCAGATCAGCTTCTTACTTAACCACTCAGCCAAGACCATTGAGTCCCCTACAATGGAGTGACCTCAGCATCTTTCATCTGATCTCCGGGTATTCCTCGATTTTTTTTTTTTCAATTGACTGCCCCTCCGTCCCTCCCTAGTACCCCCATACCTTTCCACTGGGTGAGTAATTCCCCTGGCATCTTTCAGCCAGCCCGCACCCAATAGCTTTTGACTGGGTGGGAATTTCTCAGTATCTTTCAACCAAGTCCCACTCAGTGTCTAGACCGTGAATGGGTATACCCTGGATGAAAAGTTTCACTTGGGCCCTGCCCCAGTATCCTTCCAACTGGGAGAGGGGCAAGTAACCTGCTCCACCGCCAAATAAAACTCAGAATCTCAACCAATATGGGAGATTTGAGAACCAGGAGAGACTTACCCAAATTTGTCTACACTCACCAAAGAGGCGAATGGGCACAAGGGGCCACTGCTGGCACCAAATCTCCAGTTCACCGTAGAGTTTAGGCAAAGGAAGGTAGTCCAATCTGGATCGCTTTGTCAATCACCATAACTGTCACCTAAAAAAGATGTACAATTTGACAGTTGCAAGGTAAGTTTTCTTTGGGACAAAATGAGGACTGCAGACTGGGAGGCAGCACCTCAGATAGCTCTGAGACACTGCTCCAAAGAAGCAGTGGGAGGAAGGTCAATATATAAGGTTTTGGTGAAGGCAGAGTTCAATACCATCAAGCACTCATTGTAATGATTTATATAATCTTTTCTGCTTTATTATCCCTTCAAGCAATTGTTATACATTTCATAAAAATGAGTTTAGGTAATGATTTAAAACAATCATTGGTGTCTTTTTTCTGTTCTGTTGTGTTAGTATTATCATTATGAAGCACAGATTTAATCTTACAAAGAAACTGATTTTTCTTAGTGATCTTAAGTTGATATTAAAGGATTTGTTTTTTGTTTTTCCATTAAATTCTATTGAGAAAATGGAGTTACTGTAGAGTTTTTCATGGTTGGATTAAAAAACCAAATTGTCTGGCATGTGTCATCGCACTCAGTTCCTTACTTGGTATCATAAAGAAAATGTATTTCTGACATTTTCTATCTTATTGACACAGTCATATATTCTTAATTGGACTATATTACATAAATGACATTTGGCCTTTGTGCCTGTATGAAAGATAAGGTATGAGGCACATCAGTCCCTATGTACATTTAGTCCTACTTAAGTTGCACAGCAAAATGCACTTTTTGACTAGCCCATACATAAAGTTTCTATAAATGCACTTGGAAAAATTTTGTCTACTTGCATAGAGTGAATGACTGCTGTGTGTGATAATCTCAGAAGCTTAAGGAATTTCTTTTTTCAGCAAGCAAATTTTCAATGTAAAATTTAGGTTTTACATTTATATTTGTACTGTCAGTTTTTGGCTTAAGATCTGTCATCATTGAAAGAACCATGGCTGATTAGTATGAAGATAGATTCATAAAACCTTAGAACTAGAAGAAGTCTTGTAGATGGAACTAATTCCACCCCTTCCATTTAATCATAAAAATGCTGAGGCCAGAGAGATTAAACTGACTTGGCCAAGTGGATACAAAGAGAAGTAATACCAGCCCTGTATAATCATCCTCTACTGTGTCACCCTGCGACTTTACATTAGACTTGTCACTTTTAAGTGCGTACATTTTTACTGATGTGCAAATTCTGAGTAGAAATCCCACTTCTCCTGTGTTTCAAAACAACAACTTGCAAGAAGGCAGTATATTATGTGAGAAATGGGTATTCCAAACCCAATTTTATTTTTTTAATTAAAATTCATTTTTTTAATATTTTAATATTACCATGAAATTTATTATTATTTTTTTTTACTTTACAATATTTTATTGGCTTTACCATACATTAGCATGAATCCACCACAGGTGTACATGTGTTCCCCATCCTGAACCCCCTTCCCACCTCCCTCCCCATACCATCCCTCTGGGTCATCCCAGTGTACCAGCCCCAAGCATCCTGTATCATGCATCAAACCTGTACTGGCGATTCGTTTCACATATGATATTATACATGTTTCAATGCCATTCTCCCAAATCATCCCACCCTCACCCTCTCCCACATAGTCCAAAAAACTGTTCTATACATCCGTGTTTCTTTTGCTGTCTAGCATACAGGGTTATTATCACCATCTTTCTGAATTCCATATATATGCGTTAGTATACTGTATTGGTGTTTTTCCTTCTGGCTTACTTCACTCTGTATAATAGGCTCCAGTTTCATCCACCTCATTAGAACTGATTCAAATGTATTCTTTTTAATGACTGAGTAATACTCCATTGTGCATATGTACCACAGCTTTCTTATCCAGTCATGTGCTGATGGACATCTAGGTTGCTTCCATGTCCTGGCTATTATAAACAGTGTTGCGATGAACATTGGGGTACACGTGTCTCTTTCAGTTCTGGTTTCCTCAGTGTGTATGCCCAGCAGTGGGATTGCTGGGTCCTATGGAAGTTCTATTTCCAGTTTTTTAAGGAATCTCCACATCGTTCTCCATAGTGGCTGTAGTTTGCATTCCCACCAACAGTGTGAGAGGGTTCCCTTTTCTCCACACCCTCTCCAGCATTTATTGCTTGTAGACTGTTGCATAGCAGCCGTTCTGACTGGTGTGAAATGGTACCTCATTGTGGTTTTGATTTGCATTTCTCTGATAATGAGTGATGTTGAGCATCTTTTCATGTGTTTGTTAGCCATCTGTATGTCTTCTTTGGAGAAATGTCTATTTAGTTCTTTGGCCCATTTTTTGATTGGGTCTTTTATTTTTCTGGAGTTGAGCTGCAGGTGTTGCTTGTATATTTTTGAGATTAGTTGTATGTCAGTTGCTTCATTTGCTATTATTTTCTCCCATTCTGAAGGCTGTCTTTTCACCTTGCTTATAGTTTCCTTTGTTGTGCAGAAGCTTTTAATTTTAATTAGGTCCCATTTGTTTATTTTTGCTTTTATTTCCAATATTCTGGGAGGGGGGTCATAGAGGATCCTGCTGTGATGTATATTGGAGAGTCTTTTGCCTATGTTCTTCTCTAGGGGTTTTATAGTTTCTGGTCTTACATTTAGATCTTTAATCCATTTTGAGTTTATTTTTGTGTATGGTGTTAGAAAGTGTTCTAGTTTCACTCTTTTACAAGTGGTTGACCGGTTTTCCCAGCACCACTTGTTAAAGAGATGGTCTTTTCTCCATTGTATATTCTTGCCTCCTTTGTCAAAGATAAGGTGTCCATAGGTACATGGGTTTATCTCTGGGCTTTCTATTTTGTTCCATTGATCTATATTTCTGTCTTTGTGCCAGTAGCATATTGTCTTGACTGTGGCTTTGTAGTAGAGCCTGAAGTCAGGCAGGTTGATTCCTCCAGTTCCATTCTTCTTTTTCAAGATTGCTTTGGCTATTTGAGGTTTTTTGTATTTCCATACAAATTGTGAAATTGTTCTAGCTCTGTGAAAAATACTGTTGGTAGCTTGATAGGGATTGCATTGAATCTATAAATTGCTTTGGGTAGTATACTCATTTTCACTATATTGATTCTTCCCATCCATGAACGTGCAAACCCAATTTTAGAGTACCAAATTTGTGTTGTTATTGCTACTTTTGTGTTGAGTAACATCTGACTTATGAGTTTCAGATGCTCTTGTTTCAATAGTGCTAGTTGTGACTGGCACTTGATTCACTAGTTTTTCAGTTATTGCTCTTATGAATTAAATCAATTAAAGCTTATTTTGCAGCTTCTTTTTTTGATTAAAAGATAGTTGGTTTATAATGTGTTCATTTCTGGGGTTGGAGAAGGCAATGGCAACCCACTACCAGTACTCTTGCCTGGAAAATCCCATGGGCGGAGGAGCCTGATAGGCTGCAGTCCATGGGGTCGCTAAGAGTCAGACACGACTGAGCGTCTTCACTTTCACTTTTCACTTACATGCATTGGAGATGGAAATGGCAACCCATTCCAATGTTCTTGCCTGGAGAATCCCAGGGACGGGGGAGCCTCGTAGGCTGCTGTCTATGGAGTCGCACAGAGTCCGACACAACTGAAGCGACTTAGCAGCAGCAGCATTTCTGGGGTACAACAAATGATTTAGCTTTAGATGTTTGTATATACACACACACACATAAACACATATATACACATTTGCCAGAATTTTTTTTCCATTATAGGTTATTGCAAACTATTAAATATAGTTAACTGTGCTATACAGGAAGACCTTGTCATTTATCTGTCTTATAATTAGTAGTGTGTATCTGTTAATTCTAAGCTCCTAATTCATCCCTCCCCCACCTTTCCCCTTTGGTTTGTTTAAGTTTGTTTTCCATTTTTGTGAGTCTGTTTCTGTTTTGTAAATGAGGGGTTTTTTTGTCATTATATAGATTCCTCTATTAAGTGATGTCATATGGTGTTTGTATTTATCTGACATACTTCACTTAGAATGATGATCTCCAAGAACATCCACGTTGTTGCAAATGGCATGGTTTCATTCTTTTTCGTGGCCAAGTAATATTCCATTGTGTATATATACCACAGCTTCTTTATCCATTCATCTGCTGATTACAATTTAGGTTGCTTCCATATCCTAGCTATTGTAAGTAGTGCTGTAGTGTACATTGTGATGCATGTATCTTTTTGAATTACTGTTTTCTCCGGGTACATGCCCAGACTTGGGATTCCTGGATCATATGGTAGCTCTGTATTAGTTTTTTAACAAACCTCCATACTGTTCTCCATAATGGCTATACCAATGTACATTCCCACCAGCACTGTAGAATTCTCTCCAGAATTTGCTGTTTGTAGATTTTTTTGATGACAGCCATTCTGACCAGTGTGGGGTGGTATCTCATTGTAGTTTTGAATTGCATTTCTCTCATAATTAGTGACATTGTGCATCTTTTCATGTACAGTTTGGCCATCTATATACCTTCTTTGGAGAAATGTCTGTTTATATATTCCATCCATTTTTGATTGGGTGTTTTGTTTGTTTCTTTTGTTATTTAGCTGCATGAGTTGTTTGTATATTTTGAAGGTTAATCCCTCGTCAGTTGCTTTATTTGGAAATATTTTCTCCCGTTCTGATGGTTGTCTGTTTGTCTTGTTTCTGGTTTCCTTTGCTGTGCAAAAGATTTTAAGTTTAATTAGGTCCCATTTGTCTGTTTTTGTGTTATGTTCATTACTCTGAAAGGTGAATCAAAAAAGATCTTCTGCAATTTATGTCAGAGAGTGCCTATGTTTTCCTTTAAGAGTTATATAGTACATATCATTACATTTAGGTCTTTAACCCATTTTGAGCTTGTTTTTATGTATAATGTTGGAGAGTGTTCCTATTTCATTCTTTTACATGTAGCTATTCAGTTTTTCCAGCACTACTTATTAAAAAGACTGTCTTTTCTCCATTGTATATTCTTGTTTTCTTTGTCATGGATTCGTTGACCATAGGTGCATAAGTTTATCTCTGGGCTTTCTATGCTGTTCCATTGATCTATATTTCTGTTTTTGTGACAGTGCCATACTGTTTTGTTGACTGTAGCTTTGCAGTGTAGTCTGAAGTCAGGGAGCTGGATTCCTCCCACTTCATTTTTCTTTCTCAAGATTGCATTAGCTAGTCAGAGTCATTTGTGTTTCCTTAAAAAATTTAAATTTTTTTGTTGTAGACCTATGAAAAATGCCATTGGTAGTTTGATAGGGATTGCATTGAATCTGTAGATTACTTGTGGCGGTATAGTCATTTTCACAATATTAATTATCCAGTCCAGGACATAGTATATCTCTCCATCAGTTTGTGTCTTTTTTTTTTTTATTTCTTTCCTCAGGTTCTTATAGTTTTTGGAGTACAGTTCTTTTGTCTCCTTAGGTAGGTTTAATCCTAGATATTTTATTATTTTTGTTGCAGTGATTAATGGGATTGTTTCCTTAATTTCTCTTTCTGATCATTCATTGTTAGTGTATAGGAATGCAGGAGATTTCTGTGTATTAATTTCGTATCCTGCAACTTTACAAAATTTGTTGAGGAGCTCTCATAATTTTCTGGTAGCATCTTTAGGGTCTTCTATGTATAGTATTATGTCATGTGAAAATAGTGACACTTTTACTTCTTTTTATATTTGAATTCTTTTATTTCTTTTTCTTCTTTGTTTGCTATGGCTAGGACTTCCAAAAATACATTGAATAAATTGATGAGTGTTGACATCCTTGTCTTGTTCCTGATCTTAGAGGAAATGCTTTCATCTTTTCACCATTGAGTATAATGTTACCTGTAGGTTTGTCATGCTGATGCTGCTGCTAAGTTGCTTTAGTCGTGTCCGACTGTGTGTGACCCCATAGATGGCAGCCCACCAGGCTCCTCCGTCCCTGGGATTCTCCAGGCAAGAATACTGGAGTAGGTTGCCATTTCCTTCTCCAAGGTTTGTCATATATCATGCTTATTATGTTGAGGTAGGTTCCCTCTATGCCAACTTTATGGAGACTTTGTCATAAATGAGTATTGAATTTTGTCAGAAACTTTTTCTGCATCTATTGAGATGATCATATGATTTTTATTCTTCAATTTGTTGATGTGGTGTATCACATAATTTTGCATATACTGAAGAATCCTTTCACCCCTGGGATAAAGCCCACTTCATCATGGTGTGTGATCTTTTTAATATGTTGTTGGATTTGATCTCCTAGTACTTTTTGAAAATTTTATGTCTGTGTTCATCAGTGATATTGGCCTGTAATTTTCTTTTTTTCTGATATCTTTGTCTGACTTTGTTATCAGAGTGATGGTGGCCTTGTAGAATGAGCTTGGGAGTTTTCCTTCCTCAGAAAATTTTTGGAAGAGTTTTGGAAGGATAGAAGTCAAGTTTTCTCTAAATATCTTATAGAAATCACCTGTGAAGCCATCTGGTCCTGAACTTTTGTTTGTTGGAAGTTTTTAAATCACAGTTTCAATTTCAGTACTTGTTGTTAGTCTGTTCTTATTTTCTGTTTCTTCTTGGTTCAGTCTTGGAAGACTGTACCTTTCTAAGAACTTGTCAGTTTTTTCTAGTTATCCATTTTATTGACAAAGTTGCTTGTAGTAGTCTCTTATGATCCTTTGTATTTCTGTGGTGTCTTTTGTAACTTCTCCATTTTTATTTCTAGTTTTATAGATTTCAGCCCTTTCCCTTTTTTCTTGAGGAGTCTGGCTAGAGGTTCATCATTTTTTAAAAAATATTTTCAAAGAACCAGCTTTTACTTTTCATTGATCTTTTCTATTATTTTCTTTGTCTCTGTTTCATTTATTTCTACTCTGATCATTATGATTTCTTTCCTTCTACTAATTTTGGATTTTTCTGGTTGCTTTAGGTTTAAGGTTAGGTTGTTTGAGGTTTTGTTTGTTTGTTTGTTTCCTGAGGTTGTATTGTATTGCTGTAAACTTTACTCTTAGAACTGCTTTTGCTGCATCCCATAGGTTTTGGATTATTGTGTTTTCATTGTCATTTGTCTCTAGGTATTTTTTATTTCCTCTTTGATTTCTTCAGTGATCCATTGGTTGTTTAGTCTCCACATGTATGTGTTTTTTACAGTTTATCTTTCCCTGTAATTTGTTTCTAATCTCAATATTGTGGTCAGAAAAGATTGCTGATACAGTCTCAGTTTTCTTAAATTACTGCAGCTTGATTTGTGACCTAATGTGTGATACATTCTGGAGAAGTTCTATGTGCACTTCAGAAGTGTACTCTGCTGCTTGTGTATGAAATGATGTAAGAATATTAATTAAGTCCGTCTGATCTAATGTGTCATTTAAAGCCAGTGTTTCATTATTGGTTTTCTGTCTGGGTAATCTGTCCATTGGTGTAAATGGGTCATTAAAAAGTCATCCACTATCGAGTTACTGTCGATTTTCCCTTTTATGGTTATTAACATTTGGCTTATATATCAAGATGATCCTCAATTTCTCTAAGTAGTGACGTGAAGAATTTTTTCATGTGCCTGTTGACCATTTGTATATCTTTGGAGAAATGTTTATTTAGGTCTGCCCATTTTCGATTGTTTTTTTTTTTTTTTTTTTATATTGAGCTGTTTGAGCTTTTCATATGTTTTGGAAATTAAGCCCTTATTGGTGACATCATTTCAAATATTTTCTCCCATTCCATAGGTTGTCTTTTCAATTTGCTTGTGATTTTCTTTGCTGTGAAAAATTTCATGTGTTATTAGGATATGTTGCAGTTTATTTAATTCTAATACAAAGGTAAATATATTGCCAAAAGAGGAATTTGTGACAGAGAACACATTTTGTCATCTTTTATGCCATTAAGCCTTTATTCCTATGCTGAGCTATGCTCAGTCATGTCCTACTCTTTTGTGACCCCATGGACTGTAGCTGGCCAGGCTCCTCTGTCCATGGGATTTTCCAGGCAAGAATACTAGAGTGGATTGTTGTTGCCTTCTCCAAAGGATCTTCCCGGCCCAGAGATCAAACCCAAGTCTCTTGTGTCTCCTGCAATGGCAGGTGGATTCTTTACCACTGAGCCATTTGGCCAATGAAAGTAAAAAGGAACTTAGTTTATAAAAGGTAGATTCAGGATTTAAACCAATTTTCAAGTCAATTATAATCTCACATGATGCCAGTGGGCAACATTTCCAATTCTATTGCATCTTCCAAACTCTTAAGTTATATTTGTTAATTGGTACTAATGAATATAATACTTTTAGGAAAACAGTTGGCCCACTGATCTAATTTGTGATCATTTTTAGCATTTATTCAGCAAGTTAGTTTGATGGAAAGGAGTTAGAATTGGTCACAGAATAGGAAGGAGCATTTTACATAGAGATTCAAATTTTAATAGAAATATGACATGTTCTGGGTATGGTTTTGTGATTACTTTAACCCCTTAAGGTCTTGAAGCCTTTTTGCTCATGTACCCCTCAAACACTTAGAAGTTGGCTTATATAATTTTTCATAAGATTCAAATAATTACCAAGAATGTAGTTTCCAGCAGTACAAATGTTGATGTGGCATAATAAAACAGTAACATCACCCCTTTAAATATATACAATGGAATTTAAGTATCAGAAATATTTGATTGCCACTATCACTCATTTCAAATAATTAATGGAAATAGATTTTTTAAAATTTTCTTAAGGCAGTAAGCTCAGTATTAAAAAAAAACTGTCTTCTGGGTTCAGTAATTCAAATTATTATTTGTATAAAATTAATCAAGCTATCATAAATACATTACAGTTTTGATAAATGATTAAACATAAATTAAATTCCTTGAAATTCATTGCTTAGTAAAGTGGAAGTAGAGGAAGTTGAGTATCTAGACAATGACTTGCTTGGAGTTATTTTTTTTGTTGTTCAGTCACTCAGTTGTGTACAGCTCTTTACAACCCCATGGACTGCAGCACACCAGGCTTACCTGTCCCTCACCATCTCCTGGAGTTTACTCAAACTCATGTCCATTGAGTCGGTGATGCCATCCAGCCATCTCATCCTCTGTCATCCCCTTCTCTTCCTGTCTTTAGTCTTTCCCAGCATCAGGGTCTTTTCCAGTGAGTCAGCTCTTTGTATCAGGTAGCCAACGTATTGGAGCTTCAGCATCAGTCCTTCCAATGAATGTTAAGGGTTGACTTTAGGATTGTCTAGTTTGATCTCCTTGCAGTTCAAGGGACTCTCAAGAGTCCTCTCCAGCACCACAGGAGTTATTTTACCTTGTGAAAAGTCCTCTTGTATCTTTATACACATACCCGAAGTGACTTGCAGCACCTTGTACAAGAGATTATTACAATTACTCAGCATCATTTAGTGACTAAGAGTGGGCATTCCAGAGGCAGACCATGTGGACTTGAATTTCAGCTCTGAGCCTCAGCTCTTCCTTTTACTAATTGCATGACTTTGAGAGATCTGCTTAACTCCACTGTTAACTCTTACCTGTAAAATGAAAATAGTGATTGACTGTTGCATGGGTAAAATGAAATAATACATCAGACATGCTTAGGGTAGTGTCTGACATATGAAAGTTTGCTGTACAGTAAATTCTAGATAATCTTTTCAATTATTTTGAGAATTTCATATAAGTATCTTAAAGTGTCTGTGAGCATTTCTCAGGCAGATTTAAATAATTTAAGGATTATCCACTAATAATTTCCTTACTTCTACCCTGATCGGTCAAATAATTTTCCACATTTTGTACAAGAAGCTAGTAAAGTTTTCCTATGCATTTGTATGCATACATATATTTGTATGCACACATATGTCTTCTTAAGACTGAATACTTAATGTCCACTCATGGCAGGGAAGCAAATGTCTACTCATGGCGGGGAAGCAAATTGTCTTTACCCACAAATATTTGTTAAACACCCATTGAAATTCAGTGAAAGTTATATTTAACAAAGAAGAGGAAAACTGACTCTAAAACTTGCTCTCACTAAAGACTTATGAGATGTATGAAGATTAATAAGCCAATTTTGAAACAAAAACACAACCTCTCTGATTTGAAATGAAACAGTAAATTCAAAGTGACCTAAACAAGAAAGTAATATAGATAACAGGAAGAGCAGATAACAAGAAGCAGGAAGGAAAAACAGTTGTTCATACCTTAAAATTGTAAATCAATCATTTAATAATAATGTAGAATCTAAGCAGAATCAAGGTATATACATTAGCATTAAAGTTATGGGTGTCTTTAATTTTTTCTTCTAAGAATTGTAATAAAACTTGTTAAGCACAAAATGCTAATCTGACGTTATTACTAGAAAATTTTGCTATCATTGCATGAACTGAACTCTCTTACATTGTTAGGAAACATAAGGATATATTTACTTGGTGTATTTCTTTTATATATCCTGATTTATAGAACTAGTAGTTTACTATTAAGATATTTTTTTAAATATACTTTATTTCCTCTAGTACACATTAATTGAATAGGAAAGAACTGGAAAATTAATAACTTTGATGTGAATGTTAGTATTTTGAAGACTGAGATGAGAGGACAATTTCTGTCGAGTGTTACATCAGAGATTTCTACCTTTATAGTTATATACTCTATTTAACTCAGAATTTATCTAGGGACTTTAAACTTCCCACCAAAGTTATATAACAGTTGAAAATTTTTATTTCGTTAGGAAATAAAATATTTCATTATTTTCATTAGGAATAATTTTGTTGTGAAGGTTGTTTACCTTTTGAAGTAATTAGTACCATATATCCTTCAATATCCCAGAACCAATGGGAATCGTTATTACATTCATATAAAAACATTGCTTAAATAGAATGGGTATTTTATTGGCCATACATAAGACAGAAACTTCTTTAGAATATCACTTTAGTTGGTAAACCTGGAGAAAATACTACAAAATTTTATTTTAGTTCACATGGTTATTAAAAGCCCTTCTATGCTTAGATATATTTAAAGAGAATTCTATTCTGATGTTACATTTCTGTTGTAAACTTTGAACTATCTTCCTGAGGTTTAAAAAAGTCTACTAGCCTAAAATAAACTTTTAGAAAAGAAGCACATGTACTTCTCTATTGGGGTTTTAGGAGCAGGAATGTCTCAGTTCTTATACTTTTCTCTAATATGTATTTTTTTCTTCCATAATTCTTTTCTGCCCTAAGCCCTTTACAGAACCACAAGAATTACTCCCATTTAGGGATCCACTTAGTTCTTCCTTTCAGTACATAGACCCTTTTGTCCTTCCTTTACCCTATGTATTAATATGTAGGCCTTTAGGAATTCTAAGTGCCTTAGACTGCAGTATTTCACTTCTGTGATGGGCCTTTTTGTACATGATATTCTAACCCAGACATTCTTTGAAGTCCAGGCCTCATGAATCTGTAAATGCAAAACAAAATGATTTGGAAATCCTGAAAATATTACAGACTGTTTTGACTTGTGCCATATTATAGACCTTTAAGTATATGTATGATTTAAACTAAGCTAACAGTATTCCCCAAAAGCTTTCTTAGAGAACCCTATAATGAATAGATGATTGGTTTTTAACTTATCAGTAAAGTTTGCATAAATGGTCTTTTCAGTCTGAAGAATATGAAGTGTGTTCTTAAAAGTAAATAGATAGTCCACTTTTAGTCTTTTTTTTTTTATACACTATTTTGCTTGGCAATCCTTTATCCACCTTTGTTGGGAATGTTTTAAGAATAGCTTAAGCTCTTTCTATGAACACAGGTTTCCTAAGCTTTTTCACTGTGCTGATTTGACAAAACCATCCACTGGCACTTCATGAGTCTCAATGTGCTCCCTCTTAGTTAACGTGTATTTTCGCTATACAGTTAACACACATAGCCTATTGCTTTGGTTTTCACATGCCGCCATCACTAGATCATAAGCTTCTTAAAGGCAGGGGCCATGACTTACTTGATTCTCTTCCCCCATGGCACCAGCTTAGTGGCTTGAATATTAGTACACAGTGAAATTTGTGATATGCAGGAAACTCAAAATATTTTTTTTTTAACAGATTTGGTTCATTTGACTTGTACATCTTCTAAAACAGCAAGAGAAGATTTAGAACCAGTTGTGCAGAAATTGTTTACTCCATATACTGAAACGGAGATAGGTAAGAACCATAATCAGTGATTCATGATGTAAAGGTAATATGACCACTTACTCTTCTTAGAGATGTCTTAAAGGTTTCTGTAGCCTGAACTGAAATCTGTTATATTCAGCACCAGTACTTAAATGTTTTCCTAGGATGATTAACCATATTCTCTTCCTAAAAATAGGATAGTTTCTGTAAGGATAAAGGAAAATATACATCTCACACACAGTGTATATATTAAGTGCAAAACTATACATTTATATGTGTACATACTTGCATAGAAAAAAACTGTCAGGATATCTGTCAATCTTGGTGAAATTATAGGTAATATATTTTTTTTAATTTTCTTTATTTTATAGATGTTGTACAACAAGCATATATTCCTTTATCAGAAAAAGTTTTCTTCATTTATTAAGGAAAAAAAAAACTTGGTTCGACTGAGAGATTAAACTATTAATTGGCAAATGCAGGAATCCTTCCTGACCAATAATTGTCTTTTAATGCATAGTATGTTAGTGATGTGATATTTAGCTTTCAAGATATATATATCACTTTGCTACTTACTCATGGTGGAAAAATGCTTTCCAGCCATAAATTTTGTAACTTTTCTCCCCACATCATAGGGTAATTCTTATAGATATGAATGGAGCAAATTGTAGTGAATCTTGTGTATAATTGATCAAAACGTAGCCTAATCGATCTTATTCATTTATATGAAGTGATGGTGATTTTCATTATAGGATTATCATGTCCAATTGAATTCTGGCCAGTTTCCTCATTGATTCATATGTCTTCATTTTCTTTGAATGCTATGTTTGTTCAGGCAACAATTTATTTCCTCCCTACTTCCTGTGTTTCCTTTTAGTTCATCTCCTGTGTGTCTTGCTTGTTTTCTTTGCAGAGACAGTGCATAAAGGGGCATTTACATAGGAAAACAAACTGATCCTTTCTGAGGAGCTGTATCTGTATAATTAATTTCATTTTGAGCTGCCTGAATCAAATCCTGCAACCTGAAAATTTATTTCACTTTAGTTTAGAATTTAATTTGTTCCATATTTACTTTCTTTAATTAAAAAATCTCATATAATTATTAGTATTATTGTTAAAAATTTGATTGCAGAGTTATGGTACACAACAATATTCTTAACTGTAATATGAAATCAGTTTTATCTTTGGCTTTAATTACCTTGCTTATAAAAACTCTGAATTCCTTCTTTTTTCTGAAGTTTTTCATAATTTTTTTGTAATTTCATTGTGTGGTGGTCTCAAATAATATACTAAATTTGAGTCTTGTCTCATTGCTCTTCACTTTTTAAATGCATATAATTTTCTTTTTTAAAAGGCAAATTTATATGTTCATTCCTTAGCATCTTCTAGCCATTTTAGATTTTTAAGCATTAATCTTAATGGTTAATATGATCCCATTTTGAAATGATGTATGGTTCAGAACATGAGTGAAATTCTTCAGTAAGAACTATGTGCTCAGAGGGGTCATCAGGTGCACTGAGGCACTGAAAAGCTAGTTTTCACTGATACATAGGCCTTTTTATCATCAGGATGAGATAGTGGTCATATTTTAATTAAAATGTCAGAACAAATACTGTTGGAGTTATTGAAAATGAATCACCAGATAAAGTGAGCACTGGGCCATGGCAGGTCAAAGAGGCAAAGTCACCTGGAGAAGAGAACTCAATTCATTTTCCTGCCTAAATGAGGAAGAAGGAACTTTATGAACAATATGAACTTTTAATACATTAAAGCACATTTTTCTCTATAGCAAAAGCCCCTGTTTTCATGGACTGGTGGCTTGTACTGTTAATGTTTTAATTATCTTTATATTTCACAATGATATGAAACCTTATGCTTTAGAGCTTTATAAATATTTTGTCTTAAAGTGCATGCCAGAAGAATAACATTATTTAAGCTTATTTTCTTTTTATTCGAGTTCTATGTTCTGTGTAGTGCTTGTGTTTCATGAGCTTCCGTGAAAGTCAGCCTAGTCACTTTAATGAAGTTTATTTATTGTAAAATGTAATGTTCTCTTCTCAAACACAGTACTACTTTTCCTATGTATCTGAGAAATTCAGTGTCCTTGCCTTCTGTTCTCTCTCCTTCCTGGTTCATGC
Source organism: Bos grunniens (assembly GCF_055505025.1). Classification (NCBI taxonomy): domain Eukaryota; kingdom Metazoa; phylum Chordata; class Mammalia; order Artiodactyla; family Bovidae; genus Bos; species Bos grunniens. The sequence goes on along the minus strand of NC_141194.1, from coordinate 76,839,738 downwards.
TTAAGGTATCAACTAGAGCTCTTATCATATGCTATGCCTTAAAGAAGCATTTGTACTGATACTTCCAAGAGCCCTACTTCCCAGGCCCTTTTAAGAACATCAGAGATCTCTAAATTCTTCCCTGCTTCACAGTGCAAGGACATTTCAGATGTTTTATGCTTAATAAACCTGATTCTATGGGTGAGAAAATGAGGTGATTGCTCACCATTCATAGGTGCAATAATTCTTCAATAATCCATGCATGTGTGCATGCTCAGTCACTCAGTCATGTCTGACTCTTTGCAACCAAATGGACTATAGCCCGCCTGGCTTCTCTGTCCATGGAATCTTCCAGGAAAGAATACTGGAGTGGGTTGGCATTTCCTTCTCCAGAGTATCTTCCCAACCCAGGCATCAAACCCATATCTTCTGCATCTCCTGCATTGGTAGGCAGATTCTTTACCACTAGTACCACCTGGAAAGTCCCTAGATTCCATAATATCCTTCTAAACACTGGTAGAATTTTCCTAAGTATTACTTATTTTACTCAGGAAATTAAGATTTTTCCATACAAACTGAAGCAGAAATTTCATTAGTACAGTATCTTCAAATGTGTGCCATGTAGTATCATGACTTGTACCATCTTCTTTCTCTTTTTCCCTCCATTGGGCACAACATGTGGAGTGTTACCTCATTCCATCTCGTCAGTTCCTATCTCAAAAAGCAGCACTGCCTAAAAACAGGAATTCCCTTTATAGATGTCATTTTGAAAAAGGTGGCAGATGAGGGTATTCAGAATTGCTGGACTGAGAAGTCAAAAGCCTTATCTTAATTCCTTTTTGTATTTACTGTGTTCAGTCTAGGTGGTATCTATAGTAGTTTCCTACTCTCTTGGTCTCGTGTTAGCTATGTTGCTAAAGTAGTTCACTCTCTCCCTAAACATGACAAGCAACTGTAGACTATTTGTTGCTTTTATTTGGTGCGCCACTGTTGATTTTCTTTGGGCTACTTTGTTCTGTACTTGCCTCAGTTTAATTTGTGCAAGATTTTATTCTAAATTACCTATTCCTTGTTTAGTCTTTGCACAGTCTAATTGAAATGAGCTTTTACAGAAAACCAATTCTATTTCTGGCCAAGTGATGTATTCCTATCCAAACCTTGGCAGCTTTAATATTTTTTGACAATTGTGCACTGCACAATTGCATGTTATTTTTCCAGCTCTCTGCCTTCAAGCTGGCCTCAAAGAAAGATGAAGCAATTATGTTTCTTTCAGGCTTTTAAGGTCAAAGCACGATAACTCCCTTGTATCTAGACCATTTATCTTCAGCCTATGTTAACTTTTCATCTTCGTGGTTTCCTTTCAAAGCTTCAACCTCTATGAAGTTTCTTTCCTAAATTGATTGGATTATTTATTTTCCCTAACTTGTATTGAGTGAAGGCCCTCCTCTGAGCTGGAACTTTCATAAAATATAAGATAAGCTCTCTTAGTATATGCTTAGAAATGGAATGAGCAATATTAAGGGACTTCCAGACCTTAGCCCACTTTTCTGCAATGCTCCTAGAGTCTGGTTTCACAAGTGATAGGCACTATGTTTAATTATCTTCCTGTAACATTTAACAAAACTAAACTCACTAATAAACTTACTAAGAGCCATATGGTTTTTGCTGTGAAATATGAGTATCTTATGTTCCTTAATTTTGTTAGTAAGTAGTCTTTGCCATCTATTGTGTGCTTACACAAAGCTGGTGATACCTTAGACTCATAGATCTTGGCATTAGAAAGGGACATCTTAAAGAATCACTTCATCCAGAGTTTCTGTGTCCTATCACATTAATAATTATGGATTATTCAGGATGAACAAGGAAAAGAACATATTTGGTATTCTTATAGTGGAGATATTTTGAGTTAAGTATAATAAATGGCTGTTTGTCCTGAATTGAGGGATGGGACATTCTTTTTAACTGAATACTACAGTTAGCTAACTTTTCTACACTGATTATAAATTAACAAATAAGATTTAATTAACTAGATAATTATACCTTTAGAATTTTCTTTATGATTCCCATAGTTCCTCATGGTCTTGGGTAATTGTCATGTACATCCATTATTACCATTATACAAAATTTGAGTTTTTCTTCAAATTCAGGCTAAGAAAACACTGTAGTCAATAAATATATTAACAGTAATGTTTTCTGTTTTCAACCAAAGAAAATGTAATTATAACATTTCCAAAGAGGAGGAGCATAAAAATAATTATTAAGATAGCAAGGAATGTTGCTGTTCTGTTACCAAGTCATATGACTTTTCGCAACCGCATAGACTGCAGCACACCAGGCTTCCCTATCCCTTACCATCTCCTGGAGTATGCCCAAGTTCATGTCCATTGAGTCAGTGATGCCATCCAGCCATCTAATCTTCTGTCCCCTCTTCTCCTTCTGCCCTCAGTCTTGGATGGCATCAAGGTCTTTTCCAATTAGTCATTTGTTCACATCAGGTGGCCAAAGTATGGGAGCTTCACCTTCAGCATCAGTCCTTCCAAAGAGTATTCAGGGTTGATTTCCTTTAAGATTGACTGGTTTGATCTCCTTGCTGTCCATGAACTCTCAAGAGTCTTCTCCAGCACCACAGTTTGGAAGCATCATTTCACAGTTTGAAAGCAAGGAATAGGCTTTAGTTATTGAAGTTAATAACTTTTTATAGCATATCATACTACCTGAAAACAGAATTAAAATTAGTTCAAGAATTACTCATTGAACATCTGTTGTATACTACGCTCTGTATTAGGGAACATGAAAATTCCAGAGAATAAGGACTAAGTCTACTTAATCTTTGTATCCCTAGCTCCTAGCCTGATGCCTAACATATATAATAAATGCTTGCTGTAAATGAGAGAATGTGTACTGAAAATAACTTACAGTCTCTTAATCGTATTTTTCTTGTTGGTTGGCATTACTTTTGTAATCTAGTAGGACAGAGTGTTAGTGAGTGAGGATATCCAAGTTTTAATCTTGTATATACTATTTTTTAATAACAGCTTTATTGAGATTCACATACCATACAGTTTACCCATGTACGGTGTAAAATCCAATTTTTTTTTTTAATTTGTTGTTCAAACATCACCACAGTCAATTTTAGAATATTTCCATCACCCTTTAGCCATTAACCTGTTCAATTCAGTTCAGTGGCTCAGTTGTGTCCGACTCTTTGTGACTCCATGAACCGCAGCACGCCAGGCCTCCCTGTCCATCACCTACTGCCAGAGTTCACCCAAATCCATGTCCATTGAGTTGGTGATGCCATCCAACCATCTCATCCTCCATCATCCCCTTCTCCTCCCGCCCTCAATCCTTCCCAGCATCAAGGTCTTTTCAAATGAGTCAGCTCTTCACATCAGGTGACCAAAGTATTGGAGTTTCAGCTTCAACATCAGTCCTTCCAATGAACACCCAGGACTGATCTCCTTTAGGATGGACTGGTTGGATCTCCTTGCAGTCCAAGGGACTCTTAAGTGTCTCCTCCAACACCACAGTTCAAAAGCATCAATTCTTCAGCATTCAGCTTTCTTCACAGTCCAACTCTCACTTCCGTACATGGCCACTAGAAAAACCATAGCGTTGACTAAACAGACCTTTGTTGGCAAAGTAATGTCTCTGCTTTTGAATGTGCTATCTAGCTTGGTCATAACTTTCCTTCCAAGGGGTAAGTGTCTTTTAATTTCATGGCTGCAATCACCATCTGCAGTGATTTTGAAGCCAAAAAAAATAAAGTCTGACACTGTTTCCACTGTTTTTTTTTACATTAACCTATACTTTCCCTCAGTTCCTCCCCAACTGAAGGTAACTGTAATCTCCTTCATATCTTTTCTTTATTAGCTAAGTGTCATACGCTTATCGGATCTTAGTTCCCCAACTGGGGATTGAACCTCAGCCATAGCAGTGAAAGCACCAAGTCTTAACCACTGGACTTTCAGGGAATTTCCCTACTCCCTGTCTATAGATTTTTCTATTCTGGTCTTCTCATAGTCCTAGGTATAGTATTGACTTTATAATATTTTAAGTTGGTTTATCCATGTGAAACATAAGAAAATCTGTTTATGTTAACTTCTTACTTCACTGGCATAATTTAAAGATGAATATGATCATAAGCACTTTGATACTAGTGATGAGAAATAAGAAAAGTCTAAGGAAATGTGATTGGATTTAAATCTAAGTAACTTACTGATAATCAAAATAATTTTTAAATCTAACTTGTCTTAGGTTGAAAAGCCATCATCGCTTGAAATATCAAATACATGTATTAGAGTGTGCATATGCAGATATACTTTTGTTGAAATACAAAGCTCTGATTTACTATAATGTATAGTTACAACTTTGTTAGTAATTGGCTACATATTATAGTAATTGAGAGGTATGCTGTACTTTAGATAAACATAAAATTTATGTTTACATTTAGAAAATGAAGAAATTGAAAAGCCAAGACTTCTATGGGGTCTTTACTTCAATATGAGAGATTCTTCAGATGTCAACAGGAACACTTATAATGATTTACCATCAAACGTTTATGTCTGCTCTGGCCCAGACTGTGCTTTAGGAAATGATAATGCAGTCAAACAGGTAAGGCTGTTGGTCTTTCTCAGTTTTAGATTAAGAAGTTGGTGTGGTAGGGAAAGTGAATTGTTTTTTCCTCTAAGAGGTGGGAAAAGAGACTAAAAAAGCATCTTTATCATTTAATACCATCTCTGTAATTTGCTCCTAAACATTTTCTCTCTGAACAACAAAGCCACATTAAATATATTTCAAATGTAGTATCAAATATTGTCCTGGTCTTGAATATAATGATGAAATACAAGAGAATATTTATGAGTTCCATTTTGGGAATAAGGATAGAAGGTCTTAGAAATACATATCCAGAAAATGAATTTATAATGCCAATATTCTAAAGAGACATTGCTTCTAATTTAAATTGTGGTCTATCAGTGTATTTGGAAATACATGAACTTTTTTCCTCTTTAAACTTGAGTCATTTCAAAAGGTGTGCAACTGGTAAGGCACACAAAATGTATTTTGTAAATGGCATTTTTAAGGCACATTTTTATCATGGAAAAGAACATAGTTTTTCACAGTAAACATGATTCCTTTAATGTTTTGACACAAGCTGGTGTCCAAAAGCTACTATAATAACTGCTGAGGAGTATGTTAAATCAAGGTTGAATTTGTGACAGCACTCCTGGGCAGGGCTATAAAGGTACAAGGTAGGTGACACAAAATGCCAAAAGTGAATTATGACTCTACTAAGCTGAATATTCATATGCATGTACAAATATACTTTTCTGCACTTGACTGAAAGAGAAGAGCAGAAAATACTGTTTTTGAGGCATAAGTCTAACCTTTTCACCAGTATAGTTAGTGCATCTATCTATTGAATCAATAAATGGATAATTTAACATTTTTCTAAGACTACAGGTGGAAATTTCATTCCCCCTAGTGGCAAGGATCTTATAAGAGCAAATGGCTTCTTTGAGCCTTTAATCTAATTTTTCAGCATAGCAGCAAGGCCATGACCCATACATTTACGGTTTTTTGCCAAATTCTTTGTTTTTAATCCTCAGAATCTAATGGTAATCCAGGATAATCATATTTAGTCAATGATAAGAAACAAAAACAGGAAGTCACATCTCTCATCCATTTTTTTGTTCTGTTAGTTTAATAGGAACCCAGAATAGTTCAATATCTACATTTATGGCTTAAAATGGCCCGGTCATTTTTGCTTTGATGTTCCATTTTTTTCCCAAGCAGAAATTACCAACAAGTTATCAGCCAGATAACTTTATTTATCAGTGAACTTTAATGTTTTTAACCAAAATAAAAAGCCTTAAATAAGGACTTAGTATACAAGTGCTAGTGTGATCTAAGATGTAAGCTAGAAGATTATAATTAAAGGATAATTTTATCATGAATTAATTTGCTTCCCAAGAAGATAGACTTGAGTACAATGTTACCACAGAAGAAAACAATAATGCTAGTTTGGGTGCTAATTATTATATGCTATTAATTATAAGTAGGCTTATATTTGTTATATAGCTTTTAACCTCAAATAAGTTTTAGGAGAAATATTATAATGCCTATGTTAAAGGGCATCAATAATAACTTTTAAAAATAGCCAGTTTATTTAGATAAACTGTGTTCTAATTCTAGTATATTATACTGTGTTCATCCCAAATGCTAATTGATGGCTTCTGTCTTCCAAATTGTCTATAAATATCAGAATATCACCTAAGTTTTGCCCATGTAGGAACATAAGCACTCGGAGATTTCCATTTTCCTTTTTTTTTAAGTAAAATGCTTTATTTTACTATTTGTCAAGTTTGCATCTACTGTTCTTATTTGTAAATGTATAGATGTTGAATAACATAGGCCTGTCTCCCTTATGTTTATTTGAAGCTATGATTTGAAGACATTAAAAATAGGAAGTAATCTGTGTTTAATACTCACAAGTTAAAGTTGTATGCAGGAGCATACCAAGACATTCTCGATTATGTAATTCTTTCTGTGACTTGCTAGTTTTGTGGTCTGTGTTCTATTTTTTTTTCTGAACCTCACATAGATACTTCTTTTCTTATATGAGGAATGTTTCATTTACCCATGCATACTGATAAACAGACTGGTCTATAGTCCCTGCTGGTCTATACTCCCAAGGCAGTGATAGCTCACTCCTCTTTCAGGTGTCCCAATTGCCTTGGAGCTGCCACTGCCTTGGGAACAAGAATAGTTAAATAGTGCTGTACTCTGTATTATACTTCAGGTGTGAAATGTGTTAAATTGGCTGATGCTGGACTGGCAGTATAACCACCATTAAAATATTGTTTGTATGGAGAGACCGGCAAATTGCTTATGACTTTTGGTACACAATTTGTAAGTTGAAGATGAGCTTTCTTGGTTGTAAGAACTGTCCAGTTGCTCACATAGTGCAGTAGCATTTACTTTCTCAAGCTATTGAGGGAGAGGGCAATTTTAGCTGTCATATTTCCTGAAGCTTCCATTTACTGTGCATTTTCTATATGCCAAGCACTGTCTTAAGCATTTTATATATATTATCTTATTTAGTCTTCACAACAACTCTATGAGGTAAGTATCTGTTGCATCCCCATTTTACAAATGAGGAAATTAAAGCCCAAAGAGGCTAAATAACTTGGCCAGAGATCACATAGCTGGTAAATTTTGACCCAAGATTTAACCTCAGGTCTGTTGGACCCCACTGCTTGTACACACATGTAGTATACAGTGCTTTCATCTTGTTAATGTAGATGCATCCTAAATACATTAAACTACTAGACTGACAAAATATTTGTTTTTAGACTTCCTTGTAGCTCAAATGGTAAAGAATCTGCCTACAATGCAGGAGACCAAGGTTTGATCCCTGGGTTGGGAAGATCTTCTGGAGAAGGGAATGGCAATCCACTCCAGTATTCTTACCTGGAAAATCCCATAGACATAGAAGCCTGGTGGGCTACAGTCCACGGGGTCACAAAGAGTTGGACATGACTGAGTGACTAACACACACAATGTTAAGTAAACATTAGGAATATCTAAACTACTCAGCTTTTTTTCTCTGTACTTCCCAGTATAAGGAAACTAAGTCACAATATAATTAGCCCTTTTAAATTATTTTAACTACATGAAAGCCTTTACCCTTTAAGCTTACTTCTGGCTTTAAAAGGACGAGGAAGATTAACAGTTGACAATTAAGTACTCTGAACCGACCTCTTTGTGTAACTCTCAGAATTGTGGCTTAGTTGGCAAATGAAATGAAACACACCAAGAAGCTTCCAGAAGACCTTCCAGAAAGTGATGGCGCTAAAATGTTCCAGCAGTTGGAAAGAGAGGAGAGACTTGGGAAAGGCCGGAGTCTGGCCATGGGAAATTGGCAACAACAGGGGCCAGTGGCAGATGGCTTAAAGGGGGATTTCCACATCAGGTAGTGTACAAATAAGGGCAGGACAGCAAAACCTGCAGTTGGTTGGCAGTCTTAGGACACATGTTGTTCATGACAGGAATATACAGAAACAGATTGAGTGGGATCCAGCCACGGAAATTGGGGTTCAGGGGAATGTATCCTATAGAGAGGTGGCAAAAGAGAGACAAGGTGTAAGATACAGAGGAACTGGAGTAGAAGTAAAAGAAAGTAATAATGATTATAGTATTTATATTCAATATTTGCACAATATATAATTTCTAAAATTCTTCCATTTATATATATCCTTACATGTATAGCTACGTGTGTGTGTGTGTGTGTATGTAAACTGTATTGTAGAGATGTTGGATATAAATATTACAACATACATTACATACATGTACATACATATGCGTACATCATATATATAGAGAGAGAGAGAGATTCTATTCCATGCCTGGCACTACGGATTCAGAGTTAATTAAAACCTAGTCATCATTCCTGGGTGAATCACTGTGTGGTAAAGGATAAAATACTTTGGCCACCTCATGTGAAGAGTTGACTCATTGGAAAAGACTCTAATGCTGGGAGGGATTGGGGGCAGGATGAGAAAGGGATGACAGAGGATGAGATGGCTGGATGGCATCAATGACTCGATGGACATGAGTTTGGGTGAACTCCGGGAGTTGGTGATGGACAGGGAGGTCTGGCATGCTGCAGTTCATGGGGTCACAAAGAGTCAGACACGACTGAGCAACTGAACTGAACTGAACTGAACTGAAAGGAGAAAAACATATAAACAAATGACATTGCAGTGTGGTATATACAATAAAAGAATGATATCAGGACTTCTCTGATGGTCCAGTGGTTAAGACTGCATTTCCAATACAAGGAGTGCAGGTTCAATCCCTGGTTGGAGAACCAGAGATTGAAGATCCCACATGCTGCATGGTGAGGCCGTAAACAAATAAACAAAAGAATAGATTAAAAAAAAAAAAAGAATGATATTGAAAGTACAAAGGTAAAATAAAGGAGCCACAAGTTCTATCTAGGAGTCAGAGAACCTTACACAGAAGGATATAAAAGATGAGTAGCAATTTTTCATCCAAATGGAAGACAATCAAATTGAAACATTCCATACATGATAGCATTTGCACCAGCCTAGGCTGTAAACATCATAGTTTAAGAAGTCAGTCAGTCAGTTCAGTCATTCTATTGTGTCCAACTCTTTCTGACTCCATGAACTGCAACACTCCAGGCCTCCCTGTCCATTACCAACTCCCGGAGTTTACTCAAACTCATGTCCACTGAGTCAGTGATGCCATACAACCGTCTCATCCTCTGTCATCCCCTTCTCCTCCCGCCTTCAATCTTTCCCAGCATCAGGGTCTTTTCCAGTGAGTCAGTTCTTCGTATCAAGTGACCAAAGTATTGGAGCTTCTTCAGCATCAGTCCTTCAAGTGGATATTCAACACTGATTTCCTTTAGTATGGACTGGTTGGATCTCCTTGCAGTCCAAGAAACTCTCAAGAATCTTTTCCAACACCACAGTTCAAAAGCATCAATTCTTCGGCACTTGGCTTTCTTTATAGTCCCAATTCTCACATCCATACATGAAGAAAAGACTCTATACATGGACATCACCAGATGGTCAACAACGAATCAGATTGATTATATTCTTTGCAGCCAAAGATGGAGAAGCTCTATACAGTCAGCAAAAACAAGACCAGGAGCTGACTGTGGCTCAGATCATGAACACCTTATTGACAAATTCAGACTGAAATAGAAGAAAGTAGGGAAAACCACTAGACCATTCAGGTATGACTGAAATCAAATCCCTTATGATTATACAGTGGAAGTGAGAAATAGATTTAAGGGCCTAGATCTGATAGATAGAGTGCCTGATGAACTATGGAATGAGGTTCGTGACATTGTACAGGAGACAGTGATCAAGACCATCCCCATGGAAAAGAAATAAACAAAATGGCTGTCTGGGGAGGCCTTAGAAATAGCTGTGAAAAGAAGAGAAGTGAAAAGCAAAAGGAGAAAAGGAAAGATATGACCATCTGAATGCAGAGTTACAAAGAATAGCAAGAAGAGATAAGAAAGCCTTCCTCAGCGATCAATACAAAGAAATAGAGGAAAACAACAGAATGGGAAAGACTAGAGATCTCTTCAATAAAATTAGAGATACCAAGGGAACACTTCATGCAAAGATGGGTTCGATAAAGGACAGGAATGGTATGGACCTACCAGAAGCAGAAGATATTAAGAAGAGATGGCAAGAATACACAGAAGAACTGTAAAAAAAGATCTTCATGACCCAGATAATCACGATGGTGTGATCACTGACCTAGAGCCAGAAATACTGGAATGTGAAGTCAAGTGAGCCTTAGAAAGCATCACTACGAACAAAGCTAGTGGAGGTGATGGAATTCCAGTTGAGCTATTTCAGATCGTGAAAGATGATGCTGTGAAAGTGCTGCACTCAATATGCCAGCAAATTTGGAAAACTCAGCAGTAGCCACAGGACTGGAAAAGGTCACTTTTCATTTCAATCCCAAAGACAGGCAATTCCAAAGAATGCTCAAACTACCACACAATTGCACTCATCTGACACGCTAGTAAAGTAATGCTCAAAATTCTCCAAGCCAGGTTTCAGCAATATGTGAACCGTGAACTTCCAGATGTTCAAGCTGGTTTTAGAAAAGGCAGAGGAACCAGAGATCAAATTGCCAACATCTGCTGGATCATGGAAAAAGCAAGAGAGTTCCAGAAAAACATCTATTTTTGCTTTATTGACTATGCCAAAACCTTTGACTGTGTGGATCACAATAAACTGTGGAAAATTCTGAAAGAGATGGGAATACCAGACCACCTGTGAAAAATTCTGAAAGAGATGGGAATACCAAACCACCTGATCTGCCTCTTGAGAAATTTGTATGCAGGTCAGGAAGCAACAGTTAGAACTGGACATGGGAAAAAGACTGGTTCCAAATAGGAAAAGGAGTACGTCAATGCTGTATCTTGTCACCTTGTTTATTTAACTTATATGCAGAGTACATCATGAGAAATGCTGGACTGGAAGAAACACAAGCTGGAATCAAGATCGCCGGGAGAAATATCAATAACCTCAGATGTGCAGATGATACCAACCTTATGTCAGAAAGTGTAAAGAAACTAAAAAGCCTCTTTATGTAAGTGAAAGTGGAGAGTGAAAAAGTTGGCTTAAAGCTCAACATTCAGAAAACTAAGATCATGGCATCTGGTCCCATCACTTCATGGCAAATAGATGGGGAAACAGTGGAAACAGTGTCAGACTTTATTTTTGGGGGCTCCAAAATCACTGCAGATGGTGACTGCAGCCATGAAATTAAAAGACACTTACTCCTTGGAAGGAAAGTTATGACCAACCTAGATAGTATATTCAAAAGCAGAGACATTACTTTGCCAACAGAGGTTCGTCTAGTCAAGGCTATGCTTTTTCCTGTGGTCATGTATGGATGTGAGAGTTGGACTGTGAAGAAAGCTGAGCGCTGAAGAATTGATGCTTTTGAACTGTGGTGTTGAAGAAGACTCTTGAGAGTCCCTTGGACTGCAAGGAGATCCAACCAGTCCATTCTGAAGGATATCAGCCCTGGGATTTCTTTGGAAGGAATGATGCTGAAGTTGAGACTCCAGTACTTTGGCTACCTCATGCAAAAATTTGACTCACTGGAAAAGACTCTGATGTTGGGAGGGATTGGGGGCAGGAGGAGAAAGGGACGACAGAGGATGAGATGGCTGGATGGCATCACTGACTCGATGGACATGAGTCTGGGTGAACTCTGGGAGTTGGTGATGGACAGGGAGGCCTGGCGTGCTGCGATTCATGGGGTCGCAAAGAGTCGGACACGACTGAGCAACTGAACTGAACTGAACTGATACATGACTACTGGAAAAACCATATCTTTGACTAGACGGACCTTCGTTGACAAAGTAGTGTCTCTGCTTTTTAATATGATGTCTAGTTTGGTCATACCTTTTCTTCCAAGGAGTAAGCGTCTTTTAATTTCATGGTTGCAGTCACTATCTGCAGTGAATTCGGAGCCCCCAAAAATAAAGTCTGTCACTGTTTCCATTGTTTCCCCATCTATTTGCCGTGAAGTGATGGGACCAGATGCCATGATCTTAGTTTTCTGAATGTTGAGTTTTAAGCCAGCTTTTTCACTCTCTTCTTTCACTTTCATCAAGAGACTCTTTAGTTCTCCTTCACTTTCTGCCATAATGGTGGTGTCATCTGCATATCTGAGGTTATTGATATTTCTCCCAATAATCTTGATTCCAGCTTGTGCTTCCTCTAGCTCAATGTTTCTCATGATGTACTCTGGTTATAAGTTAAATAAGCAGGGTGACAAGATACAGCCTTGACGTACTCCTTTTCCTATTTGGAACCAGTCTGTTTTCCATGTCCAGTTCTAACTGTTGCTTCCTGACCTGCATAGAGATTTCTCAGGAGGAAGGTCAGGGGGTCTGGTATTCCCATCTCTTTCAAAATTTCCACAATTTGTTGTGATCCACACAGTCAAAGGCTTTGGCATAGTCAACAAAGCATAAGTAGATGTTTTTCTTTAACTCTTGCTTATTCAATGATCCAGCAGATGTTGGCAATTTGATCTCTGGTTCCTCTGCCTTCTAAATCCAGCTTGAACCTCTGAAAGTTGACGGCTCACATACTGTTGAAGCCTCCAACAAACAGGTAATAGTGTGTAGCAAAATGTCTGAGAAGCAGAGATGAGGTGAAGTAGAAGATGATGAGAACAGAGAAGATAGGCCTGAAGTGTTTTGTTCGCCATAATCATCTTGGATTTTTATCCTATTCAGTTCAGTTCACTTCAGTTGCTAAGTCGTGTCCGACTCTTTGCGACCTCATGAATCACAGCACGCCAGGCCTCCCTGTCCATCACCAACTCCCAGAGTTCACTCAAACTCACGTCCATCGAGTCAGTGATGCCATCCAGCCATCTCATCCTCTGTCGTTCCCTTCTTTTCCTGCCCCCCATCCCTCCCAGCATGAGGGTCTTTTCCAGTGAGTCAACTCTTCACATGAGGTGGCCAAAGTATTGGAGTTTCAGCTTTAGCATCAGTCCTTCCAATGAACACCCAGGACTGATCTCCTTTAGGATGGAATGGTTGTATCTCCTTGCAGGCCAAGGGACTCTCAAGAGTCTTCTCCAACACCACAGTTCAAAAGCATCAATTCTTTGGCACTCAGCTTTCTTCAGAGTCTAACTCTCACATCCATACATGACCACTGGAAAAATCATAGCCTGACTAGATGGACCTTTGTTGGCAAAGTAATATCTCTACTTTTCAATATGCTGTCTAGGTTGGTCATAACTTTCCTTCCAAGGAGGAAGCGTCTTTTAATTTCATGGCTGCAGTCACCATCTACAGTGATTTTTGAAGCCCTAAAAAATAAAGTCTGACACTGTTTCCACTGTTTCCCCATCTATTTCCCATGAAGTGATAGGACCAGATGCCATGATCTTCGTTTTCTGAATGTTGAGCTTTAAGACAACTTTTTCACTCTCCACTTTCACTTTCATCAAGAGGCTTTTGAGTTCCTCTTCACTTTCTGCCATAAGGGTGGTGTCATCTGCATATCTGAGGTTATTGATATTTCTCCTGGCAATCTTTGATTCCAGCTTGTGCTTCTTCCAGCCCAGCGTTTCTCATGATTTAACTCTGCATAGAAGTTAAATAAGCAGGGTGACAATATACAGCCTTGACGTACTCCTTTACCTGTTTGGAACTAGTCCAGTCCATGTCCATGTCCAGTTCTAACTGTTGCTTCCTGACCTGCATATAGGTTTCTCAAGAGGCAGGTCAGGTGGTCTGGTATTCCCATCTCTTTCAGAATTTTCCACAGTTTATTGTGATCCACACAGTCAAAGGCTTTGGCATAGTCAAAAAAGCAGAAATAGATGTTTTTCTGGAATCTCTTGCTTTTTCCATGATCCACTGGATATTGGCAATTTGATCTCTGGTTCCTCTGCCTTTTCTAAAACCAGCTTGAACATCTGGAAGTTCACGGTTCACGTATTGCTGAAACCTGGCTTGGAGAATTTTGAGCATTACTTTACTAGCGTGTGAGATGAGTGCAATTGTGCGGTAGTTTGAGCATTCTTTGGAATTGCCTTTCTTTGGGATTGGAATGAAAACTGACCTTTTCCAGTCCTGTGGCCACTGCTGAGTTTTCCAAATTTGCTGGCATATTGAGTCCAACACTTTCACAGCATCATCTTTCAGGATTTGGAAGAGCTCCACTGGAATTCCATCACCTCCACTGGCTTTGTTTGTAGTGATGCTTTCTAAGGCCCACTTGACTTCACATTCCAGGATGTCTGGCTCTAGGTTAGTGATCACACCATCGTGATTATCTGGGTCATGAAGCTCTTTTTTGTACAGTTCTTCTGTGTATTCCTGCCACCTCTTCTTAATGTCTTCTGTTTCTGTTAGGTCCATACCATTTCTTTCCTTTATCGAGCCCATCTTTGCATAAAATGTTCCCTTGGTATCTCTAATTTTCTTGAAGAGATCTCTAGTTTTTCCCATTCTGTTGTTTTCCTGTATTCCTTTGCTTTGATTGCTGAGGAAGCCTATTCTTTGTAACTCTGCGTTCAGATGCTTGTATCTTTCCTTTTCTCCTTTGCTTTCTGCTTCTCTTCTTTTCACAGCTATTTTAGGGCCTCCTCAGACAGCCGTTTTGCTGTTTTGCATTTCTTTTCCGTAGGGATGGTCTTGATCCCTGTCTCCTGTACAATGTCCCGAACCTCTGTCCATAGTTCATCAGGCACTCTGTTTATCTGATCTAGTCCCTTAAATCTATTTCTCATTTCCAAATTTGATTTAGGTCTAGAAGAGTTTTAAGCTAGAACCTGATTGCTTAGCAGGTGAAGAATCTGTCTGCAATGTAGGAGACAAAGGAGACATGACTACCATCCTTGGGTTTGAAAGATCCCCTGGAGGAGGGCATGGCAACCTATTCCAGTATTCTTGCCTGGAAGTTCCCGTGTCATAGAAGCCTGGTGGGGCACAATCAATGGGGTTGCAAACAGTCGTACACTACTGAGCAACTAAGCACAAGGCATAAACAGAATTTCATTTTCCATTGACCCCTCTGAGGGCAGCATAAAGATGGATTACACAGGAGAATCCTAGAGACAAATTGACTAGTCCAGTTCTGAGATATTGCAGTTGTCCCAGGGAAAGATGGTGCATGTCTGGTCTGTGTCTCTAAGAACAGATGGAGTCAAGAACTAAAAGAACCAAATCAATAGGATTTGGTAATTGCCTCCAGAGAGTGAAGAGGAAAAAGAACTTCTTCACGTAGACTAGGTAGAGATAAAAGACAAAATGACCATTAGAGTAAAGTGTGAGATAGAGGCTCTGTCTGGCACCAGTCCTCCTGTTTCTAGAGACTAAATGTCTCCTTCAAAGATGTATATAATGTGATCCCTGGGTGGAAGCAAGCAAAGCAGGCATTTCAAATATTTAATTTGAAAATAACCATAGTTAAATGGCAGGTCCAAAAATATACCCTTGAATTATACTTAAGAAGGAAAGAAACTGTTGTATTTACTGGATGCAGGAGTATGCAATTAGAGATGGCCAGCTAGCAAATGGTTTTAATTTTACAACCCATATAATGTATTTTGCAGATGCTTGACTCCACCATTGCAGTGCAAAAGCAGCTATAGATAGATAAATGAGAGTGACTGTGTTCCAATAAAGCTTTATTTATGAAAACAGACAACAGGCTGGATCTGGCCTGTGGGCCATAGTTGTCAACTCCTGGCCTAATAGATGACCTTGTGTGTACATTGGCACAGAGGGTTAAAGTGGTACAGACAGACATTGTAAACTTTAAAGCAAAACAACCATATATATTAAAACCCTTTAATGACTTTCTTTTACCAGTAGGGTAGCATGCAAGCTACCTAACTTGGCAGGGACCCCTATCTAACAAAGAAATGTATTCATCTAAATAAAACTAGAAATATGTTTAGAATAGAATAACAATGCTACTTGCCACATTTACATTCTTGTATGTGTGTATATATTTGTTGTTTTTAATTAAGATCACGTTTACTTTCTTATTCTCTTACCCTGCCAGACTAAGCTCAGCTTAAATCTCGACATTTTAATTTCTGTTATTATTAATAACAGTGATAGCAGTTACCATATAAAGAAGCTTATGCTCTTCTATGCTGTAGACAAAAAGAGCAAGGCTCAGACGCTAATTAAACATTCCCTAGATCACATCACTGTTGCATTTGGCATGGTTTTCTATTCAGAGTCCATAGTCTTGGATTATGTAATACTCCTCAAAGCAGAGGGAAGAAAAATAGAAAAGCAAATAGTTGAACAATGAACAATGTTCTTGATTTGAACAGTTGTTAAAATTGGTATACACTAAATTAGACTACAGATATCACAGATAAGCTCTATTAAGAAATTATATAAAGAATATTAAAGGACATTTTATTTCTACTGACTCGTAGAATAAATGACCTTAAAGTCTTGACTGGGCACCTAATCAAGTACTGATATACTTAAAGGGTGGGTCTGAATGAATGTATTTGAGTTCTGAAAGCAGACTTTAGAAGATTATGTATGCTGTGTAAAGTTCTGTAACTTAATGATTATAAGGATGATACTTCATTTTTTAAATTGTTCCAAAAAGATTCATACATTTTAAGTTAGTGTTCAAAAACTATTGTGCCCTTTCTTCCCTTGCCAGGCTGAAGCACTTTTCCAACAAATCTGCCCCAATGAAGACTTCTGTCCTCCCCCACCGAATCCTGAAGACATTATCCTTGATGGAGACAGTTTACAACCAGAGGCTTCAGAATCCAGTGCCTTACCAGAGGCCAGCTCAGAGACTCCCAAAGAAAGCTCAAATCTGAGAAACCCAGAGGAGCCCTCTAAATAATGAGTATATACCAAACTGGATACCACGCTGTGGAAAATCCTCCTAGCCTGAGAGTCTTCTTGATGGAAGAACTGTTTGAAAAATGTTACAAAACAGCAGCCAGTTAACATGCAGAATTACCAGTAAAAACAATAAAAGATATCCAAAAGGGGATTTTCCTTAAAGAGGACATTCTAAGACCACAAAACACGTTGTAAAGCACATTGACTTGCCTGCTTTAAGATACCAAACCTGTGGAATTAGCAGATAAAAATTATAAAGTGGATTGATTCCCAAAAATACAGCTATGTTTATGAAAGTAATCCTATGCATTATTAATAATTCCGTGGTATTAGGACAGTTCTGCCTGCGCTTTGCTTGAAAGCCACATATTTGGAATTGGCTCCCAAATTTCCTTTGATTATTTGAGTTATATTTTCTTTATGGGTGTGAGCATCGTGACACAAATGATGAAAGTATATGTAGATATAGTTGAAAAAAATTAAAGTGTCATAATCCAAGAAGGAGCCTGTGTTTGAAATAGAGGTTTGTTTTGTTGTCTATCTTGAGGAGAATGGAAGATACTATATTAAAGTAGACACTTTTACAAACAAGTCATGAGTCCCTTACTCAGTGTTTTTGTTTTTTTTTTTTTAATGTTAATAGTATTTGTATTTGAGTCCTGAACATTCTACGAAGCTCAGTACTAGAGAAATGAAAGGAAAGATTTGAATAGGCTCCTTTGGTGTTTGGAAATTCTTTCTAGTTGAGTACCATTTCATCCTAGCTATGCTGATATTAGGCAAATATGATGATATTTGCAAATTGCCTAATATGATGATATTAGGCAAATTGTGTACTTTCTGCAGCTCAGTTTCTCCACATGAGTACTGTATAAGAATTATTTTGAAGATATATGCAGTGCTATCCTTAGAATTATTTTTCTGGAATAAAAATTCTTTCAGAATTTTCTCATTGACTTGGGGGTGAATATCAGATCTCATGCAGCAAATAATTGTTTGCTGTCACTTCCCCCAACACAATAAATCACAGTGTTTTTATTGCATTAAGCTTTTAAAATAAAAATCTATTTCTTAAATTAGTATTTAATATTCTTATAGAAAAGTAAACAAAGTAACATATAGAATTATGGTTTTAAATCTTAATAAGGAAAACACTCTATAAACTCTTCATATTCCTTTTCTAGTAATTAGACCTGAAACCACCAATGACTCTAAACAGAATATGACAATTGATAAACCCTAATATGCACTTAACATAAAAATATAAGGGCTGTGAATAGACAGCAAATCTAGGTACAGTGAGTGCCTGTATTAAAATCTTTCCAAATGCTGAGCTCTGATGATTTCCCTTCTTTGAGCAATAGTTTGGACTTAACAACTTATTTGAATAAATAAATTCATTGAAAGTGTATTGTCATGCTGTCTGGCCTGTATTGCTGATCAGAGAGCCATGGCTACAGTAGAAAGCACATAGTTCTTACATTCTTCAGCTGTAGCAGGGCTTTGACCTCTCCAGATTTCAGCTGGCTCTTTAAGGTCACAGACTCATGAGAAATGGAAAGAATGTAGCTCTTGCCTCAACTTTTAACCCCCCAGCAGGGTTTAAAGTCAGCAGATATAGCTGAATCCAGAGGAAAATCTTCCAAGCCTCTCAGGCTACTTCTAACCCCTCTCCCCATTGCACAGCCTTTACCCTATCTCTTTAATCCCCTCTATCCCTCTCTTCCCTTTTTATAATGTTATACAAATCAGGGACAATAGAATTACATTATAACCTACTTTGTTATGTGGATTCAGATCTGTCTTAAATTATATTTCCTGAAACCCAACTATGGCATGTGCTAAATGCACAATATACACCTATAAGCACTGGGTATTGGTCCTGCCCTGCAGTACCAGCAATATAAAAGGTTCCACTATATGAGAGCATTGAGTTTGAATACAAATGCAGTAAGCTGTACCAATTAAAATATCGTACTTTGTTATAGTCTTATACTTTGTTATAGTCTTAGAGTTAAGGCCTCTTGATATATCATGCACACTTAAGTAAACAGCCAATCAGGGTAGACCCAGAATAACTAGAAAAATTCTGATAGCTTTACTATAGTTCTCTGAACAATGAAGGATACTCTGTGGTCTTGTGGCCCAATCTATACTGTACCCTTTTTCATCCATTAGCCAGTATCAGAATTTCTCTTCTGGATTATTTATTAATACTGTTGAAATGTTTAAAAGCTCCTGAATATCATTAGTTATGATTAAGATAATACACAGCTGTTTAAAACTTTGTGTTAGAAAACTTTAGATACTTCCTTTTGCCTCAGAATATAATAGAAATTATTCTAAAAACATTATTTTCAGCTGTCTTACTTAAAATACTTGTTTTCATAGCTTTAAAGAAAAGCCTTTCGGTTTTATTGTAAAACCATAAGCATGAAGTCATATGAATAAAATTTAGATGTTTGTACATGATGCGGAAATTTCATTTGCTAATTTTAAATTTTGAAAATTGCTGTTATCAAAGAATTGTTATTCCTGTGTTTAAAATGTTTGTGTTATGCATGCTTCTTATTAGCCAAAAGTGATAATACCATTCAGTTCAGTCATCAATATGAAAACAGATTACTAACCCTATGTTGCTACTGTATTTTTGTCTAGTTGGTATGCCTGCCCAGAAAAAAAAAAAAAAATATATATATATATATATAATAAACATATATTTTTCTACAGGAAAACTGAGTTATAATTTTCCCATCTGCTATTATACTTAGCTGCTTATAGAAAATTGGTCATGTTAATGGTTAACTTTTGGAATAGTAATTTCTGAGATTGGCAGCCCTCTGCCCAAAATAATGAGCATGCTAATTATTAACTTCTGTCACAGCTATAGTTCTGGAGAAAGCAAAGTATGTCTAAAGTCCTAAAAACCTCAAAAAAATTTTTTTGTTGAAATTTTATTGCTAAATAGTAATGATACTTTAAAGCAATTTTCTTACAGATAAGTATTTACTCCCATTAGGATAATTTCTCTCAACTTTTGATTGATTTTCTTAAGTGCATTTCAGAAAGCATGAATATATGGTTATTAGTAATTTGCACACTGTAACAGTAAGTTTTCAGAGGAAATAGTCTGTTTTAACACCTTTCAGGTGTGGTATCCTATTTTTTAATATTAAAATTTTGTATATATGCCAAGAAATTAAAAATTGTCCTGAAAATGATTTATTTGTTGATATTGGTCTATTATTTAACCTCTCAGTTAATTTTCCAGCTATATATTTGATTTTATTTCTAGGCATCTGCCGACTGTGTCAGGCTTTTGAAAAAGGCAATCAAATGATACATGGGTATGATTTATTTAGCAAACTGTTCTAGATGCCAGCATCAAGCTTCATTCTGTTTGAAATCAGTGTTCTGAGGCATGGGGTATGGCATTACAATACACTACCTGCAAACTGTTTTCCCATCTCACTTAGTGTATGAGACTCTGAAATATTTTTCTTATTTACTTCATGAATGAGAATCTGCAATGTGTTTTCTTTGTGGTGGTTGAGTCCCCAGTAGCTTACAACAGATAAGAGACTGTTGATGTTCTTTTCATGCAGAAATAATTCACTGAACTGATTTGTTCTTGAATCAAATAATTAAAGCAGAGTGACATTTTCTGTGAATTCCAGGTAGTTTCTAAAGCTTCTCAGACAGGATGTATTCAAAAGATACCATCAGTATTTCAAAACTGGAAATGTATCTGTTATTAATAAATCAAGTTTAAAAAAGATAAGGTTAATTGAATTTTTTAAACAAGTAGCTAGATTATCCTTCAAGCACGTTGAAGCTCAGAGTATTCACACTTTTTTAAACAAGTGCTTTAATATGTTTGAATTCTTTAATGATGGCTTTTTAAAAACGCAAGAGGTTTAACCCTTAACATCCTAGGTCACACTTTGAAAATCACTTTTTTTTTTTTCTATTATAGTTTAGCTATGGGGCTGCAATGAGATGCCCTTCCCATACAAGTTGCCACATCTGCTCTTTGTGGTGATGATGACTCTTAGGACCATTTGACAGATAATCAATAAAACTTGGATTCTAGTAGACTGGAGGGTCTTATCGCCTATCACTACAGGGCGATTTATATTGGTAACACCTATTAATGTTAATAGGACTTGTATGTGTAAGTCTTCTTCCTGTCAGTGAGACAGTTGACCCCTGAAAGAAATATTCTTTAGAGATGGACAGTTTTACTCTAGAAACAGAAGGATCATATGATCTAGCAATTTCACTACAAGGTATTAATATATATCCAAAGAAAATGAAAATGCCAGTTCAAAAATATGCATGCATCACAATGTTCATAGCAGAATTATTTATTTCAATACAGTAGCCAAGACATGGAAGCAAGCTAAGTGTCCATCAACAGATGAATGGATAAAGAAGATGTGATATATATAGATATATATACACAATGAAATATTACTGAGTCACAAAAATGAATGAAATTCTGCCTTTTGCAACAACATGCCTGGACCTAGAAGGTATTATGCTTAGTGAAATAAAGAAAGAAAGGAATGTGGGGCTTCCCTTGTGATCCAGTGGTTAAGAATCCGCCTGCTAATCCCTGGATCCCTGGTCCAGGGATCAAAGACCCCACATGCCACGGAGCAACTAAGCCTGTGTGCCACGACTACTGAGCCAAAGTGTTGTAACTACTGAAGCCTGTATGCTTAGAGCCCATCCTCTTCAACAAGAGAAGCCACCATGAGAAGCCCAGGCAACACAATGAAAAGTAGCCCTCACTTGCCACAACTAGAGAATACCCACACACATCAATGAAAACCTAGTGCAGACAAATATAAAATAATTCTTGAAAAAAAAAAAAAGAAGAAATGAACGTATATAATGAAAGAGAAACAGGCTCTTAGGTATAGAAAACAAACTATTGGTTACCAGTGGAGAGAGGGATCAGGCGTGGAGCAAGATAGGAATATGGAACAAACTACTATGTATAAAATAGATAAGCAACAAGGATGTATTGTGTGGCACAGGGAAATACAGCCATTATTTTATAATGATTTCAAGTAGACTCATTATTCATCTGTAAAACTATTGAATCACTATATAGTACACTTGAAACTGTTATAGTATTGCAAATCAA
Source organism: Bos grunniens (assembly GCF_055505025.1). Lineage (NCBI taxonomy): Eukaryota > Metazoa > Chordata > Mammalia > Artiodactyla > Bovidae > Bos > Bos grunniens. The sequence goes on along the minus strand of NC_141194.1, from coordinate 76,817,674 downwards.
CTATACTTCAATTAAAAAAAAAAAAATACTACTACAGAGTGGAGATCATGCCAGCGGCTTTTATCCAAATAGAGCTACTGATGGAACAAATGAGTATGTAAATTGAAATGTGGACTTATTTTTTTTAATCGAAGAATGAAAAGATAGAAATCAATAGATTCAGATCTATTCGCTTTGCTTACATACATGTTAAATTACGACTCCTCACTTCCTCAACTCCCTCATTCAGTTGAGCACAACATCTTATTGATTTTATCTCAGAACATCTTCCCAGGTGGCGCTAGTGGTGAACCCACCTGCCAATGCAGCAGACATGAGACACAGGCTCAATCCCTGGATTGGGAAGATCTCCTGGAGGAGGGCATGGCAACCCACTCCAGTATTCTTGCCTGGAGAATCCCATGGAGAGAGGAGCCTGGCGGGCTACACTCCATAGGGTTGCAAAGAGTTGGACACAACTGAAGCGACTTATCACACTACATTTTACTGATCACAACCTCCTCTCTATTTCCACAACCCTCTATTCTCATTCTCTTTCAGATTATTATAATCAGTCTTCCTGACACCAAGCTCCTCATTCTATTCCACCTACCCACTGAGGCAGAAACAATTGCATGGATTCCTTCTCCTGCTTAAATATCATGAGAAGGGATCCATTTAGCACAGTAACACACCAAAGTTAAGGAAGAATAAAGCCCTTGAGGGAGCATTCATTCCCAGCCTACACCAAATGTGTCAGGGGTAGCTTGGGCAGAGAGAAGAGTAGAAAACTGACAGGTAACATGTGTAGTGCCTATTATGTACCAGGCACTATTCAATTATTAATAAAACTTTTAACCTGTGGGTACCATTATCATTCTCCATTTTACAGTTGAGAACTTGTCAAGAAAACTGAAGCACAGAGATAAAATTACTTGCCCAATACTGCACAGTTAGAAAGGCTTTGATTGTTTCTCCTAATTCAGTATACACTGAAACATGTTTGTGATCTACTAGTAGTAAGATTATATTCTTTCTCATAATGAGCTGTATCTGTTTGCCCTACTAGTGGTAGAATTTCACCTAAAAAATACAAATAAAATCCCTGATCTTGTAATTTTTGTCCTTAAAATCTCTTCCATATCAAATACAGTCTGATCTCTTCAGTATAGCATATGAAACCACACCCTTCGAAAACCAAAATATTCCTCTTTGGCTTCATCTATCATTCTACCCCCCTCCCCAACTCACACAATGAACTTCTCAGTATCTTCAAACTCTTTGACCCCTTGAATATACCACTTCTTTTTTGGAATTTCCAGGCACCTCTGTGCTACCACCACACCCCTTCGCCTTACCTTTCTTTTCATACTTTTAAACCCATCTCTAATGTCACTTCAACTGCTAACACTTGGGCAGCTCCATGAGGCAAAGTTACTTTTCCCTTTGTGCTCCCCACCCAGAACTGATCATAAAGCCCTTATCTCATAGGAATCCAAGTTTTTTAAAATATTGTTTCTGTCTCCTAGGTAGTAAGCAACTTTAGGGCAGGTGCCCTCCTTGCATCTATACCACCTAACAACACCTGGTATGGCCATACATCTCCTGCATAATCCTGCTTCTGTGACTACAGTGGTTTCTATTTTGGATAGAGACATGCTCCTGCTCCTCTTTGGAACTGAAACCCATAAAGAGCTTGACTTTCTGAGTGGCTGACCCATAACACAAAATCTCTTCAGTTATTTGCTGTTGTTTAGTCGCTAAGTCCTTTCCAACTCTTTGCCACCCCATGGACTGTAGCCCTCCAGGCTCCTCTGTCCATGGGATTTTCCAGGCAAGAATACTGGAGTGAGTTGTCATTTCCTTCTCCAAGGGATCTTCCGGACCCATGGATCGAACCCATGTTTCCTACATTGGCAGGCAGATTCTTCACCACTGAACCACCTGGGAAGCCCTCTGTTTAGCTCTCAGTTCAGTTCAGTTGCTCAGTCATATCTGACTCTTTGTGACACCATGGACTGTAACACGCCAGGTTTCCCTGTCCATCACCAACTCTCGGAGTTTGCTTATACTCATGTCCATTGAGTTGGTGATGCCATCCAACCATCTCATCCTCTGCCATCCTCTTCTCCTCCTGCCTTCACTCTTTCCCAGCATCAGGGTCTTTTCCAATGAGTCAGTTCTTCGCATCAGGTGGCCAAAGTATTGGAGCTTCAGCTTCAGCATCTGTCCTTCCAATGAATATTCAGAACTGATTTCCTTCAGGACTGACTCGTTTGATCTCCTTGCAGTCCAAGGGGCTCTCAAGAGTCTTCTCCAACACCACAGTTCAAAAGCATCAATTCTTCAGTGCTCAACTTTCTTTATGGTCCACAGCCTTGTCTGACTCAATGAAACTATGAGCCATGCTGTGTAGGGCCACCCAAGACAGACAGATCATGGTGAAGAGTTCTGACAAAACGTGGTCCACTGGAGAAGGGAATGGCAAACCACTTCAGTATTCTTGCCTTGAGAACCTCATGAACAAAATGAAAAGGCAAAATATATGTGTGTGTGTATATATATATATATATATATATATATATATATGACACTATTTAGCTATGGAGAGCTACATTTTCTACTGTGTGGCTAGGAAAGCCAAGACAGTTTGCAAAGAAAGAAGCATTGATGAGACACAGAACTGACAAATGAACCTAAAATTGGTTTCTGAGAGCTTTCTAAAACCACAATCAGGTCCTCCCTGAGGCCCAGTATCATTCTTGCCATTGTTTTGGGGGTTTTTTGTTTTTTGTTTTTTGTTTTTAAGACATTCCTTTCTCATAATCAGATTTCTTTTGATGTTCAAGATATACATGTTGAATTCTGATACTTACAAAAACTAAATTATAAATCTTTATTTTAAATAAATATACCTGGAAAATTTTTTTTATAAGAGCCTTCCAAACTACTTCTATCTCTGTAATTCTGTGTATAGGTTTGTGAATGCATTTGTATACCCTGGGAATTTAGATTTTTACTGATTAGGAAATGTCATAAAATGTTCAGGTCCAAAGTTCTACACAGAAAGAAGAGTAAATTAAGGAAGAAATAAAAATGTTGTCTACACTTGGGAACTTCAGCAAAGGATTATCTTGGTAACTTCTAACCACTACCTAACCACTTCTAACCACTATTTTTATTCTGAGAAAAACTGCAGGAGAGGCAATACTCACTAACAAGTATGTGCTGTAAAAAGCAACTGTTGTTACAATGGAAGTCAACTATGGGTACCTAAACCTTTAGTACATGTGATGTGAAGTTGTCCTTTTTGATTTGGATTTATCTTATAAATATGTTTCCAAAATAATACTTTGGAATAAGACTCTTAAGTTCAAATATGGTCTACAGTTTTGCAGAAGTTCACCTTTGGTATGGAAGCTATTTGCATGATATATAAACATTTAAGTTTTACAGATAATTAAATTATCAAAGCATTAGATATAAGGTATACCCTAAGGAGCTTAGAATTTTTAAGTCTGAAATGGGCAAAGTACCAGAAAGTGATTTCCTTTGGTTGAGCTTATGTAATAGGAACAAAAAGATTTGTGCAGAACTTGAAACTTCTTTCTATATGTTTTTATTATGACTGGAAAAAATTGCCTACAGGAAATGTTTTTCCTTTTATAAATCTTGATTTGAAAATTATAGGGACAGATAAACTGAACCTTGAACATCATTTGTCTTTCAGATATTCTGAAAGTAATTTTTGACTGTTAGATTTGAGATGCTAACAGGTGGTGCTGGTGGTAAAGAACTCTCCTGCCAATTCAGGAGACATAAAAGACGTGGGTTCAATCTCTGTGTTGGGAAGAGGAAGATATCATGGAGGAGGGCACAGCAACCCACTCCAGTATTCTTGCCTGGATAATTCCATGGACAGCAGAACCTGGCGGGCTATGGTGCATAGGGTAGCAAAGACTCAGCCACAACTAAAGTGATTTAGCATACTCAGATACATCCTGTTTTAAGATTTAGCATACTCAGATTCATCCTGTTTTAAGAGAAGAGTCTCTAAGAATATCTAGATTCATAATGCACATTTTGGAGGGTGACTGTGCCCATTACAAAGTAGTTCTTTGCTTTACCAACAAATTCAAGCTGCTTTTAAGCAGGAGTTCCTAGGAGTTCCCTGATGGTATATATCAACATTGCATAACTTCTAGACAGAAAGAGGTAGGTGTGGTAGGTAGAACCACTGCCAACTGAAGATCAAACTGAGAATAAAGCAATTCTAAAATGATTGTGGAAGTAAAGGAGAAGATATGGACTGACAGAAATCTGGTTTGAGAACAACTTTGCAGGAATACATGTGTGGTATAACATATGTTGCACTTAAAGTGAAGATTATTTGGGGACTACAGTTCCCTCCTATAGTAGAACCCATCAATCAGTTTGCCCCCAATAAGTCTACGTGAAACTGCCATTCAAAAATACTCCTTACACGTGGTTCATATTTTTCATTAATACTACATGGCCAAAATCTTCTTGACCAAAAGATTATATGGTGAATAGTTTTTTCCCCTCATTTTCTTAGATGTCTAAGAGTAATTTGTAAAATCATGGAATTTTCAATGTGGTTCAGGCCTTATAAATAAGCAAATGTTGATCTTCTTCAGTAAAACCTGGGAAGTCTGCCTGTGTAAGCCTATCTCACAAATGGAAAAGGGAATACTATCCTCTGGAAATGTGAAATATAATGTTTTCAATATATACTTAAGATTGAGGGGGCTAAGCAGAGCTGGGGGTAGGATCTTAAAGTTATGGCTCAGGCCATATAATTCTAAGTAGCCACTCTTGATGGAGTATTAGGGTGGCTTCTGCTGCCCCCGCCATATCCCTTCTTTTGTCAACTTCACCCTCTGGGTGATAAGTAGTATGAGGGTGCAACGGCAGGAACACCTTGGCAATATCAATGAAAAAAAATGTTGCCTGCCATATCAGTAAGCAAAGGATGTTGTAGCCATCAAGCCACCATATAACAGCTGCCTTGAGAGCAAGCCCTGAGGGAACCTGGGATAGAAACAGGATACCCACTATCAAGCAGTCAATGGCTGCATCCACCCCCTGGACAGTGCACCCTGAGGAGACTCAGGATGAGAAGTCACAGATACTGACCCCTGGTAGCTGACATTCACATCAAAGGAATGATTTCAATGAGCTGTGACTTCTGCAACGACTGGCTCAGCAGTAAAGAATTGACTGCAATGTAGGAAACCCAGATTGGATCTCTGGGTCAGGAAGATCCCCTGGAGGAGGGCATGGCAACCCACTCCAGTATTCTTGCCTGTAGAATTGAATGGACAGAGGAGCCTGGTAGGCTACAGTCCATGGGGTCACAAAGAGTTTGACACGATTGAGCAACTAACACTTTCACTTCACTTTTTTCTCCACTTATTTGTAACACTTGGCAAACTATTCTCTCCTCTCTCATCATCCATTTCCTTGTTTGTTCATTGGTAATGATGATAGTACCTACTGCATAGGCTTTTTGTAAGAATGAATATGAGAAAAATCATGTAAGCACTCAACAAAGTGCCTGGCACATAGAAAAGCCCTCAATAAGTGGTAGCGTTGCGGTTGTGTGATTAATGAGAGTCAGGTTTAGGACCCAGGTTTCCTAATTGCCACTGTTCTCTTCACCATGACTGCAATGGCATAACTGCTAGAGAATCTTTAGTAAACTTAAACATATATTTTCTAGGTATACCCCATTAATCAGACCAGAGTTCCTCTCATTACCAGTTAGTGGGTTTATTTTCACCTACAAGATAAAAAGTGACATCTATAATTCCATTAAAAGAGACAAATAAATCTAAATATTCAGTTTCAATCCCAAGAGAAACAGCACAATATACTCTCCAAGTTGCACGTTATAAATTAAACTGCTTCTGAATACCTAAAATTTAGTCATGAGACACAGGAAACTCAGGAGGAATGCAACATTCAAGCTTTTGTTGTTGGAAAAGCATTTGTTATGGATTCCATCACTAGCTTTATTTACAGGCCTTTTACCCATATTCTAATAGTGATTGGTGCATCACAGGCTGAAAAGGAAATTTCATGGAAATACTGTAAATCTTTGCAGCAACTGGGACTTAGAACTTGACAAGGAAGAGCCAAACAGATGCAGTGGCTGTCTGCATAGGAGGTCTGATCAAAGGGAACTAGAATAGAAAGCACTACATGTGCCATAACTTGGACAGACAATAAATATTCAACTAACAATACTATTTGTGGTAAGAATATCTACTTGGATGCATATCAGGAATGTGGTATATATTTAAATAAAGTTTTGTAACAAGAGTCATTGACTTGTTTTTCTGCTCATGTTGCAGTCCAGACCAAAAAACATTTTACTGGTATTTTCTATAAAAACTTCAACCTCTGCATAGAAAGTTCTTTGAAAAATATCTCAGTTTGAGCACACTAATGGGCACTCTTTCCCTCCTGCTTCTTCAAATATCACAATACTTGACTGAATGAGCAACGTTGATATTGTATACACAAAAGTTAATGCTTCTGCAGCAATAAAAATAATCTTAAAAGAACATTAAAAGAATATAGATGTATATATAAGCAAGGGATCTAGGAAAGTTCCTTAAATGTAGTAATCCCTATCAATGTTTTATAAATAAATAGGTAATTAATGTCATGGGGAAAATCCACAATATATGGTTAAACAACAACAAAAGTAAGCAAGTTACAGCTATACATCTGGAACTGACTCAACACTGTTAAACTAAGTTCCAATTTTTTAATTTAATTTTATTTTATTTATTTTTTTTTAAATCCATTATTTCTCATGTGTTCCCCATCCTGAACCCTCCTCCCTCCTCCCTCCCCATACCATCCCTCTGGGTCGTCCCAGTGCACCAGCCCCAAGCATCCAGCATCGTGCATTGAACCTGGACTGGCATCTCGTTTCATACATGACATTTCACATGTTTCAATGCCATTCTCCCAAATCTTCCCACCCTCTCCCTCTCCCACAGAGTCCATAAGCCTGTTCTATACATCAGTGTCTCTTTTGCTGTCTTGTATACAGGGTTATTGTTACCATCTTTCTAAATTCCATATATATGCGTTAGTATACTGTATTGGTGTTTTTCCTTCTGCCTTACTTCACTCTGTATAATAGGCTCCAGTTTCATCCACCTCATTAGAACTGATTCAAATGTATTCTTTTTAATGGCTGAGTAATACTCCATTGTGTATATGTACCACAGCTTTCTTATCCATTCATCTGCTGATGGACATCTAGGTTGCTTCCACGTCCTGGCTATTATAAACAGTGCTGCGATGAACATTGGGGTACACGTGTCTCTTTCCCTTCCGGTTTCCTCAGTGTGTATGCCCAGCAGTGGGATTGCTGGATCATAAGGCAGTTCTATTTCCAGTTTTTAAAGGAATCTCCACACTGTTCTCCATAGTGGCTGTACTAGTTTGCATTCCCACCAACAGTGTAAGAGGGTCCCTTTTCTCCACACCCTCTCCAGCATTTATTATTTGTAGACTTTTGGATCGCAGCCATTCTGACTGGTGTGAAATGGTACCTCATAGTGGTTTTGATTTGCATTTCTCTGATAATGAGTGATGTTGAGCATCTTTTCATGTGTTTGTTAGCCATCTGTATGTCTTCTTTGGAGAAATGTCTATTTAGATCTTTGGCCCATTTTTTGATTGGGTCATTTATTTTTCTGGAGTTGAGCTGTAGGAGTTGCTTGTATATTTTTGAGATTAGTTGTTTGTCGGTTGCTTCATTTGCTATTATTTTCTCCCATTCTGAAGGCTGTCTTTTCACCTTGCTAATAGTTTCCTTTGATGTGCAGAAGCTTTTAAGTTTAATTAGGTCCCATTTGTTTATTTTTGCTTTTTTTTCCAATATTCTGGGAGGTGGGTCATAGAGGATCCTGCTGTGATGTATGTCAGAGAGTGTTTTGCCTATGTTCTCCTCTAGGAGTTTTATAGTTTCTGGTCTTACGTTGAGATCTTTAATCCATTTTGAGTTTATTTTTGTATATGGTGTTAGAAAGTGTTCTAGTTTCATTCTTTTACAAGTGGTTGACCAGATTTCCCAGCACCACTTGTTAAAGAGATTGTCTTTAATCCATTGAATATTCTTGCCTCCTTTGTCAAAGATAAGATGTCCATATGTGCATGGATTTATCTCTGGACTTTCTATTTTGTTCCATTGATCTATGTTTCTGTCTTTGTGCCAGTACCATACTGTCTTGATAACTGTGGCTTTGTAGTAGAGCCTGAAGTCATGTAGGTTGATTCCTCCAGTTCCATTTTTCTGTCTCAAGATTGCTTTGGCTATTCGAGGTTTTTTGTATTTCCATATAAATTGTGAAATTATTTGTTCTAGCTCTGTGAAGAATACTGTTGGTAGCTTGATAGGGATTGCATTGAATCTATAAATTGCTTTGGGTAGTATACTCATTTTCACTATATTGATTCTTCCAATCTATGAACATGGTATATTTCTCCATCTATTAGTGTCCTCTTTGATTTCTTTCACCAGTGTTTTATAGTTTTCTATATATAGGTCTTTAGTTTCTTTAGGTAGATATATTCCTAAGTATTTTATTCTTTTCGTTGCAATGGTGAATGGAATTGTTTCCTTAATTTCTCTTTCTGTTTTCTCATTATTAGTGTATAGGAATGCAAGGGATTTCTGTGTGTTGATTTTATATCCTGCAACTTTACTATAGTCATTGATTATTTCTAGTAATTTTCTGGTGGAGTCTTTAGGGTTTTCTATGTAGAGGATCATGTCATCTGCAAATAGTGAGAGTTTTACTTCTTCTTTTCCAATTTGCATTCCCTTTATTTCTTTTTCTGCTCTGATTGCTGTGGCCAAAACTTCCAAAACTATGTTGAATAGTAATGGTGAAAGTGGGCACCCTTGTCTTGTTCCTGACTTTAGAGGAAATGCTTTCAATTTTTCACCATTGAGGATAATGTTTGCTGTGGGTTTGTCATATATAGCTTTTATTATGTTGAGGTATGTTCCTTCTATTCCTGCTTTCTGGAGAATTAAAAAAAGCAGGTTACAGAAATAGAATGTATAGCACATCTCATTTTGTATAAAGAATAGAGAGCAGTCTACATGCATACATGTATGTTTGTGTGAACTCTAGAACAATACACAAAAAAATGGTGACATTAGTTATTTTTGAATTGTGCAAATATTGAATAATGTTTTCCCTTTATAATTTTTGAATTTTCTACATTTTTGACATATTCATTCATCAGCACTTCTAATATCACTCCTCACCAGATGTGTAACTCTGTTCTTTCAGATATTTTACTGTGTATACACACATGTACACACTGACTGACACACTCAGTATAGGGTACACAACCTTTGTAAAAAAATTTAAAGTAAATTGGCTTATATCATAGTTCTGTAATAGCTTTTTACAAAACAATGTATCTTGGACACCGTAAAATCCAATAAATAAGAACTGCTTACCCCTTTTTCATTGCTGCTTAGTGTTCCATGGTATGAAATTAATTTAACCAGTCATTATTATTGAACATTTAGGTGTTTCTAGTTTTATTGCTACTGCAAGCAGTGATTCAATGAACATTTCATATGCATATTTCTGTTCACGTGCATATTTATGATGAGTGAATTCTTAGAGATTAAATTCCTGGGTTAAAGAATATGTACATTTAAAACTTTGCTAGAAATGGACAAATGGTACTCCAAAAAGACTTTATCAATTTGCACTATTTGTACTAGATGTTATTATTCCTTTACTGTCTGCCAGTCTGATGGGCAAAGACATGGCATCATATTTTTATGCTTTGCATTTCTCTGATTACTTTTACATCTGAACATATGTTAATTGGTGATTTTGAATCACCTCTTCCGTGATTTACCAATCCATGCCCTTACTGCTTTTATGATTTGTTAACAGTTCTTTTTATATTATATGTACTTACTTTTGTTATATACGTTGTAAATATTTCCCTCCAATTCTGGATTTTAAAATTGTTTATGGGGTGATTTGTTACATAGAAACTTTAAATTTTGATGTAGTCAAATCACTCAATATTTACCCTTATGACTTCTGGGCTTTGTGTCTTGTTTAGGAAAGTCTTCCCCAATTTGATATTATGAAAATAAATCCTATATGTTGTTTAAATACTATTATGACATTGTTTAACATTTAGATCTTTGTATGTGTGCCCAGTCACTCAGTCATGTCCAATCCTTTGCAACCCTTTGGATGGTATAGCCTTTCAGGCTCTTCTGTCCACGGGATTCTCCAGGTAAGAATACTGGAGTGGGTTTCCATGCCCTCCTCCAGAGGATCTTCCCGACCCAGGGCTTGAACCCAGGTCTCCCGCATTGCAGGCAGATTATTTACCCCCTGAGCCACCAGGGAAGCCCAAGAATACTAGAGGAGGTAGCCTATCTCTTCTCCAGGAAATCTTCCTCATCCAGAAATCAAACTGGGGTCTCCTGCATTGCAGGCAGATCCTTTACCAGCTGAGCTACGAGGGAAGCCTGGTAACCAGAAATCTGATCCCTTTTTCTACAAGTTTGTTTGTTAATTGTCCTACAACACTATGTTAGTTCCTGGTGCACAAAATGGTGATTCATCGTTTCTATACATTCCAAAATGTTCACCACAATAACTCCAATTTACTTTATATTACCTTATTATTGATTGTATTCCCCATACTGTATATTTCATACCCATGACTTGTTTACTTTGTAACTGGAAGTTTGTACCCCTAATCTCCCTCACCTGTTTTTCTCCTCCTCTTACCCTCACTTCCCTTTGGCAACCATCTGTTTCCTGTATCTATGACTATTTTTCTTTTGTTTATTTGTTTTGGTTTTTTAGATTCCGTATATAAGTGAAATCATATGGTATTTGTCTTTATTTGTCTGAATTATTTCACTTAGCATAATACCCTGTAGGTCTATCCATTTTGGTGAAAATGGCAGAATTTCATTCTTTTTATAGCTTAATAATATTCCCCTGGAATATTATTATATTTAAATATTATAGTATTATAATGGATTATAATGTTTACTCCACACATCTTCTTTATTCACTTTATTCACTCACCTATCCATGGACACTTGGGCTTCCCAGGTGGTTCAGTGGTAAAAAATTTGCTTGCCACTGCAGGAGACATAAGAGACATGGGCTCAATCACTGTGTCAGGAAGATCACCTGGAGGGGGACATGGCACTCACTTCAGCTTTCTTGCTTGGACAATCCCATGGACAGGAGCCTGGCAGACCACAGTCCATAGGGTTGCACAAAGTTGGATATGACTGTAGCGATATAGCACACATGCATCCATGGTTACTTAGGTTGATTCCCTATCTTGGATATTGTAAATAATGCTGCAGTGAACATAAGGTTGCATTTACCTTTTCAAATTAGTGTTTTCATTCTCTTCAGATAAATATCCAGAAGTAGAATTGCTGTATGTTTGGTAGTTATTATTTGATTTTTTTGAGGAACATCCATACTGTCTTCTATAGTGGCTGCACCAATTTACATTCCCACCAAAAATGCATGAGGGTTCCCTTTTCTCCTTGCCAACAATTGTTATTTATAATCTTTTTTTTCTTGAAATATATTTGATTTGCAATATTATGTTAGTTTCAAGTGTACAGCATAGTGATTTGATATTTTTTGTACATACTCCATTACAGCTTATTTCAAGATAATGGCTCAAATTTCCTGTGTTATATGGTATATCCTTGTTACTTATCTATTTTATATATAGTAGTTTGTATCTGTTAATCTCATACCACTAGTTTGTCCCTCTCCCCTTCTCTCTCTGTTAACCACAAGTTTGTTTTCATATTTGCGAGTTTGTTTATGTCTTGCATTATACATTCATTTGTATTATTTTTAGATTCTGCATATAGGTGATACCATGAAGTATTTGTCTTTCTCTGTTTGGCTTAATAAACTAAGCATAATCCATCCATGGTGCTGCAAATGACATTATATCATTCTTTTTTTATAACTGAGTAATATTCCATGGGTATATGCACCACATCTTCTTAATCTAATCATCTGTTGATGGGCACATGGACTGCTTCCATGTTATGGCTATTGTAAATGGTGCTGCTATGAAAATTGGGGCATGCATATCTTTTCAAATTAGAGTTTTGATTTTTTTCAGATATAACTGGAGTTTTTGGATGATATGGTAGTTCTACCTTTAGTTTTTGAGGAACCTCCATGCTGTTTTCTATAATGGCTGCACCAATTTATATTTCCACCAACAATATACAAGTATTTCATTTTCCCCACATCCTCACCAACACTTTTTATTTATGGTCATTTTGATAAATAGCCGTTCTGACAGGTGTGAGGTGATACTCATTGTGGTTTTGATTTACATTTATCTGTTGAATAATAATAAGCATCTTTTCATGTGTCTGTTGGCCATCTGTATGTCTTCTTTGAAAAGATGTCCATTCAGATCTTCTGCCCATTTTTCAATTGAGTTTTTTTTGGGGGGTTGATGTTGAGTTTTATGAATTTTTATATTTTGGATATTAACCTTTTATCAGATATATCATTTTAAAATATATTCTCCCATTCAGTAATCTGCCTTTTTATTTTGTGGACAGTTTCTTTTGCTGTGCAAAACATTTTTATTTGATATAGTCCCATTTGTTGATTTTTGCTTCTGTTTCCATAGCCTGAGGAGGCATATCCAAAAAACATTTCTGAGACTGATGGCAAGAGTGTACTGCCTATGTTTTCAAGTTAAATTGGGTCAGTGAGCTGAGGGCAGTTCAGTTCAGTTCAGTCGCTCAGTCATGTCAGACTCTTTGTAACCCATGGAATGCAGCATATCAGGCCTCCCTGTCCATCACCAACTCCCATACTTTATTCAAACTCATGTCTGTTGAGTCAGAGATGCCATCCAATCATCTCATCCTCTGTTGTCCCCTTCTCCTCTCACCTTCAATCTTTCCCAGCATCAGGGTCTTTTCAAATGAGTCAGCTTTCACATCAGGTGACCAAAGTATTGGAGTTTCAGCTTCAACATCAGTCCTTCAAATGAACATTCAAGACTGATTTCCTTTAGGATGGACTGGTTGGATCTCCTTGCAGTCCAATGGTCTCTCAAGGGTCTTCTCCAACACCACAGTTCAAAAGCATCAGTTCTTCTGTGCTCAGCTTTCTTTATAGTCCAACTCTCACATCCATACATGACTACTGGAAAAACCATAGCCTTTACTGGACAGACCTTTGTTGGCAAAGTAATATCTCTGCTTTTTAATATGATGTCTAAGGTGGCCATAACTTTTCTTCAAAAGAGTAATCATCTTTTAATTTCATGGCTTCAGTCACCATCTGCAGTGATTTTGGAGCACAAAAAATAAAGTCAGCCACTGTTTCCACTGTTTCCCCATCTATTTGCCATGAAGTGATGGGACCAGATGCCATGATCTTAGTTTTCTGAATGTTGAGCTCTAAGCCAACTTTTTCACTCTCCTCTATCACTTTCATCAAGAGGTGCTTTAGTTCTTCATTTTCTGCCATAAGGGTGGTGTCATCTGCATATCTGATGTTATTGATATTTCTCCCAGCAATCTTGATTTCAGCTTGTGCTTCTTCCAGCCCAGCATTTCTCGTGATGTACTCTGCACATAAGTTAAATAAGCAGGGTGACAATATACAGCCTTGACGTACTCCTTTTCCTATTTGGAACCAGTCTGTTTTTCCATGTCCAGTTCTAACTGTTGCTTCCTGGCCTGCATACAGATTTCTCAAGAGGCAGGTCAGGTGGTCTGGTATTCCCATCTCTTTCAGAATTTTCCAGTTTGTGCTGATCCACACAGTCAAAGGTTTTGGCATAGTCAATAAAGCAGAAATAAATGTTTTTCTGGAACTCTCTTGCTTCTTTGGTGATCCAGAGGATGTTGGCAATTTGATCTCTGGTTCCTCTACTTTTTCTAAAACCAGCTTGAACATCTAGAAGTTTGCAGTTCACGTATTGTTGAAGCCTGGCTTGGAGAATTTTGAGCATTACTTTAATAGCATGTGAGTTGAGTGCAATTGTGTGGTAGTTTGAGCATTCTTTGGCATTGCCTTTCTTAGGGATTGGAATAAAGTCTGACATTTTGCATTCCTGTGTCCAAATTTGCTGGCATATTGAGTCCAACACTTTCACAGCATAATCTTTCAGGATTTGAAATAGCTCAGACGGAATTCCATCACCTCCACTAGCTTTGTTCATAGTGATGCTTCCTAAGGTCCACTGACTTCACAGTGTAGGATGCCTGGTTCTCACCATCGTGATTATCTGAGTCATGAAGATCATTTTTGTACAGTTCTTCTATGTATTCTTGTCACCTCTCCTTAATATCTTCTGCTTCTGTTAGGTCCATAATATTTCTGTCCTTTATTGAGGCCATGTTTGCATGAAATGTTTCCATGGTATCTCTAATTTTCTTGAAGAGATCTCTAGTCTTTTCCGTTCTAAAGTTTTCCTCTATTTCTTTGCACTGATTCCTGAGGAAGACTTTATAATCTCTCCTTGCTATTCTTTGGAACTCTGCATACAAATGAGTATATCTTTCCTTTTCTCCTTTGCTTTTCACTTCTCTTCTTTCCACAGCTATTTGTAAGACCTCCTCAGGCAGCCATTTTGCTTTTTTTCATTTCTTTTTCTTAGGGACGGTCTTGATCCCTGTCTCCTGTACAATGTCATGAACTTCAGTCCATAGTTCATCAGGCACTCTATCTATCAGATCTAGTCCCTTAAATCTATTTCTCACTTCCACTGCATAATCATAAGGGATTTGATTTAGGTCATACCTGAATGGTCTAGTGATTTTCCCTACTTTCTTCAATTTAAGTCTGAATTTAGCAATAAGGAGTTCATGATCTGAGCGCAGTCAACTCCCGATCTTATTTTTGCTGACTGTATAGAGCTTCTCCATTTTGGCTGCAAAGAATATAATCAATCTGATTTCGGTGTTGACCATCTGGTGATGTCCATGTGAAGAGTCTTCTCTTGTGTTGTTGGAAGAGGGTGTTTGCTGTGACCAGTGCGTTCTCTTGGCACAACTCTATTAGCTTTTGCCCTGCTTCAATCTGTACTCCAAGCCAAATTTGCCTGTTACTCCAGGTATTTCTTGACTTCCTACTTTTGCATTCCAGTCCCCTATAATGAAAAGGACATCTTTTTTTGGGTGTTAGTTCTAAAAGGTCTTTTAGGTCTTCATAGAACCGTTCAGTGTCAGCTTCTTTGGCATTACTGGTCGAAGCGTAGACTGGGATTACCATGATATTGAATGGTTTGCCCTGGTAATGAAAAGAGATCATTCTGTCATTTTTGAGACTCAGCATTCAAGTACTGAGGGCAGTATGTTACAAATGCTGCTCTCATTCTGCTTGAGCATGCTGAGAAATATCTATGATATGCCTGCTAAAGTATATTTGATTTTGATTTCTGGGGAATCTCAACATGATAGCAGGAGGAAGGTCAGAGAAAATGTAAATAAATGAGGTCAAAGGAAAAACACAACAAGCAAAGCCATCTTCTCTTTAGAATGAAAAATGTGTTTTTAAAACCAAGTTTAACTTTTATTAATTAGATTTTATAATACTAAAACTGATACATAGCTATTAGCTAACCAGTGGAAACAGTGTCAGACTTTATTTTTTTGGGCTCCAAAATCACTGAAGATGGTGACTGCAGCCATGAATTTAAAAGATGCTTATTTCTTGGAAGGAAAGTTATGACCAACCTAGACAGCATATTGAAAAGCAGAGACATTACTTTGCCAACAAAGGTCTGTCAAGTCAAGGCTATGGTTTTTCCAGTGGTCATGTATGGATGTGAGAGTTGGACTGTGAAGAAAGATGAACACTGAAGAATTTATGCTTTTGAACTGTGGTTTTGGAGAAGATTCTTGAGAGTCCCTTGGACTGCAAGGAGATCCAACCAGTCCATTCTGAAGGAGATCAGCCCTGGGATTTCTTTGGAAGGAATGATGCTAAAGCTGAAACTCTAGTACTTTGGCCACCTCATGCGAAGAGTTGACTCATTGGAAAAGACTTTGATGCTGGGAAGGATTGGGGGCAGGAGGAGAAGGGGACGACAGAGGATGAGATGGCTGGATGGCATCACTGACTCGATGGACGTGAGTCTGAGTGAACTCCGGGAGTTGGTGATGGACAGGGAGGCCTGGTGTGCTGCGATTCATGGGGTTGCAAAGAGTTGGACCTGACTGAGCAACTGAACTGATCTGAACTGAGCACATACACTGTAACAGGCATTTTTTAGGTGTTTCATATACAATAATCCAAATCAATGGACACTATTATTATCCCCATTTTTATAGATGAGGAAACTGAAATGCATACAAATTAAATAACTTGCCCAATATCAACATAATTAAGTGGAAAAGCCACAGTTTGAACCCAGACAATCTTTTTCCAAAGCCAAGACAATGATACTGCTGCTGCTAAGTCGCATCAGTCATGTCCGACTCTGTGCGACCCCAGAGATGGCAGCCCACAAGGCTCCCCCGTCCCTGGTATTCTCCAGGCAAGAACACTGGAGTGGGTTGCCATTTCCTTCTCCAATGCATGAAAGTGAAATGTGAAAGGGAAGTCGCTCAGTCGTGTCCGACTCTTAGCGACCCCATGGATTGCAGCCCACCAGACTTCTCCATCCATGGGATTTTCCAGGCAAGAGTACTGGAGTGGGGTGCCATTGCCTTTTCTGGAGACAATGATAACATATGTGTAAATATGGTAATTTGGATTTTGGCGGGGTAATTTTGATTTTATAAAAGCAACAGATAAATCTAAATGTAGAGTATGCACATTCCCTGCCCCCTTTCCCCTACCACCCTGTTATTGTCTCCTTCATTTGGTGGTAGCTCAGGGAGTTAAACTAAAAAGAGAGCACTAGTCAAATGCTTGATTTTGATGCAAATCTCTTTCACTTATTTAAACACAACCTACTGGAAAATTTTAGTAGCCCAGTTTCTGTAGAATTTTTTACCCAACAACTTAAGAGTAAAAATGTCACAGTAGCCATCTATAACCACACTGTGGCAGAGTTCTCTTATTTGACCTCCATCAGGCGGGGCGGCAGTGAGGAGATACCCCTCGTCCAAGGTAAGAGAAACCCAAATAAGATGGTAGGTGCTGTGAGAGGGCATCAGAGGGCAGACACACTGAAACCATAATCACAGAAAACTAGTCGATCTAATCACACTAGGACCACAGCCTTGTCTAACTAAATGAAACTAAGCCATGCCCTGTGGGGCCACCCAAGACAGACGGGTCATGGTGGAGAATTCTGACAGAATGTGTTCCGCTGGAGAAGGGAATGGCAAACCACTTCAGTATTCTTGCCTTGTGAACCCCATGAACAGTATGAAAAGGCAACATGATAGGATACTGAAAGAGGAACTCCTAAGGTCGGTAGGTGCCCAATATGCTACTAGAGATCAGTGGAGTAATAACTGCAGAACGAATGAAGGGATGGAGCCAAAGCAAAAAGAATACCCAGCTGTGGATGTGACTGGTGACAGAAGCAAGGTCTGATGCTGTAAAGAGCAAAATTGCATAGGAACCTGGAATGTTCAGGTCCATGAATCAAGGCAAATTGGAAGTGGTCAAACAGGAGATGGCAAGAGTGAATGTCGACATTCTAGGAATCAGTGAACTAAAATGGACTGGAATGGGTGAATTTAACTCAGATGACCATTATATCTACTACTGTGGGCAGGAATCCCTTAGAAGAAATGGAGTAGCCATCATGGTCAACAAAAGAGTCTGAAATGCAGTACTTGGATGTAATCTCAAAAATGACAGAATGATCTCTGTTCGTTTCCAAGGCAAACCATTCAATATCACAGTAATCCAAGTTTATGCCTCAACCAGTAATGCTGAGGAAGCTGAACTTGAATGGTTCTATGAAGACCTACAAGACTTTTTAGAACTAATACCCAAAAGAGATGTCCTTTACATTATAGGGGACTGGAATGCAAAAGTAGGAACTCAAGAAATACCTGGAGTAACAGGCAAATTTGGCCATGGAGTATGGAATGAAGCAGAGCAAAAGCTAATAGAGTTTTGCCAAAAGAACGCACTGGTCATAGAAAACACCCCCTTTCAACAACAAAAGAGAAGACTTTATACATGAACATCACCAGATGGTCAACACCGAAATCAGATGGATTATATTCTTTGCAGCCAAGGATGGACAAGCTCTATACAGTTAGCAAAAACAAGACTGGAAGCTGACTATGGCTCAGATCATGAACTTGTTATTGCCAAATTCAGACTTAAATTGAACAAAGTAGGGAAAACCACTAGACCATTCAGGTATGACCTAAATCAAATCCCTTATGATTATATAGTGGAAGTGAGAAATAGATTTAAGGGACGAGATCTGATAGATAAAGTGCCTGATGAACTATGGACTGAAGTTCATGACATTGTACAGGAGACAGAGATCAAGACCATCCCCACGGAAAAGAAATGCAAAAAAAGCAAAATAGCTGTCTGGGGAGGCCTTACAAATAGCTGTAAAAGAAGAGAAGTGAAAAGTAAAGGAGAAAAGGATAGATATAAGCATCTGAATGCAGAGTTCCAAAGGATAGCAAGAAGAGATAAGAAAGCCTTCCTCAGTGATCAATGCAAAGAAATGGAGGAAAACAGCAGAATGGGAAAGACTAGAGACCTCTTCAAGAAAATTAGAGATACCAAGGGAATATTTAATGCAATGACGGGCTCAATAAAGGACAGAAATGGTATGGACCTAACAGAAGCAGAAGATATTAAGAAGAGGTGGCAAGAATACACAGAAGAACTGTACAAAAATCTTCACGACCCAGATAATCACAATGGTGTGATCAATGACCTAGAGCCAGACATCCTGAAATGTGAAGTCAAGTGGGCCTTAGAAAGCATCACTATGAACAAAGCTAGTGGAGGTGATGGAATTCCAGTGGAGGTATTTCCAATCCTGAAAGATGATGCTGTGAAACTGCTGCACTCAATATGCCAGCAAATTTGGAAAACTTAGCAGTGGCCACAGGACTGGAAAAGGTCAGTTTTCATTTCAATCCCAAAGAAAGGCAATTCCAAAGAATGCTCAAACTACTGCACAATTGCACTCATCACACACGCTAGTAAAGTAATGCTCAAAATTCTCCAAGCCAGTTTTCAGCAATACGTGAACCGTGAACTTCCAGATGTTCAAGCTGCTTTTAGAAAAGGCAGAGGAAACAGAGATCAAATTGCAAACATCTGCTGGATCATCAAAAAAGCAAGAGAATTCCAGAAGAAAAACAAACAAACATCTATTTCTGCTTTATTGACTATGCCAAAGCCTTTGACTGTGTGGATCACAATAAACTGTGGAAAATTCTTCAAGAGATGGGAATACCAGACCACCTGACCTGCCTCTTGAGAAACCTATATGCAGGTCAGGAAGCAACAGGTAGAACTGGACATGGAACAACAGACTGGTTCCAAATAGGAAAAGGAGTACGTCAAGGCTGTATATTGTCACCCTGCTTATTTAACTTCTATGCAGAGTATATCATGAGAAACACTGGGCTGGAAGAGGCACAAGCTGGAATCAAGATTGCCGGGAGAAATATCAATAACCTTAAATATGCAGATGACACCACCCTTATGGCAGAAAGTGAAGAGGAACTAAAAAGTCTCTTGATGAAAGTGAAAGTGGAGAGTGAAAAAGTTGCCTTAAAGCTCAACATTCAGAAAACGAAGATCATGGCATCCGGTCCCATCACTTCATGGGAAATATATGGAGAAACAGTGGAAACAGTGTCAGACTTTTTTTGGGGGGGCTCCAAAATCACTGCAGATGGTGACTGCAGCCATGAAATGAAAAGATGCTTACTCCTTGGAAGGAAATTTATGACCAACCTAGATAGCATATTCAAAAGGAGAGACATTACTTTGTCATCAAAGGTCCGTCTAGACAAGGCTATTGTTTTTCCAGTAGTCATGTATGCATGTGAGAGTTGGACTGTGAAGAAAGCTGAGCACTGAAGAATTGATGCTTTTGAACTGTGGTGTTGGAGAAGACTCTTGAGAGTCCCTTGGACTGCAAGGAGATCCAACCAGTACTTTCTAAGGAGATCAGTCCTAGGTGTTCTTTGGAAGTACTGATGCTAAAGCTGAAACTCCAATACTTTTGCCACCTTATGTCAAGGGTTGACTCATTGAAAAGACTCTGATACTGCAGGGATTGGTGGCAGGAAAAGAAGGGGACGACAGAGGATGAGATGGCTGGATGGCATCAGCGACTCGATAGACGTGAGTTTGAGTGAACTCCGGGAGTTGGTGATGGACAGGGAGGCCTGGTGTGCTGCAATTTATGAGTTTGCAAAGATTTGGACACGACTGAGCTACTGAACTGAACTGAACTTAACTGAAGAGAATGTGACATATATTATATTTAGAATCTTTCAGTCTAGTAATATATGCTGCTGAGAAAGAAATGTAGGCTTATGTGTATAGTTTTCACTAGCACAGCCTAGTAAATACTACACCATCAAATAAATGCATGCTCAGTCTAAAATTTCAACAGAATTAAATGAGTCCCATCTTAAGTGGGCCATCTTGCCCATGAAAACTGGACCCTGACCGGAAAACTGAATCAATTAGGCCCAGGTTGCTTGCTAAGGAGGCTGGACTATATCCAGGAATTGAGAGACAGATCACATCCCTCTTCACTTAATGCAAGATATATGGCCCTGTTCAATTCTTTAAAAACACTAAGAGGTGAGAAAAAGATGAGATTTGAGCTATGTGACATTTTCATTATTGTTTCTGTTTAGTCACTCAGTCCTGTCCATTTCTGATTCTTTGCAACCCCATGGATTGCAGCCCACCAGGCTCCTCTGTACATGGGGTTTCCCAGGCAAGAATGCTGGAGTGGGTTGCCATTTCCTTCTCTGGGTGATCTTTCTGACCCAGGGGTTGAACCCATGTATCTTGCTTGGCAGGTGGATTCTTTACCACTGAGCCACCTGGGAAGTCCAAGTGGCACTACTTGATCTTAACTGGAGATGTCAAAACAAGCATATGAAGATCATATTTCCCAAAGCTTCTTTAATCTGTTATAACCTGATAATAGAAAACAACCAATGGTACCAGTGTATTCTTGAAAGTGTATGCTTTCACTATGCAACTCAAACTATTTCTTCTGTCTGGTTTATTTATACAGCACGGTTTACAACACTCAGTGAAAACAGTGTATTTTAATGCCTTCTGAAGAGAGTACCTGTGTCCGGACACCTAAATGCTGCCAGAATAATGATAAATGGCTAAATCATCTTCTTCTGACATGAATAGCAGCACTGATTCAACAGTGTGAAGTGTTGTTTAGCAGAGGAAACAGTGAATGTTAACAATATGCTGTAGATATGTCCTGGAAAAATTACTGATGACAGGTGCAAACAATTTTCTGCGTGGAAATTCAAATATAGCTGTAATGACATGTGATAGAACAGCAGATGTTTCCCAGAGCAAGTACCACTTTCATCACTAATGCTTTCCTTATTTTTAAGCCACTTTCACTGATTCAGAGAAACATTGATTTGTTTAGGGTTTAAAAAACAGAAGTAATTAAAATGCAATGCAAAATGATGTTTTTATTGAAATATGTTTAATTTCTGCACATGATTTGCTAGCAAAGGAAAAACTGCTTGATTCTTTAATTACGTCCAAATGCTAATGTCATTATACTCTTGCTTGGTAAAGCTTTGAGCTTTCTTGTTTTTGACCAAATGATTAAAAAAGTTATATTATTCTTCTACTACAATAGCTATGACTATGAAAATTAGGTTTTTAAAAATATTCACTTTATATTTGAAATGAACTGACATTTTTATGAGAATTAATGCCATTGAGCCTCATATATTTTTCTATTATTAGGACCATGCAAAAATTTCAGTTCACAGACATACTTATTTATAGACCTTTGTATCTATAAGAAGGGATGGAGGAAGATTTTCCAGTTTCTGGGACTAAGAAAAAGACCCAGTTTCTGGGTCTTTTTAAAGAAGAAATAATACAGGAAGAAAGAAATTACAACTTGGCTGTTTTTCCTCTTCCAGAGTTAGGGTACTGTGAATAAGATAGTGTCAAGCAATTTGAGGAGCTCAGAATATAGATGAAGATGTGCCAAAATACAGAAAGGTATCCTTGGGTTTTGAAACAGATGGGAGAAACAAAAACATTTTACAAAGTGAGAAAAGTCAGGGTACTAAGAACAGTATAAGGTGGTGAGGAAGCTGAAACAAGTGTATTCTTAAATCTTTAGTTAGTTTTTAAAGAAGTTTGTTTATTTTTAATTGGAAGATAATTTCCTTACAATGTTATATTTGTTTCTGCCAAATATCAACATGAATCAGCCATAGGTGTACATATATCCCCTCCCTTATGAACCTCCTTCCCACCTCCCACCCCTTTAGATTGTCATAGAGCATGAGGTTTGAGTTTCCTGCATCATACAGCAAGCTACCACTGGATATCTATTTTACATATAGTAATGTGTATGTTTCAATTTTACTCTTTCAATTGGTCCCTCACTCCTTTGCTGTGTTCTCAAGTCTGTTCTCTATGTCTGCATCTCCATTGCTGCCCTGCAAATAGGTTCATCAGTATCATCATTCCAGATTCCATATATATATATGTTAATATATGGTATTTGTTTTTCTCTTTCTGATTTACTTTGGTCTGTATAATAGGAACTAGGTTCATCCACCTCATTGGAGTGGACTCAAATGCGTTCCTTTCTATAACTAACATTCCTTTGTATATTTGAACCACAACTTCTTTATCCATTCATCTGTTGATGAATTCATTCATCTAGGATGCTTCCATTTCCTAGCTATTGTAAATAGTACTGCAATGAACATTGTGGTACACATGTAATGTTCAGTTATGTTTTCCTCTGGGTATATGCCCAGTAGTTGGATTGTTGGGTCATATAGTTGTTTTAGTCCCTGTTTTTAAAGGAATCTCCATGATGTTCTCTACAGTGGTTGTATCAACTTATATTCACACCAACAATGCCAGAGGGTACCCTTTTCTCTACATCCTCTCCAACATTTATTATTTGTAGATTTTTTGTTTTGACTAGTGTGAGGTGATACATCATTGTGGATTTGATTTGCATTTCTCTGGTAATGAGTGACGTTGAGCATTTTTTTCATGTGTTTATTAGCCATCTGTGCAGGCTTCAGCAATATGTGAACCGTAAACTTCCTGATGTTCAAGCTGGTTTTAGAAAAGGCAGAGGAACCAGAGATCAAATTGCCAACATCCGCAGGATCATGGAAAAAGCAAGAGAATTGCAGAAAAACATCTATTTCTGCTTTATTGACTATGCCAAAGCCTTTGACTGTGTGGATCACAATAAACTGTGGAAAATTCTGAAAGAGATGGGAATACCAGACCACCTGACCTGCCTCTTGAGAAATCTATATGCAGGTCAGGAAGCAACAGAAAAAACTGGACATGGAACGACAGACTGGTTCCAAATAGGAAAAGGAGTACGTCAAGGCTGTATATTGTCACACTGCTTATTTAACTTGTATGCAGAGTACATCATGAGAAACGCTGGACTGGAAGAAACACAAGCTGGAATCAAGATTGCCGGGAGAAATATCAATAACCTCAGATATGCAGATGACACCACCCTTATGGCAGAAAGTGAAGAGGAACTCAGAAGCCTCTTGATGAAAGTGAAAGTGGAGAGTGAAAAAGTTGGCTTAAAGCTCAACATTCAGAAAACGAAGATCATGGCATCCAGTCCCATCACTTCATGGGAAATAGATGGGGAAACAGTGGAAACAGTGTCAGACTTTATTTTTCTCGGCTCCAAAATCACTACAGATGGTGACTGCAGCCATGAAATTAAAAGATGCTTACTCCTTGGAAGGAAAGTTATGACCAACCTAGATAGCATATTCAAAAGCAGAGACATTACTTTGCCAACAAAGGTTCATCTAGTCAAGGCAATGGTTTTTCCTGTGGTCACATATGGATGTGAGAGTTGGACTATGAAGAAGGCTGAGCGCTGAAAAATTGATGCCTTTGAACTGTGGTGTTGGAGAAGACTCTTGAGAGTTCCTTGGACTGCAAGGAGATCTAACCAGTCCATTCTGAAGGAGATCAGCCCTGGCATTTCTTTGGAAGAAATGATGCTAAAGCTGAAACTCCAGTACTTTGGCCACTTCATGCAAAGAGTTGACTCATTGGAAAAGACGCTGGTGCTGGGAGGGATTTGGAGGCAGGAGGAAAATGGGACGACAGTGGATAAGATGGCTGGATGGCATCACCGACTCGATGGACGTGAGTTTGAGTGAACTCCGGGAGCTGGTGATGGACAGCGAAGCCTGGCGTGCTGTGATTCATGGGGTCACAAAGAGTCGGATACGACTGAGTGACTGAACTGAACTGAACTGAGGTATTCTTTGGAGAAATATCTGTTTATGATTGGATTGTTTGTGTTTCTGTTATCAAGCTGTGTGAGCTGCTTGTATATTTTGGAGATTCATCTTTTGTCAGCTGTTTCATTTGCTATTATTTTCTCCCATTCTGAGGGCTGTCTTTTCACCTTCATTATAGTTTCCTTTGCTGTGCAAGAGATTTTAAGTTTAATTAGGTCCCATTTGTTTATTTTTGTTTTTATTTCTATTATTCTAGGAGGTGGGTCATAGAGGATCTTGCTGTGCTTTAAGTCAGGAGTGTGCTGCCTATGTTTTCCTCTAGGAGCTTTATAATTTCTGGCCTTACATTGAATCTTTATCCCATTTTGAGTTTACTTTTGTGTATGGTGTTAGGAAACAGTTCTAACTTTATTCTTTTATATGTAGCTGTTCAGCTTTCTCAGCACCAATTATGGAAAAGGCTGTCTTTTCACCATTGTCTATTCTTGCCTCCTTTGTCAAAGATAAGGTGCCCATAAGTGTATGGGTTTATCTCTGGGGTTTCTGTCTTGTTCCCTTGGTCTATATTTCTGTTTTTGTGCCAGTACCATACTGTCTTGATGACTGTAACTCTTTAATACAGTCTGAATTCAGGAAGGTTGATTCTTCCAGCTCCATATTTCTTTCTCAAGATTGCTTTAGCTATTTGGGATCTTTTAGTTTCCATACAAATTGTGAAATTTTTTTCTCTAGTTCTCTAAAAAAATATCATTGGTAGTTTGATAGGGATTGCATTGAATCTGTAGATCGCTTTGGGTAGTACAGTCGTTTTCACTCTATTGCTTCTTCCAGTCAAAGAACATGGTATATATATCTCCATCTGTTTGTGTCCTCTTTGATTTCTTTCATTAATGTCTTATAATTTTCTCCATGCAGCTTTTTCATCTCTTTTGGTAGGTTTATTCCTAGGTATTTTATTCTTTTTGTTACAATGGTGAATGGGACTGTTTCCTTAATTTCTCTTTCTGATTTTTAACTGTTAGTATATAGGAATGCAAGGGATTTATGTGTATTAATTTTATATCCTGCAACTTTATTCATTGATTAGCTCTACTAATTTTCTGGTGGCATCATTAGGATTTTCTAGTATAGTATCATGTCATCTGCAAACAATGAGAGTTTTACTTCTTTTCCAGTCTGGAGTCATTTTTATCACTTTTACTTCTCTGACTGCTGTGTTTAGGACTTCCAACACTATGTTGAATAATAGTGGTAAGAGTGGGCACCTTCTCTTGTTCCTGATCTTAGGAGAAATGCTTACTGTTTTTTCACCATTGAGAATAATGTTTGCTGTGGGTTTGTCAAATATGGCCTTTATTACGTTTAGCTATATTTTCAATGCCTACTCTCTGGAGAGTTTTTATCATAAATGGATGTTGAATTTTGTCAAAAGCTTCCTCTGTATCTATAGAGATGATTGTATGGTTTTTATATTTCAATTTGTTAATATGGTGTATCACATTGATTGATTTGTATGTATATTGATGAATCCTTGCATCCTTGGGGGAAAGCCCACTTGATCATGATGCATAATCCTATTAACGTGTTGTTGAATTCTGTTTCCTAGAATTTTGTTGAGAATTTTTGCATCTAAGTTCATAAGTGATATTGGCCTGTAATTTTCCTTTTTTTGTGGCATTTTTGTCAGGTTTTAGTATCAGGGTGATGGTGGCCTTGTAGAATAAATTAATGAGTTTTTGTTTGAAATTTTCTGGAAGACTTTGAGCAGGATCAGTGTTTGTCCTTCCCTATACTATTGGTAGAATTCACATATGAAGCCATCTGGCCTTGGGCTTTTGTTTGCTGGAAGATTTTTATTATTATTATTATTACAGTTTTTACTTTTGTGATTGGTCTCTTTACATTTTCTGTTTCTTCCAGGCTCAGTTTTGGAAGGTTATACTTTTCTAAGAATTGATCCATTTCTTCCAGATTTTTCATTTTATTGACAAATAGTTGCTCATAATAGTTTATGACTCTTTGTATTTCTGTGTTGTCTGTTGTAACTTCTGCTTTTTTATTTCTAATTTTATTGACTTGAGTAATCTTCCTTTCTCTCTTGATGAGTCTGGCTAATGGTTTGTCAATTTTATTAAAGAAACAGCTTTTAGTTTTATTGATCTTTGCTATTGTATCCTTCATTTCTTTTTCATTTATCTCTGCTCTGATCTTTATGACTTCTTTCCTTCTACTAACTTTAGGGGTTTTGTTCTTATTTTTCTAGTTGCTTTAGGTGTAAGGTTAGATTATTTATTTGATATTTTTTCTTGTTTCTTGAGGTAGGCTTGTGTTGCTATAAACTTCCCTCTTAGTACTACTTTTAGTGTATCCCATAAATTTTGAGTTGTCTTGTTTTCACTATCATTTGCTTCTAGGTATTTTTTATTTCTTCTCTGATTTCTTCAGTGAACTATTGATTATTCAAAAGCATATTGTTTAGCCTCCATGTGTTTTTTTTTTTTAATAGTTTTTTCCCCTATACCTGATTCTAACCAAGCATCATGGTTAGAAAAGATGCTTGAAATTATTTCAAAATTTACCAATGTTTAAAAATTTACCAAGGTTTGATTTGTGACCTAAGATGTGATCTATCATGGAGAGTGTTCCGTGTGCACTTCAGAAAAAGCTGAAATCTATCATTTTCACATGGTATTCCCTGTAAATATCAATTAGGTCCTACATCCCCAATGCATCATTTTGAGCTTGTGTTTCTTTATTAATTTTCTGTCTGGATAATCTGTCTATTGGTGTGAGTAGGTTACTAAAGACCCCTCCCCCAACTCTTATTGTGTTCCTGTAGATTTTCCTTTGAATCATCATTAACATTTGCCTTATGTATTGAGGTGCTGTTATGTTGGGTGCATATATATTTATAATTGTTATATCTTCTTGGACTTATCTCTTGATCATCATGTAGTGTCCTTCCTTGTCTCTTGTAAAGGTCTTAACTTTAAAGTCTATTTTATCTGGTATGAGTTTTGATACTACTGCTTTCTTTTGATTTCCATTTAAGTGGAATATCTTTTCTAGCCCCTCACTTTCAGTTTGTATGTGTCTCTAGGTCTAAGGTGTGTCTCATGTAGAAAGCGTATATAGGGTCTTGTTTTTGTGTCCATTCATCCAGTCTGTCTTTTGGTTGGAGCATTTGATTCATTTACATTTTAAAAAAAAATATTTATTTTTTAATATAAATTTATTTATTTTAATTGGAGGTTAATTATTTTACAATATTGTATTGGTTTTGCCATATATCAACATGAATCATTTAAGGTAATTATTGGCATGTATGATCCTATTACTATTTCCTTTATTCTTTTGAGTTTGTTTTCATAGACCTTTTCTTTCTCATGTGTTTCTGTCTAGAGAAGTTCCTTTAGTCTTTGTTGTAAAGCTAATTTGATGTTGCTCTATTCTCTATATTTTTCTTGTCTGTGAAGCTTTTGATTTCTCCCTCAAATCTAAATGATATCCTTGCTGGATAGAGTAATCTTGGTTGTGCGTTTTTTTCTTTCATTACTTTAAGTATATCCTGCCACTCCTTTCTGGCCTTCACAGTTTCTCTTGAAAGATCAGCTGGTAGTCTTATGGGGATCCATATGGTATGCTATTTGTTGCTTTTCTTGCTGCTTTTAATGTTTGTACTTTGTTTAATTAGTTTGATTAATATGTGTCTTTACATGTTTCTCCTAGGGTTTATCCTATTTGGGACTCTCTGGGATTCCTGGACTTGAGTGGCTAGTTGTTTCCCATGTTAGGGATTTTTTTTTGGCTATAATCTCTCCAAATATTTTCTCATACCTTTTTTCTCTTTTTCTTTGGGGACCCCTATAATTTGAATATTGGTGAGCTTAATGTTGTCCCAGAGGTCTCCGAGACTGTCCCTGTTTCTTTTTACTCTTTTTTCTTTATTCTGCTCTGCTTCAGTTATTTCCACCATTCTGTCCTCCAGCTCACTTATACATTCTTCTGCCTCAGTTACTCTGCTATTGGTTCCTTCTAGTATATTTTTAATCTCAGTTTTTATGTCGTTCATTGCTGATTGTCTATTCTTTATTTTTTCTGGGTCCTTGTTAAACATTTCTTCTGGGTCCTTGTTAAACATTTCTTAAATCTTCTCAAACTGTGCCTCCAGCCTATTTATCTGTGCCTGAATTTTATTTTAAAGATTTTATGTTATATTTATTATCAATACTCTGATTTCTTTTTCAGGTAGACTGCCTATTTTCTCTTCATTTTTTTGGTCTTGTGGGTTTTTACCATGTTCCTTCATCTGCTGCATGTTTCTCTGTCTTTTCATTTGGGTTAATTTACTGTGTTTTTGGTTTCCTTTCTGCAGTCTGGTGGGCCATAGTTCCTCTTAATTGTGAAGTCTCACCCCCATGAGTGGAGTTGGACCAGTGCCTTGTGAAGATTTCCTGGTTGGGGGAACTCATACCTGTGTTCTGATAGATGAAGCTGGATTTTTTCTCTCTGAAGGACAGTGCCATATTCAGTAGTGTGTTTTGGGGTGTCTATGGGTTTGGTATGGCTTTAGGCAGCTTGTCTGCTAATATGCAATGTTATGTTCCTGTTTTGCTGAAGGATAGGCAAAGGTCATCTGGCACTGGAGCTTGCTGGCCTTTAGGTAGGGCTTGGTCTTAGTGTTGAGATGGAGGCCTTTGGGAGAGCTCCTGCTGATTCCATGGGGTTGGTATTTCTCTGGTCCAAAGTCCTCAATTCAGGTCTCTTACCTTGGGGCTTCAGGCTAAACCCTTTACTGTAGCAGCAAGACTTCTTTGGCTACACAGCACAGAAGACAACACCCCAAGATAATTGATGAAAGCAACACTCAATAGTCTAGAACACCCAAGAAACTCACACTCTCAAAGATAAGAGAGAAAAGATGATAAAAACAGGAGCCAAAAAAGAAGAGAACAATCAAACCAATAAATAAACCCATACATAAAAATGAATACCAAAAACCAGACTTTCAAAAACACAAAATTTAGAACATAGAAAAAATGCAATATAGCTAAAGGGTACTATAAAAGAGGTAAATAAAATAAAATGAATTTGTTTAAACTAAGATGCTTTACAAAAGGAAAGAGTAGGTTATAAAAAATTAAAATTAAGGGAATAATATAGAAAGAGCAACCTTAGAACAATATGAAAAAGAAAAAAGGGGGGAAATTATATAGAAAGTGGTGGTAAGAAGAAGGTCCTCATGATTCCTCTTTTTTTTTCCACTCCACATAATGTATTCCAGTCCATCTGCCTACTCAGAAAGTCCTCCAATATTTCTAGGAAGGTCTCTGGACCTGTTGTGGGCAGTGTGGGGTTTGCTCAGTCTCAGATCTGGCCTTACTCCAGCTTGTACTTGCTCCCAAATTCCACAGTTGTCCCCAAAGTCCACAGTCTCAAGGTAATTGTGGGGATTTAATCCATTGCACCTGTGGTTGCAGGTGCTAATACCCTTTCTCTTCTTCAGTCACGCAGCCCCTGGTGTTCCACTTTGGTTTTGGACCCAGCTCTGCTTGTAGGCTGCCCTCTGCTGTCTGCCCCCCATCCAGGCAAGAGGGGGCAAAAGACTGAGACTTATTAGGGCTCACTTGATCACTTGGGCTGGGGAGAGGGAAGGGTATGTCAGCCACAATTGGGATGGAACAGGGAGTGCCTGAGGTCGTAGAAACCTGCTGAATGTTGTTATAGTCAGCTGGGTTGTGTACTCTCCCAGAAGAATTGGCCCCAGGTCATGGGTCCTTAGAAAAGGCCAAGTTGCTTAGGCTCCCAGTAAGGTGTGGGCAGTAACCTGTGCCTGCTCACAGCCTGGTGGTAGCTGCTTTGGCATTGGCTAATGGCTTACGTTTCCTCCTCTGGGATCATAAACTGCAGTCATGTCCAATTCTGCTGGTGGTGCTCCTACCAGTTTTGCTAGTTTTGGTGGCCGCTGGTGAAGTCAGAGTTTCCTGGTGTTTACAATTTCCTGCCTCTCTGAGATGCCCCGTCCCCACCCTAGACTCCCTCAGCTGCATCTCACCAGCCCCCTCAGAGTATCCTTGCGGCAGCCAACTCTGGTCCTCTCCCTAGGGTCAGATACCTGAACCTGACTGAGCTTCAGCACTCTGCCCCTACTCACAGCTGTGCGCACCACTTCTCTTCTGAGAAGTGCTGTTCGGCAATGATCTCTGTAGTGAATTCTCTCTGTTTTGTCTTCTGAGCATCTGTTGCTGAACTCCCCTCTGAAGTTCCAAAGCTCCCTCCTGCCCCCAACCCTGAGGGGGTTTCTGAGTGTGTGGAAACTTTTACTCCTTCACAACTCCCTCACTGAAGTGCAGGTTCCCATCCTGAAATCCTTTGTCTCATTTTTTATCTTCATCTTTTAACCTACCTTCTTCTAAGGAGATTGGCTTGCCTTTTTGAAAGTCTGGGGTCTTCTGCCAGCTTTCAGAAGATATTCTGTAGGATTTGTTCCATATGGAGATGAATTTCTGATGTATTTGTAGGGAGAGAGGTGATCTCCCCATCCTATTTCTCCACCATCTTGGATGCCTCCACCTTTTCATTTATTAAGGATGAAATATTGAGCATTCAAAAGAGTAGAGTTTGGGCTAAATTGGGGAATTAAAATCTTTTCTATATCTATGGCCATTAGTTATTAGTGTTTATTTTTATTAAAATTATATCTTGGTAAATTTGTATTAAGATCTGAGAAACAGAGATCTGGTATGTCTTTAATACAGAAACTAGTCCCAGAACTTCTGACAAAGGGAGAATAGGTATGTATGTGTATCTGTGTGTGATCAGAAGCAGGGGATTGATGGTATAATTGGAGAAATTCTACTCAAAGGCAAGTTTTGTTTTGACAATTTCAGTTTCAGGTGAAGGATATCTCAACTCAAACTAGTTCAAACAAGAGAGAAATCTATTGGTTTGTACAAACAGACGTCTGAAAGTCCAGATCTTTAGGCAGATCTGGTTCCAGACACTGAAAGGATAGCTCTCACTTTCCCTCTTTGACTCTGATTTCCTGTGTGTGTATGTCATCTTTTGGAAAATCTCCTAGGGTAGCAGCAAGTATAGGTTTCTACCATCTTTATATCTCTCAACTGCAGAGATAGAATTTCTTACTCAAGTTCCAGTAAAAGTTTTAGAAATTTCCCTCAGTGACTGGCTAAGATCACTTGCCCATTCCTGAACTAAACATTTGGGTCAAGGGGATGAAATACTACTGGAAATGCCCATTGTCTTACCACTCCCGTGGTCAGTTAGAGGAGTCAATCTGACCCCCAAAAAAGGTTTTAGTACTAGAGGAGGAATGGGGTGGGAGAAAGTCATATTGAGAAGACAAAACCATAGCTAACACAATATACTACCAGCAGTATGATCAAACTGTTGATGTGATAAGGGCACATATGATATGAGTGTAACAAAAAGCAAAGTAAAATACTTCAGTCTCAATTACCTGGATATATTAATAAAAGTATAGGAAGAATACATGCCCACTTTTTATTCAGGTATGATTCTTAATTAGTATTTCTTGAGTACAGTCCTTGGACCAATTGCACCAGAATTATTTTGGAATCTTGTTTAAAATATAACTTCCTGAGTTCTATCCTAAATCTGCTAAATATGAACCTACAAATAAATTCCTGTTGTCCAGGAATCTACATTTTTAACAGGTGATCTGGGTGATTTGTAAGAACATTAAAGCTCCAGAACCATGATTCTATTTTATTTAGACACATTGAATTGTAATACTAGGAGAAGTTATTATGTTTGGACTTGTAATTAGGGATGTAAATCTAGTCAAGCCCATTGTTGGTGCTCAACAAATATTTGATGCACTGAAATCTTACTAGTATCTTACTAGTTCAGACTAATTAGGTAGAAGCCATCTGAACTAATGAAAGTTCAAAACCATAGGTTGTTTTAAAAACGAAACATGGGGACTTCTGGCTATGATGTAGTGATGAAGACAACAAAATTCCTTTGCCCCAAAACAACTGTAAAACTCAACAACATTGTTCAAAAAACTAGTCATCGAAGTGCAGTTCTTGGTCCTGCAGATCTGTGTCTTGCTTCAACAATGCTTGGACAGAACAGACCCAGGGATGTCCCTTGCTCCATCAGCGGACCAGCCTTCAACCTTTTTCCCAGTTGCAACCTTCAGAATCAGCCACTCAGCTGTCCATGATCACCAGGGCCAGCCATCACTTTTTGAGCTTAACTCCTTATTACCATGAGCTCCAAGATTCGTCAGAATTATTCCACCAAGGTAGAGGCCGCCATCAACCACCTGCTCTACATGCACCTGCAGGCTTCCTATACCTACTTTTCTCTGGGCTTCTATTTTGACCACAACAATGTGGCTCTGGAGGGTGTGGGCCACTTTTTTTCACGAATTGGCCAAGGAGAAGTGCGAGGGTGTAGAGCGGTCTCTTGAATATGCAAAACCAGAGCGGCGGCCTTGCCCTCTTCCTGGATGTACAGAAGCCATCCCAAGATGAGTGGGGTAAAACCCAGGATGCTATGGAAGCCTCCCTTCTCATAGAGAAAAGGCTGAACCAGGCCCTTTTGGATCTGCATGTCCTAGGTTCTGCCCTTGCAGACCCCCACATCTGTGATTTCCTGGAGAACCACTTCCTAGATGAGGAGGTGAAACTCATCAAGAAGATGGAGCCATTTCTCAAGTTTCAGACACAATGGAAACAATAAAGCTTTTTGCAGCAAAAAAAAAAAAAAAAAAAAAAAATCACCATTTCAGAGCTTGAACAGAAGCAAGTAGGAAAAAAAAAGAAAGAAATATTAATTCATGAAAAACTGAATTTCAGGTATGAACAGTGAAAGTCTATGGTGTTCTTTTCTGGAACTACTTCCATCCTACCTCCATATCAGGTGAGGTAGATGAGGTTGTTCTACCACAATGGGGCTGGCAGTGAAAAATCAGCAGATTTACTGGTAGAAGGGACTAACTTGGTTTGGAATAGATGATGAAAAACCTATATCCAATGATATTGTTGATAAAGTACCAAATTTGGCAGAAATGAGCAAGGAAAGCCAGGAACAATGCTAGCCTCAAGGTGAAGTCTTGGTTGGGGTCAGTGGCAGACAAACTAAAAAGCTGAGATTTAATAGGGAAATTCTGGTCATGAGAAAAGCATAGAAGAACTATCCTTGGCTGTCCAGGAGGCTGAATGAATGCATGTGGAGACCTGAGAAGACCTGGTAAAAATTAATAGCTGAAAATGGCCTGAATTTGTACACATACTTAAAATCACATGCAAATCCATCAGCAGTGGGTGGATACCTTACTGACTCAACTTGGTTGAGCACAGCTTCTAACCAATCATTAGCTGACCATTAAAATAAGAAAACACAGAGGTGACTCCTAGGAAGCCAAACTCAAAAGGAAAAATAAAATTCAAAAAAAAATAAGCAGAATAGTTAGAGACCAGAAAGCAGGAGGAGACAAATTCTTCAGATTAAGCCCAGGAAGGCTACAAATAAATGAAACAAACAAAATGAACAACACTCTCAGTGGAATAAAGAATCCAGAACTGCTACAATACATTGTATAAAATGTCTAGTTTTCAAAGATAAGATGACAAGACACGAAATGGCAAAGAGTGACCCACACTCAGGGAAAAATTCAATAGAAACTGCCCGAGTGAGCCCAGATGTTGGATTTAACAGGCAAGGACTTCAAAACACTGATAAATATGTTCAAAGAATTAAAGGAACCATTGTTTATGAATTAAGGGAAAATGTGATGACAACAGCTGCCTCATTGGAAAAGTTCTGGATGCTGGGAAAGATTGAGGGCAGAAGGAGAAGAGGGTGTCAGAGGATGAAATGGATGACATCACTGATGTAATGAACTTGAACTTGGGCAAAGTTTGGAGGTGGTGAGGGACAGAAAGTCTTGGCATGCTGCAATTCATGGGGTTGCAAATAGTCAGACACGACTGGGCGACTGAACAACAACAACAACAACAACAACAGGATGACAACCCAATGGCTCAGCAGGTAAAGAATCCATCTACAATGCAGGAGACACAGGTTCTATCCCTGATTCAGGAAAATCCCCTGGAGAAGGAAATGGCAACCCACTCCAGTATTCTTGCCTGAAAAAAATCCCATCCCATGAGCGGAGAATCCTGACTGACTACAGTCCACAGGGTCACAAAGAGTCAGACCCAACTGAGTGACTAAGTACAAACACATGATGACAATGATACAAAAAAAGAGCAAGTCTTAATTTAAAAAAGGAACTTTAGAAAGAACCAAATGGAAACTGCTCAGGTGAAATCACAATAACTGATATGAAAGTTTACTATATTTACTCAAACATCATATTTGAAATTGCAGAGAGAAGAGTCATCCAGTCTAAAAAAGAGAGAGAAAAAAACTGAAGAAAATGAACAGAACCTTCTGTGACTACTTCTAGCATGCCAACTTACATGTAATAGGAATCTAAGAAGAGACAAGAAAGAAAAAAATATTTGAAGAAATAATCAAAAATTTTTCAAGTTTGGTGAAAAATATTAATTGGCAGGTCAGTGAAGCTCAATTCCAAGTAGGATAAACACAAAGGGGTGCATATGTAGTCATATTGTAGTCAAACTTTTGAAAGCCAAGAACAAAATCTTGAACAAGAGACAAATGACTCCTCATATACAGTGAAACAATGTTTACCCTATGGTTAACATTATACTTAATGATCAAAGACTGAATGCTTCCCCCTTAAATCAGGAAAGAGGAAAAATTTACATTCTCATCACTATTTGCTGGATGTTCTAGCCAGAGCAATAAGGACAGGAAATTAAGTAACAGGCATCTAAATTTGAAAAGAAGTGAAACTAACTCTATTTGTAGGTGGCAAGATCTTACATGTAGTCTACAAAAAAAATTAGAACTAATAGCATACAAAATGATAATAGGATACAAGATACAAAGTCCAATCGTGTTTCTGTACACGAGCAGTGAACATTTGAAAATGAAAGTAAGATGTAATTATATTCATTATAACATCAAAAAGAATAAACTAAAAATAACTAACAAAAGAAGTATATGACATATATACATTGAAAACTACACAACATTGCAAAGAAAACTTAAGACTTAAATCCCCCACGTTGACCAATATATTCAACACAATTCCTATCAAAATCTCAGCAGGTGATTTTTTTCAAAGAAATTGATGACCTGATCCAAAATTTTATATGGGAACACAAAGAACCCAGACCCAGAAATCCAAGCAATTTTGGAAAGGAGAGGAGCTGTAGGACTTAAGGTACCCAACTTCAACTTACTATAAAACTACTGTAATGAAGGCAGTGTGGTATTGGCCTAAAAATAAATATATAGATTAATGGGAAAAAAAATAGAGTCCAGAAATAAACCCTTAGCTTTATGGTCAATTGATTTTTCCCAAAGATTGCAAGGCAATTAAATGAGGAAAAATATAATTTTTTTAGCAAATGATTCTGGTTATCCACATACAAAAAAATTAACTTCTACCTTTACCTCATATCGTACACAAAAATTAAACTGTAAATGGATCATAGACCTAAATGTAGTAGCTAAAACTATTATAAGTTTGAAGAAAATATTAGGACAATTTTTAATTCTCTCTCTATATATATTATATCTCAATAAAGTTGTTGGAAAAATATTTTATGATTGTTTTCTATGACTGCATAGAAAATCATCCCCAAGCTTAATTTGTACAGGTTATTTTGCTCATGGATTCTATGTAACATGGCATTCAGCATACAGAGGAGATGGTTTGTTTCTGTTCCACAGTTCCTGAAACCTCAGCTGAAATTCTAGAATTCTGGAGGTTGGAATCATTGCAAGGCTTGTTTACTCTCATGTCTAGTGGTTAATGCTGCTGCTGCTGCTGCTAAGTCGCTTCAGTTGTGTCCGACTCTGTGCGACCCCATAGATGGCAGCCCACTAGGCTCCCCCGTCCCTGGGATTCTCCAGGCAAGAACACTGGAGTGGGTTGTCATTTCCTTCTCCAATGCATGAAAGTGAAAAGTGAAAGTGAAGTCGCTCAGTCCTGTCTGACTCTTCACGACCCCATGGACCACAGCCTACCAGGCTCCTCCGTCCATGGGATTTTCCAGGCAAGAGTATTGGAGTGGGGTGCCATTGCCTTT
The DNA here is from genome assembly GCF_055505025.1 of Bos grunniens. Taxonomy (NCBI): domain Eukaryota; kingdom Metazoa; phylum Chordata; class Mammalia; order Artiodactyla; family Bovidae; genus Bos; species Bos grunniens. The sequence continues at coordinate 76,781,005 of NC_141194.1, read as the reverse complement.
TCCAGGTTAATGCTGGCCATCAGTCAATACCTTAATTAAGACTGTCAGCTTAAATATCACATGTGGTCTCTGTTTTGGTACGGGACACCTTACAACATGGTGTGTTTGTCTGATGTTTTTCTCATGATTAGACTGGGTTTATAATTTTGGGTAGGATAATCACAGAAGTGAAGTGCCATTCTCATCACATCATATCAAAGATATACATTTATCTATTACTTATTACTGATGATGTTAATAATGTGGTCAAGGTTGTGTTTGTCAGAGTTCTCCCCTGTAAGGTTACTTTCTCTCCTCTCCCCTTTTAATACTCTACTTTTTGGAAGCAAGTCACAGTAACAACCTCCTTAAGGAATGAAGAGTTATGCTTCATCTCCTTGAAGACAGTATATAAGTCATTTAGAATTCTTATACAAAAGAGACTTGTCTATTTACTTATTCAATAATTCATTTATATCAATATGGATTCATGGATACTTATTTTGTATTTTGGGTTATAATCCAATACTAGTTTCTTTTATTGTTCATATATTTCAAGTTTTGGCCATTGGAAGCTGTTTCAATTGGCCCCACTACCCCTTTGTGAGTGTGTTGAGAACTTCCTTACTTTATGGCGTTACAAAATGCTTCAGTCTCATCTTGTATATTCCCTATTTCAGCCTATGAATCAGTCAGTCATTTTTTTCCCCAAAGACTCACTGTTATTTTTATTGAAGAATGATATTAAGTATGAACTTTTAGACACTAAGTGTGTTCATTGGGGTGTCATTGCTTCTAGGCAGTCTCAGCTATCAGAGCAAGAAAATATAGGTGTACATCCTAGCCCAGTTATGCATCAGATCAGATCAGATCAGTCGTTCAGTTGTGTCCGACTCTTTGCGACCCCATGAATTGCAGCACACCAGGCCTCCCTGTCCATCACCAACTCCCGGAGTTCACTCAGACTCACATCCATCGAGTCAGTGATGCCATCCAGCCATCTCATCGTCTAGCGTCCCCTTCTCCTCCTGCCCCCAATCCCTCCCAGCATCAGAGTCTTTTCCAATGAGTCAACTCTTCGCATGAGGTGGCCAATATGCATATATTCATCCATATGTATCTATTAAGCAAAGCATGAGTTCATACTGAGATCTCTAACTCTAATCCAATAGCATGGAGCTTCCCAGATGGCTTGGTGGGTAAAGAATCTGCCTGCAATGCAGGAGATGTGGATTCCATCTCTGGGTCAGGAAGATCCCCTGGAGGAGGGCCTGGAAACCCACTCCAGTATTCTTGCCTGAAGAATCCCATGGACAGAGGAACCTGACAGGCTACAATCCATGGGGTCACAAAGAGTCAGACATGACTGAAGTGACTTAGCATTCATGCATGCACAATCCAATAGCACATGGATCACTCTGGGCTTCTCCTTTTGTTTCCTTTTAAAGTCCCTTGTCAACAGTGGGCAACCTAACTCTCATCATTCATTTATGCTTATTTGTTCAATCACAGTATACATCTACAGCAGTTTCAGAGTTGTTATCTGTCTATTTTTTAATAGCATATATCCATTTTCCATTTTCAGCTCAGCAGTGGAACTGTATCCACAAATGCCAAGGTACAATGAAATAAATTCATTAGGAATCAGCATTTTATTATTATTGTTATTGGCCTTATGGAATGGCATGCAGGATCTTAGTTCCTCCACCAGGGACTGAATTTATGCTCCCTCGAGTGGAAGCATGGAGTCCCAACCACTAGACTACCAGGGAACTTTTGAAATCAGCATTTTGGATATTTTAACTTTTATACCACATAACATCAGAGCCAAACATCAGAGATTGCTTAAAAGAAAAGAAAAAAATATAATTTTAAAAAGAATCCCTTTCCCTTTAAAAATTTTTCTTTTTTACTATCATAAAAAATATGCAATATGTACCATTTTAACTATTTTTAGTGTGTGATTTCATGGCACTAAGTACATTAACAATATATACGACCATCACTAGTATCCATTTCCAGAATTTTCATCATTCCTTACTGGAATTCTGTACCCATTAAACAAGAAGTCTTTACTTTCTTTCCTTTCTCTTCTGATAACCTCTGTTCCACTTTCTGTCTCTATGAATTTGCCCATTCTATTTAATTCCTATAAGTGGAATCATAAAATAGTTGTCTTTTTGTATCTGCTTCTTTCACTTAGCATAATGCTTTCAAGGTTCAGCCATGTTGCACCATATATTAGAACATCCTTTCATTTTAAGCCTGAACAATATTTCATTATATGTTTATACCACATTTTATTTAATCCATTCATCTGTTGGTGGACATTTTGCTGTTTTAGCCTTTTGTCTATTGTGATCAATGCTGTTAGGAACATGGATGTTCATGTATCTGAGTCTCTGTGTTCAATTCTTTGTATTTATATTTAGAAATGGAATTGGTTGGTCATATGGTAATTCTATGTTTATGGTTTTTTTTTTTTTTTTTTTGGAGCCACCAAATTGTTTATCACAACAGCTATACAATTTTACATTTTCAACAGCAATGCATGAGAGCTTTAATTTCCCTACATCTTCACCAACACTGGTTATTGTCCTATTTTCTTAAATAAGAGTGACCTAAATGGGTAGTGTCTTAGTCTAATCAGGCTGCTATAACCAAATTACATAAAAGTGACATCAGCAAAATGGCTGGACAAGATGTCCCTTGCAAGTATCTACCCCTCAACAACAAAATTTGGCATCTACCCACAAGCAAAAGTACCTTTGATGGAGCTGTGGAATCTAGTACCATACATAAGAAACATGGAAGGATTCTTACTTACCTACACATTAGGTAATAGGTATGCAAACCGCGGTGCCAGATGTGGACCCTAAAGTGGTCCTTGAACCAACTCCAGCCCTTCTTAGCCATGATCTAGGAACCTCCAGAGGACACTAATTTAGACAATAAACCACAAATGAGAGGACATTTGTGGAAATCTAAGAGTCCAGTGGAGAAGTTCCAGCATACCACAGGAGTGAAATAAAAATCCAAGATGTGATACATTGGAAATGGTAAAAGGAATACTTTGATTTACCCCTCCCCCAGAGTGGCACATCTCAGTGAAAGAGAGCCTTTGTTGGCTTGTAATTTCCTCTACAGGGGAACATGAGAGCATGGGAATGAGTACTTGGCTACTTCAGCCATGTGGAATCCTGCCAAAGGGGCCCATTTCTCTCTTGCCCTTCCAGAGTACTGAGTCATGAGCTATGTGCCTTGGGGGCAGTGAGAAGCTGGGAGAACAGAAGCCAGTGCTCTGAATGAAACATCTGTATCAAAGGGACATGGATCCTACTAGCCACATCACAGCCTCCATTGAGAGCCTCCCAAAAGCCACTCAGATCACCTCACCAGCAAATCCCCCCCTCCCAAAAAAAAAAAAAACTGGTCTAAAGGCAATCACAAGACCCTGTTAGGCTCACCCCTACACACTCCCCAACCTGTGATCAGACCTCTGTGTGCACTCTTGATGGAAATAAGATTGACCTTTTTTCAGACAGCAAATATTGCACATGCAGATATCAGGCCTGAATCTGGGGGACAGAGAGAGATCACAAACTTGAGCATTTAACATCAACCTTGGGAGAACAAAAGGGAAGCAATCAGTGCTTAGGCTTGGCTTTGCAGGTTCAAGAAAAGACAAACAAGCTTAAGAATTCTGACACAGGAAGGAGCCAAGAGTGTGGAGCAGGCCTATCCACAGAAGGTCTGAGAAAACCCGAGAATCCTTAGCAGAGATGATGAAAGGCATTTCTCTCTTGAAGTCAGTCAGTTAGGACTAGAGGAGGTGATTGCTACATCAAATGAGAAGACAACAAGGTAAGACTTCAAAGAACATGAAAAATCAAGAAAATAGGACACAACCAAAGAAACACAATGAATTTCCAGTACTGACTCCAAAGATATAAAGTACTAAAAATAACTATAGCTAAAATAATTAGTTAATGGAGGAAATATACTAAAAGAATAGATTGTAATGTCAAAAGCATAAAAGGGGTAGTAAAAGGGTGGAGATTTTGTATGCAATTGAAATTATTATTATTATTATTATTTTTTTTTTTTTTTGGCTATGCCACATGGCTTGCACGATCTTAGTTTGCCAACCAGCGGTTGAACAGGCTCCATGCAGTGAAAGTGTGGAATCCTAATCACTGGACCACCAGGAAATTTCCAGAATTGAGTTCTGATAAGCCAAAAAATAGACTGTTAGACATAAAAGATGCTTTATATGAGCCTTGTGCTAACCACAAAACAAAAACCTACAGTTGATACACAAAAGATAGAGAGAAGGGAATCAAAGCATACCACTATGAAAAACAAATTCACAAAAGAAGGCAGGAAGAGAGGAAGAAGAGGACAAGGGAAAAACAAAACTGTCAGAAAACAATAAAATGGCCTTTGTAACTTCCCACCTATCAGTAATTATTGTAAATATAAATGGATTCAATGTTCCAATTAAAAGGCATAGAATGGCTAAATGGATAGAAAAATGAGACCCAACTATATGCTGCCTATAAGAGACTCACATGGGCTCAAAATGAATGAATAGAAATACCAAAAGAAAGAAACTGTAACAATACTTATATAAGATACAATAGACTTCACCTCAAAAGCTGTAACAAGTGACAAAGAAGGTCACTTTATATAATGATAAAATAGTCAATTCATCAAGAGGATAATAATGATTGTAAATACATGTATACCCAAAATAATAGCACCTAAATATTAAGGAAATACTAAGAAATATGAAGGGAGAAATACACAACAATACAATAATAAAAGGGCACTTCAATACTTCACTTTCAACAATGGATAGGTTATCAATTCAGGAAATCAATTAGGAAAAACTGGAGTTGAGCTGTACTTAAAGCAAATGGCCTTAACAGATATATACAGAACTTTCCACTTATCAGCAACAGAATACACATTTTTCTTGAGTACTCATGGAACATTCTCCAAGATATACCACACATTAGGTCACAAAACAAGTCCTAACAAATTTAGGAAGATTGAAAATATACCATATATCTTCCTGACCACAATGGCATGAAACTAGAAATTGATAATGGGAGAAAAACTGGAAAATTCACAAATATACAAAAATTAAACAGCAAAATCTTGAACGACTAATGGGCCAAAAGACAAATCAAAAGTGAAACTGAAAAACATCTTGAAACAAATGAAAATGGAAATGGAAATACAACATACCAAAACTTATAGGATACAGCAAAAACAGTTCTGAGAGTGAGTTTATAGCAAGAAACGCCTACATTAAGGAAAAAAAGAAAGCTCTCAAATAAACCTAACACTACCACAAAAAGGACAAAGAAAACCCAAAGTTAGAAAAAAAAAAAAAAAAGAAACTAACAAATATCAAATAATAAATAAATGGAATAGAGGCCTGAAAAACACTGGAGAAGATCAATGAAACTGAGAACTTAAAAAAAAAAAGAAATAAAATTGTAAAACCTTTTAGCTAGACTAAGGAAAATGACAGAACACTCAAATAAAATCAGAAATGAATGAGGAGTCATTACAACAGATATCACATAAAAAGGATTATAAGAGACTGCTCTGAATAATTATATGCCAATAAATGGAATAACTTAGAAAAATGGATACACTCTATAAACATATAACCTACCAAGATGAATCATAAAGAAAGAGAAAATCTGAACAGACCAATAATTAGCAGGGAAATTAGCAATAATGAGCAAGGAAATGAGCAAGGAAATAGTAAAAAACCACCCAACAAAGTAAAGTCCAAGACCAGATGGTTTCACTGGTAAATTACAATTTACATTTAAATAACAATTTAATTTACATTTAATGTAAATTAATTTAATTTATATTTAAATAACAATTAGTGCAAATTCTCCTTAAACTCTTCCAAAATACTGAAGATTAGAGAACATTCCCAAATTCATTTTTAAGGCCAGCATTCTACCCTGATACCAGAGCCAGATAAAGACACTATATCCTTGATGAAATTAAATGCAAAAATTCTTAACCAAATATTAGCAAACTAATCAAAATGACATTAAAGTGATTATTCACAATGATCATTGAAATTTTTCACTGGAATGCAAGGAAACTTCAACATATGTAAATCAATAAATGTGATACACCACACCACATTAGTATAATGAAAGATTAAAATCATATGATCATTTTAGTAGTTGCAGAAATAGAATTTGACAAAATAAAACAGCCTTTCATGACAAAAACTGCTAACCAAGAGAGTATAGACAGAATGTACATTAAAATAATAAAAGCTATATATGTCAAACCCATAGCTAAGATCATACTCCACAGTGACATGTTAAATTTTTTCTTCTAAGATTGAGAATAGACAAGGATGCCCACTCTAACCACTCCTATCCAAAAGAGTACTGGAAGTCCTAGTCAGAGAAATTAGCGTGAAAAAGAAAGATGTTAAAGTTAAGAAATAAGAAGCAAAATTTCTCTGTTTGAAGATGAATATATATAAAGTCTCCACTAAAACAACAACAACAACAACAACAACAACAACTACAAAATGCTAGAACTTATCAACAAATTCAAACTTCTGGATTAAAAATCAGGATTCAGAAAACAGTTGCAATTCTATACACTAAACAAAATGTCTGAAAAAGAAATAAAAAGAACAATCTCATTTAAAGTAACATCAAAACTGAACTGAACTGAAAATTAATAAAATACGAGGATTAAAATTAATCTTGAGGATCGACTAGTTTGACTTTGCTGTCCAAGGGACTCTCAAGAGTCTTCTCTAATACCACGGTTCAAAAGTATCAGTTATTTGGTGTTCAATCTTCTTTAAGGTCGAACTCTTGTATACATACATGACTACTGGAAAAGCCGTAGCTTTGACTAGACAAATGTTTGTTGGCAAAGTGATGTCTCTGATTGTTAATACACTGTCTAGGTCTGTCATAGCTTTTCTTCCAAGGAGCAAGCGTTTTTAATTTCATTGCTGCAGTCACCATCTGCAGTGACTTTGGAGCCCAAGAAAATAAAGTCTGTCTCTGTTTCCATTGTTTCCCTATCATGCGAAGATTTGACTCATTGGAAAAGACTCTGATGCTGGGAGGGATTGGGGGCAAGAGGAGAAGGGGACGACAGAGGATGAGATGGCTGGATGGCATCACTGACTCAATGGACGTGAGTCTCAGTGAATTCCGTGAATTGGTGATGAACAGGGAGGCCTGGTGTGCTGCGATTCAGGGGGTCGCAAAGAGTCGGACATGACTGAGCGACTGAACTGAACTGAACTGAATGGGACTGGATGCCATGATATTAGTTTTTTGAATGTTGCATTTTAAGCCAGCTTTTTCACTCTCCTCTTTCACTTTCATCAAGAGGCTGTTTAGTTCCTCTTCACTTTCTGCCATAAGAGTGGTGTCATCTGCATATCTGAGGTTACTGATATTTTTCCTGGCAATCTTGATTCTAGCTTGTGCTTCATCAAGCCTGGCATTTCCCATGATGTACTCTGTTGGTAGAAATGTAAATTGATACGGCTGCTATGGAAGATGGTGTGGAGAGTCCTTAAAAAACTAGGAATAAAACCACCATATGACCCAGCAATCCAACTCCTAGACATATACCCTGAGGGAACCAAAATTGAAAAATACACATGTATCCCATTGTTCATTGCAGCACCATTTATAACAGCTAGAACATGGAAGCAACCTAGATGTCCATCAACAGATGAATGGATAAAGAAGTTGTGGTACATATACACAATGGAATATTACTCATCCATAAAAAAGAACACATTTGAGTCAGTTCTGACGAGGTAAATGAACCTAGATGCCGGGGTCCAGTCCCTGTGGATCCAGGGAATTCAAAGCAGAGATGGCATCTGTGATCAGGAAACAACAGCTTATTTAAATGTTAATTAAATATATAAAGAATGGTTAAATAAGGATAGCTTAGTGAGAAAATTTAGTGGAGAAAAGAGGCTGAATAATTCAGCCAGAAGGTGAGAGAAAGAATGACATAGGGAGACCAAGATTCAGTGAACAAGTCCTGCACTTTATTTTCCAAAGTAGTTTTTATACCTTAAGTTATGCATAGAAGATAATGGGGGAAGGGGTAGAGTCATGCAGTAAGCCAGGCTTTCTTCCTGCAAACTTATCATATGCAAAAGTTTAGGTGATTTGCATCATCTTCTGGCCCGGAGGCCTGTTAACATTTTAAGAAACTTATTTTTCTCTAAAGGTGATTATTCTAAAGTCAGGCGCCACCCTCCAAAAGCATTAGATAAAGTTGCATTCCTATAGGGCAAAGGTGTGGTGGGCTATAACAAGAAAAAGAATTAACTCAAGGGTCCAAGGTTACAAACATTAAAGCTACTACTTACATCAATTATATTAATCAATACACTGCCAGGGACACAGTAGGTAAGGGATATGGAAACTTAGCGGCAAACATTGGCCCAACAAGTGAAAAACCCTTCACCAATACAATTTCTAATCAATCTTTTAACTGCTCAAAGGAATCTGTATTCAGACAGTTTAGAACATCTCATGCCTCTCATGGTTGTGAACTAAAACACTCTTGTCACACCCAGGACAGACCCCCGTAAAGTCAGAGGTGTAGGTGAGAGCACAAAGCAGTAAAGTAGGCAGCCTCTGGTTTTGGGGGTAGATGCTCGAGAATTTCCAGGGAGACTCCTGAGGCTCGATCCCGCCTTTGCGTATGCCAAGCCTCCTTCCTCATGACCTTTGCCACGGGCGGAGTTCCTCACGCTGGCTCACGCTGGCTCCCAGCACCTAGAACCTATTATAGAGAGTGAAGTGAGTCAGAAAGAGAAAGATAACTATTGTATTCTGAAGCATATATACAGAATCTAGAAAAATGGTACTGAAAAATTTATTCACAGGGCAGCAGTGGAGAAACAGACATAGAGAATAGACTTATGGACATGGGGAGAGGGGAGGAGAGGGTGAGAGGTATGGAGAGAGTAACATGGAAGCTTACATTATCATATGTAAGATATATAGCCAATGGCACTTTGCTGTATGGCTCAGGAAACTCAAACAAGGGCTCTGTATCAACCTAGAGGGGTGGGATGGGGAGGGAGATGGGAGAGAGTTTCAAAAGGGAGGGAATATATGTATATGTATGGCTGATTCATGTTGAGGTTTCATAGAAAACAGCAAAATTCTGTAAAGCAATTATCTTTCAATAAAAAAATAAATTAAAAAGTACACTGGAGGGAACAAACAGTAAAGTAACTGAAGCAGAAAATGGATAAGTGAGCTGGAAGATAAAATGGTGGAAATAACTGAAGTGGAAAACAGCAAAGGAAAAACACATATACACAATGGAGTATTACTCAGCCATTAAAAAGAATACATTTGAATCAGTTCTAATGAGGTGGAAGAAACTGGAGCCTATTATACAGAGTGAAGTAAGCCAGAAAGAAAAACACCAATACAGTATACTAACGCATATATATGGAATTTAGAAAGATGGTAACAATAAACCTGTATACGAGACAGCAAAAGAGACACTGATGTATAGAACAGTCTTTTGGACTGTGGGGGGGAGGGAGAGGGTGGGATGATTTTGGAGAATGGCATTGAAATATGTATAAAATCATATACGAAATGAAAAAAAAAAGTATTAAGAACAGTCTCAGAGACCTCTAGGAAAACATTCAGTGTAACAATATTTGAATCATAGGGGTCTCAGAAGAAGAAAAAAAAAAAAAAAGGAAAGGGCATGAGAAAATATTTGAGGAGATTATAATTGAAAACATCCCCAAAATGGGAAAGGAAATAGATACCCAAGTCCCAATAAGCCCAGAGAGTTCCATACAAGATAAACCCAAGGAGAAACACACTAAGAGGCATACTAATCAAACTAACAAAAGTTAAACACAAAGAACAACCATTAAAAGCAAAAAGGGAAGAGCAACAAATAACACAAAATGATCCCCATAAGGCTACCAGCAGATCTTTCAAGAGAAACTCTGCCTGCCAGAAGAGAATGACAGGATATACTTAAAGTGATGAAAGGGAAAAATGTACAACCAAGATTCTACCCAAGAGGATCTCATTCAGATTCAAAGGAAAAAGGAAAACCTTTACAAACAAGCAGAAGTTAAGAGAATTCAGCACTGTCAAACCACCTCTACAATAAATGCTAAAGAATTTCCTCTAGATAGGAAAAAAGGGCATACAAAGCGAACCCCAAACAACAAAATAAATGGTAATAAGCTCATATATATCAATAATTACCATATAGGTAGATGGGCTAAATGTTTCAACCAAAAGACACAGATTGGCTGAATGGATACAAAAAACAGATAAAAAAAGACCCCTATATATGCTGTCTACAAAAAAAGACCTCTATATATGCTGTCTACAAGAGATCCACCTCAGACCTAGGGATACATACAGACTCAAAGTGAGGGGCTGGAAAAAGATATTCCATGCAATCAGAAATCAAAAGAAAGTGGGACTAGCGATACTCATATCACATAAAATAAGACTTTAAAATATAGAGCATTACAAGAGACAAAGAAGGATACTACATAACAATCAAGGAATTAATCTAAGAAAAAGATACAACAATTATAAATATATATGCACCAAACATAGGCACACCTCAATACATAAGGCAAATGCTAACATCTACTAAAGGGAAATTGACAGTAATACAATAATCGTGGGGGACTTCAGTAACCTACTCACACAAATAGACAGATCATCCAGACAGAAAATTGAGAAGGAAACACAAACTTTAAATGATACATTGGACGAGTTGTACCTAACTGATATCTACAGAGCATTTCATCCAGAAGCAATAGAATTCACTTTTTTTCTCAGTGCACATGGAACATTCTCCATGATAGAGCACATCTTGGGCCACAAATCAAGCTTTGGTAAATTTTTAAAAGCTGAAAACATTTCAAACATCTTTTCTGATCACAAGGCTGTAAGATAAGATATCAGCTACAGGAAAACAAAAAAACCTATTAAAAAACACAAACATATGGAGGCTAAACAATATGTTTCTGAATAACCAACAGACCACTGAAGAAATCATAAAAGAAATTAAAATATGCCTAGAAAAAAATGACAGTGAAAACATGACAACTCAAAGCCTTCGGAATTCAGCAAAAGCAATTAAGAGGGAAGTTTATAGCAATACAAGCCTACCTCAAGAAACAAGAAAAAATCAAATAAACAACCTAACCTTACACCTAAAGCAATTAGAAAAAGAAGAATAGAAAAACCTCAAAGTTAGAAGGAAAGAAATCATAAGAATCAGACCAGAAACAAATGAAAAAGAAATAAAGGAGACAATAGCAAAGATGAATAAAATTAAAAAGCTGACTCTTTGAGAAGATAAAATTGACCAACCGTTAGCCAGACTAATCAAGAGAAAAAGGGAGAAGGCTCAAATAAATAAAATTAAAAAATAAAAAAGCAGAAATTATAACAGACAACGCAGAAATACAAAAGATAATAAGAGACTACTATGAGAAACTATATGCCAATAAAATGGACAACCTGAAAGAAATGAAAAAATGCTTAGAAAAATATAACCTTTCAAAATTCAACCAGGAAGAAATAAAAAATATGAACAGACCAATCACAAACACAGATATGAAAACTGTAACCAAAATATTCCAACAACAAAAAAATCCAGAGCCAGATGTCTTCACAGGAAAATTCTACCAAAAGTTTAGAGAAGAGCAAACACTGATCCTGCTCAAACTCTTCCAGAAAATTGCAGAGGAAGGAAAACTCAAGAACTCATTCTACAAAGCTACCATCCCTCTGATACCAAAATTAGACAAAGATGCCACCAAAAAAAAAAAAAAGCAAAGAAAATTACAAGCCAATATCACCAATATCACTGATGTACCTAGACGCAAAAGTCCTCAACAAAATTTTAGCAAACAAAATCCAACAACACATTTAAAATCATACACCATGACCAAGTGGGCTTTTATTGCAGGGATGCAGGATTCTTCAATATTAGCAAATCAATCAATGTGATACATCATATTAACAAATTGAAAGATAAAAGCCATATGATTATTTCAATAGATGCAGAGAAAGCCTTTGACAAAATTCAACACCCATTTATGACTAAAAAAAATCTCCAGAAAGTAGGCATAGAAAGAACATACCTCGAAATAATAAAGGCCATATACAATAAACCCACAGCAAATATCACTCTCAATGTTGAAACACTGAAATCATTTCCTCTGAAATCAGAAACAAGATAAGTGTGCTCACTCTCACTACTATTATTCAGCATAGTTTTGGAAGCCCCAGCCACAGCAAACAGAGAAGAAAAAGAAATAAAAAGAATACAGATTGTAAAAGAAGAAATAAAGCTCTCACTGTTTGCAAATGACATAATTCTCTACATAGAATACCCTAGAGATGCCACCAGAAAACTAGCAAAGCTAATCAATGAGTATAGTAAAGTTGCAGGATGTAAAATTGATACACAGAAATCCCTTACATTCCTATACACTAAGAATGAAAATCAAAAAGAGAAATTAAGAAAACAATCCCATTCATCATTGCAAAAATAATAAAATATGTAATAATAAAATTACCTAAAGAGAAAAAAGACCTCTATGCAGAAAACTATAAGACACCCATGAAAGGTGTCAAAGATGACACAAACAAATGAAGATATAAATGATGTTCTTGGATTGGAAGAATCATAGAGTGAAAATGACTATACTACCCAAAGCAATCTATAGATTTTTGCAATCCCTATCAAACTACCAATGGTATTTTTCACAGAACTAGAACATATAATTTCACAGTTTGTATGGAAACACAAAAGACCCTGAATGGCCAAAGCAATTTTAAAAAAGAAAAATGGAGCTGGAGGAATCAACCTTGCTGACTTCAGACTATACTATAAAGCTATGGTCATCAAGACAGTATGGTACTGGCACAAAAACAGAAATATACACCAATGGAACAAGAGAGAAAATGCAAAGATAAATCCATGCACTTATGGGCACCTTACCTTTGACAAAAGAGGCAAAAATATTGAATGGAAAAAAGACAATCTCTTCAATAAGTGATGCTGGAAAAACTGGTCAGCTATGTGTAAAAGTATGAAATTAGAAAACTTCTTAACACCATACACAAAAATAATCTCAAAATGTATTAAAGACCAAATATAGCACCAGAAACTATAAAACTCTTAGAGGAAATTATAGGCAGAACACTCTTTGACATAAATCACAGCCAGATCCTCTATGACCTACCTCCTAGAGTAATTGAAATAAAAACTAAAAATTAAAAAAAAAATGGGACTTAATCAAATTCAAAAGCTTTTGCACAACGGAAGAATCTATAAGCAAGGTGAAAAGACAAAACTGTCAATAATAGCAAAGTGAAAGAGGAGAGTGAAAAAGTAGGCTTAAAGCTCAACATTCAGAAAACTAAGCTCATAGCATCTGGTCCCATCACTTCATAGGAAATAGATGGGGAAACAGTGTAAACAGTATCAGACTTTATTTTTGGGGGGCTCCAAAATCACTGCAGATGGTGACTGCAGCCATGAAATTAAAAGACGCTTACTCCTTGGAAAGAAAGTTATGACCAACCTAGATAGCATATTAAGAAGCAGAGACATTACTTTGCCAACAAAGGTCCGTCTAGTCAAGGCTAAGGTTTTTCCAGTGATCATGTATGGATGTGAGAGTTGGACTGTGAAGAAAGGTGAGTGCCGAATAATTGATGCTTTTCAACTGTGGTGTTGGAGAAGACTCTTGAGAGTCCCTTGGACTGCAAGGAGATCCAACAAGTCCTTTCTAAAGGAGATCAGTCCTGGGTGTTCTTTGGAAGGACTGATGCTAAAGCTGAAACTCCAATACTTTGGCCACCTAATGTGAAGAGTTGAGTCATTGGAAAAGACTCTGATTCTGGGAGGGATTGGGGGCAGGAGGAGAAGGGGACGACAGAGGATGAGATGGCTGGATAGTATCACTGACTTGATGGACATGAGTCTAAGTGAACACTAGGAATTGGAGATGGACAGGGAGGCCTGGCGTGCTGCAGTTCGTGGGGTCGCAAACAGTCGGACACGACTCACTGACTGAACTGAACAAAGGATTAATCTCTAAAATATACAAGCAGCTTTTAAAGCTCAATACCAGAAGAATAAATAACCCAATCAAAAATTGGACAGAAGACCTAAACGGACATTTCTCCAAAGAGGACATCAGATCAGATCAGATCAGATCAGATCAGTCGCTCAGTCGTGTCTGACTCTTTGCCACCCCATGAATCCCAGCACGCCAGGCCTCCCTATCCATTACCAACTCCTGGAGTTCACTCAGACTCACGTCCATCGAGTCAGTGATGCCATCCTCTGTCATCCCCTTCTCCCCCTGCCCGCAATCCCTCCCAGCATCAGTCTTTTCCAATGAGTCAACTCTTCGCATGAGGTGGCCAAAGTACTGGAGTTTCAGCTTTAGCATCATTCCTTCCAAAGAAATCCCAAGGCTTATCTCCTTCAGAATGGACTGGTTGGATCTCCTTGCAGTCCAAGGGACTCTCAAGAGTCTTCTCCAACACCACAGTTCAAAAGCATCAAATCTTCAGTGCTCAGCTTTCTTCACAGTCCAACTCTCACATCCATACATGACCACAGGAAAAACCATAGCCTTGACTAGACGAACCTTTGTTGGCAAAGTAATGTCTCTGCTTTTGAATATGCTATCTAGGTTGGTCATAACTTTCCTTCCAAGGAGTAAGTGTCTTTTAATTTCATGGCTGCAGTCACCATCTGCAGTGATTTTAGAGCCCAGAAAAATAAAGTCTGACACTGTTTCCAGTGTTTCCCCATCTATTTCCCATGAAGTGGTGGGACCGGATGCCATGATCTTCGTTTTCTGAATGTTGAGCTTTAAGCCAACTTTTTCACTCTCCAATTTCACTTTCATCAAGAGCCTTTTTAGTTCCTCTTCACTTTCTGCCATAAGGGTGGTGTCATCTGCATATCTGAGGTTATTGATATTTCTCCAGGCAATCTTGATTCCAGCTTGTGTTTCTTCCATTCCAGCGTTTCTCATGATGTACTCTGCATAGAAGTTAAATAAACAGGGTGACAATATACAGCCTTGATTAACTCTTTTTCCTATTTGGAACCAGTCTGTTGTTCCATGTCCAGTTCAAACTGTTGCTTCCTGACCTGCATGCAAATTTCTCAAGAGGCAGATCAGGTGGTCTGGTATTCCCATCTCTTTCAGAATTTTCCACAGTTTATTGTGATCCACACAGTCAAAGGCTTTGGCATAGTCAATAAAGCAGAAATAGATGTTTTTCTGGAACTCTCTTGCTTTTTCCATGATCCAGCGGATGTTGGCAATTTGGTCTCTGGTTCCTCTGCCTTTTCTAAAACCAGCTTGAACATCTGGAAGTTAATCGTTCACATATTGTTGAAGCCTGGCTTGGAGAATTTTGAGCATTACTTTACTAGCGTGTGAGATGAGTGCAATTGTGCGGTAGTTTGAGCATTCTTTGGCATTGCCTTTCTTTGGGATCGGAATGAAATCTGACCTTTTCCAGTCCTGTGGCTACTGCTGAGTTTTCCAAATTTGCTGGCATATTGAGTGCAGCAGTTTCACAGCATAATCTTTCAGGATTTGGAATAGCTCAACTGGAATTCCATCTCCTCCACTAGCTTTGTTCGTAGTGATGCTTTCTAAGGCCCACTTGACTTCACATTCCAGTATTTCTGGCTCTAGGTCAGTGATCACACCATCGTGATTATCTGGGTCATGAAGATCTTTTTTTACAGTTCTTCTGTGTATTCTTGCCATCTCTTCTTAATATCTTCTGCTTCTGTCAGGTCCATATCATTTCTGTCCTTTATAGAGCTCATCTTTGCATGAAATGTTCCTTTGGTATCTCTGATTTTCTTGAAGAGATCCCTAGTCTTTCCCGTTCTGTTATTTTCCTCTATTTCTTTGCATTGATCACTGAAGAAGGCTTTCTTATCTCTTCTTGCTATTCTTTGGAACTCTGCATTCATATTTTTATCTTTCCTTTTCTCCTTTGCTTTTTGCTTCTTTTCTTTTCACAGCTATTTGTAAGGCCTCCCCAAACAGCCATTTTGCTTTTTTGCATTTCTTTTCTATGGGAATGGTCTTGATCCCTGTCTCCTGTACAATGTCACAAACCTCATTCCATAGTTCATCAGGCACCCTATCTATCAGATCTAGGCCCTTAAATCTATTTCTCACTTCCACTGTATAATCATAAGGGGTTTGATTTAGGTCATACCTGAATGGTCTAGTGGTTTTCCCTACTTTCTGTAATTTGAGTCTGAATTTGGCAATAAGGAGTTCATGATCTGAGCCACAGTCAGCTCCTGGTCTTGTTTTTGCTGACTGTATAGAGCTTCCCCATCTTTGGCTGCAAAGAATATAATCAATCTGATTTCGGTGTTGACCATCTGGTGATGTCCATGTGTAGAGTCTTCTCTTGTGTTGTTGGAAGAAGGTGTTTGTTATGACCAGTGCATTTTCTTGACAAAACTCTATCAGTCTTTGCCCTGCTTCATTCCGTATTCCAAGGCCAAATTTGCCTGTTACTCCAGGTGTTTCTTGACTTCCTACTTTTGCATTCCAGTCCCCTATAATGAAAAGGACATCTTTTTTGGGTGTTAGTTCTAAAAGGTCTTGTAGGTCTTCATAGAACCGTTCAACTTCAGCTTCTTCAGCGTTACTGGTTGGGGCATAGACTTGGATTACTGTGATATTGAATGGTTTGCCTTGGAAGTGAACAGAGGTCATTCTGTTGTTTTTGAGATTGCATCCAAGTACTGCATCTCAGATTCTTTAGTTGACCATGATGGCCACTCCATTTCTTCTGAGGGATTCCATACAGATGGCTAATAAATACATGAAAAGATGCTCAGCATCACTCGTTATTAGAAAAATGAAAATGATAACTACATTGAGATATCATCTTACACTGATCTGAATGGCCATCATTAGTCTACAAACAATAAATGCAGGAAAGGGTGTGATGCAAAGGTGTGGTGTACTGTTAGTGGGAATACAAAGTGATGGAGCCACTCTGGAGAACAGTATGGAGATCTCTTAAAATCTAGGACTAAAACTACCATATGACTTAGCAATGCCAGTACTGGATATATAGCTTGAGCAAACCATAACTGCAAAAAACACATGTACCCCAATGTTCATTTCAGCACTATTTACAATAGCCAGGATGTGGGAGCAATCTAGATGTCCACTGACAGGTGAATGGATGAAGTTGTGGTATACAATGGAATATTATTCAGCTGTAAAAAGGAATGCATTTGAGTCAGTTCTAATGAGGTGGATGAACCTAGAGCCTATTATACAGAGTGAAGTTAGTCAGAAGGAGAAAGACAAATGTGGTATATTAATGCATATATATGAAATTTAGAAATATAGTACTGATGATCCTACTTGCAGGGCAACAAAGGAGATTGGACATAAAGAAAAGACTTCTGGACACAGTGGGAGAAGAAAGAGTGGGACAAATTTAGAGAATAACATTTGGAACATATACATTACCATATGTAAAATAGATAGCCAGTGAGAATTTGCTGTATGATGCAGGGAATGTAAAGCTAGTGCTTTGTGAAAACCCAGAGGGACTGCATGTGGAGGGAGGGAGGTTCAAAAGGGATGGGACATATGTATGCCTATGGCTGATTCATGTTGATGTATGGTATAAACCATCACAATATTGTATAGGAATTATTCTCTAATTAAAATAAATATTAAAATAATAAAAAGGTAATTATATCAGGTGATGAAAGTGTTAACTAACTGGACTGTGGTAATCATTTCACAAAATATGCTTGTATTACATCATCCCATTGTATGCCTTAAATAATGTTATGTGTCAAATATGTCTCAATAAAGCTGGGAAAAATAACGAACAGTAAAGTGTGTGGCTTATAACAATAGAAATTTACTTCTCACAGTTCTGCAGGTTGAAAAGTCTTAGATCAAGGCACTGACACATTCAGTGTCTGGTGAGAGCCCACTTCCTGATTCATAGATGGTTGTCTTTTCACTGTAACCTCATTTGATAGAAAGGTGAGAGAACTCTTTCAAAAGAGAGGCAGGCCTGTTTTATACGGGCACTAATCACAGTGTCAGACTTTATTTTGGGGGGCTCCAAAATCACTGCAGATGGTGACTGCAGCCATGAAATTAAAAGACGCTTACTCCTTGGAAGGAAAGTTATGACCAACCTAGGTAGCATATTCAAAAGCAGAGACATTACTTTGCCAAAAAAAGTCCATCTAGTCAAAGCTATGGTTTTTCCTGTGGTCATGTATGGATGTGAGAGTTGGACTGTGAAGAAAGCTGAGCACCGAAGAATTGATGCTTTTGAACTGTGGTGTTGAAGAAGACTCTTGAGAATCCCTTGGACTGCAAGGAGATCCAACCAGTCCATTCTGAAGGAGATCAGCCTTGGGATTTCTTTGGAAGGAATGATGCTAAAGCTGAAACTCCAGTACTTTGGCCACCTGATGCAAAGAGTTGACTCATTGGAAAAGACTCTGATGCTGGGAGGGATTGGGGGCAGGAGAAGGGGACGACAGAGGATGAGATGGCTGGATGGCATCACTGACTCGATTGACGTGAGTCTGAGTGAACTCCGGGAGTTGGTGATGGACAGGGAGGCCTGGCGTGCTGGGATTCATGGGGTCGCAAAGAGTCGGACACGACTAAGCGACTGAAATGAACTGAACTGAACTGAACTGAACTGAATCACACTTATGAGGGTTCCACTTTGTGACCTAATCACTTGCCAGAGAACCCACTCCCAAATACCACCACATTGGTGGTTAATAGGTCAACATTTGTATTGTGGAGGGAGGCACAGTCTGTCCGTTGCAAATTTGAAGTTATATTTCTTTGTAGTTTTGATTTGCATTTCTTCATGCCCCTATCAGCCATTTGTGTATCTTTGGAGATAAATCCCTTCAAGCCTTTTGAAATTCAGTTGTTTCCTTGTTGTTGTTGAGGCGTAAGAGTTATTTTTTTTTTAATGTTCTGGATATTAATCCCTTATCAGATGTATGATTTGCAAACATTTTCTTCCATTTTATGGTTTAATTTTGGTGAAGTCAAATTGTTTTCTTTCTGCCCATGCTTTTGTTGTCATAGTCAAGAAACTCACTGCCAAATCCAATGGTGTGAGTATTTTCCCCTATTGGTCTAAGAATTTTACAGTTTTAGCTTTGAAATTTATTTCCCTTCCCTTTGTAAAATGAATAAAGGAAAGGAAACATATTATTAAGCATTTAACCCATATTTTATTTATTTATTTTTTATTCTTTTTTTTAAATTTTATTTTATTTTTAAACTTTACATAATTGTATTAGTTTTGCCAAATATTTTAAAACATAATCTTTAGGAATTGCTCAATTGCATTGCATGTATTTCTCTATTGGTTTTCTTATTTATTTATATATTTATTAAAATATCTATGTATTCATGTAATATTTTGTGTGTTCCCATGACTAATTTGAAGTTACTATATTGCTACTCCTTTTATTTCCTAGCACTTACCAAATACTATTATAACTATCCTATATGTGCTTATATTCCTTGTTTCTGAGGAATTATCTTTGTAAAGTATTGCTTATGCAGGTATATTCTGCTTCCCCCTCTCATCATTTCTGAGAATGTTTAAAATGTAAGCAAGGCTTTGGCAGAAGCACCCTTTTGCTAGTATATTTACCAAAAGTTTATCAGAAATATGTGGAATTATTTTAAAATACATGTAATAAACATTGTCAGTAAACAGCACATCAAGGCTGAAATTTTGTATACTGAATTTTTTTAAGGTTACTCATCTCTCTTGATGGAGGAGTAAATGGCAACCCACTCCAGTATTCTTGCCTGAGAAACTTCATGGACAGAGGAGTCTGGCAGGCTGCAGTTCATAAGGTTGCAATGAGTCAGACACGACTGAGCAACTAAGCATACATGCGTGTATGTGTCTCTTAAAACAGCTAAGATGAAATGTCATTTCTGCTTTTGCCTCTGAGAACATTTTAGTATTTTTAAAAAGTAACACAAAGTTAAGTAACCAAATAGTAGGGAAGACTATATTGAAAATTAAGAACTGCCAGATAGGCCCCTCTCACTTCTACTCTTGCTCCCAGATGCCAACACTTTTAATCATTTTTGTTTTTAGTTCCTTAGAATTTACCTCCATGCTTGAATTATATGCTTTTGCCTCTACACTGTGTTTTGTTTTGACTTTCTCTTTTCCTAGATGAGGCTATAAAGCTCACTTGTACTATCCCAACATCTAACTTCCATCTAACTTCCCAATGCCATTATATTAATGTTGTTAATTAGAATTGAGATAAAAAGCCTTTGTTCCAATGAAGACTTTAAAGGAGTTATGGAGTCTTGGATGTGTGAGAAAAGGAAAGTGGGAATAACCTTCTTCTGGTCTGACAAAAACTCTTATAAATATTCATGCCTTTTAGGAATATTGATGTCATAATAAAAAAACTTTTACTATGGCAAAAAATCAAGAAAGCCATCAACCACTTCCAAGAAAAGTTTATTGTTAGCAGCCTCCTGTTTGTTTTGAGCCTAGTCAGGTTCTGCTAATATTCCTTTAGCTAAATTTCAAAAATTTCCTTGGTGGATTTGTATTTTGCAGGATATAATAGTCACATCTCTGTATTCCATATAATAGTCCCCTCCCATTTTAAGAGTCTCATGCTGCCAAAGAATAGGATATAAGTGAAATTGACTGTACTAGGTATTGTTGATACTGACCAGGGTTCTTAGCCTTCCACAAATAATAGAAATTGATTAGAAGCCAGATAAGAAATTCAGGCAAGGCTTTATTTAGGCTTCTTCAGAAGGGAGAAAAAACAAGTAACATGTTTCCTTGTTTGCTCCCTGAGAGGAGGGTAGGTAGTTCCTTAGATGGGGTGAGGGTAGAAGTGTGTCCAGGGGTCAGGCTGGAGATGTGGTTTAGATGGTTTCCCCACACCTTTGTGGAGTTGAGTGCAGGGGCACGTGAGTTGTACCCTGCTTTTGCTCCCCAAAACCCTGTTTTTGCTCCTAACTCTTCAGAGTGACAGTTGGGTTTTTTGTCTTTGTATATTTTGGTGCAGAATTTTCCTGAAGTGCATGTACACAGTTATTTTTAACTACACATAGTGTTTCTTTGTATCTTGTAGCTCAAGAAGAGGTGTGTCCAGGTGCTAGCTTTGCAGCACTGCAGCAAAGGGTCCCAGGTTCCAGGCCTGCCTCATCCCCCCTGAGAGACTCTACACCCTTATTCTTTTTTTTTTTTTTTAATAACTGTTTCATTAAAAAAAATAATCTATTTGCTTTAATTGAAGGCTAATTATTTTACAATATTGTAGTGGTTTTTGCCATATATTGACATGAATCAGCCATGGGTATACATGTGCTCCCCATCCTGAAACCCCTTCTCACTTCCCTCCCCATCCCATCCCTCAGGGTCATCCTAGTGCACCAGCCTTGAGCACCCTGTCTCATGGATCAAACCTGGACTGGCGATCTATGTCACATATGATAATATACATGTTTCAATGCTATTCTCTCAAATCATCCCACCCACGCCTTCTCCCAGAGTCCAAAAGTCTGTTCTTTACACCTGTGTCTCTTTTGCTGTCTTGCATATAGGGTCACCATTACCATCTTTCTAAATTCCATATAATATGTTAATATACTGTATTGGTGTTTCTCTTTCAGACTTAATTGTGTTTTCCTTGGTGTGTATGCCTATCAGTGAGATTGCTGGGTTGTATGGCAGTTATATTTCCAGTTTTTTAAGGAATGTCCACACTGTTCTCCATAGTGGCTGTACTAGTTTGCATTCCCACCAACAGTGTAAGAGGGTTCCATTTTCTCCACACCCTCTCCAGCATTTATTGTTTGTAGACATTTTGATAGCAGTCATTCTGAATAGCAAGAGATGGTACTTCATTTTGGTTTTGATTTGCATTTCTCTGATAATGATATTGAACATCTTTTCATGCATTTGTTAGCCATCTGTATGTCTTCTTTGGATAAATGTCTGTTTAGTTCCTTGGCCCATTTTTTGATTGGGTCGTTTATTTTTATGGAATTTAGTTGCAGGAACTGCTTGTATATTTTTGAGATTAATTGTCAGTTGCTTCGTTTGCTATTATTTTCTCCCACTCTGAAGGCTGTCTTTTCACCTTGCTTATAGTTTCATTCGTTGTGAAAAAGCTTTTAATTTTAATTAGGTTCCATTTCTTTATTTTTGCTTTTATTTCCATTAGTCTGGGAGGTGAGTCATAGAGGATCCTGCTGTGATTTATTTCAGAGAGTGTTTTGCCTATGTTTTCCTCTAGTTTTATAGTTTCTGGCCTTACATTTAGATCTTTAATCCATTTTCAGTTTATTTCTGTGTATGGTGGTAGAAAGTGTTCTAGTTTCATTCTTTTACAAGTGGTTGACCAGTTTTCCCAGCACCACTTGTTAAAGAGATTGTCTTTTCTTCACTGTATATTTTTGTCTCCTTTGTCAAACATAAGATGTCCATAGGTGCGTGTATTTATCTCTGGGCTTTGTAGTGTGTTCCATTGATCTATATTTCTGTCTTTGTGCCAGTAACAAACTGTCTTGATGACTGTGCTTTGTTGTAGAGCCTGAAGTCAGGCAGGTTGATTCCTCCAGTTCCATTCTTCATTCTCAAGATTGCCTTGGCTATTCAAGGTTTTTTGTATTTCCATACAAATTGTGAAATTATTTGTTCTAGTTCTCTGAAAAATACCATTGGTAGCTTGATAGGGATTGCACTGAATCTATAGATTGCTTTGGATAATATACACATTTTCACTATATTGCTTCTTCCAATCCATGAACATTGGATATTTCTCCATCTATTTGCATCATCTTTGATGTCTTTCATCAGTGTTTTATAGTTTTCTATATATAGGTCTTTTGTTTCTTTAGGTAGATTTATTCCTAAGTATTTTATTTTTATTGCAATGGTGAATGGGATTGTTTCCTTATTTTTTCTTTCTGTTTTCTCATTGTTAGTGTATAGGAATGCAAGGGATTTCTGTGTGTTTATTTTATATCCTCCAACTTTACTATATTCATTGATTAGCTCTAGTAATTTTCTGGTGGAGTCTTTAGGGTTTTCAATGTAGAGAATCATGTCATCTGTAAATAGTGAGAGTTTTACTTCTTCTTTTCCAATATGGATTCCTTTTATTTCTTTTTCTTCTCTAATTGCTGTGGCTAACACTTCCAAAACTATGTTGAATAGTAGTGGTGAGATTGGGCACCCTTGTCTTGTTCCTGACTTTAGGGGAAATGCTTTCAATTTTTCACCATTGAGGATAGTGTTTGCTGTGGGTTTATCATATATGGATTTTATTATGTTGAGATATGTTCCTTCTATTCCTGTTTTCTTGAGGGTTTTTTATCATAAATCGATGTTGAATTTTGTCAAAGGCTTTCTCTGCATCTATTGAGATAATCATATGGTTTTTATCTTTCAATTTGTTAATGTGGCGTATCACATCGATTGATTTGGAAATATTGAATCTTTGCATTGCTAGGATAAAGCCCACTTGGTTATGATGTATGATCTTCTTAATATGTTGTTGGATTCTGTTTGCTGGAATTTTAAGGATTTTTGCATTTATGTTCATCAGTGATATTGGCCTGTAATTTTCTTTTTTTGTGGCATGTTTGTCTGGTTTTGGTATTAGGGTGATGGTGGCCACATAGAATGAGTTTGGAATTTTCTGGAATTCCTCTGCAATTTTCTGGAAGAGTTTGAGTAGGATAGGTGTTAGCTCTTCTCTAAATTTTTGGTAGAATTCAGCTGTGAAGCCGTCTGTACCTGGGCTTGTGTTTGTTGGAAGATTTCTGATTACAGTTTCGATTTCCATGCTTGTGATGGATCTGTTAAGATTTTCTATGTCCTCGTGGTTCAGTTTTGGAAAATTATACTTTTCTATGAATTTGCCCATTTTTTCCAAGTTGTCCATTTTATTGGCATATAATTGCTGATAGTAGTCTCTTATGATCCTTTGTATTTCTGTGTTGTCTGTTGTGATCTCTCCATTTTCATTTCTAATTTTATTGATTTGATTCTTCTTCCTTTTTTATTTTTTTATGAGTCTGGCTAATGGTTTGTTTTTTATTTATCTTCTCAAAGAACAAGCTTTTAGGTTTGTTGATTTTTGATATGGTCTCCTTTGTTTCTTTTTCATTTATTTCTGCCCTAGTTTTTATAATTTCTTTCCTTTTACTAACTCTGGGGTTCTTCATTTCTCCTTTTTCTAGTTGCTTTAGGTGTAGTTAGCTTATTTATTTGATTTTTCCCTTGTTTCTTGAGGTAAGCTTGTATGGCTATGAACCCTTAGTGCTAACCCTTAGCACTGCTCTTACTGAATCCCATAGGTTTTGGGTTGTTGTGATTTCATTTTCATTCATTTCTATGAATATTTTGATTTGTTTTTTTATTTCTTCTGTGATTTGTTGGTTATTCAGAAGCATGTTATTTAACCTTCATATGTTTGTATTTTTCATAGTTTTTTCCCCTGTAGTTGACATTTAATCTTACCACATTTTGGTCAGAAAAGAGGCTTGAAATGACTTCAGGTTTTTTTTTTTTTTTTTAATTTACCAAGGCTAGATTTATGGCCCAGCATGTGATCTATCCTGCACAATGTTCTGTGTGCACTTGAGCTGCTGGTGCTGCTAAGTCGCTTCAGTCGTGTCCAACTCTGTGTGACCCCATAGACAGCAGCCCACATGAGAAAAAGGTGAAATTCATTGTTTTGGGGTGAAATGTCCTATCGATATCAATTAGGTCTAACTGGTCCATTGTATCATTTAAAGTTTGTATTTCCTTGCTAAATTTCTGTCTAGTTAATCTATCCATAGGTGTGAGTGGGGCATTAATGTGTCCCACTATTATTGTGTTACTGTTAATTTCCCCTTTCATACTTGTTAGCATTTGCCTTACATATTGTGGTTCTCCTATGTTGGGTGCATATATAATTTATAATTGTTTATAATTGTTATATATTCTTCTTGAATTGATCCTTTGATCATTATGTAGTGTCTTTCTTTGTCTCTTTTCATGGCCTTTATTTCAAAGTCTATTTTATCTGATATGAGTATTGCTACTCCTGCTTTCTTTTGGTCTCCATTTGCATGAAATATCTTTTTCCAGCCCTTCACTTTCAGTCTGTACATACACCCTTATTCTTAAGGGATAAGGGGGCTGATGGTCTCTTCTTCTGAAATTTCTTCCTGTTGTACAGGGGCTGCAGACCCTAGCCCATCCTAGAGGTGTAGAAGTCCTTCACTGACTGTTTTAAGGGCCTATAGGGACCTGGGCCACTCTCTGCTGGAATGGGTTGAATTCCTTGGACCATCATGAACCTCACTTCAAACTGTTGGAGCCTAGAAAACACAAACTTAACCAAATGTTAAACAAACAAGGGCTAAAAAATGAGAACAACAGTAGCTGTTAAAGGACCTAGAAAGGAAGGAACCAGGTTAAGCTTGGGAGGGTTTCCTTAACTGTTGGAGAGGATGGCACCTCTGCCAACAAGCCATTCTGCTTGGATATATATTTTTGTTAATCTTTGGGTTAAAGTCTAACATGTTTCTCTATTTTAAGAATGGTAGATACAGATCTGTTGGTCCTAGGTCTCCTTTAGGATAAAAAATCTTAGTCACAGGTTTACAACTGTAGGGAAGACAACAGAGCACTATACAAAATATGGCATAAATCAGTATGACTGAAAAGAAGTGAGTTATAAGGAAATTAAAACCTCTAGCCAGAAAGTTTTTTATATTTTCTGGGACCCAAGAGAACTGACTAGTAAACCAGTTTTCAGTTTTCCTGACCATATTAGATAGTGAGGATTGGTGGTTAATTATCTATTGAAGCCAAGCAGCTTGTTGTTGAATTTTCTCAATATTTGTTTCTACATGGTATGGACATCAGGGCTATTTCCTTTGCCTCCTGATCTGCCTTGTTGTTTCCTTGGGTAATTTGAGAATTCCCCTTTTGGTGCACACAATAGTGGATGACTGCCACTTCTATGAGAAATAAAATCTCAGCCCCATGTTTTACAGGGGAATTTGTTTTACATTCAAAAATACTCTTTCTTTCCAGATAGATATAAGGGCATGTTAAACAATGAAGGCGTATTTTGAGTCTCTCTATATATTTATAACCTTTCCTTTCCCAAGGTTAAGGCTCGAGTTAGGTCTATTAGCTCAGCCCTTAGGGCTGAAGTGTTGAGTGGCAACTGTTTTGCTTATATCACACTGTAGACATTCACAATAGTTTTCAAAATCCTGCCACATCTAAGAAAGTATGAAGATTTTCCCTCCCCTTTGGAGTGCTTAGGCCTAATATAGCTTGTTTTATATTTGGAGATAGCTGTCTACTTCCAGAATTTATAATACATCCCAGATATTTAAGGGGTTTCCCAGGTGGCACTAGTGATAAAGAACCTGCCTGCCAATGCAGGAGACATAAGAGACATGGGTTTGATTTCTGTGTCAAAGATTTCCTGGAAAAAGGCATGGCAATCCACACCAGTGTTCTTGCCTTGAGAATCCTATGGGCAGAGGAACCTGGTGGGCTATAGTCCATGTGGTTGCATAGAGTCAGACATGACTGAAGCAACTTAGCATGCACACACAG
The DNA here is from genome assembly GCF_055505025.1 of Bos grunniens. Lineage (NCBI taxonomy): Eukaryota > Metazoa > Chordata > Mammalia > Artiodactyla > Bovidae > Bos > Bos grunniens. Next base: position 76,754,249 of record NC_141194.1, on the reverse strand, counting down.
ATATTTAACTTATTCTTTTCGTATTCGTGTCCCCTCCCCACCCCTTCCCCCGGGAGATCCTGTAGCCTCAGGCCCCAAGGAATTAAGAACTTCAATGACATTCTGATCTGAGGCCTCCATGGTAGGACTACATATTACTATGTCATCAACATAACATACTGTAGAATAGCACCTTCTATTAGGTGTATTTCCCTTAGTTATTTTCCTAGGGTCTGGGTGAGCAAGTGTGGGCTGTCCTGAAACCCCCAAAGTAATACTGTCCAAGCATATTGTTGCATTTGGCCCGACTGGGGGTTAGTCCACTTGAAGGCAAACAGATACTGAGATGGGGGATGAACTGGGATGCAAAAGAAGGCATCCTTGAGATCAAGAACAGTAAACTATTTGACATCTCCAGGAACTTGAATTAATATAAGGATTGGCCATAAGAGGATGTATAGGGACCGCTGAATCATTTAGTGCTCCAAGGTCTTGTATCATCCTATATTTCTTATTTAGTTCAACAATTGGCAGAATAGGGGTATTGGAGACTGACGACACTAAAAGCCTATGTTTATTTTTTTAATTTTTTAAAAATTTATTTATTTTAATTGGAGGCTAATTACTTTACAATATTGTATTGGTTTTGCCATACATCAACATGAATCCACCACGGGTGTACATGTGTTCCCAATCCTGAACCCCCCTCCCACCTCCCTCCCCATACCATCCCTCTGGGTCATCCCGGTGCACCAGCCCCGAGCATCCTGTATCCTGCATCAAACCTGGACTGGTGATTCATTTCTTATATGATATTATACATGTTTCAATGTCATTCTCCCAAATCATCCCACCCTCTCCCTCTCCCACAGAGTCCAAAAGACTGTTCAACACATCTGTGTCTCTTTTGCTGTCTCACATACAGGGTTATTGTTGCCATCTTTCTAAATTCCATATATATGCATTAGTATACTATATTGGTGTTTTTCTTTCTGGCTTACTTCACTCTGTATAATCGGCTCCAGTTTGATCCATCTCATTAGAACTGATTCAAATGTATTCTTTCTAATGGCTGAGTAATACTCCATTGTGTATATGTACCACAGCTTTCTTAACCATTTATCTGCTGATGGACAGTTAGGTTGCTTCCATATCCTGGCTGTTATAAACAGTGCTGAGATGAACATTGGGGTACCCGTGTCTCTTTCACTTCTGGTTTCCTTGGTGTGTATGCCCAGCAGTGGGATTGCTGGGTCATAAGGCAGTTCTATTTCCAGTTTTTTAAGGAATCTCCACACTGTTCTCCATAGTGGCTGTACTAGTTTGCATTCCCACCAACAGTGTAAGAGGGTTCCCGTTTCTCCACACACTCTCCAGCATTTATTGCTTGTAGACTTTTGGATTGCAGCCATTCTGACTGGCATGAAATGGTACCTCATTGTGGTTTTGATTTGCATTTCTCTGATAATGAGTGATGTTGAGCATCTTTTCATGTGTTTGTTAGCCATCTGTATGTCTTCTATGGAGAAATGTCTGTTTAGTTCTTTGGCCCATTTTTTGATTGGGTCGTCTATTTTTCTGGAACTGAGCTGCAGGAGTTGCTTGTATATTTTTGAGATCAGTTGTTTGTCAGTTGCTTCATTTGCTATTATTTTCTCTCATTCTGAAGGCTGTCTTTTCACCTTCCTTATAGTTTCTTTTGTTGTGCAGAAGCTTTTAATTTTAATTAGGTCCCATTTGTTTATTTTTGCTTTTATTTCCAATATTCTGGGAGGTGGGTCATAGAGGATCCTGCTGTGATTTATGTCAGAGTGTTTTGCCTATGTTCTCCTCTAAGAGTTTTATAGTTTCTGGTCTTACTTTTAGATCTTTAATCCATTTTGAGTTTATTTTTGTGTATGGTGTTAGAAAGTGTTCTAATTTCATTCTTTTACAAGTGGTTGACCAGTTTTCCCAGCACCATATGTTAAAGAGATTCTCTTTTCTCCAATGTATATTCTTGCCTCCTTTGTCAAAGATAAGGTATCCATAGGTGTGTGGGTTTATCTCTGGGCTTTCTATTTTGTTCCATTGGTCTATATTTCTGTCTTTGTGCCAGTACCATACTGTCTTGATGACTGTGGCTTTGTAGTAGGGCCTGAAGTCAGGCAGGTTGATTCTTCTGGGTCCATTCTTCTTTCTCAAGATTGCTTTGGCAACTCGAGGTTTTTTTATATTTCCATACAAATTGTGAAATTTTTTGTTCTAGCTCTGTGAAAAATACCGTTGGTAGCTTGACAAGGATTGCATTGAATCTATAGATTGCTTTGGGTAGTATACTCATTTTCACTATATTGATTCTTCCAATCCATGAATATGGTGTATATCTCCATCTATTAGTGTCCTGTTTGATTTTTTTCACCAGCGTTTTATAGTTTTATATATATAGGTCTTTAGTTTCTTTAGGTAGATATACTCCTAAGTATTTTATTCTTTTCATTGTGATGGTGAGTGGAATTGTTTCCTTAATTTCTCATTCTATTTTCTCATTATTAGCATATAGGAATGCAAGGGATTTCTCTGTGTTGATTTTATATCCTGCAACTTTACTATATTCATTGATTAGCTCTAGTGTTTTTCTGGTAGAGTCTTTAGGGTTTTCTATGTAGAGGATCATGTCATCTGCAAACAGTGAGAGTTTTACTTCTTCTTTTCTAAATTGGATTCCTTTTATTTCTTTTTCTACTCTGATTGCTATGGCCAAAACTTCCAGAACTATGTTGAATAGTAGTGGTGAAAGTGGGCACCCTTGTCTTGTTCCTGACTTTAGGGGAAATGCTTTCAATTTTTCACCATTGAGGATAATGTTTGCTGTGGGTTTGTCATACATAGCTTTTATTATGTTGAGGTATGTTCCTTCTATTCCTGCTTTCTGGATAGATTTTTTTTTTTTTATCATAAATGGATGTTGACTTTTGTCAAAGGCTTTCTCTGCTTCTATTGAGATAATCATATGGCTTTTATTTTTCAATTTGTTAATGTGGTGTATTACATTGATTTATTTGCAGATATTGAAGAATCCTTGCATCCCTGGGATAGAGCCCACTTGGTCATGGTGTATGATATTTTTAATGTGATGTTAGATTCTGATTGCTAGAATTTTGTTAAGGATGTTTGCGTATGTGTTCATCAGTGATATTGGCCTGTAGTTTTCTTTATTTGTGGCATCTTTGTCAGGTTTTGGTATTAGGGTGATGGTGGCCTCATAGAATGAGTTTGGAAGTTTACCTTCCTTTGCAATTTTCTGGAAGAGTTTGAGTAGGATAGGTGTTAGCTCTTCTCTAAATTTTTGGTAGAACTCAGCTGTGAAGCCGTCTGGACCTGGGCTTTTGTTTGCTGGAAGATTTCTGATTACAGTTTCAATTTCCGTGCTTGTGATGTGTCTGTTAAGATTTTCTATTTCTTCCTGGTTCAGTTTTGGAAAGTTGTACTTTTCTAAGAATTTGTCCATTTCTTCCAAGTTGTCCATTTTATTGACATATAATTGCTGATAGTTCTCTCTTATCATCCTTTGTATTTCTGTGTTGTCTGTTGTGATTTCTCCATTTTCATTTCTAATTTTATTGATTTGATTTTTCTCCCTTTGTTTCTTGATGAGTCTGGCTAATGGTTTGTCAATTTTATTTATCCTTTCAAAGAACCAGCTTTTGGCTTTGTTGATTTTTGCAATGATCTTTTTTGTTTCTTTTGCATTTGTGCCCTAATTCTTAAAATTATTTCCTTCTACTAATCCTGGGATTCTTCATTTCTTCCTTTTCTTGTTGCTTTAGGTATAGAGTTAGGTTATTTATTTGACTTTTTTCTTGTTTCTTGAGGTATGCCTGTATTGCTATGAACTTTCCCCTTAGCACAGCTTTTACAGTGTCTCACAGGTTTTGCGTTGTTGTGTTTTCATTTTCATTCATTTCTATGCATATTTTGATTTCTTTTTTGATTTCTTCTGTGATTTGTTGGTTATTCAGCAGTGTGTTTTTCAGCCTCCATACATTGTAATGTTTAATAGTTTTTCTCCTTTAATTGAGATCTAATCTTACTGTATTATGGTCAGAAAAGATGCTTGGAATGATTTCAATTTTTTTGAATTACCAAGGCTATATGTATGGCCCAGGATATGATCTTTCCTGGAGAAGGTTCCGTGTGCACTCGAGAAAAAGGTGAAATTCATTGTTTTGGGGTGAAATGTCCTATAGATATCAGTTAGGTCTAATGGGTCTATTGTATCATTTTAAGTTTGTGTTTCTTTGTTAATTTTCTGTTTAGTTGATCTATCCATAGGTGTGGAGTGGGATATTAAAGTCTCCCACTGTTATTATGTTATTGTTAATTTCCCCTTTCATACTTGTTAGCATTTGTCTTACATATTGTGGTGCTCCTATGTTGGGTGCATATATATTTATAATTGTTATATCTTCTTCTTGGATTGATCCTTTGATCATTATGTAGTGTCCTTCTTTGTCTGTTTTCACAGCCTTTGTTTTAAAGTCGATTTTATCTGATATGAGTATTGCTACTCCTGCTTTCTTTTGGTCTCTATTTGCATGGAATATCTTTTTCCAGCCCTTCACTTTCAGTCTATATGTGTCCCTTGTTTTGAAGTGAATCTCTTGTAGACAACATATGTAGGGGTCTTGTTTTTGTATCCATTCAGCCAGTCTTTGTCTTTTGGTTGGGGCATTCAACCCTTCTATGTTTAAGGTAATTATTGATAAGTATGATCCTGTTGCCATTTATTTTATTGTTTTGGGTTCAAGTTTATACACCCTTTCTGTGTTTCCTGTCTAGAGAATATCCTTTAACATTTTTTGGAGAGCTGGTTTGGTGATGCTGAATTCTCACAGCTTTTGCTTGTCTGTAAGGCTTTTGATTTCTCCTTCATATTTGAATGAGATCTTTGCTGGCTACAGTAATCTGGGCTGTAGGTTATTTTCTTTCATCACTTTAAGTATGTCTTGCCATTTCCTCCTGGCTTGAAGAGTTTCTACTGAAAGATCAGCTGTTATCCTTATGGGAATCCCCTTGTGTGTTATTTGTTGTTTTTCCCTTGCTTTTAACATTTGTTCTTTGTGTTTGACCTTTGTTAATTTCATTAATATGTGTCTTGGCATGTTTCGCCTTGGGTTTATCCTGTTTGGGACTCTCTGGGTTTCTTGGACTTGGGTGATTATTTCCTTCCCCATTTTAGGGACGTTTTCAACTATTATCTCCTCAAGTATTTTCTCATGGTCTTTCTTTTTGTCTTCTTCTTCTGGGACTCTGATGATTCGAATATTGGAGCATTTAATATTGTCCTGGAGGTCTCTGAGATTGTCCTCATTTCTTTTTATTCATTTATCTTTTTTCCTCTCTGATTCATTTGTTTCTACCATTCTATCTTCTAATTCACTAATTGTATCTTCTCCCTCCGTTATTCTACAATTTGTTGCCTCCAGAGTGTTTTTGTTCTCATATATTGCATTATTCATTATATATTGACTCTTTTTTATTTCTTCTAGGTCCTTGTTAAACCTTTCTTGCATCTTCTCAATCCTTGTCTCCAGGCTATTTTTTTATGATTCCATTTTTATTTCAAGATATTGTATCATTTTCATTATCATTATTTGGAATTCTTTATCAGGTAGATTCCCTATCTCTTCCTCTTTTGTTTGGTTTGATGGGCATTTATCCTGTTCCTTTACCTGCTGGGTATTCCTCTGTCTCTTCATCTTGCTTATATTGCTGCATTTGGGGTGGCCTTTCTGTATTCTGGCAGTTTGTGGAGTTCTCTTTATTATGGAGTTTCCTCGCTGTGGGTGGGGTTGTATCGGTGGCTTGTCAAGGTTTCTTGGTTAGGGAAGCTTGTGTCAGTGTTCTGATGGGTGGAGCTGGATTTCTTCTCTCTGGAGTGCAATGAAGTGTCCAGTAATGAGTTATGAGACGTCAGTGGTTTTGGTGTAACTTTGGGTAGCCTGTATATTGAAGCTCAGGGCTGTGTTCCTGTGTTGCTGGAGAATTTGTGTGGTGTATCTTGCTCTGGAACTTGTTGGCCCTTGGGTGGTGCTTGGTTTCAGTGTAGGTATGGAGGCTTTTGATGAGCTTCTATTGATTAATGTTCCCTAGAGTCAGGAGTCCTCTGATGTTCTCAGGATTTGGACGTAAGCCTCCTGTTTCTGGTTTTCAGTCTTATTTTTACAGTAGTCTCAAGACTTCTCCTTCTATACAGAACTATTGATAAAACATTTAGGTTAAAGATGAAAAGTTTCTTCACAGTGAGGGACACCCAGAGAGGTTCACAGAGTTACATGGAGAAGAGAAGAGGAAGGAGGGAGTTAGAGGTGACCCGAATGAGATGAGGTGGAATCAAAAGAGGAGAGAGCAAGCTAGCCAGGAGTCACTTCCTTATGTGCACTCCACAGTCTGGACCGCTCAGAGATGTTCATGGAGTTATACAGAGAAGAGAAGAGGGAGGAAGGAGACAGAGGTGGCCAGGAGGATAATAGGGGGGAATGAAAAGGAGAGAGACAGATCCAGCCAGTAATCAGTTCCCTAAGTGTTCTCCACCATCTGGAACACATAGAGATTCACAGAGTTGGGTAGAGAAGAGAAGGGGGAGGGAGGAGACAGAGGCGACCTGGTGGAGAAAAAGGAGAGTCCAAAGGATGAAAGAGCAGTCAAGCCAGTAATCTCACTCCGAAGTAAAAATGGATACTGAAGATTGGGTTCTTAAAGGTACAAAATTGATAACAAATACCAAAAAGCAAAGATTAAAAATCGAGCGGAGAGGTTGGATTTTCAAAAATACAATATTAAAGAAAAGAAAAAAAAAAAAGAAGTCACAAACATTATATATATATATATATATATATATATATATATATATGAAGTTTGCTTTAAAAAAATAGGGTCTTTTTGTTGCAAAGTAATAGTAGGTTATAAAAATGAAAATTAAAGGAGTAATAGAGGACTTAAAATTAAAAAAAAAAAAAGAAAAAGAAAACAAAAACGAATGATTGTAAAAATAGTTAAAAAAATATATCTAGGACTTTCTCTGGTGTTGTTGTGGGCAGTGTGGGGTCAGTTCATTTTTGGATAGTTCCTTGTTCCGGCTTATATTTCTCAAGACCTATAGGCCCATTCCTATGTAGTCCATACTAACTACAGGGTTTTAATCTATTGCACCTGTCACTTACAAGGCAGTTCCCTCTGTTTTAGCTTCTTCTGTTTGCTGGTTTCTTCAGTGTCTGATTTCTGCCCTGACACAAAGGGGGTGGTGGTGGGCACTTTTTTTTAGACTCACTTGGTCAGTCGTGCTGTGGGAAGGGAGGGACACTGCAAACAAATGACACTGGCATGTGCTCACAGTATCTCAGCCACACTGGGTCTGTCCCCGCTCACGGTGCATGTGCTCTCCCTGCCCACACAGCTCAGGCTCTAGGTTGCTCTGCCGGGAACCATCTGAGGCTGACCCTGGGCTGCCTGCATCTCTCAGGTCTAAGCCGCTCGGGTTCAGGCTCTCAGGTAGTCCTCAGAGGCGCAGACTCTGTCGGGCCTGCATTTTGTGCCCTTCCCAGGTCCAAGCAACTCAGGTGATGAGGTGTTTGGTGAGCGCAGTCGCTGCAACTTATCGCCTCTCCTGTCCCTGCTTCTTGGTTTTCTGGGTGTACAACTGGCGCACCTTCTCAGGCAGATCATGACTGTCCAGAACCCCAAGAAGTCTTAGTTAGCAAAGAAGCCTGCTTGCGGTTAGGTAGATAATGTCTCTCTGGGGCTGTGATTGCCCCCTTCCAGCTCTGGCTGCCTGTCACTGGAGGGGGATGGTGTGCAGCCGTCTAATTCTGTTCAGTCCTTTGTTCTGTGCACAGTCCTGGCGGTGTCTTAGGGCTTTCGCGTGGTAGCTATCCCACAGTCTGGTTTGCTAGCCCAAGTTAGTTCGCTCTGATTACCCTCGGGGCATTCATGCCAGATCCTTACTCTAAGCAATGGAGCCCGTGCCTCCCTGCCCAGCCCCCACTTGCTAGTGGTGGATGCAGGCGTCTGTGCTGCTTCTCCACTGGGAGAGTTACCATTGGGCTCGTAATCTGTGGGTTTGAAATTATTTATTTATTTTTCCTCCCTGTTATGTTGCCCTCTGTGCTTCCAAGGCTCACCACAGACTTGGCAGTGAGAGTGTTTCCTGCTGTTTGGAAACTTCTCTTTTTTTAAGACACCCTTCCCAGGATGGAGCTCTGTCTCTACCTCTTTTGTCTCTTTTTTTGTCTTTTATATTTTTTCCTACCTCTTTTTGAAGGCAATGGGCTGCTTTTCTGGGTGCCTGATGTCCTCTGCCAGCTTTCAGAAGTTGTTTTGTGGAATTTACTCAGCGTTTAAATGTTCTTTTGATGAATTTATGGGGGAGAAAGTGGTCTCCCCGTCCTATTCCTCAGCCATCTTAGGACCGCCCTCAAGAGCCTATGTTTTAATAATTTATCTATGAGGGGTTGCAAACCTTTTTTTTTTTTCTTTTGCTTCCAACTTTGCTTATCTTGTTAGGATAAACAAGTTCTGGCTTAAGGTTATTTTCTTTTTTTTTTCTCCTTTTTTTAAAAATTTTAGTTGGAGGCTTATTACTTTACAATATTGTGGTGGTTTTTGCCATACATTCATACGAATCAGCCATGGGTGTACATGCGTTTCCCATCCTGACCCTCCCTCCCCACTCCATTCCTCAGGGTCATCCCAGTGCACCAGCCCTAAGCACCCTGCCTCATGCATTGAATCTGGACTGGCAAAGGCTATTTTATTTATAAATTGGGCATTAATAGCCTTCCCAGGGATTCCTTTGTTCAAAACTGCATGCAGAATGGCTGGGAATAGGACCTTGTTTTTCCAGCTAACTTGTCTTAGTCCAAGTCAAGAAGAGGGGCTAGTTTGGGCCTCCTAACCAGAGTATGGCTACAGGGGGAGCCCAGACAGTCTCTTCCCAGTAGTAGGGTAGGAAACTTAGGCACAAGTAAGAAGACATATGAGATCAAACACTGTTCAAACTGGCAAGTGAGAGGCCCAGTGAAGAAATGGGTGTGAGGCTTTCTATCAACACCAGTCACAGTAGAGTTTTTGAAAGAAAAAGACCCAGTATGAGAAATCAGGACAGAGGAAGTGGCTCCTGTATCCAATAACAAATTGATTTTCCTGTCAACTCTGTCAAGGACCAACCAGAGTTCCTCAGTGGAGATAGACATCTCATTGGGGGAGCCACCAGAATCCCTGAGCTGCCTTAATCATTCAACATGGCCATCTTGGGAGTAGGAGCAACCCCCTGACTTCTCCTTTGGGAATGGGGACAGTCCCACTTCTAATGACATTTTGTTTGCAGACTAGGCATGGACCACGGGTTCCTTTTGTCAGTTTGGAGCTCAGTGGCTGGTTGTCTTATATTTGAAGCATTCCACCTTGCTGGTTTTGTCTCAAGGTGGATGGTTAAACTTCCTTGGTCCCCTTGGGTTGTCCTGAGGTTGCAAGACATGGCTGACAGTTATGGGCACCAGTTTAGCATGAGCCCTGGCCTTCCTGCTTTCACATCAGGTTCTCTCTTCTTCCTTGGCTTGATCTCAATTATCAAATACCCCAAAGGCCACATCTAGGAGCTGGGGCATTGGGGTTTGTGGGCCTAATTGTAACTTTTGGAGTTTCCTCCTAATATCAGGGACTAACCTTCAGGAATGGAAAGATCAATGTCTAAAAGCCTCCACAAGCTATCCCTGAAAGAAGGTTGGATTTTCTTTTTCTTCCTGGGTCATTCATTTAACCTCCCCATAGTTAACTGGCTTTTTGATACACTTTCTCATCCCTTCTAAATCACATTGATTGGATCATGTACTTCCTGGATTCTGTTCCCTCCCAGGAATTATAATTCTAATGGGACTTCTGATTTGGAACTGTGTCTCCACCCACAACAAAATGTTCAGGTTAGTCTTTGGCAAGCTGGTCACCATGCCCCTGGGCTGCTTTCTTGAGCATTTTTTTTTCCCCAAGAGTACATCAAGTAGATAGGACTACTAGAACATTCAAGTTAAATCAAATGCCAGAATTGGGACTGAAGCCATTTCAACAAACTTACTAGGGTCTTCAGGAAATCAACACAATCTCTGTTTGCATTGGGTTAAAGCAGTTAAAGAGAAAGGCACATGTACTCTGATTGTTGCTTCACCAGGGCATATTTTTCCTGACCCTGGGTGATAGGAAGTTCCACTAAGTTACTTCGCAGGGACTAGTCTCTCCTTCCTGGGGTAATGAAGGGTATAAATGGATATAAGGAGTGGAGTTTGGGATTGGTCAGAGGGATCTGGAGAAATAGGTGCCTCCAGAGAAGTAGGTGGCTCTGGAGAAGCAGGGGAAACTTGGTTTCCTGCTCCTCCTGAGAATTGGGGAAGATTGGAAGGGTATAATCTAAAATGTTGGAAGTGCTTTCTGATTTCCCAGGCTTTTGATTACAAAAGCCTCGTAGATCAGGGTTTTGCTAAAGGACCATGAAGGCTTGGAATATGAACCCCAGTCCAATTCCCCATCTTGTGACAGTAAAGATCAAATTGTAAGATAGTATTGTAATTTAGAGACCCATTTTCAGGCCATTTTTCTCCATCCCCCAAACCTATATGAAGGCCTGGCAATAATGTTTAAATTTTTTCCCTTTCAGTCAATTTATTTTTTAATTTTTTTCCAGTTTTTAATGATACATTCCAGAGGTGTTTCATCTGGCTTAGAAGAGGATCCTCCCATGTTGAGTAACTTAGTACAGAGAAAGAGCACTCCTAGAAATTAAATCCATCATCCTGGAGACATTTTACCAGGGGGCTTTTTTCAGAAGGGAGTCGGAATGTCCTCTGAGTTCCCTTCTCACCCAATGGGGTTTTGAGCATTCTCCACTCTCCCATCACTTAACCAGATATTTCTGGTCATTCTCATCTCTTGCACAAGGGTTCCTCAATAAGGGACATTTGAACCAGTATCAGTGTCTTGCCAGGACTCTCCTTGAGGGAGATCTGTTGTCTATATAATGCTTATGTCCTATAACAATTTCCCCACACTTGGGTTGTAGACCTCAAGATTGAACATATGTAAAGCCTAGGATGTGGGCTGCTTAGAATTAGCCAATCCAATAGGTAGTCTGTAAAAAGATACTAGCTGTCAAGGCCTGGCATAGAAGGAGGTCCTTTATTTCAGGTGCAAAAAAAAACTCCTGTAGGAATTGGAGTCAGGCATAATGGAAAATGCCATTGGTGTCAGAACCTGAAGGTCTAGAGATGGGAGTATTCCCACAGGGAATTTTTTGGACATAGAGTAAGTTGAGAAACTAGACAGAAGATGATTTAAGCTGACATAGGCAACAGCGAGTTTGGATAGCACTTCCCATATAATTTAACATACCAACCCAATTAATTTAGGATGTCTGTTTGAGATGCTCCAGGGGCCTTTTGGAGTACTTCAAAGTTAGCTGGAGGTCAAAATAAATTTTATTAGAATTTGATATATGGGAAGTATGTCAAAAATTTCAAAAAATTTAAAAACACCCAGTCAAATAGAAACATAGGTTGCTGTGAAACAATTATTCCTTGAGGTAAGGTGAAAAAAAGATTTAAAAAGTAAATACAGATCCTTTAAAGGTATAGAAACACAGTGAAGTGAAAGTTTCTCAGTCGTGTTCGACTCTTTGTGACCCCATGGACTCTCCATGGAATTCTCCAGGCCAGAATACTGGAGTGGGTAGCCTTTCCCTTCTCCAGGGGATCTTCCCAACCCAGAGATCGAACCCAGGTCTCCCACATTGCACACAGATTCTTTACCAGCTGAGCCACAGGGGAAGTCCAAGAATACTGGAGTGGGTAGCCTATCCATTCTCCAGGAGATTGTCCCGTCCTAGGAATCAGACCAGGATCTTCTGCATTGCAGGAGGATTCTTTACCAACTGAGATATATGAGGGAAGCCCAGAATCTGTTATCAGAAGGAACATTCCAGGAAAACGTTGTTCTCTTATGAAAGAGAAACCAAATCTAGTCCTGCATCAGCCTATCTTAATAAAATCCATTTACCTAAACAAATTAAATAAAATCCATTTACCCAATTCCAAATTTAGAAAATCCTGACCACATAAAATTTCTTTTCTCAGTGTCCCCCTTCCACAAACCTTCTGCCACTTTCTGTAGCCATACTTTATCTCTTATTCTTTCCATTTAGAAATAACCAGCTTTAGGACATAATCAACTTTTTTCCTTTAACAAAATATATTTCCATTCCTCGCACATCTTTTTCTAAAACCACACATCCTACTTTACTCAAGCAACCAGGAACTGTCTTTCACATTAGCATTCTATAGATTGGTAGAGAACATTTCAAGGTGGCACCAAACACCTTTAGTTTCTCTCTCACAAAAAGACAAAAGTAAGTAAATTTAGACCTGCTTAGCAATTAATGTTCCCAATATTTTTTTCTTATTTGAAATGGTCTGTATATTCAATGAATTCTTATCATTCACCTTAATTTAGTTTTGTTACCAAAATTTGGAGGGACCATTTCAGATGCATGTTTTCAAAACATAAGTATTCCTGTAGAATTCACCAAAAAGCCATTATCCCAGTTACATTTGCTTAAAATTTTAATCACATCAGGTTGTTTTCCCTGTCGACAAATTCCATAACAAAAACAATATGCACTTATTGACTTTCCATAACCCTAGTTACAATGAAAGTATTACACTTAATGTTGATGACTCTAAAGACAGGTCTGTGTTAATAAAGTCCACAAGCTTAAGCCAGACAAGCAAATTTCTGTAGAACCAGAGATCTCATAGTTTTCCTGCTTGTATTTAAAATGGGCCCCTTTTCCCCCCTTCAATCTAGGGGACTACAGATGAACCAAGCAGTTCCCGAGATCCCAGACAGAATAGTTACATTGCAAAAGTAGAAGAGAGCTTTTGCAAGCTCCTCCAGCTCAGGTAGGCGTAGGAGGCAGAAATTGCAAAGGCACAGGAGACAGAAATGCAAACTTTCTTTTCTTTTTGTTCTTTAAAATTCTACCAAGAAACCAAAGCTGGAGTCTCAGGCAATGTAGGTTGCATTTGTATTTCAAACTTTAAACGGTCCACTGTGCCCACAGTTTTGGCACAGTCTTGCAGGAACAGTTGGACAGACAAAACTACATAAAACAGACACCAGTGAGAAAAACTTAGACACAAACACTGTTTAGTGGGGAAAGGAGAAGGTAGGACCAGGAGAAGGAGAAGTAGCATTGACATGTATACACTATCATGTGTGAAATAGATAATTAGCTTGAAGCTGCTGTAAGCACAGGGAGCCCAGCCTGGCATTCTCTGATGACCTAGAGGGTTGGAATGGGGAAAGGAGGATATATATACATATATATATATATATATATATATATATGAATCATGTTGATGAATCAGTCATATATATATATATATATATATGAATCAGTCATATATATATATTCATATATATATATGAATCAGTCATATATATATGACTGATTCATGTTGGTGGTCTACAGAGACCACATAGCATTGTAAAACAATTATCCTCCAATAAAAATTTAAAAAAGGCACAAAAAAGTTTTCATAATAAAGGGGATATGAATGCAGTATAAGGATCAAGGGAAAGGTACAAAGAAAAGGGACAAAAAAGACTGAAAAAGAGAAACAGACAGCAGTAAAATAAAATAAGACTACTGGGCTTCCCCAATATGCCAATTGGTAAAGAGTCCACCTGCAATGCAGGATACCCTGATTTGATTCCTGGGTCGGGACAATCGCCTGGAGAATGGATAGGCTACCCACTCCAGTATTCTTGGGCTTCCCCTGTGGCTCAGTTGGTAAAGAATCTTTGTGCAATGTGGGAGACCTGGGTTCGATCTCTGGGTTGGGAAGATCCCCTGGAGAAGGGAAAGGCTACCCACTCCAGTATTCTGGCCTGGAGAATTCCATGGACTCTATAGTCCATGGGGTCACAAAGAGTTGGACACGACTGAATGACTTTCACTTTTCACTGGGTCAATAATACTTTCAGGTACTACATGATATGAGGTTTAAACCTCTAATGCTGTCATAAATCTCCTCTCAGGGAGATCCTGCTGGACCAGGGTCTGCACAGTGTAAGGAGAGCCTCTTTTACCTCTGCTTGTTGCCCATCAAGGTGAGCCACTGCCAACCAAGGGGAGCATGGTATCACAAGCTGAGAAGACTGATGCTTGACATATACTCTCTTGGAAGGAGAGGGTAGAAATAAGAGAGGACAAAGAGAGGAGAAATAGAGAGGTATTAAGAGAGGGAAAAGGACAAACAGGAGGTGAAAACATGGCCTAAATATGGGTCTTGAGGCCCCAAGAGGTGAGAAAAGCAGATTTACCAGATTCAGTAACACTGAAACAAGAGGTTCAGGTGGCCACGAGGAAGCTGGTAGAGGTGGTCATCCATGAGGAAGCTGTACTTGATGGTCCTGGAGGTTCCCAGATCCTCTCCCCAGAAGGGGACAACTGCCCCACGTTGGGCACCACTGAGTCTGATAATGACAAAGATTCTTGGCCTTCTCAAATCAATAAAAATTGACTAGAGGCCAGACAAGAAATTCGGGCAAGGCTTTATTGAGGCTCTTGCACCAGCTTCAGGAGTGAAAACAAGTAACAGGTTCCGTTGCTCATTCCCAAAGCCAGAGGGGAGACAGCTAGTTCCTTAAATGGAGTGAGGGTAGGGGTGTGTCCAGGGGTCGAGCTGAAGGGGTGGCTTAGGTGGTTTGCCCACCCCCTTGTGGTGTTGAGTGCTGGAGGGCATGCATAGTACTCTCTTTTTGTTCCTGGCTGTTCAGAAGCAGAAGTTGGTCTTTTTGTCTTTGTATCTTTTTGGTCCAGAATTTGCCCCAACCTCATGCATGCAGTTATTTTTGTCCCATGTAGTTTGTTTGTATCTTTTATCTCCAGGAGAGTTGTGTTCAAGTGCCAGATTTTTGGCACTGAAGCAAAGGGTCCCAGATCCTAGGCCTGTCTCAGTGCCCTACAGCCCACTAGACTACTTTATAATAATGTCTTGATTAAGCACAGGGAACCATGGAGTCAGATAGATCTGACTTAAAATCCTAGATCCTCCATGTAATAGCAAGTTATGTAATTGACCTGAGGCCTCAGTTTCTTCAACTGGAAAATGGGAACAAGTACCTATTTCATTGTGTGATGTTACACAAAAGAATGAGACAATTTATTTATTATTATTGAATGATAATGTGTGGAAATGATTAGGGTATACAATTTATGTTTAGCTTGCCATTGACACTCCAACAGAGTTATAATTTGCTTCCACTTATTGTACTGGCAAAATAAAATTAGTTACTCAAACATCAAGATACATTTAACACAAAGCCAACTGTAATCTTTATGGCAGTGAGATACAGTAAACTCACCAACATACCAGGACTAGTCGTCTTAGACAGAGTTCACAAAACTTATATGGTCCAGGATGATGACCTAAATGAATAAAGAAGATCTAGTGTAGACTATGGACAATTGGAGAGCACAGCCTCTAAATTAAGTATCATCTATTCAATGACTCCCACTTGTGGCAATATGGATTTTCCCATGCAGGGAGGCAAGCTAACAGTTGATAAATTCTCTGAATTTGCAAGAGTAATTAGAAATCCAAATTTTAATACAGAATCTCCTGACAAACTGTTGGCAACTATAATAATCCAGTTTTAAAAAACAAAAATACTATGTCAGCAAAACACAATCCATCTCTGGGCATCCAGGTTGTCACTTCTATATAACAATTCCTTTCATATCAGAATGCAGATATCTTCAATATACAGAGTTCATGAAAACATAAATCTTATGTTAATTGACTAGGTCTCAAAATTATTATCCAATTTTAGCTAAAAATGTAATATATTTTATTTCCCATCTATGTAAAAAATGCTTCTTACAAGAGTGCAACATGTATGTAGATTTTTCCCAAAGCAGTTTGGTTGGATTTTATCAGATATATTTTAAAGAAGAAATTTTATGTTATACCTCTCTTTGTTGGTTCTCCTGAAATTCAAGGGATAATCTTATAATGTAATGATATTTAACCCTAAAACATAATGGAAATGTCAATGTAGCAAGTTGCTTATTGGTAAGGGTGGAAGGGTAGGAGGTAGATTTGGAGAAGAAACAACTGAATTCCATTTTTGTTGTGAAAACTTTTCTATTAGGAAAAGTCCGGAATGGCTACTTATCTATGAATCTTTCAAATCAGTTTGGACTTTGCACCTAATGTAAATAGTCCTTGGAAGAAAAACAATAACAAACCTAGATAGTGTATTAAAAAGCAGAGACAGTACTTTGCCTGCAAATGTCCATATAGTCAAAGCTATGGTTTTTCTAGTAGTCATGTATGAATGTGAGAGCTGGACAATAAAAAGAGTGAGTGCCGAAGAAATGGTGTTGGAGAAGACTTGAGAGTCCCTCGGACATCAAGGAGATCAAACAAGTCAATTCTAAAGGAAATCAACCATGAATATTCACTGGAAGGCTGATGCTGAAACTGAAGCTACAATTCTTTGGCCACATGATGTGAAGAGCTGATTCATTAGAAAAGACCTTGATGTTGGGAAAGACTGAAGGCAGGAGGAGAATGGGACAACAGAGCATGAGATGTTTGGATGGCATCATTGACTCAAGAGACATGAATTTGAGCAAATTCCAGGAGATGGTGAAGGACAGAGAAGCCTGGTGTGCTGCAGTCCATGGGATCTCAAAGAGTTGGACATGACTGAGCAACTGAACAACAATGAATTTTGAATGTTATTTTTAGAAAGACTACTTTGAATATCTTTTATATTTTGGATAAGCATTTAATAAATTGCATTCCTGAAAAATAGACATTCTTTAGTTTCTTAATAGGAAATGAATCAGAATACCACAAATCTGAATATTATCCAAACAAGGAACTTGGAAATTCAATCATTCATACTTACAGCAATTTGTACCCATGTTTGATACATAACTGTTTGGATGTCATATGCACTTTTGTGTAATTTATTGTGTTGCTCTCAGTCTTTTCTTTAATGGAGAAGAGACCTGTTTGTCCCATTGAATCTTTTTTTTTTTAATTTACTTTTTTTTTTTCTAATTTTATTTTATTTTTAAACTTTACATAATTGTATTAGTTTTGCCAAATATCAAAATGAATCCGCCACAGGTATACATGTGTTCCCCATCCCGAACCCTCCTCCCTCCTCCCTCCCCATACCATCCCTCTGGGCCATCCCAGTGCACCAGCCCCAAGCATCCAGCATCGTGCATCGAACCTGGACTGGCAACTCGTTTCCTACATGATATTTTACATGTTTCATTGCCATTCTCCCAAATCTTCCCACCCTCTCCCTCTCCCACAGAGTCCATAAGACTGTTCTATACATCAGTGTCTCTTTTGCTGTCTCGTACACTGGGTTATTGTTACCATCTTTCTAAATTCCATATATATGCGTTAGTATACTGTATTTATGTTTTTCCTTCTGGCTTACTTCACTCTGTATAATAGGCTCCAGTTTCATCCACCTCATTAGAACTGATTCAAATGTATTCTTTTTTTTTAATGGCTGAGTAATACTCCATTGTGTATATGTACCACAGCTTTCTTATCCATTCATCTGCTGATGTGCATCTAGGTTGCTTCCATGTCTTGGCCAATGTTCATCGCAGCACTGTTTAATTTACTTTTTATTTTATACTGGAGTAGAGTTGATTAACAATGTTGTGTTTGTTTCAGGTGTACAGAAAAGTTATTCAGTTATAAATATACATATATCCGTTCTTTTCCATACTTTCCTTCCCATATAGATTATTACAAAGTATCAAGTGAATTCCCTGTGCTATGCAGTAGGGCCTTGTTGGTTATCTATTTTATATATAGTATTGTGTATATGTTAATTTGAAACTCCTAATTTATCTCTCCTCTTTGATAACCATTAGTTTATTGTCAAAGTCTTTGAGTCTCTTTCTGTCTTGTAAATAGGCTCTGTTGTATCATTTTTTAAAATTTCACATATAAATGATATATGCTGAATAAAAGTGATGAGAGTGAACACCCTTGTCTTGTCCATGATCTTAAGGAAATGCTTTCAGTTTTTCCACTATTGAGTATGTTAGTTGTGGGTTTGTCATATATTATGTTGAAGTAGGTTCACTCTGGGCTTCCCTGGGGTGCTGGTGGTAAAGAACCTGCCTGCCAATGCAGACCTAGGACATGTGGGTTCAATCCCAGGGTTGGGAAAATCCCCTGGAGGAGGGCATGGCAACCCACTCAAGTACTCTTTCCTGGAGAATACCATAGATAGAGCAGCCTGGCAGGCTACTGTCCACAGGGTCACATAGAGTTGGGCATGCCTGAAGTAACTTAGCATGCACACATGCAGGTCCTCTCTATGCCCACATTCTGGACAATTTTTTTTTTTAACATAAATTGGTGTCGAATTTTGTCTAATGCTTTTTCTCCAATTTGTTGATATGATGTATCACACTGATTGATTTAGGTATACTGAATCCTTTGAATCTCTGGGATAATTTCCAGATGATAATGGTGTCAATTCAGCTCTTCTCAGTCACTCATTCATATCCAACTCTTTGCGGTCCCATGTACTGCAGCATGCCAGGTCTCCCTGTCCATCACCAACTCCCAGAGTTTACTCAAACTCATGTTCATTGAGTCGGTGATGCCATCCAACCATTTCATCTCTGTTGTCCCCTTCTCCTCCTGCCTTCAATCCTTCCCAGCATCAGAGTCTTTTCCAATGAGTCAGTTCTTCGCATCAGGTAGCCAAAGTATTGGGGTTTCAGCTTCAGAATCAGTCCTTCCAATGAATATTCAGGACTGATTTCCTTTAAGATTGACTGGTTTGATCTCCTTGCAGTTTAAGGGACTTCTCCAATACCACAGTTCAAAAGCATCAATTCTTCAGCACTCAGCTTTCTTTATGGTCCAACTCTCAAATCCATACATGATTACTGGAAAACCATAGCTATGACTGGATGGGCTTTTGTTTGCAAAGTAATGTCTCTGTTTTTTAATATGCTGTCTAGGTTGGTCATAGCTTTTCTTCCAAGGAGTAAGAGTCTTTAATTTCATGGCTGCAGTCACCATCTTCAGTGATTTTGGAGGCCAAGAAAATAAAGTCTCTCACTCTTTCCATTGTTTCCCCATCTATTTGCCATGAAGTGATGGGACCACATCACTTTGTTTATTGAATGTTGAGTTTTAAGCCAGCTTTTTCACTGTCCTCTTTCACTTTCATCAAGAGGCTCCTCAGTTCCTCTTCACTCTCTGCCATAAGGGTGATGTCATCTGTGTATCTGAAATTATTGATATTTCTCCTGGCAATCTTGATTCCAGCTTGTGCTTCATCCAGTCGAACATTTCGCATTATATACTCTGCATATAAGTTAAATAAGCAGGGAGATAATATACAGCCTTGATGTATGCCTTTCCCAATTTTGAACCAGTCTGTTCTGTGTCCGGTTCTAACTGTTGCTTCTTGACCTGCATACAGATTTCCCAGGAGGCAGGTCAGGTGGTCTAGTATTCCCATCCCTCAAAGAATTTTCCACAGCTTGCTGTGATCCACACAGTGAAAGGCTTTGGTGTAATCAATAAAGCAACAGTAGATGTTTTTCTGGAACTCTCTGCTTTTTCTATGATCTAACAGATGTTGACAATTTGATATCTGGTTGCTCTGCCTTTTCTAAATCCAGCTTGAACATATGGAAGTTCACAGTACACATACTGTTGATGCCTGGCTTGGAGAATTTTGTGCATTACTTTGCTAGTGGGTGAGGTGAATGCAATTGTGTGGTAGTTTGAGCATTCTTTGGCATTTCCCTTCTTTGGGTTTGGAATGAAAACTGACCTTTTCCAGTCCTGTGGCCACTGCTGAGTTTTCCAAATTTGCTGGCATATTGAGTGCAGCACTTTCAGGAATCATCTCTTAGGATTTGAAATAGCTCAACTGGAATTCCATCAGTTCCACTAGCTTTGTTTGTAGTGATATTTCCTAAAGCCCACTTGACTTCATATTCCAGGATGTCTGGCTCTAGATGAGTGATCACACCATCTTGATTATCTGGATCATGGAGGGTTTTTTTTTTTTTTTTTGATAGTTCTTCTGTGTATTCTTGCCACCTGTTTTTAATATCTTCTGTTTCTGTTAGATCCATACCATTTATGTCCTTTATTGTGCCCATCTTTCCATGTAATGTTCCCTTGGTATCTCTAACTTTCTTGAGGAGATCTCTAGTCTTTCCCGTTCTATTCTTTTCCTCTTTTTCTTTGCAATGATCACTTAGGAAGGCTTTCTTATCTCTCGTTGCTATTCTTTGGAACTCTGCACTCAAAGGGGTATATCTTTCCTTTCCTCCTTGACCTTTCACTTCTTTTCTTTTCTCAGTTATTTGTAAGGCCTCCTCAGACAACCATTTTTCCTTTTTGCATTTCTTTTTCTTGGGGATGGTCTTGGTCACTGCCTTCTCCATCCATAGTTCTTCAGGCACTTGATATCAGATCTAATCCTTTGAATCTGGATCCAAATTGGGAAAGGAGTATGTCAAGGCTGTATATTGTCACCCTGCTTATTTAACTTATATGCAGAGTACATCATGAGAAATGCTGGACTGGATGAAGCACAAGCTGGAATGAAGATTGCCGGGAGAAATACCAGTAACCTCAGATATACAGATGACACCACCCTTATGGCAGAAAGGGAAGAACTAAAGATCCTTTGATTAAAGTGAAAGAGGAGAGTGAGAAAGCATCTGGTCCCAACACTTCATGGCAAATGGATGCGGAAACAGTGGAAACAGTGGCAGACTTTATTTTGGGGGGGGGGCTCCAAAATCACTGCAGATGGTGATTGCAGCCATGAAATTAAAAGACGTTTACTCCTTGGAAGGAAAGATTTGACCAACCTAGACAGCATATTAAAAAACAGAGACATTACTTTGCCAACAAAGATACGTCTGGTCAAAACTATGTTTTTTCCAGTAGTCAGGTATGGATGTGAGTGTTGGAGTATAAAGAAAGCTGAGCACCAAAGAATTGATGCTTTTAAAGTGTGGTGTTGGAGAAGACTCTTGAGAGTCCCTTGGACTGCAGGGAGATCCAACCAGTCCATCCTAAAGGAAATCAGATCAGATCAGTCGCTCAGTCGTGTCCGAGTCTTTGCGACCCCATGAATCGCAGCACACCAGGCCTCCCTGTCCATCACCAATTCCCAGAGTTCACTGAGACTCACGTCTATCGAGTCAGTGATGCCATCCAGCCATCTCATCCTCTGTCGTCCCCTTCTCCTCCTGCCCCCAATCCCTCCCAGCATCAGAATCTTTCAGTCCTGAATATTCATTGGAAGGACTGATGTTGAAGCTGAAACTCCAATACTTTGGCCACATGATGTGAAGAACTCACTCATTTGAAAAGACCCTGATTCTGGGAAAGATTGAAGGCAAGAGGAGAAGGGGAAGACAGAGGATGAAATAGTTGGATGGCATCACTGACTCAATGGACACGAGTTTGAGTAAACTCAAGGGGTTTGTGATGGACAGGGAGGCCTGGCGTGCTGCAGTCCATAGGGTCGCAAAGAGTCGGACATGACTGAATGACTGAACTACTGATGGTGTCTTCAGGAGTCTCTGGCAGAGGTATGGGTTGGAGGTGGCCTGCTGCAGGATCGGGTACTAAGTGTGGCAGTGCATGCACAGGACCTTTTGAAGGAAGTCCCCATTTTCTTCATTACCTCAACCATCGTTTTGTCTCAGGTCAAACAACAGGGAGGGAACACAGCCCCACCAATCAACAGAAAATTGGATTAAAGATTTACCGAGCATGGCCCCATCAGAATAAGACAGTTTCCCCCACAGTCATTCTCTCCCATTAGGAAGGGTCCATAATCCTCTTATACTTATCCATCAGAGGGTGGACAGAATTAAAACTGCAGTCACAGAAAACTAATCAAACTGAGCACAGACGTGTCTAATTCAATGAAACTATGAGCCATGCCGTGTAGGGCTACCCAAGACTGACAGGTCATGCTGGAGAGTTCTGACAAAACATGGTCCACTGGAGAAGGGAATGGCAAACCACTTTAGTATTCTTGCTTTGAGAACCCCATGAACAGTATGAAAAGGCAAAATATTATGACCCTGAAAGATGAACTCCCCAGGTCCGTAGGTGCCCCATATGCTACTGGAAAAGAGTGGAGAAATAACTCCAGAAAGAATGAAGAGACAGCACCCCCAGTTGTGGATGTGACTGGTGATGGAAGTAAAATCTGATGCTGTAAGCGCAATATTGCATAGGAACCTGGAATCTTAGGTCCATGAATCAAGGTAAATTGGAAGTGGTCAAACAGGAGATGGCAAGTGTGAACATCGACATTATAGGCATCAGTGAACTAAAATGGACAGGAATGGGCAAATTTAACTCAGATGACCATTGTATCTACTTCTGTGGGCAAGAATCCCTTAAAGAAACAGAGTAGCCCTCATAGTCAACAAAAGAGTCTAAATGCAGTTCAGTTCAGTCGCTTAGTCTTGTCCGACTCTTTGCGACTCCATGGACTGCAGCACGCCAGGCCTCCTTGTCCATAACCAACTCCCAGAGACTACCAAAACTCATGTCCATGGAGTTGGAGATGCCATCCAACCATCTCATCCTCTGTCGTCCCCTTCTCCTTCCCTCAGTCTTTCCCAGCATCAGGGTTTTTCAAATGAGTCACCTCTTTGCATCAGGTGGCCAAAGTATTGGTTTCAGCTTCAACATCAGTCCTTCCAATGAACACCCAGGACTGATCTCCTTTACTATGGACTTGTTGGATCTCCTTGCAGTCCAAGGGACTCTCAAGAGTCTTCTCCAACACCACAGTTCAAAAGCATCAGTTCTTCAGTGCTCACCTTTTTTTATGGTTCAACTCTCACATCCATACATGACTACTGGAAAAACCATAGCCTTGACTAGATGGAGCTTTTTTGGCAAAGTAATGTCTCTGTTTTTTAATATGCTGTCTAGGTTGGTCAAATCTTTCCTTCCAAGGAGTAAGCATCTTTTAATTTCA
This sequence comes from Bos grunniens, assembly GCF_055505025.1. Taxonomy (NCBI): domain Eukaryota; kingdom Metazoa; phylum Chordata; class Mammalia; order Artiodactyla; family Bovidae; genus Bos; species Bos grunniens. The sequence goes on along the minus strand of NC_141194.1, from coordinate 76,731,140 downwards.
TGGCTGCAGTCACCATCTGCAGTGATTTTGGAGCCCCCCAAAATAAAGTCTGCTACTGTTTCCACTGTTTCCCCATCTATTTGCCATGAAGTGATAGAACCGGATGCCATGATCTTAATTTTCTGAATGTTGAGCTTTAAGCCAACTTTCTCACTCTCCTTTTTCACTTTCATCAAGAGGCTTTTTAGTTTTCTTCCCTTTCTGCCATAAGGGTGGTGTCATCTGCATATCTGAGGTTACTGATATTTCTCCCGGCAATCTTCATTCCAGCTTGTGCATCATCCAGCCCACCATTTCTCATGATGTACTCTGCATATAATTTAAATAAGCAGGGTGACAATATACAGCCTTGACTACTCCTTTTCTTATTTGGAACCAGTCTGTTGGTCCATGTCCAGTTCTAACTATTGCTTCCTGACCTGCATACAGATTTCTCAAGAAGCAGGTCAGGTGGTCTGGTATTCCCATCTCTTTCCAGAATTTTCCACAGTTTTTGTGATCCTCATAATCAAAAGCTTTGACATAGTCAATAAAGCACAAATAAATGTTTCTTCTGGAACTCTCTTGCTTTTTCCATGATCCAGATGAAGTTGGCAATTTGATCTCTGGTTCGTCTGCCTTTTCCAAAACCAGCTTGAACATGTGGAATTTCACAGTTCACATATTGTTGAAGCCTGGCTTGGAGAATTTTGAGTATTACTTTACTAGCATGTGAGAAAAGTGCAATTGTGTGGTAGTTTGAACATTCTTTGGCATTGCTTTTCTTTGGGATTGGAATGAAAACTGACCTTTTCCAATCCTGTGGCCACTGCTGATTTTTCCAAATTTGCTGGCATACCAAAATATAGTACTTGGGTGCAATCTCAAAAATGACAAGACTGATTTCTGTTCATTTCCAAGGCAAACCATTCAATATCACAGCAATCCAAGGCTATGCCCCAACCAGTAATGCTGAAGAAGCTGAAGGTGAACTAGTCTATGAAGACCTACAAGACCTTCTAGAACTAACACCCAAAAAAGATGTCCTTTTCATCATAGGGGACTGGAATGCAAAAATAGGAAGTCAAGAGATACCTGGAGTAACATGCAAGTTTGGCCTTGGAATACAGAATGAAGCAGGGCAAAGGCTAACAGAGTTTTGCCAAGAGATTATGGTGTAGGATCCTTTAATGTGTTGTTGGATTCTGTTTGGTAGAATTTTGTTGAAGATATTTTTGTCTATGTACATCAGTGATATTGGCCTGTGATTTTCTTTTTGTGTGTGTAATATCTTTATCTTGTTTTGGTATTGGGGTGATGATAGCCTCATAGAATTGATTTGGGGAGTGTTCCTTACTTTGCAATCTTTTGAAATAGTTTCAGAAGTGTAGGTGTTAACTCTTCTCTAAATGTTTGATAGTATTCACCTGTGAAGCCATCTGGTCCTGAAATTTTGTTTGCTGGAAGGTTTTAAATCAAAAAGTTTCAAGTTCAGTACATGTGATTTTGTGTGCAGCACTCCAGGCTTCCCTGTCCTTCACTATCTCTTGGAGTTTGGTCAAACTCATATCCATTGAGTCAATGATGCCATCCAACCATCTCATCCTCTGTCCCTCCTTTCTCCTCATGTCCTTAATTTTTCCTCGCATCAGGCTATTTTACAACGAGTCAGCTCTTTGCATCAGGTGACCAAAGTGTTGGAGTTTCAGCTTCAGCATCAGTCCTTCTAACCCCAAATATTCAAGATTGATTTCCTTTTGGATTGACTGGTTTTATCTGCTTGCTGTCCAAAGGACACTCAAGAACACTTCCATTGTATAATCATAAGGGATTTGATTTAGTTCATAACTGAATGGCCTAGTGATTTTCTCTACTTTCTTCAGTTTAAGTCTGAATTTTGCAATAAGGAGTTAATGATCTACTTTTGTATTCCAATCCCTTATGATGAAAAGGACATATTTTTTGGTTTGTTTGTTTGTTTTGATGTTAGTTCTAGAAGATCTTGTAGATCTTCATAGAACCATTCAACTTCATCTTCTCTGGCATTATTTGTTGGGGGATAGACTTGGATTATTATGATATTGAATGGTTTGCCTTGGAAATGAACCGAGATCATTTTGTTTTTGAACTTGCACCCAGGTACTGCATTTTGGATTACTCCATTTCTTCTAAGGGATTCTTGCCCACAGTAGTGGATATAATGGTCATCTGAACTAATTTGCCCACTCCTGTCCATTTTATTTATTTATTTATTTTCATTTAAACTTAGACTAATTTATCTTTGGTAGTGAACATATAGGTATATTTAATATAAATATTATTTTAATGTCTACATATCAACTTTAATATTAACAATTTGGAAAGCTAATTTTACTGGTATTGATCCCATGAATTTTCATTAAAAATATAGATTTAGACATATTTTATTTATTTTCTTAGAAATTTTTCCTTTCTGAGGAATTTTCTTCACCTGCATTTTGATAATGAGTTATAGATATAAGGCAGAGATTTTGTTCATATAGACTTTTGTGCAGTAGAGATTTTTGAATAGGATGAATATATGATCATAGCATATTACCTGCCATTTCAGACTTGAGTGTAATTAAAGCTCTTCTGCCTACACTTGATGCAGTTCTGAGATGTGAAGAAAGAGATCTTTAGTTCACTGATTCTTAAAATACTAATGTTAACTCTTGCTATCTCCTGTTTGACTTCCAATTTACCTTGATTCACAGACCTAACATTATAGGTTCTTATGCAATATATTGGTCTGTTCGTATTTTCTATTTCTTCCAGGTTCAGTCTTAGAAGATTATATCTTTCTAATAATTTGTACATTTCTTCTAGGTTGTCCATCTTATTGGCATATAGTCTCTTATGATCCTTTGCATTTCTGTGGTGTTCATGGTAACTTTCTCTTTTTCATTTCTGAGACGTCACAGCAGTGGAGCCTGAAAGCCCTTGGGTGGGGCTAGATCTCAATGCCAAAATGGGGACCTCTGGGTGGTCTCACAGCAACGAATATTCCCTGGAGTCTCTGCCACCAGTGTCCTTGCCCCCAGAGTGGCCAACATCTGATCTCTGCTTCTCTAAAAGACCCTTAGGCTCTAACAGACCCTACCTCAAGATGTGCAGGTAGGCCTGGCTCAGGCTTCTATGAAGTTGCTGCTTTGCCCTGGGTTCCAGTACAGAGGAAACCTGATGTGCACCCTCCAAGAGTGGAGTCTCTGTTTCTCCCAGTCTTGTGGATCTCCTGCACTTTGAGGTCCATTGGTCTTCAAAGTCAAATATTCTGGGGCTTCTCTTCCTGATGCTTGATCCTCAGGCTGAGAATCCAAATGTGGAAATTAGAACTCTCACTTATGTGGGAGAATCCCTGTGATATACTTTTTTTTTTTTTTTTTCAGTCTGGGGGTTGCCCACCAAGTGTGTATGGAATTTGATTATATCATGAGAGTGCCCCTCCTACCATCTCATTGTGGCTTTTTCTTTGTCTTTGGATGTAGAATATCTTTTTTGTAGTTTCCAATCTCTTTTTTGATGGTTGTTCAGCAGGTATTTTTGATTTTGATATTTTTGTGAGAGGGAGTGAACTCAAGTCATTCTACTTCACTGTCCTGTCTCCTCCCTCCAATGGATTTTTCCTAGGTACATTACTCGGCTTTTGAGTTTAAAATTACTATTTTGTAAAGATGTTAATCTTTATCTTAAAACACATTTACTCATTTTAAAATAATGTTTTTAATAAATAACTATTAATATTATTAGCATTTAATTTAATTATAGATCTTGGGAGCAACTTGTCACAGACTAAACTTGGAGAAACAGAAAGGTGGACATAACTCAAAATAAATATCACCTAGAATTTTGTGATTTGGCTTATTCTACATGAAGGATAACTGAAATGATATAATTTTTATCATAATCTTTCTTTTCATATTCTTAATTATGTGACTATTGATCTTATTTTAATGGTCTGAACTGTGTGCCTGTCATTTGTAAGCAAGTCTAGTGTTCTTTGAAAACATGCATGAGCACCTTAAGCCCAGACTTTCCACTTTTTATCACAGTCATTTCAGAAAGTTCCCTTCAGTGCATGTGGCAAGATCCTAACTCTAGAGTTTGCCATTGATCCTCAGCCCACAATATCTGACAGTATACCATGTCTATTAGCTTGATAGATTTTTCAAGATCTACAAGTAATTCAATGTTTCTTTGAGCTCTCTTCATACCATTTTTAGAAGTTCAAGGCTAACAACCTAGCAAGTGTATAAGCACCAATTTCTCATTTTCATCACTTTGTGATATTGATTCTACAAGCTAAACTTTTAACTTTTCTTTCAAGGTTCCATTTTCAATAGACATCTTTTTTTTTTTTTTCCTTCATTGATCATTCTTTTGTCTTCTGAGAAGTTATGTATCTTTAATATTTAGAGAAAGGAGATTTTTTACAACTTCATTTAGTTTCCTACTGCTGGACATTTCTGTCTTTTTTAAATTTGTGATAAAAGACATTTCTGTCTTTTATAAATTTGTAATATCCTTTTCAAAAAGGAAAAATTTAATTCTTGTATTGTTCAGGGATTATGTGACATACAACCAACAGATACACATCTGTCTTAACGAAGCAAGGATGTGACTGTGGAAATTTCCATCTTTCTTTTTTGTTCCAAACAAATAAGCCAATATAAAGGTTGCTCTCTTATTCCTAACCAACTAACAGCTGCTCCAGCAGCATTTGGCATGGAATGGTATCTTTGCTGACATTTTTAGAGGCATAACCTAAGGATAAACAAACCTACAATTTAGCGTAGACTATTTCCACAACAGGTGTGCTTACAAAAGTAGTTCACGATCCACTTTAAAGGATTTGTGTAGGAAACACAGCATAGCTGCTGAGACCTGTTAGTCCTGCAAAAAGGTTCTTCTCTTTCCATGACAGTTAATTCAACCGTTTTCTTCAGGGTCACAGTCTACATTGCGTGAACAGTAGGTTCTTTCTGAGAGAGATTAAAATAAAATTCAATCAAAAAGCTAGTGTTGCTACTATAAAATAGAAAGGCTCTTTCTTTGTGGTAAGGTGAATTACCATGTTATACCTGTACCAAGCATATTAATGGAGCAATTCATGTACATAAAGATAGCTTTCAAACATGAGGCTCTCCTGTGAAAAGAATATCATTTTTGAAGTATAAGCAGGAAGGATTTTTCAACGATGAGTCTTTTTCTCAGAATAATGTTGCATACAGACTGAAGATTGCCTCTTCTATTGAATTGTATAATGAAAAATCAATCAGTTTAATGGTTGACAAACTTTGATACTCAAATAAAAATGTTGCTAGTATTTTCATAAGGACCTGTAGGCAAAATGAGACTCCATGAGTTTAATTTATGCAACAGTAAATGTCTGCCAAAACGTTGTACAAATGACTGTATAATGAGGCAATAATAACTAAAGGAATCAAGGTAAAGCAAACAGAAGCCAAATTTTCCCACTTTTGCAGATAACAGAATATGTATTCACAAAACCTAGTAAGTTTCTTGCAGTCTCATTACACCAATAGGTTTCGTTAGGGGTGAAAGACTTCTAAATCGTTTGCTATGTTGCTTTAATATCCTTGCCTCTTTCCCCAAAAAGAAAATGTAAGACTCCTCATTTTTGTAATCCTGCATTTTAGGTGATTTCATATGTGATCTTTATAAACCAAGCTTCAAGGTAAAAAAGACAACATAAAAGCCCTAATTTATAATGCTAATTGTCTGAGATAAAACCAGTTGCTTTGATACAGTATGAGCAATCTCAATCTATGATTTATGGGTAGTATGAATGAGATCTTTCCTATTTTGTGATGTCGTTTAGTCACTCAGTTGTGTCTAACTCTCTACGACCCCCTGGACTACAATACGTCAGGCTTCCCTGTCCTTCACTATCTCCTAGAATCTGCTCAAACTCATGTCCACTGAGTCAATGATGCCATCCAATAGCTCATCCTCTGGCGCCCCCTTATCCACAAGCCCTCAATCTTTCCCAGCATCAGGGTCTTTTCCAATGAGTCGGTTCTTTTTATCAGGTAGCCAAAGTATTGGAGCTTTAGCATCAGTCCTTCCAATGAATATTCAAGGTTTATTTCACCTCCTATTTTACCCAGGTGCTACATCAAGGTTAAAAATGTTTACAAAGGCTAGACTATAGAGATGGCAGTGAATGTAACTAAGTTGGGTGAGTAAGGATAAATAGACTTGGGGAGTGATAGAGAGGGGGTAAAATGATGATAAGATGCTAAAGATTGAAATAAATGAGGCAAGATGAATGTTTTAGTATTGATATTTGTAAATCACGTATTGATAAAGGATTAATATCCAAAATATATTAAATAACGCCTACAACTCAACAACAAAAAAATCAAATAACCGATTTAAAAATAGATAGAATACTTTAATAGACATTTCCTGCCAGGTTCCTCTGTCCATGGGATTCCCCAGGAAAGAATACTGGAGTGGGTTTCCATGCCCTCCTCCAGGGACCTTCCTGACCCAGATCGAACCTGCATCTCTTACGTCTACCTGCATTGGCAAGTGGGTTCTTTACTGCTAGCACCACCTGGAAAGCCCCAAAGAAAATATACAAATATCCAATAAGCACATGAAAAGATGCTCAATATCACTAATCATTGCATGTATTCTCAGTTACTAAGTCGAGCCTAACTCTGTGTGACCCAATGGACTATAGCCCAACTGGCTCCTCTATCCATGGGAATTTCCAGACAAGAATACTGGAGTGGGTTGCCATTTCCTTCTCCAGGGAGTTTTCACAACTCAGGGATTGAACCCAGGTTAGGATCAAACACAGGTTGGGATCGAAACCCAGGTCTCCCGCATTGGCAGGCAAGTTCACTGAGTCACCAAGGAAGCCTATTCACTAACCATTTGTTGTTGTTCAGTCGCCCAGTTTTGTCTGACACTTTGCAACCCCATGGACTGCAGCATGTCAGGCCTCCCTGTCTCTGTCACTAATCATTCAGTCAGTTCAGTTCAGTTCAGTCACTCAGTCGTGTCCGACTCTTTGTGACCCCATGAATCACAGCATGCCAGGCCTCCCTGTCCATCACCAGCTCCCAGAGTTCACTCAGACTCATGTCCATCAGGTCAGTGATGCCATCCAGCCATCTCATCCTCTGTCATCCCCTTCTCCTCCTGCCCCCAATCCCTCCCAGCATCAGAGTCTTTTCCAATAAGTCAGATCTTTGCATGAGGTGGCCAAAGTACTAGAGTTTCAGCTTCAGCATCATTCCTTCCAAAGAAATCCCAGGGCTGGTCTTCAGAATGGAATGGTTGGATACAAATCAAATCCATATTGAGATTAACCTCACATCCATTAGGATAACTAGTACAAAAACAAAACCTAGAACATAATGTAAGTATTTTTAAAGATATGGAGAAGTTGGAACACTGTGCATTTCTACGGGAATGTAAAATGGTATACCACTGTGGAAAATATCATGAGGTTTCCCCCCAAAATTAGATTTAGGATTAGCATATGATCCAGTAATTCTGCTTCTAGGTATATAGTCAAAAGATTTGAAAACAAGGGCTTGAGTAGGCATTGTATACCATTGTTCATAGCAGTATTAGTCACAATAGCCAAAACATGTAGATAGTCTAAATGTACATAACAGATGAATGGATAAACAAAGTGTGATATATACATAAAATGGAAGAAATTTCTGATAGCTATTAACAAGAATAAATCTTGAAAACATTGTAAATTAAATAAGCTATACACAAAAGGTCAAATGGTATGTGTCCAGTCATATGGGATATTTAGAATAATCAAATTCACAGAGACAAATTGTATATTACAGGTTACCAGGGACTAGGGAAGGGCAAAAGGGGACATACTGTTTACTGGACATAGAATTCTAGTTGGGAAGATGAAAATTATGGAGATGGATGGTGGTGGTTTTATGGTGATGGTTATACAACAAATATGCATGTACTTCAGTTCAGTTCAGTTCAGTTGCTCAGTCATGTTCGACTCTTTGTGACCCCATGGACTGCTGCATGCCAGACTTCCCTGTCCATCACAGACTCCTGGAGCTTACTCAAAGTCATGTCCATCGAGTCGGTGATACCATCCAACCATCTCATCCTCCCACCTTCAATCTTTCCCAGCATCAGCATCTTTTCCAATGATTAGTCAGTTCTTCGCATCAGGTGGCCAAAGTATTGGAGTTTCAGCTTCAGCATCAGTCCTGCAGTGAATATTTGGGACTCATTTCCTTTAGGATTGACAAGTTGGATCTCTTTGCAGTCCAAGGGACTCTCAAGAGTTTTCTCCAATACCACAGTTCAAAAGCATCAATTCTTCGGTGCTCAGCTTTCTTCACAGTCCAACTCTTACATCCATACATGACCACTGGAAAAACCATAGCTTTGACTAGATGGACCTTTGTTGGCAAAGTAATATCTCCGCTTCTTAATATGCTGTCTAGGTTGGTCATAGCTTTTCTTCCAAGGAGTAAGCATCTTTTAATTTCATGGCTGCAGCCACCATCTGCAGTGATTTTGGAGCCCAAGGAAATAAGTTCCATCACTGTTTCCATTGTTTCCCCATCTATTTGCTATGAAGTGATAAGACCAGATGCCATGATCTTAGTTTTCTGAATGTTGAGTTTCAAGCCAACTTTTTCACATTCCTCTTTCACTTTCATCAAGAGGCTCTTTAGTTCTTTGCTTTGTGCCTTAAGGGTGGTGTCATTTGCATGTCTGATGTTATTGACATTTCTCCTGACAGTCTTGATTACAGTTTGTGCTTCATCCAGCCTGGCATTTTGCATGCTGTACTCTGCATAAGTTAAATCAGCAGGGAGACAATATACAGCCTTGATGTACACCTTGCCCAATTTGGAACCAGTCTGTTGTTCCATGTCTAGTTCTAAGTGTTGCTTCTTGACCTGCATACAGATTTCTCAGGAGTCAGGTAAGGTGGTCTGGTATTCCCATCTCTTTATACTTAGTGCTGCTGAATTATACCATTACAATGATTAAAATGGTAAATTTCATGTTACATATTTTTTACCATAATAAAAAGCAAGAAATAAAATTTTGAGGACAAAATATTTTTATTTTAAAAGTTTAAATGATAGTTTATGAGTTGCTGGAAATTATGGTAAATGGATTCAGTGTGAGAATAAGTAGTGTGATACTGGTACAAACTAAGAGATGTAGAAAGCAGGATGGAGGCAAGAGGTAAATAGTTAAGAAATGACCTAGGAAACTACCTTTCCTGTGGTAATTGAGGTAAAGAAAGATGTAGGTAGCTCTAGGTAGTGAGATTATCTGCAGGAAGGGTGTAAATGCCTTGGAATGTCTGTTTTTCATTGAATCATGATAGTTCAATGAAGGCAATGAAGAAAAAAAAATGTTGCCATCATGGAGTTTTGCTTCTAACAAAACTAGATTTAAATCATGTTTCTGCTACTTACTATCTATGTAGTACTTCCATTAAATTTTTGAAACTCAGTTTTCTCAACTATAAAAAAAAACACTGATAAGACCTGCCTGAAAGAACTATATGGGTCCAAAAACAGTTATATAGCTAATGTGCTTAATACATTGTCAGTACTAGATAAAATTGTAATTTTGCTTTGATTGCTACTGCAATTATTATTGCATTCATCAACATTATCATTATCATCATACTTCTCTTTTAGAGAAGAAATACAACATGGTAGTATAGAAGGCCTGGGAATATTGAAGGGAAAGAAAGGGAGTAGGAGAAAATTTGCTAGTGGTTAAACTAAATCTGCTTCCCCATTTTGATCTGAGCTGGATTAATTCATGTAACTGATAGACAAACAGGATCAGGAGGTTTAGAAATATTAATGGAAGAAATATGAAAGTTGAAGGTTTGTGACTCCATACAGTTGAAGATTCTATTCTGTCAAATAATTTTAAAAAGTGTTTTTTATTAATATAAACTGTAATGCAACTGAATATTCTAAAACTTTTTTCTTGTATCATAAGAACTGAATTTTCACTACTGAAAGTTATAAATTTCAAGAAACATAAAGACAAAAATTAAGAATGGCATGTGATCCTAAAACCCAGAGATAACCACCACTACATCTCAATGCATAAACTTCTGGGTTTTTTTTTAAACTCACATGTAAATCTTTTTTAAAAACTATTTTATTGGAATATAGTTCTTTTGGGCTTCCCTGGTAGCTCAACTGGAAAACAATACACCTGCAATGCAGGAGACCTTGGTTTGTTTCCTGGGTTGGGAAGATACCCTGGAGAAGGAATAGGCTACCCACTCCAGTATTCTCAGACTTCCCTGGTGGCTCAGACAGTAAAGAATCTGCTTGCAATGCGGGAGACTTGGGTCTGATCCCTGGGTTGGGAAGATCCCCTGGAGGAGGGCATGGCAACTCACTCCAGTAATCTTGCCTGGAGAATCCCTGTAGACAGAAGAGCCTGGCAGGCTAGAGTCCATGGGGTTGCAAAGAATTAGATGCAACTGAATGACTAAGTACACATAGTTCCTTTAAAATGTTGTCACATGTAAACTCTTTAATAAAATTAAGATCCAACTTCATATTCTGATTTAAACTTGAATTTTTCACTTAATGCAAAATTTTGAACTTATCTTATGTCAATAAATATAGGATTAGATTATTACTTCTAAATTATATAGTATTGCATTGTATGAAAGTGCCATAATTTATTTAACCTCATTGTAGTACATTTAGTTTATTTTTATTTTTTCGCTATCAAAGACAACTCTGTGCTGAACATCCTCTTAAGTAAATCTATCTATCCATCTTGTCATTTCCTTTATAAAAATTGTTAGAGAAATACTCCTGAATCAAAAGCTATGTAATATATTAAGGTGTCTACATATGTAAGGATAAAAAAAAGAGTGGCACTGTGGTGCTTAGAGTCAGAAAGGCATGAGTTGGAATTCTAGCACCTAAACTTACTATCGGTGTGACATTTAGAAGGTTTCTCAACTATAACAAGAGGAATAAATAACTGCCAGCCACATAGGTGGGTGTGAGAAAATGCATATGAAGTACTCAGTACAGTGCAGGCATACAGAAGGTTTTACTGAAATATATGTTAAATATTTTAAATTTATATACTCTTGCTGCTGCCAAGTCACTTCAGTCGTGTCCAACTCTGTGGACATCAGCCCACCAGGCTCCCCTGTCCCTGGGATTCTCCCGGCAAGAACACTGGAGTGGGTTGCCATTTCCTTCTCCAATGCATGAAAGTGAAAAATGAAAGTGAAGTCACTCAAGTCGTGTCCAACTCTTAGCGACTCCATGGACTGCAGCCCACCAGGCTCCTCCATCTATGGGATTTTCCAGGCAAGAGTACTGGAGTAGGGTGCCATTGCCTTCTCTGAGTATATACTCTTAGGTATAAACTAACATGCATACTACAATGCAAGTGGTCTTGGAAATATCAGTGAGGCCCCTTCACAATTGTTCAGTTCAGTTCAGTTGCTCAGTCATGTCCAACTCTCTGTGACCCCATGAATCCCAGCATGCCAGGCCTCCCTGTCCATCACCAGCTCCCGGAGTTTACTCAAACTCATGTCCATCCAGTTGGTGATGCCATCCAGCCATCTCATCCTCTGTCGTCCCCTTCTCCTCTTGCCCCTGATCTCTCCCAGCATCAGAGTCTTTTCCAATGAGTCAACTCTTCGCATGAGTTGGACAAAATATTGGAGTTTCAGCTTTAGCATCAGTCCTTCCAATGAACCCCCAGGACTTATCTCCCTTAGAATGGACTGGTTGGATCTCCTTGCAGTCCAAGGAACTCTCAAGAGCCTTTTCCAACACCATAATTCAAAAGCATCAATTCTTCAGTGCTCAGCTTTCTTTACAGTCCAACTCTCACATCCATACATGACCATTGGAGAAACCATAGCCTTGACTAGATGGACCTTTGTTGGCAATGTAATGTCTCTGCTTTTCAATATGCTATCTAGGTTGGTCATAACTTTCCTTCCAAGGAGCAAGTGTCTTTTAATTTCATGGCTGCAATCACTATCTGCAGTGATTTTGGAGCCCCCAAAAATAAAGTCTGACACTGTTTCCACTGTTTCCCCATCAATTTCTCATGAAGTGATGGGACCAGAGGCCATGATCTTCGTTTTCTGAATGTTGAGCTTTAAGCCAACTTTTTCACTCTCCTCTTTCACTTTCATCAAGAGGCTTTTTAGTTCCTCTTGACTTTCTGCCATAAGGGTGGTGTCATCTGCATATCTGAGGTTATTGATATTTCTCCCTGCAGTCTTGATTCCAGCTTGTGCTTCTTCCGGCCCAGCATTTCTCATGATGTACTCTGCATATAAGTTAAATAAGCAGGGTGACAATATACAGCCTTGACGTACTACTTTTCCTATTTGGAACCAGTCTGATGGTCCATGTCCAATTCTAACTGTTGCTTCCTGACCTGCATATAGGTTTCTCAAGAGGCAGTTGTAAATTCCACTAAATAAAGGCAACACACAATGAATGAGCTGTTATATGCAAATATCATGAAAGAAACAGTGTCTTTCAGGCCAAAATATAGAAGCAAGCACTAGATTGCAGCCTAATCAATGGCATTGACTAACCTAAAGATTCTGATGATAGAGAGTGGTTGATTTTGAAATAGCTTTTTTGGGAAAAATTATTATAGAGGCACAATCTAAGAGAAGAAGTCTTGGTGAACTGACATCAACATTTCCTCAGCAATGTGACCACTTCTGTGAAGATGGGTAGTACATTATTCTCTAGCTGGTTGATAGTATCCATGAAAACCAACCAGCTCACTCTCCAGGTATATTAAATCACCTGGTTATAATCTGATTATCATCCCATGTAAACTTTACAATAGAGAAGAGAATGTACTGACTGAACCTGAGTATTCTAGCCCATGTAGCAGTTATATTTTAAAAGTAAAATTTTAAATTGTTATTCTGTTTTGTGTCTCAGATTTGGCGCAGTTTTGTGAATTTGGGAAATATAAGCTATTCTCAAAGATCCTAGTTATCTTCTAGGCAGAATCACTACTGAGTTTCTGACCTTGCAAACCTGGAGTGAGTAAAATCATTAAGTTACATATTAATACTGGCATCTTTTTTCTACCCTTTTGCCCCAAATCATTTCTAAATCTTGGTAGGCCAAGGCAGAGTGGAACAAAATATGGTTTAGATTATTATCACCCATCTATGCTCTATCCACTGGGACGCATATAATTTTCTTTCATCTTTGGTAGTCAATCCTCACTGGTTATGCTGCTCTTTCCCTTGCTTCTTATAACAATGTCTCTTTAGGTCTGGCTTTCCCTCAGACAACATCCACAGCCCTCTGGAATGTGCCAGAAATTGTTTTCTGCTTCTGTGTCATGGTATGATGCAGGTCAGGCTGTGAGACTCTCTATAGGCCTCTCTGACAAAGTACATCACATTCATTTTCACTCTACTCTTGCTGTACCATGTTGAGTACAGGATAACTCTGCCAGTCCATTATCTCATCTGTGTCAAGATGGGCTAGGTAGTTAGTTTTGCTTTATGCCTCCCATGCCATCCATGAGGGAATTCTCCCTTGGAAAATGGCACAGGGAGTAAATCAACCAAACCTATATAGATATCTTATTATCCTTATTTCTTGGGACTTGAACCAGGGTTCAGAGCACAGGGCTTCTTCTCAGAGACCTGTCAGTTTCTAACTCTCTTCTTCGTCTCTCTGAATCTCTTCTTCCCCTAGTCAATGGACTTCTTAACCCCTCTAAAATAGGACAAAATGGTTCTAGCTCATCATGCAGTCTTATGAAATTATTTTGTATGACAAAACCCTGTGCTCTAAGTTCTAGGCTTATAAAACCTTGAACTTTTTATCTCAAACTATTTGTAATTGCCCCAAGTTTCAAAAGTCTATATTAAAACATGAAAGCCAATGGTTGTCTTTTTGCCTTCCGGTTTTGTTGTAATAATACTTTCTTGTTAGGTCTGTAATTCCAGAATCCTTCCAAACAAAAGCCATTGTAACCTGGAAAATGATAGTGTATAGCACCAGAGAGGCTGGATGTAGCACAGGCAAGAATAGGGTACTCTCTCTTGACCTTCAATATTGCCCCAGATCATTGAAAACATTCCTATTTTTCATATAATACATGATGGCTTTGGTGACCTTTGTATGACACTCTGGTAATTCTTTCACCCTGCACCATACTTTCTGTCCTCCCTTGTATTTCATTTTGACCTTTCACTGCTGCTGCTGCTACTGCTAAGTCGCTTCAGTCGTGTCCGACTCTGTGCGACCCCATAGACAGCAGCCTACCAGGCTTCCCCATCCCTGGGATTCTCCAGGCAAGAACAATGGAGTGGGTTGCCATTTCCTTCTCCAATGCATGAAAGTGAAAAATGAAAGTGAAGTCGTGCAGTCGTGTCGGACTCTTTGCGACCCCATGGACTGCAGCCTACCAAGCTCCTCCATCCATGGGATTTTCCAGGCAAGAGTACTGGAGTGGGGTGCCATTGCCTTCTCTGGACCTTTCACTATTGTACATTATCTAAGTGTCTTTCTATTGAGATAAAGATGGGTAAGTTCCAGCCTCTCCTATGGACCAACTGGACTTATTTGAAAGTTCTAGCACAGGAGTACAGCTATTCTGATACCTTTGATAGTTATTCTCTCTGGAAAAATCATACTCTTTGGCTGAAAGCAACTTTGGGAGCAGACAGGGCTGATGGAGATGGGTTTGCTAAATTGATCATACTGATAAATGGGATAAAAAATGTGAAAACAAACTTATCCTTCTATTCAAGTACAATATCACTAATGGAAAAAATAGCAGAGATATAGACCTACTCACATAGAGTCAATAATATCTTCTTCCTACTCAAAACAACTAGGCCCATCCCTGGTATACATTTTTTAAGCTTTACTGAGTTATAAATGAAAAATAAATCTGTAGTATATTTAAAGAGTATAATGTGATATATGTATAAATTGCAAAAGGATTCTCAAAATCAAGTTAATTTATACTTTCATCACCTCACATAGTTACCTTTTTTTGTTTGTTTGTTTGTTTTGGTGAGAATGCTTAAGATCTGCTCTCAACAATTTCAAGTATATGATGCAGTACAATTAAATGGAATGCATTTCTAAAAACTAAAGGTGATGATTTTTTTAAAATAGGTAATACATATACAAGGTACAAAATCCAAAACTGTCAAATGGATATATAGTGAAAATTAAGTCTCCCTTTTACCCAGACATCCAGTTTACTTCTTCAGAGGTAACTGTTGCTAACGTTTCTTGAAAATATTTATTGGCATTTTCTATACATAGTTATATTGTTTTTTAAATGAATTTCAAGATAGTATAATGCATTGCTTCTTTACTTAAAACCAACATAAGGATTATTAATATAAGTAGAGAGCTGTGTCAATTTTTTGATGGCTACATGATATTCCCTTGTGTGGATATATCACAATTCATTTAACTAGTCCCTTTGATAATGAATATCTAAATTTCATTCAAAGCAGTCATGTTGCACCATTGAGAACTTCTTTTTCTGTCTCCCTCTTTCTTGCCCCAAAGGTATTTAGTACCTTCTTGCTGCTCTCTGGATGCTCTATTTGCTTCCCAAATAGGTCCATCATCAGTGGAAACATCTTTCCTCTCCTGATTTTAAAATTACTAGTCATAGCATAGTATATTTCACAATACGCCCCATAAATATTAGATTTATTTCCTCAGATTGGATGTATTAATTGATATGTTCTAGAAGAAAAATAATCTGATTAACCAAATCATACATATATGTCAAGAATCAATAATACATCTTATTATAGTCCATCTAGATGTGTTACATTTTCAAAGAAGACTTAAAAGAATCAGAGAAGAATCTCCAAGTATTTAAATGGCAAATTTACATAAGTAAATCAAGCAATGTGGAATAAGTACACATATCCTTGGGGTCACCTTCTCAGCATATCCTAAATGTCATTAGACTAGATATTATTCTATTTATTGGTAACACTTTTCCTTCAAAGTCTGGTTCTTCATTAGATGATCTCTAAGATATCACACAGTTCTAACATTCTCTGATTCCTAATTTAATTACAAAAAACCACATTCATAAACAAGATTTTAACATAAAGGGTTAATGTAATTGCAATCCTAGTTGTTAGATTTTTGCCAATTTTGTAACAATTTAAACATATTTCAATAAAACTACCTTTAAACCATATCAAATTTCTATATTATCAATATATTAATTAATTGAATTAATATTAGCACTCTGCCAAATGAGACAATGGAGTGTCCTCAACAGGCTCTCTACTTAACAACAGAAGTACTGCAATACGTGAACACCATGAGAATAACTGCTTGTTTAAATTTTCTGCCCATGCTTGACTCACCTAAGTAATAAACTGGTCTTGGCCAAGAGGTAAGCTTAGTTTTAAGAAGTAAAAGGAGACCTTCCTTTCGCCTAAGTTTTAGGTTTGTGATTCTCAACTATGTGTGCACCAGGATCACTGGATGGTGGGATGAAATAAATTTCTGGACCCCAGCTCAAGTTTTTGATTAATCTAAGGTGGAGTCTGAATTTTAGTATTTCTACAAATTCTGATGATACCAAGGATGATTGTGCTCATGTGGACTGTTCAGGATGCACACTTTGAGAACCACTGTCCAAATGGCAAGTACCTAAGTGTTCTCTACAACTTCATGCTCTAAAATTTATAGGTGCAGGCTCTGTCTCTGCTGGAGGAAGCTTGCCTCAGTCTGTTGCTATTGGTGACTGGATTGTTAATTTTATTTCAAAGATGGGTATTAGGAAGCCACTTGCCCACAGATATAAGTCACATGTCCCAATTTCAGCTTTATCAGTGGTACAAGCAATATTTCAATATTTTAGACTCCCAACTTCTAACTCTTATGTTTCAACAGGTTCAGGATACCTGTGGGAAAGTGTTTTTTTTTTTTTTTTTGCTAGCTCTTCCCTCAAGACCCTAACATACATCAACACAGTATCAAACATATGAATGTTTTCAAGAACACCTCTACTATATCTGAATAGATGTTTTCCAGAATTTGAAAATATACTTAGAAGTATGTAGGTGAGGAAATCTGGTAATGTAAGATTACTCTGTCAACAAAAACAATTTTTGCTATATTAAGTATTTATTCATACATTTACTTGGTGTTCAGTCTGTATTTTTATCAACAATGCAAATTAAGTATATTATACATGCCAGAACCTTTATGTGTTGAGGGAAAGTGTTTAAAAAAGAAAAGATGATGTCCCTACTCTTGTGGAACTTACACTGAACACTGAAATAAACAAATATATAAATGAGCACAATGTATAAAGTGGCCAAAGTTGATATGATAAAATAAAAGAGAAAGTGATTGGCAAGACATGTCAAGTCAAGCAAAACACTCACTAAATGATAGATGAGAAAGAGGCAATTAGGCAAAGATCTGAGAAAATTGAATCAGTAAAACAATTTAGATTATTGAAGTAGTCTAATGAGAAATGCTGTCAACCAGGACTTTGAAAGGAGACTAAAGGAAAATGGACACTTTCAAGAAATATTTCGGGAGCAAAACCCATGTTGGATTGGATATAGGGAGTAAAAGGGATGGGAATGCCAATCTACTTACTTTCTGGCTTTAGTGACTGGGCTGTTAGTGGTGTCAAGTTCTAAGACAAGGGGAAGTAGCAGAGAAGCCATTTGGGATAAAATGATGATCAGTTTTGAGTGAATTTGAGATGCTATGGAACATTTATCTGGAGATGTTCACCCTACTGTTGGAGATATACATATAGATTTAGAGTTCAAGAGAGAAAGGTCTGAGCTAGAACTACAATTTGTCAACATGATAGTCCGTCATTTAAATGATGGGTGTGAATAAGATACCTCCCTCCATCATAGCTCAGCTGGTAAAGAATCCACCTGTGACGCAGGAGACCCTATTCTGATTCCTGAGTTGGGAAGATCTGCTGGAGAAGGGGTAGGCTACCCACTCCAGTATTCTTGGGCTTCCATTGTGGCTCAGCTGGTAAAGAATCTGGCTTCAATGTGGGACACCTGGGTTCGATCCCTGGGTTGGGAAGAACCCCTGGATAAGGGAAAAGCTACCCACTCCAATATTCTGGCCTGGAATAAGAATGATAAGTCCACGGGGTCGCAAAGAGTCGGACACAACTGAGTGACTTTCACTTTCACTCCAGAGGAGTGGAAAAGGCCCAGTGCACAACCTGCACACTTTACATAGAGAGTGGTTAAAGAGTGTATCTCAAATACAATCTAATTATATAAATGTTCATGCTCTTCAGTTATAAGATATTCTTAAAGTAATATCATATAAAGCAGAAAAGAAACATTGTCTTTAGTTAAACATTCCAAAGACTACTTAAAATCTGATGCAGTTATCATTTTTTCCTCCAAAATCATCATAGATACATGTTTATGTGTATATAGTTGGCTATTTGGCTATATGATTTTGTATTAGTTTTTAGTAATCCTGTTAATTCTTTGAATTATTTTCAAAGAATTCACCAGATAAATCCTTCAAGCTGTGTGAAGTACGCTGGTACCACTATTTGAATCATGTGTTAGTTCAGATATGTTCAAAAGCTGATACCATAATAGGATTAGATGGACAAGAAATTTACTGGGAACAGGAGGAGGGGAGAGGCTTCAGATCACAATCCATGTCTGACACTTGTGAAAGAATAGAAATAAGGAAAGGAGATTGGGTGAGAAGAGTCTTCAGCTGTAGCATAGTTGTTACAGCAGTTCAGCTAGGCCAATGGGGAATCCTCAAGCCAATGTCTCCATTGAAGAAGCCCTGTGCCTCTCAAGAATCTTGTTTTTAGTATGCCCATAATACTTAGTCACTGGTTGAAAGCAGCTCACAGGAAAAGCACTGCTTCATCATAAATACACTGGTGAACCCAGAGGGATCACAGTTGGAGCCATCGATCAATTATGCTCCTTGTAGCATGAGATCTGAGTGGCATATTTACATGGCTACCATACCTTAATAATACTTCAGTCAGTTCTGTTGCTCAGTTGTGTCTGACTCCTTGCAACCCCGTGGACTGCAGCATGCCAGGCTTCCCTGTCCATCACCAACTTCTGGAGCTCTTGCTCAAACTTATGCCCATCGAGTCAGTGATGCCATCCAACTATCTTATCCTCAGTCATCCCCTTCTCCTCCTGCCTTCAATCTTTCCCAGCATCAGGGTATTTTCCAATGAGTCAGTTCTTCACATCAGGTGGCCAAAGTATTGGAGTTTCAGCTTCAGCATCAGTCCTTCCAATGAATATTCAGGACTGATTTCCTTTAGGATTGACTGATTTGATCTCCTTGCAGTCCAAGGGACTCTCAAGAGTCTTCTCCAACACCACAGTTCAAAAACATCAATTCTTCCACATTCAACTCAGTAATAATACTTGGTATTGCACCATTGACAGATGTTGTAAACAATGGATTATCATTTCATATTCTAGCTGAACCTAGCATTATATGATCTTGAAAAACCATAAAAACTTTCTGGTCCTCAGTTTCACTTTTGGTAAAACGTGAAAGATAATATCTGCCCTACTTGCTTTAATAGGCTGCTTCCCTGGTGGCTCAGCAGTGAAGAATCCATCTGCCAATGCAGGAAATATGGGTTCAATCCCTGGGTTGGGAAGATCCCCTGGAGCAGGGCATGGCAAACCACTCCAGTATTCTTGCCTGGGAAATCCCATGGACAGAGGAGTCTGGCAGTCTACACAGTTCATAGAGTCACAAAGAGCCAGACACAACTTGGCCACTAAACAACAACAACTTGCTTAATAGATTTGTAAGGATCAAATGAGGTCATAAATAGGACATTACCATGATGTGCTATACTATATAGTCCAGTATTATTGCCACTTGTGGCTACTGTACTCTTGAAATGTATAGTTGTGTCTAAGTGTAAAATACATAACAGATTTTGAAAACTTATTGAAAAAAATATAAATAAAATATTCCATTAATATCCTTTATATTGACTATATGTTGAAATGACATTTTTTATATATTGGGCTAAAAGAATATACTATTAAAATACTTTTAATTGATTTAAAAAAGTTTTTTTTAATATAACTACTGGGAAATTTTAAATTACCTATGTTGCTTACATTGCATTTCTACTGGACTGTGCTGTTGACTGTGCCTTAAGCATGAATGACCATGAAAAACTTCAGTTTTAAGGACACACTAAAAATCTGTGTGAATCATAGAGGAATATTATAACAAATAGCTATAAATAATATAGGAATTAGATTCAATTATGGTTGCTGAGAGATGAAAGACATTAAACTGTTGACATTTTAAAACTTACACTGAAACATCTATTTTATGCAGTATAACTGACATACAATATCATGTTATTTTGAGGTGTACATCATAGTGATTTATTTATATACATTTTGAAATGATCACCTCAATAAGTCTAGTTATCTGTTACCATAAAAATTATTTAAATATTATTGACTATATTCCCTATGCTGTACATTACATTCTCATGATTTATTTGTTTTATATCTGGAAGTTTGTACCTCTTAATCCTTTTCACCTGTTTCACTCACCAAACGCCCTCCCCTCTGACAACCACCAGCTTGTTTTCTGTATCTGTGAGTCTGTTTCTTTTTGTCTTGTTTTTTAAATTCCACATAAGTGAAATCATGAGGTAATAGTGTTTCTCCATCTGTTTTATTTCACTTAGCATAACATCCACTAGGTCCATCCATGTTGTTGTAAATGGCAAGTTTCATTACCTTTTATGGCTAACTAATATTCCATTACCTATCAATCAATCAATCAATCTATCTATCCTGCAACTTCTTTATTCATTTATTAATTAGTGGCCACTCTTGCCTTGTGATGCAGGTAAGAGCACTCCTTTCAACATTTACTGTAAGTCTAGTTTTGATGAACTCCCTCAGCTTTTGCTTGTTTTTAAAATTTTATTTGTTCTTCATATTTGAATGATAACTTCGCTGGATAGAGTTTTTGCTGAGAAATCTGTTAATAGTCTAGTAGGAGTTCCTTTGTAGGTTACCAATTTTTTTTTTCTCCCTAGCTGCCTTTAAGATGGTTTCTTTGTCATTGACTTTTGACAGTTTTAATGTGTCTTGAAGAAGATAATTTTGCATTGATGTAATTAGATGTTTTCTTAGCCTCATGGACTTATATATTCAGTTTCTTCCCTAGGCTTGGGGAATTTTCAGCTTTTTTTTTTTTTTAAATAAATTCTCTGCTCTGTTCTCCCTCTCTTGTTTAAGAATACCAATGATCCTAATGTTGCCCTTTGTAAAAGAGTCAGAGAAATTTTTTCCTCATTTTTAAAATATCTTATTCCTCTTTCCTCTTCTACTTGTATCATTTTTAGATTTCTGTCTCTGAGCTCACTAATTCTCTCTTCCATATTGTCTGTTCTATTTCCTTTGCTTTCTAATGCATTCTTTATCTCATTTATTGAGAATTTCTGTTTGGTTCCTTTTAAGAGTTTCAATCTCCTTGGTAAAGTATCCATTCTGTTCATCGTTTTTATTTCTGGGTTCACTGAACTACCTTTCTGAATTTTCTTGTAGTTCATTGAGTTTCTTCATAACAGCTATTTTGAATTCTGTATCATTAAAAAGCAATATTTATTTTTCTGGGCTCCAAAATCCTGCAGATGATGATTGTAGCCATAAAATTAAAAGACACTTACTCCTTGGAAGGAAAGTTATGACCAACTTAGACAGCATATTAAAAAGCAGAGACATTACTTTGTCAACAAAAGTCCATCTAGTCAAGGCTATGGTTTTTCCGGTAGTCATGTATATATGTGAGAGTTGGATTATAAAGAAAGCTGAGCGCTGAAGAATTGATGCTTTTGAACTGTGGTGTTGGAGAAGACTCTTGAGAGTCCCTTGGACTGCAAGGAGATCCAACCAGTCCATCCTAAAGGAGATCAGTCCTGAAGCTGAAACTCCAATACTTTGGCCACCTGATGCGAAGAGCTGACTCATTTGAAAAGACCCTGATGCTGGGAAAGATTGAAGGCAGGAGGAGAAGGGGACAACAGAGGATGAGATGGTTGGATGGCATCACTGACTTGATGGACATGGGTTTGGGTGGACTCCGGGAGTTGGTGATAGACAGGGAGGCCTGGCATGCTGTGGTTCATGGAGTTGCAAAGAGTCAGACACGACTGAGTGACTGAACTGAACTGACTGAAATAGCAATATTGTATAATTTTAAGCTTTTTTTTTTTTTTTTTGAGAATTGTCATTTTCTTTTGGTGATACCATGTCAACATGGTTCTTCATGGTACTTGATGAGTTCCTCTGCCATTGCTTTTGTAGTAACAACTGCCTTTCTTCTTTAGGTAAAAAATTTTTTTTTTTTTAATTTCATTGTACCAATTCAACTGATTAGTAATTAGAGATCTTTCTTTTGTTTTCCAGCAGGTGGCATTATAGAACAAGTTTTGGTTTCTCTTTCTTGTTCAGCCTCTGGTTATATTTGAGAATGGGCATTTTCCACCCTTCACCTTTCACATTCACCATTCACCTCTGTTAGAGGTGTCACCTTATGATCTTGTTGCCACTGCTTGTGCCTCTTGGGTTGGTGCCTTTCTGTTGCTGGTGTTGGTGGGACCACAGCTTGGAGCATCACAATGATGGGACCACATCTGGGGCCTCCTGGCTCTGCTGCTGCAAGAGTAGGGAGAGGGGAAGCCAGGTCACAGTGTCTCTGCCGTGACCAGGATTGTCAGGACCCTAGGTACCAATACTGTAGGCAGTGATGAGGGTGGTTCTGGCCACGGTTTCATGTGTCTCTGTGGCTGAAGGGACAGGATTGCAGACCCTGCTGCTGCTGTCTTGTTTCCTGTGGCCATAGGCTCTGCTGTAATCAGGAGGCCGTGGTTATCTACACTACCTCCCATGATGCTAAAAGGTTATCTGGGGCTGTGGACCATGGCCAGGGTCCAGAAATGCTGGCACTCCCTCCTCTGTTCCCCTAGTCCTGCCTCTTTTATGTGTTCCAGTCCACCCAACTTTAGATGTACAGATGAGTGGAATTCTTCAGCACTGTGATGTGTTGGCCTGAGGCACCTTTGTTGAGTTATGGATGTTTTACTGGTTATAGATTGAGGGAAAGAGACAAAAGGGAACTCATATCACTATGACACTGATGTCACTTTCAAGATTGCCTGACTTATTCTTGATATGCTCTTGTTGAGGATGTGCTAAGACCTGTCAGGTTTCCAGGAGGAGGAAATCTCATTTAGCATTTAGTTTTAGGTTGATTGGATGCCAGTCTCTCAGGCAGCAGCCTTTAAAGTACATAGATATATATAGTCCTATGGGGTTTTGTCAGGGAACGTTTAACAGGAGGATTCCTGTGTGCTGTTTTCTGTCTCTCATAAATCCTCTGTTCCTTATCAGTTCCTGGTAATGGGAATGAGTGGAGCAGCACACTGCTCCCAGGACTGAGGTCCTGGGATGAAACGCATGCATGGATTTCCTTCAGTAAATATTCTCCTTATGACAAAACTGCTTAGTCACGACCATCTTTCTTGAGGTATGGATTGTCTTCTGACCTTATGACCATTACTAATTCCTTGTTTCCTTGAGAACAGTTGCTGTACATATGGTTTTCTGATCTTTATCATTGTCGAAAAAAATTCCTTGTATAACAGCCTATATATACTCACAGAAAGATCATTAAAGCACCCTTACTCCACCAGAAACTTGGGTCCCCGTGTCTCTCTCTCTCTATCTCTCCCTCCGGCTAATTCTCTGGAGCATTAGAAACCCTCCGAGCTCACTCTTCTGCCCTGGCTTTCAAGACCTCCTCGAGAGGATGCCCTGCGCCTTTGTGAGCAGTGCAAGCCCTCTTCTAGGGTTTTATTGGTTCTCTGCTTAAACCAGGGAATATTAGCTTCTTTCTCTCTTTCACTTTCTTATTGTTGACTCTGGACCACCAGGTTCTGGTCCATTAAAGGACCGCAACAAGTGGTGCCCAAAACAGGAACCTGGTATACATGGCATTTCAGACGGAGTGACTCGGGACCTATTGATGTTGGTAAGTACTAAGACATGGGTAAAACAGCTGGAAAGCCCATCATTTTTCTACTTTACTTCACCATTTGTTTAAAGTTCAGGGACTTTTGGTTTCATGCCAATGAATAGAGGCTTGTTTTCAAACAGTAGTCGAGCATAATCCCTGGTTCCCTGATGAAGGCAGTTTTGATTTAGAAATTTGGCACTGGGTCAAAGAAAATGTTGAACGAGCCACCAGGCAGGGAGAGAACATTCCAATTGATTTCTGGTCCATATGGGCTCTCATTAAAGCTGTAATTCTGCCATTTCAAGGTAATTCTAGCCCTCACGATATTCGACCACAGAACACTTGTTACACGAATATAAATTAGATGATGAAACTTTACGAAGGGTCCAATTAGACCAACATAAAATATTTCTGAATTTTCCTACAAGCCCTGCCCCGGCTGCTCCAAATGCCCCTTCTCTGCCAGCAGGCACAAATCCAAAAGTCTCTCCTTTGCTAGAACCTAATGATTCTGACAATGACTCTCCTGAGACAATTTTTATCACCAAAACTGGCAATACTTTTCTGGATAATAATGATAAGCCTTTAGCACAGACTCATACTTGCAAAAAATCGATACCTACTCACGCTGCTCCATGACAGGCTCTCTGAATTGCTGGCTTTGCAATCACAAGTCTCTGAAGCTGATGGTTTGTCCACTTTTCCAGTTTTAAGAAATCCTGACACTCAAGGGCACATAACACCTCAATATGAAGGTATTAACTTTTTTCACATGCAACAAATGAAAAAGGCTGTAACTATGTATGGCCCACATTTGCCTTTTACTAAAGAGCTTCTAAATATTGTGGCATCTTCTATTGGAAACTTTATTCCCTATGATTGGTGAATTTTAATAAAAACTCTTGTTAAACCAGGAGAATATCTTCAATGGACAATGTGGTTTAATGATATAGCCAGAGATCATGCTAACAAGAATGTTTGAACTGGCGCTCCCCAAAACCAAATTACTTTTGAAATGTTAACTGATACCAGACAGTTTGATGCCATAGAAGCTCAAATACAATGCCCTCCCTTGTTGCATGAACAATTAAAAACAGTGGCCCTTGAAACTTGGGATCAAATGACTCCTCAAGGACAGCCTGCAGGTAGCTACACTAAATTATTACCAGGACCTAATGAAAATTATGCTGATTTTTACCTAGATTAGAAACTGCTATTTCTCATACTGTAATTGCAGAAGAAGCCAAAAAACTACTAGAGAAATTACTGGCTAATGAGAATGCAAATCAGGAATGTCAAAAGGCAATAGCTCCAATTCTTGAGACTGGGACTATTATTGATTATTTGAAGGCTTATCGCAATCTAGAATCAGAAACTTAATAGATGCAAGAGCTAGCTGAAACAATGACTGCTGCCTTTAAAAGGGGAAATGAAAGATGTTTTACATGTGGGAATAAGAACCATTTAAAAAGGGACTGCCCTAAGAAAGCTGATAAAAAACCTCCAAAAATCTGCCCTCACTGCCATAGAGGAATGCATTGGGCCAAAGATTGTAAATCTAAATTTGATATTGAAGGAAAACCTATTCCTGGAAACTCCAAGCAGTGCCCCCCCCCCCGCCCCCGCCCAGGTCCCCTTCAACAAAAACCAGGGGAAAATTCCGTCTTTTCCCTCAAACCCTCAACATCCAGCAGTGCTGCCATCGATATACCAGCCCTAAATGATTTTCTCCTTTACCCTCAAGCAGTCCCTTCTAAAATACCTACCAGACTTTTTGGACTCCTGCCCCCACAAAACTTTGGTCTCTTACTTGGCCAATCTAGATTGACTTCTAAAGGAATTACTGTTCACCCTGGCGTAATTGATTCAGATTATAAAGGAGAGATTCAAATTACGATGTCATCTCAGATTCTATGGCAATTCAAAAAGGGGGACAAAACAGCTCAATTACTTCTTTCACCTTACACCTCTATTAGCTCCTCTAATAATGTACAGACAGGCGGATTCAGCAGTACAGATTAAAAACAATCCTTATGGGCATCATTGGTATCTGAATATGTCTGACAAAATATAAATATCAAAATTAATGGTAAAAATTTTTCTGGTCTTTTTGACACTGGATCTGATATTACTATTATATCCAAACATTTATGGCCCAAATCCTGGCCTATACAAAAAATCTCTTGCCAAATTGCAGGGATTATTCAAATCAAAGTACAAGAGGTTTATCAGAATACTCAAATCTATCCATGTGAGGGGCCAGAAGGCCAACCTGCAACATTAAGATCTTATGTGATAGTTGCACCCCTTAATCTAATAGGAAGGGACTTATTTATGCAATGGCAAACTTAGATATACATTCCAAATTTTTCCCAGGGGCCACTGCTCATTTAACAAATAATGCAATTATTAAAATAACTTGGAAGAATGACAAGCCTATTTGGACAGAGCAGTGTCCCCTTATGAAAGAGAAACTACAGGCTGCTAAAGAACTTATCAGATCAGATCAGATCAGATCAGTCGCTCAGTCATGTCCAACTCTTTGCGACCCCAAGAATCGTACCACCCCAGGCCTCCATGTCCATCACCAACTCCCGGAGTTCACTCTGACTCACGTCCATCGAGTCAGTGATGCCATCCAGCCATCTCATCCTCTGTTGTCCCCTTCTCCTCCTGCCCCCAATCCCTCCCAGCATCAGGGTCTTTTGCGATGAATCAACTCTTCACATGAGGTGGCCAAAGTACTGGAGTTTCAGCTTTAGCATCACTCCTTACAAAGAAATCCCAGGGCTGATCTCCTTCAGAATGGACTGGTTGGATCTCCTTGCAGTCCAAGGGACTCTCAAGAGTCTGCTCCAACACCACAGTTCAAAAGCATCAATTCTTCGGCGCTCAGCCTTCTTCACAGTCCAACTCACATCCATACATGACCACAGGAAAAACCATTGCCTTGACTAGACGAACCTTTGTTGGCAAATTAATGTCTCTGCTTTTGAATATGCTATCTAGGTTGGTCATAACTTTCCTTCCAAGGAGTAAGTGTCTTTTAATTTCATGGCTGCAGTCACCATCTGTAGTGATTTTGGAGCCCAGAAAAATAAAGTCTGACACTGTTTCCACCGTTTCCCCATCTATTTCCCATGAAGTGGTGGGACCGGATGCCATGATCTTCGTTTTCTGAATGTTGAGCTTTAAGCCAACTTTTTCACTCTCCACTTTCACTTTCATCAAGAGGCTTTTTTTCCTCTTCACTTTCTGCCATAAGGGTGGTGTCATCTGCATATCTGAGGTTATTGATATTTCTCCCGGCAATCTTGATTCCAGCTTGTGTTTCTTCCAGTCCAGCATTGCTCATGATGTACTCTGCATAGAAGTTAAATAAATAGGGTGACAATATACAGCCTTGACGTACTCCTTTTCCTATTTGGAACCAGTCTGTTGTTCCATGTCCAGTTCTAACTGTTGCTTCCTGACCTGCATACAAATTTCTCAAGAGGCAGGTCATGTGGTCTGGTATTCCCATCTCTTTCAGAATTTTCCACAGTTTATTGTGATCCACACAGTCAAAGGCTTTGGCATAGTCAGTAAAGCAGAAATAGATGTTTTTCTGGAACTCTCTTGCTTTTTCAATGATCCAGCAGATGTTGGCAATTTGATCTCTGGTTCCTCTGCCTTTTCTAAAACCAGCTTAGACATCAGGAAGTTCACGGTTCACATATTGCTGAAGCCTGGCTTGGAGAATTTTGAGCATTACTTTACTAGCGTGTGAGATGAGTGCAATTTTGCCGTAGTTTGAGCATTCACAATTAGAATTGACACATATTGAGGAATCTTGCTCTCCTTGGAACTCTCCTATTTTTGTTATAAAAAAGAAATCTAACAAATGGCGTATCTTAACAGACATAAGAAAAGTTAATGCATCTATGAAATCTATGTGTGCATTGCAACCAGGGATCCCATCACCTACTACTATTCCTTAAAAATGGCAAATTATTATTATTGATTTACAAGATTGCTTTTTTAATATACCTTTACACCCTTTAGACTGAGAGAGATTCTCTTTCTCTCCCCCTTTTCCTAATCACATCGGGCCTCATAAACAATATCAATGGACTGTGCTACCTCAAGGAATGATGAATTCTCCCACCATGTGTCAATACTATGTAGCTAAAGCCCTTGAGCCTGTGAGAAAACAACTTCCTGACTTGCTTGTTATTCATTATATGAATGATATATTGTTTTTGGCTCCATCTGCTTTAGAAGCTCAACACATGTTTGATATAGCTCAACAATGCTTAGAAAACTCTGGGTTAATCATTGCTCCTGAAAAATTTCAAACCTCTACACCTTACCATTACTTAGGATTTGTTGTTAATAGAAAACGTATTGCTCCCCAACTAACACAGATTTGTACTGATAAATTATCAACTTTAAATGATTTTCAAAAACTCTTAGATGATATAAATTGGATTAGACCCTCATTAGGCATTGCTAATTATCAAATAACTAATCTATTTGATACTTTGAAAGGAGATCTTGATTTAAATCGTCCTCTTTCACTTTCTCAAGAGGCACGAGAGGAACTCTATTTAGTGCAAAATAAATTACAAAAACAGTTTCTTACTCACATCAGACTAGATTTACCTCTAGAATTATTTATACTCCCCTCTCTTCATTCTCCAACAGGACTTCTTGCCCAACAAGAACACCCAGTAGAATGGGTCTATTCCCATTTTAGAGGAATGAAGTCATTTACACCCTATCTTGATTTAATTGCTTTAATCATTATCAATGGAAGAAATAGAACTAAAACTCTAATTGGCTCTGATCCTTATAAAATTGTAATACCTATTAATAAATCTCAGTTCAAACTCCCACCGATTTCCAAATAGCTTTTATGGAATATTTTGGAGAAATTTCATTTCACTATCCCTCTAACAAGTTATGGAATTTCTTCAAAAATACTGAATTTATTATTTCCCACATCATCAGCTCACAGCCTATACCTCAAGCTGAAGTTTTCTATATAGATGAGACTAAAAACGCCAAAACATCATTCTGATCTCTCAAAAAATATAAAGTCTTTTACACTAAATTTCATTCTGCTCAGCAAAATGAATTATATGCTCTTATTCAAGTTATTTGCCTACGTTCTTTCCCCATTAATATAGTATCTGATTCCTTATATTCAGTTTTTATATTAAAAAATATAGAAACCTCCACAATAAACTCCAATAAACCTATTATTCAACACCTTTTTTTCGAGCTACAATCCATTATTAGAAACCACACTTCTCCCATTTATATTACCCATATTTGGACACATTCCTGCCTTCCCAGTCCTATGACTCATGGTAATGAACAGGCTGATAAACTAGTTTCTTTTGCTACTCTGGAGGAATAGCATGCTCTGTTGCACAACAATGCTGGCTCTCTACAACACTTATGGAAAATCCCATACCACCAGGCTAAAGAAATTATTAATAATTGCTCTACTTGTAGACCCCTACATCTTCGACCCATTGCACAAGGTATTAGTCTTCGGGGATTGCAACCTAATGAACTATGGCAGATGGATGAAACTCATTGCCCTGAACTTTCTCCATCTTCTTTCCTACATGTCTGTATCGACACCAATTCTTCTTTTATATGGGCCACACCTCTTCACAGTGAAGCTACACAACATGTTATAACTCACCTATTAGCTTGCTTTGTTATAATGGGAACTCCTAGTTCTATTAAAACAGACAATGGCCCTGCCTACACTTCAAGATATTTCAAACAATTTTTAAAATAATTTTCTATTAAACATATCACGGGTATTCCTTATAATCCACAGGCACAAAGCATAGTCGAACGAGCACATCACACACTAAAATTACAAATAAAAAAATTTTAAAAACGTGGAATATACGGGAACACTACTATCTAAAGCAGACTTTACCAACATAAGATATTCTCTAAACCTATAACTATTGTTAATACAGCTTTATTTGTTTTAAATTTTTTAAACTTACTGTAGGGAGATATCTTAACAAGAGCCGAAAAACATTTCAAGGAATTGAAGGACTCTTCTCTTCCTCTGCCCATTTGGTACTAAGATGGGTTAACTAAACAATGGAAATCTGGGAAATTAATCTTACAGGGAAAGGGGTATGCTTGTACTTCTCCAGAGGTATCCAACGAACTCACATGGCTTCCTCTTCGGAAGGTTCGACCCAAGGGGGCCCCTGGCATTCAAAATAGAGATGAAACAACAAAACCCCCAGGAGGAAGAAATTCCAATATGGGCCATGGCGGCTCTAAAGATCTCCAGAAAGCACTGCCCTCGGTGGCATCAACCTTATAATCTCCCCTCTTGGGGACAAATAAAAACCCTTAATAATCAAGCTGAAAATCTGATTCCTCAACAGGGAATGCCTCAGAGTCCTGAAAACATTCTTTTTGCTAAGCTTGCTTTAGCTTCCCCTGCTCAAGCTGAACTAACTAATCATACTTACTGGGCTTACATACCCAACTCCCCTTTATTACAGGTTGTAGAATGGACAGAAAAGGGACGGATCATATTAACCAATGATTCCATACATATGCCTTCTCCCTGGAGCATGAAAGGGCCCTCACAGCCTGAGGAAGAGGGAAGACTAATTAATATTTGTCTAGGTTATGAAGTCTCTCCCTTGTGCATGGGCCCGGTGGAACTATGCATTAACGTTAGCTGACAATCTTGGGCTTTTGTCCTGTCTCCAAAAGAGGGCTTGTGGACATTGCTTGGATTATTTACTGCCCTTTCTTTTACTGAAAATCATGTCAGTACTACTGAAACTCTAGGGAAAGCACAAAGAACATTATGTGAAGGATTTACTTATAATTACTTTAAATATACTCCTGTTTGTTGGGACAAATGTCAAGCCAAATCAGGAAAATTAATATTCATGGCTGATCACACCATTGTCGATTGGGGACCCCATGGTATGTGGTTGTCTAACTGCTCAGATGATATTAATAATACTATGTGTGACTACGCTACTGAAGTAGCATGGAAAGTTACTAATACTACGATGGAACATTACCATGACAAAGGACTTGAAAGTGGAATGGCACCTCCTCAGCCTTGAATCATCCTCGATAAACAGATTGGGCCTGAGCAATGGGACATCTGGAAACTTGCTGCGAGGACTGTAGAACTTCGAACTTGGACTGCACATTTCACAGGGAACAGTCATAGTCATAGTAACTATTTCTTTCATTATAATCAATCATATTTCATTCAAGCTTGTGTTCCCCTTCCTTTTGTTATAGCTATAGGAAACTTGCAATTCAATAAGACTTTAAATTCTCTAACTTGAATAAATTGCAAATTATATACTTGTCGTAACTCTTCTGTTTCCTTAAGAAATGAATCCCTTTTGATTCTTTGATCTCGATGTAGTCTGTGGTTAACAATAAATCTCCAGCAGCCTTAGGACGAAGGTCCCATGTCTGGACTTGCTTCCTGGTTACTTACTAAACTGTTCCAGCGATCTAGACAATTCATTGGATGGCTGATTTTTGGCATTTTCGGATTAATAGTTATTTGTACCACTGCTGCTGTCACTGGCGTTGCTTTACAAGCCTCAATTCAAACACATAATTTTATCCAAAATTTGACTAAAGATGCTCATACTATGTGGGCCACTCCGGCTCAGACAGATGAGGATACTCAAGATGAAATACAGGAACTAAAAACAGCCATCAGATGGGTTGGAGATCAATTAATAGATGTACAAAAACAAGTGACACTAAAATGTGATTGGAATTCTACTCAATTTTTCATTACTCCTGTTCAATTCAATCATAGTGCCTACAACTGGGGACAAATCAAATTTCATTTACAAAACATACATGATAATGCCTCTCTGAATGTACAATTATTACAAAAAGAAATCTTTGAAACCTTTTCTAAAAATCTGTTCTCTTCCACTAATTTGAAAACTTTAGCTGAACAACTAGCTGATCAATTATCTGGGCTAGACCCATGAGGATGGTTTCAAAGCATTACTCCAGCATCGGGTCTGGAACTGTAATTTTGGTGATTGTCTTGACAATTATATTTGTCGTTTACTATTGCATTCATGCAAAAATTGTTAAAACTAAACAAACTCAAAAGGTCAGAACCCTTTTTACAAATATTAAAAATAAATAAGGGGGGATTATCAGGGAATGTTTAACAGGAGGATTCCTACGTGCTAGTCTCATAAATCCTCTGTTCCTTATCAGTTTCTGTTGTCAGAAACCAGTGGAATGACAAGCCGCTCCCAAGGCTGAGGTCATAGGATGAGACAGGCTTGAATCTCCTTCAGTAAACATTCTCCTTACAACAAAACTGCTTAGTCTCGACCGTCTTTCTTGAGATACGGATTGTCTCCTGACCTTGTCACCATTATTAATCCCTTGTTCCCTTGGTAACGGTTGCTGTTCATTTGGTTTTCTGATCTTTATTGTTGTCGAAAGAAATTTCTTGTACAACAGCCTATATATACTCCCAGAAATATCATTAAAGCACTTTTGCTCCATCAGAGCTTGGGTCCTCGTGTCTTTCTTTCTCCCTTTCTCTCTCTCTTTCTCTCTCTCTCTCCTTCCTTCTGGCTTTCTTTCTCTTTCACTTTCTTACTGTCGACTCCAGACCACTAGGTTCCAGTCCATTAAAGGACCCCAACACTGGTCTTTTGCAATGATTGAACTAAGAAAATGAATGGGAGATGTCACACAAATCTTTGATAGTGACTCTAGTATCTGGAATTCTTCTACAGAGGTGATACTATCATCATTGATCTAGCCTGTTGATAGAAAAGTGGTATGCCTGAACCCCCTGTATCCTGCATTGAACCTGGACTGGCGATTCTTTTCTTACATGATATTATACATGTTTCAATGCCATTCTCCCAAATTATCCCACCCTCTCCTTCTCCCACAGAGTCCAAAAGACTGTTCTATACATCTGTGTCTCTTTTGCTGTCTCACATACAGGGTTATCGTTACCATCTTTCTAAATTCCGTATATATGCATTAGTATACTGTATTGGTGTTTTTCTTTCTGGCTTACTTCACTCTGCATAATAGGCTCCAGTTTCATACACCTCATTAGAACTGATTAAAATATATATTTTTTTAATGGCTGAGTAATACTCCATTGTGTATATGTACCACAGCTTTCTTATCCATTTATCTGCGGATGGACAGCTAGGTTTGCTTCCATGTCCTGGCTATTATAAACACTTCTGTGATGAATATTGGGGTACATGTGTCTCTTTCAATTCTGGTTTCCTCAGTGTGTATGCCCAGCAGTGGGATTGCTGGGTCATAAGGCAGTTCTATTTCCAGTTTTTAAAGGAATCTCCTCACTGTTCTCCAGAGTGGCTGTACTAGTTTGCATTCCCACCAACAGTGTAAGAGGGTTCCCTTTTCTCCACACCCTCTCCAGAATTTATTGCTTGTAGACTTTTGGATCGCAGCCATTCTGACTGGCATGAAATGGCACCTCATTGTGGTTTTGATTTGCATTTCTTTGATAATGAGTGATGTTGAACATCTTTTCATCTAGCCATCTGTATGTCTTTTCATCTAGCTATCTGTATGTCTTTTTGGAGAAATGTTTATTTAGTTCTTTGGCCCATTTTTTGATTGGGTCATTTATTTTTCTGGAATTGAGCTGCAGGAGTTGCTTGTATATTTTTGAGATTAGTTGTTTGTCAGTTGCTTCATTTGCTATTATTTTCTCCCATCCTGAAGGCTGTATTTTCATCTTGCTTATAATTTCTTTTGTTGTGCAGAAGCTTTTAATTTTAATTAAGTCCCATTTGTTTATTTTTGCTTTTATTTCCAATATTCTGGTAGGTGGGTCATAGAGGATCCTGCTGTGATTTATGTCAGAGAGTGTTTTGCCTATGTTCTCCTCTGGTAGTTTTATAGTTTCTGGTCTTATGTTTAGATCTTTAATCCATTTTGAGTTTATTTTGGCGTATGATGGGGAGCACATGTACACCCGTGGCAGATTCATGTTGATGTATGGCAAAACCAATACAATATTGTAAAGTAATTAACTTCCAATTAAAATATATAAATTAAAAAAAGAAAACATTAAAAAAAAAGTATGCCACTGTTTTCACTTAGTTTTTCCTATGACAACCCTTAATCCATCAGGCAAAGAACTCAACAGAAGGTTCTGCAAGTTACCAAAGATATCTTCACCTACTCCTTCAGGAACTGAGTTGATTAATACAGAAAGTATTTGGGGACCCATTGAAATTAACATGAGGTAAAAATATCAAGCCTATTACCCTCTGGTACAGCCATGGAAATGCACCACTCAGATCTTTCTTCCAGAGAGAACTTGTTTATCTCTAAGTACAGTTAGCTGACAGCTTCCAACTATTAGCACCTTCAGGATCTACTTCGATTTTTTAGCTGAGGCCCTCCTCTTCTGAGTAGCCACAAATAGTGACTGAGGATGACAGAAATACTAGGGCCTGGTCATTTCTGCCTAATGTGGAACTCTTCTAACAGGAAATCTTTGCTCTGTATTTCCCCTTTATGTTGGCTACGACTCCACTACACCTGAAAAAGGTCTGAGATTCTGTGCTTCATAGACAGCCAAGTACCAC
Source organism: Bos grunniens (assembly GCF_055505025.1). Taxonomy (NCBI): domain Eukaryota; kingdom Metazoa; phylum Chordata; class Mammalia; order Artiodactyla; family Bovidae; genus Bos; species Bos grunniens. The sequence continues at coordinate 76,696,402 of NC_141194.1, read as the reverse complement.
AGTTGTTTAGCTGCTAAATTGAATTCAACTCTTTTGCAACCCCATGGACTAGCCTCCCAGGTTTCTCTGTCTATGGGATTTCCCAGGGAAGAATACAAAAATTGGTTGCCATTTCCTTCTCCAGGGGATCCTCCCTACCTAGGGATCAAACCCATGTCTCCTGCATTGGCAGGTGGATTCTTTACCACTGAGCCACCAGGGAAGAATTTCAAATACCATTAGATCACTAAAATTATGAGAATTAATGGAAAAGGAATTGTTATTCTTACCCCTATCCAAAAGACATTTTGCATTTTCAACTCCATTTCAACATCTGCCTCCTAACCTATAGACCACCATGACACTTGGAATCTTCAGGAATTACAGTTAGCTCAGGGTCAGTCAAAAATATGATAATTTTTTTTACTCCTGTATTCAGTCACATGGATGGATATACTGCTTCAGTTTCCTTTGTGAAAGGCTATAAATAAAATCACAAATCATATTTGAGGTATTATAAGACATCTTTAAATATTTCTGGACCCCCTGTCATTAAAAGGTCTTCAATTTGTTAAATGATCTTGTTCAGAATATAATGAATAAGGAAAGATGTTCTTCTCTGTATGTTTGAGTCAGGCTGAGACTCTTTCATAGGCCCAGAACTTCTCTGATAAAAGTACAACCTTTGGGTCCTGAAGGTCAATTTAATATATGGGGCAATATAGTGCTTAAATCCAAAGAAAAATATATTAGACCACTCTTCACCTCAGATTGCTGTCCCATCTGGTTGAAAATTAAGTTTTTATAATTGGCAAATAGACTGAACCAACTCTGTTTTTCTTGTAGTTACTGTGATTTCTAGAGCATTTCTGAATAGCACAGCATATATAGGGAGAGCCTTTTTACCTTAAAGGGGGTTAGCCTGGTAGCAAAGGTACAAGACAATCAGAGATACAAATAACGTCCAGTACCACAAAAACCTTGCTTCTCACACCGAGAAGCTCCCAGGCCCATTTCCTATTATCAGCCATGACACCATATCTAATTTAACAGCCTCTTTAATCTCATGCTGCTTGGAATACCACTCATCAAAATATTTTTTTTCACAGATTTGACTCTCTAATGTTGTAAATGCTACAATTGCATTCTGTTTTTTTTAATATATTAATCTCTTAAATTATATAGAAAACAAAGAGTAGAGTTACAAATTATTGCTACAGTAATGTTAAATTTTATAACTGTCCCTGTCAGGGAATGTTTAACAGGAGAATTCCTGTGTGCTGTTTTCTGTCTCACATAAATCCTCTGTTCCTTATCAGTTCCTGGTAATGGGAACGAGTGGAACGGCAGCCTGCTCCCAGGACTGAGGTCATGGGATGAAACGCATGCATGGATTTCCTTCAGTAAACATTCTCCTTATGACAAAACTGCTTAGTCACGACCCTCTTTCTTGAGATATGGATTGTCTTCTGACCTTATGACCATTGCTAATTCCTTGTATCCTTGATAACGGTTGCTATACGTATGGTTTTCTGATCTTTATCATTGTCGAAAGAAATTCCTTGTATAACAGCCTATATATACTCACAGAAAGATCATTAAAGCACCCTTACTCCATCAGAGACTTGGGTCCCCATGTCTTTCTCTCTCTCTTTCTCTCCCTCCAGCTAATTCTTTGGAGTGTGGAAACCCACCGAGCTCACTCTCCTGCCTGGGCTTTCAAGGCCTCTTTGAGAGGACACCCTGTGCCTTCGTAAGTGGTGCAAGACCTCTTCTAGGGTTTTATTGGTTCTCTCTTTCACTTTCTTATCGTTGACACCGGACCCCTAGGTTCTGATTCATTAAAGGACCGTGACAGGATTTCAACTGTATCCCTGCTGGCTTCCAAACCAGGAGACCTAGAGGTATCTCCTGGGTGATAGTTACAAATCACTGAGCCTCCTACTGAGTGTGACAGCCCTTTTATGGGGAGTCCTGTTGAGCCATACTGAGGCCAAGGGAGTGTACAAGGATGGTGTCTCCTGGCTTGCCTTCTTAGCTGCTAGATATGTGGGAAGTGTGAAGCCTGTCCCCAGATGTGAAGCACCAGGCTAATTAAATAGGCCTTTTTTTCACAAGAAGACTGACTTGTATTTCAGTTTGCTGTCTATACAGTGCATTCGGTGGGGGCAGGGGGTGGCTTGCCAAAAATTGACTTTCATTGTTACAGTTCCATGGAGCCCTGGAATTCTAGCCCCTTGGCCACCAGTGCCAGGTAATCAAGGGGTGTCCTCTGTAGATTGCACACCTAATTTTCTTTATGTAGGCAACTGGAGAGTGTTGGAGTAGGGCTTGTTATCTTGTTTAAGGAAGGCAGCAGGAAAATGACTTGAACATATATGCCTCTGAGCTCAGCAGTACAACATGAGAGATGCCTTGTCCATCCATGCACATGCATCAGCTTTAGGCCTGAAGTGGGAGACTGCTGAGACTGCACCTGCTACCAAACTCAGTCATGGGAAAGGGCAGTGCTGAGTTGGTTTTAGGCTGGGAAACAGATAAGACAGCTTATACTTGCCAGTCCCAGCCAGGGACTGAGGGAGTGGTGAATTTGCTGGAGCTCTTCAGCTTCAGCACTGCAGTAGGATGGTGCCACAATTGCTTGCCTCCATGTCCAATCCCTCCACCTCATGCTTTTAGATCCACAAATGACTCTTCTTCACACAAAGCCTCAGCACTTTCCAAATTGCTATTATTTCACTGGGTCTTGGGTCCTATAGCACTTTGGGATCCTTGAATGTCAGCCCTATTGGTTTTTTAAGCCAGACTTTTGTGGAGGTCCTCTCTCAGATATAGATTTCAGGGGCTGGGATGCCTGATGTGGAGCATCCACCTTTGCTTCTCTTGAAAAAACACCCATCTGGTGTAATCCCATCCTATTGTGTGAGATGATATCTCATTGTAACTTTGATTTGCATTTATCTAATATTGAGCAATGTTCAACATCTTTTCTTGTGTTTATTAGCCATTGGTATGTCTTCTTCAGAAAAATGTCTGTTTCGGTCTTCTGCTGACTTTATATTGGGTTGTTTGTTTTTCTGGTATTGAGTTGCATGAGCTATTTATATATTTTGGAAATTAATCCTCTGTCAGTTGTTTCATTCACTATTATTTTCTCCCATTCTGAGGGCTGTTTTTTCACCTTGTTCATAGTTTCCTTTGTTGTGCAAAATCTTTTAAGTTTAATTAGGTCCCACTTGATTATTTTTGTTTTTATTTCCATTACTCTAGGAGGTGGGTCTAGGAGCAAGATCTAGAGGATCTTGCTGCAATTTATGTAAAAGAGTGTTCTTCCTATGTTTTCCTCTAAGGCTTTTAGAGTTTTGGTCTTACATTTAGGTCTTTAATGCGTTTTGAGTTTATATTTGTATATGGTGTTAGGAAGTGTTCTAATTTCATTCTTTTACAAGTGGCTATCCAGTTTTCCCAGCACCACTTATTGATGAGACTGTCTTTTCCCCATTGTATATTCTTGCTCCATGTCAAAAATAAGATGCCCATAGGTGTGTTGGTTTATTTCTGGGCCTTGTATCTTGTTCCATTGGTTTATATTTCTGTTTTTGTGCCAGTAACATATTGTCTTGATGACTGTAACTTTGTGGTATATAGTCTGAAGTCAGGAAGGTTTAGGTTGATACCTCTGGCTCCATTCTTCTTTCTCAATATTGCTTTGGCTATTCAGAGTCTTTTGTGTTTCCATACAAATTGTGAATTATTTTGTTCTAGTTTAGTGAAAGATGCCATTGGTAATTTCATAGGGATTGCATTGAATCTGTAGATTGCATTTGGTAATATAGTAATTTTCACAATATTGATTCTTCCAGCCAAGGAACATGGAACAACTCTCCATCTGTTTATGTCATCTTTGTTTTTTTTTTTTTTTTTTTTTGTTAGTGTCTTATAGTTTTCTGTGTAGACGTCTTTTGTCTCTTTAGGTAGGTTTATTCCTAGGTATTTTATTCTTTTTCTTTTTTTACAGATAAAAACGGCACATAATTTATTGTTAAAATATCACACATTTAGGCAATAAGGCACAGGTAGTGAACTGGAGGAACATATTACTATTGCTTTCTGGCTCATTTAAGTGTATATTTGCAGGTTCACTTTTCCATGACTTTCTCAGATCCCTCCTTGTACTATTCTTTTTCTTGCAATGGTAGATGGGGTTGATTCCTTAATTTCTTTTTCTGATTTTTCATTGTTAGTGTATAAGAATTCAACTGATTTCTGTGTATTGATTTTGTATTCTGTGACTTTGCTAAGTTCACTGATTAGCTCTAATAATTCTCTGGTAGTATCTTTAGGGTTTTGTATGTATAGTATCATGTTGTCTGCAAACAGTAAGTTTTATTTCTTGTTTTTCAATCTGGATTCTTTTTATTTTTCCTCTCTGATTGCCATAGCCAGAACTTCCAAAACTATATTGAATAATAGTGAAGAGAGTGGACAGCCTTGTCTTGTTCCTGGTGTTAGAGGGAATGCTGTCAGTTTTTCACCATTGAGAATGATGTTTGAAGTGGATTTATCATATATGGCCCTTATTATGTTGAGGTAGACTCCTTCTATTGCTCAGTCATGTCTGACTCTTTGGGACCCCATGGACTGTAGCCTGCCAGGCTTCTATGTCCATAGGATTTTCCAGGCAAGAATACTGGAGTGGATTGCCATTCCCTTCTCCAGAGGATCTTCACGACCCAAGGATCAAATCCCAGTCTTCTGCATCATAGGCAGATTCTTTACCTTTGAGGCTACAAGGAAGTCTATCATATATGGCCTTTATTATGTTGAGGTAGATTCCTTTTATACCGATTGTTTGAAGAATTTTTATCATATATGGGTGCTGAATTTTTCTTTAATTTATTTTTTTTATTAAAGGATAATTGTTTGCTGTTTTCTGCCAAACCTCAACATGAATCAGCCATAGGTATACATATATCCCCTCCCTGTTGAAACTCCCTCCCATCTCCCTCTGCATCCCACCCCTCTAAGTTGATACAGAGCCCCTGTTTGAGTTTCATGAAACATACAGCAAATGGTGCTGAATTTTGTCAAAAGCTCTTTCTGCATCTATTGAGTTTATCATATGGGCCTTTCTCTTTCAATTTTTAAATATTGTGTATCATATTGATTGTTTTGCACATATTGAAGAATCTTTGCATCCGTGGGACAAACCTGACTTGATTATGGTGTATGATCTTTTTAATGTGTTGTTGAATTCTGTTTGCTAGAGTTTTGTTGAGCATTTTTGAATCTATGTTCATCAGTGATATTGGCCTATGATTTTCTTTTTTTGATGTCCTTATCTGCTTTTGGTATCAGAGTGATGGTGGACCTGCAGAATGAGTTCAGAAGTGTTCCTTATTCTACAGTGTTTTGGAAGAGTTTCAAAAGTATACACATTAGCTCTTCACTGGTGCACTGGGACGACCCAGAGGGATGGTATGGGGAGGGAGGAGGGAAGAGGGTTCAGGATGGGGAACACATGTATACCTGTGGCAGATTCATTTTGATACATGGCAAAACCAATACAATATTGTAAAGTTAAAAAAAAATATCTCATAGAATTCACCTGTGAAGCCATCTGGCCCTGGGCTTTAGTTTTTTGGAAATTTTTTGATCACAGTTTCGATTTCAGTACTTGTGATGGTCTTGTTCATAATTTTTATCTCTTCCTGGTTCAGTCTTGGAAGGTTGAAATTTTCTAAGAATCTGTCTATTTCTTCTAGGTTATCCACTTTATTAGCATATAGTTTCTTTACTAGTCTCTTATGATCCTTTGTATTTCTGCATTATCTGTTGTAACCTCTCCTTTTTCATTTCTAATTTTGTTGATGATTCTTCTCCCTTTTTTTCTTGGTGAGTCTGGCTAATGTTCTGTGAATTTTATCTTCTCAAAGAACTAGCTTTTAGTTTTGTTAATGCTTATTTATTGTTTCCTTCATTTCTTTTTCATTTATTTCTGCTTTGATCTTTATGATTTCTTTCCTTCTATTAACTTTTGGATTTTTGTTCTTCTTTTTTCCAGTTGCTTTAAGTGTAAAGTTAGGTTGTTTATTTGATGTTTTCCTTTATTCTTGAGGTAGGATAATATTGCTATAAACTTCCCTCTTAGAACTGCTTTTGCTGCATCTCCTAGGGTTTGTATCAAAATGTTTTCATTGTCATTTGTTCCTAGAAATTTTTATTTCCCTTTTTATTTCTTCAGTAATCTGTTTGTTATTTAGAAATGCATTGCTTAATCTCCCCATGTTTTTAAATTTTTTATCTTTTTTTCCAACCTGTAATTGATATCTCCTCTCATAGTGTTGAGGGCAGAAAAGATACTATTTCAGTTTTCTTAAATTTGCTGAGGCTTGATTTGTGATCCAAGATGTGGCCTATCCTGGGGAATGTTCTGTGTACACTTGATAAGAAAGTGTATTCTTCAGCATTTGGATGGAATGTTTCAAAGATATGAATTAGATACATCTGAGCAGATACATCTGATCTAATTTGATCATATAAGGTTTGTGTTTCCTTATTAATTTTCTTCTTTAAAAACTTATATATGACTTTATTTTTAAAATTCTGAAGGAGATCAGCCCTGGGATTTCTTTGGAAGGAATGATGCTAAAGCTGAAACTCCAGTACTTTGGCCACCTCATGCAAAGAGTTGACTCATTGGGAAAGGCTCTGATGCTGGGAGGGATTGGGGGCAAGAGGAGAAGGGGACGACAGAGGATGAGATGGCTGGATGGCATCACTGACTCAATGGACGTGAGTCTCAGTGAACTCCGGGAGTTGGTGATGGACAGGGAGGCCTGGCATGCTGCGATTCATGGGGTCACTACGAGTCAGACACGACTGAGTGACTGATCTGATCTGATCTGATTTTTAAAATTAATTTGTTTACATTAATTGGAGGCTAATTACGTTACAATATTGTGATGGTGGTTTTTGCCATATATCAACATGAATAAGCCATGGGTGCACACATGTCCTCCTATTCTGAACCCCCATCCCAATTCCCTCCCCACACCATCACTCTGAGTTGTCCCAGAGCACCAGCTTTGAGTGCCCTGCTTCGTGCATTGAACTTTCACTGGTCATCTATTTTGCATATAGTAATATACATGTTTTAATGCTATTCTCTCAAATCATTACACCCTTGCTTTCTCCCACATAGTCCATAAGTCTGTTCTTTATATCTGTGTCTCTTTTGCTGTCTTGCATATAGGGTCATCGTTACCATCTTTCTAAATTCCATATATATGCATTAATATACTGTATTGGTGTTTCTCTCTCTGATATAATTCATTCTGTATAATAAGCTCCATCCAGTTTCATCCACCTCATCACAACTGACTCAAATGTGTTCTTTCGTATAGCTGAGTAATATTCCATTGTGTTTATGTACCACAACTTCCTTATCCATTTGTCTGCTAATGGACATCTAGGTTGCTTCCATGTCCTAGATATTGTAAACAGTGCTGCAATGAACATTATGGTACATGTGTCTCTTTCAATTCTGGTTTCTTCAGTGTGTATGCCCAGCAGTGGGATTGTTGGGTCATATGGCAGTTCTATTTCCAGATTTTTTAAGGAATCTCCACACTGTTCCCCATAGTGGCTGTACCAGTTTGCATTCCCACCAACAATGGAAGAGGGTTCCCTTTTCTACACACCCTATTGAGCATTTATTGCTTGTAGACATTGATGGCAGCCATTCTGACAGACATGAGTGAGATTGTACTTCATTGTGATTTTGATTTACATTTTGCTGATAATGAGTGATGTTGAGCATCTTTTCATGTATTTGTTAGCCATCTGTATGTCTTCATTGAAGAAATGTCTGTTTAGTTCTTTGGCTCGTTTTTTGATTGTGTCATTTATTTTTCTAGTATAGAGCTGCATGAGCTGATTGTATATTTTGGATATTAATTCTTTGTCACTTGCTTCATTTGCTATTATTTTCTCCCATTCTTAAGGCTGTCTTTTCACTTTGCTTATAGTTTCCTTCATTGTGAAAAAGCTTTTAAGTTTAATTAGGAGTCATTTGTTTACTTTTGTTTTTATTTCCATTACTCTGGGAGGTGGGTCATAGAGGATCTTGCTGTGATTTATGTCAGAAAGCGTTCTACCTATGTTTTCTGCTAATGGTTTTATAGTTTCTGGTCTTACATTTAGATTTTTAATCCATTTTGAGTTTATTTTTGTGTATGGTGTTAGGAAGTGTTCTAGTTTCATTCTTTTGAAGGTGGTTGACCAGTTTTCCCAGCACCACTTGTTAAAGAGATTGTCTCTTCTCCATTGTATATTTTTGCCTCCTTTGTCACAGATAAGATGTCCATAGCTGCCTGGGTTTATCTCTGGGCTTTCTATTTTGTTCCATTGATCTATATGTCTCTTTGCACCAGTACCATACTGTCTTGATGACTATAGCTTTGTAGTATAGTCTGAAGTCAGGCAGGTTGATTCCTCCACTTCCATTCTTCTTTCTCCAGATTGCTTTGGCTATTCAAGGTTTTTTGTATTTCCATACAAATTGTGAAATTAGTTGTTCTAGTTCTGTGAAAAATACTATTGGTAGCTTGATAGGGATTGCATTGAATCTATAGTTGCTTTGCTTATTATACTCCTTTTCATTATCTTGATTCCCCCAGTCCATGAACATGGTATATTTTTTCTATTTGTTAATCTTTGATTTCTTTCATCATTGTTTTATAGTTTTCTATATATAGGTCTTTTGTTTCGTTGGGTAAATTTATTCCTAAGTATTTTATTCTTTACATTGCAGTGGTGAATGGGATTGTTTCCTTAATTTCTCTTTCTGTTTTCTCATTGTTAGTGTATAGGAATGCAAAGGATTTCTGTGTATTAATTTTATATCCTGCAAATTTACTACATTCATTGATTAGCTCTAGTAATTTTCTGGTGGTATCATTAGGGTTTTCTATGTAGAGGATCATGTCATCTGCAAACAGTGAGAGTTTTACTTCTTCTCTTCCAATTTGGATACATTTTTTTAATTTTTGTTCTCTGATTTCTGTGCTTAGGACTTCCAAAACTATGTTGAGTAGTAGTGGTGAGAGTGGACACCCTTGTCTTGTTCCTGATTTTAAAGGAAATGCTTTCAATTTTTTGCCATTGGGATAATATTTGCTGTGGGTTTGTTGTATATGACCTTTTTATGTTGAGGTATGTTCCTTCTGTGCCTGCTTTTTGGAGAGTTTTGATCAGATGTCTGTTGAATTTTGTCAAAGACTTTTTTATTGAGATAATCATATGGTTTTTATATTTCAATTTGTTGATATGGTGTATCCCATTGATTTATTTATGAATATTGAAGAATCCTTGGATCCCTGGATAAAGCCCACTTGGTCATGATGTATGGTCTTTTTAATATGTTGTTGGATTCTGTTTGCTAGAATTTTGTTGAGGTTTTTTGCATCTATGTTCATCAGTGATATTGGCCCATTTAATTTTTTTGTGGCATTTTTTTCTGGTTTTAGTATTAGGGCGATGGTGGCCTCATAGAATGTGTTTGGCAGTTTAACTTTCTCTGCAATTTTCTGGAAGAATTTGAGTAGGATAGGTGTTCAGATCAGATCAGATCAGTCGCTCAGTCATGTCCGACTCTTTGCGACCCCATGAACTGCAGCACTTCAGGCCTCCCTGTCCATCACCAACTCCCGGAGTTCACCCAGACTCACGTCCATCGAGTCAGTGATGCCATCCAGCCATCTCACCCTCTGTCGTCCCCTTCTCCTCCTGCCCCCAATCCCTCCCAGCATCAGAGTCTTTTCCAATGAGTCAACTCTTCGCATGAGGTGGCCAAAGTACTGGAGTTTCAGCTTTAGCATCATTCCTTCCAAAGAAATCCCAGGGCCGATCTCCTTCAGAATGGCCTGGTTGGATCTCCTTGCAGTCCAAGGGACTCTCAGGAGTCTTCTCCAACACCACAGTTCAAAAGCATCAATTCTTCAGTGCTCAGCCTTCTTCACAGTCCAACTCTCTCTAATTTTTTGGAAGAATTCACCTGTGAAGCCATCTGGCTTTTGTTTGTTGGAAGATTTTTCATTACAGTTTTGATTTCCATGCTTGTGATGGGTCTGTTAAAATGTTCTATTTCTCCTTGGTTCAGTTTTGGAAGGTTATACTTTTCTAACCATTTGCCATTTCTTCCAAGTTGTTCATTATATTGCCATATAGTTAGTTGCTCATAGTAGTCTCTTATGATCTTTTGTATATGTGTTGTCTGTTGTGATTTCTTCATTTTCATTGCTAATTTTATTGATTTGATTCTTCTCTCTTCTTTTCTTGATGAGTCTGGCTAATGGTTTGTTTATTTTATTTATCTTCTCAACCAATTTTTAATTTTGTTGATCTTTGATATCATCTCCTTAGTTTCTTTTTCATTTATTTCTGCTCTGATTTTTATTATTTCTTTTCTTTTACTAACTTTGGGGTTCTTCTTTTCTTCTCTTTCTAGTTGCTTTAGGTGTAAAGTTAGGTTTTTCATTTGATGCTTTGCTTGTTTCTTGAACCTCCATCTTAACAATGCCTTTACTAAATCCCATAGCTTTTGGGTTGTCCTGTTTTCATTTTCATTTGTTTGTATGCATATTTTGATTTCCTCTTTAATTTCTTCCATGATCTGTTGATTATACAGAAGTGTGTTGTTAAGCCTCTACATGTTTAAATTTTTAATAGATTTTTTTTCTGTAGTTGACGTCTAATCTACTGTAATTTGATCTGAAAATGTGCTTTAAATAATTTCATGTTTTTATAATTATGAAGGCTAGATTTATGGCCCAGGATGTGATCTATCCTGAAAAATGTACCTTTTTACTTTAGAAAAAAAGGTGAAATTCATTGTTTTTGGGTGAAATGCCCCATAGATATCTATTATGTCTAACTGATCCATTGTGTCATTTAGAACTTGTGTTTCCTTGCTAATTTTCTGTTTGGTTGATCATAGGTGTGAGTGGGGTATAAAAGTCCCACACTACTACTGTGTTACTGTTAACTTCCCCTTTCATAGTTGTTAGCATTTGCCTTACATATTGAGGTGCTCCTATGTTGGGTGCATACATATTTATATATTTTTCTTGGATTGATCATTTGATCATTATGTAGTGTTCTTTTCTGTCTCTTATCACTGTCTTTATTTCAAAGTCTATTTTATCTGATATGAGTATTGTTTTTCTTGCTTTCTTTTGGTCTCCATTTGCATAAAATATCTTTTCCAGGCTCTCACTTTCAGTCTGCATGTGTCTCTAGGTTTGGGTCTCTTGTAGACAGCATATATAGAGGTCTTGTTTTGTATCCATTCAGCTAGTTTTTGTTTTTTGGGTGGGGCATTTAGCCCATTTACATTTAAAGTAAGTATGATCCTGTTACCACTTACTTTGTGTTTTGGGTTTAGTTTATATACCTTTTCTGTGTTTGCTGTCTAGAGAAATCCTTTAGCTTTTGTTGAAAAGCTGTATTGGTGGTGCTGAATTCTCTTTTTTGTTTTTTCTTGTTTGTAAAGCTTTTGATTTCTCCTTCATATTTAAATGAGATCCTTGCTTGGTAGAGGAATCTTTGGTTGTAGGTTTTTCTTTTTTATCACTCTAAGTGTGTCCTGCCATTCCCTTCTGGTCTGAAGAGTTTCTATTGAAAGATCAGCTGTTATCCTTATTGGGATCCCCTTGTGTGTTATTTGTTGCTTTGCCCTTGCTGTTTTTATATTTGCTCTTTGTGTTTGTTCTTTTTAGTTTGATTAATAAGTGTCTTGGGGTGTTTTGCGTTGGGTTTTTCCTGTTTGGGAATCTGTGTTTCTTGGACTTGGTGGTTATATCCTTCTCCATTTTAGGGGAGCTTTCGACTATTATCTCCTCCAGTATTTTCTCATGCCCTTTCCTTTTGTCTTCTTCTTCTTCTGAGGCATCTATCCTTCGAATGTTGGGCATTTAACATTGTCCCAGTGGTGTCTGAGCTTGTCTTCATTTTTTTTTTTTTTTTTTTGGTTCTTTTTTCCTGCCTGCTTCATTTATTTCCATCGTTCTATCTTCTACCTTACTTATCCTCTCTTATGCCTCAGTTATTCTATTGTTGGTTCCCTCCAGAATGCTTTTAATCTCAGTTACTGCATTTTTCATTACTGATTGACTCTTCTTTATTTCCTCTAGGTCCTTGTTAAACATTTCTTGCATCTTCTCAATCCTTGTCTCTAGTCTGTTTATCTGTAACTCAATTTTGTTTTCAAGATTTTGGATCATCTTTACTATCATTATTCTGAATTATTTTTCAGGTAGACTCCCTACTTTCTCCTCTTTTGTTTGGTTTAGTGGGTTTGTTTCATGTTTCTTCAGCTTCTGGATATTTCTCTGCCTTTTCATTTTGTTTAGATTGCTGTGTTTGAGGTGCCCTTTCTGCAGGCTGGAAATTTGTGGTTCCTTTTAATTATGGAGTCTTCTCCCTGTGGGTGTAGTTGGACCAGTGGCTTGTCAAGTTTTCCTGGTTGGAGGAGCTTGTGTCTGTGTTCTGGTGGATAGAACTTGTGTCTGTGTTCTCTCTTCTCTCTGGAGTGCGATCAAGTGTCCAGTAGTCAGTTTAGGGGTGTCTATGGGTTTTGCATTGCTTTGTGCAGCCTGTATTTTAATGTTGAAAGTTGTGTTCCTGTTTAGCTGGAGAGTTAGCATGTTATGTCTTGTACTGGAACTTTTGGCTCTTGGGTGGATCTTTGTTTCAGTGTAGATATGGAGACTTTTAGGTGAACTCTAGTCTATTAATGTTCCTTGGAGTCAGGAGTTCTTTGATGTTCTAAAGTTCTGGAGTTAAGCATACTGCCTCTGGCTTTTTGTTCTTCTCTTATGATAGCCTAAAGACTTCTACATCCATATAGCACAGAAGATTAAACTCTTAGTTTAATGGTGAAACAATTCTCCACAGCCAGGAGCACCCAGAGAGATTCACAGAGTTATATAGAGAAGAGGGAGGAGGGAGATAGATGTAACCAGGAGGGGAAAGGGGGGCATCAAAAGGGGATAGAGCAATCGAACAATCAAGCCAGTAATCAATTCCTTAAGTGAAAATGGATACTGAAGATTAGATTCTTAGAGGTACAAAATTGATAAAAAATATCAAAAAACAAAGATTAATAACCTAGAATAGAGTTTAGACTCTCAAAAATACAATATAAAAATACAAAACAAAATTATTCACAAAAATTAAAAATATATATATATGGAATTTGTCTTTTAAAAATAAGGGTATTTTGAAAGGTAATAATAATAATAAAAATGAAAGTTAAAGAGTAATAAAGAACTAATTTTTCTTAAAAAAATTAAGAAATGATAATAGTAAAAATATATCTAGGAATTTCTCTGGAGCTGTTGTGGGCAGAGTAGGGTCAGTTCAGTATCAGATAATCCCTTGTTCTGGCTGTACTTTTCTCAAGATCTATAGCTTCCCTTCAAATGCAGTTTCAGCATTAACTGCTGGTTTTTAATAGTTGCAACTGTCACTTCCATAGCAGTTCTCCATTTGTTTATTTTGGCTTCCTCTGTTTGCAAGTCTCTTCAGTGTCTACTTTCTTCCCTGAAACAAGGGGACAAAGGTAGCCACTTATTTAAGCTCACTTGTTCAGTTGTGTTGTGGGGAGGGAGGGACACTGCAAACAAGTACTGCTGGCATGTGTGAGGAGTGCTCGCAGTGGATGGACCACACTGAGTTTGCCACAGCCCAAGGCGGCATGTACTTCCTGAGTCCACACAGCTCAGGCTCCAGTGTGTTCTGCAAGGGCACTGCCCCAAGTGAGCCCTGCATTTCATGCACTTCACAGATCTAAGCTACTCACGTTCTCAGGTGCTCCATAGGGGCACAGACCCAGATACGCTGTGCATTTTGTGCCCTTTCCAGGTCCTAGCCACTCAGGTGACCAGGTGCTTGGCGAGTGCACTGTCCCACATGAGTCATGCACCTTATGCACCTCCCTGATCCTGGACCCTCGGTTTCCCGGATGCACCATGAGAGCACAGTCTCAGGTGTGCTGTGTGTCTCCTCTGGGGTGCTGATGTCAGGCTGTGACATTCCTGGCAGATGTGATCCATACAGGATCCCTGTAAGACATGATTAGAATCTGGGAACCTGATCACAGTTTGGTGGAAGATGCAGTCTCTGGGGCCGGGATTGCAGCAGCCCCTTGTCTTCTGGCTCTGGCTGTTGCACACCTGCCTCTCTGCCTCAAGGGAGGGAGGGCCCTATACAGCAGCTGACTTGCTCTTCTTTGGTTATTGCCCAATCCTTTGTTCTGTGAGTGTGTCAGTGGTCACTCTGTGGTGTTAGAGCCTTTTGCGGGAAAGGTTTGTTTGTTTGTTTTCGTCTTTCTGGTGATCCCACAGTTTGGGTTGCTATCTCAAATTAGCTCCCTCAGATTTTCTTCAGGGCATTCAGGCCTGGTCCTTACCTTAAGCATTGATGCAGCCCGTGCCTCTCTGCCCAGCCCCCACTCACTCGTGGCAGATGAGAGCCTCTGGGCCACTTCTCCGTCTTTGCTTGTAGTTGCGGTTAGGTGCATTTTCTGTGAGTTTTATTTTTCTCTCAGTTATGCTGCCCTCTGAGATTCCAAAAATCCTCACAGACACACCTGTGAAAGGGTTTCCTACTGTGTGGAAACTTCTCCTCCTTCAGGACTCCTTCCCCAGGACGGGTCTCCATCACTAAATATTTTGTCTCTGTTTTTGTGTTTTATATTTTGTACTACCTCCTTTCAAAGAGATTGAGCTACCTTTCTGGGTGCCTAATGTCCTCTACCAGCATTTAGAAGTTGTTTTGTGAAAGTTGCTCAATATTCAAATGATCTTTTGATGAATTTTTGGGGAGAAAGTGGTCTCCCCTTCCTATTTCTCCATCATCTTAGGACTGCCCTTTCCTTATTAATTCTGTTTTGGTTATCTGTCCATTGGTGCAAGTCGGGTGTTAAAGTCCCCGACTACTATTGTCTTACTGTCTATCCTCTGCCCCAGTGAGGACTGAGGAAGGAGGTAATGCTGCTACTTGGATTGTGGTGCCAAGTGTTCAGGGATCTGGTGGCCTCAGGTGCAGGAGTTGTGGCGCTATTAGAATCTTGTTCTAATCTCTGGCAGCTGGTGTTCAAAGGGCCTGCCTGGCTGGTCCTTCTTTGTTGCTTGGCGTGGCAGATGCTCAGAGGTCCCCCTTGGCTGGAGTTCTTCTCTATTGCTTGATGCATCAGGCAGTTAAAGGGCCACCCTCTCTAGGGTCTTTTTCTATTGGTCAGCTTCCAGTGCTGGCATGTGGAGTGAGAGAGGCTACACCTCTTATATGTGACTCAGCAGTGTCACCTTGTCTCCATAGCTGCTCGGCTTTCCTCCAAAGGCATTCCCCACTGTGACCTCCTCCTTCACATCCCCTCAGGTCATCTCCCTACAGTCAAAAGCACACCTCATCCTAGGATTGCTCTCCAATCCTTATACTCCAACTCCTAGCCATAACACATTCCAGGGGACTTACATCCCTGCCTGGGGTATGTAGGGCTGCAGCAAGGACGGTCTGTGTGGTAATCACTCCATTCAGACTATTACAGACCACCTGTTGCACCCTCCCACAGCCTCAGATGTTTCCCCTCTGTCCCAAATAATTGCCCCAATGTGGGGATCTGACCCCTGCTTTAGTTCCCCTACACCTTAGGTGAAGGTCCAGTCCTCACTCTCCTCTTTTTCACTTTCTTCCTTTATCCTACTGAGTTTTGCATGGATCTACATATTCCCTTCTGGTGGTCACGGACTCCAGCCTGCTCTCAGCTGGCATTCTGGAAGATCTTCTGCAACTGAAGGTGTATTCCTGATGCATTCATGGAGAGAGACGTACTCCATGTCCACCTACTCCTCTTCCATCTTGTTTCCTTGACATTATCTTTTTATTATGAAAAATTAGTGAGTCATAGAGCTTTTAAAAATTGAGCCAAAGCTGGAACAATTTGAGTAGTAATATAAGTAAAATGGTGTTGAATTATAACCCAAAGTATAAAATAATATGAGCTTATTCTGAAATAAATAAGTGATTGATTGAATAAATAAATAAATGATAAAGGAGAGAAAAATTCCTCATGCAGAAGAATTCTGAATTATTTATTTAGATAATCTGCCCTCACAGAGTTCAACACAATTCCCCACTCTTTGCATGTGGACTCCACATAATAACTTCCTTCCAATCAGTACATTATGGAAAGGGTAGAAAACAAGTTAGCTTTACAGTAGAGAAACCTAAGAAACTGTACCTCAGCCAAGTGCTCAAAGTCAGAATCAACAACAATAAGTCATGTTGATTTGTGAACTCTTGATCTGATGTAATCAAAATGACACATTATCTATGTAGTCTTTTTCTTCCAAACTCATAGCCACAGTCCAAACATGAGAAAAATATTTCACAACTCCCAGTAGAGGGACATTCTATGAAATACCTTACCTGTACGCCTTAGAACTGTTAAAGTCGTCAAAAACAAGGAAATTCTGAAAAACCATCACAGCCAAACTGAGTCAAAGCTATAACAACCAAATGTAATGTGATTTCAGGATGGGACCCTGAAAAAGAAAATGAGTCCTAGGCAAAAATTAGTGAAATCTGAATAAAACATGAAATTCAGTTAATAATACTGTATTCATTTCAGCTCTTTAATTGTAATATATCATGAAATGTCAACTGTTGGTAATAGGGGAATTGAGTCTAGACTATAGGGAAACTGTATTATCTTTATAAGTTTTTCTGTAAATCTAAAACTATTCTAAAATTTGGAGACTAATCCCTTGTAAGTCACATCATTTGCAAATATTTTCTCCCTATCTGTGGGTTGTTTTTTCATTTTTCAAAAATTGTTTCCTTTGCTTTTGAGTTTAAATATGTCTCATTTGTTTATTTCTGTTTTTATTTCCATTATTCTGAGAGGTGGATTGAAAAAGATATTGCTGTGATTTAGTTAGAAATTGTTCAGGCTATATTTTCCTCTAGGAGTTTTATGGTACCAGTCTCACATTTAGGTCTTTAATCCATTTTGAAGTTATTTTTGTGTATGGCTTTAAAGAATTATCTAATTTCATTTTTTACATGTAGTTGTCCAGTTTTCCCAGCACCGCTTGTTGAAAAGACTGTCTTTCCAACATTGTGTAGTCGTGCTTCCTTTGTCATAGATTAATTGACCATAGGTGCATGGGTTTATTTCTGGGTTTTCTGTCCTGTTCCACTGGTCTATGTTTCTATTTTTGTGTCAGTTCCATACTCTTTTGAGGACTGTAGTTTTGTAGTATATATAGTCTAAAGTCAGGGAGCCAGATTCCTCCAGTTCCATTTTCCTTTCTCAAGATTACTCTGACTATTTGGGGTCTTTTGTGTCTCTAAACAATTTTTAAGAATTTTTTGTTCTAGTTCTGTGAAAAGTGCCATTGGTAATTTGACAGAGATTGCATTGGATCTGTAGATTGCATTGAATATTATAATCATTCTGACAATATTGTCTTTTACAATCCAGGAACATGGTATATCTTTCCATCTGTATCTTCTTTGATTTCTTTCATCAGCATCTTATAGTTTTTTGAAGTACTGGTCTTTTAACTCCTTAGGTAGGTTTACTCCCAGATATTTTATTCTTTTTGATGTGATGGCAGCTGAAATTGTTCCTTGCCTTTATTGTTCTGATCTTTTGTTGTTAGTGTATAGAAATGAAATATATTTCTGCCTGTTAATTTTGTGACCTACAACTCTACCAAATTCACTGATGAGCTCCAGTAGTTTTCTGAAAGAATCTTTAGGATCATCTATGTATAGTATCATGTGATTTGCAAGCAGTGACAGTTTTAGTTTTACTTGTTCTGACAGTTCATTCTTATATTTAATTTTATAATCTATTTTGAGTTATTTTTTGCTTGCATATGGATTAACATAGGGGTCAAACTTCAGTATTTTGCATGTGGATATCCACTTTTCCTAAAACCATTCTTTGAAAACAGTATTATTTCCCTATTGTATGGTCTTGACATTTTTATTGAAATCAGCTAACAATTGATATGTGAGTTTATTTCTGGATTCTCAGTTATAGTCCACTGCTACTGCTGCTGCTAAGTCACTTCAATTGTGTCTGACTCTGTGTGACCCCATAGGTGGCAGCCCACCAGGCTCCCCCGTCCCTGGGATTCTCCAGGCAAGAACACTGGAGTGGGTTGCCATTTCCTTCTCCAATTCATGAAAGTGAAAAGTGAAAGTGAAGTCGCTCAGTCGTGTCTGACTCTTCGTGATCCCATGGTCTGCAGTCCACCAGGCTCCTCCACCCATGGGATTTTCCAGTCAAGAGTACTGGAGCAGGGTGCCATCACCTTCTCCATATAGTCCACTGACCTCTATGTATATCCTTATTCCAATACCATACTTTCTTGATTTCTTCATAGTAAGTTTTGAAATTAGGAAACATGAGTCCTCTAACTCTTTTTCTTTGGCATGATTCAGTTGCCTATTCTAGCATATTCTTGAGTATTTATATAAATTTTCAGATCAGTTTATCAATTTTTACAAAGAAGCCAGCCAGGATCCTGAATGGGATTGCACTATGTCTTAATTTATTTATATCTCCTTTAAATTTTGCAGTATTTTCTAGTTTTCATTATACAAATAATGTAGTTCATTTGCTAAATGTATTCCTAAGTATCTTATTCTTTTTGATGTTATTACATGTTTATTTAATTTCATTTTCAGACTGTTCATTGAGAATATATGAAAATACAGTTGACTTTTGTATATTGATCTTGTATCTTGCAAACTTTCTGAACTCATATATTCAGTTCAGTTCATTTCAGTCGCTCAGTCGCATCTGACTCTTTGCGACCCCATGAACTGCAGCACGCCAGGCCTCCCTGCCCATTACCATTTCCCGGAGTTCACTCAAACTCACGTCCATCGAGTCAGTGATGCCATCCAGTCATCTCATCCTCTGTCGTCCCCTTTTCCTCCTGCCCCCAATCCCTCCCAGCATGAGTCTTTTCCAATGAGTCAACTTTTCGCATGAGGTGGCCAAAGTACTGGAGTTTCAGCTTTAGCATCATGCCTTCCAAAATATTAGTTCTTAATAATATTATTATATTAGTATGTTATAGATTTTTCAGTGGATTGCTTGGATTTATCTATGTATAAGGGCTTTCCTGGTGGCTCAGAAGTAAATAATCCACGTGCAATGAAGGAGACATTTTCGATCCGTGGGTTGGGAAGATCCCCTGGATTTGAAATGGCAACTCACTCCAGTATTCTTGCCTGGGAAATTCCACAGACAGAGGAGCCTGGCAAACTACAGTCCATGGAGTTGCAAAGAGTTGGACATGACTGAAGTGACTTAGCATACATTTTACTCTAAGCTCTCCTTTAGTTGTTTCATGAGTTTAGTATATTTTATATTGCTTTCATTAATGCTAAAGTATTTTCTAATTTACTTTGTGATTTTTTCCTTGACATATTGATTATTTAGGATAGTTAATTTTCACTTATTTGTCAATTCCCCAATTTTCCATCTGTTATTGATTTCCACTTTATTTGTAGTCAGAGAACATACTTTACATTAAATACTTTTCAATTTTATTAAGGCTCATTTTATTTCCTATCAGACAATATTATCTATCCTGGATAATGTCGTGTGAACTTCACAAAAAAATGTGTATTCTGCTGTTGTTGAGTGGAGTGTTCTACAAATATATCAGGTCAAGTTTGTTAGTAGTATTGCTTATATCTTCTATAACCTTGTTGATCTTCTGCTTAGCTTTTCTATCCATTATTGAAAATGGGTTTACTGAGTTGAATAGTGTTCCTCCAAAATTCATACCTATCCAAAACCTGTGAATATGACCTTATTGGAAAGAGCATCTTTGTAAATATAATCATGTAAAATGAGATCATACTGGATTAAGTGTAAGTGAAAGTGAAGTCTTGTTCGACTCTTTGCGACCCCACGGATGGTAGCCTACCAGGCTCCGCCATCCATGGGATTTTCCAGGCAAGAATACTGGAGTGGGCTGCCATTTCCTTCTCCAGCAGACCTTCCCAACCCAGGGATCGAACCCGGGTCTCCTGCATTGCAGACCGACGCTTTACCGTCTGATTAAGGTGTGTTCTAAATCCAGTTTTTGACTGATGTCCTTCTAAGAAGACAGATATTTAAACAGAGACACAGACAGAGGAAAAATTCATGTGAAGATGGAGGCACAATTGGGTTGATACACTAAAGCCAAAGAATGTCAAGGATTGCTGGAAACCACCAGAAGCTAGGAGAGAGGCAAGGAAGAGATTATCTCTTAGAGACTCCAGAAGGAACCAAACTTGTCAACACCTTGATTTCTAACTTCTGGGCTATAAAACTATGAAAGAATACATTTTCATTGTTCTAAGACACCAAGTTTGTAGAATTTTGTTACAGCAGCTCTAGGAAACTAATAAAATGGGTGCTGAAGTCCCAAATATTACTGTTGGTTTATTCAGTTCTCTCTTTAATTCTGTCAGTTTTTGTTTCATGCATTTTGGAACTATATTTAATTACATGCATATGTTTATGATTGTTAAATCATTTTAAAGGTCACTCTTTGTCTCTAGTAATAGCTGTTTTTTTTAATGTCTATTTGGTTTGATATTATTACAGCCACACCAGCTCTCTTATGGTTGTTGTTTAATATCTTTTACTTTTCTATCTTTTTGCTTTCAATCTATTTATGTCTTTGAGTATATTGTGTGTTTCCTATAGACAATGTACAGTAGGATCATTATTGTTGTTTTTTAATCCATGTATTTTGATTGGAATGTTTAATCCATTCATGTTTAAGGTCATTATTAATATGATTGGACTCTTTTCTACCATTTTTTTTGTTTGTTTCTATATGTCTTATGTGTTTGCACTTTAAAAATGTCCTACTGCCTCCATCTGTTTCTGTTGAGGAGTCAGCTGTTAATCTTATTGGAGTTATCTTGTGTGAAATGTCATTTTCCTCTTATTCTTTTCAAGATTTTACTTTGTTTTTCAAAAATTTCATAATTGTGTCTCTGGTTGAAAATCCTGAATTTATTCTACTTTAGTTCAAGTTTTAAGATATGTATATTAATGTTTTCATCAATTTAGGAAGTTTTCCACCATTACTTCTTTTAAAGACATATATACTTAATGAAGTCCCACACATCTTTATGTCTCTGTTCATTTTTAATTTTTTTTTTATTTCCTGTTCTTCAGATTTCATAATCTTTACTGATTTATTTTCAAGGTCACTGATTCTTTCTTTTGTCAGCTCAAACCTATGTACTCCCAAGGTCCTTTAGTGAATTTTTTATTTTGATAATTTTTTGCTTCAATTTCAAATTTCCACTTCATTGTTTTTTATACTTTTCCAATGATATTCTCTATCACTGTCACCATAATTTCTTTAATTATACAACCATTGCTTACTCTAGCTTTTAGATTTAATTATGGGACATTTGTTTATTTCTGTTTTTATTTCCATGAACTTAGGAGATAGATACAAAAAAAATATTTCTGCAATTTATATCAAAGAGTGTTCTGCCTATGTTTCCTCTAGGAGTTTTATGATTTCTGGCCTGACCATTAAGCCATTAATACATTTTAGGTTTATTTTTGTGTATGGTGTAAGAAAATTCTCTCTTTTTTTAAAACTTAAATTTATTTATTTTAATTGGAGGCTAATTACTTTACAACACTGTATTGGTTTTGCCATACATCAACATAAATCCGCCACGGGTGTACACGTGTTCTCCGTCCTGAGGCCCCTCCCACCTCCTTCCCCATACCATCCCTCTGGATTATCCCAGTGCACCAGCCCCAAGCATCCTATATCCTGCATCGAACCTGGACTGGCGATTCATTACTTATATGCTATTATACATGTTTCAATGCCATTCTACCAAATCATCCCACCCTCTCCCTCTCCCACAGAGTCCAAAAGACAATTCTATATATCTGTGTCTCTTTTTCTGTCTTGCATACAGGATTATCGTTCAGTTCAGTTCAGTTCAGTCGCTCAGTCATGTCCGACTCTTTGAGACCCAATGAATCGCAGCATGCCAGGCCTCCCTGTCCATCACCAACTCCTGGAGTTCACCCAGACTCACGTCCATCGAGTCAGTGATGTCATCCAGTCATCTCATCCTCTGGCGTTCCCTTCTCCTCCTGCCCCCAATCCCTCCCAGCATCAGAGTCTTTTCCAATGAGTCAAATCTTCACATGAGGTGGCCAAAGTACTGGAGTTTCAGCTTCAGCATCATTCCTTCCAAAGAAATCCCAGGGCCGATCTCATTCAGAGTGGACTGGTTGGATCTCCTTGCAGTCCAAGGGACTCTCAAGAGTCTTCTCCAACACCACAGTTCAAAAGCATCAATTCTTCAGTGCTCAGCCTTCTTCACAGTCCAACTCTCACATCCATACATGACCACTGGAAAAAAACATAGCCTTGACTAGATGGACCTTTGTTGGCAAAGTAATGTCTCTGCTTTTGAATATGCTATCTAGGTTGGTCATAACTTTTCTTCCAAGAAGTAATTGTCTTTTAATTTCATGGCTGCAGTCACCATCTGCAGTGATTTTGGAGCCCCCCAAAATAAAGTCTGACACTGTTTCTACTGTTTCCGCATCTATTTCCCATGAAGTGGTGGGACCGGATGCCATGATCTTCGTTTTCTGAATGTTGAGCTTTAAGCCAACTTTTTCACTCTCCACTTTCACTTTCATCAAGAGGCTTTTTTTCCTCTTCACTTTCTGCCATAACGGTGGTGTCATCTGCATATCTGACGTTATTGATATTTCTCCCAGCAATCTTGATTCCAGCTTGTGTTTCTTCCAGTCCAGCATTGCTCATGATGTACTCTGCATAGAAGTTAAATAAACAGGGTGACAATATACAGCCTTGATGTACTCCTTTTCCTATTTGGAACCAGTCTGTTGTTCCATGTCCAGTTCTAACTGTTGCTTCCTGGCCTGCTTACTGATTTCTTAAGAGGCAGGTCAGGTGGTCTGGTATTCCCATCTCTTTCAGAAATTTCCACAGTTTATTGTGATCCACACAGTCAAAGGCTTTGGCATAGTCAATAAAGCAGAAACAGATGTTTTTCTGGAACTCTCTAGCTTATTGTTACCATCTGTCTAAATTCCATATATATGAAGAAATACCCTTCATCCAAGGTAAGGAGCAGTGGCTGCACTTTGCTGGAGCAGCTGTGAAGAGATACCCCACGTCCAAGGTAAGTGAAACCCAAGTAAGACAGTAGATGTTGCAAGAGGGCATCAGAGGGCAGACACACTGAAACCATAATCACAGAAATCTAGTCATTCTAATCACACTAGGACAAGAGCCTTGTCTAACTCAGTGAAACTAAGCCATGCCCTGTGGGGCCACCTAAGACAGGCAGGCATGGTGGAGAGGTCTGACACAATGTGGTCCACTGGAGAAGGGAATGGCAAACCACTTCAGTATTCTTGCCTTGAGAACCCCATGAACAGTATGAAAAGGCAAAATAATAGGATACTGAAAAACGAACTCCCCAGGTCAGTAGGTGCCCAATATACTACTGGAGATCAGTGGAAAAATAACTCTAGAAAGAATGAAGGGATGGAGCCAAAGCAAAAACAATACCCAGTTGTGGATGTGACTGGTGATAGAAGCAAGGTCTGATGCTGTAAAGAGCAATATTGCATAGGAACATGGAATGTCAGGTCCATGAACAAGGCAAATTGGAAGTGGTCAAACAGGAGATGGCAGGAGTGAATATCGCCATTCTAGGAATCAGTGAACTAAAACGGACTGCAATGGGTGAATTTAACTCAGATGACCATTATATCTACTACTGCAGGCAGGAATCCCTTAGAAGAAATGGAGTAGCCATCATGGCCTACAAAAGAGTCCAAAATGCAGTACTTGGATGCAATCTCAAAAACGACAGAATGATCTCTGTTCATTTCCAAGGCAAACCATTCAATATCACAGTAATCCAAGTCTATGCCCCAACCAGTAATGCTGAAGAAGCTGAAGTTGAAAGGTTGTATGAAGACCTACAAGACCTTTTAGAACTAATTCCCAAAAGAGATGTCCTTTTCATTATAGGGGACTGGAATGCAAAAGTAGGAAGTCAAGAAACACCTGGAGTAACAGGCAAATTTGGCCTTGGAATATGGAATGAAGCAGGGCAAAGACTAATAGAGTTTTGCCAAGAAAATGCACTAATCAGAGCAAACACCCTGTTTCAACAACACAAGAGAAGACCCTACACATGGACATCATGAGATGGTCAACACCAAAATCAGATTGATTATATTCTTTACAGCCAAAGATGGAGAAGCTCTATACAGTCAATAAAAACAAGATGAGGAGATGACTGTGGCTCAGATCATGAACTCCTTATTGCCAAATTCAGACTTAAATAGAAGAAAGTAGGGAAAACCACTAGACCATTCAGGTATGACCTAAATCAAATCCCTTATGATTATACAGTGGAAGTGAGAAATAGATTTAAGGGCCTAGATCTGATAGATAGAGTGCCTGATGAACTATGGAATGAGGTTCATGACATTGTACAGGAGACAGGGATCAAGACCATTCCCATGGAAAAAAAATGCAAAAAAGCCAAATGGCTGTCTGGGGAGGCCTTACAAATAGCTGTGAAAAGAAGAGAAGCAAAAAGCTAAGGAGAAAGGGAAAGATATAAACATCTGAGTGCAGAGTTCCAAAGAATAGCAAGGAGAGATAATAAAGCCTTCTTCAGCGATCAATGCAAAGAAATAAAGGAAGACAACAGAATGGGAAAGACTAGGGATCTCTTCAAGAAAATTAGAGATACCAAGGGAACATTTCATGCAAAGATGGGCTCGATAAAGGACAGAAATGGTATGGAACTAACAGAAGCAGAATATTAAGAAGAGGTAGCAAGCATACACAGAAGAACTGCACAAAAAAGAGCTTCATGACCCAGATAATCACGATGGTGTGATCATTCACCTAGAGCCAGACATCCTGGAATGTGAAGTCAAGTGGGCCTTAGAAAGCATCACTACGAACAAAGCTAGTGGAGGTGATGGAATTCCAGTTGAGCTATTTCAAATCTGGAAAGGTGATGCTGTGAAAGTCCTGCACTCAATATGCCAGCAGATTTGAAAAACTCAGCAGTGGTCACAGGACTGGAAAAGGTCAGTTTTCATTCCAATTCCAAAGAAAGGCAATGCCAAAGAATGCTCAAACTACCGCACAGTTGCACTCATCTCACATGCTAGTAAAGTAATGCTCAAAATTCTCCAAGCCAGCCTTCAGCAATACGTGAACCGTGAACTTCCAGATGTTCAAGCTGGTTTTAGAAAAGGCAGAGGAACCAGAGATCAAATTGCCAACATCCGCTGGATCATGGAAAAAGCAAGAGAATTCCAGAAAAACATCTATTTCTGCTTTATTGATTATGCCAAAGCCTTTGACTGTGTGGATCACAATAAACTTTGGAAAATTCTGAAAGAGATGGGAATACCAGACCACCTGATCTGCCTCTTGAGAAATGTGTATGCAGGTCAGGAAGCAACAGTCAGAAATGGACATGGAACAACAGACTGGTTCCAAATAGGAAAAGGAGTAAGTCAAGGCTGTATATTGTCACCCTGCTTATTTAACTTGTATGCAGAGTACATCATGAGAAACACTGGGCCGGAAGAAACACAGGCTGGAATCAAGATTGCCGGGAGAAATATCAATAACCTCAGATATGCAGATGACACCACCCTTATGGCAGAAAGTGAAGAGGAACTCAAAAGCCTCTTGATGAAAGTGAAAGTGGAGAGTGAAAAAGTTGGCTTAAAGCTCAACATCCAGAAAATGAAGATCATGGCATCTGGTCCCATCTCTTCATGGGAAATAGATGGGGAAACAGTGGAAACTGTGTCAGACTTTATTTTTCTGGGCTCCAAAATCACTGCAGATAGTGACTGCAGCCATGAAATTAAAAGACGCTTACTCCTTGGAAGAAGAGTTATGACCAACCTAGATAGCATATTGAAAAGCAGAGACATTACCCTGCCAACAAAGGTCCGTCTAGTCAAGGCTATGGTTTTTCCAGTGGTCATGTATGGATGGGAGAGTTGGACTGTGAAGAAGGCTGAGCATTGAAGAATTGATGCTTTTGAACTGTGGTGTTGGAGAAGACTCTTGAGTGTCCCTTGGACTGCAAGGAGATCCAACCAGTCCATTTTGAAGGAGATCAGCCCTGGGATTTCTTTGGAAGAAATGATGCTGAAGCTGAAACTCCAGTATTTTGGTCACCTTATGCGAAGGGTTGACTCATTGGAAAAGACTCTGATGCTGGGAGGGATTGGGGCAGGAGGAGAAGGGGACAACAGAGGATGAGATGCCTGGATGGCATCACTGATTCGATGGACGTGAGTCTGAGTGAACCCTGGGAGTTGATGATGGACAGAGAGGCCTGGCATGCTGCAATTCATGGGGTCGCAAAGAGTCGGTCACGACTGAGCGACTTGAGTTTCACTTTCTCTTTCGTGCATTGAAGAAGGAAATGGCAATCCACTCTAGCACTCTTGCCTGGAAAATCCCATGAACAGAGGAGCCTGATAAACTACAGTCCATGGGGTGGCAAGGAATCGGACATGACTGAGCAACTTCACTTTGATGACTGTAGCTTTGTAGTATAGTCTGAAGTCAGGGAGCCAGATTTCTTCAGCATCATTTTTCTTTCTTAAGATTGATTCAGCTCTTTGCGGTTTCTTGCATTCCCATACAATTTGTGTGTTTTTTTTTTTTTTGGTTCTAATTCTGTGAAAAATGCCATTGGAAATTTGACAGGGATTGCACTGAATCTAAAGGTGTTCTTGGATGTTATGGTCATTTTAACAATATTGATTCTAACACAGTATTATCTTTCCATTTTTTTGTGTCATCTTCAGATTTGTTCATTAATTTCTTATAGTTTTCTCTGTACATGTCTTTTCCTCCTTAGTTAGACTTATTCCTTGGTACTTTATTCTTTTTTATGCTATTATAAATGGTATTGTTTTGTTGATTTCTCTTTGTGATAGTTCATTGTTAGTGTTTAGAAATGCAACAGATTTCTGTATGTTAATTTTGAATCCTGTAACCTTACTGAATTCATTGATGAGGTCTAATAGTTTTTTGGTAGCATCCTTAGGATTTTCTATGTACTGTGTCATGTCATCTGCAAATAGTGACAGTTTTCCTTCTTCTTTTCTAATTTGGATTCATATTATTTCTTTTTCTTCTCTGACTGTTATGGCTATGACTTCCAAAACTATTTTGAATAAAAGTGGCAAGAGTGATCATCCTTGTCTGAACATTGAACCTTTCATATAATATATTGCATTGATTCTGTATAGGGATCCCCCACAAGGGTTGTTGTTTTTCACTTGATTGTTTGCTTATTTGTTTAGTGACTTGGCTGAACTAACTCTGCAAAGTCTAGAGGAGATAGTAGGTGTCACTCACTTGATAAGCCCAGTGTAGCAGCTCTCCAATGACACAGAGGTAAAAGGAACACATTCTACATCAGTTATCCCACTGGAAGCCTCCCTATATAGTGGAATTTGAAGGTAAGAGGATGGGCATTTTGTGGATGCCACCGTCTGTTGGATATTGACCTTCTATACTACAAAGCTGTAAAAAATGGAATCTTCTATTGTTCACCAGCTTTGGAAACTACTCAGAATATCTTTTCCATTCCAAAAATCTGGGAGAGATAGGAATTTATATTCTGTTGCCAAGTTCTCTTAAATAATTCTTCTACAGGGTAGAGTTGTGGAGGAACAGGCAAAGTCTCTCAAATGCCACAACCTCCAACTATTCCTGAAATATTCCATAGATTTTGTTGAATACATGTTCCTCAGTTTTTTGTAAGTCTTTTGTCATTCTTCAGGGATTATAAATGATTTTCTTTACTAATTTTTACTGACCTGAGATGTGTCTCTCCAGAACATAGTTTTCCTCAAGCTTCTCATGCCATCATTCGTGAAGTCCCAACTCTGCATATACTTTTCAAAAGTAAAATATTGTTGAAAAACTTCCCCAGATTTGGGAAGTTCTCAGACATTATTTCTTTAAATGAACTTTCTGCCTCCTTCATCCTCTCTCTCTTCTCCTTCTGGGATACAATTAATCTGCAGATTGTTTCTTTTTATGGTGTGCCATAATTCCCATAGGCTTTCTTCATTTTTTCTCATTCTTTTCTCTTTGTCCTCTACTGGGTAAGTTCAAAAGTCCTGTCTTCTACTTCATAGATTTTTCAGATTGATCCATTCTCAATGTTGATGCTTGCTATTGTATTTTTCGCATCGTTCATTGTATTCTTCATCTCCAAAATTTCAGTTTTTATAATGATTTATATCTATTTCTGAAGCTTCTTATTTTTTTTAAGTATAGTTCTTCTGATTTTGTTGAATTATATTTCTCTATTTCCTTTAGGTCATTGAAATTGCTTAGAATAGCTATTTTTTTTTGTCATTGAGTAAATCATAAATCTCTATATTTTGGGGTCTGGTTAACAGAAAATTATTGTGTTTTTTTTTTTTTTGGTGGTATCAGGTTTCCTTCATTTTAAAAATGTCCCTTGAGTTTTTGCCCTGTTACCTTTGCACCTGAAGTAGCAGTCACCTCCTCCAGTCTTTTTTTTTTTTTTTTAAACTTTACAATATTGTATTAGTTTTGCCAAATATCAAAATGAATCCGCCACAGGTATACCCACGTCCCCCATCCTAAACCCTCTTCCCTCCTCCCTCCCCTACCCTCCCTCTGGGTCGTCCCAGAGCACCAGCCCCAAGCATCCAGTACCGTGCATTGAACCTGGACTGGCGACTCGTTTCATACATGATATTATACATGTTTCAATGCCATTCTCCCACATCTCCCCACCCTCTCCCTCTCCCACAGAGTCCGTAAGACTGATCTATACATCAGTGTCTCTTTTGCTGTCTCGTACACAGGGTTATTGTTACCATCTTTCTAAATTCCATATATATGCGTTAGTATACTGTATTGGTGTTTTTCTTTCTGGCTTACTTCACTCTGTATATACCTCCTCCAGTCTTTACTGACCCACTTCCAAGAAAGAAACACCTTTCATCAGCTCTTCTAGGGATTCTCAGTCTTTCTCAGATCTTTTCTCTGGATACATCTCCTCCACACAGCTTTCTTCTTCTTGCAGCAGAATTCTTTTTTTTTTTTTAATTTTATTTTTAAACTTTACAATATTGTATTAGTTTTGCCAAACATCGAAATGAATCCGCCACAGGTATACCTGTGTTCCCCATCCTGAACCCTCCTCCTTCCTCCCTCCCCATACCCTCCCTCTGGGTCGTCCCAGTGCACCAGCCCCAAGCATCCAGTATCGTGCATCAAACCTGGACTGGCGACTCGTTTCATACATGATATTATACATGTTTCAATGCCATTCTCCCAAATCTCCCCACCCTCTCCCTCTCCCACAGAGTCCATTGCAGCAGAATTCTTAAGCTTGTATGCCTCATTTCCACCCTGCAAAGACAACCAAAGTTCTGACAGCCTCCTTTTATTTTATTTTATTTTTGCTACAAATTATTTATGTATTTTGTCTACTTTTCTACTGGATATAGAAATACTTTATATAATCATAAAAATAATTCCTTTCTTAGAAATGAATGTAAAACTTGTTCTTAGTTTGACATGTCTTTTGAGTTCTTTTATGTTATTTTACTTGCTTTTTTTTTTCCCCTTTGATTGTTTTGGTTTTATTGGTCATGCAGACTTTTCCCGTTTCTAATTGGTCAATGTTTACCAAACTTTTGTTTTACTACTTACTACGTTTAGTTAATTATACTTAGATCTACACCTCTCTTGTATTACTCTGAAAATCCTTCTATGGTTTCTTCTTCTTCTTTTTGCAAGAAGAACTTTTAATTACTTTTACATACAGAAAACTCAATAATGTGCACTTGACCAAGTTTGGTGGCTAGTTCTTTGATCTTTGCCTTCTCCAGCTTGGCAATATGAGCTACTGGTTTTGAACCCAGCACACTGCCTCCCCATTGATGGTAGATCTCACCATATCTGTCATTGTAATTGGTCCTGATGACTTCCACCAGTTTAGCCAGTGTGCCCTTGTCTTCTGAGTTGACTTGTGTGAAGGCCACAGTGTGTATAGGTCTTCCCATGGACCAGACGCTCCAGCCTGGCCTTCTCCTTGATTATGAAGTAGGGAACCCCATCTTACAGCACAAGGCAGGCAGGAAGACCACGATCAAATCATTGGGAGGCCTGGAGAAGCACTTTTGGCTAGATATTTTGGAGTGAATAACACTGCCAAACTTGTCCACCATGAGAGCTGCTACTTCTGAGGCTGCTGGAGTCATGCTAGGGCTGGAGCCACAGCCTTTGCTGTGATTCATAGTTTGTGTTTCTTTTGTTCCCATAATTCGGAAGTTCTGACAGGTTCTCTTTGAGGAGCCCAGTGAGTGAGAGGTAAATATTCTTATATGGCAAATCTTGAGGGGAAGGGCTGGCCGCAGGCCACTCAGCTCTTCCATCAAAGCATTTCCATTCTAGAATGCAACATTTACTGAATCCTAGCTGGGCTCCTTCTGGGAAAGTCTCGCCTCAGTCCCCAAGGTACTGCTAGGTACTAGTCCAGTGCCTAGCACCTGACACTCAATGTCAGCAGATGATGCATTAATACAGTCATTATTGAAGCTGATTACCACCTAACACTGCCAGACGAGTCTCATCGGTTTCCTGCAGGTGGATGAGCCCACCTAGCGCTCACAGCAGAGTGCTTCAGACAAGATGACGCCCCTGACAACCTCCTTTTAGCTCTACTGAGGATGGTCCTAAATACTCAAATTTTTGCTCTCTTCCAGGACCACAGACTTGGGCAGAATTTCTGCATGTGTTCATTGCCCATCTGCAAAAGCTCACTCTCACTGCTGAAGGACCTGTCCAGGGAGTTTTCCATGGATTGTAGAGTGTGTGGGTGAGACACATGTAGCTCTCGTGGTGTCCATGGAACAGTTGTCAGAATCTGCAAGTGAGGCATACCCCAGTCGTTCAGTGGGAGGTCGTCCAACACAGTCCATGATGTGTTTAGTAGAAATCAGTGTCCCTTTGAAATGTTCCATTCTGAACCCCGACTGCTCGTCTCCCAACTACTCAATATCCCCTAGTCATGCAGTCCCTGACTTAGTTTAGATGGGCCATGAGAGAAATGGACTTCTCTGACAGAAAACAGAGCTTCCACAGAGCTGAGGAAACCAGGTACCCACTCATATTCTCTCACATTTTCCTACAGGAGAAATAATAGGCTAAGATTAGTGCTCTTGGCACTAAGCTGTATTGCCTAGGGGGAGAGGTAATATAGTCAAACCGTTTCTCTTATCCTCTTCAGTGTACCTTATCGCCATTTTTATGCACCTATGGTGTGTTTTCACTTCTCTTTTGGATTCTTGAACTTCCACAAAAGCTCTTTCACCCATGGGTAATTGTCTAAATCAGAGTTCTCTTAAAGAGACATCTATTCTCCTGTCTTTATTGCTGCATTATTCATAGTAGCTGGAACATGGAAACAATCAAATAATCTAATTGACCATCAGTGGATGGATGGACAAATACACACACACACACACACACACACACACACACACACACATGCTGAGCTTAGTCACTCAGTCATATCTGATTCTTCACAACCTCATGGACTGTAGCCCACCAGGCTTCTCTGTCAACAGGATGTCCCAGACAAGAATACTGGATTGTGTTTCCATTTCCTTCTCCATATATATATATATATATACACACATACATATATGTTACACACAGTGGACTTCCCAAGTGGCTCAGTGGAAAAGAATCTGCCTGACAATGTAGAAGTAGTAGGAGAAGCAAGTTCAAATATAAAGACAAATATTATATTATCTCTTATATGTGGAATCTAAAATAGTTCAACTCACAGAAGCAGAGAATAGAATGGTAGTTGCCAGGGGCTAAGAAGTAGAGAAAATGGGGAAATGTTAGCCAAGGGGTACAAAGTTTCAATTATATAAGATAAATAAATTGTAGACATCTAGAATAAAGCACTGTGGCTATAGTTAACAATACTGTTTTGTATATTTGTAATTTTCCAAGAGGGTAGACCTCAAGTGTTTTCATCACATACACGCAATAGTAATTACGTAAAGTGATGGGTATGTTAATTAGCTTGACTATGGTGGTTATTTCACAATGTATACATATATCAAATCATCAAGTTATACACATTAAATATATTCAGTTAAACCTCAGTAAAGCTGGGGAGGCGGACTGATACTATAAAAAGTACAGACTCTGAAATCACATGGTGCTGCTGCTGCTGCTAAGTCACTTCAGTCATGTCCGACTCTGTGTGACCCCATAGACACAGCCCACCAGGCTCCCCCGTCCCTGGGATTCTCCAGGAAAGAATACTGGAGTGGGTTGTCATTTCCTTCTCCAATGCATGAAAGTGAAAAGTGAAAGGGACGTCGCTCAGTCGTGTCCGACTCTTCGCGACCCCATGGGCTGCATCCTACCAGGCTCCTCTGTCGAAAATCACGTTGTATGTCTGCTTAAATCTTAGTTTCACCACATCTTGGCTATGTGACCTTAGGCAAGTCACTCAATTTCTTTGTGCCCATGTCTTCATATGTAAAAGTGGAGACAATAATGGTATCTATTTGACAGAGTAGTTACAAGAAAGTTAAAGAGAAAACACATAGCATGGTGTTTCATTATGTGGTTAAAAAAACTCTAATGCACTTTATTAGCTATTCTATATATTAATAAAGGTTAGTAACCAGGGTTTTAAGCATTTTCTTCTCCCATCTTTACACTCAATTTAGAGATCAAAATCAATGTAAAGGGAGAGAAAATTCAACAAAGGAATGGAATAAAGTTCACATTACCCACATTTCACTAATTAGATTTCATTCAATTGTTTGTCAGATCACCTTACCTTAGTTTGTGCATTAACTACATACCATAAATAAGTCAATATCCTTGTATCATTCCCTTTCCGTTGAAGGCAGATTATGTTCTCAGCAGCAAAATGGAAACTACTTCTTACACTTCAACACTATGTCAGCAGCAAAATTGAAAGTGTTTTTTGTCACCTGCACTGCTATCAGAAGAAAAAAAAAGAAAACAAGAAAGTGAGGAACATAATTTTAGTACTAACACAAATATCAGAATGATTTACCTGTCTGTTCTGCTTCACTTTCATTTCAGCTTTCAGAGCTTCATTCATCAATATTTTATTTACACATGCATATCTCATTTTTACACTATTTCTATCCCCACTGCCAGATGGCTGTGTTGTTTGCATAGTGTTCATCAAGGAGAATGAGAAAGATTCATAAACAGCTATGTAATATTGGCATTTGAGTGGGGCTCAGATAACCACATTTTCTACTGTGAATCTCCCATGAATAATTGGTCAGACTGAAGCAAACATTTGTTCCCCCTGGAAGAAATACTGGGCAATGACTAAACAAATGAGCAACTTGATTCAAAACTTTTGGACCAGATTTCAAGTGATTCTATTAAAAATTTTAAAACTTCCAATTCTTTGCTGATGTGAAGGTTTTTTCAAATGACACATATTCCAGTGCTCTATATTGTCCACTTTAAATGACTAAAGGCATGAAGTTGCTACCAGTTCTAACAAGAGTTTAATAGATCTCCTGACTGGGGCATTATTCTTAATATTCATTCTAAATGTGTCTTACAGGAGAAAAAGACATGGTAATTTTGAATAAATTTAGCTATTTCATTTTTAGCCATAATGAATTTGTTTTAAAATGTTATTTTAGATTGTCACAGAGCACCTGATTTGAACTTCCTGCATTGTACAGGAAACTCTTACTGGCTATCTAATTTTACATATCATAATTGTTGCGGTCCTTTAATGGACTGGAACCTGGCAGTCCGGAGTCAATGATAAGAAAGCAAAAAAGAGAGAGAGAAAGAAAGAAAGACATGGGGACCCAAGCTCTGATGGAGCAAGGGTGCTTTATTAGCAGAAATGCAGGCTTATATATCTTTAGTAAGATGATTACTCAGCTATTACACAGGATGAAATTTTATCAATAGCCACAATATGGATAGTCTAATACATACAAGGTCACTGATGCTGAAGAGTCATTGCATGTCTCATCCTATGATCTCAGTCCTGAGAACTGCATGCAGCTCTACTCGTTCTCAGAATAGGAACTGATAAGGAACAGAGAATCCTTGAGAAATAGACAACAGCATGCAGGAATCCTCCTGTTAAATGTTTCCTGACAATTCCCACTTATTTATTATATTTGTAAAAAGGGTCTTGACTAACTGAGTTTGTTTAGTTTTAACAATTTTTGCATAAAGGCAATGTTAAACAACAAATATAATTGTAACAAAAGGAAGGGGAACACAAGCTTGTATGAAATATGATTGATTATAATGAAAGAAATAGTTGCTATGACTATGACTGATCTCTGTGAGATGTCTGGTCCGAGTCCCAAGTTGTTCAGTGCTCACAGCAAGTTTCCATATTTCCCTTCTCGGGCATTTGAGAACCCAGTCTCAGGGGAAAGGGCCGATGACCACTCTGGCTTCTTCAGGCTGTACAGGGGCATCGTGGGGTTCTGGGTTCCCTTTGCCTGCTTTCTGTCAGGGTGCATTAACAGAGGGAGATGAGAGTCCATGGAATGATAAGGTGACTCGTTTCAGCATTGTCTAGGTGTTGGTCAGGGAATATTCTTGTCATATTACTATTTGGAGATTTGTTGTATTCTGGAAGAAACAAACTTAACAAGAAAGTTAAAGGTACATGGCCCAGAGATTAATAGAAGTAGAAAAGCTGTTTAGGGTTTACCAGGAGAACCAGGACCAGACATTGGTTCATGACATTAGTGTTTTTCTAGGTATGAGATGATGACAGAATTTGGGCTCATAAAATCTTTACATTAAAACATCTGACTGTCTGAAGGCTGGTCCTTCTGGGTTTCTCCGAGAGCATAGAGTGCCTTATTTCTGATTTCCACTCTGAACTCCTTTCAGGGGGTGTTGAAGGTCAGCAGCTTGCAGTGGTCATGATGTAATCTTTGTAGAGGCAGCTGGCAAGTACCAACTTCCAGTCAGCAGGGTCCCTTCATAGCCACATATTTGACCATGTTTGGGGGGCATTTCATGACCATTGTGTCCAACGGTGCTGGGAAGGCTCATTCCCAGGTTTAAGGAAGATTCCATTGATAAGCCACTCAGTGTGCTGTTATTGGACTAGGCCTTGCAAGTAGCAAACGTCTCTGGGTCACTGTCTTACTAGCCTCTTGGTCCAGGAAAATATTCCCTCTTGTTGCTTCTTCCCATATCTAGAGTTACATTATTACAATCATTGATCTCATATGGAACTCTATATCAGCATTATATCACAGGCTCAGTCACCATTTGTTAACGTAAGAAATTTTTCTGAAACAAGCGACATAGAAAATAATATAGCTATAGCTAGCAGTTATTAGTAAAGTCATAACTCTTAAGAAACTTGTATCATGCATAAAACTCTTTTCTACTTGCCACAAACCTTTTTTACACTTTCTGTATTTATCACTTTATTTGTTCATTCATAGAATAGCCATCTATAAGCCATATTTCTTTCTTTTTTTCTTAATAAAATGTACCACACATAGAACTTTCTTCTTCGGTCTCATTTTCTATAAACCTTTTTTTATACTTTCTGTATTCATCATTTTATTTGTCCATTCATAGAATAGCCATCTACAAGCCATACTTCCTTTTTTCCTTAATAAAATGTAATTATATTTCTTATACCCTTTTTACTGAAAACATGCATCTTACTTTCTTTCAGAAACCATGAACTGTTGTTTCGCTCATTTATAAATTAACCTCAGCAATATTATCCAGAGACAAAGATATACACTGAGATATACATATATATCCAGACAAACAGAGATCTCATAGTTTTCTGCTTTAAGATTTTAAAATAGGAGAATTCCAAGAAGAGTGAGCAAGTCTAGCAAGTCAAGGAGAGACTTTTGGATTTGTGCCTGCTGGCAGAGGAGGAGCATTTGGAGCAGCCGGGGTAGGATAAGTAGGGAAGTTCTGAAATATTTTATGTTGTTCTAATTGGGCCTTTTATAAAGTTTCATCATTTAATTCATATTCATGTAACAAGTGTTCTGTCTTTTGTCAAATATTGTGAGGGCTAGAATTACCTTGAAATGGCAGAATTACAGCTTTAATGAGAGCTCATAGGGGCCAGAAATCAATTGGAATATTCTGTCTTTGGCGGCTCATTCAACATTTTCTTTGACCCGGTGCCAAATTTCTAAATCAAAATTGCCTTTATCAGGGAACCAAGGATTACAGTCAACCAGTGTTTGAAGGCAAGCCTCTATTCTTTGGCACAAAACCAAAAGTCCCTGAGCTTTAAAAAAATGGTGAAGTAAAGTAGAGAAATGATGGGGCTTTCCAGCCATTTGACCCATGTCTTAGTATTTACCAACTCAGTAGGTCCTGACTTAAATAGGCCCTGAGTCATTCCATCCAAGATGCCACGTATACCAGATTCCTGTTCTGGGTGCCATTTGTAGGGGTCCTTTAATGGACTGGAACCTGGCTGTCTGGAGTCGATAATAAGAAAGAAAAAGAGAGAAAGAGAGAGAGAAAGAAAGAAAGAAAGACAGAAAGACACGGGGACCCAAGCTCTGATGGAGCAAGGGTGCTTTATTAGCAGAAATGCAGGCTTATATATCTTTAGTAAGATGATTAGTCAGCTATTACACAGGATGAAATTTTATCAATAGCCACAATATGGATAGTCTAATACATACAAGGTCACTGACGCTGAAAAGAGTCACTGCATGTCTCATCCTATGACCTCAGTCCTGAGAACTGCAGGCAGCTCTACTCCTTCTCAGAACAGGAACTGATAAGGAACAGAGAATCCTTGAGAAATAGAAAACAGCATGCGGGAATCCTCCTGTTAAATGTTCCCTGACACATACTGTATATGTTTCAATGTTACTCTCTCAATTCATCCCACCCTCTCCTTCCCCCACTGTGTCCACAAATCTGTTCTCTATGTCTGTGTCTCCACTGCTGCCCTGCAAATAGGTTCATCAATATCCTTCAATTAAAAACAAATAAATTAAAAAAAATGTTATATTAGAAAAACTGAGTAATACTCCATTGTGTATATGTACCACAGCTTTCTTATCCATTCATCTGCTGATGGACATCTAGGTTGCTTCCATGTCCTGGCTATTATAAACAGTGCTGTGATAAACATTGGGGCACACGTGTCTCTTTCAATTGTGGATAGCAGTAGGTAAGAGCTGCAAACAAGAAGGCCTGGGTTAGAATCTCAGCTCTGCCACCTATCAGTTGTGAAACCTTGGGCAAGTACTTTAACTTTTCTAAGGCTCATTTTGTTCAGTTATAAGTGGGAACAACAACTACAACAATGATGAACATGTTACATATTTTGAAGATACTCATTAGGAGAATTAAACAAAAAATAGAAGTCATTATCAGTATAGTGTCTAGCATAAAGACTAAATAAATGGTAGTTTTTTCTGTGATAGGATCAAATTCTGATATAACTAAGGTTTTTTCTTTACTGCATTTTTCTCCTTTCATGAGACCCTTTACCTACTGAATTGTTGATTTTTAAAGATCTGGAGACATTTTTCACCTAAAATAATGAGAACACAAAAGAACTCCAAGAGAAAAAGTCATTTCAGTTTCTAAATAGACATTTTAAAAAAAAATTGTTGGGAAAGATAATAGCTTTGGAAGTCAAGGCACTTTTGAAGCACAAAAGTTAAGCTTCCTAAGAAGGAAGAGTTATTTATTTTGTTTGTTTTAGTCTCAAAAGCTTAATGTTGAATTGAGAATCTAAGAGTTTTTGCAGCCTAAAGAACTATTATAAAAGTTTATTCTAAAGTATATGTTTATACAATAATATACTAAAGTATATAGCTATAGTTCTCACAGTATGGTCCCTGGACAAGGTATCAACATCACTTGGGGGCTTGTTAGAAGTACAAAACCTTGGGCCTCAACTCACACCAACTGAATCAGAAACTTTGTGATGAGGCCCAGCACTGTGTTTTAAAAAGCTCTCCAAGTGATTCCTATGCATGCTCAAGTTTGAGATACACTGGCATATAGTATTAACACAGATTGGGAAAGCATCCATGATGAAGTTATAACTAGCTTTTTAACTTAAAAAACAAAACAAAACAAAAAAACCAAAGCCAACTGCAAGGAGCAAAGAGAGAATTGGGATGCTGTAATAAAATATCACAGACTGTGTGGCTTAAATAAGAGACATTCATTTTCTCATAATTCTAGAAGCTGGAAAGTCTAAAATCAAGATTCCAGCAAGGTTCAGTTTCTTATGGGAACCATCTGCCAGGTTTGTAGACAGCTGTGCTGTTCTCACATGGTCTTCTCTCTAGTTGCAAGAGAAGGGAAAATGTGAACTCTCTGGTATCTCTTCTTATGGTGACACTAATTCTATTGGATCAGGGCCTCAGCACCATGCCTTCATTTAACCTTAATTATCTCCATAAAAGCTCCATCTTCAAATAAAATCACACCAAGGGTTGGAGCTTCAATATATGAACTGGGAATGGGGACACAAATATTACTCCATAACAATTCAGTTCAGTCACTCAGTTGTGCCCAACTCTTTGTGACCCAATGGACCGCAGCATGCCAGGATTCCCTGTCCATCATCAACTCCTGAAGCTTGCTCAAACTCATGTCCATTTAGTTGGTGATGCCATCTAACCACCTCATCCTCTGTCATCCCCTTATCCTCCTGCCTTCAATCTTTCCCAGCATCAGGGTCTTTCCCAGTGAGTCAGTTCTTTGTATCAGGTGGCCAGAGTATTAGAGTTTCAGCTTCAGCATCAGTCCTTCCAATGAATATTCAGGATTGATTTCCTTTAGGACTGACAGGTTTGATCCCTTGCAGCCCAAGGGACTCTCAAGCGTCTTCTCCAACACCACAGTTCAAAAGCATCAATTCTTCGGTGCTCAGTTTTCTATAGTTGGACTATACATGACTACTGGAAAAAACAGAGCTTTGACTAGACAGATCTTTGTCTGCAAAGTAATGTCTCTGCCTTTTAATATGCTGTCTATGTTGGTCATAGCTTTTCTTCCAAGGAGCAAGAGTCTTTTAATTTCATGGCTGCAGTCACCATCTGCAGTGATTTTGGAGCCCCCCCCCCCCAAAAAAAATGAATTCTTTGTATTCTAGACCATTCAGGTATGACCCAAATCAAATCCCTTACTATTACACAGTGGAAGTTACAGATTCAAGGGATTAGATCTGATAGAGTGTCTGATAAACTATGGACAGAGGTTCATGATATTGTACAGGAGGCAGTGATCAAGACCATCTCCAAGGAAAAGAAATGCAAAAAGGCAAAATGGTTGTCTTAGAAGGCCTTACAAATAGCTGTGAAAAGAAGAGAAGCAAAAGGCAAAGGAGAAAAGGAAACATATACCCATTTGAATGCAGAGTTCCAAAGAATAGCAAGGAAAGATAAGAATGCCTTCCTCAGATTGTTGCAAAGAAATAGATGAAAACAATATAATGGGAAAGACTAGACATCTCTTCAAGAAAATTAGAGATACCAAGGGAACATTTCATACAAAGATGGGCTCGATAACGGACAGAAATGGTATGGACCTAACAGAAGCAGAAGATATTAAGAAGAGGTGGCAAGAATACACATGCCTGGGACAACCCAGAGGGATGGTATGGGGAGGGAGGAGGGAGGAGGGTTCAGGATGGGGAGCACATGTATACCTGTGATGGATTCATTTTGATATTTGGCAAAACTAATACAATTATGTAAAGTTTAAAAATAAAATTAAATTAAAAAAAAAAGAATACACATGCCTGAATATATGGTTGAAAATCATAAACTAGTAGATTAGTTTCATTGCTAGTAATAGTACTAGCAGCAGCAAGAATAGTCCCCTCAACATAAAGGTGAAAAGTACTGGGCTTCACAAGCAACTGAAATACATGCCATATGAATATACAATGGCAATCATTGATCATTTTTGTCGAGAGGATAACACAATTTGAACATGCTATTAAAAATGTTTTCTCTCAGTTTTGCTTCCATCTAGGATGTTATCAGCAATTTCAGTGTTGCACTTCAGTTTTTAAGGCTGTCAGGCACTACCAGATGCATATACCTGACATTACAAACACATTTATGACTTGCAGTTTATATTTTTATGTGTATACATATATACACATATAAATAATTTATGTGCATGTGAGTGTTCAGTTGCTCAGTCGTGTCTGACTCTTCACAACCCCATGGGATATAGCCCGCTAGGCTCCTCTGTACATGGGCTTTTCCAGGCAAAAATACTGGAGTGGGTTGCCATTTCTTCCTCCAGGGAATCTTCCTGATCCAGGGATTGAACCCACATCTTCTGTGTCTCCTGCCTTGGCAGGTAGATTCTTTACCAATGAACCACCTGGAAATCCCCCCAAAGTTCTCCCTGACCAGGAATTGAACCCAGGCCGTGGCAGTAAAAGCACGGAATCCTAGTCACTAGATCACCAAAGAAAGTCATATAATTCAATTATTTCTAAGCAATGTTTTGTCACTAATAACAATGGGTTTGAGTTTTCCAATAATACAAAATCCACCCATATTCTTTAGGCTTGACCTGTCTCCTTCTATGGTCTTCTGAAACTTACCAATCCTTTGCAACTTTGGGTTTGATGTTATCTTCAACTTAACTTTAGGCCAAAGTTCCAAGTCACTACAGACTTAATCAGCCTCTACCCACCTATACCTTATTGGCAAATCAATAATCAAGTTGGGAGAGAAAATTCAATTAGCATACTGGATTTTCATATTAAGAACCAATTCTTAAAAATTTATTTGGAAATTAATTCATACTTAAAGGTAAGCAAAAAATAAAACAAAGAAACCTGGACACACTTTAATCAGATGTATCTGTTGTGAGTATTTTATCCCTTTTGGGGGAGAGAGAGAATTGATAGATATTGATATACATACATATAATTTCATAATATTTTTTAAACTATGCAAGGGCAAGTTATATTCATCTTCATCCTA
Organism: Bos grunniens; assembly: GCF_055505025.1. NCBI lineage: Eukaryota > Metazoa > Chordata > Mammalia > Artiodactyla > Bovidae > Bos > Bos grunniens. The sequence goes on along the minus strand of NC_141194.1, from coordinate 76,655,214 downwards.
AAACATGATACATACTTTTATCTAGTGTATCTTTCATATTCCACTTTCGTCAGTTGGTCCAAAAGTATCCTTTAGAGGGCATTGCTTTCCTCCAACTGAGGAGGATCTAGATTAGTATGTGGTATCACATACTGTTGTCATATCTTGTTAGGTTTCTGTAATCTAGAACAGTTTCATAGCCTTTCTTTGCCCTTTACTCATTGAATCAAGTAAGGTGTTGCCTGATTTTTCCCTGGTATAATTACTGTTTTTTTTTTTTTTTTCCTCCTCCTTTTCAACTATTGAGCAGTCTATAAAGAGTCACTTTGTGCTGTGCTGTGCTTAGTTGCCAGAGAAGGCAATGGCACCCCACTCCAGTACTCTGGCCTGGAAAATCCCATGGACGGAGGAGCCTGGTAGGCTGCAGTCCATGAGGTCGCTAAGAGTTGGACATGACTGCGTGACTTCACTTTCACTTTTCTGCATTGGAGAAGGAAATGGCAACCCACTCCAGTGTTCTTGCCTGGAGAATCCCAGGGATGGGGAAGCCTGGTGGGCTGCCGTCTATGAGGTCACACAGAGTTGGACACGACTGAAGTGACTTAGCAGCAGCAGCAGCAGTGCTTAGTTGCTCAGTCGTGTCTGACTCTTTGCGACCCCATGAACTGCAGCCTGCCAGGCTCCTCTATCCATGGGAATTCTCCAGGCAAGAATACTGGAGTGGGTTGTTATGTCCTCCTCCAGGGGAGGGGATCTTCCCTATCCAGGGATCAAACACAGGCCTCCCACATTGCAGACATATTCTTTATGGTCTGAACCACCAGGGAAAGCCAAGAATACTGGACTGGGTAAACTATCCCTTCTCCAGGGGATCTTCCAAACCCAGGAATCAAACTGGCGTCTCCTACATTGCAGGCAGATTCTTTACCAGCTGAGTTACGAGCGAAGCCCAAAGAGTCACTTTAAGACCATACAAATATTCTCCTCCGTATTATAATTCCTCTCAAGATCCAGCCTCCGTTGATGATTCTTGCATTAGCCAAACTTTACTATGATTGTTGTAAAATTATTTTTCAATTCCAGTACTCCCTCTTACAGTTACCAGCTAACTCTCAGAATTCTACATTAAGAAAGAGCTTTTATCCCACTTTAATTTATATATTTATCTATTATTATCAATGTAGACATGAATTTTTATTTTTATCAATGGTTTACTTAATTATTGGCGCTCATATTGTCTCAGATTTGGCCAGGGGAAGCCTTTTCAAGCATCCTTGTGATATATTCCAATAAAATCAAAACATTATTATTACATTTTTAGTATAATGAGATGTTCCAGGTTTGTCTTGTGTCTACCTTATCATAGCCCTGGGATTAGCCATTTCTCCAAATAGCTCTGAGGAAGTTTTTGTTGTTGTTGTTGCTGTAGTTATTGTGTTACATGTTTTGAGAAAGTTAAGGTCTCAGGATTTATTAATTATATTGTCAATCTGTTTTTTCCCATCTTTTAACATTTTAATGACATTTCAAGAAGAATGAGTTGCTCTAACTTGGAAATTCCTGTCTAAGAACTCTTCTTGCTATCTTACATAAACCTGAATTAACACCACCTCTAATTTGTGGGGACAGGGTTGTGTGTGTCAAAAGAGACAAAGTATCTATTTCATTTTAAAATTTGAGTACCTCTAAAGTTTTGCATATGCATGCCTACTGAATATATTTAAGCACATATATATTCACCAACATATAATTAAAGAATACAGAAGCTAAATTAGGCTATTTCCTGTTTTCTCCAAATTGTGAGGGATGAGTTTTATTTAAATCCTTAGGAGAAAAGACAAGGCAAAGGCAAGTGAAAGAGTATAATTTTCAATGTTCAAAAATCTTTTTTGGTGCAATCATACATAAAGAGATAAAGGAAAAGCTAGATTTTTTGTGGTGTTGACTGTGGCTCCAGATGTGTTGTGAATCACCATACTGGAAGAGAAAGACTAGCTACAAGCCAAAGGTCTAGACAAATAAAAATTCTGTATGAAGCGATTTAGTTATAGCAAACTCTTTTTCCTGAAGCAATCTAACAGAAGGTGAGGACGGCTGCATATCACTTATGGAAAGGCAGAACAACTGTGATTTGGTTGATGAAGTGCCCTAACCATAGCATTTCTGGCTCCAAGAATAGTCCATGCTAACTATAGCTATCTTTTCTGAAGCTATCTTTTTTGAAGCTGAGAAAATGAATATGAGCTCTTTGCGGCATAGAGATGAGGAAGTTCCATTTCCAGGGAATCATTTTTCTCTGTCTTGGAAGAGAATAGCCAGACTACTCAGAAAGCAATGAAAAACAGGAGGTTTGAAAGTTGTGTGCACACTGACGTGTGCTCTGGCTGCAGCCAGTCCTCTCTAATCTCTGGGAGGAGTGCAGTGTCATTCACAGGAAATTAAAGTATCAAAGGATGAATTTAACTATGTAGTAGAGAATGTGCTTCGATCAAAAGAAAATTGCGATCTGGCTAAGAATATCTTCATTATTAATTCACCCCACCCCCCTCCTTTCTCTTGCTTTTTGGAAAAGGACTTTTTTGTAAAATAATGCAAGATGGTATTCACAGGAAAAAAAAAAAAAACATGCAACATTTGATAGTGTTATTTCTTCTGGTCCCAGCAACTGCCTTTGACCTATGAGAGACAATAATATCTCTCAAATATCTCTCAAATAATATCTCTCAAAACAATTTCAAACCCAAGAAGTTATACCCTGTGGAAGCCAAATCTAAGAAATAACTTCAGCATTTGCTAAATCATATTGTGGCTTTGCAATCATGGAAATGTAATAGATGGTCCTCTTGCAGTTCTACATGAGAAGTGTGTTCTCTGTTAACTTCCAGAATAAATCTTTTTGTTCTGGACAACAAATCTTCACCCTTATCATTGTCTTCCTCTCAGCATTAATTAAGCAACCATGTGCTATCTAGGATTTACTTTAAGAACTGACTTAGAAAGCAAGTGTCTCATAGTAGGATTTATGGACACCTATCATATGAACTGACATTTCATAACTACAGACTGTGCTTCTTGGCCCTATATATGGTATTTGCAACTATTTCCTGAACACTTCCATTCGGATGTTCCTCATATATTTCCTCAATACTTTAGCCACCTGATGCAAAGAGCCAACTCATTGTAAAATACACTGATGCTGGGAAAGACTGGAGGCAGGAGGAGAAGGGGGCAACAGAAGATGAGTTGGTTGGATGACATCATCTATTCAATGGACATAGTTTGAGCAAACTCCAGGAGATAGTGAAGGACAGGGGAGCCTGGCATGCTACAGTCCATGGGGCCACAAAGAGTCAGACATGACTTAGCTACTTTGTACAACAACAACAGCAACAAAAATTCATCTGCAAACAGAGTTTTACTTCTTTTTCAATCTGGATTCCTTTTATTTCTTTTTCTTCTCTGATTGCTGTGGCTAGAAATTCCAAAATTATGTTGAATAATAGTGGTGAGAGTGGGCACCTTTGTCTTGTTCCTGATCTTAGAGAAAGATGATTTTAGTTTTTCACCAATGAAAATAAGTTTTAAAGTCTGGTTCAAAATTGGGAAGGCTGTATATTGTCACTCTGCTTATTTAACTTATATGCAGACTACATCATGCAAAGCATGGGGTTGGGTGAATCACAAGCTGGAATTAAGATTGCTGGGAAAAATATCAATAACCTCAGATATGCAGATGACACCACCCTTATGGCAGAAAGAGAAGAGGAACTAAAGAGTCTCTTGAAAAGGGTGAAAGAAGAATGTGGAAAATCTAGCTTAAAACTCAACATTCAAAAAATGGAATTGGAAGGACTGAAGCTCCAATGCTTTGGCCACCTTATGCAAGGAGCCAACTCATTGGAAAAACCCTGATGCTGGGAAAGATTGAAGGCAAAAGGAGAAGGGGGCAGCAGAGGATGAGATGGTTAGATAGCATTACTGACTCAATGGACATGCGTTTGAGCAAACTCCAGGAGATGGTGAAAGACAGGGAAGACTAGCATGCTGCAGTCTATGAGGTCGCAAAGATTCAGACACGGCTGAGTGACTGAACAACAGCAACAACATATATTTCACATTCAGTAAGTTAAAAAATGAGCTAGTTTTCCTTATAGACAAAGCTTAATTATCCTTCTGACTTCCTCCTGGGCTTGTAAGCTTCAATATCTTTGTTATTGTTGATTCTTCTTTAAACCTCACACTGAGTGCACAATTTATGGGGATTCTTTTACAGTGTCTCTAGCACTCAACTCTTGTTTTCAGTCTTTGTTGCTATCAACTTGGCTCAGGCATTGCCATTCCTCTGTAAATAAACACTCCATTCCTTTCTCCAGGGGATCTTTCCAATCCAGGGATCAAACCTGGGTCTCCTGCATTGCAGGTGGGTTTTTTACCATCTGAGCCACCAGGAAAGCCCCTATGAATAAATGCTGTTTACAAATGTATATTTCATAACCATATACTCTTGTGTCCTAAGAGGAAGCTGATACTCTTCCTCTTGAGCTGATACTCCCTTTCTTTATCTCCCACCAAACTCACAGGAGGCTAAAATATGAAAGTGGACAGGGTTGGAGCACAGGTGATCCTGAAGCTGATGCCCACTCACTGGTGAATGAGGTCAAGTACTGGAGTTATTGCCAGCCCATTGGTAAGTGGGGCAAAGTCCTTGGCCATCTGGTATTTGGGGATGGGTTCTGGGGTGAAAGAAAGTGAAAGTCTCTCAGTCGTGTCTGACTCTTTGTGACCCCATGGGCTGTCCCTGGAATTCTCCAGGCCAGAATACTGGAGTGGGTAGCCTTTCCCTTCTCCAGGGGATCTTCCCAACCCAGGGATTGAACCTAGGTCTCCCGCACTGCAGGCAGATTCTTTACCAGCTGAGCCACAAGGGAAGCCCAAGAACACTGGAGTGGGTAGCCTATCTTCCCAACCCAGGAATCAAACCAGGGTCTCCTGCATTGCAGGTGGATTCTTTACCAACTGAGTTATCAGGGAAGCCCTACTATTGGGGGTTACTGTGGGCTAAAAAACAGATGGCCTGCTTTTGGGGGCGGGCCATGTCCCACCCAGCTAGCTGTTTGGCTTGGGGCATCCAAGGACTGGTGCTGATTAGTTGGTGGGTGGGACAGCGTCCAAACACTAATAAACTAGAGAGAGAATTCCAAAATTGTTCTTACCAGTGCCAGTGTCCTTGTGGTGAGATAAGCTCCCAAAGGACTGCTGCCAGTGTCTATGCCACCAAGGTGAGTTTCAGTTGTCTCCTACCTCTCCAGAAGGCTCTCAAAGATCGGCAAGTGTGTCTGATTCAGGTAAATTATTGTTTCTATCCTGAATCTCAGAGTGTGTGAGATTTTGTGTTCACCCTTTAAGAATGGAGTCTATTTATCACAGCTAGCTGACTGTTCCAAAAGTAAACTCCACTGGCCTTTAGCACCAAATGCTCTGGGGTGGGTGGGGGGGGGGGGGGGTTGTCTTTCCAGTGCAGGACTCCCAGGCTGGGGAGCTTGATGTAGCTCTCATTCTTCGGGAAATTTTCAGCAATTGTAATTGTGGGTCATCTAACTAGAGATATGGGTCTTGACTATAATATGTTTCCACCTCTCCTACCTGTCTCATTGTGGTTCCTTCTTTATCTTTAGCTATAGATTTTTTTCTACTAGTCTTCAGGTCACTGAATAGGTCATGGATAGCTGCTCTGTAAATAGTTGCAATTTTGGTGTGTTTGTGGGAGGAGGTGAGTTCAGGGTCTTCCCACTCTACCATTTTTGTCACTTTGCCAAGAGACAATATTTTAGTTTGAGTTTGAAGGCAGGAAAAATAATGCTTTCCCAGATCAAAAGGAATCAGGCAGGAGGAGTTCCTTCTTTCTCAGCCTCTTTGTTCTATTCAAACCTTCAACTGATTGAATGAAGCCCACTTATATTGGGGGGGGAGGCAATCTACTCTACTCAGTCTAATAGCTCAAATGTTATTCTCATCCACAAATATCCTCATAAAATACACCCAGAATAATGTTTGAAAAAACGTCTGGGCACCCCATGCTGCAGTAAAGTTGACACATAAAATTAACACTCATATTACTGAAAGCAATCTACATTCAATGCAGTCTCTATCAAAATTCCAATGTCATTTTCTGCAGAAACAGAAAAAATTCTACAGATCATATGGAATCTTAAGGGACTCCATACAGCCAAGAAAATCTTGAAGAAGACAGTTTGAGGACTCCCAATTCTTGATTTCAAAATTCACTACAAAGCTACAGTAATCAAAACAGCATTGTATTGGCATAAAGTCTGAGATATACACCAATGAAACAGAATAAAGAGCCTAGAAATTAACATTCATGTATGTGGTCAAATGGTCTTTCACAAGGATGCCAATATACAACAGGGTCCCCACAAATGTTGTTAAAAAATGGATATCTCCATCTAAAAGAAACAAGTTAAACATTTACCTTACATCATATGCAAAAATTAACTCAAAATTTCTTAAAGACAAAAACATAAGACTTAAAAGTATAAAACTCCTGAAAGAAAATATAAGAGGAAAACTTTAAGACATTGCATTTGGGAATTATTTTTTTGGATATGACGCCAAAGCCTAGGCAACTGTGACAACAAAAAAATAGACAAATAGAACTACATCAAACTTAAAAAAAAAAAAAAAAACTGCTTTACAAAGAAAACAACAAAATGAAAAGGCAAATTATGAAATGGGAGAAAATATTTGCAAGTCATATATCTGATATATGACTAGAATATACAAAGAACTCATGTGACTCGACAACAAATAACCTCATTAATATATGGACTACAAACGAGATGGAGAAATGGCCAACAAAAAGCATATGCAAATATATACACATTACCAACCATTCAGTCAGTTAAGTCACTCAGTCATGTCCGACTCTTTGTGACCCCATGAATCGAAGCACGCCAGGCCTCCCTGTCCATCACCAACTTCCAGAGTTCACTCAGACTCACGTCCATCAAGTCAGTGATGCCATCCAGCCATCTCATCCTCTGTCGTTCCCTTCTCCTCCTGCCCCCAATCCCTCCCAACATCAGAGTCTTTTCCAATGAGTCAACTCTTCACATGAGGTGGCCAAAGTACTGGAGTTTCAGCTTTAGCATCATTCCTTCCAAAGAAATTCCAGGGCTGATCTCCTTTAGAATGGACTGGTTGGATCTCCTTGCAGTCCAAGGGACTCTCAAGAGTCTTCTCCAACAACACAGTTCAAAAGCATCAATCCTTCGGCGCTCAGGTTTCTTCACAGTCCAACTCTCACATCCATACATGACCACTAGAAAAACAATAGCCTTGACTAGATGGACCTTTGTTGGCAAAGTAATGTCTCTGCTTTTCAATATGCTATCTAGGTTGGTCATAACGTTCCTTCCAAGGAGTAAGTGTCTTTTAATTTCATGCTGCAATCACCATCTGCAGTGATTTTGGAGTCCAAAAAAATAAAGTCTGACACTGTTTCCACTGTTTCCCCATCTATTTCCCATGAAGTGATGGGACTGGACGCCATGATCTTCATTTTCTGTATGTTGAGCTTTAAGCCAGCTTTTTCCGTCTCTACTTTCACTTTCATCAAGAGGCTTTTGAGTTCCTCTTCACTTTCTGCCATAAGGGTGGTGTCATCTGCATATCTGAGGTTATTGATATTTCTCCTGGCAATCTTGATTCCAGCTTGTGCTTCTTGCAGCCCAGCATTTCTCATGATGTACTCTGCATATAAGTTAAATAAGCAGGGTGACAATATACAGCCTTGATGTACTCTTTTTCCTATTTGGAACCAGTCTGTTGTTCCATGTCCAGTTCTAACTGTTGCTTTCTGACCTGCATATAAGTTTCTCAAGAGCCAGGTCAGGTGATCTGGTATTCCCATCTCTTTCAGGATTTTCCACAGTTTATTGTGATCCACACAGTCAAAGGGTTTGGCAGAGTCAATAAAGCAGAAATAGCTGTTTTTCTGGAATTCTGTTGCTTTTTCCACGATCCAGCAGATGTTGGCAATTTGATCCGTGGTTCCTCTGCCTTTTTTAAAACCAGCTTGAACATCAGGAAGTTCACGGTTCATGTATTGCTGAAGGCTGGCTTGGAGAATTTTGAGCATTACTTTACTAGCATGTGAGATGAGTGCAATTGTGCGGTATAAATAAGGTAAAATAATAGCAAATGAAACAACTGACCAAGGATTAATTTCCAAAATATACAAGCAGTTCATAAAACTCAATACCAGAAAAACAAATAACCTAATCAAAAAGTGGGCAAAAGACCTAAACAGACATTTATCCGAAGAAGACATCAGTTCAGTTCAATCACTCAGTCATGTCCGACTCTTTGTGACCCCATGAATCGCACACACCAGGCCTCCCTGTCCATTACCAACTCCAGGAGTCCACCCAAACCCATGTCCATCGAGTTGGTGATGCCATCCAGCCATCTCATCCTCTGTCATCCCCTTCTCCTCCTGCCCCCGATCCCTCCCAGCATCAGGGTGTTTTTAATGAGTCAACTCTTCGCTTGTGGTGGCCAAAGTATTGGAGTTTCCGCTTTAGCATCAGTCCTTCCAGTGAACACCCAAGATGGATCTCCTTTAGAATGGACTAGTTGGATCTCTTGCAGTCTAAGGGACTCTCAAGAGTCTTGTCCAACACTACAGTTCAAATGCATCAATTCTTTGGTGCTCAGCTTTCTTCACAGTCCAACTCTCACATCCATACATGACCACTGGAAAAACCAGAGCCTTGACTAGAAAGACCTTTGTTGACAAAGGAATATCTCTCCTTTTCAATATGCTATCTAGTTTGGTCATAACTTTCCTCCCAAGGAGTAAGTGTCTTTTAAATTCGTGGCTACAGTCACCATTTGCAGTAATTTTGAAGCCCCCAAAAATAAAGTCTGACACTGTTTCCACTGTTTCCCCATCTATTTCCCATGAAGTATATCCAGGGTTTACAGCATGCCCACTAGCCTCATGCTGTTCGATGGAAAGGATTTATAAACTCCAATGTTGGAACACCCCCAGGGGGATCAAAAGTATTTCATTTTTTCTTTTTTATGTCACTGTAGCAGGGTATAATACGATCCTATGTTAACAAAGAAAAAATGTTGTTGTTCAGTCACCAAGCTTTGTCCAAATCTTTGTGATCCCATGGGCTGCAGCCTACCAGGCTTCCTTGTCCTTCACTATCTCTCACAGTTTGCTCAACCTCTTGTTCATTGAGTCAGTGATGCCATCCAATCATCTGATCCTCTGTTGCTCCCTTCTTTTCCTGCCTTCAATCTTTACCAATATCAGGGTCTTTTCCAATTCGTCAGCTCTTCACATCAGGTTTCCAAAGTACTGGAGCTTCAGCTTCAGCATCAGTCCTTCCAAATGAATATTCAGGATTTATTTCCTTTGGGATTGACTGGTTTGATCTCTTTGCTGTCCAAGGGACTCTCAAGAGTCTTCTCCAGCACCACAATTTGAAAGCATAAATATTTGGTTCTCAGTCTTCTTTATAGTTCAACTCTCACATCCATACATGACTACTGGAAAAACCATAACTTTGACTATATGGACCTTTGTCTGCAAAGTGATGTTCAGTTCAGTTCAGTCACTCAGTTGTCTCCAACTCTTTGCGACCCCATGGACCTCAGCATGCCAGGGTTCCTTGTCCATCACCAACACCTGGAGCTTGCTCAAACTCGTGTCCATTGAGTCAGTGAAGCCAACCAACCATCTCATCCTCTGTTGTCCACTTCTCCTCCTGTCTTCAATCTTTCCCAGCATCACGGTCTTTTCTAATGAGTGAGTTCTTTGTGTAAGGTGACCAAAGTAATGGAGCTTCACCTTCAGCATCAGTCTTTCCAATGAATATTCAAGACTGATTTCCTTTAGGAAAGTGATGTCTCTGCTTTTAAATACACTGTCTAGGTTTGTCATAGCTTTCCTCTAAGGAACAATTGTCCTTTAATTTCATGGCTGAATTCAGCATCTGCAGTGATTTTGGAGCCCAAGAAATAAAATATGTCACTGTTTCCACATTTTCCCCATGTATCTACCATGAAGTGCCAGAAATGGATGCCATAATCTTAGTTTTCTGAGTGTTGAGGTTTAAGCTGGCTTTTTCACATTCCTCTTTCACCCTCATCAAGAGGCTTTTTAGTTCCTCTTCTCCGTCTACCATTAGAGTGGTAACATCTGCATATCTGAGGTTGTTGATATTTCTCCTGGCATTCTTGATTCCCACTTGTGATTCATCCAGCCCCACATTTTGCATAATGTACTGTGTATATAAGTTAAATTACTGGTGACGGTATGCAGCCTTGACCTACTCTTTTCCCAATTTGGAAACAGTCCATTGTTCCATGTCTGGTTCTAGCTATTGCTTTTTGACTTGTATACAGGTTTCTCAGGAGGTGGGTAGGGTGGTCTGATATTCCCATCTCTTTAGGGGTTTTCCACAGTTTGCGTGATCCACACAGTCAAAGGCTCTAGCACAGTCAATGAGGCAGATGTAGATGTTTTTCTGGAACTCTCTTGCTTTTTCTATGATTCAGCAGATGTTGGCAATCTGATCTCTGGTACCTCTGCCTTTTCTAAACCCAGCTTGTATATCTGAAAATTCTCGGTTAGCATATTGCTGAAGTGTAGCTTAAAGGATTTTGAGCACTACCTTGCTGTCATGCAAACCACCATCCATAGTTCTTCAGGCACTCTATCTATCAGATCTAATCCCTTGAATCTATTCACCATCCCCACTGCATAATCATAATGGATTTGACTTAGCTCTACCTAAATGGCCTAGTGGTTTTCCCTATTTTCTTCAATTTAAGTGTGAAGTTTGCAGTAAGGTGTTCATGATCTGAGCCACAGTCAGCTCCAGGTCTTGTTTGTGCTGACTGTATAGAGCTCTATCTTCAACTGAAAAGAATATAATCAATCTGATTTTGGTATTGACCATCTAGTGATGTCCATGTGTAGAGTCGTCTCTTTTGTTGTTGTAAGAGGGTCTTTGCTATGACCAGTGTGTTCTATTGGCAAAACTCTGTTAGCCTTTGCCCTGCTTCATTTTTTACTCCAAGAGAACTGGACCAAAATGGAAACAATGTTTAGTTGTAGATGTGTCTGGTTGTGAAACTAAAGTCCAATGTTGTAAAAAGCAAAATTGCACAGGAATCTGGAATGTTAAGTCCATGAGTCCAGGTAAATTTGATGTGGTTGGTCAAGCAATAGCAAGATTGAACATTGACATTTTAGGAATCAGTGAACTAAAATGGATGGAAATGGACAAATTTGATTCAGATGACCATTATATCTACTACTATGGGCAAGAATCCCTTAAAAGAAATGGAGTAGCCCTCATAATCAACAAGAGTCCAAAATGCAGTACTTGGGTGCAATCTTAAGAAATACTAGGCCTCTGCATTTGCAGCCCTGAAAATGAGAGTAATCCTGAAAAGTACAGCTTTTGGGCTTCCCCAATGAATCATTTGTCAGTGCACAAATAATATTCCAGTGAGAGGTTTCTTAGAATGAATTCTCTCCATTTTAAACATTAGGAATTCATACCTCTGAGCCTCCCCTGGGCAGCATACTAGAAGTCAGCTTTAAAAAGATAAGTTAAGGATTTCTCTTTCTTTCAATTTTGTCTAACTGTTGTGCTGTGTCCTTTCAAAAGACAGGGTACTATTTTAAGTAGCTAGAAAATGGCAGGGACATATGTTCACTCCACAGCTCACACAAACATGAAACTACACTTTACATATCTATTTAAATCCATACCAAAATGCATAAAAGGGCTCATTCTTTATTTGAAAGCTGTCTTTGGAAAGGCTGCCTCCTTAGGAACCATCACTGTAATTGATATTCAGATGTATATATCAGTTTGAAAAGATCAGGAGATAATTCATACTTTACAAGATAGTTATTAAGACTACTGCAAGTTAACTCTAGTTTAAATATATGAAATTGTAGGTATTTCTAGTGTATTCATTTGATTCCAAAGTAGAAAATATAATCATGTCAATGACAATGCACGAGAAAAGTTATGTATTTGATTACTCTGGAAACAAAGATTATTCAATAATGCTTCATTTTATGCATATATACCTTCTGTAAAAATGTATCAATTGTATCTTTAATTTGGACACATTTCTGACATAAAAATTTAATGTGATTTCAATGCAACCCAGACTGAACGTACCATATCAAGATTATTGTGATGTGAGGTTCTTCAGGGCTTGAATAAATTCAGAAATAGGAAAAAATTTTCAGGCCACTATTATACAAACAAAAGTTGATCATACGGTGACCATATGTCAACAGATTTTTTAAAAATTAAATCAATTGTATTTTATGTAGGCACATAAGTTTGCCATTTGACTAACTTTCTTATTCCTAATTAATGTAATTCAACAGAAATTTATTGCATATGTTTTCTTTATCTTTTTCTCTCAACTCTAAATAAATTGATCCTATTTCTTCTTGCATCCAGAGCCCTATTACCTTTTAGGTAAAAAAAAAAAAAAAAATCTTCCATAAAGTTTCACTTTCTACTAGTACATCTGTTCTAAAATAGCTGTACTTTAGTCCAGAGTGGGCCAGGCTATGAAGATAAATCAGGCAAAGCACCAAGGTGAGGTAAAAAATAAAATGAATTTTCTGAAAGCTCTTAGAAGGAAAGTGATGTTTCATATATCAGTACTGTATTATAGTCTGAAAAGGATTCCCTTGTGGCTCAGTGGTAAAGAATCTTCCTGCCAGTGTAGGAGTAACAGGAGACACAGGTTCCATCCCTGGATTGGGAAGAGCCTCTGGAGGAGAAAACGGCAACTCACTCCAGTATTCTTGCCAGAATAATCCAATAGATAGAAGAACCTGGCTGGCTATAGTAGGGGATCACAAAGAGTCAAGACTGAGCAGTAATCAGATGAGATAGTCAGAAAGCAAGTGATCAGTAACTTTGACTGCATTATTATAATATTTAATTTTCCTATGAGGTTAGAATATGATTTACCCTTATTATCCTCAGTTAACAGATAATGAAACTTTCGTTGTTCCCATAGACTTTTTCATACAAATATTAAACTTATTTAGTTCCTTTCCAAGGAAAGCCACATTCAGGTTATGATTGGAACTCAGTCTAAAAGTTCCTGACTTATTATTCGTAGTATAGGAACAAAAGTACCACTATATAGATATGCATATATCAGGATATAATACACAACAGCTTGACTTTTAATAGTACAAAGATTGGAACTGATCTAAATAAACATCCAATAGTGGAATACATTGTAGTGTATCTAAACTACAGACTTTGAGACTCTAGGAAAAAAGAGTACATTCTATCTCTATATCTTGACCTGGATGGGTGTAAAATATATCTTATTAAGTGAAAATGTAATTTTAAAAGTAATGTGTATAATATGAACCCATGTTTGTAAGAGAAAGTTATAGAAAAGCACGTGCTAGACTAAGGACATTGGTTCAGTTCAGTTGCTCAGTCATGTTCGACTCTTTGCAACCCCATGGACTGCAGCACGCCAGGCCTCCCTGTGCATCATCAACTCCCGGAGTTTACTCAAACTCATGTCCCTTGTGTTAGTGATGCCATCCAACCATCTCATCTTCTGTCATCCCCTTTTCCTCCTGCATTCAATCTTTGCCAATGAGTCAGTTCTTCGCATTAAGTGTCCAAAGTATTGGAGTTTCAGCTTCAGCATCATTCTTTCCAATGAATATTCAGGACTGATTTCCTTTAGGATGGACTGCTTGGGTTTCCTTGCTGCCCAAGGGATTCTCAAGAGTCTTCTCCAACACCACAGTTCAAAAACATCAATTCTTCTGCACTCAGCTTTCTTTTTTTTTTTTTTTATTTTTATTTTTTTTTATTCTTCCAATTTTATTTTATTTTTAAACTTTACATAATTGTATTAGTTTTGCCAAATATCAAAATGAATCCGCCACAGGTATACATGTATTCCCCATCCCGAACCCTCCTCCCTCCTCCCTCCCCATACCATCCCTCTGGGCCGTCCCAGTGCACCAGCCCCAAGCATCCAGCATCATGCATCGAACCTGGACTGGCAACTCGTTTCCTACATGATATTTTACATGTTTCATTGCCATTCTCCCAAATCTTCCCACCCTCTCCCTCTCCCACAGAGTCCATAAGACTGTTCTATACATCAGTGTCTCTTTTGCTGTCTCGTACACCGGGTTATTGTTACCATCTTTCTAAATTCCATATATATGCGTTAGTATACTGTATTTATGTTTTTCCTTCTGGCTTACTTCACTCTGTATAATAGGCTCCAGTTTCATCCACCTCATTAGAACTGATTCAAATGTATTCTTTTTAATGGCTGAGTAATACTCCATTGTGTATATGTACCACAGCTTTCTTATCCATTCATCTGCTGATGGACATCTAGGTTGCTTCCATGTCTTGGCTATTATAAACAGTGCTGCGATGAACATTGGGGTACACGTGTCTCTTTCCCTTCTGGTTTCCTCAGTGTGTATGCCCAGCAGTGGGGTTGCTGGATCATAAGGCAGTTCTATTTCCAGTTTTTTAAGGAATCTCCACACTGTTCTCCATAGTGGCTGTACTAGTTTGCATTCCCACCAACAGTGTAAGAGGGTTCCCGTTTCTCCACACCCTCTCCAGCATTTATTATTTGTAGACTTTTGGATCGCAGCCATTCTGACTGGTGTGAAATGGTACCTCATAGTGGTTTTGATGTGCATTTCTCTGATAATGAGTGATGTTGAGCATCTTTTCATGTGTTTGTTAGCCATCTGTATGTCTTTTTTGGAGAAATGTCTATTTAGTTCTTTGGCCCATTTTTTGATTGGGTCGTTTATTTTTCTGGAGTTGAGCTGTAGGAGTTGCTTGTATATTTTTGAGATTAGTTGTTTGTCAGTTGCTTCATTTGCTATTATTTTCTCCCATTCTGAAGGCTGTCTTTTCACCTTGCTAATAGTTTCCTTTGATGTGCAGAAGCTTTTAAGGTTAATTAGGTCCCATTTGTTTATTTTTGCTTTTATTTCCAATATTCTGGGAGGTGGGTCATAGAGGATCCTGCTGTGATGTATGTCGGAGAGTGTTTTGCCTATGTTCTCCTCTAGGAGTTTTATAGTTTCTGGTCTTACGTTTAGATCTTTAATCCATTTTGAGTTTATTTTTGTGTATGGTGTTAGAAAGTGGTCCAGTTTCATTCTTTTACAAGTGGTTGACCAGATTTCCCAGCACCACTTGTTAAAGAGATTGTCTTTAATCCATTGTATATTCTTGCCTCCTTTGTCGAAGATAAGGTGTCTATATGTGCGTGGATTTATCTCTGGGCTTTCTATTTTATTCCATTGATCAATATTTCTGTCTTTGTGCCAGTACCATACTGTCTTGATAACTGTGGCTTTGTAGTAGAGCCTGAAGTCAGGTAGGTTGATTCCTCCAGTTCCATTCTTCTTTCTCAAGATCGCTTTGGCTATTCGAGGTTTTTTGTATTTCCATACAAATTGTGAAATTATTTGTTCTAGCTCTGTGAAGAATACTGTTGGTAGCTTGATAGGGATTGCGTTGAATTCTTTATAGTCCAACTCTCACATCCATACATGACTACTGGAAAAACCATAGCTTTGACTAGATGGACCTTTGTTGGCAAAGTAATGTCTCTGCTTTTTAATATGCTGTCTTCATGGCTGCAGTCACCATTTGCAGTGATTTGGACATTGGTTATGTCAGTGGAATGCATATGGAGAAGAGTTGGGGAAATGGTAGTGTTTATTTTTTATATTTCTTTTTTATATATATTACAATGATCATATATTACTTTTATAATTAAAAAGGAATAAACCATAATGTCTTACAAAAACCAAAAACAAACAGCAAGGTATTATAGTGATTTTTCTCTAAGTGATGCATTACCATTGCTTATAATGGCACCCCACTCCAGTACTTTGCCTGGAAAATCCCATGGCTGGAGGAGCCTGGTAGGCTGCAGTCCATGGGGTCGCTAAGAGTCGGACACGACTGAGCGACTTCACTTTCACTTTTCACTTTCATGCATTGGAGAAGGAAATGGCAATCCACTCCAGTGTTCTTGCCTGGAGAATCCCAGGGACAGGGGAGCCTGGTGACTGCCGTCTATGGGGTCACACAGAGTCAGACACGACTGAAGTGACTTAGCAGCAGCATATTATTCACATTGTTTTACTGTTGTAGCATGAATAAAAGTTATTTTATTGAGTAAATAATAGTTGCCTCACAGAGTTGTTGTAAAGATCAAATGAATTATGAAAATGAAGCCCCCACCAGATAGAATACCCAATGATAACAGCTGCCCTGGTTATAGTGGTAGTAGGTCAGAAGAGAAATAATTTTATGTATTTGCAGAGATAAGGAGGAAGGTAGTATTTGAGATGGATCTTGAAGAAGGAGTAGGACTTCCATATATGAATATGGGGGTGATGGGCAAGGAGATGACAAACACAGAATATGTTCAGGGAAATTGATTATAAGAAATGTGTTTTTAAAAAATTGACAAAAGAAAAGAAAAGAGGGTGATGGTGCTTTGAAAGAATTATCAAATTCAAGAAATGTGTTTTAAGATAGGGAGAAACCTGAGAACGTCTGCAAGCAGAAGACAAACAGATTGAAGATTGAATTTGAGAATTAATTAAGCCCGCGTGACTATGTACTCCAGCTTGTCTGCCTCTCGGTGAGTGATCATACCATCATGATTATCTGGATCATGAAGATCTTTTTTGTATAGTTCTTCTGTGTATTCTTGCCACCTTTTCTTAATGTCTTCTGCTTCTGTTAGGTCCATACCATTTCTGACCTTTATTGTGCCCATCTTTCCATGGGATGTTACCTTGCTATCTCTAATTTTTTTGAAGAGGTCTCTAGTCTTTCTCATTCTATTGTTTTCCTCTGTTTCTTTGCATTGATCATTGAGAAAGGCTTTCTTATCTCTCCTTGCTATTCTTTGGATCTCTGCATTCAGATGGGTATATATTTCCTTTTCTCCTTCGCCTTTAGCGTCTCTTGTTTTCTCAGCTATTTGTAAGCTGAGATGACCATTTTGCCTTTTGCATTTCTTTTTCTTGGGGATGGTCTTGATCACTGCCTCCTGTACAATGTCACGAACCTCCATCCATAGTTCTTCAAGCATCCTGTCTATCAGATCTAATCCCTTGAATCTATTTGTCACTTCCACTGTATAATTTGTCATTTTTGAAAATATTTTGAATGTTCAATCTTGCCACCTCCTGATTGACCACTTCCAATTTACCCTGATGCATGGAACTAACATTTCAGGTTTCTATGCAATATTATTCTTTACAACATCGAACTTTACTTCCATCACAGTCACATTCACAACTGGGCATTGCTTTCACTTTGGATCTGTCTTTTCACTCTTTCTGGAGTTATTTTCCACTCTTCTCCAGGAGCATATTGGGCACCTACTGACCTGGGGAGGTCATCTTTCAGTGTCATATCTTTTTGAGTTTTCATACTGTTCATGGGGTTCTCAAGGCAAGAATATTGAAGTGGCTTGCTCTTCCCTTCTCCAGCAGACCACGTTTTGTCAGAACTCTCCACCCTGACCTGTTTGTCTTGGGTGGTCGTACACAGCATGCTCATAGTTTCACTGTTAGACAAGGGTGTGGTCCATGTGATCAGTTTGATTAGTTTTCTGTGTGATTTTCATTCTGTCTGTCCTCTGACAGATAAGGATAAATGGCTTATGGAGGCTTCCAGATGTGAGAGACTGACTGTGGAGGAGTTCAACTCAGTTCAGTAGCTCAGTCGTGTCCAACTCTTTGTGACCCCATGGGCTGCAGCACACCAGGCATCCCTGTCCATCACCAACGCCTAGAGCTTGCTCAAACTCATGTCTGTTGGGCCAGTTAAGCCATCCATCCATCTCATCCTCTGCCATCCCCTTCTCCTCCTGCCTTCAATCTTTCCCAGCATCAGGGTCTTTTCAAATAAGTCAGTTCTTTGCATCATGTGGCCAAAGTATTGCAGTTTCAGCTTCAACATCAGTTCTTCCAATGAATATTCAGGACTGATTTCCTTTAGGATGGAGTGGTTGGAAACTGGGTCTTATTCTGATGGGTGGGGCCATGCTCAGTAAATCTTTAATCAAATTTTCTGCTGAATGGGTGGAGCGGTGTTCCCTCCCTGTTGTTTGACCTGAGACCAAACTATGGTAAGGGTAGTAAAGATAATAGCGACCTCCTTCAAAAGCACTTGGGCACCCACTGTTGTATTCAGTGCCCCTGACCCCACAGCAGGCCACTGTTGACCCATGCCTCCACTGGAGACTCCTGGACACTCACAGGCAAGTCTGGGTCAGTCTCTTCTGGAGTCACTGCTCCTTACTCCTGGGTTCTGGTGCACACAAAGTTTTGTTTATGCCCTCCAAGAGTCTGTTTCCCCAGTCCTCTGTAAGTCCTGTTATCAAATCCCAGTGACCTCCAAAGTCAAATTCCCTGGGGGTTCTCAGTATGCCAGAAAATTTGGAAAAATCAGCAGTGGCCACAGGACTAGAAAAGGTCAGTTTTCATCCCAATCTCAAATAAAGGCAATGCCAAAGAATGTTCAAACTACTGCACAATTTCAGTCATCTCACACGCTAGCAAAGTAATGCTCAAAATTCTCCAAGCCAGGCCTCAACAGTGCGTGACCTGAGAACTTCCTGATGTTCAAGCTGGATTAGAAAAGGCAGAGGAACCAGAGATCAAACTGCCAACATCCGCTGGATTATTGAAAAATCAACAGAGTTCCAGAAAAACATCTACTTCTGCTTTATTGACTATGCCAAAATCTTTGACTGTTTGAATTCTGAAAGACATGGGAATACCAGACCACCTTACCTGCCTCCTGAGAAATCTATATGCAGGTCAAGAAGCAACAGTTAGCACTGGACATGGAGCAATCAACTAGTTCCAAATTGGGAAAGGAGTATATCAAGGCTGTGTATTGTAACTCTGCTTATTTAATTTAAATGCAGAGGACATCATGTGAAATGCTAGGCTGGATGAAACACAAGCTGGAATGAAGGTTTCCAGGAGAAATATCAATAATCTCAGATACACAGATGACACCACTCTTATGGCAGAAAGCGAAGAACTAAAGAGCCTCTTGATGAAAGTGAAAGAGGAGTGTGAAAAAGCTGTCCTAAATCTCAACATTCCAGAAACTAAGATCATGGCATCCGGTCCCCTCACTTCATTGTAAATAGATGTGGAAATAATGGAAACAGTGAGAGACTTTATTTTCTTGGGCTCCAAATTCACTGCACATGCTGACTGAAGCCATGAGATTAAAAGACACTTGCTCACTGAAAGAAAAGCTATGACCAACATAGACAGCATATTAGAAAGTACAAACATTACTTTGTGGACAAAGTCCATCTAGTCAAGGCTATGGTTTTTCCAGTAGTCATGTATGGATGTGAGAGTTGGACCATAATGAAAGCTGAGTGCTGAAAAATGGATGGTTTTGAACTGTGGTGTTGGAAAAGGCTCTTGAGAGTTCCTTAGAGTGTGAGATCAAACCAGTAAATCCAAAAGGAAATCAATCCTGAATATTCATTGGAACGACTGATGTTGAAACTGAAACTCCAATACTTTGGCCGCCTGATGAGAAGAACTGACTCATTGGAAAATACCCTGATGCTGGGGAAAATTGAAGGCAGGAGGAGAAAGGGATGACAGAAGATGAGATATTTGGATGGCTTCACTGATTCGATGGACATGAGTTTGAGCAAGCTCTGGGAGTTGGTGATGGACAGGGAAGCCTGGCATGCTTCAGTCCATGGGGTCACAATGAGTCAGACATGACTGAGAGACTGAACTGATAGAAAAAAGTGTAGAGAATGCAGGTAATGAAATCAGGACATGAGTAGAGTTGTGGCTTTGGCAAAGTGAGGTACACTTTATTAAAGACAGAGTTAAAAAGGGCAATAGCAAGTGATTTTTAAGATGGGTAGAAAGAAAATGGGTAGAAAGACTTCAGTGGTGGCTCAGATGGTAAAACATCTGCCTACAATGCAGGAGACCTGGGTTCGATCCCTGGTCAGGAAGATCCTCTGGAGAAGGAAATGGCAACCCACTCCAGTACTCTTGCCTGGAAAATCCCATGGACGGAGGAGTGTGGTAGGCTACAGTCCATGGGGTCGCAAAGAGTCGGACACGATTGAGGGACTTCACTTTCACTTTCAGAAAGAAAACTGAGAGAAATTTCATGTCGAAAATCTTTAATTTAAAAATAAAGAGTCAATAAAATAGTAAGAAGGCTAGGGTGAGGTTGAATACTTTGAAGAAAGCTTGTATTTGGGGGGGTTCCAAAATCACTGCAGATGATGACTGCAACCATGAAATCAAAAGACACTTATTCCTTGGAAGAAAAGTTATGACCAACCTAGATAGCATATTAAAAACCAGAGACATTACTTTGCCAACAAAGGTCCGTCTAGTCAAGGCTATGGTTTTTCCAGTGGTCATGTATGGATATGGAAGTTGGGCTGTGAAGAAAGCTGAGCGCCAAAGAATTGATGCTTTTGAGCTGTGGTGTTGGAGAAGACTCTTGATAGTCCCTTGGACTGCAAGGAGATCCAACCAGTCCATTCTGAAGGAGATCAGCCCTGGGATTTCTTTGGAAGGAATGATGCTAAAGCTGAAACTCCAGTACTTTGGCCAACTCATGAGAAGAGTTGACTCATTGGAAACGACTCTGATGCTGGGAGGGATTCGGGGCAGGAGGAGAAGGGGACGACAGAGGATGAGATGGCTGGATGGCATCACTGACTCGATGGACGTGAGTCTGAGTGAACTCCGGGAGTTGGTGATGGACAGGGAGGCCTGGCATGCTGTGATTCATGGGGTCGCAAAGAGTTGGACACGACTGAGCGACTGAACTGAACTGAACTGGAATAGTTACAATGGAGAAGACCAAAAGAGTGCTGTTAAGGATATTTAAAGGGATTAGTAATCAACAGCAAAATCCTAGCTGAGATCAAAGCACATAATCATCATAGTTTTGCAACTATTTTACTGAAGCCCTACGCCAAAGCAGTGAGAGTGAATGACAACCATCATCCACAGCTGGAAGTTAGTGTAGCAGGGACTGCTGGTGTTCCCCGAATATCTACTCTACTCTTTTTCTACAGTAATAGAGTCTGCTTTTATCTGGACACATGAATACCCAGAATAAGGCTAAATTTTCTAGTTTCATTTCCAATTAGTTATTGCCACGTGACTCAACTCTGACTAAGTTAGGAGCCGAAGCAATGCACACAAATTCTACGTTGTCCCTAAATAGAAAATGTGCCACTTGTCCTCTAGGTACTAGATGAAGTACAGATGTAGGATGGGTCATTTTGGACTATGTGGATCAGCATCCTAAAGATGGATCATGAAAATGGAGATAATTTGAACTTATCATGAATTCACAGAGTAAGACATACTAACTTAAGGGGAGTGACATGAAGATGGTGGCACAAGTCATTCCTGACTTTGCTTCCCCTCTCAAGTGCAACTAATAGCTATTTGAGCTGACAGACAGGAAGAAGACACCACTGAACAAATTCTAGAACACAGAGGTGAGGCTAAAGCACCTCCCTGCATCAGAGACCAAGACAGACTATATTAGGTTAAGAGATGCAACTATATATTTCCTGCACTGTACCTCCCACAGGCAAGTGGGGCACTACATGGAAAGGTCGCCTCTGAGCCTCTGATTCCTTCATTGGGGAAGGAGACTCCAGGGGAAAACAACTGGCCCCTCACTGCTGGAGATTTTTGGGCCACTTTGTGGAAGTCCCTACACTGATCTTGCCTCATAAGTATTGCAAGGGAATCTGTGGGGCTCAAACACTTGGAATCTGATGGTGACTGAGAAAGGGGTGCTTGCAACAACTAGTACACAGATCTTTGCAGACCAAGTTCATACCTGCAGTGCCTAAGAGGTAATCCCAACAAGTAGCTTTGCTAATTTGAAAAACTAAGTTGGTGATGCACTCTGATCAGGGATCTTGGTAGGGTGCAGAGCTGCCTGATTCAGATCCTTAAATAAGGAGTTTTACCAGCCCTTGAGCCTGGTTTGCCTACACTTAGGCAAGGAACTGAGTCACAACCCCATATGCTGTGGAGAGTATCTCCCAGCCATATGTGATCAAGGGAATAATAGAACTATTTGGAAGATGTTGCTGCTTCTGCTGCTGCATCGCTTCAGTCATGTCTGCCTCTGTGAGACCCCATAGACGGCAGCCCACCAGACTTCCCTGTCCCTTTATTTCTCCAGGCAAGAACACTGGAGTGGGTTGCCATTTCTTTTTCCAATGCATGAAAGTGAAAAGTGAAAGTGAAGTCGCTCAGTTGTGCCCAACTCTTAGCGACCCCATGGACTGCAGTCTACCAGGCTCCTCCACCCATGGGATTTTCCAGGCAAGAGTACTGGAGTGGGGGTGCCATTGCTTTCTCCCATATACTGTATAGCACAGGCAATTTTGCCCATTGTCTTTTAATAACTTATAATGGAGTATAATCTGCAAAAATACTGAATTACTGTGCTATACTCTTGAAACTAACACAATTTTATAAATCAACTGTATTTCAATTAAAAAAAAAACTAAAATTAGAAAAAAAAAAAAAAGATTTACTAAGTCAACTCAAGGCAATGAAGTAAGATCAGAGGGAAGGGCTGACTTAGAATAACATGACGACTGTCACTCTAAATATCCTCTGGACTAGTAATTTAGACTTTTCTAAATTCCAGGGTGAGAAAACTCCCCTCAGTGCAAGCATTAGTGGGGACCAATCTATTTTTAATTCTTTTATAAATTTATTTTTATTTTATTTTTGCAGTTTATTTTAAATTGAAGGATAATTGGTTTACAATATTGTATTGGTTTCTGCCACACATCAACATGAATCAGCCATAGATATACCTATGTTCCTTCACTCATCAATCTCCCGCCCACTTCCCTCCCCATCCCACCCTTTTAGGTTATTACAGAGCCCCGGTTTGTGTTCCCTGAGGCACATAGTAAATTCCCATTGGCTATGTATTTTTCATATAGTAATATATATGTTTCCATGTTACTCTCTCTATACACCCCACCTTCTCCTTGCTCCCCCTCCCAGCCCCATGTCCATAAGTCTGTTCTCTATGTCTGTGTCTCCATTGCTGCCCTGCAAATAAGTTCATCAGTACCATCTTTCTAGATTCCATGTGTGCATGTGTGTATGCCAAGTAGCTTCAGGCATGTCTGAATCTTTGTGACCCCATGGACTGTAGCCCACCATGTTCCACTGTCCATGGGATTCTGCAGGAAAGAAAACTGAAGTGGGTTGTCATGCCCTCCTCCAGGGGATATTCTTGAGACAGGGATCAAACCCACATCTCCTGTGTCTCCTGCATTGGCAAGCAGGTTATTTACCACTAGATTCCGTATATAAGTGAGTTAATATATGATATTTGTTTTTCTATTTCTGATTTACTTCACCCTGTATAATAAGCTGTAGTTTCATCCACCTCATTAGAACTGACTCAAATGTGTTCCTTTTTATGACTGAGTAATATTCCATTGTATATATGTACCACATCTTCTTTAACCATTCATCTGTCGATGCACATCCACGTTGCTTCCATATATAGTGCTTCCACTATTGTAAGTAGTGCTGCAATGAACATTGGGATACATGTGTCTGTTTAAATTGTGGTTTCCTTAGGGTATATGTGTAGTAGTGGAATTGCTGAGTCATAGTGAAAAAGTTGGCTTAAAGTTCAACATTCAGAAAACAAAGATCATGGCATCCGGTCCCATCACTTCATGGGAAATAGATGGGGAAACAGTGTCAGACTTTATTTTGGGGGGCTCCAAAATCACTGCAGATGGTGACTGCAGCCATGAGATTAAAAGACGCTTACTCCTTGGAAGGAAAGTTATGTCCAACCTAGAGAGCATATTCAAAAGCAGAGACATTACTTTGCCAACAAAGGTCCAGCTAGTCAAGGCTATGGTTTTTCCTGTGGTCATGTATGGATGTGAGAGTTGGACTGTAAAGAAAGCTGAGCACTGAAGAATTGATGCTTTTGAATTGTGGTGTTGGAGAAGACTCTCGAGAGTCCGTTGGACTGCAAGGAGATCCAACCAATCCATTCTGAAGGAGATCAGCCCTGGGATTTCTTTGGAAGGAGTGATGCTAAAGCTGAAACTTCAGTACTTTGGCCACCTCATACAAAGAGTTGACTCATTGGAAAAGACTCTGATTCTGGGAGGGATTGGGGGCAGGAGGAGAAGGGGATGACAGAGGATGAGATGGCTGGATGGCATCACTGACTCTATGGAAGTGAGTCTGAGTGAACTCCGGAAGTTGGTGATGGACAGGGAGGCCTGGTGTGCTGTGATTCATGGGGTCACAAAGAGTCGGACTGAGCGACTGAACTGACTGATGGTGGTTTTATTCCTAGCTTTTTAAGAAATCTCCATAACTGTCTTCCATAGTGATTGTATCAATTTACATTCCCACTAGCAGTGGAAGAGGGTTCTATTTGCTCCATACCCTCGTCAGCATTTATTGTTTATAGATTTTTTGATGATGTCCTTTCTGACTGTTGGGAGGTGATATCTCACTGTAGTTTTGATATGTATTTCTCTAATAATGAGCGATGTTGAGCATGTTCTCATGTGCTTATTATCAATCTGTATGCATTCTTTGGAGAAATGTGTGTTTAGGTCTTTTCAATTTTTGATGGGGTTTTTGTTTTTCTGTTATTCAGTTGTATGAGCTGCTTTTATATTTTGGAAATCAATTCTTTGTCAGTTGTTTCACTTTCTATTATTTTCTCCCATTCTGAAGGTTGTTTTTTTTCACATTGTTTATAGTTTCCTTTGCTGCGCAAAAGCTTTTAAGTTAAAATAGGTCCCACTTGTTTATTTTTGTTTTCATTTCCATTACTTGAAGAGTTGCATCATCGAGGATCTTACTGTGATTTGTGTCATAGACTGTTCTGCCTGTGTTCCTCCAAGAGTTTTAGTTTCTGGTCTTATGTTTAGGTCTTTAATCTATTTTGAATTTATCTTCATGTATGGTGTTAAGAAGTGTTCTAACTTCATTTTTACAAAAGTAGCTGTCCAGTTTTCCCAGCTGCATTTATTGAAGAGACTGTCTTTGCCCGATTGTATATTCTTGCCTCCTTTGTCAAAAACAAGGTATCCATAGGTGCATAGGTTTATCTCTGGGATTTCTATCTTGTTCTATTGGTCTATATTCCTGTTTTTGAGCCAGTACCATACTGTCTTGATGACTGTCAGTTCAGTTGATTTCTGTTGCTCAATTGTGTCTGACTCTTTACGACCCCATGGGCTGCAGCACACCAGGCTTCCCTGTCCATCACCAACTCCTGGAACTTGCTCAGACTCATGTCCATTGAGTTGGTGAAGCCATCCTGCTGTCTCATCCTCTGTTATCCCATTCTCCTCATGCCATCAACATTTCCTAGCATCAGAATCTTTTCCAATGAGTTCTTCCCATCAGGATGCCAAAGTATTGGAGTTTCAGCTTCATCATCAGTCCTTCCTATGAACACCCAGGACTGATCTCCTTTAGGATGGACTGGTTGGATCTCTTTGTGGTCCAAGGGACTATCAAGAGTCTTCTCCAACACCACAGTTCAAAAGCATCAACTCTTCAGTGCTCAGCGTTATTTATGGTCTAACTCTCACATCCATACATGACTACTGGAAAAACCATAGCCTCGACTAGACTGACCTTTGTTGGCAAAGTAATGTCTATGCTTTCTAGGTTGGTCATAGCTTTTCTTCAAAGAAGCAAGTGTCTTTTAATTTCATGGCTGCAGTCATAATCTGCAGTGATTTTGGAGTCCAAGAAAATAAAGTCTCTCACTGTTTCCATTGTTTACCCATCTATTTGCTATGAAATGATGGGACTGGATGCCATGATCTTAGTTTTTGGAGTGTTGAGTTTTAAGCCAGCTTTGTCACTGTCTTCTTTCACTTTCATCAAGAGGCTCTTTAATTCTGCTGTGAGGATGGTGTCATCAGGTTATTAATATTTTCCCCAGAAATCTTGATTCCAGCTTGTGCTTCATCCAGCCCAACATTTCACATGATGTACTCTGCATGTAAGTTAAATAAGCAGGGTGATAATATACAGCCTTGACGTGCGCCTCTCCCTATTTGGAACCAGTCTGTTGTTCCATCTCCAGTTCTAACTATTGCTTCCTGACCTGCATATAGGTTTCTCAAGAGGCAGGTCAGGCGGTCTGGTATTCCCATTTCTTGAAGAATTTTCCACAGTTTATTGGGATCCACACAGTCAAAGGCTTTGGCATAGTCAATAAAGCAGAAATAGATGTTTTTCTGGGACTCTCTTGCTTTTTCCTATGATCCAACGGATGCTGTCAATTTGATATCTGGTTCCTCTGCCTTTTCTAAATCCAACTTGAATATCTGGAATTTCTCAAATCGCCTACTCTTGAAACCTCACTTGGAGAATTTTGAGCATTACTTTGCTAGCATGTGAAATGAGTGCAATAGTCTGGTAGTTTGAACATTCTTTGGCACTGATTTCCCTTGATATTGGAATGAAAACTGACCCTTTCTAGTCCTGTAGCTGCTAGTGAATTTTCCAAATTTGCTGGCATATTGAGTGCAGCACTTTCACAGCATCATCTTTCAGGATTTGAAACCGCTCATCTGAATTCTGTCACATCCACTACCTTTGTTTGAAGTGATGCTTCCTATGGCCCACTTGACTTCAGACTCCAGATGTCTGGCTCTACATAAATGATCACACCATGCTGGTTATCTGGGTCATGAAGATCTTTTTTGTATAGTTCTTCTGTGTATTTGTGGCACTTTTTAAAAATTTCTTCTGCTTCTGTTAGGTTCATACCATTTCTGTCCTTTACTGTGCCCATCTTTGCATGAAATATTCCCTTGGTATCTCTAATTTTCTTGAAGAAATCTCTAGTCTTTCCCATTCTGTTGTTTTCCTCCATTTCCTTGTATTGATCACTGAGGAAGACTTTCTTATCTCTCCTTTCTATTCTTTGGAACTCTGCATTCAGATGGTATATATTTACTTTTCTCCTTTGCCTTTAGCTTCTTTTCTTTTCTCAGCTATTTGTAAGGTTTGCTCAGACAACCATTTTGCCTTTTTGCATTTCTTTTTCTTGGGGATGATTTTGACCACAATCTCCAGTACAATGTTAGGAACCTCTGTCATAGTTCTTCAGTCACCCTATCTATCAGATTTAATCCCTTGAATCTATTTGTCACTTCCACTGTGTATTCATAAAGGATTTTATTTGGGTCATACCTGAATGGCCTAGTGGTGCTCCATACGTTTTCAATTTAAGTCTGAATTTTGCAATAAGGAGCTCATAATCTGAGCCACATTCAGCTCCCAGCCTTGTTTTTGATGACTGTATAGAGTTTTTCCATCTTCAGCTGCAAAGAATATAATCAATCTGATTTGATGACTATAGGTTTTTCATAGTCTAAAGTTAGGAAGGTTTATTCCTCCAACTCCATTTTTCTTTCTCAAGATTGCTTTGGCTATTTGAGGTCTTTTTTATTTCCATATGAATTGTGAGACTTTTGTTTTTCCTAGTTCTGTGAAAAATGCCTTTGGTAATCTGATTGGAATCACATTGAATATGTAGGTTTCATTTGGTAGTATAGTAATTTTCACAATATTGATTCCTCTGGTAGTATAGCAATTTTCACAATATTGATTCCTCCAACCCAGGAACATGGAATATCTACCCATCTTTTTATGTTGGCTTTGATTTCTTTCATCAGTGCTTATAGTTTTCTATATACAGCTCTTTTGTCTCCTTAAGTATATTTATTCCTAAGTGTTTTATTATTTTGTTGCAATTGTGAGTGTGATTGGTTGCTTAATTTCTCTTTCTGATTTTTCATTAATGTATAAGAATGCAAGTGATTTCTGAGCTTTTTTTTTGTATCCTGTGATTTTGCTAAATTCTCTGATTAGCTCTAGTAATTTTATGATAGTATCTTTAGGGTTTTACTTATATAGCATCATGTCATCTGCAAACAGTGAATTTTACTTCTTGTTTTCCCACCTGGATTTCTTTTATTTATTGTACATCATTTATTGCTATAGCTAGGACTCCCAAAACTATGTTGAATAATTGTGGTGAGAGTGGACACACTTGTCTTGTTCCTGATCTTAGAGGAAATGCTTTTCACCATTGAAAATGATGTTTCCTGTGTGTTTAACTCATATGGCCTTTGGCCTTTACTATGTTGAGGTAGGCTCCTTCTATGCTTATTTCTGAAGAGTGGTTATCATAAATGGTGCTGAATTTTGTCAGAAGCTTTGTTGCATCTACCAAGATATTCATATGGTTTTTATCTTTCAATTTTTTAGTATAGTATATCACATTTATTGATTTACATATGTTGAAGAATTATTGCATCCCTGGGATAAACTTGACTTGATCATGGTGTATGATCTTTTTAATGCATTGTTGAATTCTGTTTGCTAGAGTTTTGTTGAGGATTTTTGCAGCTATGTTCACCAGTGATATTGGCCTGTACTTTTATTTCTTTGTGTTTTCTTTGTCTGGTTTAGGTACCAAGGTAATGGTGACTTTGTAGAATGAGTTTGAAAGTGTACCTTCCCCTGCAATCTTTTTGAAAGAATTTTAAAAAGATAAGCATTAGCTCTTCTCTAAATGTTTGACAGAATTCACCTAAAGTCATCTGGCTCTGGGTTTTTGTGTCTTGGGAGATTTTTAACCAGTTTCAATCTCAGTGCTTCTTGTTGGCTTGTTTGTAATTTCTATTTCTTCTTGGGTCAGTCTTGGAAGATTGAACTTTTCTAAGAATCTGTCCATTTCTATGAGGTTGTCCATTTTATTGACTTATAGTTGGTCATAATAGTCTCTAATGATCCTTTTTATTTCTGCATTATCTGTTGTAACCTCTCCTTTTTCATTTCCAATATTTTTAATTTGAATCTTTCCCCTTTTTTCTTGATGACTCTGGCTAGTGGTTTGTCAATATTTGTTATCTTCTCAAAGAACCATCTTTTAGTTTTATTAATCTTAATTATTGTTTCCTTCATTTCCTGTTCATTTATTTCTGCTATGATTGTTATGATTTATTTCCTTCTACTAACTTTGGTATTTTTTTGTTCTTTTTTTCCAGTTGTTTTAGGTGTAAAGTTAGGTTGTTTATTTGATGTTTTTCTTTTTTACTTGAGGTTGTATTATATAGCTATAAACTGTCCTCTTAGAACTGCTTTTGCTGATTCTCTCACTTTTGAGCTGTCATGTTTTCATTGTCATTTCTTTCTAGGAATTTTTTTTTAATTTCCCTTTTTATTTCTTCAGTAACCTGTTCAGTTTTTAGAAATGTATTGTTTAATCTCTATGTGTTTGTGTTTTTTATGTTTTCTCCCTGTAGTCGATATCTAGTGTCATTGTGTTGTGGCCAGAGAAGATGCTTGATATGATTTCAATTTCCTTAAATTTACTGAGGTTTAATTTGTGACCCAAGATGTGATCTATCCTGGAGAATGTTCCGTGTGCACTTGAGAAGAATGTGTATTCTTCTGCATTTGGATGGAATGTCCTGAACGTATCAATTAAGGCCATCTGGTCTAAAGTGTCATTTAAAGCTTATGTTTCCTTGCTAATTTTCTGTTTTGATGCTATGTCCATTGGTGTAAGTGGGGTGTTGAAGCACCATACCATTATTGTGTAACTGTCAATTCTCCTTTTATGTCTGTTAGTATTTGTCATAAGTATTGAGGTGTTCCTATGTTGTATAGATAAATATTTACAATTGTTATGTCTTCCTCTTGAATTGATCCCTTGATCATTATATAGTGTCCTTCCTTATGTCTTCTAATAATCTTTATTTTAAGATCTATTTTGTCTGATATGAGGATTGCTACTCGGACTTCCTTTTGCTTCCCATTTACATGGGGTATGTATTTTCCATCCTCTCACTTTCAGTCTGTATATGTCTCTGGGTCTGAAGTGGGTGTCTTATAGACAGCATATATATGGGTCCTGAGGTATTATTTTTGTATCCATTCAGCTAGTCTGTGTCATTTGGTTGGAGCATTTAATATATTTACATTTAGTTATTGACCTATATGTTCCTATTGCCATTTTAATTGCTTGATGTTTGTTTTTGTAGGCCTTTCCTTCTCTTGTATTTTCTGTCTATATAAGTCCATTTAACATTTGTTGTAAACAAATTTGGTGGTGCTAAATTCTCTTAACTTCTGCTCATCTATACAGATTTTGATTTCTCCATCAATTTTGAATGAGATCATTGCTGGTTAGAGTAATCTTGATTGTTGATTTTTCCCGTGAAGTACTTAAATATATCCTGCCATTTCCTTCTTGCTTGCAGTTTCTTCTGAACAATCATTTGTTAATCGTATGGGATTTCCCTTGTATGTTACTTGTTGCTTTACCTTTACTGCGTTTACTATTCTCTCTCTCTCTCTTTTTTTTTTAATCTTTATTTGATTAGTATGTGTCTTGACATGTTATTCCTTGGGTTTATCATGTGTGGGACTCTCTGTGCTCCTGGACTTGATTGACTATTTCCTTTCCCATGTTGCATAAATTTTCAACTATAATCTCTTCAAAAATTTTCTCAGATCCTTTCCTTTTTTTTTTTTTTCTTTTTTCTACTGGGACCCCTATAAATCAAATGTTGGTGCATTTAATATTGTCCCAGAGGCCTCTGAGACTACTCTCAGCTCTTTTTGTTCTTTTCCCTTTATTCTGCTCTTTGGTGGTTATTTCCACCATTTTATCTTCCAGATCACTTATCCATTCTTCTGCCTCAATTGTTCTACTAATGTTACCTTCTACAGTATTTTTAATTTCAGTAATCATGTTTTTCATCTTTGTGTATTATTTATTTCTTCTAGATCCTTTTTAAAGGTGTTAACTGATAATTCCATTTTCTCCATTCCATTTTCAATGTTTTGGATCATCTTTATTATCACTATTCTGAATTCTTTTCCAGATAATTTGCCTATTTCCTCTTCATTTATTTGGTCTTTTGTGTTTTTAGCTTGTTCCTTCATTTGAGCAGTATTTCCCTGCCTTTTCATGTTTTTAACTTATTGAATTTGAGATCTCTTTTTCCCAAGCTTAAATGTAAAATTCCATCTTCCTTTTGGTTTGTGCCCTAGTGGTTATGGTTTGTCCTGTGGTTTGCACAGGCTTCATTTTGGATACTTCTTGTGCTTGTGTTCTGGTGGGAAGACTTGATTTTTTTCCCTCTGATGGACATGGCTATGTGAGTTGGTAATTCTGTCTGCTGATGATTGGGTTTGTGTTTTTGTCTTGTTTGTTGTTTGGGTGAGAAGTCTTGCACTGGGTGCTGCTGGAAGTTGGGTTTTGCTGGGTCTTGTATACAAGTGGAGGCCTTTGTGGAAGTTATCACTAATCAATACTCCCTGAGGTTAGGAGTTCTTTGTCAGCCTAGGTTCTTGGAGGCAATGCTCCCACTCCAAAGGTTCATGGCCTGATCTCTGGCTGGGGAACTGAAATTCCACAAGTGGTTTGTTATGGCATTAAAGGGGGTTAAATCAACACACAAAAACAAAACAAAAGGCAAACCCCAGATATATGGTAAATACAAAATCAGGCAAATAATAGCAGAAATAATGGAATATGCACATACATATACACACATAAACAAAACCAAAACAGTCCAAAAAAGAAAATATGAGAGTGGCCCAGCAAGTGAAGGAAACCAAAAATGATATCAACCAGTTAAAAACAAGGTACAAAATGGAAACCAAAGCAAGGTGCCAACTGAGGAATAAAGCAACAAAAACAAAACAAACTAACAAACATGGTGAAGAAAAGAAAGAAAAGGAAGAAAAAATAGAAAAGCAAAGTTGAATAGAGCTAGATAAAGAAAATTTACATATATATTAAAGAATAATTATAGCAAGAGAAGAAGAACAAGAAAAGCAAACAAGGGAATAAATATAAAATAATATTAATAATACATTTAAAAATTTTTAAAGGAAAAGAAAAAATCCCACAGAATCACAAAAGGCCAGTGTAGAGGCAGAAGTCTATAAAGCAAATAAGAAGTGTGATTTTTTAAAAACATTCTCAAAAGCTGGTGTGTGGGGATAGAGACTACACTGATGGCTCCACCTCCAGCTTGTGATTCAGCAGAATCTCCCAGCCTCCATGGCTGTCTGGTTTTCCTCTCAGGCTTTTCCCACCTCGATCTCTTCCTTCATGTCCCCTTGGGTTGTCTCCCCACAGTCAACAGCAGACTGCACCCTGGGATTACTTTCCAGTCCCTGTGCTCCAGCTCCCAGCTGCTTCACTTTCTAGAGGACTTGTATCCCTGTCCAGGGTATGTAGGGCTGCAGCAGGGATTGTCTGTGTGATTCTAATTTTGTTCAAACTGTCACAGATCAGCTGCTTCACTCTCCAAGAACCTCAAATTCTTCACTTCTGTCCCAAACTATTGCCCCGATGTGGGGATCTGATCCTTGCTTCAGGTCTCCAACTTCCCCAGAACAGGTCTAGTCCTGCTCACTCTCCTCTCCCCACCCCAGTTCCTTCATCCTACCGAGATTTGTGTGGGTCTATATATTCTTTTCTGGTGGTCAGGTACTCTTGTGAACTCTCAGCAGGTGTTCTGAAAGATTTTCTGTGTCTGAAGGTGTATTCCTGATGTATCCATCGAGAGAGATGTACTCCATGTCCACCATCTTATTGCATAATCTTGAAACCAATCTATTTGATGAAACTACTATTACTGTCATTAATGATGACAAGAGACATTATCACAACAGACCTAAAAAGGGAGATATCTCATTAATTAGCTACCCTCAATACATTTCTCCCTTGCTGCTTTCCATTATATAACTTAGAAAGCCAAAAAGTCAATTTCCTATACTCATTTGCAGATAAGGGTAACAATGTAATTCAGTTCTGGGACTGTGACATTAAGCAGAAGTCTGCTGGCACTGACCCCTTACTCTTTCTTCTTCTCTCTGCTTTGAATGTAAACGTGATGTCTGGAGCTTCCCCAGCTATCTTATGACAGTATGACAACAGATATGAAGATGAAACTCAACATATTAAGAAAAGAAGGCGGAAGTCCTAAGATGGCAGAGGAATAGGACGGGGACACCACTTTCTCCCCCACAAATTAATTGAAACAACATTTGAACGCTGAGCAAATTCCACAAAAAAAAACTTCTGAATGCTGGCAGAGGACATCAGGCACCCAGAAAGTCAGCCCATTGTCTCTGAAAAGAGATGGAGAAGTCTTGAGGCTACTGTAAGAATAAGACTGAAAACCAGAGGCAGGAGGCTTGAGTCCAAATCCTGAGAACATAAGAGAACTCCTGACTCCAGGGAACCTTAATCGATAGGAGCTCATCAAATGCCTCTATATCTACACTGAAAGCAAGTAACACCCAAGGGCCAAAAAGTTCCAGAGAAAGACATACCACACAAATTCCCTGAGCTTCAATAGACAGACTGCCCCAAAGTCACACCAAACCCACTGACATCTCAAAACTCATTACTGGACACTTCAGTGCACTGCAGGGAGAAGAAATCCAGCTCCACCCATCAGAACACCGACATAAGCTTCCCTAACCAGGAAACTTTGACAAGCCACACGCCCAACCCCACCCACAGTGAGGAACCTCCAAAATAAAGAGGAACCACAAACTGCCAGAATACAGAAAGGCTACCCCAAACACACTAATATAAACAAGATGAAAAGGCAGAGAAATACTCAGCAGGTAAAGGAACAGGATAAATGCCCACCAAACCAAACAAAAGAGGAAGAGATAGGGAATCTATGTGATTAAAAAATTCCGAATAATGATAGTGAAAATGATCCAAAATCTTGAAAAAAAAATGGAGATACAGATAAATAGCCTGGAGACAAAGATCGAGAAGATGCAAGAAACGTTTAACAAGGACCTAGGAGAAAAAAAAAGAATCAATATATAATGAATAATGCAATGCTGCTGCTGCTGCTGCTGCTGCTGCTGCTGCTACGTCGCTTCAGTCATGTCCGACTCTGTGTGACCACATAGACGGCAGCCCACCAGGCTCCGCTGTCCCTGGGATTCTCAAGGCAAGAACACTGGAGTGGGTGGCATTTCTTTTTCCAATGCATGAAAGTGAAAAGTGAAAGTGAAGTCGCTCAGTTGTGTCCGACTCTTCATGACCCCATGGACTGCAGTCCACCAGGCTCCTCCATCCATGGGATTTTCTAGGCAAGAGTACTGGAGTAGGGTGCCATCACCTTCTCTGGAATAATGCAATAAATGCGACCAAAAACACTCTAGAGGGAACCAAGAGTACAATAACAGAGGCAGAAGATAGGATTAGTGAGGTAGAAGACAGAATGGTAGAAATAAATGAAACAGAGAGGAAAAAAGAATTAAAAGAAATGAGGACAACCTCAGAGACCTCTGAGACAATGTTAAATACCCCAACATTTGAATCATAGGAGTCCCAGAAGAAGAAGACAAAAAGAAAGGCCATGAGAAAATACTTGAGATAATAGTTGAAAACTTCCCTAAAATGGGGAAGGAAATAGTCACCCAAGTCCAAGAAACAGGATAAACCCAAGGCGAAACACCCCAAGACACATATTAATCAAATTAACAAAGATCGAACACAAAGAACAAATATTAAAAGCAGCAAGGGAAAAACAACAAATAACACACAAGGGGGTTCCCATAAGGATAACAGCTGATCTTTCAATAGAAACTCTTCAAGCCAGGAGGGAATGGCAAGACATACTTAAAGTGATGAAAGAAAATAACCTACAGCCCAGATTACTGTACCCAGCAAGGATCTCATTCAAATATTATATTGAAGGAGAAATCAAAAGCTTTATGGACAAGCAAAAGCAGAGAGAATTCAGCACCACCAAGCCAGCTCTTCAACAAATGCTAAAGGATATTCTCTAGACAGGAGACACAAAAACAGTGTATAAACTCGAACCCAAAACAATAAAGTAAATGGCAATGGGATCATACTTATCAATAATTACCTTAAATGTAAATGGGTTGAATGTCCCAACCAAAAGACAAAGGCTCACTGAATGGATACAAAAACAAGACCCCTATATATGTTGTCTACAAGGGACCCATCTTGAAACAAGGGACACATACAGACTGAAAGTGAAGGGCTGGAAAAAGATATTCCATGCAAATAGAGACCAAAGGAAAGCAGGAGTAGCAATACTCATATCAGATAAAATAGACTTTAAAACAAAGGCTGTACAAAGAGACAAAGAAAGACACCACATAATGATTAAAGGATCAATCCAAGAAGATATAACAATTATAAACATATATGCAACCAACATAGGAGCACCATGATATGTAAGACAAATGCTAACAAGTACAAAAGGGGAAATTAATAATAACACAATAATAATGGGAGACTTTAATACTCCACTCACACCTATGGATAGATCAACTAAACAGAAAATTAACAAGGAAACACAAACTTTAAATGACACAATAGACCAGTTAGACCTAGTTGATATCTATAAGACATTTCACCCCAAAACAATGAATTCACCTTTTTCTCCAGGGCACATGGAACCTTCTCCAGGATAGATCACATCCTGGGCCATAAATCTTGGTTAATTCAAAAAAATCTGAAATCATTCCAAGTATTTTTTCTGATCACAATGCAGTAAGATTAGATCTCAATTAAAGAAAAAAAAAAACTATTAAAAATTCCAACACATGGAGGTTTAACAACCAACAAATCACAGAAGAAATCAAAAAAGAAATCAAAATATGCATAGAAATGAATGAAAATGAAAACACAATAACCCAAAACCTATGGGACACTGGAAAAGGAATGCTAAAGGGAAGGTTCATAGCAATACAGGCTTACCTCAAGAAACAAGAAAAAAGTCAAACAAATAACCTAACTCTACACTTAAAGCACCTAGAAAAGGAAGAAATGAAGAACCCCAGGATTAGGAGAAGGAAAGAAATCTTAAAAATTAAGGCAGAAATAAAGGCAAAAGAAACAAACGTGACCATACCCAAAATCAACAAGCTAAAAGCTGATTCCAAGAGGGAGGGTCTGGGGAGGGAGGAGGGAGGAGGGTTCAGGATGGGGAACACAGGTATACCTGTGGCGGATTCATTTCGATATTTGGCAAAACTAACACAATATTGTAAAGTTTAAACATAAAATAAAATTAAAAAAGAAGTTAAATAAAATTGACAAAGCATTAGCCAGACTCATCAAGAAACAAAGGGAGAAAAATCAAATCAAAATTACCATGCACCTATGGACACCTTATCTTTGGCAAAGGAAGCAAGAATATACAATGGAGAAAAGACAATCTCTTTAACAAGTGGTACTGGGAAAACTGGTCAACCACTTGTAAAAGAATGAAACTAGATCATTTTCTAACACCATACACACACAAAAAAAACTCAAAATGGATTAAAGATCTAAATGTAAGACCGGAAACTATACAACTCCTAGAGGAGAACATAGGCAAAACACTTTCCGACATAAATTACAGCAGGATCCTTTAGGACCGACCTCCCAGAATACTGGAAATAAAAGCAAAAATAAACAAATGGGACCTAATTAAACTCAAAAGCTTTTGCACAGCATAGGAAACTATAAGCAAGGTGAAAAGACAGCCTTCAGAATGGGAGAAGATAATAGCAAACGAAGCAACTGACAAAGAATTAATCCCCAAAATATACAAGCAATTCCTGTAGCTCAATTGCAGAAAAATAAACGACCCAATCAAAAAATGGGCCAAAGAACTAAACAGACATTTCTCCAAGGAAGACATACAGATGGGTAACAAACACATGAAAAGATGCTCAACATCACTCATTATTAGAAAAATGCAAATCAAAACCACAATGAGGTACCATTTCGTGCCAGTCAGAATCAGTTCAGTTCAGTCAGTTAAGTCGCATAGTCCTGTCTGATTCTTTGAGACCCCATGTATCACAGCACGCCAGGCCTCCCTGTCCATCACCAACTCCTGGAGTTCACTCAAACTCATGTTCATCGAGTCAGTGATGCGATCCAGCCATCTCATCTTCTGTAGTCCCCTTCTCCTCCTACCCCCTATCCCTACCAGCATCAGGGTCTTTTCCAATGAGTCAACACTTCCCATGAAGTGTCCTAAGTATTGGAGTTTCAGCTTCAGCATCAGTCCTTCCAATGAAAACCCAGGACTGATCTCCTTTAGGATGGAC
This sequence comes from Bos grunniens, assembly GCF_055505025.1. Lineage (NCBI taxonomy): Eukaryota > Metazoa > Chordata > Mammalia > Artiodactyla > Bovidae > Bos > Bos grunniens. Next base: position 76,617,890 of record NC_141194.1, on the reverse strand, counting down.
TGGTTGGCTCTCCTTGCAGTCCAAAGGACTCTCAAGAGTCTTCTCCAACACCACAGTTCAAAAGCAACAATTCTTTGGTGCTCAGCTTTCTTCACAGTCCAACACTCACATCCATACAGAACTACTGGAAAAACCATAGCCTTGACTAGACGGACCTTTGTTGACAAAGGAATATCTCTGCTTTTCAATATGCTATCTAGTTTGGTCATAACTTTCCTTTCAAGGAGTACGAGTCTTTTAATTTCATGGCTGCAGTCACAATCTGCAGTGATTTTGGAGTTCCAAAAAGTCTGACACTGTTTCCACTGTTTCCCCATCTATTTTCCATAAAGTGATGGGACTAGATGCCATGATCTTAGTTTTCTGAATATTGCACTTTAAACCAAATTTTTCATTCTCCTCTTTCATGTTTCTCAAAAGGCTTTTTAGTTCCTCTTCACATTCTGCCATAAGGGTGGTGTCATTTGCATATCTAAGGTTATTGATATTTCTCCCGGCAATCTTGATTCCAGCTTGTGCTTCTTCCAGCCCAGCATTTCTCATGATGTACTCTGCATAGAAGTTAAATAAGCAGGGTGACAATATACAGCCTTGGCGTACTGCTTTTCCTATTTGAAACCAGTCTGTCGTTCCATGTCCAGTTCTAACTGTTGCTTTCTGACCTGCATATAGGTTTCTCAAGAGGCAGGTCAGGTGATCTGGTATTCCCATCTCTTTCAGAATTTTCCACAGTTTATTTTGATCTACACTGTCAAAGGCTTTGGCATAGACAATAAAGAAGAAATAGTTGTTTTTCTGGAACTCTCTTGCTTTCTCGATGATCCAGCAGATGTTGTCAGTTTGATCTCTGTTTCCTCTGCCTTTTCTTAAACCAGCTTGAACATCTGGAAGTTCACTGTTCACGTACTGCTGAAGCTTAGCTTGAAGAATTTTGAGCCTTACTTTACTAGTGTGTGAGATGAGTGCAGTTGTGCGGTAGTTTGAGCATGTTTTGGCATTGCCTTTCTTTGCAATTGGAATGAAAACATGTTTTCCAGTCCTGTGGCCACTGCTGAGTTTTCCAAATTTGCTGGCATATTGAGTGCAGCACTTTCACAGCATCATATTTCAGGATTTGAAATAGCTCAACTGGAATTCCATCAGCTCCACTAGCTTTGTTCGTAGTGATGCTTTCTAAGGCCCACTTGACTTCACATTCCAGGATGTCTGGCCCTAGGTGAGTGATCACACCACCGTGATTATCTGGGTCATGAAGCTCTTTTTTGTACAGTTCTTCTGTGTATTTTTGTCACCTCTTCTTAATATCTTCTGCTTCTGTTAGATTTATACTGTTTCTGTCCTTTATTGATCCCATCTTTGCATGAAATATTCCCTTGGTATCTCTAATTTTCTTAAAGAGACCTCTAGTCTTTCCCATTTTGTTTCTTTCCTCTGTTTCTTTGCATTGATCACTCAGGAAGGCTTTCTTATCTCTCCTTGCTATTCTTTGGAACTCTGCATTCAGAGGCTTATATCTTTCCTTTTCTCCTTTGCTTCTCGCTTCTCTTCTTTTCACAGCTATTTGTAAGGCCTCCTCAGACAGCCATTTTGCTTTTTTGCATTTCTTTTCCATGGGGATGGTCTTGATCCCTGTATCCTGGACAATGTCACGAACCTCCACCCATAGTTCATCAGGCACTCTGTCTGTAAGATCTAGTCCCTTAAATCTATTTCTCACTTCCACTGTATAATCATAAGGGACTTGATTTAGGTCATACATGAATGTTTTAGTTGTTTTCCCCACTTTCATCAATGTAAGTCTGAATTTGGCAATAAGGAGTTCATGATCTGAGCCACAGTCATCTCCCGGTCTTGTTTTTGCTGACTGTATAGAGGTTCTCCATCTTTGCTGCAAAGAATATAATCAGTTTGATTTCAGTGTTGACAATCTGGTGATGTCCATGTGTACAGTCTTCTCTTGTGTTGTTGGAAGAGGGTGTTTGCTATGACCAGTGTGTTCTCTTGGCAAAACTCTATTAGCTTTTGCCCTGCTTCTTTCTGTACTCCAAGGCCAAATTTGCCTGTTACTCCAGGTGTTGCTTGACTTCCTACTTTTGCATTCCAGTCCGCTATAATGAAAAGGACATCTTTTTTGTGTGTTAGTTCTAAAAGGTCTTGTAGGTCATCATAGAACCATTCAACTTCAGCTTCTTCAGCATTACTGGTTGGGGCATAGACTTGGATTACTGTGATATTGAATGGATTGCCTTGGAAATGAATAGAAATTGTTCTGTTGTTTTTGAGATTGCATCTAAGTACTTCATTTGGGACTCTTGTTGACCATGATGGCTATTCCATTTCATCTAAGGGACTCCTGCCCACAATAGTAGATATAATGGTCATCTGAGTTAAATTCACCCCTTCCAGTCCATTTTAGTTCACTGATTCCTATAATGTCAAAATTCACTCTTGCCATCTCCTGTTTGACCACTTCCAATTACCCTTGATTAATGGACCAAACATTCCAGGTTCCTATGCAACAGGATCTTGCTTCTATCACCATTCACATCCATAACTGGGTATTGTTTTTGCTTTGGTTCCATCCTTTCATTCTTTCTGGAGTTATTTATCCAGTGATCTCCAGTAGCATATTGGGCACCTACCGACCTGGGGAGTTCCCCTTTCAGTATTCTATCATTTTGCCTTTTCATACTGTTCATGAGGTTCTCAAGGAAAGGATACTGAAGTGGTTTTCCATTCCCTTCTCCAGCGGAACACATTCTGTCAGACCTCTCCACTATGACCCTCCCGTCTTGCGTGGCCCCATATGGCATGGCTTAGTTTCATTGAGTTAGACAAGGCTCTGGTCCAAGTGTGATTAGATTGACTAGTTTTCTGTGATTATGGTTTCAGTGTGTCTGCCCTCTGATGTCCTCTTGCAACACCTACCATCTTACTTGGGTTTCTCTTATCTTGGATGAGGGGTATCTCCTCACAGCCATCCCTCCTGACCTTGAACATGGAGTAAAAATCTACAAGCAGTAAATACTGCAGAGGGTGTGAAGAAAAGGGAACTCTCTTATGCTGTTGGTGGGAATGCAAACTAGTACAGCCACTATGGAGAACAGTGTGGAGGTTCCTTAAAAAACTGGAAATAGAACTGCCATACGACCCAGCAATCCAACTTCTGGGCATATACACCAAGGAAACCAGAATTGAAAGAGACATGTGTACTGCAATCTTTATCACAGCAATGTTTATAATAGCCAGGACATGGAAGTAACCTAGATGTCCATCAGCAGATGAATGAATAAGAAAGCTGTGGTACATATACACAATGGAGTATTACTCAGCCATTAAAAAGAATACATTTGAATCAGTTCTAATGAGGTGGATTAAACTGAAGCCTATTTTACAGAGTGAAGTAAGCCAGAAAGAAAAATACCAATACAGTATAATAACGCATATATATGGAATTTAGAAAGATGTTAATGATAACCCTGTATGTGAGACAGCAAAAGAAACACAGATGTATAGAACAGTCTTTTGGACTCTGTGGGAGAGGGCGGGGGTGGGATGATTCGGGAGAATGACATTGAAACATGTATATTATCATATGTGAAACAGATCGCCAGTCCAGGCTTGATGCATGATATAGGGTGGTCAGGGCTAGTGTGTTGGGATGACCCAGAGGGATGAGATGGGGAGGGAGGTAAGAGGGGGTTTAGAATGTGGAAGTCATGTACACCTGTGGTGGATTCATGTCAATATATGGCAAAACCAATAAAATATTGTAAAGTAATTAGCCTCCAAATAAATAAAGAAAGAAAGAAAACAATAAAACAGATTTGAGGCACTTTAAGAGATACAGGTATTCAAACTAGCTTTTAAAATACACATCTTTTATTTTATTTTTTTAATTTAAATTTATTTAAATTGGAGGCTAAATACACATCTTTTGAATTAAAGATTCAAACAAGACGTGAAAAAATGAAACAAGATTAGTTTCAAGGAAAAAGACAAATTTAAACTCAAATTCAGCAAAATATTAAATAATCACATCTTTTCAAGGGTCTATACTATAACTGAATCTGTACACCTGAAACTAATATATTGTTAATTATACTTCAACTAAAAATTAAAAATAGATCCTATACTACAGTCATTATTTATTCTTTACTAAATACCTTGCTAGTTGAGAAAACATAGATAAAATACTGAACATAACCTATGAAAACTACATAAAATTCAGGCTGACTCACTGAATAAATATTTACTCTATGCCTAAAAAAAATAATGCAGTGAACATCATTATATCTACATCCTTACAGTCATATGTAAATAGAACTGTTCGAAAAGTTTATATATTGTGGGATCAAAGGAAATGTGTATTTTTTAATGTAATCACTTTTTATTAAAATTAAATAGAGTTCTTTGCAATTCCAATTCCAAAAATACCTTTTAGAATTAGAGATATTTCATATGTATAATGTGTACACGGACATAAACAAGCTAGAGATCTCATGTCTTTATTAAAAGCTTAGATATGAACTAGATATTACAATATTAATATAAACTTACTAGCTGAAACACAGTTGGAATACCTTAAAGTTGCTTTCTCACGTGATTAAGGCTTATTATCTATAAAGTTTGGCTGTGGAAAACTTTTTTTTTTTATTGGACGCTAATTACTTTGCAATATTGTATTGGTTTTGCCATACATCAACATGAATCTGCGCGGGTGTACACGTGTTCCCCATCCTGAACACCCCTCCCACCTCCCTCCCCATACCATCCCTCTGGGTCATCCCAGTGCACCAGCCCCAAGCATCCTATATCCTGCATCGAACCTGGACTGTTGATCCATTTCTTATATGATATTACACATGTTTCAATGCCATTCTCCCAAATCATTCCACCCTCTCCCTCTCCCACAGAGTCCAAAAGACTATTCTATACATCTGTGTCTCTTTTGCTCTCTCGCATACAGGGTTATTTTAACCATCTTTCTAAATTCCATATATATGCATTAGTATACTGTATTGATGTTTTTCTTTCTGGCTTACTTCACTCTATATAATAGGCTCCAGTTTCATCCACATCATTAGAACTGATTCAAAAGTATTCTTTTTAATGCCTGAGTAATACTCCACTGTGTATATGTACCACAACTTTCTTATTCATTCATCTGCTGATGGACACCTATGTTACTTCCATGTCCTGGCTGTTATAAACAGTGCTGCGATGAACATTGGGGTACATGTGTCTCTATTCTGGTTTCCTTGGAGAGTATGCCCAGCAGTGGGATCGCTGGGTCATATGCTACACTATGCTAAGTCACTTGAGTCGTGTCTGACTCAATGTGACCCCATAGACGGCAGCCCACCAGGCTCCCCCGTCCCTGGGATTCTCCAGGCAAGAACACTGGAGTAGGTTGCCATTTCCTTCTCCGTCGCTGGGTCATTAGGCAGTTTTATTTCTAGTTTTTTTTTTTTTTTTTTTTTTAAGGACTCTCAACACTGTTCTCCATAGTGGCTATACTAGTTTGCATTCCCAACTGTGTAAGAGGATTCCTTTTTCTCCACACCCTCTCCAGCATTTATTGCTTGTACACTTTTCGATCGCAGCAATTCTGACTGGCATTAAATGGTACCTCACTGTGGTTTTGATTTGTATTTCTCTGATAATGAGTGATATTGAGCATCTTTTCATGTGTTTGTTAGCCATCTGTATGTCTTCTTTGGAGAAATGTCTATTTAGTTCTTTGGCCTATTTCTTTATTGGGTCGTTTATTTTTCTGGAATTGAGCTTCAGGAGTTGCTTGTATATTTTTGAGATTAGTTGTTTGTCAGTTGCTTCATTTGCTATTATTTTTTCCCATTCTGAAGGCTGTCTTTTCACCTTGCTTATAGTTTCCTTTGTTCTGCAGAAGCTTTTAATTTTAATTAGGCCCCATTTCTTTATTTTTGCTTTTATTTCCTGTATTCTGGGAGGTAGTCATAGAGGATCCTGCTGTGATTTACATCGGAGAGTGTTTTGCCTATGTTCTCCTCTAGGAGTTGTATAGTTTCTGGTCTTACTTTTAGATCATTAATCCATTTTGAGTTTATTTTTGTGTATGGTGTTAGAAAGTGTTCTAGTTTCATTCTTTTACAAGTGGTTGACCAGTTTTCCCAGCACCACTTGTTAAAGAGATTGTCTTTTCTCCATTGTATATTCTTGCCTCCTTTATCAAAGATACAGTGTCCATATGTGTGTGGATTTATCTCTGGGCTTTCTATTTTGTTCCATTGATCTATATTTCTGTCTTTGTGCCAGTACCATACTGTCTTGATGACTGTGGCTTTGTAGTAGAGCCTGAAGTCAGGCAGGTTGATTCCTCCAGTTTCATTCTTCTTTCTCAAATTGCTTTGACTATTCGAGGTTTCTGTATTTCCATACAAATTGTGAAATGATTTGTTCTAGTTCTGTGAAAAATACTGTTGGTAGCTTGATAGGGATTGCATTGAATCTATAGATTGCTTTAGGTAGTATACTCATTTTCACTATATTGATTCTTCTGATCCATGAACATGGTATATTTCTCCATCTATTAGTGTCCTCTTTGATTTATTTCACCAGTGTTTTATAATTTTCTATATATAGGTCTTTAGTTTCTTTAGGTAGATATATTCCTAAGTATTTTATTCTTTTTGTTGCAATGGTGAATGGAATTGTTTCCTTAAATTCCCTTTCTATTTTCTCATTATTAGTGTATAGGAATGCAAGGGATTTCTGCATCTTGATTTTATATCCTGCAAATTTACTACATTCATTGATTGGCTCTAGTAATTTTCTGGTGGAGTCTTTAGGGTTTTCTATGTAGAGGATCATGTCATCTGCAAACAGTGAGAGTTTTACTTCTTCTTTTCCAATTTGCATTCCCTTTATTTCTTTTTCTGCTCTGATTGCTGTGGCCAAAACTTCCAAAACTATGTTGAATAGTCATTGTGAAAGTGGACACCCTTGTCTTGTTCCTGACTTTAGGCGAAATGCTTTCAATTCTTCACCATTGAGGATAATGTTTGCTGTGGGTTTGTCATATATAGCTTTTATTATGTTGAGGTATGTTCCTTCTATTCTTGCTTTCTGGAGAGTTTTTTTTTTTTTTATCATAAATGGATGTTGAATTTTGTCAAAGGCTTTCTCTGCATCTATTGAGATAATCATATGGCTTTTATTTTTCAATTTGTTAATGTGGTGTATTACATTGGTTGATTTGTGGATATTAAAGAATCCTTGCATCCCTGGGATAAAGCCCACTTGGTCATGGTGTATGATCTTTTTAATGTATTGTTGGATTCGGATTGCTAGAATTTTGTTAAGGAGTTTTGCATCTATGTTCATCAGTGATATTGCCCTGTAGTTTTCTTTTTTTGTGGGATCTTTGTCAGGTTTTGGTATTAGGGTGCTGGTGGCCTCATAGAATGAGTTTGGAAGTTTGCCTTCCTCTGCAATCTTCTGGAAGAGTTTGAGTAGGATAGGTGTTAGCTCTTCTCTAAATTTTTGGTAGAATTCAGCTGTGAAGCCGTCTGGACCTGGGCTTTTGTTTTCTGGAAGATTTCTGATTACGGTTTCAATTGCCATGCTTGTGATGGGTCTGTTAAGTTTTCTATTTCTTCCTGGTTCAGTTTTGGAAAGTTGTACTTTTCTAATAATTTGTCCACTTCTTCCACGTTGTCCATTTTATTGGCATATAATTGCTGATAGTAGTCTCTTATGATCCTTTGTATGTCTGTGTTATCTGTTGTGATCTCTCCATTTTCATTTCTAATTTTATTGATTTGATTTTTCTCCCTTTGTTTCTTGATGAGTCTGGCTAATGCTTTGTCAATTTTATTTATCCTTTCAAAGAACCAGCTTTTGGCTTTGTTGATTTTTGCTATGGTCTTTTTTGTTTCTTTTGCATTTATTTCTGCCCTAATTTTTAAGATTTATTTTCTTCTACTAACCCTGGGGTTCTTCATTTCTTCCTTTTCTCGTTGCTTTAGGTGTATAGTTAGGTTATTTATTTGACTTTTTTCTTGTTTCTTGAAGTATGCCTGTATTGCTATGAGTTGTCCCCTTAGCACTGCTTTTACAGTGTCCCACAGATTTTGGGTTGTTGTATTTTCATTTTCATTCATTTCTATGCATATTTTGATTTCTCTTTTGATTCCTTCTTTGATTTGTTGTGGTGAAGGCAATGGCACCCCACTCCAGTACTCTTGCCTGGAAAATCCCATGGATGGAGGACCCTGGTGGGCTGCAGTCTATGTGTCGCTAATAGTCCGACATGACTGAAGCGACTTTGCAGCAGCAGCAGCAGTGATTTGTTGGTTATTCAGCAGGGTGTTGTTCAGCCTCCATATGTTGTAATTTTTAATAGTTTTTCTTCTTTAACTGAGATCTAATCTTATGGCATTGTGGTTAGCAAAGATGCTGGGAATGATTTCAATTTTTTTGAGCTTACCAAGGCTAGATTTATGGCCCAAGATGTGATCTATCCTGGAGAATGTTCAGTGTGTGCTTGAGAAAAAGGTGAAATTCATTGTTTTGGGGTGAAATGTCCTATAGATACCGATTAGGTCTAACTGGTCTATCGTATCATTTAAAGTTTGTGTTTCCTTGTTAATTTTCTGTTTAGTCAATCTATCCATAGGTGTAAGTGGGGTATTAAAGTCTCCCACTATTATTGTGTTATTGTTAATTTCCCCTCTCATACTTGTTAGCATTTGTCTTACATATTGTGGTGCTCCTAAGTTGGGTGCATATATATTTGTAATTGTTATATCTTCTTCTTGGATTGATCCTTTGAGCATTATGTAGTGTCCTTCTTTGTCTCTTTTCACAGCCTTTTTTTTAAAGTCTATTTTATCTGATATGAGTATTGTTACTCCTGCTTTCCTTTGGTCTCTATTTGCGTGGAATATCTTTTTCCAGCCCTTCACTTTCAGTCTGTATGTGTCCCTTGTTTCAAGATGGGTCCCTTGTAGACAACATATATAGGGGTCTTGTTTTTGTATCCATTCAGCCAGCCTTTGTCTTTTGGTTGGGACATTCAACCCATTTACATTTAAGGTAATTATTGATAAGTATGATCCCATTGCCATTTACTTTATTGTTTTGGGTTCGAGTTTATACACCCTTTTTGATTCTCCTGCCTAGAGAATAACCTTTAGCATTTGTTGGAGAGCTGGTTTGGTGGTGCTGAATTCTCTCAGCTTTTGCTTGTCTGTAAAGCTTTTGATTTCTCCTTCATATTTGAACATGATCCTTGCTGGGTACAGTAATCTGGGCTGTAGGTTATTTTCTTTCATCACTTTAAGTATTTTCTGCCATTCCCTTCTGGCCTGAAGAGTTTCTATTGAAAGATCAGCTGTTATCCTTATGGGAATCCCCTTGTCTGTTATTTGTTGTTTTTCCCTTGCTGCTTTTAATATTTGTTCTTTGTGTTTGTTCTTTGTTACTTTGATTAATATGTGTCTTGGGGTGTTTCTCCTTGGGTTTATCCTTTTTGGGACTCTCTGGGTTTCTTGGACTGGGGTGATAATTTCCTTTCCCATTTTAGGGATGTTTTCAACTATTATCTCCTCAAGTATTTTCTCATGGTCTTTCTTTTTGTCTTCTTCTGGGACTCCTATGATTCGAATGTTGGGGCATTTAATATTGTCCTGGAGGTCTCTGAGATTGTCTTCATTTCTATTATGTCGTTTTTCTTTTTTCCTCTCTGATTCATTTATTTCTACCATTCTATCTTCTACTTCACTAATCCTATCTTCTGCCTCTATTATTCTACTATTTGTTGCCTCCAGAGTATTTTTGATCTCATTTATTGCATTATTCATTATATATTGAGTCTTTTTTATTTCTTCTAGGTCCTTGTTAAACCTTTCTTGCATCTTCTCAATCCTTGTCTCCAGGCTATTTTTCTGTGATTCCATTTTGATTTCAAGATTTTTAATCATTTTCAGTATCATTATTCAGAATTCTTTATCAGGTAGATTCCCTATCTCTTCCTCTTCTCTTTGGTTTGGTGGGCATTTATCCTGTTTCTTTACCTGCTGGGTATTCCTCTGTCTCTTCATCTTGTTTATATTGCTGAGTTTGGGGTGGCCTATCTGTATTCTGTCAGTTTGTGGAGTTCTCTTTATTGTGGAGTTTCCTTGCTATGGGTGGGGTTGTATGGGTGGCTTGTCAAGGTTTTTTGGTTAGGGAAGCTTGTGTCGGTGTTCTGGTGGGTGGAGCTTGATTTCTTCTCTCTGGAATGCAATGAAGTGTCCAGTAATGAGTTGTCAATGGTTTGGGAGTAACTTTCGGCAGCCTGTATATTGAAGCTCAGGATTGTGTTCCTGTGTTGCTGGAGAATTTGCATGGTATGTCTTGCTCTGGAACTTGGCCCTTGGGTGGTGCTTGGTTTCAGTGTAGGTATGGAGGCATTTGACGAGCTCCTGTTGATTAATGTTCCCTGGAGTCAGGAGTTCTCTGGTGTTTTCAGGATTTGGACTTAAGCCTCCTGCTTCTGGTTTTCAGACTTATTTTTACAGTAGTCTCAAGACTTCTCCTTCTATACAGCACTGTTGATAAAACATCTAGGTTAAAGATGAAAATTTTCTCTACAGTAAGGGACACCCAGAGAGGTTCACAGAGTTACATGGACAAGAGAAGAGGGAGGAGGGAGTTAGAGGTGACCTGAAAGAGATGAGGTGGAATCAAAAGAGGAGAGAGCGAGCTAACCAGTAATCACTTCCTTATGTGTGCTCCACAGTCTGGACCACTCAGAGATGTTCATGGAGTTATACAGAGAAGAGAATAGCGAGAAAGGAGACAGAAGTGGGCTGGAGGATAAAAGGGGGGAATCAAAAGGTTAGAGACAGATCCAGCCAGTAATCAATTCCCTGAGTGATCTCCACTGTCTGGAACACACAGAGATTCACAGAGTTAGGTAGAGAAGAGAAGGGGAAGGGAGGAGACAGAGGCGACCTTGTGGAGAAAAAGGAGAGTCCAAAGAGGGAGAGAGCAGTCAAGCCGGTAATCTCACTCCCAAGTAAAAATGGATACTGAAGATTGGGTTCTTAAAGGTACCAAATTGATATCAAATACCAAAAAGAAAATATTAAAAATCTAGAGGAGAGGTTGGATTTTCAAAAATACAATATTAAAGAAAAGAAGAAGAAAAAAAAAAAAAAAACACACCAAAGTCACAAACATTATATATATATACACACACATATGTATGAAGTTTGTTTTAAAAAAATAGGGTCTTTTTGTTGCAAAGTAATAGTAGGTTATAAAAATGAAAATTAAAGGAGTAATAGAGGACTTAAAATTAAAAAAAAAAAAAAAAGAAAACGAAAATTAAAACGAATGATCATAAAAATAGTAAAAAAAAAAAAAACTTATCTAGGACTTTCTCTGGTGGTGTTGTGGGCAGTGTGGGGTCAGTTCATTTTTGGATAGTTCCTTGGTCTGGCTTATATTTCTCAAGATCTATAGGCCCATTCCTATGTAGTCTGTACCAACTACAGGGTTTTAATCTATTGCACCTGTCACTTCCAAGGTGGCTCCCTCTGTTTTAGCTTCTTCTGTTTGCTCGTCTCTTCAGTGTCTGATTTCTGCCCTGACACAAGGGCGGCGGTGGTGGACACTTTATTTTAGGCTCACTTGTCCAGTCGTGCTGTGGGGAGGGAAGAACGCTGCAAACATAACACTGGCGTGTGCTCGCAGTGTCTCAGCCACACTGGGCCTGGCCTCACTCACAGCGGGTGTGCCCTCCCTGCCCACACTGCTCAGGTTCTAGATTGTTCCACTGGGAACCATCGGAGGCCGGCCCTGGGCTGCCTGCACCTCCCAGTTCTAAGCCGCTCAGGTTCAGGCACTCGGGTAGTCTTCAGAGGCACAGACTCCGTTGGGCCTGCGTTTTGTGCCCTTTCCAGGTCCAAGCAGCTCAGGTGATGAGGTGTTTGGTGAGTGCAGTCGCTGCGTGCCTGCCCCCATCCCTGCTGCTCGGTTTTCTGGGTGTACAACTGGTGCACCTTCTCAGGTGGATGTTGACTGTCCAGAACTCAAGAAGTCTCAGTTAGCAAAGAAACCTGTTGCAGTTTGGTAGATAATGTCTTTCTGGGGCTGTGATTGCCCCCTTAGGGCTCTCTTAGGTCACCAGAGGGGGATGGTCTGCAGCTGGCTATCTCTGTTCAGTCCTTTGTTTTGTGAGTAGGCCTGGCGGTGTCTTAGGTTGGGGCTTTTTGCGTGGTAGCTATCCCACAGTCTTGTTTGCTAGCCCAAGTTAGTTCCCTCAGATTGCCCTTGGGGCATTCAGGCTCAGTCCTTACTCTAAGCATTGCAGCCCGTGCCTCCCTGCCCAGGCCATGCTTACTAGTGGTGGGTGAAGGCGTCTGCACTGCTTCTCCGCTGGGGGAGTTACCGTTGGGCTCGTAATCTGTGGGTTTTAATTATTTATTTTTCCTCCCTGTTATGTTGCCCTCTGTGCCTCCAAGGCTTGCCACAGACTCGGCAGTGAGAGTGTTTCCTGGTGTTTGGAAACCTCTCTTTTTAAGAATCCCTTCCCGGGAAGGGACTCCATCCCTACCTCTTTTGTCTCTTTTTTTGTCTTTATATTTTTTCCTACCTCCTTTTGATGACAATGGGCTGCTTTTCTGGGTGCCTGATATCCTCTGCCAGCATTCAGAAGTTGTTTTGTGGAATTTACTTAGCATTTAAATGCTCTTTTGATGAATTTGTGGGGAAGAAAGTGGTCTCCCCATCCTATTCCTCTGCCATCTTCCATGGGAACCTTTTAAGCAGTTGATTTAAAACTCAGAAATGTGTATTTTAGTTTTGAATATTGTCAAATTGCCCTCCAAACAGTCTGCAATTTACATCTTTGCTAACAACATACAGAAGTACCTGATTCCATCTCCTTCCCAACACTTAACTTTGCTATTTGATAGGTGAAAAATAGCATCTGTGATTTTAATTATTGTATTTATTTTTAAAAAAGATTTTGATGATTTAATTTGCATTTTATTAATTATATGTGAGATTAAAAATATTTTCATACATCAAAAAAAAAAATAGAAAAGCAAGTTAGAAAAAAAAAAATAGAACTTCCTTGGGTCCAGATGGCATTATTGAACAACTAAATCAACACCAGCAATGATATACTTCCACACTTGCTTTTATGTTAAAAAGTAAGCCATTATTTGCTTGAGCCTCAATTTTTTGTATGTAACTTGCATTTGATTATAATATTGAAGCTAATGGCAGTTGCCACTGAGTGGCCAAAAGTTCTACTTTGTGGAGCATGTGATATACCACCCACCCACCTACTCCTCATCCTTTACAGGACATTCAAAGTATCTTGGGAGAAAATGATGATCTGGGGTTCTTGCAGGGTAGCTATGGCTATTCATTATGCATTTTCTAAGGAAGTCTGGAAAGGCGTTATGTTAACCTGTGCTATTTGAAAATATGAACAGGTCTATATAATGAAGTAAGGTAAGTATGGACTATGTTGGCAAACAATAAAAGTATCAGCAATTAAATAGCATTTCTTTGAAATGTGGCCCTCAAAATATTCTCTAAATTCTTTCACAAATAAAAATACTTATGATTTACCATGGGCTTCCCTGGAGGCTCAGACAGTAAAGAATCTGCCTGCAATGCAGGAGACCCAGGTTAGATCCCTGGGTTGGGAAGATCCCCTGGGAAACGGAACGGCCTACCACTCCAGTATTCTTGCTTGGATAATTCCATTGACAGAGGAGCCTGCTAGGCTACAGTTCATGTGGTCTCAAAGAGTCAGACACAACTGACTGACTAACATTTTCACTCACTTTCACATGATTTGCCTAATGTTTCCATTTTCACATCACAGAGATAATTTATTGTTTCAGGAATGTGTTAATTACATACTATACAGATTTGCATTTACAATTCAACCAATGTGCCAACAATCTTACCCAGTCAGCTTTGAAAATGTAGCTTGTAACATACCTCAGAAACTGAAGAGTACTGCTGATTTGGAATCATTATTCCCAACTATTGGCTATAGGAGCAGGAGAATAGATTTAACGCATTCTGCAACATGCCACTACCAATGGGAAAAAAATCCTGCTTCTCTAAATTTTTATTTAGTCTAGCTTGAAATAGCCTAAAATTAGCAGATTAATATTTCATTGCAAAACACAATTCAGATTTGTTTTCAAAGTATCTTTCATTAAAAAATACTTTTTGAGTGATAGTTTTCAAAGGTGTAAAAGACTGGATATCCTATGGTTTTAATCCATTCTATAGCACAAAAAGTTTCAAAAATCTAAAAGATAAGATAAAAAGAAATATTTGAGAGAAATTTAAAATGACAAATAAAGAGACAGTTCTAGAGTTCCTAAGGTATAAACGTCATCACTATCATCATTCTACTTATATATGGAGTTTAGGCAAATTCAGTCCTAACAGAATACTATATGAACAAACACATTACAAAAATCTATTGTTTGTATAGAAATCTCCATACACTTTGACATGTATCTCTTTCTGAAATGATAGAAAGTATCTTTTTCCAAAATGACATTCAAACAAAACAGATCAACAATGGAAGATATCTAGTGTATAAGAAGTGAGACTTTTCACTGATAGAACTAGTTTTCATTCAATAATCTTAAACTTCTAGTTTTACTTTTCTCCTCTGCCATTGTCTGATGCATCTTTATTTAGTATTTCTCTTAATTGTTTATGATATTTCTATTTTCTTTATATTTCCTCCCAGACCAAAGAATAAGTGGTTTTGATTTTAAAAACAATCAGCATATAACAGAAAAGGGATATTTGTAGACTACATAAAATGTTTCCAAATAATTGAGTTTTTTTCTCCAAGAGGTACAGTATGAAATAAACACATAAAGGGGCAGACTATGTGTAGTCTTGGTTATAAAGTGATAATGGTATTACAGTACCTAAGGAAAGGATTTGCCAATCAAAGAGGATTAGTGTGAAATGGTACCTCATTGTGGTTTTGATTTGTATTTCTCTGACAATGAGTGATGTTGAGCAGCTTTTCATGTGTTTGTTAGCCATCTGTATGTCTTCTTTGGAGAAATGTCTGTTTAGTTCTTTGGCCCATTTTTTGATTGGGTCGTTTATTTTTCTGGAATTGAGCTTCAGGAGTTGCTTGTATATTTTTGAGATTAGTTCTTTGTCAGTTGCTTCATTTGCTATTATTTTCTCCCATTCTGAAGGCTGTCTTTTCACCTTGCTTATAGTTTCCTTTGTTGTGCAGAAGCTTTTAATTTTAATTAGGTCCCATTTGTTTATTTTTAGTTTTATTTCCAATATTCTGGGAGTAGGAATGGCTGCTATCCAAAAGTTTACAAGCAATAAATGCTGGAGAGGGTATGGAGAAAAGGGAACCCTCTTACACTGTTGGTGGGAATGCAAACTAGTACAGTCACTCTGGAGAAAAGTGCGGAGATTCCTTTAAAAACTGGAAATAGAACTGCCCTATGACCCAGCAATCCCACGACTGGGCATACACACTGAGGAAACCAGAATTGAAAGAGACACATGTACCCCAACGTTCATCGCAACACTGTTTATAATAGCCAGAACGTGGAAGCAACCTAGATGTCCATCCTCAGATGAATGGATAAGAAAGCTGTGGTACATATACACAATGGAGTATTACTTAGCCATTAAAAAGAATACATTTTAATCAGTTCTAATGAGGTGGATGAAACTGGAGCCTATTATACAGACTGAAGTAAGCCAGAAAGAAAAACACCAATACAGTATACTAATGCAGATGGTGACTGCAGCCATGAAATTAAAAGACGCTTACTCCTTGGAAGGAATGTTATGACCAACCTGGATAACATATTAAAAAGCAGAGACATTACTTTGCCAACAAAGGTCCATCTAGTCAAGGCTATGGTTTTTCCAGTACTCAGGTATGGATGTGAGAGTTGGACTGTGAAAAAAGCTGAGCACCAAAGAATTGATGCTTTTGAACTGTAGTGTTGGAGAAGACTCTTGAGAGTCCGTTGGACTGCAAGGAGATCTAACCTGTCCATTCTAAAGGAGATCAATCCTGGGATTTCTTTGGAAGGAATGATGCTAAAGCTGAAACTCCAGTACTTTGGCCACCTCATGAGAAGAGTAGACTCATTGGAAAAGACTCTGATGCTGGGAGGGATTGAGGGCAGTAGGAGAAGGGGATGACAGAGGATGAGATGGCTGGATGGCATCACCAACTTGATGAATGTGAGTTTGAGTGAACTCCGGGAGTTGGTGATGGACAGGGAGGCCTGGCGGGCTGCAATTCATGGGATCGCAAAGAGTCGGACACAACTGAGCGACTGAACTGAACTGAACTGAACACATATATATGGAATTTAGAAAGATGGTAATGACAACCCTGTATGCGAGACAGCAAAAGAGACACAGATGTATAGAACAGTCTTTTGGACTCTGTGGGAGAGGGAGAGGGCGGGATGATTTGGGAGAATGGTGTTGAAACATGCATGATATCATATATGAAATGAATCACCAGTCCAAGTTCGATTCATGATACTGGTTGCTTGGGGCTGTTGCACTGGGACAACCCAGAGGGATGGTACAGGGAGGGAGGAGGAAGGGGTCTTCAGGATGGCGAACAAGTATATACTTGTGGCGGATTCATGTTGATGTATGGCAAAACAAATACAACATTGTAAAGTAATTAACCTCCAATTAAAATAAATAAATTTATATTTTAAAAAAGAAAAATAAAAAAGAAAACAAAGTGAGGATTGGTCTACAATATAAGTTTAAATTATTCAGAATTCAGTCAAATATTAAAATTTTTGTTGAGTACCTAGAAAGTGATCTATGTGCAAAATCTGTTTCAGTGAAGCTTATATTTTAATAGGAAGTGAAAGAAAGGTAAAAGAGAGAGAACATCAATGTAGTGGGTTAAATGTTACAATCAATATAAACCCACAGCACTGGGGGAGTAACAGAGGAAAAGCACTTAATCCAGCCAAGCACATGGCAGGAGAGGAGTCTTGAAGAATATGACAGCTGAGACACATGTACTGGATCTTAAAGGAAGAGTTAGAATAATTCAGAATACCTAGTTAGAATAATTGAACAAAAAGGGTGGGAATAGGAGCAGATGGAAGGCTTCTTGGTAGAAGGTTCAGAAATAGCATGATGTGGGCATAGAAGTACACCTGATTCAGTGCTACTAGAGCAACAGGAGGGAGAATGGAGATAATCAGAGGCCAGATCATGAAGGCCATGGAAGCCAGCTTGGACTTTGTCCTTTGCCAGTTTATTACACTGGGGTTTTCCAAGTTGTGTTAAAAAGTATGCCAAGGCATGGGACAAAGCTTATGAGACATCAATTTTAACTTGATGGTATATAATTTGAAACAATATTTCTACAATAAAGGAAACATGTATTATCATTTAGAATTCAAAATGGCCAGTGAATAAGTTTAGGATAAAATATAAGACTTTAAAGAATTTTCAAATTTGTAGTCCTTGTCACCACCACCCTCCGCCCTTCCTTGCTTTTAGAGTTCTTGTGAGAGGTCATCTTTCTTGAATAACACTTCATAAGAAAAGTTTTAGAACCACAGTTCTAAATTATGGGCAGCCATTGAAGGATTTTAAGCAGAAGAATGATAAGGTGAGGTTTGGTTTTAGATTACCATAGCAATTGTGTGAAAGATGGAAGGGAGGGTGGAGCATGGCAGGACAATAGCTTAGGAAGCTATTACAACAGTGCTGATAAAAGGTTAGGGGCTTCCTAGCTAGTGGTAAAGAATCCTTGTGCCAAAGCTAGAGATGTAGAGATGGGGGTTTGACCCCTGGGTCAGGAAGGTGTCCTGGAGGGTTTGGCAGCCCACTCCAGTGTTCTTGCCTGGAGAATACCATGGACAGAGGAGCCTGGTGGGTTATAGTCCATGGGATCGCAAAGAGTTGGACACAACTGAGTGTCTGAGTAGAGATCAGTGGTTAAACTAGGACCATGGTGGATGGAGAGAAGTGACAGAGACCAGAAAGATTTGATAGAGAAAATTGGCAAAATTTATTGACTAGATATCAGAAGTTTGGAAGAGGAGAAATCTAGAAAATGTTCCAGTTTCTGCCTTTAATATATCTGAGTAGGTAGGTCATAATGAGTAGAATATCTGTCCTTAAGGGAGAGATAATAACTTCATGTTGGACATGGTGAGTGTGGGGTGTTTGGTGAGATATCTAGGTCAGAACTTTGACCCAAATGGGTTACTATATATGGGAATATGAACTCCTCCGCCCTCAGCATGGCTGGGTTTTCCGGGGCAGCTAAAGTCCCCAGATTGTCAGGGTACAAACCTCAGGCATGCACTACCTTATGTATTAAGTCCAATGTGTTGTTATAATTATTTCCATTTTCTGTTTTCACCATGCCATGAAAAATTTGGGAAGCATCAGTTGAGTTGATGATGCCCCACTGGCAAAAGAATATGTAAGTGTGAAACTCAGAAGAGCTAACAGGGATGGAGATATAGATTTCGGCATCATTCACACAAAGATACTAGTTAAAGCCAGAAAAGTAGGTAAAGTAAAGACATGCACAAGATAGAGTCCATAAATGACTGGTAAGAGAGGTCCAGTGGGTTGAATTCAGGGTATTTCCATTGTGCAAACAATATATTAAGTAATAAAAATAATAATAACATGTTTTGAGCACTTAATATGTGCCAGGCATTGTTCTAAGCACTTTGCATTTATTAATTTAATCCTAACAGCAATCCCATAAAGTAGTAAGCATTATTGTTATTCCCACTTTACAGAGGAGGAAACTGAGGTACAAAGTTAAGTAGGTCACCCAAAGCCCGCATAACTAGAAAGTAGAAGAGCCAGAGCTTGATGTTACAGACCAGTCAAATCATGCAGCTCACTCCTCTTGTTCTATATCTGTGATCCACAAACAAGCTTCTGATTATGTTTTGACTTCCCCTATAAGTTACTGGGAGAAAATGGGCTGATCAGAGAATGAATGATTATGATCCCTTTGACAATTATAACTATCATTATAAAATAATGAACAAATTCTCCAGTTTAAATGCCAGTCTTTGGTGAAGCTGGTGATTGTAAGTCAGGTCTTTGGAGACTAATCAGCTTTAGAATACAGACAAAATTGAACATTTGGCCTTGAAAGACTGAGTGCCAAATCCTACACTATGATAACTCTCAGGAAAAAAAAAAAATGCTACCTATTGAGGTCTCTGGGTAGCCAAAAGACTTCTAGTAAAGCCTGACATAATTTTCTTTTGCACTTCAAACTACAAAAGCAGGAAAATAAATAAATAAAAGGCAAAATAATGAGATATAGGTGCAACTTTCTATATGCCCAAACTGTTGAATGCAGTGATCCTGCTCACCAGGATCTACACAAAGGAGGAACCCAGGCTTCCGTTCAGTAAATAGAGCAAATTGTTTGGTTCAGGTTGATACAAGAAATACTGTATTTACAACCCACTGTGTGCTCACAAAGAGCAAACCCAGTATATTTACACATGTAATTTGCATTTTCTTTTTTTATATCTGTTAATCAGACCTCCAATCAGATTGAAAGGCCAGGATCCTAGGTCAGAGAAAGGTAAATCACAAACAAATGAAACAGGGAAAAATTGCTATTGTTATTTGGAAAATTGGATAGCTCAGAATTGTTTTCATCTGATAATGAAGAGGATATCTTTCTTTTGGCAATGCTGCAAAAGATGCTGTCTATTACACTTTAAGTAAACATACTTTCAATTAATCGGGAATTAAGGCCAAAAGTACCAAAGAAAAAGGTCAAAAAATTGTAAAGAAAAATAATGAAAGGTTAGATGGGATTTTTGTATTTCATGTGTAAATATTTTCTATAAGGAAGGCTATTAAACTCTCTAAACTTAGTCTCCTAATCTATAAAATTTTGATAATGGAAGTTACTTCACAGGATGAAGATTAGATGCTACGATTTGTGTATATAAATATCCAATACATAGTGCCTGACATGTCAGACAATCAATAAAAATTAAATATTATGAACTTTGATCAAGTGTTCCCACACATAATATGATTAGAGTCTTACTTTGAAAAACTTATCTCACTGTTAACCACACACAGTGTTTACTTCTTAGAAATATTTAAAACAGTTTGCAAGATGTATTTAATCTCAGTATTTTCTTTGAAATGTTCTGTAGCTATTGCCTAATAAATCTCACACCAACCTTGTCACATCAGTGCCTGTTGTTTGTATACAAGTTTTGGTTACTGGCACAACCCCATCTTAAAACCATTACCGTGAAATAAAAAGTCGCCTCCCTTCCCCACCTCCCGCCTTTTACAATTTTCAATTTCCTTTGAATCCAGACCTGCCTTATACTGCCATCTCCTGGAAGTGTCTGGTCTTGAACAACTTTTTGATTTATTTAGTATTATAACATTTTGCTGGTCAGTGGCTTTGCTATCTGCAAAGAGTCGAACATAACTGATATAACTTAGCATGCACGCACGGCTTGCTATCAGAGATCAATATCTACATGTTAGTTTTCATCTTCCCAATATCCCTTCTTTTAGGTAACACTCTGAGTAATCACTGGACAATAAACATGCAAGTTTCCTAGGGCAATTCATGACTTAATCCTAGGGCAGTAGGATTAACAAAGACATTGCTAAATGAAAATGTCCAATAAAGATTGAGCTTTTTTTCTACAGCAATTTCAGTTAGTTATAAGACTGAATGAGATAAATGTAATTTCATATATTATCAAGTTGTGATATGCTAGAAAATTTCCTTAGAAGATCGTGTGGAGAGGACAATGAAAATGGGAAACTAAATATTCATCCCATTAGGAATTGTTTTCAAATGATGATCCATAGCAGTATGGCAAAGAAGAAGAATATCAAGACTTGGAGTCAAGAGACTGCAATTCTAGGTCTTATTTTAATAGCTGTGTAACCCAATACAAGCCAATTCCTCTTTCTGAACTCAGCTTCTACATATTGTAAAACAAAGGAGTGGAACTAAGTGATCATAAGTTCATTATAGGATTTCATATTCTGTGGTTTTATGAAAGGCCAAATGACATTGTGATGTCATCATATCATCAAGATGACATCATATCTAGCAAAAATAGACTGATTTATTGAAACGGTGTTGCTAAGTCTTACTGAGATGGGGTAAGTAACACATATAGGTTTGCCCATAATTGCTATTGAAAGAAAATATATTGATAATAATGGGTGTATATATTAAATTTGACTGTGATTATACCTTATGTCAAATAAAGTTTTCTGGTTCTCTTTAGATGTTACTGCCATTTTTGTTGCATTCTTGTATCAGGAGCCCCAAATGTTACTATCTGAACATAGGTCAGCTTATATACTAATAGCCAGCTAAGAGGCAAGATTTGGGGGTCACAGATCTAAGAAATCTGTGCATTGAAACTCTGTTGGGCTCTGACAAAACATGCTTGATGACATGGGTATGAAGAGTTTATCAGAAATTTAAGCTTCATTTTGAGATGATTTATCATTTCTCTAACAATCGGGGCCTATTGAAATTGGGACCTTGGACTATGAGGTTTGAGAGCTAGCAGAAGAACAAGAGTTGTTCAAGGTACACTGCCATGGAGGAAAAATCAATAACTACAATCAGCTAACATCCATTGGATCATAGAAAAAGCAAGAGAGTTCCAGAAAAACAACTACTGCTTTATTGACTATGCCAAAGTCTTTGACTGTTTGGGCTACAACAAACTGTGGAAAATTCTTCAAGAGATGGGAATACCAGACCACCTCACCTGCCTCCTGAGGAATCTGTATGCAGGTCAAGATGCAACAGAACTGGACATGGAACAACTGACTGGTTCCAAATTGGGAAAGGAGTACGAAAAGGATATATATTGTTACCCTGCTTGTTTAACTTATAGCAGATTGCATCATGCAAAATGCCAGGCTCACTGAAGCACAAGCTGGAATCAAGATTGCTGGGAGAAATGTCATTAACCTCAGATATGCAGATGACACCACTTTTATGGCAGAAAGAGAAGAGGAACTGAAGA
This sequence comes from Bos grunniens, assembly GCF_055505025.1. Classification (NCBI taxonomy): domain Eukaryota; kingdom Metazoa; phylum Chordata; class Mammalia; order Artiodactyla; family Bovidae; genus Bos; species Bos grunniens. The sequence goes on along the minus strand of NC_141194.1, from coordinate 76,595,814 downwards.
GCCTCTTGATGAAAATGAACAAGGAGAGTGAAAAAGCTGGTTTAAAACTCAACATTCAAACAACAAAGATCATGGCATCTGGTCCCATCATTTCATGGCAAATAGATGGGGAAACAATGGAAACAGTAAGAGACTATTTTCTTGGGCTCCAAAATCACTGCAGATGGTGACTGCGGCCATGAAATTAAAAGACGTTTGCTCCTTGGAAGAAAAGCTCTGACCAACCTAGACAGCATATTAAAAAGCAGAGACATTACTTCGCTGACAAAGGTCTGTCTAGTGAAAGCTATGGTTTTTCCAACGGTCACGTATGGATGTGAGAGTTGGACTATAAAGAAAGCTGAGCGCTGAAGAATTGATGCTTTTGAACTGTAGTGTTGGAGAAGACTCGAGAGTCCCTTGAACTGCAAGGAGATCAAACAAGTCAATCCTAAAGGAAATCAATTCTGAATATTCATTGGAAGGACTGATGCTGAAGCTGAAACTCCAATACTTTGGCCACCTGATGCAAAGAGCTGACTCACTGGAAAAGACCCTGATGCTGGGAAAGACTGAAGGCAGGAGAAGAAGGGGATGACAGAGGATGAGATGGTTGGATGGCATCATCGACCTGATGGGCATGAGTTTGAGCAAGCTCCAGGAGTTGGTGATGGACAGGGAAGCCTGGCATGCTGCAGTCCATGGGGTTGCAAAGGGTCAGAAATAACTGAGGGACTGAACTGAACAATCGGCCAGTTGCAGAAGTTAGAGGAGTCACGACTGTGAGTACAGGCAATTGTCATTTCATGAAACTTGATTGTGAAGGGAGAGGGAATCCCGATTTTTGGATACAATAAGCAATGCCTCATTTTTTAGAGTCATCAAACCCTGAGACGTTTGCAGCTATCCAACCCCACAATGTAACATGGGCCGAAGACCAATAAATCTATGTAACATCATCTAACTGAGAACCAGAACAATCAGAGGGCAACATTGAGAAGCTGTGTGCTCTATGTTAAGGGGCTGATCTGCATCCAATACAAGATCTATATAGTTGCAGGTAACAGCAAGTAGATACATCATGATCTCAATTTCAGTGAGCTCACAGTCCAATTTTATTACTGTATCACTCTTTAGTACCATTACTTACAGTCAGACAGACCTTCCTGATATGTCTTACTGCTTTAAAGCCATTTGTTTTCTTCTACCTAAAATATCTTTTTTGTTTCATCAGATTCTAGCTAACTTCTCTAAAATTCAGCTCAAACTTCACAATCTCATGAATACCTTTCTCATTTACTCATTTAAATGCTCTTTCTCTGTCTTCTCATTAGCACTCTGTGCTTATCTCTATCATAGCACTTACCACACTGTTCTAACAAATTTGATTTATCTGCCTCCTCCAGTGAGACTTTGAATTCCTTGAGAAATTATGTTTTCTTTACATTTGTATCCCTATCACCTAGCCTAATGCTTTATATATATAGTAGGTGCTCAAGATAAATGTTTGAAAATGTGAATGAAGGAAAATGCAGAAAACATATTTTTTTCATCTCATTAAGCTTTTACCTGTAGAAAGCATTATGAATCCTGATTATTTCATTCTGCATTTCAGCTTTATTTCCACACCTTGTATAACCTGCAAATCTGATCTGCATGCCTTTTAGTAGTGTGACCCTAATAGATATTATCCTCTGGGTTTAACATTCATTCATTTATCAGCACTTGTTGGTAAAAGACTTCCAGCTATTGGCCTCTGAGCAATGCTATTACCCAGATAAGGTTCCAGAACCTTAACAAACATCTTGATGAAGTCCAGAATTTTTTAATCTGTAGCATTACTACCATCTGTCTAGTGACACTATAGAAAAGGAAATGAGGCTAAACTGACCTCTAAATTGGCCACTCTTACTAAAGCCTACATTCCTCTTCAGAGTCCATCCCTAATTCATCCTTCTCTTCTATTTCTAAACACAGGGAATATTATGTTTGCCAAGCAATGCCTCATATGCATGCCGTTTCTCACACAATTCCACTTGAAAATATCTTCCCTTCTCTACTTGTTTACATTATTATTCAAAATCCAGTTAAAATTCAACTTCTTCCAAGAACCCCTCTATGAATCCCATTCCTAATTTCACCTTTTATGATGAGGTGAAATGAGATAGTCTCTGACATTTTTCTGTAGTCTGGGAAGAAAATGAGCAATGTGAGGGCAGCAATCCTGGTATCCTTCACAATCAATTACAGAGCAGGGAGTAGAACAGCAATCTGTTAGTATAACATAATCAAAATTAATAGTTCATATAAAATATGCTTAAAATTAAATTTGTCATATAGTGCATATGTGGCTTAGGGAGATTCACTTTGATGTGTTGGATGTGATCTACATTAAATATGTTAGGAGAGAACATACTTATAATTCTAACCCTACTCTCACATATACCCAAAGAAGATATCAAGAAATGAATTCTGAGAGGCAAAAAGGAGTGATCCAAATCTCTCATGGACAGTAACATTATATCTTAGAAGCTACATTACATAATATTAAGATATCCTTATGCTAATTCCACATCCCACCATCCTACATGCACTAGAATATGCACTGCTTGAGTTCCAGGACTGTGTCATAATCACTCGTGTGGAATTAAATTCTCTCATTCCTGAGCATGTTTCCATAAGAACCTAATTTCTAAATAATCATTGAAGCATATATTTATATAATGTATAAACTGATGAAAGTTTTCCTTTTGTAATATTCACTACTACCGTGTCTTCTATGGGAGAAGGCAATGGCACCCCACTCCAGTACTGTTGCCCGGAAAATCCCAAGGATGGAGGAGCCTGGTAGGCTACAGTCCATGGAGTCGCTAAGAGTCGGACACGACTAAGTGACTTCACTTTCACTTTCCACTTTCATGCATTGGAGAAGGAAATGGCAACCCACTTCAGTGTTCTTGCCTGGAGAATCCCATGGACGGAGAAGCCTGGTAGGCTGCAGTCCATAGGGTCGCACAGAGTTGGACACGACTGGAGCGAATTAGTAGTAGTAGTGTCTTCTATATCAGTGGTCTACAATCATCTAATCAAACCATTAAATAAATGGTCAGGTTTCTTTTAAGTTTTAGTTCCTACTTCAGTTTCTACTTGTTAGTGCTACCTTCATATACCCTTACACATTAATACCTGCAACTTTCTTCTTCTAAGTTTAAATACTGGTTCTTGTGTGCTCAGTTGCACAGTTGTATCTGACTCTTTGCAGCTCCATGGACTGTACTCCACCAGGCTCCTCTGTCCATAGAATGTTCCAGACATGAATACTGGAGCAAGTTGCCATCTTCTATTCCAGGGGAACTTCCTGACCCAGGGACTGAACCTACATCTCTGGTGTCTCCTGCATTGTTAAGCAGATTATTTACCACTAGTAATGCCAAAGAATGCTCAAACTACTGCACAATTGCACTCATCTAATACGCTAGTAAAGTAATGCTCAAAATTCTCCAAGCCAGCCTTCAGCAATACATGAACCATGAACTTCCAGATGTTCAAGTTGGTTTTAGAAAAGGCAGAGGAACCAGAGATCAAATTGCCAACATCCACTGCATCATGGAAAAAGCAAAAGAGTTCCAGAAAAACATCTATTTCTGCTTTATTGACTAGGCCAAAGCCTTTGACTGTGTGGATCACAATAAACTGTGGAAAATTCTGAAAGAGATAGGAATACAAGACCACCTGATCTGCCTCTTGAGAAATGTGTATGCAGGTCAGGAAGCAACAGTTAGAACTGGACATGGAACAACAGACTGGTTCCAAATAGGAAAAGGAGTACACCAATGCTATATATTGTCACCTTGTTTATTTAAATTATATGCAGAGTACATCATGAGAAATGCTGGACTGGAAGAAACACAAGCTGGAATCAAGATTGCCGGGAGAAATATCAATAACCTCAGATATGCAGATGACACCACCCTTATGGCAGAAAGTGAAGAGGAACTAAAAAGCCTCTTGATGAAAGTGAAAGTGGAGAGTGAAAAAGTTGGCTTAAAGCTCAACATTCAGAAAACGAATATCATGGCATCCGGTCCCATCACTTCATGGGAAATAGATGGGGAAACAGTAGAAACAGTGTCAGACTTTATTTTTCTGGGCTCCAAAATCACTGCAGATGGTGACTGAAGCCATGAAATTAAAAGAAGCTTACTCCTTGGAAGGAAAGTTATGACCAACCTAGATAGCATATTCAAAAGCAGAGCCATTACTTTGCCAACAAAGGTTCGTCTAGTCAAGGCTATGGTTTTTCCTGTGGTCATGTATGGATGTGAGAGTTGGACTTCGAAGAAGGCTGAGCACCGAAGAATTGATGCTTTTGAAGTGTGGTGTTGGAGCAGACTCTTGAGAGTCCCTTGGACTGCAAGGAGATCCAACCAGTCCATTCTGAAGGAGATCAGACCTGGGATTTCTTTGGAAGTAGTGATGCTAAAGCTGAAACTCCAGTACTTTGGCCACCTCATGCAAACAGTTGACTCATTGGAAAAGACTCTGATGCTGGGAGGGATTGAGGGCAAGAGGAGAAGGGAACGACAGAGGATGAGGTGGCTGGATGGCATCACTGACTCGATGGACGTGAGTCTGAGTGAACTCCAGGAGTTGGTGATGGACAGGGAGGCCTGGTGTGCTGCAATTCATGGGGTCGCAAAGAGTCAGACATGACTGAGTGATTGATCTCATCTGATCACCGAGAAAGCCCAATCAAGATTCTACCACTTATTAATTGTGTGCCTTCTGACAAATTGCTTAAGGTCTCTAAGTCTCAGTTTCCTTATAAATAAAAGAGGAATCAGAAGAGTTGGTTCAAGATGGCAGAGTAGAAGGATGTATGTTCATCTCCTACTGTAAGAGCACCGAAATTGTGTCTGTTCAACCACCATCAACAGGAGGTTGCCAGACCAGCTCCAAAAAAGATATCCCACATCCAAAGACAAAGGAAAAACCGCGATGAGACAATAGGAGGAGTGCAATAATGATAAAATCAAATCCCATAATCTTTGAGTGGAAGACCCACAAACTGGATAACAATAATAACAAAGAATTTCCTTCATTGTTGTGAAGGTTCTGAGCCTCACATCAGGCTTCCTAGTTTGGAGATCTTGCAAAACGACTAAGCATCTCCAGGGAATCTGACATTGAAGGCCAGTGGAATTTGATTAAAGGACTTCCACAAGACTAGAGGAAACAGAGACTCCACTATTGGAGTGCACAAACAAAATCTTGTGAACACCAAGACCCAGGATAAAAGCGCAGTGACCCCACAGAAGACTGAAACAGACCTACCTGCTAATGTTGGAGGATCTCCTGTGGAGGTGTGGGTTGGCAGGCTCTCACTGCCAGGACAGGGGCACTGTTAGCAGAAGTCCTAGGAGATGACCTTTGGCATGAGTCCTCTTGGAGGTCACCATTAGCTCTACCATAAAGCCTGTAGACTTCAAGGCTGGGTTGCCCCAGGCTAAAAAACTAACAGGGAAGAAGTACAGCCCCACACATCAGCAGACAATTGGATTAAAGTTTTACTAAGCACAATTCTAGATAACATATGACCAACTTAGATAGCATATTCAAAAGCAGAGACATTTCTTTGCCAACAAAGGTTCGTCTAGTCAAGGCTTTGGTTTTCCCTGTGGTCATGTATGGATGTGAGAGTTGGACTGTGAAGAAGGCTGAGCACCAAAAAATTGATGCTTTTGAAGTGTGGTGTTGGAGAAGACTCTTGAGAGTCCCTTGGACTGCAAGGAGATCCAACCAGTCCATTCTGAAGGAGATCAGCCCTGGGATTTCTTTGGAAGGAATGATGCTAAAGCTGAAACTCCAGTACTTTGGCCACCTCATGTGAAGAGTTGACTCATTGGAAAAGACTCTGATGCTTGGAGGGATTGGGGGCAAGAGGAGAAGAGGACAACAGAGGATGAGACGGCTGGATGACATCACTGACTCGATTGACGTGAGTCTGAGTGAACTCCGGGTGTTGGTGATGGACAGGGAGGCCTGGCGTGCTGCGATTCATGGGGTCGCAAAGAGTCGGACACGACTGAGGGACTGATCTGATCTGATCTGATTATTTAGTCTACTACATCATCTATTGCTAGACTTGAGAGAGAGGGAGAGAGAGAAAAAAAAGGAGGAGGATAATGAGAAGATGCAGAAGAGGAAAAGGAAGAAGAAAGAAAAGAAAGAAGAGGAGAGAGAGAATAGAGAGAGTGAAATCTCAAAGCATCTACTATTTTGTAGGTATTTCTGAAGGGTGAGTCTCCAGTATGTGTGGGCTTATATTTTTCATATTATGTTAGTTTGTCTTTGGATACAAGATGATAGACCTTAAGATGAGTGTTGTGGACAGAATTATGTCCCACAAAATTCATGTTGAAGCTTTAACTTTCAGTGGGACTGTATTAGGAGATAGGGTCTTTAAGGAGATGATTAAGGCAAATGAGGTCATGAGGGTGGTACTTAATACAACAGGACTAGTGTCTAAAATGGAGAAGGAAATGGCAACACACTCCAGTATTCTTGCCTGGAAAATCCCACGGACAGAGGAGCCTGGTGGGCTACAGTCCATGGGGTCACAAGAGTTGGACATGACTGAGCAACAGTGTCTATAAGAGGAAGAAGAGATACAAGTAAAATGTGACCAGAGAAAAGGCCATATGAAGATCCAAAAAGAAGGTGACATCTTCAAGCCAAGAAGGGAGACCAACCTTGCTGGCACTTTGTTCTTTTGGACTACTAGCACCCAGAACTGTGAGAAAATAAGTTTCTGTTGTTTAAACCAGTCTGTGGTATTTTGTTACAGCAGCAGTAGCATACTAATACAATAAGTAAATGGATAGAGAATCATTATTTTATGCAATAAAACAAGAGAATTAAGTTTGGGGAGAGTGATTCTAGAGGAACTTGGCAAACAGAGTAGCAGGAAGATATAAGGAAAACCTCAAGAGAGAGAGAGAGAGAGAGAGAGAGAGCTGAGCAATATGGAAGTATGCTTTGGAGCTTGTGGAATAAGATAACCAGTGAGAAATTCCTTGTATCAGTATGGCCAAAAGACTTGCAAATAGGTGCATGTCTAAAATTAAGTCCCAAGTTGCTCATTTTGCATCAGTGGAAACTCTCTCTTTGATTCCAAATTGCTAGTATGCTCTTTGCTACACATTGCAAAGAGAGAGCAATTTGGGAAGAAATCAAGGGATAGGAACAGAGTTCTCTAACTGGCTATATGTAAGATGGAAAAACTATCTGGGAGATTAGTGGAAGCAGGAACTCAAAACCAGATGTGATTATAAGACCATAATTCCCTGAGGATTCACAGGAAATACAGGGGCAGCACTAGACCTACCAATGTATGTTGGAGGACTTGTGCCAAAATTATAGAAATCTCAAAGCACAAGATAATATCAACAGACATCTGGATAGCATATGCAAGTTGCTCAGTACAGTGTCTGATATTTAATAATCACCCAGAAAATGATGGTTTATTTTTTCCACTTATTTTTCTTACTACAGATGAGGTGTGTCTAAGAGTAGGTGTTTAAGTGTGTCTTAAAGTGTGTCTTGAGGTGTTTCTAAGAGTAGGTGTGTCTAAGAGTTTAAATAAGACAAATTTTTAAGTACATTATGGGTGGACTAATATTCAGTATAATTTATGGCAGAGTCTCTAACACTCATGTTTGGAAAGAAAAAGGGACACTATTTGTAAAAATTATAACAGGGACCCCAAAATAGCTGTCTGGATATGTTTCAGATTTTAGGGAAACTAACAGAATAAAAAGAATACTTTTCTTTTTGGCATGGAAATAAAGAACCTCAAATTTTGAAATCACTGAAGAATCATAAAATGAAGACCCACCACTGGAGAGTTCTTCAGGCTTTCTCTGTTTTCAATAACAGCCATACCACAGGGAAGAAGTCGAAATGTGGTTTGTGTTTTTTTCCTAATTTGGCAGAACATGAAGCATCTTCAAACAATGATATGAAGCAATCCTACTTATTTACTCTTTGGGATTTAACAGCCATGGAAGCTTAACAAACTTACAAATTGTGGATGTGAAGAACAGATTCCAAAAGTCTCAGATCTTCTCTAGAATTCTTTTGAATGAGAAGGTATATGCAGTATCTCATATGAAGACTGACAGTCCAGGATTTGAGAAATGTCACTGTAGCAAGGCTTTGGGGAATCACAGCCAGCAGGCCCAGAATCTCAAGAAATGTTAGCATAGGTAGGTAGTTAAGTTCTATACAAGAGCCTCTGTCCTCATGGGCAGTTACATGGGAGTCACTCAGCACTTCTAGCATTTCAAAGGTTCTGCCTTCTCCCCATCCCCATTCCCACAGAAGTGGAAATCCTTCCAGCTATTTCTAAGTGAAGTTTTATTACAGAACAGAAAATTATGATGAGCACCTCCAACATAACTACCGATGAGAGAGATGTTTCTTAACTGAGTCATTACCCCTGAAGGGATGAACAAATTCTATTTCTTAATGCTTACTTTCAAAAAATATTTCTGAGGGCTGCTGAGGGCAGCAGAAAGAAGACCACCTGTACTTGAGAATCTCATACCTCCTCAGTGCTTAGATTTCTCATTTGACCAAAATCAGTTCTACAGTGTCCCCCTAGTTAAATAGAATAATTAGCTGACAGCAGATATTGCAGCTGACACAAAAATGAACTTTTCAGCAGACATTATGAAAGGATTCCTCCAACCTGAAACATTGCATGAAAAAAGCAATTTCATAAGCCTTTAAGATATTTAGAACTTTTTTCATGGAAAAATATTCAAGATATAGATGAAAAAACACAAAGAACTATGAATAACATAATCTCATTCTTGTTAAAATTTTTACTAATTCATTATTTACCATATTACACATGCATACACACACCTACACACCTGAAAACATCTGAATATCCATATAACAAATTTTTGAAAAGTGTGATCTCTTAGTTAAATAATTATTAGGGATTTTTTCCTAATTATTTGTTTTTTCTATATTTTCAATAGTGAGCATGGATTATACATATAATAATATAATAGCAAATAAATAAATAAATAAATTCAGGTGTTCAAATCCACTTCTCATTTCAAGCTCCAGGTTTTCCTACAAATCCGATGAATGTTCTACAGAATTTGCATATCTTTTCCATAGAGAACTGCATTTGTCAAACTCTTGGCTCCTTTCACTACCTTAAAAAAAAATTTGGTTGGCCAGTTGAAAAATAATCACTGAAGACCTCTACTGTCTTGGTCCAAAAAACAGACAAACTTTCTTTACCCTCATTTCCTTAAACATAGGATTTTTAAAAAATGGACATTTCCTTTGCTCATTAGGATAGGTCAGTGCACCAACTGCTTTGAGAGTTATTGCACCAGTCTCTAAATGAAAGATTTTGATTAGAGTTTTGAAGCAAAGGAGAGACATTGATCTCAGGGAGAAGAATGGAATGTGTCTGGAATTATGGAATTTCACTATTTTGGAATTCCACTATTTTCAGGATGGAATAGTGTCTGAATACTGATAACTAACATTGATTAAGCATGTATTAAGAAGTTTTATTTCATATAATCTACAAAACAATGCTTTTGAGGTAAGTGCAATTGTTCTTATTTTCCAGATTAAGAATTGAGTCCTTACTCTAGGCCTTTCTTACTGTGCTAAGGGAGCACCAGACGGGGAGCAAGAAGTGTTGGACTTCATTTCCAACAACTCTAGGGATAAATTTGGGGTGAGTATCTCACTCTGCCCTGTGAGATAGTCTAATTAAATCATTCCCATTTTCCAGCTGAAGAAACACACAAAGAGGATATTGCTATAAAAAAAGAGAAGCAAAGAAAAGAGTTGATCTAAATGTATTTGAAGAATTGCATGAGGACAAACAATAGTGTGCAAATTGTATATTAAGGTCTCTAGATTTGAGAAAGCTGTGATTCTCCAGGCAAGAATACTGGAGTGGGTTGCCATGCCCTCCTCCAGAAGACCTTCCCAACCCAGAGATTGAAAGTTCATCTCTTACGTCTCCTGCATTGGCAGGCAGGTTCTTAACCAGTAGCATCACCTGGGAAGCTCCTCTCTAGATATAGCCAAAAAAAATGAGAAAATAATTTTGATAAAGCATGTAAATTAATATGATAAATTCTATAATATAGTACTAATTTACATGTTTTATCCTTAAAAAAAAAAAAAAAAAAACTTTTGAAGTAGGTACAGTTTTTCTTATTTTCCAGGTTAGGAATTGTGGCTTAGAGAGGTTAAGTGATTTGATAAATCAAATAAAATGAGAAAGAACAAAATAAAGTATAAAATTTAAATATAAAAAATTTTTAAATAAAATAGGGAGATGACAACTGCAAGATGGAGGCCTAGGAATTCTTGACACTTGCCTCACATAAAAACTATATAAACAATAAATAAAATGCAAAGTAACAAAAATGCTCCTAGAAAGCTCTGGACTGTAATGAAGAAGCCTTAGAAACTCCGAGGAGCTCAAAAAGTAAAAATGACTACATAAAAAACCATAGGAAGTATTTTACCTGTGTCACCCCAGCCACCATCCCAGAGAAACTTGGCACCAGGAGAGGCCTCCTTAGAATTTCACTCCATAGGTAAAGAAGAGCAGGAAGACACCAACAAGCTTTACACTATGGATATTTGAATTCTTTGCTATTGAGGATTCAAAACATCTTCACCAATGCTACATCTAGATGATGGAGCTGGTTGGTGTCCCTACTGTTGTGTCTCCTCCCTGGGGCTAGATTTGTTGTTGCAGTGAGACATGCTCCCAAGGGCCCCAGTAACTACTGTGCCTAACCCTCCAGGATCAGGGCACTTCAGTGCCTTGCAATCTCTAGGACTAGAGCTACTGCTGTTCTGCACTCTGCCTCTAGGTCCTTAAGTTGTGCCTTTGACCCATGACAAACAGAGTTGCACTGCTGTTGCTCTGCACTCTGTCTCCAGGTAGTAAGTCAGGATTGTAGCCCTAACCATACTGCTGCTGCTTTGCACCCCAGCACCTGGGTGTTCCCAACATGTGGTTTTAATGAGCCATCATCAGGCCCAGCTGCTGCTGTTCTGCAACTTTCCCTGGAGTTCTAAATCATGGCTTTGACCTACCATCATTGAGATGCACTACAGCTGCTCTGTGCCCTGTCCCTGGGATTCTAAGTCATGGGTTTGAGCTGTTACCACCAGAACCAAGCTGCTGCTCATCTACAACTGCTCCCATGGGGCCAGAGTTTGACTTGACCTACCTCCCTCCAGGATATGATGCTAGTGTACCTTGTCCCCTTGAACCAAGCCACTGCTGCACCATGTCATCTTCGAGTCTCCACCACTGCTACATCCACATCCCTCAGGACCAAGTTACTGCTTCAAGACCTAGAGAGCTGAGACAGTTCCATGGGAGATCTGTACATGTCTGTATCTCATAAAACGAGTACCATTGACATCCCAAGAACACCTGTGCTCCAGGACCCAGGGGCTGTGGTAGTTCTATATGTACCTAATTCCAAGACCCCAGTTCTGATGCCACTCAGAATGCAAGCAGACAAAATCTGTCCAAGAGAGATCTCCTCAACTGGAACTTCCTTCCATGGACCAAAATAAATAAATAAATAACAAAATCCAAGCAATCTTTGCCTCTGATGACCCCAACAACCATAACTACCATCGCCACCTGCAAGGTCTCTGAAATCTTCACCAACGTTGACCTCAGGTGATGGAGATGTACAAAGACCATGCCACTGTGCCCTCCCAGGAGCTAGAGCCCTCAAAGTGCCCTCCTAGGAACTCAGTCAGTGTCTTTCAGCCACCATCAGTTTAAAGTCTTTAGCCACTGCAGCAAGTTTGAAAAGATTGGAAGAAGTTACTGCCCCCTCAAACACACAGACGTCAACATAAAGCCATTAGGGACATGAAAAAGCAAAGAAACATACCACCACCAGAAACACAGTAACTTCTCAAACTGACCCCAAATAAATGCAAGTATGAGAGTTAACTGAAAAATAATACAAAATAACTATTTTAAGGACGCTCAGCAAGAGTCAAGAGAACATAGACAACTCAGGAAAGCATTGTATAAATAAAATGAGAAGTTCAGCAAAATGAGAGAAATCATAAGAATGAACCAAACAGACATTCTGTAACTGAAGAATAAAATGAATTAAAGGAAAATGAAACAAAGACCTTCAATAATAATGAAACCAAACAAAAAAAGAATCTGCAAACCTGAAGACAGATCTCTTGATATTATCCACTCAGAGGAGAAAATAAATAAAAAATTTAAAAGAGTGAAGAAAGTCTGCATGAATTATGGGACACTATCAACTGAAAGAAAATTCACATTATGGAAGTATCAGAGAAGGATAACAGTGAGAAGAGGACAGAAAGCATATGTAAGGAAATAATGACTGAAAACCTCCCAAGTCTGGGGAAATATGGCCAACTACATACAAGAAGCACAAAGATCCTCAAACAAATTCAACTCAAAAAGATCTTTAACAAGATACACTATAATAAAATTCAAAAACCAAAGACATAATTCTGAAAGCAGCAAGGGAAAAAAGACTTATCATGTACAAGGTAGTCCTAATAAGATTATAGGCAGATTTCTCAGCAGAAACCTTGCAGGCCAGGAAAGAATAGAATGATACACTTGAAATGCCCAAAGGAAAAAAAAAAAACCAACCAAGAATACTTTATCTAGCAAAGTTGTCCTTCAGAAATGAAGGAAGGGAAAAGACTTCCCCAGACAAATAAAAGCTTAAGGAATTTATCATCCCTAGACCTGTCTTGGAGAGGGAAATGGCAACCCACTCCAGTATTCTTGCCTGGAGAATCCCATGGGCAAAGGAGCCTGTCAGCTCCTTTGTTACACTCCATGTTACACTCCATGAGGTTGTAACCTGTCTTATAAGAAATGTTAAAATAAGTTCTTCAAGTTGAAAAAAGAGGATGCTTATTAGCAACATGGAAACATAAGATTCACTGGTAAAGTTAAGCATATAGTCAAATCTAAAATACTTTAATACTGCAATGATGTTGTATAAATCACTTTAAACTCCTATCATCTAGTTTTAAAGACAAAAGTACTAAACATAATTTTAGCTCCAATATTTTGTTAATAGATACACAATATAAAAACATGCAATGTTGATATCAATAACATAAAACACCAGGGAAAACAAGTAAATGTATAGAGCTTTATATGCAATTTAAGTTAGATAGTTGCAGTTTTTACAGGATTCTTATAATTATAACATATATTATGAAACCCTTAAAGTAATTACAAAGCAAAAATATAATATATACATAAGTAATGAGAAAAGAATCAAAGCATATCACTGTCAAAAAACCCCATTAATTCACAAAGAATTCATTAATTCACCAAGAAAGATAACAAGAGAGGAAGAAAGGAACTGCAAAACTAAAAGAAAAGTTAACAAAATGGTGATAATTAATCTAAATGTAAATGATTTAAATTCTCCAATTAAATGACATACAGTAGCTGAACAACAAGAACTTTATGCTGCCTCAGAGAGACTCACATAAGCTTTTATTTTGAAAATAGTATTTATTTATTTGGATGTGTTGGGTCTTGGTTGTGGCATGCAAACTCTTAGTTTCACATGTAGGATCTAGTTCCCTGACCAGGGACCAAATCCAGGCTCCCTACGTTGAGAGCACAGAGTCTTAACCATTGGACTACCAGGGAAGTCTCTCAGTTCAGCTCAGTGCAAGCGCTCAGTCATGTCCAACTCTTTGCGACCCCATAGACTGCAGTATGCCAGGACTCCCTGTCCATCGTGAACTCCCAGAGTTTATTCAAACTCATGTCCATTGAGTCAGTGATGCCATCCAACCATCTCATCCTCTGTCATCCCCTTCTGCCTTCATTCTTTCCCAGCATTGGGGTCTTATCAAATGAGTCAGTTCTTTGCATCAGATGGCCAAAGTATTGAAGTTTCAGTATTCAGGACTGATTTCTTTCAGGATGGGCTGGTTGGATCACCTTCCAGTCCAAGGGACTCTCAAGAGTCTTCTCCAATATCACAGTTCAAAAGCATCAATTCGTCAGCGCTCACCTTTTTTTATAGTCCAACTCTCACATCCATACATGACTACTGGAAAAACCAGAGCTTTAACTATATGGAACTTGCTTGGCAAAGTAATGTCTCTGCTTTTTAATATACTGTTTAGGTTGGTAATAGCTTTTCTTCAAAGGAGCAATCATCTTTTAATTTCATGATGCAGTCACTATCTGCAGTGATTTTGGAGCCCCCAAAATAAAGTCTGTCACTGTTTCTGTTCCTTCCCCATCTATTTGCCATGACGTGATGGGACCAGATGCACTGATCTAGTTTTCTGAATGTTGAGTTTTAAGGCAACTTTTTCACTCTCCTCTTTCACTTTCATCAAGAGGCTCTTTTGTTCTTCTTTGCTTTCTGCCATAAGGGTGGTGTCGTCCGCATATCTGAGGTTACTGATATTTCTCCCTGTAATCTTGATTCCAGCTTGTACTTCATCCAGCCCAGCATTTCTCATAATGTTCGCTGCATGAGAGTTAAATATGTTAAATAAGCATGGTGACAATATATGGCCTTGAAGTACTCCTTTCCCGATTTGGAACCAGTCTGTTGTTCCATCTCCAGTTTTAACTGTTGCTTCCTGACCTGCATACAGATTTCTCAGGAGGCAGGTCAGGTGGTCTGGTATTCCCATCTCTTTAAGTATTTTCCACAGTTTGTTGTGATCCACCTAGTCAAAGGCTTTGGTAGATGTTTTCCTAGAACTCTCTTGCTTTTTCAATGATCTAATGGACTTTGGCAATTTGATCTTTGGTTCCTGTGCATTTACTAAATCCAGCTTGAACATCTGGAAATTCATCGTTCATTTACTGTTGAAGTCTGGTTTGGAGAATTCTGGGCATTACTTTGTTAGCATGTGAGATGAGTGCAATTGTGAAGTAGTTTGAGCATTCTTTGGTATTGGAATGAAAACTGACCTTTTCCAGTCCTGTGGCCACTGCTGGAAAGTACCTCACATAAACTTTAAGGACATACACAAACTGAAAGTAAAAAGTTTGCAAAATATATTCTATGAAAATGGAAACCAAAAAAGAACAGGGTTTTTATATCAGACAAAATAAGTACTTATAACAGACAAAATAGACTCTACCTCCACAGCTGTAACAAGAGACAAAGAGATCATCACATAATGATAAATGGGTCAATTCATCAAGAGGATATACCAATCATAAAATTTATTCATCCAGTATGGAAGCATGTAAATATAGTAAACAATTATTAATAGAGTAACAGGGAGACATAGACAATAACGTCATAATAGTAATAAATGTGGGCAGATGACATGATCTTATGTGTATAAAATTGTAAGACTCTACCAAAATAATGAATGAATCAGAAAATTTGTTGGATACAAATTCAGTGTACAAAAAACAGTGTGCTTCTATACACTAATAATGGGCTGTCTCAAATAGAATAAGAAAACAATTTCATTTGCAAAAGCATCAAAAACAATAAAATATTTAGAAATAAATTTAGACAAGAAGGTGAAAGATCTGTACACTAAAAATTAAATTGATGAAAGAAATTGACAAGGACACAAATAAATGGAAAGTTAGCCCATGTTTTTGACGGGATGAATTAATTTTTTTTAAGTCCATACTATCCAAAGCAATGTACAAATTCAATGCAATTCCTATCAAAATTCCAATGACACTTTTCACAGAAATATATAAAACTATCCTAAAATTTGTATAGAGCCATGAAAGTTCTCAAATAACCAAAAAAACTTGAGAAAGATGAACAGGAGGTATCACATGTCCAGATTGCAAACTATATTACAGAGCTATAGTAATCAGAACAGAATGGTAGGTTAAAAAAACAAGCACACAGACCCGTGGAAAAGAATAGAGAGCCCAGAAACAAGCCCATACATATATGGTCAGCTGATTTTTAACAAAGTCATCAAGAACACACAATGGAGAAAAGATAATCTCTTCAACAAATCTTGGGAAAACTAGATATTTATATGCAAAAGAATAAAACTGGGCAAAACTGGACCCCTATTTTACACCACTCACAAAAGTCAACTCAAAATGTGTTAAAGACTTAACTGTAAGACCCCCAAACCATAAAACTCCTAGAAGAAAACATAGAAAAGAAGCTCCGTCACATTGATCTTGGCAAGGATTTCTTGAATAAAACCCAAAAAGCACAGGCAACAAAAACTAAAATAAACAAGTGAGACTACATCAAATTAAAGAGCTTCTGCATAGCAAAGAAAACAATCAATCAATAAAAATATAGCATATAAAATGAGAAGATTTTGCAAACCATGTGTCTAATAAGGGGTTACTATCTAAAATATATAAATAAATCATACAAGTAAATGGGGAAAAGAAAATAATCAAATTAAAAATGGGCTAGGACCTGACAAAGACATTTTTCTGAAGAAGACATACTAATGGTCAATAGGTACATGAGAAAGTACTCAACATTGCTAATGTAAACCATACTGAGCTATTATCACACACCTGTTAGAATAATTATTATCAAAAAGACAAGAGAGAGAGTTCCCTAGTTGCCTAGTGGTTAGGATGTGACACTTTCCCTGATACAGTCTGGGTTCAATCTCTGGACAGAGATCAAGATGGGCCAAAACAAAACAAAAACAAAAAGACAAGAGAGATAACAAATGTTAGTGATGATGTGGAGATAAGAGAACCCTTAAACACTGTTGCTGAGAATGTAAATTTGTATAGCTATTATGAAAAACAATAAAAATAGAACCATCATATGGTCCAGCAATCCCACTTATGTATATATGTCTCAAAGAGATATCTGCACTCCAATATTCAAGGTTGAGAGGAGTTAACAACCTAAATGGCCATCAACTGATGAATGGCTAAAGAAACTCTTTAGCCATTCATCAGTTGAAAGGTGTGTGTATGTGTATATATATATATGTATCACACTTAAAAGATGTATATGTATACACATATATACATATATATGTGTATGTATATGTATATACATATACTTTCTTCAATTTAAGTCTGAATTTTGCAATAAGGAGTTCATGATCCGAGCCACAATCAGCGCCCAATCTTGTTTTTGCTGACTGTATAGAGCTTCTCCATCTTTGGCTGCAGAGAATATAATCAATCTGATTTGATACTGACCATCTAGTGATGTCCATGTGTAGAGTCTTCTCTTGTGTTTTTGGAAGAGGGTGTTTGCTATGACCAGTGTGTTCTCTTGGCAAAATTCTGTTAGCCTTTGCCCTGTTTCATTTTGAATTCCAAGGCCAAATTTGTCCATTATTCCAGGTACCTCTTGAATTTCTACTTTTGCAGTTCAGTCCCCTATGATGAAAATGACATCTTTTGGGGGTGTTAGTTCTAGAAGACCCTATAGGTCTTCATAGAACCGTTAAACTCCAGCTTTTTTGGCATTAGTGGCTGGGGCATTGACTTGGATTACTGTAATATTGGTCTGCCTTGGAAATGAACAGAGATCATTCTACCATTTTTGAGATTGCACTCAAGTACTGCATTTCAGACTCTTTTGTTGACTATGAAGGCTACTCCATTTCTTCTAAGGGATTCTTCCCAAATCTTGTAGTAGATATAATGGTCATCTGAATTAAATTTGTCCATCCGAGTTCATTTTAGTTCACTGATGCCTAAAATGTTGATGTTCACTCTTGCCATCTCCTGTTTGACCACTTTCAATTTACCTTGATTCATGGACCTAACATTCCAGGTTTCTATGCAAAATTGTTCTTTACAGCATTGGAATTTACTTCCATCATCAGTCACATCCACAACTGGATGTTTTCTTCATTTTGCCTCTGTCTCTTCTTCTTTCTGGAGTTATTTCTCCACTCTTCAGCAACAGAGTGCCTGAAGAACTATGCATAGAAGTTCATGACATTGTATAGGAGGGAGTGATCAAAACCATCCCCAAGAAAAAGAAATGCAAAAAAGCAAAATGGTTGTCTGACGAGGTCTTACAAATAGCTGAGAAAAGAACAAAAGCTAAAGGCAAAAGAGAAAAGGAAATATATAACCATCTGAATGCAGAGTTCCAAAGAATAGCAAGGAGAGATAAGAAAGCCTTCTTTAGTAATCAATGCAAAGAAACAGAGGAAAACAATAGAATGGGAAAGACTAGAGATCTCTTCAAGAAAATTAGAGATACCAAGGGAACATTTCATGCAAAGATGGGTACAATAAAGGACAGAAACAGTATGGACTTAACAGAAGCAGAAGATATTAAGAAGAGACGGCAAGAATACACAGAAAATCTATACCAAAAAGATCTTCATGACCCAGATGACCACAATGGTGTGATCACTCACCTAGAGCCAGACATCCTGGAATGCAAAGTCAAGTGGGGCCTCAGGAAGCATCACATGAACAAAGCTAGTGGAAGTGATGGAATTCCAGTTGAGCTATTTCTAATCCTGAAAGATGATGCTGTGAAAATGCTGCACTCAATATGTCAGCAAATCTGGAAAACTCATCAGTGGCCACAGGACTGGAAAAGGTCAGTTTTCATTCCAATCCTAAAGACAATGCCAAAGAACGACCAGACTACGGCAGGATTACACTTATCTCACATACTAGCAAAGTGATGCACAAAATTCTCCAAGCCAGGTTTAAACAATACGTGAACCAAGAACTTCCAGATGTTCAAGCTAGATTTAGAAAGGGCAAAGAAACCAGAGATCAAATTGCCAACATCCGTTGGATGATCAAAAAAGCAAGAGAGTCCCAGAAAAAAAATCTACTTCTGCTTTATTACCTATGCCAAAACCTTTGACTGGGGGAATCACAACAATCTGTAGAAAATCTTTCAAGAGATGGGAATACGAGACCACCTTTCCTGCTTCCTGAGAAATCTGCATATAGGTCAAAAAGCAACAGTAAGAACTGGACATGGAACAATGGACTGGTTCTAAATTGGAAAAGGAATACATCAAGGCTGTATATTGTCAGCCTGCTTATTTAGCTTATATGCAGAGTACATCATGTGAAATCCCAAGCTGGATGAAGCACAAGCTGGAATTAAGATTGCTGGGAGAAATATCAATAACCCCAAATACACAGATGACACCACACTTATGGCAGAAATCAAAGAGGAACTAAAGAGCCTCTTGATGAATGTGAAAGAGGAGAGTGAAAAAGCTGGCCTAAAACTCAACATTCCAAAAACTAAGATCAGGGCCTCTGGCCCTGTCACTTCATGGCAAATAGATGGGGAAACAATGGAAACAGAAAGACTATTTTCTTGGGCTCCAAAACCACTGCAGATGGTGACTGCATCATGAAATTAAAAGATGCTTGTTCCTTTGAAGAAAAGCTATAACAAACCTAGATAGCATATTAAAAAAGAGACATTCTTTTGCCAACAAAGGTCCATCTAGTCATAGCTATGGTTTTTCAGTAGTCATGTATGGATGTGAGAGTTGGGAATATAAAGAAAGTTCAGTGCTTAAGAATTGATGCTTTTGATTTATGGTGTTGGAGAAGACTCTTGAGAGTCCCTTGGACTGCAAGGAGATCAAACCAGGCAAATCCCAAGGAAATCAGTCCTGAATATTTATTGGGAGGACTGATGCTGAAGCTAAAACTCCAATACTTTGGCCACCTGATGCAAAGGACTGACTCATTGGAAAAGAGCCTGATGCTGGGAAAGATTGAAGGCAGGAGGAGAAGGGGATGACAGAGGATGAGATGGTGGATGGCATCACCAACTCAATGGGCATGAGTTTGAGCAAGCTCCAGGAGTTAATGATGGACAGAAAAGCCTGGCATGCTTCAGTCCATTGGGTTACAAAGAATTGGATACTACTGAGCGACTTAACTGATATATATGTATACATATAAAACTATAAAGGAATGTTATGAAGCCATACAATGATGGAGATTCTCCCATATGCAACAACACAGATCAACCTGGAGGACATTATTTCAAGTGAAATAAGCAAACACAGAAAGACAAACGCATTGTGCTGTCAGTTGGTGGAATCTGGACAAAAAAGAAATTGATTTTACAGAAACAAATAATAGAATAGTTGTTGCTCAGACTGCAGAAAGAGGGACATAGAGAAGTGTAAGTTAATGGACCCAAAATTTCAGTTATAGAAAGAATAAGTTATGAGGAGCTAATTAATGTGCAGCATGATATTTATAGATAACAATAGAGTATCATACACTTGAAAGTTGCTGAGAGCAGACCTTCAGTGTACTACCCTCAAAAGAATTAGCTATGTGAGCTGATGACTGTATTAATAACCTTGAACTTAGTGATCATTCAGTGATATATATGTATATCAAATCATCTTATTGTACATTTTAAATATGCAAAATTATATTTGTCAATTATTCCTCAATAAAGTTGGGAGGGAAACCCCAAAATAAAAGTAAAATATGTGTTTGTATATCAAAAATATGAAGGACACATATACTTGAATGATAACTATTTTCCTTCCAGGACTTATTTAATCCACAAGCAAAATGATCTAACATATAAAAATAAGGTAATAGAAAATATAATACTGCTTCATTCTTATGAACTCCTGAGAGCTAAAAGTGCTTCTTTCAAATCCATTTTCTTCTCCCCACCACTAAAGTGCAAGAAAGTATATATTTTCAAGAAATTCTAAAGAAGAAGAAGATATTTAAAAATATAAAGTGAATAAGAACATATTCAAATTCCAACACTAGGTGTTGCTGTTTCACAGGGTGGGATCCCCAATTGGACTTAAGTAGCACTGTGGTTTTGTTTCAAATTTAAGAAACCTATTTTGAATTCTGTCATCAACTTTCCCAGAGAAAAATGATTAGCTCAAAGTAATCCCCCTGAATTATACAAACAATTATATTCCATTTCTATTGTTTTGTGTAAGTCAAAAGTGATGCCAGAAGCTACTGTATTCAGTAGTGTTGTATATGATGAAAGGCATTATCCTAAGTGTCAAGAACTTTTTGAAACTTCTCATTCATTCATTTATTTGATTATCTGATTTGAATCTGAAGCAATCCATACCTACCCTGAATTACATATATTGGTTCAGTTCAGTTGCTCAGTTGTGTCCAACTCTTTGTGACCCCATGAATCACAGCACACCAGGTCTCCCTGTCCATCACCAACTCCCGGAGTTTACCCAAACTCATGTCCATCGAGTCAGTGGTGCCATCCAGCCATCTCATCCTCTGTCGTCCCTTTCTTCTCCTGCCCCCAATCCCTCTCAGCATCAGGGTCTTTTCCAATGAGTCAACTCTTCACATCAGGTGGCCAAAGTATTGGAGTTTCAGCTTCAGCATCAGTCCTTCCAGTGAACACCCAGGACTGATCTCCTTTAGAATGGACTGGTTGGATCGCTTTGCAGTCCAAGAGACTCTCAAGAGTCTTCTCCAACACCACAGTTCAAAAGCACCAATTCTTCGGCACTCAGCTTTCCTCACAGTCCAACTCTCATATCCATACATGACCAGTGGAAAAATCATAGCCTTGACTAGACGGACCTTTGTTGGCAAAGTAATGTCTCTGCTTTTTAATATGCTATCTAGGAGTCTAATTTCACCCTCTCCTCCAATCCCATTCCTCCTTAGGCTCCTTAGTTGTTTTAGAGTGACTTAAGATGTGTTTAACCTACCACAGCTTTTGCTCTACTAAAGTACTATTTGTTCAAAGTCTATTTCTCTTCTGTTTAACCCAGCCTTTGCTTGTCATCATTAGATAAAACAACATAAACACCTAAAAATCAAAGCTACTTGATTTAGGGATAGGAAGATGGTGTGGACAAGGTTTCAGTTATTACAGTTTAAAAAGTGACTTCGGATTCAAAAATCAAGATGGTGATGTAAAAAGATATGGAACTCACCTCCCTCCAACAGACACACTGAAAATACAGCTACATGTGGGAAAACTTTCATGGAAAACTAACTGGAAACTTTCAAAAAAACTCCCATAAAACCAAGGCTGTAAGACAAATATATATATATATATATATATATATATATATATATATATATATAATTGAGTAGAATGGGAAGAATCAAACAGGTCAGGATCTCTGCTGCTGGGAGGGGACTAAGAATTAAAGAGAGATCACATGGGCAGACTCTTGCCCTGGGGAGTAAGCAGGTCAAGCCACAGGCTGGGTGTTCCACTCCTGGAGTGCTACACAGAGGACAAAAGTCCCCTTGGTGACTTGGAGAATTGCTGGGACAAATAAAATGGCTAAAGAAACCTGGATCCCACTTGTGAAGAGTGTGCAGGTGCTGGCTTGCCTCCAAGTAAAGCAGAGATGTTGGTCCTAGCTGCTGCCAAATTTTCCATGACTACCTCACTGCACTCCTTAGCCTGCGCCTCATGAATACCTTAGCCCTGCAAATTGCATGCCACAGTTTGGAACTAGTTCTGGGGCAGACATGACTAGGGAAAAGATTCAATTGTGGGCTGTCTGAGTGGAGCCACAGATGCAAACACAGGCAGATGATTAGACTTCTGTAGGCACATGGGCCCTGCTTGCTTTAGCACTCCACTTTTTTGGGGAAGGTTCAATGCAAGTGGAGGTAAGGAAAAACACATGCTTAAAAGAAAAAGAGCCCATTCAAACCTGACCATCAGGGCTTCCACTCCAGCAACTTGGAATGAGAACCCATTCCTGACAGGACCGCAACAGTCACTGAGCAGAGAGGAAGTTTATCTCATACCCTGTGCAAGCTCTAGCTATTCTATTTCCAGCCACATCCCCTACCAGGGTGATAACTGTCGCACATTCCAAAGAAATATGTGACTTTTGTCCCTATCAAGTTCAGTCCTACCACCAAGCGCACTGGGCACATGCAGTCTGAATATGGATACTCTTTCTCACAGAAGAACATTCATTCAATATGACAACAGGTAACTGTTTCACTTAATTCACAGATGCATAGAAAGTTAAGTGAAATGTAAAGGCAAAGGAAATACTCATTTGCAAGATAAAACACCTAAAAAATAAATAGTGAAGTAGAACTAATTTATTAGATAAAGATTTCAAAACATTTGTAATAAATGTGTTAGCTGAATTAGGGAAAATAATTGATCTAAATATTGATCATTTTGTTTTGTCACTGCAGCAAAGCTGAGTAATAGAAACACCTACTTCATACTTTACATAAAAATAAATTCCAGATCCATTAAACACGTAACTATAAAAGGAAAAACAATTAACAATATGAAAAAATACTGATCATTTTAACTAGGAACTAGAAAATATAAAAAAGAACCAATCAAAAATAGATAATTCAATAACTGAAAAAAAAAGACACTAGAAGAAATGAATAGGAGACTAAGTGGTGCAGAAGAATGCATAAGTGATCTGGAAGATAAAATGGATACCATCCAATCATAACAGCAGATGAAAAGACAGATAAAAATGCAACACACAATATATCTGAGATAACATAAAAAGTGCAAACAGTCACATTATAGTGGTTTCAGGAGAAAAGGGAATAAAAAAAAAATATTTGAAGAAATTTTGGCTGAAAATTTCATAAACTTGTAGGAGGAAATAGATACCCAGGCACAGGAAAAACTAGGGTCCCAAACAAGATGAACTCAAGCAGAATAATACTAATACATACCTAAGCTAGCAAAAATTAAAGATAAAGAAAGGATTCTAAAGGAAGCAGAAGAAAAACAGTCATATACAAGGGACTCCCCATAAGGCTTTCAGATGATTTTACTGCAGAAACTTTACAAGCTAGAAGAGTGACAAGATTACTGAAAGTGCTGAAAAGAGAAAACCTACAACCTAGGATAGTCTACCCAGCAAGATTATAATTTAGAATAGAGGGAGAGATAAATAATTTCTCAGATAGGCAAAAACCAAAAGAATTCAGTGATAGCAAACCTACCCCAAAAGAAGAGTTGAGGGGGACTTCCCTGGCAGTTCAATGGTTAAGACTTCACCTTTCAATGCAGGAAGCATGGGTTCTATTCCTGGATAGGAAACTAAGATCCCACATGCTGCATGGCACAGACAAAAAGAGAAAGAAAAGAAAACGAAAATTTGAAGGGTCATCTCTAAATGGAAAAGAAGTAAGAATGTATGTGCATGCATAGTTGCTAAGTCATGTCCAAATCTTTGCAACCCCATGGACAGTAGCCCACCTGGCTCCTCAGTCCATGGAATTTTCCAGGCAAGAATAGTGGAGTAGGTTGCCGTTTCCTCCCACATGGGATCTTCCAGACCCAGGGATTGACCCCATGTCTCCTGTGTTTCCTGCGTTGGCAGAAATGGATTGGGAAATGCATAGGCAGATAGGATAGGGAAAATTCTACTAGGAAAGGCAAATATATAGTAAGGACTGAAAGTTGCATAAATAAGCTGGTATAAGGATAAAAGACAAAAACCCTGTAAAAGCAGCTGTAACTATAATAAACAGTTAAAGGGAAAACATGAAAATGCAAAACTATGACATCAAAAGCACAAAATGTGGGGTTACAGTAAAAAATTTAGACCTTTTAAAAGGTCTTCTTAAATGACCTTAAATGACTACCAGTTTAAAACAAGTAGATGTAATTATAGGTCAACATATATGAACCTCATGGTGACCATACAACAAAAACTTAAAATAGATACATACCCACACATACACACAAGGAACTCAAGCACACTACAAAACAAAATCATTGAGCCATAAGAACGAAATAAAAATAAGAAATGAACAGAGAAGAACTACAAAAACAATCAGAAAAGAAGTAACAAAATGGCACTAAGGACATAGCTATCATAACTACTTTATTTTTTTATAGGTTATGGTCTAATTCTTTTTCTAATTTAAATTTATTTATTTTAATTGGAGGCTAATTACTTTACAATATTGTATTGGTTTTGCCATAGATCAACATGAATATCATAACTACTTTAAATATTACAAGACTCACTTCAGGCTTCAGATCAGATCAGTCGCTGAGTCGTGTCTGACTCTTTGCGACCCCATGAATTGCAGCACGCCAGGCTTCCCTGTCCATCATCAACTCCCGGAGTTCAATGAGACTCACGTCCATCGAGTCAGTGATGCCATCCAGCTATTTCATCTTCTGTCGTCCCCTTCTCCTCTTGCCCCCAATCCCTCCCAGCATCAGGGTCTTTTCCAATGAGTCAACTCTTCACATGAGGTGGCCAAAGTACTGGAGTTTCGGCTTTAGCATCATTCCTTCCAAAGAAATCCCAGGGCTGATCTCCTTCAGAATGGACTGGTTGGATCTCCTTGCAGTCCAAGGGACTCTCAAGAGTCTTCTCCAACACCACAGTTCAAAAGCACCAATTCTTCGGTGCTCAGCCTTCTTCACAGTCCAACTCTCACATCCATATATGACCACAGAAAAAACCATAGCCTTGACTAGACGAACCTTTGTTGGCAAAGTAATGTCTCTGCTTTTGAATATGCTATCTAGGTTGGTCATAACTTTCCTTCCAAGGAGTAAGCTTCTTTTAATTTCATGGCTGTAGTCACCATCTGCAGGGAATTTGGAGCCCAGAAAAATAAAGTCTGACACTGTTTCCCCATCTATTTCCCATGAAATGATGGGACTGGATGCCATGATCTTTGTTTTCTGAATGTTGAGCTTTCAGCGAACTTTTTCACTCTCCACTTTCACTTTCATCAAGAGGCTTTTTAGTTCCTCTTCACTTTCTGCCATAAGGGTGGTGTCATCTGCATATCTGAGGTTACTGATATTTCTCCTGGCAATCTTGATTCCAGCTTGTGTTTCTTCCAGTCCAGCATTTCTCATGATGTACTCTGCATAGAAGTTAAATAAACAGGGTGACAATATACAGCCTTGATGTACTCCTTTTCCTATTTGGAACCAGTCTGTTGTTCCATGTCCAGTTCTAACTGTTGCTTCCTGACCTGCATACAAATTTCTCAAGAGGCAGATCAGGTGGTCTGGTATTCCCATCTCTTTCAGAATTTCCAACAGTTTATTGTGATCCACACAGTCAGAGGCTTTGGCCTAGTCAATAAAGCAGAAATAGATGCATTTCTGGAACTCTCTTGCTTTTTCGATGATCCAGCGGATGTTGGCAATTGGATCTCTGGTTCCTCTGCCTTTTCTAAAACCAGCTTGAACATCAGGAAGTTCACGGTTCACATATTGCTGAAGCCTGGCTTGGAGAATTTTGAGCATTACTTTATTAGTGTGTGAGATGAGTGCAATTGTGCGGTAGTTTGAGCATTCTTTGGAATTGCCTTTCTTTGGGATTGGAATGAAAACTGACCTTTTACAGTCCTGTGGCCACTGCTGAGTTTTCCAAATTTGCTGGCATATTGAGTGCAGCACTTTCACAGCATCATCTTTCAGGATTTGGAATAGCTCAACTGGAATTCCATCACCTCCACCAGCTTTGTTCGTAGTGATGCTTTCTAAGGCCCACTTGACTTCACATTCCAGGATGTCTGGCTCTAGGTCAGTGATCACACCATCATGATTATCTGGGTCGTGAAGATCATTTTTGTACAGTTCTTCTGTGTGTTCTTGCCACCTCTTCTTAATATCTTCTGATTCTGTTATGTCCATACCATTTCTGTCCTTTATCGAGTCCATCTTTGCATGAAATGTTCCTTTGGTATCTCTGATTTTCTTGAAGAGATCCCTAATCTTTCCCATTCTGTTGTTTTCCTCTATTTCTTTGCATTGATCGCTGAAGAAGGCTTTCTTATTTCTTCTTGCTATTCTTTGTAACTCTGCATTCAGATGCTTATATCTTTCTTTTTCTCCTTTGCTTTTCACTTCTCTTCTTTTCACAGCTATTTGTAAGGCCTCCCCAGGCAGCCATTTTGCTTTTTTGCATTTCTTTTCCATGTGGATGGTCTTGATCCCTGTCTCCTGTACAATGTCATGAACCTCATTCCATAGTTCATCAGGCACTCTGTCTATCAGATCTAGGCCCTTAAACCTATTTCTCACTTCCACTGTATAATCGTAAGGGATTTGATTTAGGTCATACCTGAATGTTCTAGTGGTTTTCCCTGCTGTCTTCAATTTAAGTCTGAATTTGGCAATAAGGATTTCATGATCTGAGCCACAGTGAGCTCCAAGTCTTGTTTTTGCTGACTGTATAGAGCTGCTCCATCTTTGGCTGCAAAGAATATAATCAATCTGAATTTGGTGTTGACCATCTGGTGATGTTCATGTATAGTCTTCTCTTGTGTTGTTGGAAGAGGGTGTTTGTTATGACCAGTACATTTTCTTGGCAAAATTCTATTAGTCTTTGCCCTGCTTCATTCCGTATTCCAAGGCCAAATTTGCCTGTTACTCCAGGTGTTTCTTGACTTCCTATTTTTGCATTCCAGTCCCCTATAATGAAAAGGACATCTTTTTTGGGTGTTATTTCTAAAAGATCTTGTAGGTCTTCATAGAACCATTCAACTTCAGCTTCTTCAGCATTACTGCTTGGGACATAGACTTGGAGTACTGTGATATTGAATGATTTGCCTTGGAAACAAACAGAGATCATTCTGTCGTTTTTGAGATTTCATCCAAGTACTGCATTTTGGACTCTTTTGTTGACCATGATGGCCACTCCATTTCTTCTGAGGGATTCCTGCCCACAGTAGTAGATATAATGGTCATCTGAGTTAAATTCACCCATTCCAGTCCTTTTCAGTTCGCTGATTCCTAGAATGTCGACATTCACTCTTGCCATCTCTTGTTTGACCACTTCCAATTTGCCTTAATTCATGGGCCTGACTTTCCAGGTCCCTATGCAATATTGCTCTTTACAGCACTGGACCTTGCTTCTATCACCAGTCACAACCACAGCTGGGTATTCTTTTTGCTTTGGCTCCATCCCTTCATTCTTTCTGGAGTTATTTCTCCACTGATCTCTAGTAGCATATTGGGCACCTACTGACCTGGAGAGTTTCTCTTTCAGTATCCTATCATTTTGCCTTTTCATACTGTTCATGGGGTTCTCAAGGCAAGAACACTGAAGTGGTTTGCCATTCCATTCTCCAGTGGACCACATTCTGTCAGATCTCTCCACCATGACCCGCCCATCTTGGGTTGCCCCATGGGCATTGCTTGGTTTCATTGAGTTAGACAAGGCTGTGGTCCTAATGTGATTAGATTGACTAGTTTTCTGTGAGTATGGTTTCAGTGTGTTTGCCCTCTGATGCCCTCTTGCAACACCTACTGTCTTACTTGGGTTTCTCTTACCTTGGGCGTGGGGTATCTCTTCACGGCTGCTCCAGCAAAGTGCAGCCATTGCTCCTTACCTTGGACGAGGGGTATCTCCTCACTGCCGCCCTTTCTGACCTTCAACATGGGATAGCTCCTCTAGGCCCTCCTGCACCGGCGCCAGAGGGTTAAGGCACCACTTCAGGGTTAAGGGCACACAAAGACTGAACATGAGGGGATGGAATAAGATAGTTCACACAAACAGAAATAACAAGAAAGAGGGGTGGCAATACTCATATCAGATGAAACAGACTTTAAAACAGAAGCCAAGGAGAACAAGATGGTGGGGGAATAAGTGCATGTGGAGTACATCTCTCCCCACAGATACATCAGGAATACACCTTCAGAGACAGAAGTGCATGCAGAACACCAGCTGAGAGCAGACAGGAGTTACCTGACTAGCAGAAAAGAATATATAGACCCACACAAAACTTGGTAGGATAAAGGAACTAGGGGGGGAAATGGGAGTATTAGTAGGACTGGACCTGCTCTTGGTGGGTGGGGAAACTGAAGCAGAGGTCCGATCCTCACATCAGAGAAATTGTCTAAGGAGGAGAAACATTAAAGGCTCAGAGTGAAACAGCTGCTCTGGGACAGCCTAAATGGAATGGGAATGAGACAGTCTTTGCTGCAGCCATACACACCCCCATAAGGATGTAGATGCCCTGGAAGGTTCAGTGGCTGGGAGCTGAAGTTTAGGGATTATGGAGCAACCCCAGGGCGAGGACTGCTGTTGACTGCAGAGAGACGGAGAGAGGGGATGTGAGGGAGCAGAGTATGGTGGGAAATGTCTCTGGAGGAAAGCCAGGCAGCCATGGAAGCAAGGCGATACTGCTGAGTCATGTGTAGGGGGTGGAGCCACAAACATAGCCTCCCTCCTGCCACATGCCAGCATTGGTAGCTGAACAATAGGGAGGGTGGCCCATCAAACACCTGACACAGTGAACTACAGAGTAGAACCCCAGCTGGGGGAGCCACACTATGTGCCTGATGCATCGAACAACAGAGAAAGACCCCAGGCAAGTGAGCCCCCTAAGTGCCCAAATGGGCAGAGCTACAGAGAGAGACTGGCCAAAGAGGCCTTCTGATCACCAACTACAAGAGGCTTGAAAAAAAGACTCTGACAGGGCCATAACTCCTGGGGCGGAGGCAGTCCATGTCCCTGCACACTTGGTGCCACCAGGGTCCCTGCAAGCAAGCAGCTGCTTCACTTTTACACCCAACTCTCAGTAGGGGAGAGGTGCCGCAGCAAAAAATGTCTTGCGTCTATGCATGCAGGGTCACTTCGGTTGTGTCCTACTCTTTGTGACCCTGTAGACTGTGCCCTGCCAGGCTTCTCTGTCAGGGAGGGGGCTTCTTCAGGCAAGAAGACTGGAACATATTGCACATTATTGGTTGCCATACCTTTCTAGAGCATTGTATTTCCTGCTGCCCTAGCTGCCAACTCACCTGAGTACCTGGTGCTGCCAGAACCCCTGTGACCCAAGCAGCTGCACCACATTCTTCACCCGGCCTCCATAGGGGCAAACACAAGTCCTCTAAGACAGACTCAGGGGCAAACCCCAGTGGACAACCCACAGCAGAAGTGGAAATAAAACCACAACTGAAACCCAGGGGCAGTGCGGTTAAGGAAGAAGACCCAAAACCTTCCCACCAGCTGTACAAGCTCCAGATTAAATCCACAGAATCAACTAGGAAGACTCTGTGTGTATAGAATATTGGACATTGAGGGCAAGAACACATTGGAGTAGGACCAGATTAGAATGTGAGCTGCCCCAAAACAGGTTCAGAGATCAGCACAGTAAAGAGTGCATACTAGGGAGGTGAGGTGCACTGTGATTCCCAGGGAGGGAAAGGACTCTGATAGCAGTGACTCAAGAAAAACATTTATTATTCTGATGTTTTGACTTGTTCTGTAGATTATTTTGGATTTTATTTCTCCCCCCCCCCCCTTTTCCCCCTCTGTTGTAGTTGTCCATTTTATTGGCACTGTGAAATCTAATTAGGTTTCTGAGCTTTTGTTTTCTCAGTCACATTTTTTATTGTTGTTATAAACCTCTGCCTCTATGTTGGGCTTTTGCAGTTCTGGGGAGTTTTCTTTTTTCTTTTTCTTTTTTTTTATTTTAATTTTTAATTTCAGTTCAGTTCAGTCGTTCAGTCTGTCTGACTCTTTGTGACCCCATGAACTGCAGCATGCCAGGCCTCCCTGTCCATCACCAACTCCCAGAGTCCATCCAGACCCATGTCCATTGTGTCAGTGATGAAATCCAAGGGTCTCATCCTCTGTCGTCCCCTTTTCTTTCTGCCATCAATCTTTCCCAGCATCAGGGTCTTTTCAAATGAGTCAACTCTTCGCATCAGGTGGTCAAATTGTTGGAGTTTCAGCTTCAACATCAGTCCTTCCAATGAACACCCAGGACTGATCTCCTTTAGGATGGACTGGCTGGATCTCCTTGCAGTCCAAGGGACTCTCAAGAGTCTTCTCCAACACCACAGTTCAAAAGCATCAGTTCTTCAGCGCTCACCTTTCTTTATAGTCCAGTTCTCACATCCATACATGACTACTGGAAAAATCATAGCTTGACTAGACAGACCTTTGTTGGCAAAGTAATGTCTGTGCTTTTTAATATGCTATCTAGGTTGGTCATAACTTTCCTTCCAAGGACCAAGTGTCTTTTAATTTCATGGCTGCAATCATCATCAGCAGTGATTTTGGAGCCCAAGAAAATAAAGTCAGCCACTGTTTCCACTATTTCCCCATCTATTTCCCATGAAGTGATGGGACCAGATGGCATGATCTTCGTTTTCTGAATGTTGAGCTTTAAGTCAACATTTTCACTCTCCTCTTTCACTTTCATCAAGACGCTTTTTAGGTCTTCTTCACTTTCTGCCATAAGGGTGGTGTCATCTGAATATCTGAGGTTATTGATATTTTTCCCAGCAATCTTGATTCCAGCTTGTGCTTCATCCAGCCCAGCATTTGTCATGATACATTCTGCATGGAAGTTAAATAAGCAGGGTGACAATATACAGCCCTGACATACTCCTTTTCCTATTTGGAACCAGTCTGTTGTTCCATGTCCAGTTCTAGCTGCTGCTTCCTGACCTGCATATAGGTTTCTCAAAAGGCAGGTCAGGTGGTACGATATTCCCATCTCTTTCAGAATTTTCCAGTTTATTGGGATCCACACAGTCAAAGGCTTTGTCATAGTCAAAAAAGCAGAAATAGATGTGTTTTTTTTTTTCTGGAACTCTCTTGCTTTTTTGATGATCCAGCAGATGTTGGCAATTTGATTTCTGGTTCCTCTCCCTTTTCTAAAACCAACTTGAAATTCTGGAAGTTCACGGTTCACATATTGCTGAAGCCTGGCTTGGAGAATTTTGAGCATTACTTTACTAGTGTGTGAGATGAGTGCAATTGTGTGGTAGTCTGAGCATTCTTTGGCATTGTCTTCTTTGGGATTGGAATGAAAACTGACCTTTTCCAGTTCTGTGGCCACTGCTGAGTTTTCCAAATCTGCTGACATATTGAGTGCAACACTTTCACAGCATCATCTTTGAGGATTTGAAATAGCTTCACTGGAATTCCATCACCTCCACTAGCTTTGTTTGTAGTGATGCTTCCTAAGATCCATGTGACTTCACATTCCAGGATGTTCAGCTCTAGGTGAGTGTGAGTGATCACACCATTGTGATTATCTGGGTGATGAAGATCTTTTTTGTACTGTTCTGTGTATCCTTGCCACCTCTTCTTAATATCTTCTGCTTCTGTTAGGTCCATACCATTTCTGTCCTTTATCGAGTCCATCTTTGCATGAAGTGTTCCACTGATATCTCTAACTTTCTTGAAGAGAACTCTAGTCTTTCCCATTCTATTGTTTTCCTCTATTCCTTTGCATTGATCACTGAGGCAAGCTTTCTTATCTCTCCTTGATATTCTTTGGAACTCTGCATTCAGAGGTTTATATCTTTCCTTTTCTCCTTTGCTTTTCACTTCTCCTTTTCTCACCTATTTGTAAGCCCTCCTCAGACAGACATTTTGCTTTTTTGCATTTCTTTTTCTTGGGGATCGTCTTGCTCACTGTCTCCATTAAACCTATTACTATTTTTTCTACATTTATTCTTTTGTTTGCTTTTCCTTCTGTTCTTTTCCCTTTGCAGTTAATCTTTAACTTATATAAATCTTCTTTATCTACCTCTATTTAACTTCGCATATCTATTCTTTCTTTCCTTTACTCCCAACATATTTGTTAGTTTGTTTTCATTGTTTTATTCTCCACTTGGCTCCTTGCTTTAGTTTTGTTTTCTATTTTGTGCTTTAGTTAGTTTTGTTCTTAACTGGTAGACATAATTTTTGGTTTCCTTTGTTCTCTGGGTCAATTTATTGTACTTTATTTCTGTTAGACTGTTTTGACTTTGCTCGTGGAATTATATATCCCATTATTTTAAATATCATTAGCCCGATTTTGTAACTGCCATTTCTCTGGGGTTCATCCTTGTTTTCCCGTTTTTGGATATTTGTTTTAATCTCACTTAATGACATTAAGAAAAAACACTTGTGGAATCTTAATTCCTGACCAGAGATCAAGCCCTTAGCCTTTGGAGTGGGAGCACAAACTCCAAGACCCCAGACTACCAGAGAACTAGCCTTAGGGAGTATGAAAGAGTGAAAACTCACACAAAGGAAACCACTTGAATATAAGACCCAGTATCACCCATCAAAAGTAGCACCCTGTGCAGGCCACCTCAAGTAAACAACAACAACAACAAAAAATACACACCAAATCATCAGCATACAGGATTACCACCTCACTCAGCCTTGCCCATCAGAGAAAAAACAAACACACAAACCAAAAAACTCAGGACAAATCTCACCCTATACAAAGCTTACACAAACCACTTGACCAAACTTAGGAGGGCAGAAACGAAAAGGAAGAAAGAACTCAACCTTGAAGCCTGGGAAAAGGAGACCTCAAACACAATAAGTTTAAAAAAAAAAATAAATAACGAAAAGGCAGAGAAACACTACACAAATGAAGGAACAAACTAGAAACACAGAAGTCCAAATAAATGAAGAATTAGTAGTCAAAATACCTGAAAAAGAATTCAGAATGATGACAGTAATGATGATAAAAAACCTCAAAAACAAAATGTAGAAATGCAGGAATCAACTAACAAAGACCTAAAAGAATTAAAGAATGATCATACAGAGACAAACAACACAATTACTGAAATTAAAAATACTCTAGAAGGAATCAATAGCAGAATCTGAAGCAGAAAAACTAATCGGTGAACTGGAATATAAAAAGGTGGAAATAACTTCTGAAGAGCAGAATAAAGTAAAAAGAATTAAAAGAACTGAGGATGGTCTCAGAGGCCTTTGGGACCATATCAAATGCACCAACATTTGAATTATAGGGGTCCCAGAAGAAGAAGAGGGGGAAAAAAGGAAAAAAAAAAGTTCTTTTAGAGATTATAGTTGAAAATTTCCCCAACATGGAAAAGGAAATAGTCAATCAAGTCCAAGAGGCACAAAGAGTCCCATACAGGTAAAACCCAAGGAGAAACATGCCAAGACATATACTAATCAAACTAACAAAGACTAAATACAAAGAAAGAATATTAAAAGCAGCAAGGGAAAAGCAACAAGTTACATACAAGGGAAACCCCACACGTTTAAAAGTGATCCTTCATCAGAAACTTTGCAGGCCAGAAAGAAATGGCAGGATATATTTATTTTAAAGTACTGAAAGGGAAAAATCTACAACCAAGATTACTGTTCCCAGCAAGCATCTCATTCAAAACTGATGGGGAAATAAAAAGCTTTTCAGACAAGCAAGTTAGAATTCAGTACCACCAAACCAGTTTTATAACAAATGTTAAAGGGATTTATATAGTCATGAAATACAAGAGAAGAAAAAGCATCCACAAAAATCAACCCCAAACAATTAAGAAAATGACAATAGGAACATGTATATCAATAATTACTTTAAATTTAAATGGATTAAATGCTCAAACCAAAAGACACAGACTGGCTGAATAGATACAAAAATAAGACCCATACATATGCTGTCTACAAGAAACCCACTTTATATCTAAAGACACATATAGACTAAAGACACGTATAGACTGAAAGTGACTTGATCAAAAAATATATTCCATGCAAATGAGAAGCAAAAGAAAGCTAAAGTAGCAATCCTCATATCAGACAAAATATACCTTAAAATAAAGAATATTATAAGAGATAAGGAAGGACACTACATAATGATCAAGGGATGAATCCAAGAGGAAGACATATCTATGCACCCAACATAGCAGCACCTCAATACATAAGGCAAAAACTAACAGACATAAAAAGAGAAGTTAACACTAACACAATAATATTAGGAAACTTTAATACCCTACTCGCACCAATGGACAGATGATCAAAACAAAAAATTAATAAGGAAATATAAGTCTTAAATGATACATTAGATGAGATGAATCTTATTGATATCTTCAGGACATTCCATCCAAATGCAGGAGAATACACCTTCTTCTCAAGTGCACATGGAACATTCTCCAGGATAGACCACATCTTGGGTCACAAATCAAACTTCAGTAAATTTAAGAAAAGTGAAATTGCATCAAGCATCTTCTCTAACCAAATGTTATGAGACTAGATAAAAATTACAAGAAAAAACTATAAGAAACAGAAACACATGGAGATTAAAAAGTATGTTTCTAAATAACCAACAGGTTGCTAAAGAACTAAAAAGGGAAATAAAAAATTTTCTAGAAACAAATGACAATAAAAACACAACTCAAGGCCTATGGGATGCAGCAAAAGCAGTTCTGAGAGTGAAAATTATAGCACTACAATCCTACCTCAGGAAAGAAGAAAAATATAGAATAGACAACCTAATTTGACACCTAAAACAACTGGGAAAAGAAGAAGAACAACAACAACAAAAACAAACAAACAAAAAAATTTGTAGAAGGAAATAAATCATAAAGATCCTAGAAGAAATAAATGAAACAGAAATGAAAGAAACAATAGTAAAGATTAATAAAACCAAAAGCTGGTTGTTGAGAAGATAAACAAAGTTGGTAAACCTTTAGCCAGACTCATCAATAAAAATGAGAGAAGAATCAAATCAATAAAATTGGAAATGAAAAAGGAGAGGTTACAACAGACAATGCAGAAATGCAAAGGATTATAAGAGGCTATTATGAACAACTATATGGCCATACAATGGATAACCTGGAAGAAATGGAAAAATTCTTAGAAAAGTTCAATCTTCCAAGTCTGAACCAGGAAGACATAGAAATTATGAACAACCCAATAGCAAGCACTGAAATTGAAGCTGTGATAAAAAATCTCCCAAAAAACAAAAGCCCAGGACCAGATGGCTTCACAGGAGAATTCTGTTAAACATTTAGAGAAAAGCGAATGCCTATCCTTCTAAAACTCTTTGAAAAAATGGCAAGAGGAAGGAACATTTCCAGACTCATTCTACAAGGCCACCATCACCCTGATATCAAAACCAAAGACAACACCCACACACACAAAAACTACAGGCCAATATCACTGATCAACATAGATGCAAAAATCTTCAACAAAATTTTAGCAAACAGAATTCAGCAACACATCAAAAAGCTCATATACCATGATCCAGTTGGGTTTATTCCAGGAATACAAGGGTTCTTCAATATATGCAAATCAATCAATGTGATACATCATATTAACAAATTGCAAGATCAAAACCCTTTGATATTCTCAATAGATGCAGAAAAATCATTTGACAAGATTCAGCACCTGTTTATGATTAAAACTCTTCAAAAAATGGGCATAGGAGAAACCTACCTCAACATAGTAAAGGCCATATATGATAAGCCTACAGTAAACATTATTCTCAATGGTGAAAAACTGAAAGCATTCCCCCTAAGATCAGGAAAAAGACAAGGGTTTCCACCTTCACCACTACTATTCAAAATAGTTCTGGAAGTCCTGCTGCTACTGCTAAGTTGCTTCAGTCGTGTCCGACTCTGTGCAACCCCATAGACGGCAGCCCACCAGGCTCCCCCGTCCCTGGGATTCTCCAGGCAAGAACACTGGAGTGGGTTGCCATTTCCTTCTCCAATGCATGAAAGTGAAAAGTGAAAGTGAAGTTGCTCAGTCGTGTCCGACTCTTCACAACCCCATGGACTGCAGCCTACCAGGCTCCTCCATCCATGGGATTTTCTAGGCAAAAGTACTGGAGTGGGGTGCCATTGCCTTCTCCTAGCTACAGCAATTAAAGAAGAAAAATAAAGAAAAAAAATCCAGATCAGAAAAGAAGTAAAGCTCTCACTGTTTGCAGATGACATAATACAGTACATAGAAAAACCTAAATATATTATCAGAAAATAACTAGATCTAATCAGTGTATTTAGCAAAGTTTCAGGATAGACAATCATTACACAGAAATCACTTGCAATTCTATATAGTGAGAATGAAAAATCAGAAAGAGAAACTAAGGAATCAATCCCATTCACCATTGCAACAAAAATAATTAAGTATTTAGGAATAAACTTACCTAAGGAGACAAAGGGACTGTACAGAGAAAAGTATAAGACACTGATAAAAGAAATCAAAGATGACATAAACAGATGGAGAGATATTCTTGGGTAGGAAGAATCAATATTTTGAAAATGACTATACTACCAAATGCAATCTACAAATTCAATGCAATCCCTATCAAATTACCAATGGCATTTTTTGACAGTACTGGAACAAAAATTTCACAATTCATATAGGAACACAAAATACCCTGAATAGCCAAAGCAGTCTTGAGAAAGAAGAATGTAGCTGAAGGAATCAACCTTCCTGTCTTCAGATTATACAGTCATCAAGGCAGTATGGTACTGGCACAAAAACAGAAATATAGAACAATGGAACAAGATAGAAGCCCAGAAATAAATCCATGCATGAATGAGTACATTATTTTTGACAAAGGAGGCAAGAATATACAATGGTGCAAAGACATACTCTTTAATAAGTGGTGCTGGCAAAACTGGACAGCTGCAGGTAAAAGCATGAAGTTAGAACACTTCCTAACACCATACACAAAGATAAACTCAAAATGTATTAAAGACTTAAATATAAGACCAAAAACTATAAAACTCTTAGAAGAAAGCATAGGCAAAACACTCAATGACATAAATCAAAGCTAGATCCTCTATGACCCACCTCCTAGAATAAAAGAAATACAAACAAAAGTAAACAAGTGGGACCTGATTAAACTTAAAAGCTTTTGCAGAACAAAGGGAACTATAAACAAGGTGAAAAGACAACCCTCAGAATGGGAGAAAATAATAACAAGTGAAACAACTGACAAAGCATTAATTTCCAAAATATACAAACAGCTCATACAACTCAATGACAGAGAAACAAACAACCAAATCAAAAACTGGGAAAAAGACCTAAACAGACATTTCTCCAAAGAAGACATACAGATGGCTAAGAAACACATAAAAAGGTACTCAACATCACTCATTATTAGAGTAATGCAAATCAAAACCACAGTGAGATATCATCTCGCACTGGTCAGAATGGCCATCATAAGAAAGTCTATGAACAATAAATTCTGGAGAGGGTGCGGAGAAAAGGGAACCCTCTTACACTGTTGGTGGGAACGTAAAATGATACAGCCACTATGAAAGATGGTATGTAGATTCCTTAAGAAGCTAGGAATAAAATCACCATATGAGTCAGAAATCCCACTCCTAGACATATACCCTGAGGAAACCAAAATTGAAAAAAAAAATGTATCTCATTGTTTGTTGCAGCACTATTTACAATAGCTAGAACAAGGAAGCAACCTAGATATCCATTGACAGATGAATGGATAAAGAAGCTGTGGTACATATACACAACGGAATAGTACTCAGCCATAAAAGGGAATGCATTTGAATCAGTTCTGATGAGGTGGATGAACCTAGAAACTATTCTACAGAGTGAAGTGAGTCAGAAGGAGAAAGATAAATATTGTATTCTAACACACATATATGGAACCTAGAAAAATGGTACTGAATAATTTATTTACAGGGAAACAGAGGAGAAACAGACATAGAGAACAGAATTATGGACATGGGGAGAGGGGAGGAGAAAGTGAGACTTATGGAAAGAGTAACATGGAAACTTACATTACCATATGTAAAATAGATAGCCAACAGAAATTTGCTGTATGGCTCAGGAAACTCAAACAGGGACTCTGTATCAACATAGAGGGGTGGGATGGGAAGGGAGATGGGAGGGAATTTCAAAAGGGAGGTGACATATGTATACCTATGGCTGATTCATGTTGAGGTTTGACAGAAAACAACAAAATGTTGTAAAGCAGTTATACTTCAATAAAAAAAATGAAAAAAAAGAGGGTGAATAAAACAAATAAGGGTATTATATAATGACAAATGGGTCAATACAAGAACAGGCTAGTATAATCATTAACATATATGCACCCAAAACAGGAGCATCTAAATACATAAAGCAAATACTAATAGACATAAATATAGAAATTTACAACAATAGAATAATAGTAGTAGAATTTAACACTTCACTGATATCAATAGACAAAGAATCCAGACAGAAAATCAATAAGGCAACAGTGGTCTTACATGATACAATTGACTAGTTGGCCTTAATTGATATCAACAGGACATTATGTTAAAAACAGCAGGATACACATTTATTTCAAGTGCACATGGAATGGTCTGCAGGGTGGATCACATACTAGGCCACAAAAGAAGCATAAAAAGTTTAAGAAGATAGATATTATATAAATCATTTTTGAGCACAACTTTATAAAATTAGAATTCAACTACAGAAAGAACAGTGGAAAACATGTGGAAATTAAATAACATGCCAAGCCCAGGGCCAGGGGAGGCGGCCGGGAGGACCAACCCCATGTCCAAGGAGCAGTGGCTGCACGGGTGCAGGAGGGTCTAGAGGAGCTATCCCACGTTGAAAGTCAGGAAGAGTGGCGGTGAGGAGATACCCCCGTCCAAGGTAAGGAGCAATGGCTGCACTTTGCTGGAGCAGCCGTGAAGAGATACCCCACGCCCAAGGTAAAATAAACCCAAGTAAGACGGTAGGTGTTGCAAGAGGGCATCAGAGGGCTGACAAACTGAAACCATACTCAAAGAAAACTAGTCAGTCTAATCACACTATGACTACAGCCTTGTCTAACTCAATGAAACTAAGCTGTGCCCATGGGGCAACCCAAGATGGGCCGCTCATGGTGGAGAGATCTGACAGAAGGTGGTTCACTGGAGAAGGGAATGGAAAACCACTTCAGTGTTCTTGCCTTGAGAACCCCATGAACAGTATGAAAAGGCAAAATGAAAGGATAATGAAAGAGGAACTCCGCAGGTCCGTAGGTACACAATATGTTACTGGAGATCAGTGGAGAAATAACTCCAGAAAGAATGAAGGGATGGAGCCAAAACAAAAAGAATATCCAGCTCTGGAATTGACTGGTGATAGAAGCAAGGTCCGATGCTGTAAAGAGCAATATTGCATAGGAACCTGGAATGTCAGGTCCAGGAATCAAGGAAAATTGGAAGCACTCAAACAAGAGATGGCAAGAGTGAATGTCGACATTCTAGGTATCAGTGAACTGAAAAGGACGGGAATGGGTGAATTT
The DNA here is from genome assembly GCF_055505025.1 of Bos grunniens. Lineage (NCBI taxonomy): Eukaryota > Metazoa > Chordata > Mammalia > Artiodactyla > Bovidae > Bos > Bos grunniens. The sequence goes on along the minus strand of NC_141194.1, from coordinate 76,555,856 downwards.
AACTCAGATGACCATTATATCTACTACTGTGGGCAGGAATCCCTCAGAAGAAATGGAGTGGCCATCATGGTCAACAGAAGAATCCGAAATGCAGTACTTGGATGAAATCTCAAAAACGACAGAATGATCTCTGTTCATTTCCAAGGCAAAACATTCAATATCATAGTACTCCAAGTCTATGCCCCAACCAGTAATGCTGAAGAAGCTGAAGTTGAATGGTTCTATGAAGACCTACAAGATCTTTTAGAAATAACACCCAAAAAAGATGTCCTTTTCATTATAGGGGACTGGAATGCAAAATAGGAAGTCAAGAAACACCAGGAGAAATAGGCAAATTTGGCCTTGGAATACAGAATGAAGCAGGGCAAAGACTGATAGAGTTTTGCCAAGAAAATGCACTAGTCATAACAAGCACCCTGTTCCAACAACACAAGAGAAGACCCTACACATGGACATCACCAGATGGTCAACACTGAAATCAGATTGATTATATTCTTTGCAGCCAAAGATGGAGCAGCTCTATACAGTTAGCAAAAACAAGACGAGGAGCTGACTGTGGCTCAGACCATGAAATCCTTATTGCCAAATTCAGACTTAAATTGAAGAAAGTAGGGAAAACCACTAGACCATTCAGGTATGACCTAAATCAAATCCCTTATGATTATATAGTGGAAGTGAGAAATAGATTTAAGGGCCTAGATCTGATAGATAGAGTGCCTGATGAACTATGGAATGAGGTTTGTGACATTGTACAGGAGACAGGGAACAAGACCATCCACATGGAAAAGAAATCCAAAAAAGCAAAATGGCTGCCTGGGGAGGCCTTACAAATAGCTGTGAAAAGAAGAGAAGCGAAAAGCAAAGGAGAAAAGGAAAGATATAAGCATCTGAATGCAGAGTTACAAAGAATAGCAAGAAGAAATAAGAAAGCCTTCTTCAGTGATCAATGCAAAGAAATAGAGGAAAACAACAGAACGGGAAAGACTAGAGATCTCTTCAAGAAAATTAGAGATACCAAGGGAACATTTCATGCAAAGATGGGCTCAATAAAGGACAGGAATGTTATGGATCTAACAGAAGTAGAAGATATTAAGAAAAGATGGCAAGAATACACAGAAGAACTGTACAAAAGAGATCTTCATGACCCAGATAATCACGATGGTGTGATCACTGACCTAGAGCCAGTCATCCTGGAATGTGAAGTCAAGTGGGCCTTAGAAAGCATCACTACAAACAAAGCTAGTGGAGGTGATGGAATTCCAGTTGAGCTATTTCAAATCCTGAAAGATGATGCTGTGAAAGTGCTGCACTCAATATGCCAGCAAATTTGGAAAACTCAGCAGTGGCCACAGGATTGGAAAAGGTCAGTTTTCATTCCAATCCCAAAGAAAGGCAATGCCAAAGAATGCTCAGCCTACCACACAATTGCACTCATCTCACACACTATTAAAGTAATGCTCAAAATTCTCCAAGCCAGGCTTCAGCAATATGTGAACCGTGAACTTCCAGATGTTCAAGCTGGTTTTAGAAAAGGCAGAGGAACCAGAGACCAAATTGCCAACATCCACTGGATCATGGAAAAAGCAAGAGAGTTCCAGAAAAACTCCTATTTCTGCTTTAGTGACTATGCCAAAGCCTTTGACTGTGTGGATCATAATTAACTGTGGAAAAATCTGAAAGAGATGGGAATACCAGACCACCTAATCAGCCTCTTGAGAAATTTCTATGCAGGTTAGGAATCAACAGTTAAAACTAGACATGGAACAACAGACTGGTTCCAAATAGGAAAAGAAGTAAGTCAAGGCTGTATATTGTCACCCTGATTATTTAACTTATATGCAGAGTACCTCATGAGAAACGCTGGACAGGAAGAACAAGCTCGAATCAAGATTGCTGAGAGAAATATCAGTAACCTCAGATATGCAAATGACACCACCCTTATGGCAGAAAGTGAAGAGGAACTAAAAAACCTCTTGATGAAAGTGAAAGTGGAGAGTCAAATTGTTGGCTTAAATCTCAACATTCAGAAAATGAAGATCATGGCATCTGGTCACATCACTTCATGGGAAATAGATGGGGAAACAGTGGAAAGAGTGTCAGACTTTATTTTTCTGGGCTCCAAATTCCCTGCAGATGGTGACTGCAGCCATGAAATTAAAAGACGCTTACTCCTTGGAAGGAAAGTTATGACCAACCTAGATAGCATATTCAAAAGCAGAGACATTACTTTGCCAACAAAGGTCCATGGAGTCAAGGCTGTGGTTTTTCCTGTGGTCATGTATGGATGTGAGAGGTGGACTGTGAAGAAGGCTGAGCTCTGAAGAACTGGTGATTCTGAACTGTGGTGTTGGAGAAGACTCTTGAGAATCCCTTGGACTGCAAGGAGATCCAATCAATCCATTCTGAAGGAGATCAGACCTGGGATTTCTTTGGAAGGAATGATGCTAAAGCCAAAATTCCAGTACTTTGGCCACCTCATGCAAACAGTTGACTCACTGGAAAAGACTCTGATGCTGGGAGGGATTGAGGGCTGGAGGAGAAGGGGACGACAGAGGATGAGATGGCTGGATGACAATATTGACTCAATGGACGTGAGTTTGAGTGAACTCTGGTAGTTGGTGATGGACAGGGAGGCCTGGCATGCTGCGATTCAGGGGTTCACGAGTCAGAAATGACTGAGCGACTGAACTGAACTGATAAAGCCAATATAAATTAAATAGGCAGGCTAACAATACACAAACTTGACATACTCCTTTTCCTATTTGGAACCAGTCTGTTGTTCCATGTCCAGTTCTAACTATTGCTTCCTGACCTACATATAGGTTTCTCAAGAGGCAGGTCCTGTGGTCTGGTATTTCCATCTCTTTCAGAAATTTCCACAGTTTATTGGGATCCACACAGTCAAAGGCTTTGGCATAGTCAATAAAGCAGAAATAGATGTTTTTTCTGGAATTCTCTTGCTTTTTCCATGATCCAGCAGATGTTGGTAATTTGATCTCTGGTTTCTCTGCCTTTTCTAAAACCAGCTTGAACATCTGGAAGTTTGAGGTTCACATATTGCTGAAGTCTGGCTTGGAGAATTTTGAGCATTACTTTACTAGCGTGTGAGATGCGTGCAATTGTGCGGTAGTTTGAGCATTCTTTGCAGTTGCCTTTCTTTGGGATTGGAATGAAAACTGACCTTTTCCAATCCTGTGGCCACTGCTGAGTTTTCCAAATTTGCTGGCATATTGAGTGCAGCACTTTCACAGCATCATCTTTCAGGATTTGAAATAGCTCAACTGGAATTCCATCACTTCCACTAGCTTTGTTTGTAGTGATGCTTTCTAAGGCCCACTTGACGTCACATTCCAGGGTGTCTGACTTTAGGTGAGTGATCACACCATTGTGATTATCTGGGTCATGAAGATCTTTTTTGTACAGTTCTTCTGTGTATTCTTGCCATCTCTTCTTAAAATCTTCTGCTTCTGTTAGGTCCATAACATTCCGGTCCTTTATCAAGCCCATCTTTGCATGAAATTTTCCTTTGGTATCTCTAATTTTCTTGAAGAGATCTCTAGTCTTTCCCATTCTGTTGTTTTCCTCTATTTCTTTGCACTGATCACTGAGGGAAGCTTTCTTATCTCTCCTTGCTATTCTTTGAACTCTGCCTTCAGAGGCTTATATCTTTCCTTTTCTCCTTTGCTTTTCACTTCTGCCTTCAGAGGCTTATATTTTTCCTTTTCTCCTTTGCTTTTTGCTTCTCTTCTTTTCACAGCTATTTGTCAGGCCTCCTCAGACAGCCATTTTGCTTTTTTGCATTTCTTTTCCATGGGGTTGGTCTTGATCCCTGTCTCCTGGACAATATCTCAAACCTCCGTCCATAGTTCTTCAGGCACTCTGTCTATCAGATTTAGTCCCTTAAATCTATTTCTCACTTCCACTGTATAATCATAAGGGATTTGATTTAGGTCATACCTGAATGGTCTAGTGGTTTTCTCCACTTTCTTCAATTTAAGTATGAATTTGGCAATAAGGATTTCATGATCTGAGACACAGTCAGCTCCCAGTCTTGTTTTTGTTGACTGTATAGAGCTTCTCCATCTTTGGCTACAAAGAATATAATCAATCTGATTTCAGTGTCAACCATCTCATGATGTCCATGTGTAGAGTCTTCTCTTATGTTGTTGGAATAGGGTGTTTGCTATGACCAGTGCGTTCTCTTGGCAAAACTCTATTAGCCTTTGTCCTGCTTCATTCTGTACTCCAAGGCCAAATTTGCCTGTTACTCTGGGTGTTTCTTGACTTCCTACTTTTGCATTCCAGTCCCCTGTAATGAAACGGACATTTTTTTTGGGGGGGGGGGAGGGGGCGGTGTTAGTTGTAAAAGGTTTGTAGGTATTCATAGAACCGTTCAACTTCAGCTTCTTCAGCATTACTGGTTGGGGCATAGGCTTGGATAACCATGATATTGAATGATTTGCCTTGGAAACGAACAGAGATCATTCTGTCATTTTTGAGATTGCATCCAAGTACTGCGTTTCGGACTCTTTTGTTGACTATGGTGGCTACTCCATTTCTTCTAATGGATTCTTGCCCACAGTAGTAGATATAATGGTCATCTGAGTTAAATTCACCCATTCCAGTCCATTTTAGTTTGCTCATTCCTAGAATGTCAACGTTCTCTCTTGCAATCTCTTGTTTGACGACTTCCAATTTTCCTTGATTCATGGACCTAACATTCCTGGTTCCTATGCAATATTGCTCGTTACAGCATTGAACCTTTTTTCCGTCACCAGTCACATCCACAGCTGAGTGTTGTTTTTGCTTTGGCTCCATCTCTTCATTCTTTCTGGAGTTATTTCTCCACTGATCCCCAGTAGCATGTTGGGCATCTACCAACCTGGGGAGTTCATCTTTCAGTGTCCTATCTTTTTCCCTTTTCATGCTGTTCATGAGTTTCTCAAGTCAGGAATACTGAAGTGGTTTGCCATTTGCTTCTCCAGTGGACCAGATTTTGTCAGAACTCTCCACCATGGCCTGTCAATCTTGGGTGGCACTACATGGCATCGCTCATAGTTTCATTGAGATAAACAAGGCTGTGGTCCATGTGATTAGATTGGTTAGTTTCCTGTGATGGTGTTTTTCAGTCTGTCCCCCCTCTGATGAAGAAGGATAAGAGGTTTATGAAATCTTCCTTATGGAATAGACTGACTTAGGGGGATACTAGGTCTTGTTCTGATGGGCAGAGCCATGCTCTGTAAATCTTTAATCCAATTTTCTGTTGATGTGTGGGGCCCTATTCCCTCCCTGCTATTTACCTTGGGGCAAACTGTGGTGGAGGTAATGAAGATACTGGTAACCTCCCTCAAAAGATCCCAGGCATATACTGCCATCAGTCCATGCCCCCAACCCTGCAGCAGGCCACGACTGACCCATGCCTTCACCTGAGACTCCCAGACACCTAGAAGCAAGTCTCCTGTGTGGTCACTGTTCTTTTCTCCTGGGTCCTGGTGAACGAAGTTCTGTTGTGCCCTCCAGGAGGCTATGGATTGTAGCCTACCAGCCTCCTCAGTCCATGGAATTTTCCAGGCAAGAGTACTGGAGTGGGTTGCCATTTCCTTCTCCAAGGGATCTTCCCAACCCAGGGATCGAACCTGGGTGTCCCGCACTGCAGGCAGATGCTTTACCATCTGAGCCACCAGGGAAGCCCCATAGTGGGGTTAATGGTGACCTCCTTCAAGAGGACTTATGCCATACCCACACCCAGAGCCCCTGTCCCTGTGGTAGACGACTGCTGACCTGTACCTCCACAGGAGATGCTCAAACACATTTCTGTCTCAGTCTCTGTGGGGTCCCTGAGTCTTGGTGTGCATAAGGTTTGTTTAAGCCCTCTGAGCATCTCTGGCAGGAACAGGGTTTGATTTTAAAAGTGAATTTGCCCCTCCTACCGTTTTGCTGGGGCTTTTCCTTTGCCTTCAGATATAGGGTATCTCCTCACAGCTGCTCCAGTGCCTACTGTCTTACTGGGATTTTTCTGACCTTGAAGGTAGGGTATCTCTTCACAGCTGCTCCAGCGAAGTGCAGGTGCCACTCCTGACGTTGAACATGGGGTATCTCCTCAGGGCCGCTGCTCCTGCCTTTGGACGTGGGGTATCTCCTTTTAGGTGTTCGCCACTCCAGGGCCATGCAGACGTGGCTCACCACTCCAAATAAACATATCTTGACTTAAAAACTGCCACTTATGACAAATCCACAACCAATATTATACCCAATGGTGAAAACCTGGTTGCCTTTCTGCTAAATTCAGGACCAAGAAAAGGATGCCCACTCTTTCAACTTCTATTTAATATAGTGCTGGAAGTCTTAGCCATAGCAATCAGACAAGAGAAGGAAATAATTAGAAGGGAAAAGGTTAAAATGTCAGTATTCACAGATGATATGATACTTTTATATAGGAAATCCTGAAGTCTCTATCCAAAAATCACTAGAACTAATAAATGAATTCAGCAAGGTGACAGGATATAAGATTAATATAGAGAAATATATTGCATTTCTATATACCTATAATGAAATATAATAAAGATAAAGTAAAAAGAAAATTCAAAATTTAAAATTGCATCAAAAAATACCTTGGAATAAACTTAACCAAGGAGATGAAAGATCTATACTGCAAAAACTGTAAAACATTGATGAAAGAAATTGAAGGTGATACAAAAATGAAAAGATATCCCATACTCTTTTATTGGAAGAATTAATATTGTTAAAATGGCCATGCTTGTCAAAACAATTGACAGATTTGATGTAACCCTTATCAAAACTCCCATGACAATTTTCACAGAACTAGAACAAATAATCCTAAAATTCATATGGAGCAACAAAAGATCCTGAATTGTCAAAACGATCTTGAGGAGAAAGAACAAAGCTGAAGGTATAACCTGTCCAGACTTCAGACTATGCTACAAAGCTACAATGATCAAAACAGTGTGGTATTGGGACCAAACCAGACACACAGATCAGTGTGACAGAATAGAGAGCCCAGAAATAAACCCATACATCTATAGTCAATTAATCTTCAACAAAGGAGGCAAGAATATGCAATGGTAAAAGACAGTCTCTTCTAAAAGTTGTGCTGGAAAAACTGGACAGCTATACAAACAGTGAGATCTATTTCACATATTTCACACATGTTTCAATGCTATTCTCTCAAATCATCGTACCCTCACCTTCCCTCCCCCACAGAGTCTAAAAGTCTTTTCTGTATATCTGTGTCTCTTTTGCTGTCTCAAGTATAGGGTCATCATTACCATCTTTCTAAATTCCATACACACACACACACACACACACATTAATATACTGTATTGGTGTTTTTCTTTCTGACTTACTTCACTCTGTATAATAGGCTCCAGTTTCATCCACCCCTTTAGAACTGATTTAAATGTGTTCTTTTTAATAGCTGAGTAATATTCCATTGTGCATATGTACCACAATTTCTTATCCATTCATCTGCTGATGGACATCTAGGTTGCTTCCATGTCCTAGCTATTGTAAACAGTGCTGTGATGAACATTGGGGTACATGTGTCTCTTTCAATTCTGGTTTCCTTGGTGTATATTCCAAGCAGTGGGATTGCTGGGTAGTATGGCAGTTCTATTTCCAGTTTTTTAAGGAATCTCCACACTATTATCCACAGTGGCTGTACTAGTTTGCATTGCCATGAACAGTGTAAGAGAGTTCCCTTTTCTTCACAACCTCTCCAACAATTATTCTTTGTAGACTTTTTGATAGCCATTCTAACTGGCATGAGATGGTACCTCATTGTGGTTTCGATTTGCATTTCTCTGATAATGAGTGATGTTGAGCATCTTTTCATATGTTTGTTAGCCATCTGTCTTCTTTGGAGAACTGTCTGTTTAGTTCTTTGGCCCATTTTTTATTGGGTCGTTTATTTTTCTGGTATTGAGCTGCATGAGCTGCTTATATATTTTGGAGATTAATTCTTTGTCAGTTGCTTTGTTTGCTATTATTTTCTCCCATTCTGAAGACTGTCTTTTCACCTTGCTTATAGTTTCTTTCATTGTGCAAAAGCTTTTAAGTTTAATTAGGTCCCATTTGTTTATTTTTGCTTTTATTTCCATTACTCTGGGGGGTGGGTCATAGAGGATCTTGCCGTGATTTATGTCAGAGTTGCAGAACCCTCTTTGACATAAACAGTAGAAATATTTTTTGAAGAGGTCTCCTAAGGCAAAAAAAAGTAAAAGCAATTTAGAAAAATGGGACCTGATTAAACTTGATAGCATTTGTACAGCAGTGGAAACCATCAACAAAATTAAAAGACAACTTACTGAATGGGAGAAAATATTTTCAAATGAGGTGACCAATAAGGGGTTAATATCCAAAATATACAAAGACTTCATACAACTCAATATCGTAAAAACCAACAACCTAATCAATCAAAAAATTGGCAGAAGACTCGAATAGACTTTTTTCCTAAGAAGACATACACATGGCTAACAGGTACAGAAAAAGGCAGAAAGTGAAGAGGAACTAAAAAGCCTCTTCATGAAACTGAAAGAGGAGAGTAAAAAAGTTGGCTTAAAGCTCAACATTCAGAAAATGAAGATCATGGCATCTGGTCCCATCACTTCATGGGAAATAGATGGGGAAACAGTGGAAACAGTGTCAAACTTTATTTTGGGGGGCTCCAAAATCACTGCAGATGGTGACTGCAGCCATGAAATTAAAAGATGCTTACTCCTTGGAAGGAAAGTTCTGACAGACCTAGATAGCATATTCAAAAGCAGAGGCATTGCTTTGCCAATAAAGGTCCGTCTAGTCAAGGCTATGGTTTTTCCTGTGGTCATGTATGGATGTGAGAGTTGGACTGTGAAGAAATCTGAGTGCCAAAGAATTGATGCTTTTGAACTGTGGTGTTGGAGAAGACTCTTGAGAGTCCTTTGGCCTGCAAGGAGATCCAACCAGTCCATTCTGAAGGAGGTCAGCCCTGGGATTTCTTTGGAAGGAATGATGCTAAAGCTGAAACTCCAGTACTTTGGCCACCTCATGCGAAGAGTTGACTCATTGGAAAAGACTCTGATGTTGTCAGGGATTGGCGGCAGGAGGAGAAGGGGACGACAGAGGATGAGATAGCTGGATGGCATCACCGAATCGATGGACGTGAGTTTAAGTGAACTCCAGGAGATGATGATGGACAGGTAGGTCTGGCGTGCTGCAATTCATGGGGTCACGGAGAGTCAAACACGACTGAGTGGCTGAACTGAACTGAACTGAACACAAAAAGGCACTCAACATCACTAATTATTAGAGAAATGCAAATCAAAATCACAATGATATATTACCTCACACATCTCAGAGTGGCTATCATCAAAAGTCTATACATAACAAATGTAGAGAGGACGTGGAGAAAATAGAGCCCTTGTACATTGCTGGTGGAAATGTAAATCATTTCAGTCATTGTGTAAAACAGAATGGAATTCCTCAAAAAAGCCTAAAAAATTGGACTAGCAATTCCACTTTGGGGTATATATCTGGGAAAATTAAAATACTAATTTGAAAACATACATGCACCTCAATGTTCATAGCAGTATTGTATATAACAGCCAAAACATGGAAGCAACCCAAGTGCTCATCAAAGGATAATTAGACTAAGAATATGTACATAAATCATGGAGTATTACTCAGCCATAAATAAGAATGACATTGCCATTTGCACAATGTGGATGGACTTTTTCCAGACAAAAGAAGAAAAATACTGTTATTGTGTCACTTATAACTGTAACCTAAAAAATAAAACCAATGAATGTATTTTTAAAGCAGCAGACTCACAAACCTGTTACCAAAGGGGAGAGGGAAGAGAGGAGGAACAAATTAGCAGTATGGGATTAAGAGATGCAAACTTCCATTTATAAAATAGATAAGTAATAAGGTTATATTATACAAAAGAAGGAATTATAACCATTATCTCCTATAACTTATAATGGAGTATAGTCTGCAAAAGTACTGAATCACTGTGCTGTATACCTTAAATGAATATAATATTGCAAATCACCTATACATCAGTTAAAACTGAAAAATAAGTTATAATAAAGTGACCTTTGACTTTCTTCCAAAAGGGGCCCCTGTGTCATGATATGTTACTGCTTAGCTGTACAAATGTTAAAAGTGGCAGAGAAACCTTGCTTACAGATTCAGATACATAACAATTGATGCTAAAATCTGAGCTGCACACAACATGGTAGTTTGGAGAGGTTAATCCAGACCTCTCTCAATGTCTAAACATACCCTGGGGTGAGCAAAATGGTCAGTACTTACAGACAAGTAAATATAGACTTATAATTTATATAGATCCATGCAATTGACTATATAAGTGATTGTGCCAAGCACATGAAAGTCTTTAAAGGTTAAAAAAGCTTTTATTTATTTATTTTTTGTTAGAGGATAATTACTTTACAATATTGTGATGATTCCTGCCATACATCAACAGGAATTGGCAATAGGCAAACATATGCCCCTCCATCTTGAACCCTTCCATCTCCCTCCCCATCCCACTCCTCTAGGTTGTTACAGAGCACTGGCTTTGGGTTCCCTGCATCATACATCAAACTCCCACTGGCTATCTATTTTACATATGGTAATGTATATATTTCAGTGCTATTCTCTCAAATCATCCCATCCTCTCCTTCTCCCAGTGTATCCTTGAGAGGACAGCTAGTTCACCTTTATATTTCTAACAAAGATTATAGCAGAATTATCCCACAAAGCTAAAGCAATTATTTATTCTCTCTTTAAAAAAGTCTCCAGGCAAAGAGATGCCACAAACACTTCATGATATTTTCCAGTCTCATATTTCTCATGAAAATAATTTAACTTTAATAAAATCAGGGTTACCATAGTAAATTATTTACATTTTCATCACTTTGTGCAGTGAGTGGGATAAACACCACCAACAACCAACAAGAGGCCTTGCACATAAATGATATGCACAGCTGCTAACCAGAGAACAAATTGTATGCATATTTAGCACTGAAAAGTTTCTAAAACATGGAACAATCTTTATATACTGGAGTAGTAATATAGAAGCTAATCATGAGGATGTATGTGGGAGTTGTTCCCACTCATAATGTTTAATATTATAGCCTTTGTCTCAGGAAATATTACCTGCTTTTAAAATGTGGTACAATTCCTACTTTTGCTTGTAAAAAAATTCAGGCCTCCCTGGAAGGACACAATGCTTATCAGCCTTGTCCTGCATAAAGGGAGTTTCATCCCAATACTCATTGATTCACATATGCCACTCCCCCTAATGCAACTGCAAAGATTAAGATATATTTTAGCACATTTGAAGAAAAGGGCTGGCTTAGCTAAGGCCACTGCTTCTACTTGACTTATGACCCACCATTGTTGGTCTACTGTATGCTATTGGGACTACCATACTCTTATTGTCCAGGGTTCTGGGGCAGCTGCCTCCTTCTCTACCAATTGTGTTTTTCCTGACCAATGTATTTAAAGAGGCTTAATATCACCACAACTGCTCTTTTTGTATTATTATACTAAGTACTGTTGATTCAGAGCTCCACCATCTAGAACTTTCCTCTTTACTAGGGTGTTTTCATTTGGCTTTAAATTGCCAGATGGAAGATTTTCCTCTCAGAACTGCTTTTCAACACATCAGTATGAGACAGAGCAGCAACTCAGTTGACACACAGTCTTCACAAAAAGAGCCCTATGAATCATGCACAGATTCAGTTTCTTCTATTGAGGATATAGACCCAAGAGACTCACAATTTGTGGGAGAAAATGGTGTCTTGTGTCAATTCCAATCTCCCAATTCATCCCATCTCACTTTCCCCCCTTGGTTGGTAACCATAAATATGCTTTTTACATCTGCAATATATAAAATAGATAACTAATGAGAACTTAATGTATAGCACAGGAAGATCTACTCATTGCTCTATGGTACACTAAATGGGAAGGGAATTAAAAAACCAGGAAATAGATATATATGTATAGCTGATTCTCTTTGCTGTACAGTAGAAACTAACACAACATTTTAAAGCAACTATATGCCAATAAAAATTAATTTTAAGAAAATTATATACTGTGCATACTTGCTTAAATGTTCTCCTCTTCTTAATGTCCCTAAATTGGGACCCATGGCCACTAATCTTAGTTAGACCTAGGGCTGCCATTTGACCTTATACTGACTCTACTGTTCTAGTGAATGTCTGTTCTCCAAGACAGAGGAGTCCTAATCTGGAGCCCTTTCTATATCAGAAACTCCTAGGAAATTGTAAAAATGTGTATTTCCAAGTCCTTACTTAGTCCTTCTTAATCAGAATATTCATTAAAAAAAAACTACCTGTGTTATACTTTAAAGTGACATAAGCAAGATATAAGACGAGGAAGTTCTATGCTCTCTATGGAAATATTTTTTAATATAAATTTATTTATTTTAATTGGAGGCTAATTACTTTACAATATTGTAGTGGTTTTTATATAAATTGACATGAATCCGTCATGGGTGTACTTGCGTTCCCCATTCTGAACGCCCCTCCCCCCCACTTCCATCACCTTCCCATCCCTCTGGGTCATCCCAGTGCATCAGCCCCACCACCCTGTCTCATGCATCGAACCTGGACTGGTGATCTGTTTCACATATGACAATATACATGTTTCAATGCCATTCTCCCAAATCATCCCACCCTCGCCCTCTCCCACAGAGTCCAAAAGACTGTTCTATACATCTGTGACTCTTTTGCTGTCTCATATATAAAGTTATCATTGACAATTTTTTCTGAATTCCATATACATGAATTAGTATTCTGTATTGATATTTTTCTTTCTGGCTTACTTCACTCTGTGTAATAAATAGGCTCCAGTTTCATCCACCTCATTAGAACTGATTCAAATGTATTCTTTTTAATGGCTGAGTAATACTCCATTGTGTATATGTACCACAGCTTTCTTATCCATTCATCTGCTGATGGACATTTAGGTTGCTTCCATGTCCTGGCTACTATAAACAGTGCTGAGATGAACATTGGTGTACACATGTCTCCTTCAATTCTGGTTTCCTCGGTGTCTATGCCCAGCAGTGGGATTGCTGGGTGATATGGCAGTACTATTTCCAGTTATTTAAGGAATCTCCACACTGTTCTCCAGAGTGGCTGTACTAGTTTGCATTCCCACCAACAGTGTAAGTGGGTTCCCTTTTCTTCACACCCTCTCCAGCATTTATTCTTTGTAGACTTTTTTTTTTTAAATTTTATTTTATTTTTAAACTTTACAATATTGTATTAGTTTTGCCAAACATCGAAATGAATCCACCACAGGTATACCTGTGTTCCCCATCCTGAACCCTCCTCCCTCCTCCCCCCCACATACCCTCCCTCTGGGTCGTCCCAGTGCACCAGCCCCAAGCATCCAGTATTGTGCATCGAACCTGGACTGGCGACTCATTTCATACATTATATTATACATGTTTCAATGCCATTCTCCCAAATCTCCCCACCCTCTCCCTCTCCCACAGAGTCCATAAGACTGATCTATATATCAGTGTCTCTTTTGCTGTCTCGTACACAGGGTTATTGTTACCATCTTTCTAAATTCCATATATATGTGTTAGTATACTGTATTGGTGTTTTTCTTTCTGGCTTACTTCACTCTGTATAATAGGTTCCAGTTTCATCCATCTCATTAGAACTGATTCAAATGTATTCTTTTTAATGGCTGAGTAATACTGCATTGTGTATATGTACCACAGCTTTCTTATCCATTCATCTGCTGATGGGCATCTAGGTTGCTTCCATGTCCTGGCTATTATAAACAGTGCTGCGATGAACATTGGGGTACACGTGTCTCTTTCCCTTCTGGTTTCCTCAGTGTGTATGCCCAGCACCTTGAGGAGTGTGCATGCCAGGCTCCTCTGTCCTTGGAATTTTCCCAGGCAAGAATACTGGATTGGATTGCCATTTCCTCCTCCAGAGGACCTTCCCAACACATGGATTGAAACCATGTCTCCTGTGTCTCCTGCGCTGCAGGCAGATTCTTAACCTGCTGAGCCATTAGGGAAGCCGGCATTTGAAGTTTTTGAAATGCTGGATGCTGCTGGGATTCTGTGGTTATGTGATGATCTGGCGCCACCCAGCAGACCAATTGAACATTGATTCAGTGGACACTTAGGACAGAGTGGAGTGAGCAGGCAGAAGGCACTGCTAGTGGTGGACTGGGTGGTAGAGCTTCAAGCTTTGAAAGCAACAGCCTGTCGGTCCTTCCTGTTCTCGTTCCTGTCAGTGGGCAGAGAGGCCATTCAGGAATTACTTCTTTGCAGAAATAATGTTAGTGTTTAGGTCTTGGTTGCCACTCCTCAAAGTCCTTTCTTCTCTCTTCTTCCTTCTTGGAGATCAAAGTAGAAAAACTGAGAGAGCTCCTTGATTTGCAGTGAAATCTGAAGTGTAAGATCTTTCCTAGATATATCCCTGGTGCTCACATCGAGGGTTATTTTAAGGAGAAACATCATATGAAGGGGTTTATTATTTAGATTTCTCCTAATGTTTACATCTTTTCTACATACCCTTTCAATCTCATGAGCTCCCTGGAAAGTGTTTCCATTGTATGAAGATGTGTTAAACTTGTTCACTGTTGGAAAGAATGTAAGTTGACTTTTGCCCAAATTGCCTTTGAATGTTTATTGATATTCTTCCTATAAATGTACGCTTTTCCTCAATGCTTCACACAGAAGAGCTGCTTATTAAAGCCTATTATCAAGGGCTAATTATATCTGAAGATGTCACTTAGGTTGAAAATCAACATAACATAAAGGGAAATATGATAATCTCTTTTCCAGTTGGGAAGACTATTGGTTGCTTAAGTGGGAGAAAGTGACTACTACATCTTTCTCATTATACACTTTTTTTTTCTTTTCTTTTTTTTAAATTTTATCTTATTTTTAAACTTTACAATATTGTATTAGTTTTGCCAAACATCGAAATGAATCCACCACAGGTATACCTGTGTTCCCCATCCTGAACCCTCCTCCCTCCTCCCCCCCACATACCCTCCCTCTGGGTCGTCCCACTGCACCAGCCCCAAGCATCCAGTATCGTGAATCGAACCTGGACTGGCATCTCGTTTCATACATGATATTATACATGTTTCAATGCTATTCTCCCAAATCGCCCCACCCTCTCCCTCTCCCACAGAGCCCATAAGACTGATCTATACATCAGTGTCTCTTTTGCTGTCTCGAACACAGGGTTATCGTTACTATCTTTCTAAATTCCATATATATGCGTTAGTATACTGTATTGGTGTTTTTCCTTCTGCCTTACTTCACTCTGTATAATAGGTTCCAGTTTCATCCATCTCATTAGAACTGATTCAAATGTATTCTTTTCAATGGCTGAGTAATACTGCATTGTGTATATGTACCACAGCTTTCTTATCCATTCATCTGCTGATGGGCATCTAGGTTGCTTCCATGTCCTGGCTATTATAAACAGTGCTGCGATGAACATTGGGGTACACGTGTCTCTTTCCCTTCTGGTTTCCTCAGTGTGTATGCCCAGCAGTGGGATTGCTGGATCATAAGGCAGTTCTATTTCCAGTTTTTTAAGGAATCTCCACACTGTTCTCCATAGTGGCTGTACTAGTTTGCATTCCCACCAACAGTGTAAGACAGTTCCCTTTTCTCCACACCCTCTCCAGCATTTATTGCTTGTAGACTTATGGATCGCAGCCATTCTGACTGGTGTGAAATGGTACCTCATAGTGGTTTTGATTTGCATTTCTCTGATAATGAGTGATGTTGAGCATCTTTTCATGTGTTTGTTAGCCATCTGTATGTCTTCTTTGGAGAAATGTCTATTTAGTTCTTTGGCCCATTTTTTGATTGGGTCATTTATTTTTCTGGAGTTGAGCTGTAGGAGTTGCTTGTATATTTTTGAGATTAGTTGTTTGTTGGTTGCTTCATTTGCTATTACTTTCTCCCATTCTGAAGGCTGCCTTTTCACCTTGCTAATAGTTTCCTTTGTTGTGCAGAAGCTTTTAATTTTAATTAAGTCCC
This sequence comes from Bos grunniens, assembly GCF_055505025.1. NCBI lineage: Eukaryota > Metazoa > Chordata > Mammalia > Artiodactyla > Bovidae > Bos > Bos grunniens. Next base: position 76,539,793 of record NC_141194.1, on the reverse strand, counting down.
ATTTGTTTATTTTTGCTTTTATTTCCAATATTCTGGGAGGTGGGTCATAGAGGATCCTGCTGTGATGTATGTCAGAGAGTGTTTTGCCTATGTTCTCCTCTAGGAGTTTTATAGTTTCTGGTCTTATGTTTAGATCTTTAATCCATTTTGAGTTTATTTTTGTGTATGGTGTTAGAAAGTGCTCTAGTTTCATTCTTTTACAAGTGGTTGACCAGTTTTCCCAGCACCACTTGTTAAAGAGATTGTCTTTAATCCATTGTATATTCTTGCCTCCTTTGTCAAAGATAAGGTGTCCATATGTGCGTGGATTTGTCTCTGGGCTTTCTATTTTGTTCCATTGATCAATATTTCTGTCTTTGTGCCAGTACCATACTGTCTTGATAACTGTGGCTTTGTAATAGAGCCTGAAATCAGGTAGGTTGATTCCTCCAGTTCCATTCTTCTTTCTCAAGATAGCTTTGGCTATTCTAGGTTTTTTGTATTTCCATACAAATTGTGAAATTATTTGTTCTAGCTCTGTGGAGAATACCGTTGGTAGCTTGATATGGATTGCATTAAATCTATAAATTGCTTTGAGTAGTATACTCATTTTCACTATATTGATTCTTCCAATCCATGAACATGGTATATTTTTCCATCTATTAGTGTCCTCTTTGATTTCTTTCACCAGTGTTTTATAGTTTTCTATATATAGGTCTTTAGTTTCTTTAGGTAGATATATTCCTAAGTATTTTATTCTTTCCGTTGCAATGGTGAATGGAACTGTTTCCTTAATTTCTCTTTCAGTTTTCTCATTATTAGTGTATAGGAATGCAAGGGATTTCTGTGTGTTGATTTTATATCCTGCAACTTTACTATAATCATTGATTAGTTCTAGTAATTTTCTGGTGGAGTCTTCAGGGTTTTCTGTGTAGAGGATCATGTCATCTGCAAACAGTGAGAGTTTTACTTCTTCTTTTCCAATTTGGATTCCTTTTATTTCTTTTCCTGTTCTGATTGCTGTGGCCAAAACTTCCAAAACTATGTTGAATAGTAATGGTGAAAGTGGACACCCTTGTCTTGTTCCTGACTTTAGAGGAAATGCTTTCATTTTTTCACCATTGAGGATAATGTTTGCTGTGGGTTTGTCATATATAGCTTTTATTATGTTGAGGTATGTTCCTTCTATTCCTGCTTTCTAGAGAGTTTTTATCATAAATGGATGTTGAATTTTGTCAAAGACTTTCTTGGCATCTATTGAGATAATCATATGGTTTTTATTTTTCAATTTGTTAATGTGGTGTATAACATTGATTGATTTGCGGATATTGAAGAATCCTTGCATCCCTGGGATAAAGCCCACTTGGTCATGGTGTATGATCTTTTTAATGTGTTGTTGGATTCTGATTGCTAGAATTTTGTTAAGGAGTTTTGCATCTGTGTTCATCAGTGATATTGGCCTGTAGTTTTCTTTTTTTGTGGGATCTTTGTCAGGTTTTGGTATTAGGGTGATGGTGGCCTCATAGAATGAGTTTGGAAGTTTACCTTCCTCTGCAATTTTCTGGAAGAGTTTGAGTAGGATAGATGTTAGCTCTTCTCTACATTTTTGGTAGAATTCAGCTGTGAAGCTGTCTGGACCTGGGCTTTTGTTTGCTGGAAGATTTTTGATTACAGTTTCAATTTCCATGCTTGTGATGGGTCTGTTAAGATTTTCTATTTCTTCCTGGCCCAGTTTTGGAAAGTTGTACTTTTCTAAGCATTTGTCCATTTCTTCCACGTTGTCCATTTTATTGGCATATAATTGTTGATAGTAGTCTCTTATGATCCTTTGTATTTCTGTGTTGTCGTGATTTCTCCATTTTCATTTCTTATTTTGTTGATTTGATTCTTCTCCCTTTGTTTCTTGATGAGTCTGGCTAATGGTTTGTCTATTTTATTTATCTTCTCAAAGAACCAGCTTTTGGCTTTGTTGACTTTTGCTATGGTCTCTTTTGTTTCTTTTGCATTTATTTCTGCTCTAATTTTTAAGATTTCTTTCCTTCTACTAACCCTGGGGTTCTTCATTTCTTCCTTTTCTAGTTGCTTTAGGTGTAGAGTTAGGTTATTTATTTGACTTTTTTCTTGTTTCTTGAAGTAAGCCTGTATTGCTATGAACCTTCGCCTTAACACTGCTTTTACATTGTCCCATAAGTTTTGGGCTTGTTGTGTTTACATTTTCCTTCGTTTCTATGCATATTTTGATTTCTTTTTTTTTATTTCCCCTGTGGTTTGTTGGTTATTCAGCAGCACATTGTTCAGCCTCCATATGTTGAAATTTTTAATAGTTTTTCTCCTGTAATTGACATCTAATCTTACTGCATGTGGTCAGAAAATATGCTTGGAATGATTTCATTTTTTTTAAATTTACCAAGGCTATATTTATGGCCCAGGATGTGCTCTATCCTGAAGAAGGCTCTGTGTGCACTTGAGAAAAAGGTGAAATTTATTGTTTTGTGGTGAAATGTCCTATAGCTATCAATTAGGTCTAACTGGTCTATTGTATCATTTAAAGTTTGTGTTTCCTTGTTAATTTTCTGTTTAGTTGATCTATCCATAGGTGTGAGTGGGGTATTAATGTCCCCCACTATTATTGTGTTACTGTTAATTTCCTCTTTCATACTTGTTAGCATTTGCCTTACATATTGCAGTGCTCTTATGTTGGGTGCATATATATTTATAATTGTTGTATCTTTTTTTTTTTTTAATTAATCCTTTGATCATTATGTAGTGTCCTTCTTTTTTTTTATAGCCTTTATTTTAAAGTCTATTTTATCTGATATGAGCATTGCTACTCTTGCTTTCTTTTGGCCTCTATTTGCTTGGAATATCTTTTTCCAGCCCTTCATTTTCAGTCTGTATGTGTCCCTTGTTTCGAGGTGGGTCTCTTGTAGACAACATATATAGAGGTTTTGTTTTTGTATCCATTCAGCCAATCTTTATCTTTTGGTTGGGGCATTCAACCCATTTACATTTAAGGAGATTATTCATAAGTATGATTCCGTTGCCATTTACCTTGTTGGCTTGTGTTCAAGTTTATACACACTTTCTGTGTTTCCTGTCTAGAAAAGATCCTTTAGCACTTGTTGGAGAGCTAGTTTAGTGGTGCTGAATTCTCTCAGCTTTTGCTTGTCTGTAAAGCTTTTGATTTCTCCTTCATATTTGAATGAGATCCTTGCTGGGTACAGTAATCTGGGTTGTATGTTTTTCTCTTTCATCCCTTTAAGTATGTCCTGCCATTACCTTCTGGCCTGAACGATTTCCATTGAAAGATCAGCTGTTATCCTTATGGGAATCCCCTTGTGTGTTATTTGTTGTTTTTCCCTTGTTGCTTTTAATATTTGTTCTTTGTGTTTGATCTTTGTTCATTTTATTAATATGTGTCTTGACACCACCCTTATGGCAGGAAGTGAAAAGAAACTAAAAATCCTCTTGATGAAAGTGAAAGTGGAGAGTGAAAAAGTTGGCTTAATGCTCAACATTCAAAAAACGAAGATCATGGCATCTGGTACCATCACTTCATGGCAAATAGATGGAGAAACAGTGGAAACAGTGTCAGACTTTATTTTGGGGGGCTTACAAATCACTGCAGATGGTGACTGCAGCCATGAAATTAAAAGACACTTACTCCTTGGAAGGAAAGTTATGACCAACCTAGATAGCATATTCAAAAGCAGAGACATTACTTTGTCAACAAAGGTCCATCTAGTCAAGGCTATGGTTTTTCCTGTGGGCATGTATGGGTGTGAGAGTTGGACTGTGAAGAAGGCTGGGCACTGAAGAATTGATGCTTTTGAACTGTGGTATTGGAGAAGACTCTTGAGAATCCCTTGGACTGCAAGGAGATCCAATCAGTCCATTCTGAAGGAGATCAGCCCTGGGATTTCTTTGAAAGGAATGATGCTAAAGCTGAAACTCCAGTACTTTGGCCACCACATGCGAAGAGTTGACTCACTGGAAAAGACTCTGATTCTGGGAGCAATTGGAGGCAGGAGGAGAAAGGGACGACAGAGGATGAGACGGCTGGATGGCATCACTGACTCGATGGATGTGAGTTTGAGTGAACTCCGGGATTTGGTGATGGACAGGGAGGCCTGGAGTGCTGTGATTCATGGGGTCGCAAAGAGTTGGACACAACTGAGCAACTGAACTGAACTGGGATGTTTTGCCTTGGGTTTATCCCGTTTGAGATTCTCTGGGTTTCTTGGACTTGGTTGACTCTTTCCTTCCCCATTTTAGGGAAGTTTTCAACTATTATCTCCTCAAGTATTTCCTCATGGTCTTTTTTTTCTGTCTTTTTCTTCTGGGACTCCTATGATTTGAATGTTAGGACATTTAACATTGTCCTAGAGGTCTCTGAGGTTGTCCTCATTTCTTTTAATTTTTTTTTTCCTCTCTGCTTCATTTATTTCTACCATTCTATCTTCTACCTCACTTATCCTATTTTCTTCCTCCGTTATTCTACTGCTGATTCCCTCCAGAGTGTTTTTTATCTCATTTATTGCATTATTCATTACTGATTGACACTTTTTTATTTCTTCTAGGTCCTTGTAAAACATTTCTTGCATCTTCTCAATCCTGTCTCTAGGCTATTTATCTGTAACTCTATTTTGTTTTCAAGATTTTGTATCATTTTCACTATTATTATTTGGAATTCTTTATTAGGCAGATTCCCTATCTCTTCCTCTTTTATTTGATTTGGTGGGCATTTGTCCTGTTCCTTTCAGTTCAGTTCAGTCTCTCAGTCATGTCCGACTCTTTGCGAGCCCATGAATCGAAGCACGCCAGGCCTCCCTGTCCATCGCCAACTCCTGGAGTTCACTCAGACCACATCCATCGAGTCAGTGATGCCATCCAGCCATCTCATCCTCTGTTGTCCCCTTCTCCTCCTGCCCCCAATCCCTCCCAGCATCAGAGTCTTTTCCAATGAGTCAGCTCTTCGCATGAAGTGGCTGAAGTACTGGAATTTCAGCTTTAGCATCATTCCTTTCAAAGAAATCCCAGGTCTGATCTTCAGAATGGACTGGTTGGATCTCCTTGCAGTCCAAGGGACTCTCAAGAGTGTTCTCCAACACCACAGTTCAAAAGCATCAATTCTTCAGTGCTCAGCCTTCTTCACAGTCCAACTCTCACATCCATACCTGATCACAGGAAAAAACATAGCCTTGACTAGACGGACCTTTGTTGGCAAAGTAATGTCTCTGCTTTTGAATATGCTATCTAGGTTGGACATAACTTTCCTTCCAAGCCTGCTGAGTATTTCTCTGCTTTTTCATCTTTTTTATATTGCTGTGTTTGGGGTGGTCTTTCCGTATTCTGGCAGTTTGTGGTTCCTCTTTATTGTGGAGTTTCCTTCCTGTGGGTGGATTTGAATGGGTGGCTTGTCAAGGTTTCCTGGTTAGGGAAGCTTGTGTCATTCTTTTGGGTGGAGCTGGATTTCTTCTCTCTGGATTGCAATGAAGTGTCCAGTAGTGAGTTATGAGGTGTCAGTGGGTTTGGTGTGACTTTGGGCAGCCTGTATGTTGAAGCTCAGTACTATGTTCCTGTGTTGCTGGAGTATTTGCATGGTATGTCTTGCTCTGGAGCTTTTTGGCTCTTGGATGGTGCTTGGTTTCAGTGTAGGTATGGAGGCATTTGATGAGCTCTTATGGATTAATGTTCCCTGGAGTCAGGAGTTGTCTTGTGTTCTCAAGGTTTTGACTTAAGCCTCCTGCCTCTGGTTTTCAGTCTTATTCTTACAGTAGCCTCAAGACTTCTCCATCCCTTTATGGGAAGGGGTGCCTGCTGGGCTTGAATTCAGGAGGAAATACAATAACTTCCTCTTTTGCCTGGTAGGCAATTTCTCGTTCCACAGAAGTATTGTCAAACCAAGTTATTATTATCATTCTTTGTGCCACTGTCACTTACTCTGCCATGTCAGTGAGACAGGCTTCACAACAGTGGAAATATTTTTTTTAAAACACAACTGGATACTGACTAAAATAACCTTATAGGAGCTCTAAACATTATTCAAACATTTTTAGTAACCAAGTGAAATTCCAATCAAGAAAAAGCCACATTCAAAATACTAATAATTTTTGTGACATTTTTACTTGCCCTTGTCCACTCCCTCCCTGGAAATGGTCCTAAATACCTTTACCAGAACTGGAGAATGCAGAGTAGACCGGCTCTTGAAAATTTCTAACCTGTTTGTGGACTGCCTAAAAGATTGGTCTCTGTGTAACCTAACTCAAATCTCAGGATTGGGAAAGATAGAGGAGCTAAAACCAGCTGAAAATGTCAGCTGATGCATGCATAGATAAACAAAATGTTGTATACACATACAAGGGAATATTGCTCAGCCTTGAGAAGGAAGGAAATTCTGACATATTCTACATCATGGAATAAGCCAGTTACAAAAAGACAAATGATGTATTATTTAAGTTATATGAGGTAGAGCAGTCAAATTCAGACAGAGAATAAAATGGTAGTTTCCAGGGGGTGGAAGGAGAAGAAAATGGGGACTTATTGTTTAACAGGTAGAGAGTTTTCAGTCTAGGGTGATGAGACAACTTCTGGAAATGGATTGTTGTGATGGTTACACAGCAATGTGAATATATTTAATGCTACTAAACTATACATTTAAAATGATTTTGAAATGGTAAACAAACAAATTCCTTGGTTAATTCTGAAACAGCCAGATGTTTAGAAATCACTGCTGTAAATTTACCCCTCTAAAGTCCCCTCCCCTCAGAAACTTAAGTGCAAAGTGGACGATTCTGAAGAGTGGCAGAAGAAGGTTAGTAGGGAAATGTGAAAGACCTTTTGCCACCAAACACTCAAATGAATGCCTTCCGCTTAGAGCCATCTGGTGCACTAAAAGTCACGGGTGAGAAGGCCATCTTAGCTGGAATGAAAGTGACATTTCGTATATTGTAGCACTAGTCAGATCTGACAGATGTCGTCCTGGGTTTCCCAATGAAAGCTATTTGCTACTTCCAACTCTATAGATCCTGGTTCTGCCCTGAGGCATTCTCTGAAAAGGTAGTGTATGGCTTGTATCCAAAATTGTTTACTAAGCACTTTGAAAGCCAAGTGGTGATTTCTCTGCCAATTGCAAAGTATTTTCAATAAAGTTAAATGCCCTCCTTTTCAAATCACTGTTAACTTACATAAACTTTTACATAAGATTTTTACAAAATTTACATGAAATAGATTGACAAAAACCTGATACAAGATAAAACAATGTGAAGACAAAATTAGTCTTTTTCTAATCACTGCCTAGAGCATTCTAATTTAAGTAATTCATTAACGAATTTACCTTTAGCACCAAGAGCTATTCCTAGGCAAAACTGTGAAGTAGTCAAACATGCAATTTTATTTCTTCCCTCTCTCATTTTCTTCTTTCCTCCTTTTGAGTCTCCCAACCCCACATGCTTCATTAGAACCTACTATTTAGAATATTATGTCTCCACAAATGGCAAAACTTTTTCATGTTACCAGATACTCAGAAGCAGTATATAAAACTAACATTTGGGGGAATTCCCTGATGGTCACGTCGTTAAGACTCTGCCATTCCTCTGCTGTGGGCCAGGGTTCAATCCTGATCAGAGAAGTACGATCCTGCATACCAAGCAAAAAAATGAATAAATCATAAAACAAATTAAAAAATAAAACTAATATTTGAAAAGAGGACTCTCTGAACATTTTAATTAATTAAGATAAATGATTTACTAATTGATGAGTTTTAGGTATTCCAAAAAGTCACTAGGAAGGGAGAGAGTTAAGGGTTGAGAAATCTTTTTCCAGTATTTCTAAAGTCACACCAAGCAGCCTAACCATAACATGGCCTCACCATCACTTTATTTAACCACAATTTTACTTATCTCACACTCATTTAAGATGAGTAATCCCCTAATCAACTTCTTACATGTTCTGCTGAGTAGAAGTCTTTATTGTCCCCTGCTTAAAAAAAAAAAAAAATGACATCCAAAACTCCTCTTATTGCTTAGCTAAAAGGAGAAAAGTAACATGTTTTTATCTCTTCTCCCACTTATTTTTTTTAATCTCATCTCCTAGGAAGGGAACATTCTATCCTTTTTCAAGGTATCAAAGAGGCAGATGGATTGACAAACTTAAGAAGTCTTTGTGTCTTATCAAAACTCTCTGTGCCACTATATTATTGAAAACCTAATTTTTACTTATCTAAACCTATCTAAACCTATCTACAATTGCAGACAAAATTTTATATTAGTGCTAATTTGTAAATTTTTACCTAAATATAATGGTATATTTATGGGATTCCTAACCTAAAAAGTATTTTAATTTTTGGTTTCTGATGCTCTGCTCTGAAGGGTTTTCCAAAAACCAGACAGCATTAACAAATCATAATTATTTAAGAAGGAGACCTTTCTTTTATCACTGTTCCCTTGATATAATAATTTCACATTTATCAGCATTGTTTCAAGATTTACTATAAACAGTAAAAATAATTGCCTGCTTAACTGAAAATATATTATTTCCTCCAAACAACTGGTTCTCTTGCTTTTATCCAGCTCTTTCTTTCCTGTAATTTGAAATTTTATTACTGTTTTGTCCATGGAAAATGGAAAATTTTAAATGCTTTGCATGCACTGATTTATTAATCATAGTAAGGAAAGAAATAATTAACTTGTGTCAAAATCCAAAACTCAGACTAATTGCTATGGGAACTTATTTTGATATATTATAGAAAAGCAGGTTACTCCATTTGAAAATACTGTTAGTGATCCCTTAGGAAATAGACTGACTCATAAATATCTTAATTCTATGTCCTCTCCATAACCATTTTTCTTTAGGTTATCTACCATTTATCCTTAATTCAGTTTATTTTCTTCCCTTTTGGAATATTTTATAATTTTTCTAGGATGCTAAAAAGAGCCACAGATTTAATTTATAACATAATAGAACCTGATCAAAATATGATACCTGTGATGGCAGAAGATTTAGAGAAAATCCATTAGGGCATACTATTGAACCACATGCAAATGCTCATTTCTTTTGACATAAATTTTATTTGTATCAATAAAAAGGAAAGAAGAGCTTGTTTAGTTCAGAACATTTTTATATCATTAAATATATATTTTCCCTTTTTCATCTTGATATACTTGATTTCCATAATACTTTTGAAATTTCAGATCAATTTGTCTGTGTGTGTGTGTGTGTGTGCACGTGTGTGTGTATTAGTGGCTCAGTCCTGTCTGACTCTTTGTGACCCCTTGGACATGGGATTCTCTAAGCAAGAATACTGGAGTGGGTAGACATTCTCTTCTCCAGGGTATCTTCCTGACTCAGGGATCGAACCTGGCTCTCCTACATTGCAGACAGATTTTTTACTGATTGAGCCAACAGGGAAGCCCCAAGAGCCAATTAAATAACAATCAATCCTTCATATACCAGATTGCTTAAAATTCAGTCTTCAATCTCCCCTTTTTCTGTTTATGTTAGTGTTCTAATTAGCATGGGTGAGGATTTAAGAAATATTTTTTAAACCAGCTTATATAAGAAAGTTCCCATTTACTTTTAATACTTCTAATATGTTATTATAATATTTGAAAGTATTTAATGAACATGGATTTAATTTATATTTGAATAGTTTTAAGACTCTTAATATATTGTCTAAAAATCCTTTCTTTATAACCCCATGTTCTTAACAGTAACTATTTATCAGCACTATACAAGACATAAACAGTAGCTTGTCAAGCAAGGCTATCTTGATAACACCACTAAGAACAAAAAAAAACAGTATTATTTTGTGCCTTATAATCCAGTTATATTTTATGATTTAGCCAGCTTAAATAATAATGCATCTTATATAATTGACAAGTACTCATCATTGTGATAGGCTTTCATACATTTTTAAGCATGGTTCTCACTCTAGAAATTGAAACTCTAGAAACCCAAGTCTACCAATTTAGAAGTCATTCTGTAAATTATTTAACATAAAAGAGCCACAGTTAATGCAAGTGTTTTCTCTAATGTAAAGGAGTTTCTCATATTGCCTGAATTCTAAAGGTAAAAGAGTGACATTCTAGGGCTTCCCTGGTGGCTCAGTGATAAAGAATCTGGCTGCCAATGTAGGAGACATTATGTTGATCCCTGATCCAGGAAGATCCCACATGCCTCAGAGCAACTAAGCCTGTGTGCCCAAAGCTATAGAGTTGGTGCTCCAGGGAATGGGAGCCACACCTACTTACCAAAGCCAATGTGACCTACAGCCTGTGCTTGCTAACAAGAGAAGCCACTGCCATGAGAAGCCCACACACTGCAACTAGAGAGTAGCCCTCACTTTCCATAACTAGAAAAACACCCATGCAGCATAACTTAAAGACCTAGCATAGCCAACTAAATAAACAAATTTTAAAAATGACATTCTGCTGCTGCTGCTTAGTCGCTTCAGTTGTGTCTGACTCTGTGCGACCCCATAGACAACAGCCCACCAGGCATCTCTGTCCCTGGGATTCTCCAGGCAAGAATACTGGAGTGAGTTGCCATTTCCTTCTCCAATGCATGTTAAGTCACTTCAGTTGTGTCCAACTCTGTGCTACCCTATGGACAGAAGCCCACCAGGCTCCTCTGTCCATGGGATTCTCTAGGCAATAATACTGGAGTGGGTTGCTATTTCCTTCTCCAGTGACATTCTATTACAAGACAAACTGTAGTATCGGTAACCCTCCTTTCCCATTTTGCCTGCTATTCATCCTTCAAAATTCAATTCAAATTCCGTCTCCATAAAACCTTCCTGATCTCTTTCACAGTGTGAGGAACTTATCTGGCTACCATGTGGGCTTCCTTGGTGACTCAGACGGTAAAGAATCTGCCTGCAATGCAAGAGACCTGGGATCAATCTCTGGGTTGGGAAGATCTCCTGGGGAAGGGAATGGCAACCCACTCCAGTATTCTTGTCTGGGAAATTCCGTGGGCAGAGAAGCCTGGTAGGCTACTGTCCATGGAGTTGCAAAGAGTTGGACACGACTGAGAGACTAGGCTACCATATACATATACCACTATTTTAATACTTATAATAATTTTCTTTTAATACTTATAACAATTTTCTTTTAATACTTATAACAATTTTCTTTGTGTAAGCCCAAGATGCAAAGAATGTACAGATAAATATGCAAATACAATCTGATGATGAATCAGCAGTATCCCATATCTACAACTGATACATACCTTTTAGTTTCACTTCCATCTTTTTTCATTCATTTTCCTTTATTTTAAACTTCTTGGCTGCTCTATGTGGAATGTTAAAGCATTTAAAAAATATATTTTTTAAAGGTATCACTCTTTCCTACCTTCATGAAAAAACTTTAAGAAATTAAACTTTCATTTAGAGCAATAATCAGTTCAGTTGCTCAGTCATGTCCAACTCTTTGTGACCCCATGTACTGCAGTATCCCAGGCTTCCCTGTCCATCACCAACTCTCAGAGTTCACTCAAACTCATGTCCATCACATCGGTAATGCCATGCAACCATCTCATCCTCTGTCATCCCCTTCTCCTCCTGCCTTCAATCTTTCCCAACATCAAGGGTCTTTTCAAATGAGTCAGTTCTTCGCATCAGGTAGCCAAAGTATTGGAGTTTCAGCTTCAGCATCAGTCCTTCCAATGAATATTCAAAACTGATTTCCTTTAGGATGGACTGGCTGAATCTCCTTGCAGTCCAAGGGACTCTCAAGAGTCTTCTCCAACACTACAGTTCATAAGCATCAATTCTTGGGTGCTCAGCTTTCTTTATGGTCCAACTCTCACATCCACACATGACTACTGGAAAAATCATAGCTTTGACTAGATAGACTTTTGTCTGCAAAGTAATGTCTCTGCTTTTTAATGTGCTGTCTAAGTTGGTCATAGCTTTTCTTCCAAGGAACAAACGTCTTTTAATTTCATGGCTGCCGTCACCATCTGCAGTGATTTTGGAGCCCCCCAAAATAAAGTCTCTCACTGTTTCCATTGTTTCCCCATCTATTCGCCATGAAGTGATGGGACTGGATGCCATGATCTTAGTTTTCTGAATGTTGAGTTTTAAGTCAGTAATATCCTTAATCAAAAAAAAAAAAAAAGTTGTTTAAAAATGATAAAACTGTGGCTTTTAGACAAATGTCAGTAATTAAATGGCTATTAAGGAGGTATCACTTTTCTAGTAATGTCACCCAGCTAGGGAAATGTACTTTCAGATGTCCTAGGTCTTTATATTTGTTGTAAAAACAGACCACTTACAACCACCTCTGGTGGAGATCACACACTAACTGTATCACTTTTTGTTCACTTTATTTCACCTGGCCATAGATTTTTAGAAAAATACAAAGTCCCAGTATATTTCTGTTATAAGCTTTCCTATTCCGAAAGACTTATGGAATGTGTTGGTGTGAAGAATGAAGTGTATGCAAGGAAATATAAGCTTCACTTACTTGTGTCTGGGAACAAAGGCATGAAGATTAAGAAGTGAGACTATCTTGTGTTCTCAAAGTGAAGACCAGATAGAATACAGGAGTCATTGTGTCTCCTAACTTTCTGTGTGTCAGTAAAACTTAGAGTGTTAAATAAATGTGTGGACATAAATCTTTATCCTGGCAGGTATGTAACTCTCTGAATTTACTCTTAGAGCAAACAAATGATAATTTGTTTGATTTGCTGTCATTATTTCTGCCATTAATATAAACAATAATTGGTAAACTCTCTCCATCAAGGACCAAATAGTAAATATTTTAGGCTTCTCTAGTCACATAAGGTCTCTGTCATATGTATGTGTGTGTATGTGCATATATTTATTTCACAAAGTATAAAAATATTTTCTTAGCTCACACACTGTGTAACAACAAGATTCAAGTCAGATTTTATTCAGAGGTTGTAATTTGTGGATCCCTGCCATAGATACTTTTAAGAAAGGTAGCTTTTAAGACTATTCAATGCCAATCATGCTTTGGAGAACAGAGTGGGGCAGTGAAAAAAAGAGAATAAAGAATAGTTTGGAGATATCACTAGTGTTCAAGCTTCACAAATAGCAATTTTATACATTCCAAGATGTATTACCATTACTATGTTTAAAAAATCACTTTCTATACCAAGAAAAAACTTAATTGGTAAGTTGATATCTCTTTTCTCTTGATAGTGTGAACTTAACAATTGCTAGTAAAAACTAAAATTTATGTTATTACATTTTCTTATGCTAGTTTAAAAAATAATATTACAAAAGACATCATTTCAGAGAGAATAAAAAACAAGGCTATTGGTCATAAGCTCAATGTCCCTCAAACTGAGATAATGAACAAAGTAATATTCTCAAGCCAGTGACCAAATGAATGTACTCTTATATTCTCCTGATAATTTGAACCCTCAAAGAGAATCTATAAGAATTGGATATAAGCATAATTCACTCATTTTAATATTTCCATTTGTTTTGTATGCTGAATTAGATCTTGAAACCCTTAGAGGGGATCTACATGCTAATTACAGGAACTTCATTTATCGCTGGAGTCTTTTGGGCTCTTCTAATAGTTTTCTTTGTGACAATATGGCCTATAACAGTTTGTGAAGGTGGTTCATCCACCTTCTGTATATGGGTGTGAAATCAAACTCCAGAGACAGAGTTTTAAGTGAAGTAGAAAAGGATAGCTTTATTGCTTTGCCAGGCAAAGGGAGATACACCAGGTTTCTGCCTCGAAAAACTATGTGTCTCTCATTGAATATGTATTTTAACTGCTGATAGAAAACAATATTTTCCAATAAACCACCTTATTAATATACTTTCTCTCTTGCAATAACAATATTTATAGTAGCTAATGAGACTTTTGATGCTGTTTTAAAATTGTTCTCACTTTTTTTAATTGAGGTATATTAGTTTCAGGCATACAATTATGATTCAGCATTAGAAAATATTATGAAATGAACACCAAAACACATGGGTTAACATCAGTCACATAACTACACTTTTTTCTTGTGATGAGAATTTTTTCAAATCTATTATTTTAGCAATGTTCAAATATGGTCAGTTCAGTTCAGTTGCTCAGTCAGGACTGATTCTTCATGACCCATGGACTGCAGCATGCCAGGCATCCCTGTCCATCGCCAACTCCCAGAGCTTGCTACAACACATGTCCATTGAGATGGTGATGCCATCCAATCATCTCATTCTCTGTCATCGCCTTCTCCTCCTGCCTTCAAATTTTCCCAGCATCAGGGTCTTTCCCAATGAGTCAGTTTTTTGCATCAAGTCGCCAAAGTATTGGAGTTTCAGCTTCAGCATCAGTCCTTCCAATGAATATTCAGGACTGATTTCCTTGAGGATTGCCTGGTTTGATCTCCTTGCAGTCCAAGGGACTCTCAAGAGTCTTCTCCAACACCACAGTTCAAAACTATCAATTCTTCAGTGCTCAGCTTTCTTTATGGTCCAACTCTCACATCCATACATGACTACTGGAAAAACAACAGCTTTGACTGGACGGACCTTTGTTCGCAAAGAAATGTGTCTGCTTTCTAATATGCTGTCTACGTTGGTCATAGCTTTTCTTCCAAGGAGTAAGTGTCTTTTAATTTCATGGCTTCAGTCATCATCTGCAGTGATTTTGGAGCCCAAGAAAATAAGTTCCATCACTCTTTCCATTGTTTGCCCATCTATTTGCCATGAAGTGATGGGACTAGATGCCATGATCTTCATTTTCTGAATGTTGAGTCTTAAGCAAGCTTTATCACTCTCCTCTTTCACTTTCATCAAGAGGCTCTTTAGCTTCTCTTCACTTTCTGCCATAAGAGTGGTGTCATCTGCATATCTAAGATTATTGATATTTCCCCCAGCAATCTTGATTCCAGCTTGTGCTTCTTTCAGCCCAGCGTTTCTCGTGATGTACTCTGCATAGAAGTTAAATAAGCAGGGTGACAATATATAGCCTTGACATACTCCTTTTCCTATTTGGAACCAGTCTGTTGTTCCATGTCCAGTTCTAATTGTTGCTTCCTGACCTGCACATATGTTTCTCAAGAGGCAGGTTAGGTGGTCTGGTATTCCCATCTCTTTCAGAATTTTCCAAAGTTTATTGTGATCCACACAGTCAAAGGCTTTGACATAGTCAATAAAGCAGAATTAGATGTTTTTCTGGAACTCTCTTGCTTTTTTGATGATCCAGCAGATGTTGGCAATTTGATCTCTGGTTCCTCTGCCTTTTCTAAAACCAGCTTAAACATCTGGAAGTTCTCGGCTCACATACTGTTGACACCTAGCTTGGAGAATTTTGAGCATTGCTTTGCTAGCCTTTGAAATGAGTGCAATTGTGCAATAGTTTAAACATTTTTTAGCATTGCCTTTCTTTGGGAATGGAGTGAAAACTGACCTTTTCCCGTCCTATGGCCATTGCTGAGTTTTCCAGATTTGCTGGCATATTGAGTGCAGCACTTTCACAGCATCATGTTTTAGGATTTGAAATAGTTCAGCTGGAATTCCATCATCTCCACTAGCTTTGTTTGTGTAATGCTTCCTAAAGCCCACTTGACTTTGCACTCCAAGATGTTTGGCTCTAGGTGAGTGATCACGCCATCTTGGTTATCTGGGACATTAAGATATTTTTTTGTATAGTTCTTCTGCATATTCTTATCATTTCTTCTTGATTTCTTTTGTATCAATTAGTTTCATATTGTTTCTGTCCTTTATTGTGCCCATCTTTGCATGAAATGTTCCCTTGGTGTGTCTAATTTTCTTGAAGAGATCTCTAGTCTTTCCCATTCTATTGTTTTCCTCTATATCTTTGCACTCAAAATCCTCTATTTCTTTATCACTTAGGAGGGGCTTCCACGGTGGCTCAGACGGTAAAGGGTCTGCCTGCAACGCGGGAGACCCGGGTTCGATTCCTGGGTCAGGAAGATCCCCTAGAGAAAGAAATGGCAATCCACTCCAGCACTCTTGACTGGAAAATCCCATGGACGGAGGAGCCTGATAGGTTACAGTCCATGGGGTCGCAAAGAGTCGGACATGACTGAGCGACTTCACTTTCACTTTATCACTTAGGAAGTCTTTCTTATCTCTCCTCTGCATTCAGATGGATATATCTTTCCTTTTCTCCTTTGCCTTTCACTTCTCTTGTTTTCTCTTGTCTCCTCAGACAACCATTTTGCCTTTTTGCATTCCTTTTTTTTGGGAATGGTTTTGATCCCAGCCTCCTGTACAATGTTACAAATCTCTGTCCATAGTTGTTCAGGCACTCTGTCTATCAGATCTAAACCCCTGAATCTGTTTGTCACTTCCACTGTATAATTGTAAGGAACTTGATTTGGGTCATACCTGAGTGGTCTAGTGGTTTTCCCTACTTTCTTCAATTTAATTCTGAATTTGGCAATAAGGAGTTCATGATCTGAACCACAGTCAGCTCCTGATCTTGTTTTTTGCTGACTGTATAGAGCTTTTCCATCTTCGACTGCAAAGAATATAATCAGTCTGATTTCAGTGTTGACCATCTGGTGATGTCCACATGTAGAGTCATCTCTTGTGTTGTTGCAAGAGGGTGTTTGTTGTAATCAGTGCACTCTCTTGCCAAAACTCTGTTATCCTTTGTCCTGCTTCACTTTGTACTTCAAGGCCAAACTTGTCTGTTACTCTAGGTGCTCCAGGTTCAAAATATGTAATATAGTATTATTAACTATAATCACCATGCTGCATGCTACATTCCCTTGACTTACTTATTTTATAACGGGAAATGTGTATGTTTTGATTCTCTTCTCCTTTTTGACCCAAACCAATCCAATCCCAATCTTGACAATCACGAATTTGCTTTCTGTATCTATGACCTTTTTTTTTTTTTTTTTTTCTGGTTTTAGATTACACATGTAAGTGAAATCCCAAAGTATTTGTCCTTCTTTTGACTTATTTCACTTAGTATAAAGCCCTCAAGATCCATCAATATTAACAAAGATGGTAAGATTTCACTCTTTGGGGGAGGAATGGTGGTTAATATATATATCTCACATTTTCTTTGTCCATTCATTTGTTGATTGACACCTAGGTAGTTTTCATATCTACTGTTTACTATTGTAAATAGTGCAACAATGAATATGGGGCAAATATATCTTTTGAAATTAGTGTTTTCATTTTCTGTTTATAAGTACCCAGAAGTGGAGATGCTGGATCAATGGTAGTTCTACTTGTAATTTTTTGAGAAACAGTCATACTGTTTTCTGTAGTGGTTGCACCACTGTACATTTCCACCAACAGTGCATGAGGGTTCCACATCCTTGTCAACACTTGTGATTTCTTATCTTTTTGATAATAGGCTCCCTAACAGCAGTGAGGTTGTATTTCATTGCAGTTTTGATTTTCATTTCCCAGATAAGTAGTGGTGTTGAGCATCTTTCATGTACCTATTGGCCATCTGTATTTTTTTTTGGGGGGGGGGGAATGTTTATTTAGATCCTCTGCCTATTTTTAAAATCATATTATTTTTTTTTTCTGTTGAGTGATATGAATTCTATATATTTTTTCCAGATTAACCTCTCATCAAATATACAATTTGCAAATGATTTCTCTTGTTTAGTAGGTTGTCTATTCACTTCGGTTTGGGTTTTCTATTTATGTACCTCAGATGTCATTTGATGCCAAACTAGCTAAGTGACAGGGGAAAAATATTACGAAAGAAAAGCAGTCACCCAGCCTCACACAGGGTGAAAGCTTTCTTTCAATGCTTCTAAAATACCATAGCCTAATCCTTTCTTCTTGCAGTTTTATTATTTTATATTTGTCTGGGATACTGGGATGCTGAAGCTGAAAATACAATATTTTGGTCACCTGATGCAAAGAACTGACTCATTTGAAAAGACCCTGATGATGGGAAAGATTGAAGGCAGGAGGAGAAGGGGACGACAGAGGATGAGATGGTTGGATGGCATCACTGACTCAATGGACATGAGTTTGAGTAAATTCTGGGAGTTGGTGATGGACAGGGAGGCTTCGTGTGCTACAGTCCATGGGGTTGCAAAGAGTAGGACATGACTGAGTGACTGAACTGAACTGAGATACTGTGTAACAGTTGCTCCCAAATAGCTGTTTATCATTTGACCAGTGCCAGACAAGCAAAATGAGAAAAATGACAATATATTGCTGAGCGGGCACAGGAGGGCCGAGAGGAGCTACTCAGTGTTAAAGGAGGGGTGCCTGTGAGGAGATACCCCTCGTCCAAGTTAAGGAGCAGCAGCTGTGCTTTGCTGGAGCAGCCGTGAAGAGATACCCCACATCCAAGGTAAGAGAAACCCAAGTAAGACGGTAGCTGTTGTGAGAGGGCATCAGAGGGCAGACACACTGAAAGCATAATCACAGAAAACTAGCCAATCTGATCACATGGATCACAGCCTTGTCTAACTCAATGAAACTAAGCCATGCCCTGTGGGGCCACCCAAGACGGACGGGTCATGACAAAGAAGTCTGACAGAATGTGGTCCACAGGAAAAGGGAATGGCAAACCACTTCAGTATTCTTGACTTGAGAACCCCATGAACAGTATGAAAAGGCAAAATGATAGAATACTGAAAGGGAAACTCCTCGGGTCGGTAGGTGCCCAATATGCTACTGGAGATCAGTGGAGAAATAACTCCAGAAAGAATGAAGGGATGGAGAGAAAGCAAAAAAAATACACAGTTGTGGATGCAACTGGTGATAGAAGCAAGGTCCGATGCTGTAAAGAGCAATATTGCATAGGAACCTGGAATGTCAGGTCCAGGAATCAAGGGAATTGGAACTGGTCAAACAGGAAATGGAAAGAGTGAACATCACCATTCTAGGAATCAACGAACTGAAATGGACTGGAATGGGTGAATTTAACTCAGATGACCATTATATCTACTACTGTGGGCAGGAATCCCTTAGAAGAAATGGAGTAGCTGTCATGGTCAACAAAAGAGTCCAAAATGCAGTACTTGGGTGCAATCTCAAAAACGACAGAATGATCTCTGTTTGTTTCCAAGGCAAACCATTCAATACCACAGTAATCCAAACCTATGCCCCTACCAGTAATGCTGAAGAAGCTGAAGTTGGACAGTTCTATGAAGACCTATAAGATCTTTTAGAACTAACCCCCAAAAAAGATGTCCTTTTCATTATAGGGGACTGGAATCCAAAAGTTGGAAGTCAAGCAACACCAGGAGGAACAGGCAAATTTTGCCTTGAAGTACAGAATGAAGCAGGGCAAAGGCTAATAGAGTTTTGCCAAAAGAATGCACTGATCATAGCAAACACCCTGTTCCAACAACACAAGAGAAGACTCTACACATGGACATCACCAGATGGTCAACACCAAAATCAGATTGATTATATTCTTTACAGCCAAAGATGGAGAAACTCTATACAGTCAGCAAAAACAAGACCGAGAGCTGACTGTGGCTCAGACCATGAACTCCTTATTGCCAAATTCAGACCTAAATTGAAGAAAGTAGGGAAAACTACTGGACCATTCAGGTATGACCTAAGTTAAATCCCTTATGATTATACAGTGGAAGCGAGAAATAGATTTAAGGGCCTAGATCTGATAGATAGAGTGCCTGATGAACTATGGACTGAGGTTTGTGACATTGTACAGGAGACAGGAATCAAGAGCACCATCCCCATGGAAAAGAAATGCAAAAAAGCAAAATGGATGTCTGAGAAGCCCTTACAAATAGCTGTGAAGAGAAGAGAAGTGAAAAGCAAAGGAGAAAAGGAAAGATATAAGCATCTGAATGCAGAGTTCCAAAGAATAGCAAGGAGAGATAAGAAAGCCTTCCTCAGCTATCAATGCAAAGAAATAGATGAAAACAACATAATGGGAAAGACTAGAGACCTCTTAAAGAAAATTAGAGGTAGCAAGGGAACATTTCATGCAAAGATGGGCTCGATAAAGGAGAGGAATGGTATGGACCTAACAGAAGCATAAGATATTAAGAAAGGTGGCAAAAATACACAGAAGAACAGTACAAAAAAGAGCTTCATGACCAAGATAATCACGATGGTGTGATCACTGACCTAGGGCCAGACATCCTGGAATGTGAAGTCAAGTGGGCCTTAGAAAGCATCACTACGAACAAAGCTAGTGGAGGTAATGAATTTCCAGTTGAGCTATTTCAAATCCTGAAAGATGATGCTGTGAAAGTGCTGCACTCAATATGCCAGCAAATATGGAAAACTCAGCAGTGGCCACAGGACTGGAAAAGGTAAGTTTTCATTCCAATCCCAAAGAATGGCAATGACAAAGAATGCTAAATCTACCACACAATTGCACTCATCTCACACGCTATTAAAGTAATGCTCAAAATTCTCCGAGCCAGGCTTTAGCAGTACGTGAACCGTGAACTTCCAGATGTTCAAGCTGGTTTTAGAAAAGGCAGAGGAACCAGAGATCAAATTGCCAACATCCGTTGGATCATGGAAAAAGCAAGAGAGTTCCAGAAAACATCTATCTGCTTTATTGACTATGCTAAAGCCTCTGACTGTGTGGATCCCAATAAACTGTGGAAAATTCTGAAAGAGATGGGAATACCAGACCACCTGACCTGTCTCTTGGGAAACCTATGTTCAGGTCAGGAAGAAACAGTTAGAACTAGACATGGAACAACAGACTGGTTCCAAATAGGAAAAGGAGTACATCAAGTCTGTATATTGTCACCCTGCTTATTTAACTTCTATGCAGAGTACGTCATGAGAAACGCTGGGCTGAAAGAAGCACAAGCTGGAATCAAGATTGCTGGGGGAAATATCAATAATCTTAGATATGCAGATGACACCACTCTTATGGCAGAAAGTGAAGAGGAACTAAAGAGCCTCTTGATGAAAGTGAAAGAGGAGAGTGAAAAAGTTGGCTTAAAGCTCAACATTCAGAAAATGAAGATCATGGCATCTGATCCCATCACTTCATGTGAAATAGAAGGGGAAACAGTGGAAACATTGTCAGACTTTATTTTTCTGGGCTCCAAAATCACTGCAGATGGTGACTGCAGCCATGAAATTAAAAGACACTTACTCCTTGGAAGGAAAGTTATGACCAACCTAGATAGCATATTCAAAAGCAGAGACATTGCCAACAAAGGTCCGTCTAGTCAAGGCTATGGTTTTTCCACATGTCATGTATGGATGTGAGAGTTGGACTGTGAAGAGGGCTGAGCAACGAAGAATCGATGCTTTTGAACTGCGGTGTTGGAGAAGACTCTTGAGAGTCCCTTGGACTGCAAGGAGATCCAGCCAATCCATCCTAAAGGAGATCAGTCCTGGGTGTTCATTGGAAGGACTGATGCTGAAACGGAAACTCCAATACTTTGGCGACCTCATGCGAAGAGTTGACTGTTGGAAAAGACCCTGATTCTGGGAGGGATTGGGGCAGGAGGAGAAGGGGACGACAGAGGATGAGATGGCTCGATGGCATCACTGACTCGATGAACATGAGTTTGAGTGAACTCCAGGAGTTGGTGATGGACAGGGAGGCTTGGCGTGCTTTGATTCTTGGGGTGGCAGAGAGTCGGACATGACTGAGCGACTGAAGTGAACTGAACTGAATCATATTTTAGTGGGCTGTCTTTTATACTATAATTGTGTCATTTTCCTATGTATGAAATGGAAATAAAAGTGAATTAAAATTTTAATTATCTTAATAAGCAAAATTAAAAGTTGGCAACTTTATGTTGCTCGTTACCGATTGGGTGGAGGGACATGGATTTTACTGGTCCACGAAGTCCCAGAATCTCAAAACCATTTTGGAAAATTACATTCACATGGTTTTTTAGAGTGTTTTTTTTTTCTTTCCCTTTGGATCTCTGGAGATAATTACATGTTTATTAGTGATTTATGTACAAATGAATATTTTCTTATAGTTTTTGACCCACCCAGACTCTCAGTCTTATGTTCCACTTTTTATTTAAAATTATCTATGATATTTGGTAAAAACTCCAAATCCTTTTCAATCATTGAAAATTCCAAATTTCTTGCAGTCTTTGTACAATTAGTATTTGGAACTATTTGGAGATATTTAATTCCGCATTTAAGTATTTCAAGATAGTTCAAAATACGAACGGTAGGTGGTGGTAGTGAGTTTCTGACAAAATAGTTTCACCCTTAAATTTACTACAGAATGGGGGCGGAAATTGGATGAGTCACAACTTCAACACATGTCCAGAGTTTTAGGATTTTAAAAATACTTTAACTTTAAAATACTAAATTAATTGGTTAAAACATCAACACGTGTTACTTGAGGTACAACAAGATACTATATCAAATCTCTTTTTTCTGGTTTTAATGCCATTTTATACCTGAAAATGCCATGAAAATACTTTTGAGATAAAACATGGATCTAAATGTAAATTCCTGGCTTTTTTTTTTTTAAATAGAGAAAGATCTCTTAAACTATTTAACTTAGTAAATTTCCATAGGGCCTTTGTGGCTGTTGAAAAGTGTGCATTCAAATCATTAACAAGCTCTGAATAGAAGAAATAATACAAACATTTGCAGCTTAATGTGGCCACTGAGAAATAAGCAAGCTACATTTTTATGTGAAAATGCTAAGAAAAATGTAATTTTTGTCTATTGCTATCCTCAGGAATAACCTGTTTTAAAATTGTGAAACTTCCATGGAAATATAACATAAAAAAAAAAAAAAAAAAACTCCTTTGGAACTCACAATACATTTAATTTGTGTGATAATATGATAATGGCAGGGGAGTTACCATTTGGTTATTGTGCTTCTGAAAATATTTTTGGCTGAGATACATTATAATAGAGTCATGCTGCTGCTGCTGCTGCTAAGTCGCTTCAGTCGTGTCCGACTCTGTGCGACCCCATAGACAGCAGCCCACCAGGCTCCTCTGTCCATGGGATTCTCCAGGCAAGAACACTGGAGTGGGTTGCCATTTCCTTCTCCAATGCATGAAAGTGAAAAGTCAAAGTGAAGTCGCTCAGTCGTGTCCAACTCTTAGCGACCCCATGGACTGCAGCCTACCAGGCCCCTCCATCCATGGGATTTTCCAGGCAAGAGTACTGGAGTGGGGTGCCATATAAGTTACAGCAAATCTCATTCTTCTCATTTCAATTTTATTCACATTGTTGGAAACTGGATTTCCCAATGCATTTCTAAAATTAAGCACATATGGTCCTGGGAAGTTTGAGCTGGTCTAGGCTAGGAGGAGGATGGGATGGAGAGACATGAAATGGTTCATTATTTTCTTCCAGTGTTTTTCAGCATTTTGATGTTGAACTGTTTTTGTCCCCCTTGCTGCTGCTGCTGCTAAGTTGCTTCAGTCGTGTCCGACTCTGTGCAACCCCATAGACGGCAGGCCACCAGGCTTCCCCATCCCTGGGATTCTCCAGGCAAGAACACTGGTGTGGGTTGCCATTTCCTTCTTCAATGCATGAAAGTGAAAAGTGAAAGTGAAGTCCCTCAGTCGGGTCCGACTCTTAGCGACCCCATGGACTGCAGCCTACCAGGTGCCTCCATCCATGGGATTTTCCAGGCAAGAGTACTGGAGTGGGGTGCCATTGCCTTCTCCATTTGTCCCCCTTCGGGAGGACTAAACTAATGTGCCTCCATGGAAGTAGTAGAATGAAAATTATGTCAAAACTATCTAGGGAAGTTTTTAAAAACAAAGTTTTTAAAATATTTTAAACATTTAAACCTTTAAAATGATCACAGTCCATCAAAATCTCATCCACGTCTCAATAAGATATACTTATGGAAACTGCTATAAGCTGATTCTTGCCTGTCTACAAATTTACTCATTTTAAGAAGAAAAAAGAAGAAGAAATATATTTACACAAGTTTTAAAAAATGAACTAGTTAATTCTCTGCCAAAAATCAATTGTTTCACTGAATTTGTTTTTTTTTTAAGCAATCAAATTTAAACAGTAAAAGAAATCTAGATTCTATATCTTGATGTGTGAAAAATCACTTAAAGTATTTTCCACATAATAAATAGAGCCATTAAGACACAATTTGTAAGTGCCCTTGGAACCTTAAAACTTTTTACACTGGCAGAGTGAAACATTCAAATTTATAAAACTCAGGAGAATGTCATATTTTTTTCCTACATATTTTGGACTTTTGCAAAATGAAAGCTCTATTCTCAAGACACTTTTGCAAATAATCCAGTGAGCCAATATGGAAAGCATCATGCATTTGGAGGTGTTGCATATAATTTATTTTACCATTACAGAAGCCACTATAATAATTTAATTAGAATATAGGTTTGTTTTTTGTCTTGTGTTCCTCTAATTGCTTTCCTTGAAATGCATACTAATTCTTGAAATTTTTCTGAAATGTAATATGAAATGGAATGAATTAAGTGTACAATTCCTCCTATTACTAGAAAATGTATAGCATTTTCTCATTATATGAGAAATCTATCAGAATTGAAGGTTCTGATTTTTTTTCTAATATACAAAACTTATTGTGTTCAAAGTAGTAAAGCCTCATTTATTTCAAATTATCATCAGTTTATTCTCTGAAAGTCCACACTGGAAATATAACCCAGGATGAATAAGAATCAGCCCAATTGCTGAAATATGGAGCTCTGTGCAGACACTACCATTACTGTTAGGTGGTATGACTATGAAAATTTTAAGACTTCAATATATAAAATGACTTAAAATGTTAGAAATAATAGTAAGAATTTACATTCCTAACCCTTTGAGTTTTAAGCAGGAACAAAATAGCCAAATGTCATGCTGTTGTTTTAATATAGCTGTCACCCAGGAAGCAGGAGAAAACAATGGCACCCCACTCCAGTACTCTTGCCTGGAGAATCCCAAGGACGGAGGAGCCTGGAAGGCTGCAGTCTATGGGGTTGCTGAGGGTCGGACACGACTGAGCGACTTCACTTTCACTTTTCACTTTCTTGAAGAAGGAAATGGCAACCCACTCCAGTGTTCTTGCCTGGAGAATCCCAGGGACAGGGGAGCCTGGTGGGCTGCCGTCTATGGGATCACACAGAGTCAGACCTGACTGAAGGGACTTAGCAGCAGCAGCAGCAGCACCCAGGAAGCACATCCTCATTCTGTACTATCATCACAATATGAATATGAGAACAT
This sequence comes from Bos grunniens, assembly GCF_055505025.1. Taxonomy (NCBI): domain Eukaryota; kingdom Metazoa; phylum Chordata; class Mammalia; order Artiodactyla; family Bovidae; genus Bos; species Bos grunniens. Next base: position 76,514,742 of record NC_141194.1, on the reverse strand, counting down.
ATTTCAAAAGAGGAGGAGAGAATGATTTAGGAAAAAGCATATTTTTACTTGGACTCATTTTGGTAAGTCATTCCATTTAACATAGCACTTTAAATGTATATATTTAATTTAAAGTATGTGTATAGATAATCATGGTTTAAATGGGGAAATGGCCCCTCATAAAGAACAGGATGGAGGGGATGGATATTTTTCAGGACTGTGTACCAATTTATTTTTTGGGTGCCTTATAAATATTATCTCATTTATAGGTATCTACAGTCTTTGGAAGGACTGATGTTGAAGCTGAAGCTCCAATATTTTGGCCATCTGATGTGAAGAGCTGACTCATTGAAAAAGACACTTATGCTGGGAAAGATTGAAGGCAAAAGGAGAAGAGGGCAGCAAATGATGAGCTGGTTAGATAGCATCACTCACTCAATGGACATGAATGTGAGCAAACTTCGGGAGATAGTGAAGGATGGGGAAGCATGGCTTGCTGCAGTCCATGGGGTCACAAAGAGTCAGACATGACTTAGCGACTGAACAACAACAACGGTTGCTATTACTGGAAAACAGTACCTTGAAAGAGTTTGAGATAACTGATTTTTATGTTCCTGTTTTAAAAAAGTACCTCAGATACTAGAGTAGGATATAGGATAAATGGAATTCATGTAATAGGGAAGAACAAATCTGACTCCATATTGGACCTATTTCTTTTTCTTTAACCTTTGTATTTGACTGCTATTGCTTCAGGTTAAGAATGCTGCCTAGAGCATGAAATATATAGGATAGCTTATTCTCAAGGCTTTGACCTTTGAAGGTATAATCATTTTCCATTCATACAGAAATAAAAAGTTGCAGAACAGAGATTATCATTTGTCTTGTTGGAGGTTATCAGGACACTGTGACTGGACTTATGTGAATAGCTGCTAGAACAAAGGATTCTGGCACCAAGAAGTTTGCAGCAACCAACCACACCCCTTTTTAATATAAAATAAGCCTGAATTCTAACTCAGGTAATAGTTCTTTGAAAAATTATCTACTCTCTCAGTGTGCTGGCTTTCTGAATAAAGTTGCTGTTTCTTGTCCCAACAACTTGTCTCTCAATTCATTGGCCTCTCATGACTCAAGCAGTATGAGCCTAGACTCTTAACATTTACATTGAAACTAGAGTATCAAAATATCTAACCTGGAGTTTAAAATAGCTATAGTTTAAGATCAGCAAAATAATTCCCTTGGTGAATAATATGCTTTATATGTGTCAAATCTGAAAGGTAAATCTTCTACCTGCTCAGGACTCTGAAGAGGTAGGCATACTGAATTCAGATGGGATACATTCTTGGATATTAACCATTTACATGTAAGTAACTATTTTCTACAAAAATAAATGTTTGTATCAACCAATATTATAAAACCTTATGACAACACTACAGTGTACAGTTCTATCTCTGATTAATAGAACACAAAATTGAGTTTAAACAAAGCAAACGGTGTCAAATAGAACTATGTCACATTTCCTTTAGTGCAACTGTTGTTCATATGGATTTAATAAGTGAAGGAGAAAGAGACAAATAATATTATTTTCTTTTTGATCTAAAGGGGACATATACAGAAGGGCCATTTTAACGTAGGTTATCACTTTAAGCCAGTTCAGTCCAAAGGGTACCAAAAAATTAACAAAACCAAAATGTCATTTTAATCTTGATGTTCTTATGCACACATGGGCTTATAGTTAAACATAGGTTGACCTGACAAGGAACAACATTCTCATGTGTAAGAGTCATCATTTAAATGCCACTTTAATTTTGAAATTATGTATCAGTTCAGTTTTCAGTCGCTCAGTTGTGTTCAACTCTTTGCAACCCCATGGACTGTAGCACGCCAGGCTTCCCTCTCCATCACCAACTCCAGGAGCTTGCTCAAACTCATGTCCATCAGGTCAGTGATGCCATCCAGCCATCTCATCCTCTGTTGTCCCCTTCTCTTCCTGCCTTCAATCTTTCCCAGCATCAGGGTCTTTTCCAATGAGTCAGTTCTTCACATCAGGTGGCCAGAGTATTGGAGTTTCAGCTCCAGCATCAGTCCTTCTAATGAATATTCAGGACTGATTTCCTTTAGGATGGACTGATTGGATCTTCTTGCAGTTCAGGGACTCTCAAGAGTCTTCTCCAACACCATAGTTCAAAAACATCAATTCTTTAACACTCAGCTTTCTTTATAGTCCAACTCTCACATCCATACATGACAATCAGTAAGTCCTAAAGGCACTGTTTATTGCACTAAAGCTGACACTTGGTTGGGCCTCTCAATATGAAGTTAAAGTAACAAATGAAGAATATAATGATTATGACTGACAGAAGTTTTACTAGAAAATCCAGGGCTGGCCCAGAATATGTTGATCATAGACCTTAAAGAAAAGAGTAATACCAGGTGCTTTTGACCAAAAAAATAAATAAAAATTAAAAAATTGTGTTGATTACAAAATCAACATTTAGAACACCCTCTTATTTATGTGAATTCTTGGCTCTGCCCTGTAGTAGGAAGGGCAGCACTGAGGTGTTCCGGAACGTGGGAGGGAAATGGGAGGCCAATACCAACTGGCAGATGTCATTTCAGGATTCTGTGGGCTGTAAGCTGTTCAAGAGCAAAAGCCATTCTTGTTCTTAATCCATCTTCTATAACCCACCACTATCTAACACAGTAGTCTGAAGCAAGTATAGTGCAATAAACATATGTTGATGATGGTAATATTGTCTTTGAAGGATTAAGATGATCTGCAACACAATGAAAAGCAGATGGATGATCACAAACTTTGAGAGAATGAAAAATAACCCCTTTGCTGAGTCAACTAATTGACTATTGAAATGTTTAAGTGTTAGGTATCATTCAAGATTGCTGCCCTCTAGGAGTCAGCCTGCTCGAAAAATAATACACATTACACAAATCCAACAAGCGATTTATTCCAATGCCTTAAACAGATTATCTCTTATTAGCCAGTGTGTAAGGTTTGAAAAATTTGAAGTGAATTTTTAAAGCAAAGGGAATTCTTAAAAAGATTTCAGGGAAACAGAATTCTATATATTCTACCTCTTTAATAAAGGAAATATCAATATTGTATTTATTTTAATAAATAATGAATATCCAAGCAATGATAATGTTCCAGAAACTACTCTTCATGCTGCACAGGGAGATCAAACACAGATAAGTGGAACAAAAGACAAAACAGTGGGCTCTATTCCCCCTCCCCAAACATCTAATCATCAATGATAAAAATCTAGTTCATGTCTGGCCATTGAGCAGAGGAACTGCAGTAATTTTCCAGAGAAGTCTCATTAGAAAAAGCCAAATTGGGAAATTCCTGGTGATCCAGTGGTTAGGACTCCATGCTCTCACTGCTGAGGGCCCAGGTTTGATCCCTGGTTTAGGTACAAAAATCCCATAAGCTGGGCAGTTGACCAAATAAATTTTTTTTTTAAAGAAAAATCCAAATTGAATCCAAGTTTTCCAAGACTCCAAATCTTTTTTAGATGGCCAATTCCCATTATAAAAATATCTACCCTAGGGATTGTATGAGATGTTAAGAGATTATGTTGTTATATTATGTGGTTTTAAAATTATGCAAGAGAATAATCAAAGAGTCTGCTTTAATAGAAAAATATAAAAATAGCACTTAGAAATCAAGGAAAGCTCATTGGACCAAACTTTGATGTAGATGGGACAAAGAAAGATATCGGGAGGAAAAACAGCTCCAAGAGAGAATGCATTACTTGGAAAGTAAGTAGGACCTGGTTAGAAGTCTTGCTGCATTGGAGCATTCTGGGAATAACAATTGTGTGATTAAGGAAAAGTATAATCTTTGTTTATACTAAAGTAGTAGAGATTTTTTTAAGTTATTGTCACAGAAAAAAATAATATCCTAAAGTGCTAGTATACTATGAAATAATCAGTTACACACAATCTTTTTTCTAAAGATGATTTTAGGAAAAAATCTCATAAATTGAGTCAACTGTGCAAAGGAAATTGCAGGGAAATTTCATTCTTCAAAATCTATAGAAAACCATACTCTATTCTTTCTCTATATCTGAGGAAGTGGTGTTTTTCCTTTCCTCACTCTTTTCTCCACTTATGCCCTGGATCCCATTTCATCTCAACATCTCTGAAGCCTTGCTCCATCAATTCCCTCTTCTCTCTGTGTGTGATCTTTGATCTCATCTTTTCTACCCTTTCCTTTCTTTTAACCCACATGCACGCTCTGGTTTCCTTATCGTCAAGTTAAAACAAGCAAACAAATACACACTTTGATCCTTGATCTGGGAAGATTCCACATGCCACAGGGTAACTGGGCCCACAAACCCAACTACTGAGCTTACAAGTCGCAACTACTGAACCCGCATGCCTTAGAGCCCATGCTCTGCCACAACAGAAGCCACCGTAATGAGAAGCCCAAGCACTGCAACTAGAAAGTAGCCCCTATTTGGCACAACTAGAGAAAGCCCACACAGCAACAAAGACCCAGTGCAGCAAATAAGTAAATAAATAAATTAGAAATTTTCTTGATCTGCTTTTTTTTTTCCCTGTTGGGGGCCAGAGTGAGGTACTCCGCCCGTGGCAAAGGTCATGAGGAAGGAGGCTCGACTTACGCAAAGGCGGGATCGAGCCTCAGGAGTCCCCCTGGAAATCCTCGAGCATCTACCCCCATAACCAGAGCCTGCCTACTTTACTACTTTGTGCTCTCACCTACACATCTGACTTTATGGGGGGCTGTCCCCCACCACCTCTTTCGGAGAAGGAGTTAACTTAGAGCTCCAGTTAATAATAATTCCTGGGTGTGACAGGAGTGTTTTAACCTACAAACTCCTCTGAAGGTTCTCTGGCCTGCCTGACAGGCTTGTCCGGCCACATGTGATTGCTCACAGCCTCCCAAACGTGAGAGGCATGAGATACTTTAAACCTTCTAAAAACAGGTTCCTTAGAAAAGTTAGAAAACTATTAGTATAAGTATAATGGGCTGATTAGAAATTGTACTGGTGAAGAGTTTTTCATTTGTTGAGCCAATGTTTGTTGCTAAGTCTCCACATCTCCTGCCCTTACACACATTAATGAATATATAGAAGAAATAAGTATTAACCTTTGATATTAATCACATTAGACCTTAGGCTAAGTAAATTCTTTCCTTAACTAAAACCCACTACACCCTCACCCTATAGGAATGTAACTTTTTTTGGGTGGCATCTGTTTTAAGAATAATCACCCTTGGAGAAAAAAGTGTTCTGGTTGACTGACCACTGTCACAAGGAGAGGGTCGTAAATTGTCAGCAGGCCCCCCTGGCCAGAAGATGATGTAATACCCCTAAGACCTCTGTATACATTTGTATGAAGCACCTGACTTTAATAAAAGTCAGGACTGCTGTCCCCACGTGACTTTTGTATAACATCTCAGTGTATAAAAACAGACTTTGGAAAATAAAGAAGGGGGATCAGTTTCTCGAAATACTGGTCTCCCCATGTCGCTCTCTCTCCCACTCTGGCTGTCTCCATCTGGAGCGCGGAACCCACCATGCTTACTAATTATGCCTGGGCTTCTAAGATCCTACCAGGGAGGTCTCAGTGTCTCCTTCAGGAGAATGGGAGGACGCCGGCGGGCTATGTAAGTGGTGCGAGCTTCTTGTCTTGAAGTTTTATTGGTCTCCCGCGTAAACCAAGCTACTCAGCCTCTTTTGTCCACTGAATTTTCCTACTGAGCTATCCTCATTCTATTACTCTTTATATCTTTGATGAATATTTAAATAGTTGCCTAAGCTGTCTCCCCTTCGAATACCCTGGATCAGCCGGGGCTGGACCCCGGCATTTCCCCACACTGTGCAGCATGTGGGATCTTAGTTCCCCAACCAGAGGTCAAACCTGTGCCCTGTGCAGTGGAAGCATGGAGTGTTAACCACTGGACTGCCAAGGAAGTCTGTGATCTCTGACTTCTTTGAGTTCTATTTCTCTTCCTCTGTCCCATAATTAAACTTCTCAATAATCTATACTTACGGTTCTCGATAATCTACACTTAACCGTTTTGCAATTTGGCTATCCTCCCACATCATTTTGTTTTGTTTCCATTCCTTTCTTGTAATTGAAACTACATTCGAAGCAGGGGCTCCTAAGCTGGTACTCATTCACAAGAATTCAGAGTTCTCAGAACTTGCATCAGAAAAAAATAAATTTTTATTTTCACTAACCACTAACTAAAAATTGACATGTCCCTCTATTATGAATATAGGCAGAAAATCACAGTAGGATTAGCAGTATCTGTGAATCTGTAACCAATAGGAGCCACAGATACTTTCATACCACATATTTGTCATTGCATAGATCTTAAAATGTCATTTATACTCATCACTACTTTGGAATTAAGGTAGTTATTAGATTGCACATGATTGCAGTCTTTCTGTCTACAGATGCTTTGTCCACATAGATAGCCAACTATTGGACAATTCTGCTCCTACTGGTCATTTGCCCACCAAACTCTGAAGTCACATGTTCTCACACTGGTAAACCAAGCATATAAGTCACTTTTTTATATTCCCTAACTATAGCTGATAATTAATCAACACAGAAGAAAATGAGCCAAAGATCACTCCAAAGTTTATTGTTTTTATTCAAGCTAAGCAACAACAACCTTCACACTATGTCTTCTGGAAAATAAAACCTAATTTTAAATTGCCTGTATTTGAAGTGTATCGTCTTGTTACTCAGTGATAAATCAGACATATGTTACTATATCACCAAATTTTTAAATATTTTGAAAAAAAAAAAAAAACATTTCTATATAACTGAGTTCCTTTTAGAAGCTACATATTTTATTTAATGCATTTAAATGCGTTACTCTCATAAAGGATCTCTAGGCCTTACTAGATTGCCAAAAGATCCATGGAACAAACAAGGGTTAGGAACTACTGCTCTCAGTTCAGTTCAGTCGCTCAATCGTGTTCGACTCTTTGCCACCCCGTGAATCGCAGCACGCCACGTCTCCCTGTCCATCACCAACTACCAGAGTTCACTGAGACTCACGTCCATCAAGTCAGTGATGCCATCCAGCCATCTCATCCTCTGTCTTCCCTTTCTCCTCCTGCCCCCAATCCCTCCCAGCATTAGAATCTTTTCCAATGAGTCAGTGCTTCACACGAGGTGGCCAAAGTACTGGAGTTTCAGCTTTAGCATCATTCCTTCTAAAGAAATCGCAGGTCTGATCTCCTTCAGAATGGACTGGTTGGATCTCCTTGCAGTCCAAGGGACTCTCAAGAGTCTTCTCCAACACCACAGTTCAAAAGCATCAATTCTTCAGCACTCAGCTTTCTTCACAGTCCAACTCTCACATCCATACATGACCACTGGAAAAACCACAGCCTTGACTAGACGGACCTTTGTTGGCAAAGTAATGTCTCTGCTTTTGAATATGCTATCTAGGTTGGTCATAACTTTCCTTCCAAGGAGTAAGGGTTTTTTTTTTTAATTTCATGGCTGCAGTCACCATCTGTAGTGATTTTGGAGCCGAGAAAAATAAAGTCTGACACTGTTTCCACTGTTTCCCCATCTATTTCCCATGAAGTGATGGGACCAGATGCCATGATCTTCATTTTCTGAATGTTGAGTTTTAAGCCAACATTTTCACTCTCCTCTTTCACTTTCATCAAGAGGCTTTTCAGTTCCTCTTCACTTTCTGCCATAAGCGTGGTGTCATCTGGATATCTTATGATTATACAGTGGAAGTGAGAAATAGATTTAAGGGACTAGATCTGATAGATAGAGTGCCTGATGAACTATGGATGGAGGTTCGTGACATTGTACAGGAGACAGGGATCAAGACCATCCCCATGGAAAAGAAATGCAAAAAAGCAAAATGGCTGTCTGGGGAGGCCTTACAAATAGCTGTGAAAAGAAGAGAAGTGCAAAGCAAAGGAGAAAAGGAAAGATATAAGTATCTGAATGCAGAGTGCAAAGAATAGCAAGAAGAGATAAGAAAGCCTTCCTCAGCTATCAATGCAAAGAAATAGAGGAAAACAACAGAATGGGAAAGACTAGAGATCTCTTCAGGAAAATTCGAGATACCAAGGGAACATTTCATGCAAAGATGGGCTCGATAAAGGAGAGGAATGGTATGGACCTAACAGAAGAAGACGATATTAAGAAGACGTGGCAAGAATACACAGAAGAACTGTACAAAAAAGATCTTCATGACCCAGATGATCACGATGGTGTGATCACTCACCTAGAGCCAGACATCCTGGAATGTGAAGTCAAGTGGGCCTTAGAAAGCATCACTACGAACAAAGCTAGTGGAGGTGATGGAATTCCAGTTGAGCTATTTCAAATCCTGAAAGATGATGCTGTGAAAGTGCTGCACTCAATATGCCAGCAAATTTGGAAAACTCAGCAGTGGCCACAGGACTGGAAAAGGTCAGTTTTCATTCCAATCCCAAAGAAAGGCAATGCCAAAGAATGCTCAAACTACCGCACAATTGCACTCATCTCACACACTATTAAAGTAATGCTCAAAATTCTCCAAGCCAGGCTTCAGCAATATGTGAACCGTGAACTTCCTGATGTTCAAGCTGGTTTTAGAAAAGGCTGAGGAACCAGAGACCAAATTGCCAACATCCGCTGGATCATGGAAAAAGCAAGAGAGTTCCAGAAAAACATCTATATCTGCTTTAACGACTATGCCAAAGCCTTTGACTGTGTGGATCACAATTAACTGTGGAAAATTTTGAAAGAGATGGAAATACCAGACCACCTGATCTGCCTCTTGAGAAATTTGTATGCAGGTCAGGAAGCAACAGTTAGAACTGGACATGGAACAACAGACTGGTTTCAAAAAGGAAAAGGAGTACATTAAGGCTGTATATTGTCACCCTGCTTATTTAACTTATACGCAGAGTACATCATGAGAAACGCTGGGCTGGAAGAAGCACAAGCTGGAGTCAAGATTGCCGGAGAAATATCAATAACCACTGCTCTAGAGGGTCACAAATAATGCTACATTAAATGGCTTTTTTCCCAGTCAATAATTAAAACTTTTGTTCTTCTGAGATTTCAGATAAATTGGAGAATAATGAGAACTTCTTTTCTTATTTCTAGAACTTTTTCTTCCCGAGCCTCTTACACTGTTGAGCAACCCCTACAACTTGTCAATATCTCCTCCACTGGTTCACATGATATTGCAACCCCTGATTGTCATATTTCTCTAGCAGTTTCTCCTCAGTCTCTCACAGACTTAGCATTCATCAGACCTTTAATTAGTTTTGAAATCTCACACTGATCTTTGAATCTCTGTCTCCAGCAAAACTAATGTCAAATCAGTATTCATAACCTGTTAATTCCTTCTTACTAATAATGTCTGTTACACATATCTCTTACTTCTCATCACTGCCACTACCTTAGTCCAGGTTCTCAGGGCATGGTTCTAAAACTAGTAGAACAGCTTCGTAACTGGTATCCTTCACTTCAGTCTCTTTTCCAATCCAACCAACATAATGTTTCTTGAATACTGTTTTCAGTGAGTCAGTTTGATTAGATAATTCCCCATCCTTAATTTTGCCTTCAAGGTTTTCTTCAGTGTAAAACTGCTTTGCATTCAAGGTTTTATAAGGTTCTTTCTTGTAAGCAACAAAATTGGGTAACTGGAAAAAAAAATGAAAGAGGAAAAAAAATGAAAGAAAAGATGAAATACTTAATAGAAGGAGAGAGTGTAGCTCACAGAATTGAAGGACCTGAAAAGTGTCAGACTTAGAAGTAACACAAGCCAGGAAAAATCCAGAATTTCAAGTAGAACGAAAAAATTGGACTAACCAATCAACGTTTTTTCTCTCATTATTTTACTCTGCTTAAAACCTAACCTCGCGGAGATCATTAAATGGACCTAGCTTGGTTTACAAGGGCTTCCCGGGTGGCTTCAGTGGTAAAGAATCTGCCTGCCAATGCAGGAGACATGGGTTTCATCCCCGGTTGGGGAAGATCCCCTGGAGGAGGAAATGGCAACCCACTCCAGCATTCCATGCTGGGAAAATCCCATGGACACAGGAGCCTAGTGGGCTACAGTCTGTGGGGTTGCAAAGAGTCTGACACAACTGAGCACACACACATACACACAGAGCTTGGTTTACATGTCCACTCTTTAGCTAGGAAGGGCAAGACACTTTGACTTGCATATATATAAAGACTATCCATATTAGAGGAAAATTAATTTTGCCACAGAATTTCTAAAAGAGGTAATGTATGCTGGACAGCCTTACACAATAAATGTCCACTACAAAGCAATTTTCCTATAAAACCCCAACATTTATCCATACATGTTTCTACTTTTATACATGCTCAGTGCTCTAAACAAACTGCTCCACTTACCTTTTCATGGGTCATTCCTAGTACTTTTCTAACTTTTGAACTCTATTCATACCATTCGTTCCTTCAGGAAAGTCTTGGTCTTTCCTCTTCTTCTGTTGAAATCCCTTTCACTCTTTAAGATCTAAATCAAACATCTCTAAAGCCTATTTGAATTTAGACAAAAGTCATCTCTCTGTGGTCTTTGTTACGATCATTTTAGGGTAGTTAATTATCTCATAATGCCTGTACTGTGATTGTGTTTGAACAAATTTTACTTCCCATACAATAGGAAAAGGAGTACATCAAGGCTGTATATTGTCACCCTGCTTATTTAACTTATATGCAGAGTACATCATGAGAAACGCTGGGCTGAAAGAAGCACAGGCTGGAATCAAGATTGCTGGAAGAAATATCGATAACCTCAGATATGCAGATGACACCACCCTTATGGCAGAAAGTGAAGAGGAACTAAAATGCCTCTTGATGAAAGTGAAAGAGGAGAGTGAAAATGTTGGCTTAAAGCTCAACATTCAGAAAATGAAGATCATGGCATCTCGCCCCATCACTTCATGGGAAATAGATGGGGAAACAGTGGAAACAGTGTCAGACTTTATTTTTCTGGGCTTCAAAATCACTGCAGATGGTGACTGCAGCCATGAAATTAAAAGACGCTTACTCCTTGGAAGGAAAGTTCTGACCAACCTAGATAGCATATTCAAAAGCAGAGACATTACTTTGCCAACAAAGGTCCATCTAGTCAAGGCTATGTTTTTTCCAGTGGTCATGTATGGATGTGAGTGTTGGACTGTGAAGAAAGCTGAGTGCTGAAGAATTGATGCTTTTGAACTGTGGTGTTGGAGAAGACTCTTGAGAGTCCCTTGGACTGCAAGGAAATCCAAGCAGTCCATTCTAAAGGAGATCGGTCCTGGCTGTTTGGAAGGAATGATGCTAAAGCTGAAACTCCAGTACTTTGGCCATCTCATGCAGAGTGGACTAATTGGAAAAGACTCTGATGCTGGGAGGGATTTGGGGCAGGAGGAGAAGGGGATGACAGAGGATGAGATGGCTGGATGGCATCACCGACTTGCTGGAAGTGAGTTTGAGTGAACTCTTGGAGTTGGTGATGGACAGGGATGCCTGGCATGCTGCAATTCATGGGGTCGCAGAGAGTCAGACATGACTGAGTGACTGAACTGAACTGAAGAAGCATATAATCTCTGTAAGGACAGAGAATCGCAATATTCACCCATTGGCTTTGTATATAGTAGGTAGTCAATAAATACTTCATGCCCCACAGGCAGGCGGAGGTGATGTTAGCGGGAGCGGACCTCGGTATCTCAAGTCTTTGGTACAGAAGAGTAGAGCATCTTTGGCTGCTGGCAAATCGAACTAGAGGCTGGGGGTCAGGCCTTGGGCTTGGCCAAGAGTCAGGGACACTGGGCCGCATCGATCGGGGACTCAGCGCCATGGGTTGGCTGAGGCACTCTGGGGCCAATGGATGGGCCAAGGATGGGTTTCTTCCCTCACACCTTGAAGCCCACTCCTGCCGGGTGCCTGTGCTGCCCAAGCGAGCCTGGCTCCCCACTTCTAGAGCTCCTAACGACAGCCCGTCATGATGCATGCCCACAGCAAATCCTAGCGACCTGTCAAACTGTGGCCTCATCCTAAGGTTGTTGGAAATTGATTTGAGAGTTGGAAAAGGAATATGAATGAGGCCCACAGTTGCCTCCCTAAGAGTCTTAACCCACTGGTACTGTTACCTGCTAAGTAGAAAACCATTTTTAAGTAAATGTGAGTGAAATTGGTCTTAGGAGAAAAGAAACCTTTCAAAGTTACTATGGCACCCTAATATAGCATCAATTCATTTTTGCAGCATATTTGAATTGGCCTTTGTTGTTGTATCATTTTTTAGTCTATGGTAATACAGAAGGTATGGAAGTAAAAGTTGTGGTTGATCAGGATGCAGTGTAATATACACTGGCCATTTTTAATTAAGTGAATATATTTTTGATTATCTTTGTCTTTCTGTGTCCATAATAAGTGATTTTGTATGGGCAGAAAATAAGCACACATTAAGCCTTTTAAATATACTTAGTTTTAATGAGTCTAAAAATACTTCTGTAAAGAGCAAAAGAATGAGTGAACAATGGAGAGTGGATCTATAGTTTGGTTTCCTGGAATCTTACCAGCAAAATTATAGTGCATTTAGAAATATATCTCTGAGACAGACTGTGTCTCAGATCTCGGACAGATCAGTCTTACAGCTCCATGTTACAGCTCAGTTTTAGTTAGAAAATAAAGTAAAATACATCCTCGAGTCATGAGGGGATGTTGACCCAAAAGACACGAAGAGAAGAGAGAGAACCCCGGCCCTTTGGTTCCTTTTTTTATGCTTTTTTTTTTTTCCTCCTCCTCCTGGGCCTACCCTATGTAAATTGGGCTAGCCAAGAGTGCTGTTTGTTCTACCCAAGGGCCTCACTCCAGTCCTCGGACCTTCCTTTGTTCTGTTTCACCGGCTTTTCCCTTCCTTATCTTTTAACCACCCCCATTCTGGACTCCTTTTTCCTATTCTAATTACCGAACACTTGGAAAAGGCAATGGCACCCCACTCCAGTACGCTTGCCTGGAAAATCTCATGGATGGAGGATCCTGGTAGGCTGCAGTCCATGGGACCACTAAGAGTCGGACATGACTGAGCGGCTTCACTTTCACTTTTCACTTTCATGCATTGGAGAAGGAAATAGCAACCCACTCCAGTGTTCTTGCCTGGAGAATCCCAGTGATGGGGGAGTCTGGTGGGGTGCCATCTCTGGGATTGCACAGAGTCGGACACGACTGAAGCGACTTAGCAGCAACAGCTAGTATAGAAGAGAAATCTTAAAATTGGGCCAATAGATCAATGTGTTTTGTTACTAAGCACTAACATGTGTGTTTGACTGATTGGATTTTTCTTAATGAATCAACTTTTGCCCCAGATCCACCAGTTATTTCACTGTCATCTCCTAAAACCTAAGAGGGATTCTGAAGAACTTCAAAACCATCCTTTCATTCAGTGAGAATCTGAATCCCAAAGCTGTAGTGTTCCAAATAGAAATCACAGGAAACATGAAACTAATTCCTCACTAAAACAATTACAAATCTTTTTGTAATGATAGGTGAGGATGGTGATATGAGTACTCAGCAACATGTACACCATTGCAAGAATTTGTGGCTTATCTGAATATAACTATTGACTGTCACCTATACCCCTCAACCTAGAGCTGTGAATTTTAAAAACTTAAATGAACAAATAAGGGTAAATCAAATCTCTGAATAAGATTTTAAAAAGGAGTGTCCTTTCAGCCTTTAAAAATGTTTTTCCATACCACCTGGAATATTTTTAGGGCTCTCATACTACACGGACTATTTGAAAATTTGCAACATCTAAGATTCTGTTAGTTACTATGCTTATGACTGGATATAAAGGTTACACAACAAATATCCTAGTGTAGAAACATATTTTACAATGCTTGATTTGAATGTCTTTAGTTTTCAGCCTTTATGTTTTCCTTATAATTGGTAGTGATCTTTCTATCCCTTTATCCTGATGCCTAAAAAGGGTTAACATGCCTATTATAAAGGATTAACAAAGACAAGGGAATTTGCAACTGAATTGCATCTGCTATTACCAGAGTGAAAATTGAGAGGAACTGGGAGGTTCCCGTAAACATAGCAGGAATTATGTCACAGTAGAAATAACACTGAAGTAAACCTTTTGCAACAAAGATCATTCTCTTGAACCTCCCCAACTGGTTAGGGTTGGTTTCGACTGAGGTGGAGCTGACTCTGCCATTACGTTATTGTTATTATTACTGATAATTATTTTTATTGTGCCATGCAATATCTACATGGTATTTTATATTAATAGCTTTGCATATAAAAACCAAGTCTCTTTCTTTCAGTTCTTGAAGTATTACTTGGAGGAAATAGTCAGGGGGCAAGCAGAATTTTTTAAAGTAGAATTTCATGTTTTATACAGATATACAGGGGCCTAATTTTATACAGATCTCATAGTCTTCTTGAACTTCATAGGTATTTACTATGCACCCTTAATACTCAAATGAAATATATGACAAGACCTTCCAACACAAATCTAATGGCCGCCCCAACATTTATCTTTGTTCCTTCATTTATTTATTCATTTAGCTGTTTATTCATTTATTCATTTGGCCTACCAGAAGAAAACAGAGGTATCTATTTTGGAAGCTGCTAGACTGCAAAATTTTTGTCAGATAACAACCAGATTTTGAGCAGTATTCACTTATACTAATGCTTCAGTCAATTGCTTTTGGATGGTACTTGTTATTAACAACAATTTAGAGAAATATAAAATATTATAGCCTCGTCTATGAAGCCATCCATGATCAACCAGGCTTTTCTGACATTAACATAGATGAATAAATTACTTAAGACCAGAGTAGTCCCTTCTACTCAACGTCAAACTAGAAAGGTTTCAAATAAAGATACTGAATCAGAAAACAAAATATTGTAAACCCTAAACTAACCTTGACTGTTACCAGAAAATTGAGGAACCCACACCCATGAAAACACTTCAGAATTGTTCATCAAAAGATTGACATTTTTGTGAGTCAACATGGCCTTGTTTAGCATTGAAGAATAAAGTCTGAGGTATTATATTTTTCATGTCTGGCTTATTAGAAATGTCAAGATGCTTTTGTAGTGTGTATGTACATATCTATTATGTTAGGAACAGTCAGATTTAAAAGAACTATATTGTTTCAAGACTCTCTCTTTCTATCTCTCTCCATGGTTAGATATAGACACAGATATATAGATATGTGTGTACACATATAATTTACTAGTGCATTTACTCACTGTTTCCTGGATTTTCTCCATGTATTATTCTCTAGGCATATAAAGCCTAAAGTTAAATACAAATTGCAAAGTTTTAGAAATCATTATTTTAATCTCTTTGATGAAGACCTCTTAATTCTTTGAAAGGATTTACATTTCCTTATAACAATTTGATGCCTCCAATTAAATCTTACAAGAGAATTGTAGACTATTCCAATATATTATGTATAGAAAGTTGTTAAATTTTGGCTCATTATCTGTTTTATTTCTGTGACATATTGCATATTATTTATGAATTAGGATTTTGAATCTATGTGTTTGGATTTGGGTGTTAAAATACAAATTTTAGCTTGATAGTTTGGTTTATAGTCCCCTGAACAAATCCCTCTCTGGTATTCTGATTTACCGGTGTCATAAGTAGGAGATCATGAATTCTCTAAAATATTATAGTGGATTTTGCATATTATTTTTGGATTAGATGATTAAGTAAAGGTTTCATAAATCCTGGAATATTTCATAAGAAGTCACATCCACAGTTTTCTTCTTATAATGAAATTTAAATTATTGGTATAAGAAGATTTTTGGTTACAATGAAGATACTTTGCTAAAACCCAGTTCCCAATATCAATTCCCATCATAAAATATTTGGAGTAGAGATCTTAATTTCATTACTCAGCATGTGAGTAAAACTAAATTTTCATGAATGTCAGATACACCCAACTAAACCAGTTTTGAATTTGTACACACTTGTGTTGCTCAGATTGACAAGTTGCAGCATGTTCTAGTCTCTGGCACATCCGTGAGTCATTAAATTTTTGAAAAAGACTTCTAGAAATCCACTTTGTCAGCACAGATGATAATTAGAAAAGAAGTGTCATTGATTTATTCAAAAGTCAGATCACTTAAAATTACATCCCATCTTTATCATCAATTACACTAATTCAAATATGTTGGCCTGTAAGAAATAAAATGCTTTCTATCTACAACAGCACTAAATGATTTTACCATTATATAATTGATTTCAACAGTAGACACTTAAGTGTCACCCTTAAGCCTCTCCAAAATGTTTCTATTATGCAGTTAAACTAAGTAGACAATTTGACTACCAAATCTTCTAAGCCACTGAGTTTGGGTTAATTCCAAAAGGCTTGGTGAGTACAGAATAACTACACAGAAGCAAGCAAGATGATTTGAAAAATTGTTAACACTTCACAAGTTTTTGTTCACCAAGTTGTTTTGCAAATGAAAGTGAATTGGAGCACATTATTGAAATGATTATCCATTGATTTTACTGAGAACAGAAAAGAGAGTACAAGATAATGGGATGAGCCGCCTCAGAGGTCTGGGTACACCCCATTCATTCATTCATCTGTTCATTCATTTCTTTATTTATGCAGCCAACATATTGTGGAATCACCCACTTCTATATGATTCCCTGTTCTAGGTTTTGAGAAATCCTGATGAGAAGAACCTAACAGTTTTGCCATACATTGACATGTTACAATGCAGTGTGATAAATGTTATGATGGGTTTAAGAACAAGGTGTTGTTGACACATACAAGGGACAAATTTAACCCAGTCTTGAGAGGTCAAGAAAAGCATTTTAAAGGAAGTGACATCTAAGCTTAAATGTAAATCAGAGGGAAATAAAATGAGTTGGGTGTTTCAGATGGAGGAAGCAAGCAGTGTGTGCACAGAAATTCTTTGAAACCTATAATTCATTATTCACTGAATTTTCTACATTTATTTTTAGTCTCTACTAATGCAAAAGCCTCCCTACTCTTTTCTTCTTGTGGCAGAGCTCAGATAGGGTATTGTATTATTTTTTTAACCTTAAGATGAAAATGCTATTGCAACAAAATGTCTATAAATACAGAATACAAAGAAAGTGTTTCAAGAGAGGGGACCAGCATTCATGCAATATGTATTCCTTTATAGGGTTCCCCAACCCAGTTAACTATGTGGAATACATAACAGTCAGAGTATGATAAAAGTTGATTGAATTAGAGAAGCTGATTCATTAGATATTAACCAGATCATTTTTAATATTCTTGATGCCATTGTCTAGCACTCCATGAAACAAATTTTTAAGTGGCTGATAAGATAGCCTCTCTCATTTGTCTACGTCACCTAAGCATTTCTATTTTCAGCCATGTTGATTGTCAAATACCTTCAAAATTGCTTTAGGGAAGAGTCAGAGAGGAGAAAGGACAGGGGAAGCATCTGACACAAATGCATTCAGTCTTTGAATATGAGTTATTCTACAGGATGTATCTAATGAAGTATCTATGGATGCTTTTATTGGAAAATAAAATATTGTTCCATGTACTATCTCCCTGATTAAAAAAAAAATGCACTATATTTTTATATGGATTATACTCATTAAATGTCAGCATCAGCCAGCTTCATCCCCCAGGTCTCCAGCCCCAACTCCCTAGAGGATCTCAGAACTCACCTTCCCGGTGCTAACACACAAGAGGCAGTAGTGCAGCTGCCAACAGTGGCCAGAAATGAGCATCAGACCACTCTGCGTGCCCCAGCCTCCCCCTAAAGCTTGAATCTTTCTGCTACAGAGTTTCTGTAACTCTGAGTGACTGGAGTAAAAGCTGCATGAATTTCACAAGACATTCATTTGTTGTCACAAGATAATCCTTTGTCCTCACAAAACACCTCCTTGTTCAGTAATAAAACAGCTGCTACTTCATTTACTTACCTTTAGAAAATAATGTTCTGAACTGTTTGAAATCTCCAAGGAGGGAATTAGATGCTATCAGTGGAATTCCTTTTGCCATAAAATGGGACCCTCTTGGAAGGGCCTGTGGTTACTGTGAGGACATTTTAGGAGACACAAGTTTTCATATGAGTTAATTTACATTTTAGTTCATAATGTACCTTTATATTATGGGTGAATGCAGTTAATTTGGCCTTTACATTCTTCAAGTAATTTTAAAATAAAGTTAAATACTTAGGCAAGTTTAAAAAAAAATAAGATACAGTTTATGGTTTAGAGTGGTTGTTTGGAGGAGTTGTTAGAATAGAATGAATTTAGTTGGAACCAGTCTTATCTCTAAATCAGACAAGAATAGTTTTTTCATTATGAGGACTTCAATGAAGAGTTTAATAGCATGAACAAGTAATCAAGATGCTGCCTTTCCACAAATTATTATAATAACATCTTTTACCATAGTTACACAAAGACATTTCCCTAGACACTCAAACTGCACTGACATCAACTAATTTAAAATCTGAAAACTCCACTGACACAGAGAGCACTTAGGAGTTAATGTCAAATAACTCTTTGTGCAGCTTTCATAAAGATGGACATAGAAAGGGGAATTGAAAAAAAAAAAAACAGGAAAATAAATTTGGGGAGAAACTTCAAATTTTAAAATTGAATAACTATGAGATAATGAATTGTGGAATGAAGAACACTAAAAAGGAGCCATGAATTCTGGATTCAAGTCCTGTCATTGCCACTAATCAGCTGGGTGAATTTAGGCAACTCACTTAATTTCTATTGGTCTCCATCTATAAAATGACAGGATTGAAATAGATTATCTCCAAGGTCCCTTCTGGATTTGATAGGCTCTGATCTATCTATTACCTATTTTTTAAGAGCTTGAATTGCTCTAATTCTTCTTGAAACATCAAATGAATAGGGCTTTATTTACCACCATGTTTTATAAAGCGTTAGTGATTGTTTCTGTTCTGAGAATGAGTAGTGAGGCAAAGGATAGTTTAAGGGATATTGCTTTATTTAACATATAAAATACATCATTGCAATATCATTCTTTTTTTTTTTTTTTTTTGCAATAAAATTTCCATGCAGTTTTGACTTACTTAAATCCTTTGGCATTATAGGTGTGGATGTGAAGGCAAGCCTATTTTTTAGTTTGCTGCCTGAAAAACATGTCTAACCTCTTCTTCCAGCAACCACTAGGCTGGTATTGAAAGGTTGTTGCTGAACCAGGAAAGATGCCGGGATTCTTGGCCTCCGGAGGAGAAGAATTCAATCCAGGGCCAGGGATGAGGCTTGATCGCTCAGAGCTTTTGTGTAATAAAGTTTTATTAAAGTATAAAAGAGATAGAGAAAGCTTCTGACATAGACATCCAAAGGCAGCATAAAGAATGCCCCTCCCCCCCCCCCCCCCCCCCCCCCGCTAGTCTTTAGCCTGATGTTATATAGCTACTAGCAGTCTGCTAATTAAGGAAAAGAAATGCCTCAAAATTCAGAGAATGGCACCCGGCCCCTCACAAGCAAATGTTTGCTTAAGACAAACATTTCCATGAGAAAAATGCATTGGTTAACTCAAGGTTTGAGAAAAGTTAAGTTCAGGTGGAATTAGGTGATTACATTAAGAGAAACCTCTTTTTATATTTGTATAGAGAAGGGGAAAAATATAAAACTAGTTTGTCTCCTCCTGCTGCTTAAGAGAGAGATAAAAAATGTCTGACACTTGCAGCTTACTTCCTCCATTTGGAAACCCCTGGTCTTCCTGCTCCTGCTTGTTACCCTCTCAGTATCACTTCAGATTTATACACACACACACACACACACACACACACACACATACCACAAGCACTTTGGCACTTTAATCTGAATGATAAGATTTCTCTTTCTCCCTCCTCTTTACTTTCCTCCCTCTCTCTCCTTCCTCCCCATCTTTCTCCAACCAAGGGTTTGGTGAGGGTAAGGGAAGGTTAAGCCAGCAGTTAACTGATGGAGTAACAGGGGAGGAATGCCCTCAAATTAGCCCTTCAGCTATCTGATTTGAGGGCACCATTAACAATTAGAACTTGACAGTAGAAGCATCTGCAGAAACAAAAAATTCAGTCTTTAGAAACAATTGGTAAATGATGGAAAACAGAGTGAAGAATTTGGTTCTTTTCAAAAAGGAGCAAAATAGCACCAGTTGAGAAATGATCGGTTATATTCTTTAGAATACTTCAAAAGAATAACAGCATGATCTCAGAAAATAGTCTGATAGGAGTTGGTAAATGTTTCCCTTTGTATAAATATAAACTTGTGCTGAATGCTTGGTGAGGAGGGGGAAAGAGTAGAGTCTTTTAGTTTAATTTCAGAAAATGTTCTGAGAAAAGTCAATGATAGCTTTTATACTGAGATGTACTAAAGAAGCCTGATTTGCACTGTTGTAAATAAAATATTGACAGGAAATTGTGAAAAAATATATCTATAGCAACCAGACCAATGCTTTTCATGCAGTAGGCTCTGAAATACATATTAGTGAATGTATGAATTGAATTTAGAAGTTTGTAAGTTGAAAAATAGAGTTTAGTCTAGTTTAAATTTCCTCATTTTACAAATGGAGAAACTGAGATCCAGACAAGTAAAATGACTTGATAAGATTTAGCTAGCTATGAATAATTTCATGCATTGAATTTCTTATGTGAAAGATATCAAAGACAGTATTCTATCAATATTGCTTCTAAAAGATAAGTATATAATTAATAGATACATGTTGTAACTATGGAAAGTTATGAAGTGCCTTACTACAAAAGGATCCACTAATGCAACTATATCAATACTTGGATATGTGCTTTCTAGTGATAATTTCTTAAAGAGAGAGAGTGTAATGTGTACTTGTAGCCAGGAATGTTTATTCTGAACAAAATATTTCTCAAACTACAAATGGAAACAATAAAATTAAGCTGTATAATTCTGATATCTCTCCATTAACTACTATAAAAACTTCACTTTGATCAAGTAATTCAAATTTAAATCAATAAAGTTTTGATTCCGAAGAAAAGATGGGGAGAAAAGCACTGAAAAACTTAGTGGTCATGTGACCTTTGATTCTGAGGTCAAGTTTTATTGCTAATTATCTTAAATTTGTTCCACTGTCTATCCACGTCCACAATGTGCATATGTCCACCTGCGTAAAATGAAAACAGCTAACATTTCTCAAGTGTTTACTGTGTGTCAGACACTGTTCTACATGTATACCTTAGCTAATTTTCACATCAGTTTTATGACATTTGGTACTACTATTACCAGGACTTCCCTGGTGGCTCAGATGGTAAAGCGTCTGCCTTCAATGTGGGAGACCTGGGTTTGATCCCTGGGTTGGGAAGATCCTCTGGAGAAGGAAATGGCAACCTACTCCAGTACTCTTGCCTGGAAAATCCCATGGATGGAGAAGCATGGTAGGCTACAGTCCATGGGGTCACAAAGAGGGACATGCGCAGTAGCTGGGACGGACCTTGCAGAAGCCCAGGCAACAGGAGCTACCCTACGCCCAAGGTCAGGGGACGCGACCGAGAGTGCCAGGCTGCAACGGCACAGGAGCAGCCGAGAGGAGCTATTCCATATCCGACGTCAGGGGTGGCAGCTGAGAGAAGCAACCCCATGTCCAAGGAGCAGTGGCTGCACAGGCACAGGAGGGCAGAGAGGAGCTACTTCACGTTAAAGGTCAGGAAGGGCGGCTCATCCAAAGTAAGGAGCAGCGGCTGCGCTTTGCTGGAGCAGCTGTGAAGAGATACCCCACGTCCAAAGTAAGAGAAACCCAAGTAAGAGGTAGGTGTTGCGAGACGGCATCAGAGGGCAGACACACTGAAAGCATAATCTCAGAAAACTAGCCAATCTGGTCACACGGACCACAGCTTTGTCTAACTCAATGAAACTAAGCCATGCCATGTGGGGCCACCCAGGAGGGACAAGTCATGGTGAAGAGGTCTGACAGAATGTGGTCCACTGGAGAAGGGAATGGCAAACCGCTTCAGTATTCTTGGCTTGAGAACCCCATGAACAGTATGAAAAGGCAAAATGATAGGATACTGAAAGAGGAACTCCCCAGGTTGGTAGGTGCCCAATATGCTACTGGAGATCAGTGGAGAAATAACTCCAGAAAGAATGAAGGGATGGAGACAAAGCAAAAACAAAACCCAGTTGTGGATGCAACTGATGATAAAACAAGGTCTGATGCTATAAAGAGCAATATTGCATACAAACCTGGAATGTTAGGTCCATGAATCAAGGCAAATTGGAAGTGGTCACACAGGAGATGGCAAGAACGAACATCAACATTCTAGGAATCAGCGAACTGAAATGGACTGGAATGGGTGAATTTAACTCAGATGACCATTATATCTACTACTGTGGGCAGGAATCCCTTAGAAGAAATGGAGTAAACATCATGGTCAACGAAAGAGTCCAAAATGAAGTACTTGGATACAATCTCAGAAATGACAGAATGATCTCTGTTCATTTCCAAGGCAAACCATTCAATATCATGGTAATCCAAGCCTATGCCCCAACCAGTAACACTGAGGAAGCTGAAGTTGAATGGTTCTATGAAGACCTATGAGATCTTTTAGAACTAATGCCCAAAAAAAGATATCCTTTTCATTATAGGTGACTGGAATCCGAAAGTAGGAAGTCAAGCAACACCTGGAGTAACAGGCAAATTTGGCTTTGGAGTACGAAATGAAGCAGGCCAAAGGCTAATAGAGTTTTGCCAAGAAAATGCACTGGTCATAGCAAACACCCTCTTCCAACAACACAAGAGAAGACTCTACACATGGACATTGCTGGATGGTCAACACCGAAATCAGATTGATTATATTCTTTGCAGCCAAAGATGGAGAAGCTCTATACAGTCAGCAAAAACAAAACCGAGAGCTGACTGTGGCTCAGATCATGAACTCCTTATTGCCAAATTCAGATTTAAATTGAAGAAAGTAGGGAAAACCACTAGACCATTCAGGTATGACCTAAATCAAATCCCTTATGATTATACAGTGGAAGTGAGAAATAGATTTAAGGGACTAGATTTGATAGACAGAGTGCCTGATGAACTATGGACAGAGGTTTGTGAGGTTGTATAGGAGACAGGGATCAAGACCATCCCCATGGAAAAGAAATTCAAAAAAGCAAAATGGCTGTCTGAGGAGGCCTTACAAATAGCTGTGAAAAGAAGAGAAGTGAAAATCAAAGGAGAAAAGGAAAGATATAAACATCTGAATGCAGAATTCCAAAGAATAACAAGGAGAGATAAGAAAGCCTTCCTCAGTAATCAATGCAAAGAAATTAAGTTAAATGAACTGTCAGGGGAGTGTAATCTCCTTGGTTCTGTCTTGTCACAACAAAGATTTGAAGCGACAGACATTAAAGCCCTCGGCACATCACAGCTCTCAGACAGTCCATGTTATAGTTCTTGGATAGATCAATTTTATTTAAAAAATAAAGGAAAATACAT
The DNA here is from genome assembly GCF_055505025.1 of Bos grunniens. Taxonomy (NCBI): domain Eukaryota; kingdom Metazoa; phylum Chordata; class Mammalia; order Artiodactyla; family Bovidae; genus Bos; species Bos grunniens. The sequence continues at coordinate 76,491,328 of NC_141194.1, read as the reverse complement.
CCTCGAAGCATGAGGGCATGCCGACCCAAAAGACGTGAAGAGAAGAGAGTCAGAGACAGAGAGTGCATGAACGGGAGAGAGAGTTTCCCAGCCCTTTGGCTCCTCTTTTTATATGTTTTTTTCCTCCCCCTGGGCCTGCCCTTATGTAAATTGGGCTGGCCAGGAGTGCTGTTTGTTCTATCCAAGGTCCTCACTCTGGTCCTTGGACCTTTCTTTGTTCTATTTTCACGGGCTTTTCCCTTGTCTTTTAGCCACCGCCATTCTTACTCCTTTTTCTTATTCTAACTACTTAATATTTCCCCCTCAAGAGATGGGAGGCCCAATTATTTTGGGAAAAGGAGTGTCAAGGTCTTTCTGGTTACTTCCTGCTGAACTGGGATGGTGAGGGGTATTGAGCCTCCCTCTCTTGCTAGTCTCAGGCCTGAGTCCTTATAGTGGTGTCCATCTAAAGGTGAGTGAGATTTTCCATGGTCGGCTGTAATTTTATATATCCTTGTTGAACTGGCAATGCATGTTGTAGCTTGTTGATCTGGGCAGAGACAGAACAGGTTATACAATTGATAATACATGGAGCAATAATAAGCAACATCAATGTGGCATAACAAGGACTGGTAGGGGCATTAGCCAACTCCAAATTCCCATCTCCAGGAGGACCCAAGTCCCTTCTTATTCAAGGATCAGAAGATCTATTTCCTGTCTGTTTTGGAGTACAGAACTTGCCAAGCTGTGTTGGCTCTTTAGAGCTGTCCTGAGAAATATTATCCCCAGAAACTAGATTTTGGGGGTGTTCATTAGAATGACACTTATTTGTAGTTCTGAATAGGTATCTGAGATCTGCAAGGGGCTCATAGGTGTATTGAGCATCCTCTTCTCTTTTCTTCAATGGCTTGACTCGTGAGTAGTGAATCCAGGAGTCATGTTCTGGTACCTTGACTGCTGTGGGGGTAGAAAGTATTACACGGTAGGGGCCGTTCCATGTGGACTGGAGTTGAGCCTTTGGGGACCCATCTTTCCAGACTTTAATTACGACTTGAGTCCCTGGAGCATATAGTGGTGACTCCTTAAAATCTGTTGGGTCCTGGTTCACACCCCCACGAGCATATATACTGTTGGAATTGCCCAATGGCCATGGTATAAGACTGGAGGGTCTGAGCCCCTGGATCTAGGAAGAGGTCATTCACATAAACAAAAGGTTTCCCATATAGCATCTCATAAGGACTAAGACCAACCTATTCCTTAAAGGTAATATGGTTGTAAAGGAGAGCTATTGGTAAAGCCTCCTTCCATCCCAGGGAGGTCTCCTGGGTTACCTTTTTATCGCTGATTTTAAGAATTGGTTGGCTTTTTCTACTTTTCCTGAAGACTGAAGCCTCCAGGCACAATGGAGATGATAAGTAATACCCAGTGCTTTAGAGACCCCTTGGGTGACTTAGAAATGAATGATGTCCCATTGTCACTTTGCAATGAACTGGGAAGACCAAATCTCAGAATGATTTCATGGAACAGTTTTTTTTTTTTTTTTTTTTTTTTTTACCACCTCCTAAGCCTTCTCAGTCCGAGTGGGAAAGCCTTCAATCCATCCTGTGAATGTATCTATCATGGCTGCTGTTGCTGCTGCTAAATCACTTCAGTCATGTCTGACTCTGTGCAACCCCATAGACAGCAGCCCACCAAGCCCTGCCATCCCTGGCATTCTCCAGGCAAGAACACTGGAGTGGGTTGCCATTGTCTCCTCCAACAATGCATGAAGGTGAAAAGTGAAAGTGAAGTCACTCAGTCGTGTCAGACTCTTAGTGACCCCATGGACTGCAGCCTACCAGGCTCCTCCATCCATGGGATTCTCCAGGCAAGAGTACTGGTGGGTTGTCATTGCCTTCTCCATCTATCATGACTAATAGGTACTTTTACCCTTGAGAAACTGGCATCTGAGTGAAGTCCATCTGTCAGTCCTCTCCTGGGTAGGCCCCATGTCATTGGATGGGCTGGGCCAGCTAGGGTCTTCAAGCTCCTTGGGAATTGTTTAATTGGCAAGTGAGACAAGAGGAGACCACTTGCCTTATAGTCGTTCAGAGGCCTGTTCCTCTGAAGGACCTTTCTAGTAATCTTTGGAGGGCCTTTTCCCCTAAATGAGTGGTGGCATGTAAGGAGTTAACCAACTTCCATTGGAGGTTACCAGGCAGAAAAAGGAGTCCATCCTTTTGGAAGCACCCCATATGGTTTTCTTGAAAGCCCTCACTCTTAACTTTAAGAGTCTCACCTTCAGTATATGAAGGAGTCTCTGGCAAATTAGTCTGTGGAACTGTGGAACTATGGTGGCAACCCCTATTAGGTCACTGTTCGGTAATACTGCTCTCTTCACTGCCTGATCCAGAGAAAGCAATGGCAATCCACTCTAGTATTCTTGCCTGGAAAATCCCATGGGCGGAGGAGCCTGGTAGGCTGCAGTCCATGGGGTCGCTAAGAGTCGGACGGGACTGAACGACTTCACTTTCACTTTTCACTTTCATGCATTGGAGAAGGAAATGGCAATCCACTCCAGTGTTCTTGCCTGGAGAATCCCAGGGACGGGGGAGACTGGTGGGCTGCCGTCTATGGGATTGCACAGAGTCAGACACGACTGAAGCGACTTAACTACAGGCAGCAGCAGCTGCCTGATCGGCTGCTTGGTTCCCTTGTGCCACTTCCCTGCTCCCTTTTCGGTGTCCTTTACAGTGGGAGACTGAAACCTCAGTGGGCAGATGGACTGCCTCCAAGAGTCTAAGAATTTGATCATCATATTTGATCGGGGAGCCTCAGGTGGTCAAGTGGCCCCTTTCTTTCCAAATAACAGTATGTGTGTAGCACCAGAAAGGCATACTTGGAGTCAGTGTAAATGGCTATTCTTTTTCCTTTTCCCAGCTCTAAAGCTCAAGTCAGGGCTATGAGCTCAGATAATTGGGCTGGAGTACCTGGTGCCAACGGCTTAGCCTCTATGGTCTCAAAATTGGAGATAACTGCATATCCTGCTGTTTTTTTTTTTTTTTCCCATCCAAGACAAAGCTGCTTCCATCAGTGTACCATATTTCCTAAGGATTGGTCAGAGGATCTTTTGACAATTTCTCTTGGGGTTTTGCCCAGTGGTCCAACCAAGGTTTCTTGGCAAGAGTGAAATGGGAGAGAGTCCTTCAGGGTAGGCAGGAGGGTGGCTGGGTTAAGAACCTCACAAGGCGATATAGTGAGGCTTGGATTTTCCATCAGCACTACTTGATATCTGAGGATTCTTTGATCAGACATCCATAAATGACCTCTCCCATTTAGGAGTTGTTTTATTTGGTGGCTGGTAAAAATAGTTAGTTTGCCCCCAAAGGAGAGTTTTAAAGATTCTTCTATCAGGATGGCAATAGGTAGCTGCAAGATTTCGAAAGCAGAGAGGCCAACCTTGGGCGGTTGAGTCGAGACTCTTGGATAAGTAAGCTACAGGCTGAGGCTTAGATCCCAACCTTTGAGTTAACACTCCCAAGGCTATTCCCTCTTTTTTGTGGACATAAAGTTGGAATGCTTTTTCTGGGTCTGGCAACCTCAAGGCAGGTGCCTGAGTTAAGGCTTGTTTTAGTGTAGCCTCTGCCTTCTTTTGAGGAGTTCCCCAAATAAATGGGATTGAATCATCCTTTCCCTTTAAGCTTTCATATAAGGTCTGGGCAATTAGACCATAGTTGGGTATCCAGATTCTACAATACCCAATTAGCCCCAGGAAAGCTCGCTATTGTTTTCGAGTCATGGAGGAGGGCAGCTGGAGTATTCCTTGTACCCTATCAGAGGACAGCCTTTTGGACCCATGTGCAATCTGAACTCCAAGGTAAGTGACCTTTGTCTTGATCATCTGTGCCTTAGCGTGGGAGACTTTATATCCCCTCTCTGCCAAAAAGTTTAGAACCTGAATTGCATGTTGTTGGGCATTTTACTCATCTGGAGAGAAAATTAGTAGGTCATCTATGTATTGTAATATTTTTCCATTAGGTCCCAGGTCCAGATCTAGGTGATCCTGGCTAAGGGCCTGTCCAAACGAGTGGGGGCTATCTCTGAACCCCTGGGGTAATACTGTCCAAGTCATCTGTTTGTGTTTTTCTCCTGGGGCCTCCCATTCAAAGGCAAAAAGATATAGGGATTCTATAGCCAGCAAACAAAAAAATGCATTGTTGAGATCCAATACTGTAAACGACTTGGCACTGCATGGGATTTCTCCCAAGATTACATAGGGATTGGGTACTGTGGGATGCAGGGGAACTACAGCTTCATTTATGATCCAGAGATGTTGAATCATTCACCAGGTTCCATCCTTTTTCCTTACTGAGAGGATTGGGGTGTTACAGGGCAAACTGGTGGGGACCAATATCCCACAAGCAAGAAATTTCTTTATTAGAGGCTGTAGTCCCTCCTGAGCCTCTCTTCTGAGGGGACAGTGTTTCCAGTTAGGAAGCCAAGTGGGATCTCAGATAATGATGACCAGTTAAGCTTGGTGGGCTTGTCCAGGAGTCCCCTTGTCCCACACCTGGGGGTTAGTTTTGTCCTCCCATAGTTTTGGTCCCTCTCTATTGGAGAGGGTGTAATGGGTTCTTCAGTAGTAACCAGAAGTTGTAGGGCTCTAGGGGCTGAAAAGCTTCCCATCACAAGGGTGTCCCCCAGTTTAGGGAGTATATATCTTCCCAATAAGTGAGTAGGACACTCAGGGACCACCAGAAACTGGTGGGAAAATATTTGTCCGTCCCAATAACAAAGTGCTCAGGTGAATCTTTTTGTAACTGTTTTTCCTGTAACACCCAAAATGTTACAGGTTAGGGAGGAGAAGGCTCCGGAGTAGGAGGTCAAGACAGAGTAGGTAGCCCCCATGTCAACCAAGAAATTCTCAGGCTTACCTGCCACATCCAGTTACAGCCTTGGCTCCAGCCCCGTGATGGTTATCAGTGACAGGTGGGCTGGCTGGAGCAGGCCGCTTCAGTCCTATTGAACCATCGTGAGGGAAGGCTTGGTGCTTGATCTTGAGGCTCTTGGGTCCTGAGGGCACAGTGTTGCCCAGTGTCCCAGTTGATGGCATTTGGGAGACTTGTCACGGTTTGGACATACTTTGGCCCAATGCCCCGCCTGTCTACAGATTAGGCATTTGCCTCATGCCTTGTTCTTCAAGGACTTGGGGTTTGCCATAGGACTTCCCAGGAGGGAGGCCAGCATCTGGGCATAATTTGTCTCTTTCCTTTTCTCCTTCTCCTTGGCCTTGGCCTCCTTCTCTTGTTCTCTGTTATAAAAAGTATTGGTGGATGTCTGGACCATCTCATCTAAAGAGGAAGCAGGGTCCTGCTGCTATAGCTGTTGTAACTTTATTCTGATATCTGATGCACAATGGGACAGGAATTTGCCCTTTAAAATCACCTGTCCCTCGTAAGAGTCTAAGTCCAGATTGGTAAACTTTTAGAGGGCCTCTGTTAGCCTTTCCAGAAAAGCAATGGGGTCTTGTTGGGCTCCTCAGTTATTGCTGAGACTGAGCACAGTCCCACAAGTAATAGGCTTCCTTCTATTTCCGTGGGTGGACTTCCTTAGGGGTGAGTCTTTCTGAATCTTATCCTACCCAGTACTGTTGCAACCTGAGAGCCAGATATCCCCGGGTCAAGGTGCAGATCCCCAGGCAGGCTGAGGTGTGACAGCCTCCTGAAGATGGAATCCCTGGGCGGGTTGAGGCATGATAGCCTCCTGGGAATTGGGTCCCTGAGCAGATTGAGGCGTGACAACCTTTTGAGGACCAGATCACTAGGTAGGTCAAAGCAGGTTGACCTCCTGAGATCCCTGGACTGGAGTTAGGTGTCCCCAAGGTCTCCAGGGTGACCAGTGCTGGGTAGGATTAAATGGTTGTAATTTTAACTCATTGCCAGTTTGTACACCACAGATGTGAATAGATACCCTGGTGTAAAGCAATCCAAGCCTGTGCCCTGAGACTGGGAAATAGTGAAACAGTCGTAAGTCTTATCCTGTTATTGCTGTAAGGGATTGTAAGTCACTGATTTCTTCCACTGAGATCAGATCAGATCAGTCACTCAGTCGTGTCCGACTCTTTGTGACCCCATGAATCGTAGCACTCCAGGCCTCCCTGTCCATCACCAACTCCTGGAGTTCACTCAGACTCGTGTCCATCAAGTCAGTGATGCCATCCAGCCATCTCATCCGCTGTCGTCCCCTTCTCCTCTTGCCCCCAGTCCCTCCCAGCATCAGAGTCTTTGCCAATGAGTCAACTCTTCCCATGAGGTGGCCAAAGTACTGGAGTTTCAGCTTTAGCATCATTCCTTCCAAAGAAATCCCAGGGCTGATCTCCTTCAGAATGGACTGATTGGATTTCCTTGCAGTCCAAGGGACTCTCAAGAGTCTTCAACACCACAGTTCAAAAGCATCAATTCTTCGGTGCTCAGCCTTCTTCACAGTCCAACTCTCACATCCATACATGACCACAGGAAAAACCATAGCCTTGACTAGACGAACCTTTGTTGGCAAAGTAATGTCTCTGCTTTTGAATATGCTATCTAGGTTGGTCATAACTTTCCTTCCAAGGAGTAAGCTTCTTTTAATTTCATGGCTGCAGTCATCATCTGCAGTGATTTTGGGGCCCAGAAAAATGAAGTCTGACATTCTTTCCACTGTTTCCCCATCTATTTCCCATGAAGTGATGGGACCGGATGCCATGATCTTCGTTTTCTGAATGTTGAGCTTTAAGCCAATTTTTTCACTCTCCACTTTCACCTTCATCAAGAGGCTTTTTAGTTCCTCTTCACTTTCTGCCATAAGAGTGGTGTCATCTGCATATCTGAGGTTATTGATATTTCTCCCAGCAAACTTGATTCCAGCTTGTGTTTCTTCCAGTCCAGCATTTCTCATGATGTACTCTGCATATAAGTTAAATAAACAGGGTGACAATATACAGCCTTGACGAACTCCTTTTCCTATTTGGAACCAGTCTGTTGTTCCATGTCCAGTTCTAACTGTTCCTTCCTGACTTGCATACAGATTTCTCAAGAGGCAGATCAGGTGGTCTTGTATTCTCATCTCTTTCAGAATTTCCCACAGTTTATTGTGATCCACACAGTCAGAGGCTTTGGCATAGTCAATAAAGCAGAAATAGATGTTTTTTTCTGGAACTCTCTTGCTTTTTCCATGATCCAGCGGATGTTGGCAATTTGATCTCTGGTTCCTCTGCCTTTTCTAAAACCAGCTTGAACATCTGGAAGTTCACAGTTCACATATTGCTGAAGCCTGGCTTGGAGAATTTTAAGCATTACTTTACTAGCATGTGAGATGAGTACAATTGTGTGGTAGTTTGAGCATTCTTTGGCATTGCCTTTCTTTGGGATTGGAATGAAAACTGACCTTTCCCAGTCCTGTGGCCACTGCTGAGTTTTCCAAATTTGCTGGCATATTGAGTGCAGCACTTTCACAGCATCATCTTTCAGGATTTGGAATAGCTCAACTGGAATTCCATCACCTCCACTAGCTTTGTTCGTAGTGATGCTTTCTAAGGCCCTCTTGACTTCACATTCCAGGATGTCTGGCTCTAGGTCAGTGATCACACCATCATGATTATCTGGGTCATGAAGATCTTTTTTGTACAGTTCTTCTGTGTATTCTTGCCATTTCTTCTTAATATCTTCTGCTTCTCTTAGGTCCATCAGTTTAGGGTGTCTCCACTGATAAACATTGTCATAAACCCACTTTGGGTAATAACAGAAGTAGTGACAAAGGAGTGGGTTATCTGGTCTTGTTAGGGGCATTAAAGTGTTTTAATAATAGCCTGGGTAGACCAATGTTGCTTACAAAGGGTCAGGGTCCTGGTTGCAGGAGTTAATAATTGGCTTAAGAACAAATTTTTAATAGACAACAGATCAGGTATTCCATAAAAGTGGAGTGGAGATTTGATCCGGGGGTATGTTTGTAACTTTAGGAGAAGGGTGGTAGGGGTTTGGGCCCAAATGGCCTGCAGGGCCAGCTCCCAAAGTGGCAAACATTATCCCTAGAAGCCCAGTTTCCTTTGAAGGGATGCCAACTGATGGACTTCTAGCACACATTGTGTGCCTGTCACTCGCCCTAGCGGGTTCACTGAGAGATGCTGATGCTGCACATGTTGTAGGAAACGTAGAAGATGAAGGCCTGAATATCTAGAGGGATTGGATATTATACAGTATTTCCCTCCCAAGGGCCAGCTATTTTCTGGTTTTCCTTCCAGAAGATTGTAGAGGCAAAATTGTGGGCCTGGACAGGGCTCAGGAAAAGAGCATGAAACAGGAGGGAAGGGGTCAGGGCACAACTTTTGAAAGAATGACATGGCACAAGGGCATAACATAAACCAATTAAAATCAGTTGGGTCCAGAATGACAAGTCAAATTCAAATAAACCTTAATCCCAGATCTGTAAGCTAAATGACACACCCAGAGGTGGCAGAACAGCTCCAAGGCACAGTCAAAAGAGAGAGGGTGGGTGGTTCCGCAGTGGTTGTGATGATCCTCCCACTCATTTGCATATGAATTCACCCAGCTCGCAAAACCTAGCCAGGCCGCATTCCACGGCCTAAACCCTTGCCCTCTGCAATGGCCCACACCCTGTAGAGTCTGCTTCTCTCTGAATCCTAACAAATCCACCTCTTACCTATTGCTGTGTTTCTCACTGAAATTTTTGCAATGAGACATCAAAACCTGAGCTTCATTAGGTCCTGAAGCCAGGCATCCTGGGTTTTGGCCGGGCTTGAGTTCCGGGAGAGAGGAGCTGAAGCACTGGAGGAGAAAGCAATGGGAAAAATGTGCCAAGAAATACCCTTCATAGCCCTCTGGAAAATCTGCTAAATACCTGACCTATGCTCACAGTTTTCATTGGCCTGATCCTTGGCACAAAGAAGATTAAGGACAAAAGAACCCCCACCAGCTTGGATAACAGCTAGTGGGGCTCAGCAGATAGTGCTTTTGGGGCATACCTAGGAGTAGCCTCTCCAGAGTCCCTCAGTTATGCCCACTGCTGCACGCCTGTTCACAAGGGGGTTGAGGAAACAAGAAATGAGAGATTGTAAAGGAATTAAGATTTTGTTAGGCATATGTCCCTCCAGCCATAGGAGTGAGGACCTCCTGCTTTAACTGGAAGGGAAAGGGAAAGTCGCTCAGTTGTGTCCGACTCTTTACGACCCCATGGACTGTAGCCTACCAGGCTTCTCAGTCCATGGAATTTTCCAGGCAAGCGTACTGGAGTGGGTTACCATTTCCTTCTCCAGGGAATCTTCCCAACCCAGGTATCGAACCTGGGTATCCCACATTGTAGGCAGATGCTTTACCCACTGAGCCACCAGGGAAGTCCGAGCCTTAACTGGAGGTCTTCTCAAATCTGAGACTGAGCTGCGTGAGCTTTCTGCAGAGTTTGTTTTTCATTGTCCTGGTTTCCAGCATGATAGGCTTCTTGTCACTTCCCCTGAAATGGGTTTTCTTTGTGTTCTGTTTCTACCGTGGGATCCTTCGCTGAGTTGGGCTCCTGCTGTGCTTGGCTTCCTCCTTGCAGAGCTGCCAGAGGTTGTTTCAGCCAGGTTAAATCCAAGTCAAGGCACCATAGATGTCAGGGGAGTGTAATAGCCTCAGTTTGGTCTCATCACAGCAAAGACTTGAAGCGACTGATGTTAAAGCCCTCAGCATGTCACAGCTATTGGACAGTCTGTGTTATAGTTCTTGGATAGATCAGTTTTATTTAGATAATAAAGGAAAATACATCCTCAAGACGTGAGGGTATGCCGACCCAAAAGACGTGAAGAGAAGAGAGACAGAGAGAGAGACAGAGAGAATGAGCACGTGCACGTGTGGGAGGGAGAGACAGAAACAGAGACAGAGACAGAGAGAGACAGAGAGCACTTGAGTGGAGGAGATACAGACCCACAGCCCTTTGGCTCCCCTTTTTATATGTTTTTTTTTTTTTTTCCCTCCCCCTGGGCCTGCCTTTATATGGGCTAGCCAGGAGTGATGTTTGTTCTACCCGAGGTCCTCACTCTGGTCCTCAGATCTTCCTTTGCTCTATTTTCTTGGACATTTCCCTTTTAGCCGCCACCATTCTGGACTCCTTTTTCGTATTATAACTACCTAACAGAACTAATTCATGATAAAGCACACCCAAACAAGACAAGTGAAAAAGCAAAGGAGAAAAGGAAAGATATAACATCTGAATGCAGAGTTCCAAAGAATAGCAAGGAGAGATAAGAAAGCCTTCTTTAGTAATCAGTGCAAAGAAATAGAGGGAAAAAAACAGAATGGGAAAGACAAGAGATCTCTTCAAGAAAATTAGAGATACCAAGGGAACATTTCATGCAAATATGGGCTAAATAAAGGACAGAAATGGTATGGACCTAACCGAAGCAGAAGATATTAAGAAGAGGTGGCAAGAATACACAGAAGAACTGTACAAAAAAAATCTTCACGACCCAGATAATCACAATGGTGTGATCACTCACACTCACCTAGAGCCGAACATACTGAAATTTGAAGTTAGAAGGATCACTTTGGAATCATCCAGTTAGGAAGCATCACTACGAACAAAGCCAGTGGAGGTGATGGAATTCCAGTTGAGCTATTTCAAATCCTGAAAGATCATGCTATGAAAGTGCTGCACTCAATATGCCAGCGAATTTGGAAAACTCAGCAGTGGCCACAGGACTTGAAAAGGTCAGTTTTAATTCTAATTCCAAAGAAAGGCAATGCCAAAGAATGCTCAAACTAGTGCACAATTGCACTCATCTCACACGCTAGTAAAATAATGCTCAAAATTCTCCAAGCCAGGCTTCAGCAGTACGTGGACCATGAACTTCCAGATGTTCAAGCTGGTTTTAGAAAAGGCAGAGGAACCAGAGATCAAATTGCAAACATCCACTGGATCATGGAAAAAGCAAGAGAGTTCCAGAAAAAACATCTATTTCTGCTTTATTGACGATGCCAAAACTTTTGACTATGTATATCACAATAAACTATGGAAAATTCTGAAAGAGATGGGAATACCAGACCACCTGACCTGCCTCTTGAGAAACCTATGTGCAGGTCAGAAAGCAACAGTTAGAACTGAACGTGGCCCAACAGACTGGTTCCAAATAGGAAAAGGAGTACGTCAAGGCTGTATATTGTCGCCCTGCTTATTTACCTTATATGCAGAGTACATCATGAGAAACGCTGTGCTGGAGGAAGTACAAGCTGGATTCAAGATTGCTGAGAGAAATATCAAGAATTTCAGATATGCAGATGAGACCACCCTTATGGCAGAAAGTGAAGAGGAACTAAAAAGCCTCTTGAAGAAAGTGAAAGAGGAGAGTGAAAAAGTTGGCTTAAAGCTGAACAGTCAGAAAACGAAGATCATGGCATCTGGTCCCATCACTTCATGGGAAATAGATGGGGAAACAGTGGAAACAGTGGCTGACTTTATTTTTTGGGGCTCCAAAATCACTGCAGATGGTGATTGCAGCCATTAATTTAAAGGCGCTTATTCCTTCTAAGGAAAGATATGACCAACCTAGATAGCATATTGAAAAGCAGAGACATTACTTTGCCAACAAAGATCTGTCTAGTCAAGGCTGTGGTTTTTCCAGTGGTCATGTATGGATGTGAGAGTTGGACTCTGAAGAAAGTTGAGCACCGAAGAATTGATGCATTTGAAGTGTGGTGTTGGAGAAGACTCTTGAGAGTCCCTTGGACTGCAAGGAGCTCCAACCAGTCTATCCTAAAGGAGATCAGCCCTGGGTGTTCATTGGAGGGACTGATGCTACAACTGAAACTCCAATACTTTGTCCACCTCATGCGAAGAGTTGACTCATTGGAAAAGACCCTGATGCTGGGAGGGATTAGGGGTAGGAGGAGAAGGGGATGACAGTGTATGAGATGGCTGGATGGCATCACCGACTCGATGGACATGCATTTGAGTAAACTCTGGGAGTTGGTAATGGGCAGGGAGGACTGGCATGCTGTGATTCATGGGGTCACAAAGAGTCGGAGATGACTGAGCTACTGAACTAAACTGAAGATATAAATACATTACAAAATATAAGATTTTAAAACTAAAACTAAATACTGGAGAAGCTCTTTCTAGTAACTTTGTTAAAAATGTGTCTGCTTGCATGCTTGAGGTTAGAAGTTATATTGAAGTCCCTTTTATTTCCCAAATTCAGAAGCTCTACGTTTCTGTTGACCTTCTGAAGAACTTTAATTTTAGTGCAGTTCGGTTCAGTTCAGTCACTCAGTCGTGTCCGACTCTTTGTGACCCCATGAATCACAGCACGCCAGGCTTCGCTGTCCATCACCAGCTCCCGGAGTTCACTCAAACTCACGTCCATCGAGTCGGTGATGCCATCCAGCCATCTTATCCACTGTCGTCCCATTTTCCTCCTGCCTCCAAATCCCTCCCAGCACCAGCGTCTTTTCCAATGATTCAACTCTTTAGCATCATTCCTTCCAAAGAAATCCCAGGGCTGATCTCGTTAAGGATGGACTGGTTGGAGATCTTTGCAGTCCAAGGGACTCTCAAGAGTATTCTCCAACACCACACTTCAAAAGCATCAATTCTTCGGCACTCAGCTTTCTTCAGAGTCCAACTCTCACATCCATACATGACCACTGGAAAAACCATAGCCTTGACTAGACAGACCTTTGTTGGCAAAGTAATGTCTCTGCTTTTCAATATGCTATCTAGATTGGTCATAACTTTCCTTCCAAGGAGTAAGTGTCTTTTAATTTCATGGCTGCAGTCACCATCTGCAGTGATTTTGGAGCCCTAAAAAAATAAAGTCTGACCTTGTTTCCACTGTTTCCCCTTCTATTTGCCATGAAGTGATGGGACCAGATGCCATGGACTTAGTGTTCTGAATGCTGAGCTTTAAGCCAACTTGTTTACTCTCCTCTTTCAACTTCATCAAGAGGTTTTTAAGTTCCTCTTCACTTTCTGCCATAAGGGTGGTGTCATCTTCATATCTGAGGTTACTGATGTTTCTCCTGGCAATCTTGATTCAAGCCTGTGCTTCTTCCAGCCCAGCGTTTTTCATGATGTACTCTGCATACAAGTTAAATAAGCAGGGTGATAATATACAGCCTTGACATACTCCTTTTTCCTATTTGGAACCAATCTGTTGTTCCATGTCCAGTTTTAACTGTTGTTTCCTGACCTGCATATAGGTTTCTCAAAAGGCAGGTCAAGTGGTCTGGTATTCCCATGTCTTTCAGAATTTTCCACAGTTTATTGGGATCCACACAATCAAAGGCTTTGGCATAGTCAATAAAGAAGAAATAGATGTTTTTCTGGAACTCTCTTGCTTTTTCCATGATCCAGCTGATGTTGGCAATTTGATCTCTGGTTCCTCTGCCTTTTCTAAAACCAGCTTGAACATTTGGAGTTCACAGTTCGTGTATTGCTCAAGCCTGGCTTGGAGAATTTTGAGCATTACTTTACTGGCATGTGAGACGCATGCAATTGTGCGTTAGTTTGAGCATTCTTTGCCATTGCCTTTCTTTGGGATTGGAATGAATACTGACTTTTTCCAGCCCTGTGGCCACTGCTGAGTTTTCCAAATTTGTTGGCATATTGAGTGCAGCACTTTCACAGCATCATCTTTGAGGATTTGAAATAGCTCAACTGGAATTCCATCACTTCCACTAGCTTTGTTTGTAGTCATGCTTTCTAAGGCCTACTTGACTTCACATTCCAGGATTTGTGGCTCTAGATGAGTGATCAAACCATCATAACTATCTTGGTCTTGAAGATTTTTTTTGTATAGTTCTTCTGTGTATTCTTGCCACCTCTTCTTAATGTCTTCTATTTTTGTTAGGTCCATACCATTTCTGTCCTTTATTGAGCCCATCTTCCAATTAAGTGTTCCCTTGGTATCTCTAAGTTTCTTGAAGAGATCTCTAGTCTTTCCCATTCTGTTGTTTTCCTCTATTTCTTTGCATTGATTGCTGAGGAAGGCTTTCTTATCTCCTTTTGCTATTCTTTGGAACTCTGAATTCAGATGTTTATATCTTTCCTTTTCTCCTTTGCTTTTCACTTCTCTTCTTTTCATAGCTATTTGTAAGGCCTCCCCAGGCAGCCATTTTGCTTTTTTGCATTTCTTTTCCATGGGGATGGTCTTGATCCCTGTCTCCTGTACAATGTCACGAACCTCATTCCATACTTCATCAGGCACTCTATCTATCATCTAGGCCCTTAAATCTATTTCTCACTTCCACTGTATAATCATAAGGGATTTTATTTAGGTCATATCTGAATGGTCTAGTGGTTTTCCCCACTTTCTTCAATTTAAGTCTGAATTTGGCAATAAGGAATTCATGGTCTGAGCCACAGTCAGCTCCCGGTCTTTTTGCTGACTGTATAGAGCTTCTCCATCTTTGGCTGCAAAGAATATAATCAATCTGATTTCAGTGTTGACCATCTGGTGATGTCCATGTGTAGAGTCTTCTTTTGCGTTGTTGGAAGAGGGTGTCTGCTATGACCAGTGCGTTCTCTTAGCAAAACTGTTTTAGCTTTTGCCCTGCTTCATTCCATATTCCAAGGCCAAATTTTCCTGTTACTCCAGGTGTTTTTTGACTTCCTACTTCTGCATTCCAGTCCCCTATAATGTAAAGGACATCTTTTGGGGTGTTAGTTCTAAAAGATCTTGTAGGTCTTCATAGAACCATTCAACATCAGCTTCTTCAGCATTACTGGTTGGGGCATAGACTTGGATTACTGTGATATTGAATGGTTTGCCTTGGAAATGAACAGAGTTCATTCTGTCGTTTTTGAGATTGCATCCAAGTCCTGAATTTTGGGCTCTTTTGTTGACTATGATGGCTACTCCATTTCTTCTAAGGGATTCCTGCCCACAGTAGTAGAGATAATGGTCATCTGAGTTAAATTCACCCATTCCTGTCCATTTTAGTTCGCTGATTCCTAGAATGTCAACGTTCACTCTTCCCATCTCTTGTTTGACCACTTCCAATTTGCCTTGATTCATGCATCTAATATTCCAGGTTCCTATGCAATATTGTTCTTATAGCATTGGAATTTGCTTCTCTCACCAGTCACATCCACAACTGGGTATTGTTTTTGCTTTGTCTCCACCCCTTCATTCTTTCTGGAGTTATTTCTCCACTGATCTCCAGTAGCATATTGGGCACCTACCAACCTGGCGAGTTCCTCTTTCAGTATCCTATCATTCTACCTTTTCATACTGTTCATGGGGTTCTCAAGTCAAGAATACTGAAGTGGTTTTCCATTTCCTTCTCCAGTGGACCACATTCTGTCAGTCCTCTCCACCATGATCTGCCCCTCTTGGGTGGCCCCCAGGGCATGGCTTAGTTTCATTGAGTTAGAAAAGGCTCTGGTCCTAGTGTGATTAGATTGACTAGTTTTCTGTGATTATGCTTTCAGTGTGTCTGCCCTCTGATGCCCTCTGATGCCCTCTTGCAACACCTACCATCTTACTTTGGTTTCTCTTACCTTGGACGTGGGGTATTTCTTCACAAAAGCGCAGCCGCTGCTCCTTTTCTTGGCCGAGGGGTATCTCCTCACCGCCGCCCCTCCTGGCCTTGAACATGGTTTAGCTCCTCTAGGCCCTCCTGCTCCCACACAGCCACCACTCCTCGGACGTGGGGTAGCTCCTCTCGGCTACTCCTGTGCTGTCTCAGCCTGGCACTCTCGGCCGTCTCCCCTGACCTCGGACATGGGGTAGCTCCTCCCGGCTGGCACCCCTGACCTCAGACGTGGGATAGCTCCTCTCAGCTGCTCCTGCGCTGTTGCAGCCTGGCTTCTCGGCTGCTGCCCCTGACCTTGGATGTGGGGCAGCTCCTCTCGGCCATGCTTGTGTGCCATCACAGCCACTTTAATCTTAAGGTTTGCTCTATCCCCAAAAGTGACTTATTCTTGTTACCTCTGCCTGAGGGGTTTTCAAGTGAATTAAGGTGACTAAATACCTGTTAAATGGGGACATCCTGCTTTCTGGCTACACAAGACCCATATGGTACTCTTGCATGGCTCTTATTTAGATGTAATAGGTGGTTCTTTCTTTTGGCTCACCCTTGCCTCCCAAGCGGGACCCAAACAATTAAAAGTGGCTAAAAAGCCTGGTGAGGCACTTGGGTCAGACTGCTGAGGCTTCAAACCAGCTCTTCATTTAACTTTTTCAAGCTTCATTTTCCCTATCTCAAGAATAGAGCTCTTGATAATATCTACTGGATAGATTCTTGTGAAGCTTAAAAATGATATGGTAAGTGTGAAAACATTTACAACAATGCCTAGCACATTGTAAACAGTTAATACATTTTACCTAAAAATCAGATCAGATGAGTCACTCAGTTGTGTCCGACTCTTTGCAACCCCATGAATCCCAGCATGCCAGGCCTCCCTGTCCATCACCAACACCCGCAGTTCACTCAGACTCACATCCATCAAGTCAGTGATGCCATCCAGTCATCTCATCCACTGTCGTCCCCTTCTCCTCTTGCCCCCAATCCCTCTCAGCATCAGAGTCTTGGCCAATGAGTCAACTCTTCCCATGAGGTAGTCAAAGTGCTGGAGTTTCAGCTTTAGCATCATTCCTTCCAAAGAAATCCCAGGGCTGATCTCCTTCAGAATGGACTGGTTGGATCTCCTTACAGTCCAAGGGACTCAAGAGTCTTCTCCAACACCACAGTTCAAAAGTGTCAATTCTTCGGTGCTCAGCCTTTTCACAGTCCAACTCTCACATCCATACATGACCACTGGAAAAACCATAGCCTTGACTAGACGAACCTTTGTTGGTAAAGTAATGTCTCTGCTTTTGAATATGCTATCTAGGTTGGTCATAAGTTTCCTTCCAAGGAGTAAGTGTCTTTTAATTTCATGGCTGCAATCACCATCTGCAGTGATTTTGGAGCCTAGAAAAATAAAATCTGACACTGTTTCCCTATCTATTTCCCATAAAGTGATGGGACCGGATGCCATGATCTTGTTTTCTGAATGTTGAGCTTTAAGCCAACTATTTCACCCTCGACTTTCACTTTCATCAAGAGGCTTTTTAGTTCCTCTTCACTTTCTGCCATAAGGGTGGTGTCATCTGCATATCTGAGGTTACTGATATTTCTCCCAGCAATCTTGATTCCAGCTTGTGTTTCTTCCAGTCCAGCATTTCTCATGATGTATTCTGCCTATAAGTTAAATAAACAGGGTGACAATACATAGCCTTGACGTACCCTTTTTCCTATTTGGAACCAGTCTGTTGTTTCATGTCCAGTTCTAACTGTTGCTTCCTGACCTGCATACAGATTTCTCAAGAGGCAGGTCAGGTGGTCTGGTATTCCCATCTCTTTCAGAATTTTCCACAGTTTATTGTGATCCACACAGTTAAAGGCTTTGGCATAGTCAGTAAAGAAGAAATAGATGTTTTTTCTGGAACTCTCTTGCTTTTTCACAGATCCAGCGGATGTTGGCAATTTGGTCTCTGGTTCCTCAGCCTTTTCTAAAACCAGCTTGAACATCAGGAAGTTCACGGTTCACATATTGCTGAAGCCTGGCTTGGAGAATTTTGAGCATTACTTTACTAGCGTGTGAGATGAGTGCAATTGTGCGTTAGTTTGAGCATTCTTTGGAATTGCCTTTCTTTGGGATTGGAATGAAAACTGACCTTTTCCAGCCCTGTGGCCACTGCTGAGTTTTCCAAATTTGCTGGCATATTGAGTGCAGCACTTTCACAGCATCATCTTTCAGGATTTGGAATAGCTCAACTGGAATTCCATCACCTCCACTAGCTTTGTTCGTAGTGATGCTTTCTAAGGCCCACTTGACTTCACATTCCAGGATGTCTGGCTCTAGGTCAGTGATCACACCATCATGATTACCTGGGTCATGAAGATCTTTTTTGTACAGTTCTTCTGTGTATTCTTGCCACCTCTTCTTAATATCTTCTGCTTCTGTTAGGTCCATATAATTTCTGTCCTTTATTGAGCCCATCTTTGCATGAAATGTTCCTTTGGTATCTCTGATTTTCTTGAAGAGATCTCTAGCCTTTCCCATTCTGTTGTTTTCCTCTATTTCTTTGCATTGATCGCTGAAGAAGGCTTTCTTATCTCTTCTTGCTATTCTTTGGAACTCTGCATTCAGATGCTTATATATTTCCTTTCCTCTTTGCTTTTCACTTCTCTTCTTTTCACAGCTATTTGTAAGGCCTCCCCAGACAGCCATTTTGCTTTTTTGCATTTCTTTTCCATGGGGATGGTCTTGATCCCTGTCTCCTGTACAGTGTCACGAACCTCATTCCATAGTTCATCAGGCACTCTATCTATCAGATCTAGGCCCTTAAATCTATTTCTCACTTCCACTGTATAATCATAAGGGATTTGACTTAGGTCATACATGAATGGTATAGTGATTTTCCCTACTTTCTTCAATTGAAGTCTGAATTTGGCAATAAGGAGTTCATGGTCTGAGCCACAGTCAGCTCCTGGTCTTGATTTTGCTGACTGTATAGAGCTTCTCCATCTTTGGCTGCAAAGAATATAATCAATCTGATTTCAGTGTTGACCATCTGGTGATGTCCATGTTTAGAGTCTTCTCTTGTGTTGTTGGAAGAGGGTGTTTGTTATGACCAGTGCGTTTTCTTGGCAAAACTCTATTAGTCTTTGCCCTGCTTCATTCCGTGTTCCAAGGCCAAATTTGCCTGTTACTCCAGGTGTTTCTTGACTTCCTACTTTTGCATTCCAGCCCCCTATAATGTAAAGGACATCTTTTGGGGTGTTAGTTCTAAAAGGTCTTTAGGTCTTCATAGAACCGTTCAACTTCAGCTTCTTCAGACTTACTGGTTGAGGCATAGACTTGGATTACTGTGATATTGATTGGTTTGCCTTGGAAACGAACAGAGATCATTCTGTTGTTTTTGAGATTGCATCCAAGTACTGCATTTCGGACTCCTTTGTTGACCATGATGTTTACTCCATTTCTTCTGAGGGATTCCTGCCCGCAGTAGTAGATATAATGGTCATCTGAGTTAAATTCACCCATTCCTGTCCATTTCAGTTCGCTGATTCCTAGAATGTCGACATTCACTTTTGCCATCTGTTGTTTGACCACTTCCAATTTGCCTTGATTCATGGACCTGACATTCCAAAATAGTAAAAAATAAGGCACTATTCCCTATTGACAAAGAGTTTATCATCTACTAGGGAGACATCTATGAGAACAGTTGTCATAAAATAACAAAATACAAAATGATGGTTGAAATAAATATAAAGTACTGGAGAAATAGGGGAGGGAAAGACAGTGCTTTAAGTTGTAAGTCAGCAGGTGATTTCTTGAAAATTGACATAATGAATTTATCATTTATGTTTTTCTGTTCTTCCAAGCAGATCCTTTCTTCATAAATAAGTTTCATTTCAACCTCTACATGAATCAGTGCATACTTCAAATTTGAGGTGTATAAAGTAATGTATGGCTTTATTGTATTTTGGAACCTGGAACTTGATGGAATAATACTATTTTATTATTATGTTGCTTTAAACTCCTTATGAAAACAAAAAGTAGTGACAGAATGATGTGAATATTCAATAGGCATATGGAAAATAATGTAACTAATTGAAAGAGGTTTTTTTTTTTTCTTCCCTTGAACTAGCTTTTCACTGTAGTAACAAATTTTAAGCAATTTGTCAAAGCAGTTTCTTTGTCTAAATATCTGCATAATACCCAGTTGAAAATAGCTGAAACCTAGGATTGATTTGAAGCAGAAGTTTAATTGTGCCTCCTTTTTTTGAAATATATGTATGCACAGTACCTCTTTTTATGTATAACCCATATACTTATTTTTAAGTGATGCAACCTTCATTGAGTAAGCCAAAGTATAACAAAAACACATAAATCATTTAGTCATCTAATCTTGACTAGGATTATTGTTTTGTTATCTCAAAAAAGGTGTCTTAGAGAAAGAAGACAATGGTAAACTGAAATTTAAAGTATAATAGTTTATAATTTATTTTGCATATGTTTGGGAAATGCATCAGTTGGTAAACACTGAGCTTAAAGTAGATCTCAATGTGTCTGTAATTTGGAGAAATGGCAAGAGATATGAATAAATACATTGATACATTGGGCTTTCTTGTGTAGGAAGGACTCTAGTACAAGGATTGACCCTTTGTTTAGTAAATACACTTTTAGCAGAAGTGGTACTTGGCATGTGTCTTGGACCATTAATCAACTACCTCATTTGATACTATAATTCCAGCCCTAGTAAAAACTGATCTGTGCAAGGTTAATACTTGAACACTAGAGGCTTTATGAAGAACAGTTGACCTTTTGAAAACATTACTATTAATAAAAATTTCCACTCTAATGTTCTGTGTTCCTCTAACTAAAAATGAAAGAACAAACTTTTCAACATAAACAAATAGCTCTGAAAAGCCCCATATCCATCTTGTGACTGGTCTTTGTGACCTTTCCAACTCTGCGATCACCTAATGTTATTGTAGTATGATAGTATTATAATTTGGCATGATGTCCAATTAGTTAGTGGTTAAAAACAAATTGTGGGTGGAAAATGAGAAATCATGTTTCTGAGGTTATTCTGCTCAATCAGTCCACAATTGTTTAAGCGTCAGTTCAGTTCAGTTCAGTCGCTCAGTCATGTCCGAATCTTTGTGACCCCATGAATCGAAGCACCCAGGCCTCCCTGTCCATCACCAACTCCTGGAGTTCACTCAAACTCATGTCCATTCAGCCATCTCATCCTCTGTCATCCCCTTCTCCTCCTGCCCCCAATACCTCCCAGTTTCAGAGTCTTTCCCAATGAGTCAACTCAACTGTTTGAAAAAATAAAATAACTATTTCTAGAAAACAGTTCATTTATATTGACAGCCACAGGTAACCAATACACTAACACCCATTTTCCTTTCCTACACAGCATCTCCCACCTCAGAATTTGATTGCATCAAATTAGAGATAGTGTGAAAGTGTTATGTTTATTTTTACCTTTTAAAATTCTGTTTCTTAGATTTAACTATTAAACCATTATATTTATTCCTGCTATCAGTTTTATACTTACAGTGAGTGAAATCACTTGCCTGATTGCATCATAAGGCCTAGTTTATTTTCATAAAATTGACAATATATAGAAGTCCATATACCTCCAGAATTTGGGCCTCTGTAAAGCAGTTTAGCATAGATAATAGGACATATGAATAAGAGTTATAAGACCCTCAGACTTTGCCAGTGATTTATTCTATAACCTTGAATAAATTGCCTAGTTACTTTTCGTATCTTGAAAGTGAAACTTGTCTTACTTACCTCACATTGATACCTCAATAATTAAAATGAAAGTGTTTTAAAGGTCTTTGGGGGAAATATGCTATGAATGCATATGATATTATTTTCCCCTTTCTCTTAACTCCATTAGGCACAGTCTACTGATTCCCAGTTGCTATTGGTTGTTAAATGGCTAAGGAATTTTTATTGCTAACTGAGAATTTTATTGCTAACTGAGAATTCCTCTTTGCCAAATACTATGCTTGGTGCTTTACATGGATCATCTCTTATTCCCATGATAGTCTTATGAGATGGATATTTAATTATGGGCCTATAACACCATGCAAAGAGAAAATATTCGAAATTGCAACATATTGCAAAGTAAAATTGTGAAGGAAGATCTCTATCTTTGACAAGTTTTTGCATTTTTTTATTCTTGATAGCAACATCCCCCCAGGCTCCAGAGACTAAAATATCAAAGTATAAATGACAATTAACAATTTAAAATGCTACTTCATCATATGGAATTTGCATTTTAAAGAGAATAAACTTTTTAAAAAATGGCACTCTACCAATGACATTTTCAACACCATATACTATGGGTACTTTGCAGTAGTTATCAAGAAATATGGAAAGATACAAAATCACATCACATTAGAATTACCCACTGTTGTTGAGATTAATTTTGGGGAAAATTGCTATAAATATTTCTCTCTCTCTCTACAGTAGCCCACGGTATCTTCTTATTTTAAAATATATAGTTGTGTGGAGAATATGAAATGGCAATCAAAGGGTTAATTGCTTAATATTTAATGTTGGGCATGCTTGGGACAAGATTCCTTTCTCTTAGGGGCACATAATCCAAAGAATTTGGTTCTTCATACTCAATAACTTCAATTTAGTTAAAATCTGAAAATAACCTTTACAGTCCTCATCTTTGACTAGGAAGGAAGTTGTAGAAGCAGTCAAACTATGAGCAACCAAAAAATTGTGTTATATAACTTCCTTTGGAAGCCAGTAGTACTGACTCACAGTGTTCTCCAAACTTCTCCCCACCTGCTCCCACTCAAGCTTCAAAATTCTTATCCATAATCTAGAGAAATAGCTTTTGTCTGGTATGATGACATCTAATGATTCAGTTCATCTGCTACAAAATCAATCATAAGTGTGTGCATCACAGGCTGTATACATACCTAGGGAATTATTTTAAATGATTTGGACATTATTTCCCACTTTACCTATTTCCAATACACACATTTACCAGGAAGTCATTGTTGTTCAGTTGCTCAGTCATGTCCGACATTTTGTGACCCCATCAACTGCAGTATGCCAGGACTCCGTATCCTTCACTATCTCCCAGAGTTTGCTCAACCTCATGTCCATTGAGTCAATGATGACATCCAACCATCTAATCCTCTGTCACCACCTTCTCCTGCCCTCAATCTTTCCCAGCATTAGGGTCTTTTCCAATGAGTTTGCTTATTGTATCAGGTGGCCAAAGTATTGGAGCTTCAGCTTCAGCATCAGTCCTTCCAATGAATATTTAGGGATGATTTCCTTTAGCATTGACTGCTTTGATCTCCTTGCTGTGCAAGAAACTCTCAAGAGCTTTCTCCAGTATCACAATTCAAAAGCATCAGTTTCTTTATGGTCCAACTCTCACATTCAGTAATACATGACTACTGGAAAGGCCATAGCTTTGGCTATATGGACCTTTGTTAGATTTCATGTTCACATATTCAAAATCTCTGCACTGTCTAGTGTAGTAGCCTGGAAAATATGACGTGTGTGATTTGAGAGTATGACTAAAACAAAATGTCTAAATTTCATATTGTTTGCTCCTAATTATGGAAATATTATTTTAAATTCACTTTAGGAAAAAGCAAAGGTGATTTGGCTCATGCCGTGCTCAGCAGCTTCAGTTGTATCTGACTCTTTGCAACCCCATGGATTGTAGCCCACCAGGCTGCTCTGTCCATGGGATTTTTCTGTCAAGAATACTGGAGTGGGTTTCCATGCCCTTTCCCAGATTTGGCTTATGTATTCTAACTAGTAGCAATGACTACTGATATAATATCATGCCATGATATCATCACAGACAAAGAACCTACTTGAGTTGCTTCTAACTTAAATTATTTCTAGATAGAAGTGCCCCAATACTGGGTTTTAGGGAATTCCCTTTAACCATACCCTGTCCAGCATGTGTTATTTGTAGACTTTTGTTTTGTTTTGGTTTTTGGGCCACACCATACAACATATGGGATTTTAGTTCTCCTACTAGGGATTGAATCTCCTGCATTGCAGGCAGATTCTTTACCAGCTTAGCCACCAGGGAAGCATGTGACATATTCTCACCACCTCTTCTTATCCAAGCTATCATAATCTCTTGCCTATAAAATTACACCTTACAAATTGATTTCCTTTCTTCTGCCCTTGTCTTCACTGTAGTGTATTCTCAACAAACAAGCCAGAATAATTTATTCAAAACAGGAATCAGAGCATGTTGTTCCCTTCTCACAACTCTCAAACGATATAACATTTAAAGTAAAAATCCAAGTCATCCAAATAGTCAAATGCCCTCATGATTTTCTCCTTATTTTCTACCACTCTGTTTATTACTATTTTGCTCCACTTAGTTCTTACATTTCATCTGTGCTTAGCTCCATTTCTGGAACTTTAGTTAACAGGAGGTAGATGTTACTTGGTGCTGTTTGTTCTCTGTAGCTTCCTTGTAATAAATTAGAGTGGTCTGGGCAAGTGAGGGCACTTCCTAACTGCCACAGCTCATATCTCAGGGCACGGCACTAACTCTTTGATAAGAAAGCTCTCTTTGCTATGGCTTGACTAGAAGAGACTGACTTTCCAGGTAATCCAGTAGTACTCAAATTAACTAACAAATCTCACCTGTTCATTTTATCTAGTACTTCCCAGGCACCTTTGACTTTTGTGTTTTATGTTGACTTTTTTATTGTTTTATAATTTGAGAGTCACAACTACTCTTAAAATCAGGGAAATTCGACATACATAATGGAAAACGTAGGTCTTAATTTTATGTTTGGCTATTGCACATTGTTCAAACTGGAATGTGTAATAGGAACAAGTTGCAACATACACTTAATTAAGTACCATGCAAACACATTACCAGGGCAGTTTCTGTAGGCACAGCTCCAGTAACAATGTGAGTTCATGCTAAATCATATTTACCACAACACAGTGAATGTGAGAAACTCTGAAGCAAACATTTTTCCATTAATATTTTGCTACCATCACATGCATGTAAAGTAGAAATTGCAGACATTTTCCAGGTTCACAACTCTTACCCCAGAAAACTGTCGATTATTCAAATATCAAATCAGGTATAATTCTGCAAATAATGCTTTGTCTTCCAAAAACTAATCATCAAAATATAATTTAACATAAAAAAGCAAGAATTGAGAGGGAGTGGTTGGGAAACCCAATATTTGTAACAATACAACTTTGAAGAACCTGTTTTTACATGAGACTTGATTTGAATTATCAAAGCTCAGCTATACTTAAGGGGGAGAAAAGCGGTGGCAGAAGATGATGAAAAGAGTTTTGGATACAAAATGAGCCAGCTTGAATGTTGTGATCACATTCTTGTGAATTTCTGTATTCAGAAATGGATTCATCGGGTGTTCAGTTCAGTTCAGTCGCTCAGTCGTGTCTGACTCTTTGCCACCCCATGGACTGCAGCATGCCAGGCTTCCCTGTCCATCACCAACTCCCGGAGCTTGCTCTAACTCATGTCCATCAAGTCTGTGATGCCATCCAATCATGTCATCCTCTCTTGTCCCCTTCTCCTCCTGCCTTCAATCTTTCCCAGTATCAGGGTCTTTCCCAGTGAATCAGTTCTTTGCATCAGGTGGGCAAAATATTGGAGCTTCAGCTTCAGCATCAGTCTTTCCAATGAATATTCAGGACTGTTTCCTTTAGGATTGACTGATTTGATCTCCTTGCAGTCCAAGGAACTCTCAAGAGTCTTCTCCAACACCAGTTATTGTGTGTAGATTCTTTAAAAGGAAACTTTTATACAATGTCCTCAGAGCCAGTTAGAAAGAAAACAAATGCCATGACAAAAGAAAAAAGAAAGGAAAGAAGAAACAAGGTAGAGAAGTAAGGAGGGATAAAGGAGAAAAGGAGTGAGGGAAGAAAAGAAAGGAAGCAGAGAAAAAAAGAAATATTTATTTAATGTTAAACACTTCATTCTTTCCATACATGTTCTCACTTAATGCTCACAATAACCCAACAAGGTAGGTATTACACCTTTATTTTGAAAAGAGGAAACAGGCTGTGAAAGGTTAAGTGATTCACCTAAGGTTTTGCAGTTATTGGGTGGCTCAGAATTCAAGCCTAGGTTTGCCTGACTCCATGCCCATGTGATCGTTCCCAGTATGTCACACTTCTGAGATCACTCTGACACAGGACTTTGGTTTACAATTCATGGTCCATATAACCCTACAGGCTACCTTATACCATTAATAAAAAAAAAATGATATAATTATTCCTATTCTTAAGTTAATATTATGCATTTAGAATTTCTGATTTTAATAAAAATGCAGATATAATATCACTACATCTCATCAAAAGTAGGGATTTCCCTAATTCTGTAGAGATTTGGTTGCAGATTTTTCTGCAGAAAAGCAGGAGCAAATGGAGGGAGTGGTTTCTTTGCCCCATCAAACTCGCCAACTGACTGAAACTATTTTAGAACAACTTCCCAAGGTGTTTTTTTTTTTTTTTTTTTTTTTTAACTACATAAAAGGGACACTTTAAGTTCTGGAAGTTTTTTTTTTTTTTTTTTTTAGTGGGGGCAAATTTACTACTGAAATAGTATAATCTGACAGAGTGAGTCATCTTTTTTTTATTTATTTATTTTTTTCTTTACAATATTGTATTGGTTTTGCCATACATCAACATGCATCCGCCATGGGTGTACACGTGTTCCCCATCCTGAACATCCCTCCCACCTCTCTCCCCATACCATCCCTCTGGGTCATCCCAGTGCACCAGCCCCAAGCTTCCTGTATCATGCATCGAACCTGGACTGTCAATTCGTTTCTTATATGATATTATACATGTTTAAATGCCATTCTCCCAAATCATACCCCCCTTCCTCTCCCACAGAGTCCAAAAGACTGTTCTACACAACTGTGTCTCTTTTGCTGCCTCACATACAGGGCTGTTGTTACCATCTTTCTAAATTCCATATATATGCGTTAGTATACTGTATTGGTGTTTTTCTTTCTGGCTTACTTCACTCTGTATAAAAGGCTCCAGTTTAATCCACCTCATTAGAACTGATTCAAATGTATTCTTTTTAATGGCTGAGTAATACTCCACTGTGTATATGTACCACTGCTTTCTTATCCATTCATCTGCTGATGGACATCTAGGTTGCTTCCATGTCCTGGCTATTATAAACAGTGCTGCAATGAACATTGGGGTACATGTGTCTCTTTCAATTCTGGTTTCCTCGGTGTGTATGCCCAGCAGTGGGATTGCTGGGTCCTATGGAAGTTCTATTTCCAGTTATTTAAGGAATCTCCACACTGTTCTCCATAGTGGCTGTACTAGTTTGCATTCCCACCAACAGTGTAAGAGGGTTCCCGTTTCTCCACATCCTCTCCAGCATTTATTGCTTGGAGACTTTTGGATCGCAGCCATTCTGACTGGTGTGAAATGGTACTTCATTGTGGTTTTGATTTGCATTTCTCTGACAATGAGTGATGTTGAGCATCTTTTCATGTGTTTGTTAGCAATCTGTATGTCTTCTTTGGAGAAATGTCTATTTAGTTCTTTGGCCCATTTTTTGATTGGGTTGTTTGTTTTTCTGGAATTGAGCTGCAGGAGTTGCTTGTACATTTTTGAGATTAGTTGTTTGTCAGTTGCTTCATTTGCTATTATTTTCTCCCATTCTGAAGGCTGTCTTTTCACCTTGCTTATAGTTTCTTTTGTTGTGCAGAAGCTTTTAATTTTAATTAGGTCCCATTTGTTTATTTTTGCTTTTATTTCCAATATTCTGGGAGGTGGGTCATAGAGGATCCTGCTGTGATGTATGTCAGAGAGTGTTTTGCCTACGTTCTCCTCTAGGAGTTTTATAGTTTCTGGTCTTATGTTTAGATCTTTAATCCATTTTGAGTTTATTTTTGTGTATGGTGTTAGAAAGTGCTCTAGTTTCATTCTTTTACAAGTGGTTGACCAGTTTTCCTAGCATCACTTGTTAAAGAGATTGTCTTTTCTCCATTGTATATTCTTGCCTCCTTTATCCAAGATAAGGTGTCCATAGGTGCATGGGTTTATCTCTGGGCTTTCTATTTTGTTCCATTGATCTATATTTCTGTCTTTGTGCCAGTACCATACTGTCTTGATGACTGTGGCTTTGTAGTAGAGCCTGAAGTCAGGCAGGTTGATTCATCCAATTCCATTCTTCTTTCTCAAGATTGCTTTGGCTATTCGAGGTTAAGTCAAGTCTTGAAAGTATAATATTGCATGATGGCATTGTTTTGGAAAGAAGGAGTCATAGTTTATTAATTGACTTCTAGGTTTACCATCAGTTCTCCTTTTATTTTTGCTCTATTGATCTTTAAAAACATTAAAACCAAATAAAACATGCACAAGAAATACAATAGTTTGCTATAGAAAATTGATATGAGGGTTTTTTTAGGGGTGATCAAAATGTTCTAGAGTTAGATTGTGGTGATGATTTCACAACTCTGTAAATGTAATAAAACTCACTAAATCATACACTTAACATGAGCAAATTTATATAAATTATATCCCAATAAAACTATATAAATAAGAATTGAATGCAAAAAAACCAAATTACACAGAAGAGTACAGAGTGAAAAATAAAAGGTACAACTTTAAGATTACTTAATAAGTATATACTCCAGTATTCATTCCTGGATAATCCCATGGACAGAGGAGCCTGGCAAGTTGCAATCCATAGGGTCTCATTGAGTCAAACATGACTGAAGTGACTTAATATACACATACACACATAAATGAGAGGGATTCACTAGTGACTCAGTGGTAAAGAATCTGCCTACAGTGGAGGAGACACAAGAGGTGTGGGTTCAATCCCTGGGTCAGGAAGATCCCCTGGTGAAGGAAATGGCAACCCACTCCAGTATTCTTGCCTGGGAAATCCCATGGACAGAGAAGCCTGGTGGGCTAACCCCATGGGGTCACAAAAGTGTCGGACACAACTCAGCAACTAAACAACAACATAGCAAATGGGAGCTTTAAAAAGAATTAAAAAATTTAACTCTATAATGCTGTGCTACACAGAGATTTGGCAAATCAGAATTTCTTTCATCACAGTAATAATCTATATAGAAATAGCTAAGAGTTACCAAATATGTACTACATATCTAGTACTGTTCTAAATGTTTTACAAGTATTATCTGTTTATATTCACCACAATCTTATGAGTTAAGTAGTATTTTTAACATCTATATTTTACAAATTAGGTGACTGAAGGGAAAAGATTAGTAAGTACCTTTCCAAAATCACATGCTCAGTAAATTTTGAAGCCAGAGTATGCAATGCAGGTGGGTGGATTCTGGAAACCTTGCTCTTAACATTTGTAATAAGCTAATTCAATTCTATCTACCTAATCTTTTATTTTCATCCATTCTTTTAAATTTTAATTGGAGAGTAATTACTTTGCAATATTGTAATGGGTTTTGCCATACATCAACATGAATTGGCCATAAGCATACATGTGTCCCCTCCCTCCTGAATCCCCCTCCCACCTACTTCCTCCTACCTAATCTTAAGACTTGGCCCATGTGCCACAGCATCTGTGAAGTGATCTCCAGATACCTATTTTGCATTGATACCAAACAGTTTTGTTTTTAGATCTTTAAATGTGTATGTGCTTTATCTTACCAGCTAGACTCACTGAGGACAAAAAGAATGTGAACAAGTGACCATTTTGCATCCTCCACATTGCTTGGCTCAAAATAAGCATAGGACATGCCTAATAAACACAGGTATATTAATTGACTCTTTGGGAAAATTTACTACTATTAATATATGATCTATTGATCAACAACAATAAAGAGCAATATTGCATAGGAACTTGGAATGTTAAGTTCAAGAATCAAGGCAAATTGGAAGTGGTCAAACAGGAGATAGCAAGAGTGAACATCGACATTCTAGGAATCAGCAAACTAAGATGGACTGGAATGGGTGAATTTGACTCAGATGACCACCACATCTACTACTGTGGGCAGGAATCCCTTAGAAGAAATGAAGTAGCCATGATAGTCAACAAAAAAGTCCAAAATGCAGGACTTGGATGCAGTCTCAAAAACGACAGATGATCTCTGTTTGTTTCCAAGGCAAACCATTCAATATCACAATAATCCAAGTCTATGCCCCAACAAGTAACGCTGAAGAAGCTGATGTTGAATGGTTCTATGAAGACCTACAAGACCTTCTAGAACTAACACCCAAAAAATATGTCTTTTTCATTATAGGGCACAGGAATGCAAAAGTAGGAAGTCAAGCAATACCTGGAATAACAGGCAAATTTGGCCTTGGAGTACGGAATAAAGCAGGGCAAAGGCTAATAGAGTTCTGCTAAGAGAACGCACTGCTCATAGCAAACACCCTCTTCCAACAACACAAGAGAAGACTCTACACATGGACATTACCAGATGCTCAACACCAAAATCAGATTGATTATATTCTTTGCAGCCAAAGATGGAGAAGCTCTATACAGTCAACAACAACAAGAACACAAAAGACTGGGAGCTGACTGTGGCTCAGATCATGAACTCCTTATTGCCAAATTCAGACTTAAGTTGAAGAAAGTGGGGAAAACTACTAGACCATTCAGGTATGGCCCAAATCAAATCCCTTATGACTATACAGCAGAAGTGAGAAATATATTTAAGGGACTAGATCTGATAAACAGAGTGCCTGATGAACTATGGACAGAGGTTCCTGACATTGTACAGGAGACAAGGATCAAGACCATTCCCAAGAAAAAGAAATTCAGAAAAGCAAAATGGCTGTCTGAGGAGGACTTACAAATAACTGTGAAAAGAAGAGATGTGAAAAGAAGGGAGAAAAGGAAATATATACCCCTTTAAATGCAGAAGAGTTCCAAAGAATAGCAAGGAGCGATATGAAAGCCTTCCTCAGCGATCAGTGCAAAGAAATAGAGGAAAACAATAGAATGGGAAAGACTAGAAATCTCTTCAAGAAAATCAGACATACCAAGGGAATATTTCATGCAAAGACGGGCTTGATAAAGGACAGAAATGGTATGGCCCTAACAAGCAGAAGATATTAAGAAGAGGTGGCAAGAATACACAGAAGAACTATACAAAAAAGATCTTCACAACCCAGATAATTACAATGGTATGATCTCTCACCTAGAGCCAGACACCCTGGAATGTGAAGGCAAGTGGGCCTTAGGAAGCATCACTACAAACAAAGCTAGCAGAGGTGATGGAATTCCAGTTGAACTATTTCAAATTCTGACAGATGATGCTGTGAAAGTGCTGCACTCAATATGCCAGCAAATTTGGAAAACTCAGCAGTGGCCACAGGACTGGGAAATGTCAGTTTTCATTCCAATTCCAAAGAAAGGCAATGCCAAAGAATGCTCAAAACTACCGCACAATTGCACTCATCTCACATGCTAGTAAAGTAATGGTCAAAATTCTCCAAGCCAGGCTTCAACAATACCTGAACCAAGAACTTCCAGATGTTCAAGCTGGTTTTAGAAAAGGCAGAGGAACCAGAGATCCAATTGCCAACATCCGCTGGATCATGGAAAAGGCAAGAAAGTTCCAGAAAAACATCTATTTCTGCTTTATTGACTATGCCAAAGCCTTTGACCGTGTGGATCCCAATAAACTGTAGAAAATTCTGAAAGACATGGGAATACCAGACCACTTGACCTTCCTTTTGAGAAACCTATATGCGGGTCAGGAAACAACAGTTAGAACTGGACATGGAACAACAGATTGGTTCCAAATAGGAAAAACGAGTACGTCAAGGCTGTATATTGCCACCCTGCTTATTTAACTTCTATGCAGAGTACATCATGAGAAATGCTGGGCTGGAGGAAGCACAAGCTGGAATCAAGTTTGCTGGGAGAAATATCAATAACCTCAGATATGCAGATGACACCACTCTTATGGCAGAAAGTGAAGAGGAACTAAAAAGCCTCTTGGTGAAAGTGAAAGAGGAGAGTGAAATGTTGGCTTAAAGCTCAACATTCAGAAAACTAAGATCATGGCATCTGGTCCCACCACTTCATGTCAAATAGATGAGGAAACAGTGGCTGACTTTATTTTTTTGGGCTCCAAAATCACTGGAGATGGTGACTGCAGCCATGAAATTAAAAGACACTTACTTCTTGGAAAGAAAGTTATGACCAACCTAGACAGTATATTCAAAAGCAGAGACATTACTTTGTTAACAAAGGTTCGTCTAGTCATGGCTATTGGGTTTCCTTTAGTCATGTGTGGATGTGAGAGTTGGGGTATAAAACAGCTGAGTGCCGAAGAATTGATGCTTTTGGACTGTGTTGTTCGAGAAGACTCTTGACAGTCCCTTGGACTGCAAGGAGATCCAATCAGTCCATCCTAAAGGAGATCAGTCCTGGGTGTTCTTTGAAAGGACTGATGTTGAAGCTGAAGCTCCAGTACTTTGGCCACCTGATGCCAAGAGCTGACTCTTTGGAAAAGATTCTGGGGAAGATTGAGGGCTGGAGGAGAATGGGATGACAGAGGATGAGATGGCTGGATGGCATCACTGACTCAATGGACATGGGTTTGGGTAGACTCCGGGAGTTGGTGATTTATAGGGAGGCCTGGGGTGCTGTGGTTCATGGGGTAGCAAAAAGTTGGACGTGGCTGAATGACTGAGCTGGACTGATCTGAACTGATCAGCTACAGTAAAGAAGAGACTTGAGGCACGTCTCTTCTTGTAAATTCCTCCTGCCAGCAGCTCACTAATTGAGGGATTAAGTCATTTAATTTAAGAACCAGCATTTATAGTGAATTGATGAAACTCATTAGGTAATTGCCCTTCTACACTCTGCCTGAGTAGACATACTGAGAAGAATTTATTTCTGGTATCAATCAAAAATATGTGTTGTGCTCACTTAATTCATAACATTTATGTTGAGGCATATAATAGCCCATTGTTCTTCTGGATCCAAACAAAATGGTTTGGTAATTGAAACAGCCTTCTGTGGAGGTCTTCTTGGTACTTCATTGCCTGAGAAACCAATATAAATATGTCTCAAGAAAAATTCCTATGCAAAATGAAACAAAAAGCTTTACAGTGGGATTGCAGTGTATGAAGTTCTGGTTAAAAATAAAAGGACACAGAAACATGATCCTTGCTTCTTGGAAGTATAATATTTTTTTAAGATTCAAAAATGTTTTCTATAATGGATAGGAACAATAAACACCAAAGTGTTAGCAATAACTCCTACTGGAGAGTGGATTCAGATAAGGTGAGCATGTCTAACAGACCTGCCACTTTTTACAGGATATATGTCTGTAGTGTTTAAATTTTCTACAATATGAATATGTTCATACAGTATTTGTGTCATGTTAAAAAAAAACAGTACTTTAAAATAAAAAAGAAACTTTATAGCTTTGTGATTGTTACTTTAAATGGCGATGGATTTTGATGAAAAGGAGTAAGCAGAAAGTAATGCTAGGAAATGTTCTTGCCTGGAGAATCCCAGGGACGGGGAGCCTGGTGGGCTGCCATCTATGGGGTCGCACAGAGTTGGACACGACTGAAACGACTTAGCAAGCAAGCAAGCAAGCAATGCTAGGAAAACATGAAGGGGAACCCAGCTTCTTCAGCAAACTCACTCTCAATCTCTTTCTCTCTCACTTTCCTCATTAAACATCCTTTCCACTTCTCAGTCCCTCCTGTCAGATTAATCACACTTTGGGAAAAAGGAATTGAAACATTTTGCAAGACAAAAGACTTACTGGTTAAATAGCTGAACTTTTCAGTTGAACCAAAACTTTAACAGTGAGTATTGTTTTACTCTTTATGTATTTTTGAGCTTGAAAATGGTACTTAAATACACCAAGATTTGTATTCAGAAAATAAATCAGAAGTGTTTTCAAATAAAAGTTTAAGAAAGAGACTTTCTAGTTTTGTTTCTTGATATTAAAAGTGTAGGGAATCTGTATGATCAGAATAATCCAGATGCCAAGTTCCTATTGTTTTCATTTTTTAAAATTATTTATTTATATTCATTGGTCTTCTCTTCTTGAATTATTTTTTGGGCAGGTAAAAACTGCCATTTTCTAGTGCTCAGTGAATACTTTTTCTGTGGTTTTGTAAGGAGTCCTCACTACAGGCATATTTTGTTGGGGCACAAAGCCAACTTGAGGCTCCAAGTTTATTATTTTCAGATATTCTTTCCAAAGAATGTGGTGTGACCAGGAGTAACAAAAAGGAAAGAAACAAGGCTATCCTTATGATAACAAAACTACATAATTTTAAATCCCTTGCCCCAAATAAAATAAACAAGTAACTGTCTTATTTGCTTTCTGGAAGTGAAAGAGTTAAAACAGGGATTTCCCTGGAAGTCCTGCAGTTGAAAATCTGTGCTTCCACTGAGAAAAGAGAGTTAAATCTGTCATTCTCTTCCTCCTTCATTCCCACCTGTCTCTGAATGCCTCTAAAGGATATCATGACATATTACTGGCTTTGCCTGTCAGACTCTTAGATACGATCTTTGAACATGTTTACTAAAATCATCAGGGGTTCTTGCTTAGAAAACATACTTTAAATATACAATTTGCATAAATGCCAATCACAGAATAACCATGTAAAATGATAGAACAAATATAGGCCATTATAGCCCACATGAATCATTCAACAGATTTCAAAATCAATTAGCTTAATGACATCCTAGATTGTTAGCTAGATTCCTAACATCCAGAAAGGAGTCCTTTCTGGTTGGAGACAAAAAGCAGGCACACTCATGTCTCCAGACCAAAAGGATGACTAGCATGATACAGCTCATATGACACACCTTTGCTTGCTATACCATAAGACCTTGCATCTATTGCCTTCACTGAGGATAACTAAAACTTGAAATACACAAAACGAAAGAAAAGAAACAATTTAAGTTTTTTTTTTTTTTTTAAGTTTCAGGTCTTCCCCAATCACAGTGCAGCAAGGCCAATTCTCGCAGAAACCCCCACGTGTGCATGAGTGGGAGAGGAGAAAGAGAAAAAAACGGTGATCATGGAGGAAAAAGGTACTGGAAAAAAAGTAAACTTCAAACCTGAGGGCGGGAGCACTAAAACCAAAATACATGTATTATTTATAGAAAATATTTTCTGTTTTAATCTTCTCTTTTTAAATGAGGACTCATACTTTAAAAAAAAACACATCTGTTTAGCAAAAAAAAAAAAAAAAAACAAGTTGAGAACTTTTAATTTATTTTAAGGACTGCAAATGCCAGTGTACTTTTTTAATTTGCAGTTTCTGTAAACAACTTGTATAATAGAAAAGCAGAGAAATAAATTTCCCTCCCCTTCAGATGCACCTCACGTTTGTTTTAAAGCATAGTATTTAGTCCAGATTTGAGAAGGTTTGGGGTGAACAAGGTAAGAAAGTTTTTTTTTTTTTTTTTTGGCATCAGATCTTTCTGCCTGCCTCTCAGCTTGCTTCAGAAAATAAAAAAATCGCAGTAGTAATCAGAACATACATAACCTTGGAACAGAAAGAAATGCTGTGGACCAGAGAACTCCAAGAATTGTTCAAAACAAAAAGTGCTACCCTAGGAAAAGTACTCTTCATACATTTGAAATCTTTAGAGCAACTTTAAGGCTTGTAAATACATAGAACAAATATTAAAAAAAAAAAAAAAAAAGAAATTGACTCAGTACTATTTCTTTTCACTTTCAAAATATAAAAAACAAAATAAAGGCAAACATTGCAAGTTTAAAAAAAAAAAAAAAAAACACACAACAAGAACAACATGATAAATAAAACCTATGGCCCCAGCAAAGAATGTCCTTTTCTTCAGAATACTTACCCATGTTTAATCCCAGTGCCATTCATAAATTTAACATGAAAAGACTCTTTTGAAGACATTGCCAGTTTCCTTGTTTCTGCTCCAACTGATTGATTCTAATAAAGTACACACTCTGGACATCCTTGACTTCTAAATAATCCATTACTTTGCCTTTCAGCCTCCTATGACGTTTTTCAGAATAATTGAATGGATTAATTTTACTCTTTTCCTTTTTCTTTCTCTTTCATTCCTTCTTCCTCCCTCCTTCCCTTCCATTTTTCAAACTTTCTTCCTTTTTTTATTCACAGAGCAAATAATTATTAAGCACTTACTATGTGTCAAGTACTGGCTAGGTGACAGGTATATGAAATAGGCCTCTGCCTTCCAGGAGCTCACAGTCTATGAAGGTATGCAGATTAGTAAACCGATCAGTTCAGTTCAGTCACTCAGTCATGTCCTACTGTTTGCAACCCCATTACTGTAGCACGCCACGCTTCCCAGTCCATCACCAACTCCTGGAGCTTGCTTAAAACTCATGTCCATTGAGTTGGTGATGCCATCCTACTATCTCATCCTCTGTTATCCCTTTCTTCTCCTGCCTTCAATCTTTCCGAGCATCAGGGTCTTTTCCAATGAGTCAGTTTTCCGCATCAGGTAGCCAAAGTATTGGAGCTTCAGCTTCACCATCATTCCTTCCAATGAATATTCAGGACTGATTTCCTTTAGGATTGACTGACTCGATCTCCTTGCAGTCCAAATTCTGAAGAGTCTTCTCCAACACCACAGTTAAAAACATCAATTTTTCAGCACTCAGCTTTCTTTATGGTCCGACTCTCATATCCATACATGACTACTGGAAAAACCATGGCTTTGACTAGATGGACCTTTGTTGGCAATGTCTGTGCTTTTAATATGCTGTCTAGGTTGGTCATAGTTTTTCTTCCAAGGAGCAAGTGTCTTTTAATTTCATGGCTGCAGTCACCATCTGCAGTGATTTTGGAGCCCAAGAAAATAAAGTCTCTTACTGTTTCCACTGTTTCCCCATCTATTTGCCATGGAGTGATGGGACCAGATGCCATGATCTTAGATTTTAAATTTTGAGTTTTAAGCCAACTTTTTCACTCTCCTCTTTCACTTTCATCAAGAGGCTCTTTAGTTCCTCTTTGCTTTCTGCCATAAAGGTGGTGTCATCTGCATATCTGAGGTTATTGATATTTCTCCTAGCAATCTTGATTCCAGCTTGTGCTTCATCCAGCCTGGCATTTCTCATGATGTACTCTGCATATAAGTTAAATAAGCAGGGTGATAACATACAGACTTGACATAATCTTTTCCCAATCTGGAACCAGTCCATTGTTCCAGTAAATTGACAATTACGATATAATATGATAAGTACCAGAGTAAGTGAAGTCTGAGACACTTTGTAAGCATGAAAATTGTACTTATCCAAAGTCAAAATAGAAGAAAATAAAACTGAAACTTGTTGGATACATATGAACTGGTGTATAAGTTATTGTATAGTAAAATGCTTTTTGAATTTATTAGCTGAATATTTCTGTTTAGCTACAGTGTGGAGATGAATTTAGGGAGAAGCAAGCTACAGTAAGGACTGCCAGTTAAGAGATTGTTGCAGCAGTCCATATAAGAAATAATGTTAATTTGATTTAAAGTGGTGACAATGAATATGAAAAGACATTGATGAATTGAATATTTATCTATAAAAGAAGATAGAATCAACCTGATTCAGCAGTTGATTAAATACAGCAGATGAGAGGAAAGAAAAATCAAAGATTAAATATATCAAAGATTACAAGGGTTACATGGGATAGTTAGGGAGTTTGGGATGAACGTGCACACACTGCTCTATTTAAAATGGAGAACCAACAAAGACCTGCTGTATAGAACAGGGAATTCTGCTCCATGTTATGTGGCAGCCCGAATGGGAAGGGAATTTGAGGGAGAATGGATACACATATAGGTATGGCTGAGTCATTTTGCTGTCCACCTGAAACTATCGCAACATTGTTAATTGGCTATACTTCAATACAAAATAATAAAATGTTTAATAATAAAAACAGGTCATTCCATTCCACACTGAAAAAAAAAAAAAGAAATTGACAAATTGAAGACTTATTAGGACTATAGAATCAACCTGATAATGTAGGAGATGAGTGTGAAGGAGGAATCAAAGATGACACCCAAATTATGAATTGTAGAATTAGATAGACAGTGGTGGCATTTGTTGGGACAGGGAACACAGAAAAACAAATTTGATATGTGGGGATAGAGATAAGTTCAAATATGGATGTGTTGCTTATGAAATGGTTGATAAATATCTAAGTGAAAATGTTCAGTAAGCAATTGGATAGTTGATCTGGAACCTAGGAGAAATATCTGGGGTAAGTGATAGAGATTTGAGGGTCATAAACTGAGGTAGCTGCTCCAATTATGAGAATATGTGAGATCTATGGAGAATGCACAGAGTAAGAAAAAGATTCAAGGTACTAACATGTAGAAAACTAATAGGCTAACCAATTTGCACAGAATGACACCTCTACCATAATGTATATTTTCTTCATCTGAATACTTAATGGATTATTTATCTATTCATTCAACAAGTTTTTATCAAGTACATACTATAGGCCATACATAAAGTATAAAAAATACATGTGCTGTCACCAGGACAGAACTCATGGGTACTGAGAAAAAAAAAAAAACCAAAGGGTATCATGAAGGTACCCATTTGCC
Source organism: Bos grunniens (assembly GCF_055505025.1). Classification (NCBI taxonomy): domain Eukaryota; kingdom Metazoa; phylum Chordata; class Mammalia; order Artiodactyla; family Bovidae; genus Bos; species Bos grunniens. The sequence continues at coordinate 76,453,281 of NC_141194.1, read as the reverse complement.
TTCTACAAAAGTGCTTGACAAATGGTTCAAATAATCATTTTAAAAATAAAATCAAATCTTGTGAATTATTTTATCAAAATTAGTGAACAAAATGAAAGCACAAAAATGGTTTCAATCACATTGCCTTCAGTAGAATATAGAGATTTCATGGTAAAATTCTTTATAAAAGACAATATTTGACTCAGGTGTTATATTACAAAGTAGAGAAAATGAAACATAGCTTATCTGTGCCATTGAATCAGATTGCTTATGACTCCACTCATTGCATCTTTCAGGTCACCACTAAGAGGGTGTTTGAAAAACTTGTCTGCACTGATTAAGCACTATTCCTCAAGGAGTTTCCTGGAACCATCCTGCACAGTGATGATGATAATGATAATTTAGCTTGCAATTGATGACTCAGAATCACTATACTAATCAGGTCTAAAACTCGTCATATTGAGATAAACTTTGTTTATAGAATTTTGCCTTTTTTATTAGTTAGGATGTATACTGTTTAAATTAAAAGACAAAAAGATGACTGAAGTATTGTTAGCAATATTTTGTACATGGATTATTACTTTTATGTCTATTGTGCTGGGTAGTCATTTATGAACGTAAATATTGAATTGAACCTTAAGTATAAGAAGTATTCCACCATGAAATATGTAAGAAATAAAAAAAAAAATTAAAGGCTAGCTCTGCATACAAATTAACAAACATGGTCATTCTTTTCTGATAAATATTAGTGATTTTAGGGTAATCAAAGGAGAACTTAATTCAACTTAATCATTAGAATTGGTAATAGAAAAATAAACAGATTACTCTACATAACACTTTAAAAAGAAATATCAGAGGATTTCCCTGGTGGGCCAGTGGTTGAGAATCTGCCTTCCAATGCAGGGTATGTGGATCAAATCCCTGATTGGGGAACTAAAATCATACATGCACCCGGGTAACTAAGCTGGCATACCACAACTAGAGAAAGCCCACATACTGCAACTTAGAACCTGTGCACCACTATGAAGACCCAGTGCAGCCAAAAAAAAAAAAAAAAATTATCAACAAGGCCTTAACTTTGATGAAAGGTACATGTTGTTGATTTCAACACTTTAGTGTAAGAATGTTGAAATTATTTTGTTCCTTCATCATTTCATTGACAGATTTTATTTGAAAAGAGAAGGGGAGCATATAGAATAAGCAAAGTGTTACAATGTGGTCTCTATAAAAATTGAAATTGGGTTCTTAAAAGAGGAGGAAGAACATTTCTGAAGTGGGATATTACTGTATTTAGTGCTCTGAAGCGGAGAAGACAATGGCACCCCACTCCAGTACTCTTGCCTGGAGAATCCCAGGGATGGGGGAGCCTGGTGGGCTGCCGTCTATGGGGTCGCACAGAGTCAGACACAACTGAAGCAACTTAGCAGCAGCAGCAGTGCTCTGAAGAACTGGCCCATATTATATATTAATGCATATATATATAATCTAGAAAAATGGTACTGATGAACATATTTGCAAGGCAGGAATACAGATGCAGATGTAGAGAATGGACTTGTTGATGCAGTTGGGGAAGGAAGGAAGGGGTGAATTGAGAGAGTAGCACTGACATATATGCACTACCATGTGTAAAATAGGTAGCTACTGGGAAGCAGCTGTATAGTACAGGGAACTCACCTCTGTGCTCTGTGATGACCAAGAGGGATGGGATAAGGGGGTGTGAGGGAGGCTCAAGAGGGAGGGGACATATGTATACTTATAGTTGATTCACACTGTTGTATGGCAGAAACCAACACAACATTGTAAAGCAATTATCTACTAATTAAAAATAATTTTTTTAAATGACTGTCAACAATACCTCATATCTGAGTGGGTAGTCTGGGTTAGGTTTTGCATTACTCTATAATTTAATAGTTTTGTATGGCTATTAAGCTAAGAAGGTGACTTCTTTGGGGTTCATTTATAGTAGCACCATATATAAGCACTAAATTTTAATTGAATTATTCTGTCTTATGAGATATGCTTTTCCAGTGTATTGTCTTAAGTCTCAAATAGGTATTGGTTTGAATTCTAGCTCTGCCACTTAAAGTTGTGTAGCTTTGGAAAATCAGTTTAACCTTGCTTACTCTTGGTTTCTTTATTTGTAAAATGTGAATAATTACATTATCTACCTTAAATAATTGTCTTGAGGATTAAATGATACATAGAGTATCAAGGTTATGCATAGTACAAGAACCTGGAATGTGGTAAGTACTCTATTCATGTAAGCTTTTATATCATCTTCTGTGATTTTGGTCATTTCTCTTTTCAGGGGGCAAATAATTTTCAAAAAGTTAGCACAGCTTCAATCGGTAGTTTTTTTTCCTATTGTTTTAGCTGAAAATTTCATTCAGGTTTTTCTGTACCATCTTACAAACTTTGGGGCCTACTCAATATATCTACAAAACAGAGATTCCATCTAAAATGAAATTAAGATCCTACAAGATTTAAGCTCTAAAATCAAGCAACTCAACATAGAAAATGAAGCAGCAGATGATTTAATTGGTTTGATGCTTTCTGATTCCTATATCTGGGTTTATACTCAAGTGTTAAAATTGTGACACATTCCCTGTTTTCAACTGTTACCTACATTCACTATTTTCAAGTATTCCCATCATGAAGTGTCTTGGCAATTGGACCGGGTTTATAATTCAATATGAAAATCCTTGGTGAACGAGGGAGCATCTTAGAGACTTAAGGACTCCAGAGCTTTAAGAAAATGAGTTAGGGCCTTTTTTAATTCATTTTTTGGTGTTTTGGAGAGAGAGAGGACAAAAATTATATTGGATAAGGGGTAATAGCTCAGGTATTTTTAATGTCACAGTATGAGCTTTAATGGGCTGGCAGAAATGTCACCTAGAATTCTCATGATCACAGAAGCAGCAGTAATTAATTATTTCACAATGCTTGATGCAGACACACCCTTATTGTCCTTGGTTTCTTCACTGCATCTCATTTCCTAATGAGGTCTAGGCAAGAAGCTCTGAATGTGAAAGTCCATTGGTTGGTTGTTGAGGAAAGTTGAAGTCTATCTGGACAAAATTATGACATGCATAACATACAATTAAAATTCATAGCATTTTCCTTTTGGAAAAATTCCCTCATAGTACATGTTTTTTTTTGTTTTAATTTTTATTGAAATGTAGTTGATTTACAATATTGTGAATGTTACTGGTGTACATCAAAGTGAATTGGTTAAATATATACATATATCCACTCTTTTTTAGATTCTTTTCTGGTATAAGTCATTAAAGAGTATTGAGTAGAGTTCCCTGTGCTATGCAGTAGGTCCTTATTAGTTATCTATTTTATATATAGTAGTGTGTATATGACAATCTCAATTTCCCAACTGTCCCTCCACCTCTTACCCCCAGGAAACCATAAGTTTGTTTTCTATATTGGTCAGTATACTGCTGTTTTTCAGGAAAGTTTATTTGAACCCATTTATTAGATTCCTCATATAAGTGATATCATGATTTGTGGATTAAAGATTTACTGAGCATGGCCCCACCCAACAGAACAAGACCCAGTTTCCCCCTCAGTCAGACTTTGCCATCAGGAAGTTTCCATAAGCCTCTTATCCTTCCCCATCAGAAGGCAGACAGACTGAAAACCACAGTCACAGAAAACTAACCAATCTGATCACATGAACCACAGCCTTGTCTAACTCAATGAAACTATGAACCATGCCATGTAGGGCCACCCAAGACAGACAAGATGGTGGAGAGTTCTGACAAAATGTGGTCCACTGGAGAATGGAATGGCAACCCACTTCAGTATTCTTGCCTTGAGAACCCCATGAACAGCATGAAAAGGCAAAAAGATAGAACACTGAAAGATCCTCAGGTTGGTAGGTGCCGAATATGCTACTGGAGAACAGTGGAGAAATAACTCCAGAAAGAATGGAGAGATGGAGCTAAAACAAAAACAACACCCAGTTGTGGATGTGACTGGTGATGGAAGCAAAGTCTGATGCTGTACAGGGCAATATTGCATAGGAACCTGGAATGTTAGGTCTGTGAATCAAGGCAAATTGGTAGTGGTCAAACAGGAGATGGCAAGAGTGAACATCAACATTTTAGGAATCAGCGAACTAAAATGGACTGGAATGGGTGAATTTAACTCAGATAACCATTATATTTACTACTGTGGGCAAGAATCCCTTAGAAGAAATGGAGTACACATCATAGTCAACAAAATAGTCTGAAACGCACTACTTGGATGCAATCTCAAAAATGACAGAATGATCTCTGTTCATTTCCAAGGCAAACTATTCAATATCACAGTAAACCAAATCTATGCCCCGACATGTAATGCTGAAGAAACTGAAGTTGAATGGTTCTATGAAGACCTACAAGACCTTCTAGAATTAACACCCAAAAAAGGTGTCCTTTTCATTATAGGGGACTGGAATGCAAAAGTAGGAAGTCAAGAAACACCTGGAGTAACAGGCAATTTTGGCCATGGAGTACAGAATGAAGCAGGACAAAGGCTAATACAGTTTTGACAAGAGAATGCACTGGTCATAGCAAACACCTTCTTCCAACAACACAAGAGACAGCTCTACACATGGACATAACCAGATGGTCAATACTGAAATCAGATTGATTACACTCTTTGCAGCCAAAGATGGAGAAGTTTTATACAGTCAGCATAAAAACAAGACTGGAAGCTGACTGGCTCGGATCATGAACTCCTTATTGCCAAATTCAGACTTAAATTGAAAAATTAGGGAAAACCACTAGAGCATTCAGGTATGACCCAAATCAAATCCCTAACGATTATACAGTGGAAGTAAGAAATAGATTTAAGGGACTAGATCTGCTAGACAGAGTGCCTGAAGAACTATGGACAGAGGTTCGTGACATCGTACAGGAGACAGGGATCGATACCATCCCCAAGAAAAAGAAATGCAAAAAAGCAAAATGGTTGTCTGAGGAGGCCTTACAAATAGCTGTGAAAAAAAGAGAAGTGAAAGAAGAAAAGGAAGAAAAGAAAAGAAGAAAAGGAAAGATATAAGCATTTGAATGCAGAGTTCCAAAGAATAGCAAGGAGAGATAAGAAAGCCTTCCTCAGCTATCAATGCAAAGAAATAGAGGAAAACCACAGAATGGGGAAGACTAGAGATCTCTTCAAGAAAACTGGAGATACCAAGGGAACATTTCATGCAAAGATGGACACAGTAATGGACAGAAGTGGTATGGCCCTAATAGAAGCAGAAGAAGAGATGGCAAGAATACACAAAATAATTGTACAAAAAAGATCTTCATGACCCAGATAATCACAATGGTACAATGTCTCACCTAGAGCCAGACATCCTGGGATTTGAAGTCAAGTGGGCCTTAGGATGCATCACTATGAGCAAAGCTAGTGGAGGTGATGGAATTCCAGTTGAGCTATTTCTAATCCTAAAAGATGATGCTGTGAAAGTGCTGCACTCAATATGCCAGCAAATTTGGAAAACTCATCAGTGGCCACAGGACTGGAAAAGGTCAGTTTTCATTCCAATTCCAAAGAAAGGCGATGCCAAAGAATGCTCAAACTACCACACAATTGCACTCATCTCACACGCTAGTAATGCTCAAAATTCTCCAAGCCAGGCTTCAACAGTACATGAACCAAGAACTTCCAGATGTTCAAGCTGAATTTAGAAAAGGCACAGGAACCAGAGATCAAGTTGCCAACATCCATTGGATCATAAAAAAAAGCAAGAGAGTTCCAGAAAAACATCTATTTCTACTTTATTGACTATGCCAAAGCCTTTGACTGTGTGGATCACAACAAACTGTGGGAAATTCTAAAGAGATGGGAATACCAGACCACCTGACCTGCCTCTTGAGAAATCTAAATGCAGGTCAACTAGCAACAGGTAGAACTGAACGTGGAACAACAGACTGGTTCCTAATTGGGAAAGGAGCACATCAAGCCTGTATATTGTCATCCAGCTTATTTAACTCATAGCAGAGTACATCATGCAAAATGCTGGGCTCACTGAAGCACAAACTGGAATCAAGTTTGCTAGGAGAAAAATCAATAAACTCAGATATGCAGATGATACCACCTTTATGGCAGAAAGTGAAGAAGAACTAAAGAGCCTTGTGATGAAGGTGAAAGAGGAGTGTTAAAAATTTGGCTTAAAACCCAACATTCAGAAAACTAAGATCATGGCATCTGGGTCCATTGCTTCATGGCAAATAGACGGGGAAACAGTGGAAACAGTGGCTAACTTTATTTTGGGGGGGCTCCAAAATCACTGCAGATGGTCACTGAAGCCAAGAAATTAAGACACTTGCTCCTTGGAAGAAAAGCTATGACCAATCTAGAGAGCATATTAAAAAGCAGAGAGGGGGTGGTCTTAAGATGGCAGAGGAATAGGAATGGGAGACAACCTTCTCCCCTACAAATTAATCAAGAATATTTGAACGCTGAGTAAATTCCACAAAACAACTTCTGATGCTGTAAGAGGACATCAGGCACCCAGAAAAGCAGCCCATTGTCTTTGAAAAGAGGTACAAAAAAATATAAAAGATAAAAAGAGAGACAAAAGAGATAGAGACAGAGATCTCTCTCAGGAAGAGAGTCTTAAAAAAGAGAAAAGTTTCCAAACAACAGCAAACACTCTCACTGCCGAGTCTGTGGCGAGCCTTGGAACCTCAGAGGGCAACATAACTCAGAGGAAAAATAAATAAATAATTAAAATCCACAGATTACATGCCCAACAGTAACTCCCAGCGGAGAAGCAGTGCAGACTCCCACATCCACTGCTAGCAAGCAGGGGCTAGGCAGGGAGGTGCGGGCTGCATTGCTTAGAGTAAGGACCAGGCCTGAATGCCCCCAGGACAATCTGAGGGAACTAACTTGAGATAGCAAACCAGACTGTGGGATAGCTACCACATGAAAAGCCCTAACCTAAGACAACACCAGGCCCGCTCACAGAACAAAGGACTGAGCAGAGCTAGCCGGCTGTGAACCGGCCCATCCCCTGCTAGAGACACACAGATAAGGGCTGCCAGAGCCAGAAGGGGGCAATCACAGCCCCAGAAAGGCATCATCTACCAAACTGTAAGCAGGCTTCGTCGCTAACCAAGACTTCTTGGGATTCTGGATAGTCGACATCTGCCAGGAGGGTTGCAGCCAGAGATCAGCTCCCCAGAAGAGACACACGGCACACCTGAGAACGTGAACTGCTTGCTGCTACTGCTAAGTCGCTTCAGTCATGTCCGACTCTGTGCAACCCCATAGACGGCAGCCCACCAGGCTCCCCCGTCCCTGGGACTCTCCAGGCAAGAACACGTGAACTGCTTGTACATCCATAAAACTGAGCGGCAGGGACGGGGCAGGTGATAAGTCGCAGCGACCGTGCTCGGCAAGCAACTGGTCACCTGAGCTGCTCAGACTTGGGAAGGGCACTAAATGCAGGCCCAACCAAGTCTGCACCTTTGTGGAGTACCCGAGAATCTGAGCTTGAGCGGCTTAGAACTGGGAAGTGCATAGAGCCCAGGGCCAGCCTCAGACAGTTCCTGGCACAGCAACCTAGAGCATAAGAAGTGTAGACACGGAAGGCACACACGCCGTGAGCGGGGGCAAACCCAGTGTGGCCAAGACACTGTGAGCACATGCCAGTGTTATTTGTTTGCAGTGTTTCTCCCTCCCCACAGCACGACTGAACAAGTGAGCCTAAAAAAGTGTCCACCACTGCCCCCTTGTATCAGGGCAGAAATTAGACACTGAAGAGACCAGCAAACACAAGAAGCTAAAACAAACAGAGGGAATCGCCTTGGAAGTGACAGGTGCAATAGATTAAAACCCTGTAGTTAGCACCTACTACCTAGGAAGGGGCCTATAGATCTTGAGAAGTATAAGCCGGATCAAGGAACTGAAAATGAACTGACCCCACACTGTCCACAACAACACCAGAGAAAGTCCTAGATAGATTTTTTACTATTATCAGTTTTTAAATTAATTTTTTAAATTTTTAGTCCTTTATTACTCCTTTAACTTTCATTTTTATAACCTACTATTACTTTGAAAAAAAAATACCCTATTTTTATAGCAAACTTCATATATATATATATTTTATAATTTTTGTGACTCTGTTTTTTTCTTAATATTGTATTTTTGAGAATCCAAACCCAATCTTCAGTACTCATTTTTACTTGGGAGTGAGATTACTGGCTTGACTGCTTTCACCCCTTTGGACTCTATCTCCTTCCCCCTTCCCCACCCCACCCCCCACCCCGACCCTTTCTTCTCTACCCAACTCTGAATCTCTGTGTGTGTTCCAGATGGTGGAAAACACTTAGGGAACTTATTACTGGCTGGATCTGTCTCTCTCCTTTTAATTCCCCCCTTTATCCTCCTGGCAACCTCTGTCTCCTTCCTCCCTCTTTTCTTCTCTGTATAACTCCATGAACATCTCTGAGCAGTCCAGACTGTGGAGAGCACATAAGGAAGTGATTACTGGATAGCTTGCTCTTTCCTCTTTTGATTTCACCTCTTCTCCTCCTGATCAACTCCATCTCTGTCCTTCCTCTTCTCTTCTCCATGTAACTCTGTGAACCTCTCTGGGTGTCCCTCACTGTGGAGAAACTTTTCATCTTTAACCTAGATGTTTTATCATCGATGCTGTATAGATGGAGAAGTCTTGAGGATACTGTAGAAATAAGACTGAAAACCAGAGGCAGGAGGCTTAAGTCCAAATCCTGAGAACACCAGAGAACTCCTGACTCCAAGGAATATTAATCAAGAGGAGCTCAACAAACGCCTCCATACCTACACTGAAACCAAGCACCAACCAAGGGCCAACAAGCTCCAGAGCAAGACATACCATACAAATTCTGCAGCAACACAGGAACACAGCCCTGAGCTTGAATATACAGGCTGCCCAAAGGTACTCCAAACCCATTGACATCTCATAACTCATTGCTGGACACTTCATTGCACTGCAGAGAGAAGAAATCCAGCTCCACCCACCAGAACAATGACACAAGCTTCCCTAACCAGGAAACCTTGACAAGCCACCAGTCCAACCCCACCCACAGTGAAGAAACTCCACAATAAAGAGAACTCCACAAACTGCCAGAATACGGAAAGGCCACCTCAAACACAGCAATATAAACAAAATGAAAAGGCAGAGAAATACCCAGCAGGTAAAGGAGTGGGATAAATGCCCACCAAACCAAACAAAAGAGGAAGAGATAGGGAAACTACCTGATAAAGAATTCTGAATAATGATAGTGAAAATGATCCAAAACCTTGAAAACAAAATGGAGTTACAGATAAATAGCCTGGAGACAAGAACTGAGAAGATGCAAGAAAGGTTTAACAAGAACCTAGAAGAAATAAAAAAGTCAATATATACTGAATAATGCAACAAATGAGATCAAAAACACTCTGTAGGGAACCAACAGTAGAATAACAGAGGCAGAAGATAGGGTAAGTGAGGTAGAAGATAGAATGGTAGAAATAAATGAAACAGTGAGGAAAAAAGAAAAACGAATTAAAAGAAATGAGGACAACGTCAGAGACTTCTGGGACAATGGTAAACGCCCCAACATTCGAATCATAGGAGTCCCAGAAGAAGAAGACAAAAAGAAAGACCATGAGAAAATACTTGAGGAGATAATAGTTGAAAACTTCCCTAAAATGGGGAAGGAAATAATCACCCAAGTCCAAGAAACACAGAGAGTCCAAAACAGGACAAACCCAAGGTGAAACACCCCAAGACACATATTAATCAAATTAACAAAGATCAAACACAAGGAACAAATATTAAAAGCAGCAAGGGAAAAAAAAATAAACAAATAACAAGGGACACGTACAGACTGAAAGTGAAGGGCTGGAAAAAGATGTTCCAGGCAAATAGAGACCAAAAGAAAGCAGGAGTAGCAAATCTCATATCCGATAAAATAGACTTTAAAATAAAGGCTATAAAAAAAAAGAAGGACACTACATAATGATCAAAGGATCAATCCAAGAAGAACCTATAACAATTATAAATATATGTACCCAACATAGGAGCACCACAATATGTAAGACAAATGCTAACAAGTATGAAAAGGGAAATTAATAATAACACAATAATAGTGGGAGACTTCAATACCTCACTCACACCTATGGACAGATCAACTAAACAAAAAATTAACAAGGAAACACAAACTTTAAATGATACAATAGAAAAGTTAGACCTAATTGATATCTATAGGATATTTCACCCCAAAACAATAAATGTCACCTTTTTCTCAAGCACACACGGAAGGTTTTCCATAATAGATCACATCCTGGGCCATAAATCTAGCCTTGGTAAATTAAAAAAAAAAAAAAAAATTGAAATCATTCCAAGCATCCTTTCTGACCACAGTGCAGTAACATTAGATCTCAATTACAGGAGAAAAACTATTAAAAATTCCAACATATGAAGGCTGAACAACATGCTGCTGAATAACCAACAAATCACAGAATAAATCAAAAAAGAAATCAAAATATGCATAGAAACGAATGAAAATGAAAACACAACAACCCAAAAACCTGTGGGACACTGTAAAAAACAGTGCTAACGGAAAGGTTCATAGCAATTCAAGCATACCTCAAGAAAAAACAACAACAAAAAATTCAAATAAATAACCTAACTCTACACCTAAAGCAACTAGAAAAGAAGAAATGAAGAATCCCTGGGTTAGTGGAAGGAAAGAAATCTTAAAAATTATGGCAGAAATAAATGCAAAAGAAACAAAAGAGATCATAGCTAGAATTAACAAAGCCAAACCTGGTTCTTTGAGATGATACATAAAACTGACAAACCATTAGCCAGACTCATCAAGAAACAAAGGGAGAAAAATCAAATCAATAAAATTAGAAATGAAAATGGAGAGATCACAGCAGACAACACAGAAATACAAAGGATCATAAGAGACTACTATCAGCAACTATATGCCAATAAAATGGACAATATGGACGAAATGGACAGATTCTTAGAAAAGTACAACTTTTCGAAACTGAACCAGGAAGAAATAGAAAATCTTAAAAGACACATCACAAGCGCGGAAATTGAAACTATAATCAGAAATCTTCCAGCAAACAAAAGCCCAGGTCTAGATGGTTTCACAGCTGAATTCTACCAAAAATTTTAAAAAGAGCTAACACCTATACTACTCAAGCTCTTCCAGAAAATTGCAGAGGAAGGTAAACTTCCAAACTCATTCTATGAGGCCAACATCACCCTAATACCAAAACCTGACAAAGATGCCACAAAAAAAGAAAACTTCAGGCCAATATCACTGATGAATATAGATGAAAAAATCTTTAACAAAATTCAGGCAAACAGAATCCAACAACACATTAAAAAGATCATACATCATGACCAAGTGGGCTTTATCCCAGGGATCCAAGAATTCTTCAATATCTGCAAATCAGTCAGTGTAATACACCATATTAACAAATTGAAAAATAAAAACATATGATTACCTCAATAGACGCAGAGAAAGCCTTTGACAAAATTCAACATCCATTTATGATAAAAAAAAAACAAAACCTCCAGAAAGCAGGAATAGAAGCAACATATTTCAACATAATAAAAGGTATATATGACAAACCAACAGCAAACACTATCCTCAATGGTGAAAAAATGAAAGCATTTCCCCTAAAGTGAGGAACAAGACAAGGGTGCCCACTCTCACCACTACTATTCAACATAGTTTTGGAAGTTTTAGCCACAGCAATCAGAGCTGAAAAAGAAATAAAAAGAACCCATTTTGGAAAAGAAGAAGTAAAACTCTCACTGTTTGCAGACAACATGATCTTCTACATAGAAAACCTTAAATAAAAAGACGCTTACTCCTTGGAAGGAAAGTTACGACCAACCTAGATATCATATTCAAAAGCAGAGACATTACTTTGCCAACAAAGGTCCATCTAGTCAAGGCTATGGTTTTTCCAGTAGTCATATATGGATGTGACAGTTGGACTGTGAAGAAAGCTGAGGGCCGAAGAATTGATGCTTTTGAACTGTGGTGTTGGAGAAGACTCTTGAGAGTCCCTTGGACTGCAAGGAGATCCAACCAGTCCATTCTGAAGGAGATCAGCCGTGGGATTTCTTTGGAAGGAATGGTGCTAAAGCTGAAACTCCAGTACTTTGGCCACTTCATGTGAAGGGTTGACTCATTGGAAAAGACTCTGATGCTGTGAGGGATTTGGGGCAGAAGGAGAAGGGGACGACAGAGGATGAGATGGCTGGATGGCATCACCGACTCGATGGATGTGAGTCTGAGTGAACTCTGGGAGTTGGTGATGGACAGGGAGGCCTGGCGTACTGCAGTTCATGGGGTCGCAAAGAGTCGGACACGACTGAGCAACTGAACTGAACTGAACTGAACTGAAAGACTCCACCAGAAAATTACTAGAGCTAATCAATTAATATAGTAAAGTTGCAGGATATAACATCAACACACAGAAATCCCTTGCATTCCTATACACTAACAATGAGAAAACAGAAAGAGAAATTAAGGAAACAATTCCATTCACTGTTGCAAGGAAAAGACTAAAATACTCAGGAATATATTACTTAAAGAAACAAAAGTCCTATACATAGAAAACTATGAAACACTGGTGAAATAAATCGAAGAGGACACTAATAGATGGAGAAATATACCGTGTTCATGGTTTGGAAGAATCAATATAGTAAAAATGAGTATACTCCCGAAAGCAATCTATAGATTCAATGCAATCCCTATCAAGCTACCAATGGTATTTTTCACAGAGCTAGAACAAATAATTTCACAATTTGTACGGAAATACAAGACTTCCCTGGTGGCTCAGATGGTAAAGCCTCTGTCTACAATGCAGGAGACCCAGGTTCGATCCCTGGGTTGGGAAGATCCCCTGGAGAAGGAAATTACAATCCACTCCAGTACTATTGCCTGGAAAATCCCATGGACAGAGGAGCCTGGTAGGCTACAGTCCATGGGGTCACAAAGAGTCGAATTTGTATGGAAATACAAAAAACCTCACATAGCCAAAGCGATCTTGATAAAGAAGAATGGAACTGGAGGAATCAACCTGCCTCACTTCAGGCTCTATACAACGCCACAGTCATCAAGACAGTATGGTACTGGCACAAAGACAGAAATATTGATCAATGGAACAAAATAGAAAGCCTAGAGATAAATCCATGCGCCTATGGACACCTTATCTTTGACAAAAGAGGCAAGAATATACAATGGAGAAAAGACAATCTCTTTAACAAATGGTGCTGGGAAAACTTGGCAATGACTTTTAAAAGAATGAAACTAGACCACTTTCTCACACCATACACAGTAATAAACTCAAAATGGATTAAAGATCTAAATGTAAGACCAGAAACTATAAAACTCCTAGAGGAGAACATAGGCAAAACACTCTCTGATATAAATCACAGCAGGATCCTCTATGACCAACGTCCCAGAATATTGGAAATAAAAGCAAAAATTAAAAAAATGGGACCTAATTAAAATTAAAAGCTTCTGCACAACAAAGGAAACTATAAGCAAGGTAAAAAGACAGTCGCCAGTCCAGGTTCGATGCACAGTACTGGATGCTTGGGGCTGGTGCACTGGGACGACCCAGAGGGAGGGTAGGGGAGGGAGGAGGGAGGAGGGTTCAGGATGGGGAACGCGGGTATACCTGTGGTGGATTCATTTCGATATTTGGCAAAACTAATACAATATTGTAAAGTTTAAAAATAAAATAAAAGGAAAAAAAAAGGAAAAAAAAAAAGAAGTGAAATAATAAACAGATGTGTTCATTTCTGTAAAAAAAAAAAAAAAAAAAGAATGGGAGAAAATAATAGCAAATGACTCTGTGCAACCCCATAGATGGCAGCCCACCAGGCTCCCCCGTCCCTGGGATTCTCCAGGCAAGAACACTGGAGTGGGTTGCCATTTCCTTCTCCAAATAGAAAATGAAACAACTGACAAAGAATTAATCTAAAAAATATACAAGGAAGTCTGCAATTCCAGAAAAATAAACGACCCAATCAAAAAATGGGCCAACTATCTAAACAGAAATTTCTCCAAAGAAGAGATACAGATGGCTAACAAACACATGAAAAGATGCTCAACATTACTCATTATCAGAGAAATGCAAATCAAAACCACAATGAGGTACCATTTCAGGCCAGTCAGAATGGCTGCTATCCAAAAGCCTACAAGCAATAAATGCTGGAGAGGGTGTGGAGTAAAGGGAACCCTCTTACACTGTTGGTGGGAATGCAAACTAGTACAACCACTATGGAGAATAGTGTGGAGATTCCTTAAAAATCTAGAACTAGAACTGCCATACAACCCAGCAATCCCACTGCTGGGCATACACACCGAGGAAACCAGAATTGAAAGAGACACATGTACCCCAATGTTCATCGCAGCACTGTTTATAATAGCCAGGACATGGAAGTAACCTAGATGTCCATCAGCAGGTCAATTAAGAAAGCTGTGGTACATATACACAATGGAGTATTACTCAGCCATTAAAAAGAATACATTTGAATCAGTTCTAATGAGGTAGATGAAACTGGAGCCTATTATACAGATGAAGTAAGTCAGAAATAAAAACACCAATATAGAATACGGTAGGAACCTGAAAAGTCTTGAAGTTGTCTGAAGAGTCTTCAATCACTATGTCAAGCGACACAGATATTTCTCTTTCTTCATATGATGAAGATCAGGGATCTAAACTTATCCGAAAAGCTAGAGAGGCACCATTTGTCCCCATTGGAATGGCAGGTTTTGCAGCAATTGTTGCATATGGATTATATAGATTGAAGAGCAGGGGACATACTAAAATGTCTGTTCACCTGATCCACATGCGTGTGGCAGCCCAAGGCTTTGTTGTGGGAGCAATGACTCTTGGTATGGGCTATTCCCTGTATCAAGAATTCTGGGGGAAACCTAAACCTTAGAAGAGGAGATGCTGTCTTGGTCGTCTTGGTGGTGCTTGCTTTAGTTAGACATCTCATATTGAGGTTATATGTTTATGCTGAAAATAAATTGTTTGGGTCAGACAAGAACATGGTAATTTGAAAATTGGCCTCCTTTCTTGCAGGCTTGATTTGCCTGGTGACCAAGTTACTGGTGACTAGTTCACTAGCTAGGTCATTCAGGGGAGTCAGACCAGCACAAAAGAAACATGTCACTTTTAAATACACTTGATAGTGGTACCTGTCCACCTTCTTAAACTCTTCTGTTGAAATTAGTTCTAAAGAAGACAACATGCCAATCCTGAAAATGCTCCCAGTTGCTGCAGAATATCATATGCTTTTGATGTAATGTAGGAATCCTATTTACCCCAGTTAATGTAACTTTCTGAAGGCCTTGTGGACTGAGTACTATTTTAAGGGCTGGTTGGCTCTTGAGGAACCCTTTCAGAACAGTGCATGGAATACAACATTATAAACCTCCCTGCAAGTCTGTGTGTGTTTTTAAACCAAAACTAAAAAGCTGGTAACAGAGCCACTTTGAAGTAGTATTTATTTTAGAATCATAAACATGAGAGTAACTTAACTTGTGGATCCCTTTTAGCTCTTTAGTAATTGCAGAATTATATTTTGCTGCTGTTATATTAGAATAATTTTAAATTATTTTGAAACATGTATTTTAAGTGCTAATGCAAAGGTAAATGAAAAACACTTTTTAAATGTGTGCAGTATGTTTATTTTCTCCAAAAGTATCATCAACTAAATAAAATCCCTACAATGGAAGTCATTGATGAGCAAGCTGGTTTGGTCAGACATTATACAAACTTTGGTATATCACAGAATGCTTTGTTGTACTTGTGAATTCTCGTCAAACCTGAATTTACATTCCATGGTGATAACATGGTAAATGTAGTGTTATTAAAGTAAATGAACACACACACACACAAAAAAAACCCAATACAGCATAATAACACATATATATGGAATTTAGAAAAATGGTAAGGATAACCCTGTATGTGAGACAGCAAAAGAGACACAGATGTATAGAACAGTCTTTTGGACTCTGTGGGATAGGGCAAAGGTGATATGATTTGGGAGAATGGCATTGAAACGTGTATTATCATACGTGAAACCAATCGCCAGTCCAGGTTCGATGCATGATACAGGATGCTCGGGGCTGGTGCACTGGGATGACCCAGAGGGATGGGATGGGGAGGAAGGTTGGGGGGGGTGGTTCAGGATGGAGAACACATGTACACCTGTGGCGGATCCATGTCAATGTATGGCAAAACCAGTACAATATTGTAAAGTAATTAGCATCTAATTAAAATAAATAAATTTGTATTAAAAAGAGAGAAAAAAATAAAAAGCAGAGACATTACTCCCCCAGCAAAGGTCCATATAGTCATAGCTATGGTTTTCCAGTAGTCATGTATGGATTTGAGAGTTGGTCCATAAAGGAAGCTGAGTCCTGAAGAGTTGATGCTTTTGAACTGTGATGTTGGAGAAGACTGTTGAGAGTCCCTTGGACTGCCAGGAGATCCAATCAGTCATCCTAAAATAACTCAGTCCTGAATATTCATTGGATGATGCTAAAGACTGATGCTAAAGCTGAAACTCCAATACTTTGGCCACCTGATGTGAAGATCTGACTCATTTGAAAAGACCGTTGATGCTGGGAAAGATTGAAGGCAGGAAGAGCAGGGGATGACAGAGGATGAAACGGTTGGATAGCATTACAGACTCAATGGACATGAATTTGAGTAAACTCCTCTGGAAGATGGTGATGGACAGGGAGGTCTGGCATACTGCAGTCTATGGGTTCACAAAGAATTGGACACAACTAAGCGACTGAACTGAACTGATGATATTTATCTTTCTCATTATGACTTACTTCACTCAGTATGACAATCTCTGGGTCATACATCCATTTTGTTGCCAATGGCATTATTTCATTCTTTTTATGACCCAGTAATATTATTCTGTTGATGGACATTTAGGTTGCTTCCACGTCCTAGCTTTTGTAAATAGGGCTACAATAAACATCGGGGTGCATGTATTTTGTTATTATTGTTGTTATATAATTGCTTTGCAATGTTCTCTTAGTTTCTACTGTACAATGAAGTGAATCAGCTATATATATACTTATATCCATACCTCTTGAACTTCCCTTCCACTCCCCCATTCCACTCACCTAGGTCATCACAGAGTGCTGAGCTCCTGTACTTTATAGCAGTTTCCCACTAACTGTTTTACACATAGTAGTGTATATATGTCAATTTTAATCCCCCAATTTGTTCTACCCTCCCCTTCCCCTCTGTGTCCACATGTCCGTTCTCTACATTTGCTTGGCTGTTCTTGCCCTGGAAATAGGTTCATCTGTACCATTTTTCTAGACTCCACATATATACCTTAATATACGATATTTGTTTTTCTCTTTCTGACTTACTTCAGTCTGGATGACAGACTCTAGTTCATCCACGTCTCTACAAATGATCCAATTTCATTCTTATTATGGCTAATATTCCTTTGTATATATGTACCACATCTTCTTTATCCATTCATCTGACAGTGGGCATTTAGGTCCCTTCCATGTCCTGCCTATTGTAAATAGTGCTACAATGAACATTGGGGTGTATGTGTCATTTTGAATCATGGTTTTCTCCTGATATATGCCTAATAGTGGGGTTTCTGGGTCATATGTCAGTTCTATTTTTAGTTTTTAGGGAAACCTCCATATGGTTCCCAGTAGTGGCTGTGTCAGTTTACATTCCCACCAACAGTGTAGGAGAGTTCCTTTTCCCTACACCCTCTCCAGCACTTATTGTTTGTAGATTTTTTGATGATATCCATTCTGACTGGTGTTACGTGATACCTCATTGTAGTTTTTATTTGCATTTCTCTAGTAATGAGTGATGGTGAGCATTTTTCTTATGCTATTTGGTCACCTGTTTGTCTTCTTTGGAGAAATGTCTATTTAGATCTGGGCTTCCCAAGTGGCTCAGTAGTAAAGAACCCACCTGCAATACAGTAGCCAAAAGAGATGTATGCTTGATCCCTAGGAAGGAAAGATTACCTGGATGAGGAAATGGCAACCCACTTCAGTATTCTTGGCAGGTTAATCCCATGGACAGAGGAGTTTGATGGGCTACATTCCATAAGGTCACAAAGATTGGACATGAATGAACGAAGTGACTGAGCATTCACAGATGCACTATTTCTATCTCCTGCTTATTTTCTGATTGAGTTTTTTTTTTTTTTTTTAATATTGAGCTGCATTAGCTGTTTGTATATTTTGGAGATTAATCCCTTGCCAGTTGCTTCATTTGCCAATATTTTCTCTCATTCTGAGGGTTCTTTTTGTTTTGTTTATGGCTTCCTTTGCTGTGCAAAAGCTTTTAAGTTTAATTAGGTCCCATTTTTTTTAATTTTTGTTTTTATTTCCATTAATTTAGGGGATGGATCAAAGAGGATCTTGCTGTGATTTATGTCAAGGAGTGTACTGCCTATGTTTTCTTCTAAGAGGTATAAACCTCTGCAGTTTATGCCCTTACATTTAAGTTTCAACCATTTTGAGTTTATTTTTCCATATGGTATTAGGGAGTGTTCTAGTTTCATTTTTTAACATGTGTCTGTTTGGTTTTCTGAGCACCACTTATTGAAGAGGCTGTTTTTTCTCCATTGTATATTCTTGCCTCCTTTGTCATAGATTAGGTGATCATAGGTTCATGGGTTTATCTCTGGGCTTTCTGTCCTGATCCATTGACCTGTATTTCTGTTTTTGTGCCAGTACCATACTGTTTTCATGACTGTAGCTTTGTAATATAGTCTGAAGTCAGGGAAGTTGATCCTTCCAGCACCGTTTTTCTTCCTCGAAATTGCTTTTGTGATCTTTTGTGTTTCCATATAAATGCAATCCCTATCAAATTATCAGTGGTAATTTCCACAGAATTAGAGCCTATGTGGTTTGTGGCCCTTTTACTTTTTATACTCCTGAACTGTGTACTATTTTTTCCCCAATGTATCTCTCAGTCCTGAACCTCTTTCCATGTTCCTATCAAAATGAGCCTTTTATTTCTCTCATTCCTCCAGAAATGAAGCAGATAAAGAAAATGATATACTCTCAATTGTTAATGTCTGCTTATGAAATGCTAGTCTGCAGCATAAAATTACCTGGGTTGCCTGGAAAGATTCCAATGCCCCTTGACAGATACACTGAATTAGAAGCTCTTAAGGTAGAGTCTAGAAATGTGTGCTTTACCAGATTTCCCAGATGTTTATACATGCCTGTTTAAAAACCTCTGTGAATACATTCATGCAATAATGACTGTCACAGAGGCTTCTAGAAAAAGCAGTGATGTAAAACAAAGGAGCAATTCTCAGATGGTAATATTTGGTATATAGTGGCGAGCTGCTAGAGACGATGTTCTCTGAGAGGGAATGTCACTGAAATGATATTTCTTGAGTTGCTTATAATTCCTATTATGGATAGTACCTGGGTACTTTTCTGCCTTTTTGAGCTATTAGACTATTTAGTCTCTTCTTCCCTGAGTCCTCTTGCTCCCACTCAGAAGATGCTTAAGCCAGAGATGTTCTCTCTCTTCCTACTATTTTCCTACCATTTCACTAGGGTATAGATAGTGACAAGATCCATATTTGCTCTCTCGTTCTGCCAGAGACCTCACAATACAAAATTAAGAACCATAATACTCATTCTGTAGAACTCACAAAAATTGTTACTATATTTATTAGATCTTTTTGCTTCCCAAAGTCCCTCCCTCATGGCACAATTACTGTGAGGTAAATATCATTATCATAGTTGTTTTAATTAAAGAAATGCAAGTTTAAAAACCAGTGGGTCAGTGGTAGAACATGGAAAGTTAAGAGAATTCCTAATTCCATGCCTTTCATAATTGCCAAAAACTTTATTACAAATTAAACAATAATTTTTATATTCCCCAGTGCAATATTGATTTCAATTACTAGTGCAAATGAAAATTCCAAATATTGGAAAACATATCTAAATCACTGCAATTTTATAATAATCTAATGAGTCTTTATCCCAATTTTAGATTTTTCAAGTTATTGTAGTTTCCATAGGTTGCTTATGTTTTTTAATTCTTCTTTTTAGTTCCTTTGCTTCTTCAAATACTATATTTTTCAAACTATTTATTAGCATTAAAACTAACACAAAGAAGGTCACTTTTGATTGAAGAGCTTGTTTTAAATGACATTATTGTTGATTCAGGATCTATTCACATATTGAGTTATTTCAAAGCCACATCACTTCAGTAACTATAATAGAAAATTGATCTCAATGAGAAATAAGACTCAGAACCTAAAGTGTAATCCTTAATTTTCAAATTGTTTATTGATTGTAACAAGTAAATAGAGATCCAAGTCTTTCACTCTATGTTGCCTTTATTGTGTCACTAATAATGTAAATAGAGCTATAAAATATTGTAATAAGAGTAATGACTTGGAAAAAGCTTACACGTTTACATTTTACAGTAAACTAGAGATCCATCAAGAATTTAAGAGGTCTAACTATTTCATTGTACCCTGTCTCCAGGTCAACCACAAGAGTGATAGAAAGAAGTCTTGCTTACCTTATATAAAAATACAGTTCTGGAAAAAAAAAAAAAACCTATTTTGTCTCAGAGTAAGATAACATAAATTTTTCTACATACCCACGGTCTAATAATGCCATTATGTCATGACTAGCAAAACTATAATACATTGAAAGGACAGTTTCCTACCCAATTCATCCACAGAATTTCTCTTACATTTTCTATTTTTTTTTTTTTTACAAAATAGTCATAACTTAGATATCATCACAATTGATCAGTCATCACTAATAAACCTTATCAGAAAGGTTTTATGGGAAAGGAAGGAAAAGTAAACAAGCAAGGAAAGGCTGAACTTTCTGCAAAATTTTGTCTTTTAATACCTCTAAATAACATATTTAATGCTGATCGTTTACATGCAAAAGAAACTATCTGCAGGCTATGTCAGGGATTGTAATTTATTTACTAATTCTACTACTATACTATTACTACTACAGCTATACACACACACACACACACACACACACACACACACACACAGAGTGCTATTTTGTAGCCCAGTGAGAATGAAAGGGGAAGATTCTTTTCAATCCATATTTAGCACATATTTTCCAACTTCAGGGGACACACACTAAAAACTGAAACTGTGATAAAAATTAAAGAAAATAAAAACAAATTTGATAGAATCATTTTAATTTGCATTGGTAGTTCATTTGTTCATGTTACAAATTACACTCCAGAACTTAAGTTCTGAGAAAAATCATACAGTAAGGCTGCTAATCCTCTCCCAAATCTCAAACTGAAGAAGCCAAAGCCAGTTGCTAACAATGCAGGGTATGAATGCAGCCCATCTTCACTCTTATTTTCGCATCTCTGTTTTCCCATGGTGCCCTCTCTACTCATTTGTTTTGCAACCTGAAGTGGGCCTAAGTACACTCAATGAATAGTCCCTTTGCAGAACCCTTGATACTGCTTAGTTTCATATCTTTAAGCAGGGAAGCTAGGTAGAGGGAAGATCAGTATATTTACACTTCAGAAACCCTGGATTTGAAGGCTGGTTTGGTTTTAAAATGTACTCTTCATTTTTATATAGAGTTCAATTTTTCTCCTCTATAAATAGATGGTTTAGATAATTGCTACATTTCCTTTGACTCTTAACATTCTATGATTCACAAGTGTCTGCCTCATTTTCTTTCTGTGGGTTAATTTTGATTTTTCCCTTTTTCTCCTTTTCATAAATGGCTAGGTTAAATATTAAGATATTGAGAATTGAAAGCTCACTTAGTTGCTTAATTATGAACTAAAGACGGTTCATAGGATGGTTCTTTGATGGCTTAGCAGTAAAGAATCCACCTCCAATGCAAGAGATACTGGTTCAATCCCTGGTTCGGGAAGATCCCCTGAAAAAGCAAATGACAACCCACTCCAGTTTTCTTGCCTGCAAAATCCCATGGACAGAGGAACCTGGTGGGCTACAGTCCAAAGTCACAGAGAGTCAGACACGACTGACCATGAGCATGTACTCATGCATGCAAGAAGGGTTCTATTCTGAATCAATGAATGCAAAACAGATAACTACTCTGCAGAGTAAAATAATACCATCACCACAGTAAATACAGTAATAGTGATGACCTTTAATTCTTAGAGGTTCTTGATTACATAGCTCACAAAACCAACACACACACATAACATACATATACACATTTACTCACAAGCATGAATTACAACAGTAAACATGTGTAAGGAGAAAATATTTCTTAGAGAACAAATGAACAAATACTTGACACATGTTATACTAGAATGTCCCAGGATAACACTCATCCAATCTACTTTTTACTCCTTGTTGGGATAGAGTTGTGGTTTTAAGGACAAGTGGTTACAGTGGCCAGTTACAGTGGTCAATTTAAGGGACATCCCAAGTATCTTTGTGTTGATGATGGTGATGGTGGTGACACCAACTTCCATTTATTGAACAAGCATTATGTCCTAGGCAATATTACTATACCAACTCAATGGAAATATCCTTATTTTACAGATAAGGAAACTAAAGCTGAAGAAGACCAAATAAACTTACTGAAGGTGATAAAGCTATTAAGTGACTCTGATATTACTGCAGTTCTGGGGGGTGGGGGTGTCATGTGTTATTTCTGGTTCATATTTAAGACTCAGAGTGGGGGATGCACAGGAATATAAGATACCCAATCTTTTCTCAGGAATCTTCCCCATGACACTAATTTTTCTCTCTCAATAGCCTTTATATTAATGAAGTTCATCTATTTTCTTGAGAGTTTTTAGGTAAAGTCTGCATGAACTTTTTCAATCCATCTCTCTCTCTTATCACTTTTTTTGTCTCTTTGACTGTGTCACTCTGTCAACATGTTTCTGTGTCTCTCCTAGAGGGCTCCTTTCTCTCTCTCTTTCCATATTTCTGTCTAGTGAGAGAGAAAATAAAATCACTAGGCTGAAAAGATACATAACTATAGAACCTAACACTACACTATCTATAAACTCAGTGGGAAACATCTATGGACATGCAGCTGTGTACAACTTGCTTTCCATTGGCTATTTAAAACTCATAAATGTGAAGAGTAAAATGGTGGCTGCCAGGGGTGAGAGGTGAGAGAGATTTTAGCCATAGTACAGTATTTCAATTATGCAGGATGAATAAGTTTAGAGAGCTAGTGTACAGCTTGGTGACTACCCTTAATAATATGGTATTGTATACTTCAAATTTGCTATGAGAGTAGATCGTAAACTTTCTCACCTCCCAAAAACATAACAGTGTGAGGCA
Organism: Bos grunniens; assembly: GCF_055505025.1. Classification (NCBI taxonomy): domain Eukaryota; kingdom Metazoa; phylum Chordata; class Mammalia; order Artiodactyla; family Bovidae; genus Bos; species Bos grunniens. The sequence goes on along the minus strand of NC_141194.1, from coordinate 76,429,964 downwards.
ATTGATATGTTAATTAAGTTTACTCAGGTAATCATTTCACATTGTATACATGAATACACAGTGTATACCAAAATATCACATCTTACACCTTAGATGTACACAATTTTAATTTGTCAATCATACCTCAGTAAATCTGGGGAGGGGAATAAAAAGAAAGAAACATAACTGAGCAGCAACCTAAAAAAAAAAGAGCTATCAAGACATGCAAAGATCTGAGTGGAGAGTTTGAACAACATAAAGGAAGGTAAATACAAAGGATTTAAATCAGAAAATGAGTTTTTGTGTTCTTAGAACAGTATGAATGCCATGGACTTTGGAGAAGAGTGAGTTGGGGGTGATGAGAAATAGGTCAGAGAGTTTAAATAATGTAGAGTCTTGTAAGTCATGGTAGATGACTTCGGAATTTATTCTTAGTGCAGTGGGAAGCCATTGGAGTATACAAAGAAGGAGAGAGCACTGACATGGTGTGTGTTTTAAAAAGATTATTCTAATTGCTAAGTAGTGGATAGAATGTAGGTGGTCAAGAATAGAAGCAAAGAGACCCATGGAGGGATACTTAAAGTATGTAGGCAAGACTAAGCAAGAGTTGATACTGGCTTGGACTATCCATAGCAGTGGAGGTGGTGAAAAGTGTTTTGATTTTGGATAAATTTTGAAGGTTAAAACTGACATGTCTTGTTGGTGGATTAGGTTAGGCTAAGGATATGAAGAAATAACAGTGTCAAAAATGACTCCTAGATTTTTAGCTTTAGCAGTGACATTTATTGAGACAAGAAGTACTGGGAGAGAAGCCAGTTTGAGATGGGGGAAACTGAAAGCTCTATTTAACCATACTTAAGTTTCAGTTGCCTCCAAGCAGAGCTTTCATAGGCATTTAGATATATGAGTCTTGGGGAAAGAGGATGAGGCCATAGATGGATATGTATTAATTAAGCAACAACTTTTTGATAAACTCTAGATTAAGAACCATGAGGCACATACTAAAAATGTAAAAATAAAAAGCACTGCTAATCAGGAAACATGGAGTAGAATTCACACCATACAACATATATCTACAGGACAACCTCTGAAATATTTACAAATATAGGTTTGTATCTTTAATACAAATATAAACACTAATATAAATTAACATATTTACCAAGGGGGTTAAAAAAAAAAAAAGAACATTTATTTGAACACAAGTTGGGGCTAATGCAGTTTCCTGAAAGATCTGGGAAAGTAGGATTGATGAAAAGGCATGATTTGTTTTCTTCTTGATGAAGATCTTTTAGCTGGGATTGTATTGTGTAGATTTAATTTAAATATTTGCCATTTCATATTTTTAAGATTACAATAAGGGAGTAAATAGTACATTTAGTTTCTTAGTTGTTTTTAATGTACTTGCCATTCTGGTTTCATTATCTTTGTTAGAGGGAAAAAATAGAAAAGAGGTAGTTTATGTACTCTTATTGCAATTACCCAGATTCACAATAAACCAACCCAGGAAATTGGAAAAATAAAGCCTGTCACTCATTCAGTCAAATACATGAGATCATAGAACTGAATGAGAAGTGTGGCTAGAGTAAGAGGTTGGGAACTACACCAATTAGATGGAGCATGCTTTACATTATGCACTGTTCCACACTTAATAGTGGCTTCAGTTGCAATTTAACTGATTCCTATGAGTATCAAAATTTCCCCTTTAAGTTTATTTCCATCCTCCTTCACTCATACCATTGTGCAGGCAAGTATGGACATATATAAAGATATCTATAGCTCACACAACAAAAATAAGAATAAAGATTACTAAAGCAGTCTCTTTAATAAATGATATTGAGAAAACTGGACAGCCACATGCAAAAGAATGAAATTTGACCACCATCTTTTATCATACACAAAAATTAATTCAAAATGGATTAAAGACTTGAATGTAAGACTTGAAACCATAAAATTCCTGGAAGAAAACATAGGTGGTAATCTCATTGACATTGGTTCGAACAGTGTTTTGTGCATCTGACTCCAAAAGAAAGGGAAACAAAAGCAAAAATAAGCAAATGAGACTACATAAAACTAAAAAGCTTCTGCACAACAAAGAAAACCATTATCAGAATGGAAGGGCAACCCAGTTAATGGAATAAAATATTTGGAAATACATCTGAAAAGGAGTTAGCATCCAAAATATGTAAAGAACTCAACTCAATAAAGAAAAACAAACAATGCAATTAAAAAGTAAACAGTGGAGCTAAGTAGATATTTTTTCAAAGAAGACCTACAGAAAGCCAATAGGCACATGAAAAGATGTTTAGCATCACTATCAGGGAAATGCAAACCAAAACCATGAAATATCACCTCACACTTGTTAGAATGGCCATTATCCAAAAGACAAAGAATAACAAAAGTTGAAGATGTGAAGAAATGGAACTTTAGTGAGCCATTATTGGGACTGTAAATTGGTACATCCACTATGAAAAACAGTGTGGAGCTTCCTCAAACAACAAAGAATAGAACTACTATATGACTCAGGTATTCCACTTCTGGATATTTATCTGACACTAATTCCAAAGATATTAATACATGCACCCTTATGTTCATTGTAGCATTATTTACAATATACAAGATATATACAACGTATGTGTTCATTGATGAATGAATGGATATAGATGATTGGTACATATATATCTGTATATATTTTTATATATGTATATGTATATATATATAATACAACTGAATATCCCTGTCATAAAATCATAAAATATCACTGTCATAAAAAAAGAATAAAATCTTGCCATTTATGACAAAGTAGATGGACTTTAGGGCTTCTCAAGTGGCTCAGTGGTAAAGAATCTGCCTGCCAATGCAGGAGACTTGGGTTTGATCCGTGAGTCGGGAAGATCCCCTGGAGGAGGGTATGGCAATCCACTCCAGTATTCTTGCCTGGGAAATCCCATGGACAGAGGAGCCTGGTGGGTTACAGTTCATGAGGTCACAAAAAGAAAGAGTCAGACACGACTTAGCGACTAAAGAAAAACAACAAAACAAGATGGACTTTGAGGCTATTTTGTTAAGTGAAATAAATCAGACAGAGAAAGGTAAATACTGTATGATTTCACTGATATGTGAATAATCTAAAAACCAAAATGAGCAAACAAAGCAAAACAAAAACAAACTCACAGATACAAAGAACAGATTGGTGGTTACATGAGGCAAAAGGGGTGGGATGAGTGAAATGGCTGAAAGGGGTCAACTGCATGGTGATGGGTGGCAACTAGACCTTTGGTGGCCTGGTGATCATTTTGTGGTGTATACAAATGTTGAATTATGATAGTGTACACCTAAAACTTATATAATGTTATATAGAAGTTAAATTTTAAAAAGTATACTAAAAAGTGTTTTAGCATGTTGAATTGTAAACATGTAACCTCTTGAGATTTATAGATGACTGAGAGTAACAGATAAATTCCAAGAGATCAAAGTTAGAAAGGATATCTTAGTACCTCAGTACCAAGGTGAAGGTGAAGGTGAAGTCGCTCAGTCATGTCCAACTCTTCGCGACCCCGTGGACTGTAGCCTATCAGGCTTCTCTGTCCATGGGATTCTCCAGGCAAGAATACTGGAGTGGGTTACCATTTCCTTCTCCAGGGGATCTTCCCGACCCAGGGATGGAACCCAGGTCTCCCTCATTGGAGGCAGACGCTTTAACCTCTGAGCCACTAGGGAAGCCCTGATGGCTTCTGTACCAGTTGTTTTTTTTTATTTTTTACCTTTGAGGGAAGGGTGGAAAGGGGTGGAAATAAAGACTAAAGGCTTAGAAAACATGAGCTTAACACCAGGCACTCCAATCTATTCTTTTGGCAATCACTATAAATCAGTAGCCATGGCTTAGTCTTTAGTTGCTATCTTAACATCTGCTTTGTTTTCTGCCACTCTCCAGGCGATGTATTCAACTATGTTATCCTCTTGGTTCCTTGCAACTGCTTATAGTAAGGACTACATCGTATTCATCTTTGTAGCTCCAGCACTTAGAACAGAGCTCTGCCTCAAGCAAGTGTTCTAGTGCTTGTTTTGACTCGTACTTTGTACCAAGAATTTTTTTTTCCCTGTGTTACAAACAAAGAACAAGACAAATGAAGTCATTATCCCCGAAGAGCATAAATTCCAGATGGAGGGTGGAGCAGGGGAATGAACAACCAAATAAACATAAAATAGCTCGGTGAGTGATAAACATTATGAGAAAAATAATGCAATGTATTGAGGTAGGGAAAGACAGAGGTTTATCATTTTAAGGAAAGGTTTCTCTGTGAGGAGATTTTAACATAAACTTGAATGAAGTAAGAGGAGAACCCATGTTGGATTCATGTTGATGTATGGCAAAAACAATACAATGTTGTAAAGTAATTCAGTTCAGTTCAGTTCAGTCACTCAGTCATGTCTGACTTTGCAACCCCATGAATGGCAGGACGCCAGGCCTCCCTGTCATACACCAACATCCGGAGTTCACTCAAACTCATGTCCATTCAGTCATCTCAACCTCTGTAGTCCCCTTCTCCTCCTGCCCCCAATCCCTCACAGCATCAGAGTCTTTTCCAATGAGTCAACTCTTCGCATGAGGTGGCCAAAGTACTGGAGTTTCAACTTTAACATCATTCCTTCCAAAGAAATCCCAGGGCTGATCTCCTTCAGAATGGATTGGTTGGATCTCTGTGCAGTCCAAGGGACTCTGAAGAGTCTTATCCAACACCATAGTTCAAAAACATCAATTCTTTGGCACTCAGCTTTCTTCACAGTCCAATTCTCACACCCATATATGACCGCTGGAAAAACCATAGCCTTGACTAGACAGACCTTTGTTGTCAAAGGATTGTCTCTGTTTTTCAATATGCTATCTATGTTGGTCATAACTTTCCTTCCAAGGAATAATTGTCTTTTAATTTCATGGCTGCAGTCACCATCTGCAGTGATTTTAGAGCCCAAAAAAATAAAGTCTGACACTGTTTCCACTGTTTCCCCATCTATTTCCCATGAAGTGATGGGACCAGATGCCATGATCTTCATTTTCTGAATGTTGAGCTTTAAGCCAACTTTTTTCACTCTCCTCTTTCACTTTCATCAAGAGGCTTTTTAGTTCCTCTTCACTTTCTGCCATAAGGATCATGTCATCTGCATATCTGAGGTTATTGATATTTCTCCTGGCAATCTTGATTCCAGCTTGTGCTTCTTCCACCCCAGCGTTTCTCTTGATGTACTCTGCATACAAGTTAAATAAGCAGGGTGACAATATACAGTCTTGATGTATTCCTTTTCCTATTTGGAACCAGTCTGTTGTTTCATGTCCAGTTCTAACTGTTGCTTCCTTACCCGCATACAGGTTTCTCAAGAGGCAGGTCAGGTTGTCTGGTATTCCCATCTCTTTCAGAATTTTCTACAGTTTATTGTGATCCACACAGTCAAAGGCTTTGGCATACTCAATAAAGCAGACATAGATGTTTTTCTGGAACTCTCTTGCTTTTTCCATGATCCACCAGATGTTGGCAATTTGATCTCTGGTTCCTCTGCCTTTTTTAAAACCAGCTTGGACATCTGGAAGTTCACAGTTCACGTATTGCTGAAGTCTGGCTTGGAGAATTTTAAGCATTACTTTACTAGCGTGTGAGATGAGTGCAATTGTGCAGTAGTTTGAGCATTCTTTGGCATTGCCTTTCTTTGGGATTGGAACGAAAACTGACCTTTTCCAGTCCTGTGGCCACTGCTGAGTTTTCCAAATTTGCTGGCATACTGAGTGCAGAACTTTCACAGCATCATCTTTCAGGATTTGAAATTGCTCAACTGGAATTCCATCTCCTCCACTAGCTTTCTTTGTAGTGATGCTTTCTAAGGCCCACTTGACTTCACATTCCAGGATGTCTGGCTCTAGGTCAGTGATCACACCATCGTGATTATCTTGGTCATGAAGATCTTTTTTGTATAGTTCTTCTGTGTATTCCTGCCACCTCTTCTTAATATCTACTGCTTCTGTTAGGTCCATACCATTTGTGTCCTTTATTGAGTCCATCTTTGAATGAAATGTTCCCTTAGTATCTCTAATTTTCTTGAAGAGGTCTCTAGTATTTCCCATTCTGTTGTTTTCCTCTATTTCTTTGCACTGATCGCTGAGGAAGGCTTTCTCTTCTTGCTATTCTTTGGAGCTCTGCATTCAGATGCTTATATCTTTCCTTTTCTCCTTTGCTTTTTGCTTCTCTTCTTTTCACAGCTATTTGTAAGGCCTCCTCAGACAGCCATTTTGCTTTTTTGCATTTCTTTTCCATGGGGATGGTCTTGATCCCTGTCTCCTGTACAATGTCACAAACCTCATTCCATAGTTCATCAGGCACTCTATCTATCAGATCTAGCCCCTTAAATCTATTTCTCACTTCCACTGTATAATCATAATGGATTTGATTTGGGTCATACCTGAATGGTCTCATGGTTTTCCCTACTTTCTTCAATTTAAGTCTGAATTTGGCAATAAGGAGTTCATGATCTGAGCCACAGTCAACTCCTGGTCTTGTTTTTATTGACTGCATAGAGCTAATTACTGTAAAGTAATTAGCTTCCAATTAAAATAAATAAATTTAATTTTTTTTTAAAAAAAGGAAGAATCATGAGGAGATCTGCAGAGATGGTTGTGAGGTTGCATTATAGGCAGAGAGAACATGTCCAAAAACCCAAAGGACCTTGGCCCCTAAGGCATGCATATTATGCTCTTAGAACAGCAAGAAACCAATGTATTTGAACCACTACCAGGACAGGAAAAGTGCTAGGTGATGTGGTTGGAAAAGTGGAGTGTCAGATCATGTAAGAGTTATAGGCGAGTAACTATAATGGGAAGGCAGTAGAAAGTTGAATTTTGAGCAAAGGAGGGAGGGAGCATGAACTCATATAATATTAATATTCTGGCCAATGTGTGAGGAGCTGACTAGTGTGGGGGATGGGATGTGGGCATAAAACGAATCTAAGAGATCAACTAAGAGGTTAGTGCTAATGGTAGCTTGGACCTAGTAGTTGTAGTGGAATTGGTGAGAAATGGTCTGATTTGAGATATATTTTGAAGTTATCCTGTATCTACTCTTAAAATTTACCCTTTATTTTTTCACTATTTATTTCTCAACTCTCCTGATTACCTCCATGTCTGCTGATCAAACCATGGACTCACCTTTGCCTGAGAGTGCTTGACTCCTAAAATTTTAAACTTTATTATCCTACTCTATGACTATAATAACCTCTAACCATTCCATTCTCTCCTTTCCTTCCTTCTACAACACTTATATTTCACGTTATGAATGTCTCTAGTCTTTTGAATCCCCATTGCTTTTCTATCAGATTGCCAGACTCCCTTGGTCTTTCCTCCCCTCATCCTTCATTCCATACTGCACCATTCACCATCTCATCTACTATCTGACATCCATCCACAAGATACTTACTTCTATCTATCCCTCCTTTCAAGTCACCTGCAAACCCCCATACCTCAAGTCTCAGCAAACTAGCTCACCTCCTTCATAATCCATTAAGCTATACTCTCTAAGCAAATTATTGTGTGTGTGTGTGTGTGTGTGTGTGTGTGTGTGTGTAGTCATTCAGTCATGTCTGATTCTTTGCGACCCCATGGACTGTAGCCTGCCAGGTTCATCTGTCCGTAGAATTTTCAAGGCAGGAATACTGGAATGGGTTGCCATTCCATTCTCCAAGGGATCTTCCAGACACAGGGCTCAAACCCAGGTCTCCTGCATTTCAGGCAGATTCTTTACTGTTTGAGCCACCAGAGAAAACTAAATCACTCCATACTTGCACTTATCTACATTTATACCCATTTTCCCCTGTTTTACATCTTCCTGTTTTCTCTTTCCTGTTCCAATCTAATTAATCCCTTTGCCTGTGCTCTTTATATTATTCTCTCCTATTTTTTTAGGACCCAAAGTGCACCACATATCACATCCCTCAAGTTTCTCCAAAGAATTTCTCCCTCAATTCTCTACCTTCTCTGCCATGTGTCATACTTTCTCTAAAGTCATTGTGTGGAAATAGTACTTTAAATACACCATTACTTCTCACTCATTGTCTCTCCACTCTTCAAACTTCTTGGATTTGACTTCTACATTATCACTTCACTGAAATTTCTTTTGCTAGGGTCACAATGGCCTTCCAGCTCTCAAACTGAATGGGGAAATATTCAGTTCAATTCAGTCACTCAGTCGTGTCTGACTGTTTGTGACCCCATGAATTGCAGCATGCCAGGCCTCCCTGTCCATCACCAACTCTCAGAGTTCACTCAGACTCACGTCCATTGAGTCGGTGATGCCATCCAGCCATCTCATCCTCTGTCGTCCCCTTCTCCTCCTGCCCCCAATCACTCCCAGCATCAGCGTCTTTTCCAATGAGTCAACTCTTCGTATGAGGTGACCAAAGTATTGGAGTTTCAGCTTTAGCATCAGTCATTCCAATGAACACCTAGGACTGATCTCCTTTAAGATTGACTGGCTGGATCTTCTTGCAGTCCAAGGGAGTCTCAAGAGTCTTCTCCAACACCACAGTTCAAAAGCATCAATTATTCGGTGCTCAACTTTCTTCACAGTCCAACTCTCACATCCATATATGACCACTGGAAAAACCATAGCCTTGACGAGATGGACTTTTGTTGGCAAAGTAATGTCTCTGCTTTTTAATATGCTGTCTATGTTGGTCATAATTTTCCTTCCAAGGAGTAAGCGTCTTTTAATTTCATGGCTGCAATCACCATCTGCAGTGATTTTGGAGCCTGCAAAAATAAAGTCTGACACTGTTTCCACTGTTTCCCCATCTATTTCCCATGAAGTGATGGGACCAGATGCCATGATATTAGGGTTCCAATAAAAATAAGTACCATATTTCTTTTCTCCAGCATACAAGGCCCTTGATGATATGCCCTTTACTTACATTTCTAGTTTCATCTCCCTACCTCCATCTACATACCTTACTCTCCAAGCATGTTCGCTTATTTACAATTCAAGTGTACAAGGCTCTTTTTATCCTAACACTTTTATATATTTTTTTCCCTACTAGAAATCTCTTGTGTACCTGATGAATTTCTGTCTCAAGACTAGACTTATTGTAACAACCAAATGAAAGCTTAACAGATCTCCCTAGTCAAAGATTATCACTTCTCCTGTACTACCATAGCACCTCATTCATACACCACTCATCATATCACTGTAATATTTCATTTACAAGTATTTCTTTCCTACAGACTGTGAGACCCTGGGGGCAGGGAGCAGACAACATTCTAATTATTTTTATATCTTCATCTCCTCAGAACCTAGAACAACATATAGTTGATATTTAGTAAGTATTGATTAATAACCCAGTGAATTACTTTAATCAGTCAATCAATTCAGTCACTCAGTCTGCCCAACTCTTTGCAAGCCCATGAACCGCAGCATGCCAGGCCTCCTTGCCCATCATCAACTCCCAGAGTCCACCCAGGCTCATGTCCATTGAGTCAGTGATGCCATCCAACCATCTCATCCTCTGTCGTCCCCTTCTCCTCCTGCCCTCAATCTTTCCCAGCAGTAAACATTTATTAAGGATCTACTAAATGGCAGCCCACTCCAGTAGTCTTGCCTGGAAAACCCCATGGATGAAAGAGTGTGGTAGGCTATAGTCCATGGGGTCACAAAGAGTCAGACAAGACTGAGCGACTTTACTTTCATTCTCAGGCACTGTGCTAATGAGTACAGGGTAAGTCAAACAAAGTATATGACGTGGTTTTGGCCTTCAAGTGGCCTCCAATATAATTAAAATAACAGAATGAATAAAAATAGATATATAAAAAACAACATAGGTATCTGACAATAAGTGCCAAATGGGTGACAAGGACAAGAACTATGGGACTATGAATGAAGGAGGAATATGAAGAAGGAAGAAATAATCTGGGCTGGAATAGTCACAGAAAGCTTGAACATAGTCTCAAAAGATTGACAGAATTATTTTAAATGAAGTGAATAAATGACCATTTTGACAGAAAATATGGAATGAGCAAAGACACAGGCAGGGATTTATGTTCTGGGTTAAGGGAACTGGGAGTAGAAACGTGATAAGAGTAGAAAGTTCAAGACATAATTCCACCACTATCTCACTGTGTTATCTTGAGCTTTATCACCATAAAAGGGGTTTATAATGTTGTGTACCTCACAGTGTTGAAAAATTGTGGGTGTGGGTATGTGGGTGTGAGTGTGTGTGTGTGAGAGAGAGAGAAACACATAGTAAGCACTGAATAAGTACTGACTATAAATGCCAAAGTGGGTTTTGCTTTATTTCCTAGTTCATGGAACACTCCCCCTTGAGCAGGAGGTGTCCCATATAAAATGTTGCTTTAGGAAGATTGACATGAAAGTGTTGTATAGAAGTGATTTAAAGGTAGAAAGACCAATTAACAAGGCATTGAAATAGTCAAGAAGTGAAGTTTTGAGGCTCTAAATAACATGCTTACAAAAGGAATGAAAAAGATAATGAAGCACTGCAAAGAATCTAAGACTTGGTGATAAGGGAAAGAAAAGAGTCGGTGAGACTCCAACATTTTTAAGACTGAGTGGCTGAGGTAATAATAGTGATACTGACAATGTTGAGCTATCCAAGGATGGAGAGTGGTCAGGAATTAGTTTTGGGGAAAAAAAAATTGGTTTTTGAAAGTACACGTAACATGCATTGATTATCTGTTTAGACATTTTTCTGTCCATTTAGACATTGGACTTTGTTCTGAAGATATGAATTCTACAGAGACAACCAACCCTACCTTCAAGAAATTAGCAATCTGGTTGGGTAAATGAGACCGAATACATAAAACAATAGAAAACACTATATAAGATAAATATCCAAACTTTTGAGTCCAGAGAACTTGTAGAAAAATGTTGCAATATAGTATTAAATTTAGAAGATATTTCTTGTTTACAGAATTCACTTCTTAAAACGGCTTTTGTTAATAATTTTTTGTGAAACTATAAAATATGCTTATTATAACACATTTGGGGAATATAGAAAATATAAAGAATAAAGTTAAAATCACTTAGAATTCCATCACCAGAGAAACCACAGTTACTGTATTTGTATATTCATCTTCATTTTTCTTTTTGGGCAGTGTATACATCAGCAATATCTTAGAGTGTGCGTTTGATAACATCATCACCAAGACTAGGTGTTATTACTCTTTTTCATTTTTATTAAATAGATAGGGGAAAACAATATCTTTTTTTTTGTTTAATTGTTACCCTTGATTTCCAGGGAGGATGATTTTTTCCATATATTCACTAGTTATATTTACTTTTGTAAATTATTTGTTCAAGCATTTTTCCCATTTTTAAGTATTACCATATTATTTGATGTTTTAAATCAAGGCTCTTTTAAAAGGCTTCAACAACCAACATTTCAAAACTCATAATCTATTTCTTTAGTCTTTGAGAGAAAAATACACACTGCTGATCTTCATGTTATATGAGTTTTGTAACCTTTTAACCATTAACTTTTCTCATCTCTGTTGGCCATGAAGCTCTATGTAGCTGTGATTGATTATACTCCCTTCTGTTTGTTTACTGTCCACTCAAGGAGGCAAAGTTATATCAGGCATGCTACCTTCCCACCAAGGACAGCTTTATTATATCATCCTAATATTCATTCTGGAACAGAATGATGGCATCATTCAGCCTTTGATACAAGGGACAGAATAAGGGGCAGTGTTAAGTCACTTCATTTTATGCTAGAAAGTTCTACTTTGTTGATGTATTTTAATATTTCTAAATTGATAACCTTTTAACATTCCCACTTCTCTTGGAAATGATGACAATACAGATGTTTCTGAGTGGATACAAATATATATCCAGTTTTAAAAAATGTATTAGAATAGACACGCAAATGTATTAGAATAGACTTGCACTCCACCAGGGCAAAGAACAACTTATTCCAAGCAAGTAGAGAAGAATGACAATTGCCATTATTTTACTACTTATGTGTGTGCTGCATAGAAAACAGTTTGGGAGTGTGGTGGGGAGGAAAGGTGTAAACTGTTCATACTATTTTATATTTATTTTAATGTTTTATACTTACGTTAAAATTTGTTAAATTTCTTACTTGCCTCCTTTGAAAAAAGAACATTCGCCAACGTTCAAACTACTTTCAATCTCTCTTCTTAGGATTAAGTCTGTCCAAGCTGTTTATTATGCTCCCATTCCACTGACTATTTTTGTCACAGTCTTCTCATCTCTGTGCTATCATCCTTTTCCTCCTAGGGCATTTTGTGTGTGTTCAAGCTGCTCTTACTGATGACCCCATGCTGTGTTCTTCCCTTTTGTGTTTGGGGCTTTGAAGGGGGTTGTTTTGCTTTGTTATTTACGAAGTCTCGGACAAGTGATTTTTAATTCAAATGCTTTGCTGTTTTAGTACAACAAGCTGCATTTGTGATGTAATTAGGAAAGAAGCATGCCTTTCTTGACTAGCAGAGGTTGGTGAGGTGTGGCATGGAGGATTATATTGTTTATCCACTCAAGGTCAGGCTAAGGCAGTCAGTGGATTTGGAAAGAAATATTGCAGACTGCAGCAGGGAGACTACTTCATCTGGAACACAGTGTGTGAATATTGTTTATAGCTCTCCTTTTACAGAGAGTGAATGTCTTTGTTTTAATATTGTTTCAGAAAAGGATCTCACCCAGCAGGCTAAGCATAGCTATTCTGGTACATTTGATTCAATGAAATCTCTTCACAGTGTTTCTCAAAATGTTTACATTGAAAAGAAAATGCCATTTCAACATGAGGCAGCAAAACTTGAGTTGAAAACTATGGGTGGCACTTCTGGCACTGCTGATTTGGGAAAAAACAGTCAAGCTGATGAAATGGCAAAGCCTTCAACTTAATGTGATTCATGAGGCATTGGTTTCCAGTGCAGACCATGGAATAAGATAGCAGATATTTACTTTTGCAGTAAGTAATGTTAGGGGCTGTTGGGAGTGGGAAGCAGAAGTAAGTTCTAATACCCTGTACATTGAGCTTAGATGTTTCTCTGTGAAAGCTTAAGATAACCTGTTTCTTCATAATCATGTAATCATTGACTTGAAAAGAACCTTAGATGTCCACTGGAACTTATCAGAATGCTGACCTACTATAGGGGCTCCTTAAATATTTGTTTCATGATGGACTTAATAAATGGATAAATACATAAATATAATACAGGCAAGAATCCCTTCTACAGAGTTTCCTGCCAGGTGGTCATCTAGCATTTGCCTGACTATGTCAAGTGACAAGAAACTTATCACCACCTGAGTAATTATTTCCAACTTGGAATAACTCTGATTATTAAAAAATTTGTCCCTGTAGAACAAAAAATGAGCCTCCTTATGGTAATACCACAGTTTCTTTCTCCTATTGGTAACACCTGGAGTCATGAAGAGTAAATTTAATTCTTCTTTACTAATCCTTAGTGGGCTTCCCTGGTGGCTCAGCTGGTAAAGAATCCGCCTGCAATGAAGGAGACCTGGGTTTGATCCCTGGGTTGGGAAGATCCCTGGAGAAGGGAAAGATTACCCACTCCAGTATTCTGGCCTGGAGAAAATAACATGGACTGTATAGTCCATGGGGTCGCAAAGAGTTGGACACAGCTGAGCAATGTTCACTTTTACTTTCAATCCTTAGTATTTTGAAAGACTATCATATTTCATCTTTCACACTGAAAGCTTTTTCCAGTCCTCCTTTTGGTTCCAGTATTTCTATCCTCCTCAGTACCTTTCATATGGGCATACTCTTCCAGATGTGATTTGACACAATTAAAGTAGGACTATTGTATTTCCTGTTAATAACAAAAATAATAGTGTACTGAATGCTTATACTTAACCCAGTGCCAAGTGTTTTACATGGATTTTCTCATTTAATTCTTGCAAGAGCCTCCTGGGTAAGGTATCATCATCATCATCATTGTTATTACACTGATTTTACAGATCTGGACTTTAGGCTCTTACTAGTGCCACCCAAGATTCTATTCACTATTTTGTTTCGCTTCATTTTGTTGTATTAGCTGGTTCAAAGGGTGCTTGTGTTCGATAAAATTCTTTATCTTTTTCCCCATGAATTGTTCTCAGGATTTTCTTTCAGTTATCTGATTTTCTAAATTGAACACAGGACTTTACTTTGGTGCATATTACATTACTTTTTATTAATTTCATACTGTTTTGCTTCATCTCTTTTTTCTGGGGTGGGTGCATTTTTCTAGAATTTTCATAAAGTTCCATTTTGATCTAAATAAACATTCAACATCTTTTACAATATTGTTTGTCATTCAGAATGTTAACTATCATTCCCAGATTTGTTACTTTTGTGTGCTCAGTCTCTCAGTCATGCCTGACTCTTTGCAACCCTATGGACTGTAACCCACCAGGCTCCTTCTGTCAATGGGATATTTCAGGCAAGAATACTGGAGTCGGTGGCTATTTCTTCCTTCAGGGGATCTTTCAGACCCAGGGACTGAACCCGTGTCTCCTGTGTCTCCTGTATTTCAGGTGGATTCTTTACCACTAAGTGATCATGGAAGCCCTTGTTACTTTTACATACATGATAAACTTGCCTTCTGCATTTTCATCCAAATAATAATAAAAATGCTTAAGAGAACAAGGTCATGAACAGAGTTCTGTAGCACAACTTTTTAATGATCTTTTCAGAATAGCAAAAATTAATCCTGCTCATGTTCAGTTGTTCACTCCAATTTTCATTTTCTCATCTTATTGACTAGGACATTATGAAACTGTTTGTCAAATGACTTGTAGAGAATATTATATACTGTATCTAGGGTATTCTTTTCTCTACCTATCTTGTCACCCTATCAAGAAAGAAAATGAGACTCATTTGGTATGACTTGTAACCAACAGACCTTTGCTGTCTCCTAGAGCTCTTCTAAGTATGCATAAGTAATCTACAATATTATACTGTTGACATTTTTAAGGATAAAGGCAAAATATACCTGTCAATGATTTCCAGAATCAAACTTTCCAGGTTTTAGGCATCTTTACCTATTTTCATGATTTCCTCAAGATTACTGACAGTGGGTCAGCAGTCCAATTAGTAAGTTTTTTCTACTTAATTTGTCTGAGTTGATTTAAAATGGGACTCGTTGATATTAGTTGAGTTACAAAAGGGGAGTTGGTGATATCTTGCTATTGTCTTCTCCATCTTAGGCTTCACTCCCTTCGCTACTTCAAAGATATAGGCTGCTTTTTGGCATTGCCTTCCTAGCTCTCTTTTTGTCCTGCCTTGTTTTTCACTGGGAAGACAAATAAATATGTTGTTGGCAATTATTTAAGCAAAAATGGATTATAAATGAGAATGTTCTCAGTTCAGTTCAGTTAAGTCACTCAGTCGTGTCTGACTCTTTGTGACCCCATGGACTGCAGCACACCAGGATTCCCTGTTCATCACCAACTCCCAGAGCTTACTCAAGATCATGTCCACTGAGTCAGTGATGTCATCCAACCATCTCACCCTTTGTTGTTGCCTTCTCCTCCTGCCTTCAATCTTTCCCAGCATCAGGGGCTCTTCAAATGAGTCAGTTCTTCACATCAGGTGGCCAGAGTATTGCAGCTTTAGCTTCACCATCAGTCTTTCCAATGAATATTCAGGACTGATTTCCTTTAAGATTGACTGGTTTGATCTTGCACTCCGAGGGACTTTCAAGAGTCTTCTCCAACACCACAGTTCAAAAGCATCCATACATGACTATTGGAAAAACCATAGCTTTGACTAGACAGACCTTTGTCTGCAAAGTAATGTCTTTGCTTTTTAATGTGCTGGTTGGCACATTATAGGTTGGCCATAGCTTTTCTTCCAAGGAGCAAGTGTCTTTTAATTTCATAGCTGCAGTCACCATCTGCAGTGATTTTGGAGCCCCCCAAAATAAAGTCTCTCACCATTTCCATTGTTTCCCCATCTATTTGACATGAAGTGATGGGACCAGATGCCATGATCTTAGTTTTCTGAATGTTGAGTTTTAAGCCAACTTTTTCACACTCCTCTTTCATTTTCATCAAGAGGCTCTTTAGTTCTTCTTCTCTTTCTGCCATAAGGGTGGTGTCATTCGTATATCTGAGGTTATTGATATTTCTCCCAGCAATCTTGATTCCAGCTTGTGCTTCACGCAGCCTGGCATTTTGCTTGATGTACTCTGCATATAAGTTAAATAAGCTGGGTGACAGTATACAGCCTTGATGTACTCCTTTCCCAATTTGGAACCATTTTGTTGTTCCATGTCCAGTTCTGTTGCTACTTGACCTGCATACAGATTTCTCAGGAGGCAGGCAAAGTGGTCTGGTATTCCCATTTCTTTCAGAATTTTCCACAGTTTTTTGTGATCCACACAGTCAAAGGCCTTGGTGTAGTCAATAAAGCAGAAGTAGATGTTTTTTTCTGAAACTCTCTTGCCTTTTCTATGATCCAACGGATGTTTGCAATTTGATTTCTGGTTTCTCTGCCTTTTCTAAAACCAGACTGTACATCTGGAAGTTGTTGATTCATGTAATATTGAAGCCTGGCTTGGAGGATTGTGAGCATTAATTTACTAGCGTGTGAGATGAGTGCAATTGTGCGGTAGTGTGAGCATTCTTTGGCATTGCCTTTCTTTGGGATTAGAATGAAAACTGACCTTTTTCAGTCCTGTGGCCACTGCTGAGTTTTCCAAATTTGCTGGCATATTGAGTGCAGCAGTTTCACAGCATCATCTTTTAGAATTTGAAATAGTTCAACTGGAATTCCATCACCTCCAATAGCTTTGTTCATAGTGATGCACCCTAAGGCCCACTTGACTTCACATTCTAGCATGTCTGGCTCCAGGTGAATGATCACACCATCATCATTATCTGGGTCATGAAAATCTTTTTGAGAATGTTCCCAAGATAAGAGCAATTTTTTAAATATATTTATGCAGTGTCATCCTCTCACTTTTATTTACAATCAAGATAGAATATGGGTTGTGAGGTAATTTTAAAAGATAGAATAAATCTAATATTATGCAATCACATAAACACATTAAACAAATTTGATTCTGTGAAACATTATAAATCAAAATCTATGGTTATAGGAGAGGAAAACATTGTAATGGGGGAAGTTAACAAAGTAAAAAGTGAGACACAAAAACTATGTGAAAAATATGCAGTAAATAACAAAAAGTATCAAAATAATCAAGAAAAAACTGTGAGACTAATGGAGACAAAGATACTATAGTTGATGATGAATGGACACTGGAAGGAGCAATTCTGTTATGAAATAAAATTAAAAAATAATTGAAGTCTTAGATATTTCATAAATAAAAATGATGGACTTCAGAATAATAAAGGCAAGTTTTTACAGAAATTAAAGGAAAACCTGAAATTTCTTCTTGGCCATACAATTTCCATAGTGCAGTACTATTATTTCTTTCTTTTTTTTTTGTGCTATTAAAATGAATATAGTTTATTTATCTAACTTATCATCTGTTTGAGTTCATAACCAAAAAATAAAAGAAGAAATTGTCATTATCTTGTCCTTTTTTAGCTCATAGGGAATAGAATATATTTTATTTTATTTTATTTTATTTATTTATTTTTTTCTGTAGCCTGCCAGGTTCCTCTGCCTATGGAATTTTCCAGGGAAGAATATTGGAGTGGGTTGCCATTTCCTTCTCTAGGGGATCTTCTTGACCCAGGGATGGAACTCTAGTCTCTTGCATCTCCTGCACTGAAGGCGAATTCTTTACCGTTAGCGCCACCTGGGAAGCCCGTGGGGCGGTAGAGAAGGTCATTCATCCTGTGGCTAACATTGTACTAGAGTGGGATGTGCCTTAGGTTTAAGGTCAGAAGAGCTGGGTTCAAGTTCGAACTTTGCTTGTGACTGTGGGCACTGATCTTCCTGTTTGCTCTTGAATCCCTGTAGTAAAATTTTCAAGTTAGTTATTGTACTCTTCAGCTTCCTAGTTTCTGTTTGGTATTTTCTTATATTTCTATTTCTTTGTTGAAATTCTCACTTTGCTCTTGCTCTTGTATTGTTTCCAGGGAGCATCTTTATGATGTTTTGTTTTTTTTTTTTTAATTTTTATTTTTTTATTATTTTTTTTTATTTGATAAATTTAACGCCTTTTATTGCCATACCTCATTTTACTGTACTTTGCTTTAGTGAACTTTATAGATACATGTTTTTTTTTTTTCCTTGTTAATTTTCTGTTTAGTTGATCTATCCATAACTGTGAGTGGGGTATTAAAGTCTCCCACTATTATTGTGTTATTGTTAATTTCTCCTTTCATACTTGTTAGGATTTGTCTTACATACTGCGGTGCTCCCATGTTGGGTGGATATATATTTATAATTGTTATATCTTCTTCTTGGATCTATTATTTCTTCTCCCTGTAATTCTCTTCTCCAATTTCTAGAGTGCTGTATAATGTCTTGTATCTGAAAATGATTTTATTTATCTTGAACTTAATTCATCTGCAAATGAATCTCAATCAAACAAGAATGTGTTAAAACTGAGTGTGTCATAAGGATGAATGCTGGGGACATGAAGAAATAGATAATGAAAATATGGTCCCAAAGCTATGTAGTAGGCTGTTCTATTCCATTTGGTCCCAGGCCACCAATGAAAACTCAAATCATGGTGTCTTAATCCTTCTAATACGAAAATGCACAAATGCATACATTTCTAATTCTTCCCTGACTTCCAGAGTCCCCATCATCTTTTGGTCTCAGCTATAGGATCCCACATCCAATTGACTGAAGTTTACCCTCAGTTTCTTAAAATTGTCTTACCCTAAGTTATTCACACTTATCTAGAGAAGCTCTCTATCTTCTGTTTTGTTTTGTTTTTTGAATCTGCATCATAATTTTTTCCATGAACAGGAGTATTTGAGAACTGACTTCACTATTTAGCTGCTAATCCATGTTTGTCTCCTTTCATCTAAGGGTGTACTTTCAAAAAAGGTTTTTGCTAAGTCTTGAGATCAAGTAATCTTAAAAAATAGAGACTCGGCCTGACTTTTCATAAAATACATGATTATGATTGTACCTATCTGAGATAAATGTCTATGTGTGACTGCTTGCAGAAACCTAGAAAAAGTGGCTGATAACATGCTTGGGTGTGGTACACCATCAGCTAATTACTAACATTTTGTCTGGAAATCTCTAATGTGGTAGAGTGTTCCAACTGTAAACAAGATTTTAATAAATTATTTGGTAGAACAAAGGCAAATTTTAAATTTAGAAACTCACCCGAACAAAGGCAAATTTTAAATTTAGAAACTCACCCTAAAGAATAGTGCCCTGCCTAGTTCCTTAATAAAAGATTATTTGCTAATTTTTACACAGGTTATGTGTTCATCTTTTAGCCAGTAAGAGAATATGTCAGTTTCTCAAAATTTAGTGAGCTGTTTCAGGAGTTATTCTGAACATTGAAGAGATATTATGTCTTAGTTCAAAATTTAGAGAAATGAGAAAATATCTATATATATAGAAGTAACTATGAATGACCTTTGGTGTTAACTTTAATAGTAACTGAGTCAAAGATAATTTTTTCACTTGAAAAGATAATTTCTTAATGCTCAATTTTCAGTATCCTTATGGGCAACCATTCTACTCAATCTGTGTTATGGTAACGGATAAGAATCATTCTCAAATAGCTTACTTTTCCAAACCAAATAGAGATGGTAATAAAAATATCCTTAATGCATTTGTGAGGTTGAATTTTAGTTTTTAGAATAGATTTCTTTCAAGCTTTTTCTGACTAAGCCCAACATTTGATTATGTGTGTGCCTTTAAACTGTCAGTGCTGAAATGAATCAAATAAGCCTTGACCTCTTTCAAAGTAATTGCCTTTGCAGTGATTTTAAGAAGTTAATAAAATCATGTTAGAGATAAGGCACTAGGAAAAAGGAGAGGCTAGATAAATACTGTCTTTAGAATTTATTTCAGCAGTTCCTAAAAACAGCAATTTCCATGGTGTAGAAAAATTAATAGATAGCCATTTATTTCCTTTCTCATTAAGTAAAGCATATGAAGCACTTAATTCAACAGAATGTGCCTGGTGACTATTTAGGTAAAGGTGATAATAACAATGACTATTCCTTATGGAGGAAGCTTTCCCTGAAGTAACTTTAACCTTCAAATTCAGCTTCCATCTTGGGCCATTTCTCCTAGTGAACACATATAATTAGTATACATTATGATATATGTTTACCACGATACATCTGTGTATATTAGTATCTCATTAATTTGTCTTCTTCTTTAAGATGATTTTTAAAATTAGAAGAAAAAAATATGCTTTTTAGAAAACACATTCAACAAATGCTAGCTATTGTTAGTAGTACTAACGTCTAATGGGGTAGTGTCCAATTCAGTAAATCTGTATGTTCTCCTCAAAGAACAAAATCTGTTTCTTTGGGAAAGGTACAGTGAGGTGGGCACACTCATACTCTAATAGTAGATGTGCAATTTTGTGTATTTCCAAAGGGTAAAACAAAAACCTTTTTAACAAAATAGCATATACCATTTTAATTTTGTGTAATTCCAAAGGATAAACCAAAAATATTTTTAACAAAATAATATATACCATTTTATTCATGTCAGTTAATTTATTCTAAGGGCTTAATTATGAAAGGCACAAGGACTTCTTTGTAGGAATATGTATAAAAGCTATGTTTATAATATCTTAGTAAATGTTTAACAATAGGAAATCTATTGACTAAAGTCTGATATAATTTTATTACATGGTTATTAAAATCTTGAAATGTAATATGTATTGGCATCGAAATATGTATGAACTATTGTTAATTGAAAAAGCAAGGAACAAGATAGCATATTCAGATTACTATATGATTTTAAATCCCTATGCATGTGCATGAAAAATGACTGAAGTGACATTTGTCTTTAGGCAGAGGAATTATGGATGATTTGTCTTATTTTTTTTCCTGTGTTGTCCCAGTTTTCTATAATAAGGACCTATTATTTTATAAATTAAATGGGGAAATATAGCATTTGGTCCCCTTTACCAGTAAAAGCATGTGCATGGAAGATGCCTGGAAAAGTTATTGCTCCAGCTTTATGATTCCTCAGCCTCCCTTCCTCTGTATTGTAAAAGGTGCAGAGGAGGATTAGGTGGACTGGGGGAGAGGAAGTGGGTTAAAGCTACTGGAGTGTTGATGCCCTAAGTCTCTTATTCCCTCATTCAAGTCAGGCTCCTGAGAAATGCCTCACTGGCTCCACCTCTCCACCTCTCCACCTCTGCACTATCTATTCCTGGATAGAGATCCCGGTCTTAAACTATGTCTGTTTTTCTGCTCTGTTTAACAGAGCTGGTCAATAAAATTCCCTCTGCTGTCCTTCCTGAAGCCTCTAGAGCTTAAGGAGAACTCTAACATGAAAGCCCCACTTTTCTTCTTAGATCCTCCCTCCCCTCTCTGGAGAATTAAAGTCACTGGGAGAAGGCAATGGCACCCCACTCCAGTACTGTTGCCTGGAGAATCCCATGGATGGAGGAGCCTGGTAGGCTGCAGTCCATGGGGTCACTGCTAAGAGTCAGACACGACTGAGCGACTTCACTTTGACTTTTCACTTTCATGCATTGGAGAAGGAAATGGCAACCCACTCCAGTGTTCTTGCCTGGAGAATCCCATGGACAGAGAAGCCTGGTGGGCTGCAGTCCATGGGATCGCACAGAGTCGGACACGACTGAAGCGACTTAGCAGCAGCAGCAGCAGCAGCAGGAGATAGAATAACCACCCCCCCATCCCCCTAGCCACCAAATTAGCCTCTCCCTGTATTACCACTAAGAGAACAAAGAATGTAGAAAGATAAATCTTTTTATAATTATTTTACTGCTCTTACCATAAATATGGGGATGAGAGGTGACCACACCACATCCCATTCCTCCCACTTTCCAGAGGGCCAAAATTTTGTAACTGTTGTAAATGTGATGGATTTATCAAAAGTACCTGAAATCAAGTACTTAATGTAAATCACATTTCTATTTATACTGTTACAGTGTGAAATTCTCATTTTCAAAAATAGAGCATAAAATCTGAGCACTATTACATCTGTGGTATCAGTCTATCCATTTTAGCTAAGTTACACATGTGTCACACCATAAAACCCATATTCACATATCATGTGTCATACTAACTTGCGGAGGAAGTTGGGTGTGAAAGTCGGGGACGGTCTGTTACTCTCTGATCCTCCAAATGGTATTTTTACACTCATGTTATACCTCATTACTATGGTGGCTCTTTAAAGCTGCCTACTTTTTAAGTCCTCGATGAATGTGCCCCTGAGGGGACTGGAGCAAGGACAGGGAATATAGGGCCAGGAAATAATTCATTCAACATATTAAATATCTGGTTTTAAAAAAAGGAGTCCTAAAACTACATCTTCAAGTTTCCAGTTCTAATAGAATATGTTCACCTAAACTATAAACTCATAAAATTTAATAAATACTTGTCTTATTTCTACCCACTATGTATATTCCTACCCTGGAAAGACTTCTTATGGAAGTCTCTACTCCTTAAATAATTTTCTTTTATCTACCCTCTAACTTTTCTTGGAAGTTTCTATTCTGTTTTCCTTGACATAGAGTAACTAAACTAAGACACCAGTGTTCCAGATATGTACATTATGGTTTTGTATTAGATGATATTAATTCTTTGTAGATTTTTCCAGTGTATTTATTATGCTTTTAAAACAATCTATTCTCAATTTTTTTTGTTGAGATATAATTAACACAAAACATTATTATTAGTTTCAGGTGTACAATATAATGATTCAATATTTGTGTACTTTGCAAAATGATCACTGCAATAAGTCTAATTAACATCCATCAATACATATAGATATACATTTTTATCTTATGATAAGAACTTTTAAGATCTACTCTCAAATTTCAAACATACATATCAGTACTATTAATAATAATCATAATACTGTACATTACATCCTCATGAATTATCTTATAACTGAAAGTTTGTACTTTTTGATCTCTTTCACTCATTTCACTCACCTCCACCCCCACCTCCCGCCTCTGGTAACTACCAATAATGTTGTTCTCTGTGTCTATGAGATTTTGTTTTGTTTTGCTTTTGTTGTTGTTCTTGTTTTAGACTTCACATATAAGTGAGACCATACAGTACTTGTCTTTCTCTGTCTGACTTATTTAACTTAGTACAATGCCCTCAAAGCTCATCTATGTTGTCACAAATAACAAAATCTCCTCCTCTTTTATGGCTCACTAATATTTGATTGTGGTGTATGTATGTATACCACATTTTATTTTCTTTATGCATTCTTCCATTAATGGACACTTAGTTTCCAATTAATACATTTTTATTTTTTCTTCAGGTCTTTTTTAAAATTTTATTTTTAATTGAAAGATAATTATTTTATAATATTGTGTTGGTTTCTGACACACATTTCTTAGTAGTGGTTTAGTCGCTAAGTCATGTCCAACTCTTGCGACCCCGTGGACTGTAGCCCACCAGGCTCCTCTGTCTGTGGGATTTCCAGGCAAGGATACTGTAGTGGATTGCCATTTCTTTCTCCAGGGGATCTTCCTTACCCAGGAATCGAATCCTGCATTGCAGGCAGATTCTTTACCAGTCGGAAGCCCCAACATTTCTTAATAATGTCTAAATCTCTATAATGATTCCCTAGACTAGAGATCTCTTCAAAAAAATTGGAGATACCAAGGGAACATTTCATGGAAAGATGGGAATAATAAAGGACAGAAATGGCAAGGACCTAACAGAAGCAGAAGAAATTAAGAAGAGATGGCAAGAATACACAGAAGAGCTACACAGAAAAGCTCTTAATGACCTGGATAACCATGATGGTGTGGTTACTCATCTAGAACCAGATATCCTGGATGTGAAGTCAAGTGAGCCTTAGGAAGCATTACTACAAACAAAGCTAGTGGAGGTGATGAAATTCCAGTTGAGCTATTTTAAATCTTTAAAGGTGATGCTGTTAAAGTGCTGCATTCAATATATCAGCAAATCTGGAAAATTTGGTAGTGGCCACAGGACTTTAAAAGGTCAGTTTTCATTTCAATCCCAAAGAAAGGCAATGCCAAAAAAAGTTGAAAGTACCACACATTTGCACACATTTCACATGCTAGCACAATTATGCTCAAAATCTTTCAAGTTAGCCTTCACCAGTACATGAACCAAGAACTTCCAGATATACAGGCTGAATTTAGAAAAGGCAGAGGAACCAGAGATCAAATTGCCAACACCAGTTGGATCATAGAAAAAGCAAGAGAATTCCAGAAAAACATCTACTTCATCAACTACACAAAAGTATTTGGCTGTGTGGATCACAACAAACTGGAAACTTCTTAGAAATGAGAGTACCAGACCACGTTACCTGTCTCCTGAGAAACCTGTATGCAGATCAAGAAACAACCATTAGAACCAGACATGGAGCAAAGGACTGGTTAAAAACTGGTAAAAAAAAAAAAAAAAAGTATGTCAATACTGTACTGTTACCCTGCTTATTTAACTTATATGCAGAGTACATCATGCAAAATGCCATGCTGGATGAATCACAAGCTGGAATCAAGATTGCTGGGAGGAATATCAACCACCTCAGATAGGCAGATAATACCATTCTAAAGGCAGAAAGTGAAGAGCAGCTAGTCTCTTGATTGAGGGTGAAAGAGGAGATTGACAAAGCTGGCTTAAAACTCAATATTCAAATACCTAAGATCATGGCATCTGGCTCCATCACTTCATGGCAAATAGATGGGGAAAGGGTGGAAACAGTGGCAGATTTTATTTTCTTGGGCTCCAAAATCACTGGGGATGGTGACTGAAGCCATGAAATTAAAAGATGCTTGCTCCTTGGAAGAAAACCTATGACAAACTTAGACAGTGTAGTAAAAAGTTGAGGTTTGACAGAAAACAGCAAAATTCTGCAAAGCAGTTCTCTTTCAATAAAAAATAAATTAATTTTAAAAAAAGAGATATGACTTTGCTGACAAAGGTCTGTCTAGTCAAAGCTATGTTTTTTTCCTGTAGTCATGTATGGATGTGAGAGTTGGATCATAAAGAAGGCTGAACACTGAAGAACTGATGCTTTTGAATTGTGGTGCTGGAGAAGACTCTTGAGAGTCCCTTAGACTGCAAGAAAATCAAAGCAGTCAATCCTAAAGAAAATCAACCCTGAATATTCATTGGTAAGATTGATGCTGAATCTGAAGCTCCAATATTTTGGCCACCTGATTTGAAGAGCCGACTCATTGGAAAGACCCTGATGCTGGGAAAGATTGAGGGCAGGAGGAGAAGTGGGCAACAGAGGATGAGATAGTTGAATGGCATCATCGACTCAATGGACTTGAGTTTGAGCAAACTCCAGGAAATAGTGAAGGGCAGGGACACCTGGCCTGCTGTAGTTCATGGGGTCACAAAGAGTCAGGCACGACTTAGTGACTGAACAACAATCTTTTGTCATGATAATATCTAATATTTTGGACTTTGGGTAATTTTCTTGCAAATTCATTTCTTCTTACTTGTCCACAATGAAACTCATACTTGGTTATCTGCTCAGACCTGGAAGAGTTTGCTCACATTTTCACCATAGGCCTGATAATGCACCACCACCTAGTTAAGTATCTTTCACAAATGTGGAGGAACATAGGCAATGTACTGTGGAAGAAAACTCTAATTAAGGGTCAAGAATGTCACAGTTCTTAGCACTAGCTTTGCTGCTTAACTAGCTATATGACCTTGAGGAAGTCACCTGGGACCTCTTTACTCCTCTGTTAAGTAATTTCATCAAGGACTCCTGCTTCCATATTTATGAAATACTTTAGTATTAGAGAGACACATTGTCCCCATGTATTGGATAGTCCCAAGTTCTCAGTCTCTTAATGAGCAAAATGTATGTCTCCTTCAAAGTGAAATGCATTTTTTTAATTTTCAAATACTATGATTCAGCAAAGAATTCAGAAAATGAATCACAATCAAACATAAGATAGAATGCAAGAATGAATTTAAACTTTTCCTTCAATTCACATACTTGGATGATTTTCTGTCAAGAGAATAAGAATACAAAGTAAGAATGATTAAGCCAATCACAAGAATATATCTACTCATTTCAAACAATAGGTAGATCAACCTAGGTAGATTTTTATCCTTATGGGCTACAATTAACTAGAGAAGGAAAAATCTTTATCTGAAAGGTTGTCCTTTGTATTTGAAAGTTTTGTTACTGATAGTTTATTTTCCTGGATTGACACATAGTCCTCAGCAATATTTACAGTTGATTTATTTAATTGTTGCTCTTATATTTTTCATTTTGAAAAATCTCAACCCTCAAAAATTCTATTCTAAAGAATCCCTTATTAGTCAGTTTTTAAAATAGTGCAACACCTTCTACCAGGAAAAATGACAGAAATGGTAACTATATTCTCCAGCAAGCACACAACAGTCAATTTCATTCAAGATGTGGCTGAAGTATATTATCAATAGATTCTTTAAATTTGTAGCAGAGAATACTTTGGGGGAATGGTCCAGAAAAGGTCTGTTGAAAACTAGAAAAACTTTTAATCAAAGCCAGGATTTGGGACACAAGTGGTCTGGAGTGGTATTTATGATTGGGAGTTACCTAATAGGCACCAGGAAGCTAAAACCCAACAGGCAAAGACAAATTTAAATTTACCTCAGATGTTTGAGATACTTCAAGGAAGACAGAAGGAAGAAGCAAAGAGAAAGAAAATAGTTCTTACTCATTAACAGACTAGAAGGTAGGCTATCTGCCTTTACTAAATGAATTGCAATAAAACAGCATAACTATTATTCAAGTGGTATCATCATGGTAGTAAAATAGGGTAACTTTGTAACAACATAATCTATGGATCATTAACTAAAAATATAGTCTTGGAAGTGTCTTATTTCTGGTATCTGTCTTACAGGGAGACTTTGGTGTTTTACATGCATTCATAAATTGTGAGTGCCCACATTTATGAGTGGTTCTCACCATTCTGTCTGCCATTTTTATTCTGGCTTCTTGGTCACTTGAAATTTCTTTAATAGCCCATGGAATCACCATTCTTGGATACTGATACCTTTCCACTGTTCTTTATGCTTCATTTAGGTGGATAGCCAAGATTTTATTTAACAATCATGACACTGAAGTGGGAGAAAAACTTCCTCTTTCATCTCTTAGCCATCATTTGCTCAATTAAAGGACCACACAGCAAAGGCACTTCATGTTGTTTCTGATCTGCTTTAAGAACTTGGATATAGCTTTCATTTCATTTACTCCTTGAGTCAGTTACAGGTCATCTTGCCTAAGGATCTGTCACTATTTCCCAGGACATGACCAGAAGTCAACCCCATCAAATGGACCTCACTGGCACACACCTTATTTCATTTACAAGCATTCTTCACCTGCTACCCCCATCAGACTTCTAAACCAAGTTTCAGTATCTTACTCTCATTTTTTCAAAGTACATCAGTGCTTTCATTATTAAGTCAACATTCTGAAAGAGTATAAGAGATCACCCTTATTCTTTTTCACTATATACGTCCTTAGTCTGAGGAGGCATCTGTTTATCACCGCTCATCCAGTTATCGTCACACATGAAGACTGTTGATCTTTATCCAAACAAACTCCAGTTCAGAGACATAGTGGCTCACAGTGCTTTCCTTCATTTTCTGGAACTACATTTTCTAAGTAAGTTATTCTTGACTTCTGGCTAAAGAAAACACAGGTTTCTGAAGCTTAAAAAATCTATAAGAAAGGATACTCAACATTATTAGTCACTAAGGAATTGTAAATTGATACACGATGAAATCCAACTTCACACTCACTATAATGGCTATAAGAAAAAACAAACAAAATGACAAGTGTTGACATGGATGTTGAGAAATTGGAACCCTCTCATACTGCTTCCCTATTGGATCAGTCAGTAGAGTCTGCTGCAATGCAAGAGACCCGGGTTTGATCCCTGGCAGGAACTATCTCCTGGAGAAGGAAATGGCAACCCACCCCAGCACTCTTGCCTGGGAAATCCCATGGACAGAGGAGCCTGGTGGGCTCAGTCCACGGTATGCCAAGAGTTGGACACAACTGAGAGACTAAACCTACACTGCTGGTGGGAATGTAAAATGGCATGGTCACTTTGGAAGACATTTTGATGGTTCCACAAAAATTTAAGCATAGAATTACTATTTAACCCAGGAATTTCACCCCCAAAGCTCTACTCAGGAAGAATGAAAACACAAATGAATATTCACACAAAAATGTATACACAAAAGTCCATGCTAGCTCAAAAGTGGTAACAGTACACTTAATTGTTCATCAACTTATGAATGAATAAACCAAATGTGTTATATCATACAAAGCAATATTATTCAACCATAAAAATGTATGAAGTACTGATACAGGCTGCAACATGGATGAACCTTGAAAATATGCTAAGTGACGGAAGCTAGACAAAAAAGGCTTGAAAGATTCCATTGATATGGAATGTCCAGAATAGGCAAATCCATGAATATAGGAATAGCTTCATAGTTTCCAAGGGGTGGAAAGACAATGGAGAATGACTTCCAATGGGTATGGGTTTCTTTTTCAAGGTGATGAAAGTGTTCTGGTATTGGATAGTGGTGATGGTTGCACAACCTAAGAATATACTAAAAACTACTTAATTACACATTTTAAATGGATGAATTGTATAGCATGTGAATTATATCATATCAAAAAGAAAATCTATATAGACACATTGGATTAGTGTTTCCCCAGGCTGGGAGTAGGGATAGGAATTGTCTGCAAATGGATAGGAGATTTTTGGGTGGGTTAATGGAAATGTTCAAAAATTAGATTGTGGTAATAGCTGTCAACTCCATAAATTTATTAAAACTACTGAAGTTGTACATTTTGAATGAATGAATTTTATGGTATGTAAATTATACCTCAATAAAAATGTTTTTTTTTTTTAAGTTATGAATATCTGGTCTCCTCTTAAACTGATTAGATAAGAACCTTTGGGGGTAAGCTTTGGCCACCATTAGTTTCTAAAAGTTCCCCAGGTAATTATAATGTGCAACTAGAACTGAGAACCATTGTCTTAAATCATGGCTTCTGGGTTAAAGATGGCAATTTTTATGGCTTGTAAAATGCCTGCTGCTATCACTAGTATTACACCCTCATCTCACCCCACTTGCTACTTACATAAAGTTCATTCATGCATTCTGCCAGGATTTATTAAGCATCTACTGTGTGCTAAGTTCTTATATGATCAGTGAAGATACAGTGCATATTCTAATGGAATAGACAGAGATAGATAAATAACAAATTGCCATATAATGTGATAAAGGATATCTGAAGTATATGCTAGTTTCTTAAGTTCAGGGAAGGTATGATTAACTAGTCCACACATGCTGCTAAAAACTTACATTCAAATGATAAAGCAGATATACAAATGAATAATTCAAGTACAGTATCATAAGAATTGCCAACTTTTTTTTTTTTTTTTTTTGCTGCAACACATAGCTTGTGGGATATTATTCAGTTCCCCAACCAGGGATGAAACCCATGTTTCCTGCAGGGAGAACTCAGAGTCCTAACCACTGGACACTCAGAGAATTCCTAGAAATTGCTAAAGTGTAATAATTCACAAAAGACAATGTGAGCACCAAGTCTACCTGGGAGTCTGAAGAAAACTTTACAAATACTACATTTAAGTGGATCTTGAAAAAGGAATCAGAGTTTGTCAGGAAAAGAAGGAGAATGATTAGCATTCACTGAGGGTTTACTATGAATAAGTTATTGTTCTGAACTTTTTATAGTTGTTCTTAGAGAACTCCAGAAACTTTTCCAATATTATACAATCAGGCCATTGTAAAGTCAAACTCTGAACCCATATAGTCTGACTATAGATTCCCCAAATCATAATCAGTACACTGTTGTAGGCTAGGCTTTGGTAACTAACAAACTTGCTACTATGGAAAGACAACTAAACCAGCAAACATCAAAATACTGAATATTTGATCGCATTTCAAATTGAAAGTTGATTGGCCTGCTAATTTATTAATTTATCAGTGGGTTTGAAAGTTAGTTTTGCTTAATTTGGGTAATTCCTGCATTCTTTTATTCCTGTGGCTCCAAAAATAATCAACCAAACTGGTTAAAAAACTTAAGATATAGATTTGAGTTACCGAAAAATAATTTCTACATCAGCTCTTAACAGAATAACTAACTTGGGGAGCATGAGAATAGGATGTTTCCTATAATTATGGCTAAATGTGTTTAAGCAAGAAAGAGTAATAACAAATTAAAGCAAATATTGGTACTGGTCTCTGGAATAATCCCTTTTTAAGACCTGGGTACCTCTTTCATTTATTATTCTTTTACTTTCTGCTTTTGGTTATTATATTGTTACCTAATCTAAATTAGTTTAAGACCATAATCCTTCAAATCTGGCTGAGTTTACTTTTATTGTGAGAGGATGATATGAACTTACATGCAAATGCTATTTTTTAAATGTAGGAATATGATTGACTTAGCAACATAATTTTACAATAATGTTAGAAGAATTTTGCATATGCAGTCCATATAAAAAATATGAGTACTCTCAGACTTAAGAAAAAGATCCTGTGGTTTGTTTTCTCCTTGGAGGCCCAAGTCTATGTTTTTTGGATATGCTTATGGAGGCACAAGTCTATTTTTTTTTTTTTTGGATATGCTTACTGAGGCCCACTGGAAGGATTGTTGTTTCTTCCCTGATTGGACCAACTCTACAAAGCAGGCCAAATTCTTTTCCAAACTGAAGATTCCTGTAAAGATGTCCACTCTCCTTTTTTGCTGTTTGAATATGTTTTACCTTCTTGGAGTAATGAAAGACTAGGATTCCATATTTACTTTTGAGCTAGGCGAAATTAGAATTTGCTCTTATTTCACTAATACAGTGTAAGTTTGTGTTTTCTGTGTAAAGGCATTCTCATTTAGAGGAAACACAATCAGCTATTCCACTTTGGAAACTATAAATTGGTTTCTAATCAGAATGAGATAATCCATTAGTGTATTATTAACATGTTTCCAGGACTTTAATCACTAATTTTCATGTAATACTGAGAAAAATAATTATGACAAAGTTGAAGACCTTCAATAAATATTTGTTGATGGGCTTGATCAATTAATATAAATTTAATTGAGAAACTACTTTGAACCAAGGCTTGAAAGAGGTACATGGAAGACTCAAGATAAAACAGTGACTGGATCAATCTTATAAAGAAATTTAAAGATTAGCTTGTGCAGAAAGGATTGATGCAGCCTCAAATAATTGATTAACAACTATGCAAAACAAAATAAAAGTAGGTGTTAAAGTTCTGCATTCAATTTAGAAAATCAGAGAACTGAAAAAAAATCCTGAGAGCAATTCATGGGGAAAAAGATAAACAGACAGAGATAGAGATCCAGGAGAAACCCACTAGTTTTAGCTCAAAAAGTAAAATTCAGACACGGATGGAAAATCCTCTGGGTTTTTTTCTCCATTTTCCTTCATTCACTTGACTTAACCAAGTGCCTGCTTAATAAAAAAAATATATAAATATTATAAATAAAATATACATAAGAGCCAAAATCACATAATGTATTAATCAAGATGCTTGTAATAAAACCAAAGTTACTCAGCACATGAATAACCACAAAAATTTCAACTCATATGAAGAAAAACAATTTAAAAATGCCAATGACAAGGTAAAACAGATTTTTGAATTATCTGACAAGGTATTTAAAGCAGCTATTATTATGGTGCTCAAACAAAAAACTATAAATATTCTTAAATCAGTATAAGACAGAAAGAATCAGCAAAGAAACAGAGAAAAGCCAAATGGAAAATTTAGAACATAAAATGCTATAATCAAAATTACAAAACTCACCGGAGAGGCCCAATAATATGAAGATAACAAAGAGTTAGTGATTTTCAAGATAGATCAATAGAAAGTATCCAATGAGAGTAACAGAAAGAAAGAAGACTGAAAAAATTAATGGAGCCTCAGGAACCTGTAAAACAGAAAGAGGAGCTAATGTTCATACCATTGGAGTCCCAGAAATGGAGAAGAAACCGTGTGGTAATGAAAACAGTTGAAGAAATATGGTTAACTGCTTACTAAGTTTGATGAAAGATATTAACAAGCAGAGTCAAAAAACTGGGAAAACTCTGAACAAGATAAAACCAAAAAAATCTGTGTCCAGACACATCATAATCAAATTTTTGAGAACTAGAAAGCAGTCAGAGAAAAATGACATATTGGTTACAGGAGAAAAATTATTCAAATAACTGTAGATTTCTCATTAGAAACTATTGAGGGCTAAAGAAATGGCACTTTTTTTTTTTCAAGTGCTAGAAAGTAAAGAATTGTCAACTCAGTATTCTATATCTGACTAGAATATTATTCAGAAATAATGGTGAAATAAAGGTATTCTCAGATGAAGAAATACTAAAGGAATTCACAGCCAGCAGATTGCTCTGAAAGTATGACTAAAGGAATTTCTTGAAGCAGAGAAGAAATGATATGAGGAAATTTTGAACATTATGAAGAAGGAAGAAACAACGGAAAGAGCAAAATTATGGGCAAATATCTCAATCAGTCCATTGTTCCATGTCCAGTTTTAACTGTTGCGAGTGGGAATTAAGATTTCCAGGAGAAATATCAACAATCTCAGATATGCAGGTGATACCACTCTAATGGCAGAAGGTAAAGAGGAATTAAAGAGTCTCTTGATTGAGGGTGAAAGAGGAGAGTGCAAAAGCTGGCTTAAATCAACTTTCAAAAAACTAAGATCATGGCATGTGCTCCCATCACTTCATAGCAAATAGATGGGGGAAAAGTGGAAACAGTGACAATTTTCTTGGCCTCCAAAATCAGTGCGATCGGTTACTATAGCCACAAAATTAAAAGATGCTTGCTCCTTGAAAGAAAAGCTATGACAAAAGTAGACAGCATGTTAAAAAGCAGAGACATCACTTTGCTGACAAAGGTCCATATAGTCAAAGCTATGTTTTTTCCAGTAGTTATGTACTGATGTGCGAGTCAGACCATAAAGAAGGCTGAGCACTGAAGAATCAATGCTTTCAGATTGTGGTGCTGGAGAAGACTCTTGAAGGTCCTTTGGACATCAAGGGGATCAAACAAGTCAATCCTAAAGGAAATCTATCCTGAATATTCATTGAAATGACTGATGCTGAAATCACAATATTTTGGCCACCTGATGTGAAGAGTTGACTCATTGGAAAAGTTCCTGAGGCTGGGAAAGACTGAGGGCAAGACGAGAAGAGGGCAACAGAGGATGAGATGGTTAGTTGGCATCACCAACTAAATGGACATAAGTTTCAGCAAACTCCAGGATAGAGTGAAGAGCAGGGAAGCCTGACATGCTGCAGTCCATGGGGACACAAAGAGCCAGAAATGATTTATCGACTGAACAACAATGGACAAATATAATAGACAGTCCTTTTCTGGAGTTCTTTAAAATATGTTTGACTGTTGAAAGCAAAAATATAGAATTATGTGATGCTACTGTTGATGTAAATAGATGCAATATATATGAAAACAGCAACATAAAAGGGGGAGTATAAAGTTCATGTATGGTGATAAGGTTTCCACATTCCACTTCAAGTAGCAAAATATTAATTCTAGATATACTGTGAAATAGATGAGTCTGTATTTTGTAATCCTTAAAGTAACTACTTTAAAAGTTATACAAAAAAATATAGTCAAAATTACAATAGATAAAACAAAATAGAAAACTGAACAATATTCAAATAATCCAAAAGAAGTCATGAAAGGGGAAACAGAGGAGAGAATGATGGGTGGTATAGATTTTCAATAGGGAGGATTTAAGATCTTATTTTAAATTTGCATTTGATTTGCTATTTGGGGAATTTGGGGGTGTTACAAGCTTTCCTCATTTTTATGTACCTTATTGTTGTTGTTCAGTCCTTCAGTCTTTTGTGACCCCATGGACTGCAGCATACCAGGCTTCCCTGTCCTTCACCATCTCTTTCCAGTGTTGCTCAAACTTATGTCCATTGAGTCGGTAATGCCATCCAACCATCTCATCCTCTGTTGTCCCCTTATCCTCCTGCCCTCAATCTTTCCTAGCATCAGGGCCTTTTCCAATGAGTCAGCTCTTTGCATCAGGTTACATTCTATGGGATAGCAGAGGGTTGGACATGACTAAGTGACTAACTAAACTTACACCTAAAGCAACTAGAAAAAGAAAAACAACAACAACAAAAAAACAACCCAAAGTTAATAGAAGGAAATAAATCCTAAAGACCAGAGCAAGAATAAATGAAAAAAATGAAAGCAACTATAACAAAGATCAATTAAACTAAAAGCTGGTTCTTTGAGAAGATAAAAGAAGTTGACAAACCATTAGCCAGAATCATCAAGAAGAAAAGGGAGAAGACTCAAATTAATACAATTAGAAATGAAAAAAGAGAAGTTTCAACAGATAATACAGACATACAGAATATCCTAAGAGGCTACTATGAATAGCTATATGCCAATAAAATGGACAACCTGGAAGAAACAAAGTCTTAAAAAAACTGAACCAGGAATAAACAGAAAATATGAACAGAATCACAAACACAGAAATCGAAACTAATAAAAAACCTTCCAACAAACAAAAACCCAGAGTCATATGATTCCTCAGGCACATTCTACCAAAAGTTTAGAGAAGAACTAAAACTTATCCTGATCAAACTTTTCCAGAAAATTGCAGAGGAAGGAAAACTCCTAAACTGGTTCTTGGATGCCACCATTACCCTGATACGAAAACCAGACAAAGATGCCACCAAAAAAAAAAAAAAAAAAGATCAATATCACTGATGAACATAGATGCAAACATCCTTAATAAAATTCTAGCAAACAGAACCCAACAACATAATAAAAGGATCACTCATCATGATTAAGTGGGCTTTAGCCCAGAAATGCAAGTACTCTTTAATATACAAAAATCAATGTGATTTGTATATATTAACAAATTGAAAGACAAATCTATATGATCATCTCAATAGATGCAGAGAATCAGTGAGCTTCCCTGTGGCTCAAATGGTAGAGAACCTGCCTGCAATGCAGGAGACATGGGTTTGATCCCTGGGTCAGGAAGATCCCCTGGAGAAGGGAATGACAACCCACTTCAGTGGTGGCTCAGAAGGTAAAGCGTCTGCCTGCAATGTGGGACACCTGGGTTCGATTTCTGGGTCGGGAAGATCCCCTAGAGAAGGAAATGGCAATCCACTCCAGCACTCTTGCCTGTAAATTCCCATGGACGGAGGAGCCTGATAGGTTACAGTCCATGGGGTCACAAAGAGTCGGACACAACTGAGCGACTTCACTTCAATATCCTTGCTTGAAGGATTCCACAGACAGAGGAGCCTGGTAGGCTATACTCCATGGGGTCACAAAGAGTCAGGCATGACTGAGTGACTAACACACACACATAGATGCAGAGAAAGTTTTTGACAATATTCAACACCCATTTACAATAAAAATTCTCCAGAAACTAGACATAGAAGGAACATGCTGCAATATAATAAAGGCCATATACAACAAACCTACAG
This sequence comes from Bos grunniens, assembly GCF_055505025.1. Taxonomy (NCBI): domain Eukaryota; kingdom Metazoa; phylum Chordata; class Mammalia; order Artiodactyla; family Bovidae; genus Bos; species Bos grunniens. The sequence goes on along the minus strand of NC_141194.1, from coordinate 76,394,371 downwards.
CAAACATTATTCTCAGTGGTGAAAAGCTGAAAGCATTTTTTCTAAAACCAGAACCAAGACAAGGGTGCCCACTCTCACCACCATTATTCAACATAGTTTTGGAAGTCCTAGCCACAGCAATCAGAGAAGAAAAAGAAATAAAAAGAATCCGGATTGGAAAAGAAGAAGTAAAACACTCACTGTTTGCAGAGGACATGATTCTTTACATAGAAAACCCATAAAATGCCACCAGCAAATTACTAGCACTAATCAAAGAATATTGTAAAATCACAAGATATAAAATTAATTCTCAGAAATCCCTTTCATACCTATACACTAACAATGAAAAATCAGAAAGAGAAGGAAACAATCCCTTTCACCATTGCAAAATAATAATAATAATACTGAGGAACAAATTTACCTAAAGAGACAAAAGACCTGTATGCAGAAAAACATAAAACACTGATGAAAAGAAATTAAAGATAACACAAACAGATGGAGAGATACACCATGTCCTTTGACTGGAAAAATCAATATTGTGAAAATGACTATATTACCCAAAGCAATCTATAGATTAAATGCAACCCCTATCAAACTACCAATAGTATTTTTCACAGAACTAGAATAAAAAAATTCAGTGGAGACACAAAAGACCCTGACTAGCCCAAGAAATCTTGAGAAAGAAAAATGAAGCTAGAGGAATCCAACCTTTCTTACTTCAGACTTTACTACAAAGCTATAGTCATCAAGATAGTATGGTACTGGCACAAAATGAAAATATAAACCAATGCAACAAGGTAGGAAGCCCGGAGATAAATCCATACAACTATGGGCACCTTATCTTTGACAAAGGAGGCAAAAATATACAATGGAGCCAAGACAGTCTCTTCAGTAAGTGGTGCTGGAAAAACTGGGCAGCTACATGTAAAGGAATGAAATTAGCACACTTCCTAACACCATACACAAAAATAAACTCAAAACAGATTAAAAATCTAAATGGAAGGCCATATACTATAAAACTATTAGAGGAAAACATAGGCAGAACACTCTGACATAAATTACAGCAAGATCTTCTACAACCCACCTTCTAGAATAATGGAAATAAAAACAAAAATAAACAAATAGGACCTCATTAACTGTAAAAGCTTTTGCACGATGAAGGAAACTATAAGCAAGGTGAAAAGACAGCTTTCATAATGGGAGAAAATAATAGCAAATGAAGCAACTGACAAAGAATTAATCTCAAAAATATACAAGCAGCTCATGCAGCTCAATATCAGAAAAATAAACGACCCAATCAAAAAGTGGTCAGAAGACCTAAAGAAGAAGATCTTCTTCTCCAAAGAAGACATACAGATGGCCAATAAACATAAAAAGATGCTCAAAATCACTCATTATTAGAGAAATGCAAATCAAAGCCACAATGAGGTACCATCTCACACTGAATGGCCATCATCAAATTGTCATCATTAAAAAATCTACAAACAATAAACACTGGACAGGATGTGGAGAAAAGGGAACACTCTTGCACTGTTGGTGGGAATGCAAACTGATACAACCACTATGGAGAACAGTATGGAGATTCATTAAAGACCTAGGAATAAAGCTTCCATATGACCCAGCAATTCCACTACTGGGCATATATCCTGAGGAAACCAGAACTGAAAAAGATACATGCATCCCAATGCTCATTGCAGCAAATATTTATAGCTAGGACGTGGAAGCAACCTAGATGTCCATTGGCACATGAATGGATAAAAAAGTTGTGGTACATATACACAATGGAATATTACTCAGCTATAAAACAGAACACATTTGAGTCAGTTTTAATGAGGTGGATGAACCTGGAGCCTATTATACAGAGTGAAGTGAGTCAGAAAGAGAAAGACAAATACTGTATATTAATCCATATATATGTGGAATCTATAAAAATGGTACTGATGATCCTACGTCCAGAGAGGCAAAGGAGACACAATCATAAAGAAAAGACTTTTGAAAAAAAAGAAAAGACTTTTGGACACAGTGGGGAAAGGAGTGGGTGGAATGATTTGAAAGAATAGCATTGAAACATATATATTACCATAGGTAAAATATATAGCCAGTGGGAGTTTGATGTATGACACAAGGAACCCAAAGCCAGTGTTCTGTGACTCCTGGAAAGATGGGATGAAGAGGGAGGGGGATTCAGGAGGGAGGGGACACATGTATACCTATGGCCGATTCATGTTGTTGTATGGCAGAGGACACCACAATATTGTAAAGCAATTATCCTCTAATTAAAATAAATATTGTTTTTAAGTCTGCACACAATAAATGTTGGATAGGGTGTGGAGAAAAGAGAACCCTTTTGCACTTTTGGTGGGAATGCAAATTGATACAATGACTATGGAGAACAGAATGGAGATTCCTTAAAAACCTAGGAATAAAACTACCATATAACCCAGCAATCCCACTACTGGGCATATACCCTGAGGAAACCATAACTGAAAAAGACACATGTACCCTGATGTTCATTGCAGCACTATTTACAATAGCTAGGATATGGAAGCAACATAGATATCCAACAAGAGATGAATGGATAAAGAAGTTGTGGTACATATACAGAAAGGAATATTACTCAGCTAAAAAGGAATGCATTTGAGTCAGTTCTGATGAAGTGGATGAACCTAGAGCCTATTATACAAAGTGAGATAAGTCAGGAAAAGAAAGGCAAATACTGTATAGAAACACATATAAATGGAATCAAGAAAGATGGTACTGATAAACCTATCTGCATGGCAGCACTGGAGATGCAGACATAGAGAACAGACTTTTGGACCCAGTGGGCAAGAGAGAAGGTGGGATGGTTTGACAGAGTAACACTGAAACATATACACTACCACATGCAAAATAGAGACCCAGTGAGAATTTGCTGTATGACACAGGGAACCCAAAATTTATGCTCTGTGATGACCTAGAGGGATGGGATGGGGAGGGAGATGGGAGGAAGGTTTTAGAGGGAAGGGACATATGTATATGTATGGTTGATGTATGTCAGAAACCATCATAATATTGTAAGTAATTATCCTATTAAAAATAAAATTTTAAATTTTAATATGAATCAGATGAAAAAAATAAAATGTTTTGAATTTTGGAAGCAATTGTATCACTGCACACTGATAAGAATTACTCAAATAAAAATTCCTGCAATTGCTGGCAAGGATGTGGAGCAAATGGAAATCTCATACGTTGTTGATACTGACCTAAAACTGTTAGGGGAAACACTGACTGAAACCACCTACCTTGGCCAGGCAAGATAGTAGCCACTTGCATGTGTGCATGCATGCTCAGTTGCTTCAGTCTTGTCCGACTCTTTGCAACCCTATGAACTGTAGCCATGGTTGGCTACATGGAAGGTTGTCACGCCTTCCTCCAGGGGATCTTCTTGACCCAAGCATCAAACCCACGTCTCTTGCATTGCAGGCAGGTTCTTGTCGCTGAGCCACTGGGAAAGCCCAGCCACTTGCATGAATTATCTTCAACAGGAGACCCTGATAAGGAATGCAGAACTGACTAGCTACCACCAACCAAAAGAATTTGGGAAAGGTCAGAAGGAGAGAGGAGACTGCAGTTCATATATCCTACCAAATTCCCAGAATCCTTCTTGCTGGAATTCATCTTGGCTGAGCCATGTACACAATCAGAGTGCAAGGACCATGAGTCAGCATGACTGGCCAGAGACAACCTGGAAATCAATCCAATTACCATAAAATCCAAGACTGCAAGCCACATGGCAGAGCAGTTCTCCTGGGTTCCTTTACCCTGCTGATCTATGCTTGGGCACCCCTTCCCAATAAATTCTCTTGCTTTGTCAAAAAAATAAAATAAAATAAAAAGACAGTACCAAAATAAAATAAATAATTAAATGGTAGACCTAATTCTGAACATTACTGGGTATTTATTCTAGAGAAATGAAAGCCATGTTCACACAACTACTCACATAAGAATATTTACAGCATCTCTATTTATAAATGCCAACAATTTGTAACAACTAGGATGTACTACAATAGGTAAATTGATATACAAACAGTCCATTCATACAATGAAATGCTACTCAACAATAAAATGGAAAGAACGACTTAGATAAATCTGAAGAATGTCATATTGAGTAAAAAAAAAAAAAAAAAAAAAAAGTCCAGTCTCAAAAGATTACATGCTGTATGATTCTATTTTAATAACATTGTTGAAAATATCAAACTATAGGAACAGAAAACAGACCAGTGGTTGCCAGGAATTCAGAAGTAGAAGAAGGTGTAACTATAAAGAGGTGACACAACAGAATTTTGGGAAGTGATGGAAGAGTTTTGTACACTGTTGTGATGGTTACACAAATACATACATGTGCTATTGCTGCTGCTGCTTAGTCACTTCGGCCATGTCCGACTCTGTGCGACCCTATGAACTGCAGCCCGCCAGGTTCCTCTGTCCATGGGATTCTCTAGACAAGAGTACTAGAGTGGGTTGCCATGCCCTCCTCCAGGGAATCTTCCCGACCCAGGGATCGAACTTGGGTCTTCTGCATTGAAGGCAGATTTTTTACCACTGAGCCACCAGAGAAGCCCTTGTACATATGTTATGTTAGCACTTATATGTGGAATCTAAAAAAATGAGACAAATAAAATGAAACAGAACCAAACATAAACAGACTCACAGATACAGGGAACAGACTAGTGGTTACCAATGAGAGAGGGAGAAGTGGAGAGGCAAGGTAAGTGTAGGGGATTAAAAGTTACAAACTAATATGAAAAAGACAAACAAGCTACAGGGATATACTGTACAGTACAAGGAATATAACCAGTATTTTATAATAATTTTAAATGGAGTATAATCTATAAAAATATTGAGTCACTATGTTGTACACCTGAAACAAATATAATACTGAAAATCAACTATACTTCAATAAAAAACATTCATAGAACTGTACACTGAAAGAAAAATTCAATTTTACTGCATGATATTAAAAAACAAACAGGTGATTAATTTGCTACTTATATGGCCTTGATATTTATTTTTCTGTTAGTGGCCCTGAATAGGCTATAAAATATCTCCAATCCTAGACAGTCTTCAGCTAACAGATGATTTTTTTTTTTTACAATAGAACTATAAACTACAATCAATGTCATGAATTTCCTATTCTTCCCTCTAATAATATTTTATTCTAGTCCATCTTTGCATTAAAAAAATAGCCTCAATATTTCACTATAATACTGTAAAGTATTTGGTATAGTTTCAATAAGTAATCAATCATCTGTATCACCATTATAAAGGAGAAGTTTGCATTTCAGCACATTATTAGGATTGCTACCTAGAATTTAGTGTTTTTCCAGCCATTAAGATGAGTATTTGTTAAAATGGAGATAGTTGAATGGAAACTGTCTATGGGCAGGTGGGAGCCCCTGATATATTGCTCTTAATTTGCAGTGTTTATGAACTTACTCCTTGGAAGTAAAGCTATGACAAACCTAGACAGTATACTAAAAAGAGATATTACTTTGCCACCAAAGGTTTGTATAGTCAAAGCTATGGTTTTTCCAGTAGTCATGTATGGATGAGGGAGTTGGATCATAAAGAAAGCTGAGCACTGAAGAATCGATGCTTTTGAACTGTGGTGTTGGAGAAGACTCTTGAGAATCCCTTGGACTGCAAGAATATCAAGCCAACAGACTGTTCTATACATCTGTGTCTCTTGCTGTCTTACATACAGGGTTATTGTTACCATCATTCTAAATTCCATATATATGCATTAGTATACTGTATTGGTGTTTTTCTTTCTGGCTTACTTCACTCTGTATAATCGGCTCCAGTCTCATCCACCTCATTAGAACTGATTCAAATGTATTCTTTTTAATGGCTGGGTAATACTCCATTGTGTATATGTACCACAGCTTCCTTATCCATTGATCTGCTGATGGACATCTAGGTTGCTTCCATGTCCTGGCTATTACAAACAGTGCTGTGATGAACATTGGGGTACACGAGTCTCTTTCAATTCTGGTTTCCTCGGTGTGTATGCCCAGTAGTGGGATTGTTGTGTCATAAGGCAGTTCTATTTTCAGTTTTTTAAGGAATCTCCACACTGTTCTCCAGAGTGGCTGTACTAGTTTGCATTCCCACCAACAGTGTAAGAGGGTTCCGTTTTCTCCACACCCTCTCCAGCATTTATTGCTTGTAGACTTTTGGATCTCAGCCATTCTGACTGGCGTGAAATGGTACATCAATGTGTTTTTGATTTGCATTTCTCTGATAATGAGTGATGTTGATCATCTTTTCATGTGTTTGTTAGCCATCTGTATGTCTTCTTTGGAGAAATGGCTGTTTAGTTCTTTGGCCCTTTTTTTTGATTGGGTCGTTTATTTTTCTGGAATTGAGCTGTAGGAGTTGCTTGTATATTTTTGAGATTAACTCTTTGTCAGTTTCTTCATTTGCTATCATTTTCTACCATTCTGAAGGCTGTCTTTTTACCTTGCTTATAGTTTCCTTCATTGTGCAAAAGCCTTTTATTTTAATTAGGTCCCATTTGTTTATTTTTGCTTTTATTTCCAACATTCTGGGAGGTGGGTCATAGAGGATCCTGCTGTGATTTGCTGGAGAAGGTTTTGCCTATGTTCTCCTCTAGGAGTTTTCTAGTTTTGGGTCTTACATTTAGATCTTTAATCCGTTTTGAGTTTATTTTTGTGTATGGTGTTAGAAAGTGTTCCAGTTTCATTCTTTTACAAGTGGTTGACCAGTTTGCCCAGCACCACTTGTTAAAGAGATTGTCTTTTCTCCATTGTATATTCTTGCCTCCTTTGTCAAAGATAAGGTGTCCATAGTTGCGTGGATTTATCTCTGGGCTTTCTATTTTGTTCCATTGATCTGTATTTCTGTCTTTGTGCCAGTACCATACTGTCTTGATGACTGTGGCTTTATAGTAGAGCCTGAAGTCAGGCAGGTTGATTCCTCCAGTTCCATTCTTCTTTCTCAAGATAGCTTTGGCTATTCGAGGTTTTTTGTATTTCCATACAATTGTGAAATTATTTGTTCCAGCTCTGTGAAAAATACCATTGGTAGCTTGATAGGGTTTGCATTGAATTTATAGATTGCTTTGGGTAATATACTCATTTTCACTATATTGAGTGTTCTGATCCATGAACATGGTATATTTCTCCATCTATTAGTGTCCTCTCTGATTTCTTTCACCAGTGTTTTATAGTTTTCTATATATAGAAAAACACCAATACAGTATACTAACACATATATATGGAATTTAGAAAGATGGTAACAATAGCCCTGTATGCAAGACAGCAAAAGAGACACAGATGTATAGAACAGTCTGTTGGACTCTGTGGGAGAGGGAGAGTGTGGGATGATTTGGGAGAATGGCATTGAAACATGTAAAACATCATATATGAAACGAATCCCCAGTCCAGGTTCAATGCAGGATACAGGATGCTTGGGGCTGGTGCACTGGAATGACCCAGAGGGATGGTACGGGGAGGGAGGTGGGAGTGGGGTTCAGGATGGGAAACACGTGTACACCCGTGGTGGATTCATGTTGATGTATGGCAAAACCAATACAATATTGTAAAGAAATTAACCACCAATTAAAATGAATAAACTTATATTAAAATTTTTAAGAAAAGCTTTGTGTAATAATAATAATAATAATAAAGAATATCAAGGCAGTCGATCCTAAAGGAAAACAACCCTGAATCATCATTGGAAGGGCTGATGCTGAAACTGAAGCTCCAATACTTTGGCCATCTGATGCAAATAGCTGACTCATTGGAAAAGACCCTGATTAAAGGCAGAAGTAGAAGGGGACGACACAGGACAAGGTGGCTGGATGGACATGAGTTTGAGCAAGCTCCGGGAGATGATGAAGGACAAGGAAGCCTTGCCTGATGCAGTCCATGGGGTTGCAAAGTCAGACATGACTGAGAGACTGAACTGTAACTATAAGCTTTAACCAAACACAGACCTGTTCTGTTTTTGTCCCTTTCTGAAAGCACAAAGGTGGCAAATAACATGGTTCCTAGTGATTCTCCTGAGCAGGTTGTGTCTGCGGTTGCTTCTAGTAGTTAGAAACTTTTAGTTCTAGTACCATAATAATTTAATTGTCTATTTTTCTTCAATAGCAGGCCTGACTTTCTTGGGTGTCAATCCTTTATTAAGAGAGAAAATCATCCTGGCTGAAAAATTATCAGTGTGTATATATAAATATATACATGATTGCTGCCATGAAATTAAAAGATGCTTACTCCTTGGAAGGAAAGTTATGATCAAAGTAAACAGCATATTAAAAAGCAGAGACATTACTTTGCCAACAAAGGTCCATCTAGTCAAGGCTATGGTTTTTCCAGTAGTCATGTATGGATGTGAGAGTTGGACTATAAAGAAAGCTGAGTGCCGAAGAATTGATGCTTTTGAACTGTGGTGTTGGTAAAGACTCTTGAGAGTCCCTTGGACAGCAGGAGATCCAACCAGTCCATCCTAAAGGGAATCAGTCCTGAATATTCATTGGAAGGATTGATGTTGAAGCTGAAGTTCAAATACTTTTGCCACCTGATGCGAAGAGCTGACTCATTTGAAAAGACCCTGATGCTGGGAAAGATTGAAGGCAGGAGGAGAAGAGGAAGACTAGAGGATGAGATGGTTGGATGGCATCACCAACTCAATGGACATGAGTTTGAATAAACTCTGGGGGTTGGTGATGGACAGGGAAGCCTTGTGTGCTGCAGTCCATGGAGTCACAGAGTTGGGCACAACTGAGTGACTGAACTGAACTGATTTTATATATATATATATATATATATATATATATATATATATATATATATATAAAATATTTAAAACCACAATGAAACAGCTCTTATATTGGATCTTCTGTTTTAGAACAGGGACTTCCAGCAGAAGTCCCTGGATGAGAACAATGAAGCCTGTAACCCTGGTTGCTACTGGCAAGTATCATATAAACATAGCGGGAAATTACTTTAGGATGCTGTGGAGAACAAATCCGAGAACCCCCTGCCCCTGCAAAATTAACAACCTAATGGTATCTTAGAGCTGTTGAATCAACCAACTCTGAATCTCTTCCTATCTCTGGTATCCTTATTAAGATAAAAAAATATCCTTATTGTGTATGCCTCTTTGAGTCGTTTTCTACTACCTGTTGGTAAAATCATTCTGATATATTAATACAATGTGCAAAGCAGTCTCTTGGTAGTAGTGGTATTATAGAGGCTTTATTTCTTTTTTAGAACTTGCTAGATTTTCCAAATATTTTACAGCAGAGATGAATTGCTTCCAGAATTAGGAAAGAAAAATAAAGGTTCCTTTAAAATAATATTTCATATTATAAAATAAGCATATAGTTATTGTATGAAATATGGGAAACAGTAAAACACAAAACAAAAATTCTTATAAATACATTATTTCAAAATGGCATTTTGTTGTGTCCTTCTAGTCCTTTTTCTATGTAGGCATACTTTTTACAAAAATGAAATCACCTCTTTCATGACCTGCTTTTCCACTTGTTAATTTATTATTTATGAACATTAGACATGAAATTAAATCTTGTAATAAGAATTAAATCATGAAATTAAATGTTGTAATATTAATGGATGCATAATTAGTTCATATTATGGATAAAGTGGACTTCCCTGGTGGCTCAGATGGCAAAGCGTCTGCCTGCAATGCGGGAAATCTGGGTTGGATTCCTGGGTCGGGAAGATCCCCTGGAGAAGGAAATGGCAATCCACTCAGCACGCTTGCCTGAAAAATCCCATGGACGGAGGAGCCTGATAGACTACAGTCCATGGGGTCTGGATAAAGTAATACATTCTTGGATATTTGGGTTGATCTTTACCCAAAAGTGAAATTGCTAGATCATACGGTAGACAAATTTTTAAAATTTTGAGGACTCTCTTTTTTTTTTTGTTTTTTGGCTGTGCCACACGGCTTCCAGGTCCCCAACCAGGGATCGAGCTGCACCTGCTGCAGTAGAAGAAGGGAGTCTAACCCTTTTGGTCTAACTGGACTATCAGGGAAGTCCCTCTCTTGTCTTCTTTAAAAAAAAAAAAAAAGATTTTATTTATTTATTTTTGGCCATGCTAGGTGTTCGTTGTTGTGCAGGTTTTCTCTAGTTGTGGATAGCGGGGGCTATTTTCCAGTTGTGCTGCACAGGTTTCTCACTGTGGTCATTTCTCTCGTTGCAGAGCATGAGTTCTAGCCTCCATGGGCTTCAGTCGTTGTGGTGTGTGAGCTCAGTAGTTGTAACTCCAGGGCTTTAGAGCACAAGCTCAATAACTGTGGTGCACAGGTTTAGTTGTTTCATGACATGAGGGATCTTCCTGAACCAGGGATTGAACTTGTGTCTCCTGAATTTGCATGTGGATTCTTCAGCACTGAACAACCAGGGAAGCCTCCTTGTCTTCTTGATGATAACCATTCTAACAGGTAAAAGGTGATACCTCATTGTGGTTTTGATTTGCATTACTCTGATGATTAGTGATGTTGAGAATCTTTTCATTCATTTGTTAGCCATTTGAATGTCATATTTGGAAAGATATCTATTTATTTCATCCATCAATTTTTAATTAGACTGTGAGTTGTTGTTATTGAGTGCTATGAGTTCTTTTTTGAATATTAACCCCTTATTTGATATATGGTTTAGCAAATTTTTATTTCATTCTGCAAGTTGCCTTTTTATTTCATTGATTGTTTCTTTTGCTATGCAGAAGCTTTTATGTTTGATGCAGTCCCACTGGTTGATTTTTGATGTTTGTGTTTTTGGTGTCATATCCAAGAAATCATTGCCATGACCAATGTCGAGGAATTTCCTTAGATTTTCCTCTAGGCGTTTTATGGCATCATTTCTAATGTTCAAGTCTTTGACCCATTACAAGTTAATTTTTCTGAGTGGTGTGAAATAGGACTCATTTTCATTGTTCAGCATTTCTACCCATTGTAGCTGTGGAAATGAATAGAAATGCATCAGAGAAAACTTATCATCACCTATACTGCAGGAGTTGGCAATCTATAGTCAACACAATTTTTGCAAAGAAAATCTCATTTTAACACAGCCACTTTCATTTCTTTGCACATTATCTATGGCTGCCTTTGCAGTACAAAACAATTATGAGTAGTTGAGTAAGAGAGTCTATGGCCTGTAAATCCTAAATTATTATTATCTGGACTTTCAGAGAAAATATCTCTTTTAGAGAAAAAAAAAGCCATTTCTAAGGGAGTCACTTCAAATTTTATCTAATTTAAATATAAATAAAGCTGATAGAAAAATTTGGTGTTTCAAATGTCATGCTTAAAAAGAAAGGTATTAGCCCACTTGGAATGTCTATTTGACTTTGATTTTATTGTTTAAATCATAAAAATTAGCAGGGTATACTATGGATGAACTGTAACACCTCTGATTCATATGTGCATTTATAGTCTTTTTTTAATCTTTTGCAGAATTACCTATACAGAAGCATATGAAAATTTTAATATTTTGGTTTTGTTTTTAAAAAGGAGAGGGAGAAGAAAATAGAAAGTTAGTCATGGTTACTTTACTCACGAGTAATTAATTTCTACTAAAGAATGACATTGACAAATATCAAGTTTTTATATAGCTACACAATTGCACATTTGGTGGGTCTTCAACAAAGATCTGATAGGATAGAAAACCAGGGGAAATACCCTCCTAATGATTTCTCCCTATCATCAGAGTAAGAATGGCTATTTGAAAATAGATAACTGTTTTCTTTGGATAAAACCTGTTAGTAGTTCATGGTCTGACAGTTAATTCTAACCCTCTCCTTCAAAAATGCCCCAAGAGTGTATTCACCAAGGAGACTGAAGGCTTCCTTTGGGATGTATATGCCTGACCTGCCCATCAGGAATTCATAATCCCAGTGCTAATGGTGATCTGGATTTTTTAAAAAAATTGTTCATCACTCATCACTATTAATTTTAGTTCACATACATTAAAATTAAGTTTTCTATTGGTGAACTGGTCTATGAATTTTAAGGCATGAATGAATTATTGAAATCACCACCACTATAGGATAAAGAACAATTCCAACACCTTGAAGAATCCCCTCATGCTACCCACTTTGTATTCAGACCTTCTTCTCAGTACTAATGCATGATATTCATTGTCTCTATAGACTTACCTTTTCCATAAATTTATAAACAGAATAATATATCATGTATCTTTTTGGGTCTGGATTCTTTAACTTAGTAAAATGCACTTAATCTTCATTCATCCATATATAAATACACAATCCATTCTTTTTTTACTGCTGAGTAGAATTTCATTGTATGGATGTGTAATTGTTGAAAAACATCTGGGCTGTTTTCTGTTTGGGGCACTTATGAATAAAGCTGTAATAAATATTTGTGGGTACTCTTCTCTGTAAACATAAGTTTCAACTTCTCTAGGATAAATACCTGGAAATGGGGTTGATGGATGTCATGGTAACTCTATATTAACTTTCATAAGAAACTGCCAAAATGTTTGTCAAAGTCGCTGCACCTACTCCATTCTTCCACCAGCAATGGTACAGTGTCTCAATTGTTCCTTATCCTTGTCAGCATTTGCTCTTCCTGCTCAGTCACTAAGTTGTGTCCATTTCTTTGCGATCACATGGACTGCAAACTCCAGTCTCCTCTGTCCTCCACTATCTCCCAGAGTTCACTCAAATTCATGTCCATTGACTTGGTGACAATATCTAATCATCTCATCTTCTGCCTCCTTTTCCTTTTGCCTTCAATCTTTCCAAGCATCATGTTCTTTTCCAGTGAGTCAGCTCTTTGCATGAGATGGCCAGTAATGGAGCTTCATCAGTCATTCCGATGAATATTCAGGGTAGATTTCCTTTAAGATTGACTGGTTTCATCTCCTTGCAGTCCAAGGGATTCCCAAGAGTCTTCTCCAACACAACAGTTCAAAAGCATCAGTTCTTTGGTGTGCAGCCTTCTTTATGGTCCAACTCTCACATCCATTCATGATTACTAGAAAAACCATTGCTTTGACTATATGGACCTTTACTGGCAGAGTAATGTCTCTGCTTTTTAATATGCTGTCTAGGTTTGTCATAGCTTTTCTTCTAAGGAGCAAGCATCTTTTAATTTCATGGCTGCAGTCAACATCTGCAGTGAATTTGGAAAACAATAAATTAAAGTCTGACGGTTTTCATTGTTTCCCCATTTATTTGTCCTGAAGTGACGGGACTGGATGCTATGATCTTAGTTTATTGAATGTTGAGTTTTAAGCCAGTTTTTTCCCTCTCATCTTTCACCTTCATCAAGAGGCTCTTTAGTTCCTCTTTGCTTTCTGCTGTAAGGGTGGTGTCGTATGCGTGTATGAGGTTATTGACATTTCTCTCTGCAGTATTGATTCTGGCTTTTGGCTCATTAAGCCCAGCATTTTGCATGATGTACTCCACCTTGGACTGCAAGGAGATTCAACCAGTCCATCCTAAAGGAAATCAGTCCTGAATATTCATTGGAAAGACTGATGCTGAAGCTGAAACTCCAGTACTTTGGCTGAGAAGAATCTACTCATTGGAAAAGACCCTGATGCTGGGAAAGACTAAAGGTGGGAGGAGAAGGGGATGACAGAAGATGAGATGGTTGGATGGCATCATCGACTCAATGGACATGAATTTGAGTAGGCTCCAGGAGTTGGTGATGGACAGGGAAGCCTGGTGTGCTGCAGTCCATGAGGTTGCAAAGAGTCAGACATGACTGAGCGACTGAACTGAACTGGACTGACTCCACCTGCATATTTGAGGTTGTTGGTATTTTCCCCAGCAATCTTGATTCCACCTTGTGATTCATCCAGCCTGAGGTTTTGTATGATGTACTCTGCATGTAAGTTAAATAAGCAGGGTGACAATAAACAGTCTTGACACTTCTTTCCCAATTTTAAACTAGTCGGTTTTTCCATGCAAGTTTCTAACTGTTGCTCCTTGACATTCATACAGGTTTCTCAGGAGACAGGTAGGGTGGTCTGGTATTCCTAAGTTTTTAAGAATTTTTCACAATTTGTTGTGATCCATACAATCAAAGGCTTTTCATAGTCAATGAAGCTGAAGTTCGTGTTTTCTGGAATTCCCTTGCTTTCTCTATGATCCAACGGATGTTGGTAATTTGATCTCTGGTTCCTCTGCCCTTTCTAAACCCAGCTTATACATCTGGAATTTCATCATTGGTTCATACACTGCCATAGCCTAGCTTGAGGATTTATAGCATAACCTTCAGATTAGTAGCTCAGTCATGTCCAACTCTTTGCGACACCATGAATCATAGCACACCAGGCCTCCCTGTCCATCACCAACTCACAGAGTTCACTCAGACTCACGTCCACTGAGTCAGTAATGCCATCCAGCCATCTCATCCTCTGTTGTCCCCTTCTCCTCCTGCCCCCAATCCCTCCCAGCATCAGAGTCTTTGCCAATGAGTCAACTCATCGCATCAGCTGGCCAAAGTACTGGAGTTTCAGCTTTAGCACCAGTCCTTCTAAGGAAATCCCAGGGCTGATCTCCTTCAGAATGGACTAGTTGGATCTCCAAGGGACTCTCAAGAGTCTTCTCCAACATCACAGTTCAAAAGTGTCAATTCTTCGGTGCTCAGCCTTCTTCACAGTCCAACTCTCACATCCATACATGACCACAGGAAAAACCATAGCCTTGACTAGACGAACCTTTGTTGGCAAAGTAATGTCTCTGCTTTTGAATATGCTATCTAGGTTGGTCATAACTTTCCTTCCAAGGAACAAGCGTCTTTTCATTTCATGGCTGCAGTCACCATCTGCAGTGATTTTGGAGCCCAGAAAAATAAAGTCTGACACTTTTTCCACTGTTTCCCCATCTATTTCCCTTGAAGTGGTGGGACCGGATGTCATGATCTTCATTTTCTGAATGTTGAGCTTTAAGCCAACATTTTCATTCTCCACTTTCACTTTCATCAAGAGGCTTTTGAGTTCCTCTTCACTTTCTGCCATAAGAGTGGTGTGATCTGCATATCTGAGGTTACTGATATTTCTCCCAGAAATCTTGATTTCAGCTTGTGTTTCTTCCAGTCCAGCATTTCTCATGATGTACTCTGCATATAAGTTAAATAAACAGGGTGACAATATACAGCCTTGATCAACTCCTTTTCCTATTTGGAACCAGTCTGTTGTTCCATGTCCAGTTCTAACTGTTGCTTCCTGACCTGCATACCAATTTCTCAAGAGGCAGATCAGGTGGTCTGGTATTCCCATCTCTTTCAGAATTTTCCACAGTTTATTGTGATCCACACAGTCAAAGGCTTTGGCATAGTCAATAAAACAGAAATAGATGTTTTTCTGGAACTCTCTTGCTTTTTCCATGATCCACCAGATGTTGGCAATTTGATCTCTGGTTCCTCTGCCTTTTCTAAAACCAGCTTGAACATCTGAAAGTTAATCGTTCACATATTGCAGAAGCCTGGCTTGGAGAATTTTGAGCATTACTTTACTAGCGTGTGAGTTGAGTGCAATTGTGTGGTAGTTTGAGCATTCTTTGGCATTGCCTTTCTTTGGGATTGGAATGAAAACTGACCTTTTCCAGTCCTGTGGCCACTGCTGAGTTTTCCAAATTTGCTGGCATATTGAGTGCAGCACTTTCACAGCATCATCTTTCAGGATTTGAAATAGCTCAACTGGAATTCCATCACCTCCACTAGCTTTGTTCATAGTGATGCTTTCTAAGGCCCACTCAACTTCACATTCCCGGATGTCTGGCTCAAGGTCAGTGATCACACCATCGTGATTATCTGGGTCATGAAGATCTTTTTTGTACAGTTCTTCTGTGTATTCTTGCCATCTCTTCTTAATATCTTCTGCTTCTGTTAGGTCCATACCATTTCTGTCCTTTATCGAGCTCATCTTTGCATGAAATGTTCCTTTGATATCTCTGATTTTCTTGAAGAGATCCCTAGTCTTTCCCATTCTGTTGTTTTCCTCTATTTATTTGCATTGATTGCTGAGGAAGGCTTTCTTATCTCTTCTTGCTATTCTTTGGAACTCTGAATTCAGATGCTTATATCTTTCCTTTTCTCCTTTGCTTTTTGCTTCTCTTCTTTTCACAGCTATTTGTAAGGCCTCCCCAGACAGCCATTTTGCTTTTTTGCATTTCTTTTCTATGGGAATGGTCTTGATCCCTGTCTCCTGTACAATGTCATGAACCTCATTCCATAGTTCATCAGGCACTCTATCTATCAGATCTAAGCCCTTAAATCTATTTCTCACTTCCACTGTATAATCATAAGGGATTTGATTTAGATCATGCCTGAATGGTCTAGTGGTTTTCCCTACTTTCTTCAATTTAAGTCTGAATTTGGCAATAAGGAGTTCATGGTCTGAGCCACAGTCAGCTCCTGGTCTTGTTTTTGCTGACTGCTTTGCTGGAGCAGCCGTGAAGAGATATCCCACGCCCAAGGTAAGAGAAACCCGAGTAAGACGGTAGGTGTTTCAAGAGGGCATCAGAAGGCAAACACACTGAAACCATATTCACAGAAAACTAGTCAATCTAATCAGACTAGGACCACAGCCTTGTCTAACTCAATGAAACTAAGCCATGCCCGTGGGGCAACCCAAGACAGGCGGGTCATGGTGGAGAGATCTGACAGAATGTGGTCCACTGGAGAACGGAATGGCAAACCACTTCAGTATTCTTGCCTTGAGAACCCCATGAACAGTATGAAAAGGCAAAATGATAGGATTCTGAAAGGGAAACTCCCCAGGTCAGTAGGTACCCAATATGCTACTGGAGATCAGTGGAGAAATAACTCCAGAAAGAATGAAGGGATGGAGCCAAAGCAAAAAGAATACCCAGCTGTGGATGTGACTGGTGATAGAAGCAAGGTCCAATGCTGTAAAGAGCAATATTGCATAGGAACCTGGAATGTCAGGTCTATGAACCAGGCAAATTAGAAGTGGTCAAACAAGAGATGGTAAGAGTGAATGTCAACATTCTAGGAATCAGTGAACTGAAATGGACTGGAATGGGTGAATTTAACTCAGATGACCATTATCTCTACTACTGTGGGCAGGAATCCCTCAGAAGAAATGGAGTGGCCATCATGGTCAACAAAAGAGTCTGAAATGCAGTACTTGGATGCAATCTCAAAAATGACAGAATGATCTCTGTTCGTTTCCAAGGCAAACCATTCAATATCACAGTAATCCAAGTCTATGCCCCAACCAGTAACGCTGAAGAAGCTGAAGTTGAATGGTTCTATGAAGACCTACAAGACCTTTTAGAACTAACACCCCAAAAAGATGTCCTTTTCATTATAGGGGACTGGAATGCAAAAGTAGGAAGTCAAGAAACACCTGGAGTAACAGGCAAATTTGGCCTTGAAATATGCAATGAAGCAGGGCAAAGACTAGTAGAGTTTTGCCAAGAAAATGCACTGGTCATAACAAACACCCTCTTCCAACAACACAAGAGAAGACTCTACATGGACATCACCTGATGGTCAACACTGAAATCAGATTGATTATATTCTTTGCAGCCAAAGATGGAGAAGCTCTATACCGTCAGCATAACCTTATTAGCATGCAAAATGAATGCAATTGTGTTGTAATTTGAACATTCCTTGGCAGTGTCCCTCTTTGGGATTGGAATGAAAACTGACCTTATCTAGTCTTGTGGTCACTGCTGAGTTTTCCAAAATTGCTGTCATATTGAGTGCAGCACTTTAACACTATCCACTATTGTCTTTCAGAATTTTAAATAGGGGAGGGAGCAGTCCTAAGATGGTGGAGGAATAGGACAGAGAGACCACTTTCTCCCCCACAAATTCATCAAAAGAACATTTGAATGCCAAGCAAATTCCACAAAAAAAAAACTTCTGAATGCTGGCAGAGGACATCAGGCACCCAGAAAGGCAGCCCAATGGACAAATTCATGTCCATTGTCTTTGAAAGGAGGTAGGACAAAATATAAAAGATAAAAGACAGACAAAAGAGTTAGGGATGGAGACCCATCCCAGAGAGGGAGTCTTAAAAGAGAAGTTTCCACACACCAGGAAGCACTCTTTCCAGCGGGTCTGTCGCGAGCCTTGGCATCTCAGAGGGCAACATAACCAGGAGGAAAAATAAATAAATATTTAAAACCCACAGATTATGTGCCTACCAGAAACTCCCAGTGGAGCAGCAGCCCAGAAGCTCGCATCCCCCACTAGTAAGTGGGGGCTGGACAGTGAGGTGCGGGCTGCATTGTTTAGGGTAAGGACCGGGCCTGAATGCCCCGAGGGCAATCTGAGGGAACTAGCTTGAGATAGCAACCTAGGCTGTGGGATAGCTATCCAGTGAAAAGCCCTAACCTAAGACACCGCCGCTCACAGAACAAAGGACTGAGCAGAGCTAGCTGGCTGAGGACTGGCCCATCCCCCACCAGAGACAGGAAGGCGAGGGCAGCCAGAGCCGGAAGGGGGCGATGTGGCCCCAGAGAGGCATCCTATACCAAACTGCAAGCAATTTGCTAACTAAGCAAACTAAGTTACTAAGCAGTTAGTAACTTCGTTGCTAACCAAGACTTCTTGGGATTCTGGACGGTTGACATCTGCTGGGAGGGTCACAGCCAGAGATCAGCTCCTCAGAAGAGACACACAGCACACCTGAGAAGGTGCTCCCATTGTACACCCAGAAAACTAAGCAGCTGGGATGGGGGAGGAGATAAGTCACAGCCTTCAACTGGGGGCAATGGTGCTTGCCAAGCACCTGGTCACCTGAGCTGCTCGGACATGGGACAAGAACAAAACACAGGCCCAACCAAATGTGCACCTTTGTGGAGTACCTGAGAATCTGAGCTTGAGCGGCTTAGACCTGGGGAGTGCATACAATCCAGGGCCAGCATCAGACTGTTCCTGGCACAGCAACCTAGAGCCTGAGCAGTGTAGACTGGGAAAGCACACACGCTGTGAGCAGGGGCAAACCCAGTGTGGCTGGATCACTGTGAGCACAGGCCAGTGATATTTGTTTGCAGTGTTCCCCCTCCCCACAGCACGACTGAACAAGTGAGCCTAAAAAAAAGTGACCACCACAGACGCCCTTGTGTCAGGGCAGAAATTAGACACTGAAGAGACCAGCAAACAGAAGAAGCTAAAATAAACAGAGGGAACTGCTTTGGAAGTGACAGGTGTAATAGATTAAAACCCTATAGTTAGCACCAACTACATAGGAAGGGGCCTATAGACCTTGAGAAATACAAGCTGGACCAAGGAACTATATGAAAATGAACTGACCCCACACTGCCCACAACAGCTCCAGAGAAAGTCCTAGATATATTTTTACTATTATCATTTTTTAAATTAAAAACAAATTTATTTTAAAGTCCACTATTACTCCTTTAATTTTCAGTTTTATAACCTACTATTACCTTGCAAAAAAACAGATGCTATTTTTAAAAGCAAACTTCATAAATATATATTTTATAATTTTTGTGACTTTTTTTAATATTGTATTTTTGAGAATCTAACCTCTACTCTAGATTTTTAATCTTTGCTTTTTGGTATTTGTTATGAACTTTGTACCTTTAAGAATCCAATCTTCAGTACCCATTTTTACTTGGGAGCAAGATTATGTCAGCCACTATGGAGAACAGTGTGGAGATTCCTTAAAAAACTGGAAATAGAACTGCCATATGACCCGGCAATCCCACTGCTGGGCATACACACTGAGGAAACCAGAATTGAAAGAGACACGTGTACCCCAATGTTCATCACAGCAATATTTATAATAGCCAGGACATGAAAGCAACCTTGACGTCCATCAGCACATGAATGGTTAAGAAAGCTGTGGTACATATACACAATTGAATATTACCCAGCCATTAAAAAAGAATACATTTGAATCAGTTCTAATGAGGTGGATGAAACTGGAGCCTATTATACAGAGTGAAGTAAGCCAGAAAGAAAACACCAATACAGTATACTAACGCATATATATATGGAATTTAGAAAGATGGTAATGATAATGTTGTATGTGAGACAGCAAAAGAGACACAGATGTATAGAACAGTCTTTTGGACTCTCTGGGAGAGGGTGAGGGTGGGATGATACAGGAGAATGGTATTGAAACATGTAAATTATCACATGTGAAATGAATCGCCAATCCAGGTTCGATGCATGATACAGGGTGCTCTGGGATGACCCAGAGGGATGGAATGGGGAGGGAGGTGGGAAGGGGATTCAGAATTGGGAACACATGTACACCCATGGCAGAGTCATGTCAATGTATGGTAAAACCAATAATATATTGTAAAGTAAATAAATAAATAAAACTGAGAAAAAAAATAAAAGAAAGAAAGAAAAGTAGGAAAGAGTCTGCCTGGTCCCTTACAGACTAATATGGATTCCTCCCAGAAAAAAACCTGCTAGGGTCAAGAATCATTTTAGGCATTTGTCTTTGTTCTGAAATTCTGGTATCACAGGAACTAAGCATCTTCAAGGGTGCTTATCTAGAATAAGTTCATAGTGGAAGTCCCTGTTGCCCTTGGCCCACTGTGATCACTGGACTGTAATGTTAAGGCAATGTCATCCTCTGAATGGGAGGCTCAGGCTTCTGTTCACTTTTTGCTCTTTGGAGATTTTTCTACATTATCATTGAGAAATTTACATTTGTATTTCCCAGAAATATAATCACAAGTCTGAATATATAATTGTTTGGAGAAGTCGTTTCATTATTGTAATGTAGGAAAATTGTAAAGGATAAAAATTCCACTTATTCAATAGGTGAATAAGTAAGTAAATTGTGACCTTTTGTATTTGGAATAAAATGGGAAATTAAAAAAAAAAAAAAGAATTTTAAATAGCTCAGCTGGAATTCTATCACTTCCACTAGCTTTGTTTGTAGTAATGCTTCCTAAGGCCTACTTGACTTCACATTCCATTATGTCTGGCTCTAAGTGATCAACCTCATCATCATGATTATGCTGTTCATTAAGATCTTTTTTGTATAGTTTTTCTGTGTATTCTTACCACCCCTTCTTAATCTCTTTTGCTTCTTTTAGGTCCTTACCATTTCTGTCCTTTATTGTACCCATCCTTGCATGAAATGGTCCCTTGGTACTTCCATTTTTCTTAAAAAGATCTCTAGTCTTTCCCATTGTATTGTTTACCAGTACTTTCTAGTGTCAGGTTTTTATAACATATATTTCCAATCTAATAAGTATTTAATGGCATCACATGGCTTTAATTTCAATTACCCTGATGACTTATGATGCTGAGTGTATTTCATGCTCTTCGGTTCAGTTCAATTCAGTCACTCAGTCATGTCCGACTCTTTGCAACCCCATAGACTGCAGCACACCAGGCTTCCCTGTGCATCACCAACTCTCAGAGCTTGCTCAAACTCATGTCCATTGAGTCGATGATGCCATCCAACCATCTCATCCTCTGTCATCCCCTTCTCCTCTGGCTTTCAAACTTTCCCATATCAGGGTCTTTTCCAGTGAGTCAGTGATTCACATCAGGTGGCCAAAGTATTGAAGCTTCAGTTTCAGCATCAGTCCTTACATGAATATTCAGGATTGATTACCTTTAGGATTGACTAATTTCATCTCCTTGCAGTCCAAGGAACTCACAAGAGTCTACAATATCACAATTCAAAAACAATAATTCTTTGGCATTCAGCTTTCTTTATAGTCCAACTCTCACATCCATACATGACTCATGGAAAAAACATATCTTTGAGTAGACAGACCTTTGTTAGCAATATAATGTCTCTGCTTACTTATGGGAGAAATACCAATAACCTCAGATATGCAGATGACACCACCCTTATGGGAGAAAGCAAAGAGGAACTAAAGAGCCTCTTGATGGAAATGAGTAAGGAGAGTGAAAAAGCTGGCTTAAAACTCAACATTCCAAAAACTAAGATCATGGCATCTGGTCCAATCACTTCATGGAAAATAGATGGGGAAACAATGGAAACAGTGACAGACTTTATTTTCTTTTTTTATTTATTTTAATTGAAGTCTAATTATTTTACAATATTGTGGTGGTTTTGCCATACATTCACATGAATCAGTCGTAGGTGTACATGAGTTCCCCATCCTGACCCTCCCTCCAACATCCTTCCCCATTCAATTTCTCAGAGTCATCCCAGTGCACCAGCCCCAAGCATCCTGTATCCTGCATCGAACCTGGACTGGTGATCTATTTCACATATGTTAATATACAGGTTTCAATGCTATTATCTCAAATCATCCCACCCTCACCTTCTCCCACAAAGTCCAACAGTCTGTTCTTTACATCTGTGTCTCTTGTGCTGTCTTGCATATAGGGTCATCGTTACCATCTTTGTAAAGTCCATATATAGGCATTGATATACTGTATTGGTGTTTTCCTTTCTGACTTACTTCATTCTGTATAATAGGCTCCAGTTTCATCCATCTCATTAGAACTGATTCAAATGCATTCTTTTAATAGCTGAGTAATATTCCATTGTGTATAGGTACTACAGCTTTCTTATCCATTCATCTGCTGATGGGCATCTAGGTTGCTTTCATGTCCTGGCTATTGTAAACAGTGCTGCCATGAACACGGGTACACATCTCTTTCAGTTCTGGTTTCCTTGGTGTGTAAGACCAGCAGTAGGATTGCTGGGTCGTATGGCAGTTGTATTTCCAGTTTTTTAAGGAATCTCCACACTGTTCTCCACAGTGGCTGTACTAGTTTGCATTCCCACCAACAGTGTAAGAGGGTTCCTTTTTCTCCACACCCTTTCCAGCATTTATTGTTTGTAGACTTTTTGATAGTAGCCATTCTGACAGGCATGAGATGGTACCTCAGTGTGGTTTTGATTTACATTTCTCTGATAATAAGTGATGATAAGCATCTTTTCATGTGTTTGTTAGCCATTTGTATGTCTTCTTTGGAGAAATGTCTGTTTAGTTCCTTGGTCCAGTTTTTTGATTGGGTGGCCTATTTTTCTGTAGTTGACCTGTAAGAACTGCTTTTATGTTTCTGAGATTAATTTTTTGTCAGTTGCTTCTTTGCTATTATTTTTTCCCATTCTGAAGGCTGTCTTTTCACCTTGCCTATAGTTTCCTTCGTTGTGCAAAAGCTTTTAAGTTTAATTAGGTCCCATTTGTTTATTTTTGCTTTTATGTCCATTACTCTGGGAGGTGGGTCATAGAGGGTCCTGCTGTGATTTATGTCAGAGAGTGTTTTGCCTATGTTTTCCTCTAGGAGTTTTATAGTTTCTGGTCTTATATTTAGATCTTTAATCCATTTTGAGTTTATTTTTGTGTATGGTGTTAGAAAGTGTTCTAGTTTCATTCCTTTAAAAGTGGTTGACCAGTTTTCTTAGCACCACTTGTTAAAGAAATTGTCTTTTCTCCATGGTATATTATTGCCTCCTTTGTCAAAGATAAGGTGTCCATAGGTGCATGGATTTATCTCTGGGATTTCTATTTTATTCCATTGATCTATGTTTATGTCATTGTGCCAGCACCACACTGTCTTGATGACTGTTGCTATGTAGTATAGCCTGAAGTCAGGCAAGTTGATTCCTCCAGTTCCATTCTTCTTTCTCAAGATGGCTTTGGCTATTCAAGGCTTTTTGTAATTCCATACAGATTGTGAAATTATTTGTTCTAGTTCTCTGAAAAATACCGTTGGTAGCTTGATAGGGATTGCATTGAATCTATAGATTGCTTTGGGTAGTATACTCATTATCACTATATTGATTCTTCCGATCCATAAACATGGTATATTTCTCCATCTATTTGTGCCATCTTTCATTTCCTTCATCAGTGTTTTATAGTTTTCTATATATAGGTCTTTTTTTTTTTCTTTAGGTAGATTTATTCCTAAGTAGTATATTCTTTTCACTGCAATGGTGAATGAAATTGTTTTCTTAATTTCTGTTTCTGTTTTCTCATTGTTAGTGTATAGGAATGCAAGGGATTTCTGTGTGTTAATTTTATATCCTGCAACTTAACTATATTCATTAATTAGCTCTAGTAATTTTCTGGTAGAGTCTTTAGGGTTTTCTGTGTAGAGGATCATGTTATCTGCAAACAGTGAGAGTTTTACTTTTTTTTCCAAACTGGATTCCTTTTATCTCTTTTTCTGCTTTTATTGCTGTGGCCAAAACTTCCAAAACTGTTGACTAGTAGTTCCAAGAGTGGGCACCCTTGTCTTGTTCCTGACTTTAGGGGAAATGCCTTCAGTGTTTCACCATTGAGGATAATGTTTGCTGGGGGGTTGTCATATAGGGCTTTTATTATGTTGAGATATGTTCCTTCTCTGCCTGTTTTCTGGAGGGTTTTTATCATAAATGGATGTTGAATTTTGTCAAAGGCTTTCTCTGCATGTATTGAGATAATCTTTTGGTTTTTATCTTAATTTGTTAATGTGGTATATCGCATTGATCGATTTGAGGATATTGAAGAATCCTTGCATCCCTGGGATAAAGCCCACTTGGTCATGGTGTATGATCTTTTTAATGTGTTGTTGGATTCTGATTGCCAGAATTTTGTTAAGGATTTTAGCATTTATGTTCATCAGTGATATTGGCCTGTAGTTTTCTTCTTCTGTGGCATCTTTGTCAGGTTTTGGTATTAGGGTGATGGTGGCCTCATAGAATGACTTTGGAAGTTTACCTTCCTCTGCAATTTTCTGGAAGAGTTTGAGTAGGGTAGTTGCTAGCTCTTCTCTAAATTTTTGGTAGAATTCAGCTGTGAAGCCATCTGGTCCTGGGCTTTTGTTTGTTGGAAGGTTTTTTTGTTACAGTTTCGATTTCTGTGCTTGTGATGGGTCTGTTAAGATTTTCTATTTCTTCCTGGCCCAGTTTTGGAAAGTTGTAATTTTCTAAGAATTTGTCCATTTCTTCCAAGTTGTCCATTTTATCAGCATATAGTTGCGGATAGTAGTCTCTTATGATCCTTTGTATTTCTGTGTTGTCTGCTGTGATCTCTCCATTTTCATTTCTAATTTTGTTGATTTGATTTTTCTCCCTTTGTTTCTTGATGAGTCTGGCTAATGGTTTGTCTATTTTATTTATCTTCTCAAAGAACTAGCTTTTAGCTTTGTTGATTTTTTCTATGGTCTCTTTTGTTTCTTTTGCATTTATTTCTGCCCTAATTTTTGTGATTTCTTTCCTTCTATTAACCCTGGGGTTCTTCATTTCTTCCTTTTCTAGTTGCTTTAGGTGTAGAGTTAGGTTATTTATTTGATTTCTCTCCTGTTTCTTGAGGTAGGCTTGTATTGCTATGAATCTTCCCCTTAGCACTGCTTTTACTGAATCCCATAGGTTTTGGGTTGTTGTGTTTTCATTTTCATTCGTTTCTATGCATATTTTGATTTCTTTTTTTATATCTTCTGTGATTTGTTGGCCATTCAGAAATATGTTGTTTAGCCTCCATATGTTTGTATATTTCATAGTTTTTTCCTGTAGTTGACATTTAATCTTACTGCATTGTGATCAAAAAAGATGCTTGAGATGATTTCAATTTTTGAATTTACCAAGTCTAGATTTATGGCCCATGATGTGATCTTTCCTGGAGAAGGTTTTGTGTGCCCTTGAGAAAAAGGTGAAATTCATTGTTTAGGGTGAAATGTCCTATAGATATTAATTAGGTCTATCTGGTCCATTGTATCATTTAAAGTTTGTGTTTCCTTGTTAATTTTCTGTTTCATTGATCTATCCATAGGTGTGAGTGGGGTATTAAAGTTTCCCACTCTTATTGTGTTACTGTTAATTTCCCCTTTCATATTTGTTAGCATTTGCCTTACATATTGTGGTGCTCCTATGTTGGATGCATGTATATTTATAATTGTTATATCTTCTTTTTGGATTGATCCTTTGATCATTACGTAGTGTCCTTCTTTGTCTCTTTTCACGGCCCTTATTTCAAAGTCTAAGTGGGTGTTCTTTGGAAGAAATGATGCTAAGGCTGAAACTCCAGTACTTTGGCCACCTCATGCGAAGAGTTGACTCATTGGAAAAGACTCTGATGCTGGGAGGGATCGTGGGCAGGAGGAAAAGGGGACAACAGAGGATGAGATGGCTGGATGGCATCACTGACTTGGTGGACGTGAGTTTGAGTGAACTCTGGGAGATGGTGATGGACAGGGAGGCCTGGCGTGCTGCAATTCATGGGGTTGCAAAGAGTCAAACACGACTGAGTGACTGAACTGAACTGAATTGAAGTATTGCTATTCCTGCTTTCTTTTCATCTCCATTTGCATGGAATATCTTTTTCCAGCCCTTCACTTTCAGTCTGTGTGTGTCCCTTGTTTCGAGGTGGGTCTCTTGTAGAACAACATATATAGGGGTCTTTTTTTTTTTTTTTTTTTATCCCTTCCAGCAGTCTTTGTCTTTTTGTTGGGGCATCAACCCATTTAAATTTAAGGTAATTATTTATAAGTATGATCCCATTGCCATTTACTTTATTGTTTTGGTTTCAAGTTTATAAACCTTTTCTGTGTTTCCTGTCTAGAGAAGATCCTTTAGCATTTGTTAAAGAGGTGGTTTGGTGGTGCTGAATTCTCTCAACTTTTGCTTGTCTGTAAAGCTTTTGATTTCTCCTTCATATTTGAATGGGATCCTTGCTGGGTACAGTAATCTGGGTTGTAGGTTTTTCTTTTTCATCCCTTTAAGTATGCCCTGCCATTCCCTTCTGGCTTGAAGAGTTTCTCTTGAAAGATCAGCTGTTATCCTGATGGGGATCCCCTTGTGGGTTAATTTTTGTTTTCTCCTTGCTGCTTTTAATATTTTTTCTTTGTGTTTGATCTTCATTTGATATGTGTTTTGGGGTGTTTCACCTTGAGTTTATCCTGTTTGGGACTCTCTGGGTTTCTTGGACTTGGGTGGCTATTTCCTCCCCATTTTAGGGAAGATTTCAACTATTATCTCAAATATTTTCTCATGGCCTTTGTTTCTGTCTTCTTCTGGGACTCCTATGATTCGAATGTTGGGGCTTTTGACATTGTCCCAGATGTCTGTGAGGTTATCCTCATTTCTTTTAATTCTTTTTTCTTTTTTCCTCTCTGCCATTTTTTCCCACCATTCTATCTTCCACTTCACTTATCCTCTCTTCTGCCTCAGTTATTCTACTATTGGTTCCCTCCACAGTGTTTTTGATCTCAGCTATTGCATTATTATTGATTGACTTTTTTTTAATTTCTTCTAGGTCCTTGTTAAACTTTTCTTGCATCTTCTCAATCCTTCTCTCCAGACTATTTATCTGTAACTCCATTTTGTTTTCCAGATTTTGGATCATTTTTACTATCATTATTCTGAATTATTTTTCAGTTAGACTCCCTATCTCCTCCTCTTTGGTTTGGTTTGGTGGACATTTATCATGTTCCTTTACCTGCTGAATATTTTTCTGCCTTTTCATCTTGTTTAGGTTGCTGTGTTTGGGGTGGCCTCTCTGTGTGCTGGAAGTTTGTGGTTCCTCTTTATTGTGGAGGTTGCTCCCTGTGGGTGGGGTTGGATGAGTGGCTTGTCACTCAAGGTTTCCTGGTTAGGGAAGCTTGCGTCAGTGTTCTGGTGGGTGGAGCTTCATTTCTTCTGTCTCGAGTGCAATCAAATGTCCAGTAGTGAGTTTTGAGGTGTCTGTGGGTTTGGTGTGACTTTTGGCTGCCTGCATTTTTGTGCTTGGATTCATGTTCCAGCTTTGTTGGAGAATTAGCTTGGTATGTCTTGCTCTGAAACTTGTTGGCTCTTTGGTGGAGCTTGGTTTCAGTGTAGGTATGGAGGCTTTTGATGAGCTTTTGTCGATTAATGGTCCCTGGAGTCAGAAGATTTCTGGTTATCTCAAGTTTTGGATTTAGGCCTCTCCCTCTGGCTTTCAGTCTTATTCTTGTAGTAGCCTCAAGACTTCTCCATCCATACAGCACCAATGACAACACATCTAGTTTAATGGTCAAAAGATTCTCCACAGTGAGGGATACCCAGAGAGGTTCACAGAGTTACATGAAGAAGAGAAGAGGGAGGAGGGAGATAGAGGTGACCAGGAAGAGGGGGAATTAAAAGGGGAGAGAGCAGTCTAACCAGTAATCCATTCCCTATTTGCTCTCCACAGTCTGGAACACTCAGAGTGGTTCATGAAGTTCCATAGAGAAGAGAAAAGGGAGGAAGGAGATAGAGGTGACCAGGAGGAGGGGAGGGGCTGTCAAAAGGAGAGAGACCAATCTAGCCTGTGATCAGTTCGCTAAGTTTTCTCCACAGCCCAGAACACCCAAAGAGATTCACAAAGTTAAGTAGAGAAGAGAAGGGGGAGGGAGGAGATAGAGGTGACCTGGGGGAGAGAAAGTAGAGTCAAAAGGGGAGAGAGCAATCAAGCCAGTAATCACACTCCTAAGTAAAAATGAGTACTGAAGATTGGATTCTTAAAGATACAAAATTGATAACAATTACCAAAAAGCAAAAATTAAAAATCTAGAGTAGAGGTTAGACTCTCAAAAATACAATATTAAAAAAAGACAAAAATCACAAAAATTATATTAAAAAATACGAAATTTGCTTTAAAAATAGGGTCTTTTTTTTTTTCAAGGTAATAGTAGGTTTTAAAAATGAAAATTAAAGGATTAATAAAACCTAAAAATAAAAACAATTAAAAAGAAATTTAAAAATGATAATAGTAAAATATATCTAGGAAATTTTCTGGAGCTGTTGAGGGCAGTGTGTGGTCAGTTCAGTTTCAGATAGTTCCTTGCTCCACATTATACTTCTTCTCAAAGTCTATAGGTTCCTTCCAAAGTAATCAGTGCTAACTACATGGTTTTAACCTGTTGCACCTGTCACTTCCAGAGCTGTTCCCTCTTCTTGGTTTATTTTGGCTTCCTCAGTTTGCAAGGGAGAATGCAATGGCACCCCATTCCAGTATTCTTGCCTGGAGAATCCCAGGGATGGGGGAGCCTGGTGGGCTGCCATCTATGGGGTTGCATAGAGTCAGACACGACTGAAGCGACTTAGCAGCAGCAGCAGCAGTTTGCAAGTCTCTTCAGCATCTAACTTATGCTCTGACACAAGGGGGCGAAGGTGGTCATTTATTTAGGCTCACTTGTTCAATTGTGCTGCTGGGAGTGAGGAACACTGCAAACAAATATCACTGGCGGGTGTGTGGAGTGCTTGCAGTGTCTGGGTCACACTGAGTTTGTCCCCGCTCACGGTATTTGTGCTTTCCTGGTCTGCACTGCTTAGGCTCCAGGTTGCTCTGCTGGGGAACTTTCTGGGTGGGCCCTGGGTTGCATGCATTTCCCAGATCTACACCGTTCAGGTTCTTGGGTACTCCACAAAGGCACGGATTCAGTTGGGCCTGTGTTTCGTGCTCGAGGTTTGTGCCCTTCCCAGGTCCAAGCAGCTCAGGCAACCAGGTGCTTGGTGAGAGCACACGCACCAGGTGCAGGGCGTCTTATCCCCTCCCTGGTCCCAGCCGCTTGCTTTCCTTGGTGCACAGCTGCATCTCAGGTGTGCCTTGTGTCTCCTCTGGGGAGCTGATCTCTGGCTGCGACCCTCCTGATGGATGTCAACTATCTAATATCCCAGGAAGACTTGGTTAACAACTGAGAACCTGCTCGCAGTTTGGCAGGGGATTCCGTCTCTGGGGCAGAGTTTACCTCTTTCCTTCTGGCTCTGGCTGGCGCCTGCCTGCCTCCCTACCTCCAGCAGGGGATGGGCCAGTCTGCAGCCTGCTAGCTCTCCTCTGGTATTAACTCAGTCCTTTGTTCTGTGAGCAGCCCAGCAGTGCCTTAGGTTAGAGCTTTTCACAGGAAAGTTCTCTCTCTCTTAATTCCTTTTTTTTTTCCTCTCTGGCTATCCCACAGTTTGGGTTGCTATCTCACATTAGCTCCCTAAGATTGCCCTCAGGGCATTCAGGCCCAGTTTTTACCCTAAGCAGTGCAGCCCACACCTCCCTGTTCAGCCCCCACTTGCTGGTGACAGACACGAACATCTGGGCTGCTTCTCTGCTGGAAGTTGCAGTTAGGCGCGTAATCTGTGGGTTTCATTTATTTATTTTTTCCTCCCGGTTATGTTGCCTTCTGAGATTCCAAAACTCCCCACAGACCCGCCAGTGAGAGGGTCTCCTGGTGCTTGGAAACTTCTCTTTTAAGACTCCCTCCCCGGGATGGGTCTCCATCACTAACTCTTTTGTCTCTCTTTTTATCTTTTATATTTTGTCCTACCTCCTTTCTAAGACAATGGGCTGCCTTTCTGAGTGCCTGATGTCCTCCTCCATTGTTCAGAAGTTGTTTTGTGGTATTTGCTCAGCGTTCAAATGATCTTTCAATGAATTTGTGGGGGGAAAAGTGGTCCCCCTGTCATTTTCCTCCACCATCTTAGGACCACCCCTCAAGACTTTATTTTCTTGGGCTTTAAAATCACTGTAGATGGTGACTGCAGTCACAAAATTAAAAGACGCTTCCTCCTTGGAAGAAAAGCTATGACAAACCTAGACAGCCTATTGAAAAGCAGAGACATTTCATATGCTTACTTGTAATCCATTTATCTTCTTTGGTGATGTGTTTGTCAAAATCTTTTATCCGTTTTTAGAAATTGGCTTGTTCAATAAATGCTGGAGAGGGTATTGAGAAAAAGGAACCTTTTACACTGTTGGTGGGAATGCAAACTAGTACAGCCACTATGGAGAACAGAGTGGAGATTCCTTAAAAAACTGGAAATAGAACTGCCATATGACCCAGCAATCCCACTGCTGGGCATACACACCAAGGAAACCAGAACTGAAAGAGACACATGTACCCCAATGTTCATCGCAGCACTGTTTATAATAGCCAGGACATGGAAGCAACCTAGATGTCCATCAGTAGATGAATGGATAAGAAAGCTGTGGTACACATACACAATGGAATATTACCCAGCCATTAAAAAGAATACATTTGAATCAGTTCTAATGAGGTGGATGAGACTGGAGCCGATTATACAGAGTGAAGGAAGCCAGAAAGAAAAACACCAACACAGTATTACGCATATATATGGAATTTAGAAAGATGGTAATAATAACCCTGTATGCGAGACAGCAAAAGAGACACAGATGTATAGAACAGTCTTTTGGACTCTGTGGGAGAGGGCGAGAGCAGGATGATTTGGGAGAATGGCATTGAAACATGTAAGTTATCACATGTGAAACGAATCTCCAGTCCAGGTTCGAGGCATGATACAGGGTGCTCGGGGATGGTGCACTGGGATGACCCAGAGGGATGGGATGGGGAGGGAGGTGGGTGGGGGGTTCAGGATGGGGAGCACATGTACACCCATGGTGGCTTCATGTCAATGTATGGCAAAACCAATACAATATTGTAAAGTAAAATAAATAAATAAAACTGAGATTTAAAAAAAAAGAAATTCACTTGTTTCTTATTGTTTTGGTTTGGGAGTTTTAAAAGTCTATTCTGGTTACAAGTCTTTTATCAGATAAAAGTGAAAGTGAAGTCACTCAGTTGTGTCAGACTCTTTGCAACCCCATGGACTGTAGTCTACCAGGCTCCTCCATCCTTGAGATTTTCCAGGCAAGAGTACTGGAGTGGGTTGCCATTTCCATATCCAAGGTATCTTCCCAACCCAGAGATCGAATCCGAGCCTCCCACACTGCTGGCAGATGCTTTACCATCTGAGCCACCAGGGAAACCCCTTGATCAGATAAGCAATTTGCAAACCTTGTTTGCCAGACTGTAGCTTGTCTTCTAATTTTATTTTTGGTGTCCATAGCAGAGCAAAGTAATTAATTCTGGTGAAATACAAGTTAGTGAGGATTTTATGAATTTTGCTTTTGATGTCATAATTAAGAGGTCTTTATTCAACCCCAGGGTATGAAAATTTGTGCCTATGTGTTCTTCTATGGGTTTTATAGTATTAAATTTAGGTCTATGATCTATGAGATGGTTGGATGGCATCACCGAAGCAATGGACATAAATTTGGGCAAACTCCAGGAGATGGTGAGGGACAGGGAGCTCTGGCATGCTGCAGTCCACGGGGTAGTGAAGAGTCGGACATGACTTGGAGAGTGAACAACAACCATGCTCTATTATGGGCTCTTTTGCATATGGTGAAATGTTTAGGATTAAGTTCATCAGTTTTTTTTTTGCACGTGTATATTCAGTTTTTTCAGTACCATTTGTTGTAAAGACTTGCCTTTCTCCATTGAATTGTCTTTACATCTTTGTCAAAAGTTGGTTGACCATATTTGTGACCATATCTGG
Source organism: Bos grunniens (assembly GCF_055505025.1). Lineage (NCBI taxonomy): Eukaryota > Metazoa > Chordata > Mammalia > Artiodactyla > Bovidae > Bos > Bos grunniens. The sequence continues at coordinate 76,362,168 of NC_141194.1, read as the reverse complement.
CTGTATCTGGAATCTCTCTTCTGATTTCAGTGATCTAAGTATCGATCTTTTCTCCAATGCTACATAGTCTTGATTATTGTAGCTTTACAGTAGATCTTCATATTGAGTAGTGTGTGTCCTTCAACTTTGCTTTTTTTTTCCCAAAATTAATATGACTATGGCTATTTTAGTACCCTTATCCTTCAATGTAATTATTAGAAACTACTTGTTTATATATACAAAGAATCTTTTGGGGATTTTTAATTGGTATTGCATTATATTCACAAACAAATTTGGAGAGAATTGGCATTATCACTGTTTGGAAACTTTCAGTCCATGAGTATGGAGTGTTTTCTGTTTTCTTAGGCCTTATTTGAGCTTCCCTGGTGGCTTAAACAATAAAGAATCTGCCTTATTTGATTACTTTCATCAATGTTTTGTAGTTTTTATCATATAGCTCATGTATTATTTGATATAGACTTTAATATTTCCCTGGGGTATATTGTGAAAGATATTGTTTATTTTTATTTCAATTTCCATTTGTTCATTGGTGTGTATTGATATTGGTGTGTAGAAATATTGATTTCTACATGTCCATCTTATAACCTGAAGCCATCCCAAACTCACTTATATTAGTTCCAGAGGCTTTTTGTAGACTACTTGGGATTGTGTGCATAGACAAACATGTCATTTGCAGATGGGGCAGTTTCATTATTGTTTTCCTTTCAAATTTGAAATCATTTTATTTTGTTTTCTTCCCTTTTTCACCATCAAGGGCTTCAAGAAGTGGTAAGAGCAGATATGTTTGCTAGTTTTTGATTGTGTGTGTGTATAAGTCACCTTAGTCATGTCTAAGTCTTTGTGACCTTCTGGACTGTAGCATGCCAGACTTCTCTGTCCATGGGATTCTCCAAGCAAGAATACTGGAGTGGGTTGCCATGCCCTCCTCTAGTGGATCTTTCCAACCCAGAGATTAAACCCTTGTCTTCAGCCTCTCCTGCATTGGTAGGCAGGTTCTTTACCATTAGTGCCACCCGGGAAATCCTAGTTTCCGATTGTAGTGGAAAACAGTCCTTCACCATTAGCTGTAGGTTTTTTTTTTTTTTTCAGATGTCCGCCATCAGATTTATCATCAGTCATGAATATAGGATTCTGTTAACTGCTTTATCTCATTGACTGAAATGATTATACATATTTTTTTTCTTTTTTGATTTGTGGATACAGTGAATTATATTGATTGATTTTCAAATGTTGAAAAGTCTTGCATTCCTGAGATAAATTCCACTTGTTGATAATATATTATTGTTTTTATATTATTATTGATTTGAATTGTTAATATTTCATTGAGGATTTTTGAGTTTATGCTCATGTTGGTTAATATTTTATAGTTTGTTTGTTTTTTTTTTTTTTTTGCTTTTAATGCTGGTCTTAAAACACATTGTTCCTTCCCCTTCTGTTTTCTGGAAGAGATTGTATAGAAAATATATTGATTTTTTCCCCCTAAATATTTGTTGAAACTCAGTATTTTTCTTTTTGGAAGGTTTAGGATTATGAATTCTGGTTCTTTTATAGATATAGAATTGACCTTGTGTGAATTATGGTAGCTTATGGTTTTCAAGGAACTGGTCCATTTTATCTAAGTTGGAGGATGTATGTGCATGTTCATAAGGTACTTTATTATCCTATTAATGGCTGTAGAGTCAGTAGTGATATCTCCTCTTTAATTCATTATTTTGGTTATCTGTGCTTTTTTTAACCTTCATTTGTTAGAGGATTATCAATTTTTATTGATTTTTTCAAAGAACCATCTTTTTTTAAATTTATTTTCTCTATTCTTTCTCTGTTCTGAATCTCATTAATTTCAGTTCTTATACTTATTATTTCCTGTCTTATATTTGCTTTTGATACTTTTGTAACTTATTTTTAAATAATTTGATTACATTAAAATTACTCCTTAAAACTTCTCTACATTACAACACAGATACCTAGAGCAGACACCGCGGGACTTTACCTTCTAACTAAGCTCTTCCATCTTACCCAAGCTTTTAAAATTATAAGCGAAAGCTTTGCAATCAAGCTTCATTCTCTTTCCTTCTTGTTAATTTGATTGAGGCTTCTCTGTAACTGTGTCATCTGACATTTCCCCACTTCTGATGTTTTCCCTTTTCTCAAGTCAGACCTGTTTCATATGATACTTTCTACTATAGGCAGATTTATATCTTCAAAGCCAGAGCAAGCCCTTTCTTTATCTCAAGCCAAATCTAGATCATAATGTTAAGAACTCCCATTTATTGTGTAGCTACTAGGTACCAGACAGCATGCTAAACACTTTACATGCATTTTATCTAATCTACACTACAAGCCAGTTGTTAGGGGCTATTATCCATTTCATTGAGAATCATTAAAGCTAACACATGTATACCTGTGGCGGATTCATTTTGATATTTGGCAAAACTAATACAATTATGTAAAGTTTAAAAATAAAATTAAAATAAAAAATAATAAAATAAAACAAAAGAAAAAAAAAAGAAAAGTAACATAATTTTCCAGGCCATGGAGCTAAAATGTGATGGAGTAAAAATTTAAATCCAGGTCTGTCTGACTGCTAAGCTATGCTCATTGATACTATACCGCTTAGCCTTCAATATTCTCTTTTTATTAAAATGAAAATATTCTTAATATCAAGACATCTTAGCTATAATTAATGTACTACACTGTAGTTCATTCTCCTCCTACCTTCTTCCTATATATAGAACAACATGACCATTACCCAGGGTTGTAGTTCACCTCTATGTCACTCACTCCTCAGATGTTTAGTTTCTTATCCAATACATAGGAAGTCTCATCTCTCTGGCACTACCACCTTCCTCTTTTGTCCAAGCCTGTCCCCAACACACTGATATAATTCAGGGATTTTCAAACTGTATTGTGGAACACAATCACCAGAAAAAGTGAAAAAGTGAAAGTCACTCAGTAGTGTCCAACTCTTTGTGACTCCATGGACTGTAGCCTGCTGCCAGGCTTCTCTGTCCATGGAATTCTCCAGGCAGGAATACTGGATTGGGTAGCCATTCCCTTCTCTAAGATATTTTCCCAACCCAGGGATCACACCCGGGTCTCCAGAATTGTAGGCAGATTTTTTACCATCTGAGCCACCAGGGAAACCCAGAATCACCAGAAGTTCTTGTTAAACAGATTGTTGGGCCATACTCCTAGAATCTTTGACTCAGTAGATGTGGGGTGGGGTCAGTGTATGGCAAAAACCACTACAATATTGTAAAGTAATTGGCCTCCAATTAAAATAAATAAATTTCTTAAAAAAGAATTTCCATTTCTAAAAATTCTGCCAAGGAAGCTGCTGCTTCTGGTTCAAGTATCACTGATATAGTTATATGACTGATCAAATGGTCTTTGTATGTTTTTATTATATTGTAGAATTATAACCTAGTTATGAATTCCCACTTAATGAGCTTAGCTTGAAACATATGGAAGAAAAAGGTCTGAAGAGCACTGGTCACTAAAGTTATTCCACACAAAATGTATTTCATCACCAACAAAACTTGAAAATTTCTATGTAGCATTGATCCATTAAAAAGATTACAATGTCCATTAGCTTATGAAAGGCTATAAGAATTATGTCAGTAAAGTGAAAGTGAAAGTCACTCAGTCATGTCAGACTCTTTGAAACCCCTGTATACAGTCCATGGAATTATCCAGGCCAGAATACTGTAGTGTGTAGCAGTTCCCTTCTCCAGGGGATCTTCTCAACCCAGGGATTGAACCGAGGTCTCCCACACTGCAGGCAGATTCTTTACCAGCTGAGCTATAGGGAAGCCCATGTCAGTAAAGCTACTTCTCAAATTATAGTTCACCAAGTGTATCATTGCTCTTCATCCTGTTGGTGACACTGGTTGTCTCTCTGTTCATGCTGTTCGCACTGTTTGCTGAACCCAGGGTAGGCAAAGCGTGGGCTAAGAGGCTGGAAGGAGATTTGAGGAGCCATAGGAACTGCAGATACGTTTATTCTCTCCTGGTTGGCGGGGCAAACATTACACAGCCTCTCTTTTGGCTGACCCGGCAACCGTAGCAGTAGCCACAGGATAACCATAATGGAGCCATAACATTACCTTATATAACATAATCATGATGTCGTTCCAATGTAGCCCCAATGGAGCAGTAGCCAGTGCTTTCATGGTGAAGATCATACAGGCGTACCACACAAAACAGCTCATGGTCAAGTGAGTACTTAGTAATGTGCATGCACAGTTCTATAAGTGATCTTAGCTGTTACATAAACATTATTTACAAAATGTGGGGCAAGAGCAGGAGGCTGTGGGGTGAGAGAGCCTGATCACACTATCTTGGCTAATTTGCTCTTTCCCTACATCAAGTATTTCTTAGACTTACTTGGTCATAAATAACTTTTCCAGATATAACACAGTAGACTAGTGTTATTTAGGACACAGTTTGAGAAATGCTCCTCTAAAGTAATCTTTTTTACAGGAAAGGTCAGGTATCTCTGGGGATCTGCCAGAATCATAGAGGTTTGGTGCCTGTTCAGCAGCATTCAAATCATACAGAGGAGTTATTTACTCTGTCTTGGATCCAAGTCTGATTTTCTCTAGTGTGGCTCCTGGAACATTGGAATTAGTGAGTTCTGAGAAAAATTATGCACACTTAAAATTTACTTATGGGCAGAGATTCAGATATCATAGTAGGAGATATCAAGGGGCTTTCAAGGATTGATTATCTCTATTCTAAGTATGTACATCATCAGACACTTGATAATTTGAAATAGACTTTTGACTTGATAGCAGACAAAACTGCTCAGTATGTAAACTTCACCATTCATTTTTTAAAAACCAAGAAAATGATTTTTCATATTTGATATTCTGAAACATTGCCTAGTCTAAAGTTTCCCAATAGCAGTTATGCAAGCTCTACTGTAAGTTCTGTCAGAGGGTGGAAAGGAGTTCTGCTGAATCAAGTGACTTGGACCCATTTAGTAAAACATAGGTGCTTTCCCACAATCATCTCACTACCTTGGCCTTTAGCTTCCTCTGACCATTGTTCATTGACCCTTTCTTTATGAACATACTTCTCCCTGAACATAGAGTAAGGAAAAGTAAAAACCTAAATAACTTTGCTTTTAATTCTACCTTTAGCCATTACAGCATTAGCCTGAAGCAATGGGCCAGTGCTTAAAGTAGATTTGAGCACGAGCCCCATGAAACAGGAGATTCAGGATTAGTTATACAAATAAAAACTCCACTGCTGATGCTGATTAAACTCATTTGGTGTTAAATTTATAATTAGTTTTATTATTTAATATTCTAATATAGTTCTGTACATTAATTTTGATAAATTACTGAGTTGTTTTACCTTAATGGTTTTAGGTAATCTTGATTCCAGCTTGTGTTTCCTCCAGTCCAGCGTTTCTCATGATGTACTCTGCATATAAGTTAAATAAGCAGGGTGACAATATACAGCCTTGACGTACTCCCTTTCCTATTTGGAACCAGTCTGTTGTTCCATGTCCAGTTCTAACTGTTGCTTCCTGACCTGCATACAGATTTCTCAAGAGGCAGGTCAGGTCATCTGGTATTCCCATCTCTCAGAATTTTCCACAGTTTATCGTGATCCACAGAGTCAAAGGCTTTGGCATAGTCAATAAAGCAGAAAGAGATGTTTTTCTGGAACTCTCTTGCTTTTTCCATGATCCAGCGGATGTTGGTAATTTGATCTCTGGTTCTTCTGCCTTTTCTAAAACCAGCTTGAACATCAGGAAGTTCACGGTTCAAGTATTGCTGAAGCCTGGCTTGGAGAATTTTTAGCATTACTTTACTAGCATGTGAGATGAGTGCAATTGTGCGGTAGTTTGAGCATTCTTTGGCATTGCCTTTCTTTGAGATTGGAATGAAAACTGACCTTTTCCAGTCCTGTGGCCACTGCTGAGTTTTCCAAATTTGCTGGCATACTGAGTGCAATACTTTCACAGCATCATCTTTCAGGATTTGAAATAGTTCAACTGGAATTCCATCACCTCTACTAGCTTTGTTCATAGTAATGATTTCTAAGGCCCATTTAACTTTACATTCCAGGATGTCTGGCTCTAGATGAGTGGCCACACAACCATGATTATCTGGGTCATGAAGATCTTTTTTGTACAGTTCTTCTGTGTATTCTTGCCACCTCTTCTTAATATCTTTTGCTTCTGTTAGGTCCATACCATTTCTGTCCTTTATTGAGCCCATCTTTGAATAAAATGTTCCCTTGGTATCTCTAATTTTCTTGAAGAGATCTCTAGTTTTTCCCATTCTGTTGTTTCCCTCTATTTCTTTGCAATGATTGCTGAGGAAGGCTTTCTTATATCTTCTTGCTATTCTTTGGAACTCTGCATTCAGATGCTTATATCTTTCCTTTTCTCCTTTGCTTTTTGCTTCTCTTCTTTCCACAGCTATTTGTAAGGCCTCCCCAGACAGCCATTTTGCTTTTTTGCATTTCTTTTCCATGGGGGTGGTCTTGATCCCTGTCTCCTGTACAATGTCACGAACCTCCGTCCATAGTTCATCAGGCACTCTATCTATCAGATCTAGGCCCTTAAATCTATTTCTCACTTCCACTGTATAATCATAAGGGGTTTGATTTAGGTCATGCCTGAATGGTCTAGTGGTTTTCCCTACTTTCTTCAATTTAAGTTTGCCGGGAGAAATATCAATAACCTCAGATATACAGATGACACCACCCTTATGGCAGAAAGTGAAGAGGAACTAAAAAGCCTCTTGATGAAAGTGAAGTGGAGAGTGAAAAAGTTGACTTAAAGCTCAACATTCAGAAAACGAAGATCATGGCATCCAGTCCCATCACTTCATGGGAAATAGATGGGGAAACAGTGGAAACAGTGTCAGACTTTATTTTTTTGAGCTCCAAAATCACTGCAGATGGTGACTGCAGCCATGAAATTAAAAGACACTTACTCCTTGGAAGGAAAGTTATGACCAATCTAGATAGCCTATTGAAAAGCAGAGACATTACTTTGCCAACAAAGGTCCATCTAGTCAAGGCTATGGTTTTTCCTGTAGTCATGTATGGATGTGAGAGTTGGACTGTGAAGAAGGCTGAGTGCCGAAGAATTGATGCTTTTGAACTGTGGTATTGGAAAAGACTCTTGAGTCTTTTGGACTGCAAGGAGATCCAACCAGTCCATTCTGAAGGAGATCAGCCCTGGGATTTCTTTGGAAGGACTGATGCTAAAGCTGAAACTCCAGTATTTTGGCCACCTCATGTGAAGAGTTGACTCATTGGAAAAGACTGATGCTGGGAGGGATTGGGGGCAGGAGGAGAAGGGGATGATAGAGGATGAGATGGCTGGATGGCATCACTGACTCAATGGACGTGAGTCTGACTAAACTCCGGGAGTTGGTGATGGACAGGGAGGCCTGGCGTGCTGCGATTCTTGGTGTCACAAAGAGTCAGACACGACTGAGCAACTGAACTGAACTGAATGGTTTTAGGTAGCTAAGCTTTACAGAAATCAGACCTGTAACCTCTTGGGACATTCATAATTGCTTTTCCATGACTCAGTTCAGTTCAGTTCAGTCGCTCAGTCGTGTCTGACTCTTTGCGACCCCATGAATCGCAGCACGCCAGGCCTGCCTGTCCATCATCAACTCGCAGAGTTCACTCAGACTCACATCCATGGAGTCAGTGATGCCATCAAGCCAACTCATCCTCTGTCGTCCCCTTCTCCTCCTTCCCCCAATCCCTCCCAGAATCAGAGTCTTTTCCAATGAGTCAACTCTTCGCATGAGGTGGCCAAAGTACTGGAATTTCAGCTTTAGCATCATTCCTTCTAAAGAAATCCCAAGGCTGATCTCCTTCAGAATGGACTGGTTGGATCTCCTTGAAGTCCAAAGGACTCTCAAGAGTCTTCTCCAACACCACAGTTCAAAAGCATCAATTCTTCGGTGCTCAGCTTTCTTCACAGTCCAATTCTCACATCCATACATGACCACTGGAAAAACCATAGCCTTGACTAGACGGACCTTTGTTGGCAAAGTAACACACCACATAGACTGAATAATATATTTTAAAACTTTATATCTGAGTAGCATATTACAGTTAGCAGGTATTTAAATCTAGTAACAATTTTATGCAAAAGGTAAAATCAGGAAATTTTCAAATGGTTGTCAAAACAGCTTAGTCAAGATGTAAATCACTTTCTTTATTACCAATAATACATAAGGTAGACATTCCCCATCCTTACTCTATCCCTTGCTCACCATCAATATGGGAAGTTTCATTTTCTACTTTTTCATGTCTTTATTTTATTTTTTAAAGAATCAATATATTATTTTTATAATAAAAAACACTAAAGATTTTTAAAGGTCTGTTAGAACCAAATTAGCTTCTAAGGGGAAATCAAAGCCATCATGATAAATTAAGTTTTTTCAGTACTACATATAAAGTATCTATATTACTGAGTGAAACAAAATAACTGCTAGAAATATAATTAAGTGTTCTCTGAATAAGTCTGCAGCTGAGAATAAGAAATCAACTCTTACTATTTCATCCACTAATATAAGAAGCATAGCACAATCATGAAGCTTGTTTAAGTGTCAATTCCTTGGGTTTTCCAGCATAAAACAGAACAAGTACAGTAATTAAACGGTCAAATATATTTATATGCATTTATTAATCAAAAATAGGTGAGTTTTAACATTATCTTCATAAAGGAGAAATAAAAGAATTGTCTAAGCAGATCAATGAAGGCATAATGACGTCTCAGAGAAGGAGCACAAACTTTGGTGAGAATGATTGATAAACCTCTCTGAGGTGAGCAAGGGTGGTCAACATCTATTTCATACTTAGATGTGGTTTGTCTGCCAGAGAGTGTCTAATTTCCTTTCTTTGTATTAATACTATCCCTGAGCTTCAAACTCTTTCTTCTTCGTACCCAAGCATGTAGAAAACTGATGGATGAGGCTCAGGAATTAAAAGAAGGTGTCAGTTTCACACATTAATTTTTACTGATTGCATTAAGGTGGTTGCCTCAAAATGCCATATATCCAAGAAATATGAAGGGCAGGTATGGATGAAAGAATTTTTATTTTTCATCTCAATCTCTTACTGTAGTTATTAGAATGCAGATATTAGTAGCACTGGATGCAGACATTAATGACACCGTGTGTATGTGTTTGTGTGTATTTCCGATTCAGATTTCAACAATCAGAGCTAACTGGATGACGCCACGTAATACCCATTCCCCATTCACATATAAAGCTGATTCAAAATGATACTATTAATGATTTTAACAAGTTAGTGATATGACATTTTGCCAGGCTGTTTAGCAGATCACATGTTCCTAATTAAATTTTAAGCCTTGAGAAACAGCATTGTAATGAACAAGGATTAGATTTGAAAGCTCTGCACACAGCATATAAATATAAATATACAATAAATTATTTTGATTATTTTAAAAATTTTAAGGCCCATTTTCAGCATTTTCTTACCTTTCTCCCGTGAAAACCCAAAGATTATTTTTAAAATCACTTATGTACTAATGGTTCAAAACTATTTTATTTTTCCACTTGGAAGATGTATTGGATGTCCAGATACAGAACATAATTTAAAATTTTACTTAGCATTATAATACAGTAGCTAAGAGCTTAAAGCTAGCTGTCTGCTCAAATCACAGACTCATTATTTACTAGTAGTTTAACTTTGGGAAGATTTTCAGCCTCTTTGTGTCTCTGCCTCAGTTCCTCCCCTCTAAGCCGTCATACATTTGTAAGGATGAAGATATTCCACGTAAAGCTCCTCACATAGTCAGGGTGAATGACCAGTAAATCACTGCCTTTTGTACACTCAGCAGATAAAAATCTGGCTAGCCAGTTTGATGATATTTTCTTCCTCTCCAGAATGGTGGTGGTGTCCTGGGTTCTATGGTATATATACACACTATGAAGACATCCATTTTCTGAAGACACCCTCAGTGAGAGTATTCTATAATTCTGTAGTGCTGAAATATCTTGCAAGGCAAACTCTGGTGGATAAGTAGGCAATATGATTGTGACTTCAGGTAGTTATAAATATAAGTGCTACTGCTGCTGCTAAGTCGCTTCAGTCGTGTCCGACTCTGTGCGACCCCATAGATGGCAGCCCACCAGGCTCCCCCGTCCCTGGGATTCTCCAGGCAAGAACACTGGAGTGGGTTGCCATTTCCTTCTCCAATGCATGAAAGCGAAAAGTGAAAGGGAAGTCCCTCAGTCGTGTCCAACTCTTCGCGACCCCATGGACTGCAGCCTACCAGGCTCCTCTGCCCATGGGATTTTCCAGGCAAGAGTACTGGAGTGGGGTGCCATTGCCTTCTCCGAATATAAGTGCTAAGGATATTTAAATCTCATTATATCAATTAAGGCACCTCTTAAGACTTGCAGGTCCCTTAAGAACTAGATATTTAAAAAGCATTAAATCAGGATACAGTTCTTTGTAAAAATGCAATACAATATATAAGTGCAAAAATGCAAAGCATTTATGGACTGGTTAGATTTTTCTTAATGGATCTCATCATTTAGACAAATCTTCCTCAATTTAAATTAGAAAGCCACATGAGGCCTGGGGCAAATTAAACAGGTCCAAAATTAGAGAGTTGCTAGAAGGAGACCCCACAGCAATTCCCCTTAACTGCAGTTACCAGCTGGGTTTTACAAAGAATGCAAATTTATCTGGGAAAACTAGTGTGGTGCCTATGCTAATATCCCTTATTTTGGTCTGAGACTCTGAAATGGTAATATTCGTGCTTGTAAATTACCTTTCCTAAGGTTAAGAACCATGGGAAAGTTACCTTCATGTGACTTTTGTGACTTTTTTTCTGTAGTAAATTTTGGCATGGGCATGTCTTTACCTATTTACAGTTCAAGTGAATTTCCAAGACAGTGGAATTTGGAAGCTCTGACTTTAGCCCTGAAATTCCACATTCCTGCTCTTCCTAGACTTCCTTAGCCTACTGAGCCGCCTTGTAGCTATCTCCATAGCAAAGCAGGGCCTCTCCCGGCAGGTAAACCTGCCTGGTGATTCCGCCCTTCAGGGGCGTGGCAGTACTATTTCCTGGAACAATCTCACTGGGGTGCCTCCACTTTGCTTTTGCACTCGACTACTCTGCTGCCTCCTCTGCAGCTGCCGGACCTGCTTCTGCTGCTGCTCAGGTAACTCTAGTCTCTTGTTGGCACCAGAATAGGCCGCGGTGGTTAATAAAAGGTTTCAACATGTACCTTCTTGTCTGCTTTCCTGCCCCTTTCTTTCATGATCTTTCTTTGTTTATTCCTTAGGGAGAGCATCTGGGGATTACCTTGCAGACCACTGAGAAGATGATGAGCTCAAGCTATTCGAGTGAGATGAGCAGCAGCAGCTGTGGGACTCAGCAGTCCCCAGAGGTGCTGCCATGCCAGCCCCAGCATTACCACTGCTACCGTCAGTCAAGCCAAGCTCAGCAGCCTCCAGAAAAAAATATAGTGTACCAGCGAGTGAGGACTTACAGTGGGCCCATGAACAAGGTGGTTCAGACTTTGGACCCTGTCGGCTCAGGAGAAGTGCTCTCCCCTCTCAAAACTGCCTCCTCCTACCAAAGCTTGGTTTGGAGCGACCATTCCCAGGTACCACAAAGGCAGCTATGTCAAAGAGGGGGAAATCTTGAACTCGTTTATTCTCTTCCTGCTTCTCTGGCTCTGTTCTACAGAATATTATCTCTTGGATTGCACTTTTATATTCAATATAAGGTCATCCAAATTCCATCTCCTGGCTGTCCTTTTCTAGTGCTGTAGCCATTTGTTTATCAGTTTACTAATGCTTGTAACCATTTGTTTATCAGTTCCAATGATTTTCACAATCTAACTAGAATATAGGATGATTCATTTTTGTGGAATTAGATTGGAATATCTAATCTGAGGTATTCTTTTACTCCTACCATAAAGCAATCCTCAACTTTTTATAAAATGAGTTCTCACTGCTTCACTTCATATCAAAAGTAAACAGCTTTTTTAAAAAATCAAATATGGTGACGCAGGGAAAATGGTATGTATGGAGTGACACGCAGTTATTTGTGTTTAGCAAATAGTATACTGCTCCAGGATAAGTGACAGGCACAAATGTCTATTTGAATTGTTATATGTGTTTAGTCTTCTGAAAATGACACACTGGTTCTTGTATAGTCAAGGTGGATAATTTATGTCTTAGTAGAAGGAATATTGAAAGTGAATATAGAATTGAGGAAGGCACGATATAAGCAGTTGTTATATGAAAGCTAAAAATAGTGGAAGTCTAAGACACCCTTTAAAATAAAATAAATTTGTTTTAAAAGGGGTTAGTTTAATATCTGTGCTAATAATCTTGCCAATGAATGTGAAAGAACATTGCAAGACAATATAAAAATAACAGCTCTATGTCTGTTTTCATCTTTGACTGTCTTTACATTAAAGTTTCATGTCTTAAAGCTTTCTGGAAACTTCTGTCCAAACTGAAATTATGCTTCAAGATATAAGTAGTACTGTATCAAAAAGTACAAGTAATACTGTATCAAAAAGTACAGCTCAAAAAGTAACCATCAGAATGATATCCTTATGCTGATTTGAAATAATATGGATTATTTTCCCCAAAACAACAATTTTAAGTTGTATATGAAACAACATGTATAAGGGATATAATAAAGCTCTTTTAAAAAGAAGTTTTTAAAGATATAGGTAAATGAACAACTATAAGGGCCACAATTTTACTGTTTTACTTCACTCCTAGCTTAAATTGAGGGGGAAATTAAGAAGAAAAACCCAAGCATTTACTGGCAATAATTACCTATTTGAGAAAAATGCCACCTGCATTGAAGTCAAAGGGAAGAAAAAGTCAAAACTATTATTTTGTGATAATAATAATGCAAATGTGCATTCAAATATTAAGCATTAGGATGTTAATGAACAACATAGTAGCTGTCACCTATATTCCTGAGTAGCCTCAAAACAATGCAAAAGTTGGAAACAGCAAGTTGCCACTATCATGGGTATGCTAAAATTACCCTGACGTTATTATTAACATCTTATCAACTTCCTAGTAAAAGAAAAATAAATAGGAAAAAAAATTAAAGCTGAAATTTGGCAAGTTATAAACATTGACCACAGAACAGCTTTTAGGGTCACACTTTATTGTATACTTCATAGTTTAACTTTCCTTTTAAATAAACCTGGCCCACGCTGGTTGAGCTTTTTACAAGAATCACCTTCTTTCTACCAGATATTTGCTAAGTGATCCTCATAGAACTAGCTCCATCCTGAAATGTAGTTCCCCAAAGGAATTTACAAAGAGCCTTAAGGACAGAAAGTATCACCACAGAAACTGAGAAAAGAGATTGGAATAGAGGGTGAAGTCTGAAGTTATTTATAGTTGACAAGAAAGAAAAGGGCTGGGTGAGGAAGAGGGAGGTAAAATTTCAAGCTGAGTTACATATCAAAGGGCATTCATAAATCTTCTAAAAGATAATTTGGCAAGAAAGCTTTAAGATACCTGTCACAAAGAATGTGACTAAGAAACTATTATTTTATTTACTTTCTTCCTGTTTAGTGACAGGATGGCATTGTATAAGGTAAGATCTAAAATTGACCTGAAATTACCTTCATGTTAATGAAATGGGTAAGATGTGGTAGCAGCTTTATTATATACCATGCCTAGCACAAGAAAGAAGTACACATTACTTAATACCTTTTTCATTTAGCTTTATTTTTTTAAATACTCTCCTTAATATGCCATGTTTCAAAGACATTTTGAGTTGGTATATAGCAATTATTCTGATGCTTGAGTTTGTGACCATGGCAGCTAGGAAAATGGGTTGGTTATCATGAATTCAATTAAACTTTTACTTTAATTGTTTTTAGCATTTTTGTGTTTGGATGATATTAAAAGAATTCATAAGATTAAAAATATATATCATTGCCAGTAGTAAAATATGATCCCTTTGAGAAACTGAAATGATATTGCGCTGCTTTTCTTTTTTAGTTTGTGTAGTAGACATTTTAGATTTAAACAAATGCTTTGTGCAAGACTTTAATATTTTCTATTTCTGGCTTTTTAGCACACGTTTTTCCTTTATTGCTTTCTTATGAACTAAAATAGTGTTTATAGACATAAACATATTTTAAATTTCTCCAAATATAATGTTTGTTTCTTATCTACAATTGATCAGATATATTTTATGATTCTCTCAGTATTATTTTGTCTGACTGATAGAATGTTTCTCAGAAAAAATTGAACATAGAAACCAGTTGCAGGTGAAATTATCTAAATTGATGATAGAATTAAAATTACTAAGTTTATTCATATGAACTGGAAGAATCAGAAGCAGATATAATCAAGGTCATAGGTGAATTTTAGAACTGAATGTAGTCTTATAAATAAATGGAGTTCTAGAAAATACATGAAACTAAAGAGAACAAAAACCTTTTGTCTCAACCTTTTAAAAGGCCTGAATGTTAAACACCCATCATTAATTCAAAATGAAATACTGCCTCAAATGAACAGCATTGATGTTAATACACGTTGGACATAAATGTTTCTCTTTCATTAATTTTAGCTTTTTACGATGTTCAAGATATTTTCCATGCATACAGAACAGTTCTGTTATGACAGAGAAATTGATCAAAATAAAATATTTTTAATACCCATCATTCATTGAGCACATATTTATTAAGTGCCTGTTATGTAGGAAGCACCATGATTATCTAAATACCCATTTGCTTATTTAGGGAGAGTCATTATTGAGGACAGAAAAACATGATCTGGGGGCTTCCTAGGTGGTGCTAGTGGTAAAGAACCTGCTGCCAATGCAAGAGACATAACAGATGTGGGTTTGATCCCTGAGTTGGGAAGATCCCCTGGAGGAGGGCATGGCAACCCACTCCGGTACTCTTGCCTGGAGAATCTCATGGACAAAGAAGCCTGGCCGGCTACAATCCATAGGGTCACAAAGAGTCAAACAAGACAGAAGCAACTTAGAATCCATGCATGCATACATGATCTAGTCTGTAGGTGTTCTGTATGTCTATATTTCATTTTAAAATATTATTTTGTGCTTTAGCCATCAATATTTTACTGAATAAAATGTTCTGATGCAAGAAAAGACCTCTTAGAAATTGTGTTATATGGATGACCATTCATTTAAATTTTAAGCTTGGAACAAAATTTAACTCCAGAAAGCAACCTGGGGAAGAATATGAGTTTATGAATGATCTCTGCTCTCAGAATTATTCAGCTTGGGCTTTTCTTTGTTTACATGATTTTTTTTTTTCTTTTTCTTTGGTAACAAAGATTGTGGATAGCTCCTTTACTATGCCAGGATTTCTATACACTATCAGAAAATGTTCCTCTTCTGTGGGGATGGGTGTGTTGTTTTGATAAATTGTTGTTCAAAGGCGTGGTCACTAAAGTGAATGATTGTTCAGGGAAGTAGGTTGCCTGAAAAAGGAATGAGGTCATAGGATAAAGAGCCCTGAGTTTTCAGCTTTGGTCATTCCTTTTGTGCTTATAATTAAATGAAGCTATACAAATTGAGTGCAATACTTTGGCCACCTCATGCGAAGAGTTGACTCATTGGCAAAGACTCTGATGCTGGGAGGGATTGGGGGCAAGAGGAGAAGGGGACAACAGAGGTGAGATGGCTGGATGGCATCACTGACTCGATGGACGTGAGTCTCAGTGAACTCCGGGAGTTGGTGATGGACAGGGAGGCCTGGCGTGCTGCGATTCATGGGGTCGCAAAGAGTCAGACACGACTGAGCGACTGATCTGATCTGATCTGATCTGATAGAAATTGAGTACAACTAATTGCTAGGTGAAAATGCCCTTGCCAACTGTCTTTTGTATAAGGGAAGTCTGATAAATTGCTGGGCCTGTTTTCAGTCAATAGCACTAACAAGCTATAATTGTGTGTGTGTGTGTGTGTGTGTGAAGGTGGTGGGGGAAATGGGGAGGGAGGTGAACTTTTAACTGTTGTGATTCAAATTTTTTTTTCTTGACAATTCTTGGTAAAATAACTGCAAGATTTGCCATGCTCTTAAAGCCTATTTCAAAGTGAAAACCTTTCTAAACATGTATATTTGAGCCAACATTTTCTTCACAACAGAAGCCATCTTAATAGCCATCCCTTTTTGACTTCCAATGGAACATATACATTTCTAATTCTTAAAAACAAAAAAACATGCACTGCAAAGTGACTGGATACTTTATTTTCTCTCCTAGTATTTCCTTCAGTAAAAGAGAAAGAATCCAAGAATGGGTCTCTTGAGTGTCAGAGTTTCCTTGGAGGGAAGCTGTGAGGGGAAGGAATTCCATTACCCTTGCATTCTATAGCTTTCTTTACATGGGAACAGAATCACAAATTTTATCCTAAATTGAGGAAGTGTTTGTTTCATCTAAACAGAGATCATTACAACTTAATCTGTTTCTTTCTGTACAAAGTTCAGAACAGCATCTCAACAATAACCTAAGACAGGTGTTTAACCATGTTGCTGGCTTTAAAAGGTTCTAGGTAAAGCATCTCCCATACTATTCAGACAATTTATTCAAATGACAGTTTGCCTTGGGAAATTCTGTCAGCATAAATGTCAGGTGGTTTTTAAAGATACTACTTCTTTTGAAACTGTTCAGTCACCATTATTACAGTCAGTGATTCTCATAGTCATATATGAAACGAATCGCCAGTCCAGGTTCGATGCATGATACTGGATGCTTGGGGCTGGTGCACTGAGACGACCCAGAGGGATGGTACGGGGAGGGAGGAAGGAGTGGGGGTTCAGGATGGGGAACATGTGTATACCTGTGGCAGATTCATGTTGATGTATGGCAAAACCAATACAATATTGTAAAGTAATTAACCTCCAATTAAAATAAATAAATTTATATTAAAAAAATTAAATTAAAAAAAAAAAAAACTGACAGAAGCACCTATAAGGCTCCCATGGTTTTTTTTCTTGGAACAGTGTATTACTTATTAATTATAAGTAAAGTTTTAAAATTCAAATTAGGCAACATGAAAGAGTTGTGTTCAACAAGTTTCCAAATATTTAGCAAACAAAGTCCTGTACTATGTATGTAATTTTTATTATTTAATTCTCATCCCAACAGTCTTGCTGTCTCTCCTTTATGCATTGCACCAAAGTCTTGAACTATTTGATAGGACCTATCAATAGGAAAATGAAAACCAATAGGTATTGACTAAAGATGTTTATATTTTGTGGATCCTAAAGATCAGTCACAGAGAACATTGTGTGGAGAAAATGGCTGTACAAGTGAATCTATGTGTAATGTCTCAGGGAGAGCTACAAATAAGTAGCTTCCCAACCCAGGGATCTTCCCAACTCAGGGATCAAACCCAGGTCTCCTGCATTGCAGACAGGCGCTTTACCATCTGAGCCACCAGGGAAGCAAGCAGAGTTGTAATGAGTATCAAATGAGATAACATGTGAAGGTGTCCAGCACAGAGTTATCACTTTATAATTCTTTCCATTCATATTATTGATTTATAAAAATATAGCCAACAGAAACCACTAGCTGCACAGATAAAATATGATAATAAATTAAATAATATATGAATAGTCTATCATGAATATGAGCTTCCCTGGTGGCTCAGATGGTAAAGCGTATGCCTTCAATGCTCGAAACCCTGGTTTGATCCATGGGTCAGGAAATACCATGGAGAAGGAAATGGCAACCAGTACTCTTGCCTGGAAAATGTCCATGGACTGAGGAGCCTCGTAGGCTACAGTCCATGGGGGTCACAAAGAGTCGGACAAGACAGTGAATTCACTTTCTTTCTTTTCTTTTCACATTTAAGTTAATTAAAATTAAAACTAATTATTCAGTTCCTCAGTCACAATAGCCACGTTTAAGTGCTCAACAGCCACAGGTGGCTAATGACTACTATCTGTACAGCAAAGATATAAGGTATTTCCACCACTGCAGAGAGTTCTACTGGACACTGCAGATATATATATATATATATGTATATGTATATGTATATATACATACATACATACATACATTCAAGCTGCTCATTTAAATATAGAAATATATCTAAAATCATCACATTCAAAGAAATTCATGGTGGTGCAGGTGTGCCATCAAACTGCTGCCAATGTACCTGATCAGCTTTAATGGACACATAGGAATGAAACAGAATATGAAGCCATGAACTTTCAAAGTATATGTTTAGAAAGACTATTTCAGTAGAAGAATTAAATTCATGAATCTTCTTTAAAAAGTGAAATGAAGTATTTTTATTTATATATGTATATACAGTCACCCTTTGTTATCCAAATGGGATTGGTACCTGGATCCCCACTCCAGATACCAAAATCCACAGATGCTCAAATATCTTATATAAAATGGCCTAATATTTACATATAACCTATGCATAGCATTCCATGTATTTTAAATCGTCTTTAGATCTGTAAATACAATATAAATGCTGTATAAATAGTAGTCAGAACACATCAAATTCAAGTTTTGCTTTTTGAAGCTTTCCAGATTTTTATTTTCCTAATATTTTCAGTCCTCTGTTGGTTGAATTTGCAGATGCAGAAGCCATGGATACGGAGGGCTGACTATCTATCTTTTATATAATTTCCCCAGAACCTTACTTTTTGAGAGAAAAATTTAAAAAAATTATTTATTTATTCATTTTTTGACTGTGCTGGGTCTTCAGTGCTGTGTTCAGGCTTTCTCTAGTTGCGGTGTGTGGCATCTAGAGTGTGGGCTCAGTAGTTGTGGTGCACCAGCCTCATTGCTCCACAGCATGGCACAAATTGCCTCTTTAAAAACATGAACAACACAGAAATATAAGAAAGTTATTTAATAAGGCAATCAGTTTTCTATTTTAGTTCTTGGATCTTATTAAGCATCTGGATTTGACTTGTTTATATTTGGTTAAAACTTTTTTTTCCCTTTGGACAAATATTTATCATTATTTAATATGCCAAATATTGTTGAAGGGTTTGTCATTCTGATTTGTCATGTAATTTCCCTGGAATATTGTTGTGATTCTTCCTTTAACCAAATTAACTTAGAGCTGTTAATTACACTGCTTATAGGAATATTCTTTCTACCTCTCCTGTATATTTAAGGGAAATGTTTTTATTTACTGAATCTTACTCAATGACCTTGTAATTGGTTTAGCATATCAGTTATGTGCCCTGAGATTGTTTCATAAAAGCTACTTCTACTGTTCAGTACTCATCCACATATGAAAATACATTTAGAACTCTCCAAGGAAATATTTTTATCTTCAAGCATAGTATTTACCCATTTCTCCTTAGCATAGACTTCAGCTTGGATGTATATATCTCTGAATAAAATTATTTTAAAATCTTCACAAACTCTATTGCACCTAAGAATATTTTAGTTACTTAAATTATCTATAAACACCTCATATCACTCTACTACTCAATAAAACTTCAGTGATACTCAGTGTCTATGAATTTCTTAGTCTGACTTTCAAAGCCCTCCAATTATTTGGCTCTCAAGGGACCTTGTTTCCGGGAACTCCTCTTTTAGTGTTCTATGTTTCAGCCAAAATGTAAACTGTTGTTCTTTAAATATAGCCCCTCATTTTCCACAACTATGTCTTTGTGCATGATACTCTTACATTTGAAATGTCCCTATTCTCTATTCTCACCAATCTAGATATGTTGAAATTATAGTAATTTTTCAAGAAATTTTCCTGAAGTGTAACCTTGTGATGAAATCTTTAGTTGTCCCAGGCTGAAGTTACCTCTTAGCGCTGGAAACTCCCAGAGTAAGTTCCTTGTAGCTTTTATGATACTATACTTTATTGTTATTTACAATAATAGTTTTTACCCCTGCTGCTGCTGCTAAGTCGCTTCAGTCGTGTCCGACTCTGTGCAACTCCATGGACGGCAGCCCACCAGGCTCTGCTGTCCCTGGGATTCTCCAGGCAAGAGTACTGGAGTAGGTTGCCATTGCCTTCTCCAATGCATGAAAGTGAAAAGTGGAAGTGAAGTCACTCAGTTGTGTCTGACTCCCTGCGACCCCATGGACTGCAGCCTACCAGGCTCCTCCGTCCATGGGATTCTCCAGGCAAGAGTATTGGAGTGGGTTGCCATTGCCTTCTCCGAGTTTTTACCCCTAACTGATTGTAACTTTGGTGAGGGTAGAAAGTGTATTCTGT
Organism: Bos grunniens; assembly: GCF_055505025.1. Classification (NCBI taxonomy): domain Eukaryota; kingdom Metazoa; phylum Chordata; class Mammalia; order Artiodactyla; family Bovidae; genus Bos; species Bos grunniens. Next base: position 76,341,968 of record NC_141194.1, on the reverse strand, counting down.
CTTTTCTGTCTCTTTCATTACCACTACATAACAAGTATTGAACAAATATCTTAGTTACATATGTTACCAATCTATTAAAAATAATGCCTCATATTAATAGATGCTATGTTTTATTTTTCAAAAATTTTATATACATTACTTACTAGAACTCCAAAAAATAAATAGAACAACATACATTGGGTATTATTTGTTGTACAAATAAAAATATTGAAGTGTAAACAGCTCAAAATAACTTGTCCAAGTTAGAAAAGCTAGTTAATGAATGTCCTGAGTTTAAATATCAGCTCTTTATCAGCTATCTCCCTTAATTAACCTTAGCTAGATATTAAAGAATTTTTAGTTAAAACAAGTTAATATTTTTTAGTTTCAGCAGATCATTTCACAGTTACCATTACTGTATTTTTTCCATTCTAATGTTTTGTTATCAGAGGGGAAAGTATCAAAAATGTATTAAAGGACAAAGTAGATTTTGTTCTGACTTTCAAGGTGTTGCCCTGAAATAATCCTGGAATTTAGAGTATGTTTTAACTTTTTAAGGTTTCCCTTATGTTGTTGTTCAGCTTTTAGGTCGTGAATGACTTGCCACCTCATGGCAAGCTGCATGCAGCATGCCAGGCTCCACTGCTCTTAACTATGTCCCAGAATTTGCTCAAACTCATGTCCATTGAGTTGGTGATGCCATCCAACCATCTCATCCTCTGCCACCCCCTTCTCCTTTTACCTTCAATCTTTCCCAGCATCAGAGTCTTTTTGAATGAGTCAGTTCTTCTCATCAGGTGGCCAAAGTATTGGGTTTCAGCTTCAACATCAGCCCTTCCAATAAATATTCTGGGTTGACTTCCTTTAGATTGACTGGTTTCATCATCTTGCAGTCCAAGAGACTCAAGAATCTTCTTTAGCACCACAGTTCAAAAGCATCAGTGCTTCAGTGCTCAACCTTCTTTATGGTCCAACTCTCGTATCCATGCATGACTACTGGAAAAACCACAGCTTTCACTACATGGACCTTTGTTGGCAAGGTGATATCTCTGTTTTCTAATAGACTGTCTTGGTTTATCATAGCTTTCCTTCCAAGGAATAAGGCTTTTTAAATTTCATGGCTGCAGTCACCGTCTACAGTGATTTTGGAGCCCAAGAAAATAAAACATGTAAGTGCTTCCACTTTTTCATTTTCTATTTGCAAGAAGTAATGGGACCGGATGCCATGATCTTAGTTTCTTGAATGTTGAGTTTTAAGCTGGCATTTTCTCTCTCCTCCTTCACCCTCATCAAGAAGCTCTCTAGTTCCTCTTCACTTTCTGCCATTAGAGTGGTATCACCTGCATATCTAAAGTTGTTGATATTTCTCTGGGCAATCTAAATTCCAGCTTGTGGTTCATCCAGCCCAGCATTTTGAATGATGTCTGTCAGTCAGTTAGTCAGTTCAGTAATTCAGTTGTGTCCAACTCTTTGTGACCCCATGGACTGCAGCACACCAGGCTTCCCTGTCTATCACCAACTCCCGGAGCTTGCTCAAATTCATGTCCATCAAGTTGGTGATGAAATCCAACCATCTCATCCTCTGTCATCCCCTTCTCCTCCTGCCTTCAATCTTTCCCAGCATCAGGGTCTTTACCAATGATGTAGTCTGCATATAAGTTAAAGAAGCAGGGTGACAATATACAGCCTTGTCGTACGCCTTTCCCAATCTGGAACCAGTCCGTTGCTCCATGTCCAGTTTTAACTGTTGCTTCACGCCCCCCATACAGATTTCTCAGGAGACAGGTAAGATGGTCTGATGTTCCCATCTCTTTAAGAATTTTCCACAGTTTGTTGTGATTGCTACATTCAAAGGCTTCCACGTAGTTGATGAAACAGAAGTAGATGTTTGTCTGGAATACCTTTGCTTTCTCTGTGATCGAACAGATTTTGCCAATTTGATCTCTGGTTCCTCGCCTCTTGGAGACCCAGCTTGTTCATGTGGAAATTATTGGTTCATGTACTGTTGAAGGCTAGCTTGAAGGATTTTGAGCACTATTATGCTAGCATGTGAAATGAGTACAATTGTGCAGTAGTTTGAACATTCTTTGGCACTGCCTTTCTTTGGGATTGAAATGAAAACTAACATTTTCCAGTCCTGTGATCACTGCTGAGTTTTCCTAATTTGCAGCAGCATCTTTTAGGATTTTCAATAGCTCAGCTGGGATTCCACCATGTCCACTAGCGTTGCTTGTAGTAATGCTTAGGAAGCTAAGGCCCACTTGACTTCACACTCCAGGATGTCTGGCCCTAGGTGAGTGATCACACCATTGTGGTTACCTGGGTCATTAAGAACTTTTTAATATAGTTCTGTGTATTCTTGCCACCACTTCTTAATCTCTTCTGCTTCTATTAGGTCTTTACTGTTTCAGTCCTTTATTGTGTCCATTTTTACACGATATATTTTTTTGATATCTCCCGTTTTCTTAAGGAAATATCTAGTCTTTCCCATTCTATTGTTTGCTTCTATTTCTTTGCATTGTTCATTTAAGAAGGCCTTCTTATCTCTTCTTGCTATACTATGGAACCCTGCATTCAGTTGAGTATATTTTTCCCTTTCTCCCTTGCCTTTCACTTTTCTTCTTTCCTCAGCTATTTGTAAAGCCTCTTCAGACAATCATTTTGACTTCTTGCATTTCTTTTTCTTGGAGATGGTTTTGGTCAATGACTCCTGTACAATGTTAGGAACCTCTGTCCATAGTTCTTCAGGCACTCTGTCTACCAGATCTAACCCCTTATTTGTCACCTCCACTCTATAATCATAAGGAATCTTATTTAGGTCATACCTGAATTGCCTAGTGGCTTTCCGTACTTTCTCAGTTTAAGCCTGAGTTTTACCATAAGAAGATTATGATCTGCACCACAGTCGGCTTCAGGTCTTGTTTTTGCTGCCTGTGTGGAGCTTCTCCATCCTCAGCTGCAAAAAATATAATCAATCCGATTTCAATATTGACCATCTGGTGATGTCCATATGTAGAGTCATCTCTTGGGTTGTTGGAAGAGGGTGTTTGTTATGACCCTGGTGGCTCAGAGGATAAAGTGTCTGCCTGCAATGCAGGAGACCCGGGTTAGATCACTGGGTTGGGAAGATCCCCTGGAGAAGGAAATGGCAACCCACTCCAGTATTCTTGCCTGGAGAATACCATGGACAGAGGATCCTGGCGGGCTACAGTCCATGGGGTCGCAAAGAGTCGGACACGACTGAGCGACTTCACACACATGATGAAAAGGGCATCTTTTTTTTAATATTAGTTCTAGAAGATGTTTTGGGTCTTCATAGAACCAGGTAACTTCAGCTTCTTTGGCATTGATAGTTGGAGCATAGACTTGGATTACTGTGATGTTTAATGGTTTGCCTTGGAAACAAACCAATCTCATTCTGTCACTTTTGAGATTGCATCCAAGTACTACATTTCAGATTCTTGTTGACTCTGAGGGCTACTCCATTTCTTCTAATGGATTTTTGTTCACAGTAGTAGATATAATGGTCATCTGAATTAAATGTGCCCATTCCCATCCATTTTGGGCTTCCCTCATAGCTTAGTTGGTAAAGAATCTGCCTGCAGTGTAGGAGACCTGGGTTCGACTCCTGGGTCAGGAAAATCCCCTGGAAAAGGAAATGGCAACCCACTCCAGTATTGCCTGGAGAATCCCATGGACAGAGGAGCCTAGGAGGCTACAGTCCAGGGAGTTCACAAGAGTCAGACATGACTTAGCAACTAAACCACCACCACCATCCATTTTAGTTTACTCACTTCTAAGATGCTGATGTTCACTCTTGCCATCTCCTATTTGACCACTTCCAATTTACCTTGATTCATGGACCTAACATTCATCCACAACTGATCATTGTTTGCACTTTGGCTCAGATGCTTCATTCTTTCTGGAGCTGTTATTTCCCTCCACTCTTCTCCAGTAGCATATTGAACACCTTCTGACCTTAGGACTCATCTTCTGGTGTCCTATCTTTTTGCCTTTTCATACTGTTCATGGTGTTCTCATGGCAAGAATACTGGAGTTGTTTACCATTCCCTCTTCCAGTGAACCACATTTTTTTCAGAACTCCTGACTAGGACCTATCCATCTTGGATGGTCCTGCATGTCATGCCTCATAGCTTCATTGAGTTACTCAAGCCCCTTTGCCAAGACAAAACAGTGTTCCATGAAGGGGAATACAGAGTATGTTTTAAGATTTTAAAGTTTCCCTTCTAACCTAAAGGAAAATAACACCTCTCCAGCTTCTGCTTTCCCTTTTATCTCCACTGCATTGAACTATTCAGAAGCTATTTCATTGAGGTAAGTAAGAAATTGGCACTATTTGCATTTCATGTGATTTTTTAACTCTAAATTAATAGCTATTTTAACATACAGAAATAAAATACATGTTTTGTGACTAGCGAATTCTCCCTAAGATGACTAGAGTTTCCCAGCTCTCATTTAGAGAACAATTATCCAAGGACGTAGAGAAATAATACCCCCAAAGCAGACTGATCTTTCTTTCAGATGCCAATAGCTTATTTTAACAATTTGCTGTCTTAGAGTGCTACCTAAGAGTATTGAATACTGCTACTGCTGCTAAGTCGCTTCAGTCGTGTCCCGACTCTGTGCGACCCCATAGGCAGCAACCCACCAGGCTCCCCCGTCCCTGGGATTCTCCAGGAAAGAACACTGGAGTGGGTTGCCATTTCCTTCTCCAATGCATGAAAGTGAAAAAATAAAGTGAAGTCACTCACTCATGTCCAACTCCTAGTGATCCCATGGACTGTAGCCCACCAGGCCCCGCCGTCCATGGGATTTTCCAGGCAAGAGTACTGGAGTGGTGTGCCATCGCCTTCTCTGAAGAGTATTGAATACTTTATTACATTTCTGATTCTTTTAAATATTTTCTTTCTCATTCAAAATTTAATTTTCTTTTTAGAATTTTCTCCTCTTTTTTCTTGTCTTTTATTTTTAAAAATTTATTTATTTTAAATGAAACAAAGATTAATATTTTTAATGATAAAAGGTACAATTCACAAAGAAGATAGACATCATAAACCATTAGACACCTTAACAACAAAAAACACAGATACATAGAGCAAAAATCAGAAGAAGTATAAGGGAAAGAAAAATATATAATCATAGTGCAACATATTAATATTTCTCCGAGAATATTTTATCAAGTGCAGAAAAAATAAGAATAGGAACATCTTGAATGATGTCACTGATAGTTTAAATATAATGATATTATACTTAATTAACATATTAATCATATTTTACACAAATACATTTAAAATTTTGTATCTCATACTTTCTTATTAGATGTCCATATGGCTTATTTAACTTATATGCAGAGTACATCATGGAAACGCTGGGCAGGAAGAAGCACAAGCTGAAATCACATTGCTGGGAGAAATATCAGTAACCTCAGATATGCAGATGACACCACCCTTATGGCAGAAAGTGAAGAAGTACTAAAGATCCTCTTGATGAAACTAAAAAAGGAGAGTGAAAATGTTTGCTTAAAGCTCAACATTCAGAAAACCAAGATCATGGCATCTGGTCCCATCACTTCATGGCAAATAGATAGGAAAACAGTGGAAACAGTGGCTGCTGACTTTATTTTTGGGGGCTCCAAAATCACTGCAGATGGTGATTGCAGCCATGAAATAAAAGACGCTTACTCCTTGGAAGGAAAGTTATGACCAACCTAGACAGCATATTAAAAAGCAGAAACATTACTTTGCCAACAAAGGTCCGTCTAGTCAAGGCTATGGTTTTTCCTGTGGTCATGTATGGATGTGAGAGTTGGACTGTGAAGAAGGCTGAGCACCGAAGAATTGATGCTTTTGAGCTGTGGTGTTGGAGAAGACGCTTGAGAGTCCCTTAGACAGCAAGGAGATCCAACCAGTCCATCCTAAAGGAGATCAGTCCTGGGTATTCATTGGAAGGACAGATGTTGAAGCTGAAACCCCAATACTTTGGCCACCTGATGCAAAGAGCTGACTCATTTGAAAAGACCCTGATGCTGGGAAAGAGTAAAGGTGGGAGGAGAAGGGGATGGCAGAGGATGAGATGATTGAATGGCATCACTGACTCAATGGGCATGAGTTTGGGTAGGCTCTGGGAGTTTGTGATGGACAGGGAGGCCTGGCATGCTGCAGTTTGTGGGGTGGCAAAGAGTCGGACATGACTGAGAGACTGAACTGAACTGAGGGGTGTTTAGAAAAACTAGCAAAAAATAAACAGTACTAAATTTAAAAAAGCAGAATTCTTTTTGTGTGTGTGATTTAGTTATACGTATATATATATAATATTTTTGAAATTATTTTCCATTATAAGTTATTACAGGTCATTTACTATAGTTCCCTGTGCTATACAGTAAACTTTTTTGGCTTGTTGCTTATATATATATATATATATATTTTTTTTTTTACTTAAATTTATCTATTTAATTGGAGGCTAATTACTTTACAATATTTTATTGGTTTTTCCATACATCAGTATGAATCCACCACGGGTGTACACGTGTTCCCCATCCTGAAACCACCTCCCCCCTCCCTCCCCATACCATCCCTTTGGGTCATCCCAGTGCACCAGCCCCAAGCGTCGTGCATTGAACCTGGACTGGCAATTCGTTTCTTATATGATATTATACATGTTTCAATGCTATGCTCCCAAATCATCCCGCCCTCTCCTTCTCCCACAGAGTCCAAAAGACTGTTGTATACATCTGTGTCTCTTTTGTTGTCTTGCATACAGGGTTATCATTACCATCTTTCTAAATTCCATATATATGTGTTAGTATACTGTATTGATGTTTTCCTTTCTGGCTTACTTCACTCTGTATAATCGGCTCCAGTTTCATCCACTTCATTAGAACTGATTCAAATGTATTCTTTTTAATGGCTGGGTAATACTTCATTGTGTATATGTAGCACAGCTTTCTTATCCATTCATCTGCTGATGGACATCTAGGTTGCTTCCATGTCCTGGCTATTATAAACAGTGCTGCGATGAACATTGGGGTACATGTGTCTCTTTCAATTCTGGTTTCCTCGGTTTGTATGCCCAGTAGTGGGATAACTGGGTCACAAGGCAGTTCTGTTTCCAGTTTTTTAAGGAATCTCCACACTGTTCTTCATAGTGGCTGTACTAGTTTGCATTCCCACCAACAGTGTAAGAGGGTTCCCTTTTCTCCACACCCTCTCCAGCATTTATTGCTTGTAGACTTTTGGATCACAGCCATTTGGACTGGCGTGAAATGATACCTCATTGTGGTTTTGATTTGCATTTCTCTGATAATGAGTGATGTTGAGCATCTTTTCATGTGTTCGTTACCATCTGTATACCTTCTTTGAAGAAATGTCTGCTTAGTTCTTTGGCCCATTTTTTGATTGGGTCATTTATTTTTCTGGAATTGAGCTGCAGGAGTTGCTTGTATATTTTTGAGATTAGTTGTTTGTCAGTTGCTTCATTTACTATTATTTTCTCCCATTCTGAAGGCTGTCTTTTCACCTTGCTTATAGTTTCCTTTATTGTGCAGAAGCTTTTAATTTTAATTAGGTCCCATTTGTTTATTTTTGCTTTTATTTCCAATATTCTGGTAGGTGAGTCATAGAGGATCCTGCTGTGATTTATGTCAGAGAGTGTTTTGCCTATGTTCTCTTCTAGGAGTTTTATAGTTTCTGGTTTTACGTTTAGATCTTTAATCCATTTTGAGTTTATTTTGGTATATGGTGTTAGAAAGTGTTCTAGTTTCATTCTTTTACAAGTGGTTGACCAGTTTTTCCAGCACCACTTGTTAAAGAGATTGTCTTTTCTCCATTGTATATTCTTGCCTCCTTTGCCAAAGATAAGAGGTCCATAGGTGTGTGGATTTATCTCTGGGCTTTCTATTTTGTTCCATTGATCTATATTTCTGTCTTTGTGCCAGTACCATACTGTCTTGATGACTGTGGCTTTGTAGTAGAGCCTGAAGACAGGCAGGTTGATTCCTCCAGTTACATTCTTCTTTCTCAAGATTGCTTTGGCTATGCCAGATTTTTTGTATTTCCATAGAAATTGTGAAATTATTTGTTCTAGCTCTGTGAAAAATACCGTTGGTGGCTTGACAGGGATTGCATTGGATCTATAGATTGCTTTCAGTTGTATACTCATTTTCACTATATTGATTCTTCCAAACCATGAACACGGTATATTTCTCCATCTATTAGTGTCCTCTTTGATTTCTTTCACCAGTGTCTCATAGTTTTCTATATATAGGTCTTTAGTTTCTTTAGATATATTCCTAAGTATTTTATTATTTTCATTCCAATGGTGAATGGAATTGTTTCCTTAATTTCTCTATTTTCTCATTATTAGGGTACAGGAATGCAAGAAATTTCTGTTTGTCGATTTTATATCCTGCAACTTTACTATATTCATTGTTTAGCTCTAGTAATTTTCTGATGGAGTCTTTAGGGTTTTCTATGTAAAGGATCCTGTCATCTGCAAACAGTGAGAGTTTTGCTTCTTCTTTTCCAATCTGGATTCCTTTTATTTGTTTCTCTGCTCTGATTGCTGTGGCCAAAACTTCCAAAACTATGTTGAATAGTAGCAGTGAAAGTGGGTACCCTTGTCCTGTTCCTGACTTTAGGGGAAATGCTTTCAATTTTTCACCATTGAGGATAATGTTTGCTGTGGGTTTGTCATATACAGCTTTTATTATGTTGAGGTATGTTCCTTCTATTCCTGCTTTCTGCAAAGTTTTTATCATAAATGGATGTTGAATTTTGTTAAAGGCTTTCTCTGCATCTATTGAGATAATCATATGGCTTTTATTTTTCAATGTGTTAATGTGGTGTATTACATTGATTGACTTGCGGATATTGAAGAATCCTCGCATCCCCGGGATAAAGCCCAACTGGTCATGGTGTATGATCTTTTTAATGTGTTGTTGGATTCTGATTGCTAGAATTTTGTTAAGGAGTTTTGCATCTATGTTCATCAGTGATATTGGCCTGTAGTTTTCTTTTTTGTGGCATCTTTGTCAGGTTTTGGTATTAGGGTGATGGTGGCCTCATAGAATGAGTTTGGAAGTTGAGGTTCCTCTGCAGTTTTCTGGAAGAGGTTGAGTAGGATAGGTGTTAGCTCGTCTCTAACTTTTTGGTAGAATTCAGCTGTGAAGCCGTCAGGACCTGGGCTTTTGTTTGCTGGAAGATTTCTGATTACAGTTTCAATTTCCGTGCTTGTGATGGGTCTGTTAAGATTTTCTATTTCTTCCTGGTTCAGTTTTGGAAAGCTGTCCTTTTCTAAGAATTTGCCCATTTCATCCAAGTTGTCCATTTTATTGGCATGTAATTGCTGATAGCAGTCTCTTATGATCCTTTGTGTTTCTGTCTTGTCTGTTGTGATCTCTCTATTTTCATTTCTAATTTTATTGATTTGATTTTTCTCCCTTTGTTTCTTGATGAGTCTGGCTAATGGTTTGTCAATTTTATTTATCCTTTCAAGGAACCAGCTTTTGGCTTTGTTGATTTTTTCTATGGTCTCTTTTGTTTCTTTTGCATTTATTTCTGCCCTAATTTTTAAGATTTCTTTCATTCTACTAACCCTGGGGTTCTTAATTTCTTCCTTTTCTAGTTGCTTTAGGTGTAGAGTTAGGTTATTTATTTGACTTTTTTCTTGTTTCTTGAGGTATGCTTGTATTGCTATGAACTTTCCCCTTAGGACTGCTTTTGCAGTGTCCCACAGGTTTGGGGTTGTTGTGTTTTCATTTTCATTCATTTCTATGCATATTTTGATTTATTTTTTTATTTCTTCTGTAATTTGTTGGTTATTCAGCAGCGTGTTGTTCAGCCTACACATGTTGGAATTTTTAACAGTTTTTCTCCTGTAATTGAGATCTAATCTTACTGCACTGTGGTCAGAAAAGATGCTTGGAATGATTTCAGTTTTTTGAATTTACCAATGCTATATTTATGACCCAGGATGTGATCTATCCTGGAGAACGTTCCATGTGTGCTTGAGAAAAAGGTGAAATTCATTGTTTTGGGGTGAAATGTCCTACAGATATCAATTAGGTCTAACTGGTCCATTGTATCATTTAAAATTTGTGTTTCCTTGTTAATTTTCTGTTTAGTTGATCTGTCCATAGGTGTGAGTGGGGTATTAAAGGTCTCCCACTATTATTGTATTATTGTTAATTTCCCCTTTCATACTTTTTAGCATTTGTCTTACATATTGTGGTGCTCCTATATTGGGTGCGTATATATTTATAATCGTTATATCTTCTTCTTAGATTGATCCTTTTTTCATCATGTAGTGTCCTTCTTTGTCTCTTTTCACAGACTTTGTTTTAAAGTCTATTTTATCTGATATGAGTATTGCTACTTCTGCTTTCTTTTGGTTTCTATTTGCATGGATTATCTTTTGCCAGCCCTTCACTTTCAGTCTGTATATGTCCCCTGTTTTGAGGTGGGTCACTTGTAGCCAAAGTATATAGGGGTCTTGTTTTTGCATCCATTCAGCCAGTCTTTGTCTTTTGGTTGCGGCACTGAACCCATTTATGTTTAAGGTAATTATTGATAAGTATGATCCTGTTACTATTTACTTTATTGTTTTGGGTTCGAGTTTATACACCCTTTTTGTGTTTCTTGTCTAGAGAATATCCTTTAGCATTTGTTGGAGAGCTGGTTTGGTGGTGCTGAGTTGTCTCAGCTTTTGCTTGTCTGTAAAGCTTTTGATTTCTCCTTCATATTTGAATGAGATCCTTGCTGGGTACAGTAATCAGGGCTGTAGGTTATTTTCTTTCATCACTTTAAGTATGTCTTGCCATTCCCTCCTGGCCTGAAGAGTTTCTATTGAAAGATCAGCTGTTATCCTTATGGGAATCTCCTTGTGTGTTATTTGTTGTTTTTCCCTTGCTGCTTTTCATATTTGTTTTTTGTGTTTGATCTTAGTTAATTTGATTAATATATGTCTTGGGGTGTTTAGCTTTGGGTTTATCCTGTTTGGGACTCTCTGAGTTTCTTGGACTTGGGTGATTGTTTCTTTGCCCATTTTGGGGAAGTTTTCAAGTATTTTTTCATTGTCTTTCTTTTTTTCTTCTTCTGGGATTCCTATGATTTGAATGTTAGGGCGTTTAATATTGTCCTGAAGGTCTCTGAGATTGTCCTCATTTCTTTTAATTCATTTTTCTTTTTTCCTCTCATCAGAGGAAAATCTCATCATTTATTTCTACCATTCTATCTTCTACTTCACTAATCCTATCTTCTGCCTCTGTTATACTACTATTTGCTGCCTCCAGAGTGTTTTTGATCTCATTTATTGTATTATTCATTACATATTGACTCTTTTTTATTTCTTCTAGGTCTTTGTTAAACCTTTCTTGCATCTTCTCAATCCTTGTCTCCAGGCTATTTATCTGTGATTCCATTTTGATTTCAAGATTTTGGATCAGTTTCACTATCATTATTCGGAATTCTTTATCAGGTAGATTCCCTATCTCTTCCTCTTTCGTTTGGTTTGGTGGGCATTTATCCTGTTCCTTTACCTGCTGGGTATTCCTCTGTGTCTTCATCTTGTTTATATTGCTGAGTTTGGGGTGGCCTTTCTGTATTTTGGAGGTTTGTGGAGTTCTCTTTATTGTGGAGTTTCCTCGCTGTGGGTGGAGTTGTGCAGGTGGCTTGTCAAGGTTTCCTGGTTAGGGAAGTTTATGTCGGTATTCTGGTGGGTGGAGCTGGATTTCTTCTCTCTGGAATGCAATGAAGTGTCCAGCAATGAGTTATGAGATGTCAGTGGGTTTGGAGTACCTTTGGGCAGCCTGTATATTCAAGCTCAGGGCTGTGTTCTTGTGTTGCTGCAGAATTTTCTTGGTATGTCTTGCTCTGGAACTTGTTGGCCCTTGGGTGGTGCTTCGTTTCAGTGTACATATGGAGGTGTTTGATGAGCTCCTGTCGATTAATGTTCCCCTGGAGTCAAGAGTTCTCTGGTGTTCTCAGGATTTGGACTTAAGCCTCCTGCTTCTGGTTTTCAGTTGTATTTTTACAGTAGTCTCAAGACTTCTCCATCTATACAACACCATTGATAAAATATCTAGGTTAAAGATGAAAAGTTTCTCCACAGTGAGGGACACCCAGAAAGGTTCACAGAGTTACATGGAGAAGAGAAGAGGGAGGAGGGAGTTAGAAGTGACCTGAATGAGATGAGGTGGAATCAAAAGAGGAGAGAACAAGCTAGCCAGTGATCACTTCCTTATGTGCACTTCACAGTCTGGGCTGCTCAGAGATGTTCACAGATTTATACAGAGACGAGAAAATGTAAGATGGAGACAGAGGTGGCCAGGAGGATAAAGGGGGAGAATCAAAAGGAGAGAAACAGATCTAGCCAGTAATCAGTTCCCTAAGTATTCTCCACCATCTGGAACACACAAAGAGATTCACAGAGTTGAGTAGAGAAGAGAAAGGGGAGGGAGGAGATAGAGGCGACCTGGTGGAGTAAAAGGAGAGTCCAAAGCGGGAGAGAGCAGTCAAGCCAATAATCTCGCTCCCAAGTAAAAATGGGTACTGAAGATTTGGTTCTTAAAGGTACAAAATTGATAACAAATACCAGAAAGTAAAGATTAAAAATCTAGAGTAGAGGTTGGATTTTCAAAAATACAATATTAAAGAAAAGAAAAAAAAACAAAAACCAAAAAACAAAGTCATAAAAATTATAAAATATATATATATATGAAGTTTGCTTTAAAAAATAGGGTCTCTTTTTTCTTTTTGCAAAGTAATAGTAGGTTATAAAAATGAAAATTAAAAGAGTAATAGAGGACTTAAAATTTAAAAAAAACATTAAAAAAAAGAATGATAATTAAAATAGTAAAAATATATCTAAGACTTTCTCTGGTGTTGTGGGCAGTGTGGGGTCAGTTCATTTTCAAATAGTTCCTTGGTCCGGCTTGTATTTCTCAAGATCTATAGGTACCTTCCTATGTAGTCGGTACTAACTACAGAGTTTTAATCTATTGCACCTGTCACTTCCAAGGCAGTTCCCTCTTTTTAGCTTCTTCTGTTTGCTGGTCTCTTCAGTGTTTGATTTCCACCCTGATACAAGAGGGCGGTGGTGGACACTTTTTTAAGCTTACTTGTTCAGTCGTGCTGTGGGGAGGGAGGGACGCTGCCAACAAATAACACTGGCGCGTGCTCATAGTGTCTCAGCCACACTGAACCTGCTTCCACTCACGGCGCATGTGCCTTCCCTGCCTATACTGCTCAGGCTCTAGGTTGGTCCACCGGGAACTGTCTGAAGCTGGCCCTGGGCTGCCTGCACCTCCTAGGTCTAAGCTGCTCAGGTTCAGAAACTCAGGTAGTCCTCAGAGGTGCAGACTCTGTTGGGCCTGAGTTTTGTGCCCTTCCCAGGTCCGAGCAGCTCAGGTGATGAGGTATTTGGTGAGTGTTGTCGCTGGGACTTATTGCCTCCCCTGTCCCTGCTGCTAGGTTTTCTGGGTGTATAACCAGCGCACCTTCTCAGGTGGATATTGACTGTCCAGAACCCCAAGAAGTCTTAGTTAGCAAAGAAGCCTGCTTGCAGTTTGGTAGATAATGTTTCTCTGGGGCTTAGTTTCCCCCCTTCCAGCTCTGGCTGCCTGTCACCAGAGGGGGATGGTCTTCAGCGGGCTAGCTCTGTTCAGTCCTTTGTTCTGTGAGCAGGCCTGGCGGTGTCTTAGGTTAGGGCTTTTCACGTGGTAGCTATCCCACAGTCTGGTTTTGCTAGCCCAAGTTAGTTCCCTCAGATTGCCCTCAGGGCATTCAGGCTCCATCCTTACTCTAAGCAATGCAGCCCGTGCCTCCCTGCTCAGCCCCCGCTTGCTAGTGGCGGGTGCAAGCGTCTGTGCTGCTTCTCCACTGGGGGAGATACTGTTGGGCACGTAATCTGTGGGTTTTAATTATTTATTTATTTTTCCTCCCAGTTATGTTGCCCTCTGTGGTTCCAAGGCTTGCCACAGACTCGGCAGTGAGAGTGCTTCCTGGTGTTTGGAAACCTCTCTTTTTAAGACTCCCTTCCTGGGATGGAGCTCCGTCCCTACCTCTTTTGTGTCTTTTTTTGTCTTTTATATTTTTTCCAACTTCCTTTCAAAGACAATGGGCTGCTTTTCTGGGTGCCTGATGTCCTCTGCCGGCATTCAGAAGTTGTTTTGTGGAATGTCCTCAGCGTTTAAATGTTCTTTTGATGAATTTGTGGGGGAGAAGGTGGTCTCCCCAACCTATTCCTCTGCCATCTTAGGACCACCCCCTCTATATATATTTTAAAATTAGAAATTCAGCACTATTTTCATACAAAGTCAAACAAGTGGAATCAAATGTCACATTTTTTAGTTAGGCAAAATTTCATACTTTTTCTAAAATATATATATTATATATATTATTTATATATTTGTATACAAAAACTTTTCTACTATGGTTGATAAAGGTTTGAGAAAGAACATAAAAAAAAAAAAAGAAATGGAGAAATTGGAGAACATAAACTAAATGAAATGGGAGCACTGACTATGAAATAGAAAAAGTGAAACAAACTAGATGAAAGTAAAAGATGCTCATATAATCTGATTGTTTTTAAACATTGCTGCTCATTAGAAATATATCCGGAGTTCTGGCCAAAGAAAAGTAATACCTGGGCATTTGTATTTTTCAAAAAATTCCAAGATAATTCTGATATACATATGAATTTTTAAAAGTTTTTTTCTATTATGGATTTTTCTATTAAATGGTAGTTTTGGAGATATAGAATTCTGTAATTTTTCTGTTGACCAATCATGATACAGTAGTGTTAAGTAACAGTTGCATATTCACAATAGTAAAAGATGTTTATCAGTTTCACAATCAATAACAAGACAAAAAATAAAAGATAAATTACAACTGCAAGCCATAACGGAAACATGATTAACCTAACAATACAAAATACTTACATACAATTTGGGGGGTCAAGCAGGGTGATGTGGTGTGGAAGTGCATACATGCACATGTTTTCTTCCATTCTGCTGGTCTGTGTTTTTGGTTGGCACATTTAATCATTTATATTTAAGGTAATTATTGATAAGTATGATCCTATTATGATTTTCTCCATTGTTTAGGGTTTATTTTCTGTAGGTAGGGCTTTTCCTTATTTTCTGCTTAGAGAAGTTCCTTTAGCATTTGCTGTAAAAGTGGTTTGATCTTGCCGAATTCTTTTAACTTTTGCTTGTCTGGAAAGCTCCAAAAAAGCAGATTGATTTTAATACACTCTGATCAAAAATTGGTAATGCCATGTGTACTTTATAAAAGGAGGAGGAGAAGAAAGAGGGGAAGAGGGAGGAGTGAGGAAGAGAAGGAGAAGGAAAAGGGTAGGGAGGAGGAGGAAAGGGAAGAGCACTGCTACAACTTTCCCAAAGTAGAAAATGACTTTAAACTTTGTGGGGAAAACAGTCTTGGCTTTCATATTAAGCTTGAACCTACTTAATTATAAGCATAATTAATTTCCAACAAAACTTTACGTAAAGAATGTTGCCAACAGGGTTATTAATCAGGAGTATTGAAGCAGGGCAAAGACTAATAGAGTTTTGCCAAGAGAACGCACTGGTCATAGCAAACACCCTCTTCCAACAACACAAGAGAAGACTCTATACATGGACATCACCAGATGGTCAACACCAAAATCAGATTGATTATATTCTTTGCAGGCAAAGATGGAGAAGCTCTATACAGTCAGCAAAAACAAGACCGGGAGAAGACTATGACTCAGACCATGAACTCCTTATTGCCAAAGTCAGACTTAAATTGAAGAAAGTAGGGAAAACCACTAGACCATTCAGGTATGACCTAAATCAAATCCCTTGATTATACAGTGGAAGTGAGAAATAGATTTAAGGGATTAGATCTGATAGATAGAGTGCCTGATGAACTATGGAATGAGGTTCGTGACATTGTACAGGAGACAGGGATCAAGATCATCCCCATGGAAAAGAAATGCAAAAAAGCAAAATGGCTGTCTGGGGAGGCCTTACAAATAGCTGTGAAAAGAAGAGAAGCAAAAAGCAAAGGAGAAAAGGAAAGATATAAGGATTTATGTTAACTATATACAAATAAGTGACATTGAAAATTAAATATTAATGTAGGCTATCAAGAGAGAGATTTAGATTTCTATTCCTGAGATGCCTTTAAAATTGACATCTTCATTCATTAATTTATAAACATTTTTGATCACTTCCTTATCCACTCCAGCACTCTTGCCTGGAAAATCCCATGGATGGAGGAGCCCGATAGGCTACAGTCCATGGGGTCGCAAAGAGTTGGACACGACTGAGCGACTTCACTTCACTTCACTTCACTTCACTTGTGGAATGACTTGCTGCAATTCTGCCTAGAGCTAGATGTCACTGAAAATATCTTTCATCATCAAGACAATGTTCATTTTGGACATTTACTCACACTACTTACCTAATTCTGTAGACTTTCAAGGGGAAAGAGTTTTCTTTAGCAAGTCTTTCTTTAATTAATAAACCTTATATTCAGATAGGCTTTTCCCCCTTATGATAATTTAATACTGCTGCAATTTAAATTCATGCTGATCACTACCATATATCGTAATCTCTTTGACCCATACAAAGCTACCACTTTAATATTTTACTTTTTGTAGTTATTCCATTTTCCCTTTGTTTTCATAAGGGTTGTATGAGAAAGCCATATTTGCCTAGGTCAGTTCTAATAATGAAGGCTCAAAACAACTAAATAAAGCATAATTTATTAAATTAATTTACCAGCCTTCCAAATATAATAAGACTGAATAATTTCTTTATGGTAGCACCAGACTAGTCTTTGTGCAAATACACCAATTTGCCTTTTGAATATCTACCATCTGGGCATCTGAATCAAGTGACTACCTATATTACTATCAATAAGGATGCTAAAGATATAAGATATATGTGTGTGTGTGTGTGTATTCCTACTTGGGTGAATTTCAGCCAGTTTATAAAACTTCTCAGTACACGCTTTTATCTTAAAAGCTAATCCATTTACCTAGTAAGCTTCATTCTGTTTCATTTGCTGATGTCATCAGACTTGAATAGGGTAAAGGGAAGGGGAAAAAACTAGCCTATATTCAGAACCAGGAACAAGACAGTGTGCACTAACTATATTCTCAAAATGATTCTAGTATTATTAGCTCCAGCCTAAAAACACTAAAAGTTGGTATAAAAGCATCTTTCAGACATGAGAGCATTTCTACACTGCTGATGGATGTGTAATTGGTATGGCATTTTGGGAAATCAGTTGGACAGTGCATATTAAAATGAATAATGCACATACTCTGTGTCCTAGCAATCCCACTTTGTGGGATTCTAGAGAAATACTCACCATAGCACAGTGAAAACCTGGAAACAATTTTAAGATGCATAGGTAAACAAACTATCAAACGAACATTATGCAACACTATAATAAATATATATATATATATTCATTCATTAATTTATTTTTAAATATTTTAAACTCTTTATTATTATTATTATTTACTTTACAATATTGTATTGGTTCTGCCACACATAGACATGAATCCGCCACAGGCATACACGTGTTCCCCATCCTGAACCCCCCTCCCACCTCCCTCCCCATACCATCCCTCTGGGTCATCCCAGTGCACCAGCCCCAAGCATCCTGTATCGAACCTGGACTGGAAATTCATTTCTTATATGATATTACACATGTTTTAGTGCCATTCCCCCAAGTCGTCCCACCCACTCCCTCTCCCACAGAGTCCAAAAGACTGTTCTATACATCTGTGTCTCTTTTGCTGTCTTGCATACAGGATTATCATTACCATCTTCCTAATTCCATATATATGCGTTAGTATACTGTATTGGTGTTTTTCTTTCTCGCTTACCTCACTCTGTATGATAGGCTCCAGTTTCATCCACCTCATTAGAGCTGATTCAAATGTATTCTTTTTAATGGCTGAGTAATAATGAATTAAGACACATCTAATCTATAAGATATATTATTTGGCTTACATTGCCAAATGTAAATATCATTTAATGAAGGGAGGATGGTTAAGGGAAGATCTTTGACTTTATTTGTATAATTTTTATGTTGGAATGTTTTCATGTACTATTGTATAACTAAAAATCACCTTTTTTTGTTTTTCTGAACCTGCTCCTATTTGATCTGTGTGCCACCTCCACCTGTACTTAGTTGTATTTGTAACCATTTTCCTAAAGTGAAGACCATGTACCTGTTTGGTCTACAATCTTTAATTCTCAGCATTTGTTTGAGCAATTATCCTTAGCTACCAGCAGGAAATCTGGGAACATGTTCAAAGGCTGCCTTGAAGTATTAAGCTTGCAGTATTGCTGTTGATGTAACAGAGGGAGGAGAGATGAAAATGTTACAAGTTGAACCAAAAGAAAACCCATAGTGTGTGGAAAGTTTGGCCCTTTGAGTAAATACATCATTTTGTTTTAAGAACAGCATGGTATATATAACATAGTTTTGTTTTAAGAACAGCAAATGTGTGTGTGTGTGTGTATTGTTTTAAGAACAGAATGTTAAACATTATATATATATATATATATATATATATATATATATATATATATAAAATATATATTTTATATAGACATTATATATATTATATAGTGAGTGAAGTCGCTCAGTCATGTCCAACTCTTTGCAATCCCATGGACTGTAGCCTACCAGGCTTCTCCATCCATGGGATTCTCCAGGCAAGAATACTGGAGTGGGTTACCATTTCCTTCTCCAGGGAATCTTTCCGACCCAGGGATTGAACCTGGGTCTCCCGCATTGGAGGCAGAAACTTTAACCTCTGAGCCACCAGGGGAGCCCCAATATATATATATAATATAGCTATACTTTGGTATGAGTTTGTCAGTTTTCCCCTTGTAAGTCTGTGATTCTAAGTTTTAATACCTCCTGATATGCCAGCAAATTTGGAAAACTCAGCAGTGGCCACAGGACTGGAAAAGGTCAGTTTTCACTCCAATCCCAAAGAGAGGCAATGCCAAAGAATGCTCAAACTACTGCACAATTGCACTCATCTCACACGCTAGTAAAGTAATGCTCAAAATTCTCCAAGCCAGGCTTCAGCAATATGTGAACCGTGAACTTCCAGATGTTCAAGCTGGTTTTAGAAAAGGCAGAGGAACCAGAGATCAAATTGCCAACATCTGCTGGATCATGAAGAAAGCAAGAGAGTTCCAGAAAAACATCTATTTCTGCTTTATTGACAATGCCAAAGCCTTTGACTGTGTGGATCACAATAAACTGTGGAAAATTCTTCAAGAGATGGGAATACCAGACCACCTGACCTGCCTCTTGAGAAATTTGTATGCAGGTCAGGAAGCAACAGTTAGAACTGGACATGTAAAAACAGACTGGTTCCAAATAGGAAAAGGGGTATGTCAAGGCTGTATATTGTCACCCTGTTTATTTAACTTATATGCAGAGTACATCATGAGAAACGCTGGGCTGGAAGAAACACAAGCTGGAATCAAGATTGCCAAGAGAAATATCAATAACCTCAGATATGCAGATCACACCACCCTTATGGCAGAAAGTGAAGAGGAACTAAAAAGCTTCTTGATGAAAGTGAAAGTGGAGAGTGAAAAAGTTGGCTTAAAGCTCAACATTCAGAAAGTGAAGATCATGGCATCGATCCCATCACTTCATGGGAAATAGATGGGGAAACAGTGGAAGCAGTGTCAGACTTTATTTTTCTGGGCTCCAAAATCACTACAGATAGTGACTGCTGCCATGAAATTAAAAGACACTTACTCCTTGGAAGGAAAGTCATGACCAACCTAGATAGCATATTCAAAAGCAGAGATATTACTTTGCCAACAAAGGTCCGTCTAGTCAAGGCTATGGTTTTTCCAGTGGTCATGTATGGATGTGAGAGTTGGACTGTGAAGAAGGTTGAGCGCCGAAAAATTGATGCTTTTGAACTGTGGTGTTGGAGAGGACTCTTGAGAGTCCCTTGGACTCCAAGGAGATCCGACCAGTCCATTCTGAAGGAGATCAGCCCTGGGATTTCTTTGGAAGGAATGATGCTAAAGCTGAAACTCCAGTACTTTGGCCACTTCATGAGAAGAGTTGACTCATTGGAAAAGACTCTGATGCTGGGAGGGATTGGGGGCAGGAGGAGAAGGGGACGACAGAGGATGAGATGGCTGGATGGCATCACTGACTCGATGGACGTGAGTCTCAGTGAACTCCGGGAGTTGGTGATGGACAGGGAGGCCTGGCGTGCTGTGTTTCATGGGGTCGCAAGGAGTCGGACATGATTGAGCGACTGATCTGATCTGAAGACAAAATATTTTTAATCATTTAAGAACTATATCCTGGAGTTGTGTCAATTAGATGAAATCGAGTAATGCTATCAATTTTTTGCACACTTGTAAAGCTATGCAGTTTGTTGATTTGGGGAAAATATAATGAATACCAGCATAATTGATGGAGTGATCATTTTATCTAGTCATTATTAAAAATCATACTCTTACTTTTATGGATCATTTTTTAACATCAGAACCTACTCTTTGAGATTAAACTAGAAGCAGATCACACAAAGCATAATTTAAAATCAGCTTGAAGTACTCTAACAGCAGTAGTCTTAGTTGAGTTTTCAAAGATAATTTCCTATATTGGTTTTTGGATTTTTTTACATTTAATGTTTTTGATAAATTTTAAATGTTGTTAATTGCAGACATATAATAACATCGATGGATGTTATGTAGAGTTCTCAAAAAAGTAAAAAAAGAATGCAAACTAAAAGTGCAAGAAGTGTGTATTGTTATGAAAGCATTCTAGAAATTATATTTCATTAGATTACTTGGAATAGTGACAAAGGAATTCAGTAATGTGCTTTTGTAAAGATGGACAGTGTCTAAGTAAGCACTTAATAAAGTTCTTATTTCTGGCAAACTGGGTTATTGTAAAAATAAAGGAAATAATAATAATACTTTAACAACCTAAGACGTTTAAATGACACTGCTCAGTAATGATTTCTGAACCCTCTTTTGTTTCTCTCCACAGGAACTTCATTCTCCAACTCTGAAAATATCTACTTGTGTCCCAGGCACTCTACATATAACCCCAAATACTGAACAGGTAAAATAAATTATGTATTATGTTAGATTATTTTCTTTTTGCATAAACCCTGCTTGAATGTTTAATTGATCTTTCAGTTCAGTTCAGTTCAGTCTCTCAGGCGTGTCCGACTCTGTGACCTCATGAATCGCAGCACCCTCCATAAAGCTTTACACATTCACCAAAAATCAGGAGCATAAACTGGAAAGGAGAGTCACATATGAAAATCAGTTCAACCTGTTTTAAAAGAATGTGAAACAAGTGCTAAAAAAGTCTGTGAATTGAGATTTTTCAACTTTATTGTCTACTCAATCTGATTGCTTTTGGTTTGAGTGAAGTTTATTTTTAGCCAACGATATCCCACTAATTATGCATATTTTAAAGATCCTTGATTTGAGCAGAAATAAAGTACCTAGTTCTTGGATTGATTGAGGGTGTGGCTTTGTGAATGATACTACTGTACTTTGACATCCAGAGAGAATAATTTACAGGATTAGAACTCGCCCTTCTCCAAGGTGCATGATTTGAAAGACACTCAAGATCATGTTCCCTTAATCTTTATGACATAATAATAATAATACTTTTTAAGATTATTTTTGAATGTATATATTATATCTGCAAAAGGTATCTGTAATAATAATTAAATGCTGTATTAGCAAATATGTGTTTAACAAGTGAGTCCCATATATTAAAAAGTAAATTCTAAGCAAATAAACCATAAAAGATCCTAAGTTTGTTAGTACATAGGAGGGGAGTATAAAGCTTTCAGGATTTGGAGGATAGGAAGGAGAAAGATACTGTTCTAGAAAGCATGCCTACCCAGCTTGAGGTATCACGATGTGAACTTGAATAGTGAAGGGAAAAATGGACAAAAACTGTTCTCTAGGTCTGGGATACAGTATGGAAAAGGTTATATTATGCAGAACACATAAGATTATTGAAGAAAAGTTTGCTTACCATGTCCCAATTCAGTCTAGCTTAGACCTAGGTCAGTTAGAGTCATGCATTTATTCAGCGAACATTTGCTGAGTGACAAATATGTACTAAATATTGCACAAAGATGAATTAGAACCAGTCACTATTCTCAAAGAACTCACAGACTAGCATGGGTCACACACCTAACAAAACATATAGCAGTGGAATAAAGGCCACAGTTGAGTTAGAAGTTTAGCCCCACAGGACCACCAAGAAAGGATTAGCTCAGAAAACTAAGTCCACTTAAATCACAAAGCTGTTTACTACACTCAAACCCAGTCATAAAATTCTATTTATTGCTATTTTTCATAATGAAGGACTTTAGAATTAGGTTTGCTGTTTGTTTTACTTCTGATAACAAAAATATGTTTATGGTAGAAAAATTAGGAAATACAAAAGCATATAAAGAAATAATATAATTCACTTATGATTCCCTCCCCTACTCAGAGATACTACTCTCAGTATTTTGCTGTGTTTTCTTTTGTTCAAATAAAAAATTAAGATCATACCTTATATGTAGTTTTATATCTTCATTCTCACTTAACTTTATATACCATGAGTTTTTTAATGTAAATTTGTAGTATCAAGACCATTATTTTGATGGCTACATATTTCAGCTTGAGAATGATCATTTAATCTTTCCTGTTTCCGTAGGAAAATGCTCCTTCTACTGCACTCTCATCAGCATTATTATTTTAACATTTCCAGTTAAAATATGGTATTCTTTTGTTATGATTATTTGATTCCTAGCTTGTTTGAATATTGTTTGTTATAGCTTGGAATATAGCTTATTTTTGTTGTTTGTTAATCATTTGCTTTTTTCTTTTCTGTTTTCATACCATCTGTTCATTTTTCTAACAGTGTGAAGATTTTTTTCTCACCAAGGTATAAAAACCTTCTTTATATTGATACCAACTCTTTTTCCTTCAAAAGCTTTCAGATTACTTTGTTCTAGTGTTTTGTCTCCCTTTTAACTTTATTTGTGGCCCTCCCCTGTCACCACATTGAAGATTTAAATGTTTCAGAGTACACACAGTCAGTTTTTTCTTTGTGTCTCCTTTCATGTCCTTTCCAAACAGAAGATCTGATTAATAAATACTAAACTATATTTTCTTCTAATCATGTGGGGGCATTTTAAATGAAAAGAATATTTTAAAAGTCTCATCAAACATATTAATAGTTTGAAATGTGTGATGAATTACTAGGCAATGAGTATAGCAGAAATACCTAGCATGTTGCTGAGCACATAAACATTTGCTTTCATGTATGTTTTTGAGACCAAAATTAACCAAAATATAAATTCATATGTCATCACTCATGTAAGCAATTTTTAAAATTTCACTTTGAAAATTGCTCTGTATTATTATTCATGGCTCCAAGGTCACTAAATAACTCTGATTATATGTGGCCTTTATCTTTTCTTCACAGGAACTCCATTCTCCAACAGTGAAAGTTACTACATATCCTCAAACCACTATAAGGCGATATATAGTGCAAAGTCCTGAACAGGTAAACTATATCATGCAAACTCTTATCTCAATCTATAATTCCTCAGAAGTTGATAACTTAAACAAGAAGGGTGAGTTAGTTACTAGATTCCTAAAATCAGATTGTTGGACTTTCTTTCAGTTATAAAGTTAATTTCTAATTATTATTATAAAAAATTCATCATTAGTTCCAGACAGCCATTTGCCTCAGAGATGCAACAGTTCTAAGTAGCATGGAAATTCTTGGGTTATAAAGTTTTCTGCTTCTATATTCTTTTTTTTTAATTTTTTTAATTTTTTATTATTATTATTCTTTTTTTACTTTACAATATTGTATTGGTTTTGCCATACATCAACATGCATCCGCCACGGGTGTACACATGTTCCCAATCCTGAATCCCCCTCCCACCTCCCTCCCCATACCATCCCTCTGGGTCATCCCAGTGCACCAGCCCCAAGCTTCCTGTATCCTGCATCGAACCTGGACTGGCGATTTGTTTCATATATGATATTATACATGTTTTAATGCCATTCTCCCAAATAATCCCCCCCCACCCCCCGCCACAGAGTCCAAAAGACTGTTCTATACATCTGTGTCTCTTTTGCTGTCTCACATACAGGGCTGTCATTACCATCTTTCTAAATTCCATATATATACATTAGTATACTGTAATGGTGTTTTTCTTTCTGGCTTACTTCACTCTGTATAATAGGCTCCAGTGTCATCCACCTCATTAGAACTGATTCAAATGTAATCTTTTTAATGGCTGAATAATACTCCATTGTGCTTCTATATTCTATATTCTTGTGCTACTAAGGGTTTTTGTGCACTTTGAACCAAAGTAAAAAGGGACGAAGTGGTCCACAGGCTTCATATAAAACTATCACCGGTTGCATTGGGGGTTGCAGTATTTAGTCAAATTAGATTTGCCATTGAGATATTTGCTAGGAAGAAGAAAATGCAAATTCAGAAGTTCAAAAATATCTCCATGTGTTTGTTTACTATGGTGTATGAACTTTTGTGCCTAGCAATGAGGTCTTCTAAAAATTACATTATTATATTTTCTATAAAGATATATAACTTTATATTATACAAACTAGGATATTATTTTCAGTCTCGTTTTGAGGAGAAAATTAAGAAAACAATTTTCCCCACAGTAATAAGCCTTGCTCAACACACACACAGACACACACACAGCCTTACTTTAGCTGCAACAGGAAGTTCTACTATAGGGTTATAAGCGCATAAGGTTCACAGAGTGCCCCAGATAATACTGTAGGAGTTTTTTTGCTTTTCTCTTTATTTTCCTACTACTGCAGGAAATAATTCTCTCACAAAATAAAACTGATTATTTGCTTCAGCTGTGGAAAGCAAGGTGTTAAATCAAGGTAATACAGTTGGTACTAGTCTAGTTGGGTGGGGAGGATGTACTACTCTCCTGCTTGTTTCTATCTCCTCTCTTCTTTATTCATTTAAAAATCATCTTCTCACGTCTCTTTAACTAGAGAGGCTGTTAGTTGTGCATGTGTGCTTGTGTGAGTCTACCAGCATACAGGCTTTGGAGGGGGTGACTGTTTTGGATATTTGCTTGAGTTTTCAAATATCTATGTAAATATCAAGAAAGAATGTGATTACAGTAAAGCATCTGCTTTCTCATCAAGAATCAAGTGTTTAAGCAACAAATCTGAAAAATATGTGTGGGGAAAGGGAGACATCAGGAGGGCCTTGGAGATTAGACTGTGCCTCTTTTTACAAATTGGCTAATCACTTTACGCTTTCCTCTTTTTACTCTCACTCTATTTTCTTTTCACAAACAAACTGGGGAATATGCATACTTGGATGCATATTACACTTGATATCCCTGGCTCTAAAAGAATTAGTTCTAGATAGCACTTTTTTTTTTCCCCATGATGTGAGAATTGTTGTGCTTGCCTAAGACATAGACAGAGAGGTTTTAAATATTGAATCATTTGAATTCCAACCCTCTTTGCCAGCGATTCTTATGTGACTCTGAATGCATTCTTGTTCTTTAGTTAATGAATTAATATTTATTGGCTATACATTCCATGCTCTGCAATTTACATATTTTATCCCATTTGGTCATAAAAAAGTGAGAAAACAGAAGCAGAGAGGTTGACAGTTATTCGGTGACCTTTTATCAATTGCCTAGTATGTACAAACAATGGCCCCAAGCCCTGGAGATAGAGCAGTGAACAAAACAAGTTCTTAACTGGCCCCAAACCATTAGTTAGAAAACAGCAGAGTTGCAACTGAAATTTAACAATGAAGATGTAGGAAAGAAATATTTGCAAATTAAAGACCATTGATGATCTAAGTGAATTAAGATTCAGAGACCCACACATGTACCATCTCCCTCCCCCATCCTCCCCAGCTACACTGTAATCAAAAAAGCAGAGAAATTCGAAGAATGTATGCAAGTGCATATTTGTAACACGAAGCCTGCCTCTTATTATGGTTGTGTTCAACTGTAAAGAAGTAAATAGTTGCTCAGGGAGAAGATCCAGCAGCAGGTTAAAGAAAAATGATCATTTTAGCTTTAACATTTTAAGCTTTTAACTCTTTCCATTATTTAGAGATAAAAAAAATTTTAATCCCCATACTTTGTGTACAAAAATAATCTAACTGGTTTTGCAGAATGGCTTGAAAATCCTGTCTAGATATATTTTATTTACCTAAGTATATGCTTTTTTGTTTGTTCTTTTAAATTCCTTCAGGAGAAGATTCTTGCTTAATTACAATATTTATAATGATCTGAACCTCTTAAATGGTAACTTCATTCTCTTTCACCTTCCAGTTTGTCTAATCTTTACTTCTTCTCCCTGTAATTAAACTGATATCAATCGTTTGTCTCATGATTTCCTTTTAATTCTGTTCAGCCTTTTTATTTTTGATTGTACCTGATCTTTCTTATTTTCCATTTCTTGTCATTTTAGTCAAGCAATTTATCCATTCTGGTATATATCATGACTCAGAAATGGGGAAATACGTTTGTTCCGTCAGTAGATAGAAACCAATTGATGTTAATCAATTTCATTAATTTTCCACTTGCAGAGCTCCTACTGTGGGAAAGGTTTATATAGACTTCAAATTGGAAAATACAAGGAAAATAAAACATGGTTCCTGAACCAAAGGTGCTTACATTTCCTCTCAGAAAGGGACTAAGATATGTCCATATACAACTCCATAAAGTATACAGTGGGGTGTATGATAGATTCCATGAGAGAAATACAAATGATGTCTTATTGAAGTTCAGAGGCTGGAGGTAATATTTGTTTGGGGGGCAATCAGAGAAGGATTTATTGTGGTATTTAAGGAATTATTACAATGAACATTATTATTAGTATCATTTTACTAGTACGGAAACAAAAGCTTAAGTAAATGTGACTTGCTTAGGTCTTTTGACTAAATATCACTATCTTTTCTGATAGTTATACTCAAGGTAGTTTTGACAAATTTTGAGAACAGATACTGCTGCTGCTGCTGCTGCTAAGTCACTTCAGTCATGTCCAACTCTGTGCGACCCCATAGATGGCAACCCACCAGGCTCCGCCATGCCTGAGATTCTCTAGACAAGAACACTGGAGTGGATTTGGGATTAAAAGAAGAAAGTCAAATATGACAAATTTTTCAGTTTGAGACACTGGGAACATGGTAGCCCAATTAAAAAGTAAGAAGTAGGGGAGAAGAGAAGCTGGTTTCGAAAAGGGGAAGATTGTCAGCTCTGTTTGGACCAGTAACATTTGAGGTGCATGCCAGGGAAGATGTCCAACAGGCAGTTAAAAAGTGACTTGAGAAAGGTCACATTTGTGATAGAGACACAGGAGTTGATTCCCAAAAGGCAGTTAAAAATGGACTTGAGAAAGGTCACATTTGTGATAGAGACATAGGAGTTCTTCCTCTTAAAGTTACCTTCATAGCTATGGGAATGAGTAAGATCAATGAGGGATAATAGAAAGGGTTGAGGTCAGAACCTAAAATGTCTACTCTAAAGGAACAGAAGGAAGGAGACACTTTCACAGGCAGAGAATCTGTCAGAGAAGAATGTGAATGCTGAATAATTGAAGCAAATAGAGTAAAGGGGTGGTCGACCATCTCAAATGACCAAAGGACCAAGAAGGGTGAGGTTTGAAAATAGAGTTTGACCATTAAGAAAGTAATGGTGATGTTTGAGAGAGCAGTTTTGGTATATATATGGAGGCAAAGTCCAGATGCAAAATGTTAGTGGATGACTAAATCAGGAAATGGAGATAATAAGCGAGGTTACTTTCCTAAAAAGGATATTGGTCAAAGGAAGAGAGACAGGATAGTAGCTAAAGGAGTAAATAGAATCTTGGAGACCCGAGATTTATAGACAGAAAGAAATAACTAATAGGAAGGAAAAGTAAAGATGCAACAGAGAAAGGGAAGAAAGGTGAAACAATTCTGGAACAGTTGAGTGGATAGGATTCCAGGTACAGATAGAGAAGTGACTTCCAGATAAAAGAGGTATATGTTATTATATAATGAGTGGAAGGAGCAGAAACTGAGATTTTTGAAGTGGGGCAGAAAATGGAGGAATTTCATTGGATATGCTGCAGGAAGGGGGATTAGTTTCCTGGTTGTCTTTAGCCCATCATTCTAACTCAGAGTCCTTCCTAGTGGTGCAGCTAAGATGGATGCCAGCGAGAAGGATTCTGGGAACTGGTCGGACATGTGTTGTCTCCTATTGACCTTTCCCTAACTCTTCCAGTTGGTGGTGGCTTATTAGTTATGTGTTCCTTACGAGGACCTCCTGTCATAAAACAGCTTGTGCAAATGGTTACTATGGTGCCTGGACAGGGTGGGAGGTTTCAGTGTGCTTCCCCTACAGATAGATTGGCTTGGTTTTCTCAGCGAGTAAAAGGAGAATGAAGGAACATGAACATGGGGCACTGAGGAAAAGAAAATGATTTGTAACCATAGTTACAGAGAACTTAGTGAATACAAGTTTGACCATGAATGTTGGAGAGCCTTTTAAAATTCGTTAACTTTGTACTGAGCCACATCAGCAAATCTTTATTAAAATGTTCTCCAGCAAGGTTTCATGGCCTGGGAACAGTAAAGTAGATGCTGGGGATTATGTACTTTGTTAGATGTGAGAATTATTCTCAGAGGTCCTAAAAGTAACAATTAAACACCTTTGAAAACACCTGTTAATTTTTCAGGTGGATTTGGCACCAATTCAAATATACAGGTAGAAAAAAAAAAAAAAAAAGCTGCCAAAATAGTAAAACTATCAACTCATCTGTTAGAAATCCAAGACTTTTGATTAATTTTGCTGACCTGTTTTATGCAAAGTGATTTATTAATATTAATATTTGTTTTTTTTTAATAGATTGGGACTTCCCAGGTGGCTCAGTGGTAAAGACTCTATCTACCTGCCAATGCAGGAGCCAAGGAGATGCACATTAGATCCCTGGGTCAGGAAGATCCCCTGGAGGAGGAAATGGCAACCACTCCAGTAACACTGCCGGGTTAAATCCCATGGTCAGAGGAGACTGGCAGGCTACAGTCCATGGGATCACAGAGTCGGAAATGACTGAGCATGCATGCACACACTCTGATTGATTTGATGAAAATATATTTCCATAAATTTAGAAGTTTTTTTTTCAGTAGGTCATTTAAAATAAGTCCAACTTACAGTTTAGGGAGACTCAATACTGCTAGCACCCAAGTCATTTTTCTTCTTAAAAAATAATAATGGCTCAGCTTTCAGAGTAAATTTTAGTTCACAGAGAAGAAAATTTATACTTTTGCTAAATTTTCCCCCTTTTCAGATCAGATCAGATCAGATCAGTCACTCAGTCTTGTCTGACTCTTTGTGACGGCATGAATCGCAGCATGCCAGGCCTCCCTGTCCATCACCAACTCCCGGAGTTCACTCAGACTCACGTCCATCGAGTCAGTGATGCCATCCAGCCATCTCATCCTCTGTCATCCCCTTCTCCTCCTTCCCCCAATCCCTCCCAGCATCAGAGTCTTTTCCAATGAGTCAACTCTTCGCATGAGGTGGCCAAAGTACTGGAGTCAAAGAAATCCCAGGGCTGATCTCCTTCAGAATGGACTGGTTGGATCTCCTTGCAGACCAAGGGACTCTCAAGAGTCTTCTCCAACACCACAGTTCAAAAGCATCAATTCTTCGGCACTCAGCCTTCTTCACAGTCCAACTCTCACATCCATACATGACCACAGGAAAAACCATAGCCTTGACTAGATGAACCTTTGTAGGCAAAATAATGTCTCTGCTTTTGAATATGCTATCTAGGTTGGTCATAACTTTCCTTCCAAGGAGTAAGATGCTTATATCCTTAAGATAGAAGTTCATATCATCCCTTTTCATCTAATCATTTGTTCATTCACTATAGAGTATTCAAGATGGATTAAGTTCCTACACTCAACAAGCTTACTTTTGTATATTTTTAAACTTGATATCTTAGAAAAGTTCTATCAAGATTTTCATAAATTATTTTAAAATTCAGTATTGATTTTAAATATTACTGTATTAATCAAAAGCAATGCTTTTTGTACATTGCAATGACAGATTAAAGGTAATTTAGCATACATTATTTTGTTTAGCATAAAGTAGTACCCTGCATTACTATCCCTATGAAAAAGAGACTGAGCTTCAGAGAAGGTAATGTAGGTAAGAGAGGCAGAACTGAATACATGTTTTATTAGTCCAGAATTTTTTCTATTACACTTTGAAAGTGAAAGTGTGAAAGTGTTAGTCACTTAGTCACATCCAACTCTTTGCAAAAAGAGCCTGCCAAGCTTCCCTGTCCATTGAATTCTCCAGGCAAGAATACTGGAGTGGGTTGCCATTCCCTTCTCCAGGGGACCTTCCCAACCCAGGGACTGAACCTGGGTCTCCTGAATTGTAGGCAGATTCTTTACCATCTAAGCTACCAGGGATATTTTCACTAATTTTAATAATCAAATCCAATAGATTTGTAGTAGTTCAAATACAATCTACTTTGTAATCCTTACCTGTTGACCTCCCTGAAGCATTTATACCTTCACTCACCTTATTGCTTCCTGAAAATTTCTCTTCTTTTGACTATATGGCATTTTTCACTTATGATTCTCATACTTCTGAAGATTTGTCTAGTTATGTCCCTGATATTCTTTTGCCTTCTCAGCAATTGCATGGTTTTAACTACAACTTCTATGCATATGATTCTGAAATCTAGAACAGTAGTCATGAAATCCCCACCCATTTCCAGACATGTGTTTTCAACTGTGTGGTGTAAAAAAGTCTTTTTACTAGTTATTTGCAGTAAGTTAACGTGTGTTTGGGCTTCCCCTGTGGCTCAGAAGTAAAGAATCTGCCTACAATGCAGGAAACACAGGTTTGATCCCTAAGTTGGGAAGGTCCCCTGGAAGAGGGCATGCATGGCAACCCACTCCAGTACTCTTACCTGGAGAATTGGACAGGACTGAAGTGACTTAGCATGCATGCACATATGAGGAATACAAACGTGAATCAGACCTAGATTCTTACCTGGAGCACATAAAACTCCATGTGTCTCCACTTTTACTGTTTTGTTGTTGTTGTTGTTGTTGAGACTGTTGGCCATATAGTAGATTCCTCAGGTTCAAGATCTCAGAGTCATAGTTGAAAAGTACTGTACTTAATTATGTAGGATAATTTTCTAATTGGTCTCTTTATCTATTTTATTTCCATTTACCGATTACGGTTTCTAAAGTGGACTTATGTCCGACTCTGTGCCATCCCATAGACGGCAGCCCAATAGGCTCCTCTGTCCCTGGGATTCTGCAGGCAAGAATACTGGAGTGGATTGCCATTTCCTTCTCCAGTTCAAATCACAGCCCTATTTAAAAGCATGCAAAGGTATCTCACTGTCTACAGAACCATGCTCCATCTGCCAAGTATATCCCCTACATTTAAATTTACACTTTTCCAACCTTGGTGTCCTGACTTATTCTATTGTCTCCATTTCAAATACCATTTTCTTTCATCTCCTTATATTCAAAGCCCACCTAAACCTTCTCTCAAATGCTTTCTGATCCAAGTAACCACCCCGAATGTTACCAGATGCAACTTGATTTTTCTTCTCCTGAATTCCATCCCATATTATTTCTCTGTACTTTTTATTGTCACTTGTCTCTTTTTACCTTGTATTATAAATATTTTTGTTCACATATTATCTAGACCAGGGATTAGCAAACTTTTCCTATAAAAGGCCATATAGTATGTATTCCAGGCTTTGTTGCCCACAGAGGGTCTTGGTCTTCTTTCCTTTTACTCATAATCGTTTAAAATATAAATATCATTTTTAGCTTGCATGCATGCATTCTAAGTTGCTTCTGTCGTGTCTGACTCTTTGCACCTCCATGGACTGTCGCCCGCCAGGCTCCATGGGAATCACTAGACAGGAATGCTGGAGTGGGTTGTCATTCTTTTCTCCCGGGGATATCCCCAACCCAGAGATCAAATCTGGGTCTCCTGCATTACAGGCAGATTCTTTACCATCTGAGCCACCAGGAAAGCCTATTATAAATATAGGCTGCTGGCTACAGTTTGAACTCTGATCAATATTCAGTCCTCCTAATAATAATCTAACTTTGATTCATTCCTTATAATACTTAGAAAACTATGTTGCGCATAGTAAGCTCTGAAACGTGTTACATGAATGTAAACATGTGTTATGTGTATCACCAAAGAGGATTTTTTTTTTACAAAAACAAACACAAAATAGTTCCTAGGGTAATTTAAAAAAAATATATCCATTTTTCAGTTCAGTTCAGTTCAGTTCAGTCACTAATTTGTGTCCGACTCTTTGCGACCTCATGAATTGCAGCACGCCTGGCCTCCCTGTCCATCACCAAATCCTGGAGTTCACCCAAACTCATGTCCATTGAGTCAGTTATGCTATCCAGCCATCTCATACTCTGTCGTCCCCTTCTCCTCCTGCCCCCAATCCCTCCCAGCATCAGAGTCTTTGCCAATGAGTCAACTCTTCGCATGAGGTGGCCAAAGTACTGGAGTTTCAGCTTTAGCATCATTCCTTCCAAAGAAATCCCAGGGCTGATCTCCTTTAGGATGGACTGGTTGGATCTCCTTGCAGTCCAAGGGACTCTCAAGAGTCTTCTCCAACACCACAGTTCAAAAGCATCAATTCTTTGGTGCTCATCTTTCTTTACAGTCCAAATCTCACATCCATACATGACCACAGGAAAAACCAAAGCCTTGACTAGACAGATCTTTGTTGGCAAAGTAATGTCTCTGCTTTTGAATATGCTATCTAGGTTGATCATAACTTTCCTTCCAAGGAGAAAGCATCTTTTAATTTCATGGCTGCAATCACTATCTGCAGTGATTTTGGACCCCCCCAAAATAAAGTCTGACACTGTTTCCACTGTTTCCCCATCTATTTGCCATGAAGTGATGGGACCAGATGCCATGATCTTAGTTTTCTGAATGTTAAGCTATAAGCCAACTTTTTCACTCTCCTCTTTCACTTTCATCAAGAGGCTTTTTAGTTCCTCTTCACTTTCTGCCATAAGAGTGGTGTCATCTGCATATTTGAGGTTACTGATATTTCTCCCAGCAATCTTGATTCCAACTTGTGCTTCCTCCAGCCCAGCGTTTCTCATGATGTACTCTGTATATCAGTTAAATAAGCAGAGTGACAATATACAGCCTTGACATACTCCTTTTCCTATTTGGAACCAGTCTGTTGTTCCATGTCCAATTCTAACTGTTGCTTCCTGATCTGTATATAGGTTTTTCAAGAGGCAGGTCAGGTAGTCTGGTACTCCCCTGTCTTTCAGAATTTTCAACAGTTTATTGTGGTCCACACAGTCAAAGGCTTTGGCATAGTCAATAAAGCAGAAATAGATGTTTTCCTGGAACTCTCTTGCTTTCTCCATGATCCAGCAGATGTTGGCAATTTGATCTCTGGTTCCTCTGCCTTTTCTAAAACCAGCTTGAACATCAGGAAGTTCATGGTTCACATATTGCTGAAGCCTGGCTTGGAGAATTTTGAGCATTACTTTACTAGCATGTGAGATGAGTGCAATTGTGTGGTAGTTTGAGCATTCTTTGGCATTGCCTATCTTTGAGATTGGAATGAAAACTGACCTTTTCCAGTCCTGTGGCCACTGCTGAGTTTTCCAAATTTGCTGGCATATTGAGTGCAGCACTTTCACAGCATCATCTTTCAGGATTTGAAATAGCTCAACTGGGATTCCATCATCTCCACTAGCTTTGTTCGTAGTGACGCTTTCTAAGGCCCACTTGACTTAACATTCCAGGATGTCTGACTCTAGGTGAGTGATCACACCATTGTGATTATCTTGGTCATGAGGATCTTTTTTGTACAGTTCTTCTGTGTATTCTTGCCACCTCTTCTTAATATTTTCTGCTTCTGTTAGGTCCATACCATTTCTGTCCTTTATTGAGCCCATCTTTGCATGAACTTTTCGCTTTGTATCTCTAATTTTCTTGAAGAGATCTCTAGTATTTCCCATTCTATTGTTTTCCTCTATTTCTTGCATTGATCGCTGAGGCTTTCTTATCTCTTCTTGCTATTCTTTGGAACTCTGCACTCAGATGCTTATATCTTTCCTTTTCTCCTTTGCTTTTCACTTCTCTTCTTTCCACAGCTATTTGTAAGGCCTCCCCAGACAGCCATTTTACTTTTTTGCATTTCTTTTCCATGGGGATGGTCTTGATCCCTGTCTCCTGTACAATGTCACGAACCTCCATCCATAGTTCATCAGGCACTCTATCTATCAGATCTAGTCCCTTAAATCTATTTCTCACTTCCACTGTATAATCATAAGGGATTTGATTTAGGTCATACCTGAATGGTCTAGTGGTTTCCCCTACTTTCTTCAATTTAAGTCTAACTTTGGCAATAAGGAGTTCATGATCTGAGCCACAGTCAGCTCCCGGTCTTGTTTTTGCTGATTGCATAGAGCTTCTCCATCTTTGGCTGCAAATAATATAATCAATCTGATTTTGGTGTTGACCATCTGGTGATGTTCATGTGTTGAGTCTTCTCTTGTGTTGTTGGAAGAGGGTTTTTGCTATGACCAGTGCATTCTCTTGGCAAAACTCTATTAGCCATTTCCCTGCTTCATTCTATATTCCAAGGCTAAATTTGCTTGTTACCCCAGGTGTTTCTTGACTTCCTACTTTTGCATTCCAGTCCCCTGTAAAGAAAAGGACATCTTTTTTGGGTGTTAGTTCTAAAAAGTCTTGTAGGTCTTTATAGAACCGTTCAACTTCAGCTTCTTCAGCATTACTGGTTGGGGCATAGACTTGGATTACTGTGATATTGAATGGTTTGCCTTGGAAACGAACAGAGATCATTCTGTCATTTTTGAGATTGCATCCAAGTACCGCATTTTGGACTCTTTTGTTGACCATGATGCCTACTCCATTTCTTCTAACGGATTCCTGCCCACAGTAGTTGATACAATGGTCATCTGAGTTAAAGTCACCCATTCCAGTCCCTTTTAGTTTGCTGATTCCTATAATGTTGATGTTCACTCTTGCCATCTCCTGTTTGACTACTTCCAGTTTGCCTTGATTCATGGATCTAACATTCCAGGTTCCTATGCAATATTGCTCTTTACAGCATCAGACCCCGCTTCTATCACCAGTCACATCCACAACAGGGTATTGTTTTTGCTTTGGCTCCATCCCTTCATTCTTTCTGGAGTTATTTCTCCACTGATCTCCAGTAACATATTGGGCACCTACTGACCTGGGGAGTTCCTCTTCAGTATCCTATCATATTGCCTTTTCATACTGTTCATGGGGTTCTCAAGGCAAGAATACTGAAATGGTTTGCCATTCCCTTCTCCAGTGGACCACATTCTGTCATACCTCTCCACCATGACCTGCCCGTCTTGGGTGGCCCCACATGGCATTGCTTAGTTTCATTGTGTTAGACAAGGCTGTGGTCCATGTGATTAGATTGACTAGTTTTCTGTGATTATGGTTTGTGTGTCTGCCCTCTGATGCCTCTCGCAACACCTACTGTCTTACTTGGGTTTCTCTTACATTGGAAGTGGGGTATCTCTTCACAGCTGCTCCAGCAAAGCACAGCTGCTGGTCCTTACCTTGGACAAGGGGTATCTCCTCACAGTCCCCGCTCCTGACCTTGAACGTGGAGTAGCTCCTCTAGGCCTTCCTGCGCCAGCTGTGACAGACCATATCCATTTTTTATTTAATAATATCCATTTTTAGATTTAATAATTTATTGGTTAGCCAAAATGAATCACTTATACGTTTGTTTTACCAAAGTATCTCAGGAACATTTAGATAGAGCACTCTTTATCCAAACTTGAATACAAGAAATATATATTGTGGGTTCAAGAGTGCCTTGCCTTCTAATAACCAGAACAACCAGTATTTTAGTTCAGTTGTTCTAAATTTTTTTTAAATAGCTGACCACAAAAATGCTGTCATATTTTGTTGATTTCAAAATGGTCCTAAACACATTAACTGGTAATGGGTTTAGCCAATCCCCTTCTATACTGTTCCTCTGTATTGCAAAAAAAAAAGAATGCAATTTTTCGTTTGTAACAAAATAACCATACCCACCCCCCACCCCCCACCCCCATATAAGTGAAAAGTAATGAAAGCCAAAAGAAAAGAGAAGAGTATAGTACACATTACAATTATTTTGGACTCCTGGTCTGATTCTTATTAGCCCTTCCCTGGTTTCTTTCAGGTCTTGGACTTGTCACCAGCCTTTGTTCCATTGCCTGACATATTATAATCATAAGAAAGAATTGTACACTACACTTCATTTCAAGGGCACCCAGATTGAATTTCAAAAAAAAAAAAAAAAACTTTAATATAGGCTCAGTGGTGCTAAATTATGTTTATTTTGCATTTCCCCAAAGATAGTTTCACATCAAAAGAAACTTTCCAGTAAACCCAGTTTAGATGTGGTTGACCTCATGCCTGTCTACCTCCATAGGAAACATTATATTTCGGCTTAGAAACAGAAAAAAAATCTTTCCCACCCCTTTCCAACTTCCCCCAAACACTGTTAGGCCTAGTAAAATGTAGTGGGAAATACAGATTATTCTGTTTGAGAAAATATATTATTTTTATTACTACATCCTTATATTTCTCAGAACCTTATTGGGATGTGATTTCCTTTTTTCCTAACATCTGCCACTACCTTGGTGTTTATTGGAGAATGCATATTTGCTTAAGTTCAGTTTCTTCCAAAAGTTAACCTACAAAGCAAAATGCAACTTTTACTGTCTTTGTAGGAACCTCTGTCGCCATTCCTAAGAGGAGGCCATTTCTTTCCAGGAAATAATGTTATTTATGAAAAAACCATAAGAAAAGTGGAGAAGCTAAATATGGATCAGGTATGTGAAATTTGTTTTAAGGCTTATTTTATAAGTGTGTACTTTTGAATTATAAATATTTTTATAGAGTTAAAATGACATTCAATTTTCAAGTGCCAGGTGAGACCACTATTAGTCATAATAATACTTCTTTATATTTACAGCCCTTCATATCATCCTTAACAATTTCATTTCCATTTCTTCATTTAAAGTATTGTCCCCATTTTACTAAAAGAGAAACTGAAATGAAGACATGCCCAGTCATGGAAAAAATTAATGGTAGAATCTGAACTTAATATAGATATCTCAGTGTTTTGTACATTTCTTTTAAACTAGGCTCACAAAAATAATAATTTAAAACATTGTAATTTTTTCTTAATTAACTTAATATGAAATGAATTTCTAAATGAACACTATGAACAGATGGGAAAATACTGTATACTGTAAAAGATCTAGAAAATGAAAGCTTGAAGTCAGGTTTTTGAAATTCCATTAATCTTAACTGAGACCAAGTACAGAGTAGAAAACTACAACAGGGTGATGGTAATTCCATGGCATTTAGAGCTCCTCCCTCCTCGTGCCCTTCCATCCTTAAAACAGAGTTGTTACTGAAACCAGTAGAGGTTTCACATTGACCTGCTCAATGGGTACAACCATGCTCAGGCCAGACAAAGCCTGGGATTTATCTCTTGAACTAGGTTAGTGCAATAGCTTCTTAGGCCTTTGGTAGCAAAGTACTGCAATCTGAGTGGCTTGAAACAACAGAAATTTATTGTCTCACAGTTCTGGAGACCAAAACTATGAAATAACCACATTGGAAGGGCCATGATTCCTCTGAAACCTCTATGGAAGGAACTCTTCCCTTCCTATCTCCTAGTTTCAAGCTTGGAGAATGCATATTTGCTTAAGTTCAGTTTCCTCCAAAAAGTTAACTTGCAAAGCAAAATGCAACTTTTACTGTCTTTGTAGGAACCTCTGTCGCCATTCCTAAGAGGAGGCCATTTCTTTGGCCTCAGGCTTGTAAATGCATAATTTTAATTCTCCATTGTCACATAGCATCCTCCCTGTGTGTCTTCATGTGGTTTTCCCTCTGTGTATGTTTGTCTCTGTGTCCAAATTTCCCCTTTTCATGAGGACACCAGTCATGCTTGATTAGGACTTATTCTAATAACCTCATTTTAACTTGATTACTTCTGTAAAGACCCTGTTTCCAAGTAAGTTCACATTCTGAAGTACTGGGAGTACTGGGAGTTAGGACTTAAACGATTTTTTGGGGGGAGGTACAATTCAACCCATAACAGGTAGTTAAATATTATCAAATGAATTTTGATGACAAAATCATTTTTTTCTCATATACAAATGAAACATTACAATATACTAAATTCTCCTTTTTCATTTTTCTTGGCATGAGAACATATTTTGTTTTTATTATCATTTAGGGGCAGTTGTTACCCAGTTCATTGGAACTAATATATTATTTATTCATTTGATACCCAGTAATAATGAAATAGAGTAAGCTCTCAGAATCATAAACATCCAAATCTTTAAGATTCTGGTCTGCTTCAAAAATTGAATATAGTCTGAAGGACTTAGTATAGTATATATTAAACACATATTTTCCAGTTTCTGTATATTATGAGACAAAACAGAAACATTTCATGAAATGTCAGTTTTTCAAAAGACACTTTCTTTAAGCTACTGGGTTATAACATCTATTCTTTATCTAACTGAACTCCCAAAACAGTAAGCTTGACAATTTTAAATAGTAAGGAATTTGTTTTTTTTTTTTTAATTTAAATTTATTTATTTTAATTAGAGGCTAATTACTTTACAATATTGTATTGGTTTTGCCATACATCAACATGAATCCGCCACAGGTGTACACGTGTTCCCAATCCTGAACCCCCCTCCCACCTCCCTCCCCAGGTTCGATGCAAGATACAGTAAGGAATTTCTGAGATACATCATTTCACACTGCTTCCAACTTCTTGTTTCAAAAAGAATATACAGCTTTTCTAAATCTTGGCCCTAGAAAAAATATTGAATATCCTGTACATTATTATTGCTACATATCTGGAACAATTAAAGATGTGTTCAGTGAACATTGCTGCTAGTTACTATAATATCAATAGCTAAATTACTGTTAACTTGACTATTTACTTTTATATGTCCACTATTCTTATTAATGACTTAAATGATTTGGGAGTTTTGGAACTGCCATAGGAGACTGCCTAAGGTAAAAAGGAACCATGCATATGAAAATACAATTGCTCTGACCTAGCTTAGTTTCCTCAGTGACAGAAACATAATGGGATGAACTGGATAAAGCTAGAGTCTGGATGAATCTGCTTAATGCCATCTTGAAGTGAAGTGAAGTGAAAGTCACTCAGTCATGTTGGACTCTTTGCGACCCCATGGACTATACAGTCCATGGAATTCTCCAGGCCAGAATACTGGAGTAGGTAGCCTTTCCCTTCTCCAGGGGATCTTCCCAATCCAGGAATTGAACTGGAGTCTTCTGTATTGCAGGTGGATTCTTTACCAAACTGAGCTATCAGGGAAGCCAATGTCATCATGAGACTAATTCAAATAGGACTAGCTTTTAGAAGATGGAACCTGTCCAAAAAAGAGGTCTTTATAATAGGATGGTAAAGTAATGCCAGTGGCAAGATAATTATCCAATTCATATGAATCAAACCTGGATCTCCTGCATTGCAGGCAGATTCTTTACCATCAGAGCCACAAGGGAAGTCTATAAATTGTACTCTGTGTATTTTTTTCTTAAGCAAAGAAGAGAAATATATGGTAAGATATATGGTAAATCAGAAATGTTTGAACTTTTGTACATTAAAAACTCAGCTTGTGATATGTCACAAAAGTATGAGAAACATGAATATCTTGCTTCGGAAAAATAATTTTAGCAGTCAGATATGAGGACTGAAAACTGAAAACCTGCTAAGACTTCAGTGGTACCAGGTAGTGGTTCACAGGCCAAATAGGTTTAGGAAAACCACAAGACATCTCAGATGGAGAGACTGTCAGCATTCCATTCAAGAGTCAACTGATACATTAATAAGGAAAGATGGTTGAGAAATGGGTTTTGTTTTCTTTACTGTCATTTCAAAGTTTTTCCTCATCTGTTAAAGGACACATTTCCATCCCCTCCCCCCACCAGGAGGAATTTTATTTCAGTAATGTACTAGCTCCTCACTGGGTGAAATTTTTCTCCAACTATCACCCTGACTTTTCCTAATCTAGTGTATAAAGGTATTTTGTAACATAAAAGAACAAAATTTTCATACCAAAAATTTGTACAAAAGCTAGATAATACACAGTCAGACTTCTAAACTGTAGAGATCTTAGTGCTAGTATATTTGTAAAGAAGATTCTATTTGAAAACAGCTTGAAGAAAATGATTCTATGAACTGATTCTGTGACCTTTATTTATATGTTTAACAAGGCAGTTCCTACTTGTAAAATGTGTTTCTTAATACATATTTTTTCCAAAATATTTTATATACATGAAAAGATATTTGTAAACATGATAAAATTTCAAAGCATAAAAATATAAAAGGTACAAAAAAAGTGCAAAAAGAGAAAATATATATAGTGCAAAAAATCCTCTCTGTCCTGATCCTCTTTTCCCTCAGTTCCTCTTCCCAGAAGCAGTCATTCTTAATGTGTTTTTGTTTCATGCATGTATTTAAAAGCAGTTGTATATGTTTGTAAGTATACATGTGTGTACATTAAAAATATACACAAGGAGTATACTATATTCATTCTTATGCATATTGTTTCTTCAATTAATACAGTTTGAAAATTGTTCCATATAAAAATTTTAAAATTTGAAGTGCCTTATTTCATTAACATAGGTCACCTTTTCACAGTCAAAAGGAAATAGAGCATTAAATTTATACTTTCAAAGTTAATTGTATGTGCATGAATGTAGCATTATGATTCAAACAGAGCATTTTTTCTTTGGGTGAAAGTTTTTTGAAAACTGGTTTTCAGGTATCTGTTTCCAAAATAGAATAGAACAAAATAACATAGAAAATTCAAACATACCTGAAATCTTCAAAACTAAAATAACCAAATATCTTTTCTTATTCTGTGCTCAACACTTATCAGAAACAAAATCACAGTAAATAAGCAAACAGATAACA
Source organism: Bos grunniens (assembly GCF_055505025.1). NCBI lineage: Eukaryota > Metazoa > Chordata > Mammalia > Artiodactyla > Bovidae > Bos > Bos grunniens. The sequence continues at coordinate 76,300,861 of NC_141194.1, read as the reverse complement.
AAGGTTTAGTTTAAAAACAAGTTCCAAAATACTTTGAAGACAGTACAAATTCAGTCTAATGGTCTGAAAGAACTCTGAGCAAGAAGTCATAAGTTCCAGACCCAATTTTGCCACTCATTATATCATCATAAGTAAATTATCCTACCTCTCTGGACCTCATGGTCATTTTTTTTTTTTTTTACCTGCAAAACTAATGGGGTGATTGATGATTAAGTTGATGATGATGATGATGACAATGATAAAATTTGATAATGATAATAATAAATGTTAATTCCCACCTACTTTATACTTGGCACTCTGCAAACATTAGTTAATTTACTCCTCACAGCAACCCAATGAGGTACATACTATCTCCCCTTTACACATGAGGAAACTGAGGCTTATAAAAATGTGTGTACAGTTTCTCAAGATCACAGAGTTAATGGTAGAATCAGAGTTAGAATCTATGTTTTCTGGATATGAAGGTTCAGTTACTGTTTTCCAATCTTTTTTCTTAATTTATGCTTGATTTTCATAAGCATAAGAACTTCACTTGCCCCCACTGTGATTCTATTATGCTTCTGACATTGAAAGTCACTACAATATATTATTTTCTAATTTATATCCATCAATATCTTCAGTATTATAGTATTATGCAATTAGATCCTGAAGTGCCTATTGAATCATGAATATTGAATTAATTAATTATTAATTAATATTAATTAAAATTAATATTCATTATAGTTTTAGTGTTAAGTGTAACTGGAATATTAACTTAATCAAAACATGCAATTCCATGGCCAACTTAGGTAAGTATTTGGATTGTCACAGCCACCTGATCAAATAAAAATAGAGTTCAGTACAACTTTTTTCCAATGGAATAACTGGAAAACTAATATATCACTTATCAAAACTATAAATCCTGGGGCTTAATTTATCTTATGAAAGAACACATTCAATTTTTTAAAATGGATTTTCTTTTATTAATAATTTTTATTCTAAATATTTTTGGCTTGTGTATGTATTTTAGGAAAGCTATCCTCAGATTCAGTGCAATCATCACATTGTTCAACAGCCCCAGATCATCCACTCTCCTCACTGTGAACAATCCCATTCTAGTCAGAAAATCCAAACCATCACAGGAAGTGATTCAGTTTCTACAAACACTGGAATTGAACTGTGTCATGGTGGCTCAAACCATACACATGAGCAGGTAAGATTAATGAAATGATTCCTTGTAAAATTGAAATAATCTCTTAAACCCTTTTCACACTTCTGTATAGATACCCACATTAAATTTTCATCAAAATATTGATGGGTTATACCATGGGGATTTGTGTTTTATTATGGCATTTTTAAAATAAAATTTTCCATCTCTTCTCAGAACACAAAATAACTCAGGTATGTTAATATGTTAAATCTATGAGGGAAGTTAGGAACTGATAAATGAATACCTAATTTCTAGCTGAATGGATCCAACAGTTGTACAACATTAAATATTTTCATGAGATATGATATTTAAATGAATTAGAGTTGATATTTCTAAGATGATTGTAATGGTAACATTTCACAAGCTGGTAACTTTTATGTTTTCTTTGCAAATTTGGTATATTAACTCAGGTTATAATAGGCATACATTTTATTGTGTGTTTCATTAACAAGACAGAAACTAAAACTTAGTTGCTAAGAAGAAATCTGTTGGGATGCAATCATCAGTGACTAATTTATGTTCTGAATACTTTGGAAACTTGTAAACATCTGTTATATAGGTGTTAACGGAAAAAAAGATGGTCTTGAATCTTGGGAAAACTAGCAATAATAACTGGAACTATGGGAAATAAATCATCATTTGTATGTTTTAATATTTTTCCCAGTAAAAAATAACTTGCTCAACTGACCTCTCTCATAGGCAACTCATATGCAACTGAAAGACAAAATAAAAATAATAAGAAAAAATAAAGGACCCTGCCCATATAAGAATATGATTGTTTTATATTAAATATGCATGAGGTTATTTCTAAACACTGAAACTTTGAGATATGCACTTTGGCAATATTGGTAAAAACAAACAAAAAAGAACCACAAAAGATTTAAAACACATTTTTTTTCCAACTGATAAAGCCTAAAATTATCTTTTCCCTGAATATCATATCATGTATGGAAATACTGGCTTTAGAATTACTCTAATACGGTCCAGATGATGTTGAATTTCTTAAATGGGTTAGTAATGACAATTAGAAAGACATTTTTTTAGGTTAAATTATTTGAAATTTTCATTTTTGTAGGTCAAAGTTCATCAGTTCAATATGTTACTTTGCTTCTGTTTCCTCATCATAAGATTCATCATCCATTTCTTACAGGGTTATTGTAAGAATAAATCATGTCTTGTATGTTAAGCACTTAACGATTGTTGAGTGCTGACAGTAAGTACTTAACAAATGGTAATTACTAGTTTACAGGAATAATTATTATTTGTAAGCATTAAATCTTCACACCAGGTACTATGAAAAATACAAACATCAGTAAGACATTGTCACATTTCTCTTAGGTACTTATTGTATAATAAGGGGAAGTGGCAAACATATAAAATATTATACAAAGCAAAGTATGTCTGTTATAAAAGGAACCTGCAATGAGCTTTGGGAATAGAAGAAAGAAGAAATTAATTTCAGCTGGAAGATGTAGGAAAGCTTTGTTGAGGAAGAAGAGATTGACCTGGGTATTAAAGAGTGAATAGAATTTCCATATGTGGTATGGTGGTGTGTGGCATGGACATCCTAAGAACAGGGAGTCACATGAAAAAAGTGATATATTTTGGAAGGTACATTTGGGGTTTCAGGAATAGTGGTTTGGTTTGTATGACAAAGGAGACATGGGATGAAGACTATTAGAGTGTAAGATTAAAATGATATATTAAGGCCAGATCATGAGGCCATTGCCGTGGCATGATCTTAGTTTCTTGACCAGGGATTGAACCTGGGCCTTCAGCTGTGAAAGCATGGAATCATAATCACTGGGCAACCAGAGAATTTCTGAAGGTTAAGTTTAAAATTTTGAACTTTATTTGGCAGGCAATGGAGAATGATTGAAGGTTATTAAGTAGGAAAATATTGATAGCTATGATTAGATTAATTCTAGAAGCTTTGTGCAAGATAAATTGAAATATTGATTAGTTTTATCTTCACAGTGTTCAGAATGAAGAAGATATCATTATTGACTTTATTGTTAAGAAAACTGAGGTTCACAGAAGTTTTTACTTGCAAAGGCTTTGTATAGCTAGCATGTGATAGAGCCAGGATTTGTACATAGTTAGCCTGACTCCAGAGCTTACTGAGAGTTCCTTCTGGAAGTTGAGTCAGCAGTGTGGAGAGTCCTTGGTCAATAATGTAAACATGAGTAGGCCAATGGATTAAGAGTCTGCCACTGGAGAGGCTTTGGTGTTATAACAGAAAGTGGACTAGCTTCAGGGTAGGAAGATCTGAGTTCAAGTCCCAGCTATGTCCTTTTCAAGCTGTGTGTTCTTAATAAATATTAAATCTCTCAGAAATATCCTTATCCATAAAATTCTGTTAGTAATGTCTACCTCACAGAGTTGATGTAAAGACTAAATGAAAATATGTTTGATGTGCTTCATAAACTATAAAGTCTACAACATGAAAAATACCACAGAGAAGGATTTGCAGAGAGAAGATTATTAAAAGATATTTCAGCAAAGTATAAAACTTGTTTTTGTTTTGTTTTTAATTAATTTATTTATTTTAATTGTAGGATAATTACGATATTATAATCTTTTACCATACAAAGTGTAAAACTTAAGCTAAGATAATGACAGTAGGATTGAAGTGAGGGACAATTATCAGAGATGGGAACAATATCATAGGATTAAGCATCTTATCCAAAAGCAATGGTAATGCTATGATATACAGAATAGCCCTAGGAAGCTCAAAGCTAGTAATTTTCACCTATGTGGATAATATAGAATTGGCTCCATTTCTGGTCAAAGTGAGGATGGGGTAACCTGATTGTGCAGATCCCATGGGCAAAGCAGGGCAGAAAATGAATTGTCTCACCTAAGGTCTTTGGTGTTTACACGTTAGTCTTTCACATGAGTGGAAGAGTCTTTGAAGAGTAATAGAGCAGATGTCAGTTAGGCTTTTTTTCTTATACTAAATGTTGACCCATTTTTAGTTTGTGTTTAGAGTTAAATTGCAATTCAGAGGTCAAGGAACACAGACTTTAAATACAATTATTTGGGTTTATAAAACCTGATTCTGCTGAGCTGCGTGATCCTAGGTAATTGACTTTAACTGGGCTGAACATCAGTTTCCATATCTATAAACAGGGAAAATCACACTTAACGTGCAGTATATCTACAATAGAATTAAATGAGATAAAATATGTAAAGTATCCAGCTCAGTGCCAAGCACATAGCAGATGTTCAAATGAATGTTTGAATCTTTACCTTTCCCTCTTCATACTGAGGCCCCAAATCCTTCAAAGCATCAATAGGAAATTGATTCCCATTGTAATAGTTTTCAGTTCAGTTCAGTCTCTCAGTTGTGTCTGACTCTTTGCAACCCCATGGAATGCAGCATGCCAGGCCTCCCTGTCCATAACCAACTCCCAGAGTTTACTCAAACTCATGTCCATTGAGTCGGTGATGCCATTCAACCACCTCATCCTCTGTCATCCCCTTCTCCTCCCACCTTCAGTCTTTCCCAGCATGAGGGTCTTTTCAAGTGAGTCAGTTTTTTGCATCAGGTAGCCAAAGTATTGGAGTTTCAGCTTCAGCATCAGCCCTTCCAGTGAATGAATATTCAGGACTGATTTCCTTTAGGATGGATTGGTTGGATCTCTGGCTGGCTGTCCAAGGGACTCTCAAGAGTCTTCTTCAACACTGCAGTTCAAAAGCATCAATTCTTTGGTGCTCAGCTTTCTTTATAGTCCAAACCTCACATCCTTACATGACTACTGGAAAAGCCATAGTTTTAACTAAAAGGACCTTTGTTGGCAAAGTAATGTCTCTGCTTTGTAATATACTGTCTAGGTTGGTCATACCTTTTCTTCCAAGGAGCGAGTGTCTTTTAATTTCATGACTGCAGTCACTATCTGCAGTGATTTTGGAGCCCAAAAATATAAAGTCTGTCACTGTTTCCATTGTTTCCCCATCTATTTTCCATGACTAAATCACCTTTAAAGTATCTTCCAAGAAGCATTAAAATATTTTTAAAAATCAGGTGTCCAAAAACCTGGCTTCAAAATAATTCAAATAAAACTAATTTTTGTATGTTTTCCATGGTTCTCCTTAGAAACATTATCATTTTGGTTTCAAATTCAGAACATCACTGATCACATTTCCTTTCTTGAGGACATTAAGAATAATGTGCTGTGATCATTTTCCTGCCAGGGAAGGAACAGATAATTCCACATATGTTAGCCACAGTAAAAAGCTCAGTTGAACTTGTTTTAGAAGTTTTCATACAGGTGGTGCTTAAAGAAAGGCTCAAATAATTATATATATTGTACACACAACTCTTTTGCACTTGGCTTGAGACTTCCAAGGAAATTTTTAGAGTCATGGGAAGATGTAAATGGAAGAGTCCTGCTCACTTAGTGCTATTGCCAAAGAAAAAATCTCCAACCTCTAATGTCTTTCTTCTATCATTTAAAAATTTAATTTTTGTCAACATCAGGACTGCACAGATCTTAGTGTCAGGTACTTTCTTTTTAATTTATTTTTTAATTGGAGGAAAATTACTTTACAATGTGGTGTTGGTTTCTGCCATAATTATACTTATATTCCCCTCCCTCTTGAGACTCCTCCCTCCCCTACCCCACCCCACCCCACCCCTCTAGGTCATCACAGAACTGCCTGGCTGGGCTTCCTGTGTGAAACAGCAACTTCTTACCAGCTATCTGTTTTACACATGGTAGTGTATATATGTTTATGCTACTTTCTCAATTCATCCCACTCTCTCTCCCGTTTCTGCCAAGTGTCCAGGAAGCTTGTTACAATATTTATTTAACATAAGCCATTCACTAATGATGGAAACTTAGGGCTGCTTAGCTCAATAAACTCAGCAGTTCTGCCTGTTCCCTCACTCAGTCACATGTGGCTCCAGTCCTTCTCCATCTTTATTGCCTTCTTCATCTCGTTATTGAAAATGAGCATCTTTTGTGTAAAATTCTCTTCACTGCTATCCTGTCCCCAAGTTTAACTGGTGTCTGTTTTGGACTCATTTTTTTCTCCAACACCACCCTTGTCTATCTCCTGTTACCTCTTGCTCTTGTGCCCTTTTGAACTCTTGTTCTGTGACAAACAAATTTTTTTTTTTACTCTTAAAACTGTTTTTTTTTTTTTAATCAAAGCAATGCATATAGATAGCTTGAAAGTTCAAATAGTATTAAATGGCATAAAACAAACAGCAGTTTCCTGTCCCAACTCTTTCCATGCCTGCCTGACCCCAGAGAACCATTTTCAACCCTTAACTTTTTTTCTTCTGGTGTTTACCTTCATATAGCTAAGTAGTATGAATATACCTATGCTGCTATTTTTTAATTCATAAATATTGTACATTATCTGTTGGAAATTCTGATACATAAGGATTTAGTTCTATAAACCCTCCATTTACCTGTTTCTATCCCTTTCATCATCTCAATATAGTTAAATCGCCATTTGGGGGACTAAATCATTATTCAATGTTTATATTATTCTATTATTGCTTATGAAAAAAGTATTCACTGCTGAACAAATTTGTGTACTATTTTGCTATTTTTATTAGTACAACTATTATTTGTTGGTGTTAATAATTCCCTAAGTTTTTTCATTTGTTTGGTTTTCTATGTATCTATTGGATTCTTTTCTCAGTACAATTTTATACAACTAAGTGATCGACCGTTTCTTCTCTTTAAAACCCTGCAACCCATATACACCGCTCCTCATTGCTCATATTATCATTACTACTGATCTTCTAGTCACTTTTTCCATCCTTCAACAGTTTCACTGGCAGGATTATAGGCTTCTTCCCACTTTTGCCTAACCCCTGCCCTGGAATCATCTGTGAGAACTTCACCACCATGAAAGATCACCATATGATCTTTCCTATGCTCTACCCTCATGGTTTTTCATCACTGTTAATTTCTTCATTTCTACTACATCTTCAACTCTCATAGACTTTGGCCACTCCTTGAAACCTCCTCATCACTTGAAACTGTTTAATCTGGAATTCTGAATGTCTCATCACTTTCTTGCATCTCCTACTCCCCAATTTCCATTGAACTTTGCCCTTAGCAAGCTTTCTCACTCTCAGTTCCAAACCAGGCTGGTGTCCCTTGTCAGCTGATTCAACAATGCTCTTGCTAGAAAACCTTAAAATTGTTGTTGCCTTCTCTGATTAATCCTCACCTTCACTGATCCCTTACTTTGGATAAACTGCCATCCACTTTCTTTGCCCCTAGATTTTGACTGCTTCATGTGTTAAAGTTCACAAACTAGGCTAATTTTATCTCATATATATTGTCTCTATCTTGCTGGACTCCTTCTGTTGCTAGGAACTCCTTTTAGTTAATTCTAATTATTTTGCCACCACGGTCCTCAGTATCTAATCCTTACTTTTCCCACCCTCTTTGTACTCCAGGTCCCACTGCTATTCTCTTATTCTCTGCAGGTGGCCTTGCCTTCTACTGAGAATGGGCAGTGGAAGTAAGATTTTATTGTGCACCAGAATCAGTTGGCAGGCCTGTTTAAATAAAGATTGGTGAGACTTGACAATTTGCATTTCCAAGTTCAATGGTTATCCAAAGTTTACTTGGTCCAGGTACCACAATTTGAGTTTACTATGTGAACTCCTTCAACACTCTGCTGCTGCTGCTGCTAAGTCGCTTCAGTCGCGTCCAACTTTGTGCAACCCCATAGAAGGCAGCCCACCAGGCTCCGCCATCCCTAGGATTCTCCAGGCAAGAATACTGGAGTGGGTTGCCATTTCCTTCTCCAATGCATGAAAGTGAAAAATGAAAGTGAAGTCGCTCAGTCATGTCCGACTCTTCACGACCCCGTGGACTGCAGCCTACCAGGCTCCTCCGTCCATGGAATTTTCCAGGCAAGAGTACTCTACTTCATTGAAAAATTTCTCTGTACTTGGAGCAAACTTTTGATTCTTTGGATCTTTAAGAATTAAGAATCTAAAAATAAAGAATTAAGAATCTAACTTCATCTTCAAGGTGACTCCCTTAGCAACCCTACCAATCTATTGATTTATGATCTCACTCTTTGTTCCCTTCATCTGCAAAAACTCTGAAGCAGGAAGGCATAATCACTGCCTGCCATTTCCTCACTACTCACACATTCCTGAATGCTTTGCAAACCAGATTTTAGTTTCAACTTTCTCCTGAAACTGCTTTTATTGACCTCTAAGTTGCAAATTTCACTTTCTTTTTTGGTTTCATTTTCATCTTACTCCAGTTTGATGATAAGTGATTCTGTTGATCCATTGTATTCCTGATATTCTTTCTTTCCATTATACTATACTGCTGCTTCTAATTCTCAGACTTCATTCTTCTTTCATCAGATCTTCCCCAGAAACCCATCCTTGGCCTTCTTTTCCTTTCTCTATCTCTTCTCCCTTGACTATATGGTATAAAATCTTGACTTCTATGACTTTTACATGATCACCTTTACATGGACAACTCTCAACATTTCCCTGCTAAGCTCTAATCCATAATTCATTTATTTATTTGTTTTTGGCTGTGCTGGATCTTCATTGCTGTGCTTGGGCTTTCTCTAGTGGTGGCAAGAGAGGGTTACTCTAGTTGTGGTGTGCAGATTTCTCATTGTAGTGGTTTCTACTGTTGGGGAGCACGGGCTCTAGAGCATGTGAACTTCAGTAGTTGTGGCACATGGACTCAGTAGTTGTGGCTTGCAGGCTTAGTTGCCCTGAAGCATGTGGGATCTTCTCTGATTAGGGATCAAACTGGTGTCCCCTGCATTGCAAGGCAGATTCTTAACCATTGGACTACCAGGGAAGTCACTCTAATCCATTATTTTTTACTAATTGATCTCTCTACTTGATTGTCCCACAGTCATCTCCAATTAACCACATATAGCTTTTCATTTTATTCCCTCTATTAATGATATTTTCAGTGCTCTAATTACAAGACTTAAAATTTACTTTCCCTCTCCTTTGCCACCTCACATCTAATCAGTTATCAAGATTCTTCTTATATAAAATCACTCTTACATAGCTGAAGTTGTGTTTCCTTTGTATAACTCTTTTACCATTTGATCTGCTTTATAGCTCTTATCAACTGGTCAATCTATTATATATATCAAAGTTATTTAGACATATATCTTAGCTCTTCTAAAAGACCATAAGGACCTTGAGAGAGGAGACAGTGTCTTATGTCTTTTTTTCAGTAGCACTTAAAAGTGTACCTTAAAACAGTACTTAGTAAGTTCTCAATAAATGTGGGCTGAATGAATGAAAGCATCATGCCACTGAGACCTTTTAAGTACTTCCTGTGTCTTGTGTGTATAGCTTTTAGCCTTTGGGTTAAGGAAAAAGTTAGATGTAAGATAAATTACACTGAAAGAGCTACGTCATGTGTGTAGTGAGTTTTTCCGCTGACTCTGCTTACATAATAAAGAAGTGGTTCCATTCCTTGAATAAATTACATACTAAGGAATGGCAGAATAAAGAAATGAAAGAGAGGTGGAGAAGAGAACAAGTAGCAAAAAAGATGGTTTCAAGAAGTTATGTATTAAAAATACATATTCATTTAAAATTAATTTCTTTGGGATATGTATCTTCCAATACAAGAAGTATTTAGAGTGGCTTAAAAGAACAAATAAGCTGTAATAGATCAGAAAAAGAAATATCAGGAACAGTATAAAGGAACAATAACTCCAGAAAGAAAAGAGCACACAGAAATGCAGGCACAGAGTTCCATGCCATTAGTAAAAGTGGGCTAAAAACTTGGCTCTGAGATTTCTGGAAACCACAGGGAGGGAAAAAAAGAAAAACATGATTAGTGACAAAATTCTCATTGTTCACAAGAAATAGCTAAATAAATTTTCAGTAGTTACTTGTATCATAGGAAAATGTATTTTATTTTCCATTCAAAATAATTAAGCTGTTACAAATTCAATCACTGGTATTCATTATAAAATGACAATCCAGACCACCTACTTTAATTGGTTAGGAGTGGAAGAATCATCTTATTTCATTAAAAAAGAAAAAAATACCCAACCTATACATATACACCAAAAGAGGGGCAAGGACAACATTGAGTGGCTTTCAATAAAGTTAATTTTAGTTGCTTTGTTAAAGCACCTCTTTCAACTAGTGTTTTTCCATCTATTATAATTAATATTTAGCCCCAATGGCATATTTTATGACAACTTCCTCATGCAACAAATGTTTACTGAGCCTCTACTATGCTCAGTTGCTATGGTAGGAGCTGGAATTAAATAAAGATATTAAAACTGAGTCTCTACTCTCTGGTAGCTGAGAGTATGCAAATAATTTATAACCATCTCCTGCTCCTTTTTTATAATCATTATTCAAATAGCCAATTGTCCATATGTATTAGGTTAAATAAAGACATTATCTTTATGATGATTTTTACATGAGAGTTTAATAATTTACTCATCCCCGCTAAAGCAATACCTCCAGCAACTTTACAAAATAGGTAGTAAATTATCTACATTTTACAGTTCAGAATACTGAGGTTCAGAGACATTAAGCAATACATACACTTAGCCTACAACTAGGAAATGGGAGCTCCACTTTGGGCTCAAATTTCCATTCTTTTTTCATTGCAACACTTTGCTGCCTAGGGTTACTCATAGAAAATTAAATCTTTATTTCAAGTACAGGATTGTTGTTATGAGTCAAGACTTCATTTTAGAGTTGTGATTGTTGTATAGTACATTCAATTCAGTGACAACATTTATTGAAAATCTTCTATGTACCAGGTACTATAAATGCAACATTTCTTTACTAAAATATCTGTGGACATTAAAATAGCACTAAGGATTTTCAGGACCTAAAATCCTGACACTTTTTTTCCTGCTAGGATTTCTTCTTGTGCTACAAAATAGGAAGAGAACAATTACTGTTTTCTTTTTTGCCTTGTCAGCCATATGGCATGGTACATAAAATGAATTTCACTTCACAGTTTCAGTCTGAAAACTATTAAATGTCTCAAATCAAAGCAAAATTAATGAAGTGGTAATCTTATTTATCTACAAGTGTCACCATATCATTATAAGGTTTGCAGGATAGTAATATATACATTGTAAGTTTTTCTTAATAGTGATGTTTTCTGTTGTCACATAGCAAAAAGTTACTACACAAGAGGGTCTAAGCACAGAAGACCTTGTTAGCATGTCAATGACCTTTCAGAGGGTTAGGCAATCATGTATAATTCCTTTTATATAATATGGCATTTTAAGGGCTTTTGAATCTGCTAAGCAACCATTTTAAATACATGAATGGTCTAGTGGTTTTCCCTACTTTCTTTAATTTAAGTCTGAATTGGGCAATAAAGAGTTCATGGTCTGTGCCACAGTCAGCTCGTGGTCTTGTTTTTGCTGACTGTATAGAGCTTCTCCATCTTTGGCTGCAAAGAATATAATCAATCTGATTTCAGTATTGACCATCTGGTCCATGTGTAAAGTCTTCTCTTGTGTTGTTGGAAGAGGATGTTTGCTATGACTAGTAAAAATTGGCAAAATTCTATTAGCCTTTTCCCTGCTTCATTCTGTACTCCAAGGCCAAATTTGCCTGTTACTCCAGGTATTTCTTGATTTCCTACTTTTGCATTCCAATTGACATATTTTGGGGTGTTAGTTCTAGGTCTTGTAGGTATTCATAGGACCGTTCAACTTAAACTTCTTCGGCATTATTGGTGGGAGCGTAGACTTGGATTACTGTGATATTGAATGGTTTGCCTTGGAAATGAACAGAGATCATTCTATTGTTTTTGAGATTGCATCCAAGTACTGCATTTCAGACTCTTTTGTTGACTATGATGGCTACTCCATTTCTTCTAAAGGATTCTTGCCCACAGTAGTAGATATAATGGTCATCTGAGTTAAATTCATTCATTCCAGTCCATTTTAGTTCACTGATTCCTAGAATGTCAATGTTCACTCTTGCCATCTCCTGTTTGACCACTTCCAATTTGCCTTGATTCATGAACCTAACATTCCAGGTTGTTATGCAATATTGCTCTTTACAGCATTGGACTTTACTTCCATCATCAGTCACATCCACAGCTGGGTGTCATTTTTGCTTTGGTTCCATCTCTTCATTCTTTCTGGAGTTATTTCTCCACTGATCTCCAGTAGCATATTGGGCATCTACTGACCTGGGGAGTTCATCTTTCAGCGTCTTATCTTTTTGCCTTTTCATACTGTTCATGGGGTTCTCAAGGCAAGAATACTGAAGTGGTTTGCCATTCCCTTCTCCAGTGGACCACGTTTTGTCAGAACTCTCCACTATGACCTGTCTTAGGTGGCCCTACATGGCATGCAAAGTCTGGCACTTGTGCTGTCTGGTCTGTACCATTTTCTATGGCAAATCACGGGGATTCTGCTCAGAACACCAACTCTTCCTGTCTTCCCTGCACTTAAAAACAAAGTGCAGGATGCTGCCTCTGAAGTTTGACCCGTCTGGGCCATTAGTAGAGAGAGGTGTCTACTTTTTCTCATCACACTACTTCAAGGTTGGAAAGATATCCATTCCTTCCCTGCCTGAGGATGCCCTCTATGGGGGCCACTTCTGGTATAGTTCTGCCCTCTGCTTAGTGTGGGAGTGACTGTGAGAAGATACCCCATGTCCAAGGGCAGAGAAGCCCCAGCAAGATGGTAGGCGCTGGACCAGTGCCTCTTGTTGAAAGTGAAAGAGGAGAGTGAAAAAGTTGGCTTAAAACTCAACATTAAGAAAACTTAAGACCATGGCATCTGGTCGTATCACTTCATGGCAAATAGATGGGGAAACAGTGGAAACAGTGACAGACTTTATTTTGGGGGGCTCCAAAATCACTGCAGATGGTGATTGCAGCCATGAAATTAAAAGACGCTTACTCCTTGGAAGGAAAGTTATGACCAACCTAGACAGTATATTAAAAAGCAGAGACATTACTTTGTCAACAAAGGTCCATCTAGTCATGGCTATGGTTTTTCCTTTAGTCATGTGTGGATGTGAGAGTTGGACTGTGAAGAAAGCTGAGCACCAAAGAATTGATGCTTTTGAACTGTGGTGTTGGAGAAGACTCTTGAGAGTCCCTTGGACTGCAAGGAGATCCAACCAGTCCATCCTAAAGGAAACCAGTCATGAATAGTCGTTGAAAGGACTGATGCTGAAGCTGAAACTCCAATACTTTGGCCACCTGATGCAAAATACTGACTCCTTTGAAAAGACCCTGATGCTGGGAAAGATTGAAGGCAGGAGGAGAAGAGGACGACAGAAGTTGAGATGGTTGGATGCATCACCGACTCAATGGACATGAGTCTGAGTAAACTCCGGGAGTTGGTGATGGACAGGGAGGCCTGGCATACCTGTCCATGGGGTCCATGCGATCCATGGGGTTGCAAAGAGTCGGACACAACTGAGGGACTGGACTGAACTGAACTGAACCATTCTTAGTAGGTGAAAAATGCATACATTTAAGCCAGGTACTTAGTGGGGATAAATTTAATTAAGCGAATACCCTCTGCTACTATATTACTACTACAGTGTTATTTGTGCGTTGATCACAAATACTCTCTAGTCCTGAACAGCATTCTCAAAAATGTGTGCCACTAAGCTTGAAGGGGGCCAGGAAAGAAAATATAGATAATTCAGGTGAAATATGCAACTATTGTGTGTCTACTATCTGTAGGACTCTATGATTACTACCACTTAATATTGTAAATATGGTTGGTCAAAAGAATCATCTTTGAATATCAAAGTTTATATAATGTAAATGCTAGAAAAATAATTCCACTCCTGGAATCTCATAGACAACAAATAAAAGATAAAACCCCAGATTGGAAATAGGACAAGAATTTCCAAGGCAGTAGTGAGATGAAGCCCATGGTTTTCCTTTACAAGCTACTTCCTTTCTACAGTTTTCTGAAAAATGACTACTAATTTGTCACTGGTTTCACACTTAAACATTATTGCCTTGCCTTGGGTTTGCCGGCAGTAATTCTAATCAGAGGCTTTTCTAGCAATCAGAGACAAGGAGTTGGATGGCTTGTTCATTATTATGGCCAAATTGTGATCTGATTAAAGGTATTTGATGGATGCATGCTAAAGAATCTTTAATAATTTTTGTATTTTTTGTGAAATATCACATTTTGTGTATCTGGGAATAACTATTCTTCAGCACAGTTTGTATTCCTCCTTGTTTAATATATGAAAATCTAAAGCTATTATCTCAGATCGACATTCAAGATAGCTCTCATTCTTCAGGCAGAAGAGTTGGTGTGAGATACTTTTATCTCAAGTATCTTATCAACTCAGTATTGTCCCAGAGAAAAAACATGCATCCATTAGAGCTACCATTATTCTGACTGGAAACATTCCTGTTTCATTGGGAGGCTCTCCGTCTTGGCTTTTTCAAGTCAACAAAAACATGGTTATGAGCCAACTTTAAAGGAAATGGCAAAACAAGCAGTTCCAATAAAACTAACATCTACCAACCTGTGATTTAGTAATGAAAATATTGCTACCTGGTACATCATAATTTTTGGTTGGGCAATTTCATTTTATTGAGCATAGTTCCATCAAAAGCTTAATAGCAAATGAGAATATGCCTTCTGTCTATCTTCTCCTCCATACTTTTGAACCCAACTGGGTTTTGGTTTTTACTGTATTACTTAAAAGTTATCATGATTTGTGTACTGTATAAAACTAAGGAGGAATATACACACAAAGGAGTAAAATTTTGATTCTTGCTTTTCTACCCTGACAGCTGTTTTGTCAAAAGAACCATTCTACAATTTTAATGCTCTCACTTTTTCTCAAGCTGATTAAAATTTGTTACCTGAACTTGAGTCATATTTTTCACAGTTTCACGATAAGAAAATCAAACTCTTGACAGTTTCAATACCTAGCCCAACTAACCTCCAAAACAATGCAGTTAGGGACAGTGTAATTCCCAAGTTGTTGAAAACACAAACACAAAGGTCTTCTGGAGAGGTAATTCTGTGTAGTAATTCTGTGTCCTGGACTCTGAGATTCTTTATTTGGGTGTCATACTGAAATCATATGAGCAAAAATTTTAGTAATGGTACTAATTACTAATGTGGGCAAAGAATTCTATACCCAACATGTTTACTAGTATACAAGGCAATGATAAGAGAATATTTGGGTAAAAATAAAAAGGAAATAAATACTTTAAGATAATTTGAAATATAAAATCAGTTAAAATGGAAAGGAAAAAAAAGCTCCAAGGCTTTTGCAGCATTGTTAGGTCATTATAATCTGCTAAGAGAGAAAAATAGGCAAAATACTAGGTGTATCACATTAATTTGCAGATTTTAACAAGGAGCTCAGTACTTGAATATTCTTGGCTAAAGAAATGCCCTTTTCTACTTGGGAATGTTAACAGGTTTGGGAGGGGCACAGAAAGGTAAGGCAGGAAGGTGTTATCTCACTAGCTAGCTATAGCAATGAAATAACCTGAGGGTCAGTGGAATGACATTGACACGACAGCTAAATTTTCCTTTTATCCAGTTAACTTTAAAATCTTTAAAATCATATTTGAAATTGTGTTTTTAGGCTACTCCCAGTTTGATGAATATATAAGGTCCATAGGAGAGAAATGCATGAATAAAACATGAAATCAAAAGTTAACAATTATTCAGAATAAAAACTTGGCTAACTTTGATCCTTACTTCCTTAGAGGGGTCTGTCACAGGAGAGCTCACTGCCAAAATTTGGAAATCTAGGTAGACCTCAAAAGTCTGTCTCCAACTCTTACTACAAGTTCAATTTCATTACTGCGATTAGACATCTGAATTTAGGAACAGGTTGTAAGGGATCACCATTATGTTCTTGAGGAAGTGCTGCTTATACTCTTTTAGGCCTTTTTAGCCATTCTTAGCTAGCTACTTTAAGATAGAAACCTGTAAAAATTATTTTGAGAATCATTTGGCATTTGGGTCTCTCGTAACCAAGTAGATGACTTATTTCATTTCAAGGATATTTACTGAACAACTATAGGGTGTTCAATCAGCAATGTGCTGGATACTGTGGAATATACCAGAAAGTATGATTCATTCTTTACTCTTAAGTTTATTTCTTTGGGTAGGAGAGGTTGCTGAGAAAACCAAACAATCTTATCTATGACCCTATTGATAATAATTTGTGTTTAGGATTTCAAATCTCTCTGAGGTCTGTGAATTTTCTACATTTAGCTGTGAGCTAGTTTTTCCCATGTCAGGTTGACTAGATATTCAGCTCAAATAATAAATGCAGTGAATCCAATAAGAAATAATGAAAACACATTGAATTGAGAAAGTTTATTTACTCTTTTAGCTGTGCTAGTAATCAAATAGATTTTAATTGACATATTCAAATCCAAATGAGATTAATTCATCTATAGTCAGTATAATTCAAATAAATCACATTTTCTTTTCCAACAGGGGACAGATGAATAAGCCATGTGATAATAATGAGCCATTCAGGGATTTTGATTTACTTGTTTTACTTTTTATTTAAGCATCTATATTCAAGAATTTTCATGTAAATTATTCATATTGAATTCATTAGATCACTTAGACTTGACTGAAAATCTGAAAATGCCATTACAACATTGTTTTTTCTTTGAATTCCTCCCATATTGAAAAATGCATATGACAGCTGCAAAGAAATTTTAGTGGCTTCATTTATGTGATGACTTTGTGATGTTACTTGTATTAATAGGCTATTTCACTTTTTTCATTTCACATCAAAATATCTGTGAACTTAGAAACACTTAATATTGTTTATAATAGTAACTGATGTTTTCTTTAGGTGATAATTCAGGATGACAGCCCTGAAAAATTGGACCCCAAATATTTTGGAGAATTGCTCGCTGATCTAAGCCGCAAAAATATGGATCTATATCACTGTTTATTAGAACATTTGCAGAGAATTGGAGGAAGGTACTATAAAGATATCATTTACCTTTATGTTGTAGCTTTCAAAAACTTTACAGTACCCTGGTATTTTTTTAATAGATTTTATTTTTTAAAGCAACTTTAGGTTCACAGAAAAACTTGAGTACATTTAATGGTGTAACAAGATAATTATATGAGCAGTTCAGTCATTCAGTCGTGTCCAACTCTTTGTGACCCCATGAACTGCAGCATGCCAGGCTTCCCTGTCCATCACCAACTCCCAGAGCTTGCTCATACTCATGCCCATCAAGTTGGTGATGCCATCTAACCATCTCATCCTCTGTCGTCCCCTTCTCCTCCTGCTTTCAGTCTTTCCCAGCATCAGGGCCTTTTCAAGTGAGTCAGTTCTTTACATCATGTGGCTAAAGTATTGGAGTTTCACCTTCAGCATCAGTCCTTCCAATGAACATTCAGGACTGATGTCCTTTAAGATTGACTGGTTGATCTCCTTGCAGTCCAAAGGACTCTCAAGAGGCTTCTCCACCATCGCAGTTCAAAAGCATCAATTCTTTGGCACTCAGCTTTCTTTATATGAGCAGATATCAGGAAATACTGCATTTTATTTATTTATTTTTTTATTCTTAATATGCTTTTTATTTTATTTTATTTGTGGGGAAAAAGTTTTTTTTTAATATAAATTTATTTATTTTAATTGGAGGTTAATTACTTTACAATATTGTATTGGTTTTGCCATATATCAACATGAATCTGCCACATATTCCCCATCGTGAACCCCCCTCCCTCCCCATACCATCCCTCTGGGTCATCCCAGTGTACCAGCCCCAAGCATCCAGTATCGTGCATCGAACCTGGACTGGGGACTCGTTTCATATATGATATTATACATGTTTCAATGCCATTCTCCCAAATCATCCCACCCTCGCTCTCTCCCACAGAGTCCAAAAGACTGTTCTATACATCTGTGTCTCTTTTGCTGTCTCGCATACAAGGTTATCATTACCATCTTTCTATATTCCATATATATGCGTTAGTATACTGCATTGCTGTTTTTCTTTCTGGCTTACTTCACTCTGTATAATCGGCTCCAGTTTCATCCACCTCATTAGAACTGATTCAAACGTATTTTTTTTAATGGCTGAGTAATATGTACCACAGCTTTCTTATCTATTAATCTGCTGATGGACATCTAGGTTGCTTCCATGTCCTGGCTATTATAAACAGTGCTGCAATGAACATTGGGGTACATGTGTCTCTTTCAATTCTGGTTTCCTTGGTGTGTATGCCCAGTAGTGGGATTGCTGGGTCGTATGGCAGTTCTATTTCCAGTTTTTTAAGGAATCTCCACACTGTTCTCCACAGTGGCTGTACTAGTTTGCATTCCTACCAACAGTATAAGAGGGTTCCATTTTCTCCACATCCTCTCCAGCATTTATAGCTTGCAGACTTTTGGATAGCAGCCATTTTGACTCACGTGAAATGGTACCTCATTGTGGTTTTGATTTGCATTTCTCTGATAATGAGTGATGTTGAGCATCTTTTCATGTGTTTGTTAGCCATCTGTATGTCTTCTTTGGAGAAATGTCCATTTAGTTCTTTGGCCCATTTTTTGATTGGGTCATTTATTTTTCTGGAATTGAGCTGCAGGAGTTGCTTGTATATTTTTGAGATTAGTCATTTGTCAGTTGCTTCATTTACTATTATTTTCAGCCCATTCTGAAAGCTGTCTTTTCACTTTGCTTATAGTTTATTTTGTTGTGCAGAAGCTTTTAATTTTAATTAGAGGAGAACATAGGCAAAACACTCTCCGACATAAATCACAGCAGGATCTTCTATGACTCACCTCCCAGAATATTGGAAATAAAAGCAAAAATAAACAAATGGGATCTAATTAAAATATCTCATTTTAAGAGTTAATGGACTTTATGAAAATCATCGAAGAGATCATACCAACTCTTTTAGGGTCAAAAGAGAATTAAGTGGACCTTCTTTTCTAATGTACTTTTATGTCAAATGCTATCACTTGGGCAGGGAGCTCAAATAATGCATGGCATACTATGACATTTTAAGATATTACACTGATGATATAAGATGCAATCCAATTGCTAACACACTACTGTTTATCTTCCATTGACGTGTGTTCAACATATGAAGACAAGAGTTTAATATACATTTAGGATTATATATTCTTATAAATATTACATATTATTTTAAAATTTTATATAAATATACAAATATTTATTTATAAATTGATATTATAACATGGTATTATACAATAATACATATTTAGGTATATAAACATGAACAGTTCATCAACTATTCATGTGTAGATGAGAGCATATTGTCATGAAATGAATTTCATGAACTATACTCCAAAAGTTGCCTTTACTACATAATCACATCATATACGTGGTCATCTGTCAGGCAAAACTTAGGAAAGCTTCATAAATTCCAAAAAGCCTGGAGGATAGAAGAAAGTCAGTAGAATATTTTTCTAGTTCAGACTTCACCAACTTTAGATTCTTCTACTTCTTAGAAATCTTTAATCTCTTCTCTATCTCATTTCTTTCTACTTATTAGAACTTTCTAAAATATAAATTTATTTATTTTAATTGGAGGCTAATTACCTTACAATATTGTTTTATTAGCTTTCTCCTCCCCAACTTTTCTTGCTTTTGTATTTATGATTGCAACCGTTCTCTTAACCCTCACCCTCAACTGCCTTGCCTCTTTATTGCATTGTCCCCCCACTTAGCAAAATTCCAACTCTGGATAGTCTAGTTCTCTGCCTTATCTATTGTTTTCTCTTTTCCTCCATTCAATACTCATTGCCCACTACTCCTAGAATTCAGACACTACCCCATGAGGGGTGTTTTATTTACCCTTGTTTCTTTGGTGCTTAGTGTGATGACTGGTTTACCGTGGCACTTAATAAATATTTGTTGAATGAATGAATGGTTTCTTTATGCTACATCCATGCAGTTGAGCACAGTTAGAGACAAGCACAGCTATTTATTTAAATTGGGGTCATTATTTGTTTCCATCTTTAGCTGGGTTCAACAAGGTTTTATGCTAATAAATATCCTCTCCCTTTATCCAAACAATTATTTCACACATTCATTCATTTGCATAAGGTCACTACCTTAAAAGCTTTCCCCTGGTTCTGAATAGTCTATTGAGTGTTCATTGTCGTGCCAGACACTGTACTAAGTGCTTTTTAAATATTATCTAGTTTGCACAGTAACCACAGAAAGTTTAAAATTGAATTCCCAAAGAGAATAAGTTATTAAAATCACATAGCTACTAAGTGCTTGAGATGGATTCAAACATTTTTGAGTACTCTTATACATATAAGCCATGACTTGGCTTTTCTGCAAAGCCTTCCGTAGATACTGTTTGGTTTAAATTGTCTGCAATATATTTAACAATTTAGAGACACATAGCTAGTATAAAAGTATAAAAGGCTTTTATACTACTAGTATAGTAGTATAAAAGGCATTTCTGTAAAGCCTTCCCTAGATACTGTTTGGAACACTGTTAGGTGTTCCTCTTCTGTGTATTAATCATGCCCTGTGAATATTTTTTTTAAAGTATCACATTGTGAAATCAACAGCAGATAGAGACATTCTTAAGTACCCTGATTGTAGATCTAGGGTTCGTATCCTGGGTTCATGTCCCAGCTTTTATTACATACTAGATGTGTAGTATCAGGCAACTTGTTTAACCTCTCTGTACTTCAGTTTCTTCATCTATAAAATAGGGATTATAATAATAATGATACTCATTTCATAGATTTGTTATAAGCCATAAATGATTTATATAAGACATGTGCTTAGAAACAACAAGAGCATCATGTGACAACTTGAAAATTGACCTACAGAATCAAAAACTCTGGCGTAAGGCCAAGTAACAAGCCCTCCAGAGGCTTCTAATACATGCTCAGGTTTGAGAATCACTGACCTAAGGCTACAAAAGTGACTCGGACTAGAACATATGGGAGAACCTTTTTACCTTAGGCAAATCACTTTTATACTAGCTATGTGTCTCTAAATTGTTAAATATATTGCAGACAATTTAAAGAAATTATCAACTTTTTGAGTCATCAAATTTGAAAAGGTTGCAGGATTTAGACCAATTTTACACTGCTCAAATTTTGCATTAGATCAGTTATGTTTTTGTGAAGGATAGGACAAGTTAACATTTGTGTTTAGATTGTCCAAAACCCATTCAGAGGTCATGGCCTTGACAAAGTTGCTACTCAATAAAGGCTTATAGAATGAGAGATAAATAAATTCCAAATTTATTAGTCTCATACTAATTAGAAGTAGACAAAATAACTAAGCAAGCAAGTTAAATATTTTATAATGATCTTCCAGCTAAAAGTATAATCTGGGGTTTTGAAATAACTTCCTCTCATTGAAGGTTTTGATAAATATACATGGGTGACCTAAATGTGTAATTAAACATTTCAAAATGCTGAACTTAATTTCTAGAGTATCTAAAATATCAAAAAGAAAATAGAAAGTTAGTGTCTCCACATTAGTAAACACTCCAGAGTGGAGACGATCTCATAAAATTTGGGGGCTTAAGAGTGTTTGCTTGTCAGAAGGTTGTCATTTTCTTTCTGTTCATTCCTTCCCCTCCTTTCATCCTCTTCCTCTCCTTTCTTTGTTTTTTCCTTATTAGATTCCTTCCATCCTAGGAGATGAGATGCCATACAATGAGCACCACTTTTTTTTATTTTCTGCCCACTGTAATTCTAGCCACTGTTATCTTGTACTGAATGGAAATGTAATACACATTGACCTTTCCACTTCCCAGCTCTGTTCTCTTTGTTTCCACTCTCTCTCTTTCTCTCTTCCACCCCTTTGGTCTCCACTTTTCTTCTTTTTAAATTGCAATTCAGCAATGAGTTAAGCTGGAGAGTCAGGATAAAGAAAGTTTATCTTATGAAACCATTTTGGTTACATTTGTAAATTTCAGTATTATTTTCTGTTGATTGTTCCTTGTTTTGTTTCTTTGTTTTGTTTCCTTATTTGTAGTAAGAAGTGACTAGAGATGTGTTTACTAAGTTGGCATTGGAATTATAATTTTAAACATAAAAGGTCTGTGATAATTCCAGTTAGCATTATGACTCATATTTTAACTTGTTTAATCTTCCATACACATGCAGCTGCTTTAGTAACACACAAAAAAAGTAGAAGGGCTTCCCTGAGAGCTCAGATGGTAAAGAATCTGTCTATAATACAGGAGACCTGGGTTTGATTCCTGACTTGGGAATACCCCTTGGAGAAGGGAATGGCTACTCACTCCAGTATTCTTGCCTAGAGAATCCCATGGACAGAGGAGCTTGACAGGCTACAGCCCATGGGGTAGCAAAGAGTCGGACATGACTGAGAGATTAACAAAACACAACAACAACAATAAATTAGAAGATATTTCATTTTTTTCACTAGGGACTCCCCACAATTTCTATTTTGGCCACCTAGGAAATACCACATACATATACACAGACAGTTTTGTATATGTACAATACATACATAGGCAGTCATGCCTTGGGAAATGAAGTCTTCAGTTCTCATTCTCCACATTAGCTTATGTATTTTTATAAATGCATGCAAGAGGCTTTGCACAGTGAGTGATCCACTTACCTTTGTAAGGAATACTCATAAACACTTACATAGAAGGTAAAGAGCTAACATTACTAGCTTATATCTCTAAATTACTTTTTTATTGTACTTGACAATATGGCAGTTGTGTATCTATGATTTCCTAAGATTGTCTTACTTTAAAATATTTTGTTTTGCTGTCAGAACGTGTGTACTTGTTTTTTTGTTTGTTTGAGAAGTATGTTCACCATATGTATTTTGGGTCCAACATTTCCACTAAGGGCAGAAGGAACAAGTAGGCAAGAATAAGGTCTTGTCTGTTGCCACTGACAATGCTAGAACTATATCTTTCCCAGCTTTCAACATTTCCCCAAGAAGCCAGTGCTAGACTGGTATAACCACTTATAATCATCTTGCAGCATTTGTCTACCTCACATGGTTCCACAAAGAGCCTTCCAATACTCATAGACAAACTCTCATTTTGATACTGGAAATTCTATTATCTCACTAAAATTTTGGTCACGTTGCTTAAGGCTCAGTGCAGTTCAGTTCAGTCGCTCAGTCACGTCCGACTCCTTGTGACCCCATGAAACGCAGCACGCCAGGCCTCCCTGTCCATCACCAACTCCCAGAGTTCACTCAGACTCACGTCCATCGAGTCAGTGATGCCATCCAGCCATCTCATCCTCTGTCGTCCCTTCTCCTCCTGCTCCCAATTCCTCCCAGCAACAGAGTCTTTTCCAATGAGTCAACTCTTCGCATGAGGTGGCCAAAGTACTGGAGTTTCAGCTTTAGCATCATTCCTTCCAAAGAAATCCCAGGGCTGATCTCCTTCAGAATGGACTGGTTGGATCTCCTTGCAGTCCAAAGGACTCTCAAGAGTCTTTTCCAACACCACAGTTCAAAAGCATCAATTCTTTGGCACTCAGCTTTCTTCACAGTCCAACTTTCACATCCATACATGACCACTGGAAAAACCATAGCCTTGCCTAGACGGACCTTTGTTGGCAAAGTAATGTCTTTGCTTTTCAATATGCTGTCTAGGTTGGTCGTAACTTTCCTTCCAAGGAGTAAGCGTCTTTTAATTTCATGCTGCAGTCACCATCTGCAGTGATTTTGCAGCCCCCCAAAATAAAGTCTGACACCGTTTCCACTGTTTCCCCATCTATTTCCCATGAAGTGATGGGACCAGATGCCATGATCTTCGTTTTCTGAATGTTGAGCTTTAAGCCAACTTTTTCACTCTCCACTTTCAGTTTCATCAAGAGGCTTTTTAGTTCCTCCTCACCTTCTGCCATAAGGGTGGTGTCATCTGCATATCTAGGTTATTCATATTTCTCCCGGCAATCTTGATTCCAGCTTGTGCTTCTTCCAGCCTATGTCCCTATATAAGCATTTGAATATCCTTTAAGCTTTGTCACTGATATGCGTGTATATATATATATATATACACACGTATACACATACACACACACACACACACACACACACACACTGTAGTATAGACTGAAAGAGGTAGTCTTGCAAGTTTTGATTTTGCTTAAAATGGTATGAATAGCTTAAAGACACTGTAGGGAAAAGCTGAAATCAACATTGAAAGGGAGCAATACAAGGAGAAAAAGAGTTGAAAATAGAGAATGACTGACTATTACTGCTATTGTTCACTCAGATGTTATTTGTTGCCAAACACTGAAGACTTCTACATCTAGTCACAAATAGACTTGTTTAATGGATGGTACTAACTAATTCTGCATATTCTATTGGTTTGTTATTGTTTATATTTAATAGATTAGCTAATTCCATGAAAGTTATCTTTATTTTTGTGAAGTGCCATTTTAGTTAGTTTAAAATTTTTCATTTGGATTATAAATTTCATTTGGATATATTATGACATCAAAAAATAAGATAAAATATTTAGAACATTAACATTTATATATGATCAATGTATATATTTTCCTAAGATTGTCTGTTTTTCATTAATTCTTGCAGCAAACGGGACTTTGAGTCTTTAGATGAGGTAAGTGCTAAGAGTTGAAAATCAAATATAGTTGATAACAAAGCAGATTCTGGTATTTGCACTAAAAATATTGTTTTAATTTGGTATCTTTATTAGACTCGACACATAGGTTAGTGAAAGATACAATGATCCTTTTGCATTTGAAATGATATACCATTTATATCTTTGTAATGGCTGTAAAAGTGATAATTGTTAAAAATAATAATCATTCACACACAAAAAATGTTTTACCAGCTGTCACCTTATGATTTAATTTGTCTTTCCTTATGAGAACATTTAAAAATTCATTGACTACATAGTCTCTGTTTTAGAAAATTGAAATCTACAGTAACTAAATTTTAATTTTAGTAAAAAACTAAACTTTTTTAATGAAATATTAACTTAAGTTGCTGGCTGCTGCTGCTGCTGCTAAGTCGCTTCAGTCATGTCTGACTCTGTGTTACCCCATAGACGCAGCCCACCAGACTGGAGTGGGTTGCCACTTCCTTCTCCAATGCATGAAACTGGAAAGTGAAAGTGAAGTCGCTCAGTCATGTCCGACTCTTTGTGACCCCAGGGACTGCAGCCTACCAGGCTCCTCCGTCCATGGGATTTTCCAGGCAGGAGTACTGGAGTGGGGTGCCATCCCTTTCTCCGACTATTGGCTACTCTTGCCAAATAGCCAGAGACTTGAAGTAAATTTTTTCAAGTATCAATTCTATTATATACACACATCTTGCTAATAATTACTTTTAATGGAACAAGTCATCAAATAGAGAAAGAACTGATTTCAATGTAATGAAAAGCACAATGGCTTCTTTTGTGTTAATTTTCATCCTTATTTCCAGTGTATTGATAAACTGCATCCGTTATAATAATTCAGTAGCCCTAAATTGCTTTTATGAAGTACTGACTTCAATTTAGCTTCTCACTTAAAATTTGTTGAAGCTTCTTGGTGTTGTTATGGCAACATCATAACCTTTCAAAAGATTATGCAAAATTCATGCAATTTGCAAATTCTCAATAAACCTTTGTTTTTATTTCCCCAAATTTTTATTTAAAAAAATCCACCTCTAAAATGTTATACCACCCAACAAAACTTCTAGTTGTTGAAAGATACACTGGAATAAAGTGTTAATGGGATTTAAGTGACTACGCTTTTGTTTTTAAGTTACTCTTTTAAAAAATAGAAATGGAACATCTGATTGATTGCCCCAAACTTTCCTCTAAAATCCCTGGAATGCAGAGTTCTTTCCATGGTGTATGTAGTACCATCAATTTTTTACAAGTAAGAACTGATAAGGCTACTAAAGTTTGTAGGAACTATTGCCTAAAAAGTGAAATAATCTTTTGATGTCTCTAAAAATAGGCCCCTCTCTATGAAAGTCTGTGGATTGCTGATCCTAAGATTAAAACACTAATGTGTATCTGTTAAAGGATAAGCCTCTCTTTTCTTACAGTCAGAAGACATTGAATCATTGATTCCAAAAGGATTGTCAGAATTTACAAAACAGCAAATTCGCTATATTCTGCAGGTGAGATGGAGTGAAGAATGCCTGTGAATTCACAACTAAAAAAGCGCTGGCTTAGGATGTTTCCTTTAATTAATAACAGAAAGGTTTAAATAAAAATCCTGTTTCACAACAGTTGATTACATTTTGATTAAACAAGGGCTGAATTATAGTTTGGTCAGACCATCAAAGACTAGTATTGAATGACTAACATTCAGGAAATTGTTATCAAAATATTATTCCCGAAGAATGCCCTTATTCTCTCCTCGCTGCTGTAGCACAAACTGACTCTAACTTACAGACTTCGCCCTCCTCTTCTCCATTCTACTTTCTATACCTCCCTGCCCTACCCCTGGCAGATGGAAAGGTCATTTCATTGATTTTCCTGAATTGTGGAAAGTTAGAGACCACTGCAGCAATATATTCCCCTACACTGAAAGGGAGAGACAGATCAAGATAGATCAAAATAGGTGCTAAAGAATATAGCTAAAAAGAAGAGTGTATGTGTTTGCAAGAAGAGATTCTAAAGATAATCTAGTTTTGTCTAGTGAGGCAAATTTCTAAGTTTGTTATTTGATCTCAAGCTTTTATTGATCATTCACATATTGGACCTGGCATCTTATCTGTGCAACTTAAGTGAAATATAAGTGTGTATTATAAACAGACAGTGGTATAGGGAACACTTATGCTCTGCAGAATCTGAATCTTGGCTATAGCCTTTATATTATTTCTGATGGCACGAGGTCCATCCAAAGTGTAATGAAGGCCTGTTTCCTTGAAAAATTGAGAATGTTTGCATCTAAGTTCCTGAGAGACATTAGTCTGTAGTTTTCTTTCTATTCTCTTTGATTCTGGTGTCAGGATAATTTAGCTTCATGAAATGAATTGGGAAATGTCTCTTCTATTTTCTGGAAGAAACTGTATAAGGAGTGGTTTTAATCATTCTTGAAACATTTGGTATAATCCTTCAGTGAGAATATCTGGGCATGGATGGCATGCATGTATATTTTTTTAGTTTAAAAAATTCTA
Organism: Bos grunniens; assembly: GCF_055505025.1. NCBI lineage: Eukaryota > Metazoa > Chordata > Mammalia > Artiodactyla > Bovidae > Bos > Bos grunniens. The sequence goes on along the minus strand of NC_141194.1, from coordinate 76,273,627 downwards.
AATTCAATTCCTTAATAGTTACAGATCTATTCAAATGATCTGTTTCATATTGGATGAGTTGTGATAGCCCGTCTTTCTCAAGGAGGTAGTCCATTTCATCTAAATTGTCAAATTTTTATGTGTATTCATAGTATTTCCTGACTATCCTTTTCACATCTGCAGGGTCTGTTTTCTTCTCTCCTATTTAATTTCTGACACTAGTGATTTGTGTCTTCTGTTTTTGTTGTTAGTTTTGTTGGAGGTTTATCAATTTCATTGATTTTTTTTGAAAAAACTATATTTTAGTTTTATTGATCTCTATTCTTTCCATTTACATTTCCATTGATTTTTTTATTTTTTCCTCTTATCTATATTATTTCCTTCCTTTGCTTGCTTTTGTTTATTTTGCTTTTCTTTGTCTAGTTTCCTCATATGGGAATTTAGATGATTAATTTCACACCTTTTATATTTTCTAATGTAAGCATTTAGTGCTATAAATATCCTCGCAGCATAGCTTTAGTGTGCCCCACAAGTTATGATATGTATTTTCATTTTCATTCAATTTTATGTATTTTTATCTCCTTTTATTATCTGTTTTGAATGGTGGATTATTAATGTTTAGAAGTGTATTGTTTAGTTTCCAAGTGTGTAGAGATTTTCCTATTGTCATTCTGTTATTCATTTCTAGTTTGATTCCACAATGGTAAGAAAATATACTTGATATGAGATGAATTTTCTTGAAACGGTTAAGTTTAGTTTTATAGTCAAGGATACGGTCTATTTTGGGTATATGTTCCATGGGAACATGAAAGGAACATGTATCTGTCGTTGGATAAGGTATTCTGTAAATGCTGATTACATCCTTTGGTTGATGATATTGTTGAATTGTTATATTCTCTTGCTCATTTTCTGTTAAGTAGTTCTATCAGTTGCTGAGAAAGGAGTGTAAAAGTGTTTAGTTGTAGCTGTGGATTTGTCTGTTTCTCCTTTCCGTTCTATTAGTTTTTGTTTGATATGTTTTGCAACTCTTTTGTTTGGTGCATAGACATTTAGGAAAGCTATATCTTCTTGGTGGATTGACTCTTATTCTGTAATGTCCCTCTGTGTCCCTGGTAATTTTCTTTGCTCTAAAGTCATTTTTTTTCCTTTTCTTTATTTTATTTTTTAAAGTATAAATTTATTTATTTTAATTGGAGGTTAATTACTTTACAATATTGTATTGGTTTTACCATATGTCAACATGAATCCACCACAGGTATACATGTGTTCCCCATCTTGAACCCCCCTCCCTCCTCCCTCCCTGTACCATCCCTCTGGGTCATCCCAGTGCACCAGCCCCAAGCGTCCAGTATCATGAATCAAACCTGGACTGGCAACTCATTTCATATATGATATTATACATGTTTCAATGCCATTCTCCCAAATCTCCCCACCCTCTCCTTCTCCCACAGAGTCCAAAAGACTGTTCTATACATCTGTGTCTATAAAGTCATTTTTATCTAATGTCAATATAGCCCTCCTGCTTTTTTTTTTTTTCCTCCTGCTTTCTTTTAAGGCTTGCATGATATATCTTTTACTTTCATCATATATATATATATTTTAAATTTCATTATCTTTGAAATGAGTTTCTTGTAGAAAACACATAGGTTATGTGTTTTTTTTTTTTTTTTTTTATCACTCTGTCAAGTCAATCTCTATCTTTTAACTGGTGTGTTTAGATCAAGTTGTAATTATTGGTATGTTAGGGCTAGACCTGCCATTGTGTTTTCTGTTCATTCTGTCTTTTGTTTCTTTGTTTTCTTTGTCTTGTTTTCATGTAGATTACTTAAGTGTATTTTAGAATTCCATTTTGACTTATCTCTAGTGCTTTTGAGTGTGTCATTTTGTATGACTTTTTTAGTGGTCACTATATTATATATCCATAACTTATCCCCATGTATTCAGTTCAGTTCAGTTGCTCAGTCGTATCCGACTCTTTGTGACCCCATGAATCACAGCACGCCAGGCCTCCCTGTCCATCACAAACTACCGGAGTTCACTCAGACTCACATCCATCAAGTCAGTGATGCCATCCAGCCATCTCATCCTCTGTAGTCCCCTTCTCCTCCTGCCCCCAATCCCTCCCAGCATCAGAGTCTTTTCTAATGAGTCAACTCTTTGCATGAGGTGGTCAAAGTACTGGAGTTTCAGCTTTAGCATCATTCCTTCCAAAGAAATCCCAGGGCTGATTTCCTTCAGAATGGACTGGCTGGATCTCCTTGCAGTCTAAGGGACTCTCAAGAGTCTTCTCCAACACCACAGTTCAAAAACATCAATTCTTCGGTGCTCAGCTTTCTTCACAGTCCAACTCTCACATCCATACATGACCACAGGAAAAACCATAGCCTTGACTAGATGGACCACTGTTGGCAAAGTAATGTCTCTGCTTTTCAATATGCTATCCAAGTTGGTCATAACTTTTCTTCCAAGGAGTAAGCGTCTTTTAATTTCATGGCTGCAGTCACCATCTGCAGTGATTTTGGGGCCAAAAAAAAAAAAAAATGTCTGCCACTGTTTCCACTGTTTTCCCATCTATTTCCCATGAAGTGATGGGACCAGATGCCATGATCTTCGTTTTCTGAATGTTGAGTTTTAAGCCAACTTTTTCACTCTCCTCTTTCACCTTCATCAAGAGGCTTTTTAGTTCCTCTTCACTTTCTGCGATAAGGGTGGTGTCATCTGTATATCTGAGGTTATTGATATTTCTCCCGGCAATCTTGTTTCCAGCTTGTGCTTCTTCCAGCCCAGCTTTTCTCATAATGTACTCTGCATATAAGTTAAATAAGCAGGGTTACAATATACAGCCTTGACGTACTCCTTTTCCTATTTGGAACTGGTCTGTCGTTCCATGTCCAGTTCTAACTGTTGCTTCCTGACCTGCATACAGATTTCTCAAGAGGCAGATCAGGTGGTCTGGTATTCCCATCTCTTTCAGAATTTTCCACAGTTTATTGTGATCCACACAGTCAAAGGTTTTGGCAGTCAACAAAGCAGAAGTAGATGTTTTTCTGGAACTCTCTTGCTTTTTGGATGATCCAGCAGATGTTGGCAATTTGATCTCTGGTTCCTCTGCCTTTTCTAAAACCAGCTTGAGCATCTGGAAGTTCACGGTTCACATATTGCTGAAGCCTGGCTTGGAGAATTTTGAGCATTACTTTACTAGCGTGTGAGATGAGTGCAACTGTGCGGTAGTTTGATCATTCTTTGGCATTGTCTTTCTTTGGAATTGGAATGAAAACTGACCTTTTCCAGTCCTGTGGCCACTGCTGAGTTTTCCAAATTTGCAACATTTTATTGGTATCAGTTAACTACATAAAGTTTTTCTTCTTTCATCTTTCTTTTAGCCTCCATATTTATGACTTTTAAAGTATTTTCTGTAAGTACATTGAAAGCCACGCCAAACATTATAATTTTTATGGCTTGAATCATCAAATTTAGTTTTGAAAATGCAAAAAAGGAAGGAAAACCTACTGTATTTACCCATATTTTTGCTTACTGTGTTACTTCTTCCCTCTTGATAGTCCAAGTGATTGAAAGTCACTCAGTCGTGTCTGACTCTTTGCAACCCCATGGACTGTATGTAGCCTGCCAGGTTCCTCAGTCCATGGAATTCTCCAGGCCACAATACTGGAGTGGGTAGCTGATCCCTTCTCCAGGGGATCTTTCCAACCCAGGGATCGAACCCAGGTCTCCCACATTGCAGGTGGATTCTTTGCCATCTGAGCCACCAGGGTCCAAATTCCTTCTATCTTTTCCTTTCTCTTCAGAAAACTTCCTTCACCCATTCTTTTAGTATAGGTCTGCTAGTGAAAAATTATTTTTCTTTTCATCTAAAACTGTGATTTCCCCCTCATTCCTAAAGGTTTTTTTTTTTTTTTCCTCCATTGGATACAGAATTTTTAGTTGGCAATTCTCTTGTTTCATCACTTAAAAAACATTCTGGCTTCTATGGTTTCTCATGAGAAATCGACTGTCATTGGAATTGCTATTCCCAATAGTTAAGGTTTCTTTGCTGCTGTTAAGATTTTAAAATTTATCTTCAGTTTTAACCAGTTTGGCTGATAAGTCCAGGAATGGATTTCTTTGGATTTATCCTGCTTGAGGTTTTCTCAACTTCTTGAATGTGTATGTTTGGTTTTTTGCTAATTTGGAGGCATTTTCAGCCATTATTTTTTCATATACTTTTCCAGCTTCACCTTCTTTCTTTTCCCCTTCTAGGATTCTGATGACATAAATGTTAGATATATGTTATACTCCCATTGGACATTGAGGCTCTGTTCAATCTTCTAATCTATTCTCTCTCTGATGTTCAGAATTAAGTATTTTTTTGTTGTTCTATCTTCAAGTTCACTTATTCTTTGCTGTATCTTTTCCATTATGCTTTTTAGTCCATCCATTGAGCTTTTTTTTTTTTTAAATATATTTAAGTTATTGCCCTTTTAGGTTCTAAAATTTCCATTTAGTTACTCTTAATTTGTTTTCTCAGATTTTCAGTTGTGTTGCTGAGACTTTCTATTTTTTGTTATAAATCTTTGCAAATTCTTATTGAAACATTTTTAAGATGGCTATTTTAAAATCCTTGTCAGATATTTCTAACATTTTTGGTATTTTGATGTTGGCATGTATTAACTCTTTTTTATCAAGTTGAGATTTTCCTGTTCTAAGAATAAGTGATTTTTTTATTGACACCTGGAGATTTTGATTATGTTATGACTTCTTATTTTGATCAAATCTTCTTTTGTAGCAGGCCTCCTCTGATACTGAGAAACAGAGGAAGTGGGGTGACTGCTTATTACTGCCAGGTGGGAATGAAAGTCCAGGTTCCCTACTCTGCTTCTGTTGACATTGGTTGGGGGAGTATCTCATTGTTCTTCCTGGGCAGGGATAAGGAATTGTAGGTTCCTACTGATAACACCCTGGTTTGGATGGGAAAGAGTGTTGTGGTAATGTTCCCCTCTTGGCCTCTACAGACACTGTAAGGTGAGTAGCTTCACTTCTGTTGGACAATGATGAGTCTTGACTCTTCACTGAAAGTGAAAGTGAAGTCGCTCAGTCATGTCCAACTCTTTGCGACTCCAATGGACTGTAGCCTATCAGGCTCCTCCGTCCATGGGATTTTCCAGGCAAGAGTGCTGGAGTGGATTGCCATTTCCTTCTCCAGGGGATCTTCTCAACCCAGGAATCGAACCCAGGTCTCCCACATTGCAGGCAGACGCTTTACTGTCTGAGTCACCAAGAATTCGCTAATTCCAATTAGGTGACTAAGCAGGGAGACTGAAGGAGAGATAGTCTAATTTCCCTTCTTGGCTTTTAATGCTTTGGGTAGAGTAGAATATAGTTGCATTTTTTTTCTGTGATGTTTGGCTGAAGTAGAGTGGTTATTATCTAAATGCTATCTGCCTTGCTAGGCTGCCCTTTTTATGGTCCTTTGGCTAGAGAGAGCAGGCTTTCCTAGGGACTTTTTTTGTCCATATCTCTGGTGTTCTTGGGTTACTGATTTCCCCAACATTACTCTGATAAATGAAGCAAAAAGAAAGCCTAGGAAATCACTTCTGTATTTTTCCATAGCTCAATGTTCTAAACCAGACTTCATTCTTTTTTTCACCTTTCAGAGTCTTTTTATGTATGTTTTATACATAAATTCCAGGGCTTTCAGTTATACTTAGCAAAAAGAAGAGAAAAGTATTTGTGCTCCATCCATTCAAAAACAGAAGTTGCCTGTTTTAAAATCATTTTACTCTGAAGAAATGAGTTTAACCTAGTGAAAGGATTCTTCTCCCTCTTTAAAATTTGAGATATTTTTATATTTCAAGCTTAAACTTAATTTTTATTATATTATTCTCAACTCAGCCAAAATCAATTCATTTGGCAGCACACTTAGGGAGATGCAACTTATTATTTGAAGATTGACTGTCTCATCTTTTTTAATCTTTAGAGAAAAAAAGTAAATTTGAGAATTTGCTGATATATTTCTATCATGAAAAAGGTGATACTTCATCATGGAAAAAAGAGACCCTTTTCAAATAACATAGCTATGATCTCTTCAGGAATATTCCTTGGATTACTTATGCATGTTATTGACCAAATGCCCTGCATCACTATTCTAATATTGCCATATTAAAAATGAAGTTGTGAATAAGTTTGCTTGTAGAGCAGAAAAATTAGATTACTATTACTTACACTGCCTGTTTTAAATGCTAGTAAAAATAAATCATCAATCGTTTTCTTCCCCCAGATGAGGGATATGTCTGCTAAATCTCTCCGACTCGTGCTGTCCACATTCAGCAACATACGGGAAGAGCTTGGACATCTTCAGAATGACTTGACAGTAACATTTATTTTGATTTTTCTTTCCAAAGATTTTCTAGTTCTTAGCTTCCTAACATATAAATCAAAGCATTCAGTCTGCCTTTTAAAAATGTAATACAATAATATTGTGCTCACCCAGATATAGTTATTTTCTTGCAACAGTTAATTGGGGTTGGAGGAGAGAAGTAAAGAGCTGTCCAGTGTGAAAATGAAAGAAACTTGGGTGCACACTTATTATTTAGTTTACCACTAAGGTAATTTAATGCTTAAAGCCAGGGAGTAGTTTGTAAAATTAGAATAATCTGACTCATTGATTGGGAACTTCCCCTTTTCTGTAATAATAAAGCATACTTTGAAGTTTTTTTGAATGCTTGAAAACTTCCAAGAACTAACATTTTCTGATTTCTATTTTAATTGGTGTTTTTCATGACATCAGCTAGTTATATTCAGAAGACTTTCCATACAGTGAATTACTCCTTGAGGACTTTGGAGTGGGTTTTTTTGTTTTTGGGTTCTGATGAATACATTCAGACTCTTAATTTGAAAATTCACAACCTGCTGGGATTAACAAGGAGTCTTTGTGGATGTAAGAAAAAAATGTTAAATAATCAGAAGGTTCTGCTTCATTGCACTTAGGATTCATCAATTCATCAAAATGTCTATCAATGCAGGTTTTAAAGTTTCAGTCATTTTGTATCCCATATTTTGATTAACTTTTAGAATTCCATTTTATTAAACAACTGCAAATGAAATAAGTGCTTATTTAAACATTTCAATGAAAACAGATCTTTGTATTATGTAACTGTTGACAAGTTTCTGTAATTCTGAGTCATAACAAATAATTTTGGTTCTAGTCACTGGAAAATGATAAGATAAGACTTGAGAAAGACTTGGCATTCAAAGAAACTCAAATAAAAGAGTATGAAGAACTCTTGGCATCAGTGAGAGCTGATAATCGCCAACAGCAGGTAATTGACATTTTCATTGATAATAAATTAGATTGATAGTTTTTCATATGCACAGTTAGCACACTGGATTTATGAGATATAATCCAATTAAAATATGATGAAATAATTTGTTCATATGAGAATTGAGAGGCCTTGGGTATTTCCAGTTACTGAAGTCCTGTCAGAAAAAAAAAAAAATATATATATATATATATTAATATATATATATAATATATATCTCTCTTAAGTATTTTAGATATGAAGTATAAACAATTCACAATTTTCTATGCTGTTAGGTGACAAAAACTGTATAAATATTGAATATCTAAGTTCAATCAATCATTTGGTTTACTAGTGTATTGCTAAAAAGGTTTTTGTAGATCTTAACACGTTTGTGCAATGAGTAATTGAATGAATGAACTCTAAAAGTTTTCTATAGATATCTGAGCAGAGATGATTCTTTGGAAATCATAGTAAATCTCTAGGGCTGATCCACTCCTAAAATTTGCTCCTGTGACAATCCCACATTTTGATTGAGTTTCCAATTGTTACATAATCAGGCATAGGGTTATTTTGGTACCTACTGGAAGGTAGGTTATCATATTGCCAAGGAGTAGCAAGAGTTTGCTAAATTGGTACACTGAAAATTCATCTAATCTCGATTCCTTCTCACTCAAGAAGGTAAGTGAGAGTAATATCTTTCATAGCTGACTTAACTTACCATTTAAGGATAAATATATAAGCAAACTGGGCATGGAAAAATATTTGCTTTGTTTCATTGAATTAATCAACTAAAAGCACTCTCTCCTAAAAAGTAAAATCCATTTGTCTTATTTATTATGTATTCTTTACAGCAAGGATGTCAAGACTCCACCTCAAAATGCCAAGCATTGGAAGAAGACAATCTCTCTCTTCGACATACGCTATCAGACGTAGAATATAGACTAAAAGAGTTGGAATACTGTAAGCGTAATTTAGAGCAAGAGAATAAAAATCTGAGAATACAGGTATTCAAATTTTGTTTTAAGCATGTGCTATTGCCTTAATTATACCATTGGTTATATATACATCTATGTGCTGTGCTAAGTTGCTACAGTCATGTCTGACTCTTTGCGACTCTATAGACCATAGTCCCCCCAGGCTCCTCTGTCCATGGGATTCTCCAGACAAGAATACTGAAGTGGATTGCCATGCCCTCCTCCAAGGGATCCTCCTGACCCAGGGATTGAACCTGTGTCTTTTAGCCTGCACTGGCAGGCGGGTTCTTTACTACTAGTGCCACCTGGGAAGCCCATATGTGTGTGTGTGTGTGTGTGTGTGTTTGTGTGTGTGTATCCAATTCAATGCGAGAAAATACATAGACTGCTTTCTCATGATTTCACATGCAGTTATGTCTTAACTCACTGCCATTTCAGCTGTATAATGAACTTCCAAAAAAATCCGTCTGATTGTTTCAATGTTTTGTTTAATTATGTGTTTTTTATCTATCAGTGTTTTGTAATATCATATGCATTTCCTTCATAACAGTCTAATTACAGAAAATTATTTTGCCTTGTGTAGGTTTCTGAGACTTGCACAGGCCCGATGCTGCAGGCTAAAATGGATGAGATTGGCAACCATTACATGGAAGTGGTAAAAAACTTAAGAATGGAGAAAGACAGAGAGATCTGCAAACTAAGGGTATGTAGATCCTACACTGCATAAATGTACAGGTCAGCACAGACTTTCTAATAAGATAATGTTATTTTCAAGTTTAAAGCTACAAACAAAAATCAACTGAAGGTAGACTGATAGGAGTATGTTGTAGAACTTTTTGTTAAATACGTATCATTGTGTAAAGAATACTGTTAAATTGTTTTTTTTTTTAATTTAGCTTCATCTTTTCTAGGAAAGAAAAAATGTTAAGTTGGGGTTGTTGGTTTTTTAATTTTGATTAATTTATTTGGTGATGGGGGAGAGGGAACATTTTATGATCCTACCTGAAGTTTGCTCTATGCAGGCAAGAATAACTTTCAAGATTGTCCAGTGAAGCCACATTTGAATTCATAAAAATCTTTCTTTGACTTTGAGGGGTGATACATAGCAAGAGCTTTGTCAAGTGCAAGGATAAAACTGTTGAATTATGTACCTGTAATTGGCATCAAAATCAAAGTGATATTTGTGAGAATAATTGTACATTGCCTTATTTTGTCATTCTAGGTCAAACTGACTAACCCTTAAGTTACTGATACAATTACAATAGTAATTACAATTACTAATTGTAGTTATATAACTCAAATATTTTAATATAAAAATTGACCACATAGGTTTTTTTTTGCAAATATAATGTATAGTCTTTACCAAAAATCAAAATGAAACAAAATAGAATTTGTTCAAAAGGAAATCAACTTTTCTTGCAGATTTCCTCCACTGGTTTCTTTTCCATCAGAATGTTACTAATAACACTTTAACATAACAGTCATCTGTGCATACATAATACAGTAAAGAAGGAAATGAACAGGATTTGGAGTCAGAAGACCTGTCATGGAGTTGCAGCTGTGTTGCTTACTAGCTGTTGCTCCTTTGTATGATTTAACATCTCTGGACCTCATTTACCTGTTTTGTAAATAAGGTTTATAATAACACTTATCTCAGAGGGCTGCTGTGAGCACTGAGAGAAGTTATGCAGGAGGAATATGTTGTTAAGTGCAAATCATGATATAATATTAGTTACTGACTTTTCCTTAATTAGTATTTGAAGGAATATAAAGTACCTGTTTTCTTAGCTTTATTTTAATTCTGTTGCCTAGGATTTTTACTTACATAATGCCTAAGCCTAAATAGTAAAGTCAACTTTAAAAAGTGAGAAATTCCTAATTGGTATTTCAATTTGTATTCAACATTCATAAAACTTCAAATGTTTATAACTATTGGTATTTTACTCTTCATTTCATAACTAGCTTTATGACTTTCTGCCACTTAACCTCTTTGGAACTCAGTTATCCATTTTGTTAAATGAGAATTATAATAGTTCTAAGTTCTTTTTAAATCCTTAGACTCAATTAAATCAGTACCAAAAAGATGTTTCAAGAAGAGAAGGAAGCTGCAATGATTTTCAATTCAAGATTCATGAACTGACAAGTTTGCTGGAAGAGAAAGATTCCCTTATAAAGCGTCAGTCAGAGGTAACAGAGAAGGGGTCAAGGTGGAGAGGAACCATACAACTCAGCCATGTGGGATAAATAATTTCCACAAACTAAGAAAAGACATATTTCCAAGACTTAATTTATTCATAAAGAAGAATGTGAATGACTATGAAGAAGTAAAAGGCTCTATTTCAGGAGAAATAATTCAAAGGAAAGATAGAATTGAAGCAAAAAATATTATGCTTTTAATATTTTTAAAATGTTGATTTTCTACTTCATTAGCAATGAAACTTCCAATAAGACTGAGTTTCTTCAGTAAGGGACTTTGTTATATTCCTTTCTATGAGTATAGTATATAGCCCAAGTTCTGTTATAAAATAGGTACTGAAGGAACAAAGTATCCAAAATAGTGGTTAATATCGTATTGCTGTTATTGAACAAATGGTACTTGTAGTAATGTTCAGTAATAGATTATCTCTTAGGAAACAATATCTGTTCCCATATTGCAGTTTCAATGCTTTTCTGCTATAGTTATACTTTTTAATCTTTTGCCACAGAAATTTTCACATATTCACCTTGAGAATCATGCCCATTCTATCTCATGTTATCCCTTAAGTACAGAAATCCTATACCAGTTAGTGGATTCTTGCAGAGACTTATAATGTAACTTAATTAGGTATCATGAAGCAAGATTATATGGAATTCAACAAGTAGGATTGGAATATTCTTACCTCAAGGCTAAAAAGGAAGGGAAAAATTATTCTTAGAACCTTGTTAAATGATCAGAAATACCTCTTACCTCATGTTTGTACTGTTTTCAAATGGTTATATTGTCTTTTATTTCTAAGGAACTCTCAAAGTTGAGACAAGAAATATATTCATCTCATAACCAACCCTCCAGTGGTGGAAGGACAACTATTACAACTAAAAAGTAATGTTATTTTTAATGAAATTTGGATATGATTTTGGTTATGTTATAATCCAAGTTGTAGCATGTTTACTTGATATATACACCCCTAGACAGAATTTGATGTTTTCTGCTGGCCAGTAATTCTACTGAGGAATGAATGTTCACAAAAAGACGATAAAATTCAACAGCACACTTTCACTGTATTTATAATGCATTAAATACAATGAAAGTAAAAAGCAAATAATTCATTGTTTAACCAACCATATTAGTCAGGACTCTTTCAGTTGTACATGCCAGAAACGCAGCTTAAACTGGGAATTGGTTAATCCACTTAACTGGGATTGCTTGTTGTCCAAATGGATTTGTGTGATCAAAATATGTCTTCAGAAATCTGTCTTTATCTTTTGGCTCTGTTCTTTCCTGCATAGACATCATTATTCTTAGGCAGCATCTCTTCTTATGTAATCAATATGACCATAACTTACATTGCAAAATCAAATAGAAAGTGACTCTTTATGAATACATTCAGCAACAATCAACTTTGGATATTTCATATAAATGGAATAATGCAAAATGTAATCTTTGGAAACCGAAATCTTTCACTTTGCATGTTTTCAAGATTCATCTGTGGTTTAGCATGTGTCAGTATTTCATTGATTTTTGTTACTAAATAGTATTCCATTTTATGGATGTATATACCATTTTATTTATCCATTCATCAATTGATGGAAATTTGGGCTGTTTTCAGTTTTGAACAATGCTATTGTAAATATCTGTGTTCAAATTTGTGTATAAATATGTGTTCATTTCTTTTAAGTATATACCTAGGAGTAGAATTGCTGAGCACATAGTAACTCTGTTTAACTTTTTGGAGAACTCCTAAATTTTTCCAAAGCAGCTGCACCACTTTATACCTGTTAGCATTTGCCTTATATATTGAGTTGCTCCTATATTGGGTGCATAAATATATACAATTGTTATGTCTTCTTGGATTGATCCCTTGATCATTTTGTAGTGTTCTTCCTTGTCTCTTGTAACAGTCTTTATTTTAAAGTCTATTTTGTCTGATATGAATGTTGCTACTCCAGCTTTCTTTTGATTTCCATTTTCATGGACCATTTTTTTCTACTCCCTCACTTTCAGTCTGTATGTGTCCCTAGGTATGAGGTGAGTCTCTTGTAGACAGTATATACATGGGTCTTGTTTTTGTATCCATTCAGTCAGTCTATGTCTTTTGGTTGGAGCATTTAATCCATTTACATCTAAGGTAATTATCAACTTTTATGTTCCTATTGATATTTTATAAATTGTTTTGGGTTTGTTTTGTAGGTCTTTTCTCCCTTCCTTTCCTCTTTTGTTCTCTTCTCTTGTGTTTCTTGCCTAGGAAGTTTCCTTTAGCATTTGTTGCAAAGCTGGTTTGGTGGTGCTGAATTCTTTTAGCTTTTGTTTGTCTGTGAAGCTTTTGATTTCTCTGTTGGGTCTGAATCAGACCCTTTCTGGGTAGAGTATTCTTGGTTGTAGGTTTTTTCCCCCTTTCATTACAAATATATCCTGCCACTCTCTTCTGGCCTGCAGAGTTTCTGCTGAAAAATCTGCTGATAACCTTATGGGGATTCCTTTATATGTCGTTTGTTACTTTCACCTTGTTTATTTGAATATTTTTTCTTTGTATTTAATTTCTGTTTGTTTGATTAATATGTGTCTCCGTGTGTTCTTCCTTGGGTGTATCCCATATGTGACTCTGCACTTCCTGGGCTTGGGTGACTATGTCCTTTCCCATGTTAGGGAAGTTTTCAACTATAATCTCTTCCAATATTTTCTCAGGCCCTTTCTCTTTTTCTTCCAGAACCCTTTTAATTCAAATGTCAGTGCATTTAATGTTGTCCCAAATGTCTCTGAGACTGTCCTAATTTCTTTTCATTCTTTTTTCTTTGCTTTGTGGCAGAGATTTTCACCATTCTGTCTTCCAGGTCACTTATCTGTTTTTACGCCTCAGTTACTCTGCTATTTTTTCCTTCCAGTGTATTTATTTCAGTTGTCTTGTTCATCTATGTTTATTTGTTTTTTAGTTCTTCTAGGTCTTTGGTAAACATTTTTTGCATCTTCTTGATCTCTGCCCCCATTCTTTTTCCGAGATCTTGGGACATCTTTACTATCATTATTACTCCAAATTCTATTTTAGATAGATTGCTTGTCTCCTCTTCATTTAGTTGTTTTTGTAGAAGTTTATCTTGCTTCTTCATCTGTAACATATTTCTTTGTCATCTCATTTTGTCACTTACTGTTTATGGTCTCCTTCCCACAGTATGCATGATCATGGTTCCTCTTGCTTCTGGTGTCTGCTTCCTTGTGGGTGAGGTTGGTCCAGAGGCTTGTTCCATTATCCCCTTGATAGGGTGATCAGAGCTTGCCCTACATGTTGCGTGTCCTAGATATTGCTATTTGGTTGTCACTGCCCTGTCAGGGGTGGGGTCTCTTCCCTAGTTGTCAGAGTAGAGACCCCCAGATCTGTTTCTTAGCTGTGTTTCTGATCTGTGGTATAAGATAGATAGGATTGAAGCACTCCCACTGGGAGAGAAGCCACTGAGTATTCCTCCTCTGGAGGTGTTCACCTGTCAATGTGCTCTGTTGTGTCCCCTTTTGCCTGAGCTTACAAAGTACAATATTGTTGGTGGTGTTCTTGGTCCCACCTTAACTGTGGGCATGCAAGCAACTGGCCCTGGTGACTCTTAGGCATTGTTTTCATCAGGCCATTGGCTCAGATCCACTGAAGTCAGGTCCTAGGACTGCATCAGCTATGCACCTGGACCCACCATGGGAACTACAGAGACAGCTCATATTCTGGTCTGCCCCAACCTTCACATGTACATGCCCACAAAGCCCACAGCTGCTAAGTTAGACCCCTCCCAGCTACAAGAACACTTGTCCTTTCAGATGTTTCACATGCACTGAATTTAGGAAGCTATCAGTGGAGATGTAACTGAAGTTTTCACAGCTGCTAAGAGAGATTTCACCACTTCTTCCTTAGTCACACATCCCCTGGTTTCAGCCCCTTTGGGCAGATTTCCTAGTAGGGGGAGCTATCTGTGTCCTCCTAGGACAGCATAGGCAGGTCCTGACTCCCACTGATGGATTTTTTAGAGAAGCAAGTTTACCTATACGCTCCCAGGACAATGGGACAGCTCCTGGAACTCACTCATGGATTTCCTAGTAGCAAGAGCTATCCATGCTCTCCTGGGACAGCAGGGCAGTTCCAGCATCTGCCTGCAGGTCTGGAAGAGGTGGCCAGTGTCTGCCTCTGGAGCCCAAGATGGTGATGGTGACCCATGCCAGTCCCCAGGCCTCCTCTAGGCAGTGTACTGTGCCTGGGAGCACTCACAGGCAAAGAAGCTCTTATGGTGGTCCCACCCCTCTCCTCATGTGCCTCCCAGTAATGGTGCCTTCTTTCTCTGGTGGGCTCAGGCTTCTTCCTAGTACACCTAAACCTAGTTAGGTGTAGTTTCCACACCTAACCCTGGTCCTCTCCCTGAGATTGAGCTCTGAAATCTGAACTTCAGCACCCAAGCCCCCCTCTCACTGACAGAAGAGTGTCTCAAGTTGGAGAACATAGATTGGCAGTGCTGACCCTCTGTGTAGGTTACTTTTGCCTTCCACAAACCTGTTGCTGCTCTCTCCCTCTTAGGCTCCAAAAGTCTCCCTCTGTCCAGTATGATCTTTCCACTGGTGAGGAGACTTCTCAAGGTGTGGGAAACTTTCTTCCTTCACAGCTCCCTCCCAATGGTGCAGGCCTCATCCTGATTTCTTCTTTTTCTTTTAGTCCTACCCAATTATGCAGAGGGTTTTTATTAAGTCTTTTTTGGGGATATCTGAGGTCTTCTGTGACTGTTCTTTTGTCATCATACCCCTTTTTATGTTTTCAAGACAAAAGATTTCTCTTTAAATTTTTAAAAATTGTGATATAAACGTATAACATTATTTTAGTTTTGGATATACAACACAGTGGTTCACTATGTATATATTTCTAAGTGATCACCATAATAAGTCTAGTTAATACCCATTACCATCCATAGTTACAAATTTTTTTTGTGATAAGAACTTTTAAAGATCTAATCTTTTAGCAACTTTCAAATACACAATACAGTTTTATTAACTATAGTTACCATACCTGTCATTACATTCCAATGTATTTATTTTGTAACTGGAAGTTTGTACCTTTTGACCACTTTCACCCATTTTGCCCACCCCCCACTCCTCCACCTCGGGCAACCAGCAATATGTTCTCTTTACCTATGAGGTTTTTCTTTTTTAGATCCCACGTACAAGTGAGATAATATGGTATCTGTCTGTCTCTGTCTGCCTTATTTCATTTTGCATAATGCCCTCAAGGTCAATCCATTCTGTTGTAAATGGTAGGATTTCCTTTATTTTTTGGCCGAATGATATTCCAGTGTGTGTGTATGTGTGTGTCTTGAATATACAATACATATTTTTTTAATTTTTTAATTTTATTTTTTAACTTTACAATATTGTATTGGTTTTGCCATATATCAAAATGAATCCACCACAGGTATACATGTGTTCCCCATCCTGAATCCTCCTCCCTCCTCCCTCCCCGTACCATCCTTCTGGGTTGTCCCAGTGCACCAGCCCCAAGCATCCAGTATCGTGCATCAAACCCGGACTGGTGACTCGTTTCATATATGATATTATACATGTTTAAATGCCATTCTCCCAAATCATCCCACCCTCTCCCTCTCCCACAGAGTCCAAAAGACTGTTCTATACATCAGTGTCTCTTTTGCTGTCTCGTATACAGGGTTATTGTTACCATCTTTCTAGATTCCATATATATGCGTTAGTATACTGTATTGGTGGTTTTCTTTCTGACTTACTTCACTCTGTATAATAGGCTCCAGTTTCATCCACCTCATTAGAACTGATTCAAATGTATTCTTTTTAATGGCTGAGTAATACTCCATTGTGTATATGTACCATAGCTTTCTTATCCATTCATCTGCTGATGGACATCTAGGTTGCTTCAATACTTTATTTATCCATTCTAACACTGATGGACACTTACACTGATTTTATGTCTTGACTATTGGTAAATAATGTCACAATGAACATTAGAGTGCAGATACCTTTTAGTGTTTTGATTTCCTTCTTTTAAATACCCAGAAGTTAAATTGCTAGATCATATGATAGTTCTATTTTTAATTTTTTGAGGAACCTCAATACTGTTTTTTTTTTTATTTTTTAATTTTACAATATTGTATTGGTTTTGCTATATATCAACATGAATCCACCACAAGTATACACATGTTGCACCAGTTTGCATTCCCACCAACAGTGCAAAAGTTTCCCTTTTTTCCACACCCTTGCCAACACCTGCTATTTCTTGTCTTTTTGATAATAGCCATTTTAAGACAGATATGAGGTGATATCTTTCTTGATATCTTTAAATTGTGTGCTTTCTTTGTTTGCTAAGCAATCTGGTTAGAACTATATCAATTTTAGTGATATTCTTGAAGTTATTTTCATTATTGTATTTTATCTGTTTTATTGGTTTATTAGGTATATTTCTTTTTTTATGACTGCTGTAAGTTTTAAAGTATTCTTTTTTATATTATCACAGTTTGTCCTCAATAATGTATCTCATCACATGTAGCATAGAAATTTTATGGTAGTATACTTCCATTTTCCCATGATCTTTTTGCTATTTCTGTTATCTATATTTACTTTTACATATATTTTAAACCTTCATATACAGTATTATATTGCTCTAAATAGTAAAAATTATTTTTAAAATATTAAAACATGAAAAACAATGTTTTAAATTTACTCACATATGTATCATTTCTAGTGCTGTTCATTCTTTTGCTTAGATTCAAAATTACCATCTGATAATCATTTTCCATACTTCAGTATTTCTCACCATACTGTTCTGCTGGTGAAGACTTTTCTTGGCTTTTTATGTCTGAAAACAGTTGTAATTTTGCCTTTATTATCCAAAGTTATTTTTGCTGTATGTAGAATAGTAACTGGTACTTCCAGTACTTTAAAGCTGTCATTCCACTGTCTTCTGACTTTCATTATGTCTAATATGAAGTTTGATGTTAATTTTATGATTATTTCTCTTAGTAATGCTTTTTTTCCTATTTATGAGATACTTTATCACTGGTTTTCAGCAATCTGATAATGATGTGCCTCTATGTGTTTTTCTTCATCATTATTTTTCTTGTTCTTCATTGAGCTTCTTGGATCTCTGTGTTTAGTTTCTATCAAATTTGGAAAGAATTATATCGTTATTTCTTCAACTATTTTTTTCTCCTGCTAATCCTATAATCGAGGATATATAATCCTATATCCTGTAATCCTTCAATTATGCATATATGAGGGCACCTGATATTTTACATGGCTAACTCATACTCTGTATATCTTTTTCAGTCTTTTTTTTTTTTTTCTCTTGTGTTTGATTTTGGATAATTTGTCCTGATGTCTTCAAATTTAGTAGGATTTTCTTCTGTGCCTAATCTGTTGTTAATCCCACACAACATTAATTTCATCTTTATAAATCTGATGTAGATCATTGTATTTTCAATCTTTCTCACTGTGTTCATGCTTTCCTCCAACTTACTAATTATACACTTTATATATTTCTTTATATTTCTAGTAGATGAAACCTTGCTTATTTGTCATTTCTTGGTTTGTTTCTAATTCACTTTTTTCTTCATCATTATTCATATATTCCTGCTTCATTCCATACCTACTGATTTCATATTGAATGCCATATATTTTGATTTTACATATTTGAGTTCTGGATATTTTTTATAACACTAAGAATTTAGGAGGTTTGTTCTGAGATGAGGTTAGGTTATTTGGAAACAGTGTAATAATTTCAAGTTTTGTTTTTAAACTCTTAGAACAACTTGCAGTCTAGGACCAGGTCATCCCACTACTAAGGCAGTAGTAGTGTTTTGTAGTATTTGCCTGATGCCCTCAAGTATTAGGAAGTCTTTTCACTCTGGTTACTGGAACACAGACTGGAGTTCCCTTCACCAGGTGAACTCCAGGAATTTTTTTTTTTTTCTAATTTTATTTTATTTTTAAACTTTACATAATTGTATTAGTTTTGCCAAATATTTTAAGACTGTTCCTCTTCAGTGGTTCTTACCCCAGCCTCAGTAGCTTTTTCACATGCCTATACTGATCAGTACTCACCCAAAGACTTGTAGGGGAATGCTCTACAGATCCCTTCACCTCTCTCCAACTGTATAGCTCTCTCCTGTCTGGTATTCTGTTCTACAAATTCTCACTCCAGGCAGTGTGGTAGGCACTTGTAGGGCTCATGCCATTTGTTTCCCTTCTTTGGGATCATTGTCTTGTGCTGCCAGTGATCCATCATTGCCAGAAGCAGAAATACTTCCCTCTTGTTCTCTTGAAAATAATAGTAGTAAATCTGTGTACACTAAGAGGAGATTTTCTTTTTAGAAAAAGTTAAAAGTCATTCAGAGCCAAATTAAATAAGGAAAGACAAAGTAGGAATGACTAAAAAGTAATGAAATTATTTTCTTGTCCAGCCTATAAACTAACTTTTGTTTTTCTATATAGGTATAGGACACAGTATCCAATCCTAGGCCTCTTGTATGATGACTATGAATATATACCGCCAGGTAGTGATACAAAAACTATTGTGATTGAGAAAACAGAAGACAAATGGACTTGTGTAAGTTCATGGGACATTTCTAGAATATATAATTATGGAGAAAAAATCCTAAGGCCATTGCATTTGGTTAGCAGAGTTTCTCAGCCTCAGCACTATTAATATTTGGGGCTGGATAATTTGATGTGGGTGACTGCCCTGCACATTGTAGGACATTGTAAAACTATATAGAATCTGATTTTTAACACTATGATAACGACAGCCTTTTTCTTATGTTAAAATCTTAAGTACTGAAAGCAGGTAAGACTAATCTATGGTTTTAAAAGTCAGGAAGTGGTTGGTTTTCTTTGAGGGTTGGCACCCAATTGGAAGGAAACATAAGGAGGACTGCTGCTGCTAAGTCACTTCAGTCGTGTCCGACTCTGTGCGACCCCACAGACGGCAGCCCACCAGGCTCCGCCATCCGTGGGATTCTCCAGGCAAGAACACTGGAGTGGGTTGCCATTTCCTTCTCCAATGCATGAAAGGGAAAAGTGAAAGTAAAGTCGCTCAGTCGTGTCCAACTCTTTGCGACCCCATGGACTGCAGCCCACCAGGCTCCTCTGTCCATGGGATTTTCCAGGCAAGAGTACTGGAGTGGGCGGCCACTGCCTTCTCCAATAAGGAGGACTACTGGGGTAATAATAATATGCTCTTTCTTGATCTGACTAATGGTTGCATATATGTGTTGAGTTTAGGAAAATTCATTTAGTTGTACACCTATATGTGTACTACTTCTAAGTTTATTATATTTCAATAAAAGTCTTAAAATGCCTAAGTATATCATGATTAGCAACAGATAAATATATGTCAATCAACTATTCTGTAGAACCTTTTGAGGAAAATTTTAAATGTAGATTTATAGTTAATAAAATACTGGAGGTGTATAATTAATAAATTACTGCAGATATAATTAATAAAATTAAACACCTGTTAACTCACTTTGAACAATTATCTTTTGGTTGAACAAGCTCAAATATTTGAATAAACTAAAAAAAATTCAAAAAGCTGTTAACTCTGAAGCCCTTCTCTAACTATGGTCAAATCATTAATCATGTATATATGATTATATATCATCAGTGGAAGCAACCAACATTCAGTAACCCTAAATTAAAATAATTTGAACTTTGAAATATATTTTAATATATTTCTTAGGTCATTAATTATTGAGAATTACTTATTACTATTATTCCCCAGAGGTGGCATAGATGTGCTGCTGCTGCTAAGTCGCATCAGTCGTGTCTGACTCTGTGCGGACCCCATAGACAGCAGCCCACCAGGCTCCCCCGTCCCTGGGATGTGAGGACCTGCCAAATAAAGGTCTACAGAATAATAGTAGTTACATTTCCCTTCATTAATAGCATATGGCAATGAACATCAAATTTGATATTTGAAGGTACTAGATACTATTAGCAAGTTCAAAATATATTTAAGTTTACAGATGATAGATGTGTATTTATCAACAGAGACTTTTGGATATATTTAACCTCTAAATATGACACCAAGGAGTAAATCTACTTAAATCTTCCTCCTCTGTGCTTAAAGTCATTTGAAAACTATACCTTGACTAAAGTCAGATAAATCATTGTGTCATTGACTATACATATAAAAAAGTACCAAACAGTGCCATGTATTTCCTTTGGTATTATTCATATCAATGTACATAGTTTTTATAACTTTGTTCATATAATTATAATGTCTTAATTATAAGCCAGTTCTAAATTATTTTTTTTCTTTTCTAGCCATGAATGAATCTCCAGCTCAAAGGAATTTTTTTGTGTCTTCATTAGTATTTTACTTTTTCATAACAAAAGCCAATCAATATTTAAGCCATGCTATAACCCTGCAAGTCTAATGGAATTAATTAGTTATACAGATGACAGTTTCTCCAGCCATTTATAAGGCCTGAATCCTTTCTATCACATTTTTGTATTCAATATAGCAACATACTAATTTTTAAAACTCAATTACAAACTGCAGGACTTAATCCACTCTTTTTCAATAGGGTGCTTCCTAGACAGAGTTAATTTTTTGGGGGTAGAGATTTTACAAGTTATCTCACTAGAAGTTTTCCTATGATATTAGAATGCAGTTTAGCTGAAGGAGCAAATACTATTTTTTAATGACAACAACAAAAAGCAATATTATTGAATTAAAAGAAACAGTTTAGTGCATGGTATATACAGAATATATTTGTTTTTCTCATATTAAACCTTGTGATTAAAATAGATAATTTATTACATGTACAAAGGAGTTACATTTATACTTCTTTGAGATAAAACTAAATCAAAGGTGGTGGTTAATTTCATTTATTAGGGGAGTGGGATAATATTTTAAAAAATACCTAAGTCTACTAGATTGTACATTATGGTATTATGGGTCTAAGTACTTGTCAGTGGCTTGGCAAATCCGTCTTTTGAAGCATATCAGCCCCAAATGAGCACACCCACTTTCTTAAAAACAAATAACACTATATTGCAGTAGAGAGTGGAAGGAAGGTGGTCTTTTTTTAAAAATAGTGGTAGACAAAACAACATTGAAATACTGTGTAAAAGTGAAACACTTGATATCTGTATTCTACTTGGGAGAAAGAAATCTTATCATAAAATATTTAATGTACTTTGAAGTTGGTTGATTAACTGGGTTCTAATGATCTTATAAAGTGAACTAAAGTATTTTCTAAATATATTAGTAGATATGAATGAACTTTTAAAATTTCAACCCCTTTGGTTAAAGTTAAGAATTAGCAAAAATTAAAATGTTTGTATTTGACAAAGTATAGATTCAGGTAACAAATAAATTTGGATTTATATGTGAATGAGGTTTTGCACTGAAATGTCTTTGCAAATATCTATATATAATTCTGTCATTCTTTATAATTATATTCTAATAATTATCCATTATACTAAGAAACTGTTAAGATAGGAACATATGAGGAACTATACTGAATCAAACCACAAATGAAGAGAAAAATGTTTTTAATATTTATATAAATATTCAAGTTAGTCTTGATACGAAGCAAAAAGCCTTATTTTCCTAATATTCTGACTAAAATGTTAAGCTCTGTAATGTGGGTTGGTACAATTCTAATCTTATTAGTGTTTTGTAACAGAATGAGCTATATAGTCCTTATCTTTATTCCCTTAGTATAGGAACAACAGAAATTTCTCCTCTGCTAACTACTCATATATGTAACTGTAACAAAATTATGCCTTGTTATCTCCCCATTATACATTATGTAAGTGTAAGTTTTTAGTAGCCTGATAGAAAAGTGCTACAATAACTTTTAAAATTAGAATAAATGTGATTTTCCTAAACTACTCATATAAAAATAACAGTGCCCAAAATTTGGGCTCACTTGATCCATGCATAGTGAGAGAATGGGGGGTTATAACAAGGTGATTATTATACTTAACACAGTTATATGTATGTATTTCTTTTCTAATTTTTGATTAAGTTCAATAGAAACATGTGATTGTTTTCCTAAGTTTCACACAGCTTATCTCTGAAAACTGCAGATATTGTCAGGTGAGGAATGCTTGTTTATCTAAATTTTGTTCCAGCATATTTTACTTTAGATGTTGAATAAAATGGGAGACTGTGCAATGACATGCAAAGTTAATTTAAATGTATAAATAAAATATGTATCTATATGGTTTTTGTGGAAGTCCTAGTAGGAAACATGCAGTATGGATGTTTAGCTTACCTGTACATTTTGGTCAGAAAGTTACTATTCACATGAATGTTTATGTTAGGCTAACAAGCACCACAATAGAAAACTCTGATGTAGATTACTAGAGACAACACTTTAACATAGTTGGACCTCTCAATGATGCAGTTTTCTGTTTAAAATGAGAAATTTCTTCGCTTACGAACCTAGTCCTCTAAATTTCATAATTCAGTAAGTTCATAACTAGATGCCATAAAACATTCTTCCTATTTTTGTAATGGTGCTTTAACTGTAATACTTTGTCTACAGAAACAGTACAAAAGGGACAAAATAAAAGCTCAAAAAATTGCATGCTACCACTCAAGTTAGATCACTTTAACAAAAAGTCATTCTCACTTCTTTCTCATTACTATAATCCACAAAGATAACATTGTGCAGGCATAGTACCCATGAAAGTAAATAATAAGCTGTGAAAAGACTTCCCTGCAAGGTCTCTCCCCCACCAGACACCATTACTAAATTTATTGGATTTCCACAGTACTTTTTTGTCCAGTAAAAAAATGCAAAAGTACTTTTTTATCCATCTTAGGATAAATAAAATATATTAAAAAAATAAATAACAGAATAAACCACCACATCTGTATTATAAAACCATTAATCTTTAGTGACAAAACAAGACATACCACTTTTAAGCCTACAGAAGAACACTGGAATAGTAATATGACATAATTACATGATAGCCAGGCAGTCTTGGTAGTCTTGGATCAGTCTCTTGTATATGAAATATTAAGTCCCGGGTCTTTATGTTTGGCTTCCTTCCCATTTTTTTGTTATTAAAGTTTATGTTCCAGACATTCTTTATGTCAAGGGATAGACTTTATAACATATTACTTTAATAGCTGGTTTGCTAACAGAATCAGTATTGAATACTCCCTCCCTAAGTGTGCCAAAATATAATAAATCAGACCAATTTCTTAAAATGGGACAATATATAAATTTTTTGAAGTAGTTTCCTAAAGGGGTCTGATGTGCCAGCTATGTTATGATGGGTAGGCTGGGATCTAGACTGGGTGGCTGGGAGTTACATTATGGGTTAAATAGTTCCAATACTGCCAACTGGTCCAAATTTTAAAATGGAGGTTTCCCTTTGGAATAGTTACTTGGGTAATGCTCAAAGAGAGAGGCCTAGCAACTGGAACAAATCAGGTGAAAACATTTTTGAGATACCTAGTCCTAGAGCCTTGACCCTACAAAATCTAGAAGTTCTTCTATAGGGCCTCTAGATCGCTAATAACAATAGGCAGTTCCTATCTAAGAGGTTCCAAGGTTCTAAGAGAACTTTGTTAACCAGTATCAAATTTACAAGCTAATTCTTTTGGCAAGACAGGGTGGAATTATCTTGTGATATTCTAGGGTTCTAATCTAGTTCTGCATTTTCTCTAAATGAAATCTTATGAGTCCTAAAAGTTTTATTTGATAGAATTCCAGTTCTAGCCAGTTCTCACAATAAAGGTAACTAGAAAGAGCTGGCCAAGAAGATTGTTTAGTTCCCCTGCCTTCATGTGAGATGTCTTCTTTTTCTGGAAGTAAGCGTATTTAAGAACTGTGTGATATCTTCCTTCAAAAATTCTTAAAACTATGCCTGGGATTTACTTCAAAATAAGCCAGTAAAACAATAGGGAATAAAAATAAACCAATGAGGTATAGGTGAGTTAAAGCAGGAGTAAGGAAAAGTAAAAAATCAATCAAAATTGACCATGTAAGTAATGATTGCTTAAGTTGGGTAATGCCTATGGCTATAAAGGGGTTCATTATATTGTATATGGTCGAAAGTTTTCTGCAATAAAATTTATGTCATAGATATCTTAAAGGGAAGGTCACGGTTCAAACTGCTGGTTTTCCTGTATGAGACATTAATTGAATTTGAGAGCTCTACCTGAATCAGATCAGATTAGTAGCTCAGTTGTGTCTGACTCTTTGTGACCCCATGAATCGCAGCACGCCAGGCCTCCCTGTCTATCACCAACTCCCGGAGTTTACTCAGACTCACGTCCATCAAGTCAGTGATGCCATCCAGCCATCTCATCCTCTGTCGTCCCCTTCGCCTCCTGCCCCCAATCCCTCCCAGCATTAGAGTCTTTTTCCAATGAGTCAACTCTTTGCGTGAGCTACCTGAATAATTCTTAATATTTTCCTCTCTATCATGGTATAGGCCACTTGGAAGTGACAATCAGACAAATCCATTTCCATGTAATGACCCTGAACTATTCTAGAAAAGTGCCTATTCTTTTAGTAATTCCAAAATGATTCCTCCTTCTTGTGAAGGTACTTGACTTTTTTTTTTTTTGGTCATATAAAATAGGCATGTCCGGGTAAAATCTGCATTTTTAAAGGCAATCTTTTGTTTGTAACATGGGCTGAATTCTTATCTGTTCTATCTTGGCTGAGGTTTTCTAGATCCAGTTAATAAGAGAATCTATTTGCTTTTCTTCAGCCCCACTGTAGCCATGAATGAGTGGAATAACCTCTCCACATGGCTCCCTGCTTCCCTTGGCTCCTCTACAATACATTCTTCGCACAGCCTCCAAAATGATTTTCAAAATGTAAATCACATCACTCCTTTCCTTAAACCCTTCCAATGACTTCTTATTTCAAATTCTCACAGGTCTCATCACTTATCAGTTCCTTTCACCATGATGCAGCCAAAGCTTGTACCATCTCAGGTTGTCTGTATTTGCATGTATGTTTCTCTGCCTTGAATGCTCTTGCACAAGATCTTCACATGACTGGTTTTTTCTTGGCACTCAAGTCTCAGCTCAAATGCCAAGTCCTCAGTATGGATTTCCTCATTATACTCACTTGTAGTTGTTTAAGCAAAGCTGCCAAATTGTACCAGAATTACACTGGGGGCTTTGTCTAACACCTCACTATTTCTATGGTAGTTAACACATTGGCAGCTTGATAGAAATGCAGAATAGCGGACCCCAGCCCACACCTATAGAATTAGAATATGTATTTTAACACTATCCCTAGACAAACTCTATAGACATTAAAGCTTAAAGCATTGGTCTAACATGTAATGGCTTTTTCTCTTAGTGATCATTAAAGAATAATTAACCCAACTGACAAAGAGTCTTAAGCAACAGTGCTATATATCTAGGTACGTGAATTCTACTGAACATTGACTACTATGTTCATTTGCAGAATCTTTCCCAAAGCCTTGATTTAATGAAGTATATTGGCCTACGGTAAACATAATTAGATTCATTTTTCAGGATCATGTTACTTAAGCAGGCCAAGAATTTTTAGTTTTCCCTATAATACTAAGTCTCAAGTCTTAAGATGAGCAACTTTAAAGCATTCCATCATGGTTTTAACAAAAAAATTTGAGGAATAATCATGCTATAGCCATCATAACTTTAAATTCCTAGCTCATGTTGTTAATGCACAAAATTGTATAAAACATTAAATTACAGACAAAAAATGCCTAAGAACAATTTCAAGTAAAAAGTCTTTTAAGAATGGACATTATAACACAACTTTAAGTAAACTCATAAAGCCTTTAAGTGCAATAAATGCTTTTTATTGTATGCTCATTTCAATGAGTAACATTTAGAAATAATAAGCCCACATTAACAGTGACAATCTTATCTTACAGCGTGTACATCATTTACAACCACAGGACACACAACTTTAGATTTTCCAAATTTAATATTCTGAATTAAGAAAGATAAAAAATTTATTCTCAAGGAACTGATTCTTACCTGGTGCAAAAACAGAAAGGTGAACATTATTTAAAACACAAAGCCACAATATAGCATGAAGTAAAATTACATTTTAATTATGCTGAACAGCTGAGTGTAAACATGAAGCAACTAAAACTTAAAAGTACACATCATATGCATTACATTTATGAACAGGATTTTCATTAAATTTCCCTAAACCAGCTTTTTATATTAAGCGCCATGTTTATTTGCAGCATGCTAACATAAAGTGTTGTTAAAAGGATGCATATTTTATACACTGTAAACTGAATATCCACCTCTAAGCTCTATTGGCAGCATAGTGTTTTGTTAAATACTGCATAAATACTGCCTCACATTGAAAATGTATGTTAATAATATGGTATATAGATTTTAAAAATCAAAATTTTCAATAATGGCATAAAATTGCACCTTTAAACATTAGAGCAAGTAAGACTGGAATAATCATACTTGCTATGACTGTCCTAAAAAAACTAAATATTTAAGAAAACTGTGTTCTCTCAATTTAATCTTAGTATCATTAAGAAATATAGTGCTAGCTTTGTTTGCAACATTACTGTTGCATGCATTTTAGAAAGCCACATTTGACTCAAATATACTTTTGTCATATATACCATACTGAATATCAATCAACTTGAACATCAGAAAAAAGGGGAACTTTAATATTTAGACTTCAGTACAGATGCTGTATTTTAAACATCCTATCCTGTAATAAAACCTTAGTAGCTCTGAAATCCTTCTAAATAGTACTGAATTAATCTAACCTGTTTTCCAGTGAAATTTCTTTCAATGAATACACAAAACTTTTGCCATTTCTGGAATTCAAATTTCCAGGTACCATATAAAGATTCAGTGACTAAGTGACTGATGGATGATTGCATTTTATTTTTCCACCCCATTTATAAAACTGCATAAAAGTGAGGCTTGTTTGCCTTAATTAGATATGATCTTTGCAGAAAGATCTGTCTCTAGTATGATCAGCCAAATAAAGTGGTTGTCTTTGCTCTTCCCCTCTGTAGTTGAATTATGTTTATACCATTAAATAGACAATAAGGTTTTCTGCAACCATTCTATGGTGCTCCTTAAATTCTTTAAGTAATTTCAAAGGGCTGAGATCCCCTCTCAATTCAAATACTTTAAGATCTTTAATAAAAAGAATGTAAATTTATAATTTAATATCAAGCTATGTAACCAGGTGAAACAGTTTGTGAAATTATCTTCCCATGTAGCATGTCATAGTTTCTAAATAGCTTCTTTCTTTATATTGATCTTATTATATAAGAGCCTCCTTGTGGTGCCTCATAATATGCTGATTTTTTTCTGATGGTCGTCGGAATCCCTTCTTGCAGAATTCACACCTGTGTGGATAGTCTTTTGTATGTATTGATATCACATGTCGTTTAAAGCCAGATGCATCTGTGGTGCTGTATTCACAATACTCACATTGGTAAATCTTCCTTCCACTGTGTGTCTTCATATGCTTTTTGAGCTCATTTTGTTGTCTGAACCCTCTTTTGCACCTTTTACACTTCAATGACTGATCCTTAGTATGAACTGAAAGGATATGACCACTAAGAATAAATGGATCTGATGTTTTAAAGTCACAGTGCCTACACTGATGAATCTTCCTACCCTTATGGATATCACTATGCTTTTTGAGCTCAGAAGGGCGATGGAAACCTTTATCACAGACCTCACATTTGTGAGGAAAATCCTTAGTGTGGACAGATATAATGTGCCGCTTAAGGTCACTTGAGTTGGTGCTCTTATGGTCACAATGAGGACACTGGTGTGTCTTATGTCCTTGAAACAAATCCAGATGGCGTTGAAGTTCTCTCTCATCACCAAATGCTTGGGGACAATGCTCACATTTATATGGTAAATTGTTACCATGCTTAGACTTAATGTGAGTTTTCAAATTTGATTGATCTGCACACCTGAAGACACAATACTGACACTGATATGGCTTCTCACCAGTATGGGTTCTCATATGTTTCTTGAGTTCAGAAGGATGTCGAAAGCCCTTCCCACACTCAACACAAACATGAGGAAAATTCTTGCTGTGAACAGCCAGTAAATGTCGGTTTAACAGTCCTTGTTCCGCAGTTTCATAGTCACAGTATTTGCACTTGTGCATCTTCGGCTCCTTGTCTCTTAATATAAGTTTATTTGAACTCAGTGGACTTGCTTCTCTGTATCTTCGTGTGTATTCTGTAAATTCATGGGTTTTGTCAACTTTGTTTATAAGCTTATGGCTTTCTAAATGGTTATGGAAACTCACTTTCTTGTTAGTTGTAAAGTCACAATCTGTACACTGATATTTTTTTCTCATCAAATGATCAGGATGATTCTTCATGTGTCTTTTCAAGAATCCTCGGGATTTAAACTTTTTTGTGCAAATATGGCAAGGATACACTGTCAGGGGTTGTCCATCAGGGCCTATTATAACAGCTATATTAAAAAAAAAAATAGAAGTTGTAACATTTGGCCAGACTGTTTTAAAAGGGTTTTACAACAAATGCAGCAAAATTAGCTGACATTCACAATGTGAGAACTATACTAGTGGAATAAAATCCTGTAAGACAAGATGTTGATTAAAAGCAATTTATAATAAAGTAAAGCTCCAGGAGTTAGTGATGGACAGGGAAGCCTGGTGTGCTGCAGTCCATGGTGTCGCAAAGTCAGACGTGACTGAGCGAATGAACTGAGCACACTAAAATATAACGAGCAGCACTCTACTATAGACCATTCATCTGCCAAAATGCTATATCACATGCACTTTGTAACAACCTGAAAATTCTCTTTTGAAAAACATCATCTGGGTAAAAAGCAAACAAGCACAGTTAAGTAACAGTAAAACATTTTTTTAAAAACCCATATACTTAGATCAAACACAAGTATATGAAAGTAGGACTAACTACACTACAAACAACTGACTTATATTCTTGGGTTACAAAAAATACTACTGCATTTCAAGTAATTATAATATTCGTAAAGCAATGTATTAGTATTTTACCTGTTTGCCACTGCCTCGTTTCTCCCCTTCTCCTCTTCTTGGTTTTTTGTTTAAGTACTTTATTTGTATTGATGCTATCACAAATTTGAAGGTACTGTGCTGCTGTACTACTTCTGTTTTCTAATGTTGAGTCTAAAGTATTTCCTGAAAAAAAATCAATACACCATTAAACTATATATATTTATACTCTTTTCATTTTGATTAGATGAATTACTAGAGAAAACTTGGCATTCAGTTGCCACTGAAGTGCTAAATTTCACAAAGTACACTCATCTCTCAAGTGAATATGCAAAAATATGATACCATATGAAATTAAAATATCCAGTTTATTCATTCTAAAGGAACAAACTGATCAGATAAATGAAACGTAAGAAAATGAATTTTATGACCATGAACAAAATCTTGACATCAGCTCAATTTTCTCACCAATGAAGACTGATGAAATTAAAGAGATTTAGCAAAGAATTAATTTATACATGTCAGATAACCAATACAATCATGGTAACTGTGTAATACATGACAAAAAACAACTTCTTGTATTTATGCTTCAAAATGGTTTACTTAATGCTAAAAGTAGTAAGATTGATTTTTTAAGAGTTAAGATAAATGTGACAGGCAATTTACCAAAATTTCAATGGACTCAATGTATACAAAATACTTAATATCAGTTCTCACAATCTCTTGTGTTATGCAATTTAGTTTAAAAACGTAGCCCAAGAAACTGTTTAGCTTAAATGCTATGATATGTATGTCTCTCATTAATTCACCTGAAATCTATATTTAAATTTAGAGAGTGAAAAACCTCCTAAGGTTAGAAACAAGATAGTCAGATACTTTATTCTCCCTGTGTAAGAAAATAAAAAGAATTATCAAGCATGGAATAAAAAACACTATATGAAGCATATTAAAACTAAAAAATACTTAAGCTGACACATGAGTTTTATGTAACATCTATATAAATCTACTGGCTGCACAGAAATTAAGAAAATAGTTCCACCCCAAGGAGAACATTAACAAGTGGTTGATATCATGGACAGTTTTTACTTTCATGTCAGAAAAATGTCTATTTTATAATTTTTTCCATAGTAACCTTTTATGGCCCATGCAGTAAGTGGCCTGACATTTGTATCTTGAAAAAGAAATGTTTTTTTTTTTTTACTTTTTGGCCACATCATGTGGCATGTGGGATCTCAGTTCCCCAATTAGGGATCAAACCTGCACCCCCTGCAGTGGACACATGGAGTCTTAACCAGTGGACCTCAAGGGAAATCCTGAGGTAAATCTAAAATGAACTGCATTCACAGAATAACACACATTATGTCTCTAAATAAAATTCCTTAAAGAAATAAACTCATAACTAACTAGATATGACTTAGGCAAATAAGAGTCTAATGGGTCTGTACACACAAACTAATAACTCTTTATCTACCAAGTAGTATACAAAACCAGCTACTTAACTTACATCTCACATATAATGCTCTCTCACCTGATGACTGACAATCTTCATACCTTCGAGAAACTCTTCTTTCATCTCCTTAAAAAAAAAAGACAAATTAAAAACTGATTGAGTATAACAATTATCAATGGATCGCATCTACAAAATCTTACATCAATCACCATTCCTTTGATTAAACTTTTTGTTGTTGAGGTCTTCCACTCCCATAGATTAGATAATTTCACACACTGAAAGTAAGGGCTGCTTTGAGCATTCTTGGAACTACTAACTTATAGGAAAACCTTACTTTCTATATAAAACCTGAGTAGACATTCTATGAGGCCATCATCACCCTGATACCAAAACCAGACAAAGATATCACAAAAAAAAGAAAATTACAGGCCAGTCACTGATGATGGGCTTCCCTGGTAGCTCAGCTGGTAAAAAATCCACCTGCAATGCAGGAGACCCCAGTTTGATTCCTGGGCTGGGAACATCCCCTGGAGAAGGGATAGGCTACCCACTCCAGTGTTCTTGGGCTTCCCTGGTGGCTTAGATGGTAAAGAATCTTCCTGCAATGTGGGAGACCTCAGTTCAATCCCTGGGTAGGGAACATCCACTGGAAGAGGGCATGGCAACATACTCCAGTATTCTTGCCTGGAGAATCCCCATTGCAGAGGAGCCTGGTGGGTACAATCCAAGGGTTTGCAAAGAGTCAGACACAACTGAGTGACTAAGCATGTCACTGATGAACATAGATGCAAAAATCCTCAACAAAATTCTAGCAATCAGAATCCAAAAACATTTTAAAAGGATCATACATCACGATCAAGTGGGCTTGATCCCAGGGATGCAAGGATTCTTCAATATACCCAAATCAATGTGATATATATTATTAATAAATTGAAAGATAAAATCATATAATCATCTCTCAATAGATACAGAGAAAGCTTTTCACAAAAATCACCCATTTATGATAAAAACTCTCTAGAAAGTAGGTAAAGAAGGATCATACCTCAATATGATAAAGGCCATACATGACAAACCCACAGCAAACATTAATCTCAGCGGTGAAAAACTGAAAGCATTTCCTCTAAGACCAGGAACAAGACAAGGGTGCCTACTCTTGCCACTGTTATTCAACATAGTTTTGGACGACCTAGCCACAGCAACCAGAGAAGAAAAAGAAATAAAAGGAATCTAGATTGGAAAAGAAGTAAAACTCTCACTGCTTGCTGATGACATGATATTATACATAGAAAACCCTAAAGATGTCACCAGAAAATACTAGAATTAACCAATGAATATAATAAAGTTGCAGGATATAAAATACACAAAAATCCCTTGTATTCCTATGTACTAACATGAAAAATCAGGAGAAATTAATGAAACAAGCCCATTCACCACTATAACAAAAAGAATAAAATACTTAGGAATAGATCTGCCTAAAGAGACAAAAGACCTGTATGCAGAAAACTATTAATCGAAGATGACACAAACAGATGGAGAGATACAATGTGAAAATGATTATATTACCCTAAGTAATCTACAGATTCCATGTAATCCCTATCAAACTACCAATATATTTTTCACAAAACCAGAACAAACAATTTCACAATTTGCATGGAAGCACAAAAGACCCCAAATAGCCAAAGCAATATTGAAAAAGAAAAACAGCTGGAGGAATCAACCTTCCTGACTTCAGACTATACTACAAACCTACAGTCATCAAGATAGTACAGTACTGGCACAAAAACAGAAATATAGACCAATGGAACAAGATAGAAAGTCCAGAGATAAACCCATGCACCTATGGGCACCTTGTCTTTGACAAAGGAGGCAAGAATATTCAATGGAGAAAGGATAGTGTCTTTAATAAGTGGTGCTGGGAAAACTGGACAGCTACTTGGAATGAAACTACAATATTTCCTAACACCACACACAAAAATAAACTCAAAATGGATTAAAGACTTAAAAGGTAAGGCAAGAAACTATAAAACTCTTAGAGGAAAACATAGCAAGTACACTCTCGAATATAAATCACAGCAAGATCCTCTGTGATCTGCCTCCAAGAGTAATGGAAATAAAAACAAAAATAAACAAATGGGACCTAATTAAACTTAAAAGCTCTTGCACCACAAATAAAACAATAAACAAGATGAAAAGACAACCCTCAGAATAAGAGAAAATAATTTTAAATGAAACAACTGACAAAGGATTAATCTCCAAAGTGTATAAACAGCACATATAGCTCAATACCGGAAAAATGACCAATCAAAAAATGGGCAGAAGATCTAAACAGACACTTCTCCAAAGAAGACATATAGATGGCCAACAAACACATGAAAAGATGTTCAGCATCACTATTATAGAAATTCAAATCAAAACTACAGTAAGTGTATCACCTCACACCAGTCAGAGTGGGCATCATCAAAAAATCCACAAACAAATGCTGGAGAGGATGTGGGGAAAAGGGAACTCTCTTGCACTGTTGGTGGGAATGTAAGCTGATACAGCCACTATGGAGAACAGTATGGAGATTCCTTTAAAAACTAGGAATAAAACTATCATGTGACCCAGCAATCTCACAGTTCAGAAAGACACATGTACCCTCAATGTTTGCAACAGCAGTATTTACAATAGCTAGGACATGGAAGCAACCTAGATGCCCATCGACAGATGAATCGATAAAGATGTGGTACATATATACAATGGAATATCACTCAGCCTTAAAAAGAAATGAATTTGAGTCAGTTCTAGTGAGGTGGATGAACCTAGAGCCTGTTACACAGAGTGAAGTAAGTCAGAAAGAGAAAAATAAATACAGTATATTCATACATATATATGGAATCTAGAAAAATGGTATTGATAAACCTATTAACAGGGAAGGAATGGAGACATGGACTAGAAAATGGACTTGTGGACACAGTGGGAGAAGGAAAGAGTGGGATGAACAGAGAAAGTAGCCTCGACATATATATACTGCCATGTGTAAACGAGATAGCTGGTGAGAAGTTGCTATATAACACAGGGAACCAACCCTAGTACTCTGTGATTACTTAGAGGAGTGGGGTGGGGGGATGGGAGGGAGAAGAGGGAGGTGATATATGTATAATTATGACTGATTTGCTTTGTTGTATGGCAGAAACCAACACAATATTGTATAACAATTTTCCTCCAAATAAAAAGTAAATTAAAAGATTGGAAATGGGAGCTGTTCTTACTATGCAAATGAAAACACGACTCCTTGATTTATAATTAAATTATATTTAATTTAAATAAAAGAGTAGATATTTCTGCAGAATACCCTCAAAATTGAAGATGCTCAACAAATGACTGCTGAATGAATGAAACTGTGAAAAAATCAAGATAAATTAATGCATTTGAACAACAAAATTTTTCAAAATAAAGAATATATCTGGGCCATCCTAAAAATTAAGTAGGAATGAGATCAAATAGAAAGGGAAAAAATAACTTGATTAATTTACCTTTCATCATATACTTCCTAGAAGAGCACACCTGGATTTCTGTTCCTTTTCAAACCCCAATATCTTATTATTTGTGGTGTTAGTACAAAAGAGGAGGGACCAATTTTCAAAGGACATTCCTATTTAAGAAAAATTAAACTTTGAAGCTTCTCACTTATACAGGTAGGATATAAAATAAACCCTACTGAAAAAATTACATTAAGCAAAGTTCATTTTAAATAACACAAGATATGTGGTATAAAAATCATGGAAGTAACTTGAGATGAATCAGTCCACAGCAAAACATTTTATAGTATTAGCCAACTCATGGGGGGCATTAGCATAGCATGTATAATGACCTAAAGGCTAATCAAATATATGTTATGTACTTATCAGGTTAAAAAAAAATGACAGTGTCCGACCATATACCACAGCCCAGACAATAGGAACAATTGTTTTATTAACATCGAAGTCCTTAAGTTGAGTCTCAGGGAAAATTCCTTCCTCTTCCCCTACAATGACTTCCATGTACACTTCATCTGCTATTTCAGCACAACCTAAATTTTAGAAATAATTGCTTGCTTATAACCCCAAATATTTACTAAATGGGTAAAAATTTCCAAATAATTATCTTTTAAGATTTCAATTTGGTAAATTTAAAAATTATATTAGGCATTTGGGAGGCTATTGCCACCAGGAGACAATAAATCATCAAAATTCTTATCTTCCTCTTAGAACCTAATCCTATGAAAATGACTTTCAATTTATATAAAACATGTGTGCTTAAAATATACTGGCTGATTTTACAGTCCATTGGGCATTACAAATTTATAAGAAGAACTGTATTCCATAATTCTGGTTGATAATTCTTTGGAACTCAGAAGCATTTCCCATAGAATCAATTATGAGAAAGTGGTCCATGCTATCCTACATATTGTAACTTAAATGCAGTACTGTACATGCAATGAAAAAATTGTCAAAAATACTAGTAACTGAAGAATTAAAAATTAAAGAAATTAAAACTATATATATACATAGTTCACCCCACTCCAGTACTCCTGCCTGGAAAATCCCATGGATGGAGGAGCCTAGTAGGCTGCAGTCCATGGGGTCGCTAAGAGTCAGACACGACTGAGCGACTTCACTTTCACTTTTCACTTTAATGCATTGGAGAAGGAAATGGCAACCTACTCCAGTGTTCTTGCCTGGAGAATCCAAGGGACGGGGGAGCCTGGTGGGCTGCCGTCTCTGGGGTCGCACAGAGTCGGACACGACTGAAGTGAATTAGCAGCAGCATATACATAGTTATAATATAAAATGCTGATGCTCAAGGCTATGTGGACACCCATTAAGAGGCAGGATTTTCACAGACCTTACTGAAGACAAAAACATTAAGTTAGACATTTTAAAAATATAGTTAGTATAAAAGAATTTAAACCTAGAGGGTCAATATGTTTATTTTATGTGAAATAATCCACTTAGATTTAATCTGTTAAACAGAAAACTGGCTTGAATTCATGCTTTTCCTTTAATTCACACAGTGGTATTTTCTACTTATTTGAAAAATGTGGAAAAAATATGGGAGAAAAGTATCCCTCTCCTAGGTTTCCTTTCTTTCAATTAACCAGAAAGAGACACTAGTCTAAATTTTGCACATCCCCATGGAATTCTGGCATCAGCTAACTTAAGCTTCAGTCTCCCATCTTCCAGTATGCCCCTTCTTACTGACCAATGAGTAAAAAAGAAGTAAAGAATTTAGAGATAAAGTAGAAATTCTTTTTCTAATAAAGTCCTCTAGACTCACTTGTTTTTTGACATTTTCAGCTGTGGTATATTATTCGTGTTTGGGATTGGAATTCAGTTCCCTATGAATTCTAGAGAAGGAAATTTGAGCAGTGGGAATCATAGTGCAGTATAGGTAAAGCTAAGTATTGTCAAGGTAATGCACTCAAGGGGAGGCTTTTGCTCTACTACTACTACTACTACTACTACTACTACTGAGTTGCTTCAGTTTTGTCCAACTCTGTGAGACCCCATGGACTGCAGCCTACCAGGCTTCTCCGTCTATGGGATTCTCCAGGCAAGAACAATGGAGTGGGTTGCCATTTCCTTCTCCAATGCATCAAAGTGGAAAGTGAAAGTGAAGTTGCTCAGTTGTGTCCGACTCTTAGCGACCCCATGGACTGCAGCCTACCAAGTAGTTTTTGTTTCAGCATGGCAAGAAGACAGAAAAAGCCTTAGGAAAGGGCTGCATTCCTATACTGAGGTGAGGAGAAAGTAGGAAGAAAGTAAAATGTCTTTATAAGGAAATGTGGACTATGGTAGGAAAGGGAATGTCAGGAGCTTTTTTCACCCTGTGTGGTACTCAGCTCCAAGAAACCTTAAGCAGCAACTACTTGGAGATAATCAACAGCATAATAAGTAAAAATCCTGGTGGCTTGACTTGGAAGACTACTTACTCAGCCAATGCCTCAATAGCAGAAGGAAACAACCAGTTAGCCCTTCCACTGCTAAACTCAGAAAGCGGTCAGCAGTGCTCACTGCCATGTGCAAAGAACACTGGCAGCAGAGTTAGGCAGACATGAATTTAAATCCTACGTTCCTCATTTAATATTAGTTGACTGTAGGCAATTGCTTAACTTCCTTGAGCATCTTCTGGTTCCATTAAACAGGGATAATACCACCTACCTCAGAAATAAGTTATAAGAATTAAATGAGATAATATATGCAACATATGCAATACACACAAAGTAGATTCTCAGTAATTACCTACGTATTTTTGAGCTCTAGTAAAGTCAGGAACCATATGTTGCTGATCTCTGTATCCCAAGTATCTGAGACACAATATGTTTGCTCACTTGAACAATACACATATGCGTGAATAGTCAAAAGGACCCTTCCCTCTTAATTATAGCAAAGGGTCAGACTTATTTTATTGATATTTGCTACTATGTAGTGCTTAAATCTGAGATTGGTTTTTTTAGAAAAGAATGCATGATGTCTATGGATGAGTCACTACAGTGCCATTTTTTTCTTACTGATATCATCTTCTTCTTGAGAAGAATCTTTAACTGCCATGTAAACCATCTTCTCCCGCTGCATTCGGCTCTGGTCAAGCACTCCAGCTACAGAATGTCCATTGGTGTACTCACTCTCTGTGACAATTTCTGTTCCACCTTAAAAGTTAAAACATGTATCAAAATCAGTAAGCATCATGGAATAATTTCCTCCCAGGTGGCTCTAGTGGTAAAGAATCTGCCTGCCAATGTAGGAGACCCAGGTTCGATCCCTGGATTTGGAAGATCCCCTAGAGAAGGCAATGGCAACCTACTCAAGTATTCTTGCCTAGAAAATCCCACGGACAGAGGAGCCTGGTGGGCTATAGTCCCTGGGGTCACAAAGAGTCAGACATGACTGAGCACACTTTATATTATAATAAGGAAGATATATTATTTTCCTTTAGAAAAATACTCCCCCCTATATATTCTAACTGTCAAGAAATTATATAAATTTCACTTTAAATTATCAGTCATTACTAAGAAACAACAACATATGTGCAAAGCACTTTGTCTTTCACATGTATTTATCCATTTAATCCTCGCAATAATATTATTATAAGGTAGTTACTACCATTATGACCATTTTATGGATGGGGAAACTGACATAGAAGGAGGTTAAGTAATTCACCAAAGGTCACTTAAATGGTAGAACTAGGATTAAAATCCAAGCAGCCTGCCTCTAGACTACTCTTAAATACTCACAATTTCCTATTCTAAACCAAACTCCCTCCACTCATGTTTTGAAATCTCAACTGGAATCTTCTACATGTTTGGAAGAATCTAAGAATGATTTGTTCTGTACCATATTTATAGACAATTATATATATATATATAATTGTCTATAAATAGAATATTTATAGAATGGATATTTTAAATGGAATATTTTAAAATTATATATATATATATTACATATATATAATTTTAAAATATTCCACCCCCAAAGAAACCTATTAAAAAGTTGCACGTTGAAGGCAGTATTAGAATAGTTTCCAGAAAAGAAAAGTTC
The DNA here is from genome assembly GCF_055505025.1 of Bos grunniens. NCBI lineage: Eukaryota > Metazoa > Chordata > Mammalia > Artiodactyla > Bovidae > Bos > Bos grunniens. The sequence goes on along the minus strand of NC_141194.1, from coordinate 76,235,199 downwards.
TAATTCCTAACCATTATAGCAATAAATTTAGTATTTATACCTATTTCAACATCATCTTCAGCCTCGGCCTTAAATATATACACTTTTATTACTTCTGAACCAAATCCATCTTCTTTAACATCTTCTTGTGAACCATCACTGCTGATTTTTAATGGTGTGTTCCCCATATGCTCTAATTTTTCCCCAACATCATCTACTGTAAAATATAAAGAGGAAACTATTTCAGCCAAAAAGTACCAGTGACATTTAGTGGGTGTTAAGCATTAATATTAGTGCAATGTGAAATAATGTGTTAACAACTTACCCACTGTATTCAATTAATAACCTATTATGCAACCATTAAAAGTGGTATAGTTTATGAAAAAAGAATTCAAGACAGATACACTACATGATCATAATCATATAAAAATCTAGTCACAGATTTCAATTTATATATATGTAATACTCTTGTATTTCAGCTTTAATTAAAATGATTTGTGAAAAAATTAAATAATCTTCCATCATGTTCAACATTTTAAGCTAAATCCTAACAGCAAAATTAATACCAAAAATTAGAACATAAAATATATAGTACTCATAAAATAAGCTGACATAAACAAGTTTCCAAATTAAGTAGCAGCATGTCTAAACCAATTAGCATATGAAATCTAGTATCTAAAAAAGAGAAAACACCTGAATTATCTTATAAAAAGGGCTTTTTAGAAATCATAAAAATAAAACCTTAGTAAATACTTTTAACTCCTGTTGAGTCAATGGAAGACAACTTCAAATCAGAAACTGTGCATTCTTCTATACTTAACCATTGTATGCTTTGCTTCAAAATCATCATAAAATCAACAATAATTACTTACACTTAAAGTATACTTAAAATTTTTGATTTTTTAAGAATAGTGTTTAGTTTCAAGTAAATATTGTGCACAAACAATGCAATGAATATACTATATTTACAGAGTTTGTTCTTTGGACATAAATATTAAACAATACATTCCCCAAAATATTAACGTCATATGCCTACCATTTTTTCATTTCAATGTTTGTTCTGTCCCTATAAAAACTGAAATGTAATCTAAGTTGATAATCTGCTCCTCCCTATTATATGTATCATAGTATCACATACGAAATAAAAAATCATGAAGTCCTGACTACATCTAAACAATTCCAGAACTACTGAAAACAGTGACATTTAAAAGTTTTTAACTCAGTACTCTTAAAAATATGTATTTCAGTTAAGATCTATATGGGTCAAAGTCTAGCCTTTACCTCAGTTTCAAACTCGATATGCGCAAATTCAAAAATATTCTTTTGGTCTTTCACAATGGTGAAAAACAACACATTTCAGAAATTCTTCCTACAATGTAAAGCTACTTTAACTTTGTGACTAAATATAAATGATTCCATAATATTTAAGAATTCAGATAGTTTACTGTCTATGAAAGAGAGCACCTAAATTATCAAAATAAATAGAAAAAAAAATTTTCATTTCATCATAGACCCTAATTCTATTACCACTTTTTTGGTAAACATTTTTTTTTTTTGACAATGGGGCAGGTTAAAATGAAAGAAAAAAGATGAAGAATCTGATATTGGTTTAACAATCTCTCTTTTAAAATACGTTGAATAAAACAATGAGATCTTTAAAAAAAATTACAAGAGTCAAGTAATAAGTCTTCAGAAAAAAAAGTACTTTCTCATTCTTAGAAATAAAAACATAGAATATTAAAAATTTTAAAAGTGTCCAAAATATGAATTTCTTAGGTTGGAATAATTTACAGTAAATTAATGAAAAAAATAGTCTCATGTGATAAATACTATTTTATACACTTTAGTGGTTTAAAGTGACCACAGTTCCTCCTACAATCAACTGAATTAAAACTGTAATTCACAAAATTAAAGCTCATGAAATGAAATAAGACATTTGTCTGGTCACTTCTCAATAGATCTGTACCATAATTTCACTTTAAATATTGAAATTACTGTTGCTATTCTGATTCCATTCATACCTTTCCTTAATGTCCACAGTTTAATGTGTACCTTATTTTCTACTTAGATTCCTCAGAATGAACAATTTTGAAATGTACTGAGTAAACTTGTTCTGTATTTTATGTTCATAGAAGATGATAAAGTTATTAGATATGTTAGTGTACAGTTTTAGTTTTAGAGATAAACTACCAACTTCAAGATTTATTCTATATTCTTCATTACAGAAAGTACAAAGTTAACAAAGACTTAACAGGCAATCAACAGGCTTTAGAGATAGATTCTAAGTCTTTTCTTAATACAGATAATACTCAAAATACCTAAAATTCAAGCTTAACCTTTTTGTTTGTTATAAGGTTTACAACATTCAAGTCCCACAGTGTTGTTTCTCAGTCTACATGTCATCCCAGCTAGTAATAAGTGGGTAATATTTTACACAACACAGAATTCTACTGGTGCTAAATATAACATTAAAATAGTAAGGTGCATTATTTACCAGTCCCCATAAACTGTGGTATCATTCAACATTCTTCTATAGACCATTGGTACAATTTGATTAAAATTTCATTTTAGTAAAATGTATGATATAATATTCCTTTAAAAAACTAAGTAGGCTTTTTAATGCACCCCTTTCTTGTTACATCTACCAAAAAATTAATATGGTGAATATGATATTATCAGTATAGAGTACAGCTGACTCTTGAACAATGCAGGGCTTAGGGGCACTGAAGCTATACACAGTTGAAAATTATATATACCTTTAGAGTTGGCCCTCCATATCTGTAGTTCTACATTTGCTGACTCAATCAACCTCAAATTATGTAATACTATAGTATATATTTATTGAAAAGAATCCTTGTATTAGTGGACCCACACAGTTCAGACCTGTGTTGTTAAAGGGTCAACTATATACTGATGTACCACAGGAATGGGATAAGGCAATGTATAATGGATCCAGAAGGCAATGGCAACCCACTCCAGTACTCTTGCCTGGAAAATCCCACAGACTGAGAAGCCTGGTAGGCTACAGTCCATGGGGTCGCAAAGAGTCGGACACGACTGAGTGACTTCACTTTATTACACAATGATGAAACAAACAAAAATGAATAATAATTAAATTACAAAGGTGTTCTACTCCTATGTGTATATATCGAAGAGATCTAAAATCTATGTGCACAAAATCTTGTACATGAATGTTCAGGGCAGCATTATTCACAACAGCACAAAAGTGGAAACAACCCAAACGTCTATTAACCAATGAACTGATAAAATATATATCCATATAATGAAATATATGGATATAGTCATCAATATATAGGAATGAAGGACTGACCCATGGTACAACATGGATGATCTTTGAAAGCATTATACTAAGTAAAAGGAGTCACACACAAAAGGCCATATATTATACCATTACATTTACATAAAATGTTGAAAACAACAAATCTATAGAGACAGAAACTGGATTAGTGGTTGCCTGAAGGGTGAGTGGACTAGGGGAGTGACTGCTCAAGGGCATGAGGATTTCTTTTTGGGGTAAGAAAAAATTCTAAAATTGATTATGGTGATACAATTAATTCTGTGAATATATGAAAAATCACTGATGAACATCTCAAATGAGTGAATTGTATGGCATGTGAATATCTCAATAAAGTTGTTATATTAAAAAATGCAAAGGTATTAACTTTTCCCTTTTATCCCTGAAATTGGTGAGGTTTCATGATATCTCCCATAATGACCATACCAATATATTTTTCTTTACACAAAACTATTTTCCTGAAAGAAATAAAAACTGATTTTATAGATAAAAAACAACTTTGAATGCATTATATTGGTTGATTATTTAAAGGACTCTCCTTTCTCCAATGAAGTTTTTCATAAAGGAAATCATCACCCACAAGTGTCTTATGGGTGTTAGGTATTTTTAAAGAAAACACCTGGGACAACTTTAGACAGATACAGTTATCCTATATTAATTTCCAAGTTACTTAGCACAAGTGGAATAGCCTAACTATCTGTTAAGATAAAGAAATTGTGACATTTGGTCTGAAAGTGGAAAAAACTTAAGATGTACCTCAGAGACTGAGAGAAGACAAACTCTCTACCACTAAAACCCAGCTGCTGATGAGATTTCCTTATAGGGATTCAGGAACAAGATAAAAGTCTGTTTTAAGTTCTCAATTTTATTTCTTAGAGTAGTTGAAGATATCTTGGAAAAAAGCCAGAGAACTTTTAAAATTAACATTGAGGCCTCTCAAGACAATTTATTCTTCAACTTCTGAAGATTTAATGGTCAACAAAACCCAAGAGGTAAAAACATGAATTAAAGATTAAGAGATGAACAAAAAAAAGGACAGACTAAATCAAACTAGAGTAAAATAAAATAAATGAAAATGGTAAGATACAGTGATCTGGGTGGTGAGAAAATAAACGATATAAAACATTTCATTTTTGTATATCCTATTTTCTACAATAAAAATTATTTATGTTTAAAAGGTATTTATTTAAAAATTGTTAGTTTCTTTACTAATGATTAAGGAGGTAATTAATCTCCAGTCTGAATTCCCCTAAAATGACCCCACAGCAGTTCCAGTATTATTTGAGTAACACAATGTTCCTTATAGTTATCAGTCTATTAGACTAGAAGGACAGAAGTCTTTTGCACTTGACACATATGGTAACATAAAGATAAATATTTTAAATTAAAATAGTCTAGAAAGTTAAACTTTTGCAGAAACAAATCACAGAAGATATGTTGAGATATGACTATTCACAATACATATAACGTCTAAATTTTAGACCACTTTAATACCAAAGAGTTTAATTTGACAAGTATCCTTTTAAAGGCATACTGAATTTGTTTTGGTACAGAAAGACTTTCGACTTTTGCCACACCGTTTTAGAAAACCATAATCACAGTTTTGCTTTTTTAAAAAAAAAAATGTCAGGTTAAGATGTAAATATGGAGCTGCTTTAGTAATCCACATCAATTGAAAAAGAATAATAACATTTGCACAGTCTTTTAGTGGCTTAAATTATTCGCTTCAAAACAATATAAATATTCACTTTGAAGTGCTTATAGAGGAAAAAAGTTAACACATCAGACTTCAGAATCATATTTACAAATTAAATATAATTTGCTTTTAGTTTTAAATTCACTGATACACATACATAACATACAATCATTTTATATATACATACACATATTCTACCTGTTAATTCACTTCTCAATCAACCATTTTTTATTTAAAAAAAGAAAAGAACAAAAATCCTCCCTTGAAAAGTGAAATCGTCATCTAATCTTTACTCCTTCTAGCATGATGCTTTCAAATTTTATAAGGAATAGATCCACTTCTTCCTCAAGCTCCACCAATAACTTATCATAAGATTTCTATTATTGCTGCTATTCAGGCAAACCTACCACTTGAAATGAGAACAAGATACTTCTATCTTCTTCATTCAGGTAGAATGTCTTAAGAACATCATAAAGTCAGGCTGATATAAATTTGTTTTAAGTATTTTGCATAGACTATACACACACATAAACAGACAACAGAAAATAAACACAGGCAGAACTGTAGAATACAATCTGAGTTGATTATTTACTTTTCAAGTATTTAATTAGAAAAACTAATTACACATTTCTTAACATGTTATGCTTAAATTCCTAAGCAAAACTGAAATGCCAACTCCACTATCTGTCAAATTAAAGAGAAAGCGGTGGTTGCATACAATTACCCATTTTTAAATACATATATTTACCATTAAAATTTTGTGTCATTTAATGTTCTTTTTGAACCTTCCAAATTCATACTTTTATTCTAAGATATTAATAAATTGCATTAATTTACTCCATTGTGGGTATGAATTTTCAGAGTAATTTAAAAACATGAGCAAATTCAAAAACCATCTGAACAACACAGCTTTGAAAAAAATTATTTTTCAAAAAGATTACCCCCATGACTTTTATTGAACACATCTCCCATCCCAGAAAACCTGTTCATGTTATACATAAATAAATTTCTACCAAGTAATTATGGAACTTAAATGTCACTTACAAGATATCATTAAGTAGTCTTCAGAAGTGCTCTTGACATCATCATCATCATCATCTTCAGTTTTAATAGTAACTGTAGAACCAGGAACACCACCAGCTGCTTGAATCACAGTTTCTGTATCTGAATTAGTTACAAGAACCTCCTCTGAAACCATTGTGGGAGAGTCAACTCCTGAAACACAATCTTGGACCACATGTTCCAAGTGTCCATCAGGACCAGTAACAAGATCAGCCACAAAAACCTGCTCAGGTACTCTAACAGTTTCTGTAATTAGCTCAGACGTCAAGATGTGATCACCATCATCTTCCTCTAAGTCCTCTTCAATAGCAACATCAGCCTCAAGTACAGCTTCAGGAACAATTACACCTTCTGTTACTACATCAGTCTCAGTGATGATATCAGGCCCATGGACAACTTCAGCTGCAAGGCCATGATCAAGAGTTATCCCACCATCTGTGACAACATCAGAAACTAATACAGCTTCAGGAACTGAAACAACAATATGGTCTCCATCGATATGCGCAGTACCAGTCATTCCAGCAACTACAATACAAATTATCCAAAGAAAGTAATCTTATTAATTAAAAGTATTTATATATCAGATGACATAAAATAGTTTTTAAATTAGAAATAGTCCTCGGAAAATTAGTATTTTAAAGAACCACTGATAATTAACTGCCGTAAAAACCCCCACCAACCAGGAACTGAGGGGGAAGTGAAAGAAAATAATGTTAGTAAAATCTAAGTTAAAACCTTAAAAATAATATACTTTATTTTGAAGTAAAACACAAAAGCCACAGTGAGATACTGAACAGCTAAAAAAAAAGAAATAACACCACAGGTTGGTGAGGATGCAGAGAAACTGAATCTCTCATATGTAATGGTAGCAGCCACTCGAAAATCATTTGGCACTTTCTTACAAAAAACATGTGTACTTACCAATACAACCTAACAATTGCACTCTGCAGCATTTCTCCCATAGTTACTAAAATATGTTTACACACACACAAAAAATGAATATCCATAACAACGCATAGTAGATATTATTTCTAGTAGCAAAAGAAAAATACAACTCAAATGTTTACAGCATGCAAATGATTGGTTAAGCCATCTTTGGCACATCCTCACTATGGAATACTACTCATCAACAAAAAAGGGACAAACTATTGATACATTAACAACCTGAATCAGCTGCCAGAAAATTGTGCTGAGTGAAAAAATTCAATTACAACATACAATATACTGCATAATGTATAAATGGAGTCATTTATATAACATTCTCAAAATTCTAAAAGCATAGAGATGGAGTATAGATAACAGTTGCCAAGGATGGGGGTGTATGTGAATATTTTGGTATAGCACATACACGGTGATGGACATCATAAATACATGCTCACTGTGTATCTTCACTGTGGTGGTGTCTATACAAATCTATGCTATGCTATGCTAAGTCACTTCAGTCGTGTCCGACTCTGTGTGACCCCATAGACGGTAGCCCACCAGGCTGCCCCGTCCCTGGGATTCTCCAGGCAAGAACACTGGAGTGGATTGCCATTTCCTTCTCCAATGCATGAAAGTGAAAAGTGAAAGTGAAGTCGCTCAGTCGGGTCCGACTCTTAGCGAACCCATGGACTGTAGCCTACCAGGCTCCTCCGTCCATGGGATTTTCCAGGCAAGAGTACTGGAGTGGGGTGCCATTGCCTTCTCCAATACAAATTTATATATGGAACAAAATTGCACAGACCCATATACACTCACACACACACAAGTGGTGAAAACTGAATGAGGTCTGTAGTCTAGATAACAGTAATGCACCAATGTTAATTTCCCGTTTTTAATATTGTACTAAGATGTCACCATTGCAGAAACATATGAGTAAAGCGTTTATAGGACCCTATACACTAGTTTTTCTATTTCCTGTGAGTCTAGCATTTCAAAAAGTTAAAGTTAAACTAAAAAGGACACAAAACCATGAAAGGTTGCTAATACGTTAAATTGAGTTAATAAAATATGACAGCTTAATACATTAGACAATACGTATTATAAACATGAAAGTCTCTGAACTTCTTTAAAATAAAGAAGTTCAGAGACTTAAAAATAAAGAAGTTCAGAGACTTCTTTATTTTAAAAATGGAAAGCATCTTTTAACATCTGATTTGGGGAGAAGAAAACTCATTTTAGATAAATATTTGGTTTATTTTAAAAAAACACACAAATAGACTCTGAATTGTATTAAATTCTAAACTAGTAAATTGTAGGAATAAAGCTTTAAATAACATTTATCTTGAGCAGCATGGTAAACGCCAACTCCTACCCTCTTGTAAATATTATAAGAGTGTAAAATTCCTTCACAAGTAATTCTGTTACATTCTGCCTCTGAAGTGATGCAGTAAACAAATTAATAGTTTATGGACCAAGTTATAAGAAAATTACCTACAAGAATCCAGTACAAAGCCTTTTCTACATAATGATCACTTTCTATACAGTAATAATCTGAAAGAGTGCAATTTGTTACATGATTCACTACTATTAACCAATTCATTATGGAAGATTGCTGGTAAATTAGGATGGAGACCAGTGAACACATTAAAAAATAAGGTGAAAAGGCAAAGTTACTTTTCAACCCTTCTGAAGTTTTCTCACTATTCTCAAATTCTCACCGAAACCACATTACCCAAAAGGACACAGCCTCAACCTTGAAAATTAGTAGACAAAGGGAGTGTGTATAGAATAAGAACTTTCTACTCACTTTTTACTCCACTGGTCATTTTTGTAGACAGGGAGACGGTGAGGGTTCAAATTTAGTATTCAACCAGACTGAAAATGTGTTTTTTAGCAAGGAAAAATTAAATGCTAAGCCTATAAAATTCACAGTACTGAAATTCTATGTATATGAATGACAACATTAATACTGTATAAAATTTTTTCATAAATTAGACTTAAAGTGCGGGAAATTCCATTTATTTAAGAACACAGCTAGAAAATAGTTTGTTTCCTAAAGGTAGACACTAAAGAAGGATGGAAGGACAGAATAATGCTAGTGCTGGCTTGGGTTCAGATTAACCTGTTTGGGAGGATTCTAATAAGATGGAATAAGTGCTTTTCAGTTTACCTAGTTTTTACTCTAGCAGGAACTTACATGTTAAAATAAATCAGATATAAACCAAAAAAATCCAAACATGCTTGTTTACCCTGAACTAAATAATTTAAGAATCTTAGACCAAGAATTGATGAGTTCCCACAGGGTACTGGCAGAAATTCAGACCATGATCCAAAATGCTTTTCATTAAATTCTGCTCTTTCCTCTTATCAACTCATTTGAAATTCCACTGAATTGCTAGACAAAGTTATTTATTTTAGCTACACATTAGCTATATTTATTATTGAATATTATGCACCAAGTAACTCAGTATTTTACATATAATATCTCATTTAAGCCTCAGAACTATGAAATAAGGGGAGTGTTATTATCTCCACTTTAAACACAAACAAACTACAGTTTAGAGAGATTAAATAAGCTTGCCCAAGGTTCAAGCTGGGAACTGAATGCATTTTTTTTTTACTCTAGACTGGCTTTTTTAACTTGCCTAAATGAGGAAAACAGAATTTACTTACTCTAGAGACTGATTTTTAAGAAATTTATAGGGCTAATCAAGTGAGTCACTACTAAAGGAATAGATTGAAAGAGAAAGAATAAAAAGACCTACCATATAGTGACTTATTTAAAATTCAAGGCATTTAGTAAGCAGCATTAAAAGGCATTAAAATTTTATCTCGCTAGGTAGCAAACTATAAACAATATGAAAAAAAAATCTTTTAAAAGTGTGAAATCAATTAGATGACTTGATAACAGTTAAGAAACAAGTCATTATTCCAAGCATTTCCCTTCTTACTAAAGTTGCTTAAATGTGAATAGCTGAATTTCACCAGAAAGCATAATATTTGGTATTTTGGGGGTTTGTCTTGGGCCACCACATACCACTATTTTGCTACTAAGTCTCAAAGCAATATGGGCTTCCTAGGTGGCTCGGTAGTAATGAATTCACATTTGATCCCTGTGTCGGGAAGATTCCCTCAAGAAGGCAAGGGCAACCTACTCCAGTATTCTTGCTTGGTAAGTCCCATGGACAGAGGAGCCTGGTGGTCTACAGTCCATGAGGTCACAGAGTTGGACACAACTAAGCAACTGAATACACATGCACACGCACGCTCAAAGCAGTATGGACTTTTTTTAGCAATAAAATCTTAAACAATTAGATTCAACAGCACAGATTCCAAGGACAACTATTATACTGAGACATGCACAAGTTATCACATAAAGCATACTATTGTAAAATTTAAAGTATCCTTGAAAAGAAACTGGTCCAATAAATTTCTGAATTAAATTAATAGTTCAGACTCAATATAGTAGCCATTTCATACCAACCAAAAACAGAGAATTTAGAGATTCTATACCACATAGTGTGTTTACTTAGCTAGCTCTATCTATGTATGCTACACTCATGTTTCACAAGTATCATTAATTTCTGGGTTTGTAGATATCTAAGTTTTTAAGCTAGCAAAAATTTAAAGAGAATGTATCTAATTTCTAATCAAATTTTAGAATTTGGAAACCTTAGTATTAGATATAAGGGATTAATTAAGCCTCAAGACAGCAAGGAGGAAAAATGCAAAGAAAGCTAAGAGGAACACCAAGTAAAAATTCACCAGCACCAGACATTTTTCCAATCTTTGAAAGGAATCAAGCTTTGCTTGCTAATGCGCAACTTCTTCAGGAGTGCGGATGGGAGGGATTTCTGGGACTGTATCAGATGCCATAGGGTAAGTAATATTTTGTATAAAATGGACAAAATACTGTATTTCTTCCATAAAAAATCTTATTTTGCATCATTTATTTTCAGATTCCAGATATAAAAGATGTCATATAATATTTCTCCTTCTCTGTCTGACTTCAGTCACAGAGACTCACACACTTAAGAGAATGAACTTATGGCTGCTGAGGGGGGAAGGATGGGGGCAAGGCATAGTTGAGGAGTTTGGAATGGACATATACACACTGCTGCATTTAAAATGGATAACCAACAAGGACCTACTGTAAAGCACATGGAACTCTGCTCACTTGGCAGCATGGATGGGAGGGGAGTTTGGGGGAGAATGGAAACATGTATATGTATGGCTGATTCTCTTTGCTGTTCCCCTGAAACTATCACAACATTGTTAATTGGCTATACCCCAAAGGAAAAAGTTTAAAAAATACCTTATTTTTAAAAGGTAAAAAGTTAAGATTATACTTAATATATACTTAAAATATATATACATATACTGAAATATATATTTCAGTATATAAAATAATATATACTGAAAATTATTATAAACTTATTATACTGAATTTCAAGTGTTCCATAATTTGAAAAACTTATCTCTTGCAAGGTATTCACAAAATTCTTTTTAAAATCTCTTACACCTCAGTCTTTTGCCTTCTTCTAGAGTTTATTCACATACTTTTTCCACCTAAAATCACTTCTAGGTCATCTATAATCAAAAAACTCACTTCTGACTCTTTAAGCAGAGTAAATCCATGATTCCTTTTTGTGTCATCAATTAACTACAACTCCTACCATATTAAATTTGGAGAGGACATTTAATGTTATCTAGCCCAACCCACTCATAAAAGTGAATTAAGTAATTTGCCTAAGTTTATATAGATAATTAATAAGACTGCCAAGACTAGAATCTAGTTCTGAGTCTCATTACAGTGGGCTTTACAACATGAGACAAAATAACATATTCAACCATATTATCTAAAAATAGTATAGCCTTTTCTTAATTGAGCAAAGTATCCTCTTTGTAGTCTCCCATTTCTAATTGTATCTTTAACATTCCACAATATCTCATGCTTCTGTTTACATTTTATCCCAATTTACCATTTGTCTCTTCTACACTCACTTTGATCTTTTGTGTAAGTCTTACCACTCTATCACTGCCACTTATACTTCAGATACCTCTCTCTTCTATCATTCAGACTGACCTTGCCCAAATTCAGATTATTTGCTGTTAAGGGTGTCTTATCATTTTCATCAAAATGACTACTGTTAAGAGGCCACTGAAAAATCTCGTCACAAAAATAGGGATTTTTTTTTTTCAAGAAAAGAAAAAGGTAATGCTATCAGTGAGAACTTTCTAAGTATATGGCATCAGAATACAATTAATCATCTAGTGCAAGATATTCCTCTATCACTATATAAGCATCTAACTTCTTTGAAATGATGAAAGTACTTCCATTTCCAGCTTTATTAACAATGCAACTTAAAATGTATTTTATATTTTAACATTTTCTAACATGAGAACTACTGTAAGTATTTATATAAACTGTTTTTCATTTCCAATGATGTATTACCACTATATTCCAAGTTTGCTTACTTCAATCTACCCACAAAATTATAAGAATGATTTTAACTAGACTATTGACACATAGATTTACTTAAATAAGCCCTACAAATGTATTTTCCTGGCAAAGGAACAAGTTTTCATTGTAATTCTCCCCTTCCCCAATAGAGTTTTGATATTTAGTTACAAATAAAAAATACAACAAAGAAAATGCTTTACCAAAATCCTGCATAATCATGGTATGGGCCATTCTAGAGTCTGATGTGTGCAATCCAAGACTTCCACCACCTGGATCCATACTTAGTAAAGTTCATTCACAAATCTCTGTAAAAGAAGTGTTTTTTTAAAATAGTTTAAATGCATTTAGGTCAAAGTCAATTGTTTTGAGAAAAATGCAATTGAAAATGTGCCTCTCAACCAGGTGTGCAAATCTCATTACAAAGGAAAACAAAGCAAACAAACAAAAGAAACCTTGTTTTATGCTTTATGTGACAACCATAAATAAAAGAAGGGTCAGTGGAAGTAAACCAAAGATAATGGAGAAGAAGCACAAAGGGTGATGAGCCACAGGGAAGTGATAGACGCAAGCAAAAGAACAAAATTGTAGTATTGAGGTTCCAGTTAAAATATAGGTTATTAAAAAGGAAGAAAAAGAACAAGATGACAACAGACAGTAGTTGGGGTATTTATACATTACTAGAGGACTCAGGTGTCTAGTATTAGTGCATTTCATCCAGTGGCTCTCATCCATTTCTTCCAGACCCAGCTCAGCCCTGCAGCGTAGCTCTGCAGATAAACTTGTGTTTCACCTCTGGCTCCCGGGGTTCTACTTATAATGAAAAATGTTCTATCCCAGTTTCCCTGGAGTTCTTTGAGCCAGTAAGGACTTCTTGCCTTACTCTACTACAATCTCTTGGCTCACAGTTTTGAGGACTCATGAAACATGACTGCTTCCTAAATGTAGTAGAGATAAGATCAATCACATACAAACATTTAGCAAATTGTTTCTTTCAGAATAGCTTTTACTTGTCAATTTTTTCATTAATAATTAATAAAGCTATACTAGCCTCATGCTAGTTTTGGAAGCAAGGGCTCAACCTATTTCATTTCAAATGATTTATACTATATTTAAGATCAACAGATAGTATGGAACCTAAAATTAGATTCTGTTACTTAATGTTATTTCTTAAAACTATATGTATACTTTACTCTCAGATACAAGCTTCTAAGCAAATCAACCAAAAAATCTGTAAATTTTATAGAACATTTCCTCATTTTTAGTTAGAAATGTTTAATAGACTTGGCTTAATCTATTCTTAAGTACAGGAGATCACTAAGATTTTTTTTTTCCCTTGCCTCAAAGTTCTATAGGTGTACAGAAGGCAGGAAAGTCTCACAGAGTAATCTTTATCAACATTTGAGTCATGTATCTCAAAATCCTACAGCAGTAGGTGACATCTCTGTATATTACAATGATTCAAACAAAATTACTTTATGTGTGAGCACATTCTGAGCTGTATTTCTGTTATCTTTTTTAAACACCACATTGTTTTCTGCCTTCAAAATGAAGTCAAGAGAGTTCACAAACTACCTGGGTCTTCAGAGAGAGAAATTAAAATGCCATAATTACTTATTTCCAACATTTAAAACAGTGTACTATTTTAAATTTAATTAGAATAAATGCTTTATCACATAACCAACAGAACAATTACAAATGCCTTTAAAATGTTTTAAACAGTTAATTTTGCTTAATTATTAAATAAAACATGAAGTAATTTGTTAATCACCTTAATATGAGTATCCTGAAGAAACTGTAGATTTTCTTACATATTGTAAAATAAAATCTGCAGCATTTTGTTTTTGTTATTTTTCCTTCTGAACTACGTTATTTTCTTTGGAAGAACGTTCTTTTTACCTATTGTAAAAATACATTCACAATTAGATACCTTAAAACATTTTAAACTGAATCTCTGACACAACTTGAGAATTTTTCTTTACACTTTAATGTACAGGGTGAGATTGGGAAGGATTCATATGCTCAAAACCGTTAACCTAAAAAGCAACCAAAGGGATTCCAACAGAAATAACTACCTACAACGTTACTTCACTTAGAATCCAACCGTCTGATTAAGCCAAAATCTTTCCTAAAGCATATTTTAAAAATCACTAGCAACATTTTATTTTGGAAAGTAAAAGAGAACCAACCAAGGGCAAGCTTTATTCTTGCCAAATCCATAGGAAAAAAATCTGCACTAGTGTTCAATGAAGTGTAAAAATTTTAACACAGTGCAACTCTTACAGGAATTATCACACTTTAAGAATATCAAATAAACTGGACCACCTTTTTCCCCATATAGAAAGTTTCAATAAGATCAATAACGAATGGGGTATGAGAACAGCAGTGTGTTAGGATTCAGTAGCCAGGCTTCTCAGTATTCTGAAGAGCATATTTCACATCCTTATTGAATGGAGGTAACCACCAAATACTCTTCAAGAAAACATCTTTCCCTTAGTTTATGTGGAGCAGAAATCACAGAACAAAAATCAAAGCAAAACAAAAAACAAACAACCCCCCCCCCCCACCAAGCACACATTTTACTCTCATTCGTCTTCTCTGAACAGATTATTCAGGGCCTAGCTTCTAGATGATGTAAATAGGGTGAGGGACAGGAGAAAAATCCTAAGGCGGCAGAACAAGAGAATGTGAAAGTAGTATAAGCAGAGATAGGAGACAAAGGAGCCCTGGCAAGTAGCAGTATTGCAGCTTTGGACGCAACCCTCTTCCCGCATCAGTCTCCCTTTCCCACGACCACGCCAAGTTTCAATCATTCTGAGCAGAACGCACACACGTGCCCTCCCATACATTACCCATCTCCCTGGATCTTCAACCAAATGAGAACCTTCGCAGTGGAAAGGCAGAAAGCGAAGAGACAAGAATACCCTTTCCCCTCCTCCCTCACTTGGTGCAGCAGTCGCCACCGATACTACCCACGCTGTGCTGCCCAACCCCTCACCATCCTGCTCCCTTTGCCCCGCTACACGGGAGACGGCGGCAGGGAACCAAAATGGTGGTGTTTTAGCAAAGGCGACAGTTGCCGCACACGGCCCCCACCCCCACCGCAGGCTCTGACGGCTCCCTAGCCCCTAAAATGCCCGATTCGGTGCCACCCTCTCGCAAACGCCGTTATCCCTCGCGCTTTCCAAGGTTACCAACCGCTGCTGGCGGGGACGGGGGCGGGAGCGAGATGGGGGAAGTGCAGCTGAGAGGAATGGGGGGGGGGGTAGTGTCGCCGAGAGAAAATGCCAGGGGGCCGCCGCATTCTTCACCGTTTTGTTTTCCGCCATTTTCCCGTCACCCTAAACCACCGACGGCCTCCACGACGGCTCTAGCCCCCGCGGGCTGTGGCCTCGGGGAAAAACAGGGCAGCTGAAGGAGAAGTAATTCTCTCAGTTCCCCCAGCCACCCGCTGCTGAGGAGAAACACTGTCTACCCGAGGGGAGGGAACGCTTAGGGACTAGACGCCACTTCCATTGTTCCCGTCGCCCTACACTACGCGCTGGGTGCGAGCCTCTCCTCAACCGAGCGACACTGAGAGCAGCCGACCCAAGTGCCTGTACTCTCTCCTCAGGAGTCTCCTTACCTGCCGCCGCCGCCGCCAGTTGGATTCTGACCGCGCTCCGGATTTCTGCGGGGGGCGGCAGCTGTGGATCAGCCAGCTCCTCACATTCGGGTTTCCGAGGTTCCGCAGCTCGAGCCAATCACAAGCTACTCTGCGTCTGGGAGGCGCGCCGCCTAGTCCTGTTTTATACCGCGCCTGACTTGCTGAGGTTGCATTACGTCACGCTCCCCTTGCTGCAGGGTAGGGGGCCGCGGGGGGGAGCGCGCAGGCGCGCGCGATCGATCGAGAAGCCCGCGCTGGGTTTCTGCCCGGAGACCCCGCGGACTTGCGAGTCGAGGCTGTAGCGCCGGGCGAGTCTCAGTGCGCAAGCCTGGATCTTGGCGCGACCCTGAGGTGTTTCCGTGGGGAGATGTTTTGTTTTCCAGGGTTTCTAAAGGAGAGGAAGAGGGAGAGGTGGGGAAATCAATATGCGAATGGCCATCCACTGAACCTCTCGTAGATGTTGAATAAGGTTTAAAAAAAACCAGTCCTACCCTCGAGGATTTGACCAGTTAGGTTGACCTGAGTGATAAGAAGTATGTTTCCCCGAAATGAAACCCTTATGTATTTTGCAGTTTCCCTCCTTCATTCTTTTTATATTTCCTCGTGAAGTCGCTCAGTCGTGTCAGACTCTTTGTGACCCCATGGACTGTAGCCCACCAGGCTCTTCCATCCATGGAATTTTCTAGGCAAGAGTACTGGAGTGGGTTGCCATTTCCTTCTCTTATGTTTCCTAGTGGTAGACAATTCGATCTAGAAAGTAAAGGGAAAAAAAGCATAGAAAGGAAGGGTAAACAAGGGACCAAAATGAAGTGAATACTAAATATCTCTTGATTGTGTCACTTTCAGCTTGTGTCTGAACAAAATGGGAGAACGGTGAGAAATTCAGTGGTAACGGGTGGGCAAAAAAGTGATGCGATGTGACTAAAAGATTGCATTTGCAAAGGGCCTTATGTTCTGAAAATTTAGCTTTGGTACCTTAGCATTTGGAGTGAGTATGGACTGCAAGGAGATCCAACCAGTCCATTCTGAAGGAGATCAGCCCTGGGGTATCTTTGGTAGGAATGATGCTAAAGCTGAAACTCTAGTACTTTGGCCACCTCATGCGAAGAGTTGACTCATTGGAAAAGACTCTGATGCTGGGAGGGATTGGGGGCAGGAGGAGAAGGGGATGACAGAGGATGAGATGGCTGGATGGCATCACTGACTCGATGGACGTGAGTCTGAGTGAACTCCGGGAGTTGGTGATGGACAGGGAGGCCTGGCGTGCTGCGATTCATGGGATCGCAAAGAGTCAGACACGACTGAGCGACTGATCTGATCTGATCTGAACAGTGTTTAAGGCGGGAAAGGATACGCTCCTTTAAAAAGAGAGAGAGAAGGTAACACTACATTTGCCTAAATAGTTTGAATATTTTTACAAACAAAACATGTTATTTTTCTCGGTCAGCTAGATAATTTCTCCAGGTCTCTATAACCTGATATACAATTAAAGGTTTTGAGAAACGTAAAGGAGACACAGCATGAAAGCCCTGGCACAGTATCTGGGCTATAGCAGACGGGGAGTACACAAACTGTCTACTTGCAGAGCCAAGTAATAAGTATTTTAGGCTTTGAGGATTATAAGGTCTCTGTCAAGTATTCAAGTCTGCAACTGTAGCCCCAAAGCAGCCATACACAGTATGTACACAAATGAGCATGGCTGTGTTCCCATTGAACTTTATTTATGGGCACTGACATTTGAATTTGGTCATTTTAAAGTGTCTTGAAAAATTATTATTCTTTGAATTTTTAAAAACTATTTAAAAATGTAAAAAGCATTCTTAATATCAATCCACTAAAAATACAGGCAGCCATCCAGATTTGCCCTGTGCACGGTAGTTTGTTGACCCTGTAGGTGTTATTTGTTTACTTTTATTTTCCCTCATAGATAAAGTTATTTTTTATGAGTATGTTCCCCTAGGTGATATGTTTCTATATTGGGTTCCCTGGTAAATACTATTTGAAAGGTCTTCTCTCAGTGACAATTCTAATAGGACATGGAAGAATCTGAGAAAGATGTGGGGGGTTTTTACATCAATAACCTTTGCAAACAGTAACTTGTAGTAGATAATTTTTAAAAACTGAAAATCATTCTTGCTCCTCCCTCTTCCTCCAAGTATCTCTTCCATCAAAATGTCCTGAGACTTCTACTTCCTTAATATCTGTGTAGTTCATCCTGTTTTTTTTTTTTTTTCCCCCATTCCTGATCTCATTACCTTGTTTGGGTTCACATCCCTTCTTACCTGGATTACTGTAACACCTTCTTAACTTGTTCATCTTTTCCATTTGCTCATCAAATCCTGAAATCAGAAATAACCAAATCAGGAAAAAATATCTCAGATCAAGCCTCCCAACTCCTTTTTTCACTTCAGTTGATACCCTCAACAAATAGGACTCTGCAATAGCCTCCTAACTCATTTCAGAAATCGGCTACAAGTCTCGGCTAAAAGTCATATATTTTACTATGTAGAATCTACATCACCACGGAGATCACTTGCATAACAAAACAAAAAAACCTGATATCTCACTCCCCTGCTTAAACATTGCTATAAAATTCCCACTAGAAGTCAAGGATGACTTTCAAGCAAGGAGAGAAGGAGACTTGTAAGACTCCCAGCTGGGAACAATGTTGAAGACCATCTAAGTTATGTCTTTTAGCTTTTTGGTCAGTATTTATTTGAAGGGTAAATTAAATGCTATGTTACAGATGGCTGTTTGTGCTATTATTTTAAATAAGTGCTGCTTTTATATTCATGCTTCAGCTTTTTGCTGTTTCACATTAACCAATAATATTCATTAGGTACTATAACGGAGAAGGCAATGGCAACCCACTCCAGCACTCTTGCCTGGAATATCCCATGGGTGGAGGAGCCTGGTAGGCTGCAGTCCATGCAGTTGCTGGGAGTTGGACACAACTGAGCGACTTCACTTTCACTTTTCACTTTCATGCATTGGAGAAGGAAATGGCAACCCACTCCAGTACTCTTGCCTGGAGAATCCCAGGGATGGGGGAGTCTGATGGGCTGCCGTCTCTGGGGTCGCACAGAGTCAGACACGACTGAAGCGACTTAGCAGCAGCAGGTACTATAAATACTTTGTAGCTTACTTTGTTTTATAATTTGCTCACTTCACTCCCTCTACTTTCTTTGGTAGCCATGGCCAACTAATAGTGTTTTGCTATGGTACATTTAGAAACTACGTGTTCTGTTTCTTCTTTCTCATGTGCTTCTGGAATCACAGTTTGTCATCAGATATATTCCCTTTAACCTCAACTTGTTCTACGAAAACTATTAGTCTTCTTACTTTATCTGGCACCTGACCATCTCCCAAGGAAATAATCTAAAATAAATTAACATAAGCATATTCAGGATCATCTAGAAGACCACTTTGTAAATGAACACTGTCATACATCATCAACACTCACACTTGTATTTGTATTTACAGGCACATCAACGCCAGACAGTACCACTTTAGTTGTTTTGGGTTTGATATGCAATGAACAAATCAGACCGTGTAAACTATGTGGTCAGGTCCTATACCAGGTATGTGGTACATAATACAATTTCTTGGTAGACAGAATAAAGTGCTAGGGGAGGTGAGTCATCCCACAGCATACAATAAGATAAGCTATGCTCAATATGCCATTGCAGAGTCATATTCCTGTTATGAAATGTAATTTAGTTTCAGCACAACAATCTAATGCATAACATTAAATTAATGCTGTTAATTTATTAGTTTTGTTGTTTATCATTTTGGTTTTATAATTGTATCAGGACTGTTAGCTTAAGAAATTTATTTATACAGAGCTCTACTATTATTTATGTTTAAGTAACATTATAATGGAGCTTCCCTGGTGGCTCAGTGGTAAAATATCCACCTGCAATGCAGGAAACACAGATTCAATCCCTGGGTCAGAAAGATCCCCTGGAGAAGGGAATGGTAACCCACTCCAGTATTCTTGCCTGGGAAATCCCATGGACAGAGGAGCCTGACAGGCCACAGTCCATTGGGTCAATCAGTCCAAAAGAGTCAAACATGGCTTAGCGACTAAACAAAAACATTATAATAAAACCAGCTTAAATCAACGTTGGCTACAAATATTTTCCTTTAGTCTATGATAAAAATTGCAAAGAATCAGACACGACTGAGCACACATGATAAAAATATACAAAATGATGCACAAAATCTCTAAATACTATGCTACAGAAAAAGTATCAAGACTTCTTGAGGGTAATAGCTAATTCCAGATTTGAAAGGAAATAAATAAGATGAAACTGTGTTATATTGTTGTGTCAGTGAGCAAAAAAGCCATCAAAGACTAATGGGATCATTTCAAAAATACATGAGCATCAAATAATGATAATAACTGCATGATTACTAAGTGACTGAAACATGTAAAATATGTAAAAACTGATGAGTTTATTAAAGATACTGAAAGAGAAATAGAGAGATCACCCTCCCAACCCTCATCAAAGAAAAAAAATCTCATTCGATACCATTTGAAGTAAATAAAACATCAACCCCTTACTCTGACAATTAACAAAAGAAAGGAACTCAGTATTTTATTCTGTTTTTCCTATACAGACTATTTCAGTACAACCAAATAACTCTAGGTTGATGAGGGAAAGTTATTTTTCATAAGAAATATAATAAATATAGAATAAACATAGAAATAAATGTAGAAAATCACCATTTTACAACCCTTAGTGAAGTCACAGATCCAGGTAGTAATCATCAGTGGGTGAAATATTAGATGAAAGACTGGATGGAAAACTATAAATTAGTTCATGTTGTCATCACCTGAACCCTCTAATCAGTTTCTCCCCATCCTGTTTGGCATTTGACATTATCACTGTTTTTTTTTTTAATAATTTTTATTTATTTATTTTTGGTTATGCTGGGTCTTCGTTGCTGCATGGGCTTTTCTCTAGTTGCCATGTGCAGGCTTCTCATTGCGATGGCTTCTCTTGTCATGGAGCACGTGCTCTGGAGCATACAGGGTTCAGTAGTTGCAGCTCCTGGGCTCTATCTAGAGCACAGGCTCAATAGTTGTGGCACACGGGCTTAACTGTGCCGCACAGACTTAGTAGCTCTACAGCATGTGGGATCTTCCATAATCAGGGATAGAACCCGTGTCTCCTGTATTGGCAGGTGGATTCTTTACCACTGAACCACCAGGAAAGTCGATCACTGTTTTTTATTTCAGCTTGTCTAATAGCTGTGTAGTGATATCTCATTGCAGTGTTAATTTGAATTTGTCTGATAGCTAATATTGCTAAATATCTTTCACATGCTCATTTGCCATAATCTCTATGGTGAAGTGTCTTTTCAAGTTCTTTACCCATCTTTTCATGTGGTTGAGTTTCATATTTTTAAAAATATATATATTTGTGGATACAAGTCCTTTATCAGATATGTGATTTGCAGGTATTTTCTATCCATTGTCACCTGGTCTTTTCTTTTTCTTTCCACGTCTTTGGCAGAGCAAAAATTTTTTAATTTTTTATCAACTTATCAATATTTTCTTATATCAGTTCAGTTCAGTTTAGTCACTCAGTCGTGACCGACTCTTTGTGACCCCATGAATTGCAGCATGCCAGGCCTCCCTGTCCATCACCAACTCCCAGAGTTCACTCAGACTCACGTCCATCGAGTCGGTGATGCCATCCAGCCGTCTCACCCTCTGTCGTCCCCTTCTCCTCCTGCCCCCAATCCCTTCCAGCATCAGAGTCTTTTCCAATGAGTCAACTCTCCGCATGAGGTGGCCAAAGTATTGGAGTTTCAGCTTCAGTATCATTCCTTCCAAAGAACATCCAGGACTGATCTCCTTTAGAATGGACTGGTTGGATCTCCTTGCAGTCCAAGGGACTCTCAAGAGTCTTCTCCAACACCACAGTTCAAAAGCATCAACTCTTCGGTGCTCAGAGATTATGCTTTAGTTTGGATTCTAAGAATTCTTTGCCTTGTTTCAGCTCACAGACATTTTCTCCTATTTTTTTTTTCCCAGAAGTTTCATTGTTTTGGGCTTTAAATTTACATCTATGATCTATTCTGGATTAGTCTTTGGATAAAGTGTGAGATGTAAGTTGTTCATTTTTAATGCATATTGACAACCAAAGATTCCAACAACATTTGTTAAAAAGTCTATCCTTTCTCCAAAGAGATTTTGCACATTTGTAAAAATCAAATGGCCATATTTATGTAGGGTCATATCTGTTCTATTTATTAGGTTCCATAGATCTGTATCTTTTTCTTTACCGATACCACACTGATCTGATTACTTTGGCTTTTTTAATATTTCCTAAAGTTGGGTAGTGTAATTTTCCCAACTTTGTTTTTCTTTTTCAAAATGGCATTAGATATTCTCCTTTCTTATATTTTTTTTATTTTTCTCCTTTATTTTAACATTAACTTTTCTATATCATTAAAAAATTCTGCTGGGATTTTGATTGGTATTTTGTGACTCTATAGACATCTGAGGAAAACTGGCATCTTTATTGCGTTGATTCTGCTAATTCATATAACTCAGTATGTTCATTTATTTACATCTTCTTGGGTTATTTCATCAGTATTTTGTATTTTTCAGAATTCAGCTTCTGTACATGTCTTATTATATATATACCTTGTTAGATGTATACCTAAGTCCTTTGGAGGAACTGTTGTGTCTTCTAAAATTTGATTTCCAATTGTTCTTTGTATTTAGCTTTAAACTCTTTGATTATAATGTGACCAGAATTGGATTTTTTGGGTTTGTTCTGTTTGGGGTCCACTCAGCTTCTTTTTATTTGTATGTTTATGTCAGATAATTGGCCACATTTGGAACATTTTCAGTCATTATTTCTTTGAATACTCTTTCAGCACCATCATTTTTTTCTTGTCCTTTTGAGACTTTGATTATATAAAGTTTAGACACTTTGTGCTGTCCTACAGGTCCCTAAGGCTTCATTCATTTTTTGTTTTCAATCTTTTTTCTTTTTGTTAAAATTGGATAATTTCTATTAGTCTAACTTCAAGTTCACTAACTTCTTACTCTGTCATCTCTATTCTGCTATTAAATCCAGAAACTGAAATTTTGTGGGTTTGTAATTGTGTTGGTTATCGTCTTTTTCAGTTCAGTTCAGTTTTTCAGTTCAAAAATTAGTCAGAATGGCTGCAATCCAAAAGTCTACAAATAATAAATGCTGGAGAGGGTGTGGAGAAAAGGGAACCCTCTTACACTGTTGGTGGGAATGCAAACTAGTACAGCCACTATGGAGAACAGTGTGGAGATTCCTTAAAAAACTGGAAATAGAACTGCCTTATGATCCAGCAATCCCACTGCTGGGCATACACACTGAGGAAACCAGAAGGGAAAGAGACACGTGTACCCCAATGTTCATTGCAGCACTGTTTATAATAGCCAGGACATGGAAGCAACCTAGATGTCCATCAGCAGATGAATGGATAAGAAAGCTATGGTACATATACACAATGGAGTATTACTCAGCCATTAAAAAGAATACATTTGAATCAGTTCTAATGAGGTGGATGAAACTGGAGCCTATTATACAGAGTGAAGTAAGCCAGAAGGAAAAACACCAATACAGTATACTAATGCATATATATGGAATTTAGAAAGATGGTAACGATAACCCTGTATACGAGACAGCAAAAGAGACACTGATGTATAGAACAGTCTAATGGACTCTGTGGGAGAGGGAGAGGGTGGGAAGATTTGGGAGAATGGCATTGAAACATGTAAAATATCATGTATGAAACGAGATGCCAGTCCAGGTTCAATGCACGATACTGGATGCTTGGGACTGGTGCACTGGGACGACCCAGAGGGATGGTGTGGGGAGGGAGGAGGGAGGGGGGTTCAGGATGGGGAACACATGTATACCCGTGGTGGATTCATTTTGATGTTTGGCAGAACTAATACAATTTAAAAAAAAAAAAATTCCCATTTGGTTTTTCTTTGTATATTATATTTCTTTGAGAGTGAAAGTAATAGTTGTTCAGTCATGTCAGACTCTTTGCAATCCCATGGACTATAGCCCACCAGGCTCCTCTGTCTATGGAATTCTCCAGACAAGGATACTGAATTGGGTAGCCATTCCCTTCTCCAGGAGATCTTCCTGACCCAGGAATCGAACTCAGGTCTCCTGCATTGCAGGCAGATTCTTTACTGTCTGAGCCATCAGGCTCAATATGTACCATATGAACTATAAATATTTATGATTTATGAACCATAACAATTTTACTCAAGGTCTCTAAAAGATAAATCTTTTAAAAATATGTCCACATTTTCCCAATTAAAAGATTAATAATAATTCCTTAGTAGCATTAAGTATGGATTTCCCTGGTGGCTCAGTGGTAAAAAAAAAAATTTGCCTACAAAATGAGACATGAGTTCAGCCCCTGGGTTGGGAAGATCCCCAGGAGGAGGGCCTAGTAACCCGCTCCAGTATTCTTGCTGGGAAAATCCCATGGACAGAGAAGCCTGGCAAACTATGGTCCACGGAGTCATAAAGAACACACAATGGAGCAATTGAACAAACACACACATGTGCATTAAGTATCCAGTCAGTATCCAAAATTTCCCATTTGCTCTTTAGCAATGTTTGTTTGAAACAAGATACAAAGAAGGACCATGAAATGCAACTGACCAATGTGTGTCTTAAGTCCCTTTAATCTATAGAATCTCTTTCCATCTGTTTCCCTTAATTTGTTGATCAACTGAATTATTTGTCTTACAGAGTCCCCCACAGTCTAGGTTTTCTGTTTGTATCCTCTTGGTGACTTTTAACATGTTCTTCTATTCTCTGTAACTTGCATTCTAGAGGCTTAATGAGGTGTGGGTTCAAGTTATTGCAAGAATATTTCATAGATGGCATTGTGTACTACCATCTGAAGACACGTATGTCTAGATGTCTCTCTTGTTAAGGTGTTAGCAGCAATTGATGAATTTTGCTTAGATCTATGAATTCATTAAGGCTTGCTAGAATTAGCTGGGATACATCTAAAATAAGAAGCTTCCCCTCATTCCTGATAAAATTACACTAATATACAGTTGGAAGTTTTATTTTTATTGCTTTAGTTTTCTCAGGGAAATAGGAAGGAATGTCATCAGCTATTGTGAGGAGAGAGAGAAGATATTTGGAGATTTGAGGAGGAGAAGGTATTAAGTAGACATCTAGGAAAATGAGAACATGATTGGACTAATGAAATCATACTAAGAGCACAGATGAGGTTCATGATCAGGAATGTGGTATAAGACTAATAGATGTGGTTGTGTGCTTTTACTCAAGCAACCTGAAGCTTCATGGGTTCAGGTAGAAGTAGATAGTTCAGTTCAGTTAAGTTCAGTTGCTCAGTCATGTCCGACTCTTTGTGACCCCATGAATCACAGTACGCCAGGCCTCCCTGTCCATCACCAACTCCTGGAGTTCACTCAAACTCATGTCCATCGAGTCAGTGATGCCATCCAGCCATCTCATCCTCTGTCATCCCCTTTCTTCCTGCCCCCCATCAGGGTCTTTTCCAATGAGTCAACTCTTCTCATGAGGTGGCCAAAGTACTGGAGTTTCAGCTTCAGCATCAGTCCTTCCAATGAACACCCAGGACTGATCTCCTTTAGGATGGACTGGTTGGATTTCCTTGCAGTCTCTCAAGAGTCTTCTCCAACACCACAGTTTAAAAGCATCAGTTCTTTGGCTCTCAGCTTTCTTCACAGTCCAACTCTCACATCCATTCATGACCACTGGAAAAACCATAGCCTTGATTAGATGGACCTTTGTTGGAAAAATAATATCTGTGCTTTTCAATATGCTATCTAGGTTGGTCATAAGTTTCCTTCCAAGGAGTAAGCATCTTTTAATTTCATAAAGAACTGGATTTAACCAGGATTGAGTTTTGGAGTATGAGTTCTAGCAAGAAAAGGACAAGAATATTGAGGGTATGTACACGGGAATGATTATAATAAACCGTGGAATTTGAACTAGGTAAAGGGGAAAGTGAGGGCATGAGAATGATGAGGAATAATGAAAAGCTGATAGGATCAAAGGAGTGTACATTCTATAACAGTTGAATTTAAAGAAGTCAAGGATCTATAAAGAAGAGTGTGCAAGAGGGATAGAAAGTTTTGATCAGATAATGGAAAGCTAAAAAATGAGATTATGAAGAGAGTAATGAATGACTCTGGCTAAGGAAAGACTATGGGAGTAAGTTGCTGAGGTGGAGCAAGGGACATGATCCCTGGAAGAGAGGAGGTCAAGGGGAAAGAGGCCAAAGGATTGGAAAATTCATTAATATAGATATTGACATCATTAAGCATAATGACAGTTAGTGGGCCAGAAGCTAAACTCCTCATGGAAGGAGTGGTATAACTCAATAAGTAGAGGTAGTAAAAGATAAACTCCATATGGGCAAGGATTTTTGTCTATATTTTTTATCACTGTATCCTCAGGTCTTAGGATAATACCTGGAACATAGTAGGGTGCTCAATAAATTAATATTATATGAATTAATAAGCAAATGAATGAATGAATTGGAATTCAAAGTTGAGGAGCTTTTAGGGAAGAGAGAGTAAATGTGTTGTAAATAGAACAACTCACCCACTTCTAGGAACATTGATATGGGGGATATGGAAAAGGAAATAGTTGCCACTTGATAGGATTTTAGGCAAAGCAGTGTCTTCATGGGAGAACTAGAGTTCCTAGATCAAGAAAGTGAAAGGAGTAAGGCAAATGCTAACAAGTATGAATGGGGAAATTAACAGTAACACAATAATTGTGGGAGATTTTAATATCACACTCATACCTATGAATAGGTCAAGCAAACAGAAAATTAGCATGGAAATACAAACTTTAAATGATAAAATGGACTTGTTAGACCTAATTGATATCTAAATTACATTTCACCCCAAAACAATGAATTTCATCTTTTTCTCAAGTGCACACGAAACATTCTCCAGAACAGATCACATCCTGGGCCATAAATGTAGCCTTGGTAAATTTTTAAAAATTGAAATCATTTCAAGCATATTTTCTGATCACAATGCAGTAAGATTAGATGTCAACTACAGGAAAAAAACTATTAAAAAAAAAAAAACATATGGAGGCTAAACAACACACTTCTGAATAACCAACAAATCACAGAAGAAATCAAAATATGCATAGAAACAGGTGAAAATGAAAACACGACAATCCAAAACCTATGAGATTCAGTAAAAGCAGTTATTTTACTGAAGGTTCATAGCAATACAAGATTACCTCAAGAAACAAGAGAAATCAAATAAATAACCTAACTTTACACCTAAAGCAACTAGAAAAAGAGAAATTAAGAACCCCAGAGTTAGTAGAAGGAAAGAAATCATAAAAATTAGGGCAGAAATAAATGAAAAAGAAACAAAGGAGACTATAGCAAAAATCATTAACATTAAAAGCTGGTTCTTTGGGAAAATAAATAAAATAGACAAACCATTAGCCAGACTCATCAAGAAAAAAAAGGGAGAAAAGTCAAATTGACAAAATTAGAAATGAAAATGGAGAAATCACAACAGACAACACAAATACAAAGGATCACAAGAGACTACTCTCAGCAACTATATGCCAATAAACTGGACAACTTGAAAAAAATGGACAAATTCTTAGAAAAGTATAACTTTCCAAAACTGAACCAGAAAGAAATAGAAAATCTTAACAGACCCATCACAAGCACAGATATTGAAACTGTAATAAAAATATTCTAACAAACAAAAGCCCAGGACCAGATGGCTTCACAGGTGAATTCTACCAAAAATTTAGAGAAGAGCTAACACCTATCCTACTCAAATGCTTCCAGAAAATTGCAGAGGATGGTAAACTGCCAAACTCATTATATGAGGCCACCATCACCCTAATACTGAAACCAGACAAAGATGCCCCCCCCCAAAAAAAGAAAAGAAAACTACAGGCCAATACCACTGATGAACATAGATGCAAAAATCCTCAACAAAATTATATCAAACAGAATCCGACAACATATTAAAAAGATCATACATCATGACCAAGTGGGCTTTATCCCAGGGATGCAAGAATTCTTCAATATTTGCAAATCAATCAATGTGATACACTACATTAACAAATTGAAAGATAAAATCCATATGATTATCTCAGTAGATGCAGAGAAAGCCTTTGACAAAATTCAACATTCATTTATGATAAAAAGTCCTACATAAAGCAGGCATAGAAGGAACGTACTTCAACATGATAAAAACCATATATAATAAACGCACAGCAAACATTATCCTCAATGGTGAAACATTGAAAGCATTTCCCCTTAAGTCAGGAACAAGACAAGGGTGCCCACTTTCACCACTACTATTCAACATTGTTTTGGAAGTTTTAGCCACAGCAACCAGAAAAGAAAAATAAATAAAAGGAATCCAGTTTGGAAAAGACGTAAAACTCTCACTGTTTGCAGATGGCATGATCCTCTACATAGAAAATCCTGAATACACCACCAGAAAATTACTAGAGCTAATCAATGAATATAATAAATTTTCAGGTTATAAAATTAACATACAGAAACCTCGTGCATTCTTATACACTAACAATGAGAAAACAGCAAGAGAAATTAAGGAAACAATTCCATTCACCATTGCAATGAAAAGAATAAAATACTTAGGAATAAATCTACCTAAAGAAACAAAATACCTATATATAGAATACTATAGAACACTGATGAAAGAAATCAAAGATGATGCAAATAGATGGAGAAGTATACCATGTTCATGGATTGGAAGAATCAATATATTGAAAATGAGTATACTACCCAAAACAATCTAGATTCAATGCAATCCTTATCAAGCTACCAACGGTATTTTTCACAGAACTAGAACAAATAATTTCACAGCTTGTATGGAAATTAAAAAAAAACCTCGAATAGCCAAAGCTATCTTGAGAAAGAAGAATGGAACTGGAGGAATCAACCTTCCTGACTTCAGTCTATGCTACAAAGTTACTGTCATCGAGACAGTATGGTACTGGCACAAAGACAGAAATATAGATCAATGAAACAAAATAGAAAGCCCAGAGACAAATCAATGCACCTATGGACACCTTATCTTTGACAAAGGAAGCAAGAATATACTATGGAGAAAAGACAATCTCTTTCACAAGTGGTGCTGGGAAAACTGGTCAACCACTTGTAAAAGGATGAAACTAGAACAATTTCTAAAACCATACACAAAAATAAACTCAAAATGGATTAAAGATCTGAATGTAAGGCCAGAAACTATGAAACTCCTAGAGAAAAATATAAGCAAAACACTGTCTGACATAAATCACTACAGGATCCTCTATGACCCACCTCCCAGAGTAATGGAAATAAAAGCAAAAATAAAAAAATGGGACCTAATTAAACTTGAAAGCTTTTGCACAACGAAGGAAACTATAAGCAAAGTGAAAAGACAACCTTCAGAATGGGAGAAAATAATAGCAAATGAAGCAACTGACAAAGAATGAATCTTAAAAATATACAAGCAGCTCAGGTAGCTCAATTCCAGAAAAATAAATGACCCAATCAAAAAACAGCCCAAAGAACTAAACAGACATTTCTCCAAAGACATACAGATGGCTAACAAACACATGAAAAGATGCTCAACATCACTCATTATCAGAGAAATGCAAATAAAAACCACAATGTGGTACCCTCTCACATTGGTCAGAATGGCTGCTATCCAAAAGTCTACAAGCAATAAATGCTGGAGAGGGTGTGGCAAAAAGGGAACCTTCTTACACTGTTGGTGGGAATGCAAACTAATACAGCCATTCTGGAGAACAGTGTGGAGGTTCCTTAAAAAACTGGAAATAGAACTGCCATACGACCTAGCAATCCAACTGCTGGTCATACACACTGAGGAAACCAGAATTGAAAGAGACACATGTACCCCCATTGTTCATTGCAGCACTGTTTACAATAGCTAGGACGTGAAAGCAACCTAGATGTCCATCGGCAGACGAATGGATAAGAAAGCTATGGTACCCATACAGAATGGACTATTACTCAGCTATTAAAAGGAATGTATTTGAATCTGTTCTAAAGAGGTGGATGAAACTGGAGCCTAATATACAGAGTGAAGTAAGTCAGAAAGAAAAATACCAATACAATATATTAGCACATATATATGGAATTTAGAAAGATGGTAATAATGACCCTATATGCGAGACAGCAGAAGAGACACAGAGATAAAAAACAGTCTTTTGGACTTTGTGGGAGAAGGTGAGAGTGGGATGATTTGAGAGAATAGCACTGAAACATGTGTATTACAAGGAGAAGGCAATGGCATCCCAATCCAGTACTCTTGCCTGGAAAACCCCATGGGCGGAGGAGCCTGGTAGGCTGCAGTCCTTGGGGTGGCTAAGAGTCGAACACGACTGAGCGACTTCACTTTCACTTTTCACTTTCATGCATTGGAGAAGGAAATGGCAACCCACTCCAGTGTTCTTGCCTGGAGAATCCCAGGAATGGGGGAGCCTGGTGGGCTGCCGTCTATGGGGTCGCACAGAGTCAGACACAACTGAAGCGACTTAGCAGCAGCAGCATGTGTGTTACAATTTGTTAAATAGATTGCCAGTCCAGGTTTGATGCATGAGACAAGGTGCTCAAGGCTAGTGCACTGGGAGGACGCTGAGGGATGGGATGGTGAGGAAAGTGGGAGGGGAGTTCAGGATGGGGCACGTATGTACACCCATGGCTGATTCATGTCAATGTATGGCAAAAGCCAGTACAATATTGTAAAGTAATTAGCCTCCAATTAAAATATATAATTTTTTAAGAAACAAATATATATTGTAAAAATACCTATAACCATATGAATGTGAAAAAAATTAAGCTACCTATGTGGAAAGGACAAAAAAACTTGCAGAAAATTTAATAGAATATACAGATAATTTATTAGAATTTATAAGTTCATGTATAAAGATTGGTGTTTAAAAGTAAGTTTAAAATTCAAGTGCATCCTCTAAAAATAAATGTAGCTAATGTAATTTAAATGAATAACTTTTAGAATTTTTAAAAAAATAATAGACCCATAGGAAGAATCTGATAAAAATTGTGTGGCTGATACTGATGATTATTTAATGAAACGTTGAACACCAGTCTCAACATTTTAAGATCTTAAATTATGTGCCTAAGGACCTGGACACATATGCTAGCTTAGAATAGAAATATTTAATATCAAGAGTGAAAAATATTTCCAAAATTTTAGTGGCATTGAAATCAAATTTCCAAATTGGTTGTATCACCAGGCACACTGATTCTAAAATTCATTTAGAGCAGGGGGTCTCAACTTTGGTACTATTGACATTTGAAGCCAGTTTAGCCTTAATTGTGGGATGCCATTCTGTGCATTGTTAGATATTTAGCAGCATCTCTGGTGTGTGTCCTCAAGTTATCTTTCATGTCAATCAAACTTGTCTGGAGACATCAACAAACATCCCACTGTGAGCAAAATCACCCCTAACTGAGAATCATTGACCTAGGGGGATGAAAATATCCAAGATTGTTTTGAAAAAATATAGAGGGCTTTCTCTACCAGATTTTAGGTTATAATGTTAAACTTTAGAGGTTAAGAATGTATATTTGAAAAAAAAAAAAGAAGTAAAATGAATAAGTTGAGAATATAGGTAGTTTTTCTGGTAATGGATTGTAAGCTTCAGTAGACAATGTAGAAAAAGTTCAGGAGGTTGTGAGGAGTGGAGAAAAGGGGTCAAAATATAATTTGCAAAGTTATATGCAGATTAGAGACTTGGGATTTCTGGATTTCTTTAGGTGACTGAAGTAAACAGAGATAAAGGGTATAAAGAGATGGTCCTAATAACATAAAAGCAGATAATGATTGTGAGGTTGTTGAGTGTTGGGGTTGAGGAAGAGGTGGGAATCCTGCAAGGAACACAGAGAGATATGGGGCAAATTCTTTATTTATGTAATGGAAAGATGGAGACCAGAGTAGGGGGTATGGCTCCCTCCTAACTCCTGGAGAGCAAGGAGTGCTAGGATTCACTTTCAGTTCTTATGTATCATAGTGTTGAATTCCAGGGATCCCTTTTGACTACTTGCAAAAGGAAAAGTGATATTTCTTGCATATGCTGTTTATGCTTCAGCCATACTTCCTTTACTTGCTGCTCCTCAGTCTGGTATGCTTTTTCAGATTTCGTTGCTTTCTATAAAAGTCTCTATTCCTGGCATATTCTCTAAAATATCCCCACCTAACTGGAGTGCTCCTACTCATTTTTCAAGACTCAGTTTAGGCATCTATTTTAATACAAAGTCTTCCCTTATCCCTTGCATTTGAGGCAGTTTTAAGTACTTCCTCCCACTGTGTTCCTTAGCATTCTATAAATACACCATCATAACATTAAACTTTTATTGATATTTTATTAGGATGGTGTAGATTCACTTGTAGTTTTAAGACATAACACAGAAGTTTTTCCCAATTGTAACATCCTGCAAAATTATAATACAGTATAGCAACCAGGATGTTGTCATTAGTATAGGTCATCTATCTTTTTCAGATTTCCCCAGTTTTATCTGTATTTGTGTGTGTGTATTTAGTTATGTGCAGTATTATCATATGTGTAGGTTCTTGTATCCACCACCACAGTCAAGACACAGCATAATTCCTTTACCACAAGGATCCCTCTTGTTGCTCTTTTATAGCCACAGCCCTCTATTCTACCTCCTGCAACCCAACTCCTGACAACCATGGATATGCTCTCTATTTCTAAAATGTTGTCATTTCAAAAATGTAATTAAAATGGAATCATACAGTTTGGGACCTTTTGGGATTCACATTTTCACACACAATTCTTTGGAGATCCATCCAGGTTGCTGCATGTTTCAGTAGCTCATTCCTTTTTATTGTGGCACGTGGGCTTCTCTCTAGTCATGGTATGGGCTCCAGAGCACATGCACTCTTTAGTTAATAGTGCCCAGCCATAGTTGCCCTGCAGCAGTTGGGATCCCTGACCAGGGATCGAACCCATTTCCCCTGCATTGGAAGGTGGATTCTTAAGCCAAGAACTGGACCTCCATGGAAGCCCCAAGAATATATTATTTTACTCTCAGCCTGAATACATAGGTTTCGAGTGTTAACAGGGATAATATCACAAGGTTAATGTGACAGATCTGATTATCTGTTCAGTTAAGGCTCTAGGCATTGAAATACTAGTCTACAAATACTGCAGCTACCAAGGGAGCTCCTCAATATCAGTAATGAGTTCACCAATGAGAGTTAGTATTGTTTCAAGGAGCCTTATGCAAGAAGGTAATTTAATATATAGTATAATTGTTGTTTGGTCAGTAAATTGTGTCTGACTCTTTGCGACCCCATGGACTATAGCCTCCTAGGCTCCTCTGTCTATGACATTTCCCAGGCAAGAATACAGGAATGGGTTGTCATTTCCTTCTCCAGGGGATCTTCCCGACCTTGGGACTGAACCTGCATCTCCTAAATTGGCAGGTGAATTCTTTACCACTGAGCCACCAGGGAAGCCCCATATAGTATCATACTTCATTTTAATTATATGATTCAAAAACAGATAATATACACGTATTATAGCTGATGTCAAATGGATGTACCTAATCAGATACTAAACTATTAAAATTTGGAGTCCCCATCAGAAATCTTAACATATTCTCCAGTCCTGTGTTTGGAAAGTAAACAAGCTATTTCCAGATGTCAGCTTTCTTAAAAGGAAAAAAAATTCTGTGAATTGCAGGCTTCTGACTAACACAGATTTTGACTCTCATCTGAGGACTGTAATGGGACCTTTGTCTTACTTAACACAGAAGGGAAATCCTAATAAGTTTATCGGGACTTCAGGGTTTCAAACAACTTTTTGAAAAGACAAAATATGCTCTTATTTCTTTACTAATGTTGAAAGTTCCAGTCTTTTCAAATCCATTCATAATGGCCTACCACAAGATTGGATGCAGCTTTAAGAACATGAAAATACAGAGCATCTTGTAATATATTTCAATAGAATGTTATTGCTAAAAGAAAGGAAATTGTTTTCTTACTAGAAATAAGATAATATTGCAGGATTTAATTTTTAAGTAGGAATTTTCCTTTTGAACTCACCCCCAGTCCCTGGCAAAGATATTTGCTATGATGCCCTTTACCTGGAATTATCCTTTCCCCTGCTCCTGTAAGCCATTACTTCAGACAATCACTCCTACTTTCATGTCTATAGATTCAAGTCTGCATATATGTCGCAAACTGTTCTGAGTGACCCTGGGCAAGAGGTATGTAGGAAATTCCTCCTGAAAATGTGTTTGGCTCAGTATCAAGTGTCCCTTTTGTTGCTGACGCCCTGTGTATATCACTCAGATCCCTTAAATAGATAGCAGCTTTTTGCGGCCCTAATATTTTTGGTCTAGGATTTTTGTTCCCCAGTCAGCAAGCCTGGGTTTCTGATCTCTGCTAATTGTTCTCTTAGATATAATCCACTTTCTGGACTTTATTTTGGTTCGTCCTGCAGGATTTGGATGATGCAACTTAATGTCTGGAAGTGAACTGAGAAGCCATCTAGTCTAACTTTGTTTTATAGAGGGGTAAACTACTCGGCCTCTTTTTTTTTCTCTCTGGCCCTGTTATAGCTGTCTTTTTCTCTTGGTCTTAGATGACCTCCTTGAAATTCTCTCTGGCTTACTCAAAGTATTATCCCTCTTACAGTCTAATAAAATCCCCAGCCAGATACTCTCCCAATCTTTTCAAGTCTCTGAATTACAAGTGTCATAACACAAACTTTGTGGGCAGGGACATGAGATAATTCTTAAGATAAAATATTTTTATTGTGATAATATCTCAACCACATGATATGAAGGCATGAACCTTGAATGTGTAGTACCCAGACCAATCATAACTAAATATACAATGCATTCAAACATCTACTAAGATAGTAGCTTAACAGTAGAGGAAAAATTTTAAAATTCCTATGAAACTGTTAAAAATACCAAAGGGATGAATATTCCTTTAGAAAATAGAATGAATAACTTTGTATACAAGGTCATAAAGTTGTAGACATTTCAAGGATAGCTAAAACAAGAGCTATTGAGTATAACTTAAAAATAATATTTTCTAGAGACTTTTAGTTAGAAAAGTAATGTAAAATGGACTCTTTTATTCCATAAGAATTCAGTAAAAAAATATTCTGTCCTAACTGAGGAGAACCTATTCGTAGGGGTACTTAACTTTCTTACATTGCTATTTGTGTTATTTTTTGTCTGTTTTAGTCATGAAAAACAAAAGATATAAGGACTTTTAATTGTTGCTTCAGTGTCAGAAAGGCAAACCAAAATCATCCTTGTGCCTAGCAGGAAGCAATTAAAGAACAAATTGCTTCTGTCACTGTGAGGTAGATGTAGGAGTCAAAAAAACAGACCTGAATACAATTTCATAATTCAGGCAATCCCGGTGGTATATACCAAGGGAATAAACAGAATTGGAAAGAGTAAAGTTTATATATGTGTGTGTATGTTTGTATAAAAAGTTTGGAAAAATCAGCTAAGGAAGGTATAATCTAGGATATATCAAAATTTGAAATGTGATATTTGTTCCTTAGAGTGCCAAGAGCATAAAAGATAAGTCATTAGTTCAATGTCCCATAACTAATAAGTGGAGAGGCTAAGATTTTAATGAAGAGGCTGACTACAAAGTTGTCTAGGCTGTTAATCACTGTGCTATATTATCTCTAATATATAAACCATGCCTTTAATTATCCTGGGTCTTTTCCTGCTCTAACTCTAGCACTTGCAGTAGAAGCTTCTGACAATTTGGGAATGTGTCAGTGCATACAGACAAATCTCTAACTGCACAGATGATGTTTTTATGCCAGACTTTTCATGAAAATATCAGATATTTTTTTGCTGAGAACTATAGGAGTCAGCTAGAATTTATTCTTATGTGGTATTAAACATCTACAGGGTATACTTCTACAAGACTTTCAGGTTGACTAAAGAAGGCTTTCAACAACCTGAAGACTATTGATATTCAGGACTATGTGGCATATGATACAAAACATTCAGCCTCTCAAAAACTCTTTCAGGACCAGCCTCTAAATTAGGCTGTGGCCATATCTTCCACAGAAGAAGTGTTTGTGTGCCAGGGACTTACTTCTGATTAGGTTATCAAGGTAGAGGAAACTAAATGTTTTGTTCTGTTTCTGTTCTTAGTCACTCAGTTGTGTCTGACTCTTTGAGACCCCACGGGCTGTAGCCCACCAACTGTATGTTTGAAGGCCCTCAAAGAGAACCCAAAAGTCAGTGAGATCAAAGCAGAGAGTCTTCTGGAATGTGGTGTGTGAAGAAACTGGGAAGAATATAAGTCAGTTGGTACAGACTTTGGAGTCAGCTTGCTTGTGTTTGAATCCCAGCTCTGACACTAATGATGCGGTCTGGGCAAATTACTAAACTACTTGAAGAGAGTTGGTGATGGACAGGAAAGCCTGGCATGCTACAGTCCATGGAGTTGCAAAGAGTCAGATATGACTGAGTGACTGAACTGACTGACTCAATTTGCTTATTTGTAAAATTGGATTTTTTTTAACTTAAATTTATTTATTTTAATTAGAGGCTAATTACTTTACAATATTGTATTGGTTTTGCCATACATCAACATGAATCCGCCACGGGTGTACACATGTTCCCAATCCTGAACCCCCCTCCCACCTCCCTCCCCATTCCATCCCTTTGGGTCATCCCAGTGCACCAGCCCCAAGCATCCTGTATCCTGCATTGAACCTGGACTGGCGATTTGTTTCTTATATGATATTATACATGTTTCAATGCCATTCTCCCAAATCATCCCACCCTCTCCCTCTCCCACAGAGTCCAAAAGACTGTTCTATACATCAGTTTTGCTGTCTCGCATACAGGGTTATCATTACCATCTTTCTAAATTCCATATATATGTGTTAGTGTACTGTATTGGTGTTTTTCTTTCTGGCTTACTTCACTCTGTATAATAGGCTCCAAAGATCACCTACCTCATAGGGACTTTATGAGGACTCTATAAAAATGCATATAAAGCAGTTTTCACTTACATAATAAGTATTCTATAAATATTAAACACTAACACATACTTGATAGATACAGATGTAGATAGATAAATAGGTAGATAGAAAGACAGACAGAGACCCTAGATCTTAGAGTCTTGGAGGGCCTTGTAAACTACGGTAAGAATTTGAATACTCTTTATTCTAGGGTATTTGAAAGATATTGAATGTTTTTAAGAAGAAAAGTAACAACATTACTTTGTATTTTTTATTGAAATATAGATGAAGTAAAATATGTTGATTTCAGGTGTATTACATAATGGTTTCATGTTTGCATATATTATGAAGTGATCACCATGATAAGTCTAATAATCATCTGTCTCCATACAAAGTTTTTACAATACTTTTGACAGTATTCTTTATGCTGCATATTATATCCTGGCAACTTATGTATTATATAACTGGAGGTTTGTACCTCTTAATCTTCTTCAACTATTTCACCTACCTCCATCCCCCACCCTTCTGGCAACCACCCATTTGTTCTGTGTATCTATTAGTCTATTTTCACTTTGTTTATTTGTTTTGGTTTTTAAATTATACATATCCATTGGATCATGGAGTATTTGTCTTTTTCTGTCTGACTTATCTCACTTAGCATAATACCCTCTAGATCCATCCATATTGTTGCAATTGACAAGATTTCATTTTATATTTGGCTGAGTAACATTCCATTGTGTATTGCAATATGTATACACACACACAGTATCACATTTCTCTATTCATTTCTCTATCAATGAATATTTAGGTTGATCCCAATCTTTTCTATTATGAATAGTGGATAATGCGGCAGTGAATATTGGAGTGAATATATCTTTGCAAGATGTTTTTGTTTTTTTGTCATGAATATCCAGAAGTGAAATTGCTTGATCACATAGCAGTTCTATTTTTTATTTTTTTGAGGAATATCCATTCTGTTTTCCATAATGGCTGCACTGATTTTCAATTTCACCAACAGTGTATGAGTGTTCCCTTTCTTCACAGCCTTGCCAACACTTGCTATTTGTTGTCTTTTGGATGACAGGCACTATGACAGATGTAAGGTGGTATCTCATTATAGTTTCCATTTGCATTTCTCTAATATTAATTTTTCTTTCTGATAGTTCCTTGTTAGTGTACAGAATTGCAACGAATTTCTGTACGTTAATTTTGTGTCCTGTAACTACTGAATTCATTTATTAATTCTAGTATATTTTATGGTATTTTTAGGACTTTCTATATATGATATCATGTCATTTATGAAAAGTGACAGTTTTTCTTCTTCCTTTCTGATTTGGATTCTTTTTATTTATTTATTTATTTTTTGTTTGGTTACTATGGCTAGGACTACCAATGCAATGTTGAGTAAAAATGGCAACAGTGGGCATCCTTGCTTCGTTTCTGATGTTAGAGGA
The DNA here is from genome assembly GCF_055505025.1 of Bos grunniens. Classification (NCBI taxonomy): domain Eukaryota; kingdom Metazoa; phylum Chordata; class Mammalia; order Artiodactyla; family Bovidae; genus Bos; species Bos grunniens. Next base: position 76,196,605 of record NC_141194.1, on the reverse strand, counting down.
AATGCTTTCACCTTTTTACCCTTGAGTATGTTAACTGTGGGTTTTTCATATATGACATTTATTATATTGAGATATGTGCCCTCTATACTCACTTCGTTGAGAGTTTCTTTTTATCATCAATGGATGTTAGGTTTTGTTAAATGCTTTGTTCTGCATCTAAAAATCGTATGATTTTTAGTCTTCAATTGTTAAAGTGGTGTATCACATTGATTTATTTGCATATATTGAACCACATCCTTGTATTCCTGGGATAAATACCACTTGATCATAATATGTGATCCTTTTAAAGTATTGTGGTTTTTTTTAAATTTTATTTTATTTAACTTTACAATATTGTATTGGTTTTGCCATATATCAAAATGAATCTGCCACAGGTATACATGTGTTCCTCACCATGAACCCTCCTCCCTCCTCCCACCCCATACCATCCCTCTGGGTCGTCCCAGTGCACCAGCCCCAAGCATCCAGTATCATGCAACGAACCTGGACTGGCGACTCATTTCATATATGATATTATACATATTTCAATGCCATTCGCCCAAATCATCCCACCCTCTCCCTCTCCCACAGAGTCCAAAAGACTGTTCTGTACATCAGTGTCTCTTTTGCTGTCTCGTATACAGGGTTATTGTTACCATGAAGATTTTTACCTCTATATTCATAAGTGATATTGGACTATAATTTTCTTTTTTTTTTAGTATCTTTACAATATGTCTTAAATTCATGGGGAGGGGGGCAATTGCACCCTTATATAATATTAGTTTTGGTAGAGAAATTGATTTTAGGTACTCTAAAGAAGAACTTGCCTCACTGCAACTTCAACTGGAAGACCTTTGTATTTTCTTCCTCCCCATTGCATCTACAGAATTTGAGTTGATTCTACATTCAACACTAGATATCAAGGAATTTGCTAAATTCTCCCAAATTTGGAATAATCATATGAATCCTTTCTCTCTAGTTTTTGAATAACAGTTTAGCTGGAGAAACAGTTAAATGAGAGATGCAGTCTCTCTTCTACCCATCCCCATCTGCTTTTCTGTAAGAGAAAAAGAGTGCTGCATGTGTTAGAATTACATTTGGAGAATCTGACAGACACTTTTAGGTGCCATTCCAATACCCATTTTCTCCTTTCCTTTTGCCAACAAAACCTTCATTTTTATCAAAGCAATGTGATCAAAGTCTTGAATAATGGAATAATGCCCTTCCTCCAAAGGCAATGGCACCCCACTCCAGTACTCTTGCCTGGAAAATCCCATGGACGGAGGAGCCTGGTGGGCTGCAGTTCATGGGGTCGCTAGGAGTCGGACACGACTGAGTGACTTCACTTTGACTTTTCACTTTCATGCATTGGAGGAGGAAATGGCAACCCACTGCAGTGTTCTTGCCTGGAGAATCCCATGGACAGAGGAGCCTGGTGAGCTGTTGCCTATGGGGTCGCACAGAGTCGGACACGACTGAAGCGACTTAGCAGCAGCAGCAGCAGTCCTTCCTCCAAAGATATCCATGTCATAATCCATGGAACTTGTGAATGTTACCTTCAATAGTAAATGGGAATGAAAGTTACAGATGGAATAAAGGTTGCTAATCAATTAATGTCAAGATAGGGAGGCTGTTTTGGATTTATCTGGGTAGGTCCAATTTATTTTATTTTATTTTATTTTTTTAAGTGGAAAAGGAGGGCAGAAAAGGTATTTTGAGTAATGCAGTGTAAGAAGAACTCAACCCACCGATGCTGGCTTTGACAGAGACCATAAGCAGAGGGATGTGAGTATCTTAGAAGCTGGAAAAGTAGAGGAAACATATTTTCCCATAGAGCAGGAGAAATACAGCCATGTCCATACTTTGATTTTAGCTCAGGGAGAATAATGTCCAGACTCTGACCTACAGAATTTTAGGAGAATAAATTAATGTTATAAACCAACTAAGTTCCTGGTGATTTGTTACAGTGGCCATAGGAAACTAAGATGGAACCTGATAGATGAGCTCACTTTTACAAATATTGAGTTTTCAATGCTTTTGCAGTAGGCAGATGACCACATGGAAAAGTCAGGAAGATGTCTTAAATACAGATGCAGAATTAAGAGTTACTACAGATGTTAACTAGAACAATGGGAGCAAATTAAATTACTTATGGGGAATGAATAAGTTTAGAAGAAGAAAGGACTTAACTCCAATAGTTAGTGAATTGAATAGGGGAAGAAGCCAGTAAGGAGGCTGAGAAGGAGCAGAGTTAGGCATGATAAAATGAGAGCAAGCCTCACAAAACCAAAGGAAGAGAATGTTTCAAGGAGGGTCATTGGTAATCAAGGCTGATGATTAGACTAGTGAAATAAAGACTAGAAATCATATATTAGATTTTAAGACAGAGGTAATTGGTTATACTAGTAAGAGCATTTTGGGTGAAATAGTAGGTGTTCAGTTCAGTTCAGTCCAGTCGCTCAGTCGTGTCCGACTCTGCGACCCCATGAGTCGCAGCACGCCAAGCCTCCCTGTCCATCACAAACTCCCGGAGTTCACTCAGACTCACATCCATCGAGTCAGTGATGCCATCCAGCCATCTCATCCTCTGGCGTCCCCTTCTCCTCCTGCCCGCAATTCCTCCCAGCATCAAAGTCTTTTCCAATGAGTCAGCTCTTCGCATGAGGTGGCCAAAGTACTGGAGTTTCAGCTTCAGTATCATTCCCTCCAAAGAAATCCCAGGGCTGATCTCCTTTACAATGGACTGGTTGGATCTCCTTGCAGTCCAAGGGACTCTCAAGAGTCTTCTCCAACATCACAGTTCAAAAGCATCAATTCTTCGGTGCTCAGCCTTCTTCACAGTCCAACTCTCACATCCATACATGACCACAGGAAAAACCATAGCTTTGACAAGCTGGACCTTTGTTGGCAAAATAATGTCTCTGCTTTTGAATATGCTATCTAGGTTGGTCATAACTTTCCTTCCAAGGAGTAAGCGTCTTTTAATTTCATGGCTGCAATCACCATCTGCAGTGATTTTGGAGCCCAAAAAAATAAAGTCTGACACTGTTTCCCCATCTATTTCCCATGAAGTGATGGGACCAGATGCCATGATCTTCGTTTTCTGAATGTTGAACTTTAAGCCAACTTTTTCACTCTCCACCTTCACTTTCATCAAGAGGCTTTTGAGTTCCTCTTCACTTTCTGCCATAAGGGTGGTGTCATCTGCATATCTGAAGTTATTGATGTTTCTCCCGGCAATCTTGATTCCAGCTTGTGCTTCTTCCAGCCCAGAGTTTCTCATGATGTACTCTGCATATAGGTTAAATAAACAGGGTGACAATATACTACCTTGACATATTCCTTTTCCTATTTGCAACCAGTCTGTTGTTCCATGTGCAGTTCTGACTGTTGCTTCCTGACCTGCATACAGACTTCTCAAGAGGCAGGTCAGGTGGTCTGGTATTCCCATCTCTTCAGAATTTTTTTTTCCTTTTTTTTTTTTTTTAAGTTTTAAGTTTTGCCAAATATCAAAATGAATCCACCACAGGTATACATGTGTTCCCCATCCTGGACCCTCCTCCCTCCTCCCTCCCCATACCATCCCTCTGGGTCGTCCCAGTGCACCAGCCCCAAGCATCCAGCATCGTGCATTGAACCTGGACTGGCATCTCGTTTCATACATAACATTTCACATGTTTCAATGCCATTCTCCCAAATCTTCCCACCCTCTCCCTCTCCCACAGAGTCCATAAGACTGTTCTATACATCAGTGTCTCTTTTGCTGTCTCGTATACAGGGTTATCGTTACCATCTTTCTAAATTCCATATTTATGCGTTAGTATACTGTATTGGTGTTTTTCCTTCTGGCTTACTTCACTCTGTATAATAGGCTCCAGTTTCATCCACCTCATTAGAACTGATTCAAATGTATTCTTTTTAATGGCTGAGTAATACTCCATTGTGTATATGTACCACAGCTTTCTTATCCATTCATCTGCTGATGAACATCTAGGTTGCTTCCATGTCCTGGCTATTATAAACAGTGCTGCGATGAACATTGGGGTACATGTGTCTCTTTCCCTTCTGGTTTCCTTAGTGTGTACGCCCAGCAGTGGGATTGCTGGATCATAAGGCAGTTCTATTTCCAGTTTTTTAAGGAATCTCCACACTGTTCTCCATAGTGGCTGTACTAGTTTGCATTCCCACCAACAGTGTAAGACGGTTCCCTTTTCTCTACACCCTCTCCAGCATTTATTATTTGTAGACTTTTGGATCGCAGCCATTCTGACTGGTGTGAAATGGTACTTCATAGTGGTTTTGATTTGCATTTCTCTGATAATGAGTGATGTTGAGCATGTTTTCATGTGTTTGTTAGCCATCTGTATGTCTTCTTTGGAGAAATGTCTATTTAGATCTTTGGCCCATTTTTTGATTGGGTCATTTATTTTTCTGGAGTTGAGCTGTAGGACTTGCTTGTATATTTTTGAGATTAGTTGTCGGTTGCTTAATTTGCTATTATTTTCTCCCATTCTGAAGGCTGTCTTTTCACCTTGCTAACAGTTTCATTTGATGTGCAGAAGCTTTTAAGGTTAATTAGGTCCCATTTGTTTATTTTTGCTTTTATTTCCAATATTCTGGGAGGTGGGTCATAGAGGATCCTGCTGTGATGTATGTCAGAGAGTGTTTTGCCTATGTTCTCCTCTAGGAGTTTTACAGTTTCTGGTCTTACGTTGAGATCTTTAATCCATTTTGAGTTTATTTTTGTATATGGTGTTAGAAAGTGTTCTAGTTTCATTCTTTTACAAGTGGTTGACCAGATTTCCCAGCACCACTTGTTAAAGAGATTGTCTTTAATCCATTGTATATTCTTGCCTCCTTTGTCAAAGATAAGGTGTCCATATGTCCATTTATCTCTGGGCTTTCTATTCTGTTCCATTGATCTATATTTCTGTCTTTGTGCCAGTACCATACTGTCTTGATAACTGTGGCTTTGTAGTAGAGCCTGAAGTCAGGTAGGTTGATTCCTCCAGTTCCATTCTTCTTTCTCAAGATCGCTTTGGCTATTCGAGGTTTTTTGTATTTCCATACAAATTGTGAAATTATTTGTTCTAGCTCTGTGAAGAATACTGTTGGTAGCTTGATAGGGATTGCATTGAATCTATAAATTGCTTTGGGTAGTCTACTCATTTTCACTATATTGATTCTTCCAATCCATGAACATGGTATATTTCTCCATCTATTAGTGTCCTCTTTGATTTCTTTCACCAGTGTTTTATAGTTTTCTATATATAGGTCTTTAGTTTCTTTAGGTAGATATATTCCTAAGTATTTTATTCTTTTCGTTGCAATGGTGAATGGAATTGTTTCCTTAATTTCTCTTTCTGTTTTCTCATTATTAGTGTATAGGAATGCAAGGGATTTCTGTGTGTTGATTTTATATCCTGCAACTTTACTATAATCATTGATTAGTTCTAGTAATTTTCTGGTGGAGTCTTTAGGGTATTCTATGTAGAGGATCATGTCATCTGCAAATAGTGAGAGTTTTACTTCTTCTTTTCCAATTTGGATTCCTTTTATTTCTTTTTCTGCTCTGATTGCTGTGGCCAAAACTTCCAAAACTATGTTGAATAGTAATGGTGAAAGTGGGCACCCTTGTCTTGTTCCTGACTTTAGAGGAAATGCTTTCAATTTTTCACCATTGAGGATAATGTTTGCTGTGGGTTTGTCATATATAGCTTTTATTATGTTGAGGTATGTTCCTTCTATTCCTGCTTTCTGGAGAGTTTTTATCATAAATGGATGTTGAATTTTGTCAAAGGCTTTCTCTGCATCTATTGAGATAATCATATGGTTTTTGTTTTTCAATTTGTTAATGTGGTGTATTACATTGATTGATTTGCGGATATTGAAGAATCCTTGCATCCCTGGGATAAAGCCCACTTGGTCATGGTGTATGATCTTTTTAATGTGTTGTTGGATTCTGATTGCTAGGATTTTGTTTAGGATTTTTGCATCTATGTTCATCAGTGATATTGGCTTATAGTTTTCTTTTTTTGTGGGATCTTTGTCAGGTTTTGATATTAGGGTGATGGTGGCCTCATAGAATGAGTTTGGAAGTTTACCTTCCTCTGCAATTTTCTGGAAGAGTTTGAGCAGGATAGGTGTTAGCTCTTCTCTAAATTTTTGGTAGAATTCAGCTGTGAAGCCATCTGGACCTGGGTTTTGTTTGCTGGAAGATTTTTGATTACAGTTTCAATTTCCGTGCTTGTGATGGGTCTGTTAAGGTTTTCTATTTCTTCCTGGTCCAGTTTTGGAAAGTTGTACTTTTCTAAGAATTTGTCCATTTCTTCCTCGTTGTCCATTTTATTGGCATATAATTGTTGATAATAGTCTCTTATGATCCTTTGTATTTCTGTGTTGCTGTTGTGATCTCTCCATTTTCATTTCTAATTTTATTGATTTGATTTTTCTCCCTTTGTTTCTTGATGAGTCTGGCTAATGGTTTGTCAATTTTATTTATCTTTTCAAAGAACCAGCTTTTGGCTTTGTTGATTTTTGCTATGGTCTCTTTTGTTTCTTTTGCATTTATTTCTGCTCTAATTTTTAAGATTTCTTTCCTTCTACTAACCCTGGTGTTCTTCATTTCTTCCTTTTCTAGTTGCTTTAGGTGTAGAGTTAGGTTATTTATTTGACTTTTTTCTTGTTTCTTGAGGTGTGCCTGTATTGCTATGAACTTTCCCCTTAGGACTGCTTTTACTGTGTCCCACAGGTTTTGGGTTGTTGTGTTTTCATTTTCATTCGTTTCTATGCAAATTTTGATTTCTTTTTTGATTTCTTCTGTGATTTGTTGGTTATTCAGCAGCGTGTTGTTCAGCCTCCATATGTTAGAATTTTTAATAGTTTTTCTCCTGTAATTGAGATCTAATCTTACTGCATTGTGGTCAGAAAAGATGCTTGGAATGATTTCTATTTTTTTGAGTTTACCAAGGCTAGCTTTATGGCTCAGGATGTGATCTATCCTGGAGAAGGTTCCATGTGTGCTTGAGAAAAAGGTGAAATTCATTGTTTTGGGATGAAATGTCCTATAGATATCAATTAGGTCTAACTGGTCTATTGTATCGTTTAAAGTTTGTGTTTCCTTGTTAATTTTCTGTTTAGTTGATCTATCCATAGGTGTGAGTGGGGTATTGAAGTCTCCCACTACTATTGTGTTATTGTTAATTTCCCCTTGTGCCGGGAGCAAGCTTATACACCCTTTATGTGTTTCCTCTCTAGAGAAGATCCTTTAGCATTTGTTGGAGAGCTGGTTTGGTGGTGCAGAATTCTCTCAGCTTTTGCTTCTCTGTAAAGATTTTGATTTCTCCTTCATATCTGAATAGGATCCTTGCTGGGTATATTTGAATGACACCTGGGCTGTAGGTTATTTTCTTTCATCCCTTCAGTATTTCCTGCCATTCCCTCCTGTCCTGAAGAGTTTCTATTGAAAGATCAGCTGTTATACTTATGGGAATCCTCTTGTGTGTTAGTTGTTGTTTTCCCGCTGTTGCTTTTAATATTTGTTCTTTGTGTTCGATCTTTGTTAATTTGATTAATATGTGTCTTGGGGTGTTTCGCCTTGGATTTATCCTGTTTGGGATTCTCTGGGTTTCTTGGACTTGGGTGATTATTTCCTTCCCCAGTTTAGGGAAGTTTTCAACTATTATCTCCTCAAGTATTTTCTCATGGTCTTTCTTTTTGTCTTCTTCTTCTGGAACCCCTATGATTCGAATGTTGTAGCGTTTAATATTGTCCTGGAGGTCTCTGAGATTGTCCTCATTTCTTTTAATTCGTTTTTCTTTTATTCTCTCTGATTCATTTATTTCTACCATTCTATCTTCTAATTCACTAATCCTATCTTCTGCCTCTGTTATTCTACTATTTGTTGCCTCCAGAGTGTTTTTAATTTCATTTATTGCATTATTCATTATATATTGACTCTTTTTTATTTCTTCTAGGTCCTTGTTAAACCTTTCTTGCATCTTCTCAATCCTTGTCTCCAAGCTATTTATCTGTGATTCCATTTTAATTTCAAGATTTTGGATCAATTTCACTATCATTATTCGGAATTCTTTATCAGGTAGATTCCCTATCTCTTCCTCTTTTGTTTGGTTTGGTGGGCATTTATCCTGTTCCTTTATCTGCTGGCTATTCCTCTGTCTCTTCATCTTGTTTAAATTGCTGAGTTTGGGGTGTCCTTTCTGTATTCTGGCAGTTTGTGGAGTTCTCTTTATTGTGGCTTTTCCTCGCTGTGTGTGGGTTTGTACAGGTGGCTTGTCAAGGTTTCCTGGTTAGGGAAGCTTGTGTCGGTGTTCTGATGGGTGGAGCTGTATTTCTTCTCTTTGTTCAGTCGCGCTGTGGGGAGGGAGGGAGGGAGGGATGCTGCAAACAAATAACACTGGCGTGCGCTCGCAGTGCCTCAGCCACACTGGGTCTGCCCCTGCTCACGGCGCGTGTAGCCTCCCTGCCCACACTGCTCGGGCTCTAGGTTGTTCCGCCGGGAACAATCCGAGGCTGGCCCTGGGTTGCATGTACCTCCCAGGTCCAAGCCGCTCAGGTTCAGGCACTCGGGTAGTCCTCAGAGGCGCAGACTCAGTTGGGCCTGAGTTTTGTGCTCTTCCCAGGTCCGAGCAACTCAAGTGATGAGGTGTTTGGCGAGCGCCAATGCTGCGACTTATCACCTCCCCGCCACTCGGTTATCTGGGTGTAAAACTGGCACACCTTCTCAGGCAGATGTTAACCGTTCAGACCCCCAAGAAGTTTTAGTTAGCAAAGAAGCCTGCTTACAGTTTTATAGATAATGTCTCTCTGGGGCTGCGATTGCCCCCTTCCGGCTCTGGCTGCCTGTCACCGGAGGGGGAAGGTCTGCAGCCGGCTATCTCTGTTCAATTCTTTGTTCCGTGCCTCTTCAGAATTTTCCACAGTTTTTTGTGATCCACACAGTCAAAGGCTTTGGCATAGTCAATAATGCAAAAATAGATGTTTTTCTGGAACTCTCTTGCTTTTTTGATGACCCAGTGGATGTTGGCAATTTGATCTCTGGTTCCTCTGCTTTTTCTAAAACCAGCTTGAACATCAGGAAGTTCACGATTCACATATTGCTGAAGTCTGGCTTGGAGAATTTTGAGCATTACTTTACTAGCATGTGTACTAGGTATTGATGATAATTGATGTGAACTGAGGGATGAGCAAGGAGAGAAAAATGAAGGCAGGGAGTAATGACAACTCATTCCAGAAACTTAACAGTGAAGGAAATAACAGAGAAGTTGCAGGGGAAAATGCTGTTAAGGGAGTGTGTTTAAGTAGGCCCTCCTAGAAGCAAGCATGAAGACGGGATTAGACTGTGCAAAGTTTTTTTGTTTTTTGGTTTTTTTTAATTAGAGGAAACACGTGTTGAGAGAAAACTAGGAGAAATATGGAAAAAGCTGAAAAAGTATGACCTGAGTGAAGGAGGATCATGGAAAAAGCAAGAGAGTCCCAGAAAAACATCTATTTCTGCTTTATTGACTATGCCAAAGCCTTTGACTGTGTGGATCACAATAAACTGTGGAAAATTCTGAAAGAGATGGGAATACCAGACCACCTGACCTGCCTCTTGAGAAATCTGTATGCAGGTCAGGAAGCAACAGTCAGAACTGGACATGGAACAACAGACTGTTTCCAAATAGGAAAAGGAGTACGTCAAGGTTGTATATTGTCACCCTGCTTATTTAACTTATATGCAGAGTACATCATGAGAAATGCTGGGCTGGAGGAAGCACAAGCTGGAATCAAGATTGCCGGGAGAAATATCAATAACCTCAGATATGCAGATGACATCACCCTTATGGCAGAAAGTGAAGAGGAACTCAAAAGCCTCTTGATGAAAGTGCAAGAGGAGACTGAAAAAGTTGGATTGAAGCTCAACATTCAGAAAACGAAGATCATGGCACCTGGTCCCATCACTTTATGGGAAATAGATGGAGAAACAGTGGAAACAGTGTCAGACTTTATTTTTTGGGGCTCCAAAATCACTGCAGATGGTGATTGCAGCCATGAAATTAAAAGACGCTTACTCCTTGGAAGGAAAGTTATGACCAAACTAGATAGCATATTCGAAAGCAGAGACATTACTTTGCCAACAAAGGTCCATCTTGTCAAGGCTATGGTTTTTCCTGTGGTCATGTATGGATGTGAGAGTTGGACTGTGAAGAAGGCTGAGTGCCGAAAAATTGATGCTTTTGAACTGTGGTGTTGGAGAAGACTCTTGAGAGTCCCTTGGACTGCAAGGAGATCCAACCAGTCCATTCTGAAGGAGATCAGCCCTGGGATTTCTTTGGAAGGAATGATGTTAAAGCTGAAACTCCAGTACTTTGGCTACCTCATGCGAAGAGTTGACTCATTGGAAAAAACTCTGATGCTGGGAGGGGTTGGGGGCAGGTGGAGAAGGGGACGCCAGAGGATGAGATGGCTGGATGGCATCACTGACTCGATGGAGGTGAGTCTGAGTGAACTCCGGGAGTTGGTGTTGGACAGTGAGGCCTGACGTGCTGCGACTCATGGGGTCGCAAAGAGTCGGACACAACTGAGCGACTGAACTGAACTGAAGGAGAGAGGGGAGGAAAGTTGGGAGAAAATGTCTTGGACTGCTATGTAGTCTAAGGAGGTTCAACGAAGCCATTAGGGAGTGCTTAAGCCAAAGTCAGTCATCAGAGTAGTCCCATGACTTTCAGAAATGAATTCACAGTAACATTCTTCTTTGTCTCTGGCATAAGCTAGGGTAGTGTGGGGGAAGCATAGTCTCCAGGCAAAATGTAGGAATGGATTTCAGAACATAGTAATATGGACCCTTGGTTAGAGGTCTATGAGACACATTTTTCATGGCTTTCACAGATGGATTTTCATGGCTTTTTTAAAAGTTTAGTGTGTATTTAAGCTCATTAAATGGAGCCACTAGAGAGAGAGAGATTGAAGATACCCAGGATAAAAGGAAGATAATTAATGCAGCAAGGTCCAAGTAAAGGCTGGGGAGGATAGGATCTGTCAGAGTAAAAGTTATTTCCCTTAGATGAGATGTGAGATGCTTTGAAAGAAGAGGGTGGATGTAGGAGTATTTGTTGGTTTGGGAGTTCCAATCTCATGGTTTCTATTTATTTTTTAAATTACAAAATTGTTAATCAGCTATACCCCAATACAAAAAAAAAAAAAGAGAGAGAGAGAGAAAGTTTAAAGTTTGGAAAAAACATTACAAGTTGAGGTCATTTCCTGAGAATGGGATTATGAGTGTGGGGGTGGGTCAGAGTTCAAGGAAAGGCATAAAATAATCACTGTGGGGAGTTTGAGAGCGACCTGTCTTGCGTTCAAATGGCTGGACAGTGTTAATGTGCCCAGTTGAGTCTGGTCATGTAAACCAGTGGCATTAATCTGCCCCTTTCCTCCCAGCTCTTTCATTCTCTTTCCCCTCACCCAGTCTGCTCATTGGCCTGTTAATCTGTTAACAACCTACCTCCGTGAATACTGCCAATATCTTTTCAACCATAATAATTTCTTCCTCCCATCTGTAACATCTCATGAGCCTCCAGGTCCTGTTAGTTTACTTGTTAGAATTTGCTTCAAACTTCCTTTCCTCTCAATCTTTTTCTCTCACTGCTCGAGTGATAGGATTTCTCATCTCTACCTTCTAACTGGTTGTTTTGCCTCTCATCTTGTCTCATTTAAATCCATCTTGCACATAACCATCAGAGTGATCAATCTAAACATTAAATCTGATTTTGATTATTTAAGGGCTTCCCTTGTGGCTCAGCTGGTAAAGAATTTTCCTGCAATGTGGGAGACCTGGGTTTAATCCCTGGGTTGGGAAGATCCCCTGGAGAAAAGGAAGGCTACCCACTCCAGTATTCTGGCCTAGAGAATTTAATGAACTGTGTAGTCCATGGGATCGCAAAGAGTCGGATATGACTGAGCAACTTTCACTCATGATTATTTTAAATCCTTCAAAGTATCCCCATAACCAGTAAAATTTAGTCTAAACTCCTTAACAAGGCATATGAAAGTCTCCGTGATGTAATTTTTGGCTACCTCCCCAGCCTCATCTCTTATGCCCTTGGTCACTTTTACACACCAGCAGTATGTGGAAGTTTCCTGCGTACTCCATGTTGGTTTTCACTTCTCCACTTTTTGCTTTTCCTCTGTCTTAAAAACTCTCTCCCAAGCTCACTTTATAAAGCTAACTCTCAACAGTATTATCACACTTCTCCCTAATGGTTTATTGGTTAGTTGTTCTTTGGGTTCCTACTTTCTTGTATACATTTTTATCATTGTACTAATCACGTTGGATAAAAATAAGTGGCTTTTGTCTCTGTCTTTTCTATTAATCTGAGTTCCAGGGACTATCTCAGATTCATCTTTGTATCTTTGCAACTAAGCAGTGCTTAGCACGCAACTGGTGTGAAATAAGTGCCTTTAAAGAAAGGAGGGGAGACATTGAAATGGCCAATAAACACATGGAAAGATGCTCAACATCACTAATTATTAGAGAAATGCAAATCAAAACTACAATGAAGTACCACTTCACATCAGTCAGAATGGCTATCATCAAAAAAAATCTACAAACAGTAAATGCTGGAGAAGGTGTGGAGAAAAGGGAACCCTCTTGCACTGTTAATGGGAATGTAAATTGATAAAGCAACAGTAGAAAACATTATAGGAGTTCCTCATAAAACTAAAAATGGAATACCATGTGACATAGCAATCCCCCTACCGGGCACATACCCAGAGAAAAACATAATTCACAAAAATACATACAGGACTTCTCTGTTGGTCCAGTGGTTAAGAATTTGCCTGCCAGTGCAGGCAACACAGGTTCTATCCCTGGTCCAGGAAGATTCCACATATTGTTGGGATAACTAAGCCTATCAACTGCAACTACTGAAGGTCATGTGCCTAGATCCCATGCCCCACAACAAGAGAAGCCTCTGCAATGAGAAACCCCACACACTGCAACTAAATTGTACCCCTGACTTGCCGAAACTAGAGAAAGCCCACATGCAGCAACAAAGATCCAATACAGTCAAAAATGAAAATAAATAATTTTTAAAAATAAAAAAATGTATACATGCACCCCTGTGTTCATTGCAACACTATTTACAATAACCAGGACATGGAAGCAACCTAAATATCCATCAACAGAAGAATGGACAAAGAAGATGTGGTACATATATACAATGGAATATTACTCAGCCATAAAAAAGAATGAAATTGGGTGATTTGTAAAGATGTAGATGGACTTACAGACTGTCATACAGAGAAGTAAGTCTGAAAGAGAAAAACAAATATCATACATTAACACATATATGTGAAATATAGAGAAAAGATATTGATGATCTTATTTGCAAAACAGAAATAGAAACACAGACAGGGAACAAATGTATGGATACCAAGCAGGGACGGGGAGGGGTGTGCTGGATTGGAAGATTGGGATTGACAGGTATACGCTACTATGTATAACATAGATAACCAATGAAAACCTACTGTATAGCACAGGAAACTACTCAATGCTTTGTGGTGACTTAAATGGGAAGGAAATCCAAAAAAGAGGGGCTGTATTGTATGAGTACAGCTGATTCACTTTGCTGTACAGCAGAAACTAACACAACATTGGAAAGCAACTATAATAAGGGCTTCCCTGGTGGCTCAGTAGTAAAGAATACATCTGCCAATGAAGGAAACGTGGGTTGATCCCTGGGTCAGGAAGTTGCCTTGGAGAAGGAAATGGCAACCACTCCAGTTTTCTTGCCTGAAAATTTCCATGGACAGAGGATTTCAGAGGGCTACAGTCCATGGGGTCATAAAGAGTTGGATATGACTGAACAACTAAGCAAGATACTCCAATAAAAATTCATAAAAAATAAATAAAGGAGGGATAAAGGAAGAGAAGTAGGAATAATGGAAGAAAGGAAAAGGGTAAGGAAGAACCCAGATCTTGGGTTCAACACCACTCAGTTACAGAAATTATTTAGTAATTCTCAGTGGCACCCCACTCCAGTACTCTTGCCTGGAAAATCCCATGGACGGAGGAGCCTGGTGGGCTGCAGTCCATGGGGTCCCGAAGAGTCGGACACGACTGAGCGACTTCACTTTCACTTTTCACTTTCATGCATTGGAGAAGGAAATGGCAACCCACTCCAGTGTTCTTGCCTGGAGAATCCCATGGACAGAGGAGCCTAACGGGCTGCTGTCTATGGGGTCGCACAGAGTTGGACACGACTGAAGTGACTTAGCAGCAGCAGCAGCAGCAGCAGTTTATTTTAAGAGACTAATTTATAATCAAGCCACACATTTCAAATAAAATTAATTTTACATGCTTTGATGAAATTCTATATGCTTATCTAGGAACTAAAACGTATTCAATGTTCTCTGTAGGCAATTTGCAGCCAACCTTCTGTGCATTTCACTGAGCATGTTATAAAGATACATGTCATAAATCAGTAAGCAAATGTTACGCTAAATTTTGGAGATAACAAGTATTTGCCATCCCTGGTGAATTAATGAAGTTGGTAATCGAAAATGAAAGTTTTGCTCTGTGGTCATAGAGAGGGGTGGGGGGAAGGAAAAGTTAAAAAATTTTAGAGATAAGAATTAATGGCATTAAAAGAGAAAGAAAGGTAAAGGATAATTTATAGCATAGGAAACTCACACCCATAGCTTTATAAAAATATTCCAAGTACGCTTTGAGGTTGATCAGATGATTTTATATAATTTTTTTCTGCAGGAAACTTAATAGTTGGGTTTCATCTTATAGCATGTGTCCTATCCTATAAGGGACTTCTGAATCCTCAGAGCTTGGATGTCCAATTTATTGTCTCTCTCTTTGAATGTAGCTTGATTTTGGACCTCCTGGGATGGACAAACTCTGCAAGGAAGTTAAAAATATCAAACATAATTAAATGATACTTAATAAAATCTCTATTCTTGTTTAGATATATTCATATACTACAAAATTGGACATACAATATCTGAATCATTTTAGGAATTTGTTTAATCACCATTAAAAAAGTTAATTATTTAAAACAACTCACAAAATTTTTTAGCAAATGAATTGTTGGCTGACTTTAAATAACCATTAAATACTGTACTTTTAGTACAGTTTCCCTAGACAAGTTTAGATACAGTGCAATCCAGAATCTCCACAGTAAAGTAAGAATTTAATATTACAAGAGCAAATTTACCTAAGAAAAACAGACAGCTCTTTTTTTTTTCCCCTGAAATTACAGTATCAAAGTCCACACTCTAATCTTGCAGGGATGAATGTTAGTACTATATAACTGTTAATTAAATTTGTTGCTTTTATGAAGTATCTCACTTTTGTTGTATAATCATATTGACAAATATTAAGCTACATCACTAGTGTTTCCAAATCATATGTTATTATTAATGTAACAACATTGTTTATGTCATAGTAACCCAGACTTTTGTCAGTGCTATAAAATTGTTTTATGATAGGGGTCATACTGAAACCTCACTTTCTCAACATGTTAATGTTACTTTTTAACAGTTAAAAATCTCTACTCACAGATACCCTTTTATATTGCAGAGACCTTGAAAAACATGTTCATGAGCATTTAGAAATACTATTTTAAAACAGATCTGAGAAAGGAATGAATGATGTAGGCCTTTATTTTGAGGGGTCTCTATTTTTATTGGAAACCATTATACTAATCACCTTCCCCATTTTTAAGAGAATGGTTCAAAGATAAAAACACACACATACACACATGTTGACCATCACTCTGTAGCAAGCATTCTGCTTGGCACTCAGAATACAATAATGAATAAGTGATGGTTGCTGATCTGGATGAATTAAAAATCAAGTGGAAGACACATATACTATAGAAAGGAAGACAAATATTTATAACATGATACCTTAGTATAAGAATGAAGACATTAATAGTACTGTTGGGAAGGCAGAGAATAGAGCACTACCTCTGCTTAAAGGTTTGGGAAAGGCTTCATGAATGTGATACCCAAAGTATATACTAGGATGACTGGGAGTTTTGCAGACATAGAAACCATAATTGCTTGGGAACCATGTACTTGGGAAACCATACATTTGGTATGGCTGGAACATAGAGTGGAAGACTAAGATCAGCAAGAGATGGAGATAGAGAGTTGGAGAGATGAGGGGGGATAAAATCCCTCATATAATGCTTACTTGAGGAACTTTGACCTATTTGTATGAGGATCAAGCATGGTCTTTTAAGCTAGATTACAATAAGATCATATTTGGTTTTAAGATGATAACTTAGGCAGCAGTGTGACAGGTAAACCTGAAATAGAGACAGAGGTGGCAAAGGAATTAGCTGGCCATAATTTAGAAGAGGTGGCTCAGTGGTAAAGAATCTGCCTGCCAAGCAGGAGATGTAGGTTTGATCCCTGAGTCAGGAAGATTCCCTGGAGTATTCTTGCCTGGGAAATCCCATGGACAGAGGAGCCTGGTGGGCTACAGTCCATGGGGTCACAAGAGTTGGATATAGTGACTAAATCACCACCAACAATTTAGAAGAGACATGCTGAAGACCTGAAGTAAGTCAGTGACAGAGGGAATGAGTTGTCCCAGAACTGAAGGGGTTCCAGGAATGTGGGCCTTTCACTTTTAAAACCAAGACCTTCCCAAGCAAACTGTAGTGAGTTGGTCACCCTAGATTTAAGGGAAAAAAGAAAAACATACTACTTCATGCATGATTAGACTTAAAGGGAGCAGTAAAGGAGAGAAAAGAACTTCCTTGTGTTCACAGACTCCAGTCTTAGATGATTGGGTCAGTGGCACCATTCACTATAATACAGAATATAGGAGAGGAGTAGGGTGGAGTGTAGAGAAAATATCATAGGTCTTTAAGGAGTCTGCTAGAAATATAAGTGTACAAATATCCTATAGAGTATTAGAATCACTGGTCTAGATCTAGAGAGAATTTTATGAGTTGAAATTAGATTTGAAATTTACCGGAAAGATGGAACCCTGAAAAAACAGTACTATTTAAGTTGTAGACAGAGTTGGAAGTTCCTGGAGTTTGCTCAACTCATGTCCACTGAGTTAGTGGTGCCATCCAACCATCTCATCCTTTGTTGCCCTCTTCTCCTATTTCCCTCAACTTTTTCCCAGCAACAGGGTCTTTTCCAATGAGTCAGCTCTTCTCATCAGGTGGCCAAAGTATTAAGGTCTTATAACAATTACAACACTTGAATATATCTATGCATATGCTTTGGATATATGCTATATAACATGGGCAGAGCTGCTTGTCTTCCCCAAGATAGCCTTGCACTCACCAAAGTTAATGATAGAAAAAAGTCAAGCAAGACTTAAGAAACCTGGAATTTCCCTGCTCTGCCAATAATTAAATCCTGGACAGCCCTATTCCTCCTAGAATTTTAGGCTTCTCACTGTAAAATGAAAGGGTTAGACTAGATGACCTGCAGGGTACTTTTCAGCTCTAGCTTTTTCTGATATCTAGGTGTCCTCCTGTGGACTTCCCTGGTGGCTCAGATGGTAAAGCATCTGCCTACAATGCGGGAGACCCAGGTTCAATCCCTGGGTTGGGAAGATCTCCTGGAGAAGGAAAATGCAACCCACTCCAGTACTCTTGCCTGGAAAATCCCATGGACTGAAGAGCCTGGTAGGGCTACAGTCCAGGGGTCGCAAAGAGTCAGACACGACTTCACTTTCCTCACTTTCTTGTGGAGCAGCCTTTCCACAGAACAACATCTTCCTCTGGCTGCAGGCCTGACCTCCATCCATCCATCCACAAAAGCAGTTTTCCTAATCCTATTTAGTTGTCTATGTTGTGTTCTTTTATTTTGCTAGATTTCCTTAAGAGGATTGTTCTTCATTCTTTGTGTGACAATTTGCAGATTTCCATTTTGTTAGGGTCAGTTCTTGGAGCTTTATTAGTTTCCCTTGTTGATGTTATATTTATTTGTTTTTTTGTTATCCTTGATTTCTTATATTGGTATCTGCACACTGAGGCACATTTAGTGCACATTTAGGCAGAGGTGGATCTTCACCAGTCAACTCAGTTTGGGTTTCTAGGCATATCTGTTGGTAATGTCCTTAGGCAAGTGGGGTCTGCTATTATGTTGAGGGTGGAGGGAGGCAAGTATTCAAGCTCTGAGTTTGGGGATGGGGAGGTGTGCCACTGACTGAGAACATGCAGATAGCACTGTTAGCTTGGTTCTTTACATAAGTAAGGCTGTTAGATGGTGCTGTACTTTCCTGGATTCTCTGGTCAGGCTTACTAGATGACTGAGACTGGGTACTATATTCTATAGTAGATGGACACATGAATTAGTTTTCCTCCCTGGTAGGGTATCAAGTGCCTGTATCGCTTTATTGTTTGGGACCCCAAATCAGGCAATAGTGTGCACTGAATTCCTTGGTCAGGTGAGAACACCAGTTTTTTTTGTTTGTTTGTTTTTGTTTTTTCTGAAAATAGGGAAAGATATGGGTTGTGCTCTCTGTTCAAGTGCCACTCTAATCAGGGGTGTTGGGTGGCCTATGCAGTTTCCTGTGTGCTCTGGTTAGGTTCCCTGCTCAGGCAAGATAAGAGGCTATATTCAGCAATGAGCAGGGCCATGAATTAGTTTCCCTGCTTGGGTGCAGTGACAGATGCAGTTCTAAAGGTAGTAAAGCTCTTTGTTTGTTGTCTTAAGCCAACCCATACTCCAAGTTCTCTGGCCAAACAGGTTCATTGGCTTTGCTGTGCAAACTATCAGCTCTGCCTGCCTGCTTCTTGCCTTGAGTGTTGCTGGGCTGCACAACTTCCAGATATTCTTGCTAGCCTTTCTGATCAGATGAGGTGGGAGATACTCTTCACAGTAGGTGGGGATATGTCTCAGTTCCCTTGACTGGGCAAGCCCACCTCTTGGTCCAAGCATTGCTGATTACACAGTTTCTAGGTGTTCTTGCCAGCTTTTCTGGTCAGATGAAGCTCTGGATCCATAGTAGGTTGGGCTATGTTTCAGGTCACTTGCCTGAGTGGGACACTGAAGAGTCACTGTAGGCAGTGCCCATTTTTTCCAAGCAGGCTTTCTGGACTGGAGGGGCTGGGAGTTACCCTCAGCCCTGGCTATGAGTTAATCTCCCAGCCTGGGCTTAGCAAGGAAACCCTCCAAGCCCACTGGCTTTACTCTGGGAGCAGTCAGCTCTGCATGTCTCTCAGCTGGAGTATTGCTAGGCTACACAGCTTCCAGGTGCTCTCATCAGCCTCTCTGATCATATGGGGTTGGGGGACACTCTCCCCAGTGGATGGATCTCAGTGGACTCAGCTCCTTGCCTCAGACTCCTTGGCCCAGGCTTTATGGCCAGAAATACTCCTCATCTGAGTACCCAAATCAGGCATATCCACATCCTGATGAGAACTGCTGAGCAGTTCACTTAAGCCTGGTCAAAGTGCACCACTGATTCGGTTCTGCAAATGAGCAAAGCCATTTAATTAGGATTTCTACTTGGGCACTGCAGCTATGAAATTGGTCTGCCAAGATCCTTGTTGAAAGCCCCTTCCCTCCACTCCATAACAGTCAGATTCCCAGTGGTTGAACCCTGCAAGTCCCCCTGAAATCCCCATGTGGTGATACCAGAGTAGGGGCTCTCACAAAGCAACCCATGAAGCTTAGGAGGTTTGTTGACCCACTGGCTCTCCTTTTCCACTGGAGGAAACAGAGACCTCTCTGAGTGGTGCTATACTGGCAATAGGAAGGACAATGCAGTCAATGTGGAGCAGATCCTCTTATCCTTCTAATGCAGTATCTCTTGGTCTCTCTGGTGCAGGGGATGCTCTAATCTCACCCCTATTTCTAGAATTCTCTCAGTTGTGCCATATTCTTAAATAGATGTTAGCTCTTCTTCCGAGGAGGAGTGAAGTCAAGAATGACATATGTTGCCATCTTGGTGATATCACTCTCCCCATTGTGGGTTTCTTGGGGGAGGTCATTTTGTCAGTGGTTATTAAACTAAAAATGACCTTCCCCCCACAAAAAGCAACACTTCAATATGTCAACAAACATTAGATATTCATTTTTGATGTATTAGTTTCAGTTTTATATGATTCATTGCATTTGTCAAGAACATTCATAAAGATAACTTTCAGGTGATAATGTTTCATCTTTTTTGATTTCTGGTTTTAAACACATACAAAGAAACAGTTTGCACCTCATATTAGTTGTTAACATGTAACTAGAGATCAGCAGTTAGCTAGTATTCAGCAGTAGCTTGAGCAATGTGCTATTTAATGTATTATGTACACTTAAACACAAATAGCAGTTGTCTTGTTCAGTTCAGTTCAGTCACTCAGTCTTGTCTGACTCTTTGTGACGGCATGAATTGCAGCATGCCAGGCCTCCCTGTCCATCACCAACTCCCGGAGTTCACTCAGACTCACGTCCATCAAGTCAGTGATGCCATCCAGCCATCTCATCCTCTGTTGTCCCCTTCTCCTCCTCCCCCAAATCCCTCCCAGCATCAGAGTCTTTTCCAATGAGTCAACTCTTCGCATGAGGTGGCCAAAGTACTGGAGATTCAGCATCAGCATCATTCCTTCCAAAGAAATCCCAGGGCTGATCTCCTTCAGAATGGACTGGTTGGATCTCCTTGCAGTCCAGGGAACTCTCAAGAGTCTTCTCCAACACCACAGTTCAAAAGCATCAATTCTTCGGCTCTCAGCTTTCTTCACAGTCTAACTCTCACATCCATACATGATCAATGGAAAAACCATAGCCTTGACTAGACGGACCTTTGTTGGCAAAGTAATGTCTCTGCTTTTCAATATGCTATCTAGGTTGGTCATAACTTTTCTTCTAAGGAGTAAGCGCCTTTTAATTTCTTGGCTGCAGTTACCATCTGCAGTGATTTTGGAGCCCCAAAAAATAAAGTCTGACACTGTTTCCACTGTTTCCCCATCTATTTCCCATGAAGTGATGGGACCAGATGCCATGATCTTCGTTTTCTGAATATTGAGCTTTAAACCAACTTTTTCACTGTCCACTTTCACTTTCTTCAAGAGGCTTTTTAGTTCCTCTTTACTTTCTGCCATAAGGGTGATGTCATCTGCATATCTGAGGTTACTGATATTTCTCCTGGCAATCTTGATCCAGCTTGTGCTTCTTCCAGCCCAGCATTTCTCATGATGTACTCTGCATATAAGTTAAATAAGCAAGGCGACAATATACAGCCTTGGCATACTCCTTTTCCTATTTGGAACCAGTCTGTTGTTCCATGTCCATTTCTAACTGTTGCTTCCTGACCTGCATATAGGTTACCTGGTCTTCCATGTCCAGTTCTAACTGTTACTTCCTGACCTGCATATAATTTTCTCAAGAGGCAGGTCAGGTGGTCTGGTATTCCCATCTCTTTCAGAAATTTCCGCAGTTTATTGTGATCCACACAGTCAAAGGCTTTGGCATAGTCAATAAAGCAGAAATAGATGTTTTTCTGGAACTCTCTTGCTTTTTTGATGATCCAGAGGATGTTGGCAATTTGAGCTCTGGTTCCTCTGCCTTTTCTAAAACCAGCTTGAACATCTGGAAGTTCACGGTTCATGTATTGCTGAAGTCTGGCTTGGAGAATTTTGAGCATTACTTTACTAGCGTGTGAGATGAGTGCAATTGTGCAGTAGTTTTGAACATTCTTTGGCATTGCCTTTCTTTGGGATTGGAGTGAAAACTGACCTTTTCCAATCCTGTGGCTACTGCTGAGTTTTCCAAACTTGCTGGCATATTGAGTGCAGCACTTTGATAATTTAATGATTATCATAATATCAATCTGACCTCTGAGTTAGTCTTATGAAATTTAACCAGTCTTCCTTTGATCCCAAATCTCCTTTCTAAATATTGCAAATTTAAGCTATATATATAGCATATTAATTCATATGAAGTTTTACATATACTATACCTTGGACTCATATTTCCTAATCCCATTTTACAAAATGAAATAATGGTGACAGTCTTATAAGCTAAACTTTCTGTATCTTTATCTTAACTGATTCTGTCATATAATTTTGCTATAGCAAAGCCTTAGTATTCATTATAATACTTTTATATGAATTGTGATAATAATTATATATAGAAAACGAAATACATGATACACACAAAAAGTGCCTTCATGTGCATTGCCAAGGAATACTTGCCCCCATAGTTTGCTTCAGGTTTAGCTGTTCCCAGGAAGCCATCCCAGTTAAAAGACAGGTAGATATAAGGATTGTCCTCTTTGGGTTCATGAGTCATAATGCTAAATGAAAAATTAAACATGAAATATTTTAGGATATTAAAAAAAAATCAAACACACCTAGACTGTTATCATATATTCTCTAGGAAGCAAATAAATGAAATCATCCAGAAAGCACATTAGATGACAGATATATTAATATAATGGCATCTTTCAGAAAACAAAGAAATCATTCTCCTTTTATTCTATTCCTCACTAAAACTAAGGTTTTAGTTAGGGACTATTTACTGTGTCTAAGAGTATCTAAGAAATCACTAGGATACGTAGATAAATGAAAGAAATACAATTTTAAAAATATTACAGATTAATTTAGGTCAGTGCTTTTTTACTCAGGAAATAGAGTTATCTTCTGGCATGAAAAAATTATGTATATATTCATAGTTAGAAATATTGTTATCTCTGACAATGCCCCTCCCTCTCTGCAACCCCACCTCCTACTGAGAAATAAATACATAAAAGTTTCTACTAAAATTATTTCCAAGTAAGATTCTGCTTTCTCCCCAAGCCCCCACAGTATTTACAAGCTTTAATTTTCCTTTTAAGGGATTGCTTACTTGTAATTTCTTCCAGAGAGCTGTTGTGGTGGAGATACAGGACTTCTAGGAAAGACACTTTGAAGGGATGAGCTCCGGGGATTCTGTACATAGATTTTTTTAAGTGCAAAAGGAAAGGTTCAGCCATGATTTTAAGGAGATTTGAAATACAATGACCCATATTGATTGTTGTTGTTTAGTCACTAAGTTGTGTCTGACTCTTTTTTGACTCCTGTGGACTGTAGCCTGGCAGGCTCCTCTGTCCATGGAATTCTTCAGGCAAGAATACTGGAGTGGGTTTCCATTTCCTTCTCCAAGGGGTCTTCCTGACCAAGGGATAAAATCTGCGTCTCCTGCTTGGCAGGCAGATTCTTTACCAATGAGCTACCAGGGAAGGTGACATATATTGATACCACATGCTAAGTATGTAAATATCCAGATATCTCTAGGCCTGCCCCTAAATGATGACAAATAAACAAATATATTTTTAAAAGGCAAATGTTTGGGTATTATGGTAGTAACTTAACAGGTCTTTGTATCTATGTCATCTATTTACATTTATCTATCTTTCTATGATATAGAATGGCTTATAGAAGGGGAAATGCAAATGGAAGCTTCATTTCAGCTGTTACTGTAAGAAGTGAGTGAACCTTCCAGCCAAAATAATTAAATATAAACTCCCCTTCCCATTGTTATAGTGTGAAAAAATGCTTATTCCCAGAGAAAACAAAGTTGACAAAAAATAACTTACAGAATACTGGGGCTGAATATAGAGAGTTGCAGCATTAAACAGATACACTATACAACAGAGTTTTGGAGGGAAGCTAATACATATAAACCTTAACTGATAAAAACTTTGTTCTTAAAGACCATAGTTTCAGTAAGTGCATAAGCAAAGAGTAAATTCTAGTAATAATGGACTTTGAAATTGACCTTATAACACAGACATGAGGCATATAAGTGGGTGCAGACCAGATCTACTCAGAGTCTATTCTTATAGCCATGCAAGTTATGAGTGGGTTCATAACATTGTGACATAGCCATTCTGATGAGCCATACTGAAATCAAGAATATTTTAACATAGCTACTTTGACAGAGGTATTTTGACATGGCAAAATTTGATACAGACTGTAAAATAATTCACTGTACTTTCTGATTAACAGAAGATTAAGTTGGATGTGAAATATATACCAAAACTCATCCCTAAGTTTCAGTTCATGTCGATCCACAACCACTCTGGAGAGGGGGGAACCTTGGTTTGGTAATAATATTAGACATAAGATAAAGGTTAGGCATCATCTGGAAAGAGAAACTGATAAAAACAGGAAGAATGAAACAGACCCAGTATTTTTCCTCCGTTGTTTAAATATTTTTCTTCTGTCTTTGGGCTTTCCTCTTCTGCTTTGTTTTTGCAATCTTCTTTAAAATGAAATAAAAGGCCACCACAAAACACAAAAAGAAAACCATGACTCTTGAAAATGTGATTTCAGTGAAGCTTGGCAAGAAAGCTTCTCTTTTGTCTATAGCCAGTCCTTCTTGTCTTTGCTGCCTGATGTCATAGTAGACAGAATCACAGGCTCCTGACTATTCTGTGCATCATTTCTTAAAGGGGCTACCTTTTCCATCCATGGACTTAATTCCATTGGTCCAGGACTTTTTCTCTAGCAGGCAAGAGAGACTAGCATGTCTGATGCAATTTAATGAGACCTATCTAAAATTTTGGATATGAGGATCACAAACCAGATTTTCTAGCTTTAGCAATGTAGATATATTTGGGGAAAAGAATCCCATAGGAAGCAGTAAGTAAGTCTCAGCACATGGAGGGATGTTCTGTACTTCCCACTTGTCCATTTTTGGCCTATTTAAACTCATTAACCCAGACCTGGGCCTTGATTCAACTAGATAGATGTAGAAAAGTGTTTCAGGCAGAACCTAAGGAATAGAGAACTTTTGAAATTTGGTGTTGGAGAAGACTTTTGAAAGTCCCTTGAACTGCAAGGAGATCCAACCAGTCCATCCTAAAGGAAATCAGTCCTGAGTGTTCATTGGAAGGACTGATGTTGAGGCTGAAACTCCAATACTTTGTCCACCTGATGTGAAGGACTGACTCATTTGAAAATGTATGGCAAAACCAATACAATATTGTAAAGTAATTAGCCTTCAATTGAAATAAATAAATTTATAATAAAAAAAAGACCCTGATGCTAGGAAAGATTGAAAGAAGGAGGAGAAGGGGACGACAGAGGATTAGATGGTTAGATGGCATCACCAACTCAGTGGACATGAGTTTGAGTAAACTCCGGGAGTTGGTGATGGACAGGGAGGCCTGGTGTGCTGTAGTCCATGGTGTCACAAAGAGTCAGACATGACTGAGTGACTGAACTGAACTGAACTGACTAGAAGGTGGGGTCAGATTGACATAGTGACCTTTTTTTAAAGATCAGATACTAGAGGTAGTGGTGATGGTTATGTGATTGTAGTATGACACTCTACTCTTATGAGCCCATGGGGGTCCAGAAAGAAGAATAACAGCTAGCTATGAAGACATTTCTCTCTAGAATCAGTGACTGTATCAGCCTCTTGAGGTAGACTGACTAATTTATTGCCCAAACCAAAACACTTATAAATAGAATGACAGGGGTAACCATGTTTACATTGGAACAACCAACAGAAGGTGAGACTATCCTCATCACCCTACCTTGAAGTCACAAGTTGTTGGACCGAAAAGCTGAGCCTCCAACCTGTTTTCAGAAATACAGTCAATACAGCTTCCATTTTCTATATCAAAATAAATTCCTCTTCCATATCTTGCTTTGGAAAACCTTGAAATACCCCGTTTGGTATTACATAGGCACAATCGTTGATTCTGTTTCTCAGAACTCACAAGGTTGACCTTGTGAGAGTGTGGGACTGATATATTCCAAATTAAGCCATTGTGGAACCAAAGCATTAAGCCATAGTCCACCTTGACAACTTCAAAAGGCAAAGAAAAAGCCATGTGGAGGGAAACATTAGTAAATGTAGAAAAGTGAGCAGATTTTCATTTAAATCTATGATCAAAGAGCAAAACATCATCTGAGTGTTGAGAAAATTAAAGAAATCAAGAGAAGTCTCTGGAACTCCCTGATGACATTCCAAAGAGAAAATTTGTGTGTAGGAAGACACACAGTTCTATCTAATCTATTTGGGACAGCCTGACTAGGTGCCTCATGTATTGACAGAGGCAGTTGTCATATTAATTCTCCTCTCCAATGCCATTAAAGTTTTTTCCCAGTTGTTACAGATCAAGGCTCTTTCTAGGGCAGCAATATTTGGAACCAGGAGTGGACTGCACCAGTAGAGGGCTGGATTTTAGTTTCTCAGATAAATATCAGATTTTAAAATGTATGATTAAAAATCTCCAAAGAGCCCAATAGCACTGGCGAGCAATCCTACAATTCCCTAATTTATTCTCTTATTCTCTGAGACAACTATTTAACCATCTCATCTCTCCACAAATTTCCAACTTCTCTTCCATGTTCTTTATTTCTAGTTAATGACCTCACATTTTATTTCGCTAACAACTATTTCATTTTCCAATCACCAAATTTATCATCCCACCTTCTTCTGTATGAAGTGTCTCTTCTTATATCAAAGAATAACTCTTCCAAATATGCTCAGGATCCCTCTTCTTGCCCTCCTGTGGCTTTTTTTTTTTTTTTTTTTTGGTCATACTATTATTATTATCCTACAGTATCACTTTTTCACCTCTCAACTGGATCATTCCTATTATCACCCAGGTTTGCATTATACAAAACTCTCTTAACTCCACATCATTTTCTATATACTGCCTCATTTTTCTGCTTCTTATCACTGTAAAGCATCTCAGAAAATTTGTCACCCTAATTGTAACCATTCCCTCACCTCTCTTTCATTTTTCAGTCCATGTCAGTCTTTCTTCTGTCCACACCACTCTGCTGAAACTGCTCTTGTCAAGATTACCAACCACCTCATATCGCCAAATCCAATCTTATTTCTCTGTGTTCATCTGATTTTATCTCTCAGTATCATTTAATATAATGAGTTATTCCCTGATTCTTGAAATACTTTCTTTTCTCTCTTTGCTTCCTTGATATCACACTGTCCTGGCTTTTTTCCTATTGCTCTATATGATCTATCCCAGACCATTTTGCCAGCCCAGCTTCTCCTTTGCAACTTGACCTCTAAATGTTAGAACACCTGAGGGCTTGTTACTGACTTTTTTACTCAATATCTATACTCTGTCTATAAGTCTAGTAACATGACTTTAAATAGGAGCCATATCTTGGTTACTATCAAATTTATATCTCTAGTCTGTACTTGTCTACTGAGATCTAAATTCATTTATCCAACTGCCTACTCAAGACCTCTTCTTAGAAGTCTAATAGACATATCCAACTAATCATGTCAAAACCAAAAATGTGATCCCTTCATTGAAAAAATACCCTGCTTTTCCTCCAATAATCCTCATTCACCCAGTTGCTTAAATCAAAATCTGTGAATTCATGTTTCATTTTTCTCTTTACCTCCCTCTCCTATACAATCTATCAGTAAATTTTGGTTGTTATACTTGTAAAATAGATCACTTCTTTTTATCTCCACTGTTACCACCCTAGTTCAAGAAATCATTAGCTCTCTCTTGGACTTCAGTCAGATTTTGAACTCTTCTTCTTTCTTCCAGTTGTGGACCCCTCCAAAACATTCTCTACACAGCATTCAGAATCATTCTCATGAAGAAAGTTTTCCAGTGTGACTTTTCACTGAACCGATAACAAAATTAAATATCTCACCATATCCTACAAAGCCCAATATGATGTGCTTACCTCATCAACAATTCAACCATGTTAACTTTCTCTTTTTGGGCACATCGAGCCTGTTTTTCCCTTACGGTTTTTGTGTTTGTTCTTCTCTCTGCTTAGAAAGTTCTTTCCCTGACCTTTGTATGGAAGGGTTTTTCTCAACTTACACGTCAGTCTCAATTTACATATCAAATCTTCAAAAAGTCATCTCTAACTTTCCTATCTAATGTTACCCCACTCTAAGTCACTACTATATCACTCTGTTTATTGTACTTACAGAATTTAACATAATATTATCTTATCTACTTGTTTATTATCTGCCTTCTCTCCCTTCTCTAATTTAAGATCAATAAGGCAAGACTTAGTCTCAAAAGCCCCTGTATTGTTAGAATACAGAACAATTCCAGGCACATATTGGAATTTGGTAATTTTTCATTGAGTGGCTAAATGAATAATGATATCTAATGAGTACTACTGAGTGCATTTTTATGCTAAGAACCAAAGTGAAACATTGATTCCTTCCTGTTGAAGTCTGCAATCCCTTTGCTGTGACCTTATACTTTAAAGGCATCATAATATATCTATCTTGAAAGAGCATCAAGCCCAAATCAGAAATAATCTGAACAATAATAAGGCATAGAGGTCTCCCAATCAGAACCTATGTATTGATTATGTAGGATCCTTTACTTCTCTATCCTTACCGCTTGCCTGTTGGGATATTTATGCCCTCCTAAGGTGAATAATAGTGAAAAATAAAATTTGATATTCAAACTTATCAATTTGTTGTCAAACATCAGCAGCTTTAATGAAACATTGGTAGAAGGGAAAATATTCTGAAAGGAAATTTGATTATTTTTTTGTTTAAAGATTTACTATATCCACATTTTCCTTTGGCTTACTTTTTGATCAGGAGTAAAGATAAGTAAAAGCATCGAGAATTTAAGATCTGATGAACAGTGATCACCTATCCATGGAATAAGTGAGTCAAAGAAGTGGAAGAAAGAGAAAGAGCTAACTATTTTTTAGCCCTCACTCTGAGATTACTCCAACAATGAGAAAAGAACTGTTTCTTTACCTGCTTCTGCCCCCAAATAATAGCCTTGTGCACCGAAAATAGTGACTTTAGGCTGCCTTAGAGCTCTTTTGGGTCAGTTGTGATATGAATTTTTAACTTACATGACTGGCCCATGAAACTCAGAGAAAAGTTTCACAACCATAAAAAAGCCCTACATCCATAAATATATAGAAAGTATATATAAATGGAGTTAATTCATTGTAAGTAAACTTAAAATTAAGTCTATATTAACACAAGATACAGTCTTTAAACAGGCCTTTGAAACAAGCATAATAGAGCCTCAGTCTCCTTTAAAAATTCATACTTTAACAAAATACAACATCCATTTATGATAAAAAAAAACCCTCCAGAAGCAGGCATAGAAAGAACATACCTCAACATATTAAAAGCCATGCATGATAAACCCACAGCAAACATTATCCTCTATGGTGAAACATTGAAATCATTTCCCCTAAAGTCAGGAACAAGACAAGGGTGCCCACTTTCACCACTACTATTCAACATAGTTTTGGAAGTTTTAGCCACAGAAATCAAAGAAGAAAAAGAAATAAAAAGAATCCAGATTTGCAAAGAAGATGTAAAACTCACTGTTTGCAGATGACATGATCCTCTACATAGAAAACCCTAAAAACTCCACCAGAAAATTACTAGAGCTAATCAGTGAATATAGTAAAGTTGCAGGATGTAAAATTAACACACAGAAATCCCTTGAACTCCTATACACTAACAATGAGAAAACAGAAAGAGAAATTAAATAAACAATTCTATTTACCATTGCAATGAAAAGAATAAAATACTTAGGGATAAATCTACCTAAAGAAACAAAAGACCTATATATAGAAAACTATAAAACACTGGTGAAAGAAATCAAAGATGATGCAAATAGATGAAAAATATACTATGTTCATGGATTGAAAGAATGGATATAGTGAAAATGAGTATAAAACCGAAAGCAATCTATAGATTCAATGCAATCCCTATCAAGCTACCAATGGTATTTTTCACAGAACTAGAACAGATAATTTCAAAATTTGTTTGGAAATACAAAAAGTCTTGAATAGCCAAACCAACTTGAGAAAGAAGAATGGAACTGAAGAAATCAACCTGCCTGACTTAAGGCTATATTACAAAGCTACAGTCATCAAGACAGTATGGTACTGGCACAAAGACAGAAATATAGATCAATGGAACAAAATAGAAAGCCCAGAAATAAATCCACGCACCTATGGACACCTTAGCTTTGACAAAGGAGGCAAGGATATAAAATGGAGAAAAATCAATCTCTTTCACAAGTAGTGCTGGGAAAACTAGTCAACCACTTGTGAAAGAATGAAACTAGAACACTTTCTAACACCATACACAAAAATAAACTCAAAATAGATTAAAGATCTAAATATAAGACCAGAAACTATAAAACTCCTAGAGGAAAACATAGGCAAAACACATTCTGACATAAATCACAGCAGGATCCTCTATGACCCACCTCCCAGAGTAATGGAAATAATAGCAAAAATAAGCAAAAGGGACCTAATTAAACTTGAAAGCTTTTGCACAAGGAAGGAAACTAGGAGGAGAAGACAAGGTATAAAAACAGCCTTCAGAATGGGAGAAAATAATAGCAAACAAAGCAACTGACAAAGAATGAATCTCAAAAATATACAAGCAGCTCACACAGCTCAATACCAGAAAAATAAATGACCCAATCAAAAAATGGGCCAAAGAACTAAACAGACATTTCTCCAAAGAAGACATACAAATGGCTAACAAACACATGAAAAGATGCTCAATGTCACTCATTATCAGAGAAATGCAAATCAAAACCACAATGTGGTACCATCTCATGCCCATCAGAATGGCTGCTACCAAAAAGTCTATAAACAATAAACGCTGGAGAGGGTGTGGAGAAAAGGGAACTCTCTTACACTGTTGGTGGGAATGCAAACTAGTACAGCCACTATGGAGAACAGTGTGGAGATTCCTTAAAAAACTGGAAATAGAACTGCCATACGACCTAGCAATCCCACTGCTGTTCATACACACCGAGGAAACCAGAATTGAAAGAGACACATGTACCCCAACATTCATCACAGCACTGTTTACAATAGCTAGGACATGAAAGCAACCTAGATGTCCATTGGCAGATGAATGGATAAGAAAGCACTGATACATATACACAATGGAATATTACTCAGCTATTAAAAAGAATGCATTTGAATCAGTTCTAATGAGGTGGATGAAACTGGAGCCTATTATAGTGAAGTAAGTCAGAAAGAAAAATACCAATACAGTATATTAATGCATATATGTGGAATTTAGAAAGATGGTAACAATGACTCTGTATGCAAGACAGCAAAAGAGACACAGATGTAATGAACAGTCTTTTGTACTCTGTGGGAGAAGGCGAGGCTGAGATGACTTTAGAGGATAGCATTGAAACATGTATATTACCATATGTGAAATAGATTGCCAGTCCAGGTTTGACACATCAGACAGAGCACTCAAGGCCGGTACACTGGGATGACTCAGAGGGATGAGATGGGGAGGGAGGATTGAGGGGGTTTCAGGATGGGGGACACATGTACACTCATGGCTGATTCATGTCAATGTATGGCAAAAACCACCACAATTTTGCAAAGTAATTAGCCTCCAATTAAAATAATTAAATTAATTTAAAAATTCATACTAGTTAGCATTCTCCTAGGCTGTGTTTAAATTCTCTCCAGCCAGAAGCCCAGAAGTCTAATGAAATTAAGTATTTTAAAGTTCTGGGTAAAAACTTTCTTTCTTTTGATCTAAGTAACATATACACACACATGCACACATATACACAAACAAGCATACGTTCATGTGAGTGCATTGGAAGCTACATTAAAGTGCATTCAATTCGTTTGGTTTCTATTTAGTGCTACAAAACAGAACCCCAAGGTATTATAGTCTGGAAAGAGTTAATGCATCTGCCAAAGGTATACATTTTACAATGGTTGATAATTTAAATCCTGAGAGAGCATAATGCATGTCACAGGTTCCTCAATCAGCACTATACCTAATAGGGAGACCATATGTCTTTACTTTTTATAGGGACAATACTGACTTCATGTAATTTTTTTCAATAATGGAAATTTGCTAAACATATTACCTAAATATGACACCATATATGTGCAAAAATTACGTAGATTAAAATAAATACATGATGTAAACATAGAATGTTGCCTGGCCTTCCAGTTCTATAAGGATTAGGTTGCAACCCACTGCAATCTCAACTGAAGTGTTCCTTAAGAGAAATTTAGAATGGAAAAAGAGGAAGCATTCTGTTTTGGATATACAGGGCTCCTAGACAGTTAAAATGCATGTCTAAGGAAGAATTTCTATGACCTTAGATTCTTACATCCTCCCATACATAGAAAAGCACTAAAATCATTAACTTCTGATTGTTGTAGTTGTTGTTTTATGATTGGCAGTAATCTTTTACCTTTTTGTACTGTTCATGGGGTTCTCAAAGCAAGAATACTGAAGTTATTTCCCTACTCCAGTGGACCTCATTTTGTCAGAACTTGCCACTATGACCCATCCGTCTTGGGCGGCCCTACATGGCATGGCTCATAGCATCATTGAGTTAGACAAGGCTGTGGTCCATGTGATCAGTTTCATTAGTAGGTGCCCAATATTCTACTGGAGAAAAGTGGAGAAATGACTCCAGAAAGAATGAAGAGATGGAATCAAAGTGAAAACAATGCCCAGTTGTGGATCTGACTGGTGATGGAAGTAAAGTCCAATTCTGTAAAGAGCAGTAATACACAGGAATCTGGAATGTAGGTCCATGAAATTTGGAAAACTCAGCAGTGGCCAGAGGAATGGAAAAGATCAGTTTTCTTTTCAATCCCAAAGAAGGGCAGTGCCAAATAATGTTCAAATTACAGTCAAGCTTTTGGCTTTGTAGATCACAACACACTGGAAAATTCTTCAAGAGATGTGAATACCAGACTGCCTTACCTGCCTCCTGAGAAATCTGTATGCAGGTCAAGAAGCAACAGTTAGAACTGGACATGGAACAACAGACTGGTTCCAAACTGGGAAAGGAGTATGTCAAGGATGTATATTATTACCCTGCTTATATAACTTATATGAAACTACATCATGCCAACTGCCAGGCTGGATGAAGTGCAAGTAGAATCAAGATATCCAAGAGAAATATCAATAACCTCAGATATGTAGATGACACAATCCTTGTGGCAGAAAGTGAAAAGGAACTAAAGAGCCTCTTGATAAAAGTGAAAGAAGAGAGTAAAAAGGCTGGCTTAAAACCCAACATTCAAAAACCTTAATATCATGGCATCTGGTCCCATCACTTCATGACAAATAGATGGGGAAACAATGGAAACAGTGACAGACTTTATTTTTGGGGGGCTGCAAAATCCCTGCAGATGGTGACTGCTGCCACGAAATTTAAAGACACTTGCTCTGTGGAAGAAAAGCTATGACCAACTTAGACAGCATATTAAAAAGCAGAGACTTTGCTGCTGCTTCTGCCACTAAGTCACTTCTGTCGTGTCCAACTCTGTGCAGCCCCATAGATGGCAACCCACCAGGCTTCTCCGTCCCTGGGATTCTCCAGGCAAGAATAATGGAGTGGCGTGCCATTTCCTTCTCCAATGCATGAAAGTGAAAAATGAAAGTGAAGTCACTCAGTCGTGTCCGACTCCTAGCAACCCCATGGACTGCAGCCTACCAGGTCCCTCCATCCATGGGGATCTTCCAGGCAAGAGTACTGGTGTGGGTTGCCATTACCTTCTCGGGCAGAGACATTACTTTGGCAACAAAGGTCCGTTTAGTCAAAGCTGTGATTTTTCCAGTATTGATGTATGAATGTGAGTGTTGGACTATAAAGAAAGCTGAGAGCTGAATAACTGATGCTTTTTAACTGTGGCCTCTTGAGAAATTTGTATGCAGGTCAGGAAGCAACAGTTAGAACGGGACATGGAACATCAGACTGGTTCCAAATAGGAAAAGGAGTACGTCGAGGCTGTATATTGTCACCCTGCTTATTTAACTTCTATGCAGAGTACATCATGAGAAATTCTGGGCTGGAAGAAGCACAAGCTGGAATCAAGATTGCCGGGAGAAATATCAATAACCTCAGACATGCAGATGACACCACCCTTATGGCAGAAAGTGAAGAGGAACTTAAAAGCCTCTTGATGAAGGTGAAAGAGGAGAGTGAAAAAGTTGGCTTAAAACTCAGCACTCAGAAATGTTGAGTTTTAAGCCAACTTTTTCACTGCAAAACTAATGCAATATTGTAAAGTTTAAAAATAAAATAAAATTTAAAAAAAAGGATCATTAAAAAAAAAAAGAAAGAAAATGAAGATCATGGCTTCTGGTCCCATCACTTCATGGGAAATAGGTGGGAAACAGTGGAAACAGTGTCAGACTTTACTTTTTGGGGCTCCAATATCACTGCAGATGGTGACTGCAGCCATGAAATTAAAAGGCGCTTACTCCTTGGAAGAAAAGTTATGACCAACCTAGATAGCATATTGAAAAGCAGAGACATTACTTTGCCAACAAAGGTCTGTCTAGTCAAGGCTATGGTTTTTCCAGTGGTCATGTATGGATGTGAGAGTTGGACTGTGAAGAAAGCTGAGCACCGAAGAATTGATGCTTTTGAACTGTGGTGTTGGAGAAGACTCTTGAGAGTCCCTTGGACTACAAGGAGATCCAACCAGTCCATTCAGATCAGCCCTGGGATTTCTTTGGAAGGAATGATGCTAAAGCTGAAACTCCAGTACTTTGGCCACCTCATGCAAAGAGTTGACTCATTGGAAAAGTCTCTGATGCTGGGAGGGATTGGGGGCAGGAGGAGAAGGGGACGACAGAGGATGCGACGGCTGGATGACATCACTGACTCGATGGACATGAGTCTGAGTGAACTCCGGGAGTTGGTGATGGACAGGGAGGCCTGGCGTGCTGCGATTCATGGGGTCACAAAGAGTCGGACACGACTGAGTGACTGAAATGAACTGAACTGAACTAATTGAAGACTCTTGAAAGACCCTTGGACTGAAAGGACATCCAACAAGTCCATCCTAAAGAAAATCAGTCTTGAATATTCATTGGAAGGACTGATGCTGAAGCTGAAACTCCAATACTTTGGCCACGTGATGTGACTCATTGGAAAAGGCCCTGTTGCTGGGAAAGATTGAAGGCAGGAAGAGAAGGGGATGACAAAGGATGAGATGTTTGGATGGCATCACTGACTCAATGGACATGAGTTTGAGCAAGTTCCAGGAGTTGTTGATGGACAGGGAAGCCTAGTGTTCTGAAATCCATGGGATTGTAAAGGGTGGGACACCACTGAGTGCCTGAACTGAACTGAACTGAATCTTTTACCTAATGGGCTTTCCTGGTGGCTCATTGGTAAAGAATCTACCTGCATTGTAGGAGATGTGGGTTCAGTCCTGGGTCAGAAAGATCCCCTGGAGGAGGGCATGACAACCCACTCCAGTATTCTTAGCAATAAAGTCCCATGGACAGAGGAGGCTGGTGGGCTACAGTCCATGTGGTCACAAATAGTCTGACACGACAGAAGTGACTGAGCTTGCACATGCATGCAATCTTTTACCAAGATGGATGTTTGCTCACATACATTTTCCTGCCAAAATGTTTCATATACATCATGACTCCTACCCTACCTCTTGGGGACAGTGCCTCAGAGCTATCTGAGAAGCTGTCTCCCAGGCTATAGTCCTTGTTGTGTGTTCTTTTGACAGCAGATTAAAAAAAAAAAAAACTTTTTCTGACCATATGTCCTTATGTTTATATCAGAAAATATAATTACTATTCATGTATTGCCCCCTATTTTAAAGAAATTCCTTCATGAATCAGTGATGAATAAGAGAACTCAGTTTTAGTGGAATGAACCAGAGGATAAAGGGCAAGTTTCTGTCTTTACTCTCTTTTTCATCCATGTGCTTGCTCTCCTTTAGTGATCACATATACTCCTAGGGTTTGACTACCAGAAATATATTGTTTATCCTCTCTGAGCCCCGATTTCCTCATTTAAAAATGGGACTAATAATATCTGCCTCATAGGTTTCTGTTATAAGCATTAAAGGGGATAATGTGTATAAAATGCTGAGCACAATGCCTGCCAAGGCATATATTTTCACTGGGTTTGTCTGAAAGAAAAATTTTAATATAGAGATACAACTTCTTCAATTATTTGTGCCATAATTTTTTATAAAGCAACTTCTATGTGTCAAGAATCTGTACACAGGGATAAGACACAGACCTTATAGTTTGAGGGAAAGGAAGAGTCAATAGTCTAGCCTCTGTCTCCAAAGGACAATAAAGGATTAAGTGGGAAAACATGCATGAAATATTTAAAAAATGAGAAATGCAGCAGTGTAGTAAGATGATCCTGGTCATTTACACTTATTCACTTAAAGTTTTGTGATATAATTTACATGCCATAAAGTCCATCCATTTAAACTGTATAACTCAATGTTACTATATTCAGAGTTACACAACCATCACTCTAATTTTAGAACATTTTCATCATTTCCCCAAAGAAACTCTGTACCCACTAGCAACCATTCATTATTTCTCCCAAATGCTCTCCCACCTCTACCCTAAGCAACCGTCAGTCTACTTTCTGATTGTATGGATTTGTTTATTTTAGGTTTCTCAGGTGAATGAAATCATAAAATTGGCTTTTTTCACTTAGCACAATGTTACATCCATGTTATAGTGTATAAATATTTAATTCATTTTTTTAAACCAAATAATATTCCATTCTATACATACACCACACTTTGTTTATCTGTTCATTAATTGGTGGACATTTTGAGTTGAACTCCATCTTAGCTATTATAAATAAGGCTGCTATAAACAGTCATGTGCAAGATTTTGATTAGACATAAGATTTCAGTTATCTTAAGTAAATATCTGGAATTGTGGGTCATATGGCAATTTTATGTTTAACTTTTTGAGGAGCTGTCAGACTCTTTTCCAAAGTGGCTGCACCATCTTACATTTACACTAGCAGTGTAAGAGGGTTCCAATTTTTCCATATCATCTCTAACACTTATTGTCTGTCTTTTCTATTATAGCCATCCTAGTGGGTGTGAAGCAGAATCTCATTTTGCTTTCCCATGATGGCTATTGACATTGAACATGTTTTTATGTACTTACTATCCATTTTTATATATTCTTTAGAGAAATGTCTATTCAGATACTTTGCCAAATTTTTAGTTATGTGATTAAACTTTTTGCTTTTGAGTTAGAGGAGTGTGTTATATAATTCTAGATAAAAGTCCCTTATCAGATATATGACTTACCAACATTTTCTGGGCTGTATTTTTAGTTTCTTAATGGTGTTCTTTAAAGCACAAAAGTTTACATTTTTGTGATTTTGAATTTACTTATTTTTTGTGTGTCCTCAGTTGTGCTTTTGGTGTCATATTTAATAAACTGTTGCTTAAAACAAAGTCATGAAGATTTACACCTGTTTCCTTCTTCTAAGAGTTGTATAGTTTTATTAATAGCTCTTATATTTAGGTCTTTGATCTATTTTAATAGTTGAGTTCATTATTATATATGTTGTGAGATAGGTGTCCAGTTCTGTTCTTTTTCACATGAACAGTCAGTTGTCCCAGCACAATTTTTGAGAAGCCTGTTCTTTCCCTTATTGGATTATATTGGTACCCTTATCAAAAATCAATTGACTGAAATGTGAAGTTTTATTTCTGAATGCTCAATTCTATTCCATTGATATGTCTATCCTCTTGTCACACCTCACCATCATGATTATACAGTAGCTTTGTTGGAAAGTGAGAACTTTAGCTTTGTTCTTCATTATTGTTTTGACTTCTGTTTCCTTTGCATTTTCATGGTGTGTTTTTCTCATTTTACGGTCAGACTTACTCTTTCTCCAAAACAAACAAACAAACAAACCAATAGTAAGTGGAATTTTGTTAGAACTTGCACTGAACCTGTATATCAATTTGAGGAGTATTGCCATCTTAACAAGAGTAAGTCTTTGGGCTTCCCATGTGGCTCAGTGGTAAAGAATCTGTGTACCAATGCAAGAGATGTGGGTTCAATCCCTGGGATGGGGAGATCCCCTAGAAAAGGAAATGACAGCCTACTGCATCCAGTATTCTTGCCTGGGAAATCCCATGGACAGAGGAGCCTCGTGGGCTACAGTCCATGGGGTTGCAAAAGAGTCAGACACAACTGAGCGACTAAAAAACAACAGGTCCTTCAACCCATGAACATGGAATTTCTTTCCAATTATTAAGGTCTTCTTTATTTCAACAAAGTTCTGTAGTTTATAATTTTGTACTTCTTTTGTTAAATTTGTTTCTAAGTATTTTTATTTTTATGCTATTATAAATGGAATTGTTTTCTTAATTTGATTTTAGGATTGTTCATTGCTAATGTATATACAATTGATTTGTGTATATTGATCTTGTATCCTGTTCAATTTTAACCACAAGCTCAATACAACCTGAAATTATATTCAATCTTATGACTAGTATGGATTTGTAGGAAGATATTGACTATGATTATTATTTTAAGATCTAAAATGACTATGATTGTTCTTTTAAGATCTAAAATCCTATTTTATTTTTCTTCAGCCTTGAGAAATACACATAAATGTATTGTAAAATGTGGTTCTGGACATGCCCTGGATTTTCTAAGTACCCACAGCCAAAAATATTTTCATATGACACATCCTTATCTGCTTGCCCCACTTTCAATGGAAAATAGTCCTTTCTGAAACCCAACTCCTATCATCAACTATTTGGTCCTAAATTTTCTCGAGGAATAACACTGCTTCTTGAGCTCTTCACATTCAATCTTCTTAAAAGTGTGGTCCATGGTACCTCTAGTTCTTTACTGCCTGCTCTCTTCTCAATCTATTACAATCTGCCTTCTCTCCACTAGTCCACTGAAAATACGACTTATTCTGAGTCTTGAGACCAGAAGAAAAGCCTGAGCTAAAAGCAAAGATTTTGGAGTCATTTACTACCATTGTTTTAACTATCATTTCTCT
Source organism: Bos grunniens (assembly GCF_055505025.1). Lineage (NCBI taxonomy): Eukaryota > Metazoa > Chordata > Mammalia > Artiodactyla > Bovidae > Bos > Bos grunniens. The sequence goes on along the minus strand of NC_141194.1, from coordinate 76,157,877 downwards.
GGTGATGTCTCCCAAATCAATATTTACAGTTAAGACTTCTCTCTTAAGCTACAGATCTACACATTCAACTGTTTAATATATCTCCACTCTCATGATTCACTTCCTTCATATTTTATAGGGCCAAAACTATCTCCAAATCTGCTCTTTCTTTGCCCCAAGTTTACTGAACAGAATGCTGCTGCTGCTGCTAAGTCACATCAGTTGTGTCCGACTCTGTGTGACCCCATAGACAGCAGCCCAACAGGCTTCTCTGTCCCTAGGATTCTCCAGGCAAGAATACTGGAGTGGGTTGCCATTTCCTTCTCCAATGCATAAAAGTGAAAAATGAAAGTGAAGTCACTCAGTTGTGTCCGACTCTTAGTGACCCCATGGACTGCAGCCAACCAGGCTCCTCCATCCATGGGATTCTCCAGGCAAAGAGTACTGGAGTGGGTTGTCATTGTCTTCTCCAGACTGAAGAGAATACCAGTATTCAAATAGGTAGCCCAAACACCCAGTAACCCAGATCTGAAATCTAAGGATTTATTCTAGGTCCTCTTTTTGTGTTTAACACACACATCCTGTCAGACATGTCGGTTCTAGGTTTTACATCTTTTTCACCTCCATTACTACTAAATCAGTTCAGGCTATGATACATTTTGTGTTGATTACAATTTTTGTTTCTATCTCCAATCTTGCCAACTATTTACTCCCATTCATTCTGCACACAATAACCAATAATATTTCTAAAATGCAAATCTAATCATAACAGTCTTCTATTTAAAATTCTTCAGTTTTATTCCCCAATTTTCTACACCCCTGTCACAAACTTCAAGAAAATCCCTTAACATGACTTAGATCAGTCTTTGAAAAAGACCATGCCTTTTTTCACCCTTGTGTTCCCTATGTTCTAGATATATTGAAACATGCATATGTGTGCAGTTCTTCAAATAAGCCACGATTTCACTGACACACATACTTTTTTTTGGACTCTTGTACCTGGACTATACATTTTGCTTTTTTGCCTGAGTAACTTGTACTTATCTCTGGGAAGACTTCCTTAACATTCTTTGAGTTAGGGCACATGTGAATTAAAATATTCAAATGGATATGAACAGTGCATATGAATAATAATTCATAGGGATATGAACTTTCTGTGATGGAAGTAAAGTCTGATGCTATAAAGAACAATACTGCATAGGAACCTAAAATGTTAGGTCCATGAATCAAGGTAAATCCGAAGTGGTCAAACAGGAGATGGCAAGAGTGAACATCAACATTTTAGGAATCATTGAACTGAAATGGACCGGAATGGGTGAATTTAAATCCAATGACCATTATATCTACTACTGTGGGCAAGAATCCCTTAGAAGAAATGGAGGAGCCCTCATAAGTCAACAAAAGATTCCAAAATGCAGTACTTAGGTGCAATCTCAAAAATGACAGAATGATCTCTGTTCATTTTCAAGGCAAACCATTCAATATCACATTAATCCAAGTCTATGCCCCAACCAGTAATGCTGAAGATGCTGAAATTGAACGGATCTATGAAGACATATAGGAACTTCTAAAACTAACACACAAAAAAGATGTCCCTTTCATCATAGAGGACTCGAATGCAAAAGTAAGAAAGCAAGAGATACCTGGAGTAACAGGCAAATTAGGGCTTGGACTACAAAAAGAAGCAGGGCAAAGGCTAACAGTTTTGCCAAAAGAACACACTGGCCACAGAAAACACCCTCTTCCAACAACACAAGAGAAGACTCTACACATGGACATCACCAGATGGTCAATACTGAAATTAGATTGATTACATTCTTTGCAGCTGAAGATGGAGAAGCTCTGCACAGTCAGCAAAAGCAAGACCGGGAGCTGACTGTAGCTCAGACCATGATCACGCAAAATTCAGACTTGAAGAAAGTAGGGAAAATCACTAGACCATTCAGGTATGACCTAAATCAAATCCCCCACTATTATACAGTGGAAGTGACAAATAGATTCAAGAGATTAGATTTAATAGAGTGCCTGAGAACTGTGGACGAGGTTTGAGACACTGTACAGGAGGCAGTGATCAAGATCATCCCCAAGAAAAAGAAATGCAAAGAGGCAAGATGGTTTTCTGAGGAGGCCTTAAAAATAGCTGAGAAATAAGAGAAGCTAAAGGCAAAGGAGAAAAGGAAAGATATACTCATTTGAATGCAGAGTTCCAAAGAATAGCAAGGAGAGATAAGAAAGCCTTCCTCAGTGATCAATGCAAAGAAATAGAGGAAAACAATAGAATGGGAAAGATTAGAGATTTCTTCAAGAAAATTAGATATATCAAAGAAACTTTTCATGCAAAGATGGGCACAATAAAGGACATAAATGGTATGGACCTAACAGAAGCAGAAGATATTAAGAAGAGGTGGCAACAATAAACAGAAGAACTATACAAAAAAGATCTTTATGACCCAGATAACCACGATGGTGTGATCACTCACTTATAGCCAGACATCCTGGAATACGAGGTCAAGTAGGCCTTAGGAAGCATCACTATGAACAAAGCTAGTGGAGGTCATGGGATTTCAGTTGAGCTATTTCAAACCCTGAAAGATGATGCTGTGAATATGCTGCATTCAGTATAAAGCAAATTTGGAAAACTCAGCAGTGGCCACAGGACAGGAAAACATCAGTTTTCATTCCAGTCCCAAAGACAGGCAATGCCACTGAATGCTCAAACTACTGCACAATTGCACTCATCTCATATGCTAGCATAGTAATACTCAAAATTCTCCAAGCCAGGTTTCAACAATATGTGAACCGTGAACTTCCAGATGTTCAAGCTGGATTTAGAAAAGGCAGAGGAACCAGAGATCAAATTGTCAACATCTGTTGGATCATCGAAAAAGCAAGAGAGTCCCAGAAAAACATCTACTTCTGCTTTATTGACTACACCAAAGCCTTTGACTATATGGATTCCAACAAACTGTGAAAAATTCTTCAAGAGATTGGATACCATACCAACTTACCTGCCTCCTGAGAAATCTATATGCAGATCAAGAAGCAACAGTTAGATCTGGACATGGAACAACAGACTGGTTCCAAATTGGGAAAGGAGTACATCAAGGCTGTATATTGTCACTCTACATATTTAACTTATATGCAGAGTACATCATGTGAAATGCTGGGCTGGATGAAGCACAAGCTAGAATCAAGATTGCCAGGAGAACTATCAATAACCTCAGATATGTAGATGACACCACCCTTATGGCAGAAATCAAAGAACTAAATAGCCTCTTGATGAAAGTGAAAGAGGAGAGTGAAAAAGTTGACTTAAAGTTCAACATTCAGAAAATGAAGATGATGGTATCCAGCCCCATCACTTCATGGCAAATAGATGGGGAAACAGTGGAACAATGGTAGACTATTTTTTTTGGGGGGGGTGCTCCAAAATCACTGCAGATTTTGACTGCAGTCATGAAATTAAAAGATGCTTGCCCTTGGAAGAAAAGCTATGACTAACCTAGACAGCATATTAAAAAGCAGAGACACTTTGCCAACAAAGGTCTGTCTAGTCAAGCTGTGATTTTTCAAGTAGTGATGTATGAATGTGAGTGTTGGACTATAAAGAAAGATGAATGCTGAAGAATTGATGCTTTTGAACTGTGGTGTAGGAGAAGACTCTTGAGAGTCCCCTGGACTGCAAGGAGATCCAACCAGTCCATCCTAAAGAAAATCAGTCCTGAATATACATTGGAAGGAATGATGCTGAAGCTGAAACTTCAATACTTTGGCCACCTGATGCTAAGAACTGACACATTGGAAAAGACCCTGATGCTGGAAAAGATTGAAGGCAGGAGGAGAAGGGGTGACAGAAGATGAGATGGTTGGATGGCATCATTGACTCAATGGACATGAGTTTGAACAAACTCTGGGAGATAGTGAAAGGCAGGGAATCCTGTTATGCTGCAGTCCATGGGATCGTAAAGAGTCAGATATGACTTAGCAACTGAACAATAACAACATTTTAAACCTTGGACTCTGGGGAATCTAAATTTTTTCCTACACATATTCATAATTCCACAAGCTTCCATGTTGAAATCTGGATGAAGACTTTTGGATACAACAAAATGCCACATCAAAATTTTGTCTCCTTCCAAAAAGGATCCCCTTAATAGCACGTTTTCTGAGACATCATGCCCATAGAGCCAGAGATAGAAACTTTCAAAGATAGAACATTTTAGCAAAGCTAACAGAAATGAAGCTTCATAGTTTTTATGTTTGGCTGGTATGACTAAAATTGCTTGAGCCTGAAAGAATTTGGTATGGTTACCTTGATCAGCCTAGAGTCATACACAACTGAGCATATAAAACTTTCACTTTCAATGGTTGAATTTTATTGCTGCATATGTGAGTTAATTAATTGCATGATCAACAATTTGTTCTTTACACTGAAATACAAAATCCAAAAATTTTATGACCAACTAGGTAACTATTGATGTAAATAATGCTTTCCTTTAATACAGTATGAGAGCTAGAAGTGATAAGTAAAAAGTGGCGCTGTTTACTAAATATTCATCCTTTAACATCATTAGATAATATTAATTGAGCATTCATGAGGTACATAGCAACCATATAAGCATAAGGGAATATCAAGATGAATTTTGCCACATTCAATTTTTTAAGAAATTTGCAATCCAAGTGGAAAAGTAATGAAGATATTTCCTCCCAATATTTTATAATATCTCCATTTGAAATATACTGTTTTGCATGTACAAATGTGTTTGAAAAACCTCAGTTCAGTTCAATTCAGTCGCTCAGTCGTGTCTGACTTTTTGCTTGGACTGCAGCACTCCAGGCTTCCCTGTCCATCATCAACTCCCAGAGTTTGCTCAAACTCATATCCATCGAGTCAGTGATGCCATCCAACCATCTCATCCTCTGTCATCCTCTTCTCCTTCAGCCTTCAGTCTTTCCCAGCATCAAGGTCTTTGCCAGTGAGTCCATTCTTCTCATCAGGTGGCCAAATTATTGGAGTTTTAACTTCATCATCAGTCCTTCCAATGAATATTCGGGACTGTTTTCCTTTAGGATTGACTGGTTGGATCTCCTTGCAGCCCAAGGGACTCTCAAGAGTCCTCTCCAACACCGCAGTTCAAAAGCATTAAAAAGGCTGTGGCTAATTTATATTAACAATTATTTTCATTTAGACATTCCCTTTTATAATATTGACTATTTTTATTCCTTACATTAAGACACACACACAACTCTTCCTAACCATCTCCTGAAATCCTTCTACTTCCCCACATGCCACCCAACTCACAGACATGTAAAACTATCTTTAAACCCACACCAACATGAAAATTTAGTAGTTAATTATTTTATGGAAAGTATGAAAAAGAGAGCTCCATATCTCCACTGGATTAAAACATATATATTTTTTGCACTTTCATGTGTATTTTTATGGCCAAATATCTTTTTTATACTACAATTTTTAGGTGCAATAAAGGTAAAAATTTATTTCCAAAGAATAATAAATGGACTTCACTTTCACTTTTCACTTTCATGTATTGGAGAAGGAAATGGCAACCCACTCCAGTATTCTTGCCTGGAGAATCCCAGGGACGGGGAAGCCTGGTGGGCTGCCGTCTATGAGGTCGCACAGAGTCGGACATGACTGAAGTGACTTAACAGCAGCAGCAGCATATACTAAAAACATATGCGAGGAATTTCAGAGACTCATAGTAGTTTTTAGATGAGCAAATTAGAACTATTAGAATTCTGTGCTAGTTTGCTTTCTTTTTACAATAATAGAGTAAGGGTTAGAAATTTCTAGAAGAGTCTAAAAGGTCTAGAACTTTTAAAAAACACTTTTGCGTTAGTATACTGTATACTGTATTGGTGTTTGTCCTTCTGGCTTACTTCACTCTGTATAATAGGCTCCAGTTTCATCCACCTCATTAGAACTGATTCAAATGTATTCTTTTTAATGGCTGAGTAATACTCCATTGTGTATATGTACCACAGCTTTCTTATCCATTCATCTGCTGATGGACATCTAGGTTGTTTCCATGTCCTGGCTATTATAAACAGTGCTACGATGAACATTGGGGTACACGTGTCTCTTTCCCTTCTGGTTTCCTCAGTGTGTATGCCCAGCAGTGGGATTGCTAACGCATATATATGGAATTTAGAAAGATGGTAACGATAACCCTGTATACGAGACAGCAAAAGAGACACTGATGTATAGAACAGGCTTATGGACTCTGTGGGAGAGGAAGAGGGTGGGAAGATTTGGGAGAATGGCATTGAAACATGTGAAATGTCATGTATGAAACGAGATGCCAGTCCAGGTTCAATGCACGATGCTGGATGCTTGGGGCTGGTGCACTGGGATGACCCAGAGGGATGGTATGGGGAGGGAGGAGGGTTCAGGATGGGGAACACATGTATAATTTTTTTAAATTAAAATTGAAAAAAAATAAATAAAAAACACTTTTGCTTTATTTTGAGTGTTATGCATTTAAAACATACCAAAAAAAAAAAAAAATCCAGAAAAAAAGGTACACATTATTTTAGTGCTTAATGCCACATCTATTTATCCATTCCTCTGTTATGAACATTTAGGTTGCTTCCATGTCTCAGCTATTGCTAATAGTGCTGCTATGAACATCTGGGTGCATGGATCTTTCAAATTATGGTTTTCTCCAGGTATATGACCTCAAGAGTGAAATTGCTGAACCTTATGTTAACTTTATTTTTAGTTTTTTAAGGGACAACCATTCAGTTTTCCTTGGTGGTTGCACCAATTTACTTTCCCATCAACAGTGTAGGAGGTTTCCTTTCTCTCCTATCACTTATTATTTATAGACTCTTTTTTATGGTTTTATTTTTATTGGAGTGTATTTGCTTTACAATGTTGTGTTAGTTTCTACTGAACAACAAAGTGAATCAGCTATAAGTATACATATATCCCCACCCTCATGGGCCTCCCTCCCACATCCCCATCCCACCCCTCTAGGTCATCACAGAGCACCAAGCTGAGTTCCCTGTTCTATACAGTAGCTTCCCACCAGCTGTCTATTTTACACATGATAGTGTATATATGTCAGTGCTACTCTTCTAATTCATCCCATGCTACACTTCCCCCATTGTATTAACATATCCATTCTCTATGTCTGTATCTCTATTCCTACCCTGAAAATAGGTTCATCTGTACCATTTTTCCAGATTCCATATATATGCATTAATATACACTATCTGTTTTTTCTTTCTTTTAAATTTTTAAAAAAATTAAAAACAATTTTTACTTTACAATTTTTTTAAAAAATTATTTTTAATTGGGTGAAAATTGCTTTACAATGTTATATTGGTTTCTGCTATATAACAATGCAAATAAGTCATAATTATACATACATCACCTCCCTCTTGAGCCTCTATCTCCTCCTCCCAACCTACCCCTCTAAGTGATCAAGAGAGCCAGGCTGGGCTCCCTGCGTTATATAGCAACTTCTTATCAGCTATCTATTTTACACACGGCAGTGTATATATGTTGATGCTACTTTCTCCATTTGTTCCACTATCTCCTTCCCCTACTGTGTCCACAAGTCCATTCTCCATATCTGAATCTCTACCGCTTCTCTGCAAATAGGTTCATTACACCATTTTTCTAGATTCCATATATATGTGTTAGTATGCAATATTTATTTTTCTCTTTCTGGCTTACATCACTCTGTATGACAGACTCTAGGTTCATCCACATCACTACAATGATGCAATTCCATTCCTTTTCATACCCCAGTGTTATTCCATTGTATATATGTACCTTATCTTCTTTATACATTTCTCTGTCAATGGACATTTAGGTTCTTTCCATGTCCTGGCTATTGTAAATAATGCTGCAATGAACACTGGGGTACATGTATCTTTTTGATTTATGATTTTTCTCAGGGTATATGCCCAGTAGTGGAATTGCTGGGTCATATAGAACTTTTAGTTTTTAGCTTTTTAAGGAACTTCTATACTGTTCTCCATAGTGGCTGTATTAATTTACACTTCCACTCACAGTGCAATAGGGTTCCCTTTTCTCCACACCCTCTCCAGTACTTATGGTTTATAAACTTTTTGATGATGGCCATTCTGACTGCTGTGAAGTGGTACCTCATTGTAGGTTTGGTTTACATTTCTCTATTAATTAGTGACATTGGATATCTTTTAATGTGGTTGTAGGTCATTTGTATGTCTACAAAGTAGAGAAATTAAAAAGGATAGGGAAATGCACTATGAGTCTGAAAATGTCTACAAATATATTTTTGACTGTTGTGATAAAAAATAAAATAATAAATAAGGAATAAAAGATAAAAAATAAATAAAGAATACATCAAAATAATAAAATAAAGAATAAATAAAGAATAAAAGATAAAAAATAAAAGGTTGGAAAAAATCATTTGAACTACTTGATTACCATGATTTAACAGGTTCAGATTTTTTATAAATTCTGCATGTAAAAAGACCACAGAATCATTTCTCAGGCTCTGATCATATGCCTCCAAAGAAGCAAATGAGAGAAGACACAAAAATAGGTCTTAGAATTAACAGTATGATTAGAGAAGATATTACATGAATTATTTTCTTTGGTTTTTACTGAGGGAAATTAATAATAAAGCTTTCCTGAAAGTGTTTAGTAAATCAAACGTATTAGAAAAAAAATATTTTAAATGTTTAGATGGTCTATGCCTTTTCTATCCAATACAATTGCTGCTAACTAGATTTATTTAAATTTAAATTCATTAAAATAAAATAGCTCATTTCTTAGTCATACTAGCTGAATTTTAATTCCACTATAGCCACACGTGGCTAGTGGCTCACATATTGGACAGCATAGATTTATAGAACATTTCTGTCATTGCAGAAAGATATTTGAAATCACTTGTCAAATCTTAGTCAATGTGCTAGATGTAGGAGGAGCATAAGAACTAGAGAACATTTCTTAGTTTGAAGGAACTCACAGTTAAAATTGTGCAGTAGATGACCACAATGTGTAAGATTTTTTTTTTTTTAATAAATGGCCACTTCAATCAATAAGGATAGAATTCTGAGAACTATAGACCAATAATTCTTATTCTTACATTGTGGGTGAGGTAGAAGATTAACAGCAATATCATCAAATGCTTAAGAAAGCATAACCTACTAGGTAAAAGTGATCATGATTTCTATAAGGAAAATTATGACTGACAAAATCAACTAGGGTTTTTTGAGCATTTTTAGTAAGGGAGTTGAAATGGTTATAACTTATTTAGATTTGCAAAAATCTTCTCTAAGTTTCCACACCAAAGGCCTTTAAAAGTGTGTCATTGAATAGTTGGTCTCCAAAATTCCTTCCAAAGTAACATCTGATGCTGACCTTCATGAAAATGAACTGACAAGCTGACAAGGATAATCTGCATGGAGATCTCCCAAGGCTAGGTGAGTGGGTAGGACTCAACAGATAAGCTTCAATGAGCTAAATGTTATTTATTAGAAAATGGGCTTCAAACAATAACCTTGGCATTTAACATACTGAAAACACAGAGTTGAAGGATAGCAAAATAAATAAGAGCTCCTTTGATTCCTCAAATATAAAGGAAGCTGAAGCAAATTTAAAGTATAATATGCTAGAAAGGATATAAAATCTTAGCAGTGACTATCATAGAATCTTAACTGTTATCTAGTCTTTAATGACACCTGAAGATGTCACTCCTGTCTCATTCTACCCTCTTTTGGAATATTTCCATTTCTGAGGCGTGCACCCCTCACTAGGCCAATCTGTTTAATTATTTAGTTGCTCTAACTGCTAGAAAATAGATATATTACATTGAACTGAAGTTTGCTTCCATTAATCTCCACCATTGGTTTTGGTTCTGCCTTTTGTAACTAGGCAAAATAAACATAATCTTTCTTCTACTTACATTCCCTACATATGCTTTAAGACACCTATCATGTACAACATGTACATATATTTCCCTGCCCCTAGTGGGGATGCAAATATTTAAAAAAAAAATAACCACCCAGATAAGAACATAGGTGCAAAGTACCTATATATATATATACCTATCAGTTCAGTTCAGTCACTCAGTTGTGTCCGACTCTTTGCAACCCCATGAATCGCAGCACGTCAGGCCTCCCTGTCCATCACCAACTCCCGGAGTTCACCCAGACTCATGTCACAAAGATGTGTTACTGAGGGAGACACACCTTCCTGCAAGAGGGTATAGCAAAGGAACCTGATTCAGACCTGTCCATTGTTTCATGGATCTTTATAATCTCCCTGGATACCAGGGATAATGATGTCCATCTGTCTTCCCACACATCCCATCAAGATTTTGGACTAAAGAGATTTTCAACCAATGTTTATTTTAAAAACATTTTATTTTGAAATTATTTTATTTTATTTATTTTTAATTGAAATGTATTTATTTTAATTGGAGGCTAATTACTTTACAATATTGTATTGGTTTTGCCATATATCAACATGAATCCACCACGGGTGTACACGTGTTCCCAATCCTGAACCCCCCTCCCACCTCTTAGATTACATAAAGGTTGAAAAAATTGCACAGTGAGTCCTGGATTACTTTGACTCTGCTTCCTCCAATGTTCACATCTTACATAAGTATTTGTTGTTCAGTCGCTAAGTCGTGTTCAACTTTTTCCACTCCATGGACTGCAGCATGCCAGGCTTCCCTGCCCTTCACTATCTGCCAGAATTTGTTCAAACCCATGTCCATTGAGTCCATGATGCCATCCAAAGATCTCATTCTTTGTTAGCCCCTTCTCCTCCTGCCCTCAATCTTTCCTTGCATCAGGGTCTTTTCCAATGAGTTGGCTCTTCCTATAAGGCCAAAGTATTGGAAGTTCAGCTTCAACATCAGTCCTTGCAATGAATATTCAGGGTTGATTGCCTTTAGGATTGACTGGCTTGATCTCCTTGCTGTCCAAGGGACTCTCAAAAGGCTTCTGCAGCATTGGAGTTCAAAAGCATCAGTTCTTCAGCACTCAGCCATGTTTATGGCCCAAGTATCACATCCATACATGACTATTGGGAAAAACCAAAGCTTTGACTACACAGACCTTTGTCAGCAAAGTGATGTCTCTGCTTTTTAATGTGCTGTCTAGGTTGGTCATAGCTTTTCTTCCAAAGAGCAAGTGTCTTTATTTCATGGCTGCAGTCACCATCCACAGGGATTTTGGAGCCCAAGAAAATAAAAGTCTGTCCCTGTTTCCATTTCTCCACATCTATTTGCCATGAAGTGATGGGATCAAATGCTATGGTCTTAGTTTTTTGAATGCTGAGTTTCAAGCCAGCTTTTTCACTCTCCTCTTTCACTTTCATCAAGAGGCTCTTTAGTTCCTCTTTCTGCCATTAGGGTGGTGCCATCTGCATATCTGAGGTTATTGATATTTCTCCTGGGAATCTTGAGTCCAGCTCGTGCTTCTTCCAGCTCAGCGTTTCACATGATGTACTCTGCATATAAATAAATAAACAGGGTGACAATATACATCCTTGATGTACTCCTTTCCCAGTTTGGAAGCAGTCCGTTGTTCCATGTCCAGTTCTAACTGTTGCTTCTTGACCTGCATGCATACATATTTCTCAGGAGGCAGGTAAGGTGGTCTGGTATTCCCAACTCTTTAAAAAATTTTCAGTTTTTTGTCATCCATCCACACAGTCAAAGGCTTTAGGATAGTCAACGAAGCAGAAACAGATGTGTATTGACAATTTTATCTCTGGTTCCTCTGTCTTTTCTAAATTCAGCTTTAACATCTGAAAATTCTCAGTTCACATACTGTTGAAACCTAGCTTGAAGGATTTTGAGCATTACCTTGCTAGCATGTGAAATGATTGCAATTGTACAGTAGTCTGAACATTCTTTGGGATTGGAATGAAAACTGACCTTTTCCAGTCCCGTGACCACTGCTTAGTTTTCCAATTTGCTGGCATATTGAGTGCAGCACATTCACAGCATCATCTTTTAGGATTTGAAATAGCTCAGCTGGAATTCTATCACCTCCACTCGCTTTGTTCTAGAAATGCTTCCTAAGGCCCACTTGACTTCACACTCCAGGATGTCTTGCTCTAGGTGAGTGGCCACACCATTGTGGTTATCTAGGTCATGAAAACCTTTTTTGTACAGTTCTTTTGTGTATTCTTGCCACCTCTTCTTAATCTCTTCTACTTATGTTAGATCCTTACCATTTCTGTCCTTTATTGTGCCCATCTTAGCATGAAATGTTCCCTTGGTATCTCTAATTTTCTTGAAGAAATCTCTAGTCTCCCTCATCTATTTTTTTTCTTTATTTCTTTGCATTACTCACTTAAGAAGACTTTCTTATCTTTCCTTTCTATTCTTTGGAACTCTGCATTCAGATGGGTATATCTTTTTTTTTCTCCTTTGCCTTTGGCTTCTCTTCTTTTCTCAGCTATTTATAAGACCTACTGTATATAACTATATGTACATAACTATAGGACATTATCAAAATCAGGAAAAGAATAATGGCACAATATTACTAATAGCTATAACTAATTAGCATAACTAACTAAATCTAACTAAATAAGGTTTTATTTATTCCATCATTAAAAGCAAATTACAATGAAAATTTTGAATGACTAATAATTTAAACAATGATTTTCTTTTTCTTACCCTGTCCCCTAACCACTAAGTTCCCACCCCCTAACCCCCCAACAGTAGCCATTTTTATAGTTGCTTGTGTATTAATCCAAAGTTTCTTTGTGTAAATATAAGCAAACATGAATATATATTTTTACTTCCTCTCCTTTTTTATACAAAAGGAAACATGTCATACACATTCTTTTGCACCTTTTATTTCACTATACCTTTCTTGGAGGGCTTTTTATATCAGAGATAACTTCTTCTTTTGTAAAGCCCCCAAACATTTCAGTATATAGATGTACTATAGACTAATTAACTAGCCTCTCTTGATAGGCATTTGTGTTGTTTCCAATCCTTTCCTATGGTAATTGATGCTGCAATAAAAAATCTTGAAAATGTATCAGTATGCACCTGTGGGAATATATTTGCAGGATATACACTCTCAGAAGGCATATTGCTAGATCAAATGATATATGGCATTTGTAATTGCCAAACTGCCTTTCCACCAACCATTTTCCTTAGAGCCTTTCTAATAGAATATATTATCAAGCTTTTGGTTCTTTACTAAAATGATAGGCAAATATGGTATTTCAGTAGTCACATTTCTATCACAATAATGAAGGAAGCTTAACATCTTTTTCTGTTTAAGAGCCATTTGGATTTCCTCTTCAATGAATTGTCAGTTCATCTCATTTCTCCATTTAATGTTGATCTTTCACTTCATGTATATGAAGTTTTTATATATTAAGGAAAATTAACCTATAGGTTCCCACATAAAGAAAAATATTTTTAATATTTTGGCTAAAGTATTTCCATCATATATGTATACTTTAGAAAAAGGAGAGTTGTAATCCTTCAGCATTACATTTTTATCTTCCTATTTTCCAATTGATTGATGCTTCCTTTACAATGCTATTTGTGTGACACAAATCAGTTAAGATTTTATCAGAATCTCCATGATTCTATACTGATGGCAAATCCTCTCAATGATTTGGTCCTGAATGCTTAACTACAGGTTTTCTGCTTTTGAATTTTCACAAAGCCTCTTCCTCTCCAAACCAGATGGCCTAGAAAGATGTATTTAATGGTTAATCATTGCCATCTACTGGTAAAGATGGAAATTTCGTCTAGCTACTTGCCCTTGTGGCTTGGAAGATTTGCTTTATGTATGACAACCTAAAATGTTGATGTACAACAGAAAACCACAAAATTATTATATAAAGCAATTATCCTTCCATTAAAAATTATAATATATATAATATATATAATATATAATATATATATATATATAACATGGGAAAATAAATAAAGTGAAAAACAATATAAAAAAAAGAAAAAAAAATACAGTTCCTATTTTCAAGTCAGTCAACGCCTAGTAGAAAGACAATCCCATAAACAGACTTTTAAAATCAAGTGGTACAAGTGCAACAACTAAGGTAAACACAGAGCGGACTGTAGAAGTCCAATAGGAGGAAACTAACCAGGGAGGGGAAGTCAATCCTTTCTAGAGGAGATGATGCTGAACCTGAGCATCATTTCTATTCCATCTACAATTTCCAATCACTTACATGGAGTGAACAACACTTTATCTTCAATAAAGCATATACTTTAAAAAAAAATTCCAGAAAATCTGGATGCTTGATAGTCTTAAATAAAATGGCAAAGAAATAGAAACAAAAATTTAGGAAGCTTATGAGTTTAGTCAAAACATAGTTTTCTTTGAAACCACTAATTCAAAAAGATGTGTGCACCTCAGTGTTCATAGCAGCATTATTTACAATAGCCAAGACATGGAAACAATCTAAGGGTCCATCAACAGATGGATAAAGATGTGATATACAATGGAAATACTACTCAGCCATAAAAAGAATGAAAATTTGCCATTTGTAGCAGCATTCATGGATTTGGAAGATATTATGCTAAGTGAAATAAGTCAGAAAAAGATAAATACTGTATGATATCACTTATATGTGGAATTTAAAAACTACAACAAATTCCTGAATAAACTACATAAAAGAAGCAGACTCACAGGTATAGAGAACAAATTAGTGGTTACCAGTGGGGGAGGAAGGGCAATAAAAGGGTAAGAGAGAGAGATATAAACTGTTGAGTGTCAGATAGGCTCAAGAATGTATTGTACAAAGGGAATATAGCAAATATTTTTTAATAACTATAAATGGAAAGTAACCCTTAAAATCATATAAAAAGTAAAAAGCAAAAAAAAAAAATAATAAAATAAATGTTAAAATGCTCAAAATAATATTCCTTTTTCAATTACTAAGATTCCTTTAGTGATTGTAGCCAAATAGCAGAATATTGGACTGTTGAAAAAACTAATCACAAACGTATTATTTCTACCTTGCTGATTTCCAGTTCGTTTAAATTTTATTTGTTGTCTTGAACAAATTAATTTCATGGATTGGATAAGTGATAAAATATAAGGCTTTAACTATGTAAAATATTCAGAAGCCTGTGACTAATCATTTACTGATAAGGTAGAATAACATACCTTATTGAATATAACATATTCAATGATAATGCAGACTGAAAATGTAACAATGGTCTGGAGATTATCACAGTTTGCCCAGTGCTATCTGTAGTGGAGTTTGATAACGTTTAACTGTTTCAAGATGATATTAACAACCTCTAATAAAAAATTATTTAATGATAATATTCTCATGTGTCTAAAGAATACTTTAATTACATACCAGTATTTATTTCTATGCTCTTCAGACTATCCCTGAGTTTCTTAACAAATATAGGGTTGTTTTGTTTTTTTTTCTCTTGACATAGTTGCTGTATATTTTCACAAGGTGAAAGTAGTCAAAACATGTTACAGCCTGTAGCTGAATGTCGCTCAATCATGTCATGTAAGCTTGGCTTTAAAGGCAGATAAACGTAAAAAAAAAAATATTATCAGAACAAAAACCAAAAATAAACAACAAAGGCAATGGTGAATTCTCACAGGACTAAACTATGCCACACATTTTCCTGTTAGAGATTCACAGAATATATTGGGACTTATGCTAGGATTGTAACAGCTTTGAAACCCACAAGCTATTCTGTGGTAAAAGTAAAAGCGGGTGGAAGTGAAGAAGAGGTAGCAAGTATGTAGTAGTCTAACCTCCAGTCACTCAAATCTAATTGTTAAGTCGATTAGAAAAGATTAATGTTGACAACTCAAGAATTAACTCAGGCTCTGCTTTTTAGTTCCTAGTTCTCTGTGTGTGAACTACCTGCATAAAGAATATAGTGATGACTTTGCATGAAGAAGCATTATTCAATTCTGTGGAAATCTGATCTGGGCCTTAGCTTCTGAAAAGTCTCACACGTCAAAGTCAATATTTTATATGTACACTCAGAGCACAGTACCTCTGTACACCATTCTAAAAAGTTTAACTCAGTCCAAAAGTTTCCTAAGTCCTCTATTAAATTGTAAATCTGCAGTCCATTTCTTCCTCCTAATTCCCCGACTCTACCATAAGGAAGAGAAGAAAATGGTAGATTGACACGAGGCATAGCAGTTCACTTGTGGTGTGCCCAGTAAAGGGAAGTTTAGGAGATGGTCACAGCAATGAAGAGAAAGTGTCTACAGTGGAAGTATTTAGATAGATATAACAGAAACTAAGTAGGAATTTAGCTATGGGAATATGAGACCTGGAAATGGGAGAGTAACATTAATTGAATATAGCCTAAATGATGTGCATTATACTTGGCTCTCCTGAATTGTACCCACTAATAAAGCTTGTACACCATTAAGTAAAAACGGGATAATGTGAGGAGAGAAGGAGATCTGAAAAACAGGTGGGTAGCTGAAGTAACTATGGAGGCTAAGAACAAGTGAGTCCTTAGAAGTGAAAAGGCATCACCTCCCTGCTCACTTTTTCTAACACATAGGATTCATCTACAGAGTAATCGGGCACTTGAAGGAAAAAGTGACAACTAAAACAATTTGACAACCTTAAAACAACAGGATGAGAAAAACTAGAGATCTTTTCAAGAAAATTGGAGATAGCAAGGGAATATTTCATGCAAAAATGGGCACAATAAAGGACAGAAATGGCAAGGACCTAACAGAAGTAGAAGAGACTGAGAAGAGGAGGCAAGAATACACAGAAGAACTATACAAAGAAAGGTCTTAATGACCTGAATAAGCACGATGTTGTGGCCACTCACCTAGGGTCAGACATCCTGGAGTGTGAAGTCAAGAAGGCCTTAGGAAGCATTTCTATGAATAAAGCTACTGGAAGTGATGGAATTCCAGCTGAGCTGTTTCAAATCCTAAAAGATGTTGCTGCTAAAGTGCTGCACTCAGTATGCCAGCAAATTTGGAAAACTCAGCAGTGGTCACAGGACTGGAAAAAGTCGGTTTTCATTTCAGTCCCAAACAAGGGCAATGTCAAAGAATGTTCAGACTACCATAAAATTGTGCTCATTTCACATGCTAGCAAGGTAATGCTCAAAATCCTTCAAGTTAAGTTTCAAAAGTATGTGAACCGAGAACTTCCAGATGTTCAAGTTGAATTTAGAAAAGGCAGAGGAACCAGAGATCAAATTGCCAACATTTACTGGATAATAGAGAAACCAAGGGAATTCCAGAAAAACATCTACTTCTGCTTCATTGACTACACTAAAGCCTTTTTGACTGTGGATCACAACAAACTGAAAAATTCTTAAAGAGATAGGAGTAAAAGACCACCTTATCTGTCTCCAGAGAAACCTGTATGCATGTCAAGAAGCAACACTTAGAACCAGACATGGAACAACAGACTGGTTCAAAATTGGGAAAGGAGTATGTCAAGGCTGCATATTGTCACCCTGCTTATTTAACTTATATGCAGAGTACATCATGTGAAATGCTGGGCTGGATGAATAACAAGCTGAAATCAAGACTGTTGGGAGAAATATCAAAAACCTCAGATGTGCAGATAATACCATTCTAATGGCAGAAAGTGAAAAGGTATTAAAAAAACCTCTTTCTGGCTTACTTCACTCTGGGAACATGTGTACACCCGTGGTGGATTCATGTTGATGTATGGCAAAACCAATACAATATTGTAAAGTAATTAGCCTTTAATTAAAATAAATAAATTTAATTAAAAAAATAAACTCAACATTCAAAAAACTAAAAACAACAACAACAACAACAACAACAAACCTCTTGATGAGGGTGAAAGAGGAGAGTGAAAAAGCTGGCTTAAAACTCAACATTCAAAAAACGAAGATCATGGCATCTGGTCCCATCACTTGATGGCAAATAGGGAAAAAGTGGAAGAAGTGGCAGATTTTATTTTGGGGGGCTCCAAAATCACTGTGGACAGTGACTGCAATCATGAAATTTAAAGACACTTGCTCTTCTGAAGAAAAGCTAAGACAAATCTGGACAGCGTATTAAAAAGCAGAGATCACTTTACTGACAAAGGTCTGTGTAGTCCAAGCCTTGGTTTTTCCAGTAGTCATGTATGGATGTGAGAGTTGGACCATAAAGAAGGCTGAGTGACAAAGAATTGATGCTTTTGAACTGTGGTGCTGGAGAGGACTCTTGAGAGTCTCTTGGACAACAAGGAGATTAAGCCAGTCAATCCTAAAGGCAATCAACTCTGACTATTCATTACAAGGACTAATGCTGAAGCAGAAGCTCCAATACTTTGGCTACCTGATGTGAAGAGCTGAAACACTGCCAAAGAGCCTGATACTTGGAAAGATTGAAGGCAGGAGGAGAAGGGGGTGACAGAGGATGAGATGGTTGGATGGCATCACGGACTCAATGGACATGAGTTTGAACAAACTCTGGGAGATAGTGATGGGCAGGGAAGCCTGGCATGCTGCAGTCCACAGAGTCACAGAGTACATGACTTCATGACTGAACGACAACAACAACAACAACAATATAGTTAGCCTTTTATAACATCAACATTATTCACTATAGTCTATTCATCCAGAGTACTTTTAACTTCTTAAGTCCCAATTTAAATTGTTCTGATTTTTAATAGAAAATAAAAATAATCTGACCACTCTCCTTCATTTATCTATCCTTTATCAACTTTTTGTCTTAACTTTTTCAAGAGTTTTAATTTTCACTGACCTTGATACTATTCAGAAGGTACCAAATCAAGAACATATGTAGAATTATACTGAGGCTTGTGTTCTTTAGTCTCAAACTAGGTCTTCCTTAAAATATAGAGATCATAATTGTGCATGAGTGAGTGAGTGAAAGCCACTCAGTTGTGTCCAGCTCTTTGGGACCACATGGACTACAGAGCCCATGGAATTGTCCAGGCCAGAAAACTGGAGTAGGTAGCCTTTCTCTCCTCCAGGGAATCTTCTCAACTCAGGGATTGAAGCCAGGTCTTCTGCATTGCAGGCGGATTCTTCACCAGCTGAGCCACAAGGGAAGCCCATAACTGGGCATATTCTAGGTCTAATATACTATAACAAAAAGATGATCTTGAAGTATCTTACTAGCTATTTGTTATATTTAAAACAATAAAAGCATTGCTGCTTCTTTTTATACTTGTGGTTTGTTTTGATATCCAGACCTTTAACTTCAGAGCTATTTGTAAGGTACAGTGAATTAAAGAGATCCATACAAGTCTTCTGTTTTAGAGGATGTGTGCTACTGAGATAAATATAAGATAAATCTTATCCTTATTCATCAGAGGGTAGACAGAATGAAATCCACAATCACAGAAAACTAACCAAATTGATCACAAGGACCACACATTTGTCTAACTCAATGAAACTGTGAGCCATGCCACGTAGGGAAACCCAAGACAGATGGGTTGTGGTAGAGAGTTATGACCAAACATGGTCCACTGCAGAAGGAAATGGAAAGCCACTTCAGTACTGTTGCCTTGAGAATCCCATGAACAGTATGAAATGGTAAAAAGATATGACACTGAAAGATGAACTCCCCAGGTCAGTAGGTGCCTGACATGCTACTGGAGAAAAGTGGAGAAATGACTCCAGAAAGAATGAAGAGATGGAGCCAAAGCTAAAACAATGCCCAACTGCAGATGTGACTGGTGACGGAAGTAAAGTCTGATGCTGTAAAGAACAATATTACACAGGAACCTGGATTGTTAGGTCCATGGATCAAGGTAAATATGAAGTGGTTAAACAGGAAATGGCACGACTGAACATTGACATTTTAGGAAACAGTGAATTAAAATGGACTAGAATGGGGGAATTATTTCAGATAGCCATTGTATTACTACTCTGGGCAAGAATCCCTTAGAAGAAATGGAGGAGCCTTCATAGTCAACAGAAGAGTCTGAAATGCAGTCTTAGGGTGCAATCTACAAAATGAGAGATTTTGTTCGTTTCCAAGGCAAACCATTCAATATCACAGTAATCCAAGTCTATGCCCCAACCATTAATGACGAAGAAACTGAAGTCGAATGGTTCTATGAGAACCTACAAGACCTTCTAGAACTAACACCAAAAGATGTCCTTTTCATCATAGGGGACAGGAATGCAAAAGTAGAAAATCTGGAGTAACAGGCAAGTTTGACCTTGGAGCAAAAAATGAAGCAGAGCAAAGGCTAACAGAGTTTTGCCAAGAGAACTCACTGTTGATAGCAAACACCTTCTTTCAATAACACAAGAGAAGACTGTACACATGGACATCACCAGAAGATCAATACTGAAATTCAGTTCAGTTTAGTTCAGTCACTCAGTCGTGTCTGACTCTTTGCAACCCCATGAATTGAAGCACTCCAGGCCTCCCTGACCATCACCAACACCTGGAGTTCACTCAGACTCACGTCCATCAAGTCAGTGATGCCATCCAGCCATCTCATCCTCTGTCATCCCCTTCTCCTCCTGCCCCCAAACCCTCCAAGCATCAGAGTCTTTTCCAATGAGTCAACTCTTCACATGAGGTGGGCAAAGTACTGGAGTTTCATTTTTAACATCATTCCTTCCAAAGAAAACCCAGGGCTGATCTCCTTTAGAATGGACTGGTTGGATCTCCTTGCAGTCCAAGGGACTCTCAAGAGTCTTCTCCAACACCACAGTTCAAAAGCATCAATTCTTCAGTGCTCAGCTTTCTTCACAGTCCAACTCTCACATTCATACATGACCACTGGAAAAACCATAGCCTTGACTAGACGGACCTTTGTTGGCAAAATAATGTCTCTGCTTTTCAATATGCTATCTAGGTTGGTCATAACTTTTCTTCCAAGGAGTAAGTGTCTTTTAATTTCATGGCAGCAATCACCATCTGCAGTGATTTTGGAGCCCCAAAAAGTAAAGTCTCACAGTTTCCCCATCTATTTCCCATGAAGTGATGGGATCAGATGCCAT
Source organism: Bos grunniens (assembly GCF_055505025.1). Lineage (NCBI taxonomy): Eukaryota > Metazoa > Chordata > Mammalia > Artiodactyla > Bovidae > Bos > Bos grunniens. Next base: position 76,136,962 of record NC_141194.1, on the reverse strand, counting down.
GATCTTCGTTTTCTGAATGTTGAGCTTTAAACCAACTTTTTTACTCTCCTCTTTCACTTTCATCGAGAGGCTTTTTAGTTCCTCTTCACATTCTGCCATAAGGGTGCTGTCGTCTGCATATCTGAGGTTAGTGATATTTCTCCTGGCAATCTTGATTCCAGCTTGTGCTTCTTCCAGCCCAGCGTTTTTCATGATGTACTCTGCATACAAGTTAAATAAGCAGGGTGACAATATACAGCCTTGATGTACTCCTTTTCCTATTTGGAACCAGTCTGTTGTTCCATGTCCAGTTCTAACTGCTGCTTCCTGACCTGCATACAGATTTCTCAAGAGGCAGGTCAGGTGGTCTGGTATTTCCATCTCTTGAAGAATTATCCAAGTTTATTGTGATCCACACAGTCAAAGGCTTTGGCATAGTCAATAAAGCAGAAATAGATGTTTTTCTGGAACTCTCTTGCTTTTTCAATGATCCAGAGGATGTTGGCAATTTGATCTCTGGTTCCTCTGCCTTTTCTAAAACCAACTTGAACATCTGGAAGTTCATGGTTCACATATTGCTGAAGCCTGACTTAGAGACTTTTGAGCATTACTTTACTAGCATGTGAGATGAGTGCAATTGTGTGGTAGTTTGAGCATTCTTTGGAATTGCCTTTCTTTGGGATTGGAATGAAAACTGACCTTTTCCAGCCCTGTGGCCACTGCTGAGTTTTCCAAATTTGCTGGCATATTGAGTGCAGCACTTTCACAGCATCATCTTTCAGGATTTGAAATAGCTCAACTGGGATTTCATCATCTGCACCAGCTTTGTTCATAGTGATGCTTTCTAAGGCCCACTGGACTTCACATTTAGGATGTCTGGCTCTAGGTGAGTGATCACACCATTGTGATCATCTTGATCATGAAGATCTTTTTTGTACCATTCTTCTGTGTATTCTTGACATCTCTTCTTAATATCTTCTGCTTCTTTTAGGTCCATACAATTTCTGTCCTTTATCGAGCCCGTTTTGCAAGAAATGTTCCCTTGGTATCTCTAATTTTCTTAAAGAGATCTCTAGTCTTTCCCATTCTGTTGTTTTCCTCTCTTTCTTTGCATTGATCGCTGAAGAAGGCTTTCTTATCTCTTCTTGCTATTCTTTGAAACTCTGCATTCAGATGCTTATATCTTTTCTCTTTTGCTTTTCGCTTCTCTTCTTTTCACAGCTATTTGTAAAGCCTCTCCAGACAGCCATTTTGCTTTTTTGCATTTCTTTTCCATGGGGATCGTCTTGATCCCTGTCTCCTGTACAATGTCATGAACCTCTGTCCATAGTTCATCAGGCACTCTATCTATCAGATCTAGTCCCTTTAGTCTATTTCTCACTTCCACTGTAGAATCATAAAGTATTTGATTTAGGTCATTCCTGAATGGTCTAGTGGTTTTACCTACTTTCTTCAATTTAAGTCTGAATTTGGCAATAAGGAGTTCATGATCTGAGCCACAGTCAGCTCCCGGTCTTCTTTTTGCTGACTGTATAGAGCTACCCCATCTTTGGTTGCAAATAATATTATCAGTCTGATTTCGGTGTTGACCATCTGGTGATGTCCATGTGTAAAGTCTTCTCTTGTGTTGTTGGACGAGGGTGTTTGCTATGACCAGTGCGTTCTCTTGGCAAAAGTCTATTAGCTTTTACCCTGCTTCATTTTGTACTCCAAGGCCAAATTTGCCTGTTACTCCAGGTGTTTCTTGACTTTCTAGTTTTGCATTCCAGTCCCCTATAATGAAAAAGACATCTTTTTTTGGGTGTTAGTTCTAAAAGGTCTTTAGATCTTCATAGAACCATTCAACTTCAGCTTCTTCAGCATTACTGGTTGGGGTATAGACTTGGATTACTGTGATATTGAATGGTTTGCCTTGGAAACGAACAGTGATCATTCTGTCATTATTGAGATTGCATCCAAGTCCTGCATTTCGGACTCTTTTGTTGACTATGATGGCTACTCCATTTCTTCTAAATGATTCCTGCCCGCAGTAGTACATATTATGGTCATCTGAGTTAAATTCACCCATTCAAGTCCATTTTAGTTCGGTGATTCCTAGAATGATGACGTTCACTCTTGCCATCTCCTGTTTGACCTCTTCCAATTTGCCTTGATTCATGGACCCAACACTCCAGGTTTCTTGTCCAAGGAGTGATGGCAGCATAGACGTAGGAGGGCCGAGAAAAGCTACTCCATGTTCAAGATCAGGAGAGGTGACGGTGAGGAGATACCCCTCATCCAAGGTAAGGAACAGTGGCTGTGTTTTGCTGGAGCAGCCATGAAAAGATACTCCACGTCCAAAGTAAGAGAAACCCAAGTAAGATGGTAGGTGTTGGGAGAGGGCATCAGAGGACAGACACACTGAAACCATAATCACAGAAAATGAGTCAATCTACTCACACAGACCACAGCCTTGTCTAACTCAATGAAACTAAGTCATGGTGTGTGGGGCCACCCAAGACGGGCGGGTCAGGATGGAGAGGTCTGACAGAATGTGGTCCACTGGAGAAGGGAATGGCAAACCATTTCAGTATTCTTGCCTTGAGAACCCCATGAACAGTATGAAATACTGAAATTAGATCGATTATATTATTTGCAGCCAAAGATGGAGAGGCTCTATACAGTCAGGAAAAAAAAAAAAAAAAGACCAGGAGCTGACTTTAGCTCAGATCACAAATTCCTTATTGCTAAATTCAGATTTAAATTGAAGAATGTAGCGGAAACCATTAAAGCATTCAGGTATGAACTGAATCAAATCCTTTAAAATTATACAGTGAGGAGAAGGCAATGGCAACCCACTCCAGTACTCTTGCCTGGAAAATCCCATGGACAGAAGAGCCTGGTAGGCTGCAGTCCATGGGGTCGCACAGAGTCGGACACGACTGAAGTGATTTAGCAGCAGCAGCAGCAGCAGCAGCATGCAGTTACAAGCATAATGTAGATGGATCCTAAACTACATATCATGTGTAATTCATAAATGAGATTATCCTTACATAAAGAAATGATCCTCTTAACTGTAGAATTAATGGACTTTTAGATATGCAGATGACACCACCCTTATGGCATAAAGTGAAGAGGAACTAAAAAGCCTCTTGATGAAAGTGAAAGAGGAGAGTGAAAAAGTTGGCTTAAAACTCAACATTCATAAAATGAAGATCATGGCATTTGGTCCCATCACTTCATGCGAAATAGATGAGGATACAGTGGAAACAGTGTCAGACTTTACTTTTTGGGGCTCCAAAATCACTGCAGATGGTGATTGTAGCCATGAAATTAAAAGATGCTTACTCCTTGGAAAGAAAGTTGTGACCAACCTAGACAGCATATTGAAAAGCAGAGACGTTACTTTGCCAACAAAGGTCCGTCTAGTCAAGGCTATGGTTTTTCCAGTGGTCATGTATGGATGTAAGAGTTGGACTGTGAAGAAAGCTGAGCGCCAAAGAATGGATGCTTTTGAACTGTGGTGTTGGAGAAGACTCTTGAGAGTCCCTTGGACTGCGAGGAGATCCAACCAGTCCATTCAGAAGGAGTTCAGCCCTGAGATTTCTTTGGAAGGAATGATGCTAAAGCTGAAAGTCCAGTACTTTGGCCACCTCATGCAAAGAGTTGACTCATTGGAAAAGACTCTGATGCTGGGAGGGATTGGGGGGAGGAGGAGAAGTGGATGACAAAGGATGAGATGGCTGGATGGCATCACTGACTCAATGGACGTGAGTCTGAGTGAACTCCGTGAGTTGGTGATGGACAGGGAGGCCTGGCGTGCTGCGATTCTTGGTGTCACAAAGAGTCGGACACAACTGAACGACTAGACTGAACTGATAGCTGAGAAAATTGAAGCCCAGTGAAGTGAAGAGATTTCTCCAAGACAGGGTCAAATTACAGTCAAGCGTATTGGATCCCTCTTTCCATTTCTCTGACATTGTTGCTGGGGGTTGAGGGGTTGCTCAAATAGGACAATTCTTTAGTGAATTACACTTGGGTCACTTGGATTTTATCTGAGGAAGGGGTTTCCAGTTTTTGCTGCATCCAAATCCTGAACAAAATGTATTTGGTTATGCTGAGTTTTATTTGAATTTAATTAAATGTCAATGAATATGGAAGAGAACATACCCAGCTCTATGCATGATAAATGATATCCATTATTTCTTGAATCATTTGCTGATCTCACGAGAGATTTCCCATTATTCTCACATGTATTTAGAAATTTCTTATTCGTGATCATTTGTATTATTTGATTTATTTTTATAGTAGTGGATAGTCTGGCTTTTTACACCAACTAGTACTGCCAGTCCTATTCTAGATAATGCTGCTACCAAAATCAGGTCCAGAGTATTCCAGAGTTGGTCACATTTGGCTCCCATGTACCAAAAACTTCCCCACCGACCTCTGAAATTTAGACATCTATATAGAGATAATAAAAATAAAAAAATCTCACAAATTTGAGAAACAAAAACAAAATGTTTTCAATGAAAGAATCCAGTCTTTCTTTGTTACTAAACCATGAGGTTTCCCTTTAAGGTCCTTATGAAATTTCTATTGTCCTTTTTTCCACTTGAGTGTGTGTGCATGCTCAGTTGTGTCTGACTCTTTGTGACTTCATGAACTGTAGCCAGAAGGCTCCTCTGTCCATGGAATTTTCCAGGCAAGAATACTGGAGTTGGTTGCCATTTCCTTTTCCAGGAGGTTCTTTCAGACCCAAGGATTGAACCCCATCTCCTGCACTGCAGGAAGATTCTTTACCACCGAGCCACCAAACATGCTGAAATGTACAGGTTTGGATACATTGAGTTAGCATGCAGAAGGCAGTCAGGATTTCCCAACCATTGAGTAATTAAAATGTAGCACTTAGTTAGAAATGAAAGAAAAAAAAAAAAAAAAGTCTTACACAGAATGGTTGTCTCAAGACTGCTTTTAAAACTCTCTATATTTTGCCCATTGCTCACACCTTTATTCACTCTGACTACTTCAGTTCTATAAGTGCTATGAAAAGAGTTTGAAGCAGTCTAATCTACTAGTTCTGTAACTGCAGCTGGATGTTCCCTTCACCAGCACTTACAGTGATGAATGAGGTTAACAACCTAACTATGCCACTTGACAGCAAATATAAGAATAAACATGCAAAGGTGAGAATAAACTGTCTGTCAGCCAAATCTGCCTGCCTCCATCTTTCCCATGATTCCAGATCCTTCTCTATTTTAAAGAAATAAATGACATATATAAACTTCTCATGTTTTTATAAAGTTTGACACTTTACCAGATAACCTGAATGTGGTTCTCTAGTGTCTGGATTGATAGCATACACCCACATAGAAATGCCTATGGGTTTGTGGATAGGAATAATATGACTTCTCAACATCCTCCTCTGGAGGGACTAATGGTGAGGTTAGTTCTTGTAGTGTCTTTAGAAATTGCCTGTAGAATTGTACTATCTCTTGTAGAATTGATAAAGAATTACTCACTTAAACAGTGACTATCAAATCATAAGTCAACTACTCCTGGTTTTTATTGTTCCAGTATATTAAGGACTACTGCCGTGGATGACATGAAGGGATTGATTAGATGATTATTATAATCTTTTATAGCTCTGATAGCCTAGGATTCTGTTATAAAATGTATCTACTGGCTTCACATAGGTAGTAACCTACTCAATGGGGCATGGATTCTAAAATATAATGTCATTCACTTAAGAAAATATGTTTGAAAAATATATCTTATAAACTCTCATGGATTTCTTCCTTAAAAAAAGACTTTTAAAAGTGCATTTCTGATTTAGTCTAAGATCAAATCACAAAGGAATTATCCATTAAACAGTAACAGTTCATTTATTCAACAACATTTATTGGGCTTCCCTGGTGACATAGATGGTAAAGAATCTGCCTGCAATGTGGGAGACCTAGGTTCGATTACTGGGTTAGGAAGGCCCCCTGGAGAAGGGAGGGCAACCTATTCCAGTATTCTTGCCTGGAGAATTCCATGTTCAGAGGAGCTTTGCAGACTACATCTCATGGGCTCCCAAAGAGTAGGACACGACTGAATGACTAACACTTTACCACATGCCTAGTACTATGCCAGGCATTTGAGATAAACCAGAGAATAAAACAAGATTCATGTCTTCAAGCAGCTTAAAATGTAACAGAACGAAGACAGGCAACATTATTAATAAACTATCTAGAATGTTTAAAGGTGATAAGTGCTAAGGAAAAATAGAAAAAGTAGAGCATGGTAAAGGGGATTAGCAATTATGGGGGAAAAGATAGTGGGAGAGACTGCAGTGACATAATAGGCTAGTAAAGGGCAGGATTTATTGAGAAGGTAATATTTGAAGAAACACTGAAGTAGGTGAGGGAGTTAGTCATAGGTTACTTTGGGAAAAGAGGCTTCCAAGCAGCAGGAACAGCAAAGCAAAGGGATGGAATATGCCCATGTGTCTGAAGAACAGAAGATAATCCGTATGGCTGAAGCACAGTAAGGGACTATGGTAGAAGATAAGGCCAAAGAAGTATGGCAACAAGATCACAGAAGACCTTACAAGGTCATTGTAAGGACTTTATCTTTTACAGAGTGGAATGAGGAATAGTTATAGGATATTGAGAAGAAGGACATGATCTAGGTTGTTTTACAAGGATCACTCTGTTTTCTACTGCATTGAAAAAAAGGCCATAGGGGACAAAGGTAAAAGCAGGGTGAAATGTCACAAAGCTGTTCAGAATAGTTTAGATAAGAATGATAACAGTAAGTGTGAGGGAAGACCTTTTAGAACTAACACGCCAAAAAGATATCCTTTTCATTATAGGGGACTGGAATGCAAAAGTAGGAAGTCAAGAAACACCTGGAGTAACAGGCACATTTGGCCTTGGAATATGGAATGAAACAGGGCAACGGCTAATATAGTTTTGCCAAGAAAACGCACTGGTCATAGCAAACACTCTCTTCCAACAACACAAGAGAAGACTCTACACATGGACATCACCAGATGGTCAACACCGAAATCAGACTGATTATATTCTTTGCAGCCAAAGATGGAGAAGCTCTATACAGTCAACAAAAACAAGACTACGAGCTGACTGTGGCTCAGATGATGAACTCCTTATTGCCAAATTCAGATGTAAATTGAAGAAAGTAGGGAAAACCACTAGACCATTCAGGTAAACTATTTAGGTAGATCATTTGACCTAAATCAAATCGCTTATGATTATACAATGGAAGTGAGAAACAAATTTAAGGGACTAGATCTGATAGACAGAGTGCCTGATGAACTATGGACAGAGGTTCTTGACATTGTACAGGAGACATGGATCAAGACCATCCTCAAGACAAAGAAATGCAAAAAAAGCAAAATGGCTGTCTGGGGAGGCCTTACAAATAGCTGTGGAAAGAAGAGAAGCAAAAAGCATAGGAGAAAAGGAAAGATATAAGCATCTGAATGCAGTGTTCCAAAGAATAGCAAGGAGAGATAAGAAAACCTTCCTCAGTGATCAATGCAAAGAAATAGAGGAAAACAACAGAATGGGAAAGACTAGGGATCTCTTCAAAAAAATTAGAGATGGCAAGGAAACATTTCATGCAAAATGGGCTCAATAAAGGACAGAAATGGTACAGACCTAGCAGAAGCAGAAGATATTAAGAAGAGGTGGCAAGAATACACAGAAGAACTGTACAAAAAAGATGTTCATGACCCAGAAAATCACGATGGTGTAATCATTGACCTAGAGCCAGACATCCTGGAATGTGAAGTCCAGTGGGCCTTAGAAAGCATTACTATGAATAAAGCTAGTGGAGGTGATGAAATTCCAGTTGAGCTATTCCAAATCCTGAAAGATGATGCTGTGAAAGTGCTGCACTCAATATGCCAGCAAATTTGGAAAACTCAGCAGTGGCCACAGGACTGGAAAAAGTCAGTTTTCATTCCAATCCCAAAGAAAGGCAATGCCAAAGAATGCTCAAACTACCGCACAATTGCACTCATCTCACACGCTAGTACAAAATTCTCCAAGCCAGGCTTCAGTAATACGTGAACTGTGAACTTCCAGATGTTCAAGCTGGTTTTAGAAAAGGCAGAGGAACCAGAGATCAAATTGCCAACATCTGGTGGATCATTGAAAAAGCAAGAGAGTTCCAGAAAAACATCTATTTCTGCTTTATTGACTATGCCAAAGCCTTTGATTGTGTGGATCACAATAAACTTGGACAATTCTTCAAGAGATGGGAATACCAGAACACCTGACCTGCCTCTTGAGAAACCTATATGCATGTCTGGAAGCAACAGTTAGAACTGGACATGGAACAACAGACTGGTTCCAAATAGGAAAAGGAGTACATCAAGGCTGTATATTGTCACCCTGCTTATTTAACTTCTATGCAGAGTACATCATGAGAAACGCTGGGCTGGAAGAAGCACAAGCTGGAATCAAGATTGCCAGGAGAAATATCAATAACCTCAGATATGCAGATGACACCACTCTTATGGCAAAAAGTGAAGAGGAGCTAAAAAGCCTCTTGATGAAAGAGAAAGAAGAGACTGAAAAAGTTGGCTTAAAGGTGAACATTCAGAAAACTAAGATCATGGCATCTGGTCCTTTCACTTCATGGCAAATAAATGGGGAAACAGTGGAATCTGTGGCTTACTTGATTTTGGGAGGCTCCAAAATCACTGCAGATGGTGATTGCAGCCTTGAAATTAAAAGACGCTTACTCCTTGGAAGGAAAGTTATGACCAACCTAGATAGCATATTGAAAAGCAGAGACATTACTTTTCCAACAAAGGTCCATCTAGTCAAGGCTATGGTTTTTCCAGTGGTCATGTATGGATGTGAGAGTTGGACTGTGAAGAAAGCTGAGTGCTGAAGAATTGATGCTTTTGAACTGTGGTTTTGGGGAAGACTCTTGAGAGTCCCTTGGACTGCAAGGAGATCCAACCAGTCCATCCTAAAGGAGATCCGTCCTGGGTGTTCATTGGAAGGACTGATGTTAAAGCTGAAACTCTAATACTTTGGCCACCTCATGCGAAGAGTTGACTCATTGGAAAAGACTCTGATGCTGGGATGGGTTGGGGGTAGGAGGAGAAAGGGACGACAGAGGATGAGATGGCTGGATGGCATCACCGACTTGATGGACATGGGTTTGGGTAAACTCCGGGAGTTGGTAATGTACAGGGAGGCCTGGCATGCTGTGATTCATGGGGTCACAGAGATGGACACAACTGAGCGACTGAACTGAACTGAAAGGGCAGTTGATTTCTGCTTATCTTTTTAAAGACAGAACCAACAAGATTTCCTGATGGACAAGAAAGAGATTGTGTAAGAAAAAGAGGACTGAAGAATGACTTTAGGTTTTTGGCCTAAGCAAGTGAAAGGATGGAATTTCCATTGTCAACTACAGACTGGCACTTACCAAGAGCATTCCCAATGACTGAACAAGGCATTTGCCATCTACATCTACTGAGATTGAACACCATGCTGCTATAGCTGGTGACTGTCAGCAACCCCCATGGAAGTTCAGAGTGGAGTGAGGCACTCTGTGGTCCAGGGAATCTGGTGGGACAGGTCTTTAGATAGTTGGATGTTTTTAGGAACAGATTTTATGATCTCCATCCTTGCATCTCCTCATATCTAGAGAAGCACTAAATTCCTTCATGGTGACATCAGACCCTCGTGACTAACAAAAAACCTTTTGTAAATTGAGTGCTTCATGGTATTGAACTCCCCCTTCACAAAAACTTTATATACTGACTTTCCCCCACTGCTGCTTTGGAGCAGTTTGTCAGAGGTATCTGAGATGTTGCCTCCCGGTCTGCAGTCCTCATTTTGCCCCAAATAAAACTTAACTCACAACTCTTACGTTGTACACCCTTTTTAGTCGACAGTTATGGCTACCGATGAAGTGACCCAGAATGCACTTCCTTCCTTCAACTGGACTCTACAAGGAACTGGAGCTTTGGTATCAGCGGCGGCCCCTTGTGCCCATCTGCCTCCTTGGGGAGTACAGACGAATTTGGGTAAGTCTTTCCTGGTTCTTGAATCTCTCATAATGGTTGAGATTCTATTTGGTGGTTGAGCAGGTTACCTGCCCCCTCCTAGTAGGAAAGATACTAGGGGGAACCCGGGTGAAACATCTGGGGTATACCCACTCATGGTCTAGACACTGAGTGGGACTCGTTTGAAAGATACCAAAGTCCCACACAGTTAAAAGATGCTGGGTGGGGGGTTGGCTGAAAGATGCCAGGAGAATTGCCCATCCAGTGGAAAGGTACTGGGTATGGGGGGATCGACTGAAAAAAAAAAAAATCAAAGAATATCCAGGGCTTGGCTGATAGATGCCAAGGTTGCTGCGTTGTAGGGCACTCAGTTGTCTTGGCTGAGTGGTTAAGAGGCTGATCTGACACTTTTCCTCAATTTGACTGCCATTATAGAATTTGTCAGGATAAAAGTGAGGAAAATACATGAGAGCATTGCTCTGAAGAAAAAGGACAAGACTCCTCCTGGCTGGTTTCGGTTTTCTCAGGTGACTGAGAACTTTATGGGCATGGTGGAGGCCTAGTCCTCATGCCGTGCAGTGGTCCCATAGGGAAACCCACTCATTAATTAAAACACTTGCTTGTCTGGGGGCCGCACATAAGAGCTGGCCATTCAGTGACCTGAGCAGCCATGGTGGTCTTAGATTGCTGGAGGCAGAATCCGAGACACGTAAGACGAGCTGAAACGACTCTGGAGTGACTCCTGGAGGAGTTAAGTTCACAAGCAGCACTTTGGCCCACTACACAAGTTCACTAGTGATTTTTATCCCAGACAAATTCAGCTTAAAATGGGAAACAGAATCTCTCAACAGACACAAAGGCGTGTCATAAAGCCAGCCTCTGACTAACATTCTCGCCAGATTCATGTACAATACATATGAAGCTCACACTTGCAAGTACCTAGTTAATTGGAGAAATTATACTAAAAGAGATCTCAACCTAAAACGGCCAAATTTGGGTTCTTTTGATACTCTAAAATTGATATTTTTGCGTGTACAATTAGAAAAGGCCGGCCGTGTTTGACTGGTACCTAGAAGCTTCTAAAACAGAAAATGATAGAGTAACTTCTTTGCAGAAAATCAACAAGAAATTGCTTGAAACTATATCAAAACTAAAACAAGGCTGCTAGCATTGACTTTGCCAGGTCGCAAGTCTAATTGAACTGGGAAGTCACGTTTGGCATTTATGCCTTTTGGCTTTTGATTTCTGGGCATCTCTTTGCCTTTTGTTTCATTTGGAGTGTGACTCCTGGCTGGTGAAGTTCTGGTTCGGTTTGGTTTGTTGGTTTAGTTTGACTGCACAGACATCTGGTACAAACTATTCGAGCTAATATGTGAATTTCTCACTCCAAGGTTCCACACTCTACCTGGGAATCCCTTGGAAAAAAATTTTTAAATGATTGGTCAATCTATAGCTATGATCCAGTGACAAAGAAAATGGCCTAAAACTATTAGATCTTTATTGACATAGGATAGGAAAATGAACTGAAGTTCCCTTTTGTCCAGGACTTCCTCCTGTAATCAACAGCCTGGAGCTGATCAAACTAAGACCCCTACTTCCTCAGAGGGACAATCCCTGCTGGGACCAATCTGCCCTTGTTTTCAGGGCCAAGTTGAGTACTACCTGGTCTAAATTTTGGCTCTAAAACTATGGTCACACACAAAAAATATACAATTTTTGACAATGTGGTCATAATATTTTTAGACTCCAGTATGTCTCAGTGTGTGTCTTTATTTCTTTCAATAATATTGCTGATTGCTGGGATCGGTTTGTAAATGAGCTCTAATCTAATTTGCCTTAAAAAAAAAAAGTAAATGCTTACAAATCAAATAATTCTAAATACAAGAGAAATTAACCTAAATGAATTTCAGGTTCATGTGAATTGGAAAATATTCAGTGTTAAACACCTGATATTAATGTTTATTTGTTGATCTGAATAATGTAGACATGTTTAAGAGTAATTAACATTAAGCAGAATATTTTCACTGTACCTAGATTTAATATAAATTAAATATTATATCTGTTACAAGTTTGTTAGCGAGGAAATTACCTTGCTGAGTGAAGAAACTTCTAAAAAACTGTAAATGAGATATGAGCCTTTAGACAAACTCTATTAAGAATAATTATGCTTTAGGAATGTCTGTCTAAATAGTCTATCCAGATTGGGGTAACTTGAACTTCTAAGGGTTGTGCTAAACTAAGTGTTGGAAGCCTATTGAATAGCTAAGTCATTTCCAAATAAAATAAATAAAAAGATTTTGAAACATTTACTACTAAACACTACCTCTTACAGAGAAACTAAAGAGATTTGGGATCAAAAAGAAATGTTTGGTGCCATCCTAAAATGTTATCTCCAAGAAAACAAAGGTTTTAGAAATTATCACTGGTATTTATGCTCACCGATCTATAAAATGCTGATGTAAAAGTCAGTTCTTGGTTGCTTAAGGGAAGTAGGAAGTGTCTTTTCGATAAAGAAGGTATGAGGAATGGAATTACCTTTTTGTTAAGGGAAAAGGAAGTAACCCTGACTTATAGGTGGCTTTTTAGGATGGAAGAACACAGTAATGGGTACAGAAAGTGATAAGGTTTGTGAAAAGTGAACCATGAGGAAAGAGTTTTGTATATGGTTAGGACTAAGTTTAAAATAAAGTTAATCAAGTTTACCTTTTAAGTAAAGTAAGCTGATGCCAAAACTTGAATTTAGCTTTTCTCTCTGTTAAGAGGACACTTTGTCTTCAGATATTGGACTGCCTTTGATAATAGATTTAAGTTTCTTTGTCTCTTTAATGTTCTGTTCTGAAATTCTTTATTGTGACTTTGGCTAGGTGAACAGCTATTGTTTCACAATGACCTATAGTCCTATCTGACTGAGTGTTCTAAATGTGTTTTTTTAATATAAATTTATTTATTTTAATTGCAGGTTAATTACTTTATAATATTGTACTGCTTTTTCCATACATCAACATGAATCCACCACAGGTATACACGTGTTCCCCATCCTGAACCCCCCTCCCTCCTCCCTCCCTATACCATCCCTCTGATTTTTTTTATATTTGTTGACAAAGCTTCCTAAATAATTCTAATGAAGATTTCTAGCTAACTTTGGGATGCTTCAGAGGGCCCCTGAAGCATCCCAAAGAGAGATATTACACTAATTAGGTTCATTTTGTATACAGAATTACATGGGGGATATTGTCAAGTGAGCAGTAAGTCTTGGGTTATATTGTATGGTAAATGTTACTAATATAGATATCCTAGAAACTGTATGGAGTTCCTAAAAGTTTGATATATTTGGGTAAAATGTTATCAAGCATAATTCTAGTTACTATCTCAAAATATTGTCATAGCACTAACCAAGTTTTGAAAAAAATGCTTCCTCTTCAAGATTTATAAAAAGGACTTTTGGATAAATACCAGTTTTTGAACTGGGTAAAAATTCTAATGAAAAACCTGATGATGTCACAAAGGTTTACAAAAAAGATTGAATGAACTGCTTAGAACTGAATATGCTTATTACTTTTATGGTTTTTAGTTTTCCAAGCTTAAGAAAAACCTTCCCCTCAAACTAATTATGATGGTAATTTGGTAAAATTATATTTTATAAACAAATTGAAACATCTATCTTTTCTATCTGAACCCTCCAGAGATTAGAAACTCTTAGTTTCCAGTAACTTTATCAGAAAAGTTAGGAAGGTTATCGTACTAGCAGGTACAGAAATCTGAAAGAACTTGAAGGAATCTGAGACCTTGAGAAGGGAGGAATTTACTTAGATCTGTTAGACAAAATCTATGATAAACCTTTGGCATGACTTTTCTTGCCCTGAAAGGTTTTATTTTAAAAGTTCAGTCTGAGACTTTTATAGTCTCAGCAAAGCAAAAAAGTCTATGATCAATTATGGTTATATAAATCATCAAGCCAAGTTTATTGCGACCAGACCTATATTACAAACAAGTATTAATTTGTTATATTTCTTAAAAATGATGGTGATTTTAGGGAGAAAAAGATGTTTCAATGAATGTTAAATACCAGTTTGTTAATGGAGGTCTGTATCTACTAAGACTCATTTCCTGGATAGTTCTTTGCTGTTAGGGTATATTAATGTAAAATTTAATTGAATTATTAAAGGACACTCTAGGGTTGTTTCTGAAGCTCATCTCAGTAATCTCTCTTTAGATGAAGATCAGATGCCTCTCACATTACTTTCAATCAAGACTGGAAGAAGACATAATTTAAGGAACTGTCTCTAACCTGTATGGAATGAACTTTCTATCAGGTAGTCTTAACTAGCTCATGCCCAGCGAAATTGAAGGGAAATTGACTCTTTGGTTAACTCCCGCTTCCAAAGGCCCCTAAGCTGGACTGGTCCATAGTGAGGCCTGATGACCTCAAACTCACTTTAAAACAATGCTCAAACGGAGGAAACTAAACTACACTAGGATGAGAAGAAGATGACATCAGAAGTAGACAGCTTGCCCAAGCTACTGATCTGATTTTTATGATCATTTGTAATGTTTTCTTGATTCCTTGGACCTATGTCTATCAATTACATGTTTTAAAAACTCAATCCAATTGTTGGGTTATGGCCAATTACCTGTGCCTAGTACTTCTGGGCTATCTGTTCTCTAGGTAGATTTCTGTTCTCTAGGGCTCTGATTGGACACCCCCTAGGAAATTTATTTTAGATGAGTGTTCAGTCCTGTTCTATTTATGATATTACTAGATGGGATCCTCCCACCTGGCCAATTAAAAATACCTGCTCTGATGCTGGCGATAGATTTAAGTTTTTTCTTAGGGTCATTTAAACTCAGTCAGAGTGATGAGCTAAGTCTCAATAAAAAATTAACTTCTCATCTATTAAAAGGAAGACTCCCACAATTATGGGGTGGATCTACATGGTTAACACCAGGCTATGGTTATTTAAGTTTAAAAGCTCCTCTATGTTGGGAAGGGTTAAACCATACTAAAATGATCAACTTGGTAACTATGAGACAAGGCTGGGTGCTTTATG
This sequence comes from Bos grunniens, assembly GCF_055505025.1. Classification (NCBI taxonomy): domain Eukaryota; kingdom Metazoa; phylum Chordata; class Mammalia; order Artiodactyla; family Bovidae; genus Bos; species Bos grunniens. The sequence goes on along the minus strand of NC_141194.1, from coordinate 76,121,923 downwards.
AACTATGTCTATTATTACCCTTAGAGAGAGTGATTGGTATGTAACTCAGTGGATTTGTGGCACTAATTTGTGCCTTTCACATCTACAGGAATGGATACGAAGGTGTAGCCTGGGATTCTCATGAATTTAAGGTCATACATGTTAATGAATTAGAGGTAACCCTAACCAATCTCGGAGAAGGCAATGGCACCCCACTCCAGTACTCTTGCCTGGAAAATCCCATGGATGGAGGAGCCTGGTAGGCTGCAGTCCATGGGGTCGCAAAGAGTCAGACACAGCTGAGCGACTTAACTTTCACTTTTTGCTTTCATGCATTGGAGAAGAAAATGGCAACCCACTCCAGTGTTCTTGCCTGGAGAATCCCAGGGATGGGGGAGCCTGGTGGGCTGCCATCTGTGGGGTTGCACAGAGTCAGACACGACTGAAGCGACTTAGCAGCAGACTTAGCAGCAGCAGCTAACCAATCTACCATTGGTATGATCCCAATGGGCCAAAGATCTGTATTGTACTGGTATGACATCTGCTCTCTCATATTTGCTTATTCTTCACAGAATGTATCACACTTTTTCCTCTAGACAGATAGATATAATTTAATGTTTGTCTCCCCTGATGACCATGTTGTCTTTATACACCAGTGTATTCCCAGTACATAAAGTGATGTCTGGCAGACAGGTGCTCAGTACCTATTTGTTTAATGAACAAAGTAGAGAAGAAAGCTGGCATTTATTTAACACTTAGCCTCATGCTAGACACATTCACATAAATTCACATTTATACCTTATAACAGTTTTGTGAGGAAGGAATTATTAGCACATTTTTAAGACGATGAAAGTCAGAGAGACTATATAACTCTCCTAATATCACAGCATTATTAGCTAGCAGCATCAGGATTCAAACTGAGGATACTTTGAATTCAAAGCTAGTGCTCTCACTCTACCACATTGCTTCTTCTTTTATTGTAAATTGAGACATAATCGATATACAACATTGTGAAATTATATATATATATATATATATATATATATATATATAACAATATGATCACTACGGGAGCATTAGCTAACAGCTCTCTCATGTCACATAATTATTTCTTCTTGTGTTGAGAACAGTTAAGATCTAGTCTGTGGGAGAGGGCGAGGGTGGGATGGTTTGGGAGAATGGCATTGAAACATGTATATTATCATATGTGAAACGGATTGCCAGTCCAGGTTCGATGCATGATACAGGGTGCTTGGGGCTGGTGCACTGGGATGACCCAGAGGGATGGGATGGGGAGGGAGGTGGGAGGGGGTTTCAGGATGGGGAACACATGTACACCCGTGATGGATTCATGTCAGTGTATGGCAAAACCACTACAATATTGTAAAGTAATTAGCCTCCAAAAAAATAAATTAATTAATGTAAAAAAAGATCTAGTTTCTTAGCAACTTTAAATTGTATAACACAGTTTTGTTGTCTATAATCACTATGTTGTGCCTTAGATTTCCAGAATTTATTTACTTACTAGTTGCAAGTTTTTACCCTTAAACAACATCTCCCCAGGTCCTCCATCCCCCAGCCCTTTACTACATTACTTCAATATCTGTTTACTGTGACTTCCCTATTGACTCAATGATGTAAAGGATGTACCAGGGAGTTCACACCAGTCAGAATGGCTGCGATCCAAAAGTCTACAAATAATAAATGCTGGAGAGGGTGTGGAGAAAAGGGAACCCTCTTACACTGTTGGTGGGAATGCAAACTAGTACAGCCACTATGGAGAACAGTGTGGAGATTCCTTAAAAAACTGGAAATAGAACTGCCTTATGATCCAGCAATCCCACTGCTGGGCACACACACTGAGGAAACCAGAAGGGAAAGAGACACGTGTACCCCAATGTTCATCGCAGCACTGTTTATAATAGCCAGGACATGGAAGCAACCTAGATGCCCATCAGCAGATGAATGGATAAGAAAGCTGTGGTACATATACACAATGCAGTATTACTCAGCCATTAAAAAGAATACATTTGAATCAGTTCTAATGAGGTGGATGAAACTGGAGCCTATTATACAGAGTGAAGTAAGCCAGAAGGAAAAACACCAATACAGTATACTAACACATATATATGGAATTTAGAAAGATAGTAACAATAACCCTGTGTACGAGACAGCAAAAGAGACACTGATGTATAGAACAGTCTAATGGACTCTGTGGGAGAGGGAGAGGGTGGGAAGATTTGAGAGAATGGCGTTGAAACATGTAAAATATCATGTATGAAATGAGATGCCAGTCCAGGTTCGATGCACGATACTGGATGCTTGGGGCTGGTGCACTGGGACGACCCAGAGGGATGGTATGGGGAGGGAGGAGGGAGGAGGGTTCAGGATGGGGAACACATGTATACCTGTGGTGGATTCATTTTGATATTTGGCAAAACTAATACAATTATGTAAAGTTTAAAAATTAAAAAAAAAAAATAAAAGAAACAGAAGGAAGGAATAAGACAAATATTTGAAGCTAAATATTTTCACTTCAATTCCAAATATCTAAATATCACAGAGAAAGTTGGATTACAAACAACTATACAAATGAATTTTTGTAAAGTAACATATTGATAAATTGGGGTGTCAACAGCACACCCCTGAAATTTTTAAAACATATTTTATTTTGGGTATGTTAAATTTTAATAGGTAATACGTATACAAATAATAAATGCTGAACATGGGTTAGAAAAAATGGAACCCTCCTACAAGATTGGTGGGAATGCAAACTGTTGCAGCCACTATGGAGAACAGTATGGGGGTTCCTTAAAAAAATGAGAAAAAAAGAGCTACCATATGGCCCAGCAATCCTACTCCTGGGCTTATATTCAGAGGAAACCATAATTCAAAAAGATACATGCACCCCAATGTTCATAGCAGTGCTATTTATAATAGCCAAAACATGGAAGCAACCTAAGTTTCTATCAACAGATGAATGGGTAAAGATGTGGTACATATATACAATGGAATATTACTTAGCCATAAAAAGAACGGAATAATTCCATTTGCAGCATCATGGATGGACCTAGAGGTTATCATACTAAGTGAAGTATACCAGACAAAGAAATACAAGTATATGATATCGCTTAATATGTGGAATCTATAAAATACAAATGCACTTATTTAAAAAACAGAAACAGATTCACGTAGACATAGAGACAAACTTATGGTTACCAAAGGGGAGGAGAGATGAATTAGGAGTAGGGATTAATAGATATGTACTACTATATATAAACCAGATAAACAACAAGGATTTACTGTATAATACAGGGAACTCTATTCAGTATGTTGTAATAACCTTTAATGGAAAAGAATATGAGAAAGAATATGTATATATAATTATAACTGAATCACTTTGCTGTGTATCTGAAACTAACACAATATTGTAAGTCAACAATGTGCTGTGCTCAGATCACTCAGTCGTGTTTGATTCTTTATGACCTTTTGGACTGTAGCCCGCCAGGCTCCTCTAGCCATGGGATTTTTCAGGCAAGAATACTGGAGTAGGTTGTTATTTCCTCCTCCACGGGATCTTCCTGATCCAGGGATCAAACCTATGTCTCCTGTGTCTCCTGCATTGCAGGTGGATTCTTTACCACTGAGCCATCAGTAAAAAGGTAATATGTACTCCTATTTGAAAAAATAAAACAATACAGAAGCTTATAAAGTAAAGCTCCAAATCACCTTAACCTCCCTCCCAATCTCACTCTCCAGCAGTAACCAGATTTAATAATTTGATGTGTTGTGAACATGTATTTTGGTTTCTGAAAAAATATCTACAATTTCCACTAAAAGACTGTTATGAAACTCACAATTGGCAGTTATTATGACAGTGAATCCAGGTGTTGGTAAATGTTTTTCATTTAGTGTGTTTTTTCTCAGAGCATGTCTTTGTAATAATTTACATGCAGGGTTCAAAGGGCCATGCAGATTTCATATGGTACTTCCTACTTAAGGAAGCCTTTTCTTTTCCTTTTTCTTCCTCTCTTACAGTCACTCACATATTAATTTGTTCCAATATGTATTGAGTGCCTACAATATGTCTGGCACTAGGAATATAATCATGAACAAGACAGACACAGTCCTTGGTCTCCTTATAGGTTAAAGGGAAGAACCCCAAAGAGAAGAGACAAATACACAATTTTAACTCAAGGTGATGAGTAGTATGACAGAATGTGACTCTTAAACTTTAGTGCACAGCACAGTCGTTTGGGATTCTCGCCAAATTGCAGTCTGGTCCTACACCAGACCCACTAAATCTGGAGAGTAGATATTAGGAATTTGTATTTTAATAAGCTCCCAGGTGGCTCCAACTGGAGTATTTTATTTTGGCGACATATAGAGGCAGAAGGAGAGCAATAGGGAGTATATATGTGGCATTAAGTTTGTTTAAAGGGAGTTAAGGAAGACTTCTGAGAACAGTATGTCTAAATTGAGACCTGAACAATGAGTCAGGACTAACTAGGCAATTGGAATTTGGGGGTGGGGAGGTGGATAAGTGCAAAAGAAGAGAGACTTGCCTGAATCTGAGAGGGAGAGAGCCTACACTCAGGAAGTGAAAGAAGTTCAATATGGCTAAAGAGTACAGTTTGAGGTGGGTAGGTAAATGGCAGGTGAATAAGAACCCCTTTGGAAAGAGTAGTTTGAAGTGACAACCAAGGCTAGTATTGCAGGAATTGTTAACATTTAGGGGAAGTGAAGAGGAGGTCAAGAAGACTAACAAGGGCCATTCAATTATTTTCTGTCATGTCTTTGTCATATACTTTTTCCCACTTATACATATATCATTTTCTCTCTAAACATAAAAAATAATCCCTTACATTTTTACTCTCACACATTTTTCCTTTCAAATGGACTGTCACAACAAATATATGAGATACATTGGGCAGATATTATTATTTCCATTTTACTCACGAGAAAACTATGGCTCATAGAAGTTAAATTTCTTAAGGCCTCAAAGTTACTAAGAAGCACAAAACTGATACATGATTTAGATTTTTTTAATGTTTGTTATGATTTGTTTTGGGGTATGTTTTTCAATGTTCTTATACTCTCTATTCCCCTATTTGAGGGTTTTTTGAATTCTGACTTTATCCTCCAAAATTATATACATTCCAGCCATCTGAAAGCCATTACACTGTTGAAAATATTGTCACCAAACTAGTAATGATGGCACAGGTCCCAGCAACTTAAGTAAGACCTACTCTTTTTCACCCCTCTCTATGATGGATAACCCTTAATTTTTTTTTTGGTAACAAGCTTGTAGAAGAAAAGAAATGTGTTGACATTATAGTACATGTTGCAAAATCAGCAGTACCTTGTGAGTACTTATTAACTAAGTACAATATTCATAGTAATAGCCTTTTCTATAACAGCCCAACATACTATAAAAGAGTTTATTGCTATGATTTTCAGTTTCACAGTTCAAATAAAGCAGAATGCTTTCATAAAACACCATTGACATAAACTCAGTTTCTGGAAATGTGCTTCCTTTAACTTTCAAAGTGTTAGTCGCTCAGTCATGTCTGACTCTTTGCGACCCCATGGACTGTAGCCTGTCAGGCTCCTCTGTCCATGGAATTCTCCAGGCAAGAATACTATAGCGGGTTTCCATTTCCTTCTCCAAGGGATCTTCCTGACCCAGGGATTGAACCCAGGTCTCCCGCATTGCAGGTGGATTCTTTACCGCTTGAGCCACCAAGGAAGCCCTTTAACTTTGCTTCCTTCTATTTGCATATTTCTTACTAACTCCTAAGAGAACTGAATTCTCAGGTTCATCAATTCTGTTATTTTCTTTGGTCTACTTTCATTTCAGAGTTATGTTCTTAAGAGCTTCTAACTTTACTTTTCACTGTCTCCAAGAATACTACTTCTTCATTAGAGCTGGAGAAAGGTTGTTGTTATTTCTCTTTTGGAGTTGGGATTCTTCTTAAACTGGGGACATTTCAGAAAGACAATGACTAAGTGGTTAAAAGTCAATAAGATTAGTGTTCCCTATATTTAATGGGGAAAGAATTTAAAATTTCTCTGGGAACACAGCTGTAGTGTCAGTCCCTTGCCTCTACCACACTCTGGAGGGAGAAACTTTCCCAGAGAGCTAGTGCAGGAATAGGGATAATTGAAAAGACTAGAAAAGTAAGATTATAATAATATTTAGTTGGGTTATTAGGTAGTGTAAAAGGAGGACTCTTTGAAGGGGAAAAAGCAAGATTTAAATTACATTAAATTTCTTAATTTTAATTAGTTACATTAAATTAATGTGGGGATGAGGGGCGGTCCTAAGATGGTGGAGGAATAAGACAGAGAGACCATTTTCTCTCCCACAAATTCATCGAAAGACCATTTGAATGCTGAGAAAATTCCACAAAACAACTTCTGAATGCTGGCAGAGGACACCAGGCACCCAGAAAGGCAGCCTACTGTCTTCGAAAGGAGGTAGGACAAAATATAAAAGATAAAAAGAGAGACAAAAGAGTTAGGGATGGAGACCCATCCCGGGGAGGGAGTCATAAAAGAGGTTTCCAAACACCAAGAAACAGGCGGGTTTGTGGGAAGTTTTGGAATCTCAGAGGGCAACATAACTGGGAGGAAAAATAAATAAATAAAACCCAGAGATTATGTGCCTAATGGCAACTCCCAGAGGAGAAGTAGCCCAGACTCTTGCATTCGCCACCAGCAAGTGGGGGCTGAACATAGAGGCCCGGGCTGCGTTGCTCAGGGGAGGGACCGGGCCTGAATACCCTGAGGACAATCTGAGGGAGCTAACATGAGATAGCAACCCAAACTATGGGATAGCCAGAGAGAGAGAGAGAGAGAGAGAGAAGAGAGAGAGAGAAAAGAGAGAAAACTTTTCCACAAAAAGCTCTAACCTAAGGCACTGCCAGGCCAGCTCACAGAACAAAGGAGTGAGCGAATACCAGAGGAGAGCTAGCTGGCTGAGGACCGGCCCATCCCCCACCGGAAGCAGGGAGACAGGGAGTCAGGCTGGCAACAGCCAGAGCTGGAAAGGGGTACCATCTACCAAACTGCAAGCAAGGTCCCCAGTTTCTAACCAAGTCTTTCTGGGATCCTGGATGGTTGACATACACCGGGAGGGTCACAGCCAGAGATCAACTCCCCAGAGGAGACACACCAGACACCTGAGACAGCACTCCCAATGCGCACCCAGGAAACCAAGCGGCTAGGACAGGGGAGGTGATAAGATGCACTGCCCAACTTGAGGAGAGTGTGCTCGTCAAGCACCTGATCGCCTGAGCAGCTCGGACCTGGGAAGGGCACAAAAAGCAGGCCCAACCAAGTCTGCACATTTGTGGAGTACCAGAGAACCTGAACCTGAGCAGCTTAGACCTGGGAAGTGCACGCAACCCAGGGCCCACCTTAGGCAGTTCCCCTGCAGAGCAACCTGGAGCCTGAGCAGTGTAGACTGGGAAAGCACATAAGCCATGAGCAGGGGCAAACCCAGTGTGGCTGAGACACTGAGCACTCCCCACACACGCCAGTGATATTGGTTTGCAGTGTTCCTCCCTCCCCACAGCATGACTGAACAAGTGAGGCTAAATAAGTGACCACATTCGCCCCTTTGTGTCAGGGCAGAAATTAAACACTGAAGAGACTTGCAAACAGAAGAAGCCAAAATAAACAGAGGAAACTGCTTTGGAAGTGACAGGTGCAACAGACTGAAACCCGGTAGTCAGTACCAACTACATTGGAAGGGGCCAATAGACCTTGAGAAGTATAAGCTAGATCAAGGAACTATCTGAAATGGAACTGACCCCACACTGCCTGCAAGAGCTCCAGAGAAATTCCTAGATATATTTTTACTATTATCACTTTTTGAAATTTAAAAAAATTTTTTTGAAAATTTTAGGTCCTGTATTACTCCTTTATTTTCTTCTTCTTCTTCTTCTTTTTTGGTTTTTATTTTTTTATTTTTCTTTCCAACTACAATTTTATTTTTAAACTTTACAAAATTGTATTAGTTTTGCCAAATATCAAAATGAATCCGCCACAGGTATACATGTGTTCCCCATCCTGTACCCTCCTCCCTCCTCCCTCCCCATACCATCCCTCTGGGTCGTCCCAGTGCACCAGCCCCAAGCATCCAGTATCGTGCATTGAACCTGGACTGGCAACTCGTTTCATACATGATATTTTACATGTTTCAATGCCATTCTCCCAAATCTTCCCACCCTCTCCTTCTCCCACAGAGTCCATAAGACTGTTCTATACATCAGTGTCTCTTTTGCTGTCTCGTACACAGGGTTATTGTTATTATCTTTCTAAATTCCATATATATGCGTTAGTATACTGTATTGGTGTTTTTCTTTCTGGCTTACTTCACTCTGTATAATGGGCTCCAGTTTCATCCACCTCATTAGAACTGATTCAAATGTATTCTTTTTAATGGCTGAGTAATACTCCACTGTGTATATGTACCACAGCTTTCTCATCCATTAATCTGCTGATGGACATCTAGGTTGCTTCCATGTCCTAGCTATTATAAACAGTGCTGCAATGAACATTGCGGTACACGTGTCTCTTTCCCTTCTGGTTTCCTCAGTGTGTATGCACAACAGTGGGATTGCTGGATCATGAAGTAGTTCTATTTCCAGTTTTTTAAGGAGTTCATTTTTATAACCTATCATTACCTTGCAAAAAAAGAAAGACATCGTTTTTAAAGAAATTTTAATAGATTTTTTTTTATTTTTTGTGATTTTTTAAACATATATATATATATATTTTTTTGGGGGGGGGAATCTAACCTCTAGATTTTTAATCTTTCCTTTTTGGTATTTGTTATCAATTCTGTATCTTTAAGAATCTAACCTTCAGTACCCATTTTTACTTGGGAGTGGAATTATTGGCTTGATTGCCCTCTCCCCCTTTTGACACTCCTTTTTTATCCCCTAGGTCACCTCTATTACCTCCATCCCCCTTCCCATCTCTACCCAACTCTGTGAATCTCTTTGGGCATTCTGGGCTGTGGAGAACACTTAGGGAACTGATTACTGGCTAGATTTGTCTCTCTCCTTTTGCCCCCACCTCTTCTCCTCCTGGTCACCTCTATCCCCTTCCTCCCTCTTCTCTTCTCTATGTAACTCCATGAAACTCTCTGGGTGTTCCAGGCTGTCGAGAGAACATAGGTATTTGATTACTGGCTAGATTGCTCTCTCCCCTTTTGGCTCCCCCTCTTCTCAACCTCAGATATGCAGATGACACCACCCTTATGGCAGAAAGTGAAGAGGAACGAAAAAGCCTCTTGATGAAGGTGAAAGAGGAGAGTGAAAAAGTTGGCTTAAAGCTCAACATTCAGAAAACAAAGACCATGGCATCTGGTCCCATTGCTTCATGGGAAATAGATGGGGAAACAGTGGAAACAGTGTCAGACTTTATTTTTTGGGGCTCCAAAATCACTACAGATGGTGACTGCAGCCATGAAATTAAAGGACACTTACTCCTTGGAAGAAAAGTTATGACCAACCTAGATAACATATTAAAAAGCAGAGACATTACTTTGCCAACAAAGGTCCATCTAGTCAAGGCTGTGGTTTTTCCAGTGGCCATGTATGGATGTAAGAGTTGGACTGTGAAGAAAGTTGAGTGCCGAAGAACTGATGCTTTTGAACTGTGGTGTTGGAGAAGACTCTTGAGAGTCCCTTGGACTGCAAGGAGATCCAACCAGTCCATTCTGAAGGAGATCAGCCCTGGGATTTCTTTGGAAGGAATGATGCTAAAGCTGAAACTCCAGTACTCTGGCCACCTCTTGTGAAGAGTTGATTCATTGGAAAAGACTCTGATGCTGGGAGGGATTGGGGGCAGAAGGAGAAGAGGACGACAGAGGATGAGATGGCTGGATGGCATCACTGACTCGACGGACATGAGTCTGAGTGAACTCTGGGAGTTGGTGATGGACAGGGAGGCCTGGCGTGCTGTGATTCATGGGGTCGCAAAGAGTTGGACACGACTGAGTGACTGAACTGAACTGAACTTCACCTGGTCGTCTGTATCTCCCACGTCCCTCTTCTCTTCTCCATGTAACTCAGCGAACATTTCTGGGTGTCCCTCACTGTGGAGAAACTTTTCTCCATTAACCTAGATATTTTATCATAGGTGCTGTATGGATGGAGAAATCTTGAGTCTACTGTAAGAATAAGACTGAAAACCAGAGGCACGAGGCTTAAATCCAAAACCTGAGAACACCAGAGAACTCCTGACTCCAGGGAACATTAATCAATAAAAGCTCATCCAAAAGCCTCCATGCACACCCAAGAGCCAACAAGTTCTGGAGGAAGATATACCACGCAAATTCTCCAGCAACACAGAAACATAGCCCTGAGCTTTAGTATACAGGCTGCCCAAAGTCACTCCAAACCCATTGACATCTCAAAACACACTACTGGACACTTCATTGCACCCCAGAGAGAAGAAATCCAGCTCCACCCACCAGAACACGATGCAAGCTTCCCTAACCAGGAAACTTTGACAAGCTACTTGTCTAACCCCACCCACAGGGAGGAAATTCTGCAATAAAGAAGAACCACAAACTGCCAGAATACAGAAAGTCCACCCCAAACACAGCAATATAAACAAGGTGAAAAGGCAAAGAAATACTCAGCAGGTAAAGGAACATGGTAAATGCCCACCAAACCAAACAAAAGAGGAGGAGATAAGGAGTTTAGCTGAAAAAGAATTCAGAATAACGATCGTAAAAATGATCCGAAATCTTGAAAACAAAATGGAATTACAGATAAATAGCCTGGAGACAAGGACTTAGAAGATTCAAGAAATGTTTAACAAGGACCTATAAGAAATGAAAAAGAATCAATATATAATGAATAATGCAATAAATGAGATCAAAAACACTCTGGAGGGAACCAACAGTAGAATAATAGAGGAAGAAGATAGGATAAGTGAGGTGGAAGATAGAATGGTGGAAATAAATGAAGCAGAGAGGAAAAAAGAAAGAATTAAAGGAAATGAGGACAACCTCAGAGACCTCTGGGACAATGTCAAATGCCTCAACATTTCAATCATAGGAGTCCCAGAACAAGAAGACAAAAAGGAAGGCCATGAGAAAATACTTAAGATTGACTTCCCTAAAATGGGAAAGGAAATAGCCTCCCAAGTCCAAGAAACCCAGAGAGTTCCAAACAGGATAAACCCAAGGCAAAACACCCCAAGACACATATTAATTAAATTAACAAACATCAAACACAAAGAACAAATATTAAAAGCAGCAAGGGAAAAACAACAAATAACACACGAGGGGATTCCCATAAGGATAACAGCTGATCTTTCAACAGAAACTCTTCAGGCCAGAAGGGAATGACGGGATATACTTAAAGTGATGAAAGAAATAAGCCTAAAACCCAGATTACTGTACCCAGCAAAGATCTCATTCAAATATAAAGGAGAAATCAAAAGTTTTACAGACAAGCAAAAGCTGAGAGAATTCAGCACCCCCAAACCAGCTCTCCAACAAATGCTAAAGGATCTTCTCTAGACAGGAAACACAGAATAGGTTTATAAACTCGAACCCAAAGCAACAAAGTGGCAATGGGATCATGCTTATCAATAATTACCTTAAATGTAAATGGATTGAGTGTCCCAACCAAAAGACAAAGACTGGCTGAATGGATACAAAAGCAAGACCCCTATATAGGCTGTCTAAAAGAGACCCACCTCAAACCTAGGGACACATACAGACTGAAAGTGAAGGGCTGGAAAAAGATATTTCATACAAATGAAGAGCGAAAGAAAGCAGGAATAGCAATACTCATATCAGATAAAATAGACTTTGAAGTAAAGGATGTGAAAAGAGACAAAGAAGGACACTACATAATGATCAAAGGATCAATCCAAGAAGAAGATATAACAATTATAAATATATATGCACCGAACATAGGAGCACTGCAATATGTAAGGCAAATGCTAACAAAGGTGAAAGGGGAAATTAACAGTAACACAATAAGAATGGGAGACTTTAATACCCCACTCACACCTATGGGTAGATCAACTAAACAGAAAATTAACAAGGAAACGCACACTTTAAGTGATACAATGGAACAGTTAAACCTAACTGATATCTATAGGACGTTTCACCCCAAAACAAGGAATTTCACCTTTTTCTCAAGTGTACACAGAACGTTCTCCAGGACAGATCACATCCTGGGCCTTCTCCACGTTTTGGAGAAGACTCCAAGAGTCTTCTCCAACACCACAGTTCAAAAGCATCAATTCTTCGGTGCTCAGCTTTCTTCACAGTTCAACTCTCGCATCCATACATGGCCACTGGAAAATCCATAGCCTTGACTAGACGGACCTTTGTTGGCAAAGTAATGTCTCTCCTTTTCAATATGCTGTCTAGGTTGGTCATAACTTTTCTTCCAAGGAGTAAGCGTCTTTTAATTTCATGGCTGAAGTCACCATCTGCAGCGATTTTTCGAGCCTAAAAAAACCTATATGCAGGTCAGGAAGCAACAGTTAGAACTGGACATGGAACAACAGACTGGTTCCAAATAGGAAAAGGAGTACATCAAGGCTGTATATTTTCACCCTGCTTATTTAACTTATATGCAGAGTACATCATGAGAAACACTGGGCTGAAAGCACAAGCTGGAATCAAGATTGCCAGGAGAAATATCAATAACCTCAGATATACAGATGACACCACCCTTATGGCAGAAAGTGAAGAGGAACTAAAAAGCCTCTTGAAAGTGAAAGAGGAGAGTGAAAAAGTTGGCTTAAAGCTTATAATTCAGAAAAGTAAGATCATGGCATCTGGTCCCATTACTTCATGGGAAATAGATAGGGAAACAGTGGAAACAGTGTTAGACTTTATTTTTTTGGGCTCCAGTGAATATATTTGTGTAATAAATTTTAAAATAAATATCACTTTAAATACTCCCAAAGAACCTGGAAACTTTTTGGAAAAATAGCAGTAGATGAAGCCCAGACAAAAGCTCTATTTAAGATGCTTAGTGGAGTGGAGTCAAGATGGCAAAGTAGGAGGACATGGAGTTCACATCTCACAACCAGGGCACAACTAGCACCTTGGGTGCTAGTAGGAGTCCTCAGACACCAGAAAGTACAGAAAGAACCTCAGTGCAACTGGGTAGGTCATGGGAGGGAAGTAGGGAGAGAGAAAACGTGGAGACAGGATAAGACTATGCGCCAGAAGGGTGCATAGGGGATGGAAGAGGTTCCTGTTTTTGGAGGGGTCTGCTCAATGTGCGGAGATCAGGAGGGAAGGAGAGAAACCTTCAGAGAATTAGGAGACTGGAGAAGAATTCATCCAGTGTCTCCCCTTCCCAATGGGCTCCAGCATGACTGCTGGTGTCCAAGGCCTGAGCTCCCCCTACCAGGGCCTCTTCTGCCCATGTGAACCGCCAGGTCTGAGCTCCCCCTAACCTTTGCAAAGTCTTCTCTGGCTGTGTGGGTCCTGGCAGATCAAGTGGCAGCCCTGAAAGGACCTACTCTGGCTGTGGAGATTCAGGCAGGCTGAGTGCTACACACCCTCTAAGGTCTCCTCCAGCTGCACAGGCCCCTGTAAGCATGCCTGTGGAGGCTTGCATGGGCATAAGTGCCTCGGACCAGCTCCAAAAACAGATGCTGGTGAGAGGAACACACACAGACTTTAAGCTGACACAGTGGGTCCAGAGACATATCTAGAGATATTGAAGGCCTACTGAGGAGGCAGAGGTATGCTGCAGTTCACCATGGGGTAAGGACAACAATACAAGAAGCATCAGGGAATTTTTTATTTTTTTATTGTCTTAATCAATTTTTTAAAAATGATTTTATTTTTTACTCTCTCTCTCTCTCTTTTTTTTTTTTTCCTTTTGGCTCTTTTTCTGTTTTCTTATCTTGATGCTTCATTCCCCCCCACCCCAAAAAAAAACTAACATTAAAAAAAAAAAAAACAAGCTGAAAGAAAGTTCACTGTAGAAAGTTAATAAGGGTTTTAACAAAACCAAAGTATACTTTTTTATACAATATATGTGTATATTATCAGCAAACGACTTCTGAGATTTTATGTTCTTTTAGTTATTTATTTTAAAGAAAACATAAACAATTATATTAGTATGGAATGTCAGCTAATCAATTCTTCTTTTATTCTGTGATTTGGGCCTTCTAGTGCAAGTAATTTTATGATTCTCATTCAGTTCAGTTCAGTTGCTCAGTTGTGTCTGACTCTGCAACCCCAAGGACTGTCACATGTCAGGCTTCCCTGTCCTTCACCATCTTCCAAAGCTTGCTCAAACTCATATCCATTTAGTCAATGATGTCATCCAACCATCTTGTCCTCTGTCATTCCTTTATCCTGCCTTCAATCTTTCCCAGCATCAGGGTCTTTTCTAATGAGTTGGCTCTTCTCACCAGCTGGACAAAATATTAGAGCTTCAGCTCAGCATCAGTCCTTCCAAAGAATATTCAGGGTTGATTTCCTTTAGGATTGACTGGTTTGATCTCCTTGCAGTCCAGAGGGCCAGGGAGTCCAGCTTGTCCCTCTGTGACAACTTAGAAGTGTGGAATGAGTGGTGGGGTGGAAGGGAGGCACAAGTGGGAGGGGTATGTATATACACACACACACACACACACACACACACACACACACAAACACACACACCTATGGCTAATTTGCCATGTTGTATGGCAGAAACCAACACAACACTGTAAAGCAACTATCCTCTAATTAAAAAAGCATTTGTTGAATGATAGCAAATTTTAAAAGCATTATATGTAATGCTATAGCAAATGGTGAAGACTAACAATACATTGTTAAGTAAAGAAAGATAGTTACTATGATGTCAAGTTTATTTAAAATTTTATATATTTTTATGTAGAGAGAAAAAATATAGAGAGAGGCAAAGGACAGCCATTGAAATGTAAATAATGGTTATGTGCAGATAGGACTCTGAGAGATTTTTCATTTCTATTTTATGTGTTTCTTAGGTCTCCCAGTCTTCTGTAGTCATGTATTCCTTTAACAAGCAAATGTCTTGAGTTCCTACCCCAGGTAACAGCAGGGTCTATGCTCTTTACCCATTCCTCCTTTCTATCATAAACTTCTTCTTAGATATCTGCTCACCAATCAGTCCAAGCTATAGTTCTACTAGTCTCTGTGTTCAACTCCTACAGCTGCTGTCTTCTTTCAGCACCTCTGTCAGGCATGTAGCCTTCATTCCTCCATTTACATGTCTCTGAAACACCGAGGCTAGTCTAGTGACTTCCATTAAATTATTGGTAGGCATATTTCCACACAGCATCCAGTAGGAAAAAAATTAAAACTGAATGAGTGAGTGAGTGAAGTCGCTCAGTAGTGTCTGACTCTTTGTGACCCCATGGACTGTAGCCTACCAGGGTACTCCATCCATGGGATTTTCCAAGCAAGAATACTGGAATGGATTGACATTTCCTTCTTCTGGAGATCTTCCTGACCCAGAGATTGAACCCGGGTCTCCCACATTGTAGGCAGTCGCTTTACCATCTGAGCCACCAGGGAAGTTTAAAACTGAATAGTGATATCTTAAAGAGAACCTTTACTGGCTGTCTTGTGCCCTAGAACTTAGTGTACCACAGTTGGGCCAGGTACTGCTCCTCAAGCCAAGAAGTCTTCCTTCCATTTAACCTCTATTTCCCTAGTTCCTAAAGTGCCCAGCCTCTTTCTCAAGATTTCTCCCTGGGGGGGAAAAAGTCCAATTTATTGTTTTTATATGCAAAGCAATCTAGTTCTTAGTCTTCCCTCCCAGACTAGGCTTTGGACGCATATTGTCTTCTACATAAAGTTACTGTTGGGGAACTTTTCTAAACAAAACAAAACAAACAAACAAACAAACAAAAATCCATGCATCCCTGATTTACACTCTCAGCTAAGTAAAAGAACAGCATAAGTTAAGTCATAATTTCCTTTAACTGGAAATTTGCTGATAATATATGGAAAGGAAGAAAATGAAAATTCTTGGATGTGCTCATTTTTAATCAGAGGAAAATCTAGAGGAAATTTTTCATCTGTTACAGATATTTTCCAAATGTTTTACAATGAGCATGTGTTTTTTAATAAAATAAAATACAGCAAATATTATAAAAAATATTATTCTGTTGATGAATGTCTCCAAAGCATTTTAAGTTTTTATTTCAGAAAATAACTGCTATGCATTATTTCTGTTCTCCTTGCCTTAAACCCATCCTCATCCTGTGCCCTCAACTCCTGCCTTTTCTTTTCCTTTCTTTTTGTTTGTTTGTATTTTACAGGGGTAAAAATAAAAAGCCTGTAACTTAAAAGGGACAGAAAAAAGGTTGGCTGTGAAGTATAGGGAGATTCCAACAAATTCATCTGCTTGCTATAGATGATAATTATACAAATGCCTTTCTCAATTGTGAATAGACGTTTAGAAGAAACCAAGTTGGGGTCAGAATTCAGAATACCGGATTTTACTTAGCATCTTCAGTAAGGGGGATCTTATGTATTGTAGTCATTAGTTTAAGTGCATAAATATTTCCATTTTTTAGACCTATAGGAAGTGGCTTATACATTAAATTAAAAATATTTTGGTAGAGTAGACTATAAATGTACATTTTGATTCATAGAATTTGGCAGATTTTGGCTTACAAAATTAACAACTTAGGCTAGATCTGTATATGTTAAGACTAAAGTTACATTTTAGAAATTTTCTGATAATATATGGAAATGATAAAAACATGAAATTTAAATAATATATATATATTTATTAAATATAAGCAAGATTACAACGTTTATCATTTAGACTTTGTCCCTAAACTGGACATTTCCACCTTTTGGCAAAGACTGATTACTGACACTTCTGTCTAAATAGATTTAAAAAAAAAAACAAAAAACTATTTTTTCCCCTGTTAATATATCAGGTACAGTGTGGTGATAATTTGTATGACTGATAAAGACAGTGTCATTTTGTTTCTAAGATGGAACAAGCTGTGTTAATAAGTAACTGCAAGCAAGAATATGCATTTTTGATACAACCCCTTAAAATCACCATTTTATAAAGTTTAAAAAACATTAAATGTTAAAAAACTAACACCTAAATCACCTTCAAGTGATGATAAGGTTCATGAGCCAAAATATAAAATAAACTTGTTAACAGTTCTTGATCACACACTGTAATTTCTAATGTTACAGCTTTAAGGCATCAGCCGGAAACCTAACACGTGTCTCCTCCTCCATTCATCCCTACCATAAACTATGAAAGTGGTTGGATTTTTGTTAAACAAACAACAAAATTCTTTCACCTCTTTTCTGGCATTTCAGTTCAGCTCAGTTCAGTTCAGTTTAGTTCAGTTGCTCAGTCGTGTCTGACTCTTTGTGACTCCATGGATTGCAGCACGCCAGGCCCCCCTGTCCATTACCAAATCCTTGAGTTTACTCAACTCATGTCCATTGAGTCAGCGCTGCCATCCAACCATCTCATCCTCTGTCATCCCCTTCTCCTCTTGCCTTCAGTCTTTCGCAGCATCAGGATCTTTTCAAATGAGTCCGTTCTTTGCATCAGGTGGCCAAAGTATTGGAGTTTCAGCTTCAACATCAGTCCTTCCAATGAATATTCAGGACTGATTTCCTTTAGGATGGACTGGTTGGATCTCCTTACCGTACAAGGGACTCTCAAGAGTCTTCTCCAACAACACAGTTCAAGGGCGTCAGTTCTTCAGCTCTCAGCTTTCTTTATAGTCCAACTCTCACATCCATGAATGACTACTGGAAAAACCATAGCCTTGACTAGACAGACCTTTGTTGGCAAAGTAATGTCTCTGCTTTTTAATAAGCTATCTATGTTTGTCATAACTTTTATTCCAAGGAGCAAGTGTCTTTTAATTTCAAGGCTGCAGTCACTCTCTGCAGTGATTTTGGAGCCCCCCAAAATAAAGTCTGTCACTGTTTACCCATCTATTTGTCATGAAGTGATGAGACCAGATGCCATAATCTTCGTTTTTTGAATGTTGAGTTTTAAGCCACTTTTGCAGTTTCCTCTTTCACTTTCATCAAGAGGCTCTTTAGTTCTTCTTGACATTCTGCCATAAGGGTGGTGTCCTTTGCATATCTGAGGTTATTGATATTTTTCCTGCCAATCTTAATTCCATCTTGTGCCTCATCCAGCCTAGCATTTCGAATGATGTACTCTGCATATAAGTTAAATAAGCAGGGTGACGATATACAGCCTTGATGTACTCCTTTCCCAATTTGAAACCAGTCTGTTTCATGGCCAGTTCTAACTGTTGCTTCTTGACCTGCATACAGATTTTTCAGGAAGCAGGTTAGGTGGTCTGGTAGTCCAATTTCTTGAAGAATTTTCCACAGTTTGTTGTGATCCACACAGTCACAGGCTTTGGCACAGTCAATGAAGCAGAAGTAGATATTTTTCTGGAACTCTCTTGCTTTTTCTGTGATCCAACAGATTGGCAATTTGATCTCTTGTTCCTCTGCCTTTTCTAAATCCAGCTTGAATATCTGGAAGTTCATGGTTCATGTAATGTTTAAGCCTGGCTTGGGGAATTTTGAGCATTACTTTGCTAGTGTGTGAGATGAGTGCAATTGTGCAGTAGTTTGATCATTCTTTGGTGTTGCCTTTCTTTGGGATTGGAATGAAAACTGAGTTTTCCCGTCCTGTAACCACTGCTGAGTTTTCCAAATTTGCTGGCACATTAAATGAAGCACTTTCACAGCATCATCTTTTAGGATCTAAAATAGCTCAACTGGAATTCCATCACCTCCACTAGCTTTGTTCATAGTGATGCTTCCTAAGACCTACTTGACTACGAATTCCAGGATGTCTGGCTCTAGGTGAGTGATCACATCATCATGATTATCTGGGTCATGAAGATCTTTTGAGTATAGTTCTTCTGTGTATTCTTGCCACTTCTTCTTAATATCTTCTGCTTCTATTAGGTCCATACCATTTCTGTCCTTTATTGTGCCCATCTGTACTCCAAGGCCAAATTTGCCTGTTATTCCAGGTGTTTCTTGACTTCCTACTTTTGCATTCCAGTTCCCTATAATGAAAAGGACATCTTTTTTGGGTGTTAGTTCTAAAAGGTCTTGTAGGTCTTCACAGAACCATTCAACTTCAGCTTCTGCAGCATTACTGGTCAGGGAATAGACTTGGATTACTGTGATATTGAATGGTTTGCCTTGGAAATGAAGAGAGATCATTCTGTCATTTTGAGATTGCATCCAAGTACTGCATTTTGGACTCTTTTGTTGACTATGATGGCGCCTCTATTTCTTCTAAGGGATTCTTGCCCACAGTAGTAGATATAATGGTTATCTGAGTTAAATTCACCCATTGCAGTCCATTTTAGTTCACTAATTTCTAAAATGTTTATGTTCACTCTTGCCATGTCCTCTTTGACCACTTCCAATTTGCCTTGATTCATGGACCTAAGTTTCCAGGTTATTATGCAATATTGCTCTTTACAGCATCAGACTTTACTTCCATCACCAATCACATCCACAGCTGGGTATTCTGTCATTTCAGAAAAAGTCATAATGAGAACTGAGTTTTCCTTATTTTGTCTGGACTTTCAGTTGTGTGACTTAAATTTTTTAACATCTTTGAGTCTCAGTTCCTTTACCTGAAAAAATGAACATAATAATATTATCTACCTCACTGGGTAAGTAATCCTCACAATAAGTGAGGATTAAATGAGTAAATTGTCCCCTAGAACCATAGCTAACACCACAGGAATCATTCATAAAGTTTTAGATTTCATTATTATGGGTTGATCAAGATCAGAAATGTATCTGTATCTAATTTGTGTTAAGTTTGGCATAGTTCTGTGATGTTACTGTATTTATCTGTCATGCTAAGAAGGTGGGCTCTCTAGGTTCCATTTATAGCTAGTAGGAGGCAAATGGTGGTTACTCTTTACTTCTATTCAAACCTTATCTCTACAGAATGGACCTTGAACATTGTCCCCATTTTGGCATGTATCAGATTTGGGAAAATTAATCTTTCTGAGTTTCAGTTTCTTTATTGATAAAATTAGGAGCAATAGTATATATCTCTTATGGTTGCTTTGATGATTGTTTTTAAGGTTTTAATGTTTTTAATTTTAAATTAATTAATTTAAATTGGAGGCTAATTACTTTACAACATTGTAGTGGTTTTGCCATACATTGACATGAATCAGCCATGGATCTACATTTATTCCCCATCCTGAATCCCCTCTCACCTCCCTCCCCATCCCATCCCTCAGGGTCATCCCTGTGCACCAGCCCTGAGCACCCTGCATCAAAGCTGAACTGGTGATCAGTTTCACGTATGATAATATACATGTTTCAATTCTGTTCTCTCAAGTCATCCCACCCTTGCCTTCTCCCACAGAGTACAAAAGACTGTTCGTTACATCTGTGTCTCTTTTGCTGTCTTGCATACAGGGTCATCGTTACCACCTTTCTAAATTCCGTATATATGCATTTACTGTATTGGTGTTTTTTTTTTTTTCCTGACATACTTCACTCTGTATAATAGGCTCCAGTTTCATCCACATTTCATCCACATCCTCCTCATTAGAACTGATTCAAATGTATTCTTCTTAATGGCTGAGTAATACTCCACTGGGTATATGTACCACAGCTTTGTTATCCATTCGTCTGCTGATGGACATCTAGGTTACTTCCATGGCTTGGCTATTATAAACAGTGCTGCAATGAACATTGGGGTACATGTGTCTCTTTCCATTCTGGTTTCTTTATTGTGTATGCCCAGCAGTGGAATTGCTGGGTCATATGGCAGTTCTATTTCCAGTTTTTTAAGGAATCTCTGCACTGTTCTTCATACTGGCCGTACTAGTTTGCATTCCCACCAACAGTGTAAGAGGGTTCCCTTTTCTCCACACCCTTTCCAGCATTTGTTGTTTGTAGGCTTTTTGATAGCAGCCATTCTGACCAGCATGAGATGGTACCTCATTGTGGCTTTGATATGCATTTCTCTGCTAATGAGTGATGTTGAGAATCTTTTCATGTGTTTGTTAGCCATCTGTATGTCTTCTTTGGAGAAATGTCTGTTTAGTTTTTTGGCTCATTTTTTGATTGGGTCATTTATTTCCATTACTGTGGGAGATGGGTCATAGAGGATCCTGCTGTGACTTATGTCAGAGAGTGTTTTGCCTATGTTTTCCTCTAGGAGTTTCATAGTTTCTGGTCTTACATTTAGATCTTTAATCCATTTTGAGTTTATTGTTGTGTATGGTGTTAAAAAGTGTTCTTGTTTAATTCTTTTACAAGTGGTTGACCAGTTTTCCCAGCGCCACTGTTAAAGTGATTGTCTTTTCTCCATTGTATATTCTTGCCTTCTTTGTCAAAGATAAGGTGTCCATAGGTGCATGGGTTTATCTCTGGGATTTCTATTTTGTTCCATTGATCTATATATCTGTCTTTGTGCCAGTATCATACTGTCTTGATGACTGTAGCTTTGAAGTATAGTCTGAAGTCATGCAGGTTGATTAGTCCAGGTCCATTCTTCTATCCAAGATTGCTTTGGCTATTTGAGGCTTTTTGTATTTTCATGCAAATTGTGAAATTATTTGTTCTAGTTCTCTGAAAAATACCATTGGTAGCTTGATAGGGATTCCATTGAATCTTTAGATTGCTTTGGGTATTATACTCATTTTCACTATATTGATTCTTCCGACCCATGAACATTGTCTATTTCTCCATTTATTTGTGTCATCTTTGATTTCTTTCATCAGCTTCAAAACTTCTCCATCCATACAGCACCAATGATAAAACATCTAGGCTAATGGTGAAAAGATTCTCCACGGTGAGGAACACCAAGAGCAGTTCACAGAGTTACATGGAGAAGAGCAGAGAAGAGGGACAAGGGAGATAGAGATGACCAGGTGGAAAAGAGGGGGAGTCAAAAAGGGAGAGAGCAATATAGTCAGTAATAAGTCAAAAAGGGAGAGAGCAATATAGTCAGTAATAAATTCCCTATATACTCTCCACATTCTGAAACAGCCAGAGAGGTTCATGGAGTTACATAGAGAAGAGAAGAGGGAGGAGGGAGATAGATGTGGCCAGGAGGAGAAGAGGGGAGTCAAAAGGAGAGAGATGGATCTAGCCAGTAATCAGTTCCCTAAGTATTCTCCACAGCCCAGAACACCCAAAGAGATTCCAGAGTTAGGTAAAGAAGAGAAGGGGGAAGGAGGAGATAGAAGTGACCTGGAGGAGAAAAAGGAGAGTCAAAAGAGGAGAGAGCAATCAAGCCAGTAATCAGACTCCTAAGTAAAAATGGGTACTGAAGATTGTATTATGAAAGGTACAGAATTGATAACAAATACCAAAAAGCAAAGATTAAAAATCTAGAGGTTAGACTCTCAAAAATACAATATTAAAAACCAAAAACAAAATCACAAAATTTATAAAAAATACATATGAAATTTGCTTTAAAAATAGGGTCTTTTTTTGGCAAGGTAATAATAGGTTATAAAAATGAAAATTAAAGGAGTAATAAAGAACTTAAAAAATCAAATTAAAAAATGATAATAGTAAAATATATCTGGGAATTTCTCTGGAGCTGTTGAGGGCAGTGTGGGGTCAGTTCAGTTTCGGATTTTTTCTTATTACAGCTTATACTTCTTCTCAAGATCTGTAGGCCCCTTCCAATGCTGAGTCAATGTTAACTACAAGGTTTTAATCTGTTTCACCTGTCACTTCCAGAGCAGTTCCCTCTTCTTTGTTTATTTCGGCTTCCAGTGTTTTCAAGTCTCTTCAGTGTCTATTCTCAGCCCTGATACAAGGGGGTGAAAGTGGTCACTTATTTAGGCTCACTTGTTCAGTTGTGCTGTGGGGAGGGTGGAACACTGCAAACCAATAACACTGGCATGTGTGCAGAGTACTCGCAATGTCTGAGCCACATTGGGTTTGCCCCAGCTCATGGTGTGTTTGCTTTTCTGGCCTACACTGCTCAGGCTCCAGGTTGCTCTGCAGGGGAACTGTCTAAAGCGGGCCCTGGGTTGCGTGCACTTCCCAGGTCTAAACTGCTCAGGTTCCAGTTCTCAAGTACTCCACAAAGGCACAGACTCGGTTTGTTCTGCATTCTGTGCCCTTTCCAAGTCTGAGCAGCTCAGGTGACCAGGTGCTTGGTGAGCACACTCTCCCAGGTGGGCAGTGCATCTTATCACCTCCCTGGTCCCAGCCCCTCGGTTTCCTGGGTGCAGTGCTAGAGCCCCATCTCTGGTGTGCTGTGTGTCTCCTCTGGGGAGCTGATCTCTGACTGCGACCCTCCTGGTGGATGTCAACTGTCCAGGATCCCAGGAAACCTTGGTTAGCAACCAGGAGCCTGCTCACGGTTTGGTGGAGGATGCCATATCTGGGGCCGAGATTGCCCCTCACCTTCCAGCTCTGGCTGCCACCCACCTGCCTCTCTGCCTCCAGCAGGGGGATGAGCCTGTCTGCAGCTGGCTAGTTCTCCTCTGCATTTGCTCAGTCCTTTGTTTTGTGAGCAGGCCCAGCAGTTCCTTAGGTTAGAGCTTTTCATGGGAAAGTTCTCTCTCTCTCTCTTTTTCCTTCTCTCTCTGGCTATCCCACAGTTTGGGTTGTTGCTCCTTCAGATTGTCCTCAGGGCATTCAGGCCCAGTCCTTGCCCTAAGCATGCAGCCCGTACCTCCCTGTTCAGCCCCCACTCACTGTTGGTGGATGTGAGCGTCTGGGCTACTTCTCTGCTGGGAGTTGCAGTTAGGCGAGTAATCTGTGGGTTTTTTTCCGCCTTCCATTACGTTGCCCTCTGAAATTCCAAAACACCCCACAGATCCACCATTGAGAGGGTTTCCTGGTGTGTGGAAACTTCTCCTCTTTCATGACTCCCTCCTTGGGACAAGTCTCTGTCCCTAACTCTTTTGATTCTCTCTGTATCTTTTACATTTTGTCCTACCTCATTTTGAAGAGAATGGGCTGCCTTTCTGGGTGCCTGGTGTCCTCCACCAGTGTTGAGAAATTGTTTTGTGGAATGTCCTCAGGATTCAAATGATCTTTTGATGAATTTGTGGGGGAGAAGGTGATCTCCCCATCCTATTCCTCTGCCATCTTAGGACAACCCCCCTGCTTTGATGATTAAATGAAGTAATGCATACATAGAGACCTATTAGCAAACTGTGAGACTTCACAGCTTCAACCAACATTTTCTGGTATGTTTTAAAAAAATACAAGACACTCCATCTACAACAATATTAGCACCAGCACATAATCTATGTTATTAAGGAAGTGATCCAACAGATAAAAAGATAGGAAAAGGAATTCTATGAGGGGAGATGGGATGAAAGGACAACATACCTGATCTCACAGATATGGGGGGTGGAGATAAGTATAGTGCGTATAACGGACAGGATAATATTATGGTAAAAATCCTGGAATTGGAATCAGATAGACCAGGGTCTGAATTCAGGCTCTTTGCCAACTGTTCAGATCTTGGTTAGGTTACCAAATCTTTTGAATAAATTTCCTTAGAATTGGGTATAATAGGGTTGCTGTGGGATTGAATGTCAAAATGTAAAAAAAAAATGTTCCCACTGAACCAAGGTCAGAAAATAATTCAAAAAGTAGTAGCCGCAGATATTCTTAATTATTTGTAAAGAAATATCTTCTTCATTAGGGACTTGAACACCTCTCTAGGAGAACTCTTTTAAATATTCTACCTCTATGGTGTGGGGAAAAGATAATAAGTAAAAGTTAGAACAAAAATAGGAAGTGAATTATTTCAGGGCTGGAGAATGGGGAAAACAAAAAGGTTTAGGGCAAATATCTTTAAATTGGTTGGTTAAAACAGTGGGCACTGAGGATGAATGTCAAGCATATGCTCTGAGATTTCCTTCTAGCTTTTTGTTTCAGCCCTGTCGCTCTTGGGAGGAGGAAATAAAGTGGTCAAGCAGGCCCTGCCTCACCCTCTCCCTCACCACTTGGGGGAGCACGTACACATGTAAATAAGGGTATTGTGACTTCATTGCTGTGAGGCAGTGCAAGGTGGTGCGGCAGTAATAGTCTCCCAGGGTCATTTTCTTCTGCCCCTCACTTCTGGCCCATTGGCAGGGAAAGGCCAGATGACAACCTGAAACCCAGATAAGCATACAGCTGTGACAGCTGGTGGTGTCAGCTCCAGCAAATCAGAGGCATTAATAATCTTTAGATAGCACTCCTTTATTTTCCCATTCTAGTCTTGATAGAGGGGTATCTCAAAGAACGAATCAAGTTGAGGAAAAACAGAAACATCCTACAGCCTCCCACCACAGAACTGTAGTTAAGGGCTCCTATTACATCAAGGCACTCAGTCATTGGCCAACCAGTCCTCTGCCAACCCACAATCCATCAACTAGTCATAAGCCAACTAGCCCTCAGCCAACCAGACATGAGTCAACTGGGTATGAATCAATCAAGCCTACCAGACATGAACCAGCCAGGCACGAGGTTACTTGGTATGAAGCAACTGGACGTGAACCAACGAAGCACAAGCTTAGCTGACACTAACCAACTTGGTCAACTAGGCATGAGGCAACCAGGTCTGTGCCAAATAAGCATGAGGCAATCTGGCACATGGCAAGAAGTCCTGAGCCAATCAGGCATGAAGCAAACAGGCATGAGCCAATCAAATACAAGCCAGTCAAGTACAAGTCAGCCAGGCCTGAGTCAACTGCAACTAGGCCTGAGCCAATCAATCATGAGTCAACTAGGCCCGAGCCAATCAGGCACAAGCCAAACATGCATGAGCCAACTAGGAATGAAGCAGCCAAGCTTGAGGCAACCAGGCAGGAGCCAATCAAGCATGAGGCAACCAAGTGTGACTTCTTTTAGAGTAAGACCTGTGGAGGCTCAAGACTGCCCAGAAATCCTGCATCTAATTAAAGTAAGCTGCTTTCTCTTCATTCCATAGAGCTTCATGGCATTAGTTTAAGGCTGAGGGTATGGAAGGCATATTCTTTCTGAATCCTGCTACTGCTGCTAAGTCACTTTAGTCGTGTCCGACTCTGTGCGACCCCATAGACGGCAGCCCACCAGGCTCCTTCGTCCATCGGATTATCCAGGCAAGAACACTGGAGTGGGTTGCCATTTCCTCCTCCAATGCACGAAAGTGAAAAGTCAAAGTGAAGTTGCTCAGTCGTGTCTGACTCCCAGCTCTGTTAGTTATGACTCATATATATAAATTAATGGAAGTTACTTAAGTTCTATAAGCTTCTGTTTTCACATCTAAAATCAAGATCATAATACTATCTATTCACAAGATTGTTATAATGATTCAGAGTATAAAATGATGACATATTAATTGCTTGACTTATAGTAGGGGGCTTAAAAAATCAAGGGGGAACCAATTCATAGATATTTCAGGGACCTAATGTGTTATCCCTCCTGGGAAATTTTAACTTTAAAAAAGGATCTTCAATAAAAGGAATGCTTAACTCACATGAATGACCTGTCAGTGATAGAATTTCAAGCTAATAATAGCTAAGATTTTAGGATATGGTATCTTTGTTTGAAGACCACACCTACTTGTGGAATCTCATGATTAACTGTCCAGAAACAATATTTGTCCACAACAATTTTTTTATGTATAATTTCAGACTGTTGTTTGACTACTGAAGCCCATCCACAGATATCCTCCTAAGAGTCCAAGGATCGGGGTTAAAATTTCTGATTTAAAAATTCATTTTAATTGTTTTCTTGGAATTCATCCCAGTGCAGTAAAAGGGACAAACAATTAGCCATAGCTACTATGCTGGAGCTCTGTGGCACTCAAGGCAATCATTTATGTGACACACAACCTAAACAATTCCATATAAAAGCAGTTGGTTAGATGTTTTTAAAGGAATAAATATGTGGCTGGAACAAGGCATTCATAAACTATTTTTGTAATGGAACTGTTTCCATCTAATATATAATTTAAATTAGGCCAAGTTCCTGTTCCCTTGGATCATAGAATGTGTTTTCATGGGCAAAATAAAATACCGGAAGTTTTCGAGTGAAATCTGTCTGTCAAAATGATGCTAGGCCTGGTTACAGATCTGTAAGAAGTGGGTTATCTATCCTTCCATGCCTTCCATTCTATTCTATCCCCCAGAGTTCCCACATAATTTCCCTAATTGGCATTAATCCACATGAGTAGGTCATCAATCAAAATACTATGCCCAACATGGTAATTATTCTTGAACCATATTTTTCCAGGTAGAAAATAATTTTAAAGAGCATTTTTAGCTTAGTATCTGACATTCAGTTGGCAGTTAATAAAATTATTATTGAACAACAATGAATCTCTCTATCCAGAAAACTTACCTTCCTTATCTTTACAAAAAGGGCCCATTGTTATCACCAAGGGAAAAACATACCACTAGATTCTCTGACTTTAGTGAACCTGTATCTCTCAAGTTCCTAACCACATTTACTTTTGAATTTGCCTCTTGTGCCTAAATAAACACTATATGTTTCTTGGAAATAATTTAAATAATATTCACTGTAGAAAATAATAGAAGAGATAAATTATTCTGCATCACAGACATGAATATGATTCATTTGCTTTTACATGATCTTCTCTAATACATATGTATCTATTCATCCTAACTCGTATTCATTGCTAAGTTTGCAAGACATTCTCTTTGTAAATGAATTCATGAGAGTTTGCCATCATAATAACTCATTCCTTAACTGAAAGTTTTGCAGGTTTTACTTACTGTTCTGCCAAGAGTCTTAAAACTCTTCCAAGCATCTTTTGTATGCATCTGTTTTATCCTATTAATCACCACACCACAGCATTTTTTGGCGATCTAGCCACTTTATGGCTAGGCAGCCATAACTTCCTGCTTATCAGACTTTTCATTTAAAGCCTTTTTTAATGGTGGTTCTCAAAATGTGGTTTTTGGATAATTGGTGATCCATAAGAAGGACTGTGTACTGCTAATACTGATTTTTTGTTCATTATGTGAACATTGAGTATGTACTAGGGGAAGGCCATGTGCTAAGTACTATAAAGGATGTTGCTGCTTTTTAATCACTGTCATGTTCATCTCTTTTGTGATCCCATGGACTGTAGGCTCCTCTGTCCATGGGATTCTCTAGGCAAGAATACTGGAGTGGGTTGCAGTTTCCTTCTCCAAGTTATCTTACTAACGTAGGTATCAATCCTGTGTCTCCTGCACTGGCACGAACATTCTTTACCACTGAGCCACCTGGGAAGCTCCACTATAAAGGATATCAGATTATTAAAATATAGTTGTTGCCCTCAAAGAACTTACAGTATCTTAGGGAAGGTGCTCAAAACAGCAGCCAAAATGCTCAAACTTCATTGGGTTCTGGTTGCACTGAGAATAAAATCCAAATTTCTTAGCAATGCTTTATATAATCTGGCCCTTGCTGTCTTCCTTATGTATTTTAAAGACTTTTTCAATTATAAATTTAATGTGATTCCAGTCAAAATCTCCAAGAAGAATAAATGTGTGACCGTTTCTAGAAAAATTCCAAAAAGAACAGTGATGAGTGGAGGTGATTCCTACCAGAAACTCTAAAGCTGTCAGTAATTAAAATATTATAGTAATCTATAAGTATAGATGCAGAGATAGATCACTGGAACAGAATGGAGAGTCTAGAAGTTCTCTTAGATATATATGTGAATATAGTACATAATAGGGTCTCCCTGGTGCCTTAGCAGTAAAAAATTTGCCTGCCAATGCAGGAGATGTGGGCTTGATGCCTGTGTTGGGAAGATTCCCTGGAGAAGGAAGTAACAACCCACTTCAGTATTCTTGCCTGGGATCTCTGGGATAATGTTAAATGCCCAAACCTTCGAATCATAGGAGTCCCAGAAGAAGAAGACAAAAAGAAAGACCATGAGAAAATACTTGAGGAGATAATAGTTGAAAACATCCCTAAAATGGGGAAGGACATAATCACCCAAGTCCAAGAAACCCAGAGAGTCCCAAACAGGAAAAACCCAAGGCAAAACACCCCAAGGTACATATTAATCAAATTAACAAAGATCAACAACAAAAAACAAATATTAAAAGCAGCAAGGGAAACACACACACACACACACACACACACACACACAAGGGGATTCCCATAAGGATAACAGCTGATCTTTCAATAGAAACTCTTCAGGCGAGGAGGGAATGGCAGGACATACTTAATGTGATGAAAGAATATAACCTATAGCCCAGATTGCTGTAACCAGCAAGGATCTCATTAAAATATGAAGGATAAACCAAATGCTTTACAGACAAGCAAAAGCTGAGAGAATTCAGCACCACCAAACCAGCTCTCCAACAAATGCTAAAGGATCTTCTCTAGACAGGAAACACAGAAAGAGTGTATAAACTTGAACCCAAAACAACAAAATAAATGGCAACAGGATCATACTTATCAATAATTACCTTAAGTGTAAATGGGTTGAATGCCACAACCAAAAGACAAAGACTGGTTGAATGGATATGAAAGCAAGACCCCTATATATCTTGTCTACAAGAGAGCCACCTCGAAACAAGGGACACATACAGACTGAAAGTGAAGAGCTGGAAAAAGATGTTTCACACAAATGAAGACCAAAAGAAAGCAGGAGTAGCAATACTCATATCAGATAAAATAGACTTTAAAACAAAGGCTATGCAAAGAGACAAAGAAGGATAGTACATAACGATAAAAGGATCAATCCATGAAGAAGATATAACAATTTTAAATATATATGCACCCAACATAGGAGCACCACAATATGTAAGACAAATGCTAACAAGTATGAAAGGGGAAATGAACAATAACACAATAATAGTGTGAGACTTCAGTACCCCAGTCACACCTATGGATAGATCAACTAAACAGAAAGTTAACAAGGAAACACAAACTTAAAATGATACAATAGACCATTAGAACTAATTAATATCTATAGGACCTTTCACCCCAAAACAATGAATTTCACCTTTTTCTCAAGTGCACATGGAACCTTCTCCAGGATAGATCACATCCTGGGCCATAAATCTAGCCTTGGTAAATTCAAAAAATTTGAAATCAATCCAAGCATCCTTTCTGACCACAATGCAGTAAGATTAGATCTCAATGACAAGAGAAAAACTATTAAAAATTCCAACATATGGAGGCTGAACAACACGCTGCTGAATAACCAAATAATCATAGAAGAAATTTTAAAAAAATCAAAATATGCATAGAAATGAAGGAAAATGAAAACACAACCACCCAAAACCCATGGGGCACTGTAAAAGCAGTGCTAAGGGGAAGGTTCATAGCAGTACAGACATATCTCAAGAAACAAGAAAAAAGTTAAATAAATAACCTTACTCTACACCTAAAGCAACTAGAAAAGGAAGAAATGAAGAACCCCAGGGTTAGTAGAAGGAAAGAAATCTTAAAAATTACAGCAGAAATAAATGCAAAAGAAACAAAAGAGACCATAGCAAAAATCAACAAAGCCAAAAGCTGGTTTTTTGAAAGGATAAATAAAATTGAAAAACCATTAGCCAGACTCATCAAGAAACAAAGGGAGAAAAATCAAATCAATAAAATTAGAAATGAAAATGGAGAGATCACAACAGACAACACAGAAATACAAAGGATCATAAGAGACTACTATCAACAATTATATGCCAATAAAATGGACAACGTGGAAGAAATGGACAAATTCTTAGAAAAGTACAACTTTCCAAAACTGGACCAGGAAGAAATAGAAAAACTTAACAGACCCAACACAAGCACGGAAATTGAAACTAATCAAAAATCTTCCAGCAAACAAAAGCCCAGGTCCAGATGGCTTCACAGCTGAATTCTACCAAAAATTTAGAGAAGAGCTAACACCTATCCTGCTCAAACTCTTCCAGAAGATTGCAGAGGAAGGTAAACTTCCAAACTCATTCTATGAGGCCACCATCACCCTAATACCAAAACCTGACAAAGATCCCACAAAAAAAGAAAACTACAGGCCAATATCACTGATGAACATAGATGCAAAAATCCTTAACAAAATTCTAGCAATCAGAATCCAACAACACATTAAAAAGATCATACACCACGACCAAGTGGGCTTTATCCCAGGGATGCAAGGATTCTTCAATATCCACAAATAAATCAATGTAATACATCACATTAACAAATGGAAAAATAAAAACCATATGAATATCTCAATATATGCAGAGAAAGCCTTTGACAAAATTCAACATCCATTTATGATAAAAAACTGTCCAGAAAGCAGGAATAGAAGGAACATACCTCAACATAATAGAAGGTATATATGACAAACCCACAGAAAACATTATCCTCAATGGGGAAAAATTAAAAGCATTTCCTCTAAAGTCAGGAACAAAACAAGGGTGCCCACTTTCACCATTACTCTTCAACATAGTTTTGGAAGTTTTGGCCACAGCAATCAGAGCAGAAAAAGAAAGAAAAGGAATCCAAATTGGAAAAGAAGAAGTAAAACTCTCACTATTTGCAGATGACATGATCCTCTACATAGAAAACCCTAAAGACTCCACCAGAAAATCACTAGAACTAATCAATGACTATTGTAAAGTTGCAGGATATAAAATCAACACACAGAAATCCCTTGCATTCCTATACACTAATAATGAGAAAACAGAAAGAGAAATTAAGGAAACAATTCCATTCACCATTGCAATGGAAAGAATAAAATACTTAGGAATATATCTCCCTAAAGAAACTAAAGACCTATATATAGAAAACTATAAAACACTGGTGAAAGAAATCAAAGAGGACACTAATAGATGGAGAAATATACCATGTTCATGGATTCGAAGAATCAACATAGTGAAAATGAGTATACTACCAAAGCAATTTATAGATTCAACGCAATCCCTATCAAGCTACCAACAGTATTCTTCACAGAGCTAGAACAAATGATTTCACAATTTGTATGGAAATACAAAAAACCTCGAATAGCCAAAGCGATCTTGAGAAACAACAATGGAACTGGAGGAATCAACCTACCTGACTTCAGGCTCTACTACAAAGCCACAGTTATCAAGACAGTATGGTACTGGCACAAAGACAGAAATATAGATCAATGGAACAAAATGGAAAGCCCAGAGATAAATCCACGCACATATGGACACCTTATCTTTGACAAAGGAGGCAAGAATATACAATGGATTAAAGACAATCTCTTTAACAAGTGGTGCTGGGAAATCTGGTCAACCACTTGTAAAAGAATGAAACTAGAACACTTTCTAACACCATACCCAAAAATAAACTCAAAATGGATTAAAGATCTAAATGTAAGACCAGAAACTATAAAACTCCTAGAGGAGAACATAGGCAAAACACTCTCTGACATACATCACAGCAGGATCCTCTATGACCCACCTCCCAGAATATTGGAAATAAAAGCAAAAATAAACAAATGGGACCTAATTAACCTTAAAAGCTTCTGCACAACAAAGGAAACTATTAGCAAGGTGAAAATACAGCCTTCCGAATGGGAGAAAACAATAGCAAATGAAGCAACTGACAAACAACTAATCTCAAAAATATACAAGCAGCTCAACTCCAGAAAAATAAATGACCCAATCAAAAAATGGGCCAAAGAACTAAATAGACATTTCTCCAAAGAAGACATACAGATGGCTAAGAAACACATGAAAAGATGCTCAACATCACTCATTATCAGAGAAATGCAAATCAAAACCACTATGAGGTACCATTTCACACCAGTCAGAATGGCTGCAATTCAAAAGTCTACAAGCAATAAATGCTGGTGAGAGTGTGGAGAAAAGGGAACCCTCTTACACTGTTGGTGGGAATGCAAACTAGTACAGCCACTATGGAGAACAGTGTGGAGACTCCTTAAAACCTGGAAATAGAACTGCCTTATGATCCAGCAATCCCACTGCTGGGCATACACACTGAGGAAACCAGAAGGGAAAGAGATATCTGTACCCCGATATTCATCGCAGCACTGTTTATAATAGCCAGGACATGGAAGCAACCTAGATGTCCATCAGCAGATGAATGGATAAGAAAGCTGTGGTACATATACACAATGGAGTATTACTCAGCCATTAAAAAGAATACATTTGAATCAGTTCTAATGAGGTGGATGAACTGGAGCCCATTATACAGAGTGAAGTAAGCCAGAAAGAAAAACACCAATACAGTATACTAACGCATAAATATGGAATTTAGAAAGATGGTAACAATAACCCTGTGTAAGAGACAAAAAAAGAGACACTGATGTATAGAACAGTCTTATGGACTCTGTGGGAGAGGGAGAGGGTGGGAAGATTTGGGAGAATGGCATTGAAACATGTAAAATATCATGTATGAAACGAGTTGCCAGTCCAGGTTCAATGCACGATACTGGATGCTTGGGGCTAGTGCACTGGTACGACCCAGAGGGATGGTGTGGGGAGGGAGGAGGGAGGAGGGTTCAGGATGGGGAACACATGTATACCTGTGGCGGATTCATTTTTATATTTGGCAAAACTAATACAATTTTGTAAAGTTTAAAAATAAAAAAATTTATAATTAAAAAAAAAAGAAACAAGTAAAAAGTTAAATAAATAACCTAACTCTACACCTAAAGCAACTAGAAAAGGAAGAAATGAAGAACCCCAGGGTTAGTAGAAGGAAAGAAATCTTTAAAATTAGGGCAGAAATAAATGCAAAAGAAACAAAAGAGACCATAGCAAGAATCAACAAAGCCAAAAGCTGGTTCTTTGAGAAGATAAATAAAGTTGACAAACTATTAGCCAGACTCATCAAGAAACAAAGGGAGCAAAATTAAATCAATAAATAAAGTTGACAAATTATTAGCCAGACTCATCAAGAAACAAAGGGAGAAAAATTAAATCAATAAAATTAGAAATGAAAATGGAGAGACCACAACAGAGAACACAGAAATACAAAGGATTATAAGAGACTACTATCAGCAGCTATATGCCAATAAAATGGACAAAGTGGAAGAAATGAACAAATTCTTAAAAATACAACTTTCCAAAACTGAACCAGGAAGAAATAGAAAATCTTAACAGACTCATCATAAGCAAAAAATTGAAACTGTAATGAGAAATCTTCCGGCAAAGAAAAGCCCAGGACCAGACAGTTTCACAGCTGCATTCTACCAAAAATTTAGAGAAGAGCTAACACCTATCCTGCTCAAACTCTTCCAGAAGATTGCAGAGGAAGGTAAACTTCCAAACTCATTCTATGAGGCCACCATCACCCTAATACCAAAACCTGACAAAGATCCCACAAAAAAAGAAAACTACAGGCCAATATCACTGATGAACATAGATGCAAAAATCCTTAACAAAATTCTAGCAATCAGAATCCAACAACACATTAAAAAGATCATACACCATGACCAAGTGGGCTTTATCCCAGGGATGCAAGGATTCTTCAATATCCACAAATAAATCAATGTAATACATCACATTAACAAATGGAAAAATAAAAACCACATGATTATCTCAATATATGCAGAGAAAGCCTTTGACAAAATTCAACATCCATTTATGATAAAAACTCTCCAGAAAGCAGGAATAGAAGGAACATACCTCAACATAATAGAAGGTATATATGACAAACCCACAGCAAACATTATCCTCAATGGTGAAAACTTGAAAGCATTTCCTCTAAAGTCAGGAACAAGACAAGGGTGCCCAATCTCACCACTACTATTCAACATAATTTTGGAAGTTTTGGCCACAGAAATCAGAGCAAAAAAATAAAGAAAAGGAATCCAAATTGGAAAAGAAGAAGTAAAACTATCACTGTTTGCAGATGACATGATCCTCTACATAGAAAACCCTAAAGACTCCACCAAAAAATTACTAGAGCTAATCAGTGAATATAGTAAAGTTGCAGGGTATAAAATCAACACACAGAAATCTCTAATAATAAGAAAATAGAGAAATTAAGGAAATAGTTCCATTCACCATTGCAACAACAACAACAACAAAATACCTAGGAATATATCTACTTAAATAAACAAAAGATCTATATATAGAAAACTATAAAACACTGGTGAAAGAAATCAAAGAGGACACTAATAGATGGAAAAATATACCATGTCCATGGATCAGAAGAATCAATATAGTGAAAATGAGTATACTACCCAAAGCAATCTATAGATTCAATGCAATCCCTATCAAGCTACCAACGGTATTTTTCACAGAGCTAGAACAAATAATTTCACAATTTGTATGGAAATACAAAAACCTCAAATAACCAAAGCAATCTTGAGAAAGAAAAATGGAACTGGAGGAATAATCCTGCCTGACTTCAGGCTCTACTACAAATCCACAGTCATCAAGACAGTATGGTACTGGCACAAAGACAGAAATATAGATCAATGGAACAAAATAGAAAGCCCAGAGATAAATCCACGCACATATGGACACCTTATCTTTGACAAAGAAGGCAAGAATATACAATGGAGAGAAGACAATCTCTTTAACAAGTGGTGCTGGGTAAACTGGTCAACCACTTGTAAAAGAATGAAACTAGAACATTTTCTAACACCATACACAACAATAAACTCATTATGGATTAAAGATCTAAACCTAAGACCAGAAACTATAAAACTCCTAGAGGAAAACATTGGCAAAACATTCTCTGACATAAATCACAACAGGATCCTCTATGACCCACCTCACAGAATACTGAAAAGAAAAGTAAAAATAAACAAATGGCACCTAATTAAAATTAAAAGCTTCTGCACAACAAAGGAAATTATAAGCAAGGTGAAAAGACAGCCTTAAGAATGGGAGAAAATAATAGCAAATGAAGCAACTGACAAAGAATTAATCTCAAATATATAAAAACAACTCCTGCTGCTCAATTCCAGAAAAATAAACAACCCAATCAAAAATGGGCCAAAGAACTAAACAGACATTTCTCCAAGGAAGACATACAGATGGCTAAGAAACACATGAAAAGATGCTCAACATCACTCATTATCAGAGAAATGCAAATCAAAACCACTATGAGGTACCATTTCACGCCAGTCAGAATGGCTGCTATCCAAAAGTCCACAAGCAATAAATGCTGGAGAGGGTGTGGAGAAAAGGGAACCCTCTTACCCTATTGGTGGGAATGCAAACTAGTACAGACACTATGGAGAACAGTATGGAGATTCCTTAAAAAAACTGGAAATAGAACTGCCATATGACCCAGCAATCCCACTGCTGGACATACACACCGAGGAATCCAGAATTGAAAGAGACAGGTGTACCCCAATGTTCATTGCAACACTGTTTATAGTAGCCAGGACATGGAAGCAACCTAGATGTCCATCAGCAGATGAATGGATAAGAAAGCAGTGGTACATATACACAATAGAGTATTACTCAGCCATTAAAAAGAATGCATTGAATCAGTTCTAATGAGGTGGATGAAACTGGAGCCTATTATACAGAGTGAAGTATGCCAGAAAGAAAAACACCAATACAGTATACTAATGCATAAATATGGAATTTAGAAAGATGGTAATGATAACTCTGTATGCAAGATAGCAAAGGAGATACAGATGTATAGAACAGTCTTTTGGACTCTGTGGGAGAGGGCAAGGGTGGGATGATTTGGAGAATGGCATTGAAACATGTATATTATCATATGTGAAGCGAATCGTCAGTCCAGGTTCAATGTATGATATAGGATGCTCGGTGCTGGTGCACTGGGATGACCCAGAGGGATAGTATGGGGAGGGAGGTGGGAAGGGGGTTCAGGATGCGGAAAACATGTACACCCGTGGTGAATTCATGTCAATGTATGGCAAAACCAATACAATATTTTAATGTAATTAGCCTCTAATTAAAATAAATAAATTTATGTTTAAAAAGTTTAAACAGTTTTGTGATAATTGGGGAAAAAAACAAATGTGAAATTCCACCTTCTTACACACAGATGAAAGCAAATTAATCAATTATTAATATATAGAACTTAAAACAGTTTGGTGGTTCCTAGAGGTGGGAGGTGGGGGTTGGGGAGATGGCTGAAGGTAGTTAAAGGGTAAAGACTTCCAAGTATAGGATAAATAAGCTCTGGGAATGTCATGTACAGTGGCCATAGTTATCAGAGAAGCCCATAGTTGACAAAACTGTAGTGCATATTTGAAAGTTATTAAGAGAGTTGATCTTAAAAGTTCTCATCACAAGAGATAAATTGTAACTATATGACGTCACTAATGTTAACTAAACTTATTGTGGCAATCATTTCACAGTGTATACATACATCAAATCATTATGTTGTGCACCTTGGACTAATACAATGTTATATGTTAATTATATCTCAAAAAAGAAAACTGGAAAAAAAAATTAAGAAAGAAACAAAAGTCACTATTTTTATAATTCCAAAATGGTGATTGCCTTTCCAAATATGAGATCAAAACTGTGAAAAATTAATTTGAAGGTGTAGAAAAAATGATATTAAAAAGCCAAATAAATTCTAGTGTTAAGTTGGAAAGAACACCTAATAAGCAAATACAACAGACTTCTCTGTAAAGTCTATGAAATTTATAATACATAGACTTTGTTATATCTACCTCGAATGCTCAGAGAACCTTTGGGCTTTACTTCCTGATTTCATTGTATTCGAAGCTAGTTACCTAGATAGTTACCTAGTTACATAGATAGACCTTCATAGGAGTGATGTATTGACATAGTTAATCTCTCTGTATATTTATTATCTTGTTGCATATGTTATTTTGAATTTTAAGTTTCTAGATGACTGGAGTTAAATCTGACTCACTTTTAATACTACCCACAACATCATAAGTTAATAAATGCTCAATAAAAACTTCATGATTATCATCTTAATAATTTGTTACTAGGAATCCCCTGGTAGTCTGCTGGTTAGGACTTGGTGCTTTTACTGCCATGACATGGATTGAATCCCTGTTTGGGGAACTTAAAGATCCTGCAGGTGTGCAGAATGCCCTTTTTTTTTCCCTTAATTAAATAATTTGTTACTAAACCATAAACTGAAAGTTTTCTCTATTTTGACAGGAATTGGCTGCCTGTGAAAACATGCTAGATGCAGTGAAGTTGACATCAAAGGGTAAGATGTTTCATGGTATTTTCAGAGCTAGAAAAAGAAACATGGCATACTGTATGCACAAAGCATTACTTGTACCTAGATATGTGGATGCTGCTGTCCTTGGTGCACAAAGAAACTGTCATTAATAGTATCTAGATGTACGGGGCAAAAACTCATATGAAATAATATTAATAGTTTTGCCAGTGCAGCAGAATATTATATTTTCCCCATTTTTAAATTATGAAATTTATAGTTAAGTCATCTTTACAGCAGCAATGGACTTCAACTTTCAATATATAAAATGAGAAGTGTAGTTGATCAAAGACAGAATAATTTAATGCCCAATATGTTAAAAGCAACATGACAGGATGAAATGGATAAAAACAAAATGACTTAAAACTATTTTCAAGGAATTTGCTACATTTGATAGCCAGCAATATTAATAGGCTCAATTCAATTCAGTTCAGTCGCTGAGTCGTGTCCGACTCTTTGAGACCTCATGAATCGCAGCACACCAGGCCTCCCTGTCCATCACCATCTCCCAGAGTTCACTCAGACTCATGTCCATCGAGTCAATGATGCCATCCAGTCATCTCATCCTCTGTTGTCCCCTTCTCCTCCTGACCTCAATCCCTCCCAGCATTAGAGTCTATTCCAATGAGTCAACTCTTTGCATGAGGTGGCCAAAGTATTGGAGATTTAACCTCAGCATCAGTCCTTCCAATGAACACCCAGAACTGATCACCTTTAGCATGCACTGGTTGGATCTCTTTGCAGTTCAAGGGACTCTCAAGAGTCTTCTCCAATACCGCAGTTCAAAAGCATCAATTCTTTGGCGCTCAGCTTTCTTCACAGTCCAACTTTCACATCCATACATGACCACAGGAAAAACCATAACCTTGACTAGACGGACCATTGTCGGAAAAGTAACATCTCTGCTTTTCAATATGCTATCTAGGTTGCTCATAACTTTTCTTCCAAGGAGTAAGCGTCTTTTAATTTCATGGCTGCAGTCACCATGTGTAGTAATTTTGGAGCCCAAAAAATAAAGTCTGACACTGTTTCCACTGTTTACTCATCTATTTGCCATGAAATGATGGTACCAGATGGCATGATCTTCGTTTTCTGAATGTTGACCTTTAAGTCAACTTTTTCACTCTCCTCTTTCACCTTCATCAAGAGGCTTTTTAGTTCCTCTTCACTTTCTGCGATAAGGGTGGTGTCATCTGCATATCTGAGGTTATTGATATTCTCCTGGCAATCTTGATTCCAGCTTGTGCTTCTTCCAGCCCAGCGTTTCTCATGATGTACTCTGCATAGAAGTTAAATAAGCAGGGTGACAATATACAGCCTTGACATATTCCTTTTCCTATTTGCAACCAGTCTGTTGTTCCATGTCCAGTTCTGACTGTTGCTTCCTGACCTGCATATAGGTTTCTCAAGAGGCAGGTCAGGTGGTCTGGTATTCCCATCTCTTTCAGAATTTCCCACAGTTTATTGAGATCCACTCAGTCAAAGGCTTTGGCATAGTCAATAAAGCAGAAATAGATGTTTTTCTGGAACTCTCTTGCTTTTTCGATGATCCAGAGGATGTTGGCAATTTGATCTCTGGTTCCTCTGCCTTGTCTAAAACCAGCTTGAACATCTGGAAGTTCACGGTTCACATATTGCTGAAGCCTGGCTTGGAGAATTTTGAGCATTACTTTAATAGCATGTGAGATGAGTGCAATTGTGTGGTAGTTTGAGCATTCTTTGGCATTGCCTTTCTTTGGGATTGGAATGAAAGCTGACCTTTTCCAGTCCTGTGGCCACTGCTGAGTTTTCCAAATTTGCTGGCATATTGAGTGCAGCACTTTCACAGCATCATCTTTCAGGGTTTGAAATAGCTCAACTGGAATTCCATCACCTCCACTAGCTTTGTTTGTAGTGATACTTTCTAAGGCCCAATTGACTTCACATTCCAGGATGTCTGGCTCTAGGTCAGTGATCACACCATCGTGATTATCTTGGTCATGAATGTCTTTTTCGTTGGCTAGTTTAGTTCAATTGCTCAGTTGTGTTCGACTCTTTGTGACCCCATGGACAGCAGCATGTCAGGTTTGCCTATCCATCACCAACTCCTGGAACTTGCTCAAACTCACATCCATTGAGACAGTGGTCCCATTCAAACATCTTAACCTCTGTCATCCCCTTCCCCTCCTGCCTTCAGTCTTTCCCAGCATCAGGTTCCTCAGATCAGGTGGCCAAAGTTTTGGAGTTTCAGCTTCAGCATCAGTCCTCTCAATGAATATTCAGGGCTGATTTCCTTTAGGATTAACTGGTTTGATTTCCTTGCAGTCCAGGGGACTCTCAAGAGTCTTTTCCAACACCACATTTCAGAAGCAGCAATTCTTCTGTGCTCAGCTTTCTTTATATTCCAACTCTCACATCCATGCATGACAACTGGAAAAACCATAGTTTTGACAAGATGGACCTTTGTTGGCAAATTAATGTCTCTGCTTTTTAATATGCTGTCTAGGTCGGTCATAGCTTTTCCTCGAAGGAGCAAGCTTCTTTTAATTTCATGGCTGCAATCACCATCTGCAGTGATTTTTGGGAACCCAAGAAATTAAAGCCTATAACTGTTTCCATTGTTTCCCCATCTATTTGCCATGAAATGGTGGGGCCAGATGCCATGATCTTCATTTTTTGAATGTTGAGTTTTAAAGTCAACATTTTCACTCTCCTCTTTCACTTTTATCAAGACACACTTTAGTTCCTCTTTGATTTCTGCCATTAGGGTGGTGTCATCTGCATATCTGAAGTTATTGATATTTTTCCAGGCAATCTTGATTCCAGTTTGTGCTTCATCCAGCTTGGTATTTTGCATGGTGTACTTTGCTTATTAGTTAAATAAGCAGGGTGACAATATATAGCCTTAAAGTCCTCCTTTCCCCTTTTAAAACCGGTCTGATGTTCCATGTCCAGTTCTAACAGTTGCTTCTTGACCTGCATACAGATTTCTCAGAAGGCAGGAAAGGTGATCTGGTATTCCAGTCCCTTGGAGATTTTCTCACAGTTTGTTGTGATCCACACAGTCAAATGCTTTATTGTAGTCAATAAAGAAGTAGATGTTTTTCTGGAATTCTCTTGCTTCTTCTATGATTCAGTGGATGTTGGTGATTTGATCTCTGGTTCCTCTGCCTTTTCTAAATCCAGCTTGAACATCTGAAATTTCACAGTTTACATACTGTTAAAGCCTGGCTTGGAGAATTTTGAGCATTACTTAACTAGCGTGTGAGATGAGTGCAATTGTGCAGTAGTTTGAGCATTCTTTGGCATTGCCTTTCTTTGGGATTGGAATGAAAACTGACCTTTTCCAGTCCTGTGGCCACTGCTGAGTTTTCCAAATTTGCTAGCATATTGAGTGAAGCACTTTCACAGCATCATCTTTTAGCATTTGAATAGCTCAACTGGAATTCCATCACCTCCACTAGCTTTGTTTGTAGTGATGCTTCCTAAGGCCCACTTGACTTCACATTCCAGGATATCTGGCTCTAGTTGAGTAATCACAGCATCATGATTATCTGGGTCATGGAGATCTTTTTTTGTATAGTTCTTCTGTGTATTCTTGCCACCTCTTCTTAATATCTTCTGTTTCTGTTAGGTCCATACCATTTATGTCATTTATTGTGCCCATCTTTGCATGAAATGTTCCCTTGGTATCTCTAATTTTCTTGAAGAGATCTCTAGTCTTTCCATTCTATTGTTTTCCTCTATTTCTTTGCATTGATCACTGAGGAAGACTTTCTTATCTGTCCTTGCTATTGTTTGGAATTCTGCATCTTTCTTTTTCTCCTTTGCCTTTAGCTTCTCTTCTTTTCACAGCTATTTGTAAGGCTTTCTCAGACAACCATTTTGCTTTTTTTGCATTTCTTTTTCTTGGGGATGGTCTTGATCCCTGCCTCCTGTACAATGTCACAAACCTCCGTCCATAGTTCTTCAGACTCTATCTATCAGATCTAATCCCTTTAATCTATTTGTCACTTTCAGTGCATAATCGTAAGGGATTTGATTTAGGTCATACCTGACTGGTCTAGTGGTTTTACCTACTTTCTTCAATTTAAGTGTGAATTTGCAATAAAGAGTTCATGATCTGAGCCACAGTCAGCTCCTGGTCTTGTTTTTGCTGACTGTATAGAGCTTCTCCATTTTTGGCTGCAAAGAACATAATCAGTCTGATTTCAGTGTTGACCATCTGGTGATGTCCATGTGTTGCATTGTCTCCCATGTTGTTGGAAGATGATGTTTGCTATGACTAGTGTGTTCTCTTGGCAAAGCTCTATTAGCCTTTGCTCCACATCATTTCGTACTCCAAGGCTAAATTTGCCTGTTACTCCAGGTATCTCTTGACACCCTACTTTTGCATTCCTCTCCCCTATGATAAAAATGACATCTTTTTTGGGTGTTAGTTCTAGAATGTCTTGTAGGTCTTCATAAAATCTACAAGATGATGAATTAGAACATTTTATGCAGGGAATGAGAGAAGAAATGAAATGATTAAAGTGTACAGTCCCTGACTTACATATAGTATGACTTAAGGATTTTTGGACTTTATAATGGTTGAAAAGAAGTACACATTCAATAGAAACTGTACCTCATATTTGGAAGTTTCTCCTTTACCTGGGCTAGCTATATGGATAAAATGCTTTCTTATGATGCTAGACAGAAGCAGTGAGCTGCAGCTCCTTGTCAGTGTTGTGATCATGAGGGTAAATAACTGATACATTTACAACCATTCTGTACCCGTACAGCCATTCTGTTTTCACTCAGTATTCAATAAATTACACGAGATACTCAATACTAAAGTATTCTAAAATAGGCTTTGTGTTAGATAATTTTGCCCCACTCTAGGTTAGTGTAAGGGCTTCTTCTGTGGCATTAGTGGTAAAGAACCTGCCTGGCAATGCAGGAAATAATAAGATGTGTGTTCAATCCCTGGGTCAGGAAGATCCCCTGGAGAAGGATATGGCAACCCACTCCAGTATTATTGCCTGGAGAATCCCATGGACAGAGGAGCCTAGCGGGCTGCAGTCCATAGGGTCACAAAGAGTCGGACCCAACTGAAACGACTTAGCATGCAGGCTAATCTAAGTGCTCTCAGCAGGTTTAAGGTAGTGAAGTGAAAGTCATTCAATCGTGTCTGACTCTTTGCGACCCCATGGACTATAAAATCCATGGTATTCTCCAGGCCAGAATACTGGAGTGGGTAGCTGTTCCCTTCTCCAAGTGATCTTCCCAACCCAGGGATCAAACCCAGGTCTCCCACATTGCAGGCAGATTCTTTATCAGCTGAGCCACAAGGGAAACCCAAGAATACTGGAGTGGGTAACCTATGCCTTTTCCAGTGGATCTTCCCGACCCAGGAATCGAAGCGGGGTCTGCTTCATTGCAGGCAGACTCTTTACCAGCTGAGATACCAGGGAAGCCCCAGGTTTAAGGTAGGTTTAGGTTTAGGCTAAACTATGATGCTCAATAGTTTGAATATATTAAATGCATTTTTGATTTTTTGACATTTTCCACTTATGATTGGTTTATCAGGATGTAACCCTATCTTAGGTCAAGTGAAGTCTTGACCTAGATAAAATTACACACTTGGAATTCCAAATGAATTTGAGCATCAGCTTCATCACTCCTGTGAAAGAGGATGTTAGAATATTTATTGAGATGACAGTGAATCTTCAGATCACTTTGGATAATATTGACATCTTAACAATGTTAATTTAAATCTTGTCTATGAACACAGGATAACTTTTAACTTTTTTAGGTCTTTAATTTCTTTCAGCAATGTTTTATAGTTTTTTGTATGTATTTCACCTCCTTGGGTAGATTTATTTCTAGGTATTTAGTTATTTTTTAGGGGTGGTTGTAAATGGAATTGCTTTTTAAATTGACTTTTTGGTTTGTTCTTTGCTGGTGTATAGCAATACAAATGATTTTTGTTTGTTGATCTTGTAGCCAGCAACTTTGCTGAATTTGTGTTAGTAGCTTTCCTTTGGATTCTTTGGGATGGTCTATAAGTAGGCTTATGTCATCAGAAGATAAGGGCTTCCCAGGTGGTGTTAGTGATAAAGAACTTGCCAATGCAGGAAATGTGAGATGATCCCTTGGAAAAAGGCGTGGCAAACCACTCTAGTATTCTTGCCTGGATAGAGATCGTTTTACCTCTTCCTTTCTTATTGGGATGGCTTTTATTTCTTTTTCTTGTATAATATCTCTAACTTCCAGTGCAATGTTGAATAGCAATGTTGAGACTGGGCATCCTGTCAGTTGCCTTTTCTGTAACAATTGAGATGGTCCTATGCTCTTTTTCCCCCTTTGTTCTGTTAACACGATTGATTTCCTTATATTGAACCATCCTTTCATTCCTAGGATGAATCACACGTGGTCATAGTGAATGATCCTATTAATATG
This sequence comes from Bos grunniens, assembly GCF_055505025.1. Taxonomy (NCBI): domain Eukaryota; kingdom Metazoa; phylum Chordata; class Mammalia; order Artiodactyla; family Bovidae; genus Bos; species Bos grunniens. Next base: position 76,077,444 of record NC_141194.1, on the reverse strand, counting down.
CTGTTGGGTTCAATTTGCTATTAATATTTTGTTGAGTACTTTTGCATCTGTATTAATAAGGGATATTGGTCTTTAATTTTCTTGTGATGTCTTTCTCTGTATTTGGTATCAGAATAATGTTGACTTCATAAAATGAGTTAGAAAAAGTTCCCTCCTCTTCAATTTTTGGGGAAGAGTTTGAGAAGGATTGGTGTTAATTCTTTAAGTGTTTGGTAGAATTCCCCAGTGAAACCATCTGGTGGTCCCTGACTTTTCTTTGTTGGGAGATTTTTTATTATTATTATTGATTCAAATTCTTGTTATAGTGCTGTTTAGATTTTATTTCTTCTTGAATTCATAAGTTTCAAGGAATCTGTTCATTTCTTTTTGGCTATCTAATTTGTTGGTGTACAATTCACAGTACTTATAATCCTTTTTATCTCTGTAAGGTCAGTGGATTTTAATTATCTGCCATCTTTTTTTTTTTCTCTCTCTCTTTTTCAGTCTACCTATAAATCTGTTGACCTTTTCAAATAACCAAATTTTGGTTCCATCCACTTTCTTATTGCATTTCTATCTTCTATTTAGCTTAATCTCCTTTCTAATCTTTATTGTCTTCTTTCTGCTAGTTCTGGTTACTAAGGTGTTAGATTAAGTTATTGCTTGAAGCCTTTCTTTTCTTTCTTTTTTTTTTTAATGTTGGCATTTCCAACTATAAGTTCCCCTCTGAGCACTTCTTTCACTGAATCTCATAAGTTTTATATGTTGTGTTTTCCTTCTCATTCATTTCTTTTTTTCTGATTTTTCTTTTTACTTCTACTTAGCCATTAGTTGTTTGAGTGTATTGTTTAATTTCCACATATTTGTGAATTTCCTAGTTTCCTTCTGTTGATTTCTAGTTTCAATCTATTGTGATTGGAAAAGATACTCTGTATGGTTTTGACCTTTCAAAATGTATTAACACTTGATTTTTGGCCTAACATGTGGTCTATCCTAAAAAAAAAAGAGAAAGTTCAATAAAAATGTGTATATGTTTTTGGGTCACGTGTAATACTTCTGTTAGGGGTCCAGTTGTTCTATAGCTTTGTTCATATAATCTATCAATATTAATGTATTTATCATTGTTCTGGTTGTTCAGTATATTATTGAAATTGATGTCATGAAGTTCCCTACTATTATTTTAGAGCAGTCTCTATCTTCAATTCTGTCAATATTTGCTTCATATACTTCAGAGCTCTGATGTTTGGTGCATAAGTGTTTATAAATGTTATATCTTCTTGCTGAATTGAACTTTCTATCATTATTTAATATCCTTCTCTCCTGTAACATTTTTCTACTTAAAGTCTATTTTGTGTTATATTAGTACAGCCATTCCAGCTTTTTTTTTGGTTACTATTTGCATTAAATGTCTTTTTCCTTCATTTCACTATCAACCTTCTTGTGTTTATTAAAATTATTTTTATTTTAAAAATATTTTAATTGGTGGATAATTACTTTACAATATTGTGATGGCTTATGGCATATATCAACATGAATCAGCCATAGGCATATATGTGACCCCTCCCTCTTGAATCTCTCTCCCTCCTCCCTCCCCACCCCATCCCTCCAGGTTATCACAGAGCACCAGCTTTGGGTTACCTGCATAGAACCTATTATACAGAGTGAAGTAAGTCAGAAAGACAAATGTTGCATACTAAGCATATATATAGAATCTAGAAATTTATTTTTAATTGGAGGATAATTGCTTTACAATGTTGTGTTGATTTCTGCCATACAGCAACAGCAATCAATACTATATATTCTTGTTTTTGTTTTTTTTTTTTAATCTAGAGTCTCTTATAAGGGTTTCCCTAGTGGCCCAGTTGGTAAAGAGTCTGCCTGCATTGTGGGAGAGTTGGGTTCAATCCCTGGCTCGGGAACATCCCCTGGAGAAGGAAATGGCAACCCACTCCAGTATTCTTGTCTGGAGAATTCCATGGACAGAGGAGCCTCGTGGGCTACAGTCCATGGGGTCACAAAGAGTTGGACTTGACCTTTTTAATAGTCAGTCTCTTATAGATAGCATATAGTTGGGTCATGCTTTTTTTTTTAAATCCATTCTGCTAATCTCTGTATTTTGATTAGGACATTTAATCCACTTATATTTAAAGTAATTACTGACAAGGAGGGACTTCTGACATTTTCCCATTTGTTTTCTATATAGTTTTTGGTCCTTCATTTCCACATTTCTACCTTCTTTTTATTTTTGCAGTAAAATGTTTTGATTCTCTTCTCATTTCCTTAGGTGTATATTCTATAGATATTTTCTTTGATGTTATCACAGGGATTATATTTATTAAGTTGGCTAAAAATATTTGTTCAGGTTTTATGGAAAAACCCAAATGACCTTTTGGCCAACTCAATAACATCTAAAAGTTGTAATAGTAAAATTTGTATTTATATTAGCTTAATGTCAATAGTGTGCAAAAACTCTTCCCTTATATATCTCCATTCCCCCTTTTTAAATTATTGATGTCAGAGATTACATCTTCATACATTGTGTGCCCAAGAACAAACATTAATGACTAATTTTATGCACTTGTCTTTTAAATCATGTAGAAAATATAAAGTAGAACTATAAATAAATTTGACGTAACACTAATTTTTTATAATTGCCCATATGTTTACCTTTAACTAGGCACCATTATCTTTATTTCTTCATATGGCTTTGAGTTATTACCTATTTTCCTTCCATTTCAACCTGAAGGACTCCTGAAAGACTCCATTTCGTGCAGGGCAGGCCTAGTGATAATGATTTCTTCAGCTTCTTCTTCTTCTTCTTTTTTTTTTTAGTTTGGTGGAGAACTGGGGATATCTTAATTTCTCCCTCATTTTTGAAGGATTTTTTGGTGCATATAGAATTCTTAGTTAAGTTTCTGCACTCTTCCTCTCCTCCCCTGTCCTCTGTACTGGCTGCCAAGGTTTCTGATGAGAAATCAGATGATAATCTTATTGAGGATCCATTGTATGTGACAAGCTATTTCTGTCTTGCTGCTTTCAAGATTTTCTCTTTAATTATGTGTTTTGGTATTGATCTTTTGGGGCTTATACTACTTGGAGTTTGTTGAACTTGGATTTGTAAAATGATATATTGCATCCAATTTGGGAAGTTTCCAGTCATTATTCAAATATTCTTTTTTCCTTACTTTCTCTCTTCTCCTTCTGAGAGTCCCATAATACATATGTTGGTGTGCTTGATGGTGTTACACAGATACCTTAGGCTTTTTACTTTTCTTCATCTTTTTTTTTGTTTGTTTGTTTCCTCAGACTTGATAATTTAAATTATCCTATCTTTAAGTTCACTGATTCTTTTTTCAGCTTGCTTAGAAATTTGGATTTTGAACCCCTGCAGTGCACTTTTATTATACTTTTCAGCTTCAGAATTTTTTGGTGGGGATTATTCTTTATAATTTCTATTTCTTTACTGATATTTATACTTTGTTTATACATCTTTTTCCTTTGTGCATGTCTCCCTTTAGCTATTTGAGTACATTTAAGACAGTTGTTTAAAAGTGTTTGTTGATGATCGAGTGGGTGGGGGTAGTTGGAAGCCACCACTAGGTTGATGGCTGAATTTCACCAAAATTAACTGCAATTTGTCAGTCAAGCTGTCCTCTGGAAGCTGCAAGTACACAGCAAAAGAGACACTGATGTATAGAACAGTCTTATGGACTCTGTGGGAGAGGGAGAGGGTGGGAAGATTTGGGAGAATGGCATTGAAACATGTAAAATATCATGTATGAAACGAGATGCCAGTCCAGGTTCGATGCACGATACTGGATGCTTGGGGCTAGTGCACTGGGACGATCCAGAGGGATGGTATGGGGAGGGAGGAGGGAGGAGGGTTCAGGATGGGGAACACATGTATACCTGTGGTAGATTCATTTTGATATTTGGCAAAACTAATACAATTATGTAAAGTTTAAAAATAAAATAAAATTAAAAAAAATAAACTCTAGTTCCAAAATATTCACTTTAGGCAGTTTATGCCTGTACAATTGTTGTACACGTGAAGAAAGGAATTCTGGGATTGCCAACTCCACTATCTTCCTTCTCTTTACTCTAAACTTTCTAATATATTTTATGTGAATCAATATTTCAGATTTACTCAGGGATGGCTTTGGGGACAATCCCCTTTTCTACTGTCTGATTGCAGAAGTACAGAATCATCAAAAACCATCAGGTAAAATAAACTTCCATTTTTCAATTTAATCAAGAGTATATTTTCTCTACCCTGAAAACAAAGTACAGTTTGATAGCATACAGTTACTCTTAAGCCAAGGAGATGAGTGTAAGTACATAAACTAAGTCTTGCTTTCTGAAAGAGAAAATGTGTGGTATGTATTTATGTTGGACTTCCCAGGTGGCACTAGTGGTAAAGAACCAGCCTGCCAATGCACAAGACATGAGAAACAGGTTCAATCCCTGGGTCAGGAAGATCCCCTGGAGAAGGATATGGCAACCTACTCCAGTATTCTTGCCTGGAGAATCTCATGGACAGAGGAGCCTGGTGGGCTACAGTCCATGGGGTCACAAAGAGTCGGACAAAACTGAAGTGACTTAGTATACAGCACACATGCATTTATGTTTGTATATGCATAGAAACAAATTAGGAAGAATGTACTCCACACTGTTAAAAGATGGGTTAGCTCTTAAATGTTGTATTATAAGGACTTAAACCTTCTTTATTACATATTTCTGTATTTAAAATTTTGTCCAGCAAGCTTTTATTACTTTAATAGATAAAAATAAACACAAAGATATTCCATTTTGGAGGAAAGAACATTGTAAGATTCAATGATTTAACTTCTTTATACCCTATCTTTCCTCTTCCTAGGTAAAGTGACTGTTGGATTTGCCATGTACTACTTTACTTACGACCCCTGGATTGGCAAGTTACTTTACCTAGAGGACTTTTATGTCATACAAGCTTACCGAGGTCAGGTAACACATAGTATTACTTATATTTTAAAAATTAAAATGGTATATTTAAAGGAGTTTTAGTATAAATATGCTGTTTAAGTTAGTTTATGTAAATACTTTCTATTTCATTAGACTGATTACTATCCTAGTTATCCTAGCATATGGTGTGGTGAAGACTCAATCACAGATTAGAAAAGATTTATTAGTTCCCATCAAGGCTTGAATAAGCCAAGTTATCATAGCTATATTTTTATCTTTTTTTTTTGTTTTCTTTTTTTTTTAAGCTATTTTTTTAATCTCTAAAACATGCTTTTATATTTTGTGTTGATTTGTCTAAAATGAATAAGAAATATATTCCGTGATAAGATGATAGTGACAAGGACTCATTTCCTCTTCACTGATCTTTAAAATAAATCCAAAGTCTTTTCCATTACCTTTGGAACCACATTCCATTTCAGAAAAAGAGATATGGAAAGCATTCATGAGCTGAATTTCAACACAAGCTATTATGAATATGTAACAACCAGATAACAGGCTTTAAACTAAAGCAAACAAATTGTTAAGTGGAATTTTTCAACATATTTTTTTCGTTTTGTATTATCTATTGAAAAGGTCTAGGTATTGGAGCTGAAATGCTGAAGAGGCTAAGTCAGGTATACATTACAGTTACTATTGTTATTCTATATGTTATCCTTTTCTTCATCAAATGTTATTATTTAACATTGCATAGATACTTTATCTTAACATCAAAACATAATCTCAAAATATACTTAATTTTTTCCCAATTAAGCAGGTTTTCAAATTAGGTCTTATTTGACATGTTTAAAAGCTGATATAATCCACAACCACATTATATACCCTTTTGCTACAAAGCAGAAGCAAGCAAAAGGGAGATTAGAAGGCAATTTACCCATAAAATGTGTCTACAGTATGAATATGCTGCTGCTGCTAAGTCGCTTCAGTCGTGTCTGACTCTGTGCGACCCCATAGATGGCAGTCCCCCAGGCTCCCCCATCCCTGGGATTCTCCAGGCAAGAACACTGGAATGGGTTTGCATTTTCTTTTCCAATGCATGATAGTGAAAAATTAAAGTGAAGTCGCTCAGTCATGTCCGACTCTTAGCGATCCCATGGACTGCAGCTTACCAGTCTGCTCCGTCCATGGGATTTTCCAGGCAAGAGTACGGGAGTGGATTGCCATATCTTTGCCACAGTATAAAAAGATTCTTTTGCATTTCGGAAATACATATAGGTTAACTTTTTCTGTAGAATAAAGAAAAAAAGCTGAATTTGTTTTGGACTTCTAAAGAAAGGGTTTTAAAACTCAACAGTACATTTTTTATTTTTACAGATTTAGAGAACTCCAAGAGATAACTATTGCATTATTATTTGGAAGTATTTTACACACACACACAGTGCCTTGCATATAGTAGATTTTCCATAAAATAAATGTGATAATGAAGATTATACTTTTAAATAAAAGTAATGTCTGTTTGTTTTTAAACAGATAGCCATCAGAAGGCAGTGTAACTGCATGCACTTTCTTGTCGTCATTTGGAACCAGGCTTCTATCGACTACTACACTCGTCGAGGGGCTTTAGACCTTTCTTCCGAGGAGGGCTGGCATCTGTTCAGGTTTAACAGAGAAGAACTCATGGACATGGCAGGGGAAGAGTGAAAGGTGACTTATCACTTGTCCCAATATAGGCTCCAACATCTGAATGTTAACAACTTGTCCCAATATAGGCTTCAACATCTGAATGTCGCCTAAATCCAACAGCAATTTGACTGTCATATAATACAGCAAGTGAACAAACTCTGGCTTCAGCAGATCTTTGAAACAGATTTTGTAGATACAACTTGCCATTATCTGAATTAACATACTAATGGTTAGTAGCAGAGCTGATAACCCAAAAGAGAAGATAATTCAAAAATAACTTATACTTGGCTTTAGGATATTTATTTTTCTACTTACTGTATCCTATGAAATTTCAAATGCTTATATTTTCATATTGTAACACATCTGAAATTTGGATAAATATTATGATCAACTGGCAACACTTTTCCCTTTGAGGTCTTGGATTTGATGAAATACTGTACATTTGGTCACAAACAGATCTGAGGTAAAAAATATATATATAAAATGCTAAAGCTAAATTATGAAAAGCTTACCTATGAATAACTAGTAAATGAACTGCTTTCCCAACTTGAGCAGATCAAGGACCACTGCCTTGACTTCATCTTGGAACTACATTACATCTCTGTCTTTATCTTGGAACTAAATTCTATCTCTGAGAAACCAACTTTTGTTGTAACTATCTTAGGGAAGATATTACATAGTACACTGTATCTGTGTATGTTTCTATACTTTCTAGTAGGATATAAGCCTTTTGATAGAATTATAATTATTTTTTCACCCTATATTACAACCACCATGTGAGTTCCTACTACATGCTAGGTATTATGGGTATAAAAGCTATGAAGTGAAAGTGAAAGTCGCTCAGTTGTGTCCACCTCTTTGCGACCGTATGGACTATAGCCCATCAGGCTCCTCTGTGGAATTCTCCAGGCAAGAATACCAGAGTGGGCAAGTTGCCATGAGCTTCTCCAGGGGATCTTCCCAACCCAGGGATCGAACCCAGGTCTCCTGCACTGCAGGCCAATCCTTCACCATTTAAGCTACCTGAGAAGCCCATTTAAAAAGCTATACAAAGATGATTCAGTTATACCACAAGGAGCCTTGTAAATTAAAAAAAAAAAAAAAAAAAAAAAACTAATCTAGTTTTAGTTTTTATTTATTTTAATTAGAGGCTAATTACTTTACAATATTGTATTGGTTTTGCCATACATCAACAGGCGTACACGTGTTCCCAATCCTGAACACCCCTCCCACCTCCCTCTGGGTCATCCCAGTGCACCAGCCTCAAGCATCCTGTATCCTGCACCAAATCTGGACTGGTGATTCGTTTCTTATATGATATTATATATGTTTTAATGCCATTCTCCCAAATCATCCCCCCGTGCCTCTCCCACAGAGTCCAAAAGACTGTTATATACATCTATGTCTCTTTTGCTGTCTCGCATACAGGGTTATTGTTACCATCTTTCTAAATTCCATATATATGCATTAGTATACTGTATTGGTGTTTTTCTTTCTGGCTTACTTCACTCTGTATAATAGGCTCCAGTTTCATCCACCTCATTAGAACTGATTCAAATGTATTCTTTTTAATGGCTGAGTAATACTCCATTGTGTATATGTACCACTGCTTTCTTATCCATTCATCTGCTGATGGGCATCTAGGTTGCTTCCATGTCCTGGCTATTATAAACAGTGCTGTGATGAACACTGGGGTGCACATGTCTCTTTCGATTCTGGTTTCCTCAGTGTGTATGCCCAGCAGTGGGATTGCTGGGTCATATGGCAGTTCTTTTTCCAGTCATTTAAGGAATCTCCACACTGTTCTCCATAGTGGCTGTACTAGTTTACATTCCCACCAACAGTGTAAGAGGGTTCCCTTTCCTCCACACCCTCTCCAGCATTTATTGCTTGTAGACTTTTGTATTGCAGCCATTCTGACTGGCATGAAATGGTACCTCATTGTGGTTTTGATTTGCATTTCTCTGATAATGAGTGATGTTGAGCATGTTTTCATGTGTTTGTTAGCCATCTGTATGTCTTCTTTGGAGAAATGTCTATTTAGTTCTTTGGCCCATTTTTTGATTGGGTCGTTTATTTTTCTGGAATTGAGCTGCAGGAGTTGCTTGTATATTTTTGAGATTCATTCTTTGTCAGTTGCTTCATTTGCTATTATTTTCTCCCATTCTGAAGGCTGTCTTTTCACCTTGCTTATAGTTTCTTTTGTTGTGCAGAAGCTTTTAATTTTAATTAGGTCCCATTTGTTTACTTTTGCTTTTATTTCCAATATTCTGGGAGGTGGGTTATAGAGGATCCTGCTGTGATTTATGTCGGAGAGTATTTTGCCTATGTTCTCCTCTAAGAGTTTTATAGTTTCTGGTCTTATGTTTAGATCTTTAATCCATTCTGAGTTTATTTTTTGTGTATGGTGTTAGAAAGTGTTCTAGTTTCATTCTTTTACAAGTGGTTGACCAGATTTCCAAGCACCACTTGTTAAAGAGACTGTCTTTTCTCCATTGTATATTCTTGCATTCTTTGTCAAAGATAAGGTGTCCATAGGTGCATGGGTTTATCTCTGGGCTTTCTATTTTGTTCCATTGATCTATATTTCTGTCTTTGTGCCAGTACCATACTGTCTTGATGACTGTGGATTTGTAGTAGAGCCTGAAGTCAGGCAAGTTGATTCCTCCAGTTCCATTCTTCTTTCTCAAGATTGCTTTGGCTATTCGAGGTTTTTTGTATTTCCATACAAATTGTGAAATTATTTGTTCTAGCTCTGTGAAAAATACCATTGGTAGCTTGATAGGGATTGCATTGAATCTATAGATTGCTTTGGGTAGTATACTCATTTTCACTATATTGATTCTTCCGATCCATAAACATGGTATATTTCTCCATCTATTTGTTTCCTCTTTGATTTCTTTCACCAGTGTTTTATAGTTTTCTATATATAGGTCTTTAGTTTCTTTAGGTAGATATATTCCTGAGTATTTTATTCTTTTCGTTGCAATGGTGAATGGGACTGTTTCATTAATTTCTCTTTCTATTTTCTCATTATTAGTGTATAGGAATGCAAGGGATTTCTGTGTGTTGATTTTTTATCCTGTAACTTTACTATATTCATTGATTAGCTCTAGTAATTTTCTGCTGGAGTCTTTAGGGTTTTCTATGTAGAGGATCATGTCATCTGCAAACAGTGAAAGTTTTCCTTCTTATTTTCCAATTTGGATTCCTTTTCTTTCTTTTTCTGCTCTGATTGCTGTGGCCAAAGCTTCCAAAACTATGTTGAATAGTAGTGGTGCGAGTGGGCACCCTTGTCTTGTTCCTAACTTTAGGGGAAATGCTTTCAATTTTTCACCATTGAGGATAATGTTTGCTGTGGGTTTGTCATATATAGCTTTTATTATGTTGAGGTATGTTCCTTCTATTCCTGCTTTCTGGAGAGTTTTTATCATAAATGGATGTTAAATTTTGTCAAAGGCTTTCTCTGCATCTATTGAATTAATCATATGGCTTTTATTTTTCAATTTGTTAATGTGGTGTGTTACATTGAGTGATTTGTGAATATTGAAGAATCCTTGCATCCCTAGGATAAAGCCCACTTGGTCATGGTATACGATCTTTTTAATGTGTTGTTGGATTCTGATTGCTCGAATTTTGTTAAGGATTTTTGTATCTATTTTCATCAGTGATATTGGCCTGTAGTTTTCTTTTTTTGTGGGATCTTTGTCAGGTTTTGGTATTAGGGTGATGATTACCTCATAGAATGAGTTTGGAAGTTTACCTTCCTCTGCAATTTTCTGGAAAAGTTTGAATAGGATAGGTGTTAGCTCTTCTCTAAATTAGTTTTATTTTTATAATAAATTATGTGGGCTATCACAGCCATAAATACCAAATGTAAGGGAATGTATAGGAGAGTATCTAAATCCTACCCTGGGGAACTGAGAAAGGATGTGTTTGAATAATAAGTAGGAAGTTGGAATGAAGCATGTGTGACGAGACAAAAACAACTTTGAGACACTAGCACAGGCAGAGAAAGAGGTAATAAAAGAGCAAAGCATGTTTATGAAGCAAGTGGTGTTATAGATAACATACTGGGCAGACCAAAAAGTTTGTTCAAGTTTTTCTGTACAGTTTTATGGAAAAACCCAAATTAACTTTTTGGCCAACCCAATATAATATACTTGATAGTAGGGTGGGTGGGGAGAGGGAAGGAAGGATTAAAGTTTAGCTGGGATCATATATGAAGGCCTTGTATGTCATGCTAATGGGTCTTGATTTGATTCTGTAGACAATGTTGAGTCACTGAAGATCTCAGGAAGACAACTATGTCATAATAATCTGATAGATGGGTTAGAAGAATAGGGTAGCAGACATTATATATTAACTTAAACTCAACACCATTCCAAATCCCTTACCACTTGCCTTTCTCTTCATAGACAAAAATGTAATTTGCCAACCTTAAATTTGACTTACAAGACAAATTCTGGTTAAGGTATAGACAGAAGTCTTTTGAGAGGGATTCTAAGAAATAATTTAATTCTCTGATTAGAGGGAGTCAGAAGTATCTGGTACAGTTTTTTGTAACCCCTTTTCCTACTTTGAATGTGTGTGTTCCCGAGAGGTAGGGGAGCCATTTTGTGATCATGAGGTGACAAATCAACATGCTAAAGAGTAGAGCAGAAGGAGAAATATATCTAGATCCTTGATGACACCAATGAGTCACTATACCAACTCTGTACTGACCAATTCCAGACTTTAAACAGACTCATTTATTTAAGTAGCTACAGTTAACTGGTTTACTGTTACTTATAAGCAGAATGCAATGTTAAGTGACAGAAAGCAAGACTGATGGCAAGCAGATTGATGAGAAGCATATATAATAATCCAGGAAGTGATGATGAAGACCTGAATGAGAGTAAGGATTAGAGAAAGTACAATTGATTTGAGAAACACAGAAGTGAGAGAGATGTAGAGACAATTTAATTTTAGGTCTTTTGATATCAGGGCTTCCCAGGTGGCTCAGTGGTAAAGAATTCGCCTGACAATGTAGAAGATGCAGGTAGACCTGGGTTCGATCCACTGGAGGAGTGAATGGCAACTCACTCCAGTATTCATGCCTGAAGAATCCCATGGACAGAAGAGCCTGGCCTCCTGAGAAACCTGTATGCAGGCCAAGAAGCAACAGTTAGAACCAGACATGGAACAACAGACTGGTTCCAAATTGGGAAAAGACTATGTCAAGGCTGTATATTGTCACCATGCTTATTTAACTTATATGCAGAGTACATCATGTGAAATGCCAGGCTAGATGAAGCATAAGCTAGAATCAAGATTACAGGGAGAAATATCAATAACCTCAGATATGCAGATGACACCACCCTAATGGCAAAAAGCCAAGAGGAACTAAACAGCGTATTGATGAAGGTGAAAGAGGAGAGTAAAAGAGCTAGCTTAAAACCCAACACTGAGAAAACTAAGAGCATGACATCTGGTCCCATCAGTTCATGGCAAATAGATGGGGAAACTATGGAAACAGTGACAGACTTTGTTTTCTTGGGCTCCAAAATCACTGCAGCCATGAAATTAATGCAGCTCCTTGGAAGAAAAGCTATGACAAACCTATGCTGTGCTGTGATTAGTTGCTCAGTCATGTCCAACTGTTTGTAACCCCAGGGACTGTAGCCTTCCAGCCTCCACTGTCCATGTGGATTCTCCAGGCAAGAATGCTGAGTGGGTTGCCACGCCCTCCTCCATGAGATCTTCCCAACCTAGAGATCAAACTCAGGTTTCTTACATTGCAGATGGATCTTATCTATTAAAAAGCAGAGACATCACTGTGCTGATAAAGGTCCATCTAGTCAAAGCTATGGTTTTTCCAGTAGTCATGTATGGATGTGAGAGTTGGACTATAAAGAAGACTGAGTGCCAAAGAATTGATGCTTTTGAACTGTGGTGTTGGAGAAGACTCTTGAGAGTCCCTTGGACTGCAAGGAGATCCAACCAGTCAATCCTAAAGGAAATCGATCCTGAATGTTCATCGGAGGGACTAATTCTGAAGCTCCAATACTTTGGCCACCTGATGCGAAGAGCCAACTCATTAGAAAAGATGCTGATGCTGGAAAAGATTGAAGGCAGGAGGAGAAAGGGATGACAGAGTATAAGATGGCTGGATGGCATCGCTGACTCAACGGACACGAGTTTGAGCAGGCTCTGGGAGATGGTGAAGGACAAGGAGGCCTGGAGTGTTGCAGTTCCATGGGGTCACAAAGAGTCAGACACGACTAAGTGACTGAACAACTATTGATATTGAGAATCTCTATGGGATATACATGGCTTTCCAGGTGGTGCTAGTGGTAAAAGAACCTGCCTGCCAATGAAGGAGACATAAGAGATGTGGGTTCGATCCCTGGCTTGGGAAGAACCCCTGGAGGAGGGCCTGGCAACTCACTCCAGTATTCTTGCCAGGAGAATCCCAGGGTTTCTGGAGAATCCTTGTGGGCTACAGTTCATAGGGTCACAAAGAGTCAGACATGACTGAAGCAACTTAGCACACATGCACATATGGATATAAGATAGACATGACTAATAATTAGAAAGATAGATACACACTTCTGGAGAAATATGCAAGATGGAAATATTAATAATAAGGACATATAAATGATGCTTGAAGTCAGTGAAGTATATTGAATGGAAATGAGAAAGCATTGAATGAGAAAAGACAAGAAATGCAAACTGAGGAGCCTTAACATGTAAGGGATTCAAAGCAAGAGAACAATGAGTAACAAGAGGAGCAGGAATAACACTAAAAGGAGGACTCATTTTTAGGAGGGAGTAGTTATGAGTCAATCATTACATAAAATTCAAGTAGGTAAAGAGGATGAGATTACTAGATAGCATCACTAACTCAATGAACATGAATTTGAGCAAACTCTGGGAGATAGTGAAGGATAGGGAGACCTGTCTATGGGTCACAAAGAATCAGACAAAATTTACTGAAAAACAACATAGAAGCAAAGGTGTAGCAAGTTATAGAGGAATTGAAATTGAGAACTTAAGAAAATGACATTAATTACTGTTTTATGAAGTCTGAAAATCATAGGAAAGAGAAAGAAAAGAGAGCTCAAGAGGAAGAGGGAGTTATGGAAAGGTTTTTGCTACTGTTGTTTTTGGATAAAGAGGATGTGAAGCTGTTAGAGACTGAGGAAAAGAAATCAGTTAAAAGAGAAACAAAAGACTGAAAATTAAACAGGATGGAATACGGTACTAGAAAAGACGGGAAGGAGATCTGGAACACAAATAGAAACATCAACTTTAGAAAAGGGGGATGCATGGCTGAAAAAAGGTAAGCATTGAAAACAGATGGGAAGAAGTTGGGAAAGATTGTGTCTAATAACTTATTTTTGTCCTCTGAGTAATAGGATACATAGTCTTCTTTGGCAGGTATAGGAGGCTTCAGAATAAGAAAAAAGCAAGAGAGTTCCAGAAAAACATCTATTTCTGCTTTATTGACTATGCCAAAGCCTTTAATTGTGTGGATCACAATAAACTGTGGAAAATTCTGAAAGAGATGGGAATACCAGACCACCTGACCTCCCTCTTGAGAAACCTATATGCAGGTCAGGAAGCAACAGTTAGAATGGACATGGAACAACAAACTGGTTCCAAATAGGAAGAGGAGTACATCAGGGCTGTATATTGTCAACCTGCTTATTTAACTTATATGCAGAGTACATCGTGAGAAACGCTGGACTGGAAGAAGCACAAGCTGGGATCAAGACTGCCAGGAGAAATATCAATAACGTCAGATATGCAGATGACACCACGCTTATGGCAGAAAGTGAAGAGGAACTAAAAAGCCTCTTGATGAAAGTGAAAGAGGAGAGTGAAAAAGTTGGCTTAAAGCTCAACATTCAGAAAACTAAGATCATGGCATCTGGTCCCATCACTTCATGGCACATAGATGGGGAAACAGTGTCAGACTTTATTTTTTGGGGCTCCAAAATCACTGCAGACGGTGATTGCAGCCATGAAATTAAAAGACGCTTACTCCTTGGAAGGAAGGTTATGACCAACCTAGACAGCATATTAAAAAGCAGAGACATTACTTTGTCAACAAAGGTCCGTCTAGTCAAGGCTATGGTTTTTCCAGTAGTCATGTATGGATGTGAGAGTTGGACTGTGAAGAAAGTTGAGTGCTGAAGAATTGATGCTTTTGAACTGTGGTGTTGGAGAAGACTCTTGAGAGTCCCTTGGACTGCAAGCAGATCCAACCAGTCCATCCTAAAGGAGATCAGTCCTAGGTGTTCACTGCAAGGACTGATGGTAAAGCTGAAACTCCAATACTTTGGCTACCTCATGCGAAGAGTTGACTCATTGGAAAACACCCTGATGCTGGGAGGAATTGGGGGTAGGAGGAGAAGGGGATGACAGAGCATGAGATGGCTGGATGGCATCACCGACTCGATGCACTTGAGTTTGGGTGAACTCCAGGAGTTGGTGGTGGACAGGGAGGCCTGGCATGCTGTGATTCGTGGGGTCGCAAAGAGTCAAACATGAATGAGCGACTGAACTTAACTGAAAACCTCTCCTGGAGACCAGAATAGGAAACTACACAGGAATCAGTAGAAGGAATGCTAAGCAGCACTGAGGCTTCCCATGTAGCACATGGTCCTCTCAAACAGACTTATTTTTGGACATCTAAGAGGAATTAGCATTAATTAAACAAAGAGACAAAGCCAAGCACATGTCATAAAATATGTATATTTTATTATATCTCTGGGAAATGCAAAACAAACAAGGGGGAGGGAACACATCCTTCCACACACCATTCTAATTTAGCTGATATTAATTCAGAAAAGCTACAGCAAATATATATGTGTATATGTTTATATATATACAAAATTTTTTTTTTATAAACACCCTTAAAGTCACGAAATGCATCCTAATACTTCTACCTCTGCCTCCTCATTGATCATTTAATGTTGTTTGGATTGTATTCAGTTTGTGTTTTAGTCACTAATGTGATTTTTCAAACTGTACATTAGACGATGTAAGGGGAAAACTTGGTTTAATTTATATCCTATGCATCAGTTACATGTTACATGATTTTTTTCACCATTATTTGAAACTTCACACATCTTGTAGTTCTCTATGAAGACTACTTCAGCTTCTAGTGCTGTACATATCTATATCTTCTGGATGGGACTGCCCGTGATCCATGAACTTGGGGTCAGGCATAAACTGTGTAGCACCTGATAAAGTATTAAAATGAAAAAGAAAATTAGTCATTAATTTAACAAAATTCTTGTTCATATGGGGGGCACATCAATGAGCAAAACAGATAAAAATCTCCACCAACATGGACCTAACATTAAAGTTGGGTAAAGGAGACAATACGTTAAGTAAACAGTATGTCAGATGGTGGTATGCAGAAAAATAAAACAGGGTGGAGAGGCATATGGAGAGACTGGGTGATCTGCAATTTTAAACAGGGTGGCCAGGGAAAGAAAGCCTTATATATTTGAGCAAAGAACTGAAGAAGGTGCAGGTATGAGCCCTGTAACTATTTGAGGGAAATGACTTACTGGAGGAGCAGGTGGCAAGTGTAACAGACTTTAGGCATGTCTGAGGAGCCATAAAATAGCAAATATGGCTGTAACAGAGATAGCAAGATGTGCTGATGGTGGATGCAATGAGTGTGATAGAAGTCATAATCAGAAAACAGTGGAATGCTAGGCCACACAGGTCATGGGAAAGTTTTTCTCTTTTATTCTAAGAGATGAGAAGTCACTGGACAGTTTTGAGCAGAAGTGTAACATGATATTATGTTTTTAAAAAGATTACTCTTGGCTATGGGTAGAAGAGAGTGTAGGGAAATAAGCATAGAAGTAGGGAGACGAGTTAGGAAGCTATTATAGCAGAGAAGACTGCAGTACACCAGGATGGAAATGCTAAATGGCTTTTATTAGGGCAGTGGAGGTGGTGATAACTTAAGGACAGGATTTCCAAAGTGGATTCAGTATGTTGTGTGAGTGATACTCTTTAATTTGAGAAACTAAAAGAATGGAGTTGACATTTACTGAGATGGGGTAAATGTAGAAACATGTTTTGTTGTTGTTGTCATTCAGTTGCTCAGTCGTGTCCGACTCTTTGCAACTTTATGGACTGTAGCTCACCAGGTCCCTCTGTCCATGGAATTTTTTAGGCAAGAATACTGGAGTAGGTTACCATTTCCTTCTCCATGGCATCTCCCCCAAATCAGGAATTGAACTTGCATCTTTTGCATTGGCAAGCAGATTCTTGACCACTAAGCAACCAGGGAAGCCCCAGAAGCATGTTTGGGAGAAGGTAAATTAAGTGTTAAGTTTTGGGTGTGCTATATTTGAATTGCTAACTAGACATCACTTCATGGCAAATAGATGGGGAAACAATGGAAACAGTGACAGGCTTTGTTATCTTGGGCTCTAAAATCACTGCAGCTATGAAATTAAAAGATGGTTGCTCGTTGGAAGAAAAGCAATGACAAACCAAGAAAGCATATTAAAAGCAGAGACATTACCAACAAAGGTCCATTTAGTCAAAACTATGGTTTTTCCAGTGGTCATGTATGGATGTGAGTTCAGTTCAGTTTAGTTGCTCAGTCGTGTCCGACTCTTTGCGACCCCATGAAACGCAGCACGCCAGACCTCCCTGTCCATCACCAACTCCTAGAGTCCACCAAATTCACGTCCATCGAGTCAGTGATGCCATCCAACTATCTCATCCTCTGTCGTCCCCTTCTCCTGCCCTCAAACTTTCCCAGCATCAGGGTCTTTTCAAATAAGTCAGGTTTTCGCATCAGGTGGCCAAAGTATGGGAGTTTCAGATTCAAAATCAGTCGTTCCAATGTACACCCAGGACTGATCTCCTTTAGGATGGACTGGGTGGATCTCCTTCAAGTCCAAGGGACTCTTAAGAGTCTTCTCCAACACCACAGTTCAAAAGCATCAGTTCTTTGGTGCTCAGCTTTCTTCACAGTCCAACTCTCACATCCATACATGACCACTGGAAAAAGCACAGCTTTGTCTAGACGGACCATTGTTGGCAAAGTAATGTCTCTGCTTTTTAATATGCTGTCTAGGTTGGTCATAACTTTCCTTCCAAGGAGTAAGTGTCTTTTAATTTCATGGCTGCAATCACCATCTGCACTGATTTGGAGCCCCCAAAAATAAAGTCTGACACTGTTTCCACTGTTTCCCCATCTATGTGCCATGAAGTGATGGGATCAGATGCCATGATCTTCGTTTTCTGAATGTTGAGCTTTAAGCCAACCTTTTCATTCTCCTCTTTCAGTTTCATCAAGAGGCTCTTTAGTTCTTCTTCACTTTCTGCCATAAGGGTGGTGTCATCTGCATACCTGACGTTATTGATATTTCTCCCTGCAGTCTTGATTCCAGCTTGTGCTTCCTCCAACACAGCGTTTCTCATGATGTAGTCTGCATAGAAGTTAAATAAGCAGGGTGACAATATACAGCCTTGACGTACTCCTTTTCCTATTTGGAACCAGTTTGTCGTTCCATGTCCAGTTCTAACTGTTGCTTCCTGACCTGCATATAGGTTTCTCAAGAGGCAGGTCAGGTGGTCTGGTATTCCCATCTCTTTCAGAATTTTCCACAGTTTATTGTGATCCACACAGTCAAAGGCTTTGGCATAGTCAATAAAGCAGAAATAGAACTCTCTTGCTTTTTCTATGATCCAGCGGATGTTGGCAATTTGATCTCTGGTTCCTCTGCCTTTTCTAAAACCAGCTTGGACATTAGGAAGTTCACGGTTCACGTATTGCTGAAGCCTGGCTTGGAAAATTTTAAGCATTACTTTACTAGCGTGTGAGATGAGTGCAATTGTGCGGTAGTTTGAGCATTCTTTGGCATTGCCTTTCTTTGGGATTGGAATGAAAACTGACCTTTTCCAGTCCTGTGGCCACTGCTGAGTTTTCCAAATTTGCTGGCATATTGAGTGCAGCACTTTCACAGCATCATCTTTCAGGATTTGAAATAGCTCAACTGGAATTCCTTCATGTCCACTAGCTTTGTTCGTAGTGATGCTTTCTAAGGCCCACTTGACTTCACATTCCAGGATGTCTGGCTCTAGGTGAGTGATCACACCCTCATGATTATATAGGTCGTGAAGATCTTTTTTGTACAGTTCTTTTGTGTATTCTTGCCACCTCTTCTTAATATCTTCTGCTTCTGTTAAGTCCCTACCATTTTTGCCCTTTACTGAGCCCATCTTTGTATAAAATGTTCCCCTGGTATGAGAGTTGGACTATAAAGAACCCTGAGGGCCAAAGAATTGATGCTTTTGAACTGTGGTGTTGAAGAAGACTCTTGAGAGTTCCTTCAATTGCAAGGAGATCAAACCAGTCCATCCTAAAGGAAATAAGTCCTGAACATTCATTGGAAGGACTGATGCTGAAGCTGAATCTCCAATACTTTGGCCAACAGATGTGAAGAACTGACTTACTGGAAAGGACTCTGTTTGTTTTTTATTTTATTTTTTAAAATTAAATTTATTTATTTAATTGGAGGTTAATTACTTTACAATATTGTATTGGTTTTGCCATACATCAACATGAATCCACCACGGGTGTACACGTGCTCCCCATCCTGAACCCCCCTCCCACCTCCCTCCCTGTACCATCCCTCTGGGTCATCCCAGTGCACCAGCCCCAAGCAACCTGTATCATCCATCGAACCTGGACTGGCGATTCGTTCCTTATATGATATTATACAAGTTTCAATATCATTCTCCCAGATCATCCCTCCCTCTCCGTCTCCCACAGAGTCCAAAAGACTGTTCTATACATCTGTGTCTCTTTTGCTGTCTCGCATACAGGGTTATCATTACCATCTTTCTAAATTTCATACTTATGCATTAGTATACTGTATTGGTGTTTTTCTTTCTGGCTTACTTCACTCTGTATAATAGGCTCCAGTTTCATCCACTTCATTAGAACTGATTCAAGTGTATTCTTCTTAATGGCTGAGTAATTTTTTGGGCTCCAAAACCACTGCAGCTGGTGACTGCAGCCATGAAATTAAAAGACACTTACTCCTTGGAAGGAAAGTTATGACCAACCTAGACAGCATATTGAAAAGCAGAGACATTAATTTGCCAACAAAAGTTCGTCTAGTCAAGGCTATGGTTTTTCCTGTGGTCATGTATGGATGTGAGACCTGGACTGTGAAGAAGGCCGAGGGCTGAAGAATTGATGCTTTTGAACTGTGGTGTTGGAGAAGACTCTTGAGAGTCCCTTGGACTGCAAGGAGATCCAACCAGTCCATTCTGAAGGAGATCAGCCCTGGGATTTCTTTGGAAGGAATTATGCTAAAGCTGAAACTCCAGTACTTTGGCCACCTCATGTGAAGAGCTGACTCATTGGAAAAGACTCTGATGCTGAGAGGGATTGAGGGCAGGAGGAGAAGGGGTCGACAGAGGATGAGATGGCTGGATGGTATCACTGACTCGATGGATGTGAGTCTGGGTGAACTCTGGGAGTTGGTGATGGACAGGGAGGCCTGGCGTGCTGTGATTCATGGGGTCGCAAAAAGTCGGACATGACTGAGCGACTGAACTGAACTGAACTGAACTGAATACTCCATTGTGTATATGTACCACAGCTTTCTTATACATTCATCTGCTGATGGACATCTAGGTTGCTTCCATATCCTGGCTATTATAAACAGTGCTGTGATGAACATTGGGGTACACATGTCTCTTTCAGTTCTGGTTTCTTTGGTGTGTATGCCCAGCAGTGGAAAAGACTCTGATGCTGGGAAAGATTGAAGGTGGGAGGAGAAGGGGATGACAGAGGATGATATGGTTGGATGGCATCACCGATGTGATGGACACGAGTTTGAGTAGGCTCCAGGAGTTGGTGATGGACAGGGAGGTCTGGTATGCTACAGTTCACGGGGTTGCAAAGAGTCGGACACAACTGAGTGACTGAACTGAACTTACTGAACATCTGAGTACAAATACTGAGTAAGCAGAAATGTGAATCTAAAGTTCCAGAGTCTCCTGGGCTGGTTTATAAATTTTATGTTCCTAAGGTATAAATAGCATCTAAAACTATGGGACCATATGAGGTCATCCGTAACATCATAAAGAAGTCCAAAGAATGAGACCTTTGGATACTCCAAGTTTTTGAGGTTAAGAATATTAGGAGAATATAGCAGAGAAGACTGAAGAAACAGCCAGTCAGTGAAGTAAGAGAACCAAGAGTAAGTGATATCCCACAGGCCAAGTAAAGAGACTGTTGCAAGGAGGAAGGAATAATCATTTCTGTTAGAAATGACTGATGGATTACATAAGATAGAGATTGGGAATGGAACCTGGATTTGGCAGTGTGGATCAATGTGATCTTGATAAGCTGACTGCGTACCAGGCAAGATGCCACATTATTTTCATGCATTATCTCAGAATAACACTGTGAGATAGATGACATTTTTATATTATCCATGTTTTACAGATAAGGACATTTTAATGTAGACAGGTTAAGAAACTTGACCAGTGTCATCCAGGTGATAAGTATTGGAACCAGGACTGAATCCAGTTTTGTCTGACTCCCAATGCAACAACCCTGGATCTTCTGAAAAATGGGGGTTAGAGTAGGCAGAAGTGTCACAAAATGTCACAAACCCTGGGGTTAGAGTAGTCACAAAATGTCACAAAATTATTTTTAGTATTCAACATAATAATATATACAAAGTGGTACATATAATACCCTGTGTATGTTAAGTAGGTAAGAATAATTTTTATATTTATTTTGTGACATACACTAAAGATATTTTTCACAATTTTTAAAATTTTAAATATTTTTCAAATTCTGATTCATTTTGAAATGATTTTTTTTTCATTTGAGAAACACATCTTTTTGCCAGAGAGAAATTTAGTTTCTAGTTAAAGGTGAGAAATAGATTTACATACAATTATTTATTTTACATCTACCTTTTCAGAAATAGTTTCTGTTTTATAAACTGGGATAGATCTATATGTAACTTCACCACTAAGTATATTTTAAAAACAGCCAGATCTTAAATAATCACTACGCATGACAAGAATACAGTTCTCCATAGACTTTTAACCTGGAATCCCTTTGGAGGAGGGGAGTCTGTGGATAGAATTCATATGATCTATGAACTTGGATAGGGGAAATTTGTCTTTGTTTTCATTAACCTCTGACTGAAAATGAATGTCTTCTTCAATAATGAATGCAAGCAACAAACCACAATACTATACTCTTAAGAATACCTTAGACTCTGTCACTAATAGAAACCATAGATTTTGTCATATCACACTGCAGTTGCAGATATCTTGAAATATTTATACTTACTACCACTTCAAAATTATACCCTTTTTCAGTATGTTGTTAAATATTGTTGATTAATACAACTAGGGAAGCTCATACATTATTGTGTATTTTGTTTATGTATTTAAAAACATTCTGAGATGGGGTCTGTAGTACAAGTAGGTTAAGAAACAGTTTTTCTGACTGCTCCTTTTCCAAATGTATCTTCCTGGTGGAAGCTTTTGGTCAGTACAAGTGAAAACTGAACTAAGAAATAGTATTATCAAATAGACATACTATAGTTCAGTTCAGTTGCTCAGTCGTGTCCAACTCTTTGCAACCCCATGAACCGCAGCATGCCAGGCCTTCCTGTCCATCACCAACTCCCAGAGTCCACCCAAACCCATGTCCATCGAGTCAGTGATGCCATCTAATCATCTCATCCTCTGTCGTCCCCTTCTCCTCCTACCCTCAATCTTTTCCAGAATCAGGGTCTTTTCAGATGAGTCAGCTCTTTGCATCAGGTGGCCAAAGTATGGGAGTTTCAGCTTCAACATCAGTCCTTCCAATGAATACCCAGGAGTGATCTCCTTCAGGATGGACTGGTTGGATCTCCCTGCAGTCCAAGGGACTCTCAAGAGTCTTCTCCAACACCACAGTTCAAAAGCATCAATTCTTTGGCACTCAGCCTTCTTTATAGTCCAACTCTTACTATAGACATACTATAGTAAGCATTGAGAAATACTTATTTTATGTATGTCTGAATGTGTCTGATTTGCTTAACAATGTCCATCAACTGACTAAGTTTTCTAACACTCTACTAACTTTCTTAATTTATATTCTTGTCCAAAATCTGGTCAAATAGTCAGCTCACCTAAATTTGAAAGGCTCTGTTACCTTTAGATCCCCATCTCTCAAAATTTGTTGAGAGGCTTCAGATTTTTTATTTATTCATAGCTTATGTTGGTCATTATTAACTAGAGGAATGTACATACAGAATTCCCTGTGGAGCTTTTCCTATAATCCACCTGCTTGGAGGCCTCACCTCTGGAAATTCTAATTTATAATTCTTATGTAGAGTGAATTTTAGAAAAAAAAAAAAAAGAAACTCAAGAAATTGTGATGTGGATCCCTCTGGCTTAGAACCACTTAGCCTAGGTCATTTGATTTCTGCCTTTTTAAAAAGGATTTGTCTCATGCTTTTCTGAGTAATTAAAGATTATACCTTTCCTCAGATATTTCTTAATCCCTTTTGATAAAAGGCTCTCTGTCCTCCCAAAGAATTAGCAGTCATAAAACTCTTCTTTAATCTCATTCCCCTAATCATCAAAATGATTTTCTTTGTACTTTATCATAAATCTCTAATGAAAAACTATTTATGCTTAGCTTTTTTTAGTCGACTTAAAAAAAAAACTGCTGTTATAGCAAACAGGTAAAGAATAAAGATGTTTATTAAAAAGCAATGAATTATTGTCTCAAATAGCCATTAGGTATTATCTGTTCATTGATAATTTAGTTCACTCCTTATCTCATTTACATTTTAAGCAAGTTAGGTATCAAAAATAGGACAGATCACTAATAAATTGCTGAGTGAAGTTATGAATATTAGAGATTCTATTTTTGTTTCTTCTGTATAAAATCGGGATGATATTCAGTATTCAGCTGTCTCAGTAACTGAAACACTTAAACATATTAATCATTGCAAAGTGTGTTCTCACACTGATCTATTCTTTCCATTCTTTTTTCTCTCTGGCTTCAGTTTGTCTTTTTTATCCTATATTTGAGTTCATTATTTCTGTCCTCTTTTTGTATACAATCTGCTATTAAACCCATCCAATGAGTTCATAATTTCAGATTCTGTATTTTTCACATCTAGAATATCCACTTGATTTTTTCACAGATTCCAACTGGCTGTGAAATTTTCCATCCTTTCATCTATTTTGTTCATCATATTTTCCATTTGATATATTAGTCATAGTTATTTTAAAGTGCTTTTCTTCTAACTTCAATATTTAGATCACCTGTGGATCTGCTGTAATGTTTTTTTTCTCTTTTCTTAGTCACATCTTCCTGTCTCTTTGCATGACTAATATTTTATTTGTAGGACTTCGCTGTAGCTCAAATGGTAAATAATCTGCCTGCAATTCAGGAGACCAGGGTTCTATCTCTGGATGTGGAAAATCCTCTGGAGAAGGGAACAGCAATCCACTCCAGTATTCTTGCCTGGAGAATCCCATGGACAGAAAAGCCTGGCGGGGTACAGTCCATGGGGTTGCAAAGAGTTGGACACGACTGAGTGACTAACACACATTTTATTTGTATGGTGGACATTGTGTAAAAAAGAATTGTAGAAGCTCCAGATGATATCATCTGCCAGAGTGGGGACTTTTTTCCTTTCTTGGGGAGGGGTAAAGTATTGATACTTATCATCTCCAATCAGGCACTGAGCTGTGTTGCAGTTTATAGAAGAATTGGTCAGCCCTGTTCCTCAGGTATGGTACTCTGTAGCTTCTGATTGACAGCTTGAGTTTCTGTCTCCCTAACACTAAAAGACTGTAGGAAATCTTGTTTTGCCTTTCAGGATTTTGATTTTGGATATTTAGTGTCATGACCTATATAATAATCTGGGAAATATCATGAGGGGAACATGAGTCATGTATGTATGGCACACCTCATCCCTCTAAAATAGGAATCGGCAAATCTATTTGCAAAGGACCAAAGTAAACATTTAAACTTTGTAAACCATAAGGTCTCTATCACAACCACTCAACTCTACCATTTTAGGGTGAAAACAGCCACAGACAATACATAAATGAGTGTGGCTGTGTTCCAATAAAACTTTACTTATTTATGGATACTAAAATTTGAATTTCATACAATTTTCACTTGTCATGAAACATTTTTCTTCTGATATTTTTTTAAACTATTTAAATTACATAGGAACTATTCTTGGCTTGTGAAATGTGCAAAAATAGTGAGCCAGATTTAGCACAAGGTCCATAGTTTGTCAACCTCTATTTGAGAGGGACATTAATCTTGTGAGGCTGTGAAAGATTTCATTCTACTTTCATCATATTTTGAAGAAGTCCATGTCACCAAATTTCCAAATTTGTGATTCCCAAAATAAAAGTTGTCACCAAAAATGTATATGGATGATAGAGGACAATCAAACTCACATTGTGAATTACAATATATTGTTGGACAGTATACACAATCTATTCTGTATGGTGAGAAGTGGTGGCTAGGGACATGCTCCCCTGCTAAGTAATGTGCTCCCAAAGTGTGCTCAATGACAAATTTGTTTATTGGCAAAATGGCACCCCACTCCAGTACTCTTGCCTGGAAAATCCCATGGATGGAGGAGCCTGGTAGGCTGCAGTCCGTGGGGTCGCTAAGAGTCCGACACGACTGAGCGACTTCACTTTCACTTTTCACTTTCATGCATTGGAGAAGGAAATGGCAACCCACTCAAGTGTTCTTGCCTGGAGAATCCCAGGGATGGTACAGCCTGATGGGCTGCCGTCTATAGGTTCACATAGAGTTGGACACGACTGAAGCAACTTAGCAGCAGCAATGATATCTTTTAACACTCGTTGAGAATTTAGTATGTGCTTGACATTGTACTTTTTGCTTTACATGCAATATCTCATTTAATCCTCATAACAATCATGTCAAAAAGATACTATTATTGACTCTCTTTTATAGATGAAGAGACTGAGGCTTGGGGTATTAGATAACTTGCCCCAGGCAATAGAACTAGTACATGTTGGATTTAGGATTAAGATTCATGTTCTATCTTAAAACCTATGTTCATGATCACTACTGTTTTTCACATAATAGACCTTTGGGATTGCATATGAAATGTGGAAATAATGAGTCTCAATTCTGGGTCTACTATATAATCAACCCTGAATGATATACGATAACGATGAATAGTACTGAGTATCTCTTTCCTCTACATGTCTCCTTAGGATGCTTTACATATACCAGATTACTTATGATAGGCAGTAAAAGGTTCCAGAATACAGATGTGAGAAGAAAAGATGTTGGCTAGGGATGGAGAAGGCAATGACACCCCATTCCAGCACTCTTGCCTGGAAAATCCCATGGACAGAGGAGCCTGGTGGGCTGCAGTCCATGGGGTCACGAAGAGTCGGACATGACTGAGCAACTTCCCTTTCACTTTTCACTTTCCTGCATTGGAGAAGGAAATGGCAACCCACTCCAGTGTTCTTGCCTGGAGAATCCTAGGGATGGTGGAGCCTGATGGGCTGCCGTCTATGGGGTCGCACAGAGTCGGACACGACTGAAGCGACTTAGCAGCAGCAGCAGCAGCAGGGATGGTCTGGTCCCACTGATAAGCTGTAACATCTCCACAAAGATCTCTGGAGTTGACAGGCATTTAGAGAAATGACCAGATATATTATATACTTGAGGGAATATGGGCAACTGTGGGTTATTCAGAGAGTCTAAAACCTGTGTAACTTATCTTGATTAGAAAAGAGAGGTGACAGGACAATATTAAAACTCAAATCAAGTTTGTTACTCAGTGAGAGCTTTTATAAAGATTAAGTGATAGGGGAGGAGACTAAAATCTCCTCAGAGGAAATTAGAGACTAAAATCTTGTTTTAAATTAGATAATCTATATGCAAAAGAGGAGCTTGGACTTCGGTGTCAAGAATATCTAGACTCTAAACATAACTCTATTTGTAAACTATAATTTTGGGCAAGTTACTTAAGCTCCCTGAATCTCAGTCTATTTATCATAAAACAACTATAATTACATACACACCAGAGTTTTTTTTTTTTTCTTTTTTGGAGAAGATTGAATAACACATTTATAGCTCTTTGCCCCACAGCAGTTGCTCAGTAAAGGGCACATATTCTCATTATTCTCTAATTCTCTACTTCTGAGTTGGTCCTATTTCCTTTGTAATAAGATGACTTGATGCATAGTATCATTTACTTAGTACAGATAAACCTACATAAGCCAATGACTGGTGAGTTTATGTGAATATACTATTGAACTGATATGTTTCTTTTTGATCATGGTAAAACCATGATGTTTAGAAAGTATAACTGTCACATTTTGATCTCGCATAGTTGCCTGTATCTAATACTAGCAAAGATATTAGTATTATAATTTGTGCTATTTTTACTATTTTATGTTGAAAGTTTTCCTAGTATCTAAACTAAATAAAACTGACTGTGGAAGCAAAGACAGATGGGGATAGAACAAGAAATGGAAACCTGGTATTTCTTCTATATAGGTATGACATATTGTTATAGCCTATAACTAGAAGAATCCAGAAATACACATTTTCCCCTACCTTATTGAGAACCTCATAACCTAAAAAGACACACAGACTACAGATATGAGGACAAAACATTTATGAAAACACATAAATAAATTCAAACTACTAATTATAATACTATAAAGTTATTTAAGAAAATAATTTAAAAAATGAATTATTCCAAACAAACCTGATGTAGATTTTGTCTTTGTTTCAGAGCTGAGTTCTGCTGGCAAAGGCACTGAATGTTTCAGGTTGTGAGTTGTTTCTGCAGGTGTTTCTGTTTCATCAGCGCTTCCTAGCTGTTTACCAAAAAGATTTTTCTTTCATAGGTAAATCATTTTACTAAAACAATAAAATATCCTAAAAAATTATAGCATGCAAGGTAGTATATTCCTTCATCTCTTTTCATTTCATCCTTGACCTCTGTCTAGGACATCCACCTAAACAAAACAGTCTACGTTTTTAGTCCATTTAAATTCTACCTTAGTTTTTTCTTTATGTTCAGGAAGTTTTTTGTTGTTTTTTGTCCACAGTGATTTAACTGCTTCATACATTTGCTGGCTTGTAGCATATGCCTTTTTCCCAGCTACCTAATTAAAAAAAAAAGTGAGTCAAATTATATAAATTTTTAAAAGTTAAAATAACAAATATTTTAAAAAATTATGTCTTGTATTTTATATGAAAAACCAGGTCAGAATCAACAGTAAAACTATAAGTCTCTAGATCATGATAACACAAAGTCTCATTTTCTGTATCTTATACAAAAAATTATTAGCCTCACGATATATATTATTTGGAGGTGTGATTTTCTCAAAAGCTTAACAACATGTCACAGAGATGTTTCCATATCAGATTATATACCAGAAGATCTGCTTCTAATAGCTGCAAAGTCTGTAGACTATAATGAACATATCATAATTCATTTAACAAATCCCCTATTGATGGGCATATGAGCATTATGATTTAACAAATCCCTTGATGATGGGCATCCTTTTTTTTCTTTAGGCAATTATAACCATTTGTAATTAGCACTCTTCCACAAATAACTGGGATCATATACCCTTGTGGTAATTCCTTGGGTATATCATTAAAGATGATATGCATTTTAATTTTTGATACTATTGCCACATTGCGTTCAGAAATTCAGCACTGTCCTACAGCAATTTACACTCCCATCAAGAGTATGTAACTATTTTCCAACCTAATTTCTCAGCAGCAATGTTATGAATCTTTTAAATCTTTGTCAAATGAAAAGGCTAAAAATCAATATCTAAATGATTTTTTAAATTTTCATTTATTTGGTTGCTGATGAAGTTAAGCATCTTTAATATCAGATCAGATCAGTTGCTCAGTCGTGTCCCACTCTTTGCAACCCCATGAATCGCAGCACGCCAGGTCTCCCTGTCTATCACCAACTCCCGGAGTTCACTCAGACTCACGTTCATGGAGTCAGTGATGCCATCCAGCCATCTCATCCTCTGTAATCCCCTTCTCCTCTTGCCCTCAATCCCTCCCAGCATCAGAGTCTTTTCCAATGAGTCAACTCTTCGCATGAGGTGGCCAAAGTACTGGAGTTTCAGCTTTAGCATCATTCCTTCCAAAGAAATCCCAGGGCTGATCTCCTTCAGAATGGACTGGTTGGATCTCCTTGCAGTCCAAGGGACTCTCAAGAGTTTTCTCGAACACCACAGTTCAAAAGCATCAATTCTTCGGTGCTCAGCCTTCTTCACAGTCCAGGTCTCACATCCATACATGACCACAGGAAAAACCATAGCCTTGACTAGACGAACCTTTGTTGGCAAAGTAATGTCTCTGCTTTCGAATATGCTATTTAGGTTGGTCATAATTTTCCTTCCAAGGAGTGTCTTTTAATTTCATGGCTGCAGTCACCATCTGCAGTAATTTTGGAGCCCAGAAAAATAAAGTCTGATCTGCCTCTTGAGAAATTTGTATGCAGGTCAGGAAGCAACAGTTAGAACTGGACATGGAACAACAGACTGGTTCCAAATAGGACAAGGAGGACGTCAAGGCTGTATATTGTCACCCTGCTTATTTAACTTATATGCAGAGTACATCATGAGAAACGCTGGACTGGAAGAAACACAAGCTGGAATCAAGATTGCCGGGAGAAATGTCAATAACCTCAGATATGCAGATGATACCACCCTTATGGCGGAAAGTGAAGAGGAACTAAAAAGCCTCTTGATGAAAGTGAAAGTGGAGAGTGAAAAAGTTGGCTTAAAGCTCAACATTCAGAAAACGAAGATCTTTAATATATTAGGCCATTTATGTTTCTTATTTTGTGGATTGTTTGTTCATATACTTTCTTCATTTTCTTAGAGGGCATTCATTGTTTTCCTATTGATTTACAGAAGCTTTTAATATATTGAAGGATATTATTTAGTCCTGTATTATATATGTGCAAATAACTTTCCCAGTTTTTCATTTATCCTTTAACTTTGTACATGGTATACTGTGATCAACAGAAATGTATGACTCTGATGTAGCAAAATACATTATTTTTTATCTTTGATGGCTTCTGGCTGTGTTTTAAGAAGGCCTTTCCTATCTCAAGATTATACAAAAATACCTTTCTGCTCTTCTAATATTTTATAGCATTATATTTTCTCATTATATTTTTATTTCACCTGCAATATTTTTGCATGATATTTGGTAAAGGTCAAAGTATTTTTCTGAAATGTCAATTATTCCAACACATTTCTTGAATAGTCCACCTTTTCTTTACACACTGATCTGAAGTGCCACATGTACATTAATCCTCAAATCATCATTTATATTGTTGAATTATATGTTAACAAACTAATCCTATTTATTTGTGATAATCATGTAATTAACAATGGCATTAACAAGCTGAGATGCTAATGTCATTTTGCCAACAGAGTTGCCACCAGAGTTAATACCAACTATATTTCCCTGAAAATTAAATGTTACAGGTACTGTGTGACATTTAAATATTGTCACACTGAGAATTTAAACAAATACTGAAATGAAGCTATCACTTAAAAAGAGCTTACCTTTGCAATTATTACTGATTGAACGGGGTAGCAAACAGTTGCTCCCAAAGTGGCCAATCCCAATGGATAAGCAATTCTCTTAAACCGAGAACCTGTAACATTCAAACAAACAATTAAACTCCAAACAGATGCTGCCAGACACTTGATGCTTTTAGAACTTTAATGTTTTCTTTGTTCCCCTTTAAGCCATCATCTATGCTAAGTTATTTTTTAGGTAAAAACACCAATCAAGATGAGAGTTAAAATGTCCTTAAGTATTACAGTTCAATTAATCTCCCTTAGTTGTCACATTCAATTTAAGAAAAGTATTCTCAATCTAACATTGATAATTACCTACACAAAGGGGGTTGATAATTTTCTTCTTTTTAAAAGCTAGGTATTTTTTCATGTCCTAAGAAACCCAGAGTTGTAGCCACAGTTTTTCCAAGTTTGTAACACCATGTTAAACTGAAATGGACTCTTTTCAGATATCTTTTTTTTTTTTTTTAACTAACTCTCTAGAAAGCTGAAATGATCCAGCTAACTAATAAAGATTTTAAAAGGTACATAACTCCTTCATGTCATTGCTTTAGAATACTGAAGTAATAATTTAATAATTGCAAGTAATTTGTAATAATTCATTAATTTTCACTATTGCCTTAATTAAGCATCTAGGAGTCATTTTCAAAGTGTTTAAATTAGCAAAATTCTTCAAAAAAAATCTTCCAAATAGAACCTAACTAGGAACTTCATATATAAAATCTATAGACTTGAAGTTACTCCAGTTAGCCTGAGGAAGTGAAGCTCATATCATGCCCTACCTACGTGGCTTTTCCAGTATTCCCATACCACCACTGAACACTTTCATGGAACCCTAGATTCTACAGAATAGTTTGAAACCCACTACTCTAAGCCGTAGCTTAGTTCAAACAGACTGTTAGTTCAAAACAGTATGTATCTTAAGTGCTTGTGTGGGTACACTTGACTCTAAATATGATCTGGGAAACTATTATAGATATTGCAATTTCTAATTATGGTAAATACTTTTATTCTCTGGAACAGAATTTACAACTCAGTTTAAAAATTGGACAGTTTATCTGGTATATCAGTAAAATATACCAGTTTATCTGGTATATCAGAAAAATATATCAGGCAACTTAACAGTTTAGGGAAGGTAAAACAAGATGTATTTCTCTATCTGGTTTTGACTATTAGTAATGAGGCCTTCTACAGTCATGTCTACAATAGATTGAGCATTGAGGGAGGTGGGTAGGTAGGCAGCTTCCACCCTTAGTTTTACTTTCCTTTAGATATAGACTGGTTTTGGTGATATTGGGAAAGAAGGTATAATTATATTAAAATATGTCTTGCTCACTATTATCCTAGTATCTGTAGTTTGGTTCTTGATTTTACTGACCTAATATTTCTTAATGTAGGTTTCCTTGACTCAGCCAAATTCTAATTCTGCTGCTCCTAAACTTGGAAAGTGGCAGTTTTTCCTTTATGTGTCATCTTATTTTATTCTTTATTTACTTTTTTTGTACTTGCTATACTTCTTAAAATCATTTTAAAATTGAAGTATAACCATTTCTTTATTGATTGACATTGAATAGTATACCATTCTCTAAACAACTATCCAAATGTCTAGTGTATGATGCATACATATGCTTGGATTTATTCTGTTTTTTTCATATGAATATATATCTATGGAAAAAAATGAAAGTGTGGTTAATTTACAATGTTGTGTTAATTTCAGGTGTATAGCAAAGTGATCTAGTTATATATATTCTATTTCAGATTCTTTTCCATTATTGGTTATTACAAGATATTGAATATAGTTCCCTGTGTTATATCATTGTTGTTTATCTAGTTTATATATAGTAGTGTGTATATGTTAATCCCAAACTCCTAATTTTCCTCCCTCTCTCATCCCCACTATCCCCTTTGATAACCATGTTTGTTTTCTATGTCTATGATTCTATTTTTGTTTTTTAAATAAGTTCATTTATATAATTTAGATTCCATATATGTGATATCATATGATACCTGTCTTTCTCTTACTTCACTTACTATGATAATTTCTAAGTCCATCCATGTTGCTGTAAATGGCATTATTTCATTCTTTTTTATGGCTGAGTAATAATATTCCATTCTCTCTGTGTGTATATGTACACACAAGATGTATTCTTTATTATTTAAATATTAAAAAGATTTGCATTCATCCTTTCTTTACTTGATATAAAAGGCCAGGTTACAAGAAAATAAATTGCATTTGTGTTCAACTGCCCTACTCCTATAAGTAGGAAATGACTCTAGACATAGTCACTAACTAGCTATATAATATGTACTATGCAATCACCCAATGATTTCCTTTCTCTAGAGCTCTATCTGTAGCATTATATGATTACACTAAACCAACATCTTTCATACTTTTTTGACCATGACTCACATTGAAGAACAAATTTGACCTATCTCTCTTTGTCTTTTTCTATTTCTCTTTCTCACACACACACACACACACCACTGAAACAAAAGTTTCACAATATTTATCCATACTGAGTATAAAACACTCATATTTGCTATCCTCCTCTATTTTATTTTTGAATAAAATGCTTCCTGAGAATCACCATATTTATTTCACTACCTACTTATAAACTGAGCTCTGTAATTAAAAAAAAAAATATTGGGTTAGATTATTCTAGCTCTGACACTTTGGAGTCATTGTGGATGACCTAAGGAACAGTTTCTCTTACAAGTGGATTATGAGAACTGAGTAATACACTTTGGCCAGTTTCCTTTAAAATTGAATTCTTTGTCTTATTGTTACATATGGTGATCTTGGTTTTCAATGTCTTTCCTAACAAATAATTTATAATATGTATGCAATTAGAGGTTGCATATAGTGTTAGAATAAAAACTATGATACAAGGAGCCATTAATACTATCTATAAAGAAAGTGTTAGATCTATTGTGATAGATACATGGGCTATAGTAGAATACTGGAATGTTTTTATAACTTACAGAGGTTTTATATGTGATTAGGTATACTTGGACTGAGGCTACTTTAAAGACTAAAGCTGGGTAAACCAACAATAATGTATCTGATGTCAAACTCCAGGCTGGTTCAGACATGTGGTTCAGCTGGTTCTAACCACATGTAATTTAGTTTGGAGATAATGACTGGCATTGGGAGACAGAGGATAAATGGAAGGCGCTCAAAATGCCTACTGACCAGAGAACTGACCAGCTTAGTAAGGGCTTAAGTGAGGAGGGGAGGCAGTAATTCCTACTGAGAGAGATTTCCATACCAGAGATGGAAAATGGGCAAATACAAAATTCACCATGTGCTTATGAGAGTTATTTAATGATGTGCAGAAAACAGTTAACATATGCCCAAGACTGCTACCATTAGTAAGGTATGCTTGCAAGACTGGCAATTAGCTGGCACCTGGAAACCTGACTGGTAAGTAGTTCACTACACTAACAGAAACTGTTTCCTAAATCACAAGAATGGATCAGTTCAGTTGAGTTGCTCAGTTGTGTCTGACTCTTCACGACCCCATGGACCACAGTACGCCAGGCTTCCCTGTCCATCACCAACTCCTGGAGTTTACTCAAACTAATGCCCATCGAGTTGGTGGTGCCATCCAACCATCTCATCCTCTGCTGTCCCCTTCTCCTCCCGCCTTCAATCTTTCCCAGCATCAGGGTCTTTTCAGATGAGTCAGTTATTCGTATCAGGTGGCCAAAGTATTGGAATTTCAGCTTTAGCATCAGTCCTTCCAATGAATATTCAGGACTGACTTCCTTTAGGATTGACTGGTTGGGTCTCCTTGCAGTCCAAGGGACTCTCAAGAGTCTTCACCAACACCACTGTTCAAAAGCCCCAATTATTCAGTGCTCAGCTTTCTTTATAGTTCAGCTCTCACAAATAACATGGTTTATGCTGAACCACTATTGATACTTTCGTTCTGGGAGTCTGGAGTCTTGGTACATGCCAGAAAGACAGTGTTTATATGACTAGCCTCCAATAATAGACTCGGTCACTCAGTCTCTAATGAGCTTCTCTGACTGACAACATCTCATAAGTATTGTCACAGTTCATTAGTGGAGGAATTAGGTGCATCTTATATGTGAACCATGAACTTCCAGATGTTCAAGCTGGTTTTAGACAAGGCAGAGGAACCAGAGATCAAATTGCCAACATCTGCTGGATCATCAAAAAAGCAAGAGTGTTCCAGAAAAATATATATTTCTGCTTTATTGACTATGCCAAAGCCTTCAACTGTGTGGATCACAATAAACTGTGGAAAATTCTGAAAGAGATGGGAATACCAGACGTCCTGACCTGCCTCTTGAGAAACCTATATGCAGGTCAGGAAGCAACAGTTAGAACTGGACATGGAACAACAGACTGGTTCCAAATAGGAAAAGGAGGACGTCAAGGCTGTATATTGTCACCCTGCTTATTTAACTTCTATGCAGAGTACATCATGAGAAACGCTGGGCTGGAAGAAGCACAAGCTGGAATCAAGATTGCCAGGAGAAATATCAATAACCTCAGATATGCAGATGACACCACCCTTATGGCAGAAAGTGAAGAGGAACTAAAAAGCCTCTTGATGAAACTGAAAGAGGAGAGTGAAAAAGTTGGCTTAAAGCTCAACATTCAGAAAACGAAGATCATGGCATCTGGTCCCATCACTTCATGGGAAATAGATGGGGAAACAGTGGAAACAGTATCAGACTTTATTTTTTTGGGCTCCAAAATCACTGCAGATGGTGACTGCAGCCATGAAATTAAAAGACGCTTACTCCTTGGAAGGAAAGTTACGACCAACCTAGATAGCATATTCAAAAGCAGAGACATTACTTTGCCAACAAAGGTCCGTCTAGTCAAGGCTATGGTTTTTCCAGTGGTCATGTATGGATGTGAGGGTTGGAGGGTGAAGAAAGCTGAGCACCGAAGAATCGATGCTTTTGAACTGTGGTGTTCGAGAAGACTCTTGAGAGTCCCTTGGACTGCAAAGAGATCCAACCAGTCCATTCTAAAGGAGATCGGTCCTGGGTGTTCTTTGGAAGGAATGATGCTAAAGCTGAAACACCAGTATTTTGGCCACTTCATGCAAAGAACTGACTCATTGGAAAAGACTCTGATGCTGGGAGGGATTGAAGGCAGGAGGAGAAGGGGACAACAGAGGATGAGATGGCTGGATGGCATCACTGACTCGATGGATGTGAGTTTGAGTGAACTCCGGGAGTTGGTCATGGACAGGGAGGCCTGGTGTGCTGCATTCATGGGGTTGCAAAGAGTCGGACATGACTGAGCAACTGAACTGAGTTGAACTGAACTGAACTATGACTTACACTAGGAGCCTGGCAGGGTAGTCATCAGGGTCGCAAAGAGTTGGACATGACTGAAGTGACTGAGCATACACACATGACTTACACGACTCTACTGGGAGAAAACTCCTGGAAGCTTGTAATTCATTTCCTCTAAGCTTTGCCTGACGTATCTTTTCTCTTTGTTGATTTTACTTTGCATCCTTTCAATGGAATAAATCTTAGCCATGGATATGACTATAGGTTGACTCCTCTAAGTCTTCTGAACTAACCATCTAATCTGGGAATGGCTGTGGGGACTCTCTCTGTACAAGTGGTATAGTGAGAAGGAAGGACAAAGTTGGTAGAGATACGGAGTACAAAGATGAAAAGAAATGAAATATATTAACCCTCATATGCTGAATGAGAGTAGTGATTGAGTTGTCTACCTCAGAATCTCCATTCCCAGCTAGCTGATGTCAGTTCCAACAACCTTGGTCAGGATGAGACAAAGAGAGAATAAAATTTTTCTGAGATGTATCAGTATCTCTGTCTCAATTTCTTAATATAGTCCCCCAAATATGGGTGTTCACAATTAAGCAGAGAAAAGCAGTTTGAGTGGTTAGTATACATTATTATATAAATGTAAAATTTTCAAGATCTTTTTTTTAATAGCGAGAGATTATTAAGATCTTGTCAAAAATAATGTTATCTAAGAGATGAAAAACAAAATGATAAATTACAATTTTAACAGGAACAGCTCTATATTTTTCAAATTTTATTTTTAAAAGACCATTCGGGAAATTCAACTTTTGGCAGGGGTTCAGTTCTATCCATTTTAATATATGTACAGAGTCATGAAACCACCACTACAATAAGGATATGGTCTATCACTCCTAAAAATTATCTCATGCTATCCCTTTGTAGTCACACCTTTCCCCCACCCCTAATCCCTGTGAACCACTAACTTATTCTTTGTCACTAAAGTTTTGCCTTTTTGAGAATAATATGAATGGAATCATACATTGTGTAACTTTTTAAGACTGGCTTTTTTAACTCAGATTCATCAAGATTGTTGTACGTGTCAATGGTTCATTCCTTTTGTTCCTAAGTAGTATTCCTTTGTATGAATGTGCCATAGATTAGTTCACTGTTGAAAGACATTTAGGTTGTTTGCAGCTTTCGGTGGCTATGAATGGAGTTACTATAAATACATCAGGGAAGCCTGGCATGCTGCAGCTCATGGGATCACAAAGAGTCAGACATGACTGGGCGAATGAACAACAATGACAACTATAAACATTAGTGTACAGGTTATCCAGAGTAAATACCCAAGAGTGGGAATACTGTGTCTCATAGTAATTACATGTTTAACTTTATGAGAAACTGTCAGGCTATTTTCCAGAATGGCTATCTCATTTTGTATTCCTACCAAAAGTGTACAAGAGTGTTAGTTGCTCTACATTCTCAACTACATTTTGTATGAGCATTCTTAATTTGAGATATTTTTTTAATTGTTATTATTATTATTATTTTTTTTTACTTTACAATATTGTATTGGTTTGCCATACATCAACATGCATCCACCACAGGTGAACACGTGTTCCCCATCCTGAACCCCCTCCCATCTCCCTCCCCATACCATCCCTCTCAGTCATCCCAGTGCACCAGCCCCAAGCTTCCTGTATCCTGCATTGAACCTGGACTGGCGATTCGTTTCTTATATAATATTATACATGTTTCAATGCCATTCTCCCAAATCATCCCCCACCCCGACCCATAGAGTCCAAAAGACTGCTCTATACATCAGTGTCTCTTTTGCTGTCTCACATACAGGGTTATCATTACCATCTTTCTAAATTCCATATATATGCATTAGTGTACTGTATTGGTGTTTTTCTTTCTGGCTTACTTCACTCTGTACAATAGGCTCCAGTTTTATCCACCTCATTAGAACTGATTCAAATGTATTCTTTTTAATGGCTGAGTAATACTCCATTGTGTATATGTACCACTGCTTTCTTATCCATTCATCTGCTGATGGACATCTAGGTTGCTTCCATGTCCTGGCTATTATAATAGGTATGTATTGTTATCTCACTGTATCTTTTTGAAAAAAAGTTATTTATTTTTTTATTGAAGGTTAATTGCTTTACAGAATTTTATTGTTTTCTGTCAAACATCAACAAGAATCAGCCATAGGTGCACCCATATCCCCTCCCTCCTGAGCCTCCCTCCAATCTCCCTCCCCATTGAACCCTTCTAGATTGCTATAGAGTTCCCTGAATCATACAGCAAATTCCCATTGGCTATCTATTTTACATATGGTATTGCAAGTTTCCAGGTTACTCTCATCATACATCTCACTCACTGTAGTTTTAATTTGCATTTCCTTAATAACTAATGATATTGGACTTCTTTTTGAATCACTGTATTTCTAAAAACACAAAAAAGTCTTTGTGAAAGTAAAGTAAACACACGGTACTATAGAATCTAAAAATTTTTTACATTAGCCTACCCTACTAATATTCAATAAGGGATATGTGGTTTTCCTGTAGC
This sequence comes from Bos grunniens, assembly GCF_055505025.1. Lineage (NCBI taxonomy): Eukaryota > Metazoa > Chordata > Mammalia > Artiodactyla > Bovidae > Bos > Bos grunniens. The sequence goes on along the minus strand of NC_141194.1, from coordinate 76,039,341 downwards.
AGTAAAATTCAGAAATTAGTATAACAGCATTGAAAGAGGGAATATATATATTTTAACCTTACCTTTTCTTGCTGAAATGAAGCCTGCCAATCCTGAAACTGTAATCACTCCAATTTTTGGAAGAAAATCTCGAGGTGGATTCTTCAAATACACATATGCATCTCAAGAAATCAGTTAAAAATTAATATGAATAACTTACAATTTTGGGCATTCATATCAGTATGATGAAAAGTTAAGAGATTTGCTTAGATAATAGCAGATGATTTAAACATTTGTGAGAGCCAGCTCATTGGAAAAGAGCCTGATGCTGGGAAAGATCAAAGACAAAAGGAGAAGGGGATGAGATGGTTGAATGGCATCACTGGCTCAATGGACATGAGTTTTAGCAAACTCCAGGAGATAGTGAAGGACAGAGGAGCCTGGCAGGCTACAGTCCATGGGGTTGCAAACAGCTGGACAAGGCTTAGCGACTGAAAAACAACAAAAAGAACTACACAAAATAATGATTTGAGAAGCAACTTAAAAAGCCAGTTATAATAGTTACCTGCTACAGAATAAAAATCTTCCTTCCACAGCTTATTTAATAGCATTTGTTTTCTTAATAGAGGTGATTATTACACTTTAATGAAATATAATGCTAGAGTGCACACCTTAAGATGGATTACTATAAATTCCTGATTGTGTATGTATAATAATGGAAACGCTTCTGGCCTTATCTATTTAAACAATGGTATAATACAGAACGGAGAAGGCAATGGCAACCCACTCCAGTACTCTCGCTTGAAAAATCCCATGGACGGAGGAGCCTGGTAGGCTGCAGCCCATGGGGTCGCTAAGAGTCGGGCATGACTGAGCAACTTCACTTTCACTTTTCACTTTCATGCACTGGAGAAGGAAATGGCAACCCACTCCAGTGTTCTTGCCTGGAGAATCCCAGGGACAGAGGAGCCTAGTGGGCTGCCGTCTATGGGGTCACACAGAGTCAGATGTGACTGAAGCGACTTAGCAGCAGCAGCAGCAGCAGGATACAGAAAGAATTGAAATAGATACTTTATTAAGGAACTTTGAATAAGGGTCTAGTAAAACATGCAGCTACTACACTCTGCTTGTCACACTATCCCCAGTAACCTCAGAGTAGTTGTTGCTCTCAGTTAAAACCAATGGTCAGTGTACAGACAAAAAGTAGACAGAGGGTGGGTAGAGGTCCAGATTTCTTGACTTTTTTAATATGTTTATATGGTTTCTGGTTCCAGGCAACCCCAAAAAACACTCTTCTATCATAATTATTTAATGGATTTCATTTATTTAATATTCCTCAAGGCTGATGAGGCATATAACTTGGAATTAATTGGAATTAATCTCTACACACATTATATGATGATACATATACAGGTTATCAGTATCAGTGACATTTAAAGATTTTAGCTAATCTTTCTGTCCCTACCGCCAACACACATTTATTTTGACAACTGACTTAGTCCAAGAAGGGAGCTATATTTGCTGCCAAACTCTATTATCAAATTAACAAGTCAAATACAATTATTTTCCAACATTAGCTCAAAAATTCTAGGGTGACTAATTGAAGTACTGTTTCCGAGCAATAGGTAGCAAACTACTATGCATTTTAACAGCAAACAGTACTTATTTAAACTAACTAATAATAATGGAGATATATTTCTAGTTTATGGTTTATGAATATGTAATATGGGTTTTGTAACCAAAACAGTTTGAGTCCAGGTGTTGCCACTTACTAGCTATGTGACCTTGGTAATCCACTTAACCCTTCTAAACTACAGGTTCGTCATCTATAAAATGGGAGTAAGTATAATACCAACACGAAGAAGGCAATGGCACCCCACTCCAGTACTCTTGCCTGGAAAATCCCATGGGTGGAGGAGCCTGGTAGGCTGCAGTCCATGGGGTTGCTAAGAGTTGGACACGACTGAGCAACTTCACTTTCACTGTTCACTTTCATGCATTGGAGAAGGAAATGGCAACCCACTCGTGTTCTTGCCTGAAGAATCCCAGGGACGGGGGAGCCTGGTGGGCTGCCGTCTATGGGGTCGCACAGAGTCGGACACGACTGAAGCGACTTAGCAGCAGCAGCAGCAGCAACCCTGTATTAGGTGTTCTAAGGGCTACAGAACTCAAATAAGACACGGTTGCTGATCCTTGAGAATTCAACACCCTGATTAAGCTGTCTAAATCAGTAAGTGACTTAGCAGCAGTAGCAGCATAATACCAACATTCACAGGTTTGCTACAAAATTAAATTAGATAAATTATGTAAAATGCTTATTATAGTGCCTCAACATATAATAATTGCTAAATAAAAAATTGATACCATTGCTTTATTATTGTCATAAACTGCTATATGGAGTATCTTCTGAGTTGGTCAAACATGATAATGATTAACATTCCAGGTATGTTTTCTCACATGTAAACCCTGCAAGTTAAAAAGACAATAGAACATTTCTGAATATAGATGGTTCACTCACCTACCTTTTCCAAAATGCACTGTATCCATTATCCCATTTTTCACAAAGACATAAACGCCCTAAGTAAAAAGGAGGGGAAAAAGGACATCTGTATTTTTGAAGATGTTGATAATTAGATCAAATAGCCCACATCTCTGAGAGTGTATGAAATTTCACCAAAATAAATTTAGCTTCTCTATTATCTATCAAGACACTTCTTGAACTTAGCTTCTCTTCTTGTTTTTCATCTATTTAACATGGATAATACATGTTATTATTTTCCTCATATAAATGGGTAAAGTAATGCCTAGAAAATAATCATTGCAGATCACAGAAAAGTTATTACAGAAATACAAAGATTTATCATCTTATTTTATGACAGTGTAGAAAAATGAATGGAATTTTTAAAAAGCATGAAGAGAGGTACATTTCAGCCTAGAAGCAACATCTGATTAATAAAGATGTAACAGCAACAACATTAATGATTTGTGGAGAAAACAACAAAAAGCCTAAACAAAGTGCTTCACCTCCCTTTTTCTTAGTGTGCATTCAGTTCAGTTCAGTAGCTCAGTTGCGTCCATCTTTAGTGATACCGTGGACGGCAGCACGCTAGGCTTCCCTGTCCATCACCAACTCCCGGAACTTGCTCAAACTCATGTCTATCGAGTCAGAGATGCCATCCAACCATCTCATCCTCTGTTGTCCCCTTCTCCTCCCGCCTTCAATCTTTCCCAGCATCAGGGTCTTTTCAAATGAGTCAGTTCTTTGCATCAGGTGGCCAAAGTATTGGAGTTTCAGCTTTAGCATCAGCCCTTCCAATGAATATTCAGGACTGACTTCCTTTAGGATTGACTGGTTGGGTCTCCTTGCAGTCCAAGGGACTCTAAAGAGTCTTCTCCAACACCACGGTTCAAAAGCATCAATTCTTCAGTGCTCAGCTTTCTTTATAGTCCAATGCTCACATCCATGCATGACTACTGGAAAAACCATAGCTTTGACTATATGGACCTTGTCAGCAAAGTAATGTCTCTGCTTTTAATATGCTGTCTTGATTTGTCATAGCTTTTCTTCCAAGGAACAAGTGTCTTAATTTCATGGCTGCAGTCACCATCTGCAGTGATTTTGGAGCCCAAGAAAATAAAGTTTGTCACTGTTTCCATTGTTTCCCCATCTATTTGCCATGAAGTGATGGGACCGAATGTCATGATCATAGTTTTTTGAATGTTGAGTTTTATAGTGTGCATTAGAAAAATAAATAAGACATTTATCTTAGGATAGAAATCATCCTACACAGTTTTTCAATAGGAACATAAATTCTCTGCAAATCAACATCATATTAACCCATTTGAGGGATTAAAGCTTTAAATTAAATTACTTCTTTTACCTGTTTATATTTTAATACAGGAAATATTGTTACACACATTTTTTTAATAGGTATTATCTCAATTACATCAGAAGAAAAATGAAGGTATGGTATAATTTACCAGTATAATTGCCCATTGTCATGCTGTATTCTATCAATGGAACTACAAAACACAGTGTAAATATATAGTCTCCTTCTATGAACTAGATGCTATGAAATCATGGAATAAAAACAACAAAAAACACAACAAAAGATTTTCAAAGAAAAGAAAATAGAAATAATTACATTAAATAAGAAAGAAATAAGTTATTGCTATTGACAAAGTATTAGTAACTTTGTCTCAGATACGTTCATGATGATCAGGTCCAGAACCTGTTCACTGTGTTTTAAAGCTGTACAAACCAACAGGTACCTTAATTGCCACTGAGCTATTTTTCTTTAGGTATTGTCTCTTGAGAAAATGTTACCTTCAAAGTTATAATACTTACAGACCAGTTGATTGGGAATCATGTAACTGTTGAGGAAGAAAACTAGTCACTTCTTTTGGGAAATTTTCCTTAGCTGTGTTTAGGAATTCACTTTTACCACTGGAGGTCACTGCTACCTGAATTTCAAAACACTAAGGAATAGGAGTAGAAAATGAATTTGCCCTCCATGATTCTAAGTTTAATGCAAAATGTATTTTGAGTCAGAGTTAATTTTTAGAGAATAGATTATTTTTAAGAGAAAATTAGAGAGGAAATGTTTACATTGAAGATGAAATGCATTTTAAAGCACCCTCCTTCAACTTATTCAGTTCAGCATATTAACAGAATAAAAAGTTCTTTTGGTCTTAAATTGGGTGATGGTAACAATAGCAATTGAAAGATCTCTCAGGAACAATTTCCCTCAATGAAAACGACTTTGAGGACACGATGGAAAATGAGCTCTCAAGAGACTTCAGTCTGAATCATCCAGATGTTGACACATAGCCTCAGGGGCATGATTCAGACCTTATTAGTTAAGCTATTTCTTGCTAAGACCAAACTATAGTACAACTAGTCAAACTATTAAGAGTGTATTAAACGTCCATCAGAATTGTTTGACAGGCATAAAATAAAACACCATGTATTCATCAGATGTTTGAAATGCCAGCTGAAATGACCATAGTCCAAAGATTTGCTATTTAAGAACATTAGAATTTTCTTTCTAAAAAGAATGGATTAGAAACAAAAAAGGCACAGGGGTTCACAATTGGATAGGTTAGATTTGAGGGAAAGTTGTGTGGTTATTAGGTCAAAATGATTAAAATAATAGTACCAACATTATCACTATGACACTGATACTGGAAATGTTGATATTAGCACACATCTATGTGGATGTGATAATGAAACAGCAGTAATCTACTAGCTTATTCCACCATTCTACTACTGGATAGTGTCGATTCAAAGCTAAGTATTAAAATAAGGTGAATTCTATTTTGTCCAATAGATGACTATAGTCAGAAATGTCTTATGAACCAAACCCAATATGTGAACATTTTACTTAGTCAAATAAGGAACAATGCGGAAGTAACCTCAGAACTTCATGTAAAAACTCAAACAATGTTTTGTACATGCCATGTGACATAAATGCTTGTTGAACTTCTTTAATCTACGCAGTAGTGGTAGAGTACATTATATATGGCCACAAATTTTTTGCTGCTACTCATACTGAGAGATGGTATCTAATTCCTCTCTCATAAAAACTGTGTTGGCCTTAGTGACTTTATTTAACAACAAAGTATTGTACAAGTAACCTTCCCAGACATCTTAAGATAGGTTGGTGAATTGCGACTAGGGCTTCTTGTAACATTTTCTCTAGAAGCCCTGAACTGTACATATAAGTTATCTGACTACCTGAGGCTGGGTATAGATGCTTCAGTCAACATTCCCAGCTGAGCCCAGCCTTCTAGCCATCTGTGACAAGGTACCAGCAATGAGAATGAAGTTGTCTTGGACCCTCTAGATCAATCCATTCACCTGACGAATATCACTGAGTGACCTTTGTCAATAACATATGTGACAGAAGAATCAGCTATCTGAAGTATGATTAAATTTCTGACTTACAAAATCATGAGTTAGAATAGTTACCATTTTAAACCATTAAGTTTTGGGGAAGTTTGTTACACATCAGTGGATAACTGAAACAACTGTTATGTAAGACAAATGAGAACCCTCTGATATTAAACCACTATCAGAATTCACTTACCTTGCACCAGCCAATATAACGACTGGTTGTAGTGCGAATGGATGCAAAGCCCATTTGTAAATGACCAGGCTGCTCTTCAACATATTTAGACTGGAGTGGTGGTGCAGTATATATGGGGAGCTAGAAGGGAAAAAGTTCATGTCAAAAATATAAAATAGCTGGACTTCTTTTTTCTAGCATATTGCAGGATAAGAATCCTTACCAACCTTGCTACTGAAAACAACTGAAAAATACTGATAAAATATATTTTGCATGTGTGCTAGGTCATTTCAGTCACGTCCAACTCTTTGTGACCCTATGGACTATGTAGCCCTCCAGGCTCCTCCAGGCAAGAATACTGGAGTGGGTTGCCATGCCCTCCTCCAGGGGATCTTCCTGACCCAGGGATCAAATCTGCATCTCTTATGTCTCCTGCATTGGCAGGCAAGTTCTTTACCACTAACGCCACCTGGGAAGACCAAAATATGTTGTAAACCATCTTAAATGCAGGAATAACCTGGTAACGTGTTTATAAAGACTATTCAAAAGCCAGACATTAAGTGAAAGCAAAAATGCAGAGATGAACAACAAAACCAGCTTTTACCTTGATGTCATTTGCTGTGAAACAGATGGTTATTGGAGTATGGATTCAGAAAACAAAACCCAGAATGAGCTTTAGGTGGGCAATCTTACTGGAGACTACTTAAAAACTGGTATCTCAAGGTGCTGCATCCCAAATTAAGGTTGAGCTAGAAATAAACATTTCACTGTAAGGGACTGTTAAGATAACTGATTGTCTCAAAGATTGGTCACTGAATAGAGAAGAAAGAACATTTCCTAAGAATTGGCAATCACAAGTGAGAACTCATAAACTACAGCACAAAACTATCTCAATAATTTAAGAAATCTCAAATCAATTATACATGTAGTGTGCTCCCAGGCTGGTATACCCCACAGATATGTGGCAGATGCAAATGAACAGATCCTCTCTGGAGGAAGCTATGCAGACTTCAAAGAATTACAACAGATAAAGTTCTATGAAATATGAAACCACAATTTTGAAAAATTTAAAAAATTCAAAGAAGCAAAATTAGAAAAAAATTAGAAAGGATCTTGACAAGAGCTAGCAGAAACAACAAAGAGCAGAATCAGAGCCGCAAAAATGTCAACACTAGAACACATGATATCAAATACATGTATTTTTTGTTGTTGTTGACAATGAGGGCTACTCCATTTCTTCTAAGGGGATCCTTGCCCACAATAGTAGATATAATGGTCATCTGAATTAAATTTGCCCATTCCTGTTCATTTTAGTTCACTGATTCCTAAAATGTTGATGTTCACTCTTGCCATCTCCTCTTTGACCATGTCCAATTTACCTTGCTTCATGAACCTAACATTCCAGGTTCCTATGTACCATTTTTTGTCTACAGGATTGGAATTTACTTTCAACACCATACCCATTCATACCTGATCATCATTTCTGCTTTAGCTCAGACAATTCATTCTTTCTAGAGCTATTTCTCTGCTCTTCCCCAGTAGCATATTGTACACCTACCAACTTGGGGTTCTCATCGTCCAGAATCATATATTTTTCCCTTTTCATAGGTTCATGGGTTCTCAAGGCAACAATACTGAAGTGGTTTGCCATTCCCTTCTCCACTGGACAACATTTTTCCAGAACTCTCAACCATGACCCATCCGTATTTGGTGACAAGATTCCAAAATGCAGTACATGGGTACAATCTCAAAAATGACAGAATAATCTCAGCTTGTTCACAAGGCAAACCATTCAATATCACAGTAATCCAAATCTATGCCTCAACCACTAATGCTGAAGAAGCTGAAGTTGTATGGTTATATGAAGACCTAACCTAGAACTAACATAAAAAAAAAAAAAGATGTCCTTTTCACAATAGGGGATTGGAATGCAAAAGTAGGAAGTCAAGAGTTACCTGGAGTAATAGGCAAGTTTGGCCTTGGGAGTACAAAATGAACTAGAGCAAAGGCTAATAGAGTTTTGCTACAAGAACACAATGATCATAGCAAACACTTCTTCAAACAACTCAAGAGATGACTCTACACATGGACATCATCAGATGGTCAATACCAAAATCAGATTATATTCTTTGAAGCCAAAGATGGAGAAGCAAAAACAAGACCACTAGCTGACTGGCTCAGATCATGAGCTCCTTATTGAAAAATTCAGGCTTAAATTGAAGAAAGTAGAGAAAATCACTAGATCATTCAGGTATGACCTAAATCAAATTCTTTATGATTATTCAGTGGGGATGACAAATAGATTCAAGGTATTAGATCTGATAAGAGTGCTTGAAGAACTATGGAGGGGGGTTCATAACATTGTACAAGAGGTGGTGACCAAAATCATCCCACAGAAAAAGAAATGCAAGAAGGCAAAATGGTTGTCTGAGGAGGTCTTACAAACAGCTGAGAAAAGAAGAAAAGCTGAAGGCAAATTAGAAAGGGAAAAACATACCCAACTGAATGCAGAGTTCCAGAGAGTAGAAAGGAGAGGTAAGAAAGCCTTCCTAAGCTAACAATGAAAAGAATAGGCGAAAACAATAGAATGGGAAAGACTAGATATCTCAAGAAAATTGGAGATATCAAGGGAATATTTCATGAAAAGGTGGGCACTACAAAGGACAGAAATGGTAAGGACTTAACAGAAGCAGAAGAGATTAAGAAGACGTAGCAAAAATACACAGAAGAACTATATAAAAGCCTTAAGACCTGCATAACCATGATGTTGTGATCACTCACCTAGAGCCAGACATCCTAGAACATGAAGTCAAGGGGCCTTAGGAAGCATTACTACAAACAAAGCTAGTGAGGGTGATGAAATTCCAGCAGAACTATTTAAAATCCTAAAAGATGATGCTGTTAAAGTGCTGCACTCAATATGCCATTAAATTTTGAAAACTCCTCAATGGCTATAGGACTGGAAAAGGTCTGTTTTCATTCCAATCTTAAAGACAGACAATGCCAAAGAATGCTCAAACTATCATACAACTGCATTAATTTCACATGCTAGCAAGGTAATGCTCAAAATCCTTCAACCTAGACTTCAGCAGTACATGAACTGAAAAATTTCAGATGTATAAGCTAGATTTAGAAAAGGCAGAAGAATCAGAACCCAAATTGCTGACATCTGTTGGATCATAGGAAAAGCAAGAGAATTCCAGAAAAATATCTAATTCTGCTTTATTGACTATGCCAAAGCCTTTAATTGTGTGGATCACAACTGCGGAAAATTCTTAAAGAGATGGGAATACCAGACCACCTTACCGGTCTCCTCAGAAACCTGTATGCAGGTCAAAAAGCAATAGTTACTACTGGACATAGAACATGGACTGGTTCAAAATTGGGAAAGGAGTATGTCATGGCTGTATATTGTTATATTGCTTATTTAACTTATATGCAGATTACATCATATGAAATGCCAGGCTGGATGAATCATGAGCTGTAACCAAGTTTGCCAGGAGAAATATCAAAAATCTCAGATATGCAGATGATACCATTATAATGGCAGAAATCAAAGAGGAACTAAAAAACCTCTTGATGAGGTTCAAAGAAAAGAGTTAAAAAGATAGCTTAAAATTCAACATTCAAAAAACTAATTTCACGGCATGGCAGGCATCTGGTCCCTTTCAGTTCAGTTCAGTTCAGTCGCTCAGTCATGTCCGACTCTTTGCGACCCCATGAACTGCAGCACACCAGGCCTCCCTGTCCATCACCAACTCCCAGAGTCTACCCATATACATGTCCATCAGTCGGTGATGCCATCCAACCATCTCATCCTCTGTCAGCCCCTTCTACTCCTGCCCTCAATCTTTCCCAGCATCAGGGTCTTTTCAAATGAGTCAGCTCTTCATATCAGGTGGCCAAAGTATTGGGGTTTCAGCTTCAACATCAGTCCTTCCAAAGAACACCCAGGACTGATCTCCCCCAGGATGGACTGGTTGGATCTCCTTGCAGTCCAAGGGACTCTCAAGAGTCTTCTCCAACACCACAGTTCAAAAGCACCAAGTCTTCGGCACACAGCTTCCTTTATAGTCTGCGGGGAGCCGGTGAGGCATTCCACTCGTGACAAAGGTCATGAGGAAGGAGGCTCGGCATACGCAAAGGCGGGATCGAGCCTCAGGAGTCCCCCCGGATATTCTCGAGCATTTTCCCCCAAAAAACCAGAGTCTGCCTACTTTATTGCTTTGTGCTCTCACCTCTGACTTTACTGGGGGCTGTCCCCTACCACCATCTCTCTCTCTCTGTCAAAGAGTTAACTTACAGCTCCAATTAATAAAGTTCCTGGGCAATTAGGAGTGTTTAAATCCAAACCCCTCTGATGGCTCTCTAACTCACCTGACAAGTTTACCCGGACTCCTGCAGCTATGCATACGATTGTTTACAGTCTCCCAGCCTCGAGAGGCATGGGAAGCTTAAGATATTCAAATAGCTTAGAGCCTCTCAGAGAGTTAAAAACTGTCAGAATAAACTAGTAAAGGATTTCATTGATGAGTCAATGCTTGTTGCCAAGTTTTCACATCCCCTGAATTGTATCCTTGAATATGTATCAATTAATAGTGGGTATGTAGAAAAAATAAGTAGTGGCCTTGGTGTTAGTAACTTTAGACCCTTAAGGTAATAAATTCTTTCCTTTGTTGTAAACCCATTACACATCCGCCCTATAGGAATGCAATTTTATCTTTGGAAGATGGTGCCAAACCTTGAAATAATTACTCTTAGAGAAAGTAAGTCTTTGTTGATAAGTCCTTGTCGAGAGTCATAAAATGTTAGTAGGCCTTCTGGCCAGAAGATGATGTAAATCACCTAAACCATTTGTATACGATACATTTGCAGGAAAGAAACCTTGGTTTTTGATAAGAACCAAAGACTGCTGACTTTGCATCCCCTATTATCCTCTATGTGTAACTTAGGGTATAAAAGCCCCTGTTAAAAATAAAGCTATGGGCCTTGTTCACCAGCGCTTGGTCTCCCCATGTCATTCTTCCCTTTAACTTCCAGCTGAGTCTCCATCTGGAGCGCGGAACCCACCACGCTTACTAATCATGCCTGGGCTTCTAAGACCCACTCGAGAAGGTGTCTAGGGTGAGACACCTTCCGCTATTCGAGAGGGCGCCTGCGGCCTACGTAAGTGGTGCAAACTTCTTGTCTTGAAGTTTTATTGGTCTCCCGCGTAAACCAAGCTACTCAGCTTCTTTTCTCCACTGAATTTTCCTACTGAGCTATCCTCATTCTATTGTTCTCTATATCTCTAATTAGCATATAAATATCGCCTAGGCCGTCTCTCCTTCGAATACCCTGGATCAGCTGGGGCTGGTCCCCGGCAATAGTCCAACTCTCACATCCATACATGACCACTGGAAAAACCATAGCCTTGAATAGATGGACCTTTGTTGGCAAAGTAATGTCTCTGCTTTTGAATATGCTGTCTAGGTTGGTCATAACTTTTCTTCCAAGGAGTAAGTGTCTTTTAATTTCATGGCTGCAATCACCATCTGCAGTGATTTTGGAGCCCCAAAAAATAAAGTCAGCCACTGTTTCCCCATCTATTTGCCATGAAGTGATGGGACCAGATGCCATGATCTTAATGAATTTTTCTGAATGTTGAGCTTTAAGCCAACTTTTTCACTCTCCTCTTTCACTTTCATCAAGAGGCTCTTTAGTTCTTCACTTTCTGCCATAAGGGTGGTGTCATCTGCATATCTGAGGTTATTGATATTTCTCCCAGCAATCTTGATTCTCATGGCAAATGGATGAGGAAAAAGTGGAAAAGTGGCAGATTATATTTTCTTATGCTCGAAAATCACTGTGAATGGTGACCATAGCCATGAAATTAAGACACCTGCTCCTTGGAAGAAAAGCTATGACAAACCTAGACATTAAAAAGCAGAGGCATCACTTTGCTGACAAAGGTCCATATAGTTCAAGCTATGGTTTTTCAAGTATTCATGTACAGATGGGAGAGTTGTACCATAAAGAAGGCTTAGTGCCAAATAATTGTTTTTATTTTTTAAATTGTGGTGCTGGAGAAGACTCCTGAGAGTACCTCAGAGCGCAAGGACATCAAACCAGTCAACCCTGAAGGAAATCAACCCTGAATATTCATTGGAAGTACTGATGCTTAAGCTGAAGCTCTGATATTTTGGCCACCTGATGAGAGGAGCCAACTCATTGGAAAAGACCCTGATGCTGGGAAAGACTGAGGGCAGGAGAAGAAGGGGTGACAGAGAATGAGATGGTTGGATGGCATCACCGACTCTATGGACATGAGCTTGAGCAAACTCCAGGAGATGGAGTGAAGGACAGTGAAATCTGGTGTGCTCCATTCCTTGCAGTCGCAACGAGTTGGATAGAATTCAGTGACTGAACAACAACAACATATGTTTTATATTTAGAGAAATAAAAGGGGAAATTTGAGTTTAAAGCTAGAGACTACTGAAAGGTTGTTATTCAATCACGTGAAGACACCGGGATTCTTGGCCCCAGGAGGAGAAGAATTCAATCTAGGGCCAGAGACGAGGCTTGATCGTTCAGCGCTTTTGTGTACTAAAGTTCTTTTAAAGTATGAAGGAGATAGAGAAAGCTTCTGACATAGGCATCAGAAGGGGGCAGAAAGAGTACCCGCTTGCTAGTGTTAATAATGAGGTTATATAATCCAAAGAATGTCTGGAGGTTGTAAAGACCTCCTCCGACCTACTCCCATAATTTACATTTTAAGATAACAGAATTAGCCAGAAGGTTTAACCCAGAGACTGTCCTCAGGTAGGATACATTATTGTTATATAATCCTAGGGAATGTGGAGAAGGAAAAAAAGTTTGTCCTTTCTTCCTCCTTGAGAATTCCAGACCCCTCTCTCCTTGGGGACCCCTAGACACCTTATCAACCTGCCTAGGAAATGACTCTATCACTACAAAAATTACCAAAGCTAATGAAAATAAAGTGAAAGAGAACTAACTTCTAGTACTGGAGATTAAAACTTAAAGAACTCAGTCGATAAGTTTTCATAGATCAGAAACAGTTTAGAGCTGCTGACGGATTTTGTGAACTAGTAGTCCTGAGAGAAATTGTTATGCAAAGAAATGAAAAAAAAATATGAAAGTGGTATGTACAATAGATTGAGAACTATCAACTTAGGTCTAATCAGAGTTCCAAAAGAAAGGAGAACGATTGGGGCAGAAGTAATATTTAAAGAGAATAGTTAAGATTTTTCTAGAACTTACAAACACTTGACAAGTTCAGAAATGCAACATATCCCAAACAGGATAAATAAAAAGTGGTCCACAACTAGACAAATGATAGTGAAACTCCATAATGCCAAGAAAAAGAGGGGGTATTAAAAAGAAAACCAGATAGAAAAAACAGATTACCTTCAAATGAATAAAAATTAGATAAAATTCTGAAAAACAACATTGGAAAGCATAATATCTTCAATGTGCTAAAAAAGTAACTCTACTGAGAATTATATATTCAGTAGAATATCTTTGTTTCAAAAATGAGGGGAGAAGTAAGGACATATTCAGACAGACAAAATCCAAGATAGTTTGAAACAAGATGATGTTCAGTGGGAAATTTCGAATCATGTACTTAAGGTAGAAGAAAAATGTTCCCATTGAGAAGGTCTGTGATAGAAGAAAGAATCATTAGCAAAGAAAGTTGTAGATACATGAGTAAAACTGAAACAATGAAAATATACCATAATAATTGTATGCATGTATTTAAAAAATAGAACTATATCCCTGAAGGTAGTATAAATTAGGAAAGGCTTCTCAGGTGGTGCAGTGGTCAAGAATCCACCTGCCAATGCAGGAGATGAGGGTTAAATCCCTGGGTCAGGAAGATCTCCTAGAGCAGAAAATGGCAACCCACTCCAGTATTCTTGCCTGAAAAATTCCATGGACAGAGGAGCCTGGCAGGCTACAGTTCATGGGGTCTCAAATAGTCAGACATGACTGAGCGCGCGCACACACACACACACACACACACATGTAAATTAGGAAGGGATGACAGAAATTAAAATGTTCTCAGTTTCTAGTATTGTTTGGATGGGGGAGGTGAATATAATGATGAGACTGAAATGATTGAGTGTTACTCAGCCATTAAAAAGAATACATTTGAATCAGTTCTAATGAGGTGGATGAAACTGGAGCCTATTATACAGAGTGAAGTAAGCCAGAAAGAAAAACACCAATACAGTATACTAACGCATATATATGGAATTTAGAAAGATGGTAACAATAACCCTGTATACAAGACAGCAAAAGAGACACTGATTTATAGAACAGTCTTTTGGACTCTGTGGGAAAGGGAGAGGGTGGGATGATTTGGGAGAATGGCATTGAAACATGTATAATATCATATAAGAAACGAGTTGCCAGTCCAGGTTCGATGCACGATACTGGATGCTTGGGGCTGGTGCACTGGGACAACCCAGAGGGATGGTACGGGGAGGGAGGAGGGAGGAGGGTTCAGGATGGGGAACACACGTATATGTGTGGCAGATGCATGTTGATATATGGCAAAACCAATACAATATTGTAAAGTTAAAAAGTAAAATAAAATAAAAAGAAATGAACACAGGTTAAAATTTCTAGAGTGACCAATAAAGAAAATAAAAAGAAGGTAGAATCAACAAATTCTGTTATAGAAAAAAATTAAGTGTAAACATAAAGCAAAGAAATAAGAAGAGGTAACAAAACCCACAAAAACTTGATATAAAAAATTCCAAAGATATTAAAAATTATAGTAAATGCAAATGGATAAAAATGATCTAGTTAAAAGTCAAAGACAAAAAGAGTGTATTTACAAAATACAGTCACATGCTTTTTATATGAGACATTCCTAAAACAACTACTTAGAAAAGTCAGGGGAAAAACAGGAATAAAAAATACATATTGGGCAAATAGCCACCAAAAGAAAAGTACTATAAGTTATATGAATATTAGGATAAATAGATTTTAAGACAAAAACCACTACTAGAGATAAAGTGCCTATATTAAGGCCAAAAGTTTAAATAAGAGAGATTACTTTCTTAAACTTGTATGAATCTATTAATATATTCTCAAAATTAATGAAACAAGGAAAAACAGACAAAATCACCATCACAGAGGGAGTTTAACTTATCATCTATGATGGGTTATCAAAAGAAGATTTAAAAAATAGTAATGAGCAGAAATGGGCAAATGACAACCTGTGGACCAGTCACCTGTTTATGTAACTCAAATTTTACTGAATCACAGCTATACTCATTCATTAATACATTGTCTGTGGCTGCTTTTGTGCTACAACAATAATTAAGAAGGTGTGACAGAGATGCATATGTTTAAAATATTTACTATAAGGCTTTTTAAAGAAAAAAACTCTATTGACTCCTGGTACAGAAAAATATAATCAATAAGCTTGGTCTCATGGACACATGTAACACAAAGAATTGAACAACTGTAAAATACATAATATTTTCAAGCACAAATGAAAATATATAAAAATTGAGCACACCCTGTGCCATTTCAGGAACTGAAACTCTCAGGAAGTTTCAAAGGACTAATATACAGAATATGCTAACACAAAATTCCAACAGCTTAATCTTACTTAATGGTAAGAGACTGATTGTTTATTCCCTTACATCAGCAACATAAAAAATGCCACTCTTACTACTTCTAGTCAACATTTTACTGGAGGTTCTAGTCAGTGCATTCAGGCAAGAATAAGAAATAGAAGACAATAAACCTGAAAGGAATAAATAAAACTCTCTCTATTCACAGATGACATGATCTTGTACACAGAAAATCCTAACAAACCCAGCATAATCCCTAAACAAATAAATTATACAAGGTTGCAGGATAAAATATCAATGCACAAAAATCAACTATATTGTTATATACTAGCAATAAATGATCTCAAAATGAAATTAAGAAAGCAATTCCATTTAAAACATCAAAAAATAAAATCCTTAGGAATAAATTTAACAAAGAAGTGTAAGACTTATACACCAAAACCTGTAAAAAATGTTGAAAGAAATAGAGAAGATGTAAATAAATAAAAGGCATCACAGATATCCCATGTTCTTGGATTAGAAAGTTAATATTGTTAAAATGGCAATTACTTCCCAAATTGATCCACAGATTCACTTTGAAAATTCCAATTGCCTTTTTTCCCCATAAAAAGAAAAATTTGATGCTAAATTCATACAGATGTGAAAGTAACCCAGAATAGCCAAAACAATCTTGAAAAAGAAGAAAAATGTTAGAAGACACATACTCCCCAATTTAAACTTGTTACAAA
Source organism: Bos grunniens (assembly GCF_055505025.1). Taxonomy (NCBI): domain Eukaryota; kingdom Metazoa; phylum Chordata; class Mammalia; order Artiodactyla; family Bovidae; genus Bos; species Bos grunniens. The sequence continues at coordinate 76,022,976 of NC_141194.1, read as the reverse complement.
ATAATAGTGTGTTATAGCTATAGGGATAGACATATATACAAATGGAATAGAATTTTGAGTCTAGAAATGAACCCATGCATTTATAGTCAACTGATTTTCAACAAAAGAACAAAGAAAATTCAATGGAGTAAAAATAGTATTTTCTATAAATAGTACATGGACACCTGCAAACTCACAAAAGGACAAAGTTGGATCCTAACATCATGCCACAGACAAAAAAATTAATGCAAAATGGATCATGTAAATAACTATAAGAGCTAAAACTATAAAACTCTTAAAAGAAAACATAAAGGTGAATCTTCATGATTTTGGGTTAAGCAATGATTTCTTGTATACAACATTAGAAGCACTAGCAACAAAACTAAAAAAATAAAAATAAGTTGGGCTTCATCAAAATTAAAAACTTGTGTTGCAAATGATATCAATATAGTAAAAGGACAAACCATAGACAATACTTACAAATCATATGTCTCATAAAGAACTTGTATCTAGAATATATAAACTATATATATTTTGAACTTGCAATTCAGCAATAAAAAGGCTAATTACCCAATTTAAAAAATGACAAAGAATCTGAATAGACAATTCTTCAAAGATGTACAAATTATCAGCAAGCAGATGAAAAAATGCTTGACATTATTACTTATTAAAGAAATGCAAATCAAATCCCCACTAGGATGGTTACAATCAAAAAAAACATACAATAACAAGGACTGGTAAATAAGTGGAAAAACTGGAACCTTAATACACTGCAGGTGAGAAGATAAAATGGTGTAGTTGCTTTGGAAAACAGCCTGGCACTTCCTCAAAAAGTGAAAGCTGATTTACTATATGGACCAGAAATTCCATTCCTAGGTCTATACCCAAGAGAAATGAAAGTAAATGTTGACACAAAATTTATACACCAAAGGTCATAGCAGCATCAGCCATAATAGTCTCAAAGTGGAAATAACCCAAATATCTATCAGCTGATACATGGACAAATATTTGCTGTATTTACAGAATGAAGTATTCAGTTCAGTCGCTCAGTCGTGTCTGACTCTGCGACCCCATGAATCACAGCATGCCAGGCCTCCCTGTCCATCATCAACTCCCCGAGTTCACTCAGACTCACCTCCATCGAGTCAGTGATGCCATCCAGCCATCTCATCCTCTGTCATCCCCTTCTCCTCCTGCCCCCAATCCCTCCCAGCATCAGAGTCTTTTCCAATGAGTCAACTCTTCGCATGAGGTGGCCAAAGTACTGGAGTTTCAGCTTTAGCATCATTCTTTCCAAAGAAATCCCAGGGCTGATCTCCTTCAGAATGGACTGGTTGGATCTCCTTGCAGTCCAAGGGACTCTCAAGAGTCTTCTCCAACACCACAGTTCAAAAGCATAAATTTTTCAGTGCTCAGCCTTCTTCACAGTCCAACTCTCACATCCATACACGACCACAGGAAAAACCATAGCCTTGACTAGACGAACCTTTGTTGGCAAAGTAATGTCTCTGCTTTTCAATATGCTATCTAGGTTGGTCATAACTTTTCTTCCAAGGAGTAAGCTATTACTCATCAATAAAAAGAAACTACATAATGATACATTCTATAACGTGGATGAAACTTGAAAACATTTGGAAATTGAAAGAAACCAGTAACAAAAGGTCATATATTATGACCTTTAGAATCATATAATTCTATTTATATGACATGTCTGGCATCGGCATTGATCTACTTTCATCAGAAAGTAGATTAGACCAGGGGCTTGGGAAAGAGTGAAATTGAAGTGATGATAATGGGTATAGGGTTTCTTTTTGTAGTGATGAATTTTTTTCCCTTAAAATTAGCAGTAAGGGGATTTCCAAGATGGCAGAGGAGAAGATGGATGTGAAGTTCATCTGCCCCTACAAACACATCAAGAATACATCTACATATGGAATAGTTCTCACAGAGCACCTGATGAACACTAGCAGAGAACCTTGGACACCTAAAGGACAAGAAAGATCCCCACGTAACTGGGCAGGACAAAAGAAAGAAGAGAAAAGGAAGAGAGGAAGCAGGATGGGACCTGAGTCCCTGGTGGGGAGCTGGAGGTGAGGAGAAGCTCCAACATCTGGGGAAGCCCCTTTATCAGCAAGGAGATCAGATGGGACAGAAGGGGAGATTTGGGGTCTTGGAGGAGAGGTCAGCAATTGGTCAGTGGCAGGGAGGACAGAGGGAGACCTACAGAGGGTTTGTCCCACAGCACTGTGCACATCAGTCTGAGATGGGTGTCCTGGGGCTAGGTTCTGTAACGTGGGGTTTGGAAAGCAGACTAAAGGAGGATATTGCTGCTGGCTATGAGAAGACAGCATGAGGGGATGAGGGTGAGGAGCTCTGAAACCAGGAATGCCTGTGGAGAAAGCCATGACCACTATAGAGGCAAAGTGCCACTGTTGAGTGACGCTCAGTTGTGCCCGACTCTTTGCAACCTCATGTACTATACAGTCCATGGAATTCTCCAGACCAGAATGCTGGAGTGAGTAGCCTTTCCCTTCTCCAGGGGGTCTTCCCAACCCAGGGATCAAACCCAGGTCTCCCGCATTGAACACAGATTCTTCACCAACTGAGCCACAAGGGAAGCCCAAGAATACTAGAGTGAGCAGCCTTTCCCTTCTTCCCAGGAAGATCCATGGATCTTCCTGACCCAGGAATCGAACTGGGGTCTCCTGCATTGGAGGTGGATTCTTTACCAACTGAGATATTAGGGAAGTCCAAGATGAAGTAGGAGAAAGACAAATTTATGATATCACTTATATGTGGAATCTAAATAAGGGTACAAATGAGCTTATCTACAGAACAGAAATAGAGTTACAGATATAGCAAACAAACTGATGGCTACAGAGGGGGAGGGGGGAGGAATAAATCGAGAGATTAGGATTTACATATACAAAATGTGCATGTGTGTGTGTGTGCTAAGTTGTTTCAGTCATGTCCAACTCTTTGCAACCACATGAACTGTAGCCCACCAGGCTCCCTGGGATTCTCCAGGCAAGAATACTGGAGTGGGGTACCATGCCCTCCTCCAGGGGATCTTCCCAACCCAGGGATCAAACCTACCTCTCTTATGTCTCCTGCATTGGCAGGTGGGTCCGTTGCCCCTAGTGCTACCTGAGAAGCCCACATATACACATTACTATATATAAAATAGATAACTAATAAGGATCTGCTATATACTGCTGGGAACTGCTGGGAACTCTGGCCTATATGGGGACGAAAAACTCTAAAAAAATAGTTGATATATGTATATATAAAACTGATTCACTTTACAGTACATCTGAAACTAACATATTGTAAATCAACTATATTCCAATGAAAATTAAAAAAAAATATTAGAATTAAATCTAAATATACTAAAACCCAATTATTTCTAAAAAATAACTAAAACATGAATAAATGCTTATGACTTGATTAGGCAAAATTTTCTTAGACATGACATCAAAATCATAACCCATAAATTCAAGAACTGACAGATTAGATTTTATAAAAATCAAAATCTTCTGTTCCTGAAAAGACACTGTTAAAATGAGGTAGTGTATGCAGAACAATGACACCCACCCCAAAACCTCTTAATCCTTGGAAGCCATGAATATGTTATGTTACAATAAATGAGAGTTAAAGTTGCATATATAACTAACATTAATCATTTAACCTTAAGAGAAGAAGATTTTCCTGGATTATCTGGGTGGGTTCAAAATAATCTTAAGACATTAAAAGTAGAAGGGGCACGTGGAAGGGTAATGTCAGGGGGAGATGTGACTGTAGAAGAATGGTCAGTATGCTGTGACACGAGAACGACGTACACTATTTATCCTGGCTCTGAAAATGCATAGTTTTGGAAGTTTTGGCCACAGCAATCAGAGCAGAAAAAGAAATAAAAGGAATCCAGATCGGAAAAGAAGAATTAAAACTCTCACTCTTTGCAGATGACCTGATCCTCTACATACAAAACCCTAAAGACTCCACTAGAAAATTACTAGAGCTACTCAATGAATATAGTAAAGTTACAGGATATAAAATTAACACACAGAAATCCCTTGCATTCCTATACACTAACAATGAGAAAGCAGAAAGAGAAATTAAGGAAACAATTCCATTCACCACTGCAATGAAAAGAATAAAATAATTAGGAATATATTTACCTAAAGAAACAAAAGACCTATTTATAGCAAACTATAAAACACTGGTGAAAGAAATCAAAGAGGACACAAATAGATGGAGAAATATACAATGTTCATGGATCGGAAGAATCAATATAGTGAAAAGGAGTATACTACCTAAAACAATCTAAGATTCAATGCAATCCCTATCAAGCTGCCAACGGTATTTTTCACAGAACTAGGACAAAAAATTTCACAATTTGTATGGAAATACAGAAAACCTCGAATAGCCAAAGCGATCTTGAGAAAAAAAGAATGGAACTGGAGGCATCAACCTGCCTGACTTCAGTCTCTACTACAAAGCCACAGTTATCAAGACAGTATGGTCCTGGCACAAAGACAGAAATATAGATCAGTGGAACAAAATAGAAAGCCCAGAGATAAATCCACGCACCATTGGACAACTTATCTTTGACAAAGGAAGCAAGAATATACAATGGAGAAAAGACAACCTCTTTATCAAGTGGTGCTGGGAAAACTGGTCAACCACCTGTCAAAGAATGAAACTAGAACACTTTCTAACACCATACACAAAAATAAACTCAAAATGGATTAAAGATCTAAATGTAAGATCAGAAACTATGAAACTCCTAGAGGAAAACATAGCAAAACACTCTCTGACATAAACCACAGCAGGATTCTCTATGAGCCACCTCCCAGAATATTGGAAATAAAAGCAAAAATAAACAAATGGGCTTTAATTAAAATTAAAAGCTTTTGAACAACAAAGGAAACTATACGCAAGGTGAAAAGGCAGCCTTCAGAATGGGAGAAAATAATAACAAATGAAGCAAGTGATAAAGAATTAACCGCAAAAATATACAAATAACTCCTGCAGCTCAATTCCAGAAAAATAAATGACCCAATCAAAAAGTGTGCCAAATAATTAAACAGACATTTCTCCAAAGAAGACATACAGATGGCTAACAAACACATGAAAAGATGGTCAACATCACTCATTATCAGAGAAATGAAAATCAAAACCACAGTGAGGTACCATTAAACCCTCTTACACTGTTGGTGGGACTTCAAACTAGTATAGCCACTATGGAGAACAGTGTGGAGATTCCTTAAAAAACTGGAAATAGAACTGCCATATGACCAGCAATCCCACTGTTGGGCATACACACTGAGGAAACCAGAATCGAAAGAGACACGTGTACCCCAATGTTCATCACAGCACTGTTTATAATAACCAGGACATGGAAGCAACCTAGATATCCATCAGCAGATGAATGGAGAAGTAAGCTGTTGTACATACACACAATAGAGTATTACTCAGCTATTAAAAAGAATACATTTGAATCAGTTTTAATGAGGTGGATGAAACTGAAGTCTATTATACAGAGTGAAGTAAGCCAGAAAGAAAAACACTAATACAGTATCCTAACACATATATATGAAATTTATTTTTTTATTTTTTAAATTTTATTTTACTTTTAAACTTTACATAATTGTATTAGTTTTGCCAAATATCAAAATGAATCCACCACAGGTATACATGTGTTCCCCATCCTGAACCCTCCTCCCTCCTCCCTCCCCATACCATCCCTCTGGGTCGTCCCAGTGCTCTAGCCCCAAGCATCCAGTATCATGCGTCGAACCTGGACTGGCATCTCGTTTCATACATGATATTTTACATGTTTCAATGCCATTCTCCCAAATCTTCCCACCCTCTCCCTCTCCCACAGAGTCCATAAGACTGTTCTATACATCAGTGTCTCTTTTGCTGTCTCGTACACAGGGTTATTGTTACCATCTTTCTAAATTCCATATATATGCGTTAGTATACTGTATTGGTGTTTTTCCTTCTGGCTTACTTCACTCTGTATAATAGGCTCCAGTTTCATCCACCTCATTAGAACTGATTCAAATGTATTCTTTTTTAATGGCTGAGTAATACTCCATTGTGTATATGTACCCTTTGTGTCAGGGTGGGAACCAGACACTGAAGAGACCAGCAAACAGAAGAAGCTATAACAGAGGGAAACGCCCTGGAAGCTACAGGCAATACATGAAAACCCTGTGGTTACTACGGACTACATAGGAAGGGGCCTATAGATCTTGAGAAATATTAAGTCGGACCAAGGAACTAGCCAAAAATGAACTGAACCCACAATGGAGTATATATGAAATTTAGAAAGAAGGTAACGATAACCCTGTATGTGAGACAGCAAAAGAGACACAGATGTATAGAACAGTCTTTTGGACTCTGTGGGAGAGGGAGAGGGTGGGATGATATGGGAGAATGGCATTGAAACATGTAAAATACATTTGTGAAACAAAGTGCCAGTACAGGCTTGATGCATGATAAGGGTGCTTAGGGCTGGTGCACTGGGATGACCCAGAGGGGTAGGATGGGGAGGGAGGTGAGAAGGGGGTTCAGGATGGGGAACACATGTACACTCATGGTGGATTCAAGTCAATGTATGGCAAAACCAATACAATATTGTAAAGTAAAATTAATTAATTAATTAAAAAAATAAAACATTTTGCTTGCATTAAAAAAAAAAAAAAAAAAGAAAATGAATGAAATGGCCATAAGCCAAGGGAAGTCTCTAAAGCTGAAAAAAAGAAGAAAGTGGATTCTCTCAAGATGCTCCAGAAACAAATGCAACCCTGCCAACACCTTGACTTTAGTCCAGTATAGTTGTATTAGAATTCTATCTTAATAAAAACTACAAGATAATAAAATTGTGCTGTGTAAAATCACTAATTTCCTGGTAGTCTTTTACAGAAGCAATGAAAAAGTAATATATAAAGAAGAGATAAGTCACAGTTTAGGAGAAAATATGTGCATATCACATACCTAATATAGGGCTGAAAGTCCAGAATATATAAACAATTTTAAAGCTCAATAATAACAAACTAAACAAATAACCTAATAAAAATGGCCCAAACATTTTAACAGATTATTCACAAAAGAAGAATGGCAAATAAACACATGAAAATATGCTCAAGATATTAGTTAATAGAAAAATACAAGTGCAATGTTATGCCTGTATTTAACCACTAGAATAACTAATATATATATAATGATGTTCAACTTCATCAATAACATGGAAATGAAAATGAAAACCACAGTGAGAAAGTATTTCAATTCCACCTATTTGGCAAAGTCTGACAATATCAAGTTGACAAGAATATGGAGCAACCTTGAATTGGGCTATATACATACAATGAAATATTATAAATTAAGGGGAAATGTATAAATTACAGCTACATGGAAAAATCTGGATGAATCTCAGAAATGTTGAGAATAAAAAAGTATTTGTAGAGCAAAAGGGGAAAATTAGAGAAAATTATATGCAGGTATATTTCCATCAACATATAGTTCAAAAACTTATAAAACCAAAAACATTGTTTAGTAATACTGACATACAAGGTAAAGGTAAAAAGTAAACAAAGGAAGCAATAATCCAAATTCAGGATAGGGTAATGGTTATCTCTGTATGGATAGGGAATGCTATAAGAACAAAGGGATTTTATTTTGTTTTTCCTTTAAACTAGATGGTAGGTATATGGTTGTTCATCATGTTATTTTTATACCTTTCATAAACTGATTAGTCTCTTAATTCTAATCCATATTCAATAAAAACAAATATAAAACATAAAAGAATTATGAAAAACTTAATGAGGTAAGGACTTAGTCTCTTCAAAATTACATATTATCTGCTTTATATTCAGGGTGTATCATCTTTCCTTAAGATTTGAGAAAGACATATTTGGGAAGAATCAAGTTTACCAATCAACAGCAAGGGAACTAGATTATTAATAGCTTTAGATCTGATCTACCAGCAACAAATATGAGACAGTTTAGGTTTGGTAAAACTTTACAAGTAATGGGTCACAAAATTCTTGTTTTACCATTAGACAGATCACCCTTTGCTACCTGTACCAGGATTAAAATGTTTCTCTTTTTAGGCTAATACTTGAAAATTAAATTAACTACATTAGCAACTATGTGTAATTAGGAAGATCAGAGGTACATACTTTATATTAAAGGAATGTAACATGTATAAAAAGCAGGTACACAGCAGGTAAGGAAGTTCCTCAGCTCCCAAGAAAGGAAGAATATATGTGGATATACGGGTGTTAAAATAGATAAAATCATTTACTTACATGTTTGTTTCTTTACATGTACATGTTTCTTTTTACACTCCCCAATTCAAACCTTATAAGTCATAAACTGTTCTTGTTCTCTCTTGTATCCTAATCAAAACCTGCTGATTTTTCCTTTATACCCCAATATAAATTAGATCAACAGTCTATAGAACAGGTTTGTTTATTGTGGTTTATTGTAAACAAAATTTTGAATATGAACTTTTCTAGGAAGAACATTCAAAGTTTCATCAGATTCTCAAAGGAATCAAATGGTTAAAATCGGTGCTTTAAACTATTTTCCTTCTTAGATATGGGCATTCAAGCATACTTGAAAGGTTTATGATAAAAGTACTTCTTGAAATGATAAACAAAATTGACAAACCCTTAGCTAGTCAAACTAGCAAAAATAAATAAATAAATAAATAAAAAGAGTAGATTCAAATAAAATTAGAAATGAAATACCAGAGATTACAATTGGTGCCTCAGAAACAAAAAGTATCATAAAAGACTATCATCGATAAGTACATGCCAACAAATTGGATAACTTAGAAGAAATCAGTAAATTGCTAGAAACATACAACCTACCAAGAAGAAATGCAAAGTCTGAAGAGACCGGTTAGGAGACTGAGTCAGTAGTCAAAATCCCCTCAACAAAGAAGAATCCAGGATGAGATGGCTTCACAGGTAAATTAAAAATTCAAATATCAGTTCTTCTTGAACTGTCCCACAAAAAGGAAGAGGGAATACTCCTAAACTCATTTGATTGTATCACTCTAATCAAAAACAGACACAGGAACTATAGGAAAATAAAACTACAAACCAGTATCCTTAGCGAAGTGAAAGTGAAAGTTGCTCAGGCATGTCTGACTCTTTGGGACCCCATGGACTATACAGTCCATGGAGTTCTCCAGGCCAGAATACTGGAGTGGGTAAACTTTCCCTTCCCAGGGGATCATCCCAACCCCGTGACTGAACCCAGGTCTCCCCCACTACAGGCAGATTCTCTACCAGATGAGCCACAAGGGAAGCCCGTCCCTAGTGAACACAGATGCAAAAATTTTCAATAAAGTGGTGAAAATGAAGTAGCTCAGTCATGTCCGACTCTTTGCAACCCCGTGGACTGTAGCCTACCATGCTCTTCACTCCATGGGATTCTGCAGGCAAGAATACTGGAGTGGGTTGCCATTTCCTTCTCCAGGGGATCTTCCCAGCTCAGGGATCGAACCCAGGTCTCCCACATTGCAGGAAGACACTTTAACATCTGAGCCACCAGGGATTCCCAATAAACTAAATTCAACAGCATAGTAAAAGGATTAAACAACAGGAACAAGTGGACTGTATCCCTGGAATGCAAGGATGATTCATCATGTGCATATCAACGTGATACACCACATTAACAGAATAAAAGACAAAACTCATATTTGTCATCATCTCAATAGATGCAGAAAAAGTATTTTATGAAATTCAAAATCCATTAATGAAAGAAAGCTCTCAACAAAATAGGTACAGAAGGAACTTAACTCAATAAACATATATGAAAAACCCATGGCTAACATCAACTGGAAAAAAAAAAAAACTGAAAAATTATTCTCTAAGTCCACTCAAGTCAGGGATACCCACATTCAAAACTTCTATTTAATACAATATTAGAAGTCCTAGCTAGAACAACTAGACAACAAAAAGAAATTTTAAAAAATCAAATCAGAAAGGAAGAAGTTAAGGATCTGCACAAGACACAATAATATATGTTGAAAACTCAAAGAACAACCAAAAATTATGAGAATTAATAAACAAAGCCACTAAACTTCAAAATATAAAATCAACATACAAAAAGTCAGTGGTGTTTCTACACATTAATGGTGAACTATCCAAAAAAATTAAGAAAATAATTCCATTTCCAATAGCAATAAAAAGAATAAAATAGACAAGAATAAACTCAACCAGAGGTGAAAGACTTGGACACTGAAAATTATTAAAAAACTGATAAAGGAAATTAAAGAAGACACACAAAAAGGAAAGATATCCCATGTCCATGGATTGGAAGAATTAATATTGCTAAAATGTCCATGCTGCCCAAAGTGATGTATAGATTAAATGCAACTATTAAAATCCCAATGGCATTCTTTATAGAAACAGAAAAAAAAAGTCCTAAATTTCAAATGAAAAAAAAAAAGAAATCTTGAATAGAAAAGCAAGTTTTGAGCAAGAACAAGCTGGAGGTATCACACTTTCTGATTTCAAAACCATTATCAAGAAAAAGAAATGCAACAAGGCAAAGTTGTTGTCTGAGCAGGTCATACAAATAGCTGAGAAGGGAAGAGAAGCAAAAGGCAAATGAGAAAGGGAAAGATGTACACATTTGAATGCAGAAGCAACAGTTAGAACTGGATATAGAAGACGGACTGGTTCAAAACTGGGAAAGGAGTATGTCAAGGCCGTATATTGTAATCTTGCTTATTTAACTTACATGCAGAGTACATCATGCAAAATGCTGGCTGGATGAAGCACAAGCTGTAATCAAGATTGCTAGGAGAAATGTCAATAATCTCAAATATGTAGATGACACCATGCTAATGGCAGAAATCACTGCAGATGGTGGCTGCAGCCATGAAATTAAAAGATGTTTGATCCTTGGAAGAAAAATTATGACAAACTTAGACAGCATGTTAAAAAGCAGAGATGTTACTTTGCCAACAAAGGTCTGTAGAGTCAAAGCCATGGTTATTCTAGTAGTCATGCACAGATGTGAGAGCTAGACCATAAAGAAGGCTAAGTGCTAAAGAATTGATGCTTTTGAACTGTGGTGCTGGAGATTCTTAAGAGTCCTTTGGACAGCAAGGAGATCAAACCAGTCAGTGCTAAAGGAAATCAATCCTGAATATTCATTAGAAGGACTGATGCTGAAGCTCAAACTCCAATACTTTGGCCACCTGATGCGAAGAGTTGACTCATTGGAAAAGACTCTAATGCTGGGAAAGATTGAGGGCAGGAGGAGAAGGGGGCAACAGAGGATGAGATGGTTGGATGGCATTATTAAATTAATGGAAATTAGTTTGCACATACTCCATGAGATAGTGAAAGACTGGAAAGCCTGGTGTGCTGGAGTCCATAGAGTCACAAAAAGTTGGGTATGAGTGAGCGACTGACCAACAACAACAAATCACACTTTCTGATTTCAAAATATATTACAAAGTTATAGTAATCCAAATATTATTATATTGGCATAAAACAGGCATATAGAACAATGTAACAGAACAGACTACACAGAAATAAATATATGCCTTTATGGCCAATCTTGATCTTTGACAAGGGTGATAAAGACAGTGGGAAAAGGACAGTCATTTCAATAAACAGTGTTGGGGGGCTTCCCTGGTGGATCAGTGGTGAAGAATCTGACTGCCAAGGGAGGAGACACAGGTTTGACCCCTGATCTGGGAAGACCCACACGCCACAGTGCAACTAAGCCTGTGTGCCACAACTATTGAGCCTGTGCTCTAGAGCCTGGGAACCACAACTACTGAACCCACATGCCACAACTACTGAAATCTGGTCACTGTAGAGCCCATACTCTGCAACAAGAGAAACCACTGCAATGTGAAGTTCACAACTAAAGAGTGGCCCCTGCTCACCACAACTAGCGAAAGCCCACACCCAGGGAATTAAGACCCAGCACAGCCAAAAATAAATAAATAAAACTATTTTAAAAAAAATGGTGTTGGGAGAACTGGGTATCTAGATGCAGAAGAATGAAATGGGACCCAAATTTCACATCTCATACCATATACAAAGATCAACGCAAAACACATGAAGCATGGCACTCAAAGCCAGTGCACTGGGACAACCCAGAGGGATGGGATGGGGAGGGAGGTGGGAGGGGAGTTCACAGTAGGGAGACACATGTACACCTGTGGCTGATTCATGTCAATGTATGGCAAAAACCATCACAATACTGTAAAGTAATTAGCCTACAATTAAAAGAAATAAATTAAAGAAAAGAAAAAAAGGAAAACAGATTGAAGAATTAAATGTAAAACTATTAAAAAAAAGAAACATGGTTAAAGCTTCCTGACACTAGTCTTAGCAATGACCCCCAAAGCACAAACATAAGCAAAAATAAACAAGTGAAATAACATTAAACTAAAAAGCCTCTGTACAGAAAAGGAAAAAGTTAACAGGGACAACCTAAAGAAAGGGAGAAAATATTTGCAAAACTTACATCTGATCAAGGTTAACATCCCAAACATGTAAGTAGCTCATATAACTTAATACCAAAAACCAACTGATTAAAAACATGGGCATGCTGGGGGCAGAGAGGCCAGTGTGCAACAGAGGGCAATCTTGGCCCCAGAGACTGGCATCCTCCACCAAACTGTGAGCAGGCTCCCAGTTGCTAACCAAGTCTTTGTGGGATCTTGGACGGCTGACATCTGCCAGGAGGGTCGCAGCCTGAGATCAGCTTCCCAGAGAAGACACACAGCACACCTGAGACAATGTTCTTGTGGTGCATCCAGGAAACCTCGAATAGCCAAAGCAATCTTGAGAAAGGAGAATGGAACTGGAGGCATCAACCTGCCTGACTTCAGGCTCTACTACAAAGCTACAGTCATCAAGACAGTATGGTACTGGTACAAAGACAGAAATATCAGTGGAACAAAAGAGAAAGCCCAGAGATAAATCCACGCACCTATGAACACCTTATCTGTGACAAAGGAGGCAAGAATATACAATGGAGAAAAGACAATCTCTTTAACAAGTGGTGCTGGGAAAACTGGCCAACCACTTGTAAAAGAATGAAACTAGAATACTTTCTAACACCATACACAAAAATAAACTCAAAATGGATTAAAGATCTAAATATAAGGCCAGAAACTATGAAACTCCTAGAGGAAAACATAGGCAAAACACTCTCTGACATACATCACAGCAGGATCCTCTATGACCCATCTCCCAGAATGGAAATAAAAGCAAAAATAAACAAATGGGACCTAATTAAACTTAAAAGTTTTTGCACAATGAAGGAAACTATTAGCAAGGAGAAGAGAGAGACTTCAGAATGGGAGAAAATAATAGCAAATGAAGCAAGTGACAAAGAATTAATCTCAAAAATATACAAGCAGCTCAGGCAGCTCAATACCAGAAAAATAAATGACCCAATCAAAAAATAGGCCGAAGAACTAAAAAGACATTTCCAAAGAAGACATACAGATGGCTAACAAACACATGAAAAGATGCTCAACATCACTTTTTATCAGAGAAATGTGAATCAAAACCACAATGTGGTAGTACCATCTTATGCCAGTCAGAATGGCTGTTATCCAAAAGTCTACAAACAATAAATGCTGGAGAGGGTGTGGAGAAAAGGGAACCCTCTTACACTGTTGGTGGGAATGCAAACTAGTACAGCCACTATGAATAACAGTGTGGAGATTCCTTAAAAAACTGAAAATAGAACGGCCATATGCCCCAGCAATCCCACTGCTGGGCATACACACCGAGGAAACCAGAACTGAATGAGACATGTGTACCCCAATGTTCATTGCAGCACTGTTAACAATAGTACAATAGCTAGGACATGGAAGCAACCTATATGTCCATCGGCAGACAAATGGATAAGAAAGCTGTGGTACGTATGCACAATGGAATATTATTCAGCTATTAAAAGCAACACATTTGAATCAGTTCTAATGAGGTGGATGAAACTGGAGCCTATTATACAGAGTGAAGTAAGCCAGAAAGAAAACACCAATACAGTATATTAATGCATATATATGGAATTTAGTAAGATGGTAATGATGACCCTATATGCAAGACAGCAAAAGAGACACAGATATAAAGAACATACATTTGGACTCTGTGGGAGAAGGCAAGGGTCGGATGATTTGAGAGAAAAGCATTGAAACATGTATATTATCATATGTGAAACAGATGGCCAGTCCAGGTTCAATGCATGAGACAGGGCGCTCAGGGCCAGTGCACTGGAACAACCCTGAGCAATGGGATGGGGATGGAGGTGGGAGGGGGCTTCAGGATGGGGGACACATGTTCACCCATGGCTGATTCATATTAATGTAGGGCAAAAGCCACTACAATATTGTATAGTAATTAGCCTCCAATTAAAATAAATAAATAAATAAATGTCAAATAATTTTAACAGACATTTCTCAAAAGAAGACATACAAATGTCCAACAGGTATATGAAAGGGTGTTCAACACCCACAATCATCAGGGAGGTGCAAATCAAAACCTCAAAGATATACCATGTCAAAACTGTTAGGATGGCAAAACTCAAGAGATAACAAGTGTTGGCAAGAATTTGGACTAAACAGATCCGTTAAACACTGCTGGTAGGAACGTAAATTTGTATAGTTATAATGGAAAACAAAATGGGGGTTTCTCAAAAAGTCAGAAACAGATCTACCATATGATCTGCAATCTCACTTCTGTAACTATATCCAAAGAAAATGAAATATGGATCTTGAAGAGATATTTGTACCTCCCATGTTCACTGCAGCACTATTCAAAGAGCCAGATATGAAAACAACCTAAATGTCAATCAGCAGATGAATGGATAAAGAAAGGTGTATTATGAGTGTGTGTGATACTGAATACTGCAAATTTCATGGCTTAAAAATGTATACTTATATGTGTGTGCATGAATGGAATATTAGGATATCCCCCATTTTTGACAACATGGCTGATCCTAGAGGACATTATGCTAAGAGAAGTAAGGGAGATACAGAAAGAGATATATTGCACAATCTCATTTATATGTAGAATCTAAAATAGACTCAAAACCAGAGGTAGAATAGTGGTTACCAGTGTGAGGTGAGGCAGAGGGAAAGTGGGGAGGTCTTGGTCCAAGAGTACAAAGTTTCAGTTATGCAAGAAGAACAAGTTCTAGAGATTCAATGTATATCATAGCGACTAGTGACTATGGTTAATAATGATGTATTCTATATTTAACATCTGCTAACAGGGTCAGATATGCAGATGACACCACCTTTATGCAGAAAGTGAAGAGGAACTAAATAACCTCTTTATGAAAGTGAAGAGGAGAGTGAAAAAGTTGGCTTAAAGCTCAACATTCAGGAAACGAAGATCATGGCATCTGGTCCCATCACTTCATGGGAAATAGATGGGGAAACAGTGGAAACAGTGTCAGACTTTATTTTTTGGGGCTCCAAAATCACTGCAGATGGTGACTGCAGCCATGAAATTAAAAGATGCTTACTCCTTGGAAGAAAAGTTATGACCAACCTTGATAGCATATTGAAAAACAAAGACATTACTTTGCCAACAAAGGTCCGTCTAGTCAAGGCTATGGTTTTTCCAGTGGTCATGTATGGATGTGAGAGTTGGACTGTGAAGAAAGCAGAGCACCGAAGAATTGATGCTTTTGAATTGTGGTGTTGGAGCAGACTCTTGAGAGTCCCTTGAACTGCAAGAAGATCCAACCAGTCCATTCTAAAGGAGATCAGCCCTGGGTTTTCTTTGGAAGGAATGATGCTAAAGCTGAAACTCCAGTACTTTGGCCACCTCATGAGAAGAGCTGACTCATTGGAAAAGACTCTGATGCTGGGAGGGATTGGGGGCAGGAGGAAAAGGGACCGAAAGAGGATGAGATGGCTGGATGGCATCACCAACTCAATGAACATGAGTTTGAGTGAACTCCGGGAGTTGGTGATGGACAGGGAGGCCTGGTGTGCTGCGATTCATGGGGTCGCAAAGAGTGGGACACAACTGAGTGACTGAACTGAACTGAATTGAAGAGGGTAGATCTTAAATGTTCTCACCACACACACAAGGAAAATGGTAACTATATAAGATGTCAGATGTTAATTAGCTTGACTGTGCTCATTTCACAATGTACACATATCTAAAAAAATCAAGCTGTGCACTTTAAATTTGAGAAGGCTTTCCTATCCTTGCTATTCTCTGGTACTCCGTATTCAGTTGGGTATAGCTTTTCCTTTCTCCTTTACCTTTCAATTCTCTTCTTTCTTCAGCTACTTGCAAAGCCTCCTCAGACAACCTCTTTGCCTTCTTGCATTTCTTGGTCACTGCCTCCTGCACAATGTTTTGAACCTCCGTCCCTAGTTCCTCAGGCATTCTATCAAATCTAATAAAGGCAGAAATGGTATGGATCTAACAGAAAAAAAAAAAAAAAGTGAAGTCGCTCAGTTGTGTCTGACTCTTTGTAACCCCATACACTAGAGCCTGCCAGGCTCCTCCTTCCATGGGAATTTCCAAGCAAGAATACTGGTGTGGGTTACCACTTCCTTCTCCAGGGGAACTTCCTGATCCAGGGATCAAACCCAGGTCTCCTGCACTACAGGCAGCTTTTACCATCTGATCCACCAGGGAAGCACATGAGAAGATATTAAGAAGAGATGGCAAGAATACACAGAGGAACTATGAAAAAAAAGGTCTAATGACCAAGATAACCACGATGATGTGTTCACTCACCTAGAGCCAGACATCCTGGAATGCGAAGTCAAGTGGGCCTTGGCAAAGCTAGTGGTGTTGATGGAATTCCAGCTGAGCTATTTAAAATCCTAAAAGATGATGCTGTTGTAGTGCTGCACTCAATATGTCAACAAATTTGGAAAACTTAGCAGTGGCCACAGAACTGGAAAAGGTCAGTTTTCATTCCAATCTCAAAGTACAGCAATGCCAAAGCATGTTCAAACTACAGTGAATCTTCAGTCATTTGACATACTAGTAAGGTTATTTTCAAAATCCTTCAAGCTAGGCTTTAGTAGTATGTGAATCAAGAAATTCCAGATGTACACACTGGGCTTCAAAGAGGCAGAGGAACCAGAGATCAAATTTCCAGCATTTCATTTTGTTTGTTTGTTTTTTTTTCCCTAAATTTATTTATTTTAATTGGAGGCTAATTACTTTACAATATTGTATTGGTTTCACCATTACACTGACATGAATCTACCACAGGTGTACATGTGTTCCCCATCCTGAACCACCCTCCCACCTCCCTCCCCATACCATCCCTCTGGGTCATCCAGTGCACCAGCCCAGTGCATACTGTATCATGCATCGAACCTGGACTGGTGATTTTTTTCACATATGATAATATACATGCTTCAATGCCATTCTCCCAAATCATCCCACCCTCGCCTTCTCCCAGAGTCCAAAAGACTGTTCCATATCTGTGTCTCTTTTGCTGTCTCGCATAAAGGGTTCTCATTTGTCACGGAGTGTTTAACAGAAAGATTCCTATATGCTGTTTCTTACAAGTCCTTTGTTTCTTTTTAATCAGAACAGCAGGCTGCTCCCAGGAACTGAGATAATTGTGTGAGACAGGCTTGAATCTCCTTTAGTAAACATTCTCTTTACGACAAACTTGCTTAGTCTCGATCCCCTTTCTTGAGATATGGATTGTCTCCTGACCTTGTGACCATTATTAATCCCTTGTTCCCTTGGTAATGGCTGCTGTACATTTGGTTTTCTGATCTTTATCATTGTTGAAAGAACTTTCTTGTACCACAGACTACATATACTCACAGAAAAATCATTAAAGCACCTTTGCTCCATCAGAGCTTGGATCCCCGTGTCTTTCTTCCTTCCTCCCTCCCTCCCTTCCTTTCTCTCTTTCATTCTCTCTTTTACTCTTTCTTTCTCTCTTTCTCTCTCTCTCTCTACCTCCAGCTCTCTCTTTCACTTTCTTATCGTT
This sequence comes from Bos grunniens, assembly GCF_055505025.1. NCBI lineage: Eukaryota > Metazoa > Chordata > Mammalia > Artiodactyla > Bovidae > Bos > Bos grunniens. The sequence continues at coordinate 76,005,006 of NC_141194.1, read as the reverse complement.
GACTCTGGGCCACCAGGTCCGGGTCCATTAAAGGACCCCAACAATCTTTACTGTCTTTCTAAATTCCATATATATGCATTATTATACTGTATTCATGTTTTACTTTCTGGCTTGCTTCACTCTGTATAATAGACTCCAGTTTCATCCAACTCATTAGAACTGATTGAAATGCATTGTTTTTAATGGCTAAGTAATACACCATTGTGTATATGTACCACAGCTTTCTTATGCATTTGTCTCCTGATGGACATCTAGGTTACTTCCATGCCCTGGCTATTATGAACAGTGCTGCAATGAACATTGGGGTACATGTGTCTCTTTTATTTCTGGTTTCCTCAGTGTGTATGTCCAGCAGTGGGATCGCTGGGTCATATGGCAGTTCTATTTCCATTTTTTAAAGGAATCTCCACACTATTCTCCATAGTGGCCGTACTAGTTTGCATTCCCACCAACAGTGTAAGAGGGTTCCCTTTTGTCCACACCCTCTCCAGTATTTATTGTTTGTAGACTTTTGAATAGCCGCCATAAAACTGGTGTGAAATGGTACTTCATTGTGGTTTTGATTTGCATTTCTCTGATAATGAGTGATGTTGAGCATCTTTGCATGTGTTTGTTAGCCATCTGTATGTCTTCTTTGGAGAAATGTCTCTTTAGTTCTTTGGCCCACCTTTTGATTGGATTGTTTATTTTTCTGGAATTGAGCTGCAGGAGTTGCTTGTATATTTATGAGATTCATTCTTTGTCAGTTGCTTCGTTTGCTGTTATTTTCTCCCATTCTGAAGGCTGTCTTTTCACCTTGCTTATAGTTTCCTTTGTTGTGCAGAAGCCTTTAATTTTAATTAGGTCCCATTTGTTTATTTTTGCTTGTATTTCCAATATTATGGGAGGTGGGTCATAGAGGATCCTGTTGTGATTTATGTCAGAGAGTGTTTTGCCTATGTTCTCCTCTAGGAGTTTTATAGGTTCTGGTCTTACGTTTAGATCTTTAATCCATTTTGAGTTTATTTTTGTGTATGGTGTTAGAAAGTGTTCTATTTGCTTTCGGTTACAAGTGGTTGACCAGTTTTCCCAGCACCACTTGTTAAAGAGATTGTCTTTTCTCCATTGTATATTCTTGCCTTCTTTGTCAAATATAAGGTGTCCATAGGTGCATGGATTTATCTCTGGGCTTTCTATTTTGTTCCATTGATCTATATTTCTGTTTTCTGCCAGTACCATACTATCTTGATGACTGTGGCTTTGTAGTAGAGCCTGAAGTCAAGCAGGTTGATTCCTTCAGTTCCATTTTTCTTTCTTAAGATTGCTTTGGCTATTCGAGGTTTTTTGGATTTCCATACAAATTGTGAAATTATTTGTTATAGCTCTGTAAAAAATACCATTGGTAGCTTGATAGGGATTGCAATGAATTTACAGATTGCTTTGGGTAGTACACTCATTTTCACTATATTGATTATTCCAATCCATGAACACGGTATATTTCTCCGTCTATTAGTGTCCTCTTTGATTTCTCTCACCAGTGTTTTATAGTTTTCTATATAGAAGTCTTTTGTTTCTTTAGGTAGATATATTCCTAAGTATTTTATTCTTTTCGTTGCAATGGTGAATGGAATAGTTTCCTTAATTTCTCTATTTTCTCATTTATAGTGTATAGGAATGCAAGGGATTTCTGTGTGCTGATTTTATATCCTGCAAGTTTACTATATTCATTGATTAGTTCTAGTAATTTTCTGTCATGTCATCTGCAAACAGTGAGTGTATTACTTCTTCTTTTCCAATTTGGATTACTTTTATTTCTTTTTCTGCTCTGACTGTTCTGGCAAAAACTTCCAAAACTATGTTGAGTAGTAGTGGTGAGAGTGGGCATTTGTTTCTGACTTTATGGGAAACGCTTTCAATTTTTCAGCAATGAGGATAATGTTTTCTGTGGGTTTGTCACATATAGCTTTTATTATGTTGAGGTATGTTCCTTCTATTCCTGCTTTTTGGAGGGTTTTTATCATAAATGAATGCTGAATTTTGTGAAAGGCTTTCTCTGCATCTATTGAGATAACCAAATGGTTTTTATTTTTCAATTTGTTAATGTGGTATATTACATTGATTGATTTGTGGATATTGAAGAATCCTTGCATCCCTGGGATAAAGCCCACTTGGTCAGGATGTACCATCTTTTTAATGTGATGTTGGATTCTATTTGCTAGAATTTTGTTAAGGATTTTTGCATCTATGTTCATCAGTGATATTGGACTGAAGTTTTCTTTTTTGTGGCATCTTTCTCAGGATTTGGTATTAGGGTGATGGTGGCCCCATAGAATGGGTCTGGAAGTTTACCTTCCTTTGCAATTTTCTGGAAGAGTTTGAGTACTATAGGCGTTAGCTCTTCTCTAAATTTTTGGTAGAATTCAGCTCTAAAGCTGTCTGGTCCTGGGCTTTTGTTTGCTGGAAGATTTCTAATTACACTTTCAATTTTTGTGCTTGTGATGGGTCTGTAAAGATTTTCTGTTTCTTCCTGGTTCAGTTTTGGAAAGTTGTACTTACCTAAGAATTTGTCTATTTCTTCCAAGTTGTCCATATTATTGGCATATAGTTGCTGACAGTAGTCTTTTATGTTCCTTTGTGTGATCTCTCCGTTTTCATTTCTAATTTTGTTGATTTGATTTCTCTCCCTTTGTTTCTTGAAGAGTCTGGCTAATGGTTTGTCAATTTTATTTATCCTTTCAAAGAACCAGCTTTTGGCTTTGTTGATTTTTGCTATGGTCTCTTTTGTTTCTTTTGCATTTATTTCTGCCCTAATTTTTAAGATTTCTTTCCATCTACTAACCCTGGGGTTCTTCGTTTCTTCCTTTTCTAGTTGCTTTAGGTGTAGAGTTAGGTTATTTATCTAACTTTTTTTCTTGTTTCTTGAGGTAAGCCTGTATTGCTATGAACCTTCCCCTTAGCACTGCTTTTACAGTGCCCCATGGGTTTTGGGTTGTTGTGTTTTCATTTGCATTCGTTTCTATGCATATTTTGATTTATTTTTTGATTTCTTCTGGGATTTGTTGGTTATCAGCAGCGTGTTGTTCAGCCTCCATATGTTGGAATTTTTAATAGTATTTCTCCTGTAATTGAGATCTAATCTTACAACATTGTGGTCAGAAAAGATGCTTGGAATGATTTCAATTTTTTTTTAATTTACCAAGGCTAGATTTATGGCCCAGGATGTGATCTATACTGGAGAAGGTTCCGTATGTGCTTGAGAAAAAGGTGAAATTCATTGTTTTGGGGTGAAATGTCCTATAGATATCAATTAGGTCTAACTGGTCTATTGCATCATTTAAAGTTTGTGTTTCCTTGTTAATTTTCTGTTTAGTTGATCTATCCATAGGTGTGAGTGGGGTATTGAAGTCTCCCACTACTATTGTGTTATTGTTAATTTCCCCTTGTGCCGGGAGCTGGTGAGGCATTCCACTCGTGACAAAGGTCATGAGGAAGGAGGCTCGGCATCCGCAAAGGCGGGATCGAGCCTCAGGAGTCCGCCCGGATATTCTCGAGCATTTTCCCCCAAAAAACCAGAGTCTGCCTACTTTATTGCTTTGTGCTCTCACCTCTGACTTTACTGGGGGCTGTCCCCTACCACCATCTCGCTCTCTCTGTCAAAGAGTTAACTTACAGCTCCAATTAATAAAGTTCCTGGGCAATTAGGAGTGTTTAAATCCAAACCCCTCAGATGGCTCTCTAACTCGCCTGACAAGTTTACCCGGACTCCTGCAGCTATGCATACGATTGTTTACAGTCTCCTAGCCTCCAGAGGCAGGGGAAGCTTAAGATATTCAAATAGCTTAGAGCCTCTAAGAGAGTTAAAAACTGTCAGAATAAACTAGTAAAGGATTTCATTGATGAGTCAATGCTTGTTGCCAAGTTTTCACATCCTCTGAATTGTATCCTTGAATGTGTATTAATTAATAGTGGGTATGTAGAAAAAATAAGTAGTGGCCTTGGTGTTAGTAACTTTAGACCCTTAAGGTAATAAATTCTTTCCTTTGTTGTAAACCCATTACACATCCGCCCTATAGGAATGCAATTTTATCTTTGGAAGATGGTGCCAAACCTTGAAATAATTACTCTTAGAGAAAGTAAGTCTTTGTTGATAAGTCCTTGTCAAGAGTCATAAAATGTTAGTAGGCCTTCTGGCCAGAAGATGATGTAAATCACCTAAACCATTTGTATACGATAAATTTGCAGGAAAGAAACCCTGGTTTTTGATAAGAATCAAAGACTGCTGACTTTGCATCCCCTATTATCCTCTATGTGTAACTTAGGGTATATAAGCCCCTGTTGAAAATAAAGCTACGGGCCTTGCTCACCAGCGCTTGGTCTCCCCATGTCATTCTTCCCTTTAACTTCCAGCTGAGTCTCCATCTGAAGCGCGGAACCCACCACGCTTACTAATCATGCCTGGGCTTCTAAGACCCACTCGAGAAGGTGTCTAGGGTGAGGCACCTTCCGCTATTCGAGAGGGCGCCTGTGGCCTACGTAAGTGGTGCAAACTTCTTGTCTTGAAGTTTTATTGGTCTCCCGCGTAAACCAAGCTACTCAGCTTCTTTTCTCCACTGAATTTTCCTACTGAGCTATCCTCATTCTATTATTCTTTATATCTCTAATTAGCATATAAATAGTCGCCTAGGCCGTCTCTCCTTTGAATACCCTGGATCAGCTGGGGCTGGTCCCCAGCACCCTTGCATACTGTTAGCATTTGTCTTACATATTGTGGTGCTCCAATGTTGGGTGCATATATATTTATAACTGTTATATCTTCTTCTTGGATTGATCCTTTGATCATTATGTAGTGTCCTTCTTTGTCTCTTTTCACAGCCTTTATTTTAAAGTCTATTTTATCTGATATGAGTATTGCTACTCCTGCTTTCTTTTGGTCTCTATTTGCATGGAATATCTTTTTCCAGCCCTTCAGTTTCAGTCTGTATGTGTCCCTTGTTTAGAGGTGGGTGTCTTGTAGACAACATATATAGGGGTCTTGCTTTTTTATCCATTCAGCCAGTTTTTGCTTTTGGTTGAGGCATTCAACCCATTTACATTTAAGGTAATTATTGATAAGTATGATCCTGCTGCCATTTACTTTATTGTTTTGGGTTCAAGCTTATACACCCTTTATGTGTTTCCTCTCTAGAGAAGATCCTTTAGCATTTGTTGGAGAGCTGGTTTGGTGGTGCAGAATTCTCTCAGCTTTTGCTTCTCTGTAAAGATTTTGATTTCTCCTTCATATCTGAATAGGATCCTTGCTGGGTATATTTGAATGACACCTGGGCTGTAGGTTATTTTCTTTCATCCCTTCAGTATTTCCTGCCATTCCCTCCTGTCCTGAAGAGTTTCTATTGAAAGATCAGCTGTTATACTTATGGGAATCCTCTTGTGTGTTAGTTGTTGTTTTCCCGCTGTTGCTTTTAATATTTGTTCTTTGTGTTCGATCTTTGTTAATTTGATTAATATGTGTCTTGGGGTGTTTTGCCTTGGGTTTATCCTGTTTGGGACTCTCTGGGTTCCTTGGATTTGGGTGATTATTTCCTTCCCCATTTTAAGGGAAGTTTTCAACTATTATCTCCTCAAGTATTTTCTCATGGTCTTTCTTTTTGTCTTGTTCTTCTGGGACTCCTCTGATTCGAATGTTGGGGCGTTTCACATTGTCCCAGAGGTCTCTGAGATTGTCCTCATTTCTTTTATTTCGTTTTTCTTTTTTCCTCTCTGTTTCATTTATTTCTACCATTCTATCCTCTACCTCACTTATCCTATCTTCTGCCTCTGTTATTCTACTGTTGGTTCCCTCCAGAGTGTTTTTGATCTCATTTATTGCATTATTCATTACATATTGACTCTTTCTTATTTCTTCTAGATCCTTGTTAAACTTTTCTTGCATCTTCTCAATCCTTTTCTCCAGGATATTTATCTGTAACTCCATTTTGTGTTCAAGATTTTGGATCATTTTCACTGTCATTATTTGGAATTCTTTATCAGGTAGATTTCCTATCTGTTCCTCTTTTGTTTGGTTTGGTGGGCATTTATCCTGTTCCTTTACCTGCTGGGTATTTCTCTGCCCTTTCATCTTGTTTATCAGCATTTCTTTTATATCTTTTTGTTCTATGATTGCCATGGCTAGGATTATCAAAACTCTCTTGAGTAATAGTGGTGAGAGTGGGCACCCTTTCTTGTTCCTAATTTTAGAGGATATTCTTTCAATTTTTCACTATTGAGGGTAATTTTTACTGTGTGTTTGACCTATATGGCTTTTATTATTCTGAGGAATGTTCTTTTTATGCCTGCTTTCTGGAGAGTTTTTTAATCATAAATAGGTGTTTAATTTTGTCAAAGTCTTTCTCTGCATCTGTTGAGATAATCACATGGTTTTTAATCATTCAATTTCTTAATATGATGTATCACATTGATTGATTTGCAAATACTGAAGAATCCTTGCATCCCTGGAATAAAGCCCACTTGACCATGTTCTTTTAAATATGTTGCTGGATTCTGTTTCCTAGAATTTTGTCGAGGATTTTTGCATCTATGTTCATCAGTGATATTGGCCTGTAGTTTTTTTTTTTTTTTTTTTTTTTTTTTTTTGTGGCATCTTTGTCTGGTTTTGATATTAGGGTGCTGGTGACCTCATAGAATGAACTTGGGAGTTTGCCTTCCTCTGCAATTTTCTGGCAGAGTTTAAGATTGGTGTTCGCTCTTCTCTAAAATTTATGTAGAATTCACCTGTGAAGCCATCTGTTCCTGGGCTTTTGGTTGTTGGAAGATTTTTGATAGCAGTTTCAATGTCCATGCTTGTGATGGGTCTGTTAAGATTTTCTATTTCTTCCTGGTTCAGTTTTGAAAGGTTATACTTTTCTACTAATTTGTCCATTTCTTCCAAGTTGTCAATTGTTCATACTAGTCTCTTATGATCTTCTGTATTTCTGTGTTGTCTGTCTGTTGTGACTTCTCCATTTTCATTTCTCATTTTATTGATTTGATTCTTCTCTCTTTTTTTCTTGTTGACTGTGGCTAATGGTTTGTCTATTTTATGTATATTCTCAAAGAACCAGTTTTTAGTTTTGTTGATTTTTGCTATAGCTTCATTCATTTCTTTTTCAGTTATTTCTGATCTGATTTTCATGATTTCTTTCCTTCTGTTAACTTTGGGTTTTTCTGTTCTTCTTTTTCTAGCTGCTTTAGGTGTAAAAGTTTGGTTGTTTATTTGATGTTTCTGTTTTGATTTGTTTTGTTTTTTTTTTTTTGAGGTATGCCTGTATTGCTAAGAATCTCCCTCTTAGCACTGCTTTTACTGAATCCCATAGGTTTTGGGTTGTCGTGTTTCATTATTATTTGTTTCTATGCATAGTTTGATTTCCTTTTTGATGTCTTCCGTGATCTGTTAGTTATTAAGAAACATGTTGTTTAGCCTCCATGTGTTTGTGTATTTTTATAGTTTTTTTTTTTTTTTCCCCTATAGTTGATATGATCTTACTTACCATTCTGTGATGAGAAAAGATACTTGAAATGATTTCATTTTTTTACAATTTACTAAGAGTAAATTCGTGGCCCAGGACATGATCTATCCTGGAGAATGTTCCGTGTGCACTTGAGAAAAAGGAAAAATCCATTGCTTTTGGGTGAAATGCCCTGTATATATCAATGAGATCTAACTGGTCCATTGTATCATTTAAAGGTCTGTTTCCATGTTAATTTTCTGTTTTGTTGATCTATCCACAGGTGTGAGTGCGGTATTAAAGTCCCCCACTATTAGTGTGTTACTGCTAATATCGCCTCTCATACATGTTAGCATTTCCTTTACATATTGTGGTGATCCTATGTTGACTGCATATATACTTACAATTGTTATATCTTCTGGGATTGATCCCTTGATCATTATGTAGTGTCCTTCTTTGTCACTTCTACATAGAAAACACTAATAATACCACCAGAAAATTACTACAGCTAATCAAAGAATGTAGTAAAGTTGCAGGATATAAAATTAATACACAAAAAACCCTTGCATTCCTATACACTAACAATGAAAAAACAGAAAGAGAAATTAAGGAAACAATCCCATTCACCATGGCAATGAAAAGAATAAAATACTTAGGAATACATTTAAAGAAACAAAAGACCTATATATAGAAAACTATGAAACACTGATGAAAGAAATCAAAGATGACACATACAGATGAAGAAATACACCATGTTCATGGATTGGAAGAGTCAACAGAGTGAAAATGAGTATACTACCCAAAGCAATCTAAAGATTCAATGCAATCCCTATCAAGCTACCAGTGGTATTTTTCACAGAACTAGAACAAATAATTTCACAATTTGTATGGAAACCCAAAAAACCTCGAATAGCCAAAGCAATCTTGAGAAAGAAGCAGGGAAGTGGAGGAATCAACCTGCCTGCCTTCAGACTATACTACAAAGCTACAGTTATCAAGACAGTATGGTACTTGGACAAAGACAGAAATATAGATCAATGGAACAAAATAGAAAGCCCAGAGATAATTCCATGCACCTATGGACACCTTGTCTTTGACAAAGGAGGCAAAAATATACCATGGAGAAAAGAAAATCTCTTTAACAAGTGGTGCAGGAAAAACTGGTCAACCCTGTGTAAAAGAAAGCAAATAGAACACTTTCTAACACCATACACAAAAATAAACTCAAAATGGATTAAAGATCTAAATGTAAGGCCAGAAAGTATAAAATTTGTAGAAGAAAACACAGGCAGAACATTCTCTGACATAAATGACAGCAAGATCCTTTATGACCCACTTCCCAGAGTAATAGAAACAATAAATAAATAAATAAACAAATAGGATCTAACTAAACTTAAAAGCTTTTGGGCAACGAAGAAACTATAAGCAAGGTGAAAAAGAAGCCTTCAGAATGGGAGAAAATAATAGAAAATGTGAAAACTGACAAAGAATTAATGTCCAAAATACACAAGCAATCCATGCAGCTCAATACCAGAAAAATGCACAATACAATCAAAAAGTGGAGAAAGAACTAAACAGACATTTCTCCAAAGAAGACATACAGATGGCAATGTAGGAGACCTGGGTTCGATCAGTAGGTTGGGAAGATTCCCAGAGAAGGGAAAGACTACCCACTCCAGGATTCTGACCTGGAAAATTCCATGGATTGCATACTCCATGGGGTCATGAGATGGACACGACTGAGCGACTTCAACATACACACATATGTAAATAGTCCATAGCACTTAGCTGGCAACTTTGCTTAATAAGCAACTCAATTGAATTCTGTTTAAAATATACTGGGGAACACAATAAATACCAAGATATCTTGTTCATTCCATAACATAGTAAGGAGCACAGATTTATTTTAAAATATAGAAATATGTAAATTAAGTATTAGAGCCAAATGCCAGTTTCCTATTATCCAACCTAGATTTTAAACTTTCCAAAGATACAAGTGCCAAGGTAGGCTTAAAAACAACATCTCACTAAGATTAATAAAAAGGAGAAAAAAATACTGAGAGTCTGCAAGTATACAGAAGAGTAAATCTATTCTAGACTGCTAATGAAAATTAATAAAACTTTACCCAGTGCTTTGTATATGCCTCACATATATAAGAGGAGCTCAGGAAATATTTTTTTGTTTAATGAATAAGTAAATACCACCTTTATGCATGTTGGTTTGGCAACTTACTGATATGTTTCATGCTTTCTCACCTACAATTCCATTTCTAGAGATTTATTCTAAGGAAACAGTTACATATGTACATAAAGATTCAGGTACAAAGTGTTTTGACAAAGCCTGATTACATTTGCAAAATAATTGGAAATACACTAAATTTTCAGAATATATGAAAAATATATATTTGATATGATATATTCATACAACAGAATATTTATGCCACTATTAAGAATTCTGTCCAATGCCATCCAACAGTCTGTGACAGGGTCAAGATTCAGATTTAGGCCTGTTTGCCTCCAATATATATTTCTAAGCATGCAGATGTATCTTAAGGGTAACTTGAGGCTAGAAAAGATGAAACATACCGTGGTGAAGAGAATAAGTTACTACAATGAGACATTAAAAGGCTGATATGATAGACTAGATTAATGAGATGTAAGTTAAAAAGGCATAAATGTACCTGTAACTAAATCTAAAATGTACATATGCATAAGTACAAACTCAGAAATTACTAGTAAGCTATGTACTAGTAGCTTACTAGTAGCCCATATAAAAACATTTAATGAATTTTAGAGAACTGCACATTCACTATGTCATGGTCAAAAGCTGATTTTAAGCAAGATTGATTGTGATGACCCAAAACAAAAATAAATATAAAAACAAATGTAATCTTAGACTGAAACACCAGGGAAGCCTAGTCAGCATTAAAACAGAAATAAATTATCTTAAACAAGAAAAGTCAGAGTCTGACTCTATCTTGCAGTATTCAAAATACTTACACCAGAAGAAAACACTAGCCATCCTGAACATGTTTGGCAGAGAAAGATCATGAAAGTGAAGGAACTCAAAGCTTTGACCCAGGAGTAATTGTTAAATTACTAATATGTTTACCCAGGAAGCAAAACTAAATAAAGTGAATGGACATCTGAAGAGTTGTTTTGTGGAAGAGAGATGAGAACTGTTCTGGATAGCATCAATGAAAGAGATACAGGGCCAATAGGTAGAATATGATTATGAGACAGGTTTGTGTTTGATGAAAGAAAGGACCTTAAATTGAATGAAAGCTGCCAGAAAATGGTATGGACTGCCTTAGGTTCCTTTATCCAGTTTTATTCACATTGAAGAAAACAGCCAGTTAGTGTGCCTATTGTAGAGGGACTTACAATACTATAGAGTAAGCGAATTAGAAAACATCTAAGATTGCTTTCAAAACTGAGATCTTAATGAATTTCTTAAACTAAAGCTTTCAAATATCATGTGCACCTGTATAAATTTTTTTCCAGAAACAAAAACTAGACTGCTTACAAGAACTAAAACCCTATACTACTCATCGATTATTCATTAAGAAAAATCAAAAAACTGTTTTTCATTGGAGTTAGTATTTTAGATGTTTGGGCTAAAAATAATAAAATATTTACTTTGAGACATCTTGTAACTATTTCTCTCAACTTGAAAAACATGCCTAACAAATACTTCAAAGACATTTTTGATGAATAGAGTTAACAAAGAAACAAACCTCGCAGTTTTTACATCATATTTATGTCATACAAAATTCACAAACTTTTGTAGGCAAGTTACCTGCTCTGGTTTCACTAGCTGCTTTTTGGACTCCTCTTCTTTGGCCGCATGCACACTTATAGATGCATATATTAGACCTGTTGGCATGGTTGTCAACTTTCCCATCTGAGAAAATATATCAAAATATATTTTTAATTGAAAAGCTTCCCACCCCATATTTCCTGATAAATTTGGGGGTGGCACATTTGAGGAACACTATGGGTTTCATTTAAGTGTATTAAAAACTCAAGCATTCCAAACAATTCATACCTTTTTAGGATATAATTCCTAAAATTCTCCTCTCATGCTAAATGGTAGAGTATTATTTTCACCAATTTGTTAACTACTTACTTCATATGGAATACAGCAATATAGTAATTAGCAGGAAGAAGTGAATATAAAATTTTACAGGTGAAGTGAGATAGATTATGATATTCATTCAGTTCACAAATATTAACTGAGTAATTACTATATGCCAGACCCATTGGGAACAAAACAACAATTATCGCTTTCATGGAGCTGACATTCTAGTGGAGTAGAGACAGAAGATATACACAATACATAAATTATATGGTATACTACAATCGATAATGCTAAGGAGAAAGTAAAAAATAAGGGTGATCTGGAGTACTAGGTGATTCAGGTTGTATCTTGACACATAATTTATAATCACATTATTTATAAAAATAACTTCCTACCATTACAAATCTTATTCCCCTAATACATTCCTTTTTAGCTATTATATTTAATGCTTGATCTAAAGCCAAAAGTGACCTTTGTTTTTGATATAACTTGATTTAAATTAAGAATGCAGGAAAATTAGTCTCTAAGAACAAAGTGCTCCAGTGTTTATCCAGTATCAAAATAATTCCTAAAGATTATACATTCAACAAGGCCAAATGAAAAACTCTCCAGGGAACAACTATTTTAAGAGCTTTATTCTTTAGACTCAAAAGGAGGGCCTGATGAAATTGACAAAAGACATCCACAGGGAAGAGGTTTCTCTGGCTTACACATAAGTGGAATTGTTCAAGAACTGGAAGAAACACCAGCCAAAGGATTCCAAATGTTCTCGGATAACAGTGATAGTAACTGCATTTCATTTCTGACATATGTTTCCATAATTTCTGGGCAAAATAAGGGAAAGTACTGGTACTAGTAAAGCAATTTCCTGTTTAGGCATGACTCTGACTTAGATTGAGACTCCAAAAATATACAGTAAAATTAAGACTCAACACTAATAAAAAGAGATTGTTTTCACTGTTTTTCTACCTTCAAACTTCCCTCTGTACGTATGTCAGCATCATAGAACAATTTATCTAGTCCTGGCTTCCCGAAATACATCACTTTTGATTTCTTATACATATTTGGTATTTACTAATGAAATAACAAGATTCCCACTCAATATATAATGTCAGGTAACAAAAAAAATATTAAAACTGATGCTGGCAAGAATGTTCTCCTATGTACCTGAAAAAATATTTTAATAAAGCTCTGAAGTGATTATTTGAAGCAAGTCAATTCTTACAATATTTTAAAGCTATTTTTAAAATACCTGATTAGACATTACTTCCTAGATAAAAGAAAAATATCTTTGAATATTGCTAATATCTGAAAAAATTTCAACAATGTTCTCATAGTCATTTTACTTCACATAATGGAAAAATAACATGTAGACTATAAAATAAGTTCATAGGTATTACTTAATAATTATAATCCTGTGCTACAGAGTGTGGACTAATTAAACTAGTGGCCTAAACTTTTCCATATTTCAGCCCGGGAACTTGGGGCACAGTTTCCAGCCTGATATATGAACTTTCCATATTTCAGCCTGGCAACTTGGGGAGTAAGCCACTAATTAGTCCACAGAAGAGAACATTCTTGCCAGCATCAGTTTGAATATATATATATATATATATATATATATATATATTTTTTTTTTTTTTTTTTTTTTTTTTTTTTTTTTTTTTAAAGTTAGGGCTTCCCTTACAGTGCAGTTGGTAAAGAATCTGCTTGCATTGCAGGAGACCCCAGTTCAATTCTTGGGTCGCAAAGATCTGCTAGAGAAGAGATAGGCTACCCACTCCAGTATTCTTGGGCTTCCCTTATGGCTCAGCTGGTAAAGAATCCGCCTGCAATGTGGGAGACCTGGGTTCCATCCCTGGGTTGGAAAGATCCCCTGGAGAAGAGAAAGGCTACCCACTCCAGTATTCTGGCCTGGAGAATTCCATAGACTGTATAGTCCATGGAGTTGCAAAGAGCTGGACACAACTGAGCGACTTTCACTTTCACTGAAAAGTTAAAACAGTAGTATAACCTTGAAAAATGCCCAAGTATTGATATCCTTGCTACATTTTCTACTCTGTAGGGCAGAGTCCATCCACCTTGACTTTCAGTGATAAAGCTGTATGGCATAATGGCAAAAATATAAGCTCACAAGTTGCACAGACTTGGTTTTGAACTCAAGTTTTGGAGCTTACTGTCTACGTTTGGGCAAGTTACTTAAGCTCCTAAGAGGTATGCTGCCCAATATGGTAATTACTAGCTACACTGTTGTTCAGTTACTAAGTCATGTCCGACTCTTTGCAACTGCAAAACTCCAAGCTTCCCTGTCCTTTATTATCTCCCAGAGTTTGCTCAAACTCATGTCCATTGAGTCAATGATGCCATACAATCATCTCATCCTCTTGGCCCCCTTCTCCTCTTGCCCTTAATCTTTCCCAACATCGGGGTCTTTTCCAATTACTTGGTTCTTTGCATCAGGTGGCCAAAGTATTGGGGCTTCAGCTTCAGCATCAGTCCTTCCCATGAATATTTAAGGCTGATTTCCTTTAAGACTGACAGGTTTAACCTCCTTGCAGGCCAAGGGACTCTCAAGAGTTTAGTCCCAGCTCTGTTCTTAGACTATGTAATCTCTAGTTAAGTCACAGGCCTACGTTTCTTTATTTGTAAAAATATCTTGTGCAGACAATCTCTGAGAGCCTTAGACCTGCACTCTCCAATAGGGTAGCCAATATCCACATGTTATTTAAAATTGTATCTCAATTAATGAAAATTTTAAAATTAAAATTAAATTTTAATTAAAATTAAAAATTAGTTCTTTCATCCCCCTAGCCACATTTCAAGGTCTCAATAGATACATAGGACTCTAGTGGCCACCAACTGGACAGCACAGAAACAGAACATTCCTACCATAGGGGAAAGTTTTATTGGATAGCACTGCCTTACAGCTCCAACATTTAGGATTTTCTTATAATTCTATCAAAAAAGAGATTAAGATTTTAATGAGATATATACACTCCTATGTTTATCACAGCATTATTCACAATGGCCAAGATATGGAAACAACCCAAAAGTCCATTGACAGATGAATGGATAAAAAAGATGTGATATACATATATATGCATGACTGCCTGTGCACTAAATTGCCTTGATCATGTAACCATAGGGTTACTCTTTGTAACCCTATGGACTATAGCCCCCCAGGCCCCTCTGCTCATGGGATTCTCCAGGCAAGAATATTGGATTGGGTTGCCATGCTCTTCTCCAAGGGATCTTCCCAACCCAGGGATCAAACCTGGGTCTCTTATGTCTCCTGCATTGGCAAGTAGGTTCTTTACCACTACCACCGCTTGAGAAGCCCATACACAATGGAATATTATTCAGCCATGATAAAAGAGGATATCAAACTATTTTCAACGATATGGATGGACTTTGAGCATATTATACTAAGCCATATAAGTCAGAGAAAGACAAGTACTGGAGAATGTCACTTAGATGTGAAATCTAAAAAGTCAAACATGTAAAAACCAGATAGTAAAATGATGGTTACTAAGGGATGTGGGGGAGGGGAATAAGACTGATGGGGTTTAAGGGTACAAACTTGTACATAGTAAATAAGCCATAGAGATCTAATGCACAATATAGACAATGTTGTAATATAATTATATCATTTGATAAATATTATATAACAGCAGTCACATTACAACCTATACATGTATAAAAGCAACATACAATACACCTTAAACTTACACATTACATATCAAATTTATTCAATAAGAAACGATTATTTCTGATTTCAAATATACCAGTTTTAATTCTAAATCCATCTATTCAGGGCATATATATTAACCTGAAAACAGCAAAAGGAAGAACTGGACACTATTTATGCCACTGCAGAAGAATATAATTGCATTATATTTTTAAGAGAGTAAAATATGAAAATGAGAAATTTTATCCTGTTATAGGAATGATGGTTTAAATCTATAAATCAGAAAACATTCTCATAAAATCGTGAAAACAAACCTATGAAACAGTTGACCCTGGAACAGTGGAGGGCTTAGGGGTGCTGACCCTCCTTGCAGTCAAAAATGTATAACTTTACAGTTGGCTTTCTATATCTGTGGCTCCACACCCACAGATTCAACCAAACTGGGATCATGTAGTACTGCAATAAAAATTTAGTGAAAAGAATCTGCATATAAGTGGACCTGTGCAGTTCAAACTCACGTTGTTCACTGTATTCATTATACTTACATCTTTCCATTTTTTACACAAATAGTAGTCAAACAACTGTGCTAGATACGAGAAAAATAAACATAAAAAAATATGCCCCCACTTCCCATGCCCCATCTCCAAGGGAATTTACCATAACTTTTCTATCCTTGTCTCTGTTCACTACTCTCCCTCAGGAATTCGTTGACATAGTTAAGCTCAACTGGTTGCTTATTTCCATGTCATAACCCCCAGGAATACCCTCTTTACTATATCGGCATTCTTAAGAACTACTTAGATACAGTACTCTTCATGTGGTCTTTCCTACCCCTCTAATTATATATATAATTATTTCTAATTAGAAATAGTCAACCAAATCCAGGAAGCACAGAGAGTCCCAGGCAGGAAAAACCCAAAGAGGAACACACTGAGACACACAGTAATCAAACTGACAAAAATGAAAGACAAACATAAAATACTAAAATCAACAAAGGAAAAACAACAAATAAAATACAAGGGAATTCCCATTAGGCTATCAGCTGATTTCTCAACAGAAACTCTACAAGCCACAAGGGAATGGCATGATATATTTAAAGTGATGAAAGGGAAGAACCTACAACCAAGAATACTCTACCCAGCAAGACTCTCCTTCAGATTTGATGAAGAAAAATCAAAAACTTTCCAGACAGGCAAAAGTTAAGAGAATTCAGCATCACCAAACCAACTTTACAATAAATGCTAAAGGAACTTCTCTAGATGGGAAATAAGAGAAGGAAAAGACCTACCTCTACAAAATAAACCCAAAACAATTAAGAAAACAGTAATAGGATCATGTGCTGTGCTGTGCTTAGTCAGTCAGTCATGTCCGACTCTTTGTGACCCCATGGACTGCAGCCCACCAGGCTCCTCTGTTCACGGGATTCTCTGGGCAAGAATACTGGAGTGGGTTGCCATGCCCTCCTCCAGGGGACCTTCTCAACACAGGGATCAAACCAGGTCTGCCACACTGCAGGCAGATTCTTTACCATCTGAGGCAGGGAAGCCCAATAGGATTATATGTATTGATAATTACCTTAAATGTAAATGGATTAAATGTACCAACCAAAAGACAAGACTGGCTGAGCAGATAAAAACATGTACATGTATGAAAATATGTGCATTCCACTTACCACATCACTCTGCTTGACGCCCCCCTCCCCAAATTGCAAGTAATTATTTGTTAGGTTAATCATGTTCCGATAATAGCTTGCATTTGTAATTATCTTTTTTTTTGAGGGGGGGCAGGGGGAGGGTCTGGCTAATGATCGTGAAGGGCTTCCCTGGTGGGAAGGGCTCAGAGGTTAAAGCGTCTGCCTGCAATGCACCTGCAATGCGGGAGACCTGGGTCCAATCCCTGGTTCGGGAAGATCCCCTGGAGAAGGAAATGGCAACCCACTCCAGTATTCTTGCCTGGAGAATTCCATGGGCAGAGAAGCCTGGTGGGCTACTGTCCACGGGGTCGCAAAGACTGGAACATGACTGAGCGACTTCACTTTCATTTTCATTGATCGTGAAAACCAATAAACATTTTTCACTATTATGATTATGTAACTATTCCTCACTTAAAACAAGTGTACTGTTATTGGTCAACAGAAAAATAATAGAATTCTGTATCACAAAAACTACCATTTAATAGAAAAACCTGTAATCACTTTTTAAAATCCAGATGCATATCAGAATTGTCTTGGAAGTTTTTGAAAAATTCAAATGCCCAGTTATTGCTTTCTTTTTTCCACCAGAGCTCCAGATATGATTCTAGTTAGCATCCGTGTTTAAAAACAACTGAACTATATGAGGACCTTTTATTTTTATCTAGTTAAATGGCAACCCACTCCAGTATTCTTGCCTGGAGAATCCCAGGGACAGAGGAGCCTAGTGGGCTGCCGTCTATGGGGTCACACAGAGTTGGACATGACTGAAGTGACTTAGCAGCAGCAGCAGCAGTTTGCTTCACTTTTTTCTATTTCATATTCAGTGCTCCCGTTTCATTTAGTTTGTTTTCAATTTTTCCAACTTTTTTTTATGTTATTTCTCAAGCCTTCATCAAGTGTAGCAGAAAATCTCTTGTATACACATAGATGAATAATATGCATAATATATATATATTAGAATACTTATGGGTTTTTGCTTAACTAAAAAATGTATAACGTTTGATTCCACTTGTTTGACTTAGTATGAATAGAATGTAAGACTTCTAATTTTAAGAAATAGATATGCCACAAGAAAAAAAGGTTTACTGTATAGCATAGGGAAGTATAGTAAATAGCTTACAATAACCTGTAATGGAAAATAATTTCAAAAATAATATAAATGCATATATAACTGAATCACAAAACAAAAGAATTCTACTTTTTGAAATTTAGAAATGTTCATCTTTTTGCCAGTTTTTCTAAGTGTCCTATGGACATCTTATAACAACGTATGAGACACAAAATCTGATTATATTTTTTTAGGATGTAAGATTAATATAAATAGAAATCTATTATATTTAAATTATTAATGATATCATTCAAGATGCTCCTATTCTTATTTTTTCTGTACTTGATAAAATATTGTTAGAGAAATGTTAATATGTCTCACTAAGATTATACTTATTTTTCTTTCCTCTTATATTTTCTGATTTGCTTTATGTATCTTTGTTTCTTGTTGTTAGGTGTCTAATGGTTTATAATGTCTATCTTCTTTGTGAACTGTACCTTTTATCATTAAAAATATTCATCTTTTTTTCATTTAAAAGTAAATAATTGGTTTTTAAAAAAAGAAAAATAGCTAGAGCATATTAAAACCAGCAAAGTTAAATAACGAAGATATCGAAAGACGAAGAACAGGTTAAATTCTCTCTGGTTAAAGATGAATGGGAAGTACTTGTTACACTTCAGTTCTAATATTCATCACAATTAAAATTCCAGTACTTAAAACATCCAATCTTAAATTAGCTAGAACAAATAACTGCCCACCTCAGTATGGCTTGGATAGATATGTTTGTTTGTTTGTTTTTCAACTGTAGCATTAACGTGTAGAACATTATGTTAAAGCATTTCAAGCACCAAGTGCTTTAATTACGATGTAATAAAGAACTAAATTATTTTCAAATTTATTTCACCTTGGAGTACGGAATGAAGCAGGGCAAAGGCTAATAGAGTTTTGCCAAGAGAACACACTGGTCATAGCAAACACTCTCTTCCAACAACACAAGAGAAGAATCTACACATGGACATCACCAGGTGGTCAACACCGAAATCAGATTGATTATATTCTTTGCAGCCACACATGGAGAAGCTCTATACAGTCAGCAAAAACAAGACCAGGAGCTGACTGTGGCTCAGATCATGAACTCCTTGTTGCCAAATTCAGACTTAAATTGAACAAAGTGCGGAAAACCACACTTTGATTTGATTCAGGAATGACCTAAATCAAATCCCTTGTAATTATACACTGGAAGTGAGAAATAGATTTAAGGGACTACATCTGATAGACAGAGTGACTGATGAACTATGGAGAGAAGTTCGTGACATTGTACAGAAGACAGGGATCAAGATTATCCCCATGGAAAAGAAATGCAAAAAAGCAAAATGGCTCTCTGAGGAGGCCTTACAAATAGCTGTGAAGAGAAGTGAAAAGCAAAGGAGAAAAGGAAAAATATAAGCATCTGAATGCAGAGTTCCAAAGAATAGCAAAAAGATATAAGAAAGCCTTCCTCAGCGATCAATGCAAAGAAATAGAGGAAAACAACAGAATGGGAAAGACTAGAGATCTCTTCAAGAAATTCAGAGATACCAAGGGAACATTTCATGCAAAGATGGGCTCGATAAAGGACAGAAATGGTATGGACCTAATAGAAGCAGAAAATATTAAGAAGAGGTAGCAAAAATACACAGAAGAACTGTACAAAAAAAATCTTCATGACCCAGATAATCATGTTGGTATGCTCACTCACCTACAGCCAGACATCCTGGAATGTGAATTCAAGTGGGCCTTAGAAAACATCACTATGAACAAAGCTAGTGGAGGCGAAGGGGTCCCAGTTGAGCTATTTCAAACCCTGAAAGATAATGCTGTGAAAGTGCTGCACTCAATATGCCAGCAAATTTGGAAAACTCAGCAGTGGCCACAGGACTGGAAAAGGTCAGTTTTCATTCCAGTCCCAAAGAAAGGTAATGCCAAAGAATGCTCAAACTACCGCACAATTGCACTCATCTCAAACGCCAGTAAAGTAATGGTCAAAATTATCCAAGCCAGGTTTCAGCATTACGTGAACCATGAACTTCCAGATGTTCAAGCTGGTTTTAGAAAAGGCAAAGGAACCAGATAAAATTGACAACATCCGCTGGATCATCGAAAAAGCAAGAGAGTTCCAGAAAAACATCTATTTCTGCTTTATTGACTCTGCCAAAACCTTTGACTGTGTGGATCACAATAAACTCTGGAAAATTCTGAAAGAGATGGGAATACCAGACCATCTGACCTGCCTCCTGAGAAATCTATATGCAGGTTAGGAAGCAACAGTTAGAACTGGACATGGAACAACAGGCTGGTTCCAAATAGGAAAAGGAGTACCTCAAGGCTGTATATTGTCACCCTGCTTATTTAACTAATATGCAGAGTACATCATGAGAAACATTGGGCTGGAAGAAGCACAAACTGGAATCAAGATTGCTGGGAGAAAGATCAATAACTGCAGATATGCAGATGACACCATCTTTATGGCAGAAAGTGAAGAGGAACTCAAAAGCCTCTTGATGAAAGTGAAAGAGGAGAGTGAAAAACTTGGCTTAAAACTCAACATACAGAAAATTAAGATCATGGCATCTGGTCCCATCAGATTAGATCAGATCAGATCAGTCGCTCAGTCGTGTCCGAGTCTTAGTGACTCCATGAATCGCAGCACGCCAGGCCTCCCTGTCCATCACCAACTCCCCGAGTTCACTCAGACTCATGTCTATCGAGTCAGTGATGCCATCCAACCATCTCATCCTCTGTCGTCCCCTTCTCCTCTTGCCCCCAATCCCTCCCAGCATCAGTCTTTTCCAGTGAGTCAACTCTTCGTATGAGGTGGCCAAAGTACTGGAGTTTCAGCTTTAGCATCATTCCTTCCAAAGAAATCCCAGGGCTGATCTCCTTCAGAATGGACTGGTTGGATCTCCTTGCAGTCCAAGGGACTCTCAAGAGTCTTCTCCAACACCACAGTTCAAAAGCATCAATTCTTCGGCGTTCAGGCTTCTTCACAGTACAACTCTCACATCCATACATGACCACAGGAAAAACCATAGCCTTGACTAGACGAACCTTTGTTGGCAAAGTAATATCTCTGCTTTGAATATGCTACCTAGGTTGGTCATAACTTTCCTTCCAAGGAGCAAGCATCTTTTAATTTCATGGCTGCAGTCACCATCCGCAGTGATTTTGGAGCCCTTTAAAGTCTGACACTGTTTCCATTGTTTCCCCATCTATTTCCCATGAAGTGATGGGACCAGATACCACGATCTTCGTTTTCTGAATGTTGAGCTTTAAGCCAACTTTTTAACTCTCCACTTTCACTTTCATCAAGAGGCTTTTTAGTTCCTCCTCACTTTCTGCCATAAGGGTGGTGTTATCTGCATATCTGAGGTTATTGATATTTCTCCCGGCAATCTTGATTCCAGGTTGTGCTTCTTCCAGCCCAGAGTTTCTCATGATGTACTCTGCATATAAGTTAAATAAGCAGGGTGACAATATACAGCGTTGACGTACTCATTTTCCTATTTGGAACCAACCTGTTGTTCCATGTCCAGTTCTAACTGTTGCTTCCTGACCTACATACAAATTTCTCAAGAGGAAGATCAGGTGGTCTGGTATTCCCATCTCTTTCAGAATTTTCTACAGTTTATTGTGATCCACACAGTCAAAGGCTTTGGCATAGTCAATAAAGCAGAAATAGATGTTTTTCTGGAACTCTCTTGCTTTTTTTATGATCCAGCAGATGTTGGCAATTTGATCTCTGGTTCCTCTGCCTTTTCTAAAACCAGCTTGATCATCAGGAAGTTCACGGTTCACGTATTGCTGAAGCCTGGCTTGGAGAATTTTGAGCATAACTTTACTAGCGTGTGAGATGAGTGCAATTGTGCGGTAGTTTGAGCATTCTTTGGCATTGCCTTTCTTTAGGATTGGAATGAAAACTGACCTTTCCAGTCCTGTGGCCACTGCTGAGTGGTAAATAGATGGGGAAAAAAGTGGAAACATTGGCACACTTTATTTTGGGGGACTCCAAAATCACTGCAGATGGTGACTGCAGCCATGAAATTAAAAGATGCTTACTTCTGCAAAGAAAAGTTATGACCTACCTAGACAGCATATTAAAAAGCAGAAATATTACTTTGCCAACAAAAGTCCGTCAGGTCAAGGCTATGGTTTTTCCAGTGGTCATGTATGCATGTGAGAATTGGAGTATGAAGAAAGCTGAGTGCCGAAGAATTGATGCTTTTGAACTGTGGTGTTGGAGAAGACTCTTGACAGTCCCTTGGACTGCAAGGAGATCCAACCAGTCCATCCTAAAGGAGATCAGTCCTGGGTGTTCATTGGAAGTACTGATGCTAAGGCTGAAACTCCAGTACTTTGGCCACCTCATTTGAAGAGTTGACTCATTGGAAAAGACCCTGATGCTGGGAGGTATTGGGGGCAGAAGAAGAAGGGGATGACAGAGGATGAGATGGCTGGATGGCATCACCGACTTGATGGACATGAGTTTGAGTGAACTCTGGGAGTTGGTGATGGACAGGAAAGCCTGGCATGCTGTGATTCATGGGGTCGCAAAGAGTCGGGCACGACTGAGCGACTGAACTGAGCTGAACTGAATTATTACTAAATCCTAAAGAAATCAATCCTAAAGGAAATCAGTCCTGAATATTCATTGGAAGGACTGATGCTGAAGCTCCAATACTTTGGCCACCTGATGTGAAGAACTGACTCATTGGAAAAAACCCTGATGCTGGGAAAGTTTGAAGGCAGGAGCAGAAGGGCACGACGGAGGACAAGATGGTTGGATGGCATCACCAACTTGATGGACATGAGTTTAAACAAGCTCCGGGAATTGGTGATGGACAAGGAAGCCTGGCATGCTGCAATCCATGGGGTGACAAACTGACACACGACCGAGTGACTGAACTGAATTATTACTAACACCTGAAAGTGTCAAAAGTTCATCTTAGATAAATAAAAACTAAAGTAGAAAATTAAAAATAAGAACAGGGAATGTAGCAGTTACATAAACACTTTAAACATCCTCCAGAAATAGTAATGTAGATTGGTGCAATTCAATTTTATTCAGTTTATGGTAATCAGAGACAGGAAAATACTAACTTACTGTCAAAAACAGTAAACAAATTTTCAAAAACATCTAAAAGCTCCCTTTCACATACATATTTACAAGCATTTGTATATCAAAGAATCTAGGCTATATCTACCTTATAGTGTTGTAGGAAAGGAACATTGAGAGCATTCTATTTACTTGAGAATATGATAATACTCCAGTAAGAGATGATTTTCAAGGTGTTGTCAATTTAGAGTTCAGTTGCTACTAAATTTCAAAAAAGCATTATATAAACTATACAGAAAATAAAGTGAATCTTTCTAAAATACTGTTTTGTTTTCCTGGCTCAACAAACAAGCCATCTTAGTTTCTCCCTCTGTATATATCCTCGGGGGTTAGCAGACATTTGGTCTTGTTCAAAATGTCTGTAAGACATTTGGCCCACATCAAAAGGTCTTTGATATTTGGTCCTATCCAAAAGCATTTGACACAGATCAAATATGCTCACGGATGTTTTAGACGGGACCAAATTTCAAGGAGGTGTTGTCCAAATGTCTCATTAACCAATTGTCTTATGGATCAAATGTGTTTGTTAGACCCTCTGGCTCTAACCAAATTCATCTTCCTAGGCCAAAATATGTCAAGTACATTCCTTCCTCAGTGCCTTCACTTCATTTTCTCTGCTAAAGTATCTACCCCTCTCCTAAACCTAACAGTGACTGGCACATACGAGGTACTCAAAAAATATCTGGAGAATGAATACACTTGTCCAAACCCTGCCCTTCCTTGAAGGTCTAGCTCAAGTCCTACTAGCTCACTCAGAGCCATCTTTCTAAATTCATAAAGCTCTTCTTTGTGTGAAACACTAATCTGGAATTAAACAAACATAATGTTATGTTACTATTTACCCTTAATTATATACATATATAGCCTATTTTTCTAATAAAATATAGGTTCCTAGTGAGTAGTCTTATGCCTTTTTGCATTCACAGGGCTCTGTAGGGCTAAGGATCTGAAAAAAGTTATAAAATAATTCACTTGTTTATATAGGGCAGTATGCATAGGTAATCTAGCAAGTTCTACTATGTAACATTTATTTACTACCTATGTGCCAACCATTTGTGAAGGGAAATGATAACTAAAGGTGCTTAAAGCTAATCTGAAATTGTAAGACTGATTCAGTGGTCTGAGTTTTTTGAGAATTCAATGAAAATTATGTATTATGGTCTCCCCAAATGTAGTTATTCTCAAAATTTTGCATATGCTTGCAGGCTCTGCCACACTCTCTGACACATTTGGGGACCCAATTAATTCAGCCCCACCACAACTAAAATTTTTCACAAATACATCTTATCCTAATTCAAGTATAAATGCCTCAGAGAAATTTTCTTAACAATTCTCACAAGAATGTTTAAAGAATCAAATAGTACAATAGATGAAAACTTTATGAACTGTTTAGTGTTAGATAAATGGAAGGAAGTATTCTTATACCACATTTCTTGACTAAATCTCAACCTTCTGAATACTATATCTAATGAACAAGCCTGATTCCTTCTTACTAGAAACAACATTCTACTTTGCATGTGCCATGCCAAAACTTCTTCATGAAATTAATGTAATTATTGTATCAAATATCTTAAAATATAATACTAAGTTGATGCATTTTTAGCTACAATGGTCAATAATACCTTGCTTAGGGAAAAATATACCTTTATACGATAATTGCTTAATTTTTAAAAGGTTTCATTTTTTGAGGTCAAAAGATTCAGAAATGGAGGGAGCTGGAAAGGTATGAAAAGAAGTATTCCTCTTAGTGTAAGGCTGGTGCCTGAGGAGCTGTTCACAAGGAAAATCTCATTAGCACAAGGATGTTTATGATTTGCGACTTAGCGACTAAACAACCACCACCACCACCATCCTTTAGTAGGGAAAAGAGGAAAGTTATAGTCTGCCATCCCTGGTAAAGGAAAAAAGTAGCTTATTCATCGCCAATTGCTCCTACTTTTTGCTCTTTCTTCTCATCACTTCTTTCCCCCACCCGTTTTTCCCCCAGAAACTATCTCTTCTACTTATTTTTCTTTTCTAATAGACTTTAATAAAAAATATATTTATTTATTTAGGTTGCTCTGGTTCTTCATTGTTATGCACAAGCTTTCTCTAGTTGCAGTGAGCAGGGGCTACGGTTCATTGTGGTGTGTGGGCTTCTCATTACAGTGGTATCTCTTGGGAACACAGGCTCTAAGTGTGTGGGCTTCAGTAGTTGTAGCATGTGGGCTCAGTAGTTTGGTACATGGCATATGGGATCTTCCTAGACCAGAGATTGAACCCACGTCCCCTGTATTAGCAGGTGGATTTTTAACCATGGGACCAGCAGGGAAGTCCCTGTTTCACTTATTTTTCTATCCTTATTTTACCTCCATTTCCTACTTTTCCATCTTTCTCCCTTTCCTTTGTAGATCTGAATGGCTAATAGCTTGCCTTATCAGCAGGGGAGAGAAGACTGACTTTCTGGGTGATTTCCTTCATCCACAGAGCTAAAGTACAAACACACAGGCATAAATATGCAACTGATGAAGTTTAGCCTCTTTTGAAATATTAGGTAGGAGACAGGAAGAACATAAATTGGCCTGAAAAATCAAGCACTGCTTCAAGATAAACTAAACATTATTGAAACCAATATAAAATGGTAAGAGAGACTGGTTTCAAAATGTGTTGTGTTTCAGCACCTTCTTTGTACTAGAGTTTCAGTCTCAGAATACAAAGGGACCTTACTGGTCTTCTGGTTCAGTCATTCCTCTGACAATAGAATCCCTTCTATAACACACTACCAAGTGACCCCAAGTGAGTGTACGTACTTACCCCCTCTCAGTAATGGGAATCTCCACTAACAGATCATTCCATCTTCTTATAGCTCTATGAGAAAATTCTACTAAAGACAGAACTGAAACATGCAATTTTCACTGGTCCTGATTACAGTCTTTTGGTTTATGGAGCAGAGGTCCAACCACTCTTGTCAATGAAAGCATATTGTAATTCTCCATTACTAACTTGTGTGTCCCCTATATTACTTTTTCAAGATTAATAAATTTTATGACAATGGCAAGTGCACTAACTCATCTTCTGCTTTAACAGAGATATTACCATATCTTTTTTTCTGACTAAAATTGAAACAAGAAAAGTGCTAATGCTTCATTATGTAGCTATTGTATAAGAACTATTTCTTGAGAGCAAGATAAAAGTCTTACACAAGACTGTTCTGTTTTAAAGTAATCACCAGTGAGTCACTAACATGTCTATATATATCATGGTGCTTATTTTCTTAAAGAAATAATGAGTGGGTGAATCATCTCAAAGAGAATAAGCTATTATTAAATCTACTGAGAACAGAGTCTATCGGCTACAGCATTACTTATTATACTGGTACATGGAAAGCAGATACTTTGCTGAAAAAGGAAATTTTAAAACTCTGCCTGTATTTTTTCAAAACACTTGTGATGAAGAGCAAATAAACTATGAAAACGTATTTGTACAATTTGGGCCTTCCATGTCAGCATTTCAAACAGTCTATTTTTCAAAGGGTTGAAATGCTAAAACAAAAATAAAGAATCTGTGAAAAACCTATAGGGGTAAAACAGCCACAAACTATAAAGGCTTTAGCATCTCAATCCTCAAAGGTTTGAGACTCTAGCATACCTTAATTTACACTCTTATCAGTTAGCTTTTTAACAGATGATCAATGAAAATGGTAATCTCATTTCCACTCTACTAGAATTCTACCAAGAGAATCCTTAAATTTGGGTTATTCAAAAGGAAACTTTTCTTAATGCCTGTTTCACATTATAGTTTTTGAGTAAACAATCTCAGAAATAACCTCTGCGTTTAAGTTACACATAAATGGAATGGTAACCAAATAAATACATTGTATTTTACACTTTTAAAGATGATTTCTCTCTTTAAAATATAATGAATAACCATCAAGGGTCTGAAACAAATCAAAATAATTCTAAGAAGAAACAAGGATACCCAGCTTCGATCCCTGGGTCAAGAGGATCCCCTGGAGAAGGAATTGGCCATCCACTCCAGTATTCTTGCTTGGAAAATTCCATGGATGGAGGAACCTGACAGGCTAAAGTCATACGGTTGCACAGAGTAAGACACGACTGAAGGATTTCACTTCAAGAAGAAACAAGGCTATAAATATGTACTCATTTTAATAAAAACTGAACACAACAAATTCCTATTCTACTTGTTTGAAACTGTTATTGTTCACTGTTATGAAAAGCCAAGTTACCAGCCTACTGGCATACAACAATAATGAATACTTGGGAATGTTTTCCATAGTAAGAACTTCTGTTTCCTTGGTCTCAAAATTACTTGATAAATAATTCTTCTATTGATGGAAGTAATCAAGTGGTACAAAAAAATTCTTCACGACCCAGATAATCATGATGGTGTGACCACTCACCTAGAGCCAGACATCCTGGAATGTGAAGTCAAGTGGGCCTTAGGAAGCACCACTACAAACAATGCTAGTGGAGGGGACAGAATTCCAGTTGAGCTATTTCAAATCCTGAAAGATGATGCTGTTAAAGTGCTACATTCAATATGCCAGCAAATTTGAAAAACTCAGCAGTGGCCACAGGACTGGAAAAGATCAGTTTTCACTCCAACCCCAAAGAAAGAAATAAAGAAAGAAAGTGAAGTCGCTAAGTCGTGTCTGACTCTTTGTGACCCCATGGACTGTAGCCTACCAGGCTTCTCCGTCCATGGGATTCTCCAGGCAAGAATAATGCATTGGGTTACCATTTCCTTCTCCAGGGGATCTTCCTGACCCAGGGATCAAACCCCAGTCTCCCACATTGGAGACAATGCCAAAGAATGCTCAAACTACCGCACAATTGCACTCATCTTACACGCTAGTAAAGTGATGCTCAAAATTCTCCAAGCTTCAGCAATACATGAACCGTGAACTTCCAGATGTTCAAGCTGGTCTTAGAAAAGGCAGAGGAAACAGAGATCAAACTGCCAACATCTGCTGGATCACTGAAGAAGCAAGAGAGTTCCAGAAAAACATCTATTTCTGCCTTATTGACTATGCCAAAGCCTTTGACTGGATCGCAATAAACTGTGGAAAATTCTTAAATATATGGGAACACCAGACCACCTGGCATGCCTCTTGAGAAACCTGTATGCAGATGAGGATGCAACAGTTAGAACTGGACATGGAACAACAGACTGGTTCCAAATAGGAAAAGGAGTATGTCAAGGCTGTATATTGTCACCCTGCTTATTTAACTTATATGCAGAGTACATCATGAGAAACACTGGGATGGAGGAAGCACAAGCTGGAATCAAGATTGCTGGGAGAAATACCAATAACCTCAGATATACAGATGACACCACCCTTATGGCAGAAAGTGAAGAAGAACTAAAGAGCCTCTTGATGAGACTGAAAGAGGAGAGTGAAAAAGCTCAACATTCAGAAAACTAAGATCATGGCATCTGGTCCCATCACTTCATGGCAAATAGATGGGGAAACAGTGGAAACAGTGGCTGACTTTATTTTTCTGGGCTCCAAAATCACTGCAGATGGTGATTGCAGCCGTGAAATTAAAAGACGCTTACTCTTGGAAAGAAAAGTTGTGACCAACCTAGACAGTATATAAAAAGCAGAGACATTACTTTGCCAACAAAGGTCCATCTAGTCAAGGCTATGGTTTTTCCAGTGGTCATGTATGGATGTGAGAGTTGGACTATAAAGAAAGCTGAGTGCAGAAGAATCGATGCTTTTGAACTGTGGTGTTGGAGAAGACTCTTGAAAGTCCTTTGGACTGCAAGGAGATCCAGACAGTCCATCCTAAAGGAGATCAGTCCTGGGTGTTCATTGGAAGGACTGATGTTGAAGCTGAAAACTTCAATACTTTGGCCACCTGATACGAAAAGCTGACTCATTTGAGAAGACCCTGATCCTGGGCAAGATTAAGGGCAGGAGGAAAAGGGGATGACAGAGGATGAGATAGTTGTATGGCATCACCGTCTCAATGGACATGAGTTTGGGTAAACCCCGGGAGTTGGTGATAGACAGGGAGACCTGGCGTGCTGTGGTTCATGGCGTCACAAAGAGTCGGACATAACTGAGTGACTGAACTGAACTGAACTGAACATATCTGAGAGAGCTAGTTCTTAGGTAGGTTGATAAGGAGTCCAGTTGAGGAGGAGGAGGAAGTGACAAACATTTTCCATCCTTTGTCTTAGTCACATAAGACGTTTTTTCTTAAGCTCTGAGTTGTTATGGCAACAATCTTTCTTTAAGCCAGAGCTAATGATTATACAACAAAACAACTCATCTTGCTCAAGGGTATGTTTTTCCTTAAGCTCTGTACTAATGATTATATAACAACAATGTATCTTGCTGGATGATGTGTTTCTCCTTAACAGGTGCCTGTTCCTTCTGGCTAATCTTGTTATTTGTTATTTTAAGATGCATGTTGTGGGAGTGGGTCTGCTAAGACCTTCACAACCTTGAGGCATTTTTGACCTATTGTTAGTAAACAAGTGAAAAGGTCTATAAATCCCTTGCTAAGACTGGGAGGCGGGGGTGGGGGTGGGGGGGGTGGGGGGGCACTCTTTCTGCCCACTTCTAATGTCTGTGTCAGAATCTTTCTCTATCCCTTTCCACTTTAATAAAACTTTTGTTATACAAAGCTTTGAGTGAGTGAAGCTGTGTCTTTGTCCCAAAGCGAAATTTTCTCCTTCAGACATCATGAATCCGACACTGTTTACTGTAAGCTGTCATCTCCATCTCAAACTTTAACTATCCCTTCTCCCGATCCTTCCCCCAGCAGTCATGAATCAGTCTGTTCTCTTAGTATGAGTCTCTTTCTGTTTTGTAAGTAAGTTCGTTTGAATTATTTCCTTTTAGATTCCACATATAAGAGATGTCATATGATATTTTTCTTTCTCTGTCTGACTTACTTCACTTAGTAGGAAGCAATTAATATATTTTTAAATCTAGTGAAAGTGAAAGTCACTCAGTCGTGTCTGTTGGTGACCCCATGGACTGCACAGTCCATGGAATTCTCCAGGCCAGAATACTGGAGTGGGTAGCCTTTCCCTTCTCCAGGGAATCTTCCCAACCCAGGGACTGAACCCAGGTCTCCCGTACTGCAGGTGGATTCTTTACCAGCTGAGCCACATGAGAAGCCCATCTAGAGTTATGATTAATTTCCCTCTAAATATATTTAAGTATAAATGTCTAAACATTAAAATTTGAATCATATGTTTGCATATATGGGTGTAACAGAATGCACTGATTCATTCATTCAACAACCATTCAAGTGTCTTCTATATATTATATCTCAAGAGCCTGAGAAACTTGAGCTACAAATATGAATAAAACATGATCTCTACTTTTAAGGAAACTTTTAGCTTAATGAAGAAAAAACACAAAAACAAATGCAATACATGGTTTTAAGCAGTATAAAAGAAGTGTGTACAATGGGGATACAGAGAAGGAATTAATATTTTCTATTTAGGGAGCAGAGATAAGGATGATATCTTCATTTTCAAGTATTTCAAAAAGATGGAAAATTTTACCTATACAGGACATAAACTGCCCAGTCTATGAAAGCCTGGGATAATTCAGAATTTAATCATGTTACTCTTATGAACTATTAATTAATATTTCTTCAACCAGGATGCTATGTTCTTTAAGGGCAAGAAGTCTAAAAGTTATTCAAAGTTTTAACTCAGTTAACAAACAATTCCTAAAGAAACACTATGCTCCAAGAAGGTGTCATCTTAGGCCATGAGGGGTATAAATATGCAAAAACATTATTCTTGCCCTCAAGTATTGTATAATCTCTAGTGTGGGAGTTGGACAAATATATCACCAGTAAAGGATGATAAAAGAATATGGTGGAGGACTTCCACTTATGGAAAAATGAAGAAGATATATTTTTCCCAATTCCTTTTACTAAGTACAGCTCAAATACAAGATATTATATAGAAAATAAGTACAGGAAGACTCAGTGGTGGAGAGAAGATGGAAGACCAGATAGGGATGTCGGGACCTGAGGAATGACATGGCAGTGAGGTCCCTGGATTTTCTTTTTGCCTCATATGTCTTAGACTGTCTGCTGAAGAAGCTAGCAACACAGAAATGGCAACCAATGAGGACAGACACCCAAGAAAAGCAGCTCTCTTTAGCCAAAAGAGCCGGAAAGGCGTGGTCCAGCAAGATACAAAATAGTCACTCTACTACAGTCAAACACCACAGACAAAATTGCATGAGCCAAGGCTGAGGGGAGAGAGAACCTAGACTTCCATTCTGGCTAGGCTGAAATACAGTATTCTAACACTCCCCATCCCATCAAGGTAGCATTACAGAAGGTAGAACTTTCATCCCTGCCAGATGGTAATAAGCCCTGGCCCCCAAGATATTAGTCGAGACCATGTAGGGAATCTGAATATCCACTACCATCTGATATTAGTGAGGCCACCCCTCCCCTTCCCTGCTAAAGCAGTACCTGAGAAGGCCTAATGGAGAGTTTTCCCTATCATCAAATGGTAACAAGGTTACTCCCCCTCCCCACTCCACTAACAGTGCTCACTAGTGGGAAGCACTAATAAGATACTTCTACCCGTCCCAGCTGGGGTGCTAATAGCAGAAATCTATGGGAGACCTAAACTCACTCTTGATCAGGAATATCAAATGGGGTCTCCCCTCCTTGGGTGTCAAAAGACACTGAGCAGGGAAGCTTGATTTTACCCTCAATCGCAACTTAATTTAAAAGGACAATAAGACAAATATCAACAAGTGATAGAGATGCATAATTATCTGACAAACATTTTAAAGCAACAATCAGAAAATGTTTCAACAAGCAATTATAAACATTTGAAGCAAATTAAAAAATAGAAAGTCTCAGCAAAGAAACACAGTCTTGGCAGATAAATATAAGATGTAAAGAAAAATCAAATGGAAAATTTAGGCTTGAACAATTCAATGACTGAAATAAAAAAACTCAGTGGGTGAGCTCAAAGAACCCAAAGAAGTTCATACCAAGATACATCACAGTTGAACTTCTAAAAACTAAAGAAAAAGAAAAAATACTGAAAACAATGAAAGAGAAACAACATCTAAACTACACGGAGAAAATGATTCAAATAACAGCAGATATCTCATCAGAAACCACACAGTCCAAAAGAAAGTGTCACAACATTTCTCAACTGGTGAAAGAAATGAACTGTTAGCCTGTATTTCTATATCTAGAAAAGATTTCCACTAAGAGTAAGGAGGAAAGAAAACTAAAAGAATTTTTAACCAGCACACCAATCCTAAAAGAAGAAAGAAATGATGTGTTACCAAAAGCTAAGCTTCTCTATACACTAGTGTCAAACTGAATCTCGCAGAAAGAGTTTTGGGCCAAATAGAAAAGGATTGGTGCCGAGCACAACCCTGTGGAGCTCCTGGACACTGAGGCCTCATTGTCTCCCATTTCTTGTAGGCAAGACCCCAGCCTCCATGAACTTCTGTGAGTT
This sequence comes from Bos grunniens, assembly GCF_055505025.1. Taxonomy (NCBI): domain Eukaryota; kingdom Metazoa; phylum Chordata; class Mammalia; order Artiodactyla; family Bovidae; genus Bos; species Bos grunniens. Next base: position 75,972,410 of record NC_141194.1, on the reverse strand, counting down.
AAAAAAGGAGAAGCAGCAACAAAACCACCTGAGGCAAGATTAAAGGGATAAGAGCAGCTCATCAGGATTAGGAGACCTGGCCACCTGAGACCCTGCACACATCCTAATCTTGTCAGTGTGTGTGCTAGGTCACTTCAGTCTTGTCTGACTCTTTGAGGCTCTGTAGATGATAGCCTGTCAGATTCCTCTGACCAAGGGATTCTCCAGGTAAGAATACTGGAATGGATTGCCAGGCCCTCCTCCAGGGAATCTCCCCAAACCAGGGATTGAACCTGGATCTCTTACATCTCCAGCATTGGAAGGCAGATTCTTTACCACTAGCACCACCTAGGAAGCACAAGCTGGAATCAAGATTGCCGGGAGAAATATCAATAACCTCAGATATGCAGATGACACCACCCTTATGGCAGAAAGCGAAGAGGAACTAAAGAGCCTCTTGATGAAAATGAAAGAGGAGAGTGAAAAAGTTGGCTTAAAGCTCAACATTCAGAAAACGAAGATCATGGCACCTCGTCCCATCACTTCATGGCAAATACATGGGGAAACAGTGGAAACAGTGGCACACTTTATTTTGGGGGGCTCCAAAATCACTGAAGATGGTGACTGCAGCCATGAAATTAAAAGACACTTGCTCCTTGGAAGAAAAGTTATGACCAACCTAGACAGCATATTATAAAGCAGAGACATTACTTTGCTAGCAAAGTTCCGTCTAGTCAGTGCTATGGTTTTTCCAGTGGTCATGTATGGATGTGAGAGTTGGACTATAAAGAAAGCTGAGAGCTGAAGACTTGATGCTTTTGAACTGTAGTGTTGGAGAAGACTCTTGACAGTCCCTTGGACTGCAAGGAGATCCAACCAGTTCATCCTAAAGGAAATTAGTCCTGAATAGTCATTGGAAGGACTGATGTTGAAGCAGAAACCCCAATACTTTGGCCACCTGATATGCAAAGAACTGACTCATTGGAAAAGACCCTGATGCTAGAAAAGATTGAAGGTGGGAGGAGAAGGGGATAATAGAGGATGAGATGTTTGGATAGCATCACCCACGCAAAGGACATGAGTTTGAGTAAACTCAGGGAGTTGGTGATAGACAGGGAGGCCTGGCATTCTGCAGTCCGTGGGGTCACAAAGAGTCAGACAGGACTGAGCTAACTGACTGAACTGAACTGAACCACAGGAAGCCCATAATCTTGTCAGCAACTCCACCCTTTTGAAACTCTAAAGAAGGAAGACTGTTACTGCCTTGATCCTTATCACATACCCCTGTCTGACTCCTCCCTATTCACCAGGGAGGAGTGCACAGCTCTTGAGGCACTAGCCTACTGTGTTCCCCCTTTGCCTGGCAAGGTAATAAAGCCATTCTTTCCTTCTCATCTATAACTCTGTCTCTGTATTACTGTTTGGCACACACTACTGATGCACAGATAGCCAAGATTTTGGCAACAGGATGGCTTTATAACTTTGTCAGGCAAATGGGGACACAGTGGGCTCCTGCCTTTAAAAACTTTTTCCCAAGCCCAGAGGATTTGATGAAGGGTTTCATAATAATGGTTCAAGGGGCAAGGGAGGGTGGGGCCTGCACTCCTTTAATCTACTCTCAGGTGGTCTCCAAAAAAACTGTGGACATTGACTGCAGTCATGAAGTTAAAGTTGTTTGCTCCTTGGAAGAAAAGCTATGACAAACCTAGACAGCATATTAAGAAGTGGAGACATCACTTTGCTGACAAAGGTCCATATAGTCAAAGCTATTGTTTTTCCAGTAGTCAGGTATGGATGTGAGAGTTGGACCGTAAAGAAGGCTGAGCACCAAGGAACTGATACTTTTGAACTGTAGTGCTGTGGAAGACTTTTGAGAGTCCCTTGGACAGCAAATAAAACCAGTGAATCCTAAAGGAAATCAGTCCTGAATATTCATTGGAAGGGCTGATGCTGAAGCTGAAGCTCCAATACTTTGGCTACCTGATGCAAAGACCTGAATCATTGGAAAAGACCCTGATGCTGGGAAAGATTGAAGGCAAGAAGAGGAAGGAATGACAGAGGATGTGATGGTTGGATGGCATCACTGACTCAATGGACATGACTTTGAGCAAGCTCAGGGAGTTGGTGAAGGACAGGGAAGCCTGGTCTGCTGTAGTTCATGGGGTAGCAAAGAGTTGGACATGACTTAGCAACTGAGCATGCACACGTGCATAGGTGGATTTGGCAGTTGGTGAAAACCAGAAGATACCATACACACTAATTTCCCATGCCTAGCTCCTTCTCTATTGAGAAGGTTAAGAAAGCCAGTTGGTGAAAATTCCAGTCCCATATTCCTTCATGTCTCTATGCTGTTAAAGAGTTGTTCTGATACTCACAGTACCTGATTGGCACACCATAAAATATCTACTGAATACAAGTAAAGGCATTAAAGGAGGAAGAGAAGAACAAAAATCGACATGAGACATAGAAAATGAAAGCAAAATCACAAAAATAAATCTAATTGCCTCAATAATCACATTAAATCTGAGTGAGTTAAACAATCAAAGGACAAAGTTTGTCAGATTTTATATTAAAAAAAAAATCCAAGTATACCCTGTCCAAAGAAAATATATTTTAGATACAAAGATATATTTAGGTTAAAAATAAAAGCATAGGGATTTCCCTGGTGGCCCAGTAGTAAGAGGCAGGGGATATATGTATACCTATGTCTGATTCATGTAGAGGTTTGACAGAAAACAACAAAATTCTGTAAAGTAATTATCCTTCCATTAACAAATAAATAAAATTTTTAAAAAGAATTAAAAACAAAAAGACTCTACCATCCAATGTAGGGTACAATGGTTCAATCCCTGGTCACGGAACTAAGATCCCATATGCTATGCGGCAACTAAATCAACAAGCTGAGACTAGAGAGCCCACACACCACAACTACTAAGCCCATGCACTCTGGGGCCCGAGCCACAAATAGAAGCCCACATGCTACAATGAAAGATTCTGTGTGCCACAACTAAGACCCAATGCAGCCAAATAAATAAATAAATAGTTTTTAAAAAGTAAAAGCATAGAAAGTGGTACACCAGGAAAACAGCCACCATGATTTGACTTTGAGGCAAAAATTGTTACTAGAGCTAAAGAGACATATTATGATGGTAAAATAGTAAATCTACCTGAAACATATATGATCACAATTATAAACATATACGCACCTAACAACAGAGCCACAAAATACTTAAAACAAAAACTGACACAAAACACAGCAAGGAAAAACAGAACAAACAGAAAGTAAAGAACAAAGAAAACAGAAGGGAAAAATTAGACAATGTAATAATAACAGAAATTTCAATGTCTTATTTTAATAAATTAAATTAGGCAGAAAATCAGCAATTCAGAAGATCTGAACAATATAAACTAAGTAGACCTAACAGACTTCCACAGCACACTTCTATCTCACAACAGTAGAATATACATTCTTATTAAGTGCATATGGAACACTCTCCAGGATAGACCATACAGTGGCCATAGAACATGTCTCAAAAGATGTTAAATTATACAAAGAAAATACAGTCTCTAACTACAACAAAATTAAATCAGAAAAGAACAACATAAAGATCTAAAAAATGCTCAAGTATGTAAAAAATAATTAAAAACAAAAACCAACTAAACACTCCTAAAAACAAACAGGCCAAAGAAGAAAATTCACAAGTAAAATCAGATAACACTTTGAGTTGAATGAAAATTAAAACAAGAGACCAAAACTTACATATCCAGTAAAAGCAGTATTGAAAGGGAAATTTATATATAGCTGTAAATGTTAGAAAAACAATACCTCAAATCAATAATCTAATAATTTATCTTAGGAAAGCAGAAAAGGAAACTTAACCCCAAAGCCAGTAGAAGGAAGGAAGGAATGAAGATTAGAGTGTAAATAAATGAAATAGAGGAAAGAAAATCAACCCAGAAAAATCAACACAACCAAAGGTCACTTCTTTGAAATGAGCAACAAAATTGACAAACCTTTGAACAAGGTCAGAAAACGCTCAAATTACTAAAATTAGTAATAAAAGTTGTTGTTGTTATTTAGTTGCTCAGTCGTGTCCAAGTCCTTTGCAACCCCATGGATTATAGCCCACCAGGCTTCTCTGTCCATGGGATTCCCCAGGCAAGAATACTGGAGTGGGTTACCACTTCCTTCTCCAGGGGATCTTCCTGACCCAGGGATCAAACCTACGTCTCCTGCATTGGCAGGCAGATTCTTCCCTGCTGAGCCACAAGGGAAGCCCATTAATCAAAGAGAGGACATCACATACTGACTTTACAGGAAAAACATTTTAAGTTAATATTATGAAAAACTGTACAACAACAAATTAGATAACTTAGAAGAAATGAACAAATTCCTAGAAAGACACAAATTACCAAAAAAATGAAAGAGGAAATGGAAAATCTGAATATGTAACAGTATGAGGGAAAGTGTTGCCTCCTGTCCTATTTTTTAAACAAGTTTTTGAAAGATTGATGTTAATTCTTTTTTAAAGATCAGGCAGAATTATTAACACTAAAAAATCTTCCTATAAGGAAAGCTCACGTGTAGACTGCTTCATGGGCCAGTTAAATTCAGTTCAGTTGCTCAGTCATGTCCAACTTTTGCAACCTCATGGACTGCAGCACACCAGGCTTCCCTGTCCATCATCAACTCCTGGATCTTGGTCAAACTCATGTCCATCAAATCAGTGGTGCCATCCAACCATCTCATCCTCTATTGTCTCCTTCTCCCCCTGCCTTCAATCTTTCCCAGCATCTGGGTCTTTTCCAGTGAGTCAGTTCTTCACATCAGGTGGCCAAAGTATTGGAGCTTCAGCTTCAGCATCAGTCCTTCCAATGAATATTCAGGACTGATTTCCTTTAGGATGGACTGGTTGGATCTCCTTGCAGTCCAAGGGACTCTCAAGAGTCTTCACCAACACCACAGTTCAAAAGCATCAGTTCTTCGGTGCTCAGCTTTCTTTACGGTCCAACTCTCACATTCATACATGACTACTGGAAAAACCATAGCTTTGACTAGACAGATTTTTGTTGGCAAAGTAATGTCTCTGCTTTTTAATATGCTGTCTAGGTTTGTCATAGCTTCATGGGTAAATTCTACCTAATGTTTAAAGAAGAAAAAAGAGCAGAGGAGGCAACACTTTCCCTCTCATTTGGTGTCCTGGCACTAAAACCAAAGATGTCACAAGAAAATTACAGACCAATATTGCTTATAAATATAGATTAAAAATCTTCAAGTAAAAAATAATAAAATTGAGTATAGACACATATAAAGAGACCTATGCATCTGACCAAGTGGGATATGTATCAAGAATGCAAGGTTATCTAGAGGGGCTGGATGGGGTGGGAGGTGGGAGGGAGGGCATGGAAGGAGGATACATAGGTATACCTGTCTATGGTGGATTCATGTTGATGCATGGCAGAAAGCAACACAACACTATATACCAATTACCCTCCAATTAAAAATAAATAAATTTTAAAAAAGAATGCAAGGTTAGTGTAACAAATGAAAATTAATCAATGTATCATATTAGTAAAATAATGGACAATAAAACAAATGACCATATCAACAGACACAGAAAAAGCATTTAACAAATACTAGTACTTTTCCATGTTTTTAAAAAGCCACTCAACAAATTAGGAACAGAAAAGAACTCCCTTAACCCAGTGAAGGGTGCCTATAAAATCCCACAGCTAACAATTTCATGACAAGTAGCTGAAAGCTATGATCAGGAAGAAGAACAGAATGTCTACTGTCACTACTTCTATTCAACACTTCACTGGAAGTTCCAGCCAGGGCAATAAGACAAAAAAAAGAAATAAAAGGCATGTAGTTTAGAAAAGAAGTAAAACTATCTTTATACACGACATGATCTTGTACGTAGAAAATCCTAAGAAATACACTCATACACACACACGTACATGCATGCACTTGACTATTCAAGATAATAAACGAATTCAGCAAGGTTGCAAGGTACACAGGATATAAATCTATATACCAAGGTACACTTTATTTCTATTTGCCTGTAATGAATAATATGAAAATGAAATTATGAAAACCATTTCATTAACAAGAACATTAAAAGAATAAAATAGGAATAAATTCAATACAGTGCTAAATTTTCAAGTCTTGCAAGACTTGCAAAATAAGTACAAGACTCTCTAGGCTGAAAACTACAAAATATTGTTAAAAAAAATTGAAGACCTAAATCGACTTAAAGACATCCCAAATTCATGGATTGTCAGACTCAGCATTGTCAAGATAGCAATATTCTCCAAAGTGATCTACTGATTCAATGTAATCACTATCAAAATTCAATTCAAATTTCAAATGTCTCTTTTTTCAAATTGATATGCCGATTATAATATTCATATGGAAATGCAAGGAACCTAGAAAAGTCAACATCTTGAGAAAAAAGATAAAAATTGGAATTCTCATCACAAGGAAATTTTTTTCTATTTCTTTAATTTTGTATCTAAATGAGATGATATGTATTCACTAAAGTTACTATGATAATCATTTCAGGTTGTAAGTCAAATCATTCTGTACAATTTAAACTTATGAAGTTCTGCATGTCAATTACATCTCAATAAAACTGGAAGAAAAAAATACTTTTAAGGTCATTCATGAAAGACAGGAAGACTGAGGAAATATTTCAGATTAAAGTAGATCAAAAAGGAATGATAAGGAAATGTTATGCATGATTCTAGATTTGGATTCTGGCCTCTGGGCTTCCGTGGTACCTCAGATGGTAAAGAATCTGCCTGCAATGTGGGAAACATGGGTTCGATCCCTGGGTCAGGAAGATCCCCTGGAGAAGGGAATGGATACCCACTCCAGTATTCTTGCCTGGAGAATCCCATGGACAGAGGAGCCTGGTGGGCTACAGTCCATAGGGTCGCAAAGAGTCAGACACGATGAATGACTAACACACTAGAAAAGAAAAGGAGACATTGTGCGGTGGGTGAAATTTGAATGGCATCTATGGTTTGGATGGTAGCATTCTATCAGCGTTACCATCTCAGATTCGGAGGCTTGCACAAAGGTTAAAGAACAGTATATGCTTCTGAGGAAATACACGGTGAAATATTCATGGGTGAAATAGCAACATGTCCGCAACTTGCTCTCAGACTGATCAGAAAAGGAAACATTAAAAAAAAAAAAAAAGAAAAATTATAATAGAGGTGAAAGGGGGAAAATGGCAAAAGCTAATAACTGTAGGATCTGATTTAAGATGAGTTCTCTGTACTCTTCTTTAAGCTTTCCCGTACGTTTGAAATTATTTCACAATAAATAATACTAAAAAAAAAGGCCAAATTTAGAAAACTCACATTTTCGCATTTCAAACTTAATAAAAAGCTATAGCAAAGAAGACAATATAATATTGGCACGAAGACAGAATACAGATCAATGGAATACAACTGAGAGTTCAAAAATAAACCCTTATGTTTAGGGTCAATTAAGTTTTGATAAACGTGCCAAAACAATTTAATGGAAGGATGAATTGTCCCTGCCAGTGCATGGCTCTGTGAGTTTTTGTCATAGGAGCTCTACTGTGAATTTTGTCAAAGGGACCAAAATTGCAATTTTTCCATTAGGCAGAAAAATACATATAAAAATACATTCCAAAGTTAAATGCAATATTGGTTTTCAATTATTTATGCTGTTCCTTTCCTTCCATTAGCACCGATGAGTGAATAGATATGATGGTACTTTCTCTGCCTACAAAATTAAGTTCTGTTTAACTCTACTGGTTCTTTCATGATAAACACAAGGATTTGTGTTTCAATTAAACTAAGGTGGAGTAAATATTTTAACCATATTTTGATCAGTACCAAGATATGCCAAAAACAAATTATAAAATTATTTACCTAGTAAAGTAATACGAGTCATTCTTGTGGTAGAGGAAAAGAATAAGAAATCTAGGCAGGGGTGTATAATACTCTTACAGTAAGAGACCACAAATATTTAAAATAAAAAATACAATCTACCACCACTTGCCAACTAGAAGTTCTCAACACATGGCAGGTGTTTAATCCATACTTGAATGAACTAAAATGAACAATTATGAAGCAGTCTTATATTCTGTAGGCATTTAAACTATTTCCTCCTCTTTTCTCCCATAGTAACTTTTAGATTATGCGCAGGTCAGGAAGCAACAGTTAGAACTGGACATGGAACAACAAACTGGTTCCAAATAGGAAAAGGAGTACGTCAAGGCTGTATATTGTCACTCTGCTTATTTAACTTATATGCAGAGTACATCATGAGAAATGCTGGGCTGGAAGAAGCACAAGCTGGAATCAAGAGGGCGGAGAGAAATATCAATAATCTCAGATATGCAGATGACACCACCCTTATGGCAGAAAGTGAAGAGGAACTAAAAAGCCTGTTGATGAAAGTGAAAGAGGAGAGTGAAAAAGTTGGCTTAAAGCTCAACATTCAGAAAACGAAGATCATGGCATCTGGTTCCATCACTTTATGGCACATAGATGGGCAAACAGTGGAAACAGTGGCTGATTTTATTTTGGGGGGGGCTCCAAAATCACTGCAGATGGTGACTGTAGCCATGAAATTAAAATACGCTTACTCCTTGGAAAGAAAGTTATAACCAACCTAGATAGCATATTGAAAAGCAGAGACATTACTTTGCCAACAAAGGTCTGTCTAGTCAAGGCTATGGTTTTTCCAGTGATCATGTATGGATGTGAGAGTTGGACTGTGAAGAAAGCTGAGTGCCAAAGAATTGATGCTTTTGAACTGTGGTGTTGGAGAAGACTCTTGAGAGTCCCTTGGACTGCAAGCAGATCCAACCAGTCCTGCGTGTTCATTGGAAGGATGGATGCTGAAGCTGAAACTCCAATACTTTGGCCACCTCATGCGAAGAGTTGACTCATTGGAAAAGACCCTGATGCTGGGAGGGATTGGGGGCAGGAGGAGAAGGGGACAACAGAGGATGAGATGGCTGGATGGCATCACCGACTCGATGCACTTGAGTTTGGGTGAACTCCAGGAGTTGGTGGTGGACAGGGAGGCCTGGCATGCTGCATTTCATGGGGTCGCAAAAAGTCGGACACGACTGAGTGACAACTGAACTGAACTTTTAAATATCTTTTGTTTTGAATAGAATTTGTGTTTATTTATCAATTTCGGTTAGTAGAATCCATTCCTTGAGGACAATAGTTTGGTCTTGCTCTTCTTTGGCCTTCTGCTTTTAAAATTGATTGATTAATTAATTTCCTTTAAACATCAAATTTCACTCTAATTTACCCATCATATGTACATGGGTATTTTAATGTGTTTAGTGATTGTATTATCTTTTTGTTTGCATTTTTAAAAATGCATATTGTAGTAACATGTACATATATTTTTAACTGTTGACTTCCCAGGTGGTGCAGTGGTAGAGAATCTGCCTGCCAGTGCAGGAGATGCAAGAGACAAAGGTTTGATCCTTGAGTCAGGAAGATCCCCTGGAGTAGGAAATAGCAACCCACTCCAGTATTCCTGCCTGGGAAATCCCATGGACAGAGAAGCCTGGCAGGCTCCATAGGGTTGCAAAAAGTCAGACACATTTAAACACAGACACACATTTTTTGTTATTACATATCTCATTTTTTCTTACTTTTTAAAATAACATAAATGGTGTATTACAGTTACTTTGTTTCTTACCCTTTTTCATAAAACATAGCCATCTGTGTTCATACAACCAATTTCTTCCAGCTGATGTTCGGTGTATATCCACCACATTTCACCTATCCACTATCAGTGATAGACAACTACATTGCCTTAAACTCCCTGTCACCATAAAAAAAATACTGTGAGGAATATTACTCTATAAGTGTCCTCATGAACTTGTATATCTTTGTGATATACACTCAAGAACAGAACTGCCATGCCATAGGATATGTATATATACTTAATTTCACTGAATAAATCCCTACCAACATTAACTAGAATTCTATTTTTCTGTAGCTTAATAAAGAGTTACCTCATTGTTCTAGTATGCAGTTATCTGCTAATTGTTTTAAGCATTTCTTCATGTGTTTACTAGTTTTAGTTTTTCTCTTCTATATACCTTGTTTATATTTTGCTGATTTTTGTATCCCCAGTGTATATCACCATCTCCTATACATTATAGGCATTAAGATTTTTTTTTTTTTTAATCAATGAATGTATACAAGAACAAGAATGTATGAAAGTATAAAGTATCCAGAAGACTCGTTAACAGTATGGGTGTAGAGGATAATTTAAAATGACCCCAAGCTTAGAAGCTCATGTTCTTAAATGAAATAAGGAATGCAGAAGAAAAGTCAAATTTGGCAAACAGAAAGGAATTTTGCCCTTGTTGAATTTGATGCACCTAAAGATATCAAGTATGAATTTGGAAATATGAATGAAAGAGGTCAACTACAGAGCCAGACTAAGCAGGGATATGGCAGTAGCAGTTAGCCTAGTGATACGAAAAGTCCCTGGTAAGCCTCAGAATGACTGAGAGAAAAGATCCAAAAACAGCCAGGCCAAATCTACATTAAGTATGCAACTCATGACTTAGCTTAGAGTACTAATATCGATCAAGTCTATATAACAGATGGTCTCAATCAGGGAAATTATAGAAATGGGTTACTTTTTCCCCCTAACATGTTCAAATTGTAACTAAACAAAATGTATTATCAACTATAGATTGCTACTACACTGGTTGTCTCAATGGTCTTTCTTTTTTTTCCATGGGCAACCAATTTTCCAATTTAAATTATAAGACCTTAATAAGTAAGCTTTTAAAAACAACTCTAAATATATTCCATTATATTTTCAACAACCTTATTGCTTACTTCTAGAAAGTATTCAAAAGTACATTGTACCAGAAAAACCATGAACACCCAAAGTACCCATCAATTGCCTTGCCCCTTCTAAGAAGCCCTGGAACACAGGTCACCATGCAGGACTGATACACTGGCCAAAACAGACTGGACCAGGATTGGTACCTGAGCCAAAGACAGCCAACAAGAAACTGCCTTGCCAAAGGGCCTGATGTGCAATTTCTGCCTAAGAAGGATACTTTGCAGTGGTTTGTGCCTAGACAACCTGATCAGATCCTGGCTCTAGGAAAATCTGAATATGAAACATACAGAGTTAACAGAAGCAGAATAATCATGAGAATGACTACCAGTATTGATACAGTATCCTGAATGGTTCTACTTACAAACCTGAATGGTGAGACAGTTTCCTAGGCATTCTTCCTAACCTAAATATTTTTTCACTAAACTACTATTTAAGATAACTTGATCTTGCATCTGTTCTTTATAACCTGAAAAGGCCTAATACTCTTTTTCTCTAACTTGTATGAAAGCCACAAATTCCCTCCTAAACCAGTGGTTCTTGAACCTAGCAACACAGCAGAATCATTGGTGGAGTTTTAAAATATTAAAATGTCCCATCAGGGATGGGGGTCAGGCATCAGTACTTTTTTCCAGGATATCACATAGCACACAAGAATGAATGAACTAGCATACATGTGTAATGGCTGAATCTCAAAAATATAATATTGGGTGAAAGAAGCCAGATATAACAAAGTAAATACTGCATAATTCTATTTATATAAAGTTAAAAAATAGGCAAGATTAATCTATGGGGGAGGAGGAGAAAAGGGGAAAGTTGCTGGGCTGCTGGTAATGTTCTTTTTTTCTTTTAATTTAGGTGCCACTTGAACAGGTATGTTCATCTTTTGACAATTTACTAAGCTGCTTGTGATTTGTGTACTTAATTGTATGTATGCTACACTTAAACTGAAAATAAGTTCCCATTAAGGAAAGAAAAGTAGTTCTCCTTTGAGGTTCATACCACCCACCTATTCATCCTTAGCACCTGCCTCCCGGACACTTCATCACATCGAAGATTTAGGATCCTGGTCAACAGCCTTCTTCTATACTCTGTTTGCTGTACTAAGTTGCTTCAGTTGTGTCCAACTCTTTGCAAACCTATGAACTATAGCCCACCAGGTGCCTCTGTCCATAGGGTTCTCCAAGCAAGAATACTGGAGTGGGTTGCCATTTCTTCCTCCAGAGGATCTTCCTGACCCAGGGATCAAACACTCGTTTCTTACTTCTTCTGCATTGGCAGAAGGTTCTTTACCACTAGTGACACCTGGGAAGCCCTCTTCTATACTCTAAATCCTGCCGTAACTCTGAGTGACTTTAATGTCCATGTGATTGAGCCACTCAAAAGCCTCACCTTGCTGTTCTTTGGCTTCACCTTCTTAGAGCTTTCAGTCCACTGCAGTTACACTGTCCATGAGTACACCCTGAATTTACCATTTTCTGGAACTTGTTAACAGCTTAAATTATAAACTCAATAAGCTGTTCTCTGACTACAACCTCCTATTTCAGTTTTGACTTCCTTACTGTCCTACTCCTGTTCTTTGAGCCAATAATATTATCTACCACAGAAAACTTTTTGTGAGAATTAAGTTAAATGATGTCATCAACAGCATAATACAATGTCTGACACACAGGAACTGCTCAGTACATGGTAGCCATATTTCAATATTATGCATTTTATTATAAACAAACATTTTTCAGGGCCCAAATTTTCCCCAAATTCACTCAACTTTTGGCATTAATGAAATCTGGCTTTTGACACTATATTTCTCCTGATCCTTTTAAATGAAAGCCAGTCCTCCAGCTATTCTTTCTGATTCAAGAAGTCAGGAAGAAAGATCAGTACAGACCTGTTCTCAAGGCTAATTCCACATCAGTGTTCTATCATCATGTTTGCTCAAAAAGCTCTTACCTTTCAAAATGAATGTAAACTATTTTCAGAATTATCTAACCAACATTCAGGACTCCTTTCTACATTATCCCTTATTATTAAACTCTAGGGCTTCAAAATTAACACAGATCATCTGTTTTATACCTTGGCTTTACAGATGCTTCATCAAGGTTAAGCCCCATGATCTGGACTAAGATCAGAGATTTCAGATTCAGATTGACCACTTACAACTGTGTGACTGTGGCAGAGTTACTTAACCTTTCTGAATTTCAGCTTCTTTACCTGTAAAATGCTCATAACAGCAACTACTCATTGGGCCACTGTGAAGCATAAATGTGAAAATTCACATAATGCACTTAGCAAAATGCCTAGTGCAATAGCTGTGATCACTATCATTAATTTTTAGTAGTTCTTCCACATTTCTCCCTGTCTCCAAACCTGCTCAGGTCTCCTGACATGTTTTTCCCCCAGTTTCATTGAGATTTAATTGGCACATAGTCTCCTACTTTTTTTTAAATGAAAAGACATCTTTTCTGGAACTTCCTACCACCATTTTAAGATCTCTTCCCTACTTTGACCATAACATTTTTCTAAGAGTGATGTGCACCTCCCTTTCAGAGGAGACAAGGAGTAGTGGAAAGATCAGGGACTTTGAAGCCAAATATACCTGTGTTTGAACCTGGTTCTTCCACCTAGTAGCTGTATGACCTGGACCCAGCACTTTTTCTAAGCCTCAGTTTTTTCATATGTAAAATGGGTATATTACCCCCATTTCTTAGGGTCATCAAAAAGATTAAACGGAAATAATACATTAAAGCAGCTGGTCAAAGTAGGTGCTAAATGAATGCCAGTTTCCCACCCCTTATCCTTTCCCTCAGTTCAGTTCAGTCGCTCAGTCATGTCCAACTCTTTGAAACACCATGAACTGCAGCACGCCAGGCTTCCCTGTCCATCACCAACTCCCGGAGCTTCCTCTAACTCATGTTCATCGAGTCAGTGATGCCATCCAACCATCTCATCCTCTCTTGTCCCCTTCTCCTCCTGCCTTCAATCTCTCCTAGCATCAGGGTCTTTTCCAATGAGTCACTTCTTCACATCAGATGGCCAAAGTATTGGAGCTTCAGCATCAGTCTTTCCAATGGATATTCAGGACTGATTTCCTTTAGGAAATCCTTTCCTTAACCCCTTATAATCTGGGGATTCCCCAGTGGCTCAGCAGTAAAGACTCACCTGCCAATGCAGATGTAAGAGACACAGGTTCCATCCCTGGGTTGGGAATATCCCCTGGAGGAGGGCATGGCAACCCACTCCAGTATTCTTGCCTGGAGAATCCCATGTGCAGAGAAGCCTGGCAGTCCACAGTCCATAGGGTTGCAAAGAGTAGGACATGACTGAAGCAACTGAGCACAACACAACATAACTCTTTACAATCTAGGTTCTCATTCTACCACTTTACCTCACTTCAGCTCTTATTAGCATTATGACTTTGGGGAACTTAATTGAATTTTCTTAGCCTTAGTTTTTCATTTGTAAAATGGTGATCATAGTATCTTCAACATAAAGTTGTCTTGATAATTAAGTGAAAAAACATACACAAGGTATTTTAGCAAGGTGCCTAGCCTTGTAGTAAGCACTTAATAAATGGCAGCTACCAATGACTTTTTACTGGCCAAATCAAAAAACTGTTCAACGGTCTCCTTCTCTGGGTTTTGGTGACAACATACTTTTCAGGTTTGCTTTTTAACCATTGACCACTCAATCTCTCTCTGTACTCCCTCCATGAAGTCTTTCTTTATTCTCTTCAACCAGGTGTGAGCTCTCTTCTGAACCCTCAGATCACTTTTTACTTCTCCTGAGGCAAAGCACTTCCCCTACTTTGAATCATTATCATTTGTTATACAATGCTTAACTTAATTTCTTTTATCTCCATTGCCTGGTATTTATTCATGCAGAATTTATTGAGTACTTAATATAAGTCATACTTGTGCTTAGTACTAAGGATAAAAAATTAACATATAATTACTGCTCTCAAGTAGCTTATCATTTAGGAGGGTAGAATAGACAGTAAATAGTCTATTACTTGCAGTGTGATAAGTCCAAAGGTAAAAGTATGCCCAGGGTCCTCTGGGAGCATAAAGGCGAGTTACTTAGACTGGGGAGATCTGGGACACTATCTCGGAAAAGGCATTTTGCATTTAGCATATGGGGAGGCAGTACACAAATCACTGTTAAATCAATCAGTGAAATATGAATAGGAACTAACTACATGAGGATGGTAAAGGGCACTTCAGACCCAGAGAAAGAGCAGGGAAAAAGTACAGATGTTAGGAGAGTTCCTGAAAGATAGGAAAAGAAGCTGGAAAGGCAAGGCAGGCTGGGCTGTTCTAGACACATAAGAGTCTGACCTGAGCCCAGATGATGGCGTACCAATAAAGATTTTTAAGTAGTGGAGGAACATAATCAGATTGCCATTTTAGTACTCTGGCAGTGCAGGGGAAAATGAATTCCATTAGAACCAGGCTAGAGGCAGCGAGTCCAGTTGGACGGGTATTGTAGTAATTCAAATAAATTATGAATGCAGAAGAAGAGAAGAGCAATGGCAACCCACTCCAGTACTCTTGCCTAGAGAATCCCTTGGACAGAGAGGAACCTGGTGGGGTGCTGTCCATGGGGTCACACAGAGTCGGACACGACTGAAGTGACTCAGCATGCACGCATGCATGAATGCAGAAATGAAGTGAGAACGGCTTATCAAGCCCGATATAGAGCCTGAATTATTCATATTTGTATCTCCTGCAAGAGTGCATTTTACACTTAAAACCTGCTACAAATATCTACCCATAGATTTTTGTCGACTACTGTTACTGAAACTTACTGAGGGAACTGCAGTTGGCAGACAGTTGGGTCACTTCCTGTACAGATTCCTAAGTAAAAGGATCATTTCGCATTGCAGAACTCAAAAGAAACAGGTTTGTTATTCAAACCCGTAGAGTAACAGCAGTGAATACAAACCCGCGCACTGCGGAGAGACCTCTCTATCCTGGTCTATTTCACCAGAAATAATTTTCGAACGAAGTCCTCCAAAGGGTCGTGAGGCTCCGCCCTATGCACTCAGACAAATGCCCAGGCTTTTTTTCTCTTTGTTTCAGCTCAAGACACAAGTCTGTTTGCTGCTCGTCGCCCAGGCGGCCATTTTCACCCAGCAGTTTCCCAGTTTTCACCCCACCGCAGTATAAAGTCAACAGCAGGGAACTGAGGAGAGTACAGTTCCAGGCTGCTGCTGCTGCTGCTGCTAAGTCGCTTCAGTCGTGTCCGACTCTGTGCGACCCCAGAGACGGCAGCCCACCAGGCTCCCCCGTCCCTGGGATTCTCCAGGCAAGAACACTGGAGTGGGTTGCCATTTCCTTTTCCAATGCATGAAAGTGAAAAGTGAAAGTAAAGCCGTTCAGTCCTGTCCGACTCTTAGCGACCCCATGGACTGCAGCCTAGGCAGATGTATTGAGGCTTCAAACCGGTTAAAGATTCCCTGACCTTGCTAGTTCTTTCGCAACCTCATCTCCATCTCGCCTCTTGCTGTGGGACTCCTTTTTGAAGTTAGGAGGACCCCTTCTATGGTTATTATAGTGCTATCAGCACTCCAGAAACTAAGCAAGGTATTTTTTTTTTTTTTTTAACTTACCCTAAGGGCTGCCATAGCTGTGACCGCCTCCGCCCAAGTCGTCGCACGGAGAGCGGAAAGGGACAAAACATTTCAACTAGATTCCACTTACACTAGCCTCAGCCAGTCCCGCCCCTCGCCGGCTGGCTCCGCCCTTTCTCCGCCCTTGTAGTGCTGTTCTGGGAAGCTGCAGCAGTTTGTCCTTTCTGGGGAGAAATGATTTAACTTTGTAATTGATTGTCGCCGTCCCTGATAACACCTTTCAGAATATATTCTCCATAGACCATTTGAAAGGTACTTTTCTGGGTACAGAACTTTTCATTATGTTAGTTGTTTCTGGGATATGAGATTTTTTCTAGCTGAGGACTTAAAATCCAAGTTCAGCTGCCTTAATAAATACTGATAGTGAAAGTCCCTCAGTCGTGTCCGCCTTTTTGCGACCTCATGGACTATACGGTCCATGGAATTCTCCAGGCCAGAATACTGGAGTAGGTAGCCATTCCTTTCTCCAGAGGATCTTCTCAATCCAGGGATTGACCCAGGTTTCTCTCACTGCTGGGGGATTGTTTACCCTGAGCCACCAGGGACGCCCCCCCTTAATAAATAACTAGTTACAAAAAGAACGGGTTATTTCTACAATACGTGGGCAAGTTCATACAGTCTAAGACCATGTGACTAAGTGCCTACTATGTGCCAGGCAATTGTTCAAAATAGAAAATAATGTAATACCTTCCGTCACGGAGCTTACAATTCCAGGAATAAAAGAAACAGACAAATGTTACAAAATGCCAAGTGCTATGAAGGAAAATAAAAAGAGTATGGGGATGAGGTGTGAATTTACTGATTTCAATCCATTCAGTTCAGTGCAGTGTCTCAGTCATGTCTGACTCTTTATGACCCCATGAATCACAGCACGCCAGGCCTCCCTGTCCATCACCAACTCCCAGAGTTCACCCAAACTCATGTCCATTGAGTCAGTGATGCCATCCAGTCATCTCATCCTCTGGCGTCCCCTTCTCGTCCTGCCCCCAATTGCTCCCAGCATCAGGATCTTTTCCAATGAGTCAACTCTTCACATGAGGTGGCCAAAGTACTGGAGTTTCAGCTTCAGCATCAGTCCTTCCAATGAACACCCAGCACTTATCTCCATTAGGATGGACTGGTTGGATCTCCTTGCAGTCCAAGGGACTCTCAAGAGTCTTCTCCAACACCACAGTTCAAAAGCATCAATTCTTTAGTGCTCAGCTTTCTTCAGAGTCCAACTCTCACATCCATACATGACCACTGGAAAAACCATAGCCTTGACTAGACATACCTTTGTTGGCAAAGTAATATCTCTGCTTTTAAATATGCTATCTAGGTTAGTGATAACTTTCCGTCCAAGGAGTAAGTGTCTTTTAATTTCATGGCTGCAATCACCATCTGCAGTGATTTTGGAGCCCCAGAAAATAAAGTCAGCCACTGTTTCAACTGTTTCCCCATCTATGCACCATGAGGTGATGGGACTGGATGCCATGATCTTCGTTTTCTGAATGTTGAGCTTTAAGCCAACTTTTTCACTCTCCTCTTTCACTTTCATCAGCAGGCTTTTTAGTTCCTCTTCACTTTCTGCTGTAAGAGTGGTGTCATCTGCATATCTGAGGCTATTGATATTTCTCCCTGCAATCTTGATTTCAGCTTGTGCTTCTTCCAGCCCAGCATTTCTCATGATGTACTCTGCATATAAGTTAAATAAATAGGGTGACAATAAACAGCCTTGATGTACTCAAGGGACTAGATCTAATAGACAAAACTATGGATGGAGTTTCAATACATTAGGGAAAGGCATTCTGATAAGGTGACATTTGAGAAAAGTCCTGAAGGAATTTAGGGAAGAACCTTCCATGCAGAAGTAGCAACAATTAAAGAAAAGCCAGTGTGTCAGAAGTGGCTACATCTGATGGCATTGACTTAATTTAAGGAGAGATTATCACATTAATCCAAGTCTATGCCCCAACCAGTAATGCTGAAGAAGCTCAAGTTGAACAGTTCTATGAAGACCTACAAGAACTTTTAAAACGAACACACAAAAAAGATGTCCTTTTCATTATAGGGGACTGGAATGCAAAAGTAGGAAGTCAAGAAACACCTGGAGTAACAGGCACATTTGGCCTTGGAATATGGAAGGAAGCGGGGCAAAGACTAATAGAGTTTTGCCAAGAAAATGCACTGGTTATAGTAAACACCCTCTTCCAACAACACAAGAGAAGACTCTACACATGGATATCACCAGATGGTCAACACCAAAATCAGACTGATTATATTCTTTGCAGTCAAAGATGGAGAAGCTCTATACAGTCAACGAAAACAAGACCAGTAGCTAACTGTGGCTCAAATCATGAACTCCTTATTGCCAAATTCAGACTTAAATTGAAGAAAGTAGGGAAGACCACTAGACCATTCAGGCATGACCTAAATCAAATCCCTTATGATTATACAGTGGAAGTGAGAAATAGATTTAAGGGCCTAGATCTCATAGACAGAGTGCCTTATGAACTATGGACTGAGGTTCGTACATTGTACAGGAGACAGGAATTAAGACCATCCCCATGGAAAATAAATGCAAAAAAGCAAAATGGCTGTCTGGGGAGGCCTTACAAATAGCTGTGAACAGAAGAGAAGCAAAAAGCAAAGAAGAAAAGGAAAGATATAAGCATCTGAATGCAGAGTTCCAAAAAATAGCAAGAAGAGATAAGAAAGCCTTCCTCAGCGATCAGTGCAAAGAAATAGAAGAAAACAACAGAATGGGAAAGGCTAGAGATCTCTTCAAAAAAATTAGAGATACCAACGGAACATTTCATGCAAAGATGGGCTCAATAAAGGACAGAAATGGTATGGACCTAACAGAAGCAGAAGATATTAAGAAGAGGTGGCAAGAATACACAGAAGAATTGCACAAAAAAGACCTTCACAACCAAGATAATCACGATGGTATGATCACTCACCTAGAGCCAGACATCCTGGAATGTGAAGTCAAGTGGGCCTTAGAAAATATCACTACGAAGAAAGCTAGTGGAGGTGATGGAATTCCAGTTGAGCTAATTCAGATCCTGAAAGATGATGCTGTGAAAGTGTTGCACTCAATATGCCAGCAAATTTGGAAAACTCAGCAGTGGCCACAGGACTGGAAAAGGTCAGTTTTCATTCCAATCCCAAAGAAAGGTAATGCCAAAGAATGCCCAAACTACCACACAATTGCACTCATCTCACACGCCAGTAAAGTAATGCTCAAAATTCTCCAAGCCAGCCTTCAGCAATATGTGAACCGTGAACTTCCAGATGTTCAAGCTGGTTTTAGAAAAGGCAAAGGAACCAGAAACCAAATTGCCAACATCCGCTGGATCATAGAAAAAGCAAGAGAGTTCCAGAAAAACATCTATTTCTGCTTTATTGACTATGCCAAAGCCTTTGACTGTGTGGATCACAATAAACTGTGGAAAATTCTGAAAAAGATGGGAATACCAGACCACCTGACCTGCCCCTTGAGAAATTTGTATGCGGGTCAGGAAGCAACAGTAAGAACTGGACTGGAACAACAGACTGGTTCCAAATAGGAAAAGGAGTACATCAAGGCTGTATATTGTCACCCTGCTTCTTTAAATTCTATGCAGAGTACATCATGAGAAACGCTGGGCTGGAAGAAGCACAACCTGGAATCAAGATTGCCCGGAGAAAGATCAATAACTGCAGATATGCAGATGACACTGCCCTTATAGCAGAAAATGAAAAGGAACTCAAAATCCTCTTGATAAAGGTGAAAAAGGAGAGTGAAAAAGTTGGCTTATGGAGAACAGTGTGGAGATTCCTTAAAAAACTGGAAATAGAACTGCCTTATGATCCAGCAATCCCACTGCTGGGCATACACACTGAGGAAACCAGAACTGAAAGAGACACGTGTACCCCAATGTTCATCGCAGCACTGTTTATAATAGCCAGGCCATGGAAGCAACCTAGATGCCCATCAGCAGATGAATGGATAAGAAAGCTGTGGTACATATACACAGTGGAGTATTATTCAGCCATTAAAAAGAATACATTTGAATCAGTTCTAATGAGATGGATGAAACTGGAACCTATTATACAGAGTGAAGTAAGCCAGAAAGAAAAACACCAATACAGTATACTAACGCATATATATGGAATTTAGAAAGATGGAAACAATAACCCTGTGTACGAGACAGCAAAAGAGACAACGATGTATAGATCAGTCTTATGGACTCTGTGGGAGAGGGAGAGGGTGGGGAGATTTGGGAAAATAGCATTGAAACATTGTATAATATCATGTATGGAAGAGTCGCCAGTCCAGGTTCGATGCACAATACTGGATGCTTGCGGCTGGTGCACTGGGACAACCCAGAGGGAGGGGAGGGGAGGGAGGAGGGTGAAGGGTTCAGGATGGGGAACACATGTATGCCTGTGGCAGATTCATTTCGATATTTGGCAAAACTAATACAATACTGTAAAGTTTAAAAATAAAATAAAATTTAAAAAAATCTACAAAAAAAAGAGAATAGTATGATGCATGCATTAGGTATTAAATAAATGCTATCTGAAACAACAACAACAACAAAAAAAAGTTGGCTTAAAACTCAACATTCAGAAAATGAAGATCATGGCATCTGGTTCCATCACTTCTTGGGAAATAGATGGGGGAACAGTGTCAGACTTTATTTTTCTGGGCTCCAAAATCACTGCAGATGGTGACTGCAGCCATGAAATTAAAAGACACTTACTCCTTGGAAGGAAAGTTATGACCAATCTAGATAGCATATTGAAAAGCAGAGACATTACTTTGCCAACAAAGGTCCGTCTAGTTAAGGCTAGGGTTTTTCCTGTGGTCATGTATGGATGTGAGAGTTGGACTGTGAAGAAAGCTGAGTGCCAAAGTATTGATACTTTTGACCTGTGGTGTTGGAGAAGACTCTTGAAAGTCCCTTGGACTGCAAGGAGATCCAACCAGTCCATTCTGAAGGAGATCAGCCCTGGGATTTCTTTGGAAGGAATTATGCTAAAGCTGAAACTCCAAGTACTTTGGCCACCTCATGCAAAGAGTTGACTCATTGGAAAAGACCCTGATGCTGGGAAGGATTGGGGGTAGGAGAAGGGGATGACAGAGGATGAGATGGCTGGATGGCATCAATGACTCGATGGACGTGAGTCTGAGTGAACTCCGGGAGATGGTGATGGACAGGGAGGCCTGGCGTGCTGCGATTCATGGGGTCACAAAGAGTCAGACACGGCTGAGCGACTGAACTAAACTGAAGGTGAGAAGAAAAGTATGTGCAACTTTAAAAAATTTCCCCAAGACATATGGTAAACCTCAGTGACTTTTTATAGCCATACTAAAGAAAGCAAAGCCCCTTTACTTCACATGATCAAAAATGCTGAGATTTTAAAAGCTAAACTCAAAGACTGATTCTTTGTGTTTCTAAAATTACTTCAGCCTGATACCAATTTCTGTATTATTTCGCATTCTTTATTGTCAGGCAACAAAGCCCAGCTCTGGATGATATAAGCAAAAATGGAACTTATTTTAGACAAATAATTGAATCAAATGTAAAGCTAAATAACTAGAACTTTAAAATGTCAGGAACCAAGATAGCAAGAGAATCTAAATAGGAAGAACTAATCAACAATAAATTCCAGGCTTTGTTGTCTAAAAGCATGTGTTCCAACAAATTGTAATTATTACAAAGTCTCCTTATTACAAAGTCTGCTTATTGGGCTCCAATCCATCCATGTCCATCTGCTTACATCTTCTATAAATCTTAGTTATAAGCTACAGTTTTTAGCAATTTTAGCTAACATTAATAAATATAAAATAATTTTTAAAGATATTAGCCATTAAGCCAAATTAAGAGAAATTCTGGAGACATAGGATCAGAAACATCAGCAGGGATCAGTGAAGGCTAGGATGCAGGCAACACAGTTAAGGATGCTCCACAAAATAAATATGCATGCCCTTTTCATCATAGAGGATTGGAATGCAAAAGTAGTAAGTCAAGAGATAGCTGGAGTAACAGGCAAGTTTGGCCTTGGAGTAGAAAATGAAGCAGGGCAAAGGGTAACAAGAGAATGCACTGGTCATAGCAAATACAGTCTACCAAAAATGTAAGTGATGACTCTGCACATAGATATCACCAAATGGTCAAAACCAAAAACAGATTGTTTATACTCTTTGCAGCCAAGATGGAGTAGCTTTATACTGTCAGTGAAAACAAGATATGGCAATGACTATGGCTAATATGATGAGGTCCTTATTGCAAAATTTAGGCTGAAATTGAAGAAAGTAGGGAAAACTCATAGACCATTCATGTATGACCTAAATCAAACCCCTTATGATAATACATTGGAGGTGACAATAGATTCAAGGGATTAGATCTAGTAGACAGAGTGCTTGAAGAACTATGGATGTAGGCTTATTACATTGTACATGAGGTGGTGACTAAAACTATGCCAAAGAAAAAGAAATGCAAGTAGGCAAAGTGGTTGTTTGAGGACATCTTACAAACAGCTGAAAAAAAAAGAGAAACAAAAGGCAAAGGAGAAAAGGGAAGATAAACCTAACTGGTTGCAGAGTTCTAGAGAATAGCAAGGAGAGATAAGAAAGCTTCCTTAAGTGAACAATGCAAAGAAATAGAGGAAAACCACAGGAGAAAGACTATAGATCTCTTTAAGAAAATTGGAGATGCCAACGGAACATTTTGGGCAAAGATGGGCACAATAAAGGAAAGAGATGGCGAGGACATAACACAAGTGGAAGAGATTAGGAAGAAGTGGCAGGAATACACAGAGGAACTATACAAAAAAGATCTTCATGACACATATAACCCTAGAGCCAGAGATTCTGGAGTGTGAAGTCAAGTGGGCCTTAAGAAGCATCACTATGAACAAAGCTAGTGGAGGTAATGGAATTCCAGCAGAGCTCTTTCAAATCCTAAAAGATGATGCTGTTAATGTGCTACACTCAATATGCCAGCAAGTTTGCAATACTCAGCAGTGGCCACATAACTGGAAAAAGTCAGTTTTCATTCCAATTTCAAAGACAGGCAATGCAAAAGAATGTTGAAACTACCATGCAATTGTGCTCATTTCATATACTAGCAAGGTAATGTTCAAAATTCTTCAAGCTTGGCTTCAGCAGTATATGAACTGAGAACTTCCAGATGTACAAGCTGGATTTAGAAAAGGCAGAGGAACTAGATCAAATTGCCAACTGCTGTTGGATCATCAAAAAAGCAAGAGAGTTCCAGAAAAGCATCTACTTCTGCTTTATTGACTACAGCAAAGCCTTTGATTGTGTGGATCACAACAAACTGTGGAAAATTCTTAAAGAGATGGAAATACCAGACCACCTTATCTGTCTTCTATGAAACCTGTCTGCAGGTCAAGAAGCAGAAGTTAGAACCGGACGTGGAACAATAATGGACTGTTTCAAAATTGGAAAAGGAGAACATCAAGGCTGTAATCATGTCACCATGCTTGTGTAACTTATATGCAGAGTACACCATATAAAATGCTGGGCTGGATGAAGCACAAGCTGGAATCAAGATTGTCAGGAGAAATATCAACAAGCTCACATATGCAAATGATACCACTCTAATGGCAGAAAGCAAAGAGGAACTAAAGAGCCTCTTGATGAAAGTGAAAGAGGGAGTGAAAAAGCTGGCTTAAAGCAATATTCAAAAAACAAAGATCATGGCATCCAATCCCATCATTTCATGGCATATATATGGGGAAAAGTGGAAACAATGACAAATTTTATTTTCCCGGGCTCCAAAATCACTGCAGATGGTGACTGCAGTCATGAAATTAAAAGAGGGTTGCTCCTTGGAAGAAAACCTATGAGATACCTAGACAGCATATTAAAAAAAAAAAAAAAAAGGCAGAGACATCTCTTTGCTGACAAAGGTCCATCTAGTCAAACCTATGGTTTTTCCAGTAGTCATGTATGGATGCGAGAGTTGGACTATAAAGAAGGCTGAGTGACTTCCCTCCTTCCCTCTCTCTCTGTCTTTGTAATGACCATTGTAACAGATGTGAAAAGACTACCTACCTCATTGTGATTTTGCATTTGTCTGATGATATTTGATGTTGAGCACTTTTCATATACTTATTGGCCATTGACATGTTCTCTTTGGAGAACTGTCTATTTAGGTCCTTTGCCCATTTTAAATCTGCACATTTTTGGGGGGCTATTGAATTATAGAATTCCTCATGCTTTTTGGAAATTAACCCTTTTCAGATATGTGGTTTGCAAATATTTTCCCATTCCATGGATTGTCTGACAACAAAAGCACAGACAACAAAAGCACAGACAACAAGTAAAAATGAACAAGTGAGATCACAATCATTTAAGCTTTTAAAGTTGAAATATAACCTGTTTGTAGAAAAGTGTATAAACTGGTATTATTATAGAGTATACCCATTCAAGCAACTGCACACAGATCAAGAAATAGAACATTTTCAGCACTCCAGATTCCTTTCTTGTGCTCACTCTCAGTCAGTACCTACCATCAACTCTAAAGATAAATACTAGAGTGTCTTTTAGCACTATATATTGGTTTTATCATGTTTGAACCTTATGTAAGTGGAATCATATTGTAGGTCCCCTTTGTGCTTGACTTCTTTTCTCAAATGTTAAAATCTATTGATGTTATACTTTTATGGGCATTTGAGTTGTTTCCAGTTACTCAATATTGTGAATAATGTTGCTGTAAACATTTTTGCACATGTCTCTTGACCCATGTACAGGATTCATGTACAAGATGTGTATGGTTCAGTCTGATATTTCCTTAGCTTGCATTCCTCAGAACATTGAGCCTGAGATAAAGTTTATATGTTGCTACTTTATTAGGGAGCACATTCCCAAGGCAATTAAGTCTCAGAAGAAGTGAGTCAACAAAAGTGTGTGTTCCCTGGGCCTACCACAATTTGGAATGAAAACAACTGACTGTTCAATATCACAATCTCTTCTTTGAGAGGCTATATCGATTGTCATAAGACAGTCTGACAGTGGGAAGAAAGGGAAGATTATTTATTCAGTGGATCTCCCCGTGCTCATTCTCAGTTACTCAATAATAGATCATCCCAGAGTGAATTCAATGGGAGTCCATATCGGTTCAGTTCAGTTCAGTCACTCAGTCGTGTCCAACTCTTTGTGACTCCATGGACTGCAGCACGCCAGGCTTCCCTGTCCATCACTGACCCCTGGATCTTGGTCAAAGTCATATTCATAGAGTCGGTGATGCCATCCATCCATCTCATCCTCTGTTGTCCCCTTCTCCTCCTGCCTTCAATCTTTCTCAGCATCAGGGTCTTTTCCAGTGAGTCAGTTCTTCACATCAGGTGGCCAAAGTATTGGAGTTTCAGCTTCAGCATCAGTCCTTCCAATGAATATTAACGTCTGATTTCCTTTAGAATTGACTGGTTGGATCTCCTTGCAGTCCAAGGGACTCTCAAGAGTCTTCTCCAACACCACAGTTCAAAAGCATCAATTCTTCAGCGCTCAACTTTCTTTATGGTCAAACTCTCACATCCATACATGACTACTGGAAAAACCATAGCTTTGACTAGACAGATCTGTGTTGGCAAAGTAATGTCTCTGCTTTTTAATATGCTGTCTAGTTTGGTCATAGCTTTTCTTCCAAGGATCAGGTGTCTTTTAATTTCATGGCTGCAGTCACCATCTGCAGTGATTTTGTGCCCCCAAAAAAAGTCTCTCACTGTTTCCATTGTTTCCCCATCTATTTGCCATGAAGTGATGGGACCAGATGCCATGATCTTAGTTTTTTGAATGCTGAGTTTTAAGTCAGCTTTTTCGCTCCCCTCTTTCACTTTCATCAAGAAGCTCTGTAGTTATTCTTCGCTTTCTGCCATAAGGATAGTGTCATCTGCATATCTGAGGTTATTGAAACTTTTCCCAGCAATCTTGAGTCCAGCTTGTGCTTCATCCAGCCCGGCATTTTGCGTAATGTACTCTCCTTATAAGTTAAATAAGCAGAGTGATAAATATACAGCCTTGATATACTCCTTTCCCAATTTGGAACCAGTCTTTTGTTCCATGTACCGTTCTAACTGTTGCTTCTTGACCTGAATACAGACTTATCAGGTTAGATGGTATGGTATTCCCATCTCTTGAAGAGTTTTCCACAGTTTGCTGTGATCCACACAGTCAAAGGCTTTGGCATAATCAATAAAGAAGTAGATTATTTTCTGGAACTCTTTTGGTTTTTCTATGATCCAACAGATGTTGGCAATTTGATCTCTGCTTCCTCTGCCTTTTGTAAACCCATCTTGAACATCTGAAAGTTCATGGTCCACATACTGTTGAAGCCTGGCTTGGAGAATTTTGAGCACTACTTTGCCAGCATGTGAGATGAGTGCAATTGTGCAGTAGGTTGAACATATTTTGGCATTGCCCTCCTTTGGGATGGGAATGAAAACTGCCCTTTTCTAGTGCTGTGATCATTGCTGAGTTTTCCAAGTTTGCTGGCACATTGAGTGCAGCACTTTAACAGCATCATATTTTAAGATATTAAATAGCTCTGCTGGAATTCCATCACCTCTATTAGCTTTGTTCATAGTGATGCTTCCTAAGGCCCACTTGACTTCACATTCCAGGATGTCTGGCTCTAGGTGAGTGATCACACCATCATGATTATCTGGGTCATGAAGATTCTTTTTGTATACTTCTTCTGTGTTCTTGCTACCTCTTCTGAATATCTTCTGCTTCTGTTATATCCATACTGTTTTTGTCCTTTATTGTTCCCATCTTTGCATGAAATGTTCCCTTGGTATCATTAATTTTCTTGAAGCGATCTCTAGTCTTTGCCATTCTTTTTTTTTTTTTTTAATTTATTTATCTTTTTTAAATTGTCTTTTTTTAAATTTTATTTTATTATTATTATTATCATTATTTTTACTTTACAATATTGTATTGGTTTTGCCATACATCAACATGCATCTGCCATGGGTGTACACGTGTTCCCCAACCTGAACCCCACTCCCACCTCCCTCCCCATACCATCCCTCTGGGTCATCCCAGTGCACCAGCCCCAAGCTTCCTGTATAATAATGGAAGAATAATTGCTTTACAGAATTTTGTTGTTTTCTGTCAAACCTCAACATGAATCAGCCATATATATACATATATCCCCCCTGTTTTGAACCTCCCTCCCATCTCCTTCCCTCTAGATTAATACAGAGCCCCTGTTTGAGTTTCCTGAGTCATACAGCAAATTCCCATTGGCCATCTCTTTTACAATATGGTAATGTAGGTTTCCATGTTACTCTTTCTATACATTTCACCCTCTCCTCCCCTCTATTTCTTTGCATTGATCACAGAGGAAGACTTTCTTATCTCTCCTTGCTATTCTGTGGAATTCTGCATTCAAGTGGGTATATCTTTCCTTTTTTCCTTTGCCTTTAGCTTCTCTTCTTTACTCAGCTATTTGTAAGGCCTCCTCAGACAATTATTTTGCCTTTTTGCATCTCTTTTTCTTAGGTATAGTCTTGATCCCTGCCTCCTGTACAATGTTATAAACCTCGGCCCATTATTCTTCAGGCACACTGTCTATCAGATCTAATCCCTTCAATATATTTGTCATTTTCACCGTATAATTGTAAGGAATTTGATTCAGGTCATACCTGAATGGTTTAGTGGTTTTCCCTATTTTCTTCAATGTAAGTCTGAATTTTGCAGTAAGGAGGTCATAATCTGAGCCACAGTCAGCTCCCAGTCTTGTTTTTGCTGACTTTATAGACCTTCTCCATCTTTGACTGCAAGGAATATAATCAATCTGATTTCAGTATTGACCATCTGGTGATTTCCATGTGTAGTTGTGTTGTTCCACACACACACACACACACACACACACACACACAAAGAGAACACACAAGTTCTCTTGTGTTGTTGGAAGAGGATATTTGCTATGACCAGTGCGTTCCCTTGGCAAAACTCTGTTAGCCTTTGCCCTGATTCATTTTGTACTCCAAGGTCAAATTTGCCTGTTACTCAACATATCTCTTGACTTCTACTTTTGCGTTTGAGTCCCCTGTGTTGAAAAGGACATCTTTTTTGGGGGTGTTAGTGCTATAAGGTCTTGTAGGTATTCAAAGAACCATTCAACTTCAGCTTCTTCAGTGTTGGGAGCTGCATTAGGTATTACTAACAAAACGGAGGCATGGCCCCAACCCCCTCTCCTCATCCCGCAGTCACGGTCCCAGGATGAAGGAGTTAGGTCTTGTGATTCTGACTTGTTCTTTCCTTTCTTTGGTTGAGTTGGCTGGAAAGAATGTTAAGGTGCTTATTGTTCTTGAGAGAAGCATAAGAAAGCACAAAGCCTTCTGCAGTTGTGCCCAGAAACTGATCTATAAAGTAACCATTTCATTTGTTCAAGGATCTTTACAAAGAATGTTCCAGGATGAGTACACAGGCCTCAGATTTAGGCCATGGGAAGGATTGTTATCTGAGACCTCTTTGTGAAGGGAATGTTTATGGCAAAAGAAGTTTGCTGAGCTTAGGGTTTAGGAATAATTAAGAATAGTTAGGAAATGGCAACCCATTCCAACGTTCTTGCCTGGAGAATCTCAGGGACAGGGAAGCCTGGTGGGCTGCTGTCTATGGGGTTGCACAGAGTCAGACACGACTGAAGCAACTTAGCAATAGCAGCAGCAAGAGTAGCTAGAAGCCTTTTTAGGAGATAGTGATCTTAAGATGCTAGGGGCAAACAGGATTTGGAAAGATAAGAAATAAACTGAGGAATGTAGCATGAGTTACAATGTAATCACAAGTTAAGTATAGGACACATAAGAGGAAGTAGATAATAGATAGTAAAGCCGATTCTTAGAGAATCCCTGAAGCAGGAACTCTGTTTGTAGGGCAACAGTGATTTCTGGAGACAATAAATCTGGGTGGGAGAAACTAAAAATATCAAACCTCTGACCTAATGCTTTTGTCAAAGTATAAAAAAAAACCTGAAGCTTGAAATAAACATGTAGCCCCGCACCTTGAGTTAGAGGCTACATCATTGTCTGCCAACAAAGCTCACCCCTTCAGGCTGATTCCCTGGCTGCTGGAGCTGGACTCCGGCACTTCAGCATTACTGGTTGGGGAATAGAGTTGGCTTATTGTGATATTGAATGGTTTGCCTAGGAAACGAACAGAGATCATTCTGTCATGTTTGAGACTGCACCCAAGGACTGCTTTTCAGACTTTTGTTGACTATGTGGGCTCCTCCATTTCTTCTAAGTGATTCTTGCTCAAGGTAGTATATATAATGGTCATCTAAATTAAATTCTTCCATTCCAGTTCATTTTAGTTCACTGATTCCTAAAATGTTGATGTTCACTCTTGCCATCTCCTGTTTGACCACTTCTAATTTATCTTGATTCATGGACCTAACATTCCAGGTTCCTATGCAATACTGCTCTTTACAGCATTGGACTTTACTTCCATCACCAGTCACATCCACAACTGGGCGTTGTTTCGCTTTGGCTCCATCTCTTCATTCGTTCTGGATTCATTTCTCCACTCTTCTCCAATAACATATTGGGCACCTACTGACCAGGGGAGTTCATCTTTCGGTGTCATGTCTTTTTGCCTTTTCATACTGTTCATGCAGTTCTTAAGGCAAGAATACTGAAGTGGTTTGCCATTCCCATCTCCAGTGGACCAGATTTTGTCAGATCTCTCCAGCATGACCCATCCATCTTGGGTGGCCCTACATGGCATGGCTCATAATTTCATTGACTGATCCATTTGATTGAGTGATCCATTTGATTGAGTGATCCATTTGATTAGCTTTCTGTGATTGTGGTTTTCATTCTGCCTGCCCTCTGATGGATAAGGATAAAAGGCTTATGGAGGCTTCCTGATGGGAGAGACTGACTGTGGGGCAAACTGGATCTTCTTCTGATGGGCAGGGCCATGCTCAGTAAATCTTTAATCCAATTTTCTGTTGATGGGCGGGGATGTGCTCCCTCCCTCTTTGACTTGAGACCAAACTATGGTGGAGGTAATGAAGATAATGGCAATCTCATTCAAAAAGTCCTGTGCATGTGCTGCCACACTCAGTGCCTCTGACCCTGGAGAAGGCTGCTGCCAACCCACACCTCTGCCGGAGACTACTGGACACTCATAGGCAAGTCTGGGTCAGTCTCTTGTGGGGTCACTGCTCCTTTCTCCTGGGTCCTAATGCACACAAGGTTTTGTTTGTGCCTTACAAAAGTCTGTTTCCCCCACCTATGTAAGTTCTGTAATCAAATCCAATTGGCCTCCAAAGTCAAATTCCCTGGGAGTTCTCAGTCCCTTTGCCAGATCCCCAGGTTGGGAAATCTGTTGTAGGTTCTAGAACTTTCTTAACAGTGCGAGAATTTCTTTGGTATAATTGTTCTGCTCAATGGCTATATGGTAGGGTTCATGGTGAGCTCCTCCAAGAGGGCTTATGCCACAATCTTTGACTCAGGTATGATTCATCCAGAGCCCATGGCCTTTTGATAGACCACTGCTGACCTGTACCTCTATAGGAGACTCAAACACAGGTCTGGCTCAGTCTCTGTGGGGTCTGAGTCTTGATGTGCAAGACACAAAATGGCGGAGTTGAAGAACACATGCTCATCTTCTCCTGAAAGAAGTGCAAAATTACAACTCACTGCTGAACAACCATCAACAGGAGAGTGTTGGATCTCACTCACACACACAAAAAATACCCCATGTCCAGGGGCAAAAGAGAAGCTCCAGCAAGATGGTAGGAGGGGCAAAATTGCATGTAGAATCAAACCCCATACACACCAGAGGAAGCTCAGAAGGCTCAAACAAAATTTTGTGTGCACCAGGACCCAGAGACGTCAACTTTAGTAGACACAGTCAAAAAATTTTCCAAAGTGATTATACCAGTTTACAGTTTCATCAGTAGTGTTTGAAGTGTCCAGTTGCTCAATAACTTCATCAACAGTTGGCATTATCTTTTTCACTATAACCATTCTGATAGGTGTTTAGTGATATCTCATTCAAGTTGCATTTCTCTGATGTCTAATGAAATTGATCACCATTTTATATTTCAATTGGCCATTTTAATGTTATCTTTCATAAAGTGCTTATTCAAGCTTTTAATCCATTTTTTTTCTATTCTGTTGTCTATTTTTCTTATTTATTTGTAGGTGTTCTTCATAAGACTGTATACAAGCACTTTGCCAGTAATATGTGTTTTTAATATTTTCTTCCACACGGTGGTTCACCTTTTTATCCCTTCAGTGGTGTCCAGAAACCAACACTACTTCACCTTTACCTGAGATTTCTAGCCTCCAGAATTGTTAGAAAATATATTTCTGTTGTTTAAGCCATTCAGGCTATAGTATTTGGTTGTGGAAACCTAAGCAGACTAATACGTTATCCTTCTTATATATTGCTTGTTTCCATTTGCTAATACTTTCTTTAGGATTTTTACATCTATGTACATAATGGTTATTGGTTTGTAATTTTCTTTTAAGACTTCGGTATCAGTGTTTTATTAGCTTCATAGAACAAGTTGTGAATTGTTTCCTTTATTTTATGGAAGAATTTGTTTAAGATTGGCATTGTTGCTACCTTAGATGTCTAACAGCTTTCACCAATGAAGCCACCTAGGCCTGGAGATTTCTTTGTAATAAAGTTTTTAATTATAAATCCAAATTATTTAATATGCTCTCAAATTTTCTCAAAGTGGCTGCTTTGCTGAGTTGTGCACAGACAGTTCTACAATAACATGTGTTTTACAAAGGTGACTTTGTTCCAATATGATGGATATGTTAGAAAATAATTTGAAAATTACATAAATTTCATGTGCATTCATATACTATTTCATTTATAAGAAACATGATGTGAATGCAGAAAATGGCCACCAACTCAAAGTTTGAAGTAACCAAGCATTTTGAAAGAAGTGAGAGAATATGTAATAATTCCTGAACAGTAGGTATAAAGAAATCTTCATTTTTGGACCATCTGAGACAGTACTGTGAAAATAAACATTTACAGCTAGAAAAACTTCAGGAAATACAAAAAGTCATAAGAATTAAAGTAATAGAAGAAATGAAAAGATTGATGATTCTGTGGATTAACTACACAGGAATAACCTCTCTCACAAGCACTGAGAAGTCACTGCCTGCATGTGAGCTAAGCCGCTTCAGTTTTGTCTGACTCTTTGTGACCCTATGGACTGTACCTGCCAGGCTCCTCTGTCCACGGATTCTCCAGGCATTCCATGAGAATCCATGAGAATTTCCAGGATTCTCCTCCAGGGGATATTCCTGACCCAGGGATCGAACCTGGGTTTCTTATGCCCCCTGCATTGGCAGGTGGGTTCTTTACCACTAGCACCACCTGGGAAGCACTAAGAAGTCACTCAGTTCCGTTCAGTTCAGTCACTCAGTTGTGTCCGACTCTTTGCGACCCCATGAATCGCAGCACTCCAGGCCTCCCTGTCCATCACCACCTCCCAGAGTTCACTCAGACTCATGTCCATCGAGTCAGTGATCCCATCCAGCCATCTCATCCTCTGTCATCCCCTTCTGCTCCTGCCCCCAATCCCTCCCAGCATCAGGGACATTTCCAATGAGTCAACTCTTTGCATGAGGTGGCCAAAGTACTGGAGTTTCAGCTTCAACATCAGTCCTTCCAATGAACACCCAGGACTTATCTCCATTAGGATGGACTGGTTGGATCTCCTTGCAGTCCAAGGGACTCTCAAGAGTCTTCTCCAACACCACAGTTCAAAAGCATCAATTCTTCGGCACTCAGAAGTCACTATCTATGCACAAAACCTTAAATGAGAATTATTAAATCCTGTGGAAGTGGCTTGGCTCCTTTAATGATGGTTTGATGGGAGGAGGAAGAAGATGGCGGAGGAGTAAGATGGGGAGATCACCAGCCTCCCCACAAATATATCAAAAACTCATCAAGATACAGACAACTCCTACAAAGCAACCTATAGGTGACAGCAGAAGACCCCAGGCTTCCAGAGGGGCAGGCTAAGCTCCTTGGAATGAGGCAGGAGAGAGGATGGATATAAAAAGCAAAAAGACTGAGTACTTCTGGATGGGAGCTTGCATCCTGAGAGAGGGAGGGAGTCATGAAGCAGGAAGAGTTCCCATGCACTGGGAAGCTTCCTTATAGGTGGGCCCAAGGGGGAGCTGTGGAATCTCAGAAAGCCAGGCAAAGCTGGGACTTAGGCAAAAATCAGAGAAAGTTGCACTTCTCAGCCCATAGACAGCTCACGGATTGTGGCCCCAACCAGATGGCAGGCTCGGGGAACCAGAGGAGCCCACAGAAGCCCTGTGTCACCGAAGGCAGGCTAGGGGAGCCAAAAGAAGAATACCCAAGCCCCTTGACAAGGAGGGCCCAGGGGGCTGAGGGACAAAGAGCCCAGGGGCCTGAGCGAAGCCCATACAAATGTCCACAACACAGAGGACAGGGCCAGGGAGCCAAGAAAAGATCCACACAAGCCCCTACCTAGCAAGCTTCAGCCTTCAGTGCTGAGCAGGACCTGGGAACAGAAGCACCAGCAAAGATTCTATGGGTAAGTAAGGGACTGGTGGCAGTGAAGATATGCTGAGAAGGCCACTTTGACATGGCTGCAGAAATAGATGTGACTAACACTGCCAAAGCCAGAAGGACTGCTCAAAGACATACTTAAAACACAGCAGGACTGTATGGCCCTTGCCCTCCCCCCACCATATCTTCTGCCTGCCTTTTGCCTGTGGAAAACTTTAATCAAAGAATAAGCTTAATCAGAAAAGTGAGAGATGCTGAAAACAAGAAAAACAGTCTAAGGAGATTAAATAATAATAGCATAGTCATTAAGCATAGTCAAGGACCTTTGGTTCTTTCTCCAGAGCTATAGTTAATATTCTGAGCCATATCCTGTGAGCTGTCTTATACATACTAAAACCCTAGGTGGAAAAGTTAACTACATGATGATCAGACTGTACCCAGGACTTGAGCTGCCACAGTTATGAGAATTGACCTCAAATAAATGGGGACAAGTGCAACCTGGAACTGAACATTAACTGTACCTAAAATAACCAAGAAGATGCTAGTAATACCACTGATGACCAATTGAAGATGACTGTTAAGAGATTACTATACTGTTTCTGCATGTAATCCGCCCCTCACTTTGTCTATAAAAACTCTCACCCCTTGCTTGTTGCAGAGGGTGGAGGGTGTTGGACTTTAGACAGATATCCGCCACCCTCCCCGCCAGTTGCTGGCATATGAAATAAAGCGAAATTTCCTTTCCACCAAGTTGGCCTATTTACTGGCTTTTGAGCAACAAGCAGCTGGACACCCAGCCCCCATACCTCTCGGTAACAGATTTTTGGTGCCCAACGTGGTGCAGCTACTGCTAGCTATGGCTGGCTACTGCTAACTCCTTTGCTTTCATGGCAGTTGGCTCTCCTGGATCTTCCAGGGGAGAGTCGTGGCCATGACAGTGTATTAGCTTGCTCATGATTAGCTAGCCCTGAGTAGGGGATTTGGGAGACTTTCCTAGAAGCTGCCAAAACTATGTGTTTTTAGGACACTCCCTATTTCTCCCTTGCTCAGCACTAACTGCGAACTTATGCTTTTCTTGGTGGAATGGAAACTTGCATTCGGGATGAGTTGATGAGCTCCAAGACTGGCTAAGTCCACTGGTGTGCACACGGGCAACCTTCCCATTTGTGAGTGATAGTGCTATTTGGGCGTTCTTGCCAATTAGTTCTGACTACTGTTGAGGACTGTGAGCACTAGTGCTATTTGGGCATTCTTGCCTGTTGGTTCTGATGTGTGTCTGATGTTGAGAACTGTTTGAGACATGAGGTGATATTTGGGCATTTTGCCAGTTGGTTCTGACATGTGTTTGAGGTTGAGGATCATTTATGAGCACTGACTGCTATTTGGTTATTTTTTGCCAATTAGTCCTGATGTCTGGCTATTCTTGAGGACTATTTGTGAGCACTGAGTGTCATTTGGGTATTTTGCCAATTTGTTCTAACATTTGACTAACACTGAGGGTCGTTTGTGTTGGGGAAGTGTTTGGGATTCCGTACTGG
The DNA here is from genome assembly GCF_055505025.1 of Bos grunniens. Taxonomy (NCBI): domain Eukaryota; kingdom Metazoa; phylum Chordata; class Mammalia; order Artiodactyla; family Bovidae; genus Bos; species Bos grunniens. The sequence continues at coordinate 75,936,861 of NC_141194.1, read as the reverse complement.
TCACCCTTGGAGAAGGTTTATAACAGATCCTATGTTTCATGTATAGGTGTGTGTTCTATTTGTATGACTGGTAATCTTGTTGCCTTATGTAAAATGGGAAATCCAGGTTCAATTCATTAAGAAAAATTTAGCTGTGGATTTATGACTAAAAATGAAAGTTTTTTTTTTTTTTTTGGATAATATATGTCTACAGAATTCTTTAGACTCCAGAGAAAATTGACTAAGATAAAACTCTTGAAATTCATCAAACTCTTGAAACTCAAAAGACCAATTCTTTTTGCATATGCAGTTAGGGAAAGCTAACTTGATAAAACACTTTTTTCAGGCCCTGAGAAAACAAAAATATACCTAGGAAGAAACTTTAAGTTAATGCTTATCATGTTGTTGAAATACAACCACAGTCCACATAGCCTGAAGCTCCAGCCTTTGGTTAATTGTAAAATGTCAAGCTAAGGAAAAAAAAACAGGAGGGAAGACTTTTAAAATTGAGTGTGTAATTTGGCTATTCTGATTATTATTCGTAAACTGATAAGTGTAATTGCAATGCCTAATTAATGAAAGGTAAAAAGATGAAACAATGAGATCTCTGTCTGGATGTTTGTTTGTCTCAATATGTGTTTTTGTCTTTGGAGAATATCACTGAGGTTAATTTGTAAAGGAACTCTATTTAATTGACCTTAGAAAATATATGTACTTACAAATCAAACAAATCTAAATTTATCTACTTTGGTCCCTTTGTAAGACCAAGAGGGAAACTAAAGATGTTTGGGGTTTATTAAACATACATGTTGTACCACTGAAGAAAAACTACACTATGAAAAAAATGTTTTTTTGAGGTTATGAAATATGTTCATAAGTCTGCCAATCAGGAAATGCTGGTGTAACATTTCAAGTGATTGTTTCTTGATTTTGTTAAAGCTTTCAAGGGTTAAAAATTGTGATATGTAAAAATGATAAGCAAAGCATTTTGGTATGTAAAGCAAGTAGGATATATGTTGTCAACAAAGAAAAGGCATAAAGAATGGAGATACTTTTGTTGAGGAAAAATGATGATAATAGTTTTGTCCTACAGTTGCTTGTTTCTTGATGAAGAAATACAGGACAAATTTGTTTGCATCTAGAAAGTGACAAAAGGTTTGTGAAAAAGGGATTTTTAAAAAGAATTGTGTACATTGTCATGATTAACATTAGACTAAATTTAATTAGATATATGAGTTTTATTAACAGTAAGCTGATGCAAGACTGAAGTTGGATTTTCTCTCTGTTAAGAAAGCAAACTTCTCCTGGAATATTGATCTGATTTTGGTAACAAAGACTTCTAATGGAAAGTAATTATTTTGTTTCTAATCATACTTCTGACCCCAATATTCAGGATGGAAAATTTTTCCAATAAAGGTGTCACAAAGTATAGCTGCTCATGATGTGTAGCATTGCTGGCTTGAAGTGTACTATAAAGCACATGTACAATGTTTGTGTGCCAATTGGGTATAAATGAGAAAATGTATGGCCTATAAAGCATTTCCCTACTAACCTCTGAACCTGTTCATGATATCTGATTAGTTTTCTCCCAACGTGGACAACTAGGCAAATATATCAATAAAATGGAGACCTGGCACCGAGGGACATGGATGGATCCAGAGCAGGCAAATGAACCACTCTGGTAACGTTGAAAAATATATTGATTATCAATGCTCTCTATAGAAAGAGTTACAACTTAAAAGGGGAAAATGATAGAAAAAATATTCACATATTGAGGTGTGAAGAAGTCATTCTGCCCTATACATGATTTAATTTAAACTTTAGGTTAACCAAAACAGCCTATCTGTGGCCTATTAAACATGCGTTGTACATCTGCTTTAATCATTAAGACAAAAAACAGTACAAAAGTATATTTTTATTATTATCCTCATTGTAATATGTCTAGAAATTTTCAAATTTTTGTCCAGGTACTATGAAAGTTTGTTGCCTTTCTTGTTCTGTACCTGTCCCTCCTCGAGATTGAGGAGTATTAAAGAAAAGGGGAGGATTGAAACAGAGTAGGACTGTATGGCCCTTGCCCACCAGCCCCAATGTCTTCTGCTTGCCTTTTGCCTGTGGAAAACTTTAATCAAAGAATAAGCTTAATCAGAAAAGTGAGATATGCTGAAATAAAGGAAAATAGTCTAAGGAGACTAAATAATAATAACATAGTCATTAAGCATAGTCAAGGACCTTTAGTTCTTTCTCAAGGACTATAGATTCTGAACCATATCCTGTCTTATATATACTAAAACCCCAGGTGGAAAAGTTAACTACATGATGACCAGACTGTACCTGGACTTGAGCTGCCACAGTTATGAAAATTGTCTGCAAAGAAATGGGAACAAGTGCACCCTGGAACTGAACATTAACTGTACCTAAAATAACCAAGATGATGCCAGTAATACCACTGATGACCAATTGAAGATGACTGTTAGAGATGACTATACTGTTTCTGCATGTAACCCTCCCCCTCACTTTGTCTATAAAAGCTCGCACCCTCTGCTTGTCAGGAGGAAGGGTCAGCCTTTGAACACATATCTGCCACCCTCTCCCCCAATTGCTGGCATCTGAAATAAAGCAAGCTTTCCTTTCCACCAATCTGGCCTGCTTATTGGCTTCTGAGTGGCAAGCAGTTGTATCCCCCACGCATACCTTTTGGTAACATATGAACCCATGGACACCCTAAAACCTACTACTGGACACTGCACTGCCCTTCAGAGAGACGAGATCCAGCTCCATCAACCAGAACACAGGCACAAACTCCCCCAACCAGGAAAACATCACAGGACACTAATCCAACCCCATCCATGGGGGCAGACTCCACAACACAGAACTATGATCTTGAGACCTTTTTCTTTTTCTTCTTATAAATCACAGTTTATTCCCCCTATGTATTTCTACCTTCACATTAGCCTTGTGTGTTACTGTGGAGTTTTCCTCTTATTTTTCTTGTTAAAAACATTATTTTTAAGATCTTTTTCACCTTTTTTGTGATTTTTAATATGAAACTGCCTTTCGTATAGTTCTTTACCAACTGTAGCTATTCCTGAATATATATAAATCCTTTTCACATACATCTGTTTATCTTTGCTTTTCTATTTTTTTCTTTTCTCTCTTTTTTAACCCTCTTTCCAACCCCCTCATTTTCTCTTTTCTCTCCTTATTCTCTTTTTTTCTTTTTCTTTCTTCCCTTTTTTCCTTCACTCTTTCTTTCTTCATCATGTAAGTTAAATTGTTGTGCTCTCTTTGCTATATTCCCCAGTTAGCAATCTGCTCAGGCTCAGTTTTCAAGATTGAGCATTAGTTTAGCTCTGCTTTTAATTGGTCAATATCACCTTTGGTTTCCCTTGTTCATCAAGTCAATTTCCTGTACTCTTTAGAATACTTTGGTTACAACTGTGTGTATGGAAGTGTGTGTATATGTCCCAGTGCTTATGTAACTACCTGCTTGATCTGCTTGATCTCCTCCCACTAGAACACAGGCAAAAGTCACACCTAACAAAAAGTCAACACAAACCACTCAACAAACATTTTTCTCCGAGGGCAAAAATCAAAAGGAAGGAGGAATGCAATCCTAAAGCCCAGGAAAAGGAGACCTCAAGTGGAGCAAAATTAAAAAAGAAAAGAAAAGACAGAGAAATACATGACAAATGAAAGAACAAGAGAAACTCACAAGACCAGATAAATGAAGAGGAAATAAGCAATCTACCTGAAAGAGAATTCAGAATAATGATAGTAAAGATGCTCTGAACACTTGAAAATAGAATGGAGAAACTGCAAGAAACTTTTAACACAGTTAATACAATCACCAAGGACATAGAAGAAATAAAGAATAAGTAGACATTTCACAATTACTGAGATGACGGTTTGATGGTTTAAGCACTGCTGTAATTTCCAAAGCTTTCAGCCTTAGATAAAGCTATGATTACAGATCTAAAACTTGCAAAAGAATTTCTAGCAGTGAAACACATGTTAATGGAAGAAAAAGGATTACATTGGTTTACATTTTCAATTTTAATGAAATAGTTATCTGCATCTCTTGAATGGCCATTTAAAGAAAGAATAATGACCTCGGATTCAAGGCTGTGAAATATTGCAAATTTTGTTCAAAATTACTTCCCAGTGACTCATGAGCTGCAACTCTTGCTACATCTGCTTTCATAAGCAAACTTCAGATGACTTCCCTATGTATTGTTTGTAGTATGTATATATTTCTTAATAGTTTAACATGCATAAAAGTGTACTACCAATTTTATTAAGTTCCTATATTTTTGTAATGTGTCACTGATGAAGTGTTTGGGTGCTACACCTCTAATCTCATTTTCCCCATAAGATCTGCAGTTTTTATTATATGATTTTATGGTGAATTGCTTTTTAGGGATGCATATGTCGAGTTATAGTATTATTGACTTTTTTCATCTTAGTTTTCAGATATATTGGCACAAAATTACTCGTAATATATTAGTGTAAATGAGTGAATCATAAGACATGCAAGAGATAGTTTTTTTTTTTTTAGTCTACCTTTTATTTTCCTATTTTTGAAAAAAAAAAAAAAGGATACAAAGAAAACAATACTAGTGTAATGATCAATGGTACTTAGCCTCAGTGTCAGGAAGACAATAGAAAGAGAAAGAGATACTCTGGCAAATATTAGAGCATTCCCTTCTACTCAATTCCAAGTTTTCAAGACAAAATATTCTGATTTTTAAATATTTAGACCACACACATAGTCTGCAACCCAAAACCTGGAGGTTATGAGTAGTATAAAGTGGCAGGAATTACCAAGTTCTAGTCCTGTATTTTGTATTGTTATTACTTACCTCAGTTCTTGAACTCTTTAATCAATAGAAATTTATATTAAGACAAGAAAATTCAAGCAAAATTTCATAGGGCTCATGCCAGGTGAAATCATCTCCAAGATATAGTGATGGTGTGAATTTTCCACTTAATCAGAGATCCTGGGTACTTGCACAGTGCTCTTCATAGAAACTCACTAGTTGCAGCACCTTCCAGACTACAGTTTATGGAATTCAAGGATGTGGCCAGACATCTGAACTTCAGGATACAAAGCCTCTGCAATATGCCTTTTCCCCCACTGTTCCTACCGACTTTAGAATTTTGTTTATTGTTGTTTTTGTTCAGTCACTAAGTCATGTGTGAGTCTTTGTGACCCTACTGACTGCAGCATGCCAGATTTTGCTGTCCTTCACCATTTCCTAGTGTTTGCTCAAACTCATGTCCATTGAGTCAGTGATGCCATCCAACCATTTCATCCTCTGTCATCCTCTTCTCCTCCTGCCCTCAATCTTTCCCAGTTTCAGGGTCTTTTCCCATGAGTTGGCTCTTTGCATCAGGTGGCCAAAGTATTGGAGGTTAAACTCCAGTATCAGCACCAGTCCTTACAATGAATATTCAGGGTTGATTTCCTTTAGGATTGACTTATTTGCATTGCTTTTCTTCTTATTCACAAAAGTCTTAATTCTAACATGTCCCCCCCAAAATAAGGTCTGACAATCATGAGAAAGAGCCTGACTCAGTTCTTCACAACACACTAACTTTTAATTTTTTACATCCTTTCTGAAGTCTTTTGAAATAGAATTTTCCTTCATTGGAAGGGAGGAATAAATACTCCATATGTGTGTGTGTTAAGTTGCTTCAGTTGTGCCTGACTCTTTAGGACCCTATGGACTGTATCCCACCATGCTCCTCTCACCATGGGGTTCTCCAGGCAAAAATACTGGAATGGGCTGCCATGTTCTCCTCGAGGGGATCCTTCTGATGTCTCTTAAATCTCCTGCATTGGCAAGTAAGTTCTTTACCACTACCACCAGTGCCACCTGGGAAACTCCAAATACTCCATACTTTTTACAATTAGTAACCTTCTATCCAGAGTAAAAGAAGAGCTTGTTGTTAAAGCAGAAAACCAAATCCCATAACTATTACACCCTGTAACAGTTGAGCTTCCTGAGATTTTTTTTTTAAGTTGATCAACCTTGAGTAATTTCTGTTTATCATAATCAAATGTGCTCAGAGACAGTTATATAGTGGAGTGAAGGAAGATGTGAGTTGATGAGTTCTGTTTTGGATGTGCCCGGTATGAGATATTTTGGGAGCATTCATTTGCATATTGGAGTTCTGATGAGTGGTCTGAACTGTCTACAAGTATTTTGGAATCTTGCATATAGGTGATTAATGAATGAAACTGCTCAGGGTAAGCATGGAGTAATCTTTCTTCCAGTAATCTCAAGGCTAGTTGGAAGTTTCAGAGTAAAAATACGAGAAAATAATTTTGGTTACATAATCACAAAGTTGAGATCTTAGATTAATATTTTTACGGAAATCTCATTATATTCTTAGTAAAAATTGTATACTCAAAGCTTATGTGTGCACATCAAAGACATTTTCATTTTCTCTTTCTTAGTATATTTTTCAGAATTTGCATTTTGTCTTTAGATTTATTAAATTTGCATTTTATTGTTACTAATTAGGTTGCCTCAGATCTTTAACAAAAATTAATCATTGGTGGAAGAATGTGTCAAAAATACATAATAGTTATTAAGATAGTCTAAGTACTACAATAAATAACCTAAAAACCACAAGCCATAAAAATGTAAATATGGATAATGAACACAGATTTTATGTTTTTCTCTATTTCTGTATCAGTTGAATTTTTTTCTTATAAGAATAGATTCATGTATCACATATTTAATAAAATGCACATAAATAATAATTGGTGAAGAGTTAGAAAAAATAGTATAAACAACTCTTTTCTTATGGACAGAGGTGAAATAGGTAAGCTATCCAGAAGGGAGAAGAGTACCAGTTTTTTTAGTATACTTTTTGAACAAGCGTAGACTATTTATCATCATGCATTTAGATATATGCATCTGGGAATGCAATAATTTTGCCTAAGTAACTTAAAAAAAAATATTTCCAGGAACTGCAATGATAAATATATAAAAATTAGATTTTATTGAATCAGTGATATATTCACTCCAAATTCCTAGCATGTTGACCATTATGAGAATTATGAAAATAATGAATTGGTTTTATTGATGATTTTGTGCCATATCCAGAGTACATTCAATGTGAACTGAGTTTTTCTAAAACAAGTACAAAATAATTATTTGTGAAATAAAACTGATGACTTATTTTTTCTCTTAAAGTTGTTGTTCAGCCACTAAGTCATGTCTGAGTCTTTGCAATTCCATGGAGTGCTTAAATTTGAGAAGAGACCAAAACAAAGAAGCATCATTCAAAGATGTATTTATCATAGGAAACAGAGGAAAAGACTTGCTAATAACCGTGTAAAGCTAGCTACTAAGTATTCGTACAGAGAGCTCAAGCTGCTGGTAAATTTCCTCTAAAAACTATATTGTTAAACACTGCATAATATCAAAAAAATATATATAAAGCAGTAGAGAAATGATTATAATGGATGTACACAGGGCAAATCTTCGATACTGTGAGTTTAGGTATCCTGTATTTCTTATATATATTTCCCAGATATAATACCAAAAGTGCAGGCATAAAAAGAAAAAATTAAGTTGGATTTATCAAAATCATAAAATTTCATTCTTCAAAGGACACCACTGAGAATGTGAAAAGAAAACAAAATATATATGTATTCTAGAGAGACTGGGAGAGAAAATTTTTTCAAATTGTATATCTGAAAAAGGGACTTTGTATCTACAATATGTAAAAAAGTCTTACAATTCAATAGACAACCTAGTCTTTTCAATGAGAAAATAACCTAAATTAACATTTCTACAAAGGAGGTATACAAATGTCTAACAAGCACAGGAAAAGATGTTCAACATCCTTAGTCATCAGGGAAATGCAAATCCAAATTGCAATGAGATATCACATCATACTCACTTTTTGATTAGCTATAATCAGAAAGGTTCACAATAACAATTGTTGTTGTGAATGTGGAGAAATTAGAACTCTCCTACACTGCTGATGGGAATGTAAAATGGCACAACCACTTTGGAAAATAGTTTGGCAGTTCCTCAAATTGTTAAATCTAGAAATAACTAATAACCCAGCAATTCCACTATTATGTATCTAACCAAGAAAAATTAAAAATATGTGCACACAAAAACTTGTGCATCAATGTTCACAGCAGCCCTATTCATAGTAGTTAGAAAGTGGAAACAAGCCAAATGTCCACCAACTCATCAATGTATTAAAAAAATATGGTATATACATTCAATAGAGTACTGCTTGGCAATAAAAGTGAATAAAGTGCTCACATATATATATTAAAACATGGATGAAATTTTAAAACTTTATGCTAAGTTAAAGAAGCCAGTCACACAAACTGAAATTTAAAAAGTAGGTGAATTTTTTTGAGGTTCTAATATTCAGTTATATGTTTTCTAAATGATGATTTAAATTATTTGTGTAATTGGCATTATATGTGTGTGTGAATAAAGTATTTGTAATATATAGACACATGAATTTATAAAATTCATGTTTAGCTAGTATCCATCCATACTTGTCACACAGAAAGAATTGCATACCACTCATTTAAAAATTCATTGTGAATAAATGCTGTTTTAAAAGTATAGGCATGGAACTTCCCTGGTGATGCAGCGGATAAGAATCAGTCTGTAAATGCAGGGCACACAGGTTCGATCCCTGGTCCAGGAAGATTCCACATGCTATGGAGCAGCTAAGCCCCAGTGCCACAACTACTGAGCCCATGGGCTGCAACTACTGAAGCCCACATGCCTAGAGCCTGTTCTCTGCAACAAGAGAAGCCACGGCAATGAGAAACCCATGCACCACAATGAAGAGTATCCCCCACTTACCGCAACTAGGGAGAGCCTAGTCAAAGAAATGAAGACCTAACATACCCAAAATTAAATAAATGAATATATATATATATATATATATATATATATATATATATATATATATATTTTTAAGTATAGGGATGAATTGTAGTTACATTTTCCATAACTGCTTATCTCATGATTATTCATACACTTTTTCCTTTAAACAGACATTCCAAAATATTTGGTACACTCATGTTTTCTCTCCCCATATGCCTATATATAATTAGTTCTTCAAAGGGAAATAACCATGTTCATAAAATGTTTATTGTCATTATTTTCGTATTAGAACCATTCAATAAATATTTGTTGCCTAAGTACTTTGGCCACCTCATGTGAAGAGTTGACTCATTGGAAAAGCCTCTGATGCTGGGAGGGATTGGGGGCAAGAGGAAAAGGGGAAGACAGAGGATGAAATGGCTGGATGGCATCACTGACTCGATGGATGTGAATTTGAGTGAACTCTGGAAGTTGGTGATGGACAGGGAGGCCTGGCGTGCTGCAGTTCATGGGGTCGCAAAGAGTCGGACACGACTGAGCGACTGAACTGAACTGAAGTAAAATATATTCTTAAAAAAATGGAAACGGTTGCAAAAGTTTTCATACTGTATGATTCCATATACCGTTAAATGTCCAAAATAGGGAAATCTCTAGAGATAGAAAGTAGATTCATGTTTTCCTAGGGATGGAAAGTTGAGGCGGGGGGTGGGGGGAATGGAAAGTAACTGCTTATGGACACAAAATTTCTTTTGGAATTATGAAATATTCTAAAATTAGATTGTAGCAATGGTTGCACAACTCTGATTATACTGGGCTTCCCAGGTGGCACTAGTGGTAAAGAACCCACCTACAGAAGCAGGAGAGATGTTAGAGATGTGGGTTCGATCCCTGGGTCAGGAAGATCTCCTGGAGGAGATCTACTGGTAGCCTCCTGGTACCTGGTAGTACTGGTAACTCACTCCAGTATTCTTGCCTGGAGAATCTCGTGGACAGAGGAGCCTAGCAGGCTATGGTTCATAGAGCCACAAAGAATTGGACATGACTGAAGTGACTTATCCAGAGACGGCTATGGCACCCCACTCCAGTACTCTTGCCTGGAAACTCCCATGGATGGAGGAGCCTGGTGGGCTGCAGTCGGACACTACTGAGCGACTTCACTTTCAATTTTCACTTTCATGCATTGGAGAAGGAAATGGCAACCCACTCCAGTGTTCTTGTTTGGAGAATCCCAGGGACGGCGGAGCCTGGTGGGCTGCCGTCTATGGGGTCGCAGAGTCAGACACAACTGAAGCAACTTAGCAGCAGCAGCAGAAGTGACTTTTCATCCACATGTGAGCATACTAAAGCCATTTTATAAGGGCGAGTATTTATAAGTTGTATCTTAATAAAACTGAGAAAAAAGAATATGTGCTAGCATATATTTTCTTTAGAGTGGGGTGAAACCACACATATGCAGAACACATTTCAAGAACTATTTCTTGAAATATGTGTAATATGTATAAGACAGAAATGTTCTATAACCTTGTTTGGTACATCATTGAAAATATATTTCACAGAAGAGATATTTTTACTAGTTAATTATATTGTGAATTAATTATAAACATAAACCTGAAAAGAGTCATAGAACTAGGATATTGATGGCCATGTGAATCTAAATGTTTTCATTTAGCCTCTAACAAAGCAGTAAAATCAACTAGGAGTGTAAATAAAACCACACATGACCCATGTCTTCAGCATTACTAGGAGATCATACCACAGACCACATTAATTTGCATATGTTGATCATCTTTGCATCTAAAGTGTAAATCTCATTTAATTATGGTGTTTAATCCTTTTAATTCACTGTCAAATTCATTTTGTTAGTACTTTACTGAACATTTTTGCATCTATGTTCATTAGGTATATTGACCTGCATTTTTCTTCTGATGTCTGTCTGGTTTTGACACCAAGGTGATGTGTTTGAAAGTGCTTTCTTCTATTTTGGAAGAATTTAAGAATTGATATTAATTATTCTTCAAGTGCTTGGTAGAATTCACCTGTGAAACTATCTGGTCCTAAGCTTTTCTTTGTTGGGAGGTTTTCAATTACTGTGTTAATCTCCTAATTTTTATTGACATATTATGTATTTCCATTTTCTCATGTTTTGTCCTGGGGTATTGTATATTTTCTAGAAATTTATCCATTTCTTCTAGGTTTTCGAACTTATTGACATACAAAATTTATAATAGTTTCTTATGACCTTTATTGTTTATGAGGCAAATAAATAAGCCAATGTCATGTGTCTTCTTCCATTTCTAATTTTATTTATTTGCATCTTCTTTTTTTCCCTTAGGTAATCTAGGTATGAGTTTGTTGATTTTGTTTATCTTTTCAGAAAACCAGCTCTCAGTTTTATAGACTATTTCTTATAGCTTTTCTAATCTTTATTTCTACTCTAATCTTTATTGTGTCCTTCCTTTTGCCAACTTTGGGATTAGTTTGCTCTTTTTCTAAATTCTTGAGGTATAAAGGTCAGTTTTTTATTTGATATTTTTTCTTTTTTAATGTGCTTATTACCATGAGCTTCTCTTTTAGCATTGATTTTACTACGTTTCATAAGTTTTGATATGTTGTGTTTTGTTTTTATTTTTATCAAGGTATTTTTATGATTCCTTTTTTATTTCTCTTTAACTAAATGGTTGTTCAAGAATATATCGTGTATTGTCCATATATTGGTCAATTTTCTTGTTTTCTTTCTGTTATCAATTTCTGGTTTCATCTACTGTGGTCAGAAAGGGTACTTTGTATGATTTTAATCTTCCTAAGTCAAGTGGGCCTTAGAAAGCATCAATGCAAACAAAGCTAGTGGAGGAGATGGAATTCCAGTTGAGCTATTTCAAATCCTGAAAGATGATGCTGTGAAAGTGCTGCACTCAATATGCCAGCAAATTTGGAAAACTCAGCAGTGGCCACAGGGCTGAAAAAGATCAGTTTTCATTCCAAACCCAAAGAAAGGCAATGCCAAAGAATGCTCAACCTACTGCACAATTGCACTCATCTCACACGCTAGTAAAGTGATGCTCAAAATTCTCCAAGCCAGCCTTCAGCAATACATGAACTGTGAACTTCCAGATGTTCAAGCTGGTTTTAAAAAGGCAAAGGAACCAGAGATCAAATTTCCAACATCTGCTGGATCATGAAAAAAGCAAGAGAGTTCCAGAAAAACATCTATTTCTGCTTTATTGACTATGCCAAATCCTTTGACTGTGTGGATCACAATAGACTGTGGAAAATTCTGAAAGAGATGGGAATACCAGACCACCTGACCTGCCTCTTGAGAAAACTATATGCAGGTCAGGAAGCAACAGTTAGAAATGGACATGGAACAACAGACTGGTTCCCAATAGGAAAAAGAGTACGTCAAGGCTGTATATTGTCACCCTGCTTATTTAACTTATATGCAGAGTACATCATGAGAAATGCTGGGCTGAAAGAAGCAGAAGCTGGAATCAAGATTGCCAGGAGAAAGATCAATAACCACAGATATGCAGATGACACCACCCTTATGGCAGAAAGTGAGGGGGAAATAAAAAGCCTCTTGATGAAAGTGAAAGAGGAGAGTGAAAAAGTTTGTTTAAAGCTCAACATTCAGAAAACTAAGATCATGACATCTGGTCACATCACTTCATGGCAGGTAGATGGGGAAACAGTAGAAACAGTGGCAGACTTTATTTTTGGGGGCTCCAAAATCACTTCAGATGGTGACTGCAGCCATGAAATTAAAAGATGCTTACTCCTTGGAAGGAAAGTTATGACCAACCTAGATAGCATATTCAAAAATAGAGACATTACTTTGCCAACAAAGGTCCGTCTAGTCAAGGCTATGGTTTTTCCTGTAGTCATGTATGGAAGTGAGAGTTGGACTGTGAAGTAAGCTGAGTGCCGAAAAATTGATGCTTTTGAACTGTGGTGTTGGAGTAGACTCTTGAGTATCCCTTGGACTGCAAGGAGATCCAACCAGTCCATCCTGGGGGAGATCAATCCTGGGTGTTCATTGGAAGGACTGATGCTAAAGCTGAAACTCCAGTACTTGGCCACCTCATGCGAAGAGTTGACTCACTGGAAAAGACCCTGATGCTGGGAGGGATTGGGGGCAGTTGGAGATGGGGACGACAGAGGATGAGATGGCTGGATGGCATCAGCGACTTGACGGACATGAGTTTTTGTGCACTCCGGGAGTTGGTGATGGACAGGGAGGCCTGGCGTGCTGCAGTTCATGGGGTCCCAAAGAGTCGGACACAACTGAGTGACTGAACTGAAGTGAACTGAACTGAAATTTATTAAAACTTGTTTTGTGACTTAGTATTTGATTAATCCTGGAAAATATTTCATGTGATGTACTGTTGAGAAGAATGTGTTTTCTTCCACTGTTGAGTGAAAATTCTGTATATGTATGTTAGGTTTGATCTGTAGTGTTATATAAGTCAGTTGTTTCTTTATTGGTTTTCTGTCTAGATGTTCTATACATTATTAAAAGTGAGGGTAGTGTAGTGTCCCACTATTATTGTATTGCTGTTGGTTTCTCCTTTCAGACCTGTCAATATTTGCTTTATATATTTAGTTGATGTAATGTTGGATGCATATACATTTATAATTATTATATCTTCCTGGTGAATTGACCCCCTTACCCTTATGTAATGGATATCTTTTTTTCTAGAGACAGTTTTTGACCTAAGATCTATTTTGTGTGATATAAGTCTAGCTAACCCTGTTCTCTTTTGATTATCATTTTTGTGAACTATGTTTTCTATCCCTTCACTTTCAGTCTATGAGTATCTAAAGTGAGCTTCCTGTAGACAGTGTAAAGTTGGATCTTATTTTATATCCATTAAGCCATTAAATATATTCTTTTTGATTGGAGAATTTAATCTATTTCATTTAATAATTATTGAAAAGGATTTACTATTGTTATTTTGTTAATGACTTTACAGTTTTTCTGCCCCCACTTTTCTGTCATGCTAGTTTCTTTGTACTTCTTTCCTTTCTTTTTTTTTCTGAATTGATAGGCTTTAATTCCTTTCACTTCTTGTTTTGTGTAACTTCCATAGGTAATTTTTGTGTGGTTATCATGGGGCTTACATAAAATATTGTTTATTTATAACTCATTATTTTAAGCTAATCACAAATTAACCTCACCTGAATACAAAAACTCTATGTGTCCAAACCACCATCTTTGTTCTTAGTGGTTCTCTGTAGGCTAGAGTATGCTAAGTTCCATCAGTACTCTGAGACAGATGAAATACAAGCGAGTTCTTTGAGTTCTTTTAGTAGTAGCAAGAAAAGCTTGGACACTAGATGTTTGGTTCAATTCCTTTTCTCCTCAGAAGAAGATAGGAGGTGGATTGTATCATCCATTCACTGTGCATTGAGCCAGAAAGAGGAGTTATGGCAGATATCTGCACATTTGCTCAGAATGTATGCTGTTTTAAACTGTTGCTTGACTCTGTCATATCAGGGGCCTAAGTAATGTTGTACCCTATCATATCTCAGAGACATGTGGATTGGAAGCCAGTCCTTTGGTTAGCAGCCAGAAAAATTAGGGCACTAGATGTTCAGTCTAAGTCCTAACATGCTGGAGGCAAACAGCTTTCCAAAGTGGCTATGCTATTTCGTATTGCCATCATTAGTGAGTGAGAATACTTGTTGCTGTACATCCTCCCCAGCAGTTGGTTTTATCAATGTTTAAAACTTTGGCCATTCTAATAAGTGTGCAGTGATATGTCACTGTTGTTTTAATTTTCAGTTCCCTAATGACAAATGACTGAAACTACCACACAGTTGCACTCATCTCATATGCAGTAGTGTGATGCTTAAAATTCTCCAAGCCAGGCTTCAGCAATATGTGAACCGTGAACACCCAGATGTTCAAGCTAGTTTCAAAAAAGGCAGAGGAACCAGAGATCAAATTTCCAAAATCTGCTGGATCATAGAAAAAGCAAGAGAGTTCCAGAAAAACATCTATTTCTTCTTTATTGACTATGCCAAAGCCTTTGACTGTGTGGATCACAATAAACTGTAGAAAATTCTGAAAGAGATGGGAATACCAGACCACCTGACCTGCCTCTTGAGAAACCTCTATGCAGGTCAGGAAGCAACAGTTAGAACTGGACATGAAACAAGAGACTGGTTCCAAATAGGAAAAGGAGTACATCAAGGCTGTATATTGTCACCCTGCTTATTTAACTTATATGCAGAGTACATCATGAGAAACGCTGGGCTTGAAGAAACACAAGCTGAAATCAAGATTGCCAGGAGAAATATCAATAACCTTAGATATGCAGATGACACCACACTTATGGCAGAAAGTGAAGAAGAACTAAAGAGCCTCTTGATGAAACTGAAAGAGGAGAGTGAAAAAGTTGGCTTAAAGCTCAACATTCAGAAAACTAAGATCATGGCATCTGGTCCCACCACTTCATGGGAAATAGATGGGGAAACAGTGGAAACAGTGGCTGGCTTTATTTTTCTGGGCTCCAATATCACTGCAGATGTTTATTGTAGCCATGAAATTAAAAGATGCTTACTCCTTGGAAGGAAAGTTATGACCAACCTAGACAGCATATTCAAAAGCAGAGACATTACTTTGCCAACAAAGGTTGGTCTAGTCAAGGCTATGGTTTTTCCAGTGGTCGTGTATGGATGAGAGAGTTGGACTGTGAAGAAAGCTGAGTGCAGAAGAATTGATGCTTTTGAACTGTGGTGTTGGAGAAGACTCTTGAGAGTCCCTTGGACTGCAAGGAGATCCAACCAATCCATCCTGGGGGAGATCAATCCTGGGTGTTCATTGGAAGGACTGATGTTGAAGCTGAAACTCCAATACTTTGGCCACCTGATGAGAAGAGCTGACTCATTGGAGAAGACCCTGATGCTGGGACAGATCGAGGCCAGGAGGAGAAGGGGACAACAGAGGATGAGATGGCTGGATGGCATCACCAACTCAATGGACATGGGTTTAGTTGGACTCCGGGAGTTGATGATGGACAGGGTGACCTGGCGTGCTGTGGTCCATGGCGTCGCAAAGAGTTGAACACGACTGAGCAACTGAACTGAACTGAACTGAATGACACATGAAGTCTTCCCCCATGCCTCAGTGGTAAATAATCCGCCTGCCTATGCAGGAGGCATGGGTTTGATCCCTGATTTGTGGAAATCCCCTGGAGAAGGAAATGGTAATTCATTCCAGTATTCTTGCCTGTGTAATTCCATGGACAGAGGAGACTGGTGGGTCATGGGGTTGGAAAAGAGTTGGGTGCAACTTATTGACTAAACAACAAAACAACAGTGACACATGAATCCCCTTCATGGATCACAGCCTGGTGGTGAAGCGGCTTGCATAACTCAATGAAGCTTGAGGGCCACCTAAGATGGATGGATCATAGTGAAGAGTTGACAAAACATGGTCAACTGGAGAAGGAAATGGCAACCCACTCAAGTATTCTTGCCCAGAGAAGCCCATGGAAAGTATAAAAAGGCAAAAAGATATGACAGCAGAAGATGAGCGACCCCCCCCCTCCCCAGCCACCCTCGGTTGAAAGGTGTCCAATATGGTACTGGGGAAGAGCTGCTGCTGCTGCTAAGTCGCTTTAGTCGTGTCCAACTCTGTGTGACCCCATAGACAGCAGCCCACCAGGCTCTGCCATCCCTGGGGTTCTCCAGGCAAGAACACTGGAGTGGGTTGCCATTTCCTTCTCCATTGCATGAAAGTGAAAAGTGAAAGTGAAGTCGCTCAGTCGTGACCAACTCGTGGCGACCCCATGGACTGTAGCCCACCAGGCTCCTCCATCCATGGGATTTTCTAGGCAAGAGTACTGGAGTGGCTTGCCATTGCCTTCTCCAGGGGAAGAGCAGAGGGCAATTACTAATAGCTCCAGGAAGAGTGAAGTAGGTGGGCCAAGACAGGAAACAACGTTCAGTTGTAGTTGTGTCTAGTGGTGAAAGTAAAGTCCGATGCTGTCAAGAACAATATTGCATAGGAATGTGGAATGTTAGGTCCTTGAATCAAGGCAAATTGGATGTAATCAAGTAGGAGATGGCAGGAGTGAACATTGACATCTTTGGAGTGAGTGAACTAAAATGGATGGAAATGGGATAATTTAACTCAGATGACCATTATATCTACTACTGTGGGCAAGAATCCCTTAGAAGAAATGGAATAGCCTTCACAGTCAACAAAAGAGTCTGAAATGCAATACTTGGGTACAATACCTATGGCTGATTCATGTTGAGGTTTGACAGAAAACAGCAAAATTATGCAAAGCAATTATCCTTCAATAAAAAATAAAAAAAAAATTTTAAAAGAAAGAAATTTAGAAAAAAATAACAAAATGATCTTGGTTTGTTTCCAAGGCAAACCATCCAACATGACAGTAATCTAAGTCTATTCCCTAACTAATGATGCCGAAGAAGCTGAGGTTGAATGGTTCCATGAAGACCTACAATATCTTCTAGAACTAACACTGAAAAAAAGACATCCTTTTCATCATAGGAGACTGGAATGCAAAAGTAGGAAATAAAGAGATACCTGGAATAATATGCAAGTTTGGCCTTGGAGTACAAAATGAAGCAGGGCAAAGGCTCACAGAGTTTTTGTCAAGAGAACACGCTGGTCATAGCAAACACTCTTTTACAACAATACAAGAGATGACACGACACATGGACATCACCAGATGGTCAATACTGAAATCAGACTGATTACATTCTTTCAGCCAAAGATGGAGAAGTTCTGTACAGTTAGTAAAAACAAGACCTGGAGCTGACTATGACTAAGGTGATGAGCTCCTTATTGCAAAATTCAGGCTTTAATTGAAGAAAATAGGGAAAAGCACTAGGCCATTCAGGTATGATTTATTAATAAATCAAATTCCTTATGATTATACAATAGAGGTGACAAATAGATTCAAGGGATAAGATCTGGTGAACAAAGTACCTGAAGAACTAAAGATGGAGGTTCATAACATTGTAAGGAGGCAGTGACCAAAATCATCCCAAAGGAAAAAAAAAAAAAAAGCAAGAAGGCCAAGTGGTTGTCTCATGAGGCTTTATAAATAGCTGAGGAAAGAAGAGACATGAAAGGCAGGGGGGAAAGGGAAAGATATACCTGATTGAGTGCAGAGAGATAAGAAGACTGAATGCAAGGAGAGATAAGAAGGCCTTCTAAATGAACAATGCAAAGAAATAGAGAAAAACAATGTTATGGAAAAGACAAGAGATCTGTTCAAGAAAATTGGAGATATCAAGTGAACATTTCATACAAGGATGGCCACAATAAAGGGCAGAAATGGTAAGGACCTAACAGAAGCAGAAGTTAAGAAAAGGTGGCAAGAATACACAGAAGAGAGTTCAGGCAGAGAACATGGCAAGAAGTGGATCATGGCCTTCTACCCTGGGACCCTCCAGATCCTCTGGCCTCTGGTCAGTGGGTGAACTGGAGGGCCTGGGACAGCCTCAGGCTGTGTCTTGTGGAGCCCCAGAGCCCTCCATGCGACTGCTTACTGGTAGGGCTGAAGCTGGGAACTTCTGGCCCACCCCACTGCTGCTGAGACCTTATGGCAATGGCCCCTCCAAGCCCAGATCTCCTTTACCACCGGATCTTTTGGCCCAATGCTGCAGGTCTTGGGCCTAGTCAAAGCCTCCACCAGGCTACTGAGGATGTGGCACATTTGGGCCTCTGGCATGTCAGGATGAGAAGATTGGAGGCTGCTCAAATGCCATGGAGGGCTGTTAGAGCCTCAGGGGTGCCAGAAGGCATATATGTGTGGATATCAGCCTGGCCACCCTTAGGCCTTGTAGCCACAGAGATTCAGGACCTGAAGTGACTCCTCTGTCCAAGTTGGACCAGATCTCCCCTTATCTGAACAATGACAAACAAAGGTCTTAACAGGCCTGGAAGATAGGTGGAAACTTAACAGGCCATCTGGCAGTTGGTCATAATTCTACCAAGACTTTAATGTCAAAAGATATAAATGATAGAAAATGTGCCCCATGTTGCTGGGCAAGAAGTGCTCGCTGCCCTTTGGGAAGATTTACTGGCTATTTATGAAAGGCCTGTGTATATAATATTGTTAATGGGTTCTTGAGGCAAGAGTATTGGTTTTCCATTCCCTTCTCCAATAATATGAAAAATCTGCCCTCAACTTCCCCCTCAACTTTTCAAAAGAAAACTTTCACTACATCTAGACCCCCTAGATGTAAAGAAGTTGCCAATATATGATAGAGTTATAAAATCACATGTCTTATAAATGCCATTTATTTGAAAAACAACAAAGAAAATAAATGTCTTCTGGAAATTACTTTTCGAAGTTGAGTTGTTTGACCACCTCTAGAAGTGACCTCAGGAGCTCCAGGGATCCATGTTTGTTCCTTTGTTTAGAGGACATGGAATGGAAGACCTTGAAGAGAAATATAAGAAGGCTGTATGCCAGACTGGTTTTGTGTGTGCATTGTATTCCTCACCATTGTGTGTGTGGTTCATGTAATCAGTGTGATTAGTTTTCTGTGATTGTGGTTTTCATTCTGTCTACCCTCTGATGGATAAGGATAAGAGACTTATGGAAGCTTCCTGATGGGAGAGACTAACTGTGGGGGAAACTGGATCTTGTTCTGATGGGTGGGGGCATACTCAGTAAATCTTCATCTTATTTGCTTCTCAAAACTTTCTTTTCTGAGACATAGGCTGAGTAACCAAATCCTATCATGTTGCAGAGGAGAGAGGCTCCGTAACTGATACTAAACCACCAGCCTGATGACACCGAGAACGATGACGCTCCAGTTCACTCCAGTTGGCCTCGATCTTGGTCAAAAGTTCAGTCATGCAGTTCTTTTGGTGAAGAAATTGGTCGAACCTCTGCCTCATGGCTGCAGACATGGGGGGAAACATCATGTGTGGAAGCTCAGGGTTGTTCCTTGTGCCCTGTGGCTGCAGAGCAGGGTGTTTGTGACAGGGAAGGTGGGGACTGGTGGGCAGGGCTGGGTGGGGTGGGAGATTAAATATCAATAACCTCAGATATGCAGATAATACCACCCTTATGGCACAAAGCAAGAAGAACTAAGGCTGTTCCTTGCACACTGGTTCAAGGACAGAGGGAGGAGAAGGAAGTGCAGAGTTCTGTGTCAATGTATTTATAGTGAGGCAAAATTAATCATTGTCTTTTTTATGTTTGTCCATTTTGTTTCACTTTGCTGTGTATAAAGAATATATAATAAACAAATGTGCCCTAATTTATATCTAGGTATTCTAGATGTTAAAGAAATTGCCAGCATATGACAAAAATAGAAATGGTGAATAATATATATTTTGTGTTAAAATTTCTAGGAAAGATTGTCTTCTGAAAATTTGATCATTATAGCCCCCTGGGTAGGTGGAGGCAGGAGACAAGAGAAGGGTGCTGGTCTTAGGTTCATATTGTGAAGACACTTGCAGATTATAACTGTTAGATGTGTGCAGTTTATTGGAGACTGCTTTGTATAGAGTGGACAAATGAAGTCCTTATTTGAATCATCTAGTACATCTAGTACAAGAGAAGACTCTACACATGGACATCACCAGATGGTCAATACCAAAATCAGATTGATTGTATTCTTCTCTGCCAAAGATCAGAAGTTCTTTACAGTCAGCAAAAACAAGACTGGGTGCTGACTGTGGCTCAGATCATGAACGCCTTATTGCAAAATTCAGACTTAAGTTGAAGAAAGTAGGGAAAACCACTAGACCACTCAGGCATGACCTAAGTCAAATCCCTTATGATTAAACAGTGGAAGTGACAAATAAATTCAAGGGATTCGATCTGATAGAGTGCTGAAGAACTATGGATGGAAGTTCATGACATTGAACAGGATGCAGTGATCAAGATCATCCTCAAGGAAAAGAAAGGCAAAAACACAAAATGGTTGCCTGACGAAGCCTTACAAACAGCTGAGAAAAGAAGAGAACATAAAGGCAAAGGAGAAAGAGAAAGATATACCCATTTGAATGCAGAATTACAAAGAATAGCAAGGAGAGGTAAGAAAGCCATTCTCAGCGATCAATGCAAGGAAATAGGGGAAAACAATAGAATGGGAAAGACTAGAGATCTCGTCAAGAAAATTAGAGATACCAAGGGAACATTTCATGCAAAGATGGGCACAATAAAGGACAGAAATGGTATGGACATAACAGAAGCAGAAGATATTAAGAAGAGGTGGCAAGAATACACAGAAGAACTGTCCAAAAGAGATCTTAATGACTCAGATAACCACAATGATGTGATCACTCACCCAGAGCCAGACATCCTGGACTGTGAAGTCAAGTGGGCCTTAGGAAGCATTACTATGAACAATGCTAGTGGAGGTGATGGAATTCCAGTTTAGTTATTTCAAATCCTAAAAGATGATGCTATTAAAGTGCTGCACTCAATACGCCAGCAAATTTGGAAAACTCAGCAGTGGCCAGAGGATTGGAAAAGGTCAGTTTTCATTCCAATCCCAAAGAAAGCCAATGGCAAAGAATGTTCAAACTATTGCACAATTGCACTCATCTCACATGCTAGCAAAACAATGCTCAAAATTCTCCAAGCCAGGCTTCAACAGTACATGAACTGTGAACTTTCAGATGTTCAAGCTGGATTTAGAAAAGGCAGAGGAACCAGATCAAATTGCCAACATCTACTGGATCATTGAAAAAGCAAGAGAGTTCCAAAAAAGTATCTACTTCTGCTTTATTGACTACACCAAACCTTTGATTGTTAGGATCACAACAAACTGGAAAATTCTTAAAGAGATGGAAATACCATACCCCCTGACCTGCCTCCTGAGAAATCTGTATGTAGGTCAAGAAGCAATAGTTAGAACTGGACATGGAATATCAGACCGGTTCCAAATCGGGAAAGGAGTACGTCAAGGCTATATATTGTCACCTTGCTTATTTAACTTTTATGTATAGTACATCATGCAAAATGCTGAGCTGGATGAAGCACAAGCTGGAATCAAGATTGCCGGGAGAAATATCAATAACCTCAGATATGCAGATGACACCACACTTATGGCAGAAAGAAAAGAACTAAAGAGCCTCTTGATGAAAGTGAAAGGAGAGTGAAAAAATTGGCTTAAAGCTCAACATTCAGAAAACTAAGTTCATGGCATCTGGTCCCATCATTTCATGACAAATAGATGGGGAAATAATGGAAACAGTGTCAGACTTTATTTTTTGGGGGCTCCAAAATCACTGCAGATGGTGACTACAGCCACAAAATTAAAAGACGCTTGCTCCTTGGAGGAAAAGCTATGACCAACCTAAAAAGTATATTAAAAAGCAGAAACATTACTTTTCCAGCAAAGTTCTGTCTAGTCAAAGCTATGGTTTTTCCAGTAGTCATGTATGGATGTCAGAGTTGGAGTATAAAGAAAACTGAGCATTGAATAATTGATGCTTTTGAGCTGTGGTGTTGGAGAAGACTCTTGTAAGTCCCTTGGTCTGCAAGGAGATCCAACCAGTCCATCCTAAAGGAAATCAGTCCTGAATTCCTGAATATTCATTGGAAGGACTGATTCTGAAGCTGAAACTCCAATACTTTCGCCACTTGATATGTAGAACTGACTCACGAAAAGACCCTGATGCTGGGAATGATTGAAAGCAGGAGCAGAAGGGGACAATGGAGGATGAGATGGTTGGATGGCATCACCAACTCTACGGATGTGAGTTTGATTAAGCTCTGGGAGTTGGTGATATAAAGGGAAGCCTGGCGTTCTGCAGTCCATGGGGTCACAAAGAGTCAGACACGATTGAGTTACTGAACTGAACTGATGATCCTATTACAATTTTCTTAATTTTTTTAGGCTTATTTTGTGTACATCTGTTTCTTCTTTTGTGTTTCCTGTCTAGAGAAGTTCCTTTATTATTTGTTGTAAAGCTGGCTTTACGGTACTGACTTTTCTTAACGTTTGCTTCTCTGTAAAGCTTTTGATTTCTCTGAATGAGATCCTTGCTGAGGAGATCAATCTTGGTTGTAGGTTTTTCCTTATCATCACTTAAAGTAATTGTGCCATTTTCTTCTGGCTTGCAGAGTTTCTGTTGAGAAATCAACTGATAACCTCATGGGAGTTCTGTTGTATGTTATTTGTCATTTTTCCCTGTTGCTTTTAAAGAACTATTTCTTTTCCATGTTAGGAAAATTTTCAGCTATTATCTTTTCAAATATTTTCTTGATCCTTTTTCTCTCTCTTCTCATTCTCAGTTCAGTTCATTTCAGTTGCTCAGTCGTGTCCGACTCTTTGCAACCCCATGAACTGCAGCATGCCAGGCCTCCTTGTCCATCACCAACTCCCAGAGTTCACTCAAACTCACATCTATCAAGTCAGTGATGCCATCCAGCCATCCCATCATTTTTCTAGGACCACTATAATGTGAATGTTGGTGTGTTTAATGATGTCCCAGAGGTTCTCTTTGGCTTACTCCATTTTTTTTTTCATTCTTATATATATATTCTACTCTGCACCATTGATTTCTACTATTCTTTACTCCAAGTCACTTATCTGTTCTTCTGCCTTGATTAGGCAAACATTTCTTGCACCTTTCCATTCTGTTTTTGAGATCCTGTATCATCTTCACTATCACTATTCTGAATTCTTTTTCTGGAAGTTTGCCTATATCCACTTCATTTAATTTCCCACCCCCCCCCCCCACCCTGGGGTTTTAACTTGTCCCTTCATCTGGCACATAACTCTCTGTTTTTCATCCTGATTATGATTCTGTAATGTGGTTTTCATTTCAGCCATTGTGGGATTGTGATTCTTCTTGCTTCTTCTGTCTGCGCTCTGATGGATGAGGCTAAGAGACTTCTGTAAGGTTCCTGATGGGGGGGATTGGGTGTGAAAAACTGAGTCTTGCTCTGGTTGGCAGTACTATGCTTAGTAAAGCTTTAATTCAATTATCTGCTGATTGGTGGGGTTATATTCCTTCCTTGTTAATTATTTGGCCTGAGTTGACCAGCCCTGGAATCTATGGGCTTTATGGTAGGGATAATAGTGACCTCCAAGAGGAATTAAGCCAAGGGACTGCTGCTGAAAGTGCCCTGGTACCTGTGGCAAGCAACTGCCAACCCACACCTCCACAAGAGACCCTTCAAACCTTCAGGTAGGCTTGGTTCAGTCTCCTGTGGGGTCACTGCTCCTTTCCTTTGGGTCTTTGTGCATGCAAGATTTTGTTTGTGCCTTCCAAGAAAGGAGTCTCTGTTTCCCGCAGTCCTTCAGAAGTCCTATAATCAAATCTCGCTGCCCTTCAAGGTCAGATTCCCTGGGGATTCCCAGTCCCATGCCAGGTCCCCAGGCTTGGAAGCCTGACATTGGGTTCAGAAGCTTTACAACAGTGGGAGAACCTCTTTGGTATTATTGTTCTCCAGTTTCTGGGTTGTCTATCAAGTGGGTATGGGATTTGATTTTATCATGATGGTGCCCCTCCTACAGTACTGTTGTGGCCTGTGGCTTCTCCTTTGTCTTTGGATGCAAGGTATCTTTTTCTGATGGGTTACAGTATCCTCCTATTGGTGGTTGTTCTATAGCTAATTTTGATTTTGACGCTCTTACAAGAGATGAGCACACATCCTCCTACTCCACCATCTTGTGTAAATAGTTTTTAAAAACTGATGGGAAATACTGTCTTTGAAAGTTGAATCATTAGACCCCTTCTCTGAACAGAATTCTCTATAATTTTCATTGGGTTGAGGGAGCTGAGAGGGAAGATTGCAAATGATGTTTTGCTAGTGTGTACTAGAAAATTTCAGCTTACCATTGCTCTATATGTTAAATTGCATTTCATTTAACATTATTGTATATATTATGTATATACTGGACAAATGGAACCCAATTTTATAATGTCTAGTCTCTAGATATTAAAGAAGTTTCCAATGTATGACAAAAGTATGGATAGTAAACTAACATATTTTTGTACACTTTGTGTTAAAATTTATTGAAAGGCTATCTTCTGAAAAGGAACTTTGGAAGTGAAATTGTAAATCACATCTAAGTGACACATGTGCTTGTACTTGCCAACTGTTGAAAGGATGGAAAAAAGGAGGAATTGAGAAAAATGAAGGGTTCTAGACTAAAATATCCTTTTGCCTTTTTATATAGCTCATGGGGTTCTCACAGCAAGTATACTGGGGCTGTTTGTCATTCCCTCTTCCAGTGGATCACGTTTTGTCAGAACTCTCCACTATGACCCATTCATCTTGGGTGGCATGGCTCATAGCTTCACTGAGTTATGCAAGCCACTTTGTCATGACAAGGCAGTGATCCATGAAGTGGGATAGAATAAAGGACAGAAACAGTAAAGACCTAAGAAGCAGAAGAGATAAAAAAGAGATAGAAAGAATACTCAGAAGAACTGTATATAAAAAAAGATCTTAATGACCCAGATAACCATGATGGTGTGGTCACTCATCCAGAGCCAGACATTCTGGAGTGTGAATTCAAGTGGTCCCTCGAAAGCACTACTGTCAATAAAGCTAGTGGAGGTGATGGAATTCCAGCAGAACTATTTAAAATCCTGAAAGTTGATGCCATAAAAGTGCTGCATACAATATATCAGCAAATTTGGAAAACCCAGCAGTGGCCACAGGACTTGAAAAGGTCAATCTTCACCCCAATTCCCAAGAAAGCCATACTAAAGAATGTTGCAACCACCAGACAATTGCATTCAAATTGCACCCAAATCCTGCATGCAGGCTTCAGCATTATGTGAAAAGCAGACCTTTTCATCTGTGTGAATACTTTATTTATAGTTAGTTTTAAGAGTTATTTCTTATAAGAAATGGAGCAAAATAATTACCAGTTACTACCAGAGTGGCCTTTCATGACCAATTTAATCATTTACACCATTTCTTCAACTAGATTGTAAGCTTTAGGAATGTCTGAATGGGTTTCTTTTTCATTCCAATCCCAAAGAAATGCAATACCAAAGAATGGTCAGTTGAGCTCATTTCACATGAGCTCATGCAGTACAATTGAGCTCATTTCACATGCTAGCAAGGTGATGCTCAACATCCTTCAAAACTAGGCTTCAACAGTACGTGAACCAAGAACTTCCAGATGTACAAGCTGGATTTAGAAAAGCCCGAGGAACCAGAGATCAAATTGCCAACATCCATTGGATCATAGTAAAAGCAAGGGAATTGCAGAAAAACATCTAGTTCTGTTTCACTGACTATGTGAAAGGCTTTGACTGTGTGGTTCACAATAAACTGTGGAAAATTCTTAAAGAGATGGGAATACCACACCACTATACTTGTCCCCTGAAAAACCTGTATGCAGGTCAAGAAGCAACAGTTAGAACCTTGTATTGAACAACTGACTGGTTCAAGATTGAAAAAGGAGTACATCAAGGCTGTTTATTGTCACCCTGTTTATTTAACTTATATGCAAAGTAGATAATGAAAAATTATTGTCATTTTTCATTTTTCACTCAGAAGAGCTGAGTGAGTTACAAGCTGGAATCAATATTGTTGGGAGATATATCAACAACCTCAGATATGCAAATGATACCACTCTAATGGCAGAAAGCAAAGAGGAGCTAAAGAACTTGATGAGGGTGAAGGAGCAGAGTGAGAAAGCTTATATAAAACTAAGTATTAAAACAAACAAACAAAGATCATGGCACCTGGCCCAATTACTTCATGTAAAAGAGTAGGGGAAAAGTTGGAAGCAGTGACAGATTTCTTCTTTTTTGGCTCTAAAATCACTGTGGATGGTGACTCCAGCCATGAAATCAGAAGACGATTGCTTCCTGGAAGGAAAGCAATGACAAACCTAGACAGATTGTTAAAAAAGCAAAGATAGCATTTTACTAACAAAGGCCTTTTTATTCATCCTATGGTCTTTCTAGTAGTCATGTATGGTTGGACCATAGAGCTGGACCATAAAGAAGGCACAGAGCCAAAGAATTGATGCTTTTGAAATGTAGTGCTGGAAGACTTGAGAGTGCCTTGAATGGCAAGGAGATCAAACCAGTCCATCTTTTTTTTTTTTTTTCATTTACCATATTGTATTGGTTTTGCCATGCATCAACATGAATCCACAACGGGTGTACACGTGTTCCCCATCCTGGCCCCCCTCCCACCTCCCTCCCTGTACCATCCCTCTGGATCATCCCAGTGCACCAGCCCCAAGCATCCTGTATCCTGCATAGAACCTGGACTGATGATTCGTTTCTTATATGATATTATACATGTTTCAATGCCATTCTCCCAAATCATCCCACCCTCTCCCTCTCCCACAGAGATCAAAAGACTGTTCTATACATCTGTGTCTCTTTTGCTCTCTCGCATACAGGGTTATTGTTACCATCTTTCTAAATTACATATATATGCGTTAGTATACTGTATTGGTGTTTTCCTTTCTGGCTTACTTCACTTTCATCCACCTCATTAGAACTGATTCAAATGTATTCTTTTTAATGGCTGAGTAATACTCCCTTGTGTATATGTACCACTGCTTTCTTATCCATTCATCTGCTGATGGACATCTAGGTTGCTTCCATGTCCTGGCTACTATAAACAGTGCTGCGATGAACATTGGGGCACACATGTCTCTTTCAATTCTGGTTTCCTCAGTGTGTATGCCCAGCAGTGGGATTGCTGGATCATAAGGCAGTTCTATTTCCAGTTTTTTAAGGAATCTCCACAATGTTCTCCATAGTGGCTGTACTACTTTGCATTCCCACCAACAGTGTAAGAGGGTTCCCTTTTCTCCACACCCTCTCCAGCATTTATTGCTTGTAGACTTTTGGATTGCAGCCATTCTGACTGGCATGAAATGGTACCTCATTGTGATTTTGATTTGCATTTCTCTGATAATGAGTGATGCTGAGCGTCTTTTCATGTGTTTGTTAGCCATCTGTATGTCTTCTTTGGAGAAGTGTCTATTTAGTTCTTTGGCCAATTTTTTGATTGGGTCATTTATTTTTCTGGAATTGAGCTGCAGGAGTTGCTTGTATATTTTTGAGATTAGTTGTTTGCCAGTTGCTTCATTTGCTATTCTTTTCTCCCATTCTGAAGGCTGCCTTTTCACCTTGCTTACAGTTTCCTTTGTTGTGCAGAAGCTTTTAATTTTAATTAGGTCCCATTTGTTTATTTTTGCTTTCATTTCCAGTATTCTGGGAGGTGGGTCATAGAGGATTCTGCTATGATTTCTGTCAGAGAGTGTTTTACCTATGTTCTCCTCTAGGAGTTTTATAGTTTCTGGTCTTACGTTTAGATCTTTAATCCATTTTGAGTTTATTGTTGTGTATGGTGTTAGAAAGTGTTCTAGTTTCATTCTTTTACAAGTGGTTGACCAGTTTTCCCAGCGCCACTTGTTAAAGAGATTGTCTTTCCTCCATTGTATATTCTTGCCTCCTTTGTCAAAGATAAGGTGTCCATAGGTGTGTGGATTCATCTCTGGGCTTTCTATTTTGTTCTATTGATATATATTTCTGTCTTTGTGCCAGTACCATACTGTCTTGATGACTGTGGCTTTGTAGTAGAGCCTGAGGTCAGGCAGGTTGATTCCTCCAGTTCCATTCTTCTTTCTCAAGGTTGCTTGTGGCTATTCGAGGTTTTTTGTATTTCCATACAAATTGTGAAATTATTTGTTCTAGCTCTGTGAAAAATACCATTGGTAGCTTTACAGGAATTGCATTGAATCTGTGAATTTTTAAAAGGTCCTCTATTCTTGGGAGACTGTGATCTACTGTAGTGCTATGGCTGAAAAAGTGAAAACCTTGCTACTCTACACTCCCAGACAAACTTGATTAAATTCTCACTACAGAATGTAATTATAGCATTTACAACATTAGTGAGACAAATCTATGCAAAAAAAATATTTTAATGAGTGGTATTCCAAGCAGCATGAGATTAAAGAGGCTGTTAAATTAGATATGGTGTCATGGCTGATAATAGGAAATGGGCCTGGGAGCTTCTCGGTGTGAGAAGCAAGGTTTTTGTGGTACTGGATCTTATTTGTCTTTCTGATTGTCTTGTACCTTTGCTCCCAAGCTAATCCCCTTTAAGGTAAAAAGCCTCTCCCTATATATGCTGTGCTATTCAAAAATGCTCTAGAAATCACAGTAACTAAAAGAGAAACAGAGTTGGTTCAGTGTATTTGCCAGTTATAAAAAACTTAATTTTCAGCCAGATGGGACAGCAATCTGAGGTGAAGAGTGGTCTAATATATTTTTCTTTGGATTTAAGCACTATATTGCCCCATATATTAAATTGACCTTCAGGACCCAAAGGTTGTACTTTTGTCAGAGAAGTTCTGGGCCTATGTAAGAGTCTCAGCCTGACTCAAACATACAGAGAAAAACATCTTTCCTCATGCATTATATTCTGAACAAGATCATTTAACAAATTGTAGACCTTTTAATGATAGGGAGTCCAGAAAAATTTAAAGATGTCTTATAATACCTCAAATATGATTTGTGATTTTATTTATAGCCTTTCACAAAGGAAACTGAGGCAGTATATCCATCCATGTGACTGAATACTGGAGTAAAGAAAATTATTACATTTTTGACTGACCCTGAGCTAATTCTAATTCCTGAAGATTCCAAGTGTCATGATGGTCTATTGGTTAGGAGGCAGATGTTGAAATGGAGTTGAAAATGCAAAAGGTCTTTTGGATAAGGGTAAGAATAAAGATTCCTTTTCCATTGATTCTCATAATTTTAGTGATCTAATGGTACTTGAAGTTCTTCCCTGGCAGCTCAATGTTAAAGAATCCACCCGCCAATGCAGGAGACACGGGTTTGATCCCTGGGTTGGGAGGATCCCCTGGAGAAGGAAATGACAACCCATTTTAGTATTCTTGCCTGGGAAATCCCATAGACAGAGAAGCCTGGGAGGCTAGTCCATGGGGTTGCAAAAGAGTTGAACTCAGTTTAGCAGCTAAACAACTGTGGTACTTGGCTGTCTATGAAGCACAGAATCTCAGACCTTTTTCAGGTGTGGTGGAGTCTTAACCAACATAAAGGGGAAATAAGGAGCAAAGATTTCCTATTAGAAGAGTTACACATTAGGTAGAAATGGCCAGGCCCTAGTATTTCTGCCATCCTCAGTCACTATTTGTGTCTACTCAGAAGAGGAGGGCCTCAGCTCAAAAATCAAAGTAGATCCTGAAGGTGCTAATAATTGGAAGCTCTCAGCTAACTTTACTTAGAGATAAACAAGTTCTCTCTGGAAGAAAGATCTGAGTGGTGCATTTCCATGGCTGTACCAGAGGGTAATAGGCTTGATATTTTTACCTCATGTTAATTTCAGTGGGTCCCCAAATTCTCTCTGTATTAATCAACTCAGTTCCTGAAAGAGTAGGTGAAGATATCTTTGGTAACTGGTAGAACTTTCTGTTGAGTTCTTTGCCTGATGAATTAAAGGTTGTCATAGGAAAAACTAAATGAAAACAGTGGCATACCACTTTTCTATTAACAGGCTAAATC
This sequence comes from Bos grunniens, assembly GCF_055505025.1. Classification (NCBI taxonomy): domain Eukaryota; kingdom Metazoa; phylum Chordata; class Mammalia; order Artiodactyla; family Bovidae; genus Bos; species Bos grunniens. The sequence goes on along the minus strand of NC_141194.1, from coordinate 75,906,522 downwards.
AATGATGATAGCATCACCTCTCTAGAAGAATTCCAGATACTAGAGTCACTATCAAAGATTTGTGTGACATCTCCCATTCATTTTCTTAGTTCAATCATTGCAAAAGACCAGTGTTGGGGTCCTTTAATGAACCGGAACCTGGTGGTCTGGAGTTGACAATAAGAAAGTGAAAGAGAGAGCTGGAGGGAGGGAGAGAGAGAGAGATAAAGAAAGAAAGAAAGAAAGACACGGAGACCCAAGTTCTGATGGAGCAAAAGTGCTTTAATCATCTTTCTGTGAGTATATATAGGCTGTTGTACAAGAAATTTATTTCGACAATGATAAAGACCAGAAAACCAAACATATAGCAACCATTACCAAGGGAACAAGGGATTAATAATGGTGACAAGGTCAGGAGACAATCCATATCTCAAGAAAGAGGATCGAGACTAAGCAGTTTTGTTATAAGGAGAATGTTTACTGAAGGAGATTCAAGCCTGTCTCATCCTATGACCTCAGTCCTGGGAGCGGCTTGCCATTCCACTGGTTTCTGACAACAGAAACTGATAAGGAACAGAGGATTTATGAGAAACAACACATAGGAATCCTCCTGTTAAACATTCCCTGACAGACCAGTAGCCATTGATTACTAAGAATTTAACAAAATGATTGTTTGGATTATATTTTCTATTCTAGGTGGGAATTTCCTCTCTGAACAGAAAATTTAACTTCCTAAACTTAACATGGAGCTACTAATGTATATAATACTTTTTTATCCCTCTGCTCCTATCCACTAGGTGACTATCTGACACAATTTACCTTCACCTAATGGTATTTATATTATACCTCTACCATTCTACCCAAGGATTATGCCATTTATTTTGCTATATTGCACAATTTTTTTTTGTCAAAACATTGACTTATTCTCCTAGAAATTTGGTCATCTTACTCTCCTCCAAAGCATCATTTTATGCACCATAATCATTATGGTGTACAACGTTTATGGTGCATATAAAGATACTATTGTGTTCATTGGCCTTGGGTAACTGGAATTTATAAAATTCTAAATATAGGAAAGCCTGACTGGGAAATAAATACTGAAGAAAATATTATGACTTTCTCCATTAGTAAAGGAGTTCTTTATTAGGAACATGCTATGGTCTGAGGCATGTGGCATTAATGTGAAAAGTGGAAGAGAAATTACACCACCTTAAGTTCCCTACTAAGAAGAAGAAGGTATAATACCTGATGGGTGTCTTTGGATTTGGAAGCCAGTATGCACTTCATATGCATTCCTTTTCCTGCTTAGTTAATGTGTGATGGAGAAAATTATCTCTACATGGGTCTGAAAGTTTTCATCAGTCCAGGATGAGGCACATGCATCCCTATCCATTGATTCTCATATATATATATATATATATATATATATATATATATATATATATATACATTTGATATAATGGTACTTGAATGACTGTTGAAGCCTGAGACAAACCAAGGTTTAGGATGGGGCAAACTCAAATAGGAGAATTGCAATGGAGCTCCATGGGATTTACTCTAATGTTATATATATTCTATGTATTAGTGGTGGTTTTATCTACTACTTAGAATGGTGGAATTGTGATAAATAACAACTTGGTAGAAGTCTGACAAAAGTGGAGTAGAAATGAGCACCAAAAATTGTATCACCTGGACATTATGTAATATGAGAATGACAAGCAGTGTTTGAAATCCTCTCACTGATGACATCTTAGTGCAATAGTTAGATACGTTTGGTTTTCTCTGTATTAGGAAAATGATTAGTTCCTTTTGAAATGTATTCAGGAAACATTAGAGATGTCTCTGGATATACATGTGTAAAAAGGTGGATGTTGTGTGCTAGACAAACACAGAATAGATATGTTAGATTGAAGTTCATGAAGTTCTAAATTCTTAAAATTCTTATATCCCCCTTTAATTTTTGAGGAAACAAGCTCTAAGAAATTCTTCCTGAAGTGTCTTAATGTGAATGTCTAGATTGTGGAAGTGTTTAAGATAAGTAAACTGAGTATTAGAGTGACATTTACCAAGGCCACAGCTTTTGATGTGACCTATATAGATGCTCTGTTGAGTGTACTTCCCCTCTCTTTTCTTCCATCCTTCATTATTCTTCTGTGGAGTCCTTGAAATATGACCCTTTTAGATCTCCAACTATAGGAAATATAGTTGACCAAGGGCCCAAGCTTCAGCACTCTGAAATCCACTGTTACATTTGCACAGAGACCATGCCTCCCATGGAGTGCTCTTGGCATGTGACTGAACATGGCACATAAATTAAGGGAGGCAGATTATTGAGAGACATAGGATTCTTCTGACTGATAATTTGGGCTTGTGAAATTCACAAGGGTCTTGGTTAAACTTTCTGAGACTGTAAGGTGGCCCAGAATGTTTCCACCGAACTTTCTTTCCCTCTCTCTTTTACTAAAGACCAATAGCTCTCCCAGTCTTTTCTAGTTCCCTTCCCCTTTTCTATTACAAATATTTCCTTTAATAAAATCATTGCATATTTATTCATATTTTGGGATCCAGTTCTCAGAGAACCTAGCCTAATACTTTTAGTTCTCATCCCTTCCTTTCCGTGTGTATGTTTGTGTATGTGTGTGCTCAGATCAGTCGCTCAGTCGTGTCTGACTCTTTGTGACCCCATGAATCGCAGCACGCCAGGCCTCCCTGTCCATCACCAACTCCTGGAATTGACTCAGACTCACATCCATCGAGTCAGTGATGCCACCCAGCCATCTCATCCTTTGTTGTCCCCTTCTCCTCCTGCCCCCAATCCCTCCCAGCATCAGAGTCTTTTCCAATGAGTCAACTCTTCACATGAGGTAGCCAAAGTATTGGAGTTTCAGCTTTAGTATCATTCCTTCCAAAGAAATCCCAGGGCTGATCTCCTTCAGAATGGACTGGTTGGATCCCCTTGCAGTCCAAGGGACTCTCAAGAGTCTTCTCCAACACCACAGTTCAAAGCATCAATTCTTCGGCGTTCAGCCTTCTTCACAGTCCAACTCTCACATCCATACATGACCACAGGAAAAACCATAGCCTTGACTAGATGAACCTTTGTTGGCAAAGTAATGTCTCTGCTTTTCAATATGCTATCTACGTTGGTCATAAAATTCCTTCCAAGGAGTAAGCGTCTTTTAATTTCATGGCTGCAGTCACCATCTGCAGTGATTTTGGAGCCCAGAAAAATAAAGTCTGACACTGTGTCCGCTGTTTCCCCATCTATTTCCCATGAACTGGTGGGACCAGATGCCATGATCTTCATTTTCTGAATATTGAGCTTTAAGCCAACTTTTTCACTCTCCACTTTCACTTTCATCAAGAGGCTTTTAAGTTCCTCTTCACTTTCTGCGATAAGGGTGGTGTCATCTTCATATCTAAGGTTATTGATCTTTCTCCCAGCAATCTTGATTCCAGCTTGTGTTTCTTCCAGTCCAGCGTTTCTCATGATGTACCCTGCATATAAGTTAAATAAACAAGGTGATAATATACAGCCTTGATGTACTCCGTTTCCTATTTGGAACCAGTCTGTTGTTCCATGTCCAGTTCTAACTGTTGCTTCCTGATCTGCATACAAATTTCTCAAGAGGCAGGTCAGCTGGTCTGGTATTCCCATCTCTTTCAGATTTTCCCACAGTTTATTGTGATCCACACAGTCAAAGGCTTTGGCATAGTCAATAAAGCAGAAACAGATGTTTTTCTGGAACTCTCTTGCTTTTTCGATGATTCAGCGGGTGTTGGCAATTTGATCTCAGGTTCCTCTGCCTTTTCTAAAACCAGCTTGAACATCAGGAAGTTCACGGTTCACGTATTGCTGAAGGCTGGCTTGGAGAGTTTTGAGCATCACTTTACTAGCATGTGAAATGAGTGCAATTGTGCAGTAGTTTGAGCATTCTTTGGCATTGCCTTTCTTTGGGATTGGAATGAAAACTGACCTTTTCCAGTCCTGTGGCCACTGCTGAGTTTTCCAAATTTGCTGGCATAATGAGTGCAGCACTTTCACATCATCGTTTTTCAGGATTTGGAATAGCTCAACTGGAATTCCATCACCTCCACTAGCTTTGTTCGTAGCGATGCTTTCTAAGGCCCACTTGACTTCATATTCCAGGATGTCTGGCTCAAGGTCAGTGATCATACCATTGTGATTATATGGTTCATGAAGTTCTTTTTTTGTACAGTTCTGTGTATTCTTGCCATATCTTCTTAATATCTTCTGCTTCTGTTAGGTCCATACCATGTCTGTCCTTTATTGAGCCCATCTTTGCATGAAATTTTCCTTTGGTATCTCTGATTTTTTTGAAGAGATCTCTAGTCTTTCCCATTATGTTCTTTTCCTCTATTTCTTTGCATTGATCGCTGAAGAAGGCTGTCTTATCTATCCTTGCTATTCTTTGGAACTCTGTATTCAGATGTTTATATCTTTCCTTTTCTTCTTTGCTTTTTGCTTCTCTTCTTTTCACAGCTATTTGTAAGGCCTCCCCAGACAGCCATTTTGCTTTTTTGCATTTCTTTTCCATGGGGATGGTCTTGATCCCTGTCTCCTGTACAATGTCATGAACCTCATCCCATTGTTCATGAGGCACTCTATCTATCAGATCTAGGCCCTTAAATCTATTTCTCCCTTCCACTGTAGAATCATAAGGGATTTGATTTAGGTCATACCTGAATGGTCTAGTGGTTTTCCCTACTTTCTTCAACTTAAGTCTGAATTTGGCAATAAGGAGTTCATGGTCTGAGCCACAGTCAGCTCCTGGTCTTGTTTTTGCTGACTGTATAGAGCTTCTCCATCTTTGGCTGCAAAGAATATCATCAATCTGATTTTGGTGTTGACCATCTGGTGATGTCCATGTGTAGAGTCTTCTCTTGTGTTGTTGGAAGAGGGTGTTTGTTATGACCAGTGCATTTTCTTGGCAAAACTCTATTAGTCTTTGCCCTGCTTCATTGCATATTCCAAGGCCAAATTTGGCTGTTGCTCCAGGTATTTCTTGACTTTCTACTTTTGCATTCCAGTCCCCTATAATGAAAAAGACATCTTTTTTGGGTGTTAGTTCTAAAAGGTCTTGTAGGTCTTCATAGAACTGTTCAACTTCAGCTTCTTCAGCGTTACTGGTTGGGGCATAGACTTGGATTACTGTGATATTGAATGGTTTGCCTCGGAAATGAACAGAGATCATTCTGTCATTTTTTGAGATTGCATCCAAGTACTGCATTTCAGACTCTTTTGTTGACCATGATGGCTACTCCATTTCTTCTGAGGGATTCCTGCCCGCAGTAGTAGATATAATGGTCATCTGAGTTAAATTCACCCATTCCACTCCATTTCAGTTCGCTGATTCCTAGAATGTCGACATTCAGTCTTGCCATCTCTTGTTTGACCACTTCCAATTTGCCTTGATTCATGGACTTGACTTTCCAGGTTCCTATGCAATGTTTCTCTTTACAGCATAAAGACTGTGTGCTCAGTCATGTCCAACTCTTTTGTGACCCCATGGACTATAGCCCACCAGACTCCTCTGTCCATGGAATTTTCCAGTCAAGAATACTAGAGCAGGCTGCCACATCCTATGCCAGGTGATCTTCCAAACCTGGGGATCAAGTCTGCATCTCCTGCATTGGCACATGGATTCTTTACCACTGCACCACCTGGGAAGCTCCTTTCCTTTTATTCCTGATCAATTCAGTCCTAAAGCCATTGAGAGGGAAGAGAAAAGTAAGCATCCATGATGTCAGTGGCAGGGGTCTAAAGACCCACAGCAAGGTGTCATAGACCAACCGTAATGAGGAGGATGTCTATAAGAGGAGCAGTAGCCTAGTGTGGGGAGTCTGAACACAAGCATAACAACGCGGCATCCTTCCAGAGGGGTAGCCTGCTGTGGAGTGTCATAGCCAAACAAGGTTAAGGAAGGCATCTCTGCATTAAAATGGCCTGGTAGAGGAGTAAGACCAAGCTGAATAAGAAAAGCATCCTTGATAAAGGGCAATCTGGTGAGGTGTGTCAGTCCAAGCAGAACGAGAAAGGTGTACACATGGAAAATATCCTGACATGGGCGTTCAGTGTCTCAGCAAGGTGAGAGAAGTATCCCTGCAGAGAGATGGTCTGGCACAGGATGTCAGAGCTTGAGTAAGATGAGGAATACATCCATGTGGGTGAAAGAGGACTCTGTTTGACTCAGAATGGAGACTGAGTGGGAACAAGGAGAATACAGTATCTGCAAGGGCAAGTGGTGTGGCTATGTAAATGGGTTGTCCATGCTAAATTGCTTCAGTCATGTCTGACTCTTTGTGACCCTTGGAGTATAGCCTGCCAGTCTCCTCTGTCCATGGGATTCTCCATGTAAGAAAACTGGAGTGCATTGCCACTTTCTTCTCCAGGGGATCTTCCCGACCCAGGGATTGAACTTGCATCTCCTGCAGCTCCTGCAATGCATGCCGATTTTTTACCACTGATCCACAGGCGAAGCTCATAAATGGGATATTAGCTAGTTAATCGTGTAAGAATATTAAGTATAATTAAAGGCAGGTTTCTCACTGTCAGAGAAGGACATTGCAAATGAAGAAAAGGAGAAAATTAGAATTAAAACTTAATTTTGATGGTTTCGATTGGAATTGGAGGTATTGATATGAACTCATGGTTTTCAATATATGTTGATATAGAAATAAATATAGACATAAATATGTTTGCATCTATATCTATTATCTATCAATCAACAATAATCTATTATCTATTCTCTGGCTCTGTATATTAAAGCAGCCATTCATTTATATTATTATTATATTATATTAATGCAACTAACATTATTTTAATCATTTAAAACTTAGATATTGGCTTCTAATGTAATTAATATTATGTTAATCACTTAACATCTAGAATTTGACCTCTAAATACCAATCTCCAAAAATATGAGGGTTCCTTGGAGAAATGGCTAATTCCAGGACTGGGGCAGAAAAAATACTGGATGATACCAAAACATCTTAATTCAGAGATCCAAGAAGTACAAAAGAATAATGAAGACGTGCTGAAAGGATGTTTGCTTTGAAGGGGATTTCACTGAGTAAAGGGCTTCCGTGGTGGCTCAGGTGGTAAAGAATCTGGCAACCCACTCCAGTATTCTATTTTATTTATTGTAAATTAATATGTTTTTAATTGAAGGCTAATTACAATATTGTGGGTGTTTTTGCCATACATGGACATGAATCAGTCATGGGTGTGCATGTGTCCCCCCATTTTGAACCCCTCCCACCTTCCTCTACACTCCTTCCCTCTGGGTTGCCCCAGAGCACTGGCTTTGAGTGCCCTTCTTCATGCATGGATCTTGCACTGGTAATCTATTTTGCGTATGGTAATATACATGTTTCAATGCTATTCTCTAAAATCATCCCACCCTCACCTTCTCCCACATAGTACAAATTATGTTCTTTATATCTGTGTCTCTTTTGCTGTCTTGCATATAGGGTCATCATTACCGTCTTTTAAAATTTCATATATATGCATTAATATACATTATTGGTGTTACTCTTTCTGACTTACTTCACTCTCTATAATAGGCTCCAGTTTCATCCAACTCATTAGAACATTCTTTATTGTAGCTGAGTAATATTCCATTGTGTATATGTATCAACAACTTCCTTATCCATTCATTTGCCAATGGACATCTAGGTTTCTTCCATCTCCTAGCTATTGTAAAAAGTGCTGCAATGAACATTGGGGTACATGTGTCTCTTTCAGTTCTGGTTTCCTCAGTGTGTATGTCCAGCAGTAGGATTGCTGTGTTGTATGGTAGTTCTATTTCCAGTTTTTTAAGGAAGCTCCACACTATTCTTTATAGTGGTATTACTAGTTTCCATTATCACCAATAGTGTGAGAGATTTCCCTTTTCTCCACAGCCTCTCCAGCATTTATTGTTTGTAAACTTTTTGATGGCAGCCACTCTGACCGGCATGAGATGGTACCTCACTGAAGTTTTGATTTGCATTTCTCTGATAACGAGTGCTGTTGAGCATTTTTTTTTTCGTGTGTTTTTTAGCCATCTGTATGTCTTTGGAGAGATGTCTGATTAGTTCTTTGGTCCATTTTTAGATTACATCATTTATTTTTCTGGTATTTAGCCGCATGAGCTGCTTATATATTTTTGAGATTAATTATTTGTCATTTATTATTATTTTCTCCCATTCTGAAGGCTGTCTTTTCACCTTGCCTATAGTTTCTTTCATTATGCAAAAGCTTCTCAATTTATTAGGTCCCATTTGTTTATTTTTGCTTTTATTTCCATTACTATGGGAGTGGGTCATAGAGGATATTGATGTGATTTATGTCAGAGAGTGTTCTGCCTATGTTTTCCTCTAAGAGTTTTATAGTTTCTGGTCATATATTTAGATCTTTAATCCACTTTCAGGTTATTTTTGTGTATGGTGTTAAGTAGAGTTCTTGTTTCATTCTTTTATAGATGGTTGATCCGTTTATCCAGCACCATTTGTTAAATAGATTGTTTTTGCCTCATTGTATATTCTTGCCTTCTTTGTCCAAGATAAGGTGTCCATAGGTGTGTGGATTTATTTCTGTTTTGCATTTTGTTCATTTGATATATATTATTTCTGTCTTTGTGCCGATACCACACTGTCTTGATGACTGTAGCTTTGTAGTATAGTCTGAAGTCAGGCAGGTTGAGTCCTCCAGTTCCATTTTTCTTTCTCAAGATTGCTTTGGCTATTTGAAGTTTTTTGTGTTTGCATACAATTTGTGAAATTATTTCTTCTAGTTCTGTGGAAAATACTGTTGGTAGCTTGGTAGGGATTGCATTGAATCTATAGAAAGTTTTGGGTAGTATACTCATTTTCACTGTATTGATTCTTCCAATCCATGGTATATTTCTCCATCTAGTTGTATTACCTTTGATTTCTTTCATCAGTGTTTTATATTTTCTATATATAGGTCTTTTGTTTATTTAGGTAAATTTATTCCAAAGTATTTTATTCTTTTCATTGCAATGGTGAGTAGGAAGCTTTCCTTAATCTCTCTGTTTTTTTCCATTGTTAGTGTATAGGAATGAAAGGGTTTTTCTGTGTGTATTAATTTTATATCCTTCAACTTTACTGCATTGGTTGGTTAGCTCTAGTAATTTTCTGGTGGTGTCTTTGGGGTTTTCTATGTAGAGGATCTCTAGTCTTTCCCATTCTGATGTTTTCCTCTATTTCTTTGTACTGATTGCTGAAGAAGGTTTTCTTATCTCTTCTTGCTATCCTGTGGAACTCTGCATTCAGATGTTTATGTCTTTCCTTTTATCCTTTGCTTTTCACTTCTCTTCTTTTCACAGCTATTTGTAAGGCTTCCCCAGACAGCGATTTTGCTTTTTTGCATTTCTTTTCCATGGGGATGGTCTTGATCCCTGTCTCCTGTACAGTGTCACAAACCTCAGTCCATAGTTCATTAGGCACTCTATCTATCAGATCTAGGCCCTTAAATCTATTTCTCACTTCCACTGTAGAATCATAAGGGATTTGATTTAGGTCATACCTGAATGGCCAAGTGGTTTGCCCTACTTTCTTCAATTTAAGTCTGAATTTGGCAATAAGGAGTTCATGGTTTGAGCCACAGTCAGCTCCTGGTCTTGTTTTTTTTCTGACTGTATAGAGCTTCTCCATCTTTGGCTGCAAAGAATATCATCAATCTGATTTTGGTGTTGACCATCTGGTGATGTCCATGTGTAGAGTCTTCTCTTGTGTTTCTGGAAGAGGGTGTTTGTTATGACCAGTGCATTTTCTTGGCAAAACTCTATTAGTCTTTGCCCTGCTTCATTGCATATTCCAAGGCCAAATTTGGCTGTTACTCCAGGTGTTTCTTGACTTCCTACTTTTGCATTCCAGTCCCTTATAATGAAAAGGACATCTTTTTTGGGTGTTAGTTCTAAAAGGTCTTGTAGGTCTTCATAGAACCATTCAACTTCAGCTTCTTCAGCATTACTGGTTGGGGCATAGACTTGGATTACTGTTATATTGAATGGTTTGCCTTGGAAACGAACAGAGATCATTCTGTTGTTTTTGAGATTGCATCCAAGTACTGCATTTCGGACTCTTTTGTTGACCATGATGGCTACTCCATTTCTTCTGAGGGATTCCTGCCCGCAGTAGTAGATATAATGGTCATCTGAGTTAAATTCACCCATTCCACTCCATTTTAGTTCGCTGATTCCTAGAATGTCGACATTCACTCTTGCCATCTCTTGTTTTGATCACTTCCAGTTTGCCTTGATTCATGGACCTGACATTCCAGGTTCCTATGCAATATTGCTCTTTACAGGATCGGACCTTGCTTCTACCACCAGTAACATCCACAGCTTGGTATTCTTTTTGCTTTGACTCCATCCCTTCATTCTTTCTGGAGTTATTTCTCCACTGATCTCCAGTAGCATATTGGGCACCTACTGACCTGGGGAGTTGTCTTTCAGTATCCTATCATTTTGCCTTTTCATACAACAATTATGGGAAAACAACAGAATGGGAAAAACTAGAAATCTACTCAAGAAAATTAGAGATACCAAGGGAACATTTCATTCCAAGATGGGCTCGATAAAGGACAGAAATGATATGGACCTAACAGAAGCAGAAGATATTAAGAAGACATGGCAAGAATACACAGAAGAACTGTACAAAAAAGATCTTCACGACCCAGATAATCACGATTGTGTGATCACTGACCTAGAGTCAGACATCCTGGAATGTGAAGTCAAGTGGGCCTTAGAAAGCATCATTACGAACAAAGTTAGTGGAGGTGATGCAATTCCAGTTGAGCTCTTTCAAATCCTGAAAGATGATGCTGTGAAAGTGCTGCAGTCAATATGCCAGCAAATTTGGAAAACTCGGCAGTGGCCACAGGACTGGAAAAGGTCAGTTTTCATTCCAATCCCAAAGAAAGGCAATGCCAAAGAATGCTCAAACTACTGCACAACTGCACTCATCTCACACGCTAGTAAAGTGATGCTCAAAATTCTCCAAGCCAGGCTTCAGCAATATGTGAACCGTGAACTTCCTGATATTCAAGCTGGTTTTAGACAAGGCAGAGGAACCAGAGATCAAATTGCCAACATCCGCTGAATCATGGAAAAAGCAAGAGAGTTCCAGAAAAACATCTATTTCTGCTTTATTGACTATGCCAAATCCTTTGACTGTGTGGATCACAAGAAACTGTGGAAAATTCTGAAAGAGATGGGAATACCAGACCAGCTGACCTGCCTCTTGAGAAATTTGTATGCAGGTCAGGAAGCAACAGTTAGAACTGGACATGGAACAACAGACTGGTTCCAAATAGAAAAAGGAGTATGTCAAAGCTATATATTGTCACCCTGCTTATTTAACTTATATGCAGAGTACATCATGAGAAACGCTGGACTGGAATAAACTCAAGCTGGAATCAAGATTGATGGGAGAAAGATCAATAACCTCAGATATGCAGATGACACCACCCTTATGGCAGAAAGTGAAGAGGGGCAAAAAAGCCTCTTGATGAAAGTGAAAGTGGAGAGTGAAAATGTTGGCTTAAAGCTCAACATTCAGAAAATGAAGATCATGGCATCCAGTCCCACCACTTCATGGGAAATAGATGGGGAAACAGTGGAAAATGTCAGACTTTATTTTTCTGGGCTCCAAAATCACTGCAGATGGTGACTGCAGCCATGAAATTAAAAGACACTTACTCCTTGGAAGGAATTTTATGCCCAACCTAGATAGCATATTGAAAAGCAGAGACATTACTTTGCCAACAAAGGTTCATCTAGTCAAGGCTATGTTTTTTCCTGTGGTCGTGTATGGATGTGAGAGTTGGTCTGTGAAGAAGGCTCAGCGCCGAAGAATTGATGCTTTTAAAGTGTGGTGTTGGAGAAGACTCTTGAGAGTCCCTTGGACTGCAAGGAGATCCAACCAGTCCATTCTGAAGGAGATCAGCCCTGGGATTTCTTTGGAAGGAATGTTGCTAAAGCAGAAACTCCAGTACTTTGGCCACCTCATGTGAGGAGTTGACTCATTAGAAAAGACTCTGATGCTGGGAGGGTTTGGGGGCAGGAGGAGAAGGGGACGACAGAGGATGAGATAGCTGGATGGCATCACTGATTCTATGGACGTGAATCTGGGTGAACTCCGGGAGTTGGTGATGGACAGGGAGGCCTGGCATGCTGCGATTCATGGGGTCGCAAAGAGTCGGACACGACTGAGTGACTGAACTGAACTGAACTTATGTAGAGGATCATGTCATCTGTAAACAGTGAGAGTTTTACTACTTCTTTTCCAATCTGTATTTCTTTTCTTTTTTTTCTTTGATTGCAGTGGCAAGGACTTCCAAAACTATGTTGAATAGTAGTGCTGAGAGTGGGCACCCTTGTATTGTTCCTGATTTTAGAGGAAATATTTTCAATTTTTCGCCATTGAGTATAATGTTTGCTGTGGGTTTGTCATATATAGCTTTTATTATGTTGAGGTATGTTCCTTCTACATCTGCTTTCTTTAGAGTTTTTATCATAAATGGGTGTTGAATTTTGTCACAGGCTTTCTCTGCATCTATTGATATAGTCATGTGGTTTTTATCTTTCATTTTGTTAATATGGTGCACCTCATTTATTTTCCAATATTGAAGAATCTATGCATCCCTGAGATATAGCCCATTTTGTCATGATGTATGACCTTTTTAATATGTTGTTGGATTCTGTTTGGTAAAGTTTTGTTGAGGGTTTTTACCTCTATGTTCATCAGTGATATTGGCCTGTAGTTTTTAAATTTTTTTTCTGACATCTTTTCTGGTTTTGGTATTAGGGTGATGGTGACCTCATAGAATGAGCTTGGGAGTTTACCTCTGAAATTTTCTGGAAGAGTTTGAGTAGGATTGGTGTGACTCTTCTCCAAATTTTCAGTAGAATTCAGTTGTGAAGCCATCTGGTCCTGAGCTTTTGTTTGTTGAAATATTTTTCATCACAGTTTCGATTTCTGTGTTTGTGATGGGTCTGTTCAGATTTTCTATGCCTTCCTGGTTCAGTTTTGAAAGGTTATATTTTTCTAAGAATTTGTCCATTTCTTCCAAATTGTCCATTTTATTGGCATATAATTGCTGATACTAGTCTCTTGTGATCTTTTGTATTTCTGTGTTGTCTGTTGTGATTTCTCCATTTTCATTGCTAATTTTACCAAATAGATTCTTCTCCATTTTTTTCTTGATGAGTTTGGCTAATTGTTTGTCTATTTTATTTATCTTCTCAAAGAACCAGCTTTTAGTTTTGTTGATTTTTGCTATAGTCTCGTTTCTTTTTCAATTATTTGTCTGATTTTTATGATTTATTCCTTCTACTAAATTTAGGTTTCTTCTTTTCTTCTTTTTCTTGTTGTTTTAAGTGTAAAGTTAGGTTGTTTATTTGAAGTTTCTCTTGTTTCTTGACGTAGGCATATATTTCTATGAACCCATGCCTTAGCACTGCTTTTACTGAATCCCATAGGTTTTGGGTTTTCGTTATCATTTGTTTATATGCATATTTTGATTTCTTTTTTGATTTCTTCAGTGATATGTTGGTTATTCAGACGTGTGTTGTTTAGCCTCCATATATTGTATTTGAATAGTTTTTTTTTTTTTTTTGTATTGTAATCTTATCAAATTGTGATACAAACAAAGATGCTTGAAATGATTTCAAGTTTTTTAAAATTTACTGAGGCTAGATTTATGGCCCAGGATGTGATCTGTCCTGGAGAATGTTTCATGTGCACCTGAGAAAAAGGTGAAATCCATTGTTTTTGGATGAAATCCCCTATAGATATCAATTAAGTCTAACTGGTCCATTTTATCATTTAGAGCTTGTGTTTCCTTGCTAATTTTCTGTTTGGTTGATCTATCCATAGGTGTGAGTAGGGTATTAAAGTTCCCCACTATCATTGTGTTACTGTTAATTTCACATTTCATACTTGCTAGGATTTCCCTTACATATTGAGGTGCTCCTATGTTGGGTACATATATATTTATAATAGTTACATCTTCTTCTTGGATTGGAGAAGGAAATGACAACCCACTCAAAGTATTCTTGCCTGGAGAATCCCAGGGATGGAGGAGCCTGGTGGGCTGCCATCTACGGGGTCACACAGAGTCAGACACAACTGAAGTGACTTAGCAGCAGCAGCAGCTTCTTGGATTGATCCTCTGATCACTATGTAGTGTCTTTCTTTGTCTCTTTTCACAGCCTTTATTTCAAAGTCTATTTTATCTGATATGAGTACTGCTACTCCTGTTTTCTTTTAGTCTCCATTTGCATGAAAGATCTTTTTCCAGCCCTTCACTGTCAGTCTGTATGTGTCCCTAGGTTTGAGGTGTGTCCCTTATAGACAGCATATATAGGGTTCTTGTTTCATTATTCATTCCACCCATCTTTGTCTTTTGGTTGGGGCACTTAACCCATTTATGTTTAAGGTAATTATTGATAAGTATGATCCTGTTACCATTTATTTTGTTGCTTTGGGTTAGTTTTTTATAAACTTTTTCTGTGTTTCCTCTCTAGTGAAGTTTCTTTAGCATTTGTTGAAGAGCTGGTTTGGTGGTGCTGAATTGTCTCAGCCTTTGCTTATCTATAAAACTTTTGATTTCTCCTTCATATCTGAATGAGATCCTTGCTGGGTGATCTTGGTTGTAGGCTTTTCTCTTTTATTACTTTAAATATGTGCTGCCATTCTCTTGTGGCCTGATGCATTTCTACTGAAAGATCAGCTGTTATCCTTATGGGAATCCCCTTGTGTGTTATTTGTTGCTTTGCCCTTTCTGCTTTTAAGTTCTGCTCTTTGTGTTTGATCTTTGTTAATTTGATTAATATGTCTTGGGGTGTTTTGCCTTATGTTTATCCTCTCTGGGACTCTTTGGGTGTCTTGGCCTTGGGTGGCTATTTCCTTCCCCATTTTTGGGAAGTTTCCAACTATTATCTCCTCATGTATTTTCTCATGCCCTTTCTTTCTTTCTTTTTTTGTCTTCTTGGACACCTCTGATTCGAATGCTGGGGCATTTAACATTGTCCCAGAGGTCTCTGAGGTTTTCCTCATTTCTTTTAACTCATTTTTATTTTTTTCCTCTCTGCTTCATTTATTTCCACCGTTCTATCTTCTTCCTCACTTATCCTCTCTTCAGCCTCAGTTTTTCTACTCTTGGTTCCCTCCAGAGTGCTTTTGATCTCAGTTATTGCATTCTTCATTATTGATTGACTTTTCTTTATTTCTTCTAAGTATTTGTTAAACTTTTCTTGCATCTTCTCAATCCTCTCTAGTCTATTCATCTGTAACTCCATTTTGGTTTCAAGATTTTGGACTTCTTTACTTTCATTATTCTGAATTCTTTTTCAGGTAGACTCCCTATCTCGTCCTCTTTGGTTTGGTTTGGTGGGCATTTATCATGTTCCTTCACCTGCTGAATATTTTTCTGCCTTTTCATTTTGTTTAGATTGCTGTGTTTTGCGTGCCTTTTCTGCAGGCTGAAAGTTCGTGGTTCCTCTTAATTATGGAGTCTGTTCCTTGTGGGTGGGGTTGAATTAGTGGCTTGTCAGGGTTTCCTGGTTGAGGGAGCTTGCATCTTTGTCTCGTGGGTGAATCTTGATCTCTTTTCTCTGGAGTGCAATGAAGTGTCCAGTGGTAAGTTTTGGAGTGTCTATGTGTTTTTCATGGCTTTGGGAAGCCTGTCCTGTAATGTTCAGGGTTCAAGTCCTGTTTTGCTGGAGAATTAGCATTGTGTGTTTTGCACTGGAACTTGTTGGTTCTTGGGTGGAACTTGGTTTCAGTGTAGGTATGGAGACTTCTGGGTGGGTTCTTGTCTATTAATGTTCCCAGGAGTCTGGAGTTCTCTGATTTCTAATGTTGTGTAGTTAAACCTCCTGTATCTGGCTTTCAGTCCTTCGCTTACAGGAGCCTCAAGACTTCTCCATTCATACAGCACAGAAGATAAAACCCTTAGGTTAATGGTGAAACAATTCTACACAGCCAGGAACACCCAGAGAGATTCACAGAGTTATGTAGAGAAGAGAAGATGGAGGAGGGAGATAGAAGTGACCAGGAGGAGAAAAGGGGGAGTCAAAAGGGGAGAGAGCAATCTAGCCAGTAATCAAATCCCTAAGTGCTCTCCATAGGCCAGAACACCCAGATAGATTCACAGAGTTATGTAGAGAAGAGAATAGGGATGAAAGAGATAGAGGTGACCTTGTGGAGAAGAGGGAGAGCCAAAAGATGAGAGAGCAATCAAGCCAGTAATCAAATCCCTAAGTAAAATTGGATACTGAAGATTAGATTCTTAAAGGTACAAAATTGATAACAAATATCAAAAGTCAAATATTAATAAAAGTAGAATAGAGGTTAGATTCTCAAAAATATAATATAAAAATATAAAACAAAATCAATCACAAAAATGAAAAAGAGTATATATGGAATTTTTTTTTAAATAGAATTTTTTGTAAAGGTAACAGTAAGCTATAGAATGAAAGTTAAAAGAGTAATAAACAACTACAATTTTTAAAAACTTAAAAAGTGATAATAGTAAAAATATATCTAGGAGTTTCTTTGGAGCTGTTGTAGACAGTGCGGTGTCAGTTCAGTGCCAGATAGTCCCTTGTTCTGGCTTGTAGTTTTTCTTAAGGTCTCTAGGTGCCCCTCAAATGCACAGTCTCAGTATTAACTGCAAAGTTTTAATCTGTTACACCTGTTACTTTCAGATCGGTTCCCTCTTCTTTGCTTATTTTGGCTTCCTCTGCAATTCTCTTCAGTGTCTAATTTCTGCCCTAACAGAAGGGGGCAAAGATGGTCACTTATTTAAGCTCACTTGTTCAACTGTGTTGTGGGGATGGAGGGACACTGCAGACAAATACCGCTGGCATGTGTAGGGAGTGCTCACAGTGGATGGACCACACTGGGCTCGCCACCACACAAGGCAGCATGTATTTCCCAGGTCCACATTGCTCAGGCTCCAGGGTGCTCTGCAACGGCACTGTCCCAAGTGGGCACTGTGTTTCATGCACTTCCCAGGAAGATCCCCTGGAGAAGGGAAAGGTTACCCACTCCAGTATTCTGGCCTGGAGAATTCCATGGGGTCACAAAGAGTTGGACATGATAAGTAAACTACATCTGTGATATACCTCCTGAAGATGCATCACCTGAACCTAATTATGAGGAAAAATCAGACAAATCCACATTTAACATTTAAAGGAACTCTTAACAATCTTCAAAAGAATCAAGGTCATAAAACTCCAGGAAAGACTAGGAATGATCCAGGTTGAAGGAGACTTAAGTATCCTGGAATTTAAATGCGACATGTGTGCATGCTCAGTCACTTCAGTTGTGCTTGATCTTTGCAACCCTATGGACTTTAGCCCATCAGGCTCCTCTGTCCATGGGATTCTCCAGGCAGGTTTACTGGAATGGATTGTCATGCCCTTCCCCAGGGAATTTTACCAACCCACGGATTGAAGCTGCATCTTCTGTGTCTCCTGCATTGCAGGAGAATTGTTTACCTACTGAGCTACTTGGAAAGCCCCCAAATGCAACTTGTGATTCTAAATTAGATCCTCTGCAATAGAGGACATTATTGAGACATTTGAAGGATCCTATATAGAGTCCAGTAGGTCTCTGATTTTCATAGCTGTATTGTGATTATAGGTGAATGCTTTTGTTTATAGGAAATACACACTAAATTATTCAAGGGTGATGGTGCATCTGGTCAGCAACTCAGAAACATTTTTTCTTTGATGTTCCAGAGATAAAAATGTTCTCTACTATATTACACAAATTTTAAATTATGTGGTTATTTCAAAATAAAAATATAGATTTTTCTATGCCCCATCCCTTGAGATTCTCTTTTAGTATTAGGATCTAGTCTCAGAATTAATCTTTTATCTGATACTCCAGGAGACGTTAATGTACAGCACATTTGATTGTTGTTGTGATCAAAATTGTCTTATCAACAAGTTTGAAGGAACATATGTAATGATTTCTTTGGTATGATTAAATCATGATTAGATGCCATGCCTTAAGACTTTGCTGTATTTTAGAGAGACAGAATATTCTTCCAAAATTCTTCTAGTAGCAGAAACCACTTGATATTTATCCAGGGATGTCTTATATTATAATGCAATAAAAACCTAACCAGACCTTTTCATCAGTGTTAATGCTTTACTTATAGCTAATTTTAAGAGTTATTTCTTATAAGAAATGAGACCAGATAATTACCAGTTACTGCCAGAGTGGCCTTTCATGACCACCTTAATCATTTACCCTGATTCTACAACTACCGATCAATGCAAAGAAATAGAGGAAAACAATAGAATGGGAGAGAGTAGAGACCTCTTCAAGAAAATTAGAGATACCAAGGGAACATTACATGGAAAGATGGGCTTGATAAAGGACAGAAATGGTAGGTATCTAGCAGAAGATATTAAGAAGAGGTAGCAAGAATACACAGAAGAACTGTACAAAAAAGATCTTCATGACCCAGATAATCATGGTGGTGTGATCACTCACCTAGAGGCAGACATCCTGGAATGTGAAGTCAAGTGGGTCTTAGGAAGCATCACTATGAACCAAGTTAGTGGAGGTGATGCAATTCCAGTTGAGCTATTTCAAATCCTGGAAGATGATGCTGTGAAAGTGCTGCACTCAATATGCCAGCAAATTTGGAAAACTCAGCAGTGGCCACAGGACTGGAAAAGGTCAGTTTTTATTCCAATTCCAAAGAAAGGCAATGCCAAAGAATGCTCAAACTACTGCACAGTTGCACTCATCTCACACACCAGTAAAGTAATGCTCAAAATTCTGTAAGCCAGGCTTTAGCAATACGTGAACTGTGAACTTCCTGATGTTCAAGCTGGTTTTAGACAAGGCAGAGGAACCAGAGATCAAATTGCCAACATCCACTGGATCATGGAAAAAGCAAGAGAGTTCCATAAAAACATGTATTTCTGCTTTATTAACTATGCCAAAGCCTTGGACTGTGTGGATCACAATAAGCTGGAATCAAGATTGCCAGGAGAAATATCAACAACCTCAGATATGCAGATGACACCACCCTTATGGTAGAAAGCAAAGAGGAACTAAAGAGTCTCTTGATGAAGGTAAAAGAGGAGAGTGAAAAAGCTGGCTCAAAACTCAGTATCCAAAAAATCAAGATCATGGTATCCAGTCCTATCACTTCCTGGCAAATAAATGGGAAAAAAGTGGAAATAGTGGCAGAGTTTATTCTCTTGGTCTCTAAAATCACTGCAGATGGTGACTGAAACCACGAAATTAAAAGATACTTGCTCCTTGGAAGGAAAACTATGAAAAACTTAGATAATGTATTAAAAAGCAGAGTCATTATGTTGCCAACAAAAGCCTATATAGTCAAAGCTATGGTTTTTCCAGCAGTCATGTATGGATGTGAGAGTTGAACCATAAAGAAGACTGAGTGCAGAAGAACTTATGCTTTTGAACTGTGGTGTTGGAGAAGACTCTTGAGAGTTCCTTGAATGGCAAGGAGATCAAGCCAGTCAATCCTAAAACAAATCAACTCAAAATATTCATTGGAAGGACTGATGCTGAAGCTGTAGCCCCAATACTTTGCCCACTTGAAACAAAGAGCAAATTCATTGGAAAAGAGTCTGATGCTAAGAAAGTTTGAAGGCAGGAGGAGAAAGGGACAATAGAGGATGAGTTGGTTGGATGACATTACCAACTCAATGGACATGAGTTTGAGCAAACTCCAGAAGATAGTGAAGGATAGGGAATCCTGGTGTGCTGCAATCCAGGGGGTCTCAAAGAGTCAGATGTGACTTAGCAACTAAACAACAACAGAAGCAATATCCACTATTGTCTGGTACAGTACATGCCCCATGATTAGTGCTCAATTGTATGTTGAATAAAATGAATGAATCATAGTTCTTTCAGGTTTTCTGCAGTAATTCTCTTCTCAATGAAACATCAAGACACTGATGTTTATTTATTCATTGGTTGGAATTTTTTTTTTTTCCATATAAAGTATCTAGCTTTTTAAATCAGAAAGATACCCAAAGCCATCAGATTTAATTTGGAACTTAGGAAAGAACAGTAGCTACTTTGGTTGGTTTTAATCATCACTTTGTGTCTCATCAACATAAAGTAGTTGGAATAAACTTTAATGTGTATAATATATTATTATATTTTTATTTTCATTAAAATATCAATATTTGCTCAACACCTATTTCATGGAAAGGGATAAATAGTGCTCATCTAGAGATATGTTAACTATAGTGGAATCACTAAAGTTCTTGGAGTCCCCAAAGGATGAATTCAGCACATATACATCTAGAGAGTATCAAAAGAATTATTTCAAGTTTGGTGAACTGGGAAGAGAGGCTTTTAGCACAGTTGTAGCTGTAGACTCATGCATGAAAGAATCCTAGGATATGAGAGAAGATTGTGTTTCTTAGAAATCCTGAGGTTATTAGGCCTTAATCACATACAATAGATAGAACAATCAATTCCTCAAGGTTTAGAGTAGTACCATCAAACTTGCTTGAAAGTTTTTTAAATGATTGGACTATTTTGGTTGGGGGGTTATGCTTAAGCTTTCAAACAGTCAAAGAGTTACTCTTATTAATTGCCTGTATTAAGGATGCTGGAATTAGGGGTGTTTGCAACACTAAGTAAAGTGTTCCTAAAAGAAATTTAAAAGTAAAACAATATTTAAATACAGATGACACCATTTATAGAAATTTAAATTTACAAATGAAGTTTATAAAACAAAAGGCAAATTTGGATTCAGAAACAAATAGGTTCTTTTCACTATTATGCCAAATACATATATTTTTTGCAAATTGATTTGCTAGAAAAAAATTTTAGCATTTTTGCAGTACACCTTACACATCATTGTAATTTATCAGAAAATATATGCCTAATGAGGATAACAAAGTGATATTTCCCATCAACAAGTTTTATCAGACACAAATATTAACATGGTAATCTTGCAGAAGCCTTTGACTGGGTGGATCACAATAAACTGCGGAAAATTCTGAAAGAGATGGGAATAACAGACCACCTGACCTGCCTCTTGAGAAATCTGTATGCAGGTCAGGAAGCAACAGTTAGAACTGGACATGAAACAACAGACTGGTTCCAAATAGGAAAAGGAGTATGTCAAGGCTGTATATTGTCACCCTGCTTATTTAACTTCGATGCAGAGTACATCATGAGAAATGCTGGGCTGGAAGAAACACAAGCTGGAATCAAGGTTGCCGGGAGAAAGATCAATAACCTCAGATATGCAGATGACACCACACTTATGGCAGAAAGTGAAGAGGAACTAAAAAGCCTCTTGATGAAACTGAAAGAGGAGAGTGAAAAAGTTGGCTTAAAGCTCAACATTCAGAAAATGAAGATCATGGCATCCAGTCCCATCACTTCATGGAAAATAGATGGGGAAACAGTGGAAACAGTGTCAGACTTTATTTTTCTGGGCTCCAAAATCACTGCAGATGGTGACTGCAGCCATGAAATTAAAAGACGCTTACTCCTTGGAAGGAAAGTTATGACCAACCTAGATAACATATTCAAAAGCAGAGACATTACTTTGCCAACAAAGGTCCATGTAGTCAAGGCTGTGGTTTTTCCTGTGGTCATGTATAGATGTGAGAGTTGGACTGTGAAGTAGGCTGAGCGCCGAATAATTGATGCTTTTGAACTGTAGTGCTGGAGAAGACTCTTGAGAGTCCCTTGTACTGCAAGGAGATCCAACCAGTCCATTCTGAAGGAGATCAGCCCTGGGATTTCTTTGGAAGAAATGATGCTAAAGCAGAAACTCCAGTACTTTGGCCACCTCATGCGAAGTGTTGACTCATTGGAAAAGACTCTGACTCTGGGAGGGATTCAGGGCAGGAGGAGAAAAGGGACGACAGAGGATGAGATGGCTGGATGGCATCACTGACTCGATGGACATGAGTCTGAGTGAACTCCTGGAGTTGGTGATGGACAGGGAGGCCTGGCGTGCTGCGATTCATGGGGTTACAAAGAGTCAGACATGACTGAGTGACTGAACTGAACTGAATCTTGCAGAAATACGATAGGAAAAAAGTTGTCAGTTACAATTATTACCACAATTTACTCGAAGAGAAACATTGAACCCTTACAGCTTATATTTTAAGAGTTTAAGTTTCAACATGGTACAAATACAAAGTTGAAAAATTTAGGAGAAGCAATATCTTTTCTAGGAGTTGAAATTTAGTTTTAAAGATACAAGAGGGGAGTTAATTAATTCTTATATCTGTAGCATCAAACATTACTAGTGTTCTAGTTTATAAGGTTTCTAATAAAGTTTGTCTTTGAAAGAAGAGTTCACTTTATGAAAACAGAAAAATTAAACTTTTGATGAAATTTTGTGTATAAATAGAATGTGAAACACAGAACCAACCACAATTGTCAATGTATAAGTCTGGAAGTTAACTGCCCTTTCTATTTTTATTCATAATTGATTAGAACACAAAAGTCAACATTTGGTATATCTATTCCATGGCTTGCAAACTTACCAAGGCAAAGGTTTGTATTATGAATGCAGATGAAGTTGCATTGGAAGGAATTACTTGGGGATTATTTTCTATCAAAATATAAAATAATACTTTTAGGTTGGTGAAGGAAAAATATGTTGTATTTTCAAAACCTCCAGTGATTAAACAGAAGTGTTAATAATAGTGTACATTTTTCTTCAGATCCCCTTGTTAATATATGGTTGTGCACACACAAACCTATACATACATGCTCCTGAGAAAGATCCAAAAGTGAAAATATCCACATTGGTGCTACTCTTGGACAAAAGGTCATGGAATGGGAGCAGCAGCTACACCAGTAGGTGTAAAAATAATTTTGATTTTGTCTGTTTTTGAAAAGAGTCCTAATGAATGTTTGCTGTATTTTGCTACAGAAATAAGATTAATTTGGTAGTTTAGTTTTTAAATAGTCATAACCTCTCTGTAATATTCTTAATTTAAATTTTAAGTTAGCAACATATTAAAATCCATGGAGAACGAAATGGAGACCCACTCCAGTATTCTTGCCTGGAAAATCCGATGGACAGAGAAGCCTGGTGGGGTACAGTCCATGGAGTCACAAGAGTCAGATATGACTGAGCCACTGAATCACCACCATCAAGATATTAAAATACCTGTTGAGAGCCTTGGAAGCTTAGGATAATCTTATAGACTTAGCACTAGCAGTTCTCCATTCTAGTGCTGTGACAATTCAACCCCTGAATAAAAGAATGCATCACATCAATCTGCACCACACTTTATTTAAAGATACAATACAGGTCAAGAAACATATATCACAAATACATTAAAATATAACCTTGAATGGTACACTGTTTGAACATGTCACAGTAGATACTTAATAAATGAGAAAGCATTCAACAATGGCCAGCAATTAATGGCAATATGCATTTTGAAAATTGTAATATAATATCAATGTAAAATGCAAAATATTTCACAATATTAGTGTACTTTACTGTCTTCCTTTTCTCTGAAAATAAAACCAAGTCAAATGTTTCATTTTCAAAAGGCAGAAAATTTTAATTCATGATAAATGCTAACATTGCATCAGCTCTCACTGATTTTCTTCGAGCTGTTTTTTTCCCCCCAAGTTAAAACAGATTTGTTCTCTAATCATTGGTAATAAATGTAGTAAAAGAGAAATATGGAGTTATTTGCTTGAACATATTGGACGTAGTCACAACAAACTGATCACTTGGTTTGAGAGCTTGATGGGTTTAAAGGTTTGAGAAAGTGCAATGTGTAAAGGTGTTATCAAATTTTGACAAAAGTGGGTATTTCCAAATCAACATGCTATTTAATTTTTCTTTTTCATAGACTTTTGAATCCCTCCAAATACTTTACATTTATTAGCATTAACTCATATTATACAGTACTGAAATGTTAGGTTTAAGAAATGAACTTTGGCCATTATAATTCTGTGACTTTAAAATTATCAAATTTATGTGTATTTATTTTCAACTGACTAGATGCATTTCTGGAGGAATTATAAAAATTAGTTGATATCCTCAAGATTCTTGGGCTCTGAAGGACAAATCAGTAATATTAGCAGTTGATATTTCTAACACTGTTTAATATTATATTAGCTATAGTTTTGAATGTAACTGCATTTTAAAGTGAGTTTTATTTTGAAGATGATATCTTAATTTTATTATAATATGTGTATAAGAATAGAGAACATGAGTTTTAGATGGATACTAGGTGCATAAGATAATGACATTTATTAGAGGTGAATTAGCTTTAAAAATAAACTTTCAAAATATTATTTTTTAATAGTAAAAATATTCTCTAGATAAAATCACAAAGTAAATGTTTTATCTTTTTTCATTAACTTACAACTAAGAATAAGAAATTGGTTATGTACATCTATTCACTTATTTAAGGAGCCTAAAATGAGTACTTTGAGAGATATTTTATAATATATGAATGAAGGAAAAAACCTTCAAGTCTTTTGAAAATCATTTTTTTTCTTTCCTTTTTTTTTCTTTTAAATTTTATTTTATTTTTAAACTTTACATAATTGTATTAGTTTTGCCAAATATCAAAATGAATCCGCCACAGGCATACATGTGTTCCCCATCCTGAACCCTCCTCCCTCCTCCCTCCCCACACCATCCCTCTGGGTCGTCCCAGTGCACCAGCCCCAAGCATCCACTATCGTGCATCGAACCTGGACTGGCAACTCGTTTCTTACATGATATTCTACATGTTTCAATGTCACTCTCCCAAATCTTCCCACCCTCTCCCTCTCCCACATAGTCCATAAGACTGTTCTATACATCAGTGTCTCTTTTGCTATCTCGTACACCAGGTTATTGTTACCATCTTTCTAAATTCCATATATATGCGTTAGTATACTGTATTTATGTTTTTCCTTCTGGCTTACTTCACTCTGTATAATAGGCTCCAGTTTCATCCACCTCATTAGAACTGATTCAAATGTATTCTTTTTAATGGCTGAGTAATACTCCACTGTGTATATGTACCACTGCTTTCTTATCCATTCATCTGCTGATGGACATCTAGGTTGCTTCCATGTCCTGGCTATTATAAACAGTGCTGCGATGAACATTGGGGTACACGTGTCTCTTTCCCTTCTGGTTTCCTCAGTGTGTATGCCCAGCAGTGGGATTGCTGGATCATAAGGCAGTTCTATTTCCAGTTTTTTAAGGAATCTCCACACTGTTCTCCATAGTGGCTGTACTAGTTTGCATTCCCACCAACAGTGTAAGAGGGTTCCCTTTTCTCCACACCCTCTCCAGCATTTATTATTTGTAAACTTTTGGATCGCAGCCATTCTGACTGGTGTGAAATGGTACCTCATAGTGGTTTTGATTTGCATTTCTCTGATAATGAGTGATGTTGAGCATCTTTTCATGTGTTTGTTAGCCATCTGTATGTCTTCTTTGGAGCAATGTCTATTTAGTTCTTTGGCCCATTTTTTGATTGGGTAATTTATTTTTCTGGAGTTGAGCTGTAGGAGTTGCTTGTATATTTTTGAGATTAGTTGTTTGTCAGTTGCTTCATTTGCAATTATTTTCTCCCATTCTGAAGGCTGTCTTTTCACCTTGCTAATAGTTTCCTTTGATGTGCATCATTTAAAAATTAAAATTTAAAAATAAAACAGACAAAGGTTTTAAATGATGTTTATATGATTGTACAATCCTTTAAAGTCTGCTATAAACTAGTCTATTTTCCCTATTAAGGATGCCTTTATGGCGTACAAGGTATCCAGGGCCCTATATTTTGGCAAAATCATTTTGACTTAGCTGCTTTGATATCATAGATGGCATAATTTGGATTATCCTGACATAATCTGGAAGAAATACAACCTTGGGGTTTTATTTTAATAAATCAGTAAAGGTATGGAATAAACATCTTTAATTCATTCATGACCCTCATATTAGTCTTTATTCTATTCTTATCTTTGAAGGTCAAGATTTTGGGAGAGTTTAAGATTAGTGTTAGGGTTGAGTTGAAGGGTCTAAGATAGGGCAATGCTTGGGATGGGTGAGGTCAAAGGTGGAGTTAGGGTTGGGATAAGGCTCAGGAATAGGTTGATGGAAAGAATGGTGATAGGAATTTGAGTAGAGTACATAACAGGGTAGAGATCAGGGATAGGGTATGAACTTAGAATGGGATGGGAAGAAAAAAATAAGTAGCAAATGGGGTGAGGGTAAGAGATGAGGAAAGATATCCAGAATGAGGTAGGGTTGGGTAAGGGCAAGGGAAAAATAAAGTTAGGAATGAGGTTTGCAGTGTATGGAGAAGAGGTCAAGGATAGGGTAAAGGGAGGTGTGAGATAAGGTGAAGGATGGATTGGAATAAGTTTTGGGGTGAGGAAAATGTATAAGGAGTGAAAATTGGGAACCAGGGAATAGTATAAGATTCAGAGATGTAAATGATAAAGTTGAATTATTTTAAGGCTTATTTGTTCATATTAATAAGAAAATAGATTTGAGAAACTGAAATGTATATTTCAGTTTACTGAAACATGTATATTATCATATGTGAAACATATGAAACATGTATATGTTTCATATACATATATGAAACATGTATATTATCATATGTGAAACAGATTGCCAGTCCAGGTTTGATGCATGAGACAGGGCGCTCAGGGCCAGTGCACTGAGATGACCCTGAGGGATGGTGTAGGGTAAGGGAGTTAGAGAAGGCGAGGTTCAGAATAAGAAGGAAACCATCACTTTACAAGAGCAGATAACCTTTAATGAGGCCACAAGGGGCAGCAGTCAGATTAGTGAGCTGCTGCACTTACCCAGGAAAAGAGTAAGTATATATAGGCATGTATGTGGAAAGCTACTGTCTTAAGGGGGCCTGTTCTTCTCCAAGGTTGTTTGAAGTAGTTATCTCATAAATGGCTGGGGCAGGGGAATTTGGAGATCGGCCAGAGGCTGGACCAGCTGGGAGCTGGGTGTAATCAACCTAATGTCCATTTTTTTCTTTGGGTGAGAGAATTCTTTGTTTTGCATAGAATGGTGGGGAGGACCTGGAGGGGAGTTTTAACTCCAGACTATTTTGAGCCATGTAACTTTCCTTCAGATGGGATGGGTAGGGAGGTGGGAGGGGGGTTCAGGATGGGGGACACATGTACACCCATGGCTGATTCGTGTCAATGTATGGCAAAAATCACTACAATATTGTAAAGTAATTAGCCTCCAATTAAAATAAATTACTTAATTTTAAAAAAGAAAATAGCTTTCAAAAGAGCAAAAAAAAAAAGAAAAGCAAACAGAATTATCTTCAAAATAATATCATTTTTAAAAACTACAGTTTTATTCTAATTTTTATTTTTCTGTTCTTTCTTCTTTTCACTTTTCACTAGTGAGGGTCTCTAGTCTTGCATTATGGAAAAGGCACATGACTTTACACCCTATGACCTATTTAAAGCATTTTGCTATATTTTGAATTTTCACTTCTAAAACACTTAAAATATAATCATTAGATGGAAATATCACATGCAATTAATTAAGCTTTCTTACTAGTTAATGGATTTTAGAATAGATAGTGCACATTTTCTGTATTTGCTTTATCCTTAAATGGAGATACCACTTACATCAATTTACTATTATATTAATAATCAAAAACAATTCCCCTTACTTGGTTTTCCTTTTGGTTAGATTTTTTTCTATAGTTCTATTTTAATACTATAACTGCTTTTGATACTGTGGTTTTCTGAAGTAAAGTTTCACTACATGTATAAGTCCTCAATTTTACTTTTTAATTATGGGCATAATTTGTTCTCAGTTTAGTATTCAAAATCATTTCTAATTATTAGTCAAAATTCAGTGTTCTTAGGTTGTTCTTAAGATTAAAGTTATTTTATTTATCAGCTCATTTTTTTTTTACACCAAATGGTCACAATGCCCTGTTAGTTGGACAGTAGTAATTGTCCTGAATATGGTTGACTTCTGGTAAATTTTAAATTTAAATAACAGAAGAAGATCAAATCAATATAAAAATGAACAATTTTACTTTCTGTGATTTTTAAATTTACTGTTACTATCTAGTAAAAAGGTGATTACAGATATTAAAACTTTTAATAATAGATCATTTCAAAGATTTATGAGAAAAGAGATACATAAATCTGTAGAATTAGAAAAATTAATCTTCTATTCACACTGAGAACACTTCATGCTTTTCTAGCACCTTGGAAGGAAATTATATGGCTAATTAAGCTAACTATAATATTGTCTTTTAATCAACTTTTCTTTCCAGTACAGAACAATATGCAGAAAAATTTTCAAGTTCTTTCTCTCACTTAGTGCCATTATTAATTTTAGCACATAATTTTCTTATTTTACAGAAGATATATTAAAATATAGAAGTATATATATAAATTTAATCTATCTTTGGTAAGAGTGAGAGAGTTAGAAATGGCTTATTTTCTTCCTTCAACATTATATATTTAGCATTACAACTTTAATTTTTTTCATGAAAATCTCAAATTCATTTGGTGTGAAATTTATGATAAAGTTTTCTTATTCAATATATTGTATACTCTTTACTATCATTTCTGTTGACTTCTGATGATTACTGACTGACTTTAGATAACTTCCTTGGTATGTGTAACCCTAAGACATGGTACAATCTTTGAATATAGATAACAACATATCACTGAAACTTTTGCATTGCCCAGTTTGAACAAACAATATTTAGCAGAATAAAACTGATTCTATAAGTAACTATCTTTACAAATTTCATAATTATTTTCTTAGACTATATTTGTTTGCTGCTTTATCTTAGTTTCATTCAATTTTTATTATTTTTAATATAAATTTATTTATTTTAATTGGAGGCTAATTACTTTACACTATTGTACTGGTTTTGCCATACATCAACATGAATCCACCATGGGTGTACACGTGTTCCCCATCCTGAACCCCCCTCCCGTCTCCCTACCCATACCATCCCTCTGGGTCATCCCAGTTCACCAGCCCCAAGCATCCTGTATCATGCATTGAACCTGGACTGGCTATTCGTTTCATATACGATATTGTACATGTTTCAGTGTAATTCTCCCAAATCATCCCACCCTCTCCCTCTCCCACAGAGTTCAAAAGACTGTTCTATACATCTGTGTCTCTTTATACTAGTGCATATATGGAATTTAGAAAGATGGTAATGATAACCCTGTATGCCGGACAGCAATTTTAAAAAAATTTACAAAAACGATGCAGGTAGCCATCTTACCTATACTGTTTTTTGATATAAATATATTTATTTTAATTGGAGGCTAATTACTTTACAATATTGTATTGGCTTTGCCATACATCAACATGAATCCGCCACGGCTGTACACATGTTCCCCATCCTGAACCCCCTTCCCACCTCCCTCTCCATACCATCCCTCTGGATCATCCGAGTGCACCAGCCCAGAGCATCCTGTACCATGCATCAAACCTGGACTGGTGATTCATTTCACGTATGATATTATACATGTCTCAATGCCATTCTCCCAAATCATCTCACCTTCACCCTCTTCCACCGAGTCCAAAAGATTGTTCTATACATCAGTGTCTCTATTGCTGTCTTGCATACAGGGTTATCGCTATCATCTTTCTCAATTCCATATATATGAGTTTATATCATGTCTTGGTGTTTTTCTTTCTGGCTTGCTTCACTCTGTATAATAGGCTCCAGTTTCATCCACCTCATTAGAACTGATTCAAATGTATTCTTTTTAATGGCTGAGTAATACTCCTTGTGTATATGTACCACAGCTTTCTTATCCATTCCTCTGCTGATGGGCATCTAGGTTGCTTCCATGTCCTAACTATTATAAACAGTGCTGCGATGAACATTGGGGTACACGTGTATCTTTCAATTCTGGTTTCCTCAAGTGTGTATGCCCAGCAGTGGGATTGCTGGGTCATATGGCAGTTCTATTTCCAGTTTTTTAAGGAATCTCCACACTATTCTCCATAGTGGCTGTACTACTTTGCATTCCGACCAACAGTGTAAAAGTGTTCCATTTTCTCCACACCCTCTCCAGCATTTATTGCTTGTAGACTTTTGGATTGCAGCCATTCTGACTGGTGTGAAATGGTACCTCATTGTGGTTTTGATTTGCATTTCTCTGATAATGAGTGATGTTGAGCATCTTTTCATGTGTTTGTTAGCCATCTGTATGTCTTTGGAGAAATGTCTGTTTAGCTCTTTGGCCAATTTTTTTAATTGGGTCGTTTTTTTGTTTTTTTTTTTTTTCTGGAATTGAGCTGCAGGAGTTCCCTGTATATTTTTGAGATTCATTCTTTGTCACTTGCTGCATTTGTTATTATTTTCTCCCATTCTGAAGACTGTTTTTTCACCTTGCTTATAGTTACCTTTGTTGTGCACAAGCTTTTCATTTTAATTAGGTTCCATTTGTTTATTTTTGCTTTTATTTCCAATATTCTGGGAGGTGGGTCATAGAGAATCCTGCTATGATTTCTGTCGGAGAGTGTTTTGCCTATGTTCTCCTCTAGGAGTTTTATAGTTTCTGGTCTTACATTTAGATCTTTAATCCATTTTGAGTTTATTTTTGTGTATGGTGTTAGAAAGTGTTCTATTTGCTTTCGGTTACAAGTGGTTGGCCAGTTTTCCCAGCACCACTTGTTAAAGAGATTGTCTTTCCTCCATTGTATATTCTTGCCTCCTTTGTCAAAGATAAGGTGTCCATAGGTGCGTGGATTTATCTCTGGGCTTTCTATTTTGTTCCATTGATCTATATTTCTGTCTTTGTGCCAGTACCATACTGTCTTGATGACTGTGGCTTTGTAGTAGAGACTGAAGTCAGGCAGGTTGATTCCTCCAGTTCCATTTTTCTGTCTCAAGATTGCTTTGACTATTCGAGGTTTTTTGTATTTCCATACAAATTGTGAAATTATTTGTTCTAGCTCTGAAAAATACCGTTGGTAGCTTGATAGGGATTGCATTGAATCTATAGATTGCTTTGGGTAGTATACTAATTTTCACTATACTGATTATTCAGATCCATGAACATCTATTAGTGTCCTCTTTGATTTCTTTCACCAATGTTTTATAGTTTTCTATATGTAGGTCTTTTGTTTCTTTATATAGATATATTCCCAAGTATTTTATTCTTTTTGTTGCAATGGTGAATGGAATTGTTTCCTTAATTTCTCTTTCTATTTTTTCATTATTAGTGTATAGGAATGCAAGGGATTTCTGTGTGTCAGTTTTATATCCTGCAACTTTACTATATTCATTGATTAGCTCTAGGAATTTTCTGGTGGAGTCTTTAGGGTTTTCTATGTAGAGGATCATGTCATCTGCAAACAGTGAGAGTTTTACTTCTTCTTTTCCAATTTGGATTCCTTTTATTTCTTTTTCTGCTCTGATTGCTGTGGGCCAAACTTCCAAAACTATTTTGAATAGTAGTGGTGAAAGTGGGCATCCTTGTGTTTTTCCTGACTTTTGAGGAAATGCTTTCAATTTTTCACCACTGAGGATAATGTTTCCTGTGGGTTTGTCATATATAGCTTTATTTATGTTGAGGTATGTTCCTTCTATTCCTGCTTTCTGGAGAGTTTTTATCATAAATGGATGTTGAATTTTGTCAAAGGCTTTATCTGCATCTATGGAGATAATCATATGGCTTTTATTTTTTAATTTTGTTAATGTGGTGTATTACAATGATTGATTTGTAGATATTGAATAATCCTTGTTTCCCTTGGATAAAGCCAACTTGGTGATAATGTATGATCTTTTTAATGTGTTGTTGGATTCTGATTGCTAGAATTTTGTTAAGGATTTTTGCATCTATGTTCATCAGTGATATTGGCCTGTAGTTTTCTTTTTCGTGGCATCTTTTTCAGGTTTTGCCATTAGGGTGATGGTGGCCTCATAGAATGAGCTTACAAGTTTACCTCCCTCTGCAATTTTCTGGAAGAGTTTGAGTGGGATAGATGTTAGCTCTTCTCTAAATTTTTTGTGGAATTCAGCTGTGAAGCCGTCTGGACCTGGGATTTTGTTTTCTGGAAGATTTCTGATTACAGTTTCAAATTCCTTGCTTATGATGTGTCTATTAAGATTTTGTATTTCTTCCTGGTTCAATTTTGGAAAGTTGTACTTTAATAAGAATTTGTCCATTTCTTCCAAGTTGTCCATTTTATTGGCATATAATTGCTGATAGTTGTCTCTTATGATCCTTTGTATTTCTGTATTGTCTGTTGTGATCTCTCCATTTTCATTTCTAATTTTATTGATTTGATTTTTCTCCCTTTGTTTCTTGATGAGTCTGGCTAATAATTTGTCAACTTTATTTATTGATTTAATTTTGCTCCCTTTGTTTCTTGATGAGTCTGGCTAATAGTTTGTCAATTTTATTTATCCTTTCAAAGAACCAGCTTTTGGCTTTGTTGATTTTTGCTATGGTCTCTTTTGTTTCTTTTGCATTTATTTCTGCTCTAATTTTTAAGATTTCTTTCCTTCTAGTGACCCTGGGATTCTTCATTTCTTCCTTTTCTAGTCGCTTTAGGTGTATAGTTAGGTTATTTATTTGACTTTTTTCTTGTTTCTTGAGGTATGCCTGTATTGCTATGAACTTTCCCCTTAGGACTGCTTTTGCAGTGTCCCACAGGTTTGGGGTTGTTGTGTTTTCATTTTCATTCGTTTCTATGCAAATTTTGATTTCTTTTTTGATTTCTTCTGTGGTTTGTTGGTTATTCAGCAGCGTGTTGTTCAGCCTCCGTATGTTGGAAGTTTTAATAGTTTTTCTCCTGTAATTGAGATCTAATCTTACTGCACTGTGGTAAGAAAAGATGCTTGGAATGATTTCAGTTTTTTTGAATTTACCAAGGCTAGATTTATGGCCCAGGATGTGATCTATCCTGGAGAATGTTCCGTGTGCACTTGAGAAAAAGGTGAAATTCATTGTTTTGGGGTGAAATGTTCTATAGATATCAATTAGGTCTAACTGGTCCATTGTATCATTTAAAATTTGTGTTTCTTTGTTAATTTTCTGTTTAGTTGATCTATCCATAGGTATGAGTGGGGTATTAAAGCTTCCCACTATTATTATGTTATTGTTAATTTCCCGTTTCATACTTGTTAGCATTTACTAACATATTGTGGTGCTCCTCTGTTGGGTGCATATATATTTATAATTGTTATATCTTCTTCTTGAATTAATCCTTTGATCATTATGTAGTGTCCTTCTTTGTCTCTTTTCACAACTTTTGTTTTAAAGTCTATTTTATCTGATATGAGTATTGCTACTCCTGCTTTCTTTTGGTGCCTATTTGCATGGAATATCTTTTTCCAGCCCTTCACTTTCAGTCTGTATGTGTCCCTTGTTTTGAGGTGGGTCTCTTGTAGACAACATATGTAGGGGTCTTGTTTTTGTATCCATTCAGCCAGTCTTTGTCTTTTGGTTGGGGCATTCAACCCATTTACATTTAAGAAAATTATTGATAAGTATGATCCCATTGCCATTTACTTTATTGTTTTGGGTTCGAGTTTATACACCCTTTTTGTGTTTCCTGTCTAAAGAATATCCTTTAATATTTGTTGGAGAGCTGGTTTGGTGGTGCTGAATTCTCTCAGCTTTTTCTTGTCTGTAAAGCTTTTGATTTCTCCTTCATATTTGAATGAGATCCTTGCTGGGTACAGTAATCTGGGCTGTAGGTTATATTATTTTATCACATTAAGTATGTCCTGCCATTCCCTCCTGGCCTGGACAGTTTCTATTGAAAGATCAGCTGTTATCCTTATGGGAATCCCCTTGTGTGTTATTTGTTGTTTTTCCCTTGCTGTTTTTAATATTTGTTCTTTGTGTTTGATCTTTGTTAATTTGATTAATATGTGTCTTGGGGTGTTTCGCCTTCAGTTTATACTGTTTGGGACTCTCTAGGTTTCTTGGACTTGAGTGATTATTTCCTTCCCCATTTTAGGGAAGTTTTCAACTATTATCTCCTCAAGTATTTTCTCATAGTCTTTCTTTTTGTCTTCTTCTTCTGCAACTCCTATGATTCAAATGTTGGGGCATTTCACATTGTCCCATGTCTCTGAGATTGTCCTCATTTCTTTTAATTCGTTTTTTTTTTTTTCCCTCTCTGATTCATTTATTTCAACCATTCTATCTTCTACCTCACTAATCGTATCTTCTGCCTCTGTTATTCTACTGTTGGTTCCCTCCAGAGTGTTTTTGATCTGATTTATTGCATTATTCATGATATATTGACTCTTTTTTATTTCTTCTAGGTCTTGTTAAACCTTTCTTGCATCTTCACCATCCTTATCTCCAGGATATTTATCTGTAACTCCATTTTGTGTTCAAGATTTTGGATCATTTTCACTATCATTATTTGAAATTCTTTATCAGATTGATTCCCTATTTCTTCTTTTGTTTGGTTTAGTGGGCATTTATCCTCTTCCTTTATCTGCTGGGTATTCCTCTGTCTCTTCATCTTGTTTATAATGCTGTGTTTGCAGTGGCCTTTCTGTATTCTGGCAGTATGTGGAGTTCTCTTTATTGTGGAGTTTCCTCTCTGTGGATGGGGTTGTATGGGTGGCTTGTCAAGGTTTCCTGGTTAGGGAAGCTTGTGTCGGTGTTCTGGTGGGTGGAGATGGATTTCTTCTCTCTGGAGTGCAATGAAGTGTCCAGTAATGAGTTATGAGATGTCAAAGGTTTTGGAGTGACTTTGAGCAGCCTGTATATTGAAGCTCAGGGCTATGTTCCTGTGTAGCTGGAAAATTTGCATGGTATGTCTTGCTCTGGAACTTGTTGGCCCTTGGGTGGTGCTTGGTTTCAGTGTAGGTATGGAGGCATTTGATGAGCTCCTGTCGATCAGTGTTCCTTGGAGTCAGGAGTTCTCTGGTGTTCTCAGGATTTGGACTTAAGCCTCCTGCTTCTGGTTTTCAGTCTTAATTTTACAGTAGCCTCAATAATTTTCCATCTATACAGCACTGTTGATAAAACATCTAGTTTAATGATGAAAAGTTTCTCCACAGTGAGGGACACCCAGAGATGTTCACAGAGTTAAATGGAGAAGATAGGAGGGAGGAGGGAGATAGAGGTGACCAGGGGAAAAGAGGGGGAATCAAAATAGGTGAGAACAAGCTAGGCAGTAATCAGTTCCCTATGTGCTGTCCGCAGTCTGGAACCCTTAAAGATGTTCATGGAGTTACACAGAGAAGAGAAGAAGGAGGAAGGAGACAGAGGTGGCCAGGAGGAGAAAATGGGGAATCAAAAGGAGAGAGACGGATCCAGCCAGTAATAAGTTCCTTAAGTGTTCTCCACAGCCCAGAACACACAATGAGATTCATAGAGTTGAGTAGAGAAGAGATGGGGGAGGGAGGAGTTAGAGGCGACCTGGTGGAGAAAAAGGAGACCAAAGAGGGAGAGAGCAGTCAAGCCAGTAATCTCGCTCCCAAGTAAAAATGGGTACTGAAGATTGGGTTCTTAAAGATACAAAATTGATAAGAAATACTAAAAAGCAAAGATTCAAAATCTAGAGTAGAGGCTGGATTTTCAAAAATACAATATTAAAGAAAAAAAAAACAAAGTCACAAAAATTATAAAATGTATATATATATGAAGTTTGCTTTAAAAAATAGTGTCTCTCTCTTTTTTTTTTTTTTTGCAAAGTAATAGTAGGTTATAAAAATGAAAATTTACTCTATTAAAGTAATAGAGGACTTAAAAATTAAAAATATTAAAAATTAAAGAATGATAGTAAAAATATATCTAGGACTTTCTCTGCTGTTGTTGTGGGCAGTGTGGGGTCCATTCATTTTTGGATAGTTCCTTGATCCGGCTTATATTTCTCAGAATCTATAGGCCCCTTCCTATGTAGCCGGTACTAACTACAGGGTTTTAATCTATTGCACCTGTCACTTCCAAGGAGGTCCCCTCTGGTTTAGCTTCTTCTGTTTGCTGGTCTCTTCAGTGTCTGATTTCCGCCCTGACACAAAGGGGCAGTGGTTGACCCTTTTTCAGGCTCACTTGTTCAGTTGTTCTGTGGGGAGGGAGGGACGCTGCAAACAAATAACACTGGCATGTGCTCGAAGTGTCTCAGCCACACTGGGTTTGCCCCTGCTCACGGCATGTGTGCTTTCCGTGTCTACACTGCTTAGGCTCTAGTTTGCTCTGCCAAGAACTGTCTGAGGCCAGCCCTGGGTTGCACTTCCCAGGTCTAAGCTGCTCAGTTTCAGGTACTGGGGTAGTCCTCAGAGGTGCATACTCGGTTGGGCCTGCATTTTGTGCCCTTCCCTGGTCCAAGCACCTGAGCGTGGTTGCTGCTACTTATTGCCACCCCCGTCCCTGCCACTCAGTTTTCTGGGTGTGCAACTGGCTCACCTTCTGAGGCGGATGTTAACCATCCAGAATCCCAAGAAGTCTTGGTTAGCAATGACACCTGATTGCAGTTTGTTAGATAATGCCTCTCTGGGTCCACGATTGCCCCCTTCCAGCTCTGGCTGCCCTCACCTGCCTGTCACCAGAGGGGGATGGCTGGTCTGCAGCCGGCTAGCTCTGCTTAGTCCTTTATTCTGAGAGCAGGCCTGAAGGTGTCTTAGGTTAGGGCTTTTCGGGTAGCTCTAGTTAGTCCTTTGTGTTGTGAGCAGGCCTGGTGGTGTCTTAGGTTAGGGCTTTTTGTGTGGTAGCTATCCCAGAGTCTGGTTTGCTATCTCAAGTTAGTTCCCTCAGATTGCCCTCGGGTCATTCAGGCCTAGTCCTCACTCTAAGCAATGCAGCCTGCACCTCTCTGCCCAGCCTCTGCTTGCTAGTGGCGGATGCAGACGTCTGCACTGTTTCTCCACTGGAGGAGTTACCGTTGGGCACATAATCTGTGGGTTTTAATTTTTTTTTTTTTTCCTTCTGGTTATGTTGCCCTCTGTGGTTCCTGGTTCCAAGGCTCACCACAGACTTGGCCGTGAGAGTGTTTCCTGGTGTTTGGAAACTTCTCTCTCTTTTTTAAGACTCCCTCCCCAGGTTGGAGCTCCATCCCTACCTCTTTTGTCTCTCTTTTTATCTTTTATATTTTTTCCTACCTCCTTTTGAAGACAGTCGGCTGTTTTTCTGGGTGTCTGATGTCCTATTCCATCATTCAGAAGTTGTTTTGTGGAATTTACTCAACGTTCAAATGTTCTTTTGATGAATTTGTTGGGGAGAAAGTGGTCTCCCCTTCCTATTCCTCTGCCATCTTAGGACTGCCCACTCTTACATATACTTTTTATATTTAAATTTTAAACCACTAAACATAACACCCCAAATTATATGAATCATGAACATGATGAACACTTACACAGAAGTTATTTTTGTTGTTCTTGATGGTACTGTGATGGTATTATTTTTGTTTTGTTTCAGTGACCATCTTTAATTGTATATCAGTGTTATATACAGTTGAATGCAATGTTTTTCTACTGTCTTTCTTATCACTTGCTGCTTGGTAAATGCTAGTTCTCAATAAGTCATTTTTCAGTTTCCACCTTACTCCTTTTGCACTCACAAAGGAATAGTTCTGTTTCACAAAGTCAGTGTTACAAGAGAGCTTAGAGAGTAGACTTTCAGTTAAAGAGATGAACTGTTTGTTTGTTTGTTTTTTCAGGATTTGGCAGTAACTGAAGTATAGCAGTCTGTATTCTTCCATTATTTCTGTGGTTTTGCCATCCCATGCCAGATTCAGGTTACTCAAATCTGAAATAGTACCCCAGCTTCTGGGTTGTAAGAAGTAGGAGAAAGAAATCTCACTACTTTTCCTTGTGAGGCCAAGGTCTTGGTTCAACAACCGCAATAAACCAGCAGAGAGTAAAAAAAGGGAGGCTAGCCAGCCTCTTTACCTCTTACCTTGAAAGCCAAATGAAGCCTGTGAGTAGGGAAGAGTTTTCCCTCAGATCATAGATTATCACCCCTTGTACTAGTTCAGATGGTAAAGCATTCAGCTGCAATGCAAAAGACTTGGATTCTATCCCTGGGTTGGGAAGATTCCCTGGAAAGGGAAATGGCAACCCACTCCAGTATTCTTGCCTGGAGAATTCCATGGAGAGAGGAGCCTGGTGGGCTACATTCCATGGTATTGCAAAGAGCTGGATATGACTTAGCGACTAACACACACACACTGTGGTAAGGCACACAATAAGGGGTTAGGTGGTACCTATAATTAAATTGTCCTTGGTTTTGTAAAACAACAGCTAACATTATTTAGGAAAGTTGAAAATTTAAATGTACAAATTGAGTAGTGACCCATATGTTCTAAACCTTTGGACAAAATTTATATTATGTATAAATATAAAGCAATGAAATTATTTTACCCATGTAGTTTATGGGGTGAGTTTCATTACCTTATATAACTTATCTATCTAAAGAGAGTTAGGAAATAAACATTTTTGAAAATCAGATTTTACAGATAACTATGGTTGCATGATTTGAATACTATACTGATCACCTGGCACATTTAAAAGTGGTCTTCTTTCTTCTGAGAAAGGCATCCTATTTAGTAATTTAGTAAAATATTTCACTAATTTCTCACTTATGTCTTGTATTTTTTTGCAAAACTAGTAATTGGGAAGAATGAGTAAAGTTAATTTCCTTAAAAGACATGTTTTAACATGCAATATTTTAAGTATCCTGTGGTGCTGTTAGTGTTGTTTTACCTGTACCCATATTATTTACATCACAACCACATATACATTTACAGTTTTATAGTTTTGTCTCCTTGTATTTTTAAAGCATCCAGTAAATATTTACAATTTTTCCAGATATGTGTCACAGAAGTAAATATGTATGTTTAAATACTCTTGTTAGTGACTTTTCTTCATAAGTCA
Organism: Bos grunniens; assembly: GCF_055505025.1. Taxonomy (NCBI): domain Eukaryota; kingdom Metazoa; phylum Chordata; class Mammalia; order Artiodactyla; family Bovidae; genus Bos; species Bos grunniens. The sequence goes on along the minus strand of NC_141194.1, from coordinate 75,867,682 downwards.
TATCAGAAATGCATTGTATTCAGGAATCTTCTGCTAAGTCTTCTGGTTCCTTAACTTTCAGTTAATAAACTTCTTGGACATTAAGCTGGATTCATCCAGATAACTTGATAACTGATATCACTTTCATTTGCCCATCAAAATATTCAAGAAAGCCTGAAGTTTGGGGGACTATGAGATATTCAATATTATTTAGAGGTTAGTGGTTATTTTGTTTGGTGACAGATAGACACTATCTCTTTACTACTATATATAGAAATATAGGCTTGATGAAGTAAGTGTTTTACTTCTCCACAACTCATCCCTTCCAATCATATTATTCCACAGATTAATAGAGGATAGTCATTCAGAATAAACTACTAAGTAGATTCCAATCTAATTCCAAAAATTCCAATAAAAGACATCTATAATAAATGCATTTATATGTTTATTTATACATTCTTAATTAAGATTTTTCATTTACTATTTTGGATTGTAAAATTTGACACAGCTCTGTTTTGGTGTTTAGTGTCTTGGTATATTCTTTAAACTATTAGGACAGCTTTGTAAGGTGTAAATTTTTATAATTGTGTTCACCTATCTTTGAGAGTTCAATAAGTGGAGAGGATACAATATGCCTGGAAGTTCCAATATTATTCCTGAGAGTTTCAACATTACCCATGGGTATTCCAATATTACTTCCCCTGGGAAGGCCACCATTTCCTCTAGGAACTTCAAGATTAACCAGGGGGACACCACCTCTGTCCCTGGGAACTCCAGAATTATCCATGGGGATCCTAGCTTTATTAATGAAAGCCCTAACATTACCCATGGGGACTTCACACTTGCTCTTGGGAATCCCAGAATTATCCATAGAAACCTCAACATGGCCCATGGGAACCCCAACATTAGCCTTGGGGATGATGACATTATTCCTGGGAAGTCTACCATTGCTCCTGGGGAGCATAGGATTATCTTCAGGAATTCCAACTGTATCCCTCATTGCAGAAGATTTCTGAAAACTTGGATTGATAGGAAGATGTTCTCCAGAAGTTGACAAAACGGACTTTTGCCAGGCCTCTTCAATTGTCACTTTCCTTTGCATTTTCTAAAACACAAAGTTAAAAGTTAGTTTTAAATGATTAAATATTGACTTTCATTTTAAGGAAAAACTCCATGAATAGGAATGAGAAACCAATGAACCCAAATTTGATTTCAGTTCAATCATTTTGATGATTTAAAATTATATGACAATAGTATCACAGTATGTAATCTTTTGTTTAGCAAAATATATTGATAAGTTCTTTTGGGTGAAAAGATGGACAGAGAAAAGTAAAAATCTGGCTAAATAGTCCCACACAATGACCAAGAATTTGGGGTAATGGAAAATATAGTAAGGCATGGAAGGAGAGGAAGAGAGAGATTAAGTAACATTGTGATGGGAGGTGGACTACAGAAGCATATTAGCCAATGAGAAATTATAGTGGTGGGTAGCTAAAGGGCTTTTAGGAACAAGGACATTTAATATTCAATTTTATTTCTTTGGCAGTATGAGAGTTTATTCAGTGGTAACATGAAATCAGAGAGAGTGGTAACCATAGGATGGAAGTACACAGGAATCTGCAGGAATCTTGAGGGGGGAATTGAATGTGAGACTGAGATTGAGCCAATTTTAAGATGAAGTGATTTAAGCTGATTTTGGATTATACTTGGATTTCAATTGCTGATAAAGAACCTCTTGGAGCCCTAAATATGTGTAGAAAAAGAAATAAATTACATAATAGCCAGATTATGATTTCCAGACAAACTCTGGGCTAGATTCCAGATATTGGAACTACCTTTGATAGTTTGGTGGGGCTAATTCTATGAAAGGTTTCTGACTGATGACACCATTTTCAGGAAATTATGGGGAAGGCTACTAACATGAGTTAAATTAAAGATTTCTAATACTATATGGTATCCATAGTAGCATTGTTGTGCATGTTTACATAGCTGTCAATGATAAAAACAAAAATGCTACCTTATAGTTAATAGCAAAGATAAATCTAGGATTTTACATAAAATACATTATAAGCACACTAATAAATACATTTAAATATTTCATTTAATATTATTTTTAAGCAGGAAGAGGCTATAATATTAATCATTCATTTTTCAATATTTTCTAAAGAATAAGGTGCACATATACAGGAAGAAATGGAGAGAATCTCCTCTCCCTCCTTCTTCTTTTTCTTCTTCCTTTTTAAACAATAGGATGAGATCCATTATCTCCTTCATTTTCTAATCTAATCCTCTGTTGATGAGTGTGCTAGGGGGTAAAATGTTCTATTCTATTGGTTAAAAACTATGATGCAATGTCATTTTCTCAAGATTACTCACTTAACTGGAAGTTATTTTTAGTAGAGAATATTTATTCAAAATCTCTTGGACTTCCCTGGTGGTTCAGTGAATAAAAATCTTCCTGCCAATGCAAGGGACATGGATTTCATCCCTGGTCCCAGAAGGCTCTTCCACATGCTGTGGAGAAGCTAAACCCAGCCACCACAACTACTGGGTCCATGCACTAGACCCCCTGAGCCACATCTACTGAACTCTCATGCTGCAACTACTGAAGCCCATGTGCCTCGAGTCTGAATGCCACAAGAGAAGCCACTGTAATGAGAAGCCTTGCGCACTGCAACTAAAGAGTAACACTGCTCTCTGCAACAAGAGAAAGCCCTTGAACAGCAATGAAGACACACAGCAACCAAAAATAAAATAAATAAATTTTATTATATTAGAAAACTCCTATTTTCTGGGGTGTAAGATGAGATGGTTTAACCATTATAAAAAATTTCTGAAGTTATAACCAGTCAATATTTAAGAGTGTACTTTCATATGGTTAATACTGGGATCTAATTGAATTATACAACTTAAAGTCAAACTATAACTATCACATATTTTTCTTAGAATAAGCTAATGTTTATTGAAACAAATAGATTTCCAGGTGGTGAGTTTGAAAATAAGTTCACTGATTAAAATCTCCTTGTCTGATATTGTATACAAATGCATATATATGGAATCTAGTAAGATGTTACCAAAGAATTTATTTGCAGGGCAGCAGTGGAGAAGTAGACATAGAGAACAGACTTATGGACATGGGGAGAGGAGAGGAGAGGGTGAGATGTATGGAGAGAGTAGCATGGAAACTTACATTACCATATATAGAATACCCAATGGTAATTTGCTGTAGGACTCAGGAAACTCAAACAGGGGCTCTGTACCAACCTAGAGGGTTGGGTTGGGAAGGGAGATGGGAGGAAGGTTCAAGAGGGAGAGGATATATGTATACCTATCCACTGAATCATGTTGAAGTTTGACAGAAAGCAACAAAATTCTGTAAAGCAATTATCCTTCAATTGAAAATAAGTCTCCTTGTCTGGAAACTTATATGTGATTAACAAAAGCAGTCATAGCGAGTTTGAAAATCTTACCTCTTATAAGCAAATTGTGGTTACTTGGAAAGAGGAAACATGTCTCCTCTGGGTTAAATGTTCAGTTCAGTTCAGTTCAGTCGCTCAATCTTGTCCGACTCTTTGTGACCCCATGAATCGCAGCATGCCAGGCCTCCCTGTCCATCACAAACTCCCGGAGTTCACCCAGACTCACATCCATCGAGTCATTGATGCCATCCAGCCATCTCATCCTCTGTCGTCCCCTTCTCCTCCTGCCCCCAATCCCTCCCAGTATCAGAGTCTTTTCCAATGAGTCAACTCTTCGCATGAGGTGGCCAAAGAACTGAAATTTCAGCTTTAGCATCATTCCTTCCAAAGAAATCCCAGGGCTGATCTCCTTCAGAATGGACTGGTTGCATCTCCTTGCAGTCCAAGGGACTCTCAAGAGTCTTCTCCAACACCACAGTTCAAAAGCATCAATTATTCGGCGCTCAGCCTTCTTCACAGTCCAACTCTCACATCCATACATGACCACAGGAAAAACCATAGCCTTGACTAGACGAACCATTATTGGCAAAGTAATGTCTCTGCTTTTGAATATGCTACCTAGGTTGGTCATAACTTTCCTTCCAAGGAGTAAGCGTCTTTTAATTTCATGGCTGCAGTCACCATCTGCAGTGATTTTGGAGCCCAAAAAATAAAGTCTGACACTGTTTCCACTGTTTCCCCATCTATTTTCCATGAAGTGATGGGACCAGATGCCATGATCTTCATTTTCTGAATGTTGAGCTTTAAGCCAACTTTTTCACTCTCCACTTTCACTTTCATCAAGAGGCTTTTTTGCCCCTCTTCACTTTCTGCCATAAGGGTGGTGTCATCTGCCTGTCTAAGGTTATTGATCTTTCTCCCAGCAATCTTGATTCCAGCTTGTGTTTCTTCCAGTCCAGCGTCTCTCATGATGTACTCTGCATATAAGTTAAATGAGCAGAGTGACAACATACAGCCTTGACGTACTCCTTTTCCTATTTGGAACCAGTCTGTTGTTCCATGTCCAGTTCTAACTGTTGCTTCTTGACATACATACAAATTTCTCAAGAGGCAGGTGAGGTGGTCTGGTATTCCCATCTCCTTCAGAATTTTCCACAGTTTATTGGGATCCACACAGTCAAAGGCTTTGGCATAGTCAATAAAGCAGAAATAGATGTTTTTCTGGAACTCTCTTGCTTTTTCCATCATCCAGTGGATGTTGGCAATTTGATCTTTGTTTTCTCTGCCTTTTCTAAAACCAGCTTGAACATCTACAAGTACACCGTTCACCTATTGCTGAAGCCTGGCTTTGAGAATTTTGAGCATTATTTTACTAGCTTGTGAGATGAGTGCAATTGTGCGGTACTTTGAGCATTCTTTGGCATTGCCTTTCTTTGGGATTAGAATGAAAACTGACCTTTTCCAGTCCTGTGGCCACTCCTGAGTTTTCCAAATTTTCTGGCATATTGAGTGCAGCACTTTCACAGCATCATCTATCAGGATTTGAAATAGCTCAACTGGAATTCCATCACCTCCCCTAGCTTTGTTCGTAGTGATGCTCCCTAAGGCCCGCTTGACTTCACATTCCAGGATGTCTGGCTCTAGGTCAGTGATCACACCATCGTGATTATCTGGGTCGTGAAGATCTTTTTTGTATAGTTCTTCTGTGTATTCTTGCCATCTCTTCTTAATATCTTCTTCTTCTCTTAGGTCCATACCATGTCTATCCTTTATCGAGCCAATCTTTGCATGAAATATTCCCTTGGTATCTCTGATTTTCTTGAAGAGATCTCTAGTCTTTCCCATTCTGTTGTTTTCCTCTATTTCTTTGCATTGATCGCTGAGGAAGGCTTTCTTATCTCTTCTTGCTAGTCTTTGAAACTCTGCATTCAGATGTTTGTATCTTTCCTTTTCTCCTTTGCTTTTCACTTCTCTTCTTTTCACAGCTAATTGTAAGGCCTCCACAGACAGCCATTTTGCTTTTTTGCATTTCTTTTCCATGGCGAAATAGATTAAGGGCCTAGATCTGATAGATAGAGTGCCTGATGAACTATGGAATGAGGGTTAAATGTTAACTCAGGTCCATTTACTTTGTGGCTCCTTCCAACACTATATCATGGCAAGCTGTGACTGTGCTGCCTCTGGAGCTTAGGGCACTGGGGAAGCAGTGGGAAAGGTCCTTGCTAAATATGGAGATGGTGACCCCTGAGCAAGATGGTTGTGTGATTTTCCTCTTCTGGTGGTAGCTGCAGGTAGTCAGTCTCTCTCCTCTCTAAGAGTAGTTTGGAGTATGTGGATTCCTTCACTGTTCAGTGGTGCCTCTAAAAGCTCTTCTTAGGAACCCCGGAAAATGGGTCTTTCTCTAAAAGGGTACGTGCTTCTTGCTACTTTCAGGTCATCACTTCCCGGGGACTTTACATTTTCTGGAGATTTCAGCAATAGATTTCTTGGGGTCCTTGGATGACTGTTTTCTGAGGATGGTGAACATTTAATTATTAAAGCCTTCAGGTGTATAAGCTCAGTGAATTTCAAAGTTGAAATTTCAACATCACCCAGCTCCTTGTTTCCAGACACACCAGCAACAAGTATTGTGCCTTTCTCCCTTTTCTCTGGACTGGAAACTCTTGTAACTTCTAAGAGTTGAGATTCTGTGACCCTTGGAGATTTAACTGATATTTTCTCTAGGTGAAGAAGCCATGAAAGTTTTGGTCTTATAAAGGCAATGCTGTCTCTAACTCTTTAGTTAGTGGCAGCAGGGTGTGGGGGGCAGATGTGTAGTTACCATCACCACCTGATTTATAATCCCTAAGTCTTTCTGATAGATACCTTCTCTGGTGTGTTGATGGGAGACTATGGTTGATTTCTGTTGTTTTTTTTTTGTCTTCTGGCCTCTTCCCGAACTTTTGGATCAACAGGATGAAAATAGATGAACACATCAGAAACATCTTGAGCACATCTGTATTGGAAGGTTGGATTTACAGAAACAATCTGAAAAGAAATTCAAATTCAAAACATTATATAATACAATTTAAAAAAAAACACATGTGATTAAATCATTAATTTTGAAAATCAGACTATGAACGTTTTTTGTTATCTAGAAATACAATGCATTGCATTACATTAATGCTTGTCTTGTTTTTGACACATAGTATCGTAGATCTGTAAGACTAGTATAATTCCAAAATAGACACTATAAACATACTCAGATTACTTACAATCCATTGAGAAATATAAGGACTCTCCCAAATATTTTCTTTATTTAAGGGATACGTTATTCTAGTCTAGTGTTTCCCAGTGTTTCCTAGGACTTTAATCTCATCAATGGCTCCAACACACACACACACAAGATTCCATGGGTAATAATAATTTAGAAAATAGTATATATTCTATCTTATAACTTCATAATATACAGGAATCTACTAAGGCTGTGAGAAGTCTTTCTATTTGATATATATAAAACTTACTGTTTTAACCATGCCTTACATTTTCTGTATTCTGATGCTTTGATACCTGGGGCCTTGCTGACTTTGGAAGGACTGCCCTTTACAGGCTTAGCCAAATCGTTGAAAGCATTTACCACTTTCTTGTTCACCATGAACAAGCCTTTCACATACAAATCAATTTACAGCCCATACCCAGCCATTCCTTTTATCAGGCTCTTGAATTCTAGGCCACTATCTGCCTACCTTAATCACCCCAGGACCAGATACCAGATAGCAAGGGACAGCTCCTAGGTCCCAGAGCCTGCTAAATTTATACAAATTAGCCAATCCTAAATCTGCAAACCCTGGCTTGCCTATTTATTCCCGTAGAAACCTCAATTAAGGCTCTTGTCCAGCTTCCCCATTTCCCTCTGCATTCTGACCCATTGTCATGCTTCCTTGTGTGGACCCCCATGACAAGGATGCTTTCTCCTCTTGGAATCTGTAAGTATAACAAACAATCTTTTCAATGGCAATCATCTCCTGATCTGTTGGCCTCATTATACCTAAATAATAAAACCTGTATTAAAACAGTTCACACAGCAGTCAGATTTGTTTGGCCTCAGACTGGAATGGTATACCATTAGACTGTTCTTGACTTACTAACTGGTTCTATCAGACTTCCTGGGATAGTGTCTCTGCTTGTTGACATGCTCTTGTGCTATGGGTCTGATTACTGTTCCATTTATTGGGAGTTGCCATGAGTTCTCAGCCTAAAATTTGGAATTCAAAAGCTGACTCATCCCCAGGTTCTGGTCTGAGCTTAGTCAATTCTGTAGATACCGAGACTGTACTTGTGAAAGGACACCTTTATATTGATTGGCTAAGCTTATGAAAGGCTCCTCTGAAGAAAGTGAGATATGACCTCCCTTCAAGTATTATGGGATGGACCTGATTAGTTGATCAGGCAACAAAGACAAGTGGTAGAGGAAACTGGGTTGCTATTTTCCTATATATTTCAGCCTGACCTGTTGAGTGGAAGGAAAATACTACTCAGAGGTACTTGTGTGTTGTTAGAAACACATAGAGTCAGTGTGAGGACGTTCACCTATGGCACCCCCCAAAATGTGTAATTCTGGACATAAACTTTTATGTTGCTGCATGCCTTGCTGCTGTTGCAATTTGTCCCCTCACCCAGTAGGGCACAAGGATATTTGTCATCCTTGGATACAAGTGGCACATGCATAATGAAAAAGGAGAAGGGACACTTTATCCCTCAGTTCAGTTCAGTCACTCAGTTGTGTCCAACTCTTTGCGACCCCATGGACTGCAGCACACCAGGCTTCCCTGTCCATCACCAACTCCTGGATGATCACATACTCAAACTCATGTCTATCACATTGGTGATGCCATCCAACCATCTCATCCTTTGTTATTCCCCTCTCCTCTGTCCTTCAATCTTTCTCAGCATCAGAGTCTTTTCCAATGAGTCAGTTCTTCACATCAGATGGCCAAAGTATTGGAGTTTCAGCTTTAGCATCAGTCCTTCCAATGAATATTCAGGACTGATTTCCTTTAGCATGGACTGGTTGGATCTCCTTACAGTCCAAGGGACTCTAAAGAGTCTTCTCCAACACCACAGTTCAAAAGCATCAATTCTTCGGTGCTCAGCTTTCTTTATGGCCCAACTCTCACATCCATATATGACTACTGGAAAAACCACAGCTTTGACTAGACAGATCTTTGTTGGCAAAGTAATGTCTCTGCTTTTTAATATGCTGTCTATGTTGGTCAGAGCTTTTCTTCCAAGGAGCAAGCATCGTGATTTTGGAGCCCCCCAAAATAAATTCTCTCACTGTTTCCATTGTTTCCCCATTTATTTGCCATGAAATGATGGGACCAGAAGCCTTGATCTTAGTTTTCTGAATGTTTAGTTTTAAGCCCACTTTTTCACCCTCTTTCTTTCACTTTCATCAAGAGGCTCTTTAGTCCTTTTTCGCTTTCTGTCTTAAGGGTGGTGTCATCTGCATATCTGAGGTTATTGATATTTCTCCCAGCAATCTTGATTCCAGCTTGTGCTTCATCCAGGCTTTATCCCTGCCCCACCTAAAACCCCCAAGTAGGTCATGCAACTGATTCAGTATATAAAATGCCTATTGAGCACTGTTGCTCACTAGCACACCTAGGGCCTTACATTCAAAATCTAGAGACTCAAAGTTATGGATAAGGCCACTGTTACTCTCATGAAAGTGGATCCAAGCACCTCAAAGTTCAATTAAGACACCTTAGAAAGGGAGGCGCTTATCTATGAACAGGGTGACTCAGGGCTACCAGAAGTTTATCCAATAAAAAACACTTTAAAGATAAAAATTGGGGGACAGATGGAAGAGAAAAATAAAGAGAGAAGAAAAGAAAGAAATTTCATCCACCTAGATATATAAGCTATTTGAAAAGATTTTGTTAAAAAAATAATGAGAAGGGACTGATATTTCAAGCAAGGGCTAACTTTGTGATAGTTCTCTGGATTCAAATCCCAATTCTAGGAAAATGAACTGGGAAAATGAAACAAGAAATGGCTGCTTAGAGGAGGCCACCAGGCCCCTTCCTTCTCCCCCCTTTTCCTGTAATCACCTAGAAAGTCCACACTATGAGTTAATAGCCAAAGACAGAAACTAGAAACTGCAGCTGTAAGCAACTAGAAGCCCAATTTAAAGAAACAGAAAATAAAACAAAAAACAAACCCAACTATATATAAGCAGAGAAAGTAAAAGGTAAAAAATAATATAAAAATATATTTTAATATATATAATGTGTTTTAGCATTTATATATTAAATCACATATATGTGTATCTTTCTACCTAACTACCTATTTAGTTAGGTAGGGTTATATGAGCACTCATAATTTGATCCAATTGGAAACCTAAAATTTACTAAAATGATTTATAAAAAAAAAAAAAAAAACTTATGCAGAAATATATGCTTACACAGAAATGAAATAAATGGCAGCAATGATACAGGGAATGGGAGACAGGAATTAGGATTATTTTGTTATTATAAGGTACTCATACTACCAGTAAATTGGTATAGTGTTATTTGAAATTGGAAGTGTTATTAGTTGTGAATGTATTGCAAACTCTAGGGCAACCACTAAAAAAAAAAAAAAAAAAAAGAAGAAGAAGAAGAGAAAAATCATATAAAATGCCCCAAGGGCGAGGGTGGGATGATTTGGGAGAATGGCATTGAAACATGTGTATTATCATATGTGAAATTAATCACCAGTCCAGGTTCGATGCATGATACAGGATGCTCGGGGCTGGTGCACTGGGATGACCCAGAGGGATGGTATGGGGAGGCAGGTGGGAAGGTGTTTCAGAATGGGGAACACATGTACACCCATGGCGGATTCATGTCAATGTATGGCAAAACCAATACAATATTGGAAAGTAATTAGTCTCCAATTAAAATAAATAAATTTAAATTACAAACAAACAAACAAACAAACAAAAAATCCTACAACAGGCAGAAAAAGAGATAAAGACAAAGAATAATGGCAACCACTAGGGAACAGTGACAAACATGGTGTGTATTAATCCAACTATAATACTAATCACTTTGAACCTCAATAGTCTAAATTCACCAATTAAAAGACAGAGGTTGTTAAAGTGGATCAAAAAGCAAGACCTACATATATATTGTCTACAAAAAACTCACTTTAAAAATACATATAGATTAAAAGTAAATGGTTCAAGAAAAAAATGCCATGCTAATAGTGACTAAAAGAAAGCAGGAGCAGCTATGTTAATTTCAGACAGAACAGACTTCTAAGCAAGGGAAATTATCAGGGAGAAAGAATGGCATTATATAATGACAAAAAGGTCAATTCTCTAAGAAGGCAATTGTCCTTAGCATGTATACACCTACCAAAAGAACATCAAATTGCATGAGGCAAAAACTAATAGAAGTGCAAGGAGAAATAGTTGGAGATTTCAACACCTCTCAACTAAAAAATGGACAGATATAGTAGGTAGATATTAAGGATATCATTGCATTGAACACCATCAATCAATTGGATATAATGGACATATATAGACTACTTCATTCAACAGCAGAATACACATTCTCAAGTTCACATGGGCATGCACCTAGATAGACAACATTCTGGGTGATAAGACACACTTCAACACACTTAAAATAATAGGAATTGTACAATGTCTGCTCCTCTCAGACCACAATGGAATTCAAGAAAATCATTTAATGTCTTCTCTCAGACCACAATGGAACTAAACTAGAAATCAATAACAGAAAGATACTTGGAAAATCCAAAGATATGGAGACTAAACAACACAGTTCTAAATAATAAAACTCAAGAGAAATTTTTAAAAATTGAACAAAATAAAAATGAAAATTCACCTCATCAAAAGCAGTGATTTGAGGGAAAATTATAGCATCAAATACATATATTACAAAAAAAGAAAGATCTAAAAGCAATCATCTTAATTTTCAACTTAAAAAATTAGAAAAAGAAGAGCAAATTAAATTCAAAGTAAGCAGAGGAAAAGATATTAATACAAGTAGAGCAGAAGTCAATGAAGAAAAGAAATCAATAAATAAAACCAAAATCTGATTCTTAAGATCAATAAAATCAATAAATCTCTAGTTCATGTAACTAAGAAAAAAAGAAAAAGGACACGTGTTACTAATATCAGAAATAAAAGCAGGGATATCACTACAGATCCTATGGACATTAGTAGGATAATAAAGTAATGCTATGAAGAATTCTATGCCCACAAATTTGATGACCTAAATGAAACGGATCATTCCCTGAAGGATTTGATTTGTCAAACTACACACAAAAAGAAACAGACAATCTAAAGAGACCTATATCTATTAAAGAAAATGAATTAATAATGAATAACCTTCCAAGACTGAAAGCACTAGGCCCCAGGTGGATCACTGATGAATTATATCAAAGATTCAAGGAAAAAGTCACACCAACACTTTACAATCTCTTTCAGAGAATAGAGGCAGAGGGAATTCTATAAGGTCAGCATCACCTTAATGACAAAATGAGACAAATAAATTATAAGAAAAGAAAACTACAGACCAAGATCTCTTAAGAACATAGATATAAAAATTATTATCAAAATATTAGCAAATCAAATCCAACAATGTTTAAAAATAATTATATACCACAACAAAGTGGGACTTCTACCAAGTGTAAAAGGCTGGTTCAACAGTCGAAAATCAATTAGTACACTCCAATACAGATTAATTTTAAAAAGAAAATCAATTAATGTAATTCATCACATAGACAGGCTAAAAAAGAAAAACCACAAAATTATATCTATGAAAACTAATAACGGAAACCTCAACTAAAATTGGAGTAAGGAAGGCCTATAGAAGAAATTCTCATCCCTTATCATTTGACATCAGTTACTTCAGACAAGAAGATATCAATTAGAGACCTCAACAGAAAGAAGTGTCAATTACAGATCCCAACTAGTAGAATATACCTTATACTCTCAAACAGGAAGCACAGCTACTTTGCTACTCCTGAAGGAGGAAGAAAGGTTTCTTTCATGCCCAGCAATAAGTTCAGCCAATGGAAATACTGGAGGTCAGCGAATGAAGAGTCATAGTTAATCACTTGAATTCTCACTTTTCTCCAATAAATTTTCAGTTTCCTTTTGATGACTTCCTTGTCCCACACTCCTTTCTGTAAAAACTTTCTACTTTGTACAACCCCTTTGAATATCTCTCTGTTTGTTAGATGAGATGTTGCCTGATTCATGAGTTAATACAGTCATATAGATGTTCAAATTATTCCGTTTATTTTATTTATTTATTTATTTTTACCAGATGGGTGATAGAAATGAGATTTGAAGCAAATTTGGGTTGCTATGTTATTTTAAATTCTGCTTTGCATACTTGTTTTTAAGTTATGTCCTTGCTGTTTGTCAAATCTTTGTGTAAATGACATGCTTAATAAAGGTGATGCTAACTCAGTACTCAATACTTAGGCACAGGAGGGCCGAGAGGGGCTACTCCATGTTCAAGGTCAGGAGGGGCGGTGGTGAGGAGATACCCCTCGTCCAAGGTAAGGAGCAGTGGCTTCACTTTGCTGGAGCAGCTGTGAAGAGATACCCCACGTCCAAGGTAAAAGAAACCCAAGTAAGACAGTAGGTGTTGCAAGAGGGCATCAGAGGGCAGACACACTGAAACGATACTCACAGAAAACTAGTCAACCTAATCACACTAGGACTACAGCCTTGTCTAACTCAATGAAACTAAGCCACGCCCTGTGGGGCCACCCAAGACAGGCAGGTCATGGTGGAGAGGTCTGACACAATGTGGTCAACTGGAGAAGGGAATGGCAAACCACTTCAGTATTCTTGCCTTGAGAGCCCCATGAATAGTATGAAAAGGCAAAATGATAGGATACTGAAAGAGGTCGGAGGGGCCCACTAAGCTACTGGAAATCAAAGGAGAAATAACTCCAGAAAGAATGAAGGGATGGAGCCAAAGCAAAAACAATATGCAGTTGTGGATATGACTGGAGATAGAAGCAAAGTCTGATGCAGTAAAGAGCAATATTGCATAGGAACCTAGAATGTTAAGTCCATGAATCAAGGCAAATTGGAAGTGGTCAAACAGGAGATGGCAAGAATGAACGTCGACATTCTAGGGATCAGCGAACTGAAATGGACTCGAATGGGTGAATTTAACTCAGATGACCATTATATCTACTACTGCGGGCAGGAATCCCTCAGAAGAAATGGAGTAGCCATCATGGTCAACAAGAGTCCAAAATGCAGTACTTGGATGCAATCTCACAAATGACAGAATGATCTCTGTTCATTTCCAAGGCAAACCATACAATATCACAGTAATCCAACTCTATGCCCCAACCAGTAACGCTGAAGAAGCTGAAGTTGAACGGTTCTATGAAGACCTACAAGACCTTTTAGAGCTAACACCCAAAAAAGATGTCCTTTTCATTACAGGGGGCTGGAATGCAAAAGTAGGAAGTCAAGAAACACCTGGAGTAACAGCCAAATTTGGCCTTGGGATACGGAATGAAGCAGGGCCAAGACTAATAAAGTTTGGCCAAGAGAACGCACTGGTCATAGCAAACACCATCTTCCAACAACACAAGAGAAGACTACACAGGGACATCATCAGATGGTCAACACTGAAATCAGCTTGATTATATTCTTTGCAGCCAAAGATGAAGAAGCTCTATATAGTCAGCAAAACCAAGACCAGGAGCGGACTGTGGCTCAGATCATGAACTCCTTATTGCCGAATTCAGACTTAAATTGAAGAAAGGAGGGAAAACCACTAGACCTTTCAGGTATGACCTAAATCAATCTCTTATGATTACACAGTGAAAGTGAGACATAGATTTAAGGGACTAGATCTGATAGACAGAGTGCCTGATGAACTATGAACTGAGGTTCGTGACATTGTACAGGAGACAGGGATCAAGACCATCCCCATGGAAAAGAAATGCAAAAAAGCAAAATGGCTGTCTAGGGAAGCCTTACAAATAGCTGTACAAAGAAGAGAAGTGAAAAGCAAAGGAGAAAAGGAAAGATACAAGCCTCTGAATGCAGAGTTCCAAAGAATAGCAAGGAGAGATAAGAAAGCCTTCTTCAGCAATCAGTGCAAATAGAGGAAAACAACAGAATCGGAAAGACTAGAGATCTCAAGAAAATTAGAAATACCAAGGGAATATTTCATGCAAAGATGGTCTCGATAAAGGACAGAAATGGTATGGACCTAACAGAATCAGAACATATTAAGAAGAGGTGGCAAGAATACACAGAAGAACTGTACAAAAAAGATCTTCACGACCCAGATAATCATGATGGTGTGATCACTGACCTAGAGCCAGATATCCTGGAATGTGAAGTCAAGTGGGCCTTAGAAAGCATCACTACGAACAAAGCTAGTGGAGGTGATGGAATTCCAGTTGAGCTATTTCAAACCCTGAAAGATGATGCTGTGAAAGTGCTGCACTCAATATGCCAGAAAATTTGGAAAACTCAGGAGTGGCCACAGGACTGGAAAAGGTCAGTTTTCATTCCAATCCCAAAGAAAGGCAATGTCAAAGAATGCTCAAAGTACCACACAATTGCACTCATCTCACACTCTAGTAAAGTAATGCTCAAAATTCTCCAAGCCAGGCTTCTGCAATACGTGAACCATGTACTTGTAGATGTTCAAGCTGGTTTTAGAAAAGGCAGAGGAATCAGAGATCAAATTGCCAACATCTGCTGGATCATCGAAAAAGCAAGAGAGTTCCAGAAAAACATCTATTTCTGCTTTACTGACTATGCCAAAGCCTTTGACTGTGTGGATCACAATAAACTGGAAAATTCTGAAGGAGATGGGAATACCAGACCACCTGACCTGCCTCTTGAGAAACCTATATGCAGGTCAGGAAGCAACAGTTAAAACTGCAAATGGAACAACATACTGGTTCCGAGTAGGAAAAGGAGTATGTCAAGGCTGTATATTGTCACTCTGCTTCTTTAACTTACATGCAAAGTACATCATGAGAAACGCTGGGCTGGAACAAGCTCAAGCTGGAATCAAGATTGCCGGGAGAAAGATCAATAACCTCAGATATGCAGATGACACCACCCTTATGGCAGAAAGTGAAGAGGAACTAAAAAACCTGTTGATGACTGTGAAAGAGGAAAGTGAAAAAGTTGGCTTAAACCTCAGCATTCAGAAAACTAAGATCATGGCATCTGGTCCCATCGCTTCATGGCAAATAGATGGGGAAACAGTGGGAACAATGTCAGACTTTATTTTTGGGGCTCCAAAATCACTGCAAATGGTGACTGCAGCCATGAAATTAAAAGACGCTTACTCCTTGGAAGGAAAGTTATGACCAACCTAGATAGCATATTCAAAAGCAGAGACATTACTTTGCCAACAAAGG
Source organism: Bos grunniens (assembly GCF_055505025.1). Classification (NCBI taxonomy): domain Eukaryota; kingdom Metazoa; phylum Chordata; class Mammalia; order Artiodactyla; family Bovidae; genus Bos; species Bos grunniens. Next base: position 75,851,870 of record NC_141194.1, on the reverse strand, counting down.
TCCGTCTAGTCAAGGCTATGGTTTTTCCTGTGGTCATGTATGGATGTGAGAGTTGGACTGTGAAGAAAGCTGAGCACTGAATAATTGATTCTTTTGAACTGTGGTGTTGGAGAAGACTTTTGAGAGTCCCTTGGACTGCAAGGAGATACAACCAGTCCTTTCCAAAGGAGGTCAGTTCTGGGTGTTCTTTGGAAGGAATGATACTAAAGCTGAAACTCCAGTACTTTGGCCACCTCATGCGAAGGGTTGACTCATTGGAAAATACTGTGATGCTGGGAGGGATTGGGGGCAAGAAAAAAAGGGGATCACAGAGGATGAGATGGCTGGATGGCATCACCGACTCGATGGACGTGGGTTTGGGTGAAATTCGGGAGTTGGTGATGGACAGGGAGGCCTGACGTGCTGCAGTTCTTGGGGTCGCAAAGAGTCGGACATGACTGAGAGACTGAACTGAACTGAACTCAGTTCTTTGAGATGATCTCCAATGATATCTACCTTAAAAAAATATAGACTTGTGATAAGGACATCTGAAAGCTCTCCCTATTACCCTTCATTGTTACTCACATGTGGCCTCAAGCCATTTCATACACTTTTCCTCCCATGTGGGACATGACATCAGGAAGGGTGCATCCTGGCAGAGTGTTGAAATCTACTGAATTGGAAAACCTGACTCTTGATCAGAGATGCTTTCTGAGAAAGATCTTGATCAAAAGAGGGGAAATTGTGAAGATTATAAAAAGGAAACAAACCAAAATTGGAACTAGGGAAGTATGTAGAGGGAGCTGTTACACCCTGCCACTCATTACCAATTACCCCAAATAGGAAGAACCATTAATTACAGACCCCAGTCTGAAGAGACAAACGCATTCCCAAACAGGAGGTGCAACTTTACTCCAACAGGAGGAAGATTTTCTTTCTCATTAGCTGCAGGCCTAGCCACTGGAAATGCTGCAGCTCAGACAATGAGAAGCTGTTAGCATATGAACTCTTATTTTTCTCCAAAATAAACTTCTATTTTTCTCTTGTTGACAACTCTCTTGTCCTACCCTTCTTTCTATAAAAGCCTTGCATTTTGTATAACTCTACAAAATATCTTTCTGCTTGCTATGTAAGACACTGCCTAATTTATGAATCATTTAATAATGCCAATTAGATCTTCAGATTTAGTTGAATTTATTAGTATGTAAATATGCAGAAAAAGCACTTGAGAAAATGCAATATACATTCATGATAAAAACTCTCAGTAATCATGAAAACCAACAACTTGCATTCACAGTGACAGCCAGGGGCTTGACAGCTACTGAAGGAGGAAGAATGGGATTGGAGCTCCTCAGCCTTCTTTATGGTCCGAATCTCACATCCATACATGACTACTGGAAAAACCATAGCTTTGAATAGATGGACTTTTGTCAGTAAAGTAATGCCTCTGCTTTTTAATATGCTGTCTAAGTTGGTCATAGCTTTTCTTCCAAGAAGCAAGCATCTTTTAATTTCATGGCTGCAGTCACCATCGGGCTTCCCTTGTGGCTCAGCTGGTAAAGAATCTGGTGATTTTGGAGCCCAAGAAAACAAAGTCTCTCACTGTTCCCATTATTTCCCCATCTGTCTGCTATCAATTGATGGGACTGGAAGCCATGATCTTAGTTTTCTGAATGTTGAGTTTTAAGCCAGCTTTTTCACTCCCCTCTTTCACTTTCATCAAGAGGCTTTTTAGGTTCTCTTCACTTTCTGCCATAAAGGTGGTGTCATCTGCATATCTGAGGCTATTGACAGTTCTCCCTGCAATCTTGATTCCAGCTTGAGCTTTATCCAGTCCAGCCTTTTGCATGATGCACTCTGCATATAAGTTAAATAAGCAAGGTGACCATATACAGTATTGACATACTCCTTTCCCAATTTGGTACCAGTCCTTTGTTCCATGTCCGGTTCTAATTGTTGCTCCTTGACCTGCATACAGATTTATCAGGAGGCAGGTAAGGTGGTCTGGTATTCCCATCTCTTGAAGAATTTTCCAGTTTGTTGTGATCCACACAAAGTCTTTAGCATGGTCAATGAAGCAGAATAGATGTTTTTCTGGAATTCTCTTGCTTTTTCGATCATCCAACAGATGTTGGCAATTTGATCTCTGGTTCCTCTGCCTTTTCTAAATCCAGCTTGAACATCTGGAAATTCTCAGTTCATGTACTGTTGAAGCCTAGCTTGGAGAATTTTAAGCATTACTTTGCTGAATGTGAGATGAGTGAAATTTTGCAGTAGTTTGAACATTCTTTGGCATTGCCTTTCTTTGATATTGCAATGAAAACTGAACTTTTCCAGTCCTGTGGTTGATGAGTTTTCCAAATTGGCTGGCATATTGAGTGCAGCACTTTCATAGCATCATCTTCTATGATTTGAAACAGCTCATCTGGAACTCCATCACCTCCACTAGCTTTATTCCAGTGTATGGCTATGTACCATTTTGCTAATCCATATATTAGTTGATGGAAATTTGGGTTGTTTCTACTCTTTGGATCTTTGGACTAACACTGCTATAGTGAAGTGAAGTGAAGTGAAGTCGTTCAGTTGTGTTTGACCCTTTGTGACCTCATGGACTGTAGCCTAACAGGCTCCTCCGTCCATGGGATTTTCTAGGCAAGAATACTGGAATGGGTTGCCATTTCCTTCTCCAGGAGATCTTCCCGACCCAGGGATGGAGCCCGGGTCTCCCACATTGTAGGCAGACACTTTACTGTCTTGAGCCTCCAGGGAGCATTCACATATGAGTCTGTAATTTCACTTGGGCATGTACCTCAGTGTAGAATTACTAGGTCATATTGTAATTCTATGTTCTTTTTTTTTAAATATAAATTTATTTATTTTAATTGTAAGCTAATTACTTTACAATATTGTATTGGTTTTGCCATATATCAACATGAATCTGCCACAGGTGTACATGTGTTCCCCATCCTGAACCCCCCTCCCACCTCCCTCCCCATACCATCCCTCTGGGTCATCCTAGTGCACCAGCTCCAAGCATCCTGTATCCTGCATCGAACCTGGACTGGCAATTCATTTCATATATGATGTTATACATGTTTCAATGCCATTCTCCCAAATCATCCCACCCTCTTCCTCTCCCATAGAGTCCAAAAGACTGTTCTATACATCTGTGTCTCTTTTGCTGTCTTGATTTGAATCAGTTCTAATGAGGTGGATTAAACTGGAGCCTATTATATAGAGTGAAGTAAGCCAGAAAGAAAAACACCAATACAGTATACTAATTCTATGTTTAAACATTTGGCAAACTGTCAGACTATTTCCTCAAATGTCTATACTATTTTCCATTCCAGAGAAGTCTTTTAAAATTGTGTTTAACTTTGAGTTTTATAAACAGAATTTAATATGTAACATTTCAAATAGAACCACTTATTAATATTTGATTGGAACATTCTGTGAGAAAGTACTGTAATCAAATATAGAAGAGTCTCCTCTTATTGTTATCCCAAATAAAACAAAAATAAAGGACTATTGAACAGATAGACATTTTTTCTTCTAAAAATATCTAATAGTAAAAGGTTAAAATTTTAAAAATTATTTTTGAGGCTTTAATCTCATCTTCCAGTTGATAATGCAGCATGACATAGTAGCCTGACGTTTGCATTGTGATGCTGTTGCTTTAGGCAGTCTCTTTGGTTCTTCTTATATAGGGTATTGTATTATGAAAGCTAGAGAAAAAATATGAAAAATGGTAGCATTTAGAGTCAAATGCAAACAAAATTTAGTGGCTGTTTTAATTTTACTAGTTTTTTCTAAATTATGTATTTTATGCCCTTTAAAAATCTGAAGGGAATAAATAAAATCCTACCTGAAGCTGTAAATGAGATTCTAAGATGATTTTTTGAATAAGAATTATATGAATTAATATATTATGTGAATAAGAATTTTATTTTTTGCAAATACATTTATTTAGCCCATTTATGCTGATGCTACCAATTCAATGTTCAAACAAAAAAAATTTGCATGTGTTAAAATCCACCTAACATACCAGTTTTCATCATGCTATCTAGTGCAGCAAAATTAAGGGGAAGGTAAGTGATTGTCCTCTTTCATTTGTTATTTTTCTCTATGGAGTCTTCAATTCTATTTTCTGGAAATGGTACTTATATTTTCACACTAAGGTGTTTCAATAAGGAACTGCTTATGACACAAACACACTTTTAAACAACTGAAAATTTGAGTGTTCCTCAATTGACCATGGCTGACCAACACTGAATCAGTACTTACAGTGTGGTTGAATCGTGGCAAGTATTATACTGAATCACAGGAAAATTTCTTGTTAGGTCCAAAATACAGTTAGCATAAGTGAAAGCACCTGTACTTCTATATTCTGTAAGAAAAAACTCGGAGTTTGAAGTGTCTACCCGATGATAACTCGCAGGTTGCTATTTTTATAATAGTTTAAAATATGTGCTATAGCTAAAGAGATGACAAATAAAAAGAGAAACACTTTTAACTAATCTTTTCTTTCTAGTGCATAACAGTATACTCATTGATGTCAGTGGTTGTTATTTTTCACTAGTCTGGACATTTTGCTTATGTGGCTAGTACTACTGCTATATCCAGGATTTCAGTAAACAACTTGCATTCTGAGGCATCCAATCAACTACCAATCTTAAAATAACGGAAATTGAGGTTGACAATGAAAATAGTGGTTAGTGTTGTATGCAGAGTTTGCACTTTGCCACTCCTTATTATTGTGCATTTGTATGCTGTGTGTTGGCTTCCCAAGTCACCCAGTGGTAAAGAATCTGTCTACCAGTGCAGGAGACACAGGTTCGATTCTTGGGTCAGAAAGATCCTCTGGAGGAAGAAATGGCAAGCCATCCCAATATTCTTGCCTGGAGAATCCTATGGACAGAGGAGCCTGACAGGCCACAGTCCATGGGTTCACAAAGAGTTGTACATGACTGAGCATGCATGCTTGCTGTGTGTTGGTGGAATATTTCAGTAAATAATTAGCTGTATGGAATAGCTCTAAGTGATTTTGTTATTTATTTATTTATTCATTGTCCATTGTTGTTCAGTTGCTATGTCCAACTTTTTGTGACTCCATGGACTGCATCACACCAGGCTTTCCTATCCTTCACTATCTCCCAGAGTTTGCTCAAACTCACGTCCATTGAGTCAGTAATGCCATCCAACCATCTCATCTTCTGTCAGCCCCTTCTCCTTCCACCCTCACTCTTTCCCAGAATCAGAATCTTTTCCAATGAGATGGCTTTTTGCAAAAGATGTCCAAAATATTGGAGCTAGAACTTCAGTAACAGTCCTTCCAATGAATATTCAAGGTTAATTTCCTTTAGGATTGACTGATTTGATCTCCTTGCAGTCCAAGAGAGTCTCAAGAGTCATCTCCAGCATCATAGATCAAAAGCATCAATTCTTCTGTGCTCAGTCTTCTTTATGGTCCGACTCTCATATCCATACACGACTACTGGAGAAACCATAGCTTTGACTGTATGGTCCTTTGTGGGCAAAGTGATATCTCTGCTTTTTAATATGCTGTCTAGGTTTGTCATAGCTTTTCTTTCAAGGAACAAATGTCTTTAATGTCATGGTTGCAGTCATCATCAGCAGTGATTTTGGAACCCAGGAAAATAAAATCTGCCACTGTTTCTACTTTTTCTCCATCTCTTTGCCATGAAGTGATGGGGCCAGATGCCATGATTTTAGTTTTTTTAAATGTTGAGTTTTAAGCCAGCTTTTTCACTCTCCTCTTTCCCCTTTATCAAGAAGCTCTTTAGTTCCTCTTGGCTTTCTGCCATTAGGGTGGTATCATATGCATATGTGAGGTTATTGATATTTCTCCCAGAAATCTTGATTCCAGCTTGTGATTCATCCAGCCCAGCATTTTGCACTACGTACATGTGAGTTAAATAAACAGGGTGACAATATATAGCCTTGATGTACTCCTTTCCCAGTTTTGAACCAGTCTGTTTTTCCATGTCCAGGTCTAACTCTTGTTTTTTGACCTGCATATGGGTTTCTCAGGATACAGGTAAGGTGGTCTATTATTCCCATCTCTTTAAGAATTTTCCAGTTTTTGTGATCCACACAGTCAAAGACTTTAGTGTAGTCAATGAAGCAGAGGTAGATGTTTTTCTGGAATTCCCTTGCTTTTCCCATGATCCAACGGATGTTGGCAACTTGATCTCTTGTTTTTCTGCTTTGTAAATACAGCTTGTACATCTGGAAGTTCTTGCTCATGAATTACTGAAACCTAGCATGAAGGATTTTGAGCATTGTCTTGCTAGCATGTGGAATGAATGTAATTGTTCTATAGTTTGGACATTCTTTGGCATTTTCTTTCTTTGCAATTGGAATGAAAACTGACCTTTTCCAGTTTTGTGTCCATGGCTGAAATTTCCAAATTTGCTGACATACTGAGTGCTGCGCTTTAACACTATCATCTTTTATGATTTTAAATAGCTCAATTAGAATTCCATACTTTAACTCTGCAATAAAGTTGCATCTATCTTTTTATTAGTAAATATTGGAATTTGGCATCCCATTTATAATTGCTTTTTGATGAATATGTGTAGGGAAAGAGTAAATTAGCCAAGAAGGCATGGTCTTCTCTCACCTCATGGACTCTTACCTCACGGCCTCTCATTATTTCCCCACATTTTGTAAATAATGATTATATAACAGCTGAGATCACTTATAGCACTGCACATGTGTGTCACAAGGCATTCTCTTGGTCATGGGTTGTATGTGGTTGTGATGTGTTATGTTATATATGCTGCTATGGCTGCTGTGCCAGCCAGAAGAGAATAAATGCATCTGCAGTTCCTCGAATTTTCTTCCAGCCTCTTAGCTCATGTCTTACCTACCCAAGGGTTCAGGGAACAGTGCACACAGTGAGATACAGTGAGAAAATTGGCACTATGAACAGGATCAGCAATACAGTTGGCATAGTCAGCAGGACACCCAGCAGGAAGAGGGGACTGAGGCTCCACAGAAGAATAGTTGGCAGGATACCCAGCAGTTAGAAAAGCCTGAGGCTCCACTGGATGGAGGAATCCAGTGGCCATCAGACAGTATGTGGTACTGTGCGGCTGTGATCCTCTCAGCATGGGGTCTGGTGGAAGACTGGGAAGCAGTGGACAGTTAACCAGATCGCACTGTAACACTGAAAATGTGTTACAGGCGGTGAGTTCCTGTTTGCCAAACAAGATGGCACAGACGGCCACTTGCTCCATGGGATAGATTTTCCTGACTGCCCTGAAGGTGAATATGTATATACTCAGGTGAAGTTGGTTGACTTGTGTATGCAGTTTTGGCAAAAGCAAGGGGAACTCTTGGAAGCATGAGTCACAGGGACTCTGGGACACAGGGGTGGACAGCATAATATGTGTTGGGGATGAAATAGAATGGTTGGCATCTGTGACCACTCACCCCTCGTTAAGACAAAGGTTGTGGACTGCTGGGCGGTTCATACAGGGTGGTCCTAACCAAATGCACACCCTCATGGAATGGATTAATGCTGCCATCCACAGCATGTGGTTGAATGCTGGAGAGCTCCCGGATACTGTGAGTAAATGGCATACCTATACCGACTCAATCCAAGTGGTGAGAGAGCTGGGCATGAAGCAGTCTATGCTTAACCCAAATACCCGAGGCACAGGTGATGATCATTTTACTGGCAGGATGCAAGATGCCATTTTGAACAATGCCCCATCCACCACTTTTGGATCCCTGACTGCTATTCTTGCATCCTATGTGGAGTGCTCCATCTATCGGGTGACGTCAATGTAGCTAGTTTGAGAGAAATAGAGGGACATCGGCAGCAGGCAAAGGGAATTAGAAGTGTGAAGACCCTTAAAGGGGCCTGAGCAGTCAGGGGTCTTCTCTGGGTTATGCAGATGTAAATGTGGGCTGATTTGTGTGAAGGTATACTGTAAAGGCTGTGTCCTATGATGCGCTATTAACCTCTGATTCTCTTGCAGATTTAGCACAGTGTGAAAGCATTTGGAATCTTGTGGGTGGGCTGTGAACACCACAAAAATCCTCTCCTTGAAGGGATGGGCTTAGTGCCTGTAGGGGGGTTTGTGGGCCCTTAATAAAAACCCAGCAGGAGTGGCGTTGCCCCTGTGGAGGCTTCCCTGTGAGTTCAAAAGGACAGATAGTGAACTGGACTTGGCCATGGAAGATAAAGTCATTCTATGTGCAGTGGGAGGCTCTTCTAGCCCCATGAGGGCAAGATCTGCAATATAAGTTCCAGGTGTTATCTGGCATTGGATTTTGCTCTGTACTGGGGATGTAACTGTTGTAGCTACTGCTGTTGCAAGATGTAAATCAAAGGGCCAGGATTACTCACTAAGGAAATACTGCAGAAGATGCACTGTGTGTAGACTGTGAGGCAAGAGACACTGAAGGGGTGGAGTATAGGGAAAGAACAAATTAACTAAGATGGTATGGTCAGGCTCTCTCACCCCATGGCCTCTCATTTTTGCCCCAAATTTCATAAATAATGGTTACATAACAGCTAAGATCACTTATGGCACTGTGCATGCATGTATCAAAGTATTCACTTGGTCACAGGTTGTGTGCGGTTATGTTGTGTTATGTTATGTATGCTACTATGGCTGCTGTGCCAGCCATAAGGGAGTGAATATGTCTGCAGTTCATATGGCTCCTTGTACTTTCTTCCAGCCTCTTAGCTCATGCCTTGCCTACCATGGGTTCAGCAAACAGTGCCCACAGTGACATACAGAGAGACAATTGGCGCTATGAGCAAATAAAAATTTTAATGCAGTATTTATGTGTAAGCATGTGTTTTATTGTCATTTTCTTTATTTTCCAGATCAGCTTAAATGCAAGATTTCTTTTAATTATTGGTAACAACAATGAATACTTGAGAATGTTTTCCATAGTAAGAACTTCTGTTTCCTTGGTCTCAAAATCACTTGATAAATGATTCTTCTATTCATGGAAGTGATCAAGTGGTACAAAAAAGATCTTCATGACCCAGATAATCATGATGGTGTGATCACTCACCTAGAGCCAGACATCCTGGAATGTGAAGTCAAGTGGGCCTTAGAAAGCATCACTACAAAGAAAGCTAGTGGAGGTCATCAAATTCCAGTTGAGCTCTTTCAAATCCTGAAAGATGATGCTGTGAAAGTGCTGCACTCAATATGCCAGCAAATTTGGAAAACTCAGCAGTGGCCACAGGACTGGAAAAGGTTGGTTTTCATTCCAATCCCAAAGAAATGCAATGCCAAAGAAGGCTCAAACTACCACACTATTGCACTCATCTCACATGCTAATAAAGTGATGCTCAAAATTCTCCAAGCCAGGCTTCAGCATTCTGTGAACTGTGAACTTCCTGATGTTCAAGCTGGTTTTAGAAAAGGCAGAGGAACCAGAGATCAAATTGCCAACATCCACTGGATCATGGAAAAAGGAAGGGAGTTTCAGAAAAACATCTATTTCTGCTTTATTGACTATGCCAAAGCCTTTGACTGTGTGGACCACAATAAACTGTGGGAAATTCTGAAAGAGATGGGAATACCAGACCACCTTACCTGCCTTTTCAGAAATTTGTATGCCGGTGAGAAAGCAACAGTTAGAACTGGACATGGAACAACAGACTGGTTCCCAATAGGAAAAGGAGTACGTCAAGGCTGTATATTATCACCCTGTTTATTTAACTTCTATGCAGAGTACATCATGAGAAACGCTGGACTGGAAGAAACACAAGCTGGAATCAAGATTGCCAGGAGAATTATCAATAACCTCAGATATGCAGATGACACCACCCTTGTGGCAGAAAGTGAAGAGGAACTAAAAAACCTCTTGATGAAAGTGAAAGTGGAGAGTGAAAAAGTTGGCTTAAAGCTCAACATTCAGAAAACGAAGATTATGGCATCCGGTCCCATCACTTCATGGTAAATAGATGGGGAAACAGTGGAAACAGTGTCTGACTGTATTTTTCTGGGCTCCAAAATCACTGCAGATGGTGACTGCAGCCATGAAATTAAAAGACGCTTACTCCTTGGAAGGAAAGTTGTGACCAACCTAGATAGCATATTCAAAAGCAGAGACATTACATTGCCAACCAAGTTCCATCTAGTCAAGGCTATGGTTTTTCTTGTGGTCATGCATGTATGTGAGAGTTGGACTGTGAAGAAGGCTGAGGGCCAAAGAATTGATGCTTTTGAACTGTGGTGTTGGAGAAGACTCTTGAGAGTCCCTTGGAATGCAAGGAGATCCAACCAGTCCATTCTGAAAGAGATCAGCCCTGGGGTATCTTTGGTAGGAATGATGCTAAAGCTGAAACTCTAGTACTTTGGCCACCTCATGCGAAGAGTTGACTCATTGGAAAAGACTCTGATGCTGGGAGGGATTGGGGGCAGGAGGAGAAGGGGACGACAGAGGATGAGATGGCTGGATTGCATCACTGACTCGATGGACGTGAGTCTCAGTGAACTCCGGGAGTTGGTGTTGGACAGGGAGGCTTGGCGTGCTGCGATTCATGGGTTGGCAAAGAGTCGGACACGACTGAGAGACTGATCTGATCTGATCTAGTCTGACTCCCTGGAAGGAAAGTTACGACCAACCTAGACAGCATATTTAAAAGCAGAGACATTATTTCACCAACAAAGGTCTATCTAGTCAAGGCTATGGTTTTTCCAGTGGTCATGTATGGATATAAGAGTTGGACTATAAAGAAAACTGAGTGCTCAAGAATTGATGCTTTTGATCTGTGGTGTTGGAGAAGACTCTTTTGATTCCCTTGGACTGCAAGGAGATCTAACCAGGCCATCCTAATGGAGATCAGTCCTGGGTGTTCATTGGAAGGTCTGATGTTGAAGCTGAAATTCCAATACTTTGCCCACCTGGTGCAAAGAGCTGACTCACTAGAAAAGACCCTGAAGCTGAGAGGGATTTGGGTCAGGAGGAGAAGGGAATGGCAGAGGATGAGATGGTTGGATGGCATCACCAACTCGATGGACATGGGTTTGGATGGACTCCAGGAGTTGGTGATGGACACGGAGGCCTGGCTTGCTGTGGTTCTTGGGATCGCAACGAGTCGGACACGACTGAGTGACTGAACTGAACTAATCTGAACAACACTACGGATTATGTCAACTAGTTTAACCGGATTTTGCTTTTTTTCCTTCAGGAATTTGTTATCTAGAGGAATAAAATTAATGTGTGCATAATTACAAAAGAGCATTTAGGTAGAGAAATTTGTATGCAGGTCAGGAAGAAACAGTTAGAACTGGACGTGGAACAGCAGACTGGTTCCAAATAGGAAAAGGAGTTCATCAAGGCTGTATATTGTCACCCTGTTTATTTAACTTATATGCAGAGTACATCATGAGAAACGCTGGACTGGAAGAAACACAAGCTGGAATCAAGATTGCCGGGAGAAAAATCAATAACCTCAGATATGCCAATGACACCACCCTTATGGCAGAAAGTGAAGAGGAACTCAAAAGCCTCTTGATGAAAGTGAAAGTGGAGAGTGAAAAAGTTGGCTTAAAGCTCAGCATTCAGAAAACAAAGATCATGGCATCTGGTCCCACCACTTCATGGGAAATAGATGGGGAAACAGTGGAAACAGTGTCAGACTTTATTTTTCTGGGCTCCAAAATCACTGCAGATGGTGACTGCAGCCATGAAATTAAAAGATGCTTACTCCTTGGGAGGAAAGTTATGACCAACCTAGACAGCATATTGAAAAGCAGAGACATTACTTTGCCAACAAAGGTTCGTCTAGTCAAGGCTATGGTTTTTCCTGTGGTCATGTATGGATGTGAGAGTTGGACTGTGAAGGAGGCTGAGGGCCGAAGAATTGATGCTTTTGAACTGTGGTGTTGGAGAAGACTCTTGAGAGTCCCTTGAACTGCAAGGAGATGCAACCAGTCCATTCTGAAGGAGATCAGCCCTGGGATTTCTTTGGAAAGAATGATGCTAAAGCTGAAACTCCAGTACTTTGGCCACCTCATGCGAAGGGTTGACTCATTGGAAAAGACTCCGATGCTGGGAGGGATTGGGGGCAGGAGGAGAAGGGGACGACAGAGGATGAGATGGCTGGATGGCATCACTGACTCGATGGATGTGAGTCTGAATGAACTCCGGGAGTTTGTGATGGACAGGGAGGCCTGGCGTGCTGCGATTCATGGGGTCACAAAGAGTCGGACACGACTGAGTGACTAATCTCATCCGAGGATCTGATGAGTTAGTCAGAAAAATGTGCTTTGAATTATGACGTGAGAGAGTAAATAAGCAAGTGATAAATAAAGTGTACTGCAATCGTAAAATACCCATTTCCTAAACTAACCAATAAATGATGTATCCAAAAGTTTAAATAATATATATAATTAATTTATATTTCTCTGTTTTAGAGATTAAATTCTTTTGGCACAATTCAGTAATGCTTGAACATATATTCAAAAGTAACCCTTTTGAATTTATTAAATGCATTATACTGAAAATTCTTTTAATCTTTAAATGATACCATATATGCAAAGATATGTTAATGATGAACTTATATTTAAATCATATTTCTGCACTTTTAAAATTTAGTTATAATTGACTTACAACATTTGAACTGCTTAAATCTTTAGACTAAAGGGACTTTAAAGTTCTTACCTTCATTAGCAATTGCATCTCCAAAGGAGGAACCATATGCTAACAGTAACATTTGTCCAACCCAGCTGAAAAAAAAATACCCAGGAGAAAAAATTATTTAATAGGAACAGTCAATAATTATTGAATGACTATGATATTTAAAACACTTATTCTTTTAAAACTTATGTCAACCATAAGAGATAGAAACTATTATTCCCATTTAACATGAGAAAAATGATGTTCAGAGAGGGTAAATAAGATGCTCAAGGTCACAAAGCTAGTATTTGATAGTACTCTTCATCTGGGAAGCCTAGCTCTTGAGTCGACAATCTTCACCACTACAATTCATGACTTCAAGGTGTCATTATAAATATCTTAATATTCAATGGGATATATTTTGACACCAAATGCCAGAATATACATAGACACAATACTTTTCTTTAAATTAACAAAAAAGCAATAGTACAAATGACCCTTATGTTAAAAAGCAAAGAAGAACAAGAGAGCCTCTTAATGAAAGTGAAAGAGGAGAATGAAGAAGTTGGCTTAAAACTCAACATTCATAAACTAAGATCGTGACATCCGATCCCATCATTTCATGGTAAATAGATGATGAAACAATGGAAACAGTGACAGACTTTATTTACTTGGGTTCCAAAACCACTGCAGATGGTGACTGCAGCTGTGAAATCAAAAGACACTTGCTCCTTGGAAGAAAAGCTATGACCAACCTAGACAGCATATTAAAAAGCAGAGACATTACTTTGCTGACAAAAGTCTGTCTAGTCAAAGCTATGGTTTTTCCAGCAGTCATGTATGGATTGGACCTTAAAATCATGTAAGAGTTGGACCATAAAGAAAGCTGAGTGCTGAAGAATTGATGCTTTTGAGCTGTGGTGTTGGAGAAGACTCTTGAGAGTTCCTTGGACTGCCAGGAGATCAAACCAGTCAATCCTAAAGGAAATCAGTCCTGAGTATTCATTGGAACGACTGAGGCTGAAGCTGAAACTCCAATACTTTAGCCACCTCACGCAAAGAACTGACTCATTGGGAGAGACCCTGATGCTGGGAAAGATTGAAGGCTGGAGGAGAAGGGGATGACAGAGGATGAGATGATTGGATGGCATCACTGACTCAATGGACATGATTTTTAGCAAGTTCTGGGAGGCAACGATGGACAGGGAAGCCTGATGTGCTTCAATCTGTGGGGTCGCAAAGAGTCAGACACGACTGAGTGACTGAACTGAACTGAATAGTACAAACCAGAATTAAAACAAGTAAAAATTATGAGACAAGGCAAATATAAATTATATAAGAACCTTCTTTAATCAGGAGATTGAAGAAAGCTGCATTATTGATTGTTGGATACTTTCTAATTAACTTTTCATATTATCAACATTAGAAAGCTATGTACAAATACATGTCAATTAACCTTGTTTATAGATTGGCTTTCAAGCTGAATTAGAACTATCCTGATGGCACCTGTAGAGGCAAGACTCAGTCTTAATTTTCAACTCCTAATATTTATAAATGATGTTATTAAAAATCATGGCAAACATTTTACAAGCTAAAAATACGCTATTTTAGATGGGATGCTTTCTTTTAGACAGTACCTGTTAGTAAATTTTACCTGGAAAAAGCTGTCTTTTGATATCTAGGATAGACTCTTTTCCCCAAATCAGCTGTTATTTTGCTTCTGGAAATACTAACAGAATAATATTCGCCTCTCCCTACTGTAATCCAAATACAAATGTTAATGATTCATAATTTATTTCACTTAAATTTAGAAAATGGTGTTTTGGGATTGAAAGAGAAGATGAAAGTGAACATTTTGATTTTTTATATAAATTTATCTATTTTAATTGGAGGCTAATTACTTTATAATATTATATTGGTTTTGCCACACATCAACATGAATCCACTGCGTGTGTACATGTGTTCCCCATCCTGAACACCCCTCCCACCTCCCTCCCTATACCATCCCTCTGGGTCATCCCAGTGCACCAGCCCCAAGCATCCTGTATCATGCATTGAACTTCGACTGGCAATTCGTTTCATATATGATATTATTAAAAACGTATTAAATATTCTAACCAGAAATGGTATTGCCACCCCAGGATGGTCATTGTAATTGCCTCAAAATGTCTGCTTCGATTTTATTTTTTAGCCCCAAATATTTACTATTTTTTCTTTTTAATTTATTGTTTAATTGAAGGAAATTTGGTTTATGAAGTTGTATTGGTTTCTGCTGTACAACAACACAAATCAGCCATAATTATACATATATCACCTCCGTCTTAGGACTTCCCTGGTGGCTCAGACGGTAAAGCGTCTGGCTATAATGCGGGAGACCTGGGTTCGATCCCTGGGCTGGGAAGATCCCCTGGAGAAGGAAATGGCAATCCACTCCAGTACTATTGCCTGGAAAATCCCATGGCAGAGGAGCCTTGTAGGCTACAGTCCGTGGGGTCGCAAAGAGTCGGACATGACTGAGCAACTTCACTTCACTTCATTTCACTTCACCTCACCTCCGTCTTGAGCCTCCCTCCTCTGTCCCCATCCCACCCCTTTAGGTCATCACTGAGCACCAGGCCATACTCCCTGTGTTATATGGCAACTTCTCACCAGCTACCTGTTTTACACATGGTAGTATATATATGTCCTGGCTACTTTAACTTCACTCTGTATAACAGGCTCTGGGTTCATCTACTAGAACTGACTCAAATTCATTCTTTTTTATGACTGAGTAATATTTAAATGCATATATGGTACCACATTTTCTTTAGTCATTCATCTGTCAATGGACATCTAGGTTGTTTTCATGTCCTAGATATTGTAAATAGTGCTGCTATGAACATTGGGGTGCATGGGTCTTTTCCAACTATGGCTTTCTTAGGATATATGCCCAGTAATGGGATTGATGGGTCATATGGTAGTTTTATTCCTACTTCTTAAAGGAATCTCCCTACTGTTCTCCATTGTGGCTGCGTCAATTTGAATTCCTATCAGAAGTGTAGGAGGGTTCCCTTTTTACCACATGCTCTACAGCATTTATTATTTGTATATTTTTGTGTGATGGCTACTCTGTCCTTGGAAGAAAACTTATGACCAACCTAGACAGCATATTAAAAAGCAGAGACATTACTTTGCCATCAAAATCTGCCAAGTCAAAGCTATGGTTTTTCCAGTAGTCATGTATGGATGTGAGAGTTGGACTATAAAGAAAGCTGAGTGCAGAAGAATTGATGCTTTTGAACTGTGGTGTTGGAGAAGACTCTTGAGAGTCCTTTGGACTGCAGTGAGATCCGAACAGTCCATCCTAAAGGAGATCAGTCCTGGGTGTTCTTTGGAAGGACTGATGTTGAAACAGAAACTCCAATACTTTGGCCACCTGATGCGAAGAGCTGATTCATTTGAGAAGACCCTGATCCTGGGAAAGATTAAGGGCAGGAGGAGAAGGGGACAACAGAGGATGAGATGGTTGGATGGCATCACCATCTCAATGGACATGAGTCTGGGTAAACTCCAGGAGTTGGTGATGGACAGGGAGGCCTGGCATGCTGCAGTCCATGGAGTTGAAAAGAGTTGGACATGACTGAGTGACTGAACTAAACTGAATTGATTTTGACTGGTGTGAGGTGATATCTCATTGTAGTTTTGATTTTCACTTTTTTTAATAATGAGTGATGTTGAGCATTTTTTCATGTGTTTATTGGCCTGGTGTGCTGTGATTCATGGGGTTGCAAAGAGTTGGACACTACTGAGCGACTGAACTGAATTGAACTGATATGTCTTCTTTGGAGAAGTGTCTGTTTAGGTCTTTTGTCCATTTTCTAACTGGGCTATTTGTTTTTATGATATTGAGTTGTATGTGCTTATACACTTTGAATATTAATCCTTTGTCAGTTGTTTTGTTTGCAATTATTTTCTCATATTCTGAGGGTTATTTTTTCACCTTGTTTATAGTTTCCTTTGCTGTGCAAAAGCTTTTAAATTTAATTAGTCCCACTTGTTATTTTTGTTTTTATTTCCATTATCCTAGCAGCTAGGTCATTGAAGATCTTGCTGTGATTTATGGTGAGGAGTGTATGATCTATGCTTTCCTCAAAGAGCTTTATAGTTTCTGGCCTTATATTTGTCTTTAACGAATTTTGAGTTAATTTTTGTGTATAGTGTTAAGAAGTGTTCTTGCTTCATTTTTTAATATGTAGCTGTTTAGTTATCCCAGCACAATTTACTGGAGAGACTGTCTTTTCTCTGTTGTATATTTTTGCCTCCTTTATCAAAGATAAGGTGCCCATTGGTGCATGAGTCAATCTCTGGACTTTCTTTTTCCTTTGGTCTTTATTTCTGTTTTTATGCCAGTACCATAGTGTCTTGATGACTGTAACTTTGTAGTATAGTGTGAAATCAGGAAGGTTGATTTCTCCAGCTCCATTTTTCTTTCTCAAGATTGCTTTGGCTATTCAGGGTCCTTTGTTTTTCCATACAAATTGTACAATTGTTTGTTCTAGTTATGTGAAAAATACCACTGGTAGTTTGAAATGGATTGCTTTGACTCTGTAGATTGCTTGTGTAGTATGGTCATTTTCATAATATTGATTCTTCTGATCCAAGAACATGGTATATCTCTCCATCTGTGTGTGTCATCTTTGATTTCTTTCATCAGTGTCTTATGCATGCTAAGTCACTTCAGTTGTGTCTGACTCTGTATGATGTTATGGACTGTCACCCACCAGACTCCTCTGTCCATGGCATTCTCCAGGCAAGAATACTGGAAGGAGTATAGCTTCCATCATAGGGGTATATTGTCTTTTAAGGTAGGCTTATTCTTAGGTATTATATCCTTTGCTTGTAGTGATAAATGGGATTGTTTCCTTAATTTCTCTTTCTGATTTTTCACCATTAATGTATATTACTGCAAGAGATTTTTGTGTATTAATTTTATATCTTGTGACTTTACTATATTCATTGATTAGCCCTAGTAATTTTCTGGTTTCATCTCTAAGGGATTTGTATGTATAGTATTCCATCACCTGCAAACAGTGACAGCTTTACTTATTCTTTTCCAATCTGGATTCCTTTTATTTCTTTTTCTTCTCTGACTGCTGTGGCTAGGACTTCCAAAACTATGTTGATTAATAATGGCAAGAATGAGTACTCTTCTCTCACCACTATTATTCAGCATAGTTTTGGAAGTCCTAGCTATGGCAATCAGAGAAGAAAAATAAATAAAAGGAATCCAGATCTGAAAAGAAGAAGTAAAACTCTCAATGTTTGCAGATGACATGCTATTATACATAGAAAACCCTAAAGATACTATCAGAAAATTACTACAGCTAATCAATGAATTTAGCAAAGTCACAGGACACAAAATCAAGACATAGAAATCACTTGCATTACTATACACTAACAATGTATAACTAATCAGATAGAGAAATTAAGGAATAAGTCCCATTCACTATTGCAACAAAAATAATAAAAAATCTAGGAATAAACCTACCTAAGGAGACAAAAGAACTTTATACACAAAACTGTAAGATACTGATGAAAGAAATCAAAGACAGCATAAACAGATGGAGAGATATCCCATGTTCCTGGGCTGGAACAATCAATATTTTGAAATTGACTATGCTACCAAATGCAATTGACAGATTGAATGTGATCCCTATCAAATTAACAATGGCATTTTTCAAAGAACTAGAACAACAACAACAACAACAAAACCTCACAATTCTTATGGAAACATGAAAGACCTTAAAAACCAACGCAGTCTTGAGAAAGAAGAATGAAACTGGAGGAATCAACCTCCTCAATTCAGATTACACTACAAGGCTATAGTCATCAAGACACTATGGTACTGGCACAAAATCAGAAAAATAGACAAATGGAACAAGATAGAAAGCCCAGAGATAAACCCATGCACATATGGGTACCTTATTTTTGACAAAGGAGGTGAGAATATACCATGGGGCAAAGATAGCCTCTTCAATAAGTGGTGCTGGGAAAACTTGAGAGTTAAGTGTAAAAGAATGAAATCAGAATACTTCCTAACACCATACATAAAGATAAACTCAAAGTGGATTGAAGAGCTAAATGTAAGACCAGAAACTATAAAACTCTTGGAGGAAACATAGGGAGAGGACCCTGACATAAATCACAGCATAATCCTCTATGACCCATCTCCTAAGAAGGTGGTGGAAATAATGGAAATAAAAAGAATAAACAAGTGGGACCTAATTAAACTAAAAAACTTTTGCACAGCAATGGAAACTATAAATAAGGTTAAAAGACAGCCCTCAGAATGGAGAAAATAATTGCAAACAAAACAACTGACAAAGGATTAATTTCCAAAATAAGCAAGCAGCTCATACAGGTCAATACCAGAAGAACAAAGAACCCAATCAAAAAGTGGGAAAAGACATATACAGACATTTCTCCAAATACATACAGATGGCTCATAAACACATGAAAGATGCTCAACATCACTCATTATTCAGTTCAGTTCAGTTAAGTCGCTCAGTTGTGTCCGACTCTTCGCGACCCCATGAATTGCAGCACGCCAGGCCTCCCTGTCCATCACCAACTCCTGTAGTTCACCCAAACTCATGTCCATCGAGTCAGTGATGCCATCCAGCCATCTCATCCTCTGTCATCCCACTACCAGGCATATACCCCAAGGAAACCAAAATTGAGAAAGGCATTTGTACTTTACATCCTTGGGATGAAGCCCATGATATATGATCCTTTTAGTGTATTGTTGAATTCTGTTTGCCAGTATTTTGTTGAGAATTTTTTCATCTATGTCCATCAGTGATATTTCCCTGTAATTTTCTTTTTCTTTTCTTCTTCTTCTTTTTTTTTTTTTTTTTTGAGGTATCTTTGTCTGGTTTTGGTATCAGTGTGATGTGGCCTTGTAGAATGAGTTTGGGAGTTTTACTTCCTCTGCAATTTTCTCCAAAACTTTAATCAAAATAGGTGTTAGTTCTTCTCTAAAGTTTTGGTAGAAATCACTTGTGAAGCCATCTGGCCCTGGGCTTTTGTTTGTCTGAAGACTTTTGACTAACGTTTTGATTTCCATGTTCGTGATTGATCTCTTCACATTTTCTATTTCTTCCTGGTTCAGTTTTGGAAGGTCATATGTTCCTAAGAATTTGTCCATTTCTCCCAGGTTGTCCATTTTATTGGCATGTAGTTGCTCATAGTAGTCTCTTATGTTCATCTTTCTGCATTGTCTGTTGTAACTTCTTTTTCATTTCTAATTTTGTTGATTTGAGTCTCTCCATTCTGTCTTGATGAACCTGGTTAGTTGTTTGTCTGTTTTTTTGTAAATAATTTTTTTTATTTTCTCCCTCATTTTTTTTTCATTTATTTCTGCTCTGATCTTTGTTATTTCCTCCCTTCCACTAATTTTGAAGTTTTTTGTTCTTCTTTTTCTAGTTGCTTTAGGTGTACATTTCGATTGTTTGTTTGTTACTTCTCTTGTTTCTTGAGTAAGGCTGGTATTTTTATAAACTTACTTCTTAGCACTGCTTTTATTGCATCTCATAGCTTTTGAGTTGTGTTTTCCTTGTAATTTGTTTCTAGATAGTTTTGCTTTCCTTTTTTATTTCTTCAATAATGTGTTGGATATTCTAAAGCATAGTATTTAGCTTCAGTGTAGTTGTGTTTTTTACAGTTCCCCCCCCCCCCGGTTGATATCTAATCTTATAGTATTGTGTTCATAAAAGATACTTGAAAAGATTTCAAATTTTGAAAAATTTCAGAGGCTTGATTTGTGACCCAAGATGTGATCTATCATGGAGAATGTTCCATGTGCACTTGAAAAAACAGTGAAATTTACTGTTTCTGGATAATATGCCTTATAGATATCAATTACTTCCAATTGGTCCATGTGTTTTTTAATGCTTGAGTTTCCGTACTCATTTCCTCTCTTGATGATCTGTCCATTGGTGTGAGCGGGGTGTTAAAGTCCCCCACTATTATTGTGTTACTGCCCATTTCCACTTTATCAGTTCAGTTCAGCCGCTCAGTTGTTTCTGACTCCTTATGATCCCATGGACGCCAGGCTTCCCTGTCCATCACCAATTCTCAGAGCCTAGTCAAACTCATGTCCATTTTGTCAGTCCATCATGCCATCCATCCATCTCATCCTCTGTCGTCCCCTTCTTCTTCCACCTTCAATCTTTCCTAGCATCAGGGTTTCTTCCAATGAGTTAGTTCTTAGCATCAGGTGGCCAAAGTATTGGAGTTTCAGCTTCAGTATCAGTCCTTCCAATGAATATTCAGGAATTCAGGACTGATTTCCTTTAGGATTGACTAGTTTGATCTCCTGGCAATCCAAGGGACTCTCAAGAGTCTTAAACACCACAGTTCAAAAGCATCAAATCTTCGGTCCTCGGATTTTTTTATAGTCCAAATCTTAGAACCATACATTACTACTGGAAAAACCATAGCTTTGACTAGAAGGACCTTTTCTGGTAAAGTAATGTTTATGCTTTTTAATATGCTGTCTAGGTTGGTCACAGCTTTCCTTCCAAAGAGAAAGCATCTTTTAATTTCCTGGCTGCAGTTAGCATTTGCCTTATGTACCGGGGTGCTCTTATGTTGGGTGCATATGTAATTGTTATGTCTTCTTTTTGGATATTTTCCTTGATCATTATGTAATGTCCTTCCTTGTCTTGTAACAGTTTTTATCTTAAAGTCTATTTTATCTGACTGTTGCTACTTCTGCCTTCTTTTGATTTCCCTTTGTATGGAATATCATTTCCCAGCCCCTTACTTTCAGTCTGTATGTGTCCCTAGGTTTGAGGTGGGTCTCTTGTAGACAACTAATGTAGGGGTCTTATTCTTTTATACATTCAGCCAATCTGCCTCTTTTGTGCAGAGCATTTAATCCATATACATTTAAGGTGATTATTGATACCATTTACTTTGTTGTTTTGGGTTTGTTTTTGTAGGTCTTTTCTTTCTTTTATGTTTACTGTCTAGAGAATTTCCTTTAGCATTTGTTGTAAAGTTGATTCGGTGGTCTTGAATTCTCTTAATTTTGCATATCTGTAAAGTTTCTGATTTCCCCACGGCATATGAATGAGATCTTAGCTGGACAGAGTGAGTAACCTTGGTGGTAAGTTTTTCCTTTCATCACTTTAAGCTTCTTTTGCCCGTCCCTTCTGGCCTTCAGTTTCTGTTGAATGATCAGCTGTTAATCTTATGGGGAATACCCTTATATATTATTTGCTGCTTTTCCCTTGTGTATTTTAATATTTGTTCTTTGTGTTTAATTTTTTGTTAGTTTGATTCATATTTATCTTGGTGTGTTTCTCTTTGGATTTATCCTATATGGGACTCTGGGCTTCCTGGACTTGGGGGCTATTTCCTTTCCCATGTTAGGGAAATCTTTAAGTATAATCCCCTTAAATGTTTTCTCAATCCTTTATTTCTCTCTTCTTTGGGGACCTGTAAATTGGATATAGTGTGCTTAATGTTGTCAGAATTCTATGCAGTCCGTTGCAACTCGCACACTTCTGCAAGGTCCGTCACAGGCCGAGAAGAGCTACTCTACATTCAAGGACAGGAGGGGCGGCCATGAAGAGATACCCCTCATCCAAAGTAAGGAGCAGAGGCTGCTCTTTGCTGGAGCAGCCGTGAAGAGATACCCCACATCCAAGGTAAGAGAAACCCAAGTAAGATGGTAGGTGTTGTGAGAGGGCATCAGAGGGCAGACACACTGAAACCATAATCACAGAAAACTAGCCAATTTAATCACATGGACCACAACCTTGTATAACTCAATGAAAGTAAGCCATGCCCTCTGGGGCCACCCAAGACGGAAGGATCATGGTGGAGAGGTCTGACAGAATGTGGTCCACTGGAGAAAGGAATGGCAAACCACTTCAGTATTCTTACCTTGAGAACCACATGAATAGTATGAAAAGGCAAAATGATAGGATACTGAAAGACGAACACCCAGGTCGATAAGTGCCCAATATGCTACTGGAGATCAGTGGAGAAATAACTCCAGAAAGAATGAAGGGATGGAGCCAAAGCACGAACAATACCCAGCTGTGGATGTGACTGGTGATAGAAGCAAGGTCCAATGTTGTAAAGAGCAATGTGGCATAGGAACTTGAAATGTTAGGTCCATGAATTAAGACAAATTAGAAGTGGTCAAACAGGAGGTGGCAAGAGTGAGCTTTGACATTCTAGGAATCAGCAAATTAAAATGGACTGGAATGGGTGAATTTAATGCAGATGCCTGTTTTATCTACTACTGTGGGAAGGAATCCCTTAGAAGAAATGGAGTAGTCATCACTGTCAACAAGAGAGTCTGAAATGCAGTACTTGGATGCAATCGTAAAAACGACAGAATGATCTCTGTTCGTTTCCAAGGGAAACCATACAATATCACGGTAATCCAAGCCTATGCCCCAACCAGTAATGCTGAAGAAACTGAAGTTGAACGATTCTATGAAGACCTACAAGACCTTTTATAACTAGCACCCCAAAAATATGTCCTTTTCAATATAGGGGACTGGAATGCAAAAGTAGGAAGTCAAGAAACACCTGGAGTAACAGCCAAATTTGGCCTTGGGGTACAGAATGAAGCAGGGCAAAGGCTAATATAGTTTTGATAAGAGAATGCACTGGTCATAGCAAACTCCCTCTTCCAACAATACAAGAGAAGACTCTACACATGGACATCACCAGATGGTCAACACCGAAATCATACTGATTATATTCTTTGCACCTAAACATGGAAAAGCTCTATACAGTCAGCAAAAACAAAACTGGGAGCTGACTGTGGCTCAGATCGTGAACTCATTATTGCCAAATTCAGACTTAAATTGAAGAAAGTGGGGAAAACCACTAGACCATTCAGGTATGACCTAAATCAAATCCCTATGATTATACAGTGGAAGTGATAAGTAGATTTAAGGGATTAGATCTGATAGACAGAGTGCATGATGAACTATGGATGGTGGTTCATGACATTGTACAGGAGACAGGGATCAAGACCACCTCCATGGAAAAGACATGCAAAAAAGCAAAATGGCTGTCTGAGGAGGCCTTACAAATAGTGGTGAAAAGAAGAGAAGCAAAAAGCAAAGGAGAAAAGGAAAGATATAAGCATCTGAATGCAGTTTCAAAGAACAGCAAGGAGAGATAAGAAAGCCTTCCTCAGCGATCAATGCAAAGAAATAGAGGAAAACAACAGAACGGGAAAGACTAGAGGTCTCTTCAAGAAAATTAGAGATACCAAGGGAATATTTCATGCAAAGATGGGCTCGATAAAGGACAGAAATGGTATGGACCTAACAGAAGCAGAAGATATCAAGAAGAGGTGGTAAGAATACACAGAAGAACTGTACAAAAAAGATCTTCATGACAAAGATAATCACGATGGTGTGATCACTCACCTAGAGCCAGACATCCTGGAATGTGAAGTCAAGTGGGCCTTAGAAAGCATCACTACAAACAAAGCTAGTGGAGGTGATGAGATCCCAGTTGAGCTATTTCAAATCCTAAATGATGATGCTGTGAAACTGCAGCACTCAGTCTGCCAGCAAATTTGGAAAACTCAGCAGTGGCCACAGGACTGGAAAAGGTCAGTTTTCATTCTAATCCCAAAGAAAGGCAATGCCATAGAATGCACAAACTACCACATAATTGCACTCATCTCACATGCTAGTAAAATAATGCTGACTCCAATAATGACTCTAATCCCAACTACACCTCTGGACTTCAAAATGGAGCTGGCCCAGACTGCACTTCTGGTCCCTGCAAGGGTGCTGGCTTCAGCATTGATTCAAGCAGTATCATTGGCCTCAACAATGGACTTGGCCCCAACAATGCACCTAGCCCTAACATTAATGAATTTGACCCCCAGAACAATGGTTCTGGACCCCAAAATATAAGACTGCATCCCTTCAGCCCTGGACCCAGCAGCAGTGTCTCTGGCCCCAACATTAATGGCCTTAGACCCAATAATAGCCCTGTCCTAAACAACAATAACCCTGGCCTCAACAATAATAGCCCTAGTCCCAATAATAATAGCTCTGATCTTGAAAAAACCTAATTCTAGCTATAATGCCAGGCTTAGTAATGCTACTAGTCACAAGTCAAGAATCTGTTCCTAGTTATTAGTTATATAATATTAATCAATCTTCCGAATACTTGTGAAGATTAAATGAAATATTTGAAATGAAATGAAAGTACTTGATAGACTGCAAATTATTTAAAAAATCACCTTATTATATTATTAACAATAAGACTAAGCCAATAAACTCCTAAATGACAAGTACAATTCTGGGTTTATTGAGAACTTACTATAAAGTCTTTCTTATGTTTTTGTAGAAAAGAAAAACAATCACCTTTAACAAGAACTTTTTAGCATGCTAGAACACAATCTCTTGAATACAAGTCAAAATATTTAGTATAGGAGTTCAGAAATCCTGAATGTGAATTGTTAAAGGTAACAATTAAATTTTACTATTTAACTTCCATTTGTTTTATAATTTATTCACAATAAAATGCCAGATGAACTTTATCTTTATCTGTTGATTTATTTTGAATTTATTAAGGTCAACCATAAAAAGCTGAAAATTGCATTGTCAAGTTAACTGTTTTACTCTCCGCATGATATTGGATGCAGCATTCTTGTTTCAATACCTGGTCGTGTGATAATTAGTTATGACCATAAAGCAAAAATGAAATTAAAGTTTATACATGACCAGGCTCATGGGAAACAAGAGCAAGAGACAAGGCAGGTCACTTCCACTTGGTGATCTCTGCCACTTTTTGTGAAGAGTGAGTGCATCAGCCGGTATGTTGGAGGACATTTACAAAACAGGCAGAACATCCCTTTGACTCCAAACTTCCAGAAAAAAAGTTGCTGTGAGTGCATAAATAAGACCTGTGTAATCACTGATTCATGTAGCAGCAAAGTATAAGAGACAGAATATATCGTGGTAGAGAAGACTTGAATTTGGAAACTTATTCCATGCCTTAATAACTAGCAAGGCACGTAACTTCTCTTAGCATAAGTCATGGAATCTATAAAATGTGAATATTAGTGAAAGTGAAGTCGTTCAGTCATATCAAACTCTTGCGACCCTATGAACTGTAGCCTACCAGGCTTCTCCGTCCTTGGGATTTTGCAGGCAAGAATACTGGACTGGGTTGTCATTTCCTTCTCCAGGTGATCTTCCTGACCCAGGGATCGAACCTGGGTCTCCCGCATTGTAGGCAGATGCTTTACTGTCTGAGCCACCTGGAATATTAATGAAAAGTTTTTTTTTTTTTCTTATAAGGATTAAAAATGCAATTATACAATTAATTTATAAATTTTAAAGTGGCCTAAAATATAGTTACATTAACATATGGCCAGTTTGTAACATAATTTTAACTCTAAGACATTTGAAACTAGCATTTTCATCAGGTAGAGGTATGTGTATATATGTAAATTTAATATACATTTGTTGTCTTGATAATACCATCTTTCCTTGTTATATCCTCATTACTTTTTCTTTAATACCATCTTTCCTTGTTATATCCTCATTACTTTTTCTTTAATACCATCTTTCCTTGTTATATCCTCATTACTTTTTCTTTACATGATATTTGCTCACCAACATATGGACCTAGGATCAGGGAAAGGAATAACATCTAGAAAAAGATGTGTTTTAAATACTTGCATTATATATTAATCTGAAGGTCAACTTTGTGATTGGAGAAGGCAATGGCACCCGACTCCGGTACTCTTGCCTGGAAAGTCCCATGGACGGAGGAGCCTGGTGGGCTGCAGTCCATGGGGTCGCTAAGAGTCAGGCACGACTGGGCGACTTCCCTTTCACTTTTCACTTTCATGCATTGGAGAAGGAAATGGCAACCCACTCCAGTATTCTTGCCTGGAGAATCCCAGGGAAAGAGGAGTCTAGTGGGCTGCTGTCTATGGGGTCGCACAGAGTCAGACATGACTGAAGTGACTTAGCAGCAGCAGCAGCAACTTTGTGATTAACATTTAGCCTGTGACAGGTACTAGGAATAAAAAAATTACAGTAAAAAAGAAAAGAATTTAACGTTCTTGAGAGGTTTTCCAAGATTCTATTGAAAATTAGAATGTAATATTTTCATTTCCTTAGAGTATTTTGCTGGTGGCATTTTTTTAATGAATCTTAAGGCAACATTTATGTATGAATACAGCAATTTCTATTTATAATGTAAAATTGAAGATGTATATCAAGTGCTAAATATAATGATTGTGTGTGTGTGTATGTGTGTGCTCAGTTGTCTCTGACTCTTTGAAACCCCATGGACTGTAGCTCACCAGGCTCTTCTGTCCATGGAATATTTCAGGTAAGAATATTGGAGTGGGCCATTTCTTACTCCAGGGGATCTTAATGACCCAGGGATCTAACATGCGTCTCTGGCATCTCCTTCATTGGTGGGTGGATTCTTTACCACTGCACCACCTGACACAGAGTAGAAAGTTAATGTATTGGTCTTAGTTAATTGGTTACTATTATCAGCAGCTATAGGGGATACGTTTAGCTGTGAATATTTATTCCTAGTAGCTCTGAACACATGAACCAGCATAATATAATTGAAATAATTTACCTCACCACACCCACTTTATCAGACACACTCCTCTGTCTTCCTTAAGGAAAAAAAAATACCACTGGAGTTGTGATATTAATATTTAATTTACACCTAGTATTGATAGTCTTGTAAATTAATAGTAATCTCTATATTGTTAATATGTCTAATTTTTCTCAATGTGAGAAATACCCCACATCCATAGTGTTATGGGTAACATGCTCTATGAATGCAGACTTGCTTTTGAATAGGGAAGGAATAGAGGCCTCTGAGTTCAAGTCAGTAAACAGTAATCCAAAAAGAGGGAGGAGGAGAAGGAGGAGGATTCCTGACTTGGAAGATAATATCAATTGGAATTGTTTATTACTCATTAAAAATACTATAATGAGAAAAGAATTAATTTGCAGCAACTAAGAATGTGAGTAAAGATAATATATATATATATATCTTCAGAAAATTCTATATACTATCTGAAAGTTTTTAAAGTAGTAATCAATGAATTCAAATTCTAGCATGTGGAATGCCCATCCCTCCTTTCTTTGCTTCTAGTACTATATTTCACAAGTTTATCTTCTATTAAAATAATTTAATATATTGGCAACTTGTAAAATTCCTCATTTATTTCTAGCAAGTAATTTAAACATGGGAACACTTATATGATGAATAATAGATATATTTTCTATGTTTTGCCTCACAATCTGGTTTTCCAAAATAGTTCACTCTCATGCTAGCTTTTTTGTAGTGTTTTAGGCTATGTTGTTTGAAAGATACAGTGAGGCCAAAAAAGAATAGTAATTTAAAGACAGAATTGGCTTTATTAATGAATAACCAAATTAGTGCCATGGAATGATAGATAAAACTGTCCATTGTAGCTTTTCCCATCTGCAATATTTTAATGAATTTTAAAATAATAAATTATCACAATTATGTAAATCAGATGCAGAAAATATTTGACAGTTAAAAGTACTAGAATTTTACTGTTTTCTTGATTAAAGTGAACAAAAATAAATGTACATATTTAAAATGTTTATGGTAATGGAGGAACAATTCATACAATAATAGGTACTTTCATGTAATTAGCATCACTATGCAGCATGTATATCGAATTTTCAATTTCTTCATAATTCAATTTATAATGACGTTCATTAAAGATTAATTAAAATGACATATGTTGTTTATAATACTGAAATGTTGGGGGTAGGTGAGTTTAAGAGTACAATTGGGAGGTGAAAAAATGTAGCTCTGGTAAAAAGTCAAGTGGTGAGTTTTCATCAATCACTTCCTGGTCTATTAAGATAGATAGTGACTACCATGGAAATACTCTGAAGGAAGAGAATTTCTTTCCTTCCATTTGATTGAGACCCAGATTTCCTCACGGGACATTGAATTCCTTGAGGATAATATGTGTCTAGTTATTTCTTCTATTGCCAGAGCAAGGTAATATTTCAATTCTGAAAAGCATGCCACATTACTTCTGATTTCAAAGCTAAGTGAGCCCTGAGTAATAATACATATTTAATCACCAAATAATATCACTAGTCAAATGATATCTGTCATTTTACTGAACATTCACGCCTTTTCCCTCAACATGCAGGTCTAGTCATTTTTATTAAAGACTTTTATCATCACAAATGCACCAAGCAATTTAATCCATTGCTAATCTAAACTAGGTTCTCATCAACTCCTCCTATATACTGTGGTCCAGTAGCCTATGTGTTGATGTGGGTAATCACAGATCTTTCTCATCCACCCTGCACACCAATATTAATGTGTTGCCTACAAACACTGTTTACCTAATTCCTTTCCCTTCCTCACATCTCTCTCTGTGGATCTTAATTTCAGAGCTCCTGTTACAGCAGGTATTATAAGTTCTTTTGAATTTTATTTAAGATACATAACTTAAATATCAAGATCTCTCTGGACTTATTTTCTTAGCAATAGCCACCCAAAGGGACTACTGTTTTTAGGTATCATTTATTTTTCGAGATAAAATTTTACCATGTGGCCTGTGGGAACTTAGTTCCCAGACCAGGGATGGAACCTACACTCCTTGCATTGGCCACATGGAGTCTTAACCACTGGACGACCAGGAATGTACCCACATTTTAGTTTTAATTAGCTGGATACAAAGGCAGAACAGGGCAACACGTTGCAGGATATGATGTGAAGAGTATGGAAAGTCTTGGTTGGTATACGTGATTCTCTTTTAACTTGCCAACATGTTTTAACTTTTACCATTTCTTTTAACTCACCAACATGTTTTAACTTTTACTGTTTCTTTTAACTCGCCAACATGTTTTAACTTTTACTGTTTCTTTTAACTCACCAACATGTTTTAACTTTTACCATTAGAGATATGTTTAGGAAAATACCAATACTTGATTTTAAAAGGAGAATTTTAAAAAATAAATAAATAAAAGGATAATTTTAGCAAGGATTCGCAGTGATTCTCAAAATGTTCCTTTCAGATGAACAATGTCAACATCTTCTGGCAATTTTTTAGACATGCAAATTTCAGGCTTCATCCCAAACCTCTTCCAATGCATGTTAAAGTTTGATAACCACTGGGTTAGAGTATTCATTCCCTAGCAGAGAACAGTGAATTAAATGAATGGGGTGATATAGGTTAGTCACCTTTGATGGAAGGGAAAAAGACAAAGTCACTGTGGACATGGAGGGCCTGAATAACACCTTGTCAAATATAGGGCAATGTGAAAACCACATAACATCTAGGGATTCAGAAGAAGGTATTTTAAAAAGGCCAGAAAGATGGCCCTGCAAAAAAATTCTTCCTAATCTTGACTAGGGCTGGTACACGATGCAAGTTAGCTTTAGAAAGCATCTTTCTATAGAATTCTGAAGCTAGCTCTATTTAGAGAAATTAGAGAGATTTCAAAAATTAAAAATTACAGTCTTTATTCCTGCAATAATTTGAAGCTTTTTGCTTTTATTACTGAGTATGGACCTTCAGGGTTGAGTAATTCTGCGAATTACTTTCTAGATTACTTTCCTACAAATGTTTCCAAAATTCTAGTGATATTTTTTGATTTTACGTCTAAGACATTTTTGAATATTTCCCTGCATTCTTTGCTTTCTTATATATGAATGTGCATCACATAGTTATCAGCTCTAACACCTGCACTGGTAGACACCCTCCCACATATATGCAATTTTCTACTTAAAATTCTCCTATTTAAAATGAGCAATCTGTAGAGATGTTGTAAAATAGAAACAAGCATTAAAACATTCTCATTCTCACAGATCAAGATTCTGATCAAGTAAATGAATATAAATAGATATATGTTGGTACAGACAAGCCTCTTAGAATTCAATCAAAACACATTTAGGATTTTTTCTATTAATTCGCCTTTCCTATGAAGTAGTAGCTGTCAAGGTGTTACCCCCCTGTCCCAATATGTCAGATGGAGATGGATCATTCTTAACAGTAATAGTGGCTCATTTGGGCTTCCCAGGAGGTGCTAGTGCCTGCCAATGAAGGAGACATAGAGATGCAAGTTCCATTCCTGGGTTGGGGAAGATCTCCTGGAGGAGGATATGGCAACCCACTCCAGTATTCTTGCCTGGATAATCTCCATGGACAGAGGAGCTTGGCAGGCTATAGTCCATTGATGGCACGACTGAGACACAACTGAAGCAATTTAGCACATACACAAGCAAGGCGATTATTGGGCTTCCCTGGTGGCTCAGATGGTAAAGAATCTGCCTGCAATGCAGGAGATGCAGGTTCTATCTCTGGGTCAGGAATATCCCCTGAAGAAGAAAACAGCAACCCAATCCAGCGTTCTTTGGTGAAGAATCCCATGGACAGAGGTACCTGGTAAGCTACAGTCTATGGAGATGCAAAGAGTCATACATGACTGAGTGACTAACACTTCCACTTTTGAGAACAATTATTAGAGTGTGAGGGGAGCAGGCAGCATTACTTCATGGAGAAGGGAGATAGACTAGAATCTAGGGTATAGTGTTTGCAGTTGAAATACACCTCCCATGTGACATGCACCCCATGTCGACAATCATGCCCATTATAGTAATACAAATTGACTTCTATCATTTGATGAAGTAGATGTTATTGAGCCTCACCACGGAGAAGGATACTAGTGATATAGATGTCTGAGTAGCTTTGACAATTTCACATCTATAGCTTTTACTAAAAATTTTAAAAGAAATCATCAGATAAAAGCTTACCATGCTCTCTAGACTTGTGTTATCTATACATGGATCTTCTCTTGTTATTTCACATCCCCTAAATAATAAGGTATGTGTGTCAATACTGTTTTATCTAATTATGAATTGTGTCAATATTTTCCCCTTACAGTTTTGTCTGTTTTCACTAAAGGATGTCCACGTAACATTCACTGCCTGTTACCAGGTTTCAAATCTTTTGATACTACAGTCTCTAAGGTATCTATGAATCTGTGTGGCCATGGCTTAGTGTTCTATGAATTCCTGGTGACCTACACACATCAAATCCTCTTTGAGAATCAGTGGATACGGTTTGAGGAGTGCCTCCTAAAACCTAGCTGCTGGTTATACTACCCAGTTAAAGGGTTTTTGCAGCAATGTGCCAAGAAATAATCATTATGGTGAACTTTGATACACTTTTAAAGCCAATATCCAAGTTTGTTTCTGTAAGTGCTAGAACGCTGTATGTTTTTCTCTTTCCCTAACTACCCCCTTGGTAGTAAGGATACTCCAAGGGATTTATGAAAGTTCTGATGCAGCAGGAGATAACACATAGCAATTTTATATATCTCTATCCATGAAATAAGGATTAAAGAATACACTAATTTTAGAATAAATTTTCCACAGTTGCACATTTGTTCATGCAAATAAATGCAATGGAAATTCTGGATGTATTTAAAATAGCAAATATGTAGTTACTAGTAAGTTTGTCTGCTGTTAGATTCCTACCAATTTTGTAAGATAACACCAGATAAATGTTCCCAAAACAGTGCTTACATCAACTCATAGCCTTAATAAACACATAAACCAAACTCAGTGATTCCCTATTGATCACTGGGTCAACTGTGCATCAATTAACTGATTCATTTATACATTCAATGCATATTCAACAACTACTACTTGACATAGTGCTAGGCAATATGGTGTGTATACATGTATGGTGGATCAAGGTAAGAGGGAAAAAGGGATACATAGAAATTAAATTAGTAGGGTTCCTTCTACCCAGAAGCTTACACTCAAATAAGGAAAATAAACCATATGCCTAAATAGCTACACTATAACTATCCCTGAAGTGAAAAGGTACAATAATATGAATTCCTTACAGTTTCATTTAAAGTTCTCCATAATTTGGTCTTATCTCTGCCATTGTTGGGCTTCCCAGGTGGTGCTAATGGTAAAGAACCTGCCAATGCAGGAGACAGAGATGCAGGTTCAATACCTGAGCCTGAAAGATCCCCTGGAGGAGGGCATAACAACCTATTCCAGTATTCTGGAGAATCCCATGTACAGAGGAGCCTGGCAGGCTATAGTCCATAGGGTCACAAAGAGTCAGACATGACTGAAGTGACTTAGCACACATGTACTACCATTGTTATTAGAACTTCACCAGGTATCTTCTTTTTTAAGGCAATCTGATTTCTTTAATGCAAGGTATATTAATTCTTGCTACTCTGCCTTCTGTGCTATTTTCCCATCTAGATCATCATCCTCCATTGCTTTCTAGACTTTTGAAGACTGTTATTCATTTCCTCCATGAGGTCTAGAGAGAAGTTCATTTCATATTTATCTTCTTTATCCTTGACAACTGATACCTTTAACAATACTTATACCAAAATAATAGTACTGAATATATATTCTGTATCTTCTAATGATTTCATTAATGAACATCATATCTCTTTAAGTAGGTTATATTCCTTACAGTGGTGACTGTGGCTTTAACTCCTTTTTTCACCTTACATAGAAGGGTATTAGTGTGTTAGTGGCTCAGTCATGTCTGACTCTTTGCGACTCTATGGACTGTAGCCTGCCAGGCTCCTCTGTCCATGGAATTCTCCAAGCAACAAGACTGGAGTTGGTTGCCATGCCCTCCTTCAGGGCATCTTCCCAACCCAGGGATTGAACCCATGACTCTCATGTCTCCTGCATTGACAGGCGGGTTCTTTACCACTAGCACCACCAGTTCATACTTAGTCAAACAAGTGGAACCAAAATGTCATAAATTTTTTAGCAAAGCAAAAATTCATGATTTCTAAAATATATATTTTATTATATATACTACATATAGTAATTATATATATGTGTGTGTGTGTTTTAGAGTCTGGAGTCTGTACCAGAGCTAGATTGCCTTATGCCCAGTCCAGTGCTCTTTCATCTCTGGACCCAGCTTATACTTATCTCCTTTGTGAACTATTATTGTAGTTATAATGAGTACCATAGAGTTTAATATTTGTGTTAAACCAACATAATTTGAAGCCCTACTTATATACAAAGCACTTGAGTAGCCACTCCACTCACATTTTCTCATTACATATGGTAACCCTATAAGGTAAACATTTTTATCTCAATTTTGCTGAGAATTAATCTAAGGCTTATAGAGATGCAATAATTTTAGCTCTTAGCAGTAGCAATTACCCATCTTCCCCAAGCACCATGGCAAGCAGACATGCATGCCTTCCTCATACAACCTACACATAGCTTGTGGACAACTTGGACAAAATGGATGTTGTTCTCCAGATATAAAGTATCTGTGCTCTGATCTCTGATTGCTCCTTCTGATCACAGACGTGCAGACAGACAGGTGATGACCATTGTTGTTACATCTTCCCTTATTGTTGCAAGTGCTTTCCTCTCTGCCTAAAATGATTTTCAGAGGATTTTAATGGATGGGGCCCTTCCTCCCATACCGTCCCCCTTCATTTTTCTCTTTTCTCCCTTTTTTTCCTTTTTTTAAAAATTTTATTTTATTTTTAAACTTTACAATATTATATTGGTTTTGCCAAATATTGAAATGAATCTGCCACAGGTATACATGTGTTCCCCATCCTGAACCCTCCTCCCTCCTCCCTCCCCATACCATCCCTCTGGGTCATCCCAGTGCACCAGCCCCAAGCATCCAGTATCATGCATGGAACCTGTACTGGCAACTCATTCCATATATGATATTATACGTATTTCAATGCCATTCTCCCAAGTCATCCCACCCTCTCCCTCTCCCACAGAGTCCAAAAGACTGTTTTATACATCTGTGTCTCTTTTGCTGTCTCGTATACAGGGTTATTGTTACCATCTTTCTAAATTCCATATATATGCATTAGTATACTGTATTGGTGTTTTTCTTTCTGGCTTACTTCACTCTGTATAATAGGCTCCAGTTTCATCCACCTCATTAGAACTGATTCAAATGTATTCTTTTGAATGGCTGAGTAATACTCCATTGTGTATATGTACCACAGCTTTCTTCTCCATTCATCTGCTGATGGACATCTAGGTTGCTTCCATGTCCTGGCTATTATAAACAGTGCTGCGATGAACATTGGGGTACACGTGTCTCTTTCAATTCTGGTTTCCTCAGTGTGTATGCCCAGCAATGGGATTGCTGGGTCATAAGAGAGCTCTATCTTTTCTCCCTTTTAAGAACCAGACATTAAGGACATACAAAAGCAACTATAGGGGAAGATTAGAAAACGACTACATATCCCCAGGGAAAGGCATAAGCTCAGAAAGATCTATAAGTTTAAACCTCAGGATAATCTTTAAAACAGAGACTGGCTACAAATATTACAATAAATAAAACAAGAGCAAAACTCAACCAACCCTGAATGAGACTATTGTACAATCGTTATGTCATGTCTGACTCTTTGCGACCCCATGGACTGCAGCACACCAGGCTCCCCTGGCTTTCATTATCTCCCCGAGTTTGTTCAAATGTCCGTTGAGTCGATGATGCCATTCAATCATCTCATCTTCTGTGCCCCCTTCTCCTGCCCTCACTCTTTCCCAGCATCAGGGTCTTTTCCAGTGAGTTGCCTCTTTACATCAGGTGGCCAAAGTATTGGAGCTTCAGCTTCAGCATTAGTCCTACCAGTGAATATTCAGGGTTGATTTCCTTTAGGATTGACTGACTTGATCTCCTTGCTGTCCAAGGGACTCTCAAAAGTCTTCCTCAGCACTATAATTCAAAATCATAAATTCTTTGGATCTCAGCCATTTTTGTTGTCCAACTCTGTCATCTGTACATGACTACTGGAAAAACCATAGCTTTGACTACTTGAACTTTTGTTGACAAAGTGATGTCTCTGCTTTTTAATATGCTGTCTAGGTTCATCATAGCTTTTCTTCCAAGGAGCAAGTGTCTTTTTTAATTTCATGGCCGTAGTCACCATCCACAATGATTTTGAAGCCAAATAAAATAAACCCTGCCACTGTTTCCATTTCCCCCTATGTATTTGCCATGAAGTGATGAGACTGGTTTCCAATGTTCTTTGTTTTTTGAATGCTGAGTGTTAAGCCAGTTTTTTCACTCTTCTCTTTTACCTTCATAGACACTCTTTAGTTCCTCTATGGTTTCTACCATTTGGTGGTGTCATCTGCATATCTGAGGTTGTTCATATTTCTCCTAGCAATATTTGTTTCAGAATGTGATTCATCCAGCTTGGAATTTAACATGATATACACTTCATATAAGTTAAATAAACAGGGTGACAATATACAGCCTTGATGTGATTCTTTCCCAATTTTGAACCAGTCCATTGTTCCATTTCTTCTTCTAACTATTGCTTCTTGACCTGCACACAGATTTCTCAGGAGGCAGGTGAGGTGATCTGGTATAACCATCTCTTCAAGATGGAAAATATGATTTCCAGAGTTAACACATCATTATATTAAAATGTTTATTTTTCAACAAAAAATCACAAAGCATACAAAGAAACAAGAAAGTTATTAAAAGGAAATTAAAAGCTATTGAATGATTAATTAAAAGGAAAAAAGTCAACATAAACTGTCCCCCAAAAAGACCTGATGGCAGGTCTACTAGACAAAAGCCTTAAAACAATTATCATGAAGATACTGAGAGAACTAAAGGAAGATGTGGAGAATATAAAGAAATCAGTGTATGAACAAAATATAATTATAAATAAAGAGATGAAAAACCTAAAAGTAGATTTAAAAAATCTATAGCTGAAAAATAAAGTAAATAACTAAAATGAAAATTTCACTGTAGGGATACAAAGGCATATTTTAGCAGGAAGGAAAAAAGAACTAACTAACTTGAACATATGACAATGAAATTACCAAGTCTGTGGATTAGAAAGAAAAAGATTAAAGAAAAGTGAATAGGGCTTAGTGGACCTGTGGGATACCATCAAGTAGACCAACATATACATTGTGGGAGTCTCAGAAAGAGAAGAAAAGCTGAGAAAAAAGGACAGACAGGATATTCGAAGAAGAGATTTTAAAGATGGCAGAAGAATAAGATGGGGAGGTCACTTTCCCCCTACAAATTCATCAAAAACCCATATGCATGTGGAACAACTCCTACAGAACATCTTCTGAATGGCAGAGGACCCCAGACTTCCACAAAGGCAAGCCAATATCCTCAGAATGAGGTAGGGCAAAGGATAAAAATAAAAAGGGAGACAAAGGATATCAGGATGGTGACCTGCACCTCAGGGAGGGAGTCATGATGGAGAAAATGTTTCCACATACAAGAAACCCCCTCACAGGTGAGGTCAGGTAGAGCTTTGGAACTTCAGAGTGGAGCACAGCAACAAGTGCAACAACAAGTACTCTGAAGGCAAAATGGAGAAAATTCACCACAGGGATTTAACCAGCAGAAAAGTGGCTCACATGCCCATGCCCACCCACAGCCAATGGGGGTGAGGTGCAGAGGCTTAGGCTTTGGAGGCTGGACCTCAGGGAGAGGACCACTGTTGACTGCTGTGAAGATATTCTGAGGGGCCTAGTATGACACAGTTGAGGGAGTTCAGAGAAAAGCCTGGGCTTGCCAGAGAGGCAAAAGATCATTTCCAGGAAAACTTTAACCCTGTGTGCTCACAGAACACAGGACCCCACCTTAGCAAATACTTAAAAGGGGTGAGCCAGCTGCCATCTGTGGCTCCAGACATAGAGAAGCTGGTGTGAATGCCAGAGGCAGAAGGCAGGGGCCACTATGGTCTTGGCCACCAAGCTGTGAGTGGGCATGGGTTGCTGCCCATGTCTTCCTGGGAGCCACAGCTTGGCTCTGCCAAGGGTCCCACAAACCAGAGCCAACTCCCCTGGGGAAACCTCAGGCTGTGCAACCTCCCACAGATCCTAGCCACAGTGGGCACTCCCCACACAACCCAACGATGTCTGCCCTACTTCTCTTGCTCTCCAGCACAACTGAGCAGTGACTCTTAATAGGCAGCTACTTTTGCCCCCTCATGTCTGGGTGGAAAACAGACACCAGAGGGTGGCCTACCACCAGAGGCAGGCCCAAAACCAAAGCAGAACACCAGGGGCTGCACGAGCAAAGGAGAGAAAGGGAAGTTGCCCCTGCAACCAGAGGTGCAGTGGATTAAATTCCCACAATTAGCCTGAGGCTGTGAACTTTAGGGGCAACTGTAGACTTTGAGAGCAAGTACAAGCTAGAGTAAGGTGAAATCTAAATCTGAGCCAACTCAACCCAGTCAACAACAGGTCCAGAGACATTCCTAGAAATATTGGATGACTTTCTAAGTAGGCAAATCAACTGGGCCAGGAAAACTGAAGAATCACATGGAGATTCTTCTCATTGCACTCTCTATAGGTTTCCCCATCTTGTTTTTTCTTTTCTCATATTGTTCTAATGTGGTTCTTTTTATTATACCCTTAAATTTTATAACCTATTTTTTTTCTTTGCAAAACCATAGCTCATTTATTAATTTTTAAATAATTTCTCTTTTTCTGGACAAAACACAAGGCCTGTGGGATGTCCATGGATTAAACTCATGCCTTCTGAAGTGGAAGTGTGGTATCTTAACCACTGGACCACCAGGGAAGTCCCCTGAACACCTTATATTTAAATATATTTATTTAATATATTTATTTTTTTCCCTATTCTTACAGTACTGCTTAATTATACAGCATTTTTTCCATGTTTTTAATTTTGTATTTTTGTGAGTCTAAATTTGATTATTGTCTTGATTGCTGTCTTCTTTTTTGATTCCTGTTTTTATCCTTGGTTTGCTCTTTTTTCTCTCCTCTTTCCTCTTTGTAATTATGTGAATCTCATTGGGTTTTCTTGGCCGTTGAGCATTGTTTCACCATTACTCTTTGGGCTTTTGTCTTCTCTGCTGTGTGGCCTGTCAAGTCTTGGTGCTACAATAAGGGGTCAGACCTGAAACTCCGAGGTGGGAGACCCAAGGTCAAGACTTTGGATCACCAGAGAACTCAACCCCAGGGAACATTAATCAGTGAGAGCTCTCCCAAAGGCCTCCACCTCAACACTTAAATACCAAGCTCCAACCAAAGGCCAGCAAGTTCCAGTGTTGGACAACTCACACCAAACATATAGCAAAACAGGAACACAAACTTGCCCATTAGCAGAAAGGCTTCCCAAAGCCATACCAAGACCATAGACACTACAAAATGCACTATTGGACATGGCACCGCCTTTCAGGGAGCAAGATCTAGCTCCATCCACCAGAACACAGTCACAAGTCCCCTTAATCAGGAAATCTTAACAAAGCACTGGTCCAACCCCAACCACGGTGGGTAGACACCACAATTAAGAGGAACTACAGCCTTCCAGCCTGCAGACAGGAGACCCCAAACACAGAAACTTAAATAAATTAAAAGACATAAAAACATGGAACAGATGAAGGAACATGGCAAATACCCACAAGACCAAACAAATGAAGAGGAAATAAGCAGTCTATCTGAAAAAGAATTCATAGGAATGATAGTAAAGATGATTCAAAACCTTGGAAATAAAATGGAGGCACAGACAGACTGGAGACATAGATAGAGATATGCAAGAAATGTTTCAAAAGGACATAGAAGATTTAAAGAATAGGCAATCAGCAAGGAACAATACAGTAGCTGAGATTAAAAGTACATTAGAGGACAATAAACATTACTGTATCCAGCAAGGATCTCATTAAAAACTGATGGAGAAATCAAAAGCTTTTCATACAAGCAAAAGTTAAGAGAATTCAGTACCACCAAACCAGCTTTACAACAAATGTTAAATGGATGTATATAGTCAAGAAATACAACGGAAGAAAAAAGATATGTGAAATAAACCCCAATTAGAAAGTGGCAAGAGGAACATATACATCAATAATTACTTTAAATGTAAATGGATTAAATGCTTCAACATAAAGACACAGACTGGTTGAATGGATTAAAAAAAAAAAAAAAAAGACCAATATATATGCTGTCTGCAAGAAACTCACTTCAGACCTCAAGACACAGGTAGACTGAAAGTGAGAGGATGGAAAAAAGTTTTCCATGCAAACGGGAAGCAAAAGAAAGCTATAGTAGCAATCCCCATATTGGACAAAATAGACCTTAAAATAAAGATTACACGAGATAAGGAAGGCAACTACATAATGACCATGGAATCAATCCAAGAGGAAGACATAACAATTGCAAATATCTATGCACCCAACATAGGAGCACCTCAGCATATAAGACAAACATTCAGTTCAGTTCAGTTCAGTCACTCAGTCATGTCTGACTCTTTGTGACCCCATGAATCGCAGCACGCCAGGCCTACTTGTCCATCACCATCTCCCGGAGTTCACTCAGAATCACATCCTTAGAGTGAGTGATGCCATCCAGCCATCTCATCCTCTGTCATCCCCTTCTCCTCCTGCCCCCAATCCCTCCCAGCATCAGAGTCTTTTCCAGTGAGTCAACTCTTCCCATGAGGTGGGAAAGTACTGGAGTTTCAGCTTTAGCATCATTCCTTCCAAAGAAATCCCAGGGCTGATCTCCTTTAGGATGGACTGGTTGGATCTCCTTGCAGTCCAAGGGACTCTCAAGAGTCTTCTCCAGCACCACAGTTCAAAAGCATCAATTCTTCGGTGCTCAGCTTTCTTCACAGTCCAACTCTGACATACATACATGACCACTGGAAAAACCATAGTCTTGACTAGATGGACCTTTGTTGGCAAAGTAATGTCTCTGCTTTTGAATATGCTATCTAGGTTGGTCATAACTTTCCTTCCAAGGAGTGTCTTTTAATTTCATGGCTGCAATCACTATCTGCAGTGATTTTGGAGCACAGAAAAATAAAGTCTGACACTATTTCCACTGTTTCCCCATCTATTTACCATGAAGTGATGGTACCAGATGCCATAACCTTTGTTTTCTGAATGTTGAGCTTTAAGCCAACTTTTCCATTCTCCTCTTTCACTTTCATCAAGAGGCTTTTTAGTTCTTCTTCACTTTCTGCCATAAGGGTGGTGTCATCTGCATATCTGAGGTTAGTGCTATTTTTACTGGCAACCTTGATTCCAACTTGTGTTTCCTTAAGCCCAGCATTTGTCATGATGTACTCTGCATATAAGTTAAATAAACAGGGTGACAATATACAGCCTTGACATACTCCTTTTCCTATTGGGAACCAGTCTGTTGTTACATGTCCAGTTCTGACTGTTGCTTCCTGACCTGCATACAGATTTCTAAAGAGGCAGGTCAGGTGGTCTGGTATTCCCATTTCTTGAAGAATTTTCCACAGTTTATTGTGATCCACACAATAAACTTTGGCATAGTCAATAAAGAAGAAATAGATGTTTTTCTGGAATGCTCTTGCTTCTTCCATGATCCAGCAGATGTTAGCAATTTGATCTCTGGTTCCTCTGCCTCTTCTAAAACCACCTTGAACATCTGGAAGTTCACGGTTCACTTATTGCTGAAGCCTGGCTTGGAGAATTTTGAGCATTATTTTACTAGCATGTGAGATGAGTGCAATTGTGTGGTAATTTGAGCATTCTTTGGCATTGCCTTTCTTTGGGATTGAAATGAAAACTGACCTTTTCCAGTCCTGTGGCCACTGCTGAGTTTTCCAAATTTGCTGGCAGACTGAGTGCAGCACATTCATAGCATCATCTTTCAGGATTTGAAACAGCTCAACTGTAATTCTATCACCTCCACTAGCTTTGTTTGTAGTGATGCTTTCTAAGGCCCACTTGACTTCACATTCCAGGATGTTGGCTCTAGATAAGTGTTCACACCATTGTGATTATCTGGGTCATGAAGATCTTTTTTGTACAGTTCTTCTGTGTATTCTTGCCACCTCTTCTTAATATCTTCTGCTTCTATTAGGTCCATACCATTTCTGTCCTTTATCGAGCCCATCCTTGCATGAAATGTTCCCTTGGTATCTCTAATTTTCTTAAAGAGATTAAACCTAATAGTAGAAACTATAAAACTCTTAGAAGAAAACATAGGCAGAACACTCGATGACATAAATCAAAGCAAGATCCCCTATGATCCACCTCCTAGAATAATGGAAATAAAAATAAAAGTAAACAAGTGGGACCTGATTAAACTTAAAAACTTTTGCACAGCAAAGGAAACTATAAGCAAGGTGAAAAGACAACCCTCAAAATGGGAGAAAATAGCAAATGAAACAACTGGAAAAGGATTAATTTCCAAAATATACAAGCAGCTCATACCACTCAATAATAGAAAAACAAACAACTCAATCAAAATGTGAGGAAAAGACGAATAGACATTTTTCCTATGGCAAAACCAATACAATATTGCAAAGTAATTAGCCTCCAATTAAAATAAATAAATAAATTTATATTTTAAAAAAGACATAACATACAGATGTCTAACAAATATATGAAAATATGCTCAACATTGCTCATTATTAGAGAAATGCAAATCAAAACTACAGTGAGATATCACCTCACACCATTCAGAATGGCCCTCATCAAAAAGTCTACAAACAATAAAATCCGGAAAGGGTGTGGAGAAAAGGGAACAGTCTTCCACTGTTGGTGGGAATGTAAATTGATACAGTCATTATGGAAGATGGTATGGAGATTCCTTAAAAATCTAGGAATAAAACCACCATATGACACAGCAATCCCACTCTTAGGCATATACCCTGAGGAAACCAAAACTGAAAAACACACGTGTATCCAACTGTTCATTGCAGCACTATTTACAATAGTTAGAACATGGAAGCAACTTAGATGTCCACTGACAGATGAATGGATCAAGAAGTTATGGTATATATACACAATGGAATATTACTCAGCCATAAAAAGGAACACATTTGAATCAGTTCTAATGAGGTGGATAAACCTAGAACCTATTATAAAGAGTGAAGTGAGTCACAAAGAGAAAGATAAATACCGTATTCTAACACATATATATGGAATCTAGCAAAATGGTACTGAATAATTATTTATAGGGCAACAGTGAAGAAACAGAGATGAAGAATGGCTTATGGACATGGAGAGAGGAGAGGAGAGAGTGAGATGTATGGAAAGAGTAACATGGAAACTTACATTACTATCTTAAAATAGATAGCCAACAGGAATTTGCTGTATGGCTCAGGAAACTCAAAGATGGGCTCTGTATCAACCTTGAGGGTGGGATGGGGAGGGAGATGGGAGTTTCAGAAAGGAGGGGATATAGGTATACTTATGGCTGATTCATGTTGAGGTTTGACAGAAAACAGCAAAATTCGGTAAAGCAGTTATCCTTCAATAAAAATAAATAATAAAAAAATAAAGAAAAGGACAAGAAAACATCATAGGGTGATAGAAATACACTATAGCTGGCTTGAGCAGTACTGTGTATATGTGCCCAGTTGTTAGCCTTCATAAAATAGAATACTTAAGTGCTAATTTTAGTGTATATGAATAACAACTAGTTTTTCAAAGGAATAAAATATTGAAAATAAAAAAAATTACTTTAGAGGAAACCAATAGAATAACTGAGGCAGAAGGATGGATAAGTGAGCTGGAAGATAGAATGGTGGAAATAATGGAAGCAGAGCAGTATAAAGAAAAAAAAAAAATTAAATGAGGACAGTCTCTTCTGAGACAACCTTAAGCATCCCAAGATTTGAAGTATATGGGTCCCAGAAGCATAAAACAAAAAGAAAGGCTATCAGAAAAAATTTGAAGGGATAATAATAAAAAATTCCCTAAAATGGGAAACAAATAGCCACCCAAGTCCAGGAAGCCCAGAGAGTCCCATACAGAATAAACTTAAGGAGAAACATACAAAGACAAAAGTTTATCAAATTAACAAAATTTAAACACAAAGAAAAAAATATTGAACAGTAAGGGAAAAGCAAGAAATAACATACAAGGGGATCCCCATAAGGGTAACAGCTAATTTTTTAAAAAGAAAACAGGCCAGAAGGGAGTGACAGGATATTCTTAAAATGCTAAAAGGAAAAAAAATCTACAACCAAGATTACTTTATTTACCAAGGATCTCTTTCACATTCGAAG
Organism: Bos grunniens; assembly: GCF_055505025.1. Classification (NCBI taxonomy): domain Eukaryota; kingdom Metazoa; phylum Chordata; class Mammalia; order Artiodactyla; family Bovidae; genus Bos; species Bos grunniens. The sequence goes on along the minus strand of NC_141194.1, from coordinate 75,808,219 downwards.
GAGAAAACAAAAGCTCTACAGAAAAGCAAAAATTAAGTGAATTCAGCACCACAAAACCAGCTTTACAACAAATGGTAAAGGAACTTCTCTAGAAGTAAACACAAGAGGAAGAAAAGGCCTACAAAAACAAAGCCAAAACAATAAAGTAAATGGCAATAGGATCATGTGTGTGTGTGTGCGTGTGTGTGTAAGTTGCTTCAGCCGGGTTTGACTCTTTGAAACTCTATTAACTGTATCCTACAAGGCTTCTCTGTCCATTTGATTCTCCAGGCAAGAATACTGGAGTGGGTTGCCATGTCCTCCTCCAGGGGATCTTCTGGACCCATGGATTGAACCCATGTTTCTTATGTCTCTTGCATTTGAAGGCATGCTCTTTACCACTAGTGCCACCTAGCAAGCCCCAGTAAGATCATATTGCATTAAATGCAAATGGACTAAATGTTCCAACCAAAAAATACACATGGATTGAATAAATAATAATAAAATAATGACTACTGGAGTGGTCCTAAGATGGTGGAGGAATAGGACAGGGAGACCACTTTCTCCCCCCACAAATTCATCAAAAGATCATTTGAATACTGAGCAACTTCCACAAAACAACTTCTGAACGCTGGTGGAGGACACCAGACATCCAGAAAGGCAGCCCACTCTCGTTGAAAGGAGGTAGGACAAAATATAAAAGACAAAAAGAGAGATAAAAGAGTAAGCGAAAGAGACCTGTCCTGGGGAGGGAGTCGTGAAGGACGAGAAGTTTCCAAACACCAGGAAACCCTCTCACTGTTGCGTCTCTGGGGAGTGTTGGAATCTCAGAGGGAAACATAGCCAAGAGGGGAAAAAAACACACACACACACACACACAGAATACACGCCTAATGGCAACTTGCAGCAGAGAAGTAGCCCAGACACTCGAAGGGAGGCCCAGTTTCCCTGCTTCGGGTAAGGACCCAGCCTGAATGCCTTGAGGAAAATCTGAGGGAGCTAACGTGAGATAGCAACTGAAACTGTGGGATAACAAGAGAGAGAACAAAAGAGACAGAGAGAAAGAGAACTTTCTCATAATAAGCTCTAACCTAAGGAGCAATCTGGCCCACTCACAAAAGAAAGGATTGAGCAAATACCAGAGGAGAGCTAGCCGGCTACAGACTGGCCCATACCCCTGAGAGTCCCAAACAGGATAAAACCAAGGCTCAAACAGGATAAAACCACCACCACCACCACCACCACCCCGCCCAGAGAGTGCCAAACAGGATAAACCCAAGGTGAAACACCCCAAGACACATATTAATTAAATTAACAAAGATCAAACACAAAAAGCAAATATTAAAAGCAGCAAGGGAAAAGCAACAAATAACACACAAGGGGATTCCCATATGGATAACAACTGATCTTTCAATAGAAGCTCCAGGCCAGAAGGGAGTGGCAGGACATACTTAAAGAGATGAAAGAGAAAAACCTACAACACATATTACTATACCCAGCAAGGATCTCATTCAAATATGAAGGAGAAATCAAAAGCTTTATAGACAAGCAAAAGCTGAGAGAATTCAGCACCACCAAAGCAGCTCTTCAACAAATGTTAAAGGATCTTCTCCAGACAGGAAACACAGAAAAGGATTATAAACTAAAACCAAAAAGAACAAAGTTAATGTCAACAGGATCATACTTATCAATAATTACCTTAAATGTAAATGGGTTGAATGCCCCAACCAAAAGACAAAGACTGGCTGAATGGATACAAAAACAAGACCCCTATATATGCTGTCTACAAGAGACCCACCTCAAAACAAGGAACACCTACAGACTGAAAGTGAAGGACTGGAAAAAGGTATTTCATGCAAATGGAGACCAAAAAAAGCAGGAGTAGCAATACTCATATCAGATAAAAGAGAATTTGAGCACCCTGTCTCATGCATCAAACCTGGACTGGTGATCTGTTTCATATATAATAATATATATGTTTCATTGCTATTCTCTCAGATCATCCCACCCTCACCTTCTCCCACAGAGTCCAAAAGACTGTTCTATACATCTGTGTCTCCTTTGCTGTCTCACATATAGGGTTATCATTACATCTTTCTAAATTCCATATATATATATATATATATATGTGTGTGTGTGTGTGTGTGTGTGTGTGTGTGTGTTAGTATACTGTATTGGTATTTTGACCCAGAGGGATAGGATAGGGAGGGAGGTGGCAGGGGGCTTCAAGATGGGGAACACATGTAAACCCATGGTTGATTCATATTAATGTATGGTAAAAACCACTACAATATTGTAAAGTAATTAACCTCCAACTAAAATAAATAAATTAAGAAAAAAAAAAAAGAGAGAAAGACTCTGAAAGACGTTGAAATAAAGGCCATGAAAAGAGACAAAGAAGGACACTACATCATGATCAAAGGATCAATCCAAGAAGAAGATATAATAATTATAAATGTATTTGCACCCAACATAGGAGTACCACAATATGTAAGGCAAATGCTAACAAGTATAAAAGGGAAAATTAAGAGTAACACAATATATTGGGAGACTTTAATACCCCCCACACACATAAGGATAGATCAAACAAACAGAAAATAAGCAAGGAAACACAAACTTTAAATTATGCAATGGACCAGTTAGACCTAATTTATATCTATAGGACATTTCACCCCAAAACAATGAATTTCACCTTTTGCACAAGGGCACACAGAACCTTCTCCAGGATAAATCACATCCTGGGACACAAATCTAGCCTTGGTAAATTAAAAAAAAAAAAATGAGATCATTTCAAGAAACTTATCTGATCACAATGTAGTAAGATTAGATGTCAACTACAGGAAAAAATGACTAAAAATAGAAACATATGGAGGCTAAACAACATGCTTCTGAATAACCAAAAAATCAGAGAAGAAATCAAAATATGCATAAAAATGAATGAAAATGATAACACGACAACCAAAACCTATGGGATTCAGTAAAAGCAGTGCTAAAGTGAAGGTTCATAGCAATACAAGCTTACCTCAAGAAACAAGAGAAAAATCAAATAAATAACCTAACTTTACACCTAAAGCAACTAGAAAAATAAGAAATGAAGAACCCCAGAGTTAGTAGAAGGAAAGAAATAAAAATTAGGGCAGTAATAAATGAAAAAGAAACAAAGAAGACCATAGCAAAAATCAACAAAACTAGAAGCTTGTTCTTTGAGAAGATAAATAAAATACACAAACAATTAGTCTGACTCATCAAGAAAAAAACAATAAAATTATTAAATCAATAAAATTAGAAATGAAAATGGAGCAATCACAACAGACAACACAGAAATACAAAGGATCATAAAAGAGTACTATCAGCAACTATATAACAATAAAATGGACAACTTGAAAGAAATGGACAAATTCTTAGAAAAGTATAACCTTCCAAACTGAACCAGGAGAAATAGAAAATCTTAACAGACCCATCACAAGCATGGAAGTTGAAACTGTAATCAGAAATCTTCCAGCAAACAAAAGCCCAGGACCAGGTGGCTTCACAGCTGAATTCTACCAAAAGTTTAGAGAAGAGCTAACACCTATCCAACTCAAATCTTCCAGAAAATTGCACAGGAAGGCAAATGCCCAAGCTTATTCTATGAGGAAACCAACACCCTAATACCAAAACCAGACATAGACGCCAGAAGAAATAAAACTATAGTCCAGTATCACTCATGAACATAGATTCAAAAAATCCTTAACAGAATTCTAGCAAACAGAATCCAACAACATATTAAAAAGGTCATACATCATGACCAAGTGGGGTTTATCCCATGGAAGCAAGGATTCCTCAATATTCGATGATCAATCAATGTGATACACCACATTAACAAATTAAAAGATAAAAACCATATGATTATCTCAATAGATGCAGAGAAAGCCTTTGACAAAATTCAGCATCCATTTATGATAAAAATCCTCCAGAATGCAGGCATAGGAAGAACATACCTCAACCTAATAAAATCCAACATAGGAGTACCACAATATGTAAGGCAAATGCTAACAAGTATAAAAGGGGAAATTAAGAGTAACAAAATATATCCATATATGATAAACCCACAGCAAACATTATCCTCAATGGTGAAAAATTAAAAGCAGTTTCCCTAAAGTCAGAAAAAGACAAGGGTGCCCACTCTCACCACTACTATTCAACACAGTTTTGGAAGTTTTAGCCACATTAATCAGAGCAGAAAAAGAAATAAAAGGAAACCAGGCTGGAAAAGAACAAGTAAAACTCTCACTGTTTGCAGATAACATGATCCTCTACATAGAAAACCCTAAAGACACCATCAGAAAATTACTAGAATTAATCAATGAATATAATAAAGTTGCAGGATATAAAGTTAACACAGAGAAATGCCTTGTATTCATATACACTAACAATGAGAAAACAGAAAGAGAAATTAAGGAAATAATTCAATTCACCATTGCAATGAAAATAATAAAATACTAAGGAATAAATCTACCTAAAGAGAAAAAACACCTAATTATAGAAAAATATAAAACACGTATGAAAGAAATAAAAAATGACACAAATAGATGGAGAAATATACCATGTTCTTGGATCAGAAGAATCAAGATAGTTAAAATGAGTATACTACCCAATACAATCTATAGATTCAATGCAATCCCTATCAAGCTACCAACAGTATTTTTCAGAGCACTAGAATAATATCTTTCACAATTTTTATGGAAATATAAAAACCTCAAATAGCAAAATCAATCTTGAGAAAGAAGAATGGAACTGAAGGAATCAACCTGCCTGACTTCAGGCTATACTACAAAGCTACAGTCATCAAGAGAGTAAGGTATTGGCACAAAGACAGAAATATAGATCAATGGAACAAAATAGAAAGCCCAGAGATAAATCCATGCACCTATGGGCACATTAACTTTGACAAAGGAAGCAAAAATATACAATGGAGAAAAGACAATCTCTTTAACAAGTAGTGCTGGTAAAAGGGTCAACCACTTATAAAAGAATGAAACTAGAACACTTTCTAACACCATACACAAAAATAAACTCAAAATGGATTAAAGATCTAAATGTGAGACCAGAGACTATAGAACTCCTAGAGGAAAACATAGGCAAAACACTCTCTGACATAAATCACAGCAGGATCCTCTATGACCCACCTCACATAGTAGGAAATAAAAGCAAAAATAAGCAAATGGGACCTAATTAAACCTAAAAGATTTTGCACAATGAAGGAAACTATAAGCAAGGTGTGGAGAAGGCAATGGCACCCCACTCCAGTACTCCTGCCTGGAAAATCCCATGGATGGCGGAGCCTGGTTGGCTGCAGTCCATGGGGTCGCTAAGAGTTGGACAAGACTCAGCGACTTCACTTTCACTTTTCACTTTCCTGCATTGGAGAAGGCAATGGCACCCCACTCCAGTGTTCTTGACTGGAGAATTCCAGGGACGGGGGAGCCTCGTGGGCTGCCGTCTATGGGGTCGCACAGAGTCGGACACGACTGAAGCGACTTAGCAGCAGCTGCAGCAGCATAAGCAAGGTGAAAAGACAACCTTCAGAATGGGAGAAAATAATAGCAAATGAAGCAACTGACAAAGAATGAATCTCAAAACTATACAAGCAGTTCCTGCAACTCAGTTCCCCAAAATTAATGACCCAATCAAAAAATGGGCCAAAGAAAACATACAGATTGGCTAACAAACACATAAAAAGATGTTCAGCATCAGTCATTATCAGAGAAACGTAAATCAAAACCACAATGAGGTAACATCTCATGTCGGTCAGAATGGCTGCTATCCAAAAGTCTACAAATAATAAATGCTGGAGAGGATGTGGAGAAAAGGGAGCACTCTTACATTGTTGGTGGGAATGCAAATTAGTACAGCCACTATGGAGAACAGTGTGGAGATTCCTTAAAAAACTGCAAATAGAACTTCCATACGACCCAGCAATCCCAGTGCTGGGCATACACACCAAGGTAACCAGAATTACAAGAGACATGTGTAACCAGAATTAAAATAGACACATGTTCATCACAGCACTGTTTACAATGGCTAGGATATGGAAGCAACCTAGATGTCCATCAGCAGATGAATGGGGAAAAAAAAAAAAAAAAACAAAAACCTGTGGTACTTATATACAATGGAATATTACCATGCTGTTAAAAAGAATGCATTTGAGTCTGTTTAAATGAGGTGGATGAAACTGGAGCCTATTATACAGAGTGAAGTAAGTCAGAAAGGAAAACAATACAGTATACTAATCATATATATGGAATTTAGAAATATGATAATGATGACCCTATATGTGAGACAGCAAAAGAGGTAGAGATGTAAATAACAGACATTTGGACTCTGTGGGAGAAGGCAAGGGTGGGATGATTTGAAATAATAGCATTGAAACATGAATATTACCATATGTGAAATCTATCGCCAGTCCAGTTTTGATGCATGAGAAAGGCCCTCAGGGGCAGTGCACTGGGATCACCCTGAGGGATGGGATGGGGAGGGACGTAGGAGGGGGCTTCTAGATGGGGGACACATGTACACTCATGGCTGATTCATGTCAACCTATGGCAAAACCCACTACAATATTGTAAACTAATTAGCCTCCAATTAAAATAAATAAATTGATAAAAAGAAAAAAAAACAATAAAAAGACTATTATATTGCTGTCTACAAGAGAATCATCTCAGATCTAGGGACACAAAGAGATTGAAAGAGAGGGGATGGAAAAAAATTTCCATGCAAATAGAAATCAGAAGAAAGCAGGAGTAGCAATACTCATATCAGATAAAACTGACTTTTAAAGAAAGACTGTTACAATAGACAACAAAGGACACTACATAATAAATAAGGCATTAATCCAGGAAGATATATATATATATATATATATATATATATATAGAATGCATACATATGCAACAACATAGGAGCATCTCAATTCATAAGGCAAATGCTAACAACTATTAAAGGGGATGAGATGTTTGGATGGCATGACCGAGTTAATGGACATGAGTTTGAGCAAGCTATGTGAACTGATGATGGACAGGGAAGTCTGGCTTGCTGCAGTCCATGGGATCACAAAGAGTCAGACACTAATGAGTGACTGAACTGATTAAAGGGGAATTTTTCAGTGACATAGTAATAGTGGGAGACTTTAATACCCAAGTCACACCAAAGAAGAAATTATCCAGACAGAAAATTAACAAGGAAACACAAGCTCTAAAAGATACTGGACCTAATTGGATATCTACAGGCCATTACTTTCAAAAACAATAGATTTCACTTTTTTTTCAAGTGCACACAAAACATTCTCTAGGATAGATCACAGCTTGGGTCAGAAATCAAGCCTTGGTAAATTAAAACAAACAAACAAACAAAAAAACCAAATTGAAATTATTTCAAACATCTTTTCTGTTCACAACACTATAAGATTAGATATCAACTATAGGGGAAAAAAACAAAAAAAAACCCCACAAACACAGGGACACTAAGCAATACACTTCTGAATAACAAAGAGGTCACTGAAGAAATCAAAGAGGAAATGGAAAAAAAAAAAAAAAACTAGAAAAAAGGACAGTAAAAACACAACTCAAAACTTATGAGATGCAATAAAAGCAGTACCAAGAGGCAAGTTTATCACAACACAGGTCCACCACAAGGAACAAAGGAAGCAATAAATAAACAACTGAACCTTACACCTACAGAAACTACAAAAAGAACAACAAAAAACTTCAAAGATAGTAGAAGGAAATAAATCATAAAGATAAGAGCATAAATAAATGAAAAATTAATGAAGGTTACAGTAGCAAAGATCAATATAACTAAAAGCTGGTTCTTGAGAACATAAACAAAATTGACAACCTGTTAGTCAGACTCATCAAGAAATGGGGAGGAGACTCAAATCAATATAATTAGAAATGAAATGGGGGAAGTTACAACAGAAAAGGCAGAATTACAAAGTATCATAAGAGACTAATATGAGCAAATGTTTGCCAATAAAATGGACAACCTGGAAAAATGGAAAATGTGAACAGATAAATCACAAACACATAAATCAAAACTCTTTGAACAACCAAAAGGCCAGGTCAGATGGCTTCACAGGATTATTCTACCAAAAGTTTAGAGAAGAGCAAACACCTACATTGATCATACCCTTCCAGAGTATTACAGAGGAAGGGAAACTCCCAAATTCATTATATAAATCCCCAATCACCCAGATATCAAAACCAGACAAAGATGACACAAAAGAGAAAATTATAGGCCAGTATCACTAATGAAAATAGGTGCAAAATCCTGAAAAAAAATGCTAGCAAACAAAATCCAACAACAAATTCAAAAGATCATACATCATGATCAAGTGGGCTTTATCCCAGGGATGCACGGATTCTTCAATAAATGTAAATCAATTAATGTGATACTCCATATTAAAACTGAAAGATTAAAACCATATGACCATCCCAATAGATGCAGAGAAAGCTTTGACAAAATTCAACACCCATTTATGATGAAAATTCTCCAGAATGTAGGCATATAAGGAACATATTTCAACATAATAAAGGCCATGTGTGACAAATCACAGCAAACATTATTCTCAATGGTGAAAAACTGAAATAATTTCCTCTAAAATAAGAAACAAGAATACCAACTCTCGTCACTATTATTCAACATTGTTTTGAAGTCCTAGACACATTAATCAGCGAAGAAAAAGAAAAAAAAATCCAGATTGGAAAAGAAGTAAAACATTCACTGCTTGAAAATGGCATGATACTATACATAGAAAATCCTAAAGATGTCACCAGAAAATTACTAGAGCTACTCAATGAATATAGTAAAGTCACAGATGTAATATTAATATGCAGAATTTCCTAGCATTCCTATACACTAACAACAACAACAACAAAAAATCTGAAAGAGAAATTAAAGAAACAATCCCATTTCCTATTGAACAAAAAGAATAAAATACTTGGGAATAAATCAACATAAAGAGACAAAAGACCTTTATGCAGAAAACTATCAGACACTTATGAAAGGAATTTTAAAAAACATAAACAGATGGAGGGATATACAATGTTCTTGGATGCATGAATCAATATTGTGAAAATGACACTACTACCCAAAGCAGACTATAGATTCAATGCAATCCCTTGTTGTTCAATCTGTCAGTCGTGTCCAACTCTTTGTGACCCCACGGACTACAGCATGACAGGCTTCCCTGTCCTTCACTATCTCGAGAAGCTTGCTCAAACTCATGTCCATTGAGTCGGTGATGCTGCCCAACCACCTGGTTTCTTTCCCACATAGTAGATATAAATGGTCATCCAAATTAAATTCATCCATTTCCATCCATTTTAGTTCACTGATTCTCAAAATGTTGATGTTCAGTTTTGTCATCTCCTGCTTGAACATGTCCAATTTACCTTGATTTCTGAACTTAAACTCCAGGTTCCTATGCAATATTGTTCTTTTAAGCATCAGACTTTACTTTCACCACCAGACACATCCACAACTGAGTGTCATTTTCACTTTGGCCCAGCCTGTTCATTTTCTCTGGAGCTAATTCTCTGCTCTTCCCCAGTAGCATATTGTACACCAACCCACTGGGGGGCTCATATTCTAGGGTCATATTTTTTTGCCTCTTCATACTGTTCATACAGTTCTTTTTTTTTAATTTTATTTTATTTTTAAACTTTACAATATTGTATTGGCTTTGCCAAATATCGAAATGAATCTGCCACAGGTATACATGTGTTCCCCATCCTGAACCCTCCTCCCTCCTCCCTCCCCATACAATCCCTCTGGGTCGTCCCAGTGCACCAGCCCCAAGCATCCAGTATCGTGCATCGAACCTGGACTGACGACTCATTTCATATATGTTATTCTACGTATTTCAATGCCATTCTCCCAAATCATCCCACCCTCTCCCTCTCCCACAGAGTCCAAAAGACTGTTCTATACATCAGTGTCTCTTGCTGTCTCGTATACAGGGTTATTGTTACCATTTTTCTAAATTTCATATATATGTGTTAGTATACTGTATTGGTGTTTTTCTTTCTGGCTTACTTCACTCTGTATAATAGGCTCCAGTTTCATCCACCTCATTAGAACTGATTCAAATGTATTCTTTTTAATGGCTGAGTAATACTCCATTGTGTATATGTACCACAGCTTTCTTATCCATTCATCTGTTGATGGACATCTAGGTTGCTTCCATGTCCTGGCTATTATAAACAGTGCTGTGATGAACATTGGGGTACACATGTCTCTTTCAATTCTGGTTTCCTCAGTGTGTATGCCCAGCAGTGGGATTGCTGGATCATAGGGCAGTTCTATCTTCAGGTTCTTAAGGAATCTCCACACTGTTCTCCATAGTGACTGTACTAGTTTGCATTCCCACCAACATTGTAAGAGGGTTCCCTTTTCTCCACACTCTCTCCAGCATTTATTGCTTGTAGACTTTTGGATCGCAGCCATTCTGACTGGCGTGAAATGGTATCTCATAGTGGTTTTGATTTGCATTTCTCTGATAATGAGTGATGTTGAGCATCTTTTCATGTGTTTCTTAGTCATCTGTATGTCTTCCTTGGAGAAATGTCTATTTAGTTCATTGGCCCATTTTTTGATTGGGTCATTTATTTTTCTGATATTGAGCTGTAGGAGTTGCTTGTATATTTTTGAGATTAGTTGTTTGTCAGTTGCTTCATTTGCTATTATTTTCTCCCATTCTGAAGGCTGTCTTTTCACCTTGCTTATAGTTTCCTTTGTTGTGCAGAAGCTTTTAATTTTAATTAGGTGCCATTTGTTTATTTTTGCTTTTATTTCCAATATCCTGGGAGGTGGGTCATAGAGGATCCTGCTGTGATGTATGTCAGAGAGTGTTTTGCCTATGTTCTCCTCCAGGAGTTTTATAGTTTCTGGTCTTACGTTTAGATCTTTAATCCATTTTGAGTTTATTTTTGTGTATGGTGTTAGAAAGTGCTCTAGTTTCATTCTTTTACAAGTGGTTGACCAGTTTTCCCAGCACCACTTGTTAAAGAGATTGTCTTTAATCCATTGTATATTCTTGCCTCCTTTGTCAAAGATAAGGTGTCCATAGGTGCGTGGATTTATCTCTGGGCTTTCTATTTTGTTCCATTGATCTATATTTCTGTCTTTGTGCCAGTACCATACTTTGTTGATGACTGTGGCTTTGTAGTGGAGCCTGAAGTCAGGTAGGTTGATTCTTCCAGTTCGATTCTTCTTTCCCAAGACAGCTTTGGCTATTCGAGGTTTTTTGTATTTCCATACAAATTGTGAAATTATTTGTTCTAGCTCTGTGAAGAATACGTTGGTAGCTTGATAGGGATTGCATTCAATCTATAAATTGCTTTGGGTAGTATACTCATTTTCACTATATTGATTCTTCCAATCCATGAACATGGTATATTTCTCCATCTATTAGTGTCGTCTTTGATTTCTTTCACCAGTGTTTTACAGTTTTCTATATATAGGTCTTTAGTTTCTTTAGGTAGATATATTCCTAAGTATTTTATTCTTTCCGTTGCAATGGTGAATGGAATTGTTTCCTTAATTTCTCTTTCTGTTTTCTCATTAGTAATATATAGGAATGCAAGGGATTTCTGTGTGTTGATTTTATATCCTGCAACTTTACTATAATCATTGATTAGTTCTAGTAATTTTCTGGTGGAGTCTTTAGGGTTTTCTATGTAGAGGATAATGTCATTTGCAAACAGTGAGAGTTTTACTTCTTCTTTTCCAATTTGGGTTCCTTTTATTTCTTTTTCTGTTCTGATTGCTGTGGCCAAAACGTCCAAAACTATGTTTATACAGTTCTTGAGGTGAGAATAATGGAGTGGTTTGCCATTCCATTCTCCAGTGTACTCTGTTTTGTCAGAACCCTCCACCACGATTCATCCATTAAACTTGTATGAAAACACAAAGGACCTTGGATAGTCAAAGCAATCTTGTGAAGAAGAATCGAGCTGGAGGAATCCAAGATTTAAAAAGTTAGGTAGACAATAAGGACATACTGTATAGCACAAGTGGAGAGGGCAATGGCACCCCACTCCAGTGTTCTTGCCTGGAGAATCCCACGGACAGAGGAGGCTGGTGGGCTGCAGCCCATGGGGTCGCTAAGAGTTGGACACAACTGAAGCAACTTAGCAGCAGCAGTATAGCACAAGGAACTCTGCTCAGTGTTATGTGGTAGCCTGGATAGGAGTGGAGTTTGGGGGAGAACGGATACATGAATATATATGACTGAGTCCCTTTACTGTTCACCTGAAACTATCAAATTTGTTAATCAGTTATACCCCAACACAAAGTAAAAGTCAAAAAAAGAGTATTTTAAGAAATAATGGTTGGAAATTTCCCAAATTTGGTGAGGCATGAAGATAAACAATCAACAACCTTAATGAACTCCAAGTAAGATTCACTCAAAGATACAAATATTGAGACACATTATAATAAAAATTTCAAAAGTCAAAGACAGAAAGAGAATCTTGAAACAAAGAAGTGACTCATCACATAAAAATTCAGTTCAGCTCAGTCTTTCTGTCGTGTCTAACTCTCTGTGACCCCATGAATTGCAGCATGGTGGGCTTCCTTGTCCATCACCAACTCCTGGAGCTTGCTCAAACTAATGTCCATCGAGACAGTGATGCCATCCAACCGTCTCATCCTCTGTCATCCCTTTCTCCTCTCACCTTCAATCTTTCCCAGCATCAGGGTCTTTTCAAATGAGTCATTTCTTCACATCAGGTGGCCAAAGTATTGGAGTTTCAACTTCAACATCAGTCCTTCCGATGAATATTCAGGATAGATTTCCTTTATGATGGACTCGTTGGATCTCCTTGTAGTCCAAGGGACTCTCAAGAGTCTTCTTCAACACCACAGTTCAAAAGCATCAGTTCTTTGTTGCTCAGCCTTCTTTATGGTCCAACTCTCACATCCATACATGACTACTGGAAAAACCATAGCCTTGACTAGATGGACCTTTGTTGACAAAGTAATGTCTCTGTTTTTTAATACGCTGTCTAGGTTGGTCATAGCTTTTCTTTCAAGGAACAAGTGTCTTTTAATTTCATGGTTGCAGTCACCATCTGCAGTGATTTTGGAGCCCCCCAAAAAGTCTCTTGCTGTTTCCATTGTAGTCAGGTATCACATAACAAAGTATCTTCAATAAGACTAGCAGCAGATTTCTCAACAGAAAATTTGGAGACCATAAAGCAATAGACTGATAAATTCAAAGTGCTAAAAAACCCTTTCTACCAAGTATCTTATGATCTGGAAAATTTTTCCTTCAAAAGTGAGGAAGAAATTAAGATATCCCTACATAAACAAAAGCTGAGGGATTTGTTACCACTAAACCTGCCCATTATGAAATGGTCAAGGGACTTCTGAGTGGTGAAATGAAAAGGCACTAGGCACAAACTTAAAGTAGTATGAAGAAGTAAAGATCCCAATGAAGTTGGAAATAGGGACTGTTGCGGTCCTTTAATGGACCAGAACCTGGTGGTCTGGAGTTGACGATAAGAAAGTGAAAGAGAGAAAGAAACTAGTATTCCCTGGTTTTCGCAGAGAACTAATATAACCCTAAAACAGGGCTTGCACCCTTCACGAAGGCACAGGGCATCCTCTCGAGGAAGTCTTGAAATCCCAGGCAGGAGTGGAGCTTGGTGGGTTTCCATGCTCCAGAGAATTAGCCAGAGGGGGACAGAGAGAGAGAGAGACAGAGAGAGAGAGGGACACAGGGACCCAGGTCTCTGGTGGAGCTGCTGCTGCTAAGTCGCTTCAGTCGTGTCCGACTCTGTGCGACCCCATGGACTGCAGCCTACCAGGCTTCTCCGTCCATGGGATTCTCCAGGCAAGAACTCTGGAGTGGGTTGCCATTTCCTTCTCCAATGCATGAAAGTGGAAAGTGAAAGTGAAGTCGCTCAGTCGTGTCTGACTCTTAGCGACCCCATGGACTGCAGCCTACCAGGCTCCTCCATCCATGGGACTCTCTGGGTGACAGTACTTGAGTGGGGTGCCATTGCCTTCTCCCATCTGGTGGAGCAAAGGTGCTTTAATGATCTTTCTGTAAGTGTATATAGGCTGTTATACAAGGAATTTCTTTCACAAATGATAAAGATCAGAAAAGCAAATGTACAGCAACTGTTATCAAGGAAACAACGAATTAGCAGTGGTCATAAGGTCAGAAAACAATCCATATCTCAAGAAAGAGGGTCGTGACTAAGCAGTTTTGTCATAAGGAGAATGTTTACTGAAGGAAATCCATGCATGAGTTTCATCCCATGACCTCAGTCCTGGGAGCAGTGTGCTGCTCCACTCGTTCCCATTACCAGGAACTGATAAGGAACAGAGGATTTATGAAAGACAGAAAACAGCACACAGGAATCCTCCTGTTAAACGTTCTCTGACAGGGACAGTTATAAAAGTTAACATTACTGTAGCAATAGTTTATAACTCTACTCTTTGTTTTCTATATAATTTAAGAGATTACTATATTAAAAAAAAGAATTTTAGGCAAAAAGGTAGTACTCTTACTTTGCATGTAGAGACTAAGTTTATTTCCAAATATTAGGTTATGCTTTAGGGTACACAATGAACAAAGATGCAATTTTGTGACATCAACAACTCAAAAGCATGGGGATAGGGTTTTTTTTAGCTTTCTTTTTTTAATTTATTTTTTAATTGGAAGAAAATTGCTTGACAATGTGTTGTTTTCTGCCATACAACATGTGAATCAGCCACAAATATACATATATTCCCTCCCTCTTGTGCCTCCCTTCCATTCCCCACCTTACCTCTTTAGGTCATTACAGAGCACTGAGGGATGTATAGCATCGCTATGCTATACAGCAACTTTCCACCAGCCATCTATTTTTCACATCGTAGTGTATATATGGCAATGTCAGTTTCTCCATTCTTCACACCTTCTCCTTCCCCAACTCTGTCCACAAATCCATTCTCTATATTTGCATTTCCCTTCCTTCCCTTCAAATAGGTTAATCAGTAATATTTTTCTAGATTCCATATATATGCATTATTATATATTTGTTTTTCTCTTTCTGAATTACTTCACTCTGTATAACAGGCTCTAGGTTCAGAATCTGTGTGAATTACTGAATTCAGAATTACTACCGAAATAATAGAAACATAAAGAATTCAAAGAAAATACTATGTAGAGTTGTGGAGAAGGCAATTCCACCCCACTCCAGTTCTCTTGCCTGGAAAATCCCATGGACGGAGGAGCCTGGGAGTCTGCAGTCCATGGGGTAGCTGAGGGTTGGATACGACTGAGCGACTTCACTTTCACTTTTCACTTTCATGCATTGAAGAAGGAAATGGCAACCCACTCCAGTGTTCTTGCCTGGAGAATCCCAGGGACGGGGGATCCTGGTGGCCTGCCATCTATGGGGTCACACAGAGTTGGACACGACTGAAGTGACTTAGCAGCAGCAGCAGTATGTAGAGTTGCACATCAACAAATTAGATAATTCTAGCAAAACGGACAAATTTCTGAAATTCTTCTAAAAAAATCAAGAGGAAATAGAAAATCTGAATTTATCTATAACTAGTAAGACGATTGAATGAGTAATCCAAAAAGTCCAAAAAAGAACTATTCTGTGCCACATGGTGGAGAAGGCAATGACACCCCACTCCAGTACACTTGCCTGGAGAATCCCAGGGACAGAGGAGCCTGGTAGGCTGCAGTCCATGGGGTGGCTAAGAGTCAGACATGACTGAGTGACTTTACTTTCACTTTTCACTTTCATGCATTGGAGAAGGAAATGGCAACCCACTCCAGTGTTCTTGCCTGGAGAATCCCAGGGATGGGGGAGCCTGGTGGGCTGCCGTCTATGGGGTCACACAGAGTCGGACATGACTGAAGTGACACAGCAGCAGCAGTGCCACATGGTTTCACTGTTCAGTTCAGTTCAGTCGCTCAGTCGTGTCTGACTCTTTGCTACCCTGTGAATCGCAGCACACCAGGCCTCCCTGTCCATCACCAACTCCCGGAGTTCACTCAAACTCACATCCATTGAGTCAGTGATGCCATCCAGCCATATCATCCTCTGTCGTCCCCTTTTTCTCCTGCCCCCAATCCCTCCCAGCATCAGAGTCTTTTCCTAGGAATCAACTCTTCTCATGAGGTGGCCAAAGTACTGGAGTTTCAGCTTTAGCATCATTCCTTCCAAGGAACACCCAGGACTGACCTTCTTTAGAATGGACTGGTTGGATCTTCTTGCAGTCCAAAGGACTCTCAAGAGTCTTCTCCAACACCACAGTTCAAAAACATCAGTTCTTTGGCACTCAGCTTTCTTCACAGTCCAACTCTCACATCCATACATGACCACAGGAAAAACCATAGACTTGACTAAATGGACTTTTGTTGGCAAGGTAATGTCTTTGCTTTTCAATATGCTATCTAGTTTGGTCATAACTTTTCTTCCAAGGAGTAGCGTCTTGTAATTTCATGGCTGCAGTCACCATTTGCAGTGATTTTGGAGCCCCAAAAGATAAAGTCTGACACTGTTTCCACTGTTTCCCCATCTATTTCCCATGAAGTGATGGGACCAGATGCCATGATCTTTGTTTTCTGAATGTTGAGCTTTAAGCCAACTTTTTCACTCTCCTCTTTCACTTTCATCAAGAGGCTTTTTAGTTCCTCTTCACTTTCTGCCATAAGGGTGGTGTTATCTGCATATCTGAGGTTATTGATATTTCTCCCAGCGATCTTGATTCCAGCTTGTATTTCTTCCAATCCAGCGTTTCTCATGATGTACTCCGAATATAAGGTAAATAAGCAGGGTGACAATATACAGCCTTGATGTACTCCTTTTCCTTATTTGGAACCAGTCTGTTGTTTCATTTCCAGTTCTAACTGTTGCTTCCTGACCTGCATACAGATTTCACTGTTAAATTCTACCGAACATAATTAGTTAATAACCATAATTCTCAAATGCTTTTCAAAAATTAGAGATAAGAGTTATTAAAGAGGGAGAATACTGGTATGTTATTAAAGTTAAACTCTCATAAATTTAAGAGTTTTATAACTTTAGGATGTTAGAAGTAATTGTCATAGTAACCAAAAAGAAAACAACTATAGAGTATGTACACCAGGAATTGAGAAAGAAATTTTAATATTTCAATACAGAAAATCAACTAGGATCAAAAGAATATAGGAATGTAGAAAGTGAGTGTCAAAATAGCTATAAAGTATACAGAAAACAAATTTCAAAATGACAGAATTCCCTCATCAGTAATTAGTTTGCATGTAAATAGATCAATCTCTGCAACCAAAAGTCACAGATTGACAGAATCGATAAGAAAAGATATCCTTCACCTATATGTTGTCTACAAGAGACTAATTTTAAATCCAAATACACAAACAGACTGAACTAGTTAAGATGTTAAAGGTATTCCATGGAAATAGTAACTAAAAGTGAACAGAGGTGGCTATACTAATATCAGACAAATAGTTTAAATAAAAGATTACAAGAGACAAAGATGGACATTACATATTACAAAAAAAAGGTTCAATGCAGGAAGAAGATATAAAAATTATCAATATTTACACACTTAATAACAGACCAGCAAGATATAAGTAGTAAAAACTGACTTCATATATAGGAATAAAGAGATAAATAGAAATTGTAGTTAGAATCTTCAATAACCCACTCTCTACAATGGATACAGTAATCATACAGAAGATAAGTAAGAAAATTGACTTAAACAATATAATAAAACAACTGAATCTAACAGACATATGCAGAATACTCCACACACCAATAGCATACACATTCTTTTCAAGTACATCAGGAATATTTCCTAGAATACACTATATATTAGGCCAAAAATTGTCAATAGACTTTAAATGGTAGATGTAATGCAAATCTTCTCTGACCACAAAATGATGAAGTTAGAAATCAGTAACAAAAGTAAAGGCACAATACAGGACAGAAACAGTAGAGACTTAGTAGAAACTGAAGAGAGCAAGAAGAGATGAAAAGAATACATGTAAGAACTGCACAAAAAAGATCTTGACGAATGGGATAGGTACGATGTATGTTCAGTCACCTAGACCTAGACATTCTGGAGTGAAAAGTCAAGTAGGCCTGAAGAAGAGCTGCTGTTAATAAAGCTAGTGGTTGTGATGGAAGTCCAGTAGAGCTATTCAAAACCCTAAAGAATGATGCTATCAAAGTGTTGCACTCAATATGTCAGCAAATCTGGAAGATACCACAGTGGCCACAGGACTGGAAAAGGTCACTCCACATCCCAATTCCCAAGAAGGGTAGTACTAAAGAATATTTAAACCATCGGACAACTACACTTAACTCCTATGCTAGTAAGGTCATGCTTAAAATCTTGCATTCTAGGCTTTGGCATTACATGAACCAAGAGCTTCCAGACATCCAAGCTGGGTTTAGAAAAGGAAAAGGAACCAGAGATCAAATTGCTAACATTTGCTGGATCATAGAGAAAGCAAGAGAATTCCAGAAAAATAGCTACCTCTATTTTATCAACTATGCTAAAGTCTTTGCCTTTGACTGTGTGGCTCATAACAAACTTTGGAGAGCTCTTAAAGAGATGGGAATATGTCAGAAGCTGCATTAGGCATTACTGACAAAATGGAGGCACGGCCCCAACCCCCTCTTCTCATCTCACAGGAATGGCCCCAGGATGAAGGAGATAGGCCTTGTGATTCTGACTTATTCTTTCCTTTTTTAGGTTGAGTTGGATGGAAAAAATGTTAAGGTGCTTGAGAGAAGCATGAGAAAGCACAAAGCCTTCTACAGTTGTGCCCAGAAAATAATGTATACAATAACCATTGACATTTGTTCAAGGATCTATACAAAGAATGTCCCATGATGAGCACATAGGCCTCAGCTTGAGGCCATGGGAAGGATAGTTATCTGAGACCTGTTTGTGAGGGAAATATTTATGGAAAAAGAAGTTTGTTGAGTTTAGGGTTTAGGATTAATTAAGAATAGCTAGAAGCCTTTTTAGGAGATAATGATCTTAAGATGCTAGGAGCAAACAGGATTTAGAAAGATAAGAAATAAACTGAGGAATGTAGCATGAGTTACAATGTAATCACAAGTTAAGTACAGTAAATCTGGGTGGAGGAGACTAAAAATGTCAGACTTCTGACCTAATGCTTTTGTCAAAGTATAAAAGAGAACCTGAAGCTTGAAATAAACATGTAGTTCCATACTATGAGTCAGAGACTACACCATCATCATCCACGGACACCACTCACCCCTTTAGGCTGATTCCCTGGCTGCTGGAGCTGGACTCCAGCAGGAATTCCAGACCATCTTACCTATCTCCTGATAAACCTGTATGTGGGTCAAGTTAGAACCCTGGATGTAACAAATGATTGTTTCGGGATTGACAAAGGAGTACTACAGGGCTGTCTATTGTCACCCTGCTTATTTAACCTATATGCTGAGCACATCATGAGAAATGCCAGGTTGGATGAGTTACAAGCTGGAATCAAGATAGGCAGGAGAAACATCAACAATCTCAGATATACGGATGATACCACTCCAATGGCAGAAAGAGAAGAGGAAATAAAGAGCCTCTTGATGAGGGTGAAGGAGGAGAGGAGAGTGAGAGTCAGCCTAAAAATTAAAAAAAAAAAAAAATAAACGTAAGATCATGGCATCCAGCCCCATTACTTCATGGCAAATATAAGGGGGAAAGGAGGAAATAGTGACAAATTTCCTCTCCTTGGGCTCTAAAATCACTGCAGATGGGAATTGCAGCCATGAAATTAGAAGACAATTGCTCCCTGGCAGGAACACTATCCCATATCTAGACAGTGTGTTGAAAAGCAGAGGCATTACTCTGAAGACAAAGGTCCATATAGTCAAGACTATGGTCTTTGTAGTGGTCATATATGGTTGTGAGAGCTGGACCATTAAGAAGGCAGAGCGCCAAAGAATTGATGCCTTCAAACTGTTGTACTGGAGAACACTCCTGAGAGATCTCCTTGGACAACAAGGAGATTAAACCAGTCAATCTTAAGGAAATCAACCCTGAATACTCACTGAAAGGACTGATGCTGAAGCTGAAGCTCCAGTATTTTGGTCACCTAATGCAAAGAGCCAACTCATTGGAAAATTCCCTGATGCTGGCAAAGATTGAGGGCAGAAGGAGAAGAGGGTGTCAGAGGATGAGATGGCTGGATGGCATCACTGATGCAATGGAAATAAACTTGGGGAAACTTTGGGAGATGGTGAGGGACAGGGAGGGCTGGCATACTCCAGCCCATGGGGTTGCAAAGTCAGACATGACTGGGAGACTGCACAACAACAATAACAGAAATAAAACTGGAAAACCCAAAAAGTTGTGAAAATAAGACACTTTAAAGCAACCATTGGGGCTGGTGCACTGGGACAACCCGGAGGGAGGAGGGAGGAGGGTTCAGGATGGGGAGCGCGGGTATACCTGTGGCGGATTCATTTCGATATTTGGCAAAACTAATACAATATTGTAAAGTTTAAAAATAAAATAAAATTAAAAAAAATAAAGGATGAATAACAACAAAAAAAGAAGAAATCACAATAGAAACTTAAATATTTGGAGAACAAAGAAAATGACACAGCACAACAAACTTATGGAATGCAGCAAAATCAGTGCCAAGGGGAAAATTTTTAGCTATAAACATGCTTATATTAAAAATAAGAAGTATCTCAAATCAATGAATTACATTTACCATGATTTAGGGACCTAACAAAATAAGAACAAACTATATTAAAAGCTATGAGAAGAAATGAAATGATAAAGATTAAGGCAGACATAAAAGAAATAGAGAATAGAAAAATAAAGAAAATCAAAATTGGTTCTTTGAGAAGATCAAAAAAATTGAAAACTTTTGAAATAGATTAAGAAAAAAGGACAAGAATCAAATTACTAAAATTATAAATAAAAGTGAGGACATTGCTACTGATTCTATGGAAAAATAATCGTAAGAGAGTACTATGAGAAATTATATACCAACACACTGAATAACCCAGAAGAAATAAATCCCTAGGAACACAATATGTACTAAGAATAAATTATGAAGACGTAGAAAATTTAAATAGACCTACAATCAAATTTCTCTAAGCCAGGCTTCAGCAATATGTGAACCGTGAACTTCCTGATGTTCAAGCTGGTTTTAGAAAAGGCAGAGGAACCAGAGATCAAATTGCCAACATCTGCTGGATCATGTAAAAAGCAAGACAGATATAGAAAAGCATCTATTTCTGCTTTATTGACTATGCCAAAGCCTTTGACTGTGTGGATCACAATAAACTGTGGAAACTTTTGAAAGAGATGGGAATACCAGACCACCTGATCTGCCTCTTGAGAAATTTGTACGCAGGTCAGGAAGCAACAGTTAGAACTGAACGTGGAACAACAGACTGGTTCCAAATAGGAAAAGGAGTTCATCAAGGCTGTATATTGTCACCCTGTTTATTTAACTTCTATGCAGAGTACATCATGAGAAACGCTGGACTGAAAGAAACACAAACTGGAATCAAGATTGCCGGGAGAAATATCAATAACCTCAGATATGCAGATGACACCACCCTTATGGCAGAAAGTGAAGAGGAACTAAGAAGCCTCTTGATGAAGGTGAAAGTGGAGAGTGAAAAAGTTGGCTTAAAGCTCAACATTCAGAAAACGAAGATCATGGCATCCAGTCCCATCACTTCATGGGAAATAGATGGGGAAACAGTGGAAAAAGTGTCAGACTATTTTTCTGGGCTCCAAAATCACTACAGATGGTGACTGCAGCCATGAAATTAAAAGACACTTACTCCTTGGGAGGAAAGTTATGACCAACCTAGATAGCATATTCAAAAGCAGAGACATTACTTTGCCAACAAAGGTTGGTCTAGTCAAGGCTATGGTTTTTCCTGTGGTCATGTATGGATGTGAGAGTTGGACTGTGAAGAAGGCAGAGCGCCAAAGAATTGATGCTTTTGAACTGTGGTGTTGCAGAAGACTCTTGAGAGTCCCTTGGACTGCAAGGAGATCCAACCAGTCCATTCTAAAGGAGATCAGCTCTGGGATTTCTTTGGAAGGAATGATGCTAAAGCTGAAACTCCAGTACTTTGGCCACCTCATGCAAAGGGTTGACTCATTGGAAAAGACTCTGATGCTTGGAGGGATTGGGGGCAAGAGGAGAAAGGGACGACAGAGGATGAGATGGCTGGATGGCATCACTGACTTGATGGACGTGAGTCTCAGTGAACTCCAGAGTTGGTGATGGACAGGGAGGCCTGGCGTGCTGCAATTCATGGGGTTGCAAAGAGTTGGACACAGCTGAGCAACTGATCTGATCTGATACGTAGTAAGGAAATTGAATAAAAAATATGGCAAAGAAAAGCCATGGACTTGATGGCTTCACTTGTGAATTCTACCAAACATTTAAAGAGAAACTAATGTCAACTGTTCTCAAACATTTCCAAACAATTCAAGAGTATGGAATATTTCCTAACTCATTTTATGAGGCCAGCGTTACCCTAATATCTATTCAAAAAAATCTTACAAGTAGAGAATACCACAGATCATCATACTTTATGAACACTGATAAAAAATACTCAGTAAAATAGTAGGAAACTACATTCAGCAGCATATTAAAAATTAAACACCATTGAGCTTCCAGTTCAAGATGGCAGAGTAGAAGGATGTACACTCACCTCCTCCTGCGAGAGCACAAAAATTACAACTAGCTGTTGAACAACCATCAGCAGAAGGACACAGGACCCACCAAAAAAAAAAGGTACCTTATGTCCAAAGACAAAGGAGAAGCTGCAACAAGATGGTAGTGTCACGCGGTTCTTTGTCTCATCACAACAAAGATTTGGTGCCACGGAAATTAAAGCCCTCAGCACGTCACAGCTCTCGGGTCTTGGACAAACCGTGCTACAGTTCTTAGGCAAATCAGTGTTACAGCTCCATTTTATTTAGAAGATAGTAGGCGGGGGTGGGGGGGGGGAGAGAGAGAGAGAGAAAAGAGCACATGCACGCGGAAGAGAGAGTCCGTGAGAAAGCACTTTGGCTCCTCCTTTTATATGTTTTTTGCTCCACCATGGCCTGCCCTATGCAAATTGGGCTTAGCCAGGAGTGCTGTTTGTTCTGCCTGAAGTCTTCACTCTGGTCCTCAGACCTTCCTTTGACATTCCTTGTCTTTTACCCACTGCCATTTTGGACTCCTTTTCCCTATTCTACCTACCTAACAGTAAGAGAGGCACAAACACAATAAAATAAAATCCTATTCCCACCAGATGGGTGACCTACAAAGTGGAGAACAATAATACAGAGGTTATCCCACTGTTTTGAGGTTCTGAATTTCATTCAGGCTTTCCAGCCTAGGGATCTGGCAAAGGGACTGGGAATCCCCAGGGAACCTGACTTGGAAGGCCAGCAGGATTTCATTTTGGGAATTTCACAGGACTGGAGGAAAGACAGACTCCACTCTTGGAGGACACAAAAAAATCTTGCATGCATCAAGACCCAGGGTAAAGGAGCAGTGACCCCACAGGAAATTGAATCAGACCTACCTGCTAGTGTTGGTGGGTCTACTGGGGAGGCATGGGTCAGCACTGGCTCACCACAGCAATAGGGGCACTAGCAGCAGCAGTCCTGGAAGGGGTCCCCCTTGGTGCAAGTCCTCTTGGAGGTCACAACTAATCCTAACATTTGGAGTTTATAGATTCAAGGGCTGGGTTGCCTCAGGGGAAACAACTAACAGGGAGGGAGCAGAATCCAACCCATCACCAGATAATTGGATTAAAGTTTCGATGAGCAAGGCTCTGTCCATTAGATCAATCCCACCCAAACCCTCCCTTGAGGAAGATTACACAAGTCTCTGAGCTACATTAAACAGAGGGGAGACAGAAGAATCCAGTTAAGTTCAGCTCAGTTGCTCAGTTGTGTTCCACTCTTTGCAACCCTATGAACCCATATTCCACTCATTTATAGATTGAATGCAATCCCTATCAAGCTACCAACGTATTCTTCACAGAGCTAGAACAAATAATTTCACAATTTGTATGGAAATACAAAAAACCTCGAATAGCCAAAGCTATCTTGAGAAAGAAGAATGGAACTGGAGGAATCAACCTACTTCACTTCAGGCTCTACTACAAAGCCACAGTCATCAAGACAGTATGGTACTGGCACAAAGACAGAAATATAGATCAATGGAACAAAATAGAAAGCCCAGAGACAAATCCACGCACCTATGGACACCTTATCTTTGACAAAGGAAGCAAGAATATACAGTGGATTAAAGAAAATCTCTTTAACAAGTGGTGCTGGGAAAACTGGTCAACCACTTGTAAAAGAATGAAACTAGAGCACTTTCTAACACCATACACAAAAATAAACTCAAAATGGATTAAAGATCTAAATGTAAGACCAGAAACTATAAAACTCCTAGAGGAGAACATAGGCAAAACACTCTCTGACATACATCACAGCAGGATCCTTTATGACCCACCTCTCAGAATATTGGAAATAAAAGCAAAAATAAACAAATGGGACCTAATTAAACTTAAAAGCTTCTGCACAACAAAGGAAACTATAAGCAAGGTGAAAAGACAGCCTTCAGAATGGGAGAAAATAATAGCAAATGAAGCAACTGACAAACAACTAAGCTCAAAAATATACAAGCAACTCCTACAGCTCAACTTCAGAAAAATAAATGACCCAATCAAAAAATGGGCCAAAGAACTAAATAGACATTTCTCCAAAGAAGACATACAGATGGCTAAGAAACACATGAAAAGATGCTCAACATCACTCATTATCAGAGAAATGCAAATCAAAACCACTATGAGATACCATTTCACGCCAGTCAGAATGGCTGCGATCCAAAAGTCTACAAGCAATAAATGCTGGAGAGGGTGTGGAGAAAAGGGAATTCTCTTACAATGTTGGTGGGAATGCAAACTAGTACAGCCACTATGGAGAACAGTGTGGAGATTCCTTAAAAGACTGGAAATAGAACTGCCCTATGATCCAGCAATCCCACTGCTGGGCATACACACTGAGGAAACCAGAATTGAAAGAGACATGTGTACCTCAATGTTTATCACAGCACTGTTTATAATAGCCAGGACATGAAGCAACCTAGATGTCCATCAACAGATGAATGGATAAGAAAGCAGTGGTACATATACACAATGGAGTATTACTCAGCCATTAAAAAGAATACATTTGAATCAGTTCTAATGAGGTGGATGAAACTGGAGCCTATTATACAGAGTGAAGTAAGCCAGAAAGAAAAACACCAATACAGTATACTAACACATATATATGAAATTTAGAAAAATGGTAACAATAACCCTGTATACGAGACAGCAAGAGACACTGATGTATAGAACAGTCTTTTGGACTCTGTGGGAGAGGGAGAGGGTGGGATGATTTGGGAGAATGGCATTGAAATACGTAGAATATCATATATGGAATGAGTCGCCAGTCCAGGGTTGATGCACGATACTGGATGCTTGGGGCTGGTGCACTGGGACGACCCAGAGGGATTGTATGGGGAGGGAGGAGGGAGGAGGGTTCAGGATGGGGAACACATGTATACCTGTGGCGGATTCATTTCGATATTTGGCAAAAGCAATTCAATAGTGTAAAGTTTAAAAGTAAAATTAAATTAAATTAAATTAAAAAAAAAAAGTTTCAATGAGCAAGGCTCTGCCCACTAGATCAATCCCACCCAAACCCTCCATTGAGGAAGATCATACAAGTCTCTGAGCTACATTAAACAGAGGGGAGACAGAAGAAGCCAGTTCAGTTCAGTTCAGTTACTCAGTCGTGTTCCACTCTTTGCGACCCTATGAACCACAGCATGACAGACCTCCCTGTCCCTCACCAACTCCTGGAGTTTACCCAAACTCATGTCCATTGAGTTGGTGATGCCATCCAGCCATCTCATCCTCTGTCGTTCCCTTCTCCTGCCTACAATCTTTCCCAGCATCAGGGTCTTTTCAAATGAGTCAGCTCTTCGCATCAGGTGGCTGAAGTATTGGTTTCAGCTTCAACATCAGTCCTTTCAGTGAACACCCAGGACTGATCTCCTTTAGCATGGACTGGTTGGATCTTCTTGCAGTCCAAGGGACTCTCAAGAGTCTTCTCCAACACCACAGTTCAAAAGCATCAATTCTTTGGCACTAAGCTTTCTTTATAGTCCAAGTCTCACATCCATACATGACTACTGGAAAAACCATAGCTTTGACTAGATGGACCTTTGTTGACAAGGTAATGTTTCTGCTTTTTAATATGCTGTCTAGGTTGGTCATAACTTTCCTTCCAAGGAGTAAGTGTCTTTTAATTTCATGGTTACAATCACCATCTGCAGTGATTTTGGAGCCCATAAAAATAAAGGCAGCCACTGTTTCCCCATCTATTTTCCATGAAGTGAAGGGACCGGATGCCGTGATCTTAGTTTTCTGAGTGTTGATATTTAAGCCAACTTTTTCACTCTCCTCTTTCACTTTCATCAAGAGGCTCTTTCTGGCACAAGGGTTGTGTCATCTGCATATATGATATTTCTGCATTTGATATTTCTCCCAGCAATCTTGATTCCAGCTTGTGCTTCTTCCAGCCCAGCTTTTATCATGATGTACTCTGCATATAAGCAGGGTGACAATATACAGCCTTGACGTACTCCTTTTCCTATTTGGAACCAGTCTGTTGTTCCATGTTCAGTTCTAACTGTTGCTTCATGACTTGTATACAGGTTTCTCAAGAAGCAAGTCAGGTGTGTGGTATTTCTATTTCTTTCAGAATTTTCCACAGTTTATTGTGATCCACACAGTCAAAGGCTTTGGCACATCAATAAAGCAGAAATACATGTTTTTCTGGGACTCTCTTGCTTTTTTGATGATCCAGCAGATGTGGCCAATTGATCTCTGGTTCCTCTGCCTTTTATAAAACCTTTTTTGAACATCTGGAAGTTCACAGTTCATGTATTGCTTAAGCCTGGCTTGGAGAATTTTGAGCATTACTTTACTAGCATGTGAGATGAGTGCAATTGTGCAGTAGTTTGAGCATTCTTTGGCATTGCCCTACTTTGGAATTGGAATGAAAACTGACCTTTTCCAGTCCTGTGGCCACTGCTGAGTTTTCCAAATTTGCTGACATATTGAGTGCAGCACTTTCACAGCATTATCTGAAATTATTTGAAATAAGTCAACTGGGAAGATCATCACCTTCACTAGCTTTGTTTGTAGTGATGCCTCCAAAGGCCCACTTGACTTGAAATTTCAGGATGTCTGGCTCTAGGTGAGTGATCACACATTCGTGATTATCTGGGTTGTGAAGATCTTTTTTGTATAGTTTTTCTGTATATTCTTGCCACCTCTCTTAATATCTTCTGTTTCTGTTAGGTCCATGCCATTTCTGTCCTTTAGTGAGCCCATCTTTGCATGAAATGTTCCCTTGGTATCTCTAATTTTCTTGAAGAGATCTCTTGCATTTCCCATTCTATTGTTTTCCTCTATTTCTTTGCATTGATTGCTGATGAAGGCTTTCTCATTTCTCCTTGATTCTTTGGAACTCTGCATTCACAGGGGGTATATCTTTCCTTTTCTCCTTTGCTTTTCACTTCTATTCACAGCTATTTGGAAGGCATCCTCAGACAGCCATTTTACTTTTTTACATTTTTTTTTTTTTCCCCTTGGGGATGGTCTTGATCCCTGTCTCCTGTACAATGTCACGAACCTCCGTCCATAGTTCATCAGGCATTCTGTCTATAAGATCTAGTCTCTTAAATCTATTTCTCATTTCCACTGTATAATCATGAAGGATTTGATTTAGGTCATACCTGAATGGTCTAGTAGTTTTCCCTACTTTCTTCTACTTAAGTCTGAATTTGACAATAAGGAGTTCATGATCTGAGCCACAGTCAGCTCCCAGTCTGGTTTTTGCTGACTGTATAGAGCTTCTCTATCTTTGGCTGCAAAGAATATAACCAAACTGATTTCGGTGTTGGCCATCTGGTGATGTCCATGTGTAGAGTCTTTTCTTGTGTTTTAGAAGAGGGTGTTTGCTATGATCAGTGTGTTGTCTTGGCAAAACTCTATTAACCTTTGCCCTGCTTCATTTTGTACTCCAAGGCCAAATTTTCCTGTTACTCCAGGTGTTTCTTGACTTCCTAGTTTTTTCTAAGGCAATGCCACCCCACTCCAGTACTCTTGCCTGGAAAATCCCATGGACGGAGGAGCCTGGAAGGCTGCAGTCCATGGGGTTGCTGAGGGTCGGACACGATTGAGTGACTCCACTTTCCCTTTCATGCTTTGGAGAAGGAAATGGCAACCCACTCCAGTGTTCTTGCCTGGAGAATCCCAGGGACAGGTGAGCCTGGTGGGCTGCCGTCTATGGGGTCGCACAGAGTCGGACATGACTTAAGCGACTTAGCAGCAGCAGCAGCAATAATAATTAAAGGGTGTATAACTCCCTTGCTAACATCAGTGAATGGGGCACTCTCCATCCCCCCTTCTGATGTCTACGTCAGAAGCTTTCTCTGTCCCTGTTCATACTTTACTAAAACCTTGTGACACAAAAGCTCTTGAGTGATTAAGCCTATTCCCTGGTCCTGAAACTAAATCTTCTTCTTCAGAGATCAAGAGTCTGACACCATTCACCATAGGCTATCACCTTGGGGCCTTGTCTGGGATCTTCAGGACAAGGAGTGGCGGCTGCACAGCACAGGAGCGGCCAAGAGGAGCTACCCCACGTTCAAGGTCAGGAGCGGTGGCCAAGAGGAGATACTCCACGTCCAAGGTCAGGAGCAGTGGCTGTGAGGAGATACCCAACATTCAAGGTGAGGAGTGGCAGCTGCAGTTTGCTGGAGCAGCCGTGAAGAGATACCATACCCCATGTCTGAGTTAAGAGAAACCCAGGTAAGATGGTAGGCGCTAAGAGAGGGCATCAGAGGGCAGAGACACTGAAACCACAATCACAGACAGCTAGCCAATCTGATTACACGGACCACAGCCTTGTCTAACTCAGAATATGTAGAAATCTCCTAATACTCAACAACAACAAATCAAATAACCTGGTTCAAAACAGGGTAATGGACTTAAAAAGACGTTTCTCCAAAGAAGATAGAAAATAGCCAATAAGTGCATGAAAAGATGCTCAATATCACTAATCATTAGGAAAATGCAAATCAAAACTACAGTTAGACTCCACCTTACATTTGTATGTAGATAGGAAGGCACCTACCAAAAAAAATCCAGAATATAAATGTTGTCTAGGATGTGTAGAAAGCTGGTATCCTTGTGCACTACTGATGGTAATATAGAATGGTATAGGTGTTGTGGAAAACAATACAGCAGTTCCTCAAAAAATTAAAAATAAAATTACCACATGATGAAGCAATTCTCTTTCTGGGTATACACTCAAAAGAAATAAAAGCAGGCTCTTAAAGAGAGATTTGTAGATCTATGTTCATAGAAGCATTATTCACTGAAGCTAAAATGTGAAAGTAACCCAACTGTCCATTGTTGGATGACTAGATAAGTAAAATGCAGTATATACATACAATGGGATATTACTCAGCCTTAGAAAGTGAGGAAATCCTAACATATGCTGCAACGTGGAAGAAACTTGAGGACATTATGCTAAGCAAAAGAAGCCAGTCACAAACTGTATCATTCCACTATATAAGGTACTTAGGGTAGTCAAAATCATAAATATAGAAAGTAGAAAGTGGTTGTCAGGGGTTAAGGAAGGGGGAATGGGGAGATATTGTTTAATGGGTAAGATTTTCAATTTTATAAGATGAAAAGAGTTATGAAGGTAGATGGTGGTGATGGTTGTGAATGTATTTAATGCCACCAATCTATATATTTAAAATTATTAATATGGTAAATTTTATGTTATGTGTATTTCACCACAATAAAAAATGAAGAAAAAGGCAATTTATTTTTTGGGTAATTTATGACTACTCAGACAAAGCACAGAAATCTGTAAAGATTAATTATATCCATAGTATTTTTTATGTAAAAATATAATTTATTATTTTCTTTTTGAGTTTTTTTGTTCTTAAATTAACATAAACACAATGTCAGAGCTCTGAATATCAAAGAAATAGAATTTCTGTTATGAACATTTTCTTTGAGCCATGGATTACTTTCTAGAACCCATCACTGCCATAAAAGTGTTCTAGTTCCAAGTTCTTCCAATTATTATATCTGTAGCTTTGGACAACATATTTGTTTTTGAATACTTTATTTCCATATTTTTATGTACTATATGTGATGATGACTTTAAATGTTAATTGTTAAGATTAAATATTATGATAATACTTCATGAAATGGTTAACCTTATATGTATAATGAGGAATTCCTAACATTGTGAGTTTTTTATATCTTCTACATCTAGGGTATATTAAAGGTCAGGGCTTATCTTAGATGAATTTTCAATATCATCACCCAAATGTTACTCAGGAATCTCCATCTTAATTCAAAACTATGACATCACCCCACACCTCCTTCCCCCTTCTCATTCTTCTCTAATTCCCAATTTGCTTAATGGCACCATTATCTTCCCATGTTGGAAAGTTGAAAAATATAGTAAACTTCACAGTAAACTTCCTCTTACATCAAACAATCCAGTAATTCCAACTGTTTTGTTATCATAGCTCTCAAATATGTTCTCTCCTATCTATTCTTACTACTTACAGGTTTATTTCAAGTCCTTTTGAATTAGAGTCTGGACTACCATGCAGGTGTGCTTTATTATCACTCCCTTACACCTTCTCCTTAAATCCATCTTCCATACCACCATCAGCGTTATTCCTCTAAATTATATCATATTGCCACATACTTAAATCTTTTAAGGGTTACCTATCTATCACCTTTGGAGTGAAATGTAGATTTCCTACTGTGACAAATTTCCTGATTATTTTTCCAATCTCATTTCTCATCAGTCCCTGATCACACCATGGACTATAATGCACACTAAGTATGGGCAGTTCCCCAAATGTGCTATGATCTTTTTCAGCTGACCTGAAGAACAGAAACTTGGGAATGGAAGGATCAATATTGTTTACAGAAGTGTGAAGCTTTGTGGATAAGGTAGGTCTTGAATTGAGGATATGTACCCAAAATAATATGGGGCCTGTATATACAAGAAAAACTATAGGGAAAAAGTGAGGAGACTCCTCTGGTTGGAACAGACAGTTGGATTTAAGTAACAAAAAAGAGGCATACAGAGAGAGTGGTGATAAATTGATAAAGGACATACATTATCAGTTTTCCTAGGTTAACAAGGTTGAATGGGAAAATAGCAAGTTATGCAAACAATGAACAATACTGATGAGTCTCAACTATTTTAATTTTGTTTACCACACTCATAAAACTATAACAATAATAAACAACAGTAACAATAAAATATTGATTGATTGTGGGTGGTATAAAACCTAGGGTGGTCATTACAGTATTAAAAGCATCTATCACAAGATTTGTCAAACGTTAAGACCATCTTCTGGAGAAGGAAACTTACATAATAGATGGAAAGAATTTCTGGTTGAAAAATCTAACTGCACTTTTGAGTCATTAACAATACAAAATATTTGTATAGGATTTCTAGAAAGGACCATTTCCTAATTCTAGAGTCTGGCAGAAGCAAAGAAGATGAATGGGGTAATTGTCACAATATATTTTAAAGCAACACTTAATGTAATGGGAAGGGGGATGTGAGAAAGAACATATAATAAATACTGCTCATGGGACTCTAAGTTTTGAAGTTATTTGCTCATATCCTCAAAATCTTCTTTGCTGTGTCTTTATCTTTTCCATCTCAATGTATTCTTTTCATTAATCAAGGGTGGAGGTTTTCTCTGCTACCTGTCTGGAGGTTGACCTGAAACAAACCTGAAACAATAGGGTAAAAAACAAACACAAAAAACTTGGGAGTTAAAAGTGGTAATGAAAGAAAAAACATTTTTATCTTCAGACTACTTTAAGTAATTATTTAAAGAAAATATTGGGTATCATGAGCCTTGAAAGCTTCAAACCCATGCCCAAGAAACTACTGTGATGACTTTACAATTATAGATATAATATTATATCTTAAAATACTAAAATAGAACCACATTAATGCTCATTTTGTAACCTAGATGTCTGCTAATATTAGGTTAACACAATATTTACTATACTTGATACTTTTAATTACATATTATTAAAATATAAACATAATTAACTCTAAATGTTTAATTTTAGACTCTGATTCTTTTTCATTTAGTAGCTATATGATCATAAAAATTACTTCAGTACATAATGTCTCATTTTCCTCATCTGTAATATAGGGATAATAGGGAAAATTATGTAACATCATAGGCCTGTTAGGATAAAATAAGCTAATACATATGAAACTCAAGAATGCATTTCAGATAGTGCTATTAAATGTTGGTTATTAAATAGCTGTCTGAAGGTTTACCTTAGATTTTATGTATTTTTCAATTTCAAAATTGATGTTCTTCCAATATTTTATGTCATATAATATTGTTTATTGGAGAAGGCAATGGCACCCCACTCCAGTACTCTTGCCTGGAAAGTCCTATGGACGGAGGGGCCTGGTGGGCTGCAGTCCATGGGGTCGCTAGGAGTCAGACACGACTGAGTGACTTCACTTTATTTTTTCACTTTCATGCATTGGAGAATCCCAGTGATGGGGGAGCCTGGTGGGCTGCCGTCTATGGGGCCACACAGAGTCGGACACGACTGAAGCAACTTAGCACAATATTGTTTATAAACTATATTCAAGAGTAGTACGAAGTCATGAAAATAATCATACTGAGAATTGGATTTTTTCTGAACTTTTGCTTAAAATTTTCACAATTAACAAATCTTAGTCAACTTTTTTTCAGATTCAGAATATTGTGAAAGTATTTAGAAATGATCTTTTAAAGGCCTAGAGCAATCCTTTGCTTGTCTGATTATCTACAATTATGCAGTTAGGTTGAATGAAATGTGCTTCTTGGCTGTGACCCATAGACATTGGCAGTATAGCATTTATGAGATGAAATAAAATAATGCTAGTGCTGGTTTCTTCTGTTGTTTACACTTCACTTATTACTTGACTAACCATATTTTATTCAGGATCTACCAAAATAGCAGGCATGAATAAATATAGATTGTTCCCAATTTATAAATAAAAGTTGTATTCTAGAAATTCATTTGTAATTTAATCATTTGTAATACAATTATTTTCTTATTAAAGTCACTGTAAAAACTCAGATGGTAATGGCCCCTAAAGTAACACAAAAGCAGAGGAAGTTATATGTGGGGGGTGTGTGTGTGTATAGACTTTCTGTGAGACATGGGTAAAAAGGAGGTGATTGGGGATATGTTTGGAGGTCAAGCTTCCAGAGTCAGCAGCTATGCAGTAGAGTTGGCTCAGAACAGCTTTATACAATAGTTATTTTCTGTGTGGAGTAAGGAGGTCAGGGAGATACAGCGACCTCAGAAAAGGAAAAACATAAGCTAGCAGTAAATAAGTGAGTATCTGTTAAAATAGTGTGCTTATATTTTTGGTAGTTATAACTTTGAAGTCTGCAATTGTGTTGTGTATGTGATGAGATAAGGGAAGATCAGGAATACAAAGATAAGTATTTCTTTTACAAATGAACCTAGATTAGCCAAAACATATTGGGATTCAGCAATGTGATAAAAACAAAGTAAAGATTACTGGATCATGCTTATTATTCCACAATATCACTCTTTCTCCATATAACATTATTTCCTTTGCCTTCTCCTCCAATATACTGCTTACTGCTGCCTTCTTATCCCCACTCTTCATTTTATTGAGGAACTGTACTACACTGGATAAATTTTTATCCTTTAAACATCCACTTTATCTTTAGAAGTAAATTTATTGACTTGATTCATGAGAGATTTCATACTCTGCTTGTTTAATCATTTAACATTTATTGTCTTTGACATCCAAACTCAGGCTTTAAAACTTTGGAAACTTTAGTCTATTACTTGTCCCTCTAAGTAGAAAATGTAATAAATTTAGACACAGCTGCCTTAGTTTTTTCAAACTGGAACACATGGCAGATTATACAGATTCTACAGTTGTCGAATGCACACTTGTATCACTGCAGCAAACATTTTTTGAATTTAAAATTCTAGTGAAATCTTTTTGAGAATAAAATGCCTCTTTAGTCAATTATTTAAGATATATGATGCTCAATAACATACTGTCTTTAAGTTCTCCCAGTTTAGTCCCTACCAATATTTGGACTCACGTTGATGTGGTCTGGCTTTCTCTATGTGTCTAGATATAGTACATCATTTATCCCATTGTTATATTCGAGGGGACTGGACCAAAGAACTCGATCCATTAGGGAAAAATATATATTCTGAAATTCCTACAAAAAGAAGGTTATTGGCAAATTTTCTGCAACAGGGGCAGTAACAAAGTGCTCTTTACTTTGAGCTTGGGGCAACTGGTTTTCCTTTGGATTGCTCACCAGAATCACTGTAGGTTTTATGGCTGGCTCAGAAAACTACACAATAGTGCAGATAAAGGAAAGAGGCTGGATTCAATCTGAAACCTTGATCTTTAGCTGACTAACGATCATTTTCTCCCAAATTATTCAGAGAGCAGCAGGTCACATTGTCAGCAGAAGGAACATTGTTGATTTGTTCAATATTATTTTGTTATACTCAATTTGAGATCTTTTACTGATTCATCCCAAAGGGAGTTGACTCTATCACAATTAAACACTTTGATGACCCTATACTATCTGCTAAGGAATCCAGCAATAAGATACTATGGAAGCACTTTAGTATTATGAAGAAATATTATCAAATTGATGTATAAGAGAGTGACTTTATGAAAAAGTTTGGTGCACAGCTGGCCTCATTAAAGTAGCTTAACAAATTAACAGACCTTGATTAAGTTGGCAGTATCTTTGGGTAGGAGATGATTTTGCTGTATCTTAGACTGAAAATCCCCAGAAAACATGTCTTCCACTGTAACAAAACACAACAAATTCCTAAAAAGCTAGGAATGGAAAAATAGTTTATTTGTATGTAAATATATTTAATTAAGAAGCTATTAGGCAAGACATTGCTTTGATTATTTGGAATATGTAGGTACTATATTTATCTGCCTAAAGGATTGGCTTAACTAAAATTTATTTCAATAAATATTAAGCAGATTAATTAAACTTATTCATGTAAATTCCTGGCTATATAAATAGGAAGGAAATAATATATTAAGTAGACCATTTTGAATTGAAAGTAGGAAAATTTTGGCCACTTTGAAGACATACTGCAAATTAAGCCTTTCTTGAACAAAGACTTCTTCAAATACTTATAAACAAAAGCATTTTTGTGGTTAATTTTTGAAGTATTTACTAATTCAAGAGAATTTTGGTGCAAAAAGCATAACGTATTTGATTGATATTTTCAGACACCTGCTGCTAGGAAGGTCTGAATAACTCCATATTCACACAACTCTCATTATAATAGACTGTACTATGTGAAGATTTTTTTCTTCAGTGTCACTACTAACTCATATTCGTACTTTAAAAAATCTACCACAAATTAGAAGTGTCACTGCTTTGAATGACCTTAATGCAACTCTTCTCCTGTACATTTGGACCTGTCAAGGACTTAAGTTAATTAAATCCTTGAGCAAATTTTATTAATAAATCAAAGCTATTTTCACAGTTTGAAAAAGGTAGGCTACTAATATTACCTTTTGTATGGAATCAAATTGTTTATGCAGAATTGTAACTAGATAACTTATTAAATGACTGTAGACTCTGAGTAACATAGTTCTAATACCATTATCCATGGAAGTCAATGATAAACTTCACAAAAAGACAGATTTCACGAGTTACAATTTTGCTTGTTTCTGAAAAGTGCAAACCAGAATAATAGTCCACACATACATATTTACAACTATTTTAATACATTGGTGACATGTTGTGATCTAAGCATCCAAAATGTTTATAACCATTCTGGAAACTCAGTAAGATGCTATTTTATTTGTCTTCATATAGTTTCTACCTTCAAACATCCACTTGTTTTCCTGTTAAGAAAAGTAACTTCAAGTGACATGTGATCTAAGCATCCAAAATGTTTCTAACCATTCTGGAAACTCAGCAAGATGCTATTTTATTTGTCTTCATATAGTTTCTACCTTCAAACATCCACTTGTTTTCCCGTTAAGAAAACTAACTTCAAGTGCTTTAAAGGGCACTATTTTTTCACTTAGTCTGTATGTTTTTAAAGCATTCTGTGCTATTTACTTATTAAAAGCTTAATGACTGAATGAAGATAGTATGAATGGATTGACTATATGTTCTGATGCTGAGCTGGCTGTTTGGTTCACTTATAATTGGTAAATAAATTATTCATTTAAAGTGAGCTTCTTTCACTTAAATTGTTTGAGTGGGGAAAGCACTTTTGTTATCCCCATTATAATTGTTTGTGAGGTAAGTATGGACAAGGATGTAACAAACCAGGGATATATGAAAATATCAAAGCTCTAAGGAAAGAGAATCACGTATTTTTTCCAGAAAAATACTTTGTTAGTGAAGGCATGCAAAATACATAGTTTCTTAAGCTACTGATGAATGTATTGTGAAGTCCGTTTATCTTCAATGAAAATAAAGTCATTGCATATATTTCCATTACATAGCCATAGTCAAAAGGTTGGAATGTATGTACCCACAGCATAGTATTTATGGTAGTCTATTAAGTTCTATTAAGAACTGCTTTTTATTATTATGTTTTTGGGGAATCAAATATCCTCCATTAAAAATTTGATTTTTTTGTGTATAGCTTTCACCCAAAACCAACATATTTTACATATCCCAATTTAGGAAACAGCTCTTAGATACTATGATTTGAACTGCAAAATGTTAGCTACCTTCCTTAACTAGTAAGCTAAAACTTATTATAATCAGACTTTCATTTAGCTAAAACATCAAAGCCATAAAATAAAGCATATTTAAATGCTTTCATACTGCTGTAAAATTTCATTTGTGAAAAATACCTGGGGAAAACATCTTTTTTTTTTCCCCTCTAATGTTAAGTTTTGTATCTGAGCAATATTATTTTTATTAGTTATCATTGGCCAATATTATCCTTATGTTTACCTATACAGAAGCTATATATTCATACTAAGCAATTAAAACTATTTCCTGGGAGGTGTGTTCTCTTGGGAAAATCACAAAATTTTCCTCTATTAAAGTACAGGAGGATTAAGAAGATACTGATTTTGTACTTTCATTTTGGTTATAAGAATATATGCCTTATTTTGAATACACAGATTCTAATAGAAAACACATCCTAATAGAAAACAGTTATTTCAAGTTGCACACTTATGAACACAGACACAACAATCCAAATTAAGTATATTTGTTCGTCATGTCTAATGAACTATAACAAGGCTAAAATTCAAAGCATACTAAATTATGCCTCAATGAAAACATCTTGGTAAAGTTTCATCAAAATAAATATTACGTGCTGCTGATAAAAACATTTTATCAAACAGAAATCTTTGTGTATGCAATTCAGAGTGCTAGAAGAAACATTTGATAAAGACTTATTAAAATATATTAGTTTTACTTATTTTCAGGGGAAATAAGATAAAGTAAATTTTAAGTCAAAAGTATCAAAGGTTTGGGGTTTTTTGCTCCCAAATATTATTTCATCTAATTAATTTAAATTTAATTTATTTAAGTGGGAGATTAGAATATCATGACTATTTCTGAACAACCTTCTTCATAAAATGGGATTTTTGAGAGATAGTTGTTTTAAAATGTCTTGATCCATGGTATTTAAAGTTCATTTAACTATATTTTCTCTCTGCACATATAAGGAAAGAACCAACACCAGGCCATGTACAGGTGAGAGGAAGTAGGTAAAACAGTACAAAATTTAGATAGTATGTTATGCAACTCTTGATAAAGTGGTAGATTAACCAGTCACAGTGCAATCAAGGCCATTCTGCTATTTGTCAGTTGTTTAGCAGCTTGATCTTTTAAATGGAAAACCATGTTGTTGGCTACAGGGTCAAAGGAGAAGTAATACTGGACACCTTGTCTCCTATTTTCCATGGTTTGAATATCCAAGTAAATAAAAATAGAGTTTTTAAAATCCTGTTCCAATGTAGCCCTCTGAATTGTAGGAAGTGTGGAGAAAATAAAATCTACATTTGTATAAACTTACCTTTAAAAATTGATTCATAGCATCTGATGGCATGGCAAACTTCACAACATTTAGTGGTTCAGCTTCTACTATAATATCAAAACTAGGGAGTGGAATATTTAAATTGGAGTGAAAGTTTAAGCTGGCAAGCTCCTTGATAACAGTGGGATTCTGGACCTCAGAGAAATCTTTTAAAAAACCAGATTCCTTGGCATCAAGGACATCCTTGAACTCAGTGGCATGTTTAAAACTAACAGAATCCATGGGGCCAGGATAATCTTTGAAACAGGGACCAAATCTGTAGTCATCAAAAATTGTATAACTCCTACCAAGCTTAGGTGGATTCAATTTAGATGTGGTCAACTTTTCAGGAGTAGAAATACAGTTAGTGCCAGCAACAAAAATTGAGGAGTTACTATAAACAATATTAGGAATAGCAGAACTGGAATTGATTTTCAATTTGGTCTCAGAGAGATTATTAGCATTGCTGGTACTAGAATGATGATGAGTGTTTATGATATGATAATTGGGGTTGATGACAAAGTTGGAGCTAATGATATGAGTAAATCTGGGCTCATGGTTAGTGTCTGAGGCACAGTTGGTATAAGTTGGGCTAATAGCACCAGTGCAACTAGTGCTGTAACTGGTGTCAGTGACATTGACAGTGCTAGAAGTAGAGCTGGGACTGGCAGCATAGCTATTTCTGGCCCTACAGTTGGGGTTATCTACAAAATTAGAACCTACTGCATGGGTAAATCCTGGGACATATTCAAGGTTTGAACCACAGTTTGAAATAGCTACATAGTTGTGGCCAGCAGCACTGATAGATTTTGTTTCATAGATGGAGTTAGCATCCTTGTTAGGACTGAAAGCAATATTGTGACTAGTAGCATTACTAAGCCTGGCATTATAGCTAGAATTAGGGTTTTTTTCAAGATCAGAGCTATTATTATTGGGACTAGGGCTATTATTGTTGAGGCCAGGGTTATTGTTGTTTAGGACAGGGCTATTATTGGGTCTAAGGCCATTAATGTTGGGGCCAGAGACACTGCTGCTGAGTCCAGGGCTGAAGGGATGCAGTCTTATATTTTGGGGTCCAGAACCATTGTTCTGGAGGTCAGATTCATTAATGTTAGGGCTAGGTGCATTTTTGGGGCCAAGTCCATTGTTGAGGCCAATGATACTGCTTGAATCAATGCTGAAGCCAGCACCCTTGCAGGAACCAGAAGTGCAGTCTGGGCCAGCTCCATTTTGGAGTCCAGAGGTGTAGTTGGGATTAGAGTCATTATTGGAGTCAGCAGTACACTCCTGATAAACATCAATATCTGGGACAAAGACATTTTGTGAATTGTTGGTGTGTTTGTCTTCCTCAAAATCAGTGTTACATTTGGAGTTAGCATCATTTTTAGTAGCACTATCAATGTTAGAGTCAGGTTCACTGCTGGATTCACTTCCACCGTTAGAGTCAGCATCACTGTTAGAATCAGCTCCACTTGTAGAGTCAGCATCACCACTGGGATCAGACTCATTGCTTGTGTCTGCATTATTTTCAGCATTACTATCTTTTGGATCAGTGTTATCAGGGTCAGACTTATCTTTGGGATCTTTCCTGTCTTTGGTATTGCTTTCATCTTCAGGGTCTGTTTCATCTTCAGGCTCTTTCTCATCTTCAGAATCTGTCTCATCTTCATGTTTTGCCTCATCTTTCAAAAGAGGCTTGTGTTTGGCCTTATCTTTGAGATTGCCAGTAATGACCAGTTTAGTCTCATCATCAGGATTGGCCTCATTTTCAAATTTGGCAGTAAGTTTAAACTTACCCTCGCTTTCAAGGCCAGCAGCGTTGCTGGTGTTGATGACATTGCCTGGGCCGGGGGTACTATGGTGGCTCATATTATTTTGAGGATTCATTGGAAAGGTATGAGTAACAGTAGAGCCCATGAGATTCTGGAAAGCTGAGCAACTTTCACAGTGTAAAAAAGAAGTTGAACCTAAAGAATATTTATAATCCTCCTGGTGGAAAGGGCAGCGGATGCCCACAGAATGCTCAGGATCCAAGGATCGAGATAAAGGGCTGTTCTGAGAACTCTTGTGGTGTCTAATAGATCTGGAACTCAGAGAATATTTAGAATCCAAGGGAACTTGGAGATGTAAAGGACAGTCAGGGTCTGAATCATCATCAAAATTAATGAGACACTTATGAAAAGAAAAATTATTGATTTGTACAAAACATTTAGAACATAAAACAGCTCCAGTGTCTAAAGTGTATGTGTTATTTCTGTGAGTCTTGGGGCATACAGCAAACCAAAGGCTCATGGAAGTAGGGTGGCAGAGAGGCACTAAAAATTCAGAGATGTAACCCTGAGGATTTAGGAAATGAACAGGACTCATTTGAGACCTGGAACTCTGAAATCTCTGTAGGTATCTATAGTCTGTGTAACAACTCTTACAGACAGAAATTTTGTGGCTGGCATTTCTGTGATGCTTGTTATTCATGAAAGTATTTGGGTTTGAAAAAAGGTTGTGGCTGCGCTTTTCCATTAACTTAAGCTGTGAGTCTTGCTTATCACTCAGAGTTGGTGATGTCTCTTTGAATCTTACAATCTTGTCATCACTTGGGTATCTCACAAGCTGAATTCTGGACACTGCTAGAGAGAGAAGAGTAAAATATAAGCAAGAACAATGAAAAAAATGAATTTGACAAACACAATAAACATTACACACACACAAATCTGTGCAAAGGAAAAAAATGCCATTTCCTTCAATAGGTTCTTACTATTGGATATTTCAAAAGGAAGCCATGATGCTACAGTTTCTGCTCAAACAGCTGTCATATTGGGCTTATTAAGACACAAAAATGAAACATGGTCATTTATCTCAGATTTTATTCTCTTCAGATTCAGAGAACTTAATCTTTAGTTTAAATAGGAATTCATTGGCATCATTTGGCCAAAATAAAACTTGCTTTTCACATATTGGATACTGCATATCTATATTAATTTTATCTTGCTTTTAGAAATATTGGGTTGACCAGAAACTTTGGGTTTTTCTATAAGATGCTATGAATGAATTTTTTTGACCATTCTAATACTGGCAATATTTTCTTTCCTGGAATATAATCCCTATAATTAATACAATCTTCATGTTTTGAAACAAAAATTTCTTTGGTCTTGATGTGTCAAAATGGCAAAATTTCCTGATAGTAAATGTATTATCAAGGATCAGTTTTATGCAGCTGTCAAGAACTCACTGGCATATGATTCTGGAAATTTAGATATTTACCTATACCTCAACTTTAAAATTACAGTTCAGTAAATGTATGGAATAACTGTTCTTCAGGTACACAGGCAGAAATAAAGTAAAAATCATTGTGATTTAATTTTAAAACAGAAGATTTCTTTCCACTATTGCCTTAAGTCCTAAGAACAATTTCTCCATGTTTTGGCATCAAACACTGCATCATATTTGGGGAGGAGTCAAGGAACACTGAGTAGTAGCTTCCATTTAGAAACTAACAGTGAATTTTTATATAGAAGGAGATGTGTCTTCTCATCCAGTTTCTCTTAGGGTCATATAGAATACTTAGGATAAAATTTTAATTATATACTCATAATCTTTAGGTATTTATAAAAGAGAAAAATTTAAGTAGGTCCATTCTGAAAAGTATTCACTGAATATATATATATATATATATATATATATATAGTTTCAATTTTATATATAAATGATTTGGTCTACTATGAAACATTTAAAATGTATAGTCTTCATAAAAAAAGGAATTCACATTCTTATAAATACAAGCAGTCATTATGTTGCCCTCATAGCAGTCAATGGTGTATGCATAATGTAAAATAATGTAGACTTGCTGCTGCTGCTGCTACTGCGTCGCTTCAGTCGTGTCCGACTCTGTGCGACCCCATAGATGGCAGCCCACCAGGCTCCCGAGTCCCTGGGATTCTCCAGGGAAGAATACTGGAGTGGGTTGCCATTTCCTTTTCCAATGCATGAAAGTGAAAAGTTAAAGTGAAGTCACTCAGTCGTGTCCGACTCTTAGTGACCCCATGGACTGCAGCCCACCAGGCTCCTCCATCCATGGGATTTTCCAGGCAAGAGTACTGGAGTGGGGTGCCATTGCCTTCTCCAATGTAGACTTAGTAGTATCTATTTCTATGCTTTATAGTAAATACTCAAAGCATGACTATACATTTATTAACTCAAGCTGAGTGCCAGGAAATACTGAAAGAGAGGGGTGACTAGTATTTTCAGTGGCTCTATTCTTCAATAATATGCACTATATATTTTATTCATACAGTGCTATTATTATAAATTAATGACAAAGGCTTATTCCCTGACAAAAACAAAAGAGTGATGTAATTTGGCTACTTGTTAGACTTTTTCACATTCAAGATAATAGGGAATATAAAACAGTTGTAATTAATCTGGAAAAAAATTGCAAGTATATGGTATTGAAGGTGTACACAGTTCTTAAACTCAATGAAATACACCATTAGAAAAAAAGGCCCATCATGCATGAGTTTGTATTATTAAACTGGATAGTATCTTGTAATTAGGAATGAGGTATAACACTAAGAGTAAGATAAAAATGAGACAGCAGTACACAGGCTGCCCCACAGAGAGATCCCAAATCATAAACAAGAAAGTAGCTCTCATTTAATAATCTTAAAGATGTATCTCTGATATCCAGAAGCAAATGAATGCATTCATATGCAAAAGATGAAATAGAACATCTACGTCTGTGCTTGCTAAGTCACTATAGTTACGTCTAACTCATTGGGACCCTATGGACTGTAGCTTGCCAGACTCCTCTGTCCATAGGATTCTCCAGGAAAGAATACTGGAGTGGGTTGCCATTCCCTTCTCCAGGGGATCTTCAAGACCCAGGAATGTAACTTGTATCTCTAATGTCTCCTATGTTGGCAGGAGGGTTCCTTATGACTAGCACCACATGGGAAGCCAGAACATCTATAATAACCAATTTATTTCTACATGATGATCTGTACCTACAGAGTTTGGTGTGGCAACAAGCTACAAGTCCTTTCATTATAGGGGACTGGAATGCAAAAGTAGGAAGTCAAGAAATACTTGGAGTAACAGGCAAATTTGGCCTTGGAGTAGAGAATAAAGCAGGGCAAAGGCTAACAGAGTTTTGCCAAGAAAACGCACTGGTCATAGCAAACACCCTCCTCCAACAACACAAGAGAAGACTCTACACATGGACATCACCAGATGGTCAATACTGAAATCAGATTGATTATATTGTTTGGAGCCAAAGATGAAGAAGCTCTATACAGTCAGCAAAAAGAAGACCGGGAGCTGACTGTGGCTCATATCATGAACTCCTTATTGCCAAATTCAGAATTAAATAGAAGAAAGTAGGGAAAATCACTAGACCATTCAGGTATGACCTAAATCAAATCCCTTACGACTCTACAGTGGAAGTGACAAATAGACTCAAGGGATTAAATCTGATAGACAGAGTGCCTGAAGAACTATGGATGGAGGTTCATGACATTGTACAGGAGGCAGGGATCAAGACCATCCCCAAGAAAAAGAAATATGAAAAAGCAAAATGATTGTCTGAGAAGGCCTTACAAACAGCTGTGAAAAGAAGAGAAGCAAAAGGCAAAGGAGAAAAGGAAAGATATACCCATCAGAATGCAGAGTTCCAAAGAATAGTAAGGAGAGATAAGAAAGCCTTCCTCAGTGATCAATGCAAAGAAATAGAGGAAAACAATAGAATTGGAAAGACTAGGGACTTCTTCAAGAAAATTAAGAGATCTCAAGGGAATATTTCATGCAAAGATGGGCTCAATAAAGGACAGAAATGATACGGACCTAACAGAAGCAGTATATATTAAGAAGAGGTGGCAAGAATACAGGGAAGAACTATACAAAAAAGCTCCTCATGACCCATATAATCACGATGGTGTGATAACTCACCTAGAACCAGATGTGCTGGAATGCCAAATCAAGTAGGCTTTAGGAAGCATCACTATGAACAAAGCTAGTGGAGGTGATGGAACTCCAGTTGAGTTATTTCAAATCCTAAAAGAAGATGGTGTGAAAGTGCTGCACTCAATATGCCAACAAATTTGGAAAACTCAGCAGTGGCCACAGGACTGGAAAAGGTCAGTTTTCATTCCAATCCCAAAGTAGGGCAATGCAAAAGAATGTTCAAACTACCACAGAATTGCACTCATCTCATACGCTAGCAAAGTAATGCTCAAAATTCTCCAAGCCAGGCTTCAGCAGTATGTGAACGGTGAACTTCCAGATGTTCAAGCTGGATTTAGAAAAGGCAGAGGAACCAGAGATCAAATTTCCAACATCTGTTGGATCATAGAGAAAGCAACAGAGTTCCAGAAAACCATCTA
Organism: Bos grunniens; assembly: GCF_055505025.1. Taxonomy (NCBI): domain Eukaryota; kingdom Metazoa; phylum Chordata; class Mammalia; order Artiodactyla; family Bovidae; genus Bos; species Bos grunniens. Next base: position 75,763,632 of record NC_141194.1, on the reverse strand, counting down.
CTTCTGCTTTATTGACTACGCTAAAGCCTTTGACTGTGTGGATCAGAAGAAACTGTGGGAAATTCTTAAAGAGACGGGAATACCAGACCACCTGACCTGCCTCCTATGAAATCTGTATGCAAGTCAAGAAGAAACAGTTAGAACTGGACATGGAACAACAAATTGGTTCCAAATCAGGAAAGGAATATCTTAAGGCTGTATATTGTCACTCTGCTTATTTAATTTATATGCAGATTACACCATGAGAAATGCATATGACGCATCATATACATATGATATGAATCTTACAGTAACCACAAACTAAACCCCTAAAATAGATACACACACATAAAAAGAAAAAGGAATCCAAATATAACAATAAAGATAGTCATCAAATTCCAAGGGCAGAGAGCAAAAGAAGAAAAAAAGGATTGCAAAACAACCCCCAAACAATTAAGAATATGGCAACAAGTACACACCTACAAATAAATAAAGGTAAATAAACTGCATGTTCCATTCAAAAGATATAGTGTGGTTGGAATGAATAAAAAACAAAGCCCACCTACACACTCCCTACTACAGACTCCAGATCTAAAGACAGAGTGAAAGTGAGGAGATGGAAAACGCCTCCATGTAAATAGAAATGAAAAAAAAAAAAAAAAGCTGGGCTAGCAATGCTTATCCTATACAAAACAGATTTAAAACAAAGATGTAATAAGAATCAAAGAAGGACATTACATAATGATAAAGGGATCAATCCCACAAGAAGGTACCACAATATTAAATATATATGCATTGAAACACAGGAGCACCTAAATACATATAGCAAATATTAATAAAAATGAAAGGAGAAATTTACACTAACAAAATAGTTGTGGGGAATTTTAACACCCCAATTACATTGACAGACAGATTATCCATTATCCAGATAGAAAATCAAAAAGAAAACACTGGCCTTAAATGACACGTTGTTGTTATTGTTTTTTAGTCACTAAGTTATGTCTGACTCTTGTGACCCTATAGACTGTAGCCCGCCAGATTCCTCTGTCCATGGGATTCTCCAGGCAAGAATACTGGAGTGGGTCACCATTTCCTTCTCCAGGGGATCTTCCCAACTCAGGGAGCAAACCCACATCTCTTGCATTGGCAGGTGGATTCTTTGCCACTGAGCCATCAGGGATGCCCAATTTGGTAACATGTCTGCCTAAACCATTTGTCCATTTTACATTTAGTTTTTTCTTCTTATTATTGCATTTTGAGTATTCTTTTTATATTCTAGATACAGTGCTTTACCAAATATATGAGTTGAAAATCCTCTTCATAGTGTATAGCATCCTTTCATTCCTTTACAATTTTCTGGAAAATTGAACTTTTAAATTTTGTTGAAGTCCAATTTTTATCAAGTGTTTCTTATAGGGATAATGCTCTCTTGTAGTAAATAGTAAATCTTCATCTAACTCAAGGTCACAAAGATTTTTCTTCATCTAGTAGTATATGTTTTTAGGATTTATATTTAGTTCTATTCTCCATTTGAGTTAATTTTGTATATGATACAAGAAATGAATTAAAATTAACAATTTTTATCTTGCACTTCAATATCTAATCTTCCCAACAACATTTGGTGAAAAGAATATCTTTTCTTCATATCATGTCTTCCCTGATAGCTCAGTTCGTAAAGAATCCACCTTCAAAGCAGGAGACCCAAGTTCAGTCCCTGGGTTGGGAAGATCCCCTAGAGGACAGAATGGCTACCCATTCCAGTATTCTTGCTGGGAGAATTCCATGGACTGGGGAGCCTGGTAAGCTACAGTCCATGGGGTCTCAAAGAGTCAGACCTGACTGAGTGACTTTCACTTTCAAAGAAATAAAACCATGGGTCTCTGGCCAACTGATTTTTGACAAGGATGACAAGACCATTCTATGAGGAAATAATAGTCTCTTCAAGGGATATTGGGTCAACTGGACATCTACATGCAAAAGAATTGTTCCCTAACATGACACCATACACAAAAAGTAATTCAAAATGGATCAAACTACCAAATTTAAGAATTAAAATTATAGTATTCTTAAAAAAATGTGTAAATCTTTACAATCTTGGATTTGGCAAGTGATTCTTATACATTACGTATATATTATGAATAGAATAAAGACAAGTAATTTTGATGTCAACAAAATTTTTCAAATCTGTGCTTCAAAGGACACAATGAATAAAATGAAAAGACAATCCACAGAATGGAATAAAATATTTGCAAATCATACATATGATAAAAATATGTTTTCAGGATATATAGAAACTCATAACTTAATAACAAATATATATATATTTGTTAATAACATATATATATATACATATGTATATATGTAAAAAAATAGGATCCTAGTAGACATTTATCCAAGAAAGATATACAATGACCAAAAAGTACATAGAAAGATGCTCAACATCATTAGTCATCAAGGAAATAGATGTCAAAACTATTTATTTAATATTGTTTCATAACCACCAGGATGGCTATACAGAAGTCAAATAATGACAAGTGTCAAGGAGGATGTGGAGAAAAAGGAATCCTCATACACTGCAGGTGGGAATATAAAATTATGCAGTCACTTTGGGAAACAGTCTGTAGTTCTTCAAGCAATTAAACATCAGATAACCATATGACACAGCAACTCCATTCCTAGGTATATATCCAAGAGAAATGGAAATATACCTCTATGTATACAAATGTTCATAGCATCATTATTCATAATAAGCAAAATGTGTAGCTAACTCATACATCCACCAACTGACAAATATCTAAACAAATTTCAGTATATCCATACAATGGAATGTTACTCAGTCATGAAAAGAATGAAGTACTGATACATGCTACAATATAGATTAACCTTGAAAGCATTATACAAATTAAATGAGACACGTGTACCCCAATGTTCATTGCAGCACTGTTTATAATAGCCAGGACATGGAAGCAACCTAGATGCCCATCAGCAGATGAATGGATAAGAAAGCTGTGGTACATATACACAATGGAGTATTACTCAGCCATTAAAAAGAATACATTTGAATCAGTTCTAATGAGATGGATGAGACTGGAACCTATTATACAGAGTGAAGTAAGCCAGAAAGAAAAACACCAATACAGTATACTAATGCATATATATGGAATTTAGAAAGATGTTAAAAATAACCCTGTGTACGAGACTGCAAAAGAGACACCAATGTATAGATCAGTCTTATGGACTCTGTGGGAGAGGGAGAGGGTGTGGAGATTTGGGAGAATAGCATTGAAACATGTATAATATCATGTATGAAACGAGTCGCCAGTCCAGGTTCGATGCATGGTACTGGATGCTTGGGGCTGGTGCACTGGGATGACCCAGAGGGAGGGTAGGGGAGGGAGGAGGGAGAAGGGTTCAGGATGGGGAATGCGGGTATACCTGTGGCAGATTCATTTCGATATTTGGCAAAACTAATACAATATTGTAAAGTTTAAAAATAAAATAAAATTTAAAAAAAAAAGGTAAAAAAAAATTAAATGAATATAGTTACAAAAGTCTATGTATTACATGATTCTGTTCATATGAAATGTCCAGGATAGAGGAATCTATAGATACTTAAGTAGATTAGTGGTTTCTTAAGACTAGAGAGAAAATTATACAGTCACTTTGGAAAAAAGACTACAGTTCTTTAACTGTAGGCAGTTGAAGGAGTAACTGGGTGATAACCACAGGTACAGTGTTAACTTCTATGGTGATAAAAATTATCCAAAACAGTTGTTATTGTTGTATATATCTATACTTAAAACTATTACTTGTGTAGCTTAATGGGTAAATTATATCTCAATAAAGCTGTTAAAAAATACCCTGGGCAAACAACAACAACAACAACAACAACAACAAAAAACCCTGGGTCCTGATAACTCTAGTGAGCTTTCCTGGTAGACAACATTTCATACATGTCATCATAATTTTTGGTGGATAAATTAGATGAGTCTTGTGTGACTCCAGTGAGAGTGGACTTTAGAACCTTGTATTAATACTTCCATTAGACTTCAAACCATATGCCTTTTCCTTTTATTAATTTTATTTTGTATCCTTTCATTGTAATAAATCATAGCTTTGAGTATTATTATGTGCTTAGTTCAGTGAATCCTCCTAGAGAATTATTGGACTTGGATATTGTCTTAGAGATCCAATATATAAGAAGTCGGGCTTAAAATTTTCTAAATATTGAATAAAATGTATAAAATCCTTTGGCAGTTTCTATTGAATATACTCACCTTTGTTATCAATTTGTTGCACAGAGTGTTGTTCTTCAGTTTCCCTTCTTTGGCTATGTGGAGGTGATAGAAAAATAGGCCTCCAAAAACCTATGAATATATTAAATAGACTCAATTATTTTCCAATTCCTAAAAAGTAAGATTATAGAGGGTAAAACTTTATACTATATGATTCTGAAGTGAAAAAACATTTCTGGTAATACCATTTTTCTTCAAATATATATTTGTAACGGTGATCCAGTTTTCTTGGAGTTTATTAAAACAGTATTGAAAATGAACTTAATGATATTCTAGTATATACTGGTGATATTTTTGCCCCATATAAATATTCAATAGATTCTCAGTTAACTCTAGAAGAATTTGTAGTGAGTTCTTGTCCTAATTAATGAAATACTGGCTATAAAATTGGCTAATAAGCACCCATGGGATGAATATTATCAAAACACAAAAAGTGACAAGTGTTAGTGAGGATGTGGAGAAATTAGACCCTTATGAACTGTGGGTGGGCAGGTAAAATGGTACAGCGATTATAAAAAACAGTATGGCAGTTCCTAAAACAATTAAAATTAGAATTACTTTGAAAGTGAAAGTGAAGTCGCTCAGTCGTCTCTGACTCTTTGCGACCCCATGGACTGTAGCCCACCAGGCTCCTCCATCCATGGGATTCTACAGGCAAGAATACTGGAGTGGGCTGCCATTTAATTACTTTACATACCAAAAATTCTACTTCTGAGTATATACTCAAAAGAATTGAAAACAAAATCTCCAAGATATATTTTTACAACCTTGTTTGGCATTATTCAACTTAGCCAAAATGTGGAAGTTACCCAAATGTCCATCAACAGGTAACAGACAAGCAAATTGTGGTATATCCAACATTCTTTAGCCTTAAAAAGTGAGAAAATTCTGACACATGCAACAATATGGATCAACCCCAAGGACATTATGCTAACTGAAAGAAGCCATGCACAAAAAGACAACTACTGCATTTGAGATTAATATTTATATGAGATACTTCAGTTCAGTCACTCAGTCGTGTCTGACTCTTTGCAACTCCATGAAACGCAGCATGCCAGGCTTCCCTGTCCATCACCAACTCCTGGAGTCCACCCAAAGCCATGCCCATTGAGTCGGTGATGCCATCCAACCATCTCATCCTCTGTCATCCCCTTCTCCTCCTGCCCTCAATCTTTCCCAGCATCAGGGTCTTTGCTGGGATACTTAGACTAGTCAAAATTACAGAGACAATGAGTATGATGGTAGTTAGCAGGGCTTGGGTGAAATGGGGAAAGGGGAAGTTTATTTTTTGATGGGGACAGAGTTTTAGTTTTGTAACTTTTAAATTAATTAAATTCTTAAAGAGACAGGAGTACCAGACCACCTTACATGGCTCCTGAGAAACCTGTATGCAGGTTAAGAAGCAATAGTTAAATCAAACATGGAACAACAAACTGGTTCAAAATTAGGAAAGGAGTATGACAAGACTGTATATTGTTACCCTGTTTATTTAACTTATATGCACAGTACATCATGCAAAATGCTAGACTGGATGAATCAGAAGCAGGAATCAAGAGAGCTGGGAGAAATAGCAACAATTGCTATGATATGGTCAGATATGCAGGTGATACCAATCCAATGGCAGAAAGTGAAGAGGAACTAAAGAGCCTCTCGATGAGGGTGAAAGAGGAGAGTGAAAAAGGATTGAAACTCAACATTCAAAAAACTAAGATCATGGCATCCAGTCCCATTACTTCATGGCAAATAGAAGGTGGAAAAGTGGAAGCGGTGACAGATTTTATTTTCCTGGGCTGCAAAATCACTGTGGATTGTGACTGTAGCCATGAAATTAAAAGACACTTATTCCTTGGAAGCAAACTATGACAGAAAACTAGTCAATCTAATCACAATAGGAAGACAGCCTTGTCTAACTCAATGAAACTAAGCCATGCCCTTGGGGCAAACCAAGATGGGTGGGTCATGGTGGAGAGATCTGACAGAATGTGGTCCACTGGAGAAGGGAACGGTAAACCACTTCAGTATTCTTGCCTTGAGAATGCCATGAACAGTATGAAAAGGCAAAATGATAGGATACTGAAAGAGGAACTCCCCAGGTCAGTAGGTGCCCAATATGCTACTGGAGATAAGTGGAGAAATAACTCCAGAAAGAATGAAGGGATGGAGCCAAAGCAAAAACAATACCCAGCTGTGGAGGTGACTAGTGATAGAAGCAAGGTCCGATGCTGTAAAGAGCAATATTGCATAGGAACCTAGAATGTTAAGTCCATGAATCAAGGCAAATTGGAAGTGGTCAAACAAGAGATGGCAAAAGTGAATGTTGACAATCTAGGAATCAGCGAAATAAAATGGACTGGAATGGGTGAATTTAACTCAGATGACCATTATATCTACTACTGCGGGCAGGAATCCCTCAGAAGAAATGGAGTAGCCATCATGGTCAACAAAAGAGTCCGAAATGCAATATTTGGATGCAATCTCAAAAATGACAGAATGATCTCTGTTCATTTCCAACACAAACCATTCAATATCACAGTAATCCAAGTCTATGCCCCAACCAGTAATGCTGAAGAAGCTGAAAGTGAACAGTTCTATGAAGACCTACAACACCTTTTAGAACTAACACCCAAAAAAGATGTCCTTTTCATTATAGGGGACTGGAATGCAAAAGTAGGAAGTCAAGAAACACCTGGAGTAACAGGCAAATTTGGCCTTGGAATACGGAATGAAGCAGGGCAAAGACTAATAGACTTTTGCCAAGAAAATGCACTGGTCATAGCAAACACCCTCTTCCAACAACACAAGAGAAGACTCTACACATGGATATCACCAGATGGTCAACACTGAAATCAGATTGATTATATTCTTTGCAGCCAAAGATGGAGAAGCTCTATACAGTCAACAAAAACAAGACCAGGAGCTGACTGAGGCTCACACCATGAACTTCTTATTGCCAAATTCAGACTTAAATTGAAGAAAGTAGGGAAAACCACTAGACCATTCAGGTATGACCTAAATCAAATCACTTATGATTCTACAGTGGAAGTGAGAAATAGATTTAAGGGCCTAGATCTGATAGATAGAATGCCTGATGAACTATGGAATGAGGTTCGTGACATTGTACAGAAGACAGGGATCAATACCATCCCCATGGAAAAGAAATGCAAAAAAGCAAAATGGCTGTCTGGGAAGGCCTTACAAATAGCTGTGAAAAGAAGAGAAGCAAAAAGCAAAGGAGAAAAGGAAAGATATAAGCATCTGAATACAGACTTCCAAAGAATAGCAAGAAGAGATAAGAAAGCCTTCCTCAACGATCAATGCAAAGAAATAGAGAAAAACAACATAATGAGAAAGACTATAGATCTCTTCAAGAAAATTAGAGATACTAAGGGAACATTTTATGCAAAGATGGGCTCGATAAAGGACAGACACGGTATGGACCTAACAGAAGAAGAAGATATTAAGAAGAGGTAGCAAGAATACACAGAACTGTACAAAAAAGATCTTGACGACCAAGATAATAACGATGCTGTGATCACTCATCTAGAGCCAGACATTCCTGGAACGTGATGTCAAGAGGGGCTTAGGAATCATCACTAAGAAAAAAGCTAGTGGAGGTGATGGAATTACAATTGAGCTATTTCAAATCCTGAAAGATGATGCTGTGAAAGTGCTGCACTCAATCTGCCAGCAAATTTGGAAAACACAGCAGTGGCCACAGGACTGGAAAAGGTCAGTTTTCATTCCAGTCCCAAAGAAAGGCAATGCCAAAGCTCAAACTACCGCACAATTTCACTCATCTCACATGCTAGTATAGTAATGCTCAAAATTCTCCAAGCCAGACTTCAGCAATATGTGAATCATGAACTTCCTGATGTTTAAGCTAGTTTTAGAAAAGGCAGAGGAAAGTGAAAAGTGAAGTCGCTCAGTCGTGTCCAACTCTTTGCGACCCCATGAGCTGTAGGCTATGAGGCTCCTCTGTCTGTGGGATTTTCCAGGCAGACGAACCAGAGATCAAATTGCCAACATCTGCTGGATCATTGAAAAAGCAAGAGTTCCAGAAAAACATCTATTTCTGCTTTATTGACTATGCCAAAACCTCTGACTGTGTAGATCACAATAAACTGTGGAAAATTCTGAAAGAGATGGGAATACCAGACCACCTGACCTGCCTCTTGAGAAATCTGTCTGTATGTCAGGAAGCAACAGTTAGAACTGGACATGAAACAACAGACTGGTTCCAAATAGGAAAAGGAGGACGTCAAGGCTGTGTATTGTCACCCTGCTTATTTAACTTATATGCAGAGTACATCATGAGAAACGCTGGACTGGAAGAAACACAAGCTGCAATCAAGATTGCTGGGAGAAATATCAATAACCTCTGATATGCAGATGATAACACCCTTATGGCAGAAAGTGAAGAGGAACTCAAAAGCCTCTTGATGAAAGTGAAAGTGGAGAGTGAAAAAGTTGGCTTAAAACTCAACATTCAGAAAATGAAGATCATGGCATCCAGTCCCATCACTTCATGGGAAATAGATGGGGAAACTGTGTCAGACTTTATTTTTTGGGGCTCCAAAATCACAGCAGATGGTGACTGTAGCCATGAAATTAAAAGACGCTTACTCCTTGGGAGGAAAATTATGACCAACCTAGATAGCATATTCAAAAGCATAAACAACCAAGGTCCGTCTAATCAAGGCTATGTTTTTTTTTTTTTTTTTTTTCCAGTGGTCATATATGGATGTTAGAGTTGGACTGTGAAGAAGGCTGAGCACTGAAGAATTGATGCTTTTGAACTGTGGTGTTGGAGAAGATTCTTGAGAGTCCCTTGGACTGCAAGGAGATCCAACCAGTCCATTCTGAAAGAGATCAGCCCTGAGATTTCTTTGGTAGGAATGATGCTGAAGCTCAAACTCCAGTACTTTGGCCACCTCATGCGAAGAGTTGACTCATTGGAAAAGACTCTGATGCTGGGAGGGATGGGGGCAGGAGGAGAGGGGGACGACGGAGTATGAGATGGCTGGATGGCATCACTGATTCAATGGATGTGAGTCTGAGTGAACTCCGGGAGTTGGTGATGGACAGGGAGGCCTGGCGTGCTGCGATTCATGGTGTCGCAAAGAATCGGACATGACTGAGCGACTGAACTGAACTGAACTGAAACTATGACAAGCCTAACAGCATATTAGACTTCCCAGGTGGCACTGGTGGTGAGGAATCCACCTGCCAATGCAGGAGACACAAGGTACATGGGTTCGATTCCTGGGTGGGGAAGATATACTGGAGTAGGAAATGGCAACTCACTCCAGTTTTCTGGCTGGAAAATTCCATGGACAGAGAAGCCTGGTGGGCTACAGTCCACGTGGCCGCAAAGAGTAGGACACAACTGAGCACAGTCAGACAGCATATTAAAAAGCAGAGACATCACTTTACTCACAAAGGTCCATATAGTGAAGCTATGGTTTTTCTAGCAGTCATGTACAGATGTGAGAGCTGAATCATAAAGAAGGCTGAATATGGAAGAAGTGATGCTTTTAAATTGTGGTGCTAGAGAGTCCCTTGGATGGTAAGGAGATCAAATCTGTCAATCCTAAAGGAAATCAGTCCTGAATGCTCATTGGAAGGACTGTTCCTGAAGCTCCTATACTTTGGCCACCTGATGTGAACATCTGACACATTGGGAAAGACCCTGATGTTGGGAAAGATTGAAGGCAAAAGGAGAAGGGGGCAGCAGAGGATAAGATGGTTAGACAGCATCACTGACTCAGTGGACATGAGTTTGAGCAAACTCTGGAAGAGAGTGGAGGACAGAGGAGCCTGGCATGCTACAGTTCATGGCATCACAAAGAGTCAGAAACGACTTAGAGACTGAAAACAACAACACAATTAAAAGTTTTGGAGATTGGTTGCAGAAAATTGTGAAGGCACTTGCTACTGAATTGTACACTTAAAAATTGTAGATACAGTAACTTTTATGTTATGTATATTTTACTACAGTTTTTTTTTTTTTTAATGCCTAACAATAGGCTATGGAGGAGGATCAAGGACTATGCATTCATGTCAGACATAATGAAGACTGCAGTTCAATGATTCTAAAATGATAATACTTGGTGTAAAAATTTAAAGTGCAACATAAATTCTAAACATCACTATGACTTATTAGCAAAGAAGTTAAGAAAGTGAGTTAATATTATCAGTGAGTTTTGGACTGTTCTCAGGTAATGCATTTTTTAAAAAAGATAAACTAAAGTTTTTGCAACCAGCTGTTCTTTGATTAAGAAAATAAATCATTATAGTTTAGGGTCCACAGTCTCAGGAGCAAATAAACTTAATTCTGGGTCTGGAAGATTTACCAAGGGCTTCCCTGGTGGCTCAGTGGTAAAAGAATTCGACTGCCAGTGTAGGAGTTGTGGGTTTGATCCCTGGGTTTGGAAGATCCCCTGGAGGAGGGCACAGCAACGCACTCTAGTATTCTTACCCAGAGAATCCCATAGAAGTCCTTAGAGTCGCAAAGAGTCAGACACAACTGAAGAGACATAGCATGCACACAAGCTGACTTTTCTCATTTGGGAGTGAACATGAGATGAATAGCACACAGAGACCTTTTTCTTTACCTATGACCTTCATTTTTATTTCTGGGATTTCTTTTTATCACATTTAGCTTATCAGTTTATATTTTCAATATGCAACACCAGAAGATGGGTGAAAGCAGCTAGAAAAATTTTGATTTTATCTACCTGTGGATTAACCAATGCATGTTTTATATTAAGGATCCATAAATTAGATAATTACAGTCCAATATTTGGACTGTAATTTAAACAAATATTTAAAATGCATCACAATCTTAGAGAAATCTGAAAAAGTAATCTATTACTTTCATGTGTAATAATATTCTCATCTCAATTAGATTATAAACTTTATGAAACTATTGGCTGTGGTCAAGATAACATTAGACTAGGATTTTCTATACTGTAGCTTAGCCACTAAATACCTACATGACATTTAGTGAAGTAATCTATTTAAGCCTCAGTTTCTTTGGTTTTTAAGCAAGTACAGTAAGCTATACTGTAATAGCAATCTTGGAAGGAGAGAAGTGAGCAGCAATCTTAAAGAGAGATCTGAGTTCCCTGCCTAGGAACTAAACCTGGGTAACCCAGATGAAAACCAGGAGTCCTCATCACTAGACCACCAGGGGCTAGAGGCTAGAAGCAAAGCGGCCTGGGCTCTTGCCCCTGTTTAAAAGCAAGAAGTTTCAAGGAAGCAAAAACTTTAAAAATAGGTACAAAGTTTATTAGTAGAGACTAAGCACGATGTATGGGAGAGTACACAGGAAAACCGTTTGTTTATCTAATTAAGAAGCAGGGTAGAGATATACATCCATAGAGAAAGGGTATGGGCACACTCTCTAACGAGGAGAAGTGCTGTAAGTCAGAAACCAGGCAGAGACACAGCAGGAGAGGAGTACAGGCATCCTGACTGAGGAGGAGTGCAGTAAGGAGGTAATGTAAATCAGTGATAGAGGACAGTCCTTCCTGGTCTTTGTTTACCTTTGGCCAATTATCTTGTTTCTTTCTACATGCCTGACTGGTCCATGGACCCTTCCCAAGATGCTTGTGCAATTGTTTTGTGAGACGGATTCCACCACAGAGGCCTATGGGTGCATGTCCACAATTACTAAGGGATGGGGTACCCTCCTTTTTTGATCCCCCAGAAGCCTTCCTGTACATGTGAGGACAGAGAAGCCCTCCTTGATCTCAGGAGTGTGCATTTTATCCTCTTGCTTTAGCAGAGCTCAGCTTTTGCCACCAGCTTTGTCCTTGAAGTATCTGAGTGAGAAACAAAGACTCAGTTTTACTATATCTGATAAATACCAGGTGTCTAGCTCAGAGGCTCACTGTGTCCTATCTCATTAGTTCTTTCTAAATTAGAGAACATGAGGTAAGATGAGGGTTGAGATATGAGCAACATAATTAAACTGATTAAGAACTGCAAGGAGATCCAACCAGTCAATCCTAAATGAAATCAGTCCTGAATATTCATTGGAAGGACTGATGTTGAAGCTGAAACTCTAATACTTTGGCCACCTGATACAAAGAACTGACTCATTTGAAAAGACCCTGATGCTGGGAAAGATTGAAGACAGGAGGAGAAGGGGACAATAGGGTGTGAGATGGTTGGATGGCATCACTGACTCTATGGACATGAGCTTGACCAAGCTCCGGGAGATGGTGATGGACAGGGAAGCCTGGAGTGATGCAGTCCATGGGGTCACAAAGAGTTGGACACAACTGAGTGACTGAACTGAACTGAACTGAAGAACTTAGGTTCTGGAGTCAGATAAACCTAGGGTCGAAGTCCAGGGTAAATCACTGGAACACCTTAGCTTCACTTTTCTCAGTGTAAAACTACATATAAGATAGTACATATCTTTAGAGAAGGGAACGGCTACCCACTCCAGTATTCTGGCCTGGAGAATTCCATGGGCAGAGGAACCTGGCAAGCTGAAGTTCATGTGGTCACAAAGAGTTGGACATAACTGAGCAACTAACACTAACATGACTGAGTGATTTTCAGTTTCAGTTTTCACATATCTCTTAGAGCTGAAAGATAGTATGTCTTTAACAGCAAAAACTTGGAAACATGGATGCACAGCCTGATTCATTTATTGTGTTAGCTTAGTTACATAACTTCCTTGTGGCTCAGTTTCTTCATTGGTAAAATAGATATAATACTACTTACTTCCTAGGGTTACTGTGAGGTTTTAAAGAATTAATACACATAAAAGTAGTGAACTAGTATTAATTAATTAGCACTAATGAATTGGTGCTAACAAATTAGTATATGTAAACTGCAGGGAAGGATTCCAGGTGGTGCAGCAGCAAAGAATCTGCCTACCAATGCAGGAGATGCAAGAAATGTGGATTCGATCCTTGGGTTGGGAAGATTCCAATGGAGAAGGAAATGGAAACCCACTCTAGTATTCTTGCTTGGAAAATTCCATGAACAGAGGAGCCTGGTGGGTTATAGTCCACAGGGTTGCAAAGAGGCAAGTGTGATTGAGCACACATGCAAAATGCATGAAATGGTTCCTGGCTGTGAGACATAAAGTTCAGCTATTATCAGTAAAAGGGGATAACAATGGTAAATGGGATTAGAGGTAATAATTCATGTGATTTGTATAGCATGGCAGTTGACACTCTGTATCAGATGCTATTATTATTATTATTTTTTTTATTTAATTTAATTTTTTTTTTAATTTTTTTTTAATTTTTAATTTTTTTTTTTTTTAATTTCAGGTATACACGTGCTCCCCATCCTGAACCCTCCTCCCTCCCCCCTCCCCATACCATCCCCCTGGGCTGTCCCAGCGCACCAGCCCCAAGCATCCAGCATCGTGCACTGAACCTGGACTGGCATCTCGTTTCATACATGACATTTCACATGTTTCAATGCCATTCTCCCAAATCTTCCCACCCTCTCCCTCTCCCACAGAGTCCATAAGACTGTTCTATACATCAGTGTCTCTTTTGCTGTCTCGTATACAGGGTTAACTAATGGTATTTGAAAGAGTGAAAGCTGCTATATAAATTTAAGGTATTATACATTTATGCATTTATTATAATTTATGTTGAGCATCCTGGAGAAGGAAATGGCAACCCATTCCAGTGTTCTTGCCTGGAAAATCACATGGATGGAGGAGCCTGGTAGGCTACAGTCCACCGGGTCACAAAGAGTCGGAGAAGACTGAGCGACTTCACTTTAGCTTTATGTTGAGCACATCGTAGGCATTTGACTGACAAAATGTTACAAAGTAAACGAATAACAATGCAGTTAAGTCCCTAAGAAGCAGTTATGCTATTTCACTGGACTTTTATCAGATGATGATAAAAATGCTAAAAACTGAAGCTGGATAACAAATGTTCATCTTTATACCCTCCATGGTGATTAATGCAACTATTATAAGATAGCTAGGGGCTTCCTAGGTGACTCAGTGGTAAAGAATCCACCTGCCATGCAGGAGATGTGGGTTTTATCCCTGGATCAGGAAGATACCCTGGAGGAGGAAATGACAACCCACTCCAGTATTCTTGTTTGGAAAATTGCATGGACAGGGTGGTCCTAAGATGGTGGAGAAATAGGATGGGGAGACCACCTTCTTCCCTACAAATTCACTGAAAGATCATTTGAATGATGAGCAAATTCCACAAAACAGCTTCTGAACGCTGGCAGAGGACACCAGGCACCCAGAAAGGCAGCCCATTCTCTTTGAAAGGAGATAGAACAAAATATAAAAGATAAAAAAAGAGACAAAAGAGTTAAGGACGGATACCTGTCCTGGGGAGGGAGTCGTGAAGGAGGAGATGTTTCCAAATACCAGGAAAACCACTCACTGGTGGGTCTGTGGGCAGTTTTGGAATCTCAGAGGGCAACATATCCAGGAGGAAACAAACAAAAACCCACAGATTACATGCCTAACTGGAACTACCAGTGGAGAAATAGCCCAGATGCTCACATCTGCCAGTAGCGAGCGGGGGTTGAACAGATAGGCACAGGCTGCATGTTTAGGACAAGGACCGGACATGAATGCCCTGAGGACGATCTTAGGGAGCTAACGTGAGATAGCAACCCAAACTGTGGGATAGCCCGAGAAAGAGAGGAAAATAAAAGTGGGAGAGAGAGAGGAAGTTCCCGTGTAAAGCTCCAAGGCACAGCCTGGCCTGATCACAGAACAAAGGATTCAGTGAATATCAGAGGAGAGTTAGCAGGCTGCAGACTGGCCCCTCCCCATGCTGGAGGTAGAGAGGCAGGTAGGTGACAGCCAAAGCCGGAAGGCTAGGGGCAATCTCAGCCCCAGAGACGGCATCCTCCACCAAACTGTGAGCAGGCTTCCAGTTGCTAACCAAGTCTTCCTGGGATCCTGAACGGTTGACATCTGCCAGAACGGTCGCAGTCAGAGATCAGCTCCCCAGAGGAGACACATGGGACACCTGAGACAGCACTCTATCTGTGCACCCAGGAAACCGAGGGGATAGGACCGGGGAGGTGATAAGATGCACTGCACACCTGATTGCCAAGTACCTGGTCGCCTGAGCTGCTCAGACCTGGGAAGGGCACAAAACGCAGGCACAACTGAAGCTGTGCCTTTGTGGAGTACCCAAAAACCTGAACGAGAGTGGCTTAGACCTGGGAAGTGCATGCAACCTAGGGCCCACTTTACATAGTTCCCCTGCAGAGCAACCTGGAGCCTGAGCAGTGTAGACTGGGAAAGTACACACAGTGTGAGTGGGGGCAAACCCAGAGTGGCCCAGGCGCTGTGAGCACTCTGCACACATACAAGTGATATTTGTTTGTAGGGTTCCTCCCTCCCCACAGCACAACTGAACAAGTGAGGCTAAATAAGTGACCACCTTTGCCCCCTTGTGTCAGGGCGGAAATTAGACACTGAAGAGACATGCAAACAGAAGGCAAAATGAATAAACAAGAGGGAACTGCTTTGGAAGTGACAGGTGCAAAAGATTAAAACCCTATAGTTAGCCCTGACTACATTGGAAGGGGCCTGTAGACCTTGAGAAGTATAAGCTGGAACAAGGAACTATCTGCAACTGAACTGACCCTCAGCAACTCCAGAGAAACTCCTAGATATATTTTACTATTATCATTTTCTAATTTTGTTTTATTTTTAAATAAAATTATTTTATTTTTATTACTTTATTACTCCTTTAATTTTCATTTTTATAACCTACAATTATCTTGCAAAAGAACCCTATTTTTAAAGGAAACTTCATATATATATTTTTTATAATTTTTGTGATTTTGTTGTTTTTTTTTAATATTGTGTTTTTGAGAGTCTAAACTCCACTCTAGATTTTTAACCTTTGCTTTTTGATATTTGTTATCAATTTTGTACATTTAAGAATGCAATCTTCAGTACCCATTTGCACTTTGGAGTGTGATTACTGGCTAGGTTACTCTCTTCCCCTATACTCTCCTTCTTCTCGCCCAAGTCACCTCTTATCTCTACCCTCCTTCTTCTCTTCTCTACCGAACTCTGTGAATCTCTTTGGGTTTTCTGGGCTATGGAGAACACTTAGGGAACTCATTAATGGCTAGATCTGTCTCTTTCCTTTTGACTCCTTCCTCACTTCCTGGTTACCTCTATCTCCTTCCTCTTTCTTTTCTTTTCCATGTAACTCTGTGAACCTCTCTGGATGTTCCAGACTGTGGAGAGCACATAGGGAATTGATTACTGGCTCAATTGCTCTTTCTCCTTTTGATTTCCCCTCTTCTCCTCCTGTTCACCTCTATCTCCTTCCTCTGTTGTCTCTTCTCCCTGTAACTCTGTAAACCTCTCTGGGTGTCCCTCACTGTGGAGAATCTTTTCCCCATGAACCTAGATGTTTTATCACGGGTGCTATATGGATGTAGAAGTCTGGAGGCTACTGTAAGAATAAGACTGAAAGGCAGAGGCAGGAGGCTTAAATCCAAAACTTGAGACCACCAAAAAACTCCTGACTCCAGGAATAGTAATTGACAAGAGTTCATTCAAAAGCCTCCATACCTACACTGAAAACAAGCACTACCCAAGAGCCAACAAGTTCCAGATCAAGACATACCACACTAATTCTCCAACAACGCAGGAACATAACCCTGAGCATTAGAATACAGGCGGCCAAAAGTCACAGGAAACCCACAGACACCTCAAAACTCACTACTGGATACTTTATTGAACCCGAGAGAGAAGAGATCCAGCTCCACCCACCATAACACCAATAAAAGATTCCCTAACCAGGCAACATCGACAAGCTGCTCATCCAACTCAACCCACATGGAGGAACCTCCACAATAAAGAGAAAACACAAACTTCCAGCATACAGAAAGGCCACCCCAAACACAGCAATCTAAACAAGATGAAAAGGCAGATAATATTCAGCAGGTAAAGGAACGTGATAAATGCCCACAAAACCAAAAAAAAAAAAAAAAAAAAAGGTGAGGAGATAGGGAGTTTACCTAAAAATAATTCAGAATAATTGTAGTAAAAATGATTCAAAATCTTGAAAACAAAATGGAGTTACAGATAAACAGTCTGGAGACAAGGATTGAAAAGATGCAAGAAATGTTTATCAAGGATCTAGAAAAAAGAAAGAAGAGTCAATCAATAATGAATAATGCAAGGACGGAGATCAAAAACCCTTTGGAGGGAAGCAACAGTAGAATAACTGAGGCAGAAGACAGGATAAGTGAGGTGGAAATAGAATGGTGAAAATAAATGAAGCAGAGAGGGAAAAAGAAAAAAAAATAATTGAAAAAAAAATGATGACAATCTCAGAGACCTCTGGGACCATTTCAAATGCCCCAGCATTCTAATCATAGGAGTCCCAGAAGAAGAAGACAAAAATAAAGGCCATGAGAAAATACTTGAGAAGATAACAGCTGAAAACTTCCCTAATTTGGGGAAGGAAATAGTCACCCAAGTCCAAGAAACCCAGAGAGTCCCAAACAGGATAAAACCAAGGTGAAACACCCCAAGATACATATTAATCAAATTAATGAAGATCAAACACAATGAACAAATATTACAAGCAGCAAGGGAAAAACAACAGACAATACACAAGGGGATTCCCATAAGGATAACAGCTGATCTTTCAATAGAAACTCTTCAGGCCAGAAAGGAATGGCAGGACATACTTAAAGTAATGAAAGAGAAAAACCTACAACCCAGATTACTGTACCCAGCAAGGATCTCATTCAACTATGAAGGAGAATCAGAAACTTTACAAACAAGCAAAATCTGAGAGAATTCAGCACCACCAAAACAGCTCTTCAACAAATGCTAAAGGATCTTCTCTAGACAAGAAACACAGAAAAGGCTTGTCAATGGCAAGTCATTGGCAAAGTCAATGGCAACGGGATCATACTTATCAATAATTACCTTAAAGGTAAATGTGTTAAATGCCCCAACCAAAAGACAAAGACTGGCTGAATGGATAAAAAAAAAAAAAAAAGGCCACTATATATGCTGTCTACAAGAGACCTACCTCAACACAAGGGACATTTACAGACTGAAAGTGAAGGGCTGAAAAAAGATTTCAAGCAAATGAAGACCAAAAGAAAGTAGAAATAGCAATACTCATATCAGATAAAATAGACTTTTGAAATAAAGGCTGTGAAAAGAGACAAAGGACACTGCATCATGATCAAAGGATCAATCCATGAAGAAGATATAACAATTATAAATATATATGCACCCAACATAGGAGCATAACACTATGTAAGGCAAATGCTAACTAGTATAAAAGGGGAAATTAACAGTAACACAATAATACTGGGAGATTTTAACACCCCACTCACACCTATGGATAGATCAACTAAACAGAAAATTAGCAAGGAAACACAACTTTAAATTACAAATCTAATGGACCAGTTAGACCTAATTGATATCTACAGGACATTTCACCCCAAAACAATGAGTTTCACATTTTTATCAAGTACACATGGAACCTTGTCCAGGATAGATCACATCCTGGAGCATAAATCTAGCTTTGGTAAATTCAAAAAAAGTTGAAATCATTCCAAGCATCTTTTCTGATCACAATACAGTAAGATTAGATGTCAACTACAGGAAAACAAACAAACAAACATAAAAATAGAAACATATGGAGGCTAAAAAACACACTTCTGAGTAACCCACAAATCACAGAATAAGTCAAAAAGAAATAAAAATATGCATAGAACCGAATAAAAAATAAGTACAACAACCCAAACCTATGGGATTCAGTAAAAGCAGTTCTAAGGGGAAGGTTCATAGCAATACAAGCTTATCTCAAAAAACAAGAGAAAAATAAAATAAACAACCTAACTACACCTAAAGGAAGTAGCAAAAGAAGAAATGAAGAACCCCAGGGTTAGTAGAAGGAAAGAAATTATAAAAATTAGAGCAGAAATTAATGGAAAAAAAAACAAAAAACAAAGGAGAATAGCAAAAATCAACAAAGCCAAAAGCTGGTTCTTTGAGAAGATAAGTAAAATAGACGAACCATTGGCCAGACTCGTCGAGAAAAAGAGGGAGAAGAATCAAATCAACAAAATTAGAAATGAAAATGGAGAAATCACAACAGACAACACAGAAATACAAAGGATCATAAGAGACTACTATCAGCAATTATATGTCAATAAAATGGACAACTAGGAAGAAATGGACAAATTCTTAGAAAAGCATAACTTTCCAAACCTGAACCAGGAAGAAATAGAAAATCTTAACAGAGCCATCACAAGTATGGAAATTGAAACTGTAATCAGAAATCTTCAAGCAAACAAAAGCCCAGAACAGCCGGCTTCACAGCTGAATTGTACCAAAAATTTAGAGAAGAGCTAACACCTATCTGACTCAAACCCTTCCAGAAAATTGCAGAGGAAGGTAAACTTGCAAACTCATTCTATGAGGCCACCATCACCCTAATACCAAAACGTGACAAACATGCCACAAAAAAAGAAAACTACATGCCAATATTACTGATGTACATAGATCCAATAATCCTTAACAAAATTCTAGCAAACAGAATCCAACAACATATTAAAAACGTCATACTTCATGACCAAGTGGGCTTTATCAGAGTAATGCAAGCATTTTTCAATATTCACAAATCAATCATTGTGATACACCATATTAATAAATTGAAAAATAAAAACTACATGATTATCTCAGTAGATGCAGAGAAAGACTTTGACAAAATTCAACATCCATTTATGATAAAAACCCTCCAGAAAGCAGGCAGAGAAGGAACATACTTCATCATAATACATGCCATAGATGATAAATCTCCAGCAAACATTATCCTCAATGGTGACAAATTGAAAGCAGTTCCCCTAAAGTCAGGAACAATACAAGGGTACCCACTCTCACCACTACTATTCAACATATTTTGGAAGTTTTAGCCACAGCAATCAGAGAAGAAAAAGACATAAAAGGAATCCAGATTGGAAAAGAAGAAGTAAAACTCACTGTTTGCAGATGACATGATCCTCTACTTAGAAAACCCCAAAGACTCCAGCAGAAAATTACTAGAGCTAATCAATGAGTAAGTAAAATTGCAGGATATAAAATTAACACAGAGGAATCCCTTGCATTCCTATACACTAACAATGAGAAAACAGAAAGAGAAATTAAGGAAACAATTCCGTTCACCATTGCAAAGAAAAGAATAAAATACTGAGGAATAAATCTACCTAAAGAAACAAAAGACCTATATATAGAAAAATATAAAACACTGATGAAAGAAATCAAAGAGGACACTAACATATGGAGAAATATACTATGTTCTTGCATCAGAATAATAAGTATAGTGAAAATGAGTACACTACCCAAAGCAATCTACAGATTCAATGCAATCCCTATCAAGCTACCAATGGTATTTTTCAGAGAAGTAGAGCAAATAATTTCACAATCTTTATGGAAATGTAAAAAAATATCTCTACTAGCCAAAGCAATCTTGAGAAAGAAGAATGAAACTGGAGGAATCGACCTGCCCGACTTCAGACTATACTACAAAGCTATAGGCATCAAGACAGTATGGTACTGGCACAAAGACAGAAATATAGATCAGTGGAACAAAGTAACTCCAGAGATAAATCCATGCACCTATGGACACCTTATCTTTGACAAAGGAGGCGAGAATATACAATGAATAAAAGACTATCTCTATCACAAGTGGCTCTGGGAAAACTGGTCAACCACTTGTAAAGGAATGCAACTAGAACACTTTCTAACACCATACATAATAATCAACTCAACATGGATTAAAGATCTAAACGTAAGACCAGAAACTATAAAACTCCTAGAGGAAAACATAGGCAAAACACTGCCCGACATAAATCATAGCAGGATCCTCTATGACCCACCTCCCAGAGTAATGGAAATACAAGCAAAAATAAACAAATGGGATATAATTAAACCTAAAAGCTTTTGCACAGCAAAGGAAACTATAAGCATGGTGAAAAGGTAGCATTCAGAATGGGAGGTAATAGCAAACGAAGGAACTGACAAAGAATTTATCTCCAAATTATACAAGCAGCTCCTATAGCTCAATTCCAGAAAAAATAAATGACACAATCAAAAAATGGTCCAAAGAACTAAGCAGATGTTTCTCCAAAGAAGACATACAGATGGATAACAAACACATGAATAGATGCTCAACATCATTCATTATCAGAACAATGAAAATCAAAAGCACAATGAAGTACCATCTCACGCCCGTCAGAATGGCTGCTATCCAAAAGTCTACAAGGAATAAATGCTGGAGAGGGTTTGGAGAAAAGGGAACCCTCTTAAACTGTTGGTGGGAATGCAAATTAGTACAGCCACTGTGGAGAACAGTGTGTAGATTCCTTAAAAAACTGGAACTAGAACTACCATATGACCCAGCAATCCTGCTGCTGGGCATATACACCGAGGAAACCAGAATTGAAGGAGACACATGTAACCCAATGTTCATAGTTCCACTGTTTACAATAGCCAGGACATGAAAGCAACCTAGATGTCCATCGGCAGATGAATGGATAAGAAAGCTGTGGTACATATACACAATTAAATATTATTCAGCTATTAAAAAGAATGCATTTGAATCAGTTCTGATGAGGTGGATGAAACTGGAGCCTATTATACAGAGTGAAGTAAATCAGAAAGAAAAACACCAATACAGTATATTAAGGCATATACACGGAATTAAAAAAAAAAAAATGTAATGATGACCCTACATGAAAGACAGCAAAAGAGACACAGGTTTAGCGAACAGACTTTTGGACTCTGTGGGAGAAGATGAGGGTGGGTTTATTTGAGAGAATAGCATTGAAACATTTATATTACCATATGTAAAATCTATCACCAGTCCAGTTTTAATGGATGAGAAAGGGCACTCAGGGGCGGTGCACTGGGACGACTCTGAGGGATGGGATGGGGAGGGACATAGGAGGGGGTTTCAGGATGGGGTACACATGTACACCCATGGCTGATTCATGTCCATGTATGGCAAAAACCACTACCCAGATGATCACGATGGTGTGATTACTGACCTAGAGCCAGACATCCTGGAATGTGAAGTCAAGTGGGCCTTAAAAAGCATCACTACGAACAAAGCTAGTGGAGGTGACAGATTCCAGTTGAGCTATTCCAAATCCTGAAAGATGATGCTGTGAAAGTGCTGCACTCAATATGCCAGCAAATTTGGAAAACTCAGCAGTGGCCACAGGACTGGAAAAGGTCCGTTTTCATTCCAGTCCCAAAGAAAGGCAATGCCAAAGAATGCTCAAACTACTGCACAAGTGCACTCATCTCACACGCTAGTAAAGTAATGCTCAAAATTCTCCAAGCCAGACTTCAGCAATATGTGAACGATGAACTTCCTGATGTTCAAGCTGGTTTTAGAAAAGGCAGAGGAACCAGAGATCAAATTCCCAACATCTGCTGGGTCATGGAAAAAGCAAGAGAGTTCCAGAAAAACATCTATTTCTGCTTTAATGACTATGCCAAAGCCTTTGACTGTGTGGATCACAATAAACTGTGGAAAATTCAGGAAGAGATGGGAATACCAGACCACTTGATCTGCCTCTTGAGAAATTTGTATGCAGGTCAGGAAGCAACAGTTAGAACTGGACATGGAACAACAGGTTGGTTCCAAATAGGAAAAGGAGTACGTCAAGGCTGTATATTGTCACCCTGTTTATTTAACTTCTATGCAGAGTACATCATGAGAAACGCTGGACTGGAAGAAATACAAGCTGGAATCAAGATTGCTGGGAGAAATATCAATCACCTCAGATATGCAGATGACAGCACCCTTATGGCAGAAAGTGAAGAGGAACTAAAAAGCCTCTTGATGAAGGTGTAAGTAGAGAGTGAAAAAGTTGGCTTAAAGCTCAACATTCAGAAAACGAAGATCATGGCATCTGGTCCCATCACTTCATGGGAAATAGATGGGGAAACAGTGGAAACAGTGTCAGACTTTATTTTTCTGGGCTCCAAAATCACTGCAGATGGTGACTGTAGCCATGAAATTAAAAGACGCTTACTCCTTGGAAGGAAAGTTATGACCAACCTAGATAGCATATTGAAAAGCAGAGACATTACTTTGCCAACAAAGGTTCGTCTAGTCAAGGCTATGGTTTTTCCTGTGGTCATGTATGGATGTGAAAGTTGGACTGTGAAGAAGGCTGAGCACCGAAGAATTGATGCTTTTGAACTGTGGTGTTGGAGAAGACTCTTGAGTATCCCTTGGACTGCAAGGAGATCCAACCAGTCCATTCTAAAGGAGATCAGCCCTGGGCTTTCTTTGGAAGGAATGATGCTAAAGCTGAAGCTCCAGTACTTTGGCCACCTCATGTGAAGAGTTGACTCATTGGAAAAGACTCTGATGCTGGGAGGGATTGGGGGCAAGAGGAGAAGGGGACGACAGAGGATGAGATGGTTGGATGGCATCACTGACTCTATGGACATGAGTCTGAGTGAACTCCAGGAGTTGGTGATGGACAGGGAGGCCTGGCGTGCTGTGATTCATGGGGTCGCAAAGAGTCGGACACGACTGAGCAACTGATCTGATCTGATCTGATATTCTAAAGTAATTAGCCTCCAATTAAAATAAATTAATTAATTTAAAAAATGTCATGGACATAGGAGCCTGGCAGGCTATAGTTCATGGAGTCACAAAGAGTGAGACATGACTGAACAACTTAACACACATACACACACACACAGAATGGATAGCTAATGTTACTTCAGTAGAACAGAATGGTATGGGGTTAGGAGAGAATTAACTTAGTGTTACTAAATTCGAGTCCAGTGGAAAGAAACTTTTCAAAGAATTTGCCACCTTTCCTCATAAAAGGTAGCATGCCTTTCTCACCCATCCTACCAATACACTGTTTAATAAGAGAAAATCAGAATTTTTCTCACATTAGTTAATTCTTCCCAATAGATTTGCTTTTTAAACTAGAAATCAGAGTTTTCCTCAGAGAATATAAATGATCCAATGAGCAGTTTCCTCTCATTGTTGAAAGAAAATATTGCAGTTATTTCAGCTGAATTAATGTCCTGAAGATAAATATGCCTGTCTGACAAGAAGGGAAACCTCTGGATAATATTTTGTGTTAGCAAATTCCCCAAAACATATACTGTATTTTTAATTGGATCCAATAGCCTACCCTACTGAAAAGAATATGACATGGAAAAATCAATTTTATATAGGAAAAATGTTAAGACCTGTGGGAAAATAGCATATTAAAATAGGAAATATCTGGTCTGGAGGAAGTCAAGATGGTAGAGGAGTAGCAGGACATGGAGTTTATCTCACCTGACAAATCCATCAAGAATACATTTACACATGGGACAGTTCTCACAGAGCACTGAATGAACACTAGTAGAAAACACTGAACACCTAAAAAGACAATAAAAATCCCCTAGATAAATGCGTAAGATGAAAGAAAGAAGGGAAAAGGAAGAGGAGAGGAAGAAGGACAGGACCTGCATCACTGGCAGGGAAGTTAAAGGAGAGGAGTGGTTCCTGAATCCAAGGAAGTTCCCTCCCTGGTGGGGAAGATTGATTAGGAGAGAAGGGGAGCTTCAGGGGCTACTGGAGGACAGAGACCTATGCAGATCGACTATGTCCCAACCTGAAACATGTGTCCACTAGTGAGCATAAGGGGCTGGGTATTGTAACATGATGTTTGGAAAGCAAACTAGGGGAGAGGACTGCTGTTGGTTGCAAGGAGACAGTGTAAGGGGACAGAAGTGAGAAAACCTGTAACTGGGAGAGCTTCTGGAGGAAACCCAGTCTGCCAGAGAAGTAAAGCTGCCCCTGCCTTCCTGGGCACTAGGAAAGGCTGCAGACGGGGCTGGCCCTCTCGAGCCTATGGCAGCCAGCTTCCCCACATGCACCACTGCCATCAAGGCCAGTTCTTCTGTACCTGTGGCCAGGCACTAGGAAGGGTTTCCACTGAAGCCTGCTCTACCACACCAGCCGGCTCCCCTACATGCCCCATCATTGCCAGGGCCAGCTCTCCTGGGTCCAGGGCCAGACACTAGGAAAGGCCCCTACTGGGTGCCTGATCTCTTGCACCCATGAATAATGGCTACTCCATGTACCCTGTCCTCATTGGGGATCCTGTGACCCTGAATGGCATGACCTCTGTGCCCCCTCCTTGCCAGGACAGACTCGTGTGCTCCAGGGTAGCCTCTGGAGTAAACATCTTTAGGTGGACCACACGCAGAGGTTGGGCTTTGGGGCCATGCAACTAAGGAAGACTGAAATTTCTCACAGTTATACAAACTACAAACTGATGTCTCTGCAACTGACTTTGTAAACTCAGTGCCTATAGAACATCTTAATGGATAATGAGCGGTCCCACAGCCGAGAGAGGTCTAGCTTTAACAGCTATAGACTTTGTGGAGACATAAATGTGGGGGTTGTGCCAAGCTAGAGCATGAACTGGCACAATAGCATCCACGGTAGGTTCTGATCCATGACAACAGCAATCTTGGCACCTGACTTCAGTAGATCTATGTTCGTGGCCTGGCGAAAACAACATCTGAGAGACTGCTGTTGTTGTTCAGTTGCTTAGTCATGTCTGTCTTGTTCAACCCCATGGACTGCAGCACGCCAGGCTTCCCTGTCCATCACTATCTCCCGGTGCTTGCTCAAACTCATGTCCATCAAGTCAGTAATGCCACCCAACCATCTCACCCCGTGTTGTCCCCTTCTCCTCCTGCCTTCAATCTTTCCCAGAATCAGGGTCTTTATCAATGAGTCAGGTCTTTACCCATGAGTAGGCTCTTTGCATCAGGTGGCCAAAGTATTAGAGTTTCAGCTTCAACATCAGTCCTTCCAATGAATATTCAGGACTGATTTCCTTTAGGATTCACTAATTTGATCTCTTTGCAGTCCCAGGGACTCTCAAGAGTCTTCTCTAACACCACAATTCAAAAGCATCAATTCTTCAGTGCTCAGCTTTCTTTATGGTCCAACTCTCACATTCATACATGACTACTGGAAAAACCATAGCTTTGACTATACAGATCTTTGTTGGCAAAGTAATGTCTCTGCTTTTTAATATGCTGTCTAGGTTGGTCATAGCTTTTCTTCCAAGGAGCAAGTGTCTTTTTAATTTCATGGCTGCAGTCACCATCTGCAGTGATTTTGGAGCCCAAGAAAATAAAGTTTCTCACTGTTTCCACTGTCTCTTCATCTATTTGTTATGAGGTGATGGGACCGGATTTCATGATACTAGTTTTCTGAATGTTGAGGTTTACTTTCATCTTCACTAAGAGGTTCTTCAGTTTCTCTTCACTTCTGCCATAAGGGTGGTGTCATCTGCATATCTGAGGTTACTGATATTTCTCCCAGCAATCTTGATTCCAGTTTGTGCTTCATTCATCCCAACACTTTGCATGAGGTACTCTGCATATAAGTTAAATAAGCAGAGTGACATACACAGCCTTGACGTATTCCTTACCCAGTTTTAAAGCAGTCCATTGTTCCATGCCCGGTTCTAACTGTTGCTTCTTGACCTGCCTACAGATTTCTGTATGCATACATGAAGCAGGTAAAGTGGTCTGGTATGCTCATTTCTTTAAGAATTTCCCATAGTTTGTTGTGATCCACACAGCCAAAGGCTTTATTGTAGTCAATGGAGCAGAAGTAGATGTTTTTCTGGAATTCTCTTGCTTTCTCTATGATCCAACAGATGTTGGCAATTTGATCTTTGGTTCCTCTGCCTTTTCTAAATGCATCTTGAACCAGGACCAATTGCTGGCATGCCAACAGTTAAGGTGGAGTTGAGAGCAGTGCCAACAACAGTGTAATATGGGAGTTCACACAACAGATGAAAGGTGACACACAACAGAGAACATCCACAGGTGAAAAGGTCAAGAAGAGAAATAGTGATTTCCCTTCCAGTGGTAGTGTTTCAGTCCTATTTACCTTGTACTCAGATCAGAAATGGCTAAGAAGCAGATCTAGGGCCTTCTACTCCAATAACTAGTGAGCAGATCCCACCTCTGATAGCGCAGTGACAACCATAGAGCAAATAGAAGGCCCTGCTTAATACCTAGTTTCAGCTTTGTCCACCACAGTATAAATCACACCTCCTATAAAGAAAATAATGGCCAGCATACACTGAGGAAAGAGGTGGCAGACATCTATACTAAAAATATTTCTCCTACCCTAAAATATTAAATTCACACAGGCTATGTAGGGATGTTCTCACATTAAAAAACTCCCCAAAGCAGTGCTAGGGTCTATCATTGAAAGGAAGAACCTGCAGAGAATTTGCTCTTGAAGGCCAGCAGGGTTTGAGTGCAGGAGCCCTACAGGGCTGGGGAAAACAGAGACCCCATTCTTGGAGGTCACATAAGGTCTCACACGCACTGGCACCCATCACAAAGCAGTACTTCTATAGGAACCTGGGCTATACCTATCTAGAGGTCTTGCAGGGTCTCCTGGGGAGGTGAAGGTCAATTATAACTCACTGTGAGAGCAAGGACACTGATAGAAGAAGCCCCAAGAAATATAATTTTGAGTGAACTCTCACAGAAGTTCAAATTTCAGCACCAAGTCCTGACACCACACAACAACCCGCAGGCCCCAACCACCAGGATAGGAAAGCCTCAGGTCAAACAACCACCAGGATAGGAATACAAACTCAACCATCAGAAGACAGGCTGCCTAAAGACATACTGAGCTCATAGTCACCTCAAAACACATCCCTTGACATGACACTGTACTTAAAATGGACAAGACCCAGGTCCATGTACCAGAGATTAGGAACCACTCCCTTCTAACAGGAAGCCTGCACAAGCCCCTGGGCCAAATTCACCCACCAGGGAGCAGACACCAGAAGTAAGAGGAATTACAATCCTGTAGCCTATGGAAAGGAGACACAAACGGAATAAAATAACAGAGAATTATGTTACAGATGAAGGAACAAGATAAAAACCCAAAAGCAACTAAATGAGTTGGAAATAAGCAATCTATCTGAAAAGGAACTCAGAGTAATGATAAGAAAGTGATCTAAAATCTCAGAAAAAGAATAGAGGTTCAGATTGAGAAGGTATAAGAAATGTGTAACAAGGTGCTTAAAGTTTTAAAGAAGAAAAAAAGAGAGATGATCAATACAATGACAGGAGTAAAAAATGCACTAGAAAGAATCAATAGCAGAATAACTGAGGCAGAAGAATGAATAGATGAGCTGGAAGACACAGTGGGGGAAATAACAGTCACAGAACAGAATAAAGGATAAAGAGTGAAAAGCAATGAAGACAGTTTCAGAGAATTCTGGAACAATATTAAACACACCAACATTCACATTATAGGGGTCACATAAGGAGAAGGGAAAGATAAAGTGCCTAAGAAAATATTTGAAGATAGTATATATGAAAACTTCCTTAACATGGGAAAGGAAACACTCAGAGATTGTTTCCTTTCCTTGCAGAGATTCCCATATAGGAAAAAACCAAGGAAGAACACACCAAGACACATATTTATCAAATTAAAATTAAAGAAAAAATATTAAAAGCAACAAGCAGGGAGAGTTAGCTAAGATGGCAGAGGGATAGGACGAGGAGACCACTTTCTCCCTCACAAATTCATCAAAAGAACATTTGAAAGCTGAGTAAATTCCACAAAACAACTTCTGAATGCCAGCAGAGGACATCAGGCACCTAGAAAAGCAGGCCATTGTCTTCAAAAGGAGGTAGGAAAAAATATAAAAGATAAAAAGAGAGACAAAAGAGGTAGGGATGGAGCTCCATTCCGGGAAGGGAGTCTTAAAAAAGAGAAAAATTTCCAAGCACCAGGAAACACTCTCACTGCGAAGTCTGTGGTGAGTCTTGGAACCACAGAGGGCAACATAACTGGGAGGAAAAGTAAATAAATAACTAAACCCCACAGATTATGTGCCCAACGGTAACTCCCCCAGCGGAGAAGCAGTGCAGACGCTTGCATCTGCCACTAGCAAGCGGGGGCTGGGCAGGGAGGTGTGGGTTGCATTGCTTAGAGTAAGGACCAGGACTGAATGCCCTGAGGGCAATCTGAGGGAACTAACTTGAGATAGCAAACCAGACTGTGGGATAGCTACCACGTGAACAGCCCTAACCTAAGACACCACCAGGCCCACTCACAGAACACAAGACTGACTAGAGCTATGCAAAAAGCCCTAACCTACGACACCTTCAGGCCCGCTCACAGAACAAAGGACTGAGCAGAGCTAACTAGCTGCAGACCACCCATCCACCTCTGGTGACAGGCAGGTGAGGGCAGCCAGAGCCAGAAGGGAGAAATTATGGCCTCAGAGAGGTATTATCTACCAAACTGTAAGCAGGCTTCATTGCTAACCAAGACTTCTTGGGATTCTGGATGGTCAACATCTGCCTGAGAAGGTGCACCGGTTGTACACCCAGAAAACTGAGCAGCAGGGATGGAGGAGGCGATAAGTCGCAGCAACCGTGCTCGCCAAACACCTGGTCACCTGAGCTGCTTGGACCTGGGAAGGGCACAAAATGCAGGCCCAACCGTGTCTGTGCCTCTGAGGACTACCAGAGAACCTGAACCTGAGTGGCTTAGACCTGGGAAGTGCATACAACCCAGGGCCAGCCTCAGACAGTTCCCGGCAGAGAAACATAGACCCTGAGAAGTGTAGATAGGGAAAGCACACACACCGTGAGCCGGGGCCAGCCCAGTGTGGCCGAGACACTGAGAACATACACCAGTGTTATTTGTTTGAAGCATCCCGCGCTCTCCATAGCATGACTGCACAAGTGAGCCTAAAAAAGTGTCCACCACAGCCATCTTGTGGCATGGCGGAAACTGGACACTGAGGAAACCAGCAAACAGAAGAAGCTAAAACAGAGGAAACCTCCTTGGAAGTGACAGATGCAATAGACTAAAACCCTGTAGTTAGTACCAACTATATAGCAAGGGGCCTATAGATCATGAGAAATACAAGCCAGATCAAGGAACTGTGCTAAAATGAACTGACCCCACACTGCCCACAACACCAACAGAGAAAGTCCTAGATATATTTTTACTATCATTCTTTATTTATTTATTTATTTTTTTACTTTTAAGTCCTCTATTATTCCTTTAATTTTCATTTTTTAACCTACTATTCAGTTCAGTTCAGTTCAGTTGCTCAGTCATGGCAAACTCTTTGCGACTCCATGAATTGCAGCATGCCAGGCCCCCCTGACCATCACCAACTCCCAGAGTTCACCCAAATTCACATGCATCGAGTCGGTGATGCCATCCAGCCATCTCATCCTTTGTAGTCCCCATCTCTTCCTGCTCCCAAACCCTCCCAGCATCACAGTCATTTCCAATGAGTCAAATCTTCGCATGAGGTGGCCAAAGTATTAGAGTTTCAGCATTAGCATCTGTCCTTCAAATGAACACCCAGGGCTGATCTCCTTTAGAATGGACTGGTTGGAACTCCTTGCAGACCAAGGGACTTTCAAGAGTCTACTCCAACACCACAGTTCAAAAGCATCAATTCTTTAGTGCTCAGCCTTCTTCACAGTCCAACTTTCACATCCATACATGACCACTGGAAAAACCATAGCCCTGACTAGACGGAAGTTTGTTGGCAAAGTAATGTCTCTGCTTTTAAATATGTTATCTAGGTTGGTATAACTTTCCTTCTAAGGAGTAAGGATCTTTTAACTTCATGGCTGCAATCACCATCTGCAGTGATTTTGGAGCCCCAAAAAATAAAGTCTGACACCGTTTCCAAATCTATTTCCCATGAAGCGATGAGACCAGATGCCATGATTTTAGTTTTCTGAATGTTGAGCTTTAAGCCAACTTTTTCACTCTCCACTTACACCTTCATCAAGAGGCTTTTTAGTTCCTCTTCACTTTCTGCCATAAGGGTGGTGTCATCTACATATCTGAGGTTATTGATATTTCTCCTGGCAATCTTGATTCCACTTTGTGCTTCTTCCAGCCCAGTGTTTCTCATGATGTACTCTGCATATAAGTTAAATAGGCAGGGTGACAAGATACAGCCTTGACATACTCCTTTCCCTATTTGGAACCAGTCTGTTGTTCCATGTCCAGTTCTAACTGTTGCTTCCTGACCTGCATATAGGTTTCTCAATAGGCAGGTCAGGTGGTCCTGTATTCCCATCTCTTTCAGAATTTTCCACAGTTTACTGTGATCCACACAGTCAAAGGCTTTGGCATAGTCATAAAGCAGAAATACACGTTTTTCTGGAGCTCTCTTCCTTTTTCCATTATCCAGTGGATGTTGGCAATTTGATCTCTGGTTCCTCTGCCTTGTCTAAAACCAGCTTGAACATCTACAAGTACACGGTTCACATATTGCTGAAGTCTGGCTTGGAGAATTTTGAGCATTACTTTACTGGCGTGTGAGATGAGTGCACTTGTGTGGTAGTTTGAGCATTCTTTGGCATTGCCTTTCTTTGGGATTGGAATGAAAACTGACCTTTTCCAGTCCTGTGGCCACTGCTGAGTTTTCCAGATTTGCTGGCATATTGAGTGCAGCACTTTCACAGTATCATCTTTCAGGATTTGAAATAGCTCAACTGGAATTCCGTCACCTCTACTAGCTTTGTTCATAGTGATGCTTTATAAGGCCCACTTGACTTCACATTCCAGGATGTCTCGCTCTAGATGAGTGATCACACCAGCATGATTATCTTGGTCGTGAAGATTATCACTTTGAAAAAAAAAAAGAGTGACCCTATTTTTTAAAGTAAACTTTATATATATATATATATATATATATATATATATATATATATAATAATGTTTGTGACTTTGTTTTTTTTTTCCTTTAATATTGTATTTTTGAAAATCCAACATCTACTGTAGATTTTTAATCTTTGATTTTTGATATTTGTTATCAATTTTGTACCTTTAAGAACCCGATTTTCAATACCCATTTTTACTTGGGAGTGAGATTACTGGCTTGACTGCTCTCTCCCCCTTTGGACTCTCCTTTTTCACCACCAGGTTGCCTCTATCTGCTTCCTTCCCCTTCTCTTCTCTACCCAACTCCGTGAATCTCTGTGTGTGTTCTGGACGGTGGAGATCACTTAGGGAACTGATTACTGGATGGATCTGTCTCTCTCCTTTTGATTCCCCCTTTTATCCTCCTGGCCATATCTGTCTCCTTACTCCCTCTTCTCTTCTCTGTATAACTTCATGAACATCTCTGAGTGGTCCAGACTGTGGAGCATATATAAGGAAGTGATTACTGGCTAGCTTGGTCACTCCTCTTTTGATTCCCCCTCATTTCATCCTGGTTACCTCGATCTCCCTCCTCCCTCTTCTCTTCTCCATGTAACTCTGTGAACCTCTCTGGGTGTCCCTCACTGTGGAGAAACTTTTCATCTTTAACCTAGATGTTTTTTCAATGGTGCTGTATAGATGGAGAAGTCTTGAGGCTACTGTAAAAATAAGACTGAAAACCAGAAGCAGGGGGCTTAAGTCCAAATCCTGAGAACATAAGAGAACCCCTGACTCCAGGGAACATTAATCAACAGGAGCTCATCAAATGCCTCCATACCTACACTGAAACCAAGCACCACCCAAGGGCCAACAAGTTCCAGAGTAAGACATACCACGCAAGTTCTCCATCACCACAGGAACACAGCCCTGAGCTTCTATATACAGGCTGCCCAAAGTCACTCCAAACCCACTGACATCTCATAACACAGTACTGGACACGTTATTGCACTCCAGAGACAAGAAATCCAGGTCCACCGACCAGAATCCCAACACAAGCTTCCCTAACCAGGAAACCTTGACAAGCCACCGATAAAAACCCACTCACAGCGAGGAAACTCCAAAATAAAGAGAACTCCACAAACTGCCAGAATACAGAAACAGATCAGATCAGTCACTCAGTCATGTCTGACTATTTGTGACCCCATGAATTGCAACACGCCAGGCCTCCCGGTCCATCACCAACTCCCGGAGTTCACTCAGACTCACGTCCATCGAGTCAGTGATGCCATCCAGCCATCTCATCCTCTGTCATCCCCTTCTCCTCCTGCCCCCAGTCCCTCCCAGTATCAGAGTCTTTTCCAATAAGTCAACTCTCTGCATGAGGTGGCCAAAGTACTGGAGTTTCAGCTTTAGCGTCATTCCTTCCAAAGAAATCCCAGGGCTGATCTCCTTTAGAATGGACTGGTTGGATCTCCTTGCAGTCCAAGGGACTCTCAAGAGTCTTCTCCAACACCACAGTTCAAAAGCATCAATTCTTCGGTGCTCAGCCTTCTTCACAGTCCAACTCTCACGTCCATACATGACCACAGGAAAAATCATAGCCTTGACTAGATGAACCTTTGTTGGCAAAGTAATGTCTCTGCTTTTGAATATGCTATCTAGGTTGGTCATAACTTTCCTTCCAAGGAGTAAGCGTCTTTTAATTTCATGGCTACAGTCACCATCTGCAGTGATTTTGGATCCCAGAAAAATAAAATCTGACACTGTTTCCACTGTTTCCCCATCTATTTCCCATGAAGTGGTGGGACCAGATGCCATGATCTTCGTTTTCTGAATGTTGAGCTTTAAGCCAACTTTTTCACTCTCCACTTTCACTTTCATCAAGAGGCTTTTTAGTTCCTCTTCACTTTCTGCCATAAGGGTGGTGTGATCAGCATATCTGAGGTTATTGATATTTCTCCCAGCAATCTTGATTCCAGCTTGTGTTTCTTCCAGTCCAGCGTTTCTCATGATGTACTCTGCATAGAAGTTTAAGAAACAGGGTGACAATATATAGCCTTGACGAACTCCTTTTCCTATTTGGAACCAGTCTGTTGTTCCATGTTCAGTTCTAACTGTTGCTTCCTGACCTGCATACAAATTTCTCGAGAGGCAGATCAGGTGGTCTGGTATTCCCATCTCTTTCAGAATTTTCCACAGTTTATTGTGATCCACACAGTCAAAGGCTTTGGCATAGTCAATAAAGCAGAAATAGATGTTTTTCTGGAACTCTCTTGCTTTTTCCATCATCCAGTGGATGTTGGCAATTTGATCTCTGGTTCCTCTGCCTTTTATAAAACCAGCTTGAACATCTACAAGTACACGGTTCACATATTGCTGAAGCCTGGCTTGGAGAATTTTGAGCATTACTTTACTAGCGTGTGAGATGAGTGAAATTGTGCAGTACTTTAAGCATTCGTTGGCATTGCCTTTCTTTGGGGTTGGAATGAAAACGGACATTTTCCAGTCCTGTGGCCACTGCTGAGTTTTCCAAATTTGCTGGCATATTGTGTGCAGCACTTTCACAGCATCATCTTTCAGGATTTGGAATAGCTCAACTGGAATGCCATCACATCCAATAGCTTTGTTCATAGTGATGCTTTCTAAGGCCCAGTTGACTTCACATTCCAGGATGTCTGGCTCTAGGTCAGTGATCACACCATCGTGATTATCTGGGTTGTGAAGATCTTTTTTGTACAGTTCTTCTGTGTATTCTTGCCATCTCTTCTTAATATCTTCTGCTTCTGTTAGGTCCATACCATTTCTGTCCTTTATCGAGCTCATCTTTGCATGAAATATTCCCTTGGTATCTCTGATTTTCTTGAAGAGATTCCTAGTCTTTCCCATTCTGTTGTTTTCGTATATTTCTTTGCATTGATCGCTGAATGCAAGAAGATATAAGAAAGGCTTCTTCAGCGATCAATGCAAAGAATACAGAAAAGCCACCCCAAACTCAGCAACATAAACAAGA
Source organism: Bos grunniens (assembly GCF_055505025.1). NCBI lineage: Eukaryota > Metazoa > Chordata > Mammalia > Artiodactyla > Bovidae > Bos > Bos grunniens. The sequence goes on along the minus strand of NC_141194.1, from coordinate 75,728,617 downwards.
TGAAGAGACAGAGGAATACCTAGCAGGTAAAGGAACAAGATAAATGCCCACCAAACAAAACAAAAGAGGAAGAGGTAGGGAATTCCAAATAATGATAGTGAAAATGATTCAAAATCTTGAAAATAAAATGGAATCACAGGTAAATAGCCTGGAGACAAGGATTGAGAAGATGCAAGAAAAGTTTAACAAGGACTTAGAAGAAATAAAAGAGTCAATATATAATGAACAATGCAATAAAGGTGATCAAAAACACTCTGGAGGGAACAAATAGCATAACAATGGAGGCAGAAGATAGAATGGTAGAAATAAGTGAATCAGAAACGAAAAAAGAAAAATGAATTAAAAGAAATGAGAACAATCTCGGAGACCTCTGGGAGAATATTAAACACCCCAACATTTGAATCATAGGAGTACTAGAAGAAGAAGACAAAAAGAAAGACCATGAGAAAATACTTTAGGAGATAATAGTTGAAAACTTCCCTAAAATGGGGAATAATCACCCGAGTCCAAGAAACCCAGCGTGTCCCAAACAGGATAAACCCAAGGCGATACACCCCAAGACACATATTAATGAAATTAACAAAGATCAAACACAAAGAACAAATATTAAAAGCAGCAAGGGAAAAAGAACAAATAACACACAAGGGGATTCCCATAAGAATAAGAGCTGATCTTTTTTTTTTTTTTTTGATTTTTTTAAATTTTATTTTATTTTTAAACTTTACATAACTGTATTAGTTTTGCCAAATATCAAAATGAATCCGCCACAGGTATACATGTGTTCCCAATCCTGAAACTCTTCAGGCCAGGAGGGAATGGCAGGACATATTTAAAGTGATGAAAGAAAATAACCTACAGCCCAGATTACTGTACCTACAGCCCAGATTACTGTACCCAGCAAGGATCTCATTCAAATATGAAGGAGAAATCAAAAGCTTTGCAGACAAGCAAAAGTTGACAGAATTCAGCACCACAAAACCAGCTCTCCAACAAATGGTAAAGGATCTTGTCTAGACAGGAAACACAGAAAATGGTGTATAAACTTGAACCCAAAACAATAAAGTAAATGGCAACTGGATCATACTTATCAATAATTACCTTAAACGTAAATGGGTTGAATGCCCCAACCAAAAGACAAAGACTGGCTTAATGGATACAAAAACAAGACCATTATATATGTTGTCTACAAGAGACCCACCACAAAACAAGGGACACATTCAGACTGAAAGGGAAGGGCTGGAGAAAGATATGTCAGCCAAATAGAGACCAAAAGAAAGCAGGAATACCAAATCTCATATGAAATAAAATAGACTTTAAAACAAAGGCTGTGAAAAGAGACAAAGAAGGACACTACATAATGATCAAAGGACCAATCCAAGAAGAAGATATATCAATTATAAATATATATGCACCCAACATAGGAGTACCACAATATGTAAGACAAATGTTAACATGTATGAAAGGGGAAATTAACAAAAACACAATAATAGTGTGAGACTTTCATATCCAACTCACACCTATGGATAGATCAATGAAACAGAAAATTAACAAGGAAACACAAACTTTAAATCATACAATAGACCAGATAGACCAAATTGATATCTATAGGACACTTCACCCCAATACAATGAATTTCACCATTTTCTCAAGAGCACACGGAACCTTCTCCAGGATATATCACATCCTGGGCCATAAATCTAGCCTTGGTAAATTCAAAAAAATTGAAATCATTCCAAGCATCTTTTCTGACCACAGTGCAGTAAGATTAGATCTCAATTACAGGAGAAAAATTCCAACATATGGAGGCTGAAAAACACAATGCTGAATAACCAATAAATCACAGAAGAAATCAAAAAATAAATCAAAATATGCATATATATGAATGAAAATGAAAACACAACAACCCCAAACCAATGGGACACTGTAAAAGCAGTGCTAAGGGGAAAGTTCATAGCAATACAGGCATACCTCAAAAAATAAGAAAAAAAAATCAAATAAATAACCTAACTCTACACCTAAAGGAACTAGAAAAGGAAGAAATGAAGAACCCCAGGGTTAGTAGAAGGAAAGAAATCTTAAAAACTAGGGCAGAAATAAATGCAAAAGGAATAAAAGAGACCATAGCAAAAATCAACAAAGCCAAAAGCTGGTTCTTTGAGAGGACAAATATAATTGACAAACCACTAGCCAGACTTGTCAAGAAACAAAGGGAGAAAAATCAAATCAATAAAATTAGAAATCAAAATTTAGAGATCACAACAGAAAATGCAGAAATACAAAGGATCATAAGACACTACCATCAGCAACTATATGCCAATAAAATGGACAACTTGGAAAAAATGGACAAATTTTTAGAAAAGTACAACTTTCCAAAAGTGAACCAGGAAGAAATATAGTCTTAACAGACCTATCAAAAGCATGGAAATTGAAACTGTAATCAGAAATCTTCCAGCAAACAAAAGCCCAGGTCTAGACGGCTTCATACCTGAATTCTACCAAAAATTTAGAGAAGAGCTAACACCTATCCTACTCAAACTCTTCCAGAAAATTGCAGAGGAAGGTAAACTTCCAAACTCATTCTATGAGGCCACTATCACCCTAATGCCAAAACCTGACAAAGATGCCACATAAAAGAAAACTATAGGCCAATATCACTGATGAACATAGATGCAAAAATCCTTAACAAAATTCTAGCTTACAGAGTCTAACAACACATTAAAAAGATCATACATCATGATCAAGTGGGCTTTATCCCAGGGATGTAAGGATTCTTCAATATTCGCAAATCAATCAGTGTCATACACCACATTAACAAATTAAAAAATAAAAGCCAATTGATTATCTCAGTAGATGCAGATAAAGCCTTTCACAAAATTCAACATCCATGTATGATAAAAACTCTCCAGAAAGCAGGAATAGAATGAACATACCTCAACATAATAAAAGCTATATATGACAAACCCACAGAAAACATTATCCTCAATAGTGAAAAATTGAAAGCATTTCCCCTAAAGTCAGGAACAAGACAAGGGTGCCCACTCTAACCACTACTATTCAACATAATTTTGGAAGTTTTGGCCACAGCAATCAGAGCAAAAAGAAATAAAAGGAATCCAAAATGAAAAAGAAGAAGTAAAATTCTCACTGTTTTCAGATGAATGATCCTCTACATAGAAAACCCTAAAGACTCTACCTATCAATTATTATCTCTATCAATTACTACAGATAATCAATGAATATAGAAAAGTTGTAGGATATGAAATCAACACACAGAAATCCCTTGCATTCCTATACAGTAATAATGAGAAAATAGAAAGAGAAATTAAGGAAACAATCCCATTCACCATTGCAACGAAAATAATAAAATACCTAGGAATATATCCACCTAAAGAAACAAAATACTTATATATTGAAAACTATAAAACACTGGTAAAAGAAATCAAAGAGGACACTAATAGATGGAGAAATATATCATGTTCATGGATCGGAAGAATCAGTATAGTGAAAATTAGTATACTACCCAAAGTAATCTATAGATTAAATGTAATCCCTATCAAGCTACCAATGGTATTTTTCACAGAGCTAGAACAAATAATTTCATTATTTGTATGGAAATACAAAAAACCTTAACTAGCCAAAGCAATCTTGAGAAAGAAGAATGGAACTGGAGGAATCAACCTGCCTGACTTCAGGCTCTACTACAAAGTCACAGTCATCAAGACAGTATGGTACTGGTGCAAAGACCGAAATATCGATCAATGGAACAAAATAGAAAGCCCATAGACAAATCCATGCACGTATAGACACCTTATCTTTGACAAAGGAGGCAAGAATATACAATAGAGAAAAGACAATTTCTTTAACAAGTGGTGCTGGGAAAACTGGTTGACCACTTGTATAAGAATGAACCTAGAACACTTTTTAATGCCATACACCAAAATAAACTCAAAATGGATTAAAGATCTAAATGTAAGACCAGAAACTATAAAACTCCTATAGAAGAACACAGGCAAAACACTCTCCTACATAAATCACAGCAAGATCCTCTATGACCCACCTCCCAGAGTATTGGAAATAAAAGCAAAAATAAACAAATGGGACCTTATTAAAATTAAAAGCTTCTGCACAACAAAGGAAACTATAAGCAAAGTTTTCCCTTTGAAAGACAGCCTTTTCACTCTGAAGACAGCCTTCAGAATGGGAGAAAATAATAGCAAATGAAGCAACTGACAAAGAATTAATCTAAAAAATATACAAGCAACTCTTGCAGCTCAATTCCAGAAAATTAAACAACCCAATCAAAAAATGGGCCAAATAACTAAAGAGACATTTGTCCAAAGAAGACATACAGATGGCTAACAAACACGTGAAAAGATGCTCAACATCATTCATGATCAGAGAAATGCAAATCAAAACCACAATGAGGTACCATTTCACGCCAGACAGAATGACTGTGATCCAAAAGTCTATAAGCAATAAATGCTGGAGAGGGTGTGGAGAAAAAGGAACCCTCTTAAACTGTTGGTGGGAATTCAAACTAGTACAGCCACTATGGAGAACAGTGTGGAGATTCCTTAAAAAGAAATAGAACTGCCATATGACCTAGCAATCCCACTGCTGGGCATTCACACTGAGGAAACTAAATTGAAAGAGACACCTGTACCCCAGTGTTCATTGCAACACTGTTTATAACAGCTAGGACATGGAAACAATCTAGATGTCCATCAGTAGATGAATGAATAAGAAAGCTGTGGTACATATACACAATGGAGTATTACTCACCCATTAAAAAGAATACATTTGAATTAGTTCTAAGGAGCTGGATGAACCTGGAGCCTATTATACAGAGTGAAGTAAGCCAGAAAGAAAAACACCAATACAGTATACTAATGCATATATATGGAATGTAGAAAGATGGTAACGATAACCCTGTATGCGAGACAGCAAAAGAGACACTGATGTATAGAAGTCTTTTGGACTCTGTGGGAGAGGGCGAGGGTGGGATGATTTGGGAGAATGGCATTGAAACATGTATATTATCATATGTTAAACGAATCGCCAGTCCAGTTTCGATGCATGATACAGCATGCTCGGGGTTGGTGCACTGGGATGACCCATAGGAATGATATGGAGAGGGAGGTGGGAGGGGGGTTCAGGATGGGGAACACATGTACACCTGTGGTGGATTCATGTCAACGTACAGCAAAACCAATACAATATTGTAAAGTAATTAGCCACCAATTAAAATAAATAAATTTATATTAAACAAAAAAGAATGAAGGAATGTCATTTGTTGTGACATGGATGGGCCTATAAATTGTCATACTGAATGAAGTAAGACAGACGAAGACAAATATCGTATGTCATGGTTTACATCTAGAATCTAAAATAAGTATAAAAATCAACCTCTTTACAAAACAGAAATAGAGCCACAAATGTAGTAAACAAACTTATGGTTACCAAGGGGGAAAAGAGCGCACAGATAAACGGGAGACTGTGAGTGACACATATGTACAATATATAAAACAGATAAATACTAAGAAAATCCTCTGGTGGCTTCCCAGGTGGCTCAGATGGTAAAGAAACTGCCTGCCATTCAGGAGACCCAGATTTGATTCCTGGGTCTGGAAATTATCCTGGAGAAGGAAATGGCTACTCAATCCAGTATTCTTGTCTGGAGAAATCCATGGACAGAGGAGCCTATTGGGCCACAGTCCATGCGATCACAAAGAATCAGACACGACTGAGCAACTAACATTTTGACTCACTTGCTTTCTGGAAGGAAAGTTATGGCCAACCTAGACAGCATATTAAATAGCAGAGATGTTATTTTGCCAACAAAGGTCAATTTAGTCAAAGTTATGGTTTTTCTAGTAGTCATGTATGGATATGAGAGTTGGACTATAAATAAAGCTGAGCACAGAATAATTGAAGACTCTTGAGAGTCCCTTGGACTGCAAGGAGATCTAACCAGTCCATCTAAAGGAGATCAGTTCTGGGTGTTCATTGGAGGGACTTATGTTGCAGCTGAAACTTCAATACTTTGGCCATCTGATGCAGAGAGCTGACTTATTTGAAAAGACCCTGATGCTGGGAAAGATTGAGGGCAGGAGGAAAAGGGGACAACAGAGACTAAGATGGTTGGATGGCATCACTGACACAATGGACATAAGTTTGGATGGACTCCGGGAGTTGGTGATGGACAGGGAGGCCTGGCACACTGCAATTCATGGGGTCACAAAGAGTTGGACACGACTGAGCGACTGAACTGGAACTGGAAGAATCTACTGTATTGCACAGAGAACTCTACTAAATTCTTTATAATGACCTACATGGGAACAGAATATAAAAAAAGAGTGGCTATATGTGTATGTATCACTGATTCACTTCACTGTACAGTAGAAGCTAAAACAACATTTTTAAATCAAATATACTACAATAAACATTAATTTAAAAAATAAAATTAGAAATACTGAACTTACATTAAATATATACTATTTAAATCACAGTGTTGGTAAAACTTCACTTGAGTTTATTTAGACATATAATTTATTTTTATAATTTCAGAGGGAAGCTTTCTTAAAAATGTTCAGGGGCAAGAGACTCCCATAGAGAATAAACCCAAAGAGAAACATGACAAGATGCATATTAATCAAACTAACAAATATTAAACACAAAGAACAAATATTAAAAGCAGCAAGGGAAAAGCAACAAATAACATGTAAGGGGATCCCGATAAGGCTAACAGCTGACCTTTCAACAGAAATTCTGTAGGCCAGAAGGGAGTGGCAGGATATACTTAAACTAATGAAAGAAAACAAACAAACAAACAAACATACACCAAGATTACTCTATACAGCAAGGATCCCCTTCACATTTGATGGAAAAATCAAAAGTTTTAACAGATATGCAAAAGTTAAGAGAATTCAGCACCAACAATCTAGCCTTACAACAAATGCTAAAGGAACTTCTCTAGACAGGAAACACAAGAGAAAGAAAAGACCTATGAAAACAAACCCAAAACAAAATAAATGGTAACAGCATCATACATATCAATAACTACCTTAAACATAAATGGATTAAATGATTCAACCAAAAGACACAAACTGGCAAAATGGATACAAAAAAAGAAACAGTACATATGCTGTCTACAACAGACCCACTTCAAATCAAAAGACATATATAGACTAAAATTTAGGGGATGGAAAAAGATATTCAAAGCAAATGAAAATCAAAAAAGTGTGAGTAGCAATACTCATATCAGATAAAATAGACTTTAATGTAAAGACCATTACAAGAGGAAAGGAAGGAGACTATGTAATGATCAAGGGATCAATCCAAGAAGAAGATATAATAGTTTTTTTTTTTTTTTAATTTTTATTTTATTTTTAAACTTTACATAATTGTATTAGTTTTGCCAAATATCAAAATGAATCCATCACAGGTATACATGTGCTCCCCTTCTTGAACCCTCCTCCTTCCTCCCTCCCCATACCATCCCTCTGGGTTGTCCCAGTGCACTAGCCCCAAGCACTCGTTTCATACATGATATTTTACATGTTTCAATTAAATATATATGCACCCAACATAAAACCACCTCAATACATAAGGCAAATGCTAACAACTATTAAAGAGGAAATTGACTGTGACATAACAATAGTTGGAAACTTTAAAACTCCACTCACACCAATGGACAGATCATCCAGATAGAAAATTAATAAGGAAACACAAGCTTTAAATGACAGATTGGATCAGTTGGACCTAATTGATATCAACAGGGCATTTTATTCAAAAAAAAATAAATTTCACTTTTTTTCTCAAGTGCACATGGAACATTCTCTAGGATAGATCACTTTTGGGTCACAAATGATGCCTTGGTAAATTTTAAAAAACCTGAAATCGTCTCAAGCATCTTTTCTGACCTCAACATTATAAAATTAGATATCAACTACAGAAAAAAAAAAAAAAAACTGTAAAACCACAAGCACAGAGACACTAAGCCATATGCTTCTGAATAACCAAGCAATCACTGAATAAATCAAAGAGGAAATTAAAAAATACCTAGAAACAAATGACAATGAAAACTTGATTACCCAAAACCTAAGGGGTGCAGTAAAAGCAGGGCTGAGGCAAATTTATCACAACACAAGCTTATCTCAAGAAACAAGATAAACACCAAATAAACAATCTAATCTTAAATCTAAAGCAACTAGAAAATGAAGCACAAAAAAACCCACAAAAAAGCACAGAAAAATGAAGCACACAAAACAAATGTTAGTAGAAGGAAAGAAATCATACAGATCACAGCAGAAATAAATGAAAAACAATAACAAACACAAAAGAAAAAATAAAACTAAAAGCTGATTCTTTAAGAAGATAAACAAAACTGACATACCATTAACCAGACTCATTAAGGAAAAAGGGAGAAGATTCAAATCAATAAAATTAGAAATGAAAAAGGAGAAGTTACAACAGACAACATAGAAATACTAAAATCATAAAAAAAAACAAAAAAACACTTCTACCAGCAACTATATGCCAATAATATGGACAACCTAGATGAAATGGACAAATTTTTAGAAAAGTATAACCTTTCAAAACTGGACCAGGAAGAAGTAGAAAATACGACCAGGCCAATCACAAGAATACAAATTGAAACTTTAATCAAAAATCTTCCAAACAAAAGCCCAGGGCCAGATGGCTTCACAGGTGAATTTTACCAAATGTTTAGAGAACAGCTAATACCTATCCTGCTCCTAGTCTTCCAGAAAATGGCAAAGGAAGAAAACTCCTACACTCATTATACTTGGCCACTATCACCCTGATATCAAAACCAGACAAATGTGCCACAAAAGAGAAAATTACAGACCAATATCACTAATGAACAAAGATGCAAAAATCCTCAACAAAATTATAGCAAATAGAACCCAAGAACACATTTAAAGGATCATACATCATGATCAAGTGGACTTTTCCACAGGGAAGCAAGAATTCTTCAATATATACAAATGAAACGTGGTGGTACACCATATTAACAAATTGAAAAGTAAAAACCATATGATAATTTCAATATACGCAGAGAAAGCTTTTGACAAAATTCAACACCCATTTATGATTAAAAAAAAAAAAAAAAACTCTCCATAAAGTAGGCATAGAAGGAAACTGCTTCTGCTGCTGCTAAGTTGCTTCAGTCGTGTCCAACTCTGTGCAACCCCAGAGATGGCAGCCCACAGGCTCCCCTGTCCCTGGGATTTTCCAGGCAAGAACACTGGAGTGGGCTGCCATTTCCTTCTCCAATGCATGAAAGTGAAAAGTGAAAGTGAAGTCGCTCAGTCATGTCCAATTCTTAGCGACCCCATGGACTGTAGCCTACCAGACTCCTGTGTCCATGGGATTTTGCAAGTAAGAGTACTGGAGTGGGTTGCCATTGCCTTCTCCGAGAAGGAACCTACCTCAACATAATAAAGGCCATATATGATAAACCCACAGCAAACATCATTCTCAACAGTGAAAAACTGAAATTATTTCCCCTAATATCAGCAACAAGACAAGGGTGCCCACTCTCATCACTATTATTCAATGTAATTTTGGAAGTCCTAGCCACAGCAATCAGAGAAGAAAAAGAAATAAAAGTAATCCATATTGGAAAAGAAGAAGTAAAACTCTAAGTTTGCTGATGCATGTGTGTATGCTCAGTTGCTCAGTCCTCTTAGACTCTTTGTGATCTCACACATGATAGCCTGCCAGGCTTCTCTGTCCATGGAATTTTTCAGGCAGCAATACTGAAGTGGGTTCCAATTTCCTACTATGGGAGATCTGCCTGACTCAAGGATTGAACCCATGTCTCCTGCATTTCCTACACTGGCATGTGAATTCTTTACCACTGAGGCAACTGGGAAGCCCTGTTTGCAGATGATATGATACTAGAGGAAAAAACCTTAAAGATGGCACCACAAAATCACTAGAGCTAATCAATGAATGTAGTAAAGTGGCAGGATATAAAATTAATACACAGAATTCCCTTGCATTCCTAGACAGTAACAATGAAAAATCAGAAAAAGAAATTAAACAAACAATCCCATTCACCATTGCAACAAAAATTAAAATACTAGGAATAAATCTACCTGAAGGGACAAAAGACCTGTATGCAGACAACTATAAGACACTGATGGAAGAAATTAAATATGACACAAACAGATGGAGAAATATACTATGTTCTTGGATTGGAAGAATCAATATTGTGAACATGATTATACTATCCAAAGAAATCTACAGATTCAATGCAATCCTTGCTGCTGCTGCTGCTGCTAAGTCGCTTCAGTCGTGTCCAACTCTGTGCAACCCCATAGACGGCAGCCCACCAGGCTTCCCGTCCCTGGGATTCTCCAGGCAAGAACACTGGAGTAGGTTGCCATCTCCTTCTCCAATGCATGAAAGTGAAAAGTGAAAGTGAAGTCTCTCAGTCGTGTCCGACTCTTAGCGACCCCATGGACTGCAGCCTACCAGGCTCCTCTGTCCATGGGATTTTCTAGGCAAAAGTACTGGAGTGGGGTGCCATTGCAAACTACAAATGGTATTTTTAACAGAATTATAACAACAAATATCACAATTTGTATGAAAACACAAAAGACCATGGATAGCCAAAGCAACCTTGAGAAAGAAAAACGGGGCTGGAGGAATCAACCTTCCTGACTTAGACTATACTACAGTGCTACAGTCATCAAGACAGTATGGTACTGGCAAAAAAAAAAAAAAAAACAAACAGAAATATAGATCAATGGAATGAGATAGAAAGCCTAGAGATAAGCCCACAATAGTCGGCACCTTATCTTTGACTAAAGAGCTGAGAATATACAATGGAGAAAATACCTCCTTTACAATAAGTGTTGCTGGGAAAACTAGACAGCTACACATAAAAGAATGAAACTAGAACACTTCCTAACACCATACACAAAAATAAACTCAAAATGGGTTAAAGATTTAAATGTAAGGCCAGAAACTATAAAGCTCTTAGAGAAAGTCACAGGCAGTACATTCCGACATAAATCAAAGCAAGATCCTCTTTGACTTACCTCCTAAAGTAATGGAAATAAAAACAAAAATAAACAAATGAGATTTAAAAGCTTTTTTCACAGAAAAGGAAACAATAAAAAATATTAAAAGACAAACCTCAGAATGGGAGAAAATAATTGTAAACAATAAAACTGACAAAGGATTATTCTCAAAAATATATAAGCAGCTCATATGGCTCAATATCAAGAAAAACAAATAGCCCAATAAAAAAATTAGTAAAGACCTAAACAGACATTTCCCCCCCAAAAAAAATACAGATGACAAATAGACACATGAAAAGATGCTCAACACCTCTAATTATTAGAGAAATGCAAATCAAAACTGCAATGAGATTATGTCACACCAGTCAGAAGGCCACCATCAAACAAAATCTACAAACAATAAATGCTGGAGAGGATGTGGAGAAAAGGGAACAGTCTTTCACTGTTGGTGGGAACATAAGTTGATACAGCCACTATGGAGAACAGTATGGAGATTCCCTAAAAAGCTAGGATTAAAACTACCATATGACCCAGCAATCCCAAGAATGGGCATATAGCCTGTTGTTGTTCAGTCACTAAGTCATGTCCAACTCTTTGTGAACCCATGAACTGCAGCATGCCAAGCTCCTCTGTCCTTCACTATCTCCCTGTGTTTACTCAGTCTCATGTCCATTGAGTCAGTGATGTCATCCAACCATCTTATCCTCTGTCCCCACCTTCTCCTGTTACCAGCATCAGGTCTTTTCCAATGAGTCAGCCCTTTGCATCAGGTAGCCAAAGTACTGGAGCTTTAGCCTCAGCATCAGTCCTTCCAATGAATATTCAGGGTTGGTTTCCTTTAGGACTGACAGATTTGATTTCCTTGCTGTCCAGGGGAGTCTCAAGAGTCTTCTCCAGCACCACAGTTTGAAAGCATTAATTCTTCAGCCCTCAGCCTTCTTTATGATACAACTCTCACATTCATACGTGACTACTGGAAAAAACATAGCTTTGACTATACAGATCTTTTTTGGCAAGGTGATGTCTCTGCTTTTTAATACACTGTCTAGGTTTGTCATAGCTTTTCTGAGGAACAAGCATCATCTTTTATTTTTGTGGCTGCAGTCACTCTCCACAGGGATTTTGAATTCCAAGAAACTAAAATCTGTTACTGTTTCTACTTTTTCGCTATTTATTTGCCATGAAGTGATGGGACTGGATGGGCTTTCCATGTGGAAGTAGTGGTAAAGAACCTGCCTGCCAATGCATGAGATGTGAGACATGGGTTCCATCCATGGATCAGGAAGATCCCTTGGAGGAGGGCATTGCAATCCACTCCAGTATTCTTGTCTGGAGAATCCCATAGAAAGAGGAGCCTGGTAGGCTAAAGTCCAAAGAGTTGTACAGAGTCAGCCACAACTGAAGCGACTTAGCACACACACACAATGGGACCAGATGCCAAAGACCAGCAGTGGGACAACCAGTGCACTGGGCATGTTGTACAGTTACATGGAGCAGCTGAAAGGCATGTTCCTGAGAGTCAGGCCTGAAAAACTGGATGTCTACTGGAGAAGAATGGCAAACCACTTCAGTATTCTTGCCTTGAGAACTCCATGAATATGATGAAAAGGGCATATATGCTGGAAAAATCATAATTGAAAAAGGCCCATGTACCCCAATGTTCATAGCAGCACTATTTACATAGCTAGGACATGAAAGCAACTCATATGTTCATAGATCTATGAATGGATAAAGAATTTGTGGTATATATATTCAATGCAGTATTACTCAGCCATAAAAAATAACACATTTGAGTCAGTCCTAGTGAGGTGGATGAACCTAGAGCTTGTCATACAGAGTGAAATAATTCAGAAAGAGAAAAACCAAATATGGTATATTAATGCATATATAAGGAATCTAGAATAAGGACATTGATTAACCTATTTGCAGAGAAGGAATGGAGACACATATGTAGAGAATAAACCTGTAGACACAGTGGGGAAGGAAAGAGTAGTATGGATAGAGAAAGTAGCATAGACGTATATACACTACCATGTGTAAAATAGATAGTTGGTGAGAATTTGCTGTTTAACACGGGGAGCCCAGCTATGCACTCTGTGGTTATCTAGAGGGGTGGGATGAGGGAGAGGATGGAGGCTAAAGAGGAAGGTGATATAAATATAATTTGGCTTATTTGTATTGTTGTGTAGCAGAAACCATCACAATATTGTGAAGCAATTTTCCTCCAATTAAAAATAAATTAAAAAATAAAATCCCATTAAAACACAATAAATGAGGTCTAAAAATTCAATCACATAAAATTAAAATTATACTATTGGGAATTTTGATGACAAGCAATATTTTTTAGTCATTTTTTATTGTCACAAAAGAAAAATTTTTAAAAATCAATTGCTATACTGCAGACAAGTAAATAAATTTTGATATTTGGCAAAACTAATACAATTATGTAAAGTTTAAAAATAAAATAAAATAAGATTAAAAAAAAAAAAAAGTCCTCAAAGATCAGGTATCATTCACTTCCTAACAGAATCTCTCTCCATCATGAAGGAGAAACTTTAACTTATTTATGTTCTCTTGAGAATGTTGGACTGGCGTACAGGAGCTGGGAGCTAGTGTCAATCATCATATACTGCTTTCTGTTTTCCTAGCATTTCAGTGTAAGCATCAAATTAATTTTATATCCAAACCATGGGCATCAGTATAAAATTATCACCAATTTATTTTCTTAGAACAGTCCTTTAAAGTGGAATCAACTCTTGGTTTTCCTTCCTTTTTTCTGAGGAAATATAATGATAATGTGTGTGTGCATGCTCAGTCACTTCAGGCGTGTCCAACTCTTTGTGACTCTATGGACTGTAGCCTGCCAGGCTTCTCTGTTCATGGCATTTCTTAGGCAAGAATAGTGGAATGGGTTGCCATGCCCTCCTCCACAGGATCTTCTTGACCCAGGGATTCAACTCAAGTCTCCTGTGTTTCCTGTATTGGAGGCAGATTCTTTACCTCTTGAGCCACCTGGGAAGCCCTACAATAATATACAGTAGGAAACCCCTCAAACATGGCTGAAGAAGTGTACGGATAAAGCAAATGCTGCAAAAATCAGTAAAAGAAAGTAAAGAATTTCTTCTGCCACTAATACTGGATTTGTAATTTGAGCACAATGATATTTTCTCTCAAATAAAAGTACTTAAATACCCTCAAAAAACGTTTGGGGACAAATTCTTTGTTTTCACTTCACATGGTTTCACACTCGATAGAAAGTGACTATTATGATGAAAAATATCTATGAGATGATAACAGTTTCTTTATCATAATAAGCATACCTTAATAAAATGGCTTAGGAAATGGAGAATTATAATGATTTAGTGTGCTAAATATGACTAACAAGGTAAATGCCAACTATTAAAATTTATGAAGCTTTAATAATAACTTTAAGAGAAGCATCATACATTGAATATTTATATAGATAGGCTTTCCTTTACACAGCAACTAATAATTGGAAAAAGTTTATGAATAATCCTTATTTACTCATTCTAGATTCATGGTAACTAAATTCAACAAGCTGTTTCCTAGGCTAGAATAATCATTTTTATTAATAATTATTTAATTTCCTTCTTTTAATATATCATGATAAAACTGATAACTAAAGACAGATGATTTGCCTAATTTTCCAAAGTGAATTGAAAATCTAGGATTAAGATGCCTTTTCTCTGAATTTCTGATGAAATAATCTCAGGCCCAAATCTGTTAAAGCAACTGCCATTTCGTAAGTGTCATCATGTTACTAATTAAAGTTGAAAACAAGCTGGTTTCAAAAGCCAGACATATTTAAGCTTACCCTGAGGACGGTTAGCTTTTTTGCGAGCACCAAGCCGTCGTGCTTCATCTTCTGAGTCAAGATCGTGTCTTTCATTGTCAGATACAATCTTGTGCTCTTTTTCACTGTCAGACTTTATGAAGTATTTCTCCCTTTTTTCATTCATTTGAAGTCTCTCATGTTCAGAGTGCAATAGAGACTGTTCCACCTCCATTATGTGTATATGTCTTCCATTTTCAAATTCATTTTGATATCTTTCATTTTCAAAATCTGTTCTATGTTTTTCAGAATCAGAATCTATTTGATGTTTTACAAACTTATCCCAATGCTTTTGAAGGTCATCTTGACATCTTCCAGAACTACCCTGAAGTCTTGAAGATCTGTGTTGGTATTTTATAGAGCTGTCCCAGCATCTACCACAGTCAAAGTTCAACTGTTGTCTTTCAGAGCCAGGCAGGTATCTTTCATATTCATACCTGAGGTCCATCCAGAATCTTTCCAATTCAGAGGCTCTTTGGCAATCTTCAGCCTTCATTATGGGATTCACTGAATCAGAGCTCATATCCAGGCTTTCAGAATCCAAGTCCATTGTGTGTCTTACAGACCAAGAATCTACATAGTACCTCTCAGTTTCAGTGCTCAACTGGAATGTGTTAGCATTCATGAGGCATTTCACAGAGGCTGAGGTTAGCTCATATCTTGTTGAGTCTGAATCCATCCTACATGGTTCAAAGTTAGAGTGCATTATATGTCTCTCAGATCTAATCTTCTCCTGGTGTTTTCCTTCCTCCATCAGATATATCCCAGATGCAGAGCCTGAGTCTACTGCATCCCTTTCAATGTATGAGTCCACCACATATCTCTCAGACGCAGAGATTAGCCAGTGTTGTTCAGTCTCCATTAATCTTTTTTCAGACTCCATGAAGCATTTTATAGAATCTGAGGCCATCTGGCATTTTTCTGCCTTCAGCACGTGTTTCACAGATGCAGAAGCTATGGGGTATTTTTTTGAGTCTGAGTCTATCCTGGGTCTTTCATTGTAAGAAGCCATCACATATTTTTCAGAATCAGAGTCTGCCAAGCTTTTTTCTGAATCTGGGTTCATACAGCGTTTCAGAGGGCCAAATTCCAGCTGGCATTGTTCAACTCCAATTAGGTGTTGCTCTAGGTTTGATGCTATGTGGAATTTTTCTGCTTCTAGCAGGTGTTTCTGAGAGTCTGGGTCCATGGGACAATTTTCTGAATCTGAGTCCATTCCCCATGTTACTGAGTCAGAGTCTTTTGAGTGCTGTTCTAAGTCAGAGTCCATACCAATGCCTCTGTCAGAGTCAGAATCAATCACACAGCTTTCAGAGCCAGAAGTCAGCAGAGGGGCATCACTTTCAATTATCGTTAGGTCTTGGAGATTTTTATAGTCAAAATAACTGGTTGAATTGTCAGAAACTTTTGTATCAGAAACTTCTGTTTCAGATGTGGTTCCTTCATCATGTGGCATGACAACTGCTCCTTCATTACTTAAAGAAAAGACAAATATGAATACTTAAAAAATATTCATCAAATATGTTGGAAAATACATTATTTCTCTGTTGAAAAGTCTTCTGTAGGAGAATATTATAAAGTACATATTCTTATCAGGTTTTAGAAAGCGTGTGGCATCATTATGCTTCTTGTGAACAAATCAGAAGAAAATCAGTGTAGGTAGATTTTACATTCACTTGCATTTACCTTCATATTAACTGTTTTCCAGTGTACCTGAAAGTACTCACCTGAATATGATACTTCCTTGCAATATACTATTCTCTTGTCCTTATCCAGTCAGTGCATCATTATTTTGAAAACTGAATATTATGCTAAAATATGGTAGAAGAATTACTAATTCTATATTCTACTCCAAGTTAAGATTACATGTATATAGACTTGATTATCAGTGAAACTTACCTTTGGGTGCAGAGGCTTTCTAGAGAAAAATATCCAAATCTATTAGATACTGTTTCATTTGGAAGGGGCACATCTTGAAGGTGAAATATACGTTCAATGGGTGAATTAGTTGCAGTTATTGGCTGCAAAGCAAAATAAATCATAAACAAAGTTACAATTTCTTAGTTACATTTAATGTGAAACATAGCACATTTAGGTATTTTGATTGTGGGAACAGTGTCACTTCATTATCTGCACTTATGTTTAAGGGAAAGGTATAATGAAAACATTTTTCAAAATAAAACTTCAGAAATAGCATTTACGTATAAAAGGAAATATGCTAGATACATTGTGAGATATCTTCTTAGCCTCTACTTTTCCATAAACTAATGTCCATCCCCAAATGCCTCATTGGCGCTATGTTGCCTTGGAGTAATTGGCGTTTGACACAAATTGGGGCAATAAGATTTTTTTTCCTGCAGAGTTATAGTTAGAATTCAGAATAGTTCTTTTTTTTTTTTTTCCTTCTGGTTGCTTGAAATAAGGACAGGCAATCAGGGGCAGTATGAAGAAGTAATGTCTGGCATATCCCTAGAGAAGTAAAAAAAAAAAAAAAAGTGTAGAGAGTGTAAATAATAAAATATCAATACATTAAGGAAGTAGAAACAAAGGATCATATGCCTCTAGAGAAACAGATGGATATATTTTCTACCTGAGCTCTTAATTCCAGTTCCTACTAAGTATTAATTTTACTTTCTTCCCTTGAGCTCTCTAAGGTAATCAAGATCCTTGACTTAATGTTTTTTACCATTTTTCCTTTTTAAAAAATTAATTGATTTATTTTAATTGGAGGCTAATTACTTTACAATATTGTGGTGGTTTTGGCCATACATTGACATGAATCAGTCATATTCTGATTGATTATGATGGAGGTGTACATGTGTCCTCCATCCCAAATTCCCCACCCACCTCCCTCCCCATCCCATCCCTCTGGGTTGTCCCAGTACATCAGCTTTGAGTGCCCTATTTCATGCATCAAACTTAGACTGGTGATCTATTTCACATATGGTATTATACATGTTTCAATGATATTGTCTCAAATCATCTCACCCTCACCTTCTCCCACAGAGTCCAAAAGTCTGTTCTTTGTCTCTGTGTCTCTTTTGCTGTCTCGCATATAGGGTCATCATTACCATCTTTCTAAATTCCATATATATGCGTTAATATACTATATTGATGTTATTCTTTCTGACTTATTTCACTCTGTATAATAGGCTCCAGTTTTATCCACCTCATTAGAACTGATTCAAATGCATTCTTTTCAATAGCTGAGTAATATTCCATTGTGTATATGTACCAAAGCTTTCTTATCCATTCATCTGCCGATGGACATCTAGGTTGCTTCCATGTCCTGGCTATTGTAAACAATATGTCGATGAACATTGGGGGACACGTGTCTCTTTCAAATCTGGTTTCTGTATGCCCAGCAGTGGGATTGCTAGGTCGTATGGCAGTTCTATTTCCAGTTTTTTAAGGAATCTCCACACTGTTCTCCATAGTGGCTGTACTAGTTTGCATTCTCCCCAACAGTGCCCGCTCCAGCATTTATTGTTTGTGGATTTTTTGATAGCAGCCATTCTGACCAGCGTGAGATGGTACCTCATTGTGGTTTTGATTTGCATTTCTCTGATAATGAGTGATTTTGAGCATCCTTTCATGTGTTTGTTAGCCATCTGTATGTCTTCTTTGGAGAACTGTCTGTTTAGTTCTTTGGCCCATTTTTTGTTCAAGCCAGTATGAGTGGGGATCTGTTCCTTGAGAGAATAGCATTGAAATATATACATTACCATATGTAAAATAGAAGAAAAGTGCAAGTTCGATGCATGAAGCAGGGCACCCAAAGCTGGTACCCTGGGATAATCCAGAGGGATAAGGTGGGGAGAGAAGTGGGGGGTTCAGGATGGGGGGTTCATATGTATTCCTGCAGCTGATTCATGGTGATATATGGCAAAAATCATCACAATATCATGAAGTAACTATCCTCCAATTAAAATTAATTAATTAAAAAAAGAATTCTAGAAGAAGAAAACAAAACAATGAAAAGGTCCTTCATAAGACATCAAAATTGTTGTTAATATATTATTGTTAACCTCAAAGTAGAACATACATAATAAATGAGACTTAGGTGAAGAAGTAGTCCAAGAAAAGGAAAAAAGAAGAGTTGAAAAATGATCAAAAAATAATTTTATCTATGTAAAGAGATATATTCCATCTTCCAACAAAACTTAAGTAAAAAATAATGGATTTAAACAACGTGTTATTTAAATACAATATAATAAAAAAATACTCAAGTTTTAAAATACTATAGAATTAATTATAGTAACATTTTTGTAATCTCCTGTTCCAGTCAGTAATTGTGAGACTCAAATTAGATAGTATTTAAGAGAAAACACTAATTCAAAATAAAAGATAAAGACAAATAATGTAAATTATTAACAGATATTAAAAAGATGGGTGATTTTATTTATAAAGCAAAAGTATGAGAAATTTTGAAACTTCCACATCTTAGGTGAGGTATATAGCAAACAATTTTCATGTGCTTCTAAACACTGATCTATAAGTGCAAATACTCAGAACTACTTTGACTCCTATTCTCAAATCACAGTAATGGATTTCAATTATGATTGTTCTGTCACTAGTTTTCATTATTTTGAAAGTCAAGACAAAAAGGGTTAGGGAAAGTACAGCAAATTTTATTCAATTAGACATTATCTAAATTTAAACAAATAATATCTGCCTTCATAGGTTGATAACTAACATCTTGTCATGTATATGATTTATTAGTATACCTAGTCTCCTGAGGAAATATATACATCATGCTTCTACACTTTCCAAAAGAACATTGTACTATGTTAAGGAAAAACCTGGCATAAAACACCTAAAATGACCTATATTATACTCCATATATAGCTTTTCCCCTCCAAAATCAGGTTTTTTAAAAAAAGTAAAAACTGGGAGGAGGGTTCAGGATGGGGAACACGTGTATACCTGTGGTGGATTCATTTTGATATTTGGCAAAACTAATACAATTATGTAAAGTTTAAAAATAAAATAAAATTAAAACAAAAACAAAAACAAACAAAAAAGTAAAACCCATCATGGTTAATATTTAATAAAATTACATGAAAAAATCATAATCTGTGATATGCACAGTATTAAGTATTTTAGGACTTAAGTAAGGAGTTTAAATGGAGAAGGCAATGGCAACCCACTCCAGTACTCTTGCCTGGAAAATCCCATGGACGGAGGAGCCTGGTGGGCTGCAGTCCATGGGGTCGCTAAGAGTCGGACACGACTGAGCGACTTCACTTTACTTTTCACTTTCATGCTTTGGAGAAGGAAATGGCAACCCACTCCAGTATTCTTGCCTGGAGAATCTCAGGGACTGGGGAGCCTGGTGGGCTGCCGTCTATGGGATCACACAGAGTCGGACATGACTGAAGTGACTTAGCAGCAGCAGCAGCAGCAAGGAGTTTAAAGGGAATAGGGAGAGAGCATGGCAAGGAACCCCTTTATTTTTTAAAGGAATCTGACTCTTCAATGGAGTTTGACTCTTCAATGGTCTGTTTAAAAAGTAGCTCCATCATTGTACATTGTACATTTCACTAGAGGCTTACTTTGGGAAAGCATCACTACTAAGATTTCCCAATTACAATTTAAAGTCAAGGAAATAAGTTATAATATCCAAGTATTTTCAACAGGCACTCTAAGTCTAGCCCAGTTTAAGATGACACGAGCAAGATGGGGGACTAACAAACTATTCCCATGGGTCAAATCTAGCTCACCATGTTTTTGTATGGCCTAAGAGCAACAGAAATTTTTCACATTTTATATAAAAAGGTAAAATGTAACATCCATTATCTCATCAGTGAGAATAATTTTTTCAACAGTTGAGAACATTGTGTATTTGACCTGGTAAGCAACAGATATTTAAGGTTTAGTCTTTTACAGAAAAAGTTTGCCATTCTCTGTACTAGATGAATTCCAAGGACTTTCTGATTGAGTCCAAGAGCCTACACTTTTAAGCAAAATAAAAGTATTAGCAGTAAGAATGCTAACAGAATTATGGAAAAAAAATACACACAGAATTTTAACAAGTAGTTAGAAAATAATAAAGGAACCAGTCAGAACTGAAGAGTATATTAACGGAAAGGAAAAAATAGACAAGAATGAATTAACAACATACTAGGTGACACTGAGAAATGAATGAGATCTGGAATATAGAAAAATGGAAATCACTCCTTTAGAACAGCAATAAGAAAAACAAATTAAAAAATGAGAACCATTTACAGGAACTCTGAAAAAACATTCAGTGTACCAACATTTGCTTTATATGGGTTCCAGAAAGAGAAGAGAGAGAGAAAAGGATCAAAAATATATTTGGTGAAACTATAGCTGAAAAGTTCCCAAACCTGAAAGAGGAAACATATATCTATATACAGGAAAAACAGAGAGTCCCAAACATAATGAACCCATACCAAGACATAACATAACCAAAATGCCAAAAGTTACAGATTAAGAGATAATTTTGAAGGCATCTAGAGAAAAATAAAGTCATATACAAAGTAATCCACATATGGTTATCAGCTGCTTTTTTTGAAGAAATTTTGGAGGACAGAAAGCAATGGCATGATACATTCAAAGTGCTGAAAGAAGCAACCCAGGATAATCTACCTAGCAAGATTATCATTTATATTTGAAAGAGAGATAAAAAAACTTATAGAATAAGCAAAAATCTAAAAGGGCTCATCAATGAAGAATGATGGAATAAATATGAAGATGTAAAATATGACACCAAAAACATGTAGGGTGAAATAAAAATGTATAACTTTTAGAGTGCTTGAACTTAAATGGCTAGTAATTAAAAACATGCAAATCCAGTTATGTTGTTGTTGTTTAGTCACTAAGTCATGCCCAACTCGTTTGTGACATCATGGACTGTAGTCCACCAGGCTCCTCTGTCCACGGGATTTCCCAGGCAAGAATACTGAAGTGGGTTGCCATTTTCTTCTCCAGGGAATCTTCCCAACTAGGGATTGAATCCATGGCTCCTGCACAGGCAGGTGGATTCTTTACCACTGAGCCACCAGGTAAGTCATAGATATACTAATAAGTCAATATATATGAGCCCAATGGTAACTGCATATCAAATACAGAAAAACTAAAGAGAAAGGAACACAAGGGAAGAAAATAAAAGGAGACAAAAAGAACAGAGATGAACTACAAAAGCAAACAAAAACACAAGTAACAAAATGACAAAAATTACATGTCTACCAATAATCACTTTACATGTCAATAGACTAAATGTTCTAATCAAAATATATAGGATGAATGACTGGATAAAAAACAAAGATCAACCAATATGCAGCTCCCAAGAGATTCACTTCAGAGCTAAGGTCACACACAGACTGAAAGTGAGGGTATGGAAAAAGATGTTTTAAGAAAATGGAAGTGATAAGAAAGTAGGGATAAGTAACTCTTGATTAGACAAAATAGAGTTTAAAACAAAATCTACAGAAAGAAGGGTATAATGATAAGAGGGTTAACACAAGAAGAGAATGTAACAGTCATTAACACATATGCAACTAATATAAGAAAACCTAAATATATAAAGTAAATATTAGCAGATATAAAGGGGAAAATTGACAGTAATACAAAAATAGTAGGGAACTTTAACATCCCATTTATATCAATGGACAGATTATCCTGACAGAAAATAAGGAAATAATAGTCTTAAATGACCAGTGCGTTTTCTTGGCAAAACTTTATTAGCCTTTGCCCTGCTTCATTCTGTACTGCAAGGCCAAATTTACCAGTTACTCCAGGTATTTCTTGAATTCCTATTTTGCATTCCAGTCCCCTATAAAGAAAAGGACATCTTTTATTGGTGTTAGTTCTAGGTCTTGTAGGTCTTCATAGAACCATTCAACTTCAGATTCTTCAACATTACTGGTTGGGGCATAGACTTGGATTAGTGAGATATTGAATGGTTTGCCCTGTAAATGAGCAGAGATCATTCTATCATTTTTGAGATTGCATCCAAGTACTGCATTTCAGACTCTTTTGTTGACTATGATGGCCACTCTATTTCTTCTGTATAGAGAAGCTCTATATAGTCAGCAAAAACAAGATGGGGAGCTGACTGTGGCTCAGGCCATGATATCCTTATTGCCAAATTCAGACTGAAATTGAAGAAAGTAGGGAAAACCACTAGATCATTCAGGTATATCCTAAATCAAATCCCTTATGATTATACAGTGGAAGTGAGAAATAGATTCAAGAGATTAAATCTGATAGACAGAGTGCATGAAGAACTATGGACAGAGGTTCATGTAACTACGGGAAGCAGGGATCAAGACTATCCCCAAGAAAAAGAAATGCAAAAAAGCAAAATGATTGTCTGAGGAGGTCTTACAAACAGCTGTGAAAAGAAGAGAAGCAAAAGGCAAAGGAGAAAAGGAAAGATATACCCATCTGAATGCAGAGTTTCAAAGAATAGTAAGGAGAAATAAGAAAGCCTTCCTCAGTGATCAATGCAAAGAAATAGAGGAAAACAATAAAATGGGAAAGACTAGAGATCTCTTCAAGAAAAGTAGAAATCCCAAGGAAACATTTCATGCAAAGATGGGCACAATAAAGGACAGAAATAGTATGGACTTAACAGAAGCAGAAGATATTAAGAAGAGGTGGCAAGAATACACAGAAGAACTATACAGAAAAGCTCATCATGATCCAGATAATCACAATGGTGTGATCACTCACCTGGAACCAGACATCCTGGAATGTGAAGTCAAGTGGGCCTTAGGAAGCATCACTATGAACAAAGCTAGTGGAGGTGATGGAATTCCAGTTGAGCTATTTCAAATCCTGAAAAATGATGCTGTGAAGGTGTTGCGTTCAATATCCCAACAAATTTGGAAAACTCAGCAGTGGCCACAGGACTGGAAAAGATCAGTTTTCATTTCAATCCTGAAGAAAGGCAATGCCAAAGAAAGTCCAAACTACAGCACAATTGCACTCATCTCACACACTATCAAAATAATGCTCAAAATTCTTCAAGCCAGGGCTCAACAGTACGTGACCCATGAACTTACAGAGGTTCATGCTAGATTTAGAAAACGCAGAGGAACCAGAGAACAACTTGCAAACATCCGTTGGATCATCAAAAAAATGCAAGAGAGTTTCAGATAAACATCTACTTCTGATTTATTGACTATGCAAAACCTTTGACTCTGTGGATCACAATAAACTGTGGAAAATTCTGAAAGAGATGGGAATACCAGACCACTTGATCTGCCTCTTGACAAATCTGTATGCAGGTCAGGAAGCAACAGTTAGAACTGGACATGGAACAACAGACTGGTTCCAAATTGGGAAAGGAGTACATCAAGGCTGTATATTGTCATATTGCTTATTTAACTTATACGTAGAGTACATAATGAGAAATGCTGGGCTAGATGAAGCACAAGCTGGAATCAGGATTGCTGGGAGGAAATATTAATAAACTCAGTTATGCAGATAACACCATCCTTATGGCAGAAACTGTAGAAGAACTAAAGTTCCTCTTGATGAAACTGAGATAGAGTGAAAAATTTGGGGTAAAACTCAACATTCAGGAAACTAAAGTCATGGCATCTGGTCCCATCACTTCATGGAAAATAGATGGGGAAGCAATGGAAACAGTGAAAGAGTTTATTTTTGGGAGCTCCAAAATCACTGCAGATGGTTACTGCAGCCATGAAATTGAAAGACACTTGCTCCTTGGAAGAAAAGTTATGACCAACCTAGATAGCATATTACAAAGCAGAGACATTACTTTGCCAACAAAGTCCGTATAGTCAAAGCTACCGTTTTTCCAGTAGTCATGTATGGATGTGAGATCTGGACTATAAAGAAAGCTGAGTGCCAAAGAATTGATGTTTTTTAACTGTGGTGTTGGAGAAGGCTCTTGAGAGTCCCTTGGACTGCAAGGAGATCCAACCAGTCCATCCTAAAGGAAATCAGTTCTGAATATTCAGTGAACGGACTGAGGCTGAAGCTGAAACTCCAATACTTTGGCAACCTTATGCAAAGAACTGACTCACTAGAAAAGTCCCTGATGCTGGGAAAGTTTGAAGGTGTTAGGAGAAGGGGATGACAGAGGATGAGATGGTTGGATGCCATCACTGACTCAATGGATGTGAGTTTGAGTAAACTCCTGGAGTTGGTGATGGACAGGGAGGCCTGGCATGCTGCAGTCCATGGGCTGGCAAAGAGTCAGACATGATTGAGCTATTGAGCTGAACTGAGCCTTAAATGATAAATTCGACCAGTTGGATCAGATATTTATTATCTACAGGATATTCCATCTCAAAATAGCAGAATATAAACTCTTTTCAAGTGTACACAAAATGTTCATCAGGATAGATGACATGTTTAGTAACAAAAGAAATCTCAACAAGGTCAAGAGGACAGACGTTATATCAAGTTTAGATTTTCCAACTACAATGGTATGAAATTCGAAATCAATCACAGGAAGGAAACTGGAAAAAACAAAACATGGAGACTAAACATGCTACTAAAATATCAGTTTGTTAATGATGAAATCAAAGATCATTTCACAATATACCTCGAGACAAATGAAAAAGGAAAAATAACTTTCCAAAATCTATGTGATGCAAGAAAAGAAGTTCTAGTGATATAGGCCTACGTTAGGAAAGAAGAAAAATCTCAAACAGCTTAACATACCACCTAAAGGAATTAGAAAAAAAAAAAGTTAGCAGAAAGAAGAAAACAGTAAAGATCAGAGAGGAAATAATAAAATAGAAAAATAATAGAACCAAAGAACAATGAAACCATTCGATCTTTTTGGAAAATAACAAAAGTGCCAAACCCTTAGCTAGTCTCATGAAGAAGAGAGAGCAGTAAAATAATCCAAATAAGAAATACATAAGAATAATCAAATACTAATACCACAGAGGTATAAAAACTCATAAGAGAGTACTATGAATGGTTATATGCCAACACATTGGACAAACTAGAAGAAATGGACAAATTTCTAGAATTATACAACCTGACAAGACAGAGTCAAGAAGAAACAGGCAATTAGAGCAGACTGTTCACTAGTAGTCATACTGGATTCATAATATATAATTCCATCAGAAAAAAGTTAAGGACTGAGCAGCTTCAGAGAGGAACTCTACCAAACATAAAAGGAAACACTAATATCTTTCTTCAAGCCATTCCAAAAAATTGAAGCAGTGGAAACACGCCGAAATTCACCTTATGAAGTCACCGTTACCTTGCTATCAAAATAAGAAAAAGACACTAGGAAAAAAAAAAAGAAAGAAAGAAAACTACAGGTCAATGTCTTTGATGAATACAAATGAAAGAACCTTAAAAATATTAACAAACTGAATCCAAAAATATATAAAAATTATTATATAATCAAGTTGCATTAATTTCAGAGTCACAAGGACAGCTAAACATTTGTAAATCAAGCAATGTGATACACTACTTTAACAAATTGAAGAATAAAAATCCTATGATCACCTCAATAGATGTCAAAAAAGCTTTTGACAAAATTCAACTCTGATATATAATAAAAACTCTCATTGATGTTGTTATTGGTAATATGATAAAAACACTCATTAATGTCTCAGCCTAAAAGGCCATTTATGAAACACCTACATCTAATATCATACTCAATGGTGAAAAGATTTCATCACTTCCTATAAAATCAGGTAAAAGATAAGGATGCTGGTATTTTCATTTAACATATTATTGGAAATCTCAGCTACAGCAGTCAGATAAGAAAAAGCAATAAAATACATTCCAAATTGGAAAGGAATAAGTAAAACTGTCATTATTTTCAGATAACATGATACTATATACAGAAAACTTTAAAATCTCCACCAAAACCCTATTGAAACTAATAAATGAATCCAGTAATGCTATAGGATACATGATTAATATACAAAATTTGTTGCTTTTCTATCACTAATAATGAACTATCAGAAAGATAATACAAGAAAATAATACCTTTTACAACTGCATCAAAAATGATAAAAAATAAACTAGGAATAAATTTAATCAAGGAATTGAAAGACATATACTCTGAAAGCTATAAAATATTTGTGAAAGAAATTGAATATGATACATGCAAATGGAAAGATATCATATATTCATGGATTAGAAGAATTAATGTTGTTAAAATGGCCATGGTACACAAAGTAATCTACACAAATAATGCTATCTCTACCAAAAACCCACGACATTTTTTTCCCACAGAACTAGAACAAAGAGTTCCTAAAATTTGTATAGATCACAAATGATCCCAAATATTCAAAGGAATCTTGAGAAAAAGGAACAAATTTGGGGGGATATCATGCTGTCTGACTTCAGATTATAATACAAAGCTACAGTAATCAAAATAATATCATACTGACACAAAAATCTACACACAGATCAATGGAACAGAATAGACCACCTTGAAATAAACCCATGAACTTATGGTCAAATAATATGACAAAGGAAGGAAGGTTATACAATGGGAAAAGATAGTCTTTTCAATAAGTGTTGCTGGGAATAGTGGACAGCTATGTGCAAAAGAATGAAATTAGAACATTTTCCACACCATATACAAAAATAAAATCGAGATGGTTAGGATGAGAACAAACTCAAACAGTAGTAAACTGTTGGTGAGAATGTAAATTGGTGCAGTCACAATGGAAAATAGAATGGAGTCTATTCCAAAACTAAAACAGAACTATCATGTACTAAGTCGCTTCAGTTGTTTCTGACTCTTTGTGACCCTATGGACTACAGCCTGCCAGGATCCTTGGCCCATGGGGTTCTCCAGGCAAGAATACTGCAATGGGTTGCCATGTTCTCCTCCAGGGGATCTTCCCAACTCAGGGATTGAACCCAAGTCTCTTATGTCACCTGCATTGGCAGATGGGCTCTTTACCACGGATGCCACCTGGGAAACTGCAGAACTATCATATGATCTGGCAATTCTGTTTCTGAGTTTACATCAATGGAAACAAAGACAGTAATTCAAAAAGACACATGTACCCCAGTGTTCATAGCAGCAACATTTAAAATAGCCAAGATATAGAAGTAACAGATGAATCAAAAAAGTTGTGAGATTATATACATATAT
The DNA here is from genome assembly GCF_055505025.1 of Bos grunniens. Lineage (NCBI taxonomy): Eukaryota > Metazoa > Chordata > Mammalia > Artiodactyla > Bovidae > Bos > Bos grunniens. Next base: position 75,700,629 of record NC_141194.1, on the reverse strand, counting down.
AATTACATATATGTAAATATATACATATATACATAATTAATATGTGGGCTTCCTTGATGGGTCAGTGCAGGTTTGACTCTGTGTTAGGAAGATCCCCTGAAGAAGGAAATGGCAACCCATTCCAGCATTCTTGTCTGGGAAATCTGATGGGCAGAGGAGCTTGGCAGGTGACAGTTCATGGGGTTGCAAGAGTCAGACACAACTTACTGACTAAAGAACAACATAATTAATATATACATTCATAACATGTATATACATGTATATAATTATATATGTATATAATCATATATTATTTATCTGATAATATATACATATATACATAGTGGAATATTATATATATATAGCAAACTGAATTGAAAAATATATAAAAATGATCATATATCATGATCAAATTACATTAATTTCAGAGTCACAAAGACAGCTCAACATTTGTAAATCAAGCAATGTGATACACTACTTTAACAAATTGAAGAATAAAAATCCTATGATCACCCTCACTCCAGTAAAACTATACATATATATAAATCTTATATCTTCATCTGAGACACATGGACTTCCCTGTCCATCACCAACTCCTGGAGCCTACTAAAACTCATGTCCATTGAGTCAGTGATGCCATCCAACCATTTCATCCTCTGTCGTCACCTTCTCCTACCACTTTCAATCTTTCACAGCATCAGGGTCTTTTCAAATGAGTCAGTTCTTTGCATCAGGTGGCCAAAGTATTGGAGTTTCAGCATCAGTCCTTCCAATGAATATTCAGGACTGATTTCCTTTAGGATTGAGTGGTTGGATTTCCTTGCAGTCCAAGGGACTCTCAAGAATCTTCTCCAACACCACATTTCAATTCTTTTACCACATCGATTCTTTGGCGCTCAGTTTTCTTTATAGTCCAACTCTCAAATCCATACCAATAATCTTATGGAATACAAAATTACCATACAAAAATCTGTGCATTTCTACATATATATAAATGAATTATTAGAAATAGAAATAAAGAAAACAATCCTAATATGAAACTGTAAATAAAAGCATTAGAAAGAATAAAATAATTTAGAATAAGTTTAACCAAAGAGGTGAATGATCTGTGCATTGTAAACTGTAAGATGTTGATGAAAGAAAGTGAAGAAGACATAAATAAATGAAATGTTATTCCTTGCTCATGGATTGGAAGAATTAATATCATTAAATTTCGATAGTAATCAATGCAATCTATTGATATAATGCAATCCCTATCAAAATTCAAGTGGTATTTTTTACAGAAATAGGAAAAAAATACTAAAGCTTGCATGGAACCATAGAAGATTGCAAATAGCCAAAGCAATCTTAAGAAATAAGAACATAGGTGGAAGCATCACACTTCCTGATATCAAACTATAGTCACGAAACTATAGTAATCAAAATGGTATGATGTAAAAACACACAAATGAATGGAACAGAGTAGAGTCCAGAAATAAACCCATGTACATATGGTCAATTAATTTATGACAAAGGAGTCAAGAATAAATGATGGGGAAGGAATAGTCCCTTTAATATATAGTATTAGGAATTTTTCTTCTTATTTTTACAGTTGTTGTGTTGGTTTCTTTTGCAGGTACTTTGAAATAATTTTCATGTGTCATTATAATACTTTTCTTTTTTTTGCCCAATGGGGGAAAATATATTGTTATTTCAAGGAAATACTGTTCATATTAAAATAAAAGAAATCCTTAATTTATAAAACATATATAATATTAAGAAAAGTGGACTTCCACATGCAAAGGAATGAAAATAAACCCCTTTCCTACACCAGGCACAAAAATAAATTCAAAATGGATTAAAAACTTAAATTTAATTCCTGAACTATAAAACTTCTATATAAAACACAAGGTTCAAGCACTTTGACATTAGCCTTGGCAAAGATTTTTTGGATTAGACACCAAAAGCAAAGGTAACAAAGACAAAAATTAAGTTAAATTCATCAAAATAAAAATCTTCTGAACAAAAATGGAAACCATCAACAAAAGGCAACTTATGAAAAGAGAGAAAATATTTGCAAATAATGTATCTAATAAGGAGTTAATATTCAAAACATATAATGCATTCATACAACTCAGTAGGCAAAAGGCAAAGAATCCAGTTTAAATATAGGCAGAATAACTGATTAGACAATTTTACAAAGACATACAGATGGCCAACAGGTATATAAAAAGGTGCTCAACATCACTAATCATCTGGGAAATGCAAATGAAAATCACGAGATGTGACTTTCAAATTAAAAAGGTGAAAATAAATGATAAAAGAAGTAATGTTGGAACATTAGAAATAAAGAATAATTGGAATATAAAATTATGGATTAAATATAAGGGTATTCATTTTCTTGACTTTTCTAAATTATGTTGATGAATGAAGTAAAAATTAGATCACTGTCTTAAGTGGTTCTCATGGTATATAGAGGAAATATTCAAGGTAATTATATTGCAAATGCAGAGGGAAAGGGAGAAAAAAAACATTTCTGTACTCCGAATTGGACAAATGGAATCAAATTAGCAATCAAAAACATAAAGACAGCAAAAATCACTACACATTTGGAAAAAAAAAGCAACACATTCATAAATGATCATTGAGTTAAAGAACAAGACTCAAAGGAAATAAAAATACAATTAACTGAATTAAAATACAACATATAAATATATGTGAGACATAGCTAAAGCAGCATTGAAGAAGGAATTTATGCCACTAAATGTTTATGTTAGAAAAGAAGTGTCAGATTAATAATCTAAACTCTTACCTCAAGGATCTAGATAAAGAAGGGCAAAATATATCCAAAGCTTGATAGGGATTGTGTTGAATCTATAGATTGCTTTGAGTAGTATACTCATCTTCACTATATTGTTTCTTCAAATCCAAGAACATGGTATATCTCTCCATCTATTTGTGTCATCTTTGATTTCTTTCATCAATTTTTTTAATATATATATGTATGTATGTATATATATATATACACACACACACACACACACACATATATATATATATATATATCTTTTGTTCTTTAGGTAAATTCATTCCTAAGTATTTTAATCTTTTCACTGCAATGGTGAATGGGATGGTTTCTTTAAGTTCTCTTTCTGTTTTCTCATTGTTAATATGCAATACTAACACAGGAATGCAAGGGATTTATGTGTATTAATTTTATATTCTGCAACTTTACTAGAACAAATAATTTCACAATTTGTACAGAAACACAAAAAATCTTGAATAGCTAAAGCAATCTTGAGAAAGAAGAAAAGAACTGGAGCAATCAACGTACCTGACTTCAGACTACACTACAAAGCTACAGTCATCAAGACAGTATGGTACTGGCACAAAGACAGAAATATAGATCAGTGGAACAAAATAGAGACCCCAGAGATAAATCCACACACCTATGGACAACTTATCTTTGACAAAGGAGGCAAAAATATACAATGGCTAAAAGATAATCTCTTTAACAAGTGATGCTGGGAAAACTGGTCAACCACTTGTAAAAGAATGAAACTAGAACACTTCCTAACACCATACACAAAAATAAACTCAAAATGGATTAAAGATCTAAATATAAGACCAGAAACTATAAAACTCTTAGGGGAAAACATAGGCAGAACACTCTCTGACATAAATCATAGCAAGATCCTCTATGACCCACTTCCCAGAGTAATGGAAATAAAAATAAAAAATAAACAAATGGGACCTAATTAAACTTAAAAGCTTTTGCACACGAAGGAAACAATAAGCAAGGTGAAAAGGTAGCCTTCAGAATGTGAGAAAATAATAGAAAACAAAGCAACTGACAAAGAATTAACCTCAAAAATATACAAGTAGCTCATGTAGCTCAATACGAGAAAAAATAATGACCCAGTCAAAAAATGAACCAAAGAACTAAACAGACATTTCTCCAAAGAAGACATCAGATGGCTAGCAAACACATGAAAAGAGCTCACCATCACTCGTTATCACAGAAATGGTACCATCTCACACTGGTCAGAATGGCTACCATCAAAAAGTCTACAAACAATAATTGCTGGAGAGGGCGTGGAGAAAACTGTTGGTGGGAATGCAAACTAGTCCAGTCACTATAGAGAACAGTGTGGAGATTCTTTAAAAAACAGGAAACAGAACTGCCATATGACCCAGCAATCCCACTGCTGGGCACACACAGTGAGGAAACCAGAATTGAAATAGACACATGTACCCCAATGTTCATCGCAGCACTGTTTACAATAGCTAGGATATGGAAGCAACCTAGATGTCCTTTGGCAGACAAATGGGTAAGGAAGTTGTGGTAAATATACACAATGGAATATTACTCAGCTATAGAAAAAGAATGTATTTGAGACAGTTCTAATGAGGTGGATGAAACTGGAGCCTATTATACAGAGTGAAGTAAGGCAGAATGAGAAACACCAATACAGTACATTAATGCATATATATGGAATTTAGAAAGATGGATTATGACCACCCTATATGCAAGACAGCAAAAGAGACAAAGATGTAAAGAACAGACTTTTGGATTCTGTGGGAGAAGACAAGGGTGGGATGATATGAGAGAATAGCATTGAAACATGTATATTATCATATGTAAAATAGATGACCATTGCAAGTTTGATGCATGAAGCAGGGCACTCAATGCTGGTGCTCTGAACAACCCAGAGGGATGGGGTGGGAAGGGAGGTAGAAGGGGCTTCAGGATGGTGGGACACATGTATGCTCATGACTGATTCATGCTGATGTATGGAAAAAACCACCACAATATTGTAAAGTGATTAGCCTTAATTAATTAAAAATATATATTCAAAGCAAGTAGAAGAAAGTAAATAACAAATGCCAAATAGAAATCAAAGAAACTGAAAACAGAACCATGATAGAGAAAATAAAATAAAAGTAGTTTTTTTGGAAAAAATCAATAAAACTGGCAGAATTCTAGCAAGACTGAAAAAAGAAAAGGTAGAGAATACAGATTAATATATCAAGAATAACAAGAAATAGCACTACAGAACTTGTAGGCAAAAAAGGGTAATACTACAAATTACTAAACCCACAGAAATTTGATAATTCAGATCAAATGGGTAAATTCCTGAAGAGACACAAATTACCATAATTTACCAAAAATAAAATTGATAATTGAAAAATCTTATGCTTATCAAGGAAATTTAATACATAATTTATACTCCCCAAATTCCAGGTCTAAAAGTTTACACAGGAGAATTCTATCAACATTTAAAGATGAATTAACACCCGTTCTACATATTTCTTCCAATAGTTTTTTTTTTCAAATAAGTCTATGAACTTAACATTACCTTAACAGCAAAACCAGCTATCTGCACAAAAAGAAAACTAAAGTTCAATCTGCCTTATCAATAGAGACAGAAAATTATTAACAAATAAATTTCAGCAACATATAATAAGAATTATCCACCAAGACAAAGTGAATTTTATTTCAGGTTTACTAGTTAAAAATCAATGAATACAAAAATCCTCAACAAAGTATCAGCAAGTTGAAACCAATAATATATTAAAAAAAAAAAAAAAAACTTACACACAACAACCAAGAAGGATTTATTGCAGGTATGTAGGGTGGTTTCTACATAGAAATACAAATTAATGTAAACCATCCCATAAATAGATTAAAGAAAGAAAATCACATCTTCATATTGATAGATGCCAAAAAGTGATTGACAAACATCCAACACCCATTCTAGTTAAAAAGTCTCAGAGAACTAGGAATAAAGGGGAATTTTCCCAAATTAATAAAGAATATCTGCATAAAATCTATAGCTAACATCATATTAATGGTGTTAAATTAGATGTTTTCTTGCTGAGATCAGAAACAACACAAATATGTCTCATTGTACCATTTCTGTTGAACACTGTAATGTAAGTCCTACTTAATGCATTAAGACAAGAAAATAAAAGGTATACAGAGTGTGAAAAAAAGAAGTAAAACTATCTTTTTTCACAGATGGCATGATTGCCTATGTGGACATTCCCAAATAAATAACCAAAAGAAACCTGGAATTATTGTGAGGGATTATTAATACAGTAAAGCTAATATACAAAAGCCATTTGCTTTCTTCTATATCAGAAATGTACAATTAGAATTTAAAATTAAAAACACAATACCATTTAGTTTAGCAAAAAAAAAAAAAAAAACCTTGAAATATTTAGGTATAAATCTAAAAAAGTATGTATAAAAGCAATATTAGGATTCTATAAAACTCAGATGAAAGAAATCAATAATGATCTAAATAAAAGGATAGTCCATGCTCAGGATCAGGAGAATTCAAAATTGTCAAGATGTTAGTTATTCCCAATGTGACACACAGGTTCAAGGCAATCCCAATCAAAACCACAGCAAGTTATTTTATGGATATCAAAAAATATTATGGGGTTTATATGAAAAGGCACATGTCCAAGAATAGCCAACAGAATATTTAAAGGGAAAGAACAAAGTTGGAGAATTGACACTACCAGCGCACTTCAAGACTTACTATAGAACCATAGTAATCATTATAGTTGTGGTACTGGCAAAAGAATAGGCAAATAGATCAATGGAACAAAATAGAGAAGGCTGAAATACATCCACACAAATGCAATCAACTTATCTTTTACAAAAGAGAAACGATAGTCTTTAATAAATGATGTTGAAAAAAATCTGGACATCTACATGCAAAAATGTATCTGGACAGAGACCTATACCTTTCACAAAAATTAACATCAAATGGATTAGAGGCTTAAATATAAAACAAAACTCTAAAATTACTAGAGGGCAACACAGAAGACCTAGGTGATCTTGGGTTTTGTTATGACAATTTGGAGACAACATCAAAGAAAGACTTGCTAAAGGAAAAATTGAGAATTTTGATTTCATTAAAATTAAAAAAGTTAACTCTGTGCAAGACACTATCAAGAGAATGAGAAGAGAAGCTATGGGATGGGAGACATTCTTTACAAAACACATGTCTGATAAAGACCTGGTATCCAATATATACATGGTGGTTTCGTCACTAAGTCATGTCAGACTCTTGGGACCCCATGGACTGTAGCCTGCCAGGCTCCTCTGTCCATGGGATTCCCCAGGCAAGAATACTGGTGTTGGTTGTCATTTCCTTCTCCAATTATATACATAGACTACTTAAAACTCAACAATAAGAAATCAAACAACCCAACTGAAAAATAGGTCAAAGATCTTAACAGACACCTCAACAAAGAAGATCTACAGATGGCAAATAGGCATATGAAAAGATACTTAACATCATAAGTCAATGCTGCTACTGCTGCTAAGTCGCTTCAGTCGTGTCCGACTCTGTGTGACCCCATGGAAGGTAGCCTATTGGGGGCTCCTCTGCCCATGGGATTTTCCAGATAAGAATACTGGAGTGGGTTGCCATTTCCTTTTCCAGGTTTATCTTTGCAATCCAGGGATCAAACGCGGGTCTCCTGCACTGCAAGCAGACACTTTACCATCTGAGCCACCAGGGAAGCCCTAGATCACTGTCAGGGGAAACTCTAACTCCATGTGATCACAGATGGCAGGACACCACCTTGGTGAGTGCCATGGTGGGGCAAGCTGAGGCCGTGGTCTGTGACCCCAGAGGTAGGCACGCCAGCCAGCCACCATCAAAGCCTGCATGGGTGCCAGAGGCAGGACTAGCTGTAGCTGTGGTTTTGGACCCCAGAGATGGGCACATGGCTTAGCTAATGCCAAAACCTGTGAGATGCCAGAGGTAAGGGGCAGGACATGGCTATGGTCCCTGACCCCAGAGGTGGGTGTGATGGCTGCTGCAGCTGCCACCAAGCTGTGAACAGGCACAGGTCACTGCCTACACCTAACCAGCAAGCCTCTGCAGTCTGGAACTGCCAAAGAACCTGTGACTCAGGGCCAATTTCCCTGAGAGACAACACAACCCACCTCAAGCTGTAGAAACTTCCTGCAGGATTCTACTGTGGCAAGCACTCCCTGCACATTCCAATTGTGTCTGCTGTATTCCTCCTTCTCTCTGGCTTGAGTAAGCAAGTGAGGCCTAATCAGCCACTGCTTTCACCCTATCTTTTCTGAGTGGGGAAGAGATGCAGGAGGCAGCCTACCAACACAGAAGGGGCCAAAACCAAAGGTGAGCACCAGGGGCTATGTGACCAAAGAAGAGAAACAGAATTTGCCTGTGCAGTCACAGGAGCAGAAAATTAAATCCCTACAATTGGCTTGAAGCTGTGAATTTTCGGGATAATTGTGGACTTTGGAAGCAAATACAAGCTGGAGTAAGGCCAGACATGAGTCTCAGCTGACTCCACAATGCCCACAGCAGATCCAGAGACTTTCCTAGACATATTGGCAGTTTTTCTGTATAGGCAGATTGGGTGGAGTTCACTGTGGTTGAGGACACTGACAACTGAGGCCACAGGAAAATATTCTTACTCCTACTCTCTCTATATATTATATTGCATTTTCCCATGTTTTTGGTTTTGTTTTTTGCTAAACTATGTTTTAGTGTGTGTTTTCATTGATGGGTTTGTTAATTTGTTTGATTGCTCTCTTCTTTTTTGGTTCCTCTTTTAATTATTTTTATCTCTTTTCCATTTCTGAGTTTCAGTGAGTGAGTTTCTTCATTTATTCTTGTTTAGTGTTGCTTCTACCATTTGTCTTGGGGTTTTGTCTGCACATTATATTTTTTGTTTGTATGTTTGATTTTTTCCCATTTCTTTCTGTTTCTTTTCTGTACTGTATGGCTTGTGGAGTCGTGTTGATGTAGACAGGGCCTTGGCTTGAACCTCAGAGGTGGCAGATCAAAATCCATGACATTGGACCATCAGAGAATGCCCAATCCCATGAAATATTAATCAGCAAGAGCTCTCCCAGAGACCTCCATCTAAGCACTAAGACCTGGCCCCACCCAAAGGCCAGCAAGCATTAGTGCAGGACACCTCATGGTTTAAACAAACAAAACAAACAAACAAACAAAAAAAAACAAAAAACTAGCAAAAGAAGAACACACTCAACCCACTAGCAGACAGGCTGCCAAAAGCCATACCAAGTTCATAGACACCCCAAAACACACCACTGAACACGGCACGGCCCTTCAGAGTGATAATATCCAGCTCCACCCACTAGAACACAGGCACCAGTCTCCCTACCAGGCAACCTTCAAAAGGCACTGGATCAAACATACACACTGGGGGCAGACTCCAGAAGTAAAAAGGAACTAAGACCTTGCAGACTGCAGAAAGAATATCTCAAACATGGTAAATTAAACATAATGAAAAGATAGAGAAATACGTAGCAGATGAAGAAGCCTGGTAAAACCCCAAAAGACCAATTAAAAGAAGAGAAAATAAGCAGTCTACCTGAAAAAGAATTCAGAGTAATTATAGTAAAGATGATTCAAGATCTAAGAAATAAAGTGGAGGCACAGATAATTAGAATGGAGGCATAGACTGAGAAGATGCAAGAAATGTTTAACAAGGATTTAGGAGAAATAAAGAACAACAAACAATCAGCAATGAAAAACACAATGACTGAAATAAAAAAAATACACTAGAGGAAACCAATCACAGAATAACTGAGGCAGACATAACTGAGGATATGAGAGCTGTAAGATAAGATGGTGGAAATAACTGAAGCAAAGAAGAATAAAGAAAAAATAATGAAAAGAAATGAAAATAGCCTCAGAGACATCTGGGACAACATTAAGTGCATCAACATTAGAATTAAAAGGGTCCCGGAAGAATAAGAGAAAAAGGGTAAGAGAAAATAGAGAAAATATTTGAGGAGATTATAGTTGAAAACTTGCCTAACATGGGAAAGGAAATAGAGTCCCATACAGGGTAAATCCAAATAGAAACATGCCAAGACCCATATTAATCAAAGTAACAAAAATTAAACACAAATAAAAAAATATTAAAAGTAGCAAGGGAAAAGCAACAAATAACATACAAGAGAATCCCCATAAGGTTAATAGCTTATCTTTCAGTAGAGATTCTGCAGGTCAGAAGTGAGTGGAAGGATATACTTAAAGTAATGAAAGGAAAAAAAGAAAAAAAAAAAAAAAAAAAAACTACAAAGAAGATTATTCATCCCAGCAAGGATCTCATTCAGATTTGACAGAGAAATCAAAAGCTTTAAAGTTAAGCAAAAGATAAGAGAATTCAGCATCAGCAAACCAGCATCACAACAAATGCTAAAGGAACTTATCTAGATAGGAAATAGAAAGAAAAGACCTACAGAAACCAACCAAAAGCAATAAACTAAATTGTAACATACATATCAAGGATTACCTTAAATATAAATGGAGTAAATGCCTCAACCAAAAGACACAGACTGACTGAATGGATACAAAAACAAAATTCCTATATAAGCTGTTGATATGAGCCCACTTTAGACTGAAAGCGAGGAGCTGCAAATTGATTTCAAAATAAAGTGAGAGTAGCAATACTCACATCAGATAAAATAGACTTTAAAATAAGAACCATTATAAGAGACAGAAAAGACACTGCATCATGTATGAAATGAGATGCCAGTCCAGGTTCGATGCACAATACTGGATGCTTGGGGCTAGAGCACTGGGACGACCCAGAGGGATGGTATGGGGAGGGAGGAGGGAGGAGGGTTCAGGATGGGGAACACATGTATACCTGTGGCGGATTCATTTTGATATTTGGCAAAACTAATAAAATTATGTAAAGTTTAAAAATAAAATAAAATTTAAAAAAATAAATAAAATGAGATATAACAATTATAACTATACATGCACCCAACATAGCAGCACCTCAATACATAAAGCAAATGCTAACAACCATAAAAGGGGAAAATTAGAGTAACACAACAATAGTAGGGGACTTTAACACTCCACTCACACCACTGGACAGATCTTTCAGACAGAAAATAAGGAAACACAAGCTTTAAATGACACATTGGACTAGATGGACCTAATTGATATCTATAGGAAATTCCATTCAAAAGCAGAAAAATACACAATTTTCTCAAGTGCATATGGAACATTCTACAGGATAGATTACATCTTGGGCAAAAATCAAACCTTGGTAAATTTTAAGAAAATTGAAATTGTATCAAGTATTTTTTTTCTGACCACAACACTATAAGACTAGATATCAATTGCAGGAAAAAAAAAAAAAAAACTAAAAAAATACAAACACATGGAGGCTAATCATTACAATTCTAAGTAATCAAAATGTCACTGAATAAATCAATGAAATAAAAAAATATTTAGAAACATATGACAATCTAGACACTACATTTCAAAACCTATGGAATACAGTAAAAGCAGTGCTAAGAGAGAAGTATACAGCAATACAAGCCTATCTGAAAAAATGAGAAAAACATCAAACAACCTAAACTTACACCTAAAGCAACTGGAAAAAGAACAAAACACCCATAACATTAGTAGAAGGAAAGAAATGATAAAGATCAGAGTACAGATAGCTTAAAAAGAAATGAAGGAAAAAAAAAAAAAAGAAATGAAGGAAATAATCACAAAGTTCCAGAAAACTAAAAGTCTGTTCCTGAGAAGATAAACAATTGACAAACCACTAGCCAGACTCTTCAAGCAAAAAAGGGGAGAAGACTCAAATCAATAAAATTAGAAATGAGAAAGAAGTACAACATATAATGTAGAGATACAAAGGATCGTAAGAGACTACTATGAGCAGCTATATGCCAAAAAATGGACAGAAATGGACAAATTGTTAGAAACATACAACATTCCAAGACTGTACCAGAAATAAAAAATATGAGATTAATCAGAAGCACTGAAATTGAAACTGTGATAAAAGAAAAAAAAAAAAAAAACTTTGAATAAACCAAAGTCCAAGGCCAGATGGATTCATAGGTGAATTTTTTTTTTAATGTTTAGAGAACAGCTAACACCCATCTTCCTCAAACCCTTCTAAAAAATGCAGAGGGGAAAGAACTCCCAACTTCATTCAACAAGGCCACCATCATGCTGTTACAAAAACTAGAAAAAGATGCCACACACAAAAAAGAAAATAACAGGCCAATATCACTGATGAACATAGATGTAAAAATCCTCAAAATAATTCTAGCAAACAAAACCCAACAACACATTACAAGGATCATACACCATGATCAAGTGGGGTTTATCCCAGGGATGCAAGGGTATTTCAATGCATGCAAATCAACCTCTGTGATACATCATATTAACAAATTTAAAGATAAAAACCGTATAATCACCTCAATAGAGGCAGAGAAAGATTTTGATAAAATTCAGCACCGATTTATGATAAAAAGTCTTCAGAAAATCAGAATAGAAGGAACCTTTCTCATCATAATAAAGGCCATTTATGACAAACCCCCAGCAAACATTATTCTCAATGGTGGAAAAACTGAAAGCATTTCTTCCAAGATCAGGAAAAAGACAGGGTGCCCACTATCACCACTATTATTCAGTATAATTTTGGAAGTGTGAGACATGACAATTAGAGAAGAAAAAGAGGTAAAAGGATTCTAGATTGGAAAAGAAGTAAAACTCACGGTTTGCAGATGACATGATAGAAAATCTGAAAGATGTTAACCAGAAAATTACTAGAGACAATAACCAATTTCAGTAAAGGCAGAGAATATAAAATTAATACACAGATATCCCTTGCATTCCTATATACTTACAATAAAATGTCAGAAAAAATATTAAGGAAAGAATACCATTCACTATTGCAACAAAAAGAATAAAATACCTAAGAATAAACCTACCTGAAGAGACAAAAAACCTGTATGCAGAAAACTATAAGATGCTGATGAAAGAAAACAAAGAGAACACAAACAGATGGAGAAATGTACCATGTTCTTGGATTGGAAGAATCAATATTGTGAAAATGACTATACTATCCAAAGCAATCTACAGATTCACTGTAATCCCTATCAAATGATCAATGGCATTTTTTACATAACTAGAACAATTTTTTAAAAATATAATTTGTATGGAAACTCAAAACACCTGAATAGTCAAAGCAATTTTGAGAAAGGAAAATGGACCTGGAAGAATCGACCTCCCAGTCTTCATATTATACTACAAAGCTGTAGTCATAAAGACAGCATGGTACTGCACAAAAACAGAAATGGTCCAACTCCCACATATATACACAACTACTGGAAAGGCCTCGCTTTGACTATACAGACCTTTGTCAGTAAAGTGATGTCTTTGTTTTTTTAAAACACTGTCTATGTTTGTCATAGCTTTCCTGCCAAAAAGCAACTGTCTTCTAATTTCATTAGAAATTAGAGGTTCTATGAGGAAGAACCCACAGAACATTTGGCCTTGAAAGACAGCAGGGCTTGAGTGCAGGAGTTCCACATGGTTGTGAGAAACAGACATTCCATTCTTGGAGGGCACACACAAGGTCTCACACGCACTGGGGCTCATCACAAAGCAGTACTTCCATAGAAACCTTGGTACACTTTCCTAGAGGTTTTAGAGGGTCTCAAGGGGAGCCATGTTTTGACTATAGCACACTGTGAGAGCAAGGATACTGGTAGCAAAAGCCCCAGAAAATACTGATCAGAGTGAACACTCACGGATGTCCAAATTTCAGCACCAAGACCTGGTCCCACCAAGCATACCTTAACTCTTTATTTTAGTTATACTCGCTTTTAAAATTTTTTGTTTTTTAATCTACAGGACAGTTATTTAAGTAATCTTCAATCCTTATTATATATTTTCCTTTTCTTCTGTTATTTTTGCTTTCCAAAAGGTTCTTTTTAATTTTAATTTTTTATTGAAGTATATAGTTGATTTACATTTCAGGTATACAGCAGTGATTCAGTTATACATGTATTCATGTACTTTTTTTTTCTTTTTCAGTCTTTTCCATTATAAATTATTACAAGATATTGAATATAGTTCTCTGTGCTATACAGTAGGTTCTTATTACTTATTTTAGTAGTAAGTATGGATCCCAAATACTTAATAGTATCCCAAATTCCTAATTTATTCCTCACCCCCTTTCCCATTTTGTAGCCATACTTGTTTTCTATCTCTGTGAGTCTAATTCTGTTTTATAAGTATGTTCCTCTGTATTTTTTTTAGATTCCATATATTAATATAAGTGATATAATATATTTGTCTTTTTCTGTATAACTCACTCCACTTGGTGTGTAAAACTCTACTAACTATGTTGCTGCAAATGGCATGATTTCATGCTGTTTCTGAATGAGCATGTAAAGAACACATCTGACAATGCAGGAGACCTAAGAAACATGGGTTTGAAGGTACTGCATTGGGAAGATACTCTGGAAGAGGGCATGACAACCCACTCTGGTATTCTTGCCTGAAGAATCCCATGGGCAGAGGAGCCTGGCAGGCTATAGTCCATAGGGTTCCAAAGAGTTAGACACGAGTGAAGCAACTTAGCACACATGCATGCAATAAATATATAGGGGCTTCCCTGGTGACTCGGTGGTAAAGAATCTGCCTGAAATGCAGGAGAATGTGGGTTTGAGCTTTTCAGGTGATGCACTTGAAAAGAAACCAATGCAGGAGACACAAGAAATGAAGGTTCAATCCCTGGGTTGGGAAGATTCCCTGGGTAGTAGGAAATGGAGACCCTCTCCAATATCCTTGCCTGGAAAATTCCATTGACAGAGAAGCAAGGCAAGCTACAGTTGGACACCACTGAGCAACGGACCACACACACACAGACTATATATATATATATATATATATATATATATACACACACACACACACACACACGCATACATACATACACCCACACACCAACACACATTCTCTTCATGGATTACAGCCTTGTCATGGTGAAGGGACTTGCATAATTCAATGAAGCTATGACCCATTGCTGTGCAGCTCCACATAAGATGGATGGGTCACAGTAAACAGTTCTGACAAAATGTGGTCCACTGGAGGAGGGAATGGCAAACCACCCTAGTATTCTTGCTGCGAGAATCCCATGAACATTAAGAAAAGGCAAAAATATATTAGATCAGAAACCAAGTCCCTCAGGTCAGAGGTATGCAATATGCTACTGGGGAAGAATAGAGGGCAATTACTAAGAGTTACAGAAAGAATGAAGAGGCTGGGCCAAAGTGCAAATGATGCTCAGTTGTTGATGTGTCTGGTGGTGAAAGCAAAGTCTGATATTGTAAAGGACAAAACTGCATAGGAACCTGGAATGTTAGGTCCATGAATCAAGGTAAGTTAGATAGTCAAGCAGGAGATGGCAAGATTTACCATGACATCTTAGGAATCAGCGAACTAAAATGGAAGGGTATGGGTGAATTTAATTCAGATGACCATTATATCTATTACTGTGGGAAATAATCACTCAGACAAACTGGAGTAGCCCTCATAACAAAAGAGCCTGAAATGCAGTACTTGTGTAAAACCTCAAAAATAACAGAAAGATCTAGGTTCATTTCCAAGGCAAACCATTCAACATAGTAAGCCAAGTCTATGCCCCAACCACTGATGCCAAAGAAGCTGAAGTTGACTGACTCTATGAAGATCTACAACACCTTCTAGAACTAACATCAAAAAAGATGTCCTTTTCATTATAGCATATTGAAATGCAAAGGGAGGAAGACAAGTGTGGTAAGTTGCTTCAGTCGTGTTTGACTCTTTGCGACCCTATGGACTGTAGCCTGCCAGTCTCCTCTGTCCATAGGATTCTCCAGGCAAGAATACTGGAGCAGATTGCTATGCCCTCCTCCAGGGGATCTTCCTGATCCAGGGATGTAACGCTTGTCTCAGACACCTCCTGCATTGGCAGGTGGGTTCTTGACCACTAGCGCCACCTGGGAAGCCCAGGGAAGTCAAGGGAAAGTTAAAGTCACTCAGTCGTGTCTGACTCTTTGCAACCTCATGGACTATACAGTCCATGGAATTCTCCAGGCCATAATACTGGAGTGGGTAGCCTTTCCTTTCTCCAGGGGATCTTCCCAAACCGAGGAAGTCAAGAGATACCCAGAAAAACAGGCAAATTTGGCCTTGGCGTACAAAATGAGAGTGCAAAGTCTAAAAGAGTTTTGTCAAGAGAACATGCTAGTCATAGCAAACACCCTTTTCCAACAAAACAAAAGATGATTCTACACACATGGACATCACCAGATGGTCAATACTGAGATCAGATTGATTTTGTTCCTTGCAGCCAGTGATGGAGAAGCTCTACACAGTCAGTAAAAATAAGACCTGGAGCTAACTGTGGCTCTGATCATTAGCTCCTTATTGCAAAATTCAGGCTTAAACTGAAGAAAGTAGGAATAAGCACTAGTCCATTCAGGTATGGCCTACATCAAATCCCTTATGATTATACAGTGGAGGTGACAAATAGATTTAAGGGATTAGAAGAACTATGGGTGGAATTTTACAACACTATATAGGAATCAGTGACCAGAACCATCCCGAAGAAAAATAAATGCAAGAAGGCATACTGGTTGTCTGCGAAGGTTTCTATAAATAGCTAAGAAATGAAGTGAAAGGAAAGGGGCAAAGGGAAAGATTAAACCTAACTGAATGCAGAGTTCCAGAGAATAACAAGGAGAGATAAGAAGGACTTCTTAAACAAACAATGCAAAGAAATAGGGGAAAACAATGCAATTGGGAAGATTAGAGATGTCTTCAAGAAAATTGGAGATATTGAGGGAACATTTTATGCAAGTATGGGCATGGTAACTGACAGAAACGGTAGAGACATAACAGAAGCAGAAGAGATTAAGAAGAGATGGCAAAAATGCACAAAAGAACTATACAAAAAAGGTTTTATTGACCTGGATAACCATGATTGTGTGCTCACTCACCTAGAGCTGGACATCATGGAGTGTGAAGTCAGGTGGGCCTTAGGAAGCATTACTACCAACAAACTAGTGGAGATTACTAGTGGAGATGATGGAATTCCAGTTGAGTTATTTCAAATCCTAAAAGATGATAAACTGTTGTACTCAATATGCCAGCAAATTTGGAAAACTCAGCAGTGGCCAGAGGACTGGAAAAGGTCAGTTTTCATTTCAATCCCAAAGAAGAGCATTGCCAACGAATGTTCTAACTACCATACAATTATGCTTATTTCACATGCTAGCAAGTTTATGCTCAAAATCCTTCAAGCTAGGTTTCTGCTATATGTGAACTAAGAGCTTCCAGATGTATAAGCTGGATTTAGAAAAGGTACAGAGGAATAAGAGATCAAACTTTCAACATTTATTCAATCATGGAGAGCAAGGGAGTTCCAGAATAATATCTACTTCCGCTTCATTGACTATGCTAAAGTCTTTGATTGTGTGGATCATAACGAACTGTGGAAAATTCTCAAAGTGACGGGAATACCAGACCATCTTAACTAGTTCCTGAGAAACCTGTATGTAGATCAAGAAGCAGCAGTTAGAACCAAACAGGGTACAACTGGCTGGTTCCAAATTGAGAAAGAAGTATGACAAAGGTGTGTATTGTCACCCTGCTAATTCAACTTATATGCAAAATACATCATGCAAAATGTTGGGCTGTATGAATCACAATTTGGAATCAAGATTGCTGGGAGAAATCGACAACCTCAGACATTCAGGTGATACCACTCTAATGGAAGAAAGCAAGAGGAACTAAGAGCTTCTTAATAAGGATGAAAGAGGAGAGTGTAAAAGCTGGCTTGAATTTCAACATTTAAAATACAAGATCCCGGTGAATATTCCTATCACTTCACTGCAAATAGAAGGGGGAAAAGTGGAAGCAGTGACAGATTTTATTTTCTTGATCTCCAAAATCACTGACAGCAGTGACTGCAGTCATAAAATTAAAAGATGCTTGCTCCTTGGAAGAAAAGCTATGAACTAGACAGCATATTAAAAAGCAGAAACAAAACTTTGCTGACAAAGGTCCATGTAGGCAAAACTATGGTTTTTCCAGTAGTTATGTATGGATGTGAGAGTTGGGCCATATAGAAGGATGAACATCAATGAATTGATCCTTTTGAACTTTGGTGCTGGAGAAGACTCTTGAGAGTCCCTTGGACAGCTAGGAGATCAAACCAGTCAATCCTAAATGAAATCAACCCTGAATATTCACTGGAAGGACTGTTGGTGAAGCTGAAGCTCTAACACTTTGGCCAAATGTGGAAATTGCTGACTCATTGATAAAGACCCTGATGCTGGGAAAGACTGAAAGCAAAAGGAGAAGTGGGTGGCAGAGGTAGAGATGGTTAGACAGCATCACTGATGCAACGGACATTTATTTTAGCAAATTCTGGGAGACAGCGGAGGACAGAGGAGTGTGGCGTGCTGGAGTTCATGGGGTCACAAAGAGTCAGACATGACTTAACAACTAAACAACAATGATATATGCACCACAACTTCCTTATCCATTCATCCGTTGATAGACATTTAGGTTGCTTCCATGTCTTGGCTACTGAAAGTAGTGCTGCCATGAACACTAGGGTACATGCATCTTTTCAAGTTAGAATTTTCATATTTTATGTATATGTGCCCATATACATTGCTGGACTATATGATGACTCTATTTTTAATTTTAAAGGAACTTCCACAATATTTTCCATAATGGCTTCACCAATGTACATTTGCTCAAACAATGTAAAAGGGTTCCCTTCTAATAGGTTCTTACATTTTTTTTTTTCATTTAGAAAACATTCTTCAATATCTTTTTTATAGTAGGTTTTGTACTGATTAGTTTTTTCAGTGTTTGCTTTCTGAGAAATTCTTTATCTCCCCTTGTATTCTAAATGATAATTTTGCTGGGTAGAGTATCCTAGGTTTCAAGGCTTTCCCTTTCAGCAATTTGAATTATATGCAACTTCCTTCTGACCTGCAAAGTTTCTGCAGAAAAATCAGCAGGTGGCCTAATTGAAATTCCCTTGTATATTGAATGTTTTTCTCTTGCTGCCTTTAGACTTTTCTCTTTATCCTTAACTTTTACCATTTTAATTATATGTCTTGGTGTAAATCTGTTTTGGTTCATTTTGTTCAGATTCATCTGTGCTTCCTGTACCTGGATAGCTGTTTCCTTCTTCAAGTTGAGGAGTTTTCAAGCCATAATTTCCAAAAAAAGTTGAGGTGGGGTTTGGTAGGCTTCTCTCTTCTCGCTCTAGTACTCCTATAATGTAAATGTTATTACACTTAATGTTAAACCAGAGATCCTGTAGGTTGCTTTTTTTTTTTTTTCTCATTTATCTTTCTTTGTCTTCTTCTGATTGGGCGATTTTCATTATTCTATCTTTAAGAACACTTAATGGATTCTTCTGTATCACTTAGTCTACTATTCATTTCTTCTAGTATGTTTTTTAATGTCAGATATCAAATTATCTATTTTTGATTTGGTCTTTTTATATTTTCTATTTCCTTATTAAAATAATAATTGTTTTGACCTATTCTTCCCCTAAAACAGTTAACTTTTTATTACCACTGTTTTGAATTCCTTATCTGGTAAATTGTTTATTTCTATCTCATTATTTTTTTCAGTGTTTTTCTCTTGCTCTTTAAGTTGAGAGTAGTTTCTCTGCCTTTTCATTTTACTTAACTTTCTCTGCTTCTATGGATTTGGGTGAAACAATTACCTACTGCAGTCTTGATACCCTGTTCTTTCGTGGAAATGTCCCTATGCAGACTGCATGTTCTCAGTGCCTTTGGTGGTAGGACTGGACTTCATGTGGTTGCCAGTCACGTCTTTCCTCAGGATGTGCTAGCAGCTATCACCTTTTAAGGGGATAAGGGTGGAGATCGGTGAGTCAAAGCCTGTACAGTTTTTGAGGTGGGACTTCCTTTCTGCTAAAAGATCATCTCTGCCCTGTCCAGGGTGGGGTCTGTTTCTACATTGCTACAGTGGAAGCCATAAGAGTCAGATTTGAGCTGGTTCTGTTCCTTTTAAGTTTGTGTGCTTTCCTTTTCCCTCTGCCAGGACCTCTGTCCTAAAGGAGGGCTGTGCTGAAACAAGTCAAGCACTTGCACCTAACAGAGGTCTGATGCTCTGCTTGTGTAGGTGTCTGCAGCTCCACTCAGGTGCAATACATGGTCACATCTTTTCCCCAGCCGTGGTCACCTCAGATCTAGTGCTACACAGTGGCATGGAGTGAGCAGGGTCAGAGGGTTCACTCAGAGCTTGGGAGCATGGGAAATGTGACAGCTCCTAGGGCATACCTTTCTCCACCTTGTCTCTGAGCAAGCCAGCACCTGTGTACTCATCATAAGTAGAGTCCAGGCTTCTCCAGTCTTTCCATCTTTCCTAGAATTTGTCCAACCAGCCAAGGGTAATTTTCTCCTACGTGGAGCATCCCAGGATTAAGATACCCAGTCAGTGGCTTGACTCGCTCATTCCTCAGGGCAGGTGAGCTGCCATGCAATCTCTGTCTTCTTCTGAGTCTACTCAGGGTCGCAGGTCTTGATCTGATCACTCTTCTTCCTATCCTACCTGATTACATGTAGATCTTCCTTACAGATTTTGTTGTACAGGATTTCTTTTGCAAATTTACAGTATTCAGTGAGAACTGTCCCACAAATAGATGTATTTTTGTTGTGTTCATTGGGGGAAGTGGGCTCCATGTCCTCTTAATGCACTGTCTTGATCTCTCTCCCCCAACATTACTTTTTATATCATTATTTCTTCCTTAGAAACAGTTTCCTTAGATGATTTGTTAGCTAAGTTTGCTAGCAAAAATATTACTTTCACTTTCCTTTACCTGAGAATGTATTGATATCTCTTTCACTAATGAAGGGTATTTTTTTTTTCTGCATGTAGAAATTATGGGTTGACAGTTATTTTCACTACTTCAAAAATATCTTGCCACTTTTTCTGGCCTTCATGGCTTTTGAAGAGAAATCCATTGTCATTCAAATTGTTTTTCCCCTAAAAGTGAGGTGTCATTTTTCTCCAGCTGCTTTCAAGATTATTTTCTTTACATTTAGTTGTCAATAGCTGAATTATGATGTATCTTGATATGATTTTCTTTAGCTCTGTTTTGTGTGGGGGGTCCATTCATCTTCTTTTATCTAAAGGTCGCTTGCCAAATTTAGAGATTGTTTTGGGTCATCTTCTCTTCTCTCCTTCCAGAACTCCACTTGAATGAATATTAGATCTGTTGTCATAATCTCACAGATTTCTGCAGCTCTGTTTATTATCGTTTCTTTCAGTTTATTTTCTGTCTGTTGTTCATACAAGGTAATTTCTATTGTTGTATCTTAAAGTTCACTGATCCTTCATCTCTTTCATTTCACTATTGAGTCCATCCATTTTTAAAATTCCAGTTACTGTACTTTTCAATTTCAAAATTTTCATTGGTTCTTCTTCCTATTTCTTTGGTGATAATTTTATTCCTTTATTTGTTTTTAGCATGTTTGTAATGATTTGTGGAAGTCTTTTTATAATGGCTCTTTTAAAATCTTTCTCAGATAATTTGAACATCTCTGTCATTTTGATGTTAGTGTCTTTGTCTTTGATCACACAAGTGAGGTTTTCCTGGTTTTTGATATGGGTGATTTTTGCTTTACATCTTGACACTTGAGGTATTATATTATAAGACTCCATATTTTATTAAAATTTTTGTTTCAGCTGTTTTTCACTGATACCATTCCACCAGAAGAAGAGGCAACTCTGATTCATTACTGAAGTTTGTTGGTAGAAATCCAGGTTCCCCTGTTGGCATCTATGTGCATGTTAATTGAAGGGAATTCATTACTGCTAGGCAGGGATGGGAGTTTTGGCTTTCCACTAGGCCTCCAGTAATAATTCCCTGGCTATGAACAGTAAGACTCCCTCACTACTGCTTCATACATAATTTTCACTGACCCTAGGGATGAGCAGTGGTGGCTTTATCACTCTTGGGCATTGGTCAAAGTCTTGACTCTCCACTAAGTCATCTCTGCTATTACTCTACAGGGGAGGGAAATGGTGTCTGGTTAATACTTGATAAGTATAAAAATCTAGGCTCCCCATGTGGTCTTCAGTGATGCTGTGGATGGGGAGGTCTCTTTACAGCCTACAAGGATAGATCAGATCAGATCAGATCAGTTGCTCAGTCGTGTCCGACTCTTTGTGACCCCATGAATCGCAGCACGCCAGTCCTCCCTGTCCATCACCAACTCCCGGAGTTCACTCAGACTCACATCCATCGAGTCAGTGATGCCATCCAGCCATCTCATCCTCTGTCATCCCCTTCTCCTCTTGCCCCCAATCCCTCCCAGCATCAGAGTCTTTTCCAATGAGTCAACTCTTCGCATCAGGTGGCCAAAGTACTGGAGTTTCAGCTTTAGCATCATTCCTTCCAAAGAAATCCAGGACTTCCAGTTCAAATCTTAAAAAATGATGCTATGAAAGCCCTACACTCAATATGCGAGGAAATTTGGAAAACTCAGCAGTGGCCACAGGACTGGAAAAGGTCAGTTTTCATTCCAATCCTAAAGAAATGCACTGCCAAATAATGTTCAAACTACCACACAATTGCCCTCATCTCACATACTAGCAAAGTAATGCTCAAAATTCTTCAAGCCAGGCTTCAAGAGTCAGGAACCATGAACTTCCAGATGTTAAGATGATTTAGAAAAGATAGAGGAACCATAGATGAGATTGACAAAATCTGCTGGACCATTGAGAGAATTCAAGAAAAACATCTATTCTGCTTCATGACTACACCAAATCATTTGACTGTGTGGATCACAACAAACTGTGGAAAATTCTTAAAGAGATGGGAATACCAGACCACCTGACTTGCCTCTTGAGAAATCTGTGTGCAGGTTAGGAAGCAACAGTTAGAACGGGTCATGGAACAAGAGACCGGCCCCAAAAATGGAAAGGAGTACGTCAAGGCGGTATATTCTTCAGTTCACTTCAATTCAGTTGCTCAGTCATGTCCGACGCTTTGCGACCCTATGAATCGCAGCACACCAGGCTGCCCTGTCCATAATCAACTTCCAGAGTTTACACAAACTCATGTCCATCGAGTTGGTGATGCCATCCAGCCATCTCATCCGCTGTCGTTCCCTTCTCCTCCTACCCCCAATCCCTGCTAGCATCAGGGTTTTTTTTTCCAGTGAGTCAACTCTTTGCATGAGGTGGCCAAAGTACTGGAGTTTCAGCTTCAGCATCAGTCCTTCCAATGAACATGCAGGACTGATCTCCTTTAACATGGACTGGTTGGATCTCCTTGAAGTCCAAGGGACTCTCAAGTCTTCTCCAACACCACAGTTCAAAAGCATCAATTCTTCAGCGCTCAGCCTTCTTCACAGTCCAACTCTCACATCCATACATGACCACTGGAAAAACCATACCCTTGATTAGACGGACCTTTGTTGGCAAAGTAATGTCTCTGCTTTTGAATATGCAACCTAGGTTGTTCACAACTTTCTTTCCAAGGAGTAAGCATCTTTTAATTTCATGGCTGCAATCACCATCTGCAGTGATTTTTAGCCCAATAAAATAAAGTCTGACACTGTTTCCACTGTTTCCCCATCTATTTCCCATGAAGTGATGGGACTGGATGCCATGATCTTATTTTTCTGAATGTTGAGCTTTAAGCCAACTTTTTCACTCTCCTTTTTAACTTTCACAAAGAGCCTTTTTAGATCCTCTTCACTTTCTGCCATAAGGGTGGTGTCATCTGCATATCTGAGGTTACTGATATTTTTCCTGGAAATCTTGATTCCAGCTTGTGCTTCTTCCAGCCCAGCGTTTCTCATGATGTACTCTGCATATAAGTTAAATAAGCAGGGTGACAATATACAGCCTTCATGTGGAGAAGGCAATGGCACCCCACTCCAGTACTCTTGCCTGGAAAATCTCATGGATGGAGGAGCCTGGTAGGCTGCAGTCCATTGGGTCACGAAGAGTCAGACATGACTGAGTGACTTCACTCTCACTTTTCACTTTCATGCATACGAGAAAGAAATGGCAACCCACTCCAGTGTTCTTGCCTGGAGAATCCCAGGGACAGGAGAGCCTGGAGGGCTGCCATCTATGGGGTCGCACTGAGTCGGACACGACTGAAGTGACTTAGCAGCAGTAGCAGCAGCAATATACAGCCTTGATGTACTCCTTTTCATATTTGGAACTAGTCTGTTGCTCCATGTCCAGTTCTAACTGTTGCTGCCTGACCTGCATACACGTCTCTCAAAAGTCAGGTCAGTTGGTCTGGTATTCCTATCTCTTTTTCAGAATTTCCCACAGTTTATTGTCATCCACACAGTCAAAGGCTTTGGCATAGAAAATAAAGCAGAAATAGATGTTTCTCTGGAACTCTCTTGGTTTTTCAATGATCCAGCAGATGTTGGCAATTTGATCTCTGGTTCCTCTGCTTTTTCTGAAACCAGCTTGGACATCTGGAAGTTGACAGTCCACGTATTGCTGAAGTCTGGCATGGAGGATTTTGAGCATTATTTTACTTGTGTGTGAGATGAGTGCAATTGTGTGGTAGTTTGAGCATTCTTTGGCATTGCCTTTCTTTGGGATTGGAATGAAAACTGACCTTTTCCAGTCCTATAGCCACTGCTGAGTTTTCCAATTTGCTGGCATATTGACTATCACACATTCACAGCATCATCATTTAGGATTTGAAACAGCTAAAGTAGAATTCCATCACCTCCATTAGCTTTGTTCATAGTGATGCTTTCTAAGGCCCACCTGATTTCACATTCTAGGATGTCTAGCTCTAGGTGAGTCATCACACCATCGTGATTATCTGGGTCATGAAGACCATTTTTGTACAGTTCTTCTGTGTATTCTTGCCATCTCTTCTTAATATCTTCTGCTTCTGTTAGGTCCATACCATTTCTGTCCTTTATCGAGCCCATCTTTGCATGAAATGTTCCCTTGGTATCTCTAATTTTCTTGAAGAGATCTCTAGTATTTCCCATTCTGTTGTTTTCCTCTATTTCCTTTCGTTGATCACTAAGGAAGGCTTTCTTATCTCTCCTTGCTATTCTTTGGAACTCTGCATTCAGATGCTTTTATCTTTCCTTTTCTCCTTAGCTTTTTGCTTCTTTTCTTTTCACCGCTATTTGTAAGGCCTCTTCAGACAGCCATTTTTCTTTTTTGCATTTCTTTTCCATGGGGATGTTCTTGATCACTGTCTCCTGTACAGTGTCATGAACCTCTGTCCATGGTTCATCAGGCACTCTATCTATCGGATCTAGTCCCTTAAATCTATTTCTCACTTCCACTGTATAGTTATAAGGGATTTGATTTAGGTCATAGCTGAATGGTCTAGTGGTGTTCCCACTGTCTTCAATTTCAGTATGAATTTGGCCATAAGGAGTTCAGGATCCAAGCCACAGTCAGCTGCTGGCCTTTTACTTTTTTTTTTTTGCTGACTGTATAGAGTTTCTCCATCTTTGGCTACAAAGAATAGAATCAATCTGATTTTGGTGTTGACCATCTGGTAATGTCCATGTGTAGAGTCTTTTCTTGTGTTTTTGGAAGAGGGTGTTTGCTATGACTAGTGTGTTCTCTTGGCAAAACTCTATTAGTCTTTGCCATACTTCATTCCATACTCCAAGGCCAAATTTTCCTGTTACTCCAGGTGTTTCTTGTCTTCCTACTTTTGCTTTCCAGGCCCCTATAATGAAAAGGACATCTTTTTTTGGGTGTTAGTTCTAAAAGGTCTTGTAGGTCTTCATAGAACCGTTCAACTTCAGCTTCTTTAGCATTACTGGTTGGGGCATAGGCTTGGATTACTGTGATACTGAATGGTTTGCCTTGGAAATGAACAGAGATCATTCTGTCGTTTCAGAGATTGCATCCAAGTACTGCATTTTGGACTCTTTTGTTGACCATTATGGCTACTCTATTTCTTTGAAGGGATTCCTGCCCACAGTAGTAGATATAATGGTCATCTGAGTTAAATTCACCCATTCCAGTCCATTTTAGTTTGCTGATTCCTAGAATGTCAACGTTCAGTCTTACCATCTCCTGTTTTACCACTTCCAATTTGCCTTGATTCATAGGCCAAACATTCCAGGTTTCTATGCAATATTGCTCTTTACAGCATTGGACCTTGCTTCTATCACCAGTCACATCCTACTCTATGAACAGTATGAAAAGGCAAAATGATAGGATACTGAAAGAGGAACTCCAGAAAGAATGAAGGGATAGAGCTGTATATTTTAACTCTGCTTATTTAACTTAGATGCAGAGTATATCATGGGAAATGCTGGGCTGGAGGAAGCACAAGCCAGAATCAAGATTGCTGGGAGAAATATCAATAACCTCAGATACACAGAAGATATTACCCTCATGGCAGAAAGTGAAGAAGAACTAAAGAGTCTCTTGATGAAAGTGAAAGAGGAGAGTGAAAAAGTTCACTTAAAACTCAACATTCAGAAAACTAAGATCATAGCTTCTGGTCCCATCACTTCATGGCAAATAGATAGGAAACAGTGGAAAAAGTGAGTGACTTTATATTTTTGGGTTTCAAAATCACTGCACATGGTGACTGTAGCCATGAAATTGAAAGATGCTTGCTTCTTAGAAGAAAAGTTATGACCAAGCTAGACAGCATATTAAAAAGCAGAGACATTACTTTGCCAACAAAGGTCCGTCTAGTCAAAGCTATGGTTTTTCCTGTCACCATGTATGGATGTGAGATCTGGACTATAAACAAAGCTGAGTGCCAAAGAATTGATGCTTTTGAACTATGGTGGGAGAAGACTCTTGAGAGTCCCTTGGACTACAAGGAGAACCAACCAGTCCATCCTAAAGGAAATCAGTCCTGAATATTCATTGGAAGAACTTATGCTGATGCTGAAACTCCAATACTTTGGCCACCTGATGCGAAGAACTGACTCATTGGAAAAGACTCTGATGCTGGGAAAGATTTAAGGCAGGAGGAGAAGGGGATGACGGAGCATGAGATGTTTGGATGGCATCACTGACTCAGTGGACATGAGTTTGAGTAAACTCCGGGAGTTGATGATGGAGAGGGAGGCCTGGCATGCTGCAGTCCAAGGGTTCGCTAATAGTGGAACACAACTGAGCGACTGAACTGAATTGAACTGTTGAGACAATTGTTTCTAAGCATATATCATAAATATTTTAATGAATATATATTTTAAATGAATATGATGATTCTTTCTGACTATATTCTAAAGCAGGTTTATTAGTAAATGCTAAGTGGATTATGGGCTTCCCTTGTGGCAAGTGGGTTTTAAATGTTAAGATCTGCCTGTGATGAGGAGAAAATACTTTCATATTAAAACTATACTGCTTAGGACACTGTGCTCAATTGAGTATTGATAAGCTCAAACTTGTCTGGCAGGTATATGGCTGCATATTTTCTTGGGATATATACCGATAAATAGTAGTCACATTGGTCATTCATTCAGCAACTATTTTTTGATCATTTATTATATACTTTGTATCTTTAAAAACGTTAGAATTATAATGGTACACACAAAAAAACAGACATGTCCCTGCCTTTGAGCATCTTATACTTAGTTCAATGGGAGAGACAGGTATTAATCAAAAAAATTTATAAATCCTTTTTCTTTCAGTATTTTTTCCATAGCCACTTTGTATAATGCTCCTCTGAAATCAAGCGACTCTTATTTTGATGATCCATTTCCCATTGTCCTTAGAGTCCAATGATCAGGCTCATGAGAACAGCATTTTTCTTAATCACACATAATTATTTTGTGTATCATTTTCTTGAAGTTCTGTATTTAAATTTCTGAGAATGGTAATGCTGGTGTGTCTTCCTTAATTTAATATAGCTATATTAACATCATTAAAACATGCAGTTCCTTAAGAGATCCAAAGTAAATGATGTTATTTGAAAATTCCAAACATTAGGCAATCTGATGAAGGAGATGGCAGGCAGAACACAAATAATGTCATATGTATAACTGCTCTAAGAGGTATTGTGTAGTGGGAAGGGTATGGAATGTGGAGGCATTTATATGTTAGAATTCTACCTTAGACACTTATGAGCTATGCAGTCTTAGCCAAGTAATTAAACTTCTTTGAGGCTCTGTCTCCTCATCTGTAAACTAGGGTTAAGAATACTTGCATCTCACAGGTTTATAATAAGAATAGTATCTGGCTCATATCTGGCATTCAAAAAATGTTAGTTTCATTTACTATTATCCATTTGTTTAGATTGGTTCTGATTATATGCTTAGTCTATTTAGGGTAAACAAAAATAAATAACAAGCTATACTAATAATAGTTTATTACCAACATAGATCTTTTCCCAAATTCATTGCCCTACCTGATAAATGCAAACCTCTTTCAAAGAAACTTTTTTCCTGATAAAAAATTTTAAGCAATAAAAAAGTTAATTGTATTAGACAATTTCTCTTTTCCTTTAAACTCTAACTTTGGCATTTATTATGATCTACATTTATGTAAATCATGCTCAATAATTTGAGGGCCTATTTTAATGTCATGTTTGATAGATTAAATAGAGGTCTACCTCATACAAAGATATCTGGGTAAATTCTAAGGTACAATGAATTCACCTTTAAGATTATCCACCTACATTACTTGTTTAAATTTAAAATGCTTTTGTTTGAAAATTAATTTCAGAACAAAGCATCTCATTTAAATCATTTTTTTTTAATAGTGAGTTCAACTTATAAATATAGTGACTTGAGGGGCAGAAGCATCATATATAGCACGTTATATAAACACTCATAGAAAATATCTCAACAATGTAATTTGAAGTATATTTCCTTATAATATCATTAACTCATATGGATACTTACTTGAGAAAAATATCCCATAAAGAGATGTATTTACTGACCTTACCTTAAACTCTTTAAAATATGAGTTTTCAAATCAAGCCAATTCATAAATTCAATTATTTAGTAGAAACAATTCTTGTTATCAATTAGATATAATTGAGGGAGGCAGAATAGAAAGTGTTTTGAATATCACAGATAACAACATATGTTTGGCTTTTAAATTACACTGAGGGAATAATTTTATAAATTACCAAGAAGATAAGTTTAAAAGAAAGTATTATGGGGATTTATCCCAGGGATGCAAGAATTTTTCAATATCCACAAATAAAACATTGTGATACACCATATCAACAAATTGAATAATAAAAAGCATAGGATCATTTCAATACAGAAAAGCTTTTGACAAACTTCAAGAACCATTTATGACAAAAACATTCTATAAAGTGGGAAAGTGGGGATAAAGGGACCGTATCTCAAGATAATAAAAGTCATGTATGACAATCCCACAGTAAACATCATTCTCAATGGTTGAAAATTAAAATCATTTCCTCTAAGATCAGGAAAAAGATAAGGATGTTCACTGTCACCACGATTATTCTACACAGTTTTGGACGTCCTAATTACAGCAATCAGAGAACAAAAAGAAATAAAAGCAATCCAAGTTGGAAAAAAAGTAAAACCATCACTATTTGTAGATAACATGATAGTATACATAGAAAATCCTAAAGATGTTAGCAGAAAACTACTAGAACTCATTAATAAATTTGGTGAAGTTTCAGGATACAAAATTAATACACAAAAATCACTTGCAGTCCTATACACTAACAATGAAAGGTCAGAGAGATCAAGAAAACAATCCCAATGAAAGATCAGAGAGATCAAAAAAACAATCCCATTTACCATCACATCACAAAGAATAAAATAGACAGGAATAAACCTACCTAAAGAGTCAAAAGATCTGTACTCAAAAGACGGCAAGATACTAATGAAAGAAATAAAAGATGACATAAACAGATGGAGAGATATATCGTGTTCTTGGTTTGAATGTGAAAATGACTATACTAGCCAAAGCAAACTACAGACTCAATGTAATCCCTTTTAAATTACCAATGGCGTTTTTCACAGAATTAGAAAAAATTTCTTTACAATTTATATTGTAACGCAAGACACATGACAAAATTGGGGCTTCCCTAGTGGCTCAGATGGAAAAGAAATCACCTGCAATGCAGGAGATTCTGATTTGATCCCTGGTTCAGGAATACCCCTGGGGAAGGGAATGACAACCCACTCCATTATTCTTGCCTGGAGAATCCCATGGACAGAGGAGCACGGAGGTCTACAGTCCATGGAGCCGCAAATAGTTGGACACAAATGAGTGACTAACACTTTTACTTTCACAAGACCAAGAATAGCCAAAGCAATGTTAAGAGAGAAAAATGGAGCTTGGAAGAATCAGACTCCTTGACTTCGGACTATACCACAAAACTACAGTGATCAAAACAGTATGGTATTGGGACAAAAACAGAAATAGAGAGCAGTGGAACAGGATAGAAAGGCCAGAGATGAATCCATTCATGAATGAACATCTAATCTATGATAAAGGAGGGAAGACTATACAATGAAGAAAAGACAGTCTCTTCAATAAGTCTTGCTGAAAAACCTGGACAGCTACATATAAAGGAATGGAGTTAGAACACCGTCTAACATCATATAAAAAATAAACTCAAAGTGGATCAAAGCCTTAAATGTAAGGAATAGACACCATAAAACTATTAGAGGAAAACATGCAGAACACTTTTTGACAAAATTGCAGCAAGATCTTTTTTGATCCACGTCCTAGATTTTTTAAAATAAAGACAAAAATAAACAAATGGGACCTAATTAAACTTAAAAGCTTTTGCACAGCAAAGAAAACCATAAATAAAACAAATAGGTAACCCACAGAATGAGAGAAAATATTTACAAATGAAGCAACTGACAAGGAATTAATCTCCAATATATACAAACAGCTCATGCAGCTCAGTTTCAAAAAAACAACCAAATCAAAAAATGGCAGAAGACCTAAACAGACATTTCTCTAAAGCAGACATACAGATGGCCAAGAAGCACATGAAAGTATGCTCAACATCATTAATTTTCATAGAAATGCAAATCAAAACTACAATGAGGTATTACTTCATGCTATTCTGAATGGCCATCATCAAAAAACTACATACCCTGGAGAGGGTGTGGAGAAAACAAACCCCCCTACAGTGCTAGTGGGAATATAAACTGGTATACCCACTATGGAGAACATAATGGAAGTTCCTTAAATAAACTAAAAAATACAACTACCATATGATCCAGCAATCCCATTCATGGGCATATATCCAGAGAAAACCATAATCTAAGAGGATACATGCACCACAGTGTTCATCGTAGCACTATTTAGAATAGCCAGGACATGGAAGTAAGCTAAATATCCATGAACAGAGGAATGGGTAAAGAAAATGTGGTACATATACAAACAATGGAATATTATTCAACCATATAAAAGAAAAAAATGATGTGATTTGCAGCAACATGGATGTACCTCAAGATCATATATTGAGTAAAGTAAGTCAGATAGAGAAAGAAGTATTATATATCACTTATATGTTGACTCTATAAAAAGGTGCAGATGAACTTACCTGCAAATCAGAAAGAGAGTTAAAGATGTGGAAAACAAACTTATGGTTACCACAGTGTAAAGCAGGGTGAAGGGATAAATTGGGAGACTGGGACTGACATGTACACACTACTATACATAAAATAGATAACTCTACTCAATTCTCTATATTGGCCTATATTGGGAAAGAATCTAAACAAGAGTGAATGTATATAATTGATTAAATATATATAACTGAATATATATAATTAATTCAGTATAGTAGAAACTAACACAACATTGTAAATCAAGTATACTTCAATACAATATTTTTAAATTATTTTAATTGGAGGCTAATTACTTTACAATGTTGTATTGGTTTTGCCACACATTGACATGAATCCACCACGGGTATACATGTGTTCTCCATCCTGAACCCCCCTCCCACCTCCCTCCCCATACCATCCCTTTGGGTCATCCCAGGGCACCAGCCCCGAGCATCCTGTACAATTTTTTTTTTTTTAACATTTCAAGTGTCAGAGATTAAGGAAAGGCATGAGATGGATACACTTCCTCTTGTCTATGAATCCTTGTCTCACTGTCTCCATCTAAATCTTTTAAATCCAGATTATTTTTTATATTAGTACCTTGTGAATCTAATCTGACCTGAAAACTTGCTGGTTTTGACTAATACAATTAAAAAAAAATTGGATTTGAATTCAGATGGACGTGAGTCTGGGTGAACTCCGGGAGTTGGTGATGGACAGGGAGGCCTGGCATGCTGTGATTCATGGGGTCGCAAAGAGTCGGACACGACTGAGCGACTGAACTGAACTGAACTGAACTGAGGCAAGATTATACTTTCTTGTCTACAGCTTTCCAAACCACTTCCTATATATGTATGTATGTATGTGGCTTGCTTTAATCATTTTAGATACCTTCCCGGACACTGAAGTTACCTGACTGTGATGCCTGAGTTTAAGTTTTAATTTTTATCTAGAAGTTACTAGGAAGAAAAATCCATAATTTTTGCTTTCAAATTTTTAAATCAATACCTTTAAATAATATCCCAAACTAAGGATGAGACTCCATATATGGCTATTGGGTGAATAAGTGGAAGAAAGGATTAAAATAAAGATAATGAAATAACAGAATATTTATATCCCTAATATTTTGTTTCTTTAGATATCTATTTGTGAACAAATTCCTAAGACATAAATGCAATGCATCTGAATGAGAAGCAAAAAAGTTTCCTATAGATCAATTCTCTAATCTATATAAAGATTTTGGTTATTAGTATGTAAAATTTATAGTGTGATTTCTCTGCAGACTTGGTGACTATTGATTTATAAGAATTCACTAAGCTGAAATAAGCAAATTATTTGCTAATGGAAATTATAGAAATTACAAGGATCAGATTGATTTATGCCAACACACAAATTCTGACAGTGGTAATAGGGGAATATATGTGACTTATGAATGTAGGGAAATCCTAATTAATAGGCAAGTTTTTCATATTGCTCTTTTCTTATTGGTCATGATTAAACTTATAGTGTTAGAAATGTATTGTTGTAATAAAAATAAAAACTACATATACTTTGCTATTTAAAAATAACTGTCAAAAAGAATAAAACACTTAGGAATAAAGTTAACCAAGGATGTGAAAGATCTGTACACTGAAAACTATAAAACAACTGAAGAAAGAAACACCAATTAATGGAAAGATATACCATATTTAGGGACTGGAAGAAGTATTGTAATATTGTTGAAATGTCTATACCAACGTAAGTGATCTACAGATATACTGCAATCCTTATTAAAATTCCAATAATTTTAATAAAAATTTATCAAGCTACCAACTGTATTTTTCACAGGGCTAGAACAAATAATTTCACAATTTGTATGGATATACAAAAAACCTTGCATAGCCAAAGCAATCTTGAGAAAGAAGAATGGAACTGGAGGAATCAACGTGCCTGACTTCAGGCTCTTCCACAAAGCCACAGTCATCAAGACAGTATGGTACTGGCACAAAGACAGAAATATAGATCAATGGAATAAAATAGAAAGCCCAGAGACAAACCCACGCACCTATGGACAACTTATCATTGACAAAGGAGGCAAGAATATACAGTGGAGAAAAGACAATCTCTTTAAAAAATGGTGCTGGGAAAACTGGTCAACCACTTGTAAAAGAATGAAACTAGAACACTTGCTAACACCATACATAAAAATAAACTCAAAATGGATTAAAGATATAAACATAAGACCAGAAACTATAAAACTCTTAGAGGAGAACATAGGCAAACACTCGCTGACATACATCGCAGCAGGATCCTCTACGACCCACTTCCCAGAATATTGGAAATAAAAGCAAAAATAAACAAATGGGATCTAATTAAAATTAAAAGCTTCTGCACAACAAAAGAAACTATAAGCAAGGTGAAAAGACAGCCTTCAGAATGGGAGAAAATAATAGCAAATGAAGCAACTGACAAACAACTAATCTCAAAAATATACAAGCAACTCCTGCAGCTCAATTCCAGAAAAATAAACTACCCAATCAAAAAATGGGCCAAAGAACTAAATAGACATTTCTCCAAAGAAGACATACAGATGGCGAACAAACACGTGAAAAGATGCTCAACATCACTCATTATCAGAGAAATGCAAATCAAAACCACAATGAGGTACCATTTCATGCCAGTCAGAATGGCTGCAATCCAAAAGTCTACAAGCAAAAAATGCTGGAGAGGGTGTGGAGAAAAGGGAACCCTCTTACACTGTTGGTGGGAATGCAAACTAGTACAGCCACTATGGAGAACAGTGTAGAGTTTCCTTTAAAGACTGGAAATAGAACTGCCTTATGACTCAGCAATCCCACTGCTGGGCATACACACCGAGGAAACTAGAATTAAAAGAGACACGTGTACCCCAATGTTCATCACAGCACTGTTTATAATAGCCAGGACATGGAAGCAACCTAGATGTCCATCAGCAGATGAATGGAGAAGAAAGCTGAGGTACATATACACAATGGAGTATTACTCAGCCATTAAAAAGAATACATTTGAATCAGTTCTAATGAGGTAGATGAAACTGGAGCCTATTATACAGAGTGAAGTAAGCCAGAAAGAAAAACACCAATACAGTATACTAACGCATATATATGGAATTTAGAAAGATGGTAATGACAACCCTGTATGCAAGACAGTAAAAGAGACACAGATGTATAGAACAGTCTTCTGGACTCTGTGGGAGAGGGAGGGGGTGATTATTTGGGAGAGTGGCATTAAAACATGTATAATATCATATAAGAAACAAATCACCAGTCCAGGTTCGATGCAGGATACAGGAAGCTTGGGGCTGGTGCACTGGGATGACCCAGAGGCATGGTATGGGGAGGGAGGTGGGAGGGGGGTTTCAGGATGGGGAACACGTGTACACCCATGGTGGATGCATGTTGATGTATGGCAAAACCAATACAATATTGTAAAGTAAAAAAGTAAATAAATAAAAAGGAGGAAAATTTTTTAATTTTTAAAATTAAAATTTAATTAAAATTCCAATATTTCATAGAAATAGAAAAAGACAATCTTAGAATTCATATAGAATCATAAAAAGATCCTGGATAGCTGAAGCGACCTTGAGTAAGGTTAACAAAACTTGAGGTATGACACTTCCTGATTTCAAACTAAACTACAAAGATACAGTAATCAAAACAGTATAGTAGTAGCATAAAAAGGACATATATAGATACACACATATAGCAACCGAATAGACAGCTTCGAAATAAATCCATTCATATATGATCAATTATTTTCTACAGGGCTCTAAAAATACAAAATAAGGAAAGGATCAGATCATATCAGATCAGATCAGTCGCTCAGTTGTGTCCAACTCTTTGCGACCCCACGAATCACAGCACGCCAGGCCTCCCTGTCCATCACCAACTCCCGGAGTTCAGTCAGACTCATGTCCAACGAGTCAGTGATGCCATCCAGCCATCTCATCCTCTGTCGTCCCCTTCTCCTCCTGCCCCCAATCCCTCCCAGCATCAGAGTCTTTTCCAATGAGTCAACTCTTTGCATGAGGTAGCCAAAGTACTGGAGTTTGAGCTACAGCATCATTCCTTCCAAAGAAATCCTAGGGCTGATCTCCTTCAGAATGGACTTGTTGGGTCTCCTTGCAGTCCAAGTGACTCTCAAGAGGCTTCCCCAACACCACAGTTCAAAAGCATCAATTCTTCGGTGCTCAGCCTTCTTCACAGTCCAACTCTCACATCCATACATGACCACAGGAAAAACCATAGCCTTGACTAGATGAACCTTTGTTGGCAAAGTAATGTCTCTGCTTTTGAATATGCTATCTAGGTTGGTCATAACTTTCCTTCCAAGGAGTAAGCGTCTTTTAATTTCATGGCTGCAGTCACCATCTGTAGTGATTCTGGAGCCCAGAAAAATAAAGTCTGACACTGTTTCCACTGTTTCCCTATCTATTTCCCATGAAGTGGTGGGACTGGATGCCATGATCTTCGTTTTCTGAATGTTGAGCTTTAAGCCAACTTTTTCACTCTCCACTTTCACTTTCATCAAGAGGCTTTGAGTTCCTCTTCACTTTCTGCCATAAGGGTGGTGTCATCTGCATATCTGAGGTTATTGATATTTCTCCTGGCAATCTTGATTCCAACTTGTGTTTCTCCCAGTCCAGAGTTTCTCATGATGTACTCTGCATAGAAGTTAAATAAACAGGGTGACAATATACAGCCTTGATGAACTCCTTTTCCTATTTGGAACCAAGGAAAGGATAGTTTCTTCAAAAAATGATATTAGGAAAACTTGATATCCACATTAAAAAGAATGAAATTGGAGGAGTTAAGTGACACATGAACATAAACTCAAAATGAATTTAAGACTGAAACACAAGACCTAAAACTCTAAAATACGTAGGAGAAACAGGGAGAAAGCTTCTTGAAACTGATCTTGCCATAACATTTTGGATATTACAGAAAATCACAGGAAACAAAAGGAAAAGGAAACAAGAAGAATTACATAAAACTGAAAAGTTTAAGTACAAGAAACAATAAATAAAACAAAAAATAACATAGGAAATGGGAGAAAATATTTGCAAGCCATATATCTGATAAAGGGTTAATTTGTAAAATGTAAGTAACTCACTCATACAACTCAGTGACAAAACCCTAAATAACCAAATTTAAAAATAAGCAAAGGATCTGAATAGATAGTTTACAAGAAGACATACAAATGACCAATAGCTACATTAAAAGGTTCTCAGTATCACTAATTATTGGGGAAATGAAAATTAAAACCACAATGAGATATCATCTCACATCTGTTACAATGACTATCATAAAAAATTCTATAGATAACTAGCATTGGTGAGGATGTGGAGAAAAAAGGAACCTTTAATCACTGGTGATGGAAATGTAAATTGGTACAGCTATTATGGAAAACAGTATGGAGGTTCCTCAAAAAATTAAAAGTAGATCTTTCAATTTCACTTTCAATTATTTATCCAAAGAAACTGAAATCAGAATCTTGAAGAGATATCTACATGTTCATTGCATTTAGATCCCCATGTTCATTGCAACATTATTCCCAATAGAGGAGACATAGAAATAACCTAAATGTCCATTGACAAGTGAAAGAATAAACAAAATTTGGTGTGTACACATAGTGGAATATTATCCATCCTTAAAAAAGAAGGAAATTCTGTCATTTGTGACAACATGGATGGACATATATGACATAATTCTAAGTGAAAGAAAAGACAAATATTGCACTTAAATATATATGATTTCACCTATATGTGGAATCTAATTAGTCACACTCATAGAAGCACAGAGATGAATGAATGGTGATTTCCAGGAGCTGAGTGGGAAATGCAGAGGTGATGGTGAAAGGGGATAAAGTTTAAATTATGAAATATAAATACATAACTTCTGATGATCTGCTATACAGCATAGTGCCTATTATAGCTTTCAAGATTGTATTTTAAACTTAAGATTTTCTAAAAGGTTAGCTCATATGTAAATTGTTCTTAACATACACACAATAATGATAAAGGGAACAGGAGTATACTTAGAGACGTGATGGATAAACTACAGATTTTATGGTAGTGATGGCTTATGGATGAAAATATGTCCACAAAATCATCGACTTGTATACATTAAACATGTACATATTTTGACACATAAACTATAGGTTAATAATGTTGTTTTAAGAGAAAATAATGGAGAAGGAAATGGCAAACCACTGCAGTATTCTTGCCTGAGGAATTCCATGGACAGAGGAGCCTGGAGGGCTACAATTCATAGGGGTCACAGAGTCTGACACAACTTACCGAATAAACAACAACAACAACAAAGAGCAAATAAAACATAAAGATGATAGGTGAGGTTTAGTGAAGGGTATATGGGGACTCTCTATACTATCACCAAGCTCTCCTCTAAATCTTAAACTATTCTAAAATAGAAAGATTATTTAAAAAAACAACAAAAATATAAAAATGAATTTAGAAAATACTATTTATTGTCACATACATGAGTATAAATTTTGTAAGTTTGAAATCTGCTGTGGGCATTTATATACTCTAAATTAAAATATCAAACTGTGCTGAAATTCTATTAAACTGTCTAGAACTCATAAACTCTAAAATAAGAGAAGTATTAAATTGCCAGTTAGTTGCATTATTTGCATTTTGCATAACAGTTAACACAGTGTACCACTCACAGAACTCTAGACTTTTAGAATGGAAAGAATTCTGGGGAATATCTTCACTCCCCATTAGAGTTATTCAATAAATATCCATTGACTGATTTGGTCATATAAGAGGAAAGACCACTGAACAACTATTAAAGGGCAATGGAGAAGCACTGGAAAAATAATCAATATTTCCATCCCTGTTCTACTTTTTCCATCTTGCCCACTCTTTAAAGATTTAAGATGCAGACTGCTATAAAAATTAATGAGATAGCAGAACTTTTGAGAATTGAAACTTGTTTTTTTTAAAAAATAAGCAAATTGGGAAAGTATATCAGAGAAATAGAAGAAATAAAAGACAAAGAACGTGTTGTGCTGCAAGGAGGGGATAAGGTCCAAACAAAATCCTAAGTAAGAGTCTAAGTAGGCATTTGGGGAGAGGAATAGCATGTATGAAAGTCAGGAAAAAGACAAGGGTTCCCACTCTCACCACTACTATTCAACATAGATTTGGAAGTTTTAGCCAAAACATTCAGAGAATAAAAGGAAATAAAAGGAATCCAGATTGGAAAAGAAGTGAAACTCTCACTGTTTGCAGATGACATGATCCTTTAACAGAAAACCCTAAAGACTCCACCAGAAAATTACTAGAGCTAATCAATGAATATAGTAAACTTGCAGGATATAAAATTAATATACAGAAATCCCTTGAATTCCTATACACTAACAATGAGAAAACAGAAAGAGGAATTAAGCAATCAATTCCATTCACCATTGCAACGAAAAGAATAAAATACTTAGGAATATATCTACCTAAAGAAACAAAAGACCTATATACAGAAAACTATAAAACACTGGTGAAAGAAATCAAAGAGGACACTAATAGATGGAGAAATATTCCATGTTCATGGATTGGAAGAATCAATATAGTGAAAATGAGTATACTACCCAAAGCAATCTACAGATTCAATGCAATCTCTATCAAGCTACCAACAGTATTTTTCACAGAGCAAGAACAAATAATTTCACAATTTTTATGGAAATACAAAAAACATTGACTTAGCCAAAGCAATCTTGAGAAAGAAGAATGGAACTGGAGGAATCAACCTGCCTGACTTCAGGCTCTACTACAAAGCTACAGTCATCAAGACAATATGGTACTGGCACAAAGCCAGAAATATAGATCAATGGAACAAAATAGAAAGCCCAGAGATAAATCCATGCACCTCTGGACACCTTATTATTGACAAAGGAGGGCAAGAATATACAATGGAGAAAAGACAATCTCTTTAACAAGTGGTGCTGGAAAAATTTGTCAACCTCATGTAAAAGAATGAAATTAGAACACTTTTTAACACCATACACAAAAATAAACTCAAAATGGATTAAAGATCTAAATGTAAGACTGGAAACTATAAAACTCCTAGAGGAGAACGTAGGCAAAATACTCTCTGACATAAATCACAGTAGGATCCTGTATGACCCACCTCCCAGAGTAACGGAAATAAAAGAAAAAAATAAACAAATGGGACTTAAGTAAACTTAAAAGCTTTTGCACAACGAAGGAAACTATAAGTAAGATGAAAAGACAGCCTTCAGAATGGGAGAAAATAATAGCAAATGAAGTAACTGACAAAGAATTAATCTAAAAAACATACAATCAACTCCTACAGCTCAAGTCCAGAAAAATAAACCACTCAATCAAAAAATGGGCCAAAGAACTAAATAGACATTTGTCCGAAGAAGACATACAGATGGCTAACAAACACATGAAAATATGCTCAACATCACTCATTATCAGAGAAATGTATATCAAAACCACATTGAGGTGCCATCACATGCCGGTCAGAATGGCTGCTATCCAAAAGTCTACAAACAATAAATGCTGGAGAGGGTGTGGAGAAAAGGGAACCCTGTTGGGGAATGCAAACTAGTACAGCCACTATGGAGAACAGTGTGGAGATTCCTTAAAAAACTGGAAAGAGAACTGCCATGTGACCCAGCAACCCCACTTCTGGGCATACACACTGAGGAAATCAGAACTGAAAGAGACACATGTACACCAGCGTTCATCACAGCACTGTTGATAATAGCCAGGACATGGAAGCAACCCAGATGTCCATTGGCAGATGAATGGATAAGAAAGATGTGGTACATATACACAATGGAATATTACTCAGCTATTAAAAAGAATACATTTGAATCAGTTCTAATGAGGTGGCTGAAACTCGAGCCTATTATACAGAGTGAGGTAAGTCAGAAAGAAAAACACCATTACAGTATACTGCTGCTGCTGCTGCTGCTAAGTCGCTTCAGTCGTGTCCGACTGTGCAACCCCATAGACAGCAGCCCACCAGGCTCCCGAGTCCCTGGGATTCTCCAGGCAAGAACACTGGAGTGGGTTGCCATTTCCTTCTCCAATGCATGAAAGTGAAAAGTCAAAGTGAATTCGGTCAGTCGTGTCTGACTCTTAGCGACCCCACGGACTGCAGCCTACCAGGCTCTTCCGTCCATGGGATTTTCCAGGCAAGTGTACTGAAGTGGGGTGCCATTGCCTTCTCCGATACAGTATACCAACGCATATGTATATGGAATTTAGAAAGATGGTAACGATGACCCTATATGTGAGCCAGAAAAAGAGACAGAGATGTATAGAACAGACTTTTGGACTCTGTGGGAGAAGGCAAGGGTTGGATGAATTGAGAGAATAGCATTGAAACATGTATATTATCATATGTGAAACAGATCGCCAGTCCAGGTTCGATGCATGAGACAGGGTGCTCAGGGCTGGTGCACTAGGATGACCCTGAGGGATGGGATGGGGAAGGAGGTGGGAGGGGTTTCAGGATGAG
Source organism: Bos grunniens (assembly GCF_055505025.1). NCBI lineage: Eukaryota > Metazoa > Chordata > Mammalia > Artiodactyla > Bovidae > Bos > Bos grunniens. The sequence continues at coordinate 75,659,766 of NC_141194.1, read as the reverse complement.
GAACACATGTACACCCATGGCTGATTCATATCCATGTATGGCAAAAACCACTACAATATTGTAAAGTAATTAGCCTCCAATTAAAATAAATTTTAAAAAAGGGGGGAAAGAAAAACAAAGACACAGCTATTTGTGAATACATTTTGCACAATTATGAAAATGAATGTGATTTAGTTCTTTATACCATCTAACTTACAATAAATGAACAAAAGCCATGGTTTTCATATAGAAAGAGAATGATCTTCAAAAATTCCCAGATTGGATAATTATTGTATTAACAGTAGGCAACTTTTGAGATGGCTTCCAATGGTCCTCATCTTCTGCTGCTCATATCCTTGTGAAATTACCATATCATGATTTATTTCTAATGAAAGGAATATGACAAAAAATATGAACTATCACTTCCAAGATTAAGTTCCAGAAAGACTATAAATTCCATCTTGTTTTCCCTCTCTTGCTTGATCACTCTGAGGGAAGCCAGCTACCATTCTGTAAGTCCTATAGAGAAGTACTCATGGCAAAGAACTGAGGGAGGTCTCTGATTAACAGTTAACAAGGAATCAAAGCCTCACATTAAAGTCTTCAAAACAGCTATAAGAAATACGTTCAAAGAATTAAAAGCATGAAACACATCTATAGAGCACTATATATGAAACTACAGAGTACACACTCTCCTCAAGTGCACATTAAACTTTCATCATGGTAGATCATATGCTGGGCCACAAAATAAGTTTTATAAATTACAAAATACTGGAATGTCTGGCCACAATGGAATTCAATTAGAAATAAAAAAGTAGCAAGAAAGTCACCAAATATTTTCAAAGTAATTAATCCATTAAAAAATCCTTAGATCAAAGAAGAAATCATCAGAGAAATTAGAAAATACTTTGACTGGAATGATAATTAAAGCACAATATATCAAAATTTGTGTGATATAGTTAAATCAGTGTGTAAGCCCAGGGAAATTTATAGCTATAAATGCCTATATTAGAAAAAAAAAAAGTTTACAAAAAATTAATTATACTTTCATTTTTGTGAACTATTAAAAAAGGAAACTATGGTCAAATTAAGAAGGAAAAAGGAGATAAAAGCACAAATCAATGAGATAATCAGGACTTAACCATAAGAAAAATAAATGTGGCAAAACCTGCTTCCTTGAAAATATTAATAAAATTAACAGCTCCTCTGTAAGAATAATAAAAAGGCTAAAAACAAATTATTAGCATAAGGAATTATAAGGAATAATATAATAAATGTATTATGAACAATTTTCTGCCAAAAATTTGACAATTTGATGAAAAAAAAATCCTTAAAGACACCCATCATTAAATATGTCCACTTTTTGGGACTTCCATGGTGGTTTAATGGTTAAGATTTCATGTTCCAATGCAGGTGGTTGCAGGTTTGATATCTGGTCAGGGAGCTAAGATCCCACATGCCTCATGACAAAAAAAAATAAAAAATAAAAAAATAAAAAATAAAAAACAAAACAAAAAACAAAAACATAAAACAGAAATAATATTGTTAACAAATTGTATAAAGACTTTAAAAATGATTCACATCAAAAAAATCTTTGAAAAATTCACTTTTCAATTTCTTCCATCAAACCAGTTAAGTCTAAGAAAAATCTTATTTGAAATTATTGTTTATGTCTGTTCTAATCTATACGGGGGCTACCTGAAGGACTGGCTCAAGATGCTCACTTCTGTTGTGCCTAACTTGGATCTCAGGAGAGAAAAGCAATGGGTATGGCTCAAGAAAGCTGCAAGGTGTACCACACTCTCACAAGTGCATGGGGCAAAGGATCATTGTTACAGACACACAAGTGGCCATCTTGTGTGTGAAGCAAAGAGAAGCTGGGGCAATATTCTTAAGGAAATTAGGACATATAAAAGCAGTCACGTGCAACAAAGAAATTTAGAAAGGCACTAAGAAAAGATCTGAGAAGACCTTAAGTTTCAGTTCAGGCTAATCCTGAGACTCAGGGCAAACCATACTGACTAAACATTGAAGGGTAGCCCCAACAGAGCCAATCTACAAAAGTTGGAACAGGTGTGTTTTTTCCTTTTGTTTTACTGTTTTTTTTTTTTTTTTTTTCTTCTATTTTTCTCTTTCTTTTTGGTATGCATGTGGTGTGTGTGTGTGTATGTGTGTGTGTGCGTGTGTGCTTTTTCTCTTTTGTTTGAATGTTTCAGACCACGGTATTCAAGGTAATCTCTGTCAAAGTATTAGCTGAACCCAGGCTAAAGGAACAGAGATTTCAGGGATCACAGATGACAAAGAATAGTCTTTGTAAAAAGTTTGAAATAGTCTATAATAGACATACTATTATAGTCTTCAGAAATTAAAAGAAAACAGCAAAGTCTCAGGAAGTACAATTTGATTCCCTAAATTGTCAATAGAACATTATAAAAGTCAAATGATAGATTGACAACAAAAAAAGCACATGGAACACAAAAGAACAGGAAAACGTAGCCCATTTAAATGAACAAAATATTTTTTTTTTAAAAAAGAATACAAAAAACAAAGAGATGGAAAGGTACACACTGCTCATTGACTGGAAAAATTAGTATTGTCAAAATGATCATATTACTCGAGGCAATTATAAATTCAATGCAATCCCTATCGAAATACCAATGCAATTTTTCACAAAATTAAAACATACAGTTCTAAAATATGTATGGAAACACAAAAGACCCTAAATAGCCTAAACAATCTTAAGAAAGAATGACAGAATTATCTCACCCTCTGATCTTAAACTTTAAGACAAGGGTACAGTAATCAAGACACTGGCACAAAAACAGACACATAAAACAATGGAACAGAATGCAGAGCTTGGAAATTAACCTACATTTGTATGGTCAATTGCATGCGTACGTGTTCAGTTGCTTTAGTTGTGGCTGACTCTGTGCAGCCCTATGGACTATAACCTGCCAGGCTCCTCTGTCCATGGGATTCTCCAGGCAAGAATACTGGAGTGGGTTGCTGTGCCCTTCTCCAGGGGATATTCCCAATCCAGGGATCAAACTCACATCTCTTATATCTACCTGCATTGGCAGGCAGGTTCTTTACCACTAATGACACCTGGGAAGCCCCATATGGTAAACTAATATAAGACAAATGAGGCAAGACTATATAATGGGGAAAAGGAAACCTCTCCAATAAATAGTGTTGTGAAAACTGGACAGCTACAAACCAAACCAAAACAAAAAACACAACCCAAAAAACTGAACTATTTCTCACATCATTTTACAAAAATAAACTCAAAATAGATCGAGTAAAATATATTACCTGAAACCACAAAAGTTCTAGAAGAAATCCTAGGATGTATGTTCTTGGATACTGGTCTTAGCAATATTCTTTTGTATATGTCTTCTCAGGCAAGAGAAATAAAAGCCAAAAAAAAAAAAAAAAGGTGGGGGGGGGACTACATCAAATGAAAAAGCTAGCTTTTGCAGAGTGAAGAAAACTACAAATACAAACAAACAAACAAACTGTCTACTAAATGAAAATTTGCAACAGATTTAACTGAAAATATATACAAAATATACATAGTACTCCTGATGCAAAGAGCTAACTCATTTGGAAAGACCTTGGTGCTGGGAAAGATTGAGGGCAGGAGGAGAAGGGGATGACAGAGGATGAGATGGTTGGATGGCATCACCGACTCAATGAACATGGGTTTGGGTGAACTCCGGGAGTTGGTGATGGACAGGGGGCCTGGCGTGCTGCCGTTCATGGGGTTGCAAAGAGTCAGACACAACTGAGTGAACAAACTGAACTGAACTGAATACATAGTACTCAGTACAAACCAACATCAAAAAATAGGTAGATGTGTGAAAAGAAAAAGAAATGATAACCATGTGAAGTAATGTTAATTAACTTGGTTGTGGTGATTCATTCACAATGTATATTTATATAAAACCATCATACTCAATACCTTACATATCAAGCCATGTTTTATTAATTATACATCAATAAAAGTGAAAAATATTTAAAAATAAAGGAGTAGAGAAAGATATACTGTGTTAATGCTAATCAAAAGAAAATGGGAGAAATAACCTTAAGAAACAACAGAATTAGAGAAATCACACTACCTGACTTTATAATACAAAGCTACAGTAATCAAGACAATTGGTACTAGGAAAAAAAAAAAAAAAAACAGACACAGATCACTGGAACACAGTAGACAGCCAGGAAGTAAATGCATGCACTTAAGGTCAATTAATCTATGGCAAGAGAGGTAAGAATATACAGTGGAGAAAAGACAGTCTCTCCAATAGGTGGTAGTGGGAAAACTGGACACCTACATGTAAAAGAATAAAGTTATAATAGTGTCTAATATCATACACAAAAATAAATTCAAAATTGATCAAAAATTTTAATGTGAGGCTGAAAAACACAAAAATTCTAGAATAAAACATAGGCAAGATACTTTTTGACACAAATTATAGTAACATTTTTTTGGATTGGTCTCCTAACACAGAGGAGACCAATAAAAGAAAAATAAATAAATGGAACCTAATTAAATTTAAAAGCCTTTGCACAAGGAAATAATTGAAAAAAATGAAAAGACAGCATGCTAAATGGAAAATATTTGCAAATTATGTCTGATAAGGGGTTAATATCTTAAATACGTAAACGGCTCATATATCTCAGCATTTTAAAAAATAAAGGTAACCCAATTTGAAAAAGTGAACAGGTGATCTTAAAAGACATTTTTCCAAAGAAGACATGCAGATGGCCAACAGGCACCTGAAAAGATGGTCCACATAGTTATCAGAGAAATTCAAAGTAAAACCACAAATGCGGTATGATCTCAAGACTTTCAGAATGGCTGTCATCAAAACGAACAGATAATAATTGTTGGCAAGAATATGGAGAAAAGGGAGCCCTTATTGGTGGGAACATAAAATGCTTCAGCCACTGTGAAAATGTGTATGGAGGTTTCTCAAAAAACTAAAAATAGAACTATCATATGATACAGCAATTCCACTCCTTGGCTATATTTAAAAAAAAAAAAAACTCACTAATTTGAAAATACACATCACTCCAATATTCATAGCAGCAGTATTTACAATTGTCAAGATATGGAAGAGACCTAAGTGTCCACCAGCAGATGAATGGAAAACATGTGGTGTGCGTGTAATATACACATGAAGGGATACTACTCAGCCTTAAAAGAGAACTAAATCTTGCCATTTGCAGCAACACAGACTTGGAGGGCATTATACTAAGTCAAATATGTCAGAGACAGAAAGACAAATACTGTATGATATCACTTATATGTGAAATCTAAAAAATACAACCAATTAGTGACTATTACATAAAAGAAACAGTCTCATAGACAAAAAAGAGCAAACTAGTATTTACCAGTGAGAGAGGGAAAGTGAAAGTCACTCAGTCGTTTCCAAGTCTTTGTGACCCCATGGACTATATACTCCATGGAATTCTCCAGGCCAGAATATTGGAGTGGGTAGACTTTCTCTTCTCCAGGGGATCTTCCTAACCCAGGGATTGAACATAGGTCTCCCTCATTAACCCAGGTCTCCTGAATTGAAGGCAGGAGCCACAAGGGAAGCCCAAGAATACTGGAGTGGGTTCAGTTCAATCACTCAGTTGTGTCCAACTCTTTGTGACCTCATGGACTATACAGGCCATGGCATTCTCCAGGCCAGAATACTGGAGTGGGTAGCCTTTCCATCTCCAGGGGATCTTCACAACCCAGGGATCGAACCCAGGTCTCCCACATTGCAGGCAGATTCTTTACCAGCTGAGCCATGAGGGAAAGACAAAATAGTTTGTAGGTCAATGATATTTCAAAAATATGCAAATAAAGTGACAGAAAACAGGATCAGATTTGTGGTTAACAGAGTAGGTACATGGGGAAGATGGAATTAACAAAGGTAGTCAAAAGGTACAAACATCCAGTAATAGATAAACAATACTAGGTATGTATTGTACAAAATAATAAATATAATTTAAAATGCCATACATTATACATTAAAATTGTTAAGAGAGTAATCCTAAAGGTTCTTATCATGAGGAAAAGAATTATATTTCTTCAATTTTGTATATGCATGAGATAACAGATATTCACTGAATTTATTGTGTAATCATTTCATGATGTATGTAAAATCAAACCATTATGTTTTATACCTTAAACTTTACAGTACTGTATGACAATCATAAATCAATGAAACTGGAAGAAAAAAAAAAAAAAACTATCTGTCTCTCTTTCCATCCATACACACACACACACACACACACAGGCTTCCCTGGTGGCTCAGTGATAAAGAATCTGCCTGCAAATTAGGAGACATAGGTTTGATCCCTGGGTCAGGAAGATCCCCTGGAGAAGAAAATGACAACCCACTCCAGTATTCTTGCCTGGAGAATCCCGTGGACTGAGAAGCCTGGTGGGCTACAGTCCATGGGGTGTCAAAGAGTAGGACACAACTAAAGCGACTGAGCATGCACAAATGCAACAACAACATACATATAATTTTTATTGATTGTGGTACTTTTGAGAACTCTAATACAACAGCTGACTTTTAAGGTTGAATGTTGTATCCTTTCACTATGATCAAAAACAAGAGAATTACAACTGATTTCACCATTCTCTTCAACACTGAACTAACCAGGGAAGATTTTAACCAGGTAAATTAGGAAAAAAAATTAAACAAAAACATCCATACTTAAAAAAGATAAAACTACCTTTGCTTATAAAGGACACGACCTTTTATATAGAAATTTCAATGGAATCCACCCCCCCATAAAAAAGCTATTAAAGCTATAAATCAGTTCAAAAATTTCAAGGTTACAAGATAAACATACAAAATCAACTTTATTTATATACATTGACCATGAATAATCTGATAATTAAAATAAGAAATAATCCATTAATCATAGCAGCAACAATAAAAAAAAAAAAAAAAAAAAAAAACACTTAGAAATGAATTCAAGAAAATGGCCCAAAACATGTAACTCCAAAAACCACAGAATATAGTTATAAGAAATTAAACTAATTGAATCTAATTAAAATACATCTGCTGCTCACAGATCTTACTATTGTGTTGGCCAAAAGTTTCCTTCAGTTTCCTTTAGTTTTTAAGTAAATATAAAATAAAAAATTTCATTTTCATCAAAACATTATTGAACAACTGTTGTGTTCCACTATCTTTTGCCATTTATTCAGAAAACTTCATAATTTCATTTTCCCAAAACTTTTTTTTTTTTTTTTTAGCAAAGAACTGTTCCAGGTGTGTTCTACAGCTTTCCAGGGAATGGAAATTTCTTTCATTAAGGGAATTTTATAAAGACCAAAATAAATGGAAATTCGAAATTCCAATGTCTGATGTATATGGCAGATGAATCACAACTTCCCACTGAAGCTATAACAATTTTTGCCTGGTCATCAAAAAACAAAACAAAACAAAACAAAACAAAAAAACCCACACAAAAACACAAACGCAGTCTTGAGTTATCCTGATGGAACATTATGCATTTTCTATTGACTAATTCTGGATGCTTTTGACCAAGTACTGCTTTCAGTTGGTCTAACTGAGAGTAGTACTAGTTGGAATGAATCATTTGGTTTTCAGAGGAAGCTCATAATAGATCACTCCTTTCCAATATCACCATATACACATCACCTTTTTTGGATGAAGACTGGCCATTGGTGTGGTTGGTGGTGGTTCATTTCACTTTCCCCATGATCTCTTCTATTCCATGTTATTATACAGTATTCATTTTTCATCACCTATCACAATTTGTTTTTAAAATGAAACGTTTTCATTACATCTCAATAGAGAAACTCATGCAGAAATACAGTCAGGAAGGTCTTTTGTGCTTGACTCATGTGGAACTCAAACATCAAAACAATTAACATAACTAAGCTGGTGCAAATAATTTTCAATGCCTGATATGGATATTTTTAGTATGTCAGCTCTCTCTTATATGGTATAACTTTGAGTTTTTTCAATTAATGTCTTGATTTGATTGCTATCAACGTCACCTGTTCTAGTTGATGATGGAGTATTGTCCAGTGAGAAATTATCAACAAAATCTTAACCAATCACTTTTGACATGTTTGATCAGTTCACAGAACTTTCTCCATACACTGCACAAATCTGTTTTTGCATTTCCATTGTGTTTTTACTTTTCTTGAAATGATAAAGCATAATAAGTAAAAAATGTCACTTTTTCTTCCATCATAAATATTTAAATGGCTATAAAAATTCACCAATTTTGGTAAATTTTTAAATGCACACTGATAGGACAGCTGTCCTGATACAATCTAACAAAATTGTTTAAAATGAAGTTAAATACAGCTGAGCACTACTACAGCCATATTAAGGGGAAAAATTGAACAAACTTTTTGGCCAACCCAATATTTCAAGATGTTAATGTGTCTGAAACTGTTCTACAGAGTAAATACAATCCCTATCCAATGATAATAATCTAACACAATTGTCTCAAATGAAGTTAAAGACAGCTGAGCACTACTAGAGCCTCCTTAAGGAAAAAATTGAACAAACTTTTTGGCCAACCCAATATTTTAAGATGTTAATATGTCTGAAACTGGTCTACAGAGTAAATACAATCCCTATCCAAATATCAGGTGGCTCTTTTGTTTTAGAAATTGTCAGGGTGATCCTAAAACTCACATGTAAATTCAGGGGACTTAGAATAGCAAAAGTAAAATCATGAGAAAGAAGAACAAATTTGAAAGTCTAGTACCTAATTTTGAAAGTTACTATAAAGTTATAGTTATCAAGACAAGATAATATCTTATTGGGATAAAGATAGATATATGTCTGTTTGATTACTATGTGTTTCCATGTGTTCCTTCTTGAGTTTATTCTACCTGGGACTCTCTGTATTTGCTGGACTTGGTTGACTATTTCCTTTTTCATGTTAGAGAGGATTTCAGCTATTATCTCTTCAAATATTTTCTCAGGTCCTTTCTCTCTCTTCTCCTTCTGAGACCCCTATAATGTGAATGTTGGTGCATTGAATGTTGTCCCAGTGGGGTCTTAGGCTGTCTTCATTTCTTCTTATTCGTTTTTCTATATTTTACTTTGCTGCAGTGATTCCACCACTTTGTTTTCCAGATCACTCATCTGATCCTCTGCTTCAGTTATTATGCTATTGATTTCTCTAGTGTATTGTTTGTTTGTTATTTAGTTCTTCTAGGTCTATGGTAAACATTTCTTGCATCTTCTCAATTTGTTTTCTGAGATCCTGGATTATCTTGATTATCATCAATCTGAATTTTTTCTGAAAGGTTAACTCCACTTATTTGTTTCTCTGGGGTTTTATTTTGTTCCTTCATTTGGCACTTAGTCCTCTGTCTTTTCACTTTGATTACCTTTCTGTGATTGTGGTTTCTCTTCTGGAGGCTGCAGGATTGTAGTCCTTCTTGTTTCTTCTGTCTGTTCTCTAGTAAATGAGGCTAAGAGGGTTCTGTAAGTGTCCTGATGGGAGGGACAGGCGGTGGGAAAAATTGGATCTTGCCCTGGTGGGCAGAACTGTGCAAAGAAAAAATATTAAAAAGCCACAAGATAAAAACAACAAATAACCTAAAGGTAACTCCCATAAGGTTATCAGCTAATCTCTCAACAGAAGCTCTACAAGCCAGAAAGGATTGGCATAATATATTTAAAGTGATGAAAGAGAAGAACCTATAGCCAAGAATACCCAGCAAGACTCTTGTTCAGATTTTGAAGAAATCTTGGAGAAACTTTGGAGAAAGCAAACGTTAAGAAAATTCAACACACCAAACCAGCTTGACAACAAATGCTAAAGGAACTTCTCTGGCAGGCACCACAAGAGAAGGAAAAGACCTAAACAAAATTAGCCCAAAACAAATAAGAAAATGGTAATAGGATCATATATATTGATAATTACCTTAAATGTAAATAGATGAAATATCCCGACCAAAAGAAATAGACTGGCTGGGTGGATATAAACACAAATTGCTTTATATACTGTCTACAAGAGACCCACCTCACACTTACAGACTGAAAGTAAGGGGATGGGACAAGGTATTTCACACAAATGGAAATCAAAGGAAAGCTGCAGTAGCAATACTCACATCAGACAAAATAGACTTTAAAACAAAGACTGTTAAAAGAGACAAACAAGGACACTACATAATGATCAAGGGTTCAATCCAATAAGAAGATATAAAAATTATAAATATATATGCATCCAACACAGGAGCACCTCAATATGTAAGGCAAACATCAACAAACTATAAAGGGAGAAATAGACATTAACACAGTAATAATGGAGGACTTAAACTCCACACATTCACAAATAGGCAGATCATCTTGACAGAAATTTGATGAGGAAATACAGGCCTTGAATGACACCTTAGACCAAATGGACTTAAATGATATTCATAGATCATTTTATCCAAAAATGGCAGCCTACACATTCTTCTGAAACGCAGACAGAACATTCTCCAGGATTTACTGCATGCTGGGCCACAAGGTGAACCTTTGTAAATTTAAGAAAATTGAAATGCTTTCAAGCATCTTTTCTGATCACAATGCTATGAGATTAGAAATATACTACAACAAAAAAAAAAACATATAAAACACAAACACATGGCAGTTAAACAATATGTTACTAAACAACCAATGGATCACTGGAGAAATCAAAGAAGAAATTAAAAAACACCTGGAGACAAATGGAAATGAAAGCAGAACAGTCCAAAACTTATGGGATACAGCAAAACTAGTTCCAAGAGAAAAGTTTATACCAATACAATCTTACATCAAGAAAGAAGAGAAAACTCAAATAAATAATATATTCTTACATCTGAAACAACAAGAGAAAGAAGAAAAAACAAAACCTAAAGTTAGCAGAAAATAGGAAATCATAAAGATCAGAGCATAAATAAAGGAAATAGAGACAAAACAATTGCAAAGATCAATGAAACTAAAAGCTGGTTCTTTGAAAAGATCAACAACACTGATAAAATTTTACCAAGATTCATCAAACAAAAAAGGGAAAGGACTCAAATCAATAAAATTATAAAGGAAAAAGGAGGACGTACAACAGACAATGAAAAGGATCATATGAGACTACTATGAGCAAAGGTATGCCAATAAAAGGACAACTTGGATAAAATGGACAAATTCTTAGAAAGGCACAGTCTTTTAAGACTGAACAAGGAAGAAACAGAAAATATGAATAGGCCAATCACAAGCCCTGAAATTGAATCTATGATTAAAAAACTTCCAACAAATTTGCTGTATGACTCAAACAGGGGATCTCTGATGCCGGGGGCCACCATGGGAGATCCCACCCATGAAAAAGGTCATGCAGAGAAGATCTGACAGGCAAAGGTGGATCAGGACTCGAGGGATTCCCTGGACCTACTCGAGGGACCCCAAAACCAAAATCTGTTGGTCTACTGTTTATTATATTATGCCTTTCACCAACTTTTCTGACATTAGCAGGGGGCTATCCCCGACCACCTTTCTCTGAAGAAAATCAACTTAGGGCTCTAATTAATAAGTCTCCTGGTCATAAGAAGAATATTTCTATTCTAACCACTCTGTTAGCATTATAGCTTGCTTGGCAGCTTTATCCATACCCTTGCAACTAATGCACATAATTGCTCACAACTCCCCAGCCATGAAAGGCACAGGAAGCATAAACATTCTAAAAGTTCTAATGAGCATAAAGCCCTTTGAAGGATTAAAAATTATTAGCATAGATAGTACTGGTAAAGGGCTTCATTATTGGGCCAATGCTTGCTGTCAAGTTCCCATATCCCTTATCCATTGTGCACCTGGGAGTGCATTAGTTAATGTAGTTGGAATGTAAGAAAAACAAGTAGTAGCCTTGGTATTAACCACATCAGACCTTTGAGCTAATAAGTTCTTTGTTTGTTGTGACCCACTGCACCTTTGCTCTGTGAGAATGTAACTTTATTTAGTACTTTCTGAGGCTGGGAGAAATAAAGAAAAAATACTTTAAGGGAAAACAAGTTTTCTGGCTGATCAACCTTTATCAGAAAAGAGTCATGAAATGTTACCAGGCCACAGGGCCAGACATAACATAAGACCTTTGTTTATAAAAAGGTGTACAGAAAATGTCCTGCTTTCAATAAAGGTAAAATTGATGGAATGTTGAGCTGACTCTGTATCTTTTACTTTGAGAAATGTGTAACTCAGAGTATAAACGTTCCTTTTGAAAATAAAGCTGCGGATCCCACTTCACCAGAGCTCTGATCTCTGTGTCTTTCTCTCTCTCTCTCTCTCGTTTTTCTTTCTTTCTCTCTCTCTCTTTTTTTCAGGCAGATTCCTTGGAGCACAGAGGCTCTCTGAATTCATTTTTGCCTGGGCTTCTAAGACCCAATTGGGAAGGCACCCTGCGTCTTCACCCAGGGGAGAGGGCACCCTACATCTTCACCCCACTGAAAGGGCGCCTGTGGCCTCTGTGAACAGAGCAAGTCCCATGCCAGGGGCTTTATTGGCTTTCTGTGTAAACCAAGGAATATCAGCCTCCTTTTTTCTCTTTATTCTTTCTCCTTTATTCTCTTATCGTTTGACCCTGGGCCATCAGGTTCCAGTTCATTATAAGACCCGTGTTATCTCTATCACTGACGCCATCCTTCCTGAGGGTCCCCCTGGATCCTGCTGGGGCTGGACCCTGGAACTCTGACAATCTAGAAGGGTGGGACTCAGAGGGAGATGGAAGAGAGGTTGGGAGGGAGGGGACATGGGGGTACCTATTGCTGATTCTTGTTGAGGTATGACAGAAAATGACAAAATACTGTAAAGGAATTATCCTTCAATTAAAACAATAAAGTGGTGGAAAAAACTTCCCAACAAACAGAAGTCTAGGACCTGTGGCTTCACAGAGAAATTCTATCAAACATTTAGAAAAGAGTAAACACTTGCCCTTCTGAAACTCTTCCAAAAAATTGCAGAGGAAGGAAAATTTCCAAATACATTCTGTAAGGACACTATCACTCTGATACCAAAACCAGACAAAGATACCACACACAAAAAAGATTATAGGCCAGTATCATTGATGAATATAGATGCAAAAACCCTCAAAAAATACAAACAATCCAAATTCAACAATATATTAAAATGATCATACACCATCATCAAGTGGTATTCATCTCAGTGACACAAGGATTTTTCAACATCCAAAAATCAATAAATGTGATATGCCACACCAACAAACTGAAGAATGAAAATCATATGATCATCTCTATAGATGCAGAAAAATCTTTTGGCAAAATTCAGCATCCGTTTATGATAAAAAAAAAAAATCTCTAGAAAGTGGGCATAGAGGGAACATACTTCCACATAATAAATGCCATATATGACAAACCTACAGCTAACATCATACTCAATTGAGAAAAACTGAAGGCATTTACTCTAAGATCTGGAACAAGAGAAGGTTGTCCATTCTTGCCACTTATATTCAACAGAATTTGGGAAGTTATAGCTACAGAAATCAGAGAACAAAAATAAGTAATGGGAATCAAAATTGGAAAAGAATGTCACTGTTGCAGATGACATGACCTTATTACATAGAAGACCCTAAAGATACTACCAAAAAACTACTAAAACTCATCAATGAATTTGGTAAAGTTGTAGGCTACAAAATCGATACACAGAAATCTGTTGCATTTTTATACACTGACAATGAAAGATAAGAAAGAGAAATTTAAGAAACAATTACATTTACCATTGCATCAAAAAGAATAAAATACTGAGGAAGAAGTCTAACTAAGGAGATAAAAGACCTGTATTCTGAAAACTATATGATGCTGATGAAAGAAATTGAAGATACAATCAGATGGAAAGACATACTCATGATTGGAAGAATCAATATCTTGAAAACAAATATACCACTGAAGGCAGTCTACAAATTCAATGCAATCCCTATCAAATTGCCAATGACAGTTTTCACAAAACTAGAACAAAAACTTTAAAATTGGTATAGAGACACAAAAGACCCCAAAGAGCCAAAGCAATGTTGAGAAAGAAAAACGGAGCTGGGGACTCCAGCTCCCTATATTACAAAGCTACAGTCATCAAAACATAAAAATAGATGTAAAGGTGCTCAGCCTTTACAGGCATAAAAATAAATGTGATCAATAGAACAGGATAGAAAATCCAGAAATAAACCCAGGCACTTATAGTCACATATATTTGACAAAGAAGGGAAGACTACACAATGCTGCAAAAACAGTCTCTTCAACAAGTGGGGCTGGGAAAACTGGACAGCTTCTGCTTCACTATGCTAAAGTCTTTATTCTGTGGATCACTACAAACAACAGAAAATTCTTAAGGAGATGGGAATACCATACCATTTTATCTACCTCCTGTGAAACCTCTATGCAGGTCAAGAAGCAACAATTAAATCAGATGTGGAACAACAAACTGGTTGAAAATTAGGAAAGGAGTATGTCAAGGCTGTATACTGCCACTGTCACCCAGCTTATTTAACTTGTATGCCAAGTATATCATACAAAAGACTGGGCTGTATGAAACACAGGCTGGAATCATGAATGCCAGGATCATGGAAACCAGTCCTATCACTTCATGGTAAACAGATGGGGAAACAATGGAGACAGTGGCAGAAATTATTTTCTTGGGCTCCAAAATCACTGCAGATGGTGACTGCAGCCAAGAAATTAACAGAGGCTTGCTCCTTGGAAGAATAGCTATGACAAACCTAGACAGCATACTTAAAAGCAGAGACATTACTTTACAGACAAAGGTCCATCTAGTCAAAGTTATGGTTTTTCCAGTAGTCACGTATGGATGTGAGACTTAGACTATAAAGAAAGTTGAGCACTGAAGAGTTGAATCTTTTGAACTGCGGTGTTAGAGAAGACTCTTGAGAGTCCCTTGGACTGCAAGGAGATCAAACCAGTCAATCCTAAAGGAAATCAGTCCTGAATATTCATTGGAAGGACTGATGCTGAAGCTAAAGGTCCAATACTTTGGCCACCTGATGCAAAGAGCCAACTCATTGGAAAATACCTTAATGCTGGGAAAGATTAAAGGCAGGAAAAGAAGGGAATTCCAGAGGATGAGTTGGTTGGATGGCATCAGCAACTCAATAGACATGAGTTTGAGTAAGCTCGGGAGATGGTGAAGGACAGGGAAGCCTGGTGTGCTGCAGTCCATGCGGTCACAAAAAGTCGGACATGACTGAGCAACTGAACAACAACAACATGCCAAAAAATGAAATTAGATCATTGTTTAACACCATACACAAAAATGAACTGAACATGGTTTAAAGACTTAATGTGAGACTGGAAACAATAAAACTCTCAGAGAAAAATATAGAAAGAACACTCTCTGACATAAATCACAGTAAAATGTCTTTTTTGTTCTGTCTCTTAGAATAATGGATAAAAAACAGAAATAAAAAATTGGAACTACTTAAACTCAAAAGCTTTTGCATAGCAAAAGAAACAAAACAAAAAGACAACCTACAGACTGGTATGAAATATTTGCAAATAATGTGATTGAGAAGGGATTAGTCTCTAAAACTTGCAAACAGCTCATGATGCTTAACAGCATCAAAACAGAAAACCCAATTAACAAATGGGCAGAACACTCAGACACTTCTCCAGAGAAGACATACAGATGGCCAAGAGTCACATGAAAAGACGTTCAACACTGCTAATCAGTAGAGAAATGCAAACCAAAACTACAGTGAGATATTACTGCACATCAACCAGAATGGCCATCATCAAAAATCCACAAATGAAAAATGGTGGAGAGGGTTTGGAAAGAAGGCAACCCTCCTAAACTGTTGGGGGGGAATACAGGTTGGTAGAGCCACTATGGAAAATAGTATGGATGTTCCTTAAAAAAAAAAAAAAAAAAAAAGACTTACCATATGACATTGCAATACCACTTCTGGGCATATATCCAGAGAAAAACCATGATCCAAAAGGTTACATGCACCCCAATATTCATTGCAGCACCATTTACAACAGCCAACACACACAGGCAACCTAAATGACCATCGACAGAGGAATGGATATAGAAGGTGTGGTGCATATGCACAATGAAATATTACTCGGCCATTAAAGAAAATGAAACTATGATATTTGGAGAAACATGGATGGATCTAGATAAAAGAAATTATACAAATTTATTCCAAAATAGGAAAGAGACTCACAGACATAGAGAACAACCTATGGCTGCTGTGGAAAGGCGTGGGGTGAAGGGATGATTAGGGAGTTTGGGATTGACAGGTGTACACTGCTATATTTAAAAAGGATAACTCACCAGGAACTACTATATAGCACATAGACCTCTATTCAATATTATGTGTCAGCCTTCACCCGAGGGGATTTTTGGGGAGAATGCATATATGTCTATGTATGGCTGAATCTGGGAATTCCCTTGTGGCTCACTGGTAAAGAATCCACTTGCCAATGCAGGAAACACAAGTTATATTCCTCGATCAGGAAGATCCCCTGGAGAAGGAAATAGCAACCAACTCCAGTATTCAGCCTGGGAAATCCCATGGACAATTCGTGGGGTCTCAAAAGAATCGAACATGATCTAGCGACTGAACAATAACAGCAACATGGCTGAGTCCCTTCACTATTCACTTGAAAATATCACTATATTGTTAATCAGCTACTATCCAATCAGTTCAGTTCAGTCGCTCACTCATGTCTGACTCTTTGCAACCCCATGAACCAAAGCACACCAGGCCTCCCTGTCCATCACCAACTCCCGGAGTCCACCCAAACCCACGTCCATCGGGTTGGTGATGCCATCCAATCATCTAATCCTCTGCTGTCCCCTTCTCCACCTGCCCTCAATATTACCCAGCATCAGGGTTTTTTCAAATGAGTCAGCTCTTCGCATCAGGTGGCCAAAGTATTGGATTTTTAGTTTCAACATCAGTCCTTCCAATGAACACTAGGACTATTCAGCTTTTGGATAGAATGGTTGGATCTCCTTGCAGTCCAAGGGACTCTCAAGAGTTTTTTCCAACACCACAGTTCAAAAGCATCCATTTTTCGGTGCTCAGCTTTCTTTATGGTCCAACTCTCACATCCATACACGACCACTGGAAAAAACCATAGCCTTGCCTATACGGACCTTTGTTGACAAAGTAATGTCTCTGCTTTTTTTTTTTTTTTTAATATAAATTTATTTATTTTAATTGGAGGTTAATTACTTTACAATATTGTATTGGTTTTGTCATACATTGCCTGTGGTGGGTTAATGTTGATGTATGTCTCTGCTTTTTAATATGCTATCTAGGTTGGTCATAACTATCCTTCCAAGGAGTAAGCGTCTTTTAATTTCATGGTTGCAATCACCATCTGCAGTGATTTTGGAGCACAGAAAAATAAAGTCAGCCACTATTTCCCCATCTATTTGCCATGAAGTGATGGGACTGGACGCCATGATCTCAGTGTTCTGAATGTTGAGCTTTAAGCCAACTTTTTCACTCTCCTCTTTCACTTTCATCAGAGACTCTTTAGTTCTTCTTCACTTTCTGCCATAAGGGTGGTATTATCTGCATATCTGAGGTTATTGGTATTTCTCCCAGAAATCTTGATTCCAGCTTGTGCTTCCTCCAGCCCAGTGTTTCCCATGATGTACTCTGCATATAAGTTAAATAAGCAGGGTGACAGTATACAGCCTTGACGTACTCCTTTTCCTATTTGGAACCAGTCTGTTGTCTCATGTCCAGTTCTAACTGTTGCTTCCTGACCTGCATACAGGTTTCTCAAGAGGCAGGTCAGGGGGTCTGGTATTCCCATCTCTTTCAGAATTTTCCACAATTAATTGTGATCCACACAGTCAAAAGCTTTGGCATAGTCAATAAAGCAGAAATAGATGTTTTTCTGGAACTCTCTTGCTTTTTTGATGATCCAGTGCATGATGGCAATTTGACCTCCGGTTTCTCTGCCTTTTCTAAAACCAGCTTGAACATCTGGAAGTTAATGGTTCACATATTGCTGAGGCCTGGCTTGGATAATTTTGAGCATTACTTTACTAGCATGTGAGATGAGTGCAATTGTGCAGCAGTTTGAGCATTCTTTGGCATTGCCTTTCTTTGGGATTGGAATGAAAACTGAACTTTCCAGTCCTGTGGCCACTGCTGAGTTTTCTACATGTGCTGACATATTGAGTGCAGCACTGTCACAGCATCATCTTTCAGGATTTGAAATAGCTCAACTGGAATTCCATCACCTCCACCATCTTTGTTCATAGTGATGTTTCCTAACTTCCACTTGACTTCACATTCCAGGATGTCTGGCTCTAGGTGAGTGTGAGTGATAACACCACTATGATTATCTGGGTCATGAAGATATTTTTGTACAGTTCTCCTGTGTATTCTTTCCACCTCTTCTTAATATCTTCTGCTTCTGTTAGGTCAATACCATTTCTGTCCTTTATTGAGCCCATCTTTGCATGAAATATTCCCTTGCCATCTCTAATTTTCTTGAAAAGATCTCTAGTCTTTCCCATTCTATTGCTTTCCTCTATTTCTTTGCATTGATTGCTGAGGAAGGCTTTCTTATCTCTCCTTGCTATTCTTTCGAACTATGCAATCAAATGCTTATATCTTTCCTTTTCTCCTTTCCTTTTTGCTTCTTTTCTTTTAACAGCTATTTGTAAGGGCTCCTCAAACAGACAAATTGCTTTTTTGCATGTTTTTTTTTTTTTTTTTTCCCGTGGGGATCGTCTTGATCCCTGTCTCCTGTACAATGTCACAAACCTCTGTCTATAGTTCTTCAGGCACTCTGTCTATCAGATCTAGACCCTTAAATCTATTTTTCACTTCCACTGTATAGTCACAAGGGATTTGATTTAGGTCATACCTGAATTGCCTAGTGGTTTTCCCCACTTTCTTCAGTTAGAGTCTGAATTTGGCAAAAATAAATTCATGATCTGAGCCACAGTCAGCTCCCGATCTTGTTTTTGCTGACTGTATAGAGCTTCTCCATCTTTGGCTGAAAAAAATGTAAACAATCTGATTTCAGTGTCGACCATCTGGTGATGTCCATGTGTATAGTCTTCTCTTGTGTTGTTGGAAAAGGGTGTTTGCTAATGACCAGTGCGTTCTCTTGGCAGAACTCTATTAGCCTTTGCCCTGCTTCATTCTGTACTCTAAGGACAAATTTGCCTTTTACTTCTGGTGTTTCTTGACTTCCTACTTTTGCATTCCAGGCCCCTATAATGAAAAGAACATCTTTTTTTGGTGTTAGTTGTAGAATGTCTTGTAGGTCTTCATAGAACCATTCAACTTCAGCTTCTTCAGCATTACTGGTTGGGGCATAGACTTGGATTACTGTGACATTGAATGGTTTGCCTTGGAAACGAACAGAGATTATTCTGTTGTTTCAGAGATTGCATCCAAGTACTGCATTTCGGACTCTTGTTGACTATTATGGTTACTCCATTTCTTCTAAGGGATACCTGCCCACAGTAGTAGATAAAACAGGCATCTGCATTAAATTCACCCATTCCAGTCCATCTTAGTTTGCTGCTTCCTAGAATGTCGATGTTCACTCTTGCCTTCTCCTGTTTGACCATTTCCAATATGCCCTGATTCATGGACCTAACATTCCAGGTTCCTACACAATATTGTCCATTTCAGCATCGAACCTTGCTTCTGTCTCCAGGGCCATCCACAACTGTTTTTGTTTTTTTTTTTTTTTGCTTTGGCTCCATCCTTTCATTCTTTCTGGAGTTATTTCTCCACTGATCTCCAGTAGCATATTGGGCACCTACTGACCTGGGGAGTTCATCTTTCAGTGTCCTATCTTTGTGCCTTTTCATACTGTTCATTGGGTTCTCAAGTCAAGAATATTGAAGGCGTTTGCCATTCCCTTCTCCAGTGGACCACATTCTGTCAGACCTCTCCACCATGACCTGGCCATCTTGGGTGGCCCCACAAGGCATGGCTTAGTTTCATTGAGTTAAACAAGGCTGTGGTCCTTGTGATCAGATTGGCTAGTTGTCTGTGATTGCAGTTTCAGTCTGTTTGCCCTTTGATGCCCTCAGTGCATACCATCTTACTTGGGTTTCTCTTACCTCTTTATTCCACTATCCAATACAAAATAAAAAAGTTTAAATTAAGAATAAAAACAAATGGCATCATGGACTTTTCCCATGACCATTGATTAAATTTACATTCATCTTTTCAAAGTGCTAGAATATTTTCCAAATAAAAGAGAAAACCACATATCATATCAAATGCAAAATTAATGCACACTGTTTAGTTCGCCTTTATCAAGAAGTGTAATAGTAGTCTGCCTTACAAATTCCGTTTTTCAGCATGGATTCAACCTGTAATATCCATGTGCCCAATTTGTGCTTTCTGATATTAGTATTTAGGACTCTATCCTGATTAAACAAAATATGAAAGAAGAACTAAATTTACTGACTTTTGAGGGTGTTTATCATAAGTGACAGTGACAGGTTTTATTTTCTTGGGCTCCAAAGTCACTGTGGA
Organism: Bos grunniens; assembly: GCF_055505025.1. NCBI lineage: Eukaryota > Metazoa > Chordata > Mammalia > Artiodactyla > Bovidae > Bos > Bos grunniens. The sequence continues at coordinate 75,639,273 of NC_141194.1, read as the reverse complement.
TGTTGACTGTAGCCACAAAATTAAAAGAGGCTTGCTCCTTGGAAGAAAGTTGTGACAAAACTAGATAGAGTATTAAAAAACAGAGACACCACTTTGCTGACAAAGGTCCATATAGTCAAAGCTACGGTTTTTCCGATAGTCATGTATGGATGTAAATGTTGGACTACAAAGAAAGCTGAATACCGAAGAAGTAATGCTTTTGAACTGTGGTGTTGGAAAAGACTCTTGACAGTTCCTTGGACTGTAAGGAGATCAAACCAGTCAATCCTAAAGGAAATCTGTCCTGAATATTCATTGGAATGAATGACGCTGAAGCTGAAGCTCTAATACATTGGCCACCTGAAGAAAAGAGTCAACTCACTGGAAAAGACCCTGATGCTGGGAAACATTGAGGGCAAGAAGCGAAGGGGTGACAGAGAATGAGAGAGTTTAATGGTATCACTGATTCAATGGACATGAGTTTAAGCAAACTCTGGGAGATAGTTAAAGACAGGGAAGCCTGCTGTGCTGCAGTTCATGGGCTCACAGGGTCTGACATGACCTTGTGGCTGAACAACAACAATAACAATCCTAATTACCCAACTCATAAGTAAGTAAGTAAGTAAGTGTTAGTGGCTCAGTCATACCCGGCTCTTTGCGATCCCATGGACTGTAGCCCACCAGGCTCCTCTGTCCATGAGATTTTCCAGGCAGGGATACTGGAGTGGGTTGCCATTTCCTTCTCCAGGGGATCTTCCCAACCCAGGGATTGAACCCGGGTCTCCTGCACTGCAGGCAGATTCTTTACAGACTCAACTCATAAGGGTGTTATTAAAATCTAGCTGTCCCAAGTAGCTTATCTTCCTGGACTGTAGAAAGGATGATTTTGGCTTGGAAAAGCAGAAGGACTGAAGCAGAAAGGCCTGTGAATTTCTTATATGCAAGTGATTTTCCACATTCTAAAAAAGAAAAGATTCCATTAAGTCCAAATTAACCCATTTAATTAATTTTATTCTTAGATGAGTGGTGGTTATTCACTGATACTCCTCTGTTAAAATTCTAAATAGGATTGCTATGGCCTGCTCCACATGGAACACAACCTTGCCTTACTCAATGACACTCTGAGCCAGACCGTGTAGGGCCACCCAAGACAGAGGGTCATCGTGGAGACTTCTGACAAAATGTGGTCCACTATAGAGGGAATGGCAACCACTTCAGCATTCTTGCTTTGAAACCCCAACTCATTCCAGGTATTCCTCCACAGTATGTGAACCGAAAATTCCAGATATACAAGCTGGGTTGAGAAAAGACAAAAGAACCAGAGATCAAATTGCCAACATCTGTTGGATCATAGAAAAAGCTAGGGAATTCCAGAAAAACATCTACTTATGCTTTATTGACTACACCAAAGCCTTTGACTACAGATCACAAATAAACCATGGAAAATTCTTAAAGAGATGGGAACACCAGACCACCTTACCTATCTTTGGCAAAACCTGTATTCAGGTCAAGAAGTAACATTTAGAACAAGACATGGTACAATGGACTGATTCCAAATTGGAAAAAGAGTACAACAAGGCTGTATATTGCCACCCTGCTTAGTTTATATGCATGCTACATCATGAAAAATGCCAGGCTGGATGAAGCATAAGCTGGAATCCAGATTGCTAGGAGAAATATCAATAACCTCAGATATGTAGGTGACACCTCACTTATGTCAGAAATCAAAGAGGAATTAAAGAGCCTTTTGATGAAAGTGAAACAGGAGAGTAAAAGAGCTGACTTAAAGGTCAACATAAAAAAAACTAAGACAATGTTATCCAGTCCCATCACTTCATAGCAAATAGATGGGGAAACAATGGAAACTGTGACAGATGTTATCTTCTTGGGCTCCAAAATCACTGCAGAAAATAACTGCAGCCATGAAATTAAAAGATGCTTGCTCTTTGCTAGAAAAGCCATGAGCAACCTAGACCATGTATTAAAAAGCAGAGATGTTGCTTTGCCAACAAAGGTCAGTCTAGTCAAAGCTATGGTTTTTTTCCAGTAGTTATGTATGGATGTGAGAGGTGGACCATAAAGAAGGCTGAGCCCTGAAAAATTGATGCTTTGCAGTGTGGTGTTGGAAAAGACTCTTGAGAGTAACTTGGACTGCAAGGATATCAACCCAGTCAGTCCTAAAGGAAATCAATCCCAAATATTCATTGGAAGGACTTATTGGTGCTGAAACCTGAAGATCCAATATTTTGGCCACCTGATGCAAAGAGCTGACACATTAGAAGAGACCCTGATGCTGGAAAAGATTGAAGGCAGGAGAAGGGGAAGACAATGGACGAGATGGTTGGATGCCATCACCGACTCAATGGACATGAATATAGCAAGCCCTGGGAGATGATGCTAGATCTGACAGACAGAGTGGCTGATGAGCCATGGATGGAGGTTCGTGACACTGCACAGGAGACAGGAATCAAGACCATCCTCAAGAAAAAGCAATGCAAAAAAGCAAAACGGCTGTCTGAGGAGGCCTTACACATAGCTGTGAAAAGAAGGGAAGTGAAAAGCAAAGGAGAAAAGGAAAGATACACTCACTTGAATGCAGAGTTACAAAGAATAGCAAGGAGAGATAAGAAAGCCTTCCTCAGTGATCAATGCAAAGAAATAGAGGAAAACAACAGAATGGGAAAGACTAGAGATCTCTTCAAGAAAATTAGAGATCGCAAGGGAACATTTCATGCAAAGATGGGCTGAATAAAGGACAGAAATGGTATGGACCTAACAGAAGCAGAAGATATTAAGAAGAGGTGGCAAGAATATACAGAAGAACTGTACAAAAAAGATCTTCATGACCCAGATAATCACAATGGTGTGATCACTCACCTAGAGCCAGACATCCTGGGATGTGAAGTCAAGTGGGCCTTAGGAATCATCACTACGAAAAAAGCTAGTGGAGGTGATGGAATTCCAGTTGAGCTATTTCAAATCCTGAAAGATGAGGTTGTGAAAGTGCTGCACTCAATATGCCAGCAAATTTGGAAAACTCAGCAGTGGCCACAGGACTGGAAAAGGTCAGTTTTCATTCCAATCCCAAAGAAAGGCAATGCCAAAGAATGCTCAAACTATTGCACAATTGCACTCATCTCACATGCTAGTAAAGTAATGCTTAAAATTCTCCAAGACAGGCTTCAGCAATACATGATCCGTGAACTTCCAGATGTTCAAGCTGGTTTGAGAAAAGACAGAGGAAACAGAGATAAAGTTGTCAACATCCACTGGATCATCCAAAAAGCAAGAGAGTTCCAGAAAAACATCTATTTTTGTTTTATTGACTGCCAAAGCCTTTAACTGTGTGGATCACAATAAATTGTGGAAAATTCTGAAAGAGATGGGAATACCAGACCACCTGATCTGCCTCTTGAAAAACCTGTATACAGGTCAGGGAGCAACAGTTAGAAATGGGCATGGAACAACAGACTGATTCCAAATAGGAAAAGGAGTACGTCAAGGCTGTATACTGTCACCCTGCTTATTTAACTTATATGCAGAGTACATCATGAGAAACGGTGGGCTGGAGGAAGCACAAGCTGGAATCAAGATTTCTGGGAGAAATACCAATAACCTCAGATATGCAGATGATACCACCCTTATGACAGAAAGTGAAGAAGAACTAAAGAGCCTCTTGATGGAAGTGAAAGAGGAGAGTGAAAAAGTTGGTTTAAAGCTCAACATTCAGAACACTAAGGTCATGGCATCCAGTCCCATCACTTCATGGCAAATAGATGGGGAAACAGTGGCTGACTTTATTTTTCTGTGCTCCAAAATCACTGCAGATGGTGACTGCAGCCATGAAATTAAAAGATGCTTACTCCTTGGAAGGAAAGTTATGACCAAGCTAGACAGCATATTAAAAACAGAGACATTACTTTACCAACAAAGGTCATCTAGTCAAGGCTATGGTTTTTCTAGTGGTCATGTATGGATGTGAGAGTTGCACTATAAAGAAAGCTGAGTGCTGAAGAATTGATGTTTTTGAACTGTGGTGTTGGAGAAGACTCTTGAGAGTCCCTTGGACTGGAAGGAGATCCAACCAGTCCATCCTAAAGGAGATCAGTCCTAGGTGTTCATTGGAAGGACTGGTGTTGAAGCTGAAATGCCAGTATTCTGGCCACCTTATGTGAAGAGCTGACTCATTTGAAAAAACCCTGATGCTGGGAAAGATTGAGGGCAGGAGAAAAAGGGGATGACAGAAGATGAGATGGTTGGGTGGCATCACCGACTCGATGGACATGGGTTTGTTTGGACTCCTGGAGTTGGTGATGGATAGGGAGGCCTGGCATGCTGTGATTCATGGGTTCGCAAAGAGTCAGACACGACTGAGTGACTGAACTAAACTGGGAGATGATGAAGGACAGGGAAGCCTGGCCTGTTGCAATCCATGAGGTTGCAAAGAGTCGTATTTGACTGAGAGACTGAACAACAACAATACTACTATATAGCTAAAGCAAATGTGTATGGAGTGGTACATTCACTGATAGTCTCATCTCTGACAGTTGAATTATAACCAAGTTTTTCTGATATATATATATTTTAATATGCTTTACTTTGCGCTCATATATATAAATTCACAAAGTCTTTTATGACCTTTTCATTGGATATGGATTCCTTTATTTACTATAGACTTTCAGAATGTTCCCGAATTCACTTTGCAAGAAATATACTACAAATTATTGATCTTCTATATGTATTATAGGAAAATTTTCTTAATACTGATTCTGAAAAGCCCTGTCCTTACAACATTACTAACTCTTATAGACTCAGCTTATTCAAGACTTTAATTCTCAATGTACAGCATAAATAGTTAAGTTATTGGTTGAATTTTGTCAGAGATAAATTGTGTGTCTCAACATGGAAACCTGGTATATTCTCATGTCCACTTTGCTGGTCAACTAGTAGGTAAGAAAATACATTGAATATAGGCTTTCCAAAGTCCTTGTAGTTTCACTTCAATATTGGTACTTTGAGAAAAGTTTTATAGCAGAAAATAATGTACTTATAAAAAGTACATTTTTTTAAAATACTCTGGTCAATAAAATGACTTTCAGGAAATACATCTTATATATAACTATCTCTTGCATTTATAAAATACTTTATAATTTTTCAAAAAATTTTCCAATAAATAACCACATTCAAGCCTGACCTCAAAATTATTAAGTAGAATAGAAATCATTATCACCATTCACTGAAAAGGTATTTGAGAGGGAAAAATAAAATTTATATAAATGATCTGTTTTATGTAAAATGTGTTAATTTGTGACCAAGTCAGGACGATTATCCTGATCTCTTAAGTCCTAATTGGCTTTTCTTTCCACTGTAATGCCTAAAGTGATTGATAAGAATCTACTAGACTAGTGAATAAAATGGCAAACATTTATGTTCATTATGCTATAGGCATTCTCTTAAATCAGAAAGATATTTTCCCTGAAGGACCCTAAGTCTGGTTAACAAAGAGAAATAGTACAATGTAATATATGAATATGTGCTTCCCAGGTGGTGCAGTGGTAAACAACCCACCTGACAATGCAAGAGGTGCAAGTGATGCCAGTTTGATTCCTGGGTTGGAAAGATTCCCTGGAGAAGGAAATGGCAACCCATTCCATTAATCTTGCCTGGAGAATTCCATGGACAGAGGAACTTGGTGGGCTATAGTCCATGGGGTGGCAAAGAATCAGACACATCTGAGCACACAAAGTGGTACTATATATGAATATAAAGTTTTGTGACAGTTATAAGAGAAGGAATGGTGAGAAAAGACCTCATGGAAATGGTAGAGATCTGTTTTTAAGAAAGAGAATTCACATAATCAGAGACAAGAGTGTTTGACATTTTCAGAGATTACATGATTTTAGCAAAGGCAGAATGCTAAGAATACATAGTGTGAATTCCAAGGAGAGTATGAATCCCATTATAGTAGGAATAGAAAACAAAAGAAAGCAAACAAAACATAACAAAAACAAAAATAAGTAATATGATACTGAAAAAATAGTGTGGGCGTTTTGGTAGATGGTTTGGATTTACTAGCAAAGGCATTTGGAGTTAATTTGCAGGTGAGTCATGAAGTTTTGAGTAGGAGAGTGAGATTTTATAATGAAGTAGTATTTATAGGCAGGCTTCAACTGTACATGAACCAAGAATTTTCAGATGTTCAAGCTGGACTTAGAAAAGGCAGAGGAACCAGAAATCAAATTGCCAACATCTGTTGGATCATCGAAAAAAGTAAGAAAGTTAAACAAACAAACAAACAAAAAAGCACACCTACTTCTGCTTTACTGACTATGCAAAAGCCTTTGTGTGGATCACGGCAAAATGTGGAAAATTCTGAAAGAGATGAGAATACCAGACCACCTTACCTGCCTCCTGAAAAAATCTGTATGCAGGTCAAAAAGCAACAGTTAGAACTGGACATGGAACAACAGACTGGTTCCAAATAGGAAAAGGAGTACGTCAAGGCTGTATATTGTCACCCTGCTTATTTAACTTATATTCAGAGTACATCATGCGGAATGCCAGGCTGGATGAAGCACAAGATGGAATCAAGATTGCAGGGAGAGATATCAATAACCTCAGATATGCAGATGACACCACCCTTATGGCAGACAGTGAAGAAGAACTAAAGAGTCTCTTAATGAAAGTGAAAGAGGAGACTGAAAAAGTTGGCTTAAAACTCAACATTCAAAGAACTAAGATCATGGCATCCAGTCCCATTACTTCATGGCAAATACTGGAACAACAATGGAAACAGTGAGAGACTTTATTTTTCGGGGCTCCAAAATCACTGCAGATGATAACTGCAGCCAGGAGATTAAAAGACACTTGCTCCTTGGAAGAATAGCTATGACAAACTTAGGCAGCATATTAAAAAGCAGAGACATTACTTTACCAACAAAGGTCCATTTAGTAAAAGCTATGGTTTTTGCAGTAGTCATGTATGGATGTAAGAGTTGGACTACAAAGAAAGCTTAGTGCCGAAGAATTGATGCTTTTGAAGAATGGTGTTGGAGAAGACTCTTGAGAGTCCCTTGGACTGCAAGGATATCAAACCAGTCAATCCTAAAGGAGATCAGTCCTGAATATTAATTGGAAGGACTGATGCTGAAGCTCCAATACTTTGGCCACATGATGCAAAGAACTGACTCACTGGAAAAGATCCTAATGCTGGGAAAGTTTGAAGGCAGGGGGAGAATGGGATGACAGAGGATGAGATGGTTGGATGGCATCACCGACTCAATGGACATGAGTTGAGCAAGCTCTAGGAGTTGGTGGACTGAAGTGAGTATTTATAGAAAGAATAATCTCTTTGCAGTGCATAAAATGGATGATCAGTTTAGAAGTTAAATGAACTTAAAAATAATCAATATTAATAAATATAAGAATAGTATAAAAATCTATGAACAATGACTATGAAACTTTAAATTTATAAACACACCCCATGGCCTTGTCAAAGTACCACCTTTCCAAATAACCTACAAAATTAATTGGGTATGTTCAATGTTTTGTGTAATATAACAACAATAACAGCAACAATAAAACTTGGTTTGCTAACAAAGTATGATTAACACTCAAGGGAAAGTGTACTTTGAAAACTCAAATATGCTGTAATAAGTTACAGAAGCCTTTTTGGGAGATAAAAGGACACACATAGCAAAAGCATATAGACATACAACTAACATATGGATAGAAGAAAACTGTGGTTGATGTTTTAAATTAGAAGAATACACTTGAGAATTCACTGACTGATTTTGACAGAGGACTTCTGACATCTCACAAGTTGATTCTAATCACTAGTGATGTGTTATTGGTTATTTTTATATTTAATTTAAAAGTTATGCATATTTTAAGGCAAAGTAGGTAACAAAAGCTTTTAAATTAGTACTACAGGAATCAACAACAATATAATGGAATGAAAGATGATGAAAACTGTTTTCATCAGGAAGAATCACAAAATGTAAAAGTAGAATTTTAGAGGTTTGTAACTTTTCATTGAACAGAATATATAAACTTCCTCATTACAAATGGCCTCTTAAAGGAGGTATTTAACATTTTACCACTGTACTTTGGCCGTTCAGAAACCTAGCTAAGTCTAAAATTGCCAGTAATTCCATAACGTCACCTAGGCCAATCCCTACAAGCCTTTCTGTCAAGAGAACAAGGAACCAAATGGAACTTTGTTTTGGAGGGAGCTCATTGTAGCAATTCTGTAGGCAAAAGCTAGGCAACATAAAAACAGTGTAGCATATTGCATAAGAGCATGAGCTCTTGAGTCAGATTGCCTGCCATTTAATAGCTATGTGACTTTTGGCAGTTTGCTTAGACTCTATGTTACTCAGTTTCTTTGTATATAAAATGGAGAAAAATAAATGTATAATATAGAATTTATTGTATTAGCAAAAATATTAAATCATCACTTATAAAGTGATTATGATAGTATACAGCACACAGTAAATACTCCATAAGTTGTAGCTATTATTATAATATTATTTAGACCTACATTTCCTTTTTTAAAATTAATTTACTTTAATTGAAAGCTAATTACTTTATAATATTGTAGTGTTTTTTGCCATACATGGACATGAATCAGCCATGGGTGTACATGTGTTCCCCATCCTGAACCCTCCTTCCACCTTCCTCCCCATACCATCCCTCTGGGTCATCCCAGTGCACCAGCCCTGAGCCCCCTGTCTCATGTATCGAACCTGGGCTGGTGGTCTATTTCACAAATGATAATATACATGTTTCAGTGCTACTCTCTCAAATCATCCCACCCTCGCCTTCTCCCACCAAGACCAAAAGACTGTTATTTACATCTGTGTCTCTTTTGCTGTCTTGCATATAGGGTCATCATTACCATCTTTATAAATTTGATATTTTAATATACTGCATTGGTGTTTTTCTTTCTAATTTACTTCACTCCATATAATAGGCTCCAGCTTCATCCACTCATCAGAACTGATTCAAATGCATTCTTTTTAATAGCTGAGTAATATTCGATTGTGTATATGTACCACAGCTTTCTCATCCATTTGTCTGCTGATGGACATCTGGTTGCTTCCCTGTCCTAGCTATTGTAAACAGTGCTGTGATGAACACTGGGATACATGTGTCTCTTTAAATTTTGGTTTCCTTGGTGTGTATGCCCAGCAGTGGGATTGCTGGGTCGTATGGCAGTTCTATTTCCAGTTTTTTAAGGAATCTCCACACTGTTCTCCATAGTGGCTGTACTAGTTTGCATTCCCACCAACAGTGTTAGACAGTTTCCTTTTCTCTGTACCCTCTCCAGCATTTATTGTTTGTAGGCTTTTGGATCAGAGAAGGCAGTGGCACCCCACTCCAGTACTCTTGCCTGGAAAATTCCATGGATGGAGGAGCCTGGTAGGCTGCAATCCATGGGGTCACTAAGAGTAGGACAGGACTGAGCGACTTCACTTTCACTTTTCACTTTCATGCATTGGAGAAGGAAATGGCAACCCATAACAGTGTTCTTGCCTGGAGAATCCCAGGGACGGGGGAGCCTGGTGGGCTGCCATCTATGGGGTCGCACAGAGTTGGACACAACTGAAGCAACTTAGCAGCAGCAGCAGCAGCAGCAGCAGCAGACTTTTGGATAGCAGCCATTCTGACTGGTGTGAAATGGTACCTCATTGCGGTTTTGATTTGCATTTCTCTGATAATGAGTGATGTTGAATACCTTTTCATGCGTTTGTTAGCTATCTGTATGTCTTCTTTAGAGAAAAGTCTGTTTAGTTCTTTGGCTCATTTTTTTATTGGGTCATTTATTTTTCTGGAATTGAGCTGTAGGAGCTGCTTGTATATTTTTGAGATTAATTCTTTGTCAGTTGCTTCATTTGCTATTATTTTCTCCCAATCTGAAGAATGTCTTTTCACCTTGCTTATAGTTTCCTTCGTTGTGCAAAAGCTTTTAAGTTTAACTAGGTCCCATTTGTTTATTTTTAGACCTACATTTCATTGAGTGTTTCACTGGTAACAGTTGACAGGCCATGTAATTACACTCACAAAGCATATGGAATGGGAACTTTCAGTATTTCTGAAAAGTAAACTTTTTCATTGTTCTAGAGATAAATTTAGTGATTACATCAATTATTTCTTTTTATATACCCTTAGGTTTACATCTCTTGTGAAGAGATTGTAAAGAGGTAAATTGAGGTGTCATTATCACACACATATGGCTTTTGCTTACATTCTCATTTAGACACATACAGTTATCAACTTCCAAACAAAAGGCACTTCTAAAATGTATGGAACAGCCAGAACTTATAAACATGACTGATGGTAATACTTTCTGAATTAGATGTTAATTAGTGCCTCTTTTGGTCTTTCCTGGTGGCTCACACAATAAAGAATCTGCCAGTAATGCAGGAGACTCTGGTTCAGTCCTTGGGTCAGGAAGATCCCCTGGAGAAGGGAATGGCTACCCACTCCAGTGTTTTGACCTGGAGAATTCTATGGACAGAGAAACCTGGTGGGCTACAGTCCATGGGGTTGCAAAGAGTTAAACACAACTGAGCGATTAACACTTTCTTTTTTTTTTTGATCCTCATAACTTAGCTTTTAATGATGAATAAACTAAATTAGGACTTCATCCACATTTTCTCCTAAAAGGTGGCTACTTGATACTGCATAACTCCGATTTTGCAAGAAAAATGTAGGATTTATTTCTGTCTTTCAAATATTTTATTATAACACTGATAATATGAGGTTCCTATATACTTATAATCAACCGTGTATTTTTGTTATGTAATAAATCAATATTATAATTTATATATGAGAAAATTCCAAACATTTGTTTACATGTCTCAACTGAAGACTGAGCTGGTTAGATAGAATAATTTCTTATTTCTTAATATGATATATTCTGGTTCATGTTTTTTGGGAACAGAAGTGAAGAATTTCTGGATATCACCTGTAAAGTTGCTGCTATTTAATTATCTAAACAATTTTATTTTTCTTGTACTTATATATTATTTGATGTTTCCAAAATAAATGACAGGATCCGGTAAGAGAATAACTATATTAATGTGGTAAACTGGTTTTGTGAATGCAAGAGTAGAAGTTGGAAGAATTTAATTACTTTATGATCTTGTCAGAGGGGCCAGAAACACTATAGGACATAGTGCTTGTGTATTTATATCCCTGGAAGAGTAAATGATCCCATATAATTAGGACTGGATTATAAGGTTTCCTTTCCTTTGGCAGAAATAATGGATTTAGCAGAATAAAAATATCAGAACCCACTGTGTTAATCAAAATTTGATTTCAATTTTGTTTTTCTATTCTCTAAACCTAGTGGATGACATAATACCTTTGGTTTACTCATACTTTATCATGTTTTTCTGGCTTGGCCTTACGGTATAGGACATTGACAACCCATTCATTCATCCATCCATTCATCTATACCTACATACATTCAATCACATATTCATCCATCAACAAACATTACATTCCTACAACGTGAAAATTACTATGGTATTTGCTGTAATTACAAACATCAATAATAAAAGATGGTACAGACTGACTAGAATGCAGTGTGATGAGCTGTTTGAAAGTATTATTTACAAAGTGCCACATGACCAGAAAGAAGAAGCTACTTAGTTCTACCCAGAGGTGTCAGGCAAGATGTCACAAGAGAAATGACATTTGAATTTAATGTTGAAGAATACATAAGAATTAACTGGTCTGACTTACCTCACAAAGCACAATATTCCTGAGGTCTATTCACCTTGCTACAAATGGAAGAATTCATTTTTTATAGCTGAGTAATATTTTGATGTGTACACACACATACACACACACACACACACACAAAGTTAGCCAAAAAGCTCATTCAAGTTTTTCCATGTTACCAAAAGAATCTGTCTGCAATGTGAGAGACCTGGGTTCGATCCCCTGGAGGAGTGCATGGCAACCCTCTTCAGTATTCTTGCCTGGAAAATGCCCATGGACAGAGGAGCCTGGCAGGTTACAGTCCATGCAGTCACAAAGATTTGGACACAACTGAGAGACTTAGCATAGCAAAAAACCTGAATGAACTTTTCAGTCAACTCAATATGTATATACCATATCTTTATCCATTCATCAGTTGGTGGGCGCTTTGGGGGTTGCTTCCATGTCTTGGCTATTGTAAATAGTGCTACTATGAACAATGAGATGTATGTTTCTTTTCAAAGTAGTGTATTCACTTTTTTTTTTTTCCCCCATATATATACCCAGGAATGGAATTGCTGGCTTATACATTAGTCTTATTTTTAGTTTTTTTTTTTTTTTTTTTTTTAAGGAACTTCCATACTATTTTTAACAGTGGCTGTGCCAATTTACACTTTCACCAGCAGTGTACAAGGGTTCCCTTTTCTCCATATTCTGGCTAACATTTGCTATTTGTAGATATTTTGATGATAGCCACTGACAGGTGTGAGGTGATAACTCATTGTGGTTTTGGTTTGCATTCCTCTAATAATTTGTGATGCTGAGCATCTTTTGATGTGTTTGTTATCCACATGTATGCCCTCTTTGGAAAAATGTCTGTTCAAGTCTTCTGTCCAATTTTTCATTGGGTTGTTTTTTTGGTAATGAATTGTATAAGCTGTTTGTATATTTTGGATATTAACACCTTGTTTATCACATAATTTATAAATATTTTCTTGCATTCCGTGGGTTGTCTTTTCATTTTGTCAATGATTTCCTTTGCTCTGCAAAAACATTTAAGTTTAATTGGGTCCAATTTGTTTATTTTTGCTTTTATTTCCTTTGCTTTAGGAGAAACAGCCTCAAAATATTGTTATGATTTATGTCAGAGAGTGCTCTGTCTTTCTAGGAGTTTTATGGTGAATGGATCTAGAGAATTTTATGCTTAGTGATATAACTCAGGCAGAGAAAGATAAATACTGTATCATATCACTTACCTGTGCCATCTTAAATGTAATACAAGTGAATGTATATAATCAGACAGAAACAGACTCACAGATATGGAAAACAACTTAGTGGTTATCAGTGGGGAGAGGGAAAAGTGGAGGGGCACATTAGGAGTACAGGATTAAGAGATACAAACTAATAAGTATAAAATAGGCACAAGGATATATTATATAGCATAGGGAATTATAGACATTGTCTTATAATAACTTTTAGTGGAGTATAATCTATAAAAGTACTGAATTACTGTGCTGTACACATGAAGCTAATATAGTATTATAAGTCAACTATATTTCAATAAAAAAGAATCACTCAGAGAAGGGATTGGAAGGGAATCTGAACACTGAGAAAAATATGAACAAAAATAATAGAGTGAGAATATATGAAATATTTAAGGATGTAGGAGTATTCTGGTACGGCTAGTAGACTAGGACAAGAGGCTGCAGGGATTGAAATTGGAAATTTGGTTGGTATCTTATTTTGAGGGGGTATTCTATCTTTAAGGGTTGTGTATATGCCATGCTAAGGAATAAGAACTGGAGAAACCAACTGAGAATCAGAGAAGTTAGAAAAAAATAAGAAGGTTACAGAAAATATAATTGTTACATGAAGTTTCAAGGAAAGAAGAGTCAACAGGATCAAAAATTGAATATTAGCCCATGTTTATGTGGGAAGGAAATAAAGACCACATATAGCCATCAATAGCACTCAGGCTGTTCGTTCAATAAATTATGATTACATAAATAAATGAATAAATACTGAATTGTTCTTGTAAGACTACTGAAATGGAATCTTAACTATAGTCCATAGCAGCATGATTCTATTTGAGTTCAAATAATATTGTAATAAAATAAATTATATCTAAATCCTTGAATTCAAACTACATATGGAATATTATTTAAGTGTTGAAGTTTCTGTATCTTTCCCCCCAATAGTTAACTTCTCAATATTCACAATGGAGAATTCAACCTACTCACCACTGATAGATGCTGAGTTGGAGAAACATAGTCAGGTCCATGTTCCATTGAGAAACTCACTGTTTCAGGCTCAAGGGCAATTGGCTAAAAGCAAAAGTGAAAATCCCATGAAATATAAAGCCTAATGTGCTATAAAAAGGAAGCCAAGATTGTTAAAGAAGGCCCAGACATCTTTATCAGCTTTTTAATATATTTGTGAACAAAAATCAGATCATAAACACTGCACATGTACAATGATGATTGTACAAACAGTTAACATTTACTGAGTACTTCCTATATGTCTGGCATTATTCTATGTTAATTCTGACTGTCACAACAATTTCAAGGCAGGTACTGTTCCCTAGCACATTTAACAGATGAGGAGACCAAGGTCAGAGAATTAAATTAACTTGGCCAAAGTCACACAGGTAGTAAGTACTGGAGTTGGGATTTGAACTCAAGTAGTTTGGTGCTGGATCCCACATGTTCAGTCACTAAAGAAAGTGAAAGCAAAAGTCTCTCAGCTGTATTTGACAATTTGTGACCCCATGACTATACAGTCCATGGAATTCTCCAGGCCAGAATACTGGAATAGGTAGACGTTCACCTTCCCAGGGGATCTTTCCAACCCGGGGATCGAATCCAGGTTTCCTGCATTGCAGGCAGACTCAATCACTAAACTAGACTAATAAATATAGAAGTCTAAATTTGTATTATAAAGATAATAATAGATTTATTTATTTAACAATCTTAATATAACACTACATGCTAGGTTCTATTTTTAGGTCCTTATGACTATTAAATCTCTTAGTAGTGTCATATTAATATTGTTTTACATAATATGGATATTTGGAGAAATATACTATATACAAATATGTTGGAAAATCTTAAATTTCATTCTATTCCTGGGTAGAAATGCGAGATTAGTACAATTCAAAAAGTGGGTACAAGTGGAAAGAAGAACTTGTCAAAAATGGGGCATTTGTATGTGTGAAAAATCGACTAGAGGGTATAGAGTTAGATTAGAAAATCAACTAGAGGGTAACTAGATTAGAACATCAACTAGATTAGATTATACCTATTACCACTTCAAAGCTGAGTATATTAACATCTAACATTATATGAAAAGCCTTGATCTTAACACAGTCTGAACACATCAGTTCATATCAGAATTAACAGCACTAAAAACTGTCAACGATAATATTATGAAGCAGATAATATTTGTCTCAGGTAATTTCCAATTACCTTTTCTTTTCACTTTTTTCCAGTATTAATTTCCTATGTCTTTTAGCATTCTTTGATGCATGGCATTTGGAGCCAGTGATTTTGAGTCCTGGCTCTGATTTTATAAGCTGTGTACCTTTGGGAAAATTAAACTCTTTAGAAATTAAACCCTAAAAATTAAACTGAATACCCTTTCCTTATTTGTAAAATGAAAGTGCTAGTCACTCAGTTGTATCCGACTCTTTGTGACCCCATAGACTGTAGCCCGCTAGGCTCCTCTGTCCGTGGATTTCCTAGGCAAGAATACTGGACTGGGTAGCCATTCCCTTCTCCAGGGGAATCTTCTCACCCAGGAATCAAACCCAAGTCTACATTACAGGAAGATTCTTTACCATCTGAGCCACCAAGGATGTCCCTATTTGTAAAATATGGATACTATTAATATCTTCCTCACATGGCTGTTGTGGAGATTGAATGAGATAATGCAAATAAAGTATTTTGTATGTGGGCTTCACAAACTCTAATACTTATCAGTATTTGTCTTCAGAATATGAAAGAGATCACCAAATATCATGTGTCAAGTAATAAAAAATGTTGGTGGGATCCTTGATGTAAAAATTGGGGAGTAAAATTTAAACATGCTTTTGTGAATTCAAGTCCATTTTCCTTGCTGAGTGAGTACCCATGACTTTAGAGTATTTCACTGAAAACTAACACAACCATAATGCATGTATAAAAAATAATTTTAAACTTTGTTGATTCTTTCCTACTTTGAACATTAGCTAGTATTGTGCTTTAACTTAGTTCTTAAAACTATCCTCAGTCATTTAGCATAAAGTCAGTTAAATTCTATCATACTTGTTGAAATTAATAGTTATAGTGACAATATCCCCTTTTAATTCTTAGCAGGGTTTCTCAAGAGAAAGTCTAAATGTGGATTGATTAGAGATAATTTGATAGGCTGAATACCCTTTAAACAGCTGAAATCAAAATTCATGGGTTATTGTTTTGACAAAGAAATCTCAGAAAGAAAAAGTAGCATTTCAACCATAATTTTATCAGATTTGATAAATTGTAGCCATGAACTAAAAATTGACTAAAATATAGTGAGAGAGTTGAAGACAGAAATTCACAGTTTTTACTACTCTGAGGTTGAATACTAAGAATAACACAGGTGACACTGGCCCTCAAGATGCAGGTGGATGCAAGAAAGGGACACTAACTTTAAATAGTGGAGTGGGCTACATTTTACCTTATTTCAGCTCAGTACAAAAGGGTCTTTCTGCACTTCAGATTTCTTTTGACTTATGTTGAAATAAATAATATGGTTTTAAAATCAAATTTCAGGTTTGTGTATGAATTGGAAAAAGTCAGAAAGGATATGCAATATATGGTTAACAGTGACTACTTCTGGGGAAAGGACTTTCATTTTTTACTTCCTACAACTTAAAAAATAATGTTGCAGTAAATAAAATCATTTGAATATAAACTCTAAAGTCTAATTTTATTTGATAAGGAATAAAATAACTCATATTCAGGCTAGAAACAAAGCATTTTAAATCTTAGTGTGCCATATGCAACTGTATACTATTATATATTATATGATATATAATATTATATATTATATACAAAACATTTTATAAGTTTCATATTATAGCATACTACCTAATATCTTTATTCCACATACTATACCATATAATACAATAGTATATACCATATAATATATATAATTGGATTATAACAACAAAAATAAGCAGATATGTTTTTCCCTTATAGTAGCAGTACAATTTCAAGACTATAGATTAGTGCTTAAACATTTGTGGTTTTCATTTGGTTAGCTGACAAATATGTTTTTCTTAAAAAAAGAGCTATTTTTTCCCCTTTGCTTTAAATCTATTATGTTAACTAAGAGCATAGTATAGTAACACTACAGTACTAATAAAAGTTAACAAAATTCAGCATTTTTTTCATAATAGCTTGTTTCAATGTTAGTTTCTAAATTTTATCAGACATGTAATATAGTCAGTTACCAAAAATGTGCTTAAAGAGACAGTTTTGAAATCAGTATTGATGATATTTTAGTAAAAAGACACAGAAAACATTTTAAAAAGAACAAGCGATTTCTTGAGACTAGGAACTAGAGAGTTTTCACAAATCAACCGCTAATATTTCAAGGACAGAAACCATATGGTATTTATTTTTGTTCCTTATTCCTAGCCCATAGTTCAGTTCAGTTCAGTTGCTAAGTCATATCCAATTCTGCGACCCCATGGACTGCAGCATACCGTACTTCCTTGTCCATCACCAGCTCCCAGAGCTTGCTCAAAGTAGGGGCTCCATAAATGTTTGTTGAACTAAACAATAAAGTCAAGAAATGTAGATACACTGGTATAAAAGTAATTCATCATAAGAGTTAGGAATACTACAAGAAAGAAAAGTGCCATAAGAGTCAGGAATACTACAAGAACTTCTAATAATAGAAAATTAAAAAAAAAAAAAATCTTGCAGTGAAATCTGAAAGAGAGCACCAACACCATATGGGTGCACAGAAAATGCTAAATGTTAATATATGTGTATATGAGAATGATATCCAAACAAAATTTAAGAGCTGACATGAGATGACAACCTAAATTTATCTCTTTGTAAATAAGAAGACACAGAGATAACATGCAAATCACTCAAGTTCATGCAGCAAAAGATATTATAAAGATAAAAATTCTAGTTACTACATATTCTGAACCAAATATGACACATGGTTTCACAAAGAGTAAATGAATGCTACACAACAGATAGGATGTGTTAAGTACCAAAAAAGTACCAAAACGATGTTACAGGAATCAAACTAAAGCAATTTTTTTTTTTTTTCAGAGAAGTGATATATTGTAGTTAAGAATTGTTATCCGGAAATTCAATCCCATTCAGATACTTTTGGCGTGTAAATTTGAGTAAGCTATTCAATGACTGTGTATCAAGTGTTTTTGTCTATAAAATAGGGATATACTAACACATATATATGGAATTTAGAAAGATGTTAACGATAACCTTGTATGCGAGACAGCAAAAGAGACACAGATGTATAGAACAGTCTTTTGGACTCTGTGGGAGAGGGAGAGGGTGGGATGATTTGGGAAAATGGCATTGAAACATGTATAATATCATGTAAGAAATGAATCACCAGTCCAGGTTTGATGCAGGATACAGGATGCTTGAGGCTGGTGCACTGGGATGACCCAGAGGGATGGTACGGGGAGGGAGGTGGGAGGGGGATTCAGGATGGGGAACACGTGTATACCCATGGCAGATTCATGTTGATGTATGGCAAAACCAATACAATATTGTAAAGTAATTAGCCTCCAATTAAAATAAATAAATTTAAATTAAAAAATAGGGATAATAGCACATGTTGATATGAATTAAATCTGTTAATATATGTAAAGAATTTAGATTAGTTCTTGGTCTATGGTAAATACAGCTTGTTCTGCTACGAGGTACATTTCTTTATTGAAAATTAGTTCATATGCAATTGATAAAAGGGGAATAGTATCAGAATAAATTTGAAATGGTATAATTTTCTTCAGTATGTTAATTTTTTGAAATTTTCAGAAGCAAACATTAACACGATTAAAGAGAAAGTTTTAACATTATATGAAGACATTGTGGAAGCACTATAAATCCCACAGAAGTACTTTCCTTTATTGCCAGTAGGGTCTTTGAAAAGCAATAATTTTCCTGTGTTAAAGTACCTAGGAATCTGGAAGTGACACTTTAACTTGCAATAAAGAAAAATCGTTAAAGTGTCATTTCCAGATTCCTAGGTACTTTAACACAGGAAAATTATTGCTTTTCAAAGACTCTACTGGCAATAAAGGAAGGTACTTCCATTTTCTTGTACCAGGTTCCTCTTGGTCCTGGAGAAGGCAATGGCACCCCACTCCAGTACTCTTGCCTGGGAAATCCCATGGACGGAGGACCCTGGTAGGCTTCAGTCCATGGGGTCTCGAAGAGTCGGACACGACTGAGAGACTTCACTTTCACTTTTCACTTTCATGCATTGGAGAAGGAAATGGCAACCCACTCCAGTGCTCTTGCCTGGAGAATCCCAGGGACGGGGGAGCCCAGTGGGCTGCCGTCTATGGGGTCGCACAGAGTTGGACACGACTGAAGTGACTTAGCAGCAGCAGCCTCTTGGTTCATAATTTTAATGTAGATAGAACCAGAACTTAAAAGTGAGTTTCTATGTGAAACGAATCGCCAGTCCAGGTTTGATGCATGATAAAGGATGCTCGGGGATGGTGCACTGGGATGAGCCAGAGGGATGGGATGGGGAGGGAGGTGGGATCCAATTAAAATAAATAAATTTATATTTTTTTAAAAAAATGAGTTTCTTCAAGTACAAATATCTTGGAAGAGAAACTATGAGCCCCAAGGTCTAAGACTGTTAAAGATGGTGTTAATATTTTATTGAGAATATTATTGTTATTGTTGGGATTATGGTTATAAAGTACATTAACTTTTGGACGGCCTACCCCAACCTTGGCTGGGCTTAGTTGCTCAGTCATGTCTGACTCTTTGTGACCACATGGACTGTAGCCTGCCAGGCTCCTCTGTCCATGGAATATACCAGCCAAGAATACTAGAGCTGGTGGCCATTTCCTCTTCCAGGGGATCATCCCAATCCAGGAATTGAATCATAGTTTCCTGCATTGCAGGCAGATTATTTACCAGCTGAGATACCTGGGAAATCCAACTTTCCTAAATTTCTACTATTTTAATGAATGATTATGTGGAATATGGGAGTTTTCCTTTAGTTTTTAATAATCATCATATACACGATATTATAACAAAAATGAAGTTATTGGGTTAGTTAGTTCAGTGGCTCAGTTGTGTTGACTCTTTGTGACCCAACACCAGGTGTGAAGCATGCCAGGCTTCCCTGTCCATCACCAACTCCCAGAGCTTGCTCAAACTCATGTCCATTGAGTCAGTGATGCCATCCAAATATCTGCTCCTCTGTTGTCCCCTTCTCCTGCCTTCAATCTTTCCCAATATCAGGGTCTTTTCCAATGAGTCAGTTCTTCACATCAGGTGGCCAAAGTATTGGAGTTTCAGCTTCAGCCCCAGTCGTTTCAATGAATATTCAGGACTGATTTCCTTTAGAATGGACTGGTTGGATCTCCATGCCGTCAAAAGGACTCTCAAATGTCTTCTCCAACACCACAGCTCAAAAGCATCAATTCTTCAGCGCTCAGCTTTCTTTATAGTCCAACTCTCACATCCATACATGACTACTGGAAAAACCATAGCTTTGACTAGATGGACCTTTGTTGGAAAATTCATGTCTCTGATTTTAATATGGTGTCTAGGTTGGTCATAGCTTTTCTTCCAAAAAGCAAGCGTCTTTTAATTTCAAGGCTGCAGTCACCATCTGCAGTGATTTCGGAGCCCCAAAATAATGAAGTTTCTCACTGTTTCCATTGTTTCCCCGTCTATTTGCCATGAAGTGATGGGATCAGTTGCCATGATCTTAGTTTTCTGAATGTTGAGTCTTAGGGCGGCTTTTTCACACGTCTCGTATACTTTCATCAAGAGGCTCTTTAGTTCTTCATAACTAAAGAAGCAATCTCGATTCCAGTTTGTGCTTCATGCAGCCCACCATTTCGCATGATGTACTCTGCATATAAGTTAAATAAGCAGAGTGACAATATACAGCCTTGTTGTAGCCCTTTCCAAATTTGGAACCAGTCAGTTGTTCCATGTCCAATTCTAATTGTTGCCTTTGACCTGAATACAGATTTCTCAGAAGGCAGGTAAGGTGGACTGGTATTCCCATTTCTTGAAGAATTTTCCACAGTTTGTTTTCATCCACACAGTCAAATGCTTTGGTGTAATCAAGAAAGCAGAAGTAGATGTTTTTGTGGAACTCTCTTGGTTTTTCTGTGATCCAACGGATGTTGGCAAATTGATTTCTGGTTCCTCTGCCTTTTCTAAATCCAGCTTGAACATCTGAAAGTTCTCTGTTCACATACTGTTGGACCCTGGCTTGGAGAACTTTGAGCATAACTTTGCTAGCATGTGAGATGAGGTCAATTGTGTGGCTGTTTTAACATTTTTTAATATTGCTTTCCTTCAGGATTGGAATAAAAACTGACCTTTTCCAGTCCTGTGGCCACTGCCGAGTTTTCCAAACTTGCTAGCATATTGAGTGCAGAACTCTCACAGCATCATCTCTTCGGATTTGAAATAGCTCAACTGAAATTCCATCACCTCCACTAGCTTTGTTTATAGTGATGCTTCCTAAGGCCCCCACTTGACTTTGCATTCCAAGATATCTGAGTCTAGGTGAGTAATCATACCATCATTATTATCTGGGTCATGAAATTTTTTTTTGCATGGCTCTTCTGTGTATTTTTGCACCTCTTCTTAATATCTTCTGCTTCTGTTAGGTCCATACCATTTCTGTCCTTTACTGTGCCGATCCTTGCTTGAAATGTTCCCTTGGTATCTCTAATTGTCTTGAGGAGATCTCTAGTCTTTCCCATTCTACTGTTTTCCTCTATTTCTTTGCATTGATCACTGAGGAAGGCTTTCTTATCTCTCCTTGCTATTCTTTGGAACTCTGCTTTCACATGGGTATATATTTCCTTTCTTCCTTTGCCGTTAGCTTGTTTTCTCAGCTATTTGTTAGGCCTCCTCATACAATCATTGTGATTTTTGCATTTCTTTTTCTAGGGGATGGTCTTGATCACTGCTTCCTGTACAATGTCATGAACCTCCATTCATAGTTCTTCATGCACTCTATCAGATCTAATTCCTTAAATCTATTTGTCACTTCCACTGTATAAGGGGTTTGATTTAGGCCACACCTGAATGCCCTAGTGGTTTTCCCTACATTCTTCAATTTCATTCTGAAGTTTGCAATATGGAGTTCACGATCTGAGCCACAGTCAGATCCCAGTCTTGTTTTTGCCGAGTATATAAAGCTTCTCCATCTTCGGTTGCAAAGAGCATTATCAATCTGATTTCGGTATTGACCATGTGGTGATGTCCATGTGTAGAGTCATCTCTTGTGTTGTTGGAAGAGGGTGTTTGCTATGACTAGTTCCTTCTCCTGGCAAAACTCTGTTAGCCTTTGCCCTGCTTCATTTTGAACTCCAAGGCCAAATTTTCTTGTGACTCCAGGTATCTCTTGACTTAATACTTGTGCATTCCAGTCCCCTATGATGAAAAGGACATCTTCTTTTGGGGGGTGTTAGTTCTAGAAAGTCTTGTAGGTCTGTATAGAACTGTTCAACTTCAGCTTCTTCAGCATTACTGCTTGGGGGCAAAGACTTGGATTACAGTGATACTGAATCATTTGCCTTGGACTTGAACAGAGATCATTCTATCATTTTTGAGATTGAACCCACGTACCACATTTTACACTCTTCTGTTGACTAAGAGGGCTACTTCGTTTCTTCTAAAGGATTTTTGCCCACAGTAGTAGATATAATGGTCATCTGAATTAAATTTGCCCATTCCAGTCCATTTTACTTCACTGATTTCTAAGATGTTGTTCACTCTTGCCAGCTCCTCTTTGACCACTTCCAATTTACCTTGATTAATGGACTTAAAATTCCAAGTTCCTATGCAATATTTGTCTTTACAGCATAAGACTTTACTTCCATCACCAGGGACATCAACAACTGGGTGTTGTTTTCACTTTGGCTCTGTCTCTTCATTCTTCCTGGAGTTATTTCTCCATCCTTCTCCAGTAGTATATTGGGCACCTACCAACATGGGGAGCTCATCTTTCAGTTTCATATCTTTCTGCATTTTCATACTGTTCATGGGGTTCTCAAGGCAGGAATACTGAAATGGCTTGCCATTCCCTTCTCCAGTGGACCACATTTTGTCAGAACTCTCCACCATGATCCGTCTGTCTTGGGTTGCCCTTTATGGCATGGCTCAAAGTTTCATTGAATTAGATAAGGCTGTGGTCCATGTGATGAGTTTGATTCATTTTCAGTGATTGTGGTTTTCATTCTGTCTTCCCTCTGATGGAGAATGATAAGAGGATTATGGGAGCTTCCTCATGGGAGAGACTGACTGGGGGAAACTAGTTCTTGTTCTGATGGGCGGGACGATGCTCAGTAAATCTTTAGCTCAATTTTCTCTTGATGGGTGGGGCTGTGCTCCTTCCCTGTTGTCTGGCCTGAAACCAAACTATTGTGGAGGTAATGATAATGGCGTCCTCCTTCAAAAGGTTCCATTCATGTACTGCTGAACTCAGTGCCCCCAAACCTGGAGCAGGCCACCACCAACCCATTCCTTTGCTGGAGACTCCTGGACACTCACAGGTAAGTCTGAGTCAGTCTCTTGTGGGGTCACTGCTCCTTTCTCCTGGGTGCACAAGGTTTTGTTTGTGCCTTCAAGAGTCTGTTTCCTGTGTAAGTTCTATAATCAAATCCCACTGCCCTCCAAAGTCAAATTCCCTGGGGGTTCTCTATCCCTTTGCCAGATCCCCAGGTTGGGAAATTTACTGTGGGTCCTGTAACTTTTTTAACAGTGCGATAATTTATTTGGTGTAATTGTTCTACAGTTTGTGGGTCGTCTGCTCTGCAGCTCTATGGTGGGGTTAATGACGACCTCCTCCAAGAGGGCTTAGGCCACAAGCTGTGTGACCCAGGTCTGCTGCACCCAGAGTCCCTGCCGCTACAGCAGGCCACTGCTGACTCATAGCTCCACAGGAGACACTCAAACACTCAAAGGCAGATCTGGCTCAGTCTCAGTAAATGTTATTAATTATTATTCTTGACAAAGAATAATTATTAAAAGTTTCATGGAAGATATTATTAAATGGGTTTAAAATGATGATAAGAATTTAAAAAAGTATAAATTACTGAGAATAGTTTCAGCAGGAGGCAGCATAAACAACAGCATAAATGGAAAAGGCAGTAGTTTACCTATGATGGTGAATTTACTTTATTTGCCAGCTGGAATAAAACAAAAGAAAACAAAACTATGGTGTATGACATTAGGAATGTTAGGTCAGTCCTGAAATGTATGACAGAATAAACAAAGCTTCTTTTAGTCTCTTTAAAAAGATAACATATATTTTTTTTTAACTTTTCAAGGTATTTTATTGGCTTACTCTAGACTCAGGTAAAATTACTGTTCTGTTAGTGCATGAATGCTCAGTCATTTTAGTCCTGTCTGACTCTGTGATACCCTATGGACTACTACCTGAGAGAGTGATACTATTTTATTTGCCACATCAGGACTTTCTTTGACTTCAAGATTGTCAAAATGAAAATCAGCTGTTTACTTTAAATTTTTCTGCAGGTATGCAAATCATTAAACTTTGCATAATTTAGCTAAATTTAAAATACACAACTTAAGTGGGATCCAGAGACAGAAATATTGGATATTTAAATACATAAAACAAAGTTGCATAAAAAACATAAAAGATAAATCAACAAATTTCCATCCCTACAATTCTAATCACAGAATTCAAGTACCAATATTTGCCTGTTCCACAACATGACTTTCCTCTTTCTAGCTTCTTAACCAGCTTTTAATTCTTGATATTTCCTCTGGAAATTTCAGTTGGACTTTCAGTGCTGCCAATATTTTTTATGCCTGATTTCTGTTCCCTCAAAAGCACTTCCAAACATTTACTTTTCTTTTCAAGCCATTTAAACAACTCCTATCACTCTCAATTGTAGAACGTGGCCATGCTTTGTGAAGATATACCAACATAATCTTTGCTGATTCAACAGTATGTTCTACTTTGTGAAAAATATGAATAAACACCCATATTTTCTTAAATCCTAACACTGGGTAAGTATACAAATGGGGAAGCCTATTTTGGTTGCTATTATATTATGTAAAGATTACGTCAAAAGCTAATAGACCTGCCTTGTAAACAAACATGAAAATTCTTGAGCCATATGTGCCTACTTTCTTTCCTTCTTAATGCTTTAAATATCCTACATCTACTCTGTTAATCAGACTGTATGATTCCTGTAGTACTGAAAAAAGAGACTTCTCTAATTTTCTTCACATTTTTATATCATTTTAAAATCTAACATTTCTAACAGCTTTATAACTGCAACTAAAAGCATTCATATTTAATGAAAGAGAGCGGCTAGTTGACACAATTTCTGCCAATGAATCTGATATAAATATTTTTTAAATCCTCAAATATCAGCCCCTTACTGTGTCCAAAAATGTATACTTACAATAAAGACAGCTTTCACTTTAAATAAGTAGAATATTAGATACCATGGCTTCTAATGGTATATAATACCATTATATACCAATATTTTCATTTTCAAAATCTCAAAATAGGCATGAGATTATTAAAAATATTTCAAATTTGGCTTTGTACATTACCTTGGGTCTGAAATTCTCTTGTGACTTAGTTAATAACTTTGTTTTGGCATGCTATTCTTCTTCAGTTGAAGAAGAATGGGGTTTCCCTGATAGCTCAGGTGGTAAAGAATCCGCCTGCAGTGCAGGAGACCCCAGTTTCATTCCTGGGTCAGAAAGATCCGCTGGAGAAGGGAAAGGCTACCCACTCCAGTAATCTTGGACTTCATTTGTTACAGCTGGTAAAGAATCCACCTGCAATGTGGGAGACCTGAGCTTGATCCCTGGGTTGGGAAGATTCCCTGTAGAAGGGAAAGGCTGCCCACTCCAGTATTGTGGCTTGGAGAATTCCATGGACTCTATAGACCATGGGTTCACAAAGAGTCAGACAGGACTTAGAAACTTTCACTTTCACTTCTTCAGTTAATATAGTTTAGACTGATATCAAGCATAGAGACCTACAAAAATTCCTGCTTTCAATAAAGCAATGAGGAAATTAGAAAAAAAAATGATCAGAATAACTTTTCAGAACTCTGGAAAGTAACAAAAGGTTTGCAGCAATGATTAAGAATTTATTCAAGAAAACCGGTGGAATCTCACTAAAAATAGCAAGTTTTGTGACATTTTCACTTGTCCTAGTCTCATTTCACTTGTCAATGGTAAACAAACAGTCTGAAATTATGATGAAACCCATATCTTAGTACCCTCTAGAGGAGGCAAAACAAAGATGGAACTCCTTCAAAGTCCCATTCCCAAAGAAGTGTCACTAATTAACCTGTCTGATCGCTTCACGAAATATTACACTCACAAGACTATTTTTATTTTACTTGACTAAGAGTTTGCTCAGGGTGAAACTGTTTCTGTGAGGTATCTGTAGAAAATAATTAGAAGCAATATTTAAAATAAGAGTTATGAGAGATGATAAACTAACCAAAGAATTTTAAAGGAAAAACTAATGAATGAGATATTCATAATGGCTTCAATAAATCCAAACAGGTATGCAGGTCAAGAAGCAAAAGTGAGAAGCAGACATGCAACAAGAAACTGGCTCAAAATTGGGAAAGGAGTTCGTCAAGGCTGTATATTATCACCCTGTTTATTTAACTTATATGCAGAGTACATCATGTGAAATGCCAGACTGGATGAATCACAAGCTGGAATCAAAATTGACGGGAGAAATATAGATAACCTCATATATGCAGATGACCCTGATTCTGGAAAAGACTGAAGGCAGGAGGAGAGGGGGATGACAGAGAATGAGATGTTTGGATGGCATCACTGACTCAATGGACATGAGTTTGAGCAAACTCAGGGAGACAGTGAAGGACAGGAAGCCTAGCATGCTGCAGTCCATGGAGTTACAAAGAGTGAGACATGAATGAGCAACTGAATAAAAGCAACAAAACTCTAATATAATTAAGCAAATCATTTTTCTTTTCTGAGCCTCATCCTTTTCTATATAAAATGAGACGGTTGGAACAGATGATCCCTTTCCCCTTTCAGTGATAGTATTTTATAATTTGTATAGGATGCACTTTATAAATAGATCAAAGGTTTTCTTCAGCATTTCCATTCTATCTTTTGTAAACTTTACAAAGTTAAGGTAAATATATTCTTTATGCACCTGCCCCATGACTGCTGTGTCCCATGGTTTCTTGGTACAGCTGGAAACAGAAAATATTTAACAATCTATAAAATACTTCTATGGTAGTACTACTTCAATATCAGGATATCTTATAATTTCCTGAAAATGCACTATTAAGTTCAGTATTATATAACAAGAAATACAGATGTGGAAGGCTGAATGCCTTTCAGTCTGTCATAGAATTTTATTTTTTTTTCTGTCCTAGGGTACAGGCTGCATTGACTGGAATCTGATGAGGTGGGTCACAGGCATGGACAATATTTATAAAGTCCATTCTGGTGTTAATAAAAGGAGAGCTGTTTTCTTTCGTGTCCTGGATGACATTAGGGAAATTTTTTGTTCTTTATTAATTATAATATGAATAAGTAAATTTAAATAATGAAATTAGAAATGATCTTATTTCAACAACCTAAAGTTATATGGGAAGTAAATACTAATAATAATTACTGTACTTTAGAGTATCTACTATCTGTCAGACACTGTATTTGGAACTATTCCTCAGAATACAGAAAAGTTGCAGATAGTCTCACAGAAGTAAGGGATTTATCCTTGGCCACAAAGATAGTAATTATAGAGGGAGGAGCTAAGATGGTGGAGGAGTAGGATGGGGAGAACACTTTCTCCCCCACAAATTCATCAAAAGAACATTTAAACGCCGAGTAAATTCCACAAAACAACGTCTGAATGCTGGCAGAGGACATCAGGCACCCAGAAAGCAACCCAAGTCTTCGAAAGGAGAGAGAAGAAATACAGCACCACTCACCAGAACACCGACACAAGCTTCCCGAACCAAGAAACCTTGACAAGCCACCTGTACAAACCCACACAGAGCGAGGAAATGCCACAATAAAGAGAACTCCACAAACTGCCAGAATACAGAAAGGACAATCCAAACTCAGCAATTTAAACAAAATGAAGAGACAGAGGAATACCCAGCAGACAAAGGAACAGGATAAAAGCCCACCAAACCAAACAAAAGAGGAAGAGATAGGGAATCTACCGGATAAAGAATTCCAAATAACAATAGTGAAATTGATCCAAAATCTTGAAATCAAAATGGAATCACAGTTAAATAGCTTGGAGACAAAGATTGAGAAAATGCAAGAAAGGTTTAACAAGGACCTAGAAGAAATAAAAGAGAGTCAATATAAAATGAATAATGCAATAAATGAAATTAAAAAACACTCTGGAGGCAACAAATAGTAGAATAACAGAGGCAGAAGATAGGATTAGTGAATTAGAAGATAGAATGATAGAAATAAATGAATCAGAGAGGATAAAAGAAAAACGAATTAAAAGAAATGAGGACAATCTCAGAGACCTCCAGGACAATATTAAATGCTACAACATTCAAATCATAGGGGTCCCAGAAGAAGAAGACAAAAAGAAAGACCATGAGAAAATACTTGAGGAGATAATAGTTGAAAACTTCCCTAAAATGGGGAAGGAAATAATCACCCAAGTCCAAGAAACCCAGAGAGTCCCAAACAGGATAAACCCAAGGCGAAACACCCCAAGACACATATTAATCAAATTAACAAAGATCAAAAACAAAGAACAAATATTAAAAGCAGCAAGGGAAAAACAACAAATAACACACAAGGGAATTCCCATTAGGATAACAGCTGAACTTTCAATAGAAACTCTTCAAGCCAGGAGGGAATGGCAAGACATACTTAAAGCGATGAAAGAAAATAACCTACAGCCCAGATTATTGTACCCAGCAAGGATCTCATTCAAATATGAAGGAGAAATCAAAAGCTTCTCAGACAAGCAAAAGCTGAGAGAATTCAGCACCACCAAACCAGCTCTCCAACAAATACTAAAGGATATTCTCTAGACAGGAAACACAAAAACAGTGTATAAACTCGAACCCAAAACAATAAAGTAAATGGCAACGGGATCATACTTATCAGTAATTACCTTAAATGTAAATGGGTTGAATGCCCCAACCAAAAGACAAAGACTGGCTGAATGGATACAAAAACAAGACCCCTACATATGTTGTCTACAAGAGACCCACCTCAAAACAGGGGACACATACAGACTGAAAGTGAAAGGCTGGAAAATGATTTTCCATGCAAATAGGGACCAAAAGAAAGCAGGAGTAGCAATACTTATATCAGATAAAATAAACTTTAAAACAAACGCTGTGAAAAGAGACAAAGATGGTCACTACCTAATGATCAAAGGATCAATCCAAGAAGATATAACAATTATAAATATATATGCACGCAACACGGGAGCATCGCAATATGTAAGGCAAATGCTAACAAGTATGAAAGGAGAAATTAACAATAATACAATAATAGTGGGAGACTTTAATACCCCACTCACACCTATGGATAGATCAACTAAACAGAAAATTAACAAGGAAACACAAACGTTAAATGATACAATAGACCAGTTAGACCTAATTGATATCTATAGGACATTTCATCCAAAAACAATGAATTTCACCTTTTTCTCAATGTACATGGAACCTTCTCCAGTATAGATCACATCCTGGGCCATCAATCTAGCCTTGGTAAATTCAAAAAAATAGAAATCATTCCAAGCATCTTTTCTGACCACAATGCAGTAAGATTAGATCTCAATTACAGGAGAAAAACTATTAACAATTCCAACATATGGAGGCTGAACAACACGCTGCTGAATAACCAACAAATCACAGAAGAAACCAAAAAAGAAATCAAAATTTACACATACCGTAATGAAAATGAAAACACAACAACTCAAAACCTGTGGGACACTTTAAAAGCAGTCCTAAGGGGAAAGTTCATAGCAATACAGGCACACCTAAAGAAACAAGAAAAAAGTCAAATAAATAACCTAACCCTACACCTAAAGCAACTAGAAAAGGAAGAAACGAAGAACCCCAGGGTTAGTAGAAGGAAAGAAATCTTAAAAATTAGGGCAGAAATAAATGCAAAAGAAACAAAAGAGACCATGGCAAAAATCAACAAAGCCAAAAGCTGGTTCTTTGAAAGGATAAATAATATTGACAAACCATTAGCCAGACTCATCAAGAAACAAAGGGAGAAAAATCAAATCAATAAAATTAGAAATGAAAATGGAGAGATCACAGCAGACAACACAAAAATACAAAGGATCATAAGAGACTACTATCAACAATTATATGCCAATAAAATGGACAACGAGGAAGAAATGGACAAATTCTTAGAAAAGGACAACTTTCCAAAACTGGACCAGGAAGAAATAGAAAATCTTAACAGACCCATCACAAGCACGGAAATTGAAACTGTAATCAAAAATCTTTCAGCAAACAAAAGCCCAGGTCCAGACGGCTTCACAGCTTAATTTTACCAAAAATTAAGAGAAGAGCTAACACCTATCCTGCTCAAACTCTTCCAGAAAATTGCAGAGGAAGGTAAACTGCCAAACTCATTCTATGAGGCCACCATCACCCTAATACCAAAACCTGAAAAAGATCCCACAAAAAAAGAAAACTACAGGCCAATATCACTGATGAACACAGATGCAAAAATCCTTAACAAAATTCTAGCAATCAGAATCCAACAACACATTAAAAAGATCATACACCATGACCAAGTGGGCTTTATCCCAGGGATGCAAGGATTCTTCAATATCCGCAAATCAATCAATATTATACAGCACATTAACAAATTGAAAAATAAAACCCATATGATTATCTCAATAGATGCAGAGAAAGCCTGTGACAAAATTCAACATCCATTTATGATAAGAACTCCCCAGAAAGCAGGACTAGAAGGAACATACCTCAGCATAATAAAAGCTATATATGACAAACCCACTGCAAACATTATCCTCAATGGTGAAAAATTGAAAGCATTTCCTCTAAAGTCAGGAACAAGACAAGGGTGCCCACTTTCACCATTACTATTCAACATAGTTTTGGAAGTTTTGGCCACAGCAATCAGAGCAGAAAAAGAAATAAAAGGAATCCAAATTGGAAAAGAAGAAGTAAAACTCTCACTGTTTGCAGATGACAGGATCCTTTACATAGAAAACCCTAAAGACTCCACCAGAAAATTACTAGAACTAATCAATGATTATAGTAAAGTTGCAGGATATAAAATCAACACACAGAAATCCCTTGCATTCCTATACACTAATAATGAGAAAACAGAAAGAGAAATTAAGGAAACAATTCCATTCACCATTGCAACAGAAAGAATAAAATACTTAGGAATATATCTACCTAAAGAACCTAAAGACCTATATATAGAAAACTATAAAACACTGGTGAAAGAAATCAAAGAGGACACTAATAGATGGAGAAATATACCATGTTCATGGATTGGAAGAATCAATATAGTGAAAATGAGTATACTACCCAAAGCAATTTATAGATTCAATGCAATCCCTATCAAGCTACCAACGGTATTCTTCACAGAGCTAGGACAAATAATTTCACAATTTGTATGGAAATACAAAAAACCTCGAATAGCCAAAGCTATCTTGAGAAAGAAGAATGGAACTGAAGGAATCAACCTACCTGACTTCAGGCTCTATTACAAACCCACAGTTATCAAGACAGTATGGTACTAGCACAAAGACAGAAATATTGATCAATGGAACAAAATAGAAAGCCCAGAGATAAATCCACGCACATATGGACACCTTATCTTTGACAACGGAGGCAAGAATATACAATGGATTAAAGACAATCTCTTTAACAAGTGGTGCTGGGAAAACTGGTCAACCACTTGTAAAAGAATGAAACTAGAACACTTTCTAACACCTTACACAAAAATAAACTCAAAATGGATTAAAGATCTAAACGTAAGACCAGAAACTATAAAACTCCTAGAGGAGAACATAGGCAAAACACTCTCCGACATACATCACAGCAGGATCCTCTATGACCCACCTCCCAGAATATTGGAAATAAAAGCAAAAATAAACAAATGGGACCTAATTAAACTTAAAAGCTTCTGCACAACAAAGGAAACTATTAGCAAGGTGCAAAGACAGCCTTCAGAATGGGAGAAAATAATAGCAAATGAAGCAACGGACAAACAACTAATCTCAAAAATATACAAGCAACTCCTACAGCTCAACTCCAGAAAAATAAATGACCCAATCAAAAAATGGGCCAAAGAACTAAATAGACATTTCTCCAAAGAAGACATACAGATGGCTAACAAACACATGAAAAGATGCTCAACACTACTCATTATCAGAGAAATGCAAATCAAAACCACTCTGAGGTACCATTTCACGCCAGTCAGAATGGCTGCGATCCAAAAGTCTACAAGCAATAAATGCTGGAGAGGGTTGGAGAAAAGGGAACTCTCTTACACTGTTGGTGGGAATGCAAACTAGTACAGCCGCTATGGAGAACAGTGTGGAGATTCCTTAAAAAACTGGAAATAGAACTGCCTTATGATCCAGCAATCCCACTGCTGGGCTTGCACACTGAGGAAACCAGAAGGGAAAGAGACACGTGTACCCCAATGTTCATCGCAGCACTGTTTATAATAGCCAGGACATGGAAGCAACCTAGATGTCCATCAGCAGATGAATGGATAAGAAAGCTGTGGTACATATACACAATGGATTATTACTCAGCCATTAAAGAGAATACATTTTAATCAGTTCTAATGAGATGGATGAAACTGGAACCTATTATACAGAGCGAAATAAGCCAGAAAGAAAAACACCAATACAGTATACTAACGCATATGTATGGAATTTAGAAAGATGGTAACAATAACCCTGTGTACGAGACAGCAAAAGAGACACTGATGTATAGATCCGTCTTATGGACTCTGTGGGAGAGGGAGAGGGTGGGGAGATTTGGGAGAATAGCATTGAAACATGTATAATATCATGTATGAAACGAGTCGCCAGTCCAGGTTCGATGCACGGTACTGGATGCTTGGGGCTGGTGCACTGGGACGACCCAGAGGGAGGGTAGGGGAGGGAGGAGGGAGGAGGGTTCAGGATGGGGAACGCGGGTACACCTGTGGTGGGTTCATTTCAATATTTGGCAAAACTAATACAATATTGTAAAGTTTAAAAATAAAATAAAATTTAAAAAAAGATATTTTTAATAATTTTTTTACAATTTTTTATATTTTTTTAATAATTATAAGGACAATATTGAAATCAAAGTTTAAGTAGTTCTAAAGATTATGCTCTTATTATAGACTATATCAGGGGTTCTAAAATGTATGGACCCTAGATTGTAATCATCAGCATCAGGTAAGGAGCTGTTAAAAATGCAAATTCTTGGACCAAACTTCACACATACTGAATGAGAAACTATGGGGTTGGCTCCAGCATTTAAGCCCATAAAGAAATGTTCTCAACCAAAATGACACATCTCAGCCAAAAAGAAGGGATTAGGGAAAAAAAAGCTTTCTTACAGATTGCAATTCACACAGAGTATACAGGAAATACAGGGAAATTATAAAAATCAGTAAAGAAATAAAGGGAGAGATTATCGATACAGCATAGTCATGAATAAACTCTTCATAAACAAACTAAATTTAGGCCAGTTTTTGAATTACCCAAGATAATCTTCAGTATCTTCATACTGCCTTTGATGTGTACACTATCTCTATTTTAATATTTTATAATGCTTCAGTAGTTTGATATTTAATTGTATATAATAGGCTTCAGTTCAGTTCAGTCGCTCAGTCGTGTCCGACTCCTCGTGACCCCATGAATCGCAGCACACCAGGCCTCCCTGCCCATCACCAACTCCCGGAGTTCACTCAGATTCACGTCCATCGAGGAAGTGATGCCATTCAGCCATCTCATCCTCTGTCGGCCCCTTCTCTTCCTGCCCCCAATCCCTTCTAGCATCAGAGTCTTTTCCAATGAGTCAACTTTTCGCATCAGGTGGCCAAAATACTGGAGTTTCACCTTTAGTATCATTCCTTCCAAAGAAATCCCAGGGCAGATCTCCTTGCAGTCCAAGGGACTCTCAAGAGTCTTCTCCAACACCACAGTTCAAAAGCATCAATGCTTCAGCACTCAACCTTCTTCACAGTCCAACTCTCACATCCATACATGACCACAGGAAAAAACATAGCTTTGACTAGACGGACCTTTGTTGGCAAAGTAACGTCTCTATATGCAATCTAGGTTGGTCATAACTTTCCTTCCAAGGAGTAAGCGTCTTTTAATTTCATGGCTGCAGTCACTATCTGCAGTGATTTTGGAGCCCCCCAAAATAAAGTATGACACTGTTTCCACTGTTTCCCCATCTATTTCCCATGAAATGATGGGATCAGATGCCATGATCTTCGTTTTCTGAATGTTGAGATTTAAGCCAACTTTTTCACTCTCCACTTTCACTTTCATCAAGAGGCTTTTTAGTTCCTCTTCACTTTCTGCCATAAGGGTGGTGTCATCTCTATATCTGAGGTTATTGATATTTCTCCCGGCAATCTTGATTCCAACTTGTGTTTCTTCCAGTCCAGCATTTCTCATGATGTACTCTGCATCAAAGTTAAATAATCAGGGTGACAATATACAACCTTGATGTTCTCCTTTTCCTATTTGGAACCAGTCTGTTGTTCCATGTCCAGTTCTAACTGTTGTTTCCTGACCTGCATACAGGTTTCTCAAGAGGCAGGTCAGGTGGTCTGGTATTCCCATCTCTTCCAGAATTTTCCACAGTTTAGTGTGATCCACACAGTCAAAGGCTTTGGCATAGTCAAAAAAGCAGAAATAGATGTTTTTCTGCCACTTTCTTGCTTTTTCCATGATTCACCGGATGTTGTCAATTTGATCTCTGGTTCCTCTGCCTTTTCTAAAACCAGCTTGTACATCAGGAATTTAACAGTTCACGTATTGCTGAAGCCTGGCTTGGAGAATTTTGAGCATTATTTTACCAGTGGGTGGGATGAGTGCACTTGTGCGGTAGTTTGAGCATTCTTTAGCATTGCCTTTCTTTGGAATTGGAATGAAAACTGATCTTTTCCAGTACTGTGGCCACTGCTGAGTTTTCCAATTTTGCTGGCATATTGAGTGTAGCACTTTCACAGCATCATCTTTCAGGATTTGGAATAGCTCAACTGGAATTCCATCACCTCCACTAGCTTTGTTTGTAGTGATGCTTTCTAAGGCCCACTTGACTTCACATTCCAGGATGTCTGGCTTTAGGTCACTGATCACACCATCATGATTATCTGGGTTGTGAAGATCTTTTTTGTATAGTTCTTCTGTGTATTCTTGCCACCTCTTCTTAATATCTTCTGCTTCTATTAGGTCCATACCATTTCTGTCGTTTATCGAGCCCATCTTTGCATGAAATGTTCCCTCGGTATCTCTAAGTTTCTTGAAGAGATCTCTAGTCTTTCCCATTCTGTTGTTTTCCTCTATTTCTTTGCATTGATCTATGAAGAAGGCTTTCTTATCTCTTCTTGCTATTCCTTGGAACTCTGCATTCAGATGCTTATATCTTTCCTTTTCTCCTTTGCTTTTCGCTTCTCTTCTTTTCACAGCTATTTGTAAGGCCTCCCCAGGCAGCCATTTCGCTTTTTTGCATTTCTTTTCCATGGGGATGATCTTGATCCCTGTCTCCTGTACAATGTCATGAACCTCAGTCCGTAGTTCATCAGGCACTCCATCTATCAGATCTAGGCCCTTAAATCTATTTCTCACTTCCACTGTATAATCATAAGGAATTTGATTTAGGTCATACCTGAATGTCTAGTGGTTTTCCCTACTTTCTTCAGTTTAAGTCTGAATTTGGTAATAAGGAGTTCATGATCTGAGCCACAGTCAGCTCCTGGTCTTGTTTTTGCTGACTGTATAGAGCTTCTCCATCTTTGGCTTCAAAGAATATAATC
The DNA here is from genome assembly GCF_055505025.1 of Bos grunniens. Lineage (NCBI taxonomy): Eukaryota > Metazoa > Chordata > Mammalia > Artiodactyla > Bovidae > Bos > Bos grunniens. The sequence continues at coordinate 75,603,331 of NC_141194.1, read as the reverse complement.
AATCTGATTTTAGTGTTGACCACCTGGTGATGTCCATGTGTAGAGTCTTCTCTTGTGTTGTTGGAAAAGGTTATTTGCTATGACCAGTGCATTTTCTTGGCAAAACTCTATTAGTCTTTGCCTTGCTTCATTACGTATTCCAAGGCCAAATTTGCCTATTACTCCAGGTGTTTCACAACTTCCTACTTTTGCATTCCAGTCCCCTATCATGAAAAGGACATCTTTTTTGGGTGTTAGTTCTAAAAGGTCTTGTAGGTCTTCATAGAGCCATTCAACTTCACCTTCTTCAGTGTCACTGGTTGGGGCATAGAGTTGGATTACTGTGACACTGAATGGTTTGCCTTGGAAATGAACAGAGATCATTCTATCGTTTTTGAGATTGCATCCAAGTACTGCATTTTGGACTCTTTTGTTGACCATAATGGCTACTCCATTTCTTCTGAGGGATTCCTGCCCGCAGTAGTAGATATAATGGTCCTCTGAGTTAAATTCACCCATTCCAGTCCATTTTAGTTCATAGGCTTATGAAAGAGATTATTTCTTATTTTTACATTGTTAAACATATGTACTGTATTAAAACAGAGTTATTTCATTAATCCCTATTGTATTAATATATAGTCTCCTATTCACCAAACTAAAAGGGAGTTAAACAAAGCAATTCCTTTTATAATATATTATAAGGGATCATCAACTTGTTCACATTTTATAGTGGAACTATTTTTAACATAGTATAGTTATTTTTAAATGGAAACCATGAATATTATATTCCAGGTAGATTTTTTATAAATTGTGTAGAATTTGTAAGTCATCAAACTTCTTTGATGGAAGTTGATGCTCGGGTGATACCCATTGAAGTAGAATTCAAAATACAGTTCAATAGCAGAACAATACGAAAGGAGCATGCAGAATATTAAGCTGACACTGCATTAATCAGGTGATCCAATGTTATCTAAGAGCCTAGTTCAAACACATGGAAAGTCCAACCAGGCCTTTCATCTGGCAATGTGAGTTCTCACAGTATCAGAAAGACCGAAAGGCCCAGTAAAAGTAGTTTTGTTCTTGGCAGTGTCATCGAGTTCTGTGATTAGTTTCCTCCCCATTTTGCCTTAAAGAGAGGAAAGACTTGTCAAAAATAGAGGAAAGTATTGGATGTACTCAAAGAAATTTACATATTTGGGGTTATCACTGGGTCTAGAATTTAAATACTACCAACCACTTTGAATATTTTTAAGCTAGAGAACTCCAAAACTCTTTAGTGATACCTGGTGTACCTGGGGATACTTGAAGATACAGGGAAAATTTTTCCTTCTTCCTGGAGAGTCATTTTTATTCCATGTAAGTCACTATATTGTTTTTATATGACATATATGACTTGGACATATAATTGACACTAATTAATAATAACATGATAGTAAATAAATTTTCATATGATCCCTGGAAACTTTTCATGATACTCCAAGACTTGGGGTGGAGGAGTTATATTTACTTCCATCTACCTAAGGGCATTCTGGGCAGAAAACGTGAGAAGCTCTGAGTCATGGGAGTTCCCTCAGTATTTGCAAATAAGCAAAAATACTGTACTAAGTTAACTCTCTGATTTTCCATTGTGAAAATTGATGTATTGAAAAAATCATACATTGTTATGTATGTATGATTTACCTCTTAGGTAAATAAAAATTTACCTAAGAGGGTTTTCAAGAATTTTTCAAGGTACTATCACACAATGGAAAGGACAATACACATGGAACCTAATAATCTGGGTTAGAAGTAGGAAAACTGATCTTACTTTCAGCCATGTCATGTAATTTGCTATAGAACACAGCACAAGGTTTTAATAGGTTTGATATTTAGAGAAACTGGGGTATAGTATTCAGGAACATGGGCTCTGTGGTCAGTTCAGTTCAGTTCAGTCGCTCAGTCACGTCCGACTATTTGTTACCCCATGAACCGTGGCATGCCAGGCCTCCCTGTACATCACCAACTCCCAGAGTTCACCCAAACCCATGTCCATAGAGTTGGGGATGCCATCCAAATATCTCATCCTCTGTCGTCCCCTTCTCCTCCTACCCTCAATCTTTCCCAGCATCAGGGACTTTTCAAATGAGTCAGCTCTTAAAATTAGGTGGCCAAAGTACTGGAGTTTCAGCTTCAACATGAGTCCCTCCAGTGAACACCCAGAACTGATCTCCTTTAGGATAGACTGGTTGGATCTCCTTGCAGTCCAAGGGACTCTCAAGAGTCTTCTCCAACACCACAGTTGAAAGGCATCAATTCTTTGGCGCTCAGCTTTCTTCACAGTCCAACTCCCACATCCATACACGACCACTGGAAAAACCATAGCCTTGACTAGATGGACCTTTGTTGGCAAAGTAATGTCTCTGCTTTTAATATGCTGCTTGCCTTGGTCATAACTTTCCTTCCAAGGAGTAAGTGTCGTTTAATTTCATGGCTGCAATCACCATCTGCAGTAATTTTGGAGCCCAGAAAAATAAATTCAGCCACTGATTCCCTATCTATTTGCTATGAAGTGATGGGACTGGATGCCATGATCTTAGTTTTCTGAATGTTGGGCTTTAAATCAACTTTTTCACTCTCCTTTTTCACTTTCATCAAGAGGCTTTTTAGTTCCTCTTCAATTTCTGCCATAAGGGTGGTGGCATCTGCATATCTGAGGTTATTGATATTTCTCCCAGCATCTTGATTCCAGCTTGAGCTTCCTCCAGGACTGTGTTTCTAATGATGTAGTCTGCATAAAAGTTAACTAAGGAGGGTGACAATATACAGCCTTGACATACTCCTTTTCCTATTTGGAACCAGTTTGTTGCTTCATGTCCAGTTCTAACTGTTGCTTCCTGTCTTGCATACAGGTTTCTCAAGAGGCAGATCAGTTGGTCTGGTATTCCCATCTATTTCAGAATTTTTCACAGTTTAGTGTGATCCACACAATCAAAGGCTTTGGCATAGTCAAAAAAGCAGAAATAGATGTTTTTTTCTGGAACTCTCTTGCTTTTTCGATGATCCAGTGGATGTTGGTAACTTGATCTCTGGTTTCTTTGCCTTTTCTAAAACCAGCTGGAATATCTGGAAGGTCATGATTCACGTATTGCTGAAGCCTGGCTTGGAGAATTTTAAGCATTACTTTACTAACGTTTGAGATGAGTGCAATTGTGAAATAGTTGGAGCACTCTTTGGCATTTTCTTTCTTTGAGTTTGAAATGAAAACTGACGTTTTCCAGTCCTGTGGCCACTGTTGATTTTTCCAAATTTTCTGGCATATTGAGTGCAGCACTTTCACAGCATCATCTTTCAGGATTTGAAATAGCTCAACTGGAATTCCATCACCTCCACTAGCTTTGTTCGTAGTGATGCTTTTCTAAGGCCCACTTGACTTCACATTCCAGGATGTCTGGCTCTAGGTGAGTGTGAGTGATCACACCACCGTGATTATCTGGGTCATGAAGATCTTTTTTGTACAGTTCTTCTGTGTATTCTTGCCACGTCTTATTTATATCTTCTGCTTCTGTTAGGTCCATAGCATTTCTGTCCTTTATTGAGCCCATCTTTGCATGAAATATTCCCTTGCCATCTCTAATTTTCTTGAAAAGATCTCTAGTCTTTCCCATTCTGTTGTTTTCCTCTATTTCTTTGCATTGATCACTGAGGAAGGCTTTCTTATCTCTCCTTGCTATTCTTTGGAACTCTGCATTCAAAAGGGTATATCTTTGCTTTTCTCCTTTGCTTTTCACTTCCCTTATTTCACAGCTATTTGTAAGGCCTCCTTATACAGCCATTTTATTTTATTTTTTGCATTTCATTTTCTTGGGGATGGTCTTTATTCCTGTTTCCTGTACAATGTCATTAACCTACATCCATAGTTCATCAGCCACACTGTCTATCAGATCTAGTCCCCTAAATCTATTTATCACTTCCACTCTATATTCATAAGGGATTGATTTAGGTCATACCTGAATGGTCTAGTGTTTTTTTCCACTTTCTTCAATTTCAATCTGAATTTTGCCATAAGGAGTTCATGATCCGATCCACAGTCATCTCCCGGTCTTGTTTTTGCTGACTGTATAGAGCTTCTCCATCTTTGGCTGCAAAGAATATGATCAATCTGATTTCGGTGTCGACCATCTGGTGATGTTGATGTGTACAGTCTTCTCTTGTGTTGTTGGAAGAGGGTGTTTGCTATGACCAGTGCATTCTCTTAGCAGAACTCTACTAGCCTTTGCCCTGCTTCATTCTGTACTCCAAGCCCAAAGTTCCCTGTTACTCCAGGTGTTTCTTGACTTCCTACTTTTGCATCCCAGTTCCCTATAATGAAAAGGACATCTTTTCTGGGTGTTAGTTCTAGAAGGTCTTGTAGGTCTTCACAGAACTGTTTAACTTCAGCTTCTTCAGCTTTACTGGCCAGGGCACAGACTTGGATTACTGTGATATTGAATGGTTTTCCTTGGCAAAGAACAGAGACCATTCTGTTGTTTTTGAGATTGGATCCAAGTACTGCATTTCGGACTCTTTTGTTGACCATGATGGCTACTCCATTTCTTCTAAGGGATTCCTGCCCACAGTAGTAGATATAATGGTCATCTGAGTTAAACTCACCCATTCCAGTCCATCTTAGTTCACTGATTCCTAGAATGTCGATGTTCACTCTTGTCATCTCCTCTTTGACCACTTCAAATTTACCTTGATTCGTGGACCTAACATCCCAGGTTCCTATGCAATATTTCTCTTTACAGCATTGAAACCTGCTCTCATAACAATCCCATTCACAACTGGGTGTTGTTTTTGCTTTGGCTCCATCACTTCATTCTTTCTGGAGTTATTTCTACACTGATATCCAGTAGCATATTGGGTACCTACTGACCTGGGGAGTTTGGCTTTCAGTGTCCTATCTTTTTGCCTTTTCATACTGTTCATGGGGTTCTCAAAGCAAGAATACTTACGTGGTTTGCCATTCCCTTCTACAGTGGACCACATTCTGTCAGACCTCTCCACCATGCCCTGGCCATCTTTGGGTGGCCCCACAAGGCATGCCTTAGTTTTGCTGAGTTAGACAAGGCTGTGTTCCATGTGATCAGATTGGCTAGTTGTCTGCAACTGTAGTTTCAGTCTATCTGCTCTCTGATCCCTTCTCTCAGTGCCTACCATCTTACTTGGGTTTCTCTTACCTTGGACTTGGGGTCTCTCTTCACAGCTGCTCTGTGGTCAAATTAAGTTAAATTATTTTTTCATATTAATTTATTTTAATTGGAGGCTAATTACTTTACAATATTTTAGTTGTTTTATCCATACATTGACATGAATCAGCCATGAGTGTACATGTGTTCCCCATCCTGAACTCCCCTCCCACCTCCCTCCCCATCCCATCCCTCAGGGTCATGCCAGTGCACCAGTTAGCAATTTAATATCTCTGTGACTTTGGGCAGTTTAATTAGCATCTGTCATTGGTTGAATTGTTTCCCTGCAAAAGGCATGTTAAGGTCCTCACACCTCATACCTGTAAATGTGACCTTATTTAGAAAGAGGGTCTTTGCAATGTAATCCAGTTAAGATGAGGTCATACTAGATTAATGTGGGTCTTAAATTTTCACTAACTAATATCTTTATAAAAAGAAACATTTGGTGACAGACAGACATACAGGGGGAAGGCCATGCAATGATAGAGGCAGAGACTGGAGTGATGCCACTAGGAAAGATTCTTCCCTAAAGCCTGCAGATGGAGCATAGCCTTGTCAGCACTTTGATTTTGAACCCCTAGCCCCTTGAACTGTGAGAATACATTTCTAATTGTTTTAAATGTTTCAATGTGTGGCAACTTTTATGGCAGCCCTAGGAAACAAAAAAGGACAGCCTGTGTGGCCCAGATGATAAAGAATCTGCCCGCAATGAGTGAGACCCAGGTCCGATCCCTGGGTTGGGAAGAACCCCTGGAGAAGGGCATGGCTACCCACTCCAGTATTCTTGCCTGGAGAATTGCATGGACAAAGAAGCCTGGCAGGCTACAGTCTGTGGGGTTGCAGAGTTGAACACAACTCAGTGACTAACACACTAGGAAGCAAATACAATATTTTGTAAATTGAGTTCTCTTATCTGCAATGGTATTTATGTTTCACTCAGTTATTGTGAGGATTAAATGGCATAATGCATATGAAGTATGTATAATTTTTTTATCAAATATTAGCTCCAATTATTGCTGGTTGGCACATTTGTAAATGAAATAATACTTCTGACTCAGATTATTACACCCTTTTGTAGTGATGATCAAATGAGAGACTTGATGAAAAAATACTAGAGTGGTAATATACTCTAACAGATTTCTAGTTTTATTTAATACTCCATATTTACTTTGGAGTTGTAATTAGATTTCAATCCTAGAAAAAAAATTAGAAATCAACCTTTGTTATAAAATACCTGGAAAATATTTTCTCAGTATTTAATGAAAGAGTATGGAGATATTAAACATCTTTATTAACCTCTTATTGCAGTCTCAGGAAAGGAATATAACTCAAGCAAACTAGTTTTAAACACCCATAAAATAAATTAGCTGCCAAAGGAAAGGATAGAGCCAGAAGTTCAACACTTCTAAACTATTTTACATAAAATACAAGTAAATAAGTCAATTTGATTAAAGTCCTAAATGATAGATTAATTTGTATTTTCAATTCTAATTGAAACTTGCATATTTTGAATTTAAGGTGGCGTGTAATTAGAGAAATGGACAAAAATTAAAATCACCATTGCTTTCTTATTTTTGCTACCCTCATACAATAGCAACCCTTTAAAATATGAGAGATCTGAACTCACTAAGTATTAAAATTAGGTGTGAACAAAGTGAAAGTGGGTTAGTCATGTCTGACTCTTTGCAACCCCATGGACTTCTCCAGGACAGAATACTGGAGTCGGTAGCCTTTCCCTTCTCCAGGGGATCTTCTCAAAACAGGGGTCAAACCCAGGTCTCCTGCATTGCAGGCAGATTCTTTACCAGCTGAGTCACAAGGGAAGCTCAAGAATACTTGTGTGTAGCCTATCCCTTCTCCATCAGATCTTCCTGACCCAGGAATTGAACCAGGGTCTCCTGAATTGAGGGCAGATTCTTTACCAACTGACCTATCAGGGAAGCCCAAAATTAGATAGTTATTATACTTAATTATTTAGTGAATTTAGTGTTTAAATCATAATTGCTTATTTTGAAGTTAGTCAAGATAATAAAAATGAAAAAAAAAAGTGTTTAAATGGCTTTGCCAAATAAAGAGCAAACCAATCTCCATAAGAGAAAATACTATAAACCAAAAATATTTAACCAAGTATCCTGTCAATAGATCAACTAGTTTTAAGAAATTGACTGTACAAAAGTAGGAAATATCCATAGATTTTTGGTGATGCATTTCTTTTACCAACGTTGTTTTTACAATTCTGTTTATTATGAAAGTTCAGTATAACTCTATGGGAAATGCAGTAGATACACTACTTTAACAAAACTACTTGATCACTATGTCTTTTTTTTCAAATTGAGCTCTATGTTGTTTTAAGTAGATAGATTAGTGTATGGCTTGGCAATGAGAGAAATTCGAATATAAATTTAATGATAAAAATATTCCAAAGGAAAATATATTCAGAAAAACTGAATTCTCAATTTTATTCTATTATGAAATTATTTTACTCTGTTTTACCAGGAGCTAAACCAAAGAAGCTTTCTAACTCATTACTATGTAACACATACATCCTTTGTTCAATGTGATCAAACTAAGAAGGTTGTTTGAAGAGAACATTTACATTGAAAAAGTAATCTAGGTCTCTACTGTTAGTTGAGAATGTACTCGATTAACTTTCTTTTCCTTTACCTTCTATTCCCTATAAAATGAAAATGAAAATACACAAAATGCTGGGTCTAGGAAAATAAAAAAGTCAAGGTATAAAATATGCACATGCAATCTAAACTCTGGGCTTCCCAGGTGGCTCAGTAGTAAAGACGTTTATTCTTTGGAAGGAAAACTATAAAAAACCAAGAGAGTGCACTGGACTTCTCAGGTGGCGCTAGTGGAAAAAATCTGCCAGGAAACATGGGTTCTATCCCTGGGTAGGGAAGATCCCCTGGAGTAGGAAATGGAAATCCCATGGACAGTGGAGCCTAGAAGGCTACAGTCCATGGAGTCACAAAGAGTCAGACATGACTGAGTGACTGAGCACACATAATCTAAAATCTAATACCCATTAGAGTTTTGCAAACAAACTTTTTCTGATTTAATTAAGCAATGTTTAGTACATGGAAATTTCATGCTTAATTTTCAAAGGACCAAATTAGATATTTAGTAAATATATTAATGGGTTCAGATTTAATACCAAGGTTTTCTCTAAATGTAGATGAAAATGTTGAAACGTCTAGCTCTCATCTAATACCTGCTTAAAATTAATTTTGATTTGGTTTTTCAGGTATCTCTATGTGATAGTGCCAGAATCAGACCTTTTTCTTATTCTTTATGGTACAAAGGAGGAATACATATTGGTCCCAAATAATAACAAATCCATTCTAACTAAAGAATTACTCCCATTAGGACTTCAACATGCCATTTAGAGCACAGTTGAGGTGTCAATTGAGCATTTTATCATCAAAGGCAATTTCCTAGGTAAATTAATGATCTTTTCATCCTTTGACAAAGATTATGTTTATGTCAACCTGCTGTGATTTTGACTCCATTCCCTCATCACAGGAGATATCTGGTAATGTCTGGAGAATTTATGGTTGTCACAGATGGGGAGATGCTATTAGCATTAAATGGACAGAGGCTAGAAATGTTGCTAAATATCCTACAATCACAGACAAAATACTGCCCCTCATAAACAAAGCATTATTTGACCATAAATATCAATGTGGCCTTCTGCAAACAAAGCTTTATATGGCCACAATATCAATTGTGCCAAGCTTGAGAAACTCTTCCCTAAGCATTGTAAAATACATTTAATAGCTCATTTTATCAGAATATACAATTTTATATCCAACCAGTCCATCCTAAAGGAGATCAGTCCTGAGTGTTCATTGGAAGGACTGATGTTGAAGCTGAAACTCCAATACTTAGGTCACCTGATGCAAAGAACTGACTTGCTGGAAAAGACCCTGACGCTGGGAAAGACTGAAGGCGAGAGGAGAAGGGGATGACAGAGGATGAGATGGTTGGATGGCATCACCGGCTCAATAGACATGAGTTTGGGTAAACTCCGGGAGTTAGTGATGGACAGGGAAGCCTGGCGTGCTGCAGTCCATGGGGTTGCAAAGAGTCGGACATGACTGAGCGACTGAACTGAACTGATATAAGAATTTGAGGCTCATGTTTGCTCAAGGTGTCCAAGCCAGTAAAAAAAGCATATATATAATCATGTTTATATATTAGAATATAAAATGTTTTGTTATATAATTTATATTAAGTATATTATAACTATAAAATTATTTAAATAATTATACACAAATAAGTACATATAATAAATAAACATTATATACATATGTAAATATTTACATATTATGAGATATTTATATATTAATATATGGCTGAGTTACCTTGAATAAACTCAAGCCTCTACTTCATTTACAAAATAAAACCAAGAATATCTCCTCTACCTCACTTACAGAGTTGATGTAGATTTAATTACATAAACTGTGCTGTGCTGTGCTTAGTCCCTCAGTTATGTCTGACTCTTTATGACCCCATGGACTGTAGCCTGCCAGGTTCCTCTCTCCATAGGGATTCTCCAGGCAAGAATACTGGAATGGGTTGGCATGCACTCCTCCAGGGGATCATTCCAATTCAGGGATTGAACCCAGGTCTCTTGCATTGCAGGTAGATTCTTTACCAGTTGAGCTACCAGGGAAAACAAATGTCAGTACAATTTGTGAATATAAAATATGAAAATGCATGAAGGCTAATGAAGGCAGTAGTGATAAGACAGACATCTTACAAATTCTGAACACATTTCTAATGCCATCTCCTTAGAATTATGCCAAAGAATATCAGGATTTGATTCAATTCTTTGCCAGAATCATAAACATCATTAAAGGGAAGTTGATATTGATTAATTTAAATTATTTTAAGACACCCATACATTTTGTATTCAAATTAGAAAACATGTTTTTTGAGATATATTTATTTGAAAATTATAGCTGATAACTATTTTAACATTTATTAATTCTCTTGTCTGCTTTTTATCCTTAGTTTCCTTAAACAAATATAGTAGAGCTTTAAGAGAAGTTAAAAGGGGTTAAAGCAGAATCCTTACATTAAATCCTCAAAGGCAATATAGTAGAGTAGTTAATTACACATGAAAACACACCCTAGGAAAACTACATTCTAAATGATTGTATGCAGTTTATCACATGCTGATTTCATATATCCTGACAAAGATTCCCCTTACCAAACTCTAATCAGTTTCATCTAAATCTACATTTATATTTTCTCATCCCTGGACATGTCCTCAAGAGCCCAATTTTAGGAGGAATCCAGCTAAGCCAGTTTAGCCGAAAATCCTACTGTTGATATGTGATCACCTTTGATTTCTAACCGCCCTTCTCAACTCCCACCAGTCCCTAAGTAATGTCTGGCCACTTTAACCTGCCTTCAGTAAGAATCCTGTAAGGATATTTTAGGAAGAATTACCTTCTCCTTAATTTTCCATCCACCAATCCCTCCCACTCTGCTCCTGGATCATAAATCCCCATTTTTCCTTGTGCTTGGAATTGAAACTCCATTGCAGTAATCAGTATACCAACTGAAATAGTCCTGAATAAAGTCTGCCTTACCATTTTAACAAGTGTCATGAGTGTTTTTCTATAGACATCTCTTGAAGAAAGAGCAGGGGAATAAGTAGGTATATAGGGTTAGCTAATTCTACACAAAAAAAGCTCCCCTCAATATTGCAACATATAAATAAGTAAAATATGTTTGTATAGTAGGGTTGAAAGAACACTTACTCTGGATTAAGCTCTTAGGAATTTCAGCAGGTTGTAAGAGTTCAAGACTGAATATAATATGCAAAATAAAATTAAATAAAAATTAAGTAAAACTTATTCAGAACCAGTAAATAACAAGTCTCTATGAATCCCTACAAGAAAACACAAATACTAATAACAAGTCTCTATGAATCCCTACAAGAAAACACAAATACTATCTTGGAAGTTTCTTAAGAATAAAAGAAGTTTGTCAGTTGCTTCATTTGCTATTATTTTCTCCCATTTTGAAGGCTGTCTTTTCACCTTGCTTATAGTTTACTTTGTTGTGCAGAAGCTTTTAAGTTTAATTAGGTCCCATTTGTTTATTTTTGCTTTTATTTCCAATATTCTGGGAGGTAGGTCATAGAGAATCCTGCTGTGATTTACGTCGGAGAGTGTTCTCCTCTAGGAGTTTTAGAGTTTCTGGTCTTACGTTTAGATCTTTAATCCATTTTGAGTTTATTTTTGTGCATGGTGTTAGAAAGTGTTCTAGTTTCATTCTTTTACAAGTGGTTGACCAGTTTTCCCACCACCACTTGTTAAAGAGATTGTCTTTAATCTGATGAATATTATTGCCTCCTTTGTCAAAGATAAGGTGTCCATAGGTGCATGGATTTATCTCTGGGTTTTCTATTTTATTCCATTGATCTATATTTCTGTCTTTGTGCCAGTACCATACTGTCTTGATGACTGTGGCTTTGTAGTAGAGCCTGAAGTCAGGTAGGTTGATTCCTCCAGTTCCATTCTTCTTTCTCAAGATTGCTTTTGGCTATTCGAGGTTTTTTGTATTTCCATACAAATTGTGAAAGTATTTGTTCTAGCTCTGTGAAGAATACTGTTGGTAGTTTGATAGGGATTGCACTGAATTTATAAATTGCTTTGGGTAGGATACTCATTTTCACTATATTGATTCTTCCAATCCATGAACATGGTATATTTCTCCATCTATTAGTGTCCTCTTTGATTTCTTTCACCAGTGTTTAATAGTTTTCCATATATAGGTCTAGAAAATAATAGCAAATGAAGCAACTGACAAACAACTAATCTCAAAAATATACACGCAACTCCTGCAGCTCAATTTCAGAAAAATAAATGACCCAATCAAAAAATGGGTCAAAGATCTAGGTAGACATTTCTCCAAAGAAGACATACATATGGCTAACAAACACATGAAAAGATGCTCAACATCAGTCATTATCAGATCAGATCAGATCAGATCAGTCGCTCAGTCGTGTCCGATTCTTTGCGACCCCATGAATAGAAGCACGCCAGGCCTCCCTGTCCATCACCAACTCCAGGAGTTAACTGAGACTCACGTCCATTGAGTCAGTGATGCCATCCAGCCATCTCATCCTCTGTCGTCCCCTTCAATCCTCCCAGCATCAGAGTCTTTTCCAATGAGTCAACTCTTCGCATGAGGTGGCCAAAGTACTGGAGTTTCAGCTTTAGCATCACTCCTTCCAAAGAAATCCCAGGGCTGATCTCCTTCAGAATGGACTGGTTGGATCTCCTTGCAGTCCAAGGGACTCTCAAGAGTCTTCTCCAACACCACAGTTCAAAAGCATCAATGCTTTGGTGCTCAGCCTTCTTCACAGTCCAACTCTCACATCCATAAATGACCACAGGAAAAACCATAGCCTTGACTAGACGAACCTTTGTTGGCAAAGTAATGTCTCTGCTTTTGAATATGCTATCTAGGTTGGTCAAACTTTCCTTCCAAGGAGTAAGCGTCTTTTAATTTCATGGCTACAGTCACCATCTGTAGTGATTTTGGAGCCCAGAAAAATAAAGTCTGACATTGTTTCCACTGTTTCCCCATCTATTTCCCATGAAGTGATGGGACCGGATGCCATGATCTTCGTTTTCTGAATGTTGAGCTTTAAGCCAACTTTTTCACTCTGCACTTTCACTTGCATCAAGAGGCTTTTGAGTTCCTCTTCATTTTCTGCCATAAGGGTGGTGTCATCTGCATATCTGAGGTTATTGATATTTCTCCTGGCAATCTTGATTCCAGCTTGTGTTTCTTCCAGTCCAGCATTTCTCATAAGGTACTCTGCATATAAGTTAAATAAACAGGGTGACAATATACAGCCTTGACAAACTCCTTTTCCTATTTAGAACCAGTCTGTTGTTCCGTGTCCAGTTATAACTGTTGCTTCCTGACCTGCATACAAATTTCTCAAGAGGCAGATCAGGTGTTCTGGTATTCCCATCTCTTTAAGAATTTTCCACAGTTTATTGTGACCCACACAGTCAAAGGCTTTGGCATAGTTAATAAAGCAGAAATAGATATTTTTCTGGAACACTTTTGCTTTTTCCATGATCCACTGGATGTTGGCAATTTGATCTCTGGTTCCCCTGCCTTTTCTAAAACCAGCTTGAAAATCAGGAAGTTCATCGTTCACATATTGCTGAAGCCTGGCTTGGAGAATTTTGAGCATTACTTTACTAGCGTGTGAAGTGAGTGCAATTGTGCAGTAGTTTGAGCATTCTTTGGCATTGCCTTTCTTTGGGACTGGAATGAAAACTGACCTTTTCCAGTCCTGTGGCCACTGCTGAGTTTTCCAAATTTGCTGGCATATTGAGTGCAGCACTTTCACAGCATCATCTTTCAGGATTTGGAATAGCTCAACTGGAATTCCATCACCTCCACTAGCTTTGTTTGTAGTGATGCTTTCTAAGGCCCACTTGACTTCACATTCCAGGATGTCTGGCTCTAGGTCAGTGATCACACCATCGTGATTATCTGGGTCGTGAAGATCTTTTTTGTACAGTTCTTCTGTGTATTCTTGCCATCTCTTTTAATATCTTCTGCTTCTGTTAGGTCCATACCATTTCTATCCTTTATTGAGCTCATCTTTGCATGAAATGTTCCTTTGGTATCTCTGATTTTCTTGAAGAGATCCCTAGTCTTTCCCATTCTGTTGTTTTCCTCTATTTCTTTGCACTGATCACTGAAGAAGGCTTTCTTATCTCTTCTTGCTATTCTTTGGAACTCTGAATTCAAATGCTTATATCTTTCCTTTTCTCCTTTGCTTTTCGCTTCTCTTCTTTTCACAGTTATTTGTAAGGCCTCCCCAGACAGCCATTTTGCTTTTTTGCATTTCTTTTCTATGGGCATGATTTTGATCCCTGTCTCCTGGACAATGTCACGAACCTCATTCCATACTTCATCAGGCACTCGATCTATCAGATCTAGGCCCTTAAATCTATTTCTCACTTCCACTGTATAATCGTAAGGCATTTGATTTAGGTCATATCTGAATGGTCTAGTGGTTTTCTTTACTTTCTTCAATTTAAGTCTGAATTTGGCAATAAGGAGTTCATGGTCTGAGCCACAGTTAGCTCCTGGTCTTGTTTTTGCTGACTGTATAGCTTCTCCATCTTTGGCTGCAAAGAGTATAATCAATCCGATTTCAGTGTTCAAAACCACTATAAGGTATCATTTCACACTAATCAGAATGGCTGTGATTCAAAAGTCTACAAGCAATAAATGCTGGAGAGGGTGTGGAGAAAAGGGAACCCTCTTACACTGTTGGTGGGAATGAAAACTAGTACAGCCACTATGGAGAACAGTGTGGAGATTCCTTAAAAAACTGGAAATAGAACTGCCTTATGACTCAGCAATCCCACTGCTGGGCATACATACTGAGGAAACCAGAATTGAAAGAGACACGTGTACCCCAATGTTCATCACAGCACTGTTTATAATAGCCAGGACATGGAAGTAACCTAGATGCCCATCAGCAGATGAATGGAGAAGAAAGCTGTGGTACATACACACAATGGAGTATTACTCAGCCATTAAAAAGAAGACATTTGAATCAGTTCTAATGAGATGGATGAAACTGGAGCCTATTATACAGAGTGAAGTAAACCAGAAAGAAAATCACCAATACAGTATACTAATGCATATATATAGAATTTAGAAAGATGGTAAAAATAACACTGTATAAAAAACAGCAAAAGAGACACTGATGTATAGAACAGTTTTTTGGACTCTGTGGGGGAGGGAGAGGGTGGGATGATTTGGGAAAATGGCTTTGAAACATGTATAATATCATATATGAAATGAGTCGCCAGTCCAGGTTCGATGCACGATACTGGATGCTTGGGGCTGGTGCACTGGGGTGACCCAGAGGGATGGTATGGGAAGGGAGGAGGGTTCAGGATGGGGAACACTTGTATACCTGTGGCAGATTCATGTTGATATATGGCAAAACCAATACAATACTGTAACTTTAAAAAATAAAAATAAATAAATAAATAAGAATAAAAGTAATAATGAAACTGTGCATCTTTTCATTAGAAATACCCAATTAATTTGAATTGGTATGGGTTTTTGCAAAGTACTGAAATTGTGATAAAGAAAGCTGCACTCGCTTTTGCAAAAACCTATTGTCCCATATTTAAATATTAACTAGTTCTGCTCAAACATAACACAACAACAGATTCTCTGAGCCCTCTTTATCAGAATTTATTGTGAAGGTTTTTATTTTGGACAGGAAAGTTAGAGGACAAGTATGCCATATCTTGGAAGGAAGGATTTTGGTAAATAGTACAATGTAATGATATTGTATTGTCTTAAATAGTGATTTTAAATTTGATACCAAATTGCTTTCTGGGTCAAGTTATTTAAATATACTTCAGTTTCCTGGGCTTCCCTGGTGGCTCAGATGGTAAAGCATCTGCCTACAATGCGGGAGATCTGGATTCAATCCCTGGATTGGGAAGATCCCCTGGAGAAGGAAATGGCAACCCACTCCTGTACTCTTGCCTGGAAAATCCCATGGATGGAGGAGCCTAGTAAGCTATAGTCCATGTGGTTGCAAAGAGTCATACACGACTGAGCAACTTCACTTTTACTTTCTTTTTTCTTTCAGTTTCCTAACCAGTAAATTTAGGATACTAACAATGCCTCTTTCAAAGATGTTTTGAATATATTTAAAGATGCTAATGCATGTATTGCACTTAGAATGGTGCCAGAAACTTACTATAGTATGGAATATATGAGTGCTAGAATTATTACTGTGATTATAAGTATCATGTCAATTTCTTGTTGGAATTAAGATACTTGATGTATGGCAAAACCAATACAATATTGTAAAGTAATTAGCCTCCAATTAAAATAAACTTATATTTTAAAAAATAAAAATAAATGAAAAAAATAAAAAATAAATAAATAAATAAAAACTGAATGCAAAAAACTAAAATGAAGTTTTCTAGATCCCATGGTCTCCCCAGTTCTTGGTGGTATATTGTACAGTCCACAATGCCCCAGTATCTATTTTAATTATCTATATAACTCATTGTGCTATTTACATTTATCATGTCTTAGTAATGCATTTTGTGATTCTCTGAATACGAAAATGTGGAAATCCAATCTACTTAACATTAAGCACTACTATAAATATTGCTGCCTTTGAAAATACTTCCAACAAATCATAATGTTAATCATAAGCACCTACAGAATAAGTTTCACCAATTTAGAGGAAATGCTGATAAACAGTACTTATTTTGAGTAAGTACACTCATCATTCACTTTTGAGCTTTTCCTTGAAATAAGAAAATTAACTGAGGGCAACAACAAGGGAAAGAGGGAGAAGGAAAAGACAAACGCATTCTTTCTATGAATAAACCTTATGAATTGTTAGGATGTGAACTCCATAAGTATTTTAGAGAGCATGTCAGTTTCTATTCATTGATTTACATAGAAGAGTTCCTAATATATTATAGGTAATTAATGATAAATAAGCAAAGAATATAGAGAGGTAATGAAGTCCTTCTATAGTCATGTTGGGCCATAGCTACTGTAATCACCAGAGGACATCATCAGTTAAACCAAAGAAAATAACTGAAGAGTGCTCTTTATAGAAATCCAGGACGTGGTTATTTTTCTGGAAGATGTAAGAATGGAGAAATAAAGCCTATTTACAAGTAAATATATTTATCAGGAAAGGTTCTAAAAATGTAGTTTCAGTAGGAAAAAATATGAACCTTAATGTTATTCTAATTATCCTTTCACTGTGAAGAAAGCTGAGCGCCGAAGAATTGATGCTTTTGAACTGTGGTGTTGGAGAAGACTCTTGAGAGTCCCTTGGACTGAAAGGAGATCCAACCAGTCCATTCTGAAGGATATTAGCCCTGGGATTTCTTTGGAAGGAATGATGCTAAGGCTGAAACTCCAGTACTTTGGCCACCTCATGCGAAGAGCTGACTCATTGGAAAAGACTCTGATGCTGGGAGGGATTGGGAGAAGGAGAAGGGGACGATAGAGGATGAGATGGCTGGATGGCATCACTGACTCGATGGACATGAGTCTGAGTGAACTCTGGGAGTTGGTGATGGACAGGGAGGCTTGGTGTGCTGCGATTCATGGGGTCACAGAGAGTTGGCAGGACTGAGCGACTGAACTGAACTGAACTGAATGATTTCTTTACATGGATACAGATACTTCTTACCTCCAGTGGAGCTTTTGCAATAAATACTATATTTGGAAAATAAATGGATTCAAATATGGGACTAATTGCATGCATGCATGCTAAGCCCCTTCAGTCATGTCTGACTCTTTGCAACACTATGGAATTTAGCCTGCAAAGCTCCTCTGTCTATGGGATTCTCCAGGCAAGAATACTGGAGTGGGTTGTTGTACCCTCCTCCAGGGGATCTTCTTAACCCAGGGATTGAACCAGCTTCTCTTATGTCTCCTACATTGGCAGGTGAATTCTTTACCACTAATGCCACCTGGGAAGCCCATGGGACTAATTGCTCCTTGTGAATATCTGGATCTTTTAAGGCTCACTTGAATTTCCCTGAGGAGTCACTCAGAGAAGGTATATTATTGAGGGTTTTTCTGGAAGTAGCATTAAAAACAGCTGCTTTGTTATCCAAGGCTTCATTTGCCGGAGCAAAAATAGGTATATAGTAAATATAATCTACCTGCATAATTGAAAATCAGTGCATTGGTAGAACTGTAGAAGGCAATGGCACCCCACTCCAGTACTCTTGCCTGGAAAATCCCATGGATGGAGGAGCCTGGTGGGCTGCAGTCCATGAGGTCGCTAAGAGTTGGACACGACTGAGCGACTTCACTTTCACTTCTCACTTTCATGCATTGGAGAAGGAAATGGCAACCCACTCCAGTGTTCTTGCCTGGAGAATCCCAGGGATGGGGGAGCCTGGGGGGCTGCCATCTATAGGGTCACATAGAGTCTGACACGACTGAAGCGACTTAACAGCAGCAGCAGCAGCAGCACTGGAAGAACACCATTTGTATGGCATTATATGGAAGTGTTGACTAACTTTCAACATTTTACATATGGACAGCAGTTTACTGATAGAAGTCAACATTCTTCTTCACACCAGACAGTTAAAATTTCCTGCTTACACAAAGGTGGACTCCTTTTTATCACCTCTGTTCTGCTCCTATTTTCTCTTTCCTGAGTGGCACATGGAAAAAGAAAGACTTGTAAATGTCCCATGAGTTGAAAAATTGAAAAGGGAAATAATTGGAGGGCATTTGGGATACTGATTCATTAGGGTCAAAGAAGATGGGTCATATGCCCTCTCAATATATGTATGAGGTAAGTGGTACTGCGCTAGATCCTAAGAAAAATTTCTCCAGGGCACAAAATTAACAGATGAAATACTAATTATATCTGAATTGATTAGTGAAACACAAGAAGCAGACAGAAAAAGGTGATATTTTGTCAAATAAAGATTGCTACAACTTGAGGATAAAAATAGAAGCTCAGAATATGTACTTCTATAGATACAATTAAACATTTGGGGGTGGAGGCATTGTCATTAGTTATTTACACATTAGGTAAAGTCTCTATTGTGACTATCTTCATAGTGATGAATTCTTCAAAGTTAGTATCCATTCCTAAAGAAATCTCACAAAGTGAGTTTCCCATCTTTAAAAAAATATCTTGTTTTAATGAGAAGCAAACATTTGTTCACAGTCAAGATAAAATAATTTATGTAATATGTTACTTCACCTTACTGAACCACAGGATTCTCATTAATACTCTAAGTAGATTATGTTCAAGGTGGTATATATGGACTCTTTCAGATTATTAGATACTAAAGAATCTATTGAGCACTTACTATGATTTGGGAAATTTGATTCAATAACACATTTGATTCTTATTCCCAATAAATTCACACACTATTTAATATATTTGATTAACCAGTATCTGTGAATAAGTAATGAGAATAAGGTTCTATGAACATGCTAAAATCTATTTAAACCAATTTTATTATTAAAACAAAAAATTATTATTGGATTTTATTGAACCAATGCATATGCAAATACAACATCAGGTAATTCTTTCAGCTGGTATGGTCCACTACATTTCTGAAGTGGGGCTATTTAAATATTGAAATTCCAGAGAGTAACTTACAGCTTCCAAAATGACAGAAGCTAACTATGTAGTAGATTATAACATGAAAGTGATTAAAACTTAGTGTACTAGGTCATCAGATTAACAGTCATTTTTGCTAACCTCTACGAGGTATTGTATCTGTAATTAAATGCAACAGATTATGCATCAACTCTAAAGAATCTGCCGGCATTGTGAAAAACTCAGGTTTGATCCCTGGGTTGGGAAGATCCCCTGGAGAAGGGAATGGCTTCCCACTCTAGTATTCTTGCCTGGAGAATTCCATGAACAGAGGAGCCTGGTGGGCTACAGTTCATGGGATGGCAAAGAGTCAGACATGACTGAGGAACTAACACACACACGCATTGACTCAGACTGCTACTTGTAGTAACTAGCAAGATTCATTTCAATGAAACACACTTGTAGGATTCAGTCTTTGAATTATAATGAAATATGTAAAAAATAATATATCATATTACATATTTATCTTATATGCAAAACTTAATAAAACAGTTTGTATAAGTGAAAGCAGGGTAAATAGGTACATTTGAAAACTAATCTCACAGTTTTGGTAATATCTAAACCAAGTACAAGTAACAACTGTTTATTTAATGGATACTTAATATTATACAGGTCTAAGAATATCATTGCTAGTTGGCTGACTAAGGTGTTGTTATACAAATTCCAAGATATTTCAATCAAATATGAAACATTAAAGACACTGCTTTTGGTAAGGATTTTCATTATTGTTGTGTCTTTCACCAAAGAAAATGAGTTATATCTTTTATGTGTATCATGAAAAATCAGAATATTTATTTTAGAAGGTCCAAGTTATGCTGAGAAATAATTGAAAAAATAAAATTGGTGGTAGAGATTCAGAAAGGGCTTGTAATAGAGAAATGACTGTTACATATAGTATACCTGATACAGAGATTAGTTAATATTTAAAATAGTAAAAATACTACAGGCTTTTTATTACATTCTAGTCTGATTCTAGGCATATTAATTAGCTAATTGCATTTGCTGTATTAGTAAGTTAAGAGCTTCAGAAAAGAATATGAATAATAACATACACATACACACACATACACACACACATATACATGACTGAATCACTTTGTTGTGCACTTATATTTAAAACATTATAAATTAACCATAAAAATAAATAAATAAGAAATAATAAGTGAAGAGCTTTCTGTCACTGCCAAATTTGCTTTAAGTTAAGACTAGTCCTTTTTTTCAAACTAAATGAATAAACGATAGATCTGTGATTTGTATCAAGGAGAAACAGCCTTTGTATAACAAAATGGCTAATTCATATAAATAGAAATAGTGTATCTTTACTTTCTTTATTGTCTGATTTTGGTGCAATCACAACTACTAAAACTAGAGGGCCAAAAGTATTTTAGTGATCATCTCCAATGATCATTCATATGCAAAATCCAAAATAATACTCTAATGTGTCTTCTCGATTCATCTCAAACACACACACACACACACACACACACACACACACAGACAGACAAATTTGGCCTCGTTAACAGTATCATTGTCAGAATAAAAGACAATTAAGGTAATTTAATTAGATTCTAAGGCAAGCTAGAAGTAAAAAAGGAAATTCAAACACCCACATTAATGCTTTCATAAGAATTGGGTAAAATTGTAAAGTTACTAGACAGTACACATGCAAGTGATTTAATCTGATATTTTAGAACTAGGTTTTCACATTTAGGACACTGATCAACCTTGAAGTTCATGTTGCTGTTCACTCAGTTGTGTCCGACTTTTTGTGACCCCCAGGACTGCAGCAAGCCAGGCTTCCTATCCTTTACAATCTCCCTGAGTTTGCTCAGACTCATGTCTATTGAATCGATGATATTATCCAACCACCTCATCTCTCACCCCCCTTTTCCTCCTGCCCTAAATCTTTGCCAGCATCAGGGTCTTTACCAATTAGTAGGGTCTTTACAAATTAGTCAGCTCTTTGCATCAGGTGGCCAAAGTATTGGAGCCTCAGTTTCAGCATCAGTCCTTCCAATGAATATGCAGGACTGATTTCCTTTAGGATTGATTGGTTTATCTCCTTTTAGTCCAAGGGACTCTCAAGAGTCTTCTCCAACAACACAGTTCAAAAGCATCAATTCTTCAGCACTCCCTTCTTTATGGTCCAACTCTCACATCTGTACAGGACTAGTGGAAAAACCATAGCTGTGACTATATAGACCTTTGTTGGCAAAGTAATGGCTCAGCTTTTAAATTTGCTGTCTAGGTTTGACATAGCTTTTCTTCCAAGGAGCAAGCATCTTTTAATTTCATGGCTGCAGTCACCTTCCACAGTGATTTTGGAACCCAAGAAAATAAAGTCTGTCACTGTTTCCATGTTTTCCCCATCTATTTGCCAAGAAGTGATGGGACTGGATGCCATGATCTTAGTTTTTTGAATGTTTAATTTTAAGGCAACTTTTTTACTCTCCTCTTTCACCTTCATTAAGAGGCTCTTTAGTTCCTTTCACTTTCTACCATTAGGGTTTTGTTATTTCAATATCTGAGGTTATTGATATTTCTCCAAGCGATCTTGATTCTAGCTCGTGCTTTATCCAGCCTAGCATTTTCCATGATATACTCTGCATATAAGTTAAATAAAGAGGGTGACGATATACAGCCTTGACATGCTCCTTTCCCAATTTTGAACTAGCCCATTGTTACCTGTCTAACTGTTGCTTCTTGCCTTTGTATAAAAGTTTCTCAGGAGGCATTTAAGGTGGTCTGGTATTCCCATCACCTGAAGAATTTTACACTTAGTTGTGATCCACACAGACAAAAGCTTAATGCAGTCAATGAAGCAGAAGTATATGTTGTTCTGGTATTCCTTGCTTTTTCTCTGATCCAATGGATGTTGGCAATTTGATCTCTGGTTCCTCTGCCTTTTCTAAATGTAGCTTGTACATTCAGCCGTTCTTGGTTCACATACTGTTGAAGCCTAGCTTGAAGGATGTTGAGGGCTACCTTGTTAGCATGTGAAATAAATGTACTCGTGCAGTACTTTGAACACTCTTTGACATTATGTTTCTTGAGATTGGAATGAATACTGACCTTTTCCAGGCCTGTGGCCACTGCTGAGTTTGCCCAATTTGCTGGCATATTGATTGCAGCACTTTCACAGCATCATCTTTTACAATTTGAAATAGCTCATCTTGAATTCCATCACCTCCACTAGCTTTATCTGTAGTGATGCTTCCTAAGGCCCACTTGACTTGCCATTCCAAAATGTCTGGCTCTAGGTGAGTGATGATGCCATTGTGGCTATCTGGGTCATTAAGACTTCTTTTTATAGTTATTCTGTGTATTCTTGCCACCTCTTCTTAGTATCTTCTGCTTCTGTTAGGTCCATACCATTTCTGTCCTTTATTGTGCCCATCTTTGCATATGTCCCCTTGGTATCTCTATAATTATTTTGAAGAGATCTCTAGTCTTTCCCATTCTATTGCTTTCCTCTATTTCTTTGCAGTTCATAGTAATATTTTAAAAGGAGTTAGAAAAATTTGCAAAGAGGTTGTCTAGAAATTCACATGGGCTCATCAAGATTAATGACTGGATTTTCAAAACCTTATCTAATCTGCTACTGCCAATATATTAATAGGCAGGAATGAAAGCGTTCACTGTTCCTATACTACTTTTTATTCATAGATATGATTATAAGCAAGACAATCTACTGCTTTATACTATGATGCAAAGTCTTTTTATAGATCACCTAAACTCCTTTACTTGACTAGTACAGAGAATAAAATTCCAAACAATGTATTTAATTTTCTTTATGTCAACTACAAATTGGTACTTGCCTGTCAACTACAAGTTGGCACTTGCCAAGAGCATTTGCCAGTGACTGAACAACAATAACAAGGGCATTTGGCATCTTCCTCTGTGGAGACTGAACCCAATGCTGCTGCAACTGTTGACATTCAACACCCCCTGAGGGGCATTCAACGTGGAGAATGAGGCATTCTGTTCTCCAGGGAAACTGGTGGAATAGGTCTTTAGGTAGTTAGACATTTTCAGGAACTATTTTCAAGATCCCAATCCTTACACCTCTTCATATCTAGAAAATCAATAAATCCCTTCATGGTGACATCAGCTCCTCGTAACTAATAGGAAACATTTTGTAAAGTAAGTGCTTGATAGTATTGAATTCCTCCTTCATCAAAACCTTATATGTTGACTTTCCCCCACTGCCTCTTTGAGGCAGTCTCTCAAAGCTAAATGAGGTGCTGTCTCCCAGGCTGCAGTCCTCATTTTGTCTCAAATAAAACTTAAGTCACAACTCCCACGTTATGCATCTACTTAGCTGACATTTATGATAAAACAGCCTATCCACAACCCTTCATAGAATACAAATATTTAGCAAAGGTTTAGGATTCATTTTCATATTATCTGGGCTTCTCACATGGCTTAGTGGTAAGGAATCAGCCTGCCAATGCAGGAGATGTGGGTTTGATTCTTGGGTCAGTAAAATACACTGGAGAAGGAAATAGAAATAGAAATACTCTAGTATTCTTGCCTGGGAAATCCCATGGATAGAGGAGCTTGGTGGGCTACAGTCTATGGGGTAGCAAAGAGTAGGACATGATGGAGCGACTGAATACACACATATCATGTTATCTGTTAATAGGAACAAGGTAAAATGACTTTTGATTTAAAAGGGGGATTTACAAAGGTCTAAAATGCAGTTTTCTGCTTGGAAGTTCTAGGTCAGGTCTACATGAATATTTGAAATTTATGAGATAGCTCCTGAAATTTTATGATTGAGCTACTGGTCTTAAATAATACCAAAACAGTCTATCAATTTAGACTCAAACTCTGCCAAAATAGTTATATTGTGCCACATAAATGTTGCTTAAATTTTTGTTGTTATTCTCGATCTTCATGCTCAACTAATCATTATGGATATTATGTATGTGAATCCTGTTGATTTCCACCACAAGATTGATGTGTGTATTTTTAAGTTGTCAAACAAAACATTCTAAGAAGTTTTAATTCATTAATGGTAAATCTCCTGTATATGTTGCAGAAGTGAGTGCGACTTATCAGTAATAATAATAAAACATTCTGTCATTAGTGCTCTAAATTGTAGCATCTTGAATGACAAGTGGAAAGTTATCATAGGGAAATGAAAAAAAAAAAAAAAAAAAAAACACTAGGAACAAAAAAAAAAGCATTCAACCCCTGTGCTAAGAGACTTGAACAAATCACATCATGGCTTCTAAGAGCTTAAGCCCATGTCCCTAGTATGGCACCAGTGTCCCTCAAAATGCCTGCCTGAAAATGTTCAACATTGATAGAATTTTTATGGTTTGCTCCCCTGAAACCGCTATTAGAGAATTTACTTTTAAAAGGCTACAATTGTAAATCATTTCTCTGTCCTTTAAGCTATAAATATTCTACCGCCCAGTACTCTCTTCCAAAGCACCTGACAACCATATACTTGAAATGCAAATATTCATAGCTTTCATCTCCAGTCCCAATGGAAAAGAAAGGGCCTACCTTCACTGAGACTCTTTCTCTAACCTGTACCACTACTTTCTGTCATAAAGATATGAAAATCTGTTTCTCCTCTGGATAAGTGTCAATTAGCAAACACAGATGACCTAGTTATCTAGACCAAATCTTTCTTAATTTCCTTCAGCACCATTCCATTAGCACACGATAAGCATTGGGGAAAAACAAAACAAAACAAAACAAAAAAACAAAACAAAAAAAAAACAAAAAAAAAACAAAAAACCTCCTGCTTCTTGTTTTGGCAGAGTTGAGCTCAGTTTACATTGAAGTGTCTCCCCTACAGTAAATCTGTCTTTCAGTAAGTTCAGTCCCTTAGTCATGTCTGACTCTTTGTGACCCCAGGGATTGTAGTACACCAGGCTTCCCTGTCCATCACCAACTCTTGGAGCTTGCTCAAACTCATGTCCATCGAGTTGGTGATGCCATCCAACCATCTCATCCTTTGTCGTCCCCTTTTCTCTCTGCCTTCAATCTTTCCCAGCATCAGGGTCTCTTCCAATGAGTCAGTTCCTCACATCAGGTGCCCAAAGTATTGAAGCTTCAGCTTCAGCATCAGTCCTTCCAATGAATATTCAGGACAGATTTTCTTTAGGATTAACTGGTTTGATCTCCTTGCAGTCCAAGGAACTCTCAAGAGTCTTCTCTAACACCACACTTCAAAAGCATCACTTCTTTGGTGTTCAGCTTTCTTTATTGGTTCAACTCTCACATCCATATATGACTACTGGAAAAACCATAACTTTGACTATGAGGACCTTTGTTGGCAAAGTAATGCCTCTGCTTTTTAATATGCTGTCTAAGTTCATCATAGCTTTTCTTCCAAGGAGCAAGCATCTTTTAATTTCATGGCTGCAGCCACCATCTGGAGTGATTTCAGAGCCCCAAAAATTAAAGTCTCTTACTGTTTTCATTGTTTCCCCATCTATTTGCCATGAAGTGATGGGACTGGATGACATGACCTTAGTTTTTTGAGTGTTAAGTTTAACAACTGTCTGGCTTTCTTTATCTTTGACACTCCAACTATTTTCTTGGAACATGCAGCTCAAGACCTAATTTCCAAATTTTCTGTTTTGAACATTTTCTCAAGAAAACAGGTCACCATTAAGTTTGGAATCACTGGTATTCCCAGTAAACACTGACTTAAGTTAAAACCCCTGCACTGACAAAGACGTGTTCTGAGAATTTGAAGCATACAGAGTGAAAGTGAAATTCGCTCAGTTGTGCCTGACTCTTTGCGACTCCATGGACTATACAGTCCATGGAATTCTTCAGGCCAGAATACTGGAGTGGGTAGCCATTCCCTTCTCCAGGGGATCTTCCTGCCTCAGAGATTTAATCCAGTCTCCTGCATTGCAGGCAGATTCTTTAACAACTGAGCCAGAAGGGAAGTACAAGAATACTGGAGTGGGTAGCCTATCCCTTCTCCAGCAGATCTTCCCAACTCAGGAATCAAACCTACATCTCCTGCATAGCAGGCAGATTCTTTACCAACTGAGCTATATCAGGGAAGCACACAGCAAAAGTGAAGCCTAACAATTTTAAGATATGCTACATTGCTAAGGATAAATCTTGTGATTTATCTTATCTGATAATTACCTATAGCAATCTATCTCAGCCTATTAGCAACTTCCATAATATTACATGAAATACTTATATTGATTCAAAGCCTCTGATAGCTTAAACTTGATATATGCACATTGTCTTAAAATTATAAGTACACTTAATATACTGGTAAATCCTAGGAGATTATATTTTAGGAAAACATATATTGACAGGCACGATAGGCTACAGAACAACATAGTGTGCTGAGAATGTATACTTGAGATTATAAAACTAGTATATGGCTACAATTTGAAATTAAAAGTTCATTTGCTTTGAAATGCCATCTGAAGTAGCTGGCCATTATACGATTTGTAGAGAAACTTCTTGATAGCATGGAATATTCACATTTTCTCCCATTTTTATCTGACTCAAAACCTGAGGGAAAAGTAGGTTTTAGGGAAAAGTTAACAGTGGGTGATATTTTTTAAATCATTCTACTGGATGTCTACATATGCAAAAAAAAGAACAAAATTCCCTCAACCTTTGTTTTTGATTCATAAAGGGAAAAAAAATGCATTTAACCATGTGTAAGTTTTGTTTCTTTTTCTAAAATCTAGATGTGGCTGGGAAGTGACCTAAATAAAATCAATGAAAGTATTCATTCTTAGTTCTGAGATAATATGATATCTTCTAGTTTACTACTGCCCACGAAAAGTAAAATCAGTTTTCTCCTTTATACCAGGAAGACAGTTCCTGTTCACAACTCCCAGTTTAAGATGGCTGGGGAACTATTAAGGAATCTGTTCATTTTATTTAACATAAAATTATCTGACAAAAAATAAAGGTTTTAGAATCAAATACTTAAGTGATTTACTTAGAACTTGAAGCATTTATTTAAAAATTATCTAAAGGTATGGAAATACAACTTCATTATTGAGATTTGCTGACATTTATTGGTTGTTGCTGGCAAACATTTATTAATGCCAGAGAAAGAGCTGCACAACCATAGCATTAAAAGTCAGATAAAATATTATAACTACATAGAATGTTGTCTTCTACAAACTACTACGAATTTCCCACTTTCTGAGATGAATTACTTATTTGGATCAAAAATCTATTTCTGATTTATTGACTATGCCAAAGCCTTTGACTATGTGGATCACAATAAACTGTGGAAAATTCTGAAAGAGATGGGAATACCAGAACACCTGACCTGCCTCTTGAGAAATTTGTATGCAGGTCAGGAAGTAACAGTTAGAATTGGACATGGAACAACAGACTGGTTCCAAATAGGAAAAAGAGTACGTCAAGGCTGTATATTGTCACTCTGCTTATTTAACTTATATGCAGAGTACATCGTGAGAAATGCTGGGCTGGAAGAAGCACAAGCTGGAATCAAGATTGCCAGGAGAAATATAAATAAACTCAGATATGCAGATGACACCACCCTTATGGCAGAAAGTGAAGAGGAACTCAAAAGCCTCTTGATGCAAGTGAAAGTGCAGAGTGAAAAAGTTGGCTTAAAGCTCAACATTCAGAAAACGAAGATCATGGAATCTGGTCCCATCACTTCATGGGAAATAGATGGGGCAACAGTGGAAACAGTGTCAGACTTTATTTTTTGGGGCTCCAAAATCACTGCAGATGGTGACTGCAGCCATGAAATTAAAAGACACTCCTTGGAAGGAAAGTTATGACCAACCTAGATAGCATATTCAAAAGCAGAGACATTACTTTGCCAACAAAGGTTCGTCTAGTCAAGGCTATGGTTTTTCCTGTGGTCATGTATGGATGTGATATTTGGACTGTGAAGAAGGCTGAGCACCGAAGAATTGATGCTTTTGAACTGTGGTGTTGGAGAAGACTCTTAAGAGTCCCTTGGACTGCAAGGAGATCCAACCAGTCCATTCTGAAGGAGATCAGCCCTGGGATTTCTTTGGAAGGAATGATGCTAAAGCTGCAACTCCAGTACTTTGGCCACCTCATGCAAAGAGTTGACTCATTGGAAAAGACTCTGATGCTGGGAGGGATTGCGGGCAGGAGGAAAAGGGGACGACAGAGGATGAGATGGCTGGATGGCATTACTGACTCGATGGATGTGAGTTTGATTGAACTCCAGGAGTTGGTGATGGACAGGGAGGCCTGGCGTGCTGTGATTCATGGGGTCACAAAGAGTCAGACACGACTGAGCGACTGAACTGAACTGCACTGAATCTTTAATATAATTATTTTATTGTCTGTTAACGATTTTTACCATCCAAAAGAAGTCCATTAGGGATTCATCTATAATAACTCCATGATCAAGGCACTAAAATCTTCCTTTTTTCCCATGGTTAAAATAACAACTTTTTAAATTTCAATGTCCTTATATATGCGTTAGTATACTGTATTGGTGTTTTCCTTTATGGCTTACTTCACTCTGTATAATAGGTTCAAGTTTCATCCATCTCATTAGAACTGATTCAAATGCATTCTTTTTAATGGCTGAGTAATACTCCATTGTGTATATGTACCACAGCTTTCTTATCCATTCATCTGCTGATGGACATCTAGGTTGCTTCCACGTCCTGGCTATTATAAACAGTGCTGCAATGAACATTGGGGTACACGTGTCTCTTTCCCTTCTGGTTTCCTCAGTGTGTAAGCCCAGCAGTGGGATTGCTGGATCATAAGGCAGTTCTATTTCCAGTTTTTTAAAGAATCTCCACACTGTTCTCCATAGTGGCTGTACTAGTTTGCATTCCCACCAACAGTGTAAGAGGGTTCCCTTTTCTCCACACCCTCTCCAGCATTTATTGCTTGTAGAATTTTGGATCACAGCCATTCTGACTGGAGTGAAATGGTACCTCATAGTGGTTTTGATTTGCATTTCTCTGATAATGAGTGATGTTGAGCATCTTTTCATGTGTTTGTTAGCCATCTGTATGTGTTCTTTGGAGAAATGTCTCTTTAGCTCTTTGGCCCATGGTAACAACAACCCTGTGTACGAGACAGCAAAAGAGACACTGATGTATAGATCAGTCTTGTGGACTCTGTGGGAGAGGGAGAGGGTGAGGAGATTTGGGAGAATGGCATTGAAACATGTGTAATATCATGTATGAGATGAGTCGCCAGTCCAGGTTCGATGCACGATGCTGGATGCTTGGGGCTGGTGCACTGAGACGGCCCAGAGGGAGTGTATGGGGAGGGAGGAGGGAGGAGGGTTCAGGATGGGGAGTACGGGTATATTTGTGGCAGATTCATTTCGAGGTTGGGCAAAACTAATACAATATTGTAAAGTTTAAAAATAAATAAAATTTAAAAAAATTTAAAAAAATAAAATAAAAATTTTAAAAAATAAATAAATTTCAACGTCCTTTGTTAGACAATGAAGACCTTGAGAGGTGGGGCACATTCCTATTACAAAGTGTAGTGTCTGGCACATAGTGGATACTCAAAACAGAATTACTGGAAAAATCAAAGAATAAGTCAATGAGTGAAAAAGTTGTTTTATTCATTCTCTGGAGCACTCTGATTTGAGGCAAAGTATTTCTTTCTTTTA
This sequence comes from Bos grunniens, assembly GCF_055505025.1. Classification (NCBI taxonomy): domain Eukaryota; kingdom Metazoa; phylum Chordata; class Mammalia; order Artiodactyla; family Bovidae; genus Bos; species Bos grunniens. The sequence goes on along the minus strand of NC_141194.1, from coordinate 75,573,327 downwards.
AACTCACCCCATGTTTTTCTTTATTTTATTTCTGTACAAGCTGACCATGCTTGTTTATCTAATATAAATATTTATAGATTTACAATTGTTTCTATTTCAAAGGCAATTAAGTCACACAGCTACATTTTTTTTCAGAAAGCATAGTTATATCTATACAATATTTGTACATTTAAAAATCAATTCTGAAAATAATTTATTTTTTAATTTCTAGTTTAATATGGGAAAGTATGAACATAAGTAATTTGTTCTGAACTAAGTACTATAAAAATAGCCTACAGCCTATTAAGAAGTAAAGCATTAGAATATTTACTTGGAATTTTTTAATATAAATTTATTTATTTTAATTGGAGGTTAATTACTTTACAATATTGTATTGGATTTGCCACACATCAACATGAATCCGCCATGGGTGTACATCTGTTCCCCATCCCGAACCCCTCTCCCTCCTCCCTCCCCATAACATCCCTCTGGGTTGTTCCAGTGCACCAGGCCCAAGAAACCAGTATCATGTACCGAACTTGGACTGGCAATTCGTTTCATATGTGATATTACACATGTTTCAATGCCATTCTCCCAAATCATCCCACCCTTTCCCTCTCCCACAGAGTCCAAAAGACTGTTCTGTACATCTGTGTCTCTTTTGCTGTCTCGTATACAGGGTTATCGTTACCATCGTTCTAAATTCCATATATATACATTAGTATACTGTATTGGTGTTTTCCTTTATGGCTTACTTCACTCTGTATAATAGGCTCCACATTCATCCTCATTAGAACTGATTGAAATGTATTCTTTTTAGTGGCTAAGTAATACTCCATTGTGTATATGTACCACAGCTTTCTTCTCCATTCATCTGCTGATGGGCATCTAGGTTGCTTCCATGTCCTGGCTATTATAAACAGTGCTGTGATGAACATTGGGGTACACGTGTCTCTTTCAATTCTGGTTTCCTCAGTGTGTATGCCCAGTAGTGGGATTGCTGGGTCATAAGGCAGTTCTATTTCCAGTTTTTAAGGAATCTCCACACTGTTCTCCATAGTGGCTGTACTAGTTTGCATTCCCACCAAAGTGTAAGAGGGTTCCCTTTCCTCCACACCTCCTCCAGCATTTATTGCTTGTAGACTTTTGGATCAAAGCCATTCTGACTGGCATGCAATGGTACTTCATTGTGGTTTTGATTTACATTTCTCTGATAATGAGTGATGTTGAGCATCTTTTCTTGAGTTTGTTAGCCATCTGTATGTCTTCTTTGGAGAAATGTCCATTTAGTTCTTTGGCCCATTTTTTGATTGGGTCATTTATTTTTCTGGAATTGAGCTGCAGGAGTTGCTTTTATATTTTTGAGATTAGTTGTTTGTCAGTTGCTTCATTTATTATTATTTTCTCCCATTCTGAAGGCTGTCTTTTAACCTTGCTTATAGTTTCCTTTGTTGTACAGAGGCTTTTAAGTTTAATTAGGTCCTTTTTTTTTTTAATAACAACTAATAGTACTCTCTCTTTTTTTTATTGAGCACATCCTATATACTAAACATATATCAAAGTATCCTCATAATATAATTATTGGGTATCATTAATGCCATTATAACTCTAAGGATACTAAAAATAGTGAAAAACTTGTCCAATATCACCTTAAAATCAAATCCCATACATGCCAGGTGGGCAACCAACAAACTGGAGAACAATAATACAAAATAAGTTCTTGTACTGTCGTGAAGGCTCTAGTCTCCACATCAGACTTCCCAACCTGAGGATCTGGCAAAGGGACTGGGAATCCTGATGAAATCTGACTTTGACAGACGCTAGAATTTGATTACAGAACTTGCACAGCACTGGGAAAAAACAGAACCTCTTGTAGGGCACAAACAAAACCTTGTTTGTACCAGGACTCAGGGGAAAGGAGCTGTGACCTCACAGGGGCCTGAGTCAGATCTGCCTGTGAGTGTTTGGAAGTCTGAGGAGGTGTGGGTTCGCAGTGGTCTGCTGCAGAAAGAGGGGCACTGGCAGCAGAAGTCCTGGGAAGTGCATGTTGGCATGGAGGTTATCCTGGAGGTCACCACTAGCCCTAACATTCAGTTCAGTTCAGTTCAGTCGCTCAGTCCTGTCCAACTCTTTGTGATCCCATGGACTGCAGCACACAAGGCCTCCCTGTCCATCACCAACTCCCAGAGTTTACTCAAACTCATGTACATTGAGTTGGTGATACAATCCAACCATCTCATCCTCTGTCTTCCCCTTCTCCTCCTGCCTTCAATCTTTCCCAGCATCAGGGTCTTTTCAAACGAGTCAGCTTTTCACCTCAGGTGGCCAAAGTACTGGAGTTTCAGCTTCAACATCAGTCCTTCCAATGAATATTCAGGACTATCTCCTTTAGGATGGACTGGTTGGATCTCCTTATAGTCCGAGGGACTCTCAAGAGTCTTCTACAACACCACAGTTCCAAAGCATCAATTCTTTGGCACTCAGTTTTCCTTATAGTCCAACTCTCACATCCATACATGACTACTGGAAAAACCAGAGCCTTGACTAGACGGACCTTTGTTGGCAAAGTAATGTCTCTGCTTTTGAATGTGCTGTCTATGTTGGTCATAACTTTCCTTCCAAGGAAGGAAAACGTCTTTTAATTTCATGGCTGAAGTCACCATCTGCATTGTTTTTGGAGCCCCAGAAAATAAATTTAGTCACTGCTTCCCCATCTATTTGCCATGAAGTGATGGGACCAGATGCCATGATCTTAGTTTTCTGAATGCTGAGTTCTAAGCCAACTTTTTCACTCTTGTCTTTCACTTTCATCAAGCTCTAGCATACAGCCTGTAGATTCAAGGACTGGGTCGCCTCAGGGCAAACAACTATCAGGGAGGAAACACAACCCCACCTATCAGTGAACAATTGGATTAAAGATTTACTGAGCATGGTCCTGAATACCAGAGAAAGGCTGCTTTCCCCATGGCCAGTCCCTCCCATCAGGAAGCTTGTACAAACCTCTTAATCTTATCCATCACAGGGCAGACAGAAGAAGCAAGATCAACAATCCCACATACTCCATAACGAAAACCATAATCACAGAAACCTAACCAAAATGATCAAATGGATCATAAGGTGAAGTTGCTCAGTCATGTCCAACTTTTTGCAACCCCATGGACTGTAGCCTACCAGGCTCCTCCATCCATAAACTTTTCCAGGCAAGAGTTCTGGACTGGGTTGCCATTTCCTTTTCCAGAGGATCTTCCCGACCCAGGGCTTGAACCTGGGTGTCCCGCATTGCAGGTAGACGCTTTACCATCTGAGCCACCAGGGAATCATAGCCTTGTGTAACTTAATGAAGCTATGTACAGCATGGCTTAGGCTACAAAGAGAGATGGGTCAGGGTGGAGAGTTCTGACAAAACATGGTCCACTGGAGAAGGGAATGGAAAAGGACTCCAGTATTCTTGCCTCAAGAATCCCATGAACAATAAGAAAAGGAAAAAATATATGACACTGGAAGACGAGCCCCCCAGGTTGGTAGGTGTCCAATATGCTACTAGGGAAGAGTGAAGAAATAGCTCCAGAAAGAATGAAGAGGCTGGACCAAAGCAGAAACGACGCTCAGTTGTAGATGTGTCTTGTAGTGAAACTAAAGTCTGATGCTGTAAAGAACAATATTGATTGCATGAGAACATGAAATTGTAACTCCATGAATCAAGGTAAATTGGATGTGGTCAAGTAGGAGATAGCAAGAGTAAACATCAACATTTTAGGAATCAGTGAACTAAAATGGATGGGCGTGGGCGAATTTAATTCAGATGGCCATTATATTTACTAAGGAGGGCAAGAATCCCTTAGGAGAAATGTAGTAGTCCTCATAGTCAACAAGAGAGTCCACAATGCCTTGCATCTGCGCTAAGTCCCTTCAGTCATGTCTGACTCTTTGTGACCCTATGGACTATAGCCTGCCAGATTCCTCTGTCCATGGGATGCTCCTGGCAAGAATGCTGGAATGGGTTGGCATGCCCTCTTTTAGGGGATCTATCCAACCTAGGGGTCAAACCCAAGTCTCTTACGTCTCCTACATTGATAGACAGGTTCTTTACAACTAGCACCACCTGGGAAGCCCCCCCACCCCACCCCCGAAGTGCAGAAGATGGGTGTAACATCAAAAATTACAAAATTATCTTGGTTTATTCCCAAGGAAAACCATTCAAAATCATGGTAATCCAAGTCTTTACCCTCACAAATAATGCCAAATAGGCTGAAGTTGAATGCTTCTATAAAGACGTAAAAGATGTCCAAGAACTAGCACCAAAAAAAGATCTCCTTTTCATCATAGGGGATTGAAATGCAAAATAGGAAGTGTAAAGATACCTAGAATAACAGCCAAGTTTGGCCTTGGAGTATAAAATGAAGCAGAGCAAAGGCTAATAGAGTTTTGCCAAGAGAATACTCTGGTCATAGCAAACACCCTCTTTCAACAACATAAGAGATGATTCTACACATAGACATCACCAAATAGTCAATACAGAAATCAGATAGTTTATATTCTTTCCAGCTGAAGATGGAGAAGCTCTAAACAGTCAGAAAAAAAAAAAAAAAAAAAAAAAGACCTAGATATAACTGTGGCTCAGTTAATGAGCTCTTCATTTAAAAATTCAGGATTAAATTGAAGAAAGTAGGGAAAACCACTAGGCCATTCAGGTATGACCTCAATCAAATCCCTTATGATTATACAGTGGGGGTAAGGAATAGATTCAAGGGATTATATTTGGTAGACAGAGTACCTGAAAAACAAAACATTGTATAAGAGGTAGTGACCAAAACCACACCCCCAAAGAAGAGCATTTAGGCAAAGTGGTTGTCTGAGTAGGCCTTATAAATATCTAAGAAAAGAAGAGAAGCAAAAGGCAAAGGAAAAAGGGAAAGACAGAGCAAACTGAATGCCACATTCCAGAGAATCTCAAGAAGAGATAATAAGGCCTATAAAGAACTAGAAGAAAACAATAGAATGAGAAAGACTAAAGACCTCTTCAAGAAAATTGGAGATACCAAGGGAACATTTCATGCAAGGATGAGCATGATAATGGACAGAAAGAGTAAAGACATGAAGATTAAGAAGAGATGGCAAAGAATACACAGAAGAATGATACAAAAAAGGTCTTATGGACCAGATAACCATGATGGTGTGGTCACTAACTTAGAACCAGACATCCTGGAATGTGAAGTCAAATGAGCCTTAGGAAGTATTACTATGAACAAAATTACTGGAGGTTATGGAATTCCTACTGAGCTATTTCAAATCCTAAATTTTGAAGTTGTTAAAGTGCTGCATTCAATATGTCAGCAAATTTGGAAACTCAGCAGTGGCCACATGAGTGTAAAAGGCCAGCTTTCATTCCAATCCCAAGAAACACAACATATTCACCACATTGTACAATTTGTACTCAGTTCACATGCTAGCAAGGTAATGTTCACAATCCTTCAAGCTAGGCTTTAACAGTGCATGAACGGAGAACTTCCAGATGTACAAGCTGGGTTTAGAAAAGGTAGAGATACCAGAGATCAAATTGCTAACATATTCTGGAACATATAAAAGAGCAAGAGAATTTCAGAAAAACATATGCTTCATTGACTATGTTAAGCCTTTGACTATGTGGATCACAACAAACTTCAGAAAATTCTTAAAGTGAAGGGAATACCAGACCACCTTAAGTGCCTCCTGAGAAACCTGTATGCAAGGTCAAGAAACAGTTAGAAATAGACAAGTAACAACAGACTGGTTCAAAACTGGGAAAGGAGTATGCCAAGGCTGTAGAGTGTCACCCTAGTTATTTAAATGATATGCAGAGTGATATGCATCATGTGAAATGCCAGCCTGGATGAATCACAATTTGGAATCAAGATTGCCAGGATAAGTATTTACAAACTCAGATATGCAGATAATACTACTCCAAAGACAGAAAGTGAAGAAGAAAGAGCCTCTGCTAAGTCGATTCAGTTGTGTCCGACTCTGTGCCACCCCACAGACGGCAGCCCACCAGGCTCTGCCATCCCTGGGATTCTCCAGGCAAGAACACTGGAGTGGCTTGCCATTTCCTTCTCCAAAGAGCCTCTAGATGAGGGTAAAAGAGGAGAGTGAAAAAGTTGGCTTAAAACTGAACATTCAAGAAACAAAGATCATGGCATCCAGTTCCAACACTGCATGGCAAATACATGGGGGAAAAGTGGAAACAGTGACAGACTATTTTTTTAGACTCCAAAGTCACTGTAGATGGTGACTGCAGCCATGAAATTAAAATATGCTTGCTCCTTGGAAGGAAAGCTATGACGAACCTTTACAGCATATTAAAAAGCAGAGACATTAATTTGCCAACAAAGGACCTTATAGTCAAAACTATGATTTTTCCAGTAGTCTATATTGATGTAAGAGTTGGACCATAAAGAAGGCTGAGCACTGAAGAACTGATGCTTTTGAACATTGGTGCTGAAGACTCTTGTGAGTTCCTTGGAGAGCAAGGATATCAAACCAGTCAATCATTAAAAAAAAAATCAGCCCTTAATATTAATTGTAAAGACTGATTATGAAGCTAACGCTCCAATACTTTGGCACCTGATGCAAAGAGTTGACTCATTGGAAAATATCCTGATGCTGGGAAAGACTGAAGGCAGGAGGAGAAGGGGGCAACAGTGGATCAGACGGTTGGATGGCATCACTTAATCAATCGACATGAATTTGAGCAGACTCAGAGAGATACCACAAGACAGGGAAGCATGGCATTCTGCAGGTCATGGGGTCCCAAAGAGTCGGACAGCAACATTACATGGCTTCAAGTTTTTCTATTACAATCCCTTTATTTTTACAACTGAGGATTCAAAGTTGTGTGGTTTTCAGTTTAACTGACAAAAATCACAAAACTATTAACACATAGAACCAAGAGTACAGCCTAGGCTTCATGATTCCCAGTGAAGCACTCTTTGCAGTTTGAATAATCACATTTCACATTATTCATCTATTTTGGCATCTTTGTAGGCTTTAGCCAAATACCCTCTTCCTTCTTTCTGTAGACAGACAGGTTTATCATAATTGAGCTTTGATTTGAAGAAGAAGTCGTGGTAGAGATATAGATTGGAAGTTATTAGCATAAGAATAATAGTTAAAAGCCATGGAGAAATTCCTTAACTACAAAGAAAGACAGTGATTCTCTCTCTCTCTCTCTCTCTATATATATATATATATATATATATATACACATTTGATTTTTAAATATAAATTTATTTATTTTAATTGGAGGTTAATTACTTTACAATATTGTACTGGTTTTGCCATACATCAACATGAATCTGCCACGGATGTACATGTGTTCCCCAACCTGAACCCCCTCCCACCTCCCTCCCCGTACCATCCCTCTGGGTTGTCCCAGTGCACCAGCCCCAAGCATCCTGTATCCTGCATTGAACCTGGACTGGCAATTCGTTTCATTTGTGATATTACACATGTTTCAATGCCATTCTCCCAAATCATCCCACCCTCTCCCTCTCCCACAGAGTCCAACAGATTGTTCTATACAGTATACTAACACATATATATGGACTATAGGAAGATGGTAACGATAACCCTGTATGCGAGACAGCAAAAGAGACACAGGTGTATAGACAGTGATTCTCAAATACTAGCCTGCATCAAAATTACCAACAATTTGTTTAAAAATGCACTTTCTTGAGCCACATCCAGAATTCTGATGAAGAGGTGTGGAGATGCAGTTCAGGAATCTGCATTTTACCAAGTGCCTCTAAGTAATTCTGATATATGCAGTTAAAAAAAAAAGAAAGAAAGAAAGAAAAGAAAAGAAAAAAAAAAGAAAAAAAATATCTTGAGAAACACTGAGGCAGAGGGAGCCAAGAAATACAAAAACTCTCAGTGCATAATAGTATGGGGGAAAAGAAACTTTTATGGAATTAAGATAATCTCTTAACTTCCATTTTTTAATTCTATAAAAGTTTCTTTTTCCCCATACTATTATGTACTGAGAGTTTCATATGTGAAACGGATCACCAGTCCAGGTTTAATGCATGAGACAGGGTGCTCGGGGCTGGTGCATTGGGATAATCCAGAGGGGTGGCATGGAGAGGGATTTGGGAGGGGGATTCAGGATGGGGAACACATTTACACCCATGGTGGATTCATGTCAATGTATGGCAAAACCATTACAATATTGTAAAGTAATTAGCCTCCAATTAAAATAAATAAATGTATATTTAAAAAATAAGAGATAAGTAAAAATGAAAAGAAACCAGGTGTGGAAGGATATGAGAATATAATGGGACCATACATACAAGGAGAAAAATCCTTCTCTGCACCTGGATGAGAGAAAGTGAGGTTGCCTGAGGATAAGAATCATTTTGACTGCAGGAAGCTGAAGAGTTTTGTACCTTCTACTTTACTTTGAGGCTATGCTATATTTATATGTATACAAATTTAAAATTCTTTTATGCTTGAGAAAAATAACCTTTTATTTTATGAAATATCTACTTTATCTCTAGTTATGCTTTCTTTGCCTTAAAATCTACTTAGGGGTGTGGTCTTTAGATGGCGGAGGAATAGGACGGGGAGACCACTTTCTCCCCCACAAATTCATCGAAAGAACATTTGAACGCTGAGCAAACTCCACAAAACAACTTCTGAACGCTGGCAGAGGACACCAGGCACCCAGAAAAGCAGCCCATTATCTTCAAAAGGAGGTAGGAAAAAATATAAAAGATAAAGAGAGAGAAAAAAGAGTTAGGGATGGAGATCTGTCCTGGGAAGGGAGTCTTAATAGAGGAGAAGTTTCCAAAAACCAGGAAACCTCACTGGTGGGTCTGGGGAAAGGTTTAGACTCTCACAGGGCAACATAATTGGGAGGAAAAATAAATAAATAAAACTCAAAGATTACGTGCCTAAAGGTAACTCCCAGCAGAGAAGTAGCCCAGATGCTCGCATCCGCCACCAGCAAGCGGGGGGGTGAACGGAGATGAGCAGGCTGCATTGCTTAGGGTAAGGACCAGGCCTGAATGCCCTGAGGGCAATCTCAGGGAGCTAATGTGAGACAGCAACCTAAACTGTGGGTTAGCCAAAGAGAGACAAAAAAAAAAAAGAGAGAGAGAGAGAGAGAGAGAACTATCCTGTGAAAAGCCCTAACCTAAGGCACTGCTGGGCTGCACACGGAACAAAGGACTGAGCGAATACCAGAGAAAAGCTAGCCGGCTGCAGACTGGCCCATCTCCTGCTGAAGGCAGAGGCCAGGCAAGCGCCAGTCAGAGCCAGAAAGGGGAAAACTCGACCCAAGAGAGGGCATCCCCTATCAAACTGCAAACAGGCTTCCAGTTTCTAACCAAAGACTTTCTGAGATTCAGGATGGTTGATATCTGCTAGGAGGGTCGCAGCCAGAGTTCAGTTCACCAGAAGAGATACATGGCACACCAGAGGAGGGCACGTCCAGAAACCCGAGTGGCTGGGACCGGGGAGGTGATAAGACACACCACACCTGAGAGTGTGCTTGCCACGCACCTGGTCGCCTAAGCTGCTCGGACCAGGGAATGGCACAAAATGGAAGCCTAACCAAGTCTGTGCTTCTGTGGAATACCCAAGAACCTGAACCTGAGCAGCTTAGACATGGGAAGTGCATGCAACCCAGGGCCCGCTTCCTGCAGAGCAACCTAAAGTCTGAGCAGTGTAGTCTGGAAAAGCACACATGCCGTGAGAGGGGGCAAACCCAGTGTGGCCGACACACTGTGAGTACTCCTCATGGATGCCAGTGATATTTGTTTGCAGTGTTCCTCCCTCCCCACAGCACGACTGAACAAGTGAGCCTAAACAAGAGACCACCTTCGCCCCTTTGTGTTAGGGTGGAAATTAGACACTGAAGACACCTGCAAACAGAAGAAGCCAAATAGAGGGAACCACTTTGGAAGTGAGAGGTGCAACAGTTTAAAATTCCTGTAGTTAATACCGACTACATTGGAAGGGGCCTATGGATCCTGAGAAGTATAAGCTGGAACCAGGAACTATCTGAAACTGAACTGACCCCACATTGCTCACAACAGCACCAGAGAAATTTCTAGATATATTTTTACTATTATCATTTAATTAAATTTTTATTTATCTTAAGTCCTCTATTACTCCTTTAATTTTCATTTTTATAACCTACTATAGGCAAGGCTATGGTTTTTCCAGTGGTCATGTATGGATGTGAGAGTTGGACTGTGAAGAAAGCTAAGCACTGAAGAATTGATGCTTTTGAACTGTGGTGTTGGAGAAGACTCTTGAGAGTCCCTTGGACTGCAAGGAGATCCAACCAGTCTCAGTCCTGGGTGTTCACTGGAAGGACTGATGTTAAAGCTGAAACTCCAATACTTTGGCCACCTCATGTGAAGAGTTGACTCATTAGAAAAGACTCTGATGCTTGGAGGGACTGGGGGCAGGAGGAGAAGGGGACGACAGAGGATGAGATGGCTGGATGGCATCACCGACTTGAAGGACATGAGTTTGGGTAACTCTGGGAGGTGGTGATCGACAGGGAGACCTGGTGGGCTGCAATTCATGGGGTCGCAAAGAGTCGGACATGACTGAGCGACTGAACTGAACTGATTACCTTGCAAAAAAAAAAAAAAAAGACCCTATTTTTAAAGCAAACTTCATATATATTTCTTATAATTTTTGTGATTTTGGTTTGTTTTTTAATATTGTATTTTTGAGAGTCTAGCTTCTACTCTAGATTTTTAATCTTTGCTTTATAGTTTTTATTATCAATTTTATACATTTAAGAATCCAATCTTCAGTACCCATTTTTACTTAGGAGTGTGATTACTCCTATTTGAGAGAATTGATCATTCTCTCCCCTTTTGATTCTCCTTTTCTGCCCCAGGTCACCTCTATCCCCTCCCTCCCCCTTCTCTTCTCAACCCAACTCTGTGAACCTCTGTGGGGGGTTCCAGGCTGCAGAGAACATTTAGGGAACAGAGCACTGTCTAGATCTATCTCTCACCTTTTGATTCCCCCTTTTCTCCTCCTGCTCACCTCTATCTCCTTCCTCCCTCTTCTCTTCTCTATGTAACTCTGTGAACCTCTCTGAGGGTTACAGACTGTGGAGAGAACATAGGGAGTTGTTTACTGGCTAGATCGCTCTCTCCCCTTTTGAATCCCTCTCTTCTCTTCCTAGTCACCTCTATCTCCATCCTCCCTCTTCTCTTTTCTATGTAACTCTGTGAACCTCTATGGGTGTCCCTCACTGTGGAGAATCTTTTCATCATTAACCTAGAAGTTTTATTATTAGTGCTGTATGGATGCAGAAGTCTTGATGTTACTGTAAGAATAAGACTGAAAACCAGAGGCAGGAGGCTTAAACCACAAACCTGAGAACACCAGATAACTCCTGATTCAGGGAACATTAATTGATAAACAATCACTCAAAAGCCTCCATACTTACACTGAAATCAAACATCACCCAAGAGCCAGTAAGTTCCTGAGAAAGACATACCATGCAAATTCTCCAGCAATGCAGGAACATAGCCCTGAACTTCAATATACAGGCTGCCCAAAGTCACACCAAACTCATAGACATCTCAAAACTCACTACTTGACACTCCACTGCACTCCAGAGAGAAGAAATCCAGGTCCACCCACCAGAACACCAACACAAGATGCCCTAACCAGGAAACCTTGACAAGCCACCTGTCCAACCCCACCCACAGGGAGGAACTGCCACAATAAAGAGGAACCACACACTGCCAGAATACAGAAAGGCCACCACCAACACAGCAATATAAACAAGATGAAAAGGCAGAGAGATACTCAGCAGGTAAAGGAACATGTTAAATGCCCACCAAACCAAACAAGAGAGGAGGAGATAGGGAGTCTACATGAAAAAGATTTTAGAATAATGACAATAAAAATGATCCAAAATATTGAAAACAAAATGGAGTTACAGATAAATAGCCTGGAGACAAGGATTGAGAAGATGCAAGAAAGGTATAATAAGGACCTAGAAGAAATAAAAAAGAGTCAATTAATAATGAAATATGCAATAAATGAGATCAAAAACACTCTGGAGGGAACCAACAGAAGAATAAGGGAGGCAGAAGATAGGATAAGTGAGGTAGAAGATAGAATGGTAGAAATAAATGAAGCAGAGAGGAAAAAAGAAAAAAATAATTAAAAGAAATGAGGACAACCTCAGGGACCTCGGGGACAATGTGAAACGCCCCAACATTTGAATCATAGGAGTCCAAGAAGCAGAAGACAAAAAGAAAGACCATGAGCAAATACTCCAAGAGATAATAGTTGAAAACTTCACTAAAATTTGGAAGGAAATAGTCACACAATCCAAGAAACCCAGAGTGTCCCAAACGGGATAAACCCAAGGTGAAACACCCCAAGACATATATTAATCAAGTTAACAAAGATAAAACACAAAGAACAAATACTAAAAGCAGCAGGGGGGAAAACAACAAATAACAAACAAGGGGATGCCCATAAGGATAACAGCTGATCTTTCAATAGAAACTCTTTAGGCCAGAAGGGAATGGCAGGACATACTTGAAGTGATGAAAGAGAAAAACCTACAACCCAGATTACTGTACCCAGCAAGGATCTCATTTAGATATGAAGGAGAAATCAAAAGCTTTACAGACAAGCAAAACCTGAGAGAATTCAGCACCACCAAAACAGCTCATCTTTGGTTGTATAAGCTCTAACCCAAAACAACAAAGTAAATGGCAACAGGATCATACTTATCAATAATAACCTTAAAATGTATGTGGGTTCATTGCCCCAACCAAAAGACAAAGATTGGCTGAATGGATATAAAAAACAGATCCCTATATATGCTGTCTACAAGAGACCCACCTCAACACAAGGAACACATACAGACTGAAAGTGAAGGGCTTGAAAAAGGTATTTTGTGCAAATGGAGACCAAAAAAAGCAAGAATAGCAATACCCATATCAGATAAAATCGACTTTAAAATAAAGGCTGTGAAAAGAGACAAAGAAGGACACTGCATCATGATCAAAGGATGAATCCAAGAATAAGATACAACAATTATAAATATATATGCAACCAACATAGGAGCACCACAATATGTGCTAACCAGTATGAAAGGGGAAATTAACAGTAACACAATAACAGTGGGAGACTTTAATCCCCCACTCACAGCTATGGGTATATCAACTAAACAGAAAATTAACAAGGAAACACAAACTTTAAATGACATAATGGACCAGCTAGACCTAAGTGATATCTACAGGACGTTCCACCCCTAAACAATGAATTTCACCTTTTTCTCAAGTGTACACAGAACCTTCTCCAGGATAGATCACATCCTGGGTCATAAATCTAGACTAGGTAAATTCAAAAAAATAGAAATCATTCCAAGTATCTTTTCTGACCACAATTCAGTAATATTAGATCTCAATTAAAGAAAAAAATAAAACTATTAAAAAATCCAACATATGGAGGCTAAACAACACGTTTCTGAATAAAGAGCATATCATAGAAGAAATCAAAAAAGAAATCAAAATATGCATGGAAACAAATGAAAATAAAAACATAACAACCTAAAACCTATGGGACACTGTAAAAGCAGTGTTAAAGGGAAGGTTCATAGAAATACAGGCATACCTCAAGAAACAAGAAAAAAGTCAGATAAATAACCTAACTCTACACCTAAAGCAAGTAGCAAAAGAAGAAATGAAGAAACCCAGGGTTAGTAGAAGGAAAGAAACCATAAAAATTAGCGCAGAAATAAATCCACTGGGATGACCCAGAGGGATGGTATGGGGAGGGAGGAGGGAGGAGGGTTCAGGATGGGGAACACATGTATACCTGTGGTGGATTCATTTTGATATTTGGCAAAACTAATACAATTATGTAAAGTTTAAAAATAAAATAAAATTTAAAAAAAATCCAAAAGAAACAAAGGAGACCATAGCAAAAATCAACAAAGCCAAAAGCTGGTTCTTTGAGAAGATAAATACAATTGACAAACCATTAGCCAGACTCATTAAGAAACAAAGGGAAAAAAATCAAATTAACAAAATTAGAAATGAAAATGGAGAGATCACAACAGACAACACAGAAACACAATGGATCATAAGAGACTAATATTAGCAACTATATGCCAATAATATGGACAACTTGGAAGAAATGGACAAATTCTTAGAAAAGTACAACTTTCCAAAACTGAACCAGGAAGAAATAGAAAATCTTAACAGACCCATCACAAGCACAGAAATCAAAACTGTAATAAGAAATCTATCAGCAAACAAAAGCCCAGGACCAGTCAGCTTCACAGCTGAATTCTACCAAAAATTTAGAGAAGAGCTAACATCTATCCTACTCATACTCTTCCAGAAAATTGTAGAGGAAGGTAAACTGCCAAATACATTCTATGAGGTCACATCACCCTAATACCAAAACCAGACAAAGATGCCACAAAAAAGGAAAACTACAGGCCAATATCACTGATGAATGTAGATACAAAAATCCTTAACAGAATTCTAGCAAACATAATCCAACAATATATTAAAAAGATCATACATCATGACTAAGTGGGCTTTATCCCAGGGATGCAAGGATTCTTCAATCCAGATTGACAAAGAAAAAGTAAAACTCTCACTGTTTACAGACGACATGACCTTCCACATAGAAAACCCTAAAGACTCCACCAGAAAAATACTAGAGCTAATCAATGAATACAGTTAAGTTGCACAATATAAAATTAACACACAGAAATCTCTTGTATTCATATACACTAACAATGAGAAAACAGAAAGAGAAACTAAGGAAACAATTCCATTTACCACTGCAACGAAAAGAATAAAATACTTAGGAATACATCTATCTAAGGAAACAAAAATCTCTATATAGAAAACTATAAAACACTGGTGAATTATCAAAAAGGACACAAACAGATGGAGAAATATACCATGTTCATGGACTGGAAGAATCAATATAGTGAAAGTAAGTATACTACTCAAACCAAATTATATATTCAATGCAACCCCTATCAAGCTACCAACAGTATTTTTCACAGAACTAGAACAAATAATTTAACAATTTGTATGGAAATACAAAAATCCTGGACTAGCCAAAGCAATCTTGAGAAAGAAGAATGGAAGTGGAGGAATCAACCTACCTGACTTCAGGCTCTACTACAAAGCCACAGTCATCAAGACAGTATGGTACTGGCACAAAGACAGAAATATAGATCAATGGAACAAAATAGAAAGCCCAGAGATAAATCCACACACCTATGGACACCTTATCTTTGACAAAGGAGGCAAGAATATACAATGGCGAAAAGACAATCTCTTTAACAAGTGCTGAGAAAACTGGTCAACCACTTGTAAAAGAATGAAAAGAAAACACTTTCTAACACCATACACAAAAATAAACTCAAAATGGATTAAAGATCTAAACATAAGACCAGAAACTATAAAACTCCTAGAGGAAAACATAGGCAAAACATTCTCCGACATAAATCAAACCAGGATCCTCTATGACCCACCTCCCAGTGTATTGGAAATAAAAGCAAAAATAAACAAATGGGACCTAATCAAACGTAAAAGTTTTTGCAAAACAAAGGAAACTATAAGCAAGGTGAAAAGACAGCCTTCAGAATGGGAGAAAATAACAGCAAATGAAACAACTGACAAAGAATTATTCTCACAAATATACAAGCAACTCCTGAAGCTCAATTCCAGAAAAATAAATGACCCAATCAAAAAATGGGCCAAAGAACTAAACAGACGGGTTCTCCAAAGAAGACATACAGATGGCTAACAAACACATGAAAAGATGCTCAACATCACTCATTATCAGAGAAATGCAAATCAAGACCATAATGAGGTACCATCTCATGCCAGTCAGAATGGCTGCTATCCAAAAGTCTACAAGCAATAAATGCTGGAGAGGGTATGGAGAAAAGGGAACCCTCTTACATTGTTGGTGGGATTTCAAACTAGTACAGACACTATGGAGAGCATTGTGGAGATTCATTAAAAAACTGGAACTAGAACTTCCATATGACCCAGCAATCCCAATGCTCGGCATACATACTGAGGAAACCAGAACTGAAAGAGACGCATGTACCACAATGGAATATTACTCAACCACTAAAAAGAATACATTTGAATCAGTTCTAATGAGGTGAATGAAACTGTAGCCTATTATACAGTGAAGTAAGCCAGAAAGAAAACACCAATACAGTATACTAACACATGTGTATGGAATTTAGAAAGATGGTAATGATAACCATATATGTGAAACAGCAAAACAGACAAAGATGTATCAAACAGTCTTTTGGACTGTGTGGGAGAAGGCAAGGGTGGAAAGATCTGAGGGAATAGCATTGAAACATATATATTATCATATATGGAAGAGATCACCAATCCAGGTTCGATGCATGAGATAGTGTGCTCAGGGCTGGTGCACTGGGATGACCCAGAGGAATGGGATGGGGAGGGAGGTAGGAGGGGGGTTCAGGTTGGGAAACACATGTAAAACCATGGCTGATTCATATCAATGTATGGCAGAAACCAGTACAATATTATAAAGTATTGAGCCTCCAACTAAAATAAATAAATTTAAAAAAAACCTATTTAGACAAATATTCCAAATTTATTTTGGTAACTGCCTGTTGTATATATTTTTTTCTATCATTTTAATTTAAAATAATGCATGCTTTTATATTTTAGGCATGGCTTTGTAAGTAGCCTATACTTTTTTCTTAAGCTGGTGTGATGTTCTTTTTCTTTCAACTGGAGCATTTAGATTTTTTTACATTTCATATTATCACTGATATATTTGGGTTTAAATCTACAGTGTTATTGTACTTGTTGACTTCCATTTTTCATGCCTGTATTTTGTTCCTTTGATTCTCTTTTCTTGATTTCTTTCGGATTATTACTTCCAGTTGTCTCCTCTAATGTTGATATTCATACATTATTTTATTATTCTTTTAGTGGTACCACAGGCATCCATGGCTTACCAAGTTACAGTTTTACTTCTTAGATAATGTATTGCCCTTAGAATACTTTATTTACCCCGTCCATCCTTATTTGCCACTACTTTAACAAGGTTAAACTCTACCTATTTAAAACTCCATATTTTTATTATTGCAACTGTTATCATTTTACTCAGCCAATAATAATCTATATTTGCATACATATTTACCATTTTGTTGCTCTTCATTCTTTCCCACATTCTTTAGCTTGCATCTCAGATTGTTTTTATTCCACCAAAGAACAGTATTTATTTGGGAGTGATAGTAATAAGAGAAGACTTTGAGAGTCCCATAGACTTCAAGGGGATTGAGCCAGTCAATCCTAAAGGAAATCAGTCCAATATTCACTGGAAGGACTGATGCTGAAGCTGAAACTACAATACTTTGGCCATCTGATATGAAGAACTGATTCACTGGAAAAGATCCTGAAGCTGGGAAAGATCGAAAGCAGGAGGAGAAGGGGAGGACAGAGGATGAGATGGTTGGATTGCATCACTGAGTCAATGGACATGAGTTTGAGCAAGGTCTAGGAGTGAGTGATGGACAGGGAAGCCTAGTGTGTTGCAGTTCATGCATTCACAAAGAGATGGACACGAC
Organism: Bos grunniens; assembly: GCF_055505025.1. NCBI lineage: Eukaryota > Metazoa > Chordata > Mammalia > Artiodactyla > Bovidae > Bos > Bos grunniens. The sequence goes on along the minus strand of NC_141194.1, from coordinate 75,555,719 downwards.
TGAGAGACTGAACTGAACTGATAGTAACAAAATATCAGTTATGTTTGTTCCATTCTCAGATTCCAAAAAGTCTTAATTTTACTATCATCTTTGAAGAATAGTTTTATGGAAAACTGAATTCTAAGTTGGCAATTTCAGCATTTTCAGCTCAGTTTTTTCAAATAGAAATCCATTTTCTTCTGGCTTTCATTGCTTTACAGTCTAGGTTTTCTTCTTCCAGATGTTAGTCTCATTTTTTTTTACTGATTGTTAGTTCTCTAATGACTAACAAATTTTAAAAATTTATCAAGCTTTCCTGTTTTCAGCTGAAAGGTTGACACAAATCACAAAATCCATCATTACTGTAGATATTCCCAGGGAATTCCTAAGTGACTGGCCCATATTTTTGCTGAAGGGGGTGGTGAGGCCATAAGCTGAGATAAAAGAAGGCTGGAGTTGGATAGGGAAACATTTCTGGAAGTGTTGAAATTTTGGATTAGTTTTTGAGGAAAAAACAGCTGACCACATGATTGAATAAATCCAACTGAATTTGACAGATAGCAGTGACAAGCAGGGATAGAGGTATAATGTATAGGTATACTGTATCTAGGCCTCAACTTCTTAATTTAAAAAATGAACATGAAAATAGTTTCTGCCCTGTCTATCACACAGTCATTTTGAGCACCAAATGAGATGACAGTATGCATTTCAAAAGAAATTATAGATATGAAAGCAAACTAAGAGGTTATATAAATAATGGCTATTTATACACAGGTAGAATTTTAAAAATTGAATAAAACACAGTAAACTTGAAAAAAATCTTTACCTAAAAGAACAAAATGTATGATACTGTATATCCCAGGGTTTATTTTTAGGATCATGGAAAACATTTACATTTTCATTCATAGAACTGGCATTTACTCCCACATTCCCATAGCACCAGGGGAAATATTCATGAAGGAACACTTTGAGTAGATAAGTACTGATCATATCACACTTGAAGCAAATGAAAAAGAGGGTAGAGGTAAAGTGAAATGGAATGGAACAAAGAAGGGGAACAAGAAGACAGGCAGGTACTTTGTGAGTTCCAAATATATACTTCCTTCTTAAAATGTGAGATATTGTAAGGCATCTCCCTAATGACTCTAATTTAGTATATCTTTCTCACACAGACTAGCTACTACTAGAAGCCTATTGGGTCATTAGTCAAAGAGTTATTGCAGAAATGTCCATCAAGGACATACAGCCAGACTAATGTCTGATTACAAGCTCTTGGTTTTATCTCCTGAGATTTGCCACTTTAATGGAACAAGATGTCAGCCAAGTAGTTCAAGGTTCCTAAGCAGAGATGAACCATTTCAGGGCAGTCGATCATTCGTGTCTGACTCTTTGCAACCCCATGGACTGCAGCACACCAGGCTTCCCTGTCCACCACTATCTCCCGGAGCTTCCTCAAACTCATGTCCATCAAGTTGGTGATGTTATCCAACAATCTCATCCTCTGTCATCTCCTCCTTCTGCCTTCAACCTTTCCCAGCATCAGGGTCTTTTCCAATGAGTCAGTTCTTCACACCAAGTGGCAAAAGTATTAGCTTCAGCATCAGTCCTTCCAATGAATATTTAGGATTGATTTCCTTTAGAATTCACTGGTTTGATCTCCTTGCAGTTCAAGGGACTCTCAAGAGTCTTCTCCAAAACCAGTTCAAAAGTATCAATTCTTCAATGCTCAGCTTTCTTTATACAACTCTCATATCCATACATGACTACTGGAAAAAACCATAGGCTTGACTATATGGACCTTTGTTGGCAATGTCTCTGGTTTTTAATATACTGTCTCAGTTTGCCATAGCTTTTCTTCTAAGGAGCAAGTGTCTTTTAATTTCATGGCTACAGTCACCATCTGCAATGATTTTGGAGCCCAAGAAAATAAAGTCTGTCATCATTTCTATTGTTTTCCCATCTATTTGCCATGAAGTGATGGGGCTGGATGCCATGTTCTTCATTTTTTGAATGTTCAGTTTTAAGCGAGCTTTTTCACTCTCCTCTTTTACCCTCATCTAGAGGCTCTTTAGTTCTTCTTTGCTTTCTGCCCTTAGAGTAGTATCATCTGCATATCTGAGTTTGTAAATATTTCTCCTGGAAATCTTGATTCCAACTTGTGATTCATCCAGGTTGACATTTCACATGATGTACTCTGCATATAATTTAAATAAACAGGTGACACTCTACAGCCTTGGCGTACTCCTTTCCCAATTTGGAACCAGTCTATTTTTTCCATGTGTTGTTCCTACGGATGTTAGCAATTTGATCTCTGGTTCCTCTGCTTTTTCTAAATACAGCTTGAACATCTGAAAGTTCCCAGTTCAGGTACCATTGAAGCCTCACCTGGAGAATTTTCAGCATTACTTTGCTACCACATGAGATGAGAGCGATAGTTTGAACATTCTTTGGCATTGCCTTTCTTTGGGACTGGAATGAAAACTGATCTTTTCCTGTTCTGTCACCAATGCTGAGTTTTCCCAATTTGTTTACATATTGAGTGCAGCACATTCACAGCAACATCTTTTAAGGATTTGCAATAGCTCAGCTGGAATTTGATCACTTCCACTAGCTTTGTTCATTGTGATGCTTCCTAAGGCCCACTTGACTTCACATTCCAGGATGTCTGGCTCTAGATGAGTGATCACACCATTGTGGTTATGTGGGCCATTAAGATCCTTTTTATATAGTTCTTCTGTGCATTCTTGCCACCTCTTCTTAATATCTTCTGCTTCTGTTAGGTCCATCCCATTCCTGTCCTTTATTCTGCCCATCTTTGCATGAAATATTCCCTTGGTATCTCTAATTTTCTAGAAGAGACCTCTAGTCTTTCCCATTCTATTGTTTTCCTCTATTTCTTTGCATTGATCACTTATGAACCATTTAAGATAGACAATTTTGTAACACAGTTCTTTGAATGGATAGAACCTGAAACTTTCTTTCTGAAAGTAGAGGGTATGGCCACTTTTTTGAGCTAAATGATGGATTTTCAGCATACACTGCAGTGATACATTTTGGGAACTCAAAAACACTCCTCTTAGATGATGTATTTTTAAAATGAAAAAATAAAATAAAATGAAAAAACAAAAACAAAAAAACCCTGTGTTCATGTAATATTTCAACATACAAACATATTTTGTGATTCTATTCTAACTTTTTTACACTTGGAAATGATCCCACTACAGATTTACTTTAAAACAGAAGCCCATAGTCTATTGGATTTTTAAATGTTAAAAAAAATTTTTGATAAATTTTCCATGGACAGAAAAATTCAGTTACTTCTTGGTTTTCTCCCTTTGCAGAGCATTAAGGCTTATTTTTCCTGTCATTTAATCATTCTGGGTAGCTTTCTTTTACTGTTAGTTTCCTCAATAAAGCATATTATTTAATACTCACACCTATTAATTAGAATGCTGTATATTATATTATAAAGGTAAAACTTAATTTTACATTTTTAATTTTTGTTATAGATTGCCTAACTGGTAACCAAGAGTTGGCATAGATGCCATAGTTTCCTGAAATATATTAAATCTTAAAAGCAATTATGATAACATTGAATATGCACACCATTACAGTATTTCAAAGACTATTTTAAATGGTTGCCAAAAACAGGAAAATGTGATTTAAAAAATAGCATATAATACAAATCTCAGATTAGACAAGAATTTATGGGCTATGACAATGAAAACATCTGGGTCATCATAATCCTTGAATAAATCAATTATCATAATTATCTACACACCAAGTGCACAAAAAGCACATGGAACCAGGCATCTTATATGGAAAATGAATGTGATGAGATGTTGGTAGAGATGATGTCAGTGTGCCAGTACACTTCCTTGGACATGAAATAATGGTCCTAGATAGGAAACATTGGTTAATTTATGGGTCAATTTTTTTCGCCATCTAAATGAAAGCAGTATGACAAAAATATTTCAGGCAGCTGACATGGATGGAGGCATACTGGCTTTGTACGTTCCTTGCTGACACATAAACCATATCTATATAGTATTTACTGTTTGACTTCTGATATTTTCTTCTTTCATGTTATTTGTGTTCTCTGATTTAGAAAGACTGCTTAAGAATAGGGCTTCCCTGGTAGTTCAGCTGGTTAAGATCCTCCTGCAATGCAGGAGACCTGGGTGGGGAAGATCCTCTGGAGATAAGATCCCCTGGAGATAAGGAGCTAAATAATAATAAGGTGTGGAGCCAGAGAGAAGTATGCAGAGGGAAAAACATGCTTAGTCCCAGAGACAGATTTATCATGAAGCCAACGAAGCTTAAGTTTTAGGACCCCTTACTTATACAGTCCCCTTCCAAAGCACTGAGAGTATTTCATGTTTGTATTATTCATCAGATGTTAATTTTTGCAATTTGCTGTGATTTTTTTCATTCCACATTTCAACTTGTATTTCATTTTGTGTGTTTTTCAGAGGCAATCTCAAATTGTGTAAGATTCAGGCTCTTCAAAACCTGAACTTACCCTTTTAAGTGTGCTTCACCAATAGTGGGAAGAATAACCTTCAAACTCCTAATACCCTCCCTCTGTCCCCAACATATCAGAATCTATAGCCCCAAGCAAACATTTTAATAAAAGTCGGTAATATTCAATCCATTTCTATGTTAGGAATCAGTTAGCCACTGAGCAGAATATGTGTACTAGTTAATGATTTCTTTGCAAGGCCACTCTGGGAAATATAAAACTGTGGGCCTGTAAAATAGATGTTTTTCTGGAACTCTCTTGCTTTTTCGATGATCCACAGGATGGTGGCAATTTGATATCTGGTTCCTCTGCCTTTTGTAAAACCAGCTTGAACATCTGGAAGTTCACAGTTCATGTATTGCTGAAGCCTGGCTTGGAGAATTTTGAGCATTACTTTACTACCATGTGAGATGAGTGCAATTGTGCAGTAGTTTGAGCATTCTTTGGCATTTACTAACAATGCCAAAGCCTTTGACTGTGTGGATCATAATACACTGTGGAAAATTCTGAAAGAGATGGGAATACCAGACCACCTGACCTGCCTCTTGAGAAACCTATATGCAGGTCAGGAAGCAACAGTTAGAACTGGACATGGAACAACAGACTGGTTCCAGATAGGAAAAGGAGTACGTCAAGGCTGTATATCGTCACCCTGCTTATTTAACTTCTATGCAGAGTACATCATGAGAAATGCTGGGCTGGAAGAAACACAAGCTGGAATCAAGATTGCCAGGAGAAATATCCATAACCTCAGATATGCAGATGACACCACCCTTATGACAGAAAGTGAAGAGGGACTAAAAAGACTGCTGATGAAAGAGAAAGAGGAGAGTCAAAAAAAGTTGGCTTAAAGCTCAACATTCAGAAAACAAAAATCATGGCATCTGGTCCCATCACTTCATGGGAAATAGACAGTGAAACAGTGGAAACAGTGTCAGACTTTATTTTTTTGGGCTCCAAAATCACTGCAGATGGTGACTGCAGCCATGAAATTAAAAGACGCTTACTCCTTGCAAGAAAAGTTATGACCAACCTAGATAGCATATTCAAAAGCAGAGACATTACTTTGCCAACAAAGGTCCGCCTAGTCAAGGCTATGGTTTTTCCTGTGGCCATGTATGGATGTGAGAATTGGACTGTGAAGAAAGCTGAGGGCAGAAGAATTGATGCTTTTCAACTGTGGTGTTGGAGAAGACTCTTGAGAGTCCCTTGGACTGCAAGGAGATCCAACCAGTCCATTCTGAAGGAGATCAGCCCTGGGATTTCTTTGGAAGGAATGATGCTAAGGCTGAAACTCCAGTACTTTGGCCACCTCATGCGAAGAGTTGACTCACTGGAAAAGACTCTGATGGTGTGAGGGATTGGGGGCAGGAGGAGAAGGGGATGACAGAGGATGAGATGGCTGGATGGCATCACTGACTCGATGGACGTGAGTCTGAGTGAACTTCGGGAGTTGGTGATGGACAGGGAGGCCTGGCGTGCTGCAATTCATGGGGTCGCAAAGAGTCAGATACGACTGAGCGACTGAACTGAACTGAACTGAACTGGACCTGTGAAACCATATTAGATTTATATAGCTATATGTGACCTCAGTTGTCATTCAGTCAAGCTCTGCATTTTACAGAGTAGAAACTGAGCTTTAGAGAGGAAATATGACTTGTTCAAGTTCACATCTAGGCAATTTGTGGTAAAGTAGGGATTTCAAAAAAGCTAATTAATCCTAACACTAAATTCTACTGTTGTTCCAATTTACTTGCTTTCTTTGTTTATGAAATTTATTCCCTCATGTGTTTTGGATTTGTATATTTTGCATAATAAGGTTAAAATTCTATTCTGTATAATTCTACAACTGAGAGACAGATTATTATTTGATATTTTAAATCACTAATTTTGAACTTCGCCATTGGCATAAAACGTCACATTCTTTTCACATGCAGCTTATGGTTTAATGACATCCTTGATCAAATTGAACAATAAAAATTTCCATTTCAAAGGTATATCCTTTTTTTTTTCCACGTAATTAGCTATTTCAAGACAAACAATTCTGTACTAAAAAACTCCACTCTCTCTTTTTCATTAAGTCATTATGCTAAGATAAGGTTGTCATGCAGCCGTAATAATGATTTTGCTATGTTTACATAGATTAAAATAAAGACTTAGATGAAAATGATTCTGATAATAGAAGCATAACATATGAAGGGTTACTTCAAATTATAGCTTTAAAAATTAATGTTAAATGATGTTTTCTGTTGGAGCAAATGTGAAGTTATTTGCCTTTGCTTTAAGATTTAAGTCATTACTATATCAATTTTTAAAAGTACAGGAAATTCAGTAAATACTATGACAGATGTAATCATACGGTAAGTGGGCAAAAATAATGCACTTAAAATAGGCAAGCTGACTTTATCGAGCTTATTTCTGAACTTAAAAGATTCTATATCTCAGTTTATTGTGCAAATCTTTACAATAAATTTGGGACATGTAATTAACATAAAATACACATAAGTTACCTCTAAAATCCCCTTAATTAAGTGGGCAAGGACTATGAACAGGAAATTTAGGAAAAAGGAAGGGAAAATGGCTAATAAATATGATGGAAAATGTTAAACCTCATTAATTGTAAAAGAAACAAGATATGACTAGGATTATGATTATGACTGTTTTTCACCTGAATAATTCTATTTGTTTAAATAGTAAAAGCACAAACTGATACAATCTTTTAGAAAGCAAATTTTCAGTATATATTACAAACTTGGAACTGTTCATAACCTTTGGACCAGTAATTGCATGTCTCAACAACTAAGCATTAAGAGCTTTAGGTACAAAGATGCTCAATTATATGTATCAGAACAGTATATATAACAGTAAAATAACAAAAGCTTGAAGTAATTTGAATGCCAACAAGTAAAACAAAATCAAGTAAATCATGATATGTTCATGTGATCAAGTTATATATGTGGTATGTCACAAATATATAAAATATGAATAGAAAAAATATTGGAAGAAAATATACAAGTATTGTTTATGACTAAAACAAATAAATGTTTTCCTTTGGCATTCTTATATTTTATAGTAATTAACAGGCAATTTCAAGTTAGAAAAATTAAATAATAAAGGTAAAGAAAAGGAAATTAGGAGAAAAATATAGCATATAATAAAAATGCTCAAACAATTAAACCCACACTAAAACAAAAATGAGGTTTGATTTGACAATTCTAGCAAGAATTAGAAAAAGAGATAAAATTCAATACTCTGAAAATACAGGGTTTAGTTTGATAGAATTCTTCTGGTAAGTAACTTAACAATACAATTAATCCTAAAACAATTGTGAAAGTGAAACTGAAAGTTACTCAGCTGTGTCTGACTCTTTGCAATCGCATGGACTGTAGCCTGCCAGGCTCCTCTGTCCATGGGGACTCTCCAGGCAAGAATGCTGGAGTGGGTAGCCATTCCCTTTGTCAGGTTATCTTCCCAACTCAGGTCTCCCGCATTACAGGTGGATTCCTTATTGTCTGAGCCACTAAGGAAACCCAAGAATATTGGCATGGGTAGCCTATCCATTCTCCAGTGGATCTTCCTGACCCAGGAATTAAAGCAGGGTCTCTCTGCATTGTAGGCAGATTCTCTATAAGCTGAGCTTCCAGGGAAGACAACAGTATATTCTGTTATTATTATCAGAATCATATAAATATATTCAAATATATTATTTGAATGGTTAAAATACATTATACTTTAAAAGACCATTATATCAGTTTTACTTTTAACACATGAAAATGGCAACATTCTAAATAATCCAATGACAATTGAATGATTAAATAAATCATGATATATAAATTCAATGGTATATAATAAAGTCACCTAAAATTAGCATAATGACTATACTGAAAAGCCAGACATGATCACATCATCTTATATACTGTATACAGTTGACCGTTGAACATGGGTTTGAACTGCACAGGTTCACCTATGTGCAATCATTTTTTCAGTATATAAGCACTACAGTACCACACTATCCATGGTTGTTTGAATCTATGAATGTGAGACTGTAGATATAGAGAACAGACTGCAAAGTTATATGTGGGTTTTTGACTGCATGGAGGGTTGGTACCCCTAATTCCAGTGTTGTTCAAGTATCAACTATATATTTAGAGACATTAAAAGGAAACCAAAAAAAAACCATAATACCCACTTCTGTGTTAAATTAGAGAGAATTTGATAGATATTTACAAATCTTCACTAAATAATTTAGTTTAATGGTAAATCTTTTCTTAAAAATTGCTTACCACTTGCACATTACATGACTTCTTTTCAGGGGTAATAACTTCTGCAATTTGTGTTTCCAGTTCTGTAAGATCAGGTGGCAGAGCAATTATGTAATGATATATTTTAGTCACACCCTTGCACTAGAAAAGAAAAAATATATGAAAATCATATCAGCATCACTATTTCAGTTCTAACATGTAATTGACATAATTTTCAGGTTTAAAAAATGAATATATAATATATATGCATGTACATATATATTCCTATTTGTATTCAGAGAGAGATACAACATGACTCACCAAAAGATGAAAAATATACTTATATGTTTGCAGAGTGAGTTAACTGTGTATTATCAAAGCATAAAACTGGACTTAATTTTTTAGGTCCTCTCAATTGTCGTATGGGCAAAGTGCAGATGAGTGAGAAATAAAACGAGATAAAAAAGGTCAATTTATTCCTGAAAAAGTACACATATTCATGGAAATTTTGGAAAAGGCAGAAAACCTAAGAAAAAGTTAGCTATCACCCAGAATAGCAAACCCCCTCTTCCAACAGCACAAGAGACGACTCTACACATGGGCATCACCAGATGTTCAATACCGAAATCTGATTGATTATAATATTTTCAGCCGAAGATAGAGAAGCTCTATACAGTCAGCACAAAAAAAGACCAGGAGCTGACTGTGGCTCAGATTATGAACTCCTTATTGCAAAAATTCAGACTTAAATTGAAGAACATAGGGAAAACCTATAGGCCATTCAGGTATGACCTGAATCAAATTCCTTAAAATTATACAGTGGAAGTGGCAAATAGATTCAAGGGATTAGATCTCATGGGCAGAGTGACTGAAGAACTATGGATGGATGTTCATAACACTGTACAGGCGGTGGTGATCAAAATCATCCTGAAAAAAAAAGAAATGAAAAAAAGGCAAAATGATTATCTGAGGAAGTCTTACAGATAGCTGAGAAAAGTGAAAGGCAAAGGAGGAAAGGAAAAATATACCCATCTGAAAGCAGAGTTTCAAAGAACAGCAAGAAGAGACAAGAAAGCCTCCCTATGTTTAGATCAATGCAAAGAAATAGAGGAAAACAATAAAATGGGAAAGACTAGATATCTTTTCAAGAAAATTAGAGATACCAAGGGGATATTTCATGCAAAGATGGGCATGATAAAAGACAGAAATAGTATGGACCTAAAGAAACAGAAGATATTAAAAAGAGGTGGCAAGAATACAAAGAAGAACTATACAAAAAAGATCTTAATGACCCAGATAACCACAGTGGTGTGATCACTCAAATAGAGTCAGACATCTGGGAATGTGAAGTCAAGTGGGCCTTAGGAAGCATCACTATGAACAAAGCTATTTGATGTGATAGAATTCCAGCTAAGCTATTGCAAATTCTTAAAAGATGATGCTGTTAAAGTGGCACACTCAATATGCCAGAAAATTTGAAAACTCAGCAGTGGCCACAGGACTGGAAAAGATCAGTTTTCATTCCAGTCCCAAAGAAAGGCAATGTCAAAGAATGTTCAAACTACTGAACAATTGCACTCATCTCACATACCAGCAAAGACTACTCTGGTGGCTCAGATGGTAAAGCGTCAGCCTACAATGCAGGAGACCTGGGTTTGATCCCTGGGTCAGAAAGATCCCCTGGAGAAGGAAATGGCAACCCACTGCAGTACTCTTGCCTGGAAAATCCCATGGACGGAGGAGCCTGGTAGGCTACAGTCCATGGGGACGCAGAGTCAAACACAACTGAGTGACTTCATTTCATTTCTTTCAATTCAATTCTCAAAATTCTCCAAGCTAAGCTTCAACAGTACATGAACAGAGAACTTCCAGACATTCAAGCTGGATTTAGAAAAGGCAGAGGAACCAGAGATCAAATTGCCAACATCTGCTGGATCATCAAAAAAGCAAGAGAGTTCCAGAAAAATATCTATTTCTGCTTTATTGACTATACCAAAGCCTTTGACTGTGTGGATCACAATAAAATGTGGAAAATTCTGAAAGAGATGGGAATACCAGACCACCTGACCTGCCTCTTGAGAAACCTGTATGCAGGTCTGGAAGCAACAGTTAGAACTGGACATGGAACAACAGACTGGTTCCAAATAGGAAAAGGAGTATGTCAAGGCTGTATATTGTCACCCTGCTTATTTAACTTATATGCAGAATAAATCATGAAAAACGCTGGGCTGAAGGAAGCACAAACTGGAATCAAGATTGCCAGGAGAAATATCAATAACCTCAGATATGCAGATGACACCACCCTTATGGCAGAAAGTGAAGAAGAACTAAAGAGCCTCTTGATGAAAGTGAAAGAGGAGAGTGAAAAAGTTGGCTTAAAGCTCAACATTCAGAAAACAAAGATCATGGCAACTGGTCCCATCACTTCATGGCAAATAGATGGGGAAACAGTGGAAATAGTGGCTGACTTTATTTTTCTGGGCTTCAAAACCACTGCAGATGGTGATTGCAGCCATGAAATTAAAAGACGCTTACTCCTTGGAAGGAAAGTTATGACCAACCTAGACAGCATATTAAAAAGCAGAGACATTACTTTGCCAACAAAGGTCCGTCTAGTCAAGGCTATGGTTTTTCCAGTGGTCATGTATGGACGTGAGAGTTGGACTATAAAGAAAGCTGAGTGCCAAATAATTGATGCTTTTGAACTGTGGTGTTGGAGAAGACTCTTGAGAGCCCCTTGGACTGCAAGGAGATCCATCCAGTTCATCCTAAAGAAGATCAGTCCTGGGTGTTCATTGGAGGGACTGATGCTGAAGCTGAAACTCCAGTACTTTGGCCACCTGATGAGCATTGCTGACTCATTTGAAAAGACCCTGATGCTGGGAAAGATTGAAGGCAGGAGGAGAAGGGGACAGAGGATGAGATGGTTGGATGGCATCACTGACTCAATGGACATGGGTTTGGGTGAACTCTGGGAGTTGGTGGTGAACAGGGCGGCCTGGCGTGCTGCGGTTCATGGGGTTGCAAAAAGGTGGACACAACTGAGTGACTGAACTGAAATGAACTGAATGAATTGATGTTTTTGAACTGTAGTTTTTGGGAAGACTCTTGAGTCCCTTGGACAGCAAGGAGATCACACCCGTCAATCCTAAAGGAAATCAGTACTGAATATTCATTGGAAGACTGATGCTGAAGCTGAAACTCCAATACTTTGGCCACCTGATCTGAAGAACTAACTCCCTGGAAAAGACCCTGAAGCTCGGAGAGATTGAAGGCAGGAGGAGAAGGGAACTACAGAGGATGAGATGGTTGGATCGCATCACCAACTCAATGCACATGAGTTTGAGCAAGCCCCAGCAGTTGGTGATTGACAGGGAAGCCTGGTGTGCTGAAGTCCATGGGGTCACAAATAGTCAGACATGCCTGACTGAACTGATATATATATATATATATATATATATATATAACCTCTGTAGCAATATATATATAACTGCTACAGAGGTTTCCTTGCCCCAAATCTAGTTCACCGCTTCCATAAGATTACTTTACAAGATACAAAAAAATCTTAAGTGTCTTCTCCAAAATAAGAGCTTTTAAAAAGCTTTAGCCATTTGAGCAGGTACTGACATAACGGCTGAAAACATTAAAATAAAAGCTATAAGATCTCAGCTTGTGCTTGCTTATTTATGTGTGTCTGTATGCATGTATGCTCAAGTCACTTCAGTCGTGTCTGACTCTTTTTGACTCTATGGACTATAGCCCTCCAGTTGTATCTGACTCTTTGTGACCCTATGGACTATAGCCCTCCAGGCTCTTCTGTCTATGGGATTCTCTAAGAAAGAATACTGGAGTGGGTTGCTATGCCCACTTTCAGGGGATCTTCCCGACCCAGGTATTGAACCCATGTCTCCTGCACTGCAGTCAGATTCTTTGCCACTAAGCCACTGGGGAAGCCCATGTGTGTCTGTATATGTATGCTGTAATGTGAAATATTCTTCTGACTCGTAATGGTATTGCCAAATTAACTTATAAAAGAGCTATGTTCAATTAATTCAAAGAACAGTAAGAGCTTATACAAATTAAGCAGTCATAAAATTCTCAGGAATATATTAGAAATAAACCCAAATGCTTCAAGTTCATGTGGCCTGGGAAAATACTCAGTATCAAGACTGGCTTGTGTGTGTGTGTGTGTGCTAAGTGGCTTCAGTCATGTCCGACTCTGTGTGACACTATGGACTGTGTAGCCAACAAGGCTCCTCTCTCCATCGGATTCTCCAGCTAAGAATACTGGAGAGGGTGGCCATGCCCTTCTCCACAGGATCTTCCCCACTCAGGGACTGACCTGTGTCTCTTATTTCTGTTGCATTGGCAGGCAGGTTCTATACCTCTAGCACCACCTGGGAAGCCCAGATTTATTAATTAAAATAGATGTGTCTTTACAGTTGTCAACATGAAAAATAATTTTTACATACATCTTTTATTCTTCTGAGGTTTATTAGGTAAGTTCGTGTTATCTACTGTTATGGAATGCTAATGAATAAACAAATCTTACGATGAATTTGTCTAATGTCTTAGAAAGAATAAAGCCAATAAGATCTTTAAAATTTACTCTGCTGAATTTTATCTTAACAGATTTAATATATGGAATTTGATTCTAAAATATTAGTAAGAGTTAAGAAGGGAAATGAAAACCTTAAGTTAAGAAAAAAAAGAATTATAAATAGGAGCTGATAAACTACCTTTTTACCTATTAATAAAATTCATGGATGGTTACAAGAGCATATGTTCCCATCCATGAGTTTATATGGGCTTCCCTCGTAGCTCAGTTGGTAAAGAATCTGCCTGCAATGCAGGAGACCCAGGTTCAATTCCTGGGTCGGGAAAATCCCCTGGAGAAGGAAATGGCAAACCCACTCCAGTATTCTTGCCTGAGAAGTCCATGGACCGAAGAGCCCAGCAGGCTGCAGTCCACAGAGTTGCAAGTGTCAGACACGGCTTAGTGGCTAAGCCACCATATATGTGTGTGTGTGTACTGTATACACACATACACACATGAATCTCCATCACTTAGCGCAATTCTAAGTATATATAGTAGAACTACATAAATATTTATCACTGATGAGTACGTGGGCATAAAAGCAATTCTCAAACTTTTCCAAAGAATATTTAAAATAATTAAGTATAACATTGGTTTTAGGTTAGAGGGTCATGGAAAAACACAGTGATTTAAATGGTTAAAGAGCAAAATCTCTTACAATTTTAATGACCTGAAAAAACTTATAGATAAAAATCCATATTCATGCTGGTACCAAATGTGTATTTTATCCCCAGTAAATACTTCAATTTGATATATATATATTTAAAATGTAAAGCTATAAATATGTCATAAGTCATACATACTTGCCTAGGTTGATTTTTTAAAAGAGGAATCAGATAATATATAAGTTGGATATTGTCTTAAACAACATCTACTCCAATCTCTTCATTTTGAGATTGGGAAATTGAGCCTGTTACAACATATAAGAGTTGAGGTCCAAAGGGGCAAGGACCACGTCTTTATTCTCTTTGTATCTCTTTTACCTAAATCTTATAACCGGTATACAGTAGATGTTCATTAAATGTTTACTAAATGAATTAAATTCACTCCAAACCAGAACTTCATCCTTCAGCCAGCCAGTGTCTTAATTGTTATACCAATGAATCAAGCTCATTCTTTTTATTTATTTATTTTTAAATTGAAGGATAATTGCTTTACAGAATTTTGTTGTTTTCTGTCAAACCTCAACATGAATCAGCCATAGGTATACATATATCCCCTGCCTTTTGAACCTCCCTCCCATCTCCCTTCCTATCCCATCCCTCCAGGTTGATACAGAGCCCCTGTTTGAGTTTCCTGAACCATAGAGCAAATTCCCATTAGCTATCTATTTTACATTTGGTAATGTAAGTTTCCACGTTACTCTTTCCATACATCTCACCCTCTCCTCCCCTCTCCCCATATCCATAAGTCTATTCTCTATGCCTGTTTCTCCACTGCTGCCCTGTAATTAAATTATTCAATATCATTTTTTCTAGATCCCGTATATATGTGTTAGAATATGATATTTATCTTTCTCTTTCTGACTTACTTCACTGGGTATAATAGGTTCTAGGTTCATCCACTTCCTTAGAACAGACTCAAATGTGTTCCTTTGTATGGCTGAGTAATGTTCCATTGCATATATGTACCACAACTTCTTTATGCATTCACCTGTTGATGGACATCTAGGTTGCTTCCATGTTCTAGGTATTGTAAATAGTGCTGTAATGAATAATGGGATACATGTGTCTTTTTCTATTTTGGTTTCCTCAGGGTATATGCCTAGGAGTGGGATTGCTGAGTCATATGCTAGTTTTATTCCTAGTTTTCTAAGGAATCTCCCTCCATACCATCTTCTATAGCAGCTGTATCAATTTTCATTCCCACCAACAGTGCAAGAGCTGTTGCACAGCTCTTTTCTCCACACCCTCTCCAGCACTTATTGTTTGTGGACTTTTTGATGATGGCCATCCTGACTGGTGTGAGGTATTATCTCATTGTAGTTTTGATTTGCATAATAACGAGTGATGTTGAGCATCTTTTCATGTCTTTGTTAGCCATCTGTATGTCTTCTTTGGAGAAATGTCTGTTTAGGTCTTTTTCCCACTTTTTGATTGGGTTGTTTATTTTTCTGGTATGGAGTTGTATGAGCTGCTTGTATATTTTGGAAATTAATTGTTTGACAGTGGCTTCATTTGCTATTATTTTCCTGACTTCAGATTATACTACAAAGCTACAGTCATCAAGATAGCATGGTACTGGCACAAAAACAGAAATATAGACCAATGGAACAAGAGAGAAAGCCCAGAAGTAAATCCATGCACATATGTGTACCTTATTTTTGACAAAGGAGGCAAGAATATACAATGGGGCAAATACAGTCTCTTCAATAAATGGTGCTGGGAAAATGGATAGCTACATGTAAAAGAATGAAATTAAAACACTTCCTAACACCACACACAAAGATAAACTCAGAATGGATTAAAGACCTAAATATAAGACCTGAAACTATAAAACTCTTAGAAGAAAACATAGGCAGAACACTCAGTGACATAAATCAAAGCAAGTTCCTCTATGACCCACCTCCTAGAGTAACAGAAATAAAACCAAAAGTAAATAAGTGGGACCTAATTAAACTTAAAAGCTTTTGCACAGCAAAGGAAACTATAATCAAGGTGAAAAGACAACCCTCAGAATGGGAGAAAATAAAACCTCATTTTATCTTCATATTGATTCCTTTGATTGTAGTACCCCTACCTTCACCTCTAATTAAACTTTTTCCAGTTTTCAGAATCCAATTGCATTCAAATTTTATATGTGAAATCTTATGGATAATTTTAGCCTTCTTTACACAAGAGTATGACTATCTTCCCACACAAATTCTTTTGCAGATCATTGCACATCTGAATCCTTATATTTGACCACATGGATGGGGAAAAGAAAATGGGGGCAGGCTGGAAGAAAAGAATGGAAGCTAAACTTTCATGATTGTATTAGGAATGGGACAAGGAACAGTAGTGAGATAGTATTAAGTTGTTTCTTCATTTGATAAACCTATAGTTGGGCAGTGTTAGTAGATAAAACAAAACAGAACCTCATCTGATCCTTTCATTTCCTTGTATATCTTATTTTCCTAATTAGGCTATAAGGCCTTCTTTTCTAAATTTAATTATCAACTCTTTAAGAGTATGGGAACATTTTTCACAATTTGCAAATCCCTTTAACAGTGTACACAGAATAACTTCAATAAACATCAGGCAGACTGGAAAGCATAAAGGCAAGTGACAGTGCTAATTAAGTAAGAGCTTTCCTGGACTCTTTCCCTTCCCAGCCCTAGCCTCTCACTCTCTTACCTCTACTTTAATTCTGGAGAGATTAGAAACCAGTGAACAAACTGAGAAGTAAGGAGTGGGGAAAGCAAGAAGAAACAAATCTCCCTTACAAAACTGCAAGTTGTTGGTTCCAGGAAGCCACAGCTATTAGAGGACATTAAGTACAACTTTGTGCGAAGTTGAAATTCTGACCTCTGAATACTTCAGGTATTTATATTTAATAAAATAGAGCAGCAAAGTCTTGGAAGTGCCCGATTTATATCTTATTGATCTTAAAAGAAATTTGTTGTTATTGCTGTTGTTGTTTAGTCACTAAGTTGTGTCCAACTCTTTTGTGACCACATGGACTGTAGCCCACCAGGCTCCCCTGCCCATGGGATTTCCCAGGCAAGAATACTGGAGTGGCATGCTATTTCCTTCTCCAGGGGATCTTCCCAACCCCAGGATTCAACTTGCATCTCCTTCACTGGCAGGCGGATTCTTTACCACTTAGCCACGAGATTAAAAAAAAAAAAATACATATATATATATATATGTTTTAGTAATATTCCACCAATTTTCCTTGTACAGCATCCTAATTACAACTAGTAATTATATCTAAGAGTATTGTAGTATTATGTTTATTTGCCTGTTTCATAAGATAAATGACTATACGGTTGCTGGGCTTGGGTAATGGGATAAATTCATCCTGGAGAAAATATGGCATGGATTTTGCTATTACTGTTAGGATAACTGTTTGAACATATTTACTTACTTACCTTCTGGTGAATTTTGTTTTTGTTATTGTTAAAATACTATTCAGAAATTTTATTTATTGCTCAGAAGAATAGTATAATGGAAAGATAATGAAATATAAAGACAGTGAGTGTTGTCTAGAAAAGTGAAGTTTTGGTAAAATCATTGACTTGTATACACAGGCACACATACACACACATCCTGGCATGGCTGCATGACTTTATGGCACATCTTTTGTGTTTTGACTTCCTTTTGGTTAATTTTGAAATGATATCCTTTTATGTCACTTTCATCATTCTTCTCACCCCACAACACTCTTTTTGTCAACATACGGGTTACAATATATTTTACAACTTGCTACATACAGAACAGTGGCCTCAGATCAGATCAGATCAGTCGCTCAGTCATGTCCGACTCTTTGCAACCCCATGAATCGCAGCACGCCAGGCCTCCCTGTCCATCACCAACTCCCGGAGTTCACTCAAACTCACGTCCATCGAGTCAGTGATGCCATCCAGCCATCTCATCCTCTGTTGTCCCCTTCTCCTCCTGCCCGCAATCCCTCCTAGCAACAGAGTCTTTTCCAATGAGTCAACTCTTCGCATGAGGTGGCCAAAGTACTGGAGTTTCAGCTTTAGCATCATTCCTTCCAAAGAAATCCCAGGGCTGATCTCCTTCAGAATGGACTGGTTGGATCTCCTTGCAGTCCAAGGGACTCTCAAGAGTCTTCTCCAACACCACAGTTCAAAAGCATCAATTCTTCGGCACTCAGCCTTCTTCACAGTCCAAATATCACATCCATACATGACCACAGGAAAAACCATAGCCTTGACTAGACGAACCTTTGTTGGCAAAGTAATGTCTCTGCTTTTGAATATGCTATCTAGGTTGGTCATAACTTTCCTTCCAAGGAGTAAGCGTCTTTTAATTTCATGGCTGCCTGGAGATAAGTAAAAATAATCAAGGCATGAACAACCTCTATCACTCTTTAAATTTTACTGAAAACTCTGGCTTCCATTCGTAGTTTACTATGACAATGCAAGATATAATTATGAATATTGGTTAACTGCAAGTAGAGCCCCTAACATAAATGGCTACTTAATATGTTTCTCATCTTGCATAAAAAAGGATTAACGCTGGTTTCAAATTTACAATGCAAGAATTTTAATGAATGTCTTTTCTCTCCACAGCCCTATTTTATTCTTGGTAAATAAAGAAGAAAAAACCGATAATGGAAAATTAATGGCTTACTATAAAGGGTAATAAAAAGTAACACCGTAATGAATTGAAGTGATAAGTTGCACGATCCCTTAACATTCCCATAGATAATAGTCAAGGCTGAAGAATGTCAGGATGACTTCTAAAGACACATCAGAGAGGGAGAATGTAAAAAGCTGTTCTGCTTAGTACAATCATTGTTAGAACTCTGTCAGAATGGTTTTCTTTCAATGGTAGTACTTTCTGGACAAAATATGAAAAAAAAAAGGACTGTATTTCCTGGCACATGCACATGGAGGCTAAACAATACATTACTAAAGAATCAATGGATCACTGAAAATTAGAGAGGAAATTTAAAAATATATATCTAGAGACAAAAGACAATGATGCTAAAACAATCCAAAACCCTATGGGGCACAGCAAAAGATGGAAGTTAACAGTGATACATTCCTAACTCAAGAAAAAGAATAAGCTGAAATAAACAACCTAAACTTACATTGAAAGCTATTACAGAAAGAACAATAAAAACTCAATGTTAAAAAAAAAAAAGGCCCAAAGTGAGTAGAATGAAATAAATCACAAAGATCAGAGCAAGTATAATTAAGTAGAGAAGAAGAAAATGAAAGCAAACCTCAATAAAACCTCAAAAAAAAGCTGATTCTTTGAGGAGAGGAAGATTGATTGACCTTTATTTAGGTTCATCAGGAAAACGAGAGTGAGAACTAAAAATCAATAAAAGTAGAAATGAAAAACAAGAAGTTACAATAGACAATTTATTGTTGTTCAGCCACTCAGTCTTGACTGACTCTTCACGACCCCATGGACTGAAGCATGCTAGGCTTCCCTCTCCTTCACTATCTCGTGGAGTTTACTTAAAGTCATGTCCATTGAATTGGTGATACCATCCAACCATCTCATCCTCTGTCATCCCCTTCTCCTCTTGCCATTAATCCTTCCCAGCATCAGGGTCTTTTTCAATGAGTCAGTTCTTCGCATCAAGTGACTTAAGTATTGAAGCTTCAGCATCAGTCCTTTCAATGACTATTCATTGTTGATTTCCTTTAAGATTGACTGATTTGATATCCTTGCTGTTCAAGGACTCTCAAGAGTCTTCTCCAGCACCATAGTTCCAAGGGATCAATTATTTGGTGCTCAGCCTTTTTTACTGTCCAACTTTCACACCGGTACATGACTACAGGAAAAAACATTGCTTTGACTATACAGACCTTGGTAGGCAAAGTAATGTCTGTTTCTTAATATGCTGTCTAGGTTTTTTACAGCTTTTCTTCCAAAGAGCAAGCATCTTTTAAATTCATGGCCATAGTCACCATCTGCAGTGATTCTGGAGTGCAAGAAAATAAAGTCTGTCACTGTTCAGATTATTTCTTCATCTATTTGCCTTGAAGTGACCATATGCCATGATATTGGTTTTTTGAATGCTGGATTTTAAGCCAGCTTTTCATTCTCCTCTTTCATCTTCATCAAGAGGCTCTTTAGTTCCTCTTCATTTTGGCCTTAAGGGTCGTATTGTCTGCATATTTGATGTTCTTGATATTTCTCCTCACAATCTTGATTCCAGCTTGTGTTTCATCCAGTCTGGCATTTCACATGATGTACTCTGGGTATAAGTTAAATAAGCAGGGTGACAATATACAGCCTTGATGTACACCTTTCCAAATTTGGAACCAGTTCCCTTTTTTTATGTCCAGTTCTAACTGTAGTTTCTTGATCTGCATACAGTTTCTCAGGAGGCAGGTAATGTGGTCCGATATTCCCATCACTTTCAGAATTTTCCAGTTACTCTGATCCACACAAAGGCTTTAACGTAGTCAATGAAGCAGAAGTAAATGTTGTTCTAGAATTCTTTAGCTTTATGTATGATCCAGTGGACGTTGGCAATTTTATCTCTGGTTCCTCTGACTATTTGCTGACCTGGGGCCACTCCTGAGTTTTCCAAATCTGCTGATATATTGAGTGTAGCACTGTAACAGCATCATCTTCTAGCATATGAAATAGCTCAGCTGAAATCCCATCACCTCCACTAACTTTGTTTGTAGTTATGCTTCCTAAAGTCCACTTGACTTCACACTCTAGGATGTTTGGCTCTAAATGAGTGATCACCCCATTGTGAATATCTGGGTCATTAAGATATTTTTTGTGTGTAGCTATTCTGTATATATTTGCCACCTCTCCTTAATATCTTCTGCTTCTGTTAGGTCCGTATCATTTCTGTCCTTTATTGTGCCCATATTTGCGTAAGATGTTCCCTTGATAGCTCTAATTTTCTTGAAGAGATCCCTAATCCTTCCCATTCTATTGTTTTCTTCTACTTCTTTACAGTGTTCACTTAAAAAGCCTTTCTTTTCTCTCCTTGCTTTCTCTGGAACTCTGCATTCAGATGGGTATATCTTTCTTTTTCTCCTTTGCCTTTCATTCTCTTCTTTTCTCAGCTATTTGTAAGGCCTCCTCAGATAACCATTTTGCCTCTTTGAATTTATTTTTCTTCAGGATGGTTTTGATCACCACTTCCTATACAATGTTATAAACATCCATCCGTATTTCTTCAGGCACTCTATCAGATCTCATTCCTGGAATCTTTTTTCTTTTTTTTTTTTCCCACTTCCACTGCATATTCACAAAGGATGTGATTTAGGTCATACCTGAATATCCTAGTGATATTCCCTACATTCTTTAATTTAATTTTGAATTGCTAATATGACCATTTGCAGTTTTCATGATCTGAGCCACAGTTGGCTCCCGGTCTTGTTTTTGTTGACTGCATAGAGCTTCTCCATCTTCAGCTACAAAGAATATAATCAATTTTATATCAGTATTCACCATCTAGTGATCTTCATATGTAGAGTCGTGTCTTGTGTTGTTGGAAGAGGGTGTTTGCTCTGAGCAGTGCATTCTCTTGGCAAAACTCTGTTAGACTTTGTCCTGCTTCATTTTGTACTCTAAGGCCAACTTGCCTGTTATTTTAGGTATCTTTTGATTTCCTACTTTTGCATTCCAGCCCCCTACGGTGAAAAGGACATTTTCTGGGTGTTAGTTCTAGAAGGTTTTGTAGGTCTTCATAGAACCATTCAACGTCAGCTTCTTCAGCATTAGTGGCTGCGGCATAGACTTGGATTACTGTGATACTGAATGGTTTGCCTTGGAAATGAATTGAGATCATTCTGTCATTTTTGAGACTGCACCCAAATAATGCATTTTGGACTGTTTTATTGACTATGAGAGCTATTACATTTTTTTTTTTTTCCTAAGGGATTCTTGCCCACAGTAGTAGGTATAATGGTCATCCGAATTAAATTCGCCCACTCCCGTCCATTTTAGTTCACTGATTCCTAAAATGTCAGTGTTCACTCTTGCCATCTCTTTGACCACTTCCAATTTACTTTGATTCATCAACCTAATATTCCAGGTTCCTATGCAAAATTCGTTATAGCATTTTACTTTCATCACCAGACATATCCACAAGTGGGCGTTGTCTCCACTTTGGCTCAGCCTCTTCATTGTTTCTGGAGCTATTTCTCTGTTCTTTTCCAGTAGTATATTAGACACCTACCAAACTAGGGAGTTCATCTTTCAGTGTCATATCTTTTTTGCCTTTCCAAGGGAAAGGAGCAGTGATCTCCCTCAAGAGACCGAGGCAGACCTGCCTTTGAGCATTTTAGTGTCTCCTGCAGAGGCATGAGTCAGCAGTGGCCTGCTGTGGAGGGAGAGACTCTGCAACAGCTGTCCTGGGAGGCGCATAAGTCCTCTTGAAGGATGTTGCCATTAGCTCCATTGTAGAGCCACCGGGGAAGGCGACTCACAAACTGGAGAACAATTATACCAAATAAGTTATCACACTGCTGGGAAAGTTCTAGGCCCCACAACAGACTTCCCAACCTGGGGATCTGGAAAAGGGACTGAGTATCCCCAGCGAATCCAACTTTGAAGGTCAGAAGGATTTGACTACAGCAGTTCCACAGGACTGGGGAAAAGACACCCTTGGAGAGCACAAACAAAACCTTGTGTACACCAGGATACAGGAGAAAGGAACAGTGATCCCACAAGAGGCTGAGCCTTACTTGCTTGTGTGTGCTAGGGAGTCTCTGGTGGAGGCGTGTGTCGACAGAGTTCTGTTGTGGGATCAGGGGCACTGCCTACAACAGTACTGGTATAAGTCCTTTTGAAGAAGGTTGCCATTACTACCATTACCCCTATCATAATTTGGCCTCAGGCCAAACTACAGGGAGGGAACACAGCCCACAGCCCCATCAGAAGAAAATTGGATTAAAGACTTACAGAGCATGACCTTGCCCACAAGAACAAGGCCCAGTTTTCCTCACAGCCAGTCTCTTCCATCAGGAAGCTTGCACAACCCTCTTATCCTTACCCACCAGAGGGTAGACAGAACTAAAACCACAATCATAGAAAACTAACCAAATTGATCACATTGACCACAACCTTGCCTAATACAATGAAACTTTGAGCCATGCCATGTAGCGCCACCTAAGATGGATAGGTCATGGTGGAGAATTCTGACAAAATATGGTTCACAGGAGAACGGAATGGCAAACCACTTCAGCATTCTTTCCTTGAGAAGCCCATGAACAGAATGAAAAGGCAAAATGATATGACAATAGACAATGCAGAAATACAAAGGACTGTGAGAGACTATTACAAGCAACTGTATGCCAATAAAATGGACAACTTAGAAGAAATGGGCAAATTCATAGAAAAGTATAACCTTCCCATACTGAACCAAGAGGAAATAAAAAATATGAACAGACCAACCACAAGGACTGAAACTGAAAGTGTAATTAAAAAACTTATAACAAAAGTCCATGACCAGATGGATTCACAGGTGGAGTCTTTCAAACATTTAGAAAAAGAT
This sequence comes from Bos grunniens, assembly GCF_055505025.1. NCBI lineage: Eukaryota > Metazoa > Chordata > Mammalia > Artiodactyla > Bovidae > Bos > Bos grunniens. The sequence goes on along the minus strand of NC_141194.1, from coordinate 75,532,228 downwards.
AAAACTTATCTTTCTCAAACTTGTCCAAAATATATCAGAGGGAGAAACACAAATTATTCCCAAAAATTGCAGAGGGAGAAACACTCATTCTATGAAGCCACCATCACCCAGATACCAAAACCAAAGATATCACAAAAGAAGAAAATTATAGACCGATATAACTGATGAATTGGAGAAGGAAATGGTAACCCAATCTAGTATTCTTGCCTGGAGAGTCCCAGGGACGGGGGAGCCTGGTGGGCTGCCATCTATGGGGTCACACAGAGTTGGACATTACTGAAGTGACTTGGCAGTAGCAGCAGCAGCATAACTGATGAATATAGATGCAAAAATAATCAACAAAATAATAGCAACTCGAATCCAACGACATATTAAAAGGAACATACAACATGATCTAGTGGGATTTATCCCAGGGATGCAAGGATTCTTTAATATATGCCCATCAAAATTTGAAACACAGTATTAACTGAAGAACAAAAATCATAACATCATTTCAATAGATGCAGAAAAAGCTTTTGACAAAATTCAACACTCATTTCACTCATTTATGATAAAAAAAAAAAAAAAAAAAACACTCAAGAAAGTGGGCATAGATGGAACCTATCACAGACAACATTATTTTCAATGGTGAAACACTGAGAGCATTTCTTTAAAATCAGAAACAAGACAAAGGTGACCACTCTCAGCACTATTATTCAACATATTTTGGAAGTCATTAGCCATGGCAGTCAGAGAAGAAAAAGAAATAAAATAAATCCAAATTGGCAAAAAAGTTAAACTCTCACTGTTTGCAGATGACATGAAAATATACATAGAAAATTCTAAAGATGTTACCAGAAAACTTCTAAAGCTCATCAATAAATTTAGTAAATTTGCAGGTTATAAAATTAATACACAGAAATCTCTTGCATTCCTATAATCCAACAATGAAAGATCAGAATGAGAAATTAAGGAAACTACTCTGTTTACCATGGAAATAAAAATTTTAAAACAACTAGAAATAAACCTATCTAAGGAGGCAAAGATATGTATGCAGAAACCTATGACATTTATGAAAGAAATAAAAGATGACACAAAGAGATGGAGAGGTATATAATGTTCTTGAATTTGAGGAATCAATTTTGTGAGAATGACTACACTATCCAAAGTAATCCATAGATTCAATGCTGCTGCTGTTGCTGCTGCAGCTAAGTCACTTTGGTCGTGTCTGACTCTGTGTAATCCCATAGACAGAAGCCCACCAGGATCCTCTGTTGCTGGGATTCTCCAAGAAAGCACAGTGGAGTGGGTTGCCATTTCCTTCTCCATGCATGCATGCATGCTAAGTCGCTTCAGTCATGTCCAACTCTGTGCAACCCCATATATGGCAGCCCACCAGGCTCCTTGGTCCACAGGATTCTCTAGGAAAGAATATTGGAGTGGGTTGCCATTCCCTTCTCCGAGATTCAATCTAATCCCCATCAAATTAACAATTGTATTTTTCACAGAACTAGAAATAAAGGTCTTACAATTTTTACAGAATTACAAAAGACCTTTAATAGCAAAAGGAATATTAAGGGGGGGGGGCGGAAACAGAGATGGTGGAATCAGGCTTGCTGACTTCAGACTATACTACAGAGCTATCAGTTCAGTTCAGTTCAGTCGCTCAGTCGTGTCCAAATCTTTGTGAGCTCATGAATCACAGCACGCCAGGCCTCCCTGTCCATCACAAACTCCGCAGTTCATTCAGGGCTATAGTAATCAATATAGTATGGTACTAGCACAAAAAAAGAAATATAGATCAATGGAACAGGATAAAAATCTCAGAGATAAACTCATACACTTATGGTCACCTAATCTATGAAAAACAGGCCAGAATACACAAAGGACCAAAGAGCCTATTCAATAAGTGATCCTTGGAAAACTGGACAGCTACATGTAAAAGAATGAAATTAGAACACTCAACACCACACATATAAATAAACTTAAAATGGATTAACTACCTAAATATAAAGCCAGACACTATAACACTCTTAAAGAAAAACATAATGTAGGCAGTACACTGCAACATAAATCACAGCAAGATCTTTTCTGATTCACCTCCTAGAGAAATTAGAACAAAAATGACAATAAATAAATGGGACCTAATTAAACTTAAAGTCTTTCTCATAGCAAAGGAAAACATTAAGAAGATGAAAAGATAAACCTAAGAATTGGGGAACATAATAGCAAATGAAACAACTGATAAAGGATTTATCACCAAGATATACAAACTGCCCAATATATTAAAAAAAAAAAAACAAACAAAACCTCAATAAACCATGGATTGGAGACCTAAATAGATATTTCCAAAAGTCATACAGATGTCGAAACAACACATGAAAAGAAACAAGTGAAAAGATGCTTAACATCAGTAACTATTCAGTACAGTTGAGTCACTCAGTCTTTTCCGACTCTATGTGAACCCATGAACTGCAGCACGCCAGGCCTCCCTGTCCATCACCAACTCCCAGAGTTCACTCAGATTCAGGTCCATCGAGTCAGTGATGCCATCCAGCCATCTCATCCTCTGTTGTCCCCTTCTCCTCCTGCCCGCAATCCCTCCTAGCAACAGAGTCTTTTCCAATGAGTCAACTCTTCGCATGAGGTGGCCAAAGTACTGGAGTTTCAGCTTTAGCATCATTCCTTCCAAAGAAATCCCAGGGCTGATCTCCTTCAGAATGGACTGGTTGGATCTCCTTGCAGTCCAAGGGACTCTCAGGAGTCTTCTCCAATACCACAGTTCAAAAGCATTAATTCTTTGGCACTCAGCTTTCTTCACAGTCCAACTCTCACATCCATACATGACCACTGGAAAAACCGTAGCCTTAACTAGACGGACCTTTGTTGGCAAAGTAATGTTTCTGCTTTTGAATATGCTATCTAGGTTGGTCATAACTTTCCTTCCAAGGAGTAAGCGTCTTTTAATTTCATGGCTGCAGTCACCATCTGCAATGATTTGGAAGCCCAGGAAAATAAAGTCTGACACTGTTTCCACTGTTTCCCCATCTATTTCCCATGAAGTGATGGGACCAGATGCGATGATCTTCATTTTTTGAATGTTGAGCTTTAAGCCAACTTTTTCACTCTCCTTTTTCACTTTCATCAACAGGCTTTTTAGTTCCTCTTCACTTTCTGTGATAAGGGTGGTTTCGTCTGCATATCTGAGGTTATTGATATTTATCCTGGCAATCTTGATTCCAGCTTGTGCTTGTTCCAGCCCAGCATTTCTCATGATGTACTCTGTATATAACTTAAATAAGCAGGGTGACAGTATACAGCTTTGACGTACTCCTTGTCCTATTTGGAACCAGTCTGTTGTTCCATGTCCAGTTTTAACTGTTGCTTCCTGACCTGCATATAGGTTTCTCAACAGGCAGGTCAGGTGGTCTGGGATTCCCATTTCTTTCAGAATTTTCCACCGTTTAATGTGATCCACATAGTCAAAGGCTTTGGCATAGTAAATAAAGCACAAATAGATGTTTTTGTGGAACTTTCTTGGTTTTTTTTTGATGATCCAGTGGATGTTGGCAATTTTATCTCTGGTTCCTCTGCCTTTTCTAAAACCAGCTTGAACGTGTGGAATTTCACAGTTCACATATTGCTGAAGCCTGGCTTGGAGAATTTTGAGCATTACTTTACTAGCGTGTGAGATGAGTGCAATTGTGGGGTACTTTGAGAATTCTTTGGCATTGCCTTTAGGTCAGAATACCTTACAGAGAAGTTTTTTTTTTTTTTTTTTTCATGTGTCATTATAAACATTAGGATATCTTTTCCTGTGAGAATTAAAAATTAGTAGGGGAGGGCAGTGGTTGTAAAAGGGGAAGGACATTCAATTTTTAGAGTTGGTATAAATCATTTTTCACAATGATGTAATTTGACTAAAAAGACCTTTCGGGATATGCAACAAGTTCAGTTCAGCTCAGTTCAGTCACCCAATCATATCCGACTCTGCGACTCCATGGACTGCAGCACCCCAGGCTTCCCTGTCCATCACTAACTCCCAGGAGCTTACTCAAACTCATTTCCATCAAGTCAGTGATTCAATCCAACTATATCGTCCTCTGTCCTCCCCTTCTTCTCCCACCTTCCATCTTTACTAGCATCAGAGTCTTTTACAATGAGTCAGTTCTTCCCATCAGGTGGCCAAAGTACTGGAGCTTCAACTTCAGCATCAGTCCTTCCAATGAATATTCAGGACTGATTTCCCTTAGGATGGACTGGATGGATCTCCTTGAGGTCCAAGGGACTCTCAAGAGTTTTCTCCAACACCGCAGTTCAAAAGTATCACTTCTTCAGTGCTCAGCTTTCTTTGTACTCCAGTATTTACATCCATATATGACTACTAGAAAAACGATAGGTTTGAATAGATGGAACTTGGTTGGAAAAGTAATGTCTCTGCTTTTTTTTTTTTTTTCTTTTAATCTTAATTGGAGGTTAATTACTTTACAATATTGTATTGGTTTTGCCATACATCAAAATGAATCTGCCATGGGTGTACAAGTGCTCCCCATGCTGAACTCTTCTCGCACCTCCCTCCCCGTACCATCCCTCTGAGTCATCCCAGTGGATCAGCCCCAAGCATCCTGTATCCTGCATCAAAGCTGGACTGGTAATTTGTTTCTTATATGATATTATACATGTTTCAATGCCATTCTCCCAAATCGTGCCACCCTCTCCCTCTCCCACAGAGTCCAAAAGACTCTTCTATACATCTGTGTCTCTTTTGCTGTCTCACATACAGGGTTATCATGATCATCTTTGTAAATTCCATATACATCCGTTAGTATACTGTATTGGTGTTTTTCTTGCTGGCTTACTTCACTCTGTATAATAGGCTCCAGTTTCATCCACCTCATTAGAACTGATTCAAATGTATTCTTTTTAGTTGCTGAGTAATACTCCATTATGTATATGTACCACAGCTTTCTTATCCATTCATCTGCTGATGGACATCTAGGTTGCTTCCATGTCCTGGCTATTACAAACAGTGCTGTGATGAACATTGGGGTACACGTGTCTCTTTCAATTCTGGCTTCCTCAGTGTGTATGCCCAGCAGTGGGATTGCTGGGTCATAAGGCAGTTCTATTCCCAGTTTTTTAAAGAATCTCCATATTGTTCTCCATAGTGGCTGTACTAGTTTCCATTCCCACCAACAGTGAAAGAGGGTTCCCTTTTCTCCACATCCTCTCCAGCATTTATTGCTTGTAGACTTTTGGATCGCAGCCATTCTGACTGGCATCAAATGGTACCTCATTGTGGTTTTAACGTGCATTTCTCTGATAATGAGTGATGTTGAGCATCTTTTCATGTGTTTGTTAGCCATCCATATGTCTTCTTTGGAGAAATGTCTATTTAGTTCTTTGGCCCATTTTTTGATTGGGTCGTTTACTTTTCCGGAATTGAGCTGCAAGAGTTGCTTGTATATTTTTGAGATTAGTTGTTTGTCAGTTGCTTCATTTGCTATTATTTTCTCCCATTCTGAAGGCTGTCTTTTCACCTTGCTTATAGTTTCCTTTGTTGTGCAGAAGCTTTTAATTTTAATTAGGTCCCATTTCTTTATATTTGCTTCTATATCCAATATTCTGGGTGGTGGGTCATAGAGGATCCTGCTGTGATTTACGTTGGAGAGTGTTTTGCCTATGTTCTCCTGTAGCAGTTTTATAGTTTCTGGTCTTAAATTTAGATCTTTAATCCATTTTGAGTTTATTTTGGTATATGGTGTTAGAAAGTGTTCTAGTTTCATTCTTTTACTAGTGGTTGACCAGTTTTCCCAGCACCACTTGTTAAAGAGATTGTCTTTTCTCCATTGTATATTCTTGCCTCCTTTGTCAAAGATAACGTGTCCATAGGTACGTGGATTTATCTCTGGGCTTTCTGTTTTGTTCCAGTGATCAATATTTCTGTCTTTGTGCCAGTACCATACTGTCTTGATAACTGTGGCTTTGTAGTAGAGCCTGAAGTCAGGCAGGTTGATTCCTCCAGTTCCATTCTTCTTTCTCAAGATTGCTTTGGCTATTCGAGGTTTGTTGTATTTCCATATACATTGTGAAATTATTTGTTCTAGCTCTGTGAAAAATACCACTGGTAGCTTGATAGGGATTGCATTGAATCTATAGTTTTCTTTAAGTAGTATACTCATTTTCACTATATTGATTCTTCTGGTCCATTAACATGGTATATTTCTCCACCTATTAGTGTCCTCTTTGATTTCTTTCACCAGTGTTTTATGGTTTTCTATATATAGGTCTTTAGTTTCTTCAGGTAGATATATTCCTGAGTATTTTATTATTTTCATTGCAATGGCAAATGGAATTGTTTCCTTAATTTTTATTTCTACTTTCTCATTATTACTGCATAGGAATGCAAGGGATTTCTTTGCATTGATTTTATATCCTGCAACTTTACTATATTCATTGAATAGCTTTACTAATTTTCTGGTGGGGTCTTTAGGGTTTTCTATGTAGAGGATCATGTCATCTGCAAACAGTGCGAGTTTTACTTCTTTTCCATTTTAGATTCCTTTTATTTCTTTTTCTGCTCTGATTGCTGTGGCCAAAACTTCTAAAACTATGTTGAATAGTATTGGTGAAAGTGGGCACCCTTGTCTTGTTCCTGACTTTAGGGGAAATGCTTTCACTTTTTCGCCATTGAGTATAATGTTTACTGTGGGTTTATCATATATAGCTTTTATTATGTAGAGATATGTTTTTTCTGTTCCTGCTTTATGGAGGGTTTTTATCATAAATGGATGTTGAATTTTGTCAAAGGCTTTCTCTGCACCTATTGAGATAATCATATGGCTTTTATTTTTCAATTTGTTAATGTGGTGTATTACATTGATTGATTTGCAGATATTGAAGAATCCTAGCATCCCTGGGATAAAGCCCACTTGGCCATGGTGTATGATCTTTTTAATGCGTTGTTGGATTCTGATTGCCAGAATTTTGTTAAGGATTTTTGCATCTCTGTTCATCACTGATATTGGCCTGTAATTTTCTTTCTTTCTTTTTTTCTTTTTCTTTCTTTTTTTTTTTTTTTTTTGTAGCATCTTTGTCAAGTTTTGGTATTAGGGTGATGGTGGCCTCATGAAATGAGTTTGGAAGTTTACCCTCCTCTGTAATTTTCTGGAAGAGTTTGAGTAGGATAGGTGTTAGCTCTTCTCTAAATTTTTGGTAGAATCCAGGTGTGAAGCCGTCTGGACCTGGGCTTTTGGTTGTCTCTGCTTTTTAACATGCTGTCTAGGTTGGTCATAGCTTTTCTTCCAAGGAGCAAGGATCTTTTAATTTCATGCTGCAGTACTATCTGCAGTGATTTTGGAGACATCCCCTCCCAAAAGGGGTAAAAAAAAAGTCTCACAGTGCTTTCATTGTTTCCCAATCTATTTCCCATGAAGTGATGGGACTGGATGCCATGATCTTAGTTTACTGAATGTTGAGTTTTAAGCCAACTTTTTCACTCTCCTCTTTCCTTTTCATCAAGACGTTGTTTTGTTCTTCTTCACTTTCTGCCATAACAGTGGTATCATCTGCATATCTGAGGTTATTTATATTTCTCCTGGCAATCTTGATTCCATCTTGTGCTTCATCCAGCGTGGCATTTCCCATGATGTATTATGCATATGTTAACTAAGCAGGGTGACAATATACAGCCGTGATGTACTCCTTTCGCGATTTGGAACCAGACTGTTGTTCCATGTCTAGTTCTAACTGTTGCTTCCTGATATGCATATAGATTTCTCAGGATAAGGTCAGGTGGTCTGGTATTCTGATCTCTTGAAGAATTTTCTACAGTTTATTGTGATACACACAGTTAAAGGCTTTTGAGTAGTCAGTGAAGAAGACGTAGATGTATTTCTGGAACTCTCTTGTTTTTTAGATGATCCAACAGATTTTGGCAGTTTGATCTCTGGTTCCTCTGCCTTTTCTAGATCCAGTTGAACAACTACAAATTCTCGGTTGATGTACTGTTGAAGCCTAGCTTGGAAAATTTTGTTCATTACTTCGCTAGCATGTGAGACGAGTGCCATTGTGTAGTAGTTTGAAAATACTTTGGCATTGTCTAACATAGAGATTGGAATGAAAACTGAACTTTTCTAGTCCTGTGACCACTGCTGAGTTTTTCAAATTTGCTGACATATTGAGTGAAGCACTTTCACAGCATCATCTTTCAGGATTTGAAATAGCTCAACTGGAATTCTATCACCACTGCTAACTCTCTTCATAGGGATGCTTCCTAAGGCCCACTTGACTTCACATTCCAGGATGTCTGGCTCTAGGTGAGTGATCACACCATTGTGATTATATTGGTCATGAAGATCTTTTTTGTACAGTTCTTCTGTGTATTCTTGCCACCTCTTCTTAATATCTTCTGCTTCTGTTACGTCCATACCATTTCTGCCCTTTATTGAGTCCATCTTTGCATGAAATGTTCCCTTGGTATCTCTAATTTTCTTGAAGAGATCTCTAGTGCTTCCCATTCTGTTGTTTTCCTCTATTTCTTTACATTGATCGCTGAGGAAGGCTTTCTTCACTCTTGCTATTCTTTGGAAATCTGCATTCAGATGTTTATATCTTTCTTTTTCTCCTTTGCTTTTCGCTTCTCTTCTTTTCACAGCTATTTGTAAGGCCTCCCCAGACAGCCATTTTGCTTTTTTGCATTTCTTTTCCATGGGGATGTTCTTGATCCCTGTCTCCTGTACAATGTCATGAACCTCTGTCCATAGTTCATCAGGCACTCTATCTATCAGATCTAGTCCCTTAAATCTATTTCTCACTTCCACTGTATAATCATAAGGGATTTGATTTAGGTCATACCTGAATGGTCTAGTGGTTTTCCCTACTTTCTTCAATTTAAGGCTGAATTTGGCAATAAGGAATTCATGATCTGAGCCACAGTCAGCTCCCAGTCTTGTTTATTGCTGACTATATAAAGCTTCTCCATCTTTGGCTGCAAAGAATATAATCACTCTGATTTTAGTGTTGACCATCTGGTGATGTCCATGTGTAGAGTCTTCTCTTGTCTTGTTGGAAGAGGGTGTTTGCTATAACCAGTGCGTTCTCTTGGCAAAATTCTATTAGCCTTTGCCTTGCTTGATTCCGTATTCCAAGGCCAAATTTGCCAGTTACTCCAGGCGTTTCTTGACTTCCTACTTTTGCATTCCAGTCCCCTATAATAAAAAGGATATCTTTTTTAGGTGTTGATTCTAAAAGGTCTTGGAGGTCTTCATAGAACCGTTCAACTTCAGCTTCTTCAACATTACTGGTTGGGACATAGACTTGGATTACTCTGATATTGAATGGTTTGCCTTGGAAATGAACAGAGATCATTCTGTCATTTGTGAGACTGCATCCAAGTACTGCATTTCAGACTCTTTTGTTGACCATGATGGCAATTCCATTTCTTCTAAGGGATTCCTGCCCACAGTAGTAGATATAAGGGTCATCTGAGTTAAATTCACCCATTCCAGTCCATTGTAGTTTGCTGATTCCTAGAATATCGATGTTCACTCTTGCCATCTCCTGTTTGACAACTTCCAATTTGCCTTGGTTCATGGACCTGACATTCCATGTTCCTAGGCAATATTGCGTTTTACAGCATCGGACCTTGCTTCTATCACCAGTCACATCCACAACTGGTTATTGTTTTTGCTTTGGCTCCATCCCTTCATTCTTTCTGGAGTTATTTCTCCACTGATCTTCAGTAGCATATTGGGCTCTTACTGACCTGGGGAGTTCCTCTTTCAGTATCCTATCATTTTACCTTTTCATACTGTTCATGGGGTTCTCAAGGCAAGAATACTGAAGTGGTTTGCCATTCCCTTCTCAAAACCTATGGGATGCAGCAAAAGTAGATCTATGAGGGAAGTTTAGAGCAATACAATCCTACCTCAAGAAACAAGAAAAACATCAAATAGACAACTTAACTTTACACGTAAAACAACTGGAAACAGAAGAAAAGAAAAACAAAATTAGTAGAAGGAAGGAAATCATAAAGATCCGAGTAGAAATAAATGAAAAAGAAATGGAAGAAACAATAATAAAGATTAATAAAACAAAAAGCAGGTTTTCTGAGAAGATAAACAAAAGTGATAAACCTTTAGCCAAATTCATGAAGAAAAAAGAGAGAAGAATCAAATCAACAAAGTTAGAAGTTAAAAAGGAGAGATTTCAACAGACAATGCAGAAATACAAAGGACTATAAGAGATTGTTATGAACAACTCTATGGCAATAAAATGGGTAATCTGGGAGAAATGAATAGATTCTAAGAAAAGTTTAATCTTCCACGATGGAACCAGGAAGAAATAGAAATTATGAGCAACCCAATTATACAAGCACTGAAGTTGAAGCTGTGATCAAAAATCTCCAAAAAACAAAAGCCCAGAACCAGATGACTTCACAGGAGAATTCTCTCAAACATTTAGAGTAGGGCTAATGCCTATGTGTCTAAAACTCTTTCAAAAAATTGCAGAGTAAGAAACATTTCCAAATTCATTCTATGAGGCCACCATCAGTCTGATACCAAAACCAGACAAAGACAACACAAAAAATGAAAACTACAGGCCAAAATCACTGTTGAACATAGATGCAAAAATCCTTGACAAAATTTTATCAAACAGAATTCAGCAACACATCAAAAAGCTCATACACCATGATCAAGTTGGGTTTATTCCAGAGATGAAAGGATTACTCAATATATGGAAATCGTTCTGTGTGATACACCATATTAACAAACTGAAAAATAAAACCATATGATAATCTCAATAGATGCAGGAAAAGCTTTTGTCAAAATTTAGCACCTATATATGATTCAAACTCTTCAAAAAATGGCCATCGAAAGAGCCTAACTGAACATAGTAAAGGCCGTATATGATAAGCCTACAGCAAACATCATTCTCAATGGTGAAAAATGGAAAGCATTCCCCCGAAGATAAGGAACAAGACAAGGGTGTCCCCGTTCCCCGCTGTTATTCATCGTAGTTGTGGAAGTCTTAGCTATGGCAAATGAGAAGAAAAACAAATAAAATAAATCCAGATCAGAAAAGAATATGTAATGCTCTAACTATTTACAGATGACATGATACTGTACATAGAAAACCCTACACATAGTATTAGAAAATTACTAGAGCTGAACAGTGAATTTAGCAAAGTTACAGGATACAAAATCAACACACAGAAATCACTTGCATTTCTATTTACTAACAATGAAAAATTGGAAAGAACAATTAAGGAATTAATCACATTCACCATTGCAACTAAAGAATTAAATATCTAGGAATAAAGTTACCTGAGACAAAAGAACTGTACACAGAAAATTATAGTTACTCCTTGGAAGGAAAGTTATGACCAACCTAGATAGCATATTCAAAAGCAAAGACATTACTTTGCCAACAAAGGTCCGTCTAGTCAAGGTTATGGTTTTTCCAGTGGTCATGTATGGATGTGAGAGTTGGACTGTGAAGAAAGCTGAGTGCCGAGGAATTGGTGCTTTTGAACTGTGGTGTTGCAGAAGACTCTTGAGAGTCCCTTGGACTGCAAGGAGATCCAATCAGTCCATTCTAAAGGAGATCAGCCCTGGGTGTTCTTTGGAAGGAATTACGCTAAAGCTGAAACTCCAGTACTTTGGCCACCTCATGCGAAGAGTTGACTCATTGGAAAAGACTCTGATGCTGGGAGGGATTGGGGGCAGAAGGGGATGACAGAGGATGAGATGGCTGGATGGCATCAGTGACTCGATGGACGTGAGTGTGAGTGAACTCCGGGAGTTGGTGATGGACAGGGAGTCCTGGCGTGCTGCGGTTCATGGGGTCACAAAGAGTCAGACACGACTGAGCGACTGAACTGAACTGAATGAAATAAATAAAAGATGACTTAAACGGATGGTGATATATTCCATCTTCCTGGGTAGGAAGAATCAATATTGTGAAAATGACTATACTATGAAATGTAATCTACAGATTCAATGTGATCCCTATCAAATTACCAATGGCATTTTTCAAAGAACTGGAAAAAAAAAATTCACAGTTCATATGGAAACACAAAAGGCCCTGAATAGCCAAAGCAGTCATGAGAAAGAAGAGTGGAGCTGGAGGAATCAACCTTCCTGGCATCATATTATACTACAAAGCTACATTGATTAAGAAAGTATGGTACTGGCACAAAAACAGAAACATAGACCAATGGAACCAGATAGAAAGCCCAGAAATAAACCCATGCACCTATGGGTACCTTATTTTTGACTAAGGAGACAAGAATACAAAATGGGGAAAAGACAGCCTCTACAATAAATGGTGCTGGGAAAACTGGACAGCTACATGTATAGGAATGAAATTAGAAGACTTCCTAACATCACACACAGAGACAAACTCAAAATGGATTAAGGACCTAAATATAAGACCAGAAACTATAACTCTAAAAAGAAAACACAGGCAGAACACTCGATGACATAAATCAAAGCAAGATCCTCTATGACCCACCTCCTAGAGTAATGGAAATAAAACCAAAAGTAAACAAGTGGGACTTGATTAAACGTAAAAGCTTTGCACAGCAAAGGAAACTATAAGCAAGGTGAAAATACAACCCTCAGAATTGGAGAAAATAATAGCAAATGAAACAACTGACAAAGGATTAATTTCCAATATATACAAGTAGCTCATACAACTCAATAAGAGAAAAACAAACAACCCAATCAAAAAGTGGGAAAAAGACCTAAACAGACATTTCTCCAAAGAAGACATTCAGATCACTAACAAACACACAAAAACATGCTCAAAATAGCTCATTATTAGAGAAATGCCAATCAAAACTACAATGAGATATCACCTCACACTAGTCAGAATGGCCATCATCAAAACGTCTACAAACAATAAATGCTGAAGAGGGTGTGGAGAAAAGGGAATGCTCTTGCAATGTTGGGGAGAATGTAAATTGATACAGCCACTATGGAAGATGGTATGGAGATTCCTTAAACAATTAGCAATAAAATCACCATATGACCCAGCAATCCAACCCCTTGGCATATACCCTGAGGAAATCAAAATTGAAAAAGAGACATGTATCCCATTGTTCACTGCAGCACTATTCACAATAGCTAGAATATGGAAGCAACCTAAATGTCCACAAACCAATGAATGTATAAAGAAGTTGTGGTATATAGACACAATGGAATATTACTCAGACATAAAAATGAACACATCTGAGTCTGTTCTAAGGAAGTGGATGAACCTAGGACCTATTATACAGAGTAAAGTAAGTCAGAAAGAGAAAGATAAATATCGTATTCTAACACATACATACAGAATCTAGGGAAAAAAATACTGAAGAATTTACTTACAGGGCAGCAGTGGAAAAACAGACATGTTGAACAGACTTGTGGACGTGGGGAGAGGGTGAGACGCATGGAAAGAGTAACATGGAAACTTACATTACCATATGGAAGACAGCCAACAGGAATGTTTTATTGCTCAGGAAACTCAAACAGGGGCTCTGTATCAACCTAGAGGGGTGGGGCGGTGAGGGAGATGGGAGAGAGTTTCAAAAGGGAGGGGATATATGTATACTTATGGCTGATTCATATTGAGGTTTGACAGTAAACAAAAAAAAAATCTGTAAAGCAATTATCCTTCAATAATAAATACATAAATTTAAATTTTAAAAAAAGAAGAGAGAAGGGAACAAAATAAAAAAGAACACATTCAATTCAGTCCTAATAAGGTGGATGAATCTAGAGCCTATTATACAGAGTGAAATAAGTCAGAAAGAGAAAAACAAATATCTAACACACACATATGGAATCTAATCTAGAAAGATGGCACTGATGAACTAATTTTCCAGGAAGCAATGGAGATGCAGACATAAAGAACAGACTTGTGTACACTGGGTGGGAAGGAGAGGGTGGGGCAAATTGAGAGAACAGTATGGACACATACAGATTACCATGTGTAAAATAGATAGCAAGTGGGAATTTTCAGTGTGGCATAGGGAGCTCAACCCAGTGCTCTCTGACAAACTAGAGGAATGTGATGGCATGGGAGATGGGAGGGGGGTTCAGGAGATGTGGGACATATGTATATCTGTGGCTGATTCATGTTTATGTATGGAAGAAACCAACACAATACTGTAAAACAATTATCCTCTAACAACAACAACAACAACAACAACAAAAGATAACTGCACTCTAATGTTCACTACAGCACTATTTACAATAGCCAGGACATGAAAGCAACAATTAAGTGTTTTAAAGGAATTTAATAAGTCAATTTAATGTATAAGGGAATCTATTTCATTTCAAACTTTTTGTAAACATATGAAAAATCACGGAATAACACGGGCAAATAATAACTATTGTGTTCCGCACTATCTTTTGATATCCTGAATGTAATTTTGAAGTTATAATTTTAGCACACATTTTTAATCACACATGAAAGATACACTTTACAAAATTAGTTGGCTTCAAGAGGATTTGTTATAAAATTCCACGAAACAGTACATCTTAAGTAAAAATTCGTTTTCAGTGTTTTCTTCTCATAAAGTATTCATGAATTCAGCTACCATAAGTTAATATCTACTAAAGTACAAATAGACATTTGCTTTTAAAAAATTTTTATGCTTTGTAGCAATTACTACTCTCTTTTCCCTGTGTCTTTTCACTTTAATTGTTCCTCCACCTTTATAAGTTCCCTCAAATCGTGGGTTTTCTGATTTAGGTAAAAAATATCACATCAATTTGGGCTATGAAGTAAAGCAAATACAAAACTAAAAATCTGACTAATACTTAAAAAGGTAGCTGAATCTAGCACAATTTAATGAGTAGGATTGCTAGAGATAGAGAGATAGTACACCACAGTGGCTAAAAGCACGTACTCTGAAATTAGGCTTAGTTCCAACAATAATTAGTAGTATGGCCTTGGAAGTTAATTTCTCTGTGCTCCAGAACACTATTTTTTAAAATATAAACAATTATAAGCATCTATTGCATAGAATTTTGTGAGATTAAATGAGTAAATGTATGCACAGTGATTAAAATAGTGCATGGTATGTGGTAAGAACTATATATTAGCTATTATTATTTTTAAGTAAGAAACTATCAGTTCAGCTTTTGAAAAATATTATATATATTTGCTGCTGATTTGCTTTTTCACTGAAATCTGACATTTACTTGGAGTTACTAATTATCAAACAAAAGATGAAAATGTATTAGTTTTTTGCTCTTGTCTATTTCTTCTTCCAAATCACAAGAACTGTCAGATTATTATCCAATTGCATTTTCATATGCTTCATGTTGCACATGAAATCACTGCCTTTTTCAGTCAGAAAGATACATTATTTATGCCATAGAGCAAGACTTTGGAAAAAAATAAATTCTATGGATTAAAAATAATCACACTGTAACATTTAGGTAGGCCCTACAGGATAAAGGAGATGGGATAATGTGAATTACATAAAGTTTAAAATACCAGATACCACCTGCAAAATGCTGGTCACAAATATTCACATTTTGCCTTCTAGAAATTATGATGTATGTATAGAACTTCATGGGACTTAATAGTTTATTTTACCCTGAAATTATTATAGATAGCATTCTTTGATTGTTTAAGAACAATAACCTTCTTTCTCCTCTACAGTGACTTGTGATGTATTTCAGAACAAAGCACCTGGGAAATGACAGACCCAAAGAGGGAAAATAATTTTTTAATTATGGTAGGACCTTGATGTCAGTTTCTTCCACAGTAGAATGGAATCCAGGATTCAGTTCAGGCAACAAATACATCCTGCCTCTTCCTCTGCTCATTCTAACCCCAACTACAAACAAACAAGCAAAATAAACAAAAGTCTTGTCTAAATGGTATTACTGTGTCATCAGGAAACAATGTCTGTATACATTACTATGTACTTTGCAATGAGTTAACATAATATGATTTCAACTATGCTATGCTATGCTAAGTCACTTCAGTCGTGTCTGACTCTGTGTGACCCCATAGACGGCAGCCTACCAGGCTGCCCTGTCCCTGGGATTCTCCAGGCAAGAACACTGGAGTGGGTTTTCATTTCCTTCTCCAATGCATGAAAGTGAAAAGTGAAAGTGAAGTCGCTCAGTCGTGTCCGACTCTTAGCGACCCCATGGACTGCAGCCTACCAGGCTCCTCTGTCCATGGGATTTTCCAGGCAAGAGTACTGGAGTGGGGTGCCATTGCCTTCTCCGATGATTTCAACTAGATCCTTCTAAATACCTAGTATTTGAATTAATTGATTCCATGGGTAGAAATTATATTCATTATTTAACTTTAGGATTTAATGTAAATCCCCAGTGATCACAATAGTGTGGTGATAGCATAATATTGACTAATAAGTCATAAAACAGAATAGACTGGCCTGAAACAGACATTCACTTAAACAGTCACTCAATTTTTGATAGAGAAACCAAAACAATCCAATTGAAAGAGAAAACTCTTAAAAAGAAAAAAAAAAAAAAGAAAGAGAAAACTCTTCAACAACTGGTACTGAAACAAAAACTTAATATTCTTATGGAAAACACAATGATCTGTAAGTTCTATATTAAACCATACAGAAAATAATTTGAGATGGATCATAGACTGGTGCCAAACAGAAAGGAGTACGTCAAGGCTGTATATTGTCACCCTGCTTATTTAACTTATATGCAGAGTACATCATGAGAAACCCTGGGCTAGAAGAAGCACAAGCTGGAATCAAGATTGCTGGGAGAAGTATCAGTAACCTCAGATACGCAGATGACATCACCCTTATGGCAGAAAGTGAAGAAGAACTAAAGAGCCTCTTGAAGGAAGTGAAAGAGGAGAGTGAAAAAGTTGGCTTAAAGCTCAACATTCAGAAAACGAAGATAATGGCATCCAGTCCCATCACTTCATGGCAAATGGATGGAGAAACAGTGGAAACAGTGGCTGACTTTATTTTTCTGGGCTGCAAAATCACTGCACATGGCGATTGCAGCCATGAAAGTAAAAGATGCTTACTCTTTGGAAGGAAAGTTATGACTAACCTAGACAGCATATTAAAAAGCAGAGACACTACTTTGTCAGCAAAGGTCTGTCTAGTCAAGGCTATAGTTTTTCCAGTAGTCATGTATGGATATGAGAGTTGGACTACACAGAAAGCTGTATTCTTCATCAAAGAATTGCTGCTTTTGAAGTGTGGTGTTGAAGAAGACTTGAGAGTCTCTTAGACTGCAAGGAGATTCAACCAGTCCATCCTAAAGGAGATCAGTCCTGGACTGATGTTGAAGGTGAAACTCCAATACTTTGGCCACCTGATGTTCGAAGAGCTGACTCATTGGAAAAGACCATGACAGAGGATGAGATGGTTGGATGGCATCACCAACTCAATGGACATGAGTTTGGGTAAACTCCGGAAGCTAGTGATGGACAGGGAGGCCTGGCATGCTGGTTCATGGGGTTGCAAATATTTGGACACGACTGAGTGACTGAATTGAACTAAACTGATATTTCAAAATGTCAGAAATAAAAATATAAAGTATCCAGATGAAACCATGAAAGACTAATATCCCAATTTGTGTTAGGCAAAACTTTACAAGACGTGACAAAAAGCAACAACAACAAAAAAATTACACATTGGACTTCATCTAAATTATAAACTACTTGTCACCAAAACATTCCAACAAGAAAACGAATGAAGAATTCTACATTGCTGGACTATGTTAAAGGCTAAAAGATGATGCTGTTAAAGTGCAGCACTCAATATGCCAGCAAATTTGGAAAACTCAGCAGTGGCCACAGGACTAGAAAGGTCAGTTTTCATTTCAATCCCAAAGAAGGAGAATGTAAAAGAATGTTCAAACCTCTGTACAATTTTTCTCATTTCACATGCTCAAAAATCCTTCATGCTAGACTTCAACAGTACTTGAACCAAGAACTTCCAGATATACAAGCTGGATTTAGAAAAGGCAGAGTAACCAGAGATGAAATTGTCAACATCCATTGGATCATAGAAAAAGCAAAGTAATTTCAGAAAAAAACATCATTTTGCTTCACTGACTATGGAAAAGCCTTTGACTGTAGGATCACAACGAACAGTGGGGAAGTCTTAAAAGGATGAGAATACTAGACCACCTTACCTTCCTCCTGAGAAACATGTATGAGGATCAAGAAGCAACAGTTAAAACCGGGCAAGGAGCAATGGACTGGTTCAAAATTGGCAAAGGAGTACATCAAGGCTGTATACTGTCACTCTGCTTATTTAACTTCTATGCAGAGTACATCATGCAAAATGCCCAGCTGGATGGATCAGAAGCTGGAATCAAGGTTGCTGGGCGAAACATCAACAATTTGCACTTGATACCACTCTAATGGCAGAAGTGAATAGGAACTAAAGAGCCTCTTGATAAGGGTGAAAGAGGATTGTGAAAAAGCTGGCCTAAAACACATTAAAAAAAAAAAAGATCATAGCATCAGGTCCCATCACTTTATGGCAAGTGAACTGGGAAACAGTGGAAACAGTGGCAGTCTTTATTTTCTTAGGTTCCAAAATCACTGAAGATGGTGACTACAACCACATAATTAAAAGATAGTTGCTCCTTAGAAGGTAAGCAATGACAAACCTAGACAGTGTATTAAAAAGAAGAGACATCACTTTGCCCACTAAGGTCCATAGAGTCAAAGCTATGGATTTTCCAGTAGTCATGCATGGATGTGAGTGTTGGACCATAAAAAGGCTAAGTGCTGAAGAATTGATGCTTTTGAATTGTGTGGAAGAAGAATCTTAAGAGTTCCATGGACAGTTAGAAGTTCAAACTAGTCAATCCTAAAGGAAATCAACTCTGAATATTCATTGAAAGGACTGATGCTGAAGCTGAGGCTCCAATATTTTGGCAACCTGATTTGAAATGCCAACTCATGTGAAAAGAACCTGATGCTGGAAAAGATTGAAGGCAAAAGGAAAAACGGGTAGCAGAGAATAAGATGGCTGGATGACATAACCGACTCAATGGATATGAGTTTGAATAAACTCCAGGAGTTAGTGAAGGACAGGGAAGGCTTGTATACTTCAGTTCATGGGGTTACAAAGAGTCGGACAGGACTTAGCAACTGAACAACACTGGAATAAATTACTCATCAATTAAACATTTTACAAACAACTGGTATCCAAGATAAAAAATGACTCCAACAAATCAAAAAGAAAAATACAAGCAATCATTTTTTTTAAAAATAGGCAAAAATTTTGAGCATACACTCTACACACATAAATGCAAGGACAAAAAAGCATTTGTAAATATGCTTAACATGATCACTTAATACCAAAGTGCAAATTAAATCTACAATGAGAAGTAATTACACATCCATCAGAATGACTTGAATTGAGAAGTTTGATGTGGAGTAACTGGAAACTTTGTACCTTTTTATTGTAGAGTAAAACAAAAATAACTGTTTTAGGTAAAGTTTTGGAAGTTTCTAATGAAACTAAACATATACTTTCCCCAGCAATTTCATTTGTAGGTATTTCTAAAGAGAAATGAAAACACATCTACAAATAGACCTTAAAATATTCATGGAGAACAGAGAAATTTTAGGGCAGTGAAAATATTCTATGAACTACAATGATGTACGTATGTCATGGTGGATTTGTCCAAACTCACAGAATGTACAACACCAGCAGTGAATCATGATATACACTACTGGCTTTGACTGATTATGGTGCACCAATGTAGGTTCATCAATTGTAATAAATGTACACTCTGGTGAGGAACACTGATAAATAGGAAGGCTATGCATGCATGGAGGTAGGGAGTATATGGGAAATGTCTACCTTCCTTTTAACTTTGCTCTGACTCTAAAGCTCCTCAAAAAACCACCTAAAAAAAAAAAAAAAAAAAAAAAAAAACCTTCCATTAAATATAGTCATAACAACTTTATTCATAATAGCCTTAAATTAGGAATAACTTTGCCCTAAGAGTTTTCTATTCTCCATGAATATTTTAAGGTCTATTTGTGGACATATATTTTCATTTATCTTTGGAAATACCTACAAATGAAGGAAGGGTTTTCTGTCAACAGAAGAAAGGATAAACTGTGGTATATTCATACAATGGAATACTACATAACAATATAATGGTAAAATCAACTGATACCAAAAGTGATATAAAGAACATTATGTTGATTGAAAAAGGCCTTCTACAAATAGCATATAATGTATAATTTCATTTATGTGAAATTCCAGAACTGTCAAAACTATTTAGAGGTGGAAAAAAATCAGAAGTGGAGTTCCTTTTTGGTGAGAGGGTGAGAACTGGGGGAGAAGCATGAAGGATGATTCAGAATGAGCATGAGAGTACTTCCTGAGGTGAGGATATTATTCTATATCTTCACAAGGAGTTGTTATACGGGCATTTTATATATGTTAAAATTCACAGAATGTCTGATTTAAGATTGATTAATTTCATTTTATAATTTTTTTGATAAAACTGAGTTGAAAATTAGTATTGCAATTCATTAATGTCATGAATGCTAAGGTATTTGGGATGAAGAATACTGATTTCTACAACTTATTTTGAAATGCATGATAAAAAGATGGATTGGTGGGTAGATAGAGGGACAGACAGATGATATAGTTTAATATAGCAAATATCTGATCAGATCAGAACAGTCGCTCAGTCGTGTCCGACTGTTTGCGACCCCATGAATCACAGCACGCCAGGCCTCCCTGTCCATCACCAACTCCCGAAGTTCACTCAGACTCACGTCCATCGAGTCAGTAATGCCATCCAGCCATCTCATCCTCTGTCGTCCCCTTCTCCTCCTGCCCCCAATCCCTCACACCATCAGAGTCTTTTCCAATGAGTCAACTCTTCGCATGAGGTGGCCAAAGTACTGGAGTTTCAGCTTTAGCATCATTCCTTCCAAAGAAATCCCAGGGCTGATCTCCTTCAGAATGGACTGGTTGGATCTCCTTGCAGTCCAAGGGACTCTCAAGAGTCTTCTCCAACACCACAGTTCAAAAGCATCAATTCTTCGGCGCTCAGCCTTCTTCACAGTCCAGCTCTCACATCCATACATGACCACAGGAAAAATCATAGCCTTGACTAGATGAACCTTTGTTGGCAAAGCAATGTCTTTGCTTTTGAATATGCTATCTAGGTTGGTCATAACTTTCCTTCCAAGGAGTAAGCGTCTTTTAATTTCATGGCTGCAGTCACCATCTGTAATGATTTTGGAACCCAGAAAAATAAAGTCTGACACTATTTCCACTGTTTCCCCACGTATTTCCCATGAAGTTGTGGGACCGGATACCATGATCTTCGTTTTCTGAATGTTGAGCTTTAAGCCAACTTTTTCACTCTCCACTTTCACTTTCATCAAGAGATTTTTAGTTCCTCTTCACTTTCTGCCATAAGGGTGGTGTCATCTGCATATCTGAGGTTATTGATATTTCTCCCGGCAATCTTGATTAGAGCTTGTGTTTCTTCCAGTCCAGAGTTTCTCATGATGTACTCTGCATATAAGTTAAATAAACAGGGTGACAATATACAGCCTTGACGAACTCCTTTTCCTATTTGGAACCAGTCTGTTGTTCCATGTCCAGTTATAACTGCTGCTTCCTGACCTGCATACAAATTTCTCAAGAGGCAGATCAGGTGGTCTGGTATTCCCATCTCTTTCAGAATTTTCCACAGTTTAGTGTGATCCACACAGTCAAAGGCTTTGGCATAGTCAATAAAGCAGATGTTTTTCTGCCACTTTCTTGCCTTTTCCATGATCCAGTGGATGTTGGCAATTTGAACTCTGGTTCCTCTGCCTTTTCTAAAACCAGCTTGAACATCAGGAAGTTCACGGTTCACATATTGCTGAGGCCTGGCTTGGAGAATTTTGAGCATTACTTTACTAGTGTATGAAATGAGTGCAATTGTGCGGTAGTTTGAGCATTCTTTGGCACTGCCTTTCTTTGGGATTGGAATGAAAACGGACCTTTTCCAGTCCTGTGGCCACTGCTGAGTTTTCCAAATTTGCTGGCATATTGAGTGCAGCACTTTCACAGCATCATCTTTCAGGATTTGGAATAGCTCAACTGGAATTCCATCACCTCCACTAGCTTTGTTCGTAGTGATGCTTTCTAAGGCCCTCTTGACTTCAAATTTCAGGATGTCTGGCTCTAGGTCAGTGATCACACCATCGTGATTATCTGGGTCATGAAGATCTTTTTTGTACAGTTCTTCTGTGTATTCTTTCCATCTCTTCTTAATATCTTCTGCTTCTGTTAGGTCCATACCATTTCTGTCCTTTTTCGAGCTCATCTTTGCATGAAATGTTCCTGTGGTATCTCTGATTTTCTTGAAGAGATCCCTAGTCTTTCCCATTCTGTTGTTTTCCTCTATTTCTTTGCATTGATCGCTAAAGAAGGCTTTCTTACCTCTTCTTGCTATTATTTGAAACTCTGCATTCAGATGTTTATATCTTTCCTTTTCTCCTTTGCTTTTCACTTCTTTTCACAGCTATTTGTAAATGGATATGGAGGTTTATTGTATAATTCTTTCAACTTTTTTATATGTTTGAAAGTTTACATAATCAAATGTTGAGGGAAAGTCTTTACAGTGACCCACTACATATATAATCTTCCCCTCCATCAATTTGCTCTTAGACCTCAGCTTTGATTATGTCTACTCCCCACTTCCTTTCCCCTCCATATCTCATTAAAATCACATTGGCATTCTTGTTATTCTTAGAATACATAAGGTATGAATCTCTCTCATACTCTTTGCCTTTTGTATTCTCTACTTAGAACATAACCCTCCCAGATAGCCACATGGTTTAAAGCCTGATCCTTTTCCTTCTTAGGGTCTTTACTCAATTCACGTTTTCACTGAGGCAATCCCTAACATTCAGTCATGCTTCCTGGCACCTGATCCTACTTCTTCATTTTATTTTTCTCTATAACACTTATCACCGTGCAACATACTATACATTTCACTTAAATGTTTATTCAAATTCAGTGAGGATCGAGGTATGTACCTTGCTTGTTCCTAGTATATCAAACAGTGCATAACATACAATGTGTGTTCAATAAATATTCATTGAATAAGTGGATTATAGTTGTAAAAGAGCTGAGTAAGTGGTAACAATGAAACAATAGGGTCAACTATATAACTTGCAAATGCAAATACTACAGTGGGAAGAGGGGAAATGAAAGTTGCTGTAGGAAAATTACCAAAAATTTTTATTTAAATTAAATGTTACCATACTTAGTAGTTCAGTCATGTCTGACTCTTTGTGACCCCATGGACTGTAGCCCGCCAGCCTCCTCTGTCCATGGGGATCATCCAGGAAAGAATACTGGAGTGGATTGCCATGCCCTCCTCCAGGGGATCTTCCCAACTCAGGTGTAAAATACTTTGAAAAGTGTTTATACGTAGTAAATATTATTAAAATAATATTGTATATTCTACTGTTTCTAGAAAAACATTTAATCCTGATTCATTGACTATACTAAAGCCTTTGACTGTGTGGATCATAAAAAAATGGCAGAAAATTTTAAAGGGATAGGAATACCAGACCGCCTTACCTGCTTCCTGAGAAACCTATGTGCAGGTCAAAAAGCAACAGTTACAACTGGACATGGAACAATGAACTGGTACAAAATTGGGAAAGGACTACATCAAGGCTGTATATTGTCACCCTGAATCTTAAACTTATATGCAGAATACATCATGTTAAATGCTGGGCTGGATGAAACACAAGCTGGAATCAAGACTGTTGGGAGAAATATCAGTAACCTCAGATATGCAGATGATGTCACCCTAATGGCAGAAAGCAGAAAGGAACTAAAGAGCCTCTTGATGAAGGTGGAAGAGGAGAGAGAAAAAGCAGGCTTAAAACTCAACATTCAAAAAAACTAACATCTTGGCATCTGGGCCTATCACTTCATGGCAAATAGGTGGGGAATCAATGGAAACAGTGAGAGACTTTATTTTCTTGGGATCCAAACTCACTGTGGACCATAACTGCAGCCATGAAATTAAAAGACATTTGCTCCTTGGAAGAAAAGCTATGATCAACCTAGACAGCATATTAAAAAGCAGAGATATTACTTTGCCACCAAGGGTCTGTCTAGTCAAAGCGATGGTTTTTCCAGTAGTCATGTGCAGATGTGAGAGTTGGACCATGAGGAAGACTGAGCACCAAAGAAATGATGCTTTCAAATTGTGGTGCTGGGAAGACTTGTGAGAATTCCTTGGGCAGCAAGGAGATCAAACCAATCAATCCTAAAGGAAATCAACCCTGAATATTCACTGGAAGGACTGATGCTGAAGCTCCAATACTTTAGTCACCTGATGCAAAGAGCTGATTCATTGGAAAAGACCCTGATGCTGGGAAAGATTGAGAGCAAGATGAGAAGGGTGCGGTAGATGATGAGATTGCTGGATGGCATCACTAACTCAATGACATGAGTTTGAGCAAACTCCAGGATTTAGTAAAGGACAGGAAAGTCTTGTGTGCTGCAGTTCATGGAGTCACAGAGTAGGACACAACTAAGCAACTGCACAAGAACAACCATGTTCTTCAAATCTATGATTATTTCCCATATTTCACATAAGTACTTTATTTTCAGTTCCCATATGAGCAGTGAGAGAGGAAAATTGAGCAAGAGAAAATGAAAATGGTTAGAAAGTGAAAATCTGTGTGATAACAAAAAAATAAAATGTAAGGGGGGCAAGGTAAATACTTATAGAAAACAGAGTCAGAAAGAAAACATTAGGTAACATATTGAATGTTTATTAAAACATTATTAAGAAAAATATTTAAACATTTACCTGTACTTAAGAAGCAATATCTATTACAGATCTCAAAGTTGTTTCATCTGTACAAAATACTTTTCCTACAGCCTTCTAGTTAACAAAATCAAGAAGAATGTAATAAAATAGTATGTTTGACATAATCCTATTTCATGATTTCTGAAAAAGACTAATCTCAAATACAAAACCTCCTCTGAGCTGATCATGAGAAAGATGCATGGTAACTTATAGCAGACACAGAATACAGTCGTTTCATTTTCAACAATACCTTTGATGACTCCTAGTTTGTTACTGAAGTTGAACTCAGTTTATAGGTAACTAAACTTAAAAAAAAAATGCTTCAAGAGAAAAGTCTCTTGTCCCTAGGAAAAACTGGCAAGCAGCCTGCTTTTCTCATCTTCTTCTCTAGTTTTTCCCTTTATGGACTCAATGTTCTCATGCTTTATTTCAACTTGGCTTCACCAAAAGTCTATTTTTCAAAAGGATACCCAAAACTTTCTTGCACTTAAAAGAAAATTGTGAACTTGTTTAACATTTTATATACCACAGGGACATTTTCATTCTGAAAAGGAACACATTGTAAAGCCAAATAAATTACATTTAAACATCAGCAAACAGTAAATGGAGGTAATTTTTAAGGCAGAATGCTCTTCTCTTGTGCCATATGTTAAAAATGGGAATTAGTATTCCACTTTTGGCATGAAACAACTGCCAAGCAGCAAACAAAATACAAAAGCTAAAAAACTACTCCTAAATATTTACAATTTTATGACTGAACCTCTTAAACATCCTTCAAACGAATATCAGACTGATATAGAAAGGAAGAAATATAATTAATTAATTATAATTGTTTCAGCAATATCTGAAATACTTCAGGCACTCTGTAATTCTAGAGACTACTATCATGTTTTTTTATAAACAAACACAAACACAGATACCCAAGGAATTAGGTGTAGGCACAAAGTTTCTTTCACTGGGACTTACTGAGGAAAAAACATTTCCCAAAGAGTTGAGTTTTACAAAGATGAATTTCTTTCTGCTAATATTTGACACATATAAATTCATATAACTTTGACTTATTAAGTATATTAAGGCCTCTTCTCTTAAAAAATACCAAAGAATAGTGGTAGTCTCTGCCAAAAGAAAATGACACACAAATAAATTATTCTTCAGAGGAAGAATATTCCAAATCAGACGGAGAAGGCAATGGCACCCCACCCCAGTACTCTTGCCTGGAAAATTCCATGGATGGAGGATCTTGGAGGGCTACAGTCCATGGGGTCACTAAGAGTCAGACACGACTGAGTGACTTCACTTTCACTTTTCATTTTCATGTATTGGAGAAGGAAATGGCAACCCACTCCAGTGCTCCTGCCTTGAGAATCCCAGGGACTGGGGAGCCTGGTGGGCTGCCATCTATGTATGGGGTCACACAGAGTCGGACATGATTGAAGTGACTTAGCATCATCAGCAGCAGCATTCCAAATCAGAAATGTGAATAAAGCAACTATTTTTTGTTTATGTTTAACAATATGTTGAAATAAAGATGCTTATATTTGCCCATTATAATTATACATTTTCAATTAATTTATAGGTTTTTGTCTCACATTTTAGAATATTATATTCTGTAAGAAATATTTAATTTTTCCTGACTTCATCCAATTTAAACTGTGTGTATGCATGCGTACTCAGTTGAGTTAAAGTCTTTGCAATCCTATGGACTGTAGCACACCAGGCTCCTTGGTCTAAGGGATTCTCCAGGAAAGAATACTGGAGTGAGTTGCCATTTCTTCCTCAGGGGATCTTCCTGGCCCAGGGATAAAACTTGTGCCTCCTACACTGGCAGGCACACTCTTTACCACTGAGCTACCTGGAAAACTTAAATTGTGTGACAAAACTATAAAGAAAATACGCTTTAAACATTCAATAAACACACACACACACACATATATACATATATATAGTGTATATATATATATATATATTTATACATTTCTGCAGTGTACTAAACAAAATATAATTATTGGGTATTCTAGGAGGCAGTCCTAAGATGGCGGAGGAATAGGACGGGGAGACCACATTCTTCCCCACAAATTCATCAAAAGAACATTTAAACGCCGAGTAAATTCCACAAAACAACTTCTGAATGCTGGCAGAGGACATCAGGCACCCAGAAAAGCAGCCCATTGTCTTCGAAAGGAGGTAGGAAAAATATAAAAGACAAAAAAAGAGACAAAAGAGGGAGGGACGGAGCTCCGTCCCAGGAAGGGAGTCTTAAAAAGAGAGGTTTCCAAACACCAGGAAACACTCTCACTGCCGAGTCTGTGGTGAGCCTTGAAAGCACAGAGGGCAACATAATAGGGAGGGAAAATAAGTAAATAATTAAAACCCACAGATTACGAGCCCAATGGTAACTCCCCCAGAGGAGAAGCAGCACAGACGCCTACACCTGCCACTAGCAAGCGGGGGCTGGGCAGGGAGGCGCGGGCTGCATTGCTTAGAGTAAGGATCGGGCCTCAATGCCCCAAGGCTAATCAGAGCGAACTAATTTGGGCTAACAAACCAGACTGTGGGATAGCTACCACGTGAAAAGCCCTAAGACACCACCAGGTCCGCACACAGAACAAAGGGCTGAACAGAACCAGTCGGCTGCAGACCATCCCCCTCCGGAGACAGGCAACC
This sequence comes from Bos grunniens, assembly GCF_055505025.1. Classification (NCBI taxonomy): domain Eukaryota; kingdom Metazoa; phylum Chordata; class Mammalia; order Artiodactyla; family Bovidae; genus Bos; species Bos grunniens. Next base: position 75,504,752 of record NC_141194.1, on the reverse strand, counting down.
AGAGCCGGAAGGGGGCAATTGCAGCCCCAGAGAGACATTATCTACCTAACTGCAAGCAGGATTCTTTGCTAACTAAGACTTCTTGGGGTTCTGGACAGTCATCTGCCTGAGAAGGTGTGCCAGTTGTACACCCAGAAAACCGAGCAGCAGGGATGGGAGAGGCAATAAGTCTCAGTGACTGCGCTCACCAAACACCTCATCACCCTAGCTCCTTAGAGCTGGGAAGTGCACAAAACGGAGGCCCAATGGAGTCTGTGCCTATGAGGACTACCTGAGTACCTGAACTTGAGAGGCTTAGACCTGGGAGGTGCATGAAGCCCAGGGCCGGCCTCGGACAGTTACCGTGGGAGCAACCTAGAGCCTGAACTGTGTGGGCAGGGAGGGTGCACGCACCGTGAGTGGGGGCAGGCCCAGTGTGGCTGAGACACTGCGAGCACACGCCAGTGTAATTTGTTTGCAGCGTCCCTCTCTCCCCACAGTGCAACTAAACAAGTGAGCCTAAAAAAAAAAAAAAGTGTCCACCATAGCACCCCTTGTGTCAGGGCAGAAATCAGAAACTGAAGAGATCAGCAAACAGAAGAAGGTAAAACTGAGGGAACCGCCTTGGAAGTGACAGGTGCAATAGATTAAAACCCTGTAGTTAGTACCGACTACATAGGAAGGGGCCTATAGATCTTGAGAAATATAAGCCAGACCAAGGAACTATCTGAAAATGAACTGACCCCACACTGCCCACACCACCACCAGAGGAAGTCCTAGATATATTTTTACTATTTTTATGATCATTCTTTTTTTCTTTTTTTTAAACTTTTTTTTAAAATTTTAAGTTCCCGATTACTCCTTTAATTTTCATTTTTATAATCTACTATTACTTTTCAAAAAAAGTTTTTTAAAGCAAACTTCATATATATATATATATATTTCTGTGCCTTTTTTTTTCTTCTTTTTTTTAATACTGTATTTTTGAAAATCCAACCTATACTCTAGAATTTTAATATTTGCTTTTTGGTATTTGTTATCAATTTTGTACCTTTAAGAACACAATCTTCAGTACCCATTTTTACTTGGGAGCGAGATTACTGGCCTGACTGCTCTCTCCCCCTTTGGACTCTTTTTCTCCAACAGGTCGCCTCTGTCTCCTCCCTCCCCCTTCTCTTCTATACCAAACTCTTTGAATCTCTGTGTGTTCCAGATGGTGGAGAACACTTAGGGAACTGATTACTGGCTGGATCTGTCTCTCTCCTTTTCATTCCCCCCTTTTATCCTCCTGGCAACCTCTGTGTCCTTCCTCCCTCTTCTCTTCTCTGTATAACTCCATGAACATCTCTGAGTGGTCCAGACTGTGGAGAGCACATAATGAAGTGACTACTTTCTCTCTCCTCTTTTGATTCCACTTCATCTCATTTGGGTAACCTCTAACTCCCTCCTTCCTCTTCTCTTCTGCATGTAACTCTGAACCTCTCTGAGTGTTCCTCACTGTGGAGAAACTTTACATTTTTAACCTATATGTTTTATCAATGGTGCTATATATAAGGAGAAGTCTTGAGACTACTGTAAAAATAAGGCTGAAAACCAGAAGCAGGAGACTTAAGTCCAAATCCTGAGAATATCAGAGAACTCCTGACTCCAGGGAACATTAATTGATAGAAGCTGATCAAATGCCTCCGTACCTACACTGAAACCAAGCACCACCTAAGGGCCAACAAGTTCCAGAGCAAGACATACCACGCAAATTCTTCAGCAACACAGCTCTGAGCTTAAACATACAGGTTCCCAAAAGTTACTTCAAAACCATTGACATCTCATAACTTGTTACTAGACACTTCATTGCACTCCAGAAAGAAGAAATCCAGCTCCACCCAACAGAACACGAACACAAGCTTCCCTAAAAAAGAAACCTTGACAAGCCACCAATAAAACCCCACCCATAGCAAGGAAACTCCATAATAAAGAGAATTCCACAAATTGCCAGAATACAGAAAGTCACTCCAAATTCAGCAATATAAACAAGATGAAGAGACAGAGGAATACCCAGCAGGTAAAGGAACAGGATAAATGCCCACCAAACCAAACCAAAGAGGAAGAGATAGGGAATCTACATGATAAAGAATTAGGAATAATGATAGTGAAAATGAACCAAATCTTGAAATAAAAATGGAATCACAGAAAAATAGCCTGGAGACAAGGATTGAGAAGATGCAAGAAAGGTTTAACAAGGACCAAGAAGAAATAAAAAAGAGTCAAGATATAATGAATAATGCAATAAATGAGATTAAAAAAAAACACTTTGGAGGCAACAAATAGCAGAATAACAGAGGCAGAAGATAGGATTAGTGGAGTAGAAGACAGAATGGTAGAAAAAAAATGAATCAGAGAGGAAAAAAGAAAAATTAATTAAAAGAAATGAGGACAATCTCAGAGATCTCCAGGATAGTGTTAAACACTCCAACATTAGAATCATAGGAGTCCCAGAAGAAGAAGACAGAAAGAAAGACCATGAGAAAATACTTGAGGAGATAATAGTTGAAAACTTCCCTAAAATGGCTAAGGAAATAATCACCCAATTCCAAGAAACCCAGAGAGTCTCAAACAGGATAAACCCAAGGTAAAACACCCCAAGACACATATTAATCAAATTAACAAAGATCAAACACAAAGAACAAATATTAAAAGCTGCAAGGGAAAAACAACAACTAACACAAAAGAGGATCCCCATAAGGATAACAGCTGATCTTTCAATAGAAACTCTTCAGGCCAGGAGGGAATGGCAAGACATACTTAAATGATGAAAGAAAATAACCTATAGCCCAGATTACTGTACCCAGCAAAGATCTCATTCAAATATAAAGGAGAAATCAAAAGCTGAGAGAATTCAGCACCACCAAACCAGCTCTCCAACAAATGCTAAAGGATAATCTCTAGACAGGAGAAAAAAAAACCGGTGTATAAATTTGAACCCAAAACAATAAAGTAAATGGCAAAGGGATCATACTTATCAATAATTACCTTAAATGTAAATGGGTTGAATGTCCCAACCAAAAGATAAAGACTGGCTGAATGGATACAAAAACAAGACCCCTATATATGTTGTCTACAAGAGACCCACTTCAAATCAGGGGACACATACAGACTGAAAGTGAAGGGCTGGAAAAAGATATTCTATGGAAACAGAGATCACAAGAAAGCAGGAGTAGCAATACTCATATCAGATAAAATCGACTTTAAAACAAAGGCTGTGAAAAAATACAAAGAAGAACGCTACATAAGGATCAAATGATCAATCCAAGAAGAAGATATAACAATTATAAATATATATGCAGCCAACATAGGAGCACTGCCATATGTAAGACAAATGCTAACAAGTATGAAAGGGGAATTTAAAAATAACAGAATAATAGTGGGAGGCTTTAATACCCCACTCACACCTATGGATAGATCAACTAAACAGAAAATTTACAAAGAAACACAAACTTTAAATGATACAACAGACCAGTTAGACCTAATTGATATCTATAGGACATTTCATCCCAAAACAATGAATTTTACCTTATTCTCAAGCACACACGGGACCTTCTCCAGGACAAATAACATTCTGGGCCATAAACCTAGCCTTAGTAAATTCAAAAAAATTGAAATAATTCCAAGCATCTTTTCTGACCACAATGCAGTAAGATTAGATTTCAATTACAGGTGAAACACTATTAAAAATTCCAACATATGGAGGCTGAACAACACACTGCTGAATAAACAACACATCACAGAAGAAATAAAAAAAGAAATAAAAATATGCATATAAACAAATGAAAATGAAAACACAACAATTCAAAACCTATGGGACACTGTAAAAGCAGTGCTAAGGGGAAAGTTCATAGAAATTCAGGCATACCTCAAGAAACAAGAAAAAAGTCAAATAAATAACCTAACTCTACACCTAAAGCAAATAGAAAAGGAAGAAATGAAGAACCCCAGGGTTAGTAGAAGGAAATAAATCTTAAAAATTAGGGCAGAAATAAGATGCAAAACAAACAAAGGAGACCATAAATCAAAAATCAACAAAGCCAAAAGTTGGTTCTTTGAAAAGATAAATAAAATTGACAAACCATTAGCCAGACTCATCAAGAAACAAAGGAATAAAAATCAAATCAATAAAATTAGAAATGAAAACGGAGACATCACAAAAGACAACACAGAAATACAACAGACAACACAGAAATACAACAGACAACAGAAATACGAAGGGTCATAAGAGACTACTATCATCCTTTATATGCCAATAAAATAGACAATGTAGAATAAATGGACAAATTCTTAGAAAAGTACAACTTTCCAAAACTGGACCAGGAAGAAACAGAAAATCTTAACAGACCCATCACAAGCACGGAAATTGAAACTGTAATCAGATCTACCAGCAAACAAAAGCCCAGGTCCAGACGGCTTCACAGCTGAATTCTAACAAAAATTTAGAGAAGAACTAACACCTATCCTGCTCAAACTCTTCCAGAAAATTGCAAAGGAAGGTAAACTTCCAAACTCATTCTATGAGGCCACCATCACCCTAATACCAAAACCTGACAAAGATGTCACAAAAAAAGAAAACTACAGGCCAATATCACTGATGAACATAGATGCAAAAATCCTTAACAAAATGCTAGCAATCAGAATCCAACAATGCATTAAAAAGATCATACACGACGACCAAGTGGGCTTTATCCCAGGGGTGCAAGTATTCTTCAATATCAATCAATGTAATATACCACATTAACAAATTGAAAAATAAAAGACATATGATTATCTCAATAGATGCAGAGAAAGCCTTTGACAAAATTCAACATCCATTTATGATAAAAACTCCCCAGAAAGCAGGAATAGAAGGAACATACCTCAACATAATAAAAGCTATATATGACAAACCCAAAGGAAACATTATCTTCAATGGTGAAATATTGAAAGCATTTCCACTAAAGTCAGAAAAAAGACAAGGCTACTCAGTTTCACCACTACTATTCAACATAGTTTTGGAAGTTTTGGCCACAGCAATCAGAGCAGAAAAAGAAATAAAAGGAATCCAAATTGGAAAAGAAGAAGTAAAACTCTCACTGTTTGCAGTTGACATGATCCTCTACATAGAAAACCCTAAAGACTCCACCAGAAAATTACTAGAGCTAATCAATGAATACAGTAAACTTGCAGGATATAAAAGCAACACAGAGAAATCCCTTGCATTCTTATACACCAATAATGAGAAAATAGAGAAATTAAGGAAACAATCCCATTCACCATTGCAACAAAAAGAATAAAATACTTAGGTATATATCTACCTAAATAAACTAAATACCTATATACAGAAAGCTATAAAACACTGGTGAAAGAAATCAAAGAGGACACTAATAGATGGAAAAATATACCATGTTCATGGATCAGAAGAATCAATATAGTGAAAATGATTATACTACCTAAAGAGAACTATAGATGCAATGCAATTCCTAACAAGCTACCAACGGTATTTTTCACAGAGCTAGAACATATAATTTAACAATTTGTATGGAAATACATAAAACCTCGAATAGCCAAAGCAATCTTGACAAAGAAGAATGGAACTAGAGGAATCAAGCTGCCTGACTTCAGGCTCTACTACAAAGCCACAGTCATCAAGACAGTATGGTACTGGCACAAAGACAGACATATAGATCAATGAAACAAAATAGAAAGCCCAGAGATAAACCCATGCACCTATGGACACCTTATCTTTGACAAAGGAGGCAAGAATATACAATGGAGAAAATGCAGTCTCTTTAACAAGTGGTGCTGAGAAAACTGGTCAACCACTTGTAAAAGAATGAAACTAGAACACTTTCTAACACCATATACCAAAATAAACTCAAAATGGATTAAAGATCTAAACATAAGACCAGAAACTATAAAACTCTTAGAGGAGAACATAGGCAAAACTCTCCGACATAAATCACAGAATGATCCTCTATGACCCACCACCCAGAATGTTGGAAATAAAAGCAAATATAAAAAAATTGGAACTAATTAAAATTAAAAGCTTCTGCACAACAAAATAAACTATAAGCAAGGTGAAAAGACAGCCTTCAGAATGGGAGCAAATAATAGCAAATGAAGCAACTGACAAACAACTAATATCAAAAATATACAAGCAACTCCTGCAGCTCAATTCCAGAAAAATAAACTACCCAATCAAAAAATGGGCCAAATAACTAGACATTTCTCCAAAGAAGACATATGGATTGCTAACAAACACATGAATAGATACTCAACATCACTCATTATCAGAAAAAGCAAATCAAGACCACAATGAGGTACCATTTCACGCCAATCAGAATGGCTGCGATCCAAAAGTCTACAAGCAATAAATGCTGGAGAGGATGTGAAGAAAAGGGAACCCTCTTACACTGTTGGTGGGAATGCAAACTAGGACAGTCACTATGGAGAACAGTGTGAAGATTCTTTAAAAAACTAGAAATAGAACTGCCATACGACCCAGCAATCCCACTGCTGGGCATACACACTGAGGAAACCAGAACTGAAAGAGACACATGTACCCCAATTTTCATCGAAGCACTGTTTATAATAGCCAGGACATGGAAGCAACCAAGATGTCCATCAGTAGATGAATGGATAAGAAAGCTGTGGTATATATACACAATGGAATATTACTCGGCCATTAAAAGAATACATTTGAATCAGTTCTAATGAGGTGGTTGTAACTGGAGCCAATTATACAGAGTGAAGTAACCCAGAAAGAAAAACACCAATACAGTATACTAACACATATATTTGGAATTTAGAAAGATGGTAATGATAACGCTGTATGCGAGACAGCAAAAGAGACATAGATGTATAGAACAGTCTTTTGGACTCTGTGGGAGAGGGAGGTGGGGGATGATTTGGGAGAATGGTATTGAAACATGTATAATATCATATAAGAAACGAATTTCCAGTCCAGGTTTGATTCAGGATACAGGATGCTTGGGGCTGGGGCACTGGGATGACCCAGAGGGATGGTATGGGGAAGGAGGTGGGAGGGGTGTTCAGGATTGTGAACATGTGTACACCCGTGGCGGATTCATGTTGATGTATAGCAAAACCAATACAATATTGTAAAGTAATTAGCCTCTAATTAAAATAAATAAATTGAAAAAAATATTGGGTATTCTGATATAAGGAAAGTTATAACCAAACTAGATAGCATATTGAAAAGCAGAGGCATTACTTTGCCAACAAAGGTCCTTCTAGTCAAGGATATGTTTTTCCTGTGGTCATTTATGGATGTGAGAGTTGGACTGTGAAGAAAGCTGAGTTCCGAAGAATTGATGTTTTTGAACTGTGGTGTTGGAGAAGACTCTTGAGAGTCCCTTGGACTGCAAGGAGATCCAACCTGTCCATTCTAAAGGAGATCAGCCCTGGGTGTTCTTTGGAAGGAATGATGCTAAAGCTGAAACTCCAGTACTTTGGCCACCTCATGCACAGAGCTGACTCATTCGAAAAGACTCTGATGCTGGGAGGGATTGGGTGCAGGAGGAAAAGTGGATGACACAGGATGAGATAGCTGGATGGCATCACTAACTCGATGGACGTGAGTTTGAGTGAACTCCGGGAGTTGGTGATGGACAGCAAAGCCTGGTGTGCTGCGATTCATGGGGTCACAATGAGTCGGACATGACTGAGCAACTGAACTGAACTGAACTGAATATTAAAAAGAATATAGTATATGTGAAATATTTTATTTTAGAAAACAAAATCTTGGTAGGCCACTTACCACATCTATCATATCAGATTCCATTTCATGGCTGAGATCAGACTACAAGAAAAATAAATCAAAAGTTAGTATATAACTGTTGACATAAAATCTGTTATTTATTTATTTTTGAGGGCATGGAATAAATATTAAATAGTAATAATGCTAGTGTGTTTCAAATGATATATTCATTTCTAAGATATAAAAAGGCATCCTCCAAAATCCTAGGGACTTGCACCAATCTGAGAGGTATCTGTCTTGCAACAGATGAATTTTATCTATTTATGTTTATTGTGATATGATACATTTTGACCTATTCTACAATTTTATCTTTCATATACCATACATTTTTATTGGCCCATTTATTTCATCTTCCCTGCACTTTATTAAAACATGTTTTCTTCATTTTCTTTGTTTCCTACTCTACTGGTCAAGACATTATACCTTTTATATGTCCCTCTAACCTAAATTTTTTAATATGCATAACAATCTGTTTATTCAAAATCTATATCCTCCTTGGATCAATACAATAGCCTTAAACCTCTTATATTGCAATCTCTTCAGTCTTTTTTGTTATCACTGTCCAAGATTTAATTTCCATTTTTTCTTCAAATGACAAATGACAAGTTTCACTTAACTGCCAAAGCTGTTAAAGATAAATGACATATTTAATGGTTTTCCTGACCACCACAGTTTCTTTTAAGAAATTTATTTATTTTACAACAAATGACATACAACTGCATCAGTATCATAAATATATACCAGATGTTGTTTTTGTTTATGTATATACCTCTATAATCACAAAATGAGTAAGAATACAGTAACTTTCTAGTAACTTATAAGGTATTTTCATGTTCCTTCCTAGTCTATACCGCAAGTAGTAAACAATATTCTATCTCAAAGTCAATTTTTTTCTGCTTTGAACCTCATACAAATGAAAATGTACTTTTATATAAAAAACAAAGCTTTTGTCTGAGGCTTTTGTTTTTTCCAGCCAGGCCTTCTCAGGTTGCACCAGAGGTAAAAAACCTGCCTGCCAATGCAGGAGACATAAGAAAGGCAGGTTTGATCCCTGGGTTCAGAAGATCCCGTGAAGTAGGGAAATGCAACCCACTCCAGTATGCTTGGAGAATCCCCACCGAGTCTCAAAGAGTTGGACAGCTAAAGCATCATAGCACATAGGCATGCTTACTATCTCTAAGAGTCATTCAGGTTGTTGAACACTGCTTAGCTTCAGTTATACATGAGGCATCTTTCCTTATCTTCACAATTTTAATCTCTGTTTCTTCATATATAAAGTATAACTCATAAAAACACTTCAGTTCACTTCAGTTGCTCAGCCGTGTCCGACTCTTTGCGACCCTATGAATTGCAGCATGCCAGGCCTCCCTGTCCATCACCAACTCCTAGAGTTCACTCAAATTCATGTCCATTGAATTGGTGATGCCATCCAGCCATCTCATCCTCTGTCATCCCCTTTACCTCCTGACCCCAATCTCTTCCAGCCTCAGAGTCTTTTCCATGAGTCAACTCTTCGCATGAGGTGGCCAAAGAACTGGACTTTCAGCTTTAGCATCATTCCTGCCAAAGAACACCAAGGGCTCATCTCCTTTAGAATGGACTGGTTGGAACTTCTTGTAGTCCATGGGACTCGCAAGAGTCTTCTCCAAAACCACAGTTCAAAAGCATCAATTCCCCGGTGCTCAGCTTTCTTCACAGTCCAACTCTCACATACATACATGACCACAGGAAAAACCATAGCCTTGACTAGACGGACCTTTGTTGGAAAAGTAATGTCTCTGCTTTTCAATATGCTATCTAGGTTGGTCATAACTTTCCTTCCAGGGAGTAAGCATCTTTTAATTTCATGGCTGCAATCACCATCTGCAGTGAATTTGGAGCCCAAAAAATAAAGTCTGACACTGTTTCCACTATTTCACTATCTATTTCCCATGAAGTGATGGGACCAGATGCCATGATCTTCGTTTTCTGAATGTTGAGCTTTACGCCAATTTTTTCACTATCCTCTTTCACTTTCATCAAGAGACTTTTTAGTTCCTCTTCACTTTCTGCCATAAGGATGGTTTCATCTGCATATCTGAGGTTACTGATATTTCTCCCAGCAATCTTGATTCCAGCTTGTGCTTCTTCCAGCCCAGCATTTCTCATAATGTACTCTGCATATAAGTTAAATAAGCAGGGTGACAATATACAGCATTGATGTACTCCTTTTCCTATTTGGAACCAGTGTATTGTTCCATGTCCAGTTCTAACTGTTGCTTCCTGACCTGCATATAGGTTTCTCAAGAGGTAGGTCAGGTGGTCTGGTATTCCCATCTCTTTCAGAATTTTCCACAGTTTATTGTGTTCCACACAGTCAAAGGTTTGGCATAGTCAATAAAGCAGAAATAGATGTTTTTCTGGAACTCTCTTGCTTTTTCCATGATCCAGCAGATGTTGGCAATTTGATCTCTGGTTCCTCTGCCTTTTCTAAAACCAGCTTGAATATCTGGAAGTTGACGGTTCACGTATTGCTGAAGCCTATCTTGGAGAATTTTAAGCATTACTTTACTAGCGTGTGAGATGAGTGCAATTGTTTGGTAGTTTGAGCATTTTTTGGCATTGCCTTTCTTTGGGATTGTAATGAAAACTGACCTTTTCCAGTCCTGTGGCCACTGCTGAGTTTTCCAAATTGGCTGGCATATTGAGTGCAGCACTTTCACAGCATTGTCTTTCAGGATTTGAAATAGCTCAACTGGAATTCCATCACCTCCACTAGGTTTTTTTCATAGTGATGCTTTCTAAGGCACACCTGACTTCACATTACAGGATGTCTGGCTCTAGGTGACTGATCACACCATTGTGATTATCTGGGTCCTGAAGATCTTTTTTGTACAGTTCTTCTGTGTATTCTTGCCATCTCTTCTTAATATCTTCTGTTTCTGTTAGGTCCATATCATTTCTGTCTTTTATCGAGCCCATCTTTGCATGAAATGTTCCCTTAGTATCTCTAATTTTCTTGAAGAGATCTCTTTGGAACTCTGCATTCAGATGTTTATATCTTTCTTTTTCTCCTTTGCTTTTCACTTTTCTTCTTTTCACAGCTATTTGTAAGGCCTCCTCAGATAGCCATTTTGCTTTTTTGCATTTCTTTTCCATGGGGATGGTCTTGATCCTTGTCTCCTATACAATGTCACGAACCTCTGTCCATAGGTCATCAGGCACTCTATCAGATGTAGTCCCTTAAATCTATTTCTTACATCCACTGTAGAATCATAAGGGATTTGATTAGGTCATACCTGAATGGTCTAGTGGTTTTCCCTACTTTCTTCAATTTATGTCTGAATTTGGCAATAAGGAGTTCATGATCCGAGCCACCATCAGCTCCTGGTCTTCTTTTTGTTAACTGTATAGAGCTTCTCCAACTTTGGCTGCAAAGAATACAATCAGTCTGATTTTGGTGTTGACCATCTGGTGATGTCCATGTATAGCGTCTACTCTTGTCTTGTTGGAAGAGGGTGTTTGCTATGACCAGTGTATTTTCTTGGCAAAACTCTATTAGCCTTTGCCCTGCTTCATTCCATATTCCAAGGCCAAATTTGCCTGTTACTCCAGGTGTTTCTTGACTTCCTGCTTTTGCATTCCAGTCCCCTATTGCCGGGAGCTGGCCTGAGGAACTCCACTCGTGGCAAAGGTCATGAGGGAGGAGGCTCGGCATACACAAAGGTAGGATCGAGCCTCAGGAGTCCCCCTGGAAATTCTCGAGCATCTACCCCCAAAACCAGAGTCTGCCTACTTTCTGCTTTGTGCTCTCACCTATACCTCTGACTTTACGGGGGGCTGTCCCCCACTACCTCTCTATGAAAAAAGAATTAACTTACAGCTTCAGTTAATAATTCCTGGGTGTGACAGTGTTTCAACCTACAAATTCCTTTGGAAATCCTCTAGCCTGCCTGAATAGGTTTTTCCGGCCACATGTGAGTGTTTAGAGTCTCCCAACTGTGAGAGGCATGAGATGTTCTAAACTGTCTAAATACAGATTCCTTTGAGCAGTTAAAAGATTGATTAGAAATTGTATTGGTGAAGGGTTTTTCACTTGTTGGGCCAATGTTTGCTGCTAAGTCTCCATATCCCTTACCTACTGTGTCCTTTGCAGTGTATTGATTGATACATTTGGTGTATAGAAATGTAAGTAGTAGCCTCAATGTTTGTAACCTTGGACACTTGAGTTAATTCTTTTCTTGATTGAGCCCACCTCACCTTTGCCCTATAGGAATGCAACTTTATCCAATGCTTTTTGGAAGCTGGCGCCTGACTTTAGAATAATCACCTTTAGAGAAAAATAAGTTTCTTAAAATGTTAACAGGCCTACTGGCCAGAAGATGATGTAAATCACCTAAACTTTTGCATATGATAAGTTTGAAAGCCTTGCTTCGATTAGGATCAGGAACTGCTGTCCTTGCATGACTCTACCTCTTCCCCCATGATCCTCTATGCACAACTTAAGGTATAAAACTACTTTGGAAAATAAAGTACGTCCTTTTTTTCACCAAAATTTGGTCTCCCCATGTCGTTCTTTCTTTCTCCTTCTGGCTGAATTTTTCCTCTGAGGTGGGGAAGCTCGTCAAGCCTGCTAATTTTGCCTGGGCTTCTAAGATCTGACTGGGGAGGCCTTAGTGTCTCCTCTCCTTCGGGAGAACGGGAGGATGCTTGAGGCTTTCGTAGGTGACATAAATTCCCTGCTTTGGAATTTTATTCAGCCTCTTTTCTTTACTGAATTTCTTCGCTGAGCTATCCTTATTTCACCACTCTTTATATCCTTAATTAACGTTTAATTAAGCAGTTGTTTCCTGATCCTCGCTGATGCCGTCCCCGCTTTGAATTCCCTGGATCCACCAGGGCTGGACCCCGACACCCTATAATGAAAAGGACATCTTTTTTTGTGTGTGTTAGTTCTAAAAGGTCTTGTAGATCTTCGTAGAACCATTCAACTTCAGCTTCTTCAGTGTTACTAGTTGGGGCATAGACTTGGATTACTCTAATATTGAATGGTTTGTCTTGGAAACAAACAGAGATCATTCTGTCGTTTTTGAGATTGCATCTAAGTACTGCATTTTGGACTCTTTTGTTGGCGATGATGGCAATTCCCTTTCTTCTAAGTGATTCCTGCCCACAGTAGTATATATAATGGTCATCTGAGTTAAATTCACCCATTTCAGTCCATTTCAGTTCGCTGATTCCTAGAATGTTGACGTTCACTCTTGCCTTCTCCTGTTTGACCACTTCCAATTTGCCTTGATTCATTGACCTAACATTCCAGGTTCCTATGCAATATTGCTCTTTACAGCATTGGACCTTGCTTCTATCACTAATCACATCCACAACTGGGTATTGTTTTTGCTTTGGCTCCATCCCTTCATTCTTTCTGGAGTTATTTCTCCACTGATCTCCAGTAGAATATTGGGCACCTACTGACCTGGGGAATTCCTCTTTCAGTATCCTATCATTTCGCCTTTTCGTACTGTTCATGGGGTTCTCAAGGCAAGAATACTGAATAAAAACACTTTGCCCTATTGTAATAGTTTTAAAATATTTGTCTTTCAAATGTTAGTTTAAGCTCTTTATATTTAAGGTAACTGTTGATACAGTTGTAATTATATCTATAATTTTATAGCATTTGTTTGTTTTTTTTGTTTTCTCTGTTCTTTGTTGCTTTATTCCAATTTATTGGAGGGGTTGGATTAAACATTTTCAGTGTTCTACTTTTCCTCAGCTATTTGGTTTTGGCTTATACTATCTTAGTATTCTTTCCATGGTTACTATAAAGCAGGATTTTAGAATGCGGTTTGGGAAAAATTCTGTGAGTCCCCAAGGTCTTTCAAGGGTGTTAAAAAGAGAAAACTACTTCTATATTAATATTGAGTATTTGCACTTTTTACTCTTTTTTATTAGAATAGAGCAGAGTATTCCAGAAGGTCATGCCATGTGCTATCACAATATATTAAATGGAGAAGCAGTAAAAAATATTCAGCTATCTTCTATTAAACTCTAATAAAAGGGATTTTAAAAATATAAAAGATTTAACTATTCTTTTTTTCTATTTTTGAAAAAGTTATTTTTAGAAATACATGTTATTTATTTTACCAAGTAGTAAGTTCTTTATTGCAACATTCACATGAATTAATACCTATTTTTACAAATTATCAGTTTGAATTTTTAATATGGTAGCTACCAATAGATTTAACCCACATAAACAAAGGTTTTTTGGAGTACAAAAATGATTACTAAGACTGTAAATAGAGGAAAGCCTAAGATGGCAGAGGAATAGGACGGGAAGACCACTTTCTCCCCCAAAATTCATTGAAAGATCCTTTGAATGCTGAGCAACTTCCACAAAACAACTTCTGAATGCTGGAGGAGGACACCAGGCACCTAGATAGGAAACCCATTCTCTTTGACAGGAGGTAGGACAAAATATAAAAGACAATAAGAGAGACATAAGAGTTATGGATGGGGAGACCTGTCCTGGGGAGGGAGTCGTGAAGGAGTAGAAGCTTCCAAATACCAGGAAACCCTCTTACCAGTGGGTCTGTGGGGAGTTTTTGAATCTCAGAATGCAACATAACCAGGAGGAAACACACACACACACACACACACACACACACAGAATATGTGGCTAACTGCAACTCCCAGTGGAGAAGGAGCCCAGATGCTTGCGTCCGCCATCAGTGAGTGGGGGCTGAACAGGGAGGCACGGGGTGCATGCTAAGGGTAAGGACCAGGCCTGAATGCCCTGAGGACAATCTGAGTGTGCTAACATAACAAAGCAACCCAAACTGTGGGAAAGCCAGAGAGAAAGAAAAAAAAGAGAGAGAGAGAACTTTCCTTGCAAAAAGCTCTAACCTAAGGTGCACGCTGTCTGCTCACCAAACCAAGGATTGAGCGAATACCAAAGGAGAGCTAGCTGGCTGCAAACTGGCCCATCCCCCCCCCACCAGAGGAAGAGAGGCAGGTTGGCAACAACCCCAACTGGAAGGCAAGGGGCAATCTCAGAACCAGAGATGGCATCCACCACCAAACTATGAGGAAGCTCCATGTTGCTAACCAAATCTCACTGGGATCCTGGGCACTTGACATCTGACAGAAGGGTCGTGGCCTGAGATCAGCTCCCCAGAGGAGACACATGGCACACCTGAGACAGCACTATTGCTGTGCATTCAGGAAACTGAGTGGCCAGGACCGGGGAGGTGATTAAGATGCACAGCCCACTTGGGACAGTGAGTTCGCCAAGTACCAGGTCACCTGACCTCCTCGGACCTGGGAAGAGCACAAAACACATGGCCAAACGAGTCTGTGCCTTTGTGGAGTACCCAAGAACCTGAACCTGAGCAGCTTAGACCTGGGAAGTGCATGCATCCCAGGGCCCATTTTGGATAGTTCCCCAGTACAGCAACCTGGAGCCTGAGCAGTGTAGAACAGGAAAGCACAGGTGCCGTGAGCTGGGGCAAACCCAGTGTGGTTCATACACTGTGAGAACTCCACGCACACGCCAGAGATATTTGTTTCCAGTGTTATTCCCTCCAAAGCACAACTGAACATGTGAGCCTAAATAAGTGACCACCTTTGCCCCACTGAGAATGGGTGGAAATTAGACACTGAAGGGACTTGCAAACAGAGGAAGCCAAAATAAAGAAGAGGGAACTGGTCTGGAAGTGACAGATGCAACAGATTAAAAATCTGTAGTTAGCATTGACCAAGCATTGGAAGGGGCCCATAAACCTTGAGAAGATGTATAAGCTGAAATAGGGAACTATCTGAAACTGAACTGACCCCACACTGCCCTCAACAGTTCCAGAGAAATTCCTAGATATATTTTTACTATTATCTTTTTATTTTTAAGTTCTTTATTACTCCTTTAATTTTCATTTTTATAACCTACTATGTCCTTGCAAAAAATACCTTATTTTTGTTACCATCTTTCTAAATTCCATATATATGCGTTAGTATACTATGTGTACGAGACAGCAAAAGAGACACTGATGTATAGAACAGTCTTATGGACTCTGTGGGAGAGGGAGAAGGTGGGAAGATTTGGGAGAATGGCATTGAAACATGTAAAATATCATGTATGAAACGAGATGCCAGTCCAGGTTCGATGCACGATACTAGATGCTTGGGGCTGGTGCACTGGGACGACCCAGAGGGATGGTATGGGGAGGGAGGAGGGAGGAGGGTTCAGGATGGGGAACACATGTATACCTGTGATGGATTCATTTTGATATTTGGCAAAACTAATACAATTATGTAAAGTTTAAAAATAAAATAAAATTAATTAAAAAAACAACCTTATTTTTAAAGTAAATTTCAAATATATATTTTATGATTTTTGTGATTGAATTTGTTGTATATTTTTATTATTGTCTTTTGATAATCTAACATCTACTCTAGATTTTTAATCTTTCCTTTTGGGTATTTGTTATCAGTTGTGTACCTTTAAGAATCCAATCTTCAATACCCAATTTTGCTTAAGGGTGTGATTACTGACTTGATTGCTCTCTCCCCTTTTGATTCTCCTTTTTCTGCTCCCGGTCACCTCTATCTCCTCCCTCCCCCTTCTCTTCTCTACTTAACTCTGTGAATCACTCTGGGTGTTTCTGGCTGTGGAAAACACTTAGAGAACTGATTACGGCTAGACTGGTCTCTCCCCTTTTGACTCCCCCTCATCTCCTCCTGGCCACCTCTATTTCATTCCTTCTTCTTCTCTTTTCTATGTAACTCCATTAACCTCTCTGGGTGTTCCAGACTGTGGAGAGCACATAGGGAATTGATTATCAGCTAGACTGGTCTCTCCCTTTTGATTCCCCCTCTTCTCCTGGTCACCTCTACCTCCTTCTTACCTCTTCTCTTCTCCATGTACCTCTGTGAACCTCTCTGGTTGTCCCCATTGTGGAGAATATTTTCTCCATTAACCTAGATGTTTTATCATCTGTGCTGTATGGATTTAGAAGAATTGAGGCTACTGTAAGAATAAGACTAAAAGCCAGAGGCAGCAGGCTAAAATACAAAACTTGAGAAGACCAGAAAACTCCTGATTCCAGGGAACATTAATCAACAAGAACTAATTCAAAAGCCTCCATACTTACACTGAAACCAAGCTCCACCCAAGAGCCAACAAGTTCCAGAGCAAAATATACCACACTAATTCTCCAGCAAAGCAGGAACATAGCCCTGAGCATTAAAATACAGGCTGCCCAAAGTCACACCAAACCCATAAATACCTCAGAACTCACTACCAGACACTACACTGTGCTCCAGATAGAAGAGATCAAGCTCCACCCACAAGAACACAGACAGAAGCTTTCCTAGCAAGGAATCTTTGACAAACCACTAGTCCAACCACACCCACAGGGAGCAACCTCCACAAGTAAGGGGAACCACAAACTTCAAGCACACCCCAGGCAGAGCAATCTAAACAAAATGAAAATGCATAGAAATAGTCATCAGGTAAAGAAACATGAAAATGCCCATCAAACCAAACAAAAGAGGAGGAGATTGGGAGTCTACCTGAAAAAGAATTCAGAATAATGACAGTAAAGATGATCCAAAATCTTGAAAATAAAATGGAGTTACAGAGACATAGACTAGAGATAAGGATTGGGTAGATGCAAGAAATGTTTAACAAGGACATAAAAGAAATGAAAAAGAGTCAATCAATAATGAATAATGCAACAACTGAGATCAAAAGCACTCTGGAGGAAACCAACAATAGAATAACTGAGGCAGAAGATAGGATAAGTGAGGTGGAAGATAGAATGGTTGAAATAAATGAAGCAGAGAGGAAAAAAGAAATAAAGAAATGAGGACAACCTCAGAGACCTCTGGGAAAATGTTAAACACCCAACATTCAAATCATAGGAATCCCAGAAGAAGACAAAAAGAAAGACCATGAGAAAACACTTGAGGAGATAATAGTTGAAAACTTCCATAACATGGGGAAGGAAACAGCCACCCAAGTCCAAGAAACCCAGAGAGTCCCAGATAGGATAAACCTAAAGCAAGACACTCCAAGACACATATTAATCAAATTAACAAAGATCAAACACAAAGAAAAAATATTAAAAGCAGCAAGGAAAAAACAACAAATAACACAAAAGGGGATTCCCATAAGGATAACACCTGATCTGTCAGTAGAAACTCTTTAGGCCAGAAAGGAATGGCAGGACATACTTAAAGGAATGAAAGAGAAAAATCTACAACCCAGATTACTGTACCCAGCAAGCATCTCACTCAAATATGAAGCAGAAATAAAAAGCTTTAAAGACAAACAACAGCTGAGAGCATTCAACACAACCAAACCAGCTCTTCAACAAACACTAAAGAATCTTCTCTAGACAGGAAACAAAGAAAAGGTATATAAACTTGAACTCAAAAGAACAAAGTAAATGGCAATGGGATCATACTCATCAATGATTACCTTAAATGTAAATGGGTTGAATGCCCCAACCAAAAGACAAAGACTGGCTGAATGAATACAAAAACAAGACTCCTATATATGTTGTCCACAAGAGACCCACCTCAAAACAAGGGACACATACAGACTGAAAGTGAAGGGCTGGAAAAAGTCATTTTATGCAAAGGGAAACCAAAACAAAGCAGGAGTAGCAATATTCATATCAGATAAAATAGACTTTGAAACAAAGGCCTTGAAAAGAGACAAAGGACACTACATAATGATCAAAAAGATCAACCCAAGAAGAAGATATAACAATTATAAATATATATATGCACCCAACATAGGAGCATCACAATATGTAAGGCAAAGGCTAATACGTATGAAAGGGAAAATTAACAGTAACGCAATAATAGTGGGAACCTTTAATACTCCACTCACACCTATGGATAGGTCAACTAAACAGAAAACTAGCAAGGAAATAAAACTTTAAATGATACAATGGGCCAGTTAGACCTAATTGATATATATAAGACACTTCACCACAAAACAATGAATTTCACCTTGTTCTCAAGTGCACACAGAACATCTCCAGCATAGATCACATCGTGGAACACAAATCTAGCCTTGTAAATTCAAAAATATTGAAATAACTTCAAGCATCTTTCTGATCACAATGCGGTAAGATTAGATGTCAACTACAGGAAAAAAGAACTATTAAAATACAAATATAGTAGGATGAACAACATGCTTCTGAATAAACAACAAATCATAGAAAAAAATAAAAAAATAAATAAATAAAAATATGCACAGAAATGAATGAAAACATGACAACCCAAAACCTATGGGATTCTGTAAAAGCAGTGCTAAGGGGAAGGTTCATAGCAATACAACCTTACCTCAAGAAACAAGAGAAAAATCAAATAAAAAATCTAAATGTACACCTAAAGCAACTAGAAAAAAGAAGAAATGAAAAACCCATGGGTTAGTAGAAGGAAATAAATCATAAAAATTAGCACAGAATAAATGAAAAAGAAACAAAGGAGAATAGCAAAAATCAACAAAGCTAAAAGCTGGTTCTTTGTGAAGATAAATAAAATAGGCAAACCATTAGCCAGACTCATCAAGAAAAAAATGGAGAAGAATCAAATAAAAACAATTGAAAATGAAAATGGAGAAATCACAACAGACAACAAAGAAATACACAGGATCATAAGAGACTACCACAGCAACTATATAGCAATAAAATGAACAACTTGGAAGTCATGGACGAATTCTTAGAAAAGTATAGCCTTCCAAAACTGATCCAGGAAGAAATAGAAAATCTTAACAGACACATCACAAGCATGTAAATCAAAACTGTAATCAGAAATCTTTCAGCAAACAAAAGCCCAGGATCAGATGATTTCATAGCTGAATTCAACCAAAAATTTAGAGAAGAGCTAACACTTATCCTACTCAAACTCTTACAGAAAATTACAGAGGAAGGTAAACTTTCAAATGTATTCTAAGAGGCTACCATCACCCTAATACCAAAACCAGACAAAGATGCCACAAAAAAAGAAAATTACAGGCCAATACCACTGATGAACATAGATGCAAAAATCCTTAATAAAATTCTAGCAAATAGAATCCAACAACATATTAAAAAGATCATACATCATGACCCAATGGGCTTTATCCCAGGCATGCAAGGATTCTTCAAACTTCACAAATCAATCAATGTGATATACCACATTAACAAACTGAAAGATAAAAACCACATGAGTATCTCAGTAGATTCAGAGAAAGCCTTTGAGAAAATTAAACATCCATTTATGATAAAAAAAAAAAAATACCCTCCAGAAAGCAGGCATAGAAGGAACATACCTCTACATAAAAAAAGCCATATATGATAAACCCATAGCAACCATTATCCTCAATGGTGACAAATTGAAAGCATTTCCCCTAGAGTCAGGAACAAGACAAGGGTGCCCACTTTCACCACTACTATTCAACATAGTTTTGGAAGATTTAGCCACAGAAATCAGAGAAGAAAAAGACCTAAAAGGAATCCAGATTGGAAAAGAAGAGGTAAAACTCTCACTGTTTGCAGATGACATGATCCTCTACATAGAAAACCCTAAAGAGGCTACCATAAAATTACTAGAGCGAATCAATGAATGTAGCAAAGTTACAGGATATAATATTAACATGCAGAAATCCCTTGTATTCCTATACACTAACAAAGAGAAAACAGAAAGAGAAATTAAGGAAACAATTTCATTCAGCACTGCAATGAAAAGAATAAAATACTTAGGAATAAATCTACCTAAAGAAAAAAAAAAAAAACCTATATAAAGAAAAGTAAAACACTGATGAAAGAAGTCAAAGATGACACAAATAGATGCAGAAATATATCATGTTCATGGATTGGAATAATCAATATAGTGAAAATGAGTATACTACCCAAAGCAATCTATAGATTCAATGCAATCCCTATCAAGCTACCATTGGTATTTTTCACAGAACTAGAACAAATAATTTCACAATTTGTATGGATACAAAAAATTTCGAATAGTGAAAGCAATCTTGAGAAAGAAGAATGGAACTGGAGGGATTAACCTGCCTGACTTCCAGCTATACTACAAAGCTGCAGTCATTAAGACAGTATGGTACTGGCATAAAGACAGAAATATATATCAATGGAACAAAATAGAAAGCCCAGAGATAAATCCACGCATCTATGGACACTTTATCTGTGGCAAAGGAGGCAAGAATATACAATGGAGAAAAGACAATCTCTTTAACAAGTGGTGCTGGGAAAAGAGGTCAACGCATGTAAAAGAATGAAACTAGAACACTTTCTAACACCATATACCAAAATAAACTCAAAATGGATTAAAGATCAAAATGTAAGACCAGAAATCATAGAACTCTTAGAGGAAAACATAGGCAAAACACTCTCTGACATAAATCACAGCATGATTCTCTATGACCAACCTCCAAGAGTAATGGAAATAAAAGCAAAAATAAACAAATGGGACCTAATTAAAATTAAAAGTTCTGCACCACGAAGGAAACTACAAGCAAGGTGAAAAGGCAAACTTCAGAACGGGAAAAAATAATAGCAAATGAAGCAAATGACAAAGAATTAATCTCAAAAATATACAAGCAGCTCCTGTAGCTCAATTCCAAAAAATAAACGACCCAATCAAAAAATGGGCCAAAGAACTAAACAGACATTTCTCCAAAGAAGATATACAGATGGCTAACAAACACATGAAAAGATGCTCAACATCACTCATTATCAGAGAAATGCAATCAAAACCACAATGAGGTACCATCTCATGCCAGTCAGAAAGGCTGTGATCCAAAAGTCTACAAGCAATAAATGCTGGAAAGGTTGTGGAGAAAAGGGAACCCTCTCACCCTCTTGGTGGGAATGCAAACTAATACAGCCACTATGGAGAACAGTGCGGAGATTCCTTAAAAAAATGGAAATCGAATGCCATAGGACCCAGCAATCCCAAGGCTCGGCATACACACTGAGGAAACCAGAACTGAAAGAGACCAACATGTACGCCAATGTTCATCGCAGCAGTGTTTACAATAGCTAAGGCATGGAGGCAGCCTAGATGTCCATCAGCAGACAAATGGATAAAAAAGCTGTGGTACATATACACAGTGGAAATATTACTCAGCTATTAAAAAGAATGCATTTGAATCAGTTCTAATGAGGTAAATGAAACTGGAGCCTATTATACACAGTGAAGTAATACAGAAAGAATAAACAGCAATACAGTATATTAATACATATATATGGAATTTAGAAAGATTGTAATGATGACCCAATATGTGAAACAGCAAACGAGACACAGATGTAAATAACAGACTTTTGGACTTTGTGGGAGAAGGTGAAGGTGGTATGATTTGAGAGAATAGCATTGAAACATGTATATTACCATATGTGAAACAGATCACCAGTACAGGTTCGAGGCATGAGGCATGCTACTCAGGGCCGGTGTACTGGGATGACCCTGAGGGATGGGATTGGGGCGGAGGGTGGTTCAGCATGGGGGCACATATACACCCATGGCTGATTCATGTCAGTGTATGGCAAAAACAACTACAATATTGTAAAGTAATCATTGTCCAATTAAAATAAATAAATTTACCAAAAAAAAAAGTGTGTAAATAATTCGAGACAAAAAACTTTGATTAATTGTTGTACTGCAGATTATGTATCCAATTTGATTCAATCCACATTAAATTAGTAATTTCACTAGTTCTTAATTCCTAGAATTTTACAAAAGGTTTACAGCATTGCTTTTTTTTTTTAAATCTATGTCATACACTTTATAAAACGTTAATATTGCTATTACTTTACAGAAGTAATATTCATTTATGTTTCACCCACATATTTACTATTTCTGGAATCCTTCATTCCTTTGTTCACTTTCATACTTCTAAGATAATTTTCTGTCAGGTAAAATAACTCCCTTTATTGTAGTGGAAGTCTCCTGTGACAAATACTTTTAGCACTTGTTTCTGTTCAAACCTCTTAATTATGCCTTAATTTTTATAGGATATTTACATGTATTCATTTTTGCTTTCAATGATGCAAAATACATGTTGGCAGGAATTCTCCCCATTCATTACCTTAAAGATATCACAAAATTATCTTCTGAACAGAGTGACCAACCATCCAGGTTTGCCTACAATTCTTTCAATTTTATCACTGACAATCTTCTTGGAAGAAATGGCTTGTTATCCTACTGTTGGCTTCCATTGCTTCTGCTGAAAATTCAGCCATCAGTTTTACTGGGACTCCATTGAAGATTTCTTTTTTCTCTTACTCAAAGTTTTACTTTTTTTTCTGTCTTTGATATTTTAACAACAAAATGATTTTAGTTTGTTGTGTGTATACGAAGTTTTGTTTATATCCTTTCTGAACTTATTTAATGTGTGAATTTATGCATTTCACCTCACTTGAAAAAATATTCTTGTCCGTTATTTTTTTAAATATCGCTTCTGTCCCATTCTCTCTATCCTTTCTTTTTGGATTACTGATTCTATGAATGTTGGAACATTTCAGCAAGTCATGCATACTATGTTCTCATTTTTTCAATTTTTTTTCACCCAGTGCTTTAGTTTAGATATTTTAAAGTGACTTATCTTCAAATTCACATATACTGCTTGTTGAACCTATCTACCCAAATAGCTTTTAATTTCAGATGTGATATATTACTGTTCTAGAGTGTACAACTATTTTTATACATTTTAAATTACTTTTGGAATTATCTGTCTTTTCATCCATTTTATCCATTGTTTTTCTCTATTATATATATATATATATATATATATATATATATATATATATATAACTGAAATCAGATTGATTATATTATTTGCAGCCAAAGATGGAGATATATATATATATATATATATATATATATATATATATATATATATAACGGAAATCAGATTGATTATATTATTTGCAACCAAAGATGGAGAAGCTCTATACAGTCAGCAAAAACAAGACCAGGAGCTGACTGTGGCTCAGATCATGAACTCCTTATTGCCAAATTCAGACTTAAATTGAAGAAAGTAGGGGAAACCACTAGACCATTCAGGTATAACCTAAATCAAATCCCTTATGATTATACAGTGGAAGTGAGAAATAGATTTAAGGGCCTAGATCTGATAGATAGAGTGTCTGATGAACTATGGATTGAGGTTCGTGACATTGTAGAGGAGACAGGGATCAAGACCATCCCCATAGAAAAGAAATGAAAAAAAGCAAAATGGCTGTCTGGGGAGCCTTACAAATAGCTGTAAAAAGAAGAGAAGTGAAAAGCACAGGAGAAAAGGAAAGATATAAACATGTGAATGCAGAGTTCCAAAGAATAGCAAGAAGAGATAAGAAAGACTTCTTCAGCGATCAATGCAAAGAAGTAGAGTAAAACAACAGAATGGGAAAGACTAGGGATCTCTTCAAGAAAATCAGAGATACCAGAGGAACATTTCATGCAAAGATGAGCTCGATAGGACAGAAATGGTATGGACCTAACAGAAGCAGAAGATATTAAGAAGAGATGGAAAGAATACACAGAAGAACTGTACAAAAAAGATCTTCATGACCCAGATAATCACGATGGTGTGATCACTGACCTAGAGCCAGACATCCTGGAATGTGAAGTCAAGTGGGCCTTAGAAAGCATCACTACGAACAGAGCTAGTGGAGGTGATGGAATTCTAGTTGAGCTATTCCAAATCCTGAAAGATTATGCTGTGAAAGTGCTGCACTCAATATGCCAGCAAATTTGGAAAACTCAGCAGTGGCCACAGGACTGGAAAACGTCAGTTTTCATTCCAATCCCAAAGAAAGGCAGTGCCAAAGAATGCTCAAAGTACCAAACAATTGCACTCATCTCACACGCTAGTAAAGTAATGCTCAAAATTCTCCAAGCCAGGCTTCAGTAATATGTGAACCGTGAACTTTCTGATGTTCAAGCTGGTTTTAGAAAAGGCAGAGGAACCAGAGATAAAATTGCCAACATCCGCTGGATCATAGAAAAAGCAACAGAGTTCCAGAAAAACATCTATTTCTGCTTTATTGACTATGCCAAAGCCTTTGACTGTGTGGATCACAATAAATTGTGGAAAATTCTGAAAGAGATGGGAATACCAGAACACCTGATATGCCTCTTGAGAAATCTGTATGCAGGTCAGGAAGCAACAGTTAGAACTGGACATGGAACAACAAACTGGTTCCAAATAGGAAAAGGAGTTCATCAAGGCTGTATATTGTCACCCTTTATTTAACTTATATGCAGAGTACATCATGAGAAATGCTGGACTGGAAGAAACACAAGCTGGAATCAAGATTGCTGGGGGAGATATCAATAACCTCAGATATGAAGATGACACCACCCTTATGGCAGAAAGTGAAGAGGAACTAAAAAGCCTCTTGATGAAAGTGAAAGTGGAGAGTGAAAAAGTTGGCTTAAAGCTCAACATTCAGAAAACGAAGATCATCACATCCAGTCCCACCACTTCATGGGAAATAGATGGGGAAACAGTGGAAACAGTGTCAGACTTTATTTTTCTGGGCTCCAAAATCACTACAGATGGTGACTGCAGCCATGAAATTAAAAGACGCTTACTCCTTGGAAGGAAAGTTATGACCAACCTAGATAGCATATTCAAAAGCAGAGACATTACTTTGCCAACAAAGGTTCATCTAGTAAGGCTATGGTTTTTCCTGTGGTCATGTATGGATGTGAGAGCTGGACTGTGAAGAAGGCTAAGCACTGAAGAATTGATGCTTTTGAACTGTGGTGTTGGACAAGACTCTTGAGAGTCCCTTGGACTGCAAGGAGATCCAACCAGTCCATTCTGAAGGAGATCAGCCCTGGGATTTCTTTGGCAGGAATGATGCTAAAGCTGAAACTCCGTACTCTGGCCAGCTCATGTGAAGAGTTGACTCATTGGAAAAGACTCTGATGCTGGGAGGGATTGGGGGCAGGAGGAGAAGGGGATGACAGAGGATGAGATGGCTGGATGGCATCACTGACTCGATGGACGTGAGTCTCAGTAAACTCCGGGAGTTGGTGATGGACAGGGAGGCCTGGCCTGCTGTGATTCATGGGGTTGCAAATAGGCGGACATGACTGAGCAACTGATCTGATATATATATATATATATATGTATATGTATATTCATCACGTAGGGCTACTATAACAACCTCTATAGACTAGGGGGCTCAAAAACAAGCATTCATTTTTCATAGTTTCTGGAGGCTGGGAAGTTTATGATCAAGATGCTAATTAATTCTATTATTGGTGAGCACCCTCTTCCTAGTTTGTAAATGGTATTTTATTTTTCTGTCATCATATGGAAGAGACAGAGAGTGAGTCAGAAAGCACTCTGATCTCTTCCCCTCCAAAAGTCATATATCCCATCACAGAGCCCTCATGAACCCATGTAAACTAAATTACTTTCCATATATCTCATTTGCAAACACCACCACATTAGGTGCTAGGACTTCAAGATATGGATTTGGGGGAACATAAAAATTCAGTGCATGGTACTTCAGCATAATAATCACAACTTTTTTGAAACTGTTTTCTGCTAACACCATTATCTGGATAATTTCTGGTATATATTGCTTTACATACTTATTAATCATTTTCTCTTATCTTTGCATATCTAGTAACTTTTACTGTATTTTGTGAATAATACACCACAGAGGGTCTGTATTATGTTATTTCCTCTAAAGTATAATAAATACTGTTGTGGCAGACAGTTAAATTGAATCACCTTGATCCTACTGAGACTCGACTTTTGGCTTTATTAAGATAGTTCTTCTGGAGCATTGTCCTTAATCATAGATTAAGACCTTTCCGAGATCTTAACTCAAGGGTGTGAGTATTAAAACACATCTTTTAATCCTGGTTTTCTCTAGATTCAAGCATCTATATTCCAAGGACTGTTCAGTTTCTGAAGTATCTACTTAGCATTCTAGCTTCCCAGCAGCTATTTTTGATACAGATGGAGAAGCACTATACAGTTAGTAAAAACAAGACCTGGATCTGACTGTGGCTCAGATCATGAGCTCCTTATTGCAAAATTCAAGCTTAAATCAGAGAATGTAGGGATAACCATTAGGTCATTCAGGTATGACTTAATAAAATCCCTTATTATTATACGGTGAAGGTGACCAATAGATGCAAGGAATTAGATCTGGTAGACAGAGTGCCTGAAGAACTATGGATGGAGGTTTGTAACACTGTTCAGGAAGCATTGACCCAAACCATCCCCAAGAGAAAGAAATGTAAGAATTAAGAAGGCAAAGTGCTTATCTGAAGAGGCTTTACAAATAGTTGAAGAAAGAATAGAAGTAAAATGCCAGGGAGAAAGGGAATGATATGCCCCACTGAATGCAGACTCCAGAGAATAGCAAGGAGACATAATAAGGCCCTCCAAAGTGGACAATGCAAAGAAGTAGAGGAAAGCAATAGAATGGTAAAACAAGATCACTTCAAGAAAATTGGAAATATCAAGGGAACATTTTATGCAAGAATGGGCATACTAAAGGATAGAAGCACTAAGAGGCTAACAGAAGCAGAAGAAATTAAGAAGAGGTGGCAAGAATACACAGAAGAACTATACAAAAAAAGGTCTTAATGACCCAGATAACCACGATATGGAAGTCATTCACCTAGAGCTAGACATCCTGGAGTGTGAAGTCAAGTGGACCTTAGGAAGCATTGCTAGGAACAAAGCTAGTGGAGGTGACAGAATTTCAGCTGAGCTATTAAAATCCTAGAAGATGATGCTGTTACTGTGTTACACACAATATGTCTGCTGCTGCTGCTAAGTCACTTCAGTCGTGTCCGACTCTGTGCAACCCCATAGACGGCAGCCCACCAGGCTCCCCCGTCCCTGGGATTCTCCAGGCAGGAACACTGGAGTGGGTTGCCATTTCCTTCTCCAATGCATGAAAGTGAAAAGTGAAAGTGAAGACGCTCAGTCGTGTCCGACCCTTAGCGATCCCATGGACTGCAGCCTAACAGGCTCCTCTGTCCATGGGATTTTCCAGGCAAGAGTACTGGAGTGGGTTGCCATTGCCTTCTCTGAATAAGTCTGCAAATTTGCAAAACTTAGCAGTGGCCACAGGACCAGAAAATATCATCTTTCACTTCAACCCCAAAGAAGTACAATGCCAAAGAGTGTTAAAATACTGTTTCATTTCACATACTGTTTTCATTTCACATACTCAAAATCCTTCAACCTAGGCTTTAGCAGTCATGGACTGAGAATTTCCAGATGTACAAGCTGGGTTTCAAAGAGGCAAAGGAACCAGAGATCAACATTCGCTGGATCATGGAAAAACCAAGGGAGTTCCAGAAAAAACATCTGCTTCATTGACTATGCTAAAGCCTTCAACTTTGTGGATCACAACAAACTGTGGAAAATACTTAAACAGATGGGAGTACCAGATCACCTTACCTGTCTTCTGAGAAACATATATATGGATCAAGAAGCAACAGTCTGAACTGGACATGGAACAAATGACTGTTTCAAAATTGGGAAAGTAATAGGACAAGGCTGTATATTGTCACTCTACTTATTTAACTTCTTTTTTAATTTAATTAATTAATTTTCAATTTAAGGATAATTGCTTTACAGATTTCTGTTGTTTTCTGTCAAACCTCAACATGAATCAAGAGTATATCATGTGAAATACTGAGCTGGATGAATCATAAGCTGGAATCAGGGTTGCCTGGTGAAATATCAACAACCTTAGATATGCAGATGATACCAATCTTATAGAAGAAAGTGAGGACAAACCACAGTGTCTTGATGAGGGTGAAAGAAGACAATGAAAAAGCTGTCTTTATTCAATATTAATTTTTTTAAATAAAAAAACTGTGATCATGGCATTCAGTTCCATCACTTCATGGCAAATAGAATGGGGAAAAGTAGAAGCAGTGACAGATTTTATGTTCTTGGTCTCCGAAATCACTGCATGCGGAGACTGCAGCAATGAAATTAAAAGATGCTTGCTCTTTGGAAGGAAAGCTATGACACTCAGCATATTAAAAAGCAGAGACGTCACTTTGCTGACAAAGGTCTCTATAGTCAGAGCTAAGGTTTATGCAGTAAGTCATGTATAAATGTGACACTTGGACCATAAAGGAGGCTGAGCGCCAAGGAATGTCAATTGTGGTGCTAGAGTTGACTCTTGAGAGTCCCTTGGACTGCGAGGAGTGCAAAACAGTCAATCCTAAACGAAATAAACTCTGAATATTCATTGGAGTACTGACGCAAAAGCTCCAATAATTTGGCCACCTGATGCAAAGAGCTGACTCATTAGAAAAGACCCTGATGCTGGGAAAGATAGGTTGCAAAAGGAGAGGGGGATGGCAGATGACGAGATGTTTAGATAGCATCACTGACATAATGGACACGAATGTGAACCACCTCTGGGAGATAGTGGACAGATGAGCCTGCCATGCTGCAGTCTACAGGATCACAAAAAATCAAGACAGGATTTAGTGAGTGAACAACAACAAAGTATACACATCAATTAATGGTATTTGAGGTATGTCCATGAAAATAGATTATGAACATATTCACTTAGTTTCATAGTCAAATGTGCAATAAATAATTCTTCACTTTATTTCTGGGGAAAAAGTGACGTTAAAGCTATTGGAATATGAAATGCCAATTTTGTAGCAGTGGAAGGAGAACAACAACCTTTAAATGAGGGAGTACAGGAAAGGAAGAGATATTAAGAATCTTTGCTTTCATGATCATACCTTATGAAAACACCCTGTTGTGGATTTCCAAAGTTTTTCAGCATCCTTAAATCTAACTGATATTTCTCACATTTTGAGAGTTTCCTTAAAAAGTGGCTTCACTTTTGTCTCTGCAAGGATACAACACAATTTGCTGTTTATGGATGTGCTTTGTGTCAATTTCTTAAGTTTCTGTTCTCCCACCACACTAGTGATATAGTTTTGATAGTACATATTAACAAGGTACAGGCTTAGATTCATAAATTTTTGTGAGTGTTTTCCCACTAATGTCCCAAAAGGGATCAAAAGTTTCTCTGCTTCCCTGCTGCTTTCCAGGGAAGATGGTTAAAATATTTTTCAGGCTAATTACGTGAACATAGAAGTATTTTGAGGTTTGACAACTTGCGTAGGGATTTCTTTTTTAGATCCCCAATAAGGTTTCATATTTTCTATAACTATATTTAAAACCTATATTAATCCATATATCTGTCTATACCTATATTTAAAACTCTGTACTAATTGCCTAAGTTATACATCTAATACATGTGGTCCATTACACATTTAAATAATTTCTACTATTCTCATTTTGAGTTCACTATTTGTAAATGGCATTTATGATTTATTTCCTCATTTTGAGCTCAGATATATAAGTTTTGATATATTTTATCTGGAATTTCTATGTGTATGGATAGAATGGAATATGTTCAGTACTAGCTCAGGCTACCATATTAAATAGAAGTCTCTATGTGTGCTATTAAACATTGAATACACTATTTATTATAAATAAATAATTTTGCTTACATTACTTGTCATACTAAATGTTTATGAAACTCTAGATATTTCAATTCATAAAAGCTGATCCAGAAGGATGTTTTTAATAATAAGTATTAAGTACAGAAAATATCTTTCATGGTATATGCCACCTGATGCAAAGAGCTGATTCACTGGAAAAAATCCCGATGCTGGGAAACATTGAAGGCAAAAGGAGAAGGGGGTGGCAGAGGATGTTATGGTTAGATAGCATTACTGACTAAGTGGACATTAATTTGAGTAAACTCCATAAGACAGCAGAGATAGAGGAGCCAGGCCTGTACAGTTCATGGAGTGGTAAAGATTCAGAAATGTCTTAGCAACTAAACAACAACAATACAAAGCACAATGTCAGAATAGACAGGTCCAGGATTCTGTCTTCCAAAAGAAGCATTTAAAATGTGCAGAAATTGTGAAAACCAATTTTTTTCAGATATATGAAAGCAATTAAATGTTTAAAACAACTCGACAAATGTTGAATAAATATAAAGGCAATTTTCAACTTATAAAAAATGTGTCAGTTTTAATGTATTTGTCCCACTGCTTCCTTAGTTTAGCAGCAGACTTAAATACAGTAATCTGTGTTCCCAATATGAGATCCTGGTCCCTAGTTTCAGAGGGAACAGAACAGATTCTAATCACAGACTACTTTGTATATCCTTCTAAAATGTATGGAGTCTACCTGAAGAACTAATGAAAGTTATTAATCTCCAATTAGAAAACTTAGAACTGATTCAGGTTGGAAAAGTGTCAGGCATTGCTCAATAATATTTTAAATGTGAAGGAAAAAAACCCTGCAAACACCTGGGGGAAAACATTACTTTTGAGACATACAATAGTCCATCTAGAATGTGGTTGGAAAATCTGAGGAAAGTTTCTTTAGGAACTAATACATTCAAATTACCCATGAACACAGGTGAATTTAGAAAGTGACAGTGACAAGCATTCCCAGGACAACCCAGAAGCTCTGAAAAAAACTGAGAATACGTTTAAGTTTTCTCCTTGAGTTATATACTCTTGTTCTAGTGGAAACCTAGCTGTGTGTTGAACAGTCACAGCACAGAGCTATCTGAAAAGAACTGGGGAGAGGTGGATTTTTTGTTCTATTTTTAGCTCTTGGTGTTCAGGAAATCTATCAAAACACTAGGTTAACACAAGCTACATGAATATATACTTCAATGGAAACATAGGAAGAAGAATATAGCACTAGTAAAAATAATTTGAAAAATTCACTATACAAATAGATAACAACAGACTTAAACAATAAAATAAAAATAGCAAACCCTGGTAAAGAAGAGTCTGATTCCAGAATTACCTACATTAGGACACCCAAATGTCCACTTTCCTGCAAACAAATAATAAAGCTTTCAAAGAAACAGATAAGTATTGTACACTCAAAGGAATAAAATAAATTTATAGAAACCGTCCCTTAGAAAACCCAAACATTCAACTTATTAACCAAGGACTTTCAAACAATCTTCTTAAATATGTGCAAAAAGTTAAAAGAAAATATTGACAAAAAATAAAAGAATTCAGAAAAAATTATATATGTAGGAAAATAAGAATATCAATAAAAATAGAAATTATAAAAGGGAAGAAATAAATTCTGGAGCTGAAATGCAAAATAAATGAGTGAAGAATTCATCAATGTGGTTTAACAACAAATTTGATCAGGTAGAAGAAATAATCAGTAAGCTTGAATATAAACAAATGCATATGATAATAAAATCTATTTGAAATCTATGTTACTGGACACAAAATGAATAAAGATGTTTGTGCTATCAATATAATAAAAGGGAAACTGAGCAATGGAGAAGTGGGTGACATATGCAATTGAAGTTAAATTGGTATTAATTCAAATTACATTGTCTTAACCTTGGATGTGAGAGTTGGACTGTGAAGAAAGCTGAGTGCTGAAGAACTGATGCTTTTGAACTGTGGTGTTGGAGAAGACTCTTGAGAGTCCCTTGGACTGCAAGGAGATCCAACTAGTTCATTTTAAAGGAGATCAGTCCTGGGTGTTCTTTGGAAGGACTGATGATAAAGCTGAAACTCCAATACTTTGGCCACCTCATGCGAAGAGTTGACTCATTGGAAAAGACCTTGATGCTGGGAGGGATTGGGGGCAGGAGGAGAAGGGGACGACAGAGGATGAGATGGCTGGATGGCATCACCAACTCGATGGACATGAGTTTGGATAAACTCCAGGAGTTGGTGATGGACAGGGAGGCCTGGCATGCTGTGATTCATGGGGTCGCAAAGAGTTGGACACGACTAAGCAACTGAACTGACTGAACCTTAAGATATATACAATTCAAATGATAACCATAATGTAAATATCTATAGAGTATATATAAAATGAAATGAGAAGGAAAGAAAACAGAAGTAAATACAAAAAAAGTTAATAATGAAGGAAATGATGATAGAAAATCTCCAGGACATACAAAGAAAGCAGCAAAATAGTAGAAGTAAGCCCTTATGTATCATTAATTACTTTAAATATAAATAGATTAAATATTATAGTGAAAAGGCAGAGATTGGTAGAATAGAGGAAAAGAACTTTTAGGTTAAAAGCTGTTATAAAAGACAAAGAAGGATATTATATATTGATATAATGCTGAATTCACCAAGAAGACATAAATATTATATATATATACATATATATATATATATATACACACACACACACACACACATACACACACACACACACACACTGAACAACAGATCCCCAGAATAAATGAAAAAAAGCACTGACAAGATTGAAGGGTGAGATAGTTCAACAATAGTAGCTGGATACTTCAATATTCTACTTTTAATAATGGATGAGGCATCTAGACACAAGATATATAAAGAATGAGAGCACTTGAAGAAAAATATAAACCAATTAGACCTAACAGACATATGAAGAACATGCTACCCAACAACAGCAGAGTACATAGTCTTCTCAGGTGCACATGGTAATCAGCAACAGACAGAAAACCAGAAAATTTACAAATACATGGAAATTAAACCACACAGTCTTAAACAACAAATAGATCCTAGTAAGACTCATAAGGGAAATTACAAAATATTTGGAGACAAATAAAAACATTACATATGAAAATTTAAGTGATGTATTGAAGACAATGATCAGAGTAATAATTATGTCCATAAATACCTATAACAAAAAGAAAATACATTACAAATCAATAATCTGACATAACATCTTTAAAACCTAGAAAAAGAAAAGCAAACTAAATATAAAGCTAGCAGAAGAAAATAATCAGAATTAGAGTGGACATAAGTAAAATAGAGAATAGAAAAATAACAGAGAACAAATGAAACTAAAAATTGATTCTTTGAAAGGATCAATAAAGTTGACAAACATTTAGCTAGGCTGATAAAGAATGAAAGAAGACAAATAACTAAATCAGAAACAAAAGTGAGGACAGCATACAAATTTGCTGGAAAAAAAAAGATAATAATAACAATTATATACAATTAATCCATAAACAATGCAGGGGTTAGGGCTGCTGCCCCTACACACAGTTGAATATCCATGTATAACATTACAGCTGAGCCTCTACATCTGCAGTTCCATATCCACGGATTCAACCAACTGCAGTATTTATTTCTTGAAAGAAAAAACCTGTATTAGTGGACCTTATAATTCAAAGATCAACTGAACAAACAAACTAAATAACCTAAATAAGATCAAGTAATTTTTAGAAACATGAAAATTATCTAAACTGACTCAAAAAGAAATAGAAACATCCAAAGAATGATAACTAGAGAAGATTTTGAACCAGTAGGCAAAAGCCTCTGAACAAAGAAAAGTCAAAGGTTTAGATAGCTTCTCTGGTTAATTCTATAAAAATTTAAAAATTAATACCAATCTTTCTCAAACTTTCAAAAAGTTGAAAAGGAGGGAACACTCCCAACTCATTCTATGAAGCCAGCATTACCCTTATATCAAGGATTAAAGATATCAAAGTAAATAAAACTGCAGAAAAAATAAGTCTTATAGATGCAAAAAACAAAATGCTAGCAAACATAATCCGAAAGCATAGTAAAATGATATGCATCATGAATAAACATGAGTTTGAGCAAACTCCTGGAGATAGTGAAGGACAGGAATGCTTGGCATGCTGCAATCCATGGAGTCACAAAGAATTCAGATATGACTTAATGACTGAACAACAATGATCATGAACAAATGGGATTCAACATGCACAAAACAATCAATGTGTTGATAATACACCACATTAACAGGATGCAGGGGAAAAGCATAGACCAACACAATTGATGTACACAGAGCATTTGACTAAATCCTACACCTTTTCATGATTGAAGCACTCAGAAAACTAGGAATAGCAGAGAACAACTTCAATATCATGTCTGTCTGTGTGCACTCAGTCATGTCCCAACTCACTGTGACTGCAGCCCTCCAGGCTCCTCTGTCCATGAAATTTCCCAGGCAAGAATGCTGTAGTGGGTTGCCATTTCCTACTCCAAGGGATCTTCCTGACCCAAGGATCAAACCCTAGTCTCTTGCTACTCCTGCATTGGCAGGCAGATTCTTTACCACTGGGCCACCTGAAATGCCATTTATGAAAAATCCACAGCTGACATTACACTTAATGGTGAAAGACTGAAGTCTGTTGTCTTAGGATCCAGAATATAAAAAAAGATGCCTACATTCACCTACTCAGATTCTTTTACTTGTTTCACCTATGTTGAATGTTCCATTTAACAATGACTGGAAGTTTTAGCCAGAGCAGTTAGACTTAAGAAGTAAAAGTCATCCACATTGGAAAAAAGAAAAAAAGTAATCTTATCAGATTACATGATCCAATATAAAAAAATCTAAAGAATCCAGAAAAAATTATATAATGCAATTTTAAAAATTAAGGAACGTTACAGGATTCATTATCAACATTCAAAAATCAGATTTATTTCACCAGCAATGAACAATTTGAAAAGGAAATTAAGAAAATTCCATTTTCAGTAATATCTATAAGAACCAAATTTCTACAAATTTTTAATTAATTTATTAATTTTAATCAGAGGCTAATTACTTTACAATATTGTAGTGGTTTTTGCCATACATTGACATGAATCAGCCATGGGTGTACATGTGTTCCCCATCCTGAAACGCCCTCTCACCTTCCTCCCCATCCCATCCCTCAGTATCATCCCAGTGCACCAGCCCCAAGCACCCTGTCTCATGCATTGAACCTGGGCTGGCAATGTCTTTCATATATGATAATATACATATTTCAATGCTATTCTCTCATAACATCCCACCCTCGCCTTCTCCCACAGAGTCCAAAAGACTGTTCTTTACACCTATGTCTCTTTTGCTGTCTCGCATATACGGTCATCATTACCATCTTTCTAAATTTCATATATATGCTTTAGTATACTATATTGGTGTTTTTCTTTCTGACTTACTTCACTCTGGATAATAGGCTCCAGTTTCATTCACCTCATTAGAACTGATTCAAATACATTCTTTTTAACAGCTGAGTAATATTCCATTGCGTATATGTACCATAGCTTTCTTATCCATTTGTCTGCTGATGGACATCTAGGCTGCCTCCATGTCTTAGCTATTGTAAACAGTGCTGCGATGAACATTGGGGTACACGTGTCTCTTTCAATTCTGGTTTCCTCAGTGTGTATGCCGAGCATTGGGATTGCTGGGTCATTTGGCAGTTTTATTTCATTTTTTAAGGAATCTCCACACTGTTCTCCATAGTGGCTGTACTAGTTTGCATTCCCACCAACAGTATAAGAGGGTTCCCTTTTCTCTGCACCCTCTCCAGAATTTATTGTTCATAGAC
This sequence comes from Bos grunniens, assembly GCF_055505025.1. Classification (NCBI taxonomy): domain Eukaryota; kingdom Metazoa; phylum Chordata; class Mammalia; order Artiodactyla; family Bovidae; genus Bos; species Bos grunniens. The sequence goes on along the minus strand of NC_141194.1, from coordinate 75,468,611 downwards.
TTTTTGATAGCAGCCAATCTGACTGGTGTGAGATGGTGCCTCATTGTAGTTTTGATTTGCATTTCTCTAATAATAAGTGGTGTTAAGCATCTTTTCTTGTGTTTGTTAGCCATCTGTATGTCTTCTTTGGAAAAAATTATGTTTAGTTCTTTGGGCCATTTTTTGATTGGGTCGTTTATTTTTCTGGAATTGAGCTGCAGGAGCTGCTTGTATACAAATTTAATCAAAGAAGTGAAAGATTTTTAAATTGAAAAGTACAAAACATGGCTGAAAAAATTAAAGACCTCAGTAAATAGAAAATCACCCATGCTAATAGGTTCCCTTTTTGATCTTTATTATTTCCTTACTTCTACTAACTTATGGCTTTATTTGCTTTCCTTTTTCAAGTCTCTTTAGGTGTAAGGTTATATTGTTTGAGATTTTTATAGTTCCTTGAGGTAGGACTATATTGCTATGAATTTCCTTCTTAGACTTGCCTTTTTTTAAAAAAAGTTTTAATTGGAGGATCATTAATTTACAGTGCTGTGTTGGTTTCTGCTGTAAAACAATGTGAATCAGTCATAAGTATACATATATCCACTCCCTCTTGAACCTCCATCTCACACCTCTAGGTCGTCACAGAGCACAAGGCTGAACTCCCTGTGTTATACAGCAACTTTCCACTACCTATCTATTTTACACTTTGTAATGTAGATATTTCAACACTACTCTCTCCATTCATCCCACCCTCTCCTTTCCTTGCTGTTTCTGCATGTCCGTTCTTTACATCTGTGTCTCTATTCCTGCCCTGCAAATAGGTTCTTTGGGACCATTTTTCTAGATCCACACACACGAATTAATATGTGATATTACTTTTCTCTTTCTGACTTATTTCGTTCTGAATTTTGAGTTTTTTGAACTGAGGCAGATGAACCTCTTATGTAGACCTGCTTTTGCTGCATACTATAGATTTTTAAACAATATACTTTTTATTTCATTTGTTTCTATGTATTTTTGAATTTCTCTTTTAATTTCTTCAGTGATCCATTGGTTGTTCAATAGCATGCTGTTTTGTCTTCACTTTTCTGTTATTTTTTCCAGTTTCCTCTTATAATTGATTTTTAATTTCATATCACTATGATCAGAAAAAAGGTGCCTAGTATGTTTTCAATCTTCCTGAGTTTATTGAGATTTGTTTTTAAGGCTAATATGTTATCTATCCCAGAGAATGTTCCATGTGTACTTGAGAAGAATGTGTATTCTATTGCTTTTACATGGAGTGTTTTGTATATATCCATCAAGTTCATTTGCCCTAATGTGTTGTTTATGGATTATGTTTCCTTATTGATTTCTGTCTGGATGATACATGCATTGATGTAAGTGGGATGTCAATGTCTCCTACAACTCTTGTGTTCCTGTTAATTTCTCCTTTTAGGTCTGTTAATATTTCTTTGTATATTTTAGTGCTTTTATGTTGGGTTATATATATTATAGGTATTATATTTTCCTGGTTGATTGATCCCTTTATTATTTTTCAATGCCCTTCTTTTTCTTTTATCCATACTCACAGGTTGGAAGACATAACACTAAGATGCAAATGCAACTCAAAGTGATCTACATATTAAATGTAAACTCTATCAAAATTCCAACTACCCATTTTGAGGAAGTGGAAAAAGAAATCCTTAGACCTATATAAAATTGCAAGGGCCCAAGAATAACCAAAATAATCTTGAAAAAGAAGAATGAACTGAAAAATTTGCACTTCTTTATTTCAAAACTTAAACTACTGTGGTAATCAAACCAGCGAGCTACTGGCATATAGATAGATGTAGGCCAATGGAATAGAGTTGACAGTCTAGGCATAAATACATAAATCTATGTTCAGTTAGTTTCCAAAAACAGTGCCAAGTCCACCAGGAAAGGACAGTTTTTTTCATGAAATGGTTCCAAAGAATTAAGTTGTATCCCTACCTTACAAGGGTCTTTCCTGGTATCTCAGCTGGTAATTAAATTGCGTGCAATGCAGGAGACCCCAGTTCAATTCCTGGGTCAGAAAGATCCCCTGGAGAAGGAACAGGCTACCGTCTCCAGTATTCTTGGGCTTCCCTGGTGGCTCAGATGGTAAAGAATCCACTGCAATGCGGGAGACCTATGTTCGATCCCTGGGTTGGGAACATTCCCTGGAGGAGGACATGGCAACTGACTAGCATTCTTGCCTAGAGAATCCCCATAGACAAAGAAGCGCAGAGTCAGATGTGACTGAGTAACTAAGCACAGCACAGCTACCTTACACAATATACAAACATTAAATCAAAGTGATTCAATAACCTAAACATAACAGCTAAAAACATAAAATCCTTAGAAGATAACATACGGGTAAACCTTCACAAGTTGAATTTGGTACTCAATTCTTGGATGCCAAATGCATGAGAAAGAAAAGAAAAAGAAAAATACATAAGATGGACTTCATCAAAATGAATGTGAATCAAAGAATATTATCAAAAAGTGAAAGACTACAGAACTGGAGAAAATATTTTCAATTCATATATCTGATCAGGATTTAGCATCCAGAATTTATAAAGAACATATGCAACTCAACAACAAAAAGACAAACAACATAATTTTAAAATGGGTAAAGAATATGAGCAGACATTTCTCCGAAGAATATATAAAAATGGTCAATAAAGTCCATTAAAATATACTTAACAATATCAGCTTTAGAAAACTGAAAATCAAAGCTACCATGACTTGCCAATTTATACATTCTAGGGTAGCTGTAATAAAATGGAAAGCAACAATAGCTAAAAAGGATATAGAAAAATTGGAATCATTGTACATTGCTGATGAGAATGTAAAATTATACAGATACCATGAAAAACAGTTTGGTAGTTTCACATGACACAGAAATTCCACACCTTAGGTATCTTCCCCCCCAAAATTAAAAATAGGCATTCAGATATATGTATGTAAATGTTCACTGCAGCATTATTACCAGTAGAAAAAAGGGGGATACAACCCAAATGTCTACAAACAGAAGAAATAATAAACAAAATGTGGTATATCTCTAATGAAGTATTAGCCATGAAAGGAATGAAATTGTAAGATATGCTATAAAACAGATGAACCTTAAAAACATGATTCTAGTTAAAAATAAGTAGGGTCTGGGATGCCAAGAGAAGTGTACACAAGCCTCCAAGGTGAAGAGAGCAGGCCCAGGGTTCCAAGAGAAGCACAAAAAAGCCTCCATGGTGCAGAGGGTAGGCCTGGGATGCCAAGAGAAGTGAACATGAGTCTTCATGAAGGAGAGGGCAGGGTCAGGGAGTTAAGAAAAGCACCACAGAAGCCTCCATCTAGCAAGCTTTGCCCTGCAGCACAGGGCAGGACCAGGGGACTGAAGCTCCAGCAAAGATTCCAGGGAAAAGTAGGGGGCTAGCAGCAGTGATGATGTGCTGAGAGGGCCACTTCAATGCGACTGGGGAAATAGATGTATCTAACTTGGCAAAACTGAGAGGGATGCCCAAAGTCATATGGATCCCATTGTTGTTACTGTTCAGTCGCATAGTCAGTCCAGCTATTTACGACCTCATGGACTGCAGCATGCCAGGCTTCCCTGCCATTCACTAGCTCCTGGAGTTTTCACAAACATGTCCATTCAGTCACTGATGCCATTCAACCACCTCATCCTCTGTCATCCCGTTCTCCTCTTGCCTTCAATCTTTCCCACCATCAGGGTCTTTTAAAAATGAGTCATCTCTTTGCTCCAGGTGGCCAAATTATTGGAACTTCAGCTTCAGGATTAGTCCTTCCAATGAATATTCAGGACTGATTTCCTTTAGGATGGGCTGGTTTCATCTCCTTTCAGTCCAAGGGACTCTCAAGAGTCTCCTCCAACAACACAGTTCAAAGGCATCAGTTCTTTGATGATCAGCTTTCTTAATGGTCCAAATCTCACATCCATACATGACAATTGTAAAACCCATAGCTTTGACTATACAGACCTTTGTTGGCAAAGTAATTTCTCTGCATTTTAATGCACTAAGTTTGTCATAGCTTTTCTTCCAAGGAGCAAGTATCTTTTCATTTAATGGATGAGCCCAAAGACAATCCAAAACCTCCTACTGGGCACTGTACTGCCTTTCAGAGAGACAAGATCCAGCTCCATCAACCAGAACACAGGCACAAATCCCCTCAACCAGAAAACCATCACAGGACACTAATCAAACCCTATCCACAGAAGCAGACTCCACAACTAAGAAGAAATATGACCTTCAGAACCTTTTTCTTTGTTCTTTGAAATCACATTGTTTATTACCCAAATATAGTTTATATTAGACTTTTGTGGAGCTGTGAATTTTTCCTCACTTTTTCTTGTTAAATTTTTTTTAATGTTTGTTGCTTACTTTCTTTGTGATTTTTTTTTTTATTTTGGTTTTGTGCTCTTCAGCTGTTTTTCTTATTGTTCTTTCCCTGATGTAGCTATTCCTTAATATATTTAAATCTTCTTCAATAGTCTATTTATCTTTGCTTTTCTTTTCTTGTTTACCTTTTCTTCTACCACTTTCTTTCTCTTTTCTCTCCATTCTCTGCTTTTTTTTTTTTTTTTTTATCCTTCATGCTTACTTTATTCCACTACGTATGTTACATTGTTATGTTTTCTTTATATATTCCCTAGCTGGCACTCTGCTTGAGCTCAGTTTTCTGGATTGAGTATTAGTTAACTATGGTTTTAATTGGTTGATATCATTCCTGCTTTCCTTTGCTCACCACGTCAATCTGTTGTACTATCTTTTCTTTGGAATACTTTGGTTATATTTGTGACTGTGTAAGGTTGTATATATGTCCCATTATTTTTGTAATTACCTGCCTGATCTTGTATTTAGCACTTATCTGGGTCTGTCTTTTATTTCATGACATATTTTTTTTTTCTTTTTTATATAAATTTATTTAACTGGAGGTTAATTACTTTACAATATTGTATTAGTTTTGCCATACATCAACATGAATCCGCCACAGGTATACACGTGTTCCCCATCCTGAACCCCTCTCCCTCCTCCCTCCCCGTACCATCCTTCTGGGTCGTCCCAGTGCACCAGCCCCAAGCATCCAGTATCACGCATCAAACCTGGACTGGTGATTCATTTCATATATGATATTATACAGGTTTCAATGCCATTCTCCCAAATCATCCCACCCTCTCCCTCTCCCACAAAGTCCAAAAGACTGTTCTATACATCTGTGTCTCTTTTGCTATCTCACATACAAGGTTATCATTACCATCTTTCTAAATTTCATATATATGCGTTAGTATACTGTATTGGTGTTTTTCTTTCTGGCTTACTTCACTCTGTATAATAGGCTCCAGTTTCATCCACCTCATTAGAACTGATTTAAATGTATTCTTTTTAATGGCTGAGTAATATTCCGTTGTGTATATGTACCACAGCTTTCTTATCCATTCATCTGCTGTTCTTGATGTGTTTGCTTTTAAACCATTTTAGTTCAGTTCAGTTCAGTCGCTCAGTTGTATCCGACTCTTTGCGACCCTATGAATCACATTAACCCCATAACAAATGACGTATGGAGTCTCAGTTCCCCATCCAAGAATCAGGTTTGAATCATTGACATGGGAGCATTGAGTCCAGGATCCAAGATTGCCAGAGAACTATTAACTCCAGTGGGGAGTAATTACTGAGAACTTCCATGAAGGCCTACACCTGTATACAAAACCTGCTATCACTCAACTGCCAATGACATTCACTGCAGGACACTTTACCAAAAAAACAAGCAAGACAAACACACACACACACACAAAATCATTAGCAGATAGTATTCCCACAGACATTCCAAAATATACTACCTCACACAGCCTGGCCTATCAGAGGGAAAAAAAAAAAAAAAAAAACTCACCTCCTCCCACTGGAACACAGGCACAAGTCACCCCTAACAAGAAGTCAACACAAACCACTGACTCAACCTTTCTAAATGAGGGCAAAAACCAAAAGGAATAAGGAATACAACACTAAAAGTTGGGAAAAGGAGACCTCAAAAGGAGTAAGTTAGGGAAAAATAATGAAAAGACAGAGAGAGATGTAAAAAATGAAAGAACAAAGTCAAGTAAATAAAGAGGGAATAATCAAACTACCTGAAAAAGAATTCAGAATAATGATAGTAAAGATGTTTCAAAATCTTGACAACAGAATGGAGAAAATACAAGAAACAATTAATAAAATTTACAAGGACATAGAAGAAATAAAGAATAAACAGAGATGAATAACACAATTACTGAAATTAAAAATACTTTAGAAAAAACGAATAGTAGAATAACTGAAGAACGTATAAGTGAACTGGAAGATAGAATGGTGGGAATAACTGATGAATAGCAGAATAAAAGAGAAAGAATGAAAAGAAATGTGTATAGCCTCGGAGAAATCTGAAATAATATTAAACACATGAACATTCGAGTTAGAGGGGTCGAGAGAAGAAGAGAAAAAGAAAGGCACTGAGAAATGTTTTGAAGAAACTATACTTGAAAATATCCCCAAAATGGGAAAAGAAACAATCAAGAGCAAAGAGAGTCCCATACAGGATAAATCCAAGGAGCAACATGCTGAGATACATACTAATCAAGCTAACAGAGATTAAACACAAAGAATATTAAAAGCAGCAAGAGAAAAGCAACAAGTAAAATGCAAGGGAAAATCCATATGATGAACAGTGGCCCTTTCATCAGAAATCCACAGACTAGGAGAGAATACAATATATTTAAAGCACTGAAAGAAAAAAAATCTATAACCAAGATTACTCTGCCGAGGAAGGATCTCATTCCAAATTGACAGAGAAATCAAAAGCGTTACAGATAATCAAAAGATAAGAGAATTTAGCACCATCAAACCAGCTTTACAACAAATACTAAATGAACTTACAAAAGCAGCAAACACAAGTGAAAGGAAAGACCTACAAAAACAAACCAAAACAATTAAGAAAATGCCAATAGAAACATATACATCAATAATTACTTTAAATGTAAACCGATTACATGCTCCAATCAAAACATACAGACTGGTTAAGTGAATACAAAATCAAGACCCATATATATTCTGCCTACAAGAGACCCACTTCAGACCTAGAGACACATACAGATTGAAAGTGAAAGGATGGAAAAAGATATGCTATGCAAATAGAAATCCAAAGAAAGCTAGAGTGGTTAAGGAAACAATTCCATTCACCATTGCAACAGAAAGAATAAAATAATTAGGAATATATCTACCTAAAGAACCTAAAGACCTATATATAGAAAACTATAAAACACTGGTGAAAGAAATCAAAGAGGACACTAATAGATGGAGAAATATACCATGTTCATGGATTGGAAGAATCAATATAGTGAAAATGAGTATACTACCCAAAGCAATTTATAGATTCAATGCAATCCCTATCAAGCTACCAACGGTATTCTTCACAGAGCTAGAACAAATAATTTCACAATTTGTATGGAAATACAAAAAACCTCGAATAGCCAAAGCTATCTTGAGAAAGAAGAATGGAACTGGAGGAATCAACCTACCTGACTTCAGGCTCTATTACAAAGCCACAGTTATCAAGACAGTATGGTACTGGCACAAAGACAGAAATATAGATCAATGGAACAAAATAGAAAGCCCAGAGATAAATCCACACACCTATGGACACCTTATCTTTGACAAAGGAGGCAAGAATATACAGTGGATTAAAGACAATCTCTTTAACAAGTGGTGCTGGGAAAACTGGTCAACCACTTGTAAAAGAATGAAACTAGAACACTTTCTAACACCTTACACAAAAATAAACTCAAAATGGATTAAAGATCTAAATGTGAGACCAGAAACTATAAAACTCCTAGAGGAGAACATAGGCAAAACACTCTCCGACGTACATCACAGCAGGATCCTCTATGACCCACCTCCCAGAATATTGGAAATAAAAGCAAAAATAAAGAAATGGGACCTAATTAAAATTAAAAGCTTCTGCACATCAAAGGAAACTATTAGCAAGGTGAAAAGGCAGCCTTCAGAATGGGAGAAAATAATAGCAAATGAAGCAACTGACAAACAACTAATCTCAAAAATATACAAGCAACTCCTACAACTCAACTCCAGAAAAATAAATGGCCCAATCAAAAAATGGGCCAAAGAACTAAATAGACATTTCTCCAAAGAAGACATACAGATGGCTAACAAACACATGAAAAGATGCTCAACATCACTCATTATCAGAGAAATGCAAATCAAAACCACTATGAGGTACCATTTCACGCCAGTCAGAATGGCTGTGATCCAAAAGTCTACAAGCAATAAATGCTGGAGAGGGTGTGGAGAAAAGGGAACCCTCTTACACTGTTGGTGGGAATGCAAACTAGTACAGCCACTATGGAGAACAGTGTGGAGATTCCTTAAAAAACTGGAAATAGAACTGCCTTATGATCCAGCAATCCCACTGCTGGGCATACACAACGAGGAAACCAGAAGGGAAAGAGACACGTGTACCCCAATGTTCATCGCAGCACTGTTTTTAATAGCCAGGACATGGAAGCAACCTAGATGTCCATCAGCAGATGAATGGATAAGAAAGCCGTGGTACATATACACAATGGAGTATTACTCAGCCATTAAAAAGAATACATTAGAATCAGTTCTAATGAGATGGATGAAACTGGAACCTATTATACAGAGTGAAGTAAGCCAGAAAGAAAAACACCAATACAGTACACTAACACATATATATGGAATTTAGAAAGATGGTAACAATAACCCTGTGTACAAGACTGCAAAAGAGACACCGATGTATAGATCAGTCTTATGGACTCTGTGGGAGAGGGAGAGGGTGGGAAGATTTGGGAGAATAGCATTGAAACATGTATAATATCATGTATGAAATGAGTCGCCAGTCCAGGTTTGATGCACGGTACTGGATGCTTGGGGCTGGTGCACTGGGACGACCCAGAGGGAGGGTGGGGGAGGGAGGGGGGAGGAGGGTTCAGGATGGGGAGCGCGGGTATACCTGTGGCGGATTCATTTCGATATATGGCAAAACTAATACAATATTGTAAAGTTTAAAAATAAAATAAAATTTAAAAAAAAGAAAAAAAAAGAAAAATAGACTTTAAAATAAAGAGTATTACAAGAGATAAAGAATGACGTTACATAATGATCAAAGGATCAGTCCAAGGAAACAAAAATTTAAATATTTATGCACCCAATATACACGCACCTCAATTTATAAGGCAAACACTAACAGACATAGAAAGTAAAATTGACAGTAACAAAATAATAGTAGGAGAATTCAACACCCCACTAATACCAATGGACAGATCATTAAAACAGAAAACAATAAGCAAACACAAACCTTAAATGAAACATTAGACCAAATGGACCTATTTGATATCTTAAGGAATTGCCATCCAAATGTAGAACAATATACTTTATTCTCAAGTGCACACAGAACATTCTCCAGGATAGACCACATCTTGGGCCACAAATCAAGCCTCTGTAAATTTAAGAAAATTGAAATCATATCAAGCATCTTCTCTGATGACAATGCTATGGGACAAGATATCAATTACAGAAAAAAAAAACCTGCAAAAAACACAAACACATGAAAATTAAACAATACATTTCTAAATAATGAAGAGGTTACTGAAGAAATAAGAAGGGAAATCAAAAGATTCCCAGAAACAAAGCCAACAAAAACACAATGACCCAAAACCTATGGGATGCAGCAAAAGCAGTTGTAAGAGGGAAGTTTACAGCAATACAACCCTACCTTAGGAAACAAAAGAACATTGAATAGACAACCTCATGCTACACCTAAAGCAGGTGTAAAAAGAAAACAAGGTTAGTAGAAGGAAAGAAATCATAAAGATCAGAGCAGAAATAAATGAAAAAGAAATGAAGGAAACACTAGTAAAGATCAATAAAACTAAAAGCTGGTCCTTTGAGAAGATAAACAAAACTGACAAACCATTATCCAGATTCATAAATAAAATAGGGAGAAAATCAAATCAATGAAATTAGGAATGAAAAAGGTGAGGTTACAACAAACAATGCAGAAATACAAATGATAATAACAGACTATTATGAGCAACATATGCTAATAAAAAGGACAACCTAGAGTAAATGGACAGATTCTTAGAAAAGTTCAACCTCCCAAGACTGAACCAGGAAGAAATAGAAATTATGAACAAGCCAATTACAAACACTGAAATTGAAACTGTGATCAAAAGGCTCCTAAAAAAAAAAAAAAAGCCCAGGAACAGGTGGCTTCACAGGTGAATTCTATCAAACATTTGGAGATGCACTAATGCCTATCCTTCTGAAACTCTTCCAAAAAACTGGAGAGGAAGGAATACTTTCAGACTAATTCTACAAGGCCACAGACACCCTGATACCAAAGCCATACAAATACATCACAAAAAAGACAATTACAGGCCAATATCACTAATGAACATAGATACAAAATTTTTCAACAAAATTCTAGCAAAAAGAATTCAACAACACATTAAAAAGCTTATACACCATTATCAAGTCAGTTTATCCTAGGGATGCAATGATTATTGAATAAACACAAACCAATCAATGTCATACACCATATTAACAAATTGAAAGATAAAAACAATATGATAATTTCAATACATGAAAAAACTTTTTGACAAAATTCAACACCCTTTTATGATAAAAACACTTCAACAAATGGGCATAGAAGAAAACTACCTTATCATTGTAAAGGCCACATACAAAAAACACACAACAAACATTATTCTCAGTGGTGAGAAGGTGAAGGCATTCTAAGGCCAGGAGCAAGAAAAGGGTGCCTACTCTCATCAATATTATTCAACATAGTTTTGGGAGTCCTATCTAGCTATAGCAATTACAGAAAAGAAATAAATAAAATTAATCTAGATTAGAAAGGAAGAAGTAAAACTCACTATTTGCAGATGACATCAAACTATACATAGAAAACCCTAAAGATACTATCAGAAAATTATTAGAACTAATTAGTGAATATAGTAAAGTCACAGGATACAAACTCAATACATATAAATCACTTGCATTCTTATATAACAATGAAAAATCAGAAAGAGAAATTAAGGATCAACCCAATTTATTACCACAACGAAAAGAATAAAATAGGAATTGTGGGTCAGATGGTAAAGCGTCGGCCTACAATGCGAGAGACCCGGGTTCAATTCCTGGGTCAGGAAGTTCCCCTGGAGAAGGAAATGGCAATCCACTCCAGTATTCTTGCCTGGAAAATCCCATGGACGGAGGAGTCCGGTAGGCTACAGTCCATGAGGTCACAAAGAGTCGGACACGACTGAGCGACTTCACTTAACTTCACTTCAAACCTCCCTAAGGAGACAAAAGAGCTATATACAGAAAACTATAAGAAACACTAATGAAAGAAATCAAAGACAACATAAACAGATGGAGGGATATTCCATGGTCCTGAGTTAGAAGAATCAATCTTGTGAAAATGACTGTAGTACCAAAAACAATCTAAAGATTGAATGCAATCTCTATCAAATTACCAATGACATTTTTCACAGAAGTAGAACAAAAATTTTCACAATTCGTACGTAAACAGAAAACACCCTGAATAGACAAAGCAGTCTTGAGAAAGAACGGAGCTGGAGGAATCAACGTGCATGATTTCTGACCATACTACAAAGCTACAGTCACCAAGGCAGTATGTTACTGGCAGAAATACAGAAGTATAGGCCAATGGAACAAGATAGAAAGTCCAGAGATAAACCTATAGGAATATGGGTACCTTATCTTTGACAAAGGAAACAAGAACATACAATTGGAAAAAATAGTGTCTTTGGCAAGTGGTGTGGAAGAACTGGATAACTTTGTTGAAATGAATGAAATTAGAACGCTTCCTAACACTATACCCAAAGATAAAGTCTAAGTGGATTAAAGATCTAAATGTAAGACCAGAAACTATAAAATTCTTAGAAGAAAGCATAGGCAGAACACTGTATGACATAAATCACAGCAAGATCCTTTATGACCCATATCCTATAATAATGCAAATAAAATTAAAAAATAAATAAGTTGGACCTAATTAAATTAAAAAGCATAGACATTACTTTGCCAGCAAAGGTCCATCTAGTCAAAGCTATGTTTTGTTTTTTTTTTTCCCAGTAGTTATGTATGGATGTGAGGGTGGGATTATAAAGAAAACTGAGTGCCAAAGAATTGATACTTTTGAACTGTGGTGTTGGAGAAGACTCTTGAGAGTCCCTTGGACTGCAAGGACATCCAGCCAGTCCATCCTAAAGGCAATAAGTCCTGAATATTCATTGGAAGGACTGATGTTGAAGCTGAAACTTCAATACTTTGGCCACCTGATGCAAAGAACTGACTCATTTGAAAAGCCCCTGATGCTGGGAAAGATTGAAGTCAGAAGGAGGTGATGACAGGACGAGATGGTTGGATGGCATCACCAACTAAATGGACATGAGTTTGAGTAAGCCCTGGGACTTGGTGATGGATAGGGAAGCCTGACATGCTGCAGTCCATGGGGTCACAAACAGTCAGACATGAGTGAGTGACTAAACTGAACTGAATTAATGTAAAATATTTTTGCACAGCAAAGGAAACTACAAGCAAGGTGAAAAGTCCAGAATGGGAGTAAATAATAGCAAATGAAACAATTGACAAAGGATTAATTTTCAAAATATTCAAGCAGTTCATACAACTGAATACCAGAAAAACAAATAACCCAGCCAAGAAGTGGGCAAAAGACCTAAACAGACATTTCTCCAAAGAAGACATACAGATGGCTAATAAACAGATGAAAAATGCTCAACATCACTCATTATTCAGTTCAGTTCAGTTCAGTGGCTCAGTCATGTCCAATTCTTTGCAACCCCATGAATCACAGCACACCAGGCCTCCCTGTCCATCACCAACTCCCAGAGTTCACCCAAGCCCATGTGCATAGAGTTGGTGATTCCATCTCATCCTCTGTCATCCTCTTCTCCTCCTGCTCCCAATCCCTCCAAGCATCAGGGTCTTTACCAATGAGTCAACTCTTCGCATCAGGTGGCCAAAGTATTGGAGTTTCAGCCTCAGCATCAGTCCTTCCAATGAACATCCTGGACTGGTCTCATTTAGGATGGACTGGTTGGATCTCCTTGCAGTCCAAGGGACTCCCAAGAGTCTTCTCCAAAACCACAGTTCAAAAGCATCAATTCCCCGGTGCTCAGCTTTCTTCACAGTCCAACTCTCACATCCATACATGACCACTAGAAAAACCATAGCCTTGACTAGAAAGACCTTTGTTGGCAAAGTAATATCTCTGCTTTATAATATGCTATCTACGTTGGTCATAACTTTCCTTCCAAGCATCTTTTAATTTCATGGCTGCAATCACCATTTGCAGTGATTTTGGAGCCCCAAAAAATAGTCTGACACTGTTTCCACTGTTTCCCCATCTATTTCCCATGAAGTGATGGGACCAGATGAGAAAGTGAGAAAACCAGATCTTGGTTTTCTGAACGTTGAGCTTTAGGCCAACTTTTTTACTCTCCTCTTTCACTTTCATCAAGAAGCTTTTTAGTTCCTCTTCACTTTCTGACATAAGGGTGGTGTCATCTGCATATCTGAGATTATTGATATTTCTCCCGGCAATATTGATTCCAGCTTGTGCTTCTTCCAGCCCAGCATTTCTCATGATTTACTCTGCATATACGTTAAATAAGCAGGGTGACAATATACAGCCTTGACATACTCATTATTAGAGAAGTGCAAATCAAAACTTTGATGAGATACCACCTCACACCAGACAAAATGGCCATAATAAAAAAATCCACAAAAAACAAATAACAGAGAGGGTGTGGAGAAAAAGTAACCTTCCTACAGTGCTGGTAGGAATGTAAATTCATACAGCCACTACGGAAGACATTATGGAGATTTCTTTAAAAACTAGGAATAAAACTGGCATATGACCCAGCAATACCACTTCTACACTGGAAGAACATACCCTGAAGAATATTCTGTACCAGGAATATACCCTGCAGAAACCAAAAGTGAAAAAGTCACATGTATCGTAATGTTCATTGCAGCACTATTTACAATAACTAAGACATCGATATAACCTAGATGTACATCAAAGGTTGAATGGATAAAGAAACCATAGTATATATATATAATGGAATGCTATTCAGTCATAAATACACATTTGAGTCCATTCTAATGATGTGGTGTGCCTAGAGCCTATTATACAGAAAGAAGTAAGTCAGAAAGAATAAAACAAATATTGTATATTAATACATATATATGAAATTTAGAAGGAAGGTACTGGTGAACCACTTCACCGGGCAGCAATGGAGACACAGACTTAGAAGAACAGACTTATGGACCAAGGTGGGGAAGAAGATGGAGAGGTTGAGACAAATGGAGAGAGTAGCATGGATGCATATACACTAACATATGTATATAGATAGCCAAAGGGAATTTGCTGTATGCCTCAGGGAACTCAAACTAGGGCTCTGAAATAACATAGAGGAGTGGGAATGTGTGGGAGTTGGGAGGGAGATTCAAGAGGGTGGGTACATACGTACACCTATGGTTAATCCATGCTGAAGCATAACAGAAATCAGAATAATATTGTAAAGCAATCATAAATTAAAAATAAGCAAGATGCAAGAGAATAGATATTATTTGGTTGTGCTTGTATTAAATGAGTAGAATAGACATCCACAGAAACAAAGTAGATTCGAAATTATGAGAAGTTTTGGGGTTGTAGTTATAGGGATTTATTGCATAACTGGTACTTAGTTTCTGTTCAAATAGTGAAAAATTTGTAAACAGATAGTGATTATGGTTGCACAACTTTATGAATATAATTAGTACCACTGAATTTTATACATAAAATGGTTAAAGTGACAAATCTTATGACTACAAAAGATTCAAATTTACTCTGCTAAGCTTTAATTTTTAAGAAACATATTTATTATCTAACCACTAAAACAAATGCACAACCTCATGTTTAAAATCCAATACATGGGACTGGGAAAAACTCATCCAAGTGATAATTTTTGTATCGTATCCAATTAACATATACAATGAAAGTATTATAATCAGGACATGCTAAACATATGGAGAGCATAAAAAAAACCTTAAAGACATATTTCAATAACTCTATCTCTATTATTAGGGTTATGTCTATTTGTCTTAAAAGAATAATTATTATTAGTATCCATTAACCAGATACTTGAAGATTATTCTGTTCATTGGAGTTTTGTAAAACTAAAACTAAAAAATAAAAAAAAAAGAAACACTGAAATGTTCTTAGGTACAGAAAGTTATTCCTTTTTAAATAAGAAGACAACATGGAATAAAATATACAGCCTCATTTGAGGAAAATCAGCTGAATTAAAGAATTCTACAAACTAAATAATCATATCTTCCTATTTATCTTTAAATATGTGTTCTAAGTCATTCAGTATAAGAAACCTGTGGCAAGACTTTATAGTAACAATCTGGTCTTCACTAAGGTAAACTGTTTTTTTTACTTCTCACTTCTTTATGAAATGTACGTAAGACTGAAATTACTGGATGCACATAAGTATTTATAAAAAATCTTATCAGTATCAAGACAATTCAAGCGAACATTCATTTTTCACTGGTGTTCCAAATGTTTGGATATTTGGGATCATTTAGAGACTGATCAAATGGCCACATATTTCTGATAATACTGCTTGAAATTTTTCTCTTTAAGATCTCTAGTGAAAGAGTCATTGTATTTAGAATATGTTAAATACACAAAATTTACTATACTAATATAATAATTAAGATCCAGTGGGAGAATGGCATTGAAACATGTATAATATCATGTATGAAACGAGTCGCCAGTCCAGGTTCGATGCACGATACTGGATGCTTGGGGCTGGTGCACTGGGACGATCCAGAGGGATGGTACAGGGAGAGAGGAGGGAGGAGGGTTCAGGATGGGGAACACAGGTATACCTGTGGCAGATTCATTTCAATGTTTGGAAAAACTAATAAAATACTGTAAAGTTTAAAAATAAAACAAAATTAAAAAAAAAAAAGATCCAGTGTAATCCCTATCAAGCTACCAATGGTATTTTTTCATATAACTGGAACAAATAATTTCACAATTTCTATGGAAATACAAAAAACCTTGAATAGCCAAAGCAATCTTGAGAAAGAAGAACGGAACTGGAGGAATCAACCTGCCTGACTTCAGGCTCTACTACAAAGCTACAGTCATCAAGAAAGTATGGTACTCGCACAAAGACAGAAATATAGATCAATGGAACAAAATAGAAAGCCCAGGGATAAATCCACCCACCTATGGACACCTTATCTTTGACAAAGGAGGCAAGAAAGTACAGTGGAGAAAAGACAATCCCTTTAACAAGTGGTTCTGGGAAAACTGGTCAACCACTTGTAAAAGAATGAAACTAGAACACTTTCTAACACCATACACAAAAATAAACTCAAAATGGATTAAAGATCTAAATGTAAGACCAGAAACTATACAACTCCTAGAGGAAAATATAGGCAAAACACTCTCCAACATAAACCACAGCAGGATCCTCTATGACCCACCTCCCAGAATATTGGAAATAAAAGCAAAAATAAACAAATGGGATCTAATTAAAATTAAAAGCTTCCGCACAACAAATAAAAATAAGCAAGGAGAAAAGACAGCCTTCATAATGGGAGAAAATAATAGTAAATGAAGCAACTGACAAAGAATTAATCTCAAAAATATACAAGAAACACCTGCAGCTCAATTACAGAAAAATAAACGACCCAGTCAAAAAGTGGGCCAAAGAACTAAACAGACATTTCTCCAAAGAAGACATACGCATGGCTAACAAACACATGAAAAGATGCTCAACATCAAATGCAAATCAAAACCACAATGAGGTACCATTTCATGCCAGTCAGAATGGCTGCTATCCAAATTCAATAAGCAATACATGCTGGAGAGGGTGTGGAGAAAAGGGAACCTTCTTACGCTGTTGGTGGGAATGCAAACTAGTACAGCCACTAGGGAGAACGGTGTGGAGATTCCTTAAAAAACTGGAAACAGAACTGCCATATGACCCAGCAATCCCACTGCTGGGCATATACACCGAGGAAACCAGAACTGAAAGAGATATGCATACCCCAATGTTCATTGCAGCACTGTTTATAGTAGCCAGGACATGGAAGCAACCTAGATGTCCATCAGCAGATGAATGGATAAGAAAGCTGTGGTACATATACACAATGGAGTATTACTCAGCCATTAAGAAGAATACATTTGAATTAGTTCTAATGAGGTGGATGAAACTCGAGCCTATTATACAGAGTGAAGTAAGCCAAAAAGAAAAACACCAACACAGTATACTAACACATATATATGGAATGTAGAAAGATGGAAACAATAACCCTGTATGCGAGACAGCAAAAGAGACACAGATGTATAGAACAGTCTTTTGGATTCTGTGGGAGAGGGCAAGAGTGGGATGATTTGGGAGAATGGCATTGAAACATGTATATTATCATATTTGAAATGAATCGCCAGTCCAGGTTTGATGTATGATACAAGATGCTCGGAGCTGGTGCACTTGGATGACTCAGAGGAATGGGATGGGGAGGGTAGTGGGAAGAGGGTTCAGGATGGGAACACCTGTACACCCGTGGCGGATTCTTGTCAATGTATGGCAAAACCAATACACTATTGTAAATAATTATCCTCATATTAAAATAAATAAATTTAAAACAAACAAAAAAGAAAGCTGTGGTACATATAAACAATGGACTATTACTCAGTCATCAAAAAGAATACATTTGAATCAGTTCTAATGAGGTGGATGAAACTCAAGTCTATTATACAGAGTGAAGTAAGCCAGAAAGAAAAACACCAATACAGTATACTAACACATATATATGGAATGTAGAAAGATAGAAACAATAACCCTGTATGCGAGACAGCAAAAGAGACACAGATGTATGGAACAGTCTTTTGGATTCTGTGGGAGAGGGCGAGGGTGGGATGATATGGGAAAATGGCATTGAAACATGTAAATTATCACATGTGAAAGGAATCACCAGTCCAGGTTTGATGCATGATACAGGATACTCAGGGCTGGTACATTGGGATGACCCAGAGGGATGGGATGGTGAGGGAGGTGGGAGTGGGGTTCAGGATGGGAACACATGTACACCCATGGTGGATTCATGTCAATGTATGCCAAAACCAATACAATATTGTAAAGTGAAATAAATAAATAAATAAAACTGAAAAAATAAACTGAAATACTCTTTTCACAAGAAAAAAACCAATTAGGGAACAAATAAATATTTGTCTGATTGCATAATAAAAGCAAAATTCATAATTGAAAAAGTCAAAAAAGTTTATCATATGAAAATACTAAAAAAAAAAAAAAAAACATACAGTGGAAGCTCTCCTTTATGGGGCTAATAATATGAAAGTCAGAGAATAAAACTATTTAGTTCCTATATCATGAAACAGACTAAGAGGCATAAATTCACTTCACTATATCTCATCTGGGATGCCATGAAATAAATACGTTTTCAGCTGTCTAAATGATGCAAAATATACCACAAACTCCAGTACTTTGGCCACCTGATGCTAAGAACTGACTCATTTGAAAAGACCCTGATGCTAGGAAAGATTGAAGGCAGAACGAGAAGGGGATGGCAGAAGATGGGATGGTTGGATGGCATCACCGATTCAATGGACATGGGTTTGGGTAAACTCCAGGAGTTGGTGATGGACAGGGAGGCTTGGCGTGCTGTGGCTCATGGGGTCACAAAGAGTCGGACACAACTGAGCAACTGAACTGAATTGAAGTGAATTTATTGTTAGCTTCAAGCATACAATGAAACGATTCTGCACTTTTATATATTATACCAAGTTTAAAGTTATTATAAAATATCGGCTATATTCCCTATGGTGTACAGTATATGCTTCTAGCTTATTATTTTATACATAGTGTTTCATCCCTCTTAGCCCTTTGCCCCTGTCTTATCCCTTATCCCAAAAAAGAATATTTGTCTTTTTCTGTGTTTACTTACAAAGCCTAATGTCCTCCAGGTCCATCCCTGTTGTAAAAAAAAAAAAAGCTGGAGTTCCAGCTTCAGCATCAGTCCTTCCAATGAACACTCAGGATTGATCTCCTTTAGGAATGATTGGTTGGATACCCTTGCAGTCCAAGCTCTACACAGTCAGTAAAAACAAGACCGGGAGCTGACTGTGGCTCAGATCATGAACTCCTTATTGCCAAATTCAAACTTAAATTGAAGAAAGTAGGGAAAACCACTAGACCATTCAGGTATGACCTAAATCAAATTCCTTACGATTATACAGTGGGAGTGAGAATTAGATTTAAGGGACTAGATCTGATAGACAGAGTGCCTGAAGAACTATGGATGGAGGTTCATAACATTGTACAGGAGACAGGGATCAAGACCATCCCCAAGAAAAAGAAATGCAAAAACGCAAAATGGCTGTCTGAGGAGGCCTTACAAATAGCTGTGAAAAGAAGAGAAGTGAAAAGCAAGGGAGAAAAGGAAAGATATACCCATTTGAATGCAGAGTTCCAAAGGAGAGATAAGAAAACCTTCCCAGTGATGAATATAAAGAAATAGAGGAAAACAGTAGAATGGGAAAGACTAGAGATCTCTTCAAGAAAATTAGAGATACCAAGGGAACATTTCACGTAAAGATGGGCTCAATAAAGCACAGAAATTGTATGGACTGAACAGAAGCAAAAGATATTAAGAAGAGGTGGGAAGAATACACAGAGGGACTATACAAAAAAAGATCTTCATGACCCAGATAATCACGATGGTGTGATCACTCACCTAGAGCCAGACATCCTGGAAGGCAAAATCAAATGAGCCTTAGGAAGCATCACTACGAACAGAGCTAGTGGAGGTGATGGAATTCCAGTATGCCAGCAAATTTGGAAAACTCAGCTGTGGTCACAGGACTGGAAAAGGTCAGTTTTCATTCCAATGCCAAAGAAAGGCAATGCCAAAGAATGCTCAAACTACCGCACAATTGCACTCATCTCACACGCTGGTAAAGTAATGCTCAAAATTCCCCAAGCCAGACTTCAATATATAATAAATGAACTATAATAAAAAAAGAATGAATTGTCATTATAACTTATTTGTAATCATGATTAAATAATGTACATCAATCACTCTCCCGCCAATTTTCAGATTAAAAGCTGTCTTTAATATGACAAATACACACACACAAAAAAAAATATACCACAAAAAATAAAATGTATTTTACTTATAATAACTATTAAGGTCCTTGAAAATATGCACTGGTGATTCCATAGCAAAGATATTTCCCCTGGAGTCCCTACTACAGAACAACAAAACATTATTCATTCAAATATTGTTTGTAGAGTAGTGTCGAGGTACCTAGAAAATTCATTGCTTGCTAATTAATTGACACTTAGTAGAATATAATCCAAGTACATCGAATAAACAGTTAGTAGGATATAATCCAAGTTCATAAAGAACTTAAAAAAAAATCTTGAACTTAAGTTTGTTGTTGATGGTGGCATTGGTGTTGCTATTCAAAATCATTTTAGTGAATTGTAGAATAGAGGAAACGAGCAACTGTATTAATGTTCTTGGTGCTAGGCTCCTCACTGAGAATAAAATGATATAAAATATAGGACGAAGGAAGGTAACAAAAGCCCTATGTACTATGGTCTTAGTGGGAAGGATCAGCATGAAGATGTGATTAAAAATATGTATAATAATCTGTTCCTTCCCCTCTCTGCCTCTCCCCTCCTTATTCCACATCCCCTTCCCCTCCTGTTACTCCTCTCTCCATACTAAATCTGTCTCCTAAAAGAGCCTAGAAACAATGATACCTCAATACCAATAAAGGAAACCTAGTGCCCAGATTTTCACTACTAATATCATTCCCAATTAAAGTGAACCAGAGATCTTTGAACAAATGTTTAATTTCAAGTCTGAAAATATATAAAGCTGGAAATTAATTTTGTTCCAGAAATCAAGGAGGTGACCAGAGAATAATATGATCTTGCGAAAGAAACTGGCTTGAATGAGTTCCCATTGACTAAATTTTGGACAATTTGAACATATAAAACAATGATATAGTAAGGAATTAAACTAATTTTTTTTAATCTAGGAGTTTCTGGTCTAGATAATATGGAATAAGTGGAATTCTGTCTATCCCATTATGAAACAATTCAACAAGGACAGAACGCTTGAATTAGCTACTTGATGACTGAAAAATGAATAGTAACAAGTAGACTGGAAAAGAAGGCTACATATAAAGGCACCACAGAACCAGTAACGAATTTAGCATTTTTTTTCTGGTAATAACTGATTTGAACTTAATATAGACTTAACTGAGAAGAGACATTACTTTGCCAACAAAGGCCCGTCTAGTCAAGGCTATGGTTTTTCTGGTGGTCATGTACGGATGTGAGAGTTGGACTGTGAAGAAAGCTGAGTGCAGAAGAATTGATGCTTTTGAACTGTGGTGTTGAAGAAGACTCTTGAGAGTCCCTTGGATTGCAAGGAGATCCAACCAATCCATCCTGGGGGAGATAAATCCTGGGTGTTCATTGGAAGGACTGATGTTGAAGCTGAAACTCCAATACTTTGGCCACCTCATGCGAAGAGTTGACTCATTGGAAAAGACTCTAATGCTGGGAGGGATTGGGGGCAGGAGGAGAAAGGGACGACAGAGGATGAGATGGCTGGATGGCATCACCGACTCGATGGACATGGGTGTGGGTGAACTCCAGGAGTTAGTGATGGACAGAGAGGACTGGTGTGCTGCCATTCACGAGGTCGCAAAGAGTTGGACACAACTGAGGGATTGAACTGAACTGAACTGAACTGAGAAGTGGGAATTATTGGGAAAAAAGGAAGCTCCAGGAAGTCTAGAGGAGTGGGAAAATGAACCTTCAAACTATCAGAGCACATGGAAATAACAAGGATATTTTTGTCTCATTTTTCCTTTTCTTCACTCTGTTGATGTTGTTCAGTTGCTCAGTCGTATCCAACTCTTTGTGAACCCATTGGCTGCAGCATGCCAGGCTTCCCTGTCCTTCACTATTTTCTGGGAATTTACTCAAATTCATGGCTTGTGAGTTGGTGATACCACCCAACCATCTCATCCCCTGTCACCCCCTTCTCTTGCCCTCAGTCTTTCCCAGCTTCAGGGTCTTTTCCAGTGAGTGAGCTCTTCACATCGGGTGGCCAAAGTATTAGCACTTCAGCTTCAGCATCAATCCTTTCAATGGTTTGATCTCCTTGTTGTTCAAGGGACTCTCAAGATTCCAGCACCACTGTTTGAAAGCAATAAATGTTCATCTCTCAGCCTTCTTTATGGTCCAATACTCACACTTGTACATGGCTAATGGAAAAACCATAGCGTTGTGCATTCAAACCTTAATCAGCAAAGTGATGTCTCTTATTTTTAATATGCTGTCTAGGTTTGTCATATATTTTCTTCCAAGGAGCAAGTGTCTTAATTTCATGACTGCAATCACCATCTGCAGTGATTCTGGAGCCCAAGAGCATAAAGTCTGTCACTGTTCCCAGTTTTCCCCATCTATTTGCCATAAAGTAATGAGACTGGATGTCATGATCTTTGTTTTTCAGACATTGAGTTTTATTCTCTTCACAAGGCACCCAGTGAAATATATACACATGTTGAAAAATATTTTTTAAAAAATGAACCATTTAAATTTCTGGAAATTGTCATAAGCATATACAGTAAGTAAGTAAATTTATTTTAGAAAATCTACCAAATATTGGTAAGAATGAGAATAGTTTGTGGCACAATCTATGGTAGGCTGCCTCCTCCACCTACCTCCAATCTCGGTTTGATGGCACATCCACTTCAGGTGAATACTATGATGAAGATTAGGCTCCCTCACCACCAGCTCTTAATCAAGGCCCACAGCATTCTCCAGTATTTCCCATTTTAGGAAACTCACTACTGGATATTTCATTGCACTCCATAGAGAAGAAATCCAGCTCCACCCACCAGAACACCGACACAAGCTACCGTAACCAGGAAACCCTGACAAGCCACCCGTACAACCACACCCACAGTGAGGAAACTCCACAATAAAGAGAACTCCACAAACTGCCAGAATACAGAAAGGCCACCCCAAATATAGCAATATAAACAAGATGAAGAGACAGAGGAATACACAGCAGGTAAAGGAAAAGGATAAATGCTCACCAAAACAAATAAAAGAGGAAGAGATAGGGAATCTACCTGATAAAGAATTCCAAATAATGATAGTGAAAATGATACAAAATCTTGAAAACAAAATGGAACCACAGAAAAATAGCCTGGAGACAAGCATTGAGAAGATGCAAGAAAGGTTTAACAAGGACCTAGAAGAAATAAAAAAGAGTCAATATATAATGAATAATGCAATAAATGAGATAAAAAACACTCTGGAGGGAACAAATAATAGACTAATGGAGGCAAAAGATAGGACTAGTGAGGTAGAAGAAAGAATGGTAGAAATAAATGAATCAGAGAGGAAAAAAGAAAAAAGATTTAAATGAGAAAATCTCAGAGACCTCTGGGACAATGTTAAATGCCCCAACATTCGAATCATAGGACTTCCAGAAGACGACAAAAGGAAAGACCATGAGAAAATACTTGAGGAGATAATAGTTGAAAACTTCCCTAAAATGGGGAAGGAAATAATCACCCAAGTCCAAGAAACCCAGAGAGTCCCAAACAGGATAAACCCAATGCAAAACATCCAAAGACACATATTAATCAAACTAACAAAGATCAAACACAAAGAAAAAATATTAAAAGCAGCAAGGGAAAAACAACAAATAACACACAAGAGGATTCCCATAAGGATAACAGCTGATCTTTCAATAGAAAATCTTCAGGCCAGGAGGGAATGGCAGGACATACTTAAAGTGATGAAAGAAAATAATCTATAGCCCAGGTTACTGTACCCAGCAAGGATCTCATTCAAATATGAAGGAGAAATCAAAAGCTTTACAGACAAGCAAAAGCTGAGAGAATTCAGCACCACCAAAGCAGCTCTTCAACAAATGCTAAAGGATCTTCTCTAGACAGGAGATAAAAAAACGGTGTATAAACTCGAACCCAAAACAATACAGTAAATGGCAACAGGATCATACTTATCAATAATTACCTTAAATGTAAATAGATTAAATGCCCCAACCAAAAGACAAAGACTGGCTGAGACCCACCTCAAAACAAGGGACACCTACAGACTGAAAGTGAAGAGCTGGAAAAAGATATTCCACGCAAATAGGCATCAAAAGAAAGCAGGAGTAGCAATACTCGTATCAGATAAAATAGACTTTAAAACAAAGGCTGTGAAAAGAGACAAAGAAGGACACTACATAATGATCAAAGGATCAATCCAAGAAAAAGATATAAGAATTATAAATATATATGCACCCAACATAGGAGCACTGCAATATGTAAGACAAATGCTAACAAGTATGGAAGGGGAAATTAACAGTAACACAAAAATAGTGGGAGACTTTAATACCCCACTCACCCTTATGGATAGATCAACTAAAAAGAAAATTAACAAGGAAACACAAACTTTAAATGATACAATAGACCAGTTAGACCTCATTGATATCTATAGGACATTTCACCCCGAAACAATGAATTTCACCTTTTTCTCAAGCACACACAGAATCTTCTCCAGGATAGATCACATCCTGGGCCATAAATCTAGCCTTAGTAAATTAAAAAAAAAAAAAATTGAAATCATTCCCTGCATCTTTTCTGACCACAATGCAGTAAGATTAGGTCTCAATTACAGGAGAAAAACTATTAAAAATTCCAAAATATGGAGGCTGAAAAACACGCTGCTGAATAACCAACAAATCACAGAAGAAATAAAAATATGCATAGAAACAAATTAAAATGAAATCACAACAACCCAAAACCAGTGGGACACTGTAAAAGCCATGCTAAGAGGAAGGTTCATAGTAATACAAGTCTAACTCTAGAAACAGGAGAGAAATCACATAAATAACCTAACTCTACACCTAAAGCAATTAGAAAAGGAAGAAATGAAGAACCTCAGGATTAATAGAAGGAAAGAAATCTTAAAAATTAGGGCAGACATAAATGCAAAAGGAACAAAAGAGACCATAGCACAAATCAACAAAGCCAAAAGCTGGTTCTTTGAGAGAGAAATAAAATTGAAAAACCATTAGCCAGACTCATCAAGAAACAAAGGGAGAAAAATCAAGTCAATAAAATTAGAAATGAAAATGGAGAGAAAACAACAGACAACACAGAAATACAAGGGATCATAAGAGACAATCAGCAATTATATGCCGATAAAATGGACAACCTGGAAGAGATGGACAAATTCTTAGAAAAGTACAACTTTCCAAAACTGAACCAGGAAGAAATAGAAAATCTTGGAGACCCATCACATGCATGGAAATCGAAACTGTAATTAGAAATCTTCCAGAAAACAAAAGCCAGGTCCAGATGGCTTCACAGTTAAATTGTACCAAAAATTTAGAGAAGAGCTAACATCTATCCTACTCAAACTCTTCCAGAAAATTGCAGAGGAAGCTAAATTTCCAAACTCTTTCTATGTGGCCACCATCACCCTAGTACCAAAACCTGACAAAGATGTCACAAAAAAAGAAAACTACAGGCCAATATCACTGATGAACATAGATGCAAAAATCCTTAACAAAATGCTAGCAATCAGATTCCAATAACACACTAAAAAGATCATACATCATGACCAACTGGGCTTTATCCAGGGATGCAAGTATTCTTCAATATCTGCAAATCAATCAATGTAATACACGACATTAACAAATTGAAAAATAAAAACCATATGATTATCTGAATAGATGCAGAGAAAGCCTTTGAAAAAATTCAACATCCATTTATGATAAAAACTCTCCAGAAAGCAGGAATAGAAGGAACATACCTGAACATAATAAAAGCTATATATGACAAACCCAGAGGAAACATTATCTTCAATGGTGAAAAATTGAAAGCATTTCCCCTAAAGTCAAGAACAAGACAAGGGTGTCCACTCTGACCACTACTATTCAACATAATTTTGGAAGCTTTGGCCATAGCAGTCAGAGAAGAAAAAGAAATAAAAGGAATCCAAATTGGAAAAGAAGAGGTAAAACTCTTACTGTTTGCAGATAACATGATCCTTTACATAGAAAACCCTAAAGACTCCACCAGAAAATTACTAGAGCTAATCAATGAATATAGTAAAGTTGCAGGATATAAAATCAACACACAGAAATCTCTTGCATTCCTATACACTAACAAAGAGAAAATAGAGAAATAAGGAAAAAATTCCATTCACCATTGCAACGAAAAGAATAAAATACCTAGGAATATATCTACCTAAAGAAACAAAAGACCTATATACAGAAAACTATAAAACCCTGGTGAAACAAATCAAAAAGGACATTAATAGATGGAGAAATACACCGTTTTCATGGATTGGAAGAATCAATATAGTGAAAATAAGTAAACTACATAAAGCAATCCATAGATTCAATGCAATTCCTATCAAGCTACCAACAGCATTTTTCACAGAGCTAGACAAATAATTTCACAACTTGTATGGAAATACAAAAAACCTCAAAAAGCCAAAGTAATCTTGAGAAGAAGAATGCAAATAGAGGAATCAACCTGCCTGACTTCAGGCTCTACTACAAAGCCACAGTCACCAAGACAGTATGGTACTGGCACAAAGACAGAAATATAGATTAATGGAACAAAATAGAAAGTCCAGAGATAAATCCATACACCTATGGACATCTTATCTTTGACAAAGGAGGCAAGAATATACAATGGAAATAAGACAATCTCTTTCACAAGTGGTGCTGGGAAAACTGGTCAACCACTTGTAAAAGAATGAAACTAGAACACTTTCTAACACCATACACAAAAAATAAACTCAAAATGGATTAAAGATCTAAATGTAAGACCAGAAACTATACAACTCCTAGAGGACAACATAGGCAAAACACTCTCTGACATAAACCACAGCAGGATCCTCTATGACCCACCTCCCAGAATATTGGAAATAAAAGCAAAAATAAACAAATGGGATCTAATTAAAATTAAAAGCTTCCACACAACAAAGGAAAGTAAGCAAGGTGAAAAGTCAGCCTTCAGAATGGGAGAAAATAATAGTAAATGAAGCAACTGACAAAGAATTAATCTCAAAATATATACAAGCAACTTCTGAAGCTCAATTCCAGAAAAATAAACAACCCAATCAAAAAGTGGGGCAAAGAACTAAAGAGACATTTATCCAAAGAAGACATACAGATGGCTAACAAACACATGAAAAGATGCTCAATATCATTCATTATCAGAGAAATGCAAATCAAAACCACAATGAGGTACCATTTCATGCCAGTCAGAATGGCTGCTACCCAAAAGTCAACAAGCAATACATGCTGGAGAGGGTGTGGAGAAAAAGGAACCCTCTTACACTGTTTGTGGGAATGAAAACTAGTACAGCCACTAGGAAGAACAGTGTGGAGATCCCTTAAAAAACTGGAAATAGAGCTGCCATATGACCCAGCAATCCCACTGCTGGGCATACACACCAAGGAAACCAGAATTGAAAGAGACACGTGTACCCCAATGTTCACTGCAGCACTGTTTATAATAGCCAGGACATGGAAGAAACCCAGATGTCCATCAGCAGAGGAATGGATAAGAAAGCTATGGTACATATACAGAATGGAGTATTACTCAGACATTAAGAAGAATACATTTGAATCAGTTCTAACGAGGTGGATGAAACTCAAGTCTATTATACAGTGAAGTAAGCCAAAAAGAAAAAACACTAATACAGTATAGTAACGCATATATATGGAATTTAGAAAGATGGTCATGATAACGCTGTATGCGAGACAGCAAAAGAGACACAGATGTATAGAACAGTCTTTTGGACTCTGTGGGAGAGGGCCAGGGTAGGATGATTTGGGAGAATGGCATTGAAATATGTGTAATACCTTATGTGAAATGAATCTCCAGTCCAGTTTCGATGCATGATGCAGGATGCTCTGGGCTGGTGCACTGGGATGACCCAGAGGGATGCTATGCGGAGGGAGGTGGGAGGGGGGTTCAGGATGGGGAACACTTGTACACCCATGGCAGATTCATGCTGATGTATGGCAAAGCCAATACAATATTTTAAAGTAATTAGCCTCCAATTAAAATAAATAAATTTATATAAAAAACAATAAATTGAAAGGATCATACAGCATGATAGAGTAGGCTTTCTTTCAAGGAGGCAAGGATGATTCAACATCTGCACAATAATAATCATGATGTATCACATTAACAAAATGAAGGATAAATCTATAAAATATCCTCAAAGATGCAGATAAAATATTTGCATCAATATTTTCTTCATGATACAAATTCTCAACAAATTCAATATAGAATGAATGTACCTCAACATATTAAAAGCCATACATGGTAATCCTACCACTAATATCATACTCTGTAGTGAACAGTTGTAAACTTTTTCTCTAAATTGAGAATAAGACTAGGGTGCCCATTATAAGCATTTCTATTCAATATTGTACTAGAAATTCTAGTCAGAGTAATTAGCCAAGAAAATAAATAAAAGGCATTTAAGTAGGAAAGGAATAAGTAAAAATTATCTATGACAATAACATAATCTTATATTAATATATGGAAAACTCTAATCTTTTATATGGAATACTCCACTAAAAATTTGTTAAAACTAATGTCAGTAATTTTGTAGTATACTAAATCAATAAACAAAAATAAGATACTTTTCTATATACTAACGATGAACTATCCAAAAATTTTAGAAAATAATTCAATTTACAATAGTATTAAAAGCCAATAAAATACTTTGAAACATATTTAACCAAGGAGGTGAAAGATCTATACAATAAGACCTGTAAGATATCAATGAAAGAAATGGGAGAAGACACACCAAAAAAATGAGATAAACCTCATGTTATTGAATTGGAAGTATTACTATTGTTAAAATATTCATATTGTTTGAATGATCTATGGATTCAATGCAATTCTTATTGAAATTCCAACACCATTTTTTACACAAAAATAGAACAATCCTAAAACCTGTAGGAATCACAAGAGACCCCAAATGATCAAGGCAATCTTGAGAAAGAATAACAAAATTGGTGGCTTAACGCTTCTTGATTTCAAACTATATTATAAAACTATAGTAATAAAAGCAGAGTTGTAGTGCCATGAACATAAAACCATAGACAGATGTAACAGAATTAAGAGCCCAGAAATAAATACCTGCATATATGAACTTTGACAAGGATGCCAAGAACATGTAATGAGGAACAATAGTCTCTTGAGTAAATGTCTCTGTGAAAATTAAATATCAGACTATAAAGGAATGTAACTGAAACTTTTTCTTATATCATACACACAAATCCACTCAGAATAGGATAAATACTTGAATGTAAGACTTGGAAGTGTAAAATTCCTAGAAGAAAACATAAGGAGTAAGCGCCTTAATACTGGTTTTGGAAATGAGTTTTTTGAATCCAAAAAGTAAAGGGAAAAAAAAAAATCAACAACTTGGATTACATGAAATACAAAACCTGTTGCAAAGAAATTCGTCAATAAATTGAAAAGGCAACCTATGGAATGGGAGAATATATCTGCAAACCTCATATGGTTTAATATCCAAAATGCAATATGCATATATGTATATTGTATACATATATATTGTGCATGTATGTCTATATATACATATATATGCATGTCTATGCATATTGTATGCACTGAACTGTGGTGTTGGAGAAGACTCTTGAGAGTCCCTTGGACTGCAAGGAGATCTAACCAGTCCATTCTAAAGGAGATCTGTCCCGGGTGTTTATAAGAAGGACTGATGCTAAAGCTGAAACTCCAACACTTTGGCCACCTCATGAGAAGAGTTGACTCATTGGAAAAGACTCTAATGCTGAGAGGGATTGGGGACAGGAGGAGAAGGGGACGACAGAGGATGAGATGTCTGGATGGCATCACCAACTCGATGGACGTGAGTTTGAGTGAACTCCGGGAGTTGGTGATGGACAGGAAGGCCTGGCATGCTGCAATTCATGGATTCGCAAAGAGTCGGACATGACTGAGTGACTGAACTGAACTGATAGTATATATATGTATATCGCATTTAAGAAATAAGCAGAAGACCTGAATAGACATTTTTTCCAAAGAAGACAATGAAAAGGTGATCAACAATATAATCATCAGGGAAGCAAAACTCAAAACCTCAATGAAATATTTATGAAATATTATCTCACCCCTGTTAGGATGACTACTATAAAAAAAAAAAAGAAAGAAACAAGAGATAACAAGTGTTGGTGAGGATGTGGAGAAATGGGAAACTTTGCACATTATTGGTGAGAATGTAAACTGGTACAGCCAGTATGAAACACATTATGGAGGTTCCTTACAAAATAAAAATAGAACAACCATGTGATCTAGCAACCTCACTTTTGAGCATATATCCAAAGGAAATGAAATCAGTATCTCAAAGAGATATCTTTATTCCCATGCATTGCAACATTATTCACAAAAGTCAAGGTATAGAAACAATCTAAGTGTCATTCAAAAATGAACAGATTAAAAATAGAAACATACATAGGTCTTCCTACTTCAAAAATATTTCCAATCAATAAATTGAACTTCCAACTAAAAAACACTAGAAAATAACAGCAAAATAAAACTAACAATATACTAACAATGAAAAATCAGAAAGTGAAATTAAGGAAATTATCCCACTCACCATTGCAACAAAAAGAATAAAATATTTAGGAATAAACTTACGTAAAGAGACAGAATATTTGTAGGCAAGAAGGCAAAGTGGTTGTTTCAGGAGGACCTACAAATACCTTAGAAGAAAAAAGAAGCAAAAGGTAAAGGAGAAACGGAAAGATATACTCAATGGAATACAGAGTTCCAGAGAATAGCAAGGAGAGATAAGAAAGGCTTCTTAAGCGAACAATGTGAAGAAATAGAGGAAAAAGATACAAAGTGAAAGACTAGAAATCTCTTCAAGAAAACTGGAGATACCAAGGGAATATTTCATGTAAAGACAGGCACAATAAAGGACAGAAACAGCAAAGACCTAACAGAAGCAGAAGAGATTAAGAGGTGGCAAGAATATACAGAAGAACTGCACGAAAAAGTTCTTAATGACCTGGATAACCATGATGCTGTGGTCACTCACCTAGAGCCAGACATACTGGAGTGTGAGGTCAAGTGGGCCTTAGGAAGCATTACTATGAACAAAGCTAGTAGAAGTGATGGAATTCCAGCTGAGCTATTTAAAATCCTAAAAAATGATGATGTTAAAGTGTTACACTCAATATGCCAGCAAATTTGGAAAACACAGCAGTGGCCACAGGACTGGAAAAGGTCAGTTTTTGACCAATCCCAAAGTAGGGCAATACAAAAGACTGTTCAAACTACCGAACAACTGCAATCATTTCACATGCTAGCAAAGTAAAAAAAAAAAAAAAAAAATCCTAAGAGCTAGGCTTCAGCAGTATGTAAACTGAGAACTTCCTGATGTACAAACTGGATTTAGAAAAGGCAGAGGAATTAGTGAGGAAATTGCCAATACCCTGTGGATCATAGAGAAAACAAGGAAATTCCAGAAAAATATCTACCTCTGCTTCATTGACTACACTAAAGCCTTTGCCTGTGTAGAACACAACAAATGGAAATTCTTAAAAGAGATATGAATACCAGACCGCCTTACCTGTCTCCTGAGAAATCTGTATGCAGGACAAGAAGAAACAGTTAGAATCAGATGTGCAACAATGGACTGGTTTAAAATTGGTAAAGGAGTACATCAAGGCTGTCTATTGTCACCTTGCTTATTTTAGTTATATACAGAGTACATCATGAAAAATGTCCAGCTGGATGAATTGCAAGCTGGAATCAATATTTCCAGGAGAAATATCAACAACCTCAGATATACAGATGACACCACCCTTATGACAGAAAGTGAATAGGAACCAAAGAGCCTCTTGATGAGGATGAAACAGGAGAGTGAAAAATCTGGCTTAAAACTCAATATTCAAAAAATGAATATCATGGCATCCAGTCCCATCACTTCATGGTAAATAGAAGGGGAAAAAGTGGAAACAGTGGAGATCTTATTTTCTCGGTCTCCAAAATCACTGTGGATGGTGACTGTAGCCATGAAATTAAAAGAAGATTGTTCCTTGGAAGAAAAGCTATGACAAACTTAGACAGCATATTAAAAAGCAGAAACATCACTTAACCGAAAAGGTGGGCATAGTCAAAGTTATAGTTTTTCCATTAGTCATGTATGGATGTGAGAGTTGGAAATAAATAAGGGAAAGCTGAGTACTGAAGAAATGATGATTTTGAATTGTGGTGCTGGAGAAGACTTTTGAGAGTGTCCTGGGATGCAAGGAGATCAAACCAATCAACCCTAAAGAAAACCAACCCTGAATATTTATTTCAAGGACTGATGCTGAAGTTCCAATACTTTGCCTACCTGATGTGAAGAGCTGACTCACTGGGGGAAAAAAAAAAAAGCCTGATGCTGGGAAAGATCAAGGGCAGGAGGAGAAGGGAGCGACAGAGGATTAGATGTTTGGATAGCATCACCTACTCAATGGACATGAATTTGAGCAAACTCTGAGAGATAGTGAAGGACAGGGAAGCCTGATGTGCCATAGGGTCTCAAAGATTCAGAAATGACTTAGTGACTGAACAATAATAAACAGAACAGAACTACTGATGCATGGTACAGCATGTATGAACCTTGGAAAAAAACTTATCCTAACTGAAAATAGCCATTTACATAAGACTAAATAAATGACTTCATTTATGTGAAATGTGTACAATAGAATAATATATATATAGATAAAAAGTAGTTTAGTGGTTGTCTAGGCCTAGGTGTGGTGTGTTCTAGGTGTGGTCATGATGGTGGTGGTGGATGGGGAGATGGGCAGTGAATGATAATGGGGACTTTGTATTTTGAGGGATGGTAAAAATGTTCTAAAATCAATTGTGATTATAAGAAATTTGAATCTCCAAAAAGGCATTTGTTCTTCTATTTATATTCATATACTGTATGGCATATAAACTTTATTTCAATGAATCTGTTTTTTAAAAAGAAATTTCCATATTGAAAACAATATTCGAAAATAGTTTAAAGAATTTTTTGTGAGGGAACCCAATTCTTTTCCAACTAGGCAACTGTGAACACTTATTATATGATAACAATTACTTTTATTTTTTTTAATTTATTTATTTTAATTAGAGGCTAATTACTTTACAATATTGTATTGGTTTTGCCATACATCAACATGAATCCACCACAGGTGTACACGTTTTCCCCATCCTGAACCCCCCTCCCTCCCCATACCATCCCTCTGGGTAATCCCAGTGCACCAGCCCCAAGCTTCCTGTATCCTGCATCGAACCTGGACTGGCGATTCGTTTCTTATATGATATTATACACATTTCAATGCCATTCTCCCAAACCATCCACCCCTCCCTCTCCCACAGAGTCCAAAAGACTGTTCTATACATCTGTGTCTCTTTTGCTGTCTCACATACAGGGTTATCGTTACCATCTTTCTAAAGTCCACATATATGCGTTAGTGTACTGTATTGGTGTTTTTCTTTCTGGCTTACTTCACTCTGTATAATTGGCTCCAGTTTCATCCACCTCGTTAGAACTGATTCAAATGTATTCTTTTTAATGGCTGAGTAATACTCCATTAACAATTACTTTTAAAACACTTGAAAATTTGTAAAGTTCTTTGCTGCCTTCGAATACAAAAATAATTTAGTCTTCTTATTTTAATTAATGAATAAGATGTAAAAGTTAGCACTGGAATATGATGTTAATCACTAAAAATGACAATTATTTACCACACAGATTAAAATGATGATCTTAACAAAACTTATTTAACTCTTTTATTCTCTTCTGACTCTTCTCCTTCTTCATCAATGAAAAGGTAATTTGAAAGCACAATAAATCAGAATATATCAGTGTTACAACTGCAAAGCATACTCAGCATTTTTATGATGGAAGTTATTACATACAGAATAATATTCCCTATAACATTCCTTGAAGAAAAAAGAGACAAAGCTGTCTGAAAAACTATCATGATCTCAATCAACTATTCAATGACATCCATCGTATTCAGAACAAAAATCTAAAAATAAATTTATACATTTTAAGAAAAAAATCAAATTAGATTTGACAGACAGGGTGTCTGAAGAACTATGGACAAAGGCTTGTGACACTGTACAGGAGGCAGTGATGAAGACAATCCCCAAGAAAAAGAAGTGCAAAAAGGCAAATGGTTATCTGTGGAGGCCTTACAAAAAGGTGAAAAGAGAAGAGAAGCTAAAGGCAAAGGAGAAAAGGAAAGATATATCCATCTGAATGCAGAGTTCCCAAGTATAGCAAGGAAAGATAAGAAAGCCTTCCTAAGTGATCAGTGTAAAGAAATAGAGGAAAACAACAGAATTGGAAAGACTAGAGATCTTTTCAAGAAAATTAGAAATATCAATGGAACATTTCATGCAAAGATGGGCACAATAAAGTACAGAAATGGTATAGACCTAACAGAAGCAGAAGATATTAAGAAGTATACACAGAAGAACTATACAAAAAAGATCTTCATGACCCACATAACCACAATGGTGTGATCACTCACCTTGAGCCAGACATCCTGGAATGCGAAGTCAAGTGGGCTTTAAGAAGCATTACTACGAACAAAGCTAGTGGAGGTGATGGAACTCCAGTTGAACTATTTCAAATCCTCAAAGATGATGCTGTTGAAATTGCTGCACTCAATATGCCAGCAAATTTGGAAAATGCAGCAGTGGCCACAGGACTGAAAGAGGTCAGTTTTCATTCCAATCCCAAAGAAAGGCAATGCCAAAGTATTTTCAAACTACTGCAAAATTACACTCATTTCACACACTAGCAAAGTAATGCTCAAAATTCTCCAAGTACATGGACAGAGAATTTCCCATTGTTCAAGTTGCATCTAGAAAAGACAGAGGAAACAGATATCAAATTGCCAACATTGGTTGGATCACAGAAAAAGCAAGAGAGTTCCAGAAAAACATCTACTTCTGCTTTATTGACTATGCCAAAGCCTGTGACTATATGGATCACAACAAAATGTGGAAAATTCTTCAAGAGATGGGATTCCAGATGACTTTACCTGTCTCCTAAGAAATCTGTATGCAGGTCAAGAAGCAACAGTTAGAACCAGACATGAAACAACAAATTGGTTCCAAATTGGGAAAGGAGTACATCAAGGCTGCATATTGTCACCCTGCTTATTTAACTTATATGCGGAGTACATCATGCGAAATGGCAGGCTGGATGACACACAATCTGGAATCAAGATTGTGGGAGAAATATCAATACCCTCAGATATGCAGATCAAACCAACCTCATGACAGAAAGCAAAGAGGAACTAAAGAGTCTGTTGATTAAAGTGAGAGGAGAGTGAAAAAGCTGGCTTAAAACTCAACATTCAAAAGACTAAGATCATGGTATCCAGTCACATCACTTCATGGCAAATAGATGGGCAATAATGGAAACAGTGGCAGATTTTATTTTCTTGGGCTCCAAATCACTGTGGATGGTGACTGAAGCCATGAAATTAAAAGACACATGCTTCTTGGAAGAAAAGTTATGACAAACATAGACAGCATATTATAAAGCAGACAACTTTGTTGACAGCTATCCATCTAGTCAAAACTATGGTTTTGCCAGTAGTCAGGTATGGATGTGAGAGTTGGACCATAAAGAAAGCTGAGTGCCAAAGAATTGATGTTTTGAACTGTGGTGCTGGACAAGCACCACTTTGAACTGTGGTGCTGGAGAAGGATATGAGAAGTGTTTCTACAGTGCAAATTATTTTCTATTTCTTGATCTGAGTGATGGTTTTGTGTGTCCTCACTTTGTGATAATTCATTTATCAGTATAATTAGGATTTTTGAGCTTTCTGCATGTAACCTGTATTTTAATGAAACTTGTATTAAAAGAGTTTGCATGTGTGTTCCTCAAAATACTCCATGTATCTATTTGGAAATAATTAACCCTTACATAATCCCTAAGAAGGACACTCCTATAAAGAAGTTTATTATATGCTAGCTTGCCAGAGTACATGAAATCCCAATATTGGTATTCATTTTGTGGGGACTCTGATCTCTGATTTTGCTTGGATTTCATGATATGGAAATATAAACATTTACTTTGATATTATTTTTGACACTGATTTTGAAAGAAATTTTTTCTTTAAATAGTCATTAAAATGTTTGACTGTATAGTTTTAAACTGATAATCATGTTCTTTAAAAAATATATAATTTGTAGAAATTTTCCATACCTAGGAGACACACCAGAAAGCATTTGATTTTCATAGATAATCTAACTTTTAAAGACCACTCATGTTCACAAAACTGAAAGTGCTGATTTTTTTTTTTTCTTCAGTTCAATTCAGTTGCTCAGTCGTGTCCGACTCTGTGACCCCATGGACTACAGCAAGTTAGGCTTCCCTGTCCATCAACAAGCCCTGGAGCTTGCTCAAACTAATGTCCATTGAGTCTGTGATGCCATTCAACCCTCTTGTCCTCTGTTTTCCCCTTCTCTTGCCTTCAATCTTTCCCAGCATCAGGGTCTTTTCCAATGAGTCAGTTCTTTGCATCACGTGGCCAAATTATTGGAACTTCAGCATCAGGCCTTCCAATGAATATTCAGGACTAACTGGTTTGATCTCCTTGCAGTCCATGGGACTCTTAAATATCTTCTCCAACACCACAGTTCAAATGCTTGAGTTATTCAATGCTCAACTACCTTTATGGTCCAACTCTAACATCCATACTACTGACTACTGGAAAAAACATAGCTTTGAGTAGACAGATCTTTGTCAATAAAGTAATGTCTCTGCTTTATAATATCCTCTCTATGTTTGTCATAGCTTTTCTTTAAAGGAGCAAGCTTCTTTTAATTTCATGGCAGCAGAAACCATCTGTAGTGATTTTGGAGGCCACGAAAATAAAGTGTGCTTCCACTGTTTACCCATCTATTTGCCATGAAGTGTTGGGACAAGATGCCATGATCTTAGTTTTAAGAATGTTGAGTTTTAAGCCACCTTTCACTTTCCTCTTTCACTTTAATCAAGAGGCTCTTTAGTTCCTCTTCACTTTTAGCCATAAGTTAGGTGTCATCTGCATATCTGAGGTTATTGATATTTCTCCCAGCAATCTTGATTCAAGCTTGTGTTTCATCCTTTCTGGTATTTCACATGATGTACTCTGCATAGAAGTTAAATAAGCAGGGTGACAATGTACAGCCTTGACATACTCCTTTCCCAATTTGGAACCAGTCCGTTGTTCCCTGTCTGGTTCTAAGTGTTGCTTCTTGACCTGCATACAGTTTTCTCAGGAATCAGGTAAGGTGGTCTGGTATTCCCGTCTCTTTAAGAATTTTCCACAGTTTGTTGTGATCCACACTGGCAAAGGCTTTAGTGTAGTCAATGAAACAGAAGTAGATGCTTTTCTCAAATTTTCTTGCTTTTTCTATGATCCAGTGGATGTTTGCAGTTTGATATCTGCTTCTTCTGCCTTTTCTAAATCCAGCTTGAATTTCTGGAAATTCTCAGTTCATATACTAGTGAAGCCTCACTTGGAAAATTTTGAGCATTACTTTGCTAGCATGTGAAATGAGCACAATCATGTGGTAGTTTGAACATTTTTTGGCATTGCCTTTCTCTGGGATTGGAATGAAAACTGACCTTTTTCAGTCCTACAGCTGTTGCTGAGTTTTCCAAATTTGCTGGCATATTGAGTAAAGTACTTTGTCATCATTATCTTTCAGGATTTGAAATAGCTCAACTGGAATTCCATCACCTCCACTAGCTTTGTTTGTAGTGATGCTTCCTAATGCCCACTTGACTTTGGACTGTAGGATGTTTGGCTCTAGGTGTGATCGATTATACCACCCAAACAGTATATGAGAACTTTTTGCTCCACATTCTCCATAGCACTTAGTATTATACGTCTTGTAACACTAGTCTTTCTTGGGAGTGTTGTGGTATCATCTGCATGGTTTTGATTTGCATTTTCCCTGATTAAGACTGAAACCCTTTTCACATTTTTTTTTTCTTCTTTGCTATTTCTGTATTTCCTTTTCTCAAGTGTCCATTCAAGGCTTTTCCCACTTTCTCATTAAGTTATCTTTTCTTATTGCTTTGTAAGAATTCTTTGTAAATTCAAATTTTAAATATTTCTTTGTTACATCTATTATAAATACCATCTCACATTTTTTTAGCCAGTGTTTTTACTCTCTCTGTATCTTTTTTGGGCAGAAGTTCTTTTTATCAATAGAACAGAAGTCCAATTTAGTAATATTTTCTTTTATGCTTAGTACTTTTTGTATATTGTTTGAGTTGTTGAACTACCATAAAATGTTACTGTTGATGTTTAGATTTACAGTCCGAATAGGGTTACTAACGCAAACCCTAATGCTGATTTTTTACTATGGTGTGAGTTAGAAATTTTTATCACTGCAGATGGTCATTGCAGCAATGAAATTAAAAGACACTTACTCCTTGGAAGGAAAGTTATGACCAACCTAGATAGCATATTAAAAAGCAGAGACATTACTTTGCAAACAAAGGTCCGTCTAGTCAAGGGTATGGTTTTTCCAGTGGTCATGTATGGATGTGAGAGTTAGACTGTGAAGAAAGCTGAGCACCGAAGAATTGATGCTTTTGAACTGTAGTGTTGGAGAAGACTCTTCAGAGTCCCTTGGACTGCAAGGAGATCCAACCAGTCTATTCTAAAGGAGATCAGTCCTGGGTGTTCACTGGAAGGACTGGTGCTGAAGCTGAAACTCCAATACTTTGGCCACCTCATGTGAAGAGTTGACTCATTGGAAAAGACTCTGATGCTGGGAGGAATTGGGGGCAGGAGAAGGGATGACAGAAGATGAGATGGCTGGATGGCATCATCAACTCGGTGGACATGACTTTGGGTAAACTCCGCGAGTTGGAGATGGACAGGGAGGCCTGGAGTGCTGTGATTCATGGGGTCACAAGAGTCAGACACAACTGAGTGACTTAACTGAACTGAGTTAGAAATCAAGAGACAATTATCACCCCACATCTCCTAAGTGCATGTAATAATAAATTAAA
Source organism: Bos grunniens (assembly GCF_055505025.1). Lineage (NCBI taxonomy): Eukaryota > Metazoa > Chordata > Mammalia > Artiodactyla > Bovidae > Bos > Bos grunniens. The sequence goes on along the minus strand of NC_141194.1, from coordinate 75,429,325 downwards.
TATCCATGTAAGTGTCAGGTGTTTCTAAATCCTCTTAAGCTTCATTGGTCTGTGTACCTGTCTTTTGCAAATACGGAACTGTCTTAATGGAGATATATAACAAGCCTTGATATGCAGTAGTATAAGTCTACCAACTTCTTCAAAATTAACTTATGTTTTACTGGTTTCTTGAATTTTATACAAATTTTAGAATCACCTTGTCAATCTGTACAGAAAAATCCTATTTGTATTTTGATTTTAATTTAATATATAAATCATTCTGAAGAGAACCAATGTCTTTAACATACTAAATCTTTCAATCTACAAATGTGAGACATTTCTTTATTCATTAAGGCCTTCTCTAATTTCTCTCATAATAATTTTATACTTTTCAATAGGAGATCTTTCATGTATTCTGTATATTCTTCCTAGGTATTTGATGTTTTCCATGCCATTGAAAATGCATATTGTCATTTTTATTTCATCTCTAAATATTTGAAGTTAGTATATAGAAGTAAAACTGATTATATTAATAGTATTTTGCCTTTCAGAAATATTGCTGAATTCACTGATGATTTCTAATATCTAACCTTCAGAATAATTTGAATTTTCCAAGTACACAATTCTGTCATGTAAGAACAATGACAGATTCATTTCTTCCTTTCCCACACTTAAACATTTCTTTTCCAGTCCTATTGCATACTCTTGGCCCTTGAATACGTTGTAGAATAAAATTGCTAATACTGGACATATTTGTACCATCACTGATTTCACAGAAGAAGGTTTACAATATTTTATCATTAAGAATTATATCTGCCTTACTTTATTTGTAGATTGTTGTTGTTCATTCAGTAAGTCATGGCCAATTCTTTGTGACCCCATGGGCTACAGCATGCCAGGCTTCTTGTCCTCCACTATCTCCCAGAGTTTGCTCAGTTTCCATTGAATCGGTGATGCTATCCAACCATCTCATCCTCTGTCACCCCCTTCTCCTGCCCTCAATCTTTCCCAGCATCAGGGTCTTTTACAATGAGTTGGCCCTTCACATCAGGTGGCCAAAGTATTGGCACTTCAGCATGAGTCCTTCTAATGAGTATTCAGGGTTGATTTTCTTTAGGATTGACTGGTTTGATCTACCTGCAGTCCAAGAGATTCTCAAGAGTCTTGTCTAGCACCATAATTCAAAAGCTCAATTCTTCAGCTCGCAGTCTTCTTTATGGTACAACTCTCACATTTGTACATGACTACTGGAAAAATCGTAACTTTGACTATACCAGCTTTGACCATACGGACCTTTTTCAGCAAACTGATGTCTCTGTATTTGTATTTACAGGTATTTTTATTTGTATTTGTAGATAAATTTTATAACATAGGAAATTGCCATTTATTCTAAGTTTACTAAGACTTTTTATCTTGAATAGATAATGAATTTTACTCAGTGCTTTCTCTGTATCTTTTCAGGTGTGTTTATACTATGTCACCACTATTCTTCTGCTCTGGTTAATTCCATTGATTGGTTTTCAAATGTTCAACTGACCTTGCATTCCTGGAATAATGCTAATGTGTCTGTGATATATTATAATCTTTATGTATCACTGGACTCAATTTGCTATTTTTTGAGATTGCTATTTCTTATTTTATGTAACAGACATTTTCTTTCTTGTGATTTCCTTATAAAATTTGGTAATAAGATTTCAATGGCCTCAGAACGTTAGTTGGAAAGTGTTCTTACTCTGTTTTGTTATCTGGCATAGTTTGAATAGGGTTAGTGCTATTTCACTCTTAAATGTTTTGAGGAATTAACATATGAAGTTATCTAGACAAGAGTATTTTTCTGGAAAGGTTTATAACTATGGATTCAATTTATTTAATACAATGTTTATTAAACCTTCATATATATACATATATATATATATATATTTAAAATTCAGACAGTGATTCAGTAGGTTAGTGTGAGACTCAGGTCTGCCATCTTAACAAGATTGGGGTGATAATAATGTTGCTGGTGCAGGGATGACAATTAATTGGTAAGATTTTATTGTATGTGACAATTGCTGTTTCTTTTTATGTCAATTTCCATTATTTTTTCTAGGAATTTTTCTACTCTGTGTACATTGTCAAATTTTCAACATAAATGATATAAAAGTATTATGTATTACTTTACATAGGTAGGATTTCTAGTACTATCTCCTTTTCATTACTAATATTTTGTATGTCAGGCTTTAAAAAATTTCATAATTCATCACCTCCACTTTCAACTAATAAATTTTGAGAGTTTTAGCTTACTGCTTTCTTTTTTTTTTTTTTTTGCAATTTTTTCCCAACTTTATTGAGATGTAATTGACACATAAAAATCTTATCTATTTAAATGTACAATATGATGATTTTATATATGTAAATATTACTGCTTGTTTTCTATTTCATTAACTTCTGTATTTACTTTCAATATGTTTTGTTCTGTCTATATTGATTTTGAATTTAATTTGATTTTCTTTTTTTAATGGCTTTCTTGTAATCGCTTCATGAGATGAATACTTAAATTATAGACTTTCAGCTCTTTTCCCTTTTTATTAAATACATCAAAAGGTATGACTCTTTCTTAAATACAACATAAACTGCACGTCACAAGTTCGCTATGTCGTGTCTTCATTATCATTCCATTCAAAATCTTAAAATTCTCAATGTGTTTTCTTCTTGCCTTCTTTTTCCCTAGCTTTGTTGAGGTCTAATTGATAAATAAAATGTTATATATTTAAAAGTGAATGTGAACACCACTCAGTTGTGTCCTACTCTTTGCAACCCCATGGACTGTACAGTCCATAGAATTCTCCAGGCCAGAATATTGCAGTGGGTAACCCTTCCCTTCTCCAGGGTATCTTCCCAATTCAAAGATTGAACCCCGGTCTCCCACATTGCAGGCAGAGTCTTGACCAGCTGAGCCACCAGGATATTTAAAGCATACACATAATGATTTGATATATGTATACACTAGAAAGCATTACCATGATCAAGTAATTTAACTTATCTATAATTTCATACAGTTACATTTTTTTATGAGAATGCTTAAGTTCTGCTCTCTTTGCAAATTTTAATTATGCAATAAAATATTAGTTTACAATGACTCTTGCTCTAGAATTTAGTTCAAATACATGGCTGTACAAATATATATATATGTATATATAATTGTATGTAATATATATGTATATATAATATGCATGTACATACATATACTAATACATATGTATACTAATTACACATAACCTAACAGAAGCAGAAGATATTAAGAAGAGGTGGCAAGAATACACAGAACTATACAAAAAAGATCTTCATGACCCACATAACCACAATGGTGTGATCATTCACCTAGAGCCAGACATCCTGGAATGCAAAATCAAGTGGGCCTTAGGCAGCATCACTACAAAAAACGTTAGTGGAGGTGCTGGAATTCTAGATGAGCTATTTAAAGTCCTCAAAGATGATGCTGTGAAAGTGCTGCACTCAATATGCCAGGAAATTTGGAAAACACAGCAGTGGCCACAAGGACTGAAAAAGGTCAGTTTTCATTCCAATCCTAAAGAAAGGCAGTGCCAAAGAATGTTCAAACTACTGCAAAATTACATTCATCTTACATGCTAGCAAAGAAATGCATAAAATACTCCAAGCCAGGGTTCAACAGCACATGAACCATGAAATTCCAGATGTTCAAGCTGAAACGTCTAAGGAACATCTTTCCTTAGAAAAGGCAGAGAAATCAGAGATCAAATTGCCAATATCTGTTAGATCATAGAAAAAGCAAGAGAGTTCCAGAAAAACATCTACTTCTTTATTGATTATGCCAATGCCTTTGACTGTGTAGATCACAACAAACTGTGGAAAATTCTTGAAGAGATGGTAATACCATACCACCTTACCTGCCTCATGAGAAATCTGTATGCAGGTCAAAAAGCAACAGTTAGGACATGGAACAACAGACTGGTTACAAATTGGGAAAGTAGTATGTCAAGGCTGTATGTTGTCACCCTGCCTATTTAACTTATATGCAGAGTACATCATGAGAAATGGTGGAATGGATGAAGCACAAGCTGGAATCAAGACTGCCGGGAGAAATATCAATAACCTCAGATACGCAGATGACACCAACCTTATGGCAGAAAGCAAAGAGGAACAAAAGAGCCTCTTAATGAAAGTGAAAGAGGAAAGTGAAAAAGCTGACTTAAAACCCAACATTCAAAAAACTAAGATCATAGCCTCTAGTCCCATCACTTCATGGCAAATAGATGGGGAAACAGTGAGAGACTTTATTTTTGGGGGCTCCAAAATCACTGCAGATGGTGACTGTGGCCATGAAATTAAAAGACACTTGCTCCTTGGAAGAAAAGCTATGACTGACCTAGACAGAATATTAAAAATCAGAGACATTACTTTGCTGACAAATATCTGTCTAGTCAAAACTAGTTTTTCCAGTAGTCATGTATGGATGTGAGAATTGGACTATAAAGAAAGCAGGGTGCTGAAGAATTGATGCTTTTGAACTGTGATGTTGAAGAAAACTCTTGAGAGTCCCTTGGACTTCAAGGAAATCAAACCAGTTAATCCTAAAGGAAATAAGTCCTGAATAGTCATTGGAAAGACTGATGCTGAAGCTGTAACTCCAATAGTTTGGCCACCTGATGTGAAGAACTGACTCATATGAAAAGACCCTGATGCTGGGAAAGAGTGAAAGCAGAAGGAGAAGGTGATGACAGAAGGTGAGATGGTTGGATGGCTTGCCAACTCGATAGACATGATTGAGTAAGCTCCAAGAGTTAGTGATGGATAGGAAAGCTTGGCATGCTGGGGTCCTTGGGGTCGCAAAGAGTTAAACACAAATGAGTGACTGAACTGATTGATATGTATAATTAGTATAACAAGGAACTAGGGACTAGTCCAGAGTTTTTAATATATGTTTTTATGGCATATCTTTTTCTATCCTTTGATTTTCGGTAGCCTTGTATATATACGTCCACTTTGCCTTAACCTCTTTGATGCCCTCAAACAGAAGAGTTTATTTTGTCCATATTTTCTAATTTTTCTCAGCGGGTTGGTTGGCATAAATAAAAAGGAATCTGAAACAACTTTTCGGAAAGCAACAGTCTAACTTTGTGGCTTTTCATAATATATACTTTCCTACTACTTTCTGCTGTAGTAAAACAAGAAATGCCAGAGACTGATCTGAGAAGAGGTCCCTTGCACCTAAAAACCCATCTGCAAATTAATGCACAAAATAGATGGACCTTCGTGAGCTGCATTTTTCTTTATCTTCTCATTATACTCACCTTGAACTGAAGAAATTTCAGCAAGTCAACAGGCTTTAAATGAAGATTTTTAAAGTTATTATATCCAATGCTTAGAACAGTACCTGACAAATAATAATTGCTATATAAGTATTAGTTATTATTATTAAATATTCCCACATATAACCAGTTTTAGAACTTATTTCTTATAGAGGAATTACAATTAACAATGACACAATACCTGTGTTAATGAATACTGCTACAGGATTCCTTGGTATGTTTAATCATCATGAAATATTTATTAGAAACTCACTATGTAAAAATGATTATGTTGGAAAATCAATATAAAAAATGTAGGATAATGCTTTACCTCAAGAGAATTAAACTCAAATTCAGATACAACATATGTGTAAAAATAAACATTACTTATTTAAATATCTCAATATTCCACTAAAATTTGAGGCAAAGAATTCTCATTCATTCATGCCTCCCCCATGTAGCCTAGCACATATATCTGTACATAAGAAAAGAAAAAGTGTTAGTTGCTCAGTTGTGTTCAACTCTTTTGCAACCCCATGGACTGTGGACTGTAGCCTATCAGGCTCCTCTGTCCATGGAATTCTCCAGGAAAGAATACTGGAGCATCTTTATACTGGGAAGTTATCCCCTTCTCCAGGGGATCTTCCCAACCCAGGGATCAAACATGGGTCTCCTCCTGCATTGCAGGAAGATTCTTTGTTGTCTAAGCCACCAGGAACTGTTTCTGCATATAGCCAACCCTCAAATGATTATGGAATTAAATCAAGTTTACAATGTTAAATTCTAGAAAATATTAACTATAAAGGAATAGGGTCATCTTGATGATTGATGAATGGATGAATGGAAGTATTAAATAATAAATGAATGAACTAGCTACAGCTTAAAAGAAGTGTTGTTTTGATAAGGAAAGAAGTCATGGTAGTAAATTAGAAGTGGAGAAAATATTATGATAAAAAGAATAAAGATAGAATCATACATGAAATATTTCAAGATAAATTAGTACAGGGATCACATAAAAGAGAAGGATAAGATAACAGATGAGTATGAACTAAGAAGGGTTGTGAATAGTAATGTAACAAGTTTAGACTATGTTCCCTGAATGATGGTGAGTGTTTGAAGGTTTCTGATCAGTTTAATACTTATTTTGGAATAACACAGCAACAGTGGTAAATTCTAGTTGAATAGAAAAGAGATTTGAGTTTACCAATCCATTAGTAGCTATACAAATAGTCTACATCTATATAAATAAATATGGATCTGAATTTCAGTGTTGGCACTGGAAATGTTGAAGAAAAGATAGGTTACAGCACTACTGAAGATAAAATTACAAGATCTGATGAACAAACACATATGGAAATTGTATGGAGGACAATACAACAACACAATATATCTTACCTGTTCAGAGAAATGTTTCAGTAATGTAATATGTTTAATGAGGTGGTTTTTCAGACTGGAAAATTCTGACATGCAATCAAATGGAGGGCTGCCAGGGAAAGATGACAACACATTCTATCAATCTCAGTTTCACTTAATGCAACAACTTTATACCATAGGAAAGTGAAAATTATAATCCACAATATGTACAGCTTTACATTATTTTGAAAGAGTGTCAAGTGTCAGCTAAATTCAAAACATCACAAAGTTACATCAAAAAAATAACAGAAGGCTTATATGGAAGATGATCAATGTGATATATCTATGGCCTCAATAAAGTGATAGGATGATAAGTGCACAATTTACAGCAGTTATTCCTATTTTCAAGTTACTATAGGTAGAAGGTAGAGTATGTAAGGTTTCAGTTTTATATTTTCTTTGGCTAGTTTACTATACAGATGGTTATATGGAAAAGGAAAAATGAAAAGTATCAAATATTAATTAACTATGTAATCCACAAGTAGATTATCTACCACTTGAAAAATAGATTGGCTGTTGGTAACTCATTTTATTTGCCACAATTGAAAAAAGATGTATTTTACTTAGGACACTATAACCAATTGAAAAGTTTTGGCTTTATTACTTTCGTCAGGCATAGCTCTTAGCCTTCTGTGGTTTGGGGAATCTGTAATCACAAGTACTAATTCGAATGAGGTGATAAAACCTACATACTTTTGTTGGACAATGATCACTATTACAATCTAAAAATGGAGAACAATTTTCAGAATGACATTTGTAAAATAAATTAACAAGCATTACAATGCTGAAACCATATTTGCCTTCACAAGGGAAACAAAATTTTATTTTTAAAAATTAGCAAGAAAAAGTAATTTATAAACCCTTCTCCAAATTCCTAGGAGATTGCAGTCCCAGATTTTATATGAATGTGCTATTTTCTGGAGATCTATTTCTAAAACACATAAGAACATGGGCAATGATTCAAATTTCTTCTTATAAAAAGTATATAAACGTATGTGGCAAATCTAGCTGCCAGATCCATAGGATAATCTCCTTTAACTATGTCCAGCGTATGAAACATGTGAGCAAAATTTCTTAGGCAGTTTTTTTCCTTCTTAATTATTTCTGGATCAAAAAAATGAGCAAATAGGCAAGAAAATACTGAGTCACTCTCCTACCATCTCACCCTACCCTATCCCTCAATTCTCAACATGAAACATGCTCAAATTATGTTTCCTTACATGTAGAATCTTGGGTAGTTACACTTTGATAAGTAGTCTTGCATTACTACATTATGCTCCTCAATAAATTTTGTCACAAATTATATTTACCTCAAAAAATAATTCACTTAAAATTTTAATGACTAATGCCAATATAAAATACAGAAGCCCTTGTAAAATGACTGAAATTTACATTTAGTAACATAAGAATTTTTAATACTCATTATTTCTATAATAAATCTTAAAATCTTTATTCTATTAGTAATAAAGTAGAACTTAAACTTAGCTATCTCATCTACATCTAAGCTTATAATGCTGGCAAAATCAACCTTTGTTACACTGTAGTTCAGTCAAATAGTTCTTTGTTGTTCAGTAGCTAAGTCATGTCTGACTCTTTGTGTCTCCATAGACTACTGCACGCCAGGCTCCTCTGTCCTCCTCTATTTCCTGGTGTTTGCTCAAATGAAAAATTCTAGTAACTCACAAAAAAGGCTAATACTTTCAGGAAAATATAACAAATGGTAATTGTTCATGGGGGGGTCATATAAGCACATTTCCCACCCACCCCCCTTTTTTTTTTAAGATGACATCTTGATTCATCTCCTGCTGTGCAAGTGCTAAGTTGCTTCAGTCGTGTCCAACTCTTAGTGACCCTTTCTACGGACTGTAGCCTGTCAAGCTCCTCTGCACATGGGATTCTCCAGGCAAGAATACTGGAGTGGGTTGCCATTTTCTCCTCCAGGGGATTTTCCCAACCCAGGGATTGAATCCATGTCTCTGGCGTTTCCTGCATTGGAAGGTGTGTTCTTTACCACTAGTGGCACATATACTTCAATTCTCAAAAGTACTTATTATCTCTACCACCAAGGTGACTCATCAGACTTATTTGTTTCTAATAAAGCTGAAATAAATTTTAGGCCTGAAATCATATTTTATTACATCAAGTAAATTAACAGCTTGAACCACAAATTAAGAAAAATATGATATTAAAACTAATGAAGCAACATTTACATTTTAACATAATCTTTCCTCTGTGTTCTTTTAGAAACACAGAGATTAGGCTAATTTTAGGATAAGCTATAGAAATAATTTTTTCCCACTGACACAATTACCCAATTTCAGAAAGTAAAGAATGAACAATTCCTCCAATTGACACTCCAATTCCTCCAGCTAGCACAGATATTTGGTAAGGGGGACTTAATTTACTGCATAAGGAAAGCAATTAGGCTGAGCCCCAACAATTCTTAAAATCCATGTAACTCTCTGATGAGTCCTTGACAAAATTTTCAAGACATCTGGACTTCCCTAGGAAGTCTGGAAAATCAAAAGCAATTAAAGTTAAGAAATTTAAAAGTATTAAGTTGTTTTGTAGCAACCATGACCAGTGCAAAGCACATTATTGTTTTTTTAATGTGTTCCATTCATAATATTTTATGTATTCAAAGATAATATATGGAACGTTCAATAAGTCCTCAGCTTAGTAAAATTATCATTCAATATGAAAAACTTTTATTTCGTCCTCAAGCAAGGACTATGAACATCTGTCATGTTGTAAATTGTAGTTTAAAACCTTGAAGCAGTTGGAAAAGAAGATGCTGAGATGACCCATAAATTTGCCATATTCAAAAGCTGTTATATGAAGTCATTGGTATAATTACAGAATTTATTGAAAGAGTAATCTGACTGATTGTCTTTAGGACTACTCAATATAAAATACTGTAGGAGTAATATAACTCCCATTTAATCTTCCCTGGTTCCAGTGATGAAAGTGAAAAAAGCTCTCAAATTGGTGATGTAGTAATATTATACCAAAGAGTGCTTCTTAATACTAATACCATGATGTGAATTTTGTAATGAGACTACTTCAATCAAATGAAAATTTAATACTGTGAGTTATCAATCACCAATGAAGCAGATTATATCCACTATGGGGGTCTTTATGTTGCCACTACCTAGTCCTATAGTTATCTTTGCCATCTGCCAATTATCCTTTTCCCTATTTTCCTTAAGTTGAATTTATTCAGGATTCCATTATGTCCTTTGTCTTAGCTTGTTACAAGATAGATGTTTGTAAGGAGCTCAAAAGAGAGGAAACTGAGGAACTGATGAAAGTCCTAATTTTTTTCTAATATTCAATTTGGAATTTTTTGAACAAGTGTGTCAATCATTTCCTCCCCTCTTTATATGAACAAAATGGGGTTGTCAATCAACTATGAATTGCAATGAAAAGAAATGATAATAAAAGAGCAAATAACAAAGAGGGAAGAAAAAAGTATCATGACTTCTCCCTCTTTTACTTCTCTGTTGATCATAAAAACATACTTCCCTCTCTTACTATCTAACTTCTCCATCTTTGGGATGTAACACTTTCCAATAGAAGAAGTAAATGGCCTAGATTAAAATAAATAAATAAATACATAAATATATATATATATATAATGTTTCATTTGTGTGTAGAATATAGAGTTGACTAAAGTCTTTGATTAAAAATAATTAGAAAATGGAAATATTAATATACTACCTACAGATTATTATCAAAACAAGAATAAAAATCATTAGCCTTTGACTTTCATAACTCTCTCTTAGTAATACAGAGTTTTACAACCAGAACTGACTGGTTTATAAATATTTTTACTATAATTTATATATATATATATATACACACACATATATATATATACTTAAATATTTGCTGTTTTTTAGTTGCTAGGTAGTGATTGACTCTTTTGCAACCACATGGACTATAGCCCACCAGGCTCCTCTCTCCATGGGATTTCCCAGGTAAGAACACTGGAGTGAGTTGCCATTTCCTCCTCCAGGGCATCTTCCTGAACCAGGAGCAAACCTGTGTCTCCTCTACTGGCAGGCAAATTCTTTACCACTGAACCACAGGGGAAGCCTATACATATATATGTATATGTGTATATATATATATATATATATATATATATATATATATGTGTGTGTGTGTATATATATATACACACACACACACTCACATACATATATATATATATATATTATGCACAAACACATGCACACACACACACACACACACATATATATGAAAAAACTATTTTGTCCAGATGTGATAATTTAAAACTTTTTTGTAACTGTTATGCATCCCTGAAAGACTTCAGAGGAACAAGTACTCTTTCTAACAAAGCAGTAATTTGATCTATAAAGAAAGACCAAAATTAATCCTTTGTAAAACAAATACTTTTTTGGTAAAGTGATTTTTTTTCTGTTTAAAGTGAGATGATCAAATATTGTTTACTTACTGGGAATTATATAAATGTGTTCTTTACCCTATGGAAATATTAGAGCATAAATAAAAATCTTTTAATGTCTTTGAAACATACTGTGGAAATAAAATTCAATTCCTACTTAAAAATTTTGAAGAGATAGAAAGAGGGGAAAATGCAACTATCTGAAAGCTTTAGATTACATATTAGGAATTACCTTTCAAGAATGTTTAGTATCATCTTGACCATATTAATCACTTCAACAGCAGCAGTAAGAATGTTATCAGGTGGTTGTTCATAAGTGCCATGTAGAGAACGTGCCCTTCTTCTTTCTGATATCATGACAAGAACACGGTCAACAGCATGCTCAAGATGTTCACTTCGTCTTCTGAATCTGGTAGGCATCTCTTTGTCATTCTGAAATTAAAGTGGGAGTTTGGGGGGAAGAAATGAGACAGCACTTATCTAACACACTATAAATGTGGAATAGATTCAACAGCAACACCATTTAGTCAAAGTAATGTAAGAGGTGCAAAATCAGACACTTTTCATTATTTAAATATTGTTTCTGGTAATGCTTATATAATTCATGGCAATTGTTATCTAAAGGGCATGAAAAGAATAAGATTCATCCACAGAAATACTGAGTCATGTTATTTTCAGTCAGTTCAGTTCAGTTGCTCAGTCATCTCCAACTCTTTGCGACCCCATGAATTGCAGCATGCCAGGCCATGTTATTTTAGAATGTGACAAAAACTACTTGCCCATAATTAGGATATATTAATTCTGGTACTGCCTTATTAGTAAGCTTACCTCATTTTCTTTTTAGAGTATAATCCACTAAGGGGAAAACTTATACTACTTTGTATTCTGGAGAGGACTGGGTATAGATCTAAGAGACAGGAAAGGGAATCCTTACATTTAATTTATCTTGGAGCCCTGTAAAATATGTGAGAGCTGGTAATTTAAACACACATGAGCTCTAAGATTATTCAGTAGTAAATACAGCACTTCAAGTAATTAGACACTTGTCTTATCTACCTATTTTCTCGGACTGAATGTGTATACATATACTCACTTTTATAAGACTTTGTCCAGAGTTTCATCAAAAGGCTATCTGAAATAACAACAGAGTTGCAATAATGGCCCCATGTAGCCTCTTCTTTAAAAGAAGTTACTCTAGCTTCCTCATTAAATGGTCAGGAAATAATCCATGATTTACTAAGTAGTGAGGACATTTAATAAAAAGGATCTCTTCCCTTTTAGTCTTTGAAATTTTGAGGTATAGGAAAATTTTGTTTAATTATGAAAGAGAGAAATATATAACTATTTCTGTCCTGATTTCAATAAGATATCACATGAAAATATCATATTAATATGATTTCTATAAAACCATAAAACCAAGTGCATAGTTAATCAATAATTACTTAATTCTAATGTAAAGTCTATCATGTAATATATTCAGATGTTCAACCTTAATGTTTCACTTTAAATATGAAACAACATAAACATAGATCATTGTACAGATTTCTGATAAAGAGTTTGCTTTCGGTAGTATTCACCTTTTTCAAATAAGCTTGCTTTGCATTTGTTGATTGGCAAAATACTATGTGTATTTGGCATTTTTTTAGTTTTTTCAAAGTGTCTCAGCATACAAAGAAAAAAGTAATAGAAAATTACGGCTTCTACTTTTCTTATTTATGGTTGTCAGAATGAAAGTATCAATGCCAACATTTAAGATATAAACCTAAGCATGCTTTTACTTTCATTTCTGCTTCCCAACCTTCTTCTGCTTTCATTGATATAATTTGAATTTTGAATATAAACTATTATCATTAATATTTTAAATATTGATATTATTCAGGTATATACTTTTACGACAGTTTTACTTCCAGGAAGTTTTTCAAAGTCTATAATCATATTAATGAAGATTATTTTGAAAAACTGTACTAGTTTCATAGCTCATTGTCCGTTCTTTTATACCACAACATGTCTGTTCTTGGATTATTTATCTTTGCTCAGCTGAAACACATCTTCCTGTAATTTTAAAGAATTAATGGGTTCAGGATGGTGAACACATGTACACCCATGAATGATTCATGACAATGTATGGCAAAACCACTACAATATTGTAAAGTAATTAGCCTCTAATTAAGATAAGTAAATTAAAAAGATAAAAATAAAAATGTAAGCCTTTAAGAATTAATGGGATTTATTTCCTGAATTTGTATTCTTAAGAATATTTTAATTTTCCAACTCCCATAAACGGTCTCCCAAAATCATACAGCTAACTATTAGTAGACCTCATCCTGGAAACAGAAGGCTGCTGATGCTCAGTGCTCCCTTTCTACTACATTATTAAATATATTTGGTCCCAGAGGGACAAGAAAAGATGGGAAAATTTTGATGCATGCCATTTGTCAGTGTGGTGAAATGGAAAGACTCTATGTTTGGTTTAAGATCAATCACTTAAATGTATTGATTTGTTTCTTGTTTCTTTTTAAAATGTGAAAACCTATCAGACATGTGTTTTCTTTCCTTTTTGGGTTTTAAGTTCATTTCGCAGAGAGCAAACTTTTTTTCCCATAAGCCACAGCACTGGAAAAGGTCAGTTTTCATTCCAATCCCAAAGAAAGGCAATGCCAAAGATTGCTCAAAGTACCACACAATTTCACTCATCTCACACACTAGTAAAGTAATGCTCAAAATTCTCCAAGCCAGGCTTCAGCAATATGTGAACGATGAACTTCCAGATGTTCAAGCTGGTTTTAGAAAAGGCAGAGGAACCAGAGATCAAATTGCCAACATCTGCTGGATCATCAAAAAAGCAAGAGAGTTCTAGAAAAATATCTATTTCTGCTTTATTGACTATGCCAAAGCCTTTGACTGTGTGGATCACAATAAACTATGGAAAATTCTGAAAGAGATGGGAATACTGGACTACCTGACCTGCCTCTTGAGAAATCTGTATGCAGGTCAGGAAACAACAGCTGGAACTGCACATGGAACAACAGACTGGTTCGAAACAGGAAAAGGAGTATGTCAAGTCTGTATATTGTCACCTTGCTTGTTTAACTTATATGCAGAGTATATCATGAGAAACGCTGGGCTGGAAGAAGCACAAGCTGGAATCAAGATTGCCGGGAGAAATATCAATAACCTCAGATATGCAAATGACACCACCCTTATGGCAGAAAGTGAAGAACTAAAGAGCCTCTTGATGAAAGTGAAAGAGGAGAGTGAAAAAGTTGGCTTAAAGTTTAACATTCAGAAAACTAAGATCATGCCATCCACTCCCATCTCCTCATGGCATATAGATGGGCAAACAGTTGGAACAGTGACCAACTTTATTTTGGGGGGCTCCAAAATCACTGCAGATGGTGATTTCAGCCATGAAATTAAAAGACGCTTACTCCTTGGAAGGAAAGTTAAGACCAACCTACATCCCATGGAGAGAGGAGCCTGGTGGGCTGCAGTCCATGGGGTCGCTAAGAGTTGGACATGACTGAGCGACTTCACTTTTAATTTTCGCTTTCATGCATTGAAGAAGGAAATGGTAACCCACTCCAGTATTCTTGCTTGGAGAATCTCAGGGATGGGAGAGCCTCATGGGCTGCCATCTACGGGGTCGCACAGAGTTGGGCACACTGACGCAACTTAGCAGCAGCAGCAGCAGATAGCATATTAAAAAGCAGAGACATTACTTTGTCAACAAAGGTCCGTCTAGTCAAGGCTATGGTTTTTCCAGTAGTCATGTATGGATGTGAGAGTTGGACTATAAAGAAAGCTGAGCACCAAATAATTGATGCTTTTGAACTGTGGTGTTGGAGAAGACTCTTGAGAGTCCCTTGGACTGCAAGGAGATCCAACTAGTCCATCTTAAAGAAGATCAGTCCTGGGTGTTCATTGGAAGGACTGATGTTGAAGCTGAAACTCCAATACTTTGGCCACTTGATGTGAAGAGTTGACTCATTTGAAAAGACCCTGATGCTGGAAAAGATTGAAGGCAGAAGGAGAAGGAGACAACAAAGTATGAGATGGTTGGATGGCATCACTGACTAAATGGACATCAGATTCAGTGCTGCCCATGGGGTCTCAAAGAGTCAGACATGACTGAACGACTGAACAACAACAACAATACGATCTTCAGTAGTATTTTGGACTGTGGGCAGAGGCTACTTTATTGCCAAAGTTTATGTGAAAAAAATTTCAAAATTGGAGTTTTAAATTAAATCAGTACACAATATCCTTGAATAAGAGTTTGAATACCTATTTAATGTTGAATCATGCTTTGTGATCAGCATTCTAGGGATTATGATGGAAGATGAAATATATGTGAATGTATTATGATTTTCCTTTTTTAAAAAAAATCATGAAATTATTCATTTATTTTTGTATCAATTGACTATCTTCATTATTTAGAATGTTAGTTATACAAGTGCAGGTACCATGCTGTCAAGTTTATTGTAATACTGAACAGTCTGGCATATAGTTGGCCCTCAGCAAATTTGTTGAATTAAAGTCATATATTTATTAGAAGCTCGTGTATTTTGTTCCATGTTTACTTGCCAGAATTAATTTCACCCCTTTTCAGTACCATTCAAAATCAGAAAAGCATGCTTCATTGTAAAATATAAATTCATCATCTCCACATGATATAAGTTGAATATTTCTTTGGATATTTCTTTATTATGGCAAGTCAAACTACTGTATTAGAATGGACCTATTGGTTTCAGAAGCCATTATTGATTAACTGCCTAAGGTACAATAACTTCTGGGGCATGGAGGAATTAAGACTTATATAAATGCTCAAAGTTTCAAACTTAAAATGAAAAACAATTACCTGAGCATATGCATCATATCAAACATCTGAATGGGTGACAGTTTTCACCCATTTTCATCCTACTGGTTAGCACAATGTCAGTATAGCTATATGTTATTCTATTTGTGATATTTTGAAATGGTCCATCTAGCCCAACATTCTGTAGTTTTTTCACAGTTTCAATTTTATATCTTAATTTTCACACATAGTATAGTATATATTAAAAGACATAAACATATCAATCACATATATAAGTGTATATGTATGTTATGCATATATATGTGTATATATACATACACACATATATACATGTATTCAGTTTTGTGAATAGAATTTAGTTTGCTGACACTAGCTGCACTTATAGAAAAGTGTACATGAATTGCTGAAATGCCTATACTATAAATTTCAGCTTGTTATATCTGTGAAAAAATCAAATCATTAATTATATAGACATCATGAGGCAAAGGAAAATGAACTCCAGCCTTCTTATTTATGATGGAAACTGTTAAAGACTAACTACACCATAGTAAGCCTCTAACCTGTTGTTCTCTATCAAATATTATTCAGTTCTCATATTTCTGGCAACAGACACTACTATTTCAACACTTTGAAAAAAAATTCTGTCAACAGCCTAACTCCTGGAGTTGCTCAAGTCCATCCCTTCACTATTCACACCTGCTTCCAAAGCAGTCATCAGTAAAACAAGCAAACAGTGAGATATTTTAAAATACACTGTAGTATGGAACTTCACAAGTGAACTTTAAAAACTTTAGCACCGTTTTTAAAATACAAATTCTTTTTTGAAACTCATTATACAGTAGCCCCTATATTTACATTCTGTCAATAAAGAATATAAATTCTGTCAATAGTGCATTTATGACTAAATGCCATTTAAGTCACTCTGAGTATGATCGTTAACAGTTTTCTCAGTTATTCAGACTCACTCTAACTAAATTATAGTAAATTTCCATGTTATAATCACTCTCTCACAGTACTTTACCAAAATAAGTATAGTTCCCCATATTATCTACACAAAATCTAATCTTTGTAAACCTCCTTTGATCATTTTATTCTTTCCTTTCAATAGAGAACAAACCCCACCTTTTCCCCAAAGTATCTTAATTAAATTATACCTTAGCAACAACTTTAGCCTCTCAGAAGTCAATGTCAGGTTGTTGTTGTTGTTGTTGTTGTTGTTTTTTACAATGGAAGGACATTAGCTTTATAAATGCTAGACTCAGAGACATTCTGGTTCTCCTTTATGATTGGAAAACTCACTCTTTTACCTAGGTCTCTACCTCTTCCTGCAGTTATTTTAAGTGCAGAGCTTTCACCTGCTAATATCATCTATCCAGTAGTGTTATTATCCTTATAGTTTACTCATAAAGAAAGCATTTTTATGTCTAATTGAAGGGATTTGCTATATACAGTGTACATAACAAATTTTACATTTCTCAAATATCACTCTGAGGCTATTTATGTTGAACAGACATTCTTATCATGCACTCATACTTCTCTACCCCCAACAGCTTTACTGAGAAATAATTAACATGTAAAATTGTGTAATTCTAAAATGTATAATGTGATTATTTGATGCATGTGTATATTCTGAAATAATTACCATCCTAAAGTTATTTAACACATTTATAACCTCATATAATTTTTGTGTCCTCTGAACATTTTTTAGACTTGCTTTCTTTTAAATCTGAGCTTATTTTGAGATAAAATTACTATTAATATATCATACAATTCACCTATTTAAATTATAAGATGCAATGGTTTTTAGTATCTTCAGAGTTATGCAACCATTGCCAGTAATTACAGAACATTTTCATCATCTCCCATACCCATTAACATGCGTGCATACACGCTAAGTTGCTTCAGTCATGTCCAACTTTTTGTGACCCTATGGACTGTAGCCCTCCAGGCCCCTCTGTCCATGAGATTCTCCAGGCAGGAATACTGGAGTGGGTTGACATGCCCTCCTCCAGGGAATCTTCCCTAACCAGGGATCAAACCTGTATCTCCTGCAATTCTTGCATTGCAGGTGGACTCTTTACCACTGAGCCACCAGGGAAGCCCATACCCATTAACTGCTGCTGCTGCTAAGTCGCTTCAGTCATGTCCGACTCTGTGCGAACCCAGAGACAGCAGCCCACCAGGCTTCCCCGTCCCTGGGATTCTCCAGGCAAGAACACTGGAGTGGGTTGCCATTTCCTTCTACAATGCATGAAAGTGAAAAGTGAAGTCGCTCAGTCGTTCCCGACTCTTAGTGACCCCATGGACTGCAGCCTACCAGGCTCCTCTGACAATGGATTTTCCAGGCAACAGTACTGAAGTGGGGTGCCATTGCCTTCTCCGATACCCATTAACAGCTACTCTCAACTTCCCCCACCATCTCCCACCTCAGCTTACTCTACTCCCAACAAGAAGCAAAAACCTACTTTCTGTCTCTATGGGTTTGCCTATTTTGAACATTTTATATAAATTGGATCATATAATATATGATCCTTTGCACTCATCTTCTTTCACTTAGCATAAGATTAACCACACTGTAGCATGTATCTGTATCTAATTTACTTTTACTGATGAATGGTATTTCATTGTATGGATATACAGAGTTTTATTTATATATCAAGCAATAGACATTTGAGCTGTTTCCACATTTTGGATATTATGGATAATGTTGCTATAAACATTTATGTATAGGTTTTTGGAAGGACATAAGTTCTCATTTCACTACTCATACATCTTGAATTTTCCACATTTCTTTGCTTTACTGCCTTTCTCTATCTCTCTGTCTCTTTCTTTCTCAACTGCAATTACTTTGGGCCTATTTTTGGTGAGAAAGCCACATCTTTAGTTCATTCACCCTATTGTGTAACTTGTAAAGATACAGCAGGTGTCACCTTAGCCGATATAGATTTTTTTGCCACTTTACTTTTTTAATTGAAGGATAATTGTTTTACAGAATTTTCTGGTTTTCTGTCATACATCAACAAGAATCAGTCATAAGTACATTCAAGTCCCCTCCCTCATGAAACTCTGTCACTTCTCCCTCCCATGCCACCCTTTTAGATTGTCACAGAGCCCCTGTTTGAGTTCCCTGAGTCATACAGCAAATTCCTATAGGCTAGCTATTTTACATATGGTATTGTAAATTTTAATGTTACTCTTTCCATACATTTCACACTCTCCCTCCTCCCCTCCCACCATGTCCATAGGTCAGTGCTCAATGCCTGTTTCTCCATTTCTGCCCTGAAAATTAATTCATCAGTACCGTCATTCTAGATTCCATATATATGCATCAGTGTATTATACATATATGTATTATATATATATATATATAATGTGTATATATACATATATATGTATATGTATACATATAATATACATTCAATATATACACACACTATAGGTTTATGTGTATATGTATATATATGTATAATATACATATGATGTATATATGTATTATATATATGTATATGTCTCTTTCTGACTTTGTATAATAGGCTCTAGGTTTATGCACCTCATAAAAACTGACTCAAATGTGTCCCTTTTTATGGCTGAATATTCCATTATATGTATGTACCACAGCTTCTTTATCCATTCATTTTTCAATGGACATCTAGGTTGCTTCCATGTTCCAGCTATTGTAAATAGATTTGCAATGTGTCTTTTTTTAATTTTGTCTTCTTTAGGGTACATGCCTAGGAGTGGGATTGCTGGGTCATATGGTGGTTTTATTCCTAGCTTTTTAAGGAATCACATACCATCCTCCATAGTTGCTGTAACAATTTACATTCCCATAAACAATGAAAGTGGGTTGCCTTTTCTCCACATCCTCTCCAACCTTTACTGTTTGTGGACTTTTTGATGATGGCCATTCTGACTGGTGTGAGGTGGCATCTCATTGTAGCTTTGATTTGCATTTCTCTAATAATGAGTGACGTTGAGCATCTTTTCATGTGTTCGTTAGCCATCTGTATGTCTTCTTTGGAGAAATGTATGTTTAGCTCTTTTACCCACTTTTTTATTGGATTGTTTGTTTTTCCAGTATTGAGCTGTATGAGCTAATTGTGTATTTTGTAAATTAATTCTTTGACAGTTTTTCTTTGCTATTATTTTCTTACATTCTGAGGGTTGTTTTTTCACCTTGTTTGTAGCTTCCTTTGCTGTGCAAAAGCTTTTAAGTTTAATTAGGTCCCACTTGTTCATTTATTTATTTTTATTTCTATTACTCTAGGAAGTGGGTCATAGAAGATTTTGCTTTATGTCATCGAGTGTTCTGCCTATGTTTTCCTCTAAGAGTTTTATGAGTTATGGTCTTACATTAAGGTCTTTAATCCCATTTGAGTTGTTTTTGTGTATGGTGTCAAGAAGTGTTCTAATTTCCTTCTTTGGCATATAGCTGTCCAGTTTACCCATCACTGCATATCAAAGAGGCTATCTTTTCCCCATTGTATATTCTTGTCTCCTTTGTAAAACATAAGGTACCCATACGTGTTTGGGCTTATCTCTGCCTCTCTATCTTGTCCCACTGGTCTATATTTCTCTTTTTGTACCAGTACCATACTGTTTTGGTGACTGTAGCTTTGTAATATAGTCTGAAGTCAAGAAGATTAATTCCTCAAGCTCCATTCTTCTTTCTCAAGACTGCTTTGGCTATTTAGGGTCTTTTGTTTCCATATGAATTGTGAAATGTTTTGTTCTAGTTCTGTGAAGAATGCCATTGTTATTTTGATAGGGATCACACTGAATCTGTAGATTGCATTTGGTAGTATAGTCATTTTCACAATATCAATTCTTCCTACCCAGGAGTATGAAATATCTCCCCATCTATTTGTGTCAACTTTGATTTTTTTCATCAGTGTCTTATACTCTTCTGCTTATACTTATTTTGTCTCCTTAGGTAAGTTTATTCCTAGATATTTTATTTCTTTGTTGCAATGGTGAGTGAGATTGATTCCTTAATTTCTCTTTCTAATTTTTCATCATTAGTATATAGCAATGCAAGTGATGTCCGTGTATTGACCTTGTATCCCACGACACTGCTGAATTCACAGACTAACTCTAGTAATTTTTCTGATAGTTTCTTTGGGTTTTCTATGTATAGTATCATGTCATCTGCAAAAAGTGAGAGAGCTTTACTTCTTTTCTGACATTGATTCTTTTATTTCTTTTTCTTCACTAACTGTCATAACTAGGACTTCCAAAACTATGTTGAATAACAGCAGTGAGAGTGGGCACTCTTGTTTTGTTCCATATCTTAGAGGGAATGCTTTTACTTTTTCACCATTGAGAATAACAATTTCTATGGGTTTGTCATATAAGCCCATATAGATTTTAACAATATGCTACAATGGTTGTAAGTTCTTTTAGAAACTCTCAACTGCAAAACAGCTTGGTTAAATATAGCCACCATGATGTTTATTAGGTCCCCAAATTTATTCAGTTTTGCACTAACTGATCAAAATCTACTCCTTTCCTGCACCTCAAAGATCCTGGTAACTACCATTCTACCCTGTAAGTTTTATCCATTTTTTAAGATTCATCACATAAGATTCCACAGTATTTATCTTTCTATGTCTGACTTATTTTCACCTAGCATAATGTCCTCAAGTTCCACCCAAGTTCTTCCAAATACCAAGATTTTCTCCTTTTATTTGGGTGCATAATATTAGTCTGTATGTATGTGTGTGTGTGTGATGTTTTCATTATCCATTCATCTACCAGTGGACTTTTAGGTTGTTTACATGACTTGAGTAGTGTAAATAATGCTGAAATAAACATGGGGGTGCAGATATACCTTTGCAATAGTGAGTTTATTTTCTTTGGATATATACCCAGAAGTGGGATTGCTGGATCATATGGTAGTTTTATGTTTAGGTTTTTGAAGAGTTACCATATTGTTTTCCATAGGGGCTATACCAATTTATATTCACGTTAACAGTGTAAAAAGGATTTCCTTTTCTTCACACCCTTGCCAACACTTGTTATTTCTTTTCTATTTGATAATGGCCATTCTAACACATGTGTAGTGATGTCTAACTGAGGTTTCAAATTGTTTTGAGTTAATAATTTGATAATCCGTTGAGTTGAGTTGATAATCAGTGATGCTGACAATCTTTTCATGTACCTATTGGCCATTTGCATGTCTTCTTTAGAAAAGTAACTGTGAGGTCTTCTGCCTACTTTTTAGTTAGGTTCTTTGTTTTTCTGAAATTGACTTGTCTGAGTTCCTCAAATATTTTAGATATTAACCTCTTAAAGAGATGGCAAGAATACACAGAAGAACTGTACAAAAAAGATCTTCACAACCCAGATAATCATGATGGTGTGATCACTCACCTAGAGCCAGACATCCTGGAATGTGAAGTCAAATGGGCCTTAGAAAGCATCAGTACGAACAAAGCTAGTGGAGGTGATGGAATTCCAGTTGAGCTATTTCAAATCCTGAAAGATGATGCTGTGAAAGTGCTGCACTCAATATGCCAGAAAATTTGGAAAACTCAGTAGTGGCCACAGGATTGGAAAAGGTCAGTTTTCATTCCAATCCCAAAGAAAGGCAATGCCAAAGAATGCTCAAACTACCGTACAGTTACACTCATCTCACACACTAGTAAAGTAATGCTCAAAATTCTCCAAGCCAGGCTTCAGCAGTATGTGAACGATGAACTTCCTGATGTTCAAGCTGGTTTTAGAAAAGGCAGAGGAACCAGAGATCAAATTGCCAACATAGGTTGGATCATGGAAAAAGCAAGAGAGTTCCAGAAAAACATCTATTTCTGCTTTATTTACTATGCCAAAGCCTTTGACTGTGTGGATCACAATAAACTGTGGAAAATTCTGAAAGAGATGGGAATACCAGACCACCTGATCTGCCTCTTGAGAAATTTGTATGCAGGTCAGGAAGCAACAGTTAGAACTGGACATGGAACAACAGACTGGTTCCAAATAGGAAAAGGAGTTTGTCAAGGCAGTATATTGTCACCATGTTTATTTAACTTATATGCAGACTACATCATGAGAAACACTGGACTGGAAGAAACACAAGCTGGAATCAAGATTGCCAGGAGAAATATCAATAACCTCAGATGTGCAGATGACACCACCCTTATGGCAGAAAGTGAAGAGGAACTAAAAAGCCTCTTGATGAATGTGAAAGTGGAGAGTGAAAAAGTTGGCTTAAAGTTCAACATTCAGAAAACGAAGATCATGGCATCTGGTCCCATCACTTCATGGGAAATAGATGGGGAAATAGTGGAAACAGTGTCAGACTTTATTTTTCTGGGCTCCAAAATCACTACAGATGGTGACTGCAGCCATGCAATTAAAAGATGCTTACTCCTTGGAAGAAAAGTTTTGACCAACCTAGATAGCATATTCAAAAGCAGAGACATTACTTTGCCAACAAAGGTTCATCTAGTCAAGGCTATGGTTTTTCTTGTGGTCATGTATGGATGTGAGAGTTGGACTGTGAAGAAGGCTGAGTGCCAAAGAATTGATGCTTTTGAACTGTGGTGTTGGAGAAGACTCTTGAGAGTCCCTTGGACTTCAAGGAGATCCAACTAGTCCATTCTGAAGGAGATCAGCCCTGGGATTTCTTTGGAAGGAATGATGCTAAAGCTGAAACTCCAGTACTTTGGCCACCTCATACGAAGAGTTGACTCATGGGCAAAGACCCTGATGCTGGGAGGGATTGGGGGCAGGAGGAGAAGGGGACGACAGAGGATGAGATGGCTGGATGGCATCACTGACTCAATGGACGTGAGTCTGAGTGAACTCCAGGAGTTGGTGATGGACAGGGAGGCCTGGCGTGCTGCAATTCATGGGGTCACAAATAGTCAGACATGACTGAGCCACTGATCTGATCTGAACCTCTTACCTGATATTGGGTTGTAAATATTTCTCCCTTTCTGGACAGTACCTTCTCATTTTGTTGATTTGTTGTGCAAAAGCTTTCTAGTTTGATGTAGTTGTACTTGTTTACTTTTGCTTTTGTTGCCTGTGCTTTTGGTGTAATATCAAAAACTTATTGCCAAGACCAGTGTCAAAGAGTATTTTCCCTATATTTTCTTCTAAGTCTTAAATTTTAGTCTTTTTTTTTTCAGTTGAAATTTTCTTTTAATTAAAGACCCAAGGGACAGTAAGCTCCTGTGTGTTACAGTATATAACATATGGCTCTTATACAGAGTAAAACAGACACCAGGGAGTCGAGTGTTTATACCAGCACTAGACTCTTCCTGTAGAAGGCAAAAAGTGAGGCCGTCTGTGAGAGAACTTCAGTCACTTTATTTATTTCAGATCTCTCTAGGATGAGTTCAGAACTGTAGCAGTGCAGGTGGTTTAAGGGAAATAACCTCACGTGTAATTACATGATTACAACACTAATCATCTAAGTCACCCCAAGAATATTAAAACGCTTGAATCCTGGCTCCACAGTGGGAACAAGTTTCTGATTTTCAAAGGAAAATACTGTCTCAGAAGTTTTGGTGTCTGCTAAAATAAAAACACAAACTACTTGAAAACAACACTTCTTGGTGGAAGAGCACTCATTGCACAGAAGGTGGAGCATCAGTCTTCCAACCAATCCTGACATTCCATGGACTTGGGCATACTGGGCCCCATGTATATAAATCAAGATGGGTTGATGCTCCTTTCTCAACATCATGGGTTTGTCTTTTTTGTAGTAAGTAATTTACTTTTATCATTCAAAACCCATGTTCTTCATATATAATAGGGTATACGATATTGAGGATATTATAGTATAGTGGTAGTTGAAATTTATTGCCGTCATTATTTATGTGCTTAATTTAAGATATATTAGGTAGCTATTCCAAAACGATGCCTTACAGATGTGCTTGGGAGGAGACTACAGGGGAGAGAGTGGCAGCCATCCCGGATTTCAGAGAGTTCCACATCCTTCAGATCAGTTACTGAAAACATCATGAAACGTATTTTGAAAACTCATTATCTGCCCTACTTTATCTTACTTACTTTTTTGTATGTGTTTGAAGACAGAAGTTAATTGGTGAGTTTTGAGGCTCTATTTAAAAGTTTAGTAGGACTGACGTTTTTATGAAGTCTGTATAAGGAGCATATGATGAGAAGTACTGTGCTCAAATTTTACATGAAATATTTTACTGCTAATTTCCTTTGCAAATTCTGTATTTCCACCAAATGATTAAGTCTACCAAAGAACTTACTGCATGTAAAGATATATTACAATCTCCATGCCAGTAAAGGGAATCCTAAATTTTAGTCTTTAATCCATTTCAAGTTTTGTGAATAGTATAAGATAGAGGCTCAAATTGATTCTTTATATTTGAATATCCAGTTTACCATAACCATTTTTTGAACAGACTACCTTTCCCCCATTGAGTATTCTTGAAAAACTGAGGAAGTAGTGGTCTCAATTCACTCTTCCTTTCCACGCAAGTGGAACTCTTTCTAGCTATGGAGTTCCTTCTTGGTGCTGAGCAATGTCAGGTTGGCAATCAGATGATATACACAAAATTAAGTTATTATCTTTCCTTTTTTATGTGATTGTTCTAAAAATTTTCGTTCTACTGTACTGCTGCCAAAGTTTCATAATTGGACTCCAGAACTCTCCCAGACAGGTTTTTTTCTTAGTGGGTGTGTCTAATTGTAAGTCTTTGTGGAGGGATGGATGCTGGGATCTCCTATTCAACCAACTTGGTGGCATCACTCCCTTAGGGAAGATCATTAAAAACCATAGTAATGGTGTACATAAAGACTAAATGAGAAATGGCTAGGTCCTTCTGAACAATACTAACTTCATAAATAATGAGATGATATTTGACACAGATCAGCCTTTCAGGCCAAATACTGATTTTGTTATTGTATTTACTTATTTAGTCCCCCTAAATTCTATAGTTGTGCTGTGTATATTAATCGCTCAGTTGTGTCTGACTCTGTGAACCCATCGACTATAGCCCCCTAGGCTCCTCTGTCCATAGGATTCTCCAGGAAAGAATACTAGAGTGGGTTGCCATTCTGTTCTCTAGGGGATTTTCCTGACCCAGAGATGGAACCCAGGTCTCTGGAGTTGGAGACAGATTCTTTACCATCTGAGCCACCAAGGAAGCCCTACAGTTGTGATTAGTGATGCTATTTCCACAAATATAATACAGACAGAAATATATGCATGAATAGTCAAATGGATTTAAAATAAAATGCTTAAAATCAATTAACAGGACTTTAGAATAACACACTCCACTGTATTAAGCATATTTTCAATAATTTATCATCCATGTTATAAATTTACATGTGTCATACTAAGATTCCATATTGTTCAGAGAAAATGATAAAACTAATTACAAAATGTGTGTGACAACTATATCTCCAAGATATACCATGAACTAAATAAAAACAGAAGATAGAAGGCATTCAAAACTACCATGCCATAAGACTGAACTGCCAGGTCCTAGTTGATTTTAGGTACAATGCACATTTCTATTTTCAAACAGAGAATAAAAAATCAACTATTCATTTAATAATAAGAGTATGTGATTGAAAAGGCATGCTGACAAAGCCACTTCTTTATGGAAATGGGAAAGGTAAAATAGTATTTTTTTTAATCCACATAGGAAATAAACTACATCAAGCAATGATCTCTGCTAATAAGACCTCACAGATTTCAATAATCTTTTTCATAACGTGCATTTAATGAACAGAAGGTAAAGGAATAACAATGCTGATGAAGTTGAGTCACATCCAACTGAATTAAGGTAAAGAGAACAAACTTCATATATTAAAAGTAAAAGTTGAGCCTTACTATTTTTCAAGTCAACTCATGATGGAGTGATTTGGAAGTTATTTGAGGATAGACATTTTCATATAATCACAGCTGGCTTTCAATAATGTCTCAGGGACACACATATTATGGTGTGGATCTTATGATTTCAGGTAATTTATGATTACTTACAACTGAGTGATAAGTATTCAAATTGTGGGTTTGCTAGCATGTGTTAAGGGACATGAACTGCTTGCTGTCTATTGACTCCCTCTTGAGGTATAATATATGGATAACTGACTTTAGAAGCTGTATGAATCCATATATCTATTCCAAAGTATACTTTCTTGACAGGAAACTCATGGAAAGGCTCCATTCCTTTTAATAGGTGCCACCTTCTTTTATCTAACCTAGAAGTATTGGGATGGGGGGTGTGCCGTATAGATGAATGGGGATAGATATAGGAAATGAGGGCACAAAAATCATTAATTACTTTAGACTTAATGGGGAAAAGTTCAATAATACTGAATAAAAGGATACCCTAAAGAGCTTTTGATGAAAAATTGGTAAAATTTTCTTTGAGTGGTAAAAGTATAACTACTATTATGTTAAAATACAGTTTTAAAAATTTTAATGAGACATTTAAAAATTCTAAGATATAGTAAAAACATAGCTAAGAAAGATTTCTACTGGCTATAATTTATATAATGTCAGTTGTCACTGTACAATAGGGGAAATCTTACAGTTTTTAATTAGACAATGAAGGTAATCAAATACTTCATAGATTCACAAACACAGAGGCTGAAAAAAAATTCTAATGTGAACGTAATGTGATTTAATTTTTTAAACAAAGCATCTTTCATAAAACAAACTTTTTCATTTTACCTTATCTGGAAACAATTTAGAGCCACTGGAGTACCTACTAGGCTTTTAGAACAATCTGGAAGTCAAGTAATAAGTTCCTACTAACTCAGGTCACTAAGTAAGAGGGAAGTTGTGACCTTATGTATATAAAAAGTGAGATACTTTATTCTGTTCATCAGGATCACTTAACAACATGTGTTCAGCACCTGCTGAATACTGTGGGGATGAGAACATTTAAAAAGGGCTTTTAGGCTTCTACCAAATTTGTAAAAAAATGAAAGAAGATTGGAATGGATTAATAATTATTATCATGATAATAACAGCTAATGTGCTAGTTTTGAATTAGGAACTCTGCATTACATTAATACATTCAATTCTGATTACAATTTGGTGATATACAAGCTATTATTAACTACACTTTACAAAACAGGAAACTAAGACAAAAAAAAGCAAAGGAAATTCAATAATTCAGGTACGGTATTTATCTTAGGGCCTGACACAAAAATAGTCAATAAATATACAACTAATATAATAATTAATGCTTCCCAAGGTCACAAAAATAAGCTATTAGAAATACTTAACACTAGATTGATTCTGGATCCTGTGCATTTAATTCAGGTCTATGGAGATGAGCTGCCTAGCAATAGTTAAATATTTTACATAAAAATGTTACTATCCAAAAGAGAGCTTTACCATTTTACTGCACAGGGTCCAGCTACAGCAGGGATCAGAAGCCAGTGTTTTATCTGCAGAAATATGCTGAGGAATGCTAAGAACACTTTTGGTTTAAAGAAGTCAAAGGAAGAACAATTTCTTCAGATAGGAAGACCTTCTTCAAAGAGAGAAGAAATACAGCTCCACCCACCAGAACACCAACACAAGCTTCTCTAACCAGGAAACCTTGACAAGCCACCTGTACAAACCCACACAGAGTGAGGAAACGCCACAATAAAGAGAACTCCACAAACTGCCAGAATACAGAAAGGACACCCCAAACTCAGCAATTTAAACAAGATGAAGAGACAGAGGAATACCCAGCAGAAAAAGGAACAGGATAAACGCCCACCAAACCAAACAAAAGAGGAAGAGATAGGGAATCTACCTGATAAAGAATTCCGAATAATGATAGTGAAATTGATCCAAAATCTTGAAATCAAAATGGAAACAAAGATAAACAGCCTGGAGACAAAGATTGAGAAGATGCAAGAAAGGTTTAACAAGGACCTAGAAGAAATAAAAGAGAGTAAATATATAATGAATAATGTAATAAATGAAATTAAAAACACTCTGGAGGCAACAAATAGTAGAATAACAGAGGCAGAAGATAGGATTAGTGGATTAGAAGATAGAATGGTAGAAATAAATGAATCAGAGAGGATAAAAGAAAAATGAATTAAAAGAAATGAGGACAATCTTAGAGACCTCCAGGACAATATTAAACGCTACAACGTTCGAATCATAGGGGTTCCAGAAGAAGAAGACAAAAAGAAAGACCATGAGAAAATACTTGAGGAGATAATAGTTGAAAACTTCCCTAAAATGGGGAAGGAAATAATCACCCAAGTCCAAGAAACCCAGAGAGTCCCAAACAGGAAAAACCCAAGGCGAAACACCCCAAGACACATATTAATCAAATTAACAAAGATCAAACACAAAGAACAAATATTAAAAGCAGCAAGGGAAAAATAACAAATAACACACAAGGGAATTCCCATAAGGATAACAGCTGATCTTTCAACAGAAACTCTTCAAGCCAGGAGGGAATGGCAAGACATACTTAAACGATGAAAGAAAATAACCTACAGCCCAGATTATTGTACCCAGCAAGGATCTCATTCAAATATGAGGGAGAAATCAAAAGCTTTTAAGACAAGCAAAAGCTGAGAGAATTCAGCACCATCAAACCAGCTCTCCAATAAATACTAAAGGATCTTCTCTAGACAGGAAACACAAAAACAGTATATAAAATTGAACTCAAAACAATAAAGTAAATGGCAACGGGATCATACTTATCAGTAATTACCTTAAACGTAAATGGGTTGAATGCCCCAAACAAAAGACAAAGACTGGCTGAATGGAAACAAAAACAAGACCCCTACATATGTTGTCTACAAGAGACCCACCTCAAAACAGGGGACACATACAGACTGAAAGTGAAGGGATGGACAAAGATTTTCCATGCAAATAGGGACTAAAAGAAAGCAGGAGTAGCAATACTTATATCAGATAAAATAGACTTTAAAACAAAGGCTGTGAAAAGAGACAAAGATCGTCACTACATAATGATCAAAGGATCAATCCAAGAAGAAGATATAACAATTATAAATATATATGCACCCAACACGGGAGCGCCACAATATGTAAGGCAAATGTTAACAAGTATGAAAGGAGAAATTAACAATAACACAATAATAGTGGGAGACTTTAATACCCCACTCACACCTATGGATAGATCAACTAAACAGAAAATTAACAAGGAAACACAAACTTTAAATGATACAATAGACCAGTTAGACCTAATTGATATCTATAGGACATTTCATCCCAAAACAATGAATTTCACCTTTTTCTCAATGCACATGGAACCTTCTCCAGGATAGATCACATCCTGGGCCATAAAACTAGCCTTGGTAAATTCAAAAAAATTGAAATCATTCCAAGCATCTTTTCTGACCACAATGCAGTAATATTAGATCTCAATTACAGGAGAAAAACTATTAAAAATCCCAACATATGGAGGCTGAACAACACGCTGCTGAATAACCAACAAATCACAGAAGAAATCAAAAAAGAAATCAAAATTTGCATAGAAACGAATGAAAATGAAAACACAACAACCCAAAACCTATGGGACACTGTAAAAGCAGTCCTAAGGGGAAACTTCATAGCAATACAGGCATACCTCAAGAAACAAGAAAAAAGTCAAATAAATAACCTAATTCTACACCTAAAGCAACTAGAAAAGGAAGAAATGAAGAACACCAGGGTTAGTAGAAGGAAAGAAATCTTAAAAATTAGGGCAGAAATAAATGCAAAAGAAACAAAAGAGACCATAGCAAAAATCAACAAAGCCAAAAGCTGGTTCTTTGAAAGGATAAATAAAATTGACAAACCATTAGCCAGACTCATCAAGAAACAAAGGGAAAGAATCAAATCAATAAAATTAGAAATGAAAATGGAGAGATCACAAGAGACAACACAGAAATACAAAGGATCATAAGAAACTACTATCAAAAATTATATACCAATAAAATGGACAACGTGGAAGAAATGGACAAATTCTTAGAAAAATACAACTTTCCAAAACTCGACCAGGAAGAAATAGAAAATCTTAACAGACCCATCACAAGCACGGAAATTGAAACTGTAATCAAAAATCTTTCAGCAAACAAAAGCCCAGGTCCAGACGGCTTACAGCTTAATTCTACCAAAATTTAGAGAAGAGCTAACACCTATCCTGCTCAAACTCTTCCAGAAAATTGCAGAGGAAGGTAAACTTCCAAATTCATTCTATGAGGCCGCCATCACCCTAATACCAAAATCTGACAAAGATCCCACAAAAAAAGAAAACTACAGGCCAATATCACTGATGAACATAGATGCAAAAATCCTTAACAAAATTCTAGCAGTCAGAATCCAACAACACATTAAAAAGATCATACACCATGACCAAGTGGGCTTTATCCCAGGGATGCAAGGATTCTTCAATATCCGCAAATCAATCAATGTAATACACCACAGTAACAAATTGAAAAATAAAAACCATATGATTATCTCAATAGATGCAGAGAAAGCCTTTGACAAAATTCAACATCCATTTATGATCAAAACTCTCCAGAAACCAGGAATAGAAGGAACATACCTCAACATAATAAAAGCTATATATGACAAACCCACAGCAAACATTATCCTCAATGGTGAAAAATTGAAAGCAGTTCCTCTAAAGTCAGGAACAAGACAAGGGTGCCCACTTTTACCATTACTATTCAAAATAGTTTTGGAAGTTTTGGCTACAGCAATCAGAGCAGAAAAGAAACAAAAGAGACCATAGCAAAAATCAACAAAACCAAAAGCTGGTTCTTTGAAAGGATAAATAAAATTGACAAACCATTAGCCAGACTCATCAAGAAACAAAGGGAGAAAAATCAAATCAACAAAATTAGAAACGAAAATGGAGAGATCACAACAGACAACACAGAAATACAAAGGATCATAAGAGACTACTATCAACAATTATATGCCAATAAAATGGACAACGTGGAAGAAATGGACAAATTCTTAGAAAAGTACAACTTTCCAAAATTGGACCAGGAAGAAACAGAAAATCTTAACAGACCCATCACAAGCATGGCAATTGAAACTGTAATCAAAAATCTTCCAGCAAACAAAAGCCCCGGTCCAGACGGCTTCACAGCTGAATTCTACCAAAAAGTTAGAGAAGAGCTCACACCTATCCTGCTCAAACTCTTCCAGAAAATTGCAGAGGAAGGTAAACTTCCAAACTCATTCTATGAGGCCACCATCACCCTAATACCAAAACCTGACAAAGATGCCACAAAAAAAGAAAACTACAGGCCAATATCACTGATGAACATAGATGCAAAAATCCTTAACAAAATTCTAGCAATCAGAATCCAGCAACACATTAAAAAGATCATACACCATGATCAAGTGGGCTTTATCCCAGGGATGCAAGGATTCTTCAATATCCGCAAATCAATCAATGTAATACACCACATTAACAAATTGAAAAATAAAAACCATATGATTATCTCAATAGATGCAGAGAAAGCCTTTGACAAAATTCAACAGCCATTTATGATAAAAACTCTCCAGAAAGCAGGAATAGAAGGAACATACCTCAACATAATAAAAGCTATATATGACAAACCCACAGCAAACATTATCCTCAATGGTGAAAAATTGAAAGCATTTCCTCTAAAGTCAGGAACAAGACAAGGGTGCCCACTTTCACCATTACTATTCAACATAGTTTTGGAAGTTTTGGCCACAGCAATCAGAGCAGAAAAAGAAATAAAAGGAATCCAAATTGGAAAAGAAGAAGTAAAACTCTCACTATTTGCAGATGACATGATCCTCTACATAGAAAACCCTAAAGATTCCACCAGAAAATTACTAGAAATAATCAATGACTATAGTAAAGTTGCAGGATATAAAATCAACACACAGAAATCCCTTGCATTCCTATACACTAATAATGAGAAAACAGAAAGAGAAATTAAGGAAACAATTCCATTCACCATTGCAATGGAAAGAATAAAATACTTAGGAATATATCTACCTAAAGAAACTAAAGACCTATATATAGAAAACTATAAAACACTGGTGAAAGAAATCAAAGAGGACACTAATAGATGGAGAAATATACCATGTTCATGGATTGGAAGAATCAATATAGTGAAAATGAGTATACTACCCAAAGCAATTTATAGATTCAATGCAATCCCTATCAAGCTACCAACAGTATTCTTCACAGAGCTAGAACAAATAATTTCACAATTTGTATGGAAATACAAAAAACCTCAAATAGCCAAAGCGATCTTGAGAAAGAAGAATGGAACTGGAGGAATCAACCTACCTGACTTCAGGCTCTACTACAAAGCCATAGTTATCAAGACAGTATGGTACTGGCACAAAGACAGAAATATTGATCAATGGAATAAAATAGAAAGCCCAGAGATAAATCCACGCACATATGGACACATTATCTTTGACAAAGGAGGCAAGAATATACAATGGATTAAAGACAATCTCTTTAACAAGTGGTGCTGGGAAATCTGGTCAACCACTTGTAAAAGAATGAAACTGGAACACTTTCTAACACCATACACAAAAATAAACTCAAAATGGATTAAAGATCTAAACGTAAGACCAGAAACTATAAAACTCCTAGAGGAGAACATAGGCAAAACACTCTCTGACATACATCACAGCAGGATCCTCTATGACCCACCTCCCAGAATATTGGAAATAAAAGCAAAAATAAACAAATGGGACCTAATTAACCTTAAAAGCTTCTGCACATCAAAGGAAACTATTAGCAAGGTGAAAAGACAGCCTTCAGAATGGGAGAAAATAATAGCAAATGAAGCAACCGACAAACAACTAATCTCAAAAATATACAAGCAACTCCTACAGCTCAACTCCAGAAAAATAAACGACCCAATCGAAAAATGGGCCAAAGAACTAAATAGACATTTCTCCAAAGAAGACATACAGATGGCTAACAAACACATGAAAAGATGCTCAACATCACTCATTATCAGAGAAATGCAAATCAAAACCACTATGAGGTACCATTTCACACCAGTCAGAATGGCTGCCATCCAAAAGTCTACAAATAATAAATGCTGGAGAGGGTGTGGAGAAAAGGGAACCCTCTTACCCTGTTGGTGGGAATGCAAACTAGTACAGCCACTATGGAGAACAGTGTGGAGATTCCTTAAAAAACTGGAAATAGAACTGCCTTATGATCCAGCAATCCCACTGCTGGGCATACACACTGAGGAAACCAGAAGGGAAAGAGACACGTGTACCCCAATGTTCATCGCAGCACTGTTTATAATAGCCAGGACATGGAAGCAACCTAGATGTCCATCAGCAGATGAATGGATAAGAAAGCTGTGGTACATATACACAATGGAGTATTACTCAGCCATTAAAAAGAATACACTTGAATCAGTTCTAATGAGGTGGATGAAACTGGAGCCTATTATACAGAGTGAAGTAAGCCAGAAGGAAAAACATAAATACAGTATACTAACGCATATATATGGAATTTAGAAAGATGGTAACAATAACTCCGTATACGAGACAGCAAAAGAGACACTGATGTATAGAACAGTCTTATGGACTCTGTGGGAGAGGGAGAGGGTGGGAAGATTTGGGAGAATGGCATTGAAACATGTAAAATACCATGTAGGAAACGAGTTGCCAGTCCAGGTTCGATGCACGATGCTGGATGCTTGGGGCTGGTGCACTGGACGGCCCAGAGGGTTGGTATGGGGAGGGAGGAGGGAGGAGGGTTCGGGATGGGGAACACATGTATACCTGTGGCGGATTCATTTTGATATTTGGCTAAACTAATACAATTATGTAAAGATTAAAAATAAAATAAAATTAGAAAAAAAAAAAAAAAGGAATCCAAATTGGAAAAGAAGAAATAAAACTCTCACTATTTGCAGATGACATGATCCTCTACATAGAAAACCCTAAAGACTCCACCAGAAAATTACTAGAACTAATCAATGATTATAGTAAAGTTGCAGGATATAAAATCAACACACAGAAATCCCTTGCATTCCTATACACTAATAATGAGAAAACAGAAAGAGAAATTAAGGAAACAATTCCATTCACCATTGCAACAGAAAGAATAAAATACTTAGGAATATATCTACCTAAAGAAACTAAAGACCTATATATAGAAAACTATAAAACACTGGTGAAAGAAATCAAAGAGGACACTAATAGATGGAGAAATATACCATGTTCATGGATTCGAAGAATCAATATAGTGAAAATGAGTATACTACCCAAAGCAATTTATAGATTCAATGCAATCCCTATCAAGCTACCAATGGTATTCTTCACAGAGCTAGAACAAATAATTTCACAATTTGTATGGAAATACAAAAAACCTCGAATAGCCAAAGCTATCTTGAGAAAGAAGAATGGAACCGGAGGAATCAACCTACCTGACTTCAGGCTCTATTACAAAGCCACAGTTATCAAGACAGTATGGTACTGGCACAAAGACAGAAATATTGATCAATGGAACAAAATAGAAAGTCCAGAGATAAATCCACGCACAAATGAACACCTTATCTTTGACAAAGGAGGCAATAATATACAGTGGATTAAAGACAATCTCTTTAACAAGTGGTGCTGGGAAAACTGGTCAACCACTTGTAAAAGAATGAAACTAGAACACTTTCTAACGCCATACACAAAAATAAACTCAAAATGGATTAAAGATCTCAATGTAAGACCAGAAACTATAAAACTCCTAGAGGAGAACATAGGCAAAACACTCTCCGACATACATCACAGCAGGGTCCTCTATGACCCATCTCCCAGAATATTGGAAATAAAAGCAAAAATAAACAAATGGGACCTAATTAAACTTAAAAGCTTCTGCACAACAAAGGAAACTATTAGCAAGGTGAAAAGGCAGCCTTCAGAATGGGAGAAAATAATAGCAAATGAAGCAACTGACAAACATCTAATCTCAAAAATATACAAGCAACTCCTACAGCTCAACTCCAGAAAAATAAATGGCCCAATCAAAAAATGGGCCAAAGAACTAAATAGACATTTCTCCAAAGAAGACATACAGATGGCTAACAAACACATGAAAAGATGCTCAACATCACTCATTATCAGAGAAATGCAAATCAAAACCATTTCACGCCAGTCAGAATTGCTGCGATCCAAAAGTCTACAAGCAATAAATGCTGGAGAGGGTGTGGAGAAATTGGAACCCTCTTACACTGTTGGTGGGAATGCAAACTAGTACAGCCACTATGGAGAGCAGAGTGGAGATTCCTTAAAAAACTGGAAATTGAACTGCCTTATGATCCAGCAATCCCACTGCTGGGCATACACACTGAGGAAACCAGAAGGGAAAGAGACACGTGTACCCCAATGTTCATCACAGCACTGTTTACAGTAGCCAGGACATGGAAGCAACCTAGATGCTCATCAGCAGATAAATGGATAAGAAAGCAGTGGTACATATACACAATGGAGTATTACTCAGCCATTAAAAAGAATACATTTGAATCAGTTCTAATGAGGTGGATGAAACTGGAACCTATTATACAGAGTGAAGTAAGCCAGAAAGAAAAACACCAATACAGTATACTAAAGCATATATATGGAATTTAGAAAGATGGTAACAATAACCCTGTGTACGAGACAGCAAAAGAGACACTGATGTATAGATCAGTCTTGTGGACTCTGTGGGAGAGGGAGAGGGTGGGGAGATTTGGGAGAATGGCATTGAAACATGTGTAATATCATGTATGAGATGAGTCGCCAGTCCAGGTTCGATGCACGATGCTGGATGCTTGGGGCTGGTGCACTGGGATGGCCCAGAGGGAGGGTATGGGGAGGGAGGAGGGAGGAGGGTTCAGGATGGGGAGCATGGGTATACCTGCGGTGAATTCATTTCGATGTTGGGCAAAACTAATACAACATTGTAAAGTTTAAAAATAAAATAAAATTTAAAAAAATGTTACTATCCTTCATATACTTTCAAATGTCAGTATGATTAAAGGGAAAAGTTATATTTATTTTAATAAAGCCAAGGGAAAGTTTACTAGATAAGCAGAGTTATAGAGGAATTCAGCCTAATATCTTATATATGTGCTTTCCTTATTGCAATACTATTATGGACTGGTTCCAATTTGGGAAAGGAATATGTCAAGACTGTATATTGTCAACATGTTTATTTAATTTATATACAGGGTACATCATGTAAAATCCTGAACTGGATGAAACACAAGCTGGAATCAAGACTGCAGAGAGAAATATCAATAAGCTCAGATACACAGATGACACCACTCTTATGGCATAAAGCAAAGAAGAACTAAAGAGCTTCTTGATGAAAGTGAAAAGAGGAGAGTGAAAAAGCTGGTTTAAAACTCAACAGTCAGAAAACTAAGATCATGGCATCCAGTCCCATCACTTCATGGCAAATAGATGCATGCAAACAGTGAGAGACTTTATTATTTGGTGCTACAAAATCACTGCAGATGGTGACTGCAGCCATGAAATTAAAAGATGCTGCTCCTTTGAAGAAAAGTTATGACCAACCTAGACAGCATATTAAAAAGCAGGGACGTTACTTTGCTCACAATGGTCTGTCTAGTCAAAGCTATGGTTTTTCAAGTAATCATGTATAGGTATGTATAGATGTGAGATTTGGCCAGTCCAGCTTTGACGCATGATACAGGATGCTTGGGGCTGGTGCACTGGGATGACCCAGAGGGATGGTATGATGAGGGAGGTGGGAGGGTGGTTCAGGATGGGGAACACGTGTACACCCGTGGCGGATTCATGTTAATGTATGGCAAAACCAATACAATATTGTAAAGTCATTAGCCTCCAATTAAAATAAATAAATTTATATTTTAACAAAAGCTGAGTGCTGAAGAATTGATGCTTTTGAACTGTGGTGCTGGAGAAGACACTTGAGAGTCCCTTGGACTGCAAGAAAAGCAAAGCAGTAAATCCTAAAGGAAATCAG
The DNA here is from genome assembly GCF_055505025.1 of Bos grunniens. Taxonomy (NCBI): domain Eukaryota; kingdom Metazoa; phylum Chordata; class Mammalia; order Artiodactyla; family Bovidae; genus Bos; species Bos grunniens. Next base: position 75,391,459 of record NC_141194.1, on the reverse strand, counting down.
TCCTGAATATTCATTGGAACAACTTAGGCTGCAGCTGAAACTCCAACAGTTTGGCCACCTCATGTGAAGAACTGACTCATTGGAAAAGATCCTAATGCTGGGAAAGACAGAAGGCAGGAAGAGACGGGGATGACAGAGGATGAGATTGGATGGCATCACTAATTCAATGGACATGATTTTGAGAAAGCTCTGGGAGTAGGTGATAGACAGGGAAGCCTGGCGCACTGCAGTCCATGAGGTCGCAAAGAATCAGACATGACTGAGTGACCGAAATGAACTAGTATTATTTCCCAAAGCTCTGAGGTTTTGAATCACTCTGACCTGGATACTTTAGGTCATTCTGCCTCTCATATGCTATCTTTTGGCAACAGTTTAATGGTACAACTACACTTTTACAGCATAATTATGCTTTAGAAATAAAATATTTTCTGAAGTACAGTGTAATGATTACATGTGCATGACCTGTTAGCTATCACAGATACATCAGTAAGACTTGAAAAAAAGAGATAGAAGAGATAGATTTGAAGAAAGCAATAAAGGAAAAATAAGCAAGGCTTTCTGATTATATATGGAGTATTAAAGTAGTAAAATTTGTTTAAAGATGACTTCCACAAACCCACAGCAAACATCATTCTAAGTGGTGAAAAACTGAAAGCATTCCCTCTAACATTGTGAATAAGACAAGGATGCCCACTCTCACCACTATTATTCAACACAGTTTTGGAAGCCCAAGCCATGGCAATCAGAGAAGAAAAAAAATAAAAGTAATTCAGGAAAAGGAGGAAAACTGTCACTGTTTGCAGATGACATGACATACAAAGAAAATCCAAACATGCTACCAGAAAACTACTTGAGTTCATCAGTGAATTTGGTAAAGTTGTAGGATACACAATCAAGAAATAGAAATCTCTTGCATTCCTGCTGCTGCTGCTGCTAAGTTGCTTCAGTCGTGTCTGACTCTGTGCAACCCCATAGACGGCAGCCCACCAGGCTTCCCCTTCCCTGGGATTCTCCAGTCAAGAACACTGGAGTGGACTGCCATTTCCTTCTCTAAAACCTAGCCAGGCCTACTTCCATGGCCCCAGCTCTTGCCCTCAGCAATGGTTCACACCCTGAAGAGTGGCTTCTCTCTGGATCCTGACAAATCCACCTCTTATCAGTTTGTCTGTCAATGAATATTTGCAATGAGACATCAGAGCCTGAGTTTCATTAGTTTTGGCTGGGCTTGAGTCCCGGGAGAGAGCTGAAGGACAGGAGGAAAAAGCAGTGGGAAAAATGTGCCAAGGCTTCATAGCCTGCCGGAAAATTGGCTAAATATCTGACCAGTGCTCACAATTTCAATGGTCTGATCCGTGGCACAGAGAAGAGATAGGACAGAAGTTAGTATATTGCATTCCTATATACTAACAATGAAAAATCAGTAAGAGACATAAATGAAACAATTCCACCACATAAAACAGAATAAAAATACCTAGAAATAAATCTACCTAATGAGTCAAACGACCTGCACTCAAAAAACTATACTGATGAAAGAAGTCAAAGATGATACAACAGATGGAGAGATATACCAAGTTCTTAGATTATAAGAATCAATACTGTTAAAATGACTATACTACACAAAGCAATCTACAGATTCAATCCAATCCCTATCAAATAGTAATGGTATTTTTTGCAGATTTAGAAAAAAAAAATTAATTTGCATGGAACACAAAAGACCACGAAGATCAAAAGCAATCTTGCGAAAGAAAAATGTAACCGGAGGAATCAGGCTCCCTGACTTCACACTAACAACAAAGCTACAGTACTCAAAACTGTATGGCACTGGTACAAAAACAGAAATATGGCTCAATGAAACAGGATAAAAAGCCCAGGGATTAATCCACACACCTACGGTTACTGAGTCTATGACAGAGGAGGAAAGAATATGCAATGGAGAAAAGAAAGGCTCTTTAACAAGTGGTGCTTGGACAACCTGACAACTACATGTAAAAGAAAGAAATTAGACTACTACCTAACACAATACACAAATGGATTAAAGACACAAATACAAAACGAGATACTAAAAAAACTCTTAAAGGAAAACAGGCAGAATACTTTTTGATGTAAGTTGCATGAAGATCTTTTCTGATCCACCACTGGAGTAATGAAAATAAAAACAAAAATAAACAAATGGGCCATGAACAAAAAAGCTTTTGTACAGCAAAGGAAGCCATAAACTTAATGAAAAGAGATCCCTCAGAATAAGAAAATATGTATGCTCAGTCACTCAGTTGTGTTGGGCTCTTTGTGACGCCACAGACTATAACCCACCAGACGCCTCCGTCCATGGAATTCTTCTGGAAAGAATACCGGAGCAGGTTGCCATTTCCTACTATAGGGAAGCTTCCCCATTCAAGGATCGAATCTGTGTCTCTTGTGTCTCCTGCACTGGCAGGTAGATTCTTTACCACTGCACCACTTGGGAAGCCCACAATGCAATATTACTCAGATATTGAAAAAAGATAGAAATAACTTCATTTGCAGCAACATGAATGGACCTAGAGATTGTAATACAGAGTGAAGTAAATCAAAGGAAGACAAATTATGATATCACTTATATGTAGAATCTTTTAAAAGGTATAGATTAACTTATCTACAAAATAGAAATAGAGTTTACAGGTGTAGAAAATAAACATTGTTACGAGGGTTTAAGGGAGGCAGGCATAAATGGGAAAATTAGGATTGACATATACACACTACTATATATAGAATTGATAACTAATAAGGACCTACTGTCGGAGAAGGCAATGGCACCCAACTCCAGTACTCTTGCCTGGAAAATCCCATGGACGGAGAAGCCTGAAGTCCATGGGGTCGCTAAGAGTCAGACATGACTGAGCGACTTCAGTTTCACTTTCCACTTTCATGCATTGGAGAAGGAAATGGCAATCCACTCCAGTGTTCTTGCATGGAGAATCCCAGGGACGGGGGAGCCTGGTGGGCTGCCATCCATGGGGTCACACAGAGTCAGACACGACTGAAGTGACTTAGCAGCAGCAGCAAGGACCTATTGTATAGCACAGGGAACTCTGCTCAATACTCTGTAATGGACTGTATGGGAAAAGAATCTAAAAAAGAATGGATATACATAATTGATTTTCTTTGATATACACCTGAAACTAACACAATAATGTATATCAACTACACTCCAGTAAAAATTTAAAAGAGAGGGAGAGATTAAATTGTCCAAGTAAAATGAAAGTTTATCTATCAGTATAAGCTAAAGAAATACGACTTCTAGTTTTACATGAATAAATATTTTAATATACCATATTATAAACTGTATCTTTGTTAAAAAAAAAAAAAAAAAACTTATTATCTATTGCATGTGTATATCTGTGCTAAGTCACCTCAGTAGTGTCTGATTCTATGACTGTATGGACTGTAGCTCACTAGGCTCCTCTGTCCATGGGATTCTCCAAGTAAGAATACTGAAGTGGGTTGCCACACCCTCTTCCAGGGGATCTTCCCCAGCCAGGGATTGAACAAGCATCATTCATGTCTCCTGCACTGGCAGGCAGGTTCCTTGCCACTAATGCCAACTGGAAAGCCCTGTTATCTGTTACTGATAACTAGTGAAGTGTCTTCATTAACAGTTGCAAGGATATGTTAATTTATTCTTAAAATTATTATACTAGATCAGATACACAGGATGTGCTGAGAAATATCAACAACGTCAGATATGCAGACGACACCACCCTAAAGGCAGAAAGTGAAGAGGAACTAAAGAGCCTTTTGATGAAGGTGAAAGAGGACAGAAAAACTTAAAACTCAACATTCAAAAAACTAAGATCATGGCATCTGATCCCATCACTTCAAGGCAAATAGAAGGGTAAAAAGTGGAAACAGTGACAGATTTCATTTTCTTGGGCTTCAAAATCACTGCAGATGGTGACCACAGTCACAAAGTTAAAAGACTTGTTCCTTGGAAGAAAAGTTGTGATAAACATAGACAGTGTATTGAAAAGCAGAGACATCATTTTGCTGACAAAGTCTGTATAGGCAAAGTTATGGTTTTTCCAGTAGTCATGTATGAATGTGATAGTTGGACCAGAAAGAAGGCTGAGTGCTGAAGAACTGATGCTTTCAAATTATGGTGCTGGAGAAGACATTTGCGAGTCCCTAGAAATGCAAAAAAGCAAAACGGCTGTCTGAGGAGGCCTTACAAATAGCTGTGAAAAGAGAGAAGCAAAAAGCAAAGGAGAAAAGATCTCTATATATGACGTCTACAAGAGACACATATAGACTGAAAGTGAAGGGCTGCAAAAAGATATTTCATGCAAATGGAGACCAAAAGAAAGCAGGAGTAACAATATGCATATCAGATAAAATAGACTTTGAAATAAAGGCTGTGAAAAGAGACAAAGAAGGACACTACATCATGATCAAAGGATCAATCCAAGAAGAAGATATAACAATTACAAATATATATGAACCCAACATAGGAGCACGACAATATGTAAGGAAATGCTAAGAAATATGAAATGGGAAATTAACAGTAATATAATAATAGTAGGAAATTTTAATACCTTACTCACACCTATGCATAGATCAACTAAACAGAAAATTAGCAAGGAAACACAGGCTTTAAATGATACAATGGACCAGTTTAATATAACTGATATCTATAGGACATTTTACCATAAAACAATGAATTTCACATTTTTCTCAAGTGCACACAAACCTTCTCCAGAATAGATCACATCCTGGGCCATATCTAGCCCTGGAAAAGCAAAAAAATATTGAAATCCCCATCTCAAGCATCTTTTCTTATCACAATGCGGTAAGATTAGATGTCTACAACAGGAAAAAAACTATTAAAAATAAAAATATATGGAGGTTAAACAACACATTTCTGAATACCCAACAAACCACAGAAGAAATAAAAAAGGAAATCAAAATATGCATAGAAATGAATGAAAATGAAAACACAACAAGCCAAAATCTATGGGATTCAGTAAAAGCAGTGCTAAGGGGAAGGTTCATAACAATGCAAGTCTACCTCAAGAAACAGGAGAGAAATCAAATAAATAACCTAACTCTAGGCATTAAGTCACTAGAAAAGGAAGAAATTAAGAACCACAGGATTAGTAGAAGGAAATAAATCACAAAAATTAGAGCAGAAATAAATGCAAAAGAAACAAAAGAGACCATAGCAAAAATCAACAAAGCTAAAAGCTGGTTCTTCGAGAAGATAAATAAATTAGACAAACCATTAGCCAGACTCATCAAGAAACAACGGGAGAAGAATCAAATCAATAAAATTAGAAAGGAAAATGGAGAAATCACAACAGACAATACAGAAATACAAAGGATCATAAGAGACTACTATCAACAACTATATGCCAATAAAATGGACAACTTGAAAGAAACGAAAAAATTCTTAGAAAAATATAACTTGCCAAACCTGAATCAGGAAGAAATAGAAAATCTGAACAGACCCATCACAAGCACAGAAATGGAAACTGTAATCAGAAATCTTCCAACAAACAAAAGCCCAGGTCCAGATGGCTTCACAGCTGAATTCTACCAAAAATTTAGAGAAGAGCTAACACCTGTCCTACTCAAACTCTTTCAGAAAACTGAAGAGGAAGGTAAACTTGCAAACTCATTCTAAGAGGCCACAATCACCCTAATACCAAAACCTGACAAAGATGCCACAAAAAAAGAAAACTACAGGCCAATATCATTGATGAACATAGATGCAAAAATCCAAAACAAAATTATAGCAAACAGAATTCAACAACATATTAAAAAGATCATACATCATGACCAAATGGGCTTTATCCCAGGGATGCCAGGATTCTTCAATATTCACAAATCAATCAATGTGATACACCATATTAACAAATTAAAAGATAAAACCCACATGATTAGCTCAATAGATGCAGAGAAAGCCTGTGACAAAATTCAACATCCATTTATGATAAAAACCCTCCAGAAAACAGGAATACAAGGAACATACCTCAACATAATAAAAGCCATACATGATAAATGTACAGTAAACATTATCCTCAATGGTGGAAAACTGAAAGTTTTTCAAGGATGCCCACTCTCACCACTACTATTCAACATAGTTTTGGAAGTTTGGGTCACAGCAATCAGAGAAGAAAAAGAAATAAAAGGAATCCAGACTGGAAAGGAAGAAGTAAAACTCTCGTTGTCTGTAGATGACATGATCCTCTACATAGAAAATCCTAAAGACTCCACCAGAGAAATACTAGAGCTAATAAATAAATATAGTAAAGTTGCAGGATATAAAATTAATACACAGAAATTCCCTGCATTCCTATATACTAACAACGAGAAAAAAGAAAGAGAAATTAAGGAAACAATTCCATTCACCACTGCAATGAAAAAAATAAGATACTTTGGAAGAAGTCTACCTAAAGAAATAAAAGACCTATACATAGAAACTGATCAAAGAAATCAAAAAGGAGACAAATAGATGGAACAATATAGCATGATCATGGATCAGAAGAATCAATATAGTGAAAATGAGTATACTACCAAAAGAAACACTACCTGGAGGGAAAGTTACGACCAAGCTAGACAGCATATTAAAAAGCAGAGACATTACTGTGTCAACAAAGGTCCGTCTAGTCAAGGCTATGGTTTTTCCCGTGGTCATGTATGGATGTGAGTGTCCAACTATAAAGAAAGCTGAGTGCAGAAGAATTGATAGTTTTGAACTGTGGTGTTGGAGAACACTCTTGAGAGTCTCTTGGACTGCAAGGGTATCCAACCAGTCCATCCTAAAGGAGATCAGTCCTGGGTGTTCATTGGAAGGACTGATGTTGAAGCTGAAACTCCAATAATTTGGCCACTTGATGTGAAGAGTTGACTCATTTGCAAAGACCTGATGCTGGGAAAGGTTGAGAGGAGGGGGAGAAGGGGACAACAGAAGATAAGATGGTTGGATGGCATCAGCGACTCAATGGACATGGGTTTGGGTGGACTCTGGGAGTTGCTGATGGACAGGGAGTCCTGGCATGCTGCGGTTCACATGGTTGCAAAGAGTCAGACATGATGGACCGAGTGAACTGAACTGAACACAAAAAAATCTATAGATTCAATGCAATCCCTATCAAGTTACCAACGGTATTTTTCAGAGAATTAGGATAATTTCACAATTTGTATGGAATTACAAAAAAACTTAAATAGCCAAAGGAATCTTGAGAAAGAAGAATGGAACTGGAGGAATGAACCAGCTTGACTTCAGGCTATACAACAAAGCAACAATCATCAAGACAGTATGGTACTGGCACAAAGACAGAAACATAGACCAATGGAACAAAATAGAAAGCCAAGAGATAAATCCATGCACCTATGTACACCTTATCTTTGACAAAGGAGGCAAGAATACACAATGGAGAGAAGACAATCTCTTTAAAAAGTGGTACTGGGAAAACTGGTCAACCACTTGAAAAGAATGAATCTGGAACACTTTATAACACCATACAGAAAAATAAACTCAAAATGGATTAAAGATCTTAATGTAAGACCAGAAACTACAAAACTCTTAGAGGAAAATATAGGCAAAACACTCTCCGACATAAATCATAGCAAAATTCTCTATGACCCACCTACCAGAGTAATGGAAATAAAAGCAAAAATAAACAAATGGGACCTAATTAAACTTAAAAGCTTTTGCACAATGAAGGAAACTATAAGCAAGGTGAAAAGACAGCCTTCAGAATAGGAGACAATAATAGCAAATGAAGCAACTGTCAAAGACTTAATCTCAAAAATATACAAGCAACACCTTCAGCTCAATTCCATAAAAATAAGCAACTCAATCAAAAAATGGGCCAAAGAACTACACAGACATTTCTTCAAAGAAGACATACAGATGGCCAACAAACACATGAAAAGATGCTCAACATCACTCATTATCAGAGAAATGCAATTCAAATCCACAATTAGGTTCCTTCCATCTCATGCCAGTCAGAATGGCTGCTATCAAAAGGTCTACAAACAATAAATGCTGGAAAGGATGTGGAGAAAAAGGAACTCTCTTAAACTGTTGGTGGACATGCAAACTAGTACAGCCATTATGGAGAACAGTGTGGAGATTCCTTAAAAAGCTGGAAATAGAAATTCCATGTGACCCAGCAATCCCGCTGCTGGGCACACACACCAAGGAAACCAGAACTGAGAGACACGTGTACACCAAAGTTCATCGCAGCACTGTTTACAATAGCTAGGACATAGAAGCAACCTACATGTCCATCAGCAGACGAATGGATAAGAAAGCTGTGATACATATACACAATGGGATATTACTCAGCTATTAAAAAGAGTGCATTTGCATCAGTTCTAATGAGGTGGATGAAACCGGAGCCTATTATACAAAGTGAAGTAAGTCAGAAAGAAAAACACCAATACAGTATATTTGCGCATATATATAGAATTTTTAAAAATGGTAACGATGAACCTATATGCGAGACAGCAAAAGAGACATAGATGTAAAGAACAGTCTTTTGGACTCTGTGGGAGAAGGCGAGGGTGGGATGATTTGAGAGAATATCATTGAAACCTGTATATTATCATCTGTGAAACAGATCTCCAGTCCAGGTTTGATGCATGACACCGGGTGCTCAGGGCTGGTGCACTGGGATGACTCTGAGGAATGGGATGGGGAGGGAGGTAGGAGGGAGGTTCAGGATGGGGAACACATGTACACCCATGGCTGATTCATGTGAATGCATGGTGAAAACCACCACAATATTGTAAACTAATTGGCCTCCAAAAAAAAAAAAAAAAAGATTGAAAAACAAGTTATTCACATTGGGGTAATGTAAATAAAAATTGATGTCATTAGCAGTTTTCATTGTATGTATAAGAAGTGATGAATGAATGCTATATAATAAGAAAAAATGTTTTCCCAACTCACAGTGACAAATATATTCTCATATTTCAATGGTAAGAGGCTTTTAGTACATAACCTTTATCAGATTCATAAAGTTCTTTTTTTACTTTTTGAAAAATAAAAAGAAAATTAGAGATACCAAGGGAACATTTCATTCATTTCATTCTAAGATGGGATCAATAAAAGTCAGAAATGGTATGGATCTAACAGAAGCAGAAGATATTAAGAACAGGTGGCAAGAATATACAGAAGAACTGTACAAAAAAAAAAATCTTCAAGACCCGTATAATCACAATGATGCCACTCACCTAGAGCCAGACATACTGGAATGAAAAGTCAAGTGGGCCTTAAGAAACATCACTATGAACAAAGCTAGTGGAGGTGATGGAATTCCAGTTGAGCTATTTCAAATCCTCAAAGATGATGCTATGAAAGTGCTTCACTCAATGTGCCAGCAAATTGGAAAACACAGCAGTGGCCACAGGATTGGAAAAGGTCATTTTTCATTCCAAACCGAAACAAAGGCAATGCTGAAGAATGCTCAAACTACCACATAATTATACTCATCTCACATGCTAGTAAAGTAGTGCTCAACATTCTCCAAGCCAGGCGTCAAAATACATGAACTGTGAACTTCCAGATGTTTAATCTGGTTTTAGTGCAACCAGAGATCAAATTGCCAACATCTGCTGGATCATCGACAATGCAAGAGAGTTCCAGAAAACATCTATTTCTACTTTATTGACTATGCCAAAGCCTTTGACTGTGTGGATCACAATAAACTGTGGAAAATTCTTCAAGAGATGGGAATACCAGACCACATGACCTGCCTCTTGAGAAACCTGTATGCATGTCAGGAAGCAACAGTTAGAACTGGACATGGAAAAACAGACTGGTTCCAAATAGGAAAAGGAGTATGTTAAGGCTGTATATTGTCGCCCTGCTTATTTAACTTAAGTGCAGAGTACATCATGAGAAACGCTGGGCTGGAAGAAGCACAAGCTGGAATCAAGATTGCTGGGAGAAATACCAACAACCTCAGATATGCAGATCACACAGCCCTTATGGCAGGAAATGAAGATCTAAAGTGTCTCTTGATGAAAGTGAAAGCATAGAGTGAAGAAGTTGGCTTAAAGCTCAACATGGAGAAAAATAAGATCATGGCATCTGGTCCCATCATTTCATGACAAATAGATGGGCAACAGTGAAAATGGTCACAGACTTTATTTTTCTGGGCACCAAAATCAATGCAGATGGTGAATCCAGCCATGAAATTAGAAGAGTCTTACTCCCTGGAAGGAAAGTTATGGCCAAGCTAGACAGCATATTAAAAAGCAGATACATTACTTTGTCAACAAAGGTCCATCTAGTCAAAGCTATGGTTTTTCCAATAGTCATGTATGAATGTGAGAGTTGGACTATAAAGAAAGCTTAGCACCAAAGAATTGATGCCTTTGAACTGTGGGTTTGGAGAAGACTCTTAAGAGTCCCTTGGAATGCAAGGAGATCCAACCAGTCCATCCTAAAGAAAATCAATCCTGAATATTCTTTGGAAGGAATGATGCTGAAGCTGAAACTCCAACAGTTTGGCCACCTGATGCAGAGCTGTCTCATCTGAAAAGACCCTGATGCTGGGAAAGATTGAAAGCAGGAGGAAAAGGGGATGGCAGAGGAGATGGGTGGATGGCATCATCAACTCAGTGAACATGAGTTTGGTTAAAGTTTGGGAGTTCGTGATGGATAGGGAGACCTGGTGTCCTGCATTCCATGGGGTGGCTAATAATTGGACACGACTGAGAGAAACTCCCCAGGTCAGTAGGTGCCCAATATGCTACTGGAGATCAGTGGAGAAATAACTTCAGAAAGAATGAAGGGATGGAGCCAAAGCAAAAAGAATACCCAGCTGTGGATGTGACTGGTGATAGAAGCAAGGTCCGATGCTGTAAAGAGCAATATTGCATAGGAACATGGAATGTCAGGTCCATGAACCAAGGCAAATTGGAAGTGGTCAAACAGGAGATGGCAAGAGAGAATGTTGACATTCTAGGAATCTGTGAACCGAAATGGAATGGAATGGGTGAATTTAACTCAGATGACCATTATATCTACTACTGCAGGCAGGAATCCCTCAGAAGAAATGGAGTAGCCATCATGGTCAACAAAAGAGTCTGAAATGCAGTACTTGGGTGCAATCTCAAAAACGACAGAATGACCTCTGTTCATTTCCAAGGCAAACCATTCAATATAACAGTAATCCAAGTCTATGCCCCAACCAGTAATGCTGAAGAAGCTGAAGTTGAACGGTTCTATGAAGACCTACAAGACCTTTTAGAACTAACACCCCAAAAAGATGTCCTTTTCATTATAGGGGACTGAAATGCAAAAATAGGAAGTCAAGAAACACCTGGAGTAACAGGCAAATTTGGCCTTGGAATACAGAATGAAGCAGGGAAAGACTGATAGAGTTTTGCCAAGAAAATGCACTGGTCATAACAAACACCCTCTTCCAACAACACAAGAGAAGACTCTATACATGGACATCACCAGATGGTCAACACCAAAATCAGGTTGATTATATTCTTTGCAGCCAAAGATGGAGAAGCTCTATACAGTCAGCAAAAACAAGACCAGGAGCTGACTGTGGCTCAGACCATGAACTCCTTATTGCCAAATTCAGACTTAAATTGAAGAAAGTAGGGAAAACCACTAGACCATTCAGGTATGACCTAAATCAAATCCCTTATGATTCTACAGTGGATGAGAGAAATAGATTTAAGGGCCTAGATCTGATAGATAGAGTGCCTGATGAGCTATGGAATGAGGTTCGTGACACTGTACAGGAGACAGGGATCAAGACCATCCCAATGGAAAAGAAATGCAAAAAAGCAAAATGGCTGTCTGGGGAGGCCTTACAAATAGCTGTGAAAAGAAGAGAAGTGAAAAGCAAAGGAGAAAAGGAAAGATATAAACATCTGAATGCAGAGTTCGAAAGAATAGCAAGAAGAGATAAGAAAGCCTTCTTCAGCGATCAATGCAAAGACATAGAGGAAAACAACAGAATGGGAAAGACTAGAGATTTCTTCAAAAAAATCAGAGCTACCAAAGGAATATTTCATACAAAGATGGGCTCGATAAAGGACAGAAATGGTATGGACCTAACAGAAGCAGAAGGTATTAAGAAGAGATGTCAAGAATACACAGAAGAACTGTACAAAAAAAGATCTTCATGACCAAGATAATCACGATGGTGTGATCACTGACCTAGAGCCAGACATCCTGAAATGTGAAGTCAAGTGGGCCTTAGAGAGCACCACTACAAACAAAGCTAGTGGAAGTGATGGAATTCCAGTTGAGCTATTTCAAATCCTGAAAGATGATGCTGTGAAAGTGCTGCACTCAATATACCAGAAAATTTGGAAAACTCAGCAGTGGCCACAGGACTGGAAAAGGTCAGTTTTCATTCCAATCCCAAAGAAAGGCAATGCCAAAGAATGCTCAAACTACCACACAATTGCACTCATCTCACACGCTAGTAAAGTAATGCTCAAAATTCTCCAAGCCGGGCTTCAGTAATATGTGAACCGTGAACTTCCTGATGTTCAAGCTGGTTTTAGAAAAGGCAGAGGAACCAGAGATCAAATTGCCAACATTCACTGGATCATAGAAAAAGCAAGAGAGTTCCAGAAAAATATCTATTTCTGCTTTATTGACTATGCCAAAACCTTTGACTGTGTGGATCACAATAAACTGTGGAAAATTCTGGAAGAGATGTGAATACCAGACCACCTGATCTGCCTCTTGAGAAATTTGTATGCAGGTCAGGAAGCAACAGTTAGAACTGGACATGGAACAACAGACTGGTTCCAAATAGGAAAAGGAGTATATCAAGGCTGTATAATGTCACCCTGTTTATTTAACTTATATGCAGAGTACATCATGAGAAACGCTGGACTGGAAGAAACACAAGCTGGAATCAAGATTGCCGGGAGAAATATCAATAACTTCAGATATGCAGATGACACCACCCTTATGCCAGAAAGTGAAGAGGAACTACAAAGCCTCTTGATGAAAGTGAAAGTGGAGAGTGAAAAATTTGGCTTAAAGCTCAACATTCAGAAAACGAAGATCAGGGCATCCGGTCCCATCACTTCATGGAAAATAGATGGGGAAACAGTGTCAGACTTTATTTTCCTGCACTCCAAAATCACTGCAGATGGTGACTGCAGCCATGAAATTAAAAGACGCTTACTCCTTGGAAGGATAGTTATGACCAACCTAGATAGCATATTCAAAAGCAGAGACATTACTTTGCCAACAAAGGTTCGTCTAGTCAAGGCTATGGTTTTTCCAGTGGTCATGTATGGATGTGAGATTTGGACTGTGAAGAAGGCTGAGCGCCAAAGAATTGATGCTTTTGAACTGCGGTGTTGGAGAAGACTCTTGGGAGTCCCTTGGACTGCAAGGAGATCCAACCAGTCCATTCTAAAGGAGATCAGCCCTGAGTGTTCTTTGGAAGGAATGATGCTAAAGCTGCAAGTCCAGTACTTTGGCCACCTCATGCGAAGAGTTGACTCATTGGAAAAGACTCTGATTTTGGGAGGGATTGCGGGCAAGAGGAGAAGGGGACGACAGAGGATGAGATGGCTGGATGGCATCACTTACTCGATGGACATGAGTCTGAGTGAACTCCGGGAGTTGGTGATGGACAGGGAGGCCTGGCGGGCTGCTATTCATGGGGTCACAATGAGTCGGACACGACTGAGCGACTGATCTTATCTGATCTGATCTGAGCAACTGAACTGAACTGGACTGAAAGGAGATCAAACCAGTCAATCCTATAGTTAATCAATCCTGAGTATTCATTGGAAGGATTGCTGCTGAAGCTGAATTTCCAATACTTTGGCTACTGATGAGAAGAGCCGACTAATTGGAAAAGATTCTGATGCCAGGAAAGACTGAAGGCAGGAGGAGTAGGGGATGAAAGAGGATGACATGTTTGAATGGCATCAGGGACTCAATGGATATGAGTTTGAGCAAACTCTGGGAGATTGTAAAGGACAGGAAAGCCTGGCATTCTGTAATCCATGGGGTCACAGAGAGTCAGACATGCAGCTGCAGATTGTGCAACTGAACCACAACAGGTATACCAATTGTGTAAATAGATCCATTAATGTCAGAAACCAATACTTCGTGAAAAAAAAATTTTACTGTGATATATAATCATTTGACCTTAGTATGCATTGTAGACATGATACAAAATTGATGACCTGGACTAAATAAACTTTACTACAAATGGAACATAATTAGTGACATGCATGGATGTGTACTCAATCACTTCAACCATGTCCAACTCTTTGCAACGCTATGGAATGTAGGCCACAGGCTCCTTGGTCCATGGGTTTCTCCAGGTAAGAATACTGGAGTAGGTTTCCATGCCCTCCTCCATATCTTCCTGATCCAAGTTTCGAATTCACATCACCTGCATCTCCTGCACTGCAGGCAGATTCTTTACCCACTGAGCCACCTGGGAAGCCCAATTAATGGCATAATGGCTTCTAGTAATAATAACAGGCATCATTTCTTGAACCCCCACTATACCCTAGGCAGTGGTATATACTTTCAATATATATAGTGAATTCATGATTTTCTTATATTATTTCTAACCCTAACAACAATCCTGCAAGGGAGCTATTTGATCCCCTCTTAGTATATGAAGAAACTGAAGATAAGTGAAGTTAAATAACTTGTCCAAGATCATAGAGAATTACAAATCTTCTGCTTGAGCTAAAAGATGGAAAGGTTTTACACTAAAACACAATGTAACCTTTCTGATAACAGTGAACTTTTATCCATTTACACATATGGACAAATAAAATGGCTAAAAGCAGGCACTGCTGGGGGATAAATGGAAAGAAAAGACTGAGAGATCATCATTCCTTAACATCAAAAGGAGTAAGAGCAGAAACATAGGTGAGTTAAATTTTAGCTTATAGAAAAGCTCTGATTTGGTAAGCAGAGTACTACCCTCACTCCCACGAAAAATGTCCATGTCATTATCCCTGGAATATGTGAATGTGTTATGTTATGTGTCAAAAGGGAATTAAGGTTGCTGGTGGAATTAAAGTTCTTAGCAGCTGACTTTAAAAATGGGAAAATTATCCTAGATCATCTGCATGGAGAAGTGCAATAACATAGACCCTTAAGAGCACAAGTGGAAGAGAGAAATGGAGGTCACAGAGACATCACAATAGAGGAAGAGGCTGGAGAGATCCAAAACATAAGAAAGATCAATCAACAATCAACCAATGATTGTTTTTAAGATGAAGAAAGGGGGTCAATGTGGCAAAGAATGTAAGTAACCTCTTGAAGTTGGGGATTACTCTCACTGACAGCCAGAAAAGCCACAGGGAACTCAGCCCTACAATTGTAAGAAACTGAATTCTGCCATCAACCTACACGAACAAGGAAATGGATTCTCCTTTAGTGCATCAAGAAAGGAAAGCTGCTGTGCAGACACCTTAATATTGGTCCATTGAGACCCATTCTGGACTTCTGATTTACAAAACTCTCAAATAAACTATTAATAATGATGTTGTAAGCCCTGGTTTGTGGTAATGTATTATGGCAGCACTAGAAAACTACCATAACTGGATATACTTATTTCAGTGTTATTATTGAGATGGATGGGCTTCCCAGGTGGCTCAGTGGTAAAGAATCTGCCTGCCAATGCAGGAGATGTGGCTTTGATCCCTGGGTTGGAAATATCCCCTGGAGAAGGAAAGGGAAACCCATTTCAGTATTCTTGCCTGGGAAATCCCATGGACAGAAGAACCTGGTGGGCTATAGTCCATGGGGTCACAAAAAAGTTGGACACAACTTAGCAACTAAACATATACACACACATTGAGATGGATGACTCCTTTTTCCTCTTCCAATTGAGACTCCCCATTCTTCTTCATTTGTTTTTCCATCTTAATGTTTTCTACTCTTATAATATTTGGTGCTGTATTTATTGTTTAAAATTTATTGAAAGTTTCCCAAGATGCTATGAAATATCACAAATTATTAACACTAAAGATACCGTTCAATATGCAGACCTTTCAGTTCTTACAGAGTTTATAGGTATAATAGTTTTACTAACTGCTACTTTCTTACAGTAAGCTCCTCTCTATAAATAACAATGTTCAATGCTTCAAAATGCTTGATATAAGTTGAGCTTTTTTATATTCCACTTTTAAGTGATACTGTGCAGTATTTGTCTTTCTCTTTCTGAGATCTCATTTAGCATAACTCCCTCAAGGTTCATCCATGTTGTCACATATGGCAAGATTTCATTCTTTCTCATGGCTAAATAACATTCCATCGCATGTGTGTGTGTGTGTGTATGTGTGTGTGTGTGTGTGTGTGTGCGTGTGTGTGTATAAAACACATTCTTTATCCATTCACCCATTGATAGACGCTTAGGTTGATTCCATATCTTGGCTACTGTAAATAATCTTAAAATAAACATGAGATTGCTGGATCATATGATAAATGTGTCTTTAATTTTCTGAGAAATCTCAATGATTGATATAGTAGTTACACCAGTTTACTTTCCCACCAGCAATGCACAAGCATTCCTTTTCCTCCACACTCTCATCACAACTTGTTATCTCTTGTCTTCTTGATGACAGCCATTATAACTAGTATTAGATTATGTCTCAAGGTGATTCTGATTTGCATGTAAAACAAGCCTAACACACACAAACAAATATTAAAATGGTGGTTACTAGGAGCTAGGGATGGGTGTGGAGATTAGGGAAATTATCAAATGATACAAATTTGCAATTAGAAGATGAGTAAGCTCTGGATACACAGAAGAACTGTATAAAAAAAGATCTTCATGACCAAGATAATCATGATGGTGTGATCACTGACCTAGAGCCAGACATCCTGGAATGTGAAGTCAAGTGGGCCTAAGAAAGCATCACTATGAACAAAGCTAGTGGAGGTGATGGAATTCCAGTTGAGCTATTTCAAATCCTGAAAGATGATGCTGTGAAAGTGCTGCACTCAATCTGCCAGCAAATTTGGAAAACTCAGCAGTGGCCACAGGACTGGAAAAGGTCAGTTTTCATTCCAATCCCAAAGAAAGGCGATGCCAAAGAATGCTCAAACTACCGCACAATTGCACTCACTTCACACGCTACTAAAGTAATGCTCAAAATTCTCCAAGCCAGGCTTCAGCAATACGTGAATCATGAACTTCCAGATGTTCAAGCTGGTTTTAGAAAAGGCAGAGGAACCAGAGATCAAATTGCCAACATTCACTGGATCATAGAAAAAGCAAGAGAGTTCCAGAAAAACATCTATTTCTGCTTTATTGACTATGCCAAAGCCTTTGACTGTGTGGATCACAATAAACTGTGGACAATTCTGAAAGAGATGGGAATACCAGACCACCTGTTCTGCCTCTTGAGGAATCTGTATGCAGGTCAGGAAGCAACAGTTAGAACTGGACATGGAACAACAGACTGGTTCCAAATAGGAAAAGGAGTACGTCAAGGCTGTATATTGTCACCCTGCTTATTTAACTTATATGCAGAGTACATCATGAGAAACGCTGGACTTGAAGAAGCATAAGCTGGAATCAAGATTGCTGGGAGAAATATCAATAACTTCAGATATGCAGATGACACCACCCTGATGGCAGGAAGTGAAGAGGAACTAAAAAGCCTCTTGATGAAAGTGAAAGAGGAGAGTGAAAAAGTTGGCTTAAAGTTCAACATTCAGAAAACGAAGATCATGGCATCTGGTCCCATCACTTCATGGGAAATAGATGGGGAAACAGTGGAAACAGTGTAAAACTTTATTTTGGGGGGCTCCCAAATCACTGCAGATGGTGACTGCAGCCATGAAATTAAAAGACGCTTACTCCTTGGAAGAAAATTTATGAACAACCAAGATAACATATTGAAAAGCAGAGATATTACTTTGCCAACAAAGGTTCATCTAGTCAAGGCCATGGTTTTTCCTGTGGTCATGTATGGATGTGAGAGCTGGACTGTGAAGAAAGCTTAGCGCTGAAGAATTGATGCTTTTGAACTGTGGTGTTGGAGAAGACTCTTGAGAGTCCCTTGGACTACAAGGAGATCCAACCAGTCCATTCTGAAGGAGATCAGCCCTGGGATTTCTTTGGAAGGAATGATGCTAAAGCTGAAACTCCAGTACTTTGGCCACCTCATGCGAAGAGTTGATTCATTGGAAAAGACCCTGATGCTGGGAGGGATTGGGGGCAGGAGGAGAAGGGGACGACAGAGGATGAGATGGCTGGATGGCATCACCGACTCGATGGACATGAGTCTGAGTGAACTCCGGGAGTTGCTGATGGACAGGGAGGCCTGGCGGGCTGCGATTCATGGGGTCGCAAAGAGTCGGACATGACTCAGCGACTGAACTGAACTGAAGCTCTGGAGCTCTAATGTACATCATCCCGATTTTAGTTAACAATACTGTACTATACACTTCGAAGTTGCTAAGAGACTAGACTATACACTTCAAAGTTGCTAAGAGAGTAGATCTTAAATGTTGTCATCACACACAGATATAAATAACTGTCTGACATGAAACAGGCATTAGCTAACACTGCACTGGTAACCATACTGCAATACATAAATGTATCAAATCAACACGTTGCACTCCATAAACTTACACAATCCTATGTCAATTATATCTCAATAAAAACATGCTTGATAACACCCAGGATCCTTTGCAGATTTTTAATTAAGCAATGACATTTTTCCATGGTGCATTAAAACTGGATTGCTAGAGGCAATCGGTAAATTGTCAGGAATTTTGCAAGTTCATTGTTAAACACAGGCATTATTAAATATAATTAAATAAATGTATAAATAAGTAAATAATGTTAAAAATAAAGTAATAAATGTTCAAAATTCACCATCTCTTTGCTATTTTACCACACTTTACTATACCTGTCCTCTTGAGTATTTACATTTATTGTATTGTATGTGTATGATGATGTGGTACTGTACATTTCTTCCTTGATCCATCATGTTGGTAGATTGAGCCATAGAGGGAATATTCTCACAATGGAAATAGAAAGATTTCTGATTCTACAAATGAAGTCCTGATCTATTGCTTTGTTCACAATTCAGATTTGTGAAAGTGATGAAGAAATGTCAACAGTGCAGATTAAGCTTGGAAATGTGACTGTCATGTTGGCAGCCATTGTACTGTGAATGGAATAAAAAGTTAAATAAATATTCTTTGAGTTTCAAAATCTATCATGTGATTCAACAAAGAAGGAATTCTAAAGGACGTTCAAGATGGCAGAAGAATAAGATGGGGAGGTCACCTTCACCACACAAATACATAAAAAATCCATCTGAATGTGGAACAACATTTACAGAATGTTTTCTGAACTCTGGCAGAAGACCCCAGACTTCTGAAAAGGCAAACCAATGGCCTCAGAATGAGGCACAGCAAAAGAAAGAGATTAAAAAAAAGGCAAAGGATTTTGGAATAGGGACCTGCAGCCTAGGGAGGAAACATTTCCTCACATTTGGAAACCCCTTCACGGGTGGGGTCAGTGAGGAGCTTCGGAATTTCAGAGGGAAACACAGCTACAGGTGGCTGCAAGACAAAATGGAGAGAATTCACTAAAGATATAATTGCCAAAGAGCACTTCCCAGATAAGAAGTGGCTTACATGACCAGGATTGGTTGCCTTAAAGATATTTTGAGGGGGATAGTACGACACAGGTGAGGGAGTCCAGGGAAATGCCTGGGCCAGCTAGAGAGGCTAGAGATCATTGCAGTGGGAATGCTCTAACTCAACACACGTGGAGAATGCAGGACCCCACCTTCTCAAGTACAGTAAGTGGGGCAAGCCAGATGCACTCTGCAGCTCCAGAAGTAGAAAGTCCTGCAAGAATGCTAAAGGTGGAACTAGATGCAACTGCAGTTTGCAATACTAGAGAGGAGAACGTGAGAGCTAGATTTCTGCTAAGCCCTGCATGGGTGCCAGAGGTGGAGGACAGGAGGCCACTACGATCTCATTCCTAGGGGTTATAGCTACCACCAACCTGTGATTGGCCACAGGTCACTGGCCACACCTTCCTGGGAGCCTGAGCAGCTTGACTCTGCTGAATAACCCAAAATCCAGGGCCACCTGTCCTGAGAAAGCCCACCATCTGCCTCAGATTGGCAACCTCCCGCAGTCTTGACCACAGCAGGCACTTCTCTCAACCCCAAATGTGTCTGCCACACCTCTCTTCCCTGCCCAACTGAACAAATGAGCCCTAATAAGCTGCTACTTTTGGCCCCTTGCATCTGGGAAGGGAACAGACACCTGAGGGTGGCCTACAAACAGACATGCTGCTGCTGCTGCTGCCAAGTCGCTTCAGTCGTGTCCGACTCTGTGCGACCCCATAGACGGCAGCCCACCAGGCCCCTCGTCCCTGGGATTCTCCAGGCAAGAACACTGGAGTGGGTTGCCATTTCCTTCTCCAATGTATATTGACTGGAGCACACTGTGTGGAAAGGTCAATAGAAAAGTCACAAGGACATTCTTCTTATTAAAACTTTCCATATATTTTTTTTCTTCTTTTTCATATTCTAATGTTGTTCATTATTTATTACTCCTTTAATTTTTATTTTTATAACCTGTTTCCTTTTTAAAAAACATTTTATTTTTAAGTAAATTCATTTTATTTTCCTTTTTTATAGTACTCTTTAGTTACATTGCATTTTTCACATGTTATTGATTTTGTATTTTTGCTAGTATAGTTTTAATATTCATTTTTACTTATAAGTATCTCTTTTGGATTGATTGCCATTTATTTTTTGACTCCTATTTTTATATATTTTTTATATTCTCTTTTATCTCTCTTGTTTCTCTTTGTAAGTGTGTGAA
This sequence comes from Bos grunniens, assembly GCF_055505025.1. Taxonomy (NCBI): domain Eukaryota; kingdom Metazoa; phylum Chordata; class Mammalia; order Artiodactyla; family Bovidae; genus Bos; species Bos grunniens. The sequence goes on along the minus strand of NC_141194.1, from coordinate 75,370,635 downwards.
TTTCTTTGGGTGTTCTTGGCTGCTGAGTGTTGTTTTCACCATTAGTCTTGGGGTTTTGTCTTCTGTGCTGAGTGTCCTGTGAAGTCTTGGTATTACAGCAAGGGGACATGCCCAAACCCTGAGGTGGGAGATCCAAGTCCAGGACTTTGGACAACCAGAGAACTCCTGACCTCATGAAACATTAATTGATGAGAGATCTCCCAAAGGCCTCCATCTTAACACTAAGACCAATCCCCCTCCAAAGGCCACAAAGCTCCAGCACTGAACGCCTCACACAAATCCTTCAGCAAAACAGGAACAACTGTGAACATCAATAGACAGGCTGCCTAAAGCCATATCAAGCCCACAGACACTCCAAACCACAGTAGTGGACACAGCACTGCCCTTCAGAAAGACAAGACCCAGCTTCATCCACCAGAACACAGGCACAAAACTTCACCAACCAGAAAACTTTCACAAAGCACTGGTCCAACTTCACCCATGGAGAGTAGAATTCACAATTAAGAGGAACAATGACCTACCAGCCTGCATAAAGGAGACCTCAAACATAGTAAAGTAAACAAACTGAAAGAAAAACATGCAGCAGATGGAGGAAAATGGTAAACAACCACAAGACAAAAAAAAAAAAGAAGAGGAAACAGGCAACCTACTTGAAAAAGAATTCAGAGCAATGATAGTAAAGATGATCCATAATCTGGGAAATAAAATGGAGGCACAGAAAAATAGATTGGAGGTATGGATGAAGATGATACAAGAAATGTTTTAAAAGATTCTAAAAAAAATAAAGAGACAATCATCAATGAACAACACAATAACTGAAATTAAAAATACACTAGAGGGTACCAGTGGCAGATAACTGAGGCAGAGGAACAGGTAAGTGAACTGGAAGATAGAATGGTGGAAATAACTGAAGCAGAGTAGAATAATGAAAAAAGAATAAAAAGAAATGAGGACAGTCTCAGAGGCCTCTGGGACAACACTAAGCACACCAACATTCAAATTATATTGCTCCCAGAAGAGAGAAAAAGAAAGGGTGTGAGAAGATATTTCAAGAGATTATAGTTGAAAAATTTCCCTAACATGGGAAAGGAAATAGCCACCCAAGTCCAGAAAGCCTATAGAGGTCCATACAGGATAAACATGCCAAAACACATATTCATCAAACTAATGAAAATCAAACACAAAGAACAAATATAAGCAGCAAGGGAAAAGCAACAAATAACACACAAGGGGATCCCCATCAGGCTAAGAGCTTATTTTCCAACAGAAACTCTGAAGGCCAGAATGGAGTAGCAGGATATGCTTAAACTGATGAAAGGAAAAAATCTACAATCAAGATTACTCTATTCAGAAAGGATCTCATTCAGATTCAAAGGAGAAATCAAAAGCTTTACAGACAAGCAAAAGTTAAGAGAATTTAGCACCACTAAACCAGCTTTATAGCAAATGCAAAAGGAACTTTTCTATACGGGAAACACAAGAGAAAGTAAAGGCCTACAAAAACGAATCTCAAACAATAAAGTAGATGGTAATAGGATCATACATATCAATAACTACCTCGAATGCAAATAGATTAAATGCTCCAACCAAAAGACCCAGACTAGCTGAATGGATAAAAAATCAATACCCATATATACGCTGTCTACAAGAGACCCACCTGAGACCTAGGGACACACACAGATTGAAAGTGATGAGCTGAAAAAGATGTTTCATGCAAATGGAAATCAAAAGAAAGTGGGAGCAGGAATACTCATATCAGATAAAACAGGCTTTAAAATAAAGACCATTACAGGAGAGAAGGAAGGACACTATATAATGGTCAAGAAATCAATCTAAGAAGAAGCTATAAGAATTATAAATATATATGCACTCAACATAGGAGCACCACAATACATGAGGCAAATGCTAATGACTAATAAGTGGGAAATAAACATTAACACAATAATAGTCAAGGACTCTAACACTCCACTCACACAAATGAACAGATCACATAGACAGAATATTAATAAGGAAACACAAACTTTAAACAATATATTGGGCCAGTTGAACTTAATTGATATCTACAGGGCATTCCATCCAAAAAAAAAAAGAGTAGATTTCACTGTTTTCTCAAGTGCACATGAAACACTCTCCAGGATGGATAATACCTTGGGTCACAAATCAAACCCTGATAAATTAAAAATAAATAAATAAATCATTTCAAACATCTTTTCTGACCACAAAGCTGTAAGATTAGATAACTACAGGGTGAAAAAAAGAACTATTAAGAAGTCAAACACATGGAGAGTAAACAATATGCTTCTGAATAACCAAAAGTTCACTGAGGAAATAAAAAAAAAAATACCTAGAATCAAATGACAATGAGAACTCAAAATCTATGGGATGTATTACAAGTAGTCCTAAGGGGGGAGGTAATAGCAATGCAAGCATACCTCAAGAAACAAGAAAGAAATCAAATAAATATCCTAACCTTACACCTAAAGCAACTAGAAAATAAGAACAAAATATCCCAAAGTCAATAAAAGGAAAGAAATCATAAAGATCAGCACAGAAGTAAATGAAAAAGATACGAAGGAGACAATAGCAAAGATCAATAAAACTAAAACCTGGTTCTTGAAAAGATAAATAAAATTGGCAAGCCATTAGCCAGACTCATCAAGAAGAAAAGGGAGGAGACTCAAATCAATAATATAAATGAAAAAGGAGAAGTTACATTAGACAAAGCAGAAATGCAAAGGCTCGTAAGGGAACACTACGAGCACCTTCATGCCAATAAAATGGACAAACTGGAAGAAATGGACAAATTCTTAGAAAAGTATAAACTTCCAAAACTGAACCAGAAAGACACAGAAAACATGCATAAACCAATCACAAGCACAGAAGACAAACAAAAGACCAGGACCAGATAGCTTCATGAGCGAATTCTACCAAAAGCTTAGAGATCTATCAACTAGCATACTCAAACTCTTCCAGAATATTGCAGAGGAAGGAAAACTCCCAAACTAATTCTACAAGGCCACCATCACACTGATACCAAAACCATAAAAAGATGTCACAAAAAAGAAAATTAGAGGCCAACATCACTGATGAACACAGACTCAAAAATCTTAAACAAAATTCTAGCAAACAGAATCTAATAACACATGAAAAAAGGATCATACATCATGATAAAGTGGGCTTTATCCCAGCAATTCAAGGGTTCTTCAATATATGCATATCAATGCAATACACCATATTAACAAACTGAAAGACAAAAATCATGTGATCTCTCAATAGATGCAGAGAAAGATTTTGACAAAATTCAACACACATTTATGATAAAGCTATCCATAAAGTAGGCATAGAAGGAACAAACTTCAACATACTAAAGTCCATGTATACAAGCCCATAGCAAACATTATTCTCAATGGTAAAAAAACTGAAAACATTTTCTCTAAGATTAGGAAAATGTCACTCTTTCCACTATTATTCAACATAGTTTTGGAAGTCCTAGCCACAATAATCAGAGGGAAAAAAAAGAAATAAAAAGGAATGCGTATTGGAAAATAAGAGGTAAAACTCTCACTGTTTGCAGATGACATGATTCTATACATAGAAAACCTAAAAAATGCCACCAGAAAATTACTAGAGTTAATCCGTGAGTTTAGTAAAGTTGCAGGATATAAAATTAATACACAGAAATCCCTTGCTTTGCCACACACTAACATTGAAATCTCATAAAGAAAAATTAAGGAAATATCCCATTCACCATTACAACAACAAAAACAAAGAATAAAATACCTAGGAATAGACCTACCAGAAGAGACAAAAACCTATATGCAGAAAACTATGAGACACTGATGAAATTAATCAAAGATCACACAAACAGATGGAGAGATATACCATGTTCTTTGACTGGAAGAATCAATATTGTCAAATAAATGTATTACCCAAAGCAATCTACAGATTCAATGCAATCCCTATCAAACTACCAATGGTATTTTTAACAGAACTAGAACAAAAAATTTTAACAATTTTTTGGAAACACAAAAGGATCTACAGAGCAAAAGCAATCTTGAGAAAGAAAAAGAGCTGAAGGAATCAACCTTCCTCAATTCAGACTACACTACAAAGTTACAGTTAACAAGACAGTATGGTACTGGCAATAAACCAGAAATATAGACTGATGGAACAAGGTAGAAAGCCCAGCGATAAACCCACACACCTACAGATACCTTATGTTTTACAAAGGAGGCAAAAATATACAATGGAGAAAAGACAGCCTCTTCACGAACTGGTGCTAGGGAAACTGGACAGCTACATGTAAAAGAACGAAACTAGTATCCCTCCTAATACCATACTCAAAAATAAACTCAAAACGGATTAATGACTTAAGTGTAAGGCCAGAAACCATAAAGCTCTTAGAAGAAAACACAGGCAATGCACTCCTTGACATAAATCAACAGCAACATCCTCTATGACCCATCTCCTAGAGTAATGGAAATAAAAACAAAAATAAATAAATGGGACCAAAATAAATTTAAAAGCTTTTGAACAGCAAAAGAATAAATAAGGTGAAGAGACAACTCTCAGACTGGGAGAAAACAACAGCAAATGAAACAACTGGCATAGAACTAAGCTCCAAAATATACAACCAGATGATGCAACTCAATAACAGAAAAACAAACAACCCAATGAAAGAGTGGGCAGAATACCTCAACACACATTTCTCCAAAGAAGACATACAAATGGCTAACAAATATATGAAAAGATGCTCAACACTGCTCATTATTAGAGAAATAAAAATCAAAACTACAATGAAGTATCAACTCTCGCTGGTCAGAATGGCCATCATCAAAAAGCCTACAAACAATAAATGCTGGAGAGAGTGTGGAGAAAAGGGAACTCTCTTATGTGTTTGATAGGTATGCAAAATGATACAACCACTATGGAGAACAGCATGGATATTCCTTAAAAATCTATGAATAAAACTACTATATGACCCAGTAATCCCACTACTGGGCATATACTCTGAGGAAACCATAATTTAAAATGACATATGTACCCCAAAGTTCATTGCAGCATTATTTACAGTAGCTAGGACATAGAAGCAACCTAGATGTCCATCAACAGACAAATGTATAAGGAAGTTGTTGTACATATACACAGTGTACTATTACTCAGTTATAAAAAGGAATGCATTTGAGTCATTTCTAATGAGGTGGATTTACCTAGAGCCTATTACACAGAGTGAAGTAAGTCAGAAAGAGGAAAAACAAATATCATCTATTAACACATATTTATGGAATCCAGAAAGACAGTACTGACGATCCTATGTGCAGAGCAGCAAAGGAGACACAGACATAAAGAACAGACTTTTGGACACAGTGGGGTAAGGAGATGGTGGGATTATTTGAGAGAACAGCATTGAAATATATACTTTACCATATATAAAATAGATAGACAGTGGAGTTTGATGTAGACACGGAGCCCAAAGCCAGTGCTCTGTGACACCTTAGAGGGAATGGGGGGCGGGGGGCGGGGATGGGAGCTGGTATCAAGAGGGAGGGGACACAGGTATACCTATGTCCAATTCATGTTGATGTATGGCAAAAATCACCACAATATTGTAAAGTTATGATCCTTCAATTAAAAATAAATAAGTAAATATAAAAGAGATGTGGTACATGTATACAATGGAATATTACTTGGCCATAGAAAGAACACATTTGAGTCAGTTCTAATGAGGTAGATGAACCTTGAATCTATCATACAGAGTGAAGAAAGTCAGAAAAAAACGAATATTGCATACTAACACATATATGTGGAATCTAGAAAGATGGTACTAATGATTTGAACCTATTTGCAGAGCAGCACTGGAGACACAGACACAGAGAACAGACTTGTGGACACAGTGTGGGAAGGAGAGGTTGGGATGAATAGAGAAAGTAGCTTTGCAACATATACATTACCATATGTAAAATAGATAGCCAGTGGGAATTTGCTGTACCATGCAGGGAGCTCAAACCGAGTACTCTGTGACAACCTAGAGGGCTGTGATGGAGTGGGAGATGGGAGGGAGGTTTAAGAGGGAGGGGTATATGTATGCCTATGGCTTATTCATGTTGATGTTTGGCAGATACCAACATAATATAAAGCAATTATCCTCCAATCTAAAAAAATTAAATTTAACACAGAAGGATTTCATAATATTGATGAAAGGGTGAACTCTTAAAACAAATATTCACTGCTTCAACTTTGTCATTAACATAAACAGAAATATCACCTAACTTTCACAGTGAAATTTCATTCTTTTCTTAATTGCAAACATAGCTTGCTACTGTATAAGAACTCGTCAAAAATCAATGACAGCATTTTCTGAAAGTCAATTAGTTACAAGGAATTTACTGTAAAACGTAATGCCTATTTTATTATTATTTGTAAATTATGTGCTACATATATCTAGTATCAGTAATATACATGTATCATAAAGTTCATATTTATTAAAATATTCTATATCGTTTATCTACATATTTCATGCCTGATTTATCCAACACAGCCAGAGTTGTTAAACACTTACCAGCATACCACTATCTAATCATTTCATCTTTTCATTATTTTTCATTCAATGTACCTAAAAATTTAGACTTTGGTATACAGATGCAGAAAAGAGTAAACACAAATTCTTGGCATCTAAAAAAGGCATAATATCCACGGGTAATGAGAATCCTATTTGTTTTGACATGTGACAAAGGCAAAGGTAATCATGTTCTTTTTGCTTATCTATGAAGTTTAATATAACCAAAATTTGAGGAGAAAGGAACATAATGACATTGTACACAACTCCAAAGGTAGCCCCTTTGGATCTTTAAGGAAAGATATAAGCATCTGAATGCAGTTCCAAAGAATAGCAAGAAGAGATAAGAAAGGCTTCTTCAGCAATCAATGCAAAGAAATAGAGGAAAACAACAGAATGGGAAAGACTAGAGATCTCTTCAAGAAAATTAGAGATACCAAGGGAACATTTCATACAAAGATGGGCTCGATAAAGGACAGAAATGGTATGGACTTAACAGAAGCAGAAGATATTAAGAAGAGATGGCAAGAATACACAGAAGACCTGTACAAAAAAGATCTTCATGACCCAGATAATGACAATGGTATGATCACTCACCTAGAGCCAGACATCCGGGAACGTGAAGTAAAGTGGGCCTTAGAAAACATCACTATGAACAAAGCTAGTGGAGGTGATGGAATTCCAGTTGAGCTATTTCAAATCCTGAAAGATGAAGCTGTGAAAGTGCTGCACTCGATATACCAGAAAATTTGAAAAACTCAGCAGTGGCCACAGGACTGGAAACGGTCAGTTTTCATTTCAATCCCAAAGAAAGGCAATGCCAAAGAATTCTCAAACTACCGCACAATTGCACTCATCTCACATGCTAGTAAAGTAATGCTCAAAATTCTCCAAGCCAGGCTTCAGCAATATATGAACCGTGAACTTCCTGATGTTCAAGCTGGTTTTAGAAAAGGCAGAAGAACCAGAGATCAAATTGCCAACATCTGCTGGATCATGGAAAAAGCAAGAGAGTTCCAGAAAAACATCTATTTCTGCTTTATTGACTATGCCAAAGCCTTTGACTGTGTGGATCACAATAAACTGTGGACAATTCTTAAAGAGATGGGAATACCAGACCACTTGACCTGCCTCTTGAGAAATTTGTATGCAGGTCAGGAAGCAACAGAACTGGACATGGAACAACAGACTGGTTCCAAATAGGAAAAGGAGTACATCAAGGCTGTATATTGTCACCGTGCTTATTTAACTTATACGTAGAGTACATCATGAGAAATGCTGGACTGGAAGAAACACAAGCTGGAATTAAGACTGCTGGGAGAAATATCAATAACCTCAGATATGCAGATGACACCATCCTTATGGCAGAAAGTGAAGAGGAACTAAAAAGCCTCTTGATGGAAGTGAAAGTGGAGAGTGAAAAAGTTGGCTTAAAGCTCAACATTCAGAAAACGAAGTTCATGGCACCCGGTCCCATCACTTCATGGGAAACAGATGGGGAAACAGTGTCAGACTTTATTTTTTGGGGCTCCCAAATCACTGCAGATGGTGACTGCAGCAATGAAATTAAAAGATGCTTACTCCTTGGAAGGGAAGTTATGACCAACCTAGATAGCATATTCAAAAGCAGAGACATTATTTGCCAGAAATGGTAACCCACTCCAGTATTCTTGCCTGGAGAATCCCATGGATGGAGAAGCCTGGTAGACTACAGTCCACGGGGTCGCAAAGAGTCAGACATGACTGAGCGACTTCACTCACTCACTCACTCACTCAAGGCTATGGTTTTTCCTGTGGTCATGTATGGATGTGAGAATTGGACTGTGAAGAAGGCTGAGTGCCGAACAATTGATGCTTTTGAACTGTGGTGTTGGAGAAGACTCTTGAGAGTACCTTGGACTGCAAGGAGATCCAACCAGTCCATTCTGAAGAGATCAGCCCTGGGATTTCTTTAGAAGGAATGATGATAAAGCTGAAATTCCAGTACTTTGGCCACCTCATGCAAAGAGTTGACTCATTGGAAAAAACTCTGATGCTGGGAGGGATTGGGGGCAGGAGGATAAGGGGATGACAGAGGATGAGATGGCTGGATGGCATCACCGACTCGATGGACATGAGTCTGAGTGAACTCCGGGAGTTGGTGATGGACAGGGAGGCCTGGCGTGCTGCGATTCATGGGGTCTCCAAGAGTCGGATATGACTGAGTGACTGAACTGAACTGAACTGAAGACGCTATATAAGAATTTGACTTCTTGGCAACTTCCATTAGTAGAAATCCAAAGCATTATAGATGTCCACATTGACTCTCCAGCCTAATCCCCTTATTTCCCTATAGGAAAGGCTGTGGTTTTTTCTTATCTCCCAAACATACATTGTGCTTTCCAATCCCTATCCCTTCACTCAAACTCTTCATTAGGGATGACCCTTCCTCACAAACTACTATTTGAAGAGTCGTGTCCCCAGTACACCACTAGGACTAACCATCAGTTCATAATCCACTAATCTGTTCTAAGAAGGCTGAGGCTTTTCGCAAAAAACTCAAGATTTTCTCTAATACCCAAAAGTGCATATATTTTTCTGTGCATATTTACCCCTTCAGAGAAATCCTTTGCCTTTGTCTGTTGAAAAATATCAGTTAGGAAAGGATCTGTAAAGCATTCTGTACATCTAAAAATATACATCAATTCAGTTCAGTCGCTCAGTCGTGTCCGACTATTTGTGACCCCAAGAATAGCAGCATGTCAGGACTCCCTGTCCATCACCAACTCCTGGAGTTACTCAAACTCATGTCCATCGAGTTGGTGATGCCATCCAGCCATCTCATCCTCTGTCGTACCCTTCTCCTCCTGCCCCCAATCCCTCCCAGCATCAGGGTCTTTTCCAATGAGTCAACTCTTCGCATGAGGTGGCCTAAGTACTGGAATTTCAGCCTAAGCATCAGTCCTTCCTATGAACACCCAGGACTGATGTCCTTTAGGATGGACTGGTTGGATCTCCTTGCAGTCCAAGAGACTCTCAGGAGCCTTCTCCAACATCACAATTCAAAAGCATCAATTCTTCGGTGCTCAGCTTTCTTCACAGTCCAACTCTCACATCCATATATGACCACTGGAAAAACCATAGCCTTGACTAGACGGACCTTTGTTGGCAAAGTAATATCTCTGCTTTCTAATATGCTATCTAGGTTGGTCATAACTTTCCTTCCAAGGAGTAAACGTCTTTTAATTTCATGGCTGCAGTCACCATCTTCAGTGATTTTGGAGCCCAGGAAAATAAAGTCTGACACTGTTTCCACTGTTTCCCCATCTATTTCCCATGGAGTGATGGGGCCGGATGTCATGATCTTTGTTTTCTGAATGTTGAGCTTTAAGCCAACTTTTTCAATCTCTTCTTTTACCTTCATCAAGAGGCTTTTTAGTTCTTCTTCACTTTCTGCCATAAGGGTGGTGTCATCTGCATATCTGAGATTATTGATATTTCTCCTGGCAATCTTGATTCCAGCTTGTACTTCTTCCAGCCCAGCGTTTCTCATCATGTACTCTGTGTTTAAGTTAAATAAGCAGGGTGACAATATAAAGGCTTGACATACTCCTTCTCCTATTTGGAACCAGTCTACATGCAAACATACATATATATTTTTTCAAGGGATTAGATATAGTAAACTGTGCACTTGAAAAACTGAAGAACTATGGACGGAGGTCCATAATATTATACAGGAAGCAGTGAACAAAACCATCCCAAAGAAAAAGAAAAGCAGGAATGCCAAGTGGTTATCTTATGAGGCTTTACAAATAGTAGAAGAAAGAAAAGAAAAGAAAGAGAGAAAAGAAAAGGTTCATCCACCTAAACGCAGCATTCCAAAGAATAGCAGACAAGAAGGCCTTCTTCAATGAACAGTGCATAAAAATAGAAGAAAACAGCAGAAGGGAAAAGACTAGAGATCTCTTCAGGAAAACTGTAAATATCATGGGAACATTTTGCCCAAAGATAGGCACAATAAAGGACAGAAATGGTAAAGATCTAGTAAATGCTGAAGCGATCAAGAAGAGATGGAAAGAACAGATGGTGGAAAGAATACATGGAAGAACAGTTCAAAAAAGATCTTGAAGGACAGGATAACCACGATGCTGTGGTCAGTCACCCAGAGCCAGACATTCTGGAGTATGAAGTCAAGTGGGCCTTAGGAAGCACTGCTGTTAATAAAGCTAGTGGATGTGTTGGAATTCGAGTACAGCTATTCAAAACTCTAAAGGATGATGCCATCAAAGTATTGCATTCAATATGTCAGCAAATCTAGAAGACCCAGCAGTGGCCACAGAACTGGAAAAGATCAATCCTCATCCCAATTCCCAGGAAGGATAGTGCTAAAGAATGTTCTAACCATCAGACCATTGCACTCATCTCCCATGCTAGTAAGGTCATGTTTAAAATCTTGCATGCCAGGCTTCAGCATTACGTGAACCAAGAACTTCCAGACATCCAAGCTGAATTTAGAAAAGGCAGGGGAACCCGAACAGAAGGGGATTCCAGAAAAAACATCTATCACTGGTTCATTGACTATGCTAAAGCCTTTGACTATGTGGATCATAACAAACTGTGGAAAGCTCTTAAAGATGGGAATACCAGACCATCTCATCTGTCTCCTGAGAAACCTGTATGCAGGTCAAGAAGCAAGAGTTAGAACCCTGTTTTGAACAACTGATTGGTTCAGGATTGATAAAAGAGTATGACAAGACTGTCTGCTGTCACCCTGTTTATTTAACATATTCACTCAGTACATCATGAGAAATGCCAGGATGGATAAGATGAGTTACAGGATGGAATTAAGATAGGTGGGAGAAACATCAACAACCTCAGATATGTGGATGATATCACTCTAATGGTAGAAAGTGAAGAGGAACTAAAGAGTCTCTTGATCAGGGTGAAGGAGGAGAGTGGAAGAGGCGGCTTAAAACTAAAGATTAAAAAAAAAAAAAAAAACTAAGAAAATGGCATCTGATCCCATTAATTTATGGCAAATAGAAAGGGAAAAAGTGAAAGTAGTGACAGATTTCTCCTTCATTGGCTTTAAAATCACTGTGGAGGTGATTCCAGCCATGAAATCAGAAGATGATTGCTTCTCAGCAGGAAAGCTATGACAAGCCTATACAGTGTGTTGAAAAGCAGACATTATTCTGCTGACAAAGGTCAGCATAGTCAAGGCTACAGTCTTCCCAGTGGTCACAAACAGTTGAGAGAGCTGGACTATAAAGAAGGCAGAGTGCCAAAGAATTGATGCCCTCAAACTGTGGTGTTAGGAAAGACTTCTGAGAGTCCCTTGGACAGCAAAGAGATCAAATCAGTCAATCTCAAGAGAAACCAACCCTGAATGCTCATCGGAAGGACTGATGCTGAAGCTCCAGTATCTTGGTCACCTGATCTCAACAGCCAACTCACTGGAAAAGTCCCTGATGCAGGGAAATATTGAGTGCAGAAGGAGAAGAGGGCATCAAAGGATGAGATGGCTGGATGACATCACTAATGATGCAATGGACATGAACTTGGGCAAACTTCAAGAGATGGTGAGGGACAGGGAGGCCTAGCATGCTACAGTCCATGGGGTTGCAAAGAGCCGGACACAACTGGGTAACTAACACAACACATATATTTACTGATATATGAGTGTTTTGCAGTTTACAAGTAAAAACTGTTAATATTATTACTTTTACTATCACCATCATAATTTTTCAAGATGTCTCCTCTCCATTATTACCACCTGTTGTTTTTCACCTGCAACATCAATAGGATTTAATTGCTTGAAATCAATTAGGAAAGTTCAGAATACTGAAAAATGAACTGGAGAGCTGGCATTACAGATAGGCACTATATTCACAAGGGACTTTTAATAGTAGATTTGGCAGTCTGATTTTAATCAGTTTTTTGCACAAGGGAATGTTTGAAGATAATGTTGAGGAAAGATTTTTCTGACTGAACTATGCAGTATAGTTTGGAGCAGAGAGCTAGGAAACCATCATGTGTACTAAGCCACTTCAGTCATGTCTGAATCTTTTGAGATGCTATGGAATGTAGCCTGCCATTCCCTCCTCTGTCGATGGGATTCTCCAGGCAAGAACGCTGGAGTAGGTTGCTATGCCCTCCTCCAGGGTATCTTTCCAACTCAGGGATAGAACCTGCATCTCTTATATATCCTACATCTCTTGCATTGGCAGGCAGGTTCTTTACCGCTAGTGCCACCTGGGAAGCCCCAGGAAACCATAGGATATAGCTATAAAATAACAACAACAATAGCAAGAGCAATGAGGAGGATATGAATTAGTTGGAAGAGGAGTGGAAATAAGAGAAAGAGGAGGAGGAAGAGATATAGCATCTGTAGCTGCTGCTGCTGCTGCTGCTAAGTCGCTTCAGTCATGTCCGACTGTGTGCAACCCCAAAGACGGCAGCCCACCAGGCTGCCCCGTCCCTAGGATTCTCCAGGCAAGAACACTGGAGTGGGTTGCCATTGCCTTCTCCAATAGCATCTGTAGATAATATTTACCAAATACTATATACAAAAACACTAAAGATAATTATCTTTGGCAATATTTACAACAGTTTTCAGCATTGGCATTATCTCCATTTTGGAGATAAAGCAATGAAAGTCGTGAGCAGTTGAGTACAGTGCAGAAGGTCACAGTAAGTTTTATCTGAAATGTAAATCCAGGCAGCCTGACTCTTGAGTCTAAATTTGAAACCACTCTGCTGAATAGTTTAGACACGTGATTTCTCTGAGGTTGCTATACACCCATGATGGTCCAAGATAAGATTAACTCAACAGTATTTTTATAAAATTTCACTTGAGAACTGTCAATTAGACAATACTTAGTTTACAATTGAGAATATACTTGTATCTTCCTACTGGGGACTACTATAAACACCAAAGATATATACTACAACAGTAGGCTGAAAGGGATTAAAACCAGAAAATACAGAAACTCAAAAGAATCTAAGAACTTCAGAACTCAGGAGAGAGAGGTCATATCAATGCTCAAAACTAGCTAAATGGAAACTCTTTACATTCAAATCTGGGTTCAAGGTATCAATCTTATACAATTCTAATAAGTGATTATCAAATTTTATAATCGAGTGTTTATATATCCTACCTAGGATGACAATAAATTTTTTAAACATCCATAAACTGTTAACTCATACATAAACAATTTAAGTTTATATATACAAGGAAATTTACAAATGAATCTCCCAGTGCACTTTCCATACCTGCCATGGCTAACTACATGTAACAATTCTTTCTGTTATGTTCTGTGACTGAAAATTAATAAATTAGTATCTCTTTGATGAAATATATCCATATTCTAACAGTTTCTCTGTGTATTCACTTGCAAATTTTTCTCATTTGTAAGACACATCTTTAGTATCAAGGTAAATCAATCATAAGAAATTCTCTGGTAAACAGGTATACCCCCTATGAAAAATGAAAAAAAAAAAATCCTACTGTTTAATAGCTCTTACACACTAGCAAAAACACAAAATAATTAATAATAGTCCACCAATAACTTGGACATCATACACCATATCACACACACACACAGCTTAAACAGTACAGAAGAGAAAGGATAGTGTTTCCAACTATCAGGACATCTAAAATGCCAGAGCCAAAAGAGATGAGGTCCTAAAACTTTTACAGAACAAACTTAAATGGTCTCCATGCAAAGTGAAACAATTAGCCATCCAGATGTTTCCAGCTGGGTAATTAATGTACAGAAAAGATCCCATTTGACTCAATTTTGTTCCACATTACAGGCAGCTGTTAATAGTAGCAATTCCAAAGCAATTTAGTAACTATACTTTGAATCATAAAATTATAAAGGTGAGTATATCCATCTTATCATATTCAGTTCTTAGCATTACACCAAATTATTTTTTACTTAACATTTCTCAATAGATTTTGTTGTTGCTATTACTATTATTTTCTTACCTGATCTTCTCCTTGCATAGCTTGCTCTTCAACTTTGTCCTAAAGGGGAAAAATAATTTATGAAGAAAATACAGCAAAGGAAAAGAAAATCAAAAATTTTAAAAAGAAGTTAAGCTATTAAAAAAGCAAAGGTGAGTTAGTAGTAATTTCTGCATAGTGATTTTCAGTTCTACTTTTGTGGGAATTGCTTAAATGCATTAAGTAATATTATTTTAGTACAGTTATTTAATCATCTACAAATCAACCTGACTATATTTATTTGCAAGCAACATTTCTACATCTTATAAAACATTTATTTTTGTGAAATTTTGTAAATAAGGCTTTTACAATCAAACTGTTCTATCACTTAAGCTTCTGGCATCTCTCTCATTCAAGATTACTGATTCATCATCTGAAATATTAATAATATGTATATGTATTTAGTTCCCACCCCCATAACTGGAGATAAAATTCACCTGAGTCTGGAGACTTCTACTCTTGGGAATTTCATTTCTCAGAAAGGCAAACCATGATAAGAACTCTTTCTCTGGTTCAAATTCTGACTACAAAAGAAATGTTTAAAAGTAACAGTGTCCACAGGAGAGAGTAACCATGTTATCTTATAGTTAGTAAGTAATAATGAAGGAAGGGAATGGTAGGCATAGTCAGACACATGTCTTGCTATTAATAGAATGACATTTCCAGCAGCTGTCCAAATAGTTCAAATCCCCCATCACAACTGTAATGTACCTCAAAGTCAGTATAAAAATCAACCGGCTACCAATTCTTGAATTTAACTGTGAATGGACTTAAGGAACTTCCGGCTCTATAGGCTTTGTAAGTGATAAATCACCTATTGAGATATTTAACATAATTTCCCTAACCTTCAGCTTATCATGCAATCTGCTACTACAGAGCCAGATATAGTGAAATAGTTGACCATGTACTAATCTTTAAACTACACATCTATAGTCTTTATATTTAACTTTACTTTCTATTCATAGGGCAAGAAAAAATGAGATTGTAGAAAACCAAAAATATCAAGTTATTTGAATTGTATAGTTTTATAATTAGTTAAGATTTTTCCCTTGAAATGTTGAAGAATAGAAAGAAAGATGAACTTCAATTTTAAACATAAAACTGGTCAACCACTTGTAAAATAATGAAACTAGAACACTTTCTAACACCATACATTAAAATAAACTCAAAATGGATTAAAGATCTAAATGTAAGACCAGAAACTATAAAAATCCTAGTGGAAAACATAGGCAAAACACTCTCCAACATAAATCACAGCAGGATCCTTTATGACCCACCTCCAAGAATAATAGAAATAAAAGGAAAAATAAACAAATGGGACCTAATTAAACTTAAAAGCTTTTGCAGAACGAAGGAAACTATAAGCAAGGTGAAAAGACAGCCTTCAGAATGGGAGAAAATAATAACAAATGAAGCAACTGTCAAAGAATCTCAAAAATACACAAACAGCTCTTGCAACTCAATTCCAGAAAAATAAACGATCCAATCAAAAATGGACCAAAGAACTAAACAGACATTTCTCCAAAGAAGACATACAGATGGCCAACAAACACATGAAAAGACGCTCAACATCACTCATTATCAGAGAAATGCAAATCAAAACCACAATGAGGTACCATCTCAGGCTGGTCAGAAAGGCTGCTATCCAAAAGTCTACATACAATAAATGCTGGAGAGGGTGTGGAAAAAAGGGAACCCTCTTACACTGTTGGTGGGAATGCAAACTAGTACAGCTGCTATGGAGAAAAGTGTGGAGATTCCTTCAAAAACTTGAAATAAACTGCCATATGACCCAGCAATCCCACTGCTGGGCATACACACTGAGGAAACCAGAATTGAAAAGAGACACGTGTACACCAATGTTCATCAATGTTTACAATAGCTAGGACATGGAAGCAATCTAGATGTCCATCAGCAGATGAATGGATAAGAAAGCTGTGGTACATATACACAATGGAATATTACCCAGCTATTAAAAAGAGTACATTTGAATCAGTTCTAATGAGGTGGATGAAACTGGAGCCTATTATACAGAGTGAAGTAAGTCAGAAAGAAAAACACCAATAAAGTATATTCATGCATATATATGGAATTTAGAAAGATGGTAACGATGACCCTATATGCGAGACAGCAAAAGAGACCCAGAGATAAAGAACAGACTTTTGGACTCTGTGGGAAAAGGCGAGGGTGGGATGATTTGAGAGAATAGCATTGAAACAAGTATATTGCCATATGTGAACTATATAGCCAGTCCAGGTTTGATGTATGAGACAGGGAACTCAGGGCCAGTACACTGGGGTCACCCTGAGGGATGGGATGGGAATGGAGGTGGGAGGGGGATTCAGGATGGGGGACACATATACACCCATGGCTGATTCATATCAATGTATAGCAAAAACCACTAATTGTAAAGTAATTAGCCTCCAATAAAATAAATAAATTTTAAAAATAAAAAAAAATAAAAAGAACCAAGTTATAGAAACTAAATAAACATATATTGGTGGTAAAGCAAAGCAAGTATTATAAAAGTTAACAAATACAAAAATTAGTTGCATAAGCTCCCTTCACAGAACAGAGATTCATCCATTTGGGTGAAAAGGTTTAAGTATTTGAGTAATCAGTTTAGATCAACTTTACTATACTTATAATATAACAAATGAAATGAAGATAGCCAAAGTGATAATGTCTTAGAGCATACTATTAGTTATCCATAAGAGTTGTATCACAGAAGGCAGAGTGAAACTATGTCTAATTTACATTCATAAACAGTCCCAATTATTTTCATATCTAGGTATTTTACCAGTACACTTAAGGATATTTCATTAATAATGTAAGCTCCACAAATGCTGCTATTGATTAGCACACATTGCTCTGGGATACTTAGTAAATTAGTTAACTGATTTTTTTCTTTTATATTTAATTTGTTTAAAGTTATTGAAATATAACTTCATTGTACTTGAAAAAAAGGAAAGAATAAAGAGCATTTTAATGAAAAATTTTGTGCATGTCAGAAAGGTTTATGTCTTCAGATGGGAGACAAATATTTTTAAATTTTATTATTAAATAAGCCCCAAAAAGGTCACTGCAGGTAAGATTAATATGAATGAGTTGTCTTGAAGCTAAGAAATGAGTTACCTGAGCTTTCCTTCTAACTGCTGAGGAGTAAGCCATCTGCTTCATCATCATTTAAATCACATTCCATTGTCATAATTTATAACCATTTTTTATAGTGGCATGGCACTAAGAGGCAAACTAAGAGGCAAAAGGAAGGCTAAAGGAAACTGTACAGTAACCTGAGGATATGAAAACACTGCTTGGCAGGCTGATTTCACTGGAATTTTTAAAGTATACTTTAAGAATTAGTTCCACCATGGAAGTAAAGGTAATCATTTTTTATTACATCCCTCTAGTCAATATTTCAAGAAGTGTCATATATGAATATTAACTTTCAGAATGTCTACTGCTCTATTGCCAGTTCCAAAGTACATGAGGTTTTATACCAGTGAGCAATAGTGGCAATAAGGAAAAAGAGCGCTTTTCTTTATCAGAATTTTCCAAATACAAGAAAATAACGCATAAAATAAACTAAAGACCCACACTTGGTGCCACTGTCTGAAAAGCTGGAGACAGGAAGTCAAAACTTATGTTTCTTATTATAGAGTGATGCATTCCCTCTCAGATGTAAGCATGAACTAGGTTTGAGGACACATTCCAAAAACAACACATAAATTATTTTTTCATGTAATAAAATGGATTACAATTGGATGCTGTGAAATGACCATCAACATTCCTTTTATTTTTAATTTTTGCAAAATTATTTCTTATGTTTTGTTAATTTTCCTAGAATAGATGATTAATTGTGAAGCCTCAGAAAGTTTCTCCAAACTCTGTAAAAGGCACTGGTAGTCAAATGGAGAGTTGAAGTTCAAGTAATTCCTATTATTTCATTCCAGAAAAAGAAACTTCGCTACTGCTCTAAAGGATATAGCCCTTGATGCTCCAGAGCTGAAATTCTACTTATAATAACATCATCTTTTCATACGTTTAGTAATTATTTTCACATAACAAACTATATGAAGCCAAATTTTCATTTACTAATTGGTATAAAACCTCAATGGTTATCTTTTGAGGTATATCAAAATTAATTTACTGTGTATACACTGTCAAATGAGTATGAACATAGCTAGAATTATTCATAACATAAAAAAATCTCCTGTTTCCTTCAATACTGTTTTTACCTAGTATTGATTCTTGTAATTAAAGAGAAGATCCAATAGCAAAAATGGAAAATCCACTAAAGACAGATTTCCAATTTCATGTTTTGATGACAAATCCAGTGAATATTTTCTGACTGCATGAGGCTATACAGTTTAAAAACTTGTGATTATACATCAGCATCTGTCAGTAAGTGTTCCTTTGTATTTCTAGAATGGATTTGAGGTGTTTTTTTTAATTAATTTATTTTAATTGGAGGCTAATTACTTTACAATATTGTAGTGGCTTTTGCCATACATCAACACGAATCAGCCATGGGTGTACACGTGTCCCACATCCTGAACCCTCCTCCCACCTTCCTCCCCATCCCATCTCGCAGAGGCCTCCCAGTGCACTGGTCCTGAGTGCCCTGTTTCATGTATCAAACCTGGACTGGCAATCTATTTCACATATGGTAATATACATGTTTCAATGCTATTCTTTCAGATCATCCCATCCTGGCCTTCTCCCACAGAGTCCAAAAGTCTGTTCTTTATCTCTGTGTCTTTTTTGCTGTCTCACATATAGGGTCATCATTATCATCTTTCTAAATTCCATATATATGCATGAATATACTGTATTGGTGTTTCTCTTTCTGACTTACTTGATTCTGTATAATAGGCTTCAGTTTCATCCACCTCATTAGAACTGATTCAAATGCATTCTTTTTAACAGCTGAGTAATATTCCATTGTGTATATGTCCGCATTACAATGGAATATGTACACAGCTTTCTTATCCATTCATCTGCCAATGGATATCTGGGTTGCTTCCATGTCCTGGCTATTGTAAACAGTGCTGCGATGTGGGGTACACATGTCACTTTCAATTCTGGTTTCCTCGGTGTGTATGCCTAGCAGTGGGATTGCTGGGGTTTTTAGTCAATACAGGACAATACTATATTAACCAACAAAATATTAATACAGGAAAGTATGAAAAATCAATACTCCTTTTGTTGAATTTAAATATGCAAACCTGATGACAGTAATAGCTCATGAACAAATGGTATATTTAAGAAGGCTCAAACAAAAGTAACACAAACAAGTTTATTATATTTGGTTGACCTATATTTCCCTGTCAAACATACATCAATTTTAATGTCAGAAAATATTTTGCCTCAAAACATACTGCTCAGAATTAGTGATAAATTTTCATTTTACATCTTTTGTAACATTTAACCCTTATGACAATGTCCTCCTCATATATGTCTCCATCAGTTAAGTTCAGTCGTGTCCAACTATTTGCAACCCCATGGACTGCAGCACGCCAGGCTTCCCTGTCCATTAACAACTCCCAGAGCTTGATCCAACTCATGTCCATCGAGTCGGTGATGCCATCAAACCATGTCATCCTCTGTCACCCCTTCTCCTCCTGCCTTCAATTTTTCCCAGCATCTGAATCTTTTCCAGTGAGTCCATTCATTACATCAGGTGGCCAAAGAATTGGAGCTTCAGCTTCAGCATCAGTCCTTCCAATGAATATTCAGGACTGATTTCCTTTAGGATTGACTGGTTTGATCTCCTTGCAGTCCAAAGGACTCATAAGAGTCTTCTCTAACATATCCCCATAACTTCTAGTAATTTCCTGGTTCTTCTGATAATCTAGTCTCTTGATCCCTCTCATCCTTCTCATTCTGTCTTTCACTCCTCTGTCCTTTCACTCAGGGACTGAACTCCTGTCTCCTACACTGCAGGTAGACTCTATATCACTGAGCCACTGAGGTTTCCCAAATACGGTATAGTAGTTTATAAATGATTCCTTGCTACATAAAGTCAAACAATGTTATTAAGATTATTATCTCAAAATCTCTGAATTGAGCTTTCTGACCTCCTTCATCAACACTTCCCAAGGTTTCCACTATCACCGTATATGGTGTTAGCTTTCAAAATTAGCTCTCTTAAATTCTGATTAGAGAAACCTGATTTCTCACAAATTTGAATCCCACAAAATTGGAATACAGAGTGTGTGGGAAAATCTTTTTTTTTTTTTACCATTATTTATTCTTTATTTACACTTTTTTTCAAAAATTTTACATTATATTGGAGTATAGTTGATTAACAACATGTAGTTTCAGGTGTATAGCAAAGTGATTCAATTATACACATACATGTATCTATTCTTTTTCAAATACTTTTCCCATTTAGATTATTACAGAGTATTGAGTAGAGTTGCCTGTGATATACATTAGGTCCTGTTTGTGATCTGTTTTAAATATAGCAGTGTGTACATGTCAATCCCAAACTCCCAATCTATCCCTCCTCTCACCCTTAACCTTGGTAACATACGCTCATTATCTAAATCCTGTAACTTTTTTTGCTTTGTAAATAAGCTTGTTTGTCTATTATTTGAGATTTTGCATATAAGCAAGATCATATATTTATCTTTCTCTGTCTGACTTCACTAAGTATGATAATCTCCAGCTCCACCGTGTTGCTGGAAATGACATTATTTAATTCTCTGTAATGGCTGAGTAATATTCCATTCTATATATGTACCCTATCATCTTTATCCATTAAACAACTGATGAACATTTAGGTTGCTTCAATGCCTTGGTTATTGTAAACAGCACTGCAATGAATACAGGGTTGCATGTACTTTTTCCAACCATGTTTTTTTTTCCCAGATATATGCCCAGGAGTGGGATTGCTGGATCATATGGTAACTCTATTTTTAGTTTCTTAAAAACGTCCATATCATCCTCCATAGTAGTTGTACCAACTTACATTCCACCAACACTGTAGGAGGGCTCCCTTTTCTCCACACCTTCTATAGCATTTGTAGACCTTCTGATGATGACCACACTAATCGGTGTAAGTAAATATCTCTTTGTAGTTTTGATTTGCATTTCTCTAATAATTAGCAATGCTGAGGGTATTTTCATGTACTTCTTGGCCATCTGAATGTTTATTTTGTAGAAATTCCTATTTACTTTGCCCATTTATGATAGCATTTTTTTACATAGAGCTGCATGAACTGTTTATATATTTTGGAGATTGAAAGTGAAAGTGAAGTCGCTCAGTCGTGTCCGACTCTTTGCGACCCTATGGACTGTAGCCTATCAGGCTCCTCCGTCCATGGGATTTTCCAGGCAAGAGTGCTGGAGTGGATTGCCATTTCCTTCTCCAGTCACACTGCTTGCAAACAACTTCTCTCATTCTGCCAGTTGTCTTTTCGTTTTGTTTATGGTTTCCTTTGCTATGCAAAAGCTTCCTTTGCATAGCAAAGGAAATTATGTCACATTTTAAAAACACTCAAAAGTTTTTGCATAGCAAAACAAATTATGTCCCATTTGTTTATTTTTTAGTCAATCTAGGAGACTGACTAAAAAAGATAATGCTACAATTTATGTCAAAGTGTGTTCTTATGTTTTCTTCCAAGAGTTTTATAGTATATAATCTTACATTTAGGTCTTTAATCCATTTTGAGTTTACTTTTGTGTGTGGTGATAAAGAATATTTTAATTTCACGTTTTTTTTACATTTAGCTGTCCAGTTTTCCCACCACCATTTATTGAAGATACTGTCTTTTCTCCATGGTATAGCTTTGTCTCCTTTCTTGTAGATTAATTGATCATAACTATGACTATTTATTTCTGGAATTTCTATCCTGTTCAAAGATAAACATTCAGTAAAGGTAAGAAATCATCCACAGACAAAGCTAGCAGGAAAATTAATGGAAAAAGCATTAAAAATCATCTATATCCACAATATGGAGAAGGAAATGGCAACCCACTCCAGTGTTCTTGCCTGGAGAATCCCAGGGATGGGGAAGCCTGGTGGGCTGCCGTCTATGGGGTCACACAGAGTTGGACATGACTGAAGTGACTTAGCAATATCCACAATAAGGAGACATGAGATACCCATAACAATTAGTTGTAAAATATGATATCAAATACAGTAATCATGAGGGGAAGAGATTACAAATGCAAGGCCATTAAAAAACATTTGAAATTAAGAGATCAGCAACTTTAAAAATCTCCGAAAAAATATAAAAGAGCAGCATATGTATATATGATTGCTATATACTGCTAGATGACATATATATAGGACCTCAACTCCACTCACATATATTGCTATATTAAAACCTCATCAGATCAGATCAGATCAGATCAGTCGCTCAGTCATGTCCGACTCTGTGTGACCCCATGAATCGCAGCACGCCAGGCCTCCCTGTCCATCACCAACTCCCAGAGTTCACTCAGACTCACGTCCATCGAGTCAGTGATGCCATCCAGCCATCTCATACTCTGTCGTCCCCTTCTCCTCCTGCCCACAATCCCTCCCAGCATCAGAGTCTTTTCCATTGAGTCAACTCTTCGCATGAAGTGGCCAAAGTACTGGAGTTTCAGCTTTAGCATCATTCCTTCCAAAGAAATCCCAGGGCTGATCTCCTTCAGAATGGACTGGTTGGATCTCCTTGCAGTCCAAGGGACTCTCAAGAGTCTTCTCTAACACCACAGTTCAAAAGCATCAATTCTTCAGCTCTCAGCCTTCTTCACAGTCCAACTCTCACATCCAAACATGACCACAGGAAAAACCATAGCCTTGACTAGACGAACCTTTGTTGGCAAAGTAATGTCTCTGCTTTTGAATATGCTATCTAGGTTGGTCACAACTTTCCTTCCAAGGAATAAGCATCTTTTAATTTCATGGCTGCAGTCACCATCTGTAGTGATAGATATACACACAGAAAGGAATCCAGCCACAGCACTAAAGATAGGTATCAAATCAAAAGAGAAGAGAACAAAAGAGGAAAGGTAAAGAAAGAAGACCTACAAAACAACCCCAAAACACTTAACAAAATGCAATAAAAATATACTTATTAAGAACTACCTTGAATGCAAATAGACTAATCCTCCAGAAGACAAAGAGCAGCTGAATGGTTACAAAAACAAGACACACACACATTTATATGCATATTATATTTATTTAAACACATATTAAATATATATTTATATATATATAATTATAATTATATATATAAGAATATATATAAATCTGTGGTTAAAAATCTGTGCTTCAACTGCAGGGCCCACAGGTTTGATCCCTGGTTGGGAAATTTAGATCACACGGTGTGGCAAACAACAAACAAACAAGCAAACAAAACACACACAAATTTAAAGTCAGGGAATGAAAAAAATGTAATCCATACAAATGGAAATCAAAAGAAAGTCAGAGTAGCAATTCTTATGTTACACAAAATAGACTTCAAAGAGTCTATTTGAACAGAATTCAAAGACAGTTACAGAAAACAAAGAAGGACACTATATAATGATCAGGGAATTATTCCAAGAGGAAGTTAAAACAATTTTAAATATGTATGTACTCAAAATAGGAACATCTAAATACATAAGGTAAAGGTTAATGGACATGATGGGAGAAATCAATAATAACTCAATAATAGAGCATTTGATATCCCATGTGCATCAAAGGACAGATAAGCCAGATTAAAAAAAAATGAATAAGGAAACACTGACCTTAAATGACATATATTACCAGATGGTTCTAATTGCTACACACACACACACACACACACACACTAGGACAACCCATTCAAAAAAAGAAGAAAACACATTATTTTAAAGTGCAAATGGAACATTCTATAGGACAGATCACATGCTAAGCCACAAAATAAACAGCAGTGAATTTTCAAAATTTGAAATCATACCAAGCATCTTTTCCAACCATAACAGTATGAAATTAGAAAACAACTGTAAAAAAAAAAAAACTGTAAAAAACAAAAACATGTGGAGACTAAATAAAATGCTACTAAAGAACCAATGGACCACTCACGAAATTAAAAAAAAAAAAATACACAGAGACAAATGAAAACAAAAACATGACTATCCAAAACATATGGGATGCATCAAAAATACTTTTAGGATGGAAGCTTATAGACATATAATCTTACCTCAGGACACAAGTAAAACCTCAAATAAAAATTTAAAATTATACCTAAAAGAACTAGAAAAAAATAAACAAAACCCAAAGCAAGTAGAATGAAACAAAACATAAAGATCAGAGCATATATGAATGAAATAGTGACAAAAACAATACAAAAGATAAACGCAACTCAAATTTGGTTATTTGAAAATATAAACAAAATTGATGAACTTTCAGCCAGACTTATCAAAAAAGAAAAGGAATAAGCCAAATACATAAAATCAGAAATGAAAAAAGAGAGGTTACAACTGACCCTACAGAAATACAAAGGAACTTAAGAGTTTACCATGGACAACTGTATGTCAATAAAATCTAGAAGAAACGGAAAAATAAACAGAAATGTACAATCACCCAAGACTAAGCTAGCAAGAAACAAAAAAGATTAATATACCAAATACCAGCAGTGAAACTGATTTAGTTATTTTAAAAGTCTCAACAAAACAAAACTCCATGATCAGATGGATCTACAACAGAATTTTACCTTTCAGAGAATATAGTTAACAGCTATCCTTCTCAAACTGTTTCAAAATTTCAGAGGAATGAGTATGTCCAAACTTATCCTATGAGGCTAGCATCATCCTGATACCAACCAAACAAGTCACCAAAAAAAAAAAAAATTACAGACCAACATCACTGATAAACATAGATGTAAATATTCAACAAAATATTAGCAAATCAATCCAGAAGAACATTAATAATCTCATACACCATTTTTTATCTTAGGAATGCAAGGATTTTTTTCAGTACACACAAATCGATCAATGTGATACAACATACTGAAGAATAAAACTCATTATGATCATCTTAGTAGAAATAGAAAAAGCTTTCAACAAAATTGAGCATCCATTTATGATAAAATACCCTCCAGAAGGTGGGGAGGAAAAGGAACCCTCTTATACTGTTTCTGGGAATGCAAACTAGTACAGCCACTATGGAGAACAGTGTGGGGATTCCTTAAAAAACTGGAAACAGAACTGCCATACGACCCAGCAATCCCACTGCTGGGCATACACACTGAGGAAACAAGAATTGAAAGAGACATGTGTACCCCAATGTTTATCGCAGCACTGTTTACAATAGCCAGGACATGGAAGCAACCTAGATGTCCATCAGCAGATGAATGGATAAGAAAGCTGTGGTACATACACACAATGGAATATTGCTCAGCTATTAAAAAGAATGCATTTGAATCAGATCTAATGAGGTGGATGAAACTGGAGCCTATTATACAGAGCAAAGTAAGTCAGAAAGAAAAACACCAATACAGTATATTCACCCACATATATGGAATTTAGAATGATAGTAATGATGACCCTATATGCCACAGAGCAAAAGAGACACAGATGTTAAGAACAGACTTTTGGACTCTGTGGGAGAGGGCGAGGGTGGAATGATTTGAGAGAATAGCATTGAAACATGAATATTATATGTGAAACTGATTGCCAGTCCAGGTTCAATATATGAGACACGGTTCTCAGTGCTGGTACATTGGGATGACCCTGAGGAATGGGATGAGGAGGAAGGTGGAAGGGAGGGTCAGGATGGGGAACACATGTACACCCATGGCTAATTCATCTGAATGTATGGCAAAAATCACTACAATATTGTAAAGTAATTAGCCTCCAATTAAAATTTTTAAAACAAGAAAAGGAAAAAAAGAGAAAATAATCTCCAGAAAGTGAGCACAGAGGAAGCATATCTCAACATAATAAAGGTCATATATAACAAAACTACACATAACATCATTCTTTACACATAACATCATTCTTAACAATGAAAAGCTGAAAGTATTTCCTCTTAAATCAGGAACAAGACAAGGATGCTAAATCTCACCACTTTGAATCAACATACTATTGGAAGTTCTAGTCAAATTGAATAAGAAAAATAAATAAAAGAAATCTCAATCAGCAAGGAAAAACTGAAACTGACAGTTTGCAAAAAACATGATACTACATGTAGAATATCTTAAAGACACCACCAGAAAACTATTAGAGCTCATTAAGAAATTCAGGAAAGTTGTAACATACAAAATTAATATAGAGAACTCTGTTGCATTCCTATACACTAACAAACAATCAAAATATGAAATTAAGGAAACAATCCTATTTATTATACCAGCAAAAAGAATTAAATATCTTGGGATAAACCTACTTAAGGAAGTAAAAATCTGCACTTGGAAAACTATAAGACACAAGTGAAAGTAACTGAAGATGACACAAACAGAAACAAAGCTATCTTGTGTTCTTGGTTTGGAAGATTTAATATACTACCCAAGGCAATCTACAGATTTAGTGCAAACCCTATCAAAATATCAGAGGCATTTTTCATAGAATTAGAGAAAATTATTTTAAAATTTATATGGAAATACAAAAAAAAAAACTTAAATACCCAAAGCAATCTTGAGAAAGAACAGAGCTGAACTCCCTGACTTCATAGCTACATTAAACAAAACAGTATCATACTGGCACAAAAACAGACAAATAGACCAAGAGAACAGATCAGAGAATCCAGAAACAAGTCAACTAACTGAACATCAATTAACCTATCACAAAGGAGACAAGAATATACCACAGGTGAAAAAAATCTTCAATAAGCAGTGCTGTAAAAACTGGACAGAATCATGTAGAACAATGTATTTAAAATATCTTCTAACATCATATACAAAAATAAAATAATATCAAGTGGATTAAAGACCAAAATGTTAACATAAAATTTCAACAGGACAAAGGCAGGACACTCTCTGACATAAGTCATAAAATAATTTTTTATCTGTTTCTAAAAGCTTTTACAGAGCAAAGCAAAACATTAGCAAAAACAAAAAACAATGTACTGAATGGAGGAAATATTTTCAGATTACATGACTGATAAGAATTATTACCAAAAATACATAAACAGCTCATAAATTTCAATATCAAAAAATAAAAATGGGCAGGAGAATTGAGCTTCCTTGGTGCTTCAAACAGTAAAGAATCTACCTGCAATGTTGGAGACCCAGGTTCGAGCCCTGGATTGGGAAGATCCTCTGCAGGAGGGCATGGCAACCCACTCCAGTATTCTTGCCTGGAGAATCCCCATGGACAGAGGAGCCTTGAAGGCTACAGTCCATGGGGCTGGAGAGTGGGACAGGACTGACCGACTAAGCACAGAAGAACTGAATAGACACTTTTCCAAACACGACATGAAAATGGCCAAAAGGCACATGAAAATGATCAATGTCACTATTATCAGGCAAATGTAAATCAAAACCACAATGAGATATTCCCTCAAAACAGTCAGAATAGATATGATAAACACATATACAACCCCACACACACACCTCTGGACAGATCAACTAAACAGAAAATTAACAAGGAAACACAACTTTCAATGATACAATATTCCAGATAGACCTAATTAATATCTATAGGACATTTCACACCAAAACAAGGAATTTCATCTTTTTCTCAAGTGGATAAGGAGCATTCTCCAGGATAGATCACATCCTGGGCTGTAAATCTAGTCTTGGTAAATTCAAAAAAATTGAAATCATCTCAAGCCTCTTTTCTGATCACAGGGCCTCTTTTCCCTGGAAAAAAACTATTACAAATACAAACATATGGAGGCTAAACAACACACTTCTGAATAACCGACAAATCACAGAAGAAATAAAAAAAAAATCTAAATATGCATAGAAATGAATGAAAATGAAACACAACAACCCAAAACCTATGAGATTCAGTAAAGGCAGTGCTAAAGGGAAGGTTCATAGCAATACAAATTTACCTCAAGAAACAAGAGAAAACCAAATAAATAACCTAACTCTACACCTAAAGAAACTACAAAAAGATGAAATGAAGAACCCCATGGTTAGTAGAAGGAAAGAAATCATAAAAATTAGGGCAGAAATAAATGAAAAAGAACCAAAGAAGACCATAGAAAAAATCAACAAGCTAAAAGCTGGTTGTTTGAGAAGATAAATAAAATAGACAAACCATTAGCCAGACTTGTCAGGAAAGAAAGGGAGAAGAATCAAACCAACCAAACTAGAAAGGAAAATGGAGAAACCACAACAGACAACACAGAAATACAAAGAATCATAAGAGACTACTATCAGAAATTATATGCCAATAAAATGAACACCTTGGAAAAAATGGACAAATTCTTAGAAAAGTATAACTTTTCAAAACTGAACCAGGAAGAAATGCAAAATCTTAACAGACACAGCACAAGCACAGAAATAGAATCAGAAATCTTCCAACAAACAAAAGCCCAGGACCAGATGGCTTCACAGGTGAATTCTACCAAAAATTTAGAGAAGAGCTAACACCTATCCTATTCAAACTCTTCCAGAAAATTGCAGAAGAAGGCAAACTCCCAAGCTCATTCTATGAGGCCACCAGCACCCAAATACCAAAACCTGACAAAGATGCCACAAAACAAGAAAACTACAGGCCAATATCACTGATGAACATAGATGCAAAAATCCTAAACAAAATTCTAGTAAACAGAATCCAACAACATATTTAAAAGAGCATACATCATAACCAAGTGGGCTTTATCCCAGGGATGCAAGGATTCTTCAGTATTCACAAATCAATCAATGTGATACACCACATTAACAAATTGAAAGATAAACATCATATGATTATCTCAATAGATGCAAAGAAAGCCTTTGACAAAATTCAACATCCATTTATGATAAAAACCCTCCAGAAAGTAGGAATAGAAGGAAAATACAACATAATAAAAGCCATACATGATAAATGTACAGTAAACATTATCCTCAATGGAGAAAAATTGAAAGCATTTCCCCTAAAGTCAGGAACAAGATAAGGATGCCCACTTTCACCACTACCATTCAACATAGTTTTGGAAGTTTTAGCCACAGCAATCAGAGAAGAAAAAGAAATAAAAGGAATCCAGATTGGAAAAGAAGAAATAAAACTCTCACTGATTGCAGATGACATGATCCTCTACACAGAAAAACCTAAAGACTCCAACAGAGAATTACTAGAGCTAATCAGTCAGTATAGTAAAGTTGCAGGATATAAAATTAACACACAGAAATCCCTTGCATTCCTATACACTAACAATGAGAAAACAGAAAGAGAAATTAGGGAAACAATTCCATTCACCATTGCAAAAAAAAATAAAAAATACTTAGGAAAAAAATCTACCTAAGAAGCAGAGTACATAATGAGAAATGCTGGGCTGGAGGAAGCACAAGCTGGAATCAAAATTGCTGGGAGAAATATCAATAACCTCAGATATGCAGATGACACCACCCTTATGGCAGAAAGTGAAGAACTAAAGAGCCTCTTGATGAAAGTGAAAGAGGAGAGCGAAAAAGTAGGCTTAAAGCTCAACATTAAGAAAACTAAGATCATGGCATCCAGTCCCATCAATTCACGGCAAATAAATGGGGAAACTGTGGAAACAGTGGCTGACTTTATTTTTCTTGGCTCCAAAATCACTGCAGATGGTGACTGCAGCCATGTAATAAAAAGATGCTTACTCCTTAGACGGAAAGTTATGACCAACCTAGATAACATGTTAAAAAGCAGAGACATTACTTTGCCAACAAAGGTGCGACTAGTCGAGGCTATTGTTTTTCCAGTGGTCATGTATAGATGTGAGAGTTGGACTATAAAGAAAACTGAGCGCCAAAGAATTGATGCTCTTGAATTGTGGTGTTGGAGAAGACTCTTGAGAGTCCCTTGGACTGCAAGGAGATCCAACCAGTCCATCCTAAAGGAGATCAGTCCTGGGTGTTCACTGGAATGACTGATGTTGAAGCTGAAACTCCAATACTTTGGGCACCTGATGTGAAGAGCTGACTCATTTGAAAAGACCTTGATGCTGGGAAAATTGAGGGCAGGAGGAGTAGGGGACGACAGAGGATGAGATGGTTGGATGGCATCACCAAATCGATGGACATGGGTTTGGGTGAACTCCGGGAGCTGGTGATGGACAGGAAGGCCTGGCATGCTGTGGTTCATGGGGCTGCAAAGAGTTGGACACGACTGAGCAACTGAACTGAACTGAACTGAAGGAATCAAAGGACCTGTATATAGAAAACTATAAAACACTGGTGAAAGAAATCATAGATGACACAAATAGATGGAAAAATATACCATGTTTATGTATTGGATGCATCGATATATTGAAAATGAGTATACTACCCAAAGCAATCTATAGATTCAATGCAATCCCTATCAAACTACCAATGGTATTTTTCACAGAACTAGAACAAATAATTTCACAATCTGTATGGAAATACAAAAAAAGCCTCAAATATCCAAAGCAATCTTGAGAAAGAATAATGGAACTGGAGGAATCAACCTGCCAGACTTAAAGACTATACTACAAAGCTACAGTCATCAAGACAGTATGGTATTGGCACAAAGACAGAAACATAGATCAATGGAAAATCGAAAGCCCAGATATAAATCCGCACACCTATGGACACCTTATCTTTGACAAAGGAGGCCAGAATATACAAAGGAGAAAAGACAATCTCTTTAACAAGTGGTGCTGGGAATACTAATCCACCACTTGTAAAAGAATGAAACTAGGACACTTTCTAATATTATACACAAAAATAAACTCAAAATGGATTAAAAATCTAAATGTAAGACCAGAAACTATAAAACTCCTTGAGGAAAACATAGGCAAAAACCTCTCTGACAAAAATCACAGCAGGATCCTCTATGAGCCACCTCCCAGAGTAATGGAAATAAAAGCAAAAATAAACAAATGGGACCTAAATAAACTTAACAGCTTTTGCAAAATGAAGGAAACTAAGCAACTTGAAAAGGCAACCTTCAGAATGGGAGAAAATAATAGCAAATGAAGCAACTGACAAACAACTAATCTCAAAAATATACAAGCAACTCCTGCAGCCCAATTTCAGAAAAATAAATGATCCAATCAAAAAACGGGCCAAAGAACTAAACAGACATTTCTCCAAAGACAACATACAGATGGCTAACAAACACATGAAAAGATGCTCAATATCACTCATTATCAGAGAAATGCAAATCAAAATCACAATGAGGTACCATCACACACCAGTCAGATTGCCTGCTATCAAAAAGTCTACAAACAATAAATGCTGGAGAGGGTGCAGAGAAAAGGGAACCCTCTTACATTGTTGGTGGAAACACAAACTAGTATAGCTACTTTAGAGAACAGTGTGGGGATTCCTTAAAAAACTGGAAACAGAACTGCCATACGACCCAGCAATCCCACTGCTGGGCATACACACTGAGGAAACAAGAATTGAAAGAGACATGTGTACCCCAATGTTAATCACAGCACTGTTTACAATAGCCAGGACACGGAAGCAACCTAGATGTCCATCTGCAGATGAATGGATAAGAAAGCTGTGGTACGTATGTACAATGGAATATTACTCAGGTATTAAAAAAATGCATGTAAATCAGTTCTAATGAGGTGGATGAAACTGGAGCCTGCTATACAGAATTAAGCAAGTAGGAAGAGAAACACCAATACAGTATATTCACCCATATATTCGGAATTTAGAATGATGGTAATCATGACCCTATATGTGAGACAGTGGAAGAGACACAGATGTTAAGAACAGACTTTTGGACTCTGTGGGAGAAGGCAAGGGTGGAATGATTTGAGAGAATATCATTGAAACATGTATATTATCATCTGTGAAATAGATCAGTCCAGGTTCAATGCATGAGACAGGGTGCTCAGGGTTGGTGCACTGGGATGACCCTGAGAGATGGGATGGGGAGGAAGGTTGGAAGGATTTCAGGATGGGGAACACATGTACACCCATGGATGATTCATGTCAATGTATGGCAATAACTACTACAATATTTTAAAGTAATTCACCTCCACTTAAAATAAATTAATTAAAGAAAAGATTAAGAGATACAAACCACTATGTATAAAATAGCTACAAATGTGTATTGTATTACAAAGGGGATATAGCTAGTAGTCCATAACGACTACAAATTGAGTGCAAACTTTAAAAATTGTAAATCACTGTACCATACACTTGTAATCTATAATACTGTACATCAGCTATACTTCAACATAAATCTTTTAAAATTGCTTTAGAAGCAGGGGAATAAGAACGTGAGGAGTCTGAAAAATCATCAGATAATAAGAGAAAGGAAAGGGAAAGAATGATTATGTCTTACTGAAAATTCAAGTTGTCTTTACAAAGTTGTTGTCTTTACAATGTTAAGTTAGTTTCTATTGTCCATTAACTAACACAACATTGTAAGGCAATTATACTTCAATAAAATTAATTTTTAAAAAGAGAAAAGAAAAATAAAGAATATTGGAATGAATGTGCAAAAATAAAGTACCATGTTAAAAAATCAAAAATAAACACACACACAAATAACAATGTTAGATAGGGTATGGAGAAAAGCAACCCTGTACACTATTGGTGGGAATGCAAGTTTCTGTAGCCACTTTGGAAAACAGTACAGACGTTCCTTAATCAAGTACACATATACCTACCATATGAACTACAATACCAATCCTGGGTATGTATTATATTCAAAAAAACCCACTAATTTTAAAAGATACATGTATCCTAATGTTCACAGCAACATCGTTTACAACTGCCAAGATGTGGTAGCAACCTAAGTATCCATCACCAAATTACTCAATAAAGAAAATGTGGTATAAATATACAATGTAATAGTACTCAGCCATAAAAAAGAAGGAATTATTGCCATTGGAAGCAACATGGATGGATTTTGAGACTATTATGCTAAGTTAAGTAAGACAGAGAAAGGCAAATATTCTATATCATACATATGTGAAATCTAAAAATTACTACAGAATATAATTTTGTGAATATAATGAAAAGGAAACAAACTCACAGATAAATAGAGAACAAACTAATGGTCACCAGAGAGAAAAGGCAAGAAGAATATACGTATAGTGAATTAAGAGGTACAAACTATTATGTGTAAAATAAGCTACAAGGATATATTGTACAACACAGTGAATACAGCCACTATTCCATAACGACCATCAAAGGAATATAACATTTAAAAATTGAATCACTATACTGCACACCTGTAAACTACATATTTTTCATCAACTGTACATCAGTAAAAAAAAAATACCAAAACAGTCTTAGGAAAAGATATTGGGAGACTGATTGGATTTTAAGATGCCTTTTCAACATGCAAGAGTCTCACTTCAGATCTAAAAACACATGCAGAATGAAAGTGAGGAGATGGAAAAAGTTATTCCATGCAAACAGAAACAACAGATGACCAGTGCAAGTTCAATGCATGAAGCAGGTCACCCAAAGCTGGAGCTCTGGAACAATCCAGAGGGCTAGGGTAGTGAGGGAGGTGGGAGGGGAAGTTCAGGATCGGGGGACACATGTATATCTGTGGCCAATTCATGTTGATATATGGCAAAAACCATCACAATGTTGTAATTATCTGCCAATCAAAATAAATTAATTTAAAAAAAGAAAGTGGGGTAGTAATATTCTTATCAGACAAGATAGACTTAAAAACAAAGTCTATAACAAAAGACAAAGAAAGGCATTTTACAATGATAAAGATTTCAGTACAAGAAGATGTTAAACTCATTAATATATAAGCACGTAATACAGGAGCACTTAAGTACATGTAATAAATATTATCAGACAGAGAGAGAAAATGACAATAATGAAATAACAGTAGAGGATTTTAAGACCCCAGTGACTTCAATGGACAAATGACCCAGAGAGAAAAACAAAAAGGCAACAGTATTCTTAAATGACACAACAGACCAGCTAGACTTAATAGATATCTATAGGACACTATATCCAGAAACAGCAGAGTACACATTCTTTTCAAGCACATGAAGACAGAAATTGACTATAGGAAGGAAAACAGAAAAAGAACAAATCTGTGGAGACACATTACAAAATAATATTTGGTCAATAATTAAACCAAAGAGGAAATTAGAAAGTATCTTTAAACAAATGAAAGTGGAAACACATCTTTCCAAAATCTATGGGATGCATCAAAACCAATTCTAAGAGGGAAGTTTATAATGAAACAGACCTTCCTCAAGAAATAAAAATCTCAAAAACTCAACCTAACCTACTACCTAAAATTAGAAAAAGAAGGAGTGGGCAGGACAAATTGACAGAGTAGCACTAAAACATGTACATTACCATATGAAAAACAGATAGCTAATGGAAACTTGCTGTATAACATAGAGAGCCCAACCTGGTTTTCTGTGACAATCTAAAGGGGTGGGATGGCAAGAGTGGGAAGGAGGTGTGCTGTGCTTAGTCGCTCAGTCATATCTGACTCTTTGCAACCCTATAGATTGTAGGTTCCTCTATAGGTGGAAGGAACCCACCAGGTTCCTCTGTCCACAGGGATTCTCCAGGCAAGAATACTGGAGTGGGCTGCCATGCCCTACACCAGGGTATCTTCCCAACCTAGGGACTGAAACCAGGTCTCCCACATTGCAGGTGGATTCTTTACCATCTGAGCCACCAAGGAAACCCCCTCAGGAGGGAGGGGGATATATGTATACTTATGCCTGATTCACATTACTATATGGCAGAAACTAATACATCATGGCAAAGCAATTATCCTCCAATTAAAAATAAAAAATAAATTTACAAAATTAGAAAAAGGATAAAAAACAAAACCCAAGTCAGAAGTAATGAAATAATAAAAATGAGAGTAGAAATAACTTATTTCTTATTAAAAAAAATCAATGAAATTCAGAACTGGATTTTTGAAAAGGCAGAAAATTTGATAAACAGCATCATCAAGAAGAGAGGATGCAAATGAACAAAATGCAAAAAGAAAGAGTAGAAATAACAATTGATAAGAGATACAAAAAAATCATAAGAGGGGGCAGTCCCAAGATGGCAGAAGAATAGGACAGAGAGATCACTGTCTCTCACACAAACTCATCAAAAGATCATTTGAATGTTGAGCAACTTCCACAAAGCAATTTCTGAATGCTGGCGGAGGACACCAAGCACCCAGAAAGGCAGCCTCCTTGAAAGGAGGTAGGACAAAATATAAAAGACAAAAACAGAGACAAAAGATTTAGGGATGGAGATACATCCTGGGGAGGGACTCATGAAGGAGGAGCAGTTTCCACGCAGTTTGTCTGTGGGGAGTTTTGGAATCTCAGAGGGGAACATAACTGGGAGAAAAAGAAAAAAAAAAAAAACAGAATATGCGACTTACCGCAACCACTAGTGGAGACGGAGAGGTGGCACAGAGGCTCACATCAGACACCAGTTACTGGGGGCTGGGCACAGAGGCATGGGCTGCATCAACAGTCCTGAGGGTAAAGACTGAGCGAGAACACCTGGAAGACAATTGGAGGGAGATAATGTGAGATAGCAACCCAAACCGTGGGATCACCAGAGAAACCAAAAAAAAGAAAAAAAAAGAGATAGAGACTTTCCAAAGAAGAGCAAGCCAGCTGCAGTATAGTGAGAGGATAACAGGCAGGAAGGCCAGGGGTCTCCAAACGGAGGAAATAGGCTGCAAGTGTCAAACATTTTTATCTCTCTTAAGCGGAAGGAGGAAACAAACTAGCGATATTTTTTTCCTCTCTATACAAATTTAAAAGGAGATTTCTCTTAAAATACTATGTTGCCATAACAAAACCTGGTTTCACCTGAAGTTAACTATTCTCAAACCTTGAGTTAACCAATGCATTTTTCTTATGGAAATGTTTGTCTTAAGCTATGATAATATACTATGCATTTACCCCAAACTCTGTCTTCAAGTCGGTTCCGCCTAATGGCTCAGAACCTACTTGACAAACCAGTATGTTATACTCAGATATTATTCCCCTAATCTATGTAAACAAAACTACTTATATGGTAATCTGCCCTTCTACAAGATTCAAGTCAATCGTTTTATGGCAAGGGATGAATCATCTGGTGCCAAGATTATCCCAAAATGCATCTTATGGATGAGGGGCTTGGTGCCATTCTGAGTTTTAAGGCATTCCTTTCTTTCATTGGAGAAGGAAATGGCAACCCACTCCAGTGTTCTTGCCTGGAGAATCCCAGGGATGGAGGAGCCTGGTCGGCTGCAGTCCATGGGGTCACGAAGAGTTAGACAGGACTAAGCAACTTCACTTTCACTTTTCACTTTCACACACTGGAGAAGGAAATGGCAACCCACTCCAGTGTTCTTGCCTGGAGAATCCCAGGGATGGGGAAGCCTGGTGGGCTGCCATCTATGGGGTCACACAGAGTCGGACATGACTGAAGTGACTTAGTAGTAGTAGTAGTAGTAGTGACTATATACAGAAAAGGCACTGGCGACCCACTCCAGTACTCTTGCCTGGAAAATTCCATGGGTGGAGGAGCCTGGTAGGCTGCAGTCCATGGGGTCGCTGAGAGTCAGACACGACTGAGTGACTTCACTTTTACTTTTCACTTTCATGCATTGGAGAAGGAAATGGCAACCCACTCCAGTGTTCTTGCCTGGAGAATCCCAGGGACGGGAGCCTCGTGGGCTGCCGTCTATGAGGTCGCACAGAGTCAGACATGACTGAAGCGACTTAGCAGCAGCAGTGCCTATATAATATCTAGCTGAAGACTAGCAGGGGGGTACTCTTTCTGCCTCCTTCTGATGTCTATGTCAGAAGCTTTCTCTATCTCCTTTATACTTTAATAAAACTTTATTACACAAAACTCTGAGCAAACAAGCCTCGTCTCTGGCCCCGGATTGAATTCCTCTCCTCCAGAGACCAAGAAATCCCAGCGTCTTTTCATCAGCAACAACCTTTCAATACAGTCCTCCCTCCTCAGAGACAGAGAGGCAGGCGTGCAACAACCAGAGACTGAAGGCAAGGGGCTGCTGCAATCTCGGCCCCAGAGACTACATCGTTCACCAAACAGCAAGCAGGCTCTCAGTTGCTAACCACATCTTCCTGGCATCCTGGATGGTTAACATCCACCAGGTGTTTCACAGCCTGAGATCAGCTCCCAAGAGGAGACACAAGGCACACCTGAGGCTGTGCTCTTGCAGTGCACCAGAAAACTAAGAAGCCAGGACCAGGGAGGTGAATAAGACATATAATCCACCTGGAAGAATGCACTCACCAAGCACCCAGTCACCTGAGTTGCTCAGACCTGGGAAGGGTACAAAACAAACAGCCCATCTGGGTCTGTGTCCTTGCAGAGCAGCCGAGAACCTGAGCAGCTTAGACATGGGAAATGTACAAAACACACAGCCCCCTTGGACAGTGCCCTTGCAGAGCAGCCTGGAGCCTGAGCAGTGTAGACCCAAGAAGCACATGCCGCCTTGGGCTGTGGCAAATCCAGTGGGGTCCATCCACTGCAAGCACACCCTACACATGCAAGTGGTATTTGTTTGCAGTGTTCCTTACTCACCACAATACACCTTTACAACTGAGCCTAAATAAGTGGTCACCTTCACCCACTTGTATCAGGGCACAAATTAGACACTGAAGAGACTTGCAAACAGAGGAAGGCAAAATAAAGAGGAGGAAACAGCTCTGGAAGTGACAGGTGCAACAGATTAAAACCCCACAGTTAATACTGACTGTGCATTTGAGGGGCACCTATAGACCTTGAGAAAGAGAAGGCAATGGCACCCTACTCCAGTACTCTTGTGTGGAAAATCCCATGGGCAGAGGAACCCGGTGGGCTGCAGTCCATGGGGTTGCTATGAGTCGGACAGGACTGAGCGATGTCACTTTCACTTTTCACTTTCATGCACTGGAGAAGGAAATGGCAACCCACTCCAGTGTTCTTGCCTGTAGAATCCCAGGGACAGGGGAGCCTGGTGGGCTGCCATCTATGGGACTGCACAGAGTCAGACATGACTGAAGCAACTCAGCAGTAGCAGCATAGACCTTAAGACCAAGTACAAGCTGGAACAAGGGACTATCTGACACTGAACTGACCCCACACTGCCCACAACAGCTCCAGAGAAATTCCTAGATATATTTTCACTATTGTCACTTTTTATTATTTTTTTAATTTAGGTCTTTATTACTCCTTTAAGTTTCACTTTTATAGCCTACTATTACCTTTCAAAAAAAGACCTTATTTAAAAAAAATTCCATATATATTTTTAATTTTTGTGATTGATTTTTTTTTATATCATAGTTTTGAGAAGCTAACCTCTATTCTAGGTTTTTAATCTTTGCTTTTGGTATTTGTTATCAATTTTGTACCTTTAAGAATGTAATCTTCAGTATCCATTTTCACTTAGGTATTTTGATTACTGGCTTGACTGTACTCTCCCCTTCTGACTCTTCCTTTTCTTCTCCAGGTCGCTGCCATCTCCTTCCTCCCTCTTCTATTCTCTACATAACACTGTGAATCTCTCCAGGTGTTCTGGGCTTGGAGAGCACTTAGGGAATTCATTACTGGCTAAATCACTCTTTCCACTTTTGACTCCCCCTTTTCCACTCCTGGTCAAATTTATCTCCCTCCTCCCTCTTCTCTTCTCTGTATAACTCTGTGAATCTCTCTGGGTGTTCCTCTCTCAATGTAACTGTTTCAATATTAAGCTAGGGGTTTTATCTTCTTTGCCGTATGTATGGAGAAGTCTTGAGGCTGCTATAAGAAAAGGACCAGAAGCCAGGAGCAGGAGTCTTAACTTCAAAACTTTAGAACAACAAAGAATTCCTGACTCCAGGGAACATTAATAGAAAAGAGCTCACCCAAAACTCTCCATACCTCCACTGAAACCAAGGTCCACCCAAGAGCCAACAAGGTCCACTGCAAGATACACCATGCTAATTCTGCCGCAAAACAGGAACACAGCCCTGAGCATTAAAAGACAGGCTCTCCAAAGCCAGGCCAAATCCATAAACACCACAAAACTCACTACTGGACACATCATTGCACTCCAGAGAGAAGAGATACAGCTCCACCAAACAGAACACAGACACAAGCTCCCCCAACCAGGAAACCTTGACAATCCATTAGTCTAATCCCACCCACAGGGAGAGGACTCCACAATTAAGAGGAACCACAAACTTCCAGCCTACAGAAAGGGCATCCCAAACACAGCAATCTAAACAAAATAAAAAGGCAGAGAAACATTCAGAAGGTGAAGGAACATGATAAAAACCCATCAAACTGGGGCAGTCCTAAGATGGCAGAGGAATAGGACAGGGAGACCACTTTCTCCCCCACAAATTCATCGAAAGAACACTTGAACGCTGAGTAAATTGCACAAAACAACTTCTGAATGCTGGCAGAGGACATCAGATGCCCAGAAAAGCAGCCCATTGTCTTCAAAAACAGGTAGGAAAAAATATAAAAGATAAAAAGAAAGACAAAAGAGGTAGGGATGGAGCTCCATAGCGGGAAGGGAGTCTTAAAAAAGAGATAAGTTTCCAAACACCAGGAAACACTCTCACTGCCAAGTCTGTGGCGAGCCTTGGAACCACAGAGGGCAACATAACCAGGAGGAAAAATAAATAAATAATTAAAACCCACAGATTATGTGCCCAACGGTAACTCCCCCAGTAGAGAAGCAGTGCAGACGCCTGCATCCGCCACTAGCAAGTGGGGGCTGGGCAGGGAGGTGCGGGCAGCATTGCTTAGAGTAAGGACTGGGCCTGAACGCCCCGAGGGCAATCTGAGGAAACTAACTTGGGAAACCAAACCAGACTGTGGGATAGTTACCACTTGAAAAGCCCTAACCTAAAACACTACCAGGCCCGCTCACAAAACAAAGGACTGAGCAGAGCTAGCTGGCTGCAGGCTGGACCATCCCCCTCCAGTGACAGGCAGGTGAGGGCAGCCAGAGCCAGAAGGGGGCAATTGCAGCACCAGAGAGGCATTATCTACCAAACTGCAATCAGGCTTCATTGCTAACCAAGACTTCTTGGGATTCTGGACGGTCAACATCCGCCTGAGATGGTGCGCAGGTTGTATACCCAGAAAACCGAGCAGCAAGGACAGGAGAGGTGATAAGCAGCAGTGAATGCACTTGCCAAACACCTGGTCACCTGAGCTTGGACCTGGGAAGGGCACAAAACGCAGAACCAACCGAGTCTGTGCCTCTGAGGACTACCTGAGTACCTGAACTTGAGTGGCTTAGACCTGCGAAGTACATACAACCCAGGGCCAGCCTCAGACAGTTCCCAGCAGAGTAACCTAGAGCCTAAGCAGTGTAGACAGGGAAAGCACACATGCCGTGAGTGGGGGCAAACCCAGTGTGGCCGCGACACTGCAAGCACATGCCAGTGTTATTTGTTTGAAGCATCCCTCCCTCACCACAGCATGACTGAACAAGTGAGCCTAAAAAAGTGTCCACCACCGCCCCCTTGTGGCAGGGCAGAAATTAGACATTGAAGAGACCAGCAAAAAGAAGAAGCTAAAACAGAGGGAACCTTCTTGGAAGTGACAGGTGCAAGAGATTAAAACCCTGTAGTTAGTACTGACTACATAGGAAGGGGCCTATAGATCTTGAGAAATATAAGCCGGATCAAGGAATTATTCGAAAATGAACTGACTGCACACTGCCCACAGCAACACCAGAAAAAGTCCTAGAAACATTTTTACTATTTTTACTATCACTCTTTAATTTTTTTTTATTTTTAAGTCCTCTATTACTCCTTTAATTTTCATTTTTATAACCTAATATTACTTTGCAAAAAAAAAGACACCCTATTTTTTAAAGTAAACTTAATATATATATATATTTTATAATTTTTGTGACTTTGATTTTTTTCTTTAATATTGAATTTTTGAAAATCCAACCTCTACTCTAGATTTTTAATCTTTGCTTTATGGTATTTGTTATCAATTTTGTACCTTTATGAACCCAATCTTCAGTACCCATTTTTACTTGGCAGCGAGATTACTGGCTTGACACCTCTCTCCCCCTTTGGACTCTCCTTTTTCTCCACCAGGTCACCTCTATGTCCTTCCTCCTCCTCTTCTTCTCTACCCAACTCTGTGAATCTCTTTGTGTGTTCCGGATGGTGGAGAACACTTAGGGAACTGATTACTGGCTGGGTCTGTCTCTCTCCTTTTGATTCCCCTCTTAATCCTCCTGGACACCTCTGTCTCCTTCCTCCCTCTTCTCTTCTCTGTGTAACTCCATGAACATCTCTGAGTGGTCCAGACTGTGCAGCGCACATAAGGAATTGATTACTGGCTAGCTCGCTCTTTTCTCTTTTGATTCGACCTCATCTCATCTTGGTCACCACTATCTCCCTCATCCTCTTCTCATCTCCATGTAACTCTGTGAACCTCTCTGGGTGTCCTTCACTGTGGAGAAACGTTTCATCTTTAACCTAGATGTTTTATCAACGGTGCTGTATAGATAAAGAACTCTT
Organism: Bos grunniens; assembly: GCF_055505025.1. NCBI lineage: Eukaryota > Metazoa > Chordata > Mammalia > Artiodactyla > Bovidae > Bos > Bos grunniens. Next base: position 75,328,590 of record NC_141194.1, on the reverse strand, counting down.
GAGGCTACTGTAAAAATAAGACTGAAAACCAGAAGAAGGAGGCTTAAGTCCAAATCCTGAGAACAACAGAGAACTCCTGACTCCAGGGAACATTAATCAACAGGGGCTCATAAAACGCCTCCATACCTACACTGAAACCAAGCACCACCCAAGGGCCAACAAGTTCCAGAGCAAGATATACCACACAAATTCTCCAGCAACACAGGAACATAGCCCTAAGCTTCAAAATACAGGCTGCCCGAAGTCACTCCAAACCCTTTGATATCTCAAAACTCACTACTGGACACATCATTGCACTCCAGAGAAAAGAAATCCAACTCCAACCACCAGAACACCGACACAGATTCGCTAACCAGGAAACCGTGACAAGCCACCCGTACAACTGCACCCACAGTGAGGGAACTCTACAATAAAGAGAACTACACAAACTGCCAGAATGCAGAAAGGCCAACTCAAACACAGCAATATAAACAAGATGAAGAGACAGAGGAATACCCAGCAGGTAAAGGAACAGGATAAATGCCCACCAAACCAAACAAAAGAGGAAGAGATAGGGAATCTACCTGATAAAGAATTCCAAATAATTTTGTGAAAATGATACAAAATATTGAAAACAAAATTATTCAGAGATAAATAGCCTGGAGACAAGGACTGAGAAGATGCAAAAAAGGTTTAACAAGGACCTAGAAGAAATAAAAAAGAGTCAATATATAATGAATAATGCAATAAATGATATCAAAAACACTCTGGAGGGAACAAATATTAGAATAAGGAAGGCAAAAGATAGGATTAGTGAGGTAGAAGATAGAATGGTTGAAATAAATGAATCAGAGAGGAAAAAAGAAAAACGAATTAAAAGAGATGAGGACAATCTCAGAGACCTCCAGGACAATGTTAAATGCTACAACATTTGAATCATAGGAGTCCCAGAAGAAGAAGACAAAAAGCAAGACCATGAGAAAATACTTGAGGAGATAATAGCTGAAAACATCCCTAAAATGGGGAAGGAAATAGTCACCCAAGTCCAAGAAACCCAGAGAGTCCCAAACAGGATAAACCCAAGGCGAAACACCCCAACACACATATTAATCAAATTAACAAAGGTCAAACACAAAGAACAAATAGTAAAAGCATCAAGGGAAAAACAACAAATAACACACAAGGGGATTCCCATAAGGATAACAGCTGATCTTTCAATAGAAACTCTTCAGGCCAGGAGGGAATGACAGGACATACTTAAAGTGATGAAAGAAAATAACCTACATCCCAGACTACTGTACCCAGCAAGGATCTCACTCAAATATGAAGGAGAAATCAAAAGCTTTACAGACAAGCAAAAGCTGAGAGAATTCAGCACCATCAAACCAGCTCTCCAACAAATGCTAAAGGATCTTCTCTAGACAGGAAACACAAAAATGGAGTATAAACAAGAACCCAAAACAATAAAGTAAATGGCAATGGGATCATACTTATCAATAATTACCTTAGACATAAATGGGTTAATGTCCCAACCAAATGACAAAGACTGGCTGAATGGATACAGAAACAAGACCCCTATATATGTTGTCTACAAGACACCCACCTCATAATAAGGGAAACATACAGACTGAAAGTGAAGGGCTGGAAAAAGATTTTCCATGCAAATAGAGACCAAAAGAAAGCAGGAGTAGCAATACTCATATCAGATAAAATAGACTTTAAAACAAAGGCTGTGAAGAGAGACAAAGAAGGACACTACATAATGATCAAGGGATCAATCCAAGAAGAAGATATAACAATTATAAATATATATGCACCCAACATAGGAGCACCACAATATGTAAGACAAATGCTAACAAGTATGAAAGGGGAATTTAACAATAACACAATAATAGTGGGAGACTTTAATACCCCACTCACACCTATGGATAGATCAATGAAACAGAAAATTAACATGGAAACACAAACTTTAAATGATACAATAGACCAGGTAGACCTAATTGATATCTATAGGACATTTCACCTTGAAACAATGAATTTCACCTTTTTCTCAAGCACACATGGAACCTTCTCCAGGATAGATACTGGGCCATAAATTTAGCCTTGGTAAATCCAAAAAAATTGAAATCATTCCAAGCATCTTTTCTGACCACAATGCAGTAAGATTAGATCTCAATTACAGGAGAAAAATTATTAAAAATTCCAACATATGGAGGCTAAATGACACACTGCTGAATAATCAACAAATCACAGAAGAAATCAAAAAAGAAATCAAAATATGCATAGAAATGAATAAAAATGAAAACACAACAACCCAAAACCTGTGTGACACTGTAAAACAGTGCTAAGGGGAAGGTTCATAGCAATACAGGCATACCTCAAGAAACAAGAAAAAAGTCAAATAAATAACCTAACTCTACATCAAAAGCAACTAGAAAAGGAAGAAATGAAGAACCCCAAGATTAGTAGAAGGAAAGAAATCTTAAAAATAGGACAGAAATAAATGTAAAAGAAACAAAAGAGACCATAGCAAAAATCAACAAAGCCAAAAGCTGGTTCTTTGAGAGGATAAATAAAATTGAAAAATCATTACCCACGCTCATCAAGAAACAAAGGGAGAAAAATCAAATCAATAAAATTAGACATGAAATTGGAGAAATCACAACAGACAACACACAAATACAAAGGATCATAAAAGACTACTATCAGCAATTTAATGCGTATAAAACAGACAACTTGGAAGAAATGGACAAATTCTTAGAAAAGTACAACTTTATAAAACTGAACCAGGAAGAAACAGAAAATCTTAACAGACCCATCACAAGCACAGAAATTGAAACTGTAATCAGAAACCTTCCAGCAAACAAATGCCCAAGTCCAGATGGCTTCACAGCTGAATTCTACCAAAAATTTAGAGAAGAGCTAACACCTATCCTACTCAAACTCTTCCAGAAAATTGCAGAGGAAGGTAAACTTCCAAAGGCATTCTATGAGACCACCATCACCCTAATACCAAAACTTGAAAAAGATGCCACAGAACAAGAAAACTACAGGCCAATATCACTGATGAACATAGATGCAAAAATCCTTAACAAAATTCTAGCAATCAAAATCCAACAGCACATTAAAAAGATCATACATCATGACCAAGTGGGCTTTATCCCAGGGATGCAAGTATTCTTCAATATCCACAAATCAATCAATGAAATGCACCACATTAACAAATTGAAAAATAAAAACCATATGATTATCTCAATAGATGCAGAGAAAGCCTTTGACAAAATTCAACATTCATTTATGATAAAAACTCTCCAGAAAGCAGGAATAGAGGAAAATACCTCAGCATAATAAAAGCTATATGTGACAAACCAACCACAAATATTATCCTCAATGGTGAAAAATTGAAAGCATTTCCCTTAAAGTCAGGAACAAGACAAGGGCGCCCACTTTCACCACTACTATTCAACATAGTTTTGGAAGTTTTGGACACAGCAATCAGAGCAGAAAAAGAAATAAAAGGAATCCAAATTGGAAAAGAAGAAGTAAAACTCTGTTTGCAGATGACTTGATCCTCTACATAGAAAACCCTAAGAACTCCACCAGAAAATTACTAGAGCTAATCAAAGAATATAGTAAAGTTGCAGGACATAAAATCAACACACAGAAATCCCTTGCATTCCTATAAACTAATAATGAGAAAATAGAGAACTTAAGGAAACAATTCCATTCACCATTGCAACGAAAAGAATAAAATACTTAGGAATATATCTACCTAAACAAACAAAAGACCTATATATAGAAAACTATAAAACACTGGTGAAAGAAATCAAAGAGGACGCAAATAAATGGAGAAATATACCATGTTCATGGATTGGAAGAATCAATATAGTGAAAATGAGTATACTACCCAAAGCAAACTGTAGATTCAATACAATTCCTATCAAGCCACCAACGGTATTTTTCACAGAGCTAGAACAAATAATTTCACAATTTGTATGGAAATACAAAAACCTCAAATAGCCAAAGCAATATTGACAAAGAAAAATGGAACTAGAAGAATCAACTTGCTTGACTTCAGGCTCTACAACAAAGCCATAGTCATCAAAAGAGTATGGTACTGGCACAAAGACAGAAATATAGATCAATAGAACAAAATAGAAAGCCCAGAGATAAATCCATGCACCTATGGACACCTTATCTTTAACAAAGGAGGCAATAATATACAAAGGAGAAAAGACAATCTCTTTAACAAGTGGTGTTGGGAAAACTGGTCAACCACTTGTAAAAGAATGACACTAGAACGCTTTCTAATACCATACACAAAAATAAACTCAAAATGGATTAAAGATCTAAACGTAAGACCAGAAACTATAAAACTCCTAGAGGAGAACACAGGCAAAACACACTCTGACATAAATTACAGCAGGACCCTCTATGACCCACCTCCCAGAATATTGGAAATAAAAGCAAAAATAAACAAATGAGACCTAATTAAAATTAAAACCTTCTGCACAAAAAAGGAAACCATAAGCAAGGTGAAAACACAGCCTTCAGAATGAGAGAAAATAATAGCAAATGAAGCAACTGACAAACAACTAATCTCAAAAATACACAAGCAACTCCTACAACTCAATTCCAGAAAAACAAACGACCCAATCAAAAAATGGGCCAAAGATTTAAACAGACATTTCTCCAAAGACATACAGATGTCTAGCAAACACATGAAAAGATGTTCAACATCACTCATTTTCAGAGAAACGCAAATCAAAACCACAATGAGGTGCCAATTCATGCCAGTCAGAATGGCTGCGATCCAAAAGTCTACAAGCAATAAATGATGGAGAGGGTGCGGAGAAAAGGGAACCCTCTTACACTGTTGGTGGGAATGCAAACTAGTACAGCCACTATGGAGAACAGTGTGGAGATTCCTTAAAAAACTGGAAATAGAACTGCCATATGACCCAGCAACCCCACTGCTGGGCATACACACCCAGGAAACCAGAATTGAAAGAAACATGTGTACCCCAATGTTCATTGCAGCACTGTTTATAATAGCCAGGACATGGAAGCAACCTAGATGTCCATCAGCAGACAAATGGATAGGCTGTGGTACATACACACAATGGAGTATTACTCAGCCATTGAAAAGAATACGTTTGAATCAGTTCTAAGGTGGTGGATGAAATTGGAGCCTATTATACAGAGTGAAGTAAGCCAGAAAGACAAACACCAATACAGTATACTAACACATATATATGGACTTTAGAAAGATGGTAATGAGAACCCTGTATGCGAGACAGCAAAAAAGACACTGATATATAGAACAGTCTTTTGGACTCTGTGGGAGAGGGCAAGGGTGGGATGATTTGGAAGAATGGCATTGAAATATGTATATCATATGTGAAACGAATTGCCAATCCAGGTTCGATGCATGATACAGGATGCTCAGGCCTGGTGCACTGGGATGACCCACAGGGATGGTATGGAGAGGGAGGTGGGAGGGGGGTTCAGGATGGGGAACACGTGTATACTTATTACAGATTCATGTTGATGTATGGCAAAACCAATACAATGTTTTAAAGTAATTAGCCTTCAATTAAAATAAATAAATTTATATTTAAAAAACCCCACCAAACCAAATCAAAGAGGAGGAGATAGGGAGTCTACCTGAAAAAGAATTCAGAATAATTACAGTAAAGATGATCAAAAATCTTGAAAACAAAACAGATTTACAGATAAGTAGACTAGACACAAGTATTGAGAAGATGCAATAAATATTTAATAAGGACCTAGAAGAAATAAAGAAGAGTCAATCAATAATGAACAATGCAATAACTGAGATTAAAGATTAAACTCTGGAGGGAACCAACAGTAGAATAATTGAGGCAGAAGATAGGATAAGTGAGGTGGAAAATAGAATGGTGGAAATAATGAACAAGAGAGGAAAAAAGAATTAAAAGAAATGAGGACAACCTCAGAGACCTCTGGGACAATGTTAAGGGCCCCAACATTTGAATCATAGGTGTCCCAGAGGAAGAAGACACAAAGAAAATGCATGAGAAATTACTTGAGGAGATAACAGTCAAAAACTTTCCTAAAATGGGGGAGGAAATAGTGGTGCAAATCCAAGAAAACCAGAAAAACCCAAACAGGACAAATCCTTAGGTGAAACACCCAAAGACACATATTAAACAAACTAACAAAGCTCACACACAAAGAGCAAAACTTAAAAGCAGCAAGGAAAAAGCAACAAATAACACACAAGGGTATCCCTTCAAGGATAGCAGGTTATCTTTCAAAGAAATTATTTAGGCCAGAAGACAATGGCACAACCAAGATTAATTTAACCACCAACCCATCTCATTCAGATATGAAGGAGAAATCCAAAATTTTACAAAGAAGCAAAAGCTGAGAGAACTCAGCACCACTAAACCAGCTCTTCAGCAAATGCTAATGGATCTTCTCTAGACAAGAAACACAGAAAAGTTTTATAAAAATAAACCCAAAATAACAAAGTAAATGGTAACAGGATCATGCTTATCAATAATCACCTTAAATGTAAATGGGTTAAATGCTCCAACCAAAAGACAAACACAGGCTGAATGGATACAAAAACAAGAACCTTATATATGCTGTCTACAAGAGACCCACCTCAAAACAAGGTACACATACAGACTGAATGTGAATGGAAAGAGGTATTTCATGCAAATGAGAACCAAAAGAAAGCAGGAGCAGCAATACTTATATCAGATAAAATACACTTTGAAATGAAGACCATGGTAAAAGAAAAAGAAGGAAACTACATAATGATCAAAGGATGAATCCAAGAAGATAAAACAATTATAAATATAAATGTACTTGACACAGGAGCACCACAATATGTAAGACAAATGCTAAGAAGAATGAAAGGGGAAATTAACAGCAACTCATAATAGTGAGGGGCTTTAATACCCCACTCACACCTATGGATATATCAAGCAGCCAGAAAATTAGCAAGGAACACAAGCTTTAAATGATACAATGGACCAGTTAGATCTAATTGATAACTATAGGGCATTTCACCCAAAAAAAAAAAATATTTTCAACTGTTTCTAAAGTGCACACAGAACATTCTCCAGGACTAATCACATCCTGGGCCATAATTCTAGCCCTGGTAAATATTAAAAAATTGAAATCATTTCAAGCATCTTTTCTGATCACTAACTGGTAAGATTAGATGTCAACTACAGGGGAAAAGAAACTGTTAAAAACACAAACATATACAGGCTAAACAACATGCTTCTGAATAACCAACAGATCACTGTAAAAATAAAAATATGAGTAGAAACAAGTGAAAATGAAAACATGACAACCCAAAACCTATGGGAGTCAGTAAAGCAGTGCTAAGAGGGAGGTTCATAGCAATACAAACCTATCTCAATCAACAGGAGAAACATCAAATAAACAACCTAACTTTACATCTACAGTATCTAAAAGAACAAGAATAACCCCAATGTTAATAGAAGGAAGGAAATAATAAAAATTGAAACAGAAATAAATGAAAGAGAAACAAACTAGACTAAAGCAAAAATCAACAAAATTAAAAGCTGCTTCTTTGAGAAGATAAATAAAATAGACAAACCATTAGCCAGACTCATCAAGAAACAAAGGGAGAAAAATCAAATCAATAAAATTAGAAATGAAAATGGAGAAACCACAACAGACAACACAGAAATACAAAGGATCATAAGAGACTATTATCAGAAAATATATGCCAATAAAATGGACAACTTGGAGGAAATGGACAAATTCTTAGAAAAGTATAACCTACCAAAACTGAACCAGGAAGAAATAGAAAATTTTACAGACCCATCTCAGGCACAGAAATTGAAACTGTACTCAAAATTCTTCCAAGAAACAAAATCCAGGATCAGATGGCCTCAAGGTGAATTCTACCAAAAATTTAGAGAAGAGCTAACATCTATCCTACTCAAACTCTTCCAGAAAATTGCAGAGGAAAGTAAACTGCCAAACTCATTCTATGAGGCCACCATCACCCTAATACCAAAACCAGACAAAGATGCCACAAAACAAGAAAACTATAGGCCAATATCAGTGATGAATATAGATGCAAAAATTCTCAACAAAATTCTAGCAAACTAAATCCAACAACATATTTAAAGGATCATACGTCATGACCAAGTGGGCTTTACCCCAGGAATGCAAGGATTCTTCAATATTTGCAAATCAATCAATACAATACACAATTTTTACAAATTGAAAGATTACAAGCCAAATGATTATCTCAGTAGATGCAGAGAAAGCCTTTGACAAGATACAACAGTGACTTATGATCAAAACTCTGCAGAAAGCAGGAATAGAAGAAACATACCTCAATGTAATAAAAGCCATATACGACAAACTCACACAAACATTATCCTCAATGGAAAAAAAACAGAAAACATTTCCTCTAAATATCAGGAACAAGACAAGGGTGCCTAGTCTCACCACTACTATTCAACAGTTTTGGAAGTCCAAACCATAGCCATCAGAGAAGAAAAATAAATAAAAGAATCCCAACTGGAATGGAAATAGTAAAACTCTGTTTGCAGATGACATGATCCTCTACATAGAAAACCCAAAAGACAACACCAGAAAACTACTACCAGCTATAATCCCACTAGCTAAGTTGTGGGGTATAAAATTAATACAGATAAATCTCTTGCATTACTATACACTAAAAATGAGAAAATAAAAACAGAAATTAAGAAAACAATCCCATTCCCATTCCAACAAAAAAAATACTTGGGAATAAGTTTACCTAAAGAAATGAAAGACCTACATATAGAAAACTAAAAAAAAAAAAAAAAAAAACTGCTGAAAGAACTCAAAGATGACACAAAGAGATGAAGAAATATATGATGTTGGTGGATTGGAAGAATCAATACAGTGAAAATGAGTATATTACCCAAAGTAATCCACAGATTTAATGCAAGTTACCAATGGTATTATTCACAGAACTAGAACAAATAATTTCACAATTTGTATGGAAAAGCAAAAAAACTCGAATTGCCAAAGCAATCTTGAGAAAGAAGAATGGAACTGGAGAAATCAACCTGCCTGATTTCAGACTAACAAAGCTACAGTCACCAAGACGGTATGGCACTGGCACAAGGACAAAAATATAGATCAGTGGAATAAAATAGAAAGCTCAGAGATAAACGCAAACACCTATAGACACCTTATCTTTGACAAAGGAGGCAAAAATATACAATGCAGAAAAAACACTCTTTAACAAGTGGTGCTGGGAAAACTTGTCAACCACCTGATAAAAGATGAAACTAGAACATTTTGTTACACCATACACAAAAATATACTCAAAATGTATTAAAGATCTAAATGTAAGACCAGAAACTATAAAACGATTAGAGGAAAACATAGGCAGAACACTCTCTGACATACGTCACAGAAAGATCCTCCCATGACCCACCTCCCAGAGTAATGTAAATAAATGAAAAAATAAACAAATGGGACCAAACTAAATGTAAAAACTTTTGTACAACGAGGGAAACTATAAGCAAGGTGAAAAGGCAGCCTTCAGAATGGGAGAAAATGATAGCAAATGAAACAACTGACAAAGAATTAATCTCAAAAATATACAAGCAGCTCACGCAGCTCAATTCCAGAAAAATAAATGACCCAATAAAAAAAGGGACCAAAGAACAGACATTTCTAAACAGACATTTCTCCAAAGACATACAGATGGCTAACAAACATGTGAAAAGATGTTCAGCATCACTCATTATAAGAGCAATGCAAATCAAAACCACAATGAGGTACCATCTCATGCTGGTCAGAATCACTGCCATCAGAAAATCTACAGACAATAAATACTGGAGAGGGTGTGGTAAAAAGGGAACCCTCTTACACTGTTGGTGGGAATGCAAACTAGTATAGCCACTATGGAGAACAATATGGAGATACCTTAAAAAACTGGAAATAGAACTTCCATACAACCTAGCAATCCCACTGCTGGACATGTACACCAAGGAAACCAGAACTGAAAGAGACATGTGCATCCCACTGTTCATTGCAATACTGTTTACAATAGCTAGGACATGGAAGCTGGAGTAGGAAATGGCAACCCACTCCAGTACTCTTGCCTGGAAAATCCCATGGACAGAGGAGTCCAGTAGGCTACAGTCCATGGGGTTGTGAAAAGTTGGATAAGACTGAGTGACTTCACTTTCACTTTTCACTCTCTTGCACTGGAGAAGGAAATGGCAACCCACTCCAGTATTCTTGCCTGGAGAATCCCAAGGACAGAGGAGCGTGGTGGGCTGCTGTCTATGGGATCACACAGGGTCAGACATGACTGAAGCGACTTAGCAGCAGCAGGACATGGAAGCAACCTAGATGTCTATCAGCAGACGAATGGTTAAGAAAGTGGTGGTACATATACACAATGGAATATTACTCAGCTATTACAAAGAATGTATGTGAATCAGTTCTCATGAGGTGGATGAAACTGGAGCCTATTATACAGAATTAAGTAAGTCAGAAAGAGAAATACCAATACAGTATATTAACACATATATATGGAATTTAGAAAGATGGTAACAATGACCCTATATGCAAGACAGCAAAAGAGACACAGATGTAAAGAACAGACTTTTGGACTCTGTGGGAGAAGGAGGGTGGCATGATCTGAGAGCATAGCTTTGAAACATGTGTATTACCATATGTAAAATAGATGACCAGTGCAAGTTTGATGCATGAAGCAGGGCACTCAAAACTGGTGCTCTGGGACAACCCAGAGGGCTGGGATGGAAAGGGAGGAGGGTTCAGGATGGGGGAACACATGTACAGTCGTGGCTGATTCATGTAGATGTATGGCAAAAACTACCACAATATTGTAAAGTAATTAGCCTCCAATTAAAATAAATACATTTATTTAAAAACAATAAAAGGCAAGTGGCTTACAAACACACAAAAAAAGAAACAGATCCACACTTGACTGGCTTTTGTTTCTCACAGTGAAGTCCTCTGTAACCCCAGTTGCTTTATTCTTCCTAGATATACAGTTCACAGAATCACACACATGCTTTAGTATAAATTAACATAACTAAGAATAGAAGAACATTAAGGGCTTTTTTATACAGATGCAAAAAATCTTCAACAAAATAATAGCAAACTGAATCCAACAATATATAAATGGATCATATACCATAATCATCTTGGAGTTATTCCAAGGTCACAAAGATGGTTCAACACTCACAAATCAATAATGTGATACATCACAATGACAAAAGGAAGGATGAAAATCAAATCACATGATCATCTCAACAGACACAGAAATAGGAGTTGATAAAATTCAACATATGTTCATCAAAAAAGAAAACTCTCATCAAAGTGAGTACAGAGGGATTCTATCTCAACATAATAAATACCATTTATGACAAACCCACAGCCAATATAATACTCGAAGCCTTCCTGCTAAATTCAGTAACAAGACAAGCATGCCCATTCTCACCACTTCTCTAACATAGTATTGGAAGTCCTAGCCACAAAAGTCAGACAAGAAAAATAATAAAAATTATCAAAATCAGAAGGGAAGTGAAAAAATTCACAGTCTGCAGATGATATGATACATTATAAAAAAATATTCTAAAGTCTCCACCCAAAAAACTATCCAAATAAATGATTTTAGCAAGTTTTCAACATATAAGATTCATATACAGAAACATGTGACAATTCTATGCACTAATAATGAAATATTAGGAAGAAAAATCATGAAAACAATTCCACTTGAAGTTGCATCAAAAAGAATAAAATACCAAGGAATGAACTGAACCAAGAAAGTGAAAGATCTGTACTCTGAAAACTATAAAATACTGATGAAAAAAATTGAAGATGATACAAAGAAATGCAAATATATCCCATACTGTTGGTCTGGGAGAATTAATCTTTTATAAAATATCCATACTACCAAAAGCAATCTAGAGATTTAATACAATCCCTATTAAAATACCCATGACATTTTTCACAGAGTAGATCAAATATCCTAAAATTAATATGGAACCACACAAAACACCAAACTGCCAAAGCAATCTTAAGAAAAAAGTACAAAGCTGGAGATAAAAACCTCTCAGACTTCAGACTATAATACAAAGCTACAGTATCAAAGTGGTGTGGTATTGGCACAAAAACAGACATAGATCAATGAATGGTACAGAATAGAGATACCACAAATAAACCTATGCACCCACGATCAACTAATCTATGAAAAAGGAGTCAAGAATATTCAATGGAGATAAGACAGACTTTTCAACAAGTGGTGCTGGGAAAACTGGACACCCACATATAAAACAATGAGATTAAAACATTCCATCATACCATATATAAAAATAAACTCAAAATGGTTTAAAAGACTTAAATGTAAGAGCAAATACCATAAAACTCCTAGAAGAAACATAGGCAGAATATTCTTTGACATAAATCACAGCAATATTTTCTTGGATCAGTCTTCTAAGGCAAAAGAAATAAAAGCAAAAATAAGTAAATGGCAGCTTGCTCCTTAAAAGCTTTTGCACAGCAAAGGAAACCACTGATAAAAAGAAAACTCTACCTACAGAATTGCAGAAAATACTTGCAAATGATAAGACTACTAAGGGGTTAATATCCAAAATATGCAAACAGTTCATAGAATTTAACATGAAAAAGCCAATAAAAAATGGGCAGAAGACTTGAATAGACATTTTTGCAAGGAAGCACATGGTCAGGAGGTGCATGAAAAGATGTTCAACATTGCTGATTGTTAGAGAAATGCAAAAATAAAAGCAACAATGAGATATCACCTTACATCTGTGAGAATGGCTATCATCAAAGTGTACACAATTACAAACATTGGAGAGGATGTGAAGAAAAGGGAATCTTTGTACACTGTCAGTGAGAATTTAAATTGGTGCAGCCACTGTGGAAAACAGTATGAAGGGGTCTCAAAAAACTAAAAATAGAACAACCATATCACAAAGCAACTCCATATTGAATGCATATCCAAAGATACTAATTAAAAAAGATACATGCACCCCAATGTTCATAACAGAACTATTTACAATAGTGAAGATATGGAACCCACCTCCCATATTACTCAGCCATGAAAAAGAATAAAATTCTGTCATTTGAAGCAAAGTGGGAAATAAGTTGAATACAAATATTGTATGATGTAACTTATATATGGAATCTAAAATATAATACCAGTTAATGTATATGCAAAACAGAAACATGGTAACATTAAGAATTACAAAAGAATTAAAATATGAACCAAATTTTTGAAATTTACTTTTCACTTGACATGCCTCTGCATAAAAATAATTTTATTGATATAAATGATGTAAGTTCTCACATAAATTTTTGTGCTAGATAACTGTAATATTTCAGCTTAATGTGAAGATAAACTTATGCTGCTGCTAAGTCGCTTCAGTCGTGTCCAACTCTGTGTGACCCCATAGACGGCAGCCCACCAGGCTTCCCCGTCCCTGGGATTCTCCAGGCAAGAACACTGGAGTGGGCTGCCATTTCCTTCTCCAATGCATCAAAGTGAAAGTGAAAATGAAGTCGCTCAGTCATGTCCGACCCTCAGCGACCCCATGGTCTGCAGCCTTCCAGGCTCCTCTGTCCATGGGATTTTCCAGGCAAGAGTACTGGAGTGGAGTATGCACTGTGACTATTTTTATGGATGAGAATTAAAACTTTATTAAGTTTAAAAAGTAAAGTATAAACAAGACATTATAATTCTGTAATGATGAAATATGATTTTAATCTATATAGTACCTTAAACATTTTACTTAACAAAACAGAATATGCTACACCATCTTTCATAATCCCTAAGTAAAGAAAATACTGCAATAAAGCAAAGCTTCACAATCACTAATCATCTTTAGAAGAGTTTCTGTAATTAAAAAATGCTAAGAGCAGCCAATCTTCTCTAAAGTGCTCCTTGGTGCATTGCTAATAAAGACATCTGATAAAAGACAACTTTGGATCTTTCCTCACTCTTAAATCAGTAAATATTTTTTCAATATCTATTAATGTGAACAGCTAGTAATAGAGGCAGGCATAGCCCTTGCTCTCAAATGTCAAATTTATTTTAAATGTAACAAACTATAATTAATAATAAAATTAATTTAATTAATGACATTTAACTTCTCCTTTCATTGCATCTACTGGCTTCCCTGGTGGCTCAGATGGTTAAGCGTCTGTCTACAATGCAGGAGACCCAGGTTTGAGCCCTGGGTTGGGAAGATCCCCTGGAGAAGGAAATGGCAACCCACTCCAGGACTACTGCCTGGAAAATCCCATGGACAGAGGAACCTGGTAGACTACAGTCCATGGGGTCGCAAAGAGTCGGACACAACTGAAAGACTTCACTTTCACTTTCTTTCACTTTCATTGTATCTGCTATTCTATAATCCATTCTCTTCAGTCAGTATTAGCTCCTTCCAATAGAATATAAATCACATCTGTTAGGCAGTGTGGTTTATTTACTAGTGTGGTTGCCTCATGTCATTATTTTAGAATGATTGTTTCCAATAATTATATATTAATTAATTTTATTAAGTCCAATTCACAATTAATATATTAAAATTAATTAATACATTAATTCCAACAGTCATACAAGGAAGACACTAAATAAGAAATGGAAATTTTTCTGAGAATGTGTTTATTAAAACATAATGCTATGAACCTTTAAACACAGATTCAGGTTCAAATCTTTAATATTGAAGGATCTTCTGTAAAATATTACAAAATAAATGTTTTTATATATTAATACTTTGTGAAATCTGGGCAGCTGAGCCGTTAAAGATCAAATATGATCTGCAGAGCTAAGATGTTTCAAAACACCTTACCTTCTATCCACAGATGAACTTCAATAGGAGAAGATGTCACAGCTGGATATCGTCGGAAAAAACAACTTGTTTGTGCCACGTATCAGAATGGATAAATAGAGAAAGTCTTCTGACGGTTAATGTTTAAGGCTTAGATATTCTGAGTAGCTAAGGATGAAATAACAGAATTTAATCAGATTCAGGCCTTATCTATTTATACAGACTGCATTACATTAGCATACGCTGTTAGGTATGGGAGTTTAGGGTAAAATTTGTTGTTGGGGTAATATAGTCCACCATTAAACAATTATGCTACTATTTACTGAGTGCCTCTTTAGTAAAATACAAAACTCAAATATAAATCTGAATGAAATACCAATATATGCTACAATGTGAAAAAATCCTGAAAACATGCTAAGTGAAAGAAGCCAGACAGATAAGGTTGCATAGTGTGTGATTCCATTTAGTTGAAATATCCAGAACAGATAAATCCACAAACACAGAATAATTAGTGGTTTCCAGGGGTTATAGGGAGGCAGGGAATGCTATGCTATGCTATGCTATGCTAAGTCACTTCAGTCATGTCCAACTCTGTGCAACCCCATAGACGGAAGCCCACCAGGCTCCCCCGTCCCTGGGATTCTCCAGGCAAGAACAGTGGAGTGGGTTGCCATTTCCTTCTCCAATGCATGAAAGTGAAAAGTGAAAGTGAAGTCGCTCAGTCGTGTCCGACTCCTAGCGACCCCATGGATTGCAGCCTAACAGGCTCCTCTGTCCATGGGATTTTCCAAGCAAGAGTACTGGAGTGGGGTGCCATTGCCTTCTCCGAGGGAGGCAGGGAATAGTGATTGTTTAATAGGTACAGGGTTCCATTTTGGGATAATGAAAATGTTTTGGAAATAGAAAGTGATGGTTGCACAACACAGTGAATATACTAAATATCTCTGAATTGTAGACTTTAAAATAGTTAATTTTATGTCATATGAGTTTTATCTTAATAAAATAAAAATTAAAAAAAAAAAAACTACAAATATAAATCTGACACAACTTCTGTCCTAGAGGAATTCTGAATCTATTAAGATCAAAAGTACATCAACAGCACTGGTAACTAGCTTAAGACATGTACCATACAGACCAGAGCTAAAGAGTTAACACTTAAAGAAACAGATTCTTGGAGGAGGTGGCATCTAAGTCAAGGCAAAGAAGACTAGAAAGAAAAGAACCTTAAGGGAAGAACAATATGTTGATGTATGGCAAAACCAATACAATATTGTAAAGTAAAAAAATAATAATAATAATTAAAAAAATATGAAGAAATAAATCACACAAAAAAAGAGAAGAATAGTAATATTTGCTCTATCTACATCAGGAGTGCATTGTGAGATCCATGGAAAGAAAAATGAGAACACTTTCTAAAATGTAAGACATTCATTACAGAAATGTGAATCATTATTAGTACCGGTAATTTTGAAGCTTAAAGTTGTTGTAGTTTTCAGTGTTCCTACCTGTATTACTCAGCTCTTCAAACCCACAATAGGGAAGATACAAAGGATATACTAATGACATTTATAAAGTAATATTGTGATAATGCAGATGCTCTTAGAATCAACTCTTCCCCTTCCATTTACTGTCTTTAAACTTTATAACTGTGTATGTAGAAATGCTCTAACTTGAGTCATTGATGTTAACATTAAACAAATGATCTGAAATCATAGCCAGAGCACTCTGGAAAAATACTTCAACATAGGTCTCACTTTCCGAGCCTAAATAAGTATGACCAAATTAAACGAGTGGTACTGCCATGTTTTTGTTTTTTTTTTCCTGGCCCTCCACTGAGCTAATTAACTCATGTCCTGCCTTATACAGCCACTTCTTTATCTACTAGAGAATATTTTGTTTACCTTAATCTTGTTTGTCAAGAAACCTGGGTTTGAATATCTTTTAAACTGCAGATATGACAAGGGGCTGGCATGCTTTCTAGAGCAGCCATGTCCAAAAGAACTTTCTGCAATGTTGGAATATTCTACATCTGAACTATTCAATACATATGGCCACATATGTCTGTTAAGCATGTGAAGGGGACTTGAAAACACAATTTTAAATTCTGATTAATTTTACCTGACTGAAATTTTAATAGTCACATGTGGCTAGTGGTACTGGACTGGACAACAGAGTTCTAGAAACTATAGTCAATTATTAGGGTCATGGTCGCTGCCATACATCAATATAAATCAGTCATAATTTTTATATATATTATATATATATGAAATTATATTATATATATATGAAATTATATATATATATATATATATAGGCTTCCCAGTAGTTCAGCGGTAAAGAATCTGCCTGCAGTGCAGGAGATACAGGAGATGCAGGTTCAATCCCTGGGTCAGGAAGATCCCTGGAGAAGGGCATGGCAATCCATTCCAGGATTCTTGCCTGGAGAATCCCATGGACAGTGGAGCCTGGCAGGATACAGTCCCTAGGGTCGTAAAGAACTGGAGATGACTGAAGCGACTGAGAGCGTGCACGCACACACACACACACACACACACACACACATATATATATATATACCCCTTCCCTCTTGAGCCTCCCTCCCCCACCCCACCCCCTCAATCCATCTCTCTAGGTCATCACAGAGCGCCAGTCAGGGCTCCCTGTTATATAGCAGCTTTGCACTAGTTATCTATTTTACACGTTAGTTTTTATATGTCAATGCTACTTTCTACCACCACAACATTGTAAAGCAATGATGTTCTAATTAAAAAGGAAAATATTAGGGTTATATATCTGGTAGACATTCTCAGATTAAAAATGAGGGTTGTTAGAGGAATAGGAAGATCTGAAAAAATCCTAATGCTTACTGTCAGATTATCTGTAGCTTTAAAATGGATGAAGAAACTGGCAATGAGGCTACCAGCACTGGCAAGCTGCTGGTCCTTCTCTGATTTCCCCCTCACCTGAGGTGTGAGGTTAAGTGAGGCTGCACAGAGGTAGGGGGGTGGATAAAAGAAAGGACTTTTGGTAGTCTCCAGTGGTGAACTAACCTCCAATAGCTTTCAGTTACTCTGAAAAAAATAAAATATAGTTAGCATAACAGAAACCCTTAGTGAAGTTCTGGCATCGAGCAGAGAGTCTGTTAAAATAAAGAGGGAAAATGTTTATATCATTCGAGCACAATCAACAAATGGGTAATATGGGGTTACTATGTGCCAGGCACAGCGAATTTCATTAATTAAAAGATGTGGTTTGCTTACTATGATTGTGTAATATTACTTAAAATCCTTCAAGGAAAGCAAGTTTTGGTGTGCAATGGCTTTCTTATTATTTTTTTTTTTTTTTTTTTTTGCTATTTAACATTACTCCTTGAAATCTACCTAAATGGCTTTTCTCTTTTTGTTCTCTTTGTTTTGGTCTTTCCAGTTTCTACTGCTTTCTTCATTTAACTCCAGATAAGTGTTACCTGTTTTGCACTCTTGCATCTCCACGTGGCTGTTTATGCAAAATATTCACCAAGAGTTTTCATCTCAGCTTTAAAAAAAAAAAAGGAAACAAAACTGTCAAAATAATTTAAAAACTAGTGATCAAATTTCCCTTCTCAAGATCTCAAAGTGCATTCTTATGAGTATTGACTAGCTTTGAATATTAGTTTATTTCCAAGTACATTCTTTTATGTAGAAAGGTTTGGGTCTACAGTCTATGTAGGAAGATAAACTAGAAGTTCAACTTGAATGGCCCTAATTACTAGCGTTTTAATTAAGCTTAATGTATTTTAAATGTACAACTATAGACGTTCTATTATCCATATCCAAGACAATAAGGTGTTAAAATTTTAAACAAACAAAATATTCTAAAGGATATAATCAGCTGATCTGGGCAGGGTGGATTTCTTTATCCATAAGAAAACAATATAAATAATGCAGAGAGGGATTATTATGTTCTTATCCTACAGGAAGAATAATTGACTCAGGGAACTAAAAAAAAAAAAAAATACAGTTGATATCTAATCATAAGGTTGGAATTCGACGGTTAGAACAGCCGTCACAGAGTTCGACAAGGCAGCAGCGCGCGTTTGCTAACAGCTAAAATTCTGTGGTAAATTTTCCTCATGTTGAGCTGAAGTTAGCCTACTCTAAATTCGCGCCCCCACACCCCCATTTTCCTCCTTGTTCTGCCTCAGGCTGTCCCTGTGAAGGAAATCTCTGGAGACTCTCACCTCAGAGAGACTCCTCCAATCTATGGTCCTGTCCCACCAAGTTGTCAGTTAGCCAAACTAACTGTCCCCTCACTCCCTTTTTCCGTCCTCGGTTTTTCTTAGGACACTTTCCCTGCCTGTCCTCACCCAAAAGTCTCCCACTAGTCTGTCAGGACCTCCATCTGCAATGCGAAGCTTCGAGCAGAGCTGCGAGACTGAGGCAGCCTGACCACCTGAGGCCAAGGGACCAAGGGCCTCTCGGTTACTCTGACTCTCCCCGTTCCTCTGCCCTGGCAATCCGGTGGGCCTCCTCCCCTCCACAACTACCCGCGTTTTGTTAGACCATATCGCCTTACAGGGCTTTCAAATGGATGCTCCTCAGAATGGTAAACGCCTCCCGCTACAGCCGCACCCGAGGGTTACAGCAAGCCGCCTTCCTACTTGCCTCTTCCCCTACCCTCTCCGGCCAGACGCCGCGGGGGCAGGATTCCCTCAGCTACCAACAGGGCGGTTGGGTAGGGGAAGGACAGGTCCCCGTTGCGCTGCGCCCAGCACGAGGGTCACCGCGGCCCTCAGCGCCCAGCGCATCCCAAGGAACCGCCGGCTGCGGGTGACGTAACTCTGCCCCGACCTGGCGCGCGGGGGTGGGGTTAGCGGTGGGGGCGGGGGAAGTGAGCGGAGAGGAGGCGGGGGGAGTGTTGGGGGGCCGGCCGTTGGCTGCGGAGGTGGTCTTCGCCTTTTACCCGCACTTAATAGCTGTTGAAAAAGTTTGTTTTCCCTGCAATGCTGTACAAATATCTGTGCGTGTACTTTAAGGGGTCTAAAAGAAGATTAATCACAGAGACGCGCGCGCGCACACACACACACACACACACTATCAAGGTGAGCAAGAATTCAAAGCAACAAGAAAACTAATCTGGAAGCAACAGGTGGTCAGATTTCTCAGTGAAATGAACGGTCGAAGGAATGCTGAACCAATGCGAAACACCCCTCTCTAGCGTTTATGGGAAATCCACTTTTTTTTTTTTTTCTTTCTTTAAGCTTTTAGACCTAGAAACTGAGGCCTCGAGTTGAAGGCGTGGGGGCGGGGATGGGGGACGGCTACAACTAGGATCTCTAGTAGCCTTACACTCTCCGGATTAGTTCAAGTAGCTTCCATTTTGAAGTGCTATGGATTTAGATAATATGCTGGTTTAAAGTGGACCCTTGCTAGTACTCAGTGTTCAAAATTAAACTTAGAATATTTTGTTTCTTTTGAACACAAATTGTCACCGGAACACTGAATCCCTTGACCTTGTAAATTTATGGATCCTGTTTTAAACAAAGCTGAAATTCTCTCATGCTATTAATCCTCAATATGATACCTGAGTATTTCTTTTCCTTCACCAAGTGCTCTTGAAGCTGTGCGGCCTTACATGGTACCGTAATAGGCAAACATATTTCTGTTTAAACTCCTTTATCAAAGCAAACGTCTAAAAGCTGTAGTGAGCTAACTCAAAATTTCTATTAATAGCCCTATTCACCGGAAAACATTTCTTAGGTATTCCATATCACCAAAGGAAGTCATCTGGTCCACAAAATAGAATATTTAAATACTGAATGTAGCTAGAATGAGCCTAAAAAAAATAATTTTACCTAATTCCCTCATTTACTGATGAGAAAATGGAGACCCAGATAGAAAAGAGTTGTTTCAAGTCACACAACAGTTTAGTGGAAGAACTAGAAAAAGAATCCAAACATCTGAACCTCAGTGCAGTGCTCCATCCACCAAACCCCAAACATACTGGAATTAAATGATATCTCAAGCAAATGGTGAAAGTTCGGAAAGATGTCACATGTATCTGTCTCCTGGGATCTAGACACAAGAAGAGATGATAAAAACCAAAAAGAAACAACCAAAAAAAAAAAAAAATTCCAAACATTAATGATGTGAAAGGAAAGCAGAATATAGTGAGTGGGAAGAGGTGGAAGCAAATAGAAAACTGTGTTTTACAAGTGTGAACATATATGAATCACTTCTGACCAGATGAAATTATTACAATCCGTTAGTAAGCAGGAAGATTCTGGCTCCCAACCACTTTTACAAAAATAGATGTTTCCCACTTTAATCATCTATCTCAATGGGTCTTCCCCCCTGTTTCCTCAACCTCTGAATCTTATATGTATCTGCTATATAAACTTAAGTAATCATTATTATTATTATTGCTACTACTGACATAATTTCTGGATTCCTGCAGCTCAAAACTGTCTTTTCAGCAGTTGAACATGTCATTCAAAAGTGTGTGTATTCACAGAAGCTAGATTAGAGCTGGCACATTCAAATTGTGGGATTTTACTTTTTGTTGTTTAATTAGCAGGATATAGTTCTGTGGAGCTGGGACATAACACTTCATTTGCTGTTATTCTCCATGGTTTCAGCTTCATACAAATTAATCTGATAGACTGACCCCTGCTAATTTGTTAATAATTGTTGACAAACTCCCTTGTAAGATACTTGTAATTTAGCAGTAGCTTTGTGTACTGAATGACAATCTGAGAAACCTGTCAAAATTTAATGACTCCTGAATCCCCTTTTGTTTGCCCATTAAAATTATATATATAAGACACACATATGTAATGTATTAAATATTCATATGTTTATAAGTATGCTGCTGCTGCTGCTGCTGCTAAGTCACTTCAGTCGTGTCCGACTCTGTGTGACCCCAGAGACAGCAGCCCACCAGGCTCCCCCGTCCCTGGGATTCTCCAGGCAAGAACACTGGAGTGGGTTGCCATTTCCTTCTCCAATGCATGAAAGTGAAAAGTGAAAGTGAAGTCGCTCAGCCGTGTCCAACTCTTTGCCACCCCATGGACTGCAGCCTACCAGGCTCCTCTGCCCATGGTATTTTCCAAGCAAGAGTACTGGAGTGGGGTGCCATTGCCTTCTCCAGTTTATAAGTATATATACACATAAATATTTATGTGTATGTATAATAAAGACAACTAAGAATAAGAAACACAGTAGTAAGGTTTATGAATATCACATCACAGATTTCAAAGGACTTTGATATGTATTTTCTAATTTCTTTCAGCAAATGATGTGCTATTTACCAGAAAGCAAAACCAAATTATTATGAGCCATTGCTACATTTTGTTAACACAGCCAGTTAGATTTTTGACTTGATAATAACTGAGCTAAAACTCAGGAGGGGATATGTATGTAACAAGTACCTTACAAATAATCTCCTGCATCTGCATAATGCCATGTGACCTGCAAAGCATCTCTATGTATATTACATTATTTGAGCCCCACAGCAACACTTTTAAAATGATTGAGAGGAGAGACTTTTATATCCATCAGACGATTAGAAAACTGAAGCTCAGGGGTTTAAATTATTTACCCAATGCATCATTGCCAGATAAGTAAAACTGCTGATACTTAAACCCGAATTGTCTGACTCCTGTCTCAGTGTTCTGTTACCCCAGAGATTGAGGAACAATTAATTGTATATCACAAACACAGGATTTGACTTTCTGGACAAAAAAACTATTCTAGCTCCAATCATATCTCTCAAAATATTCTTTCCCTGTCCTCTCACTCCTATTCTTCTTCTTACACTTTCTGACAAATATAAACTTTTATGCACTTCCTTGATGATACTCTTTACTTCTTGTAATTAAACTATTATTCAATGCAAATGATCCCCAAATCCTCATTTACAGGCATATCTATCTTTACACACATTGTTATCAACTGATATAAGTTGTCAAAACCAACCAACTTGTTCAGAATGGCTCTGCAGTTCTTCATGCAAAAACAAGAACACTCTGTTTATTACATATATATATATATATGAAGTTTTATATATATATAATTATAGGAAATTCTGTGTATATATGAATTTACAGAACCTTCCATAATTAAAAAGAGATCTGCTAACAAAAGTCTAGCTGAGTGAATTGGTATTAGAGTGGAATAGCCCAGGCATATTGAGGAAGCCAAAGGAGAAAAAAGATTCAAAATGATGGTGTTTATTTTCAAACAGATAAAGGCATTGGACTTACTGATAAGAGGTCATTGATGAACTTGGAGTGGTTGAAGTCCAAATTTCAATTACTATTAATAAATATAATAACAACCACAATTATTGAGCATTTACTCCATGACAGAAATTGCACTCTAGTTTACTTAATTTCTAAGGTAAAAAATACGCATTATAACATAAATACAAAAGGGGCACACATTGTAGGCATAAAACTCAGTGAATTCTCCCAAACTGCACCCTCTTTTATTTTATAAGCACGTCAAGATCAAGAAACAGAACATTACCTACGCTAAGCACCTTTTAAAATAAAGTATTTCATTTTTTCAACAACTCAGTGAAATGGTTATTTCTTTTTTCTATATGATGAATCTTGCTCAGAGATGTAAACATGTTCATGATTACCCATCTTAGAAATTTCAGAGAGGAGTTTAAAATATTTCTCTCAATCTGCAAAGTTCATGCCACACATTGACCTTTAAAAAGTTAAACAGTGATATAAAAACTAAATATAAGACTGAAATCTGAGAAAAGATTTGAGACATTTGAGTGAAGAAATGATCCTTGGGGATAGTTGAAGACTAAGGGGAAGGAGCTGGTGGAAAGGAAAGATCAAAGATACAAGAAAGAAAAAAGTTAGGTTGCTGAAAGAGATTGGGCAGTAAAAGGCTAACCAAGAAAAAAAGGAACACATCCTTTTAAACAGAAGGATAAGCAGATGAACCTATAGGGAAATACTGAGGTGGAATGGAGATTGTAGAATGAAGCAAATCCATCTATATTGAGAGTGAGAAGCACTATGTTAGCTTGAGTTCTAAGTATCATTTCAGGGGAAAAAAAAAAAAACATGCTTTATTTAAAGTGAGTTGGAAAAAAGAAAATAATCAACTGACATTTATTGAATACTTAAAATACTCTGGGTATTCTTCTAAGTAATTTACATTATTTTGGCTTATCCAGTCTAATAAACAACCCTGCAATATAGGAACTAATGATCTCCCCATTTTACAGATCAAGAAACTGAGTTAGGTATCCGGCTTAAGTTAACATAAATAAACTAATAATTTGTCGATTCAGGATTTGAACCCAAGCCATCTGGTTCCAGATTCCTTGCACATAGACAGATGTGGAAGTGTTTGTTCACAAGAGAATGAGTGTCAAGACACTCAATAGGTGAGAGAGATGGGCAAATAGGGCAGGAGGAGAGGTATAGGGATAGGTAGAATTGAATTAAATGGTATTGAAAACATGGAAGAGAGAAGATCATGCCTTTATGTGAAAATTCTGATGTATTGGAAAGAATGGCTTCATAGTCAGACACTGAGACCTGAATTGATGTCTCAGCATGGCACTTACTAGATGTGTACTAGTAAGTATAGAGAATGTGTAAATTATCCTAGTAAGAACCATTCTGCAGAAGGTCTATTGAAATTAAGAGCATTAATTTGAGCTATATCTCCCACTTTACCACCTCAACACCCTTAGTTTTTAAACTCTCTGCCAGAATTTGCAATATATATGTAGGCAGTGAGAATCTCTGTACATAGTGTTTTATGAGGGATGTAAAAAAATACACATAGTCACTCAAATTCCCCAGTAGCCTGTCATAGTGGGTAACATTTTCATTCCTTCCTTTGGGTTTAAAGCCCAAATCTGAAGGTTCTGAAAATGACAGAATAAATCTCATTTGTATTCATTAACAACTTACTGGTGGTTTATCAATTCCCTAGCCGAAAGATTGAGGAAGAGGACATTGAAGTTTTAGTATGATAAGTGGATAAGGGGAAAAGATGTCAGGAAAAGATACAGAACTTCAGATGCTACAGAGACAGAAAGGTGGGTAGTTGAGCTTAAAACAGACTTGTCTTACTTCACAGTTTGGCCAAATGGCTAGTCCTGTGCCTTAGCTTTGCAATCTATCAGGTTTTTCTCTGCCAAATCTCAGCACAATTTCTTCAGAAGAGAAGCTTAGTGTTTGCTCAGGCTTCTTTCCCGAGTAAACCTGTTCTACACTCAGACAAATTAAATAGATTTCCTCCTCAACAAATATACTGCAAAAAATTAAAGGGAGAGTGGCTAATGACAAAATAGCAAATCCCCCAAATATCTGGAATGTAGTACACAGAGTTTTACTGAAAAGTTACTGTATTTTGTCAGTCTAAATCCTGCCAAAATATTCCATCTATTTGTAAAGAAAGTTCCCAAGTTTTTAATGACTCCATGTCATAAGAAAATAATATATTCATCACAGCAAAAGTAGGTACACATAAGAGAAAGCTGGTTGCATTCTCCATATTCCTTATTCACCAAGAAAATACCTTCATATATGAGTTGGCCAAGAAGTTCATTGGGTTGTACAAACTTTTTGGCTAACCCGATATAGTAACTTCAAACAGCATAAGTGTGTTTGACACACACACAGTGAATCCCTTTTAGAATTTCAAAGGCCAATGAAAATGTTAGCCAAAGGCTAACAATGTGACTTCATCTGTTTATTGACTATATAAAATAGTGATTTGTCTCTTCATATAAGTAATGCTTAAAAAAGCATTGACAAAGTGCACTGATTCTGAATGGACAGATTTAAGATCATTTGTTGTGCTATTATTTTTTCTAGATGAGTTATAAATGGAGAAGAGATTTGACTGTGCTGATTTAGACTGAATTCTAAATAACTGCATTATCTTGGGGAAAAACAGTAGGGTCCTTATATACACTTGCCTCTGGAACTGATAAATGAATCTTCTCAAGCCTCATATGATCTAAGTTATTTCTATGATCTAAGTTTCTTAGTTTTTCTCTTCATCTAGAAA
Organism: Bos grunniens; assembly: GCF_055505025.1. Classification (NCBI taxonomy): domain Eukaryota; kingdom Metazoa; phylum Chordata; class Mammalia; order Artiodactyla; family Bovidae; genus Bos; species Bos grunniens. The sequence continues at coordinate 75,302,711 of NC_141194.1, read as the reverse complement.
TCTATATTTCTTAATATTGTCTTGAGCAAGTCATTTAAATTTCTGAGCCTCAATTTGTTTCATCTGCACAACAGGGCCAATAGTAACTCAGAGTGCTGCTTGAGGATCAAATGAGATAACTTATGAAAAATGTTTTGTATAGTAAATGTAAGGTAAACTATTATTTCATAAATAGTATATAAATAACAGATAAGACGTTTTGTTCTTTAAAACTGGTTTCCCATTCTTGGTTAACAACATTAAAAGGGGGAAAATAAAATCTTACCTTTCGTGTCAACAAAACAAGCAAGGCAGCATGGCCTCTAATACCTTTTCTATCTCTACAAAGAGGTAACTGAACGGGGACATTTATAAATGAGTGCTCAACACTGAATCTTCCCTCTCATACAAGCCCCTAATGAGCCTCATTAGGGAAAAAAGGCAAAAACACAGATAAGAGCAGATTGCTCATCATGGTCTAGTTTTTATATTGATCACCCAGTCTATGCTTTTTCCCATTATTTAACATTTCACAGTAGCAGTAGTTGGCAAAAAAAAAAAAATCCTGACCTTCTTAGAGGCCCTGACAATTTAACCGGCTATAGTGTGGCAATAAGACTCACTCAAATTATAATGCCATTTCAATTTTATATTGAAAAAAAAATATGTAGTGGAGGAAGGTGTAGAAAGGCTGCTGCTGCTGCTGCTAAGTCACTTCAGTCATGTCCGACTCTATGTGACCCCATAGACGGCAGCCCACCAGGCTCTCCCGTCCCTGGGATTCTCCAGGCAAGAACACTGGAGTGGGTTGCCATTTCCTTCTCCAATGCATTAAAGTGAAAAATGAAAGTGAAGTCTCAGTCGTGTCCGACTTGTAGCAACCCCATGGACTGCAGCCTACCAGGCTCCTCCATCCATGGGATTTTCCAGGCAAGAGTACTGGAGTGGGGTGCCATTGCCTTCTCCGGTAGAAAGGCTAGAAATGAGCATAGTGGCTGAGAACTCACATCACCTGTTTAGTCATGACTATGCTGTTGGTACAAGATCCTCATAAGTATCATGCCTGAGTTCATGCCAAGGGCATGGCTGACATAAAGGCTAGGACTCTGACACATGTTTTCAAGCATTTCAGGCCAATTTTGGACTGGAATAGTAGATATCTCATTTTGTCTGTCTATTTTGATAGTAAGAAAAGCATGGTGAAAAGCTAAAGAAAATTATCTATGCCTGGAATTGTGCTCAGTCTGCACTCCCACCCTTCTCTCTCCCCATCTCTCTCCATATCTGTCTCCATCTCTCTCTTAAAGGTATTAAGTTACTACTGAACCTCATTCTGCTACTGAGTAAAATCTATATTTTTGGCTTCAGTTATTATATATATATATATATATATGTGTGTGTGTGTGTGTGTGTGTGTGTGTGTGTGTGTGATATACATATGCAATGTGTCCCTGTACCAGGTTTTAGAATTCTAAAATTTTATTGCCTACTGTGGAAGATCAAAGAAATAGGGGTTTTGAGAAAACAGAGCTGAGAGCTTCTGAGCAACAAACATAAAAGGATATAATATTCTTATATTTTCCATTGTGTCCACAATTTAAATCACTGTTTAAAAATGTTACACAAACTGAAGAGTTCATATGCTGTAGGAACATAAAGCAAGTAGCTGGTTTAATGAAAAGAAAAATATTGAAAGTGAGCCACAAGAGGCCTGATGATTGGAATGCTAAGATCCAATAATGTTACTAGTATCTCTGCTTCCTCATGAACTCTTCCTCATTTATGAGCCAGTTTGAAATCAAAGAATTAAATTTTAAGGAAAAATGTTTATCTGAACGTTGATCTGAATGGGCATCAATGCAACCAAGTTAGTCAGTTTACCAACTGAATTACCTTATTCTGTTTGAATTCACCTGTTAGGAATGTAGAGATCAAGGAATAATGCCAGTGAAAATTAAGCTGCTTTTGTGAAAGAAGTATTTATATATTTTGGAAGATGCCTTTTATCCCAGCTGCTCTGCAGATAATCACTGAGTTCAATCGGCACCAACTTGGAATAACTGGTTTTACATGAATTTATTAATGGGACAGGGCACAATTGAAGTGTAATCCGTTTTATTTTTTAAACTCAAAACCAATAACCATGTTCAGGTAAATATGTTGATGCTATCAATTTTAAGATAAAAATTGTTTTGAGCTATAACCATATCTGATTTTTCCCCATTAAATGCATTTTATAACACAAAACAGCATTGCTAATCCACCCTAGGACTAGGAATCTTAGAAATTTGTTGAGATAGTATTTTAAGTTATATAATTGGTTTTTTGGTATTGTATTGTATTGCATGTATTGTATTGCAGTTTTCAAATTAATATGGGTAGGGAGGCAATTCAACGAACACATTGATATATTTCAGAAAGGCTGAGTTCAAACTCCAAGTTTAACTTGTATCTCTCTGAGTAACCTTAGTTATATCAGTTAACCTCTTTGTACCACTCTGGGTCTTCACCTATAAAATAAGGGATTTGAACTAGATGATTCCTTGTGTGTACGTAACATTCTATGATTTTTGCCTCATCTTTTGACCTAATCAAGTCAATGAAGAAACCTTTAAATAATTTTCTCCCTAGCATTGCATCACAACCAACAGGGAAAATGGTTATACTCTTATACGGTTTCTAATACAATTATAGAATAAGTATGTTACCTACATACCTAGAGTATCCCTTTCTGTTAGTTTTCCTCCCTCAGTCTCTTAATTCATTTTGGCATGTGACACTATGATAAAGAGGAGACCACAATGTCTATCAGTGCAAAGTTATCTCTGACAGTCCTTAAGCTTCTAAATAAACTTCTATCCAGGAGGCAGTGAACTTCTCTGTCTTCTACAGGGCCCTTATATTGTCAGTGCAGGCCCCAACCATCAGATCAGATCAGTTGCTCAGTCATGTCCAACTCTTTGCGACCCCATGAATCACAGCACGCCAGGCCTCCCTGTCCATCACCAAATCCCAGAGTTCACTCAAACTCACGTCCATCGAGTCAGTGATGCCATCCAGCCATCTCATCCTCTGTCGACCCCTTCTCCTCCTGCCCCCAATCCCTCCCAGCATCAGGATCTTTTCCAATGAATCAACACTTCGCATGAGGTGGCCAAAGTACTGGAGTTTCAGCTTTAGCATCATCCCTTCCAAAGAAATCCCAGGGCTGATCTCCTTCAGAATGGACTGGTTGGATCTCCTTGCAGTCCAAGGGACTCTCAAGAGTCTTCTCCAACACCACAGTGCAAAAGTATGAATTCTTTGGTGCTCAGCCTTCTTCACAGTCCAACTCTCACATCCATACACGACCACAAGAAAAACCATAGCCTTGACTAGACGAAACTTTGTTGGTAAAGCAATGTCTCTGCTCTTGAACATGCTATCTAGGTTGGTCATAACTTTCCTTCCAAGGAGTAAGCGTCTTTTAATTTCATGGCTGCAGTCACCATCTGTAGTGATTTTGGAGCCCAGAAAAATAGTCTGACACTGTTTCCACTGTTTCCCCATCTATTTCCCATGAAGTGGTGGGACCAGATGCCATGATCTTCGTTTTCTGAATGTTGAGCTTTAAGTAAACTTTTTCACTCTCCACTTTCACTTTCATCAAGAGGCTTCTGAGTTCCTCTTCACGTTCTGCCATAAGGGTGGTGTCATCTGCATATCTGAGGTTATTGATATTTCTCCCGGCAATCTTGATTCTAGCTTGTGTTTCTTCCAGTCTAGCGTTTCTCATAATGTACTCTGCATATAAGTTAAATAAACAGAGTGACAATATACAGCCTTGACGAACTCCTTTTCCTATTTGGAACCAGTCTGTTGTTCCATGTCCAGTTCTAACTGTTGCTTCCTGACCTGCATATAGGTTTCTCAAGAGGCAGGTCAGGTGGTCTGGTATTCCCATCTCCTTCAGAATGTTCCACAGTTTCTTGTGATCCACACAGTCAAAGGCTTTGGCATAGTCAATAAAGCAGAAATAGATGTTTTTCTGGAACTCTCTTGCTTTTTCTATGATCCAGCGGATGTTGGCAATTTGATCTCTGGTTCCTCTGCCTTTTATAAAATCAGTTTGAACATCAGGAAGTTCATGGTTCACTTATTGCTGAAGCCTGGCTTGGAGAATTTTGAGTATTACTTTATTAGTGTGTGAGATGAGTGCAATTATGAGGTAGTTTGGGCATTCTTTGGCTCTAGGTCAGTGATCACACCATCGTGATTATCTGGGTCGTGAAGATCTTTTTTGTACAGTTCTTCTGTGTATTCTTGCCACCTCTTCTTAATATCTTCTGCTTCTGTTACATCCATACCATTTCTGTGCTTTATCAAGCTCATCTTTGCATGAAATGTTCCTTTGGTATCTCTGATTTTTTTGAAGAGATCCCTAGTCTTTCCCATTCTGTTGTTTTCCTCTATTTCTTTGCATTGATCGCTGAAGAAGGCTTTCTTATCTCTTCTTGCTATTCTGTGGAACTCTGCATTCAGATGCTTATATCTTTCCTTTTCTCCTTTGCTTTTCACTTCTCTTCTTTTCACAGCTATTTGTAAGGGCTCCCCAGACAGCCATTTTGCTTTTTTGCATTTCTTTTCCATGGAATGATCTTGATCCCTGTCTCCTGTACAATGTCACAAACCTCATTCCACAGTTCATCAGGCACTCTATCAGATCTAGGCCTTAAATCTATTTCTCACTTCCACTGTATAATCATAAGGGATTTGATTTAGGTCATACCTGAATGGTCTAGTGGTTTTCCCTACCTTCTTCAATTTAAGTCTGAATTTGGCAATAAGGAGTTCATGGTCTGAGCCACAGTCAGCTCCTGGTCTTGTTTTTGCTGACTGTATAGAGCTTCTCCATCTCTGGCTGCAAAGAATATAATCAGTCTGATTTTGGTGTTGACCATCTGGTGATGTCTATGTATAGAGTCTTCTCTTGTGTTGTTGGAAGAGGGTGTTTGTTATGACCAGTGCATTTTCTTGGCAAAACTCTATTAGTCTTTCCCTGCTTCATTCCGTATTTCAATGCCAAATTTGCCTGTTACTCCAGGTGTTTCTTGACTTCCTACTTTTGCATTCCAGTCCCCTATCATGAAAAGGACATCTTTTTGGGGTGTTAGTTCTAAAAGGTCTTGTAGGTCTTCATCGAACCGTTCAACTTCAGCTTCTTCAGCATTACTGGCTGGGGCATAGACTTGGATTACTGTGATATTAAATGGTTTGCCTTGAAAACGAACAGAGATCATTCTATTGTTTTTGAGATTGCATCCAAGTACTGCATTTTGGACTCTTTTGTTGACCATGATGGCCACTCCATTTCTTCTGAGGGATTCCTGCCTGCAGTAGTAGATATAATGGTCATCTGAGTTAAATGCAATAATGATAATAGCAATAAAAGCAATAATAATTTAAAAAGTGTTAACACTTGAGTACTCACTAGTTACCAAGCACTGGCTTAAACAATTTGCATGCTTTATATCATTTAGCTCTCAAGAAATCTCTACAAGATACTTATAATCATTGATTCCTATTTCGAAGATGGGAAAAATGAGATTTAAATAAGTTAGTTCAGTTCAGTCACTCAGTCATACCCGACTCTTTTGACCCCATAGTCTACAGCAAGCCAGGCTTCCCTGTCCATCAACAACTCCCAGAGCCTACTCAAGTTCATGTCCATTGAGTTGGTGATGCCATGCAATCATCTCATTCTCTATCATCCCCTTCTTCTCCCTCCTTCAATATTTCCCAGCTTCAGGGTCTTTTCCATTGAGTTGGTTCTTCATATCAGGTGGCCAAAGTATTAGAGTTTCAGCTTCAGCATCAGTCCTTCCAGTGAATATTCAGAACTGATTTCCTTTAGGATTAACTGGTTGGATCTCCTTGAAGTCCAAGGGACTCTCAAGAGTCTTCTCCAACACTACAGTTCAAAAGCTTCAATTATTTGGCCCTCAACGTTCTTTATAGTCCAACTCTCACATCGATACATGACTACTGGAAAACCATAGCTTTGACTAGATGGACCTTTGTTGGTAAAGTAATGTATATGCTTTTTAAAATGCTGTCTAGGTTAGTCATCGCTTTTCTTCCAAGGAGCAAGTGTCTTTTTAATTTCATGGCTGCAGTCACCATCTGCAGTGATTTTGGAGCCCAAGAAAATAAAGCGTCTCCCTGTTTCCATTGTCTCCCCATCTATTTGGCAAGAAGTGATGGGACCAGATACCATGATCTTAGTTTTCTGAATGTTGAGTTTTAACCCAACTTTTTCACTCTCCTTCATTTTCATCATGAGGCTCTTTAGTTCTTCTTTGCTTTTTGCCATAAGGGTGGTGTCATCTGCGTATCTGAGGTTATTGATATTTCTCCCGGCAATCTTGATTCCACCTTGTGCTTCATCCAGCCCAGCATTTTGCGTGATGTACTCTGTATGTAAGTTAAACAAGCTGGGTGACAATATACAGCCTTGACGTACTGCTTTCCTGGTTTGGAAACAATCTGTTGTTCCATGTCCATTTCTAACTGTTGCTTCCTGATCTGCATACAGATTTCTCAGGAGGCAGGGAAGGTGGTCTGGTATTCCCATCTCTTTCGGAATTTTCCACAATTTGTTGCGATCCACACAGTCAAAGGCTTTGGTGTAGTCAATACAGGAGAAGTAGATGTTTTTCTGGAACTCTCTTGCTTTTTTGATGATCCAATGGATGTTGGCAATTTGATCTCTGGTTCCTCTGCCTTTTCTAAATCCAGCTTGAACATCTGAAAGTTCATGGTTCAAGTAAGCTAAATTACTTGCAAAAAGCAATATTTAGCAGGGCCAGTATTCAAACCTGGACAGTCCAGGCCCAAAGCCATCACCTGTAGCCAGTGTGCAATGCTGAATACCTACTGTTGTATCCTGCACTGTTTTAGGTACTTAGAGGGTGGGAGAAGGAAAACATTTTAAAGAAGCTATGGCTCCTGTCATCAAAAAGCATGGAATGCACATACACAAAGCTATGGGTAACATTTTGGAATGCACTAAATAGTTCCAGAATTTTTAGGGGAGAATACTCCTGTGGTAACTGTCTAAAGGAAACCCCTGACTTTGTCAGAGTCATGGCATCACAGAGTGGTGGAGAAAAGGGGAAGATTATTTAATAAATTCTTATGAAACAATTGTTTTAGCTAATTGGAAAAAAAGTGTATAATTGCTCATACCTAATATAAAAATTCATGCCAAATAGATTAACAAATTAAATAAAAAATATTCGGAGAAAAAAAGGGAAATTTTTTTTGGAACTAAGATTGGTAAGAGCTTTCTAAGCATAAGAACTACTGAATAAGTCTATGTGATGACAAAGTTTTAAAAGTCTCCTATATATCAAAATGCCATAAACAACACTAAAGTCAAATGAAAAACTGGTAAAAAATATTTGCAATAAATATTATGGATTAATATTATATTTAATATTCTTATATATCAGGAAGAAAATATCTAACATCCATTAGAAAACTGTGCAGAGGACTTGAAAATAAGAATAAAAGAAGAAATACAGAGGCCAGTATACATACAAAGCAATTCAAATTCAGTAGCAACAAAGATATTATCATTATAACAATGAAGTTGTGACGTGTTTTATTTTTTTTGCTCTTTAATTGGCAAACACTCTATATTCACACATATATATATATTGGGTTGGACAAAAATTGTTTTTTTCTGTAAGATGATTCTCAGTTCAGTTCAGTTGCTCAGTCATGTCTGACTCTTTGTGACCCCATGAATCACAGCACGCCAGGCCTCCCTGTCCATCACCAACTACTGGAGTTCACTCAAACTCACATCCATTGAATCAGTGATGCCATCCCACCATCTCATCCTCTGTCATCCCCTTCTCCTCCTGCCCCCAATCCCTCCCAGCATCAGAGTCTTTTCCAATGAGTCAACTCTTCGCGTGAGGTGGCCAAAGTACTGGAGTTGCAGCTTTAGCATCATTCCTTCCAAAGAAATCCCAGGGCTGATCTCCTTCAGAATGGACTGGTTGGATCCCCTTGCAGTCCAAGGGACTCTCAAGTGTCTTCTCCAACACCACAGTTCAAAAGCATCAATTCTTCAGCACTCAGCTTTCTTCACAGTCCAACTCTCACATCCATACATGACCAACTGGGAAAACCATAGCCTTGACTAGACGGACCTTTGTTGGCAAAGAAATATCTCTGCTTTTGAATATGCTATCTAGGTTGGTCATAACTTTCCTTCCAAAGAGTAAGTGTCTTTTAATTTCATGGCTTCAATCACCATCTGCAGTGATTTTGGAGCCCAGAAAAAAAAAGTCAGCCACTGTTTCCCCATCTGTTTGCCATGAAGTGATGGGACCAGATGCCATGATCTTAGTTTTCTGAATGTTGAGCTTTAAGCCAAATTTTCACTCTCCTCTTTCACTTTCATCAAGAGATTCTTTAGTTCTTCACTGTCTGCCGTAAGGGTGGTGTCATCTGCATATCTGAGGTTATTGATATTTGCCCCACCAGTCTTGATTCCACCTTGTGCTTCATCCAGCCCAGCATTTCTCATGATGCACTCTGTATATAGGTTACATAAGCAGGGTGACAATATACAGCCTTGACATCCTCCTTTTCCTATTTGGAACCAGTCTGTTGTTCCATGTCCAGTTCTAACTGTTACTTCCTGACCTGCATACAGGTTTCTCAAGAGGCAGGTCAGGTGATCTGATATTCCCATCACTTTCAGAATGTTCCACAGTTTATTGTGATCCACACAGTCAAAGGCTTTGGCATAGTCAATAAAGCAGAAATAGATGTTTTTCTGGAACTCTCTTCAGCGGATGTTGGCAATTTGATCTCTCGTTCCTCTGCCTTTTCTAAAACCAGCTTAAACATCTGGAAGTTCATGGTTCATGTATTGCTGAAGCCTGGGTTGGAGAATTTTGAGCATTACTTTACTAGCGTGTGACACAAGACCACATGTTTCTTTGATGAACAGGCAAAAGACAATTAACAGTCTGTTGGGAAGTTTTGATTCATCCACTGTATTCGCCAGACATTGTACCTTTGGAGGTCCAATTTAGTCTTTACAAAATTATCTTCATATAAAAATGTTTCAACTTCCTGGAAAACTGAAAAAGATACCTGTAACAGTTCTTTCCTCAAAAAGATATGAATTTGCCTGAAAAATGGCAGAAGATGTTGGAACAAAATTCTGAATTCATTGTTCAATAAAATTATTGGTGAAAATGTCTTATGGACTCTGTGGGAGAGGGAGAGGGTGGGAAGATTTGGGAGAATGACATTGAAACATGTAAAATATCATGAACTGAGATGCCAGTCCAGGTTCGATGCACGATAGTGGATGCTTGGGGCTAGTGCACTGGGACAACCCAGAGGGATGGTATGGGGAGGGAGGAGGGAGGAGGGTTCAGGATGGGGAACACATGTATACCTGTGGCGGATTCATTTTGATATTTGGCAAAACTAATACAATTATGTAAAGTTTAAAAATAAAATAAAATTTAAAAAAAAAGAAAAAAAAATTTTCAAAAAAAAAATTATTGGTGAAAATGGAAAAAAGTGTCTTTTATTTTTACTTAAAAAGCAAAGGAAATTTTTGGCCAACCCAATATACTCTCATAATATTTTCATACATTCCTAGTAAGATCATTTTAGTGGTAGCATCTCATTCCTAGTAAGATCATTTTAGTGGTTAAATCTCTAGAAAGTGATTTAACAGCATAAAAATACCCTTACAATTAGTCATGTCCATAGACCTAACTTTCTAACTCCTAAAAGATAACCAGAGTTATGAGCTAATATTTTTGCTCATATTCATGCAGAGAAAATAAGTCCTATCTCACCACTCAGAGATATACATACCTGTCAAATTTTAGTACAATCCTTCATACTTTTTATAGACTACATGTACTTTAAATAGTTATATATGCTTTTGAAGAAGAAAAGTTAGATTTTTTATGTATATATTGTTGTTTAGTTGCTCAGTGATGTCCAATTCTTTGTGACTCCATGGAATGTAGCCCACCAGGCTCCAGGCAAGAATACTTGAGTAGGTAGCCATTCTCTTCTCCAGGGGATCTTCCCAACCCAGGGATGAATCCAGGTCTCCTGCATTTGCATGTTTGCAAATTTTTAATAAGAAGTCTTTCCATTTGGAATCAGAGCCACCCATATTCAGGCATCCAATAAGCCAAATGCTATTCCTTTCCACTTGGAATCAGAGCCACCTATATACAGGCATCCAACAAGCCAAATGCTATTCCTTTACAGCCCCAAACACAGGGTCAACAACCAGACCATTTTTAGGCTACTTAATTTTTCAAAGTTATTTATTTTCAAATATATTTCATTTTATTTTAATGAAAACCAATAAGATGAAACAAATTAATTAAAATGAGAGAAAGAAATCCCAAATGTATTTAGCACATGAGATATAGAGAAATCAGCAGAACAGCAAAAATGGTATATTGTAAAGCATAAGCAACTAAAATTCTGAAAGCTTGAGTTCTGTAGACATTAACTTCTTTTCTATAAACCTTAAAGTCCTCAGTGGCTAAATAAGAGGACTGAATAAAATAGTCTGTGGGCTTCCCAGGTGGCGCTAGTGGTAAAGAACCTGCCCGCCAATTCACAAGACTTAAGAGACTCAGGTTCGATCCCTGGATCGGGACGATACCCTGGAAAAGGAAATGGTAACCCACTCCAGTATTCTTGCCTGGAGAATCCATGGACAGAGGAGCTTTGAAAGCTATAGTCCATAGGGTCAAAAAGAGTCAGACATGACTGATGTGACTTCACACACAAGGGTCATCCTTACAGATGAAGCTGAAGCTCTAATACTTCGGCCACTTGATGCGAAGAGCCACCTCATTGGAAAAGACCCTGGTGCTGGGAAAGATTGAAGGAAGAAGGTGAACGGGGCAGCAGAGGATGGGCTGATTAGATGGCAATACCAACTCAACAGACATGAGATTGAGCAAGCTCAGGGAGTTGGTGATGGACAGGGAAGCTTGGCGTGCTGCAGTCAGTGGGGTCATAAAGAGTTAGACATGACTTAGCGACTGAACAGCATCACTGAACATTTCTGAGAGTCCCCTGGACTTTAAGGAGATCAAACCAGTCAATCCTAAAGGAAATCAACCTTGAATATTCATTGGAATGACTGATGCTGAAACTGAAGCTCTGATACTTTGGCCGCTTGGTGGGAAGAGCCAACTCGTTCCAAAAGACGCTGATGCTGGGAAAGACTGAGGACAGGAAGAGAAGGGGGCAAAAGAGAATGAGATGATTGGATAGTATCACTGATTCAATGGACATGAATCTGAGCAAACTCGGGAAGATAGTGAAGGACAGGGGAGCTTGGCATGCTGCAGCCCATGGAGTCTCAAAGAGTTGGACACAACTTAGGGGTGAACAACAACAAAGGATCATTCCAATTTTACAAATGAATGAATCTAATGTAAAGTATTTTAAATATTTTTCTTCCTATCAGTTTTCTGCTAACATCACTTACGTATTTTCTAAAGGGGAAAATCGAAACTAGATTTTAATTTTTGAATTGCAACTATTTAAATAATTACATAACATTTTTGTAATTCAATTTAATAAAGAAAATTTTGTATGCTTTGTTTCATGCTATCCTGCATAAATCTAAATGTTACACTATGAAATTATGGTCAGTTTTATTGATTTTTACCTAAAGACAGATTCAGTGATTACACATCATTATCTAATTTTCCTATAAGTCCCACTATAAATCATGCTTTATTAGGAAAAAATTCAGTGCTGGATTTTAATGTAATAAGTTGAATCTCACAAGCAAAGAAAGGGAGTCGTAATTAAATAACCTGTATATTTTGAAGTTCTCTAAATTGATACTGCTGTCTTTTCTCATAGCTTCTTCACACAAACAGAGATTTCTTTATATTTATTTCATAAATATTAGCTGAAAAAAGAATAAACACATCATGAAACTTATCAAGGAAATGATTATTTCAAAGGGTCAATCATTATTTCGAATGATTAATTCAAAGGGTCAACATTTTAGCGTAGCCTGAGATGTAGGTCTTGTTTTAAAATTCTGACATCAGAGAAGGGCAAAATCTGGATTTAGTCACAAATAGAAGCAATGTAAATGCAAAAGTTTAAGTCATTCTCTGCTGTCAACCCCCTATGGCCAACACTCTCTCCTTTCATTCTTTCAAATATTCTTCTGTCTTCCATTCTAGATGTGTCTTATTCAGGAAAATAAATTTGCAATAAACTCTCATTTAATAATGGTTTGCTTTAAAGTGTTCCCTCGACTATTGGTTTTTTTTTTTTTTTTTTTTTTTTAATGTACTAAGGAAGTCTAGGACTTCTGAGTGGCTCATTGGGTAAAGAATCCACCTGCAATGCAGAAGATGCAAGAGACCTGCAGTCAGGAAGATCCCCTGGAGGAGGGCATTGGCAATCCACTCCAATATTCTCACCAGGAGAATCCCATGGATAGAGCAGCCTTGTGGGCTGCAGTCCATAGGGTCACAAAGAGTCAGATATGACTGAGCACTCATGCAAGGAAGTCTAAGACACTAAATTTGTTCAAGGTTCAAAGGAAGTAATCTTTTATGAATGAATTTTAGGCAGTTACCACAGATATTTTGGTAAGTCCTCCCCAACTCCAAATCACTCCATACTGTTTATTAATAAAGCTAATAAGATCACAGTGCTATCATGCAACATGAAAAATATTTTTCTGCAAAACCAAAGTATGTGTATCAATGTTACTCTTATATCAGTAAATTACCTACAGATTTGTTTAAACAAATGGATGCTCAAAATTTAGGCACAGCATTATAACCCACTTTAGAAATTATGTGTTGTGATAATTTCCAGTTAAATAATGTCAAAAGATAACTGGATACTATGTAAAACTGTCTTATTAGCTGCATTCTCAGAATCATTGGGGAAACAAGAAAGGTCAAGCTGTTTGTATTGAAAGAATTAAAAGGAAAGCATTTTGTTTAAATAGCAGTGGAGAGATGACTTTTTAAAAATTTATTCATTTTTATTGAAAGAAACAGACATAGAGAATAGACTTATGGAGATGGGAGAGGGGAGGAGGTGTTGACAGAAAATAGATGACTTAATTTTGTAAGACATAGGTGGTACTCAGTAAATTTCCATCTTTTTCCTCTCTCAACTGTAAATTCTAAACTCAATGCCTCCAGTGATTGATAAATAATTTCAGCTTTGGGGCCATCTGTTTCCTAAATTCGAATGACAGAGGAAAATTATCCTGAGTATACTGGTAAATGGTTTGAATATTGACCAGTAAAGAGAGGATTCCCTTTAAGTCTTCAATTTAGGCATTAATTCTTTCACTTTTCTGCCTTCCAGGGCCCCATCATAAAATTTGCAGGCCACCTAACACGTGTGGCCATTACTGGCATCTTATAGCAATGAAATATTAACAGAAATATTTAATTTGTATATCATTTTGAAAGAATAGAATCATTCTGTTAATTATTCACTTTTTAGTTGTTATATACCAAGGAAAATTACCACACTATCTGTAAAAATAAAACTTCTCTTTTCAGATTTGTCATTTAAAAATGAAACATTTAATTGATTAATATTTAATGAACACTAAGCTGTTAAATTATTAAAATATTTGATAAACAATTTCAGAACACTCCTTTTTTATCCTTTCACAGTCATCTGAAATTCTCTGTTGGTTCTTTTTTCCTTTTTAGCCATGTCTTATAACCACATGAAAAATATAAAGGAACAACACTTCACTTTAGTTAACAGTCACCAAGTAAGTTTAGAGAATTAGTGACTTAATTGTTTTTATCTGTCACAAAATAGACCCCTGCTGTAGCATAGAGCACTTGACTGTTGTTATTTTATAATGTGTACATTAATCAGTTGGAAAAACTTTGGGTTAATTATTGACATGTCTTTGCCTGTCAGAATTGTAGTGCATGATTGCTAAGAGGAACTAAAGCATAAAATAACCCACAACAATAAATAGAATGATCAGAAATGGCCTCAGCCAGAATTGGCAATTGAGTTCTCAGAAAGGCACAACATGAAGAATGGTGATGCAAAGACACTGAAATCTCTACTTGCACTCACCAGACACAATATCTGACTCTAAGAAAACAGGGTTTTTACTCAAGATGGAGTCATGATAAATATGATCACAGATGGTGTTCAAAATGTACTTGGAGTGTAAATCACACAGATGACTACCTTCACAAGAGGAGAGAAAATATATTTTTGTGAACCACCACTCCCCCATCACTAACCACTGCCCAGCTAACACTCCCGCCCCCTTCAGTCAGTTCAGTCACTCAGTCGTGTCCAAATCTTTGTTACCCCATGGACTGCAGCACACCAGGCTTCCCTGTCCATCACCAACTCCCAGAGCTTGCTCAAATTCATGTCCATCCAGTCAGTGATGCCATCCAACCATCTCATCCTCTGTCATCCCACTTCTCCTCCTGCCTTCAATCTTTTCCAGCATCTGAGTCTTTTCCAGTGTGTCAGTTCTTTGCATCAGGTGGCCAAAGTATTGGAGCTTCAGCTTCAGCATCAGTCCTTTCAATGAATATTTAGGACTGATTACCTTTAGGATTGACTGGTGTGATCTCCTTGCCATCCAAAGGACTCTCAAGAGTCTTCTCCATCACCACAGTTCAAAATCATCAATTCTTTGGTGCTCAGCTTTCTTTATGGTCCAACTCTCACATCCATACATGACTACTGGAAAAACTATAGCTTTGACTAGACAGACTTTTCTTGGCAAAGTAATGTCTCTGCTTTTTAATATGTCATCTAGGTTTCTCATAGTTTTTCTTCCAAGGAGCAAGCATCTTTGACTACATTAATTCTATCAAATGTGTCCTGTTTTCTGTGACCATAATACATATTTACATATTCATAAAAACCTTACACACTTAGAAACCTAGGTTATTTATTTCAGTGTGTTAACCCTCTGGGGATATCTGCATAAGCTGCAAAAAGCAACTTTTTCAATGATTACTCAATAGAACATCAAGCAGAATGTCAAAATAAACAGATAAGTCTCAATTAAATACATGTGTATTATCCATAGTATTTTTTATCCTAATCTGGTTTTTGCCAGCCCTCTATCTTCATTCCCTTGCTCTTATAAGCCCTATATACGCAATATATGTAAATAATAATAATGCACAGTTAGGAAGTTAAGTTCACCATACTTCACTCCAAAAACAGTTTTGTAATATGTAACAACTTTTGTTTAAATATGCACAAGTTCCAAATATCCATACCATGGTATGCTCCCATTCATAGAGAAAATAAAAAATGCCTATATATTCAGTCTTCCATGGGAAGCCATTGGTAAAGTGAAGTTTGATTTATTTAAAAAGATGAATCTACCACCATCAGCAAAAATTTTATCCACATTGATGTTGTTTCCAAGCATCTGATTGTGATGTTCTTGTTATCTTCTTTACTTACATAATTCTTACTTTTTTCATAATTTATTAGCATCTGTAAAATTGAATCCTCAGTAATCCTCAATATCTCAGGTCAAGAAGCAACAGTCAGAACTGGACATGGAACAGTGGACTGGCACAAAATTTGGAAAGGAGTACATCAATGTGGTATATTGTCTTACTGCTCATTTAACTTATATGCAGAGTACGTCAAGTGAAATGCCAGGCTGGATGAATCACAAACTGGAATCAGAATGCCAGGAGGAATAGCAACAACCTCAGATATGCAAGTTATACTACTCTAATGGCAGAAAATGAAAAGATACTAAAGAGCCTCTCGATGAGTGTGAAAGAGGAGAGTGAAAAAGCTGGCTTAAAACTCAACATTCATAAAACTAAGATCACAGCATCTGGTCCCATCACTTCATGGCAAATAGGTGAAAAAGAGGGAACAATAACAGATTTTATTTTCTTGGGCTCCAAAATCACTGTGGATGGTTACTGCAGCCATGAAATTAAAAGACACTTGCTCCTTGAAAGGAAAACTATGACAAACATGTGTAGTTTTTAAAAGCAGAGGCGTCACCTTGCCAGCAAAGGTCCATATAGTCAAAACCATGGTTTCTCCAGTAGTCGTATATGGATGTGACAGTTGGACCACAAAGAAGGCTGTGCATGGGTGCCAAGGCTGTGTGTGGGTGCTAAGTCACTTCAGTCCTGTCTGACTCTTTGTGACCCTATGGACTGCAGTCTTCCAGGCTCTTCTGTCAATGGAATTCTCTAGGCAAGAATACTGGAGTGGGTAGCCATTCCCTTCTCCAAGAGATCTTCCAGACCCATGGATCAAATCCAAGTCTCTTGTGTCTCCTGTATTGGCAAGTGGGGTCTTTACCATTAGAGCCCTCTGGGAAGACCTAAACTTCC
Source organism: Bos grunniens (assembly GCF_055505025.1). Classification (NCBI taxonomy): domain Eukaryota; kingdom Metazoa; phylum Chordata; class Mammalia; order Artiodactyla; family Bovidae; genus Bos; species Bos grunniens. The sequence goes on along the minus strand of NC_141194.1, from coordinate 75,286,308 downwards.
TTACTACATTTTAAAATACCCAATAGTCAGGGGAACACTTTAGAGCAAATCATTATTAATGTGAGTTTGTTGAGCACCAAAGAATTGATACTCTTGAACTTTGGCTGGAGAAAACTCTTGAGAGTACCTTGGACTACAACATCAAACCAGTCAATCCTACGGGAAATCAATCCTGAATATTCATTGGAAGGATTGATGCTGAAGTGGAAGCTCCAATACTTTGGCCACCTGATGCATAGAGGTGAGTCATTGGAAAAGACCCTGATGCTGGGAACAATTGAGGGCAGGAGGAAAAGGGCCAACAGAGGATGAAATGGTTGGATGGCATCACTGACTCAATGGAAGTGAGTCTGAGCAAACTCTGGGAGATAGTGAAGGACAGGGAAGCCTGGTGTGGTGCAGTCCACAGGGTTGCAAAGAGTCAGACTTGCGACTGAACAACATGCATGCTTTTGTTATATTTTGATATAATATTCAACTTCTACTTAGCCATGATACTAGTACATAAAGATAGTATGGACAATTGAAATCAATTAAAAGATTATCTTGAACATCATATTTCAACTTATCCCATTAAATCTTTTTACATGGGAACTAATAAATAGCAAAATGGAATGTATAAAGTGTTACCTGTCCTGGAGTCACAGAGGAAAAACAAGAAGTAAAAGAGGAAAAAGGAAAAGCAATAATTTGTGCAATTCACAAACTATATAATCAACCCTTAACCAAAGCTGACTGTTGTTAGCAACATTTAAAAATTCCTGTAACTGCTTATTAAATGTCTTTCTTTTATAATAGGTACTTTATAATTACTATGTAAAAATTGCATTGACCACATATAGCCAATGTTTCTTAGAGTAAATGCACCTTCTAAACAGGCTTAGCATTTAGCTGCAGCCTTTACTTAAACAATTAACTAGCAACTGAACAAAATATAGCACATGCAACTTTATTCTACTTTTCCTACATGGGCCTGACACACAAAAAACACTTAATAACTACCTGGTGATCTGTTGAGTTGTTTCTGTGAATTAGTCATGGAACATGATGTATTCTGTTAAAACATTTTCAAACAGCTTTCTCTGAAGAAATGTTCCCTCATCACTTTAGCTCATTTCTACTGTTATTACACATGGATCTACATATTTGAGACTCCAATCAAGTGTTCTTTAATGGCCTAAAATTTCTATATCTGACTTATAATTTTAATCATAGAAAATAAAGTACATAAATCTCACTACCATCAGTGCTAGGACAACTTGATTATAATAATAAAATATCGGAATGTCAGATTTCACTATTAAATTAAATCCAGAGTTGGATTTCTTGTCATATACTTATGATATTCTGGAAATGGCTGGCTTCTCATGACTGCATTGTAGATCTTTTAAAAAATAAATATAATTAACCCCCCATGTAGCCAGGATATGTCAGGAGACTGAACCATGGTTTCTATTCAGTCTTTGACATTGCAATATATTTAAAAGGTAAATTCTAGCCAGTGAATGAGTCTGAGGCAATTCCTATGTAGTTGGCAGATATTACTTGAGTACCAAATAGCCATCTGCAAAAGCAAGCAGTAAAATGGTACTAATCAGAAAAATGACAGGAAAGTTATTTCAGAACTTTCTTTCTGCTAAGTGAAAAACTAAAGCACCGTGATATTGCTTAAGCCTTTGAATGGCATTCTGTGCAATGAAAATGCACAATAAAGACTCAGTGACATAGGGACTTCCCTGGTGGTCCAGTAGTTGGGACTCTGCCTCCCAGTGCAGGAGACATTGGTTCAATCCGTGTTGCAGGAAGATCCCACGTGTTGTGGGACAACTAAGCCCATGCACCACAACTACTTGAGCCAATGCTCTCTAGAGCCCAGACTCTGCAATATGAGAAGCCACCACAATGAGAAGTCTACTCAATGCAACTAGAGCAAGCCCACGCACAGCAATGATGGCCCAGTGCAGCCAAAATAAACACATAAATTAAAAAAAAAAAAACTTTTGTAAAGACTCAGTGACATAAAATGTAAATATTTTAAATCACAATTTTGTGATATTTCTTCAGAGTTGGAAAATGTATCCTGGGCTTCAGAGAGCCAGTATCTTTGTGATAGTCTTGTTTCCACAAAAGGCATATAAGCTAAGTAATAAATTATTGTCAGTTTATATATGCTTTCCTTCATATTTACAAACTTACTGGGTACTACGGAGTGATAGTCTCAAATCGTCATATTTACCAAGTGACTTGCAGAAGGCATGTTAGAACACTGGAAAACCCAGGAGTCTTAGACTGATAAATGCTTTTCCCATTAATTATATTAATAAAACTTCAAAAATATTAGGATGAAAGTCTAATTACATATGAAGAAACAAAATTTAATATGTAGATATTGCAAACTAAACACAGAGAAATATATAGGTAGTTAGCAATAACAGACAAATACCTTAGCTGAGATTTAATTAAATTTGCTTCAAAGGTGGCATTGCAGGTTTGAAAGGTAGCAACAACTGCTATTCAATTTGTCAACTGAATTTTATTGCTCTTGAGTGACTCATCCTTTATTGTCACAGTAAACTCTTTTTGCCCACTTTCCCTTTACAATTTTGAAAATGACTTGTATTGACAACATTTTTGGCATTTGAAACATCTCATTTTTCAACAGAGGGCTTGTTTCTGTCTGGGTGTGCATGCATAGGTATCCATCAACTATCTAGTCACACTTGAAATCAGTTTGGATGAAACATTGTGTTAATTAGCATTTCTGCTAGACTTAGTTGACAACTCCCACACTCTGGAAATAAACTCTTAACACTTTCATTTCACTAGATAAGCTGCACATTGATATTAGTCATATATGGACTTTGCAAAAGTAAATGTTAATAAGCATAACCAACCTCTTTCTGCACTCATATTTTATCACAATAAACAAAATTAACATTAAAATGACAGTCTTATGGACTCTGTTGCAGAGGGAGAGGGTGGGAAGATTTGGGAGAATGGCATTGAAACATGTATAATATCATGTATGAAACGAGTTGCCAGTCCAGGTTTGATGCATGATACTGGATGCTTGGGGCTGGTGCACTAGGACGACCCAGAGGGATGGTATGGGGAAGGAGGAGGGAGGAAGGTTCAGGATGGGGAACACATGTATACCTGTGGTGGATTCATTTTGATATTTGGCAAAACTAATACAATTTGTAAAGTTTAAAAATAAAATAAAATTTAAAAAATAAATAAATAAAATTCAGAAAATGAAAAAAAAAAGACTGATTTTGCCATGCATTATGAATTCTGAGAAGCAACAGTACCTATGAATGAAAGTTGAATTATTTTCCTCCAAAAATATCTCTGGGTACAACAGTCTCTGTCCTATTCCAAAAATCAAACAACTAGATTTTCCAGGGCAGAAATAATAAATATGTGCTTAATTATGTTAGAATAGTATAAAATCATGCAAAATAAAATAAGTCTTTCTCTAATGTCAGTTTTTGTCCCTAATTTTTAAACACTGACTACATTCATGTTTAGTAAGAGATTATAAACAATCTTACCCACCTTAAAAACCTATGTCTAGTGCACTTATCCATAAAACAAAATATTTTATATCATCCTACCTACATATTATGAGCTACAGATAAAAAGTCAGATAACGGTCTCTAAGTTTTCCTAAGGAGTTTCCCTAGTGACTGTTTACTCACAGAGAAGCCAGACTGTGTCATTTTCTATCACAGTCCCTACTGAGAAGACTGTACTTTCAACAGTACTACACATTGTCATAAAACATAGGTATTTTCAAAACAAATACACAGCAAAAAGGAAGAAATTGGCCAATTAACTAGGATCACTGGCACTAGTAAAATATTTTATTCCAGATTCATTGACATTCCCACGATCCCTCCTGAAAACTGTCCAAAAGTGCTGCATACACACATGACTTCTGAGTACATGATGTCATCTCATTATAAAGGAGAAAAAAGCATCTAATCTGAAAGATTAAAAGCCAAATAAATATAAACTAATATATCAGCCAGCACATAAAGACGTATGTAAACTTGCCTGCAGTTTCTATCAAAGCAGATGAGTCCAACTGCACTTCTTGCTAAGCAGATTCCTGTAGAATGCTTGCTGTAAAGCTCAAACAGCCCTATTTAATCAGATTAAGAGAAACTACTGTAAGACATAGCGTATGGATACATTCAAAGTGAACTCATGAGTGATTAAAACCAATAAGATCAACCATCCCAATCACAAAACCAGAGCAAAATATTATATTAGAAACATAGCATGCAAGCCAAATGTGTAGAAAACATTACCTTCTGTCCAAGATATGCTGAAGTATCTTGCTTGCCTAATAGTTCCATTGATAATACTGCTACTAAAGAATTAGTAAGGGTAGAAGAGAGGGAAGGAGAGGAGAGGAGTGAGAAGAAGAATGTTTCCCTCAAACCATTACAGGGAAGGGAGTAAGGGAGTGCTCTACTAGTTTACAATGTATCACCTAAAAAGCTATGGTCAGATGTATATGTGTGTATTAATTAATTTTGCACTAAAACAATAATTAGCACATTTATCCCTACTGGTTACCAATCACACTTCTCCTGCTGCATAATACCATCAACCAATTTTGAGCAGCAATATATTGGCTTGGAAACAAGTCTAATTTATATGCTTTTGCAATTTATTTCTATTCTAAGATCTACCAGTTAGATTCCTACAAGTATCAAATTATAGGTCCCTTGAAACAATCCAGGCTTATGGTTCTCCAGGCTCAAAGTTGTCTGAAGATTTCTTATCTCAGTTAGTTCTACAATATGTCTTTTCAGCACAGGAGAAAATAGCAGATCTATAACTTGTTGACTCTCTTATCTTTGTTAGAGGCTGTCATTCAAACCTAAAGGAATATATAAATGGGCTTCCTTGGTGACTCAGCAGTAAAGAAACTGCCTGCAATGCAGGAGACTCGTGTTTGATCCCTGGGTTGGCAAGATTCCCTGGAGAAGAGAATGGCAACCCACTCCAGTATTCTTGCCTGGAGAATTCCATGGACAGAGGAGCTGGGTGTGCTACAGTCCATGCGGTTCCAAAGAGTCAGACATGACTGAGTGACTAACTTTCTTTTTTCATAAATATAATCATTTAGTTGGCATCAGTCATAAAGTTTCACAGTTCAGTCTTTATATTTCAGAGAAGATGCATAAAACTTAGGATGTTCTTAGTTGCTCAGTCGTGTCCAAAACATTCTCTTTTGCTCAGTGTGATTTGTAGCCAGCTGTGCATTTAGCATTCAGTATTCCATTGCTAAAATGTTCTGCGATGTTACCATGCCCAGAAAGGAGTTAATTGAGAGCAAATTTAGCAGATATTTCAGTGTATGCAATTTTTTGTCTGTTTTCACCAAGTTAGGGAAAAATCACTTATTCTGACTAATTTGCTATATAACTGGAGTAAACTTCAGCTATGAAGAACCATCAGGAATGAATCATTCCAATCATCACAGTTTTCCAAATAGCTGGGGTTTATTTCTTAACAACTCATCTTTTTGTTGTTGTGGTGGTTGTTTATTTATTTATTTATTTTACTTTACAATATTGTATTGGTTTTGCCTTACATCAACATGCATCTGCCACGGGTGGACACGTGTTCCCATCCTGAACCTCCCACCTCCCTCCACATACCATCGCTCCAGGTCATCCCAGTGCACCAGTCCCAAGCTTCCTGTATCCTGCATCCAACCTGGACTGGCGATTCATTTCTTATATGATATTATACATGTTTTAATGCCATTCTCCCAAATCATCCCCCCTTCCCTCTCCCACAGAGTCCAAAAGACCATTCTATAGATCTGTGTTTCTTTTGCTGTCTCGCATACAGGGTTGTTGTTACCATCTTTCTAAATTCCATATATATGCATTAGTATACTGTATTGGTGTTTTTCTTTCTGGCTTACTTCACTCTGTATAATCGGCTCCAGTTTCGTCCACCTCATTAGAACCGATTCAAATGTATTCTTTTCAATGGCTGAGTAATACTCCATTGTGTGTATGTACCACAGCTTTCTTATCCATTCATCTGCTTATGGACATCTAGGTTGCTTCCATGTCCTGGCTACTGTAAACAGTGCTGTGATGAACATTGGGGTACACGTGTCTCTTTCAGTTCTGGTTTCCTCGGTGTGTATGCCCAGCAGTGGGATTGCTGGGTCATATGGCAGTTCTATTTCCAGTTTTTTAAGGAATCTCCGGAGAAGGCAATGGCACCCCACTCCAGTACTTTTGTCTAGAAAATCCCATGGACGAGGAGCCTGGTAGGCTGCAGTCCATGGGGTCACTAGAGTCAGACACGACTGAGCGACTTCACTTTCACTTTTCACTTTCATGCATTGGAGAAGGAAATGGCAACCCACTCCAGTGTTCTTGCCTGGAGAATCCCAGGGATGGGGAAGCCTGGTGGGCTGCCATCTATGGGGTCGCACAGAGTTGGACACGACTGAAGTGACTTAGCAGTAAGGAATCTCCACACTGTTCTCCATAGTGGCTGTACTAGTTTGCATTCCCACCAACAGTGTAAGTGGGTTCCCTTTTCTCCACATCCTCTCCAGCATTTATTGCTTACAATTCATATTACAAATAAATAATCATGCCTCCATCTTCATTTTGATTAACATTAGTTTATACTGAAGTAAAAATAAAAAAAAATAAAAATAAAACCTAACTAATATGTGTCTTCCTTGATTTCTACATTTCAGACAAGTTAAATTTTAGCACTTAAAGTAAGACTGTCTCTCTTTAGAATTTTCCCCTGTCTTTCTAAGCAGAGAACAAAATCTATAATTTTAATAACCTAAAAAATAATATATTTATTTTAATTGGATGATAATTACTTTATAATATTGTGGTGGTTTTTGCCATACATCAACATGAATCAGCCACAGGTGCATGTGTTCCCCCATCACGAACCCCCTCCAACTTTCTGATTCTGGCTAATATTTTAAAGATGCATTCTCCTTGGAAGGAAAGCTATCACAAACCTAGATAGCATATTAGAAAAGACAGACACCACTCTGCCAACAAAGTCCATATAGTCAAAGCTATGGTTTTTCCAGTAGTCATGTATGGATGTGAGAGTTGGTCCATAAAGAGAGCTGAATGCTGAATAATTGATCCTTTCAAACTGTGGTGCTGGAGATGACTCTTGAGAGTCCCTTGTTCAGGAAGGAGATCAAATCAGTCAATCTTAAATGAAGTAAACTCTGAATATTCACAGGAAGGGCTGTTGCTGAAGCTCCAAAAGTTTGGACACCTGATGCAAAGAGCCAACTTATTGGAAAAGACACTGACGCTGGGAAACATTGAAGGCAAAAGAAGAAGGGAGTGGCAGAGGATGAGATGGTTGGATGGCATCACCGACTCAATGGACATGAATTTGAACAAGCTCCAGGAGATGCTGAAGGACAGGGAAGCCTGGCGTGCCACAGTTCATGGGGTCGCAGATGGTCAGACACGATTTAGCGACTGAACAGCAACAACAACAACAACAAATATGTCAATGAGCTAGGGACACCATTCAAAATCTAAATAGTGTACTATATTATGATGCAACGATGCCCTCAGGGTCTGATTCCTCCCTTGGTAAATTAACCTAGACTGCAGTTCTTTGAGAGTTCTTATTTCTGGGCTTTATTGCTTTTCTGTCCTTCCCATATTTTGTCAAACTCAGTTCTCAATTTGGTTGACAGTGTGCCTGCCTCTTGTAGCTCCTGTTCTCACTTGTACTATGCAGAGGATTTAGACACCAGATAACCAGCCTCTTGAGAAGTGAGGATGAGTGCCAAAGGAATTATCCTGTAAATAATATGCATTGATCTTTAACAATTATTTTTATTGCACAGACACATTTTTTTTTACTACTTTCTTGGTTCCAAATGCTATTCTAAAAAAGGTGAGGTTGCTGAATTGCTAAGTCCAATTAAATAGAGTTGTTATAGATAATTCTGGACACACTTGTTTAGGAGGTACCTCCATTTAAAGGTCATCATCTACTTCTTAGCTGACTTGCATAATATTGGTGGGAGGAAAATAGCTTCACAGCAAGGGTATTATGAAGTAACATCACTAAGATGTTTGGGGGTTATTATCCATTATAATAGTTACCAAATTATGCTTATTAGTTTGTGTGGTATATAGGAAGTTTTGTGCTCAGAAGAAAAATACATAAAGCAACAGCTTTATCCTCTCAAAAATAACTAACATAAATCAGATGCTTGGGGCTAGTGCACTGGGACAACCCAGAGGGATGGTATGGGGAGGGAGGAGGGAGGAGGGTTCAGGATGGGGAGCACATGTATACCTGTGATGGATTCATTTTGATATTTGGCAAAACTAATAAAATTATGTAAAGTTTAAAAATAAAATAAAATTAAAAAAAAAAAGAAAAGTAATGATGTTAGAGGTGATATGATTTTTAAGGGGAAATTCTTCTAGCAACTTTCTGTGTGGTTACACTAAATTAGGAGTCAGGAGAACTGAGGTCTATCCTGGTTTTATTACTAATATGCTGTATTTCTATGGGCAAAATATTTAACTTCTATGTGCTATGTTCAAGTTTCCTGGCCCTATGTACTTTACAGGGTAATGATGAGACCACTGTGAGCTTACGTGTGTGTAAGCCCTTTAACTAAAAAAAAAAAAAACAACAACAAAAAGGCAAAATACCTTTGGAGATGTGAGGTATTATCACTGTCAGATCAACTGAATAGGAAAAAAACAAACTCACACCATATAGAAGCATAAATATTAAGGCTATAAATGATCCAAAAGAGGCCCTCACTTCATAGCTGGAGGAACTGAGACCTGGAAACTAGAAATGACATACCTACAGTAATCTAAAAACAAAACAAGCAGAAATGAAACAAGCTACTAATTTTGTTGCAGCTTTTGTGTCTCCTCTATTCAGTCAGTGGACACCAGAACACAACTATGGGCAGTTAAATAGTGTACTGTTAAAGCTCAAATTAAAGGGACTGGTAAAAGGGTGTTATATAGGCTCATTTACATTAAGTCATGGGGTGTAGTTGTTTCTTATAAAGGAAATCATACAGAGGACTGACAAGTTTAGAGAATTTATCTCTCATCACAAAGTCCCTACATATGATGGAGCCCAGATCTGCAGTGAGTAAACATTTTAATTAGCTTCCCATTCAACAGTAGTCTGTGTAAAATCCACTGGAAATCTAAAATCGTGGGGAAGGCTGTGAGTCTCACAGAGCAGACACTGACTAGGAACCTAACACAGGGTGGAGGGAGATTTGGAGGAAGCTATTGTCAGGCTTCCTGGGCTGATTTATCCCAACTCTGAATTTGAGTACTTGAGTTATGAGAGGAGTTGGAGGAAAATGGGAGGAAGATAGGTGCAGGAAAACGAAACCAAAAAAAGAAAGAAAGGGGAGAGGAGATGAAGGGGGTCCAACTGGATGCCTGCTAACTCACATGCATCATTGCATTTATAGCTCCCAACCATCCTATGAGATACTTACTATATCCATTTTAGAGATACAATAATAACAATACTTTCTAGGTGCCTGGCACTGTGGCAAGAAGGTCACATGCACCTTACATTTTCTCTAGAATTTTTTTTTTTTTTTTACCAATCTCATGTCATTATGCTATTATGGTCTTATTATTTTATATTTTATATCATTATCTCACACTATATTATTATTCTCATTTTATAGATGAAGAAACAATCTTTTAGAGATTTTTAAATCAACATAAAAGTAAATTGCCCAGGTCCACACAGCTAGAAAGTAACAGCCTGGATTTGAAGCCAAGTTCAACTCCAAATACCGGTACCTAACCACTACACTATGCTGCATCTTGAGCTAACTTTAAAAGGGAATACTGTAAAAGTCTGTATCTAGAGTTTAGCAGGGTTTTTGACAGGGTATCTCATGATATCCATGTGGGCAGGATGGGGAAATACATGCTGAATGGCAGTACAAACAGGTAGATTGACTCTGATCAGGCAGTTAGTTTGATAAAAGTAAATAATGTAATGTAGTTTCCCAAACACTAGTGAAGTCAGACTTTTAGTAAAGATGCAATACCTTAACCAATGCAATACCTCCTAAGCGAGGTACATAAATACCTGGCAAATGATATAATGAATGAATTATAAAATAAAACTTAGTCATTCATACACTGTGAGATTTATGGAATGCCTACTATGTACCAAACTCAGCATGAAAAGAATTCTGGTTTGGGTGCCAGCTTCATCACTAACTTGCTGGATAAATTTGATCTGGTTAATTAATATGACTAAAATTTCCTGTACAAAACATAGGGGCTCATATCTTAGTTCTAGAGGAAAGATCATATACTGGTAAAGAGACAATGATAACACAAAAGTGAAAACTGGAGCAGATTTCTAATTCTAAACACCAGATCCACATGTATACCCATGACAGATTCATGTTGATGTATGGCAAAACTAATACAATATTGTAAAATAATTAGCCTCCAATTAAAATAAATACATTTATAATAAAAAAATAAACACCAGATTTTAAGAGAAGTCTTCCAAGACTGGAAAATGAGAAAGCACTTAAATTTTTTTTTGAGCAATTACTATGCACAAGGAACTATTCCAAGTGCAAAATACATTATTTAATCCCTCACTACAACCCTCCAAGTGAGGTAATGGCATTATCCTGTTTATAATAAAGGAAACAGGTTAATAGAGTAATAACTGAGTAAATATTAGTTCTTATTAGTAGTAGAAAAAAACACTGAGTTATAAAATCAGGATACACAAATTCAACCCTTAACTTGGTCAATAACATGAAGAGTTCAGCTGATACTCTAGATTTAACCTTGTGATTGCCAACATCTGCTGGATCATGGAAAAAGCAAGAGAGTTCCAGAAAAACATCTATTTCTGCTTTATTGACTATGCCAAAGCCTTTGACTGTGTGGATCACAAGAAACTGTGGAACATTCTGAAAGAGATGGGAATACCAGACCACCTGACCTGCCTCTTGAGAAACCTATATGCAGGTCAGGAAGCAACAGTTAGAACTGGACATGGAACAACAGACTGGTTCCAAATAGGAAAAGGAGTACATCAAGGCTGTATATTGTCACCCTGCTTATCTAACTTATATGCAGAGTACATCATGAGAAACGCTGGGCTGGAAGAAGCACAAGTGAATCAAGATTGCCAGGAGAAATATCAATAACCTCAGATATGCAGATGACACCACCCTTATGGCAGAAAGTGAAGAGGAACTAAAAAGTCTCTTGATGAAAGTGAAAGAGGAGAGTGAAAAAATTGGCTTAAAGCTCAACATTCAGAAAACTAAGATCATGGCATCCGGTCCCATCACTTCATGTGAAATAGATGGGGAAACAGTGGAAACAGTGTCAGACTTTATTTTCCTGCACTCCAAAATCACTGCAGATGGTGATTGCAGCCATGAAATTAAAAGACGCTTACTCCTTGGAAGGATAGTTATGACCAACCTAGATAGCATATTCAAAAGCAGAGACATTACTTTCCAACAAAGGTAAGTCTAGTCAAGGCTGTGGTTTTTCCAGTGATCATGTATGGATGTGAGAGTTGGACTGTGAGGAAAGCTGAGAGCCAAAGAATTCATACTTTTGCACTGTGGTGTTGGAGAAGACTCTTGAGAGTCCCTTGGACTGCAAGGAGATACAACCAGTCCATTCTGAAGGAGATCAGCCCTGGGATTTCTTTGGAAGGAATGATGCTAAAGCTGACTCTCCAATACTTTGGCCACCTCATGTGAAGAGTTGACTCATTGGAAAAGACTCTGATGCTGGGAGGGATTGGTGGGAGGAGGAGAAAGGGACGACAGAGGATGAGATGGCTAGCTGGCATCACTAATTTGATGGACATGAATTTGAGTGAACTCCGGGAGTTGCTGATGGACAGGGAGGCCTGGCTTGCTGCCATTCATGGGGTCGCAAAGAGTCGGACATGACTGAGCGACTGAACTGAACTGATCAAAAATGGGTAAATATCATTCTACAAACAGCTGGGAACAATACATTGTCCCACATTCCTCTTCAGCCCTGGTTTCAAATTCGTTTGACTAAGAGTAACCTGACTCAAGCTCATGTTCCTAGCTGCAGGAGGGAGCTTTAAATTTATTTAAAGAAAAGTATTTGTACACTGGCTATTATTAAATTGTTTCCAAGGCAGCTACCAGTCAGAGTAATAGGTTTTATTCATTCCTCATTCTGAAACTCAATTCATCCTTTCCTTCACCATAACTCACCCTAACACCAACCCCTTCCTGGAACACAGCTAGGGGCTACTTAATGAATGAGCTCACTAAAGACCAAATTTAATGTTCTTAATGAAGTTACCAATTCTATCTTAATGTTCTATAAATAGTGGAACACATAGCTATGGATTTCATGGATGCTTACAACATTCCTAATAAGGATTCTAGATGAATATATTAGTTAATGAAGATCACAACTGCATTTATCTATACTTCTTGTTTATTTCATACAGATATCCTTCTAAATATCCAGCAACAATTCATGAAAGCTGCCTTGAATTTTTCTAAGGTGGAAGTGGGTATTATTACAAGTAGAAAAAATTTTGACTATCAATAATGATAGCTATTATTACCAATAAAGGTATCTATTGAATGTATCAGAACCTATTTTAATCACTTGTTTGCTACTCATGAGGTATTGCCGTTATCCTAATTTTGTAAAAAAGTCAACCAAGGCACAGTGAGGTTTATAACTTGGGTGAGGTCACACAGTCAAGAAAGGATAGAGTCAGGATTCCAGATTCATGTATTCTGAGTTCAAGCCCATAGTAGTAATCACTATTAAAAAGTATTTCTCAAACTTAGACAGTAGTTTCAAGTTTTTTTTTTTTTTAATTTTATTTTATTTTTAAACTTTACATAATTGTATTAGTTTTGCCAAATATCAAAATGAATCCACCACAGGTATACATGTGTTCCCCATCCTGAACCCTCCTCCCTCCTCCCTCCCCATACCATCCCTCTGGGTCGTCCCAGTGCACCAGCCCCAAGCATCCAGTATCGTGCATTGAGCCTGGACTGGCATCTCGTTTCATACATGATATTTTACATGTTTCAATGCCATTCTCCCAAATCTTCCCACCCTCTCCCTCTCCCACAGAGTCCATAAGACTGTTCTATACCTCAGTGTCTCTTTTGCTGTCTCGTATACAGGGTTATCGTTACCATCTTTCTAAATTCCATATATATGCGTTAGTATACTGTATTGGTGTTTTTCCTTCTGGCTTACTTCACTCTGTATAATAGGCTCCAGTTTCGTCCACCTCATTAGAACTGATTCAAATGTATTCTTTTTAATGGCTGAGTAATACTCCATTGTGTATATGTACCAAAGCTTTCTTATCCATTCATCTGCTGATGGACATCTAGGTTGCTTCCATGTCCTGGCTATTATAAACAGTGCTGTGATGAACATTGGGGTACACGTGTCTCTTTCCCTTCTGGTTTCCTCAGTGTGTATGCCCAGCAGTGGGATTGCTGGATCATAAGGCAGTTCTATTTCCAGTTTTTTAAGGAATCTCCACACTGTTCTCCATAGTGGCTGTACTAGTTTGCATTCCCACCAACAGTGTAAGAGGGTTCCCTTTTCTCCACACCCTCTCCAGCATTTATTATTTGTAGACTTTTGGATCGGAGCCTTTCTGACTGGTGTGAAATGGTACCTCATAGTGGTTTTGATTTGCATTTCTCTGATAATGAGTGATGATGTTGAGTTTCAAGTTTTAAGGAAAGCTAAATTATAATCATGGGTTTTATACTCCCTAGCTATGTCTTTAGTCAAGTCATTACAACTCTTTGGGCTTCAATTCCTTTATCTGTAAAATGGTGAGGTTGGATTGTGAGCACGTGTACTAAGTCATTTCAGTCGTGTCAGACTCTGTGACCATATGGACTGTAGACTTCCAGGCGCCTTTGTCCCTGGGATTCTCTAGCAAGAATATTGGAGTGGGTTGTCATGCCTTCCTCCAGGGCATCTTCCCCACCCTAGGATTGAACCTACATCTCTTTTGTTTCCTGCATTGGCAGGCAGATTCTTTACCACTAGCGCCACCTAGGAAGCCAAAGGTGAGGTTAAATGTCCTCTAATGTCCTTTTTGCATTTAACTGTTCATGATTATATGCACACACAAAGATTTTCCAGTAGAGTAGTCCTTCATTTACATAGTAATTATCATAAGCCCAGTGATAAGTACTGGCATTGCTTTTCAAAAATTAAGTCTTATATGAGTGCCTAAATATTATTCTACCCATTTTCATATTCATAACTCATTAGAGAGGAACAAATAAACAAGTGATTGTAGTCCATTGTGTCCTGTTTCTGTTTTTATTATATTTAGAACCCTTCTTATAGAAATCACCATAATTCAATCATTTCTCCTATTGTGCAACTTCACAATACTACCTTTTTTCTACCCTATTATTTTCAGATGCAAATATTTGTTCTACTTTGAATAAGGAAGAGAATAATGGTATGACCTCCTTTGATAAATACCCCCCTTATTTTTGGTTTAATGATTATTCCCAACCGTTTCTAACACATCTACTCTGCTTTTTCACAAGCAAGTGGGTAAGATTCAGTTCAGTTCAGATGCTCAGTAGTGTCCAACTCTTTTCCATCCCATTGACTGCAGCACACCAAGCTTCCCTGTCTATCAACAACTCCCAGAGCTTGTTCAAACTCATGCCCATTGAGTTGGTGATGCCATCCAACCATCTCATCCTCTGTTATCCCCTTCTCCTCCAGCCATCAATCTCTTCCAGCATCAGGGTCTTTTCCAGTGAGTCAGTTCTTCGCATCAGGTGGCCAAAGTATTGGAGCTTCAGCTTCAGCATCAGTCCTTCCAATGAGTATTCCAGACTGATTTCCTTTAGAATTGACTGGTTTGATCTCCTTGCAGTCCAAGGGACTCTCAAGAGTCTTCTCCAACACCACAGTTCAAAAGCATAAATTCTTCAGTGCTCAGCTTTCTTTATAGTCCAATTGTCACATCCATACATGACCACTGGAAAAACCATAGCTTTGACTAGATGGACCTTTGTCAGCAAAGTAATGTCTCTGCTTTTTAATATGCTATCTAGATTGGTCATAACTCTTCTTCCAAGGAGTAAGCGTCTTTTAATTTCATGGCTGCAATCACCATCTGCATACAGATTTCTTAGGAGGCAGGGAAGGTGGTCTGGTATTCCCATCTCTTTCAGAATTTTCCACAGTTTGTTGTGATCCACACAGTCAAAGCTTTGGCATAGTCAATAAAGCATAAGTAGATGTTTTTCTGGAACTCTCTTGCTTTTTCTACGATCCAATGGATGTTGGCAATTTGATCTCTTGTTCCTCTGCCTTTTCAAATTTGGTATATGTAAGAACAATCAATGGGCTTCCCTGGTGGCTCAGTGGTAAAGAATCTGCCTGTCAATGCAGGAGATGCAGGCTTGATCTCTAGGTCAGGAAGAGCCCTTGGAGAAGGAAATGTCAACCCACTCCAATATTCTTGCCTGGGAAATCCCATGGACGAAGGAGCCTGGCAGGCTATAGTCCATGGCATTGCAAAAGAGTCAGACATGACATAGTGACTAAAATAGCAAAACCAAAGTACACTGCATATTAAGAGCCAACACACTGGGATTAGCTGCTGAAATTGGTAATATGCTAATCTGTAAATTATTAAATGTTTTATTTGAATCACCTTTTCAGTACAGTGTACCTCTTATTACAATTGCCCTAATAAGGTGACAAATCCCATTTCACATATATAATACAATAACTATTTGATGAAAGGAAAAAAGTCAGGTGAATTTTAAACAATGAAACAAATTTAATTTTTCCCCACTATCTTCCTATCTGGGCAGCTTTTGTGACTTAAATAAGATTCACACGTGGGAAGCAACAATTTTATTTTTATTCCATTGAAAAATAAATTGTTTGCCTCTTGACAATCACATTCTTAATAGTAACTGTCAAAATTTTTGTCCTGTACTAACAACTAGCTATACGTTGGAAAAAAGAACGCTAAGGAGAAGAACGAGATCTGCCTTAAAGTATTTGAAGGGCTGCCATGTGGAAATGAATGAATTGCTCTGTGTTTATCTTAAAGAGAACCAAAGCAAAAGAGGAAAATCATAAATTGATATATTTTAGTTCAATATCACAAAGAACTTTAAGTAAAAACTGTCAAAAAGTGACACATTCAATGTTACAAGGTGAAGAACTCTCATAATTGGAACTATTCAAGCAGAGCGTAGATAGTCATCTCTCAAGAAATTTATAGATGGAAGTTCTGGGTTTATTTTTGAGTTTGATAAAGAGAAAAATGGTTTGTTGGGCTGCATCTCCTGTGTCTTCTGCATTTTAGGTGGATTCTTTACCTGCTGAGCCATTGGGGAAGCCAGTACAAGAATTGAAGTACAGTCCAACTCTAAGATTTGAGGATTTTTTTTTCCTTTGGAGGAAAGTATATTAGAAAGAACTACTACTAAGGTACCTCTAAAAATTATCTGGCCTCAAAGCTAAAAGGCAGAAAGGTAAGCTTGGGGGAAAATGCTTGCAATATATATGATATGAAAAGTTGGCTATCTTTAACATGTAAAGATAATGTTAAAGCATAATAAAGCATAATACCTCAGATAGGCAGATGACACCTGCATACCTCAGATATGCTTATGGTGGAAAGCAAAGAGGAATTAAAAGGCCTCTTGATGAAGGTGAAAGAGGAGAGTGAAAAAGCTGGCTTAAAACTCAACATTCAAAAAACTAAGATCATGGCATCCAGTCCCATCACTTCATGGCAAACAGATGGGGAAACAATGGAAACAGTGACAGACTTTATTTTCTTGGGCTCCAAAATCACTGTGGACACTGACTGCAGCCATGAAATTAAAAAACGCTTCCTCCTTGGAAGAAAAGCTATGACCAACCTAAAGTAAAAAGTAAATGTTGCTCAGTTGTGTCCAACTCTTTGCGACCCCATGGACTGTAACCTACCAAGTTCCTCCTTCCATGGGATTTTCCAGGCAAGAATACTGGAGTGGGTTGCCATTTCCTTCTCCAGGAGATCTTCCCAACCCAGGGATTGAACCCAGGTCTCCTGCATCATAGGCAGATGCTTTACCATCTGAGCCACCGGGGAAGTCCAACCTGGACAGCATATTAAAAAGCAGAGACATCACTTTGCCCACAAAAGTCCATATAGTCAAAGCTATGGTTTTTCCAGTAGTCATATATGGATGTGAGAGCTTGACGATAAAGAAGGCTGAGTGCTGAAGAATTGCTACTTTTGAACTGTGGTGTTGGAAAAGACTCTTGAGAGTCCTTTGGACTGCAAGGAGATCAAACCAGTCAATCCTAAAGGAAATCAGTTCAGAATATTCATTGGAAGGACTGATACTTAAGCTTAGGCTCCAATATTTTCACCACCTGATGTGAATAGCCGATTCATTGGAAAAGACCCTTATGCTGGAAAAGATTGAAGGCAGGTGGAGAAGGAGACGACAGAGGATGAGATAGTTGGATGGCATCACCGACTCAATGGACATAAATTTGAGCAAACTCTGGGAGATGGTGAAGGACAGAGAAGCCTGACATGCTGCAGTCCATGGGGTCACAAAGAGTCAGATATGACTGAGGAACTGATCAACAACAACAATATGTAAAGAAATCACACAAGCGAACAAGAAGGAAATATGCCTCAGGAAAAAAATGAGCAGTTCACAAACAGCAAATATAGATGGCCAATAAGCATAATTAAATGTTTTTTCACACTAATAATGAAATATAAATCATAGCAACAAGGTGTCATTTTTTTCACTTATAAAGTTTGAAAAAGATTGATCCCAGTGTTGGAAAGTGAGTGGGAAATAATCACGCTAATTAATTGTTGTAAAAACAATTAACAACTGAATTACATTCTTTATAATACTAGCATTTATTTTTCATGAATCATCTCATTCAGTCCTCCTTATTTGAAAGGACTGTTACATTCAATTAGAGATTTAAAAAAACTGATATTTTAGAAAGTTTGGCTTTCCTTCAAAAATAACATATTTACTGACTGGTAGAGTCAAAAATAAAATCAAAGTTAGCCTAACTCAAAGGGTAAAGTTTAAAACTATATTCTCTTTATTCCTCACCCCCAACATATTCCATCCCTTAGCCACTTCAAACGTGTTAACGTTTTCCAAACATACCTTGAATTTTTAAAAATATTCTAGCATTATTTTTTGAATAATCCACATCTTTTCAGATTTATTGAAATGCCACCTTAAACTTATAGCATATTTCCATAAATATAATCCTTGAATTTTATTCTGTGTCTTTGAACTATTTGTCTCTTCCTAAAAGAGCAATAAACTTATCATTAAACTATAATTACTAGTAGAAATTTTCAGCTCTAGCCTAGTTTCTTTTTAAAAAGTAATTAACACTTTTAAAATAGTTTAGAAATAGTTTTAGATTTAAAGAAAAGCTGAAAGAATATTACAGTTGCATAAACCCCACATTTAGTTTTCCTTATTGTTAACATTATTAAAGTATATTCTTCACAACTGTGTGTGCCATTAGTCAGTCGCTCAGTCGTGTCCGACTCTTTGTGACCCCATGGACTGCAGCTTGCCAGGCTTCTCTGTCCATAGGGATTTTCCAGGCAAGAATACTGGAGAGGGTTGTATGCCTTCATGCAGGGGATTTTCCCAAGCCAAGGACTGAACCCAAGTCTTGTGCATTTCAGGCAAATTCTTTACCGTCTTAGCCATCAGGGGAGCTCTTCACAACTAATGAACAATTATTGTCATGCCTTCTTATGTTCATCTTGTTTTTAACGATTTTGAGAATTTTGAAGCATACTGGTTGCATATTTTGTAGAATGTCCTTCAGTTTGAATTTGTCCTAAGGCTTTCTCATTCTTAGGTTGGGATTATAGCTTTTGTAGAGATAAAGTGCCATTCTCATCACATCATATCAGATGGACAGACTATAAACATGAGTTATCACTGAAGCAGTGTTTTTTGGGTTTCTCCACTGCAAAGTTACTGTTTTTCCTCCTTTTCACAGTGCACTTTGTGGAAGAAAGTTACTATATATAGCCCTCACTTATGAGAGCTATACTCTACTTCATTGAAGGTGGACTATCCACACAAATTATTTGAAATTCTTCTGAATGGAGCTTTTGTCTATTGTTTCATTTATTTACTTATTCAATCTTATATTTAAAATACTGTGCACTCATGGGTATTCATTTTATACTTTGGATTATATTCTAATATCACTTTATTTCATTGCTCAAATTGTAAGCTTTGTAGGCTTTTTTGTTGCTTAAATTGTAAAATTTCCAGTTGTAAGCTTTATCAAATTGTAAGCTCTTTCACGTGGCTCTTGGGATTCTTTGACATGTCTTAATCTCTCTCAATCTGTGTGTGTGTGTGTGTGTGTGTGTTTATTTTTAGGCACTAAAAGATGTTCCACATTCATCTTGCATACTTGTATATTCCTTGCTCCAGCTCTCTAATCTGTCATCTCTCCAAGGATCCCAGGACCCTTTCACTGGTGAATAGTATCAGAAGTCAAATGTGGGATTTTTGTGTTTGTGCTAGCTGTTACTGCTATTATTGTTTCTAGACCCTCTAATCTGACAGAGAGAGGAAATATATGTGTGTATACTAACACATGTATACAAACATATTTAAATACTTCTATATGTATCCATCTGTATGTATATTAAACTAAAGGTGAATTTATACTGATATCTCCAACACAAATATATTACCACATGGATCATTCTAGACTTCTCCCTTGCTTGACTTTAATTTCCCACTCCAACAATGTGTAACTAGGCTCCCACTATGTGTCATCATTTTCTTAAGCATTCAATTCAAGTATACCTGTATAGTGATTTCAGAATTGTTAACCTGTACTCTGTGGGAAACAACTATCAACAAAGGTACCATGTTTGTGTACCTACCATCTTTAGACACACAGCCTTTACTCACTTCCAAAGTTAATTAGGTCAGCATCTTATCCTCCATCCCCTTCAGTGAGGTTCTCTCATGTGTTTGTATACAGTTAGAATGTTTTGTCACAATCTGCATTCCATCCTGAGATCACCTTATCTACTAGTTGATTGGGTATGATTTGAAAATGTTAACATTTACTATTTGTGCTATAAACTTTTATGGATTTTGACTGATGCATAGTATAATGTCCACCACTACAATATCATATAACATAGTTTCATCACCCTAAAAAAAATCTTTGTGTTTCACCTAATCATTCCTCCCCAAACCCCTAGCACCTGTCTACCTATTCTTTCTATAGCTTTCCTTTTCCAATGTTATATAAAGGGAATTATAGAGTGTGTAACTTTTTCAGAATGACTTCTTTCACTTAGAAATAGCCATTTAAGATTCATCTGTGCTGTTGAATAAATTGATAGTTCATTCATTTTTATCTATTAGCAGTATTCCAGTGTGTGGTTGTACCAGTTTGTTTTGTTGTTGTTCAGTCACTAAGTCATATCTGACTCTTTGCAAATCCATGGACTACAGCACATCAGGCTTCCACGTCCTTCACTATCTCCTGGAGTTTGCTCAAACTCAGGTGCATTGTGTCAATGATGCCATCCAACCATTTCATCTTCTGTTGGCCCTTTCTCCTCCTGTCCTCAGTCGTTGCCAGCATCAGGGTCTTTTCCACTGAATCAGTTCTTCACATCAGGTGGCCAAAGTATTGGAGTTTCAGCTTCAGTATAAGTTTGTTTATCCATTCACTGATTGAAGGACATCTTGGTTGCTTCCAGGTTTTGACAATTATAAATAATCTTGTCATAAGCATTAGTGTGCAGGTTTTTGTGAGGTCATAAAGTGTGAAATCATTTGAAAAAATACATAGGAGTGAAATTACTGGATTGTATGGTTAAGACTATGTTTAACATTATAAAAAATGTTGAACTTGTTTTCAAACTAACTGGGCCATTTTGTATTCTCACCAGCAATGAATGATTATTCCCATTGCTCCAGACATTCTCTCAAGTAATTGTTATTGTTTGTTATTCATCAGCTTTGTTTGATTATTGACATTACAAATAAGCCTGTAGTGGTATATCATTGTTGCATTAATTTGCATCTTCCTAACGACAACTGGTGGAGAAGGCAATGGCACCCCACTCCAGTACTCTTGCCTAGAAAATCACATGGATGGAGGAGCCTGGTAGGCTGCAGTCCATGGGGTCGCTAAGAGTCAGACATGGCTGAGCGACTTCACTTTCACTTTTCACTTTCATGCATTGGAGAAGGAAATGGCAAACCACTCCAGTGTTCTGGCCTGGAGAATCCCAGGGATGGGGGAGCCTGGTGGGCTGCCATCTATGGGGTCGCACAGAGTCGGAAACAACTGAAGTGACTTAGCATGGTTAAGAACCCTCCTGCCATTAATGTAGGAAGCCTGGGCTCGATCCCTGGGTTGGAGTGATCCCCTGGAGGAGGGCATGGCAACCCACTCCAGTATTCTTGCTAGGAGAATTCCATAGACAGAGGAAGGAGTCTGATGGGTTGCTGTCCATGGAGTTGCAGAGAGTTGGACAGAACTGAGCATAAGCATAATATGCTCACATGTATTGGAGCATTGCTGGACACAGCAAAGCATAATAACAACTGATATTGAGCATGTTTAAATACTTGACAATTGTATATACTCTTTGGTAAGGTGTCTGTTCAGCACTTTCCCCAATTTTAATTGTGTTGCTTGTTTTTTTTATAGTTGAGTTTTAAGGGAACTTTGAATGTTTTGTATTTGAAAATATTCTTTTCTGTCTCTGACTTATCATTTCCTTCTACTGACTGTGTCTTTAGAAGCAAAAGCAAAGCAAAAGCTTGTAATTTTAATAAAGTCCAACTTATCATCATTTTCTTTCATGGATCATGCTTTTGGTGTTGTATCTAAAACTCATTACCAAACCTATGGGATTTTCTACTATGTTTTCTTCTACAAGTCTTATAGTTTTGCATTTTGTATTTAGGTCCATGATCCATTTTCAGTTAAATATCCTATAAAGTGTAAGATCTGTGACCATTTTCAGGTGTTTGCTTATACATGTCCAATTTTTCAGACACAATTTGATGAAAAAGTTGTTGCTTTTCAATTGCTAAGTTGTGTCCAACTCTTTGTGACCCCATGGTTTCCAGCATGCCGGGCTTCCCTGTCTGTCACTATCTCCTGGAGATCGATCAAACTGATGCCCACTGAGTTGGTGTTGCAATATAACCATCTAATCCTCTGCCTCCACCTTCTCATTTTGCCATCAATCTTTCCCAGCATGAGGGTCT
Source organism: Bos grunniens (assembly GCF_055505025.1). Classification (NCBI taxonomy): domain Eukaryota; kingdom Metazoa; phylum Chordata; class Mammalia; order Artiodactyla; family Bovidae; genus Bos; species Bos grunniens. Next base: position 75,263,912 of record NC_141194.1, on the reverse strand, counting down.
TTTCCAAAGAGTTGGCTCTTTGCATCAAGTGACCAAAAGTATTGGAGCTTCAGCTTAAGCATCAGTGCTTCCAATGAATATTCAGGGTTGATTTCCTTTAAGATTGATAAGTTTGAACTCCTTGCAGTCCAAGGGACTCAAGAGTCTTTTCTAGCAACAAAATTCAAAAGCATCAATTATTTGGCGCTCAGCCTTATTTATGGTCCAATTCTCACATCAGTACTTGACTACTGGAAAAACCATAGCTTTGACTAGATGGACCTTTGTCAGCAGCAAAGTGATGTCTCTGCTTTTTACTATGCTGCCTAGCTTTATCATAGCTTTCGTTCCAAGGAGCAAGAATCTTTTAATTTTATGACTGCAATCACTGTCCATAGTGATTTTGGAGCCCAAGAAAATAAAATCTGTCACTGCTTCCACTTTTTCCCTTTCTGTTTTCCACAAAGTGATGGGTCCAGATGCTATGATCTTAGTTTTTTAAGTGTTGAGTTTTAAGCCAGCTTTTTCACTATCCTCTTTCACCTACATGTAGAGGCTTTTTAGTTTCCTCTTCACTTGCTGCCCTTGGAGTGGTATCATTTGCGTATCTCAGGTTATAGATATTTCTCCTGGCAATCTTAATTCTAGCTTGTGAATCATCCAGCCTATATTTTGTGTGATGTATTCTTCATATCAGCAGGGTAAAAATATACAGCCTTAATATACTCATTTTCGAGGTTTGAACCAGTCCATTGTCCCGTGTCCAGTTCTGTTTCTTCTTGATCTGCATTCAGGTTTCTCAGCAGACATGTAAGATGATTTGATATTCCTGTCTTTTTAAGAATTTCCCATGGTTTGCTGTGATCCACAGAGGAAAGACTTTAGTGTAGTCAATGAAGCAGAAATAGATGTTTTTCTGGAGTTCCCTTGCTTTCTCCATGATACAACAAATATTGGCAGTTTGAATTCTGGTTCCTCTGCCTTTTCTAAACACAACTTGTACATCTGGAAGTTCTTGGTTCACATATTGCTTAAGCCTAGCTTGAAGGATTTTGGGCATTATTTTGTTAGCATGTGAAATGAGCTCAATTTTACACTAGTTTGAACATTCTTTAGCACTGCCCCTCCTTGGAGTTGGAATGAAAACTGACATTTTCCAGTCCTGTGGCCACTGCTGAGTTTTCCAAATTTGCTGGCATATTAAGTACAGCACTTACACAGCATTCTGTTTTAGGATTTGAAATAGCTCAGCTGGAATTCCACCAGGTCAGCTAGTTTTTTTTGTAGTAATGTTTCCTAAGGGTCATTTCACTTCATAGTTCAGGATGTCCAGCTCTAAGTGAGTGACCACACCATCGTGGTTTCCTGGTTTAAGACCTTTTTTGTGTACTTCTTCTATATAGTCTTGTCATCTCTTTTTAATCTCTTCTGCTTCTGTTAGCTTCTTGCTGTTTCTACCCTTTATCATGCCCATTCTTGCATGAAATGTTCCCTTGTTATCTCCAATTTTCTTGAAAAGATTTCTAGTCTTTCCCATTCTATTGTTTTCCTCTATTTCTTTGAACTGTTCACTTAGGAAGGTTTTCTTATCTCTCCTTGCTATTCTCTAGAACTCTACATTCAGCTATGTGTATCTTTCCCTTTCTCCCTTGCCTTTTGCTTCTCCACTTTTATCAGCTATTTGTAAAGCCTCCTCAGAGGCTTTTGCTTTTTTACACTACTCATGGGGTTCTCAAGGAAAGAATACTGAAGTGGTTTGCCATTCCCTCTTCCAGTGGACCACATTTTGTCAGAACTCTCCACTATGATCCATCTGTCTTCAGTGACCCTGCATGGCCCTTGGCATGGCTCATAGTTTCATTGAGTTATGAAAATCCCTTAGGCACAACAAGGCTGTGATCTGTGAAAGGGATGAAATAGATATCATTTCTTTATTGAATATTATTTGTACTTTTGTTAAAAATCAGTTGATCATATTTGTATTTCTAGACTCTTTATTCTGTTCTGCTCTTCAATGTATCTGTTATAACACTGTTTTGATTGTGGTGAATTTAAGTGTGCTAAGTCTTGAAATCAGATAATAGAATCTCCCAAATTAGTTCTTGTTTTTCAGAGTTGTGTTGGTTATTTTAGGCTTCTTTTCCTTTTCATATAAACTTTAGGGTCCATTTCTCTGTAGTTACAAGAAGCTTGCAGGAATTTTTATTGGGATTATGATGAATTTGTACATCAAGTTGGGGAGAGTTGACATCTTAACAATATTAAGTTTTATAATATATCAAAATAGAATATTTATCCATTTATATATTCTTTGATTTCCTTCATCAGTGTTTTATAGAATTTTATGCCTTTGACTGTGTGGATCACAATAAACTGTGGAAAATTCTGAAAGAGATGGGAATACCAGACCACCTGATCTGCCTCTTGAGAAATTGGTATACAGGTCAGGAAGCAACAGATAGAACTGGACATGGAACAACAGACTGGTTCCAAATAGGAAAAGGAGTTCGTCAAGGCTGTGTATTGTCACCCTGTTTATTTGACTTATATGCAGAGTACATCATGAGAAAGGCTGGACTGGAAAAAACACAAGCTGGAATCAAGATTGCCAGGAGAAATATCAATAACCTCAGATATACAGATGACACCACCCTTATGGCAGAAAGTGAAGAGGAACTACAAAGCCTCTTGATTCCAATCTCTACTCTAGATTTTTAATTTTAGCTTTTTGGTATTTGTTATCAATTTTGTACCTATATTTTTTTTATAATTTTTGTGACTTTTTTTCTCTCTCTTTCTCTTCTTCTTTTATATGACATTGTATATCTGAAATTCCAAACTCTACTCTAGATTTTTAATTTATGCTTTTTGGTATTTGTTATCAATTTTGTACCTATATTTTCTTTATAATTTTTGCGACTTTGTTTGTTTTTTTTTTTTCTCTCTCTCTCTCTCTTTCTTTTTCTTCTTTTTTTTTTTAACATTGTATTTTTGAAATTCTAAACTCTACTCTAGATGTTTAACTTTTGCTTTTTGGTATTTGTTTTCAATTTTGTACCTATATTTTCTTTATAATTTTTGCGACTTTGTTTTTGTTTGTTTGTTTTTTCTCTCTTTCTTTTCCTTCTTCTTTTCTTTAACATTGTATTTTTGAAATTCCAAACTCTACTCTAGTTTTTAATTTTTGCTTTTATGTATTTGTTACCAATTTTGTACCTTTAAGAACCCAATCTTCAGTACCCATTTTTCACTAGGGAGCGAGATTACTGGCCTGATGCTCTCTCTCCCTTTGGACTCTCCTTTTTCTCCACCGGGTCGCCTGTGTCTCCTCCCTAACCCCTCTCTACTCTACCCAACTCTGTGAATTTCTGTGTGTTCCAGATGATGGAGAACACTTAGGGAACTTATTACTGGCTGGATCTGTCTCCCTCCTTTTCATTTCCCCCTTTTATCCTCCTGGCCACCTCTGTCTCCTTCCTCCTTCTTCTCTTCTCTGTATAACTCCATGAACATCTCTGAGCAGTCCAGTTGTGGAGTGCACATAAGGAAGTGATTACTGGCTAGCCCACTCTCTCCTCTACTGATTCCACCTCATCTCATTCGGGTCACCTCTAACTCCCTCCTCCCTCTTCTCTTCTCCATGTAATGCTGTGAAACTCTCTGGGTCACCCTCATGGTGGAGAAACTTTTCATCTTTAACATAGATGTTTTATCAATGGTGCTGTATAGAAGGAGAAGTTTTGAAACTACTGTAAAAATAAGACCGATAACTGGAAGCAGGAGGCTTAAGTCCAAACCCTGACTCCAGGGAACTCCTGACTCCAGGGATCATTAATTGACAGGAGCTCATCAAACGCCTCCATACCTACACTGAAACCAAGCACCACACAAGAGCCAACAAGTTCCAGGGCAAGACATAACAAGCAAATTCTCCAGCAACACAGGAACACAGCCCTGAGCTCCAAGATACAGGCTGCCCAAAGTCACCCCAAAACCATAGATATCTCATAACTCATTACTGGACACTATATTGCACTCCAGAGAAAAGAAATCCAGCTCCACCCACCAAAACGCCGACACAAGCTTCCCTAACCAAGAAACCTTGACAAGCCACCTGTACAAACCCACACACAGCGAAGAAACACCACAATAAAGAAAATCCACAAACTGCCAGAATACAGAAACGACACCCAAAACCCAGCAATTTAAACAAGATGAAGAGACAGAGGAATACCCAGCAGATACAGGAACAGGATAAATGCCCACCAAACCAAACAAAAGAGGAAGAGATAGGGAATCTACCTGATAAAGAATTCCAAATAATGATAGTGAAATTGATCCAAAATCTTGAAATCAAAATGGAATCACAGATAAATAGCTTGGAGACAAGGACTGAGAAGATGCAAGAAAGGTTTAACAAGGACCTAGAAGAAATAAAAAAGAATCAATATATAATGAATAATGCAGTAAATGAAATAAAAAACACTCTGGAGGCCACAAATAGTAGAATAACAAAGGCAGAAGATAGGATTAGTGAATTAGAAGATAGAATGATAGAAATAAATGAATCAGAGAGGAAAAAAGAAAAACGAATTAAAAGAGATGAGGACAATCTCAGAGACCTCCAGGACAATATTAAACACTACAACATTTGAATCATAGGGGTCCCAGAAGAAGAAGACAAAAAGAAAGACCATGAGAAAATACTTGAGGAGATAATAGTTGAAAACTTCCCTAAAATGTGGAAGGAAATAATCACGCAAGTCCAAGAAATTGAGAGAGTCCCAAACAGGATAAACCCAAGGCGAAACACCCCAAGACACATATTAATCAAATTAACAAAGATCAAACACAAAGAACAAATATTAAAAGCAGCAAGGGAAAAACAACAAATAACACACAAGGGGATTCCCATAAGGATAACAGCTGATCTTTCAATAGAAACTCTTCAAGCCAGGAGGGAATGGCAAGACATACTTAAAATGATGAAAGAAAATAACCTACAGCCCAGATTATTGTACCCAGCAAGGATCTCATTCAAATATGAAGGAGAAATCAAAAGCTTCTCAGACAAGCAAAAGCTGAGAGAATTCAGCACCACCAAACCAGCTCTCCAACAAATACTAAAGGATATTCTACAGACAGGAAACACAAAAAGGGTGTATAAACTCGAATCCAAAACAATAAAGTAAATGGCAACGGGATCATACTTATCAATAATTACCTTAAACATAAATGGTTTGAATGCCCCAATCAAAAGACAAAGACTGGCTGAATGGATACAAAAACAAGACCCCTACATATGCTGTCTACAAGAGACCCACCTCAAAATAGGGGACACATACAGACTGAAAGTGAAGGGCTGGAAAAAGATTTTCCATGCAAATAGGGACCAAAAGAAAGCAGGAGTAGCAATACTCATCAGATAAAATCGACTTTAAAACAAAGGCTGTGAAAAGAGACAAAGACGGTCACTACATAATGATCAAAGGATCAATCCAAGAAGAAGATATAACAATTATAAATATATATGCACCTAACACGGGAGCACCGGCATATGTAAGACAAATGCTAACGAGGATGAAAGGAGAAATTAACAATAACAAATAATAGTGGGAGACTTTAATACCCACTCACACTAATGGATAGATCAACTAAATAGAAAATTAACAAGGAAACACAAACTTTAAATGATACAATAGACCAGTTAGACCTAATTGATATCTATAGGACATTTCATCCCAAAACAATGAATTTCACCTTTTTCTCAAGCGCACATAGAACCTTCTCCAGGATAGATCACATCCTGGGCCATAAATCTAGCCTTGGTAAATTAAAAAAAATTGAAATCATTCCAAGCATCTTTTCCACATCTGACCACAATGCAGTAAGATTAGATCTCAATTACAGGAGAAAAACTATTAAAAATTCCAACATATGGAGGCTGAACAACATGCTGCTGAATAACCAACAAATCACAGAAGAAATAAAAAAAGAAATCAAAATTTGCATAGAAACGAATGAAAATGAAAACACAACAACCCAAAACCTGTGGAACACTGTAAAAGCAGTCCTAAGGGGAAAGTTCATAGCAATACAGGCATACCTCAAGAAACAAGAAAAAAGTCAAATAAATAACCTAACCCTACACCTAAAGCAACAAGAAAAGGAAGAAATGAAGAACCCCCGGGTTAGTAGAAGGAAAGAAATCTTAAAAATTAGGGCAGAAATAAATGCAAAAGAAACCAAAGAAACCATAGCAAAAATCAAGAAAGCCAAAAGCTGGTTCTTTGAAAGGATAAATAAAATTGAAAACCATTACCCACGCTCATGAAGAAACAAAGGGAGAAAAATCAAATCAATGAAATTAGAAATGAAAATGGAGAGATCACAACAGACAACACAGAAATACAAAGGATCATAAGAGACTACTATCAACAATTATATGCCAATAAAATGAACAACGTGGAAGAAATGGACAAATTCTTAGAAAAGTACAACTTTCCAAAACTCAACCAGGAAGAAATAGAAAATCTTAACAGACTCATCACAAGCATGGAAATTGAAACTGTAATCAAAAATCTTCCAGCAAACAAAAGCCCAGGTCCAGATGGCTTCACAGCTGAATTCTACCAAAAATTTAGAGAAGAGCTAACACCTATCCTACTCAAACTCTTCCACAAAATTGCAGAGGAAGGTAAACTTCCAAACTTATTCTATGAGGCCACCATCACCCTAATACCAAAACCTGACAAAGATCCCACGAAAAAAGAAAACTACAGGCCAATATCACTGATGAACATAGATCAAAAATCCTTAACAAAATTTTAGCATTCAGAATCCAACAGCACATTAAAAAGATCATACACAATGACCAAGTGGGCTTTATCCCAGGGATGCAAGTATTCTTCAATATCCGCAAATCAATCAATGTAATACACCACATTAACAAATTGAAAAATAAAAACCATATGATTATCTCAATAGATGCAGAGAAAGCCTTTGACAAAATTCAACATCCATTTATGATAAAAACTCTCCAGAAACCAGGAATAGAAGGAACATACCTCAACATAATAAAAGCTATATATGACAAACCCACAGCAAACATTATCCTCAATGGTGAAAAATTGAAAGCATTTCCTCTAAAGTCAGGAACAAGACAAGGGTGCCCACTTTCACCATTACTATTCAACATAGTTTTGGAAGTTTTGGCCACAGCAATCAGAGCAGAAAAAGAAATAAAAGGAATCCAAATTGGAAAAGAAGTAGTAAAACTCTCACTATTTGCAGATGACATGATCCTCTACATAGAAAACCCTAAAGACTCCACCAGAAAATTACTAAAGCTAATCAATGATTATAGTAAAGTTGCAGGATATAAAATCAACACACAGAAATCCCTTGCATTCCTATACACTAATAATGAGAAAATAGAAAGAGAAATTAAGGAAACAATTTCATTCACCATTGCAACGGAAAGAATAAAATACTTAGGAATATATCTACCTAAAGAAACTAAAACCTATATATAGAAAACTATAGAACACTGGTGAAAGAAATCAAAGAGGACACTAATAGATGGAGAAATATACCATGTTCATGGATTGGAAGATCAATTTAGTGAAAATGAGTATACTACCCAAAGCAATTTATAGATTCAATGCAATCCCTATCAAGCTACCAATGGTATTCTTCACAGAGCTAGAACAAATAACTTCACAATTTGTATGGAAATACAAAACACCTCGAATAGCCAAAGCTATCTTGAGAAAGAAGAATGGAACTGGAGGAATCAACCTGCCTGACTTCAGGCTCTACTACCTAGCCACAGTCATCAAGACAGTATGGTACTGGCACAAAGACAGAAATATATATCAATGGAACAAAATAGAAAGCCCAGAAATAAATGCATGCACATAAGGACACCTTATCTTTGACAAAGGAGGCAAGAATATACAATGGATTAAAGACAATCTCTTTAACAAGTGGTGCTGGGAAAACTGGTCAACCACTTGTAAAAGAATGAAACTAGAGCACTTTCTAACACCATACACAAGAATAAACTCAAAATGGATTAAAGATCTAAATGTAAGACCAGAAACTATAAAACTCCTAGAGGAGAACATAGGCAAAACACTCTCCGACATATATCACAGCAGGATCCTCCATGACCCACCTCCTAGAATACTGGAAATAAAACAAAAATAAACAAATGGGACCTAATTAACCTTAAAAGCTTCTGCACAACAAAGGAAACTATAAGCAAGGTGAAAAGACAGCCTTCAGAATGGGAGAAAATAATAGCAAATGAAGCAACTGACAAACAACTAATCTCAAAAATAAACAAGCAACTCCTACAGCTCAATTCCAGAAAAATAAATGACCCAATCAAAAAATGGGCCAAAGATCTAAATAAACATTTCTCCAAAGAAGACATACAGATGGCTAACAAACACATGAAAAGATGCTCAACATCACTCATTATCAGAGAAATGCAAATCAAAACCACTATGAGGTATCATTTCATGCCAGTCAGAATGGCTGCGATCCAAAAGTCTACAAGCAGTAAATGCTGGAGAGGGTGTGGAGAAAAGGGAACCCTCTTACACTTTTGATGGGAATGCAAACTAGTACAGCCACTATGGAGAACAGTGTGGAGATTCCTTAAAAAACTGGAAATAGAACTGCCTTATGACCCAGCAATCCCACTGCTGGGCATACACACTGAGGAAACCAGAATTGAAAGAGACACGTGTACCCCAATGTTCATCGCAGCACTGTTTTTAATAGCCAGGACATGGAAGCAACCTAGATGTCCATCAGCAGATGAATGGATAAGAAAGCAGTGGTACATATACACAATGGAGTATTACTCAGCCATTAAAAAGAATATATTTGAATCAGTTCTAATGAGGTGGATGGAACTGGAGCCTGTTATACAGAGTGAAGTAAGCCAGAAAGAAAAACACCAATACAATATACTAAAGCATATATATGGAATTTAGAAAGATGGTAACAATAACCCTATACACGAGACAGCAAAAGAGACACTGATGTATAGAACAGTCTTTTGGACTCTGTGGGAGAGGGAGAGGGTGGGATTATTTGGGAGAATGGCATTGAAATATGTATAATATCATATATGGAACGAGTCGCCAGTCCAGGTTCGATGCACAATACTGGATGCTTGGGGCTGGTGCAATGGGTGACCCAGAGGGATGGTATGGGGAGGGAGGAGGGAGGAAGTTTCAGGATGGGGAACACATGTATACCTGTGGCAGATTCATTTCGATATTTGGCAAAACCAATACAATATTGTAAAGTTTAAAAATAAAATAAAATTTAAAAAAAAAAGAAGATGAAAGCGGAGAGTGAAAAAGTTGGCTTAAAGCTCAACATTCAGAAAACGAAGATCATGGCATCCGGTCCCATCACTTCATGGGAAATATATAGGGAAACAGTGTCAGACTTTATTTTTCTGGGCTCCAAAATCACTGCAGATGGTGACTGAAGCCTTGAAATTAAAAGACACTTCCTCCTTGGAAGGAAAGTTATGACCAATCTAGATGGCATATTAAAAAGCAGAGACATTACTTTGCCAACAAAGGTCCATCTAGTCAAGGCTATGGTTTTTCCTGTGGTCATGTATGGATGTGAGAGTTGGACTGTAAAGAAGGCTGAGTGCCGAAGAATTGATGCTTTTGAACTGTGGTGTTGGAGAAGACTCTTGAGAATCCCTTGGACTGCAAGGAGATCCAACCAGTCCATTCTAAAGGAGATCAGCCCTGGGATTTCTTTGGAAGGAATGATGCTAAAGCTGAAACTCCAGTACTTTGGCCACGTCATGCAAAGAGTTGACTCATTGGAAAAGACTGTGATGCTGGGAGGGATTGGGGGCAGGAGGAGAAGGGGATGACAGAGGATGAGATGGCTGGATGGCATCACTGACTGGATGGAGGTGAGTCTGAGTGAACTACGGGAGTTGGTGATGGACAGGGAGGCCTGGCAGGCTGTGATTCATGGGGTCGCAAAGAGTCGGACATGACTGAGCGACTGATCTCTCTCTCTCTCTCTCTCTGATGTATGCATAAACATCCTGTACAGATTTTGTTACATTTATAGTTAAGTATTTTGGTGTTTTAAGCTATTGTAATATTTTAAAATTTCAAATTCTAGTTGTTCATTGCTGGTACATAGAAAAACAACTCACTTGTATATTGATCTTATATCCTATAACCTTGCTGATCTCAACTCTTTCTTTGTTTTATTTTGTAATTAAAAAAAAACCTTTTAATTTTTTATTGGTGTAAAACTGATTAACAATGTTGTGATAGTTTCAAGTGGACAGCAAAGGAACTCAGTTATACATATGTTGTTAATTTGCTAGGTAATTTTAGACTCTTTGTGACACTATGAAATTCAGCATTCCAGGCTCCCCTGTCCTTGACTATCTCCTGGAGATGGCTCAAATCCATGTCCATCGAGTCTGTGATGAAGGCTCTGAAAAATTCAATAATTTGCTCGAGTTTACATAGCCAACACATGTATCAAGTCTGGAGCAGTAGTGTCATTTCAAACCTCAAGTTTTAACTGCTCTATTACACAGCCTCCACACATTCTACTTTCTTTTTTAAAATTTTATTTATTTTTAATTGAAGTATAATTAGAATATTGTGTTGATTTCTGCCATACATCAACATGGATAAGCCAAAGGTATACATATAAACCCTGCCTCTTGAGCTTCACTCCTCCCTCCCACTCCATCCCACCCCTCTTGGTTGTCATAGAGCACCAGTTTGGATTTCCTGAGTCATACAGCAAATTCCCACTGGCTATCTATTTTACATATTGTAATGTATATGTTTGGAGAAGGAAATGGCAACCCACTCCAGTGTTCTTGCCTGGAGAATCCCACGGACAGAGAAGCCTGGTAGGCTGCAGTCCATGGGGTCACACAGAGTTAGACATGACTGAAGCGACTTAGCAGCAGAATGTATATGTTTCCATGTTATTCATTTCCTCATCTGTTGAATAATGATTGAACCTGTGTGAAAGTGTTGTGAAAATGAAGTTTAGTGGTTCTCAATGCATGTTAGATATATTCAAGTTCCAGTTCTGTCTTCCACTACTACCTTACTTAAACCCTTTGTTAAAAATTTTCTCGAAACTGAAGGTTTCTTACTATACTACTTACTATAGTATACATTACTAATATTCCCCCTAGATTTAGCTCTCTTTTTACCTATGGATATGTGGAGGATTATGCTTTGTCATTCCCTGTAGCATAAACATAATTACAGGAGTAGTTCTGGCCAATGAAATGGGAGCAGAATTAAGTTGTTTCACTTCCAAATTGAAGCATTTAATCACCATGATTTAACTCTTGCTTTCTCTCCCTCGGGGACCTTCCCTGGTGGCTTAGATGTTAAGAATCCGCCTGCAATGTAGGAGATGCAGTTTATTCGTTGGTGGGGAAGATCCCCTGGAGAAGGGAATGACTACCCTCTCCAGTATTTTTGCCTGGAGAATTCCATGGACAGAGGAACTTGGAGAGCTACAGTCCACGTGGTCGCAAAGAGTCAGATATGACTGAGCACCTACTCTCTCCCTCTGACATAGTAAACTCTAAAATTTCATACTGAGATTGCTGTATAACAAGATGCTAAAACCTTTGTCAGTCTGGGTACCTGTGTGAAGACAACAAGAACAAAGACATCTCGGTACACTTTTAACCCACAATGGACAAGTCACATGAGTGAGATATCAACTTCTGTTGTTATAAGCTGTTGAGATTGGGCAGTTGTTTTGTTTGTTTGTTTCCAGTATAACCTAGCCTAATCTGACTGATATGATCCACCTGTAATAGTGGTTCCCTTCAGATTAAGAAAAGGTATATAAATCACTCAGCACAGTATCCAACCATCATGGATATTTGTAATTATTTGTATCTGCCAAGCATCTTGAACATCTGCTTATGTTTTGGGCAATCCTTCACTTTATGAGGCATTTACCACCTCCCAACATAGAAGCTGAAAAAAAAAGATACTTCCCTTTTCAATTTGCCTTGCAAGTATGGTAAGAAAATATTGTGCTTAGTCTCTCAGTCGTGTCTGACTCTTTGTGATCCCATGGACAGCAGCCTGCCAGGCTTCTCTGTCCATGGGGATTTTCCAGGCAAGAATACTGGAGTGGGTTCCCATGTTCTCCTCCAGGGGATTTTCCCAACCCAAGGATCGAACCCAGGTCTTTCACATTGCAGGCAGATTCTTTTTCCATCTGAGCCACCAGGGATGCAAAAGAAAATATTAAACCTCTGCAAAGCAGAATCATCCACCTCAGACTTTGAATGGAAGCTAGAAATTTGAGGACATATTAGTCATCCAGAAATAATTCTGGTGGTGGGCAATAGATATAGTGTTGCTGGTCAAAATCTTGGCCTTCTCTGCCCACCAAGGCTGAATGAAAAATATGGAGACAGAATTTGGAGGAAATAGAAAGGTGGCTTTAATTCTCAGCTGGCAGAGAGGGGAACACAGTAGGCTCATGTCTTGACAACTGTGCCACCCGCCCCCCATTAGGAGTCTTATATAAGCCAAGGGTTCGCAGTCAGGAGTAGATGATGAAGAACAAAGGTGACAGAATCTTGATTTGTTCCTCTTGCATTGTTTCAAAGACAGTCAGAGGCTGGTGTCAGTAACTCAGTAATTGAGTATGGCAGTTCGGTGGCTCTGAGAACTTCTTTCTGATATGTAACATTGCAAGGGTAAACACCAGATAGGGGATGTACTTAGCTTAGAATCAAAGGAGAAAATGTGAATTGTAGCTCCTGCAGAGTTAGGGGGTAGAAAAGCAAACTGAGTTACAGACATGCAGAGTTAGGAGCAGTTAAAGAAAAAAAATCTGGGAATGTTAGGCTTGCTCACTGTTCTCTTTATCTTCTTTGCTCACAGGAAATGGAAAGAGAAAAACTCATTCCTCTTTTTTTCCTTTTCACTGAAACAGTAGAAACTAAACTATATTTAGTTACTGAATGCCATGATAGTAAAATGTGGTGATTCCTGTGGTAGTTTTCAGTGTAACCTTTGAAAACTTCAAGTTTGGTTCTTTTTTTAAATTTTTTTTTTATTTTTTAAAATTTTATTTTTAAACTTTACATAATTGTATTAGTTTTGCCAAATATCAAAATGAATCCACCACAGGTATACATGTGTTCCCCATCCTGAACCCTCCTCCCTCCTCCCTCCCCATACCATCCCTCTGGGTCGTCCCAGTGCATCAAGTTTGGTTCTTTGGTCACATTTAACTAGAGTGTGTGCATGCATGCATGCTCAGTTGCTCAGTTATGTCCAACTTTTTGCAACCCTATGGACTGTAACCCACCAGGCTCCTCTGTCCATGGGATTCTCCAGGCAGAAATACTGGAGTGTATTGCCATTTCCTCCTCCAGGGGATCTTCCTGACTCAGGAATCAAACCTACATCTCCTACGTCTCCTGCATTGCATTGGCAGGCGGATTCTTTACCACTGAGACACCTGGGAAGCCCTAATGTGTGTGTGTGTGTGTGATTTGAAGTTACTGCTCTACTCCAGTTTTTCTTAAAGGGGCTTCACTTATTTTTTGCCCTGTAAAGTAGTGTCCTTTATCCTTCATATTCTAGAATACAATGGTTCTTTTTATTGCCTCTCACTGAATACTGTGGCAAAGTCCTTACTCTCAACTCTGGAACCCTATTCTTTGAGCTAAAGACCAAAGGGCCTCAGAGTATCCAAAGGTACTAAAATCTCTTTTTAGGAATAAAAAGAAAAGAAATGAAAATACTTTATAAGGTATATTTTAGATGACAGGGTTCATGTCTTATTTCACAAGCACTTTTGAGGCACTAAGAAATTCGAGTGATTTTTTTTTTTACATAAAATTAGTGTTGCAGTGAAAAGGAAAACAAGAGAAATGAGTTTTTCTTTCCTTTTCCTTAGAACAAAGAAGATAAAGAGAACAGTGAGCAAGCCTAAACATTTCTAGTTTTCTTTGCCTGTTTGTTTTACTTTGTTCCTAACTTTGCATGTCTGTAACTAAGTTTGCTTTTCTGCCCCCTAACTCTGCAGGAACTAAAATTCACATTATCTCCTTTGACTCTAAGCTAAGTACATCCCCTATCTGGTGTGTACCCTTGCAACACTCTTTCCCTTGTAGTTACATTTCAGAAAGATGGCCTCAGAGCCACCAAACTGCCATACTCAGTTACTGGCTTACTGACACCAGCCTCTGACTGTCTTTGAAACAATACAAGAGGAAGAAGTCAAGATCCTATCACCTTTGTCCCTCATCATCTACTCCCAACTGCGAGCCCTCGCCTTATATAAGCCCCTAAACTCCTAATGGGGGGTAGGTGGGGGGCACAGTTGTTGAGGCATGAGCCTACTGTGTTCCACTCTCTGCCAGCCAAGAATTAAAGTCACCTTTCTATTTCCCCCAAACTCTGTCTCCATATTTTTATTTGGCTTCAGTGGGCAGAGAATGCTGATAGCTTACCCCTATGGTGAACAGTGTCACCAGATTCGTGGTCTCTGAAGGGGAAGACTTAACTCTGGGACCAAAGACAGTCTCAGTCACTCAGAGCTTTGTGTAGATTTTTATTTAAAGTGAAAGTGACAGAAAAAGCTTCTGACATAGATGTCAGAAGTGAGAGGTCTCCCTAGTTTAAGCAGGCCCTTATATACTTCTCAACTGGCTCCTGAGAATAGATAAAAAGAATACCTCAAGGTTGTAAGAGTTCCACCAGACCTTTCCCAAGGCATACATCCTGAGATAACTTTGGCACAAGATTAGCCAAGGAGAATGGGTTCTGGGCAATGTCTCTGGGCAAGATATACTGCTGCTGTGTAATCAGTGGTACAAGTCTTGAGAAACAGGTTCCTAGGCAAGATTTGTTACAATTATAATCATTAACATAGAACCTAAGAAAAGTGTTTCCATGAGTAAAACATTACTTTGGGTGATCATTAGAACCTAATGATCATATAGAACCTAAGGAAGGGCCAGTTCTCGGGCAAAATACATTGTTGTACAGGCTTAAGGAAAGCATGAGCAAGAATGTTCACCCACTCCTTAAATGACCTTGAACTGACTGTCTAAGCTTCAACATTTTCAAAGCCAAGCTTTTGACCCATAACATTAGCAATGTGGCAAGAGCAATATGGTTACTCCAGATGGTTAGTGTCTAAAATGGCCAAGAGAACATAAGTGCTTCACTTAATTTAGCCAGAGTCAGGTTTTGTTTCTTGCAACCGATAACCCTGTATACATATATGTTTATGTATACATATATACTAAACCTCCAATACAGATTATCCATTATTATTATTACTGCTGTTATTCTCCATTCAATAAGGTCAGACAACTTGCCTTAGTTTGCTTTGTCTCCACAGTTTAGCATATTGCCAATTATAGAGTAGGTGGCTAAAGTATAGATGTAAAGTTTAATAAATCATAGCACAAATGCCTTCCAGGATTTCAGTAGATCATCTCTTACCCTCACCTCAATCATTAAGTTGTCAGCCTTTTGTGATCATCTAGTCTTTGTTCTGCAACCATTTTTCATGATGGAGAATTACTATCAATACTGATTTGAAAATATGTTATTTGTCTATACTCTGTATATTAATATTTCCTTTTCCATGAAAGTATAATTTTGGGGATTTTTTCACATTAAGAAAATAGTAGTGAGATTAACATACAGTTACTAGAGCAAACTTTGATTCTGATCACTACAAACACATTTTTTATTGTTTTAATTGAGACATTTAGATTTGTTTTTGTTTGGAGAGATGACTTTGCTACATCTCCCCAAAAGGATTTTTATTGAATATACCAGTCTTTGACAACCAATTTCCTTACAGACTTTGAAAGTAGAGCCTCTGTTTTCTATTCATGACTTTGTACCAATCTCCCCCACCTCATGCATATGCAAATGCAGAATGTTTAGCACAATACCTTGTGCAAAGTAGACACTTGATATAGCCTTTTTTTTTTTTTTTTTTTTTCTTTTCTGTTTTTGGCCATGCCAAGTGGCATGTGGGATCTTAGTTCCCCAATCAGGGATTGAGCCCTTGCTCCCTGCCGTGGAATCCTGGAGTCTTAACCACTGGTCATCCAGGGAATTCCCAACATAGGCCCTTTAAAAGACCCTTGCCATTTTGACCCCACTGTTGTTTAGTTGCTAAGTTGTGTTCGACTCTTTGTGACCCCATGGACTGTAGCCCATTAGGCTCCTCTGTCCATTGGATTCCCCAGACAAGAATGCTGGAGTGTGTTGCCATGCCCTCCTCCAGGGGATCTTCCTGAATCAGGGATCAAACCTGCATCTCCTGCATTGGCAAGCAGATTCTTTACCTCTGAGCCATCAGAGAAGCCGTTTGATCCCACTATACTTTCACTTATGTTGTATGTCCAGGGTATACACACTCTGAAAATGCTTTAGTTCTACTGATAGAAAATCAGCTGGTGCCTTTTCCATTCTCATTTGACAATATCTGTGTTCGAGTGGAAGTTTCTGGATAGTGTTCTGAATTTAATAAAAGATAAGTGTGTACAACATCAATTTGACACAAATAATAGACAGATAGATATGTGTATACTTAAAAGCAGATGTTTCATTATGCACAAAAATGGTATCCAGTATATTTGAATATGAGCCTCTCTGGTGGCTCAAATGGTAAAGAATCCATGTGCAATGCAGGGATCCCAGATTAGATTCCTGGTTTGGGAAGATCCAAGAGAAGGGAATGGTTACCCACTTCAGTATTCTTGCCTGGAGAAGTCCATGGACAGAGGAGCCTGGCAAGCTACAATCCATGGAGTCAGAAAGAATCAGACTTGACTGAGCGACTAACACTTTCACTTTTTTATCTTTCATATTTGAATATATGTGTAGCTGTTTCTTCATGTAAAAAAAAAAAACTGATGTGTTCTTAAGCATATAAAATATATATGCATATAATATAAACATATTATGATAAGGTCAGCTATACTAGTTTGGCAACAAACATAAAAATTCTTAAAATATGCATGACCTTTCATCTAGCAATTCCTCTCCTAGGAATTTATTCTAAGGAAATTATCAAAGATGCTTGAAAAATCAATGTATAAAGATAGTGGAAAATTAGAAACAATCTGTAACTACAATTATACAGATATATAGAAATATACAGATATATATATGCAAGAACATTAACAATTATTATTTTGGGATGAGGTATTACAAATGATATTTTGTTCATTGTATTGTTTTTTTTTTGTCTTAAATTTCTACCTTTGGCATGTACTCACTTTTGTAAATAGAAAAAAATTCGTGTTAAAAAGATCAGTTATGATAAGATTGTAAAGAAGTTAACTGTTATAGCAATTCATTTGCTCATATATATTCTATTGAAAAATATGATAGCCCTTGTGGAAGTGGCTGGTGAAATATAATTTCCAGTTGTTTAGTTATGGAATCAGCCTGCAATATATTTCAGAATGAAGGGAAAGACATTGTGCTGTTTAAAGTATAATTGAAACTAATTCTTGGAGGTGGGATAAACAATTTAGAAGCAGCATTGTTGATAATCCTGATTATTTCTCTTCTGCCTGAATCTTTGAATTTATAGATTATGAGCTGTTGTGAACCTACAGAGCGTTTCTGTGATGAATGGGGATTGTGTGCTTCTTTAGAAATTCTTTGAAAATCAGATAAGACTCAACAGTCAGTTGTATGCCTTAATTTTGTATTTCTCAGAGACTAGTTAATAAGTGCTAGGGTCAGTGACTATGTGCAGCTCTGGCTGCAGAAAGAATCAGCTAAGGAGCTGATTAAAGTCAGAAGTAGGATCCAGAACCAAATTATGAAAAAGCCTGTTTTTCCCAGTGCAATCAGACCAAATACACATGTTGCCTAGACACCTGAGAGGCTAAGGCTAATTGTGTCACATTATATGTAGATTAGAATATACAGATGATAAAGTTCATGCTCTCAGGAATTTATAGTCTTAATTAAACCTGAAGAAAATAATAGTTCTCAACAATTCCCTCAATTATGCATACCAGACTGGTCCAGAAAACAAATGAAAGAGATATGTATTTATCTACTCTAAACACAAACATATATTTTTCTGGCCCAAAAGCACTCAGAATATTTTCATCATTGAAAATTCAAAATACCTTGTTGATAAGACACTGAAAGTGAAAGTTGCTCAGTTGTGATCCCATGGACTATACAGTCCAGGGAATTCTTTAGGTCAGAATACTGGAGTGGGTAGCTTTTCCCTTCTCCAGGGGATCTCCCAACCCAGGGATCAAACTCAAGTCTCCCTCATTGCAGGCAGATTCTTTACCACCTGAGCCACAAGGGAAGCCCAGTAAGACACTAGTAATGATGTACAAACCATTTTCAGAGGAAAAAAAAAAGAGGACAAATTTAAATAACCAAGCAACAAAAGACGACCTGGAGCTTTGTACAGGGTTAGAATTTTCTACTATTACCTAAAACACCTCATCCTAATTCTCACTATTTTTCTGTTTGATGGTAAACTAAATTCACCAATTTACCTCTCCAGATACCTTCAGTTTTGCTTCCTCATCCCCTCTTTTCCTAAGTTTCAACACAACATGTATTCCCTTGGAAAAGATGATAAGTCTTAAATTGAGAAGCTAAGTACACCTCACATCTTCTAGAGAGATGTATATACATGTGTAACTAGTTGAAATAATTGATCCATGTATCTCAAAAGTACTCATCATACTTTAAAATAACATTGGAAGCTACAGTAACTTCCACTCTTGAGACACCCTCCGGCTACTTAAATTATAAATTAATTTTTTAAAAAGCAACAAAAATAGACCTAAAAACTGAGATGTCTAAGTGTATGATGTAGAGAGAAAATCACACTTGTTTTAGGCTATATGAGTGTGAATTATCTCTATGGTAGATGTTCTGCCTACAATGCCAAACTTCTATATCTTTTTCAATATGTAAGATGAGTAGTTTGCATTTTGTTAGCTGTTGGTAAGGTATTAATGAAAGGCTGCTTTTAAAAAAAAAGACCAATCAGCCAACACTTTAGAAGTGTATCTGAGAAATCTTTTTGTTAAGGCCATATTTAGAGAATTTCCATATATTCAATTAATTTCTTTGTATTTTTTAATAATGGCAGTTCTCATGTGTAGTGCTCAACACCTGGTGCTCTTTAAAAAGCAAACAGTTTCATAGGGAACTTTTCAATATGTTACAAGTTGTTCAGAGAGATACACAAAACATCCTTCTGAAATTTTGCAAACGCAATCTTTTCTTGTGAGAGAGAAACGATAACAGTGGTTACAACTCACATAAAGTGATAAACACTTTATCTGAATTGGGTAAAGTAAAGCAAGCAACCAGGTTAGTAAACAAAAAGCCATAGTAAAATATTTAAAATTTTGAGAAAGAAACTTCATTCTTGTAGGACTGTCATTGAGAGGTGTTCTAGAATGAGGAATTCTGCCAAGACAAATTATCTGTTGGCATACTTTCAAGACACTGCTGGATAAATAGGACCAAATTTGCCTGCACTGGGTAGACATGACCTAAAGTTTCAAAAGGAACAATAGCATACAGACCTAGTATAAATTCATATTTTTCTTATTGGGATACAGGAAAAACCTAGATTTGTCATCTGCCCTACCATACCATATTATCTATATATTGCCAATAAAAGAATCTTGAAAACTGATTTATACAGTCTTGAAAACTGATTTATCTCAATCTGTACAAGCCTCATTTCTGAATAATGTTCATTGTTCTTCTGTGTTCCCATGACACAGGTATCTTATTATTAGTGCTTCTTACATGATTTTATAATTGGATTACATTTTCCTATCACATAGGGTTGCTATGAAAATAATATGCATACTGTGCATGGCATAATGTAGTCATTCAGTAACTGGTGCATGTGTGCATGCTAAAGTACTTCAGTCATGTCTCGCTAATTGTGACACTATGGAGTGTAATCCACCAGTATCCTATATCCACAGGGATTCTCCAGGCAAGAATACTGGAGCGGGTTGCCATGCCCTCCTCCAGGTTGGTAACTGGTATCTCCTATTATATTGATGAAGGAGGCTTCTGTCTAGATAAATAATTTGAGTGACTCAAAAAAGTTCCTGTTCTCCAAAATATCTCCCCATGGCTTCTTCACTGATTAATGCCACCATTACATTTTTAAATGTTTCCTTTTCATTTCCTTTCCTTATTTCCTCCTTTACTTTCTTTTTCTTTCTTCCTTATTTCTCATATACTGATAAAATACCCATTGTGGCAGATATTGCTTGTTGCATACATATTGCATGCCCATTACATGTCTTCTTCCTTACTAACAAAAAGCTTACTTTGTTTATGGTAGTTGTGGTTGTTCAGTCACTCAGTCATGTCTGACGCTTTACAGTCCCATGAACTGATGCACACACCAGGCCTCCACTATCCTCGTGGAGTCCTCCACTATCTCCTGGAGTTTGCTCAAATTCATGTCCATTGAGTCAGTGATGTCATCCAAGCATCTCATCCTCTGTCATCCCTTTCTCCTCCTGCCCTCAGTCTTTCCCAGGATAAGGGTTTTTTGTTTTGTTTTGTTTTTTTTTTTTTTCCAGTGAGTCAGCTCATTGCATCAGGTAACCAAAGCACTGGAGCTTCAGCTTGAGCAGCAGTCCTTCCAATGAATATTCAGGGTTTATTTCTTTAGGATTGACTGGTTTGATCCCCTTGCTGTCCAAGGGACTCTCAAGAGTCTTCACCAGCACCGCTGTTCGAAGCCATCAACTCCTAAGTGCTCAGCCGTTGTGGTCCAGCTCTCACATCTGTACACGACTAACAGAGAAACTATAGTTTTGACTATAAAGATCTTTGTTGGCAAAGTGATGTCTTTGCTTTTTAATACACTGTTTAGATTTGTCATAGCTTTCCTTCCAAGGAGCAAGCATCCTTTTAACTTCATGACTGCAATCACTGTTCACAGTGATTTTGGAGCTGAAGAATAAAGTCTGCCAGTGTTTCCAATTTTTCCCCACCTATTTGCCATGAAGTGATAGGAAGGGGTACCATATTCTTAGTTTCTTGAATGTTGAGCTTTAAATTAGACTTCTCACTCTCTGCTTTCACTTCATCAAGGGGATATTTAGTTCTTATGCATTTCTGGCCATTAGCATAGTATCATCTGCATATCTGAGGCTGTTGATATTTTTTCTGGCAAACTTGATTCCAGTTTGTGATTCATCCAACCTGGAATTTCCCA
The DNA here is from genome assembly GCF_055505025.1 of Bos grunniens. Lineage (NCBI taxonomy): Eukaryota > Metazoa > Chordata > Mammalia > Artiodactyla > Bovidae > Bos > Bos grunniens. The sequence goes on along the minus strand of NC_141194.1, from coordinate 75,242,633 downwards.
TGATATACTCTGCATATAAGTTAAATAAGCAAGGTGACAATATACAGCCCTGATTTACTCCTTTCCCAATTTTGAACAAGTCCATTTTTCCATGTCCAGTTCTAACTATTGCATCTTGACCTACATACAGATTTCTCAGGAGGAAAGTAAGGTGATCTGGTATTTCCATCTCTTTTAAGAATTTTCCACAGTTTGTTGTGATCCACACAGTCAAAGGTTTAGCATAGTCAATGATGTAGAAGTGTGTGTGTGTATATATGTATATATATATATATATATATATATATATATATATATATATATATATATTTGTAATTCTCTTGCTTTTTCTATGATCCAATGGATGTTGGCAACTTGATCTGTGGTTCCTCTCCCTTTTCTAAATCCAACTTATGCATTTGGATCTTCTCAGTTCACATACCAGAGAAGGCAATGGCAACCCACTCCAGTATCCTGCCTGGAAAGTCCCATGGACAGAGGAACCCGGTAGGCTACAGTCCATGGAGTCACGAAGAGTTGGACATGACCGAACAACTTCACTTTCCCTTTCATGCATTGGAGAAGGAAATGGCAACCCACTCCAGTATTCTTGCCTGGAGAATCCCAGGGACAGAAGAGCTTGGTGGGCTACCGTCTATGGGGTCACACAGAGTTGGACACGACTGACGCGACTTAGCAGCAGCAGTAGCATCAGTTCACATACTGTTGAAGTCTAGCTTGAAGGATTTTGACCAATCCCTTGTTAACATGTGAAAGGAGCACTATTGTTTGGTAATTTGAACATACTTTGGCATTGCTCTTCTTTGGGATTGGAGCAAAAACTGACCTTTTCCAGTCCGGTGGCCACTGCTGAGTTTTCCAAATTTGGATTTGCAATAGATAAGCTAGAATTCAATCATCGCCACTATCTTTGTTCATAATCACTTTGTTCATAGTGATTCTTTCTAAGGCCCACTTGACCTCACACTACAGGATGTCTGGCTCTAGGTGAGTGATCACACCATCTTCAGTGATCACATCTGGTTATCCAGGTCATTAAGATCTTTTTTGTACACTTCTGTGTATTCTTGTCATCTCTTCTTAATCTCTTCTGGTTCTGTTAGGTCCATGCCCTTTCTGTCCTTTATTGTGCCCATTTTTTCATGTTCCCTTGTATCTCTAATTTTCTTGAAGGTACATCTAGTCTTTCCCATGCTATTGTTTTGCTCTATTTCTTTGTCTTGTTCACTTAGGAAGGCTTTCTTATCCCCTCACTATTCTTTGGAACTCTGTATTCAGAAGGGTATATATTTCCTTTTCTCCTTTGCCTTCCACTTCGCTTCTTTTCTCAGCTATTTGTAGGACTAACTCAGACAACCATTTTGCCTTCTTGCATTTCCTTTTGTTTGTGATGGTTTGGGTCACCACCTGCTATACTATGTTATGAACCTCCCTCCATAGTTCTTCAAGCACTCTTTCAGATCTAATCCCTTGAATCTACTTGTCACCTCCACTGTATAATCATAAGTGAGTGATTTAGGTCATACCTGAATGGTCTAATAGTTTCACCTACTTTCTTCAATTTAAGCCTGAATTTTGCAAAAAGGAGTTGATAACCTGAGCCATAGTTAGCTCCAGATCTTGTTTTTTTGCTGACTCTATCGAGCTTCTTCATCTTCAGCTGCAAGAAATATAATCAATCTGATTTTGGTATTGACCATCTGGTGATGCCCATGTGTAGAGTCATTTCTTGTGTTCTTGCAAGAGGCTATTTGCCATGACCATTGTGTTCTCTTGGTTAAACTCTGTTAGCCTTTGCCCTACTTCGTTTTGTGCTCCAAGATTAAACTTGCCTGCTACTCCAGGTATATCTTGACTTCCTATTTTTTGCATTCCAATTCTCTATGATCAAAAGGATATCTTTTTTGGGTGCTAGTTCTAGAAAGTGTTGGAGATTGTATTTCTGGAGACCATACACTAAAGTATATTGTAAAATTCAGAGTGCATGTGAAATGTATTTTGATGTTTCAGAGCTGCTAACCTCTCTGTTAACACTAGATGATATTGTTGAAGACATAGGTAAACATTTTTGTAAGAAACTGACCTTTCTTCAGCAGCCCCAAATGAAAGGAGTGGAAATGTTCAAAAACTGCTGGCTACATTTATTAATAAACAATTATCCAATTTTGTGAAAGACAAGAGAAATGTAAGGCATAATTTCTTCAGTTGGGGAGCTTACAATCTAATTGAGAAGACTGACTCATGAAACTATTATAATAATTTAGTGCAAAGTTGTGCAGTAGGAATCTGGAAAAGAGAGAAATCACTGTGAACTGCAGAATGTCAGGAAAAGCTATTAAGTTAAAGCATCACATGAAAATGTGATATTTTCAGGCCTTTCCTTTGCAAGGATTCTTTTTGTATAACTTCAATAAAGATTGTAAGCAAAGGTGAAAAAAATGCAGAAAATGCATATGTAGAAAAACAGAAAAAAAAGTGCAGAAAAAGAAAATGCAGAAAAATATTATTCTTAAGATCTTGATTTTATCACTGTTTTTTTTTTTTTTTGCTTTAGAATCCCATACTTGAAAAAAAAAGAAAGAAATTGACAATACCTCACAAATTTAAAACAAAATGTTCCATCTCATAGTTGACACGAAATGCTTCTTCACATGAAATCTGTTATAAAACATTTCTAATTCATAATATGACGAACCTAGACAGCATATTAAAAAGCAGAGACATTACTGTGTCAACAAAGGTCCGTCTAGTCAAGGGTAAGGTTTTTCCAGTAGTCATGTATCGATGTGAGTGTTGGACTATAAAGAAAGCTGAGCACTGAAGAATTGATGATTTTGAACTGTGTTTTTGGATAAGAATCTTGAGGGTCCCTTGGACTTCAAGGAGATCCAACCAGTCCATCCTAAAGGAGATCAGTCCTGGGTCTTCATTGGAAGGACTGATGTTGAAGCTGAAATTGCAATACTTTGGTCACCTGATGTGAAGTGCTGACTCATTTGAAAAGATCCTCATGCTGGGAAAGATTGAGGGCAGGAGGAGAAGGGGACAACAGAGGATAAGATGGTTGGATGGTATCACCGTCTCAATGGACATGGGTTTGGGTGGACTCTGGCAGTTGGTGATGGACAGGGAGGCCTGGTGTGCTGCAGTTCATGGGGTCGCAAAGAGTCGGACATGACAGAGCGACTGAACTGAATATGAAGAGAGAAAATAATATTTCATATAGTGTATAATGGGCTTCCTAGTTGGTGCTAATGGTAAAGAATCTGCCTGTCAATGCAGGCAATGTAAGAGACACTGGTTTGATTGATCCCCGGGTTGGGAAAGTCCCCTGGAGGAAGGCATGGCAATCCACTCCAGTATTCTTGCCTGGAGAATTCCATAGACAGAGGAGACTATCAGGCTACAGTCCTTAGGGTCACAGAGTCAGACATGACTGAAGGAACGTGGCACACATGCATACACATAACATGTAATAATAACAATATTCCCCATGAAAATACTTCTTTATTACACTATATATAAAACATTATGATGTTAGGTAAATTTTAAAACCTTGCTTGCAACTAAGTAACTCTTTGATTATGAGATAAAACAAATTTCAATAATGGAACTCTTTGTGTTAAAATGGATGTACATTAAAAATATTAACTTGCACTACTAACTTCCAGGTTTTCTTTTAAAGACAGATGTTGACTTTTACTGTAAATTAAACTTTTTTATTTTTAATTTATAATATCTTGTCACATTTTTTTGGTTCTTATGAATTTTATACTTTAACTGTTTGTCACCAGTATATTTAATGGAAACAGTGAGTACAGCAAGGTGTAAGGATAAGTAAGTTTTAAGAAACTGGCCCTTGCATTGTATGACTCAGTGTGCATTTATTCAGGCAAGATTGAGATAATATTAAAGTATGAGAGTTTCGATCAGAGTTTCAGTCTTTAGCAGAAACTAGTATAATATTGCCTATATCTTGCAAGATTATAAATATGCATAGTCTTTCCCATGCTATCTATCATTAATCTTATTATGAGGTTCCCCATAATGTATAAAGAACAAACTAAACTCCCCAAAACATACATTATTCTAAATAGTTAAGAAAAATGCTTGTTCAATTTAGAAAGCTTTCATGGAATAAAGAAACAAGTGACTCAATTTAGAAAATATTGGTTAATTATTCTTGAGGAATAGCTTATGAATTCCTCCTGAAAATTTAAATTGTGGATGGATAGAGTTACTTCATAGGATAATAACAGCATGTAATTACAGATAGGGGCTCCAAATCCTTTGTTTTATATTAATTTGGTTATTGGAAGGTAATGGATGACTGGTCAATTAAAAACACCAAACAATCTAACCACCATTCCAATGATTAAATATAAAATAGGGTTTTTAAACTACTGAATTGTTGTTGATTTACAATATTATATTAGTTTCAGGTGCACAGTGAGTCAGTATTTTTACAGACTATATTAAAAGTTATTACAATATAATGTCTATAATTCCTTTTGCTATAAAATACATGCTTGTTCCTTATGTATTTTATACTTAGTATTACCTATCTCTTTATCCTACACTCCTAGCTTTCCCCTCCCTCTTTCCTTTCTCCTCTGGTAACCACTTTTGTTTTCCATATCTATGACTCTTTTTCTGCTCTGCATATACATTCGTTCTTTTTTTTTTTTTTTTTTTTTAGATTCCACGTATACGTCACATCATACAGCATTTATGTTTCTCTGCCTGACGTCTTTACTACATAATATTCTCTAGGTGTATCCACATTGCTATAAAATCACAACCAGCTCATCATTCACAAACCCAACCAAAAAAAAAAAAAAAAAATTAACAACCCATTAAAAAAAAGGCCAGAAGACCTAAACAGACATTTTCCCAAAGAAGACACACAGACTGCTAATAGGTAGGTGAAAAGATGTTCAACATCATTAATTATTCAGTTCAGTTCAGTCACTCAGTCATGTTCGACTCTCTGTGACCCCATGGATCATAGCATGCCAGGCTTCCCTGTCCATCACCATCTCTCGGAGTTCACTCAAACTCACGTCCATCCAGTTGGTGATGCCATCCAGCCATCTCATCCTCTGTCGTCCCCTTTTCCTCCTGACCCCAATCCCTCCCAGCATCAGAGTGTTTTCCAATGAGTCAACTCTTTGCATGAGGTGGCCAAAGTACTGGAGTTTCAGCTTTAGCATCATTCCTTCCAAAGAACACCCAGGACTAATCTCCTTTAGAATGGACTGGTTGGATCTCCTTGCAGTCCAAGGGACTCTCAAGAGTCTTCTCCAACACCACAGTTCAAAAGCATCAATTCTTCTGCACTCAGCTTTCTTCACACTCCAACTCTCGCATCCATACATGACCACTGGAAAAATCATAGCCTTGACTAGATGGACCTTTGTTGGCAAAGTAATGTCTCTGCTTTTGAATATGCTATCTAGGTTGGTCATAACTTTTCTCCCAAGAAGTAAGCATCTTTTATTTCATGGCTTCAGTCACCATCTGCAGCGATTTTGGAGACCAGGAAGATAAAATCTGACACTGTTTCCACTGTTTCCCCATCTATTTCCCATGAAGTGATGGGACCAGATGCTACGAACTGCATTTTCTGAATTTTGAGCTTTAAGCCAAATTTTTCACTCTCCTCTTTCACTTTCATCAAGAGGCTTTTAAGTTCCTCTTCACTTTCTGCCATAAGTATGGTGGGATCTACATATCCGAGGTTATTGATATTTCTCCCAGAAATCTTGATTCCAGCTTGTGCTTCTTCCAGCCCAGCGTTTCTCATGATGTACTCTGCATGTAAGTTAAATAAGCAGGGTGACAATATACAGCCTTGACATACTCCTTTTCCTATTTGGAACCAGTCTGTTGTTCCATGTCCAGTTCTAACTGTTGCTTCCTTACCTGCATATAGGTTTCTCAAGAGGCAGGTCAGGTGGTCTGGTATTCCCATCTCTTTCAGAATTTTCCACAGTTTATTGTGATCCACACAGTCAAAGGCTTTGGCATAGTTAATTATTTGGGAAATACAAATCAAAACTGAAATGAGATCTCACCTCACACGTGTCAGAATGGCTCTCATTAAAATTTCTACAAGTTACAAATATTGAAGAGGATGTGGGGAAAAGAAAACCTGTACACTGGCAGTAGAAATGTAAAGTGGTTCATCCAGTATGGAAAACAGTATGGAGTTTCCTCAAAAAAAAAACTTAGAACTACCATGTGACATAGCAATTCCACTCCTGGGTATGTATCTGGAAAAACAAAAACAAAAACTAAAACAAAAACAAAACAAAACAGCACAGTAATTCATAAAGATACAAAGACCACAAATAGCCAAAGTAGTCTTGAGAAAGAAGAATGGAGCTAGAGGAATCAACCTGCCTGACTTCAGACTATACTACAAAGCTACAGTCATCAAGACAGTATGGTATTAGCATAAACACAGACATACAGACCAATGGAACAAGATAAAAAGCCCAGAAATAAACCCATGCACCAGTGCGTACATTATTTTTGAAAAAGGAGCCAAGAATATACAATTAAGCAAAGACAGACTCTTCAGTAAGTGCTGCTGGGAAAACTGGACAGCTACATGTAAAAGAATGAAAATGAGGATGCTTCCTAACACCTTATACACAAAGATAAACTCAAAATGGATTAAAGACCTGAATTTAAGACCGATAGCTATAAAACTCTTAGAGAAAAACATAGGCAGAACGCTCGATGACATAAGTCAAAGCAAGATCCTCTATGACCTACCTGCTAGAGCAATGGAAATAAAAACAAAAGTAAACAAGTGAAACCTGATTAAACTTAAAAGCTTTTACACCGCAAAGGAAACTATAAGCAAGGTGAAAAGACAACCCTCAGAATGGGAGAAATAACTGACAAAGGATTAATTTCCAAAATATACAAGCAACTCATACAACTCAATACCAGAAAAACAAACAACCCAATCAAAAGGTGGGAAAAAGACCCAAACAGACATTTCTCCAAAGTCGACATACAGATGGGTAACAAACACATGAAAAGATGCTCAATATCGTTCATTATTAGAGAAATTCAAATCAAAACTACAATGAGATATCACCTCACACTAGTCAGAATGGCCCTCATCAAAAAGTTTACAAAAACTAAATGCTGGAGAGGGTGTGGAGAAAAGGGAACACTCTTATACTGTTGGTGAGAATGTTAATTGATACAGCCACTATGGAAGATGGTATGGAGATTAAAAAAAAAAACAAAACTAGTAATAAAACCACCATATGACCAGCAATCCCACTCCTAGGTACATACCCTGAGGAAACCAAATGTAAAAAGACACAGGTACAAAAGCACATGTACCCCAGTGTTCATAACATGGAAGCAACCTAGACGTCCAATGACAGGTAAATGGATAAAGAAGTTGTGGTACATATACACAATGGAATATCACTCAGCCATAAAAAAGAACACATTTGAGTCAGTTCTAATGAGGTGGATGAACCTAGAGCCTATTATACAAAGTGAAGTAGGTCAGAAGTTCAGTTCAGTTCGGTCACTCAGTCGTGTCTGACTCTTTGTGAGTGCAGCACACCAGGCCTCCCTGTCCATCAGCAACTCTCAGAACTTACTTAAACTCATGTCCCTCGAGTCAGTGATGCCATCCAACCATCTCATACTCTGTTGTCCCCTTCTCCTCCTACCTTCAATCTTTCCCAGCATCAGGGTCTTTTCTAGTGAGACAGTTCTTTGCATCAGGTGGCCAAAGTACTGGCGTTTCAGCTTCAGCATCAGTCCTTCCAATGAATATTCAGGACCCGTTTCATTTAGGATGGACTGGTTGGATCTCCTTGCAGTCCAAGGGACTCTCAAGAGTTTTCTCCAACACCACAATTCAAAAGCGTCAATTCTTCAGTGCTCAGTTTTCTTTACAGTGCAACTTTCACATTCATACATGACTACTGGAAAAACCATAGCTTTGACTAGATGGACTTTTGTCAGCCAAGTAATGTCTCTGCTTTTTAATATGCTGTCTAGGTTGATCATAGCTTTTCTTCCAAGGAGCAAGCATCTTTTAATTTCATGGAGAAAGAAAAAGGCAAGTATTGTATACTAACACATATATAGGGAATCTAGAAAGATGGCACCAAAGAATTTATTTGCAGGGCAGCAATGGAGAAACAGACATAGAGAACAGAATTATGGACACAGAGATAGGCGAGATGGTGAGATGTATGGAGAGAGTAATGGAAACTTCCCTTACCATATGTACAATAGATAGCCAATAGGAATTTGCTGTATGTCTCAGGAAACTCAAACAAGGGCTCTGTATAAACCTAGAGGGGTGGTATAGGGAGGAAGATGGGAGGGAGGTTCAAGAGAAATGGGATATATGTATACTTGTGGCTGATTCACCTTGAGGTTTGACAGAAAACAACAAAATTCTGTAAAGCAATTATCCTCCAATAAAAAGATAAACAAATACAAATTTAAAAAAAGAAAGGAAAGGTACACACACCCCAGTGTTCATAATAACATTATTTACATTAGCCAACATATGGAGGCTATCTAAGTGTTCATAAACAGGTGAAGATATTATGATATATTATCCATAAAAAAGAATGAAATTCTGCCATCATTCCAATTTGGATCAGCACTATTTAATATGTGCATTTCTATCTGAGTAGATGGGTTCCTTCAACATTGGAAGTGAATATGTGCTTATGTAAGAAAAAATATTTTATATGATTTAAGGTTAATCATTAATAAATAAGTTATTTTGTAAACTAATCTTTTTCTTTTATAATTCAAGGAGATGCAGTTATATAAAACCTTTCTGTATGAAGAGTAATGTTGTACATAATGAGATGAATGAGATAAAGCTCCTGTGCACAAGTGTTCAAGGTAACGAAAAAGAAATAGTGAAAGTTACTCAGTGGTGTCCAACTCTTTGCGACACCATGGACTGTACAATCCAGGGAATTATTTAGGCCAGAATACTGGAGTGGGTAGCCTTTTCCTTCTCCAGGGGATCTTCCCCTCCCAGGGATCAAACCCAGGTCTCCCGCATTGTAGGCATATTCTTTACCATCTGAGCCACAAGGGAAGTCCACACAAACTGTCATAATACAAGCAGAGGATGACAAGTGCTGTAGTTAAGAATACAAAAGTACTCTAATATTGCTTTCTTATTTAGGATACACAATAAAATGTTTAAATATAGCTCTGTAAACATGCTTATGAGGAATTTAACTATGTTGGTATGGTTAAGGAGATTTCTGGGGCTCTTAGTATAAGTATACAGCTTATAAATCCTAAATAACAATCTCAAATATGCCCTTACACTATCTCAAATATCAAAAGCCTCAAATAAGATTTGGGATAAACTAGACTGTTATTAATTTCATTCTGTTGATGACTAAAAGGAACTTCTTAAACTACCAAACGCACTGTCAGAGGCACAACGTGCTGTGACAGCATAGACAGGAAAGAAACAAAACATAAGACAGAGATTTTGTGGTTAAGGTTTTGAGTAAGCCTTCAGAATGGATGTGGTGTTATTTAAATTTGTTGCATAGTATGAATAAACTTGAATGTAAGATATGTTGGAGTGCAAAAAAAAAAAAGACTATATAGACAGAGGAAATCAGAAGGTAGGTTAGGAAAAGATTTTGGAGGACTTTCAATGCTGCTGAAAGGAGTATGGGCTTTATGATATAGGTAATAAAGAAACTTGAGTATCAGCATAATAAAATGTAGTCGTATTTTTAGATAGTTTTATTTTTTTGCATGCAACGTGAACACTATATTGAAGTGGAAAGAAATTGTTGTTCAGTCACTCAGTCGTGTCTGACTCTTTGCGACCTCATGGACTGCAGCATGCCAGGCTTATCTGTCCTTCACCATCTCCCAGAGCTTGCTCAAACTCATGTCCACTGAGTTGGTGATGCCATCCAACCATCTGGTCCTCCATCCCCTTCTCCTGCCTTAAATCTTTCCTAGCATCAGGGTGAAAGAAATTAATGGTGTGGAAAACATTTGTGGACATTGTAATAGTTCAGGTAAGAAATTTTGAGGGCTGAAACTATAATAATGATAGCACACATGTAAGGAAAGAGATACTCGAAAGATTACAAAGGCAAAATCAAAAGTACTAATTATTTAGATGTGAGGAGGAGAATGAAGAGTATACAGTGACCCTATGGAAGATCTAAATAGACGTTTCTCCAGAGAAGACACATAGATGGCCAAAATGCATGTAAAAAGATGCTGAACATTATAAATTATTAGATAAATACAAATCAAAACAGCAGTGAGGTATCACCTCCCACAAGTCAGAATGGCCATCATCAAAAAGTGTACAAAATATGAATGTTCAAGAACGTGTGGAAAAAAGGGAATCCTCCTACCGTGTTGATGGGAATGTCCAACCTAGGCAGTGTATTACAAAGCATAGACATCACTTTTCTGACAAAGGTCCATATACTCAAAGCTAAAGTTTTTCCAGTAGTCATGAGTGAATGTGAGAGTTGGATCATAAAGAAGGCCGAGGAACAAAGAACTAATGTTTTTGAATTGTGGTGCTGGAGAAGACTCCTGAGCATCTGTTGAACTGCAAGGAGATCAAACCAGTTAATACTAAAGGAAATCAATCCTGAATACTCATTGGAAAGACTGGTGCTGAAACTGAAGCTCCAATACCCTAGCCTCCTGATGCAAAGAGCCAACTCATTGGAAAAGATCCTGATTCATGGAAAGATTGAGGGCAGGAGAAGGGGCATAAGAGGATGAGATAGTTAGATAGCATCACTTGTGGGCTATAGTTTATAAGGTAGCAAGAAGTCAGACAAGACTGAAGTGACTTAGCATGTACACATGCATGCACTGACTCAATGAACATGAATTTGAGCAAACCACGGGAGATAATGGAATACAGATGAGGTTGCAAAGAGTTGAAAGAAACTGAATAACAACAGCAAAACAGTCACTATGGAGAATAGTAGGGAGGTTTGTTAAAAAACTAAGAACAGAGCTAACCTATGATTCAGCAATGTCACTTCTTGGCATATCTCTGGATTAAACTGTGATTTGAAAAGATACATGCACCCAAACATTCATTGCAAAACTATTTACAATAGCCAGGAGATGAAAGCAACATAAATGTCCATCAACAGAGGAATGGAGAAAGAAGTGGTACATGTAGACAATGGATTATTACTCAGCCATATGAATGAAACAATACATGGATCACCCTGGAGACTGTCATACTGAGTGAAATAAATCAGACAGAAAAAGACAAATATGATATCATACGATATAACTTATATGTGGAATCTAAAATGGATACAAATGAACTTACCTACAAAACAGAAATAGAATTACAGATATAGAAAATCTTATGGTTACCAGGGGTAAGTGATGGAGGGACAAATTAGGAGATTGGAATTGACATATACAGAACTATATATAAAGTAGATAACTAATAAGGACCTACTGTGCAGCACAGAGAATGCTATTAAATACTCTACAATGGCCTATAAGGGAAAAATCTTTTTAAAAAGTGCATATATGTATATGTATAATTGACTGACTTTGCTGTGAATAATAAAATATATTCCAATACATTTTTGAAAAACAGTATATGGTGATCCTAGATTCTTGTGAAGATGGTGATGCCATTAACAGAGTTGAAGAAACAAGAAGATAAATAAATATAAAGATAAATTCCATTTCAAAAAAATTTTATTGAAAACTATTGGTTTACAATGTTGTGTTCAGTTCAGTTCAGTCGCTCAGTCCTGTCCGACTTCCTGCGACCCCATGAACCGCAGCACGCTAGTCCTCCCTGTCCATTGCCAACTCCCAGAGTTTACCCAAACTCATGTCCATTGAGTCGCTGATGCCATCCAAACATCTCATCCTCTGTTGTCCCCTTCTCCTCCTACCCTCAATCTTTCCCAGCATCAGGGTCTTTTCAAATGAGTCAGCTCTTCACATCAGGTGGCCAAAGTATTGGAGTTTCAGCTACAACATCAATCCTTCCAATGAACACCCAGGACTGATCTTCTTTAGGATGGACTGGTTTGATCTCCTTGGAGTCCAAGGGACTCTCAAGAGTCTTCTCCAACACCACAGTTCAAAAGCATCAATTATTCAGCTCTCAGCTTTCTTTATAGTCCAACTCTGTGCTAGTTACTGCTGTATAGCAAAGTGATTCAGTTATACATATATATGAATTATTTTTTAAAATATTCTTTCCCATTATAGTATGTATGGGGAAAAGATGGACAAATTATTCAAGAAATGGTGCTATGACAATTATTTGAAAAAATGATTTTAATTCTTATACACCTAAATAAAATTTAAATTTAAGAGCTAAATATAAATTTTGAAGCTATAAAATATTAAAATAAATGAATAACATATCTCATCTATAACAATAAAGATATTTCTATGTATTTAAACAAAAAAGTAAGACTTGATTAATGGATTGGGTAACACTATGAACAAAAGCAAATAATAGACCAGAAAAAAAGTATTTGCAGAGTGTATTATAGGCAAAGAGTTATTGTCCATAAGGCAGAGTTTTTATAAGCTAATTAAGTGAAGATAAATATTTGATTTTGTTACCATTTCCTTGGCTTTATTTTTTCTATTAATATCTTTCTTTATGTTTCTTACAGTTTTATTGAGATATAATTGGCATACAACACTGCATAAATTTAAGGTATACAGCATAATGATTTGACTTACACAATGAAATGATTACCCCAGTAATTTTACTGAACATCTATCATCTCATATAGACACAAAATTAAAGCAATAGAGTGACTTCCCTGGTGGTCCAGTGGTTAAGACTCCATGCTTGCACTGCCAGGAGGGTGAGTTCAAACCCTGATTGGGGAACTGAGATACCACGTGCTGTGTGGCGAGGTCAAAAAAGGAAATAGAAAATAGTATTTCCTTGTTATGAGAACTCTTAGAATTTGCTATCTTAACAACTTTCATATATAACATACAACAATGTTAAGTATATTTATTATGTTTTATTCCTAAGTCTGTAACTTTTGAATATCTTCATCAAATTTTCCCTCTGTAACTCCCAACTCTTGTAACCACAAATCTGATCTCTTTTTCTATGAGTTTATTTGTTTGAAGTATAATGGACCTGCAACACTGTGTTAGTTCCTGGTACAGAAATAGTGATTTGATATTTCTATACGTTTCAAAGGGATTACTACAATACATATAGTTATGATCTGTCATGTAATTATGTATTATATTACATAATTATTGACTGTATTCTCCACACTGTACATTTCATACTCATGGCTCATTTGTTTTACAACTGAAATTGTGTACCTGTGAATCTCTCTCACCAATTTTTCTCCTACTCCCTACCCAACTAACACTTGATTTTGAAAACCATGAGCTAAGATCATAAACAATTCACAAAATAATTTTTTATAAAATTACAGTAATCTAAGAAATGCAAGATAAAATGAAATGCTATTTTTTTCCTTATAGGTCTGACAATTTATAATAATTTTCAGATTCAGAAAAGGTAGAATGAAAGGTCTGCTGTTGATTACAGTTAAATTGGTAAAATCTTTGAAGCGAAATTTGCCAATACACATGCAGAGTTTTTTAAATGTGCATAACCCTTGACACAGCATCCCACATAATTTATACAAAGAAGTATTCATTTCAGAACTGTAATATCATAAAATTAAAGATAACCAACATGTCCAGTGGAGAAGGTAATGGCACCCCACTCCAGTACTCTTGCCTGGAAAATCCCATGGATGGAGGAGCCTGGTAGGCTGCAGTCCTTGCTAAGGGTCGGACATGACTGAGCGACTTCACTTTCACTTTTCACTTTCATGCATTAGAGAAGGAAATGGCAACCCACTCCAGTGTTCTTGCCTGGAGAATCCCAGGGACGGGGGAGCCTGGTGGGCTGCCGTCTATGGGGTCACACAGAGTCGGACATGACTGAAGTGACTTAGCAGCAACATGTTCAGCCATGGGGATTGGTTAAATCATGGTAGGCTATCCAATTTAATGATATTCAATCATCAAAAGCCATTTTAAGAAAAATTTTACTTTATGGTGAGTGATAAGTTATAAAATAGGATTTCAATATTATTTGAATTGGGTTTATACAAATACAAACTCACACACACATATACTAGAAAGGTATACAGCAAAAATTTATGAACATTTTTCTTTGTGCTATTTTCTATTTTGTAAATTTTCTGAAATGAAAATCAGTTAATTCAAGCAAGTATATATTAAAACTCTGTATTTTGACTCAAAATATACATATTTAATGAAAAATTATATAAGAACCCCCAAAATAATCCATACGAAACATTTAGCCCATAATAAGTACTAGGCAATGGCACCCCACTCCAGTATTCTTGCCTGGAAAATCCCATGGATGGAGGAGCCTGGTAGGCTGTAGTCCATGGGGTCGCTAAGAGTCGGACACGATTGAGTGACTTCACTTTCACTTTCATGCATTGGAGAAGGAAATGGCAACTCACTCCAGTGTTCTTGCCTGGAGAATCCCAGGGACGGAGGAGCCTGGTGGGCTGCCATCTATGGGGTCGCACAGAGTCGGACACGACTGAAGCGACTTATCAGCAGCAGCAGCAAATACCTTTTATTAATGTTATTACTATTATTATCATTGATAATTAGCAGAAATATTTAAAGTTCCTTTTTAGTACTTGCAACATGTCGGTTCAATGATTTAAACACATTGTGCTGAAAGGATAGTTAATGCTATTGCAGCTTAATTCCCTTGTTTTATCTGTGAGATCTATAGTGTTGATATGGCTTGCTTAAAGGAATACAGTTAGTTTATGGAAACCTAAACTTCTTCATAAGATCCACATACATGTTACTTACTATATTTGGATGGCATTTGTTTTAGGTCCCCTTGAGGTGATGGACAGGGAGGCCTGGCGTGCTGCGATTCATGGGGTCGCAAAGAGTCAGACATGACTGAGCAACTGATCTGATCTGATCTGAGGGAATTGTTAGAACATGGGACTTCCCTGGTGGTCTAGTGGTTAAGACTTTGCCTTCCAATGGAGGGGGTGCAGATTCAATCCCTGGTCAGGGAGGTAAGAATCTACATGCTTCACAGCTAAAAATTATATTCTGGATTAAACTAAAGGCTTTTGTTTTTCTTATTTTTTGTTTCCTGGAATGAAACTACATGAGCACAGACATCAGAGGAACTGTGTTCACCATTTATTTTCCCAGTGCCATATACATTGCTCAGTGCACAGTAGTCACTTAATAAATATTTGTTGAATAAATAAATCAACATTTCTCTGATGTTACCTACTTCATTTATTCATTTTCCTTCTTTAGGGTTATTATGAAAAAAAAGTCCTGATACTCAAAGACTCAAAATCTTCAGCTTCAAATTGATGTTCCAACTGAGGTCCAGACCACAACATTTCATCATGTGATTTGAGGCCAATTTTATAGAAATTTAAAATGTTGACAGCTTGTGTGCTCTTGGAGGGTTTTCAGGATCCCAAATTTTGCTAAGTAACTCTTGACTCTTTATTAAGTCTTCAAGCTATTGAGCTTGAGTGAACAAACTTTCAAAAAGTTTGCAAATTAATTCTCTTCTTATAACTCAGTATATTAAAAGTAAATGATTAGATGTCCTTTATTGTATCATACAATAATTCTATTTTTAATTGTTTTAAGAATCTCCATGCTGGTTTCCCTAGTGGCTGCACATCAACTTATATCTCCACCAAGAGTGTACAAGGTTCCAATTTCTCCTGTCCTTGCCATCACTTGTTATCTTTCAGTTATTTACTTTTATAGATGTGTGATGATAGCTCGTTGTGGTTTTGACTTCATTTCCCTGTTCATTAATGATATTGATCAAACATACTTGTATTTATCTTTTGGCCATTTGCATGTCTTCTTTAGATAAATGTCTATTCAAATCTTTTGCGCATTTTTTATTGGGAAATTTGGAGCCCACCCCCCCCCTTTTTTTTTTGCTATTGAGTTGTAAGAGTTCCTTTTATATATTTAGGCATTAACCCTCTATCAGATATATAGTATATAAATGTTTTTTCCAACTCCACAGATTGCCATTTTATTCTGATGATTATTTCCTTGACCGTGCAAAAGTTTTTTTTTTTTTTTTTCTAGTTTGAGTTAGTCCCACTTGTCTATTTTTGCTTTTGCTGCTAGTACTTTTAGTGCCATATCCAAGAAATAATTGCCTAGGACCATATCATGAAGTGTTTCCTTATGTTTTCTTTCTAGGAGTTTTACAATTTCACATCTTAATTTAAATCTTTAATTGATTTTTACACAGTTTTTAAGTTTGGCAAAGACAGGCTCCAAATTCATTATTTTGTATACAGATATCCAGTTTTCCCAAAATATGATCTAGCAATTCCACTTCTACGTATACATCCAAAAGTATTTAAGTCAGAATTTCAAGAGATAATTGCACTCTCATGTAAACTGCACCATTATTCACAATAACAAAGCTATGGAAACAACCTAAATGTCCATTGGAGGATGCATTAATAAAGAAAATGTGGAATATGCATTCAAGGGAATATTATTTAAACAAAGGAAATCTTACCATATGTGACATGGATGAACATGTGGAACAATACACTAAATAAAATAAACCAGTCCAGAAAACAAATACTGCCTGACTCTATTATATGAGAACTATTGTAAAATAGTTCAGCTCAAAAACAGACAGTAAAATGGTAGTTTCCAGGCATTGAGGAGAGGGGGAAATAGGAGTTCCATAACTATGGATGAAAGATTCAGCTATACAAAATGAATAAATTATAGAGATATGCTGTACAATATTGTGCCTATAGTTAGTATTACAATATTGTGTACTTCCAAATATAAGTATGTTGAGTGTAAAGAAAGCTGTGGTACATATACACAATGGAGTATTACTGAGCCATTAGAAAGAGTACATTTGAATCAGTTCTAATGAGGTGGATGAAACAGGAGCCTGTTATACAGAGTGAAGTAAGCCAGAAAGAGACGACCCAGAGGGATGGTATGGGGAGGGAGAAGGGAGGAGGGTTCAGGATGGGGAACACATGTATACCTGTGGTGGATTCATTTTGATATTTGGCAAAACTAATACAATTATGTAAAGTTTAAAAATTAAATAAAATTTAAAAAAAGAAAAGAAAAACACCAATACAGAATACTAACACATATATATGCAATTTAGAAAGATGGTAATGATAACCCTGTATGCGAGACAGCAAAAGAGACACAGATGTATAGAACAGTCTTTTGGACTCTGTGGGAGAGGGAGAGGGTGGGATGATTAGGGAGAATGGCATTGAAACATGTATAATATCATATATGAAATGAACCGCCAGTCCAGGTTCAGTGCATGATACTGGATGCTTGGGGCTGGTGCACTGGGACGACCCAGAGGGATGGTATGGGGACGGAAGAGGGTGGGGGGTTCAGGATGGGGAACATGTGTATACCTGTGGTGGATTCATGTTGATGTATGGCAAAACCAATACAACATTTTAAAGTAATTAACCTACAATTAAAATTTTTAAAAAGTGTTCTTATCAGAATAAAAAATGAGTTGCCTACAACATTTTTATTTGGCATGTTACTAATTATAAACAAAGGAACCTTTCAGGTCTTATTTTTATGAATGGTGGTGTTGAATCAGGACAGAATAATCCCCAAGTCTTTATCTCTTATTGTTACAGTTGGGATCTGAGTGGTTTACAAATGAGTTTAGAAACTCAAAGACCAGGAAAACTTATCCAGAAATTAACAGATTAAAAGATAATTTGAGGGGCTAAAATATCTGAATTTGTATGTATTACTAGCAAGTGATTAAACCTTCAGAACCTACAGAATTGGTGAGTTGGATGTATTGTCTATGCATCCCAAGGATTTAGAGCTCTAAAGGGAGTGGTGTATTTCTTGATTTCTTTAAATGAAATTTATGACAGATACCTCTCATCATATATAACATACTGTTAATGGGCCAGATGCCGGTATGAAACTGTCATGGAAATTCTTTTTTATTTTTGAAATAAGAAATCCTGAGATTTATGTATAGTTTCTCAATGTTTTCTATCCTCTCATTCTCTTTTTTTTTTTAGTTGGAGGATAATTGCTTTGCCATGTTTTGTTAATTTCTGTCATACATCAATATGAATCAGCCATAGGTATATATATGAATCTCCCTCCCCTCTCCCATCCCATCTCACCCCTCTAGGTTGTCACAAAGCACCAAGTTGAGCTACCTGTTTCATACAGCAAATTCCCACCAGCTATCTATTTTACATGTGGTAATATATATATATATTTCAGTGCTACTTTCTCAGTTCGTCCCACCCTCTCCTTCCCTCACTGTGTCCACAAGTCTGTTCTTTATGTTTGCCTCCATAGTATTGCCCTGAAAATAGGTGTGTCGGTATCATTTTTCTAGATTCCATATATATATATATATGCATTAATATATGATACTTGCTTTTCTCTTTTTTACTTACTCCACACTGTAAAATAGGCTCTAAGTTCATCTACCTCACTAGAACTGACTCAAATTCATTTCTTTTAATGGCTAAGTAATATTCCATTGTGTATATGTACCATAACTTCTTTATCCATTCATCTATCGATGGACACCTAGGTTGCTTCTATGTCCTGGCTATTGTAAATAATGCTGCAATGAATATTGGGGTACATGTGTCTTTTTCAATTATGGTTTCCTTGGGGTTTATGCCCAGTAGTGGGATTGTTAGGTCATATGGTAGTTTTAGTCCTAGTTCTTTTAAGGACTCTCCATAGCATCTTCCATAGTGGCTGTATCAATTTACATCCCCACCAACACTGCAAGAGGGTTCCCTTGTCTCCACATCCTCTCCAGCACTTGTTTGTAGATTTTTTGACAATGGCCATTCCATTTTTTGACATGTGATTTTTTTGACAATCACATCATCAGTGTGAAGTGATAGCTCATTGTAGTTTTGGTTTGCATTTCTCTAATAATAAGTGATGTTGAGCATTTTTCATATGTTTGTTAGCCATCTGAATATCTTTGGAGAAATGTCTGTTTGGGTCTTCTGCCCTTTTTTTATTGGATTTGTTTTTCTGATATCGAGCTGCACGTATATTTTAGAGGTTAATCCTTTGTCAATTGCCTCATTTGCAATTATTTTCTCCCATTCTGAGGGTTGTCTTTTCATCTTGTTTATGGTTTCCTTTGCTGTGCAAAAACTTTTCAGTGTAATTAAGCCTCATTTGTTTATTTTTGTTTTTATTTTATTTACTCTGGGAGGTGGCTCATAGAGGATCTTGCTCTGATTTATGTCAAAGAGTGTTCTGTCTATGTACTCCTCCTCTAAAAGTTTTATAGTTTCTACACTTACATTGAGGTCTTTAGCACATTTTGAGTTTATTTTTGTGTATGGTGTTAAAAAGTGGTAATGTCTATTATACTTTCTGTCTCTATGAATTTGCCTACTCTAGTAACCACATATAAAAATTATATAATATTTGTGTAGATAATATCCTCAAGGTTAATCCATGTTTTAGCATATGTCAGAATTTCCTTTTTAAGGCTGAATAATAGTATGTGTTATACATAAAAATATATGCACATGCATGTATATAAATATATATAATAAATATTACATTTTTAATCATTCATATATCATTATGGTTATCCAGTTTATTAAGACTTCTTTTGTGTAGTATTTCTGTGTATTCTTGCCACCTCTTCTTAATCTCTTCTGCTTCAGTTAGGTCCTTACCATTTCTGTGCTTTATTGTGCGCTTCCTTGCAAAAAATGTTCTCTTGATATCTACAACTTTCTTTTCCCATTCTATTGTTTTACTCTATTTCTTTGCATTTTTCATTTTAGAAGGCCTTATGTCCCATTTCTATTCTCTGGAGCTTTGCATTCAGTTGGGTATATCTTTCCCTTTCTCCCTTGCCTTTTGCTTCTTTTCTTTTCTCACCTATTTCTAAAGACTCCTCATACAAGCACTTTGCCTTCTTACATTTCTTTTTCTTTGGAATGCTTTTGATCGCTACTTCCTGTACAATATTACAAACCTCCATCCATAGTTCTTCAGGCACTGTCTATCAGATCTAATCCCTTGAATCTATTTGTCACCTCCACTATATAATCATAAGGGATTTGACTTAGGTCATACCTGAATAGACTAGTGGTTTTTCCTATTATCTTCAATTTAAGCCTGAATTTTGCAATAAGGAGCTCATGATCTGGGCCACAGTCTGCTCCAGGTCTTGTTTTTTTCTGACTGTATAGAGTTTCTCTGTCTTTCACTGCAAAGAACATAATCAATCTGATTTCAGTATTGACCATCTGGTGATGTCCATGTGTAGAATCATCTCTTATGTTGTTGGAAAAGGGCGTTCTCTATGACCAGTGTGTTCTCTTGACAAAACTCAGCCTTTGCCCTGCTTCATTATGTACTCCAAGGCCAAGCTTGCCTGTTATTCCAAGTATCTCTTGACTTCCTACATTTGCAATCCAATCCCCTATGTTGGAAAAGACATATTTCTTTGGTATTAGTTCTAGAGGAACTTGTAGGTCTTCATGCTGCTGCTGCTAAGTCTCTTCAGTTGTGTCCGACTCTGTGCGACCCCAGAGACAGAAGCCCACCAGGCTCCCCCGTCCTTGGGATTCTCCAGGCAAGAACACTGTAGTGGGTTGCCATTTCCTTCTCCAATGCATGAAAGTGAAAAGTGAAAGGGAAGTCGCTCAGTCGTGTCTGACTCTTAGCGACCCCATGGACTACAGCCTACTAGGCTCCTCCATCCATGGGATTTTCCAGGCAAGAGTGCTGGAGTGGGGATGCCACTGTCTTCTCCGGTAGGTCTTCATAGAACAGGTCAACTTCAGCTGCTTCAGCATCAGTTGCTGGGGAATAGACTTGGATTACTGTATAGGCTTGGATGTTGAATGGTTTGCCTTGGAAAGGAACTGAGATCATTCTGTCATTTTTGAGACTGCAGCCAAGCATTGCATTTCAGACCCTTTTGTTGACTGTGAGGGCTTCTCCTTTTCTTCTAAGGGACTCTTGCCCACAGTAGTAGATATAATTGTTATCTGAACTGAATTCCCCCGGTCCTGTCCATTTCAGTTCATTGATTCCTAAGATATCAATGTTCAACCTTGCCATCTCTTGCTTGACCATGTCTAATTTACCCTGATTCGTGTATCTAACATTCTAGGTTATCCTATGCAATATTGTTATTTATAGCATTGGATTTTACTTTCACCACTAGATATATCCACAGCTGATCATCATTTCGATTTTGGCCTAGCCACTTCATTCTTCCTGGAGCTATTAGTAATTGCCCTCTACTCTTCCTCAGAAGCATACTGAGTACCTTCCAACCTGGAGGCTCATCTTCCAGTGTGATATCCTTTTGCTTTTTTTTTTTTTTTTTACTATTCATGGGGTTCTCCAGGCAAGAATACTGAAGTGGGTTGCCATTTTTCCCTCCAGCAGACCACTTCTTATCAGACCTCTTCACTATGACCCATCTGTCTTGGGTGGCCCTGTGCAGCATGGCTCACAGGTTCTTTGAGTTATGCAAGCCCCTTTGATTCGACAAGGCTGTGATCCATGATGAGGATTAAAAGTCATACATTTTATTTTTTTTCAAACTTTTTCTACTCAATGTTTACTTTTTTAAATTGCATTAAATCTGTTTTATCAAGCCTGTTGACCCACTTTTTTCCCCTTTAATCATTATTGTTTTTCTTTATATATATATATATATTTTTGAAATATCGTTGACTTACAATGTTTCACGTGCACAGCAAGGAGATTCAGTTATACGTATATATAATTTTTGAAATTATTTTCCATTACACACTATTATAAGATATTGACTGTAGTTCCCTGTGCTATAGAGTAAACATTTCCTTCTGGTTAAATATCTATTTTTTAAACTAGAAATCTAGCATTCTATTCATACTAAGTCAAACAAGTGGAATCAAAACATCATTTTTTAGTTAGACAAAAATTCATAAGTTTTCCAGAAAATATATTATACATATTATTTATATAAATGTATACAAAAACTTATCAACTATGCTTGATAAAAGCTTGAGAAAGAACATAAAGAAAGAAAATATGGAGAAATTAAAAGACATAAACTAAATGTAGTGGAAGAACTGAATGTGAAATAGAAAAAATGAAAAGAAACTAGGTAAAAGTAAAAGATGATCATATTTTGTTGTTGTTCAATCACTCAGTCATGTCCGATTCTTTGTGACCCCATGGACCACAGCATGCCAGACTTCCCTGTCCTTGACCATCTTCCAGAGCTTGCTGAAACTCATGTTCATAGAGTCAATTATTCCATCCAACCATCTCTTGCTCTGTCATCCCCTTCTCTTCAGTCTTTCCCAACTTGAGGGTCTTTTCCAATGAGTTGGCTTTTTGCTTCAGGTGGCCAAAGTATTGGAGCTTTAGCTTCAGCATCAGCCCTCCCAGTGAATATTCAGGGTCTATAACCTCTAGGATTGACTTATTTGATATCCTTGGAGTCCACAGTACTCTTAAGAGTCTTCTCCAACACCACAGTTTGAGAGTATTAATTATTCAGCATTCAACATTCTTTATGGTCCAACTGTCATATCTGTACATGACTATTGGAAAAACCATAGCTTTGACTATATGGACCTCTGTCAGCAAAGTCAAGTCTCTGCTTTTTAATACACTGTCTAGTTTTGTCATAGCTTTTATTCCAAGGAGCAAGGGTCTTTAAATTTCATGGCTGCAGTCACCATTTACAGTGATTTTAGAGCCCAAGAAAATAAAGTTTGTCACCACTTCATCATATAGCTCAGTTGCTTTTAAACATGATGCTCGTTAGAAACATACCTGGAGCTATGGTGAAAATAAAAGCAATATCTGGGCATTTTTATTTTTCAAAAAAATTCCAAGATAGTTCTGATATACATCTGCAATTCATAAAGTGATTACAGGCTTTTCTATTTAATGATAGTTTTGGTGATAAAGAGTTCTATTATTTTCCTGTTGACCAATCATGATACAATTCTATTAAGTGAGTAAAGTTACATAATCACAATAGTAAAAGATGTTTATCAGTTTTCACAGTCAATAGCCATACAAAAAAAATAAAAGATCATTACAATTGTAAGCCATAATGGGAACCTGATTAACCTAAGGATATAAAATAATTTTACACAGTTTTGGGGGGGAAGCAGGTCAAGCAAAGTGATGTGGTAAGTGAAAGTGCATACATGCACATGTTTTCATCTGCCCATAATATAGAAAAAGAATGTAAAGGAATGAAGACAGCCTAAGAGATCTCTGGGACAACATTAAACACACCAACATTTCCATTATAGGCATTCCAGAAAGAGAAGAGAGAGAGAAGGAACCTGAGAAAAATATTTGAAAAGATACATGCCCATCCAGTCTATGTCTTTTGGTTGGTGCATTTAATCCATTTATATTTAAGGTAATTATTGATATGTAAGATTCTATTACTTTTTTCTTAATTGTTTTAGGTTTGTTTTCTGTAGATCTTTTCATTCCCTTGTGTTTCTGGTCTAGAGAATTTCCTTTAGCATGTGTTTTAAAGCTAATTTGATGGTGCTGAATTCTCTTAATTTTTGCTGGTCTATAAAGCTTATGATTTCTCTGTCAAGTCTGAATGAAAGTCTTGCTGGGTAGAATATTCTTGATTGAAGTTTCTTCCCTTTCATCACTTTAAATATATCATGCCATTCCCTCTGGCTTGTAGAGTTTCTGCTGAGAAATCGCTGATAGCCTGATGGGAGTTCCCATGTATGTTAGTTATCATTTTTCCTTTGTTGCTTTTAATATTTTATTTTTGTATTTAATTTTGACATTTTGATTACCATGTGTCTCAATGTGTTCTTCCTTGGGCTTACCCTGCCTGGAACTCTCTGTGCTTAATGGACTTTGTTGAATATTTCTTTTCCTATATTTGGGAAGTTTTCAGCTATTATCTCTTCAAATATTTTTCTCAGGTTCCTTCTCTCTCTCTTCTCCTTCTGGAATGCCTATAATGGAAATGTTGGTGTGTTTAATGTTGTTCCAGAGATCTCTTAGGCTGTCTTCATTTCTTTACATTCTTTTTTCTATATTATATTCTGTGGCTGTGATTTCCACCATTCTGTCCTCTAGGTCATTTATCTGTTTTCCTACCTCAGTTAGTCTGCTATTAATTCCTTCTAGCATATTATTCATCTCTTTTGTTTGTCCTTTAGTTCTTGTAGGTCTTTGATAAACATTTCTTGCATCTCCTCCATTGCTTCCCCAAGATCCTGCAACATCTTCACTACCATTATTCTAAATTCTTTTTCTGGAATGTTGTTTAACTTCATTTAGTTGTTTCTCTGGGGTTTTATCTTGTCCCTTCATCTGGGACCTAACTCTCTGTTTTTTCATCCCAATTAACTTTCTATAATGTGGTTTTGTTTTAGCTATTGTGGGACTGTGGTTCTTCTCATTTTTTCTGTCTGCCCTCTGATGGAGGAGGCTAAGAGGCTTGTGTAAGCTTCCTAATGGAAGAGACTGGCACTGAGAATAACTTGGTCTTGATCTTGTGGGCAGAGCCTTGATCAGTAAAGCTTTAATACAATTATTTGCTGATGGGTGTGGTCGCAGTCCCTCCCTGGTAGTTTGGCCTGAGGTGACCCAGCCCTGGACCAGGAGACTTCCCTGGTGGTTCAGATGGTAAAAGTGTCTGCCTACAATTCAGGAGACCTGGGTTCGATTCCTGGGTTGGGAAGATCCCCACTTCAGTGTTCCTGCCTGGAAAATTCCATGGACAGAGAGCCTAGTAGGCTACAGTCCATGGGGTTGCAAAGAGTCAGACGCAACTGAGTGACTTCAGTTTTTTCATTTGGACCCAGCCCTGAGCTCTGTAGGCTCTATGGTAGGGTTAATGGTGGCCTCCAAGAGAGACCTCCAAGGGAGATATTCCAGGACTGCTGCTGCCAGTGTCCCTGTCCCTGTGGTGAGCCCCTGCTGAAACACACCTCCCCAAGAGACCCTCTAACACTAGCAAGTAGCTTTGGTTCAGTCTCTGTGTGTTCACTGTTTCTTTCCTCTGGTATTGGTGATTACAAGATTTTGCTTGTGCCCTTCAAGAGTGGAGTCTCTGTTTGCCCCAGTCCTATGGAAATCCTATAATCAAATTCCCCTGGCCTTCAAGGTTACATTCCCTGGGGATTTCCAGTCCCTTTGCTGGAAGCCTAATGTGGGGCTAAGAACCTTCACAACAGTGGGAGAACATCGTTGGTATTATCTTTCTCCAGTTTGTGGGTCACCCACGTGGTGGGCATGGGGTTTGATTTTAGCAAGATTGCACCCCTCCTACCATCTTGCTGTGGCTTTTTATTTGTCTTTGGACATGGGATATCTTTTTTTGGAGAGTTTCAGCATCTTCCTGCAAATTGTTGTTCAATAGCTAGGTGCAATATTGGTTATCTCACAGGAGGAGATGAGCACACATCTTTCTACTCTGCCATCTTGAACCAGAAGATGCTGAGCCACTTTTTATAGTTTCTTATTCCCTCCAAAATAGTTAGTATTCTCTCTTTAATTATTTAATCCTAGTAATAACCACTTGTTTTAAAGGTATTTCCTCAGATATTATTATTTGAAGGGTTTTTTTGCGTGCTATTTTTTTCCCACTAGTTTTTCTTTTGGTATCTGGGTTCTTAATATATTCATTGTGTGTTGTTTATTGTGCCTTGAACAATTAACTGTGGAAATAACTTGTGATCTAGAATGAAAGTAACTTTATCCAGCAAGAATTTGCCTCTGCTTTGAATACCTAGGGATCCTACAATTCTTTCCTCTTATTGAACTAAATTCACAACTTGAGGTGTTTGGGATGATACAGGTGATGTGCATTTGTGCAGCAAAATAGTATACTTATGTTTTACTTTTACTCTGAGTACCCTGAGGGTCTACGTTTTGAGGACTCAGCTTTCAAATTTATAATTTTTCTAGTTTGCCAAATGTTCTCAGGGTCAAAATAGCTTGGGTAATAACCTCTCTGGATTCTCACTTTTCCTTCAAATTTTGTCTACTACCAAACTGTGTTTTCATTTCTTTCTTGTTTATAAATAGATATTTTTTAACAGAAGATATATTTTATCCAGTACAGTAAGTCCCCCATACATGAATATTCAAGTTGTGAACTCTCAAAGATGTGAACATGTGTTTGCTTGTCCAATCATGTGTAGTTCATGTATATGGTGTACATTGTCATGGGTGTTCATCCTCTACAAGTGACTATGCTTTTGTGTACTTTACTGTTCAGTACTATATAGAGTACAGTAGCACAATATCTGTATTTCAAGCCCAGGTTGTCTGGAAGCAAGCAGAAAAGCAGTTTGATGTAGCTGGTACTGCTGAGAAGTGCCAAGTGATAACAATGGAAACATAAGTAAAAATAATTGAGAGAGTGGAGTAAGGTGAAAAGATGGAAGATATCACTCATTCCTATAACATGAATCATTCAACCATTGGCACTATTCTAAGCAAGCTGTGAAGTCTACTGTGTCAATGATGTCAACAATAATGTTGAAGAAGTGTGGCAAAGTGATGTAGGATATGAAGAAACTTCTCAGTATGTGGATGCAGGATAAACATCAGCATCAAGTCTCTCTCAGCTTAATGCTGATTTAAGAGAAAACTAAAAGCCTTTGTGAAGACTTGAAGAATAAATATGGCAAAGAATCAGAGGGCACATCATCTAATGCCAGCCATAGAGGATTTCATTGGTTCAAGGCTAGAGACAACCTCCACAACGTAAAAGTAACTGTCAAGGCAGTGAGTACAGATACAGTAGCTGCCTGGGAATTTCCTTAAATGCTTCAAGAAATTATTGATGAGGGTGCATATTTATCAGAATACTTTTTAGCGTGGTTGAGGCAGGACTGCACTGGTAGAGAATGCCAGACCAACGTTGTATCAGTAAAGAGGAAAAGATGATGACAGACTATAAAGCAGCAAAAGATAGCCTAACTCTGTTGTTTGGCAGCAATCCTTCTGGCAGTATGAAGCTGGAGCCTCTCTTAATTTATCATTCAGAGAACCCAAGAGCCCTTAAATCGTAGCCAAAGTCTCTCTTCCTGTTGTGTGCAAGAGTAACCATAAAGCCTGTGTTACACAGGGTATTTTCCAGGACACGTTTTTCCACTACTTTATCCCAGAGGCATGGGAATATTTCTTGGAGAAGGACATCCCAGTCAACATTCTTTTCCCGCTTGACAATGCTCTGGGCCACTGTCCATTCATACATGACTTTCATCGCAATGTCAAAGTACAGCATTTGCCACTGAATATTATGTTGCTCATCTAACTTATGGACCAGGGAGTTATAGCGACTTTCAAGAAACATTATTTACCTCACACTTTTTGTCAGGCATTAAAGGCAAGTGACAATCCTGTGAGAATTTTGTAAGAACTATAACATCTATAAGGCCATAAAAAACATTGACTTTGCTTGGTATGAGGTTATAGCCATC
This sequence comes from Bos grunniens, assembly GCF_055505025.1. Taxonomy (NCBI): domain Eukaryota; kingdom Metazoa; phylum Chordata; class Mammalia; order Artiodactyla; family Bovidae; genus Bos; species Bos grunniens. The sequence continues at coordinate 75,215,037 of NC_141194.1, read as the reverse complement.
ACTGTGAATAGGGTGTGGAAGAAACCTTGCCTGCCATTTGTTCATGATTTTCATGGATTTAAAGAAGGTTGATGAGGAATTCAAAGAAGTCTTCAGCAACTTAGTGACCCTCAGCTAGAAGCTGGAGCTAGATCTGCAAGAGGATGACTTCACTGAACTCTGCTGGGCAACATGGGGAGTGAACTAATGAAGTCTTGATGGAATTGGAGACTCAGAGAAAAGATAAAGAGAAACAAGAGGAAGAGGTAACTGAAGAGCCAAAGAGAATTACAATGCAGGAAATGACAAGCGGGTTTCTTTCTTTGAGGAGGCACTGTTAGTTTTTGAAACATAGGACCCTAAAGTAGAATGGAACACGAAGGTTGCAGCAGCCATTCTGAATGCAATCCAGTGTTACTGTGTCAACTATGATGGGAAAAAAATAAACTATTACCTAGACATCAATGGATTTTTTTTTTTTTTGAGAGAACAGGTAGAATTTAGTCCAGCTAGGAATCAGAACCTGTGCCATGAACATAAGGCATGAGTGAAATTGCAGCTTGCCCTCCTTCTCCTATTGCTGATGATCCTTCAGCTCTGCCATCCTTCACCACCCTCTCTCCTCCAGTCAGTAACTCTTCTTGCATGCTCACTTGGTGCCAGCACCTGTATGCCAGCTGTTGTACTGTAACACTGTACTTTTCAAGGTACTGTACTATAAGATTAAAAATGTTTTTTGTTGTTGTTGTTTTTTGTGTCTGCTTGTTTTTTCATGCATTATTTGTGTGAAAAGTATTATAAACCTATTACAGTGCAGTACTATATAGCTGATTGTGTTACTTAGGTACCTAGGCTAACTTTGTTGAATTTACAAACAGAACTGGATTTACAAATGTGCTCTCAGAGTGGAACTTGCTCATATGTAGGGGATTTACTAATATCTTAATTTGTTTTCTCAGGAGTGTTTGGTGAGAATAAATTCATATTTCATTATTAAAATGTAAGTCATTCCTGTACTTTTTTGCAAGCTCACCTATGCATTTAAAAAGGATGTTGTTATTTCCCCAGCATTCTAAGTGTACAACAGTAAAAGACTTTTCGTGTTTCTGACCATAATGCTGGAAATAGAAGTCTCCAGGTTTATATTAAGAATATACACATTAAGATGTTACAGCAAGCTGAGCCAAAATATGTATGAGCCTCTAGGCCACTCTTGTTCCTTTAGGCCAATGCTCAGATTAGGGAAGTCTGAGGTACCTATTCTGTACCTCGCTTTAACTAAGTCTTCTTCTGGAAGCAGAATTTTCTAAGCTGCCCACATTAGCTTTCCCCTGTGATTTACCCAGGTCCAGGGTTTCCCAGTCCTATCTTACCACATCAAAAACTTGCAAAGGAAAAGAGATACTTAAGAAGTCTAGAGGTAAAGTCTAAAGTCTAGAGGTAAAGAAGTCTAGTACCCTAGAGGTACACTAGAGGTAAAGAGGTAAAGGGGTAAAGAGTCACTAGAGGTTAAGAATCGGCCTGCAATGCAGGAGATGTGGATTTGATCCCTGAGTCAAGAAGATTCCCTGGAGAAGACATGGCAACCCAGTCCAATATTCTTGCCTAGGAAATCCCACTGAAAGAGGAGCCTGGTGGTCTATAGTCCATAGGGTTGCAAAGAGATGGACACAACTTAACAACTAAACTATAACAACAAATTAGTCTAGTACTATTCATATTCTCTTTACTTGATTTAATAAAAGCTCCTCTTCATGAAACTGTACACCTAATTTTATGTCTTTGAGGACTCTATTTTGTCTGAATCATTATCATTATTTCTATTACTTGGGAGTATATTACAGAGGGTGAGTTGATGATAGTAGTAGTGGTAATGGAGAGACTTATGCATATAAATACTCTAAGGATTGTGTGTAACCGACATTAATCTTGTCCTGTAGCTTAGAAAATTTACATGAATAAGCTAAACTACAGTTCACATGGTATCCAAATTCATGGTCCTTGGGACATTTGCAGTATTTCAGCAATCTACATGTGATAGGAGTCTGTAGTCCACCCCCCCTCCCCCCGCCCGTCCCAGTTGTTTTTCCCTATGTAAGAACATTTTCCTAGATCTAAGATTCACCTTTTTAAAAAATAGGATGGTAGGGTGGGCAAGGCATAATGAGCATATTATTACTTCAGATAAATTGTTCTTATTTCTAGAAATTCCTTGACCACATATTTACCTTTCATCTTTTTTCAAGGTATTGTGTTGCTTTTTATAAAGTTGTGGTTTGTAAGGAAGTTTACTATTTACCATATGATGTAATTTAGATTAAAAATGTCTTCATTGATAAAACATGGGTTTTAAAACTGAATAATTTCCATTTATCACCTCAGCACTCAATAAATTTGTATATTGATTACTTAAAAAGAAGTACATGTAATCCTATTTGCACATGATCTAATAGTTTCTTCACATTTATAAGGAATTTCACAAGTGTTTTGCTAGTGTGTTCACTCCATTCTTATAAAACATGTAATATATTACCATTCTAGCTCTTCAAATGACAGGTAACTTTCTTAAGGTATTTATAAATTATTAAAAATTTGATTCTTCTTTAAAATTTGATAACTCAAATACTCACACTTCAAATTGAGAAGTAGGCAAAACCTGTCTTTGCTTCCACCTTTTCTCTATAATATCTACCCCTCTTAATCTTCTATCCCTTTCATGGTCTTACTGCCTATCTGTTCTCTCCCTCTACCCCTAATCCAATAAAGGGGCTCACCCACTATTGTTAAAATATACTTCAGCATTAAAATTTTCCAGATCATAGGGTAGCAGTGTAAGAAATTGTTTCTTTTTCTTTTTTCCTTACTCTAAAGCAAGATGAACAAAGCTGAAGCAAGGCATCAGTCCCACCCTAGACCCAGGTAACAAATATACATCAATGAATACTGAGTATGGATCTTTATCTGTCTGAGGAGGAGGATACCTGGGGCCCTCTTACCAACTTTTTCAGTGACCTTAAGTAATTTCTGGAGATTTCAGACACTCTGAGATTCTAAAGCCTTTAATGGTCTGATTCAATGTCCTTAGCCAAGACTGATGATGATTAGAGATCCGTATTGTCTTAATCATTCTTTAGAATGGGAGTTGGTACTGTATTGTTCAAGCCATCTAAAGACCCTGGACACCTGAATATATTATACCACTATCATCTGGCCATCACAGGAAAGTTACCTCTTCCTGAGCTCCCAAATTATTTATACTTGAGCATACAGTAATGATTGCAGCCATGAAATTAAAAGATGCTTACTCCTTAGAAGGAAAGTTATGACCAACCTAGATAGTATATTGAAAAGCAGAGATATTACTTTGCCAACAAAGGTCTGTCTAGTCAAGACTATGGTTTTTCCAGTGGTCACGTATGGATGTGAGAGTTGGACTGTGAAGAAAGCTGAGCACCGAAGAATTGATGCTTTTGAACCGTGGTGTTGGAGAAGACTCTCAAGAGTCCCTTGGACCGCAAGGAGATCCAACCAGTCCATCCTAAAGAAGATCAGTCCTGGGTGTTCATTGGAAGGAATGATGCTAAAGCTGAAACTCCAGTACTTTGGCCACCTCATGCGAAGAGTTGACTCATTGGAAAAGACTCGGATGCTGGGAGGGATTTGGGTCAGGAGGAAAAGGGGATGACAGAGGATGAGATGGCTGGATGGCATCACCGACTCGATGGACATGAGCTTGAGTAGACTCCGGGAGTTGGTAATGGACAGGGAGGCCTGGGGTGCTGTGATTCATGGGGTCACAAAGAGTCAGACATGACTGAGTGACTGAACTGAACTGAACTGATAGAGTAATGAGGGCTTCCCAGGTGGCGCTATTGGTAAAGAAACTGCTTGCCAATAGAGGAGACATAAGACACAGAAGTTTGATCCCTGGGTAGGGAAGATCCCACAGAGAAGGACATGGCATCCAACTCCAGTATTTTTTCCTGGAAAATCCCCATGGGCAGAGAAACCTGGTGGGCTACAATCCATAGCATCACAAAGAGTAGGACATGACTGAAGCAACTTAGCATGCACATACAGTAATGGATTTAATGTATTGTCTTTTTGCCTAGTGGCAGAAAATCACAAATGACTGAAGCTAGCCCTTTATTCATTTTTCATTCATTCATAAAATATTTATTGAGTGCCTACTGTGTGTCTAGCTTCTTGGAATGTAAATGTGAACAAGTCAGACAAGATCTTGTCCTTCATGGAATTTAGAGTATAGTGGGGAAAGAAAAACACATTAACAATTAGCATGTAAATATATAATATAATATTATATAGTGATAGGTTGTATGTGGTAAATTAAGTCTGTTTAAGGTGTTATGAGAATGCCAGAAGGGAGCGTGACTATTTTGAGTGGACAGGACATACTGAACATGTTATTTAACTTAATGTAGTTATGGATTTCTATTATTTTCAATACCTTTTGGCACCCAAGACCTAAGTACCTCATTCCTGGTAGCAAATTTGGAATGTGTATCTGCTGCTTCTGCTGTGTATGACCCTTTAGATAGAAGGCACGAGGCAGATAAGAAAGAACATGAGAACCTAATCCCTTGGCCACTGAGGTGGAACTGAGGGCCATAGAATGCTTGAAGACATTAGGTTCATGACTTCTTTAAAAATAATAATTATGAAAATGTTACATATAGACAAATGTAAAGATGGAATAATGGTGAAGCCCCCCATACAACCATAACTCAGATTCAACAGTTGTCTTTTTTTTTTTTTTTTTTTGCTAAATTCGCTTTATCTAAACCTTTCTTTGGCTGAAATATTACAAAGTGAAGCCCACACATCACACTTTTCACTACTACATATTTCTGTATGTATCTCCTTTAAGAATGAGCATTTTCTTACATAATCACTATTAACTTCATCCCTAATAAAACGAAAATTATTTCTTGGTATCATCTATTACCCAGTCCATAATCAGATTTCCCTAATAGTATCTTTTTTTTTTTTTTAAAGAATATGAATATCACATAGGCACAGAGGCAATATAGGAAAATGCTTATAAATGATGGACTTTGGAGTCAGGTGAGAATAAGGTTTAATCCAGGATTTCTTATTTACAAATGTTGTGAGGTTAACCTCTCTGAAACTAGATTCCTCCTCTGAAAATGAGGCTAATAATACCTCAACACTGTTGTTGAGCTTAAATGAGAGAATATAGTAAATAATTTATTTAGTATCTGATATGAAATTATCATTCAATAAGAGTATTACCATCACTCTGTGTGATATGAGAAAAAAGGAAACAAATACAACCAAAAACAGGAAAATGTGGGCTTTGCTTTTTGTAAGTGATAGTTATTTTTTAAAAATTCTAAAACCTCTGTTTGATGATACAAAACTCATGCTAATTAAGATCATTTTAATAAAGTGCTGCAACTTTTGCTTTATCGTCTTCAGTAAAATAATGATTATTCATATTTAATATTCTTATTTGTAAAACAGACTTAACTCTTCTGAAGACTGAATGAGATGACATATGGGAACATATCCAGGATGATGTTCAATATTGTGGGAGCTTAATAAATGTAGATCATATTTGAATTTTAAAAGGCTTTGTAAGATTTATTTGATTACTACACAAAGAATTCATGTATTCTGAGTTCTCGTAGTTTATTGCTCATGACATACACATGCAGACTAAATCATGTGAAATGCCAGGCTGGATGAATCACAAGCTGAAATCAAGATTGCCAAGAGAAATATCAACAACATCAGACATGCAGATGATACCACTTTAATGGCAGAAAATAAAGAAGAACTAAAGAGACTCTTGGGCTTGCCAGGTGGCGCCAGTTGCAATGGACATGCCTGCCAATGCAGGAGATGTATGAGAAACAGGTTTGATGCCTGGGTCAGGAAGATCCCTTGGAGGAGGGCATGCAATGCACTCCAGTATTCTTGCCTGGAGAGTCCCATGGACAGAGGAGCCTGTTGGCAACAGTCCATATGGTCTTAAAAAGTCAGACACGACTGAAGGCACTAAGCACAGCACACACAAAGAACCTCTTGAAGAAGGTAAAAGAGGAGAGTGAAAAAGCTGGCTTGAAACTCAACATTAAAAAAACTATGATAATGGCATTTGGTCCTATCACTTCATGGGAAATAGGGAAAAAGTGGAAGCAGTGACAGATTTTATATTCTTGGGCTTCAAAATCACTGCAGATGGTGACTGCAGTCATGAAATTAAAAGATGCTTGCTCCTTAGAAGGAAAGCTATGACAAACCAAGACAGTGTATTAAAAAGCAGAGACATCACTTTGCCAACAAAGGTCCGTATAGTCAAAGCTATGTTTTTTCCAGTAGTCATGAACATGTACAGGTGTGAGAATTGGACCATGAAGAAGACTGAATGTGCAATAATTGATGCTTTTGAATTATGGTGCTGGAAAAGACTCTTGAGAGTCTGTTGAACTGCAAGGAAATCAAACCAGTCAATCCTAAAGGAAATCAATCCTGACTATTTATTGGAAGGACTGATGCTTAAGCTGAGGCTCTAATACTTTGGCCACCTGATGTGAAGACCCAACTCATTGGAAAATATCCCAATGCTAGGAAAGATTGAAGGCAAAAGGACAAGAAGGTGGCATAGGAGGAGATGGTCAAATAGCGACTCAGTGGTAATGAATTTGAGCAAACTCCAAGAAATAATGAAGGACATGGGAGCCTGGCGTGCTACAGTCCATGGGGTCACAGAGAGTTGGACACAACTTAGAGACTGAACAACAAATACACAAATTAAAATTATTACTGAAATATTGCTAAGGAACAGGTTTATTTAGAAACAGGAGAATTGATTGAATGCTTGTGATTCCTGTTCTAAGTTATATTAAACAATTATCTTCCACAGTATTATACTACTAATGATGATGTTTGTCCAAGTAGAAATTATATTTAAGATTTGAGAATATTGGCCATTATCTCCAGGTGAGTTTGTTAAGCATATCCGGGGTAGCCTCACTAATAAAGGCGCTGATTAACAAATAGGCCTAAGCCATGTATCTCTCAAAGAGTTCTGGCCTGTTTCAGTCTTAACACTCACTTCAGATAAGCATGTTAACTTTACTTTCATATTATTTTATACATTATTTCAACATCCAACTCTGTTTTTGCAGTGCTTGCTTCCATTTCTTATCACTTAGTTCCAGATCTTGCTTTTAACTATCGCTCACAATTCTGACCCATTTGATGCAGACCTTGCCAGGACCAGCTTAAATTTAAAATTATTTTGACCAACATCCTTTTCAATTTACCTCTCTCAAATCAACTTCCTTAGAAGATATGCTCATTATCCCAGGTTTCACATTATTTAGGAATGTGTATAATTCTTTTTTTATCAAGCTAGAGGTAAAACTTGAGGTATATTATAATACCTCAAGATAATATATTATTATCAAATAACTTATCTACTCGATAATAATATTCAAAAATTAATTAGATTCAATTCACTTGCTAGATAAGTTATTCTATTTTAAATTAGAAAAATTAATTTGCAAGCACAAATAGAATGCAATGTTTTCACTTCTTCCAAATATAGGTTCAGTTTTCAGCTGCACCTCATATTTTAATAGTAATGAAAGTAAGTTAATAATCCCTCCCAATTAGCCCTCAAACTACTTCTCCATACTATTCCATAAATTCAGAAAGGAGTATGTCAAGGCTATGTATTGTTACCCTGCATATTTAACTTATATGCAGAGTACATCATGTGAAATGCTGGGCTGGATGAAAAACAAGCTGGAATCAAGATTGCTGGGGAAAATATCAATAACCTCAGATAGGCGGATGACAACACCCTTATGGCAGAAAGTGAAGAGGAACTGAAGATCCTCTTGATGAAAGTGAAAGAGGAGAGTGAAAAAGCTGACTTAAAACTCAACATTCAAAAAACGAATGGCATCTGGTCCCATCATTTCATGGCAAATACATGGGGAAATAATGGAAACAGTGAGAGACTTTATTTTCTTGGGCTCTAAAATCACTGCAGATGGTGACTGCAGACATGAAATTAAAAGACACTTGTTCCTTGGAAGAAAAGCTATGACCAACTTAGCGTGTTAAAAAGCAGAGACATTACTTTGCTGTCAAAGGCCCATCTAGTCAAAGCTATGGTTTTTCCAGTAGTCATGTATGGATGTGAGAGTTGGACTATAAAGAAAGGTGACTGCTGAAGAACTGATGTTTTTTGAACTGTGGTGTTGGAGAAGACCCTGATGCTGGGAAAGATTGAAAGCAGGAGGAGAAGGGGACAACAGAGGATGAGATGGTTGGATGGCATAGCTGACTCCATGGACATGAGTTTAAGCAAGCTCTGGGGGTTGGTGATAGACAGGGAAGCCTGGAGTGCTGCAGTCCATGGGGTTGTAAAGAGTCGGACACAACTGAATAATTGAACTGAACAGAACTTTTCCATACACTGTCCTCATATTTTCCTTTTCCTATACCCTCAGTGTGCTGGTAAATACTTAAAGTGACTCTCTGGTAAAGGGAAATCCTGATTTGTACTGTTTCCTAATTTTCATCATGTTATGACCCCCATCATAGCTAACTTGAAGTTACCAAGGTGTCAGAATTGAGAAAGCATGCATATAATCAGTTGTCCTGAGCAAGTGCTAGTAGATGTCAGCATTAAACTGTTTTTATTCATCCACTTAGAAGAATAATGTGTCTGGTTTTCTTTTTTTTTTAATTTTATTTTATTTTTAAACTTTACATAATTGTATTAGTTTTGCCAAATATCAAAATGAATCCACCACAGGTATACATGTGTTCCCCATCCTGAACCCTCCTCCCTCCTCCCTCCCCATACCATCCCTCTGGGTAGTCCCAGTGCACTAGCCCCAAGCATCCAGTATCATGCATTGAACCTGGACTGGCATCTCGTTTCATACATGATATTTTACATGTTTCAATGCCATTCTCCCAAATCTTCCCACCTTCTCCCTCTCCCACAGAGTCTATAAGACTGTTCTAATTATCAAATTTCTTTGGATATAATACTTTTGAGGACAAGAGGAAGTATATAAGTGAGTACGGATATAAATGAGTAGGGATATAAAAGACTCTACATTAATACTTAAAACTTAAAGGCATTAAAATGGCAGATCCATTGAAGCTGCTATTTATTCAGTATAGCAGATTCCCCATGTTTTAAAGACACAAATAACTGTGCTTCTGAATTTGCTACATAAGATTTTAACACTAAAGCTTTGGCTGTGAAAAACAAAATAATGGTAGGCTACCATAAGCACCAGCTATGCATAACCTTAGGCTAGATTGCCAGTTGAATATGTTAATGTTAACAAAATGACTCTTAGACTAAATTGCTGAATCCTAATTAGAAATCTGTTAAACTATAGAATCTGCTAACACTGTCAACTTAGATTTTTGGAACCTACAGAAAGAAAGTTCTCATGTATCATACCAGCTCAGGGAAAATTGTTATATAACAGCATAACTCAAACAAGCTCATTACATTTCACTTTCTATGCATTGTGTCACCAAATGAATTTGAGGTGATAAAAAAGTAAACTCAGTTACAGTGCTCAAAAAAGGGATGTGACTCTTGACAACATAACACCTATTGTATTGAAGGAACAATATTAACAGTAAAATTTCTCAGGACTTATCAGGTGACTCAGTGGTGACTCCCCACTTCCAGTGCAAGGACATGGGTTTGATCCCTGCTCAGGGAACTAAGATCCCACATGCTTCATGTCTTGGTCAAAATAAATAAATAAATAAATAAATAAAAGGAACAAATTTCCCCAATCAATGTGGTACTGCTGCTGCTGCTGCTGCTAAGTTGCTTCAGTCGTGTCCAACTCTATGTGACCCCATAGACGGCAGCCCACGAGGCTCCCCCGTCCCTGGGATTCTCCAGGCAAGAACACTGGAGTGAGTTGCCATTGCCTTCTCCAATACAGGAAAGTGAAAAGTGAAAGTGAAATTGCTGAGTCTTGTCCGACTCTTAGCGACCCCATGGACTGCAGCCCACCAGGCTCCTCCATCCATGGGATTTTCCAGGCAAGAGTACTGGAGTGGGGTGCCATTGCCTTCTCCATCAATGTGGTATACCACATCATTAACAAAAGAAGGAAAAAGATTACATGAGCATCTCAACAGACACAGAAAAGCATTTGATAAAATTCGACATCTATTCATGAAAAAACTCTCATCCAGTGGGATTAGAGGTACTGTATCTCAAAATAATAATGAACATTTATGATAAATCCACAGCTAACATCATACTCAACGGTGAAAAGCTGAAAGTCTTTCCTCTAAAATCAGAAGCAAGACAAGGGCACTCACTCTTTTTACTTCCAAGAAATCAGACAAGAAAAAGAAATAAAAGGCATACATTAACAAGCTGCATTCACCATTTCTTTGGTTAAAATTATTCTCCCTAAAGATTCACAAAGTCATTATAAATTTTCACTTCCACACATGTGTCATTTCACATGTAAAACAAACAACACTTGATTTTCTCTCTAACCTTATTATGCAATGAATGAGCCTTAGGACTTCAGATGTTTACTTTTTGAACATAAAAAAAAATTATAGAATTAGCTAAAGGCACTTATTATTGCTACATGTCTACGCAACTCCAACCATTTTAATAAAAAATAGATTTATGTTTGCAACATGATGTGCAAGCTATAAACAACAAAAAAACAGAGACTGTAAAAGTGAATGAGAAAAGCCTATGCAGTATGGAGAATATTAAAGTTACAATTTGCTGAAGCAGGACTGTTTTTCATCCTTTTTTTTCCCCAAGGAATTTACTATTTACTTTACTATTATCAAAGGAATGCATATATCAAAAGGTGTGTATGTGTGTATATATATATATATATATACACTTTAAATCTGAAAAAAGAACAGAAAAACATTTTGGAAATGCAATTTTAAGTGTAAAATGTGAAATATAATAGGAAATTATTATTATTTAGGTAAGTGATAAAACTTTCAAAAAGAATGAAATACATAGGAATAAACCTCACCAAGGAGATGAAATATGTATACTCTGAAAACTGTAAAACATCAATGAAGGAATTTGAAAAATATAAAAAGAAATGGAAAGATATTCTTGCATTCTTGGTTTGGAATAATTAATATTGTTAAAATGGTCATACTACGTAAAGCAATCTGCAGATTTAATGTAATCACTATCAAAATACCTACGATGTTTTCCCCAGAACTAGAACAAATAATCCTAATATTTATACGCAACCACAATAGACCCTGAATTGCCTGAACACCCTTGAGAAAAAACAAATTTGGAAGTACCACACTGCCTGACTTTAGGCTACACTACAACACTGCAGTAACCAAAACAGCTTAATACTGTCACAAAAACAGACACCTAGACCAAGGGAACAGAATAGAGAGCTCAGGAGTAAACCTATGCACTTAAGGTCAATTAATTAACATAAAGGGGACAAGAATATACAACAGAGAAGAGACAGTGTCTTAAATAAGTGGTCTTGGGAAAACTGGACAGCTACATGTAAAAGAATGATGTTAGACCATTTCCTCACACCATGTGCAAAAATAAACTCAATGTGGATTAAAGATCTAAATGTAAAACTGGAAACCATAAAAATCTTAAAAAAGAACATCGAGGCAATATTTTTTTGGGTCTGTCTCCTAAGGCAAAAGAAATAAAAGAGAAAAAAGAGAGAGAGAGAGAGACCTAATGGACTATATAGCCTGTTAGGCTCCTCTGTCCATGGTATTCTCTAAGCAAGAATACTGGAGTGGATTGCATGCCCTCCTCCTTGGAATCTTTCCGACCAAGGGATTGAGCCTGGGACCTCCCTGCATCTTCTACATTGCAGGTTCTTTACTGCTGAGCCACCTGGGAAGCCCACAGATTAGTAAATTGGTGCAGCAACTAAGAAAAACTGTATGGAGTTTCTTGTAAAAACTAAAAACAGAACTATTATATCATTCAGCAATTCCACACCTAGGTGTATATCCAAAGAAAAGGAAATCATTAATTTGAAAATGCATGCACCCTAATAATTCATAGGAGAATTATTTACAATTGTCAAGATATGGAAACAACCTAAAAGGTCCATCAACAAATGAATGGTAGAAGATATGGTATATCTTCTATGGTATATATATACACATGTATATATATATATACAGTGAAATCCTACTCAGCCATAATAGTGAAATTCTGTCATTTGTAATAGTGTGGGTGGAACTAGAGAGTATTATGCTTAGTGAAATAAGTAAGAGAAAGACAAACAGTCTGTGTTACCAGTTATATGTAGAATATAAAAAATAAAATAAACATATATATAACCAAATAGAAACAGACTCACAGATGCAAAAAACAAACTAATGGTTACCAGTGGGGAGAGGCAAAGGGAAGCAGCAAAACAGGGGTATAGGATTAAGAGATACAAACCACTATGCATAAAATAGGTAAGCAACAAAGATATATATTGTACAGCTAAGGGAAATATACCCTTTATTTTATAACTTTAATTGGAGTACAATATATAAAAATATTGAATTACTATGTTGTTCACTTGCACCTTATAAATCAACTTTACTTCAATTACAAACAAAATAATAAAAATAAACTTCTTAAGGTAAGCTTATAAAATAATTTTCATACAGCCTGTATAATGGAAGGTGTTTTTATAGAACAGTATAAATGTTTTTAAAATTGGAGAAGGCAATGGCACCCCACTCCAGTACTCTTGCCTGGAAAATCCTATGGACGGAGGAGCCTGGTAGGCTGCAGTCCATGGGGTCGCTGAGGATCAGACACGACTGAGCAACTTCACTTTCAGTTTTCATTTTCATGCATTGGAGAAGGAAATGGCACCCCACTCCAGTGTTCTTGCCTGGAGAATCCCAGGGACGGGGAAGCCTGGTGGGCTGCCATCTATGGGGTCGCACAGAGTCGGACACGACTGAAGTGACTTAGCATAAATGTTTTAAAAAGAGTCATGAAAAATTTATTTACCAAGTTAATTTTCTGTGTGTCATTTAGAAATTTTACTCTAATGGGAACAATGATACTCATTTAATTTTGAAAGAAAGATGTGATTAATATAAATTTTTATAAGACATCCAAAATACTTCATATTTTCCTTTGGGTGTAATTGTCAGATTATGACTGCCAAAAGCTACTACTTTTATGGCTGTGATTTCTTGATTTGCCTTAACTCCAACCACACACTTTCTTGATTGTTTATTAAAGCAAATTGGCCTGGCCTGAGTTTATCTTGTTTATAGTCTCTGGGTTTGTTTATTTGTTTGTTTAGCTTGACTTTTAAAAATTAATTAATTTATCTTAATTGGAGGCTAATTACTTTACAATATTGTAGTGGTTTTTGCCATACATTGACATGAATCAGCCATGAGTGTATTTGAATCTGCTCAACTTTGGCCTGCCAACTTAGATCTTAATACTGTTTTCCCAATGTTTTTCCTGCTTTCTGATACTTATCTTCTTTAACTGAGTTCTTGATTTCTATAAACAAGTCTGGCATCTCTAGATCAAGAATTTTGCTGCTGACTTTTGCTACATGTCTGATATGCTTTCTCTAACTGCCTATAATTTAGGCCTCACTGTCTGGTTCTGACTATTGGACATTTTATGTGCACTTAATTTGTTTTATTCACATGGTTTCAAATCATTGGTTCTACCTTGACTTAGACCCAGCCCTTAGATCCATTAACTCACCTTGCCAATCCTTAGTTTTTCAACTTTCATCCACTACCTAGGCCTGGAAATGACATGATGATTAATAGTCACTTTCAAAAGATCATCAACTCTATTTGATCAAAAGTATATCATTTAGTAAATTACTGATCCATTGACCTTAGGTGATTCACTTTGCTTTATTTTCCCTATCCAGAAAAATTGATGGCAAATGATGTGAAAAATGAAATAGATTTTTTTCCTTATTTGATCTACCTGAAAAATAGCCATCTTGATCCTTTATATTTTTAGTGCAGAGTCATTTTTCAAAAGGTTGTCAAATGACTCCGGATTTTTAAGAACCCTTCCTTTCCTTCTCTGATTCTTCCTGTACTACAAATTCTGGTTTGGAATAATTAGATTTTTTTATTCTTCTTTTATAAAACAGATACCAAAGAATGTATTTGGGTACTTCTTCACACACATTTTGCTTGCTTGGGCAAAGGTATTCGCAAAGTATCTTCCTTATTTTGACCTGAGGACTACTGGTCCATTCAACTCCTCAGATCTTTTAGTTCCACTAAAAGATAAATAATTTCAGATAAAATTATGGGTGTCTGGTTGGATTAAAGGATGAGAACTAGTAAAGGATACTGATTTGATGTTTTCTTCATGGTCCACACTTCATAGTGCTAAATAAATAACTAATCCCTTTCCAGGCAATTTATCCAGGCTACTACTAGCACTCATTACCAAATAAATCACTTTATGGATCATCTCAAAGCACATACCACGAAAGTTATTTCCTAGAGTATAACCAGGCCAGCAAGTTCACGGATGATCTATAGGAAATCCATGGTCTCCTCCCACAGCAAATATTATGCAAATTTGTATGTGTGTACATTTCTGGGGAAAGTATCCAAGGCTGTGTCATATTAGCAAAAGCATCCCTAATCCCTCAAATGGTTGAAAAGCACTTTAAAATGTAAAGAAAGGCAATTTAACCTTGATAAAGCAGTATATTTTCTTTCCCATATAAACAGGGTTCAAGCGGCTTCCAGTAGGCGATCAGTATAATTATGCAGGTGTCCTAGATGTTTGGCAAGAGGCAATGCAGGAGGCCTGGGTTCAATCCCTGGATCAGGAAAATCCCCTGGACAAGGGAATGTCAACCCACTCCAGTATTCTTGCCTCGAGAATCCCATGAACAGAGGAACCTGATGGCTTACAGCCCATGAGGTCACAAAGAGTCAGACATGATTGAGTGACTAACACTTTCACTCTCTTTCTACAGGTAAATTTCAGTATGGAATTAGAGAAAGAAATGAATCAATTTCATAGTCCCATCTAAAGAGAGATATTTATAAGTGGACTTTTTATGGATGTATACACATTGTTGATTTTTTTTTTGGTTTTTATTTTTTAGTAGTTTGTGTTGCATAACTGCTAAATTAGATAACTGAGGCTCTGGTCTCTCACTTTTTATGGCATTTATAGTATGACTAAAAGGGAAAACATTCAGAGAAATATCAGGAATACAGTTGTTGACATCAGAAATAGAACTCCACTCTGCAAAAGCTGATCACTCATATTCATAGTTCTAGTTTGCCTAGATCCTCTCACTTCCCATCTCTATATCACTATTTTGATGCTGTACTAGACTATGAATATTTTGTGGACAAAATTCATGTTTTAGTAAATTCTCTGTGGCTGACACATAATAGGAGATAAATAAATGTTTGTGGAATAAAATTGCCTCCATTATTCCCCTTTATACTTAGATCTTAATGTATTGAATCTCAGCCTTTTTCATACATAAGAATTTCATGTATGGCTGGCTAAATACTGGTTGTCAGGCCCGACTCGCAGAGTTTCTGAATCTGTACAAAGAGGCCCCAAAATTGCCTTTCTATAAGTTCCCAAGTAATGATACAAGGAAAGTATACTCAGTTTAAGTAGAAACAAACAGGAATGTTAGTAATATGTCACATCTCAAAAACCACAGTATAACTCATAAATCAGTTTCATTTTGGAAATTTGCTAAGTGAACAAGTTTCATTAATACTTTTTCTATAATATGAAGTACTTTAACATGTAAAATATAAAGTAGAAATTTAATATTCTGGAGAAGTCATTTATAGAATCATTATATCACAGTATATGCTAATGATTCTCAAGGGTTTTCCACTAAATGCTTGCACCAGAGAATTCTTTCCTCTTAAATGTACTTTGACCTGCCCCCACAGTAAGGTGAGAGAAGTTCCTTCAAGGGGCATCTCTTTAACCAAAATACTAAGAACAAGACTCATGGATAATTGAAATCCATTGAGAACATATAAATTTAATATTTCACTTTCATTTTTATTTCCTTCATGCTTTGAATTAAGAGAGTTTAAAAGGACAACACTTAATGTTCTCATCAATTTTTGGTGTACAACTTTGGTTGGAGATGCCCATAAGCTACAAAATGCTTAAAAGTTGCACAGCAAAAAATGAAAGAGACAAAGAGCTTAAGTAATCTAGAAACAAAGCATTGAACTTCAGATTAATGATAATCAGCTCAACCAGAAAAATTAAACTGATTTAAAATAGCTTAGACATTAGTTCTTCTAACCTAGCAAGTCATATTGTTTAGAGCTGTATTCTGGACTTAAATAGGCAGGTTTCACATATATCAATGAATGGTTGCGTTCTTTAAAACAAACTGGCAGATGAATTGCTTACTAGTAAGAAAAGTTGAAACACGATAAATGAAAGTTAAAAGCATTTTCTTTGGTGTGTGCAACCCTATACTGACCAAAATGCACCAAGAAGATGTTTTTAATTAATTTGTTCTTTATTGAAGGATAATTGCTTTACAGAATTTTGCTGTTTTCTTTCAAAATATGCTACCTATTGAAGAAGAGTAGATTATTTGCCTTTTATTAGTGGTATTCCAATCTAGAGCTTTCTTCCCATTCAATTCCACTAAACCAAATCCTAAAGGACCAAATCTACCTTTAAGGTCTTTTATTTATTTATTTTTTATTTTTTTAATATAAATTTATTTATTTTAATTGCAGGTTAATTATTTTACAATATTTTATTGGTTTTGCCATACACAACATGAATCCACCACAGGTATACATGTGTTCCCCATCTTGAACCCCCCACCCTCCTCCGTCCCCATACCATCCCTCTGGGTCATTTCAGTGCACCAGCCCCAAGCATCCAGTATCATGCATTGAACCTGGACTGGCAACTCATTTCATATATGATATTATACATGTTCTTAATTCCTATATGACATGATCGAAATGTCAGTTAAGTCTATATTGGAATGAACTTTAGTAGTCACTTATTGCAGATTATTCTTCATTCCTGACTGATATTCATTATGCAAGAATATTCACAATGATTGAGATCTTTGTCTTTACAAAGCAGTCCCTATCATTTTTGAATGCTTGAATGTTAAGCTGAAAATTGTCTCCCTGTAAGTTGTCGAGACCGGCTTGACAAGCAGGGTTTCCAAAAGCAAGATACGGTGAGAGAATGAGAAACAAGAAACAAGAATTTAGAGAAAAGCGAGGATCAGGGGACCAACACCGCTCCAAGGTGAAGGTGCCAAAACTGAATCCAAGCCAGCTTTATTATACTTTCAACCATGAATGAAAGAATATGTGGTGAGTTAAATTATAACTCATGTGGCCTTCAGGGCCAAAGAACAAAATGATTGTTAACCGTTGAGTAGTTAAGAAACGATCATCATGGTCAACAAAAGAGTCTGAAATGTAGTACTTGGATGCAATCTCAAAAACGATAGAATGATCTCTATTCATTTCCAAGGCAAAAGATTCAATATCACAGTAATCCAAGCATATGCCCCAACCAGTAACGCTGAAGAAGCTGAAGTTGAACGGTTCTGTGAAGACCTACAAGACCTTTTAGAACTAACACCCAAAAAAAGATGTCCTTTTCATTATAGGGAACTGGAATGCAAAAGCAGGAAGTCAAGAAACACCTGGGTTAACAGGCAAATTTGGCCTTGGAATATGGAATGAAGCAGGGCAAAGGCTAATAGAGTCTTACCAAGAGAATGCACCTGTCATAGCAAACACCCTCTTCCAACAACACAAGAGAAGACTCTACACATGGACATCACCAAACGGTCAACACTGAAATCAGACTGATTATATTCTTTGTGGCCAAAAATGGAGAAGCTCTATACAGTTAGCAAAAACAAGACTGGGAGCTGACTGTGGCTCAGATCATGAACTTCTTATTGCCAAATTCAGACTTAAATTGAAGAAAGTATTAGGGAAAACCACTAGACCATTCAGGTATGACCTAAATCAAATCCCTTATGATTATACAGTGGAAGTGAGAAATAGATTTAAGGGCCTAGATCTGATAGATAGAGTGCCTGATGAACTATGGATGGAGGTTCATGACAATGTACAGGAGACAGGGATCAAGACCATCCCCATGGAAAAGAAATGCAAAAAAGCAAAATGGCTGTCTGGGGAGGCCTTACAAATAGCAGTGAAAAGAAGGGAGGCGAAAAGCAAAGGAGAAAAGGAAAAATGTAAGCATCTGAATGCAGAGTTCCAAAGAAGAGCAAGGAGAGATAAGAAAACCTTCCTCAGTGGTCAATGCAAAGAAATAGAGGGAAACAACAGAATAGGAAAGACTAGAGATCTCTTCAAGAAAATTAGAGATATCAAGGGAACATTTCATGCAAAGATGGGCTCGATAAAGGATAGAAATGGTATGGACCTAACAGAAGCAGAAGATATGTGGCAAGAATACACAGAAGAACTGTACAAAAAAGATCTTCACGAGGAAGATAATCACAATGGTGTGATCACTCACCTAGAGCCAGACATCCTGGAGTGTGAAGTCAGGTGGACCTTAGGAAGCATCACTAAGAACAAAGCTAGTGGAGGTGATGGAATTCCAGTTGAGCTATTTGAAATCCTAAAAGATGATGCTGTGAAAATGCTGCACTCAATATGCCAGCAAATTTGGAAAACTCAGCAGTGGCCACAGGACTGGAAAAGGTCAGTTTTCATTCCAATCCCAAAGAAAGGCAATGCCAAAGAATGCTCAAACTACTGCACAATCGCACTCATCTCAAACACTAGTAAAGTAATGCTCAAAATTCTATAAGCCAGGCTTCAGCAATACATGACCCATGAACTTCCAGATGTTCAAGCTGGTTTTAGAAAAGGCAGAGGAACCAGAGACCAAGTTGCCAACATCCGCTGGATCATTGAAAAAGCAAGAGAGTTCCAGAAAAACATCTATTTCTGTTTAATTGACTATGCCAAAGCCTTTGACTGTGTGGATCACAATAAACTGTGGAACATTCTGAAAGAGATGGGAATACCAGACCACCTGACCTGCCTCTTGAGAAACCTGTATGCAGATCAGGAAGCAACAGTTAGAACTGAACATGGAACAACAGACTGGTTCCAAATAGGAAAAGGAGTTCGTCAAGGCTGTATATTGTCACCCTGCTTATTTAACTTATATGCAGAGTGCATCATGAGAAATGCTGGGCTGGCAGAAGCACAAGCTGGAATCAAGATTGCTGGGAGAAATATCAATAACCTCAGATATGCAAATGGCACCACCCTTATGGAAGATAGTGAAGAGGAACTAAAAAGCCTCATGATGAAAGTGAAAGAGGAGAGTGAAAAAGTTGGCTTAAAGCTCAACATTCAGAAAACTAAGATCATGGCATCTAGCCCCATCACTTCATGGGAAATAGATGTGGAAACAGTGGAAACAGTGTCAGACTTTATTTTGGGGCTCTAAAATCACTGCAGATGGTGATGGCAGCCATGAAATTAAAAGATGCTTACTCCTTGGAAGAGTTATGACCAACCTAGATAGCATATTCAAAAGCAGAGACATTACTTTGCCAACAAATGTTCATCTAGTCAAGGAATGCGGTTTTTACAGTGGTCATGTATGGATGTGAGAGTTGGACTGTGAAGAAAGCTGAGCACCGAAGAATTGATGCATTTGAACTGTGGTGTTGGAGAAGACTCTTAAGAGTCCCTTGGACTGCAAGGAGATCCAACCAGTCCATTCTAAAGGAGATCAGTCCTGGGTGTTCATTGGAAGGACTGATTCTGAGGCTGAAACTCCAATACTTTGGACACCTCATGCGAAGAGTTGACTCATTGGAAAAGACTCTGATGCTGGGAGGGATTGGAGGGAGGAGGAGAAGGGGACGACAGAGGATGAGATGGCTGGATGGCATCACCGACTTGATGGACATGAGTTTGAGTGAACTCTGGGAGTTGGTGATGGACAGGGAGGCCTGGTGTGCTGCACTTCATGGGGTCACAAAGAGTCGGAAACGACTGAGTGACTAAACTGAACTGAATCAATAACAAATCAGTAACTAAGACTAATACTCTTATCTATAGATTTTCCACCAGATATGTAAACATGTGACTCTGAGACGCCAGTTGAGAAACAGTCTGGGGTCGATTTTCCAACCCCAGGATCATATCTTGTTTTCAAGATTATGAACTGTTCCCTCTGGACTTGTTCCAAGTCTCATGCCTTATAACATTCAGTTTATCAAGAATTATACATTTCTTTTGCAGCACTTGCCGAGACCTGCTTTTGTTTTATTCTTCCTGTCTCCTACAGTTATTTATCTTTGTGGTCTTGGTTTTGCATTCTGGAGAACCACACAATAAGTCACATGTGTCTTTTCCCCAGGGTAGTTCAGTTAAGTTCAGTCACTCAGTCATATTTGACTTTTCACGACCCCATGGACTGCAGCACCCCAGGCTTCCCTGCCTCTCACCAACTTCTGGAGCTTGCTCAAACTCATGTCCATCATGTCAGTTATACCATCCAACCATCTCATCCTCTGTCGTCTCCTCTCCTCTCACCTTCAATCTTTCCCAGCATCAGGGTCTTTTCCAATGACTCAGTTCTTTGCATCAGGTGGCCAAAGTATTGGAGTTTCAGCTTTAGCAACAGTCCTTCTGATGAATATTCAGGATTAATTTCCTTTAGGGTTGACCGGTTGGATCTCCTTGCAGTCCAAGGGACTCTCAAGAGTCTTCTCTAACACCACAGTTCAAAAGCATCAATTCTTCGGCACTCAGCTTTCTTCACAGTCCAACTCTCACATCCATACATGACTACTGGAAAAACCATAGCTTTGACTAGACAGATATTTGTTGGAAAAATAATACCTCTACTTTGTAATATGCTGTCTAGATTGGTCATAGCTTTTCTTCCAAGGAGCAAGCATCTTTTAATTTCATGGCTGCGATCACCTTTGGCAGAAAATAAAGTCTCTTACTGTTTCCATTATTTCTGCATCTATTTGCCATGAAGTGATGGGACCAGATGCCATGATCTTAGTTTTCTGAATGTTGAGTTTTAAACCAACATTTTCATTCTCCTCTTTCACTTTCATCAAGAGGCTCTTAAGTTCTTCTTCGCTTTCTGCCATAAGGGTTTGTCATCTGTGTATCTGAGGTTATTGATATTTTTACTGGCAATCTTGATTCCAGCTTGTGCTTCAGCCAGCCTGGCATTTTGCATGATGTACTCCGCATATAAGTAAAATAAGCAGGGTGACAAAATATAGCCTTCACATACTACTTTCTAGATTTGGAACCAGTCTGTTGTTCCATATCCAGTTTGAACTGTTGCTTCTTGACCTGCATACAGATTTCTCAGGAGGCAGGTCAGGTGGTCTGGTATTCCCCCTTTCTTTAAGAATTTTCCACAGTTTCTTGTGATCCACATAGTCAAAGGCTTTGATATAGTCATTAAAGCAGAAGTAGATGTTTTTCTGGATCTCTCTTGCTTTTCAATGATCCAATAGATATTGGCAATTTGGTCTCTGGTTCCTCTGACTTTTGTAAATCCAACTTGAACTTCTGGAAGTTCATGGGTCACCTACTGTTGAAGCCTAGCTTGGAGAAATTTGAGCATTACTTTGCTAGTGTGTGAGATGAGTGCCATTATGTGGTACTTTGAACATTCTTTGGCATTGTGAACATTCTTTGGCATTGCCTTTCTTTGGGGTTGAAATGAAAGTTGACCATTTCCAGTCCTGTGGCCACTGCTGAGTTTTCCAAACTTTCTGGCATATTGACTGCAGCACTTTCACTGCATCATCTTTTAGAATTTGAAATAGCTCAGCTGGAATTCTATCACCTCCACTAGCTTTGTTCATAGTTATGCTTCCTAAGAACCGCTTGACTTCACATTCCAGGATGTCTGGCTCTAGGTGAGTGATCATACCATCGTGGTTATCTGGGTCATGCAGATTTTTTTTTGTACAGTTCTTCTGTGTATTGTTGCCACCTCTTAATATCTTCTGCTTCTTTTAGGTGCATACCATTTCTGTCCTTTATTGAGCCCATCTTTGCATGAAATGTTCCCTTGGTATCTCTACATTTCTTGAAGAGACCTCTAGTCTTTCCCATTCTGTTGTTTTCCTCTATTTCTTTGCATTGATCACTAAGGAGGGCTTTCTTATCTCTCCTTGCTATTCCTTGGAACTCTGCATTCAAATGGGTATATTTTTCCTTTTCTCCTTTGCCTTTAGCTTCTCTTCTTTCATCAACTATTTGTAAGGCCTCCTCAAACAACCATTTTCCCTTCTTGCATTTCTTTTTCTTGGGGATGGTCTTGATCTCTGCCTCCTCTAAATGTCACAAACCTCCATCCATAGTTCTTCAGGCATTCTGTCTATCAGTAGTCTTTCAAATATTTGAAGATACGTTCTCTCCAGATCTTGCTGTCTTTAAATTAAGCAATTTCAACTTCTGGAGCCTTGCCCCATATCATATTTTTTTAGGTGCCTCATCATTCTTGATTTCTCTTATATAGATGCAGCCATCTGTGAATATTTCCTTTAAAATAAGAAGTAATCAACTGAACAGAGTAAATGTGGTCTGATCAAGGTACAGGATACCTTAGTAGTTTTCTTGCTTTATATGATTTTTCATAATGCAGTTTGTCTCAATTATCTTGTTTATGATCTATGGTATACTAGAAAATATTGGATTTATAATATTTTGAAATAAAGCATTTCCTGCCTTAAGTATTTATTGCTCATCATTTACTTCCATAACTGACTTTCACAAACATAAATGAAATACTTACTGTTGATCCCTGTCAAACTTGATCTTGTTCCATTTGTATGTTGGGTCTTTTGAGATCTTTGAAATCTCGGTTAATATATATGCTTCAAATATTCCTCCTAGATTGCTTTCACATACAAATTCAATGAACATTTAATTAATATATTGTGAACAGAGTAGGTACAGATGCATAAGTCATGATACTAGAAACATCTCTGATTTCTCAATGTTTATTACTTTAGCCTAGATTGAATCACACAATCTATACTTTCCTATATTCACTCATTCAAAAAGGCTCATTGAATGCTTACTACATGCCAGGTGTCATTCTAGGTACTGGGGCTATAACAGTAAATAAAAAAGATAAAATCCCTACCCCCTTGGGGAAGAGCAGAATAAGCATGCAAGCAAATTACATGATTTCTTATAGTGATGTTAAAAAATAAATAAAGCACACCGGGAGGATAAAGGAGAGAGACTGATTTGGGGATACTATTTTAAGTATATTGGTCCCCGAAGATACATCTGAGGAGGCAAATTTTAGCAGACACTCTGGGTGAAGAAATGTGCTATGTGGAGATCTGAGGGAAGAGTTTTCCAAGAAGGCACAAATGTAACATATATAAAGACAGAACAGGCTTCCCAGAAAGAAGTGTGATGGAGGCAAAGGCTTAGTTACAACATAATGAACTAAGGCAGAAAAAAGTGGTGACAGTTAAGTAGTAACAATGATTTAGAACTTTATTTTTACTCTAATGGGAAACATTTGGAGGGTTTTAAACTGGGAAATGATATGATCTGATTCAACGTTTTAAAGAATGTTTTAACTGATGTTAAGAGAAAGTATTAAAGAAGGACAATAGAAGATTATAGGAAATCATGTAAGATGCTTTTGTATTGTATTATTCAAGCTAGAAGTGATAGTGTATTTTGTATAGTAGGAAAAAGGAAGTAAAGAGTGCTCACATTTGGAGCATATTTTGAAGGTACAGCATACAGAATTTACTAGTGTCTTGGATATGAAGTGTGAGGGGAAAAGAAGAATGATTACCAAAAAACTCCCTCATTTTGTACTCTGGTTTATTAATTTTTCAAGGGTAAGGAAGCTGCCACTTTTCTCTCAAATCACTTCAGTTCAAGGTATGCAGTAGATACTTAATGAGTATGTTAACTTGCTATAGGTAGCTCATCTCTAAATTTTCCACTTCCACTCTTATTATTCCTTCTTTGAAATATCTCAACTTCAGTTATTTCTCTTCATTTATGCTCTTAACATCCTGATCTAGACTCAAGTCATACAGAACCTGGATTACCACTACAACTATCTAACTGATCTCTGTCACAATCAGCTACCCCCAATCTGATTCAAACAGCAAATTGATGACTGACAGATCACTTGAAAAATCTTCTTTCAGTCATTCTTTCAAAAACTGCTTACTGATTTGTCTACTTTGTGTCCAGGACTCTTCTAGATGCCAGGGATATAATAATAAAACAGACAAAAATGCTCACCCTTGTAAAGCCTATATTTGCAATAAATATATAGAGAGTATGTAGCAATAAGTGCTATAAAGAAAAATTTAAAAAGGAAGGGGTATAGTTAGGTATAGGGAGTGTGGAAAAGATAACAATTTGAAAAATGTTGATGTGTAACCTCTTTAGATTTTAAAGAAGTTACATATAATTAATGCATTTTAAAGAGGTTACATTTGAGCAGAGATGTGAATCAAGTAAGGAACTAAGTCCTAAAAAGATCAGAGGGAACAATAGTACAAGGGCTCTGATGAGGTCAGGAGCTTAATTTGTGTGAGAAATGGAGAATAGGCTGTGTGACTAGAAATTGAGTTAGTGGTAGAGTGGCAGGAAAGGAGGCCAGAGAGATGGGAAAAGCCAGATCATTTAAGACCTTGGGGTTAATTTGTATTTTGTAGCATATGTGAATGAAGGCCATTGGATAATCTGGAGCTGGTCATGATCTGATTTTTGTTTTTAAAAACACTTAAACTGCTCTATAGATTGGCTGTAAAAGTTTGAGGTACCTTGCCCTAAGGCCCTTAACAGCTTTTAATAAGAACAAAGTTCGCTGCCTACATTCAAAGGCTTTAGTATCAATCTATCTTATGGCCCACTGGTTCCCAAAATATGCACTCTGTTTGTTAGGCTGATTTCATCATGGACCTCCTGTATATATATACTTTCCTACTTTTGCCTATCTTCCCCTTTAAGACAATGTGTATGTATATATATATATATATATATATATATATATATATATATATACTTTCCTACTTTTGCCTATCTTCCCTTTTAAGACAATGTTTTCCATCCTTTTGAATCCTTTCCACCATTCAACAATCAGCTTACTTTTCAATACAACACAGAATTCTTCCACAACTATCCTCACCTCACTGATGCTTTCAGTCATTGAATGACGTAACTCTTGTCTGTCTTTTATGACTGAACACATGGTCATGTACTTTATTGTATTGTTGTGAAAGCTTAATGTGTGCTAGTCATACTGTATCTATGAATGGTAAGTTCTATAATGGCAGAAGATCAATGAATTCTGTATATCTAGTGGCAATATCGCTCAGCATATTTTGGGAGTGTATCAAGTGTGTTAACAGGTAACATATAGCTTGAGGGTTTTTTTTCTTTCTGTTATGGTATAATGATGATTACTCAAACTTCCAACAAAACAGATATTAAGGTTAGGTGAACAGAAACGATAATTTTAATTTCTTCAGTTGTCAGAAACAATGGGAGACATAAACCAATACACTCACTCTTAGGCTTGTTTCAACAATACACAAACTCTAAAGGCTCAATGGACACCTTGATTTCAGTAACATTGTCTGATGTTCAATACATTTGTCAATTGAACACGGACCACAATATATATATATATATTTCTGTATGTGATCACTTGATTTTGGCAGTATGCAACAATTCTGCTGCAAGCGAATCTCAACTTGGAAGACCAGGCAGGACCTGCTCAAATGGCTGGCATATAACTACTATAGTCACAGGGATGCTGGGCGTTCACTTCTACTCAGGAAGCTATAGGTACTGAGAGACCTGGCTTCGGATGTAGCTGATATGTGCCGGGAGAGGCAGCCCCATTGCAGGCAGCTATCTCTCCTCCCCTATACCCACTCTTGGGTCCTGGGCTGAGGCCAGGGACTGTCCGGAGCTGATCTCGGGCTCCCATTGGCCGCTGTCTTTTGTGACGTCACGATCATGATGAGAATTGATGATCGGACACGCTGATTTCATTGTCTGAGGAGGCAGTGAAGACCCAGGAAAAATCTCGCTGAATACGCCTGCCCCAGAACTGCCTTGATCTAGGATCTTCTTTCCTTCCTGTGACCGCACCACGCCCGAGGTAAGCACCCTGCATGTGTGGGTGTGAAAGGTGAAGGAGGGCGAACAAGGCGCCGAGCTAATGCTCTGCCCAGTGCCAGGCACGGAGGTTCAGCGGCCTAAAAAGGCTGCCAACAGACTGGTGCGGCTTTTGGGGGAACCAACTGCTTCTACCTTCCAAGTGAAGCCTAGAGGCAGCATGAGGTTAAAAACGAGCTGATGAAAGGGATACAGTAGACACTGGCAGAGAGCGAAGGATTTTGCTTCTAGACAGGGCGACGTTTGGGACACGCTTCTGGCCCCAGAGTAAGAGGAAGTGGCGCCTCTGTCTCGGAAGAAAGGAAAGAGGTGAATTCTACCACTTCTAGATTTCACTGGATTGTAGATTTCGCACAGCCCTACTCGAACGCGCAGAAGGTGCCGCGCCTGCGCAATAATAACCTTTGTGGGGCGGGAGCTGGGGTGTGGGTGGGTGAGGAGTTCCTGGCTAGGAGAATAGGCTTAGAATTTGCGCATGCTCTTTTTCCTTTATCTGAAGGGGGTGGGGCTGAGGTCTGTCTGAGCAGAATTTGGGAAGGATTGGTAAACTGGCCTTGTAATGCTTCAAGCGCTAATTGATGGAAAGAATCTACCAGTTACTTTGAAAGAGCATATCCAGCCCCAAGTGGGCCTGAGAATTTTAGGAAGGCAAATTCTTAATCTTCACTTATCGGATTTAGAATAATGGAAAGAACTCGGAGAGGAGTTTGGAATAGAAATTATTGAGATGAGAAACTATTTGGAGAAAACACTATTCAAGTGAATCCAACTTTTAGTTTTCAAGGTGTGCCACTCAGTGATGTTTGACACTTAAACTGTTTGGAGAGACTCAAAGTGAAAAAAAAAAAAAAAAAAATCCTTACCTGTCTTCTTTTTCCTTCTTGAAAAAGCCTCTTATAAAGCTTTGGTCTCTGTTTCAGGCTTGGTGCTAAGTCCTTTTCCCTTCTTCCTTTGTGCGGCTTTTAGAACCAAGGTCAAATCTTATTTTGAGAGACCCCTGTTCAACTTCCCTTCATTGGGAGGGACTATATTACTGGGCAAACATGAGGAACAATCCTGCCTATCTGCCCTTGTTCTTTCCTTGGTAGATAAATTGTATAGTATTGTTAATAATTCTGCTCCAGGGTCTGATCATGAACTCTTAACTATTTTATAAAGAAATCTGGATTTTTACCCCATTTCTCATAGTTAAAGGGTTATTAAGTCCTGGTGAGTTTTCCTTTGAAAGCCTCTTCTACCATTTTCCCCTTAGTTTGCAGTCTAAATTCTCATCACTGTCCATCCAGTCACTTCAGGAGCCTCCCAGCCAGCCTTCTAATTCATCCTGACAGTCTAATGGCTTAAGCACTTCCTCCAACAAATCATTTTTCTTCACCAAAATATTATTGGCTCCTTATTTTCTATTGTTCATAGCCCAGGTATACTTGGATTGCAAAGAGCTTCCTAAACTTACTTAATTGTACCACAGGAACATGATCTTTATTTCTCAGTGCACAACTCTCCCTAATGACCCCTGAACAATCTACCTACAGAACTTCACTCCTTGTACCACTACCACTCCCTTCACCTAGGATGCTCTCTCTTTGTCTAATCAAATCTTACCCACTTTGAAAGCTCAACTTAAGTTACACCTCTCATAAGTACATCCTAAGTATAATCCAACTCTTATTAAGCTCAACTTTTCTAGAACTCCTGTGTCAGTTCTTACATTTGCCACTTTTCTTATAGCCTGCATTAATTTTTGACTGTGTGTGTGTGCTAGACAAAATTCCTCAACTGGATTTTAAATCTGTTCTTAAGAGTTGGTACCATGCCATCTACCATATATTTTTTTATCCAAAGTACCTGGATGACTATTTGAAATATCTATTGCTATATGGTCTTTGTTTTCCACTTTCTTGGGAAATGAAGTAATATAGTTATAAAGAACTGTGTATACATGGGAACTTATTCATCATTGGTCAAGCAAGGGACCCTTCAGTGACTGAATAAACCTCAATATGAGTCAAAGAAAATGCAATACAGATATCTCTATATATTGGGTGGCTTGTGAATATATTTTGTCCTCATAAACAAGACCAAAGGAACATTATCCCAGAAGTGGTTCTGTCTGTAATTTTCTCAGTTTGAAAAGTACTAAGACATTTTCCTATTTCTGTTTTTCTCTTTGATAACATTGCTTTATGCAGTTCTCTTAAATATACCAATTATTCACTCTTTTTATTGCAAGATTTCTTGCATTTGCTGCTTTACATTGACTGTCACTGATAGTTTTCATCTTGAATCAGAGCTAATCATTGTGATGGTTTCCATAATTGCTATTTTATAACATTTCAACTGTCACTTTCCTACTCCTTGGGCTTCAAACTGCATTGTTTCATGGACCTCAATTTTATTTGAATGAAAGTGATTGTGGTTTAATACGGAGGCTTTCTATAGATTTTGCTTTGTTACTTCACTTTGAGGCACCATCCCAATATCATATCAAGGTTTGAGGTTGAGGAACATGCATGAAATGCAGTTCAAAGGGTATTATTATAACTTGTAAACTTGAAAATTATTGTCAAGTAAACTATGAATATTAAAAAAATATTTAATTAATTCTGCTTTTTGAAAATTCTACTCCCAGAGGGAATTATGTTTTTTTGTAGTAATGTATTTTTTATGTTTTTATGTATTTTTGTGATCCCCAACAGGATAAAAATAATTGAATTGTTTATTTTGATTTTACTGTAGAGTCTGATAAACATGAAACTAGTGGTGTCTGAATATACTACATCTAGCATAGTGATTTGGAAGTAAACTGTGAAAATTCTAGAGAGATATGTTCTGCATTCAAAGGGAACTGGAGAGGTTAGTATATTCAAAAACTGTCACCAACAACTGGGACCTTTCTAGCCTGCATAAAATTTCAAGACAATACACTGAAACCTGTCGATGCAAATGGAATCATTTTTGTGCCCACAAGTAGCCAAATTGCCTGGATTAACCAGAGATCCAAGTACATAGCAGCTGAACAATTAACATTATACTGTGTCAGTCAAATGCTATTTTGTGCCAATCAGATGCTATAAGTTACATTTGACATCTGTAAAGAAATTTACAACAGCAGCTGTCTTACCTTCTTGATCCCCTATCATTTTTCATGAGATTTATCTCCAACTGGGTTGATACTTAGAATCTTTAAATGTGTTATTTTTTAGAGAGGCAAAAATTGAGGAAAATATTTTCTTAGCTTCTCTTCCCTTGGAACTGGGGGAAATTTGCTTTAAGGTTCTTAAAACATCCATGGAAACATGTAACTTACATGCCCTGTGTAGGCACTTTTCTCAAGCAGACAAGCATTTGTGTATTGTGCTTGCCCCAAATCATACAAGTAGTAAGTGGCAGAGCCAGTATTTCAAAGCAAGCATCATTCTAGAGGCTTCACTCTTAACTACTAGGTTCTAGATTGGAGAGCTAGAGCGAGGCCGATCTTCATTTATTGTTTTAAAACATTGTGTGTGTAAAATTTCTCCAGACTTATCTCTATTTATGATTCTGTAATGCCTGTGACATATTCCTTTCTCTCTCAGTGGAAATGAAACTTTTTTAACAGATAGGTCAAGTTTTAGGAGAAGGGATCTTTGTTTTGACTCCAGTGGCTTCAATGGCAGAAGGCATATAGACCCATACATTATTTTTCCTACTGTCAAGTACCAAGCACTAGTGAAAGTATTTCTTCACAGAGTTTTGTGAAAGGACAGATTGAGGTGTTTCATCCTACAATAATACATTGCTTTATATATTATACTTTCTTATTTGGTTAGCTTGGTCTACTTATTGTGTCTTTTATGGATAAAATTTGTTGTTGTTTAGTCACTAAGTCATGTCTGACTCTGCAATCCCATGGACTGCAGGACACCAGATTTCCCTGTCCTTCACTATCTCCTGGAGTTTGCTTAAACTCATGTCCATTGAGTCAGTGATGCCATCTAACCATCTCGTCCTCTGTCTCCCCTTCTCTTGCCCTCAGTCTTTCCCAGCAGCAGGGTATTTTTCAATGAGTCAGCTCTTCACAACAGGTGGCCAAAATATTGGAGCTTCAGCTTCAGCACCATTCCTTCCAATGAATATTCAGGATTGATTTCCTTTAGGATTGACTGGTCTGATCTCCTTGTTGTCCAAGGGACTCTTGAGTCTTATACAGCACCACAGTTTGAAAGAATTAATTCTTTGGTGCTCAGCCTTCTTTGTAGTCTAACTCTCACATCCATACATGACTACTGGAAAAACCATAGCTTTGATATACAGACCTTTGTCAGCAAAGTGATGTCTCTGATTTTTGATACAGTGTCTAGATTTGTCATAGTTATTTTTCCAAGGAGCAAGTGTCTTTTAATTCTGTGGTTACAGTCTCCATCCACATTGATTTTGGAGCCCAAGAAAATTAAAAATCTGAGACTGTTTCCACATTTTTCCCCATCCATTTGCCATGAAGTGATGGGGCCAGGTACCATGATCTTCGTTTTTTGAATGTTGAGTTTTAAACCAGCTTTTTCACTCTTATCTTTCACTTTCATCAAGAGGCTTTTTAGTTCTTCTTCACTTTATGCCATTAAAGTGGTATCATCTGCATATCTGAGGTTGTTGATATTTCTCCCCACAATCTCAATTCCAGCTTGTTCTTTATTCAGCCTCGCATTTCGCATGATGTACCCTGCACATCAGTTAAATAAGCAGGGTGACAATATACACCCTTCATCAAGGGTGTATATTTCCCAGAATACATCCTTTCCCAATTTTGAACCAGTTCATTTTTTCATGTCCAGTTCTAACTGTTGCTTCCTGACCTGCAAACAGGTTTCTCAAGGAGGCAGGTAATGTTGTTTGGTATTCCCATCTCATTAAGAATATTCTGCAGTTTGTTGTGATCCACACAGTCAAAGGCTCTAGTATAGTCAATGAAGCAGAAGTAGATTTTTTTTTGTTGGGATTCCCTTGCTTTTTCTATGATCCAGTGTATGTTGGCAATTTGATCTCTGGTTTCTCTGCCTTTTCTAAATCCAGCTTGTACATATGGAAGTTCACAGTTCACATATTGCTGAAACCTAGCTTGAAGGATTTTGACTATTACCTTGCTAACGTGTGAAATGAGTGCAATTATATGGTAATTTGAATATTCTTTGGCGTTGCCTTTCTTTGGGATTGGAATGAAAACTGAACTTTCCCAGGCCTGTGGCCACTGCAAGTTTTCCAAAATTGCTGGCGTAAAGAGTGCAACACTATAACAGCATCATCTTTTAGGATTTGAAATAGCCCAGCTGGAATTCCATCACCTCCACTGGCTTTGTTTGTAGTAAAGGTTCCTAAGTCCCCCCTGACTTCACACTCCAGCATGTCTGGCTCTTGGTGAGTGACCACACCATCGTGGTTATCTGGGTCATGCAGATCTTTTTTTGTAAAGTTCTTCTGTGTGTTCTTGCCACCTTTTCTTAATCTCTTCTGTTTCTGTTAGGTCCTTGCGTTTTTGTCCTTTGCCTATCTTTACATGAAATATTTCCTTGGTATTTCCGGTTTTCTTAAAGAGATCTCCAGTCTTTCCTATTTTACTGTATTCTTCTCTTTCTCTCACTGTTCACTTAAGAAGGCTGTCTAATCTCTCCTTGCTATTCTCTGGAACTCTGCATTCAATTGGGAATACATTTCCCTTTCTCCACAGTATGAAATGGATGAAATAGCTATGCCAATTAGGAGAGTAATTTTCTGAGACTCATTCTCTGAGTAGCTTTTCCCATTCATAAACCAATTGTTTGTTGTGTTGAAATCCCCTCAACAGAGAAACAGTTGGACAAGATCTAAGTAATTGTAAACTGTGGTAGAAGAAATATATTCTACATTAATGGGCAGTGTTACATTAGGTATAGAATGTTCAGCCCTGACTCATCCTCACTATTCTAAGACAACATGAAGTTATTGAATTTTTAATATGCATGTGTTATGAAAATAATAAGTCAAGCATTTTGATTAGAACTTAGAGGCTCACTCTTATCACCAGTGAATTCTTAAGAGATGCTCCCTGGTGGATAGAGGGTAAAGCGTCTGCTTGCAATGCAGGAGACCTGGGTTCAATCCCTGGGTCTGGAAGATCCCCTGGAGCAGGAAATGGCAACCCACTCCAGTACTCTTGCCTGGAAAATCCCATGGACAGAGAAGCCTGGTAGGCTACAGTCCATGGGGTTGCAAAGGGTCGTACATGACTGAGTGACTTCACTTCACTTCAAAGAGCCAGTTTACTTTTCTGGTAGGGTTTGGTGCTTCTGTGTCTATTAAATCCTTGCTATTCAAAGTGTGTTCCATGGAGTAGTAGCATGGGCATCACTTGGAAATTTCTTAGAATATTGCTGAATTTCTGGCTCCACCCAGGACCTACCGAATCAGAATCTGCATTTTAATAAGATCCCTGCATGATTCCCATGCATGTCAAAGTCTAACAAACACTGTTATAAAGTGAAATATGAATTCCTGTACAACCTAAACTTTTAAGAGCTGATAATCATAGAAAAAAGTGAACTTCCTTTTGTCCATTTTCACATGTGTAAAGTAATATATAATCAAAGTATTATCTGTTTAATATGCATCAGTTTTGCTCCATTCTAGAGACAGCATTATCTCATTGAGAAGATAGCTACACCTATGTGATGGGTAAAATTGTTAAAAGTCTGAAAGAATCCATTTACTTTGTTGATAGTAATGACTTTACTATTGAAATGTTATGTACCCTAATTACTTGACTTGTCAACAGTGTTACAGAAGAGTATAGCTTTATTGAGGTCATTGTCACTAATATCTTCAAGAGGAACTGAATTAGTTTTCTATTTGCTCCTGTAATAAATTACCACAAACACAGTGACTCTAAACTACACATGTATTATCTTACAGTTCTGGTGGTTAATGGTCTGAAACAGGTCTCACTGAGTGAAAATAATGATGTCAACAGGGCTTTCTTTTCTGGAAGTTCTAAGGAAGAATATATTTCCTCATCTTTTCTAGCTTTTAGGAGCTATCCACATTTCTTAGCACGTGGCCCTCTTTCATCTTCAAAGTCAGCAATGACTGATCACATCTTTCACATTGCATCACTCTGACATTCTGCCTCCATCTTTCAGATTTAAAGATAACTGTGATTACACTAGGCCCACTAAAATAATCTAGGATAATCTCTCTACTTTAAGGTCAACTGATTATCAGCCTTAATTCCTTCTGCAACTTTAATTCGCTTTTCCCATGGAGCATAAAATATTCACAGATTCCGGGAACTGGGATACAGAGAGGTAAGGGTCCGCACAGGAACTGATGGCCTTTGGGGCTGATAAAGGAAGCCAGTGTCTAATCTTGTTATTGGGAGAAGCAATTAGTCAGTATTAAGGGAGAATGCCATGTAAATAGGAAGACGGCCATTTACAAGCCAAGGAGAGAGGCCTACATCCCATCTTTTCCCTCACTGTCCTCATAAGCAACCAACTCTACCAACACCCTGATTACAGATATCTAGACTTTACAACTGTGAAACAATAAATTTCTGTTTAAGCCACCTAGTATTTGCTACTTTGTTATAACAGCCCTAGCAAACTGATATAGTCAAGATAGTCCTTTAGTTGATATCTAAGTTGATATCATCCTCAAAATCACTTATTTAATAATTTTGTGTTTTATAATATGCTAAGTATTATATAAAGTGAATTAGACATCAAAGTGTTTATAATATATATTAGGCATTTTTTGTAAAACAAAGTAAAATATCACGTCTGGCCCTGTTTATTCAACTGTGAAATGAGGGCACAATCTTCATAATACCTAGCTTTAAAATCTATGATTATATTTATTAATTAAAATTTAATGTTATTAAATTAATATATTAATAAAAAGCATTAAGTGCAGTCAAAATTATGTTAATGTTCTCTTCAGGAAACAGTATTTTAATAATTACCATTCTTGCCATCCATTTCCCATTTTCTAACTCTCACCTTTAAAGAGAAGCAATAAAGATGTTATTGAGAAATACTGTTGTTCTTTTGACTCTCTTGACCACTTTAAAATTAAGACATGTTCAGAACACAGTACATTAATACCACTATAATATGCAAGTGTATGCTTAAGAAATACATTTTAAATGAAAAAATTAAAGTGTGTGGTGTTACACTTATATTTTGGCAACTTTTGAGAGCAGTGACTTGGAGAGGAAAGGATTACTTTGCAAAAAGTTTTGCTCTGATTTCTCACTCTGCAAAATATATTAAAGCAATATGTGTTCTCAAAATTCACAGGTGAAGCTATACTTTCTAGATAGCCTTGAGAATATTTTTTTACAAATTGTTATCAAGTTACATGAATCAAATTAGCAGTAAAATAACAATTGCTGAATATGGTCATGATCAAACCTTGTATAATATAGTCAATATGTTCAGATATGGTCTGATTAACACCAGTGAATATAATTGTGATGAATACCCAACAGCACCTTTGTTATGTAACAGTTTGTTGTGCTTCATATCCAATTGAAAAATATGACTAAGCAAGAGAAATGCAGTGCCAACAAAATCATTAGGGGTTACTATTTATCCCATTCTTCAAGCGTACATACATCTATGATTTGGCTATAGGTTAAGTTTTCTATCTTAATGTCAAAGACTTAACATAGGGTGGTGTCTCTGAAATTGCAGTCTGCAGATCATAGGGTTCCAAGGATATGTTCTTAGGGGTGTGCAAGTTTTATGAAGATTTTTAAATTTGAGGGTTTTATTTCACTGATAATCTTGAAAAGAAAACCCATAAGATTCATGTATTCACTCACACACAGAGCCTTTCTACCAGGTATGGTGACAAAACTACTCTTTTATAGTCATAAATCACAATTAAAATACATTTGATGGAATGAGTTAAGTACATTAAGACAGAGTTCCTCAAATAGAGACCCAAAGGTAGATTTGGACAATGTAGGAAAGATTTTGTTTTTGCTTTTGTTTTTCTCTTTTAAAGAAAAAGAAAAAAAAAAGAATTTACCTGTGACTATCAGTTTTGAGTTGCACTCCATGAGTCTTTTAAACTACTATACAGTTTCTTAATCTATTCAAATTATTTGTAGGGATAAATTTATGCTTCCACTGTTTGATGAATTAAAAGTGTGTGTGTGTGTTGTTTCAACACTATACATGTTATAAACAGTGTCTTTTGAGAAACCTTTCTCAAAATTCCCTGAAGAATAGGATGTATATTTTTACCCTCAAAGCCTTTGCAGTTTTTGCAGTAAAATCAGAAATTGAAATATTAAAAAATCAAATAATTCATCTCTTTGATTCTAGGTAACACTACCCTTAAGTCTTAATATATACTATATAAATCTGATTCACAAAACATTAAAAGACTATCTAGTTTAAGTGAATAAATATGGCTTCAACATTTTAAAAACAAATTTTAATTACCTATGAAAACTCTTGCTGAGAGTGAGAAAGAGTTAGGAAAGAGTAGGATAGAGTTATGTAGATGATAAGAAAAGGTTGAGAGAACTAAAAAGGATAAATTCATAGTACAGTGGAATTCAAGAGATATATAATTTTAATATAATGAGTTACTCATTAATAATTACTTTTGCAGTGTGCAACTCTGAGAAATTTTATAAAGCTCTCCTCAATAGTAAATTAAAATGCAATCTGCATTTAAAAATCTTAATTTAGAATGTTAATTACCAGATGTTAATGGTCAGGGCTTATGGCAATGGCATCACTATCATGAACTGGTGAAAGATAGAAATGATTTACTTGCACAATTTGCTTGGAGCTAAAAATGTAAAAAGGAATAGAAATTAGTCAACAAATATATATGGATCAAGGTAGTATTTAACTCATTGGGAGATGCTATGTAACAATGGTCACATATTCTGTATGATTGTATGTAAGTAGAGCTGAAGAAAATAGGAAAATCGGTTTTCCAGGTGAGGCCCTGTTTATGCTTCTGTTGTCCAACAGGTTATCTGTTTGAAATTGATCTTTTTTACTTTGTTATGAGTTTTGATATCTGAGTGTATTGATAAGGTATTTGTAGTTTAATGGTATTTTATTATTTGTGATAAAAGCAGCATCATTAAAAGCTAACAAATTATTAAAATTGATGAAATATCTGAGATCAAACATCTACTTGCCAATACTTTTTTGAACATTTACATGTGGCTATAGATATATGTCATTGTAGATATATCCTTTCATCTACTTATATGAACAATGTATACATAATATTGTCTTGATATTTGCGCCATGTCACTATGAATATGTATTTAACTTTTATGTAACTGGATAATATTAACATCAATTGTAGAGAATTTTAAAGTGTTTTTCAAAATGAGATCAGTGTACAATTTCTTCATGTCCTGTGAAAATTATATAGATTGTTAAAATTTCCTCTTTCATATGTCTATCTTAGTGATTGAGGCCAATTATATCTCTATTAAAATGGAAGATAAGAGATGTGTACAATGCATTTCAGTAGTTATAGCCCAATAAACAAATAAAGAATATCCCTTCATAGTCTTTGAATAGATGCAATGCCTGTTACTTGACTTCATGCTTAGAAGATGATGAAATGTATTTTTTTTGCAATATTTGCAAATTCTGAAAAGTTAATTATAAAATAGCTAAATAGAAAACTGCTGTTTGTAAAGATGAGGATCATTAAATGTAAATGATAGATTAAAGTGAGAGCTTCTGAGAACAGATTTGCCATAGCAATTCTTTTGCCTGTATTCAAATTTCATGAAGTTCAAAGTGTCAATTCATTATTGCATTTTTAATAAAATTTGTTAAATAAAACACTATTTAACAACTTAGTTTTTAATAGAACTCTGCTGTAATATAATATCCTTTAATTTTCAACATTAAATTTACATTAACAAATTATACAGAGACATCTATATCATCAACTCAATGGATATGAGTTTGAGCAAATTCTGGGAAATAGTGAAGGACAGGGAATCCTGGTATTCTGCTGTCCATGGGGTTTCAAAGAGTTGGACATGACTGAGGAACTAAACAACAATAAATCTACATACATGGATGCCATGCCTGTTGGTGTTGTGCTTAATTTTTTGCATTCTCCCAAATTTTAAAAGATCAAACTCTTATTACACAGAAGATCCAAATTGCAATTCTAGAGACAAATGTAAAACTACTATGGAAGCAAACTAGATGTCCATCAGTAGATGAATAGATAAATAATTTGGAATATTACTCAGCCATAAAAAGGAATGCATTTGAGTCAGTTGTAGTGAGATGGATGAACCTAGAGTCTGTTGTACATAGTGAAGTAAGTCAGAAAGAGAAAAACAAATTTCATATATTAATGCATATATAGAATCTAGAAAAATGGTACTGATGAACCTATTTGCAGGGCAGGAATAGAGATGCAGATATGGAGAACAGACTAGACATAGTGGGAAAAGGAGAGGATGGGACGAATTGAAAGAGTATCACTGACATATACACTACCATGTGTAAAATAGCCAGTGAGAAGCTGCTCTATGGGCACAGGGAGCTCAATCCAGTGCTGTGACAACCTAGAGGCACGGGATGGGGTGGGGGATAGGGAGGAGGTTCAGGAGGAAGAAAATTTATATGTACTTGTGTCTGATTCATGTTGTTGTATGGCAGAAGCCAACACAATATTGTAAAACAATTATCCTCCAATTAAAAATAAATAAAAAAACTTTAAAAAATACTAATGGACCATTAATTTTCTGCCTATAAAGTCAACCACCTAAAGTAAATGTACATATTCTTTGAAAGACAGAAATTATCAAATCTTGTTTGAGAAGAAATACAATAACTGAACACTTTATTAAATAAATTGACTTTATCATTAAAATTCTTCCTTTGAATAAACCTCCAGACTTCCCTGGTGGTCTAATGGTTAAGACTCTGCACTTCTAATGCAGGGGATGTGGGTCTGATCTCTGGGAAGGGAAGTTCCACATGTCACATGACAAGGCCAAAAAAAGATAGAAAAGGAAACAAAACCAAAAACAACTTAGTCTGAATGACTGCACTAGTGAATTAACTCTACAAAACACATAAGAATGATAAAAATGTACAGATTCAAGATCCCTTGAAACAAGTTAAACTCAAAGGAAATCATGACCAGATATTATAATAAAATTGCTAAAAATCAAATGTATCGTGTTGAAAACAGCTGGAGAAACACAAATATATAGGGAAACAAAGATTTGAAAATGACCATGAATTTCTCCCTGTGCAAGGATAACATGCAAACTCATGAAGTGTTCCATATTTTAGACTTTTCTGTAACTCAAATCGTAAAGAATCTGGCTATGATGCAGGAGATCAGGGTTTGATCCCTGGGGTGGGAAGATCCTTTGGAGAAGGGAATGGCAATCCACTGCAGTATTCTTGCCTGGAGAATCCATGGACATAGAAGTCTGGTGGGCTACAGTCCAGGGGGTCACAAAGAGTCAGACACGACTGAGTGACTAACACACACACACAATGAATTTCTCATGACAAATTATAGAGACCAAAGTCAGTGAAAAAAGCACTTCAAAAATATAGAAAGACATGTACCTAAAAAGCCAATGAACTAAACTATTCCAAAAACACTTTCAGATAACAAAAAGGAAGCTGGGAAAAGGGAAATAGAACAAAAAGTCAGAAGGACCAACAGAAAACAGTTATTAAAATAATATGCCTAAATCCATCCATATTAGTAATTATATTAAATATAAGTGATCTAAACACACTAGCTTAAAGACATATTGTCATACTGGATGTTTTTATAGTTTACTTATATATATTTTTTATTGTCTGTATCCCTTTATTAGTATCAGTTCCAGGAGATTCTTCTCCCAACTTCTGTATCTCCAGTGCATAGAACAGAACCTGACATATAACCTGGCCTATAACCTGGCATATAATGTATTTCATTCGTTCAAACAAGCACAATTTTTCCTCATATACTAAGACTCATCCAAATGTTAGGGGGTTTATAGTCAATAATATTAAAGTTTACTGTAAAAATATGGAATGCTTCACTAATTTGTGTGTCATTCTTGCTCAGGGGCCATGTTAATCTTCTTTGTATCATTGCAATTTTAATATATGTACTGCTAAAGTGAGCACATCATATTGGATTTTTAAAGCTCAACTGTATCTTACATATAGGACAACTATATATGAAGACATAAGTTAAAGGTAAAATGATAAAAAATTATATTCAATAACAGAATATTCAAAACAAAGCTGAAGTATATCCTTCAGTGTCAGACAAATTAAAATATAGAACAAGGAATAGTATGAGGAATAAAGAGGATATATTACATAATGAATAAAGGATAAATTTATCAAAAGACTGTTAACAGTATTAGCTGTGTATGTGCCTAAAAAAATCTTCAAAATACATAAAGCAAAACTAATACAATTAAAAGTTGAAACAGACAAGTGTGCAATTATACTTGGGGACTTCACCATTCCTCTTTCAATAACTGATAGAACAAGTAGTCAGAAAATCAATTTAGATACAGAAAATCTGAGCAACATTATTAACCAACATGAACTAATTGACATTATTAGAACTGCCTTTCCAACAACAGCCAAAGATACATTCCTTGCAAAATGTACATGGAATATTCTTTAAAATATTCCTTACATATTCTGCCTGGGCCATAAGACAAATTGTAAAGAACTTAAAACAGTTGAAATAAGTACACTGAACTGGAAATCAATAACAAAGATATCTGGAAAATACTTAAATATTTTAAACAATAAATGGGAAAATCAGTATTTTGAACTGAATGATGATTAAAATAAAATCATGTCCTCATAGTTTTGCTTCACATTTGCCTGATGCTTAATAATGTTGAGCATCTTTTAAATACCTGTTGACCATTTGTATGTCTTTTTCAGAGAAATATCTGTTTAAGCTCTTTGATCACTTTTAATTGGATAATTAGTTATTTTTGCTATTGAGTTTTAGGAGTTCCTTACATATTTTGGAAATTAACCCTTACCAGATATATGATTTCAAATATATTCTTTCATTCTGTAGGTTGTGTTTTCATTTACTTGATTGTTCTTTGCTAGGCAGAATTTTTTGGTATGATGTAATCCCATTTGTCTGTTTTTGCTATTGTTGCCTGTACTTTTGGTGATATAACCAAGAAATCATTGCCAAGACCAGTGTCCAGAAACTTTTTCCCTGTGTTTTGTTCTAGGAGATTTACAGTTTCAGGTCTTGTGTTTAAGTTTTTTTTTTTTTTTTAATTGATTTCTGTGGGTGTTTATGGTATTAAACCTGTTAGAATGCCTATTATTAAACAACCAAAAGATAAAAAGTATTGGCAAAGCTGTGGAGAAGTTGGAACCCTTGTACATTGTTGGTGGGATATCAATTAATGTTCAGCAGCTATGGCAAACAATATGGAGATTCCTGAAAAATAATAAAAATAGAATTACCATATGATTTAGCAATCCCACATCTGGGTATATAGTCATCTTTTTGTTTTCATGGATGTGAAACCCAGGGATAGGTTGATATAGAGAGTCAATTATAATGGACTTGAGCATCCTTGGATTTTGTTATCTGTGGGGGTTCCTGGAACCAATCTCCTGCAGATAGCAAGAGACAACTATATCCAAAAGTATTAGAATCAGGATCTTGAAGAGATAGCTGCATACCCATATTTATTGCAGCACTAGTCACAATAGCCATAATATGGAAATAACCAAGTGTCTATCCACAGATGAATGAATAAAATGTAATATATACCTACAATGGGATGTTATTCAGTCCTTAAAGAGAAGGAAATTTTGCCATTTGCAACAACATGGATGAACCTGAAGGACATTAAAGTGAAACAAGCTAATCACAGAACAAATACTGCATGATTCCACTTAAGTGAAGTATCTAAAATAGTCAGAAGCAGAGAATGCAATGGTGGTTGCTGGAAATGGAGGGTGAAGGAAATAGGAAGTTGTTATTCAATGGGTAGTTAGTTTCAGTTATGCCAAATGAATAAATTATAGAGATCTGTTTTAGAACATTATACCTATTGTATACAATACAGTATTGTGCAACATGAACATGAATTTGAGCAAACTTCAGAAGATAGTAGAGGATAGAGAAGCCTGATGTGCTACAGTCCATGGGGTTGCAAAGTGTCAGACATGACTTAGTGACTGAACAACAACAACAATGTTGTGCACTTAAAATTTTGTTAACAGGGTAGGTCTCATTTTAAGTGTTCTTGTTACAGAACAAATAAACAATGAAACACAAGGAAATTCTGGGGGGGGGGGGGTGTTGGAAATGTTGACAACTTTGACCATGGTAATGGTATTACTGGTTTTTTGTTTAAGGCTAAACTCATCAATTTATAGGCATTGAATATTGTGCAGCTTTTGTACATCAGATATACTTCAGTAAGGCTGTTAAAAAATACAGCCTATCAAAATTTGTAGAATGCAGCCAAATTAGTACTTAGAAGTAAATTTATAGCATTAATTGCTTATAATTAGAAAAGGAGACAGGTCAAAGATCAATAATCTAAGTTCCCATCTTAAGAAACTAAAAAAAAAAAAAAGAAGACCAAATTAATTCCAAATAAAACAGAAAAAAAGTAATGGTAAGAGCAGAAATCAATGTAAATTAAGACAGAAAAACAACAGACAAAAGTCAGTGAAACGAAAAGCTAATTATTTCAGAAGATCAATAAAGGTGATAAACCACTTGTCAAACTGACCAAGACAAAAGAAACAAATTTCCAGTATCAAGAAGAAGAGTGCCACAATATATCCTACAAATATTAAATGGATCATAAAGAAATGGTCTATAAGAAACTTTGCACCTTTAAATTCAGCAACTTAGATAAACAATTTTTTGAAAGACACAAACTACACAAACTCAATCAAGAAGAGCTAGAGAATCTGAATAATATAGAAATTAATGCATAGTTTAAAACTTTCCAAGAAAGAAAGTTCCATGCTCAGATGGCTTCATTGGTAATATCTAACAAAAATTTAAATGGAAAAAGTTCTATGTAAACTCTTCTAGAACATGAAAGTAGAGAAGGAACATTTCCTAACTTATTACTCTGTTCCAAACCTAATACAATGGAAGAAAATCACAAACATCCCTCATGAATGCAAACTCAAAACTTTTAACAAAATATTTATAAATCAAATAAATATATAAAAGCAATACGTCATAACCAAATAGGGTTTATTCCAAGAACAAAATACTGGTTCAACATTTGAAAATCAATCAGCATAACTTATCATATCAAGAATGTAAAGAACAGAATAATATCTATACAATTATCTCAATAGATGCAGGAAAAAGTATTTGACAAAATGCAATATCCATCGATTATAATGATGATAGTGACGTTGCTGTTGTTCAGTCACTCAGTCGTATCCAACACTTGTGACGCCATGGACCGCAGCACACCAGGCTTCACTGTCCATCATCAACTCCAGAGCTTACTCGAACTCATGTACATCAAGTCAGTGATGCCATCCAACCATCTCATCCTCTGTTGTCACCTTCTCCTCCCGCCTTCAATCTTTCCCAGTATCAGGGTCTTCTCCAATGACTCAGTTCTTCGCATCAGGTGGCCAAAGTATTGGAGTTTCAGCTTCAGGAAAAATTCTTCCAATGAATATTCAGGATTGATTTCCTTTAGGATTGACTGGTTGGGTCTCCTTGCAGTCCAAGGGACTCTCAAGAGTCTTCTCCAGCACCACAGTTCAAAAGCATCAATTCTTCAGTGCTCAGCTTTCTTCTTAGTCCGGCTCTCACATCAATACATGACTACTGGAAAAAGCATAGCTTTGACTAGATGGATGTTTGTTGGCAAAGTAATGTTGGCTTTGTAACATGCTGTCTAGGTTGGTCATAGCTTTTCTTCCAAGGAGCAAGCGTCTTTTAATTTCATGGCTGCAGTCACCATCTGCAGTGATTTTGGAGCCCAGAAAAATAAAGTCTTCCACTGTTTCCATTATTTTCCCATCTATTTGCCATGAAGTGATGGGACCGGATGCCATGATCTTAGTTTTCTGAATGCTGAGTTTTTAAGCCAGCTTTTTCACTCACCTCTTTCACTTTCATCAAGAGGATCTTTAATTCTTCTTCACTTTCTGCCTTAAGGATGGTGTCATCTGCATATCTGAGGTTACTGATATTTCTCTCAGCAATCTTGATTCCATCTTATGCTTCATGCAGCCTGGCACTTCACATAATGTGCTCTGCATAAAGTTAAATAAGCAGGGTGACAATATGCAGCCTTTACATACTCCTTTCCTGATTTGGAATCAGTCTGCTGTTCTATGTCCAATACTAATTGTTGCTTCTTGACCTGCATACATATTTCTCAGAAGGCAGGCCAGGTGGTTTGGCATTCTCAACTCTTTAAGAATTTTCCATAGTTTGTTTTGATCCTCACAGTCAAAGGCTTTGGCATAGTAAATAAAGCAGAAGTAGATGTTTTTTTTTTCTGAATCTCTCATTATTTTTCAATGATCCAACAGATGTTGGCAATTTGATTTCTGATTCCTCTGCCTTTTCTAAAACCAGCTTGAACATCTGGAAGTTCACAGTTCACCTACTGTTGAAGCCTAGCTTGGAGAATTTTGAGCATTACTTTGCTAGTGTGTGAGATGAGTGCAATTGTGCAGTAGTTTGAGCATTCTTTGGCAATGCCTTTCTTTGGGGTTGGAATGAAAACTGATCTTTTCCAGTCCTGTGGCCACTGCTGAGTTTTCCAAATTTGCTGGCATATTGAGTGCAGCACTTTCACAGCATCATCTTTTAGGATTTGGAATAGCTCAACTGGAATTCAATCACCTCCACTAGCTTTGTTCATAGTGATGCTTCCTAAGGCCCACTTGACTTCACATTTCAGGATGTCTGGCTCTAGGTGAGTGATCACACCATCGTGGTTATCTGGGTCAAGAAGATCTTTTTTGTATAGTTCTTCTGTGTATTCTTGCCATCTCTTCTTAATATCTTCTGCTTCTGTTAGGTCCATACCATTTCTGTCTTTAATTGTGCCCATTTTTGAATGAAATATTTCCCTGGTATCTCTAATTTTCTTTAAGAGATC
The DNA here is from genome assembly GCF_055505025.1 of Bos grunniens. Classification (NCBI taxonomy): domain Eukaryota; kingdom Metazoa; phylum Chordata; class Mammalia; order Artiodactyla; family Bovidae; genus Bos; species Bos grunniens. Next base: position 75,170,675 of record NC_141194.1, on the reverse strand, counting down.
TATAGCCTTTCCCATTCTATTGTTTTCCTCAATTTCTTTGCATTGATCATTGAGGAAGGTTTTCTTATTTCTCAGTGTTGTTCTTTGGAATTCTGCATTCAAATTGTTATATCTTTCCTTTTCTCCTTTGACTTTAGCTTCTCTTCTTTTCTCAGCTATTTGTAAGGCCTTCTCAGACAATCATTTTGCCTTTTTGCATTTCTTTTTCTTGCGGATGGACTTGATCACTGCCTCCTGTCACAAACCTGTCCATAGTTCTTCAGGCACTCTATCAGATCTAATCCCTTGAATCTATTTCTCACTTCCACTTTATAATTGTAAGGGATTTGATTTAGGTCATACATGAATGGTCTCATGGTTTTCCCTACTTTCTTCAATTTAAGTCTGAATTTGGCAATAAGAAGTTCGTGATCTGAGCCACAATCAGCTCCTGGTCTTGTTTTGCTGACTGTATAGAGCTTCTCCATCTTTGGCTGCAAAGAATATAATCAATCTGATTTTGGTATTGACCATCTGGTGATGTCCATGTGTAGAGTCTTCTCTTGTGTTGTTGGAAGAGGGCGTTTGCTATGACCAGTGTGTTCATTTGGCAAAACTCTGTTAACCTTTGCCCTGCTTTGTTTTGTTCTCCAAGTCCAAATATGCCTGTTACTCCAAGTGTCTCTTGACTTCCTACTTTTGCATTCCAGTCCCCTATAATGAAAAGGACAATTTTTTTAGGTGTTATCTCTAGGAAGTCTTGTAGGTCTCCATAGAACCGTTCAGCTTCAGCGTCTTCAGCATTACTGGTCGGGGCATAGACTTGGATTGCTGTAATACTGAGTGGTTTGCCTTGGAAATGAATGGAGATCATTCTGTAATTTTTGAGATTGCATTCAAGTACTGCATTTTGGACTCTTTTGTTGAGTATGATGGCTACTCCATTTCTTCTAAGGGATTCTTGCCCACAGCAGTAGATATAATGGTCATCTGAGTTAAATTCACCCATTCCAATCCATTTTAGTTCACCTTTTCCTAAATGTTGATGTTCACTCTTGCCAGTGCCTGTTTGGCCACTTCCAATTTGCCTTAATTCATGGACCTAACATTACAGGTTCCTATGTAATATTGTTCTTAACAGCATTGGACTTTACTTCCATCACCAATCACATCCACAACTGGGTGTTATTTTTGCTTTGGCTCCGTCTCTTTTATTTCTAGAGTTATTTCTCTACTCTTCTCCAGAAGCATATTGGGCATCTACCGACCTGGGGAGTTCATCTTTCAGTGTCCTATCTTTTTGCCTTTTCATTTTCATTTAAACATTATACTCTAGGCCTTAGCCAGGCACAATAAGAAATAAAAGGCAGATGTATTGGAAACGAAGAAATAAGTCTTTCTCTCTTTGTGAATGACATAATTGTTTAGAACAGACCAGACAATCAATAAAAAAGGCTTCTGAAACCAATAAATGAATTATTTAAGTCAATATACCAAAATCAGTTGTATGTTGATATACTAGCAATGAAAATTGGATTTTTTTTAAAAAAGAACTCCAGCTCTATTGACATGTAATTCACAAATGAAAATTGTGTATGTTTAAGGTGTACAATGTGATGTTTTGATATGTATTATGAAATGATTAGTACAATCAGGGTAATTCATATATCCATCAACTCACATTTTTCTGTTTAGTTCTTTTTTTTTTTTTTTTGGTATAGTGAGACCACTTGAAATCTACTCTCAGTAAATTTCAATATACACTATGTTATTTTTAGCTATAGTAACCATGATTTTAAAAATACCATTTATAATAGTCTCCTTAAGTCTCCCCACACACAAGAAATGCATAGGTATGTATTTAACAGACTATGTACTGACTCTGTATACTGAAAACTATAAAACTCTGAGGAAAGAAATCAAAGAAGATCTAAATAATTATAGAGAAATATATCATATTCATGCTTTAGGAGACATACTAGTTGTCCCTACACTGATTTATAGATTCAATCCAATCCCACCAGAAATTTTGCAGGTACCAAGAATTTGATTCCAAAATTCATATCAGGATGAAAAGGTTGTTAATAGCTAAATTGATTTTTAAAGTACAGTTTTGGAGGAGTTACACTTCCTGATTCAAGACTTACAATAAATCTATAGTAGTTAAGACAATGTGGTTTTGATTAAGGAATTAACACTTTGATCAATGGAACAGTAAAAAGTGACTAGAAAGAGAGGCATACTTAGGTGGTTAAATGACTTTTACCACAGATGAAAAAGCAGCTCAATATTTTTTTTTCAATTAGTGACACTGGAACAATTGTATATCACAATGCAAAAAATAAATAAATAAATAAATAAAACTTTGACCTGTACTTCATACCTTATACAAAAATCAACTCCAAATGGATCCAAAACCTAAATGTGAAATGCAAAAATATAAAGCGACTAAAAGAAAACATAGGAAAAATATTTGTGACCTTGTGTTAGATAGAGATTTCTTAGATAAGACACTAAAAGCACAGTCCATATAATGAAAGAGTAGTGATAAATTGGACTCCATCAAAATTAAAAACTGCTCTGTAAAATACACTGTTACTAAAATAAGACAAACTTCAAATGAGGAAAAAATTTATTTGCAAGTAATATTTCTCATAAAGGACTTGTAGGCAGAATATGTAATGAACCCTGCAAGTTCAACAAGAAGAAACAACCAATCCAATTTAGAAACTTGAAAAATATTTGGAGACGTCTACGGAGAAGGTGTGAATGACAAATAAGCATATTAAAAGATACTCAATATCGTTAGTTACTAGGGAAATACAAATGAAAGCTACAATAATAACATACAATTACACAACTATTAAAATGGTTATTTTTTTTAAAAAATCTGATAATAATAAATATAGTAAGGAATTGAAACTTCCATAGAATGTTGGTGCAAAAGCAAATTTGTACAGAGACTTTTGAAAATGGTTCAGCAATTTTCTATAAAGTTAAGCATACATTTACTGAATAACCAGCAATCATAATCCTAGGTATTTACTCAAGAGAAAAGGAAACATATTTGGAGACAGAAACCTGAACACAAATGTTTTTAACAGTTTTATTCATAATAGCCACATGTCCTTCAATGAATGAATGGATAAACTCTGGTATTCTTACCATGGAATTCTCCTCTGCAAGAAAAGGAGAAAACTATTGATAAAGACAACATAGATGAATCTCAAATACATTATGCAAAGTGAAAGAAGCTAGTCTCAGAAAAAATACATACTGTATTATTCTGTCTATATGGCATTCTATAAAAGTGAAAATAGGAACAGTATAGTAATTGTCAGGGACTGGGAGGCTAGAGAGACTGATTACAAAGAAGGAGCATAAGGGATATTTTAGAATGACAAAACTGTTTGTTGTTGTTGTTGAAAGTCTTCAGTTCGGTTCAGTTCAGTCATTCAGTCGTGTCTGACTCTTTGCGCCCCCATGGACTGCAGCATGCCGGGCTTCCCTGTCCATCACCAACCCCTGGAGCTTGCTCAAACTCATGTCCATTGAGTCAGTGATGCCATCCAGCAATCTCCTCCTCTGTCGTCCCCTTCTCCTCCTGCCTTTAGTCTTTCCCAGCATCAGGGTCTTTTCCAATGAGTCACTTTTTTGCATAACGTGGCCAAAGTATCAGCACTTGAGCTTCAGCATCAGTCCTTCCAATGAATTTTCAGGACTCATTTCCTTTAGGATTGACTGGTTGGATCTCCTTGCAGTCCAAGGGACTCTTGAGAGTCTTCTCCAATACCACAGTTTAAAAGCATCAATTCTTCAGCACTATGCTTTCTTTGTGGTCCAATTCTCACATCCATACATGACTACTGGAAAAATCAAAGTTTTGACTAGACAGACCATTGTTGGCAAAGTAATACCTCTGCTTTGTAATATGCTGTCTAGGTTGGTCATAGTTTCTCTTCCAAAGAGCAAGTATCTTTTAATTCCATTATTGCAGTCACCATCTGCAGTGATTTGGAGCCCAAGAAAATAAAGTCTCTCACTGTTTCCATTGTTTCCCTATCTATTTGCCAACAAGTGATGGGAAAGGATACCATGATCTTCGTTTTTTGAATGTTGAGTTTTAAGCCAGCTTTTTCACTCTCCTCTTTCACTTTCATCAAGAAGCTGTTTAATTTCTATTCACTTTCTGCCATAAGGGTGGTGTCATCTGTGTATCTGAGGTTATTGATATATCTCCTGGCAATCTTGATTCCAGTTTGTGCTTCATCCAGCCTGGGATTTTGCATGATGTACTGTGCATATAAGGTAAATCAGCAGGTTGACAATATACAACCTTGACACACTCCTTTCCCAATTTGACATCAGTCTGCTCTTCCATGTCTGGTTCTAACTGTTTCTTCTTGACCTGCATACAGATTTCTCAGGAGGCAGGTAAGGTGGTCTGGTATTAATATCTCTTTAAGAATTTTCCAGTTTGTTGTGATCCACACAAAGGATTTAGCATAGTCAGTGAAGCTGAAATAGATGTGTTTTTTTTTTTTTTTTTCTTTCTGGAATTCTCTTGCTTTTTCTATGACCAATGGATGTTGGCAATTTGATCTTCGAATCCTCTGCCTTTTCTAAATCCAGCTTGAACATCTGGAAGTTCACAGTCCACCTATTGTTGAAGCCTAGCTTAGAGAATTTTGAGTATTACTTTGCTAGCATGTGAGATGAGTGCAACTGTACAGTAGTTTGAGCATTCTTTGGCATTGCCTTTCTTTGGAGTTGGAATGAAAACTGACTTTTCCAGGCCTGTGGCCACTGCTGTTTTTCACATTTGTTGGTGTATTTGGTGCAACACTATAACAGCATCATCTTTTAGGATTTGAAGTAGCTCAACTGGAATTCCATCACCTCCACTAGCTTTGTTCGTAGTGATGCTTCCTAAGGCCCACTTGACTTCACACTCCAGGATGTCTGGCTCTTGGTGAGTGATCACACCATCATGGTTATCTGGGTCATTAAGATTTTTTTGTATAGTTCTTCTGTGTATTCTTGCCACCTCTCTTAACATCTTCTGCTTCAGTTACGCCCATACCAATTTGTCCTTCATTGTGCCCATCTTTGCATGAAATGTTCCCTTGGTATCTCTGAGTTTCTTGTAGAGACCTCTAGTCTTTCCCATTCTACTTTCCCCTCTATTTCTTTGCATTGATCACTTAGGAATGCTTTCTTATCTCTCCTTGCTATTTGGAGCTCTGCATTCAGATGGATATATCTTTCCTTTTCTCCTTTGGCTTTTGCTTCTCTTCCTTTTTATTTGTAAGGCCTCCAAACAACCAGTTTTCCTTTTTGCATTTTTTTTCTTGGAAATTGTTTGAAGCTTGTATTCAGGACAAAAACAGCCAGTTAGAACCAGATGTGGACCTGCCTGGTTCAAAATTGCAAAAGGAGTATGACAAGGCTATATGTTGTAACCCTGCTTATTTAACTTATATGCAAAATGCTGAATCACAAGCTGGAATCAAGATTGCTGAGAGAAATATAAAAAAGTCGCAGATATGCAGATGATACCACTCCATTGACAAAAAGTGAAGAGAGTAAAGAGCATCTTGATGAGAATGAAAAATGAGAGTGAAAGAGCTGGCCTGAAACTCTACATTAAAAAACTTAAGACCATGGCATCTAGTCCCATCACGTCATGACAAATAAAAGGAGGAAAGTTTGAAGTAATGACAGATTTTATTTTCTTGGGCTCCAAAATCACTGAAGACTGTGACTGCAGCCATAAAATTAAAATATACTTGTAAGGAAAGCTATGACAAACCAAGATAGCATATTAATAAGTAGAAACACCACTTTGCTGACAAAGGTCTGTATAATCAATGCTATCATTTTTCCAGTAGTCATGTATTAATGTGATTGTTGGACCATAAATAAGGCTGAGTGTTGAAAAATTTATGCTTTGGAATTGTGCTGCTGGAAGAAAACTCTTGAGAGTCCCTTTGATTGCAGGAAATCAAACCAGTCAGTCCTAAAGGAAATCAACCCTAAATATTCATTGGAAGGACTGTTGCTGAAGCTGAAGCTCCAATTCTTTGGCCACCTGATGTATAGAGCTGACTCATTGGAAAAGACTCTGATATTGGGAAAGATTGAGGGCAAGAGGAGAAGGGAGCAGCAGAGGATAAGACAGATAGCATCACCAACTCAATAGATATAAATTTGAGCAAACTTTAAGAAATAGTAGTGGACACAGGAGCTTAGTGTGCTACAGTCCATGGGGTCTCAACAAGTCAGACACAACTTTGTGACTGAACAAGAAGTTTCAAAGTGAATAATAATAATGGATTAAAAAGACAATGCTAATAGACCTCTATTGGCCAAGATAAAGATATTCAAGTTATTAACCTAAAGCTCAATCATGTGTAAAGAAATAAAGAAAAAATTAAAAGTTTTGATGTTGGAAATAATGTCTTCTATTTGAGTTGTTGATGATTTTATGGATTCACTCCATTTTCAAAATCAGGTTTTTGAAGAATGAGTACTTAAGAATATATATATATATATATATTTTTTTTTTTTTCAAATGGTTTAGCCCCTTAATACATTGCAAGTGCGTGTTATTCTCTCAGTTGTGTCTGACTCTGTGTGACACCCTGGACTGTAGCCTGCCAGTCTCCTCTCTTCATGAAATTCTCCAGAAAAGAATACTGTAGTGGGTAGCCATTCCATTCTCCAGAGTACCTTCCTGACTCTGGGATTGAACTGGGGCCTCCTGCACTGCAGGCAGATTCTTTACAGTCTGAGCCACCAGGGAAGCCCACTTAATACAATTTAAGGCGTTATTAAAACTGGTTTTAAGTATGATATCTGATATATAAAAACAGTGTTTCATAGGAATTTATCTGAAATATTCCAATGTGAAAATACAGTCTTAGCTATCTGGAACTCCTAAGGGACAGTCATTCCTCAAAGTTGTATTTTTCAAGTACTTCCAAAGCGGTATATCTAAAATATTTCACTCATTGCTCTACTTGGTTGCATAGAACATGCTGAACATAATTTAATCATTTCCCAGTGGCTCAGGGTCTTCATTTAAAAGCCAAATTCTAAAGCAGAGAGCAACCTAAGAAATTTCATATGAATATGATAAATAAACTGAAAGGTCTCATTATCCTAAAAATATATAAATATGTTACAACTGTAACAAGCTTTAGAATTTAAGAAAAATAGGAATTCCCTCACAGTCCAGTGGTTAAGACTTCACACTTCTACTGCAGGGTGTTTGGGTTCAATCCCTGGTCAGGGAACTAAGATCCTGGAAGCCGCAGGTCATACACACACACACACACACACACACACACACACACACACACACACACACAAACTAAGAAAAATCAGCTCACATATCTTAAATTATTTGTAACAGTCCAAATTGGTAAATAAAACAAGTCATATAATCCAGAATTTTACTGAGTAGGAGATAGATGCTCATAGAAATTAAGTGATTTACCAAATACTCTCCAGTGAAGCTAAAAAGTAAGGCACAGGTTGTCTTATTACTTGTGGGATGGCATATGTTCAGTGGTTGCTACAGTACAAAGAGTATTATACTCATGAGGTAAAGCTAAATGACTTGTTATTTTGATATTTAATCCTTTAATTCAATTACCTTCCCTTACTCAACCCAGTGGGTCTCAATTTTCATGAATTGAATGGGTTGTCATTTTATCTCCCACATAAATAACAACCCAACTTTTAAAATGAAAAAATTTTCAACTCTTCCTGATGTTTGTACAGATGATTAAGAACTTCATGCATTCAATAACTTGCCTCTTTATAGGCCAAGATAATGAGGGCAGCAGGAGATAATAAGTTATCTTGATTATAGGGTATATTTAGTTGAGCAGGTAAAGAATGAACTTTTTGAGAAAAAAATTCATAACATTTCTAAAATACATAATATTATACACACTGTGTGTGTGTACAAAAGCTTAAATGAAAAAAATATAACATTTTGGTTTCATTTCTTGACTAAAATATGAATAGAATGCTAGATTTCTAATTTACATTCACTCAAAACTTTGATATATTTCCATTTATTCTGGCATTTGGTATTACTGCTAAAATCTAGAAAGCTTACTATTTTAGTAATTTAAAAAATATTTGAATGATGTTTGAAACATCTAATACAAATCTTAGAATATAAAGAAATACTATGTTGTAAATAAGACAAAATTTACATGTTAAACAGTATTATTAACTAGAGATATTGTTCAAATTTCACAAAATTTTATGCTAGTATCCATTATTTGTTTTCAAATTATTCAAGATTCCTCATTGCATTTAGTCACACTGAACAGTTTCAGCTGTATGGAAAAAATTTTGATAAATGTTTTCTTTCTGGAATTGAGCTTTGCTTGTATATTTTTGAGATTAAGTCAGAAAGAAAAACACCAATACATGTTAACGCATATATATGGAATTTAGAAAGATGGTAATGATGACTCTATATATGAGACAGCAAAAGAGACACAGACGTAAAGAACAGACTTTTGGACTCTGTGGGAGAAGGCAAGGATGGGATGATTTGAAAGAATAGCATTGAAACATGTATATCATCATCTGTGAAATAGATCGCCAGTCCAGGTTCAATGCATGAGACAAGGTGCTCAAGGCTGGTGCACTGGGATGACCTTGAGGAGTGGGATGAGGAGGGAGGTGGGAGGGGGTTTCAGAATGGGGAACACATGTACACCTATGGCTGATTCACGTCAATGTATGGTGAAAACCACTACAATATTGTAGTGGTTTAGTAATTAGCCTTGAATTAAAATAAATTAGTTAATTTTAAAAAATAAATTAAAAAAATATTTTTCTTTCCATTTTTGTACTGTTGGATATTTTCTAATTTTCTTTGTTATGACTTCTTAGATACACCCAGCATTTAAAAGCAGACATTTAATCTCCAAATTCACGGGATTTTTAAAGTATCTTTGATATTACTTTCTCATTTTGATATTAATTTCTCATTTAAATGCTTTCTTCTCTGCAATCACCCTCTGTGTTTTTTCAGTCTTTTAACTTTATTGAGGCTTTCAATGGCTAAGTCAAAGATCTCTCTTGGCAAATGTCACATTGCACTTGAAAATATGAGGGTCATTTCTTAATATCTTTTGATATTGATTTCTAACATAATTTCACAGTGATAAGAGAACAGACTCTATGATTTCAATACCTTTAGACCATGAAATTTTTCACCTTGTTTTATGTCCCTGGATATGGTCCAGTGTCTTCTGGCTTATACTCTGTGGGAACTTGAATAGAATTTGTATCCTGCTGTTGTTTGAAAATTATATAAACCTTAACTATGTTGAATCGTTTCACAGTGCTTTTCCAGTCTACTATATCTTTCTACTTTTTTGTCTATTCATTCTATTAATTTTTGAGAGTTTGATATTGAAACTCCAACTAAAAATCTTAATTTATATAATTAAAAAATCAATTGTAACATATAGTTGAACTATAATATATGTAACTTTGTTCTAAATTTTCCTCAAATCTCATTCCAAAGTACCTTACTTCTTAATCCACACCAGATGAGGTATTTCAGGTATTTGAACTTCATCTCCTGATTGTAGCTGAACCATTTAGGAAAAGGAACCTGAAATTGCTCTGAAAACTGGCATATGTGATAGTAATATTGCTTTGATGAATATTGTCCATACACTCTGGCCCAAACATTCTTGAAAATTTGGTCAGTTTTCAGATAAGAGGTTTACATTTCCACATTGGCATTCTCTTTGTAATTTGTTTCTGAATGTTCCTACCCTCTTCTACATGTGAATTTCTCTCATCAAATCTCTTAACATTATATAGGAAGACATTTGTATGGTCAAGAAAAAAAAAAGCCATATGTACAGATTGCACTGGATATCTACATGACTGTCTTTAATTTCTTTATGAAACTTCTTTATTGTTCAACATATTTTTAAAAGGGAAGTTATTTTCCACATCAGTGTACTTAGTTGTTTGCATACCCAGCATATTAGAATGATTTCTGTTTGGTTTGTTTTTGTTGCTGCTGTTTTCCTAATTTTAAAAGGATTCATTCCTTGGAAAGAAGGTTTTATTTCTGTCAGCTTTTAGGAATAACAGTTTTGATGTGACAACTTTTAAAAGAAACCTGAAATTGCCTTTATCTAATTATGGGTTCTTCTTTGTAAAATATACTACTGGAATTCATCTCCTTTATGAAGAGCTTGGCTTGCCTCTTATTTGTGAGATTCCCAGAGTTGTTCCCTTAATATTAAACATCTTGCCTATTAACAGGAAGAGTACTGTGTTTTTTAAAAAAAATTTCTCTTGCCTAATTATGAGTCAGTTACAAGTACATGGTTTATTTTTAGGAAAATGTACATGATTTTTAATTTGGGTTTACATACTGCAGCTGTTAAAAATAATTATTTTGTTTAGTATTGCCTAAAGCAAACACATTTTCACAGTCACTGAACCTTCCTGGTTATTTTTAAGCTTTAAAGAGAGATTTTGACTTCTGTATAAAATGAACCCCTTTATCCCAGAAAAAAGAAAAAAAATATAATAAAAGCATCTTTTTGTTCCAGAGCACAGCTTCTATCTGTAAGACATATGCCAGATGCTTTGCTTGACAAAGAACAGTGAGTTTCCCTGTCGATAATTGAACATCTCTGGTTTTACTAGCCATAAATATTTATTTTGGTGAAAGAACTTTTTCTTTCCTTATGCACTGATACTATCCAAATAAGGGCTTTCTTATTGTTTATCTTTAAAGTTGATATTTTTTTCTGAACAAGTTCAATAAGTGTTCACATTATGCATAATTTTCAGTGAGAACCTGTCTCCCTTTGGCACACGAATTATTGCCCATTACTGAAAAAATTTCACTTAAAAAAAATATAACAGCTTGAAAGCACTAAAGTTATTTTGAAAAACAAAAACATGCAAATTCTACACATATCCATTTTTTATTCCAATTTTCAGAGTATCTTCTTTTATTTTTAGATGAATCTACGTTCTGTATTTACTGTAGAGCAACAAAGGATTTTACAACGTTATTATGAAAATGGAATGACAAATCAAAGTAAAAATTGCTTTCAGCTCATATTACAGTGTGCACAGGAGACTAAGCTGGACTTCAGTGTAGTCAGGGTAAGTATTCAGGTCTTAAACTCTTGAATTTAATACTTTTTATTGCAAGGAATAATTGCTTAATATGAGAAAAACTATCAGGGTATGAAGTCACTAACTTTATAAACAGCTTAATTTCCCTTGTATAAAATTACTATTTTTAATAAAGACAATTATTTAGTATATTTTTTCTACTAGCTTGAAAGCACTAAAATTTTTCATTTTAAATATATCTTTAAAAAATTTCCAATCCTTTGAACTAATAGGTACCTTTAGGATTAGTTGTTGATCTCATGCTTTGTTTATATCTAGAATAATATAGATATAACCCTTCAAATTGATATCAGTAAAACATGCATTTACCAAGGGACTTCGCATATTTTCTTGATGTGTTTAAATTTTTTCATTGGGCACTTACGACTTTAGTATTTATGTCTTTTTAGGAAAACCTAGCCTTTTATAAATGCCACATCTCTTTCTAAGTAATATGTATGTATTTTAATGGGTTACAAGGTAAGGGACAGAAAATCCCTAGGGAAAAAAACTTCCTTTTTTTTACAATCATAGTTATTCAGCTATTAAAAATGAGAGCTGCTACACATTTGGGAAAGGCAGTGAGAAGGTGACAGAGAGGAGGCAAGAGATAAATGTAACAGAACTAGTCACAGATTTCATAGTGAGAATATAGGTCCTTTTATGATTGTCTGAAAATGCTATAAATCCTGCTGGTTTGAAAATTTAGGGATTCAAAGATTAGCAACTTCCCCAACTTTGTCATTCATTAGGCTAATTTGGTAACAGAAAGGACTCTAAGTTTATTTTTCTGTTGAAGTAACATTCAAAGACCCCCAAAGATAAAATATCTTGATAAGAATTCTTTGGAAAATCTATTATTTTGACTGAAGGATATATTTACCTTCATATAGGGGATTATGCCACCAATTCTAGTGGGGGTGGGGGTGGATATCCAGGATATCTGTGCTGAGATCATACTCAGATTTGTGTAAGAACTACAAATGTCTCTTACTTATAGCTCTAAATTACCTATTTGTAGTCCCTTTGGTAAATTTGAGGGAAAAAACTAATTGACTTAGGAAAATTTTTAAATGTGTAATATTTCAAGTTGATGAGATTTCTATTTTATAAGTAAAAACTAGTTTTTTTTTTTTTTTTCCTGCAGCAACTTCTTTCTTTTCTTATCTCTCTCTTTTTTTTTTTTTTTTTTTTTTTAACCATTATTTTAAAGTGAAAAGTCTTAGGCAGCTACTTTGTGGACTGTGACTTTTCATATTTCCAAATTTCTATTGCAGTCTTCCCACTAATGACTTATTTGACTATACTTGAATATTGAGAGTGTTGAAATACAAAGGCTTATATTTATGCTCCAAACGGTGTGAAATCTAAATAAATAATGGAAATGAAAGAAAGGAACTTTATAGAATGCAAGTTTGCAAGTAAAATATTACATAAATTATATGGAATGGTGTAAAATGGATTCATTCTCTCTGTTCTAGGTGAGTGTAAATTCTACAGAAATTCTGTCTTCCTAATCTAAATTTCAGCACAATTTTGGTGGCTTTTTAGCCAGAGGAGAAGTGAGTTGTTTATAGACTCACTATTCCACAACCTCCCCTGCCTCTGATATTTTGCTAGGTCTACATATTCTACTTAAAACAGATCTTCCCTTATTATTTTAATAGAGTACTTATTGTGCTTTTTCTCAAAAGAACTGAAATCTCACTGTACTAAGAACTTGATCCCAATGTGTAAAGAACTTAAAAGGTTAAAACACCTAGTCTACACACACACACGTATATATATATACGTGTGTGTGTGTGTATATATATATATATATATATATATATATATATATATATATATATATATGCTTTCCTGGTAGCTAAGCTGGTAAATAATTCACCTGCAATGCAGGAAACCCCAGTTCAATCCCTGGGTTGGGAAGATTTCCTGAAGAAGGGATAGGCTACCCACTCCAGTATTCTTGGGCTTCCCTGGTAGCTCAGATGGTAAAGAATCTGCCTGCAGTGTGGGAGACCTGGGTTTGATCCCTGGGTTGGGAAGATCCCCTGGAGGAGGGGATGGCAAATGCACACCAGTATTCATGCCTGGAGAATCCCATGGACAGAGGAACCTGGTGGGCTATACAGTTCATGGGGGTCACAAAGAGTCAGACATTACTGAGTGACTAAGCACAGCATACCTATATATCTATATATAGATATATATTGTGGGGTAAAAGAACAGGAAAACAAACAAGGAAGTATAGAAAAAGGAAAAGTTTGGAGACACTGAATTTCTAAAAAGTTGACTGAAAAATAATTTTATGGACACCAAGGATAGGTTACCCAAGTTCATTATCTTTCTTTTTTTCTATGTAGTATCATTTTATTAGTTCCAAATCCCAAATGCTCATCATATCAATTTTGATTGACCCATTTTTTTCCCTCTCACCAATGAAACTTTTGGAATGAGAATCATTTATACTCTATATGCATTGGTCAATTTTGGATCCTGTAGCTGAATGACTTAGTAAAATTTAATTCAGTTATTGGGAACCCTTAGGCAATGAAATTGCTTTATTTTTGACATTTTAATATAAAGTATTTCTTAACTATATACTTTCCTACTTTATTTGAATAGAGACTATTGAAAATAAGTGAATCTTTACTTTTTGACTCAGTTTTACTGTGGAAATCAATTACTATACTGTGCTATAAAATAATAATGCTTATAACATGGTAAGGTATACAAGGTGATTTTCTCCTTTACTAAAGAACCCCAGAGATTTAACAATTTCTCACATCAGTTCTCTTATGATTTTCCTTTCTTCTTTTTAGTGAGTAATATGTAATGAAATTATTAGTTTTAGTGCTATCAAGGTGCTTCCAACAGCAATCACAATTACCAATGCCCCTCTTGTTTTGTTATTTCTAATTTGCTATAGATTAGGATACCAGGTTTGGTAAAAATTATGTGTAAAATAAGATTAAGTGTTTTAAGATCAAGGATTTTCCTTTCAGTAAAGTACATGGATCTTGTGACATCTATATTGGCTGCATTCTGAACAAGTGAGATTTTTAGATACCTGAGTTTCATATTCATTTGATACTCTATTGCATTTTGCTTTTCATGGGTATATGATATAAATATCTAATAAACTATTTAAGTAATTACATATGTGAACTATAAAACTATTAAAGTAAGCCATAAATTTGCAATGTAATAATATCACTCTTAAAATTATTGTGTTAAGATAGATACTATGATGGGAAAATGGTAGGTTGTTTGTTTTCTTAGAAATCTTGCCCAGAGCTGCCCTGCAGATGTAGTAGATCTTGAGTTCAAATTTTATCAATTCACTATGCTTTCCAATTGGAAATTTTAAAATTACAAAGCATCATGCTTCCTGTGCATATTCTTCTTACTTGAAAAGTCATAACACAGTGACTTATTTTGAGTATTTGTAATATTCACCTTTTTGAACCATAAATTAAAATTATTCTTATTCACAAACATTTATTTTTAAATATTACTCTTGAGTATATACTTTAAAAACTTGTATTTTTTCCCCTTACCTCCTTCTCTTGTGACATTTATATTCATTTGTCTCTCTGCTTGTAATCCTCACTTCTACTCTTAGGTAAACTACATAAGAGTGAGTTTTAAATTCCCACAGCCTCATGTGAAGCAAAATGGAGTGAGCACTTCTGTTTCTGGAACATTTTATTAGATAAGCACTAATTATAAAATTAAAATGACCCACAGAAGTGGCCAACTCCATTTCATGAATTTCTCACCATAGTGAAAGAATAATGTTCATTGAGGTCAAAATTAAATTGATTTTGATTCCTTGCTCTGCCGATAACTGGTCAGGAGATCTTTCTACAAGCTACTTAATATTTCTGAATCTCAGTTTCTTCATTTATAAAATTAGAAAAATTATGCCTAGCAAAGTAGCTTATATGTATGAACACATAATGGAATTCAGTGTTAGCTTTTATTTATAGTTTTACAATATCTGATGTTGTATACAATATAAATATACATTGAAAATTGGATGACTTGTGCAGTCTTCAAAAGTACATCCCACTAAATTAACCAAATACACCTAGTACCATGTTTATGCAAGACTAGGTCATTTAATGTTTTCACTTATTTATTTTTTGAAGTTCTTAAATAGATTAATGGGTTTTAGTAGTTTAAAAGATGATATGCATTTAAAAATAATTATAAATTTTGCTGATTGTTTTATGGAGTGTAATATTTATTGTACATTTTAAGAGAAATAATGATTCATTGTAATAATACTAAGATTGTTATAATACTTATATAAAAGTACATATTTTGTAATCAAATCTTAAATGCCAACCACTGGTATTATTTTTACTGATTTTTTTGTTTATACCCATGGCTGATTCTTTTTGACATTTGACAGAAAACAACAAAATTGTGTAAAGCAATTATCCTTCAACTGAAAAATAAATAAGGTGGCCAAAAAAAGACAGAAAAAAAAAAGGCTAAAAGAAAACAAAAGTAATATATATTCAGTGTATAAAATTCAGTAAGTAGATAAAAGCATAAAGAAGAAAATAGCTACCATAAATTAATGACAAACTGGAAAAGTTTTTGCAACTTGTGACAAAGTGCTGCCAACTCTAGTAGAAAATTGCTCTTATAAATCAATTAAAAATGACAAACACCCCAATACAAAAATTAGGTTTTTTTTTAACTGGTATAGGTAACGTGTAAGCAATTCAATGAAAGTAACCATAGAAACTAAAATCTAAACAGCAATTATATACCTTTTCTTAACTCCTGGACTAATAGATACTACAAAAGTATAATGCAAAGTGTTGTTGAGGTGTGGGGAAGCCAGTACTTTTATAAATTGGAGGGTAATTAGAAAATGTCAAAAAGTCAAGCAGTTTTCCTTCTAAGATGACATTCTAATGGACCAATAGAACAATGATGCATGTACAATGTTGTATTTCAATATGTCTTATAATAGTGAATATTTCTAAAAGTAATCTAAATTCTTAGCAATATTAAATTAACCAAGTTATGATATATTCATAGAACAGAAATTCTTGCTACAGATTAATTGGCTGGATTTTGAGGAGAAGAAAAAAAAATACTATTCGATCAAAGCTTCTGGGGCTTCCCTGAAAGCTCAGTTGGTAAAGAATCTGCCTGCAGTACAGGAAACCCTGGTTCAATTCCTGGGTTGGGAAGATCCACTGGATAAGGGATAGACTGCCCATTCCAGTATTCTTGGGCTTCCCTTGTGGCTCAGCTGGTGAAGAAGCCACTTGCAATGCAGGACACTTGGGCTCAATCCCTAGGCTGGGAAGATTCCCTGAAGAAGATAAAGGCTACCCACTCCAGTATTCTGGCCTGGAGAATTCCATGGACTGTATAGTCCATGGGATTGCAAAGAGTTGGACACAACAGAGCAACTTTCACAAACAATTCACATCAAAGTTTCTAGATATTTATTATGTGCTGGTTCCTGATGGTCTCTGACCTTATTTTTCACTTTTTCTTTTATTGTATATTTTTTTCTTTTAAATTTGTATAGGCCTTGATTTTATGACAAATGAGAATATAAACTATCACATAGAAATTGATTTTCTTGGTTTTTTATTAAGAACTTTTCCATTATATATATATATATGTATTTTTTATTCTTTCAGACGTGGGTTGGCAATAAGAGAAGAAAAATGAGTAGTAAGAATTCTGAATCAGGAGCAACAACAACAGGAACTGTTTCTGGTACTTCTTTGGCAGCTCCAGATGTTACAGTCAGAAATGTGGTTAATATTGCTTCACCCTCAAGTCAACAGTCTTCTTGGACATCGCCCAATAATGATGTCATCATAACTGGTATATACAGTCCAGCCAGTTCATCAAGTAGACAAGAGACAACCAAGCATTCAAATACACAAATTACAGAAGCACATAAAATCCCTATTCAGAAAACAGCCAGTAAAAATGATACTGAGTTTCAGTTGCACATTCCTGTTCAAAGACAAGTAGCACACTGTAAAAATGCCTCTTTACTCTTAGGTGAAAAAACAATTATTTTGTCAAGACAGACAAGTGTGCTAAATGCTGGAAATTCTGTATACAATCACACAAAGAAAAACTATGGAAGCTCTTCAATGCAAGCCTCTGAGATGACAGTACCTCAAAAGCCATCTGTGTGCCACCGACCTTGCAAAATTGAACCAGTTGGAATTCAAAGATCATATAAGCCTGAACACACAGGTCTATCATCACATAACTTATGTGGGCAAAAACCATCTGTTAGAGACCCTTACTGCAGAACACAAAATTTGGAAATCCGTGAAGTATTTTCACTGGCAGTTAGTGATTACCCACAGAGAATTCTGGGAGGAAATCCCCCACAGAAGCCTCCTAATTCGACAGAAGGAACTTGTTTGTCAATTGCAATGGAGACTGGAGATGCTGATGATGAGTATGCCAGAGAGGAAGAATTGGCATTGATGGGAGCACAGATACCAAGCTACTCAAGATTTTATGAAAGTGGCAGTTCCCTTCGAGCTGAGAACCAAAGTACAACTTTGCCTGGACAAGGAAAAAATATGCCAAATTCACAAATGGTGAATATTAGAGACTTGTCAGACAATGTACTGTATCAAAACAGAGAAAACCATTTGACACCACGGACCTCATTACATACAGCATCTACTGCAATGTACAGTAATACAAATCCATCACGAAGTAATTTTTCTTCACATTTCGCATCATCAAACCAATTGAGGTTATCACAAAACCAAAACAATTACCAGGTAATGTGTAAGTTTGTTTTATAAAGGTTTTATAAAAATTTGTTGGTATAAAAATTGTTTTGGTAATCAATTAGACTTGAGACCTGGGTCACTTAACTCATATTTTGAAGTAATTTGAATTTCTTTTTTCTTGTAAATGGTGGTTTGGGGTCAACTCTTTAAAGAATTTTATGCTTTCTTTGTCATGTTTAAAAATGGTGAGCCCTTTTTTTCATGGAAGTTAGTAATTTTTATAACAGCAATCTTCTGACATTTAAAATGATTTGGTCCAGGCAATAACAGCCTTATGGGAAGCATGGCATTTCTCATCACTAAAATAGGACTAAATTGGCTAGATGCATCCTCTTGAACATAGATAATTCTTGTTATGGTTTTTACTTGCAGTTTGGGAAGATGTCACTAGATAAATGGTGCCCTCCTTGGGTACATAGCCAGGCAAGTCAATCATTGTGCTAGGTGACAATGGTTGAGAAGTTAGAGCCTGTGATAACTCAGCCAATTTGTTTTTTTTTTCTTTTTGAGTAAATGCTTTATTAAGTGCAGCATTAGCCAAAGTGTTTTTTTTAAACATTTACTTTTTATTGTTTTAAATTTATTTATTTTTAATTGGAGGATAATTACTTTACAATACTGTGCTGTTTTATAAGGAAGAGATAAGTTCAGAGTGAGAATTAAAACAATTTTAGACCTGTGCAAAAATAAGTGTTATTTCTTTACTTGTTTCCATATTCAGTTGTTTATATATATGCTTCAAATAATCTCAACAGTGAGGTATAAACCTACCTCAATATCTCTTAAGGCCATAGATCATCTCTCTGAAAAATCTGCTTCAGAAAACTTGAATAGCAGGACAGGAATGTTTGCTATTTTTTCTTGCTACTAGCTAGACCCTTTAGTTTTCAAACATAGTATTTTGTATATGTATTTAAAATGTTTCCAGGCTATTCTCAACCAATATAAGGAACCAACCTCTCTTGACTCCTTTTATCTTATAGCTACTTGCTACAAAATGAAAAGCAATAAAAGAGCATAGGAAGTATCCCTCTGGCACCTACCTCTAACAGAAGAGTGTTCCATCATCATTAGTAGACACTTCTTATTAAGGATCTTTTCATTTTTCTGTTTGTTCTTTCTTAAGGCATGATTAAAGTAACATTGAACCATACCTGTAGGATCCTCCACAATGCCCCCTTTCATTCACCTAATTCTTTTGGACTTCTTTATCCCCTCAGTGTTGCTCCTAACAATCATAACAATAACATTTATGATTTGTTGAGGACCTTGAATGTACTAGGCACCATCAGTAAATTTATATACTTCATCTTCATGGCAGTTTGATCATATAAGCATTTTATCCATATTTTAATATCATGTCTAGAATCATACAGCCAATACATGACAGAACCAAGATTCCAACTCAGAAATGCATCATGTGGGGTTTCTTTTTTCTACTTTACCATACAGCCTAACAATATAGAATATTTGGAGGCTTGAGAGTGCAGTTTAATTTTTAGATTTTCTTAAACTGATTGCTCCTGTGGTTTTACATTTTTATAGTTTTTATCTTTTTTCCTTACTGAAAGTTTAAAGAAATTAAGTTTATTTTATATGAAAGAAACTTTTAAATGGAATAAAACTTAGCTATGTTTTTTTTTGAAAAGTAGTCTCTTTAAAGAAATACAATCTGACATAAATTAGGACATGGATTTAGAACCAGACAGACCTGGATTCAAATCTAGGCTCTGCTTATTTTCTACTTGTGTGCCCTCAGACAAGTGTCATAAACTCTCTGTGTAACAGTTTCTTCATTTGTACAATGCATTTAATAATACCTGTTTCACAGGAATGCTGTACATGAAATGACAATCTGTGCAAGGCTCCTTGTACATTCCTGGCAAATAAACTTTCTTATACTTGTTACATCATGGTTGGAAAGTTAATGAACCTCTGCTAGTCCAGGTCTTTACATTCCATTTCAAGTAGAATATTGCACAGCCCACAGTTATCACAGGATGGTTGAGAAATAAATAACTGAAAGAAGACTGGAGATCAGCTCTCAACTTCACCATAATCTATGTATTAAAAGCCCATATATTTCTATTTCTATTATAACAGACCTCCTCTGACTTGACCTGAGACAGTATGGTAGACAGCGTTTGCAAAATTGAAGTATAATTGACACATTAGTTTTATGTCCCGCCTTTATTTTAATTAATGGATATCTTAGGAAACCTAGGCAGCCTGGGGAAGTGTAGTCCATGAAGATTAATGGCAGTCCGTTTGGGTTCCTAGTACAAAAATATCATAGACATGGTGATTGAAAACCCAACACACATTTATTTCTCATAGTTCTGAAGTCTGGGAAGCCCCAGATCAAGGTGCTGGCTGACTTAGTGTCTGGTGAGTGCCCGCTTCCCAATTCATAGATGACTATCTTTTCAGTGATTTCTCACATGTTAGAAGTGCCAAGGGAGCTCTCTGGGGTCTCTTTTGTAAGGAAACCAGTCCCATTCTTGAGGGCTCCATTCTCATGACCTAATCATCTCCCAAATGCCCCACTTTGAAATGCCAGCACCTTGGGGATTAGAATTCAACATGTGAATTCAGTTGGGATACAAACATTCAGCCCCGGTAGTTATCCTCCAAGATTTTGATGATGTTCTATTACCTACATGTATTATTAGTAGATCAGGACTTAGAAAGATAAAACCTATGACCATCTTGTCATCTTTCTAGCTATGAAAGTATAAGCAAGAAAGCAATTTTCTAAGTTTCTGACCTTGGGACTATATGACAGAGATATCTGTCTCTTTTCTCTGTTGTGCCAAGTATCTTCAAGCTGAGGTTCTATTCCTGGAGTATAGTCTAGTTCCAGGCTATGCTGCTGCCAAGTCGCTTCAGTCGTGTCCGACTCTGTGGGACCCCATGGACTGCAGCCTACCAGGCTTCTCCGTCCATGGGATTCTCCAGGCAAGAACACTGGAGTGGGTTGCCATTTCCTTCTCCAATGCATGAAAGTGGAAAGTGAAAATGAAGTCACTCAGTCGTGTCTGACTCTTAGCGACCCCATGGACTGCAGCCTACCAGGCTCCTCCATCCATGGGATTTTCTGGGCAACAGTATTGGAGTGGGGTGCCATTGCCTTCTCCCATTCCAGGCTATATAGGTGGCTAAATACAAATTGAGGAATACATGAGGAAGCTAGGAAATTGAAATTGGCTCTGCTTCAGAGTCACTGTGGAATACCACATTAAGGGTTGAAGTGATGATACAGAAACTGTCAGGAGGTAGTTATACCAGGATACTATAGCCCAGTTCTATTTCAGGCTGACCCCATTCCTTTGGGGCTAGATTGCAACAGTATTGGGCTCCAAGCTGCCATTCATTTTCCATATTATGTTCATGCCAGTATACCTATTTTTATTGACTGTTATGTTGATAACAGATTAATAATTGATGATAACCTATGTAAAGATATTGGAAGACAAATGTTATAAATTCAGGTTTGTTGCAATTATTATTGTTACTTAATAATTAACTGTCTTCTCAACTCTCAAGGACATCATAGGAACTTAGAAGTTAATAGAGTTATAGCATTTTGAACTTTCTTTAAAAGGTACTAAATAAGTACAATGTATCCCTAACAGTAGAAGTACTTTGATAGTATCCTCCAAATTTATTCAGTGTTTATAGGTTTAAGTGCATTTTAAAAATAAACATGGAAATTTAATGGCTGTAAAACCTTTAAGCATCATTTCTAAACCAATACAAATGGTATTTTGACCTGAGGAAAGGGAGTGCCAGTAAGATTGAATGACTTCGCTAAAATAACTCTCAGGCAATATTCAACTTTTAAAAAGTAATAGATGTAGTTAGCATATTTAGTTGCTAAGTTGTGTCTGACTCTTTTGCAACCTCATGGACTGTAGCCCACCAGGCTTCTCTGTCCAGGGGTTTTCCAAGCAAGAATATTGGAATGGGTTGCCATTTCCTTCTTCTGGTGATCTTCCCGACCCAGGAATCGAATTCATGTCTCCTGGATTGCAGGTAGATTCTTTATTGACTGAGCCACTAAGGAAGCCCTTGTAGCTAGCATGGAGAATTTTAAATGACTTTATTGAGATATAGTTCACATAGTACAGTGGTCACACATTGAAAGTGTACAATTAAATAGTTTTTAATATATTCACAGATGTGTTCAAGGAGTATCAATCTAATTTTAGAACATTTCATTACTTCAAAAATAAACTACATACTCATTAGCGCACCAAATCTCCCATTCCAGCACTAGACAATCATCAATCTTTCTCTCTCTATGGATGCACCTATTCTAAATATTATTATAAATGGAATAATGCAATATGATGGATTTTTGTAACTGGCTTCTTTCAGGTAGCATAATGTTTTCAAGGTCCATTTTATAGTATGTATCAATAATTCATTCTTTTACATTGCTCTATGATATTCCATGGAGAAGGCAATGGCACCCCACTCCAGTACTCTTGCCTGGAAAATCCCATGGATGGAGGAGCCTGGTAGGCTGCAGTCCATGGGGTCACTAAGAGTCGGACATGGCTGAGCGACTTCACTTTCACTTTTCACTTTCATGCATTGGAGAAGGAAATGGCAACCCATTCCAGTGTTCTTGCCTGAAAAATCTCAGGGATGGGGGGAGCCTGGTGGGCTGCCATCTGTGGGGTCCCACAGAGTCGGACCCGACAGAAGTGACTTAGCAGCAACAGCATGATATTTCATTGTGTATATATAGCATTGATTGTTTATCCATTCAGTAGTTGATGAACATTTGGGTTGTTTCCACATTATCTGTTATGAATAGTGCTGCTATGAACATTTATACACAAATTTTTGTGTGGAAATATTTTTTCATATTTCTAGGCTATATATCCTGGAGTATATTTCTAGTTCATATTGTAATTCTATGCTTAAAGTTTTGAGGAAATACCAATTTTTTTTTTTTTTTTTTTCTGAAGTGGTTGTATCACTTTACAATCCAACCATCAGTGTAAAAGGATTCCAATTTCTCCACATCCTGACAAACACTTGTCACATCAGTGATTTTGATTATAGCCACTGTAATGGAAATCTTGATCTGCGTTTTTCTAACAGCTAACAATTTTAATTCTCTTCTCATGTGCTTATTGGTCATTCAAATATCTTATTTGGAAGAATGCCTATTCAGAGAATTTAGCAATTTTGTAAGTGTTCGTTTGTTCTTTGAGTCGTAAGTGTTCAGTTCATATTCTCTATACTAATCCTTATCAGATACATGACTTACAAATATTTTCTCCCACTTTATACACTATCTTTTCACTTTCATGGGGATATTGTTTAAACACAAATGTTTTTAATTTTGATCAAGTCCATTTTATCTGTTTTTTTTTTTTTTTCTGTTGTTTCTTGTGCTTTTGGTATTGTATCTAAGAAGCATTACCTAAGCTGAAGTAACAAACACTGACTCATATATTTTCTTCTAAGAATTTTATACTTGTATCTCTCACATATAGATGGTTCTTTTGTTTTGAGTTTGTTTTTGTGTATATTACGAGGTAGAAGTTTTTCTTGATTATATAGCATATGAATATCCAACTGTCCCATCACCATTTATTTAAAAGATTATACTTTCCCCATTGAATGGTCTTGTCATCCTTCTTGAAATCAATTGATTACATGGAAGGCTTTATTTCTGGACTCTCAGTTCTATTGTTTTGAGACTATGTGTGTGTGTGTGTGTGTGTGTGTGTGTGTGTGTGTATTTCTTCTTATGCTGATACAACACTATTTGAATTACTATACCTTTGTAGGAAGTTTTGAAATTGGGACATATGAGTCTTCCCAATGTCTTCTACTTTATCTAAATTACTTTAGCTATTCTAGGTCCCTTAAATTTGCACATGAATTTTAAGATTAGCTTATCACTTTATGAAAAAACAAATGGAATTTTGATAGTCATCATGCTGACCTGTGGATAAATTTGGGGAATATTCTTGTAATAATAATAATGTGTCTTCTGATCTGTGAACATGGTATGCCTTTATACTTGTTAGATCTTCTTTAATTTCTTTTAACAGTGTCTTGTACTTTTCAGTCAAGTCTTGCCCTTATTGTTTTAAATTTATATATAAATATATAACTTTTAATGCTATTTTAAATGGAATTTCTTAATTTAATTGTTGGATTTGAAGATTGAATTTTGTACATTGGTATTGTATCCTGAAAAAGTACTGAACTAATCTATTAGTTAAATACTAGTGTATTTCTTAAAGTTTTATTTATATAAAATCATGCCATCTATTAACATAGATAGTTTTACTTGTGTAAAACCTTACTGCATTTTATTTCTTTTTATTAGCTAGTTGCTAGAACCTTCAATATAATGCTGAATAGAAGCAGTAAGACATCTTTATCGTCTTGATCTTGAATGGAAAACAAACAGTGTCTAACCAATACAATGTTATCTGTGGGGATTTTGTAGATGGTCTTTATCAGGATGATAAAGAATAAAACTCCCCTTTTATTCCTGGTTTGTTGAGTACTTTTATCATGAATATGGTTTGGACTTTTGTCAAATGTTATTTCTGTTTCTAATGAGATATGTTCATGTGCATTTTTCTATTTATTTTGTTAACATGGCATATTGCATTTTTTTCTTTTAATTTTCTTTTTTGGTATTTATTTTGTATATCTTTTCTTAGTTTTACTAAGATATAATTAACATACAGTACTGTGCAAATTTAAGGTGTTCAGCACAATGATTTTATTCACATGAAATTATTATTAACCAATTCAGTATTTATTACTAAGCAATAAGCTTAGTTAATATCCATTACCTAACGTGTATTTTTTTAAAAAAAGAAAAAATCTTTCTTTCCTTGTGATAAGAAATCTTGGAAACTACTCCCTTAACAATTTTCAAATATTCAAGGCAACAGCAGTGTTAACTATAGTCATGATGCTGCACATTACATTCCTAGCACTTTGTTATCTTACAAGCAGAAATTTGTACCTTTCATCACCTTCATCCAATTCCCACTCCCCAGTTCCCTGCCTCTGGTAAGCACAAATCAGATATCCTTTTCTATGAGGCTGGGTTTTTTAAAATCTGTTTTATATTCCACATATAAGTGAGATCATTTATCAGTTGTCTCTCTTCTATTTATTTCATGTAGCATAACGCCCTTGAGGTCCACTCGTGTTATTGTGAATGGCTGAATTTCACCCTGTTTGTGGCTGAATAATAGTCCATTCTCTATATATTTTATCGGAGAAGGCAATGGAACCCCACTCCTGTACTCTTGCCTGGAAAATCCCATGGATGGAGGAGCCTGGTAGGCTGCAGTCCATGGGTCGCTAAGAGTCGGACACGACTGAGTGACTTCACTTTCACTTTTCACTTTTCACTTTCATGCATTGGAGAAGTAAATGGCAACCCACTCCAGTGTTCTTGCCTAGAGAATCCCAGGAACAGGGGAGCCTGGTGGGCTGCCATTTATGGGGATGCACAGAGTCGGACATGACTGAAGTAACTCAGCAGCAGCAGCATATATTTTATAGCTTCTTTATCCATTAATCTGTTGATGGGCACTTAGGTTGTTTCCATGTCTTGACTATTTTAAATAATGTTGCTATGAATATCAGAGTGCATATCTCTTTTCTTTAAAAAAAAAAAAAAAACTTTTTATTTTGTATTGGGGTATAGCTGATTAACCATGTTGTGATAGTTTCAGATGAACAGCAAAGAGATTCAGCCATACATATACATGTTTCCATGCCCCCTAAACTCCCCTCCCATCAAGGCTGCTGCAAAAAATTGAGCAAAGTTTCAAGTGTTGTACAGTACGTCCTTGTCTCCATTAGATATAGTCCCAAAAGTGAAATTGATTGATTATATGGCAGTTTTATTTTCAAATTATTGAGGATCCTTCATATTGTTTTGTGTAATGCCAGTGCCAATTTATAATCCCACCAACAGTGTGCAAGTGTTCCCTTTTACCCACATCTTTGACAGCATTTTTTATCTCTTGTCTTCTTTGATGATAGGCATTGTAACAATCGAGGTGAAATCTCATGGTAATATTAATTTGCATTTACCTTATGATTAGTGATGCTGAGCACATTTCATATACCTGCTGACTATTCATCTATCTTCTTTGGAAAATGTCTATTGAGGTCCTTTGCCCATTTTTAACTGGATTATTGTTTTTTTGCTATTAAGTTGATGAGTTTTTAAAGCCTATTTTGGATATTGACCCTTAACCAAACACATGTTTTGAAAATGTTTTTTCTAATTCCATAGGTTGTCCTTATATTTTGTCAGCCATTACTTTTTGCTGTGCAGAATCTTTTAAATTAATGTAGTTCTTCTTGTTAATTTTTTATTTTGTGCTTTAGGTGTCATATACAAAAACTCATTGCCAAGATCCATATTGAGGAGATTTTTTTTCCTATTTTCTTCTAGGAGTCTTACAGTTGCTAGTCTTCAATTCACTTTGACTTAATTTTGTGGGTGATGTAAAATAGGGGTTTAGTTTCATTCTTTGCATGTGAATATCCAGTTTTCCCAGCAACATTTATTAGAGAGATTGTTTTTTCTTCATTGAGTAACCTTGGTTTCATAGTTAAATATTATTTGAACTTATATGGATTAGTTCATTTCTGAGCTCTTGATTCTGCTCCATTGAGCTATGTGTCTGTATTTTATGCCACTGCCATACTGTTTTGACTACTGTAGCTATTTCCCTTCCAGTTTTATATATATATAATTGACATACAGAACTATATAAGTTTTAAGGTGCACAACTTAAAGTTTTGACTTACATACGTCATGAAATGATTACCATTATATTATATATACATAGATTTTTATAAAAGAATTAAGTGTCTTTCCTCATGATGGGAATTCTTAGGATTTACTCTCTTAATGACTTTCATATATAGCATACAACAGTGTTAATAATATTAATTATGTTGTATATTATATCCCTAGTTCTTGCTTATCTTATAATTAGAAGTTTGCACATCTGACCACCTTTATCCATTTTTCCTTCTCCTCTCCCTGCATCTGGTAACCACAGATCTGATCTTTTTATGAGCTTGTTTTCTCATAATTGACCTATAACACCATGTGAGTTTCTGGTATACAACATAGTGATTCTATATTTCTATACATTACAAAATGACTACCATGATAAGTCTAATTAGCATGTCACCATGCAAAGGTATTACATTATTATTGACTACATTTCCCCACACTGAACATTTCTTCCGCATGACTCATTTGTTTTACAACTGGAAGCTGTGCCTCTTAATTTCTCTCACCTATTTCCCTCATATGCTCCTCCCCACATCAACCACCTGTTTGTTCTTTGTCTCTATGACTCTGTTTCTGTTTTGTTATGTTTGTTCATTTGTTTTGTTTTTTAGATTCCACATATAAGTGAAATCATATGATATTTGTTTTTCTCTGACTTATTTCACATAGCATAATATCATCTAGGTCTATCCATGTCACAAATGGCAAAATTTCATTTTTAATGACTGAGTAACTGTCTGTGTGTATCAGATTTTTCTTTATCCAGTCACCTATTGATGAACACTTAGGTAGCTTCCATACCTTGGCTATTGCAAATAGCACTGAAGTAAACATAAGGATGCATATATTTTTGAAAAAATGCTTTGTTTTCCTCAGCAGAATACCCAGAAGTAGAATTACTGGATCATATGACAGTTCTATTTTTAATTTTTTAAGGCTCCTCCATACTGTTTTCAATAGTGATTACTATAGCTTTTTAATATAGCTTGAATTCAGGGAATGTGATACCACCTGCCCTTCTCTTTCTCAGAATTGTTTGGATATTTGGAGTCTTTTGTGCTTCTACAAAAATTTTAGGATTATTTTATACTTCTACCAAAAAAATACACCATTGAAATCTTGATAAGAATTGCATTGAACCTATAGATATCTTTAGGTAGTATTGACTTTTTAACAATATTAATTTTTCCAATCCATGAATGCAAGATACCATTTTGCTTATTTGTGTCTTGTTATATTTCTTTCATTAATGTCCTATAGTTCAGAAAGTAGACACTTTTCACTTCCCAATTTAATATATTCCTAAGTATTTTATTATTTTGATGCAATCATATATGGGATTTTTTTCTTTATTTCTTTTTTGGATAATTCAGTTTTTAGTATGTAGAAATGTTACTGGTTTTTGTGTGGTAGTATCATGCTATTTTACTGAATTCATGGATTAGCTCAAACAGTTTTTTGGTGGACTCTTTGGGATTCTATATATAAAATTTTGGCATATGAAAATAGAGCCAACTATATCTCTTACTTTCCAATTATGTTTTTTATTGATTTTTCTTGCTTTATTGCTCTGGCTAGGACTTCCAATACTAGCTTGAATAGGAATGATGAGAGTTGGCACCTTTGTCTTATTCCTGATCTTAAAAGTGAGGCTTCCACCTTTCACCATTGAATATGTTAGCTGTGAGCTTTTCATGTATGTTTTTTTTATGTTGAGGAATGTTCCTTCTATATCTGTTAAGAGTTTTTTTTTTTTAATATAAATTTATTTTTTTATCATGGGGATTCTGATGTCACCTATATGGCAACATGAAAGTGAAAGTGAAAGTTGCTCAATCATGTCTGACTTTTTGTGATCCCATGGACTATATAGTTTATGGAATTCTCCAGGCCAGGATATTGGAGTGGGTAGCCTTTCCCTTCTCCAGGGGATCTTCCCAACCCAGGAATTGAACTAGGGTCTCCTGCATTGCAGGCCAATTCTTTAACAACTGAGCTATGAGGGAAGCCCCTATAGGTTGTTCTTAATTTCATTTCCCCTCACAATGAAAATATTAACAAGTATTAACAACTAACAACTCAAGAATAAGACACTACTGAGTGAATAGTAGAACATAGGAATGAGACTGAAGCATCCTCTTGCACCACAGAGAATAAGACAGATTGCATTAGAAGGGTAAGAGAAGTAGCTACATGTTGACTGCATTGTCTCTCACCAAGGCCGGCACAGCACCATGTGTACAGGTCTCCACTGAGCCTTTGTTCCTCCTGTGGGAAGAGAGAAATAGGAGACAACTGAGGGACAACAAACCTACCCCCAGCATTTTGGAGCACTTTTCAGGAGCACCTAATCTGCAACATGGGCATTCTCATGAGAATGTGTGAGGCTTGACCACTACAAATCTGATTACGATGAAGAAAGGGGGAGGGGCTTGCAACAACCAGCACATGCTGCTGCTGCTGCTGCTGCTGCTAAGTCACTTCAGTCGTATCCGACACTGTGTGACCCCAGAGACAGCAGCCCACCAGGCCCCGCCATCCCTGGGATTTTCCAGGCAAGAACACTGGAGTGGGTTGCCATTTCCTCCTCTAATGCATGAAAGTGAAAAGTGAGAGTGAAGTCTCTCATTCGTGTCTGACTCTTAGCGACCCCATGGACTGCAGCCTATCAGGTTCCTCCATCCATGGGATTTTCCAGGCAAGAGTACTGGAGTGGATTGCCATTGCCTTCTCCGACAAACTGCATTCATGTTTGCAAATATGGTAGTGTATTTGCTATATAGTAATTCCAACCAGCAGTTTTGTCCATCTGTAGAATCAAGTTAAGGCTGCATTCTGACCATGATGGGGTACAGATCTATCTGATTTGAATTCTCAAAGAGGAGCTTTGCTGACCAACCTACTGCGGAAATTGTCTCCTGGCCCCATCTGACTGAAAGAATTGGTAACAACTCCTGGAAGCTCTGGGGGCCCAACAGCACTTGAGCTAAGAGGTGGGCAGCAGAGCCAATAGTTTTTAGAACATCAGTGGTCCTGTTCAGTAGGGGAAATTTCGGTGTGGGTTGGCTTGGGTTAAGACAACAAACAAAGAGTCTTTCTGACATTGGAGATGGTTCTTTTGCTTAGTATAGACAGGGAAGATAATTTGTAGTCAAACCCATTTCTGAGTATAACCTTCATTCCAACTGAAGAGGGAACCTAATCAGAGCATATGAGAAGGTATATAACCCATCCAACAGCCATGCTTACAGTGGAACTTAAAAAGAGAGCATAGCCATGACTTAGTCCATCTGCAGAACAAAATCTGGAGCCTGTATGGCCACAGAATTCAGAACATAATCTTGCCTGATTTTGGTCCATAAACAAAGTGATATGAAAGTCATAGAGCCTATTCTGCTGGCCTGACAAGGCAGGTAATCAAATTCATAGCCATGCCTACTCTTGAGTATAGTTCCCAGTCCTAAATACCTAGTTAGCCTGAACAAAGAAAGCAAACAACTGAAGAGTACATTCTGTAGCCTCACATAAGCAAGATACCAAGCCAGCAGTTCTATCCAACTATTCTGAGCCAGTGGCATACACCCTCATCCCTGTCTTCAGAGTTCTTGGATAGTGACCTTGCCCCAAAATAGACCCTGATAAAAATTCCACTTGTCCAAGGACATTACCACAGATATGCCCAGAAATCCAGTCTGAGTTGATGGGTGAAGAACTATCTCTACCAAAGAGAACCTTTAAAGTCTGAGGGAGGAGACCACTTATTAAAATGGACAGGTGCCAACTTAAGGAATCACTAAAAATCAGGTAGATGTGACATCACCAAAAGGAAAATAATTTAGCTCCAGTTCAGTGCAGTTCAGTTACTCCATTGTGTCTGACTCTTTCAGACCCCATGGACTGCAGTATGCCAGGCTTCTGTGTCCATCACCAGCTCCTGGAGCTTGCTCAAACTCTTGTCCATCGAGTCAGTGATGCCATCCATCCATCCATCCAACTGACCTTAAAGAAATAAAGACCTCTGAACTTTCAGAAAAAATTAAGTGGCCATGTTAAGGAAGTTTTGTGAACTATGTCAAACCACAGAGAAATAATTTAATGAAATAAAGGAAACCATGTATAAACAAAACAGTTCAAAGAGGAAATAACCATATAAAAAAATAGAAATCTTAGAGTTGAAAAATACATTAACTGAAAAATTCAGTATGGGTTAAAAAAAATAGGTTTGAACATACATAAGAAACATTCAATGACCTGAAAGACAGAACAATGGAAATTACACTCAGAGTGGCAAAAAGAAAAAAGAATGAAAACGAGTGAGGAAAGCCGATGGGAATTATGGGACATGGTGAAAAGCAAACTATTCACATTATGAGAATTTCAGAAGGTAAGAGAAAGGAGAGAACGTATATTTAAAACAATAATGGTAAAAATTTTCCTGAATCTGAGGAGAGAAAAGGATATCCAGGTACATGTGACCTAAGGAATAGTTTGAACCTAAATAGAGCCTCAATGAAAGACACTGATTAAATTCATGAAAGTCAAAGACAAAGATCAAATTTTAGAGTGCCAAAGAAAGAGAGTAATTACATAGAAAAGAACACCTATACAACTATTGGTGGATCTTTCAACACAAAATTTTCAGGCCTGGAGATGATAGAATGACATATTCAAAATATTGAAAGAAAGTATCAACCAAAAATTCTATACCCAGAAAAGCTGCCCATCTGAAACAAAAGAGAGATAAAAACAAGCCAAATACAATAAAGTTCCTTATTACACCTGCCTTACAGGAAATGCTAAACTGAGTTCAAGTCAAAAGATACCGTTAAGAACATATGAATGGAAAGGTAACTAGTAATGTTAAATAGTCATAATTATAGTCTGCAATATAGTACTGGCAGTGCTTAATATATTTATAACTAGATTATAAGTTAAAAGGACTTCCCTGGTGGCTCAGACAGTAAATTATCTGTCTACACTGAGGGAGACCTGGGTTCGATCCCTGGGTCGGGAAGATTCCCTGGAGAAGGAAATGGCAACCCACTCCAGTACTCTTGCCTAGAAAATCCCATGGACGGAGGAGCCTGGTGCAGGCTACTGTCCACAGGGCCTCAAAGAGTCAGACATGACTGAGCAACTTCACTCACTTATAAGTTAAAAACTTAGCCAAAATAAACATAACCACTGTAAATGGAAAAATAATTAAAACTAAAATTAAGGAATCCTATTGAAGTTAAGTTGATCAATTTAAAATAAGGCATTTTATATTTAAGATATTTTATGTAAACTTCATGTTCAACAGAAGGGAAAATCCTGTAGCAGTTACATAAATGAACATGATAAAGAATTCAAAGAATGCTGATCTCAAAAGAGGAGAGTAGGTTAAAAAAAAAAAAAAAAGGAACAATGGATCTACAAAATATTCATAAAACAGCCTTGAAAATGACAATATTAAGTACTTACTTATTAATAAACAGGATAAATTATTCAAATAAAAGACATAGTATGGTTGAATGAATGAAAGAGCAAGATCCAATGATATGCTGCCTACAAAAGACTCACTTTAGCCTTAAAGACCCACATAGATTGACAGCAAAGGAATGGAGAAAGATATTTCAGGCAAACGGTAACCAAAAGAAAGCACGGGTAACATGGGTAATATCAGAAAAGAAAAGAGACTTTAAAATGAAAATGGTTAAAAGGAGACAGAGAAGTTCATATAATGAAAAGGGGGGCAATTCATTAAGAAGATACAACAGTTGTAAATCTGTATGTAGCCAATGTTAGAGCATCTAAATATATAAAGCAAAACTAACAGAGCTAACAAAGAGATAAACAGTAATAAAATAATAGGGACTTTGTAATCCACTCTCAACAATGGAGATAGCATCCAGAGAAAGAAACAATAAGAAAACAGTGTACATAAACAATGCTATACCAAATAAACATAGCAGACATATATAGAACATTCTAATAACAGCAGAATACATACTCTTCTCAAACACACATAAAACATTTTCTAGGATAGACTGCGTGTTAGAACACAAAACAAGTCTTAGCACATTCAAGAAGATTTAAATATATCAAGTATCTTCTCTGACCACAGTGGCATGAAAATAGAAATAAATGAGGAAAGCTGAAAAATTTAAGAGCAAAGTGAAATTAACACTCTCCCAAACAGCCAAAATATAAGAGAAGTAATTAAAAGGGAAAAAGTTTCTCAAGACAAACTAAAATGAAAACACAATATACTAGCACTTGTGGGAGTCAGCAAAAGCAATTCTAAGAGGGAATTTTATAGCAATAAATGCCTATATATTAAGAAGCAAGAAAGATTGCAAGTAAAATAATCTAACTCTGTGCCTCAAAGGATTAGAAAAAGAAAAACAAACTGAGCCAAAAGTTTTGGAAGGCAATATTGAAGATAAGATCAGAAATAAGAAAATGAAAACATAGGAAAGATTAAAATAATTAAGAGATTCTTCTTAGAAGATGCAAACAAATTTGAAAAAAAAACTTTAGCTAGACTATACAAGGATGAAAGAGGATCCAAGTCAACAAAATTATAAATGAAAACGGAAACATTACTACTGATACCACAGAAATACAAAGGATCATCAGAGGCCACTATGAACAACTATACACAAGCAAATTGGACAACCTAGAAGAAAAATAAAAATTCTTACTAACATGCAATTTTCCAAGACTGAATCAAGAAAAATTTGAAATGTGAAAAGACCAATTACTAATAAAATGATTGAATTAGTAGTCACTAATTTCTTAGTTAATAAAATCCCAGGAACGTTTTGCTTCTCCAGTGAATTTTACCTCACATTAAAAGGAGCATTAACTCCAATATATCTCAAATTCTTTCAAAAAATCAGAGTAGAGATGTTTCCCAAACTTATAAAATAAGAAGCCAGTGTTATCCTGAAACTAACACCAGAAAAGGATACTGGTAGAAAAGTGCAGGCCAATATCCGTGATGAATATAAATACAAGAATCATCAATAAAATACTTGAACACTGAATTCAGCAGTATTTTTAAAGTATTATTCACCATGATCAAGTGGGAATTATCCCTGAGATGCAAGAATGCTTCAACATATCCTCGTTCAACATTTTCAACAAATCGTATGTTCAACATATTCAACATATTTAACATCAACATATTGATGTAAATTGACATTTTAATATATTAAAGCACATTAATAAAATGGAAAATAATCATGTGACCATCTCAATAGACACAGAAAAAAGACTTTTAACAAAATTCAACACCCATTCATGATAAAAACTTCTTAAAATTTGAAATGAAGCAAGTTTAATTATTTAATTTTTTAATGGATGTACGTTACTGTATAAGGCTTACAACGTGAAGGTTTCATTAACATATATTGTGAAGTAATTATCATAATGGGCTCAGCTAACCTCCATATTCTCATATAGATATAATTTTTAAACTTTCCTTTTGATGACAACTCTTAGGATTAACTTTTAAGAACTTACTTCTATATCATACATCAATGTTAGTTATCATCATGACGTTGTACATTATATTCCTAATATTTATTTACATTATAATGGGAAGTTTGTACAATTTTGACCACTTTCCTCCAATTCTCATGCCCTCTATATCCAACTTTGGTAACCACAAGTCTGATCTCTTTTTCAATGATTTTTGTTATTTTTTAAGATTCCACATATAAGTGAAATTGTACAGTATTTTATTCTCTAACTTATTTTACTTAGTATAATGCTTTCAAAGTCCATCCATGGTGTCACAAATTGTATGACTTCCTTGTTTTTTAATGACTGAATAATATTCCATTGCACATATATGCCATAACTACTTTGTCCATTCCTCCACCAATGGACAATTAGGTTATTTTCATACTGTAAATACTACTGCTATGACATGGAGTACAGATTTTTTTCATTTTAGTATTTTCATTTCTTTTGGATATATACCTATAAGTGGAATTGCTGGATCATATGGTAGTTCTACTTTTAATTTTTTGAGGAAACTCTATCATTTTCCATACAGGTTGTACTAATTTATAACCTCGCCAGAAGCTCCAATAATTTGCCCACCTGATGTGAAGAGCTGACTTATTGGAAAAGACCTTGATGCTGGGAAAGACTGAGGTTATGAAGAGAAGGAGGTGACAGAGGATGAGATGGCTGGATGGCATCATTGACTCAATGCACATAAGTTTGAATA
This sequence comes from Bos grunniens, assembly GCF_055505025.1. Classification (NCBI taxonomy): domain Eukaryota; kingdom Metazoa; phylum Chordata; class Mammalia; order Artiodactyla; family Bovidae; genus Bos; species Bos grunniens. The sequence goes on along the minus strand of NC_141194.1, from coordinate 75,135,652 downwards.
AACTCCAGGAGATAGTAAAGGACAGGGAAGCCTAGGGTGCTGCAATCCATAGGATCACAAAGAGTCAGACACGACTGAGTGACTGAACAACAAAGCACTGTACAAGGATTCCCTTTTTATCATGTCCACTTCAGCATTTGATTCAGTTCAGTTCAGTTCAGTCACTCAGTCGTGTCCAACTCTTTGTGACCCCATGAATCACAGCACACCAGGCCTCCCTGTCTATCACCAACTCCCGGAGTTCACCCAGACTCATGTCCATTGAATCGATGATGCCATCCAGCCGTCTCATCCTCTATCATCCCCTTCTCCTCCTGCCCCCAATCCTTCCCAGCATCAGAGCCTTTTCCAATGAGTCAACTCTTCGCATCAGGTGGCCAAAGTACTGGAGTTTCAGCTTTAGCATCATTCCTTCCAAAGAAATCCCAGGGCTGATCTCCTTTAGAATGGACTGGTTGGATCTGCTTGCAGTCCAAGGGACTCTCAAGAGTCTTCTCCAACACCACAGTTCAAAAGCATCAATTCTTTGGCACTCAGCCTTCTTCACAGTCCAACTCTCACATCCATACATGACCACTGGAAAAACCATAGCCTTGACTAGACGGACCTTTGTTGGCAAAGCAATGTCTCTGCTTTTGAATATGCTATCTAGGTTGGTCATAACTTTTCTTCCAAGGAGTAAGCATCTTTTAATTTCATCGCTGCTCTTGTCTTTTTGATAATGGCCATTCTAATAGGCTTGTGGTGATATCTCATTGTGTTTTTAATTTGCACTTCCCTAATTTTGGCCACTTGATGCAAAGAGCTGACTCATTTGAAAAGACCCTGATGTTGGGAAAGATTGAAGGAAGTAGGAGAAGAGGACAACAGAGGATGAGATGGTTAGATCGCATCACCGATTCAATGGACATGAGTTTAGGTAAACTCTGGGAGTTGGTGATGGACAGGGAGGCCTGGTGTGCTGGGGTTTATGGGATCACAAAGAGTCAGACACGACTGAATGACTGAAATGAACTGAACTGAATGACTAGTGATGGTGAGCATTTTTTAATGTATCTGTTGGCCTTTTGTATATCTTCTTGGAGAAAAGTCTATTCAGGTCCTTTACTCATTTTGTGAGCGGGGGGTGGGGGGGGGCTTCTTCGATGGCTCAGCTTCCTTTTGTATATTTTCTTTGAAGAAATGTCTGTTCAGGCCCTTTGCCGATTTGGGGGTGGCGGGGGGCTTCCTCGATGGCTCAGTGGGAAAGAATCTGCCTGCAATGCAAGAGACACAGGAGATGCAGATTCGATCCCTGGTTTGGGAAGATGTCCTGGAGGAGGAAGATGGCAACCCACTCCAGTATTCTTGCCTGAAAAATCTCATGAGCAGAGGAGTCTAGTGGGCTACAGTCCATGGGGTCACAAAGAGTTAGAAACTTTTTTAATTGAGTTATTTAGTTTTTGGCTATTAAGTTGCATGTGTTCTTTATATGTTTTGGATGAAAGCTCTTATCAGCTACATTGTTTGCAAATATTTTTCCTATTCCATAGTTTATCATTTTTGAATCATTCTTTCGCTATGTGGAAGTTTTTTAGTTTGATGTAATCTCACTTGTTTATTTTTGATTCTGTTTCTTATGGTTTAGTTATCATATATAAAAAAAAAATTATTGTCATGATCTATGTCAGTTTTTTTCCTATTTCTTGAAGGGCTCTTATGGCTTCTGGTTTTACACTTAAGACCATTTTCAGTTAATTTTTGTCAGTGTTAGATTCATAATCTTTTTGCATATGAAATCTAATTTTTTCAGCACCATTTAATAAACTATCTTTTCTCCTTTGAGTATTTTTGGCCCCCTTGTAAAATATTAGTTGACTATAAATCCTCTGTCTTACTTCTGTTGTCAAATAGAATATACTGTATATGTCTGTTACAGCCATTTTTTCCCTACAGTATCAGTTAAATGCTTTGCTTCTTTATTGATATTCTACCTGAATGATCTATCCCTTTCTAAAAGTGAGGTATTAAAGTCCAATTATTCTTGCATTGTTTTTTATCTCTTCTTTCACTTGTGTTAGTGTTTGCTTTATATATTTTATGCATTTCAGTATGATATATATATTATATATATATATATATATATAATAAATGTATTCCAATGTTGGGTGCATACATATTTATAATCATTATTGCTTCTTGATGGGCTCATACCTTTGTCATTATATAATGACTTTCATTGTCCCTTTTACCAATTTCATTTTTAAGACTATATTTTCTATTATAAGTATAGCTAACTCTGCTTTTTTTAGGTTGCCACTTGCTTGAAATGTTTTTTTTTTTTTTTTCATCCCTTCATTCTAAGTCTATGTGTATATTAGGTTAAAATGAGGCTCTCACTAGTTTTCAGTGGACCTTGTTCTTTCATCCTTTCAGCCATTCTGGTTCATTTGACTGGAAATTTAATCAATTTGCATTTAAATTCGTTATTGATAAGTAAGGACTTACTATTCAGTTCAGTTGCTCAGTCGTGTCTAATTCTTTGTGACCTCATGGACTGCAGCATGCCAGGACTCCCTGCCCATCACCAACTCCCAGAGCTTGCTCAAACTCATGTCCATCGAGTTGGTGATGCCATCCAACCATCTCATCCTCTGTTGTCCCCTTCTCCTCCTGCCCTCAATCTTTCCCAGATTCAGGGTCTTTTCAAATGAGTCAGTTCTTCTCATCAGGTGGCCAAAGTATTGGAGTTTTACCTTCAGGATCAGTTCTTCCAACAAATATTCAGGACTGACTCATTTGATCTCCTTGCAGTCCAGGGGACTCTCAATAGTCTTCTCCAACACCACAATTCAAAAGCATCAATTCAGATGGGGAGCATATGTATACCTGTGATGGATTCATTTTGATATTTGGCAAAACTAATACAATTATGTAAAGTTTAAAAATAAAATAAAATTTAAAAAAAAAGCATCAATTCTTCAACACTCAGCTTTCTTTATAGACCAACTCTCACATCCATACATGACTATTGGAAAAACCATAGCTTTGACTAGGCGGACCTTTGTCAGCAAAGTAATGTCTCTGCTTTTTAATATGCTGTGTAGGTTGGTCATAGCTTTTCTTCCAAGGAGCAAGTGCCTTTTGATTTGATGGTTTTAGTCACCATCTGCATTAAATTCTACTCAAGTTTCAGTAGACTATAAGATAGACACTGGAATATATCCAGGGACATAAAACAAGATGCAAAATTTTCATGGTCTAAAGTTGTATAAATTATACAGAATCTATTTACTTATCACTGTGGAACTATGTTAGAAATCAATGTCAAGATATATTTGAAAATAACCTACATATTTTCAAGTGTAGTGTGACATTTACTGAGAGAGATCTTTGACTTTGCCATTGAAAGCCTCAATAAAGTTAGACTGGAGAAAGCACAGGGGGTGATTGCAGAGAAGAAAGCATTTAAATGAAAAATTAGTATCAAAATGAGAAATTAATATTAAAGATACATTAAACAAAATCTCATGTATTTGGAAATTAAATGTCCACATTAAATGATGAGAGTATCTAGAAAGTCATAACAAGGAAAATTACAAAATATTTGTAATAGAATAAGAATGAAAAGAGAATTTGTCAGATTTTGTTGCCTGCAGCTGAAGCTGCTCAATGTATTTAAATACAACTTGGCATCTTCAATGAGGTATGAAAATATTAATGGACATTACTAAAATTTTGTGAAATTTGAATAAAATCTGTGCTTTCATTTTTAATACTGTAATATTGTTAACTCCCTGTTTTTTATAACATAGTATTTCTTTATATTCTCTAGAAGTTTCAAGCCTCATTAAAATTTTTTTTAAGTCACCAAGATAATAAATTTTCTAGACTTTTAGTCATAATACTAGATGCTGAAATACATTGAATTATATCAAAGTTTTGAGTGAATATAAATCATAAATCTAGTATTCTATTCATACTAAGCTAAACAAGTGGAATCAAAATATAATTTTTTGACTAGACAAAAATTCATAAATTAAAAAATATATATATATTATATTATACATTGTTGTTGTTTAGTCACTCAGTCATATCTTACTCTTGGACTGTAGCCACAGGGACTGTGGCCCACCAGGCTCCCCTCTCCATGGAATCTCCCAGGCAAGAATACTAGAGGGGTTGCCACTTCCTTCTCTAAGGGATCTTCCCCACCCAGGGATCAAACCCAGGTCTCCTGTATTTGAAGGCAGATTCTTAACCACTGAGCCACCATGGATTGCTTTTTTCCCCAAAGCTCCAGATTTGTTTCTAATGAGCAGCCATGTTTTAAAAAATGGATTATATGATCATCTTTTACTTTTATCTAGTTTCACTTTTTCTATCTCATATCCAGTGCTCATTTAGTTTATGTTTTCCAATATCTGTCTCTTTGTTGTTGTTATTCTTTCTCAGTCCTTTATCAAATGTAGTAGAAAAACTTCTGTGTGTATGTATATATATACACACATACATACATATACTATAAAATATATATGCTTATGTATATATATGCTATATAAAAATGCTATATATATATATTTATAGTTTGTGTGTATATACAAATAGATTAAATGCACCAATCAAATGTTATAGACTGGCTGGGTGGATGAGAACTTGTGCATGTATTCACTTCCACTTACCACATCACTCTACTTAACCCCCAAAATTGTATGTAATAATTTTATATTGTTAGGTTAATTATGCTTTTATTATGGCTTGCAGTTGTAATTATCTTTTATTTTTTTTTTGGTCTGGCTATTGATTGTGAAAACTGATAAGCATCTTTTACTATCGTGATTATATAACTATTATTTGCTTAATACCATTTTATACCATTGTATAGCATTGGTCCACAGAAAATAATAGAATCTATATCACTAAAGCTACCATTTAATAGAAAAACTCCAATAACTTTTTAAAAATCCAGATGCATATTAGAATTATCTTGGAATTATTTGTTTTTTCCCCCAAGCTCCAGATTTGTTTCTAAGGAAACATGTTTTACATTTCAGATAATTATTGATATGTACTATCCTGTTACCAATTTCTAAATTGTTTTTGATTTATATTGTGTATGTCTTTTCCTTCTCTTGTGTTTCCTTCCTAGGGAAATTTCTTTAGTATTTGTTGTAATGTTGGTTTGGTGGTGCTGAATTCTCTTAACTTTTGCTTGTTTGGAAGGCTTTTGATTTCTCTATCAAGTCTCAATGAGAATCTTTCTGGCTAGAATATTCTTGGTTGTTGGTTTTTTTCTTTCACCAATTTAAATATATCATGCCATTCCCTTCTGGCTTGTAGAGTTTCTGTTGAAAAATCAGCTGATAAACTTATGGGATTTCCCTTGTAGTTTATTTGTTGTTTTTACCTTGGTGCTTTTAATATTTTATCTGTCTTTAATTTTAAAATTTTGATTAGTATATGTCTCAGTGTGTTCCTACTTGGGCTCATCCTGCCTGGGACTCTTTATGTTTCCTGGACTTGGTTGACTATTTCTTTTCCCATGTTAGGGAAGTTTACAGCTATTTTTCAGATATTTTCTCTGGTCTTTTCTCTCTCTCTTCTTCTTCTGTGATCCCTATAATGCAAATATTGGTATGCTTAATGTTGTCCCAGAGGTCTTTTAGGCTGTTTCCTTTTTTTTTTTCATTCTGTTTTTCTATATTCTGTTCTGCAGCAGTGATTTCCACCATTCTGTCCTCCAGGTGATTTATCCATTCTTCTTTCTGAGTTATTCTGCTATTGACCCCTTCCAGTGTATTATTTATCTTTGTTTGTTCTTTAGTTCTTCTAGGTCCTTGGTAAGCATTTCTTGCATCTTCTCAGTCTTTGCCTCCATTCTTTTTCTGAGATCCTGGATCACTTTTGCTATCATTATTCTGAATTTTTCTGGAAAGTTGACCATCTCTTCTTCATTTGGTTGTTTTTCTGGGGTTTTATTTTGTCACTTCATCTGGGACAAAACCCTCTGCTTTTTCACCCTTGTTACCTTTTTGTAATGTGGTTTTCATTCTAGTCACTGTCAGATTGTGGTTTTTCTTGCTTCTTTTGTCTGTCCTCTGATGGATGAGGCTAAAAGGCTTGAATAAGGTTTATGGTGGGAAGGATTGGTGGTGGGAAAAACTGAGTCTTGTTCTTGTGGGCAAGGCTGTGCTCAGTAAAACTTTAATCCAATTATCTACTGGTTAGTGGTGTTGTGCTTCCTTCCTGTTAGTTGTTTTGACTGAGACAACCCAGCCTTGGGGTCTAACAGTGGGCTCTATGGTTGGAGAAGGCAATGGCACCCTACTCCCGTACTCTTGCCTGGAAAATTCCATGGGTGGAGGAGCCTGGTAGGCTGCAGTCCGTGGGGTCGCTAAGAGTCGAGCACGACTGAGCGACTTCCCTTTCACTTTTCACTTTCATGCATTGGAGAAGGAAATGGCAACCCACTCCAGTATTCTTGCCTGGAGAATCCCAGGGACAGAGGAGCCTAGTGGGCTGCTGTCTATGGGGTCACACAGAGTCAGACACAACTGAAGAGACTTAGCAGCAGCAGCAGCAGCATGGTAGGGTTAATGGTGACCTGCAAGAGGACTTACACCAAGGGCCCCCTTCCAGGACTGCTGCTGCCATTATCCTTATCCCCACAGTGAACCACTCCTGACCCACAGGAAACCCTCCAACACTAGCAGGTGGGTCTGGTTCAGTCTCCTATGGAATCACTGTTCCTCTCCACTGGGTCTTGGCATGCACAGGATTTTATTTGTGTCTTTCAAAAATGGAATCTGTTTCCCCCCATCCTGTGGAAGTCCTATAATCAAATTCTGCTGATCTTCAAAGTCAGATCCCCTGGGGATTCCCAGTCCCTTTGACAGATCTCCAGGATGGGAACCCTGATGTGAGGCTTAAAACCTTCACAACAGTGGGAGAAATTCTTTGGTATTATTGTTCTCCAGATTGTGGGTCACCCACCTGGCAGGTATGGGATTTGATTTTATCGTATTTTGTCCCTACTACCACCCCATTGCAGCTTCTTCATGTCTTTGGTATGGGGTGTATCTTTTGGTGGGTACCAGCATCCTCCTGTTTATGGTTACTCAACAGCTAGTTGTAGTTTTTGTGCTTTCATAGGAGATGAATGCATGTTCTTCTACTCTGCCATCCTAAACTGGAATGTCTTAGACTTTTGAATATTTATAGGCATACATCACAGCTATTTTGGGTTCAATTACAGGCCACCTTAAAAAAGTGATAGCAATAAGGTGAAACACATTAAATTTTTGGTTTCCCAATGCATACAAAAGTTATGTTTATACTATACTGTAGTCTGTTCAATGTGCAATAGCATTATGTCTAAAATACAATGTATATAGCTTAGTTTAAAATTGCTTTACTACTAAAAATGCTAACTATTTTATGAGCCTTCAGTAAGTTATAATCTTTCTGGTTAAAGGTCTTGCTTCAATGTTCTTGGCTGCTGAGTGATTAGGATGGTGGTGGCTGACTGTTGGGTGGTGCTGTGGCAGTTTCTTAAAATAAGACAGCAATAAATTTTACCACATTAACTGTTCCTTATATTTGAACATGTAGAGGACACTGTAGGCTTATCACTTGGCCTACTTTCTATATTGTTGTGCCTCAGGTACTAGGCAGGCCTGAGGAGATGCAGAGAAATGAGGAAATGGCTGGTTGGTGGAGCAATCAAAGCACTCAAATTTATTGTTTGCCATCTTATATGGACATGGCTTATGGTACCCCAAAACAATTCCAATAGTAACATCAAAGATCACAGATTACCATAAAAATACAATAATATGAAAAATTTAAAATATTGCACGAATTACCAAATGTGACACAGAAATATGAAGTGAGCAAACGTTAGACAAATAATGCTGATAAATTTATTTGATGCAAGGTTGCCACAAACATTCTATTTGTAACAAACACAATGCCTGCAAAAGAGTGTAAATGAAGTGCAATTAATGGAGTGCAAGTGTAGTTATAATATATCTTAGTGTAGCCTTATTCATTTTCAACTTATTTGGGATTCTTTATGTTTCATGGATCTGGATGTCCATTTCTTTCTCCATTTTTGGGAAGTTTTCAGCCATTATTACTTTAAATACACTTTCTTCCACATTCTCTCTCTTCTCTGTCTGGAATTTCCAAAATATAGATATTTTCATTGTGTCCTATAAATTTCTTGGGGTTCTTCATTCTTGTTAATTCTTTTCTCTTTTTAATTCTTTTTTTTCTCCTCTGACTGATATTTCCAAATATCCGGTCTTCTAGGTCACTGAATCTTTTTCTGCAACCAAGTCTGCTTTTGAAGCTCTGTATTGAATTCTTCAGTCATTGTATTTTGCACATCTAGGATTTATTGTTGTAGTTTTCTTATGGTTTTTAATCTCTGTTACTCATTTTGTTCTTGTATTATTTTCCTAATTTTATTTGTATGTCTATTTTTGTAGTTCATTAAACTTCTCTAAAAACTTTATTTTGAATTCTTTGTATAAGCTAACAATTTCCATTTCTTTAGGGTCAATGGAGTATTATTAGTTCTCTCTGGTGATATCATGTTTGCCTGATATTTTATGATCCTTAGTTCTTTACTTTTGTATCTGCTCATTTGATGAAGTTTTCTCTTTCAGACTTTACAGGTTGTCTCTGGCCAAGACAGTTCTTCACCAATCAGCTCAGGTTGCGTTTCTGAACATGTCTGTTGGTTATGTCCTTGGGCAGGAGAGTCCTGGTATCAGAGTCTATTTTGAGGTGAGGTCACTGACTGAGCTCTTTTTTTGGGTGGGATGCAAAGAATGCATGAGAATGGTTGGATAGTACTACTGGCTTGGTTTACTACTCTAGCAAAGCTGTAGGATATAATAGCTCTGTAGTTGTCCAGATCCTCTAGACAGGTTTACTAGATATTCAGGTCTAGGTTATATACTCAGGAATTGGTGAGGCTATGAATTTTATTCCCTGCCTTGGTGGTGCAGCAGGACAACACCAAGGACCTATACAGTTCATTCTCTGGGGACCAGAATCATGTTAGAGTGTGCACTGAATTCTCTGGTTAGATGAGGCCTATGGTTTTGCTCTGCAGATGGAGGAAGTCATGGGTTGTGCTATTTTTTTGAGTGCCACTGTACACAGGGCTGTTAAATTGGTTGTGCAGCTTCCTGTGTGTTCTGGTTAAGTTCCTCAACTGTGCAGTTTGAGAGCTATATTCAGCCATGAACAGGAGTGTGAGTTAGTTGCCGTACCTGGAGCAGCTAGAGAAGCAGCTTCAAAACTGGTAGAGTTCTTTGTTTTTGGTCTTGACTCAAGGCAAACCACTCTGCCAAGTTCCCTGAATAAATGGGACCATTGGCTTTGCTATATGGATGATCAATTCTGCTTGCTGGACTCTACTTGAGCACTGATGGACTCTCTGGGATTATTGGCCAGCCTTTTTTGTTGAGCAAGGCAGGGAGGTACACTCAGCAGTGAATAGCCTTGTTAACTAGCTCCCCTGCCTGGGCAAAACAGGAGGCCCAGCCCCAAGAAACCTCTCAGGTACTCTGGATCAGAGTGTCTTGTCTTGTGGGACCTGCAGCTACACTCAGCAATGGGTGGAGCTAGAATAAGCTCCTCTGCCTGAGCAGAGTAAGTAAACTGACTCCAAGCTGGGCAAGGATATTTATTTGTAATCTTGAATCAGCTGACCCTGCTCCCAAAGCTTTCTGGCTGAAAAGTGCCTCTAGGTTTTCCCTGTGGATCATCAGTTCTGCCTGCTCAAGTGTTGTTCAGTCAGCTGACAACACTTTGTTGGAGATTCTGGTGTTATTAATATTTTCCTTGTTTAAGCCCATTCAGATTTTTTATTTCTTCTTGGATCACTTTTGAGATTTTAGATCTTTCTAGATATCTATTTTGTCCAAGTTATATAGTTTGCTGACTGAACTGGTCAGCTTTCAGTTCTTCTGACCAGGCTTTCTGGTCAGGTGGGGCTGGGAGCCACTCTCAGCAGTGGATTGGACTATGACTCAGTTTTCCTGCCTGAGTAAGGGAAGACCAGGATCCAGGACTGGAATGCTGTTCTTTTGAGGACCCAAATCAGGCAAACCTTCATCCCGTCAAATCCCCTGGTCAGACTGTGCCACTGACTTGGCTCTGTACATGACCAAAACCACTGGTTGGGACCACTTCTTGGGCGCTCTAGGTCTGAACTTGGTCTGGTTGTTGCTAACCTCCTCTCCTTTCTGTATCACAATCAGATTTGTAGTGGTCAAACCCTACAAACTTACCCATAATTCTTGTGAGATATACAAGAGTGGGGAATCCCAAGAAGTGACCCACAATACAGGGGGTGCTGGATATCTACTTTGAGCACTCTCTTTTCACTGGATGAACTGGAGCGTCAGAGGAAACATCTTGGTGTTGTGCTGTGTCAGCCTAGGGGAGGGGCAATGTGGTTAGCATGTGGCCACTGCTCTTACCATTCTAATGTGGTCTCTATTGGTCTCTGTGATGCAGGGGGCTGCTTTAACCCCATAGTGGTGTTTTAAACTTCTCTGTGGTGTCTTGTCCAGTAAGAGTTGTTATTTGTTCTTGTGTGTTGAGGGGCCAAGTAAGAAAGACCTATGTCCCATCTTAGTGACATCACTCCTGAGTAGCTTTTATATGTTGAACCAACCATAAACTCTTAGAATAAGCTACACTGGGTCATTGTGAATAATCTTTTAAAAATATTTTTTTCTGTACCCATTGAGATTAACATGTGATTTTTCTCCATTATGCTAGCAATATGGTGTGTATGTTAACTGATTTTTACATGTTCAATCACCCTTGCATTCCTGTGATAAGTCTCACTTAAACATGGTGTAAATACCTTTTACATGTTGCTGGATTTGGTTTTATACTATTTTGTTGAAGATTTCTGGGGATATATTCATAAGAGATATCATCATATAGCTTTCTTTATTATAATACTTTGGTTTGATATCAGTGTAAAACTGGTCTGATAGAATGAGTTGTGAAGTGTTCTATCCTACTTTTTTGGATTATTTTGTAAATAATTTTTATTAATTCTCTAAATGTTTAGTAGAATTCACCAGTGAAGGCATCTTGGCTGGAACTTTTTGTTGGAAATTCTGGTGTTATTAATTTTTTTACTTGTTTAAGCCCATTCAGATTTTTTATTTCTTCTTGGATCACTTTTGGGATTTTAGATCTTTCTAAATACCTATTTTGATCAAGTTATATAGTTTGCTGGTATAAGGTTTTTCATAGTATTCCCTTTTTATGTTTTAAATGTTTGTAAGTTTGGTAGAGAGTGCCTTCTTTCATTATTACTTTTAGTAATGTGTTCTCATTCCTTTCCCTTTCATTAGTACATTAATTTCTTAGGGTTTCTATAAAATATAACCACAAATTGAGTGACTTACAACAGTAGAAATGTATTCTCTTACAGTTCTGTAGTCAGTGTATCCTCAGGGTTGTCCTCTGATGGCTCAAGGAGTGAACACTTCTTTGTTTTTTTTATTTCTTGTGGCTCCAGGTATTCTTTGACTTGTCACTTCATAACCCCAATCTAGGCCTCCATCTTCCTCTGACTTCCTTTCATGCCTTCTCTTCTTTCTTTTGTAAGGATACTAGTCCTTGGATTTAGAGTCCACCTAGATATTTTCGTATGATCACATCTCAAGATCCTTAACTTAATTACATCTTCAAAGGTCCTTATTACAAATAAAGTCACATTCAAAGATTTCAGTTGTTAAGATATGGACATATCTCTTTGGCAGTCATCAGTAAACACATTATAGTCAATCTACCTAATTTTTTTTTTAATGTATTGCTCTTGAAAAAAATTTGTTTTCATTGATTTTTCTATTGTTTTTCTTCCATTCTCTTTTGTATTTTTCTCCTCTAATACTTTTCATTCCCTTCCTACTCCCTCCTTTCCTTTAGTTTGATCTTCCTTAGCCATTTTTAATCAGATTGCTTGTGTATTGTTTAGATTGTAAGGGTTCTTTATAAATTGCAATATTAATCTCTTATCAAATATATGACTTACAATTATTTTCTGTCATCACACAGGTTGCCTTTTTGTTCTACTGATATTATCTTTTTGATGAATAAAGTTTTTAATTTTAATCTAGTTAAAAGTATCTAGTTTTTGTTTTGTTCTTATCTTTTTGGTGTCATATCTAAGAAATCATTGCTAAATTCATTATCATGAAGTTATTCTGCTATATTTTCTTCTAAAATGTTAATAATTTTAACTTTTATGTTTAGGCTTTTGCCCATTTAAGCTTGTATTGTATATGGAGTAAGATAAGGTTCCTCAGATCTATAATGAGTCTGTTGTAGACAGCTTATAGTTGAATCCTGCTTTTTATCCATTCTTTTAACCTGTCTTTTATCAATAATTTTGGAAATCAATCCATTTGCATGTAATAACTGAGAGTGAAAGACTTACTAGTGTCCCTTGTGTTACTTACTTTCTAAAAGCCTTATATATTTTTGTCCTTTATTTCATCAATTACTACCTTCTTTTTTGTTTAACTGTCTTTTTAATAGTAATTCTTTTTGGTTCCTTCCTGATTCCCTTTTATATATATATATATATTCTATACATATTTTTCTTGTGTTTACCATGGGGGTTACATATATAATGTCTTAAAATTATAGCAATCTATTTTAAATTGATAGTAATTTAACTTCAGTTGCATACAAAGATTTTAATCCATTACATCTCTGTCATACCACTTTAATGACATCACAAATTACATTTTTATATATTGAGTATATATCGAGTACCAATTAATGTGGGTTTATATTTATTTTACTCCTTCATCTATAAATTCATTTAGGAAAATGAAAAGTGGAATTATGAACATTACAGTAATACTGGTTTTTATATTTGTCCATGTGTTTTCCTTTACTGGAGAAAGTTATAATTTCATATGGCTTCAATTTAATGTCTAGTGTTTTTTCATCTCAACTTGAAGGACTTCCTTTAGCATTTCTTGCAGAGCAAATTTAGTGGTAATAAATTGCTTCAGTTCATATTTATCTGGAAATGTTTTAATTTCTCCATTATTGAAGGACAGTTTCCTAGATATATAATTGTCAGTTGGTAATTTTTTTTTATCACTTTAAACATATTATCCAACTTCCTTCTTACCTACAAACTTTCTGCTATGAAATCTGATAATCTTATTAAGAATCCCCTTTGTGTGATGAGTCACTTTCACTGTTTCCAATAATCTTTCCTTGTCCTTATCTTTTGACAGTTTGATTATGTGTCTCTGTGTGGAATTCTTTACATTATCCTACTTGGAGGTTTTTTTTTTTTTTTTTTTTTAAGTTCTTGGATTTGTATAACAATGACTTTTCTCAAATTTGAAAAGTTTGATTCAAATAATTTCTCTGACTCATTGTCTTTATCTTTTCCTTCCAAGACTTTTATAATGTATATATTGTCTGCTTGTTAATGTCCCATTAGTCTCACAGGCCTTGTTCACCATTTCAAGAATTCTTTTACCTTTTTTGTTCCTAAATCTTTGTAATATCAAATGATCCCTTTTCAAGTTCAGTGATCTTCTCTTTTATCTTCTTTTGAGAACTTTCAATGAATTTTTCAGTTCATTTATAGTATTTTCAGCTTCAAAATTTCTGCTTGGTTCCTTTTGTAATTTCTGTCTCTTTGTTGATATCCTTGTTTTGTACATATATTGTCACTCTGCTTTCATCTCTTTGTATTTTTTTCTTTAGTTCGTTGAATATATTTAAGATAATTGTTTTAAAGTTTTTGCCTAGTAATTCCAATATTCATGTTTCTTCAGGGACATTTTTCTGGACATTTATTTTATTCTTTTGAATGACTGATGTATTCCTATTTCTTTGCATATTTTGTGACTTTTTAAATTGGGCACTTGAGCAAATAATCACCTCCCCAAGTCTTTGCCATCTGTCTTCACATCTGAAGACTTTCACTAATTAGACTGGAGTAAAGGCTTAAGGTCTCTGTAGGCCTTTCTTGGGCATGTGTCTCCTCTGGTCCTGTGTGCATGTTTTGTGCTGATTTCCCTTTATACATGGCTACATTTAAATATTTTTATTTTCCAAAAAGTCTCATTTTTGTTTCTCTTAGACCCTTGAAAGGCCTAGTGTATGCATCAATAATCTCTTTCTTGCTATTTTTTTGAGTCTTGCCTGCTGCTTCCTGCCACTTTCCCTAGCCTGAGATCTGAGCTATGCTACTCTTCACTGTGTGAACTCCAACTTAGGAGCTAAAGAGAGGAAACTCACAAGCAGGCCAAAGTCAGGTTAGAATGTTTTAAGCTCACTTTATTCTGCTCTCTTTGGTTCACATAAGGGAAATGGTGACCAAATAACACTTTCGGTGATCCATGTCATGCCACACAAGGAAGAGAGTACAACGTTTTTTAAATGCCATGAAATTTCCTACCTTTTTGTGTGCTCCTGCAAATACTCGGTCGTATTTGACTCTTTGCAACACGATGGGCTGTAGCTCACCAGGGTCCCCTGTCCATGAGATTTTCCTGGCAAAAATACTGGAGTTGAGCTGCCATTTCCTCCTCCAGGCGATCTTCCCAACCCAGTGTCTCCTGTGTCTCCTGAATTGCAGGTAGATTCTTTATGTGGCTTTTTCTTGATTTTTTTATTTGTTTGATTGCTATTTTTTTGAGTCTTCCCTGCTGCTTCCTGCCACTTTCCCTAGTCTGAGATCTGAGCTATGCCACTCTTGGCTGTGTGAACTCCAACTTAGGAGCTAAACAGCTGAAACTCACAAGCAGGCCAAAGTCAGGTTAGAATGTTGTTTGATTGCTACCATGATGTTGTTCTTTTCAATTTCTATCTGTTAATTTAATGTTTCCATGGTAAGGGAATCTGCTTAATCCATCTTGTTGTTGTCTTTGCTGTTTTTCTTTTAAATTACATAGTAAATGTATCAGTACATAAACTACTATCAGCAATAAACTACCATGGTGTTTGATGTCTTTTAAGTACCTATGTTTTGGCTCAGCAAGGACCCATGTACAAAGCAAAGACAGGAAACCATGATTCATGTTAAGAATGCTAGTCCAAAGCAGAGAATATTGTAGTTTGATAAAAGCTGTAAATCTTTTGCTGTTTTTTTTTAAGAAATTTATCTCTGAATATACATGTAATAAAACTTTTAATTTCAGTTGTATATATATATAGAGAGAGAACTTAAATATAAATCTGACAATTTATTTTCTAAAGTTAGTAAAGAATGCTTATATTTTCTCAATTTTTTTTTACATAAGAAACATTAAGATCAAATTGTAAAATATTTTAGAAGACATAATTTCAAGGGATAGAGATATATATTTCTATATTCCCCAGGTCCTTGGCATTAAAACACATGTTAATTTATATTTTTTACTATATCTCTCCATTATTTTTAACAGGCAATATCTCTAAAATCAATATGATAAAACCAGATTTGTTATGTCATCTGTGAGTACTTTTATAATTCCGGTGAAGTGTCTTGGAATTCAAGTTTCCCTGATCTTAATCTCTTGTAGTTTGTGAACTTTTAAGTACTAAAAGTGCATACTAAAAAAAAAAATAGCAGTTTGATTGTCAACTGCAAGAATTTGTCAGGCTAGTAAACTTCTCTAAACACTAATTTCATATGACTTAATGGAGAAAAAACCCATATGCTTAAAAAACATGTTAGTTGCTTGGCCAAAAGTTGTAATCAAAATTTCAAATGTAAAGATTACTTACTTCCTTTTCTACACTTGGTAGAGAGAAAAGAGAGAAATATTTTATTTCTTTTCTTCTTTCTTCCAGGACACATTATTGTCAACCAGAAGCAACTTATTCCCTTCCTCTCAACTGCCTACCCTATATTTCCACTCTTGGCCTTTGTTGCATTTTGGCAAGTGAAGCTAGTGAACAATAAAGGAACAAGTTAATTTGATCAATCAATTAGTATATGTTTATTGATTGTGTATTACATGCCCAGCAGTGTCCTCTATGCTCTGTATCTCATAATTGAAAAAAGTCTAGGAAGCCCTGCTGATTATAGCAGAATGCTTGACAGGTTTTAATGCTCAACTGATACCGAAGCAACTGATGGAAAGCTAAAACATTAATTTGTGAATTGCTTACTGCTGAAATTTACTGAGAGGTATGGTTATTATCTGAATGTTTCAGATAATTAAATTCTATATAAGCACATGTTAAATACTTAATTTTCTGGCTTATCTAAAATATAGTATATTTCAGATAGGAGCTTTGTTACACCAATGAATTCTGGATTCTTTACCAGCTGAGCCACCAGCAGAGGCAACTGTAAGGTCTAAATGGTATATAATTAAATATAATGAAAATTCCTTAAAAAATTCCTTAAGTCACCCATAAAAGTAACTATGTGGATGCTTTCTTGTGAACATATAACTATGCATATTAATGTATATATATAATTTATAACTAGTATTCTGATATATGGTATCTGTTTTAAGTATGAGAAAGTTTGTTGTTGTTCCAGTTGCTAAGTCATATCTGACTCTTTGAAACCTCATGGTCTGCAGCACACCAGGCTTCCCTGTCTTTCACCATCTCCCAAAGTTTGCTCAAACTTATGTCCATTGAGTTGGTGGTGATGCTGTCCAACCATCTCATCCTCTGTCATCCCCTTCTTCTCTTGCCCTCAATCTTTCTCAGCATCAGGGTCTTTTCCAATGAGCTGGCTCTTCAGATCAGATGGCCAAAGTACTAAAGCTTCAGCTTCAGCATCAGTTCTTCCATTAAGATTGACTGGTTTGATCTCCTTGCTGTCCAAGGGACTCTCAAGGGTCTTCTCCAGCACCACAATTTGAAAGCATCATTTCTTTGGTGCCCAGCTTTCTTTAGCTTCTATGCTGAAGCCTAGCTTAAAGGATTTTGAGCATAATCTTACTGTATTGCAAACTGAGTGCAATCGTATGGTAGTTTGAACATTCTTTTCTTTGAAATTGGAATGAAAACTCACTTTTTCCAGTCCTGTGGCCACTGCTAAGTTTTCCAAATTTGTTAACTCATTGAGGACAGAACTTTAACAGCAGCATCTTTTAGGATCTAAATAGCTCAAAGAAAGATAAGTGTTGTATAGTTGGATTCACAAATCTTAACTATCTATATGATGTGACTCCATTTTACATCCAAATTAGTTTGTTATATCCTTTAGTGTATCCACTCTTAGCCAAGAGAAGCAGATTTCCAACATTAGGCACTTTCTTACATTCACATTCACAACTCTCCATTAGTTTGAGCAGGCAGCCATTTGTGGAGAAAATTTTATGATGACCATTAAAAGACTGCTTCAGTAATCACCAGATTGTTTAGTTTTCTTGTATCCCATGCACACGATCTTTTTTAGAATTATGTTTTATATTTCTCTTCTCAATTCCCACCTCTTCTAACCTTGTTCCAAGCCTGGGTTATCTCTTGCCTAAATTATTGTAAAAGTTTCCATACTTAATTCAGTATACTTAATTACATACATTTAATCACATTAATCATCCTTATGTATAAAACTACAATTCTGAACATATAATTCATCTGCTTAAAAACTTTCAGTGACTCCTTATTTTCTACAGAATTAGATATACATGTACCTTGGCATTCATACACTCCACAAAGTGACCCTAACACCCTTTCTAGATATACCTGAAATGATCATAGCCAAACTAACCCTATCCTTTTATAATGGCAGTGTTCATGCCTTTCTTTCCCCCATGGAATGCTTTTTTATTTCTATCAAAATTTTGTTCATCTTTTAACATTCAGCTGAGATATAAATTCACAAGTGACACAATTTTGCCATATCTTGAACTCCTACTGCACTTCATTTATTGTACCTCCTTTGTGTCATTTATCATAGTTTTCTTTGTATTACAGTCATTCATGCACATGTCTCATCTTTCCCTCTAAGATCATAATTCTGCCCCCCCCCCCGGGGAATTATGTTTTACCCATCTTTTTGTTTCTTGTAGCACCTATAACAGCACCTAGTACAGAGATGCTTGATAAATATTTGAACAGAATTCAAATTAGTTACCTGGGAAAGTTATATTTACTTATGTCAATTTCAATAATGTTCAACTTGTCAAAAGTTTTTGAAGTTTTTTTACAATTGCTTTAAGGTCCTGTGGGATTCTTTTCAGTGCTTTCAGTGGTGACAAACCTTCATCGTTTTAGGGAAAACTTGATTTTGGAAAACAGAATTCATTCTGAACCACATTTAGTGAATAATATGGATGCTCACTCTGAGCTGTTATATTTTTAGTTAACAAAAGGAATATGATTGAGACAGAATATCTGGATGAGTCATGAACTAACAACTCAAAAAAAAAAAAAAATCCCAAGGTGCTTTCAATAATGTGGCATCATTGTAATGACTTTATAACTTCCTAAGTTTTTTACTTTGAAACACACAGTACTCATTTGGACATGTAAGTTCTAATATGTTTGTTAAATCAGTCTTGTCTTCTTGTGGATTCATTTTACAATTTTCAAAGCCAGAGTGTTGACAACTGTTTTTAGAACTTCAATATCACTTAAATGAGAAGTATATTACCTGACTCATTTGAAATACTGTATTTTATAACTTTTTATGAGGGAGGAACCTTGTCATCACTAATGCACCAAAGAAATCTTTCCAAATTTGAGAGAAACATTTATACAGTACTATGATTTTTAAAAAACCTACAAATTAGCTACTATGCTTGGCCATTCCTGAGTTCTAGCAGAAATATAAGGAACTGAAGAATTTATATGAAATAAGAGTAGAGGGTAGTTAAACACAGAATTTTAGTATCATGTAATTGGTGTCACAGAATTATAAAGCAAAAAATGATACTTCATCTTTTCCTGAATCACATGTAACGTATAATATTTGAATGCTAAGGTGCATATTGGAGTTTTCCATTTTCTGGGTTACATTCAAGTGATTTAATCAGGACCACATTTTATATCCTTTTTTATTTACTTTTTAGTTTTTAAACTTTTTATTTTGTATTGGTGTGTAGCCAATTAGCAATCTTACAATAGCTTCAGGTGAACAGTGAAGGGATTCAGCCACAAATACCCATATATACTTTTTCCCCCAAACCCCCTTCTATCCAGGCTGCCACATAACATTCAGCAGAGTTCCATGAACTATGTAGTAAGTTCTTGTTGGTTATCCTTTTTAAATACAGCAGTGTGCATATATCCATCCCAATCTCCCTATCCCTTCCCCCTATCTTTCTCCCATCAACCATAAGTTTGTTCTCTAAGCCTGTGACTCTCTGTTTTGTAAGTTCATTTGTATTATTTCTTTTAGATTCCACATATAAGTGATGTCATGATATTTCTACTTCCCTGTCTGACTTACTTCACTGAGTGTGACACTCTCTAGGTCCATCCATGTTGCTCAAAGTGACATTATTTCATTTTTTTAATGGCTAAGTAATATTATGCAGTATATATGTACCATATCTTCTTTATCCACTTCTCTGTCAGTGGACATTTAGGTTGATTCCTTGTCTTGGTATTGTAAACAGTACTGGAGTGAACATTGGGGTGCATTATATCCTTTCAGATCATGCTTTTCTCTGTATCTATGCCCAGGAGTTGGATTGCAGGGTCATATGGTAGCTTTACTTTAGTTTTTTAAGGAACCTCCATGCCATTCTCTATGGCAACTGTACAAATTTACATTCCCATCAACAGTCTAGGAGGGTTCCCTTCTTACCACACCCTCTCCAGAATTTGTTGTTTGTGAATTTTTTGATGGGAGCCATTTTGATTGGTGTGAAGTGATATTTCATTGCAGTATTGATCTGCATTTCTCTAATAATTAGTGATGTTGAACATCTGTTCTTTGGCCATCTATATGTCTTCTTTGGATAAATGTCTATTTAGGTCTTCTGCCCATTTATTGATTAGGTTGTTTGTTGTGATGCTGTTGAGGATCATGAACTTCCCCAATCACTCAGTGGTAAAGAATCTGCCTGACAATGCAGTAGATGCAAAAGACACAGCTTTGATCCTGGAGTTGGGAAGATCCCCTGGAGAAGGAAATGACAACCTACTTCAGTATTCTTGCTGAAAAAGTCCATAGATAGAGGAGCCTGGCAGGCTATAGTCCATGGGGTCATAAAGAGTCAGACACAGCTGAGCATGCATGCATGCACGCAGGCACGTATCATGAGCTGTTTGTAAATTTTGGAAACTAATCCTTTGTCAGTCACATCACTTGAAAAGATTTTCTCTCAGTCTGTGGTTGTCTTTTTCTTTATTATTTCCTATGCTGTGAAAAAGCTTTTGAGTTTAAGAGGTGCTACTACTTTATTTTTTTTTTTTTCATTATTCTTGGATGTTGTTGTTATTCTTGGAGATTATCAAAAAAGATATTGCTATGATTTATGCCAGAGAGTGTTCTTCCTATGTTTTCTCTAGGAGTTTTATAGTGTTTGGTCTCACGTTTAGTTCTTTAATCCATTTCAGACTTATTTTTATGAGTGGTGTTAAAGAATGATCTAATTTCATTTTTTTAACATGTAGCTGTCCAATTTTCCCAGCACCATTTGTTGAAGAGACCGCTTTCCAACATTATGTAGTCTTCTACCCTTTGTCACAGATTATTTAAGCATAAGTTCATGGGCTTATTTCTGGGTTTTCTATCCTGTTCCATTGATCTATTTTTTATTTATTCTATTTTTGTGCCAGTACCATACAGTTTGGATGACTGTAGCTTTGCAGTATAGTCTGAAGTCAGGTAGCCTGATTCCTCCAACTCCATTTTATTCCTCAAGATTGCTTTGGCTCTTTGGTGTCTTTTGTGTCTCCTTACAAGTTATGAGATTTTTTTGTTCTAGTTCTGTAAAAAATGCCATTGGTAATTTGATAAGGATTGCATTGAATCTGTGGATTGTCTTGGGTGGTATAGTCATTTTGAAAATATTGATTCCTCCAATCTACAAAAATGATATATCTTTTCATCTGTCTGTGTCTTCTTCGATTTCTTTCATCAGCATTATTTTGTTTTTGGAGTACAGGTACTTTGTCTCCTTAGGTAAGTTTATTCTGAAGTATTTTATTTTTATTGATGTTATGACAAATGGAATTGTTTGTTGAATTTCTCTTTCTGATCTTTCATTGTACTGTATAGAAATGCAAAATTTCTGCATGTAATTTTGCAAACTTCAACTTTACCAGGTTCATTAATGAGTTCTACTACTTTTCTGGTGGTATCTTTAGGATTTTCTATGTATAGCATCATGTCATCTGCAAACAGTGGCAGTTTAAATTTTTCTTTTCATATATAGATTCTTTTACTTCTTTTTATTCTCTGATTGCTATAGCTAGGACTTCCAAAACTATGTTGAATAAAAGTGGCAAGTGTGGACATCCTTGTCTGTTCCTGATCTTAGTGGAAATGCTTTCAGCTTTTCACTATTGAGTATGATGTTAGCTGTAGGCTTGTTGTATATTGACTTTATTTTGTTGAGGTGTATTTTCTCTATGCCTGGTTTCTGGAGAGTTTTTATCATAAATTTGTGCTGAATTTTGTCAGGAGTATGTTCTGCATATATTGAGAAGATCATATGGTTTTATTCTTTAATTTATTGATGTGGTATATCACATTGATTGATTTGCAGATACTGAAAATCCTTGCATCCCTGGGATAAATCCTACTTTATCACAAGCATGATTTTTTAAATGTATTGTTGGATTTGGATTGCTAATATTTTGTTGAGGATTTTTGCATCTATGTGCATCAGTGATGTTGGCCTGAAATTTTTCTTTTTTGTGGTATCTTTGTCTGGTTTTGGTGTCAGGATGATGGTGGCCTCATAAAATGAGTTTGAAAGTTTTCCTTCCTCTGTAATTTTTTTAGAATAGTTTCAGAAGGATAGGTATTTACTTTTCTGTATATATTTGATAGACTTTGCCTGTGATGCCATCAGGTCCTGGACTTTTGTTTGATGGGAGTTTTCAAAATCACAATTTCAATTTAAGTGCTTGTGATTTGTTGGTTCATATTTTCTATGTCTTCCTGGTTCAGTCTTGGGAGACTGTACCTTTTTAAACATTTGTCTGTTTCTTCCAGAGTGTCCAATTTCTTGGCATTCAGTTGCTTATAGCAGTCTCAGTTGATCCTCTGTATTTCTGTGAATTCATTTGTAGATTATTTTCCATTTCTACTTTTACTGACTTGAGTCCTCTCCTTTATTATTTATTTTCTTGAAGAGTCTAGCTAAGGGTTTATCAATTTTGTTTAACTTTTAAAAGAACCAACTTTTTGTTCCATTGATCTTTGCAATTATTGTCTTTGTCTCTATTTCAATTATTTCTACTCTGATCTTTGTAATTTCTTTCCTTTTAATAATTTTAGGTTTTGTTTATTCTTCTTTCTCTAGTTGTTTTAGGTGTAAGGTTAGGTTTTCTACTTGATATTTTTCTTGTTTCTTGAGATAAGACTATACTGCTATAAACTTCCTTCTTAGAACTGCTTTTGCTGTATCCCATAGGTTTTGGACCATTGTGCTTTTGTTTTCCTTTGTCTCTAGGTATTTACTGTTTTCCTCTTTGATTTCTTCAGTGATGCATTGGTTGTTTAGTAGTAAGAGCATGTTGTTTAGCCACCACATGATTCTGTTTCTTATAGTTTTTTTCTTGTGGTTTATTTCTTTTTGTTTTTAATTTATTTATTTTAATTGAAGGCTAATTATTTTATAATATTGTAGTGGATTTTGCCATACATTGACATGAAACAAGAATGGGTATACATCTGTTCCCCATCCTGAACCCTCCTTTGACCTCCCATCCCTCTGGGTCATCCCAGTTCACCAGCCCTGAGCACCCTGTCTCATGCATCGAATCTGAACTGGTGATCTGTTTCATATATGATAATATACATGTTTCAATGCTACTCTTTCAAATCATCCCACCCTCGCCTTCTCCCACAGAGTCCAAAAGACTGTTCTATACATCTGTGTCTCTTTTTCTGTCTCACATATAGGTCATTACCATTTTTCTAAATTCCATATATATGCATTATTATACTGTATTGGTGTTTTTCTTTTTGACTCACTTCAGTCTGTATAATAGGCTCCAGATTCATCCACCTTATTAGTAATGATTCAAATGTATTCTTTTTAATGGTTGAGTAATATTGCATTATGTATATGTACCACAGCTTTCTTATCCATTTGTCTGTCAATGGACATCTAGGTTGCTTCCATGTCTTGGCTATTATAAACAGTGCTGTGATGAACACTGGGGTACACGTGTCTATTTCAATTCTGGTTTCCTCAGTGTGTATGCCCAGCAGTGGGATTTCTGGGTCATATGGCAGTTCTATTTCCAGTTTTTTAAGGAATCTCCACACTGTTCTGCATAGTGGCTGTACTACTTTGCATTCCCATCAAAAGTGTAAGAGGGTTCCCTTTTCTCCACACCCTCTCCAGCATTTATTGCTTGTAGACTTTGAATAACAGGCACTCTGACCAGCATGAGATGGTACCTCATAGTGGTTTTGATTTGCATTTCTCTGATAATGAGCGACGTTGAGCATCTTTTCATGTATTTCTTAGCCATCTGTATATCTTCTTTGGAGAAATGTCTGTTTAGTTCATTGGCTCATTTTTTGATTGGGTCGTTTACTTTTCTGGAATTGAGCTGTAGGAGTTGCTTGTATATTTTTGAGATTAGTTGTTTGTCAGTTGCTTCATTTGCTTCATTTTCTCCCGTTCTGAAGACTGTCTTTTCACCTTGCTTATAGTTTCCTTCATTGGGCAAAAGCTTTTAAGTTTAATTAGGTCCCATTTGTTTATTTTTGCTTCTATTTCCATTACTCTGGGAGGTGAGTCATAGAGGATCCTGCTGTGATTTATGTCAGTGAGTGTTTTGCCTATGTTTTCCTCTAGGAGTTTTATAGTTTCTGATCTTACGTTTAGATCTTTAATCCATTTTGAGTTTTTTTTTGTGCATGGTGTTAGAAAGTATTCTAGTTTCATTCTTTTTTTATTTATTTTTATTTTTTAAATATATATTTATTTATTTTAAATTGATTGATGATTGGCTTACAATATTGGCTTGATTTCTGTCAAACATCAACATAAATTAACCATAGGTAAACGTATGTCCTCTCCTTCTTGAATCTCCCTCGCACCTCCCGCCCATCTCCACTGCTCTAGGTTATTACAGAGCCCCTGTTTGAGTTTCCTGAGTTATACAGGAAGTTCCCAATGGCTGTCCATTTACATATATTAGTGATATTCATCCACACTACTCTCCACATTCTTTTTTTTTAAATTTTATTTTATTTTTAAACTTTACATAATTGTATTAGTTTTGCCAAATATCAAAATGAATCCGCCACAGGTATACATGTGTTCCCCATCCTGAACGCTCCTCCCTCCTCCCTCCCCATACCATCCCTCTGGGTCATCCCAGTGCACTAGCCTCAAGCATCCAGTATCGTGTATCGAACCTGGACTGGCAACTCGTTTCTTACATGATACTTTACATGTTTCAATGTCATTCTCCCACAAGTGGTTGAACATTTTCCCCAGCACCACTTGTTAGAGATTGTCTTTTCTCCATTGTATATTCTTGCTTCCTTTGTCAAAGAAAAGGTGTCCATAGGTGCATGGATTTATCTCTGGGCTTTCTATTTTGTTTCACTGATCTATATTTCTGTCTTTGTGCCAGTACCATACTGTCTTGATGACTGTGGCTTTGTAGTATAGCCTGAAGTCAGGCAAGTTGATTCCACCAGTTCCATTCTTCTTTCTCAAGATTGCTTTAGCTATACGAGGTTTTTTGTATTTCCATACAAATTGTGAAATTATTTGTTCTAGTTGTGTGAAAAATACTGTTGGTAGCTTGATAGGGATTGGATTGAATCTATAGATTGCTTTGGGTAGTATACTCATTTTCACTATATTGCTTCTTCCAATCCATGAACACGGTATATTTCTCTATCTATTTGTGTTCTCTTTGATTTCTTTCATCAGTGTTTTATAGTTTTCTATATATAGGTCTTTTGATTCTTTAGGTAGATATATTCCTAAGTATTTTATTCTTCTCATTGCAATGGTTAATGGAATTGTTTCCTTAATTTCTCTTTCTGTTTTCTCATTATTAGTGTATAGGAATGCAAGGGATTTCTGTGTGTTAATTTTATATCCTGAAAAGTTCTTATATTCATTGATTAGCTCCAATAATTTTCTGGTGGAGTCTTTAGGGTTTTCCATGTAGAGGATCATGTCATCTGCAAACAGTGAGAGTTTTACTTCTTCTTTTCCAATCTGGATTCCTTTTATTCCTTTTTCTTCTCTGCTTCCGGTGGCCAAAACTTCCAAAACTATGTTGAATAGTAGTGGGGAGAGTGGGCACCCTTGTCTTTTTCCTGACTTTAGGGGAAACGCTTTCAAGTTTTCACCATTGAGGACAATGTTTGATGTGGGTTTGTCATATTTAGCTTTTATTATGCTGAGGTATGTTCCTTCTATGCCTACTTTCTGGAAGGCTTTTATCATACATGGATATTGAATTTTGTCAAAGGCTTTCTCTGCATCTATTGAGATAATAATGTAGTATTTATCTTCCAATTTGTTAATGTGGTGTATTACATTACATTGATTGATTTACATATATTAAAGAATCCTTGCATCCTTGGGAAAAAACCACTGGGTCAAGATGTATGATCTTTTTAATATGTTGTTGGATTGTGTTTGCTAGGATTTTGTTAAGGATTTTTGCATCTATGTTCATCAGTGATATTGGCCTGTAGTTTTCTTTTTTTGTGGCATCTTTGTCAGGTTTTGGTATTAGGGTGATGGTGGCCTCATAGAATGAGTTTAGAAGTTTACCTTCCTCTGCAATTTTCTGGAAGAGTTTGAGTAGGATAGGTGTTCGCTTTTCTCAATTTTTGGTAGAATTCAGCTGTGAAGCCGACTGGTCCTGGGCTTTTGTTTGCTGGTAGATTTCTTATTACAGTTATGATTTCTGTGCTTGTGATAGGTCTGTTAAAAAGTTCTATTTCTTCCTGGCTCAGTTTTGGAAAGTTATGCATTTCTAAGAATTTGTCCATTTCTTCCAAATTGTCCATTTTATTGTCATATAGTTGCTGATAGTAGTCTCTTATGATCCTTTGTATTTCTGTGTTGTCCGTTGTGATCAACATTTTCATTTCTAATTTTGTTGATTTGATTCTTCTCCCTTTGTTTCTTAATAAGTCCAGATAATGGTTTAGCTATTTTATTCATCTTCTCAAAGAATCAGCTTTTGGCTTTGTTGATTTTTGCTATGGTCTCTTTTGTTTCTTTTGCATTTATATTTCTTTCCTTCTACTAACCCTGGGGTTCTTCATTTCTTCTTTTTCTAGTTGTTTAGGTGTAGAGTTAGGTTATTTATTTGACTTTTTTCTTGTTTTTTGAAGTAATCTTGTATTGCTATGAACCTTCCCCTTAGCACTGCTTTTACTGAGTCCCACAGGTTTTGGATTGTTGTGTTTTCATTTTCATTCATTTCTATGTGTATTTTGATTTCTTTTTTGATTTTTTGGTTATTCAGAAGTGTGTTGCTTTGCCTCCATATGTTGGAACTTTTAATAGTTTTTTTTTTCTTTTTTCCTGTAGTTGACATCTGATCTTACTGCATTGTGATTAGAAACGAGCTTGGAATTATTTCAATTTTTTTGAATTTAGCAAGACTAGATTTGAGGCCCAGGATGTGATCTATCCTAGAGAAGATTCCGTGTGCACTTGAGAAAAAGGTGAAATTCCTTTTTTGGGGGTGAAATGTCCTATAGATATCAATTAGGTCTAACTGGTCCATTGTATCATTTAAAGTTTGTGTTTTCTTGTTAATTTTCTGTTTAGTTGATATATCCATAGGCGTGAGTGTGATATTAAAGTCTCTGACTATTATTTTTGTGATTTTACTATTATTATTCTGGGATTTTACTAATAATTTTAATATTACTGTAACTTTCCCCTTTCTTAATTGTTAGCATTTGCCTTACATGATGTGGTGTTCCTATGTTGGGTGCATATATTTTTATAATTGTGTATCTTCTTCTTGGGTTGATCCTTGATCATTATGAAGTGTCCTTCTTTGTCTCTTTTCTCAGCCTTTATTTCAAAGTCTATTTTATATGATATGAGTATTGCTATTCCTGCTTTCTTTTGTCTCCATTTGCGTGAAATATCTTTTTTCCAGCCCTTCTCTTTCAGTCTGTAAGTGTCCCTTGTTTAGAGATGTGTCTCTTGTAAACAGCATATATAGGAGTCTTGTTTTTGTATACATTCAGCCAGTCTTTGTCTTTTGGTTGGAGCATTCAACCCATTTACATTATTGATGAATATTGATGAGTATGATCCAGTTGCCATTTACTTTTTTGGGGGTTCGAGTTTATACACCCTTTCTGTGTTTCATGTCTAGAGAAGATCCTTCAGCATTTGTTGAAGAGCTGGTTTGTTCCTGTGTTGGTGGAGAATGTGTTTGTTATGTCTTGCTCTGAAACTTTTTGGTTCTTGGGTGGAACTTGGTTTCAGTGTAGGTATAGAGGCTTTTGAATGAGCTTTTATCAATTGATGTTCCCTGGAGTCAGGAGTTCTCTGGTGTTCTTGGGTTTTGAATTTAAGCCTCCTGCTTCTGGTTTTCAGTCTTAATCTTACAGTAGCCTCAAGACTTCTCCATCCCTACAGGACTGATGATAAAACATCTCCTTTCAAAGACAATGGGCTGCCTTTCTTGGTGCCTGGTGTCCTCTGCCAGCATTCAGAAGTTGTTTTGTGGAATTTGCTCAGCATTCAAATGATCTTTCAATGAATTTCTGGGGGAGAAAGTGGTCTCCCCATCCTGTTCCTCCGCCATCTTAGGACCGCTATCTTGTAGTTTTTTTCCTAATCTCATAACACTGTGATGAGAAAACATGCTTGATATGTTTTCAGTTTTCTTTAATTTGCCAAAGTTTGCCTTGTGGTCCAGCATGTGCTCATTCCTTGAGAATGTTCCGTGGGCACTTGAAAAGAATGCATAGTCTGCTGCTTTTGGGTGGAATGCTCAACAATTATTAAGTCCATCCAGTCTAAAGTGTCATTTAGGTCTATGTTTCCTTATTAGTTTTTTGTGTGGATGATCTGTCCATTGATGAAAGTGGGGAGTTGAAATCTCCCACTATTATTGTATTACTATTGATTTCTCCCTTTATTCTTGTTTGTATTTGCCTTACATTTTGAGATGCTCCTATGTTGGGTGTATATATATATATTCATAATTTTTATATCTTCTTGAGTTGAACACTTGATCATCATGTAATGTCCTTCTTTGTCTCTAAGTCTATTTTTTTAAATCTATTTTGTCTGATATGAGTATTGCTACTCCAGCTTTTTTTTTATTTTCATTTTCATGGAATACCTTCTCCTGTCCCCTTACTTTGTCTGTAAGTGTCCCTAGGTCTGAGGTGGGTCTCTTGTAAACAGCATATATATGTGTCTTATTTTTGTATCCACCCAACCAGTCTATGTTTTTTGGTTAGTTGGTGCATTTAATCCATTTACATTTAAGGTAATTATTGATATGTATTACCTTATTACCATTTTCTTAATTGCTTTCGGTTTATTTTTTGTAGGTTTTTGCCTTCTATTGTGTTTCCTGCCTAAACAGGTTCCTTTGGTATTTGTTGTATAACTGATTTGCTGGTGCTGAATTCTCTTAACTTTTGCTTGTCTGGAAAGCTTTTGATTTCTCCACCATATCTGAATGTGAGTCTTGCTGGGTAGAGTATTTTTGATTGTAGGCTTTCTTTCCCCTTTCATAATTTTAAATATATCATGACATTCCCTTATGGTTTATAGAGTTTCTCTTCAGAAATTACCTGATAACCTTATGGCAGTTCCCTTGTATATTATTTGTTGTTTTCCCCTTGTTACTTTTAATATTTTATCTTTGTCTTTAATTTTTGTCAGTTTGATTACTATATGTCCTGGTGTGTTCCTCCTTTGGTTTATCCTGCCTGGGACTCTGCAATTCCTGGACTTGGTTGATTTTTTCCTTTCCCATGTTAGGGAAATTTTCAGCTATTATCTCATGAAATATTTTCTCTGTCCTTTCTCTCTCTTTTCTCCTTCTGGAATCCCTAAAATGCAAATGCTGGTGTGCTTAATGTGGTTCCAGAGGTCTCTTAGTCTGTTTCCATTTATTTTCATTCTTTTCTTCTATATTCTATTTTGCAGCAGTGATTTCCACCATTCTGTCTTCCAAGTAACTTATCTGTTCTTCTGCCTTTTATGGATTCATTCTAGTGTATTATTTTTTTCTGTGTGTTTGTTCTTTAGGTCGTCTAGGTCTTGGTAACCATTTCTTGAATCTCCTCTGTTATTTTTCCTAGATCCTGGATCATCTTCACTATCATCATTCTGAACTCTTTTTCTGGAAGGTTGCCAATTTCCAGTTCCTTTAGTTGTTTTTCTTGTATTTTATCTTGTTCCTTCATCTGGGATATAATCATCTGCCTTCTTATTCTGATTAACTTTGTGTGACTATGATTTTCATTATGGAGGCTGTGAGACTGTAGTTCTTACTTCTTCTGTCTGCCCTCTAGTGAATCTACATTTTGTATTCTTAAATGTATAATAAGGTCCATATTTCAAGAAATTCAATTACCTTGTTTATTATATATATCATTTGTTTCACATTAATTTTTGAGTTCAGTTCAGTTCAGTTGCTCAGTCATATCCGACTTTTTGTGACCCCATGAACTGCAGCACACCAGGCCTCCCTGTCCATCACCAACTCCCGGAGTTCACCCAAACTCATGTCCATTGAGTCAGTGATGCCATCCAACCATCTCATCCTCTGTCATCCCCTTTTCCTCCGGCCTTCAATCTTTCCCAACATCAGGGTCTTTTCAAATGAGTCAGCTCTTCACATCAGATGGCCAAAATATTGGAGTTCCAGCTTCAACATTAGTCCTTCCAATGAACACCCAAGACTGATCTTCTTTAGAGTGGACTGGTTGGACCTCCTTGCAGTCCAAGGGACTCTCAACAGTCTTCTCCAACACCACAGTACAAAAGCATCGATTCTTTGGCACTCAGCTTTCTTCACAGTCCAACTCTCACATCCATACATGACCACAGGAAAAACCATAGCCTTGACTAGGCGGACCTTTGTTGACAAAGTAATGTCTCTGCTTTTTAATATGCTGTCTAGGTTTGTCAATAACTTTCCTCCCTTTTGAGTAGTTACTAGTTTATGAGGGAGGTATAACTCATTTGGTTTAACATATTTTCTCTAGCAACTTAACGTAATGAGTTTTAAAATATCCTCAGTTATAGGTAAACTTAGATATACATATATCCAGTTGGATATCTCTATTTTTTTCAAGAGTATATTATATGACTATTTTAGCAGATTTACCCCCTTCATTGAGTCTAGCAATCAATTTACTTTGCAAACATTGTATCTTACACCAAGTATTAGTAATAGGATAGGAAGATGTAACTTTTGAAGTATTTTTCTGTAGAAATTTTTAATTCTCAATTAACCATTAAAAATCAATTATTCAAACTTTCTCATGCCCTCAAACATTTGAGTTAATTGCTATTATACTTTAATGGGATTTTTAACTTGAGTAAAAGTTTTCCTTACAAGTATTATTTGGAGTTTATATAATTTTTAACTGGTTCTTAGCATATTAATGTATTTTAAAGTCAAAATGGCAAGTCTGATAGTCAGGGACAGTAATCATTTACCTGGAATTTCAATAATATCACTTTACAATTTACCTTGACTTTTTGAGCATCACTTCTTATAAATAAGCATAATACAGATTCATTGACCATTGCTGAATATAATTTATCAAAAACAAAAAGTGTTTTATTGAATATCACATTCCTTCACCACTACCACTTAGAAAGGCTGATTTGTCAGTCTCTTGAGAGCCATATGTTTGGGAGGGAAGGAGAGTGCAAGTGGAGAGTTTTGAGTACTCCCCAATCCTTGTATGTCTTAGGAAAAGGTGTGGTTAAGTATAGGCTAACCAGCGTCATTGCTCTCAGAAACACTTTGGTCTCTGGAATCACTCCCCAGAATCCTATGAGAGTAGCATCTATCTCCTTATGTGGCAATGCTGATGTAATATGGTTTTACTAGCTATTCACCTTAGTAGTTTCTACTTAAAAAGGGCCTTGCAGTTATGTAAGATGAATAAATGTAGAAAGGCAAAATATAGTACAATGACTGTAGATAATTATTTGATGATTGTAACTCATTTATTTCACAGAGCAATGAAGTTTTATTATTATAATTTTATTGTCCATAGATTTCCAAACCATATTTCCAGGCCTAAAAAACATCCTCAAAATTTTCTTGAATTTTCAGAGGAACTACACTGCTTTTTGAATTTTGCCATGAAGGAAGGCCTTTTAAAGCTCTTGCTTTCAATAAGGTAACAGCATTTGTCCACATAGGGGATATGCTCTGAATGCAGACCTATCTTGACATCTTGTTTGAATTCTTTGGTATTGATCAGCATTCCAAATAGTATCAATGCATACCTCACTGAGATTCCATTTGTTGTTTCCACAGATTTCAGGAAACCTTACTGTGCCTTGGATTACAGGGTGTTCTAGAAAAAGAGCAGTAAGTAATCTTTCATTTAAAGCAGCAAATGGGTTTCCCCCATCTCATTAGTAGGAATGCCATTGAGAAAATTGTCATGATATTTGAAAAGTTGGCAATACTGAGCCTCAATTAGTTAATTAATCCTAATCTCAAAAGACATATTTTGAAATCATAATATTTATATAAACTAAAAAGGTAACCTTAAATAAAAGACAGTAATTAACACATTGTATAAACTTTAAGCAGTGTTTTCAGTTTTAAAAAGTTAAAGATATTTCATAAAATATCATAATTTTTATACATCTAATAAGACCAGTTAATTTTATCATAGAATTGAATCATGATTCATATAAACATCTCAATCAAAGTTAAATAAATTACATACTATGTAAATTACATACTAAATAAATTACATACTATATATTTGTGTATTTCAGTATTTAGAAGTGGTGAGTAACTAATATTTTAACAGTATTGTTCTCTGGCTTTCTGCTACAACTGTTATGATTCTTATTATACTAATCTAACATAATTTCATTAAAATTGTGTTTTCCTAAAGAATCTCATTCATTTGGTCTGTGTAGCAACTATAAATCTAACAGGCAGGAGATTTTGATGTAACTTTTCCTTAGAAGGGAAAGTATTAAAAGATTTCAGCAGTTTAAAAAAAAAACAACAATAATGTGAGTAGACTTTTTGAAAAATATCTCAAGTTATTGCATGGTAAATAGCTTTGAAACAATGGAAAAGAACTGAGAGTGCAGAAATAGTTGTTATATTTATAGGGAACTGATTTTATAAAAAATGTTAAGACAATTCATTGTGGAAGGGAAAGATGTCTGTTTAATGAATGGTACTTGGACAGTTGGACATACACACACACAAAAATACTTTAAAATAGATTAGAGACCTAAATGGAAGAGCTATACCAATAACATTTTATGAAAACAATAAGAGAAAATATTTGAGACTAAGAGTTAGGTAAAGATTTCTTAGATACTAAGTCAACAGTGCAATCCATAAAATTGAAAAATGAATAAATTGGGTCTCAACAAAATTCAAAACCTTAACACTTTGAAATATACCATGAAGAAAATGAAAAGACGAGCAACAGCCTAGAAGGAAATATTTGCAAATCACTTATCCATTAATGTACTTTTATCCAGCATATACAAAACACTTACAAGGACAAATGATCTGATTACAAATGAACAAAAGATATGAGCCTGATATTTCAACAAAACTGATACATGAACATTCAATAAATATGTGAACAGCTGCTAAAAATTATGCATCATTCAGGAAATGCGTATTAAAACCAAAATGAGGTATTTCTCACTCTCTAGAATAAGAATTATTGGCAAAGATATGGAGATAAAGGAACAATCATACATTGATTGTGGGACTGTAAAATAGTACAGCCACTTTTGAAAACATTTTGACAGTTTTTTTTTTAAAACTAAACATACACCTGCCCTATTATCCAACTATTCTGATAAGTCTTTGCCCAAGAGGAGTGATAGTACTTATCCTTATAAAAACTTTTACATGAATGTTTATAGCAGCTGCATTTATAGTAGCCTAAAAGTAGAAACAAGCTAAATGTTCATTAACAGGTGAACGAATAAAAAAATTTTGTTCATATAGGGGAATAGAAATCAACAATTAAAAAGTGAAATATTGACATGCACATCATATGATTGAATCTTAAAATAATCAGCTTGAGTGAAAGAAACCAGATTAAAAAAAAAGAATACATACTGTATGCTTCCATCTATATAAAATTATTGAAAATGCAAACTAATGACAGGAAGCAAGTCAGTGGTTACATGGTTATGTAAGCGGACAGAAGGTAGGGCAAATTGATTGAAAGAGGGCATTAGGAAACACTTAAGGGTATGATGGGTATGTTCACACAAGATTGTTTCTTGACGTATACACAAAGGAGAACATCAAATTGTACAATTTAAACATGTGTAATTTAGTTTTCATTAGTTATGCCTCAGCAAAACTTAAAAGGCTAAAAATTCAGTTACTGGAAAACTTGGGTATTTGAATCTACTTTTTCAATTGTAAATCTTGTGAAACTTATGTATAGGTCAATTTTGTATGATGAAAATTTAGCATTCAAACTGACATATGCTACAAGTATAAAATAGGTGATTTCAAAGATTTTGTAAAAATAATATATAAATGTCTAAATTTTATGCTAATTGAATGTTTAAATGATAAAATTTTGAATATACTGTGGTAAGGTATGTAATTAAAATTAATTTTACCAGGAGTTTTTCACTCTTTTAATGGAAGCCTATATATTTATCTCATATTCTATTTCTATTGTACTCCAGAAGTCTACAATGTGCCAGATATTGTGCTTGACCTTAGGGATACAATGATGAGAAAAGCCAGATATTTTCACTGCTCTTATGGAACTGATGTGGAGAAGGCTATGGCACCCCACTCCAGTACTCTTGCCTGGAAAATCCCATGGACGGAGGAGCCTGGTAGGCTGCAGACCATGGGGTCGAGAAGAGTTGGACACGACTGAGCAACTTCACTTTCACTTTTCCCGTTCACGCATTGGAGAAGGAAATGGCAACCCACTCCAGTGTTCTTGCCTGGAGAATTCCAGGGACGGGGGAGCCTGGTGGGCCGCCGTCTATGGGGTCGCACAGAGTCGGACACGACTGAAGCGACTTAGCAGCAGCAGCAGCATGGAACTGATGATCTAGATTTAATAGGAAGAGAGGTATTCATGAAATAATTACATAAATATAAAATACCACTGTGACAAACACCCATGTTGATCACTTTCTAGCTTGTCCTGGAAGCACACTTTATCCACACAATGAAATATAACCATCATCTGAAAATTCTTTGGCTTACTTCCAAGGAAAATTTACCACTGTCAGTGCCCCTCAATCAAACCGTAAGAATAAATCAGTAGTGAAATAAGCTATGTTTATTGCTTGTTGCAGCAAAGAAGAACACATAGCATAGAGAACCATGATTTATCTCAGTAAGAGGATGGTAGAAATACCTAACTGGAAGATTTGGACTTTGGCTGGGTAATTTAGGGGAGGGTATAATGAAGTGAGCATTTGCTCTAAATTGGATGTTTTGAGAGTGCTAAGTCTCTTCAGTCGTGTTTGATTCTTTGTGACCCTATGGACTATTACCTGCCAGCCTCCTCTCCCCATGGGGTTTTCCAGGCAAGAACACTGGAGTGGGTTGCGTTTTCTTCTCCAGGTGATCTCAACCCAGGGATCGAGCCTGTGTCTCTGACATCTCCTGCAATGGCAAGCAAGTTCTTTACCACTATTGCCACCTGGAAAGTCCCAGGAGGGGCAATTCAGTGATAGGGTATTTAGAATGTGGCATTGCAACCTTGGTTTTGTCTGTTGAGACAAAATTATGAAGTAGCCTTGTTTTATTTCCTGTTATCATGGTCTCTGTTGACTATGATGCCTACCCCATTTCTTCTAAGGGATTCTTGTCCACAGTAGTAAATATAATGGTCATCTGAGTTAAATTCACCCATTCCAGTCCATTTTAGTTTGCTGATTCCTAAAATGTTAATGTTCACTCTTGCCATCACCTGTTTGACCACTTCCAATTTGCCTTGATTCATGGACCTAACATTCCAGGCTCTTATGCATTATTGCTCTTTAGAAGATCAGACTTTACTTCTATCACCAGTCACATCCATAATTGGGTGTTGTTTTTGCTTTGGCTCTGTCACTTCAAAAAGGACAGAAATGGTATGGATCTAACAGAAGCAGAAGATATTAATAAAAGGTGGCAAGAATACACAGAAGACCTATACAAAAAAGATCTTCATGACCCAGATAACCACGATGGTTTTATCACTCACCTAGAGCCAGAAATCTTGGAATGAGAAGTCAAGTGGGCCTTAGGAAACATCACCACAAATAAAGCTAGTGGGGGTGATGAAATTCCAGTTGAGCTATTTCAAATCCTAAAAGATGATGCTATAAAAGTGCTGCACTCACTATGCCAGCAAATTTGGAAAACTCAGCAGTGGCCACATGATTGGAAAAGGTCAGTTTCCATTCCAATCCCAAGGAAAGACAATGCCAAAGAATGCTCAAACTACTGCACAGTTGCACTCATCTCACACACTAGTAAAGCAATGCTCAAAATTCTCCAAGGGAGGCTTCAACAGTACATGAACTATGAACTTCCAGATGTTCAAGCTGGATTTACAAAAGGCAGAGGAACCAGAGATCAAATTGCCAACTTCCATTGGATCATTGAAAAAGGACGAGAGTTCCAGAAAACATCTACTTCTGCTTTATTGACTATGTCAAAGCCTTTGACTGTGTGGATCACCAAAAACTGGAAAGTTCTGAAAGAGATGGGAATAGCAGACCAACTGACGTGCCTCTGGAGAAATCTGTATGCAGGTCAGGAAGTAACAGCTACAACTGGACATGGAACAACAGACTGGTTCCAAATAGGAAAAAGAGTATGTCAAGGCTGCATATTGTCACCCTGCTTATTTAACTTATATGCAGAATACATCATGAGAAACGCTGGGCTGGATGAAGCACAAGTTGGAATCAAAATTGGTGGGAAAAATATCAACATCAGATACTCAGATGACACCACCCTTATGGCAGAAAGTGAAGATGAACTAAAGAGCCTCTTGCTGAAAGTGAAAGAGGAGAGTGAAAAAGGTGGCTTCAAACACAACATTCAGAAAACTAAGATCATTGCATCTAGTCCCATCATTTCATGGCAAATAGATGGGGAAACAGTGGAACCATTGGCGGACTTTATCTTTTTGGGCTCCAAAATCACTGCAGATGGTGACTGCAGCCATGAAATTAAAAGACACTTTCTCCTTGGAAGAACAGTTACGACCAAACTAGACAGCATATTAAAGAGCAGAGACATTACTTTGCCAACAAAGGTCCATCTAGTCAAAGCTATGGTTTTTCCAGTAGTCATGTATGGATGTGAGTGTTGGATTATAAAGAAAGCTGAGTGCTGAAAAATTGATACTTTTAAACTGTGGTGTTGGAGGAGATTTTTGAGAGTCCCTTGGACTGCAAGGAGGTTCAACCAGTCCATCATAAAGGAAATCAGTCCTGAATATTCATTGGAAGGACTGATGTTGAAGCTGAAGCTCCTAATGCAAAGAACTGACTCATTTGAAGAGACTCTGATGCTGGTAAAGATTGAAGGCAGGAGGAGAAGGGGACTATAGAAGATGAGATGTTTGGATGGCATCACTGACTCAATAACATGAGTAAACTCCGGGAGTTTGGTGATGGACTTGGAAGCCTGGTGTGCTGCAGTCCATGGGGTAGCAAAGATTCAGACATGACTGAGCAATTGAAATGACCGTGGTCTGTGAGCAATCTTGTTTTAGATTGTAGTCTGTGAAATTAAACAGTGTGTTCAACAAGAGAACAAAATGGTCCAACCCTGAGTGTCAATCTAGCATATAATGTTGTAGTCTAGCTGAATATCAGTTCAGTTTTGAATGACATGGTTTTTTCTATCTTACTAGTATACATCTTGACATTATGCACACTGTGCTTGACGTTCTATTCATATTAGTTATTGTCCATGTACACCTTCTTGAAAAGTCTTAGTGAACCTGATTGTTAAATGGATGGTTTCTATCAATAAGTGTCCAAGAAGGTAAACAGAAAGCTTACCAAAAGAATTTAATTGTATAAAGTGTTTAGACATGTTTTAGAGGATTTAAAAAAGCAAAAATGAAACTGAAGCAACAAGAGTGTTAATTCAGGAAGTAGCTATCACCCCTTGGGCTAGGAAAACAAAAAGTAGTTTCTATTTTCAGAAACTATAAAATTACAGAAAAGGTTTGCTGATATGGGACTGATTTCTGAGTTTGGTACACTGCCAGCTAGTAGTGGTACCTTTTGTGTTACAATGAGGTTGATTCTGATAGTGCACAAAAAGAAGAACCGACTGCTACTATTACTAACAGCCAATGCCAGGATGGAAAGTTGTTCTTTGGGTGATACTGATAGGAATAGAAAGCAAAACAGAAAGGATCATCTTCCTTCTTCAGTCATCTAGTCTCCTTGTACTGTTCTCTATTGGCAGAATCTCATTCAAAGACATTTTGTTGTTGTTCAGTCACTGTCATGTCCAACTCTTTGTGACCCCACGACTGCAGTACATGAGGCTTCCCTGTCCTTCACTATCTCCTGAAGTTTGCTGAAATTCATATCCATTGAGTCAGTCAATTTCATCTGTTCAAAGACATTCAGTAAAGCAGAAATGTGGTTTGCAGAGTTTCATCAAAAACATTGTATAGAACAGTGTGTTTGGAACTGAGAAAATGTAGCTTAATTACCAATACAGAAGAAATGAGCAATTTTCGTTTGCTTTAGTTTTTTGTAAAACCAAACTGTATGAGTATATGTGGAGTACATGTGGAATGAAAGTTGGTCTATATAAATTATGAAGTTGTTAGTGACTTTTTGAAATCTCAATACTGTCTCTTTGACTTTTGAAAACTACAAATTGTTCTGATTGTTCTTATTATAACAAACTATGCATGTTAATATTACTCATATTAGGTTGTGGCTCTTCAATAGTAAAAATAATACTAGCATATGTATAGTATAGGGCTTCCTTGATGGCTGAGATGATAAATAATCTGCCTGCAATGCAGGAGACCCAGATTCAATCCCTTGTTTGGGAAGATTCCCATAGCAACCCACTTCAGTATTCTTGCCTGGAGAATTCTTTAGACAGAGTAGCCTTGGTGGGCTATAGTCCAAGGGATCACAAAGAGTCAGACTCGACTGAGTGACTAACACACACATGTACCGTATTTTAGAGTTTTAAGCAGGGGTCTCCATCCCCTGGGCCACAGATCAGTGGTTCATGGCCTCTTAGAAACCAGACTGCACAACAGGAGGTGAGCAGCAGACAAAACTGAAACCACTCCCCTTCATTCCCAAACTGTGGAAAAGTTGTCTTCTATGACACAGTTTCCTGGTGCCTAAAAGATTGGGGATTGTTGGTTTAAAGGCATTTTACTTTGATGGTCTCATTCTGATCCTCCCCACAATGCACAGATGCAGATAGGACAGGCATTGCTATTTAGACTTTATAGATGAAAATAAATTCAGGATGTTATTTGACTGCTGTCTCTATGGCCCAATCTGTTAGCACCTTCAGCTGTTAACCAAAAGGTTGGTGGTTCGAGCCCACCCAGGGGCTCTTTTCAAGTTACTTGAAAAGACTATGAATATATCTAGTAGAAGTTTGAATTTGGATTAGAACTCAAGTCTTTTTTGACTTGTAGTCCCGCTATCTTTAGTATTTTGCCTCATAGTAGTGTCAGGAAAGAGGAAAATCTACTGTTTATTTTAAACAGAAATCCTCAGCTTTTTGTTTCTTGTTTTGTTTTTGAGCAAGAACACCTTCTTAGTTTTCTTTCTTTGGAGTCTCAACATGCCTGGAACAAAACAAAGTCTGAGCTAAAAGGAAAGTGGAAGGATGAATGTGGTTAATTATCTCTTTCAGTCAATTTTGGAAATATATGGAAATACAACCTTTCAAGTAAGTCATTGCAAATGGGTTCTAATGGTAACTCTATTCTCTTCAGCCCCTGCAATGAAGGGAAAACCAGGAGAAAGCAGTCAGTAATATGAAGACCCATCCAGTCAATATGTGTTTCTCAGCCTTGCCTGATCATAAGAATCATTGGAGCTCATATGTTGGGGGTGATGGCTTGTTAAAAATAAATGTCTGGATACTACCCAGTATATTCCTAATCAGAAGCTCTAGAGGAAGACCTGGAAGTAGTATTAATAAATGGCCCAGTTATTCTTATGATGAGCCAAGGTTGTTAAACACTGTCCTGATTCTAGTGGTTGGGGTACACTGATCAGACTCCATTGTCTAGCAAAAATTGAACCATATTATGAAAATTAATTCCATGAAACTTATTTTTAAATTTTATACATGAAATTTATTTTTAAAAACATCATAAAATTATGATACTAATTAAAATTCAGGACTAGGGGGGTTTTTTTACTTCTTGCATATTACATCCTTATATATACGCTTTCTTCTACAAAGCAAAAACTGATTTTCTAGGACACATGGACTGTAAGGATATCCCATTTACTTTATCATACATTAAGCACACAGTAGCAACAAAATTGGAGAAGGAAATGGTAACCCACTCCAGTGTTCTTTCCTGGGGAATTGCAGGGATGGGGGAGCCTGGTGGGCTGCCGTCTATGGGGTTGCACAGATTTGGACACGACTGAAGCGACTTAGCAGCAGCAGCAGCAGAATAATAATATTATTATAAATAATAATTTATTTATAATAATTTATAATTATGTCAATAATTATAATAATTTATAATAATGTCAATAACTATCAATGCTAATATTAATGAAAAAGTTAATTTTTTTCACATGCCCTTCTCATTTCCCCTATATTTTCTATAAATTTATTTTTAATTGATTAATAATTGCTTTACAATATTGGTTTGATTTCTGTAATAATACATCAATGTAAATTAACCATAGGTGAATCTCCCTTCCCTGTCCCACCCTTTCCCACCCCTCTAGGTTATTACAAAGCCCCAGTTTGAGTTTCCTGAGTCATACAGCAAATTTCCTTTGGCTATCTATTTACATATATTAGTGTTTATGCTTCCATGCTACTCTCTCCATTCAATTCACCATCTCCCTCTTCTCCCACACCCTTGTCCATAGTCTGTTCTGTATGTCTGGGTCTCCATTGCTGCTCTGTGAATAGGTTCTTCAGTATCATCTTTCTAGATTCCATATATATGGATTAAT
This sequence comes from Bos grunniens, assembly GCF_055505025.1. NCBI lineage: Eukaryota > Metazoa > Chordata > Mammalia > Artiodactyla > Bovidae > Bos > Bos grunniens. The sequence continues at coordinate 75,095,168 of NC_141194.1, read as the reverse complement.
ATATGATATTTGTTTTTCCCTCTTTGGCTTTCTTTGCTCTCATTAATAGGCTCTTGGTTCATCCACCTCATTAGAAGTGACTCAAATGTACTCCTTTTATGACTTTGTAAGATCGGATATACCAAAGGAACATGTCATGCAAAGATGGGCTCGATAAGGGACAGAAATGGTATGGACCTAACAGAAGCAGAAGCTATTAAGAAGAGATGACAAGAATACACAGAAGAACTGTACAAAAAAGATCCTCACGACCCAGATAATCACGATGGTGTGATGACTCACCTAGAGCCAGGCATCCTGCAATGTGAAGTCAAGTGGGCCTTAGAAAGCATCACTACAAACAAAGCTAGTGGAGGTATTAGAATTCCAGTTGAGCTATTCCAAATCCTGAAAGATGATGCTGTGAAAATGATGCACTCAATATGCCAGCAAATTTAGAAAACTCAGCAGTGGCCACAGGACTGGAAAAGATCAGTTTTCATTCCAATCCCAAAGAAAGGCAATGCCAAAGAATGCTCAAACTACTGTACAATTGCACTCATCTCACACGTTAGTAAAGTAATGCTTAAAATTCTCCAAGCCAGGCTTCAGCAATATGTGAACCGTGAACTTCATGACATTCAAGATGGTTTTAGAAAAGGCAGAGGAACCAGAGATCAAACTGCCAACATCCGCTGGATCATGGAAAAAGCAAGAGAGTTCCAGAAAAACATCTATTTCTGCTTCATTTAATATGCCAAAGCCTTTGACTGTGTGGATCACAATAAACTGTGGAAAACTCTGAGAGATGGGAATACCAGACAACCTGATCTGCCTCTTGAGAAATTTGTATGCAGGTCAGGAAGCAATAGTTAGAACTGGACATGGAACAAGAGACTGGTTCCAAATAGGAAAAGGAGTACATCAAGGCTGTATAATGTCACTCTGTTTATTTAACTTCTATGCAGAGTACAACATGAGAAACGCTGGACTGGAAGAAACACAAGCTGGAATCAAGATTGCTGGGAGAAATATCAATAACCTCAGATACGCAGATGAAACCACCCTTATGGCAGAAAGTGAAGAGGAACTAAAAAGCCTCTTGATGAAAGTGAAAGAGGAGAGTGAAAATTTTGGCTTAAAGCTCAACATTCAAAAAATGAAGATCATGGCATCTGGTCCCCTCACTTCATGGGAAATAGATGGGGAAACAGTGGAAACAGTGTCAGACTTTTTTTGGGGGGCTCCCAAATCACTGCAGATGGTGATGGCAGCCATGACATTAAAAGATGCTTACTCCTTGGAAGGGAAGTTATGACCAACCTAGATAGCATATTCAAAAGCATAGACATTACTTTGCCAACAAAGGTCTGTCTAGTCAAGGCTATGGTTTTTCCAGTGGTCATGTATGGATGTGAGAGTTGGACTGTGAAGAAAGCTGAGTGCCAAAGAATTGATGCTTTTGCACTGTGGTGTTGGAGAAAACTCTTGAGAGTCCTTTGGGCTCCAAGGAGATCCAACCAGTCCATTCCAAGAAGATTGGTCCTGGATGGTCTTTGGAAGGAATGATGCTAAAGCTGAAACTCCAGTACTTTGGCCACCTCATGGGAAGAGTTGACTCATGGAAAAGACTCTGATGCTTGGAGGGATTGGGGACAGGAGGAGAAGAGGATGACAGAGGATGAGATGGCTGAATGGCATCACCGACTCGATGAACGTGAATTTGAGTGAACTCTGGGAGTTGGTGATGGGCAGGAAGGCCTAGCATGCTGCAATTCATGGGGTCACAAAGAGCCGGACATGACTGAGCAACTGAATTGAACTGAACTGATGGTGGTTTTATTCCTAGTTTTTAATGGAATCTCCATACTGTCTTCCATAGTGGCTGTATCAACTTACATCCCACCAGCAGTGCAAGAGGGTTCTCATTTCTGCACACACTCTCCAGCACTTGTTGTTTGTGGATTTTAAAAATAATGCCATTCTGACCAGCATGAGATGATATCACATTGTAATTTTCATTTTCATTTCTCTAATAATGAGAGATGTTGAGCATCTCTTCATGTGTGTATTAGCCATCTGCATGTCTTCTCTGGAGAAATGTCTGTTTGGGTCTTTTGCCCATTTTTTTATTGCATTGTTTGTTTTTCTGGTATTGAGTTATTTGAACTGCTTGTATATCTTGGAAATAATTCTTTGTCAGTTAATCCATTTGCTATTATTTTCTGCCGTTCTGAGGGTTGTCCTTTTACCTTGTTTATAGATTCATTTGCTGTTCAAAGACTTTTATGTTTAATTAGATCTCACTTCTTATTTTTGTTTGTTTTTATTTCTGTTACTTTAGGAGGTGGGTCATAATGGATCTTGCTATGATTTATGCCATATAGTGTTCTGCCTACCTTTTTTTCTAAGAGTTTTATAGTTTCTGGTCTTATATCTAGGCCTTTAATCCATTTTGAGTTTATCTTTGTGTATGGTACTAAGAACTGTTCCAATATCATTCTTTTGCAGATAGTTGTCCAGTTCTTCCAGCACCACTTAGTGAAGAGACTATCTTTTTCCCATTGTATTCTTGCCTCCTTTGTAAAATACAAAGTACCCATAGTTGTGTGGGGTTATCTTTGGCTTTCTGTCTTGTTCCATTGGTCTATACTTCTGTCTTTGTGTCAGTACTATACTTTCTTGATGACTGTAGCTCTGTAGTTTTGTCTAAAATCAGGTAAGTTGATTCCTCCAGCTCCATTCTTCTTTCTCAAGATTGCTTTGACAATTTGGGGTCTTTCATGTTTTCATATGGATTGTGACATTTTTTTTGGTTCTAGTTCTATGAAAAAAATGCCATTGGAAATTTGATAGGGATTGCATTGAACCTGTAAATTGTGTTTGGTAGTACACTAATTTTCACAATATTGATTCTTTCAACCCTGAAACATGGAATTTCCTTGCCACTGTTTATGTCATCTTTGATTTCTTTCATCAGTGTCTTATAGTTTTCTGTATAGAGCTCTTTTGTCTCCTTAGTTAGGTTTTATTCCTAGGTATTTTATTATTTTTGCTGCAGTGGTAAATGGAATTGGTTATTTAAATTCTCTTTCTGATTTTTCATTGTTATTATTTTCATTAGGAATGCAAGTGATTTCTGTGGATTGATTTCTTTATCCTATGACTTTACTAAATTCATTGATTAGTTCTAGTAATTTTCTGATAGTATCTTTAAGATTTTCTATGTATAGTACTATATCATCTGCAAATAGTGAGAGTTTTACTTCTTCCTTTCCAATCTGGATTCCTTTTATGTCTTTCTCTTTGATTGCCATAGCTAAGCCTTCCAAAATTATGTTGAATGATAGTGGTGAGAGTGGGCATTCTTGTCTTATTCCTGAGAGGGAATGCTTTCAGTTTCTCACCATTGAGAATAATGTTTTCTGTGGGTTTGTTGTATATGTTCTTTATTATGTTGACATAAGTTCCTTCTCTGCCCATTTTTTTTTGAATAGTTTTTATGATAAATGGGTGCTGAATTTTGTTGCAACCTTTCTCCACATCTATTGAAATTATACGGCTTTTATCTTTTAATTTGTCAATATGGTGTATCACATTAATTGATTGATATATGTTGAAGAATCCATGCATCCCTGGGATAAAGCTGACTTGATCATGTTGTACGATCTTTTTAATGTGTTGTTGATTTCTGTTTCCTAGAATTTTGTTGAGAATTTTTGCATCTATGTTTATCAGTGATATTGGCCTGTAGTTTTCTTTTTTGTGATATATTTGTATGGTTTTGGTATCAGAGTTATTGTGTCCTTGTAGAACTAGTTTGGAAGTATTCTTTCCACTGCAATTTTTGAAAGAGTTTCAGAAGGGTAGGAGTTCAGTTCAGTTCAGTTGCTCAGTCATGTCTGAATCTGCGACCACATGAACCATAGCACACCAGGCCTCCCTGTCCATCACCAACTCCCGGAGTTTACCCAAACTCATGTCCATTGAATCGATGATGCCATCCAGCCATCTCATCCTCTGTTGTTCCCTTCTCCTCCTACCCCCAATCCTTCGCAGCATCAGGGTCTTTTCTAATGAGTCAACTCTTCACATGAGGTGGCCAAAGTATTGGAGTTTCAGCTTTAGCATCAGTCCTTCCAAAGAACATGCAGGACTGATCTCCTTTAGAATGGACTGGTTGGATCTCCTTGCAGTCCAAGGGACTCTCAAGAGCCTTCTCCAACACCACAGTGCAAAAGCATCAATTCTTTGGCACTCAGCTTTCTTTACAGTCCAACTTTCACATCCATACATGACCACTGGAAAAACCACAGCCTTGACTACATGGACCTTTGTTGGCAAAGTAATGTCTCTGCTTTTGAATATGCTATCTAGGTTGGTCATAACTTTCCTTCCAAGGAGTAAGCGTCTTTTAATTTCATAGCTGCAATCACCATCTGCAGTGATTTTGGAGCCCAAAAAAATAAAGTCTGACCTGTCTTCTCTAAATTTTTGATAAAATTCACCTGTGAAACCATTTGGTCCTGGGCTTTTGTTTCTTCAGATTTTTTTTTTTTTTAATCACAATTTTGATTTCAGTACTTGCAATTGACTTGTTCATAATTTCTATTTCTTTCTGGTTCAGTCTGGAAGGTTCAACTTTTCTAAGAATCTAAATTTTCTCTATGTTGTCCATTTTATGAACATATAGTTGCTTGTACTAGTCTGTTATGATCCTTTGTATTTCTGCATTGTCTGTTGTAACCTCTCCTTTTTCATTCCTGATTTTCTTGATTGATTCGATTTTTCTCTATTTTTTTCTTGATGGCTAATCGTTTGTCAATTTTGTCTATCTTCTCAAAGGGCCAGCTTTTAGTTTTATTAATATTTACTATTATTTCTTTCATTCTTTCTGCTCTGATCTTTATGGTTTATTTCCTTCTATTAAGGTTGGTTTTATTGTTGTTGTTCTTTATCCAGCTATTTTAAGTGTGGAATTAGGTTGTCTATTTGATGTGTTTTTTCTTTTTTTTTTTGTACTCAGGTAGGATTGTATTGCTATAAACTTCCCTCTTAGAACTGCTTTTGCTGAATCCCATAGGTTTTGGGTCGTCAGGTTTTCATTGCCATTTTTTTCTGGGCATCTTTTGATTTCCTTTCTTATTTCTTCAGGAACTTCTTTGTTATTTATGAATTTATTGTTTAATGTCCATGTGCTTGTGTGTTTTTTTTTTCTTTCTTTAATTGATATCTAGTCTCATATCATTGTGGTCAGAGAAGATGCTTAATATGATTTCAATTTTGAGATTTACTGAAGTGATATGTGATCCAAGAAGTGGTCTATCCTGAAGAATGTTCCATGTGCATTTGAGGAAAAAGTTTATTCTTCTGTATTTTTGTGGAAAGTCCTGAAGATATCAACTAGGTCCATTTGGTCTAATGTTTAATTTAAAGTTTGTGTTTCCTTATTGATTTTGTGTTTTGATGATCTGTCAATTGGTGCAAGTTGAGTGTTAAAGCCCCTTACTGTCATTTACTCCTTTTTATGTCTGTTAGTGTTTGTCTTATGTATTGAGGTGCACCTATGTTGGGTGCATAGATATTTACAATTGTTATGTCTTTTTCTTGGATTTATACTCTGATCATTACATAGTGTCCTTCTTTATCTCTTATACTTTATTTTAAAGTTTATTTTGTCTAAAATGAGAATTGCTACTCCAGATTTCTTTTGATTTCCATTTGCATGGAATATGTTATTCCATCCTTTTACTTTCAGTCTATATGTGTCTCTAGTTCTGAAGTGGGTCTCTTGTAGACAGCATATATATGGGTCTTGTTTTTGTATCCATTCAGCCAGTCTGTATCCTTCAGATGGAGTGTTTAACCCATTTACATTTAAAGTAATTATTGAAATATATGTTCCTATTGGCATCTTATTAATTGTTTTGTCTTTGTTTTTGTAGGTCTTTCCTTTCACTTGTGTTTACTCTCTATATAAGTTCCTTTAATATTTGTTGTAAGCTGGTTTAGTGGTGCTAAATTCCCTTAAGTTTTGCTTGTCTGTAAAGCTTTTGATTTCTCCATCAATATGAATGAGATCCTTGCTGGGTAGAGTAATCTTGGTTGTAGCTTTTTTCTTTCAGTACTTTAAATATATCCTGCCATTCCCTTCTGGCCTGCAGAGTTTCTGCTCAAACACGAACTGTTAATCTTACGGGTTTTCCCTTCTACGTTACTTATTGCTTTTCCCTTGCTTCTTTTAATATTCTTTCTTTTCCTTTACTTCTGTTAACTTGATTCATATATGTTTCTCAATCTGTTTCTCCTTGGGTTTACCCTGTATTGGCCTCTCTGCCCCTCTTGGACTTGATTGGTTATTTCTGTTCCCATGTTAGGCAAATTTTCAACTATAATCTCTTCAAAAATTTTCTCAGTGCTTTTCTTTTTCTCTTCTTCTTCTGGGACTCCTATAGCTTGAATATTGGTGTGTTTAATATTGTCCCAGAGGTCTCTGGATCTATCCTCAGTTCTTTTCATTCTTTTTCTTTTATTCTGCTCTTGAGCAGTTATTTCAAACATTCTCTCTTCCAGCTCATTTATCTGTTCTTCTGCTTCAGTTATTCTAGTTTTGGTTCCTTCTAGAGTATTTTTAATATCCGTAATTGTGTTATTCATCTCTATATGTTTATTCTTTGTTTTCTCTATGTCTTTATTGATTGTATTAATTGTGTTAATTGCTTCTTGCATTATGTCCATTCTATTTTTGAGGCTCTGGAACATCTTTACTATCATTATTCTGAATGCTTTTTTAGGTAGTTTACCTATTCCTTCTTTGTTTATGTGGTCTTGTGAGTGTCTATCTTGTTTCTTCATTTGTGCTGTATTTCTCTATCTTTTCATTTTTTCCGCCTAACTTATTCTGTTTGAGGTCTCCTTTACCCAGGCTTCAGGGTTGTATTACTTTTTCCTTTTGGTTTTTACCTTCAGTGGGAAAGGTTGGTTCATTGGTTTGTGTTGACTTCTTATTAAGGGTGCCTTGTACCTGTGGTCTAGTGGGAGGAGGTGAGGTTTTTTTTCTTTTTCCTCTGATGGGTAGGGCTGTGTGAAGTGGTATATTTTGCAGTGTCTGTGGAATCCTGTCTGCTGATGATAGTCTTTGTGTTTTGGTCTTACTTATTGTTTTGCTGAGGTACACTGCACTGGATGCTGTTGGCAGCTGGGTGATATTAGGCTTTGTTTACAGGTGTAGGCCAACATCCTTTGGATCTTAGAAAAAGCAAGAGAATTCCAGAAAAACATCCACTTCTGCTTCATTGACTATGCTAAAGCCTTTAACTGTATGGATCACAACAAACTATGGAAAATTCTTAAAAAGATGGACATACCAGACCACCTTATATGTAGTCACCCTGCTTATTTAACTTCACACATCTTAGATTCTCACATCTTTCAAATTCTTACTCAAATCAAAATAATTACTCATGGAACTTGAAAGATAATGGTAGTTAAACATAAAAACATTTACATAATACCCCTTGCTTTATCCTTTTCACCTATTTTAAATAACTTCATAATTTGTTTCTTTAAATAGATAATATAATAAACTATAATTTATTTTAACGTAATTCCCATGTTCATGCATGCTGTCAATTATTCATTTAGCAAATATTTTAATTTGAAGTTCTCACTATGTTCCAGGCATTGATGGAACATTTGGCATATAATAGGAACCACACAGTAAAAGATCCCTTCCTTTGTGGAGCTCACTTTGTAGTCAAGAGACATATATAATAAACAAATAAAATAAGCAAATGAATTATATGTCAGAAGATATTAAGTACTATGGAGAAAAAAAAAAAGCAACAGTTTAGGGATGAAAGGGGCAGCCTGTAGTAGTAAATAGGCCTAACTGCAGTGAAAGAATATTTACTACAGTGTGCATGTTGATACTTGACTGTTCCACTACTCAAAAGGTTTTTTGTTTTTGCAATCTCAGGAAGACTACTGTAGAATTTCTCTAGAGTTTCTCTAGAGTGAAAACTAGGGGTTTAAAAAATATAGTGCATTACATATATATGAATTATTTGTCCATTGTTTAATAATTATATCTCAGTCTTTCATTTGGAATTCATAGTTATGTTCCTTTCTCTTGTGATATTTGAAATAAAAGTTTCCCCAGTTTGGTTTCTGTAATTCTGTTTAGCATTTATATAGTTTCTTTCATATCCATCTTCTGTTCATGCAGCCACTGTGCCTCCTCATTGCTTATGGAATCTAATAAAATTTATTCTAGCATTAGAGCTTGCTATTTTCTGGTTCCACCCTGACTGTTTAAGTGTATTTTTCAGTGGACGTTGTTGCCTCCTTTTGCCACTTGAGCAAATCTATTATATTCTCTGGTATCCTCACCTGCACTTTCACTATTTCCACTTCCTCTCATCTTTCCCAATAAAATCTTACTCGTGCCTCAAACTTCAACTCACAGTCCTCCCCAGTGACCACCTACATAGCTCTCTTTCATCTGAAATTTCATAATGCTTACTTTTTGCATCACACATTTCAGTCTTTAATGCCATTTAGCCTTCAGTTTATGTTTGTTTATCCAATCTTCTCGGCAAGCTTCTCTTTCATCACCTATAAAATAAAGTTCTGAGCGTTTACTTGTAAGTATATTGAAATAAATTGACAATGTATTATATTACAGTATTCTCCATCTGAGGACCTTAGATCTGCTGTTTTGACTTAAAATTGATCAGTCAATTACTGGACAATAAAAAATTTGATGAGTTTTCAGAAACTCTGCTGATTGTTTCTAAATTTGTTGAGTCATACCACTGCTTAAATATACTACAGATGTGACACACTTGTGGTATTTGGAAAATAGTAGAAACTGTATGTAATATGAGATATGTATATCTTAATGATACAAAGGTTTGTAATACCAGAAAAATAAACAACCCAATCAAAAAGTGGGAGGAAGACCGAAACAGACATTTCTCAAAAACAAAACAAAACAAAACAAAACACAGTACAGGTGGCCAGCAAATACACGGAAAGATGCTCAACATCCCTTATTATTAAAGAAATGCAAATCAAAATTACTATGAGGTAACACCTCACAGTAGTCAGAATGGCCACTACAAAAAATAGATGCTAGAGAGGGTGTGAAGAAAAGGGAACTCTCTTGCACTGTTGTGAATGTAAATTGCTATAACTACTAGGGAGAACAGTATGGAAATTCCTTACAAAACTAGAAATAAAGCTAACATATGACCCAGCAATCCCACTACTGGACATATACCTTGAGAAAATCATAATTGAAACACACACACACCCCCCAGTGTTCATAGCGGCACTATTTACAATAGCCAGGACATGGAAGCAACCTAGATGTCCATCAATAGATGAATGGATAAAGAAGATGTGGTACATATATGCAATGGAATATTGCTCAGCCACAAAAATGAACACATTTGAGTCAGTAGTAGTGAGGTGGATGAATCTAAAACCTGTTACACAGAGTGAAGTAAGTCAGAGACAGAAAAACAAATTTTGTATATTAATGCATATATATGGAATCTAGAAAAATGGTATTGCTAATCCAATTTGTAGGGCAGACAGAGAACAGACTTTGGACACAGCAGAAGGAAGGAGAGGGAGGGACAAATTGAGAATATATTACTGAAATATATATATATGTATTGCCATGTGTAAGATGGATAGCTAGTGGGAAGTTGCTATATAGCACAGGGAGCTCAACTCAGTGTTCTGTGACAACTTGGAAGGTTGAGATGGGGTGGGGGTTGGGGGAGGTTCAGGAGGGAGGGGACTTATGTATACTTGTGGCTGATTCATGTTGTTTTATGGCAGAAGCCAGCACAATATTGTAAAGCAACTATCTTCCAATTAAAAATAAATTTAAGAAATATTTCAAACACACACACACACAAAATATATGTATCTCCTTTGAGCGACAAGGATGGACCTAGAGATTGTCATACTGAGTGAAGTAAGTCAGAGAGAGAAATAGAAATATCATATGACATCCTTTAAATGCAAAATCTAAACATAAATGATACAAATGAACTTACTTACAAAACAGAAACAAACTCACAGACTTAGAAAATGAATGCAGGGAGCAGGAGTGTGGGGAAGAGAGAGTTAGGTAGTTTGGGATGGACATGTACACTTTACTATGTTTAAAATAAATAATCAATAAGCTCGTACTGTATAGCACCAGGAACGTGGCTCAATGTTATGTGGCAGCCTGGATGAGAGGGAAGTTTGGAGGAGAAGGAATACACCTGTAACTTCAGACACACAGATGACACCACTCTTATGGCAGAAAGTTAAGAGGAACTAAAGAGCCTCTTGATGAAAGTGAAAGAGGAGAGGGAAAAAGTTGGCTTAAAACTCAGCATTCAGCAAACTAGTACAACCACTATGGGGAATAGGGTGGAGATTCCTTAAAAAACTGGAAATAGAACTGCCATATGACCCAGCAATCCCACTGCTGGGCATACACACCGAGGATACCAGAATTGAAAGAGACATGTGTACACCAATGTTCATCGCAGCACTGTTTATAACAGCCAGGACATAGAAGCAACCTAGATGTCCATCGGCAGATGAATGGATAAGAAAGCTGTGGTACATATACACAATGGAATATCACTCAACCACTAAAAAGAATACATTTGAATCAGTTCTAATGAGGTGGATGAATCTGGAGCCTATTATACAGAGTGAAGTAAGCCAGAAAGAAGAACACCAATACAGTTTACTAAAGCATATATATGGAATTTAGAAAGATGGTAATGACCCTATTTCTAAATGACCCTATATGCAAGATAGCAAAAGAGACTCAGATGTATAGAACAGTCTTACGGACTCTGAGAAAAGGCAAGGGTGAAATGATTTGAGAGAATAGCATTGAAACATGTATATTTTCATATGTGAAACAGATCGCCAGTCCAGGTTCAATGCATGAGACAGGGTGCTCAGGGCTGGTGCACTGGGATGACCCGGAGGGATGGGATGTGGAGGGAGGTGAGAGGAGGGTTCAGGATGGGGAACAGATGTACACCCATGGCTGATTCATGTCAACGTATGGCAAAAACCAGTACAATATTATAATGTAATGAGCCTCCAATTAAAATAAGAATTAAAAAAAAAAAAAAAAACCTCAGCATTCAAAAAACTAAGATCATGGCATCCAGTCCCATCACTCCATGTTTGCAAATAGATGGAGAACCACTGGAAACAATGACAAAATTTATTTTCTTGGGCTCCAAAAATCACTACAGATGGTGACTGCAGCCATAAAATTAAAAGACACTTGCTCCGTGGAAGAAAAGCTATGACCAACCTAGACAGCATATTAAAAAGCAGAGACATTACTTTGCTGACAAAGGTCCATCTAGTGAAAGCTATGGATTTTCCGGTAGTCATGTATGGATGTGAGAGTTGGACTATAAAGAATGCTGAGTGCCAAAGAATTTATGCTTTTGAACAGTGGTATTGGAGAAGACTCTTGAAATTTCCTTGGACTGCAAGTAGATCAAAGCAGTCAATCTTTAAGGAAACCAGTCCTGAACATTCACTGGAAGGACTGATGATGAATTTGAAGCTCCAATACTTTGGCCACCTGATGTAAAGAACTGACTCATTGAAAAAGTCCTGATACTAGGAAAGATTGAAGGCAGGAGGAGAATGGGATGACAGAGTATGAGATGGTTGGATGGCATCACCAACTTGATGGACATAAGTTTGAGCAAACTCCAGGAGTTCGTGACAGACAGCAAAGCCTGGTGTGCTGCAGTCCATGGAGTCGTAAAGAGTCAGACACGACTGAGCGACTGAACTGAACTGAACTGAATACATGTCTGTATGGCCGAATCCCTTCTCCATTCACCTGAAACTATCACAACATTGTTAATCGGCTATACTGCAATATAAAATAAAAATTTGAAAAAAAAAATTAAGATTTCTCTGCTCCAAAAATCCTGCTGTAAAAATCTATACTATTGTCACAGTTTACTACAGATCTGTTAATCAATTACTCATAGGATTTCATCCACCATGGAATGTGAATTCTCCAGTTGGCCTATACAATGCCATGTAATTGCCATCAATGCTCTAAATCTAAAAAGGTATAAAATGAAAGCATCTGCTTTTAAAAATAGGTAAATAAAAATATTTTTAAAATTCAGATACATTTTTTGGTCTAAGAAGCTAACTAGATTAATCTATTCTTTTTGTTCAGGAGTTATATGATTAGAACAGTTACATGTCAATTAAGATAGACTTTCTTTGTAAAGGGTTAACCAAAAAATAAGAATTAGAAATTTTTTAAAATGAGATTTCCAGTTCAGTTTTTTTCAGAAACACTCTAAAAATCCACAGTGTCTTTTCCTTTTTGTCTTTCCTCTATCCTAAATCAATGTACTATCCTTTATTTTTCTGGTTTAGTATTTGGTGTGTAAGTATTAGTATTGGGCTTTCCTTGTGTCTCAGCTGGTAAAGAATCTGCCTGCAATGCAGGAGACCTGGGTTTGATCTCTGGGTTGAGAAGATGGCCTGGAGAAGGGAAAGGCTACCCACTCCAGTATTCTGGCCTGGAGAATTCCATGGACTGTATAGTCCATGGGGCCACAAAGAGTTGGACATGAGAGAGAATTGTTGCTCTCCTAACAATTTTCAAATATACTATATGGTGGTGTTAACGATAGTCATCATGTTGTACTTCAATGCTTATTTATCTTACATCTGGAAGTTTGTACCTTTTGACCAGACCACCTTCATCCAAGTACCCTTACCATTTTTTAATGTTACATAAAGCATAAAGAACATTCTATTTAACCCTTATTTTTTCTAATGGTGCTTGTCAATTTACTCATTTATATTACAATTGCTTGTTGTTTCAAAGCTACTGGAAAGTTTGACCAGAGTCTAAGATTTTCTGTATGCAGGTAGCAAATACTTTATTCTAATGTGACTGATAAAATGAATTAATTACTGTGATGTTTCCCAAAATCATACTGGAGCGAATAGTTCCAGACTTTTTAGAATATTTTCTAAGCAAGCATAAATTTTAGCATAAGCACAAATATAAAATTATAGTTTTAAAAATTATTTGGGGAAAAATTCACACAAAGATGACTTTGCAAAGTACCAGTGTCTTTAGTATGAAAATGCCATGTGATTTAAAAGAATTCATTTATTTAATTATTAATTTATTAATTTAGAATTAATTTATTTATTTTTAATTTGAAGGTAATTTCTTTACATTTTTGTGATGGGTTTCCCATACATTAACATGAATCAGCCATGTATATCCATGTGATTTTTTGATTGTATATATTATAAGTCAAAACGTTATAGACCCACTAAAATGGCTAAATCCAAAATGCTAAGATAGCATTTTTTGATGAGGAGAGACAGGAAATTTCATTTATTGGTGATGGGAATATAAAATAGTACAACCACTTTGGAATACATGATCCAGCAGTCACACTCTTGGTCATACTCCTAACTGATTTGAAATTTTATTTCTACCCAAATCTTGCATGAAAATGTTCACATAAGCTTTATTCATAATCATCAAAAACTTGAAGCTACAAAGATGTCCTTCAATAAGCAAATGAATCAACAAATTGGCATACTGAATACAATTGGAATACTATTCAATGGTAATAGGGAATGAGCTATGAAGTCATGCAAAGATATTGATTAATCTTAAAAATATATTGCTAACAGAAACAGCCAGTTTGAAAAGGCTTTACACTGTATAATTCCATTTTCCATTCCTCAGAAGGCTGTAGTGATACCCATAATGCCTGCAATGCATTGCACAATATTTTAGTCTTTCAAGTTAAATTGATTGAAGAGTAGTTCTCAATTTCTACATTTACCTGCTTTAATCAGTAACACCTCCACGTTATAGATTTTAGTCTTGTTATGAGACAAGTCTTTATTTGAATGCTTTATTGTTAAACATGCTAAAGTTATCTAAAATTTATAACTCTCTAAGCTATTTTCCTATGCAAGAGAATTTTTGTATGAAAAATAATTAAGCCAGTTATTTTACTTATAATTTAATTACAGTGGGTTGCAAACGTTTTCACACTTTAAAACCTTCTGGTTACTTGAACAGATCCTCCTTCCTTCTTTTATACTCTGGATAACCATACATGAGTACTTATACATATTTATCTTGGATAATTTTGAAATTGTCCAGTCTGGACTGGGGAATTGCTAGTGATCTACTTTCTCTGCAGTTCTATGAGTCACATGCCTACCCCAAAAAATTATGCTCTTAAATCTATGCTAAGTGTTATACAAAGAAAAAGTCTTTTAGTCTCTGCCTTCTAGTAGGTTCTAGTTAAAAGCTAAGCAAATTTTTGGAATATGATCAAAAATATTTATACCATAACAAATGCAGCAAAGCAAAGGTTACTTAACTACAACATTGGAAATAGGAATTAACTTTTTTTCTTTCTTGCTATGTTGGGTCTTTGTTGCTGCATGCAGGCTTTCTCTAGCTGCAGCAAGTAAGGGCTAATCTCTAGTTATGGTGCATGGGCCTCTCAGCACAGGTCTCAGCAGTTGCAGTACATGGACTTAGTTGCACTGTGGCATGTAGGATCTTCGTGTATCAGGGATCAAACACATGTCCCCTGCATTGGCAGGAAGATTCTTAACCAGTGGATCACTAGGGAAGTCCAAGAATTAACATTTTAAAAATTTTCTGTAAAAGATTATTTAGCATAGGACAGAGTAAAACTGGTTATTATTGCCTTGATGGCATTTATCATTTGTTTTATTCTTTTTAGCTTTTGTTGTTGTTCAGTCAGTCAGCCGTGTCTGACTCTTTGCAACCCCATGGACTGCAGCACACCATTCTTCCCTGTCCTTGACCATCTCCTGAAGCTTGCTCAAACTCATGTCCATTGAGTCAGTGATGTCATCCAACCATCTCGTCCTCTGTCATGCCCTTCTCCTCCAGCCTTCAATCTTTCCAGCATCATGGGCTTTTCTAATGAGTCAGATATTCACATTAGGTGGCCAAAGTATTGGAGCTTCAGCTTCAGCATCAATCCTTCCAATGAATATTCAGGACTGACTTCCTTTAGGTTTGACAGCTTGATCTGCTTGCAGTCCAAGGGACTCTTGAAAGTCTTCTCCAACACCACAGTTCAAAAGCATCAGTTCTTCGGTGCTCAGCCTTCTTTATGGTCCAACTCTCACATCTATATATGACTACCAGAAAAACCATAGCTTTGACTATACGGACTATTTGCAGGAAAATAATGTCTCTGCTTTTTAATATGATGTCTAGATTTGTCATAGTGTTTGTTCCAAGGAGCAAGTGTCTTTTGATTTCATGGCTGCAATTACCATCCGCAGTGATTTTGGAGCCCAAGAATATAAAATCTGAAACTGTTTCAATTGTGTCCCCATCTATTTGCTGTGAAATGATGGAACCAGGTACCATGATGTTTGTTTTTTGAATGTTGAGTTTTAAGCCAGCTTTTTCACTCTCCTCTTTTACTTTCATCAAGAGGCTCTTTAGTTCCTTTTCGTTTTATGCCATAAGGGTGGTTTCATCTTCATAGATGAGGTTATTGACATTTCTCCCAGAAATCTTTGATTCCAGCTTATGCTTCATGCAGGCCAGAATTTCACATGAGGTATTCTACATATAAGTTAAATAAGCAGGGTGACAGTATGCAGCTTTGACGTACTCCTTTCCCAATTTGGAATGAGTCCATTGTTCAATGTCCTGTTCTAAATGTTGTTTCTTGACCTGTTTACAGATATCTCAGGAGGTGTGTAAGATGGTCTGGTATTCCCATCTCTTTAAGAATTTTTCATAGTTTGTTGTGATCCACACAGTCAAAGACTTTAGCATAGTCAATGAAGGAGAAATAGATATTTTCTCTGGAATTCTCTTGCTTTTTCTATGATCCAGTGGATCTTGGCAATTTCATCTCTAATTCCTCTGCCTTTCTTAAATCCAGCTTGAACATATGGAAGTTCTCGGTTCACATAATGTTGAAGCTTGGCTTGGAGAATTTTGAGCATTATTTGATAGCATGTGAAATGAGTTCAATTGTGTGGTAATTTGCACATTCTTTGGCATTGCCTTTTTTGGAGATTGGAATGAAAACTGACCTTTTCCAGTCCTGTAGCCACTGCTGGGTTTTCCATATTTGCTGACATTTAGTGCAACAATATAACAGTGTCATCTTTTAGGATTTGAAATAGTTCAGCTAGAATTCCAACACCTCCACTAGCTTTGTTCGTGTGATGCTTCCTAAGGCCCACTTGACTTCACACTCCAGGATGTCTGGCTCTAGGTGAGTGATCACACTGTCATGGTTATCTGGGTCATGAAGAACTTTTTCTTATAGTTCTTCTGAGTATCGTTGCCACCTCTTCTTAACATCTTCTGCTTCTGTTAGGTCCATACCATTTCTGTCCTTTAGTGAGCCCATCTTTGCATGAAATGTTCCCTTGGTATCTCTAATTTTCTTGAAGAGATCCTTAGTCTTTCCCATTTTTTGTTTTCCTCTATTTCTTTGCATTGATCACTGAGGAAGGCTTTTTTCTCTCTCCTTGCTATTCTTTGGAACTCTGCGTTCAAATGGATATATCTTTCATTTTCTCCTTTGCTTTTTGCTTCTCTTCTTTGCACAACTATTTGTAAGGCCTCTTCAGACAGCCATTTTGCTTTTTTGCATTTCTTTTTTTGGGGATGGTCTTGATCACTGTCTCCTGTACAATGTCATGAACCTCCATCCATAGTTCATCGGACACTCTGTCTATCAGATCTAGTCCGTTGGAGTATAGTTGATTTCCAATGTGTTAGTTTCAGGTGTACAACAAAGTGAATTAGTTTATATATATATATATATATATATATATATATATAAATACAGTCATTCATTTTTAGATTTTATCTCACATAGGCCTTTACAGAGTAGTGAGTCAAATTTCCTGTGCTATGCAGTAGGTATTTATTTGTTACCTATTTCATATACAGTTGTGTTTTGTTTAGTCACTAAGTTGTGTCCAATCTTTTGCAAACCCATGGAGTTGCCAGGCTCCTCTGATCATGGTATTCTCCAAGCAAGAATACTGGAAGGGGTTGCCATTTCCTTCTCCAGTGGTTTTTCGTGACACAGGGATCAAACCTGCATCTCCTGCATTGGCAGGCTGATTCTTTACCACTGAAGCCCATAGTAGTGTGTATATGACAATCTCAATCTTCCATTTTATCCCTCCCCTTCCTTACCCCTAGATAACCATAAGTTTGTTTTCTACATCTGTAAACTATATTTCTGTTTTATAGATATGTTCATTTGTACTCTTTGATGTGGACTTCCTACTTTGATTTATTTTTAAATAACTTTTCCCTAATTTTATTAATTGCTAAATTAATATTGGAACAATATAGCCAATTATAAGAACTATGGGGCTTCCCTGGTGACTCAGATGGTAAAGAATATGCCTGCAATTCAGGAGATGTAGGTTCAATCCCTGGATCAGCAAGGTCCCCTGTGGAAGGAAATGGCAACCCACTCCAGTATTCTTGCCTGGAGAATCCCATGAACAGAGGAGTTTGGAGAACTACAGTCCATAGGGTCACAAAGAGTCACATTGGATGACTGATGTGACTTCACACAGTGTATTACTAATCATAGGAAACATATTCCATATGATTAAAAATACCCTTATTTACAAAAAAAAAAAAAAAAAAAGATATCTAACATATGTTTAGCACAGTTCTTGTCACTAAGAGTATACAAATTTAAAAAATAATAAGAAAAAAATGCATCATACTTTAGATAAGCATTTTTCAGAAAAATAAATTCATAAGGCCATTAAGCATACAAAAACCCTTGGTCTTATTTAAAGAAATACAAATCAAAACAGCAAGATACAATCTTTCACTAAACTAGTAATAATTATAAAGTTGGATAATCCCTAGCATTGATAAAGATACAGGAAAATAGGGACTGTCATATATTTCAGCCCTTATCCAAGGGCAATTTGTCTATATTTACAAAATATTTTAAATGCACATACTCTTTGGGCAACCAATTCCATTTTGTGCTGTAAAATCTAAAATTAAGTTTCCACATTATTTGTGTATTGACATCTGGGAAAAGCCAAGAGGGTCTTGAATTATGGCTCAACCCCAAGTTCCCCTTCCCATCCTGTTCCCGCAGATGAAATACCATATTCAAACAACTCTCCTTAGCACAGGGACAAGACACAATGTCTATTTATCCCTGAATGGCAAGCTTCAGTTCCCTGCTAGCCGACAAAATGATTCAAACAGGTCGATCATATCCTCTTATGGGAAAGAGAGGTTTCACCATGCTTCAGGGTTACACCACAGCCCTTGCTTGTTCACTCTGTTTTCAATATTCTCATATGTTCCTGTATGGCATACAGTGTTCTCCTCTTACAGGCTGTGAGTATATGTGACTCACATAAACATGGTGGTTTCATCTGTCTGGTGTTGGGAATCCTTTCTTTGTCAACTTGAAGAACTGGAAACACATAGCTTGGAATTTCCTGTTATACATAACTGCAAATATAAAGCAAGATATATACCAGAATATCCATTTCAGCATTGATTTTAATAACAATAACCTGAAAATCACCTAATGTCTATCCTTAGATAGCTAAATTAGATAACATAATTCAGTTCAGATCTGTTCAGTCACTCAGCTTCAGGCATCAATGAATATTCAGGTTTCAATGAATATTCAGGACTGATTTCCTTTACGATTGACTGGTCTGATCTCCCTGCAGTCCGAGGACTCTCAAGAGTCTTCTCCAGCACCACAGTTCAAAAGCATCACTTCTTTGGTGCTCAGCTTTCTTTATAGTCCAACTCTCACATCCATACATGATGACTGGAAAAACCATAACTTTGACTAGATGGACCTTTGTTGGCAAAGCAATGTCTCTGCTTTTTAATATGCTGTCTAGTTTGGTCATAACTTTTTTTCCAAGGAGCAAATGTCTTTCAATTTCATGGCTGCAATCACCATGTGCAGTGATTTTGGAGCCCAAGAAAATAAAATCTGTCACTGTTTCCATTGTTTCTCCATCTATTTGCCATGAAATGATGGGACCAGATGCCATGATGTTAGTTTTTTGAATGCTGAGTTTTCAGCCATCATTTTCACTCTCCTCTTTCAACTTTCAGCAGGAGGCTCTTTAGTTCCTCTTTGCTTTCTGCCATAAGGGTGGTATCATTTGCCTATCTGAGGTCATTGATATTTCTCTTGGTAATCTTGATTCTAGCTTGTGCTTCATCTGAGGTCATTGATATTTCTCTTGGTAATCTTGATTCTAGCTTGTGCTTCATCCAGCCCAGCATTTCATATGATGTATTCTGCACATAAGTTAAATATGAAGAAGGGTGACAATATAGAGCCTTGATGTACTCCTTTTCCAATTTTGAACCAGTCCATTGTTCCAAGTCTGGTTCTAACTGCTGTTTCTTGACCTGCATGCAGATTTCTCAGGAGACAGAAAAGGTGGTCTGGTATCCCTATCTCTTTAGGAATTTTCCACAGTTTGCTGTGATCCACACAGTCAAAGGCTTTGGCACCATCAATGAAGCAAAAGTAGATGTTTTTCTGGAACTCTCTTGCTTTTTCTATGACCCAACCGATGTTGGCAATTTGATCTTGGTTCTTCTGCCTTTTCTAAATCCAACTTGAGCATCCAGAAGTTCACGGTTCATGTACTGTTGAAGCCTGGCTTGGAGAATTTTGACCATTATTTTCCTAGCATGTGAGATGAGTATAATTGTGCTGTAGTTTGAACACTCTGTGACATTGCTTTCTTAGGGTTGAAATGAAAAGTGACCTTTGCCAGTCCTGTCGCCTCGTCTGAGTTTTCCAAGTTTGCTGGCATATTGAGTGCAGCACTTTAACAGCATCATCTTTTAAGATATAAAGTAGCCCATATAACATAATTAGATAATATTGAATAACAATTGCATAAGTAAATTGTATAGTGTCCATGTGATGGAATACAGTGTAACAGTTAAAATGATTGAAGTGTATCGATGGTATCCTGATGATATACACATGATATAATGATGATATGGAAAGATCTTCTAAATATAATAAGTGAAGTTAAGTTTATAGTATCATTGGTTTGTTTTTTCTAAGTGTATATACATTTTTACCCTGGAAACTTACTCAGGAAGCTACTGACAGTGTCAGGATTGGGAGTTTGTACCTAAGAAAGGAAGAGAGATTGTAGCCCATTTTATATCCTTCTGTTTGAATTTGTTAAACAAGTACATAATTACTTTCATTTTTACAATGAAAATAAAAGCAAAAATGCATGATACCTCCTATTAAGTAGCCCATTATCTAGCATTATCTAGAGGGAAAATGAACAAGCTTTCACAAAGCTAGTTTGAAATCTCTGCAGCATACATTACTCTTTGGACTGCTGGTTGGGATATGACAGAATAATGCACATCATATGGAAAACTGAGGGAGTAAGGAACTGTTAGTTGAGTTTAACATTTGTAATAGTTCTTGTTTCAAAAGGATTGCTTCTGAGTACAAATATATAATTCATTTCTACATTTAACTCTAATAAGACACATACTTAAAACAAGAAACTATGCTCCCCAATATCAGAGTTTTGTCACTCAGTTTTATTTAAAAAGAAAAATCAAAGAAGTAAATTCCTTGAAATGTTCTTAAAATTGGTGAAGAGGACAGAAGATTTTTTTTTTCTATTGTGTTACAATATAATCCAAGTGAAATCAAAATAATTACCTGGTCACATAGGCCAAACCTCAGCTTTAACCTAGGTTTCCAGGGTTACTGGAATGTTACTCCTCACAAAAATCTACAACATAATTGACTAATATGTCTCCATCACTTAAATCAGCAGTTTAAGCTGAGGGATGTCTTGTAAAGTGAAAGTGGCTTAAGTCCAATAGAGAGACAAAGAGACTTCCCTGGTGGCTCAGACAGTAAAGAATACACCTGCAATTCAGAAGACCCAGGGTCAATCCCTGAGTCAGGAAGATTCCCTGGATAAGAGAATGGCAACATACTCCAGGGCCTCAGAGTTGGATGTGACTGAGTGACTGAGCATGGCTCACAACTCTTCAGAGAGACAAAACTGATTTCATCTTCAGGTTTCCTCAGGGAAGTATGAACCTTAAGGATACACATTTTTTCTTCCTTAAATGAGTATTCAGTTTTACTGCTAGTTGATTTTTATTACCTTACTTATTATCTAAGTTAGAATATGCTCTTAGGAGCTTTAAAAATAATTTCCCTTTTTTTTACTTTTTTAGGTGAGAACATTTAAGTTTGACACTCTTAAAATTTCAATTATAGAATTCAATGTTATCAACTATAGTCTTTATGTTATACTTTATGTCCTCAGACCTTATTCATCTTTTTTTTTTAAATTTATTCCTTTATTTCTCATGTGTTCCCCATCCTGAACCCTCCTCCCTCCTCCCTCCCCATACCATCCCTCTGGGTCGTCCCAGTGCACCAGCCCCAAGCATCCAGCATCGTGCATTGAACCTGGACTGGCATCTCATTTCATACATGACATTTCACATGTTTCAATGCCATTCTCCCAAATCTTCCCACCCTCTCCCTCTCCCACAGAGTCCATAAGCCTGTTCTGTAAATATGTAAGGTGATGGCCTTGTTAATTAACAAGATAGCAGGACTCTTTTTACAATGTATATCAGGCATCCCAATGTCACTTTAAATATTTAAAAAAAAATAAATAAAATAAAATCAAAAGGTTGTAAAAAAAAATTATGTCAAAATAAAAGTATTACAGTAAAAAAAAAAAAAATTTCCCTTTCCCCCATAAGCTTCTACTTAATGGGCGTTGTCATAATGGGCGTTGTCACCTTCAGTATTGCTGATGCTAAGATCCTAGCACATTTCTAACAAATCAAATCAGGTTTTATTTAGTTCAATTTTAGGGATGAATTGGCTTTGGATGTCCTCTAAATGAATTACAACTTAACTTGCTGAGTGTATTCACTGTTCTGTTCATTATTCTTTCCATTTCAACAATAATGTAAGCTAGCTTGCAGTGGAGAATTTGGTACAATGGAAAAATATGGGAATATTTATGCTGGCTGTTATGATGAATTATTTGAATCTACCTAGAACAATGCTCCCATTAATTTTGCTCTCTGGTTTTGAAATTTTCAACCCCACAACTATTGTACAAACAATAAAGGAGTTGTTCAGTTGCTTAGTCTCATCTTACTCTTTGTGACCCACACAGAAGGCAGCACACCAGGCTTCCCTGTCCTTTACTTTTTCCCTGAGTTTTCTCAAATTCATGTCTATTGTGTCGATGATGCCACCCAGCCATCTCATTTTCTGTTGCCCTCTTCTCCTCCTGCCCTCAATCTTTCCCAGCATCAGAGTCTTTTCCAGTGAGTCAGCACTTTGCATCAGGTGGTGAAAGTATTGGGGCTTTAGCCTCAGCATCAGTCCTTCCAATGAATATTCAAGACTGATTTCCTTTAAGACTGGATTGACTGGTTGGATCTCCTTGCAGTCCAAGGGACTCTCAAGAGTCTTCTCCAGTACCACAGTTCAAAAGCATGAATTCTTCAGTACTCATCCTTTTTTATTGTCTAACCCTCACACGACTATATGGACCTTTGTTGGCAAAGTGATGTCTTTGCTTTTTAATATGTTATCTAGGTTGGTCATAGCTATTCTTCCAAGGAGAAAGTGTCTGTTAATTTCATGGCTTCAGTCACCATCTTCAGTGATTTGAGAACCCAAGAAAATAAAGTCTGTCACTGTTTCCATTGTTTCCCCATTTATTGCCATGAAATGGTGGGACCAGATGCCCTGATCTGAGTTTTTTTGAATGTTGAGTTTTAAGCCAGCTTATTCACTCTCTTTCTTTCACCTTCATCAAGAGGCTCCTTAGTTACTTTTCACTTTCATGCATTGGAGAAGTAAATGGCAACCCACTCCAGTGTTCTTGCCTGGGGAATCTCAAGGACGGGGGAGCCTGGTGGGCTTCCATCTCTGGGGTTGCACAGAGTCGGACACGACTGAAGTGACTTAGCAGCAGCAACATTCCTCTCTTTTTTTTCACCTTCATCAAGAGGCTCCTTAGTTACTATTCACTTTCTATCATTAGGGTGGTGTCATCTTATATCTGAGGTTATTGATATTTCTCTCAGCAATCTTGATTCCAGCTTGTGCTTCATCCCGCCCAGCATTTCACATGATGTACTCTGCATAGAAGTTAAATAAGCAGGGTGACAATGTACAGCCTTGATGTACTCCTTTCCCAATTTGGAACCAGTCTATTGTTCCAGGTCCAGTTGTAACTTTTGCTTCTTGACCTGAATAAAGCTTTCTCAGGAGGCAGGTAAGGTGGTCTGGTATTCCCATCTCTTTCAGAACTTTCCAGTTTATTGTGATCCACACAGTCAAAGACTTTGGCATAGTCAATGAAACAGATGTTTTCTGTAATTCCCTTGAAACTTACCCTCCCATTTTCTATGATCCAATGGATGTTGGCAATTTGATCTCTGAGTCTTGTTTTTTGTGCCCTCCAAGAGTCTCTATTTCCCCCAGTCTTGTGGAACTTCTGTAATCAAATCCCGCTGACCTCCAAAGTCAGATTCCCTGAGGATTCTCAGTCGATTTGCCAGATCCCCTGGTTGAGAAGTCTGTTGTGGAGCCTAAAACTTTTGCAACAGTGCAAGAACTTCTTTGGTATTATTGTTCTCCAGTTTGTGGATCACCCACCCAGAGGCTCTGTTGTGGGGTTAATGGTGCCCTCCTTCAAGAGAACTCATACCTCATACTTTGGCTCCCAGGACTGCTGTTACCAGTGCCCCTGTCCCTGCAGCAGGCCACTGCTGACCCATGCTTCCACAGGAGGACTTCAAACACTCACAGACAGATCTGACTCTCTCTTGTGGGGGGGGGTCACTGCTCCTTTCCCTGGGTCCTAGTGCCCACAGGGTTTTGTTTATGCCCTCCAAGAGTCTCTGGCAGGTATGAAGTTTGATTTTAAACATGATTGTGCCCCTCCAAGAGTGCTGTGGCTGCTTCTCCTTTGTCCTTGGATGTGGGGTATTTTTTTTTTTTTTTTTTGGTGGGTTCCAACAGCTTCCTGTCAATGGTTGTTAAGCAGCTAGTTGTGAATTTGGTGTTCTTGCAGGAGAATATGAGCACCGTCCTACTCTGACATCTTGCCAAACTCTGATATAGGAAAGACACATAAAATTTTTATGTTATAAATAACTTGATCATTATTTTACTTGATTAAAAAAAAAACTTGGATGACATGCTTTGATTCTTTTATTGTACACATGTAATTTAGTACTAGTACTTGTAATAGATGTTATTAATCAGGGTTTGTTTGTTTGTTTGTTTTTAACTATAGCAGGGAGAAGAGATCTAGCCAGTATTGAAATTCATTAACACACAAAGAAAAGCTGTATTATATGTCTTACTGAGAGACATATGTTAACCATACAGTTTAACTTCATTTTCTTGTTAGTAAACTGAGAATTCATATATTGCTTTTTCATCCTGATAGCTAAATTTTGTTTTCAAAAATTGTAGCTTTAAAACAAATTTGCACCTGTTGTTTATTATTATATCAGTATTAGCTATGATAATGGGTTTCCCTGGTGGCTTAGACGGTAAAGCGTGCCCGCATTGTGGGAGACCTGGGTTCGATCCCTGGGTGGGAAAGATACCCTGGAGAAGGAAATGGCAACCCACTCCAGTATTTTTGCCTAGAAAATCCCATGGACAGAGGAGTCCATGCAGTCGCAGAGAGTCGGACACGACTGAGCAACTTCACTTTCATTAGCTATGGTAACTCTTTTTAAGTATGGTTTACATGTTTTATACACTACCTTTCATTGTTACCTGAAATGAATTTAGAAGAGAGTTCCATTTTATTTATTTATTTTTTTTAACTTTACAATATTGTATTGGTTTTGCCATATATCAACATGAATCCGCCACAGGTATACACGTGTTCCCCATCCTGAACCCTCCTCCCTCCTCCTTCCCCGTACCATCCCTCTGGGTCGTCCCAGTGTACAGCCCCATTTTAAATTTCAGTTAAGGAAGAAACGTTCAAAACCATTTATGTCTAGGAAGGCTTTGAAGTCTAACCTCTGTGTGGGACCAGATCATTTACTCTTAGGCAGAAGGCAGCAACAGAACCTCATACCTCATGCCATGATTTGCCACTTTAATTCTCTACTCATTCACTCTCACAGGCTTTCTCCGACTTTCTCATCACTCTCACTCTTTCATCACAAACACACATATACTCATACAAGATTTTACAGAATATATATTTTTAATTAAAGTTAATTTATAGATTTTTTAACCACCCCTTGAAATAATTGGAGACATCATAGGGATAAAACTACTAGAAAAAATCAGATATATATGTCTATTTCTAATTACCATGATATCTCTGTGCCCTGTTGAAAGAAAGACCTTTGTCATTTCTTTTCATGTCTTCTTATTCACAAATAAAAGTCATTATTCTATCCTGCTTCTAACTTATTTCTTGGGGATACCCCTAGGATTCATTGAATTAAAACAATATATAAAGTCCATAGTTACTTGGTTTTTAAAAAAGCTAAGAATTAAAAATACAGGCTTATTCTGAAACTTTCTGAAGACATAAATGTGATTGTTCTTTTTTTTAAATTTTATTTTATTTTTAAACTTTACATAATTGTATTAGTTTTGCCAAATATTTTTTATGATATTAAAAGAACATTATCTTCTTGCATTTCTCTTATTTAACATTTTAATTAATTATAACATTAATTAGAGCTTATCTATAGTAAATCTAGATCAATTTATCAAAAGACAACATTGTGACATGTAATTTTTAATATATGCAGTGTGAGTATGAATATATGCATTATAGAGAAAAGTTTGAGAGAATATAATTATAATTAACAAATGTAATTTCCATGATGGTTAGTGATTTAAATTATCTTCTTTTAAAAATGCATTTGTATCTTCTACAATTACCTGTATTATTTGTGTGATTACAACCATTTAAAATCAGCATTGCTTAATTTCTATCAGTTAACTTTTTTTACCTATTTTATTCTAGCACATGTTCATCGCATAGAAATAAATACCATGAAAATGTCCATTTCAGAATGGGGAAACACAGAATAAGAATTATGAAATCAATTTATGTATTGAAAGTAACCTAGCACATCTTGCTCTGATGATGCCCCTTAATATTTGATTATTGATTATTCTAATTTTTAAAAATGTTCTTTACAGCTACAAGATCGCACTCAGTTCAGTGACCAAGACTTAGCCACTCTTAAGAAGTACTGGGACAATGGCATGACCAGCCTTGGCTCTGTTTGTCGAGAAAAAATTGAAGCAGTTGCAACTGAATTAAGTGTTGACTGTGAAATAGTTCGGGTAAGGGATTTTCAATAATTTTCATGTTGTAGTTGATGAGTGTCATAAATGAAAGCCTTAAAAATTTCATCATTTGTGTTTATCTAATAATTTGTAACGTTGAACATCTTTTCATGTGCTTTTTTGGCTACCTGTATGTCTTCATTGGAGAAATAGCTACACAGAACATCTGTCCATTTTTTGATTGGGTCTTTTTTTTTTTTTTTTGGATATTGAGATGCGTGAGAGGTTTGTACATTTTGGAAATGAATCTTTTGTCAGGAGCTTTGTTTGAAAATATTTTCTCCCATTCTGAGGATTGTCTTTTCGTGTTGTTTATAGTTTCCTTTGCTGTGCAAAAACATTTAAGTTTAATTAGGTGCCATTTGTTTATTTTGGTTTTTATTTTCATTACTCTAGGAGGTAGACTGAAAAAGAACTTGCTGTGATTTATGTCAGGGTGTTCTGCTTATGTTTTCTTCCAAGAGTTTTAGAGTATCCATCCTTAAATTTAGGTCCTTAATGCATTGAATTTATTTTTTTGTGTGGTTTCTGACTCTTTGCAACCCCATACAGTCCATGGAATTCTCCAGGACAGAATACTGGAGTGGGTAGCCTTTCCCTTCTCCAGGAGATCTTCCCAATCCAGGGATCAAACCTAGGTCTCCCACATAGCAGGCAGATTCTTTATCAGCTGAGTCACCAGGGAAGCCCATGTGGTATTATTTCAGTTCAGTTCAGTTCTGTTGCTTGGTCGTGTCCAACGCTTTGCAACCCCATGGACTGCAGCACATCAGGCCTTCCTGTCCATCACCAACTCCTGGAGTTTACTCAAACTCATGTCCATTGAGTTGGTGATGCCATCCAACCATCTCATCCTCTGTCATCCACTTCTCTTCCCGCCTTCAATCTTTCCCAGCATGAGGGTCTTTTCCAGTGAGTCAGTTCTTCGCATCAGGTGGCCAAAGTATTGGAGGTTCAGCTTTAGCATCAGACCTTCCAGTGAATATTCAGGATTGATTTCCTTTAGGATGGTTTGATCTCCCTGCAGTCCAAGGGACTCTTAAGAGTCTTCTCCAACATTGCAGTTCAAAAACATCAATTCTTTGGTGCTCAGCTTTCTTTATAGTCCAAGTCTTACATCAGTGTTCTAATTACATTCCTTGACATGCAGCTGCCCAGTTTTCCCAGCACCACTTATTGAAAAAACTATGTTTTCTCCACTGTATATTCTTGCCTCCTTTCTCATAGATTAGGTGACCATAGGTGTGTGGGTTTATCTCTGGACTTTCTATCCTGTTCCATTGATTTATATATCTGTTTTTGTACTATTACCATACTGATTTGATTATTGTAGCTTTGTAGTGTAGTTTGAAGCCAGGCAGCCTGATTCTTTCAGCTCCGTTTTTCTTTTTCAAGATTACTTTGGCTACTTGGGTTCTTTTGTGTTTCTATACAAATTCTAAAATGTTTTGTTCTAGTTCTTTGAAAAATGCCTCAAACCAATTACAATGGCCATCATCAAAAAATCTACATACAGTAAAGCTGCAAAGGTTATGGAGAAAAGGGAGCCCTCCTACACTGTTGGTGGGAATGCAGATTGGTACCACCACTATGGAGAAGAGTATGGAAGTTCCTTAAAAACTAAATATAGAACTACCATATGACCCAGAGATCCTGCTCCTGGATGTATATGTGGGGAGGACTATAATTCAAAAAGATGCATGCACTGCAGTGTTCTTTGCATCACTGTTTACAATAACCAAGACATGGAAGCAACCTAAAGTGTCCATTGGCAGAGAAATGGATAAAGAAGATGTAGTACATACATACAACGAAATATCATTCAGTCATAAAAAGAGAATGAAATAATGTTATTTGCAGCAACATGGATGGACCTAGAGATTATCATACCAAAGATAAATATTATATGATATCACTTATATGTGGAATCTAATAAAAATAATACAAATGAACTTATATACAAAATAGAAACAGACTCACAGATTTTGAAATCAAACTTATGGTTGCCAAGGGAAAATGGAGGGGAAGTTATACATTAGGAAATTGGAATTAACATATACACACTGCTATATATAAAATAGATAACTAACAAGGACCTACTGTATAGCACAGGGAATCTTACTCAATATTCTATAATAACTTATATGGGAAAAGAATCTGAAAAATAATTGATATACATAAAATTTATTCAATTTACTGTACATTTGAAACTATTAGAACATTATAAATCAACTATACTCCAATAAAAATTAATTACAGGAGGGAGGCGCCAAGATGGCGGAGGAGTAGGACGGGGAAAACACTTTCTCCCCCACAAATTCATCAAAAGAGCATTTAAAAGTCGAGTAAATTCCACAAAACAACTTCTGAATGCCGGCAGGGGACATCAGGCACTCAGAAAAGCAACCCAACTCTTTGAAAGGAGGTAGGAAAAAATATTAAAGACAATAAAAGAGACAAAAGAGGGAGGGATGGAGTTCCGTCCCGGGAAGGGAGTCTTAAAAAGAGAGAAGTTTCCAAACACCAGGAAACCTTCTCACTGCCGAATCCGTGCCGAGCTTTGGAAGCACAGAGGGTAACATAACAGGGAGAAAAAATAAATAAACAATTAAAACTCGCAGATTGTGAGCCCTACGGTAACTCCCCCAGCGGAGAAGCAGCGCAGACGCCTGCATCCGCCATTAGCAAGCGGGGGCTGGGCAGGGAGGCGCGGCGTGGGCTGCATCGCTGAGAGTGGGAGTCTGGCCTGAATACCCTGAGCACTATCTGAGCGAAATAATTTGGGCTAGCAAACCAGACTGTGGGATATCTACCATGCGAAAAGCCGGCCCTAACCTAGGACACGGCCAGCCCACGCACGGAGCAAAGAACTGAACAGAGATAGCCGGCTGCGGACCTTCCCCCTCTGGTGACAGGCAGCCAGAGCCAGAGGGGGGCAATCGCAGCCCCAGAGAGACATTATCTATAAAACTGGCTTCTTTGCTAACTAAAATTTATTGGGGGTCTGGACGGTCAACATCTGCCTGAGAAGGTGCGCCAGTTTTACACCCAGATAACCAAGTGGCGGGGAGGCGATAAGTCGCAGCATTGGCGCTCGCCAAACACCTCATCACCTGAGCTGCTCGGACCTGGGAAGAGCACAAAACGCAGGCCCAACTGAGTCTGTGCCTCTGAGGACTACCTGAGTGCCTGAACCTGAGCGGCTTGGACCTGGGAGGTGCATGCAACCCAGGGCTAGCCTCGGATTGTTCCCGGCGGAAAAACCTAGAGCCCGAGCAGTGTGGGCAGGGAGGCTACACGCGCCGTGAGCGGGGGCAGACCCAGTGTGGCTGAGGCACTGCAGGCGCACGCCAGTGTCATTTGTTTGCAGCATCCCTCCCTCCCTCCCCACAGCGCGACTGAACAAAGAGAAGAAACACAGCTCCACCCACCAGAACACCAACACAAGCTTCCCTAACCAGGAAACCTTGACGAGCCACCTGTACAAACCCATACACAGCGAGGAAACGCCACAATAAAGAGAACTCCACAAACTGCCAGAATACAGAAAGGACTCCCAAACTCAGCAATTTAAACAAGATGAAGAGACAGAGGAATACCCAGTAGATAAAGGAACAGGATAAATGCCCACCAAACCAAAGAAAAGAGGAAGAGATAGGGAATCTACCTGATAAAGAATTCCAAATAATGATAGTGAAATTGATCCAAAATCGTGAAATTAAAATGGAATCACAGATAAATAGCCTGGAGACAAGGATTGAGAAGATGCAAGAAAGGTTTAACAAGGACCTAGAAGAAATAAAAAAGAGTCAATATATAATGAATAATGCAATAAATGAAATTAAAAACACTCTGGAGGCAACAAATAGTAGAATAACAGAGGTAGAAGATAGGATTAGTGAATTAGAAGATAGAATGGTAGAAATAAATGAATCAGAGAGGATAAAACAAAAACGAATTAAAAGAAATGAGGACAATCCCAGAGACCTCCAGGACAATATTAAACACTACAACATTCGAATCATAGGGGTTCCAGAAGAAGAAGACAAAAAGAAAGACCATGAGAAAATACTTGAGGAGATAATAGTTGAAAACTTCCCTAAAATGGGGAAGGAAATAATCACGCAAGTCCAAGAAACCCAGAGAGTCCCAAACAGGATAAACCCAAGGAGAAACACCCCAAGACACATATTAATCAAATTAACAAAGATCAAACACAAAGAACAAATATTAAAAGCAGCAAGGGAAAAACAACAAATAACATACAAGGGAATTCCCATAAGGATAACAGCTGATCTTTCAATAGAAACTCTTCAAGCCAGGAGGGAATGGCAAGACATACTTAAAATGATGAAAGAAAATAACCTACAGCCCAGATTATTGTACCCAGCAAGGATCTCATTCAAGTATGAATGAGAAATCAAAAGCTTTTCAGACAAGCAAAAGCTGAGAGAATTCTGCACCACCAAACCAGCTCTCCAACAAATACTAAAGGATATTCTCTAGACAGGAAACACAAAAATGGTGTATAAACTCGAACCCAAAACAATAAAGTAAATGGAAACGGGATCATACTTATCAGTAATTACCTTAAATGTAAATGGGTTGAATGCCCCAATCAAAAGACAAAGACTGGCTGAATGGATACAAAAACAAGACCCCTACATATGTTGTCTACAAGAGACCCACCTCAAAACAGGGGACACATACAGACTGAAAGTGAAGGGCTGGAAAAAGATTTTCCATGCAAATAGGGACCAAAAGAAAGCAGGAGTCACAATACTCGTATCAGATAAATTAGACTTTAAAACAGGCTGTGAAAAGAGACAAAGAAGGTCACTACATAATGATCAAAGGATCAATCCAAGAAGAAGATATAACAATTATAAATATATATGCACCCAACATGGGAGCACCGCAGTATGTAAGACAAATGCTAACAAGTATGAAAGGAGAAATTAACAATAACACAATAATAGTGGGAGACTTTAATACCCCACTCACACCTATGGATAGATCAACTAAACAGAAAATTAACAAGGAAACACAAACTTTAAATGATACAATAGACCAGTTAGACCTAATTGATACCTATAGGACATTTCATCCCAAAACAATGAATTTCACCTTTTTCTCAAGCGCACATGGAACCTTCTCCAGAATAGATCACATCCTGGGCCATAAAGCTAGTCTTGGTAAATTCAAAAAAATAGAAATCATTCCAAGCATCTTTTCTGACCACAATGCAGTAAGATTAGATCTCAATTACAGGAGAAAAACTATTAAAAATTCCAACATATGGAGGCTGAACAACACGTTGCTGAATAACCAACAAATCACAGAAGAAATCAAAAAAGAAATCAAAATTTGCATAGAAACGAATGAAAATGAAAACACAACAACCCAAAACCTGTGGGACACGGTAAAAGCAGTCCTAAGGGGAAAGTTCATAGCAATACAGGCACACCTCAAGAAACAAGAAAAAAGTCAAATAAATAACCTAACTCTACACCTAAAGCAACTAGAAAAGGAAGAAATGAAGAATCCCAGGGTTAGTAGAAGGAAAGAAATCTTAAAAATTAGAGCAGAAATAAATGCAAAAGAAACAAGAGACCATAGCAAAAATCAACAAAACCAAAATCTGGTTCTTTGACAGGATAAATAAAATTGACAAACCATTAGCCAGACTCATCAAGAAACAAAGGGAGAAAAATCAAATCAATAAAATTAGAAATGAAAATGGAGAGATCACAACAGACAACACAGAAATACAAAGGATCATAAGAGACTACTATCAACAATTATATGCCAATAAAATGGACAACTTGGAAGAAATGGACAAATTCTTAGAAAAGTACAACTTCCCAAAACTGGACCAGGAAGAAATAGAAAATCTTAACAGACCCATCACAAGCACGGAAATTGAAACTGTAATCAAGAATCTTCCAGCAAACAAAAGCCCAGGTCCAGACGGCTTCACAGCTGAATTCTACCAAAAAATTTAGAGAACAGCTAACACCTATCCTGCTCAAACTCGTCCAAAAAATTGCAGAGGAAGGTAAACTTCCAAACTCATTCTATGAGGGCACCATCACCCTAATACCAAAACCTGACAAAGATCCCACATAAAAAGAAAACTACAGGCCAATATCACTGATGAACATAGATGCAAAAATCCTTAACAAAATTCTAGCAATCAGAATCCAACAACACATTAAAAAGATCATACACCA
Organism: Bos grunniens; assembly: GCF_055505025.1. NCBI lineage: Eukaryota > Metazoa > Chordata > Mammalia > Artiodactyla > Bovidae > Bos > Bos grunniens. Next base: position 75,062,470 of record NC_141194.1, on the reverse strand, counting down.
TGACCAAGTGGGCTTTATCCCAAGGATGCAAGGATTCTTCAATATCCGCAAATCAATCAATGTAATACACCACATTAACAAAATGAAAAATAAAAACCATATGATTATCTCAATAGATGCAGAGATAGCCTTTGACAAAATTCAACATCCATTTATGATAAAAACTCTCCAGAAAGCAGGAATAGAAGGAACATACCTCAACATAATAAAAGCTATATATAAAAAAAAAAATTAATTACAAATTGTATGAGGTGCTTTAAACAATGCTACCAATAAAGTGAAAAAACCCACAGAATGGGAGGAAATATGTGTAGATCATATATCTGATAAAGAATCATATCCAAAATATGTAAAGAACTCTTACATCTCAATAATAAAAAGGCAAATAATGCAATTAAAATGGGCAATGGATTATAACAGACATCTATCCAAAGATTTACAAATGACCAATAAATACATAAAAACATGCTCAACATCAGTTGTCATTATGGAAATCAAAACCACAATGAGATAGATACCTCTTAACACCCACTATGATGGCTATAATAATAATAATAAAAACAAATAATAACATGTGTATACCAGCATGTGGAGAAATTTGAGCCATTATACACCTCTGGTGAAAATGTAAAATGTCTTAGCCACTTTGGAAAATGGTCCTCAAAACTGTTTACACAGAGATATATGACAGAAATTCCACTCTTAGGTAATACTCAGAAGAAATGTAAACTATGTCCACTCAAAAACTTTTACATGGAGATGCAGAATCTCTGGCTGTGGAAGGCCAACTATGGGACTTGACTATCCATGGATTTTCATATCCCTGATGGTCCTGGAACCAATCCCCCTATGGTTACTGTTTGACTGTAGATTTACATAACTAAGTTGTTCCAGACATACTTAAAATGTTTCCAATAAGTGCATCAAGTAAAAAAATTAAAAGGTATTTCTTTTAGTGTTTAATCTACATTGACAACATTGATTAATCTGTTTCAAGAAAAAACAATTTAAATTTGAAGCAAAAGTAGTTTATCAGTTTCAATATTACATCTGTTCAAGTTAAATAAACTACTAATTCTTATGTCAATTCATAAGTTTTACATTGTGTTCTGTTTGGAGCCGGATGATAGAGCTTGTGCTGTCCTGCTCCATCCCACCTAGGATGTGAATCTTTCCTTTCTCTGGTGTATTCATGCTGTATATTCTACCCACACATTAATCACTTAGTAATCCTCTTGGTTATCAGATTAACTGTCATGGTATCATGGTGCTTGTGTTCAAGTAACCCTTATTTTACTTAATAATTGCTCCAAAGCTTAAGGGTAATGATGCTGGCGATTCAGATTTTCTCCTACTGCACCTAATTTATAAATTAAACTTTATCACAGGTGTGTGTATAGAAAAAACATAGTATATATAGAGTTAAATACTATCCCTGGTTTCAGACACTCACTCAGAGAGCGGGACACTACTGTGCATTTCACGTACTATATAATGAATGATAGATTGAAAATTATAGTGATCAGTCATGGAAACTGTAGCTTACATTCCATTTGAAAGATATTAATATTTGTGTAAGATTTAGGTAATGACAGTACTGTGCTGGTAAGTATTTAACAACAATTTTTTAAGGAAAAGAACTCTGATTTGTATCATTTGTTGATTTCTATGATATAAAGATTCCTGCCATGGCTGATTCCATGGCTCATTTAATGCAAATTTCAGAAGAGATGCTAACAGATGGCTCTTGTGAGCAAGTAAACGTAGTCTTCAGCTCACACTGAAGGATCATTCCAGAAAATCAAGAGGTAACTACTATTAAAGAAGAAAAAACAAAATACAGAACTCTTCCAGAGGAGAAAATATTTCCTCATACATATATACATGAATAAAGAGGGAGAAATATAGGGGAAAATCAGAGCATATTTCTAAAACTAAATAATATTCTCAAAATAAATACTGTCATGCCCAGACCTTTGCTTTTTATTTATTTATTTATTTTTTACTGGTAAAGGAACAGAATTTTTTTGAGGAAAATGAGAAGTCAAATTAAATCCTGTATTTACTGAGCATGCTGCTGCTGTTTAATCATTAAGTTGTGTCCGACTCTTTGAGATTTCATAGACGGAGAATGCTATGTGTTATACATATGAACTGGGAAATAGAAATACAGTTCAGTTCAGTTCAGTTCAGTTCAGTCGCTCAGTCACATCCGACTCTTTGCGACCCCATGAATCGCAGCACGCCAGGCCTCCCTGTCCATCACCAACTCCCGGAGTTCACCCAGACTCACATCCATTGAGTCAGTGATGCCATCCAACCATCTCATCCTCAGTCGTCCCCTTCTCCTCCTGCCCCCAATCTCTCCCAGCATCAGGGTCTTCTCAAATGAGTCAGCTCTTCTCATCAGGTGGCCAAAGTATTGGAGTTTCAGCTTCAACATCAGTCCTTCCAATGAATATTCAGGATTGATTTCGTTTAGGATGGACTGGTTGGATCTCCTTGCAGTCCAAGGGACTCTCAAGAGTCTTCTCCAACACAGACACATCCTATTTCTAAGGAGCCTGAAGTCTAGCAAAAGAGATAACAAAAGAATATAGATACCTGAAGAGGAATTGGAATGGGACCATGGTATGTGGTGCCTAAGCGAATGCCACAATTATGGAAATACAGAGAATGTGTTTTTGTTGTCATTGTTGTTTTTAATCAAAATTATATACACACATAGCTCAAGGAGTTAAGTTCTGTAGAACTTGCTACAAAACCAACATGCTTTACTTCTCCCCTCCTACAATTTTGTGGTAGCCAGAATCAATTATTTCCACCCTTTAGATGATTCCTTTGGTATTTACCTCTATCTGTGAATAATTCTATATTAATTAGAATTAGGTTTTGCTGTGAATAGCAAAAAGACTCAAAATAAATGGACATTTATTTTAAAACTATTATTAAAATAATATTTTAAACAATATATTTCAAGTCCATGTACAAATCTAGAGCTGGCATGGCAGTTCTGCCCTGTGAAGTCCTCAGAGATTCTCATGCCTTTCATCTTCCATTCTGCCATCCCTATGATGTAGCTCTTGTCCTCAGGGTCCAAAATCATGACATTTATGGTCCAGGTAGCATGACAGAGAGGAGGAGAAAGAAGGGACAAAAGTGTGTACCAGCTATCTTTTAAAAGGGATTCCCAGAAACTGCTACAAGACATGTTCACTTAAATCCCATTGGCTAAAGATGAGTCACATGGTCATATCTGCTGCTGCTGCTGCTGCTAAGTTGCTTCAGTCCTGTCTGACTGTGTGCGAAACCACAGACGGCAGCCCCCCAAGCTCCACCGTCCCTGGGATTCTCCAGGCAAGAACACTGGAGTGGGTAGCTATTTCCTTCTCCAATGCATGAAAGTGAAAAGTGAAAGTGAAGTCGCTCAGTCATATCTAACTGCAAGGAAAACAGCAAATGTAGTTATATTATGGAGATCCATGTGCCCAGCTAAACTTTCTATTATATTGGATGAGGGATAAGTATATTGGAGAACACCTAGCAGTTTCTTCTGTTTATATCACTGCTTCTTGATTTTTTCAGTGTTAGGCATTGCTGATTGATATTTTACTATGAAATGCAAGGTATTCTAACTCTTTCAAGATCTTGTCATTGATCCTTTTCACCTAAATCCATATTTCTTCTCTTCTTACTCTCACAGTATAATTATTTCATAATTTTGGTTAGTTTGATATTCAGTGTTAACATTGTTATGACTATGTAAATGCTTTACCATTTATCTTATGTAGTATAATATCTTTTTTGTCCTTTTCTGAATAGTATTATTTTGTTTCTTTGAAATCTAATATTTACTTATTTTTTGGTTTTTGTATATTTGCTTGCTTAATTTTCTAGGTACTGACTACTAATTTATCCTGATACCCTTCCCCACTCGTACATGTCTCCTTTCAGTATATTCATACACATTTGGTAGTGCAACAATTTTATCATCTTAAAGAAAATTTTCCTAGAATCTTCTGATATGCTCCAACTTGAATTGATTACTCTGCACCTGGAAGACAACAGTTACCCTGAGATTTCCATTTTCAATCTGTTCATTCTTTTGTTACACTTTCAATAAGATATCTTCAAATTTATCTTCCAAATTTTCCACTGAGTTTTTTTTTATATTTTGTTCTTATTCAATCTGTCACTGATACTAATAAACTCCATAAACCATGACAGCACCTTTCAGACTCCTTGGATTGTCAGACTAGTTCCTTGAGACCCCATACTCCAGGAGAGGAGACACAGAGACAGAATATTACTGAAAACATACTCTCCTGAAATGAAGGATAACCACAGGATTCCTAGCTAGGATTTTATTTGATATAAAATAGTTTTAGGCATAATTGATGTTAAAAATGGCCAAAGCCATTGACTGTGCAGAAACCTTTATCCCTATAGAAAACCCTAACATACAGAAAAAGGAAGAAGTATTACAATTTTCTTCTTGTCTGTGGCTAGTTAAAACTTATATCAAGAGGGAGGGGACATACGTACACCTATGACTGATTCATGTTGATGTTTGACAGAAAATTACAAAGTTCTGTAAAGCAATTATCCTTCAATTAAAAAATAAATTAATTAATAAAAACTTCTATTATAAGAAAGACAGTGAACTGCTTACTATCCTTTTATCTTTAGGGATTTTTAAAAATGCAGCATGCTAATGTAAGAAAAAAAATTTGAAAAGATGATGTGTTTTAAGAGATCTCTTTTTTTATTATTAGGTAGATAAACTGCAGACAAGAATATGTTTGCCAGATAAATATATTCCTGAGATATTGGGAGAAACTATGTAGATGTTTTTAAGTCTAATAGACCTTCTAATTATTTATCAAAAAAATAAACTTTGCCTCAGGATGTCTAGTCAACCATTACTTGTGGAATAATGTGGAAATTTTGGATTCATGTTTTCTTGTAATAGCTTATAATTCTAAAAATTCTTGGAAGCAAACTTGGCGTATTTTCCTTTTAACTTCATTGAATGTTACTATGTGCATATATTTCTTTAATTTGGAATGTTTCCCAAGTTAGTGTCGATTATTTATTGACTTACTCACTCACCAAAGGTAAACCACTTATTATATTCTCAAACTCTTCTAGATGCCATGGGAAAAACACAGCTCCCCTTAGGAATTTGCAAATTAACATGATCAAATTTTTAATGTCTCTGTGCTTCAGTTCACAGTAAATGGACATAATATAATTAAGGGTTGTTTTGAGATAGTAATAATATATGTGGATAATAAGTGTAAAGCACCATATGTCTTTCATAAATTTAGTTCCCTGCCCTATCTCTCTGAAATTTAGTTTAGTGCCTTGCCTTTCTGTCTATGTTAGGGTTATATGGACACATGTCAAAACTAACTCTTGTGTGTCAAATATTTGCATTAACAGTACGTTTCAATGTTTTAAATGCATTTTGAAAGAAGTAAATTTCATGGAAAATAGATGTATGTTTTTAAATTTTTGATTATATTTATTTTCCAAAGACCATGACTAGATTTGACATCTTTAAATAGAAGACTACTTTTCACTTATACTGTTTTTACCTTTTTTTTTTTCATTAAATATATGACCCTCTGCCACTAATGTATATATAAAACAAATTGCCCATGGTTGATTATATACCATATATAGTATACCACATACCATGGACATTGAATTAAAGCTGGTGGGCATCTTGAGATTCAATTTCATGCTCTTATTTTATATAAGAAAAGTGTGGTTAGATAGGGGTATGGCTTGTTGACGGACACACAGCCAATTGGTTTATTAGATGCCAGGTTTCCTTATTACCAATCCAACATTACCATTTCACCAGTGTATGTTTTACCATAAGAATTACTTTGCATACTTCTTAAAAATGCTGATCATCCCATCCCAGATCATGATTGCAGGGAAGGGTCCTAGGATCTGAATGTTTCCTTTCCCCTAATAATTCTTATGACATATGACTTTGGAAAGGATTTCACTTTACTACACTCTGTGGCAAAATATTCTAGTTGATTCTTTCCCTCCATAATACTTGGTCAAATTTTGTGATTTGTATTTTTCTTGTCTATTTATTTATTGTCTATACATCTACCAAATTGTACATCTAAGTCCAACAAAGGGCATATATGAGGCCTACTTGTTTACTACTGTATCTCTAGCTCTAACACAGTGCTTATACACCCCTGATGTTCAATAATATTTGTGGAATGAAAGAATGAATTTTTAATACAATTTTAAGGGTTATACTTCATTGACAGTTATTACAAAACATTGGCTATATTCCCTATGTACAATACATCCTTATAGTCTATTTTACACCCAATAATTTGTACTTCCCACTGCCCCATCTCTATATTGCCCTTACCCTCCCCTCCACTGGTACTCACTAGTTTGTTCTTTATATATGTGAGACTGCTTCTTTTATGTTATATTCACTAATTTGTTGTATTCTTAGGTTCCACGTAAGTGATATCATGCATATTTGTCGTTCTTGGTCTGACTTACTTCACTTAACATAAAGCCCTACAAATCCATGTTGCTACAAATGAAAAGATTTTTGTTCTTTTTATATGGCTGAGTAGTAGTCTACTGTGTGTGTGTTTGTGTACACATGACACAACTTTTTTATCCATTCATCTGCTGATGGACACAGGTTGCTTCCATATCTTGGCAATTGTAAATAATGCTGCTATGAACATTGGAGTGCATGTATCTTATTTTTTATTTTATTTTTTAACTTTACAATATTGTATTGGTTTTGCCATATATCAACATGAATCCGCCACAGGTATACACATGTTCCTCATCCTGAACCCTTCTCCCTCCTCCTTCCCTGTACCATCCCTCTGGGTAGTCCCAGTACACCAGCCCCAAGCATCCAGTGTCGTGCATCAAACCTGGAATGGCAACTCGTTTCCTATATGATATTATATATGTTTCAGTGCCATTCTCCCAAATCATCCCACCCTCTCCCTCTCCCACAGAGTCCAAAAGACTGTTCTATACATCAGTGTCTCTTTTGCTGTCTCATATACAGGGTTATCGGAGAAGGCAATGGTACCCCACTCCAGTACTCTTGCCTGGAAAATCCCATGGATGGAGGAGCCTGGTGGGCTACAGTCCATGGGGTCGTGAAGAGTCAGACATGACTGAACGACTTAACTCTCACTTTTCACTTTCATGCATTGGAGAAGGAAATGGCAACCCACTCCAGTGTTCTGGCCTGAAGAGTCTCAGGGACGGTGGAGCCTGGTGGGCTGCTGTCTATGGGGTCGCACAGAGTCAGACACGACTGAAGCGACTTAGCAGTAGCATACAGGGTTATTGTTACCATCTTTCTAAATTCCATATATATGCTTTAGTATACTGTATTGGTGTTTTTCTTTCTGGCTTACTTCACTCTGTATAATAGGCTTCAGTTTCATCCACATCATTAGAACTGATTCAAATATATTCTTTTTAATGGCTGAGTAATACTCCATTGTGTATATGTACCACTGCTTTCTTATCCATTCATCTGCTGATGGACATCTAGGTTGCTTCCATGTCCTGGCTATTATAAACAGTGCTGCGATGAACATTGGGGTACACGTGTCTCTTTCAATTCTGGTTTCCTCGGTGTGTATGCCCAGCAGTGGTATTGCTGGGTCATATGGCAGTTCTATTTCCAGTTTTTTAAGGAATCTCCACCCTGTTCTCCATAGTGGCTGTACTAGTTTGCATTCCCACCAACAGTGAAAGAAGGTTCCCTTTTCTCCACACCCTCTCCAGCGTTTACTACTTGTAGATTCTTGGATCGCAGCCATTCTGACTGGCATGAAATGGTACCTCATTGTGGTTTTGATTTGCATTTCTCTGATAATGAGTGATGTTGAGCATCTTTTCATGTGTTTGTTAGCCATCTGTATGTCTTCTTTGGAGAAATGTCTATTTAGTTCTTTGGCCCATTTTTTGATTGGGTCATTTTTTTTTCTGGAATTGAGCTGCAGGAGTTGCTTGTATGTTTTTGAGATTAGTTGTTTATCAGTTGCCTCATTTGCTATTATTTTCTCCCATTCTGAAGGCTGTCTTTTCACCTTGCTTATATTTTCCTTTGTTGTGCAGATGCTTTTAATTTTAATTTGGTCCCATTTGTTTATTTTTGCTTTTATTTCCAATATTCTGGAAGGTGGGTCATAAAGGATCCTGCTGTGATGTATGTCGGAGAGTGTTTTGCCTATGTTCTCCTCTAGGAGTTTTATAGTTTCTGGTCTTACGTTTAGATCTTTAATCCATTTTGAGTTTTTTCTTGTGTATGGTGCTAGAAAGTGTTCTAGTTTCATTCTTTTACAAGTGGTTGACCAGTTTTCCCAGAACCACTTGTTAAAGAGATTGTCTTTTCTCCATTGTATATTCTTGCTTCCTCTGTCAAAATTAAGGGGTCCATAGGTGCATGGATTTATCTCTGGGCTTTCTATTTTGTTCCATTGATCTATATTTCTGTCTTTGTGCCAGTACCATACTGTCTTGATGACTGTGGCTTTGTAGTAGAGCCTGAAGTCAGGCAGATTGATTCCTCCAGTTCCATTCTTCTTTCTCAAGATAGCTTTGGCTATTCGAGGTTTTTTGTATAATGTTTTTAATTTAATTTTATTTTTTTGATATGTACCCAGAGATGAATTGTTGGGTCAAATGGAGGGTTTCCTTGGAAAAATGCATATTTAACAGAAAGGTATGCCCTCTCTGCATAGTACACAGAAAACAGGTATATAATGAAATGCATTTAAACTAACAGCAGTTTGGAATATTATTTTTCTATTTTTAATAAAAATGTACTTAGAAGCTTATAGGGCCTGAGAGTTCTCATTTTTAATAGTCATTATATTTGTCCTGTTAATACAGGGGGAGTTCTGATTGAAAAGATATAGTTATTATATAAACTTATGAGCAACTGTGGAGGGGTAAATATTATCCAGGAGACTATAGATTTGGAAACCAGTTACATCAATTTATAGATTCTTCAGATAAGGAATTTGAGGCTTAGAATGATAAAATAACTTAACCTTGAGTCACATAAAATGGTTGAAAAACTCTATATTTCGAAACCCTATGAAACAAAGAAATAAATACTCAAATTCCTCGATGGCCTAGTGGTTAGAATTTGGTGATTTCATTGATATGGCCCAGGTTCAATCTCTGCTTGGGGAACTGAGATCCTGCAAGGCACACAGCATGCCCCTCCCCCCAAAGGAATAAATCTTCTTTACATAATTGATAGTTGAAATGCAGAAAACACTATTTCAGATAAGGTGGTTCCAGAGTGAAAAAATGGAACCAAGGCTTAGATTAATAAGACAAGAGATACAGTCTAAGGAAGAACATTTTGGAAAAAAAAAATGGACTGGGAAAATCTTGCAAAGTAATATGCTTCATATTCCTGAAATTTTCATGCAAAAACTAACTAGCCATTCACCTACAATGCTAAAGAAGGAACTTTTACATTAAATGGAAAGTTAGACTAGTTGTCTTTTAAGATTACTTCTATCTTCTATGATTCATTGAAAGTGTAATAAAACCATTAACATTATATTTGTACACCAAATTATTTTCTCAGTGCCTTCCAGTTTTAAGAAATATCCAGAGAGGAACTATTTCAGTCCTAGTATGTAATAAATTCTCATATAATCCTGGTGTTCACATGAAATATTATTTTACCTTTATCACTATGCATTCCATAATTACTCATTTCTCCCAAGATGGGTGAAAAAAAAGTTGAAAACAAATCAAAACTGGTTTCTGTTTTCTTTTTCTCTTTTCCCAAATCTTCATGACGTAAAGGAAACAAAAAATATCCTAAGAAAAGTGTATTGGTCTTCTTCTGCCCATATCATCATTTTTCCAAGCATCTATGGCTAAGATTATTGTGAAAAAGAAGCTTCTACATTTAAAATTTGATAAGCATCAGTATTCAAAGATAGAAAATAGAGAAAATACATGACAGTTTAATGGAGCTTTAGTAAGAAGTTGAAATTCTTTACTTTTCCTGAAGTCTAATAGCTTATTCTCATTGAGACCACGTGAAGGAAAATTGAAACAGAACTACTCTCTTTAAACTAGTGCTTTTTCCATGGGAGAAGTTACCAAAGCTAGCAAAATTAATATTCATGATTTTTTTTTCTACCAGGTAGTTTTCATTTGGTAGCCTACAAAGCAATCCATGTGTTTCAGGTTTCACATTTAGCATGGAATGCTAAATACATCAAAGGTACTACAGTCCCTAGAATATGAAGAGAAAATGCACACCCAAATATATAAATAATTAATCTTCTTGGATTGACTGAATAGTTCTGTTTTGCCTTGCATTTTGTTTTACAAAATCTTACCAAGTAAAAGTTAACTTTATTCATAATTTTTACTTACTTTTGATAAATAATGTAGAACCTTACATCTAAGGTTATTTTGTATTTATGTGAACCTTGTGATATAGAAGAAATTCTACTTGCTACACAAAGAAAGGGTACTACAATCAAATTTAGACCTGAAATTATGAAATGCTATTGAGTGACTTTCTACACTCAAAGAAAATACACAGGTTTTAAGAATTCTTTTACTTTGTAGATTGGCATGACAATTATTCTTCGTAGGATATCATAACAAAACTGTAAAGGTTATGAGCTTTTTGAAAATTACATGAGAAACTTGAGTATAAAATTGGTTTTAAACTGCTGCTTTCAAAAAATGTTGAGGTAGACATAATTTTCTACATAATTTTCTTAGTTGTTTAGTCACTAAGTCATGTCCGACTCTTTGCAAACACCAGGCTCTTCTTTCCATGGGATTTCTCAGACAAGAATACTGTAGTGGGTTACCATTTCCTTCTCTAGGGGAGCTTCCTGATCCAGGGATCGAACCTGCATCTCCTGCATTGGCAGGCAGGTTCTTTACCACTGAGCCATCATGGAAGCCCTATTCAATTATTGATTGTTAACCATTTTTAATTGAATTATAGTTTATTTACCATGTTGTATTAGTTTCAGATGTACAGAAAACTGATATGGTTTTATATATGTATGTATGTATGTGTTTGTGTGTGTGTGTGTATGTTAGTTGCTCAGTCATGTCCGACTCTTTGCAACCATGGACTGTAGCCCACCAGGCTTCTCTGTCCATGGGATTCACCAGGTAAAAATACTGGATGGATCGTCACTCCCTTCTCCAGGGGATCGTCCCAAACCAGGGATCAAGCCTAGGTCTCCCGCATGGCATGAAGCTTCTTTACCATCTGCACCACCAGGGAGGCCATATACACAACACACACACCTATATATATACACACACACACATATTTTTTTTCAGATTCTTTTCCATTATACGTTATTGCAAGATACTTACTATAATTCCCTGTGCTATATAGTAGGTCCTTTTTGGTTATTTATTTTATATATAGTAGTGTGTGCATGTTAATCCTAAACTCATAAATTTATCTCTCCCTCCCATCCCACTATTCCCTTTGGTGATAAGTTTGTTTTCTGTGTCCATGAGTCTATTTCTATTTTGTGAATAAGTTAATCTGTGTAATTTTTTTTAGATTCCACATTTAAGTGATATCATATGACATTTGTCTTTGTCTAATTTACTTCACTCAGTATGGTAATCTCCAGATCCAGGCATTATTTCATTCTTTTTTATTGCTGAGTAATATTACATTGTGTGTGTGTGTATATATATATATATATATATACACCACATTTTTTTATCCATTCATCTATTGATGGACATTTAGGTTGCCCTATTACTATTAAGAAAATTGAATTCATCATTAAAAAATCTCTCCCCAAAATAACTCTACAAACACTCAAAACCTACTGTTAACATCATATTTTAATGGTGAAAAATAGAAGCTTTCCCTTGACATCAGAAACAAGATGTTCACTCTGGCCACCTTTATGATAGTAATGGAAGTTCTAACCAGTACAATAAATCAAGAAAAGTAAATAAAAGATACAAGATTGTCTGTTTAGAAAGTCCTAAAGAAATAAAACACTCCTACAACTAATAACTGAATTCACCAAAGTCTCTGGATTCAAGATCATCATATAAAAATCAATTGCATGCCTGTATAGTTAAAAACAAACACAATCAAACTGAAATTTAAGATGCATTCTTTGCAATCACTCAAAACATCAAATACATGTAACTCCAACAAAACATGTATAAGACTTAAATGCTGAAAACTACAAAACACTGATGAAAAGAATAAAAGTAATTCTAAGTAAATGGAGAGATATTCTGTGTGCACATACTGGAAGACCCAGCATAGTAAAAATGTCAAGTCTTCTCAAATTGTTATTCAGTTCTAACATAATCCCTATAAAATTTCAGCAAGATTTTTTTGTTGATGTAGGCAAGATATCTCTAAAATTCATATGGAAAGGAAATATGCTAGTATAGCCAAAACAGTTCTGGAAAAAAATAATAAGTGGAAGAAATTCATTTACCTAATTTCAAGACTTATTATATAAATACACTAATCAAGACTATATTAGCAGGGTGATAGATATATAGATCATTGGAACAGAATAGAGAATCCAGAAATATTCCTGCACAACCATGGCCAGCTTAGCTAAGTTTGACAAAGATGATGCAAAAGCAGTTCAGTGGAGGAAGTCTTTTCAAGAAATATTCTGGAGCAACTGCATTTCTATTGGAAAATGTAAAGTACCTTAGACTTAGGCCTAACACCTTAAACAAGAATGAATTCATAATGGACCAGGAATTTAAATGTGAAAAATAAAACTATAAAAAAATTAAATATTAATACAGCTTGGTGAAGAATTATTAGGAATGGTACTAAAAGCACAATTCAGAAAAGAATAAAAGCAATAGCTTCAACTTTATCAAAATTAAAAAAAAAAAAAAACTTTTGTGCTACAAAAGACCAAGATGATGAAAATACAAGCTACAGACAAGGAGAAAATATTTGCAAGCCCCATATTTGGCAAAGAACTCATATCTGCTACAAAATGGAAGAAAATTTTGCAAAATCACATGTCTGACAAAAAATCATATCTAGAATATATAAAGTACTCTCAAAACTCAGTACTAAAAGACCAACTTTATCACAAAATGGGCAAAAGACATGAAGTTCACTGATAGGTGGATGGCAAAAAGTATGTGAAAACATTATCAATACTACTAGCCATTGGGAAAACCAAATTAAGAACTTGATCATTACTATATGCACAAATGAGAACAGCTAAAAAAAAGAAAAAATACTTACAATGCCAAGTCCTAGCAAGAACACCAAGAAACTGAATCTCTCAATCATTGCTGGTAAGAATGTAAAATGGTACAACTTTTATGGAAACAATTTGGCAGTTCCTTTTAAAAATTAAACATATAATTACCAATTGACCCAGAAATTTCATTATTTGGCATTTATACTAGAGAAATGAAAACTTACATCAGCACAAAAACCTGTACAAAACTGTTCATAGGAGCTTTATGGCTGTATATAATAGCTAAAAAATGGAATCAAGTGTCCTCCAACAAGTGAAGGGTTAAACAAACACTGCAAAGAACAGGAAAGAAGCTGTATCATGGAAGACTTCTTAGCAATAAAAGGGAATGGACTATAATTACATGTAAATTGAATAAATCTCCATGAAATTATGTTGAATGACAAAAACCAATTTTTTGAATTTTTTTGCAGTCACATGCTGTATTACTTTATTTATATAGCATTCTCAAGATGACACAATTATAGATGTGGAAAATACATTGATGGTTGTCAGGAGTTGAAGATAGCAGAAAGGGGGAGAAGAATGGTATGATAAAGGAAAATAAAATTGTCAATACATATTGTACAATATCAATTTCCATTTTCTGTTATGGTATTATAATTATGTAAAATGTAAATTGAAGAAAATTGAATGAAGACCAATTTTTGTAACTTCCTATAACTCCAAACCTATTTTAATATAACAAGTTTTAGAAATTGGTTCTAAATCTAATAAAATGGAAAGTTATAATACTTAAAATACCCAGGTAATCATCGTGGAGCCAAAAAAAGTTACTAGAAAGCACATTTTCACCTAGGAAGATCAAGATTGGAATTAGGATATGAAATATATTTAGAGCTGCATGCCTGGTCACTTTTGGGAAAGAATCAATTCATGTTTATTTTGAAATATTTGGTGGGTTATTTTCTCCAGAAAGAAAACAAAAGCAAAAAAGTATTCTGCAATGGGCTACATGTTGCTTGAAAGTCTGATTATTAAGATAATAAAAAAAATTAAATAGAAACATTTATATTTCAGTTTATTGAGTAGGAATAAAACTGCATTTTTCTCAGTACCTGTTTATTCTTTACAATCATATTTTATGCAGCATCCATTCATTATTTTAATGGTAAAACTACTAAGGTGTCTATTTTTACAAAACTTCCTCTTGTATTTCTCTTATAAAGACATGGATTGGGAATCGAAGAAGGAAATATCGTTTAATGGGGATTGAAGTTCCACCTCCAAGAGGAGGCCCTGCTGATTTTTCTGAGCAGCCCGAATATGGTTCTTTGTCTGCACTCACACCAGGAGAGGAAGCTGGTCCTGAAGTAGGAGAGGATAATGACAGAAATGATGAAGTATCCATCTGTTTGTCTGAAGGAAGCTCTCAAGGTATTTTATATGCTGCACCTCCTAATGATATCTTTTGTGTATTTGATGCATTTTTACTTGCTTTTCAGTTTATTGTGCTTCAAATCTAAAGTCATCAAAACATTTGGTTAAATAGACATATTTTATTTATTTTCATTATATTTTAAAATAATATTCATATATATTTAAAGTGTACAAGTTTAGATATAAATATACATAATGAAATGATTACTATGGTCAAGCTAATTAACATATCCATCTCTTCACAATGAGAGCACCTGAAATCTACTCCCAAAGCAAATTTCCAGCATACAATATAGGCCATACAGTTGATGCTTAAACAACATGGGTTTGAACTGCACTGGTTCACTTTCAATAATACTTTGGAAAAAATTTTGGAGATTTGCAACAATTTGGAAAAACCTGCAGCAAAACCATGTGGCCTAGAAATATTAAAAAAGAAAAAGGTATGTCATGAATACATAAAATATATGTAATATATATAAACCATACAAAATATGTGTTAGCCAATTGTTTATGCTATTGGTAAGTCAACAGTAGGCTATTAGTAGCTTAGTTTTGGAAAAGTCAAAAGTTATACTTGGATTTTTAACTGTGATAGGGCTTCCATGACGCTAACCCTCATGTTGTTCAAAGGTCAACTATATTGTTAATTTTTGTCATCATGCTCTATATTAGTTACCTAGACTTATCCTATGTAATTGAAAGTTTCCACCCTTTGACCAAAATTTCCCCATTTTCCCCATGTCCTCATGCTGGTACCTACCATTCTACTCTGCTTCTATATATTTGATTTTTTTTTATTCCACATATAAGTGAGATCATGCAGTATTTTTCTTCCTGTATTTGGCTTATTTCAGTTAGTATAATGCCCTTTAGGTTCATCCAAGCACTTGCAAATGGCAGGATTTTTAAAAGACTGGATAATATTCCATTGTATGTACATACCACAGTTTCTTTATCCATTCATCGGTCTATGGACACTTGCTTGCTTCCATACCTTGGCTACCGTGACTAATACTGCAATGAACATGTAAATGCAGATACCTCTTTGAGGTACTAATTTCATTTCTTTTGGATATATACCCAGAAGAGGGATTGTTGGATTTAAATTAAATAAGAAAATCATTATTAATTTTTTTTAAGGAACTTTCATACTGTTTTTCATAATGGCTCTAACCCTTTTGTCATCAACATTCATATTTTTGATTTTTAATGCTTCCACCTAAGCAGTCTCCCACATCATCATCACAAAAAGTAAAACTGATCTACCACAATAATGATCTCCCATGCTTAGAAAATATTTGCTATTACAAAAATCCATAGATTATAGTACACGATTATTTTAATTTTTGGAATTTTAGTCAGTTTAAGTTAAAACATTGTAACGAAAAACAGTATGGCATAATGTGATAAACAACAGGCTAGTAGCTGGGCAACCTGGGTGCTAGTCTTAAATCTTCTACTAGCTGATTATGTGACTTCAGGCAAACTATTTAAATCATCAGGCCTTAGTTTTCTTATCCACAAAATAAGGGAGTTAGGCTAGATCATCTTTATAATACTTCTTCAGTTCAGTTCAATTCAGTCACTCAGTCGTGTCTGACTCTTTACAACCCCATGAATCACAGCACGCCAGGCCTCCCTGTCCATCACCAACTCCTGGAGTTTACTCAAACTTATGTCCATCGAGTCGGTGATCCCATCCAGCCATCTCATCCTCTGTCGTCCCCTTCTCCTCCTGCCCCCAATCCCTCCCAGCATCAGGGTCTTTTCCAATGAGTCAACTCTTCGCATGAAGTGGCCAAAGTATTTGAGTTTCAGATTTAGTATCAGTCCTTCCAATGAACACCCAGGGCTGATCTCCTTTAGAATGGACTGGTTGGTTAATGCTTCTTAGTGTTTCCCTAAATAAGAATTCAAATAATAATATGTAATTATATCATTTGTCCATAAGAAGAATTGTTCGTTTGATTTCAAATACAGAAACAGTCCTCTTCTGACACCTTTATGAACACTTTTATTAAGGTTTAATTTACATAGAATAAAATTCATCCATTTCTAAAGTAGAATTCAATGGTTTGATTTAGTCTCTCAGTCATGTCCAACTCTTTGTGACCCCATGGACTGTAGCCCACCAGGCTCCTCTCTCCATGGGATTCTCCAGGCAAGAATTCTGGAGTGGGTTGCCATTTCCTTCTCCATGATTTTTAGTAAATTATATGCAGTTGTACAATCATTGCCATTTCTAAAATTGAATTTTAGAATAATCACTAAAATCCAATTGTGGAATATTTTTACCACTTCAAAAAACTAAAATCCAATTATATAATGTTTTCATCAGTTCAAAAAATTCTTGAGACCATTTTCAGTCAATATCCACTCCCACCTCAAAACCTAGGTAAAAACTGATCTGATTTCTGACTATATAAATTTGTCTTTTCTGGGCATATCATATAAGTGGAATTATATAATATATAGTGGGTTTTCTTTTTGCATCTATGATAGAGAGAATTTTGCATTGGATTTTTTAAAACTCTATTGAACAGTATAGTAACACTATATTTTCTAATTTATTTTTACCTTCTAAGTTTGTTTATGGAGTTTCAACAGTCACAACTTTTGCTTGTAATTTTTCTGTTGTCAGATATACCAGCTTTTTTCCTATATGGTTTGTGACTTTGGCGTCATGATTAAAAAAATCCTTCCTGTACTACAATTATGTAAACATACCCCATATATCCTTCTTGTTTCCTTATGGATTTATTTTTACTTGATATTTATCCCACCTAGAAATTGTTTTGCTTTAAGATGTGTGAAGAAAATACCTACTTTTATTTTCCAAATGATTACCCAAATGCCCCTACAATATTTGTTGAGTTGTCCAGCATGTTTCCAGTGAGTCTGTGTAGCTTTGAAAATCAAAGATGATAGATAGGAAAACGGCTCAACAGTCATCTTGTTTAGGCCACCTGCCACTTGGAGGATATAAATGTCAAAAGGAAGCAGATGTTATGTGTGCAGACTGATGCATTTACCTGTGTGCTGGATAGGTGCCCTATCTCTATCCTACCGTTTGAAGGAAATTCCAAAGTTGAATAATCAAGTGACTAGCAAAAGAGTTCCAGAAAAAGAATTTCTCTTCTAAGTAGTACAGTGCTTCTTAAATGGCCATGTCTCCAAGACTCATGTCTCCAAATTGAGCAGGTGTTACACTTCCTCACAGCCTGATGGTCTGACAGCAATCATTGGAGTATTGCAGAGGTGAATTTTAACATACAATTTATACCAAAGAAATATGAAGATTGAAGAAAGGATGAGACTATGAGAACTGAGAAGCAGATATCCTGAGACCCAGCTCAGACACAGATTTTCTAAAGTCTCCTTCTGTCAGCACCCAGTCCTACCTTATTGAAGACAGTGTTTCTGACCATTGTTGGACTATATCCTGCTATCTGTTCCTTCAGGAAACAGGATACTGAAGAAAGAGAAATTAACAATGAAGAGTAAGATATAACAGGTGAAAAGAATATCATTTAATAAAGAGATCAAGCCCTGAGCCTTTGGAGTGGAAGCACTGACTCCAAGACCCTAAACTACAAGAGAACTAACCATAGGGAGTATCAAATAGTGAGAATCCACACAAAGGAAACCACTTGAATAAAAGACCAAGCATCATCCAACCACCAGTAGTACTCTGTGCTGGACACCTCATCTAAACAACAAACAAAACAAAAATATAAACCCAATAATCAGCAGACAAAATTACCACCTCACTCGGCCTTGCCCATCAGAGGAAAAACAAACAAACAAACAAAAACTCAGCAAAAATCTTACCCTATAAGAAGCGTACACAGACCACTGGGCCAACCTTAGGAGGGCAGAAACCAAAAGGAAGAAAGAATTCAACCTTGCAGCCTGGGAAAAGGAGACCTCAAACACAATAAGTTAAAAAGAAAGAAAGAAAGAAAGAAAATTCAGAGAAATACTACACAAATGAAGAAACAAGCTAGAAACACAGAAGTCCAAATAAATGAAGAAAGAAAGTGAAAGTGAAGTCAATCAGTCGTGTCCAACTCTTTTCGGACCCCATGGACTGTAGCCTACCAGACTCCTCCGTCCCTGGGATTCTCCAGGCAAGAATAGTGGAGTGGGTTGCCACTTCTTTCTCCAGGAGATCTTCCCAACCCAGGGATCTAACATGGATCTCCCATATTGTAGGCAGACACTTTACCATCTGAGCCACCAGGGAAGATCTAATAATAAATGAAGAGGAAATAGGAAAATTACCTGAAAAAGAATTCAGAATAATGATAGTAAAGATGATCAAAAACTTTTAAAACAAAATGAAGAAAATGCAAGAATCAATTCACAAAAACCTAGAAGAATTAAACAATAAACATGCAGAAACAAACAATACAATTATCAAAACTAAAAATACTCTAAAAGGAATCAATAGCAGAATATCTGAAACAGAAGAACAAATCAATGAGGTGGAAGATAAAATTGTGGAAATAACTACTGAAGAGCAGAATAAAGTAAAAGAATGAAAAGAACTCAGGATAGTCTCAGAGAACTCTGGGACAATAGCAAACAAACAAACATTTGAATTATAGGGGTCTCAGAAGAAGAAGAAAAAAGAAAGAGTATGAGAAAATTTTTGAAAAGGTTATAGTTGAAAATTTCCCCAACATGGAAAAGGAAATAGCCAATCAAGTCCAAGAGGCACAAAGAGTCCCATACAGGATAAACCCAAGGAGAAACATGCCAAGGCACATATTAATCAAACTAATAAAGACTAAACACAAACAAAGAATATTAAGAGCAGTAAGGGAAAAGCCACAAGTAACATACAAGGGAAATCCCATACATTTAAGAGCTGATCTTTCAACAGAAACTCCACAGGCCAGAAGGGAATGGCAGGAAATATTTAAAATACTGAAAAGGGAACATCTCCAACCAAGATTATTGTACCAGCAAGTGTCTAATTCAATACTGATGGAGAAATAAAAAAGCTTTTCTGACAAGAAAAAGTTAGGAGAATTCAGTACCACCAAACCAGCTTTACAACAAATGTTAAAGGGACTTATGTAGTCAAGAAATAGAAGAGAAGAAAAAAGATCTACAAAATCAATCCCAGACAATTAAGAAAATGGCAATAGGAACATATATATCAAGATTTACTTTAAATGTAAATGGTTTAAATGCTCCAGCTGAAAGACACAGACTGGCTAGTATACAAAAACAAGAAACATATATGTGCTGTCTACAAGGAAATCCACTTTAGACCTAAAGACACATATAGACAGAAAGTGAGAGGATGGAAAAATATATTCTATGCAAATGGGGAGCAAAGAAAGCTCGAGTAGCAATTCTCATATAAGACAGAATAGACCTTATTTTTTTTCTTTTTTTTTTTTTCTTTTTTTTAAATTTCTTTTTACTTTACAATATTGTATTGGTTTTGCCATACATCCACATGAATACACCACGGGTGTGCACATGTTCCCCATCATGAACACCCCTCCCACTTCCTTCCTCATACCATCCCTCTGGGTCATCCCAGTGCACCAGCCCCGAGCATCCTGAATCCTGAATCAAACCTGGACTGGCGATTCGTTTCTTATATGATATTATACATGTTTCAGTGCCATTCTCCCAAATCATCCCACCTTCTCCCTGTCCCACAGAGTCCAAAAGTCTGTTCTATACATCTGTGTCTCTTTTGCTGTCTCACATACAGGGTTATCATTACCATCTTTCTAAATTCCATATATATGTGTTAGTATACTGTATTGGTGTTTTTCTTTCTGGCTTACTTCACACTGTATAATAGGCTCCAGTTTCATCCACATCATTAGAACTGATTTCAGTGTATTCTTTTTAATGGCTGAGTAATACTCCATTGTGTATATGTACCATTGCTTTCTTATCCATTCGTCTGCTGATGGACATCTAGGTTGCTTCCATATCCTGGCTATTATAAACAGTGCTGCGATGAACATTGTGGTACACGTGTCTCTTTCAATTCTGGTTTCCTCGGTGTGTATGCCCAACAGTGGGATTGCTGGGTCATAAGGCAGTTCTATTTCCAGTTTTTTAAGGAATCTCCACCCTGTTCTCCATAGTGGTTGTAATAGTTTGCATTCGCACCAACAGTGTAAGAGGGTTCCCTTTTCTCCACACCCTCTCCAGCATTTATGGCTTGTAGACTTTTGGACTGCAGCCATTCTGACTGGCATGAAATGGTACCTCATTGTGGTTTTCATTTGCATTTCTCTGATAATGAGTGATGTTGAGCATCTTTTCATGTGTTTGTTAGCCATCTGTATCTCTTCTTTGGAGAAATGTCTGTTTAGCTCTTTAACCCATTTTTTGATTGTGTCGTTTTCTCTGGAATTGACTGTAGGAGTTGCTTGTATATTTTTGAGATTAGTTGTTTGTCAGTTGCTTCATTTGCTATTATTTTCTCCCATTCTGAAGGCTGTCTTTTCACCTTGCTTATAGTTTCCTTTGTTGTGCAGAAGCTTTTAATTTTAATTAGGTCCCATTTGTTTATTTTTGTTTTTATTTCCAATATTCTGGGAGGTGGTTCATAGAGGATCCTGCTGTGATGTATGTCTGAGAGTATTTTGCCTATACTCTCCTCTAGGAATTTTATAGTTTCTGGTCTTATGTTTAGATCTTTAATCCATTTTGAGTTTATTTTTGTGTCTGGAGAAGGCAATGGCACCCCACTCCATTACTCTTGCCTGGAAAAACCCATGGATGTAGGAGCCTGGTAGGATGTAGTCCATGGGGTCGCTAAGAGTTGGACACGACTGAGCGACTTCCCTTTCACTTTTCACTTTCATGCATTGGAGAAGGAAATGGCAACCCACTCCAGTGTTCTTGCCTGAAGAATCCCAGGGACGGGGGAGCCTGGTGGGCTTCCGTCTATGGGGTCTCACAGAGTGGGACACGAGTGAAGCAACTTAGCAGTAGCAGTAGCAGTAGCAGTAGCAGTATAGTGTTAGAAAATGTTCTAGTTTCATTCTTTTACAGGTGGTTGACCAGTTTCCCCATCACCACTTGTTAAAGAGATTGTCTTTTCTCCATTATATATTCTTGCCTCCTTTGTCAAAGATAAGGTGTCCATAGGTGTGTGGATTTAGCTCTGGGCTTTCTATTTTTTTCCACTGATCTATACTTCTGTCTCTGTGCCAGTACCATACTATCTTGATGACTGTGGCTTTGTAGTAGAACCTGAAGTCAGGCAGGTTGATTCCTCCAGTTCCATTCTTCTTTCTCAAGATTGCTTTGGCTAGTCGAGGATTTTTGCGTTTCCATACAAATTGTGAAATTTTTGTTCTAGCTCTGTGAAAATACCGTTAGTAGCTTGATAGGAATTGCTTTGAATCTATAGATTGCTTTAGGTAGTATATTCATTTTCACTATACTGATTCTTATGATCCATGAACGAGGTATATTTCTCCGTCTATTAGTGTCCTCCTTGATTCCTTTCACCAGTGTTTTGTAGTTTTCTATGTATAGGTCAAGTGGGCCTTAGAAAGCATCACTTCGAACAAATCCAGTGGAGGTGATGGAATTCCCGTTGAGCTATTCCAAATCCTGAAAGATAATGCTGTGAAAGTGCTGCAATCAATATGCCAGCAAATTTGGAAAACTCAGCAGTGGCCACAGGACTGGAAAAGGTCAGTTTGATTCCAATCCCAAAGAAAGGCAATGCCAAAGAATGCTCAAACTACCACACAATTGCACTCATCTCACACGCTAGTAAAGTAATGCTCAAAATTCTATAAGCCAGGCTTCAGCAATATTTGAGCCGTGAACTTCCTGATGTTCAAGTTGGTTTTAGAAAAGGCAGAGGAACCAGAGATCAAATTTCCAACATCCACTGGATCATGGAAAAAGCAACAGAGTTCCAGAAAAGCATCTATTTCTGCTTTATTGACTATGCCAAAGCCTTTGACTGTGTGGATCACAATAAACTGTGGAAAATTCTGAAAGAGCTGGGAACACCAGACCACCTGACCTGCCTCTTGAGAAACCTATATGCATGTCAAGAAGCAACAGTTAGAACTGGACATGGAAAAACAGACTGGTTCCAAATAGGAAAAGGAGTACGTCAAGGCTGTATATTGTCACCCTGCTTATTTAACTTCTATGCAGAGTACATCATTAGAAACGCTGGGCTGGAAGAAGCACAAGCTGGAATCAAGATTGCCGGGAGAAATATCAATAATCTCAGATATGCAGATGACACCACCCTTATGGCAGAAAGTGAAGAAGAACTAAAAAGCCTCTTGATGAAAGTGAAAGTGGAGAGTGAAAAAGTTGGCTTAAAGCTCAACATTCAGAAGATGAAGATCATGGCATTTGGTCACATCACTTTATGGGAAATAGATGGGGAAACAGTGGAAACAGTGTCAGACTTTATTTTCCTGGGCTCCAAAATCACTACAGGTGGTGACTGCAGCCATGAAATTAAAAGACTCTCACACCTCAAAGAAAAGTTATTACCAACCTAGATAGCATATTCATAAGCAGAGACATTACTTTGCCAACAAAATTCCGTCTAGTCAAGGCTATGGTTTTTCCAGTGGTCATGTATGGATGTGAGACTTGGACTGTGAAGAAAGCTGAGCGCTGAAGAGTTGATGCTTTTGAATTGTAGTGTTGGAGAAGACTCTTGAGAATCCCTTGGACTGCAAGGAGATCCAACTAGACCATTCTGAAGAAGATCAGCCCTGGAATTTCTTTGGAAGAAATGATGCTAAAGTTGAAACTCCAGTACTCTGGCCACCTCATGCGAAGTGTTGACTCATTGGAAGACTCTGATGCTGAGAGGGATTGGGGCCAGGAAGCGAAGGGGACGACAGAGGATGAGATGGCTGGATGACATCACTGACTCGATGGACATGAGTCTGAGTGAACTCCGGGAGTTGGTGATGGACAGGGAGGCTTGGCATGCTGCGATTCATGGGGTCCAAAAGAGACGGACACGACTGAGCGACTGAACTGCACTGAATGGTGAAAGTGGGCACCCTTGTCTTGTTCCTGACTTTAGGGGAAATGCTTTCAATTTTTCACCATTGAGGATAATGTTTGCTGTGAGTTTGTCATATGTAGCTTTTATTTTGTTGAGGTATGTTCCTTCTATTCCTGCTTTCTGGAGAGTTTTTATCATAAGTGGATGTTGAATTTTGTCAAAGGCTTTATTTGCATCTATTGAGATAATCATATGGCTTTTATTTTTCAATTTGTTAATGTGGTGTATTATATTGATTGATTTGTGGATATTGAAGAATCCTTGTATCCCTGGGATAAAGCCCACTTGGTCGTGGCTGTATGATCATTTTAATGTGTTGTTGGATTCCGATTGGTAGAATTTTGTTAAGGATTTTTTTCATCTATGTTCATCAGTGATATTGGCCTGTAGTTTTCTTTTTTTGTGGCATCTTTGTTAGATTTTGCTATTAGGGTGATGATGGCCTCATAGAATGAGTTTGGAAGTTTACCTTCCTCTGCAATTTTGTGGAAGAGTTTGAGTAGGATAGGTGTTAGCTCTTCTCTAAATTTTTTGGTAGAATTCAGCTGTGAAGCTGTCTGGACCTGGGCTTTTGTTTGCTGGAAGATTTCTGATTACAGTTTCAATTTCCGTGCTTGTGATGGGTCTGTTAAGATTTTCTATTTCTTCCTGGTTCACTTTTGGAAAGTTGCACTTTTGAAAGAATTTGTCCATTTCTTCCAAGTTGTCCATTTTATTGGCATATAGTTGCTGATAGTAGTCTCTTATGATCCTTTGTATTTCTGTGTTGTCTGTTGTGATCTCTCCATTTTCGTTTCTAATTTTATTGATTTGATTTTTCTCCCTTTGTTTCTTGATGAGCCTGGCTAATGGTTTGTCAATTTTATTTATCCTTTCAAGAACCAGCTTTTGGCTTCGTTGATTTTTTCTATGGTCTCTTTTGTTTCTTTTGCATTTATTTCTGCCCTAATTTTTAAGATTTCTTTCCTTCTGCTAACACTGGGGTTCTTAATTTTTTCCTTTTCTTGTTCCTTTAGGTATAGAGTTAGGTTATTTATTTGACTTTTTTCTTGATGTATGCCTGTATTGATATCAACTTTCCCCTTAGCACTGTTTTTACAGTGTCCCACAGGTTTTGGGTTGTTGTGTTTTCATTTTCATTCGTTTCTATGCACATTTTGATTTCTTTTTTGATTTCTTCTGTGATTTGTTGGTTATTCAGCAGCGTGTTGTTCAGTCTGCATATGTTAGAATTTTTAATAGTTTTTCTCCTGTAATTGAGATCTAATCTTACTGCATTGTCGTCAGAAAAGATGCTTGGAATGATTTCAATTTTTTTTTTTTTTTTTTTTTAAATTTACCAAGGCTAGATTTATGGCCCAGGATGTGATCTATCCTGGAGAAGGTTCCGTGTGCACTTGAGAAAAAGTGAAATTCATTGTTTGGGGGTGAAACGTTCTACAGATATCAATTAGGTCTAACTGGTCTATTGTATCATTTAAAGTTTGTGTTTCCTTGTTAATTTTCTGTTTCATTGATCTATCCATTAGTGTGAGTGGGGTATTAAAGTCTCTCACTAGTATTGTGTTATTCTTAATTTCCCCTTTCATACTTGTTAGCATTTGTCTTACATATTGTGGTGCTCCTATGTTGGGTGCATGTGAAGTTGCTCAGTCATGTCTGACTCTTTGTGACCCCATGGACTACAGCCTACCATGCTCCTCCATCCTTGGGATTTTTCAGGCAAGAGTATTGGAGTGGGTTGCCATTTCCTTCTCCAGGGTATCTTCCAGGCCCAGGGATCGAACCTGGGTCTTCTGCATTGTAAGCAGATACTTTACCATCTCCGCCATCAGTTGGGTGCATATATATTTATAATTGTTATATCTTCTTGGATTGATCCTTTGATCATTATGTAGTGTCCTTCTTTGTCTCTTTTCACAGCCTTTGTTTTAAAGTCTATTTTATCTGATATGAGTATTGCTACTCCTGGTTTCTTTTGGTCTCTATTTGCGTGGAATATCTTTTTCCAGCCCTTCACTTTCAGTCTGTATGTGTCCTCTCTTTTGAGGTGGGTCTCTTGTAGACAACATATATAAGGGTCTTGTTTTTTTATCCATTCAGCCACTCTTTGTCTTTTGGTTGGGGCATTCAACCAATTTACACTTAAGGGTAATTATTGATAAGTATGATCCTGTTGCCATTTACTTTTTTGTTTTGGGTTTGAGTTTATACACTGTTTTTGTGTTTCCTGTCTAGAGAAGATCCTTTAGCATTTGTTTCAGAGCTGGTTTGGGGGTGCTGAATTCTCTCAGCTTTTGTTGTCTGTAAAGCTTTTGCTTTCTCCTTCATATTTGAATGAGATCCCTGCTGGGTACAGTAATATGGGCTGTAGGTTATTTTCTTCATCACTTTAAGTATGTCTTGCCATTCCCTCCTGGCCTGAAGAGTTTCTATTGAAAGATCAGCTGTTATCCTTAATGGGAATCCCCTTGTGTGTTATTTGTTGTTTTTCCCTTGCTGCTTTTAATATTTGTTCTTTGTGTTTGACCTTTGTTAATTTGATTAATATGTGTCTTGGGGTGTTTTGCCTTGGGTTTATCCTGTTTGGGACTCTCTGGGTTTCTTGGACTTGGCTGATTATTTCTTTCCCCTTTTTAGGGAAGTTTTCAACTATTATCTCCTCAAGTATTTTCTCATGGTCTTTCTTTCTGTCTTCTTCTTCTGGGACTCCTATGATTCGAATGTTGGGGCATTTAATATTGTACTGGAGTTCTCTGATATTGTCCTCATTTCTTTTAATTTGTTTTTCTTTTTCCCTCTCTGATTCATTTATTTCTACCATTCTATCTTCTACTTCACTAATCCTATCTTCTGCCTCTGTTATTCTACTATTTGTTGCCTCCAGAGTGTTTTTGATCTCATTTATTGCATTATTCATTATATACTGACTCTTTTTTATTTCTTCTAGGTCCTTGTTAAACCTTTCTTGCAACTTCTTAATCTTTGTCTCCAGGCTATTTATCTGTGATTCCATTTTGATTTCAAGGTTTTGGATCATTTTCACTACTTATCATTATTCAGAATTCTTTATGAGGTAGATTCCCTATCTCTTCCTCTTTTGTTTGGTTTGGTGGGCATTTATCCTGTTCCTTTACCTGCTGGGTATTCCTCTGTCTCTTCATCTTGTTTAAATTGCTGAGTTTGGGGTGTCCTTTCTGTATTCTGGCAGTTTGTGGAGTTCTCCTTATTGTGGAGTTTCCTCACTGTGGGTGGGGTTGTATGGGTGGCTTGTCAAGGTTTCCTGGTTAGGGAAGCTTATGTCGGTGCTCTGGTGGGTGGAGCTGGATTTCCTCTCTGAAGTGCAATGAACTGTCCAGTAATGAGTTATGAGATGTCAATGGCTTTGGAGTAACTTTGGGCAGCACGTATATCGAAGGTCGGGGCTGTGTTCCTGTGTTGCTGAAGAATTTACATGGTATGTCTTGCCCTGGAACTTGTTGGCCCTTGGGTTGTGCTTGGTTTCAGTGTAGGTATGAAGGCGTTTTATGAGCCCCTGTTGATTAATGTTCCCTGGAGTCAAGAGTTCTCTGGTGTTCTCAGGATTTGGACTTAAGCCTCCTGCTTTTGGTTTTCAGTCTTATTTTTTCAGTAGTCTCAAGACTTCTCCATCTCCTTTTGAAGACAATGGGCTGCTTTTCTGGGTGCCTGATGTCCTCTGCCCCCATTCAGAAGTTGTTTTGTGGAATTTACTCAGCGTTTAAATGTTCTTTTGATGAATTTGTGGGGAAGAGAGTGATCTCCCCGTCCTACTACTCAGCCATCTTTGCAGGCAGCCAAAATAGACCTTAAAATAAAGAATATTACAAGAGATGATGAAGGACACTACGTAATTATCCAGGGATCAATCCAAGAGAAAGACATAACAATTGTAAATATATATGCACCCAACATAGGAGCACCTAAATACATAAGACAAACACTAACAGAAATAAAAGGAAAAATTGACAGTAACAAAATAATATTAGGAGACTTTAACACCCATTCACACCAATGGACAGATCATCAAAACAGAAAATGAATAAGGAAACACAAGTCTTAAATTGTATGTTAGATGAGATGTAGCTCATGGATATCTTCAGGACATTCCATCCAAATGCAGAAGAATACACCTCCTTCTCAAGTGCACATGGAACAATCTCCAGGATAGACCACATCCTCGGTCACAAATCAAACCTCAGTAAATTTAAGAAAATTGAAATCATATCAAGCATCTTCTCTGACCACAAGGCTATGAGACTAAATGTCATTTACAAGAAACAAACAGTAAGAAACAAACACATGGAGATTAAACAATACATTTCTAAATAACCAACAGGTAACTGAAGAAATTAAAAGGGAAATAAAAAATGTTCTAGAAACAAATGACAGTGAAAACATGACAACTCAAAACCTA
The DNA here is from genome assembly GCF_055505025.1 of Bos grunniens. NCBI lineage: Eukaryota > Metazoa > Chordata > Mammalia > Artiodactyla > Bovidae > Bos > Bos grunniens. The sequence continues at coordinate 75,034,284 of NC_141194.1, read as the reverse complement.
TGATATACAGGAAAAGCAGTTCTAATAGGGAAGTTTATAGCAGTACAATCCTACCTCAAGAAAAACATCAAATGGACAACGTAACTTTACAACTAAAACCACTGGAAAAAGAACAAAAAATCTCCAAAATTATTAGAAGGAAAGAAATCATAAGGATCTGAGCAGAAATAAATGAAAAAGAAATGAAAGAAACAATAGTAAAGATTGATAAAATTAAAAGCTGGCTCTTTGAGAAGATAAATAAAATTGACAAACCCTTAGCCAAACTCATCAAGAAAAAAAAGAAGAATCAAATCAATGAAATCAGAAATGAAAAAGGAGAGGTTACAGCAGACAATGCAGAAATACAAAGGATTACAAGAGGCTATTATGAACAACTGCATGGCAATAAAATGGATAACCTGGAAGGAATGGACAGATTCTTAGAAAAGTTCAATCTTCCATGACTGAACCAGGAAGAAAGAGAAATTATGAACAACACAATTACAAGCACTGAAATTGAAGCTGTGATCAAAAATCTACCAAAAAACGAAAGCCCAGGATCAGATTGCTTCACAGGAGAATTCTACCAAACATTTAGAGAAGAGCTCATGCCTACCGTTCTAAAACTCTTTCAAAAAGTTGCAGAGGGAAGAACACTTCCAAACTCATTCTATGAGGCCACCATCATCCTGATACCAAAACCAGACAAAGACAACACGAAAAACATAAACTACAGGCCAGTATCACTGATGACCATAGATGAAAAAAATCCTCAAGAAAATTTTAGCAAACAGAATTCAGCAACACATCAAAAAGCTCATACACCATAATCAAGTTGGGTTTATTCCAGGGATGAAATGATTCTTCAATATACAGGAATCAATCAATATGATGAACCATATTAATAAATTGAAAGATAAAAACCATCAGATAATCTCAATAGATGCAGAAAAAGCCTTTGACAAAATTCAGCATTCATTTATGATTAAAACTCTTAAAAAAATGTTCATAGAAGGAACCTACCTCAACACGGTAAAGGCCATATATGATAAGCCCATAGCAAATATTATCTCAGTGGTGAAAAACTGAAAGCATCCCCCCTAAGATCAGGAACAAAACAAGAGTGTCCACTATCATCACTATTATTCAACAGAGTTCTAGAAGTTCTGGCTACAGCAATCAGAGAAGAAAAAGACATAAAGGAATCCAGATTGGAAAAGAAGTAAACCTTTCACTGTTTGCAGATGACATGACACTGTATGTAGAAAACCCTAAAGACAGTATCAGAAAATTACTAGAGCTGATCAGTAAACTCAGCAAAGTTGAAAGAGCATTATATATATATTGCTCTTTATATATATACAAAAGCAATACACATAAATCACTTGCATTTTTATCTCAGTTCAGTTCAGTTCACTCAGTTGTGTCCAACTCTTTGCAACCCCATGAACTGCAGCACGCCAGTCCTCCCTGTCCATCACCAACTCACGGAGTTCACTGAGACTCACGTCCACTGAGTCAGTGATGCCATCCAGCCATCTCATCCTCTGTCGTCCCCTTCTCCTCCTGCCCCCAATCCCTCCCAGCATCAGAGTCTTTTCCAATGAGTCAACTCTTCACATGAGGTGGCCAAAGTACTGGAGTTTCAGCTTTAGCATAATTCCTTCCAAAGAAATTCCAGGGCTGATCTCCTTCAGAATGGACTGGTTGGATCTCCTTGCAGTCCAAGGGACTCTCAAGAGTCTTCTCCACCACCACAGTTCAAAAGCATCAATTCTCCAGCACTCAGCCTTCTTCACAGTCCAACTCTCACATCCATACATGACCACAGGAAAAACCGTAGCCTTGACTAGACGGACCTTTGTTGGCAAAATAATGTCTCTGCTTTTCAATATGCTATCAAGGTTGGTCATAACTTTCCTTCCAAGGAGTAAGCATGTTTTAATTTCATGGCTGCAGTCACCATTTGCAGTGATTTTGGAGCCCAAAAAAATAAAGTCTGACACTGTTTCCACTGTTTCCCCATCTCTTTCCCATGAAGTCATGGGACCAGATACCACGATCTTCGTTTTCTGAATGTATCCTAAGGAAATAAAAATGAAAAAAGACACATGTATCCCATTGTTCACTGCAGCACTATTTACAGTAGCTAGAATATGGAAGCAACCTAGATGTTCATCGACAGATGAATGGATAAAGAAGTTGTGGTACATATACACAATGGAATATTACTCAGCCATAAAAAGGAACACATTTGAGTCAGTTCTAATGAGGTGGGTGAACCTAGAACCTATTATACAGAGTGAAGTAAGTCAGAAAGAGAAAGGTAAATATCATATTATAATGCATGTATACAGAATCTAGAAAATGGTAGTGAAAAGTTAATTTACAGAGCAGCCTTGTGGAAACAGGCATATAGAATAGACTTATGGACATTGGGAGAGGGGAGAAGAGGGTGAGATGTTTGGAAAGAGTAACATTACTGTAAGTAAAATATACAGCCAATGGAAATTTGCTGTATGGCTCAGAAAACTCAAACAGGGGCTCTGTGTCAACCTAGAGGGATGGGATGGGAGGAAGATGGAAAGGAGATTCAAAAGGAAGGGGATATATATATATATATATATATATATATATATATACCTATGGCTGATTCATATTGAGGTTTGACAGAAAACAACAAAATTCTGTAAAGCAATTGTCCTTCATTAAAAAAATGAATTAATTTTTAAAAAGATAATAGATAATACACATTCATGTATATATACATACAGAGGTAATTAAATTCTGGTTTTCCCTGTGTGTTACATCAATATGATTGTTTATAATTATGGTTTTATAAAATATCTGAAGATCTACCAGGCTCTCATTCTTAGCTCTTGTAGCACACTGTTTCTTCTAGGTAAAATTAGTTCATACTTTACCCAATTGCCCTCCCCAAACTCCTTTAAGATTTGTTTTGGTAATACACTAAATGGATAATGTGGAAAGATGAATGCATTTTTGCATGTGCTGAGTTTTAGATGATGCAGGACATCCATGTTGGGCTGTCCAGCAGAGTCTTGGATAATATGGTCCTGGAGATCAGAAGAAGGGGTAAAATATGAGAAGAAATATTGGAGTCACCCACATCGAAAACAAAAAAAGTCTAGCCATAGAAATAGGTGATAAAATAGAAAACAAGGAAGAAGATGGACAAGAACAGTGTGTTGAAAAATATCCAGATTTCTGAAGGAGAAAGGAGAACCATTGAAAGAACATTCAGATATAAGAGAATCAGAATAGTACTTCATTGTTAAAACCAAGGAAAGAAAAATATTTCAGAAAGAAGAGGTGTGTTTATCTCAACCGTCTCTTAGAAGTAAGTAAAAAATTCCTCTCATATTGTTGTTCAGTCGCTAAGTCATGTCTGACTTCTTGTGACCCCATGGACTGTAGCATGCCAGGCTTCCCTGTCCTTCACTGTCCCCCGGAGCTTTCACAAACTCATATACATTGAGCCAGTGATGCCATCCAACCATCTTATCCTCTGTCATTCCTTTCTCCTCATATCCTCAATCTTTCCAAGCAGCAGGGTATTTTTTCCAATGAATGGGCTCTTCACACCATGTGGCCAACCTATTGGAGCTTCAGCTTGAGCATCAGTCCTTCCAATTAATATTCAGGGTTGGTTTCCTCTAGAATTGACTGGTTTGATCTCGTTTGCGGTTCAAGGGACTCTCAAGAGTCTTCTCCAGCACCACAGTTCAAAAGCATCAATTCTTTGCTGCTCTGCTTTCTTTATGGCCCAACTCACAACTCATATGACTACTGAAAAAACCATAGCTTTAACTGTACGGACATTTCTTGGTATAGCTTTGACTGTATGGACCTTTGTACAGGCTTCCCTCATAACTCAGTTGTTAAAGAAGCCGCCTGCAATGCCAGAGACCCCACTTCAATTCCTGGGTAAAGAAGAGCCACTGGAGAAGAGATAGGCTACCCACTCCAGTATTCTTGGATTTCTCTTGTGGCTCAGCTGGTAAAGAATCCGCTTGCAATGTGGAAACCTAGGTTTGATCCCTGGTTTGGGAAGATCCCATGGAGAAGGGAAAGGCTACCCACTTCACTATTTTAGCCTGGAGAGTTCCATGGACTGTATAGTCCACGGGGCTGCAAAGAGTTGGACACGATTGAGTGACTTTCACTTTCACCTTTCTGGGCAAGTGATGTCTCTGCTTTTTAATATGCTGTCTAAGTTTGTCATAGTTTTTTTCCAAGGAGCGAGTGTCTTTTAATTTCATGGCTTCAGTCATGGTCTTCAGTGATATTGGACTTCAAGAAATTAAAATCTGTCACTGTTTCCACTTTTTACCCATCTATTTGCCATGAAAAGATGGGATGGGATGCCATGATCCTAGATTTTTTAATTTGAGTTTCAAGCCAACTCTTTCACTCTCCTTTTTCACCCTTATCAAGAGGCTCCTTAGTTCTTCTTTGAGTTTTGCCATTAGGGTGATATCATCTGCATATCTGAGGTTATTGATATTTCTCCCAGAAATCTTGATTGTACCCTGTGAGTCATCCAACCCAGCATCTCACATGATGTACTCTGCATATAAGTTAAAAAAAAAATACAGGTTGACAATATAGAACCTTGATGTACTCCTTTCCGAATTTTGAATCAGTCTCTTTTTCCATGTCTGCTTCTAACTGTTGCTTCTTGTCCTGCATACAGGCTTCTCAGGAGGCAGATAAAGTGGTCTAGTATTCACATCTCTTTAAGAATTTTCCACAGTTTGTTGTGATCCACACACAGTCAAAGGCTTTCACGTAGTCAATGAAGCAGAAGTGTATGTTTTTTGCTGGAATTCTTTTGCATTTTCTATGATCCAACGGATGTTGACAATTTGATCTCTGGTTGCTCTGCCTTTTCGAAGTTTAGCTTGAACATCTGGACATTCTCAGTTCATATACTACTGAAATCTAACTTGAAGGATTTTTGTCAAAATCCTGCTAGCATATGTAATGAGTGAAATACTAATGTAATTTGAACATTCTTTGTCATTGCCTTTGTTTTGGATTGGAATGAAAACTGACCTTTCCCAGTCCTGTGGCCACTGCTTTTATTTTCCAAATTTGGCGTGTTGAGTGCAGCACTTTCACAGCATCATGTTTAGGGTTTGAAATAGCTCAGCTGGAATACCATCACTGCCGTTAGTTTAGTTCATAGTGCTGCTTCTTAAGGCCTATTTGACTTCACACTCCAGGATGTTTGACTCTAGGTGTGGTTATACCCTCATGGTTATCTGTGTCATTAAGACATGTCTTGTATAGTTATTCTGTGTATTCTTGTCACCTCTTCTTAATATATTCTGCTTCTGTTAGGTCCATACCATTTCTGTCCTTTATTGTGCCCATCTTTGCATAAAATGTTCCCTTGGTATCTCTCATTTTCTTGAAGAGATCACTAGTCTTTTCAATTCTAATATTTTCCTCCATTCCTTTGCATTGTTCAATTAAGAAGGCTTTCTTATCTCTTCTTGCTATTCTCTGAAACTCTGCATTCAGTTGGGTATATCTTTCCTTATCCTTTGCCTTTCACTTCTCTTCTTTTCTCACATACTTGTAAGACCTCCTCAGACAACCACTTTGCCTTCTTGCATTTCCTTTTCTAGGAGTGATTTTCTAGGTCAATGCCTCTTGTACAATGTTATGAACCTCCATCCATAGTTCTTCAGGCAGTCTGTCAGATTTAATCCTTTGAATCTGTCATAGGGATTTGATGTAAGTCATACCTGAATGGTTTAGTGGTTTTCCCTACTTTCTTCATTTTTAGCCTGAATTTTTTAATAAGGAGCTCATAATCTAAACAACAGTCAGCTCACAGTCTTGTTTTCTACTAATTGTATAGAGCTTCTCCATTTTCAGCTGCAAAGAATGTAATCAATCTGATTTTCTTATTGACCATCTGATGATGTCCATCTGCAGAATTGTCTGTTGTGTTGGTAGAAGAGTGTGTTTGCTATGACCAGTGCCTTCTCTTGTCAAAACTCTGTTAGCCTTTGCCCTGCTTCATTTTGTACTCCAGTGCCAAACTTGCCTGTTACTCCAAGTATCTCTTGACTTCCTACATTTGCCTTCCAGTACCCTATGATTAAAAAGGACATGTTTCTTTGGTGCTAGTTCTAGAAGATCTTTAGGTCTTCACAGAGTCAATTCAGCTTCTTTGGCGTTAGTGGTTGAGACATAACCTTGGATTACTGTGATATTTTATGGTTTGTATTGGAAATGAACAGAGATCATTCTGTCGTTTTTGAGACTGCACCCAAGTACTGCATTTCAGACTCTTTTATTGATTATGAGGGCTACTCCATTTCTTCTAAGGGATTCTTGCCCACAGTAGTAGAGGTAATGCTCATCTGAATTAAATTCACTCAATCCCATCCGTTTTAGTTCACTTATTCCTAAAATGTTGATGTTCACTCTTGCCAACTCCTGCTTGTCCATGTCCAATTTACCTTGATTCATGGACCTAATATTCCAGGTTCCTATGTAATATTGTTTTTAACAGCAGCAAACTTTATTTTCACTACCAGACACACCTACAGCTGAGCCACGTTTCTGCTTTGGCCCACCCTCTTCATTCTTTCTGGAATTGTTTCTCCACTCTTCCCCAGTTGCGTATTGGATACCTACAGACCCGGCGGGCTCATCTTCCAGTGTGACCTCTTTTTGCTTTTCATGCTGTTCATAGGGTACTCGAGGCAAGAATACTGAAGTGATTTGCCATTCCCTTCTCAGTGGACCACATTTTGTTAGAACTCTCCACCATGACCCATCTGTCTTGTGTTGCCCTGCATAGCATGGCTCATTTTATTGAGTTGCACTAGGCTGTGATCCATTTGATTATTTTGGTTAGCTTTCTATGATTGTGATTTTCATTCTGGAAGCTGCGAGATTATAGTTCTTACTTCCTGGTGGGAGGGACTGGCTTTGAGGAAAACTGGGCCTTGCTCTAGTGGGCAGAGCTATCCTCAGTAAATCTTTAATCCAGTTGTCTGCTGATGCATGGGTCTGTGTTAGTTGTTTGGCCTGAGGCGACTCAGTCCTGGAGTCTGCAGGCTCTATGGTAGGGCTATAGCCTACAGGACTGCTGCTGCCAGTGCCCCTGTCCCCATGGCAAGCCACTGCCATCCCACACCTCTGCAGAAGATCCTCAAACACTCACAGGCAGATCTGGCTCAGTCTCTTTTGGGGTCACTGCTCCTTTGCCCTGTGTCCTGGTGCACACTGGATTTTGTTTGTGCCCTCCAAGAGTCTCTTTCCTTCAGTCCTGTGGAAGTTCTGTAATAAAATCCCACTGTCCTTCAAAGTCAGATTCCCTTGGGATTCCAAGTCCCTTTGTGAGATCCCAAGGTTGGGAAATCTGATGTGGGGCCAAGAATGTTTGCAACAATATGTGAACTCCTTTGTTATTATTGTTCTCCAGTTTGGAACAACTGATGTGAATTTTTTCTGTAAGGGAAATCATGATATGCCACCAGGGAAGTGGCAATGCATAGAGAGTGAGTCTAGGGTAAGCTTATCATCAAACAACTCAGTCTTTGAACCTTGAGTGCCATTTCAAACTCTGTGAAGCTTATGCACCACTGATGCATTTTGAAAGCTTCTAATGGTGTTTGCCAACTTCTCCCCACCTGTTTACCTCGTTCTCAGCCATGACAAGCAGGCACATGCCCTTCAGATGCCCCAGGTGGCCAGAGGACACATGCCTAGGTTCCCTGTTGTCCCACTGTTGGTTCTCATTGAGCACATAATCCTTCACCTGCCGCTGGGTGTCAGTGAATGTGCTGCCCACCAGCCCAGATAAAGGCCCTCCTGGAGTCACTGGGAAGGGAGTCAAGGGAAGGCTGGAGCTGAGGTGGGAGGATGCCCGTGAGTGGAGGGCTCCTGGCTTCACTGCTGCAGCTGGCTGCCCCAGGGCCATTCTGCCACCTGCATGGCCCACTGCCAGGCTGAGCTCTGACTCTCTCTTGCTCATCTTGTTTATGACACCAACTGCCTTTCTGTTCATGCTGTACACACTGTTTGCTGGACCCAGGGTGGGCAAGGCTTGAGCTAAGAGATTGGAAGAAGATGCAAGGAGCTATAGGGACTGAAGACAAGTTTATTCTCTCCTGGGTGGCATGGCAGACATAATATAGCCTCTCTCCTGGCTGATGAAGCAGCCATAACATAGCCATAACATAACCTCACATAATGTAACGGTGATGTCATTCCAATATAGCCCCAGTGTAACAGCATCCAGGGCTTTTCAGGTGAAACTTATATATACTTATAGAACAAAAGTAGCCAGTGGTCAAGCGAGTACCTCATGACATGCATGTGCAGTGCTATAAGTGATCTCAGCTGATACATAGCTGTGCAAAGTCATTGTTTACAGAACATGGGGAGAGAGGGCATGAAAGTGTGATACAAGAGGGCCCAACTGGCACAATCTTGTTAATTTCCCCACACTCCACCCCTTCAGGATCCCTTGTCCCACAGATTATGCAGGGTTTGCCCTCTGCGACATCCTCCTAGCACACAATGCCACCACTTGAACCCACATCCCACAACAACAGAACAGACTACAAAAACAAACTGCTAGGCTGAAACCTAAATACACAATACAGAGTAAAACCCAATGCCATGTACTGCACAGGCCGGCTCAGTACTCCTGTAGTGGGTCTCCATAAGGCATTGCACTTCATGAATTTCTTGTGTCATGTGCTGTAATGCTACTGTAACATTTTATGATTATCTAGTATATACACAAAACATTCTGTAATCAGTAATACACACATGCCACCTTGTGTGGCAGTCAACAAATCAAAGACTATTTGATTCTGCAAAACTGTTTTCCCTGTGGGATGCATTACTTCGTCTAATAGGGTTAAGGCTTCAGTTCAGTTCAGTTGCTCAGTCATGTCTGATTCTTTGCCACCCCATGGACTGCAGCACACCAGGCTTCCCTGTCCATCTCCTATCCATCCAACTCCTGGAGTTTGCTCAAACTCATGTCCCTCTAACTGTTGCTTCCTGACCTGCATACAGGTTTCTCAAGAGGCAGGTCAGGTGGTATGGTATTCCCATCTCTTTCAGAATTTTCCACAGTTTATTGTGATCCACACTGTCAAAGGCTTTGGCATAGTCAATAAAGCAGAAATAGATTTTTTTTTTTTTTAACTCTCTGGCTTCTTTGATGATCCAACGGATGTTGGCAATTTGATCTCTGGTTCCTCTGCCTTTTCTAAAACCAGCTTGAACATGTGGAAGTTCACGGTTCATGTACTGCTGAAGCCTGGCTTGGAGAATTTTAAGCATTACTTTAATAGTGTGTGAGATGAGTGCAATTGTGTGAATAGTTAGAGCATTCTTTGGCATTGCCTTTCTTTGGAATTGGAATGAAAACTGACTTTTCCAGTCCTGTGGCCCCTGCTGAGTTTTCCAAACTTGCTGGCATAGTGAGTGCAGCACTTTAACAGCATCATCTTTCAGGATTTGAAATAGCTCAACTGGAGTTCCATCATCTCCACTAGCTTTGATCATAGTAATGCTTCCTAAGGCCCACTTGACTTTACATTCCAGGATGTCTGGCTCTAAGTGAGTCCTCACACTATTGTAGTTAACTGGATCATGAAGATCTTTTTTGTATACTTCTTTTGTGTATTCTCGCCACCTTTTCTTAATATCTTCTGCTTCAGTTAGGTTTACACCATTTCTGTCCTTAATTTTGCCCATCTTTGCAAGAAAAGTTCCCTTGGTATCTCTAATTTTCTTGAAGAGATCTCTAGTCTTTCCCATTCTATTGGTTTCCTCTGTTTCTTTGCATTGATCACTGAGGAAGGCTTTCTTATCTCTCCTTTCTATTCTTTGGAACTCTGCTTTCAAATTGGTGAATCTTTCCTTTTTTCCTTTGCCTTTTGCTTCTTTTCTCAGCTATTTGTAAGGCCTCCTCAGACAGCCATTTTGCCTTTTTGCATTTCTTTTCCTTGGGAATGGTCTTGATCCCTGCCTTCTGCACAATGTCCTGAACCTCCATCCATAATTCTTCAGGCACTTTGTCTCTCAAATCTAATCTCTTGAATCTATTTCTCACTTCCACTATATAATTGTAAGGGATTTGACTTAGGTCATACCTGAATGGTCTAGTGGATATCCTTACTTTCTTTATTTTAAGCCTGAGTTTGTCAATAAGAAGTTCATGATCTGAGCCATAGTCAGCTCCTAGTCTTGTTTTTCAGACTATATAGAGCTTCTCAATCTTTGGGTGCAAAGAGTATAATCAATCTTATGTTGGTATTGACCATCTGGTGATGTCTGTTGGAAGAGGGTTTTTGCTATGACTTGTGTGTTCTCTTGGCAAAACTCTGTTAGCCTTTGCCCTGTTCATATTGTACTCCAAGGCCAAATTTGCCTGTTACTCCAGGTATCTCTTGACTTCCTACTTTTGCATTCTAGTCCATGATGAAAAAGACATCTTTTTTGGGTGTTAGTTCTAGAAGGTCTTGTAAGTCTTCATAGAACCACTCAACTTCCGCTTCTTCAGCATTATTGATTGGGGCATAGACTTGCATTACCGTGATATTGAATGGTTTGCCTTGGAAATGAACAGAGATCATTCTGTCATTTTTGAAACTGCACCAAAGTATTGCATTTCAGACTTTTGTTGACTATGAGGGCTACTCCATTTCTTCTAAGGGATTCTTGCCCACAGTAGTTGATGTAATAGTCATCTAAATTAAATTCACTCATTCCAGTCCATTTTAGTTCACTGATTCCTGAAATGTCAGTGTTCACTCTTGCCATCTTCAGTTTGACCACTTCCAATTTTCCTTAATTCATTGACCTAATATTCCAGGTTCCTATGCAATATTGTTCTTAACAGCATAAAACTTTACTTCCATCTCTAGTCACATCCACAACTGGGCAATGTTTTTTGCTTTGACTCCATCTCTTCATTCTTTCTGGGGTAATTTCTCCACTCTTCTCCAGTAGCATATTGGGGACCTACTGACCTGGAGAGTTCATCTTTCAGTGTCCTATCTTTTTGCCTTTTCATACTGGTCGTGGGGTTCTCAAGGCAAGAATACTGAAGTGGTTTGCCATTCCCTCCTCCAGTGGGCGATGTTTTGTCAGAACTCTCCACCATTACCTGTCCATCACGGGTGGCCTTACACAGGATGGCTCATAGTTTCATTGAGTTAGACAAGGCTGTGGTCCATGTGATTAGTTTGATGAGTTTTCTGTGATTGTGGTTTTCATTCTACCTGCCCTCTAATGGATAAAAATAAGAGGCTTATGGAAGCTTTCTAATGGGAGAGACTGACTGGGGGAAACTGGATCTTGTTCTGATGGGTGGGGCCATGCTCAGTAAATCTGTAGTCTAATTTTCTGTTGATGGGCTGGGCTGTGTTCCCTCCTTGTTGTTTGACCTGAGACGAAACTATGGTGGAGGTAATGAAGATAATGGCAATCTCCTTCAAATGGTCCCATGCATGCATCGTTGCACTCAGTGTCCCAGTCCCTGCAGCAGGCCACTGCAGATCCACACCTCTGATGGAGACTCCTGGACACTCACAGACAAGTCTGGGCCAGTCTTTTGCGGGGTCACTGTTCCTTTCTCCCGGGTCCTGGTGCACACAAGATTTTGCTTGTGCCCTCCAGGAGTCTGTTTCTCCAATCCTGCATAAGTTCTATAATCGAATCTCACTGGCCTCCGAAGTCAGATTGCCTGGGGGTTCTCAGTCCCATTGCCAGATCCCCAGGTTGGGAAATCTGTTGCTATTCCTAGAACTTTCTTAACAATGCAAGAGTTTCTTTGGTATAATTGTTCTGCAGTTTGTAGGTTGTCTGCTCGGTGGCTCTATGGTGGGGTTAATGGAGACTTCCTCCAAGAGGGCTTATGTCACAGGCTGTGTGACCCAGGTCTGCTGCACCCAAAGCCCCTGCCCCTGCAGCAAGCCACTGTTGACCTGTACCTCTGCAGGAGATACTCAAACACTCAAAGGCAGGTCTGGTTCAATCTCTGTGGAGTCTCTGGGTCCTGGTGCACACAAGGTTTTGTCTGAACCCTCTGAGTGTCTCTGGTGGGTATAGGATTTGATTTTAAATGCAATTTTGGGGTTAAGGCTTGGTGTGTATATAATTCAAAGCATGGACAGTATGCAAAGCAAAGGCAATAACTTGTGCCTCAATAACCTTAGCTACTCCTTGGAGCAAAAACAGCGCCCAAAAACAGTATCACTAGAGGGTCTTTTTTACTTGGTACCATGTATGGACTGTGTCCCGATTGGCAGGTCAGTGTGGGAGAGATACATGTATCAAGGCCGGAAGGTGGGGCGGGCCCCAAGTGTACTGTCAGGTCCAGTTCCCATGTAAGTATGGCCACCTGTATGACCCATATACCCATAAGATGCCATGAGGGACAGGGGTTACACTATTAGCCTCTCTACAGCCCTGGTCAGTGCTAACATTAGCAAAAAGAGATGGGAGTGTCCATCCTGTCAGCTCAGTACCATCCCTTTTTTCCACACAAAGAGGTTCAATGTCCCATAATTCAGCACTCACAGCCAGCAACCTGGAAACCCCATCCCATAATACATGTTCTCCTTGGAGGCAAGGCATACTCCATCATTTCTGCACATCTTGTATGATCACATGCTTTGTCTCATTCCATTCAGCCATCTTCTGCTCTCGCCGGAAAGTGCTGCATTTCCAGATCCAATTACCCATAGTCATAGGCTGAATGCTTAACGGGAGTCCTGTGGAGCTCCAACAGGGAGCTCAGTGCAGACCCACCATGCCAACATATTTTGTACTGTCTTGCAGGTGTGTGCCCAATCTACAATCATATCAGTCATTACACACTTGCAGGTGGAAAGACAAAGAGGTCAAATGCACCAGCATAGGCAATTCCTTTCCATCTAATAGAATACATGCAAGCTTGTGTCTTGCCAGTTCCTGGTACCTGAGGTTTACCTGGCTTTGTATACCACACATTGTTTACCTGACTGCTCATATCCAGTGGTTCTATATGAAGCATAACAGGATAACTCATAGTGAAAGGTTGTTGCTGAACCATGAAAGACACCAGGATTCTTGGCCTCTGGAAGAGAAGAATTCAAACCGGAGCCAGAGACAAGGCTTGATCGCTCAGAGCTTTTGTATAATAAAGTTTTATTAAACTATAAAAGAGATAGAGGAAGCTTCTGACATAAACATCAGAAGGGGGCAGAAAGAGCGCCCCGCTTCTAGTCTTTCAGTCAAGTCAAAGTCATTAAGTCGTGTCCGACTGAACCCCTCAAGGTTCCATGGGATTCTCCAGGCAAGAATACTGGAGTGGGTTGCCATTTCCTTCTCCAATGGTGATCAGCTTAAGTCAGGTTTAAATTCCTTATGATTTTACCAATGGCATTTTGTTGATGCTGATCACCACAATTCTTTCTCTCAACTACCATACTACAATGTCCTGTAATTTTTTTTTTTTTTTTTAAGGAGGCGGGTGTTTAAAAATGGACTCATTTGTTGGTTTTTTAAAACAATTCCACATAATGTTACTAGTGGGCTAATGATGGAATTCAGCTTGACACCTCCCACCCCCGCCAGGCCACTCTTCAAAGCAAGCTGCTTTATAGAACTTTCCCAACTGTGCGAGAATTTTGGAGTTAACTGCTAGTCTTTAGCTGGATGTTATATAGCTACTAGCAGTCTGCTAATTAAAGAAAGGAAATGTCTCAAAACTCAGAGAATGGCACCAGGCCCCTCACCCACAAGATGCACTGAGATAACCTTGACACCAGGTGAGTCATCCTGGAGCATAAATTGATTGACATGAACCTTGAAGAAAGGCAGATTTCCATACAAATGTATAGGTTCATTAACATAGATTAGGAGAACAATGTATGAGTATAACATACCAGTTTGTCAAGTTGGTTCTGAGCCTTTAGGCGGAATCAACCTGAAAACAGAGTCTGGGGTAAATACATAGCACATTAACATAGCTTAAGACAAACATTTCCATAAGAAAAATGCATTGGTTAGCTCAAGGTTTGAGAAAAGTTAAGTTCAGGTCGAACCAGGTGTCATTATGGCAACACAGAATTTTAAGAGAAACCTTCTTTTAAATTTGCATAGAGAAGGGGAAACCTATAACGCTAGTTCTTTCCTCCTGCTGTTTAAAAGAGAGATAAAAAATGTCTGACACTTGCAGCCTATTTCCTCCGTTTGGAGACCCCTGGCCTTCCTGCCTGTTACTCTCTCAATAGTATGCCACAGGGAGCGTACAAATGCACCTTCAGCACCAAGGTGGCTCCCTGCAGTCCCAGCCAGGTAACTCGCACATGAGGGAAACAGGTGCTTGTAACCCAGGGTACAACCTGATTGCAATCTTTGCCCTCATGGCTACCCACTGCATGTGGTGTGCCTTTATCTTCCATGGCCAAATCCAGTCCACCATCTATCCTTGTGAAATCTTGGTTAGATCTGGCAACAGGATACTACCTTGGATTCTGTATCCAACCTTTGACAGAATGTCTGTTGTTGTCACATGCAGTTGTATAGGTGCAACAGTACAATGGAGAAGAGCCTCCACAGGGGCAACATCAACCCTTCAAGGTTTCTCGTTAAGGACTTGAAAAACTTCTCATAAGCTTCACGCCCACTCCTTCAAGGAGGGGATCTTTGCAGCATTCACAGCCCACCCACATGATTCCAAATGCTTTTATATTGTTCTACATCTGCAAGAGAATCAGAGGTTAGTAGCACATCATAGGACACAGCCTTTATCATATAACTCCACATAGGGAGCCATCCAATTTCCAAGGTAAGGACACAGTTTCTGGCTTGCAATAAACAAGGTTTCATTCAGCACCAGTGCCAACCAGGGCCATTACCCTCTGTACATTAGCTGGTGACCAGTGAATTGCAAGTTCTACATGGTGCCTCCGGTTCCTACTTGGGCTCTTCAGGAGAGCACCTTGATCTGAGCCCTATTCAAAGCGGAAAAGATCATCATCTAAAGGAACATCCTTGGGTTCTGTGTAATCTTTTCACTGAACCATCAGGATCTTTTGCCATGGGTGCTTCCCAAACTTGATAAACTGCTGCTCCCATCTCAGTTACCTCCATACCTCTAGAAGCAAAGCATTAGGCTATCTATCCATTTTATATCTGTCAACTCCCACTGGCAGCAAAACAGCCCACATTTGCATTCTCATCACACAGATGGGGCCTTTACCAACTCTGGCCCCCTTCAAGGTCTTCACACTTATAATTCCATTTGCCTGTCATTGTCACTCTATTTCTCCCAATCTAGGTACATAGATGGGGAACCCCACATAGGTTGCAAGAATAACAGTCAAGGATCCAAAACTGGTGGACAAGGTATTGTTCAAACTGGCATCTCAAGCTGCCAGTAAGATGCTCATCATCTGGGCCTCAGGTATTTGAGTTAAATATTGACTGCTTCATGCCCAGGTCTCTCACCACTTTGGTCAACTCGGCATAGGTATGCCATCTACTCACAGTATCCAGGAGCTCTGCTACGTTTGACCACATGGTGCAAATGGCAGTGTTAATCCATTCCATGAGGGTGTGCCTTTGGTTCGGTGCCCCTTGCATGAGTCACCTAGGGTTCTGCAACCTTTGTCTCAATGAGGGGTGAGTGGTTATAGATGCCATCCATTCTATTTCATACCCAACATGTATGATACTGTCCACCCTTGAGTCCCAAAGTAGCAAGAGCCATGCTGCCAAGGGTTCCCCTTGCTTTTGCTGAAGCTGAGTACCTGTCAACCAACTCCAGCTGAGTATATGGTCAATATGTTGTGAACTCAGTTACACTGGGGGGCCCCTTGAGGATGTCCCCCCTGGGCCCTAGGCTGCTCATGCTTCACTTTCTGCTGCACTGGAGCCCACATGAGAGAATCGTGGCCACATGGTACCACATGTTATATGGTGGCCACTGACTTCCTCCTTCCAGTGGAGTCTCAGGCTTTTCTACCTGCTGGGTATCCTGCCAACTATGCCAATTGTCTTGCTGATCCTGTTTGTAATACTAGTTATCTTGCTGGCCCACATTGTTTGCTGGATTCAGAGTAGGCAAGGCTTGAGCTAAGAGATTGGAAGAAGACGTGAGGAGCTATGGGAATTGCAGGCACGTTTATTCTCCCCTGGCTGGCATAGTGGCCATAAGACAGCCTCTCTCCTGGCTGATACAGCAACCATAACATAACCATAACATAGCCATAATATAGTCATGACATAACCTTACATAATGTAACCATGATGCTGCCCCAATGTAGCCTCAATGCAGCAGTAGCCAGAGCTTTTCAGGCGAAGCTTATATATACTTACAGTTCAAAAGTAGCGTGTGGCCAAGCGGGTACCTCGTGACATGCATGTGCTGTGCTATAACCATGCATAGCCATTGTTTATAGAACATGGAGTGAGATGGCATGAGAGCATGGGGGAAGAGAGCCTGACTAGCACCATCTTGTCAATTTCCCCACACCCTCCTTTCCTCACCTCTGGCTACTTGGCACTATTGCCCAGGCTGGTGAGTCCAGCCACCCGAAGCAGGTCTCATAGTGTTCCTCTCAGATAAGACATCTAAAATAGTCAAAGGTATATAATTGAACAGTAGAACTGTGGTAATAAGAAATGGAGGGAGAGAGATATGGGGAGTTTTTGTTCAATGGATATAAAGTTACAGTTACACAAGAAGAGTAATTTCCAGAGAACTGCTGAACAACTCAGTGCCTTTAGTTATTATTATAAGTATACAATAAGTGATGGTATACTTAAAAAATTAAGAGGGTAAATCATGTTAACTGTAACACAAAAAAGGACACAAAGAAATTTTTGGAGGTGATAGATATGTTTATTACCTGGATTTTGGTGATAATAACAAAAATATATACATATTCAAACTCATCAAATTGTATACATTAATTATATGCAGCTTCTGTGTACACATTATACCTCAATAAAATGTAAAAATTAAAATTAAAAAAGAAGAATGAGAAGCCATTGAATTTGGTGTTCAAGGGTTCTTAGAAAAAGCAGTTACATAGCGAGGGCAGGCAAGCAGATTCAGTAGGATGAGTAATGAAAGGGATATAAAAGCTGTTAACATTGAGATGATCACGTATTTTAATATCAAGTGTTTTTGGAAAGTTTTGTGAATTTTCAGGTTCATTCTGTCTCTCTCTCTCTCTCAGCATTTTATATTGATGAAGATATTAACACATAATTTAGTGTATAGCTAAACTGTGATGCAAGGAAAATAGAGGAGAAGCTACTGGATCATTTATAAACCCCTTAATTCTAATTCAGTTGGTTCATGAAGCCATTTTTAACTTCTTTTAGTCTTTACAAATTGCATGTACCTGAGAATACTTGAAAGTTTTCAGTGATTCTAAATAGATCCTTAGAGAATAATGTCTGGCAGCTATTTGAGGGATAGAGGAGCAGTAGAGATTTGTGTGTTTCTCTGTGTGGGTGGGAATGCTGTGTGGAAATATTCTGATAAAAGGAAACTACAAAAGCCCCTAAGGGGGGGTTTCATTCCCCAACTCAAACTTACCCATCTGAAAGGGAATTTTTTTAAAAAAATTAGTTAATTGGAAAGAAAAGTGAGTTAATTTTAAGATTGCTAATAGACCACTGCTACTACATGGGCATCCTTTGTCATTTAATAGCATGTTCTAAAGACAGTTGACATAATAAGCAAGACTTAAGGAGAAAATGGAGAAAGAATTTAATGCATGAATCAAAAAACACTTGATGGGAAGTTAAATTGCCTAGAATTCCTCTTGGTAGCTTATTTTTCACTGATTCATGATAATTTTTTCATTCTCATCAGAAATTGCAAAATAAAAGCATGAAAGAATTTTCAAATACTGAGAAGGGTCTTTTTCTGTAAGATTTCCTACTGGTTATTCCCTGTTATTGTCTTCATTTTGCTGATGGAGAATACTAATGTGTTTGATTTAACTGTGTGCTTCTCTTGTGACAATTAAGTAAATTGTATTATCCAGCCTAGACTAATATAATAACTTTAAAATATGCTAACCATATTTGCTTCCAGTTATGAAAATGTAGTCAAATATATGCTTGCTTTGAGTCTTCATTAATTATGTCTTAGAGATATAGAGACAGGATAAGCACAGTAACTTGACATACTATAATATTTCAAAAAACTAAAAACTTGAAACTCAGAGTCCTTTACAACACAGCTTTTGATTCAATAGACTTAGAGTCTTCTAAATGTCTTAGAAGAAAAAAATGTCTTTAAATCAGGCTTATATTTTTTTATTTCAAAAAACAATCAAAACCACTTTAAAATATTCTAGGAAAAAAACTGCAAGTAAAAATAAGGGTTATTTTTTAGAACACAGTAAAAAGCAGGGTTAGCCAAAGTCATGAAACAGTGCTAGTGATCTTTTAGGAGTTTCAAGTCCATCTTTTGATTCTAGGAAAGTAGGCACTTCCCTAATACAGAGCTTCTGACTTACCTCTAATTTCCACCTTCTACTTCCCACCTTTGCCTCTTCCATTTCCTTTGTCTTTCCATGTATGGAGATAAAGTGAAAGGAGATGTGGTGGGGATTGATAAAGAAAAAATTAACAGGATTCACCTACCCTTATGTTTGTGCTCAGTTGCTCAATCATGTCAGACTCTTTGTGACCTCAGGGACTGTAGCTAACCAGGATCCTCTTTCCATGGAATTTTCCAGGCAAGAATACAGGAGCAGGTTGCCATTTCCTACTCCAGAGGATCTTCCCAACACAGGGATTGAATCCACATCTCTTGCATCATCTCCTGCTTTGGCAGGCGGATTTTTTACCATTGTGCCACTTTGGAAGACCCTCACCCCTCCCCGCCCACCCAACTGCAAACTTTAGCAAAAGCAATAGATGACTCAGTTTCTTAATTTCAAGTTTTATGTCTGCCAAATATATTTTATGGTTGAGGAAATCTAAAAAGTTTATACTATCCTGAGAGGCAAGCTGTCTAAAGTATAGGAGTAATTAACATCTATAACGTTAACTTTTATAAATGGCCTCTTTCAGCTGTATCTATTTTGTATGTGGGTGTGCACATGAAAGATAATTCTACATACAATTACTTAGTGTGAGCATGTGGCTACCACATAGAGTGCCCTCTAGAGTTTTCACTTCTTATTAATTCTACTTATTTATTTTCCAATTAAGAGAGCTGCTTTTTTTGAATAATAACCAGACACATTGCAGTGTTTAGCTTTCAAACTTTTACTAATATGTAAGCTGCTGCTACTGCTAAGTCACTTCAATCGTGTCCGACTCTGTGCGATCCCATAGACAGCAGCCCATCAGGCTCCGCCGACCCTGGGATTCTCCTGGCAAGAGTACTGGAGTGGGTTGCCATTTCGTTCTCTAATGCAGGAAAGTGAAAAGTGAAAGTGAAGTCGCTCAGTCGTGTCCAACTCTTAGCAACCCCATGGACCGCAGCCTACCAGGCTCCTCTGTCCATGGGATTTTGCAGGCAAGAGTACTGGAGTTGATTGCCATTGCCTTCTCCGAATATGCAACCTATCAGTAAGCAAAAGAAAATGTACCTTATTCAGCTATATAATTCCATACCTTTTTATTTTATAAATCCTAAAAACAGTTTTATATGTATCTTACAAAAGAATCAAATAATGAGTGAATATGTTGCTAGTAAAACAGAACCGTGTACCAAGTTATGAGCAAGTGAGCACAGAAATGTAAGGCAAATCTCTAAGGAATGAATCCAGTAATAATCAGTTGATGAGCAATATAATTCCTATTCTGAGGGCACAAATACTAATACCAGCTCTGCAGCTAAATCTGATGACAATTTTCACTTCCTGTATTTAATTTACTTGCTGATTACATAGGACTTGAAGTGCAGTGATTTGAAATGTCAAAATAATGAATAAGGTATCATTTATCTAGGAACCACTCTTCTTGTGTGTGAAATTTGAACAAAATCTGTACTTTAGTTAATTATAAAACTGTATCACATATTAATTTCCTGTTGTTGTGGTTGTTGTTTTTTTTCTTTTTTCACAATATAGTATTTCTTTATATTCTCAGACTTGGATTAGAAGGTTTTTTTAAAAAAATTACTAAGTTAATAAATTTTCTAGACTTTTAGCAACAATACTAGATGCCATATATTTTGCATGGAATTAATTTATATCAAAGTTTTGAGTGAATATAAATTAGAAATCTATCATCCTATTCATGCTAAGTCAAACAAGTGGAATTAAAATGTCATAAATTTTTTAGCTATGAAAAAATTCAAAATTTTTCTAATATATATTATATTATACATGTTATTTATATACAGATGTATACCAAAGCTTTTGTACTACACATGATAAAAACTTGAGAAAGAACACAACAAAAAGAGAGATAGAGAAGTTGGAAACATAAACTAAATGAAATGGGAGCACTGAATATGCAATAGAAAATGTGAAACAAACTAGATAAAAGTAAAAGATCATCATATAGTCCAGTTGTTTTTTTTTTTTAATTTTATTTTATTTTTAAACTTTACATAATTGTATTAGTTTTGCCAAATATCAAAATGAATCCATCACAGGTATACATGTGCCCCCCATCCTGAACCCTCCTCCCTCCTCCCTCCCCATACCATCCCTCTGGGTCGTCCCAGTGCACTAGCCCCAAGCATCCAGTATCGTGCATTGAACCTGGACTGGCATCTCGTTTCATACATGATATTTTACATGTTTCAATGCCATTCTCCCAAATCTTCCCACCCTCTCCCTCTCCCACAGAGTCCAAGACACTGATGTATGGAACAGTCCAGTTGTTTTTAAACATGGCTGATCATTAGAAATACATCTGGAGCTTGGAAAAATACCTGGGCATTTGTATTTCTCAAAAAATTCCAAGATATTTCTGATATGCATCTGTATTTTAAAAAGTGATTTAGATCTTTCTATTAAATGGTAGACTTAGAATTCCATTATTTTCTGTTGACCAATCGTGATACAAGGTATTAAGCAAATAATAATTGCATAATCACAGTAAGAAAAGATGTTCAACAGTTTTCACAATCAATAGCCAGACAAAAAATAAAAGATAATTATAATTGCAAGCCATAATGGAAACATGATTAACCTAACAATATAAAATAATTACATACAATTTGGGAGGTTAATAAAAGTGATGTGTTAAGTGGAAGTGCATACATGCACATGTTTTCATCTGCCCAGCCAATCTGTCTTGTGATTGGTGCATTTAATCTGTTTACATTTAAGGTAATTATTGATATGTATGATCTTATTGGAGAAGGAAATGGCAACCCACTCCAGTGTTCTTGCCTGGAGAATTCCAGGGATGGCGGAGCCCGGTGGACTGCCATCTATGGGGTCACACAGATTCGGACACGACTGAAGCAACTTAGCAGCAGCAGCATGATCTTATTAGCATTTTCTTAATTGTTTGGGTTTATTTTGTGTAGGTCTTTTCTTTATCTTGTGTTTCCTGCCTAGAGAATTTCCTTTAGCATTTGTTAAAACTTGCTTGTTGGTGCTGAATTTCCTTAACTTGTGCTTATCTGGAAAGCTTTTGATTTCTCCATCAAATCTGAATGAGAGTCTTGCTGGGTAAAGTATTATTGGTTGTAGGTTTGTCCTTTTCATCACTTTATATTGCACCATTCCCTTCTGGCTTGTAGAGTTTCCATTGAGAAATCAGCTGATAAACTTATGGGAGTTCCCTTGTATGTTATCTGTCATTTTTCCCTTGGTGCTTTTAATATTTTATGTTTAATTTTTGTCATTTTGATTACTATGTGTCTTGGTGTGTCCCTTCCTGGGTTTATTCTGACTAGGATAAACTCTGTGCTTCCTTGACTTGGTTGACTATTTCTTCTCTGATGTCAAGGAAGTTTTCAACTATTTTATCATCGCTTCAAATATTTTGGGTCCTTTCTCTCTCTCTTCTCCTTCTGGGACACCTGTAATGCAAATGTTGGTGTGTTAAAAGTTGTTCCACAGGTCTCTTAGGCTGTCTTCATTTGGTTTTTCATTCTTTTTTCTATATTTTGTTCTGCAGCAGTGATTTCCACCTTTTTGTCCTCCAGGTCATTTATCCATTCTTTTTTCGAGTGATTCTGCTATTGATTCCTTCTAGTGTATTGTTCATCTCTGTTTGTTTTTTCTTTAGTTCTCCTAGGTCTTTGATAAACATTTCTTTCATCTTCTCCATTCTGTTTCCAAGAATCTTGATCATCTTTACTACCTTTATTTTGAATTCTTTTTCTGTAAAGTTGCCCATCTCCACTTCATTTAGTTGTTTTTCTGGGATTTTACTTTGGCCCTTCAACTGGGACATAACTCTATACTTTCTCATTCTCATTAACTTTCTGTAACGTGACTTTCATTCTAGCCGCTGTGGTTCTTCCTGCTTCTTTTGTCTGCCCTCTTGTGGATAAGACTAACAGGCTGGTGTAAGCTTCCTGATGGGAGGGACTGGGAAAACTGGGTCTTGCTCTGGTGGAATAAGACTCTGGTGGAACAAAATTTTAATCTAATTACCTGCTGATGAGTGGGGTTGTTCTACCTCCCTGTTGGTTGATTGGCCTGAAAAGACCCAGCTCTGGGGTCTACGGGCTCTATGGTAGGGTTATTGGCAACCTCCAAGAGAACTTACAACAAGAGGCACCTTCCAGGACTATTGCTGCCAGTGCCCCTGTCTCTGCAACTAGCCACTGCCTACCCACACCCCAGAGGAAATCATCCAACACTGGCAGGTAAGTCTGGTTCAGTCTCCTGTGGAGTCACTGCTCCTTTCCCCTGGTTTTTGTGAGCACAAGATTTTATGCCTTCCAAGAGTGGAGTCTTTGTTTCCCTTAGTCCTGTGGAAGGTCTGTAATCAAACACTGATGGCCTTCAAAGTCATATTACCTGGGGATTCCTAGTCCCTTTGCTGGATCTCCAGGCTGGGAAGCCTGACGTGAGGCTCAGAATCTTTACAACACTGAGAGACATTCTTTGGTATTATTGTTTTCCAGTTTGTGAGTCACCTACCAGGTGGGTATGGGATTTGGTTTTACTGTAACTGTGTCCCTCCTACTGTCTTATTGTGGCTTTTTCTTTTTCTTTGGACTTGAAGTATCTTTTTTTTTTTTTTGCGGGGGGGAAGGTTCCAGTGTCCTCCTGTAGATGATTGTTTAACAACTAGTTGGAATTTTGGTGCTCTTGCACTCTTGCAGGAGGGAGATGAGCACATGTCTTTGTACTCTGCCATCTTGAACTGGAAGCCTAGAAACCACTCTTTTCTAGAAAAAAAATGAGTTTATAATAGACTTTGTATTAAAACTCTGGTAAATTTTCCCTGAATATCTTTAGTTCTCAATGCACTCATATGTGAGTTCCTGGACAAGCAGTGATTACCTCCTAGTCATCCTCCATGTTCGTACAGGAACTCATATATCTTTCCATGGGAAGGGATGGACTCAAAAAATCTTAGAACCGATAACTATTCTGTTCTGCTTTCTATGGTGAATTAAATTGTTCATTACCAAGGAGCCGAGAACTTCCACTAATTTGTCCATATAATGTTCATGATATGGTGTTCAGAAATAAAAGAGAGAAACATTACTCATCTGTTTTTCTAAGGGGTAGAGGTGGAGGAAATCTAAGACAAAGAATTATCTTGTAGGCATACTATGCTGTGAATTAGCCACTTCTCCAACTCAGCAGGAAGCTTTTAGTAGACTGATTTTTTTCTGAATTGATTTTCTTTTTTTTTATTTTCTCATTTTTAACTATTGAGTTTAAAAAAAAAAAATCATTGCTGTCTTATTGTTATTTAATGTGACAGTCAGACATTGACTACTCATTCAAATTTACAGTTTGCTAACTTCCTTTTCCAGTTTTCTTGAGATATAATTGACATACAACACAGTATAAGTTTAAGGTGTACAACATAATGGTTTGAATTGCATACATTATCAAATGATTACCACAAAAGCTTTTGTAAAAGCTCCTCACCTCAAATAGAAAAAAAGTGTTAAAGAAATAGAAAACAAATTTTCCTTGCAATGGGAGCTCTTAGGATTTACTCTCCTAACAATTTTCATTTATAACACACAGCCATGTTACATCACTTTGCTGACAAAGGTTCCTATAGTCAAAGATTTTCCAGTAGTCATGTACAGATGTGAGAGTTGAACCATGAAGAAGGCTGGGTACTGAAGAATTGATGCTTTTGAATTGTGGTGCTGAAGAAGACTCTTGAGAGTCCCTTGGACTGCACAGAGATCAAACCAGTCAGTCCTAAAGGAAATCAACCCTGAATATCTATTGGAAGGACTGATGCTGAAGTTCCAAAATTTTGGTCACCTGATGCAAAGAGCTGACTCGTTAGAAAAGACCCTGATGCTGGAAAAGATTGAAGGCAGGAAGAGAAGGAAATGATAGAGGATGAGATGGTTGGATGGCATCACTGACTCAATGCACATGAGTTTGAGCAAGCTTTGTGAGATGGTGAAGGACAGGAAGGCCTGGCATGCTGCAGTCCAAAGAAGTTGGACATGACTGAGCAACTGAACAACAGCAACAAGATTACATCGTAGTTTTATTTTTTAATTTTTGAGGAGTCTTCATGCTGTTTTCATAGTTTCTGCCAGCACCAAATGTACATTCCCACCAACAGTACAGGAGGGTGCCCTTTTCTCCACATCCTGGCCAACAGTTGTTATTTCTTGTCTTTTTGATAACAGACATTCTGACAGATGTGAAGTGATATCTCACTGTTGTTTTGATTTGCATTTCCCTGATGATTAGTGATATTGACCATATTTTCCTGTTGGTCATCCATATATTTTCTTTGGAAAAATGTCTACTCACTGAAAAATGTCAGTTTTTCATTGGGTTGTTTGTATTTTTTATATCAAGTTCTATGAGATCTTTGTATATTTTGGATCTTAATTCCTTATCAGATACATCCTTTGCAAATAATTTGTCCCTTTTCAGTAGGTGACCTTTTCATTTTATTGAGTTTCCTTCACTGTGTGAAAACATTTATTTTGATGTAGTTTCATTTGTTTATTTTTATTTGTGTTTTCCTTGATTGAGGATATATATCCAAAAAATATTGCTGAAACTGATGTCAAAGAGCAAATTACCTATGTTTTCTAGTAGAAGTTTTATGATTTCAGATATTACAGGTACATCTTTAATTTGTTTTGAGTTTTTGTATATGCTGTGAGAAAATAGTCTATTTTGATTCTTTTTGAATTAGCTGTCAAGTTTTTTCAATAGTATTTATTGGAGAAGCTGTACTTTCTCCGTTGTATATTCTTGCCTCCCTTGTCATAAATTAATTGCTCATATAAGTGTGGGTTCATTTCTGGTTCTCTACTTGGTTCTGTTGATCTATGTATTTGTGTTTGTGATAGAAACTTACTGTTGAATACTGTAACTTTGTAGTATAGTATGAAATCAGGGAGCATGACATCTCTTTTTTTTTTTTTTTTTTTTTTGTTCTATTAAAATTATTTCACCTATTCAGGGTTGTTTGTGTTTCCACACTAATTTTAGACATATTTCTAGTTCTTTAAAAAATGTCATTGGTATTTTGTTAGGGAACATGTTGAATCTCTAGATTACCTTGCAGAGTATAGTTCTTTTAACAATACTAATTCTTCCAACCCATCAACACAGAATTTCTTTCCATCTGTTTTGTCATCTTCAATTTCTTTCTTCAGTATCTTATAATTTTAGAGCACAAATCTTTTACCTCCTTAGTTAGATGTATTCCCTGGTAATTTATGCTTCTTGATGTGATTGTGAATGGGATTGTTTTCATAAGTTCTCTTTCTGATAATCCACTATTAGTGTATAGAAACACAACAGATCTCTGCATATTAATTTTCTGTCCTGAAACTTTACCAAATTCATTGATGAGTTCTAGTACTTTTTAATGGTGTCTTCTTGGACTTCCCTGGTGGCTCAGACAGTAAAGCGTCTGTCTACGATGCAGGAGACCCGGGTTTGATCCCTGGGTTGGGAAGATCCCTTGGAGAAGGAAATGGCAATCCACTCCAGTACTATTGCCTGGAAAATCCCATGGGCAGAGGAGCCTGGTAGGCTGCAGTCCATGGGGTCGCAGAGAGTCGGACACGACTGAGCGACTTCATGTTCACGTTAGGTGGCTCAGATGGTAAAGCATCTGTCTGCAATGCAGGAGACCCGGATTCAATCCCTGGGTTGGGAAGCTCCCCTGGAGAAGGAAAGGACAGCCCACTCCAGTACTCTTGCCTGGAAAATCCCATTGACAGAGGAGCCTGGTGTACTGCAGTCCATGGGGTCACAAAGAGTCAGACATGACTGAGTGACTTCACTTTCACTTTAGTATTTTCTATGTACAGTGTCATAACATCTTTAAATAGTAACAATTTTCCTTCTTCCTTTCAAATTTGGATATCTTTTATTTCTTTTTGTTATCTGATTGCTGTGGTTAGGACTTCCAATACTATGTTGAATAAAAGTGACAAAAGTGCCATTCACTGGTGAACAGAGTTGGGTCCCACAGTCTCTGGCTTCAGGGCCCTAGGAGTCCTAGGGTTAGTGCAAGTACACTGTTGATCTGGGCCAGGTCCTGGGCATTCTGGTAGATGTGGCCAGGTCCTGGAGCAACTAGGAGTTTAAGAGCTCCTAAAGCAATCAGTCTGCTGGTTGGTGAGACTGTGTCCCCACCTGGCTAGCTGTTTGGCCTGGGGCATCTCAGAACTGGGGGTGGGGGATTCCAAAATTGTGCTTACCAGCACCAGTATACTTATGGTGGAATGAACTCCCCCAAATGGCTACTGCTAGCTTCTATGTTTCCAAGGTGAGTTTCATTTGCCGCCTGCCTCCAGGAGGATTTTCAAAATCAGAACCCAAGCTCTTTTCAAATTACTGCTTCTTCCCTGGATCTTGGAGGGTGAGATTTTGTGTGCCCTTTATGAATGGAGTCTTTTCCCCACTGCCCTCTGACTCTTTTGAATGTAAGCCCTGCTGCCCTTCAAAGTCAAACATTCTGAGGGCTCATCTTCCCAGTGCAAGACTCCTAGACTGGAGAGCCTAATGTGGGGCTCAGATCCCTCTCTCCTTGGGAGAGAATCTCTGCAATTATAGTTGTCCTCCTGTTTGTGGGTCATCTTCCCCAAGGGTATAGGTCTTCACTACACTGTGTCTTCACCCCTCTGACCCTTCTTCTTGTAATCCCTTCATTATATTTCCAGCAGTTGATCTTTTCTGCTTGTCCTCATATTGTTCTCAAGGGTAGTTGTAATTTTGGTGTGTCCATGAGAGGAGGTTAGCTCATCTTGGCCAGTCCCCATACAGTATGGGGGTACTAAATTTTGATCATAAAAGGAATACACATTCATTATAGAAAATTTTGGAACATACAATGAAAAAATTAGAAAAAAAATCATACCCCTCAGTGATATCCATTCTTGAAATGGGGGTGAGAAAGTATTTATGCCAGTGCTTTCTCTTTGCATATATACAGGATCGTTTATATGTGTCTGTACACTCGTATACACATTCCTTTTTACAAATTTGAAAATGTACTATATTTATAGTTTATATCATGTATTTGAACATTATTTTATCACTTTTTTCTTATTAAAATGAGCACTACATGTTTATTGTAAAAATATTTAAATATAAATAAACAAATGGAAGAAAATGAGAATTATCAAAGCAAGTAAATTAGATAAAACGAAGAGCAATAAAGGTTGTCTGTAATTCCATTCAGAAATAATAATGGCAATGCCTTGGTGTAAATAGTGTCAGTATTTTTTTTCCCATGAAAATATATGCTTTTCCTCTTAAACAAAATTAAAATCACAGTGTACCTACATAGTAGATTTTGTCACCTTCAGTTTTTCTCTTTCCAATAGGTATGAATATTTTCTTTATTATCAACTATTCTTCTACTTCATTTTTTAGTTCTTTTATAGCATTTATTGTAAGGATAAGCCCCACATGATTTATCCAAGCCTCTATTGTTAACCATATAAACGCTTCAGATTTTTCAATTATAAACATCACAGTGATGATCATCCTTAAATTTGAACCCATCCACACTTATTTTCTTAGAATACACTGTTAGAAGTAGAATTGCCTTTTATGTCTTTTTACAATAGAGAAATTATCAAAGTAATTTTGAAAAATTTTTCAATAAAGATTTAAGGAATGAAAAATGAAATCATGGCCTTCTTTGTTTCTATAGAGGAATCAAATGAAGTTGTTCCCAATAAGGCAAGGGCTCATAAGGAAGAGAACCACCATGCAGTATCTGCAGATAATGTGGTACGTACACTTTGGGATTCTTTCCTCATTACATGATGGATTGCAAGGATTTATTTCCGGTTGGTGACAATATCAGCATTGTCAGAAAAAAGTCTTGCTTTACAAATCAAAACAAATCTGTTACCAATGCAATAGTATATCTTATAGGGTTTAATAAAGGAAATTTAAAGTGATATCATCTGTACCTCTTTTTATGTAAGAGCTTTGCAAATATGAAAACCTAATGCCTACTATATATGTGACATTTTAAGCATAACAAGTTATTTTGCTTCAACATATTCAGCAAATAGCCAATTTCTTCTCATTTGACAGATGGCAGAATTTTAAAAGTTTAGCATGAGACCATGAAAGAAGTCATTCTTAGGTCTGGAACTTGTATCCATGGATTCCTGATTCTTGTGTTCTCTGTTCAGACCATACATGTCTCCACTGTGTTTGGAAACTTTTCTTCTTTTTAGTTAAATTGGACTCAGCTAGTCATCTTAAAAATTGTAGTAATAGAGGAAAAGTAGTAGTAAAAAACTGAATAGCAAGCAGACACAGCCTACGTGTGGATTAAACTAGGTTTTGTAAAAATGTAAACATTATTGGTATATAGAGATGCTCTCAAAGTAGCTGTTTTAGCATTATCTGTTTATATTCTTACTCAATCAAGTAATTCAGAAATCAAGGTGTTATTAACCCAAAGTCAGACATAAAGGAAAATGTCATTGTGCTGTTGTTTTTGTTTTCAAATCAGTGTTTTTTCCTTTATTGTAATCTTTACAATTGGTCCATATAATGGATTTTTCTGTTACAAAATGGCTGTAACTTCAAGATTTACCCTGGCTTCCACTACGAACATTATTTATCTAACATTATAATTCTGTCACATCACTTTAATAAAACTTGAGTACATCAAATACAGTTTTGTTCTTTTTTGTTATATATAAATAATATATAACAGTGTTTTTCATATACAGAGTGTAGTTTAGGATTGTATTTTACTGATTTCAGTCCTGATTTAAGCTGATGGTTGACCTAAATATATTGAATGGGGGTATAGGAAAATAAGCTTTTATTTTGTGGCAAAGTTGTGTTTTCATTAGATAGCTAGTAATAATTGTTTTCCACAATTATTAATTGTGCCAATATTCTTAATTCCACTATTTAATAATCTCCTTTGCTCTAGATTTGAGTAATACTATTACAAATTATATGCAGTTATTTACAAATTGGAAACTTTGTTCCCCTAAAGACATGCTCATTTTCTGTCTGAATTTCTCAAGCATTGAATCTCCCTTGTGGCAGACATTTGAAAACAATGAAGTCCTGGCATGGAATGACTCACAGTCACTTAAGCATCTAATTTATTAAAAAAAAAAAAAATTTATTTTCAGAGACAAAACTTCATAGTTTCAAAGGTTGATTTCCTCTGCCTATAGCTTTGAGTGTCCTCAATTATGGACGGCAAATCACAAAGACATACAAGACCTGTTTATATGCACAAATCTATACAGTGGCCCCTCAAGCCTTCTCCCTTGATTACTTAGCTCTTTTTGCCCAGAACCTATCCAAATAGAAAAACCTAAACAACAACATCAAAAAAGAAGATATCAAATTGGTGTTATGGTGAGAGCCAACATGAGTAAGCCCCAAGTTTTTAGTTATTATAGTAGAAAACAAAACATTAGATTCATCTCCAGGCAGCAGTACAAAGCAATTCCTTTGTAGCTGTCTTTCTGACTCAGAAGCCTGCTGGTAACAAACCCTGTTATGGTATCATATCCCCAAAGGCAATATATCAAATATAATCATTCCAAGTTTGTTTGTGATTTTTAATCACCATATCAATTTCTGGCTAGGAAATTTTATTTCAAATTCTGCCTGTGACATGTTGCTATTAATGTGATTGTTCTTAAAAGACTGCCTAGTGACTAACTCTAGCTTAGCTTTTCTCTTTTTAAATTTTCTTTTGGGTTGGCAGGGTTTAAATGTTTAAAGTGTGTGCGTGTGTGTTTTTTAACTGCATTATTCATATGCAAAAGAAAAATTTGAAGCAGATTTTGTCTTTGGGTTTTGGTTTTCTTTAAAAAGAATTCTATGATTAGAGATTTTATGGTTGTAGCTTATCAGCCATTCTTTCCACTGATGTTAAGCTGTTATGTTCATTCTTTTGACAAATATTTAATTAGTACCTACTGTTTGCAAGATACTATACAAACTATGCTGTACATCAATTCTGAAGCTAAGGGCAGTTTCTTTTTCTTGGGGATGAATTTGATCACTGCCTCCTGTACAACGTCACTAACCTCCATCCACAGTTCAATGTCCACTATGGACAGAGGTTCATGACAATGTACAGGAGGCAGGGGTCAAGACAATCCCCAAGAAAAAAGAAGTGTAAAAAAGGCAAAATGGTTGTCTAGGAAGACTTACAAATAGCTGAGAAAAGAAGAGACGCTAAAGGAAAAGGAGGAAAGGAACGATATATCCATGTGAATGCAGAGTTCTGAAGAATAACAAGGAGAGATAAGAAAGCCTTCCTCAGTGATCAATGCAAAGAAATAGAGGAAAACAATAGAATGGGAAAGACTAGAGATTTTTTCAAGAAAATTACAGATACCCAAAGGATTATTTCATGCAAAGATGAGCACAATAAAGGAAAGAAATTGTATGAACCTAATGGCAACCCACTCCAGTACTCTTGCCTGGAAAATCTCATGGACGGGGAACCTGGTAGGCTACAGTCCATGGGGTCGCAAAGAGTCAAACACGACTGAGCAACTTCATTTCTTCACTTCTTCTTCAACAGAAGCAGAAGATATTAAGAAGAGGTGGTGAGAATACACAGAAGAACTATAGAAAAAACAATGTTCATGACCCAGATAACCACAATGGTGTGATCACTCACCAAAGAGCCAGACATCCTGGAATGCAAAGTCAGGTGGGCCTTAAGCATCACTATGAACAAAGCTAATGGAGATGATGGAATTCCAGTTGAGCTATTTCAAATCCTAAAAGATGATGCTGTGAAAGTGCTGCACTCAATATGCCAGCAAATTTGGAATACTTAACAGTTGTCACAGGGCTGGAAAATGTCAGTTTTCATTCCAGTCCTAAAGAAAGACAATGCCGAAGATTATTCAAACTACTGCACAATTGCACTCATCTCACATGCTAGCAAAGTAATACTCAAAATTCTCCAAGCCTGGCTTCAATAGTATGTGAACCGTGAACTTCCAGAATTCAAGGTGGTTTTCAAAAAGGCAGAGGAACCAGAGACCAAATTGCCAACATCCATTGGATCATCAAAAAAGCAAGAGAGTTCCAGAAAAATATCTGCTTCATTGACTATGCCAAAGCCTTTGACTGTGTGGATCACAATAAACTGTGGAAAATTCTTCAAGAGATGGGAATACTAGGCAACCTGACCCACCTCCTGAGGAATCTGTATGCAGGTCAAGAAGCAACAGTTAGAAAGGGAGATGGAACAACAAACTGGTTCCAATTTGGGAAAGGAGTACCTGAAGACTGTATATTGTCACCCTGCTTATTTAGCTTATATGCAGAGTACATCATATGAAATGCTGGGCTGGATGAAGCACAAGGTGGAATCAAGATTGCTGGGAGAAATATAAATAACCTCAGATATGCAGATAACACCACTCTTATGGCAGAAAGTGAAGAAGAACTTCTTGATGAAAGTGAAAGTGGAGAGTGAAAAAGTTGTCTTAAAGCTCAAAAAACTCAGGTCTTGGCTTCTGGTCCCATCACTTCATGGCAAATAGATGGGGAAATAATGGAAACAGTGAGATACTTTATTTTCTTGGGCTCCAAAATCACTGCACATGGTGACTATAGCCATGAAATTAAGACACTTCTTGGAAGAAAAACTATGACCAAATTAGACAGTATATTAAAAATCAGAGACATTACTTTACTGACAAAGGTCTGTCTAGTCAAAGCTATAGTTTTTCCAGTAGTCATGTATGGATGTGACAGTTGGACTATAAAGAGAGCTAAATGCCAAAGAATTGATGCCTTTGAACTGTGGTGTCGGAGAAGACTCTTGAAAGTCCTTTAGACTGCAAGGAGGTCTTACCAGTCAGTTCTGAAGGAAATCAGTCCATCCTGAATATTCTTTGGAAGGGCTGATGCTAAAGATGATTCTCGAATATTTTGGCCACCTGATGAAAAGAATTGACTCATTGGAAAAGACCCTGATGCTGGGAAAGATTGAAGGCAGGATGAGAAGGGTACAACAGAGGAGGAGATGTTTGGATGGCATCACTGACTTGATGGACATGAATTTGAGCAAGCTCCAGGAGTTGGTAATGGACAGGGAAGCCTGGTGTGCTGCAGTCCACGGGGTTGCAAATAGTTGGACATGACTGAGCAACTGAAGTGAAGGGCAGTTTAGAGTTTCTCTTGTTCTTGCTTTCTCTCTTCTCATTTACTATCCAGTGAAGGAAACAAATCACCATACTCATCACCATTACATTATAAATGTCTGCTTTCAATTATCTCACTAATGGAGTGCTGTGAATAAGTGGATATTTAAAAAAAAAAAACACATTTGACTTTGCAATGCATGTCATATGTTGATATTTTGCATTACAAGTTGCAAAGAGAAATATGAAAGTGTAAAGAAGAAAGTTCTGCCAGCCGATTAAATTTTTAGACTACCTTTATAGAAAACAAATTCCCTGTTCCTGAAGGGCACTATTTAATCAAAGTTTGATTGCTTATTTTTTTAAGGATATTATGAAACTGTTTTTTTCTATTTTAAATTATATTACAATAATTTTCTATTACTAAAGGAGGTGGCTCAGACACATACTAGGTGTAAAGCTGAGGAGCCAGTCAGTTAGAATTTACTCTTGATAACCTAGACTAGAAAACCCCATTGTTAAAACTGAACATTGAATGATATGCTCTATACATTATTGAGTGCAATGGGGATAATAAGAAATATATTTATGAAAACTTCTCTACTTGTGTTACAGAAAATAGAAATTATTGATGATGAAGAAAGTGACATGATAAGTAATTCTGAAGTAGAGCAAGTGAATTCTTTCTTGGATTATAAGGTAAAAGTAATTTCAGATCCTTAATTTTTTAAGAGAAGGTATTAAAAGAGGTTGGTGATGGATAGGAAGCCTGGCATGCCGCAGCCCATGGGGTTGGAAAGATTCAGACATGACTGAGCGACTGAACTGAACTAACTGATTAAAGGAGGTAGACTTTTACAGTATCTATGTACCAGTTTTTTTCACTTCCATTTTCCATTTGATAAATTAAGCATCCTGGGGCTCTGCATTGACTCTCTCAGGCACCTGGATATCCATCATGGTGCTGGGCATTTTAATTAATGCTGGTCAGTTTAGTGGTTATGGCTTTAAGAACAATTTGCTGAGCAGCAGTAAGTACTGATGCTGCATTGCAAGATGAGGCATAGTGGTGGTTAATGTGAAATTTATGACAATACTTTTTTTAAAGCCCATGTTCATTTTAAAATGATTATAAAGGGAATATTTTTTTCTAGTGTTCCTTGCTAATTTTATCTTGAATTTCAATTTCTGAAGATTTTTTTTAATATAATAATATACCTGTTTTAGAAGTTTAAAAACAATCCCCATGACAAATACTGAATGAATATGAATACAGATGACCTTTTCTTAATGTCACTTGTTACTAAAATGAAAGACTTACTTTGACAGCATGCCATGCATAATTTTGTTTTTTAAAAATTTTTGATGTAAGCTATCAGTCTAGATGTCAATATGTTTTTCCTAGATGTTTAATTGTTGTCCCTTTGTTAATCCATGTCCTATCTTACTAGGTAACTTTGGGATCTTCTGAAATTTTGACCAGAGTTATTTTTTTCATAGAGAATAGTAATCTTAAAATGTTAACAAAACATAACATTTAATCAGAAAGACAGCAGCTGTCATTAACCTTCTCAGTTTTACTATAATTGAAAGCTATGTAATTCAACAGATTCTGTTTTTCAACTGTTCATGACATGTCAGACTTCAAAATATTGAACGTTGTAAACACAGAAGGAAATTATTTTTTGAAATTTATTTTCTAAGTGATCCAAAACCACAATATAATCCTGTATTTAAACTATATTTTAACAAATATAATTATAAAGTTGTTGGTTTTGAAGTACAAGAGATCATTCTTATCTCTCCTTCATGGTCATATAACATTTATAAATGTCCAGTTCAGGGTTTAAATGGCTTTGCAAACCATCACTTGGCACAAGCTATGGAAACTACAGATTAGAGGACTAGGTTGCACAGCTATTAAGTGTACTCTACTCAGTACTCTCAAACAGGTCAGATAGGACTGGTCCCAGAACTCAGAGGGTTCTTTCCAGGACCTTTTTCTGCTGGGGTACCAGCTCACTTGAAAGGTTTGAAGCTGAAGACATCAGCAAGCCAGAGTATCCAGTCCAGAAATATCAGTTATCATTTTCATTGAATTCTAAAGGACATTTAAAGATTCAGTGTTTTCCATTTTGGTGAATGCTGTAGAAACAAGGGGTTTTTTGCTCCCTTATTAAGATATCTTTTATAACACATCTTCATTCTATACAAACTTTTATTTAACTCTTAAAAATTAGCACCTATATAGAAAATATGTCTCTCTATAATCATTATTCAAGATATTTCAGTTCACTTCATCAGTGAATTTTGTCACTTTAATTCTGAAATAACTATAAGTGAAACCTCATATAGCAGTTCTCATTGCTGATTTCAGTACGTTGATTTAAGATACCCTTACCAGTTTGGAAATTTGATCTTCCTTCAAAGAACGTCATTTTATTCTCTTTGTTCACACATGCTAGTCTCCTTTCTTTAGGGTTCAGAATCATTTTGTTGATTTCTTGAATATATTCACCATAAGTTTCTTAAAGTCAGATACATATCTTACTCATGTATATGTTACCTGATCTAGTGCCTAAGTCATAAGGATCCAGTAACAAGTTCCTAGAATAAATTAGTTTTCTTTGGAAATATATTTAACATTATTGCTCAAGTGTTCATTTAATATGCAAGTGTTTTATTTTTGCATTTGGAAATTACTACTATACAACCATCAATATTCAGTATTGTCATAGTGGAGTTTCTGATTGAGATATTTGCCAGGAATCCATATTACTAGGAATTCTAACTAATCTGAAATGCTTGTGAGACAAGTGAATAAGCTCAGTTTCTCAGGCATGATTAGCTATGTCATAACACTTCAGGTTTAGCTGTCATTTTAAAAACATTAATTTATTTATTTTAATTGGAGGCTAATCACTTGACAATATCATGGTGTTTTTTTTGCCATACATCTACATGAATCAGTCATGGGTGTACATGTGTCCCACCATCCTGAACCCTCCTCCCACCTCCCACCCCACACCAGCCCTCTGGTTTGCCCAAGGGCACCAGCTTTGAGTGCCCTGCTTCATACATCAAACTTGCACTGGTCATGAATCTTGCATTTGGTCATCTATCTTGCATTTGGTCATACACATATTTCAATGCTATACTCTCATACTGTCCCACCTTCACCATCTCCCACAGAGTCCAAAAGTCTGTGTTATACATCTTTGTCTTTTTGCTGTCTTTCACATAGGGTCATCAATACATCTTTCTAAATTCCTTATATACAAGTTTATATACTGTATTGGTGTTTCTCTTTCTGGCTTACTTCACTCTGTATAATAGGCTCTAATTTCATCCACCTCATTAGAACTGATTCAAAAGCATTCTTTTTAATAGCTGAGTAATATTCCATTGTGTATACATACCACATTTTCTTATCCATTCATCTGCCAATAGACATCTAGGTTGCTTCCATGTCCTAGCTATTTTAAACAGTGTGGCAGTGAACATTGGGGGACATGTGTCTCTTCCAATTCTGGTTTCCTTGGTGTGTATGCCCAGCAGTGGGATTGCTGGGTCATATGGCAGTTCTATTTCCAGTTTTTTAAGGAATCTCCACCCTGTTCTCCATAGTGGCTGTACTAGTTTGCATTCCAAACAACATTGTAAGAGGGTTCCCTTTTCTCCTTCCTCTCCAGCATCTATTGTTTGTAGACTTTGTGATGATAGCCATTCTCAATGAGATGGTACCTCATTGTGTATTTTTTTTCTGTTTTTTTAATGTTTATTTATATACTTTTTATTTAATTGGAGGCTAATTACTTTACAATATTGTGGTGGGTTTTGCCATACATTCACATGAATCAGCCATGGGTGTTCATGTGTCCCCCATCCTGAACACCCCTCCCACCTCCCTCCCCATCCCTTCACTCAGGATCATCCCAGTGCACCAGCCCTGAGCACCCTATCTCATGCATTGAAACTGGACTGGTGATCTATTTCACATATGATAATATACATGCTTCAATGCTAATCTCTCAAATCATCCCACTCTCACCTTCTCCCACAGAGTCCAAAAGTCTGTGTCTCTTTTGCTGTCTTGCATATAGGGTCATCATTACCATCTTTCTAAATTCCATATACATGCATTAGTATACTGTTTTGCGATTTTTCTTTCTGACTTACTTCGCTCTGTATAATAGGCTCCAGTTTCATCCACCTTATTAGAACTGATTCAAAAGCATTCTTTTTAATAGCTGAGTAATATTCCATTGTGTATATGTACCACTGCTTTCTTATCCATTCATCTGCCAATGGACATCTAGGTTGCTTCCATGTCCTGGCTATTATACACAGTGCTGCAATGAACATTAGGGTACATGTGTCTCTTTCAATTCTGGTTTCCTCCATGTGTATGTCCAGCAGTGGGATTGCTGAGTCATATGGCACTTCTATTTCCAGTTTTTTAAGGAATCTCTACAGTGTTCTCCATAGTGGCTGTACTAGTTTGCGTTTCCATCAACAGTGTAAGAGCGTTCCTTTTTCTCCACAACCTCTCCAGAATTTATTGTTTGTAGACTTTTGATATCAGCCATTCTGACTGGGGTGAGATGGTTTTGATTTGCATTTAACTGACAATGAGCTATGTTGAGCATCTTTTTGTGTGTTTTTTAGCCATCTGTATGTCTTCTCTGGAGAAATGTTTGTGTAGTTCTTTTGGGTCTAGTTTTTTGATTGGGTCTCTTATTTTTCTGGAATTGAGCTGCAGGAGCTGCTTGTATATTTTTGAGATTAATTCTTTGTCAGTTGCTTCATTTGCTAATACTTTGTCCTATTCTGAAGGCTGTCTTTTCACCTTGCTTATAGTGTCCTTCTTTTTGCAAAAACTTTTAAGTTTAATTAGGTCCCATTTATTTATTTTTGCTTTTATTTCCATTACTCTGGGAAGTGGCTCATAGAAGATCCTGCTATGATTTATGTAAGAGGGTGTTTTGCCTATGTTTACCTCTAGGAGTTTTGTAGTTTAGATCTGGTCTTACATTTAGATCTTTAATGCAGTTTCAGTTTATCTTTGTGTATGGTGTTAAAAGCGTTCTAGTTTCATTTTTTACAAGTGGTTGACCAGTTTTCCTAGCACCACTTGTTGGAGAGATTGTCTTTTCTCCATTGTATATTATTGCCTCCTTTGTCAAAGATAAGGTGTCCATAGGTGTGCGGATTTATCTCTGGGCTATCTATTTTGTTCCATTGATCTATATTTCTGTCTTTGTGCCAGTACCATACTGTCTTGATGACGGTAGCTTTGTAGTACAGCCTGAAGTCTTGCAGGTTGATTCTCCATTCTTCTTTCTCAAGATTGCTTTTGCTATTCAAGGTTTTTTGTATTTCCATACAAATTGTGAAATTATTTGTTCTCAGTTCAGTCACTCAGTCGTGTCCCACTTTTTGCGACCCCATGAATCACAGCACGCCAGGCCGCCCTGTCCATCACCAACTCATGGAGTTCACTCAGACTCACGTCCATTGAGTCAGTGATGCCATCCAGCCATCTTGTCCTCTGTCGTCCCCTTCTCCTCCTGCCCCCAATCCCTCCCAGCATCAGAGTCTTTTCCAATGAGTCAACTCTTCACATGAGGTGGCCAAAGTACTGGAGTTTCAGCTTTAGCATCATTCCTTCCAAAGAAATCCCAGGGCTGATCTCCTTTAGAATGGACTGGTTGGATCTTGCAGTCCAAGGGACTCTCAAGACTCTTCTCCAACACTACAGTTCAAAAGCATCAATTCTGCAGTGCTCAGCCTTCTTCACAGTCCAACTCTCACATCCATACATGACCACAGGAAAAACCATTGCCTTGACTAGACGAACCTTTGGTCTCTGCTTTTGAATATGCTATCTAGGTTGGTCATAACTTTCCTTCCAAGGAGTAAGCATCTTTTAATTTCATGGCTGCAGTCACCACCTGCAATGATTTTGGAGCCCCAAAAAATAAAGTCTGACACTGTTTCCACTGTTTCCCCATCTATTTCCCATGAAGTGATAAGACCAGATGCCATGATCTTCATTTTCTGAATGTTGAGCTTTAAGCCAACTTTTTCACTCTCCACTTTCACTTTCATCAAGAGGCTTTTTAGTTGCTCTTCACTTTTTGCCATAAGGGTGGTGTCATCTGCATACTGTTGGTAGCTTAATAGGCATTGCATTGAATCGATAAATTGCTTTGGGTGGTATACTCATTTTCACTATATTGATTCTTCCAATCCATGAACATGGAATATTACTCTATTTGTGTCAGCTTTGATTTCTTTCATCAGTGTTTTATAGTTTTCTATATACAAGATTTTTATTTCTTTAGATTTATTCCTAAGTATTTTATTCTTTTCATTGTAATGGTGAATGAAATTGTTTCCTTAATTTCTTTTCTGTATTCTCATTGTTAGTGTATAGGAATGCAATGGTTTTTTGAGTGTTAGTTTTATATCCTGAAACTTTACTGTATTCATTGATTAGCTCTAGTAATTTTCTGGTGGAGTCTTTAGGGTTTTCTATGTAGAGGATCATGTCAACTGCAAACAGTGAGAGTTTTATTTCTTTTCCAGTCTGGATTCCATTTACTTCTTTTTCTTCTCTGATGGCTGTGGCTAAAATTTACAAAACTATGTTGAATAGTAGCGGTGAGAGTGGATATCCTTGTCTTGTTCCTGACTTACAGGAAACACTTTCAGTTTTTCACCATTGAGGATAATGTTTGCTGTGGGTTTATCATATATGACTTTTATTATATTGAGGTATGTTCTTTCTATGTCTGCTATCTGAAGGGATTTTATCATAAATGAATGTTGAATTTTGTCAAAGGCTTTTTCTGCATCTAATGAGATAATCATATGGTTTTTATAATTTAATTTGTTAATATGGTGTATCACATTGATTGAATTGCGATATTTAAAAATCCTTGCATCCCTGGGAAAAAGCCCACTTGGTCACAATGTATGATCTTCTTAATATGTTGTTGGATTCTGTTTGCTAGAATTTTGTTGAGGATTTTTGCATCTATGTTCATCAGTGATATTGGCCTGTAGTTTTTTTTTTGTCTGTGGCATCTTTGTCCAGTTTTGGTATTAGGGTGATGGTCACCTCATAGAATGAGTTTGAAAGTTTAGCTTCCTCTGCAATTTTCTGGAGGAGTTTGAGTAGGATAGGTTTTAGCTCTTAATTAAGTTTTTGATAGAATTCAGCTGTAAAGCAATCTGGTCCTGGGCTTTTGTTTTTTGGAAGATTTCTGATTACAGTTTCAATTTCTGTGCTTGTGATGGGTCTCTTAAGATTTTCTTTTCCTTCCTGGTTCAGTTTTAGAAAGTTATACTAAGAATTTGTCCATTTCATCAAAGTTGTCCATTTTATTGGCATATAGTTGCTGATAGTAGTCTCTTATGATCCTTTGTATTTCTATGTTGTCATTGTGATTTCTCCATTTTCATTTCTAATTTTGTTGGTTACATTCTTCTCCCTTTGTTTCTTGATGAGTCTGGCTAACAGTTTGTCTATTTTATTTATCTTCTCAAAGAACCAGCTTTTAGCTTTGTTGATTTTTGCTATGGTCTCCTTTGTTCTTTTTATATTTATCTCTGCCCTAATATTTATGATTTCTTTCCTTCTACTAACCCTGGGGTTCTTCATTCTTCTTTTTCTAGTTGCTTTAGGTGTACAGTTAGGTTATTTATTTGATTTCTCTCCTGTTTCTTGATGTAGGCTTGTATTGCTATGAACCTTCCCCTTAGCACTGCTTTTACTGAATCCCAAAGGTTGTTCTGTGTTCATTTTCATTCCTTTTTATGCATATTTTGATTTTTTTTTATTTCTTCTGTGATTTGTTTATTATTCAGAAGTGTGTTTTTAGCTTCCATATGTTTGTATTTTTAATAGTTTTTTTTTTCCCCCCCTGTGGTTGACATCTAATCTCACTGCTTTGTGATCAGAAAAGATGCTTGAGCTGATTTCAATTTTTTAATTTACCAAGGGTAGATTTATGTCCCAGGATGTGGTCTATCCTGGAGAAGGTTCCGTGTAGACTTGAGAAAAAGGTGAAATTAATTATTTCGGGGTGAAATATCCCATAGATATCAATTAGGTCTATCTGGTCCATTGTATCATTTAAAGTTTTTGTTTCCTTGCTAATTTTCTGTTTAGTTCATCTATCCATGGGTTTGAATAGGGTATTAAAGTCTCCTATTATTATTGTGTTACTGTTAGTTTTTCCTTTCATATATGTTAGCATTTGCCTTACATACTGTGGTGCTCCTATGTTGGGTGCATATATATTTATAACTGTTATATCTTCTTCGTGGATTGATCCTTTGATCATGATGTAGTGTCCTTCTTTGTCTCTTTTCACAGGCTTTATTTCAAAGTCTATTTTATCTGATATGAGTATTGCTACTCCTGCTTTCTTTGGTCTCCATTTGTGTAAAATATCTTTTTCCAGCCCTTCCACTTTCAGTCTGTATGTGTCCCTTGTTTTGAGGTGGGTCTCTTGTAGACAACATATATATTGGGGTCTTATTTTTATATCCATTCAACCGGTGTTTGTCTTTTGGTTGGGGCATTCAACCCACTTACATTTAAGGTAATTATTGATAAGTATGATCCTGTTGCCATTTACTTTGTTGTTTTGGGTTCAAGTTTATGCACACTTTCTGTGCTTCCTGTCTAGAGAAGATCCTTTAGCATTTGTTGAAGAGCTAGTTTGGGAGTGCTGAATTCTCTCAGGTTTTGATTGTCTGTAAAGCTTTTGATTTCTCCTTCATATTTGAATGAGATCATTGCTGAGTTCATTAATCTGGCTTGTAGGTTTTTCTCTTTCAACACTTTAAGTATGTCCTGACGGTCCCTTCTGCCTTGAAGAGTTTCTATTGAAAGATCAGCTGTTATCTATATGGGAATCCCCTTGAGTGTGATTTGTTGTTTTTCCCTTGCTGCTTTTAATATTTGTTCTTTGTGTTTGATCTTCGTTCATTTGATTAATATGTAACTTGGGGTGTTTTGCCTTGAATTTTCCTGTTTGTGGCTCTCTGGGTTTCTTGGACTTGGGTGGGTATTTCCTTCCCCATTTTAGGGAAGTTTTCAACTATTATCTCCTCAAGTATTTTCTCATGGCCTTTCTTTTTGTCTCTTCTTCTGGGACTCCTATGATTCAA
The DNA here is from genome assembly GCF_055505025.1 of Bos grunniens. Taxonomy (NCBI): domain Eukaryota; kingdom Metazoa; phylum Chordata; class Mammalia; order Artiodactyla; family Bovidae; genus Bos; species Bos grunniens. The sequence continues at coordinate 74,992,370 of NC_141194.1, read as the reverse complement.
ATGTTGGGGCATTTAACATTGTTCCAGAGGTCTCTGCGGTTGTCCTCATTTCTTTTAATTCTTTTTTTCTTTTTTCCCTCTGCTTCATTTATTTCCACCATTCTATCTTCCGCCTCACTTATCCTATCTTCTCCCTCAGTTACTCTACTGTTGGTTCCCTCCAGAGTACTTTTGATCTCAGTTTTTGTATTATGTGCTGGAGTCCAGCTCCAGCAACCAGGGATTCAATCTGAAGAGATGGACAGTGTCGACGGACGATGATGTAGCCTCTGACTCGAAGTACGGGACTACATGTTTATTTCAAGCTTCAGGTTATCTTTTATACTTTGACAAAAGCATTAGGTCAGAGGTTTTTAGTTTCCCCCACCCTGATTTACTGTACTTAACTTGTGATTACATTGTAACTCATGCTACATTCCTCAGTTTCTTTCTTATCTTTCTAAATCCTGTTTGCCCCTAGCATCTTAAGATCATTATCTCCTAAAAAGGCTTCTAGCTATTCTTAATTAATCCTAAACCCTAAACTCAGCAAACTTCTTTTGCCATAAACATTCCCTTCACAAACAGGTCTCAGATAATAATCCTTCCCATGGCCTCAAGCTGCGGCCTACATGCTCATCCTGGGACATTCTTTGTAAAGATCCTTGAACAAATTATTTTCTAGGCACAACTGCAAAAGGCTTTGTGCTTTCTCATGTTTCTCTAAAGCACCTTAACATTCTTTTGAGCCAACTCAACCAAAGAAAGGAAAGAACAAGTCAGAATCACAAGGCCTAACTCTTCATCCTGGGACCATACTTGAGAGATGAGGAGAGGGAGTTGGGGCCGTGCCTCCATTATGTCAGTAATGCCTAATGCAGCTCCTGACAATTATTCATTATTGGTTGACTCTTTTCTATTTCTTCTAGGTCCTTGTTAATTTTTTCTTGCATATTCTCAATCTTTGTCTCCAGATTATTTATCTGTAACTCCATTTTGTTTTCAAGATTTTGGATCATTTTTACTATCATTATTCTGAATTTTCTTTCAGATAGACTATCTCCTGCTGTTTTGTTTGGTTTGGTAGACATTTATCATGTTCCTTTACCTGCTGAATATGTCTCTGTCTTTCATTTTGTTTAGATTGCTGTGTTGTGTGTCCCTTTTCAATAGCCTGGAAGTTTGTGGTTCCTCTTTATTGTGGAAGTTCTTCCCTGTTGGTGGGGTTGGACGAGTGGCTTTCAAGGTTTCCTGGTTAGGGAAGCTTGTGTCAGTGTTCTGATGGGTGGAGCTGGATCTCTTCTCTCTGTAGTGCAATGAAGTGTCCAGTAGTGAGTTTTGAGGTGTCTATGGGTTTGGTGAGACTTTTTGCCACCTGTATTTTAAGGCTCAGGATTATGTTCCTGAGTTGTTGGAGAATTAGCTTGGTATGTCTTGCTCTGAAATTTGTTTGCTCTTGGGTGGAGCTTGGTTTCAGTGTAGGTATGGAAACTTTTGGATGAGCTCTTGTTGATTAATGTTCCCTGGAGTCAGGCATTTTCTGATGTTCTCAAGTTTTGGACTTAATCCTCCTGCCTCTGGCTTTCAGTCTTGTTCTTACAGTAGCCTCAAGACTTCTCCATCCATAGTACACCAGTGATAGAACATTTAGGTTAATGGTGAAACAATTCTCCACAGTAAGGGACACCTAGAGAGGTTCAAAGAGTTACATGGAGAAAAGAAGTGGGAGGAGGGAGATAGAGGTGACCAGGAGGAGAAGAGGGGGAATCAAAAGGGGAGAGAGCAATCTAGCCAGTAATCAATTCCCTATTTGCTCTTCAGAGTCTGGAACACTCTGAGAGGTTCACGGAGTTCCATAGAGAAGAGAAGAGGGAGGAAGGAGACAGAGGTGACCAGGAGGAGAGGAGGGGGAGTCAAAAGGAGAAAGACCAATTTAGCCAGTGAGCAGTTACCTAAGTGTTCTCCACAGCCTGGAACACCCAAAGAGATTCACAGAATTAAGTAGAGAAGAGAAGGGGGACAGAGGAGATAGAGGTTACCTGGGGGAGAAAAAGGAGAATCAAAAGGGGAGAGAGAAAAAAAGCCAATAATCACATTCCTATGTAAAAATGAGTATTGAAGATTGGTTTCCTAAAGGTACAAAATTGATAACAAATATCACAAAGCAAATATTAAAAATCTAGAGTAGAGTTTAAACTCTCAAAAATACAATATTTAAAAAAAATCACAAAGATTATAAAAAAATATACATATGAAATTAGCTTTAAAAATAGGGTATTTTTTTTGCAAGGTAATAGTAGGTTATAAAAATGAAAATTAAAGGAGTAATAAAGAACTTAAAAATAAAAAAAAATTAAAAATGATAGTAGTAAAATATATCTAGGAATTTCTCTGGAGCTGTTGAGGGCAGTGTGGGGTCAGTTCAATTTCAGATATTTCCTTGTTCCAGCTTATACTTCTTCTCAAGGTCTATAGGCCCCTTCCAATGTAGTCAGTGCAAACTACAGGGTTTTAATTTGTTGCACCTGTCACTTCCAAAGCAGTTCCTTCTTCATTGTTTATTTTGGCTTCCCCTGTTTGCACGCCTCTTCAGTGTCTAATTTCCACCCTGACACAAGGTAGCGAAGGTGGTCATTTATTTAGGCTCACTTGTTCAATTGTGCTGCGGCGAGGGAGGAACACTGCAAACAAATATCACTGGTATGTGTGGGGCGTGCTCGCAGTGTCTGGGCCACACTGGGTTTGTCCCTGCTCATGACCTGTGTGCTTACCGGGTCTATACTGCTCAGGCTCCAGGTTGCTCTGCAGGGGAACTGCCTAAAGCGGGCCCTGGGTTGTGTGCACTTCCCGGGTTTAAGCCACCCAGGTTCAGGTTCTCGGTACTCCACAAGGGCACAGACTCGGTTGGGCCTGTGTTTTGTGCCCTTCCCAGGTCCGAACAGCTCAGGCGACCAGGTGCTTGGTGAGAGCACACTCCCCAGTAAGCGGTGAGTCTTATCACCTCCCCTATCCCAGCTGCTCAGTTTCCTGTATGTGCAGCGGGAGCGCCGTCTCAGGTGTGCTGTGTGTCTCCTCTGGGGAGCTGATCTCTGGCTGCGACCCTCCTGGTGGATGTCAAGCATCAAGGATCCCATGAAGACTTGGTTAGCAACTGGGAGCCTGCTCGCAGTTTGGTAGAGGATGCCACCTCTGGGGTCAAGGTTGCCCCTCGCCTTCTGGCTCTGGCCTTCACCCGCCTGCCTCTCTGCCTCTGGTGGGGGATGAGCCGGTCCACTGCTGGTCCGCTGCTGGCTAGCTTTCCTCTGGTATTCACTCAATCCTTTGTTCTGTGAGTGGGCCCAGCAGTGACTTAGGTTAGAGCATTTCGTGGGAAAATTCTTTCTTTTTTTTTCCATCTCTGGCTATCCCACATTTTGGGTTGCTATCTCAACGTTAGCTCCCTCAGACTTTCCTCAGGGCATTCAGGCCTGGTCCTTACCCTAAGCAATTCAGCCCGCACCTCCCTGTTCAGCCCCCACTTGCTGGTGGGGGATGTGAGTGTCTGGGCTAGTTCACTGGGAGTTGTGGTTAGGCACATAATCTGTGGATTTTATTTATTTATTTTTTCCTCCCGGTTATGTTGCCCTCTGAGATTCTGAAACTCCCCACAGACCTGCCCATGAGAGGGTTTCCTGGTGTTTGGAAACTTCTCCTCTTTTAAGACTCCCTCCCTGGGTAAGGTCTCCATCCCTAACTCTTTTGTCTCTCTTTTTATCTTTTATATTTTGTCTTATCTCCTTTTGAAGACAATGGGCTGTCTTTCTGGGTGCCTGGTGTCCTTCACTAGCGTTCAGAAGTTGTTTTGTGGAATTTTCTCAGTGTTCAAATGATCTTTTGATGAATTTTTTGGAGAGAAAGTGGTCTCCACATCCTATTCCTCCTCCATTTTTGCACTCCTCTCATTGCGGTTTTGATTTGCATTTCTCTGATAATAAGTGATGTTGAGAATCTTTTCATGTGTTTGTTAGCCATCTGTATGTCTTTTTTGGTGAAATGTCTGTTTAGTTCTTTGGCCCATTTTTTGATTGGGTTGTTTATTTTTCTGGTATTGAGCTGCTTGTATATTTTTGAGATTAATTCTTTGTCAGTTGTTTCATTTGCTATTATTTTCTTCCATTCTTTTTTTTTCTTTTTTTAAAATTTATTTTATTTTATTTTTTAACTTTAAAATGTTGTATTGGTTTTGCCATACATCAACATGAATCTGCCACAGGTATACACGTGTTCCCCATCCTGAACCCTCCTCCCTCCTCTTTCCCCGTACCATCCCTCTGGTCATCCCAGTGCACCAGCCCCAAGCATCCAGTGTCATGCATCGAACCTGGACTGGCGACTCTTTTCATATATGATATACATGTTTAAATGCCATTCTCCCAAATCATCCCACCGTCTCCCACAGAGTCCAAAAGACTGTTCTATACATCAGAGTCTCTTTTGCTGTCTCGTATACAGGGTTATTGTTACCATATTTTTAAATTCCATATATATGCGTTAGTATACTGTATTGGTGTTTTTCTTTTTAGCTTACTTCACTCTGTATAATAGGCTCCAGTTTCATCCACCTCATTAGAACTGATTCAAATGTATTCTTTTTAATGGCTGAGTAATACTCCATTGTGTATATGTACCACTGCTTTCTTATCCATTCATCTGCTGATGGACATCTAGGTTGCTTCCGTGTCCTGGCTATTATAAACAGTGCTGCAATGAACATTGGGGTACATGTGTCTTTTTCAATTCTGGTTTCCTCAGTGTGTATGCCCAGCAGTGGGATTGCTGGGTCATAAGGCAGTTCTATTTCCAGTTTTTTAAGGAATCTCCACACTGTTCTCCAGAGTGACTGTACTAGTTTGCATTCCCAGCAACAGTGTAAGAGGGTTCCCCTTTCTCCACACCATCTCCAGCATTTATTGCTTGTAGACTTTTGGATCACAGCCATTTTGACTGGCGTGAAATGGTACCTCATAATGGTTTTGATTTGCATTTCTCTGATAATAAGTGATGTTGAGCATCTTTTCATGTGTTTGTTAGCCATCTGTATGTCTTCTTTGGAGAAATGTCTACTTAATTCTTTGGCCCATTTTTGGATTGGGTCATTTATTTTTCTGGAATGGAGCTGTAGGAGTTGCTTGTATACTTTTGAGATTAGTTGTTTGTCAGTTGCTTCATTTGCTATTATTTTCTCCCACTCTTAAGGCTGTCTTTTCACCTTACTTATAGTTTCCTTAGTGGTGCAAAAGCTTTTAAGTTTAATTAGGACTGTGAAGAAAGCTGAGCGCTGAAGAATTGATGCTTTGGAACTGTGGTGTTCGAGAAGACTCTTGAGAGTCCCTTGGACTGCAAGGAGATCCAACCAGTCCATTCTGAAGGAGATCAGCCCTGGGATTTCTTTGGAGGGAATGATGCTAAAGCTGAAACTCCAGTACTTTGGCCACCTCATGTGAAGGGTTGACTCATTGGAAAAGACTCTGATGCTGGGAGGGATTGGGGCCAGGAGGAGAAGGGAACAACAGAGGACGAGATGGCTTGATGGCATCATCGATTCAATGGACATGGGTTTGGGTGAACTCTGGGAGTTGGTGATGGACAGGGAGGCCTGGCATGCTGTGATTCATGGGGTCACAGACAGTCGGACATGACTGAGCGACTGAACTGAACTGAACTGAGGCCCCATTTGTTTATTTTTGTTTTTATTTCCATTATTCTGGAAGGTGGATCATAGAGGATCTTGCTGCGATTTATGTCAGAGTGTTCTGCCTATGTTTTCCTCTAAGAGTTTTATAGTTTCTGGTTTTACATTTAGATCTTTAATCCATTTTGCATTTATTTTTATGTATGGTGTTAGAAAGTGTTCTAGTTTCATTTTTTACAGGTGATTGTCTAGTTTTCCCAGCACCACTTGTTAAAGAGATTGTCTTTTCTACATTGTATATTTTTGCCTCCTTTGTCAAAGAAAGATCAAAGCGCTGGTCCATATGAAACCTTGAGTGCTTCCTACAGTCATCTTGGAGAATAATTGACAATACTTAGTGGAAATACAGGGATGATTTTAATAAGAAAAATTAGCTAGGCCTTATTTTGTGAAATAAGTGACTGATGTTTATCTTACTACTTCCTCTCAAACCATTAACTTAGGCAAATCTTAAAAGGCCACACAAATCACTTCCTGAAATATAGGAAGTGTTTAATAGGCTTGCAAATCACAGCACCAAGAAGAAAATGTCTGTAATATTAAATTATCTTAAAGCTATTTATGTTTTAAAACATTACATAAATACTAAGGAAGAGGAATGGTTCGAGTAGAAATTAGAGGTCTGCATAACAAAAGATGCTTCCTGACTTCTCCAAATGTGAATTGTTTTTAAAATGTTTCTAGTGAACAGTGAGTGTAGCTCAGATAGACTTGTGCTTTCAAAGGAGACACTGGGATAATGAAGATAGATATCTTCTGTATTCAAAAAGACTTCCTGACCAGTACTTTACTAATACTGTTGTTCTGACAATAAATATTAATAAAATAAAATGTTTAGAATTAGTCAAATGTATTATGGCAGGAACAAGTGAAATTTTATTATAATGCTTACCTATAATTTAGATTACTGTAGAATGCCTTTAAATAAAGAATTTAGCTTGAATCATTTGCAGATCATTCACTTGATATTAAATGATCTGAAAAGGAAGCCATTTTATTAGGGTAAATAAGTTCTAAATTGTATTGATATAACTGATGCAGTAAGCATGTCCATAGATTGAATGTGGTTAATACAACTGTATCCTCTCAATTGTAAAAGGTATGCCCATGGAATTAACAATTTTTAATATATTTTCTGTAGCTTTTTGAGCAAATGATGTTAAAGTTCCTGCTATTCTCTTTGAGACAGGTTCTCCAGTTGCAGAGGATGCTCATAGCTTATTTTCAATTATTAGCTGGCTAATAATTTTTAATAATGTTTTTGATATAATAATTTATGTATAATAAAATTCATCTTTTCATACATTTAGTTTTGACATTGGACACAATTGTGTAAACATGACCACAATGTATTATTCATCTGATGATGAACATTTGTGTTACATCTAGTTTGGGGCTATTATAAATAAAGCTGCTATGAATATTCATGTATGTCTTTTTGTAGACATGTATTTTCACATCCCTTGGGTAAATACTTAAGAGTAGGATTGCTGAGTCAAATGGTAAGAAAGGCTATATTTAATTTTATAAGAAACTGCAAGACATTTCCCAAAGTGGCTGTATGGCTTTACCCTTCCACCAACAAAATATGAGACTTTTAATTGCTCCACATTCTTCTCATCAGCACTTGCTACTGTCAGTCTCTTTAACATAATCTATTGTAGTATGTTTCTGGGAATACCAGACCACCTTACCTGCCTCCTGAGAAACCTGTATGCATGTAAAGAAGCAATAGTTTATACAACAGAACATGGAACAATGGACTGGTTCAAAATTAGGAAAGGAGTATGTCAAGGATGTAATTATCACTCTGCTTATTTAACTTATATGTAGACTATATCATGCAAAATACAGGGCTGAATGAAGCACAACTGGAATCAAGATTGCCAAGAGAAATAGTGCAGATGACATGTGCAAATGACACCACCCTAAAGGCAGAAAGCAAAGAGGAACTAAAAAATCTCTTGGTGAAGGTGAAAGAGGAGACTGAAAAAGCTGGCTTAAAACTCAACATTCAAAAAACTAAGATTATGGCACCCGGTCCCATCACTTCATGGCAAATAGATTGGGAAACAAGAGAAACAGAGACAGACTTTATTTTCTTGAGCTCAAAAATTACTTAAAATGGTTGACTAAAGCCGTGAAAATAAAAGATGCTTGCTCGTTAGAAGAAAAGCTATAACAATCCTAGACAGGGTATTAAAAAGCAGAGGTATCACTTTGCCAATGAAGGTCCGTTTAGTCAAAGCTTTAGTTTTTTCAGTAGTCATGGATGGATGTGAGATTTGTACCATAAAGAAGAATGCTGAAGAATTCATGCTTTTGAACTGTGATGCTGGAGAAGACTCTTGAGAGTCCCTTGGAGAGCAAGGATATCAAACCAGTCAATCCTAAAGGAAATCAATCCTGAATATTCATTGGAAGGACTGATGCTGAATTTGAAGCTCCAATACTTTGGCCTGATGCTGGGAGATCATGATGAGAAAGACTGAAGGCAGGAGGAAAAGGGGATGACAGAGGATGAGATAGCTGGATAGCATCCCTGACTCAAAGGACATGATTTTGAGCAAACTCCAGGAGATGATGAAGGTCAGGGAAGCCTGGCATGCTGCAGTCCATGGAGTCACAATGAGTCAGACAAGACTGAGTGACTGAACATCAACAACAACAGTATGTTGGTGGTAGCATCTCTTTGTGGTTTTAATTTGCATTTCCTTTATGACAAACAATATCAAACATTTTCAAGTGTTTATTGGTCACTCTTATATCTTCTTTGATAAATTGTATGTTCAAATATTTCACCTGATTTTTATTCTGTTGGTGGTCCTATATTTGTTCTATAAGAGCTCTTTATGCATCCTGAATACAAGTCCTTTATTGTATTTGTGATTTACAAATTTTTCATCCTAATATATAGCTTGTATTTTCATTTTCTTAATAGTATCTTTTGAAAAGCAATGATGTGGGATTTCTCTTTTTTTAATGAATTCTTTAAGTTTCATGATTTTTGTGTCTTATTGAAATTTTTTTGCCTAACCCAAGGACATAGAGAGTTTTCCCTCAGTTTTCCTCTAGAAGTTTTATAGTTTTTGGTTTTACATTTAGGTCTGGTATCCACTTCTCATTATATTTTGTATATTATGTGAGTTAAGGTTTGATAATCTTTTTTGAAGGGGGTATGGATTTACAAGTTTTCAACCACTCTTTTTTGAAATGTTGAAAGATTATTCTTTGTGCATTGGATTACCTCAGCATCTTAATCAAAAGTCAACCAAATTTGCATGTGTGTGTACATATATATACACATATAATGCAATATATAATATATATTTCTGAACTCTCTATTGTGTCCATTGATCTATATGTCCACACTTTCACCAATATCACATGTTCTTAACTTCTGTAGCTTAAATAGTAAATCTATATAGAGCAATTTCATGGCCATTATCTTATTTGACCCTTATAACCCTCAATCTAGAATTGCCAATGATTACTAGTATTATATCCATTTTATTGACGAGTATATACAATCACAGGTTAATTGTCCTGCCCTAGTTTACACAATTATCAGTAGGTCTGACACTAAAATCCTCCCAAACCTAGTTTATTTTTCTTTTCCTACACAACTAGGAAAAATAGTGAAGAGAGACTGAGTTTCAAATCATTGTAAATTTCGAGATATTTTCTGAATAACAGACTCTTACATAAGGGTGGGGGGTTCAGCAAACTATTTGATAGTCTTATGAAAAATTTCAGTCCCTCTTTGTTACAGAATAATAACCTTTTTACTTCTCAGTGTTTGACTTTGTGAATGATACGTTCAGCATTACTGCATCTGCTATTGCTCTTTACTTGGGGTAAATTGGGCTCTATCTATTCTTAATCCTAATCTGAATGCTAATTAGGTTTACTGTAGGATGAGTCTTTCCAAGAAGGGAACTGCTTCTTGATTTTTCTCTTACCTGAATTTATTTGATTGGATTTTTGACCTTGCAGATTATTTTCTGTTGGTGATTTGCTTAAAAGGCAGCCTTTGAGTAATAGGATAATTTACTTCTGTGTTTTAGAATCCTTTATGCTAAACTTTTATCTTTTTATTGTCTCTATAATTTGATTGCTTTTTAAAAGTTTTATTGTGCATCAAACATGTGTAGTCCTAGGTTTGCACAGAGTAATTTATTATTTGATGCTTTCTCCTTCAGAATGAAGAAGTCAGATTCATTGAAAATGAGTTAGAGATTCAGAAGCAAAAAAATTTTAAACTTCAGACATTTGTAAGAAGCTTGATACTAGCTATAAAAGCTGACAATAAGGAACAACAACAGGTAAGCAACAGAAGAGAATAGTAAATTATAACATAAAATGTTGAAAAGTGGCAAGTCACACTTGGGTTCTTCATATTCTTTTCATTTTTATACCTCATTCCTGCTTGTCATCAAGGGAGGATTTGTTACCTCCTGACTTGTTAATATAGCTTTCTTGGGAATAAATACTCAGATTTTGTGTGCTGCTTTAGTGGAAAATCAAAATGATTAACATACTTTGTTAATTCCAAGCCAGTATCAAGTAAGCAAAACATTTAAAATTTTTAAAATATAATTATTGACTCTATTCTCTATCTTGTACATATTTTTTCATTTAATTAATTTTAAAGAAATTCTCAAAACAGTTGTAAAGATGGGGTTACACTAACTGGAGAGGCACATATTTTAGGACCTCCTGTGAATGAAAGAAGTGAGGCATTTGCCTCTCTTCTGGATTTCAGTTACCTTACAGCCCCTACTAAAGTTCACAGGTGTTTGAATACCTTCTATTTCATGATATGTTGCACATCACTAAAACAATTAAAATTACTTTGTGAAATTCTTTGTAACCACAGTGCAGCATTTACTTTTCCCAATTTAACTATAGTGTTTGATTCCACTACCCCAAAGATGAAATGAAATGTCTTGTGTTTGTCACTGTGGATTTTTTTTTTTTTTTTTGGCAAATTCTTCCCAGATTACATTTTCTGCCTCACTTTTTCTGTTAAAATTTGTGTAATAATTTATTAATCTTGCTAAAAAGGAATATGTTAGTGTCACTCAGTCATGTCTGACTCTTTGCAACCCTGTAAACTGTGGCTTGCCAGGCTCCTCTTTCCTTGGGATTTCCCAGGCAAGAATATTGGAATGGGGTGCCATTTCCTACTCTAGGAGGTTTTCCCAACCCAGGGATCAAGCTCGGGTCTTCTGCATTGCAGGCACATTCTTTACCATCTGAGCCACCAGGGTAACCTAAAAAAAAAAAAAAAAAAGAATATAGAATTATGTTAAATGTTATATTTAATACTAAATATGTTATATTTAATACTAAATGATACCAAATATGCCTCTGAGTTGTGGACTACCATGTTGATTCCTGATTGTCAGAGAAATTCAATGTAAGTAGTATATTACACAGGTAAGCCTTAATTAGGAAGCAGTCTCAGTGGTTTCTATTCAGCTAGAGTACAAGCATTTATTCCTTATATCCAAGCAAGATGTATGTAGCCTATTCCAGTCATTTCCAAGGAAAAAGATTAGTCTTAGCATCCCAGAATTCTCCTGCTTTTCATAAGGAAAATGTCTTTATATATTTCATCAAAGTACTGAACCACAAAATTTAAGCTATAATTTACTCATGAGGCTTAATCTAGCATGTATATTATGCGTCCAGTTTCATGAATTGTGCTCTCCCCATTCTGTACACACACAGACATCCCAAGATGGTAGTTACCAGTCATATTTGACAGTTTTATTTAAGCATTTTGGTTTATTATGTGAGCTAAGCATATTCTATGGCATATTGAAAATGTATTTTTTTTTAGGAATCTAAAGTACAGATTTGAAATGAATAAGATGATAGTCTTGAATTTGTTCCCCAAAGAACTGTAATTTTTAATTACATTAATATTAAAGAAAGGAAAAGTAGAATTAGGTTCAATATGGGAGTAATTTGGAGTGTTGTCCTAGTCCTAAAAGTCATGCATGGTTTGTATTTCAGAGTTGTGTGGTCAGCTTATTCACAGTTGTCTATGACTTTTTATAGCTAGGAATAGCACACAAGCTGCATTTTATTTTTTTATTCTAACCTGGCTTTATCCTTCCCCCAAAACCACTAAAAAATAAGAAAAGTACCTATTGTACATTTTACTTTTGCCCTTTTCTTCTACTTTTCCTCTGAAAAAAGGCTGATGAACTAAGATATGGACAAAACATTGGCTGAGGGAGGGGGAAGAGATAGTTATACAAAAATTGTACTGAAAATCATAGCCTATATAATCAGCATCCAAGTACAAAATACTGATTTTTGTACTTGAGATTGAGTATAATGGATCTCCAAATACGGTCTAAAAATATAGAAGATACCAGCACAAAAGTTACCCAAGTCAGCTCATAAATTACTGATCTTTACTCTATGAAATGCTTAAAGGTTTATTTCTGGAAGGACTTGATTTTTATTCTGCCTAATAAAAGAGAATCATTGTGTCATTGGTTTCTCATTTTAGAATTCTGTTTTTCTGTTAATCTTGATTTGGGTAAGTTGAGTGAGATGAGTGGTCCACAGAGTATTTTGCCCCCATGAAGCAGTCCAGGATTTGAAAATATATGATAATGTCTGACTGAATATTAGATTATCCAAACCAATAGAGATTTTAAAAAAAATAATGTTGTCAGCACTGTACTAAGTCATTAGTTATGATCTTTCTTCCCTTGATAATTCACTATGTGATTCTATTCTATTGGGGGAAGTGTTATAATCTCTTGGGAAGAATGGCAGTAGGTCACACTCTGACTGGTAGAGAACCTGGAGTGAAGCAAGTTCATTGTGTTCACTTTAGTCTATGAAAAAGACAGTTCTAGCAACTGACAAAATCTGAACATTTGTTCAAGGTGCCAGTGTTGCAATCCAGAAAGATATCGAAAAGGAATATTTTTAAATGGACCCCATGCATTAGTAGTGCCTCGTTCTGTCCCAGATATTAAAGTTTTCCTATTTCATACTGTACTGATTTTGGTCTGGCAACTACATTAAATGCAATGACAAAGAAATACATAGTAGTGTTCTTTGATTTGAAGGTCTCCCCACTACAATTTAAGTGTCTTTAAGTCTACTCACCTATATGACTCTCCAGTAAGCTAGGCTTTGTTCATTGGAACACTTTGCCCTCTTTAATATGGCTTCTTTGCACTTGCAAAGTGAAATAAATCCAGTGATGTATTTCTCATAAACTATGATCAACCATTGTCAGCAAAGGCTTTGTTGTACTATACTGGGTTAGTGGTAAACAACTGACCTAGAAGAAAATGGTTCTGTGCCCTATTACAACAACCTAGAAACCTTAGAAAGCATGTAGTACCTTTAGATGACTGCTTTGTAAACAGTACTCTCAATTTCACCAAGAAGTTCATGAACCATTTAATAGCAGAAAATAAATAAATTTTTGTACAGACAGGAGTTAGCCTTTCCTTTTGCAGCCTGACAAAAAGTTCTAATCTTTCCTCTCTGCTCTAAAACAAAAAACTATAGGATTTACAACTGTCACTTCTTTTAATAAAGAGAATAGGAGAGTACTGTCTTATTTCAACAGTGGATTTCATGTGTTCTCTAACATGCCCTGTCTTTCTGTTCATTATTTGGGTAGAAGCAAACCTGCACTGGATCTTTTTTTTACTATTGCACCCAAAGCTAACACTACAACTAATGTTGTCTAAATATTGTCGAAATACGTTACATTATTTTTAGTATTGGGAGCAGCAAATCATTCATTTAGTTTGCCATTTCTGATGGTCAAATGCACATCAGCACTGCCAGCCAGATAAAACTTGATTATTTATTTCTCTAGTATGAATGCATGTTCTGCAACTCCAGATGGAACAATTACACCATGGCAAAACTTAGTTCATGGCTCTTCCCTTATCTTAATTACTCCAAAAGATAGATGAGCAATCCTCTAGAAACATCATTACACAGCCAAATTCACTGGTTCAGCAGAGCCTTTGTGAATGCTTGACCATAGCCTAAGGAAAGAAAAAAAAAATCACTTGGACTTTTAAAATGCTAAAATTTTATCTAAAATAGAATAGCTGAACTTTTCCCCTAATTGCTTTATTATTTCTCCCACTGAAGTTCAAAATAGTCTTGTGAACTGTATTTTAGTGTGATGGACAGTATAACCGGGCAGGGGTATTTTAATAAGTTATATACAATTTTAAAGTCCTCTAGCAGTGATCACTGAACAATCAAAACTGGTATGAAAATCACTTATCTCAGACACTTCAGAGCATTTGGTTCAGAGTAGTTGCTCATTTCTCTCCTTACTCCCTGTTTGTAGGTTGCACTCTACATAATCCACACTCTCAAGATCTAATATTTTATTACTTCCTTAATAGTATATGATGAGTTTTTCTCTTAGAAAAGATGTTGTATAAAGTTCTGAGAGAGAAATGCTCCTTTCTTTAAATCTGTAAGAATAAATCAATGTGAAAGGACCACAACTATAAAGTTGGAAAAATATGTCCAAATACTAATTCAAAACAATTGATTTTTCTGACTTAGGCATTGCTGTCAGATTTACCTCCTGAATTAGAAGAGATGGATTTCAATCATGCCTCGCCGGAGCCTGATGATACCTCATTCAGTGTGTCTTCTTTATCAGAGAAAAATGCCTCAGACAGTTTGTGATTGGGGTGGGGAGGGATATATGATACAGCCTTTTGGCTACCCAACAGGTATGCATTTCAAGATAGTTGCATTGTGCTGCCCCAAAATTCTTCAGTTGGAAAAATATATTGTTGAAGCAATGTATTCTGTGAAGGATGAACCAGATATAATGGCTGTAGTGCAAAATGGTACTTATGGTACAAAAAAAAGTTTGTAAAATTTAAAAGCATTGTTTGAGAGTTTTTTTCCAAACTGATGGAACTCTGGAGGAAAATGTATTTAATTTTGAGCAGTTTAGCTAGGAAATGCATAACGCCTAATTTCTGAAAGTTCTTTTTTGTTTGTTTGTTTTATAGATGAATCTTAGTTTTAGTAATAGCTTTGACCAGAGACACAAAAAGATATTTCAACATAGTTTATCAAGTTACTGAAGCTTGACTAGTCTTCTTTTTGTAACCATTACATCTTCCTTCCTCTCTCCTTTTCCTGTCATCCACATACACTTTTACTCAGGAAAGTAGGCTGAAAATTGAAAACAAAACATTAAAAATGTTTTAACCTAGATAAATCTTGGGGCTCATTTTTAAACTTCTGTGAAATTTCGACTTAAGTTAATGATTGAAAATTGAAGTGATTACTAGTACACAAATTGCAAAATATTGACATTCTTCCATTATTAACCCAAATATTTGGGGGGAGGAGGAAGAGCATTATGGAAAAGTAATTTAACCAACATGAAGTCAAATAAATTGTTAAATGTATAGAAACAAAATGTTGTAAAAGATTCATCTTAATGAGAACTCTTTATTGCTGCAAGTGACAAATATTGATAAGATTCACATTCTACTACTAAATTTGTATAACTAACTTAGATGAAATGTTGCACAAGTATTATAAGTTTATCACCGTCATCATAATATTTTTTCAGTTCTTAGATTTTATGAAACAGGAAGTCAAGGTAAGCCACTGAGTTTTCTTTTTTTTTAATCTAGTCACTGAGCTTTGCCACCAAATTTAGCTCATTTCCATATGAGCCTTGCACAGAGTTATCAGCCCAAGGAAACTACCCAAAAGAATTATACCACTTTGGTTGTGAATCACAGTTCTCTGAATTTCCTGAATACTATTCTATGAGTACACTCCTAAAATGGGCATTCTACCCAGTTGTTCTATTAGTGGGTACCAGATGGCACAACACAATTTTTTGCAGACCTTCCCTTCCAGGGTACCAGACCACATTACCAAAACCTATAGAAGGGAAAATGCCAGTTTCTCCCTGTGCACACAATATCACATATTTGTGAGCTGGCAGTGTGGAACTGTATCATATGGTTAAATTGCTATCTATACTTAAAAGATCTTCCTGGGTCTGGACGATCCCCTGGAGAAGGAAATGGCAATCCACTCCAGCACTCTTGCCTGGAAAATCCCATGGACGGAGGAGCCTAATAGGCTACAGTCCATGGGGTCGCAAAGAGTCAGACACGACTGAGCGACTTCACTTTCACTTTCACTTTCACTTATACTTAAAAGATTAATAAAGTAGCTAGACGGCACTTTTGACCATCAAGTTTCTATGTCAGATATTTCATAATTTGTAAGTAAAGCCAACTTTGATCTTGGAATTCACAGATGCCAACTTATGAATACAGAAAGGCAGTCATGGATGTCTTTGACTTAAAATGCCCCTCCACCACACACAAATAAATAAGGTTCATTGATAATCTTTCACTTTGTCAGCTATTTGTCTGATTTAGTGTTGCTGCCACTCTACTATTATGGTTCTTTGTTAGCAAAAATATTTCAATTGTTAGGTATGCTCCCTTTTAGCTGAGAGTCATATAGTTCTTTTTAAACAATGTATAGTACACCTTGTTGACAAGTCAAATTCCATTTAGAGAAAAGAGGGCTGAGTAACGGAACCTGGGATACTAAGTTTAAATTTATCAGTCACACTAATTCCCCTATGAGATAAAAAGTCCCTACTATATACAGCAAACTTAAAAAACATTTCTTAAGGTAACATGAACAAATTCAAGGCCTTCAAGTCTCTCTTAGGACTTTTTACTAGTTGTTGAGGTTATCTTTAGACTGATTTTTTCCTGCTTCAATTTAAACCCCTTATTATTTCGTTCTTGCCACAAAGTGAAAAGAGGTGGTTCTCTCATACGTCTTTCAACGCTATGGATTAAACTTGTCACACCTCAGCAGCTAGTCAATAAATCAAAAAATATTTACTGAACTCCTACAATAGGGACACTGGATTTCTACTCCTCAGCAAGCCATAAACTTCAGAATACATTGTTTATTTTCACTTTTTCAGGAATATAAATAAAAATTATGGAAGTTTCAATTTTAATAGATTTAAAGATTTTTGCTAGATATGATTCCTGGAAGGAATCCTAGTCTACAACTTTGAGAGGAAGTGTAGATGATTCCCTTGTCCCTGTTTAAAGTTACATTAAAAAAGAAACAGCATAAATCATAACAGTACACTTAGGAATCCTTTTGTATTGACATTTGTGCTTCAGCATTTTCTGTAGCAGGAACCAAAGGAAAAAGATTGTATCCAGAAAAACAACATTGGCAGGATGAAATTATATACCATAGATTTTGAAAAACATTTCAATGTTAAATATTAAAATCTATTATGAAGAAATGTATTTTCACATGTATAGATTGGAATGTTTTGAGACAATTCAGAGCAGAAAAGTATCAGTTTATGGACTGCTTTTTGAACATCTTCATGACTGGGAGGCAAAAACAACTAGTGTTTCTTTCTTTAGGGCTTTAAAACCATAATGAAGAACAACCTGTCTGAAGCCATACTATCTCTCACAAAGGCAGAGGCAAAAAGTGGAAAAAAAAAAAAAGAAGACAACTTTATTTTTTTCTGTTTACTACCCTTTGATGTCTGCTATTGGATTAGGATTGTTGTTATTTAGTTGGTAAGTCGTGTCCAACCCTTTTGCGACCCCATGGACTATAGCCCAGCAGGCTCCTCTGTCCATGGGAATTCCCAGACAATAATACTGAAGTGGGTTGCCATTTCTTTCTCCAGTGGATCCTTCTGACCCAGGAGATCTTTTCAAACCCATGTCTCCTGTATTAGAAGGTTGGTTCTTTACCAATGAACCACCAGGGAAACCCTGGCTTAGGATAGCCAATTAGTTTCTAAACAGGAAATGTGTAGCTAAGAGCACTTTTCAAAGTGTGTATTTTTAAAAAAGAACCAAAAGTAACCTTTCTCATTTCAACAAAGCTAAAATTAGTCCCAAGAAAATGAGAACTGCAGTTACCCTGGAGAATAGGAAAATTAGCACATGCAAGGAAAACATTATAAGAAAATTGGCCTTTTTATGGAACTTAGGAATATTTTGTTGTAAGATCAGTTATCAACAGCAGGACTTTTGTACTACCATTGAAATCTTGTGATAGAAATGTTATTGTTGAGGAAGAAAAGGCCACAGTCCAGTCACATCCTGTGCTCTGTATATTACAAAGACCTCAAAAGATGTCCAATAGGTAATTTCTCCAGACGGTAAAATTTATTTTAAGGCACTTTCACAGTCAGCAGTATGTAAGTTTGTATGAGAAAACATAAGTGGTATATTTAAAATAATTCTAGGCTCTAAGACTGACTTGGTTGCACCTTTTTAAGGAAGACAAAGTAATCAGCCCATTTCCAAAGAAGAGTTTCTTCGTCTTGGCCTGATAGTTTATGATCATATTTTAGAAGAATTCTGAAAACTCCTTCCTTCCTCCATATTGCAGTGATAGTATACAAGGAATATTGCCTTTTTTTTTTTTTTTTTACAAATATTAAATTTTCATTCCCATCCCCAAAATGCCAAATTCTGATAGATTAGCTTTTTAAGGGAGTTCTTAGTACCATTATGTCTAAATGACGAATAAAAAGGTTTATCTTTGAAGCTGGTATTATCCTTGGCAGACAGCACTGTATCATGCTCTTCACCAAGCTATGCTCTGTGGTGTTAAAATGGAGGAGGCTACTAACTTGTGAGCCTATAGTCAACATACCATTGCCCCAAACAAACCTTTATTAGGAACATATTTATGGAAGGATAAAAGAATAAAATGATATTTTCATGGAAACATATTTGGATTGTTCCGTTAAAGTGTACTGAGTATATATTGTTTGATATTGAAATTTTATGTTGTATTAACTTGCTAATTTCTTTTAGTATCTTGTGTCCCACTTTACTAGCACTACCTCTGAAACATACTATCATGTTAAAACCATATCAGACAGTAATGTGAACTTTTTGTAGAGTTTTTATTTAAACTTTTATAGAGGCAATAAATGATTTCCAGCTAATAGAAACATCTCTTTCTTTCAATGTTTATTTTTCTACAGATAAATTTTTCCTCCCCAAGATAAAGTTCTGATAAAAAGACTAAAAAATGAAGAGAATAATAAGGTATTTGGAGGCAGAGAAAGGAGAACATGGAGTGCTCAAATGGAAATTTGGATGATTACCTAGCTGACATGTGTATCATCCTTAATTGACTTCACATAACAGAGAATTACTTCAACACCAGTGGAATAGAATGAATATTCATTAATAGACAATAAATTTGTCCATGATAGTATATTCAAATGGTAAAGCCAGCAAGTGAATAACCACAGTTTAAACAAAGAATGTTATTTTTACAACAATCAAGTGGCAATGTTTCATTGAACTTCTAGCTCTCTTTGACACTGGTTGAATATCCTTTTAATTTGGATGAAATACACCCATACATTTTTGGTTAAAGTCTTATGCCAGTTAAAACTTTTCATGTTATCAAATGGGTGAGGGCAAGGGATGAGCTTCAAATAGCACATCAGCAGTTTTCTTTCCCAGTTGATACATTTTCAAGAATCCTTGAAGGCTCTTCAAATGACCCAAGTCTTTCTCATATCTGCAAAAATATTGGCTTAAGGTGGTGAAATCCTTTGATTTTATAAAAATGAATAGGAATCATTACAAATATATTTAAAAAACAAGTCAATGGTTGAGTATGTCTATAAAATTGAATGATGTTTTTCAAACATTTTGAGACTATTTTTTGTATTTCTTGTTTATATCATACTATAAAGATAATACATGTTCATTGTAGACATTTTATAAAATACAGATAAAAGAAAAGCACGGCAAAAACTATCACAATATTGTAAAGTAATTATCCTCCAATTAAAACAAATTAATTTTTAAGAAAGAACACATGCAATTCCACCCCCTAATAATAAGCATTGTTAACATATTAGTATATCTAATTCCAGTCATTTATTCTGCATATTACATATATCCAGCAATACAGGAATTATACTGATTTTACAGTTACAAGTCCTGCTTTTTTTCTTAACAATTTATTGAAAGCATTTTCCCAGGTGACCAGGGGATTTTCTGTTTTTTAATTGATACAAGAAAAAGCAAACCTGCTACTAATGAAAATGCATTTATTCTAGAGAATTAACAAGTATCTACTTTACATAAATATTATATACTTTTTACCATAGATTTATAACAAATGATACTATTTCTTTACTTTCACGATAATAAAGTAGCTATATTTTGGATGCAAGTTATAAGGTACTTCTCCTTAATACTTCTACCTAAGTAATGTTTTTATCATCTATACTAGTAATCTATTCTAAACCTGATCTGCCTCTTCAGAAATTTGTATGAAGGTCAGGAAGCAACAGTTAGAACTGGACACGGAACAACAGACTGGTTCCAAATAGGAAAAGGAGTTCGTCAAGGCTGTATATTGTCACCCTGTTTATTTAACTTATATGCTGAGTACATCATGAGAAATGCTGGACTGTAAGAAACACAAATTAGAATCAAGATTGCCGGGAGAAATATCAATAACCTCAGATATACAGATGACACCACCCTTATGGCAGAAAGTGAAGAGGAACTCAGAAGCCTCTTGATGAAAGTGAAAGTGGAGAGGGAAAAAGTTGGCTTAAAGCTCAACATTCAGAAAACGAAGATCATGGCATCCGGTCCCATCACTTCATGGGGAATAGATTGGGAAACAGTGGAAGCAGTGTCAGACTTTATTTTTCTGGGCTCCAAAATCACTACAGATGATGACTGCAGCCATGAAATTAAAAGACGCTTACTCCTTGGAAGGAAAGTTATGACCAACCTGGATAGCATATTCAAAAGCAGAGACATTACTTTGCCAACAAAGGTTCGTCTAGTCAAGGCTATGGTTTTTCCTGTGGTCATGTATGGATGTGAGAGTTGGACTGTGAAGAAGGCTGAGCGCCGAAGAATTGATGCTTTTGAACTGTCGTGTTGGAGAAGACTCTTGAGAGTCCCTTGGACTGCAAGGAGATCCAACCAGTCCATTCTGAAGGAGATCAGCCCTGGGATTTCTTTGGAAGGAATGATGCTAAAGCTGAAACTCCAGTACTTTGGCCACGTCATGAGAAGAGTTGACTCATTGGAAAAGACTCTGATGCTGGGAGGGATTGGGGGCAGGAGGAGAAGGGGACGACAGAGGATGAGATGGCTGGATGGCATCACTGACTCGATGGACATGAGTCTCAGTGAACTCCGGGAGTTGGTGATGGACAGGGAGGCCTGGCATGCTGCGATTCATGGGGTCGCAAAGAGTCGGACACGACTGAGCGACTGATCTGATCTGATTCTAAACTTGAAAAATAAGATCATTTTAGGTATGAAACGTCTCATATTGGGTACACCATTATGTACTTGGAGAAATAATTTTTTTTGAAGTCAGTTAGATTGTAATTCCAATTATTCTCTAAAGAATAAGACTGTTTCTTTTTATTATATTGTTCTGTTTCAACCAGTTTGGGAAATTTGGAAAATGCTACCAATTCTGGATCTTTTTGTGAAATAATCAATATTTATATCTCTATTTTATCACATAATACGATGTATACAAATACAAAGACTATCATAATCAAGTACTTATTCTTGTTAGCTTAAATCAGATAGCTCAGAGTTCTGAGACACAGGTCACACGTTTGATCTCCATTCAGATGAGTCAGTTTATACAAAAGGGAATTTACATTCCCACCAACAGTGCAAGAGGGTTCCCTTTTCTCCACATCCTCTCCAGTATTTATTGTTTGTAGTTTTTTTTTTTTTTTTTCTGATAATGGCCATTCCAATTGGTGTGAGGTGATATCTCATTGTAGTTTTGATTTGCATTTCTCTAATAATGAGCAATATTGAGCATCTTTTTATGTGCTTATTGGCCATCAGTATGTCTTCTTTGGAGAAATATCTATTTAGGCCTTCTGTCTTTTTTTTTGATTGGAGTATTTGTTTTTCTGATATTGAGCTGTATGAGTTGCTTATATATTTTGGAGATTAATCCTTTGTCAGTTGCTTCACTTGCAATTATTTTTTCCCATTCTGATGGTTGTTTTTTAATCTTATTTATTGTTTCATTTGCTGTACAATGCTTTTAAGGTAAATTAGGTCCCATTTGTTTAGTTTTGTTTTTATTTCCATTGCTCTAGGAGGTGGATCAAAGAGGAACTTTCTGTGGTTTATGTCCAAGAGTATACTGCCTATGTTGTCCTCTAAGAGTTTTATAGTTTCTGTCATTTGTGATTCCTGCCTCCTTTGTCAAAGATAACATATCCATGGGTAGATGTGTTTCTTTCTGGGCTTTCTGTCTTGTTCCATTGGTCTGTATTTCTGGTTTTGTGACAGTATCAAAATGTCTCCATGACTACAGCTTTGTAGTATAATCTAAAGTCAGGAAGGTTGATTCCAGCAGCTGTTTTTCCTTCTTAAGATTGCTTTGGCTATTCAGGGTTCCTTGATTACCCATAAATATTGTGAATCTTTTTGTTCTAGTTCTGTAAAAATGCCATTGGTAGTTTGATAGTGATTGCATTGAGTTTTTACAATATTGATTCCTCCAATCCAAGAACATGATATATCTCTCCATCTGTTTGTGTCATCTGTGATTTCTTTCATCTATGTCTTATACTTTTCTGTATATACAGGTCTTTTGACTCTTTGGGTAAGTTTATAATAGGCATTTTATTATTTTTGTTGCAATGGTGAATGAGATTTTTTCCTCAATTACTTTTTCTGAGTTTTCATGGTTAGTGTATAGGAAAGTAAGGAAGTTCTGTGTATTAATTTTATATTCTGTGACTTTACTAAATTGAATGATTAATTCTAGTAATTTTATGGTGGCATCTTTAAGGCACTCTATATATAGTTTCATGTCATCTGCAAACGGTGAGAGTTTTACTTCTTTTCCAATCTGGGTTCCGTTTATTTGCTTGCTATGGTTATGACTTCCAAATGTATATTGAATAATAGTGTGAACCCTTGTATTGTTCCTGATCTTGGAAGAAATACTTTCAGTTTTTCACCATTGAGAATAATGTTTTCTGTGGGCTTGCTAGATATAGCTATATTATGGTGAGGTAGGTTCTTTCTATACTACTTTTCTGGAGAGCTTTCTATCATAAATTGCTGTTGAATTTTGTTGAAGCTTTCTCTGCATCTATTGAGATATTCATATGGTTTTTATTTTTCAATTTGTTAATATGATGTATCACATTGATTGTTTGCATATATTGAAGAATCCTGGCATCCCTGGGATAAACCCCACTTGTTCATGCTGTATGATCTTTTAATGTGTTGCTGAATTCTGTGTGCTAGAATTTTGCTAAGGATTTTTAAATCTATCAATATCACATCAGTGATATTGGCCTGTAATTTAGTGTGTGTGTGATGTCTTTGTCTGGTTTTGGTGTCAGGGTAATTGTGGTCTCAAGTGAAAGAAGAGAGTGAAAAAGTTGGCCTAAAGCTCAACATTCAGAAAACTAAGATCATGGCATCCAGTCCCTTTCTTCATGGCAAATATATGGGAAAACAGTGGAAACAGTGGCTGAATTTATTTTTCTGGGCTCCAAAATCACTGCAGATGGTGATTGCAGCCATGAAATTAAAAGACGCTTACTCCTTGGAAGGAAAGTTATGACGAACTTAGACAGAAAATTAAAAAGCAGAGACATTACTTTGCCAACAAAGGTCTGTCTAGTCAAGGCTATGGTTTTTCCAGTGGTCATGTATGGATATGAGAGTTGGACTATAAAGAAAGCTGAGTGCTGAAGAATTGATGCTTTTGAACTGTGGTGTTGGAGAAGACTCTTGAGAGTCCCTTGGACTGCAAGGAGATCCAACCAGTCCATCCTAAAGGAGATCAGTCCTGGGTGTTCATTGGAGGGACTGATGTTGAAGCTGAAATTCCAATACGTTGGCCACCTTATGCAAACAGCTGACTCATTTGAGAAGACCCTGATGCTGGGAGGGATTGGGGGCCGGAGGAGAAGGGGATGACAGAGGATGAGATGGTTGGCTAGCATCACCGATGCAATGAGCCTACACAAATTCTAGGAGATGGGGAGGGAGAGGGAGGTCTGGCGTGCTGCAGTTCATGGAATTGCAAAGAGTTCGACATGACTGGGTGACAAATAACAAAAACATTGTTTCTGTTATTTCTTTTTCCTGTATTTCTGCTCTGATCTTTATGATTTCATGTCTTTCTCTAATTTTGGTAGTTTTTGTTCTCTTTCCTTAGGTATAAGGTTCAGTTCAGGTCACTCGCTCATTCGTGTCCGACTCTTTGTGACACCATGAGTTGCAGCACGCCAGGCCTCCCTGTCCATCACCAACTCCAGGAGTTCACTCAGACTCATGTCCATCGTGTCAGTGAGGCCATCCAGCCATCTCATCATCTGTCATCCCCTTCTCCTCCTGCCCCCAATCCCTCCAAACATCAGAGACTTTTCCAATGAGTCAACTCTTCACATCAGGTGGCCAAAGTATTAGAGCTTCAGCTTCAGCATCAGTCCTTCCAATGAACACCCGGGACTGATCTCCTTTAGGATGGACTGGTTGGTTCTCCTTGCAGACCAAGGGACTCTCAAGAGTCTTTTCCAACACCAGAGTTCAAAAGCATCAATTCTTTGGCGCTCAGCTTTCTTCACAGTCCAACTCTCACATTCATACATGACCACTGGAAAAACCATAGCCTTGACTAGATGGACTTTTGTTGGCAAAGTAATGTCTCTGCTTTTGAATATGCTATCTAGGTTGGTCATAACTTTCCTTCCAAGGAGTAAGCGTCTTTTAATTTCATGGCTACAATCACCATCTGCAGTGATTTTGGAGCCCCCCAAAATAAAGTCTTACACTATTTCCAATGTTTCCCCATCTATTTGGCATGAAGTGATGGGACCAGATGCCATGATCTTAGTTTTCTGAATGTTGAGCGTTAAGTCAACTTTTTCACCCTCCTCTTTCACTTTCATCAAGAGGCTTTTGAGTTCCCCTTCACTTTCTGCCATAAGGGTGGTGTCATCTGCATATCTGAGGTTATTGATATTTCTCCTGGCAATCTTGATTTCAGCTTGTGTTTCTTCCAACCCAGCGTTTCTCATGATGTACTCTCAATATAAATTAAAAAAGCAGGGTGACAATATACAGCCTTACGTACTCCTTTTCCTATTTGGAACCAGTCTGTTGTTTCATGTCCAGTTCTAACTATTGCTTTCTGACATGCATATAGATTTCTCAAGAGGCAGATCAGGTGGTCTGGTATTGTCATCTCTTGAACTTTCCATAGATTATTGTGATCCACACAGTCAAAGTCTTTGGCATAGTCAATAAAGCAGAAGTAGATGTTTTTCTGGAACTCTCTTGCTTTTTCGATGATCCAGCAGATGTTGGAAATTTGATCTCTGGTTCCTCTGCCTTTTCTAAAACCAGCTTGAACATCAGGAAGTTCACGGTTCACCTATTGCTGAAGCCTGGCTTGGAGAATTTTGAGCATTACTTTACTAGAGTGTGAGATGAGTGCATTGTGTGGTAGTTTGAGTGTTCTTTGGCATTGCCTTTCTTTGGGATTGGAATGAAAACTGGTATAAGATTAGGTTGTTTATTTGCTGTTTTCCTATTTCTTGGGGGTAGACTTGTGTTGTTAAAAACTTCCCTCTTAGTACTGTTTTTACTGCATCCCATAGGCTTTAAGTTGTCATGTTTTCATTGTAATTTTTCTAGGTATCATTTTATTAATATTATTTCTTTGATTTCTTCATGACCTCTTGGTTATTTAGAATCAAATTGTTTTGCCTTCAACTACTTGTGTGTTTTTTTTTTTTTTTTTACATTTTTTTTTCTTCCTGTGATTGATATCTGATTTTACAGCATTGTGGTAATAAAAAGCACTTCATACAATATCAATTTTCACAGGTTTACTAAGGCTTGATTTGTGACCCAGCATGTGATCTATCTTGGAGAATGTGCCATGTGGATTTGAGAAAAAGTTAAGTCTATTGCTTTTGGATGAAATGTCCTGTAAATATCAATTAGGTACTTCTGATCTGCTGAATTATTTAAGACTTGTGTTTCATTATAAATTTTCTGTCTGGATGATGTGTCCATTGATGTGAGTGGGGTGTTGCAATCCCCCACTATTATTGTGTTACAGTTGATTTCCTCTATTATAATTGTTAGCATTTACCTTTTGTATTGAGGTGCTCCTATGTTGGGATCAATAGAAGCAAGGAGAGACAAGAAAGTCTTTCTAAGTGATCAATGCAAAGAAATAAAGGAAAACAATGGAATGGGAAAGACTACAGCACACTCCAAGAAAATTAGAGATACCAAGGGATCATTTCATGCAAAGATGGGCACAATAAAAGACAGAAACAGTATAAATCTAACAGAAGCAGAAGATACAAACAAGAGGTGGCAAGAATACACAGAAGAACTATACAAAAAAAGATATTCATGACCCAGATAACCATGATGATGTGATCACTCACCTAGAGTCAGACATCCTGGAGTGTGAAGTCAAGTGGGCCTTAGGAAGCATCACTACAAACAAAGCTAGTGGAGGTGATGAAATTCCAGTTGAGCTATTTCAGATCCTAAAAGATGCTGCTGCTAAAGTGCTGAACTCAATATGCCAGCAAATTTGGAAAACACAGCAGTGGCCACAGGACTGGAAAAGATCAGTTTTCATTCTAATCCCAATGTTAGAAAATGCCAAAGAATCTTCAAACTACTGTACAATTGCACTCATCTCACATGCTAGCAAAGTAATGCTCAAAATTCTCCAAGCTAGGCTTCAACAGCACATGAATCAAGATTTTCTGACATTCAAGCTGGATATAGAAAAGGCAGAGGAACCAGAGATCAAATTGACAACATCTGTTGGATAATATAAAAAGCAAGAGAATTCCAGGAAATAACCTACTTTTGCTTCACTGACAACATGAAAACCTTTGACTATGTGGATCACAATGAATTATGGAAAATTATTAAAGAGATCAGAATATCAGACCGCCTTATCTGCCTCCTGAGAAATCTGTATGCAGGTCAAGAAGCAAGAGTTGGAAACTGACATGGAATGATGGACTGGTTCAAAATTGGGAAACGAGTACATCAAGCCTGTATATTGTCACCCTGCTTATTTAACTTATATGCAGAGTACATCATGAGAAACGCTGGGCTGGAAGAAGCACAAGCTGGAATCAAGATCGCAGGGAGAAATATCAATAACCTCAGATAGGCAGATGACACCACCCTTACGGCATAAAGCAAAGAGGAACTAAAGAGCCTCTTGATGAAAGTGAAAGAAGAGAGTGAAAAAGCTGGCTTAAAACACAATATAAAAAAAAAAAGAAGATCATGGCTTCCAGTCCAATCACTTCTTGCAAATACATGGGAAAACAATGGAAAAATTGACAGACTTTATTTTCTTGGGCTCCAAAATCACTGCACATTGCGATTGCTGCCATGAAATTAAAATACACTTGCTCCTCAGAAGAAAGGTTATGACCAACCTAGGCAGCATTTTAAAAAGAAGAGAGACATTGCTTTGCAAACAAAGTTCTGTTTAGTGAAAGCCACGGTTTTTCCAGTGGTCATGTATGGATGTGAGAGTTGAACCATAAAGAAAGCTGAGTGCCGAAGAATTCATGCTTTTGAATTGTGGTGTTGGAGAAGACACTTGAGAGTCCCATGGACTTCAAGGATGTCAATCCAGTCAATCCAAAAGAAAAAAGTCCTGAATATTCATTGGAGGGACTGATGCTGAAGCTGAAACTTCAATACTTTGGTCACCTGATGCAAAGAACTGACTCCTTGGAAAAAACCATGATGCTGGGAAAGATTGAAGCCAGGAAGAGAAGGGGGTGACAGAGGATGAGATGGTTGGATTGCATTACTGTCTCCATTGACATGAGTTTGAGCAAGCTCCAGGAGTTGGTGATGGAGAGATAAGCCTGTCATGCTGCAGTCCATGGAGTTGCAAACAGTTGGACATGACTGAGCAACTGAACTGAACTGAACTTATGTGGGTGCATATATATTTACAATTATTATATCTTCTTTTCAGATTGATTCCTTGATCATTGTGTAGTCTCTTTCCTATCTCTTTTAATCAGTTCATTTCAGTCACTCAGTCGTGTCCGGCTCTTTGTGACCCCATGAACTGCAGCGCGCCAGGTCTCCCTGTCCATCAACAACTCTTGGAGTTCACCCAAACTCATGTCTATTGAGTCGGTGATGCCATTCAACCATTTCATCCTCTGTTGTCCCCTTCTCCTCCTGCCCTCAATGATTCCCAGAATTAGGGTCTTTTCAAATGAGTTGGTTCTTCGCATGAGGTGGCCAGAGTATTGGAATTTCAGCTTCAGCATCAGTCCTTCTGAAAGGTTGTTGCTGAACTACAAAAGATGCCAGGATTCTTGGCCTCCAGAGGAGAAGAATTCAATCTGGGGCCAGAGACAAGGCTTGATCACTCAGAACTTTTGTGTAATAGAGTTTTATTAAAGTATAAAAGGGATAGAGAAAGCTTCAGACATCAGAAGGGAGTAGAAATGTTAACAATGGAATTATATACTTTCCAATTAGTTATTACAATTAATCAGAAGAATGTCCTGAGGTTGCAACGATCTTAATAGACCCACTCCAACAATCCACATTTTAAGATAACGGGATTAGCCAGAAGGCTCTAAGGAAGGAGAAAAATCCTTAGTACAGAGTTCAAACTGAGTTGTTACTTGCGAAATCATTGGTTCCAGGTTTAAAGATAAAAACAGTTTATGTGACTAAGACTAAAGAAGGTAGAGGGAAAAAACGTTTGTCCTTTCCTCCTCCTTGAGAATTCCAGACCCCTATCTCCTTGGGGACCCCGGGACTTCTTATCAATGTACCTAGGAATTGACTCTCTCACTTCCAGTGAATACCCAGGACTGATCACCTTTAGGATGGACTGGTTGGATCTCCTTGTAGTCCAAGGGATTTTCCAGAGTCTTCACCAACACCACAGTTCAAAAGCATCAATTCTTCTGCACTCAGCTTTTGTTATAGTCCAACTCTCACATCCATACGTGACTACTGGAAAAAACATAGCCTTGACTAGATGGACCTTTGTTGAAAAAGTAATGTCTCTGCTTTTTAATATGCTATCTAAGTTGGTAACAACTTTCTTGCCGAGGAGTAAGAGTCTTTTAATTTCATGGTTGCAATCACCGTTTGAATTGATTTTGGAGCCCCCCAAAATAAAGTCAACTGCTGTTTCCATTGTTTCCCCATCTATTTCCCATGAAGTTATGGGACTGGATGCCATGATCTTATTTTATGAATGTTGAGCTTTAAGTCAACTTTTTCACTCTCCTCTTTCACTTTCATCAAGAGGCTCTTTAGTTCTTCTTCACTTTCTGCCATAAGGGTGGTGTCATCTGCATATCTGAGGTTATTGATATTTTCCCCAGCAATCTTGATTCCAGCTTGTGCTTCTTCCAACCCAGCGTTTCTCATGATGTACTCTGCATATAAGTTAAAAAAAAACAGGGTGACAATATACAGCCTTACGTACTCCTTTTCCTATTTGGAACCAGTCTGTTGTTTCGTGTCCAGTTCTAACTATTGCTTCCTGACCTGCATATAGGTTTCTCAGGAGGCAGGTCAGGTGGTCTGGTATTCCCATCTCTTGAAGAACTTTCCACAGTTTATTGCGATCCACACAAAGGCTTTGGCATAGTCAGTAAAGCAGAAATAGATGTTTTTCTGGAACTCTCTTGCTTTTTCCATGATCCAGCGGATGTTGGCAATTTGGTCTCTGGTTCCTCTGCCTTTTCTAAAACCAGTTTGAACATCAGGAAGTTCACGGTTCACGTATTGCTGAAGCCTGGCTTGGACAATTTTAAGCACTACTTCACTAGCGTGTGAGATGAGTGCAACTGTGCAGTAGTTTGAGCATTCTTTGGCATTGCCTTTCTTTGGGATTGGAATGAAAACTGACCTTTTCCAGTCCTGTGACAAACGCTGAGTTTTTCATATTTGCTGACATATTGAGTGCAGCACTTTAGCAGCAGCATATTTTAGGATTTTAAATAGCTCAACTGGAATTCCATCACCTCTGCTAGCTTTGTTTGTAGTGATGATTTCTAAGGCCCACTTGACTTCACATTCCAGGTTGTCTGGCTCTAGGTGAGTGATCACACCATCGTGATTATCTGGGTCATGAAGATCTTTTTTGTACAGTTTTTCTGTGTATTCTTGCCACCTCTTCTTAATATCTTCTGCTTCTGTTAGATTTATACTGTTTCTGTCCTTTATTGAGCCCATCTTTGCATGGAATGTTCCCTTGCTATCTCTAATTTTCTTGAAGAGATCTCTTAGTCTTTCCCATTCTATTGTATCCCTCTATTTCCTTACATTGATCACTGAGGAAGACTTTCTTATCTCTTTTAATAGTCTTTTTTTTTTGTAGTTTATTTTATCTGATAGTATTATTGCTATTCCTGCTTTTTTTGGATTTCCACTTACATAGAACATCTCTTCCCAGCTCCTCACTTTTAGTCTGTATCTTTCCTTAGGATTTATGTGTGTCTCTTGTAGATAGGATAGCTTGTTGCTGTTGTTTTCATTCACTAAATCATGTCTGACTCCTTGTGACCCCATGGACCATAACCTGCCAGGCTTTCTGTCCATGGGATATCCCTGGCAAGAGTACTGGCATGGGTTGCCGTTTCCTTCTCCAGGTGATCTTCCTAATCTAGAACTCGAACCCACATTTCCTGCATTGGCAAGTGAATTCTGTACCACAGAGCCACCAGGGAAGCTCAGATAGTGTATATTAGGATCTTGATTTTGTATTCATTCAACCAGTCTGTGTCTTTTGTTGGAGCATTTAAACCATTTACATTTTAGGTAATTATTGATATGTCTGATCACCTTACCTTTTACTTTATTATTTTTGGGGATTTTTTGATAGGTCTTTTCTTTCTCTTGTAATTCTTATCTAGAGAAGTTTCTTTGAGATTTGTTTTAAAGCTGGTTTGAAGTGAAGTGAAGTGAAGTCGCTCAGTTGTGTCCGACTCTTTGTGACCCCATGGACTGTAGCCTACCAGGCTCTTTCATCTATGGGATTTTCCAGGCAAGAATACTGAAGTGGGTTGCCATTTCCTTCTCCAGGAGATCTTCCCAACCCAAGGATTGAACCCGGGTCTCCCGCATTATAGGCAGATGCTTTACTATCTGGGCCAGCAGGGAAGTGAGCTTAAAGCTGGTTTGATGGTGCTTAATTTTCTTACCTTTTGCTTATGTATAAAGCTTTTGATTTCTCCACTGAATTTGAATGAGATCTTTGTTTGGTAGAGTAATCTTGATTGTAGGTTTTTTTTCCTTTCATCACTTTAAGTATATCCTACCATTCCTTCTTGGCCTGTGGAGTTTCAGCTGAAAGGTCAACTGTTAAACTTATAGGGATCCCCTTGCATGCTATTTGTTGCTTTTTCCTTGCTTCTTTTCATACATGTTCTTCGTGTTTATTTTTTGTTGGTTCAACTAGTACATGTCTTGTCATGTTTCTCTTTTGGTTTATTATGTATGGGAATATGGGCTTCATGGATTTGGATGGATATTTCCTTTCCCACGTTAGTGATATTTTTTACTATAATCTTCTCAAAGATTTCCTCATACCTTTTCTTTTTCTCTTTTTCTTCTGTGATCCCTAAAATTCAAATATTGGTATGCTTAGTGACCCAGAGATCTCTGACCCTGTCCTCATTTTTTTCTTGCTTTTTATTTATTCTGCTCTGCTTCAGTTATTTGCACCATTCTATCTTCCATTCTTTTGCCTCAGCTATTCTGCTACTGGTTCCCTCTATTGTATTTTTTTATTTCAGTTATTGTGTTGTTCATTGCTGAATGTCTATTTTTTATTTCTTCTAAGTCCTTGTTAAACACTTCTTTTATCTTCTCAGTCTCTGCCTCCTTTCTATTTATCTGTACCTGTATTATTTTGGATCATCTTTACTGTCATTACTCTGAATTTTTTTTTTTTTCCCCCAGGTAGACTGCTTATCCCCTCTACATTTGTTTGTTCTGGTGTGTTTTTACTTGGCTCCTTTATCTGTTGTATGCTTCTCTTCTTATTCATTTTGTTTTTGTTTGTTTGTTTGTTTTTCTTTTTTTTAATTTTATTTTATTTTTAAACTTTACAATATTGTATTAGTTTTGCCAAATATCAAAATGAATCCACCACAGGTATACCCACGTTCCCCATCCTGAACCCACCTCCCTCCTCCCTCCCCTACGCTCCCTCTGGGTCGTCCCAGTGCACCAACCCCAAGCATCCAGTACCGTGCATCGAACCTGGACTGGCGACTCGTTTCATACATGATATTATACATGTTTCATGTTTCAGTGCTATTCTCCCAAATCTCCCCACCCTCTCCCTCTCCCACAGAGTCCATAAGACTGATCTATACATCGGTGTCTCTTTTGCTGTCTCGTACACAGGGTTATTGTTACCATCTTTCTAAATTCCATATATATGTGTTAGTATACTGTATTGGTGTTTTTCTTTCTGGCTTACTTCACTCTGTATAATAGGTTCCAGTTTCATCCACCTCATTAGAACTGATTCAAATGTATTCTTTTTAATGGCTGAGTAATACTCCATTGTGTATATGTACCATAGCTTTCTTATCCATTCATTACTGTGTTTAGGGTCTCCTTTGTGCAGGCTAAAGATCATATTTCATCTGAAGTTGTTAAGTCTGCCCCCAGTGGGTGGATTTGGATCAGTGGCTTGTAAAGGTTTCCTGGTGGGGTGGATTTGTGTCTGTGTTCTGTTGGGTGGAGCTGAATCTTGTCTCTCAGTGCTGCATCCAATGGCATGTTTTGGCATATCTGTGAACTTAGTATTGTCGAGACCAGCTCGACAAGCAGGGTTTCCAAAAGCACGATACGGTGAGAGAATGAGAAACGAGACACAAGAATTCAGAGTAAAGCAAGGATCAGGGGACCAACACCACTCCAAGGTGAAGGTGCCAAAACTAACTCCAAGCCAGCTTTATTATACTTTCAGCCGTGAATGAAAGAATATGCTAGGAGTTAAACTCTAACTCATGTGGCCTTCAGGGCCAAAGAACAAAATGATCATTAACCACTGAGTAATTAGGAAACAGTAATCAATAACAAATCAGTAACTAAGACTAATATTCTTATCTATAGATTTTCCACCAGATACGTAAAACATGTGACTCTGAGACACCAGTTGAGAAACAGTCTAGGGTCGGTTTTCAGACCCCAGGATCATATCTTGTTTTCAAGATTATGAACTGTTCCCTCTGGACTTGTTCCAAGAGTCTCATGCCTTATAGCATCCAGTTTATCAATAATTATAAATTTCTCTTGTGGCCCTTGCTGGGGCCTGCTTTTCTTTTATTCTTCCTGTCCCCTACAAGTATGACTTTGGGTCACCTGTCTGCTAATGGGTAGAGTTATGTTCCTGTTTTGTTAATTGGTGTGAGGCATCTGGCACTGGAGCTTTCTGGCTGTTGGATGGGGCCAGGTCTTGTTGAGATGAAGGCCTTTGGGAGAGCTCTCTCTCTGATTAGTGTTTGCTGGAGCACCAAGACTCTACAAGCCACACAGCACAGAAGAAAAAGAGAAAGAAAGAAAATTAAACAAGCATACAAACAAATAATGGATAGACCAAATCCCAAGACAAATGGTAAAAGCAGCACTAAACAGACAAGAATACCCTAAGAATCTCAGTCACAAAAAGGAAAGGAGCGGGAAAAAGAGAAAAAATAATAAAAATGAACAACAACAACAACAAAAAAAGAGAGAGCAATCAAACCAGTAATCAAACCCATAAATTGAATGAATATTATAAACTATACTAGCAAAAATACTAAACCAAAACCATGGAGGGAAATGCAATACAACAAAAAGTACTGTAGAAATAGGAAAAAAATAAAATAATTTTAAATAAAAGCATTAAAACAAAGAAAAGTAAGTTTAAAAATAAAAGAATATTTTAAAAGAACAGTATGAAAAAGAAAAAAAGACAAAAATATATAGATAGAGTGGTTGAAACCCACTCCAGTATTCTTGCCTGGAAAATCCCATGGACAGAGGAGCCTGGTGGGCTACAGTCCATGGGTTCACAAAGAGTCAGACATGACTGAGCGACTTCACTCACTCAGCTATCCTCATCACACAGTGAGCTGCAGCCAATCTGCCTACTCAGGAAGTCCTCCAATATTTCTAGGATGGTCTCTGCACTTGCTGTCGCCACTGTGGTGTCAATCTAGACTCAGACATGGCCTTACTCAAGCTTGTTTTATAGTGATAGTGGTAGTTACTCAGTCGTGTCAGACTCTTTGTGACCCCATGAACTGTAGCCCACCATGCTCCTCTGTCCATGGGATTTCCTAGGCAAGAATACTGGAGTGGATAGCCATTTCCTTCTCCAGGGGATTTTCCTGACCCAGGGATCGAACCCCAGTCTTCTGCATTGTAGGTGGATTCTTCACCACCCAAGCTACCAGGGAAGCCCAGTTTATATTATGCTTACTTCCAAAATTCACAATTGCCCCCAAAGTCCACAGCCTCAAGCTACTTGTGGGGATTTAATCTGCTGCTCCTGTGGCTGCATGAGAGAATTCCCTTCCTCTTCCTTGGTCACACAACCCCTGGTGCTCATCTTTGGTTTTGGCCTCACCTCTGTAGACTGCCTTCTGGTGGCATCTGTTACCCAACCACTGAAAAGGAGAGAAAGCAGCAGCTTATTAGTGCTCACTTGTTCAGATGGGCAGGAAAGCGGGAGGGATATGGCAAACACAACTGGAATGTGTGAAGAGTGCCTGCAGTGGCGGAGGCCTGGGGGAAGTTGCTACAGGCTGAAGCAAGTGTGCTCTCCCAGGAGAACGGGCCCAAAGTCATGTATCTCTCAGCAGTGCTAAACTGCATCAGCTCCCAGGAAAAGTATGAGCAGTCACCTTTCCTTGCTCACAGCTTGGTGGTATCTGTGACCTCTGAAGTCAGGACCATAGCAGCGTCTTGTCTCCTGCCTATGGCACTCATGCAGGCTTTGGCAGCAGCCAACCTGCCCACCTTTGGAATCACAGACTGCAGCTGTGGCCTGTCTTGCCTCTAGCACTTGCAAAGGTCTGCTGTCTGCCATCTGCAAGCAAGCCACAGAGTTAGAGGGTCCCCTCAGCAATGATCTCTTGCCTCTCTGACTGGCCCAAACTTTTCTCTGGACTCCATCAGCTGTGTCAAACTAGTCCCTTAAGAGTATCTTCATGGCAGCAACCCTAGTCCTCTCCCTGGCCTCTGACCTCTGAAGCTTGAGCCTCAGTACCCAGCCCTAACTTGCTACAGTTGGTGTGTAAACATGCATCTCAGGCTGGGAAGTGCTGGTTGTTACTGATATCTGTAGTGAATTCTCTGTTTTGCCTTTCATTCACCTGTTGCTGTGCTCCACTTTGAAGTTTTGAAGTTCTCCCTGTCCCTGCCCTTGAGGGTGTTTCCACGTATGTTGAAACTTTTCCTCCTTCACAGCTCCCTCCAGAGGCATAGGTCTCTTCTCAATTCCTCTGTCCTTTTTTTCCTATATCTTTTGCCCTACCCTATTATGTAGAGATTAACATACATTTTTGGAAGTCTGAGGTCTTCTTCCAATGTTCAGTAGGCGTTCTGTAAGAGCTGTTCCACATGCAGATGTATTTTTTGTGTATTTGTGGGGAAGAAGATAATCTCCATGTCTTACTCTGCCATATTGAACAGTCCCTCTTGAAGCTGTAAATTCTTTAAGTCTCAAATAAAATGGGAATAATACCTGCCCTGATTGCCTCTCACAGTGGCTTTGAGAATTATGAACTAGTTTTAAAAGCATTTTGCAACTTACAAAGCAATACAGAAAAAAATATTAACATTTATTAATACTCACTGATTGCCTATATATTCAACACTGTAATAAGCTTGGGAGTGGGCATATGGAAAGCAGTATTTTCACTGACTTCCAGGAGCTTGTCATATTTTTTAAAATTAGGCTTAAACAGTTAAAAGGTAACATACAAGACAACATAAAATTGAGTGTTAAATATTATGGTGTAGTTACTCAGGGATTTGTGAGGAGTTGTTTGGAGGGGACCTAAATAAGGAACGGAACTCCCTGATAGCTTAGTTGAATCTGCCTGCAATACAAGAAAAGACCCCGGTTCGATTCCTGGGTAGGGAAGATCCACTGGAGATGAGATAGGCTACCCACTCCAGTATTCTGGCCTGGAGAATTCCATGGACTCTATAGTCCATGGGGTAGCAAAGAGTCAGACATGACTGAACAACTTTCACTTTCACTTTCAAATAAGGGGCAGTTGTCAAAAGAAGCTTTGCGTAAAAGGGTAGGTTTGAGTTGATTGTATCCAGCCAAGAATTCATCCCTCATGGCCACCAAAAGATTATGTGGGGGAAAAAATGTGATTTGTCTTCATAGGTTTAAAGATAGCTCCCAAATATTTTCCTAACTTTCCTTAAGGCATAGGTTATTACATATCTGTCTCTTGAGAACTTATTCAATTCCAGCTTGAACATTTTTATATTTTCTGTCTTCATTCACATTATTAATATTGAATCCATATTATTGCCAGGAATTGTGTTGGCTTCTAGGTTCTATGACCTCCTGAAGCAAGTGTAATTAATTTATTGTCCTCTGTGTACATTCATACAATGTTAGGCCTGAAGATCTTAAAGTTGTGCTGTTAGTCACTCAGTTGTGTCCAACTCTTTGTGAACCCGTTGACTGTAGCCTGCCAGGCCCCTCCATCCATTGGATTTTCCAGGCAAGAATACTGGAGTGTGTTGCCAGTTCCTTCTCCAGGAGACCTTCCAGACCCAGGGATCGAACCCAGGTCTCCTGCATTGCAGCAGATGCTTTACCATCTGAGCTACCAGGGAAGCCTGACTTTAAAGACCTTAAAGTTTCTCTTGATCAAATCCCTCATTGTAAAAAGAAGGAAAATTGGGCTCATAGAGATGACATCACTTACCCAAGATCTCACAGATGATAAAAGGCAAAGCCAGGATTAGATCCTAGGTCTCTCCTACCCAGATCACTGTGTTTTTCATCATACTAGATTATAGAATAGTACCTTATCTTACTGATTCTAAACTATCTCTTTAAGACAATGGTTCTCAAACTTAAAACTATATATGAATCATTGGAGAGGGAGTTTAAAATACAATTTCTTAATCCTCATATACAGAGGTTCTAGAAACTTAAGACATGGACTTTGCTTTGTTTGAGGTTTTATTGCTTGCTTTCTTGCTTTTTTACTTTTTCTTAACCTTGTGATTTACCCACGTGATTGTGATGTACTTACACACTTGGAGAAACTTTATATTAAAGCTTTAAGTAGTGACTATAAAACCCACTCCAGTGTCCTTGCCTGGAGAATCCCAGGGACGGGGGAGCCTGGTGGGCTGCCGTCTATGGGATCACACAGAGTTGGACACGACCGAAGCAACTTAGCAGCATACATAGTTTCATTTTTCTATGATTTGCTGTTACTCATTAATAATCTTCATAACTTTAAGGATTTCATTGATCTGTATCAGTCTTGTTCTTTGCAGATATAAAAGCCTACACTTTAAGTTCTTTTCTTACATTGAAGTCTTATAGCCTTGAATTTTTTAGTTCCTTCATCATAGACTGAGTCAGTTGTTCATGAATCAATATCTGTCTGAGGCTTGCAGAAAATTAGAAATGATTCAGTGTTAGAACAGAACTGGTGCCTAGTGCAGACCCTAAAACCGCGTCTTAATGACAATAGATTTAGGGTTCTAAGGAAGAGGAAGGCCTCTGAGGTCACATTAAAAGTCTATCTAAGGCAACACACATACACACACATAACAATCCATAAATTAGAGTGCCACTAACTAATGAATCAAATTCTAGGAAAATAATTGGGTCACCTGTTGCTGGTAGGTGGGATAAGTATTTGTGAAAATATCATTAATGTTGGTGTCTCTGTCTCTCTCTCTTTGGAGCTTTTTTTTTTACCACCTCTTTCTTGACTCTAAGAGTGTCAAGAGGCATGGTCCACTGATACCTGCTGACCTCCTCTCAGGCACATCGTTTCAGTATATTATACTATGCAGCCAGTTGGTGGCTGATCTGATTGCTTTGGGCTCAGGAAAAAGACACCTGTTAAGTTTCCAGTTTAAACTTGTTTTCTAATCAGTTTTACACTAATCTTAGCACTAGGTTTTTACAAACCCAGTAAATAATACAAACATACTTCACTTTCTCATTTACTATTGTTTCTCATATGATTTTTCCTTCAGTGACCTCAAGGTGGGGAAAGGGTCTGGCGATTGTTGTGGTGGAGTTTGGATATTGTTGAGTCTCCATAGCACTCCAAAGCTTAACAGTAGCAGCTAAGTAAAGACTGAATATCATTGAACTTATTTTTTTATGAGAGTAGTAAGTTGTCCAAAGTCTAAGAGTTACATAAGAACTCAGGAGCCAGTATAGAACCCAGCAGTCTTGTGTTCACTGTCTTAAACACTTTGTACAAAGCAATTACACATGCTAAGTGGTTATTTGAGGTTCCCTATTCCCACAGTCAGTAGTACTGGTGGTTTTTGTTATTATTTCTTTCACTTACCAGAAACAAAATGGAATCACAACACACAATATTTAGAAAACCGACATTCTCACATTTTATCTTAAGGGCTGGAAGACTTTTTTAAATTAAAAATAACAGTATAATTGCTGATAATAGTCATGATAATGTGAACAATAACAAAAAAGGAACCCACCTGTGAGTTATTTCAATTCACATATGGATTTTATTCTTTTTAAAGTTATTTTTAATTAAAGGATAAATGCTTTACAGAATTGTGTTGGTTTCTGCCAAATATCAATATGCATCAAACATAGATATAAATATGTCTCATCCCTCTTGAACCTTTCTTCCCATCCCACCCCTCTAAACTGTTACAGAGCCCAGGTTTGGGTTCCCGGAGTCATACAGCAAAGTTCCATTGACTATTTGTTTTACATATAGTAATGTAAGTTTCTATGTAACTCCCTCCATACATCCCACCCTTTCCCTCCTCCCCCTGCCACGTGTGCATAAGTCTGTTCTCTATGTCTGTGTCTCCATTGCTGCCCTGAAACTAATTTCACCAGTACCATCTTTCTAGATTCCATATATATGCATTAGTATATGATATTTGTTTTTCTCTTTTTTACTTACTTCACTCTGTAAGATAAACTCTAGACCACCTCATTAAATGTGACTTAAACGCTTTCCTTTTTGTGGCTGAGTAATATTCCATGGTATATATGTGCCAGAGCTTCTTTATCCATTAATCTGTTGATGGACATCTAGGTTGCTTCCATGTTCTAGCTACTTTAAATAGTGCTACAATGAACATGGGATTACATGTGTCTTTTTCTTTTTTTTTAAGACTGTGAAAATATTTTTTATTGATTGCTTGTAAACTGTTACAATGATGTGTAAGACTACTGCATGCTCAATAGGCCCATTATCTTCTTTGAGAGATGAAGGTGGTAATAACATGAATTTGGCTAAAACATTTTTGAATGAAACCTAATCATCTCAGATGGAAGTTTTTTTTAATTAAACTTTTATAATAAAACATTTTAATTATATACGTGAAGTTGCAAGAAAATGCAATAGCAATTAAAGGATTCCATTTAGAATGACAGAAGAAAAACTTTTTGAAATCTATTATTTACAAATTCTAGTCAGGCTGTGATACAAAATGGAAGGGATATCACGATTCTTCTCAAATATGACTTTTCCCCTCCTGCAACAGCTGTTTTATATTTAAATAAAACTCGACAAAAACATGTAGCTTGTTAAAATATTTGTTTTAATTTACAATATTAGATCTAACAAGTGACATGTGAAACTGCAGATGTGGGCAGCAATTTCTGAGAAAGCAATTTAAATGGTTATGAGTAAATATAATTGCTGGCAATAGTAGTTCAGATATAATTCTACCCTTCTGTTGCTCCAAGAGTGCCACTGCTCTTGAGTAATTAAATACATATGCTAGGATTATTTTGGTTAAACTGGAAATGTAAATTGTAACATCATAAGCCGCCTGTAAACATTTGCGTTTTTATGGATTTCCAAATGATCATCAAACAAACTTGCAATGTTGATTTCTTTTTTTTTTTTAATTTTATTTTATTTTTAAACTTTACAATATTGTATTAGTTTTGCCAAATACCGAAATGAATCCACCACAGGTACACCCGCATTCCCCATCCTGAACCCTCCTCCCACCTCCCTCCCCTACCCTCCCTCTGGGTCGTCCCAGTGCACCAGCCCCAAACATCCAGTACCGTGCATCGAACCTGGACTGGTGACTCGTTTCATACATGATATTATACATGCTTCAATGCTATTCTCCCAAATCTCCCCACCCTCTCACTCTCCCACAGAGTCCATAAGACTGATCTATACATCGGTGTCTCTTTTGCTGTCTCATACACAGGGTTATTGTTACCATCTTTCTAAATTCCATATATATGCATTAGTATACTGTATTGGTGTTTTTCTTTCCGGCTTACTTCACTCTGTATAATAGGTTCCAGTTTCATCCATCTCATTAGAACTGATTCAAATGTATTCTTTTTAATGGCTGAGTAATACTCCAATGTGTATATGTACCAAAGCTTTCTTATCCATTCATCTGCTGATGGGCATCTAGGTTGCTTCCATGTCCTGGCTATTATAAACAGTGCTGCGATGAACATTGGGGTACACGTGTCTCTTTCCCTTCTGGTTTCCTCAGTGTGTATGCCCAGCAGTGGGATTGCTGGATCATAAGGCAGTTCTATTTCCAGTTTTTTAAAGAATCTCCACACTGTTCTCGATAGTGGCTGTACTAGTTTGCATTCCCACCAATAGTGTAAGAGAGTTCCCTTTTCTCCACACTCTCTCCAGCATTTATTGCTTGTAGACTTACGGATTGCAGCCATTCTGACTGGTGTGAAATGGTACCTCATAGTGGTTTTGATTTGCATTTCTCTGATAATGAGTGATGTTGAGCATCTTTTCATGTGTTCGTTAGCCATCTGCATGTCTTCTTTGGAGAAATGTCTATTTAGTTCTTTGGCCCATTTTTTGATTGGGTCATTTATTTTTCTGGAGTTGAGCTGTAGGAGTTGCTTGTATATTTTTGAGATTAGTTGTTTGTCCATTGCTTCATTGGCTATTATTTACTCCCATTCTGAAGGCTGCCTTTTCACCTTGCTAATAGTTTCCTTTGTTGTGCAGAAGCTTTTAAGTTTAATTAGGTCCCATTTGTTTATTTTTGCTTTTATTTCCAATATTCTGGGAGGTAGGTCATAGAGGATCCTGCTGTGATGTATGTCTGAGAGTGTTTTGCCTATGTTCTCCTCTAGGAGTTTTATAGTTTCTGGTCTTACATTTAGATCTTTAATCCATTTTGAGTTTATTTTTGTGTATGGTGTTAGAAAGTGCTCTCATTTCATTCTTTTACAAGTGGTTGACCAGCTTTCCCAGCACCACTGTTAAAGAGATTGTCTTTAATCCATTGTATATTCTTGCCTCCTTTGTCAAAGATAAGGTGTCCATATGTGTGTGGATTTATCTCTGGGCTTTCTATTTTGTTCCATTGATATATATTTCTGTCTTTGTGCCAGGACCATACTGTCTTGATAACTGTGGCTTTGTAATAGAGCCTGAAGTCAGGTAGGTTGATTCCTCCAGTTCCATTCTTCTTTCTCAAGATAGCTTTGGCTATTCGAGGTTTTTTTGTATTTCCATACAAATTGTGAAATTATTTGTTGTAGCTCTGTGAAGAATACCGTTGGTAGCTTGATAGGGATTGCACTGAATCTATAAATTGCTTTGGGTAGTATACTCATTTTCACAATATTGACTCCTCCAATCCATGAACATGGTATATTTCTCCATCTATTAGTGTCCTCTTTTATTTCTTTCACCAGTGTTTTACAGTTTTCTATACATAGGTCTTTAGTTTCTTTAGGTAGATATATTCCTAAGTATTTTATTCTTTCCGTTGCAATGGTGAATAGAATTGTTTCCTTAATTTCTCTTTCAGTTTTCTCATTATTAGTGTATAGGAATGCAAGGGATTTCTGTGTGTTGATTTTATATCCTGCAACTTTACTATAATCATTGATTAGTTCTAGTAATTTTCTGGTGGAGTCTTTAGGGTTTTCTATGTAAAGGATCATGTCATCTGCAAACAGTGAGAGTTTTACTTTTTCTTTTCCAATTTGGATTCCTTTTATTTCTTTTTCTGCTCTGATTGCTGTAGCCAAAACTTCCAAAACTATGTTGAAGAGTAATGGTGAAAGTGGGCACCCTTGTCTTGTTCCTGACTTTAGAGGAAATGCTTTCAATTTTTCACCATTGAGGATAATGTGTGCTGTGGGTTTGTCATATATAGCTTTTATTATGTTGAGGTATGTTCCTTCTATTCCTGCTTTCTGGAGAGTTCTTATCATAAATGGATGAGGCTTTCTCTGCATCTATTGAGATAATCACATGGTTTTTGTTTTTCAATTTGTTAATGTGGTGTAAAGCATTGATTGATTTGCGGATATTGAAGAATCCTTGCATCCCT
This sequence comes from Bos grunniens, assembly GCF_055505025.1. Taxonomy (NCBI): domain Eukaryota; kingdom Metazoa; phylum Chordata; class Mammalia; order Artiodactyla; family Bovidae; genus Bos; species Bos grunniens. Next base: position 74,949,980 of record NC_141194.1, on the reverse strand, counting down.
GGGATAAAGCCCACTTGGTCATGGTGTATGATCTTTTTAATGTGTTGTTGGATTCTGATTGCTAGAATTTTGTTAAGGATTTTTGCATCTATGTTCATCAGTGATATTGGCCTGTAGTTTTCTTTTTTTGTGGGATCTTTGTCAGGTTTTGGTATTAGGGTGATGGTGGCCTCATAGAATGAGTTTGGAAGTTTACCCTCCTCTGCAATTTTCTGGAAGAGTTTGACCAGGATAGGTGTTAGCTCTTCTCTAAATTTTTGGTAGAATTCAGCTGTGAAGCCGTCTGGACCTGGGCTTTTCTTTGCTGGAAGATTTTTGATTACAGTTTCAATTTCTGTACTTGTGATGGGTCTGTTAAGATTTTCTATTTCTTCCTGGTCCAGTTTTGGAAAGTTGTACTTTTCTAAGAATTTGTCCATTTCTTCCACGTTGTCCATTTTATTGGCATATAATTGTTGATAGTAGTCTCTTATGATCCTTTGTATTTCTGTGTTGTCTGTTGTGATCTCTCCATTTTCATTTCTAATTTTATTGATTTGATTTTTCTCCCTTTGTTTCTTGATGAGTCTGGCTAATGGTTTGTCAATTTTATTTTTCCTTTCAAAGAACCAGCTTTTGGCTTTGTTGATTTTTGCTATGGTCTCTTTTGTTTCTTTTTCATTTATTTCTGCCCTAATTTTTAAGATTTCTTTCCTTCTACTAACCCTGGTGTTCTTCATTTCTTCCTTTTCTAGTTGCTTTAGGTGTAGAGTTAGGTTATTTATTTGACTTTTGCTTGTTTCTTTAGGTATGCCTGTATTGCTATGAACTTTCCCCTTAGGACTGCTTTTAAAGTGTCCCACAGGTTTTGAGTTGTTGTGTTTTCATTTTCATTAGTTTCTATGCAAATTTTGATTTCTTTTTTGATTTCTTCTGTGATTTGTTGGTTATTCAGTTATTTCTTCTGTGATTTGTTGGAATTTTTAATAGTTTTTCTCCGTAATTGAGATCTAATCTTACTGCATTGTGCTCAGAAAAGATGCTTGGAATGATTTCTATTTTTTTGAATTTACCAAGGCTAGCTTTATGGCCCAGGATGTGATCTATCCTGGAGAAGATTCCATGTGCGCTTGAGAAAAAGGTGAAATTCATTGTTTTGGGATGAAATGTCCTATAGATATCAATTAGGTCTAACTGGTCTATTGTATCGTTTAAAGTTTGTGTTTCCTTGTTAATTTTCTGTTTAGTTGATCTATATATAGGTGTGAGTGGGGTATTAAAGTCTCCCACTATTATTGTGTTATTGTTAATTTCTCCTTTCATACTTGTTAGCATTTGTCTTACATATTGTGGCGCTCCCATGTTGGGTGCATATATATTTATAATTGTTATATCTTCTTCTTGGATTGATCCTTTTATCATTATGTAGTGACCATCTTTGTCTCTTTTCAAAGCCTTTGTTTTATTTTATTTTATTTTATTTTTAAACTTTACATAATTGTATTAGTTTTGCCAAATATCAAAATGAATCCGCCACAGGCATACATGTGTTCCCCATCCTGAACCCTCCTCCCTTCTCCCTCCCCACACCATCCCTCTGGGTCGTCCCAGTGCACCAGCCCCAAACATCCAGTATCGCACATCGAACCTGGACTGGCAACTCGTTTCTTACCTGATATTCTACGTGTTTCAATGTCACTCTCCCAAATCTTCCCACCCTCTCCCTCTCCCACAGAGTCCATAAGACTGTTCTATACATCAGTGTCTCTTTTGCTGTCCTGTACACCAGGTTATTGTTACCATCTTTCTAAATTCCATATATATGCGTTAGTATACTGTATTTATGTTTTTCCTTCTGGCTTACTTCACTCTGTATAATAGGCTCCAGTTTCATCCACCTCATTAGAACTGATTCAAATTTATTCTTTTTAATGGCTGAGTAATACTCCATTGTGTATATGTACCAAAGCTTTCTTATCCATTCATCTGCTGATGGACATCCAGGTTGCTTCCATGTCCTGGCTATTATAAACAGTGCTGCGATGAACATTGGGGTACACGTGTCTCTTTCCCTTCTGGTTTCCTCAGTGTGTATGCCCAGCAGTGGGATTGCTGGATCATAAGGCAGTTCTATTTCCAGTTTTTTAAGGAATCTCCACACTGTTCTCGATAGTGGCTGTACTAGTTTGCATTCCCACCAACAGTGTAAGAGGGTTCCCTTTTCTCCACACCCTCTCCAGCATTTATTATTTGTAGACTTTTGGATCGCAGCCATTCTGACTGGTGTGAAATGGTACCTCATAGTGGTTTTGATTTGCATTTCTCTGATAATGAGTGATGTTGAGCATCTTTTCATGTGTTTGTTAGCCATCTCTATGTCTTCTTTGGAGAAATGTCTATTTAGTTCTTTGGCCCATTTTTTGATTGGGTCATTTATTTTTCTGGAGTTGAGCTGTAGGAGTTGCTTGTATATTTTTGAGATTAGTTGTTTGTCCATTGCTTCATTGGCTATTATTTTCTCCCATTCTGAAGGCTGTCTTTTCACCTTGCTGAGAGTTTCCTTTGATGTGCAGAAGCTTTTAAGTTTAATTAGGTCCCATTTGTTTATTTTTGCTTTTATTTCCAATATTCTGGGAGGTGGGTCATAGAGGATCCTGCTGTGATGTATGTCAGAGAGTGTTTTGCCTATGTTCTCCTCTTTATCCTGTTTGGGACTCTCTGGGTTTCTTGGACTTGGGTGATTATTTCCTTCCCCATTTTAGGGAAGTTTTCAACTATTATTTCCTCAAGTATTTTCTCATGGTCTTTCTTTTTGTCTTCTTCTTCTGGGACCCCTATGATTCGAATGTTGTAGCATTTAATATTGTCCTGGATGTCTCTGAGATTGTCCTCATTTCTTTTAATTCGTTTTTCTTTTATCCTCTCTGATTCATTTATTTCTACCATTCTATCTTCTAATTCACTAATCCTATCTTCTGCCTCTGTTATTCTACTATTTGTTGCCTCCAGAGTGTTTTTAATTTCATTTACTGCATTATTCATTTTATATTGACTCTCTTTTATTTCTTCTAGGTCCTTGTTAAACCTTTCTTGCATCTTCTCAATCTTTGTCTCCAAGCTATTTATCTGTGATTCCATTTTGATTTCAAGATTTTGGATCAATTTCACTATCATTATTCAGAATTCTTTATCAGGTAGATTCCCTTTCTCTTCCTCTTTTGTTTGGTTTTGTGGGCATTTATCCTGTTGCTTTATCTGCTGGGTATTCCTCTGTCTCTTCATCTTGTGTAAACTGCTGAGTTTGGGGTGTCCTTTCTGTATTCTGGCAGTTTGTGGAGTTCTCTTTATTGTGGTGTTTCCTCGCTCTTTTTGGGTTTGTACAGGTGGCTTGTCAAGTTTTCTTGGTTAGGGAAGTTTGTGTCGGTGTTCTGGTGAGTGGAGCTGTATTTCTTCTCTCTGGAGTGCAATGAAATGCCCAGTAATGAGTTATGGGATGTCTATGGTTTTGGGGTGACTTTGGGCTGCCTGTATCTTGGAGCTCAGGGCTGTGTTCCTTGCTGCTGGAGAATTTGCTTGGTATGTCTTGCCCTGAAACTTGTTTCGCCCAGAGAGGTTTACAGCGTTATATGGAAAAGAGAAGAGTGAGGAGGGAGTTAGAGGTGACCCGAATGAGATGAGGTGGAATCAATAGAGGAGAGAGTGGGCTATTCAGTAATCTGTTCCTTATGTGCACTCCACAACTGGATGGCTCAGAGTTGTTCACAGAGTTATACAGAGAAGAGAAGAAGGAAGAAGGTGGCAGAGGTGGCCAGGAGGATAAATGGGGGGAATGAAAAGGAAGGAGACAGATCCAGCCAGTAATCAGTTCCCTAAGTGTTCTCCACCGTCTGGAACACACAGAAATTCACAGAGTTGGGTAGAGTAGAGAGGGGTTAGGGAGGAGACACAGGCGACCTAGTGCAGAAAAAGGAGAGTCCAAAGGGAGAGAGAGCAGTTAAGCCAGTAATCTCGCTCCCTAGTGAAAAATGGGTACTGAAGATTGGGTTCTTAAAGGTACAAAATGGGTAACAAATACATAAAAGCAAAAATTTAAAATCTAGAGTAGAGTTTGGAATTTCAAAAATATGATGTTAAAGAAAAGAAGAAGGAAAAGAAAGAGAAAAAACGAACAACAAAAACAAACAAGGTTGCAAAAATTATAAAGAAAATATAGGTACAAAATTGATAACTAATACCAAAAAGCAAAAGTTAAAAATCTAGAGTAGAGTTTGGAATTTCAAAAATACAATGTTAAAAAAAGAAGAAAAAGAAAGAGAGAGAGAGAAAAAACAAACAAACAAACAAGAACAAACAAGGTCGCATAAATTATTAAAAAAAAATACAAGTACAAAATTGATAACAAATACCAAAAAGCATAAATTAAAAATCTAGAATAGAGTTTGGAATTTCAGATATACAATGTTATTTAAAAGAAGAAGAGAAAGAAACAGAGAAAAAGAAAAAGAAAAAATAAAAAAGGGTCACAGAAATTATATAAAAACAAAACAAAAAAACTATGGGTACAAAATTGATAACAAATGCTAAAAAGCTAAAATTTAAAAATCTAGAGTAGAGTTTGGAATTTCAAAAATACAATGTTAAAGAAAAGAAGGAAAAAGAAAAAAAAAGGTCAAAAAATTATTAAAAAATATATATATATATGAAGTTTGCTTTTAAAAAAATAAGGTCTTTTTTTTTTTTTTTGCAAAGTAATCGGTTATAAAAGTGGAAATTAAAGGAATAATAGAGGACTTAATTTTTTTTTTTTAATAGGCTCACTTGTTCTGTCGCACTGAGGGGAGGTAGGGAGGGATGCTGCAAACAAATAACACTGGCGTGTGCTCGCAGTGCCTCAGCCACACTGGGTCTGTCCCCAGTTCACGGCGCGTGTAGCCTCTCTGCCCACGCTGCTCAGGCTCTAGGTTGCTCCCCCGCGAATCATCCGCGGCCGGCCCTGGGCTGCCTGTACTTCCCAAGTCCAAGCGGCTCAGGTTCAGGCACTCGGGTAGTCTTCAGAGGCGCAGACTCTCGGTTGGGCCTGAGTTTTGTGCCCTTCCCAGATCGGAGCAGCTCAGGTGATGAGGTGTTTTGCGCGCGCGATTGCTGTGACTTATCGCCTCCCTGCCGCTCGGTTATCTAGTTGTGCACCGGCACACCTTCTCAGGCAGATGTTGACCGTCCAGACCCCCAATAAGTTTTAGTTAGCAAAGAAGCCTGCTTACAGTTTTATAGATAATGTCTCTCTGGGGCTGCGATTGTCCCCTTCCGGCTCTGGCTGCCTATCACCGGAGGGGGATGGTCTGCCTCCGGCTATCTCTGTTCAGTCCTTTATTCCGTGCGCGGGCCTGGCGGTGTCATAGGTTAGGGCTGGCTTTTCGCGTGGTAGATATCCCACAGTCTGGTTTGCTAGCCCAAATTATTTCGCTCAGATGGTGCTCAGGGTATTCAGGCCAGATTCTTGTGATGCAGCCCGCGCCGCGCCTCCCTGCCCAGCCCCCGCTTGCTAATGGCGTATGCAGGCATCTGTGCTGCTTCTCCGCTGGGGGAGTTACCGTAGGGCTCACAATGTGTGGGTTTTAATTATTTATTTTTCCTCCCTGTTATGTTGCCCTCTGTGCTTCCAAGGCTCGGCACAGATTCGGCAGTGAGAAGGTTTCCTGGTGTTTGGAAACTTCTCTCTTTTTAAGACTCCCTTCCCAGGATGGAACTCTGTCCCTCCCTCTTTTGTCCCTTTTTTTGTCTTTTATATTTTTCCCTACCTCCTTTCGAAGACTTGGGTTGCTTTTTTGGTTGCCTGATGTCCTCTACCAGCATTCAGAAGTTGTTTTGTGGAATTTACTTGGCGTTTAAATGTTCTTTTGATGAATTTGTGGGGGAGAAAGTGTTCTCCCCGTCCTACTCCTCCGCCGTCTTAGCTCCTCCTACATGTGTCTTTTTCAACAATTTATTTGCTCAGGGGATAAGCCTAGGAGTGGGATTTCTAGGTCGTATAGTGGTTTTATTCCTAGTTTTTCAAAGGAATCTCGATATTGTCTTCCATTGTGATTGTATCAATGTACAGTCCCAACAACACTGCAAGAGGGTTCCCTTTTCTTCACATCCTCTCCAGCATTTATTGTTGGCAGACTTTTTGATGATGGCCATTCTGACCAGCATGAGGTGATATCTCATTGTAGTTTTGACTTGCATTTCTCTAATAATGAGTGACGTTGAGCATCTCTTCATGTGTTTGTTAGCCATCTGTATGTCTTCTTTGGAGAAATATCTGTTTATCTCTTTTTCCCACTTTTTGATTGGGTTGTTTGTTTTTATGGTTTTGAGTTGTATGAGCTGCTTGTATATTTTGGAAATTAATCCTTTGTCAGTTGTTTCATTTGCTACTATTTTCTCCCATTCTGAGGGTTGTGTTTTCACCTTGTTTATAGTTTCCTTTGCTGTGCAAAAGCTTTACGTTTAATTAGGTCCCACTTGTTTATTTCCATTTTTATTTCCATTATTCTAAGAGGTGGGTCATAGAAGATCTTGCTTTAATTTATGTCATCGAGTGTTCTGCCTATGTTTTTCTGTAAGAGTCTTACAGTTTCTGGTCTTACATTTGGGTCTTTAATCCATTTTGAGTTTACCTTTGTGTATGGTGTTAGGAGGGCTTCCCTGGTGGCTCAGATGGTAAAGAATCCACCTGCAATGCGGGAGACCTGGGTTAGATCCATGGGTTGGGAACATGCCCTGGAGAAGGAAATGGCTACACACTTCAATATTCTTGCCTGGAGAATCCCTCTGGACAGAGAAACCTGGCAGGCTACAGTCCATGAGGTCACAAACAGTCAGACACGACTGAGTGACTAAGCACACACAGCATATAGTGTTAAGAAATGTTCTAATTTTATTCTTTTACATGTAGCTGTACAGTTTTCCCAGCACCACTTACTGAAGAGGCTATCTTTGTCCCATTGTATATTCTTGTCTCCTTTGTCAAAAATAAGATACCAAAAGGTGTGTAGGTTTGTCTCTGGGCTTTCTATCTTGTTCTATTGGTCTATATTTCTGTTTTTGTGCCAGTACCATTCTGTCTTGATCACTCTAACTTTGTAGGATAGTCTGAAGTCAGGAAGGTTGATTCCTCCAACTCAATTCTCCTTTCTCAAGATTGCTTTGTCTATTCGGGGTCTTTTGTGTTTCCATATGAACTGTGAAATTTTTTGTTCTAGTTTTGTGAAAAATGCCATTGGTAATTTGATAGGGATCACATTGAATCTATAGGTTGCATTTGGTGGTACAGTCATTTTCATAATATTGATTCTTCCTACCCCGGAACATGGAATATCTCTCCATCTGTTTATGCCGTCTTTGATTTCTTTCATTGCTGTCTTAGTTTTATCTCTACAGTTCTTCTGTTTCCTTTGGTAAGTTTATTTATAAATGTTTTATTATTTTTGTTGCAGTGGTGAATGGGATTGATTCCTTAATATCCCTCTCTGATTTTTCAGTGTTAATATATAGGAATGCAATTGATCTCTGTGTATTGATTTTTTAAATTAATTAATTTATTTTTATTGGAGGCTAATTGCTTTACAATATAGTGGTGGCTTTTGCCATACATTGACATGAATCAGCTATGGGTGTACATGTGTCCCACATCCCAAACCCCCTCCCACCTTCCTTTCCATCTCATCCCCTTGGGTTGTCCCAGTGCACTGGCTTTGAGTGCCCTGATTCATGCATTGAATTTGGACTGACCATCTATTTCACATATGAAATAGAAACATGTAATATACATGTTACAATGCCATTCTCTCAAGTCATCTCACCCTTGCCTTCTCCCACAGATTCCAAAAGGCTGTTCTTTATATCTGTGTCTATTTTGTTGTCTCACATATATGGTCATCATTACCATCTTTCTAAATTCCATATATGTGCATTAATATACTGTATTGGTGTTTTTCTTTCTGAATTACTTCACTCTGTATAATAGGCTCCAGTTTCATCCACCTCATTAAAAATGATGCAAATGCATTTTTTAATAGCTGAGTGATATTCCACTGTGTATATGTACCACAGCTTTCTTATCCATTCATCTGCTGATGGACATCTAGGTTGCTTCCATGTCCTAGCTACTGTAAACAGTGCTGTGATGAATATTGGGGTACACGTGTCTCTTTCAATTCTGGTTTCCTCTGTGTGTATGCTGAGCAGTGGGATTGCTGGGTCATATAGCACTTCTATTTCCAGTTTTCCAAGGATCTCCACAATGTTATCCATAGTGGCTGTACCAGTTTGCATTCCTACCAACCATGTAAGATGGTTCCCTTTTCTCCACACCCTCTCCAGCACTCATTTTTTGCAGATTTTTGGGTAGCAGCCATTCTGAATGGCATGAGATGATGCCTCATTGTGGTTTTGATTTGCATTTCTCTGATAATGAGTGATGTCAACCATCTATTCATGTGTTTTTAGCCATCTGTATGTCTTTGGAGAAATATCTGTTTAGTTCTTTGGCCCATTGTTTGATTGGTCGTTTGTTTTTCTGGTATTGAGCTGCATATACTACTTGTATATTTTTGAGGCTAATTCTTTGTCAGTTGCTTCGTTTGCTATTATTTTCTTCCATTCTGAAGGCTGTCTTTTCACCTTGCTTATAGTTTCCATCATTTTGCCAAAGCTTCTTAGGTTAATCAGGTCCCATTTGTTTATTTTTGCTCTTATTTCCATTACTCTGGGAGCTGGGTCATAGAGGATCTTGCTGTGATTTATGTCAGAGAGTGTTTTGCCTACATTTTCCTCTAGGAGTTTTAGAGTTTCTGGTCTTACATTTAGATCTTTAATCCATTCTGAGTTTATTTTTGTGTATTGATTTTATATCCTGCAACTTTAAAAAAATCATTGATTAGCTCTAATAATTTTCTGATAGTATCTTTAGGGTTTTCTATGTATAGTATCACTGCAAAGAGTGAGAGTTTTACTTATTCTTTTCTCATCTGGATTCTTTTTATTTATTTATTTATTTTTTCTCCAATTGCTGTAGCCTGGACTTCCAAACTATGTTGAATGATAGTGGTGAGAGTTGGCACACTTGACTTGTTCCTGATCTTAGAGAGAATGCTTTCAGTTTTTCACCATTGACAATAATGTTTGCTGTGGGTTTATCATATATGGCCTTTACTATGTTGAGGTAGGTTCCTTCTATGTCCATTTTTTGAAGAGTTTTTATCATAAATTGGTGCTGAATTTTGTCAAAGGCTTTTTCTGCATCTGTTGAGATTATCATATGGTTTTTATCTTTCAATTTGTTAATATGGTGTATCACATTGATTGATTTGTGTATATTGATGAATCCTTGCATCCCTGTGTTAAACCTGGCTTTAACATGGTGTATGATCTTTTCAATGTTCTAAATTCTTTTTGCTAGAATTTTGTTGAAGATTTTTGCATCTATGTTCATCAGTGATATTGGCCTGTAATTTTCTTTTTTCTGTTGTCTTTGTCTGGTTTTAGTATCATGGTGATGATTGCCTTGTAGAATGAGTTTGGAAGTATTCCTCCCTCTGCCATATTTAAGAGTTTCAGAATTATAGACATTAGCTCTTCTCTTGGAGAAGGCAATGGCACCCCACTCCAGTACTCTTGCCTGGAAAATTCCATGGATGGAGGACCCTGGTGGGCTGCAGTCCATGTGGTCGCGAAGAGTCGGACACGACTGAGTGACTTCACTTTCACTTTTCACTTTCATGCATTGGAGACGGAAATGGCAACCCACTCCAGTGTTCTTGCCTGGAGAATCCCAGGGACGGGGGAGCCTGGTGGGCTGCCGTCTATGGGGTTGCACAGAGTCGGACACGACTGAAGCGACTTAGCAGCAGCAGCAGCAGTCACATGACTAATAAATTATAGAAGTGAAAATCAAACCCCAAATTCTCACTCTAAATTCACTGTTCTTTTTCTTTACCATCACTATATCAGTTAAAAATCAACAAAAGTCACACTACTATATATTCAAGTCTAAATAGAACAGGTTTTCCTCATTGGAGAATGGCAGGTAAATTAGCCTTTTAATGATCAGATTGCATGGTTCATTCTAACTCTTAGATTCTTGGGCATCCTTAAAAAAGAGAAAGAAAGAAGGATTCAGTTCAATGATTAACTACAGCTCCTCAAGCAAATTGACTTTAAAAGGATCATATCTCTTGAGGTAATCCATTCAGTTACTTGGAATTTAAAGTAAATCAATATGTTGATAAATGTTTAAAAGTTTTTACATGGCTCCATCTATAGGGATTGGGGGCAGGAGGAGAAGGGGACGGCAGAGGATGAGATGGCTGGATGGCATCACTGACTCGATGGATGTGAGTCTGAGTGAACTCCGGGAGTTGGTGATGGACAGGGAGGCCTGGCGTGCTGCGATTCATGGGGTTGCAAAGAGTCGGACACAACTGAGCGACTGATCTGATAGGTTAGTACATTTGTTTTCTATACTCATTCTAGATTTTGCATGTAGATGTCCTAAAAATAAATATGTGACCTTGTTGAAAGAAAACACAGAACTCATAGTACCTGACATGGTATCTGAAAATGCACCTAGTCTTTAAATGCTTGTTTAATAGATAGATGCAGACATAGATGAAGACGAGAGACATCAAGCACTCAGTTCTACATAAGAGTGTGTGTACAAAGAGGAGACTATTTTAAGCAACAAATTTGGCTTGCATTTTCATTTATTTAAATGTTTAGTAGTAGTAAAATAAAGCAACAACTCCCATTCTCAAATGTTTTATAGATGTATGTATGTGTGTGCATTTGCATGTGTGTGTGGAAATGAAGTGGAACTAAAATGAGGTAAAAAGCCTCATTATTGAGATCTGCTTAAAAAAAATAAAGAGGACCATTCTCATATTCACATATATTCCTATAAAAAGGCATTGGTACTACCCATGAAATTAGGGAACCAGCTGATACTGAATGTAGTCACTTCCTCCTTAAATCTTTCTTCTGATTATTAGTCTTTGGGAAGCATTTTCTCAAGCTCTCATTTACATTTTCTTAACTAGAGTTTGATACTATTTGATTTGTGCTGCTTTTCTGATGGCTGACAGTAAAGAATCTGCCTGCAACATGGGAGACCTGGGTTCGATCTCTAGGTCGGGAAGATTCCCTGGAGAAGGGAATGACAACCCATTCCAGGATTCTTGACTGGAGAATTCCATGAACAGAGGCTACAGTCCATGGAGTCACAACCGAGTGACTAACACTTTCACTTTCATAAACATGATAAAATATGAATATCTGATCAAAGATTTGAAGGTCACACAACAAAAGGAAATGTCTTATTTCTGCTGTTCCCTGTTTTATAAAGAAAGCTGAGCACAGAAAAACTAATGCTTTTGAACAGTGGAGTTGGAGAAGACTCTTGAGAGTCCCTTGGACTGCAAGGAGATCCAACCAGTCCATCCTAAAGGAAATCAGTCCTGGGTGTTCATTGGCAGGACTGATGTTGAAGTTGAAACTCCAATATTTTGGCCACCTGATGCAAAGAGCTGACTCATTTGAAAAGACCCTAATGTTGGGAAAGATTGAAGGCAGGAGGAGAAGAGGACGATAGAGGATGAGATGTTTAGATGGCATCACCGACTCAATGGACATGAGTTTGAATAAACTCCAGGAGTTGGTGATGGACAGGGAGGCCTGGCATGCTGCAGTCCATGGGGTCTCAAAGAGTCAGACACTACTGAGCAACTGAACTGAACTGTTTTATCTGAGATTTTCCATTGCTGGTAAAAAAGAAAAGCAAAAACAAAAAACAAAGATTCTCCAAACATGTCAAAATTCTTTTCTACAGGATCAGAAAAGATCTTTGAATAAAACCAAATTCTAGGACCCTACCTTTTGTTATAATTGAATTTTAAACTAAAATAGCAATGGCAACAGCATTAAAAGGTCAGGAAATAATGGGTTCAGACTGAACTTCTATGTCATCGAGTCTAACTCCTTGCTTCCCCACAATGTTGTACAAAACTCCCCCTTCTTCAGACAAATACTGTTTGGCTGAATTATTCTGCTATTCGAAGTTCTCCCCAGTATGGACTCAACCATTTTCTCTTCTGTATCCTAAGCTCCAGTTATATTCAACTATCTGGACTTTCCAAGTGTACATAAGCTTTCCTACCTTTTTTGCTTTGCTCAGTTCATGGGAAATAGATGGGGAAACAGTGGAAGCAGTGTCAGACTTTATTTTTCTGGGCTCCCAAATCACTGCAGATGGTGACTGTAGCCATGAAATTAAAAGACGTTTACTCCTTGGAAGGAAAGTTATGACCAACCTAGATAGCATATTCAAAAGCAGAGACATTACTTTGCCAACAAAGGTCCGTCTAGTCAAGGCTATGGTTTTTCCAGTGGTCATGTATGGATGTGAGAGTTGGACTGTGAAGAAAGCTGAGCACCGAAGAATTGATGTTTTTGAACTGTGGTATTGGAGAAGACTCTTGAGAGTCTCTTGGACTGCAAAGAGATCCAACCAGTCCATTCTGAAGGAGATCAGTCCTGGGATTTCTTTGGAAGGCATGATGCTAAAGCTGAAACTCCAGTACTTTGGCCACCTCATGCGAAGAGTTGACTCATTGGAAAAGACTCTGATGCTGGGAGGGATTGGGGGCAGGAGGAGAAGGGGACGACAGAGGATGAGATGGCTGGATGGCATCACTGACTCGATGGACATGAGTCTGAGTGAACTCTGTGAGTTGGTGATGGACAGGGAGGCCTGGCGTGCTGCAATTCATGGGGTCACAAAGAGTCGGACATGCTGAGCAACACGACTGAACTGAACTGAACTGATGCTTTGCTCACAAGACTACTTTTACTTGAAATATTTTCACCTCATCTGCAGTAGCCCAAGTTCTGCCCTTATTTCAAGATCCAGATCAAATGTCAACTCCATAAAATCTTGTAGAGTCGTGCAGAAACTTGTTTATAACTATTAACTTTCGGTTCACACTCTGGTCATTTTCTTTTCACCTTTACATCCTCTGGTGTCTTGCTCATAGTAGGAACTCAGTAAATATTTGTTGAATACCAATTTACTTACTGCTTTTTTCCTAGGTATAGCCAATCATTAATTCAACAAACATTTCCTTGGGAGACAGCATTGAACATAACAGACATCTCTATCTTTTGTAAGCTTTCATTCTAGTGAAAGAGATAAAAAATAATCAATATATCATTTAGGGAGTAATAAAGTGCAAAGAATGTTGGAAACTCCTTAACAGCCGAGAAGTTATCAGATTCAGCTTTATTTCACTACAGTGCCAATAAATATATGTTTAAATTTTGAATGGCTTCATTTTAATAAAAAATGAATTAATAACAATACCTTATATTTTTATAGTGTTTAGGTATTTCAAAGTGTTTTTTCAGTTTTTCTGATTTGGTCTTCACATGCTTGTGGACTAGATATGATTATTAGTATTTTCACTTCATAGATAAGGCCCAGAAAGCTTTTTTATTCAATGTAAAAAAAATGATTCTCTTTGGGTCTTTCATTCATTTATTCATTCAAGAAATATTTGTTGACATCCTACTTTGTGAGGGAGGTATAATGCTGAATAATACATGTTCCTAAGGAGCTTAATTAAAAGAGGGAAAGGGGTAGAATTAACTATAACCAAAAATAATATGACCTCAGTAACTTAGGAAAGGTATCAATGAAGCCTTCTGGCAGTTCAGAGGAGGGAGCATTTGCCTTTGAGGCAAATAAAAGCTTTAGGAAATAGTTGGGCATTTAAACTGGGTCTGAATTTTCCTTCATTTATAATGTGAGGACATAATCTCAGATGAGTTCCCACTGAGAGAACTAGTTCTGCCATTTATATCTGGCATATTACATGAGTCATGACTATAAAGTGGTAAGACTGATTTCCTCATGTGGTTTCATAAATTGGCTTTGCTGGAAGCTCCAAAAGAGAAATTATCTCATTGTTTAAAGCAAAGGTAGCATCATTAGAATAAATATATAGCTCTCCGAGTTATTACTTTGGAGGAAGCACCACTTATTTGACTGTACGATTTCAATAATTTATAATAATTTGACACCTTATTTTCAGATAAGGATTATTTAACAAGGGTGTTGTCCCTTTGTGGTTGAATTATATACAAGGATTAGAGAGGGCACACAGTGATAGAATCCTAGGGCTGTAATGTAATCTTCTATATCCCATTACCTTAAGGAACAAGATAGAGGGAACTCAGGTGAATTGCTATGACATAGAACATTGAGACTCTTGAGAACTTCCTGAGTAAAATAAACTTCCTGTGTTCCTAGATACAGGGGACCAATATAATGACATTTACAGTGAGACCACATAACTCTTAGTGGAAGAATACAAGAAATTTGAATGAGCTACATCTCCTTCTTAGATTGCAGTAATATACAGAATTAAAATAGTTTTACACATATCATATGACTAAGCCAAAATATTACAATTAAGTCATGTTTTGAATATTTAAATACAGTGTCTTAGAAATGTATGCAAAGATGTGAACAATTTTTTACTGAAATATGGTTGATTTACAGTATTTTAATAGCTTCAGATACACACAAAATAATTCAGTTATTTTTTCAGATAATTTTCCATTATAGGTTATTATAAAATATTGAATACAGTTATTTGTGACACACAGTAAATACTTGTACTTATCTATTTTATGTTTATCTATTTAGTAGTTTGTATCTGTAAATCCCATACCACTAATCTACCAATCCACCTATCCTTTTTCTCTTTGGTAGTAATGTTTGTTTTCTATACCTGTGAGTTTGTATAACTTCTGTATACAGATTCATTTGTTTTATTTTTTAGATTCTGCATATAAGTGGTATCATATAACATTTGTATTTTTCTGATTTACTTCACTAAGTATAATAAACTCTAGGTCAATTCAAATGGCAATGTTTCATGTTTTTATGGCTAATATTTCTTTCATATATATATATATATATATATATATATATATATATATATATATATATATATATGGCATTGCCTTTCTTTGGGATTGGAATGAAAACTGACCTTTTCCAGTCATGTGGCTATTGCTAAGTTTTCCAAATTTGCTGGCATATTGGGTGCAGCAGTTTCACAGCATCATCTTCTAGGATTTGAAGTAGCTCAGCTGGAATTCCATCACATATGCTAGTTTTGTTCATAATGATGCTTACTAAGGCCCACTTTGCACTCCAGGATGTCTGGCTCTAGGTGAGTGATTACACCATCATGATTGTCTAGGTCATTAAGATCTTTTTTGTATAGTTCTTCTGTGTATTGTTGCCACCTCTTCTTAATATCTTCTGCTTCTGTTAGGTCCATATTGTTTCTGTCCTTTATTGTGCCAATCTTTGCATAAAATGTTCCCTGGAGTATATCTAATTCTCTTAAAGAGATCTCTAGTCTTTCACATTTTATTCTTCTCTATTTCTTTGCACTGATCACTTAGGCTTTCTTGTCTCTACTTGCTATTCTTTGAAACTCTGCATTCAGATGGATTTATCTTTCCTTTCCTCCTTCTTCTTTCACTTCTCTTCTTTTCTCAGCTATTTGTAAGGCCTCCTCAGACAACCATTTTACCTTTTCGCATATCTTTTTCTTGGATATGGTTTTGGTCACTTTCTCCTGTAAAATGTTGCAAAAACCTCCATTCATAGTTTTAAAGGGACTCTATCTATCAGATCTAATCCCTTGGATCACTTTCACTGTATAATCATAAGGGATTTGATTTAGGTCATACCTGAATGGTTTAGTGCTTTTCCCTACTTTCTTCAACTTAAGTCTGAATGTGACAATCAGATCAGATCAGATCAATCGCTCAGTCATGTCCGACTCTCTGCGACCCCATGGATCGCAGCATGCCAGGCCTCCCTGTCCATCACCAACTCCCTGAGTTCATTCAGACTCACGTCCATTGAGTCAGTGATGCCATCCAGCCATCTCATCCTCTGTCGTCCCCTGCTCCTCTTGCCCCCAATCCCTCCCAGCATCAGAGTCATTTCCAATGAGTCAACTCTTCTCATGAGGTGGCCAAAGTACTGGAGTTTCAGCTTTACCATCATTCCTTGCAAAGAAATCCCAGGGCTGATCTCCTTCAGAATGGACTGGTTGGATCTCCTTGCAGTCCAGGGGACTCTCAAGAGGCTTCTCCAACACCACAGTTCAAAAGCATCAATTCTTCAGCACTCAGCCTTCTTCACAGTCCAACTCTCACATCCATACATGACCACAGGAAAAACCATAGCCTTGACTAGACGGACCTTTGTTGGCAAAGTAATGTCTCTGCTTTTGAATATGCTATCTAGGTTGGTCAAAACTTTCCTTCCAAGGAGGCAGCGTCTTTTAATTTCATGGCTGCAGTCACCATCTGTAGTGATTTTGGAGCCCCGAAAAATAAAGTCTTCCACTGTTTCCCCATCTATTTCCCATGAAGTGATGGGACCGGATGCCATGATTTTAGTTTTCTGAATGTTGAGCTTTAAGCCAACTTTTTCACTCTCCACTTTCACTTTCATCAAGAGGCTTTTGAGTTCCTCTTCACTTTCTGCCATAAGGGTGGTGTCATTTGCGTATCTGAGGTTATTGATATTTCTCCCGGCAATCTTGATTCCAACTTGTGTTTCTCCCAGTCCAGCGTTTCTCATGATGTACTTTGCATAGAAGTTAAATAAACAGGGTGACAATATACAGCCTTGACGAACTCCTTTTCCTATTTGGAAACAGTCTGCTGTTCCATGTCCAGTTCTAACTTTTGCTTCCTGACCTGCATACAAATTTCTCAAGAGGCAGGTCAGGTGGTCTGGTATTCCCATCTCTTTCAGAATTTTCCACAGTTTATTGTGATCCACACAGTCAAAGGCTTTGGCATAGTCAATAAAGCAGAAATAGATGCTTTTCTGGAACTCTTTTGCTTTTTCCATGATCCAGCGGATGTTGGCAATTTGATCTCTGTTTCCTCTGCCTTTTATAAAACCAGCTTGAACATCTGGAAATTCACGGTTCACATATTGCTGAAGCCTGGCTTGGAGAATTTTGAGCATTACTTTACTAGCATGTGAGATGAGTGCAATTGTGCAGTAGTTTGAGCATTCTTTGGGATTGGAATGAAAACTGACCTTTTCCAGTCCTGTGGCCACTGCTGAGTTTTCCAAATTTGCTGACATACTGAGTGCAGCACTTTCACAGCATCATCTTTCAGGATTTGGAATAGTTCAACTGGAATTCCATCACCTCCACTAGCTTTGTTCGTAGTGATGCTTTCTAAGGCCCGCTTGACTTCACATTCCAGGATGTCTGGCTCTAGGTCAGTGATCACACCATCGTGATTATCTGGATCGTGAAGATCTTTTTTGTACAGTTCTTCTGTGTAATCTTGCCATCTCTTCTTAATATCTTCTGCTTCTGTTAAGTCCATACCATTTCTGTCCTTTATTGAGCCCATCTTTGCATTAAATGTTCCTTTGGTATCTCTGATTTTCTTGAAGAGATCCCTAGTCTTTCCCATTCTGTTGTTTTCCTCTATTTCTATGTATTGATTGCTGAAGAAGGCTTTCTTATCTCTTTTTGCTATTCTTTGGAACTCTGCATTCACATGTTTATATCTTGCCTTTTCTCCTTTGCTTTTCGCTTCTCTTCCTTTCACAGCTATTTGTAAGGCCTCCCCAGACAGCCATTTTGGTTTTTTGCATTTCCTTTCCATGGGGATGGTCTTGATTCCTGTCTCCTGTACAATGTCACGAACCTCAATAAGGAGTTCATAATGTGAACCACAGTCAGCTC
Source organism: Bos grunniens (assembly GCF_055505025.1). Classification (NCBI taxonomy): domain Eukaryota; kingdom Metazoa; phylum Chordata; class Mammalia; order Artiodactyla; family Bovidae; genus Bos; species Bos grunniens. Next base: position 74,932,155 of record NC_141194.1, on the reverse strand, counting down.
ATGGTGTTGTTTTTGCTGACTGTATATCGTTTTTCCATCTTCTAATGCTAAGAATATAATCAATCTGATTTTGGTATTGACCATCTGGTGATGTCCATGTGTAGAGTCATCCCTTGTTGAAAGAGAGTGTTTGCTATAACCAGTAAATGAACTTGGAAAAAGTCTGTTAGCCTTTGTGATGCTTCATTTTTTTTTAATGAATTAATTTTTTTTATTGAAGGATAATTGCTTTATAGAATTTTGCTGCTTTCTGTAAAACCTCAACATGAATCAGCCATCAGATCAGATCAGATCAGATCAGTCGCTCAGTCGTGTCTGACTCTTTGGAAGGAATGAATCGGCCATAGGTATACATAATTTCCCCTCTCTTCTGAAACTCTCTCCCATCTCCCTCCCCATCCCACCCCTCTAGGGCGATATATAGTCCCTGTTTGAGTTTCCTGAGCCTTACAGCAAATTCCTGATGGCTATCTATTTTACATATGGTAATGTAAGTTTCCATGTTACTCTTTCCATACATCTCACCATCTCCTCCCCTCTTCCCATGTCCATAAATATATTCGCTATGTCTGTTTCTCCAATGTTGCCCTGTAAATAATTCTTCAGTACCAGTTTTCTAGATTCTGTATATATGTATTAGAATACAGTATTTATCTTTCTAATTCTGACTCACTTCACTCTGTATAATAGGTTATAGGTTCATCCACCTCATTAGAACTGACTAAAATGCATTCTTTTTTATGGTTGAGTAATATTGCATTGTGTATATGTACCGGACTTCTTTATCCATTCATCTGTGTGTGAGCATCTTGGTTGCTTCCATGTTCTAGCTATTGTAAATAGTGCTGCAATAAGATACATGTGTCCCTTTCAATTTTGGTTTTCTCAAGATATATGTCTAAGATTGCTGGGTCATATGGTGGTTTCATTCCAAGTTTTTTAAGGAATCTCCATACTGTCTCTCATAGTGGATGTATCAATTTACATTCCTACCAACAGTGCAAGAGTGTTCCCTTTTCACCACACCCTTTTCAGGATTCATTGTGTATAGATTTTTTTGATGCGAGCCATTCTGACCAGAGTGATGTGATATCTCATTGTAGTTTTGAAATGCATTTCTCTCCAGAAAAACATCTATTTCTGCTTTATTGACTATGCCAAAGCCTTTGACCCTGTGGATCACAATAAACTGTGGAAAATTCTGAAAGAGATGGGAATACCAGATCACCTGACCTGCCTCTTGAGAAACCTATATGCAGGTCAGGAAACAATAGTTAGAACTGGACATGGAACAACAGACTGGTTCCAAATAGGAAAAGGAGTGCATCAAGGCTGTATATTGTCACTCTGCTTATTTAACTTATATGCAGAGTACATCACAAGAAACACTGGGCTGGAAGAAGCACAAGCTGGAATCAACATTGCCAGGAGAAATATCAGTAGCCTTCCTTGGTGGCTCAGATGGTAAACCATCTGCCTGCAATGCAGGAGACCTGAGTTCGATCTTTGGGTTGGGAAGACCCCCTGGAGAAGGAAATAGCAACCCACTCCAGCATTCTTGCCTGGAAAATCCCATGGTCAGAGGAGCCTCATAGATTATAGTCCATGGGGTCACAAAGAGTTGGACACAACTAAGCAAATTCACTTTTGAGATATGCAGATGACACCAGCCGTATGGCAGAAAGTGAAGAGGAACTAAAAAGCCTCTTGATGAAAGTGAAAGAGGGGAGTGAAAAAGTTGGCTTAAAGCTCAACATTCAGAAAACTAAGATCATGGCATCTGGTCCCATTACCTCATGGGAAATAGATGGGGAAACAGTGGAAACAGTGTCAGGCTTCATTTTTGAGGGTTCCAAAATCACTGCAGATGGTGATTACAGCCATTAAATTAAAAGACGCTTACTCCTTGGAAGGACAGTTATGACCAATCTAGATAGCATATTGAAAAGCAGAGACATTACTTTGCCAACAAAGGTCCGTCTAGTCAAGGCTATGGTTTTTCCTGTTCTCATGTATGGGTGTGAGAGTTGGACTGTGAAGAAGGCTGAGTGCCGAAGAACTGATGCTTTTGAACTGTGGTGTTGGAGAAGACTCTTGAGAGTTCCTTGGATTGCAAGGAGATCCAACCAGTCCATCCTAAAGGAGATCAGTCCTGGGTGTTCATTGGAAGGACTGATGTTGAAGCTGAAATTCCAATACTTTGGCCACCTCATGCCAAGAGTTGACTCATTGGAAAAGACCCTGATGCTGGGAGGCATTGGGGGCATGAGGAGAAGGGGACGACAGAGGATGAGATGGCTGGATGGCATCACCGACTGGATGGACATGAGTTTGAGTGAGCTCCGGGAGTTGGTAATGGACAGGGAGGCACGGCGTGCTGAGATTCATGGGGTCACAAAGACTCGGACACGACTGAGTGACTGAACTGAATAATGAGCGATCTTGAGCATCTTTTCATTCTTGTTAGCCATCTGTATGTCTTCTTTGGGGAAATGTCTGTCTAGCTCTTTTTCCCACTTTTTGAATGACTTTGTTTTTATGGTATTGAGTTGTATTAATTGCTTGTATATTTTGGAAAGTAATCCTTTGTCAGTTGTTTCATTTGCTATTATTTTCTCCTATTCTGAGTGCTGTCTTTTCACCTTGCTTATAGTTTCCTTTGCTTGTCAAAATCTTTTAAGTTTAATCAGGTCACACTTGTTTACTTTTGGTTTTATTTCCATTAATCTAGGAGGTGAGTCATAGAGGATCTTGCTCCGATTTATGTCATTGAGTGTTCTGCCTATGTTTTCTTCTAAGAGTTTTATAGTTTCTGGCCTTACATTTAGGTCTTTAATCCATTTTGAGTTTACGTTTGTGTGTGGTGTTAGAAAGTGCTCTAATTTCATTGTTTTACATGTAGCTGTTCAGTTTTCCCAGCACCATTTATTGAAGAGGCTGTCTTTGCTCCATTGTATATTCTTGCCTCCTTTGTCAAAAATAAGATACCCATAGGTGCATGGGTTTATTTCTGGGCTTTCTATCTTGTTCCATTGGTCTACATTTCTGTTTCTGTGCCAGCACCATACTGTCTTGATGACTGTAGCTTTGTAGTATAACCTGAAGCCAGGAAGATTGATTCCTCCAGCTCCATTTTTCTTTCTCAACACTACTTTGGCTATTCGGGGTCTTTTGTGTTTCCATATGAATTGTGAAATTTTTTTTGCTCTAGTTCTGTGAAAAATACCATTGGTAATTTGATAGGGATTACCTTAAATCTTTAGATTACATTTGGTAGCATAGTCATTTTCACAATATTGATTCTTCCTCCCAGGAACATGAATTATCTCTCCATCTGTTTATGTCATCTTTGATTTCTTTCATTAGTGTCTCATAATTTTCTGTGCACAGGTCTTTTGACTCCTTAGGTAAGTTTGTTCCTAGATTTTTAATTATTTTTGTTGCAATGGTAAATGGGATTGATTACTTAATTGCTCTTTCTGATTTTTCATTGTTAGTATATAGAAATGCAAGTAATTTTTATGTATTGATTTTTTATCTTACAACTTTGCTAAATTCACTCACCAGCCCTAGTAATTTTCTGATACTATCTTTAGGGCTTTCTATGTACAGTATCATGTCATCTGCAAACAGTGAGAGCTTTACTTCTTTTCTGATCTGGATTCCTTTGTTTCTTTTTTTCTTTGATTACTGTAGCTAGGACTGCCAGAACTATGTTGAATAATAGTTGTGATAGTGGACACCCTTGTCTTGTTCCTGATCTTAGGAGGGATGCTTTCTGTTTCTCATCATTGTGAATAATGTTTGCTGTAGGCTTACTATACATGGCCTTTAATATGTTGAGATTCATTCCTTCTATGCCCATTTTTTGAATAGTTTTAATCATAAATATGTGTGGAATTTTGTTAAAGGCTTTTTCTGCATCTATTGAAATGATCATATGGTTTTTATTTTTCAAGTCAATATGGTATATCACATTGATTGTTTCCATATATTGAAGAATCCTTGCATCCCTGGAATAAACCCAACTTGATCATGGTATATGAGCTTTTTGATGTGTTGCTGAATTTTGTTTGCTAAAATTTTCTTGAGGATTTTTTTTTTCCTATTCATCAGTGATATTGGCCAGTAGTCTTCATTTTTTTTTGTGTTGTCTTTGTCTGGTTTTGGTATCAGGGTGATGGTGGTTTTGTAGAATAGATTTGGAAGTGTTCCTTCCTCTGCAATTTTTTGAAAGAGTTTTAGAAGGATAGGCATTAGCTTTTCTCTAAATGTTTGATAGAATTCTCCTGTGAAGCCATCTGGTCCTGGGCTCTGTTTTTTGGGAGATTTTTGATCACAGCTTCAATTTCAGTGATTGTAATTGGGTTGTTCATAATTTATTTTTCTTCCTGGTTCAGTCTTGGAAGATTGAGCTTTTATAAGAATCTGTCCATTTCTTCCAGGTTATATATTTTATTGCCATATATTTGTTCATAATAGTCTCTTATAATCCTTTGTATTTCTGCATTGTCTGTTGTAACCTCTCCTTTTTCATTTCTAAACTTCTTAATTTGACTCTTTCTGTTTTTATTGATAAGTCTGGCTAAGGGTTTGTCAATTTTGTTTATCTTCTCAAAGAACCAGCTTTTAGTTTTATTAATCTTTACTATTGTTTCTTTCATTTCTTCTTCATTTATTTCTGCTTGGATTTTTATGATTACTTCCCTTCTACTAATTTTGGGGTTTTTTCCTTCTTCTTTTTCCCTCTTAGAACTGCTTTTGTTGCATCCCATAGGTTTTGAGTTGTCATGTTTTCATTGTCATTTGTTTCTAGAATTTTTTTTTAAATTTTTGTTTAATCTCCATGTGTTTGTTTTTATTACTTTTTTTTTTTGTATTTGATATCTAGTCTCATAGCATTGTAGTCAGAGAAGATGATTGATATGATTTCAATTTTCTTAAATTTGATTGGCCACCCAAGATGTGGTCTATCATGGAGAATGTTCCATGTACATTTGAGAAGAAATTGTATTCTTTTGCATTTGGATGGAATGTCCTGAAGATATCAGTGAGATCCATCTCATCTAATGTATCACTGAAGACTTGTTTCCTTATTAATTTTCTGTTTTGATGATCTGTCCATTGGTGTGAAGTGGATTTCTTGTAAACAGCATATATATGGGTCTTGTTTTTGTATCCATTCAGCCAATTTGTGTCTTTTGGTTGGAGTATTTAATCCATTTACATTTAAAGTAATTATTGATATATATGTTCCTATTGCCATTTTCTAATTGTTTGGGATTGATTTTGTAGATCTTTTTCCTTCTCTTGTATTTCTTGATTATATAAATCTGTTTAACATTTATTGTAAAGCTGGTTTGGTGGTACTGAATTCTCTTAACTTTTGCTTGTCTGAAAGCTTTTTATTTCTCCGTTAATTTTGAAAGAGAGTCTTGCTGGGTACAGTAATCTTGGTTATGGTTTTTTTTTTTTTCCTTTCAGTACTTTAAATGTATAATGTCATTTCCTTATGGCCTGCAGAGTTTTTTGCTGAAAGATCAGCTGTTAAGCTATGGGGTTTCCCTTGTATGTTACTTGTTGCTTCTCCCTTGCTGCTTTTAATATTCTTTGTGTTTAGTCTTTGTTAGTTTGATTAGTATGTGTCTTGGCATGTTTCTTCTTGGGTTTATCCTGTATGGGACTCTTTGTGCCTCTTGAACTTGATTGGCTATTTCTTTTCCCATGTTGGGGAAATTTTCAACTATAATCTCTTCAAAAACTTTCTCATACCCTTTCTTTTTCTATTCTTCTTCTGCTGCTGCTGCTGCTGCTAAGTCGCTTCAGTCATGTCCGACTCTGTGCGACCCCATAGACGGCAGCCCACCAGGCTCCTCCATCCATGGGATTCTCCAGGCAAGAACACTGGAGTGGGTTGCCATTTCCTTCTCCAATGCATGAAAGTGAGAAGTGAAAGTGAAGTTGTTCAGTCGTGTCCGACTCATAGCGACCCCATGGACTTCAGCCTACCAGGCTTCTCCGCCCATGGGATTTTCCAGCCAAGAGTACTGGATTGGGTTGCCATTGCCTTCTCCATTCTTCTTCTGGGACCCCTATAATTTGAGTGTTGGTGCATTTGATATGGTCCCAGAGGTCTCTGATACTGTCCTTAGCTCTTTTCATTCTTTTTACTTTATTCTGCTCTGCATAAGTTATTTCTATCATTTTATCTTCTAGCTCACTGATTTGTTCTTCCGCTTCATATATTCTGCTATTGATTACTTCTAGAGTATTTTTAATTTCAGTAATTGTGTTGTATGTCTTTGTATGCTTATTCTTTAAATAGTTTAGGTCTTTGTTAATTGATTTTTGCATTTTCTTCATTTTGTTTAGAAGGTTTTTCATCATCTTTACTATCATTATTCTGAATACTTTTTCAGGTAATTTTCCTATTTCCTCTTCATTTATTTGGACTTCTTTGTTTCTAGTTTGTTCTTTCATTTGTGTAGTATTTCTCTGCCTTTTCTTTTTTCTTTTCTTTTTTTAAGTTATTGTGTTTGAGGTCTCCTTTTCCCATGCTTCAAGTAAAGTTGAATTCTTTCCTTGAAGAAGGTTGAATTCTTTCTTCTTTTTGGTTTCTGCCATCCTAACATCAGTCCAGTGGTTTGTGTGAACTTTGTATGGGGTCTGATTTGTGCTGAGTTTTTGCTTTTTTGTTTGTTTTTCCTCTGATGGGCAAGGCTGAATGAGGTGGTACTCCTGTCTGCTGATGATTGGGTTTGTATTTTTGTTTTGTTTGTTGTTTAGATGAGGTGTCCTGCACAGGGTGCTACTGGTGGTTGTGTGAAGCCGGGTCTTGTATCCAAGTGGTTTCCTTTGTGTGAGTTCTCACTATTTGATACTCCCTAGGGTTAGTTCTTTGGCAGTCCAGGGTCTTGGAGTCAGTTCTCCCACTCCAAAAGCTCAGGTTGATCTCTGGTCAGGAATGAAGATTCCAGAAGTAGTTTGTTATGGCACTAAGGGAAAGTAAAACAAATGCATGTTGATGTATGGCACAACTAATACAATATTTTAAAATAATAAAAAATAATAATAATAAAAAACAAATAAATAAAATAAACTTAAAAAAAAAAAAAAACAAGAAACCAAAGATGAACCCCAGACAAATGGCAGTTACAAAATCAGGCAAATAATAATTAAAATAATGGAATAAAAACATATACGTATACACCCATGAGCAAAATGAAAACATTTAAACAAAAATAAAGCGCAGTACACTGATCTGGCAAACAAGGGAAATCAAAAATTATATTTATCAGTTAAGAAAAAAACTAACTTAAGCACAAACTGGAAAATAAAACTAAAGCAAGGTGCCAAGTGAGGAATAAAGCAATGAAAACAAAACTAACAAGTATGTTGGGAGGAAAGGAAAGAAAGAAAAGAAAGAAAGAATAGATGTGCCAAGTTAAATATAGGTAGATAAAGAAGATTTATATATGTTAAAGGTTAACTGCAAGGGGAAATAACAGTAGGAAAACCAAACAAGGGAATAAATGTAGAAAAATCATAATAGCTTTAAAAAGTTAAAAATTAAAAAAAGAAAAGAAAAAGAAAGAGGAAAACTCCCTGGAACTGCAAAAGCCCAGCATAGAGGCAGAGGTTTATGACAATAATAAAAAGTGTGAGTGAGAAAAAAAGATAAAAGAAAAGCTCAAAAGCTTAATTGGATTTCTCAGTTCCAGTAAAATCGACAACTACAACAGAGAGGGGAAAGGAAAAAATATCCAGAAGTATCTACAGAACAGGTCAAAAAATAATAATAAAGGTTTTTCTTGAGTTACTGCTGTCAGAGTCTTTTCCCACTCTGGGAATCATAGTTCACCTTACCTCCCTAGGATGCCCTCCAACACTGTACTTATCTCTGGACCTTCTGTGGGGGCTGCTCAGATTTTAATCTGGTCCTGCTCCTGTGTGTTCTTGCTTCCAATGTTCACAGCTATCAGAGTTAGTGCATTTTCTTTTGTGGAAGCTTCCAATGGCCTTGCATATATTCCATAGACACAGAGTCTGCTTAGTTGATGATGTGAATTTAATCTGAAGCTTGTACAGCTGGTGGGAGGGTTTGGGGTCTTCTTTCTTAGCCACACTGCCCCTGGGTTTCAACTGTGGTTTTATTTCCCCCCCTACATGTACGTCATCCACTGGGGTTTAGCTCTTGAGACTGCTCTGGAGGGCTTGGGTTTGCCCCTGTGAGGGCCAGGTGTGGAAGGGGTGCAACTGCTTGGGTTGCAGGGGTTCTGGCAGCACCAGGTACTCAGGGTGGGTGGCAGCTAGGGCAGCAGGAAATATAGTGCATGGCAACCAGTATTGCCCAATAAGCTCCAGTATTCCTGCCTGGAGAACCCCCTCTCTGACAGAGATGCCTGGCAGGCCACAGTCTACAGGGTCACAAAGAGTTGGACAGAACCGAAGTGACCCTGCACACATAAACACAAGACTTCTTTTTTTAACTGTGGCAGCTCTGCCCCAGTAAGAGTTGAGCGTGAAGGTTGTGCAGCTGCTTGGCTTGCAGGGACCCTGGGGACGCCAAGTGTTTAGGGACACAAACTGCCTCTGTGTCAGGAGTTATGGCCCTATCAGAGTCTGTTTTCAAGCCTCTTGTAGCTGGCCATCAGAAAGCCTCTTTGGCCAGTCTTTCTCCATAGCTCTGCCCATTCAGGCACTTAGAGGAATCCCTTGTCTGGGGTCCTTCTGTTGTTTGGCATGTCAAACACATAGAGAGGCCCCCTGTGACTGGGGTCCTACTCTGTAGATTGGCACATAGGGCACTTAAAAGGACACCCTGGGCGTGGTCCTACTCTGTAGTTCAATGCGTCAGGTGTTTGATGGGCCATTGCTGAGCTGTCAATGCTGGTGTGTGGAGAGGGAGAGTCTGTGGTGATGGCTCCAACTCCTACACGTGACTCAGCAGTGCTGGCTTGCTTCCGAGGCTCCCTGGCTTTCCTCCACAGGCATTTCACACTACAATCTCCTACTTCACATCCCCTCAGTCAACAGCAGCCCTTGCAACAGGATTGCTCCACAGTCCCTAAACTCCAGCTCCCAGCCACTGCCCCTTCCAGGAGACTCGTGTTCCTGCCCAGCATATGTATGGCTGTGGCAAGGACTGTTTGATTCTCATTCCATTCAGGCTGCCACAGATCAGCTGTTTCGCTCTCAGCCTTAAATGTTTCTCCTCTGACTCAGACAATTGCGCCGCTGTGGGGATCGGACCCCTGCTCCAGTTCCCCCACCCAACAAGGGTAGGTCCAGTCCTACAAATACTCCTGTCCCCCTCGCCTCCAGTTCCTTTGTCTTACCGATTTTTACATGGTTCTGAGAAGGCGATGGCACCCCACTCCAGTACTCATGCTTGGAAAATTCCATGGACACAGGAGCCTGGTAGGCTGCAGTCCATGGAGTCACTAAGAGTCGGACACGACTGAACAACTTCACTTTCACTTCTCACTTTCATGCATTGGAGAAGGAAATGGCAACCCACTCGAGTGTTCTTGCCTGGAGAATCCCATGGATGGAGGAGCCTGGTGGGCTGCCGTCTATGGGGTCGCACAGAGTCGGACACGACTGAAGTGACTTAGCAATAGCAGCAGCATATTCTTTTACACTGGTAAAGTCCTCCTGTCTGCTTTCAACTGGTGTTCTGCATGCACTTCAGTGTCTGAAGGTGTATTCCTGATGTATCCATGAAGAGAGATGTACTCCACATCCACCAGTTCCTCCACCATAATGTTCTCTGTGCTGCTTCATTTTGTATTCCAAGGCCAAACTTGCCTGTTACTCTAGGTATTTCTTGACTTCCCACTTTTGCATTTCAGTCCGCTATGATGTACTCTGCCAAATAATGTTCAAAGTACTGAAAAATTACACTTATCTCACATGCTAGCAAATTAATGCTCAAAATTCTCCAAGCCATGTTTTAACAGTACATGAACTGTGAACTTCCAGATGTTCAAGTTGGATTTAGAAAAAGCAGAGGAACCAGAAATCAAATAGCCAACATCCATTGGATCATAGAAAAAGCAAGAGAATTCCAGAAAAATATCTATTTCTGCTTTATTGATTATGTTAAAGCCTTTGACTGTATCAGATCAGATCAGATCAGTCGCTCAGCTGTGTCTGACTCTGCGACCCCATGAATCGCAGCACGCCAGGCCTCCCTGTTCATCACCAACTCCCGGAGTTCACTGAGACTCACATCCATTGAGTCAGTGGTGCCATCTAGCCATCTCATCCTCTGTCGTCCCCTTCTCCTACTGCCCCCAATCCCTCCCAGCATCAGAGTCTTTTCCAATGAGTCAACTCTTCGCATGAGGTGGCCAAAGTACTGGAGTTTCAGCTTTAGCATCATTCCTTGCAAAGAAATCCCAAGGCTGATCTCCTTCAGAATGGACTGGTTGGATCTCCTTGCAGTCCAAGGGACTCTCAAGAGTCTTCTCCAACACCACAGTTCAAAAGCATCAATTCTTCAGCACTCAGCCTTCTTCACAGTCCAACTCTCACATCCATACATGACCACAGGAAAAACCATAGCCTTGACTAGACGGACCTTTGTTGGCAAAGTAATGTCTCTGCTTTTGAATATGCTATCTAGGTTGGTCATAACTTTCCTTCCAAGAAGTAAGCGTCTTTTAATTTCATGGCTGCAGTCACCATCTGCAGTGATTTGGGAGCCCCAAAAAATAAAGTCTGACACTGTTTCCTCATCTATTTCCCATGAAGTGATGGGACCGGATGCCATGATTTTAGTTTTCTGAATGTTGAGCTTTAAGCCAACTTTTTCACTCTCCACTTTCACTTTCATCAAGAGGCTTTTGAGTTCCTCTTCACTTTCTGCCATAAGGGTGGTGTCATTTGCGTATCTGAGGTTATTGATATTTCTCCCGGCAATCTTGATTCCAACTTGTGTTTCTCCCAGTCCAGCGTTTCTCATGATGTACTTTGCATAGAAGTTAAATAAACAGGGTGACAATATACAGCCTTGACGAACTCCTTTTCCTATTTGGAAACAGTCTGCTGTTCCATGTCCAGTTCTAACTTTTGCTTCCTGACCTGCATACAAATTTCTCAAGAGGCAGGTCAGGTGGTCTGGTATTCCCATCTCTTTCAGAATTTTCCACAGTTTATTGTGATCAACACAGTCAAAGGCTTTGGCATAGTCAATAAAGCAGAAATAGATGCTTTCCTGGAACTCTTTTGCTTTTTCCATGATCCAGCGGATGTTGGCAATTTGATCTGTTTCCTCTGCCTTTTATAAAACCAGCTTGAACATCTGGAAATTCACGGTTCACATATTGCTGAAGCCTGGCTTGGAGAATTTTGAGCATTACTTTACTAGCATGTGAGATGAGTGCAATTGTGCAGTAGTTTGAGCATTCTTTGGGATTGGAATGAAAACTGACCTTTTCCAGTCCTGTGGCCACTGCTGAGTTTTCCAAATTTGCTGACATACTGAGTGCAGCACTTTCACAGCATCATCTTTCAGGATTTGGAATAGTTCAACTGGAATTCCATCACCTCCACTAGCTTTGTTCGTAGTGACTGTATAGATCACAACAAGCTGTGGAAAATTCTTCAAATGATGGGAATATCAGACCACCTGACTTGCCTCCTGGAAATCTGTATACATGCCAAGAAGCAACAGTTAGAACCAGACTTAGAACAACAGACTGGTTCCAAATTGGGAAAGGAGGACGTCAAGGCTCCATAGTGTCACCCTACTTATTTAACTTATATGCAGAGTACATCATGAAAAATGCCAGGCTGGGTTAAACCTAAGTATGGAATCAAGATTGCCAGAAGAAATATCAATAGCCTCAGATACGCAGATGACACCACCCTTATGGCAGAAAGAGCCTCTTGATGAAAGTGAAAGAGGAGAATGAAAAAGCTGGCTTAAAACTCAATATTCAAAAAACTAAGATGGTGATATCTGGTCCCATCACTTCATGGCAAATAGATGGTGAAACAAAGGAAACAGTGACAGACTTTATTTTCTTGGTCTCCAAAATCAATGCAGATGGCGACTGCAGCCACAAAATTAAAAGACGTTTGCTTCTTGAAAGAAAAGCCATTACCAACCTAGATAGCATATTCAAAAGCAGAGACATTATTTTGCCAACAAAGGTCCGTCTAGTCAAAGCTATGGTTTTTCACTTTTAGCCTGTAAGCCTTTTCTCTGTTCATTCTGTTAGCCTTTGTCCTGCTTTATTTTGTATTCCAAGGCCAAACTTGCCGGTTATTCCAGATATCTCTTGAATTTAAACTTTTTCATTCCATTGCCCTATGAGGAAAAGGACATTTGTGTGTGTGTGTGTGTGTGTGTGTGTGTGTGTGTGTGTGTGTGTGTGTGTGTGTGTGTTAGGTCTAGAAGGTCTTGTAGGTCATCATAGAACTGTTCAACTTCAGCTTCTTTGGCATTAGTGGGTGGGCATAGTCTTGTACTACTGTGATATTGAATGGCTTGCCTTGGAAATGAACAAAGATCATTCTGTCATTTTTGAGACTGCACCCAAGTACTGCACTTTGGACTCTCTTGTTAACTATGAGGGCTATTCCATTTCTTCTAAGTGATTCTTGCCCACAGAGTAGATACAGTGGTTATCTGAATTAAATTCGCCCATTCCAGTACATTTTAGTTCACTGATTCCTAAAATGTCGATGTTCACTCTTACCATCTCCTGTTTGACCACTTCCAATTTACCTTGATTGATGGACATAGGAACATTCCAGGTTCCTATGCAATAATGCTCTTTACAACATTGGACTTCACTTTATCACCAGTCACATCCACAACTGGGCATTGTTTTCACTTTGGCTCTATCTCTTCATTCTTTCTGGAGTTATTTCTCCACTAATTTCCAGTAGAATATTGGGCACCTACTGATGTGGGGAGTTCATCTTTCCATGTCCTATGTTTTTGCCTTTTCATACTGTTCATGGGGTTCTCAAGGCAAGAATGCTGAAGTGGTTTGCCATTCCCCTCTCCAGTGGACCACATTTTGTCAGAACTCTCCACCGTGACCCATCTGTCTTGAGTGCCCCTACAGGGCATGGCTCATAGTTTCATTGAGTTAGACAAGGCTGTGATCCATTATCAATTTGGTAAGTTTTCTGTAACTGTGGTTTCCATTCTGTCTGCCCTCTGATGGATAAGGATAAAAGGTTTATGGAAGCTTCTTGATGGGAGGGACTTGCTGTGGGGGAATCTGGGTCTTGCTCTGAGGGTGGAACCATGCTTAGTTCAGTTCAGTTCATGTCCAACTCTTTGCGACCCCATGGACTGCAGCACACCAGGCTTCACTGTCCAACACCAACTCCTAGAGTTTACTCAAACTCATGTCCACTGAGTCGGTGATGCCATCCTACCATCTCATCCTCTGTTGTCCCCTTCTCCTCCTGCCTTCAGTCTTTCCCAGCATCAGGGTCTTTTCCAGTGAGTCAGTTCTACACATCAGGTGGCCAAAGTACTGGAGTTTCAGCCGCAGCATCAATCCTTCCAATGAATATTCAGGGCTGATTTCCTTTAGAATGGACTGGTTGGATCTCCTTGCAGTCCAAGGGACTCTCAAGAGCCTTTGGACCATGCTCAGTAAATCTTTAATCCAATTTTCTGTTGATGGGTGGGATTGCATTCCTGCCCTGGTTTTGGCCTGAGGCAACCTCCTTCTAAAGGACTTATGCCAGGACTGGGTTTTTTAAATACCTTTTTTGATAAAATAAAAATTAATCAACCACATAGGGCTTCTCTGGCAGTCCAGTGGTTAAGATGCTGCATTCCCAAATCAGGGGGTGTGGGTTTTATCCCTGGTTGGAGAACTAAGATCCCACATGCCAACTGATATGCTCACCACCAAGTTAAGCAAGCCCATATTTACATTTTACCTTTTTATTAAATCTGAAAAATAAAAAGAGAAAATATAAAAATTATTTAAAAAGTAAAGAAATTGGAGCCCAAAAGAAGACAAAAATTGCTTAAGAACTGATAACTAACCAATAGTAGAGGCCTTTTTTCCTGGTAACTTAAGTTGCCTTGCAAGGGAACTTTACAGTTTTGTTAGTGAACATGCTGAAAATGTTAGCATTTTCCTTTTCCCTACCGCACAACTCTGAGATGCTTGTTCTTTCCTGCCTCTTGTGCTTTGCTTAGTTGCTCAGTCACATCTGACTCTTTGCAACTCCATGAACTGTAGCTCGCCAGGCTCCTCTGTCTATGGGGATTCTCCAGGCAAGAATACTGGAGTGGGTTGCCATGGTCTCCTTCAAGGGATCTCCCCAACCCAGGGATCTAACCCAGGTCTCTCACATTTCAGGCGAATTCTTTATGGTCTGAACCACCAGGGAAGCCCCAGGAAACCTCTCTCTTATAACATTTAATTTAAATCCATGTTCTATATAGCATAGAAGCCTTTGGATTCTTAGTCAACTGTCATCTCCCTATAGGAGAAAAAAGGATCTTTCATTCTTTGATCCTCCCTTAACACACATAGCTGCACAGTGGCTATTTGTAATCATGTCGTCAACCAGAAAATATACATCCTTGAGTCAAAACAGCTTTTGTGTTTTGGGGATTTCCTGCTGCAAAAGAACTCTGCCTCAGGTTCTGACCTTCAGGGGAAAGACACCTATTATTAGTAGAGCTTTTCCTTGAATCTGGTGTATTGAGATGCTTAGTTGCAAGTACTTTGTTCTCTGCTTTCTCACCACATGCATGCTTCACATAGACAGTCTTACATTCATTTCTGATTTGGGGGAAAGTAAGGACACCTTGTCATCTGTTTGATTTTACTACACTCATGACCCCACCTGCTTTCTAAAAAACAATGTTTGTCTGGATTATATTTATTTATTTCAGTTAAGTATTAACCATAATTTCCTTTTAGAAAATGTCATGCTTCTCCTGGAGACAATTAGCATCCCCAGGCCTGAGAAGCCCAACTCTGTTACTTTGTACCTATAACAGGAACAGTGGAAAGAAATGGGTAACACTGACTATGGTGCTGTTTAATTTGTTTAAAGTAGCTTCCAGTTTCTGATTTACCATCTCAAAAATTGATTTGTAGCCAATATATAAAGAAAAAATCTTATTTTTATGATAGCATCTGAATTATAAATAATTTTATTGGCATAAAATGGCTAGAACCATCTACAAAGCAGCTATATGAGATAAAATGTCCCATACCTCATGGCTGTTCTCATATTTTTTGGGTGGTGCCCATCAATAAAGGCAACTAAAGAGCAGTAACAAGAATGGGTGGGTTTGAAAAGATGAAATAATTAATATTGGATTGGAAATTATTCTAGCAGTCCTAGGGGAGATTGCAAAGAGATATATGTATGGGGAAGGCAGGAAAAATTCAAGAAAAACTCAAAGTAGTAACTCTTTTCCTCACTGAATCTAGCCACATGTTAAAAACTCAGCTCAATATGTTTTTACTCTGCATTATTAACTCATTAAGGCTATACCCATGGAATATAGAATGGAAAACTGGCTGTAGGGTCCTGACGTTAGCACAATCCAGATGGCTCTCTCTACTATACGGAATAGGCTACTTATAGAGTGAAATAGATGGCCATCTCCATGCAATGATATGAAGAGCAGTAAGAGGCATCCCATCTACAAAGTGTCACCTTTTCCTTAGCTTGTCGCTTCTTTCAATAAAGGATTAAACACCCTTGTTAGAATATAAATATTACCTGAAATGGAGAACATATTACAGAATCATCAGTCTCAACTATCACAACTAGTTTTTCCTTGAGCATGATTCTGAGAAAATGGAATAGAGGACAGGCAAATGTTGATGAGTGGAGGGGAAGGAACTGAGTGGTGGTAAGTAGGAAGAGAAAATTGGAAATGAATATTTTTTTTTCCACAAGCATTTCTATCAGTGGGAAAGAACTGATATAGAGGGCATGGAAAATTTAGAGATCTCCCCAAAACAAGAATGGTAATATAAGACTTTAGTCTTGACTTCCTTCACTACATCTGTCCTCAATTTACCTACTTGGACATACTAATTTGAGGGATACATGCATATCAGGCTAGAAGTCAGGACTTCCTGATGCTCTGGCTATGATTCTGATCATAACAAAGAGTTACAGAGATAGCTGCTTTTTCCTTCTTCTTTAATAACCCATTAACAATGGAAACCTTAATGTTTCTTCTGCTGAGCAGCCACAAGCTCTGCTTCGATCACCATTATCTTTGTTAGCTTTTTTGATTGTTATTGATGATCAGCTTGGCTACTTGCAATCAAACTTAAATGGATATAACCTTGGCTTTATGCATAACTGATGCTGGTTCTACTAAAATCTAAATCTTTAAATTTACCAGCAAACTGCTTAGAATTCCAAAGGGGTCTCTAGGCTTCCCTATGACCCTGTAGGCTTAGTGAGCAGTGAGGTGAGAAGATCTCTAAATTTCCATTGCCTTCTTCTTGCAGTCGTCCATGCTATGTGCTTAAATCTTACCTACACCCATGTAAATAAGAGAGTGAGGATAACAGGAAAGTTTTTACAGTGAGGAACAAACTGTCAGATGAGTCTTCAGAGCAGACACAGACAATTTCCTGCATAAAGAGTAGAAAGTACTAATTCCCAGCCTCTGACCTAATCCCCTCATTCTTCCTCTCTGGTGCCCTGGCCTGGCTTCTTGCTTTCTTAAAGTATTATTGTTTTAGTAAATGCATTTTTAGAGTTCATGTCATCTCTTCAAAAAAGAAAAGCACATGAGTCTGAGGGAAGGATGTGTAGGATGGTTATGAAGGCTTTACCTGAAGAAATAAAAATGACAGAATAACTTGGCTTTCTGTTGATTGTTTTGTTTCAGATTAAGGAATGATTCATCAACCAATTATAGTCAAAAGGAATGAACACATGAGTGAGCTTTCATGAGAATGGAACTTCAGCCCTATCAAAGTTACCTAATAGTTGGCTGTCACAGAGTACCGTGAAAGTGAGCCTCTCTGCCCAATGTTCAATATAAAACCTTGTAAGGAAAGTAGGAGAGGCATAGGAAAAAGAGGATAGAATTGCAGTGTGACTAGATTCTAGGGGTGATAGGAATTTGGAGAAGCCTGTGTGAATATTCCTGTATCTGAATAGTAATGTGTCTGACTGATATCACAGTGCTTACTTGGCTTACTTACATTGAAGTTTCACAATGTTAAAGTAGATAGAGTACTGAATTTGAAAATAGGAGCTCTAATTCTTAGTTCTACTGCTGTTACTGCGTGAAGCCTGAGAAGAAACAGACTATTCCTTTTCTCCAGCACCAAAATGAGGTAGCTGGGTAAGAAAGCACCTAAAGTAGCTTCCAAATGTAGTGTTTTGTGGGTATGAGCCTGCAGTTTTCATGAGTAATCAAATAATATCCCATTAAGGTGGACCAAGGCAAAATGCACAAATGTGTTGTGTTGGGTCCATTGAATTTTCTTTGCATTTTATTTCTACCTCTGAAATGTATTCATGTGATTCTATTAGCCGTATATATATTTCACCACAATACCCCCAAATTTTGCCTGTTGAAATCATGCTCTTCTTTGAAGCCTATCCCAGAGATTATTTTTACAATTGCATTTTCCCTGATACTCTAAAACAAGAAATAAACTCTCCTTCTCAGTGCCTAGACACATAATCTGGCTTTCTCTTACAGCAGTAATCACAGCTCTTCATCTTGATTGAGTATATCTTTTTTTTCCTCACACTGAGACCTGGGACTAGGTCTTACTCATTTCAGTGTCTTCCACATTTCCCTGTATCTATCACATGGGAATTGTTCAATCCATGATATAGTAAATCTTTCCAAGCCAATATTAAGATGCATTTTGTCTCTCTGAAATGTGATTGCAAATTAATAAAAAAAAAAATAATAAGTACATGTTGTGCTCAGAAATGTGAACCAACTTAAATTTTATCTTAACTTTGAATTGTACAACTTCAGACTCAAAAAAGTAGTTGTGGAAGTTGTACAAAGAATTCCCAAATATCCTTCATCAAATTCATCATACATAACCATAATACAACTATGAAAATCAGGAAATTAACAATGATCCAATGGCAGTATCTAATCTACAGACTTTATTTAAATTTCACCAATGGTCCCATGAATGTGCTTTTTGTGATCCAGCATTTAATCAAAGATCACATGTTACATTTACAGTTTTCATGTCTCCTAAATCTATTTTAAGTGGGAACAAAGTTTTAGTCTGTCTTTGATCCTTGAAACCATTAAACAAATATTGGCTTCTTTTTTTTTTTTTTTTTTTTTTGTAGAATGTTCCTCAAATTAGGTTTGTGATCAGATTATGTATTTTGGTAGAAATACCATAGAAGTAATGCATGATACTTGGGTCATATCAGGAATCATATATCCATTTGTCCCATTACCAGTGATGTTATTAACTTTAATCATTTGGTTGAGGGCATCCACTCTAAATTTATTATTTTTTTCTTTCAACAATTAATAATTTTCCCATAGGGGAATGCTTTGAGACTATGTTATTATTGTAGTGTTTGTCAAGTAGTGATTTTCTATTTCTCTCATTTTTTTTACATTTACTAGCTGAAATCCTAGTAGCAGATATGAGCTTTCTGTTCTTTCCCATTTTTTTACTTATAAAATAATCTTTATATCAGCATGGACCCATGGATTCTTATTTTATATATACAATGAATAATAATCCAACACCCTTGTTCTTTATTTTGGTTGAGCCAACTTTTAAAGAAAAATTTTCAATTCTGATTTTATCCTGTTCTCTCTTCTGACCTAAGAGTAGCATACGAAGGTGAAACTCTTGATTAGGGCTACCCAAAGAATAGGAGGCCCATTTTTTCCCCTTAAACAGTATCAAATCATGGGAACACTTAGTACAATATCATGCACTCAGTGAATATTCAAAAAGTGTTTTTTTTTTTTTCTTTTTTTTGTTACTGAAGCAGGTATTTCTGAAGCCTTGGCAGAATGAAAGCTGAAACTTCTGTTCATTATGAGTAATTTTACTTTGGGCCATATATTCAACCACTATTCTGTTCATCATTGTAGATGTTGAGTATTGAAGCAAGTTTTTTTGCATCTAAAAATTGTCTAGAGGCACTGCTCACAGAACTAGGAGGTAAATAATGTTGGCATTGCTTCAAGATGACATTGGAATACTGGCATGTGTTACTGTGCTAAATTTAACCCTGTATGAAGGCTACTAAATGTATTCATTTCAGTGCAGATCTTGATTAAACAATGATAAATTGGACAGAAGAGAAAACAGAGCTTGGGCTAAGATAATGACCCTGGTAGGTAAGGACTGTAGAAATAGGTCAAATGGTGAAATAGAGAGCTATTTGCATGAAACAGTTCTCCCTGTAACTCCAAAGGGCAGAAAACAACCCACAGTTGCCTTCAAAGCAGTCAAGTGAAGAAAACAACTCATTAAATGAAAAAAGAAGATACTCTCTTCCTGTGAATTCTAACAGACCTCAGAGCTACAAATTAGAGAGACATTTCAGGTAAGTAACATTATTCACTCTAAGCAAAATATGGTTAAAAAAAAATCTGTATCTATTTGGAACTCAGTCCATAGGGTTCTAATTACTGGGAACTAGAATATGCTTGTGATACCATAGACCCAGAATGGATCTAGTTTTGTAGGGCTTGAAATGTATATAGCATGGCATTCCTTATGTGAGGGAAAAAATGCATGCCATTTACTTGCAAATATTATACAAGCATATCAGCATGTGAACATATTGCTAACATACCTCTCAGAGTCTTGGAAAGTATTTATGCAAGTGAGGGCCCCTGAAGCTTCAACTTCATTAGCTTCACAGTAAATCTGCATCTGGGTGGATCCATAGAACGGACTACAGGAAAAACCTGATATGAGGCTCCGATAACTTTCCTTGCCTGCTACAAGTCTATAGGCTTAATTGTCATAGTTATAATCAGATTTACAGATGCCACAAAGAAAATTATATTGCTTCTGTTGAAGCTGTAGGATTACTGGATGGCTTCTGTAAAAGTAGACTACTCTGTGGAAGTCACTACCCCAAAGCAATGATTTGGTAGATTTCCTGTAGTAAAAGAGTGGTGGAGGGGTGAAAGGTAGATAAGTCAATGATATGGGTGAATTATATTGGGTTGACCAAAACAGTTCATTTGGGTTTTTCCATAACATCTTATGGAAAAAGGCAAAACAAATTTTTAATGTTAAAAATGTTACAACTGTAACATGTTAAAAAATGTTTAAAAGTGCAATGAAAATATAACTCTTTGTGGTTTGTGAGTTTATGATATTTGCTACATGAAGATTTAACAAGAAAGGACTGCATCTCAATTTTTGAATCTTAACCCTACCTAAATCATCTCTCTCTGTCTTCATAATCCTGAGGTTTTGTGTTATTCAAAAATAACTGCTATTGAAGTAGCCTGTAGTTTATAGCAGTGGTTCTCAAAAGGAGGAACTACTTGAAACGCTTGTGTAAACTACTAATTTATAGGCACCATTGCTCACATTCTGGTGCGGGAGGTCTGGAGTGTGCTCAGGATTTTTTTTTTTTTAATTTCTATTGGAGTATAGTTGCTTTGCAATGTGGTGAAAGTTTCTGCTGTACTGGAAAGTAAATAAGTTATAGGTATACATATATCCCCACTTTTTAAAATTTCCTTCCCATTTAGGTCACCACCTAGCATTGAATAGAGTTCCCTGTGCTTTATAGTAGGTTCTCATTAGTTATCTATTTGTAAAAAAGTGTATATATGTAATCCCAAACTGTCAATTTATCCCACCCCACTTCCCACTTTGGTATCCATAATTTGTTCTCTATATCTGTGTCTATTTTTGCTTTGCAAATAAGTTCATCTATACCATTTTTCTAGATTCCACATATAAGTGATATTTGCTTTTCTCTTTTTGACTTACTTCACTCTGTATGACAGTCTCTGGGTCTATCCACATCTCTGCAAACGGCATGATTTCATTCTTTTTTTATGGCTGAGTGGGCCACAGTCCATGGGGTCACAAAGAGTTGGACATGACTTAGCAACCAAACTACAACAACAATAATCCATTGTATATGTGTACAAAGTTCTCTTTATCCATTCATGTGTTGATGAATATTTAAATTATTTCCATGTTCTGCCTATTGTAAATACTACAGCAAAGAATATTGGGGTGCATGTATATATATATTGATATTAATTTATATATTTTAATGTATTTATTTCAATTGAAGGATAATTGCTTTACAATGCATATATATGTTTGAATTATGGTTTGCTCCAGATACATGCCCAGAAGTGGAATTGCTGTGTCATATGGTAGTTCTATTTATACTGTTTTTGGAAACTCCATACTGTACTACATAGTGGCTGAGCCAATTCACAGTCTGTTCTTTACATCTGTGTCTCTTTTGCTGTCTTACATATAAGGTCATCATTATCATCTTTCTAAATTTAATATATATGCATTAATATACTGTATTGGTGTTTTTCCTTCAGACTTACTTCAGTCTGTGTAATAGGCTCCAGTTGAATCCACCTCATTAAAGCTGATACAAGTGCATTCTTTTTAATATCTGAGTAATATTCTATTGTGTATATATACCACAGATTTCTTATCCATTCATCTGCTAATGGACATCTAGGTTGCTTCCATGTCGTAGTTGTAAACAGTGCTGCGATGAACATTGGGGTACAGGTGTCTCTTTCAATTCTGGTTTCCTTTGTGTGTATGCCCAGCAGTGGGATTGCTGGCTCATATGGCACTTCTATTTCCAGTTTTTTAAGGAATCTCCACACTGTTATCCATAGTGGCTGTACTAGTTTGCATTCTCACCAACAGTGTAGGAGGGTTCCCTTTTCTCCTCACCTTCTCCAGCATTTATTGTTTTTAGACTTTAGGATAGCAGGCATTCTGACTGGTATGAGATGTACCTCACTGTGGTTTTGACATGCATTTGTCTGACAATGAGTGACGTTGAGCATCTTTTGATGTGTTTGTTATCCATCTGTATGTCTTCTTTGGAGAAATGTTTGTTTAGTTTTTGGCCCATTGTTTTATTGGGTCATTTATTTTGTAGGAATTGAGCTGCAGGAGCTGCTTGTATATTTTTGAGATTAATTCTTTGCCATTTGCTTAGTTTGCTATCATTTTCTCCCATTCTGAAGGCTGTCTTTTCACCTTGCTTATAGTTTCCATCATTTTGCAGAAGCTCTTAAGTTTAATTAGGTCCCATTTGCTTACTTTTACTTTTATTTCTATTACTCTAGGAGGTGGGTCATACAGGATCCTGCTGTGATTTATGTCTGAGAGTGTTTTGCCTATGTTTACCTCTAGGAGTTTTATAGTTTCTGGTCTTACATTTAGATTTTTAATCCATTTTGAGTTTATTTTTGTGTATGATGTTAGAAAGTGTTCTAGTTTCAGTGTTTTACAAGTGATTGACCAGTTTCCCCAGCACCACTTGTTAAAGAGATTGTCTTTTCTTCATTGTATATTCTTGCCTCCTTTGTCAAAGATAAGGTGTCCATAGGTACATGAATTTATCTCTGGGCTTTCTATTTTGTTCCATTGATCTATATTTCTCTCTTTCTGCCAGTACCATACTGTTTTGATGACTGTAGCTTTGTAGTATAGTCTGAAGTCAGGCAGGTTGATTTCTCAAGTTCCATTTTTCTTTCTCAAGATTGCTTTGACTATTCGAGGTTTTTTGTATTTCCATACAAATTGTGAAACTATTTATTCTAGTTATCTGAAAACTATTGTTGGTAGCTTGATAGGGATTACATTAAATCTATAGATTACTTTGGTTAGTGTACTCACGTTCACTATATTGATTCTTCTGATCTACGAACATTGTATATTTCTCCATTTATTTGTTGCATCTTTGATCTCTTTCAGCAGAGTTTTATAGCTTTCTTTATACAGGTCTTTTGTTTTTTTTTTAGGTAGATTTATTCCTGAGTATTTTGTTCTTTTAGTTGAAATGGTGAATGGAATTGTTTCCTTAATTTCTCTTTCTGTTTTCTCATTGTTAGTGTATAGGAATGCAAGGGATTTCTGTGTGTTAATTTTATATCCTGAAACATTCCTATGTTAATTGATTAGCTCTAGTAATTTTCAGGTGGAGTCTTTAGGGTTTTCTATGTAAAGGATCATGTCATCTGCAAACAGTGAGAGTTTTACTTTTGTCCAATCTGGATTCCTTTTATTTCTTTTTCTTCTCTGATTGCTGTGACTAAAACTTCCAAAACTATGTTGAATAGTAGTGGTGAGAGTGGGCACCCTTGTCTTGTTCCTGACTTTGGGGGAAATGCTTTCAATTTTTCACCATTGAGGATAATGTTTGCTGTGGATTATCATATATGCCTTTTATTATGTTGAAATATGCTCCTCCTATGCCTGCTTTCTGGAGAATTTTTATCATAAATAGATGTTGAATTTTGTCAAAGGCTTTCTCTGAATCTATTGAGATAATCATATGGTTCTTATCTTTCGATTTGTTAATGTGGTGTATCACTTTGATTGATTTGCAAATATTGAAGAATCCTTGCATCCCTGAGATAAAGCCCACTTGGTCATGGTGTATGATCTTTTTAATGTGTTGCTAGATTCTGATCGCTAGAATTTTGTTAAGGATTTTTGCATCTATGTTCATCAGTGATACTGGACTGTAGTTTTCTTTTTTTAGGCATCTTTGTCTGGTTTTAGTATTAGGGTGATTGTGGCTTGATAGAATGAGTTTGGAAGTTTACCTTCCTCTGATATTTTCCGGAAGAGTTTGAGTTGGATAGGTGTTAGCTGTTCTCTAAAATTTTGGTAGAATTCACCTTTGAAGCCATCTGGTCCTGCGTTTTGTTTGTTGGAAGATTTTTTATTACAGTTTCGATTTCCTTGCTTGTGATGGGTCTGTTAAGATTTTCTATTTCTTCCTGGTTCAGATTTGGAAAATTATACTTTTCTAAGAATTTGTCCATTTCTTCCAAATTGTCCATTTTACTGGCATATAGTTGTTGATACTAGTCTCTTATGATCCTTTGTATTTCTGTGTTGTCTGTTGTGATCTCTCCATTTCCATTTCTAATTTTGTTGATTTGATTCTTCTCCCTTTTTTTCTTGATGAGTCTGGCTAATGATCTTACCTTCTCAAAGAACCATCTTTTGGCTTTGTTGATTTTTGCTATGGTCTCCTTTGTTTCTTTTTCATTTATTTCTGTCCTAATTTTTATGATTTATTTACTTCTACTAACCCTGGTGTTCATTTCTTCTTTTTCTTGTTGCTTTAGGTGTAGAGTAAGGTTATGGTTTTTTTTTTTTTTTTTTTCTCTTATTTCTCAGGTAAGCTTGTATTGCTATGAACCATCCCTTTAGCACTGCTTTTACTGTTGGTTATTCAGAAGCATGTTATTTAGAGTCCATTTTTTTGTATTTTTAATAGTTTTTTTCCTATTCTATTCAGTTCAGTTCAGTTCATTCACTCAATCGTGTCTCACTTTTTGCTACCCCAAGGACTGCAGCACACCAGGCCTCCCTGGATATCACTAACTCCCATCCTTTACTCAAACTCATGTCCATTGAGTCAATGATGCCATCCAACCATCTCATCATTTGTCATCCCCTCCTGCTTCTGCCGTCAAACGTTCCTAGTATCAGGGTCTTTTCAAATGACTCCTTTCTTCACATCATGTGGCCAAAGTATTGGAGTTTCAGTTTCAACATTAGTCCTTCCAATGAAAATCCAGGACTGATTTCCTTTAGGATGGACAGGTTGGATCTCCTTGTAGTCCAAGGGACTCTCAAGAGTCTTCTCCAACACCACAGTTCAAAAGCATCAATTATTTGGGGCTCAGCTTTCTTTAAAGCCAAATTCTCACATCCACTCATGACTACTGGAAAAAATCATAGCCTTGACTAGACAGACCTTTGTTGACAAAGTAATATTTCTGCTTTTTAATATGCTGCCTATGTAGGTCATTGGAAATAGATGGGGAAACAGTGCAAACAGTGTCAAACTTTATTTTTCTGGGCTCCAAAATCACTGCAGATGGTGACTGCAGCCATGAAATTAAAAGACTCTTACTCCTTGGAAGGAAGTTATGACCAACCTAGAGAGTCCCTTGGACTGCAAGGAGATCCAACCAGTCCATCCTAAAGGATATCAGTCCTGGCTATTCATTGGAAGGACTGATGTTAAAGCCGAAACTCCAATACTTTGGCCCCCTCATGTGAAGAGTTGACTCATTGGAAAAGACCCTGATCCTGGGAGGGATTGGGGGCAGGAGGAGAAGGGGATGACAGAGAGTGAGATGGCTGGATGGCATCACTGTCTCGATTGACATGAGTTTGGGGAAACTCCAGGAGTTGGTGATGGACAGGGAAGCCTGGCATGCTGCGATTCATGGGGATGCAAAATCAGACACGATTGAGCGACTGAACTGAACCGAACTATGTGGGTCATAACTTTCCTTCCAAGGAGCAAGCGTCTTTTAATTTCATGGCTGCAGTCACCATCTGCAGTAATCTTGGAGCCCACAAAGAAAAGTCAGCCACTGTTTCCCCAACTATTTGCCATGAAGTGATGGGACTGGATGCCATGATCTTAGTTATCTGGATGTTGAGGTTTAAGCCAACATTTTCACTCTCCTCTTTCACTTTCATCAAGAGGTTCTTTAGTTCTTCAATTTCTGCCATAAGGATGGTGTCATCTGCATATCTGAGATTATTGATATTTCTCCCGGCAATCTTGATTTCAGCTTCAGCTTCATCCAGCTCAGTGTTTCTCATGATGTACTCTGCATATAAATTAAATAAGCATGGTGACAATATACAGCCTTGATGTACTCATTTTCCTATTTGAAGCCAATCTGTTGTTCCATGTCCAATTCTAACTGTTGCTTCTTGACCTGCATACAGGTTTCTCAAGAGGCAGGTCAGGTGATCTGGTATTCCCAACTCTTTCAGAATTTTCCACAGTTTATTGTGATCCACACAGTCAAAGGCTTTGGCATAGTCAATAAAGCAGAAATAGGTGTTTTTCTGGAACTCTCTTGCTTTTTCAATGACCCAGCAGATGTTGGCAATTTGAACTTTGGTTCCTCTGCCTTTTCTAAAATGAGCTTGACTATCTGGAGATTCACAGTTCACATATTGCTGAAGCCTGACTTGGAAAATTTTGAGCATTACTTTGCTAACCTGTGAAATTAGTGCAACTGTGCAGTAGTTTGAGCACTCTTTGGCATTGCCTTTCTTTGGGATTGGAATGAAAACTGACCTTTTTGAGTTCCTTGGCCACTGCCTAGTTTTCCAAATTCATTGACATATTGAAGGCAGCACTATCACAGCATCATCTTTTAGAATTTGAAATAGGTCCACTAGAATTCCATCACCTCTACTAGCTTTGCTGGTAGTGATGCTTCCTAAGGCCTACCTGACTTCACATTCCAGGATGTCTGGCTCTAGGTGAGTGATCACACCACTATTATTATCTGGGTCTTGAAGATCTCTCTTGTACAGTTTTTCTGTGTATTCTAGCCACTTCTTCTTAATAGCTTCTTCTTCATTTAGGTCCATACCAATTCTGTCCTTTCTTTAGCCCATCTTTGCATGAAATGAAGGCTTTCTTGTCTCTCCTTGCTATTCTTTGGAACTCTGCATTCAAATGGGTATGTCTTTCCTTTTTTCCTTTGCTTTTCACTTCCCTTCTTTTCACAGCTATTTGTAAGGCCTCCTCAAACAGCCATTTTTATTTTTATTTTTTGCATATTTTTCTTGAGATGGTCTTACCCCATTTCTCCTCTACACTTTCACAAACCTCTGTCCATAGTTCATCAGGCACTCTGTCTATCAGATCTAGTCCCTTAAATCTACTTCTCACTTCCACTGTATAATTTGAAGGGATTTGAATTAGGTCATACTTGAATGGTCCTGTGGTTTTTCCCCCTTTCTTCAATTTGAATTTGAATTTGGCAATAAGGAGTTCATGATCTGAGCCACATCAACTTCTGATCTTTTTTTTTTTCTCTGTAGTTGACATCTAACATATTGCATTGTGATCAGAAAAGGTGATTGAAATGATTTCAGTTTTTTTTTTTTTTTTTTTAATTTACCAAGGCTAGATTTATGGCCCAAGATGTGATCTATCCTGGAGGTTTCGTGTGCACTTGAGAAAAAAGGTGAAATTCATTGTTTTGGCCTGAAATGTCCTATAGATATCAATTAGGTCTATTGGTCCATTGTATCATTTAAAGTTTGTGTTTCCTTGCTAATTTTCTGTTTAGTTGATTTATCCATAGGTATGAGTGGAGTATTAAAGCCTCCCACTATTATTGTGTTATTGTTAATTTCCCCTTTCATACTTGTTAGCATTTGCTTAGTACCACATATTGTGGTACTCCTATGTTGGGTACATATATATTTATAACTGTTATATCTTCTTCTTGAATTGATCCTTTGATCATTAGGTAGTGTCCTTCTTTGTCTCTTCATGGCCTTTATTTCAAATTCCATTTATCTTATATGAGTATTGCTACTCCTGCTTTCTTTTGGTCTCCATTTGTGTGAAATATCTTTTTCCTGCCCTTCACTTTTAGTCTGTATGTGTCCCTTGTTTTGAGGTGGGTCTCTTGTGGACAACATATATAGGGGTCTTGTTTTTGTATCCATTCAGCCATCCTTTGTATTTTGGTTGGGGCATTCAACCCATTTATTTTTAAGGTAATTATTGATAAGTATGATCCTGTTGCCATTTATTTTGTTGTTTTGGGTTCAAGTTTATAAACCTTTTCTGTGTTTCCTGTCTAGAGAAGATCCTTTAGTATTTGTTGAAGAGCTGGTTTGGGGGTGCTGAATTCTCTTAGCTTTTGCTTGTCTGTAAAGCTTTTGGTTTCTCCTTCATATTTGAATGAGTTCCTTGCTGGGTACAGTAATCTGTGTTGTAGGTTTTTCTCTTTCATCCCTTTACGTATGTCCTGCCATTCCCTTCTGGCCTGAAGAGTTTCTATTGAAAGATCAGCTGTTATCTTTACGTGAATCCCCTTGTGTGTTATTTATTGCTTTTCCCTTGCTCATTTTAATATTCACTCTTTGTGTTTGATCTTTGCTAATTTGATTAATATGTTTCTAGGAAGGGTTTCACCTTGGGTTTATCCTGTTTGGGACTCTGTGTTTCTTGGACTTGGGTGGCTATTTCCTTCCCCATGTTTGGGAAGTTTTCAACTATTATCTCCTCAAGTATTTTCTCATGGTCTTTCTTTTTGTCTTCTTCTGGGACTCCTATGATTCAAATGTTGGGGAGTTTGACATTGTCCCAGAGGTCTCTGTGGTTTTCCTCATTTCTTTTAAATCTTTTCTCTTTTTTTCCTCTGCTTCATTTGTTTTCACCATTCTATCTTTAACCTCACTTATCCTATCTTCTGTCTCAGTTATTCTACTGTTGGTTCCCTCCTGATTGCTTTTGATCTCAGTTATTGCATTATTCATTATTGATTGACTCTCTTTTATTTCTTCTAATTCCTTGTTAATAATTTCTTGCATCTTCTCAGTCCTTGTTTCCAGAATATTTATCTGTAACTGCATTTTCTTTTCAAGATTTTGGATCATTTTTAGTATCATTATATTGAATTCTTTTTCAGGTAGACTCTCTATCTCCTTCTTTTGTGTTTGTTTTGGTGGGCATTTATCATGTTCCTTTACCTGCTGAATATTTCTCTGTCCTCATCTTGTTTAGATTGTTGTGTTTGGGGTGGCCTTTCTGTATTCTAGAAGTCTGTGGTTCCTCTCTATTATGGAGGTTCCTCCCTGTGGGTGGGTTTGGACGAGTGGCTTGTCAAGGTTTCCTGGTTAGGGAAGCTTGTGTTGGTGTTCTGTTGGGTGGAGTTTGATCACTTCTCTCTGGAGTGTGATGGAGTTTCCAGTAATGAGTTTTGAGGTGTCTATGTGTTTGGTTTGACTTATGGCTGCCTGTATTTTAAGGCCCAGGGTTATGTTCCTGCATTGTTGGAGAATTAGCTTGTTATGTCTTGCTCTGAAACTTGTTGGCTTTTGGGTGGAGCTTGGTTTCAGTATAGGTATGGAGGCTTTTGGAGGAGCTCTTGTCGATTAATTTCCTGGAGTCAGGTGTTTTCTGGTATTCTCAAGCTTTGGATTTAAGCCTCTAGCCTCTGGCTTTCAGTATTATTCTTACAGTAGCTTCAAGACTTGTCCATCCATACAGCACTGATGATAAAACATCTGGGTTAATGGCAAAAAGATTCTCCACAGTGAGGGACACCCAGCGAGGTTCACAAAGTTACATGGAGAAGAGAAGAGGGAGGATGGAGATAGAGTTAACCAGGAGGAGAAGAGGGGGAATAAAAGGGGCAGAGAGCAATCTAGCCAATAGTCACTTCCTTAAGTGTTCTTCACAGCCTGGAACACCCAAAGAGATTCACAGAATTAAGTAGAGAAGAGAAGGGGGAGGGAGGAGATAGAGGTGACCTGGGGGAGAAAAAGGAGAGTCAAAAGGGGAGACAGCAATCAAGCCAGTAATCACACTCATAAGTAAAAATGGGTACTGAAGATTAGATTGTTAAAGGTAAAAAATTGATAACAAATACAAAAAGCAGACATTAAAAATCTAGAGTAGAGGTTAGACTCTCAAAAATACAATGTTAAAAAAAAACAAAAACAAAATCCCCTGAATTATTTTATATATATATATATGAAATTTGCTTTAAAACTAAGGTCTTTTTTGCAAGTTAATAGCAGGTTATAAAAATGGAAATTAAAGGAGTAGTAAAGAACTTAAAATAAAAAAAAATAAAAATGATAATAGTAAAATATATCTAGGAATTTCTCTGGAGCTGTTAAGGGCAGTTTGGGGTCCGTTCAGTTCCAGATAGTTCCTTGTTCCAACTTATACTTCTCAAGGTCTATAGGCCCCTTCCAACGTAGTCAATGCAAACTACAGGGTTTTAATCTGTTGCATCTGTCACTTCCAAAGTAGTTCCCTCTTCTTTGTTTATTTTGGCTTCCTCTGTTTGTAAGTCTTTTCAGTGTCTAGTTTCTGCCCTGACAGAAGGGGGCAAAGTTGGTCATTTACTTAGGCTCACTTGTTCAGTTGTGTTGTGTGGAGGGAGGAACACTGCAAATAAATATCACTGGCATGTGTGGGGAGTGCTCGCAGTGTCTGGACCACACTGGATTTGCCCCAGCTCACGGTGGTGTGTGCTTTCCTGGTCTACACTGCTCAGGCTCCAGGTTACTCTTCAGGGGAACTCTCCAAGGCAGGCCCTGGGTTGCATGCACTTCCCAGGTCTGAGCTTCTCAGGTTCAGGTTCTCGGGTATTCCACAAAGGCCCAGACTCAGTTTGGCCTGCGTTTTGTGCTGTTCTCAGGTCCGAGCAGCTCAGGCGACAAGGTGCTTGGTGAGCTCACTGTTTCAGATGTGTGGTGCATCTTATCACCTTCCCATTCCCAGCTGCTCAGTTTCCTGGGTGTGCCACAAGAGCCGTCTCAGGTGTGCTGTGTGTCTCCTCTGGGGAGCTCATCTCAGGCTATGACCCTTCTGGCAGATGTTAACCATCCAGGATCCCAGGAAGACTTGGTTAGCAACTGGGAGCCTGCTCACAATTTGGTGGAGGATGCCATCTCTGGGTCCAAGATTTCCCCTCCCCTTCTGGCTCTGGCTGTCGCCCGCCTGCCTCTCTCCCTTCAGCAGGGGGATGGCCCAGTCTGCAGCCAGCTAGCTGTCCTCTGATATTCACTCAATCCTTTGTTCTGTGAACTGGCCAGGGTATGCCTTAGGTTAGAGCTTTTCATGGGAAATTTCCCTGTCTCTCTCTTTTTTATTTCTCTCTCTCTCTGGCTGTCCTACAGTTTGGGTTACTATCTCACGTTAGCTCCCTCAGATTGTCCACAGGGCTTTCAGGTCAAGTCCTTACCCTAAGCATGCAACCCACACCTCCTTGTTCAGCCCCTGCTAACTCATGGTGGACGCAAGCGTCTGGGCTACTTCTCTGCTGGGAGTTGTGATTAGACACATATTCTGTGGGTTGTTTTTTTTTTTTTTTTTTACTCCCAGTTATGTTGCCCATTGATATTCCAAAACTCCCCACAGACAAGCCAGTGAGAGGGTTTCCTGGTGTTCAGAAACTTCTCCTCCTTCACAAGTACCTCCCCAGTAAGGGTCTCCATCCTTAACTCTTTTGTCTCTCTTTTTGTCTTTTATGTTTTGTTCTACCTCCCTTCGAAGAGAATTAGCTGCCTTTCTGGGTGCCTGGTGTCCTCTGCCAGCATTCAGATTGTTTTGTGGAAGTTGCTTAGCATTCAAGTGATCTTTGGATGAATTTGTGCCGGAGAAAAAGGTCTCCCCATCCTATTCCTTCACCTTCTTAACCCTCCCCCAACAAGATATATTTTAAGATAACAGGATTAGTCAGAAGATTCTTAAGGAGAAACATGTCTTTAAGCAGGATACATAGTTGTTATAGAATTCTGAGTACAGAGTTTAAGATGAGTTTTTGGTTGTTGCTGTTTTGTAATCATCAGCCTTGGGCTTAAAGAAAAAAAATATTTTATATGATTAAGATGAAGGAATGTAGGAAAAAAGCTTGTTCTTTTCTCTTATTGAGAGCCCCAGATGCCTTTCTCCTCATCGGGGACCCAGGAATTCTTATCAACCTACCTAAGAATTGACTGTCTCATCCCTGACTTTTCTTTTAGGAGAATTATGTTGCCAAGGGAAAGGGGCATCGTTGTCATTCCAAAACAACTTCCTGCTTTTGAGGGGCAGATCAGATCAGATCAGATCAGTCACTCGGTTGTGTCCGACTCTTTGCGACACCATGAATCGCAGCACGCCAGGCATCCCCGTCCATCACCAACTCCCAGAGTTCACTCAGACTCATGTCCATTGAGTCAGGGATGCCATCCAGCATTCTCATCCTCTGTCGTCCCCTTCTCCTCTTGCCCCCAATCCCTCCCAGCATCACAGTCTTTTCCAATGAGTCAACTCTTCGCATGAGGTTGCCAAAGTACTGGAGTTTCAGCTTCAGCATCATTCCTTCCAAAGAAATCCCAGGGCTGATCTCCTTCAGAATGGACTGGTTGGATCTCCTTGCAGTCCAAGGGACTCTCAAGAGTCTTCTCCAACACCACAGTTCAAAAGCATCAATTCTTTGGCACTCAGCCTTCTTCACAATCCAACTCTCACATCCATACATGACCACAGGAAAAACGATAGCCTTGACTAGACGGACCTTTGTTGGCAAAGTAATGTCTCTGCTTTTCAATATGCTATCTAGGTTGGTCATAACTTTCCTTCCAAGGAGTAAGCATCTTTTAATTTCATGGCTGCAGTCACCATCTGCAGTGATTGTGGAGCCCAGAAAAATAAACTCTGACACTGTTTTCGCTGTTTCCCCATCTATTTCCCATGAAGTGGTGGGACCGGAGCTTTAAGCCAACTTTTTCACTCTCCACTTTCACTTTCATCAAGAGGCTTTTTAGTTCCTCTTCACTTTATGCCATAAGGGTGGTGTCATCTGCATATCTGAGGTTACTGGTATTTCTCCCAACAATCTTGATTCCAGCTTGTGTTTCTTCCAGTCCAGCATTTCTCATGATGTACTCTGCATATAAGTTAAATAAACAGGGTGACAATATACAGCCTTGACAAACTCCTTTTCCTATTTGGAACCAGTCTGTTGTTCCATGTCCAGTTCTGACTGCTGCTTCCTGACCTGCATACAAATTTCTCAAAAGGCAGGTCAGGTGGTCTGGTATTCCCATCTCTTTCAGAATTTTCCACAGCTTATTGTGATCCACACAGTCAAAGGCTTTGGCATAGTTAATAAAGCAGAAATAGATGTTTTTCTGGAACTCTCTTGCTTTTTTGATGATCCAGCGGATGTTGGCAATTTGATCTCTGGTTCCTCTACCTTTTCTAAAACCAGCTTGAACATCAGGAAGTTCATGGATCACATATTGCTGAAGTCTGGCTTGGAGAATTTTGAGCATTACTTTACTAGCGTGTGAGATGAGTGCAATTGTGCGGTAGTTTGAGCATTCTTTTGCGTTGCCTTTCTTTGGGATTGGAATGAAAACTGATCTTTTCCAGTCCTGTGGCCACTGCTGAATTTTCCAAATTTGCTGGCATACTGAGTGCAGCACTTTCACAGCATCATCTTTCAGGATTTGGAATAGCTCAATTGGAATTCTATCACCTCCACTAGCTTTGTTCGTAGTGATGCTTTCTAAAGCCCACTTGACTTTACATTGCAGGATGTCTGGCTCTAGGTCAGTGATCACACCATCATGATTATCTGGGTTATGAAGATCTTTTTTGTACAGTTCTTCTGTGTAGTCTTGCCATCTCTTCTGAATATCTTCTGCTTCTGTTAGGTCCATACCATTTCTGTCCTTTATCGAGCTCATCTTTGCATGAAATGTTCCTTTGGTATCTCTGATTTTCTTGAAGAGATCCCTAGTCTTTCCCATTCTGTTGTTTTCCTCTATTTCTTTGCATTGATCGCTGAGGAAGGCTTTCTTATCTCTTCTTGCTATTCTTTGGAACTCTGCATTCAGATGTTTATATCTTTCCTCTTCTCCTTTGCTTTTCACTTCTCTTCTTTTCACAGCTATTTGTAAGGCCTCCCCAGACAGCCATTTTGCTTTTTTGCATTTCTTTTTGATGGGGATGGTCTTGTTCCCTGTCTCCTGTACAATGTCACGAACCTCTGTCCATAGTTCATCAGGCACTCTATCTATCAGATCTAGGCCCTTAAATCTATTTCTCACTTCCACTGTCGAATCGTAAGAGATTTGATTTAGGTCATACCTGAATGGTCTAGTGGTTTTCCCTACTTTCTTCAATTTAAGTCTGAATTTGGCAATAAGGAGTTCATGGTCTGAGCCACAGTCAGCTCCTGGTCTTTGGCTGCAAAGAATATAATCAATCTGATTTCGGTGTTGAACATCTGGTGATGTCCATGTGTAGAGTCTTCTCTTGTGTTGTTGGAAGAGGGTGTTTGTTATGACCAGTGCATTTTCTTGGCAAAACTCTCCTAGTCTTTGCCTTGCTTCATTCCGTATTCCAAGGCCAAATTTGCCTGTTACTTCAGGTGTTTCTTGACTTCCTACTTTTGCATTACAGTCCCCTATAATGAAAAGGACATCTTTTTTGGGTGTTAGTTCTAAAAGGTCTTGTAGGTCTTCATACAACCATTCAACTTCAGCTTCTTCAGCGTTACTGGTTGAGGCATAGACTTGGATTACTTCGATATTGAACGGTTTGCCTTGGAAATGAACAGAAATCATTCTTTCATTTTTGAGATTGCATCCAAGTACTGCATTTTGGTCTCTTTTTTTGACCATGATGGCTACTCCATTTCTTCTGAGGGATTCCTGCCTGCAGTAGTAGATATAATGGTCATCTGAGTTAAATTCACCCATTCCAGTCCATTTCAGTTCGCTGATTCCTAGAATGTCGAGATTCACTCTTGCCATCTCTTGTTTGACCACTTCCAGTTTGCCTTGATTCATGGACCTTACATTCCAGGTTCCTGTGCAATATTGCTCTGTACAGCATTGGACCTTGCTTCTATCACCAGTCTCATTCACAGCTGGGTATTCTTTTTGCTTTGGCTCCATCCCTTCATTCTTTCTGGAGTTATTTCTCCACTGATCTCCAGTAGCATATTGGGCACCTACTGACCTGGGGAGTTTCTCTTTCAGTATCCTATCATTTTGCCTTTTCATAATTGTTGAGGCAACATATTCTTCTAACTCTCATATTGAGGTTCTTTGATCCAGGGGCCCCAAGTAACAGTTGTAGGTGGCTATGGCAATGGTAGGAGCTTGGACAACCATTTGTAACTTAAAAGCTTTCAGATGCTTAGAAACAAATCCGTTTACACTGTCACAGATGCAGGAAGCAAACGGTAAAAACAGAACAGTTAGAATTATTATGATTAAGATAGTTTTCTACCATGGGAAGCTAGTTAAGGTTTCCCAAAGTGAGGTGACCGAGGCTTTAGGAGCACCCGTAGCCTGAATCATCTTGTTCATGTGTTTAGTAAAGTGAATAGCATTAGTGCTCATATCTGGTATATATGTACAATATTGGGTATGAATAATGGCACAAGTTCCTCCTTGTGCAGCCATTAGAATACCTAAGGCAAATCTGTTTTTGTAAAACTACTTTTCTAATTTGTATTTGTTTAGCATCAAGGGCTTAAATAGCTTTTTGAGAATCTTGTAAAGCCCATTGAGTAAAGTTAGTCAGAGCATCAGTTCATAGCATAACATCTGTAGTTCCCAGAGATGGAATGAATATTTCAGGCAGACAGTCATTCCAGTGAAATACAGACCTTGCCCAAAGAGTTTTCAGGTTTGGCAGATTATCAGGCTTCTCTGGAAGTTCTGAAAATATGAAGCAATGAGTAAAAGTTAGACCTAGGGTGCATCGTCCTATCCAGCCAGGGTAAACCGCACCCATAGGTAAGAGCCACATACCCAGTAGGTTACATTTGGAGCAAGCCAGCATGATTGAGGGATCAAGTCCCAATCAGTGCCTGGCCAGGCAAAAGGAGGACCTGAACTGGGATTGGAAACATGGAAATGATTACATTGCATGTTTCTTGAGGCAAAAATCCCAATTGTTTCCAATTAGTTTCCAACTCATTATAATTAAGTTGTTAGCTAACTTCTGGGGATGATTTTATTTGTTCCCATCACATAGGAGCATTAGATAATAGCCGACCCTTTTCATGAGTTAGCCATATGACTTCATCCCATAATTGATAAACATTAGGTAGAAAACCACCAGGTATAGACCCATTTACTTTCTTATGTGCAGCAAAACAGTCATTAAACAAAGTTAAAACATAATCAAAATTATAAGTCACATTATGACCATAGTTATGGTACAGTATGTTATACCAGTCCATCTTAGGGTCATTAGATGTCATCGCAGAAGTGGAGAAACCCATCATGTGAAAGTCGCTCAATCATGTCTGACTCCTTGCGACCCCATGAACTATACAGTCCATTGAATTCTCTAGGCCAGAATACTGAAGTGGGTAGCCTTTCCCTTCTCCAGGGGCTCTTCCCAACCCAGTGATCGAACCCAGGGTTCCAGCATTGCAGTCGGTTTCTTTACCAGTTGAGCCACAGGGAAGCCCTAGAATACTGGAGTGGGTAGCCTATCCTTTCTCCAGTGGATCTTTCTGACCCAGGAATCAATGCAGGGTCTCCTGCATTGTGGGCAGATTCTTTCCCAACTGAGCTATCAGGGGAGCCCATACCAGTCCTAGCCAATACAAGTCCATCTTAGGACTGTTAGATATGTCATTGCAGAGTTGAGGAACGTCCTTTCCTTGAAGTGGAGAAACTCACCATGGGAAGCCTTCAATTGATGAGGAGGAGGAGCACTTTGCAGACCAACCAATTAGGTCTATTGTGTAATGCAGTGTAGGAATGAGCCCAGGAGAGGAAGGCATTGTCTTGAGGGTCAAATGGCAGGCTCAGGACTTTTAGGAATCAGTAGAAGCAAGCCCATATAGTAAGAGCCTTCCCAGAAGGGCTCAATGTGTTGTCCCCCAGATCCCAATGTTTTTATCAGGACCTCAGTTCTTGGTTCAAACAGTGGCTTCTCTAAGTCGGAGGCTGGGTCAGGAGTTAACTCCCAGAATTTTCGTAGTGTCTGTTGAAAAGGTAAAAGCTGAGTCACATAGTTAATTCTGGGGCTTCAGGATCTATGACAGTATCTATGCACAAAAACAGTCTGTCGTAGAGACAGTCCCTTCTTCTTAGGGGCAGTTCGAGCCCTCTGAATTAGCTTATGCAGATGTCTCTTAATAATATCATTAGCCTTTTCAACTTTTTCTGAAGATTGGGTCTCCAGGAACAGTGTAAGTAATATTCTATTGCTAGAGCTTTTGACACTCCTTGAGTTACAGCAGCTTCAAAGACAGAGCTCTGAGTTTAAGATCCCACTTACATCATGAGAGGTCAGTACAGCAAGATTTTGCTCAATAGTAAACTTAAGAGATTTAGGCATTAGCAAAGCAATTGCAGCAATTACCCTTAAGCAATGTGGCCATAGCCGCCCCCCCACCTTTTTTTTTTTTCAGTAACAAACTAACCTCTTATCCTTTGGGAAAGCTCAAAGAGGGAGCCTGCAAGTGAGCACCTTGAAGAGCCTTAAAAGCTTTTAAGTATCTGAGTATCTGGAGATCAAACCAGCTTGTTGGTTTGGGCCTGCTGAGTCTCAGCCGTAAGTTTATATTAAGGCCAGGCAAGTTCCCCATAACCCAGAATCCAAATGCAGCAGTAGCCTGTAATGCTCCAAAATCCTCTTAACTGTCTTAAAGTCATATGCAGAGGATGATTTAATAGGTTTAACTCCAGAAAGCAACCTTCAAATCAATGACTGAAAAATGTTTGGCATGTTCAGGAATTTCAGACAATAAAGTATAAGGTTTAGGCACTCATTATTCATATATCTTGAACAAGTCTCCATTTATCATTTGACTTTTTTACACCCAAAATAGGAGTGTTGCATGGACTGTTACAGGGAATGAATAACCCTTGTTCCTTTAAATTTTAAATGATGGGTTTTAACCCTTCCTTAACCTTGGACTTTAATGGACACTGCTTTTGATGTGGAAATATGTGAGGGTCTTTGAGTGTGATAAGGACAGGAACAGCATTTTATGCTAGACCCACAGTTTTTCTCACCCACACTCTATAATTTACATTTTGTTCAGTTAAAAAGAGGGTTCCAAATTCATGAAAACAGAGGCCTGGACCTTGCTCAGTATATCCCTGATATACTGTGAAGGAGACTTTGGCATGATGAGAAACTCATGTGAAAAACAGAACAGTGTCCCAATTGCAGCTTAACAGATGGCTGAAATAATAGTGTTTGGCTCATCCAGACAGCCCCATAATAGCAGTGGACTGGAAGGAAAGCAGGCCAGGCGTTTCAGGGAGGAAGAAAGTTGTACTATTGTCTAAAAGGAAATCAACTGATTGGCCGCCAACAGTTACTATTACTCGGGGCTCCTCAGGTATAATTAGGACAGGAGCTGTGTGGGGACTCCTGGGCAGCTTCAGTCGCAATTGCCTTAAGAGTCCAACCCCTGGGGCCTACACCTCAGAGGGCAGTCTCTTCTTCAGTGTGGTCCCTT
Organism: Bos grunniens; assembly: GCF_055505025.1. Classification (NCBI taxonomy): domain Eukaryota; kingdom Metazoa; phylum Chordata; class Mammalia; order Artiodactyla; family Bovidae; genus Bos; species Bos grunniens. Next base: position 74,893,958 of record NC_141194.1, on the reverse strand, counting down.
GCAGACCGGACTTGGAGCCAAGGGCAGCTTAGACACGTGAGGGCAATCCCATTTGAGATGTCCCTCCTTTCCACAGTAATAGCAAGCCCACCCCTTTTTGCCTGGGTCCCTCTGGGAACTTTCCTCAGGCTGTTTAAGAGCAGATCTAACAGCCAATGTTGGGGCTTCAGTCTTTTGCCTGATTCTTTTTTTGTCTCCTATTTTCCTCCTCCTCCATGTCATGGTACACTGTCTGAGCCAGCTGCTACCATTTTTCTCAAGACTAATTTAGTCCAAATATCTGTTTTTGTCACTTACAGCAGATATCTGAAGCTAACTGAGTGAGAAATCCATCTTTTAAGATTACTCCTGCTTCTGCACTTTTGGGATCAACATCAGTACACTTGTGGAGAGCCTCCTGTATGTAGTCTATCTAGGAATTTACTAGGAATTTCCTTCTCTCCCTGTTCTATGTTAGCCAACTTAGCATAGTCTAAAGTCAGCATGTGCTCATTTGAGACCTTCAAAAATACATCCAACAAAATGCCTCTGTTATAGGAACTGCTTGGTTCCCAGTAACAGGGAGGGCTATTTTGTGTTCCCTCTTTCCCCTTGCCTTCAAGCCATTCATCTCCAAAAGTAATAGGTTCCCCCAAAACTTGAGCTCTCAAGTCAGGAGTCAGCATCTGTCTCAAGATATGCACTACATCTCTCCAAGTAAGCTCATAAAGTAAAGTTAGTCCCATAAAGGTTTCTATGTACTTTTTGAATCCTCTAAATAGTTTTGACCACAGTTGGTACTGTTTGAATTTCTACCGAGACTGAGGCAACCCCTCCTGGAAGGGTGCCCTTATCCTCAGCCTGTTTTGTTGGGAGTCCCAGATACAGGTGCAAAGTAAGAGGACAGGAGGGAGCTGAAGGTTTCACACTGAAATCTACACCCTTAGGACATAAGTCTGGCATGTTTCGCTGAGAGAGAACGAACAGCACATATGTCACTTCTACACATTTCTCTTGTTTTCTACAGAACAGATCTAACTGTAAAATAGTATTATAGTTGTGACCCTTCAACAGTCCAGCATTCCCCATCTTCCAAAGGCTATTGTGGCCATTCAGTATCACAGAAGATCAGGCGTGCCTTTTTTAAGCTCTGGGGATCAAACTTGTCCCAGTTTTTTAAAACATATTTTAAAGGAATGGGTCTGAAACTGCTAGCTAGCATCTGTATGAGAGATAAAAGTAAAAAAAAAAAAAAAAGGCCTCTACAGCCATGGCTTTTTTCTATTGGAGGCATCCCTCCCTGCTTTAGATGAGAGTGAAGACAGACTTTCCACCGAAGCTTTCCTTCCCTGGTGAGACTTGGTCCGTTCCTTATCAACACAGGTGCTTTACTGGTTCCCTTCAGCCCACTCATTCTACCATCAAGGTGGTGTGGAGATGCACCAGGGGTAGACCTGACAGCATCCCAAATTGATTTCTAGTTCCTTACCACCAAGACCTTTGTTTGATTTGTCCTTTTCCTTTGATACTACCTGGGGTGGAGCAGAGTAGCTTTCCTGGAATGTTTCTGAAGCTAGAACTACTAGGGGAAGCATCCATGTTACATGTGCCTGTGCACATTCCTAAGTACAGTCCTGACCACAGTAGAATCAGTGAGTCATCACCACACCAGTAAGCAACCAGAGAGCTTTATCTAGTCTGCTAATAGTTACATTATCAAAGGAAGAAGTCCACTGTACTTCCAATCTGGGATTCCTGACCTATGTTCTTGGAAACCTCATACTCTCTAGCAGCACTTCCATCCATATAGTTTGGAGGCACAGGTACGACAAGGACTCACTTTTGGGACTCTGGCCAAGTATGGAAACAGCCAAGAGAGAGGCGCTGCTGGAGCTAGAGTTCCACTTCATTCCCAAACAGCTTCCTAGCAAGTCTATGTTCCCCATGATTACCAGGGTTGGGGCCTAAGTAAAAGTTTACAGTAATGGCATGGATCACAAATCCAATGAAAGTCTATGATCTGACAGATTACATTAGTAGTATTAATTACCCACGCAGTTATGAAATGGTCAAAGAGACCAGGAAAAGGTGACCAAGGAAGGAAAGTTTGGTCCAAATGTTTTGCCCATTTCTGGCCGCTCCCCTCATAGGGACATTGGGTGCCTCTTGACATTGGAAGGTCCGTATAAACCCCCAACACGGCTCCCCTTTTGGGGTTTGCTTTCAGTCATTGCGAGGCACCACAAAATCGCAGAGCAGGGCTCATCACGAGCTTCATATTAATTTCTCTATGTCTCTTTCATTCTACATTCACACAGACAAGTAAGAAGAGTCAATTCCTGGGTTCAGTTCAGTTCAGTCGCTCAGTTGTGTCCGACTCTTTGCGACCACATGAACTGCAGCACTCCAGGCCTCCCTGTCCATCACCAACTCCTGGAGTCCACCCAAACCCACGTCCATTGAGTTCGTGATGCCATCCAAACATCTCATCCTGTTTTTCCCTTCTTCTCCTGTCCTCAATCCCTCCCAGCATCAGGGTCTTTTCCAATGAGTCAGCTTTTCTCATCAGGTGGCCAAAGTATTGGAGTTTCAGCTTCAGCATCAGTCCTTCCAATGAACACCCAGGATTGGTCTTTTAGGATGGACTGGTTGGATCTCCTTGCAGTCCAAGGGACTCTCAAGAGTCTTCTCCAACACCACAGTTCAAAAGCATCAATTCTTCTGCACTCAGCTTTACAGTCCAACTCTCACATCCATACATGACCACTGGAAAAACCATAGCCTTGACTAGACGGACCTTTGTTGGCAAAGTAATGTCCCTGTTTTTTAATATGCTGTCTATGTTGGTCATAACTTTCCTTCCAAGGACTAAGTGCCTTTTAATTTCATGGCTGTAATCACCATCTGCAGTGATTTTGGAGTCCAGAAAAATAAAGTAAGCCACTGTTTCCACTGTTTTCCCATCTATTTGCCATGAAGTGATGGGACTGGATGCCATGATCTTAGTTTTCTGAATGTTGAGTTTTAAGCCAACTTTTTCACTCTCCTTGGTTTCATCAAGAGGCTCTTTAGTTCTTCACTTTCTTCCATAAGGGTGGTGTCATCGGCATATCTGAGGTTATTGATATTTCTCCCGGCAATCTTGATTTCAGCTTCAGCTTCATCCAGCTCAGTGTTTCTCATGATATACTCTGCATATAAGTTAAATAAGAAGGGTGACAATATACAGCCTTGACGTACTCCTTTTCCTATTTGGAACCAGTCTGTTGTTCCATGTCCAGTTCTAACTGTTGCTTCCTGACCTACATCCAGATTTCTCTAGAGGCAGGTAGGTTGATAAGAAGTCCAGGGTTCCCGAAGAGAAGAAAGGGTCTGAAGCCCTCGAGAAGGAGAAATGTGTCTGGGCCTCTCAAGGAGAAAAGGACAAATGTTCTTTTCTACATTGCTTTGTCTTAGTCAATGTAACAATGTATCCTGCTCAAGGACATGTTTCTCCTTAACAAGAACCTTCTGACTAATCCTGTCATCTTAAAATATGTATTATGGAAGTGGGTCTGGTAAGATCTTTCTATTGTTCATTCTAATCTTGTTAATTTAAGATACACGTTGTGGGAGTGGGTCTGAAAAAATATATATAAGGCCTTGATAAGACTAGCTAGGGGGGCATTCTCTGTCCCCCCTTCTGATGTCTGTATCAGAAGCTTTTTCTTTACTTTAATAAAACTCTGCTACACAAAAGCTCTTGAGTGATCAAGCCTGGTCCCTGGTCCTGAAGCTAAATCTTTTTCGGAGATCATGAATCCAACCTCGTTTACCATAAACTATCATCTTGGGGGCTGGTTTGTGGTCAAGAAACCTTGACCACAAACCAGGTAAGAACACTCAGAGCTCTAGCCTCTCTTCTTTCTCAGTATTGCCATTTTCTGCTTTACTTTACTAACTCTATGGTGTGCTTGTGTGAATGAATGACACACCCTGCATGAAGCAAGTGATAAGCCCTGCTCTGTGGTTTTGCAGTGCCTCGTAATAACTGAAGGCAGCCCCAAAAGGGGAGCCTTTTCGAGGGTTTATACTAACTTGCCAATGCCAAGAGACACCCAAGGTTCCTGCAAGGAGAGCGACAAGAAATGGGCAAACTGTGTGGACCGAACTTTCCTTTCTCAGTTAGCTTTTCCTAGTCTCTTCCTAAGAAAATTGCATAATTGCATTGGAATATAAAACTACTAACCTAATCTGTAGGATCATAGACTTTCAATGGACTTGTGATCCATGCTGTTATTGTGTACTTTTACTTAGACCCCATATATGGAAGCACTTAGCCTTGCTAGAAAGCTACTAACAGCACATTTTGGAGTGACGTGGAACTCTAGCTCCAGAAATGTCTCTTAGGCCAGAGGTCACCCTCTTGGCTGCCTGCCTCAGGGGCCAGTGGCCTAAAAGTGAGTCTTTGTCATGGCTGTGTCTCCTATCTATGTGGATAGAAGAACTGTTGGTGACTATGAGGTTTTTGAGGACACAGATCCAGAATTTTAGGATCTGGTCAGATTGGAAATGCAATGGGCTGCTTCCTTTGGTAGCACTAGCTCTTAGCAGACCAGAGAAAGCTCTCTGATGGCTTCTGTCTAAACTCCTTAGGTATTTCTTTGGTGGAAGCTGTGGAAATGAACTGGAAGGACTGGCCCTAGTAGCTTGAGGACAGAAATCACTCTTTCCTCCCTGGCCAACCCTCCACAACCTCTTTTGCTATCACATATACTAGTGTGGTGACACTCAGAAGGGACATCTTGGTTGTTGTCTGTCCCTTTATGACTCACCACTTCTACTGCAGTCAGGACTGTACTCAAGAATGTGCATAGGTACACGAAAAATGGATGCTTCCCCTACTAGTACTAGCTTGGGAGGCATTCCAAAAAGTTACTCTACTCCACCCCAAGTGGCATCAGAGGAAAAGGGCAAATCAAACAAAAGTCTTGGTGGTATGGAACTAAATCAATCTGGGATGCCATCAGGTCTACCCCTGGTGCATCTCCACCACACCTTGGTGGTAGAACCAAGAGGGACGAGTGAGACGCCTGCATCAGTCAGGAACAGACTAAGTTCGACCAGGGAAGGAGAGCTTTGGTGGAGAGTCTGTCTACACCCCTATCTAAAGCAGGGAAGGACACTTACAGTGGAAAAAAACCACGGCTATGGATGCTGCTTTTTTCTTTCTTATGGATGGGAGCTAGCAGTTCCCAAAACCACTTCTTTAAAATGTATTTTTTATATAACAAAACCAATACAATATTGTAAAGTTAAAAAAAATAAAATAAAATTGAAATGGAAAAAAAAAAAAAAAAAAAGTGCTGGGAAGAGTTTGATCCCCAGAGCTTAAAAAGACATGCCTGATCTTCTGTGATACTGAATGGCCACAGTATCCTTTAGAAGATGGGGAATGCTGACCTATTGAAGGATCTCAATTATTACTGTTTTACAACTAGATCGGCTCTGTAGAAAATAGGGGAAATGGGTAGAAGTGCCTTATGTGTTGTTCTTTACCTCTCTGGGAGACATGCCAGACTTATGTCCTACAGGTACAGATTTGGATGTGAAACCTTCAGCTCCTTCCTGTTCTCTTACTTTGGCCCCTTTATCTGGGGCTCCCAACTGAACAGGATTGAATCAGGACACCCTTCTAGGAGGGGTTGCCTCAGTCTTGGTAGAATTTCAAACAGTCCCAGTTGTGGTTGAGAGTATTTAAAGGATCCAAAAGGTACATAGAAGACTTTACAGAATCAACTTTACTTGATGACCTTACTTGGTGAGATGTAATTGTATGTCTTGGGACAGACACTGACCCCTGACTCGAAAACTTGAGTTTTGGGCGAAGCTATTATTTTTGGAGATGAATGGCTTGAATGTGAGACAAGGGGAAAGAGGGAACATAGAATAGTCCTCCTTCCTATTGGGAGCCAAATGGTTCCAATAACAGAGCTGCTTTGCCAGATGTATTCTTGAAGGACTTAAGCAAGCACATGCTAAGACTTTATGCTAAGTTGGCTGGCATAGAACAGGAGAGAAGGAAACTCCAGGTAAATTCCTAGATAGACTATGGGAGGCTCTGCACAAGTTTACTGATGTTTATCTTGAAAGTGCAGAAGTAGGAATGATCTTAAAAGATAGATTTCTCACTCAGTCACCTCCAGATATCTGCCATAAGTTACAAAAACAGGGGTTTGGGCCAAATCAGTCTTTAGAAAAACTGTTACAGCTGGCTCAGATGGTATATTATGGTAGAGAATATAAGGAGGAAAATAAGAAGCAAAAAAGAACCAGGCAAAAGACTGAAGCCCCAACAATGTCTGTTAGATCTGCTTGAAACAGCCTGAGAAAAAATGTCCAGGTGAAATGGGATGGACTTGTTATTACTGTGGAAAGGAGGCGCATCTAAAGCAAGATTGCCCTCAGGCATCTAAGCCACACCTGGCTCCAAGTCTGCAAAGGACCATACTGGAGAAGAGACTTCCCTCCAAGGTGTAGGCCTCAGGGGTCAGACTCTCAAGACAATCTGGACTGAAGGTGCCCAGAGGCCCCATACAAGTTCCAGTCCTCAGGTATAAGTCCTCAGGTGTAATTAACACCTGAGGAACACTGGCTGTTAATAAATGTGGGAGGGTCAATCAGTCTATTTATTTTGGACCCTGGGGCAGTTTTCTCTATGTTCACTGAAGCCCTTAGCCCGCTTTCCTCCTGATTCACTACCAAAATGGGACTGTCTGGATGAACCAAACATTATTACATGTGTCATCCTTTAGGCGGCAACTGGGACTCTGTGCTGTTTTCTCACGAGTTTCTGATCGTACCGGAGTCTCCCTCCCCCCTTCTGGGGAGGGATATACTGAGCAAGGTCCAGGTCTCTGTTTTCATGAATATGGAGCCTGCCGGTTCTCTATCATTAATTGAACAAAATATAAATCCTAAAATGTGGGCTGATGGAAAAACTGTGGGTTGAGCACAAAATGCTGTTCTTGTCTTTATCAAGCTCAAAGACCCTCACCTATTTTCACATCAAAAGCAGTATCCATTAAAGCCTCAGGTGTTAAGGAAGGGTTAAAACCCATCATTGAGAATTTAAAGGAGCAGGGGCTATTAATTCTCTGTAACAATCCATACAACACTCCTGTTTTGAGTGTAAAAAGTCAAATGATAAATCTAGATATGTTCAAGATATATTAATAATAAGTTTCTAATCCTTATACTTTATTGTCTGAAATTCCTAAATGAGCCAAATATGACTTTAAGACAATTGAGAGGATTCTTGGGCATTACAGGCTATTGCTGCCTTTGGATTCTGGGTTATGGGGAACTTGCCCAGCTTTTATATAAATTTATCACTGAGACTCAGTAGGCCCAAGCTGACTAGCTGGTTTGGTCCCCAGAGACTCAAAAGGCTTTTAAGGCCCTTCAAACTGCTATCTTACAGGCTCCAACTTTGAGCTTGCCCACAGGATCAGAGTTTAGTTTGCTACTGAAAAAAGGTTATGGCCACATTGCTTACTATTGTAAGCATTGTTACTCTTGTTTTGCTAATGCTTAAAGCTCATAAGTTTACTAGTGGGTGAAATTTTACTGTAGTGACTTCTCATGATGCAAGTGTGATCTTAAATTCTAAAGTTCAGAGTGACAATGGCTCTGTCTTAAAGCTGCTATAACTCAAAGGGTGTCAAAATTTCTAGGAATAGAATATCACACTGTTCCTGGAGACCCCAATCTTCAGAAAAAGTTGAAAAGGCTAATGACATTATTAAAACACAACCATGTAAGCTAACTCAGGAAACACAGGACAGTTGGTTTACAGTTGTACTCATAGCTTTAATGAGGGCTGAAACTACCCCCCCCCCACATACACACACACAAAAGAAATAACTGTCTCTATGACAGATTGTTCTTGTGCACAGATATTGTCATAGATCCTGAAGCCTTAAAATTAACTATGTGACTCAGCTTTTAGCTTTTCAACAGACATTATTGGGAGGTTAACTCCTGACCCAGCCTTTAAGTCAAACAAACCACTGTTTGAGCCGGGAATCGAGATGAGCTTGAGAATCTATATGGTCTTGTCTCTGCTGACTCCAAAAAGTCCTCAGTCTGCTGTTTGACCCTCAAGACAACGCCTTTTGTCCTGCGCTCATTCCTACACCTCATTCCATAATTGACATAATTGCTGGGTCTGCAGAGCACTCCCTTCTTCATCAGTTGAAGACTTCCCATGGTGGGTTTCTCCGCTTCGAGGAAAGGACTTTCTTCAACTCTTTGATGACATCTAGCAATGCTAAGATAGACTGATGTAGCTATGGACATAATGTAACTTTTAATTTTAACTAGGTTTTAACTTGGGTTAATAACCCTTTTGCCTTACATCTATAACTGTAAAATAGGGTCTGTTTCTAACTGTTTGAAAGCTTTTAAGTTACAAATGATTGTCCAGGCTCCTATGAGTCCACAGAGTCCTCCAACTATTACTTGGGGCCCCTGGATCAGATACCCTCAACATGAAGGTTAGGAGAATATGTTGCCTCAACAATTTAGGGGCAATGCCCCTCAACAGCAGGAAGTATTTATGGAATGAAAATGACACCCCTTTCCCTTGGCATCATAATTCTCTTAAAAGAAAAGGGGGGATGAGAGAGTTAACTCCTAGGTAGGCTTATAAGAAGTCCAGGGTTCCTGAGGAGGAGAAAGGGGTCTGGGGCTCTCAAGGAGAAAAGGATAAATGTTTTTTTTCTACATTGCTTTGTCTTAGTCAATATAACAATTTATCTTGCTCAAGGACGTGTTTCTCCTTAACAAGAACCTTCTGACTAATCCTGTCATCTTAAAATGTATATTATGGGAGTGAGTCTGGTGAGGTCTTTCTATTGTCCATGCTAATCTTGTTAATTTAAGATGTATGTTGTAGGAGTGGGTCTGAAAAAAATATATAAGGCCTTGATAAGACTAGCTAGGGGGGCATTCTCTGTCCCCCTTCTGATGTCTATATCAGAAGCTTTTCCTTTACTTTAATAAAACTCTGCTACACAAAAGCTCTTGAGTGATCAAGCCTGGTCCCTGGTCCTGAAGAGAAATCTTCTTTGGAGATCATGAATCTGACATCTTGCATCAAAAACTATCACAGACACATCTTAGAGTTAGCAGAATATATGGAGAAAACATGTGTAGACTGAAATAACAGGCGAGCTAAAGCTCTGATTGTCCTTACCCGGTTCTGAAGATCCCAGATGAGCCCCCAAGATGATAGCTTATGGTGAACCATGTCGGATTCATGATCTCCAAAGAAGATTTAGCTTCAGGACCAAGGACCAGGCTTGATCACTCAAGAGCTTTTGTGTAGCAGAGTTTTATTAAAGTGAAAGGGGGACAGAGACAGCTCCTGACATAGACAATCAGAAGAGGATGGAGAGTGTCCCTGTTGTGTGATCTTGAGTATATTACCTTCCTTAGCCTCACTTTTCTAGTAAGCAAATTGTAAAGAGAATACTATAATCTTGCATTACTGGGGACTATTTTAAGAATAGAATGGTTTACATGTCCCTCGGTCGGCATGGAGGCTGGATGTTGGAACATGTGTCCCAGGCTGGGACATGCAGGGTTGTGGTGCAAACCATCTGTATAGGTTTCACTCTGTCCTGCCTGTTTCATTCTCCTCCTGTTTAATTCTCCTCCGACAGCCTCAGATGCCCTTCTTCTGTCCCAACTAGTATCCTGTGGGTGAGGGGGTTTCCCTGGATTTGAGAACCTCTCTGCTCCTTTAGCTTCACCCCCTAGGAGTGCAGGTCCCCTCCTGCTTTCTTTCCTCTTCTTTTCCCCTTCTTTCTTTCATCTTGCCCAGTTGGTATCTGAGGTCTTCTGCTAGTGTTCAGCTGGTGCTCTGTGTGAATCACTCCATCTGTAGATGTATTCTTGGTGCATTTGTGGAGAGAGATTAATTTCATGTTCTTCTATTCCTCTACCATTCCTTGCTTTCTCCTAGGAATTTGTATTGTTTGCAAACATCTTGAGTGATTCTCATGCAAGTAATCCTTAGACAATAGTATGATGAACACTAGCTTAAGCTATTGATAACACTAGGATTGGTCTGTGAAAAATTTGCCATTGGTAGCATTCTTTCTATAGCTACTGAACTTCTGTTTCTCACCAATGTGCTTTACTATAGTGAGGCAATACAAAATTATGAATGAGTGCTGATACTGAAATCAAAATAACCTGTGTGACCATTTCTGTTGTGTGATCTTGAGTACATTACCTTCCTTAGCTTCACTTTTCTAGTAAGCAAATTGTAAAGAGAATACTATAATCTTGCATTACTGGGGACTATTGTAAAGGTTAAATGTATGTAGAACAATTAGCATAGTGCCTTGCACAGGAAATCATGTGTGGCATTGTTAGTTGTTACTGTTATTATAATAATTTAGCATCAGTCTTACTGGTAGATGGATTACCATGTAGATGAGTGGGAGAACAAGGAAACCCCCCATATTGTTTTCCTGTGGACCTAGAAAATGGGACTTAGTTATCCCACTGCACGTAAAGGAGAGAATACTATCCACAACATGAGACATCTGTCTATGTGATTCATGCAGTCAAGAAGAGAGCTTTTCCCAATCTTGCTTTCTTATACGAATCCTATTGTAACAGAAACCATTCCTATCCTCATGTTATCATTGCACTTTAAAAAAATCTATACAATAAAATATATGTCCAAAAATAAACTGAAACTATGTATATATAAGATTGTGGGTAAAGAGAGACAAACTTCTCATTGTCAGAGAAAGAAGTTACAAATAGGAAAAGGCAGAGGGCTAGAATGAAACCTGTTGTGTTGAACTGGAATTGGAGATGAAAGCCAAAGACATGAGTATGAACTCATATCTTGTTTAATGTGTATGGGAAGGATAGATACCCAAATGACTATAGATCTGTGAGCCAAGAAGCACCTAGAAGTAGTGAACCCCAGTAACAATGAGTACACCTAGTTTTCAGACCGTGATTTCTAATTACCATTCTCTAATGAAAGGAACCAGGACTACATGGAGAAATTCCTGATTCTTGGTCTAGGGCAGTGAATATAAAAGATTAGTGTGGAGAATCTTGTTGTCCCAGAAAGGAAGGAAGTGTTCAATAAACAAAGAGGGTATGTCATAGGTACAGAGCAGCCAGCCTGAAGGAGATTCCCAATGGCCAAAACTAGAGTAATCTGACCAACAAAATAAATAATGATACTATTGGATTATAGCCCATTGAATAAAATATTCCTCTGTCCATACTTATGTAAATAAGTGATTGGATAAATAATTAAAAGAGAAAGAAGAAATACCTCTTTCTTTGAGAAGGATTTCAATCAATACATGTAGAAGAAATGAGGGGAAAAAAATTTTTTTAAGTCACCATTAGGCAAATATCACAGTAAATAACTGTTGCAAGCAAAAATCTTAGATGGATGTTAAAATCTTTGGGCAAAATCATGATGAGAAACAATCTCTATAATTTCAAAGATCCTCTCCCACAAGATGTATATTGGATAGAAGAGGGGGGCTTAGTAACTATACAGGGTAGAAATCTGTCAGACCAAATGATCAAAATTAGCATGAGCTGTATATGATATTTTATGATGAATTGAAAAGGATATGTCACCTTTGTGGTGTTCATACAGAAATACACAATCTCAATCTAATCATGACCAGGTCATGAAAGATGGAAAGACAGAGAAACTGTCACAGACCAGAGTAGACACAGAAGACAGGACAACTAGGTGAAATGTGGGATCCTCCTGGAGAAGAAAGTGTATTCCTAATAAAAGTTGGTAGAATTCTTAAAAGGTCCATAGATTAATATTGGACCTTTTAATTAATTAAAAGGTCCATAGATTAATATTGGACCTTTTAATTTATTGTACAATAAATTAATATTTATTGTACAATAAATAGTATCATTTCAAGTTAATTTTTAGTTTGTCTAAACAAAAATCTTCCACTCAATAAAACTAGAATCTTTTGGTTTCCTATGTGAATATTTTCCATTCAGGTTCAGCAAATACATTTCTCCCCATACAGCACATCACAATTTTCCAAAACAGATTAATTTAGCAGGGGATTATTTTCAAGGACTGTTGATTAAAAACTCTCAAGTGAATAAAACTTAATCTATAAAATTGATTTGGTTTCAATAGTATTTTTCTTGGATGGTGTATTGTAAATTGACAACTTTAACATCACTAAAAATCATAACATAAAATATACTATCACTATGGTTGTGATCTTATGTTTAAAATGTTTAATAGTACGCCACTCATAAACCAAGATAATATTTCACAGTCTAGAGACATGTTGTATTGTGATTATAAATTTTTTTTTGACCATGTCATGTGGCTTATGGGGTCTTTTTAGTAACCTAATCAGGAATTGAAATTGGGCCATTGGGAGTGACAGTGCAGAGTCCTAACCATTGACTATGCTGTGCTTGGTCGATCAGTCATGCCTGACTCTTTGAGACCCCATGGACTGTAGCCCACCAGTCTCCTTTGTCCATTGAGAGCCAGGCAATACCCGGATTATACTTTTAAATTTATTTGAATCTTTATGGTATCAAATCTACTAAGGAATGAATTGTTTATGTCCCAGGGGAAGAATTTGTTTATTATCTACTTAAATAGAGAGTCGGAGAAGGCAATGGCACCCCACTCCATTACTCTTGCCTGGAAAATCCCATGGACGGTGGAGCCTGGTAGGCTCCAGTCCATGGGGTCACTAAGAGTTGGGCACGACTGAGCGACTTCACTTTCCCTTTTCACTTTCATGCATTGGAGAAGAAAATGGCAACCCACTCCAGTATTCTTGCCTGGAGAATCCCATGGACAGAGGAGCCTAGTGGGCTGCCGTCTATGGGATCACACAGAGTCGGACATGACTGAAGCGACTTAGCAGCAGCAGCAGCAAGTAGAGAGTAAAGATTTAGAAAGCAAATTTCTAATCTTCAAATGTCTGCCATCTGAGGCTGTGAGATTTCTACTGCAGGGTAATTTTTATTTATTAGTGTGGTCCAGAAATATTGGTATCATTGACTACTGGTCTCAGGAATCATGTAAAAAATGCTGGTAAAACCAGTGCCAGTCCTGTGGGAAGCTATTAATGCCAATAATGTGTAACCAGTGATCTTTGAATATATTCAAATTTGGTTCACAAAACATATATACCCTAATGTGTGGTCAGAAATTAGAAACAAATGAAACTTGAAGAAAAACTTTTGTAAACTATGCCAAAATAGTTACCTGCTCTCTCATGTTCAAAACAAGTGTGCCGAATGAGTTACATGTTAAAAACATGGGTGAATAATTACTGAATTAAATTTAATTTACCTTAAATCAGTTAAACTAACAAATTGCCTGTTCAACAATCATTTCAAAACCCCAAAAGTAAAGAAAATGGAAATGTAAAATATTACTTTTTTCCAGAATAATTTTCTCCTACAGCCAAGTAGGGTACCAGCTGGTTAAGATCACCAATTGAACTAGTTAATTGAAGCAGTGAATGGGACATATAAATGTTGCCATTTGGATTACAATTGAGAAATCAGGAAAATCTGTCACTTTCTCCTTTCTGAACTTTTTCTTCTCTTGGCTATAACCCTTTTTCACTCTCCTCCCCTATTACCTACAAATCAGCTTCCAAATGCTTATTCATAACCCCCTTTTGCCAGCAGAAGATGCCCTTGACGTTTTTCATGTTTCTAAGAATGTGCCTGGCACATAGCAGACACTCTAAGTGTTTTACTGAATGAATAAACAGGTATTAGAGCATTAGAAGTTTAATAGAGGAAGATGTTTTGTGGGAAATGGTGCTTTCTCACTGTACACTGAAATCATACCATAAAGGATCTTCATTCTTCTTACTTATTAGTAGTTTTTAAAATCAGAAGAAACATAAGTGGATTTTCAATTTCAAATGGTAAGTTTTCTTTCACACCATAAATTAGATCAGACATAGATTTGTGGAGGGAAAAGGTATATTGCTGATTTTTGTTTTTGGGTCTGTTGACTGGAAAAAAAAAAAAAAAAAAACAGAAACACAATCTAAAAGCTAAGAAATATGTTTTATTTGGGGAATTAGTGAGGACTATAACCTGGTATATAGTCATTCAGTTAGCTCTGAGAATCTGTTCTAAAGATATAATAAAAGGGCACCACCAGAGGATTAGCTGGGAGTCCCAGGTCAGCATCTCTGTGGAAAGGGTCTCAGACTCCTTAGCACTCACTGGGGTTTTGGATTCAGGACAACATGGGGTGATGTCCATGCTGACTGGGGCTGAATTTCCTGATGACACATGTGACACTGGAAGGAAAATATCATCCACAACACAGAAGACATTGTCTCCTAATATAACCTTTCCACAGTGCCTGTAGATTACATGTGGACTCTAGGTGAACTGAATCTGGATTGGCTTTTAGTGTTGTGTGTTAAAACTCATCACCAGACCAAAGTCGTGTAGACCTTTCATTGCTTTCTTCTAAAATTTCTATATCTTTTCTTTGCTTTTATGTTGTTCTGTGTGTCTTTTTCTTTTTTAAAAAAATACATTTTTCCTTCTTTTTTTTTTTGTTATCATTGCTTTATTCATCACTTGGGACTCTGCTTTGGTTTTGTTTTGTTAGTTTTCTTTCTAATTGTTTGATTTCATTTTTGGTTTCATTTGTCTGCTTGTTCTCTTGTTTTTTTCTTTAGTTCTATTTTTAATTCTTTTCTGTGTGAGGATGTATGTTTCTCTGTTCTTGTTTCTGTTTGATTTTACTTCTACCATTTATCTGGGGGGTTCATTCATCACTTTTTAAAAAAATTCCCTTTTTTTGCCAAAAGGAGTGGCTTACAAGGTCTTTGTTCCCCAAACAGAAGTCAGGTCTGTGCCTCAGGGGTGGGAGCACAAAGTCCAGGATGCTGGACTACCAAAGAATTCCTGGCCCCAGAGAATATTAGTCAACAAGAGATCTCAGGGAAAGCTCCATCCAAATCCAAGATCTGACTCCACCCAATTGGCTGTAGCACCCACCACTGGATGCCACATGCAAAAAAACAAGTAAGACAGAAACACAAACCTACCCATCAGCAGACAGGCTGCTTAAAAGAGTACTAAGCCCAGAGATATCCCAAAAGACACCACCTGAAATGATCCTCCCATCACAGGGAAAAGACTCAGTTCCACCACCCAGAATGCAGGTATCAGTCCTTCCCACCATGAAGCCTACACAGGCTTCTGGAGTAACCTTACCCACCAGGGCAGAGATCAGATAAACACTGTAAGATAGACGAAATGAGAAAACAGAAAAATATCTTGCAGACAAAGTAGAAAGGTAAAAATATACAAGACCAAATAAACGAAGAGGAAACATGCAATCTATTTGAAAAAAAAAAAAAAAAGTTCAGAGTAATGATAGTAAAAATGATTCAAAATATTGACAATAGAATGGATAACATATAAAAAATGATTAACAAGGACCTAGAAGAACTAAATAACAAACTGTGATGAACAACACAATAACAGAAATTTAAAATACACTGGAAAGAATCAAGGGCTTCCTTGGTAGTTCTGCTGGTAAAGAATTCACCTGCAATGCGGGAGACCTGGGTTCAATCCCTGGGTTGGGAAGGTCCCCTAGAGGAGGGCATGCCACCCACTCCAATATTGTTGCCTGGAGGATCCGCATGGACAGAGGAGCCTGGTGGGCTACAGTCCATGGGGTCGTGAAGAGTCAGGTATGACTGAGCAACTAAGCACAGCACAGCAGAGAAGGAATCAATAGCAGCCTAATAGAGAGAAGAATGGAGAAGTGAGCTGGGAGATAAAACGGTGGTAATAACTGTTGAAGAGCAGAATAGAGAAAAAGAATGCAAAGAATTGAGGACAGACTCAGAGACCTCTGGGACACACTTAACACATCAACATCTGAAATGTAGGAGTCACAAAAGAAGAGAAAGAATCTAAGAAAATATTTGAAGATATTAGTCACCCAAGTCTAGGAAGTGAAGAGAGTACCATACAGGATACACAAAATAAGAAACATGCCAAAACACATATTAATCAAATTAACAAAAATTAAACATAGAGAAAAATATTAAAAGCAACAAGGGAAAAGCAACAAATAACATACAAGAGAGCTCCCACAAAGTTAAGGGCTCATCTTTCAGCAGAAGCTCTGCAGGCCAGAAGGGAGAGGCAGAATATATTTAAGGTAATGGAAGGGGAAAATCTACAACCAAGAATACTCAGCAAGAATCTCATTTAGTTTCAATGAAGAAATCACTAACCTTACAGAGAAGCAAAAGTTAAGAGAATTCAGTACCACCAAGCCAGCTTTACAACAAATGCTAAAAGAACTTCTCTAGGCAGGAAATACCAGAGAAGGAAATGATTAAAAAAAAACAAAAACAAAAACACAGGATCTGAAGACGGCCGGCATTGAAAGGTGATAGAATCACTCTTGGTCTCTTTTTTCTGGGTCTGGCATCTGAGAGGTTCTCACGGAGTAAAAGTACTTCTTTCTGCTACTCCCTTGAGATTTCTTGAGGGCAGGTCTAGATATCCAGGAATTGGAGACACTGAAACTGAGTGATGGTGCAAGTGACTGCTCAAGGGGCAGCAGAGCCAGATCCAGAGTCGTCTTCTAGCCCTCATTTAGGTTGAACTTAGTTTCAGTCAAGTGCTTAGGTTTGTGCCTTGCACAAATTTCAGATCAAGTCGGTGGAGTAGGAAGATCCTGCACTCACTTCCTCTCAGGGACATAACAAAACTACAACCACATATAGAACCACTGTCTCTGAGAACTGACCCGGAGACTAGCACAACAGATTTTATACAACTAAGGGTATAAGGGAAAGGCCACATTGAGAAAAGTAGGAGGTACAGAGTCCTGGTCTGGTGAAAACCATCCCCTCCCCCACATACATTCCTGTGGGGCAACCCACAAAGAGGAGAGATATCACAGCTGCAGAGGTACCCCCTGAGGAGCAGGGGTTCAACTCCCATATCAGACTGGGGGACCTGCACTGGGAAGCTGAGCCTCCGTAAGAGCTAGCTTTGAAAACCAGCAGAACTTACTTCTGGGGGAGCCTAGGGGCTGTGGGAAAGGGAAAAGACTCCACTCTTAAAAGACTTATGTAGAAACTCACTCACTCCAAAGCCCATTACAGAGGGAGCAGCTTGAAAAGCACCTGAGCCATACAAGAAGGAGAGTCATTGAGTAATTTCAGGGCTTGCAACAGAGAGGCAGGGGTCCAGTGGAACTTTCCGGGTGGAAGTACTGGCAGACATCATTTGTTTTTACTTTCTTTCCACGTAGCTGGCCTGGTGCTGGTGAGCACCATTTCTATCAGTTTCCATCAGCCTAAATAATATTGATATTGCCCTGCCCCTGCTTTCCCCTGAGAACTCAAGAGGCCAGGCCTATGCACCAACACCCGCTCCCTGCAGCAGTTTCAGCCAGATCCTGTAGACATTTGGACCTGGAACCAGTGACAGAGTTATTTCCTAGGCAGGTTGATAGGGAGTCTAGGGGTCCCCAAGGAGAGAAGGCTCTGGAATTCTCAAGGAGGAAGAAAGGACAAACTTTTTTCTTTCTCCACATTCCTTAGGATTATATAACAATAATGTATCCTGCCTAAGGACAGTCTTTGGATTCAACCTTCTGTTATCTTAAAATGTAAATTATGGGAGTAGACCTGGTCTTTACAAGGATGTATCTTGCCTGAGGACAGTGTTATCTTAAAATGTAAATTATGGGAGTAGGTCTGATGAGGTCTTTACAACCTCCAGACATTCTATGAATTATATAACCTCATTGTTAACACTAGCAAGCGGGTACTCTTTCTGCCCCCTTCTGATGCCTACGTCAGAAGCTTTCTCTATCTCCTTTATACTTTAATAAAACTCTATTACACAAAAGCTCTCAATGATCAAGCCTCGTCTCTGGCCCCGGATTGAATTCTTCTCCTCCGGGGGCCAAGAATTCCTGTGTCTTTGCGTGATTCAACAACAACCTTTCACCAGCTCAACCTACTAAGGCCACCTGCAGTGGCCACATCCAAGTCTGCCTGGGAACCAACCTCACCCTGCAGTACACCTGCAACAACTGCTGTCCACCCATCACAGGAGGGCACATGCAGCCCACAGAGGGGATACCCCTGGAATGCCTGGCTTTGTTAACCAGGGGATATTGTGCCACTGGACCCTATAGGACACCTCCTGCATAAGTCCATTCTTTTAAGGCGGGGTGACAAATGAAGCTGATATATGTAGAAACAAACGAGTTAGGCAAAATGAAGAAACTACAGAATATCTTTCAAACACAAGGAGATATCAGAAAAACAACTAAATGAAGAGGAGATAAGAGATTTATCAGATAAAGAATTTAGAGTAACACTCGTAAAGATGTTCATCAGAATCAAACTCAATAGAAAACTGGATGAATTCGATGAGAGAATCAATGAAAGTCTAGGTGAATTGTAAGCCTCCTTCAGCAAAGGGCTAGAAACTATAAAGAAGAAAGATTTATAACTTTTGAGTTCATTTACTGAAACAAAAAATACACTAGTGGAAACCAGCAGGAGGTCAGAGAATGCAAAAAAACAAATTGGTGATCTGGGTGACAAGGGTAGTAAAAGTCACTCAATCAGAATAGCAGAAAGGAAAGAGAATAAAACAGTAAAAAGCAAGAATAGGTCCCATGAGGGGTTCAGATGCTCAGGCAAGGGAAAAAGCAGCCGTAGTCAGGCTGACCAGCTTCCAGACTCCTCTCCACACTCCCAGCACGTGCCAACTCTACTGCCAGGGTGCCCCAGAGGAAGATCAGCTCTGCATCGGGAGTTGGGGAGGTGCCCAAGAGGAAAGCTGGGAGGTTATCAACTAAATCTACTCCTGTCAAAATGGAAACAAAGCCAAAGAAGGTGGCAGGAAAGGATAAATCTTCAGATAGAAAAGTGCAAACAAAAGGGGGAAAGGGAGCAATGGGAAAACAGGTGGAAGTGGCCAACCAAGAGACTGAAGATTTACTTGCATCAAATGGAGAGAATGGAAACGAGTGCCCAGCCTCTGATGGAGCAGGAAAAGAAATAAGTTATGTGTGATTAATATCACACACCCAAGTCTATCAGGGGTCCCTGTCTACCTTTTTGTACAATCCAGAGGAATATTTTTATCAATTATTTTGTGAATGCAAATTTTTTTAGTAGCTCTAGTAGTATTTTTAAGAAGGTGGAAATCCTACCTCATCCATTTAAAGTGCAAGTGCTTTTTTTTGTTTAACTGGAATCAGTAGTGCAAAAAAAAAAAAAATCCTAAAACAATTAAGAAAATGGTAATAGGATTATGCATATCAATAATTACCTTAAATGTATATGGATTAAATGGTCCAATCAAAAGACACAGACTGGATGAATGGATACAAAGACAAGATATGTATATATGATATCTACAAGAGGCTCACATCAGACCTAAGGACACTTAAGAATCAAAGTGAGGGGATTGAAATAGCTATTCCACACAAATGGAAATCAAAAGAAAGCCAGAATAGCAATACTCACGTCAGGCAAAGTAGACTTTATAATAAATAATATATTACAAGAAACAAGAAGGACACAACATAATACTCAAGGGATTATTCCAATAAAAAGACATAAAAATTTTAAATATTTTATGGAGCACCTCAATATATAAAGTGAAAGTGAAAGTGTAAGTCACTCAGTCGTGTCCAACTCTTTGCAACCCAATGCAGTCTACAGTCCATGGAGTTCTCCAGGCCAGAATACTGGAGTGGGTAACCTTTCCCTTCTCCAAGGGATCTTCCCAACTCAGGTTTTGGACCCGGGTCTCCTGCATTGCAGGTGGATTCTTTACCAGATGAGCCACCAGGGAAGCCCACAAAACATAAGGTAAATGCTAATAACCGTAACATGGGAAATCGACAGTAACACCATAATAGTGGAGAATTTAACATCCCATTTACACCAATGGACAGATAATCCAGACAGAAAATTTATAAGGAAACGTGATCCTTAAACAACATGTTAGCACAGATGGAATTAGTTGATATGTACAGGACTTTCCATCCAAAAGTAGCAGAATACACTTTCTTTTCAAGTACACATAAAACATTCTTCAGAATAGATCAATTTTGGGTTGAAAATCAAGTCTCAGTAATTTTTTAAAAGTTGAAATCATATCAGGCATCTTTTCCAACAACAACACCATGAGATTAGATATCAGTTACAAGAAAAACAACTGTAAAGAACAAGCACATGGAGTTAAAACAGTATGCTGCTACATAACCAAGAGATAACTAAAGAACTCAAAGAGTAAATAAAAAAAAAATACCTAGAAACAGATGATAACAAAAGCACAATGACACAAAACCTATTGGATTTAACATAAGTGGCTTCATGGGGAAGCTAGCAGCAATAAAATCTTACCTCAAAAACAAGAAAGATCTCAAATAACAAAGTAACCTTTCACCTAAAGCAATTAGAAAAACAAGAACAACAACAAAAAAACCCAAAGTTAGTAGAAGGAAAGAAACCATAAAGATCAAAGCAAAAATAAAACAATAGCAAAGATCAATAAAACTAAAAACTGGTTCTTTGAGAAGATAAAATAGATAAACCATTAGCATGACTCATCACAAAAAAGGGGGTAGAACTCATATCAACAAAATTAGAAATGGAAAAACAGAAGTTACAGTGGATACCACAGGAAGATAAAGGATCATAAAACACTACTGAAAGCAAATATATGCCAATAAAATGCACAACCTGGAAGAAATGGACAAATTCTGAGAAAAGTATTGATACAACCTTTCAAGACTGAACGAGGAAGAAACAGAAAATATGAACAGACCAATCATAAGCACTGACATTGAAACTGTGATTAGAAAACCTCCAACAACAAAAAGCCCAGGGCCAGATAGCTTCACAGGCGAACGCTTTAAACATTCACAGAAGAGATAACACTTAGCCTCCTCAAACTCTTTCCAAAAACTGAAATGGGAGAAAACCTTCCAAAACACAATCTACAAGGCCACTATCACCCTGATACAAAAAGCAGACAAAAATTTTCAAAAAAAAAGTGCCAGAGTCCAGCTCGGGCAGCCAGAGTATCAGCCTGAAGGGGTGAGCGGTGTTGGCAGACGATGGTGTAGCCTCTGACTCATAGTACGGAACTACATGTTTATTTCAAGCTTCAGGTTCTCTTTTATACTTTGACAAAAGCATTAGGTCAGAGGTTTGACATTTTTAGTTTCCCCCTCCCAGATTTGTTGTCTCCAGAAATCATTGTTGTCCTTCAAACAGAGTTCCTGCTTCAGCGATTCTCTTAGAATCGGCTTTACTATCTATTATCTACTTTTTCTTATGTGTCCTATACTTAACTTGTGATTACATTGTAACTCATGCTACATTCCTCAGTTTATTTATTATCTTTCTAAATCCTGTTTGCCCCTAGCATCTTAAGATTACTATCTCCTAAAAAGGCTTCTAGCTATTCTTAATTATTCCTAAACCCTAAACTCAGCAAACTTCTTATGCCATAAATATTTCCCTCACAAACAGGTCTCAGATAACAATCCTTCCCATGGCTTCAAGCTGCAGCCTATGTGCTCATTCTGGGACATTCTTTGTAAAGATCCTTGAACAAATGTCAATGGTTATTTTATAGATTATTTTCTGGGCACAACTGCAAAAGGCTTTGTGATTTCTCATGCTTCATTCAAGAACAATAAGCACCTTAAAATTCTTTCCAGCCAACTCAACTGAAGAAAGGAAAAAACAAGTCAGAATCACAAAACCTATCTCCTTCATCCCAGGACCGTGCCTGCGGGGTGAGGAGAGGGGGTAGGGGGCTGTGCCTCCATTTTTTCAGTAATGCCAAATGAGGCTCTCAACAAAAAAGGGAAATTGCAGGTCAATATCATTTATGAAAATATGCAAAAATCTTCAACAAAATACTAGCAAACAGAATCCAATAAAACATTAAAGGGTTTTGGCATGAGGTGGCCAAAGTACTGGAGTTTCAGCTTTAGCATCATTGCTTCCAAGAAATCCCAGGGCTGATCTCCTTCAGAATGGACTGGTTGGATCTCCTTGCAGTCCAAGGGACTCTCAAGAATATTCTCCAACACCACAGTTCAAATGCATCAATTCTTTGGCACTCAGCCTTCTTCACAGTCCAACACTCACATCCATACATGACCACAGGAGAAACCATAGCCTTGACTAGACGGACCTTTGTTGGCAAAGTAATGTCTCTGCTTTTGAATATGCTATCTAGGTTGGTCAAAACTTTCCTTCCAAGGAGTAAGCGTCTTTTAATTTCATGGCTGCAGTCACCATCTGCAGTGATTTTGGAGCCCAGAAAAATAAAATCTGACACTGTTTCCACTGTTTCCCATCTATTTCCCATGAAGTAGTGGGACCGAATGCCATGATCTTGGCTTTCTGAATGTTGAGCTTTAAGTCAACTTTTTCACTCTCCACTTTCACTTTCATCAAGAGGCTTTTGAGTTCCTCTTCACTTTCTGACATAAGGGTGGTGTCATCTGCGTATCTGAGGTTATTGATATTTCTCCCAGCAGTCTTGATGCTAGCTTGTGCTTCTTCCAGCCCAGTATTTCTCATGATGTACTCTGCATATAAGTTAAATAAACAGGGTGACAATATACAGCCTTGATGTACTCCTTTTCCTATTTGGAACCATTCTGTTGTTCCATGTCCAGTTCTAACTCTTGCTTCCTGACCTGCATACAGATTTCTCAAGAGGCAGGTCAGGTGGTCTTGTATTCCCATCTCTTGAAGAATTTTCCACAGTTTATTGTGATCCACACAGTCAAAGGCTTTGGTATAGTCAGTAAAGAAGAAATAGATGTTTTTCTGGAACTCTCTTGCTTTTTCTATGATCCAGCGGATGTTGGCAATTTGATCTCTGTTTCCTCTGCCTTTTCTAAAACCAGCTTGAACATCTGGAAGTTCATGGTTCATGTATTCCTGAAGCCTGGCTTGGAGAATTTTTAGCATTACTTTACTAGCGTGTGAGATGAGTGCAATTGTGTGATAGTTTGAGCACTCTTTGGCATTGCCTTTCTTTGGGATTGGAATGAAAACTGACCTTTTCCAGTCCTGTGGCCACTGTTGAGGTTTCCAAATTTGCTGGCATATTGAGTGCAGCACTTTCACAGCATCGTTTTTCAGGATTTGAAATAGCTCAACTGGAATTCCATCACCTCCACTAGCTTTGTTCGTAGTGATACTTTCTAACGCCCACTTGACTTCACATTGCAGGATGTCTGGCTCTAGGTTAGTGATCACACCATTGTGATTATCTGGGTTGTGAAGATCTTTTTTGTACCATTCTTCTGTGTATTCTTGCCACCTCTTCTTAATACCTCTGCTTCTGTTAGGTGCATACCATTCCTGTCCTTTATCGAGCCCATGTTTGCACAAAATGTTCCCTTGGTATCTCTAATTTTCTTGAAAAGATCTCTAGTCTTTCCCATTCTATTGTTTTCCTCTATTTCTTTGCATTGATCGCTGAGGAAGGCTTTCTTATCTCTTCTTGCTCTTCTTTGGAACTCTGCATTCAGATGCTTATAACTTTCCGTTTCTCCTTTGCTTTTCACTTCTCTTCTTTTCACAGCTATAGAGCTACATTAATTGAGACAGTATGGTACTGGCAGAAAAAACAGACATACAGGTCAATGAAACAGGATAGAAAGCCCACAGATAAAGCCATGCACCTCTTGTCACCTTATTTTTAACAAATGATGCAAGAATATACAGTGGAGAAAAGAAATCTTCTTCAATAAGTGGTGCTGGGAAAACTGGAAAGCTGCATGTTAATGAATGAAAGTAGAACACTTCCTAAGACCATGCAGAAAAGTAAACTCAAAGTGCATTAAAGACCTATATGTTAAGTCCAGACACTACAAAACTCATAGGCAGAACACTCTTTGACATAAATCATAGCAAGATCTTTTGTGACCCACCTCCAAGAGTAATGAAAATAAAAACAAAACAAAACAAAAAAGAAATGAAACCTAATTTTAAAAGCTTTTGCACTGCAAAAGAAAACATAAACAAGATGAAAAGATAGCTCTCATAATGGGAGAAAATATTTGCAAATGAAATAACTGACAAAGGATCAATCTACAAAAATACAAGCAGCTCATGTTCATGCAGCACAATATAAAAAACAATTCAATCAAAAGATGGGCAAAAGACCTAAACCAACATTTCTCCAAAGAAGACATACTAATAGCCAACAAACACATGAAATGATGCTCAACATCACTCATTATTAGAGAAATGCAAATCAAATCTATAAGGTATCACCTCACACTGGTCAGAATGGCCATCATCAAAAAATCTACAAACGTTAAATGCTAGAGAGGGTATGGAGAAAAGGGAACCCTGTTGCCTTATTGGTGTGAATGTAAATTGAAACAATCACTATGGGGAACAGTATGGAGCTTCCTTAAAAAACTAAAACTAGAACTACCAAGTGACCCAGCAATCCCACTACTGGGCATATACCTTGAGAAAATCATAACTCAAAAAGACACTTGTACCCCAATGTTTATTGCAACATTATTTACAACAGTCAGAACATGGAAGCAACTTAAATGTCCGATGACAGATGAATCAAAAAAGAAATATGGTATGTATATACAATAGAATATTACTCAGTCATAAAAAGGGAAAAAATTGGGTCATTTGTTGTGATATGGATGAACCTAGATTCAGTCATACAGGATGAAGTTAGTCAAAAAGTTAAAAACAAGCATCATATATTAATGCATATATATGGAATCTAGAAAAATGGTACTGTTGAACCTAGTTGCAGCACATGAAAGAGATGTAGATGTAGAGAACAGTTTCATGGACACAGGGCAAGAATGAGAGAGTGGAATGAATTGAGAGAATATCACTGACATATATGCACTTACCTGTGAAAAATAGATAGCTAGTAAAAGCTATATAGCACAAGGAGCTCAGCTCAGTGCTCTGTGATGACCTAGAGGGGTGAGATGGGAGCCATGGGAGGGAGGCTCTACAGGAAGGGGATATATGTAGACATACAGCTGATTCATGTAGGTATACAGCAGAAACTAACACTACATTGTAAAGCAATTACACTCCAACTTAAAAAAAAAGAAAAGCTTTATAGTTTTGTAATTTTAAAAAAAAGAGGTAATGGAGAAGTCAAGATATATGTGTGTGTGTGTGTATACATGCAAGTATATGTTTCGTTTTGCAGAAAAAAAAAAAAAAACATGTAGTCGAACATCAAAAATTACTGCTAATCACAAAAAACAGACCTCTTAAGTTAATGATTTTACTGTTTTTCTATATATGGGAAGATGTAACGATCTGGGTTCATTGAACTTATTCCTTTGACATGCATCTTAACTATTTAGGACCAGTATCCTACTTTTCTCCATCCTGTATTCCTCTCAGGCTGCATTGCAAGGGGTGGCTGCTGTGGCTGATGGCTTTATGGTCGCAATATTCTTTGTTTACTGAAACGGCAGGTACCACTCTGTCCACAGGTCAGATGTAGATAAAACTCATTTTGGAAGAGTGGAGACATGTTAACAGATATTGACACTTCTTCATAGTCTCAAAGCTTATTTGTTGCTATATTGATTTCACTGGCTTAGTTTATTGTTTTTCTGACCTGAATCAGGACAGTGCAAGACTCGAATCCATCTGACAAATGTGTCAGTCACAGCAGGAATTGCAATTTCCAACTTTCAGGGGAAATCACACCTTGTTGTAATGACTAAAGCAATAAGAAAAAAAAAAAAAAAAAAAAGAACAGACAGACTTGAGGTGCCTAGGGAAATAGCAGTGTGAGGCCAATGACTCACACATCATAATGGAGGGGCAGTGAGTGTGAGTATCATTGATATATTTTTTTCTGTTCAGAGCTCCATTTCAAGATAAGTCACTTAAAAACAAATGAAACGTGTCTCTTTCCCTTCTGGTTTCCTCAGTGTGTATGCCCAGCAGTGGGATTGCTGGATCACAAGGCAGTTCTATTTCCAGTTTTTTAAGGAATCTCCACACTGTTGTCCATAGTTGTTGTACTAGTTTGCATTCCCACCAACAGTGTAAGAGGGTTCCCTTTTCTCCACACCCTCTCCAACATTTATTATTTGTAGAGTTTTGGATCGCAGCCATTCTGACTGGTGTGAAATGGTACCTCATAGTGGTCTTGGTTTGCATTTCTCTGATAATGAGTGATGTTGAGCATCTTTTCATGTGTTTGTTAGCCATCTGTATGTCTTCTTTGGAGAAATTTCTATTTAGTTCTTTGGCCCATTTTTTGATAGGGTCATTTATTTTTCTGGAGTTGAGCTGTAGGAGTTGCTTGTATATTTTTGAGATTAGTTTTTTGTCAGTTGCTTCATTTGCTATTATTTTCTCCCATTCTGAAGGCTGTCTTTTCACCTTGCTGATAGTTTCCTTTGATGTGCAGAAGCTTTTAAGGTTAATTAGGTACCATTTGTTTATTTTTGCTGCCTTATGATCCAGCAATCCCACTGCTGGGCATACACACTGAGGAAACCAGAAGGGAAAGAGACACGTGTACCCCAATGTTCATCGCAGCACTGTTTATAATAGCCAGGGCATGGAAGCAACCTAGATATCCATCAGCAGATGAATGGATAAGAAAGCTGTGGTACATATACACAATGGAGTATTACTCAGCCACTAAAAAGAATTCATTTGAATCAGTTCTAATGAAGTGGATGAAACTGGAGCCTATTATACAGAGTGAAGTAAGCCAGAAGGAAAAACACCAATACAGTATACTAACGCATATATACGGAATTTAGAAAGATGATAACAATAACCCTGTGTACGAGACAGCAAAAGAGACACTGATGTATGGAACAGTCTTATGGACTCTGTGGGAGAGGGAGAGGGTGGGAAGATTTGGGAGAATGGCATTGAAACATGTAAAATATCATGTATGAAACGAGATGCCAGTCCAGGTTCAATGCACGATACTGGATGCTTGGGGCTAGTGCACTGGTACGACCCAGAGGGATGGTATGGGGAGGGAGGTGGGAGGAGGGTTCAGGATGGGAAGCACATGTATACCTGTGATGGATTCATTTTGATATTTGGCAAAACTAATACAATTATGTAAAGTTTAAAAATAAAATAAAATTAAAAAAAAAAAAAAACAAACAAAACAAATGAAACGGTTGAATGCAAGCCGCCTTGGGTCTTAATGTACAAATGCTTCTCAAAATGCCCCAGGTCACATTAGGGAAGTTGGCAAGAGAATCTTCACATTTTGATCCCTTGAGTTCAAATTGGCTGACTTCTGGCACACATATCAAGTGAGGAAATGCTATATTCAGGGCTATTGCACTTCTGTATTCAACCGATATGAAATCACTGGATAAGACATATCAGTAGGCAGATGACTGAGTGGTATCATTTGGAAAATCCGTTTTTTAAAATGGGAATCATAGATACCTTACCAGGTGGTGCTAATGGTAAAGAATCTACCTGCCAATGCAGGAGACATAAGAGATGCAGGTTCCATCCCTGGGTCCAGAAGATCCTCTGAAGAGGGCCTGTCAAACCACTACAGTGTACTTGCCTGGAGAATCTCGTGGATAGAGGAGCTTATTGAGCTACGGCCCATAGGGTCCCAAAGAGTCTTACATGACTGAAGTGACTCAGGACATAGAAATCTCTAAAAATGGAAAAAAAAAAAAGCAATACTAATAACCTAACTAGGAGTCAGAAATTTCATGCAAAAGAAGTAGTTCAATTCAGTTCAGTTGCTCAGTCATGTCCAACTCTTTGTGACCCCATGGGCTGCAGCATGTCAGGCTTCTCTGTCCATCACCAACTCCCAGAGCTTACTCAAACTTATGTCCATCGAGTCAGTGATGACATCCAACCATCTCATCCTCTGTCGCCCATTCTCTTCCTGCCTTCAATCTTTCCCAGCATCAGGGTCTTTTCCAATGAGGCAGCTCTTCACATCAGGTGGCCAAAGTATTGAAACTTTAGTTGAGCATTAGTTCTTCCAATGAATATTCAAGGTTGATTTCTTTGAGGCTTGACTGGTTTGATCTCCTTTCAGAACAAAGGACTCTCAAGAGTTTTCTCCAGCACAATCCAAAAGCATCGATTCTTTTGTGCTCACCCTTCTTTATGGTTCAATTCTCACATCCAAACACGACTACTGGAAAAACCACTGCTCTGTCTATATGGACCTTTGTCAGCAAACTGATGTCTCTACTTTTTAATATGCTGTTCAGTTTGTCATAGCTTTTCTTCCAAGGAGCAAGCGTCTTTTAATTTCATGGCTGCAGTCACTGTCCTCAGTGATTTTGAAGCCCAAGAAAATAAAGTCTGTCACTGTTTCCACTGCTTCCCCATCTGTTTGCCATGAAGTGATGGGACCAGATGCCAGGATCTTAGCTCTTTGAATGTTGAGTTTTAAACTACCTTTTTCACTCTCCTCTTTCACCTTCATCAAGAGGCTCTTCAGTTCCTCCAGGATTTCTGCCAATAGGCTGATGTCATCTGCATATCTGAGGTTTTGATATTTCTCCCAGCAACCTTGATTCCAGCTTGTGCTTCATCCAGCACAGCATTTCAAGCATGATGTACTCTGCATAGAAGTTAAACAAGCAGAGTGACAATATACAGCCTTGACATACTCTTTTCTCAATTTGGATCCAATCCGTTGTTCCATGTCTGGTTCTAACTGTTTCTTCTTGATCTGTTTACAGGTTTCTCAGGAAGCAGGTAAAGTGGTCTGGTATTTCTATCACTTCCAGAATTTTCCACAGTTTGTTTTAATCCACACAGTCAAAGGCTTTAGTGTAGTCAATGAAGCAGAAGTAGATGTTTTCCTGAAATTCCCTTGCTTTTTCTATGATCCAACGAATGTTCACAATTTGATCTCTGGTTCCTCTGCCTTTTCTAAATCCAGTTTGTATATCTGTAAGTTCTTGATCCACATGCTGTCGAAACCTAGCTTGTAGGATTTTGAGCACTACCTTGCTAGCATGTTAAATGAGTGCAATTGTGTGGTAGTTTGGGTATTCTTAGGCTTTGACTTTCTTTGTGATTGGAATGAAAACTGACTTTTCCAGTCCTGTGGCCACAGCTGAGTATTGCAAATTTGCTATCATATTGAGTACAGCACTTTCACAACATCATCTTTTAGGACTTAAAATAGCTCAGCTGGAATTCCATCACTTCCATTAACTTTGTTTGTAGTATTAATGCTTCCTGAGGCCCACGTGACTTCAAAGTCCAGAATGTCTGGCTCTAGGTGAGTTACCACACCACAGTGTTTATCCAGGTCATTAAGACTTTTTTTGTATAGTTCTTCTGTGTATTCTTGCCACCTCTTCTTAATATCTTCTGCTTCTGTTAGGTCCATACCATTTCTGTCCTTTATTGTGTCCATCTTTGCATAAAATGTTCCCTTGGTATCTCTCATTTTCTTGAAGAGATCTCCAGTTTTTGCCATTCTATTGTTTTCCTGTATTTATTTGCATTGTTCCATTAAGAAGGCCTTCTTATCTCTCCTTTTTTGGGGAACTCTGCAGTCAGATGGATATATCTTTCCTTTTCTCCTTGGCCTTTTACTTTTCTTCTTTTCTCAGCTATTTGTAAGGCCTCCTCAGTCAACCTTTTTGCCTTTCTCCATTTCTTTTTCTTGGGGATGGCTTTGACCACTGCCTCCTGTACAATGTTATGAACATCCATCCATAATTCTTCAGGCAAGAAGGAAGGGAATATATATATACTTGTGGCTGATTCACATTTTTGTATGGCAGAAACCAGCACAACTTTTAAAACAATTATTTTGTAATTCAAAATAAACACAGAAAGATTTGGTAACTAATTTGAGGTCACATAGTTAGGAAGTAATACTTTTGGTGTTTGAACACATGTTTGCCTTTCTAAAGTCCGTACTCTATTATGATGGCACACTGCCTCTGTAGGCACTCAGGAGACTTGTTTTGCCTCCGTATCACTAGCTTTTGTCTCCATATCACTATGGTATCCTGGCCAAGTCACCTTGTCAACTTTAAAATGAGAGAACTGGGCTTAATGAACTCTGGTAACCTTCCAATTCATCTCTGAGGGCAATAGGTCTTGGCCCTCCTTGCCAGAGGATTGAAGGTTACTGAACTTCTACTTACTTCTCATGAACTCAGTGAAGGGCATTATATTTAGGTATCAATAAATGTTTAAAGCACATCTTTTCTTTCTGCTAAGTTACTAGGAGGGCTGGGAGGGGTTTACTACACATTTATAAGTATGTATATGGCTTCTCTGGTGACTCAGAAATCTGCCTGCAATGAAAGAGATCTGCCTGAGTACAAGAGACCTAGGTTTGATCCCTGGGTCAAGAAGATTCCCTGGGGAAGGAAATGGGAACCCACTCCAGTATTCTTGCCTAGGAAACCCCACGGACAGAGGAGACTGGCGTGCTACAGTCCATGGGATCGCAAAAGTCCGACAGAACTTAGTGACTAAACCGCCATATGTGCATATAGTTTATTGAAAATAAGATTATCTATCCTATGATACCATTTTCATATAATGGCCAAGGCATTTCTTTTAGGTTCAGTATATCTTGGTGAATTATCAACAGACTGAAAATTTGTTAATCTTTTCTTTTCTTGACTGTCTCCCCAGGAAGAGACATTACTTCTCAGCAATGCCATTCTCTGAAAGAAAGTTGAAACTGCAGAAACCCATTATACCTTCTTTCTAGTTATTAAAACCTATGTATAGGCATTTAACCCTATAAGAATGCACTTCAATCCTTAATAAGTTGGACTTTTACCAACAGACAGACCAGCCAGCAAGCTATTATTCAAATCTTTCATTTGTTTCACACATCCAATCAGAGTGCTTGTTAACAGTATGTACACTAGGAACTCAACTTTACCAGGAACTGAAGGCCCTGGATCACACTGTGAAGTAAAAATCCAAGAATCTTATCCTCTGAAGGAGTTTTGATATTATCTCGTCCATTCCCCTCATCTTAACAAATGAGAAAACTGAGCTTCAGAGAGGTCTTACCAAGAGTATGGTCTTCAGAGCTTTTTATCCCTTCACCCCATCTTCCCATCCCAAAATATCTTCTTGTGTCTATACCTTTTCCCAACACTTTTCCTCCACCTTATATATAAAGTCCATGAATACTGATTTCTGAGGAGTCCATTTCATACCTTTCCCTTCAATTTCTCCTGGCCTTCACCAACCCTTCTCAGGTCAACTTTAAATGGAATATTATAAAAACTCTGTTCTTACAGTTTTTTCTAATACCATAATGCCCTTGTGACCATTTTCTCCACTCCCCCCACCAACTAATTTTAAACTTATGGGGATTTATCCCATTTCCTCCAGGCCTTGTTCCAAAGAAAGACGTTAGAGCTATTATGAGAAAACTAATAAATGTTAATGGTGTGAACTGGTTAATATGTTACCTCTTCCAGCAATGATGCTTGCATTTTAACAGAGAATATTGAGACGAAGCTAATGAACTGGAATGACTCTTCGCTGGGAATTTCAGGCCAGACTAGTAAAGAATAAGGTTCTGAGTGGGAACCCTTTAACCTTGAATCACAAAGTAGAGCCTATCACTATACCTAAGGCTAACACTGTTACCCATGGTTAAGAATTTGTCTCTTTGGCAGAGTAATATATAACCAATCATGTGCAAAGGGATTTGAATGTTTTTCTTTTTTAAAAGACCAGTTCTTAAAGATATTTTAAGGCAGGAACAACCCTGAAACCAGCTTTCGAATTCAAGAAGAAAGTCATTTGTGTGAGCACAAAGACCTTCAGAGGACCCTATTCCATATTAGATACAGAATCAAACTATGTTTCCTTTCATGTGTCAAGTTAGAGTTCTCCTCTGAAGCCATTTACCTAGTTTTCTTCTTTAACCTTTCAAGCTTTATTCAATACTAGTCTCTATTTTACATTCCTTACCTTCTGTTTTTATTTCTATAAACTCTCTTTGATTAGTTCCTTTCCCTGACTCATTTGTTGTTTTCCATATTCTTTCTCACATTTTCCTTTTCCTCTAGCTTTCTTTCTACTATTTCTCCTGCAAGCTTTGGCATTTCAGGTACAGAGAAGCTCTTAATGATTTTTTTTAAACCATTCAGAGAAATTCCACCTTCCAAAGGGAAAATTCCAATTCCAGTGTCACACTCCTGGTCTCTGAGGAAAAGTAGTGAGTGGTCCTCTTAATAAAATCAGGACAGCTTAAAGATGTTACTAACTTTACTCTCTACACGTACAATATCTTTAATTTGAGTGATTTTTTTTAAAATGTCAAATGTTTACATTTCACTTTCCCCCCCTGAAGATTAATTCTCATGTAATCTTGTGCTTAGTTTCAAGTCTACTATGTTCTTCAGCTGCTTTTGATGTTCTATAGGCAGGTATTTGTTTTTATTATGCTAAGTGTGCTACCTCCTCACCCACACTATTCCCACCTCAGCAAGTACTTTTTTCAAAGCACAATTATTCTACTTCTCCCTGTATCTGACATAATCTTGACTGACTCTAACCTTGTATTCCACAATTATCAAACCTTAGTGAACATTAGAATCAGCTGAAGACCTTGATAAGCTACAAATTTCCAGTCCTCATCCACTCAGGATATCATTATTTACAGCAGGTTGGAATGGAACTGTACAACATTCATCCCAAGTAATTCTAATGAGAATAACTCCTGGTTACATTTTTTGAAATGTCACTGTGTGGGTGATGAGATACATCAACCAAGTACTATAAAAGGCCTTGCGCAGAATCTAAAGTTTATAATCAGAAGAGTACTGAGACAAGAGTACTTAGACAAGTGTTTTTCCATGATATTTTGCTACAAGAGCCTTGTAACGTAATGAAACAATTAGCATGTGCAGGTTCTTTGACATCACTCACTTAGGCCAATGGGGAGAATTTTATCTCTTACTGTCAGTCATGAAAATTCATCTAATGGAAGTGGAAGAGACTTTAGACATGTTCTAGTTCAGTAAATCATTTTATTTATAGAGAAACTATGTCCCTGAAGGGGAAAGTGACTTGCCAAATAGAGTAAAATTCTGGCCAAGGACTAGAAAGCAGGTCTACTAACTCAAATTTTAATATTTGTTCTTCTAAAAACTGAGATCTCCATAAGCAAATCTTATTTTTCCCTTACAC
Organism: Bos grunniens; assembly: GCF_055505025.1. Taxonomy (NCBI): domain Eukaryota; kingdom Metazoa; phylum Chordata; class Mammalia; order Artiodactyla; family Bovidae; genus Bos; species Bos grunniens. Next base: position 74,860,695 of record NC_141194.1, on the reverse strand, counting down.
ATATGTCCTTTCACTGACCTATATCAATTTAGAAAAGTTCATTGGTATTGAAGATGTCTAGAAAGATTGGGATGCATTTAAGGAAGCAGAGAACCAAGAGAGATAATAAGAGCTGGAAGCATTTCAAACCCATTGCAGAGTGCTTTGAAATACAGGACTTAGGCCCTATAAAATTGACTACAACTTGAAGATCAGGAGAATACATTTTTAAATTTAAAGGCTTTTAACATTTTCCCTTCAAATTTTAAATTCTTGGAATGATCAAAGAGCTCTAGCAAAGATAAAATAAGGTAAAAATCAGTAACTACTGATATGAAGCCTTTACAGCAAAATAATTATCTACTTTCTTATAACAAAATTAAACACAAAAGTTGATTCAATAAACGAATCATACTAGATCACTTTTTAAAAAGTTAAATAGCATAGAGAAGCACTCTAAATCTGAGCTTAATTAGAAGCTGGTGATAGTCTAAAGCAAATTTGGACTTCAGCAGACTTAGCCATAAATATTTGCAGTTGTTGTTCAGTCACTCAGTCATGTCCAAGTCTTTGTGACCCCAGGGACTGCAGCACACCAGAGGACTCCTCTGCCCTTCACTACCTCCAGGAGTTTGCTCAAACTCATGCTCATTGAATCAGTATTGCCATTCAACCATCTCGTCCTCTGTCACCCCCTTCTCCTCCTGCCCTCAATCTTTCCCAGCATCAGGGTTGTTTCCAAATGAGGTGCACCTTCACATCAGGTGGCCAAGTCTTGGAGCTTCAGCTTGAGCATCAGTCCTTCCTATGAATGTTCAGGGTTGATTTCCTTGAGGATTGACTGGTTTGATCCCCAGTCTCCAAGGGACACTCAAGAGTCTTCTCCAGCACAATTCAAAAGCATCAATTCTTTGATCTTCAACCTTTTTTATGGCCCAAGTCTCACATCCATACATGATGTCAACTACAAATTGCCACTTACCAAGAGCATTGCCAACAACTGAACAGCAAAGGTGTTTGCTATCTGCCTCTATGGAGATTGAACCCCATGCTGCTATAGCTGTTGACCTTCAACAACCCCTGAAGGAGTTCAGGGTGGAGTGAGACACTCTGTGCTCCAGGGAATCTGGCAGGACAGGTCTTTAGATAGCTGTATATTTTTAGGAATAGATTTTATGATCTCAATCCTTGCATCTCCTCATATCTAGAGAAGCACTAAATCCCTTCATAGTGAAATCAGATTCTCATGACTAACAGAAAACCTTTTGTAAAATAAGTGCTTCATAGTATTGAACCCCCACTTCACCAAAACCTTATATATTGACTGCTTATATTGAGAAACTGCTGCTTTGGAGCAGTCTCTCAGAGCTATCTGAGATGCTGCCTCCCAGGCTGCAGTCCTCATTTTGCCCCAAATAAAACTTAACTCACAACTCACAGGTTGTACATCTTTTTTAAGTCAACAATGACTACTGGAAAAAACCATTGCTCTGACTATACATATCTTTGTCAGCAAAATGATGTCTCTACTTTTTAATATGCTGTCTAGGTTTGTCATAGCTTTTCTTGCAAGGAGCAAGTGTCATTTAATTTAATGGCTGCTGTCACTGTCCACAGTGATTTTGGAGCTCAAGAAAATAAAGTCTGTCTCTGTTTCCACTGTTTCTTCATCTATTTGCCATGAAGTGATGGGACCAGATGCCATGATCTTAGATTTTTTAATATTGAGTGCTGAGCCAGATTTTTCACTCTCCTCTTCCACCTTTACCAAGAGGCTCTTTAGTTCCTCTTTGCTATCTGCTGGTAGGGTGGTGTTATCTGCGTATCTGAGTTTATTTATATTTCTCCTGGCAATGTTGATTGCAGGTTGTGCTTCATCCAGCCCAGCATTTCAAGGATGATGTATCTTGTGTATAAGTTAAAAAAACAAGGAGACAATATACAACCTTGACACACTCCTTTCCCAATTTGGATTTAGTCCGTTGTTCCAGATCTGGTTCTAACTGTTGCTTCTTTTTTAAAATTTATTTTTAATTGAAAGATGATTGCTTTACAAAATTTTGTTATTTTCTGTCATACCTCAACATGAATCAGCCATAGGTATACATACGTCCCCTCCCTCTTGAGCCTCCTTCCCATGTCCTTCCCCATCCCACCCCTCTAGGCTGATACAGAGTTCCTGAGACATACAGCAAATTCCATTGGCTATCAATTTTACATATGATAATGTAAGTTTCCATGTTACTCTCTCCATACGGCTCAGCCTCGCCTCCCTGTTACCTGCATCTATAAGTCTGTTCTCTATGTCTGTGTCTCCACTGCTGCCCTGCAAATAAAATTTTTGGTACCATTCTTCTAGATTCCTTATATATGCATTAGTATATGATATTTATCTTACTTTCTGATTTACTTCACTCTGTATAATAGGCTCTAGGATCACCACCTCATTAGAACTGACTCAGATGGATTCCTATTTAAATGCCTGAGTAATATTCCATTGTGTATATGTACCACATATGTACACATATGTACACATTGTGTACATTCTTTATACATTCATCTATTGATGGACATCTAGGTTGCTTCCATGTTCTAGCTATTGTAAATAGTGCTGCAATGAACAATGGGATACATGTGTCTCTTTCAATTTTGGTTTCCTTGGGGTATATGCCAAGGAGGTGGATTGCTGGGGCATATGGTGGTTTTATTCCTAGTTTTTTAAGGAATCTCCATACCGTCTTCCATAGGGACTATATCAATTTACATTCCACAAACAGTGCAAAAGAGTTCCCTATTCTCCACACCCTCTCCAGCATTTTTTTGTTTGTAGACTTTTTGATGATGGCCATTCTGACCAGCGTGAGGTGATATCTCTTTGTGGTTTTGATTTGCATTTCTCTAATAATGAGTGATACTGAGCATCTTTTCATGTGTTTGTTAGCCATATGTATGTCTTCTTTGGAGAAATGTCTGTTTGAGTCTTTTCCCCACTTTTTAATTGGGTTTTCTGTTTTTATGGTATTGAGTTGTATGAGAGGCTTGTATATTTTAGAAATTATTAACAGTTGTTTCATTAGTTATTATTTTCTCCCATTCTGAGGGTTGTCTTTTCACCTTGCTTATAGTTTCCTTTCCTGTGCAAAATCTTTTAAGTTTAATCAGGTCCCACTTGTTTACTTTTGTTTTTATTTCCATTATTCTAGGAAGTGGGTCATAGAGAATCTTGCTTTGATTTATTTCATTTTGTGTTCTGCTTATGTTTTCCTCTAAGAGTTTTACAGTTTCTGGTTTTACATTTAGGTATTTAATCCTTTTTGAGTTTATCTTTGTGTATGCAATTAGGAATTGTTCTAATTTCATTCTTTTACCTGTAGCTGTCCAGTTTTCCCAGCACCATTTATTGAAGAGGCTGTCTTTGCCCCATTGTATATTCTTGCTTGCTTTTTCAGAAATAAGTTACCCATAAGTACATGGGTTTGTCTCTGGGCTTTCTAACTTGTTCCATAAGCATATATTTCTGTTTTTTTTTTTTTTTTTCCTCAGTACCATATTGTCTTGATGACTGTAGCTTTGTAGTATAATCTGAAGTAAGGAAGGTTGATTCCTTTAGTTCCATTCTTCTTTCTGAAGACTGCTTTGGCTACTTGGTGTCTTTTGTATTTCCATATGAATTGTGAAGTTTTTTTCTAGTTCTGTGAAAATTGTCATTGGTAATTTGATAGGAATTACATTGAATATGTAAATTGCATTTGGCAGTATAGTCATTTTCAAAGTATTGATTCTTCCTACCCAGGAATGCAGAATATCTCTCCATTTGTTTATGTCATTTTTTATTTCTTCTATCCATGTCTTATAATTTTCTGAGTAGAGTTATTTTGTCTCTGTAGGTAGGTTTATTCCTAGGCAATTTATTCTTTTTTGTTGCAATGATGAATGGGATTGAGTCCTTAATTTCCCTCTCTGATTTTTCATTGTTAGTATATAGAAATGCAAGTGATTTCTGTGTATTGATTTTGTATCCTGCAACCTTGCTAAATTCACTGATTAGCTCTAGTAATTTTCTGGTAGTATCTTTAGGGTTTTCTGTAAAGTATCATGTCATCTGCAGACACTGAGAGCTTTACTTCTTCTTTGCTGACCTGGATTCCTTTTATTTCTTTTTCTTCTCTGATTGCTGTAGCTAGGACTTCCAAAACTATTTGAGTAATAGTGGTGAAAGTGGACACCCTTGTCTTGTTTCTGATCTTAGGGGGAATGCTTTCAGTTTTTCACCATTGAGAATAACGTTTGCTGTGGGCTTATCATATATGGCCTTTACTGTGTTGAGGTAGGTTCCTTCTAAGCCCATTTTTTGAAGTGTTTTAAGCATAAGTGGGTGCTGAATTTTTTCAAAGGCTTTTCTGCATCTGTTGAGATTATCATATGATTTTCCTCTTTCAATTTGTTAATATGGTGTGTCAGATTGATTGATTTGTGTATATTGAAGAATCCTTGCATCTCTGGGATAAACCCAACTTGATCATGGTTTATGAGCTTTTTAATACATTATTGAATTCTGTTTGCTAGAATTTTGTTTAGGATTTTTGTATCTATGTTCATCAGTGTAGTTTTCTTTTTTGTGTGTTGTCTTTGTCGAGTTTTGATATCAGTGTAATGGTGGCCTCATAGAATGAGTTTGGACGTGTTCTTTCCTCTGCAATTTTTTGAAAGAGTTTTAGAAGGATAGGCATTAGCTCTTGTCTAAATGTTTGATAGAATTCACCTGTGAAGCTGTCTGGTCCTGAGCTTTTGTTTTCAGGGAGATTTTTGGTCACTGTTTCGATTTCAGTGCTTGTAATTGGGTTGTTCATAATTTCTGTTTCTTCCTGGTTCAGTCTTGGAAGATTGAACTTTTCTAAGAACATGACCATTTCTTCCAGGTTATCCTTTTCATTACCATACAGTCGTTAATAATAGTCTCTTATAATCCTTTGTATTTCTGCATTGTCTGTTGTAACCCCTCATTTTTCATTTCTAATATTGTTGGGTTGATTCTTCTCTCTTTTTTTCTTGATGAGTCTGGCTAAGTGTTTGTCAGTTTTATTTCTCTTCTCAAAGAACCAGCTTTTAGTTTTATTAATCATTACTATTTTTTTAATTTCTTTTTCATTTACTTCTGCTCAGATCTTTATGATTTCTTTCCTTGTGCTAATTTTTGGAGTTTTTAGTTCTTCTTTTTCAAGTTGTTTTAGGTATAAAGTTAGGCTGTCTATTCAATGTTCTTTTCTTGTTTCTTGAGGTAGGATTGTATTGCTATAAACTTCCCTCTTAGAAATGCTTTTGCTGCATCCCAGAGGTTTTCAGTTGTCATGATTTCATTGTCATTTGTTTCTAAAATAAATAAATTTAAATTAAAAAAATTAAAATAAAATTTTTTTGATTTCTGTTTTGACTTCGTCTGTCACCTGTTACTTAGAAATGTATTACTTGATCTCCATGTGCTTGTGTGTTTTATGTTTTTTTTTTTTTTTTCTTGTAATTGCTATCTAGTATCATAGTGTTGTGGTCCAAAAAGATGTTTGATTATGATTTCAATATTCTTAAAAGTTACTGAGGTTTGAATTATGACCCAAGGTGTGGTCTATCCTGGAGAATGTTCCATGTGCACTTGAGAAGAAGGCGTATTCTGCATTTGGATGGAATGTCCTGAAAATATCAATGAAGTCCATCTTGTCTAATGTATCACTTAAGACTGTGTTCCCTTACTAATTTTCTGTTTTAATGGTCTTTCCATTGGTGTAAGTGGGTTGTTAAAGTCTCCTATTATTACTGTGTTACTGCCAATTTCTCCTTTTATGTCGGTTAGTGTTTGTCTTATATATTGAGGTGCTCCCACATTGGGTGCATAGATATTTACAATTGTTATGTCTTCCTCTTTGATTCATCCCTTGATCATTATGTAGTGTCCTTCCACATCTCCTTTAATATTCTTTATTTTAAGGTCTATTTTGTCGATATGAGGATTGCTACTCCAGCTTTCTTTTGCTTTCCATTTGCATGGAATATATTTTTCCATCCTCTCACTTTCAGTCTGTATGTGTCTTCAGGTCTGAAGTGGGTTTTTTTTAGACAGCATGTATATGGGTCTTGTTTTTGTATCCATTCAGCCAGTCTTTGTCTTTTAGTTGGAGCATTTAATCCATTTATATTTAAAGTAATTATTGATATATTGCCTTTTTTATTTATTTTTTTGCCTATTAATATATTGCCTATTGGTTCCTATTGCCATTCTTAATTGTTCGGGGTTTGTTTTTGTAGATCTTTTTCTTCTCTTGTATTTCCTGACTGTATAAGTCCCTTTAACATTTGTTGTAAAGCTGGTTTGGTGGTATGGAATTCTCTTAACTTTTGTTTGTCTGAAAATCTTTTTATTTCTCTATCAATTTTGAATGAAATCCTTGCTAGGTATATTAATCTTGGTTGTAGATTTTCCCCTTTCAGTACTTTAAATATATTTTGCCATTCCTTTCTGGCCTTCAGAGTTTCTGCTGAAAGATCAGCTGTTACACAGACATGGGGTTCCTCTTGTATGTTATTTGTTTTTCCATTGCTGCTTTTAGTATTCTTTCTTTGTGTTTAATCTTTGTTAGTTTGGTTAGTATGTGCCTTGTCATTTTTCTCCTTGTATAGGACTCTTTGCAACTCTTGGACTTGATTAACTATTTTCTTTTCTATGTTAGGGAAATTTTCAACTATAATCTCTTCAAAAATTTTCTCATACTCTTTCTTTTCTATTCTTCTTCTGGGACCCCTATAGTTCAACTGTTGGTGTGTTTAATATTGTCCCAGAGGTTTCTGAGACTATCCTCAGTTCTTTTCATTATTTTTCCTTTATTCTGCTCTTTAGCAGTTATTTCCACCATTTTATCTTCCAGCTTACTGATCCGTTCTTCTGCTTCAGATATTCTGCTATTGATTCCTTCTAGAATATTTTTAATTTCAGTAATTGTGTTGTTTGCCTCTGTATGCTTATTCTTTAAATAGTCTAAGTCTTTGTTAATTGATTCTTACATTTTCTCCATTCTATTTTCAAGGTTTTTGGATCATCTTTACTATAATTATTCTGAATTATTTTTCAGGTAGTTTGCCTATTTACTTTTCATTTATTTGGACTTCTGTGTTTATAGTTTGTTCCTTTGTTTCTGCAGTATTTCTCTGCCTTTTCATTATTTTTATAAGCTTATTGTGTTTGAGGCCTCTTTTTCCCAGTCTTCAAGGTTAACTTCTTTCTTCCTTTTGGTTTCTGCCCTCCTAACATTGGTCCAGTCGTTTGTGTAAGCTTCATATGGGGTGAGATTTGTGCTGAGTTTTTTTTCCCCTTCCCTCTGATGGTCAAGGCTGAGTGAGATGCTAATCCTGTCTGCTGATGATTGGGTTTGTAATTTTATCTTGTTTGTTGTTTGGATGAGGTGTCCTGCACAGGGTGCTACTGGTAGTGGGTGATGGTGGGTCTTGTATTCAAGTGGTTTCCTTTGTGGGAGTTCTCACTAGTTGATACTCCCTAGGGTTAGGAATTTTCTGGTTGTCTAAGGTCTTGGAATCAGTACTCCCATTCCAAAGAATCAGGGCTTGATCTCTGGCCATGAACAGAGATTCCATAGGTGGCTTGTTATTGCATTAAATGAAAATTTAAAAAAAATACCCAGAAACAAACAAACAAAAAATGAACCCCAGACAAATGGCAATTACAAAATCATGCAAATAGTAATTAAATAATGGAATATATACATATACACCCATAAGCAAAATCAAAGCAGTCCAACAAAAATAAGGTACAATAGATTAACCTGGCAAATAAAGGAAATGAAATATGATATCCACCAGTTAACAAAACTAACTAAAGCACAAACTGGAAAACAAAGCTAAAACAAGGTGCCAACTGGGGAATAAAACAATGCAAATAAAACTAACAAATATGGTGAGAAAAAAAGAAAGAATAGAAGTGCAAAGTTAAATAGAGGTAGATAAAGAAGATTTATATATATTAAAGATTAATTGCAAGGAGAAAAGAAGAGTGTGAAAAGCAAACAAAGGGATAAATGTAGAAAAACAATAGAAAACAATAATAGGTTGTAAATATTTAAAAATTATAATTAAGAAAGAAGAAAAAAAAGGGGGGGGGGGAGGGAACTCCACAGAAATCCAAAAGGCCAACGTAGAGGCAGAGGTTTATAACAGCAATAAAAAGTGTGATTGAAAAAATAATAACTCAAAAGCTTAGTTAGATGTCATAGTGCTAATAAAATTGACAGCTACAACAGAGGAAAAAAGATGGGGGGAGAAAAAAGAAAAAACATCCAAAGGAAACTACATAAAAAGTCAAAATGAGATTAATAAATATTTTTCACGAGTCTCTGCTGTCAGCATCCTTTCCCTCTCTGGAAGTCACAGTCCACCTCACTTCCCTAGGATCCCCTCTAACACTGCGTTGGTCTCTAGACCTGCTGTGGGGGCAGCTCAGATTTTAATCTGGTCCTACTCCTGTGTGTTCTTGCCTCCAATGTCCACAGCTATCAGAGCTAGTGCGGTTTTTGTGTGTGGGGGGGGGGGGGGTGGGGAGCTCTCAGTGTCCTTTCATATATTCCATAGACACAGAGTCTGCCTAGTTGATCATGTGGATTTGATCTGCAGCTTGTACAACTTGTGGGAAGGTTTTGAGTCTTCTTCCTTAGCCACACTGCCCCTGGGTTTCCATTTTGGTTTTATTTCCCCCTCTGCATGTGGGTCATCCACTGGGGTTTGCTCCTGAGGCTGCCCTGGAGGACTTGGGTCTGTTTCATTGAGGGCCAGGTATAGAGGTGGTGTGGCTGCTTGGGTCACAGGGCTTCTGGCAGCACCAGGTACTCAGGGGACTTGGTGGCTAGGGCTGCAGGAAATGCAGTGCTCTAGAAGGGTATGGCAACCAGTATTGGCCAACAAACTCCAGTATTCTTGCCTGGAGAATCCCACTGACAGAGAAACCTGGCAGGCCACAATCCACATGATCACAAAGAAAGTCACAGCAGAAGCTACACCACATACACAGATACAAGACATTTTTTGCCAGTGGCAGCTCTGCCCCAGTGAAGATTGAGCCTGAAGGTGGCACAGCTGCTTGGGTCACAGGGACCCTGATGGCATCAAGTGTGTAGGGACATGGACTGCCTCAGCCACAGGAGTTATGGCCCTGTCAGAGTCTTTTTATGAGTTTCTTGTAGCTGGCAATCAGAAGGCACCTTTGGCTAGTCTTTCTGTGTTGCTCCACCCATTCAGTCACTTAGAGGGCTTCCTTGCCTGGGGTCCTTCTCTGATGCATCAGGCACTTAAAGGGGCACCCTGGGTGGGGTTCTACTCTGTTGTTCTGCCTGTCAGGCACTTGAGGGGCCAGCCTCTCTATTGCTCACCTGCTGGCATGTGGGGAGAGAGAGGCTATGGTGATGACTCTATCCCCTATGCATGACTCAGCAGTATTGCCTTGGTTCTGAGGCTTTCCTCCACAGGCATTTCCCACCACAGTCTTCTTGCTCACATCCCCTTGGTCCATATCTACACAGTCAACAGCAGCCCTCACCTTGGGATTACTCCACAATCTCTATGCTCCTGCTCCCAGTCGCTGCACCTACTAGGGGACCTGCATCCTTGTACAGGGCATGTATGGCTGCAGCAAGGACTGTCTGATTCTCATCCCATTTAGGCTTCCATGGATCAGCCGATTCACTCTCGGCCCTAAATGTTTCTCCTCTGACACAGACAATTACCCCTATGTGGGGATTGGACCCCTGTTTCAGTTTCCCCACTGTCCAGGGGCAGGCCCAGTCTTACTAACACTCTTGTTTTTCCTCTAGTTCCTTCATCCTACTAAGATTTACATGGTTCTATATATTCTTTTACAGTGGCCAGGTACTCCTGTCCATTCTCAGCTGGTGTTTTGCAGGCAATTCTGTGTCTGAAGGTGTATTCCTGATGCATCTGTGGACAGAGATGTACTCCACATCCACCTAATCTTCCACCATCTTGTTCCTTACTAAGTGTTGCTTCTTAACCTGCATACAGGTTTTTTAGGAGGCAAGTAAGGTGGTCTGGTATTCCCATCTCTTTCAGAATTCCCCAGTTTGCTGTGATCTACACAGTCAACAGCCTTAGTGTAGTCAATGAAGTAGATGTTTTTCCGGAATTCCCTTGCTTTTTCTATGACCTTATGGATGTTGACAATTTGATCTCTGGTTCCTCTGCCTTTTCTAAATCTAGCTTGTACGTCTGGAAGTTCCCAGTTCACATACTGTTCAACCCTATCTTGAAGGATTTTGAGCATTACCTAGCTAGCATATTAAATTAGTACAATTGTGCGGTAGTTTGAACATTCTTTGGCATTGCCCTTCCTTGGGATTGGAATGAAAACTGATCTTTTCCAGTCCTGTGGTCACTGCTGGGTTTTCCAAATTTGCTGGCGTATTGAGTGTAGCACTTTCATAGCATCAAATAGCTCAGCTGAAATTCCATCACCTCCACTAACTTTGTTTGTAGTAATGCTTCTTAAGACCAACTTGACTACAAACTCCAGGATGTCTGTCTCTAGGCGAGTGACCACACCACAGTGTTTATCCAGGTCATTAAGACCTTTTTTTGTACAGTTCTTCTGTATATTCTTGCCACCTCTTCTTAATATCTTCGGTGGCTACAGCAAAGGTAAAGGTGAATAATTGCTCTCTCTGAATTAGTATATCTTCTGGAATCTAAGATCAACTGTGAACTAAAAAAGGACTTTTTTGTCTTTATTGTTACTAAAGATTTTTAGCTTCATATAATCCTTACAAAAATACATTAAATTGCAGCAATTCATTTCAATTCAGTATTAATAAGTACATATGAGAAAATGTCCAGCTCTCTGCCTTGTACTGTGGGGAAAAAGGAAAGCTATAAATACTCATTCTTCCTTATAATGGTCTTGCAATTTACCATTTACAACATTCTATAACATCTACCATTTCAATTCACCCTCTCATTCTCTCATCTCAAATATGCGAGCAAGGCAAAACAGTACTACCCCATTTTGCAGATGTGGAAAGGGAAACTTTGAGAAATAATGAAACTAGAGCCCAATAATGTGCATTAAGTGCTGTTACTCAGTGGTATTTGAGTTTTCTTAGATGTCTCAAGTTATTTTCAAACAAATTTCTTTCCAGATAATATAGAATGAATCTCTCATGGTATCATTTCAAGTCAGCAGAAAAGACAGCTGTTTCTGGGCCAGAGCTGTTTTCAGATCACTTACTTTGACCTGGGACTTAGTCTGGCACCCCAACTCTTGATGCCCTTATGTCTTCCGATCCTAGGCCTAGTGCTGTTTTCCTGCTGCCTTCCATCTACCAAGAGCCCCCTTGCAATGTACATTAAGATACTACTTGTTCTCTGAACCTTGTTTACTTCTTTTTTCTTCCTAATCAATATTGTTCTGTTTTGTCCTTGTGACCCAGTACCTCAGAGCACTTTCCTCCTTGATAATTATTAAAACACCTATTTCTGCTTTATTGACTATGCCCAAAGCCTTTGACTGTATGGATCAAAATAAACTGTGGAAAATTCTGAAAAAATGGGAATATCAGATCACCTGACCTGCCTCTTGAGAAACCTGTATGCAGGTCAGGAAGCATCAGTTAGAACTGGACATGGAACAACAGACTGGTTCCAAATAGGAAAAAGTACATCAAGGCTGCATATTGTCACCATGCTTATTTAATGGATATGCAGAGTACATCATGAGAAACTCTGGGTTGGAAGAAGCACAAGCTGGAATCAAGATTGCTGGGAGAAATATCAATAACCTTAGATATGCAGATGACACCACCCTTATGGCAGAAAGTGAAGAGGAACTAAAAAGCCTCTTGATGAAAGTGAAAGAGGAGAGTGAAAATGTTGGCTTAAAGCTCAATATTCAGAAAACTAAGGTCATGGCGTCCGGTCCCATCACTTCATGGGAAATAGATGGGGAAACAGTGGAAACTGTCAAACTTGATTTTCTTGGGCTCCAAAATCACTGCAGATGGTGATTCCAGCCATGAAATTAAAAGACACTTACTCCTTGGAAAGAAAGTTATGACCAACCTAGATAGCATATTCAAAAGCAGAGATATTACTTTGCCAACAAAGGTCCGTCTAGTCAAAGCTATGATTTTTCCAATGGTCATGTATGGATGTGAGAGTTGGACTGTGAAAAGCTAAGTGCCAAAGAATTGATGCTTTTGAACTGTGGTGTTGGAGAAGACTCTTGAGAGTCCCTTGGATTGCAAGGAGATCCAACCAGTCCACCCTAAAGGAGATCAGTCCTGTGTGTTCATTGGAGGGACTGATGCTGAAGCTGAAACTCCAATACTTTTGCCACCTCATGCGAAGAGCTGACTCATTGGAAAAGACTCTGATGCTGGGAGGGATTGGGAGCAGGAGGAGAAGGGGATGACAGAGAATGAGATGGCTGGATGGCATCACTGACTCGATGGACATGAGTTTGGGTAAACTCCGGGAGTTGGTGATGGACAGGGAGGCCTGGCGTGCTGTGATTCATGGGGTCACAAAGAGTCGGACACGACTGAGTGACTGAACTGAACTGAACTGAAGATATTAATAAGTGCTAATGAACTAATGCATTATCCTCTCAAGGGGCATAATTTGCATTTTAACTGAGGCTTTTTAGAGAACTATGCTTCATCCTGTTCAAGTCACCCCCTGGACAAAATCTTCAAAGGCTCCCCACTGTCAGTCAAATTAATTTCAAACACTGCAACCCTGAGGTATAAAGCCCCCAGAATATGATCATAATCTAACTTTTCTCTCCCATAAATCTACCCTGTATGTCCAGCAAAGTGGACTACTCTCTTTGCTCCATATAGTCACACTTCAAATGTTAACCTCTCCTCTCCATAAATGTTCCCCTAATCCTTTCTGACTGCCACACCTTTAGCATTTAAACCATTATCAGCTAATCTAAACATACTAGCTGTTGGAAGAATTAGGGAAGGAATTGAAACAAGCAGCAAAATTAGAAGTGCCCACAGAATTATGAAGAAGGAAGGATTCTAGAGATAAGCTTTGCCAACTTCATACTTTTGCCAAGTATTATGCCTGGAAGTGGATGTCCAGTAAGTTACCAATTAGGGAGCTTTGTCCTAGATTCAGCCTTGCTGAAAAAGTGGGCCTATGGGTATCAGAAATTTACAAATATCAATATCCTCAGAGAGAAGAAAATTAAGGAAGTGACATACACAAGGTCATATAGTTAGTGAAGTGGCAATCCAGAACTTGTCTCATACTTCACTACTCTAGAAAATCCTAATAGGAAAAAAATGTACACTGTAAAGATGTGCCTTTACACAGGGAAGGAAATCATCTACAAGACAGAAAAGCAATGGGCTGACTGGGAGAAGTTATTTGCAAATGATATATTAGATAAGGGGTTAATATCTAAAATATATAAATATGTCATAGAGCTCAGTATCAAAAACACCAAACAATCCAATTTAAAAAAGGACAGAGGACCTAATAAGCAGTTTTTCCAAAGAACACATGCAGATGGCCAACAGCCACAGGAAGAGATGCTCAACATTGCCAACCAACAGGGAAATGAAATCAAAACCACATGGGATATCACCTCACACCACTCAGAATCAGTTCAGTTCAGTCATTCAATCATGTCTGACTCTTTGCGACCCCATAAATCCCAGCACGCCAGGCCTCCCTGTCCATCACCAACTCACGGAGTTCACTGAGACTCATGTCCATCGAGTCAGTGATGCCATCCAGCCATCTCATCCTCTGTCGTCCCCTTCTCCTCCTGCCCCCAATCCCTCCCAGCATCAGAGTCTTTTCCAATGAGTCAACTCTTCTCATGAGGTGGCCAAAGTACTGGAGTTTCAGCTTTACCATCATTCCTTGCAAAGAAATCCCAGGGCTGATCTCCTTCAGAATGGACTGGTTGGATCTCCTTACAGTCCAAGGGGCTCTCAAGAGTCTTCTCCAACACCACAGTTCAAAAGCATCAATACTTCAGCACTCAGCCTTCTTCACAGTCCAACTCTCACATCCATACATGACCACAGGAAAAACCATAGCCTTGACTAGACGAACCTTTGTTGGCAAAGTAATGTCTCTGCTTTTGAATATGCTATCTAGGTTGGTCAAAACTTTCCTTCCAAGGAGTAAGCGTCTTTTAATTTCATGGCTGCAGTCACCATCTGCAGTGATTTTGGAGCCCAGAAAAATAAAGTCTCACATTGTTTCCACTGTTTCCCCATCTATTTCTCATGAAGTGATGGGACCTGATGCCATGATCTTCGTTTTCTGAATGTTGAGCTTTAAGCCAACTTTTTCACTCTCCACTTTCACTTTCATCAAGAGGCTTTTGAGTTCCTCTTCACTTTCTGACATAAGGGTGGTGTCATCTGCATATCTGAGGTTATTGAGATTTCTCTCGGCAATCTTGATTCCATCTTATGTGTCTTCCAGTCCAGCGTTTCTCATGATGTACTCTGCATATAAGTTAAATAAACAGGGTGACAATATACAGCCTTGACAAACTCCTTTTCCTATTTGGAACCATTCTGTTGTTCCATGTCCAGTTCTAACTGTTGCTTCCTGACCTGCATACAAATTTCTCAAGAGGCAGATCAGGTAGTCTGGTATTCCCATCTCTTGAAGAATTTTCCACAGTTTATTGTGATCCACACAGTCAAAGGCTTTGGTATAGTCAGTAAAGAAGAAATAGATGTTTTTCTGGAACTCTCTTGCTTTTTCTATGATCCAGCGGATGTTGGCAATTTGACCTCTGGTTCCTCTGCCTTTTCTAAAACCAGCTTGAACATCTGGAATTTCATGGTTCACATATTGCTGAAGCCTGGCTTGGAGAATTTTAAGCATTACTTTACTAGCGTGTGAGATGAGTTCAACTGTGCGGTAGTTTGAGCATTCTTTGGCATTGCCTTTCTTTGGGATTGGAATGAAAACTGACCTTTTCCAATCCTGTGGCCACTGCTGAGTTTTCTAAATTTGCTGGCATATTGAGTGCAGCACTTTCACAGCATCATCTTTCAGGATTTGGAATAGCTCAACTGGAATT
Source organism: Bos grunniens (assembly GCF_055505025.1). NCBI lineage: Eukaryota > Metazoa > Chordata > Mammalia > Artiodactyla > Bovidae > Bos > Bos grunniens. Next base: position 74,845,592 of record NC_141194.1, on the reverse strand, counting down.
CCATCACCTCCACTAGCTTTGTTCGTAGTGATGCTTTCTAAGGCCCATTTGACTTCACATTCCAGGATGTCTGGCTCTAGGTCAGTGATCACACCATCGTGATTATCTGGGTCGCAAAGATCTTTTTCGTACAGTTCTTCTGTGTATTCTTGCCATCTCTTCTTAATATCTTCTGCTTCTGTTAGGTCCATACCATTTCTGTCCTTTATCGAGCTCATCTTTGCATGAAATGTTCCTCTGGTATCTCTGATTTTCTTGAAGATATCCTTAGTCTTCCCCATTCTGTTGTTTTCCTCTATTTCTTTGCACTGATTACTGAAGAAGGCTTTCTTATCTCTTCTTGCTATTCTTTGGAACTCTGCATTCAGATGCTTATATCTTTCCTTTTCTCCTTTGCTTTTTGCTTCTCTTCTTTTCACAGCTATTTGTAAGGCCTCCCCAGACAGCCATTTTGCTTTTTTGCATTTCTTTTCCATGGGGATGGTCTTGATCCCTGTCTCCTGTACAATGTCACGAACCTCTGTCCATAGTTCATCAGGCACTCTATCTATCAGATCTAGGCCCTTAAATCTATTTCTCACTTCCACTGTATAATCATAAGGGATTTGATTTAGGTCATACCTGAATGGTCTAGTGGTCTTCCCTACTTTCTTCAATTTAAGTCTGAATTTGGCAATAAGGAGTTCATGGTCTGAGCCACAGTCAGCTCCTGGTCTTGTTTTTGCTGACTGTACAGAGCTTCTCCATCTTTGGCTGCAAAGAATATAATAAATCTGATTTTGGTGTTGACCATCTGGTGATGTCCATGTACAGTCTTCTCTTGTGTTGTTGGAAGAGGGTGTTTGTTATGACCAGTGCGTTTTCTTGGCAAAACTCTCCTAGTCTTTGCCCTGCTTCATTCCGTATTCCAAGGCCAAATTTGCCTGTTACTCCAGGTGTTTCTTGACTTCCTATTTTTGCATTACAGTCCCCTATAATGAAAAGGACATCTTTTTTGGGTGTTAGTTCTAAAAGGCCTTGTAGGTCTTCATAGTACCGTTCAACTTCAGCTTCTTCAGCATTACTGGTTGGAGCATAGACTTGGATTACTGTGATATTGAATGATTTGCTTTGTAAACGAACAGAGATCATTCTGTCATTTTTGAGATTGCATCCAAGTACTGCATTTCGGACTCTTTTGTTGACCATGATGCCCACTCCATTTCTTCTGAGGGATTCCTGCCCACAGTAGTAGATATAATGGTCATGTGAGTTAAATTCACCCATTCCAGTCCATTTCAGTTTGCTGATTTCTAGAATGTAGACATTCACTCTTGACATCTCTTGTTTGACCACTTCCAATTTGCCTTGATTCATGGGCCTGACATTCCCGCTTCCTATGCAATATTTCTCTTTACAGCATCAGACCTTGCTTCTATCACCAGTCACATCCACAGCTGGGTATTGTTTTTGCTTTGGCTCCATCCCTTCATTCTTTCTGGAGTTATTTCTCCACTGATCTCCAGTAGCATATTGGGCATCTACTGACCTGGGGAGTTTCTCTTTCAGTATCCTATCATTTTGCCTTTTCATACTGTTCATGAGATTCTCAAGGCAAGAATACTGAAATGGTTTGCCATTCCCTTCTCCAGTGGACCACATTCTGTCTAATCTCTCCACCATGACCCGCCCATCTTGGGTTGCCCCATGGGCGTGGCTTAGTTTCACTGAGTTAGACAAGGCTGTGGTCCTAGTGTGATTAGATTGACTAGTTTTCTGTGAGTATGGTTTCAGTGTGTTTGCCCTCTGATGCCCTCTTGCAACACCTACCATCTTACTTGGGTTTCTCTTACCTTGGGCGTGGGGTATCTCTTCACGGCTGCTCCAGTGAAGCACAGCCATTGCTCCTTACCTTGGACGAGGGGTATCTCCTCACCACCACCCTTCCTGACCTTCAGTGTGGGATAGCTCCTCTAGGCCCTCCTGTGCCCGTGCAGCCACGGCTCTGGGTAACTCCTCTTGTCGCCACATATCAGAATATCCATTATTAAAAAGCCTACAAATAAATGTTAGAAGGCAAGTATAGTCTTTCGATTTGCAAATTTAATTATTCCATTATTTCAGAGAATTTTTCTTCTGTTATATCTTCTAATATGTTTTCTGTTTTATTGTACAATAAACAGAAGTTATTCTGTTTCAGCATTATTCTTAGTAGATTATCTTTGATCTTATCTCTATTATCTTGAAACTAGTTTAATTTTTCTTTATCCTTTTCACTAACTGATTACTGCATAATTTTTCTTCATTGTTATCACTTTGATTTTTTAGCAATTGTACTGAGTTTCTTGCTCTTTATGTTAGTTTTTAAATTATGTTTTTGCATCTCAATTTGTTTTCTTAACTCTGTACAGATACTTGCTCAAGTGCCTGCTCTCAATTCTTTTGTGTTTAATCCTTGGAATGAAATTGCTTGGTCATATGTCAACCAAGAATGTTGTGCCCAGGAAAACTATCCTTCAAAAATGAAGTAGAAATTAAAGCATTATCAGATAAACAAAGGCGAAAAAAATTTGTTGTTAGTAGACCTCCATTACAAGAAATCCTAAAAGGAGTCCTTCAAGCTAAAGGGAAATGAAGCTATAATATATGGTAACTTAAAGTCATATGAAAAAATAAGGATCTCCAGTAAACGTAGCTGCATAAGCAAAAATAAAAGCTAACATCATTGTATTTTTGGTTTGTAACTTCTCTTTTGTTTCTTATGTGATTATAAAGACAAATGCATAAAAAGATAATTATGAATTTATGATAATGAGCACAAAATATATAAAGATTTAATTTGTGACAACAACAACATAGAGGGATGAATTTGGATAGGAGCAGAGTTAAGGTATGGTTCTTGAAACTAATTTGGTGTCAATTCAAATTAAATTATTATAAATCTAGGATGTTGACTATAATCTACACAGCATAACTAAAATGTGCAGAAAATAAAGCAAAGAGGAAATCAAAATGCTACACTAAAAATTTAATCAAAGACAAAAAAAATATTGGAAGAATAAAGGAACAAAAAAGATACAAGATATATATTTTAATAGCAAAATGACAGAATTAAGTCCTTCATTATCAGTAATTTTTTTTATTTTAATTGGAGGCTAATTACAATATTGTATTGCTTTTGTAATACATCAACATGAATCCACCACAGGTGTACATTATCAGTAAATTTTTTAAGTGTAAATAGATTAAACTTAACAATTAAAAGACACAGACCAATATTGTATTGCTTTTGCCATATATCAAAATGAATCCACCACTGGTATACATGTGTTCCCCATCCTGAACATTGTAAAGTTAAAAAATAAAATTAAAAAAAAAAAAAAAAAAAAAGACACAGACCACAGAATTGGTAAAACCACGTTGCCACTATATACTGCTTACAAGTACTCACTTTAGACACAAAAATACAAATAAGTTGAAATTGAAAGAATGGAAAAAGATATTCCATGCAAACACTAACCAAAAGATAGCTGGAGTAACTATAATAATATAATAAAAACCTTACTTTTTTTTTTTTATTTTACATTGGCGTATAGTTGATTAACAATGTTGTGTTAACGTCAGATGTACATCAAAGTGATTCAGTTATACTTAAATATGTATCTGTTCTTTTTCAAATTCTTTTCTCATTTAGATGATTACAGAGTATTGAAGAGCTCTCTGTGCTATACATTGGAACATTTTTGTTATCCATTTTAAATATAACTGCGTGTACATGTCAATCCCAAACTCCTAATCTGTCCCTCCCCTAGCCTTTCTCCCTTGGTAGCCATAATTATTCTCCTAAATCTGTGAGTCTATTTCTGCTTTGTAAATAAGCTCCTTTGTACATATATATTTTTTAGATTTTGCATATAAATTGTATCAGGCTTACTTCAGTTAGTATGATAATCTCCAGGTCCATCCATGTTACTGAAAATGGCATTATTTCATTCTTTTTAATGACTATTATTCCATTGTATATATGTACCACATCCATCTTTATCCATTTATCTGTCTACGGACATTTGGTTTGCATCCATGTCCTACTTATTGTAAACAGTGCTGCAATGAATATTGGGCTACATGCATCCTTTCAAACCATGTAGAAAAACTGACTTTAAATCTGAAAAGTTACAAGAGACTAAGAGGGGATTATATATTAGTAAAAAGTTCGGTTCAACATAGCTAGAAGATATAACAATTATAAACATTTATGCACTCAATAACATTCAAAATTAATGAAGTAAACACTGACCGACTAAAGGGAGAATTATACAGTTCTACAAGAAACTGGAGACTTCAATATCACACTTCCAGTAACGGACAGAATATTTAGACAGAAAATCAAAAAAGGAATATAGAACTTGAACAACTCTGTAATTCAACTAAACACAGTAGACATACACAGAACAGTTCACCCAAAAAGAAACTATGCATTCTTCTCAAATGCAGATTGAACGTTTTCCCTAGGCCACAGGTTAGGCTCCAAAGAAAGTCTTAATCAATTTAAAAATATTGAAATCATACAAAGTATTTTCTCCCTCAACAGTGGGTTGAAGCTAGAAATCAATAACAAAAGAAAAACAGAAATTCACAAATATATTAGATCAACAATGCATTCTTAAACAACCACTGGGCTAAAGAGAAAATCCTAGAGAAGCTAGAAAATACTCTGAGATTGATGAAAGGAAAAATATAAATACAAAAATGTATGGGATGCAGCAAAACAAGTGCTCAGATGGATGTGTGTAACTATAAATACCTACATTAAGATCTCAAATCAACTGACTACATTTTAAACAACTTGAAGAGGAAAATTGTGAGGGGAGAAAAGGAATATATATTTTGAGAGGTATCATCAAAGCTATGGTTTTTCTAGTAGTCATGTACAGATGTGAGTCTTGGGCAATAAAGAAGGCTAAGTGTTAAAGAACTGATGCCTTCGAATTGTGGTGCTGGAGAAGACTCTTGAGAGTCCTTTGGACTGCAAGGAGATCAAACCAGTCAATCCTAAAGGAAATCAATCCTGAACATTCATGTGAAGGACTGATGTTGATGCTGAAGCTCCAAAACTTTGGCCACCTGATGCGAAGAGTTGACTCTTTGGAAAAGACCCTGATGGTGGGAAAGACTGAGGGCAGGAGGAGAAGGGGACGACAGAGGATGAGATGGTTGGATGGCATCACCAATTCAATGGACATGAGTTTGAGCAAACTCCAGGATATAGTGAAGGACAGGGAAGCCTGGTGTGCTGCAGTCCATGGGATTACAAAAGAGTAGGACACAACTGAACAACTAAAGAACAACTCTATTATCAGTACTATAAATACAATAATCTCATTTAATTCAGGAAAAAAAAAAAAAAAAAAAAAACTCCAAGGCATAGGTAATGTCATTACCATTTTACAGAGGCAGAAACTGAGATTCAAGAAAGCTAAATAATTTATTCAAGGTTTCCCAGTAATTTGTTGAGCTAAATCCAGATTTAGGTATGTCTGACTCAAAAGATTTTTGTTTAGCCCAGTGCCCATAAAGCATAAGAATGGGGACATATTGAAAGAAATATGAGAGACAATTGATAAGATGTTATGAGAAATTACATGAAGACACCAAGAGAGGGAAAAAATTCAAAGAAAACTCATCCATGGGTTTTTTTACTTGAGTGAGTAGATTATGCTGTCAACAACTGATATTGGGAGAAGCTGGTTTAGGGAAAGAAATTCATTCATTTAAGAACATATTGAGTTTGAGGTGCCAGAAAGGCATCCAAGTGGAGTATATTTAGTACTTAAAAGTGCATCTAACACTATTTGATCACCATAGTATGCCAAATGCTTTCCATATTTGCATTCATTTATGTAAAATGTCCAGTACTCTTGCCTAGAAAATCCCATGGATGGAGGAGCCTAGTAGGCTGCAGTCCATGGGGTCGCTACGAGTCAGCCGCGACTGAGCGACTTCACTTTCACTTTTCTCTTTTCATGCACTGGAGAAGGAAATGGCACCCCACTCCAGTATTCTTGCCTGGAGAATCCCAGGGACGGGAGAGCCTGGTGGGCTGCCATCTCTGGGGTCGCACAGAGTCGGACACGACTGAAGCGACTTAGCAGCAGCAGCAGCATGTAAGATGAGGGGACTTCCCTGGTTGCTGAGTGGTAAAGAATCTGCCTGCAGTGCAGGAGACATGGTTTCAGTACCTGGGTTGGGAAGATCCCCTAGAAAAGAAAATAGCAACCCATTCCACTATTTTTTGCCTGGGAAATCCCATGGACAGAAGAGCCTGGTGGGCTATAGTCCATGGGGTCACAACAAGTCAGACATGGCTGAGAGACACAACAATACCAATGTAAGGTGAGAGATTAAGATTTAGACTTCATCAGTCTGTTGAGAATGGAAAGGAAGGAACAGATACAAGAGATCTCACAAGGAAAGAATCTCTTAGACATAGTAAGTGCCTGGATTTGGAGAAGTACTCCAAAGTCCCAGGCCTAGATGCCTGGGTAAACAGTGTTGTCTTTGATACTGAATGAGAAATATAATACTTTGTATTTATATTTGTCTTTATAGATGTCAAAGTACCTTTCCCAATTTATTGGGAACTGACTTGGAACAGAAGATGTTAAATCTGACGTTTGATGGGTTTGAAGCAGCATCTAAATGTCTCTGTGGAAATGTCCAACAGACAGCTGTGATACAGATTTGGAGTTAGTGTAATAGCGTAGGGCTGCAGATATAGATTTAGGAGTCATCCACATAGATGTGAATGTTGAAGCCACGTTACTGGGCAAGATCTTAAAGGAAGGGAATGTAGATGGAATATCAGTTCAGTTGAGTCAGTCAGTCGTGTCTGACTTTTTGTGACCCCATGGACTCCAGCACGCCAGGCCTCCCTGTCCATCACCAACTCCCAGAGTTTACTCAAACTCATGTCCAATGAGTCAGTGATGCCATCCAACCATCTCATCCTCTGTTGCCCCCTTTTCCCTCCCACCTTAAATTTTTCCCAGCATCAGGGTCTTTTCCAATGAGTCAGTTCTTTGCATCAGGTGACCAGAGTATTGGAGTTTCAGCTTCAACATCAGTCCTTCCAATGAATATTCAGGACTGGTTTCCTTTAGGATGCACTGGTTAGATCTCCTTGCAGTACAAGGGACTCCCAAGAGTCTTCTCCAACACCACAGTTCAAAAGCATCAGTTCTTCTGCACTCAGCTTTTCTTATAGTCCAACTCTCACATCCATACATGACTACTGGAAAAACCATAACCTTCACTAGACAGATCTTTGTGGGCAAAGTAGTGTCACCGCTTTTTAATATGCTGTATATGTTGGTCATAACTTTCCTTCCTAGGAGTAAGCGTCTTTCAATTTCATGGCTGCAGTCACCATCTGCAGTGATTTTGGAGCCCAAAAAAATAAAGTCTGACACTGTTTCCATTGTTTCCCCATCTATGAAGTGATGGGACAGGATGCCATCATCTTAGTTTTCTGAATGTTGAGCTTTAAGCCAACTTTTTCACTCTCTTCTTTAACTTTCACCAAGAGGCTCTTTAGTTCTTCCTCACTTTCTGCCATAAGGGTGGTGTCATCTGCATATCTGAGGTTATTGATATTTCTCCCAGCAGTCTTGACTCCAGCTTGTGCTTCTTCCAGCCCAGTGTTTCTCATGATGTACTCTGCACATAATTTAAATAAGCAGGGTGACAATATACAGCCTTGACGTACTCCTTTTCCTACTTGGAACCAGTCTGTTGTTCCACATCCAGTTATAACTGTTGCTTCTAACTGTTACTGACCTGCATACAGATTTCTCAAGAGGCAGGCCAGGTGGTCTGATATTCCCATCACTTGAAGAATTCTCCACAGTTTATTTTGATCCATGCAGTCAAAGGCTTTGGCATAGTCAATAAAACAGAAATAGATGTTTTTCTGGAAACCTCTTGCTTTTTTGATGATCCAGCAGATGTTGGCAATTTGATCTCTGGTTCCTGTGCCTTTTCTAAAACCAGCTTGAATGTCTGGAAGTTCACAGTTCATGTATTGTTGAAGCTGGGCTTGGAGAATTTTGGGCATTACTTTACTAGCATGTGAGATGAGTCCAATTGTGCGGTAGTTTGAACATTCTTTGGCATTGCCTTTCTTGGGACTGGAGTGAAAACTGACCTTTTCTAGTCCTGTGGTCACTACTGCGCTTTCCAAATTTGCTGGCTTATTGAGTGCAGCACTTTCACAGCATCATGTTTTAGAGCATCTTTTCACAGCATCTCAACTGGAATTCCATCACCGCCACTAGCTTTGTTCATAGTGATGCTTCCTAAGGCCCACTTGACTTCACATTCCAGGATGTCTGGCTCCAGGTGAGTGATCACTCCATCATGATTATCTGGGTCATGAAGGAATTTTTTTGTACAGTTCTTCTGTGTATTCTTGTCACCTCTTCTTAATTATTGAGCCCATCTCTGCATGAAATGTTGCCTTGGTATCTCTTGTTTGTGCTGACTGTATAGAGTTTCTCCATCTTTGGCTGCAAAGAATATAATCAATCTGATTTCAGTGTTGACCATCTGGTGATGTCCGTGTGTGGAGTCTTCTCTTGTGTTGTTGGAAGAGGATGTTTGCTATTGCCAGTGCATTTTCTTGGCAAAATTCTATTAGCCTTTACACTGCTTCACTCTGTACTCCAATGCCAAATTTGTCTGTTACTCCAAGTGTTTCTTGACCTCCAACTTTTGCATTCCAGTTCCCTAAAATGAAAACAACATCTGTTTTGGGTGTTAGTTCTAGAATGTCTTGTAGGTGTTCATAGAATCATTGAACTTTAGCTTGTTCAGCGTTACTGGTCAGGGCATAGACTTCGATTACCATGATATTGAATGGTTTGCCTTGGAAACAAACAGAGATGATTCTGTTGTTTTTGAGACTGCATCCAAGTACTGCATTTTGGACTCTTTTGTTGACTATGATGGCTACTCCATTTCTTCTAAGCAATTTTTGCCCACAGTAGTCGATATAATGGTCATCTGAGTTAAATTCACCCATTCCAGTTCATTTTAGTTTGCTGATTCCTAAAATGTCAATATTCACTCTTGCCATATCCTGTTTGACCACTTCCAATTTGCCTTGATTCATGGACCTAACATTCCAGGTTCCTATGCAATATTGTTCTTTATAGCATCAGACCTTGCTGCATATTGGGGACCTATCGACCTGGAGAGTTCATCTTTCAGTGTCTTATCTTTTTGCCTTTTCATACTTTTCATGGTTCTTAAGGCAAGAATACTGAAGTGGTTTGTCACTCCCTTCTCCAGTGGACCACATTTTGTTGGAACTCTCGAACATGACCCATACATCTTGGGTGGCCCTACAAGGCATGGCTCATAGTTTCATTGAGTTAGACAAGGCTGTGGTCCATGAGATTAGATTGGTTAGATTGATTATCCAGCAGGTGTTGGCAATTTGATCTCTGGTTCCTCTGCCTTTTCTAAAACCAGCTTGACCATCTGGAAGTTCACGGTTCATGTATTGCTGAAGCCTGGCTTGGAGAATTTTGAGCATTACTTTACTAGCATGTGAGATGAGTGCAATTGTGTGGTAGTTTGAGAACTCTTTCGCATTGCCTTTCTTTGGGATTGTAATGAAAACTGACATTTTCCAGTCCTGTGGCCACTGTTGAGTTTTGAAAATTTGCTGGCATATTGAGTGTGGAATACTCAATGAAGCAAGGCAAAGACTAATAGAGTTTTGCCAAGAAAATGCATTGGTCATAGCAAACACCTCTTCCAACAACACAAGAGAACACTCTATACATGGACATCACCAAATGGTCAACACCAAAATCAGATTGATTATATTCCTTGCAGCCAAAGATGGAGAAGCTCTATACAGTCAACAAAAACAAGACCAGGAGCTGACTGTGGCTCGGATCATGAACTCCTTATTGCTAAATTCAGACTTAAATTGAAGAAAGTAGGGAAAACCACTAGACCATTCAGGTATGACCTAAATCAAATCCCTTATGATTATACAGTGGAAGTGAGAAATAGATTTAAGGGACTAGATCTGATAGATAGAGTGCCTGATGAACTATGGTCGGAGGTTTGTGACATTGTACAGGAGACACGTATCAAGACCATCCCAAGAAAAAGAAATGCAAAAAAGCAAAATGGCTGTCTGGGGAGGCCTTACATATAGCTGTGAAAAGAAGAGAAGTGAAAAGCAAAGGAGAAAAGGAAAGTTATAAGCATCTGAATGCAGAGTTCCAAAGAATAGCAAGAAGAGATAAGAAAGCCTTCTTCAGCAATCAATGCAAAGAAATAGAGGAAAACAACAGAATGGGAAAGACTAGAGATCTCTTCAAAAAAATTAGCAATATTAAGGGAACATTTCATGCAAAGATGGGCTCAATAAAGGACAGAAATGGTAAGGACCTAACAGAAGCAGAAGATATTAAGAAGAGGTGGCAAGAATACACAGAAGAACTGTACAAAAAATATCTTCATGACCAAGATAATCACGATGGTGTGATCACTCACCTAGAGCCAGATATCCTGGAATGTGAAGTCAAGTGGGCTTTAGAAAGCATAACTACGAACAAAGCTAGTGGAGGTGATGGAATTCCAGTTGAGCTATTTCAAATCCTGAAAGATGATGCTGTGAAAGTGCTGCACTCAATATGCCAGCAAATTTGGAAAACTCAGCAGTGGCCACAGGACTGGAAAAGATCAGTTTTCATTCCAATCCCAAGGAAAGGCAATGTCAAGAATGCTCAAACTACCCTGATATTTACCTGGGGCTAAACTATGGTGGAAGTAATGAAGATAATGCTGACCTCCTTCAAAAGATCCCATATATGTACTGCAACACTCAGTGCCCCCAAACCTGCAGCAGGCCACCACAGACACATGCCTCCACTGGAGATGCCTGAACACTCACAGGCAAGTCTGGTCAGTCTCTTGTGGGGTCACAAGATAAACTCCCAGAATAACTCTTGGCCTTACCAGTGCTCCATGCCTTTTGTGTATGTCAACCAAAGGCATGTCTTTCTCTTCTGAAATATTACTCCCTGGAAATAATTTGTTATTTATGACACTGAAAATAATATATTGAGGCTTTCTCTCCTTGAAAGCCAGGCCTCTGACTGAATTCTTAGTAGGTTCAGAGGTTGTTTACTACATTATTATTTGTTACCAATTTGTGCAAGGTTGGTCTCCTCCACTCTTGGAGGAGAATGTTTACTTTTCCCCTGGCAAATGTATTAGATCTGAACTGAAAAGCCACACGTTTCTCCCAGTTTTTTGGTTTCTTGGTAGAAAGGCTAGGCTCTTCTCTCCTTTGACCTATGACTCAAAACACTGCTGATGTGAAACATTCCTTCTTTCCAACATCACTATGAAAGCCTTGGCATGCCATGGCCCTTTCATGCAATATGAGGGAAAGAACTGATGCAGGGTTTTGGCTTTTATCTGCATTTAATATAAGACTTAAACTGTTAGAGCTTAAAGGGACTTTAGAGATCAATCTAATCTCCTGGTTTTATGAATGTGGAAACTAAGGCTCAGTAGAATGAATGTGGAAACTAAGGTTCAGCAAAATGTTGTAGAGCCAACAGCATTTCTTACTGGTTAAAAGTGTGACCTCAGGAGTCAGATGAACCTGAGTTTGAATCCTGGTTCTGATACTTACTAACTGCTTGAACTTTGGTTCTGAAAACTTCCATAGTCTAAGGCTATGTGAAACTTTGAGAGATTTTCTCAACTTCTCTGAGCTTCAGCTGCATAATCAACAAAGTATTAATTATAATAGTGTCTATCTTATAAGGATGCTGTAAAGATTAAATGGAATAGAGCATCTAAAGTACTTCTTTCATTGCTTGGCAGATAGTAAGTATGCAATGCATATTACTGTTATAATTGTTGCTGTTTTTATACTGGAGAAGGAATGAACTTGCCCAAAGTTGCATGAGAATTAAATGATGCATCTGGGACTAGAATGGAGATTTCAACTCTTAACTCGGTGCTGTTTCCTCTACACTATGCTGCTTCTTGTAAAATTTTATTTTTTAAATGGAGGATAATTACTTTACAATGTTGTGATGGTTTTTGCCATACAACAATGCAGACTGCTTCTTTATCAAGACTTCTTTGAGGAATCTCCAAGTCCTCCCCAAAATAGCTGAATTATAGTATTCAATGCTGTTATTATTACTTAGAACATTCTTAGTTCTAAGAACATTTTTAAATATATAGTAGATAAAATACAGAAGAAGAAATATTTTCCAAAGTTCTGCAATTCACAATTAGAATAAAGAAAAACACTACTTTGAAACTAGAAAGATAAAGGAGAAGATGGAAATATTTTTCTCAACATTTGGATTTGATTTCAATTCTGTCCAGTCTTTTCCGTCAACTTGATATTTATGGATTTATAAATTAGCTGTTTGGGTCAAGGGCTTCCTGAAATATCTAGCTTTAAAATGACTTTAGAGAAAGTCATTGGTGATAGCTCTGTGAGGCCAACATATTCCAGGGGTCCAAGGAAAAGGCAAGAAATGAGGAATGGAGGGTTAGGCAGAAAGGGAATAAACAATAAAATGGTCAGTGGAAGAGAAACTAAAGGACAGAAAAGGCAGCATGCTTGGGGAAATAAAAAGAGTGAGCTCAATGAAGAGATAGACCTCCAAGAGTTGGCACTAACATACAGGTACAAGATGTTTAATGACTACTTTTATTCCTTTCAGAGAGGGGACTAGGTAAAAAGAGATAGGAGTTGTACCATCTCTCTCATTGGTTTTCTAGTAAGGGCAGAATTCACCCATAAACTTCTTAATTTCTTCTGGCTGTGATCTACACTTGTACAACCACATCCAGCAAATAGATTAAAATCAATTGGACCAAATATATGCTACTCTCAGATTAAGTTCCAAATAGGAAAAGGAGTACATCAAGGATGTATATTGTCACCCTGTTTATTTAACTTATATGCAGAGTATATCATGAGAAACGCTGGACTGGAAGAAACACAAGCTGGAATCAAGATTGCCAGGAGAAATATCAATAACCTCAGATATGCAGATCACACCACCCTTATGGCAGAAAGTGAAGAGGAACTCAAAAGCATCTTGATGAAAGTGAAAGTGGAGAGTGAAAAAGTTGGCTTAAAGCTCAACATTCAGAAAACGAAGATCATGGCATCTGGTCCCATCACTTCATGGGAAATAGATGGGGAAACAGTGGAAACAGTATCAGACTTTATTTTTGGGGGCTCCAAAATCATTGCAGATGGTGACTGCAGCCATGAAATTAAAAGACGCTTACTCCTTGGAAGGAAAGTTATGACCAATCTAGATAGCATATTCAAAAGCAGAGACATTACTTTGCCAACAAAGGTCCGTCTAGTCAAGGCTATGGTTTTTCCTGTGGTCATGTATGGATGAGAGAGTTGGACTGTGAAGAAGGCTGAGCACCGAAGAATTGATGCTTCTGAACTGTTGTGTTGGAGAAGACTCTTGAGAGTCCCTTGGATTGCAAGGAGATCCAACCAGTCCATTCTGAAGGAGATCAGCCTTGGGATTTCTTTGGAAGGACTGATGCTAAAGCTGAAACTCCAGTACTTTGGCCACCTCATGTGAAGAGTTGACTCATTGGCAAAGACTCTGATGCTGGGAGGGATTGGGGGCAGGAGGAGAAGGGGACGACAGAGGATGAGATGGCTGGATGGCATCACTGACTCGATGGACGTGAGTCTGAGTGAACTCCGGGAGTTGGTGATGGACAGGGAGGCCTGGCATGCTGCAATTCATGGGATCGCAAAGAGTCGGACAGGACTGAGCGACTGATTTGATCTGATCTGAACCTTGCACATCTTTCATCCTTTTGATAACTTTTAGACCTCTAAGCCTCTGGATTCTGATTTCCTCCATAACTGGCTTATGCCTTAATCTAGGCCTGTACATCTGTCCAATATCTCTTGTTAACACTTTATGTGGCAGGACATATTGAAGAATTAGGATATTGTTACCCAAGACATGGAAACAACGTAAATGTCAACAGATGAATGAGTAAAGAAGATGTGAGATATATATATATATATATATATATATATATATATATACACACACACACACACACACATACACACACACATATACATGTATATTAATTGTTGTTTTTTAGTCACTAAGTCGTGTTGGACTCTTTTGTGACCCAATGGACTGTAGCTCAACAGCCTCCTCTGTTCATGGGATTTCCCAGACAAGAATACTGGAATGAGTTGCCATTTCCTTCTCCAGGGGATCTTCCCAACCCAAAGGTTGAACACATGTCTCCTGCATTAGCAGAAAATTTCTTTGCCACCAAGCCACCTGGAAAGCGCATATGTATGTATGTGTATACACACACACACACACACACACACACAGGAATATTACTCAGCCATAAAAAGAATGAAATAATGCCATTTTCAGCAACAAGGATGGACCTAGAGATTATCATACTACACGAAGTAAGTCAGAAAGAGAAAAATAAATACCATATGATATCACTTATATGTGGAATCAAAAATACGACACAAATGAACATATCTACAAAAGAGAAACTGACTCATAGAATATAAAGAAAAGATTTGTAGTTGCTAAAAGGAAGGGTGGATGGGGGAAAGAAAGATGGAAGTTTGGGATTAGGAGACACAAACTATTATATATGGGGTCTCCCTGGTGGCTCAATCTGTAAAGAATCTTTCTGCAATGCAGGAGACCCAGGTTCAATCCCTAGGTTGAAAAGATACCTTGGAGAAGGAAATGGCTACCCACTCCAGTATTCTTGTCTGAAAAATTCCATGGACAGAGGAGCCTGACAGGCTACTGTCTATATAGAATGGATAAATAACAAAGTCCTACTGTATAGCACAGGGAATATTATTCAATATCCTGTGATAAGGTATAATGAAAAAGAATATATATAACTGAATATCTTTGCTGTATAGTTGATTACATCAATAATTTGTTCAAAAAAGTATTAGAATATTCTTGCTTGGGAAAGGAGCTTGTATTTAATAGAATCAAAGGAGTTTACAGACATAATTGTTGATTTTAAAATTCCACGAAGGGAATTCCTTGGAGGTCCAGGGGTTAAGACTTGGTGCTTTCACTGCAATGGCCTGAATTCAATCCTTGGTCATGGAACAAAGGTTCCACAAGTTACATGATGCAGCCCCCGCCCCCCCCCCCCCAAAAAAAAAATCCATGAATATATCCCTCCATTTTTTCTCCCTTAGCCATTGTTTTTTTTTTGTTTGTTTTTTTGTTTGTTTGTTTTGTTTTTTGGAGTAAGATTTTTATAGTCACATTAACAAGGTGAGGGGATTTCCCAGGTATCTCAATGGTAAAGAATCCACCTGCCAATTCAGAAGATCCAGGAGATATGGGTTAGATCCTTGGGTTGGGAAGATCCTCCAGAGTAGGAAATGGCAATCCATTCCAGTATTCTTCCCTGGAAAATCCCATGGACAGAGGAGCCTGGCGGGCTACAGTCCATAGCGTCTCAAAGAGTCAGACACTACTGAGCAACTGAGCACACATGTAACAAGGTGAGGAATAGTTCTCTTCCATGCTAAGAAGCTTGGATTCCTTCCTACCTTTGATTGATTGTCTTCTTTCTTCAGTTGCCCACTAATTTCAGTGGGTCTTAGTTTTCCCCAATACACCTACAGAGATATATATAACTGAGGGCTTTAAATCCTGAGGAAAAAGAGAAAAAAAGAAAACTTCAGCAATGTAAAAAAAAACTTCTCACAGTAGTTGATTTGCTATAGAAGGAATTTTACAACTTTATATCCTTTTAACCACTGTGAAAAATTTGGAAAGTTTTGTCTGGCTGTTTTAGTGAGCAATTTATGATTCTATTCAGTCAAAACCATGTATTGGGTGCCTACTATGTGCCAAAGTAGAAAAGATCCTGACGCTGGGAAAGATTGAAGGCAGGAGGAGAAGGGGACAGCAGAGGATGAGATGGTTGGATGTCATCACCGACTCAATGGACATGAGTTTGAGTAAACTCTGGGAGTTGGTTATGGACAGGGAGGCCTGGCTTGCTGTGGTCCATGGGGTCACAAAGAGTCAGACAGGACTGAGTGACTGAACTGAACTATGTGCCAGGCTCTGAGGTAAGTAGGCACTATGCCAATTCTACAAGGAAAAATTCATCAGGGTGTTGTTTTAAGTGTAGCTACTAGAGAGCAGATTTAGCCCCAAGACACCCCTGGCAAGGACCAGTTTTACCATGACAAGTCCTGCCAAAAGTTAATACTAAAATATTTCCCCTCCCATTCTTATCCCCTATAGCCATTGACATGTGGTTAGGAGTAGACTTACCATTGCAAACTTCTTTCCTGGCATACTATCCCAAACCCTGAGTTATATACTCTGTGGCAAACTAGCCTGAAATTGGAATGAATATAAAGGTAAATAAGCAAAAAGATAAGCCCTGGGATTTCTTTGGAAGGAATGATGCTGAAGCTGAAACTCCAGTACTTTGGCCACCTCATGCAAAGAGTTGACTCATTGGAAAAGACTCTGATGCTGGGAGGGATTGGGGGCAGGAGAAGGGGACGACAGAGGATGAGATGGCTGGATGGCATCACTGGCTCAATGGACGTGACTCTGAGTGAACTCTGGGAGTTGGTGATGGACAGGGAGGCCTGGCGTGCTGTGATTCATGGGGTCAGAAAGAGTCGGACATGACTGAGCGACTGAACTGAACTGAACTGAAGCAAAAAGAATAGAGAGCATTAAGGGAGAGAAAAAGAAGTATTTTGCCTATAAGCCATCCAGGACTGAATATGAGTTGGGATACCCTGATCTTCAAACTGGAAAGGCAATCTTTTTTTTTTTTTTTAAGTATGTGTTTATTTTAATTGGAGGATAATTACAATGTTGTGATGGTTTTTGCCATACAACAACATGAATTGGCTATGGGTATACATGTGTCCCCCCATCATGAACTTCCCTCCCACCTCCCTCCCCACCTGGATTGTCACAGAGTACCAGCTTTGGGTGCCCTGCTTCATGCATCGAACTTGCACTGGTCATCTATTTTACATATGGTAATATACATGTTTCAAAGCTATTCTCTCAACTTATCCCACCCTTGCCTTCTCCCACTGAATCCAAAAGTCTGTTCTCCTTTGCTGTCCTGCATGTAGGGTCATCATTCCCTAAACCATAAAGACAATTTTTATAGTCTGTCTAGGTAGAAAATTTGCCCCAAGGACACAGTATCATACCTCAGAGCCCTATATTACACCTGAGCTTCAATCCTGAATCCTTATATAGCCCTACTTCCTTCTCTATGGTTCTTGCTTTTCTATACCAGATGAGGTACTAAAAATAGATACTCCCAACCTAAGAATTTCAGACATATTATGGCTTCTGTACTGTACTATTTGAGTATATCAGAGCTTAGAGCACTATTATTAGACTCAGTTTATACACTTCTCCCCCACTGTGCCTTATCTTTAGACTCCAGTTCTGTTCATGCCAGTTAGGATGTCAAGTTACCAAATTCTGCTCAAATGTTAGGACCCTGCTTTGGTATGTGCTCTCATGCCAAGCACGGATTTGTAAGCATTAAACACATTGCTATTTTAACATTGTCCATATCCTATTCCCTCTCTTTTAATATGACACCCAGATTTTTGATTACAGTTTTTCCTTTTGGATCCATTATACACTTGAGCCACTTGTTCTGTCAGACTTGACTTCTATCTTATTCTCCTCATGTTGCCTGTAAGTGAGACTTATTCTCCAGAGAACTGTCCGTGGGGAACTCAGCTTCAGGGTCTGGAAAGCAAGCATGAGACAGCAGCTTCTTGGTTTGAGGCCAAATCCTACCCCTGGTTAGGAAGCTGACAACACTGATGTAATATCTACATAAACAGGGTTAAATCAGACACTGCCAAAACATTTCAAATTCTGACATATTATTGATGAGGACAGATATTCCTGGAGTCCTGTCACCCCAAGGAGTGTATAAATGGGCAAACCTGAATTAGAATCTTCACAGGTGGTAGACAGAAGGGAGACAGAGTGGCCAGAATGGGCTGAGAGCAGCAATCAGGTAAGATTTCTGATTGCTATGGTATATGAACTAGCCTGAGCCTTTCATTTAGATTGTATGTGTGTGTTGTGTGTGTGTGTGTGTGTGTGTGTGTGTGCACGTATGCGTGTGTGTATGTGTGTGTATTCTGGGTACTGAGAGTTCTCAAGCAAGTTTTACTCAAATCACAGATTTCTCCTTTGGAGCAGTAGAGTGCTCTAGCTTTCTTTCTCCAGTGCTTCACACCTACCACATAGTTAGTTTGTGCCTGAAGAGTTTTTGGTGTTTATAGAAGATGGAGTCTTTTCCTGAGGAGGACTGGACTTCTCTAGGAGAGACTAAAGCTGATGAACAACAACTATCAGCTGGCCTCATTAAGGATATTGCTGGCAAGAGAAGAAGTGGAGGGGAGAATGAAAGCTCCTGTTCCTAAGCCAGGTAGGACTTGAAGGGAGCAACCAGGGAGTTAGGGATCTTGTGCAAAAGCTAAGGAGGTCTTGAGAGTGATACCAGAGGTGTTGGCATGAGATTTATTTGGATAATAATTTCTCACACTTGTACAGTGCTCTTTGCTTTGCAAAGTGCTTCCATCCCTGTGATTTCTTTGGGCTCTTCTAGTACCTCTGTGAGGTTGTTAGATTCAGTATTAGATGTGAAGGAATTTGCTCAAGGTCACAAAATGAGTCAATGACAGAGGTGGAACTAAAAACCTAGACTCCTGCTTCCCTCTCCTGTGTCCTCCTACAGGAGCAGGCTGTCTGCCTCTGGAGGCCAATGAAGGCCCAACTTCTCTGTGGTGAGTAGCTTTTCAAGTGTGTTCTTAGAATAGGAATGGAAGCCTCAGAGTGAAGGATTAATTTGTTACTGGTTATTCCTGTGGCCTGGAGCTCTTTTTCCTTAGTACATGCAAAGAGCTTTCCAGAATTCAACTTTACTTTCTTTAGCAGCCATTTTTCTAATATCTTTTCTAACAGATAGTTGTTGGTTATTGTTGTTGTTTAGTCATGTCCAACTCTTGGCTCCTCCACCCATGGGATTTCCCAGGAAAGAACACTGAAGTGGGTTGCCATTTCCTTCTTCAGGGGAACTTCTCAGCCCAGGGATTGAAACTGTATCTCTTGCATCTTCGGCATTACAGGCAGATTTTTTACCACTGAGACACTAGGGAAGTCCTGTTGGTTGTTGCTTTATTTTATTATTCCATTTAAAAAAATGTTTATTTCTGCTATTCAAGCTGATTACCTTGCCAAACACTGATTTTTCTTCCTGAAGAGCACTGGAATTAAATGGGCAGGTCTTATACATTCCTTATGAGGATCACTTGGCTGTGCACTGTTTACAGCCAGCCATTTGAAGTGCCTCTTGAGGAACCTATATGCAGGTCAGGAAGCAACAGTTAGAACTGGACATGGAACAACAGACTGGTGCCAAATAGGAAAAGGAGTACGTCAAGGCTATATATTGTCACCCTGCTTATTTAACTTATATGCAGAGTACATCATGAGAAATTCTGGGCTGGGGGAAGCACAAGCTGAAATCAAGATTGCCAGGAGAAATATCGATAAACTCAGATATGCAGATCACACCACCCTTATGGCAGAAAGTGAAGAGGAACTAAAAAGCCTCTTGATGAAAGTGAAAGAGGAGAGTGAAAATTTGGCTTAAAGCTTAACATTCAGAAAATGAAGATCATGGCATCTGGTCCCATCACTTCATGGGAAATAGATAGGGAAACAGTGGAAACAGTGTCAGACTTTATTTTGGGGGGCTCCAAAATCACTGTAGATGGTGATTGCAGCCATGAAATTAAAAGACACTTACTCCTTGGATGGGAAGTTATGACCAACCTAGATAGCATATTCAAAAGCAGAGACATTACTTAGCCAACAAAGGTCCGTCTAGTTAAGGCTATGGTTTTTCCAGTGGTCATGTATGGATGTGAAAGTTGGACTGTGAAGAAAGCTGAGCACCGAAGAATTGATGCTTTTGAACTGTGGTGTTAGAGAAGACTCTTGGGAGTCCCTTGTATTGCAAGGAGATCCAACCAGTCCATTCTAAAGGAGATCAGTCCTTGGTGTTCTTTGGAAGTACTGATGCTGAAGCTGAAACTCCAGTACTTTGGCCTCCTCATGAGAAGAGTTGACTCATTGGAAAAGACTCTGATGCTGGGAGGGATTGGGGGCAGGAGAAGGGGACGATAGAGGATGAGATGGCTGGATGGCATCACCGACTGGATGGACATGAGTATGCGTGAACTCCGGGAGTTGGTGATGGACAGGGAGGCCTGGCATGCTGCAATTCGTGGGGTCGCAATTCATGACTGAACTGACTGATTTGAGGTGTGGTTGCTCTTCTAAGAGAAGGACACCAGTATCAGCATTGAGAAACAAAGGGACTCAGAGATTGAGCAGGTAATCTCTCTTTGAATGATTATCTTCAAGCATTATTCTGGTTGTGCAGGTGAGCTGGAAAAATGGGCATTTTCTCTCTCCTAGTCAGTAGGCAGAACTGTTCCGGGAATATGACAAATGGAGCTGATCTCCACGGGGCTGTAAATTTAAGGTACTCCTGTGGGCAGACCGTAAGTAAGGGAGGCATTTCATAAACTGGTACTAAAAGACCTAAAGCAAATATATGCAAATACATAAATATCCCATTCCCCCTCTGCAGCTACCTCCACCTGCTTCTCCAAGGTACAGCAGCCAGGGGTGGCTTTCTTTCCTCTCTTTCATACATGCACCCTCAAGCTGACCTCTAAGTGACTGCACTTTTGCTCTCAGACTTCCCTGTTATTTCTTGTAACACAAATGTTGAGAGAAGGAGAACAGCATGTGATTACTTTAGGGCCCTCAATGTCCTAGCGATGACCTTACCTTTAAGCAAGTTACTGAGCACAGACATACCTGGAAAGAGTACCTACCCACTCTTCTTCCCACTTCATAATTGTGATATGGCCCTTCTATCTTTCCACAACTACAGGAATAACTCAACTTTTCTCCAGAATCAAGCAATTCTCTGACTATAGAAGTCAATTTGGTAGCTGCCCTAACTGAATTCCCTTAGTTCCTGAGCTATGTCACTACTGTTTAAACTGTCACTACTATGTCACTACTGTTTAAAACTATGATAATAATATATGAAAGTTTAAGACAGAATCTCAAAAGTACATCATGTATATAAACAGATTTTGACTTACATTCTGGAGGAATCTGATTTACATTACTCCACTTGAGATTCATGTCTTAGCACTGAGAATGCTATTGATGATTTAGCCTTATCAAAATGATAAAAAATCAGTTTATTTCCCAGACCTTAAAACTTTTGAAAGTTGCTACTGGGTGCACAATCCCCTTCTTCACCTCTAAACCCTCCAGTTTCTTCCTTAAAGATGGTTTCCTGTCTTTGTTTAAATAAAATTTATTTATGACCTTCTTCAGATGTACCCTCCCTCAAATTTTTACACAGTGAGCATGATATGATCCATTTATAAAGCTGTGTAAGAGCTTAATCTGGACACTGTACTATCTTAAATTACATTAGTCTTGTTTAAATTGCATTAGTTTTGTTTATTGTTGGTGATGTTATTTTTTTCTGGATTTTTTTTTTTTCAGCAGTTACTGGTTTACTGTGCTTATGATCAACAGCAACAACAAAAAACCCTTCCAGTGTTTTTTTTTTATTTTTAAACTTTACATAATTGTATTAGTTTTGCCAAATATCAAAATGAATCCGCCACAGGTATACATGTGTTCCCCATCCTGAACCCTCCTCCCTCCTCCCTCCCCATACATCCCTCTGCGTCGTCCCAGTGCACTAGCCTTCCAGTGTTTTTAAGGCAGTCCTCCCTGTACAGATAGTTTATAAACTAATTAAGATACTTTGCATTAATTACTTCCATTTCATATGGCTAGATTTTATCCATTCTTTTAGCTTGACATCACACTCATGTGCTCTCCCTTCCAGTTTTGTCATCTGCACATTAAAAAACACATTCCTTCTCTATTTTCATCATGAGAGCCTGATAGCAATGTGAATAAAGTAGGACAGCCTATAACTTTCCATTATTGTCAGCAACAAATTAATACATTTGTTAGAATGGTTGGTTGTTGTGATTGTTTAGCTGCTAAGTCATGTACAATTCTTTTGTGACCCCATGAACTGTAGCCCACAGGCTCCTCTGTCCATGGAATTTTCTGGGCAAGAATACTGAAGTGGGTTGCCATTTCTTATTCCAGGGGATCTTCCTGACTGAGGAATTGAACCTTCGTCTATTGCATCTCCTGCATTGGCAGGCGGATTCTTCATCACTGAGGCACCTGGGAAGCCCCAGAATGATTGGTTACTTAAATATAGATCCTCCTACTTTTTCCGGCCACATATTCTCTGCCTAACAACAGGAAGATTATGCTTTGTTCAATTCAGATATGATACCTGTAAGGCATCTATCTGATCTATCAGACTATTCACACTACCAAAAAAAGAAATGAGGTTAGTTTGGCCTAACTTGTTCTCTGTAAACCCTTGCTAACTTATTGAAGACAAAATGGTCTCTATCTTGCCAGTTCAGGTTATGTGGATTTAACAAAGATAAATTATATGCTGTCAGAGCACCTATACTGTCCTGACAAACCCCAGAAGTGGAACTCAAATTCCAATTAACAGAGCTCAATTTTCAGAAGTCATTTTTAACATGAAACTGACCCAGAAATCAGTATGATAGACAGAAATAAAAGCTGGAAAACTGAGAGAACATGACCTTACCTTTGTCTAATAGGAAAGAAAAGGAGGGAAATATTGGTCTGTCACCTTTTCTGTTTATTTTAAGCAATCTTATTTCTTTCTTTACAGTTTGAGATAGAGACCAAGTGGAAATTTAAAGTATGTATGTTAGTAGGTGGATTGAAGCAGACTTAAAAGTCAAAAGGAAGCAAAAAGACTTAAGGCAGCTGTAGTCAGTAAAAAGAGAGTAACTTGAGGTCAAAAGTTGGACTGAAATATGAGACTCTGGTACATATTAGGTAAGTGCCCTTGAGTAAGTCATTTAATGCTTTTAAGCCCTGGTTTCTGGGTTTTTGCTTTTTTTTTTTTTCAGATGAATGGTACTGCATATTGTTGTGAAGATTAAAATCCTTCCTTCACAAGATATGAAAGCAAAGGGAAACTGTGTTCAACAGGGATTTACTTTCCTGCTGCTCTAACTTTGGGGACTGTCTTTTTGGGGGAATCTTATTTTGCCATTTTGTAAAGTTATATTAGTACAAGATACACATATGAATCTGATAAAGTGTGTAGGAATCTCTATGCCTTTTGAATTGATGGTAAAGCTTGAAATTTAGACAGCATCATTAATGTTGAGTATTTTATTATTTTTTACCTTAGAAATTCAAAGTATGTTTTTTTCTATAACCTGAATTCCTTATCAGTAACCTGAATTAGACAAATCAGGATTTTTTTTTTCAGTTGTTTAGATAAGTGGTCTCCAACATAGGCTGTGCAAAACAAGCTATTGGGATATGGTAAGAAAAATAATGTAACTATAGTTACTTTTGACTCAATCTTTTACATTTTCTGCCTTTTGTGTAAGTTTTGTATATAATTAGATTGATACATTAATATAATTTTCCTATAAATTTGGGGAACACATATCCAAAATTTACTGATAGGTTGAACAAATTTTAAAGATCACTGGTTTGGAGGATGATAGAAATAAGATCAGAGAACTTTTGCCAGAAATTCACTGGGCCTGAAATCAAATACTTGTGTTTCTCCTATGAATCTACTTTTCCTTTTGACGTACCTACTTCTATCAATGATATGATCATTCTCTTATTTATTAAAACTAGGAACTTAGGAATCCTTCCTCGCCTTGTCTCATCTACAACATAAAATTAGTTGCCGTGTTCATTATTTCTGAAACGTCTTTCATATCTGCTTCTCTCCTTTTAATTCTACTGCCAACATGCTAATTCATGCTTTAGGTTTTCTTTTCTTTTTTTTAAATTGTAGCTGTTTGCCTGCTTGTTTGTTTGTTTTTAGCATGAATTACTGCAGTATTGTAACAGCTTCCTAACTGGCTCTTTTTCTCTTGGCCCAATTTAACCTATCCACTTTTTCTGTGTGTGTATCTGTCTTATCCCTCTTAGTTAAAATATGTGAATCTATGGGCAATGTCTTTTAACTTCCTATTTAGTGTTTTGCATGTGGTAGGCACTCAAACATTTCTAAATGGATAAAATTAGACAGGGATTTATTTTTCTGTCTGGAACTGAGAATTAGGGTTCAGGCCTCGGGGTTTGAACTCACATAGTTCTCTACGATTTGTACTATCAAGTAATGTTAATCTAGCAGTCTAAGAAAGCAGCGCTTCCTGGGATTATATTCAGAGATCAAATTGCCAACATATGCTGGATCATGGAAAAAGCGAGAGAGTTCCAGAAAAACATCTATTTCTGCTTTATTGACTATGCCAAAGCCTTTGACTGTGTGGATCACAATAAACTGTGGAAAATTCTGAAAGAGATGGGAATACCAGACCACCTGACCTGCCTCTTAAGAAACCTGTATGCAGGTCAGGAAGCAATAATTAGACTGGACATGGAACAACAGATTGGTTCCAAATAGGAAAAGGAGTACATCAAGGCTATATATTGTCACTCTGCTTATTTAACTTATAGGAAGAGTACATCATGAGAAATCCTGGGCTGGAGGAAGCACAAGCTAGAATCAAGATTGCCAGGAGAAATATCAATAACCTCAAATATGCAGATGACACCACTCTTATGGCAGAAAGTGAAGAAGAACTAAAAAGCCTCTTGATGAAACTAAAAGAGGAGAGTGAAAAAGTTGGCTTAAAGCTCAACATTCAGAAAACTAAGATCATGGCATGTGGTCCCATCACTTCATGGGAAATAGATGGGGACACAGTGGAAACAGTGGCTGACTTCATTTTTTGGGGCTCCAAAATCACTGCAGATGGTGATTGCAGCCATGAAATTGAAAGATGCTTACTCCTTGGAAGGAAAGTTATGACCAACCTAAACAGTATATTAAAAAGCAGAAACATTACTTTGCCAGCAAAAGACCGTCTAGTGAAAGCTATGGTTTTTCCAGTGGTCATGTACGGATGTGAGAGTTGGACTGTGAAGAAAGCTGAGCACCGAAGAGTTGATGCTTTTGAACTGTGGTGTTGGAGAAGACTCTTGAGAGTCCCTTGGACTGCAAGGAGATCCAACCAGTCCATCCTAAAGGAGATCAGTCCTGGGTGTTCATTGGAAGGACTGATGTTGAATCTGAAACTCCAATACTTTGGCCACCTGATGTGAAGAGCTTACTCATTGAAAAAGACCCTGATGCTGGGAAAGATTGAGGGCAGGAGGAGAAGGGGATGACAGAGGATAAGATGGTTGGATGGCATCACTGACTCAATGGACATGGGTTTTGGTGGACTCCTGGAGTTGGTGATGGACAGGGAGGCCTGGCATGCTGCTGCAGTTCATGGGGTCACAAAGAGTTGGACATGACTGAGCAACTGAACTGAATTGATTCATTTATTCTTATTAGCTACTCTGAAGAATCTCAGTTTCTCTGAGAAAAGCATTTCATGAATAAAATAAACATTATCATGGATGAAATGCCACTTCTCTTTTTCAAAACATGCTTGCAGGGAGCATTTTTTCATTCTTTCTCTTTGTCTTGGGAATCAGATTTGAATTCTAGGCTGCACTTTTTAATCAACTTCCTGTGATTACCTCGGTGAATTGTTACAAATCATACGTTTTCTATGTTTATAGAAATAATCACATCTTCCCTCCCTCCCTCTTTACCTACCTTCCTCCAGCTATCTTATAGAGATAGAAGAAATGTGATCTTACATTTTACATGACTAAATATTCTTAAAAGAAAAATTCTTTATAAATTCAGAACAATGTAATAAAGTTTCCTTTTGGGAAGAAAAGGAATTGAAAATAAGATCAAACTGGTTCATTCCTGTATAATTATGAATTTGTTACCTTATTCAAAAATCTTCACAAATAGTGCATATGAAGTAGCTCCATGACTGTTTATTGAATGGATAGATAGTAATGCTTATAGTCTTTCATGTTCATGCTACAAATATACTTGGTGAGTTCTGCCCTCCTTCTTTCCACCTACCCACCCACCAGTTTTAAAATTTCCCTTTGAGTTCCCCATGACAATTCCAATGTGCTTCTGTATGGTATTTAGAATATAAACCATCATGTTCTTTCTATTAATACAAATCTCTCCCATTTTCATTTTAAGCACCAATTCACTAACATATTTAATATACATATTATTCATTTCTAGTTGTATGTTTCAAGCTCAAGCCTTCTTCCTTTGGTTTTTTACCAGATTGTTTTAGCATCAAAGAATCTGAGCACTCAATGCTGATATTGGCAGCAGTGGCCTCTCCTTGTTTAAGACTGATTATAGCCATCTGTCCCATCACTTCATGGGAAATAGATGGGGAAACACTGGAAACAGTGGCTGACTTCAATTTTCTGGGCTCCAAAATCACTGCAGATGGTGACTGCAGCCATGAAATTAAAAAAACACTTGCTGCTTGGAAGGAAAGTTATGACCAACCTAGATAGCATATTCAAAAGCAGAGACATTACTTTGCCAACAAAGGTTCGTCTAGTCAAGGCTATGGTTTTTCCTGTAGTCATGTATGGATGTGAGAGTTGGACTGTGAAGAAGGCTGAGCGCCGAAAAATTGATGCTTTTGAACTGTGGTGTTGGAGAAGACTCTTGAGAGTCCCCTGGACTACAAGGAGATCCAACCAGTCCATTCTGAAGGAGATCAGCCATGCGATTTCTTTGGAAGGAATGATGCTAAAGCTGAAACTCCAGTACTTTGGCCACCTCATGAGAAGAGTTGACTCATTGGAAAAGACTCTGATGCTGGGAGGGATTGGGGGCAGGAGGAGAAGGGGATGACAGAGGATGAGATGGCTGGATGGCATCACTGACTCGATGGACGTGAGTCTGAGTGAACTCCGGGAGTTGGTGATGGACAGGGAGGTATGGCGTGCTGCGATTCACGGGGTCGCAAAGAGTCGGACACGACTGAGTGACTGATCTGATAGCCATCTGTATGTCTTCTTTGGAGAAATGTCTATTTAGTTCTTTGGCCCATTTTTTGATTGGGTCATTTATTTTTCTGGAATTGAGCTGTAGGAGTTGCTTGTATATTTTTGAGATTAGTTGTTTGTCAGTTGCTTCATTGCTATTATTTTCTCCCATTCTGAAGGCTGTCTTTTCACCTTGCTGATAGTTTCCTTTGTTGTGCAGAAGCTTTTAAGTTTAATTATGTCCCATTTGTTTATTTTTGCTTTTATTTCCAATATTCTGGGAGGTGGGTCATAGAGGATCCTGCTGTGATGTATGTCGGAGAGTGTTTTGCTTATGTTCTCCTCTAGGAGTTTTTTAGTTTCTGATCTTACGTTTAGATCTTTAATCCATTTTAAGTTCATTTTTGTGTATGGTGTTAGAAAGTGTTCTAGTTTCATTCTTTTACAAGTGGTTGACCAGTTTTCCCAGCACCACTTGTTAAAGAGATTGTCTTTAATCCATTGTATATTCTTGCCTCCTTTTTCAAAGATAAGGTGTCCAGAGAAATGCAAATCAAAACCACTATGAGGTACCATTTCACGCCAGTCAGAATGGCTGTGATCCAAAAGTCTACAAGTAATAAATGCTGGAGAGGGTGTGGAGAAAAGGGAACCCTCTTACACTGTTGGTGGGAATGCAAACTAGTACAGCCACTATGGAGAACAGTGTGGAGATTCCTTAAAAACTGGAAATAGAACTGCCTTATGACCCAGTTATCCCACTACTGGGCATACACACCGAGGAAACCAGAATTGAAAGAGACACGTGTACCCCAATGTTCATTGTAGCACTGTTTATAATAGCCAGGACATGGAAGCAACCTAGATGTCCATCAGCAGATGAATGGATAAGAAAGCTGTGGTACATATACACAATGGAGTATTCCTCAGCCATTAAAAAGAATACATTTGAATCAGTTCCAAAGAGGTGGATGAAACTGGAGACTATTATACAGAGTGAAGTAAGCCAGAAAGAAAAACACCAATACAGTATACTAATGCATATATATGGAATTTAGAAAGATGATAACAATAACCCTGTATACAAGACAGCAAAAGAGACACTGATGTATAGAACACTCTTTTGGACTCTGTGGGAGAGGGAGAGGGTGGGATGATTTGGGAGAATGGCATTGAAACATGTATAATATCATATATGAAACGAGTCGCCAGTCCAGGTTCGATGCACGATACTGGATGCTTGGGGCTGGTCCACTGGGACGACCCAGAGGGATGGTATGGGGAGGGAGGAGGGAGGAGGGTTCAGGATGGGGAGCACATGTATACCTGTGGTGGATTCATTTTGATATATGGCAAAACCAATACAATATTGTAAAGTTAAAAAATAAAATAAAATAAAAATTTAAAAAAAGACAGATTATACCCAATTTCTTTAGGTCTACATGACAAACCATTGATTGTTGTTTATCCCATGCAAACAATCCATTAATTCAGTGCAAAATTGATTCGCAACTGGAAACTACAAGGAAACAACTGGTTTCTAAGCTATCAAATCAATCAAATATTTAAAAAGTTGTTACTGAGCTGGGGTGTGATTCAAGAATATGCCCACCCATGTGATTAGATGATGTATTCTATCTACACACATTTTTTTCCTGAGGATCATGTAATATATGCAGAATTTGAAAATACAGCGAAGTAAATGATACTGTGTAGGCTATTTCAAGTAAGTTACTTGTTATGAATCATCTCAGAGCAGCTACCCTAGCAAATTTCTAAGCAATAATTGACTGTTAAGAATATGTTCTTTTGGTCATTTTAAGCAGATAAAATCCCAGAGGCATTCTCTTGATCTGCTTCTAATTTGGTGTATTATATTTTGCCATAAAGCCACTGTTTTTAGTAGTTTCAGTTGAGTAAGGTAGGGCCTCTACAGTTAGATCCATTTCATACTTCTTATCAAAGCTTAATATAACAGTTTGTCTGAGCTTCAACACTGTCAAATGTACTCCAACACAGAATTGGTTTTGTTGTAAAGACCTATGGACAAATTTTTACAACTGTTATGTTTGTGAACACTTTTTAAACTATGAAGAGTATAAATAACTTCATGGTATTGAGGAGGATGGAATTTTGGTTTCTTTCAGTACTGAGATTTTATAAAACTGTCAGACATGTTGGAAACAGGAATTTATTGTTCTGTATGCATACTCTGTGTATACAGAAGGAACTGGAAAGATGTACATGATGGTACACAAACAAACTAAAACTAGGGAGTGAAGTTAATTCATTCTAAAATTCGGATCCCAAACTCTTATAAGAGCAAACCTAGCTTTTGTGACTGGTTTCGGAAAACAACTAACAAAAGGCAAATATATAAATTGGTCCTGACTGACATGCTTCCTACTGGCTTCCTAGAATTTGTGCATGGTTTTTAATAGCCAAGACCAATGTATCATAAGGGTCTAAGACTTCATTTTATTTTAACATCAGATATACTTATTGCCACTACATTCACAAAGAGAGGAAGTGCCTTAGTTATACCCCTCTTAATTCCTGTTAATGCACAAGGGGATGTCTTTTCTTTGATCCAAAGGCTAAGAATTAATTTTATAAAGTTAATGAGTTAATTAGCTAGCAAATTAAGAATTAATTTTATAAAAATGACGTATTGCATGCAAAGTATTTTCATATAAGCTATAACCATTTATCCCCATTACAATCCCTATTTCACAGTTGACAGAAGTAAAGTTTACATATGTTGTCATTCATCCAAGGTCACAAATTAATAAAAGGCAGAATTGTTATCAGAGCTCCTCATCTTCCTGAATTACTAATAATGAGACTGGAAGAATTTACCTCAACCTGAACCCAAATATAAGCACTTGGAAAGAAACCATCTCCTGAGAGATGCTTTGTTTGCTGTAACCTGTTATAAATTCTTCATAACATGAAATCAGTCACCAATATTCTTATAGCAATTTTCTTTTGGACTATAAACATCCTAATAACTTGAAATAGTCTCTATAAATGTCACCTTGTAGATTGTCACTAGGACATGGTCTATAACTAGGGTTTATCAACCCTCTCTAGTTATTAAACTAATGCCTGGAAATTCTCCATTTACCAAAGCTACATTCGTAATTGTTTCATGCAAGTATTCTTTTCTTTATTTTATTTTCTCTTTATTTTTCTTTCTTTATTATTATTATTATTATTATTATTATTTTTACTTTACAATATTGTATTGGTTTTGCCATACATCAACATGCATCTGCCATGGGTGTACACGTGTTCCCCATCCTAAACCCCCCTCCCACCTCCCTCCCCATACCATCCTCCTAGGTCATCCCAGTGCACCAGCCCCAAGCTTCCTGTATCTGGCACCGAACCTGGACTGGCAAGTTTCTAAAATATATGCTTATTAACAGGTAACTGTGGAAAAACAGAATGAGGGAGTTGGAATCTGAAGGTCAGGTTTTATGTTCTGGCTCTGTTGCTGTGACCTTGCACAATCTACTTAGTCTATGGGAAACCAACATTAAATGATTGGTTGTAATGACTAACACCATTACGTAATTGGTGTTTGTGAAGAGCTTTGTAAACTGTGAAATTAACAACAAGTGAAGTTGCTCAGTCGTGCCCGACTCTTTGTGACCACATGGATTGTCGGCCACTAGGCTCCTCCATCCATGGAATTTTCTAGGCAAGAGTACTGGAGTGGGTTGCCATTTCCTTCTTCAGGGGATCTTCTCGACCCAGGGATCGAACCTGGGTCTCCCACATTGCAGGCAGATGCTTTACCCTCTGAGCCACCAGGGAATCCCAGTAAACTGTGAAGTACCATATAAAGTTTAGATAGTAAATGTAATGGCTACATCTGAATATTGCACAAGTGAACAATTTAGAGGATTATGCGCAAGTGAACTATGTTTGAGGATTTGCTTAATGGCTAAATTCTTTGTCTTTTGACCAAAATTTATTGCTTTGTTACTATAGTTCCTCCCCAATGCATTTCTTGATAATGATCAGTTAACAATAGAAATATTTTATCAGCTTTATTTGAGAGATAATTATTAGTGAACCAAATGTGGTGAGGTACCATCTCATTTTAAACTCTTCACATGTCAGTCTCTTTTAATTTGCTGGTGAATCTTGGGACCATAACTTTTTTAAAAATTAATTTATTTATTTTAATTGGAGGCTAATTACTTCACAATATTGTAGTGGTTTTTGTCATACATTGACATGAATCAGCCATGGGTGTACATGTGTCCCCCATCCTGAACCCCTCTTCCACCTCCCTCCCCATCCCATCACTCAGGGTCATCCCAGTGCACTGGGCCTGAGTGCCCTGTCTCATGCATCGAACCTAGACTGGCGATCTAGTTCACATATGGTAATATACATGTTTTAGTGCTATTCTCTCAAATCATTGCACCCTTGCTTTCTCCCACGAAGTCCAAAAATCTCTTCTTTACATTTGTGTCTCTTTTGCTGTCTCGCATACAGGGTCATCATTACCATCTTTCTAAATTCTATATATATGCATTAATATATGCATATTGGTGTATGCATACCAGTTGGTGTAAGGTGTTTTTCTTTCTGATTTACTTCACTCTGTATAATAGGCTCCAGTTTCATCCATCTCATTAGAACTGAT
This sequence comes from Bos grunniens, assembly GCF_055505025.1. NCBI lineage: Eukaryota > Metazoa > Chordata > Mammalia > Artiodactyla > Bovidae > Bos > Bos grunniens. The sequence goes on along the minus strand of NC_141194.1, from coordinate 74,813,729 downwards.
TCAAATGCATTCTTTTTAATATCCGAATAATATTCCCTTGTGTATATGTACCACTGCTTTCTTATCCATTTGTCTGCTGATGGACATCAAGGTTGATTCAATATCCTGGCTATTATAAACAGTGCTGCGATGAACATTGGGGTACATGTGTCTCTTTCAGTTCTGATTTCCTTGGTGTGTATGCCCAGCAGTGGGATTGCTGGGTCATATGGCAATTCTATTTCCAGTTTTTTAAGAAATCTCCACACTGTTCACCATAGTGGCTGCACTAGTTTGCATTCCCACCAACAGTGTAAGAGGGTTCCCTTATCTCCACATCCTCTCCACCATTTATTGTTTATAGACATTTGGATCACAGCCATTCTGACTAGCGTGAAATGGTACTTCATTGTGGTTTCAATTTGCATGTCTCTGATAATGAGTGATGTTGAGCATCTTTTCATGTGTTTGTTAGCCATCTGTATGTCTTCTTTGGACAAATTTCTCTTTAGTTCTTTGGCCCATTTTTTGATTGGGTCGTTTTTGTTTTTGTTTTTGTTTTTCTGGAATTGAGCTGCAGGAGTTGCTTGTATATTTTTGAGATTAATTCTTTCAGTTGCTTTGTTTGCTATTATTTTCTCCAATTCTGAAGGCTGTCTTTTCACCTTGCTTATAGTTTCCTTTGTTGTGCAGAAGCTTTTAAGTTTAATTAGGTCCCATTTGTTTATTTTTGCTTTTATTTCCATTACTCTGGGAGGTAGGTCATAGAGGAGAGTGCTGTGGTTTATGTCAGAGAGTGTTTTGGGTATGTTTTCCTCTAGGAGTTTTATAGTTTCTGGTCTTACGTTTAGATCTTTAATCAATTTTGAATTTATTTTTGTGTATGGTGTTAGAAAGTGTTCTGCTACTGCTACTGCTAAGTTGCTTCAGTCATGTCCGACTCTGTGCAACCCCATAGATGGCAGCCCATCAGACTCCCCCATCCCTGGGATTCTCCAGGCAAGAACACTGGAGTGGGTTGTCATTTCTTTCTCCAATGCATGAAAGTGAAAAGTGAAAGTGAAGTCTCTCAGTCCTGTCCGACTCTTAGCGACCCCATAGACTGCAGCCTACCAGGCTCCTCCGTCCATGGGATTTTCCAGGCAAGAGTACTCGAGTGGGGTGCCATCGCCTTCTCTGAGAAAGTGTTCTAGTTTCATTCTTTTACAAGTGGCTGACGAGTTTTCCCAGCACAAATTGTTAAAGAGATTGTCTTTAATCCATTGTATAATCTTGCCTCCTTTATCAAATATAAAGTGTCCATAGGTGCATGGTTTTACCTCTGGGCTTTCTATTTTGTTCCATTGATCTATATTTCTGTCCTTGTGCCAGGACCATACTGTCCTGATGACTGGCTTTGTATTAGAGCCTGAAGTTAGGCAGGTTGATTCCTCCAGTTCCATTCTTTCTCAAGATTGCTTTGGCTATTTGAGGTTTTCTGTATTTCCATACAAGTTGTGAAGTTATTTGTTCTAGTTCTCTGAAAAATACCATTGGTAGCTTGATAGAGATTGCACTGAATCTATAGATTGCTTTGGGTAGTATACTCATTTTCACTATATTGATTCTTCCAATCCATGAACATGGTATATTTCTCCATCTATTTGTGTCCTCTTTGATTTCTTGCACCAGTGCTTTATAGTTTTCTATATATAGGTATTTTGTTTCTTCAGGTAGATATATTCCTAATTATTTTATTCTTTTCATTGCAATGGTGAATGGAATTGTTTCCTTAATTTCTTCTTCTGTTTTCCCATTGTTAGTGTATAGGAATGCAAGGGATTTCTGTGTGTTGATTTTATATCCTGCAACTTTACTATATTCATTGATTAGCTCTAGTAATTTTCAGGTGGAGTCTTTAGGGCTTTCTATGTAGAGGATCATGTCTTCTGCAAACAGTGAGAGTTTTACTTCTTCTTTTCCAAACTGGATTTCTTTTATTTCTTTTTCTCCTCTGATTGCTGTGGCTAAAACTTCCAAAACTATGCTGAATAGTAGTGGGCAGAGTGGGCATCCTTGTCTTATTCCTGACTTTAGGGGAAATGCTTTCAATTTTTCATCACTGAGGATAATGTTTGCTGTGGATTTATGATATATAGCTTTTATTATGTTGAAGTTTGTTCCTTCTATTCCTGCTTTCTGTAGGGTTTTTATCATAAATGGATGTTGAATTTTGTCAAAGGCTTTCTCTGCATCTGTTGAGATAATCATATGGTTTTTATCTTTCAATTTGTTAATGTGGTGTATTATGTTGATTGACTTGCAGATATTGAAGAATCCTTGCATCCCTGGGATAAAGCCCACTTGGTCATGATGTACGATCTTTTTAATATGTTGTTGGATTCTGTTTGCTAGAATTTTGTTAAGGATTTTTACATCTTTGTTCATCAGTGATATTGGCCTGTAGTTATTTTTTTTTTAATAGTATTTTTGTCTGGTTTCAGTATTAGTGTGATGGTCATCTCATAGAATGTGTTTGGAAGTTTACCTTCCTCTGCCATTTTCTGGAAGAGTTTGAGTATGATAGGTGTTGGCTCTTCTCTAAATTTTTGGTAGAATTCAGCTGTGAAGCCATGTGGTCCTGGCCTTTTGTTAGTTGGAAGATTTTTTATTACAGTTTCAACTTCCATGCTTGTGATGGGTCTGTTAAGATTTTCTATTTGTTCTTGGTTCAGTTTTGGAAAGTTGTACTTTTCTAAGAATTTGTCCATTTTTTACAAGTTTTCCATTTTATTGGCATGTAATTGCTGATAGTAGTCTCTTATGATCCTTTGTATTTCTGTGTTGTCTGTTGTAATCTCTCCATTTTCATTTATAATTTTGTCGATTTGATTACTCTCCCTTTTTCTCTTGATGAGTCTGGTTAATGGTTTGTCAATTATATTTGTCTTCTCAAAGAACCAGCTTTTAGCTTTGTTGATTTTTGCTATGGTCTCTTTTGTTTCTTTTGCATTTATTTCTTCCCTAATTGTTAAGATTTCTTTCCTCTTACTAACCCTGGGGTTCTTCATTTCTTCCTTTTCTAGTTGGTTTAGGTGTAGAGTTAGGTTATTTATTGACCTTTTTCTTGTTTCTTGAGGTAAGCCTGCTGTTTCTCTTGGAAGATCAGCTGTTATCCTTATGGGAATCCCCCTGTGTGTTAATTACTGTTTTTCCCTTGCTGCTTTTAATATTTGTTCTTTGTGTTTGATCTTCATTCATTTGATTAATATGTGTCTTGGGGTGTTTCACCTTAGGTTTATTCTGTTTGGAACTCTCTGTGTTTCTTGGACTTGGGTGACTGTTTTCTTCCCCATTTTAGGGAAGTTTTCAACTATCATCTCCTAAAATATTTTCTCATGGTCTTTCTTTTTGTCTTCTTTTCTAGGACTCCGATAGTTCGAATGTTGGGGTGTTTAACATTGTCCCAGAGGTCTCTGAGATTGTCCTCATTTCTTTTAATTCTTTTTTTCTTTTTTCCACTTTGCTTCATTTATTTCTTGCATGTTCTCAATCCTTGTCTCCAGGCTATTTATCTGTAACTCCATTTTGTTTTCAAGATTTTGGATCATTTTAACTATCATTATTCTGAATTCTTTTTCAGGTAGATTCCCTATCTCTTCCTCTTTTCTTTGGTTTGGTGGGCATTTATCCTGTTCCTTTACCTGCTGAGTATTTCTCTGCCTTTTCATCTTGTTTAGGTTGCTGTGTTTGGGGTGGCCTTTCCACATTCTGGCAGTTTGTGGTTCCTCTTTGGAGGTTCCTCACTGTGGCTGGGGTTGAATGGGTGGCTTGTCAAGGTTTCCTGGTTAGGGAAGCTTGTGTCATTTTTCTGGTGGGTGGAGCTGAATTTCTACTCTCTGGTGCAATGAAGTGTCCAGTAGTGAGTTTGAAATGTCAGTGGGTTTGGTGTGACTTTGGGCAGCCTGTATATTGAAGCTCATGGCTATGTTCCTGTGTTGCTGGAGAATTTGTGTGGTATGTCTTGCTGTGGAACTTGTTGGCTCTTGGGTGGTGCTTGGTTTCAGTGTAGGCATGGAGGCTTTTGGATGATCTCTTATTGATTAATGTTCCCTGGAGTCAAGAGTGCTCTGATATTCTCAGGTTTTGAACTTAAGCCTCCTGTCTCTGGATTTCAGTCATATTCTTACAGTAGCCTCAAGACTTCTCCATATATACAGCACCAATGATAAAACATGTAGGTTAATGATGAAAAATTTCTCCACAGTGAGGGACACCCAGAGAGGTTCACAGAGTTACATGGAGAAGAGAAGAGGGAGGAGGCAGATAGAGGTGACCAGGAGAATAAGAGGGGGAATCAAAAGGGGATAGAGCGAGCTAGCCAGTGATCACTTCCCTATGTGCTCTCCACAGTCTGGACTCCTCAAAAATGTTCACGGAGTTACACAGAGAAGAGAAGAGGGAGGGAGGAGACAGAGGTGACTAGGAGGAGAAAAGGGGGAATCAAAAAGAGAGAGACAGGTCTAGCCAGTAATCAGTTCCCTAAGTGTTCTCCATAGCCAGGAACACACAAAGAGATTCACAGAGTTGGGTAGAGAAGAGAAGGGGGAGGGAGGAGTTAGAGGCGACCTGGTGGAGAATAAGGAGAGTCAAAAGGGGGAGAGAGCAATCAAGCCAGTAATCACACTCCCAAGTGAAAATCGGTACTGATGATTGCATTCTTAAAGGTACAAAATGGATAACAAATACCAAAAATCAAAGATTAAAAATCTAGAGTACAGATTAGACTCTCAAAAGTACAATATTAAGAAAACAAAGTCACAAAAATTGTAAAATATGTAGATAAAGTTTTTTTTTTCTTTTAGTAGGGTCTTTTTTTGCAAGGTAATAGATTATAAAAATGAAAATTAAAGGGGTAATAGTACTCTTTCTTGGAAAATCCCATGGATGGAGGGGCCTGGTAGGCTGCAGTCCATGGGGTCGCTAGGAGTCAGATACGACTGAGCAACTTCACTTTCACTTTTCACTTTCATGCATTGGAGAAGGAAATGGCAACCCACTCCAGTGTTCTTGCCTGGAGAATCCCAGGAATGGGGGAGCCTGGTGGGCTGCCGTCTATGGGGTCGCACAGAGTCGGATACGACTGAAGTGACTTAGCAGCAGCAGCAGAGGACTTAAAAATAAAAAAATTAAAAATTATAATAGTAAAAATATATCTAGGAATTTCTCTGGTGCTGTTGCAGACAGTGTGGGGTCAGTTTAGTTTCAGATAGTTTCTTGATCCAGCTTATACTTCTCAAGATCTATAGGCCCCTTCCAATGTAGTCAGTGCTAACTACAGGGTTTTAATCTGTTGCACCTGTCACTTCCAAAGCGGTTCCCTCTGTTTATTTTAGCTTCTTCTATTTGCTGGTCTCTTCAGTGTTTAATTTCCACCCTGACACAAGGGGGCGAAGGTGGTCACTTATTAGGCTCACCTGTTCAGTTGTGGTGTGAGGAGGGAGGAACACTGCAAACAACTATCACTGGCAAGAATGGAGAGTGCTCACATTGTTTCAGACGCACTGGGTTTGCTCCCGCTTATGGTGTGCATGCTTTCATGGTCTACACTTCTCAGGCTCTAGGCTGCTCTGCCGGGAAATGTCTGAGGCGGGCCCTGGGTTGCATGCATTTTCCAGGTCTAAGCCTCTCAGGTTCAGGTTCAGGTTCTCTAGTACTCCACAAAGGCGCAGATTCGGTTGGGCCTGCATTTTGTGCCCTTCCCAGGTCCGAGCAGCTCAGGTGACCAGGTGATTAGCAAGGACAGTCACCCTCAGGTGGGTAGGGTGTCTTATCACCTCCCCGTCCCAACTGCTCACTTTTCTAGGTGTACAACAGGCGTGCCTTCTCAGGTGTTCTGTGTGTCTCTTCTGGGGAGCTGATCTCTGGCTGTGACCCTCCCAGTGGGTGTCAACCATCCAGAATCCCAAGAACTCTTGGTTAGCAATGGAGCCTGCTTGCAGTTTGGTAGAGGATGCCTCTCTGGACAGAGCCTGCTTGCAGTTTGGTAGAAGATGCCTCTCTGGGGTCGCGATTGCCACTTTCTGGCTCTGGCTGCCACCTGCCTGCTTGTCTACAGTGGGGGATGGGCCAGTCCACAGCCTGCTAGCTTTTCTCTGGTGTTTGCTCAGTCCTTTGTTCTGTGAGCGGGCCTGACATTACCTCAAGTTAGGGCTTTTCAAGGTATAGTTCTCTCTCTCTCTCTTTTTTTTCCCCTTTTCTCTCTCTCGCTGGCTATCTCCAGTCCCATCACTTCATGGCAAATAGATGAGGAAACAGTGGCTAACTTTATTTTTCTGGGCTACAAAATCACTGCAGATGGTGATTGCAGCCATTTAAATTAAAAGACGCTTACTCCTTGGAAGGAAATTTATGACCAACCTAGACAGCATATCAAAAAGCAGAGACATTACTTTGCCAACAAAGGTCCGTCTAGTCAAGGCTATGGTTTTTCCTTTTGTCATGTATGAATGTGAGAGTTGGACTATGAAGAAAGCTGAGCGCCAAAGAATTGATGCTTTTGAACTGTGGTGTTGGAGAAGTCTCTTGAGAATCCCTTGGATTGCAAGGAGATCCAACCAGTCCATCCTAAAGGAGATCAGTCCTGGGTGTTCATTGGAGGGACTGATGTTGAAGCTGAAGCTCCAATACTTTGGCCACATGATGTGAAGAGCTGACTCATTTGAAAAGACCTTGATGCTTGGAAAGATTGAGGGCAGGAGGAGAAGGGGACGACAGAGGATGAGATGGCTGGATGGCATCACCGACTCGATGGACATGGGTTTGGGTGGACTCCGGGAGTTGGTGATGAACAGGGAGTCCTGGCTTGCTGCAGTTCATGGTTTGCAAAGACTCAGACATGACTGAGCGACTGAACTGAACTGAAGAATTTGATCTGAATGGTATTTTTAATTATCACAACTATCCTACCAAATCCTTTAGTGTTACTCACCAAGCTGTTTTTAACCTTAAGATAATTAGATGTAGCTTTATATTTAACATACTGGCTAAGCCAATATAACTCAGAATAGTGAAACTCAGTTTTCAAGGCTAATTTAGCTATTAGGTTGCTGTAGTATAATTAAGACGGAGAAGGCGATGGCACCCCACTCCAGTACTCTTGCCTGGAAAATCCCACGAATGGAGGAGCCTGGTAGGCTGTAGTCCATGGGGTCGCTAAGACTCGGACATGACTGAGCAACTTCACTTTCACTTTTCACTTTCATGCATTGGAGAAGGAAATGGCAACCCACTCCAGTGTTCTTGCCTGGAGAATCCCAGGGATAGGGGAGCCTGGTGAGCTGCCGTCTATGGGTCGGACGGCAGAGTCGGACATGACTGAAGCGACTTAGCAGCAGCAGCAACAGCAGCAATATAATTAAGAAATAAATAAACCATCATTCACTCTTTATTTTAGTGGTATAGAGCTAGTCATTTCCCTAATACTCTTCTATAGATTATAAACATGTGTGTGCATGCTAAGTTGCTTCAGTCATGTAAGACTCTGTGACCCTATGAACTGTAGCCTGGCAGACTCCTCTGTCCATGGGATTCTCCAGGCAAGAATACTAGAGTGAGGTGCTATGCCCTCCTACAGGGGATTTTCCTGACCCAAGGATTAAACCTGTGTCTCCTGCATCTCCTGCACTGGCAGGTGGATACTTTACCAGTGGCACCTTGGAAACCCAGATTATAAATACATTTGCAGTAAAAGGTTTACTTCATGTGTGACAGTTTGGGGGCAATTTTAATTTTCAGTGTTATTCTTCCCCTTTGTTCCATGTGAAAAGCCTATGATTCAATTGCAGCGTTCAGGTGTGGCATTTTTTTTTTTTTTTCATTAGTGGTCTGACCCTTCTGTTTTGTTCACTCCTTTAAGCCAGCAGTCAAGTGTTACCAAAAGAGGTTGAGTTTTTTTTTAAGCCTCTGTCTCATTTTCAAATTATTATTAATGATAGCTAACAGTGAACCGTGTTGGATTTGTGATCTCCAAAGAAGATTTAACTTTGGAACCAGGGACCAGGCTTGATCACTCAAGAGATTTTGTGTATCAGAGTTTTATTAAAGTATAAAAGGGACAGAGAAAGCTTCTGACATAAACATCAGAAGGAGGTCTAAAAGTGCTCCCCTTGCTAATCTTAGCAAGGGAGCTATATACTTTTTAATTGGTTATTAACAATAAATTAAAAGAATCTCTCAAGATTGTAAAGATCTTACCAGACCCACTCCCATAAAATACATTTTAAGATAACAGGATTAGTCATAATGTTCTCAAGAAGAAGAAACAGGTCCTCAAGCAGGATACATTGTTGTTATATAATCATTCGTACAGATTTTAAGGAAAAACATATCCTTGAGCAAGATAATTTGTTTTGTTGTGCTCTGGGCTGAAAGAAAAAAACAAAAAAACATTTGTCCTTTTCACCTCCTTGAGAATTTCAGGCCCCTATCTCCTCCTGAAGAGCCCCAGACCACTCTCTCCTTCTTGGGAACCCCAAACTTCTCATCAACCTGCCTAGGAATTGACTCTCTCATTGGTCATCCTTCAGTCCTAAACTCCAAATTCACTTTCTCTATCAGTAGTCGTTATATCAACATTGACAGATAGATGTTCACATAAATGAGTCCTTTTTCTTCTCTCCAACTCAAATCTCTATCATTTCAGTTCAGTTTAGTCATTCAGTCATGTCTGACTCTTTGCGACCTCATGAATCACAGCACACCAGGCTTCCCTGTCCATCACCAACTCCCAGAGTTTACCCAAACTCATGTCCATCAAGTCAGTGATGCCATCCAGCCATCTCATCCTCTGTTGTCTCCTTCTCCTCCTGCCCCCAATCCCTCCCAGCGCCAGGGTCTTTTCCAATGAGTCAACTCTTTGTATGAGGTGACCAAAGTATTGGAGTTTCAGCTTCAGCATCAGTCCTTTCAATGAACACCTAGGACGGATCTCCTTTAGGATGGACTGGTTGGATCTCCTTGCAGTCCATGGGACTCCCAAGAGTCTTCTCCAACACCACAATTCAAAAGCATCAATACTTCGGGGCTCAGCTTTCCTTATAATCCAACTCTCACATCTATATATGACCACTGGAAAAACCATAGCCTTGACTAGACAGACCTTTTGTTGGCAAAGTAATGTCTCTGCTTTTTAATATCCTATCAAGGTTGGTCATAACTTTTCTTCCAAGGAGTAAGCATCTTTTAATTTCATTGCTGCAATCACTATCTGCAGTGATTTTGGAGCCCCAAAAAATAAAGTCTGACACTGTTTCCACTGTTTCCCCATCTATTTCCCATGAAGTGACAGGACCAGATGCCATGATCTTCGTTTTCTGAATGTTGAGCTTTAAGCCAACTTTTTCACTCTCCTCTTTCACTTTCATCACGAGGCTTTTTAGTTCCTCTTCACTTTCTACCATAAGGGTGGTGTTATCTTCATATCTGAGGTTATTGATATTTCTCTCAGCAATCTTGATTCCAGCTTGTGCTTCTTCCAGCCCAGCGTTTCTTATGATGTACTCTGCATATAAGTTAAATAAGCAAGGTGACAATATGCAACCTTGACATACTCTTTTCCTATTTTTTATCAGTCTCTAGCATTTCCACATTCCCTTCTGTCTATGGAATAAATGTTGTTCCTTTATGTTCTGTACCCATGTCCCTAGTTCTATCCTTATTCTGCTTTTATAGGTATTTTGCTTCACTTTTTATCAAGGTCTGTGTTGCTATTGTTTTTTAATCATTAAGTCGTGTCTGACTCTTAGATCCCATGGACTGTAGTCTCCCAGGCTTCTCTGTCCATGGGATTTCCCAGGCAACATTACTGGACTGGGTTGCCATTTTCTTCTCTAGGGGATCTTCCCAATTCAGGGAACAAGCTTGCGTCTCCTGCAGTGGCAGGTGGATTATTTACCACCGTGCCACCAGGAAAGCCCATCAACGTCTGTAGACAGGATCAACTTTGACCCAATGGCAAACAAAGTAATGAGGTTTTCGTACTCTTTCCTTTAATATATGTCTGCTGCAATCTTGCTCTAAGGGCCCTTTCTACCATAGAGTGTAATTCTCTCAATTAGCGATCACATTTGTGAATTTAGCTGATAAGTACTTTGGTGTTAACAACTGGTAATTATAAAAGGACAGAGCTTTTACCCTTCTGGAATAATTACATTTTTAACTTGAGGATAAGGGACATGCTGAAATCCACCCGTTTTGAAACCCTTTTATTGGTAAATCCCTAAAGGATGTAATTTCAGCCATTAGTTATAGAGGTATTTGTGGGCATATGCCTTTCCCAATGTCTCTTAAATCACACCAGATAGGCAAGTGCTTGTTTTGTCTACTTTAAAATCAGCCTTTTCACCTTTGTAATATTATTCTTGACACAGTTTGAGTGGGTATTTCCTAGAATTATTTGGTAGGTTAAATGTCCACATGGTGAAATTTAAAGCAGTGCTGATTTTTACAATATTGTGTTTAGTCACTAAATCATGTCTGACTCTTTGTGAACCCATGAACTGCAGCCTGCCAGGCTCCTCTGTCCATGGGGATTCTCCAGGCAAGAATACTGGAGTGGGTTGCCATGCCCTCCTCCAGGGGATCTTCCTGACCCAGGGATCAAACCCAGGTCTCACTTATTGCAGGAAGATTCTTTACCATCTGAGCCACCAGAGTTACCCAGAAATATTTTGCTGATTAGCTGCAGAGCTAATCTGCAATAGCTTTGTGTATTGAAATGAACATCTTGTTTTAATAATTCTGCAAAATTTCAGAACTAAGTACTTTCAGATGGATAACAGATTTGGATAGCAAATTTTTCCAGATAGTCTAGTGGGTAACATTTGACTAATAGTTTGTTAAATAATTCCCCTTTTGTTTAAAGCATGATGCTTCATTGTTATGACATTTTCTTGTTTTCTAAATGCATATCTAAAATTCCAAAATCTTATAACTGAGTGCCCAACCTCGTAATATTCAACTGGGAGCAGTTGTAATCCATATAGATTTTATTTTGGTTATTCTAGAAATTTTTACTGGACTTAGCATGTGAATACTTTTCTAAACAGGTGAATTGTCTTCCCCATCTGTCCAGCTCAACTCCTGCTTTTTGAAGCTGGAGCTTATGTAAAATTCCAATTTTCATCAAAATAGTCAGTGTTATTCATGAACACTTCTTGTAGACAGTGCTGTGATGTCCATAACTGCTACTATTATGAGACACAGCTTCCTATCTGTGGACTTTAATGTAAGCTAATCTTTCCTCTTTACTTAAAGGATAACCTTTAAGTAAATACTTAACAGGGACTAACTAGAGTTTAAAATAAATTCACTGTGTTTGCCTTGGAATGTCTTTAATATTCAACCAATTTGATGATATGTACCTTTTGGAGGAGAATATCTCTGGAATTCCGTCCAATGCAGTTTTAGTATTTTTACCTAAGCTCATGATAACATTAAGATAGTTTTCTATTAAGTCAAACAGTTATAGATTCTTCATTGGCAGGCACAATTTTCTCTTTCTTTACCTTCATTCATCATTCCAAGCAATAGCTTCAGCTGCTGGGGTCCCTTCTTTACTATTCGGTTAAAATTTCCACTGGGCTTCCCTGGTGGTTCAGTGGTAAAGAATTCACCTGCAATGCAGGGGACACAGGTTTGATTCCTAGGTTGGGAAGATTCCCTGGGAAGAAAATGGCAACCAACTCCAATATTGTTGCCTGGGAAATCCCATGGACAGAGGAGCCTGGGGGGTTACAGTCCATGGGGTTGCAAAGAGTCAGACACGACTTAGTGATTGAACAACAATAAGTTTCCATTCTTCTGCAACATCCTGTTTAAAGGCGTTCATTTCTGTTATAGACAGCATGTTTCTTTGTTGGTAAAGTAATGTCTCTGTTTTTTAATATGCTGTCTAGGTTGGTCATAGCTTTTCTTCCAAGGAGCAAGAGTCTTTTAACTTCATGGCTGCAGTCACCATCTGCAGTGATTTTGGAGCCCCCAAAATATAAAGTCTGTCACTGTTTACACGGTTTTCCCATCTATTTCCCATGAAGTGATGGGACCAGATATCTTGATCTTAGTTTTCTGAATGTAGTGTTTTAGGCCAACTTTTTTACTCTCTTCTTTCACTTTCATCAAGAAGCTCTTTAGTTCTTTGCTTTCTGCCATAAGGGTGGTGTCATCTGCGTATCTGAGGTTATTGATATTTCTCCAGCTATCCTGATTCCAGCTTGCGCTTCATCAAGCCTGGCATTTTGCATGATGTGCTCTACATATAAGTTAAGTAAGCAGGGTGACAGTATACAGCCTTGACGTACTCTTTCCCTGATTTGGAACCAGTCTGTTGTTCCATGTTCAGTTCTAACTGTTGCTTGTTGACCTGCATACAGATTTCTCAGGAGACAGGTCAAGTGGTCTGGTATTCCCATCTCTTGAAGAATGTTCCACAGTTTGTTGTAATCCACACAGCATAGTCAATAAATCAGAAGTAGATGTTTTTCTAGAACTCTCTTGCTTTTCCGATGATCTGGCAGATGTTGGCAATTTGATCTCTGGTTCCTCTATCTTTTCTAAATCCAACTTGAATATCTGGAAGTTCATGGTTCCCATACTGTTGAAGCCTGGCTTGGAGAATTTTGAGCTTTACTTTGCTACAGTGTGAGATGAGTGTAATTGTGAGATAGTTTCAACATTCTTTGACATTGCCTTTCTCTGGGATTGGAATGAAAACTGACATTTAAGAGTCCTGTGACCACTACTGAGGTTTCCAAATTTGCTGGCATATTTAGAGCAGCACTTTCACAGCATCATTTTTAGGATTTGAAATAGCTCAATTGGAATTCCATCAACTGCACTAGCTTTGTTTGTAGTGATGTTTCCTAAAGCCCACTTGACTTTCCATTGCATGGTGTCTGGCTCTAGGTGAGTGATCACACCATTGTGATTATCTAGGTCATGTAGATCTTTTTTGTACAGTTCTTCTGTGTATTCTTGCCACCTGTTCTTAATATCTTCTGCTTCTGTTAGGTCCATACCATTTCTGTCCTTTATTGTGTTCATCTTTGCATGAAATTTTGCCTTTGTATTTCTCATTTTCTTGAAGAGATCTCTAGTCTTTCCCATTCTGTTGTTTTCCTCTATTTCTTTGCATTGATTGCTGAGGAAGTCTTTTTTGTCTCTCCTTGCTATTCTTTGGAACTCTGCATTCAAATGGGTATATCTTTCTTTCCTTGTCTTCTTTGCCTTTCACTTCTCTTGTTTTCTCAGCTATTTGTAAGCCTCCTTAGACAACCATTTTGCCTTTCTTTTTCTTTGGGATGATCTTGACCACTGCCTTCTGTACAATGTCATGAATCTCCATCCATAGTTCTTGAGGCATTCTGTCTATCAGATCTAATCCCTTGAATCTATTTCTAACTTCCTCTGCATAATCGTAAGGAATTTGATTTAGGTCATACCTGAATGGTCTAGTGGTTTTCCCTACTTTCTTCAATTTCAGTCTGAATTTGGCAATAAGGAGTTCATGATATGAGCCACAGCCTTGTTTTTGTTGACTGTATAGAGTTTCTCCATCTTTGGCTGCAAAGAATATAATCAATCTGATTTTGGTATTGACCATCTGATGATATCCATTTGTAGTCTTCTCTTGTGTTGTTGGAAGAGGGTGTTTGCTATGACCAGTGTGTTCTCTTGACAAAACTCTGTTAGCCTTACCTTACTAACAAAGGTCCCTCTAGTCAAAACTATGGTTTTTCCAGTAGTCATATATGGATGTGAGAGTTGGACTATAAAGAAAGCTAAGCGCTGAAGAGTGGATGCTTTTGAACTGTGGTGTTGGAGAAGACTTTTGGGAATCCCTTGGGCAACAAGGAGAACCAACCAGCCCATCCTAAAGGAAATCAGTCCTGAATATTCATTGGAAGGACTGATGCTGAAGCTGAAACTTCAATACTTTGACCAGCTGATGCAAAGAACTGACTCATTGGAAAAGACCCTGATGCTGGGAAAGATTGAAGGCATTAGAAGATGGGGACGACAGAGGATGAGGTGGTTGGATGGCTTCACCAATGGAATGGACATGAGTTTGTGTAGGCTCCAGGGGTTGGTGATGGACAGGGAAGCCTGGCCTAGTGCAGTCAAAGGGGTTGCAAAGAGTTGGACACAACTGAGCGACTGAACTGTCTGAGCATGTTTCTTCCACTGTGGCTTGCTGCCAATCTGCAATATTTTGTTCATTTTACCTGCTTTCGTGTTCTGAATGAAGATGCAAAGGAAAGGGTGGAGGGTTGATGTAGGGATCCATTGCTGGCCTATCCTTTGTTTTGCCAGTTTCCAATTGAATGGCTTAATAAGAATAGCATAATTCCATCCTACTTGTCTATTTAATGAGTCCTGGGAAACATGACTGAGTAATTGATTGACATATTTCAAACAATCACCCAGTATTTCTCAACCCTCTCTGAAACCATTGCATTGAGGCTCTTGAAATCCTTTGTAGCGCTTAATCACTGGGTATTATAAGTCTTTCCAGTGTCCAAAGCAATCTGTCACTTTTGCTTTGCCTTGTCTTATTTTGGTCATAACAATCAAGACCTTCAGGAATGAGCTTTCTTCATACTAATTATATTTTCTCTTCTTTGGGATTGTAAAAGGAATAAAATGGCAACCATTTCTTGATGCGGATCCACTTGTATTTAACTGAAGTTTTGTGATTGTTACAGGCATGCAGGGACACATGAGTTGCTAATTTAAAGGATTTGTTCCCCCGGAACCAGATTCCTGCATGCAAACCCCCTCCGTTGTGCTTCTCTGTAAGTCTTAGAGAGGAACGTGTGGATGGAGAAGCTGACTTACACATCAACCTTTCAACCCTTTATCTACATGGCTGGGAAACCACCAAGGTAAGGCTTTGATATCTATCAGTAGCTGCTGCTGCTACTAAGTCATATCAGTCGTGTCCGACTCTGTGCGACCCCATAGATGGCAGCCCAACAGGCTCCTCTGTCCCTGGGATTCTCCAGGCAAGAATACTGGAGTGGGTTGCCATTTCCTTCTCCAAAGCATGAAAGTGAAAAATGAAAGTGAAGTCACTCATCGTGTCCAACTCTTAGCGACCCCATGGACTAGCCTACCAGGCTCCTCCATCCATGGGATTCTCCAGGCAAGAGTACTGGAGTGGGTTGCCATTGCCTTCTCATTACCTAATTTGGGGACAGTTGACATAGGCTGATTGGACTATAAAATGTTATATCTTGAGAGGATTGTTATTATTAATATTATCAATGACTAGAAATCCCACTAATAAAGAAAAAGCAGAAGGCAAAAGAGGACTAAGAAAGGCCATACTGACTCATTCTATTCTACCCAAGTTGCTGTTCTTCTTCATAAGGGATTGTTTGTTGATTCATACCAGATGGTATAAAATCTCCCTGTAAACGATGACTAAGGTAATACCTGTAGAAACCTTTATTATTCTCTTCCTAACCATGGATTCAGTCAAAATTTATCTTGAAAAAAACGAACAAACAAACAAACAAAAAAACAATGAAAAGTATTTTAAATGATCGTCTCTATTTTTTTTAATTAGTTCTCATTTCAACTAAATGATTTTCCCTAGATTGAATATTTCAACAAAGGAGTCATAAAACTCCTGAGTATCATACCATCAAAGCTTGAAATTACAGATAATAAAATGGATTAAAATGATAGGAGGGTTTCAAAAGTTGGGGAAAAAAACTTAAGAGTTAGAGGGGATTATTGTAGAAATATGAAGACAAATATGTGAATTCTAAGAACAAAGAAGGGAATGATGGTCATAGAGATATACACTGCCAGGAGAGTTAGCAATTTCTAATATATACATTATAGAGATTATTTATATATAATATATATTATATTTATGTATGTGTGACTCAGTAGTAAAGAGTCTGCCTGCAATGCAAGAGATGTGGGCTTGATCCTTGATTTAGGGAGATTCCCTGGAGAAAGAAATGGCAACCCACTCCAGTATTCTTGCCTGAGAAATTCTATGAAGAGAGGAGCCTGGCAAGCTACAGTCCATGTGGTCACAAAAGAGTCAGACATGACCGAGCGACTAAACAACAACAACAACAACTATATATATATGGTTTACCAGGAATAGAGGGAAGGAAATAAAATATTGGAGCTTCCTATCTACCTTTCCTTTCCCCAATAATTTTTTTTCTAAAGAAAGGAGGAGGAAAAGGATTATTCAAGAAGAGGAAAAGAAAAAGAAATGAAGCATCTCAAAGCTGTCAGAATTCAAAGGTTACAGATCAGATTGCAAAGTGTCATTGAATGAGGAGATATTAAATTTGAACATTGAGCAGGGGGAGGGAGATATGAAAACTCAAAGAAAGAGAATGTGGTGGGTTGAAAGCAATGGTGATATATCATGGACATAACATCATTAGGGAAGAGAGTGCACATGGGGAAGAAGAATTAACAGCTTCAAAATTATTGTTAGAAAGTTATTGGACTTTTAAAACATGTGAAATCTTTTAGCTCACTCAAAACATTTTACTGCTAAAAAGTTGATCAAAATTAAGTACCTCTGAAGTTTTGAGCTCATGGTTTGGGTTCACAAGAAAAATAAACTCGCAATTGGAATCTTATTTCACAGCAGTCTACTCATCCCCATATTATTCACTTCACAGAGCAGAGCAAGCACTGAATATGAACTGAGTAGCCTTAGGTTTTCTAATGATTCAACCCACTGTTAATGAAAATGTAACCTTTTTTATGACTGCCTTAAGTGATGAATAATGAACTACTTTATTTACCTCTCTCTATACCTTTGTATCTGGTTACAGTAAACTGTAAACTGTGCTCTTAGGTACATTCAGAAATAAGGGATTCTGGTTTGTGAACTGCTTTATCCTTAGGTCCATTTGTTATTTCTATCTCACAAATATAAGCCATGAGTGGGCTTTGAAATGAGAAGCAGAGAGCTACCAGAGGAAACACTAGATTGAAAATAGGGCTGCCTAGTTCATTCACAACCCCTAACTCCTATCTCTTTTCCTCTACTTGCTGAGTAATAGAAGAAAATCACTAAACTGCACAGTGCCTGCTACTTTACACTCTATAAACTGGCAAAAAAAGAAAGTGTTCCACATCTTAATTGCACACTTTTTGAAAAGCCCAATCTGCATCATGTATTCAATAAATACTTGTTGACAAAAGTGTCAATTTTCAAAGGGAATCACAAGCTTCAAACTGAATCCTTATACTGCCACTTTTGTTCCTCTATCTTTGTTTTCTCAAATTACAAATGAAGCCTACCCTCCAGAGCTGCAAGAAATAAAAGTCAAATCAGCCCAGGGACCATAGCCACGGAAACAATAAGTAAAATCTAGACACCAATTAAGCATTATATCTACTCCCCAATTATTCCGTCTAAGACCACAGCATTCTCCTATGCTGAATATCCAAAGTCTCAGTCAGTCATGCCTGACTCTTTGCAACCCCATGGACTTTAGCCCGTCAGGCTCCTCTGTCCCTGGACTTCTCAGGACAAGAACACTGCAGTGGGTTGCCATTCCCTTCTCCAGGGAATCTTCCTGACTCAGGGATCAAACCCGTGTCTCCTGCATTGCAGGCAGATTCTTTACCATCTGAGCCACCAGGGAAGCCCAGGCTGGATATGCAAAGAAGCCAACTAAAAGGAAAGCTTGAACTTCATCTATTACCCAAATAGAGAAATTCTTTGAATACATATTTGTATACACTCAACTTATTGAGATAAAAGGTTGAGCCAGGCAATTTATATGTTTGGTAAAGTGTTTGTCAAATTAAAGCTTACACCAGACTTCTAATTTCGATTGCAGCTTTAAGAGAATTTATTGATTGTGAGAATATTTCTTCAAGGGAGACAGTAACATTTGCCTTAATGGATATAATCTTCCCCAGGATTGTTGAACAGGTTATTAATTTTAAATAATAAGAAACTAAAGACCTGTATATAGAAAACTATAGAACACTGGTGAAAGAAATCAAAGAGGACACTAATAGATGGAGAAATATACCATGCTCATGGATTGGAAGAATCAATATAGTGAAAATGAGTATACTACCCAAAGCAATCTATAGATTCAATGCAATCCCTATCAAGCTACCAACAGTATTCTTCACAGAGCTAGAACAAATAATTTCACAATTTGTATGGAAATACAAAAAACCTCGAATAGCCAAAGCGATCTTGAGAAAGAAGAATGGAACTGGAGGAATCAACCTACCTGACTTCAGGCTGTACTACAAAGCCACAGTTATCAAGACAGTATGGTACTGGCACAAAGACAGAAATATAGATCAATGGAACAAAATAGAAAGCCCAGAGATAATTCCACGCACATATGGACACCTTATCTTTGACAAAGGAGGCAAGAATATACAATAGATTAAAGACAATCTCTTTAACAAGTGGTGCTGGGAAAACTGGTCAACCACTTGTAAAAGAATGAAACTAGAACACTTTCTAACACCATACACAAAAATAAACTCAAAATGGATTAAAGATCTAAACGTAAGACCAGAAACTATAAAACTCCTAGAGGAGAACATAGGCAAAACACTCTCTGACATACATCACAGCAGGATCTTCTATGACCCACCTCCCAGAATATCGGAAATAAAAGCAAAAATAAACAAATGGGACCTAATTAACCTTAAAAGCTTCTGCACATCAAAGGAAACTATCAGCAAGGTGAAAAGACAGCCTTCAGAATGGGAGAAAATAATAGCAAATGAAGCAACTGACAAACAACTAATCTCAAAAATATACAAGCAACTCCTACAGCTCAACTCCAGAAAAATAAATGACCCAATCAAAAAATGGGCCAAAGAACTAAATAGACATTTCTCCAAAGAAGACATGCAGATGGCTAACAAACACATGAAAAGATGTTCAACATCACTCATTATCAGAGAAATGCAAATCAAGACCACTATGAGGTACCATTTCACACCAGTCAGAATGGCTGTGATCCAAAACTCTACAAATAATAAATGCTGGAGAGGGTGTGGAGGAAAGGGAACCCTCTTACACTGTTGGTGGGAATGCAAACTAGTACAGCCACTATGGAGAACAGTGTGGAGATTCCTTAAAAAACTGGAAATAGAACTGCCTTATGATCCAGCAATCCCACTGTTGGGCATACACACTGAAGAAACCAGAAGGGAAAGAGACACGTGTACCCCAATGTTCATTGCAGCACTGTTTATAATAGCCAGGACATGGAAGCAACCTAGATGTCCATCAGCAGATGAATGGATAAGAAAGCTGTGGTACATATACACAATGGAGTATTACTCAGCCATTAAAAAGAATTCATTTGAATCAGTTCTAATGAGGTGGATGAAACTGGAGCCTATTATACAGAGTGAAGTAAGCCAGAAGGAAAAACACCAATACAGTATACTAACGCATATATACGGAATTTAGAAACATGATAACAATAACCCTGTGTACGAGACAGCAAAAGTGACACTGATGTATGGAACAGTCTTATGGACTCTGTGGGAGAGGAGAGGGTGGGAAGATTTGGGAGAATGGCATTGAAACATGTAAAATATCATGTATGAAACGAGATGCCAGTCCAGGTTCAATGCACGATGCTGGATGCTTGGGGCTGGTGCACTGGGACGACCTGGAGGGATGGTATGGGGAGGGAGGAGGGAGGAGGGTTCAGGAGGGGGAGCACATGTATACCTGTGAAGGATTCATTTTGATGTTTGGCAAAACTAATACAATTACGTAAAGTTTAAAAATAAAATAAAATTTAAAATAAATAAATAAATAAATAATATTTGAGTTTCAATCAGTGCATGCATCAGTAAATGATTCTGCATGGCCTGAGTTAGTATATCCCATTCAGAGAAGAAAAACTTTACTTACATGGGCATTAGCATTTTCATTTTTACTGCAGTGATATATCATTCATTTTTCCAGATTCTGAGAAATGCTGCTGCAAAATGCACTCCAGATATCAGGTGAAAGCCCATGACTTGCCTATAAAAAGCTGCTCATTTAAATACAAATATCAGCTAAAAGGCAAGGGAAATATGTTTCATCATCTTTGCCTATTCGTTCACCCTCTCCCAACAGACTTGATACCTTCTCATTTTCTGTGTGATTATTAACTGCAATTTCTGATGCAGTGCTTGGTCAGTAATTAAGACAGATAGGTGAGAAGGATTCTAGCACTACTAGTTGACTCCAATGACTCAGAAAAAAAAATAAGTGGCATTGATTACAGCAGCTGCAATGAATTATCATTTAGTCTCTGATAATGTAGACTGTAAATGATTGTGTAGGTATGAGTTATGAGGGAGAAAAGAGACCTAGAGATAGAAGGAGAGATGGAGAACTAACAGTGATTCATGTCAAGTATAAAAACATAAGAAATTTTTAAAACAATTGATGATAGTCCATAAAATAAGCCTAACTCAATACTAAAAGAAATTATTGTGCTTAATGCTACCAAGTATTTTTCCTTAAAAAATCCAGTTTGGATAATTTGTATGACTTTTCATTTTAGAATTTCTAATATAGGTGTTGGACAGACCAGAACTTAAGCTAGAAAATTTTGAGGTGAGGTAATAAAACACCTCCTTGGAAGGAAAGCTATGACAAACTTGTGTGTACTAAGTCGCTTCAGTCGTGTCCAACTCTTTGCAACCCCCTGGACTGTAGCCTGCCAGGCTCCTCTGTCCATGAGATTTCCCAGACAAGAATACTGGAGTAGGTTGCCATTTCTTTCTCCAGGGGATCTTCCCGACCCAGGGATTGAACCTGTGTCTCTTATGTCTCCTGCATTGGCAGGCGGGTTCTCTACCACTAGCACCACCTGGGATGCCCTAGACAAACCTAGACAGTGTATTAAAAAGCAGAGACATCACTTTGCCAAGAAAGATTTGTACTATCAAAGTTATGGTTTTCCCATTAGACATGTACAGATGTGAGAGTTGGACCATAAAGAAGGCTAAGAACTGAAGAATGGATGCTTTCAAATTGTGGTGCTGGAGAAGACTCTTGAAAGTCTCTTGGACTGCAAGGAAATCAAACCAGTCAATCCTCAAAGAAATCCACCCTGAATATTCACTGGAAGGACTGATGCTGAAGCTCCAGTATTCTGGCTACCTGATGCCAAAAGCCAACTCATTGGAAAAGATCCTGATGCTGGGAAAGATTGAAGGAAGGAGGAGAAAGGGAAAACAGAGGATGAGATGGTTGAATGGCATCACCAGTTCAATGGACATGAGTTTGAGCAAACTCTAGGAGAGAGTGAAGGCTAGGGAAGCCTGACATGCTATAGTCCTTGGGGTCGCTAAGAGCCAAACACAACTTAGAAAGACTGAACAACAATAAAAAATAAAAATTTAAAAATACCTTTCCCTTTCCCATCTATCACTTGAGTTAATAAACATCAGGGACAAAATGGATTTGTTGATTTAAACAAAAAGAGCTTACAGAATTGTGTTTATGGAAAATAATTAAGCATACTTTGTACTTCAGTGCTTTCAATTGATAATATGAGCATTCACAAATAGGTTTGGATTTATCCATAGTATTAACATTTCAAAATGCCATTTTTAGCACATGTGTAAGTCACAGAATATAGCCTAATGATTTGATTAGTGTAGAAATGAATGTGTCTCTACAAGGGCTGTGCAGAGGCCTGGCTAGGCACATCCTCATTTGGCCTTTCCTTGTAATGCACAAGCACTAATTGGATATTGCCATGAATGTAGGATTGAAAGAGACACTGAACCTAGAATATCCATTTGCCCCTAAGTGCTAACCAATGTGATCCTTTTACTGGTTTACTTATTCTTTCAGTTTATTTTTTTTTTTTAAGCCAATTTCAGAGGCCTCTTGAGTATATACATAATGAATAATATAGGCCTATTTGTCTGGCACTTAATTACTTGCCAAACAGGGAGAATCACAATATTAAGGAGGGAAAGAAAGGAGGAGATATCTCCAGGAAGCATTTGATAAATTATAGAGGTTCTTTACGTTCACTGATTATATGTGATAGGGAATAGCATTTGATAGGTAACAACAGAATGAGAGAAAAAGGAAACTGTGTTGCTGCTATCAATCTTCAAAGAAGCTCAAGAGAATCTGGGCTTCTGCAGGATGATTTAAAAAGTACTGGCATGCATACTGTTATGTCTGACTCTTTGTGACCACATGGACTGTAGCCCACCAGTTTCCTCTGTCCACAGGATTTCCCAGGCAAGAATACTGTGGTGGATTGCCATTTCCTCCTTCCGTTCATCTTCCTGATCCATGGATTGAATCCACATCTCCAGCATTGCAGGGGTATTCTTTACTACTGAGCCATGGGGGAAGCCCAAAGAGTACTGGAGAAGGCCACAAATCTATCTCTCAAAAGTCTTCCATAGAATCTGAAAGTATCACACTTTGAGGTTAAGATGTGGGAGGCTCTTATCACAGTCCTAACTTACTACCTCAAAGCAGAAATTCATTAGGCTTTTTTCATCTATTAATGGCTTAATATGGGTTATTTTGTCAGATCAATTTCAATCACCTAGCAAATCCTTGAGAGAAAAGAATACAATAATAGGTGAGGGTTGCTAGTGAGAAACAGGAGGATAAATATACAGAATATAAATGATTACTCCATCCAAATATGTTTTAGTGGGGAAACTGCTCAGTTGAGGGAATGATATAAAGAAAGTGGAGGCCTAGGCACTGTATGGGCAGAGGCTAGAAGAGCAAAGGTAGAGAAAGAACACATGAGTTCAAGGCCAAAATAATCTTTTCTCTCTTTTGTAGCTTAGCTGAACATACTAGCCTAGTCTAATATACTGTCTTCTGTCTATGGCAGCAGACACCAGACTTTTTGTCATCAGGAACAGATTTATTGGAGGACAATTTTTCCATGGCCGGTGGGTGTGGGAAGTAGGGGGAGATGGTTCAGGTGGTAATGCAAGCAACAGGGAGCAGCAGTTGAAGCTTCACTTGCTCGCCTGCCACTCACCTCCTCCTGTGCTGCCTGGTTCCTAATAAGCCTCCATGGTACCAGTCTCTGGCCCTGGGGTTAGGGACCCCTGGTCTATAGCATCTATTTTTTTCAGCCTTTGTTGAGCAGATGGTGGCCATGATAGTGAAAGGAGACATTTAGTAATTCCCAGGCCACCTTCTCACTTTTTTGGTCCTTTTCTTTTCAGGTTCACTTTCCAGGTTTACACTCTGTGATCAAAAAAAAATGCTAGGACATTGTTCTTCATTGTGATCACAGAGTATAAACCTGAGGAGAAAAGTCTTGAGAAAAAGTAGAGTATAATATCAATTAATTGGAAACACTTTTGTCAAAATCTTTGGGTTGGTTAACAGACTTCTTTGTGAAAAGCCACGTGTAAGGAGATAATCAGCTTGTAGAAATTACTTAATATTAATCTTGTCTTCACATGACATCTGGCCATGAAGAGCAGTGGCATTGATAAAGAGCTAGATGTTGTATACTGTGGTTAATTCGTTACTGTTTTTTTAACCCCTGAACACTCTCATTTTCAGGCTGGAATTAATAAGGAAAAAATAAAAGACATTTCATTTGTGTAGTCCTGAATAGAGGATTGGAAAAAACAAAGGCATTCCTGGTGTTTCATTGAAATGCAGGTTCTCATCCTCTTAGTTAGATATCTCTTATCACTATAAAGTGGATTTTTAGTTATTTGCTTTTTGGAATTAGCATTCTATTTGATTTAACACTTGGAAAAACTGGACGGACTCTCCTGAAAATGTACCCAAATTATCAACAAGATGGAGACTCAGCCTTAACACAATTATGGCTACTCTGCCTGGAGAAGAGAACAGTAAAGGATAATATAGTTGTAGTGTACAAGAAAATATAGGAGGGTTATGTAGAGAAAAGGTAGAAGCTGCCCACTTGTCTTCTATTACTATGAAATAGTTTACAGAGAAAAAAACAACTTAATTTTAAAGAAGAACAGATCTTAGTTGGCCCAAAAATATTTTTGAGGATCAAGTTAAAACATATTCATGGGAATGCAAACTATGTGAGAAAGGTTGGGAAGTCTCTAAGAGTTCTTGAGAGATAATAGTCATGAATACACAGGAATTTGCAATAATACTCTTTATAACTTTTTATCATAAAACTTTTTTTGCCTCACTGGGAAGCATGCCAAACCTTAGTTCCCTGACCAAGGATGGAGCCCATTGCCCCCAGCAATGGAAGCATGGTCTTAATCACTTGGCCACCAGAGAAGTCCCTGTTATAAAATATTTTAAAATAATGAAAAAGAATAATGATACCATTATTTTCTTTTTAAAATTTTTCTGGTAATCTTAAAATGAACACTGTAGTTTTTTATAATTAGATGAAAAGTGATTAAAAAGTATTAAAGTTGAGAAAAATTACCTCTATTTTCTATAGATTGGGGATTTTTATATTTTCTCTCCAAAACCTCTTTGACATTCTTGTCTAGTTTTTGTTTCTGTCTGCCCTCCTCATTTAATTAAGATTTTTAAAGAAGTATTCAATAACTTTTAAAGTAACAATGTACTGTATGAAATGCATGGATACTAACATAACCAAAGCAGAGCCTCTACCTTCATATTGCTTAAAGTCTTATGAGGGATACAGAGAAATGACTGAAATAATGGAGTAATTATCACAGCAGAGTTGTGAATAGGCTGTTATAGAAGCAGAAGAGTGAAGTCTTGGAAGAAGTGAAGTGAAGTGAAGTCACTCAGTCATGTCCGACTCTTTGTGACCCCGTGGACTGTAGCCCACCAGGCTCCTTCGTCCATGGGATTGTCCAGGCAAGAATACTGGAGTGGGTTGCCATTTCCTTCTCCAAGGGATCTTCCCAACCCAGGGATCAAACCCAGATCTCCCGCATTGCAGGCAGACACTTTAACCTCTGAGCCACCAGGGAAGATTGGAAGGGCACTTAATATCAAATCTGCAAGAGTTAATCTCAGTGAGATAAGTAGGAAATGTCTTAAGTAAAAACAAAAGAAGGGAGAGCATTTCAGGCACAGAAGTCTATTTACAAAAGCAGAGTTGTGAAAGGCCTGACCATTCTAGAGAATGATAAGAAGTTCAAAGAAAGGAGGAGTCAAGTCTGACATCTATGTTTCTGGGTTAGGGCATTTGGTTGCTTGAGGCCATTTACTGAGAATAGAAGCAAAGGGGGAGGAACTGTTCCAACACTTTGAGGTTGGAGTTGGAGGTTGATAAATTCAGTTTTGGTTATGCTGAATTTGAGTAGCTGAGAGAAGTTCAAGTTGAGATATCTAATAGTTTAGAAAGGAAGTCTGGATTGAGGATGAAGTTTATGATATATTGTTGTTCAGTCACTGTCATGTCCAACTTTTTGTGACTCCACAGACTGCAGCACACCAGGCTTTCCTGTCCTTCACTATCTCGCAGGGTTTGCTCAAATTCATGTCCATTGAGTCAGTGATGCTATCCAACCATCTCATCCTCTGTCGCCCCCTTCTCCTCTTGCCCTCAAACTTTCCTAACATCAGGGTCTTTTCCAATGAGTCTGCTATTTGCATCAGGTGGCCAAAGTATTAGAGCTGCAGCTTCAGACCTTCCAATGAATATTTAGGGTTGATTTCCTTGAGGATTGACTGGTTTGATCTCCTTGGTGTCCAAGGGACTCAAGAGTCTTCTCCAGCACCGCAATTTGAAAGCATCAATTCTTCAGCACTCAGCATTCTTAATGTTCCAACTCTCACATCCATACATGACTACTGGGAAAACCATAGTTTGACCATATGGACCTTTGTGACATATTAGCATATAGGAATAGATCACATGGAGAAGAGAGTGTAAAATGAGAAAAGTCAAGGGCTGAGGGTAGCAAACTAAAAAAGACCAATATTTTAAGGACCTTAAAGGAAATAGAGTTACCACCAAAAATAAAAGTCTATTAAGAGGTACCTAAATAGATAGGAAGAAAAGCAGAATGGTGTCTTAGAAACCAAAATGCAAAGGGGCATTTCAGTAAGAGAGAGATCAATATCACCATTGGATTTAACAATAAATTGGTCATTGTAGACTCTGGAAATTCTGGTGGATCAGAGGAGTGGAAACAAGATTTATAGTAAGTTGCAAAGTCAACAAGAGGTGTGGACATTGAACCAGGGAATGTAAACAATTCTTTAAAGAAATTTGGCAGGATGTGAGACTGTCTAAACAGACTACAAGGCAGAGGTGTGGTGATCAATCACCAGAGACAATCAGATTTGGAATAGGCTAAAAAAGAGACAGGAGGATCACTTGATGGCACTGAAAGCAAGTTGGGTTTAGAGACCAAGTATTTGCATTAGGCCAATTTATACTTTTCTCTAACAACATCTATGAGTTCCATATAGTAGAGCTAAAGATGTGGACTTTGGGGTTGACATAGCTCTTGGAATTTACTGTGTGGATGCTGCATAAGGACAATGAATATGAAAGATGAGGAAACTGGCAAATTGAAGTTATAGATAATAGGATCTAGGCTGGAAGGCTGAGCACTGAAGAATTGATGCTTTTGAATTATGGTGCTGGAGAAGACTCTTGATAAAAATTGAGTCTTTGAAGGACACAAGTACTAAATCTAAAATTCTAAATGCTTGTAACTAAATGTTTAGTGAAGAGGCTTGGCAAAGGGAAGTGGTAAATATGCTGTGATCTGGGATAACAGTGGTAGTACAGTGAAAGCATGGGATTTGGATTTAGTGAGACTCTGGCACAATGAAAAATGCTGAGGTAGTTTTGTGTGTCACTCTAGCTGTGACCTAAAGGCATAAGAACAGTGGAAAAGATGACTGTCCTGATAAAATGGGTAAAGTGATGAATTATAGATGGAAAAATGTTACAAGAGAGAGACAGAGAGAGACAGGAAAGGGACATTTATGAGGAAAAATATGATGAGTTCTTTTTTGGAATTGAAGAATCTATAGTAATGATTATTAGCCATGTAAACATTTTAGTAAGACATATGAGACTGTATATTACCTGAAGATCTAGCTTTACTGTCATCAACAGAGATATGACAGAATCCATGAAATCGAATTAAATTTCTAAGGTAAAGAGTGAAAAAAGGACAGGGGCATTAAAAACTAAGTCCACAGAGACATGTATAAGTAAGAATAACCAGTGAAGTAAATAAAGAATAATTATGTGGGGAGAAAGGAAAATAATCAGGATACTGTTACAGACGCCAAAGGAAGAAAATGTTTCATGATAAAGGTGATGGGTAACAATGTGCTGTGAAGAGAGAATGTGGATTTTTAAGAAGTTAGTGGTGAATGCTGAGAAAGTAGTTGTCCTAGTGAGGTGGAGCAAAGTAAAAACTGAAGAGTTATGTATAGGGACATTACACAGAAAAAGGAGTAAGTTTATGTACACCATTTGAGAAGATTGATCATGAAAGGTAAAAAAAAATGTGGTACTAGAGAGAGCAATAGGATATTATAATAGTTGTTTTCAAAGCTGGGTATACCTACTTTCAAAAAATGTTAAATATTAAAATGTTTATTACATGTTTTACATCATGTTTTGGTTGTAAAATCTACTATTCACCAGATCCATCAAGCTGTCAACCAATGTACAGGGCCAATAAAAACCTTTAGCTGATTGTCCATTGATGCTAGAATATTAATGCTACAGTCAAGTCAGCTCAAATGTTTAATCATGCATAATATAACCTGACAATGTTTTCCTTTAGTTTAATTTTTGGAATAAAATCTTAAGAGTTTGTGTGGTAATATAAATGATGAGATATAAACACAGGTTAAATTTGGGTGCTTGGAATACTAATGGTATTTAATGATTAGAAATAGTACTCTAAGGCTTTATCCTTAGAATTTATTTTTCTGTTCCTTATTTCTAAAACCAGGAAAGCAAAAACCTGTATCCACTTTTACAAATATAATTTATTTTGAAATAGTTCAACTCTGTAAATATATTTTGAAACAGAATAAAGAAGCTGTATTATTTTGTTATATTGTTCAGTCAAAATAGAAGAATTGTGAATAGAGGAATGAGTAGCCACTCTATTGGAAATTAGCTTCTGTTTTTGTGCCTCAATTTTCATTTTGTGCTCCTGGAGGAGCCTGGTAGGCTACAGTCCACGGGGTTGCTAAGAGTGGGACATGACTGAGCGACTTCACTTTCTCTTTCATGCATTGGAGAAGGAAATGGAAACCCACTCCTGTATTCTTGCCTCGAGAATCCCAGGGACAGAGGAGCCTGTTGGGCTGCTGTCTATGGGGTCACACAGAATCCGACACGACTGACGCAACTTAACAGCAGCAGCAGCTCCCTTTACCGGAGCGGTGAGAGATGGAAAAGGCACAGTTTGGGGGCTCAGATTTCAATTTCAATGTGAATTATGCCACTAATAAACTGTGGACACTTAAACTCTCTGACCTTTAGTTTTCTTACCTGCAAAGTGGGGATGATATTATTTACATTAGAATTTTGAGGATTTAATAAGTTAACTTGTGAAAAATCATCTAGCTCATTGTCTAGCCGAGATTTTTTTTTTTCATTTTTTCTTGTGTTTTTTTCTTCTTCTAGCATAACCATGATAGTCAATAAAACTTCACGAATTTTCATTGGTTTTATTCGTATCAGCGATAATGCTTATAACTATTAATTCAATCCAGGCTCACTCAGATCAGCTCAGTTCAGTCGCTCAGTCGTGTCGGACGCTTTGCGACCCCATGAACTGCAGCACGCCAGGCCTCCCTGTCCATCACCAACTCCTGGAGTTCACACAGACTCACGTCCATCGAGTCAGTGATGCCATCCAGCCATCTCATCCTCGGTTGTCCCCTTCTCCTCCTGCCCCAATCCCTCCCAGCATCAGAGTCTTTTCCAATGAGTCAACTCTTCGCATGAGGTGGCCAAAGTACTGGAGTTTCAGCTTTAGCATCATTCCTTCCAAAGAAATCCCAGGGCTGATCTCCTTCTGAATGGACTGCTTGGATCGCCTTGCAGTCCAAGGGGCTCTCAAGAGTCTTCTCCAACACCACAGTTCAAAAGCATCAATTCTTTGGCACTCAGCCTTCTTCACAGTCCAACTCTCACATCCATACATGACCACTGGAAAAACCATAGCCTTGACTAGACGGACCTTTGTTGGCTAAGTAATGTCTCTGCTTTTGAATATGCTATCTAGGTTGGTCATAACTTTCCTTCCAAGGAATAAGCATCTTTTAATTTCATGGCTGCAATCACCATCTGCAGTGATTTTGGAACCCAGAAAAATAAAGTCTGACACTGTTTCCACTGTTTCCCCTTCTATTTCCCATGAACTGATGGGACCAGATGCCATGATCTTCGTTTTCTGAATGTTGAGCTTTAAGTCAACTTTTTCACTCTCCTCTTCCACTTTCATCAAGAGGCTTTTTAGTTCCTCTTCACTTTCTGCCATAAGGGTGGTGTCATCTGCATATCTGAGGTTATTGATATTTCTCCTGGAAATCTTGATTCCAGCTTGTGCTTCTTGCAGCCCAGTGTTTCTCATGATGTACTCTGCATAGAAGTTAAATAAGCAGGGTGACGATATACAGCCTTGACGTACTCTTTTTCCTATTTGGAAACAGTCTGTTGTTCCATGTCCAGTTCTAACTGTTGCTTCCTGATTTGCATATAGGTTTCTCAAGAGGCAGGTCATGTGGTCTGGTATTCCCATCTCTTGAAGAATTTTCCAGTTTATTGTGATCCACACAGTCAAAGGCTTTGACATAGTCAATAAAGCAGAAATAGATGTTTTTCTGGAACTCTCTTGCTTTTTCCATGATCCAGCAGATGTTGGCAATTTGATCTCTGGTTCCTATGCCATTTCTAAAACCAGCTTGAACATCTGGGAGTTCATGGTTCACGTATTGCTGAAGCCTGGCTTGGAGAATTTTGAGCATTACTTTACTAGCGTGTGAGATGAGGGCAATTGCGTGCTAGTTTGAGCATTCTTCGGCATTGCCTTTCCTTGGGATTGGAATGAAAACTGACATTTTCCAGTCCTGTGGCCACTGCTAAGTTTTCCAAATTTGCTGGCATATTGAGTGCAACACTTTCACAGCATCATCTTTCAGGATTTGAAATAGCTCAACTGGAATTCCATCACCTCCACTAGCTTTGTTCATAGTGATGCTTTCTAAGGCCCACTTGACTTCACATTCCAGGATGTCTGGCTCTAGGTGAGTGATCACACCATCGTGATTATCTTGGTCGTGAAGATATTTTTTGTACAGTTCTTCTATATATTCCTGCCACCTCTTCTGAATATCTTCTGCTTCTGTTAGGTCCATACCATTTCTGTCCTTCATCGAGCCCATCTTTGCATGAAATGTTCCCTTGATGTCTCTAATTTTCTTGAAGAGATCTCTAGTGTTTCCCATTCTGTTGTTTTCCTCTATTTCTTTGCATTGATCGCTGAGGAAGGCTTTCTTATCTCTTCTTGCTATTCTTTGGAACTCTGCATTCAGATGCTTATATCTTTCCTTTTCTCCTTTGCTTTTCACTTCTCTTCTTTTCACAGCTATTTGTAAGGCCTCCTCAGACAGCCATTTTGCTTTTTTGCATTTCTTGTCCATGGAGATGTTCTTGAGCCCTGTCTTCTGTACAGTGTCACGAACCTCTGTCCATAGTTCGTCAGGCACTCTTTCTATCAGATCTAGTCCCTGAAATCTATTTCTCACTTCCACTCTATAATCATAAGGGACTTAATTTAGTTCATACCTGAATGGTCTAGTGGTTTTCCCTACTTTCTTCAATTTAAGTCTGAATTTGGCAATAAGGAGTTCATGGTCTGAGCCACAGTCAGCTCCTGGTCTTGTTTTTGTTGACTGTATAGAGCTTCTCCATCTTGGCTTCAAAGAATATAATCAATCTGATTTTGGTGTTGACCATCTGGTGATGTCCATGTGTAGAGTCTTCTCTTTTGTTGTTGGAAAAGGGTGTTTCCTATGATCAGTGCATTTTCTTTCTTTCTTTTTTTTTTTTTTTTCATTTTCTGATAATTCTTTTTTTTTTAATTTTATTTTATTTTTAAACTTTACATAATTGTATTAGTTTTGCCAAATATCAAAATGAATCCGCCACAGGCATACATGTGTTCCCCATCCTGAACCCTCCTCCCTCCTCCCTCCCCACACCATCCCTCTGGGTAGTCCCAGTGCACCAGCCCCAAGCATCCAGTATCGCGCATCGAACCTGGAGTGGCAACTCGTTTCTTACATGATATTCTACATGTTTCAATGTCACTCTCCCAAATCTTCCCACCCTCTCCCTCTCCTACAGAGTCCATAAGACTGTTCTATACATCAGTGTCTCTTTTGCTGTCTCGTACACCAGGTTATTGTTACCATCTTTCTAAATTCCATATATATGCGTTAGTATACTGTATTTATGTTTTTCCTTCTGGCTTACTTCACTCTGTATAATAGGCTCCAGTTTCATCCATCTCATTAGAACTGATTCAAATGAATTCTTTTTAATGGCTGAATAATACTCCATTGTGTATATGTACCACAGCTTTCTTATCCATTCATCTGCTGATGGATATCTAGGTTGCTTCCATGTCCTGGCTATTATAAACAGTGCTGCGATGAACATTGGGGTACACGTGTCTCTTTCCCTTCTGGTTTCCTCAGTGTGTATGCCCAGCAGTGGGATTGCTGGATCATAAGGCAGTTCTCTTTCCCGTTTTTTAAGGAATCTCCACACTGTTCTCCATAGTGGCTGTACTAGTTTGCATTCCCACCAACAGTGTAAGAGGGTTCCCTTTTCTCCACACCCTCTCCAGCACTTATTATTTGTAGACTTTTGGATCACAGCCATTCTGACTGGTGTGAAATGGTACCTCATAGTGGTTTTCATTTTCATTTCTCTGATAATGAGTGATGTTGAACATCTTTTCATGTGTTTGTTAGCCATCTGTATGTCTTCTTTGGAGAAATGTCTATTTAGTTCTTTGGCCCATTTTTTTATAGGGTCATTTATTTTTCTGGAGTTGAGCTGTAGGAGTTGCTTGTATATTTTTGAGATTAGTTGTTTGTCAGTTGCTTCATTTGCTATTATTTTCTCCCATTCTGAAGGCTGTCTTTTCACCTTCCTGATAGTTTCCTTTGATGTGCAGAAGCTTTTAAGGTTAATTAGGTACCATTTGCTTATTTTTGCTTTTATTTCCAATATTTTGGGAGGTGGGTCATAGAGGATCCTGCTGTGATGTATGTCAGAGAGTGTTTTGCCTATGTTCTCTTCTAGGAGTTTTATAGTTTATGGTCTTATGTTTAGATCTTTAATCCATTTTGAGTTTATTTTTGTGCATGGTGATAGAAAGTGGTCTAGTTTCATTCTTTTACACGTGGTTGACCAGTTTTCCCAGCACCACTTGTTAAAGAGATTGTCTTTAATCCATTGTATATTCTTGCCTCCTTTGTCAAAGATAAGGTGTCCATATGTGCGTGGATTTATCTCTGGGCTTTCTATTTTGTTCCATTGATCTCTTTCTGTCTTTGTGCCAGTACCATACTGTCTTGATAACTGTGGCTTTGTAGTAGAGCCTGAAGTCAGGTAGGTTGATTCCTCCAGTTCCATTCTTCTTTCTCAAGATCGCTTTGGCTATTCGAGGTTTTTTGTTTTTCCATACAAATTGTGAAATTATTTATTCTAGCTCTGTGAAGAATACTGTTGGTAGCTTGGTAGGGATTGCGTTGAATCTATAAATTGCTTTGGGTAGTATACTCATTTTCACTATATTGATTCTTCCAATCCATGAACATGGTATATTTCTCCATCTATTAGTGTTCTCTTTGATTTCTTTCACCAGTGTTTTATAGTTTTCTATATATAGGTCTTTAGTTTCTTTAGGTAGATATATTCCTAAGTATTTTATTCTTTCCATTGCAATGGTGAATGGAATTGTTTCCTTAATTTCTCTCTCTGTTTTCTCATTATTAGTGTATAGGAATGCAAGGGATTTCTGTGTGTTGATTTTATATCCTGCAACTTTACTATAGTCATTGATTAGTTCTAGTAATTTTCTGGTGGAATCTTTAGGGTTTTCTATGTAGAGGATCATGTCATCTGCAAATAGTGAGAGTTTTACTTCTTCTTTTCCAATTTGGATTCCTTTTATTTCTTTTTCTGCTCTGATTGCTGTGGCCAAAACTTACAAAACTATGTTGAATAGTAATGGTGAAAGTGGTCACCCTTGTCTTGTTCCTGACTTTAGAGGAAATGCTTTCAATTTTTCACCATTGAGGATAATGTTTGCTGTGGGTTTGTCATATATAGCTTTTATTATGTTGAGGTATGTTCCTTCTATTCCTGCTTTCTGGAGAGTTTTTATCATAAATGGATGTTGAATTTTGTCAAAGGCTTTCTCTGCATCTATTGAGATAATCATATGGTTTTTATTTTTCAATTTGTCAATATGGTGTATTACATTGATTGATTTGCGGATATTGAAGAATCCTTGCATCCCTGGGATAAAGCCCACTTGATCATGGTGTATGATCTTTTTAATGTGTTGTTGGATTCTGATTGCTAGAATTTTGTTAAGGATTTTTGCATCTATGTTCATCAGTGATATTGGCCTGTAGTTTTCTTTTTTTGTGGGATCTTTGTCAGGTTTTGGTATTAGGGTGATGGTGGCCTCATAGAATGAGTTTGGAAGTTTACTTCCTCTGCAATTTTCTGGAAGAGTTTGAGCAGGATAGGTGTCAGCTCTTCTCTAAACTTTTGGTAGAATTCAGCTGTGAAGCCGTCTGGACCTGGGCTTTTGTTTGCTGGAAGATTTTTGATTACAGTTTCAATTTCCATGCTTGTGATGGGTCTGTTAAGATTTTCTATTTCTTCCTGGTCGAGTTTTGGAAAGTTGTACTTTTCTAAGAATTTGTCCATTTCTTCCACGTTGTCCATTTTATTGGCATATAATTGTTGATAGTAGTCTCTTATGATCCTTTGTATTTCTGTGTTGTCTGTTGTGATCTCTCCATTTTCATTTCTAATTTTGTTGATTTGATTTTTCTCCCTTTGTTTCTTGATGAGTCTGGCTAATGGTTTGTCAATTTTATTTATCCTTTCAAAGAACAAGCTTTTGGTTTTGTTGATTTTTGCTATGGTCTCTTTTGTTTCTTTTGCATTTATTTCTGCTCTAATTTTTAAGATCTCTTTCCTTCTACTAACCCTGGGGTTCTTCATTTCTTCCTTTTCTAGTTGCTTTAGGTGTAGAGTTAGGTTATTTATTTGACTTTTTTCTTGTTTCTTAAGGTGTGCCTGTATTGCTATGAACTTTCCCCTTAGGACTGCTTTTACCGTGTCCCACAGGTTTTGGGTTGTTGTGTTTTCATTTTCATTCGTTTCTATGCAAATTTTGATTTCTTTTTTGATTTCTTCTGTGATTTGTTGGTTATTCAGCAGGGTGTTGTTCAGCCTCCATATGTTGGAATTTTTAATAGTTTTTCTCCTGTAATTGAGATCTAATCTTACTGCATTGTGGTCAGAAAAGATGCTTGGGATGATTTCTATTTTTTTGAATTTACCAAGGCTAGCTTTATGGCCCAGGATGTGATCTATCCTGGAGAAGGTTCCATGTGCGCCTGAGAAAAAGGTGAAATTCATTGTTTTGGGATGAAATGTCCTATAGATATCAATTAGGTCTAACTGGTTTATTGTATCATTTAAAGTTTGTGTTTCCTTGTTAATTTTCTGTTTAGTTGATCTATCCATAGTTGTAAGTGGGGTATTAAAGTCTCCCACTATTATTGTGTTATTGTTAATTTCTCCTTTCATACTTGTTAGCATTTGTCTTACGTACTGTGGTGCTCCCGTGTTGGGTGCATATATATTTATAATTGTTATATCTTCTTCTTGGATTGATCCTTTGATCATTATGTAGTGACCTTCTTTGTCTCTTTCCACAGCCTTTGTTTTAAAGTCTATTTTATCTGATATGAGTATTGCTACTCCTGCTTTCTTTTGGTCCCAATTTGCATGGAAAATCTTTTTCCAGCCCTTCACTTTCAGTCTGTATGTGTCCCCTGTTTTGAGGTGGGTCTCCTGTAGACAACATATGTAGGGGTCTTGTTTTTGTATCCATTCAGCCAGTCTTTGTCTTTTGGTTGGGGCATTCAACCCATTTACGTTTAAGGTAATTACTGATAAGTATGATCCCATTGCCATTTACTTTATTGTTTTGGGTTCGAGTTTATACACCGTTTTTGTGTTTCTTGTCTAGAGAATATCCTTTAGTATTTGTTGGAGAGCTGGTTTGGTGGTGCAGAATTCTCTCAGCTTTTGCTTGTCTGAAAAGCTTTTGATTTCTCATTCATACTTGAATGAGATCCTTGCTGGGTACAATAATCTGGGCTGTAGGTTATTTTCTTTCATCGCTTTAAGTATGTCTTGCCATTCCCTCCTGGCTTGAAGAGTTTCTATTGAAAGATCAGCTGTTATCCTTATGGGAATTCCCTTGTGTGTTATTTGTTGTTTTTCCCTTGCTGCTTTTAATATTTGTTCTTTGTGTTTGATCTTTGTTAATTTGATTAATATGTGTCTTGTGGTGTTCTCCTTGGGTTTATCCTGTTTTGGACTCTCTGGGTTTCTTGGACTTGGGTGATTATTTCCTTCCCCATTTTAGGGAAGTTTTCCACTATTATCTCCTCAAGTATTTTCTCATGGTCTTTCTTTTTGTCTTCTTCTTCTGGAACCCCTATTATTTGAATGTTGTAGTGTTTAATATTGTCCTGGAGGTCTCTGAGATTGTCCTCATTTCTTTTAATTCGTTTTTCTTTTATCCCCTCTGATTCATTTATTTCTACCATTCTATCTTCTAATTCACTAATCCTATCTTCTGCCTCTGTTATTCTACTATTTGTTGCCTCCAGAGTGTTTTTAATTTCATTTATTGCGTTATTCATTATATATTGACTCTTTTTTATTTCTTCTAAGTCCTTGTTAAACCTTTCTTGCATCTTCTCAATCCTTGTCTCCAGACTATTTATCTGTGATTCCATTTTAGTTTCAAGATTTTGGATCAATTTCACTATCATTATTTGGAATTCTTTATCAGGTAGATTCCCTATCTCTTCCTCTTTTGTTTGGTTTGGTGGGCATTTATCCTGTTCCTTTATCTGCTGAGTATTCCTCTGTCTCTTCATCTTGTTTAAATTGCTGAGTTTGGGGTGTCCTTTATGTATTCTGGCAGTTTGTAGAGTTCTCTTTATTGTGGCGTTTCCTCATTGTGTGTGGGTTTGTGCAGGTGGCTTGTCAAGGTTTCCTGGTTAGGGAAGCTTGTGTCGGTGTTCTGGTGTGTGGAGCTATATTTCTTCTCTCTGGAGTGCAATGAAATGTCAGTAATGGGTTATGAGATGTCTATGGTTTTGGGGTGACTTTGGGCAGCCTGTATCTTGAAGCTCAGGGCTGTGTTCCTTTGTTGCTGGAGAATTTGCTTGGTATGTCTTGCCGTGGAACTTATTGGCCCTTGTGTGGTGCTTGGTTTCAGTGTCGGTATGGAGGCATTTGATGAGCTCCTGTCAATTAATGTTCCTTGGAGTCAGGAGTTCCCTGGAGTCAGGGTTTGGACTTAAGTCTCCTGCTTCCGGTTATCGGTCTTATTTTTACAGTAGTTTCAAAACTTCTCCTTCTATACAGCACCATTGATAAAACATCTACATTAAAGATGAAAAGTTTCTCTATGGTGAGGGTCACTCAGAGAGGTTCACAGGGTTACATGGAGAAGAGAAGAGGGAGGAAGGAGTTAGAGGTGACCCAAATGAGATGAGGTGAATCACTAATGGAGAGAGTGGGCTAGCCAGTAGTCACTTCCTTATGTGCACTCCACAACTGGACCACTCAGAGATGTTCACGGAGTTATACAGAGAAGAGAAGGAGGAGGAAGGTGACAGAGGTGGCCAGAAGGATAAAAGGGGGGAATGAAAAGGAGGGAGACAGATCCAGCCAGTAATCAGTTCCCTAAGTGTTCTCCACCGTCTGGAACACACAGAAATTCAGAGTTGGGTAGAGTAGAGGGGTTAGGGAGGAGATGCAGGCGACCTGGTGGAGAAAAAGGAGAGTCTAAAGGGAGAGAGAGCAGTCAAGCCAGTGTTCTTGCTCCCTAGTGAAAAATGGGTCCTGAAGATTGGGTTCTTAAAGGTACAAAATTGGTAACAAATACATAAAAGCAAAAATTAAAAATCTAGAGTAGAGTTTGGAATTTCAAAAATACAATGTTAAAAAAAAAAGAAGAAGAAAAATAAAGAGAGAAAAGAGACAAATAAAAACAAACAATGTCACAAAAATTATAAAGAAAATACAGGTAGAAAATTGACATTATTCAGATATACAATGTTATATAGAAGAAGAAGAGAAAGAAACAGAGAAGAAGAAAAAAAGAAGTCACAGAAATTATATATAAAAAAAAAACTATAGGTACAAAATTGATAACAAATACCAAAAAGCGCAAATTAAAAATCTAGAGTAGAGTTTGGAATTTCAAAAATACAATGTTAAAGAAAAGAAAAAAAAAAAAAAGGTCAAAAAATTATAAAATATATATATATGAAGTTTGCTGAAGAAGAAAAAAATAGGGTCTTTTTTTTTTTTTGCAAAGTAATAGGTTATAAAAGTGAAAATTAAAGGAACAATAGAGGACTTAAAATTTTTTTTTTTAATTAAAAAAAAAAGAAAGAATGATCGTAAAAATAATAAAAATATATCTAGGACTTTCTTGGTGTTGTTGTGGGTTCAGTTCATTTTTGGCTAGTTCCTTGGTCAGACTTATATTTCTCAAGATCTATAGGCCCCTTCCTATGTAGTCCATAGTAACCACAGGGTTTTGGTCTATTGCCTGTAGCTTCCAAGGCGTTTCCCTCTGTTATATCTTCTTCTGTTTGCTAGTCTCTTCAGTATCTGGTTTCCGCCCTGACACAAAGGGGACTGTGGAGGACACTTTTTTTTTTTTTTTAGGCTTACTTGTTCAGTCGCGCTGTGGGGAGGGAGGGAGGAATGCTGCAAACAAATAACAATGACGTGGGCTCGCAGTGCCTCAGCCACCCTGGGTCTGCCCCCGCTCACGGCGCATGTAGCCACCCTGCCCACACTGCTCGGGCTCTAGGTTGTTCCGCTGGGAACAACCCGAGGCCGGCCCTGGGTTGCATGCACCTCCCAGGTCCAAGCCGCTCAGGTTCAGGCACTCGGGTAGTCCTCAGAGGCGCAGGCTCAGTTGGGCCTGCGTTTTGTGCTCTTCCCAGGTCCAAGCAGCTCAGGTGATGAGGTGTTTGGCGAGTGCCAAAGCTGCGACTTAACGCCTCCCCACCACTCGGTTATCTGGGTGTAAAACCGGCACACCTTCTCAGGCAGATGTTGACCATCCAGACCCCCAAGGAGTTTTAGTTAGCAAAGAAGCCTGCTTACAGTTTTATAGATAATGTCTCTCTGGGGCTGCGATTGCCCCCTTCCGGCTCTGGCTGCCTGTCCCCGGAGGGGGAAGGTCTGCAGCCGGCTATCTCTGTTCAGTCCTTTGTTCCGTGCGCGGGCCTGGCGGTCTTAGGTTAGGACTGGCTTTTCGCGTGGTAGATATCCCACAGTCTGGTTTGCTAGCCCAAATTATTTTGCTCAGATAGCGCTCAGGGTATTCAGGCCAGATTCTTACTCTCAGCGATGCAGCCCGCGCCACGCCTCCCTGCCCAGCCCCGGCTTGCTAATGGCGGATGCAGGCGTCTGTGCTGCTTCTCCGCTGGGGGAGTTACCGTAGGGCTCGCAATCTGCGAGTTTTAATTGTTTATTTATTTTTTCTCCCTGTTATGTTGCCCTCTGTGCTTCCAAAGCTCGGCACAGATTCGGCAGTGAGAAGGTTTCCTGGTGTTTGGAAACTTCTCTCTTTTTAAGATTCCCTTCCCGGGACGGAGCTCCGTCCCTCCCTCTTTTGTCTCTTTTTTTTTTTTTTGTCTTTAATATTTTTTCCTACCTCCTTTTGAAGAGTTGGGTTGCTTTTCTGGGTGCCTGATGTCCTCTGCTGGCATTCAGAAGTTGTTTTGTGGAATTTACTTGACGTTTAAATGCTCTTTTGATGAATTTGTGGGGGAGAAAGTGTTCTCCCCGTCCTACTCCTCTGCCATCTTCGATCAGTGCATTTTCTTTTTTTTTTTTTTTTTAACCAGGGAAGACCCAGGATATTTGTTAAACATGGTAGTTCCCAAATGACATCTCAGACTTTCTGGATCCTAGTCTCCAAGGAAGATACCTGGGAAGCTCTATGTTCAATGAGCACCCATTTATAGTTCTTAATACACAACTTGTCAACTTATGTCTAAGCAGCTGCATCTGACACCCAAGACAAGGACACCAAGCTGAACCAAGTGCCCAGTAAGCATCCTCTATTTCTGAGTTGATCTGGCCTGATTTCTGAGTTGATCTGGCCTGATTTCTGAGTTGATCTGACACACAAAAAATAGTCCACCTACTGAGTTCTTTCCTCTACCTTATTCAGAAGCAGGAATCTTTTGTCATCAATTTATGTTCAAACTTTGATTCTAAATTCTTTCCTCATTTTGAAATCCTCTAGGATTTTAAACATGTAGCAAGTCACCAGGTAATATAGCTAGGTAAGCTGATTCCAACATAAGGATTGCTTTCTCAAGGAAGCAAACAAAATTATATACTAGAATCAAGGCTTAAATTGCCGCAAAATTTCATAGGATCTCAATTTTAAATCCCCACATCTTTATTCTCACCCCAATTAGGTATAAGAATGAGAATTGAGAAACGTACTTTCAATGTTTGATATAAGGATAGTGAATGAAGATTTCTTTGCTACTTACTTTCAGGCAAACTAACACCAAAGAGAGTAGATCTTAGAGTCAAATGAACACAGGTACTGACTATGGCTTCTGTTTCCTTCATGTTTCTGAGCACATACACCCTAGTCAAGATGAAATGAGACCAGAGGGAAATCAGAAGAAACGCAATTTCTAGTCATCTTGCTGAATTGGCAGCAAGTTCCAAAAATGTGAACCTTCTGGGAAAATAGTAGCAATAGATCTGATCTTCTTCAGAACACCTCCCCAAAGCAGGCACTATCAGAGGGTCCTATTATACTCACAAGATTATTGTATGTAGGTAGGCTAAGAAGGTAAAGCTAGAGCTTTCCAGGTGGCTCAGTAGTAAAGGATTTGATTGCCGATGCAGGTTCCATCCCTGCTTGGAGAAGATCCCCTGGAGGAGGAAATGGCAACTCACTCCAGTTTTCTTGCCTAGATAATCCCATGGAGCCTGGTGGGCTAGCAAAGAGTCAGACCTGACTGAGGGATTGAACATGCATGCATGTAAGAAGGTAAAGCTACATGCCAAAATAAACAAATAAGACTCAGAAAGCTTTATTAAACTTTTTTTTTTCACTTTTTTATTTTTTATTTTTTTATTTTTTGCAACACCTGATTAATTTAATAAATTCTACAAGATAAAACATAATTTCAATTTGCAAAATCCATACTGTGCATATGTGTGTATACATATGTGTGCAGATTTTGTATATATGCTATTGGATCAGATCAGTTACTCAGTTGTGTCCAACTCTTTGCGACCCCATGAATCACAGCACGCCAGGCCTCCCTGTCCATCACCAACTCCCGGAGTTCACTCAGACTCACGTCCATCAATTCGGTGATGCCATCCAGCCATCTCATCCTCTTTTGTCCCCCTCTCCTCCTGCCCTCAATCCCTCCCAGCATCAGAGTCCTTTCCAATGAGTCAACTCTTAGCATGTGGTGGCCAAAGTATTGGAGTTTCAGCTTTAGCATCAGTCCTTCCAAAGAACACCCAGGGCTGATTTCCTTTAGAATGGACTGATTGGATCTCCTTGCAGTCCAAGGGACTCTCAGGAGTCTTCTCCAACACCACACTTCAAAAGCATCAATTCTTCGGCACTAAGCCTTCTTCACAGTCCAACTCTCACATCCATACAAGACCACAGGAAAAACATAGACTTGACTAGACGGACCTTTATTTTTTTTTTTCAGCACTTTATTTATTTATTTTTATTTGATAAATTTAACACCTTTTATTGCCATACCTCATTTTACTGTGCTTTGCTTTAGTGAACTTTATAGATACATGTTTTTTTTTTTTTTTTTCCTTGTTAATTTTCTGTTTAGTTGATCTATCCATAAGTGTGAGTGGGGTATTAAAGTCTCCCACTATTATTGTGTTATTGTTAATTTCTCCTTTCATACTTGTTAGGATTTGTCTTACATACTGTGGTGCTCCCATGTTGGGTGGATATATATTTATAATTGTTATATCTTCTTCTTGGATTGATCCTTTGATCATTATGTAGTGACCTTCTTTGTCTCTTTTCACAGCCTTTGTTATAAAGTCTAATTTATCTGATACGAGTATTGTGACTCCTGCTTTGTTTTGGTCCCAATTTGCATGGAAAATCTTTTTCCAGCCCTCCACTTTCAGTCTGTATGTGTCCCCTGTTTTGAGGTGGGTCTCTTGTAGACAACATATGTAGGGGTCTTGTTTTTGTATCCATTCAGCCAGTCTTTGTCTTTTGGTTGGGGCATTCAACCCATTTACGTTTAAGGTAATTACTAATAAGTATGATCCCGTTGCCATTTACTTTATTGTTTTGGGTTCGAAGGAGAAACACCCCAAGACACATATTAATCAAATTAACAAAGATCAAACACAAAGAACAAATATTAAAAGCAGCAAGGGAAAAACAACAAATAACACACAAGGGAATTCCCATAAGGATAACAGCTGATCTTTCAATAGAAACTCTTCAAGCCAGGAGGGAATGGCAAGACATACTTAAAATGATGAAAGAAAATAACCTACAGCCCAGATTATTGTACCCAGCAAGGATCTCATTCAAGTATGAAGGAGAAATCAAAAGCTTTTCAGACAAGCAAAAGCTGAGAGAATTCTGCACCACCAAACCAGCTCTCCAACAAATACTAAAGGATGTTCTCTAGACAGGAAACACAAAAATGGTGTATAAACTCGAACCCAAAACAGTGCATTTTCTTTGCAATACTCTATTAGCCTTTGCCCTGCTTCATTCCGTATTCCGAGGCCAAATTTGCCTGTTAGTCTAGGTGTTTCTTGACTTCCTACTTTTGCAGTCCAGTCCCCTATAATGAAAAGGACATCGTTTTTGGGTGTTAGTTCTAAAAGGTCTTGTAGGTCTTCATAGAACCATTCAACTTCAGCTTCTTCAGTGTTACTGGTTGGGGCATATACTTGGATTGCTGTGATATTGAATGGTTTGCCTTGGAAACGAACAGAGATCATTCTGTCGTTTTTGAGATTGCATCCAAGTACTGCATTTCAGACTCTTTTGTTGACCATGATGGCTACTCCATTTCTTCTAAGGGATTCCTGCCCACAGTAGTAAATAATAATGGTCATGTGAGTTAAGTTCACCCATTCCCGTCCGTTTTAGTTCACTGATTCCTAGAATGCCAACGTTCCCTCTTGCCATCTCCTGTTTGACCACTTCCAATTTGCCTTGATTTATGGACCTGACATTCCAGATTCCTATGGAATATTGCTCTTTACAGCATCGGACCTTGCTTCTATCACCAGTCACATCCACAACTAGGTAATGTTTTTGCTTTGGCTCCATCCTTTCATTCTTTCTGGAGTTATTTCTCCATTGATCATCAGCATATTGGGCACCTACTGACCTGGGGAGTTCCTCTTTCAGTATCCTATTATTTTGCCTTTTCATACTGTTCATGGGGTTCTCAAGACAAGAATACTGAAGTGGTTTGCCATTCTATTCTCCAGTGGACCACATTCTGTCAGACCTCTCCACCATGACCTGCCCATCTTGGGTGGCCCCACAGGCATGGCTTAGTTTCACTGAGTTAGACAACGCTGTGGTCCTAGTGTGATTAGATTGACTAGTTTTCTGTGAGTATGGTTTCAGTGTGTCTGCCCTCTGATGCCCTCTTGCAACACCTACTGTCTTACTTGGGTTTCTCTTACCTTGGACAAGAAGTATCTCCTCACTGCTGCCCCTCCTGACCTTGAATGTGGAATAGCTCCTCTAGGCCCTCCTGTGCCTGCGCAGCCACTGCTCCTTGGAGGTGGAGTTGCTCCTCCTGGCCATAGCCCCTGGCCTCAGGAGGAGGGTAGCTCCTCCCAGCCGAGGCCCCTGACCTCGGACGTGGGGTAGCTCCTCTCCGCCGCACCATGTGCGCCGTTGCAGCTGCCCGTGCTCATTAACAATCATGAATTTGGTGGCCTTGGTAATTTATTCTAACAGCTAATGTGAAGAAATATTTTCAAAGAGTACCTTTAATGAATGAGAATAAAAGACAACGTCATATAGCAGTTTTATCTACCTCTAATGGAGCAAACTCTGTTTTTCTTTTTTTAATCACATTATACTGCTGGAGAGAGTTGAAAAGGAAGATGATAGGGACATATTTGTTTGATGGTAAAAGATTTCTGTCACCTATCCATTCCTTAGAATAAAGATCTTTTGAATATTGCTCTTTTAAGCAATATTCATTGTCACTAAATAGTCCTATAAAAAGGATAAAACCATTTTT
This sequence comes from Bos grunniens, assembly GCF_055505025.1. Classification (NCBI taxonomy): domain Eukaryota; kingdom Metazoa; phylum Chordata; class Mammalia; order Artiodactyla; family Bovidae; genus Bos; species Bos grunniens. The sequence continues at coordinate 74,770,135 of NC_141194.1, read as the reverse complement.
AAGCCTAGTTATTTGGGGATATTTAAGAAAAAGTAGATATGGTGCAAATATACAGAATCTTTTAAAAAATATTTGAATGAAACATTTCAGTAATAATAGATAATAGCACATCTCCAATTCAGTGTCAGCTGCTTCTAATCCTTTTTAGAAATACATATAATATAAATTATAAATAAATAAAATAAAATTTCAATGTCAGACTCCAGCTGTCCTCTGTCCCACATAAATTCAAGTGCTTAAAACTGAAAATTAACTTGACCTACATTTATACTAGGGAGACTGAAATGCCAAGCATGTTTTCGATTAGTAAATTCTTTACTCTCCCCAAACCCTTAATGTTTGGTATAATCTAAGTTTTAGCACAAACTTACATTGACATAGGACACTGGTTTATCATAAATTAATATATATTAAATGTTTATATTATAGTAGGTGCTGTCAATTGGGTCCACAGTCCAAATTAATTACTCATGTTAATATTTTTAGCTTCTAAGTGTTGTATGATTAAAGACATTCAACATTCTAATTATTGATAGAAGGGACATTGCCAGTTGGCTGGAGTCCCAGAATATCTGAACTGAGGTGGAAGGATATATTTATGCCCAGGTACAGAGACAGTTCTGAAGTAGGAATGCCAGGAATTTAAGGAAGAAAGAGTAAGTGAAAATCTTAGGAGAAAATAGATAAAAAAGGAATAATTTAGCCTATTTTTTTTAATTTGATGTCTGAGGAATATGTAAAACCTAGGATTTATAGAGGGTAAAGTCTCATTAAGTTTTTCTTCTGCATTCTCTTCCCCTTGCCCAAGAGAAAGAGTTGACCTAAAGAGTTGCATTGTTGTTGTTGTTACAGCAAGCGTAAAACTTTCTGCACACCCAGAGAGTAAGGGTTAAGATAAGGTCACCTGTCCTGGATACTTCTTCCCTTACTCCATTCCTTCTCCCTTCCCATGTATTGAATTGCTGTATATTCCAGCTCCACTACTGTTTCTTCCCAGTCACATGTGTTTTTCCAGGCTGTACTCCATGCGGAACACACTTATAGACAGTATCCACTTTGAGGCACAAGGAGTTCTAGAAGGACACATCATAGAGTGTCTGGCAGTAGGTCCAACTTCAGTTTAATTCTGTACTGTTGCCTTCCATTCTTTGAACATCATTGGAGACTCCTCAAGAATCAGGTAAGAACATCTAGAAACAAGGCTCTAGGTTTTATAGGCTGTGACTAAGGGGCAGAGGTTTGGAAAATGTTAAATGTCTTAGTGTCATGACTATGCAGATCTACTGAATAAGTTTATCATGTTTGAGAGTTTCCCTAAGGAACTCATACAAGTCAAAGAAGTCTGCTTTTGCGGGTGGGTGTGGCGGATTGAGGAGGTGGGATAAGATTGGGATTCCAAACAATTTTGACAAACTAAAGTAAGTAAAAAATGAACAAGAAAAAGTCTATTAAAGGCAAACTCACTTAGGAGGAATACTGGCTTACAGAAATGAGTGCAAGATAGTTCTTGACTGGTTATGTGTAAGTATAGGAAATAATTGCCTTGGGACTGTGGGAGTTATAGGTCAGAAACACTAATAATAAAATGTCATAGGATTGAAAATGATGAACATTATATCTTATATAGATATGTTGTTGTTGCTTAGTCTCTAAGTCATGTCTCACTCTTTTGCAATCCCATGAATTATAGACCATCAGGCTTCTCTGTCCATGAGATTTCTCAGGCAAGCATAATGGAGTGGGTTGTCATTTCTTTCTCCAGGGGATCTTCCTGACCCAGGGATTGAACCCCCATCTCCCACACTGGCAGGTGGATTCTTTACCACTGAGCCACCAGGGAAGCCCTATATAGGTATAGAGATATATTAACAGCATGAGAGGGCCGAGATGTAATCTTCTTTGTGTATTAGTTAGATTTTTATTATGTCTTCTATATGGAATAATTATTGTTTAAGTGTGCATGGCTTATATGGAGTATTCAGAGAAGGACAAGGATAAGCTATACAAAATGATTCCTTTGAAAGATTTAGATAATTGCCCCTGTGAAAGAAGCCTAAGAGAATGGAAGGGTTATTTTAACCACGTCTTCAAGTATTAGGAAAGTATCATATAAGGAGTGAAAAGGCAGCTGTTCAATGTATCCACTCAAGTCAGACCAGAGAAGATAAGTTTTAATTATAGTGGAGAAATTCAGAAGGTTGTTTTTATTTAATAACACTTCTCACTCTATAGCATGGAAAAAGTAGATTTATTTAGAAGTAAAGATAAATTAGAAGAATGTCCCTTTTGAGATTTCTCTGCATAGAGGAAACAGCTAACTTTATGAAATTACTGTATTGTCGATTGGCCATATGGCAAAGTGGATCTATTTAGTAGATGTTTGGAAAGCCTTTTAAGAAATAGAAGTCTGTGAAATAAGGTTCATTTACCTTGGTGTCAACAGTTCAAAGGAGAAAATTAGATTTCTAAATATCCATTTTGTTTCTCATTATAATTTTGATAGCATTTGTCCTCGGGGTGTTTTTTTAAACAGTTTCATAGACTTTAAGATTTCCCAGACTCTTTTACATTTCTAAATACTTAACACTACCCTTTTTTTTTTCCAGTTCTTAATGTGCCTACATAGTTGTCATCTGTTTATCCTAGACTGAGTGTTCTAACAACATAAACATGATATGTGTGAAAATATTTCTATTTAATCATTACATTTCTGGGTTATCAGATTATTCTAAATCTTACTTAGTTTTATAACTCTAGAATTTGTCTCTATGCCCAAAGTAGGTATTTGTGGCAGTTGCTAAAATCAAGTGGGCTACTAAACTGCCCTTCAACTCATTATATATTCTGTATTGGCATAAATTTTCTTAATGTAAACAACATACTGTTTCCAAATCGGGAAAGGAGTATGTCAAGGCTGTATATTGTCACCCTGCTTATTTAACTTATATGCAGAGTACATCATGCAAAAGCTGGGTTGGATGAAGCACAAGCTGGAATCAGGATTAATGGAGAAATATCAATAACCTTACATAAGCAGATGACACCACCCTTATGGCAGAAAGTGAAGAAAAACTAAAGAGCCTCTTGTTGAAAGTGAAAGAGCAGAGTGAAGAAGTTGGCTTAAAACTCAACATTCAGAAAACTAAGATTATGGCATCTGGTCCCATCACTTCATGGCAAATAGATGGGGAAGCAATGGAAACAGTGACAGACTTTATTTTTGGGAGCTCTAAAATCACTGCAGATGGTGACTGCAGCCATGAAATTAAAAGACGCTTGCTCCTTGTAAGAAAAGCTATAACCAATCTAGACAGCTTATGAAAAACAGACACATTACTTTGCCAACAAAGGTCCATATAGTCAAAGCTATGGTTTTCCAGTAGTCATGTATGGATGTGAGAGTTGAACTTTAAAGAAAGCTGAGTGCTGAAGAATTGATGCTTTTGAACTGTGGTGTTGGAGAGGATTTTTGAGAGTCCCTTGGACTGCAAAGAGATCCAACCAGTCCATCCTAAAAGAAATCAGTCCTGGATATTCATTGGAAGGACTGATGCTGAAGCTGAAACTCCAGTACTTTGGTCACCTGATGCAAAGAACCAACTCACTGGAAAAGACCCTGATGCTGGGAAAGATTGAAGATGAGAGGAGAAGGGGACAACAGAGGATGAGATGCTTGGATTGGCATCACTGACAGGATGGACATGAGTTATAGTAGGCTCCAGGAATTGATGATGGACAGAGAAGCCTGGCATGCTGCAGTCCATGGGGTTGCAAAGAGTCAGACATGACTGAAAGACTGAACTGAACTGAAACTCATTTCAAGAGACAAAATGAGAAATTGAAGAAAAGTGTGAATTTTTAGTGTTCTGACTCACTGAGTATATATGACTGTGCACTGGTAGGCATACTAAAGGTATACTTATTTTTCTTTAGTCCAATTTCACCATGGCTATATCTAAATGCACCAAGGCTTGAAAACCAAACTACTGGTAATTTCAGGCAATTAGCTACTCGTTTGGACTTAGATATTCAACATCAGCTTATGACTAATTATTTTCACTGACATTTTCAGTGGAAATTTCACTCAATTAGTTGTTTCACGCAAAGTGAAGTGAAGAATTGGCACAGTTATCCATGTGATTTAAACAAAAAGGTGACTTGTTTGACCTCAATTATAGTACCAGAATATTTTAAGAAAAATGTGAGTTTTGTTTGAAAACTGGTTAGGATGTTGCTGTTAAACATTTAGAAATGTAAAATTTGTGGAGAAACTGCCTAAATCCTCAACTTCTGTGTGGTGTATGTATGTCTGAATGTAAACTGCAATAATGCTAATTAATACAATGCAAAGTATACTGATTCCCAATAAGAAAGGCTTTGTTTAAAGACAAATAACAATTCTAAATTATCCTTGTGAAAATAAGCTTATTAAAAAAGGAGAAAAGGTGACAGATTCTAAGCTGTCTATAGTTACTGATGTGGTATTGTACCAAAAATATGTAATAATGACAAGTCATATAACACACAGCATACTCACAAGTGGGTAAAAAGAGTGGTAGCTGGATAATTGAAGGGTCTTTTCTCCAATTTTCTCCAACTACAAACATGCATCATTACTTCAGTGAGCTGTAGTATAGCAACAATAGTCACTTATTGCTGAACAGTGGTTTAAAAAACTAGAAAATGCAACACAATTAATTTAAAATCATTACTTAAAAAAAAAAAAAAAAACAGACATAGAGAATAAACTTACCATTGGCGAAGGGGACGATGGGGAGAAGAGATAGTTAAGGAGTTTGGGGTTGACATGCATACTCTACTGTATTTTACTGAATAGCACAAAGAACTCTGCTCAATGCTATGTGGCAGTCCGGATGGGAGGGAAGTTTTGGGAAGAATGGATACATGCATATGGATGGCTGACTCCCTTTGCTAACTACAAGCATTGTTAATTGGCTATACTCCAAAATAAAATAAGAAATTTTAAAAAAAGGAATAGGAAAGCAAATCAGCTCTGATAATATGACTATGGAATAATAAGTGGTTATTATTCCATAACAAAAAAGAGGAGTCATCATAGAAGACAGAGTTTTCTTAGCTCTAAAAGGTAAGACAGATCTAAAAGGCACATCGAGAGAGAAGATAAAATGATATATAGTAAAGCCTAAACTTATTTTATAGCCTTTCAGTCACAATCTGAAATGGATTATCCTGTTGAGTGTTTGATCTGAGCACTCTGGCATAAAATTTTTTTAATTGGAGTATAATTGCTTTCCAATGTTGTGTTAGTTTCTGCTGTGCAACTAAGTGAATCAGCAATATGTATGGCATAAACATTTATAGTATGTTGCTCCCTGAAGAAATCTGTAATCTCCAGTTGTCTGGAATTTTTCAGAAGTCAATCAAACACACCTTTCATTAGTTTTATTCTTGGAGATGACCATTCATCCTTTAGTAAATAATTTATGTCAGTTGAGTGCTAAATATTGCTAATTTCCACCATTTAACTACTTGGATAATTATATGTAGATGAAAGAAGAGGAAAAAGGTAAAACAAGTGGTCTACTGAAAGAAAATTGCCAACTTGATAGAGTGAATACAATGGACATGTGCAGAAGTGACTGCATTGTAAATCCATACTTTTCAGAAACATTATGTATCATGCATACCAAAGCATGCAAATAGAGAAATATAAATTCTCCTTTTCCTTCACACAAATAAATTTTATTCAGTTCCCCCAAAGAAACAGGGTTTCTCATGCTTCAGGACTTTTGTATGTGCTGTTTCCTTTGCTTAGAATATGCTTATCTTCACTAATCTTCCCCTTTCCCTGCTCTCCCTCCCTTCCATCCTCAGGACACACACTCAAGTCCCCATTTTCCCTTAAAGACTAGTTTTTTCTTTTGGAAATTATCCAAACATTTCTATCACTCAGCCTGTCTCCTAGTTGCCACAACACTGAGTATTGTCATCTTTCCTGTGCTCCTAAATTACATTTTACCTACAATTGTAAGATTTATAATGCAGATATACTTTTATTTATTCACTCTCCAGTATTCTTCTCCTACTAGACCATTTCATTTTAAGAAACTTTTTACTATAGAAGTGGGCCAGGCAGTAATTAATAAATGTGTTGTTTATATGGAAATTGAGATGTTTTGTATAAACTAGCCGTTCAAATTTCATTAATTTCTTGTGATTTCTTATTATAAATAAATATTAACTTTGGCGCCTAAGTAAAATAAAATATTTTTAGGTTTACAGGAAAGTTATGAAGTGAGTACAGAGAATTCCTATATATCCTGCACCCTGCACCAATCTCTCCTATTGTTAACATTTTACATTAATAGGTACATTTGTCACAACTGATATTGATACATAATTACTAACTAGGAGAGATTAGCTCTGATAGAAATTAGGTCTGGAGGGAATAAATAGTAAAAGAATCTTCTGTAGCAATAAGGTTTTATCTAGAGAAATGGGCAGGAAGTGAAAGTAAAGGAATTTAGGGTAGAGTTTGGCAGAGATATCTTTGATTGACTTAAGTTTTTGTAGAAAGAGTAGCTTATCCTGGACCAAATGCTACAATGGAGGGACTTTCCAAATGGATTCATTGTACTGACAGAAGTTTGTAACCAAATATTTCTGGCAACAAGGTGCTTAAGGCCTTTTCTTGATTCACTATGGACAGAGTGAGCTTTAAAGACTGCCACCCCTTGGGAACAAGAGTCTATGACTTCTTTAGAACAGGAGTTCCTACCTACCCTCTACCCTCAGAAAAAAAAAAATAATGTTTTAGGGGAAAAAAAATTCTAGGCTAGAAAGGTGTTGAAGGACCTGGGTATTGTTACTCTCTAATTTGTCCTTTGGGGTCAAGCCAGTCTCCTTGCAGCACTGTATTTGACCATGATACTGACAACTCAGGCTCAATGGGGAGAAGAGTTGGCAATGTGAAGGATAGTGAATAGTATTGGCAATAGTGAAGGACAGAGGAGCCTGGTGAGCTGCAGTCCATGGGGTCACAAAGAGTGTGTCCACTTTGGACACACCTTAGTGATTAAGCAACAACAATTGTCAATGTTTTATATTGTGATATTTTGCTTATGTTTTTCTTTCTACAAATTATCTATATTTTATTCATTTAGTTCTAAGACAGACTAAAGCAGGGAACAATCATAAATATTTTAGCTATAAACAAATTCTTACAATGATTGAAAAAGAAAACTTGCCAGAACATGTGTCAGTGATGATACACAGTTCATTTCTTTTTTTTAAATTTTATTTTATTTTTAAACTTTACATAATTGTATTAGTTTTGCCAAATATCAAAATGAATCCGCCACAGGTATACATGTGCTCCCCATCCTGAACCCTCCTCCCTCCTCCCTCCCCATACCATCGCTCTGGGTCGTCCCAGTGCACTAGCTCCAAGCATCCAGTATCGTGCATTGAACCTGGACTGGCATCTCGTTTCATACATGATATTTTACATGTTTCAATGCCATTCTCCCAAATCTTCCCACCCTTTCCCTCTCCCACAGAGTCCATAAGACTGTTCCATACATCAGTGTCTCTTTTGCTGTCTCGTACACAGGGTTATTGTTATCATCTTTCTAAATTCCATATATATGCGTTAGTATACTGTATTGGTGTTTTTCCTTCTGGCTTACTTCACTCTGTATAATAGACTTCAGTTTCATCCACCTCATTAGAACTGATTCAAATGAATTCTTTTTAATGGCTGAGTAATACTCCATTGTGTATATGTACCACAGCTTTCTTATCCATTCATCTGCTGATGGACATCTAGGTTGCTTCCATGTCCTGGCTATTATAAACAGTGCTGCGATGAACATTGGAGTACACGTGTCTCTTTCCCTTCTGGTTTCCTCCGTGTGTATGCCCAGCAGTGGGATTGCTGGATCAAAAGGCAGTTCTATTTCCAGTTTTTTAAGGAATCTCCACACTGTTCTCCATAGTGGCTGTACTAGTTTGCATTCCCACCAACAGTGTAAGAGGGTTCCCTTTTCTCCACACCCTCTCCAATATTTATTATTTGTAGACTTTTGGATCACAGCCATTCTGACTGGTGTGAAATGGTACCTCATAGTGGTCTTGATTTGCATTTCTCTGATAATGAGTGATGTTGAGCATCTTTTCATGGGTTTGTTAGCCATCTGTATGTCTTCTTTGGAGAAATGTCTATTTAGTTCTTTGGCCCATTTTTTGATTGGGTCATTTATTTTTCTGGAGTTGAGCTGTAGGAGTTGCTTGTATATTTTTGAGATTAGTTGTTTGTCAGTTGCTTCATTTGCTATTATTTTCTCCCATTCTGAAGGCTGTCTTTTCACTTTGCTGATAGTTTCCTTTGATGTGCAGAAGCTTTTAAGGTTAATTAGGTCCCATTTCTTTATTTTTGCTTTTATTTCCGATATTCTGGGAGGTGGGTCATAGAGGATCCTGCTGTGATGTATGTCAGAGAGTGTTTTGCCTATGTTCTCCTCTAGGAGTTTTATAGTTTCTGGTCTTATGTTTAGATCTTTAATCCATTTTGAGTTTATTTTTGTGTATGGTGTTAGAAAGTGTTCTAGTTTCATTCTTTTACAAGTGGTTGACCAGATTTCCCAGCACCACTTGTTAAAGAGATTGTCTTTAATCTATTGTATATTCTTGCCTCCTTTGTCAAAGATAAGGTGTCCATATGTGCATGGATTTATCTCTGGGCTTTCTATTTTGTTCCATTGATCTATATTTCTGTCTTTGTGCCAGTACCATACTGTCTTGATAACTGTGGCTTTGTAGTACAGCCTGAAGTCAGGTAGGTTGATTCCTCCAGTTCCATTCTTCTTTCTCAAGATCGCTTTGGCTATTCGAGGTTTTTTGTATTTCCATACAAATTGTGAAATTATTTGTTCTAGCTCTGTGAAGAATACTGTTGGTAGCTTGATAGGGATTGCATTGAATCTATAAATTGCTTTGGGTAGTATACTCATTTTCACTATATTGATTCTTCCAATCCATGAGCATGGTATATTTCTCCATCTATTAGTGCCGAAGAATTGATGCTTTTGAGCTGTGGTGTTGGAGAAGACTCTTGAGAGTCTCTTGGACTGCAAGGAGATCCAACCAGTCCATTCTGAAGGAGATCAGCCCTGGGATTTCTTTGGAAGGAATGATGCTAAAGCTGAAACTCCAGTACTTTGGCCTCCTCATGAGAAGAGTTGACTCATTGGAAATGACTCTGATGCTGGGAGGGATTGGGGGCAAGAGGAGCAGGGGGCGACAGAGGATGAGATGGCTGGATGGCATCACTGACTCGATGGATGTGAGTCTGAGTGAACTCCGGGAGTTGGTGATGGACAGGGAGGTCTGGCGTGCTGCGATTCATGGTGTCGCAAAGAGTCGGACATGACTGAGTGACTGAACTGAAATGAACTGAACTGAACTGAATAATCTGATGACTCCTGCTTATTTGCTGATGTCTGTCTGAAAATTTTTCCTGACTATATGTACTGTACTGACTCTCATGTAACTGGAGCTCAGTATTGCAAGATGAGTGATTTAACAGAGGTTTTATGATAGTCATTACATTTTCAGGAACTTGAAGAGTATGGCCCCAAACTGGATTTTCTTTTATTAAGAAAAATTTTTAAAGAGTAGTTTTAGGTTTATAACAATATTGAGAGGTAGGTACAGATTCCCATATATCCCCTGCCCCCACACATACATAGCCTTTGCCATTACAAAACATCACTCACCAGAATGGTACCTGTTTTTGTTTTTGTTTTTGTTTTTTTAACCAAGGATAAACCTACATTGACACATCATAATCACCCAAAGCCCATAGTTTACTGTAGACTTCTCTCTTAGTGCTGTACATTCTATAGGTTTGAAAAATATGTAACATATATCCATCATGATAATATAATCATAGAGTATTTTCTCTGCCTGAAAAAATTATCTATACCCAAAATTATTTCTCCTTTTACATAAATTATTATCTATGTTTTACATAGCTTGGCTACTACCAGTTCTCCACATCAATGACTAAAGGAGACATGTATTCAGAATTCACAATGCTATCTTATCCAGGCAATATAAATCATTATCATAGATCATGAGTATAATTGGAATATTTCCAAATGTGACTTGATATTACATGAATCACTTCTGTTGAAATCGAGAGTATTTTCAGGAGATGTGATTCATTTTTTTTTCAAATTCCTTATATTAAAAGCATTCTTGTTGGTCAGCAAGGGAATATTATTTCTATCAACATAATAAAACTGGAAATTGGATTATTTAATGTAAAATATGTTCTAAATAATTCTTTACCCATTTTATAAAACATATTCAGATGTTCTACACCTCATGTTTTTTATTGTATTTTTGCATGTAAAACAGATAACTAATGAGAACCTACTGCATAAAACAGGGAACTCTACTCAATGCTCTGTGGTGACCTAAATTGGAAAGAAATCCAAAAAAGAGGGAATATATGTATAGTAGAGCTGATTCATTTTGTTTTGCAGAAGAAACTAATACAACATTGTAAAACAACTATACTCCAATAAAATTAATTTTAAAAAAAGATATGGTAATAGGCAGTCTATATCTTCAGTCTGTGTTATACTCTGTTGTGAGGAGAATAGCAATCAAAACATTTGATTATCACTGTATATGTCAGAATGGGTACTCAAATGAAAGCATGATAGACCACATGTCATGGTAACTGGAGAGGTGAGTAACTAGAGTCTAACATGCCCAGTGGGATGGCTACTTTGTTATAAGTTTAGTTGCAGATACTAAAAATACACACTGAAAGGCAGGTGGGGGTGTTTAGGCATAGTGGCAGCTAAGAGTTGGTAATCAAAGTGTTAATGGGGAAGTAGAAGGCAATGGCATCCCACTCCAGTACTCTTGCCTGGAAAATCCCATGGACAGAGGAGCCTGGTGGGCTGCAGTCCATGGGGTCGCTGGGGGTTGGACACGACTGAGCGACTTCACTTTCACTTTTCACTTTCATGCACTGGAGAAGGAAATGACAACCCACTCCAGTGTTCTTGCCTGGAGAATCCCAGGGACGGGGAGCCTGGTGGGCTGCCGTCTATGGGGTCGCACAGAGTCCTCCACGACTGAAGCGACTTAGCAGCAGCAGCAGCAGTAAGTGCTATGCTATCCTAAGTCACTTTAGTCGTGTCTGACTCTGTGTGACCCCATAGATGGGCTCACCCACCAGGGTCCCCCGTCCCTGGGATTCTCCAGGCAAGAACACTGGATCGGGTTACCATTTCCTTCTCCAATGCATGACAGTGAAAAGTGAAAGTGGAGTCACTCAGTCGTGTCCGACTCTTAGCGACCCAGTGGACTGCAGCCTACCAGGCTCCTCGGTCCATGGAATTTTCCAGGCAAGAGTACTGGAGTGGAGTGCCATTGCCCTCTCCGAGTGGTAAGTGAGTGTACCCCAAATCAGGTGAAGGCCTAAGAGAAGGGCTGGAGGGCAGGAGATCAGGGAAGACATAAGAAATGTGTGAGAAGGTAGCAAAAGGTTATAGGACTGGCCCTGGTGAGATGGGAATGAAGTAGTAAGGAGAGAATGCAAAGGAGAGAGAAAGGGTGGATTCTTGAGGGAAGAGAATGGAAAAAGGGTGTGGAGACAGTGCAAACGGGTCAGGAATCCTGAACATAGAATAGGGGGAGAAGGAAGTGGGAAGGCAGAAATGGAAAGTGGATGAGAAAGGAAGTTGAAGGAGATGCGGTTTTGTGGAGGCAATCAGCTCATTATTACAAATTTTGTTTTCCAAGCAAATAGTATGGATGACATCTGTGGGTAATTTAGCTTCTGTTAATTGAATTATTTATTTAATTCCTATTTCTTTGCTCCAATGATTATAAACAATGTGGCTCTTCAAATTGTTTAGGGGAATAAGCAGAGTAAATATATTAATTATTTAAATAAAGTATTAATAACTAATTACAACTCTTTCACTACTAATCTGCCTTCCAAAAATGAGGTATAACTAAGATTAAGCAATTGGATAATTAACAATGGCATGTAGCCACCTGGTTGGGAGGGACATTAGTTACTGGTATTATGGCTATGTCTTCAAAGAAGTTTAAAGTGATGCTCCTTTTTCTGAAGTACTTCTGTCTTGAATATATGATAATGTGAAAATGTGCACAGGCTTAAATGGTCATCAGTTCAGTCTCTCAGTCGTGTCTGACTCTGCGATGCCAGGTCTCCCTGTCCATCACCAACTCCCAGAGTTTACTCAAACTCATGTCCATTGAGTCGGTGATGCCATCCAACTATCTCATCCTCTGTTGTCCCCTTCTCCACCTGCATTCAATCTTTCCAGCATCAGGGTCTTTTCCAGTGAGTTGGTTCTTTGCTTCAGGTGGCCAAAGTATTGGAGTTTCAGCTTCAGCATCAGTCCTTCCAATGAGTATTCAGGATTGATTTCCTTTAGGATGGACTGGTTGGATCTTCTTGCAGTCCAAGGGACTCTCAAGAGTCTTCTCCAGCACCACATTTCAAAAGAATCAATTCTCTGATAAGAAACTATGCTGCTGCTGCTAAGTCACTTCAGTCGTGTTCGACTCTGTGTGATCCCATAGACGGCAGCCCATCAGGCTCACCCGTCCCTGGGATTCTCCAGGCAAGAATACTGGAGTGGATTGCCATTTCCTTCTCCAATGCATGAAAGTGAAAAGTGAAAGTGAAGTCGCTCAGTCGTTTCCGACTCTTAGCGACCTCATGGACTGCAGCCTACCAGGCTCCTCCGTCCATGGGATTTTCCAGGCAAGAGTACTTGAGTGGGGTGCCATTGCCTTCTCCACTCAGTATGTTAGTGGGAGGGAAAAATCAGGTGACAGAACAGGCTATTGCTAAAAAGGATTTGAGTGTTCTTATATAATTAGAACATAAACACCCACACTGATAACCAAGGTAACAAGGCTAGTTTGGTCATAAAATTTCCTGCCCTTTAAATACTATCCTTGGGCCTCAAAATGCCCTTTCCCAAAATCCACTCTGTAATTCCTTACACATTCCTCAACTCTCTTTAAATTACCCTCTACAACTGTTCATATTTTGCGTGTATACTTGTGTGTATTTCCTTTTCTGGCCCATTCAATGCCTTTTTTAAAAGTCAGGTTTATTGAAGAATACTTCTTATACAATAAAACACTATTTTAGGGTAGAGTTTTATATTGTGATAAACACAGATAAACATATAATCAAAAATACAGAACTTTTCATCACATGCCAAAACATCTGCTTTTGAACAAAACCCTTTCTTTCACCTCCAGCCCCTGCAACTGCTAATCTGTGTTCTATCCCTACAGTTAGCCTTTTCCAAACTGTAACACAAATAGTATGAGTATGAAGACTTTAAGCCTGTTTTTTCTTAACTTGAAATAAAGTATTTGCAATTCATTCATGTTGTTGCAGGTACCAGTGGTTCCTTCATTTTTACTACTGAGTAACATTCCTTTCAGTATACCACAGTCTGTTTACCCATTTTCCAGTTAAAGGGCATTTTGGTGGTTTCCAGTTTGGGGAGATTATAATCAAAGCTGCTGTAACACTCATATGCAAGTTATTATGTGGACATATACTTTAATTTCCTTGGCTAAATATAGGATTAAGGTGTTAGGTTATTTGATAATTAAATATTTCACTTTATAGGTAACAACCAAACTGTTTTCTTAAATGACTATGAAATTTTGCATTTCAATTATCAAAGTTTCAGTCACTGAATGTTCTCTTTAGCATTTGGTATTGTCAGGTCTTCCTTGTTTTTTCTTTTTTTGTCATTCTAATAGGAGTTGTCTTAGTCCACTGGGACTGCTACAACAAAATACCATAGATTGAGAGGCTTAAACAATAAGCATTTATTTAACACAGTTCTCAGTTCAGTTCAGTCACTCAGCCGTGTCGACTCTTTGTGACCCCATGGACCACAGCAGGCCATGCTTCCCTGTCCATCACCAACTCCCAAAGCTTACTCATAGTCACGTCCATTGAGTCAGTGATACCATGAAACCATCTCATCCACTGTCGTCCCCTGTTCCTCTGGCCTTCAATCTTTCCCAGCATCGAGATCTTTTCCAATGAGTCAGTTCTTTGCATCAGGTGGCCAAAGTATTGGAGTTTCAGCATCAACATCAGTCCTTCCAATGAACATTCAGAACTGATTTCCTTTAAGATGGACTAGCTGGATCTCCTTGCAGTCCAAGGGACTCTCAGGAGCCTTCTCCAACACCACAGTTCAAAAGCATCAATTCTTCAGTGCTCAACTTTCTTTATAGTCCAACTCTCACATCCATACAGGACTATGGGAAATACCGTAGCCTTGACTAGACAGACCTTTGTTGGCAAAGTAATGTCTCTGCTTTTCAATATGCTATCTACGTTGGTCACAACTTTTCTTCCAAGGAGTAAGCGTCTTTTAAGTTCATGGCTGTAGTCACCATCTGCAGTGATTTTGGAGCCCCCCAAAATAAAGTTTTACACTGTTTCCACTGTTTCCGCATCTATTTCCCATGAAGTGATGGGACCAGATGCCATGATCTTTGTTTTCTGAATGTTGAGCTTTAAGCCAACTTTTTCACTTTCCTCGTTCACTTTCATCATGAGGCTCTTTAGTTCCTCTTCACTTTCTGCCATAAGGGTGGTGTTATCTGCATATCTGAGGTTATTGATATTTCTCCCAGCAATCTTGATTCCAGCTTGTGCTTCTTGCAGCCCAGTGTTTCTCATGATGTACTCTGCACATAATTTAAATAAGCAGGGTGACAATATACAGCCTTGACGTACTCCTTTTCCTATTTGGCACCAGTCTGTTGTTCCATATCCAGTTCTAACTGTTGCTTCCTGATTTGCATATAGGTTTCTCAAGAGGCAGGTCATGTGGTCTGGTATTCCCATCTCTTGAAGAATTTTCCACAGTTTATTGTGATCCACACAGTCAAAGGCTTTGGCATAGTCAATGAAGCAGAAAGAGATGTTTTTCTGGAACTCTCTTGCTTTTTTGATGACCCAGCGGATGTTGGCATTTTGATCTCTAGTTCCTCTGCCTTTTCTAAAACCAGCTTGAACATCTGGAAGTTCACAATTCACGTATTGCTGAAGCCTGGCTTGGAGAATTTTGAGCATTACTTTACTAGCATGAGAGATGAGTGCAATTGCGTGGTAGTTTGAGCACTCTTTGGCCATTGCCTTTCTTTGGGATTGGAATGAAAACTGACCTTTTCCAGTCCTGTGGCCACTGCTGAGTTTTCCAAATTTGCTGGCATATTGAGTGCAGCACTTTCACAGCATCATTTTTCAGGATTTTAAATAGCTCAACTGGAATTCCATCACCTCCACTAGCTTTGTTCGTAGTGATGCTTTCTCAGGCCCTCTTGACTTCACATTCCAGGATGTCTGGCTCTACATGAGTGATCACACCATCATGATTATCTTGGTCATGAAGATATTTTTTGTACAGTTCTCCTGTGTATTTCTGCCACCTCTTCTTAATATCTTCTGCTTCTGTTAGGTCCATACCATTTCTGCCTTTTATCGAGCTCATCTTTGCGTGAAATGTTCCCTTGGCATCTCTAATTTTCTTGATGAGATCTCTAGTCTTTCCCATTCTGTTGTTTTCCTCTGTTTCTTTGCATTGATCGCTCAAGAAGGCTTTCTTATCTCCTCTTGCTATTCTTTGGAACTCTGCATTCAGATGCTTCTATCTTTCCTTTTCTCCTTTGCTTTTTGCTTATCTTCTCTTCACAGCTATTTGTAAGGCCTCTTCAGACAGCCATTTGGCTTTTTTGCATTTATTTTTCATGGGGATGGTCTTGATCCCTGTCTCCTGTACAATATCATGATCCTCTGTCCATAGTTCATCAGGCACTCTATCTATCAGATCTAGTCCCTTAAATCTATTTCTCACTTCCACTGTATAATCATAAGGGATTTGATTTAGGTCATACCTGAATGGTCTAGTGGTTTTCCCTACTTTCTTCAATTTAAGTCTGAATTTAGCAATAAGGAGTTCATGGTCTGAGCCACAGTCAGCTCCTGGTCTTGTTTTTGCTGACTGTATAGAGCTTCTCCATGTTTGGCTGCAAAGAATATAATCAATCTGATTTTGGTGTTTACCATCTGGTGATGTCCATGTGTAGAGTCTTCTCTTTTGTTGTTGGAAAAGGGTGTTTCCTATGATCAGTGCATTTTCTTGGCAAAACTCTATTAGCCTTTGCCCTGCTTCATTCCATATTCCAAGGCCAAATTTGCCTCTTACTTCAGGTGTTTATTGACTTCCTACTTTTGCATTCCAGTTCCCTGTAATGAAAAGGACATCTTTTTTGGGTGTTAGTTCTAAAAGGTCTTGTAGGTCTTCATAGAACCTTTGAACTTCAGCTTCTTCAGCGTTACTGTTTGGTGCATAGATTTGGATTACTGTGATATTGAATAATTTGCGTTGGAAATGAACAGAGATCATTCTGTCGTTTTTGGGATTGCATCCAAGTACCTCATTTTGGACTCTTTTGTTGACCATGATGGCTACTCCATTTCTTCTAAGGGATTCCTGCCCGCAGTAGTAGATATAATGGTCATGTGAGTTAAATTCACCCATTCCAGTCCATTTTAGTTCGCTGATTCCTAGAATGTCGATGTTTACTCTTGCCATCTCCTGTTTGACCACTTCCAGTTTGCCTTGATTCATGCACCTAACGTTCCAGGTTTCTATGCAGTATTGCTCTTATGCCATTGGACCTTGCTTCTATCACCAGTCACATCCACAACTAGGTATTGTTTTTGCTTTGACTCCATCCCTTCATTCTTTCTGGAGTTATTTCTCCACTGATCTCCAGTAGCATATTGGGCACCTACCAGCCTGGGGAGTTCCTCTTTCAGTATCCTATCATTTTGCGTTTTCATACTGTTCATTGCATTCAGAAGGCAAGAATACTGAAGTGGTTTGCCATTCCCAGAGTCCCTCTTACATGGAAACTAATTCCTTTCATGAAGGCTCCACCCTCATAACCTGATTACTTCCAAAGGCCCCTATCTCCTAATACCATCACATTAGTGTTATGGTTTCACAACATGAAAGTTAGGAAAAAACAAACATTCAGTCCCTATATGTGTTCACTAGCATCATATTGTGGTTTTCATGTGGATTTTCCTAATGTCTAATGGTATTTAGTTGGAGAAGGAAATGGCAACCCACTCCAGTGTTCTTGCCTGGAGAATCCCAGGGATGGAGGAGCCTGGTGGGCTGCCATCTATGGGGTCGCACAGAGTCAGACACGACTAAAGCGACTTAGAAAGCAAGCAATGGTATTTAGTAGTTTCCCATATACTTTTTTTTCATCAGTGTAGGTGAGGTTTGGTTTGGTGAGGTTTCTGTTCAAATCATTTTTACTTTAAAAATTATTTTTCTTTTTATTATTGGGTTTTGAAATTTTCTTGTGTATTCTAGATACAAATCCTTTGTAAGATGTATGATTTGCCAATATTTATCCCACTCTGTCTCTTCATTATTTTAATAGTGTTTTACAAGACATTTTTAAAATTTGATGAAGTCCAAATTTGTATTTTATGGATCATGCTTTTAGTGTCAAATCTAAGAAACATTTGCCTTTAAAAAGTCACAA
The DNA here is from genome assembly GCF_055505025.1 of Bos grunniens. NCBI lineage: Eukaryota > Metazoa > Chordata > Mammalia > Artiodactyla > Bovidae > Bos > Bos grunniens. The sequence continues at coordinate 74,752,483 of NC_141194.1, read as the reverse complement.
AAATTTTCTTCTTTTTATACTCTTTATTCTAGAAATTTTATAGCTTATGATTTACCTTATGGTCCATATTGAGCTACTCTTTGTATATACTACAAGGAGTGTATCAAAGTTCATTTTCTTCCACATGGATATCCAAAGTTTACCCTGCCTGTTATTGAAAAGTCTCTTCTTCCTGTCCTGAATTGCTTTTCCTACTTTGTAACAAAGTCAGTTGATTATGTATATATGGTTCTATTTCTGAGTCTGTATTGTGTTCCATTGATCTGTCTCTAATAATATACTCTCTTTTTTACTGTATTTTTATAAGTCTTGAAGTCTGATACTGTACTTCTTTTAATTCTTGTTTTTAAGAGTTGTTTTGGCTATTATAGGTCCTTTGCTTTTCTGTATCAATTGTAGAATCAACTGACAAATTTCTATAAAAATCATGCTGGTATTCTCTTTGGAATTGCATTGAATCAATGGATTATATTGGGTAGAACTAATATGTTAATAATACTGAGTCTTTGAATCTGAATCCAAATGCAGTCCATCTCTCCACTTGTATTGGTTTTCTTTGATTATTTCATCAGTGATTTGTAGTTTCATTACACAAAATTTGAACATATTTTATTAGGTTTAAATCTGTGTTTTCATTATTTTATGCTATTAAAAATGCTACAATTTATTTAATATTAATTTCCAATTCTTTGTTGCTAGTATTTACACATAAAAACTATTTTTTTCATATTGACCTTGTACCTTGTAACCTCATTAAACTCACTTATTAGTTCTAGTAGATTTTTAATATATATTTTTGTTTTTTTTTTTCCAGGCAGATACTCATGTTTTCTATGAATAGAGTTTTACTTTTTCCTTTCAAACCTATATACCTTTTAATCATTTTTCACCTCATATTGAATTGGCTGGAAGTGCCAGTGTAATATCAAATAGCAATGGTGAGAATGGACATTCTTAACTTTCTTGTCCTTGATCATTTTTTTAAAAAATAGGGTAACATTGGTTTATAACATTATACAAGTTTCAGGTATACAGCATTATATTTCTACTTCAGTGTACATTGCAGTGTGCTCACACACACACAATTTTAGCTCCCATTCAACACCATATATTTGACCACCTTTACAAGTTTTACCCTCCTCTCCACCCCTTCCTCTGTGGTAACCGCTACTCTAGTCTATTTTTATTTTGTTTAATTTTTTTTTTTTTTTTTTTTGGTCACACTGTGTGGCATGTAGAATCCTAGTTCCTCAACCAGGGATCAGTCCCACGCCCACTGCATTGGAAGCATGGGGTCTTAACAATTGGACTGCCAGGGAAAGTCCCACTACTACTGTATTCTAAATGTCTACAAGTTTGGTTTTGTTTGTTCACTTATTTTGTTTTAGTTTTTGTCTTTTATATTCCATATACAAGTGAGATCATATGATGTTTGTCTTTCTCCATCTGACTTATTTCATTTATTTCACTCATAAAATATCTGGTCCTTTGTGTCTGGCTTCTTTAGCATAATGTTTTCAAGTTTCATCCATGTTGCAGGGTGTTGCAGTATTCCATTCCTGTTGTGGCTGAATATTCCACTGAATCTTGAGTGAGCTTTTGCTTTTTGTTTCTTGCAAGTGAAATCCTATGATATTTGTCTTTTTCCATCTGACTTAATTTCACCTTTACTAAAGGTTCATCCTTGTTGTCACAAATAGCAGGATTTCATCTTCATGGCTGAGTAGTATTCCATTGTGTGTGCATGTGTGAAGCTTATATCTTTATCCATTCATCTGTTGATAGGCACTTAGGTTGTTTCCATATATTGGCTATTGTGAATAATGCTGATAATCTTGGTCCTGATCTTAGGGGGAAAGTATTTGCCATTTTATCATTGAGTATGATGTGTGTTGTATGTTTTTCATAGATGTCCTTATTCAGTTTGTGTAAATTTCTTTCTATTCTTAATTTGCTGAGAGTTTTTATCATGAATGGATGTCAGGTTTTGTCAAATGATTTGTCCGCATCATTGAAACAATGATATGATTTTTTTTCTTATTTAGTTTCTTAATTTGTTAAATGATATTGATTGCTATTCTGATATTGTATTAACCTTCCATTTTCATGAGAAATATCTTTTGGCCATAATGCCTTTTAGTTTTTAATTATTTGTGAACTCTGCTCATATTTTGGAGAATATACTTGTGTCTATGTAAAGTATACTGGTCTGTATTTTTATTTTCTTGTAGTTTATCTTTTTGATATCAGGTTATTATTGGAATTAAAAGTAACTAGATATGTGTTTTCTCCTTTTATTTTCTGGAAGAACTTGTGTAGAGTTGGTAGAGTTGGTATTATTTACTAATTAAATATGTGTTAGAATTCACCACTCAAGCTACCTGGGCCTAATTTTTTTGTTGGAAAGTTTTACACTATGAATTCAATTACTATAAGAAAAACAGGTCTATATTCATGCTATCTATTGATTTTTACTGATATGTAATTCACATACTATAAAATTCACCCTTTTGAAGTGTAGAATTTAGCATATATATATTTGAGATTGTATCACTAAAACAATTTTGTGATTTCAGCATATTTTCATCACCCACAAAAGAAACCTGGTACTCATTAGTAGTCACTCCTCGTTTTCCCCTCACCCCAGCCTCTGGAAACTACTAATCTACTTTCTCTAGCTTAATGAATTTACCAACTTTGGATATTTATATAAAAGTAATCATACAATATCTGGCCCTTTGTGTCTAGCTTCTTTTATTTAGCATAATGTTTTAAGGTTCATCCATGTTGTAGTATATTTCAGTATTCCATTCCTTTTATGGATGAATAATATTCCACTGAATCTTGAGTGAACTTTTGTTGTTTGTGTCTTTTAAGAAACTGGTCACATCTAAGACAGTCTTGTAAATTAACTATACTCCAGGAAAATTAAAAAAATTAAAAAGAACTGGTCACTTTTATCTATTGGACTTACTGGGATAAACTTGTTTTTAATATCCTTTATTATGCATTTCATATCTGTAGGATTTGTCGCAATAGCTCTTCAATTTTTATATCTATAGTTCTTGCCTTCTAACTTTTTTTCTTGATTGGTGAAGACAGTAACTAATAAATTTGATTCATCTTTTCTAGAAGTACAGATTTTGGTTCTGTTGATTTTCCTTATTGTTTTATGTCTTCAATGTCATTGATTTCTCTACCTTATTTTTATTATTTCCTTCTTTCTGCTTGCTTTGAGTTGTGTTTGTTCTTCTTTTACTACTATAAAGGAAGAAATTTAGGTTATTGATTTGAGAAGTTTCTTCTTTTCTAATATAAGCATTTAATGCTATCAATTCTAAGTACTAACCTAATTTTGAGGGGGACAAGAACATTCATACCACAGTAATGTTGAATATTTTATTCTTCTGAAAAATAGAAATTTCTAAAGAGTACTTTTAGGTTTACAGCAAAATTGGGAGGGGAATACAGATATTTCTCATATATCTCCTGCCTGTATATGCACAGCTTCACACACTATCAACATCTCACAACAGATGTATTTGTTACAACTGATGGACCTACTTTGAAACATCATTATCACTAAAGTCCATAGTTTACGTTAGAGTTCACTCTTGGCATTGTACATTATACGGATTTTGACAAATACGTGATGGCCTGTATCCACTATCATAGTATCATACAGAATAGTTTCACTGCTTTAAAAATCCTCTGTGCTCCACCTTTTGATCCTTACCTCTTCACTAACTCTTGATAACCATTGTTCTTTTTATGGTCTCCATAGATTTGCCTTTTCCATCATGTCATATAATTGAAACCGTATAGTATATAACCTCTTCAGACTGACTCCTTTTGCTTAGTAATATATATTTGAGGTTCTTCCATATATTTAACAGTTTGATAGCTTATTTCTTTTTAGCATTGAATAATATATTATCTGGGCTTCCCTGGTAGCTCAGACAGTAAAGTGTCTGCCTACAATGCAGGAGACCCAGGTTCAATCCCTGGGTCGGGAAGATCCCCTGGAGAAGGAAATGGCAACCCACTCCAGCACTCTTGCCTGGAAAATCCCATGGACCGAGGAGCCTGGTAGGCTGCAGTCAATGGGGTCACAAAGAGTCAGACATGACTGAGCAATGGATATACCACAGTTTATGTATCCACTCACATACTGAAGGACATCTTGATTGTTTCCAAGTTTTGGCAGTTATTAAAAAGCTGCTATAAACATTCATGTGCAGATTTTTGTTTAAACATAAGTTCTCAGTTCCTTGGAGTAAATACCAAGGAGAACAATTTCTGGATCATATGTGAAGAGAATGTTAAGTTTTAAGAAACTGGTAAACTGTCTTCCAAAGTAGCTGTACCATTTTGCCTTTTCCCCACCAGTGAATGAGGATTCCTCTTGTTCTATATCCTTGCCAGCATTTGGTGTTGTTAGTGTTGAGTAATCTTACATGTGCTTATTGGCACATATGTCCTGTTTGGTGGAGTATTTGTTCCAGTATTTATCTTATTTTTAAATTGGATTTTTTTTTTCCTGTGGAGTTTACAGAATTCCTTATATATTTTTGATCAAGATGTTTGTCAGATATGTAATTTTCAAACTTTTTCCCAAACTTGTGGCTTATGTTTTCATATCCTTAACAGAATCTTTTGCAGAAAAAATTCATTTTGATGAAATCTAATTTATCAATTTGTTATTCTATGGATCATAGCTTTGGTTTCATATTTAAGAACTCAGCACCTATGACTTGTGACCCTAAGTCACAAAGATTTTTCTTATGTTTTCTTCTAAAAGTTTTATAATTTTAAAATTTATAGTATGAACCATATTCAACTAATTTGCTTTTGCTTCTTCAAAACTTTTCATTTTGTATTGGGGTATAGTTGATTAACAATGTTGTGATAGTTTCAGGTGTAATTTGCTGTTGCTTTTTATTTGGTACATGCTATCACAGTGGTGCACTGACTCATTAGAAAAGACCCTGATGCTGGGAAAGATTGAAGGCAGGAGGAGAAGGGGACAACAGAGGATGAGATGGTTGGATGGCATCACTGACTCGATGGACATGAGATTGAGCAAGCTCCAGGAGTTGGTGATGGACAGGGAAGCCCGGCATGGTGCAGTCCATGGGGTCGCAGAGTCAGACATATGCCTGCGTGACTGAACTGACTGACCAGGCTGGAGAGACAAGGGGATTTCTCTGTTGTCCTGGTGTAGCCTCAGTTTTAGACAGACCTTGTGTCCCTGAATTATCAGAGCAGAGTTTTCTCAGCAGTACTATCTGTCCTTTGCATGGCAGCTAAATTTTGCCTTGTATCTTCAGTGGGCTTTTCAAGGAAAGTTTTCTGCCCCTTCTCTTTGCTATGAAGCCTCTAATTGCCTAGGTCTAGGACAGCTTTTTGCCCCTCTCCTAAGGAACAGAGGGATTTTTTTTTTCCTTTTACCTTCCTTGGAAGCAATGGGTATTCACACATTTCCTGAGGAGCAATAGTGTATGCTGCCCCACCTCCCCCTATCAGTCAGTAGCATTTGTGAAGAATTTTTGCCTTTCTTGTAGCAATGATTTACCCTTTCTTCTAAGCCTGCAATGTTTGTTCAGAGAGGCTTTATCTGGTGTTCTGCCCTGTCACCTTTCTTTCTCATTATCACCAGATGTAAGTCTTTGGCAAGCAGCCTGAGTGAAAGCCAATTTTGCTGGTCTTTGCTGTTCCAAGGTTTATAATATCATGCTACTCCACATTTAGACTTTACAAAAATAATTTTAAAATTAGCTCAATTCTCCTTACTGCTTTATGGCACTGCATATCTTTTACCCCTGTGTTGTGCTATAGGCGAATCAGTGCTAGCGTTCCATCTCTCCTTGGAAGGGTTGTCTTTGGATTTTAGGCTACTCTGTTGTCCTGTGACCTCAGCATTCTGGTGTGTTCAAGAAAAGTTATGATTTTGTTGTTTATTTGCCTTTTTATAGTTGTTAGTATAGAAAAGGACATTTTATCTTTTCTGCATCCTGAGCTGAAGTGGAATTCTGGGCAATAGCTGTTTAAAATCAATTTGTTTAGGGACTTTCCTGGTGGTTCAATGGCTAAGACTCCATACTCTGAAGGCAGGGGGCCTGGGTTCAATCCCTGGTCAGGGAACTAGATCCCACATGTCATAGCTAGGAGTTTGCAAGCTGCAGCTAAAGATTCCGTATGGCAAAATGAATATTGAAGATCCCTCATGCTCCAACTAAGACTTAATGCAGCCAAATAAATAAATATTTTTAAAAAATCGATTTGTTAAAAGAATGTTTAGGGAGAGGTCATACAGGATATAGGAGTCTCCTTGTGTATAGGCATAGTAATCTATTTTAGTTCTAAGATGTATTGCTATGTTAATGTTTTTCTTTTTTTTTAATTTTTAAAAGTGTTCCAAACCTCCCCTGACTTAAGTTATAGTATTTACATTTTTAGTAAGATTTTCCTCATTGCAATGCCATTTGATAAACAACAAAGGCTTTTTGGATTCATCTTGAATAGCTATTAATTTAAATAAAGCTTTAACTTAAAATCTTTTCTTGAAATGTATTAAAATCCATAAGATAAGAAATGCCATTGTGGGACCTCTGGTTAAGGGTTGATTTTACTAAAAATTGAACTACCAAATGAACCAGTAATCCCTCTTCAGGGCATATACCCAAAGGAAATAAAATTAGTACTTCAAAGAGATATATACATTCCCATGTTCATTGCAGCATTATTTATAGTGGTCAAGATATGGAAATGACCTAAGCATCTATCAATGGATAAGTTTGGTTAAGAAAATGTACTATTTGGAAAATTATTCAATCATAAAAAATAAGGAAATCCTGCCATTTATAACAATATGGATGAATCTGAAGGACATTATGCCCAGTAGAATAAGCCAGACACAGAAAGAAAAACACTGCATGATCTCACTATATGTAAAATCTAAAAGAAAAGAAAGTTGAATACATAGAAGCTGAGGAGAGAATGGTAGTTACCAAGGGCAAAGAGGAGAAGGAAATGAGGAAATGCTGGTCAAAGAGTACAAAGTTACAGTTATGTAGGATGAATAGCTCTGGAGATTATCTACAACATGATGATTCTAGTTAATAATACTGTATTTAATACTGGAAATTTGCTAAGATAATAGATTTCAGGTCTTCTTATCATATATTGAAGATGGTAACTGTGAGAGGATATGTTAATTACCTTGACTGTAGTAAACCTTGCACTATGTATATTGAATCATCATATAGTACATTCTAAGCATATACAGTTTTTTTAAAAAAAGCTTTAATCTTGATTTAATTAAAAGTCCAATGAAATATACTAGATCATACTTAAAGACGTAGAAAGCAAAGAAGTTAGGTAGAAGCTGTGTTGCCAAGAATTAGCCTTCAATTAAAATAAAAAAAAAGAACTTTTCATCGCTTATATAGAATGTATTTTCTAGCAGAATGCTAAAGTTATAAGATTATTTTATACTACATTCATGTTGAAAATCTCTTGAACTAGATTTTAGGTCAATTCAATAAATAATTTAAGAGGTAAATGAACTCTGAATTAGTAAGTGCAGAAGGAAAATAATGAAAGTAATTCTTTGCTTTAGAATGGAAAGCCAATTCTTGGTTTTAAAAGTCCTCTTTTGTCTAAATATGTCAGGATCCTGACATAGCCTACTAGGGATTATAGATATCTCTGATAGTGGTTCTGAATGTTACTACTGAAATTAAAATATTCTGCTTCCTAGTGTCCAGGGGCTCAAATCTGCATAAATGTTTGTGCTTCTTGAACATTCAGAATTCTAACAAGAAAAGTGTTGAAAGCCTTAGTTGCTCAGTTGTGGTTGACTTTTTTTGTTTTTTATTTTATTTTATTTTTAAACTTTACATCATTGTATTAGTTTTGCCAAATATCAAAATGAATCCACCACAGGTATACATGTGTTCCCCATCCTGAACCCTCCTCCCTCCTCCCTCCCCATACCATCCCTCTGGGTGATCCCAGTGCACTAGCCCCAAGCATCCAGTATTGTGCATCGAATCTGGATTGGCAACTCGTTTCTTACATGATATTTTACATGTTTCAATGTCATTCTCCCAAATCTTTCCACGCTCTCCCTCTCCCACAGAGTCCATAAGACTGTTCTATACATCAGTGTCTCTTTTGTTGTCTCGTACACCGTGTTATTGTTACCATCTTTCTAAATTCCATATACATGCGTTAGTATACTGTATTGGTGTTTTTCCTTCTGGCTTACTTCACTCTGTATAATAGGCTCAAGTTTCATCCACCTCATTAGAACTGATTCAAATGTATTCTTTTTAATGGTTGAGTAATACTCCATTGTGTATATGTACCATGGCTTTCTTATCCATTCATCTGCTGATGTGCATCTAGATTGCTTCCATTTCCTGGCTATTATAAACAGTGCTGCGATGAACATTGGGGTACACGTGTCTCTTTCCCTTCTGGTTTCCTCAGTGTGTATGCCCAGCAGTGGGATTGCTGGATCATAAGGCAGTTCTCTTTCCCGTTTTTTAAGGAATCTCCACACTGTTCTCCATAGTAGCTGAACTAGTTTGCATTCCCACCAACAGTGTAAGAAGGTTCCATTTTCTCCACACCCTCTCCAGCATTTATTATTTGTAGACTTTTGGATTGCAGCCATTCTGACTGGCATGAAATGGTACCTCACTGTGGTTTTGATTTGCATTTCTCTGATAATGAGTGATATTGAGCATCTTTTCATGTGTTTGTTAGCCATCTGTATGTCTTCTTTGGAGAAATGTCTATTTAGTTCCTTGGCCCATTTTTTGATTGGGTCATTTATTTTTCTGGAGTTGAGCTGTAGGAGTTGCTTGTATATTTTTGAGATTAGTTGTTTGTCAGTTGTTTCATTTGCTATTATTTTCTCCCAATCTGAAGGCTGTCTTTTCACCTTGCTAATAGTTTCCTTTGATGTGCAGAAGCTTTTAAGGTTAATTAGGTCCCATTTGTTTATTTTTGCTTTTATTTCCAATATTCTAGGAGGTGGGTCATAGAGGATCCTGCTGTGATGTATGTCAGAGAGTGTTTTACCTATGTTCTCCTCTAGGAGTTTTATAGTTTCTGGTCTTACGTTTAGATCTTTAATCCATTTTGAGTTTATTTTTGTGTATGGTGTTAGAAAGTGTTCTAGTTTCATTCTTTTACAAGTGGTTGACCAGATTTCCCAGCACCACTTGTTAAAGAGATTGTCTTTAATCCACTGTGTATTCTTGCCTCCTTTGTCAAAGATAAGGTGCCCATATGTGCGTGGATTTATCTCTGGGCTTTCTATTTTGTTCCGTTGATCTATATTTCTGTCTTTGTGCCAGTACCATACTGTCTTGATAACTGTGGCTTTGTAGTACAGCCTGAAGTCAGGTAGGTTGATTCCTCCAGTTCCATTTTTCTTTCTCAAGATCGCTTTGGCTATTCGAGGTTTTTTGTTTTTCCACACAAATTGTGAAATTATTTGTTCTAGCTCTGTGAAGAATACCGTTGGTAGCTTGATAGGGATTGCATTGAATCTATAAGTTGCTTTGGGTAGTATACTCATTTTCACTATATTGATTCTTCCAGTCGATGAACATGGTATATTTCTCCATCTATTAGTGTCCTCTTTGATTTCTTTCACCAGTGTTTTATAGTTTTCTATATATAGGTCTTTAGTTTCTTTAGGTAGATATATTCCTAAGTATTTTATTCTTTCCGTTGCAATGGTGAATGGAATTGTTTCCTTAATTTGTCTTTCTGTTTTCTCATTATTAGTGTATAGGAATGCAAGGGATTTCTGTGTGTTGATTTTATATCCTCCAACTTTACTATAATCATTGATTAGTTCTAGTAATTTTCTGGTGGAGTCTTTAAGGTTTTCTATGTAGAGGATCATGTCATCTGCAAATAGTGAGAGTTTTACTTCTTCTTTTCCAATTTGGATTCCTTTTATTTCTATTTCTGCTCTGATTGCTGTAGCCAAAACTTCCAAAACTATGTTGAAGAGTAATGGTGAAAGTGGGCACCCTTGTCTTGTTCCTGACTTTAGAGGAAATGCTTTCAATTTTTCACCATTGAGGATAATGTGTGCTGTGGGTTTGTCATATATAGCTTTTATTATGTTGAGGTATGTTCCTTCTATTCCTGCTTTCTGGAGAGTTTTTATCATAAATGGATGTTGAATTTTGTCAAAGGCTTTCTCTGCATCTATTTAGATAATCATATGGTTTTTATTTTTCAATTTGTTAATGTGTATTACACTGATTGATTTGCAGATATTGAAGAATCCTTGCATCCCTGGGATAAAGCCCACTTGGTCATGGTGTATGATCTTTTAAATGTGTTGTTGGATTCTGATTGCTAGAATTTTGTTAAGGATTTTTGCATCTATGTTCATCAGTGATATTGGCCTGTAGTTTTCTTTTTTCGTGGGATCTTTGTCAGGTTTTGGTATTAGGGTGATGGTGGCCTCATAGAATGAGTTTGGAAGTTTACTTCCTCTGCAATTTTTTGGAAGAGTTTGAGCAGGATAGGTGTTAGCTCTTCTCTAAATTTTTGGTAGAATTCAGCTGTGAAGCCGTCTGGACCTGGGCTTTTGTTTGCTGGAAGATTTTTGATTACAGTTTCAATTTCTGTACTTGTGATGGGTCTGTTAAGGTTTTCTATTTCTTCCTGGTCGAGTTTTGGAAAGTTGTACTTTTCTAAGAATTTGTCCATTTCTTCCACATTGTCCATTTTATTGGCATATAATTGTTGATAGTAGTCTCTTATGATCCTTTGTATTTCTGTGTTGTCTGTTGTGATCTCTCCATTTTCGTTTCTAATTTTATTGATTTGATTTTTCTCCCTTTGTTTCTTGATGAGTCTGGCTAATGGTTTGTCAATTTTATTTATCCTTTCAAAGAACCAGCTTTTGGCTTTGTTGATTTTTGCTATGGTCTCTTTTGTTTCTTTTGCATTTATTTCTGTTCTAATTTTTAAGATTTCTTTCCTTCTACTAACCCTGGGGTTTTTCATTTCTTCCTTTTCTAGTTGCTTTAACAGTAGAGTTAGGTTATTTATTTGACTTTTTTCTTGTTTCTTGAGGTGTGCCTATATTGCTATGAACTTTCCCCTTAGGACTGATTTTACCGTGTCCCACAGGTTTTGGGTTGTTGTGTTTTCATTTTCATTCATTTCTATGCAAATTTTGATTTCTTTTTTGATTTCTTCTGTGATTTGTTGGTTATTCAGCAGCGTGTTGTTCAGCCTCCATATGTTGGAATTTTTAATAGTTTTTCTCCTGTAATTGAGATCTAATCTTACTGCATTGTGGTCAGAAAAGATGCTTGGAATGATTTCTATTTTTTTGAATTTACCAAGGCTAGCTTTATGGCCCAGGATGTGATCTATCCTGGAGAAGGTTCCATGTGCGCTTGAGAAGAAGGTGTAATTAATTGTTTTGGGATGAAATGTCCTATAGATATCAATTAGGTCTAACTGGTCTATTGTATCGTTTAAAGTTTGTGTTTCCTTGTTAATTTTCTGTTTAGTTGATCTATCCATAAGTGTGAGTGGGGTATTAAAGTCTCCCACTATTATTGTGTTATTGTTAATTTCTCCTTTCATACTTGTTAGCATTTGTCTTACGTACTGCGGTGCTCCCGTGTTGGGTGCATATATATTTATAATTGTTATATCTTCTTCTTGGATTGATCCTTTGATCATTATGTAGTGACCTTCTTTGTCTCTTTTCACAGCCTTTGTTTTAAAGTCTATTTTATCTGATATGAGTACTGCTACTCGTGCTTTCTTTTGGTCCCTATTTGCATGGAAAATCTTTTCCAGCCCTTCACTTTCAGTCTGTACGTGTCCCCTGTTTTGAGGTGGGTCTCTTGTAGACAACATATGTAGGGGTCTTGTTTTTGTATCCATTCAGCCAGTCTTTGTCTTTTGGTTGGGGCATTCAACCCTTTTACGTTTAAGGTAATTACTGATAAGTATGTTCCCATTGCCATTTATTTTATTGTTTTGGGTTTGAATTTATACACTGTTTTTGTGTTTCCTGTCTAGAGAATATCCTTTAGTATTTGTTGGAGAGCTGGTTTGGTGGTGCAGAATTCTCTCAGCTTTTGCTTGTCTGAAAAGCTTTTGACTTCTCCTTCATACTTGAATGAGATCCTTGCTGGGTACAATAATCTGGGCTGTTTCTTTCATCACTTTAAGTATGTCTTGCCATTCCCTCCTGGCTTGAAGAGTTTCTATTGAAAGATCAGCTGTTATCCTTATGGGAATTCCCTTGTGTGTTATTTGTTGTTTTTCCCTTGCTGCTTTTAATATTTGTTCTTTGTGTTTGATCTTTGTTAATTTGATTAATATGTGTCTTGGGGTGTTTCGCCTTGGGTTTATCCTGTTTTGGACTCTCTGGGTTTCTTGGACTTGGGTGATTATTTTCTTCCCCATTTTAAGGAAGTTTTCAACTATTATCTCCTCAAGTATTTTCTCATGGTCTTTCTTTTTGTCTTCTTCTTCTGGAACCCCTATGATTCGAATGTTGTAGCGTTTAATATTGCCCTGGAGGTCTCTGAGATTGTCCTCATTTCTTTTAATTCGTTTTTCTTTTATCCTCTCTGATTCATTTATTTCTACCATTCTATCTTCTAATTCACTAATCCTATCTTCTGCCTCTGTTATTCTACTATTTGTTGCCTCCAGAGTGTTTTTAATTTCATTTATTGCATTATTCATTATATATTGACTCTTTTTTATTTCTTCTATGTCCTTGTTAAACCTTTCTTGCATCTTCTCAATCCTTGTCTCCAGGCTATTTATCTGTGATTCCATTTTGATTTCAAGATTTTGCATCAATTTCACTACCATTATTCGGAATTCTTTATCAGGTAGATTACCTATCTCTTCCTCTTTTGTTTGGTTTGGTGGGCATTTATCCTGTTCCTTTATCTGATGGGTATTCCTCTGTCTCTTCATCTTGTTTAAATTGCTGAGTTTGGGTGTCCTTTCTGTATTCTGGCAGGTTTCTGGAATTCTCTTTTTTGTGGCTTTTCCTTGCTGTGTGTGGGTTTGTACAGGTGGCTTGTCAAGGTTTCCTGGTTAGGGAAGCTTGTGTCGGTGTTCTGGTGTGTGGAGCTGTATTTCTTCTCTCTGGAGTGCAATGAAATGTCCAGTAATGGGTTATGAGATGTCTATGGTGTTGGGGTGACTTTGGGCAGCCTGTATCTTGAAGCTCAGGGCTGTGTTCCTTTGTTGCTGGAGAATTTGCTTGGTATGTCTTGCCCTGGAACTTGTTGGCCCTTGTGTGGTGCTTGGTTTCAGTGTCTGTATGGAGGCATTTGATGAGCTCCTGTCAATTAATGTTCCTTGGAGTCAGGAGTTCCCTGGAGTCAGGGTTTGGACTTAAGCCTACTGCTTCCAGTTATTGGTCTTATTTTTACAGTAGTTTCAAAATTTCTCCTTCTATACAGCACCATTGATAAAATATCTACATTAAAGATGAAAAGTTTCTCTACTGTGAGTGTCACTCAGAGAGGTTCACAGCATTACATGGAGAAGAGAAGAGGGAGGAGGGAGTTAGACGTGGCCAAATGAGATGAGGTGGAATCAATAGTGAAGAGAGTGGGCTAGCCAGTAGTCACTTCCTTATGTGCAGTCCACAACTGGACCACTCAGAGATGTTCACGGAGTTATACAGAGAAGAGAAGAAGGAGGAAGGTGACAGAGGTGGCCAGAAGGATAAAAGAGGGGAATGAAAAGGAGGGAGGCACATCCAGCCAGTAATCAGTTCCTTAAGTGTTCTCCACCATCTGGAACACACAGAAATTCACAGAGTTGGGTAGAGTAGAGAGGGGTTAGGGAGGAGACATAGGCGACCTGGTGGAGAAAAAGGAGAGTCCAAAGGGAGAGAGAGCAGTCAAGCCAGTAATCTCGCTCCCTAGTGAAAAATGGGTCCTGAAGATTGGGTTCTTAAAGGTACAAAATTGGTAACAAATACATAAAAGCAAAAATTAAAAATCTAGAGTAGAGTTTGGAATTTCAAAAATACGATGTTAAAGAAAAGAAGAAGGAAAAGAAAGAGAAAAAAAAACGAACAAACAAAAACAAACAAGGTCGTGAAAATTATAAAGAAAATACAGGTACAAAATTGATAACTAATACCAAAAAGCAAAAATTAAAAATCTAGAGTACAGTTTGGAATTTCAAAAATACAATGTTAAAAAAAAAGAAGAAGAAAAATAAAGAGAGAAAACAAACAAACAAAAACAAACAAGGTCACAAAAATTATAAAGAAAATACAGGTACAAAATTGATATCAAATACCAAAAAGCATAAATTAAAAATCTAGAGTAGAGTTTGGAATTTCAGATATGCAATGTTATATAAAAGGAGAAAAGAAAGAATCAGAGGAAAAAAAAAAGTCACAGAAATTATAAAAAAAAGCTATAGGTACAAAATTGATAACATATACCAAAAAGCTAAAATTAACAATCTAGAGTAGAGTTTGGAATTTCAAAAATACAATGTTAAAGAAGAGAAGAAAAAAAAAAAAACAAGGTCAAAAATTATAATATATATATATATGAAGTTTGCTGAAGAAGAAAAAAATAGGGTCTTTTTTTTTTTGCAAAGTAATAGGTTATAAAAGTGAAAATTAAAGGAACAATAGAGGACTTAAAATTTTTTTAAAAAAAATTAAAAAAAAAAGAAAGAATGATCGTAAAAATAGTAAAAATATATCTAGGACTTTCTTTGGTTTTGTTGTGAGTATTGTGGGTTCAGTTCATTTTTGGCTAGTTCCTTGGTCCGACTTATATTTCTCAAGATCTATAGGCCCCTTCCTATGTAGTCCATAGTAACCACAGGGTTTTATCTATTGCCTGTAGCTTCCGAAGCATTTCCCTCTGTTATAACGTCTTCTGTTTGCTGGTCTCTTCAGTGTCTGGTTTCTGCCCTGACACAAAGGGGACGGTGGAGGACACGTTTTTTTTTTTTTTTTTCTAGGCTCACTTGTTCAGTCACGCTGTGGGGAGGGAGGGAGGGAGGGATGCTGCAAACAAATAACACTGGTGTGCACTCGCAGTGCCTCAGCCACACTGGGTCTGCCCCCGCTCATGGCGCATGTAGCCTCCCTGCCCACACTGCTCGGGCTCTAGGTTGTTCCGCTGGGAACAATCCGAGGCCGGCCCTGGGCTGCATGTACCTCCCAGGTCCAAGCCGCTCAAGTTCAGGCACTCGGGTAGCTCTCAGAGGCGCAGGCTCAGTTGGGCCTGCGTTTTGTGCTCTTCCCAGGTCCCAGCAGCTCAGGTGATGAGGTGTTTGGCGAGCCCCAATGCTGCGACTTATCGCCTCCCTGCCACTCGGTTATCTGGGTGTAAAACCAGCGCACCTTCTCAGGCAGATGTTGACCGTCCAGACCCCCAATAAGTTTTAGTTAGCAAAGAAGCCTGCTTACAGTTTTATAGATAAAGTCTCTCTGGGGCTGAGATTGCCCCCTTACAGCTCTGGCTGCCTGTCCCCGGAGGGGGAAGGTCTGCAGCCGGCTATCTCTGTTCAGTCCTTTGTTCCGTGCACGGGCCTGGTGGTGTCTTAGGTTAGGGCTGGCTTTTCGTGTGGTAGATATCCCACAGTCTGGTTTGCTAGCCCAAATTATTTCGCTCAGATAGCGCTCAGGGTATTCAGGCCAGATTCTTACTCTTAGCGATGCAGCCCGTGCCGCACCTCCCTGCCCAGCCCCTGCTTGCTAATGGCGTATGCAGGCGTCTGTGCTGCTTCTCCGCTGGGGGAGTTACCGTAGGGCTCGCAATCTGCGAGTTTTAATTGTTTATTTATTTTTTCTCCCTGTTATGTTGCCCTCTGTGCTTCCAAATCTCGGCACAGATTCGGCAGTGCGAAGGTTTCCTGGTGTTTGGAAACTTCTCTCTTTTTAAGACTCCCTTCCTGGGATGGAACTCCATCCCTCCCTCTTTTGTCTCTTTTATTTTGTCTTTTATATTTTTTCCTACCTCCTTTTGAAGAGTTGGGTTGCTTTTCTGGGTGCCTGATGTCCTCTGCCGGCATTCAGAAGTTGTTTTGTGGAATTCACTCGACATTTAAATGCTCTTTTGATGAATTTGTGGGGGAGAAAGTGTTCTCCCCATCCTACTCCTCCGCCATCTTGGCTCCTCCCCCCCTGTGGTTGACTTTTTGTGACTCCATGGACTGTAGCCTGCCATGCTCCTGTGTCCCTGGAATTCTCCAGGCGAGAATACTGGAGTGGGTTGCCATTCCTTTCTCTGGGGTACCTTCCCAACCCAGAGATCAAACCAGGGTCTCCTGCATTGCAGGCAGATTCTTTACCCTCTGAGCCACCAGGGAAACCCTTCTAACAATGAGAGGGGCGCTAAATAGGGAAAAAAAAAAAAAGGCTTACTTGGGTGAGGCCAGACTTAAAGCAAATTCTCCTCCAGGGAGCTATCCAGGGTACTATATCACATTTACCTGAAGTTTTCCTGATTCACTGGACAAGAACCCTCTGCCCTTATCACTGTCTACATATCTTCCAAATTTTAACTTGCTTATCTCTGACCTGCTGACCACAAGTAACCTAGGAACATGTCACCTGTCTTTGTCTGTGGCCAATCTGAATCACTGCAGATGGTGATTGCAGTCATGAAATTAAAAGAAATTAAAAGATGCTTACTCCTTGGAAGGAAAGTTATGAGCAACCTAGACAGCATATTACTAAGCAGAGACATTACTTTGCCAACAAAGGTCCATCTAGTCAAGGCTATGGTTTTTCAAGTAGTCATGTATGGATGTGAGAGTTGGACTGTGAAGAAGGCTGAGCACCGAAGAATTGATGCTTTTGAACTGTGGTGTTGGAAAAGACTCTTGAGAATCCCTTGGACAGCAAAGAGATCCAACCAATTCATCCTAAAGGAGATCAGTTCTGGGTGTTCATTGGCAGGACTGATGTTGAAGCTGAAACTCCAATACTTTGGCCACCTGATGCAAAGTGCTGACTCATTGAAAAAGACCCTGATGCTGGGAAAGATTGAGGGCAGGAGGAGAAGGGGACGACAGAGGATGAGATGGTTGGATGGCATTACCAACTCGATGGACATGGGTTGGGTGGACTCTGGGAGTTGGTGATGGACAGGGACGCCTGGCATGCTGTGGTTCATGGGGTTGCAAAGAGTTGGACACGACTGAGCAACTGAACTGAATTGAACTGAATCTGCATATATATATATATATATACTTTTTCTTCTGTAACCAACTCCAAATTTGCCTATTTTCCCAGTTGAACTCCTAATACAGGGCACCAGAAAAAAAGCACTTCTATTAACTTCAACTATGTTTATTAATAATAAGTTGTTATTAGCATGTCAACTGCTTTTATATAATGAGACCTTAAAGTGCTTCATTGGGGTTTGTATCTTATGTAATATTTCCTTTGTAGATTTTTTTTTCTTTTGCAGTTTAAATTTGCAGTTTCCAATTCTCTATAATTTTTATATGAATTTTTAAAACCTGAAATCTGAATGAATCATGCAGGCTTTTTGAACAAAATTCCTCTCTAAAATATCTGTCTCTTACTTTGGCTAATTATAACTTAAAAGAGTAGTTCTCAAAGTGTGGTCTCAAGACCAGTAGTATCACCTGGGAACTTGGCAGGAATGCACACACTCAGTCCCCAACCCAGATTTAATTAATCAGAAACACTGAGGCTCAGCAATCTGTGTTTTGACAAAGCCCTGGAGGTTATTCTAATGCACACTTACCAATGACTTAGAGTACAATGTCAATAAGACCATGATCATAAGTCTGAAATTATCTGGTTCCGTTTAAAACAATTCTTATTTAAAAACTGTAAATACCAGAGGAACCTAGGGAACGGGTATAGATGGGTCCACATGAGTCAGTTAACTTTTTCCAGCTACATTGTATGACCACGGAAATCTTTTATCATTACTTCAGTCATAGGAACTCTAAACACATATTTTATTGCAGGTGACAAGAGTTTTGCAAATTATATGAAAAATACAGTTTGAAACTAGGTAACTTGGTAGGTATACAAATTTAATTTTTATTATTGTTATACAGATTTATGAGTTATGTTTGAAGCCTGAGTAGGGTAACATTGCTACTCTCATATCCTTAATGAAAGAATGGTCCACCTTTAACTCAGAAGGAACTCTCCATAACAAAGTTCTAAAATTTGCAGGGACCCAAATGAAAAATTTTGAGTTAAGGAAGAGACATCAAATGAGTGGCTCAAATTAATTGGCTCTACCTGGGTGAATAATACTGTGAAGGATGTGGGCAGCCAGATTACCTTCATATCTGGTGTTATTGCTTGGGTTTATAAAAATGTATCTGTTTTGTCACCTACAGGTGGTTATGACATTTATGTATGTTATCCTAGGAATCAATTTCCTGTTTCATAGATCCATCATTCTAACATTTTAGAAAACCTACCAGTAAGACAACTGTTTTTTGTTTTTTCCAGAAAATATCATTATAACCAAATATGTTGGCTGGATTTGAAGAGATTTAGAAATAAAATGTTATTTCTTGATATTTTGCCTATATATAATACAGCAGAACTCCTTTGTAACATGTGCCATTGTTAAATGGGTTAGAATTCTAGCTAAACCATAAAATATAATAATAATAAATTTTCATAAAAATCTTAGGAGTTAGACTACAAACAATGGTAACTATTCTTCCCCCTCTCTAGTATCATTAAGGTATTTTGTTCTCTGTGTACTATAAACTTTACTCTCCAAAGAGAAAAACTACTAAACTATAGCCATATTTATCATTTATTTACTGCTTAATCTCATTCATTTCAACAAAAATGAAACGTATTTCACAAGTATGTGTGACTTGCTCACCCTTTTGAAATTGATTTGTAGGGGGACCAAAGTTACTTAGTATTTTTAGAGAACAAAAGTTATCTGACACTCCTGAGGAATAACTTAAATATAATAAGTATTTGCTAAAACTTAAAAGTTTCCTGTTTCTTCACACAGATCCCATTTTTTATATATTTAAATCAGAATATCTCCAAGTAAAATATTGGAATATTTTTCTAATAGTGCTTTTATGCTCTATGTTGATTCATCACTTTCCAGCTATTTGGATTATAAACTTTGGGGAACTAGGCAGAGAATGCTGAGGGACTGTGTGGCTCTTTCTATAATTATACTCCAAATAAGCAGTATTTGTATATGTCACAATCTAGGAAGAAGAACACAATGTAGGATCTGTGGGTGGTTTATGTTCTGCTGATCAAAGGTCCTTGGTTCATATTTCACACCCCCTTAGTGAGGCCAAGATGAGTTTGTTTTTATCTCCATATGGGTTGGTTAACTTTTTTTAGCTAAATTGCATGACCACCCACTTTTACACCTGACCCTGGTCATCTGATGTGTGCCATTTGTCACAGGGCAAAGAAGTCAGTGTATAGGTATATGTACCCTTTCCCTAGTTCTGAAAATACTCAGAAAACATGCTCTAATGGTGGTAGAACCCATTGCATCATCCTTTATGATGAAATATATATTATTTAGAAACTAGTTAAGTACATCCCAGTTCCAGAACAACCAAAACCTTGCCAAATACTTTTTAAACTTTTAATGCTACAATAATTGGAGATCCAGAGATACATATAGGGATATATAAATTTTGAGGCAAAAATGTCCTGACTACTGAAGGGAAAGCAATAAACTCTGCTGTGTATACTTATAGAAAATTTAGAATTTTAAGTTCCAGTCTTCCTTACTACATGCCTTTGTGCTTAAATAAAGTCATCATGTTTTTCACCAACATTTCAAGGGCTTTCTCATTTAGCAGAAATTAGATCTAATAGTCTCTGGTTACCAATAACTTAAAATCAGGTAATATGTCTTTGATACAAGGAGTCAAAACAGAACAGATAGGCATTAAACTTCTCAAGAGTAAGTACTGTCATACATTTTTATAACAGACCAGAGTTTTAACATAGTGTCTGGCTAAAGTAGAAATGTTGTTTGTCCATCCAGCACGTTTATTGAGCACCAGCCATATGCTGTGAATGCAGAGCTTAATTAATTCACTACCATCAAAAAGCTCAAAGTTCACTGGTAAAGATAAAGAAATGCTGAAATTAGTATATGGACAAGATGTTATGGAAGTACAGAGGAATGGGTGACTAATTTATCCCTGGGATGAGTGGAAAGAAGGAATGAAGAGGGGAAGTTAAGCTCGAAGAGGCTTCACAGAGCACCAGAGTGGGATAAAAGGTTTGGCACCAGGCAGACTTCGTTTTAATTCTAGATTTTCATTTATTATCTGTGAGGTTTTGGGAAAATCATTGAACCTTAGGCTCAGGTACCTCATCTGTAAAATACAGATAATATAAGTTTTTACAAGTTCTTAGGTAGGCTAAATGAATCCATGAAGAGCATAAGCCTGGAGCACAGTTGGCTCTTTTCTCAGTAAATAGTAGTTAATATTGACTGCTATTAAGAGAAAGTTATCTACAAAGACTAGGCTAGGGAAGAGACAATAACATGTGCATAAATTTGACTGGAATATGAAATGGTACATGAAGCTAGGAAGATAGAGGCCAGATGGTGAAAACTTTTAAACATCTGCATTCAGAGTTAAGGAGTTTGGGTATTTTACTGGAGACGGTAAAAGAATCACTGGAAAATTTTGATCACTGGGCTGCCAATGAGGAGGATGGTTTGAGGACAGAGTATAAATTTAGAGTCAGAGAAATCAGTTAAGAGGAATCATTGTTATAATTGGTTCAAGTAAATATTTTATGAGGTGAACTGAGTCAGTGGCAGTGGGGATGGAGCAGACATTTAAAAAATAATTGAGATAGAAGAAAAAAGACTTGTTAACTAATGGAAAGATTTGAAAAATGAGAGTTTATTAAAACCATTGAGTTGAGGAAGGGAATTTAATTATTTTTTTAAATGAGACATGTATATTTATATATTGGAGAAAAAAATGGCAACCCACTGCAGTATTCTTGCCTGGAGAATCCTATGGACAGAGGAAGAGCCTGGTGGGCTACAGTCCATGGGATTGCACACAGTCAGACATGACTGAGTGACTAACACACACACGTGTCTATATATTAAGGAGAATGTAGAATGAATGAACATACATGAAAATTAAATTTTGTATAGAAGCAGAGTAATACATTCATAGTGAGGAAGCTTCTTAATATAGTTAGTTGATGTGGTGTATTTATCAAATGCATAGGAGGAAAGGACAAATTCATTCATTCAGAAAAATTTACTGAGTATCATTATGCTAGGTGCTAGATGGAATAAATAAATAAATCATATATAACATGTTGATTAGTATTATCAAGAAAAAGCAGGGTGAGGCTAGATAGTTATGGGGATGGTGTTTTAGAACGGATGGTCATAAAAAGACTCAAAGGACATTTGAGCAACAAACTAGTGGGTGGTAGAGGTCATTAATTATTCTGAAGACTAGGCAAGGAACAGGTTAGTTAGGGTCGAATCTAGAATTCAGTTAGGTATCCAAATAGAATAAGCAGTTGCATGTACAAGTCTAGACTTCAAGGAAGTGTTTATGGTTAGAGATAAAATTTGACAGTCTTCAGCATACAGATGGGATTTAAAGCCGTGGAACAGGATGGGATATGGGAATACCTAAAATGCTGGGGAAGGTACAGTTCAAGGACTGAGCCCTGAAGTTCCAGTTTTTAGAGATTAGGAAGATGAAGGATGATATAGCAAAGGACATAGAGATGAAATGGCCAGTGATGTAGAAGGAAAATGAACAAATGTTTTGCTCTGGGGGCCAAGTGAAGGTAATGTTTTAAGAGACATGAACTGCTTCAAATACTAATGAGTGGTCCAGCAAGTTGAAGTCAGTAACAGCATGCTTTTTGCTGACAGGAAAGGTCCAGTAGAGGAGGAAAATAGATGGTGTGAAAGGGGCAGGCAGGAAGTGGAAGAATTGCAGAACAAGGCCTTTGAGTAGGCAAGAAAAGATGATATCCAGTGCTCAAAGCATTGGCGGAAGCAAGGTCAGTTCAGCCAAAGGGAAGTCTACCTGCATGTGTACCCACTGTGTACCCACACACATATTTTCACTGTTTATAGCCCCATGTCTCCACTATTTTCAAAGCTTTCATTTTTATAGAATCATATTCTTAAAGCTTCCCTGGTGGCTCAGACAGTAAAGCATCTGCTTACAATATGGGAAACCCGGGTTCAATCCCTGGGTCGGGAAGATATCCTGGAGAAGGAAATGACAACCCATTCCAGTATTCTTGCCTGGAAAACCCCATGGATGGAAGAACCTGGTAGGCTACAGTCCATGGGGTCGCAAAGAGTCGGACACGACTGAGCAACTTCACACACACACACATATTCTTAAAACTTACTTTTTCCCTGGGGTTTTAAGATGAGTAGGTGGGAATGATCTACTAGTGATCTTTGATTGCGATTCAGGTACAATCTCTGGTTCAGTTTATGTTGCCAGTGCTAGAAGCTAGATGGTGAAATAAATAGAGAGCATCGTTCAACGTTTTCCGTGGAGCACAGCATCAAAGTCCTAGGTGCAGTACGTGGAAGAGGGTGTTATTTTATGTCTACCGTTAGAAACCTCTCCAAGGTACTGAGCTGGCTTAGTAGTTGTTACAGTTGCTCTTTCAAGTTCTTTGAAGTGTCAAATGTGGAATAACATTTTTACTCTAAGTTTTGAAATATTTCCCATGTACTGATCATCTCCCATGCATGAGGCTATACTTCATCTCAGTTAAATTGCTAGCATCTGGTACAGTGTGTGGCTTAGAGCAGCAAAGCAGTAAATGATTTGGAGAAGAGAGAAAAATGATAATTTCTGTCACTACAGGTCCAATATCCTCAGAGCGGGGTGGAAATGAAGTTAGATTCCTACACTCTGCCTTCACTGCCTTACGTTGAGTCCAATAAGTGGTGTACATTATATATGTGAATACTGGAAACACGGAGTGTCATCAATACTATGAAGACAACCAGCATAAATACCAACACTGTGAGCAGGACAAGAGGAGAGGGCGGAGTTAGGGAGCGCAGTTGTACTACTTTACTTTAAACGGATTTTATTCCTGCCTCCAGCTTCTATGAGGCTAATGTATACTGGACTAAAACCCCTGCCTTGATATTTGTCACTAAATACCAAATGGGCGTGCCTCGGTGTATAGCGCACCTGCTTTGGCAAGCACTGAAAGCAGGTATTCCTGGAGTCTTCTGACACTGACTCCTCCAAATGCTCATGAGGGGCCCCAGCTCCCAAACCTTTTTTGGGACTCCTGCCGGCAAGACTGCTCTGTTGACTTGCGAGGGCCTGCTGAGCATGTGTGAACAGCGCCGCGCATGCTCCGTGGAGCGCGCAGGTTTACCGAAGAGCTAGCAGAGGATTTTACTACGCATCTCCCGCCTTCCCTGCCCAGTAAGCCCCCTTCCCCTCTCTCCCAATCCCCACCACGCGATCCCTCGCACCTCCCCGCCTCCCCCTCCACAGCCCCCCCCCCTCCCCCCGCCCTTCCCCGCTTCACCCTAGGCTGGGGAATCTCCATTGACGTTTGGGTGACGCTGCCGTGCCCCCGCGGTCGGGAGTTCCAGGCGCCGCACAGGTAACGCCGCCGCTGCCGCCATATTGACAGAGCTGGGAGGGGGCCCGAGGGAGCGGGGAGATGGCGGCGGGGCGGCGGGGGGCAGTCACCGCCGAACGACTGTCGCGGCGTTGGCGGCAGTGGTGAGCACAAACCGAGCGGCAGCTCTTGGAGAGGCAGCACAGAGTTGTCTTCTCCGTGGGGAGCAGCAGCCTGCGGTGGCGACGACCCCTCGCTCCGAGTCTTTGAGGGACCCCACGGCGAAGGCAGCTGTCGCTGAAGGCGAGGCTGGGGATCCCGGCGGTGGCGGCGGCGCAGTGGCAGGCAGGCTCCAAAAACGGGATGCGCGGCCGCTCGGGCAGTTGGCAGCTCCTGTTCGAGTGCTCCTGAAGGGGCGATGCTACCGTTCGCTCCTCAAGACGAGCCCTGGGACCAAGAAATGGAGGTGTTTGGCGGCAGCGCAAGCAGCGTCGAGGTTAGTATGGTGGCCAAGAGGGGTTGGGGCCACCCCCTTCCTCCTCTGAAGACCGTTGCTGGGGGGCCCAGGGGAGAAGGGGCATGGGGCTGGGAAGCGAGGTGCCAGGCCAGGCCCCTGAGGCTGCGGGGCGGCGGACAACGCTCTGCCCGAACCGCGCTTTCTCTTGGGAGCCGGCGGGGATTGGGTGGCGGGCTCGGGAGTCAGGAGTAAGTGCAGCCCGGGCCGGGCTTGGCCTCGGGGGAGTATCTGCCTTGCGGGCCACGCCAGAGTTGTGACTAAGTTTCTTCACTTTTCGACCTGAAGTGGAACTGGGGGATACGCCAGGTGCCCGCGCCTGGCTCCACATGTTTCTCTTTCTCCGCTGCGCCAAGTGTGCTAGCTGCCAATTTGAGGGACAGCTGCTGACTCCAGCTCTCTATTTGAACACCGGGTGCTTTAGGAACCCAGCGCAACAGAAACAACAGAAACAGCAAGGTGACGAACTCTGGGGACATTTACACATAGGGATGAATGCTCCTTAGTTACTTTTCTCATTTCTTTGTGGCTTGTTGTGGTTCTTTGTAACAACCTAAATGGAGATTAACTGGAGGCAAGGTTTCTTTATCTACACTCAGGTGATGTTCTGCAGCCTCCTTGGCGGTCTCCTGAATTCTACCGCCCTCTTCCGCCCCTTCTCCCTTTGCCCAACTGCTGTCCCCGCCCCGTTGGTCAGTGAAAGAACAGGCAAAGTAAACTCCAGCCCTTATAAGAGGAATCTTTGGTAAGACAGCGAGGTTCAACCAAAATATTTTGGTTCGCCTCTCTTCCCGCTCTTCTTACTTCCGAAACTGTTCTGGTTAGGCTTTGGTCAGCTGTGCAGTGAGAACTCAGATGTGCACAGGTTCTTTGTTTTTTATTATTGTTGCTTTGTTGTTTTTGTTGTTACTGTTAGAAGCAGGCAGCGTTTAAAAACAAAAACAAGACTTTTGGGAAAGTCGGATGTTTTTCTGATAACCAATCAATTGACAGCCTGGTAGTACAGTAGAGGCCATCACGATGACAGATCTAAAATTTTGAAGGACAAATTGATTCACAGTAGGATTTTTTGAGGTAGGACTCGAAATCCTCCACATCTCTAGGTGCAGATTTGTCTTTTAAGTACTTCCTTCATCCTTAAAAATATACTTTGGACTGCTTTCTGTTTAATTTGTTCTTTTTCTTTTCAAATTTCCAACTGAGCTGGGGTTAAAATTACATGCCAGAATAACATTTAATAAGAAATGTAGTAGAAATATGGAAGAAGTCTAAAGTTGAACCCTCTCTATTTATGGGAATTATTTTACTAGTACACTAAGGAATTCCTAGATACATTGTAATATTCTACATCTCTTAAGAACAGGATAAATGAAGAGGGGTTTGTTTCTTCTTGGAATGTTTCATACTTGCAAGAATTTTCTAGAAGATTACTCAAGGGAAGAGGAATTTTGTTTAATTTGTGTATGTAATCTTTTGACTTATAGTTCTAGGCATCTGGTTTATAAGAACAGTTAAATGTTTGGATAAAAGGTTGGGATGGGAGGGGGGAACCATTCGCATGCTTGCTATTATTTTTGTTAACTTTGAATGTAGAAATGTTTTAAATTGTAATTACCACATATGGTTTTTTTTTTTTATTGTTTGCAGTATGTTTTAGGTATTATAGAGATTTAACAATGGGTCTCTCTACCTCAGCAATTTGGAAAAATACTGGAGTGGAAATTGTTAATCCCTATGAAGTAAAACGAAAGGTGAAGGTAATGTGGTAAAGAGAGTATTTCTGCCTTCTTTGTCTAAAACAGTTACAATTGGTTAGATTTAACCCTGCAAGTGATTTAATTGAACTTTTTTCTAAAACAAATATTCTGGGTGAAAACTAACCACTACATCTGACCTGCTTAGACCTGTTTAGTACTCAGAAAGGTTATGTTTTTGTTGTTGTTGTTGTTGTTGTTATTGATGTTTGTTTATAATGGCTTTCTTTTGATAAAGAGACACTTTTACTTCCCAGAATTTATATTTATTTTAATTACACGTTTGTTGATGTTGGCTTTGGAAATGTTAACTGTTGAATGTGAGCTTTGCAGCCCTCAATCATGATAGTTTTTAGGACTAAGGGTGCTTTCATTGTAGAATGTATTTTTTGAATATGTGTTGAAATCCTTAAAGAAAATGTAAGTACGAATCTGTTAACTTTAATGTTAAAGGAAACTTTAATGTCTATTTCTGTCTATGTTAAATCCTGATAAAATTAAAGATTGTATACACTATCATATTTTGTGGAATCTTTTTCAATATCTTTTGCTGTCTTGTTTCATAGGCAGTTGTTAACCTTTGAATTATCATTCAGAAGTGTGATAATTGGTTGTTTAGCCTCTTAACATGTTTTTGCACAGGAAAAAAATTATTAAGGATAGTTATGTTTTTATACCAGTGCACAGTAACGAGGTATAATGATGAAGAGTCTAATCACTGTAACATCGTTCAATGGGAAATGTGTCAGAAGTTTCAAACAAGAATTCGATTGGTTCCAGTGAGAGGTGGAGAATGGGCCTGAAAGGGAAGCATCAGCTCTATTGGCTCCTGAGAAATAGGGTTCTTGGGAGAGGGGAAAATAGGATAAGCAAGAAGCTTTGGTTGTGAGAGCTCTTGCAGGGACTGTCTCAATTAGGTCTATTGGGAATAGGGACTTCAAAGGATATTATCCTTCGGGCAGCCATAATTTTAGCTATTGCCTGAATTCTGTCAGCATCAGGGAAGAGATATGATGATGAAAAGCCTAATCACTGTAAAATTGTCCTGTGGGAAAATGTGTCAGAGGTTTCAAGTAAGAATTAGGAGGTGTGATGGCTGTTGGTCATTCCTGGACAAAGGTCATTAAGAATACCCTCTTTTAGTAGTAAAGTGGACTTTTCATGAAGTAGTGCCAGTGTACACAGTTTGTGCATTTTGTGTTTTGGTGATAGAGTACTTGATTCCTGATGGAGTTTGTTATAGAATTTTCAAATTGTATATTCTATCACCATATTATATTAAATATTTATTGGTACTTTTATATTATTTTTTAGCATACTGCTTTTGTTTAAGGAAGTTAGTTTTGAAAGTAATACAATTCATTGCTAAAACAGTTTGGGGCTAAAGCCACTGACTCTAAAAATTTAACTAGGACATCAGATATATGGCAGATTGGGAAAAACTGCTAATTTTAATTAATTTCATGAGACCCTGTAGTAATAGAGGAAAGAATGTGGGCTTTGGAGGCCAGTTTAATCTAGGTTCCAATTTCACATCCAACTTACACTAGCTCCACTGCAAGTTACCTAACCTCTCTGAGCTTCAGTTTCTTCATCTCTAAATGGGAGAAGAACTGTCTTCAAGAGTTGTTATATAAAAACTAAATACTAAATACCTTGCTGTGTTTAATTCCTTAGCAAAATGATTTGCACATAGTATGTATCCAGTTCCTTCTCTTTCCCCACAGTCAACTCTTTTTTTCTGCCCCTAAATTCTGAATTATTGTCAACTATATTAAAACCTTGGGATTTAGATAGCCATGGTCATAGCTCCAGTTTTCCTTATTAGTAGTGGTTTTTTCATAAGATCTCCTTCTTAGGTCATTTCATTTAAGTATATTGATCACATTTGTAATGATAGGATAATTAAGGATGAAATATGAAGTTATATTTAGAAACACTTTGGGGGATAAGGAGAGGCAAATGATTTGTTATAACTAGCTAATGAGATGTTTCATTGACATTTTTCCTATTTTGAACTTTTGTCATGGTAGGAATTGGTTCAGTTCATGAAGTGTTTATTGGGTACAAGGCAGTCAATATATAGCATTGTAATGTGAAATGTCTAAAGATATACCATCCTGAATCCCACCCCAACCCCATGGGTTTACATTCAGGTGGACAAGATAGTCATATGCAGAAACTGCTATTATACAAGTTACAAGACCATCAACAATGAGGTGGCTGTGGTGGTGGTTTAGGGAATAGATTTAGTAAGGCATTGTGAAAGAGGTGGAATTTGAGCAGGGCATTGGAGAGTGGATAATATTTTCACAGATTAAAGGAGCCTATTTCTGGTGGATGAGGGCAGTGTAAGCAAAGGCATGGATGTGTTCTTGGAGGAAGGAGGAGTATGATTTGCTAGGATATAAGTCTATGATGTGAGAATGGGAATACAGTGTGATATGAGGTATTCATCTAAAGGTAGTCAAGGCCCAGATTGTATGAGGCTTTTAAAGCTAGTTTAAAGGTTTTCAGTGTTCTGTAAATGGGAGCTACTGAAGATTTTTGAGATCATGAATGACATGACCAGATCTGTGCTGGCAATAGCTGATGGCAGCGTGTAGAATGGATTGAAGTTGGGGAGAGACTGAGGGTGGGGAATTTTAATCAGTGAAAGTAATAGTGAGTTTTTTTTTAACAAAGACAGAAGGCAGTAGAAAGGAGAAGACTGAGGGAGAGACCTTGAAGAGTTAAAATAGTTTAACAGATGATCAGATATTAGGGAGTAAGAGAAATTAGAAGTATTGTGGTAGGACTTAATTCAATATAACAGATATTTAATGCATGCTTGCCAGTAAAAATGTCTATGTTAGCCGCTACTGCTACTGCTGCTAAGTCGCTTCAGTCATGTCTGACTGTGTGCGACCCCATAGATGGAAGCCCACCAGGCTCCCCCGTCCTTGGGATTCTCCAGGCAAGAACACTGGAGTGGGTTGCCGTTTCTTTCTCCAATGCATGAAAGTGAAAAGTGAAAGTGAAGTCGCTCAGTTGTGTCTGACTCTTCACGACCCCATTGACTGCAGCCTACCAGGCTCCTCTGTCCATGGGATTTTCCAGGCAAGAGTACTGGAGTGGAGTGTCATTGCCTTCTCCGATGTTAGCCACTAGACTAGTATAAAGATAAATATTTGCAGCGTAGGGAGATAGAAAGCTAAAACAACAGTGGCCCAGTAGTGTCTTAAACTAGAGCAAACCACTCTATAAAGATTTCTGGCTATGCTTGGCATGCTTAAAATCTTTACTTCTAAAGGTGAATACACTTATTACTAGCTGAAAAGTTTTTCAGTGCTTTTAAATTAGTGCTTTAGCCTGAAATTTTTGCTTTATCAGTATTCATCTTAAATAGCAGCCCACGAGTGCAGAGGGCTGTGCTGAAAATAGTGACTGGTGCTTTTTTCTAGAATGCAATAAAGAGAACAGGGATATCTGTTTTTCTTATATACTCTCACCAGGTTTATTTGGACTAGAAGGAGGGGAGTGGCCAACAGGGCCCTGACCCCAGCCCACCACTAATGCCTTCCCAGTTTTTCCAAGACTATCTTACTTTAAGCCAGTCTGGTCTGGAAATATTCAGGCCAGTTCCTTCAGGGCAGAGCCTCTGTATTTCCCTACCTTGATTTTTTTCTTCAAGAGAGGTAATCATTACCTCACCATTCCAAAATAAGGCCTGACTTGGTTCTATTGCTTTGTCCGGCCATATTGTTTCAGTACCACCCCTTTTAGTCTCTCTCATGTATAATTTTGAGAGGGAAATATAAGATTTTTTTTCCTGTTCTTGTAATTTCTCTCTTGGTGGATGCTGTCATTATCTTTAGCCAGCAGTTCTCAAAGTCTGGTAAGTACTTGGAATCTTGAGGTCTTAACTTTTAGTACTTTGTCAAAATTTGCTGTATAATGTTTATACATTTATGTGATTTCCAAAGATAATTTACTGTTCTTGATGATGGTTTTATTTTCTTTGTCTATATTTTCTTTTGGTTTGTTTTTAGGTGGAAAGAGAGTTGAAAAGAAAAGAGATTTATTTTATTTTTGGCTCCATTGAGTCTTCTTTGCTGCTTGTGGGCTTTCTCCAGTTGCTGTGAGTCGGGGCTACTCTCTAGTTGTGGTACTCAGGCTTCTCACTGCAGTGGCTTCTTTTGTTGTAGAGCACTGGCTGTAGGTGTGCGGGCTTCAGTTGTTGCAGCTCGTGAGCTCTAGAGCACAGGCTCAGTTGCTCCTCAATGACATTTGGGACCCTTCCAGACCAGGGGTTGAACCCACATTTCCTGCATTTGCAGGCAGATTCCTAACCACTGGACCACCAGGGAGGTCCCAGGAGAGAGATTTAGAGCTAAGTTTGAACTGGCTTTTGTAGATAATAGAGATGTGTTCTGAATTGCCCTGGAGGCATTCTAAGCAACTGATTTTGCTGCTAGATTTTAACTCTTATCTGTACATTTGAAGTAGGTCCTGCTGTGTGTGTGTGTGTGTGTGTGTGTATGTGTGTGTGTGTGTGTGTGTGTTGGTATGTGAGGGAGAGAGAGATTGAGAGGGAATTCCTTGCTTCCATTTCACAAAGTATTTCAATGGTTTATAGGAGATAAGAGCCAATAAAAATTATTTTGATATTCAGGATAAGAGGCAACAGCATAGCAGGTATATGGAAAGGATGGAGGATGGGGTTGGAGGGTGAGCTAGAACACAGATAAGATGCTCTAAAGGTCTGCTACATATTTAAAATATAGTTTAATTTCAAATTTGTCCTTGATTTCCATGGGCTGGTAGTTTTTAGTTCTGATCGTACAGTGGATGGAGCTTCCCTGGTGGCTCAGTGGTAAAAAATACACCTGCCAATGCAGGAAACACAGGTTCAATCCCTGGGTCAGGAAGATCCCCTGGAGAAGGAAATGGCAACCCACTCCAATATTGTTGCCTGGGAAATCCCATGGACAGAGGAACCTGGTGGGCTACAATCCATGGGGTCTCAAAAGAGTTGGATACGACTTAGTGACTAAATAACAACAGCATAGATCAGAGATATCTGGGAATTAAAAAAAAATTTCCATGATGGTGCCTAACTCACAGAGATTCATATTTAACTAATCTGGTGAGTGTCTGGGCATCATTTCCTAGGTGATTGTGATGTACAGCTAATGATAAAGAGCCACAGCTCTATGCCAAAAGGAAAAACAGTCATGTAGTTCTCATCATCCAACAGGAAAATAAGCGTCTGTCAATTCCTAAGCCAGCAATTAGCTGTAAAATAAATCTTCTGTGAGTTATGTGTTTTGTATGTTTTATTCTGTTGTTCTAAGATATGATGGGAGCAGAGGAAGTATTTGAAGTATCTTGTATACTCTTTCTGTGTAGATTTGAGGAATTTCCTTTTCTATAAAAGAAAAAAAAGTTTAGTGACCTGTTTTAACCTTATAATTTGGAAGCTAAGTAATCTGCATACCTTACTACTAGCTAAGGGGATAGTGACGCCATTGTGAATAAAATATCCCTTCACTAACAAAAATTTCAAAGGCCACAAATAATTATTCTTACTATGGGACCTATCTCTCTTTCCTGTAAAGTGGTTGGGGACAGACTTTAAGAGGATATGTAGTAGTATTAGCACCTAATGTAAATTTTTTAGTCAAAAAGACGTTGGAATCCATTCCATCTTAAATGTATCTCTTAAGGGAAAAAGAAACAACATTTATTATCTCTTCAGTTTTACTAACTCTTCAAACCAGTTTGGTATGAAAAGGTGTATCTTTTTAACAGATGAGAAAGACAAAAATCAGTGGAAGGCACAGTTGGAATTTGAACTGAGAAAATTTTAAATTCATGTTTTTCCATGTATACATTGTTGTCCCCCTTATAAAGATTATATTGAAGATAAGAAGACATAGACAAGTTGTTGACAACCATATCAGATCAGTAAATCAGAACTGCTGATTGAATAGCTATATTTCCTCAAAATAAAGGTCAATAAAATCCAAGAAGGTTTTTTTTGTAGACATAGACAGGTTAATTCTCAATTTCATATATAAAAGCATAGGACTTACAGTATCTAAAACAGTTTTGGAAAAACTAAAATGCAAGAAATCACTCAATATAGGGTTGCAAGGCAGTAACAACAAATTAAAGCAGTGTGGTATTGGAAGAATAAACATATAGATCAGTGGAACAGAATAGGGAATTCAGAAATAGTCCACTCAAATAGGCTCAACTGATTTCTGAGAAAAGTGCAGAAGCAGAATAAAGGTCTTCAGTTTCCTTGTATATAAAATGGAAATTAATGTGTTTATCTCTGATTATTTTGAGAAGTAAATAAAATAATTGTTCTTTGCATATACTATCTGACAAGAATAATAAAGTTATTGTCGTTTTTAATAAAATAACATTTAGGTGTCTTACACAAAGGACTTCTTTTACTCTGATAAATAACTCAATGGAAAATTTAAACTTGTTTCACATTCCCCAAGGTTGTATTTTAATGAAATTACAAGGACCTCATATCTCTAAGAAATTAATATGGTGAGAATCGCTACTAAAGAATACCATGTATGTACACATGCCATGTAAAAATGTGTGTTCATCTGTAGTATCTTTTGAAAGTAAAATTTTCCAAAGCATATGTTATAGTTTGCATTAGACTGACCAGATGACCAGTGTCTTAGCATGGGGAACATTTTGGAGCTATTTAGAATCATTAAAGTCATTAGCTCTGATTTCAACCAAGGAGAGTAAACAAATTCCTGCCTGAACAGTAACCGGGGAAGCTGCTTTACTGTCATTGGACCAAAGTTTTAAAATGTTCCACAGATACCTTCTAATGTACATATAATATTGATATGCTTAGTTCAACTCATAGTAACCTATCATTTGCACAACTACCAGTCCTTTTAAAAACATGATGATACTCAGATTAGTTTTAATTGGTTCTAAATATTATTTTGCATTTATTCAGCAAATGATCATTAAATGCCTGCATGTGTAGATTGCTGTGTTAGTTACTAGATATAATTCATTTGCTTATTGTTCTGGGTTTATACCTTGAAAGCTGAAAACCAATTAACTGTATATCTGCCCATTCTTCATAATCACAAGGAAATGTCGGAAGGGACAGTATATTATATCACAACAACCAGCAAATTTAGGCTGATAGAAAACTTTTTAAAACTTTATTTTTTTCTGGGATAGTAAGGAAAGTTATGACCAACCTAGATAGCATATTCAAAAGCAGAGACATTACTTTGCCAACAAAGGTCCATCTAATCAAGGCTATGGTTTTTCCTGTGGTCATGTATGGATGTGAGAGTTGGAGTGTGAAGAAGGCTGAGTGCCAAAGAATTGATGCTTTTGAACTGTGGTGTTGGAGAAGACTCTTGAGAGTCCCTTGGACTGCAAGGAGATCCAACCAGTCCATTCTGAAGGAGATCAGCCCTGGGATTTCTTTGGAAGGACTGATGCTAAAGCTGAAACTCCAGTACTTTGGCTACCTCATGCAAAGAGTTGACTCATTGGAAAAGACTCTGATGCTGGGAGGGATTGGGGGCAGTAGGAGAAGGGGACGACAGAGGATGAGATGGCTGGATGGCATCACTGACTCGATGGACATGAGTCTGAGTGAACTCCGGGAGTTGGTGATGGACAGGGAGGTCTGGCGTGCTGCTATTCATGGGGTCGCAAAGAGTCGGACACGACTGAGCGACTGAACTGAACTGAATGTTCTAATTCCATACTCCTGTGAAATTACTCACAAGTTCACTGATAACTCCTTCTCCTTTGCTTTTCAAAAATATTGGTAGTTTTAAAAAATAGTAATAGATTTCCTCCTATTCAAATCAGCTGTCAAGAGTAGAGCCTCAGTATATATGGGAATTCTGTTTGAGTCTTATTTTTGCTTTAGGTACCTCTCCTTACTCCTGGCATTAGATTATGGCAGTTAAAGAGGATTATTCTTTGGAGGCATGTGTCCCTTTTGCTTTTATTTAGTGCTCTTCTACAGTCATTTTTGCTGCATGGGAAAGGAAACATTTTTCCTAATGAGTTGCCTTTGAACTGGGGTCTCTTAGTTCTTGACGTTGAAATAATTCAGAGTCTACAGGTTGATTTTCTGGGTTAACAAGTTATCCTTCAAGTTACTAGTGTTTGATTTTGTGTATTTCACCTCTAACTTTTCTGAGGTGTATACTAAAACAACTAGTAAAATTTTGAAATTACGTTTATCCTCATTATTTTCATAGCGAGATTGTTCAGAAGCTGGATAGCAAGATCAGTAATACCTTATGTGACCAATTTTAACATACTGTACATTACATGTAAGCAGTCTCTGGGAAGCATGGGTTTGTCTAGATAGCAATAGGGCTGACTTCAGCCTTTTTATTTAAACTATTGGGCTCTATGTTGCAGAAAGATTATTAAGAGGGCCATGGCATGAATGTTTTTCTAGAAATAATGTCTCTGAAGATTTAGAGTGATCTTGAATTAAGGTATTACTTTGAAGACTGATTCTAATTGAATAAACTTAGTAACTTTAGAGTCATTATCTCTTTTTAATTTGAGAGGAACAGAAATGTCATCATCATTGTTTCAGATTTTACATTTTTAGATTCTATGTTTTAAAAAGTAGTGTACTTGACTTTATTTGTTTTAAATACTTGTAACAGTATGGCACAAGTGAAATATTGAAAAAGATTTGGATGAATAATGCGAGTTCCAAAAAGTGAACTAAGTATTCATTAGTCTGTTATTAGAGTTAACAGCATCTAAAAATCTAGCATACTCTTCTTCCTGCCTTCAGGGAGATGGCAAGTTTCTGCTAGTAAAATTATTAGTTTCAAAAAGCATGGAAAATAATCTATTCTGCTGGCATTTTTTTTTTAATTTACAAGGATACAGGAACATTGGAGTACAAGTAAATTGAAAATACAGCTTGAGTGTTATGAAATTGTGAACATAATCAGGGGAAAGCAATATTCTGTGTGTACTGCAGCAGTTATAGGCCCATAGTATAGATAATTTTAGTTTGTTCTTTCTTTGCTAGGCCAGCTTGGTTTAGTTCAGTTGCTCAGTCGTATCTGACCCTTTGCAACCACATGGACTGTAGCACTCCAGGCTTCCCTGTCCATCACCAACTGTCGAAGGCTGCTCAAATTCATGTCCATTGTGTCAGTGATGCCATCCAACCATCTCATCCTCTGTCATCCCCTTCTCCCACCTTCAGTCTTTCCCAGCATCAGGATCTTTTCCAATAAGTTGGTGCTTCCCATCATGTGGCCAAAGTATTGGAGTTTCAGTTTTAGCATCAGTCCTTCAAGTGAATACTCAGGACTGATTTCCTTTAGGATGGACTGGTTGGATCTCCTGGCAGTCTCCTCCAACACCACAGTTGAAAAGCATCAATTTTTCGGTGCTCAGCTTTCTTTATAGTCCAACTCTCACATCCATACGTGACTACTGGAAAAACCATAGCTTTGACTAGACAGACCTTTCTTGGCAAAGTAATGTCTCTGCTTTTTAATATGCTGTTTAGGTTGGTCATAGCTTTTCTTCCAAGGAGCAAGCGTCTTTTAATTTCATGACTGCAGCCACCATCTGCAGTGGTTTTGGAACCCATGAAAATCAAGTCTGCCACTGTTTCCATTGTTTCCCCATCTATTTGCCATGAAGTGATGGGACCAGATGCCATGATCTTAGTTTTCTGAATGTTAAGCTTTAAGCCAAAATTTTCACTCTCCTCTTTTACTTTCATCAAGAGGCTCTTTAGTTCTCCCTTTCTGCCATAAGGGTGATGTCATCTGCATATCTGAGATTATTGATATTTTTCCCTGCAAACTTGATTCCAGCTTGTGCTTCATCCAGCCAAGTGTTTCTCATGATGTACTCTGCATATAAGTTAAATAAGCAGGGTGACGATATACAGCCTTGACGTACTCCTTTTCGTATTTGGAGCCAGTCTGTTGTTCCATGTCCAGTTCTAACTGTTGCTTCCTGACCTGCATACAGGTTTCTCAAGATTCAGGTCAGGTGGTCTGGTATTCCCATCTCTTGAAGAATTTTCCACAGTGTATTGTGATCCACACAGTCAAAGACTTTGGCATAGTCAATAAAGCAGAAATAGATGTTTTTCTGGAATTCTCTTGCTTTTTTGATGATCCAGCAGATGCTGGCAGTTTGGTCGCTGGTTCTTCTGCCATTTCTAAAACCAGCTTGAACATCTGGAAGTTCACAGTTCACGTATTACTGAAGCTGGGCTTGGAGAATTTTGAGCACTACTTCACTAGCATGTGAGATGAGTGCAATTGTGAGGTAGGTAGTTTGAGCATTCTTTGGAATTGCCTTTCTTTGGGATTGGAATGAAAACTGACATTTTCCATTCCTGTGGCCACTGCTGAGTTTTCCAGGTTTGCTGGCATATTGAGTGCAGCACATACACAGCATCATCTTTTAGGATTTGAAATAGCTCAACTGGAATTCCATCACCTCCAGTAGCTTTGTTCATAGTGATGCTTCCTAAGGCCCACTTGACTTCACATTCCAGGATGTCTGGCTCTAGGTGAGTGATAAAACCATCGTGGTTATCTGGGTCATGAAGATCTTTTTTGTATAGTTCTTCTGGGTATTCTTGCCACCTCTTCTTAATATCCTGCTTCTGTTTGGTCCCTACCATTTCTGTCCTTTACTGAGCCCATCTTTGCATGAAATAGTGCCTTGGTATCTCTAATTTTCTTGAAGAGATCTCTAGTCCTTCCCATTCTATTGTTTTCCTCTATTTCTTCACACTGGTCACTGAGGAAGGCTTTCTTATCTCTCCTTGCTGTTCTTTGGAACACTGCATTCAGTCGTGTATATCTTTCCTTTTCTCCTTTGCCTTGCGCTTCTTTTCTTTTCCAGTCCTTTAAAATGTTAAAAAAATTGCCTGTGTGTCACCGTTTAGACAAATGGTTTTAGAATGTCATTTACAAAGTTGTTTGTACTAATCTGACAAAATTTAGGGTTAGGAGTCTAACTGTAAAAAATAAAAAAGAAAATTTGAAGTAAATCCCATGAAATATTTGAAGTATTAAGAATTTACAAAGACTTATTTTGAAAAATATCTTATGAATGACCCAAGCTGTGTATTTTTCAAATGATTTTGAAAGAATTGAATTTCTATTGGCTGTTAGAATTTAAAATTGTCAGAAATCATAAGTAGGATGACTACTGCAAATACTTTATGAAATTAAGTTTCAAAGTTTTTAAATGTTTCAAGTAAGAATATTAATAAAATATAAGGAAAATCTCTGGTAGTTACTACTGAAATTATTTTTTACATTTAATTCATTGAGATTATAAATTCAGTCATTCCATTCCACAAATTTTTCCAGGATTAATTATGTTCTGGATAATATGCTAGATACTGGGGTTATAAAGAATAAAATAAAATTAAATTAAAAAAGAAAAGAAAGAAACCTAAAAAAAAAAAAAAAAAAGAATCATAAGACATGATCCTTTTCCTCAGGGAGCTTACAGTGTGATTGAGGGATGGAACAGATATTTAATATGTAAGACAGTGTTTATGGATAGAAGTCTGTGTCTGTTAAGTTAGAAGAAATAGAAAGGAAGATATAACATTGAGTTTTGATAAAGATGAGCTGATGTTCAAAAACATAGGTAACCTGAAATGGTAAATACTTCAAAGATGATTCATACTTAAATTGGACTCTGTTTTTTATACTTTGATTTGAACATGAGTGTGTTTTAACAGCTAATTTACTTTAGAGCAGAGTCTCTTGTGGCTGCCTGCACGCTCAGTCGTGTCCAACTCTGCGACTCCATGGACTGTAGCCCGCCATGTTCCTCTGTCCATGGGATTTCCCAGGCAAGAATACTGGAGTGGGTTGCCATTTCCTTCTGCAGGGGATCTTCCCAACCCAGGGTTTGAACCCACGTTTTTGCATGTCTTATATTGGTAGGTGGATTCTTTATGACTGTGCCCACTTGGGAAGCCCAGCAGAGTCTCATCATTGTTTTTAAATACCTGACGAATAGAGTAACTTAGAGGCAGTATACTCTTGCTTATCCTGAGAATCTCTTTAAAAGGTAACTCTTTAAGGGGAATTCCCTGGAGGTCCAGTGGTTAAAGCTGTGCTTTTGATCCTTGATCAGAGAACTAAGGTCCCACAGGCCTGTGCGGTGTGGCCACACACACACACAAGTATCTGAACAGATATATTGAAACAGAATTCAGTTCAGTTCAGTTGCTCAGTCGTGTCGTTCTCTTTGCGACCCCATGGACTGGAACATGCCAGGCTTCTCTGTCCATCACCAGCTCTCAGAGCTTGCTCAGACTCATGTCCATCTAGTTGGTGATGCCTTCCAACCATCTCATTCCCTGTTGTCCCCTTCTCCTCCTGCCTTCAATCTTTCCCAGCATCAGGGTCTTTTCAAATGAGTCAGTTCTTCACATGAGGTGGCCAAAGTATTGGAGTTTCAGCTTCAACATCAGTCCTTCCAATGAATATTCAGGACTGATTTCCTTTAGGATGGACTGGTTGGATCTCCTTGCAGTCCAAGGGACTCTCAAGAGTCTTCTCCAGCACCACAGTTCAAAAGCATCAATTCTTTAGCACTCAGCTTTGTTTATAGTCCAACTCTCACATCCATACATGACTACTGGAAAAACCATAGCCTTGACTATTCGGACCTTTGTCTGCAAAGTACTGTCTCTGCTTTTTAATATGCTGTCTAGTTTGGTCATAGCTTTTCTTCCAAGGAACAAGCGTCTTTTAATTTCATGGCTGCA
Organism: Bos grunniens; assembly: GCF_055505025.1. Taxonomy (NCBI): domain Eukaryota; kingdom Metazoa; phylum Chordata; class Mammalia; order Artiodactyla; family Bovidae; genus Bos; species Bos grunniens. The sequence goes on along the minus strand of NC_141194.1, from coordinate 74,713,793 downwards.
GCTACCATTTGCAGTGGTTTTGGAGCCCCCGCAAAACAAAAGTCTGTCACTGTTTCCATTGTTTCCTCATATATTTGCCATGAAGTGATGGGACTGGATGACATGATCTTAGTTTTCTGAATGTTGAGTTTTAAGCCAACTTTTTCACTCTCCTCTTTCACTTCCATCAAGAGGCTCCTTAGTTCTTTGCTTTCTGCCACAAGGGTGGTGTCATCTGCATATCTAAGGTTTTTGGTATTTTTACCTGCAATCTTGATTCCAGCTTGTGTTTCATCCAGCCCAGCATTTCCCATGATGTACTCTGCATATAAGTTAAATAAGCAGGATGACAATATATAGCCTTGACATATTCCTTTCCTGATTTGGAACCAGTTTATTGTTCCATGACCAGTTCTAACTATTGCTTCTTTACCTGCATACACACCTGGAGAAGGGAATAGCAAACCACTTGAGTATTCTTGCCTTGAGGACCCCATGAAAAGTATAAAACAGAATTGCCCTTCTTAAACCTGTGAAGCACTGACAGTGAGTAGTTATATAGCTATGTTTCAAAGGACTAACCTATTGGGGTAAAAAAAAAAAAGAACAGGATTATGTATAATTAGAAAGCCAGAAAGATCAAAACAAATAATTTTAAATAAATTTTGAAGGTGCTATCAAATTTTCTATAAGTAATGTGTTGACTATAAAATTCAATCTTAAAGATTAAAAAAAAAAAAAAGATTAAAAGCATAAATCTGGAGAAATGACCATAACTAGTAATAAACCTTTGAAAGTATTTAGTAGTTTAAAACTCAGGACAGAGATTAAACCTGGTATGTGGAAAGCAAAACAAAAAGACTAATTTTTGGACATGCCCAACTAAAAGACTATTAGTGAAACTGATAAAGTGCATTATAGTAAAAATATACAAAGATAGTTTTCACTTCTCTCCGGTTTGTGATTCTTCAAGTAAGACATTTATGCATGGAGATATATATATATATATATATATATATATATATATGTATATATTTCAGTTCAATTCAGTTGCTCAGTCGTGTCTGACTCTTTGCAATATGTGTGTATGTACCTTTATAGGTTGACTTGGAAGATTGTTTTCAAGTTGACAAAAAATAGTTGTATTATTATTTAAGAGTAATGTTCGCACAATTGTATGTCGAAACTAAATCTGTTAAATTAGTAGCATATGATGATGTAGCAGTAAGTTTTGATTCACAGGTATATTATTTTGTACATAGGTAGTAGTATTCAACTTTGATTAATTGTTAGCTAAAATATTCCATATACTTTTTTCCTGTATTTTCTTTTGGCCGGAAAACATTCATGCATCAGGCATTTATTAAGCACATTTGACACTGTGCCAGCTCTTTAAGAACATAAATATTAATCCTGAAAAAAATGAGGGTTTTCATGATAATATGTTTTGTTGTTACACAGTGAGGTAAAGGTGGGTGTTTGGAAGCTGGATATGATGTTTCTAGGTAACTGCATGATTTCCTTGGAACAAATATTCCTAAGGAACTGTTGAGCAGTTTGTCACAGTTTGTTGATCATACAGGAAAAGGGAGCTATGGATTTGAGTAGGTGAACAGATATGCTGGGAGACTAGATGAATTCTGCACAAGACATGGTGCAGTGATACCAGTAGTATTGGAGATAGCTAAGGTAAGGGGATCTCAGAATTCAGTGAGTAATCTGGGGTACACTGATGATATATCCAACGGTTTGTTAGATTTCCTATAGTGGCTAGACTTTGGGAAATGTGAACTAAGAGATAATTTTCCTAGGCGTAAGGTGTCTGGATGGATATTAAGAGAAATAATAATAACATAACTGTAGTGAAAGAACTATCCTAAGAAAAGTCAGCCTCTTAATTTTACAATATAGAGGAGTAAGGGTGGCTTATTGGCCTTGGTTAGTGAAAGAATCCCAAGCTGAATAGATAAATCAGATGCCCAATAATTGGAGCCAGAGGCTTATTCCTAGCAGAGTTCAAGCAAGATCTGTGGTTTTCATAGAATTACCACCAATGGAGGATGCCCACTGTATGTAGTAGGGCATAGAACATTAATAAACCTGTAGCCACAAGGAAGAGTCCCAAAAGTTAGATTCTCCTCAGTCCTTCATTGTCAGAATTAAGAGGCAAAAGGGCCAGGGTCTGTTCTTCTGAATTATCATTCTAGGTGTACACCTGTTTATGAAAATTTTCAGTCCTTGAAAGTGTGTCTATAATGTTAGAAGAAGTATAATGAGTGTTAAGTTGATGCTTCATCAGATATTACAGAATAGAGGACATATCATAACTCTTTGGTAACCAGAATTAGAACAAGGTTAATCAGAGATATTTCACTGATGGAGATCATGAAGAGTATTGGCTTGGTCTAGAGTCTTGGAACAGCCATCTATATCAGGTGTTATCTGCTTTACTTCTGGGTCTAATTTAGCTTTAGGTCTCCAACTTTTTCAGAGGCACATTCAGTTGGAGAAGTCTTTTTAAAATGTGAAACAAATTCAAGAATCAATGCTTTAAAGTTTAGCAGCACAGGGATTGGTTTATAATATGTGATAGGACCCCTTTCATCTGATCTGTAAGGAGTCTGTTAAAAGATGTCTTTTCCAATAAACATAGTCTCCTGGGTGTAAATTGTGGTGTTCTATACCTTCATCCCCTGGATGTGGAAAGATTTTTCAACCGGATGCTCATTTTTCTTCAGAGTCTTAATGATATTTTGACAATAATGTAAAAGATCTCCCTTGACTAGAAGTGGCTCATGTGATCCTGATTCACAAATCTTGTGTCTTCCAGTAATTATTTCAAATGTTTAATATAACTGTGAGTAGCAATTTAAGCCAAGGAAGGCCAAAGGCCTTAGAGAATTTTGCTGATTGAGTTTTGTAAATTATGCCATTAGTCTTTCTCCTAGACCAGAAGATTGGAGATAATAGGCACAGTGGAAATGTAGTATAGGCCAGATCACAAACAGCATTTAGAATTTTTCCAGTGAAATGCATACTGTTTTCACTACGTAATTTCAGGGGAATTCCTCAGGTAGGAATAGTCCTTTCCAACAGTCCTTTGTCCACTGCAAGGGCAGTTGCTTGTTTGTAAGGAAATGATTCTAACCAATGAAAACACATACAAACCATCACCAGAACATGTATATTTATATCCTTGAGAGAGAGGCAGCTGGACATAATCTAGTTGCCAGATAACGAAGGAACCAGGAGGCAAAGGAAAGTGGCCTTGAGAAGTATTAGTAGATTTTCCTGCAATGTACTTAGGACAGATCTGACACCTCTGACGTATTTTGGTCACTACTGTGAAAAAGGTTTCTAAAAGTATTGTTTTCCACAGGTTTTCATTTTATTAGTTCCCCCATGAGTCATTTGATATGTTAATTTTAATATGGTTGCTTGAGTGGCTTCAGAAAGAGCAGAGCAGCCATTTGGCCCATACCAAAGCCCAATATGTTGATCAAATATGTATCCTTCAGAAACTCACCTCTGTTCCTTACATGTAGCATGCAATTGCCCATCTCTGATAATATCCTTTAGATGTTGGGTGCCTGTCCAAGTAATAGCTAACATGGTGTGAATAGAATGACCAACAGGAGGTTCCTTTGTGGAGCCTGAATCTTGTAATCTTGTAATGCTGCTACCTTAGTAGTTTTATCTACTAACTGGTCCCCTTTTCTTCCTCAGTGTTGTCTTTGGAATGCACTAGGACCTTTATTATTGCCAGTTGTGACAGCAGGATTGCATCCAGTAAGACCTTAGCAAAGGGATCATTTTCGATTTCATTTCACCCTGGGAGCAGGAGACTTCTCTATTTCCAAAGCATTCCAAAGTCATGAGCTACTCCAAAAGCATACCTGCTCTGTAATTGTTAGCATGTTTGTCAGAGACCTGAGTGCAGGCATGAGTTAGTGCTTATAGGTCAGCTTCAATTTGGGCTGAAGAAATAAAGGGCTAAGCTTTGGATTCTATTAAAGTGAAAGGAATAGACACAGTATATCCAATTTTCAGATGTCCATCATTATTTCTTAGGTAGGAGTCATAAGTAAACTAAGAAGCACTGGAGTTGTCTAAAGGTGTTTCTTGTAAATCTGGATGTGGACCAGTCAAGAGATACTTGTGGTTATGCAGTCATGTGGGGTCTCATCTGTTGGTGATGGTAAGAGAAGAGCAGGATTTAGGGAGTTTCCATGAGACAAAAGTGACATTTGGAGAGGAAAACAATATTTCATGAGGCTTCAGTCCACTAACATATTAAGTGTTGTGTGTAGTATGAGTTCACGAGTGCCGCAATAGAGTGAGAGACAAACACTTGTAAAGAAGACCCTGTAACTGTCTCTTCTGTGGCCCACAGAAGAGTAGCAGTGGTTGCTATTGCTCAAAGGCAAGGTGGATGTCCTTGAGTTATGAGTTCCAACTTTTGGATATAATAGCTGATAGGTGAGCATTTTCCCCTTGCGCTGAACAAGCACACCAAGGGTATTTCTGTTAACTTCATGTAACTTCATAGTAGAAAGGGAAGACAATCACTAGGGTTTCCTATAGGAGGGGCAGTGATCAATTTAGTTGTTAAAGTTTTAAAGGCTGACTCAATGTCATAATTCCAAACAAGAGGATTTGGTCTCATCATTTGAAAAGGAATAAATGGGTTTTGTATAAAAGGAGAAATTGGGAACCCAGCTTCTACAGTGGGCATCACCAGATGGTCATTACTGAAATCATATTGATTATATTCTTTGCAGCCGAGGATGGAGAAGCTCTATACAGTCAACAAAAACAAGACCAGGAGCTGACTGTGGCTCAGATCATGAACTCCTTATTGCAAAATTCAGACTTAAATTGAAGAAAGTAGGGAAAACCACTAGACCATTCAGGTATGACCTAAATCAAATCCCTTATGATTATACAGTGGAAGTGAGAAATAGATTCAAGGGATTAGATCTGATAGACAGAGTTCCTGAAGAACTATGGATGGAAGTTCGTGACATTGTACAGGAGGCAGGGATCAAGACCATCCCCACGAAAAAGAAATACAGAAAGGCAAAATGGTTGTCTGAGGAGGCCTTATAAATAGCTGAGAAAAGAAGACAAGTGAAAGGCAAAGGAAAAAAGAAAAAAATATACCCATTTGAATGCAGAGTTCCAAAGAATAGCAAGGAGAGATAGGAAAGCCTTCCTAAGTGATCAGTGCAAAGAAATAAAAGAAAACAATAGAACGGAAAAGACTAGAGATCTCTTCAAGAAAATTAGAGATACCAAGGGAACATTTCATGCAAAGATGGGCTTGATAAAGGACAGAAATGGTATGTACCTAACCAAAGCAGAAGATGTTAAGAAGTGGTGACAAGAATATACAGAAGAAAAACAAACAAACAAACAAAAAGAATATACAGAAGAACTCTACAGAAAAGGTATTAATGACCCAGATGACCATGATGGTGTGATCATTCACCTAAAGCCAGACATCCTGGAATGTGAAGCCAAGTGGGCCTTATGAAGCAGTACTACTAAGCTACTGGAGATGATGGAATTCCAGCTGGGCTATTTCAAATCCTAAATGATGATGCTTTGAAAGTGCTGCACTCAACATGCCAGCAAATTTGGAAAACTCATCAGTGGCCACAGGACTGGAAAATGTCAACTTTCATTCCAATCCCAAAGAAAGGCAATGCCAAAGAATGTTCAAATTACCACACAATTGTACTCATCTCACACGCTAGCAAAGTAATGCTCAAAATTCTCCAAGTGAGGCTTCAAAAGTGTGCGAACCTAGAACTTCCAGATATTGAAGCTGGATTTAGGAAAGGCAGAGGAACCAGAGATCAAATGGCCAGCATCTGCTGGATCATAGGAAAAGCAAGAGAATTCCAGAAAAATATCTACCTTGCCAAAGCCTTTTACTGTGTGAATCAGAACAAACTGTGGAAAATTCTTAAAGAGATGGGAATACCAGACCAGCTTAGCTGCCTCCTGAGAAATTTGTATGCATATCAAGAAGCAACAGTTAGAACCAGACATAAAACAATGGCCTAGTGCCCAATTGGGAAAGGAGCCCCACAAGGCTGTATATTGTCACCTTGCTTATTTAACTTATATGCAGAGCAAGTTCAGTTCAGTTCAGTTGCTCAGTCATGTCTGACTCTTTGCAACCCCATGGATTGCAGCACACCAGGCCTCCCTGTCCATCACCAATCCCAGCGTTTACTCAAGCTTGTATCCGTCGAGTCAGTGATACCATCCAACCATCTCATCCTCTGTCTTCCCCTTCTCCTCCCACCTTCAATCTTTCCCAGCATCAGGGTATTTTCAAATGAGTCAGTTCTTCACATCAGGTGGCCAAAATATTGGAGTTTCAGCTTCAGCATCAGTCCTTCCAGAGTACATCATGCAAATGCCAGGATGGATGAAGCACAAGCTGGAATCAAGATTGCCGGGAGAAATATCAGTAACCTCATATATGCAGATGATACCACCCTTATGGCAGAAAGTGAAGAGAACTAAAGAGCCTCTTGATGAAGGTGAAAGAAGAGAGTGAAAAAGCTGGCTTAAAATTCAACATTAAAAAAACTAAGACCATGGCATCCAGTTCCATCACTTCATGGCAAATAGATTGGGCAACAATGGAAACAGTGACAGATTTTATTTTCCTGGGCTCCAGAATCACTGCAGATGGTGGCTGCAGCCATGAAGTTAAAAGACACTTGCTCCTTGGAAGAGAAGCTGTGTCCAACCTAGACAGCATATTAAAAAACAGAGACATTATTTTGCCAACAAAGGTCCATCTAGTCAAAGCTATGGTTTTTCCAGTAATCATGTATGGATGTGAGAAGTCAACCATAAAGAAAGCTGAGCACCAAGGAATTGATACTTTTGAATTGTGGTGTTGGAGAAGACTCTTGAGAGTCCCTTGGACTGCAAGGAGATCAAACCAGTCAATCCTAAAGGAAATCAGTTCTGAATATTCATTGCAAGGACTGAAGCTGAAGCTCCAGTACTTTGGCCCCCTAATGCGAAGAACTGGATCATTGGAAAAGACCCTGATGCTGGGAAAGATTGAAGGCAGGAAGAGAAGGGATCGATAGAGAATGAGATGGATGGGTGGCATCACTGACTGGATGGTCGTGAGTTTGAGCAAGCTCCGGGAGATGGTAATGGATGGGGAAGCCTGGTGTGCCCTAGTCCGTGGGATCACAAAGAGTTGGACATGACTGAGTGACTGAATTGAACTGAAGTTCTACAATAACCTACTAGCCTGAGAAGGCCTCTTAACTGGCACTTGGTGACAGGAATGGGAAACTGTGATATGCCTTGGATGCTTATAGGATCCAGCATTAGTCTTGGTTGAGGGGTGGATCTTAAATAATTTAAGTATTCTATCTGGGTTTTGTTGACTTAAGGAAAAACACGCAAATTCAGTATGAGTTGAAGTTTTATTCAGGAACCTTAATGAACACTTTTTTATATGCCCAGGAGACAGCCCCTCCATAGCTCTGGGGGAACTGCTGGGGATCGAACCCGAGTCTCCCACATTGCAGGCAGATTTTTTACTGCCTGAGAGACCAGAGAAGCCCCACAGAGGTAGGAGAGAAGCCAGTATATATATATGATTTCTTAGCTGGAGAATATGTGCAGGCCAACATACATTTTCCTGAAAGTTTATTGCAAATCATAAAGAACAGATGTCTCAAGTTAATGACTTTAGTAATTCTCTGTGTATATGAAGATGCAAGAATCTGGGCTCATTAAAAATTTCCCAGAGATATATATTTAACTATCTAAGGGACCTTCTTGTCCAAAGCACAGAGCATCCTGTTATTGTCTTACTTTCCTCTCAGATTGTGCTGTTGTTCATTGTCTTCAGTGGGTTGTAAGGTAATCCTTGTAGAATTGGGTAGTAAGCAGGAACACTCTGCTTTTCTTTGTTTATATTTCAAAATTTGAAACTTAACCTTTGACACCTAATGTTTTTTGTGTGCTAGCTGAATGAGGCAGTGTAGGCTACCCTTGAGGTTTGCTCTCTCAGTATGGGACTGTAATAAAAGGTCATCCCCATATTAGAGTTACGTAGAGCTATGGGCACAATATAAATCAGCCAAGTCTGGTTTCAGTATCTCTGAAAAGTAAGTAGAGTTTTTTGTGTAGCTCTGAAGCATAATGGTCCAAGTAAGTTGATGTCCTTCTCCCTGGAGGAGGGCACAGTAACCCACTCCAGTATTCTTACCTGGAGAATCCCATGGACAGAGAAAGCCTGCTGGGCTGCAGTTCATAGGGTCGCAAAGAATTAGACACAATTGAAGCTACTGAGCGTGCACACATGCACCACATAAAGGCAAACAGGTACTGAACTATGTGGATGTATAGGAGTTCTGAAGAAAGCATTGCATAAGTTTCTGATTATTAAAAAACAAAAACAAAACCCCCCCAAAAAAACAAAAAGAAACTTTGTGTTTAGAGGGACTAACTTGAGAATGGTGTGAGGGTTGGGGACCACAGGGTGACATGGTTTGACTGTATTGTTTATGGCTTTATAATTTTGAACAAAATGCTGGTGTTGGCCATAAGACTTGTATATGGAAAGAACTAATGTATTACTGGAATTAGTGTATGGGATTATGAGGCCCTTCTGGAGATGTGCCTTGACAATGAGATGAATTCCTTCCAGGTCCTGAAGACTGAGAAGTTATCATTTGAGGCAAAGGTTTATTTGGGTCTACCTAGATCTTAATTGGAGGTGCTGAATTAATGCTTCCTATGTTAAAGAGATGGACCATAGATAAGAACAGAATTTAGCAGATACTTGTAATTGGGAGTTGAAAAGACAGGAGCAAGGAGGGAAATCTCAATATCAGGACTAGAGTTAAAAGTAGACCTTGAGAAGTCAAGGATTTATAAGTGTATTTCCCCTTTTGGAGAAAAGGAAATATTAGGTTGTAATTTTTCCAGGAGATCTTGACTGAAAAGGTGTACATGAACAGAAGGAGCAAGAAGGAACTGGAGAATTTCCTGAAAAGAGCTTATCTTGAAAGATGAGGGGTCTGTTTGCTCAAAACTCCCATCATTTGTACCTTTTCTGTATTCTGAGGAAGTGGGGCTTTGAGCCTGGCGGGCTTCGCGCCAGACAAAATTGCTCCTGTGTTCAAAATGGCAGTAATAGCTTCAGCTCCTATAAAAAGGTACAGTTCTCTCAGTGGGAGTACTAGGAAGACCTTGACACTTTCCTTAAGCACCTTTGGCTGATTCTCGTTAATGTATGGCAATGCTGCTGCTGCTAAGTCGCTTCAGTCGTGTCTGACTCTGTGTGACCCCATAGACGGCAGCCCACGAGGCTTCCCTGTCCCTGGGATTCTCCAGGCAAGAACACTGGAGTGGGTTGCCATTTCCTTCTCCAATGCATGAAAGTGAAAAGAGAAAGTGAAGTTGCTCAGTCGTGTCCGACTCTTAGCGACCCCAAGGACTGCAGCCTACCAGGCTCCTCCGTCCATGGGATTTTCCAGGCAAGAGTATTGGAGTGGGGTGCCATTGCCTTCTCTGGACACTTTTCTTGGAACATCCTTATTCATGAGTATATAAAAAGGGGGCACATCTCAAATTGCTCAGAAAGTTCTTGATAAAAGAACAAGGGGCCTTGAGCTGCTAACAGGACCTTCTTTTTAAATTTAGGCAATTTTTCCAGTGGCCAGTTCACTTACAGTAATGGCATGCACTTGGCTTCTGAAAGGGGGCACTTATGGGAACTCTGTGTTCTTTCTACTGAGGTAGCTGCTGAGCAGCAGCAGCCACCAGTTGATGCAATTGCAAATTCATGATTTTAGTTGTCTTACAATTTTCTGTATATTTGATTGTTTTAGATAGCTAATTAGTCAAGTTAATTAGATCAGATATGGCCACTGTTTCCCAATTTGATTGTGCCCATTTCATCAGCAGTCCAAGTTTGTCATCTGGTCCCTAACAAAGACTGAATTAAAGAGGGTTGAGTATTGTTTACCCAGCACGTAGTCTGGAGTATTCCCAGAATACTGTTGTTAGCTGTGAATGATAATCATGAACAGTTTTATCAGGTCTTTATGTAGTAGACTGAATCTTTTTCCAGTTGATGGGGCAGGGAAAAGCATGAGGAACTGCTTCATGAAGCGCTTGAGCCAACTGAGAAGCTGGTGCCATCACACTGATGTCCTTTCTGTAGATAACATCTAAAGGGTGAAGCCAGCTGGCATTAGTTTGCAGTGTCTGGCTTGATTTTCTCTGGCTAAGATTCAGTTTAGTTGATACAAGTCATAGAATCCTGGACCATAGGTTTATAACACAAGGTTAAATTCTTCTCCAAAGTGGAGGGGGTCCTCAGGGACCTTGAGAAAATCCTTGGCTGTGACCCATAATTCTGCAGGGCATGAAGGCATATAGTCTATGAGATAGAAAATGCTGTCAGTGTTCAAAGTAGTGACAAAGGGAAAAGTTTTTATGGGAGAGTGAGGAGGTAGGGGTAGAGATTTTGGAGGAAGAATAGGAGAAGCAGAAATACAGAATGACAGCTCAGTGAGTTTAGGATACATAGGGGCCAACAGAGAAAGAGAAGAGGAAGAGGGCTCTTGAGCCTTTTCTGGAATATTTAGAAATACAGCCTTTTCTGGGGTATTTAGAATGCTGTGCTTTGCTGGAGCAGCCGTGAAGAGATATCCCACATCCAAGGTAAGAGAAAACCAAGTAAGATGGTAGGCACTGAGAGAGGGCATCAGAGGGCAGACAGACTGAAGCCACAATCACAGACAACTAGCCAATCTGATCACATGGACCACAGCCTTGTCTAACTCAGTGAAACTAAGCCATGCTGTGTGGGGCCAGCCAAGACAGATGGGTCATGGTGGAGAGGTCTCACAGAATGTGGTCCACTGGAGAAGGGAACGGCAAACCACTTCAGTATTCTTGCCTTGAGAACCCCATGAACAGTATGAAAAGGCAAAAAGATAGGACACTGAAAGATGAACTCCCCAGGTTGGTAGGTGCTCAATATGCTGCTGGAGATCAGTGGAGAAATAACTCCGTGAAGAATGAAGGGATGGAGCCAAAGGAAAAACAACACCCAGTTGTGGATGGAACTGGTGATAGAAGCAAGGTTCGATGCTGTAAAGAGCAATATTGCATAGGAACCTGGAATGTTAGGTGCATGAATCAAAGCAAATTGGAAGTGGTCAAACAGGAGATGAAGAGTGAACACCAACATTCTAGGAATCAGCGAATTAAGATGGACTGGAATGGGTGAATTTAACTCAGATGATAATCATATCTACTACTGTGGGCAGTAATCCCTTAGAAAAAATGGAGTAGCCATCGTAGTCAACAAAAGAATCTGAAATGCAGAACTTGGATGCAATCTCAAAAAGAACAGAATGATCTCTATCCGTTTCCAAGGCAAACCATTCAATATCATGGTAATTCAAGACTATGCCCTGACCAGTAACACTGAAGAAGCTGAAGTTGAACAGTTCTGTGAAGACCTACAAGACCTTCTAGAACTAACACCCCCAAAAAGATGTCCTTTTCATTATAGGGGACTGGAATGCAAAAGTAGGAAGTCAAGAAACACCTGGAGAAACAGGCAAATTTGGCCTTGGAGTTCAGAGTGAAGCAGGGCAAAGGCTAATAGAGTTCTGCCAAGAACTGGTCATAGCAAACACCCTCTTCCAACAACACAAGAGAAGACTCTACACATGGACATCACCAGATGGTCAACACCAAAATAAGATTGATTATATTCTTTGCAGCCAAAGATAGAGAAGCTCTACACAGTCAGCACAAACAAGACCAGGAGCTGACTGTGGCTCAGATCATGAACTCCTTATTGCCAAATTCAGACTTAAATTGAAGAAAGTAGGGAAAACCACTAGACCATTCAGGTATGACCTAAATCAAATCCTTTATGACTATACAGTGGAAGTGAGAAATAGGTTTAAGGGACTAGATCTGATAGAGAGCCTGAAGAACTGTGGACGGCAGTTCGTGACATTGTACAGGAGACAGGTATCAAGACCATCCCCAATAAAAAGAAATGCAAAAAAGCAAAATGGCTGTCTGTGGAAGCCTTACAAATAGCTGTGAAAAGAAGGGAAGTAAAAAGCAAAGGAGAAAAGGAAAGATATAAGCATCTGAATGCAGAATTCCAAAAAATAGCAAGGAGAGACAAGAAAGCCTTCCTCAGTGATCATTGCAAAGAAATAGAGGAAAACAATACAATGGGAAAGACTAGAGATCTCTTCAAGAAAATTAGAGATACCAAGGGAACATTTCATGCAAAGATGGGTTCAATAAAGGACAGAAATGGTATGGACCTAACAGAAGCAGAAGATATTAAGAAGAGGTGGCAAGAATACACAGAAGAACTATACAAAAACATCTTCATGACCCAGATATTCAAGATGGTGTGATCTCTCATGTAGAGCCACACATCCTGGAATGTGAAGTCAAGTGGGCCTTAGAAAGCATGACTATGAACAAAGCTAGTGGAGGTTATGGCATTCCAGTTGAGCTCTTTCAAATCTGAAAGATGATGCTGTGAAAGTACTGTACTCATATGCCAGCAAATTTGGAAAACTCAGCAGTGGCCACAGGACTGGAAAAGGTCAGTTTTCATTCCAATCCCAAAGAAAGGCTATGCCAAAGAATGCTCAAAGTATCGCACAGTTGCACTAATCTCACACACTAGTAAAGTAATGCTTAAAATTCTCCAAGCCAGGCTTCAGCAATACGTGAACAGTAAACTTCCAGATGTTCAAGCTGGTTTGAGGAAAGGCAGAGGAACCAGAGATCAAATTGCCAACATTTGCTGGATCATAGAAAAAGCAAGAGAGTTCCAGAAAAACATCTATTTCTGCTTTATTGACTATGCCAAAGCCTTTGACTGTGTGGGTCACAATACACTGTGGAAAATTCTGAAAGAGATGGGAATCCCAGACCACCTGACCTGCCCCTTGAGAAACCTGTATGCAGGTCAGGAAGCAACAGTTAGAACTGGACATGAAACAACAGACTGGTTCCAAATAGGAAAAGGAGTTCTTCAAGGCTGTATATTGTCACCCTACTTATTTAACTTATATGCAGATTACATCATGAGAAACACTGGTCTGGAGGAAGCACAAGCTGGAATCAAGATTGCCGGGAGAAACATAAATAACCTCAGATATGCAGATGACACCACCCTTATGGCAGAAAGTGAAGAAGCCCTAAAGAGCCTCTTGATGAAAGTGAAAGAGGAGAGCGAAAAAGTTGGTTTAAAGCTCAACATTCAGAAAACTAAGATCATGGCATCTGGTCCCATCACTTCATGGCAAATAGATGGGGAAACAGTGGAAACAGTGGCTGACTTGACTTTTCTGGATTCCCAAATCATTGCAGATGGTGATTGCAGCCATGAAATTAAAAGATGCTTACTCCTTGGAAGGAAAATTATGACCAACCTAGATAACATATTCAAAAGCAGAGACATTATTTTGCCAACAAAGTCCGTCTAGTCAAGTCTGTAGTTTTTCCAGTGGTCATATGTGGATGTGAGAGTAGGACTGTGAAGAAAGCTGAGCGCAGAAGAATTAATGCTTTTGAACTGTTGTGTTGGAGAAGACTCTTGAGAGTCCCTTGCACTGCAAGGAGATCCAACGAGTTCATCCTAAAGGAGATCAGTTCTGGGTGTTCATTGGAAGGACTGATGTTGAAGCTGAAACTCCAATAGTTTGGCCACCTGATGCGAAGAGTTGACTCATTGGAAAAGACCCTGATGCTGGGAAAGATTGAGGGCAGCAGGAGAAAGGGACAACAGAGGATGAGATGGCTGGATCGCAGCACTGACTCAGCGGACATGGGTTTAGGTGGACTCCAGGAGTTGGTGATGTACAGAATGGCCTGGTGTGCTTTGTTTCATGGGTGACAATGAATTGGACACGATTGAGTGACTGAACTGCACTGAAACCTTGTAGTTTCTAATTGTGCACAAAATAGACCAATTTTGAAATTTCAGAAGTTACCCATTGTGAGCAGATAAATTTTATGTCATCTCTGTTATACTATTGCAATTTACGTAGCCAAGCATAAGTGGTGCTGCCATTACTTTTTATATAGTTACCCAATGGGAGTCCCAGATGGGTGAGAATCCTCCCCCATAACAGTCTTAGACATTGACCATCCCATTATAGTACTAAACAAAAGGGAGCAAGCAATTGATCAAACAAAAGACACCAAGAATAAGGGCCTCATCCTCAACCTAGGAGGGAAGTTTGGGACTTAAAAAACTTATCACTCAGACCCAGTACTGCTGGGGAGGTGACAGAGCATAAGGGGCTCTGCAAGTAACTTGCTTAAATCCATTGTGGCTTTGGAGATGGGAGGATGACTGTTTTGGATCCCACTTTGAATGTCAAAAATGTAGCACAAAGTACCATGAAATGTAAAGAAGCCAAAAAAAAAAAAAGTTTATTTGTGGTAATACAATTCCAACTAAGGGATCACAGATTCTGGAGGAACTCTGAATAGTGTCTCAGTGAAAGAAAGTAGCAGGAGTGTTTATAGGAAAGAGAGGGAAGTTAATGTAGAGTTTGGATTGGAGGGTAACATTGTTCTTTACCTTCTATGGGCTATGGAACAAATCTCATTCATTACTTGGAAAAGGTATGTTTTCTTTAGTCCAGAAGAAGTCCAGTCAGTTAGTCAGTCCAGCCGCATAGACATGCCTGACTGTTTGAGACCCAATGGACTACAGCACACCAGGCCTCACTGTCCATCACCAACTCCTGAAGTTTACTCAAACTCATGTCCATTGAGTCGGTGGTGCCATCCAACCACCTCATCCTCTGTCATCCCCTTCTTCTGCCTTCAATCTTTCCCAGCATCAGAGTCTTTTCAAATGAATCAGTTCTTCACATCAGGTGGCCAAAATACTGGAATTTCAGCTTCAGCATCAGTCCTTCCAATGAATATTCAGGACTGATTTCCTTTTAGGATGGACTGGTTGATCTCCTTGCAGTCCAAGGGACTCTCAAGAGTCCTCTCCAGTACCACAGTTCAAAAGCATCAATTCTTTGGAGCTCAGCTTTCTTTATAGGCCAACTCTCACATCCATACATGATTACTGGAAAAACCATAGCTTTGACTAGATGGACCTTTGTTGTCGAAGTGATGTCTCTGCTTTTTAATATGCTGTCTAGGTTGGTCATGACTTTTCTTCCAAGGGGCAAGTGTCTTTTAATTTCATGGCTGCAATCACCATCTGCAGTGATTTTGGAGCCCCTCAAAATAAGATCTCTCACTATTTCCACTGTTTCCCCATCTATTTGCCATGAAGTGATGGGACCAGATACCGTGATCTTAGTTTTCTGAGTGTTGAGTTTTAAGCCAACTTTTTCACTCTCCTCTTTTACTTTCATCAAGAGGCTCTTTCGTTCTTCACTTTCTGCCATAAGGGTTGTGTCATCTTCATATCTGAGGTTATTGATATTTCTACTGGCAATCTTGATTCCAGCTTATGTTTTATCCAGTCCAGCATTTCTCATGATGTACTCTGCATATAAGTTAAATAAGCAATATGACAGTATACAGCCTTGACGTACTCCTTTCTCCATTTGAAACTAGTCTGTTGTTCCATGTTCAGTTCCAACTGTTGTTTCTTGACCTGCATACAGATTTCTCATGAGGCATATCAGATGGTCTGGTATTCCCATCTCTTTAAGAATTTTCCACAGTTTGTTGTGATCCATACAGTGCAAGGCTTTGGCATAGTCGATAAAGCAGATTTTTTTCTGCAGCTCTCTTGCTTTTTTGATGATCCAACACATGTTGGCAGTTTGATCTCTGGCTACTCTGCCTTTTCTAAATTCAGCTTGAACATCTGGAAGTTCACAATTCGTGTACACTATTCACGTTCTATTAGCAACACAGGAACCATTTAGCAGGGTTAATTTAAGGCATTCAGCAAAAGTTCAGCATGAAAAGCAAACATGGAAGTCCTCAGGTCACATCTCATTCATTCCTGACAATTATTGTCACAACTTATACCAACTTTCCCAAAGTAAAGAGGGTGATACTTGTAAACGTTGATCCTGTGTTCATGCATGCTACCAGCATTATCTTGGACTCCTGGATGCTTCTGGTGTTTGCCAGTGCAGTTGTGGCCTTGGCTTACAAGGTTTTGTGTCTTTAGTTTTGATGGCATGATGGCAGCCAAAACCTATGGTCAGTGACCTTTGATGTTACTATTGCGACTCACTGAAGGCTCAGATAATAGTTAGCAGTTTTCAGTAATAAACTATAGTATTTTTAAGTTAAGGTATGTATATTCTTTTTAAAGATATAGTGCTGTTGCACACTTAATAGACTGCAGTATGTTGTAGTTGTTTTTGTTTAGTCGCTAAGTCATGTCCAACTCAATTGCAACCCTGTGGTATAGTATAACTTTATGTGCATTGGGAAGCTGAAATATTTCTGTGATTTGCTTTATTGCAACAATTTCTTTATTGTGGTGACCTGTAACTGAATTTGCATTATATCTGAAGTATGCCTAGATACAGGCATAGATCTTTATTTTAGGCAGATGTGGATCCACCTCTAAATTTAGATCTAATTTGCTGTGGTTATTTAAATGAAGTAACAAAAATGAAGAACTCTTCTTTCTGAATCTGTCAGCAACTAATCTGTAAACGTGAAGGTTATTTGAGAGAGAAAAATTTCTTTGAACATGAACTTCTGAAACATTTTTAGCATTCAGAGATCAGATCAGATCAGTCACTCAGTCGTGTCCGACTCCTTGCAACCCCATGAACTGCAGCACGCCAGGCCTCCCTGTTCATCACCAACTCCCGGAGTTCACTCAGACTCACCTCCATCGAGTCAGTGATGCCATCCAGCCATCTCATCCTTTGTCGTCCCCTTCTCCTCCTGCCCCCAATCCCTCCCAGCATCAGAGTCTTTTCCAATGAGTCAACTCTTTGCATGAGGTGGCCAAAGTACTGGAGTTTCAGCTTTAGCATCATTCCTTCCAAAGAAATCCCAGGGCTGATCTTCAGAATGGACTGGTTGGATCTCCTTGCAGTCCAAGGGACTCTCAAGAGTCTTCTCCAACACCACAGTTTAAAAGCACCAATTCTTCAGCACTCAGCCTTCTTCACAGTCCAACTCTCACATCCATACATGACCACAGGAAAAACCATAGCCTTGATTAGATGCTCCTTTGTTGGCAAAGTAATGTCTCTGCTTTTGAATATGCTATCTAGGTTGGTCATAACTTCCTTCCAAGGAGTAAGCGTCTTTTAATTTCATGGCTGCAGTCACCATCTGTAGTGATTTTGGAGGCCAGAAAAATAAAGTCTGACACTGTTTCCACTGTTTCCCCATCTATTTCCCATGAAGTGGTGGGACCGGATGCCATGATCTTCGTTTTCTGAATGTTGAGCTTTAAGCCAACTTTTTCACTCTCCACTTTCACTTTCATCAAGAGGCTTTTGAGTTCCTCTTCACTTTCTGCCATAAGGGTGGTGTCATCTGCATATCTGAGGTTATTGATATTTCTCCCGGCAATCTTGATTCCAGCTTGTGTTTCTTCTAGTCCAGTGTTTCTCATGATGTACTCTGCATATAAGTTAAATAAACATGGTGACAATAGGAGCCTTGAAGAACTCCTTTTCCGATTTGGAACCAGTCTGTTGTTCCATGTCCAGTTCTAACTGTTGCTTCCTGACCTGCATACAAATTTCTCAAGAGGCAGATCAGGTGGTCTGGTATTCCCATCTCTTGAAGAATTTTCCACAGTTTATTGTGATCCACACAATCAAAGGCTTTGGCATAGTCAATAAAGCGGAAATAGATGTTTTTCTGGAATTCTCTTGCTTTTTCTATGACCAGCAGATGTTGGCAATTTGATCTCTGGTTCCTCTGCCTTTTCTCAAACCAGCTTGAACATCTGGAAGTTCACAATTCACGTATTGCTGAAGCCTGGCTTGGAGAATTTTGAGCATTACTTTACTAGCGTGTGAGATGAGTGCAATTGTGCGGTAGTTTGAGCATTCTTTTGCATTGCCTTTCTTTGGGATTGGAATGAAAACTGATCTTTTCCAGTCCTGTAGCCACTGCTGAGCTTTCCAAATTTGCTGGCATATTGAGCGCAGCATTTTCACAGCATCATCTTTCAGGATTTGGAATAGCTCAACTGGAATTCCATCACCTCCACTAGCTTTGTTCGTAGTGATGCTTTCTAAGGCCCACTTGACTTCACATTCCAGGATGTCTGGCTCTAGGTCAGTGATCACACCATCGTGATTATCTGGGTTGTGAAGATCTTTTTTGTACAGTTCTTCTGTGTATTCTTGCCATCTCTTCTTAATATCTTCTGCTTCTGTTAGGTCCACAGCATTTCTGTCCTTTATCGAGCTCACCTTTGCATGAAATGTTCCTTTGATATCTCTGATTTTCTTGAAGAGATCCCTAGTCTTCCCCATTCTGTTGTTTTCCTCTATTTCTTTGCATTGATCGCTGAAGAAGGCTTTCTTATCTCTTCTTGCTATTGTTTGGAACTCTGCATTCAGATGCTTATATCTTTCCTTTTCTCCCTTGCTTTTCACTTCTCTTCTTTTCACAGCTATTTGTAAGGCCTCCCCAGACAGCCATTTTGCTTTTTTGCACTTCTTTTCTATGGGAATGGTATTGATCCCTGTCTCCTGTACAATGTCACGAACCACATTCCATAGTTCATCAGGCACTGTATCCATCAGATCTAGGCCCTTAAATCTATTTCTCACTTCCACTGTATAATCACAAGGGATTTTATTTAGGTCATACCTGAATGGTCTAGTGGTAGGCACTATATAAATATAGTGCTTTTGTTTATTAGGTGGAATTTGGTGATCCTGGAGACTACTTGAAAGTATATAGTACCATCAAATTTGTTGTGAATATTTATGTTTTGTTGTGTGTGCTAAGTGACATAGTTATGCCCGACTTTCTGTAACCCTGTGGACTGTAGCCCACCAGTCTCCTCTGTTCCTGGGATTCTCCAGGCAAGAATACTGGAGTGGGTTGTCATGCCCTTCTTCAGGGGATCCTCCCAACCCAGGGATCGAATCCAGATCTCCTGCATTGCAGGCAGATTCTTTGAGGTCTGAGCCACCAGGGAAGCTGTGTATGTTTTATTAGTGATTTACATTACCCATGTTTCTCACTTACTTTTTACCTTCCTTGCATATTTTATGTTTCTGCATCTTTCTTCAGTATTCTGGTCAACACCAAGTCATGAACTTCTCAAATTTAACACTGAGGAACAGATAATGCTTAATAGTGTTAATCATGATCAGATTACAGTCTTTTTAAAAGCTCTGTGCACTTATGCGTTCATTTTCCCACACCACCTCCAGTTCTAAGGATCTGAAGGGAAAATATACTTTGTCAGTTTAATTTTCCATGATGAGCTACTTTTGTCATTAATAGTGAGAAAATGATAGTTTTAGGGTTACCTTTGTGATTTTCTGAGATCAGATGAGTACTGTGATTCAAGTTTAGTATTTCTGTTTGTCCAGAATTATTTTTTGAGAAATTGAAAATAATTAAAAAATTCTTCACTGGGCTCTGATAAAAAAGGGTGTTCACTTGAATTTGAGTATTTGAGTAAATTATTAGTATCTTTGTAATTGTTGATTAGCTTTCAGAATCTTCTGTTGGGAATTTTTAAATTCCCTGCTTGGCATTTATTGGGGGAAATAGCATATCTGTTTGTTTTTCAAAATATAAATTTTGTTCTTGAAATAAAGTTTTATTGTCCCAGAGAATTCTGAAAATGTTTTTTTTTTTTTTTTTTAATAAAAAAAAATCACATGCTCCCCATCCTGAACCCTCCTCCCTCCCAACCTCCCCATACCATCCCCCTGGGCCTTCCCAGCGCACCAGCCCCAAGCATCCAGCATCGTGCACTGAACCTGGACTGGCATCTCGTTTCATACATGACATTTCACATGTTTCAATGACATTCTCCCAAATCTTCCCACCCTCTCCCACAGAGTCCATAAGACTGTTCTATACATCAGTGTCTCTTTTGCTGTCTCGTACACAGGGTTATCGTTACCATCTTTCTAAATTCCATATACATGCGTTAGTATACTGTATTTATGTTTTTCCTTCTGGCTTACTTCACTCTGTATAATAGTCTCCAGTTTCATCCACCTCATTAGAACTGATTCAAATGTATTCTTTTTAATGGCTGAGTAATACTCCATTGTGTATATGTACCACAGCTTTCTTATCCATTCATCTGCTGATGGACATCTAGGTTGCTTCCATGTCCTGGCTATTATAAACAGTGCTGTGATGAACATTGGGGTACACGTGTCTCTTTCCCTTCTGGTTTCCTCAGTGTGTATGCCCAGCAGTGGGATTGCTGGATCATAAGGCAGTTCTATTTCCAGTTTTTTAAGGAATCTCCACACTGTTCTCCATAGTGGCTGTACTAATTTGCATTCCCACCAACAGTGTAAGAGGGTTCCCTTTTCTCCACACCCTCTCCAGCATTTATTATTTGTAGACTTTTGGATCGCAGCCATTCTGACTGGTGTGAAATGGTACCTCATAGTGGTTTTAATTTGCATTTCTCTGATAAAGAGTGATGTTGAACATCTTTTCAAGTGTTTGTTAGCCATCTGTATGTCTTCTTTGGAGAAATGTCTATTTAGATCTTTGGCCCATTTTTTAATTGGGTCATTTATTTTTCTGGAGTTGAGCTTTAGGAGTTGCTTGTATATTTTTGAGATTAGTTGTTTGTCGGTTGCTTCATTTGCTATTATTTTCTCCCATTCTGAAGGCTGTCTTTTCACCTTGCTAATAGTTTCCTTTGATGTGCAGAAGCTTTTAAGTTTAATTAGGTCCCATTTGTTTATTTTTGCTTTTATTTCCAATATTCTGGGAGGTGGGTCATAGAGGATCCTGCTGTGATGTATGTCAGAGAGTGTTTTGCCTATGTTCTCCTCTAGGAGTTTTATAGTTTCTGGTCTTATGTTGAGATCTTTAATCCATTTTGAGTTTATTTTTGTATATGGTGTTAGAAAGTGTTCTAGTTTCATTCTTTTACAAGTGGTTGACCAGATTTCCCAGCACCACTTGTTAAAGAGATTGTCTTTAATCCACTGTATATTCTTGCCTCCTTTGTCAAAGATAAGGTGTCCATATGTGCGTGGATTTATCTCTGGGCTTTCTATTTTGTTCCATTGATCTATATTTCTGTCTTTGTGCCAGTACCATACTGTCTTGATAACTGTGGCTTTGTAGTAGAGCCTGAAGTCAGGTAGGTTGATTCCTCCAGTTCCATTTTTCTTTCTCAAGATCGCTTTGGCTATTCGAGGTTTTTTGTATTTCCATACAAATTGTGAAATTATTTGTTCTAGCTCTGTGAAGAATACTGTTGGTAGCTTGATAGGGATTGCATTGAATCTATAAATTGCTTTGGGTAGTATACTCATTTTCACTATATTGATTCTTCCAATCCATGAACATGGTATATTTCTCCATCTATTAGTGTCCTCTTTGATTTCTTTCACCAGTGTTTTATAGTTTTCTATATATAGGTCTTTAGTTTCTTTAGGTAGATATATTCCTAAGTATTTTATTCTCTTCGTTGCAATGGTGAATGGAATTGTTTCCTTAATTTCTCTTTCTGTTTTCTCATTATTAGTGTATAGGAATGCAAGGGATTTCTGTGTGTTGATTTTATATCCTGCAACTTTACTATAATCATTGATTAGTTCTAGTAATTTTCTGGTGGAGTCTTTAGGGTTTTCTATGTAGAGGATCATGTCATCTGCAAATAGTGAGAGTTTTACTTCTTCTTTTCCAATTTGGATTCCTTTTATTTCTTTTTCTGCTCTGATTGCTGTAGCCAAAACTTCCAAAACTATGTTGAATAGTAATGGTGAAAGTGGGCACCCTTGTTTTGTTCCTGACTTTAGAGGAAATGCTTTCAATTTTTCACCATTGAGGATAATGTTTGCTGTGGGTTTGTCATATATAGCTTTTATTATGTTGAGGTATGTTCCTTCTATTCCTGCTTTCTGGAGAGTTTTTATCATAAATGAAAATGTTTTTATGCAGATAAAAATGACTTGTTACAGTAAATATCACTGAATACTAAAGTCCTTTAGAGAAATGAATATTCTTATTTTGAAAACCTGGTATCTTGTTGAAGGCAGATGAGGTGGGAGTATTGGAGTGTTTTCTTTTTAAAGCCTATTTATGTAGACTGTGTTGTTTTTTAGGATATAGTCATCTTCTTAACTCATTCAGGTTAATTTATTTATAGTTACTTCAGGCACACAGGTTCATGCTAAATTAATCATAGGATGGTATGAATTGGAAGTAACCAGTGACTGAGGTAACAGAGGAATGCAGTATTACCTTTTTAAAAAGTGGATAATCTTGAAAGTCATTTTGTAGTAAAATTTCACTTATCAGGATTCTGTCTTAATATTGGTTTGTGGACTCTTGCTGAATGTACCTCTTCCTATATGCTGGAGATGAATTCATTACTATTCTTTCATCCCCCATAGTCTATATGTGCTTTTGAGTTAAGACAACAAATAGTGGTGCTATTTGCCCTGGAGGAAAGATGTATGTGTGTTGGAGGGGGATCACTAATTTGTTTTTATATTATTTATTTTTTGAAAGACAGATGAGCAAGTGGAAATGTCAAGTAGGCAGTTGATTATATGGGTCAGGAGCTCAGAAGAGTAGTGTCTGAGTAAATGTGAATCATGTCAGTAAATTATCTATCTGGGGAAAGATGTAAAGTGAGATGAAATTGTGGCCCAAGTCCATTTCCTGAGGACCTACAATGTTTCAAGTATACTGAAAAGAGCAAAGAAATTTGAGTAAAAGGAAATGAAAGTATGGTTCTAAAAATCTCAAACAGGAGGGAGTGGTTGGTCAGCAGTGACATGTAAGATCAAGTAAGATAAGGATTGTTGGTGATTTTATTTGTTTTTTGTTGAGATTTTTATAAAGATGCTAGTCAAGTAAATAATGCTGGGTAAATTACTCTTTAATAAGTTTATTTTCAAATTTACATACAGTAAAATTCGCTCTTTTTCATGTAAGGTTCTGAGATGAATAGAGTTGTGTAACCACCCCCACAGTCAGATTAGTCCCATCATCCCCTGACCTACCTCAATTCTCATTGCTGCCTACTGCTAGGCCTAAACTCTGACTATTGCTAATCCCTTCTCCACACCTTATCGTTTTACCTTTTCCATAATGTCTGATAAATAGAATCATACAGTATATATGCTTTTGAGGCTGTTTTCTTCCCATTAATTATATAATGTAATTATATATTTCTGATTTCAGATTCATCCATATTGTTGAATATATAAGTAGATTGTTCTTTATGTGTTGCTGGGTAGTGTTCCACTTTTCATTGCTGAGTAGTATTCTATTCTTTCTCCATGTTGAAGGACATCTGGAATGTTTCCAAAAAGCAGTTAGAAACAAAGCTGCTATATACATTCATGTATAGGTTTTTGTGTTAACATAAGTTTCCATTTATCTCAGGTAAATATTCTTACTGTCTTTCGACGTCCATGATGTCTCATAAGAAATATTAAAAAAAAAGAGAAATCTGTTATTTAATTTGATGTCTATGTAATGTGTTTTTCTCTCATTGCTTTAGAAACTTCTTTTGATTTAGTGTAGTTTAATTAAGATACGTCTTGGGATGGCTTTCTTTAATTTTATACCTTTTGGGTTTCCCTGAGCTTCTTGAAATTGTAAATTTATGTCTTTTACCAAATTTGGGAAATCCCCAGCCATTTTTAAAAAGACAGCTTTATTGAAACATAATTCACATACCATATAATTCACCCATACAGTGTTCACAGATACGTGTAACCATCACCACAGTCAATTTTAGAACATTTTTTGTCACATCAAAAAGAAACCTTCTACCTTGTAGTTGTTATCTCCGTCTTCCCATCCCCTAGCCCTAAGGAATCACTAATATACTTCCTATCTCTACAGACTTTCCTCTTAATATTTAGTATGAATTGAATTGCCATTGTTGAATTGCCCACGAACAGTATGAAAAGGCAAAAAGATAGGACATTGAAAGATGAATTCCCCAGGTCAGTAGGTGCCCAGTTTGCTACTGGAAATCAGTGGAGTAGTACCAGAAAGAATGAAGAGACGGAGCCAAAGCAACAGTACCACCCAGTTGTGCATTTGAGTGGTGATGGAAGTAAAGTCTGATGCTGTAAACAGTAGTATTGCATAGGAACCTGGAATGTTAGGTGCATGAATCAAGGCAAACTGGAAATGGTCAAACAGGAGATGGCAAGAGTGAACATTGACATTTTAGGAATCAGCGAACTAAAATGGACTGGAATGGGTGAATTTAACTCAGATGACCATTATATCTACTACTGTGGGCAAGAATCCATTAGAAGAAATGGAGTAAACATCATGGTAAACAAAAGAGTATGAAAGGCAGGACTTGGATACAATCTCAAAAAGAACAGAATGATCTCTATTCATTTCCAAGGAAAGCCATTCAATATCACAGTAATGCATGTATATGCCCCAAACAGTAATGCTGAAGAAGCTAAAGTTGAACGGTTTTATGAAGACCTACAAGACCTTCTAGAACTAACACCCCAAAAAGATGTCCTTTTCATTATAGGGGACTGGAATGCGAAAGTAGAAAGTCAAGAAATACCTGGAGAAACAGGCAAATTTGGCCTTGGGAGTCCACAATGAAGCAGGGCAGAAGCAAATAGAGTTTTGCCAAGAGAACACACTGGTCATAGCAAACAACCTCTTCCAACAACACAAGAGAAGACTCTACACATTGACATCACCAGATGGTCAGTTCCAAAATCAGATTGATTATATTCTTTGCAGCCAAAGATAGAGAAGCTCTATACAGTCAGCAAAAACAAGACTATGGCTCAGATGATGAACTCCTTATTGCCAAATTCAGAATTAAATTGAAGAAAGTATGGGAAACCACTAGACCATTCAGGTATGACCTTAATCAAATCCTTTACGATTATACAGTGGAAGTGAGAAATAGATTCAGGGGACTAGATCTGAAAGAGTGCCTGGAGAACTATGAACAGAGGTTCATGACATTGTCCAGGACGCAGGGATCAAGACCATCTGCAAGAAAAAGAAATGCAAAAAGGCAAAATGGCTGTCTGAGGAGGCCTTACAAATAGCTGTGAAAAGAGGAGAAATGCAAGGCAAAGGAGAAAAGGAAGGATATACCCATCTGAATGCAGAGTTCCAAAGAAAAACAAGGAGAGATAAGAAAACCTTCCTCAGTGATCAATGCAAAGAAATAGAGGAAAACAATAGAATGGGAAAGACTAGAGATCTCTTCAATAAAATGAGAGATACCAAGAGAATATTTCATGCAAAGATGGGCACAATAAATGACAGAAATGGTACCGACCTAACAGAAGCAGAAAATATTAAGAAGAGGTGGCAAGAATACACAGAAGAACTATACAAAAAAAGATCTTCATGACCCAGATGATCCCAATCGTGAGATCACTCACCTAGAGCCAGACATCCTGGAATGCGAAGTCAAGTGGGCCTTAGGAAGCATCACTACGAACAAAGCTAATGTATGTGACAGAATTCCAGTTGAGCTACTTCAAATCCTAAAAGATGATGCTATGAAAGTGCTGCACTCCATATGCCAGCAAATTTGGAAAACTCAGCAGTGGCCACAGGACTGAAAAAGGTCAGTTTTCATTCCAATCCCAAAGAAAGGCAATGCCAAAGAATGCTCAAATTGCCACACAGTTGGCACTCATCTCACATGCTAGCAAAGTAATACTCAAAATTCTCCAAGCCCAGCTTCAACAGTATATGAACTGTGAACTTCCAGATGTTGAAGCTGGATTTAGAAAAGGCAGAGGAACCAGTGATCAAATTGCCAACATCCATTGGTCATTGAAAAAGTGAGAGAGTGCCAGAAAAAAACGTCTACTTCTGCTTCACAACAAACTGTGGAAAATTCTTCAAGAGATAGGAATCCCAGACCACCTGACCTGCCTCCTGAGAAATCTGTATGCAGGTCGAGAAGCAACAGTTAGAACTGGACATGGAACAAAAGACTGGTTCCAAATAGGAAAAGGAGTACATCAAGGGTGTATATTGTCACCCTGCTTATTTAACTTACATGCAGAGTACATCATGAGAAACTCTGGGCTGGATGAAGTACAAGCTGGAATCATGATTGCCAGGAGAAATAATCAGTAACCTCAGATATGTAGATGACACCACCCTTATGACAGAAAGCAAAGAACTAAAGACCCTCTTGATGGAAGTGAAAGAGGAGAGTGAAAAAGTTGGCTTAAAGCTCAACATTCAGAAAACTAAAATCATGGCATCTGGTCCCATTACCTCATGGCAAATAGATAGGGAAACAATGGAAATAGTGACAGACTTTATTTTTGGGGGCTCCAAAATCACTGCAGATGGTGAATGCAGCCATGAAATTAAAAGACACTTACCCCTTGAAAGAAAAGTTATGACCAACCTAGACAGCATATTAAAAAGCAGAGACATTACTTTGCCAATGAAGATCCGTGTAGTCAAAGCTATTGTTTTTCCAGTAGTGCTATATGGATATTAGAGTTGGCGTGTAAATAAAGCTGAGTACTGAAGAAATGATACTTTTGAACTGTGGTGTTGGAGAGGATTTTTGAGAATCCCTTGGACTGCAAGGAGATCCAGTCTGTCCATCCTAAAGGAAATCAGTCCTGAATATTCATTGGAAGGACTGATGCTGAAGCTGAAACACCAATAGTTTTGCCACCTGATGTGAAGAACTGACTTACTTGAAAAGACCCTGATGATAGGAAAGATTGAAGGTGGAAAAGGGAACAACAGAGGATGAGATGGCTGGATGGCATCACAGACTTGACGGACATGAGTTTGAGTAAGCTTCTGGAGTTGGTCATGGAGAGGGAGGCCTGGCATGCTGTAGTCCTTGGGGCTGCAAATAGTTGGACATGAGTGGGAGACTAAACAGAACTAAACTGAACTCATACATTATAATATTTTTGTTCTAAAGTTATTTACATTTGATTATTTTATAGTTTCTTTTTCTCTGCCTATAACTTTAAACCTTTCCATTCAGGTGTGTTTATTTTTATCCCAAAGAACATAATTATAATAGCTGCTTAAAGTGCTTGTAAGATATTTCAACATTTATGTTATCCTGGAATTGATACCTGTTGAATTTGTTTCAGCATTCAGTGCGGTTAGATTCAGACTCCCAAGTTCTTTCTCACCCTCTCTGGATGATGGTTCCTATGTTAAATATGTTTTCAGAGTGTTTAGGTCAGCACGTTAGCATGTGCCACACAGTGCCTTTGCTAACTCAGTGGTTTAGTCTGAGGCTTGAACAGTTCAGTTTTCAAAGCCTTTGTTAGACTTCTCTGATTCTTTTCCACATATGTGCAGTTTGTTTTTGAGAACAGGATTTGTGTCTGTTCATACACAGTATTATGGAATCTCCTTTTCCCATTCTATCACCTCTGTGATTTCTTCTATGGATTCACCAATTGGCAAGGACCTTTTATTCTTGTTCCTCTGACCAGAAATTTGAGTTTATCTTAGTCTTAGCCTTTCATGCTGTTACGTAGCTTTGCACTGTTGGGGTGAAATGCAGGAGAGAGTGAAGAAAAACAAGTATTACCCCCTATATTATTTTTATAGGAACCTCTTTTTCTGATTCCTCCAATCAGAGACAGAGGTTTTCTCATGAATGAGGCTTGCCTTGGAGCGAGAATGATAATCAAAAAAGAAAAACAAAAGTGGGGAAATAAAGTTGAAGTTTTCTTTACGCTCACCAGCTGAAAAGTATGTCTTTCTCTAGTGCTCTCGAACTTTTCTTCATGTAGTTCCATGACTCAGTCTATCCTTGGGTCAAAATCAAGAGATAAAGGTAGAAAATAAACCTAAGAAACTCACTAGAGTACTAGTTATTATTCAAATTTTTATTTCCCCCTCTAATCTGCTTGTTCTTATTTAGTTTTTAAAGGCCTCAGGTAGTTGCTTTTTATGTTTTGTCCAGAGTTTTTAGTTAATAATCAGAGGGGAGATAGTCTTATTCTATCTTGGCTGTCATCAGAAGCTCTATTTAGTTTAGTTTTCTTTCTTGTTAATTAAAAAATAAATTGAGGACTCATAAATAGACAATGGTAAAATTTAATTTTTAGGCCATCTTGCTGTTGCTTAATTTTCAAATATCTTATTTAGGAGACCAGTGGTTGACAGAGTTTTTCTGTAACGGGCCAAATAGTAAATATTTTAGGCTTTGCAGGCATAGGTTCTCAGTGAACTGTTCAATACTTCTGTTGAAGTGAGAAAGCAGCCATAGGTAATATGGAAACAAATGGATGTCTGTGTGTTCCAGTAAACTGTTATTTATAAAAACAGTGGGCCAGTTTGGACCATGGACTACAGCTTGCAGACTGTTAATCTAAATTCTCCATGCTTACTCCTTTCTGAGGTATTGCTTGAAGAGTATTATTACCCACTGAGCTTTGTATGTTGAAATAATTTTGTTTCCTTGGCCATTTGTATTTTTCTGCTATACTTTATTATTTCTTCTGTAGAGTAATTCAAAATTTAATTGAACTTATTGAAAGGAAAGGAATTCACAACAGTGTAATTATATGATACCTTTCCCATCCTTATTTACTTAGACTATATCCTCACAATAAATTTCCTCTGAGTAATTTTTCCTGTCTTATAAATATTTGATTTGGGACAGTCCTAATGAAAGTATACAGGTCATATGTTTAGTATATATTCATTAATCATAACAAAGCTCTAAACAATATGAAATGAAATACACAGCTTTGAAAATCAAGAATTCTTAAAGATAACCCAGAAATCATATTAATAATGTTCCTTTTCTAAGTACTTTCTATGTGTTCTTTGTCCTTTTGTGTTTCCTTAAGTGTGGGTCTTGTTAAATTGTGAGGGGCAGCCTAGGGTTGTATTTTTTTCTTAGTTACTACTCTTGTTCCAGTACTCTTGAACTTCAGTTTTGAAAAATATTTTTCAGGTGAATGGTCTTAAAATGGTTGATGACCCAATGGAAGAGGGAGAAGCAGATTCTTGCCAAGTAAGTACTCACATTATTGAGCTACATTTTTCAAATATAAGGGCAAAGAATAGTATGAAAGGAGAAAATCTTATGTCAATTAAAGAAATGTATTTAGGTGAGTTAATAAGCAAATCCAGTTCTTACTAAAATAGCAGTAATTCAAAGCATAGGACAGATTTTCTTGGTAGAAATTCTTATTCATAAATTTTTTTAACAACTTTATTGGAGCATAGTTTACATGCCATGAAATTTACCCTTTTGAAGTTTAATGGATGAAATATTTATTGCCAATATATGAGTAACTGGATTAAAATTCAGAGTCCTCTGAATTAAATAAGACTGTCTTTAACTATAGGGTAGAAAGGAGATCTAACATGAAAATATTTAACTAAAAGGATAACCTGAGTTCATTTGAAATCTATTACCTGGTTTTCAAAAAGAATTGCATGTAAATTATTTCAGAAATTTCTAACTATTTAAAAAGACTGCTTAACTATTTAATATTAGACCATTCTATGCAAGGAGTATAATCCTAGTCTCTCATTTTATAAGATCTCATTACATAGAAGAGTGTTCTTAAGATTTTATAGTAAAGTTTCAGAATATAAAATCAGCACACAGAAATCCCTTGCATTCCTATACACTAATAATGAGAAAATAGAAAGAGAAATTAAGGAAACAATTCCATTTACCATTGCAAGAAAAAGAATAAAATACTTAGGAATATATCTACCTAAAGAAACTAAAGACCTATATATAGAAAACTATAAAATACTGGTGAAAGAAATCAAAGAGGACACAAATAGATGGAGAAATATACCATGTTCATGGATTGGAAGAATCAATATAGTGAAAATGAGTATACTACCCAAAGCAATCTATAGATTCAGTGCAATCCCTATCAAGCTACCAACGGTATTTTTCACAGAGCTAGAACAAATAATTTCACAATTTTTATGGAAATACAAAAAAACCTCAAATAGCCAAAGCTATCTTGAGAAAGAAGAATGGACCTGGAGGAATCAACCTACCTGACTTCAGGCTCTACTACAAAGCCACAGTCATCAAGACAGTATGGTACTGGCACAAAGACAGAAATATAGATCAATGGAACAAAATAGAAAGCCCGGAGAAAAACCCACACACCTATGGACACCTTATCTTTGACAAAGGAGGCAAGAATACACAATGGATTAAAGACAATCTCTTTAACAAGTGGTGCTGGGAAAACTGGTCAACCACTTGTAAAAGAATGAAACTAGAACACTTTCTGACATCATACACAAAAATAAACTCAAAATAGATTAAAGATCTAAATGTAAGACCAGAAACTATAAAACTCCTAGAGGAGAACATAGGCAAAACACTCTCCCACATAAATGACAGCAGGATCCTCTTTGACCCACCTCCCAGAATATTGGAAATAAAAGCAAAAATAAACAAATGGGACCTAATTAAACTTAAAAGCTTCTGCACAACAAAGGAAACTATAAGTGAGGTGAATGGGAGAAAATAATAGCAAATGAAGCAACTGACAAACAACTAATCTCAAAAATATACAAGCAACTCCTGCAGCTCAATTCCAGAAAAAAAAGCGACCCAATCAAAAAATGGGCCAAAGAACTAAATAGACATTTCTCCAAAGAAGACATACAGATGGCTAACAAACACATGAAAAAGATGCTCAACATCACTCATTATCAGAGAAATGCAAATCAAAACCACAATGAGGTACCATTGCACGCCAGTCAGAATGGGTGCGATCTAAAAGTCTACAAGCAATAAATGCTGGAGAGGGTGTGGAGAAAAGGGAACCCTCTTACACTGTTGGTGGGAATGCAAACTAGTACAGCCACTATGGAGAACAGTGTGGAGATTCCTTAAAAAACTGGAAATAGAACTGCCATATGACCCAGCAATCCCATTGCTGGACATACACACCGAGGAAACCAGAATTGAGAGACACGTGTATTCCAATGTTCATCAAAGCACTGTTTATAATAGCCAAGACATGGAAGCAACCTAGATGTCCATCAGCAGATGAATGGATAAGAAAGCAATGGTACATATACACAATGGAGTATTACTCAGCCATTAAAAATAATTCATTTGAATCAGTTCTAATGATGTGGATGAAACTGGAGCCTATTATACAGAGTGAAGTAAGCCAAAAAGAAAAACACCAATACAGTATACTAATGCATATATATGGAATTTAGAAAGATGGTAATCATAACCCTGTATATGAGATAGCAAAAGGGACACAGATGTATAGAACAGTCTTTTGGACTCTGTGGGAGAGGGAAAGGGTGGGATGATTTGGGAGAATGGCATTGAAACATGTATAATATCATACATGAAACAAATCACCAGTCCAGGTTTGATGCATGTTATTGGGTGCTTGGGGCTGGTGCACTGGGACGACCCAGAGGGATGGTACAGGGAGGGAAGAGGGTGGGGAGTTCAGGATGGGGAACACGTGTATACCTGTGGTGGATTCATGTTGATGTATGGCAAAACCAATACAATATTGTAAAGTAATTAGCCTCCAATGAAAATAAAGAAATTTATATTAAAAAAATTTAAAAATCAGCTGAAACTTAAAAAAAAAAAGATTTTAGGGAGTGTCTGACTTAAGTAGGGTCTCTGGTGGCTCAGACAGTAAAGATTTTGCCTGCAGTGCAGGAGGCCCGGGTTCAGTCCCTGGGTCAGGAAGATCCCCTGGAGAAGGGAATGGCTACCCACTCCAGTATTCTTGCCTGGAGAATCCCAGGGACAGAGGAGCCTAGAGGGCTACAGTCCATGGAGTCACATAGAGTTGGACATGACTGAGCAACTAACACTTCCATTTGTACTTTTTGACTAAAGTAGACATCCTCATGGATGTTGATATTTTGATTATCATTTCTGTGATATGTGTCATAGAATTGTAGTTCTTTTAAACCTGGAAGGAGACTCAGACATTGTATTCTATAATACCTTCATTGTATAGATAAGTCTACTGAGACCTGTAGAAGTTACTGTGATTTATACTAGGCCATAAGACTAACAGGTAGCAGAATCAAGACTTAATGACCCAGTGTGCCTCATATTAGGTCAGTTGTGCATTGTGCAGATGCAAAGACGTGGAAAATAAGGAAAACACTGTTCTTTTCTTTTTTAGTTTTGTATAAAATCATCTTTCATGTCTTTTATACCCCTGAAATTGGTTAAAGTGAATTTTTCTCAGAAACCAGCAGAGAGATTTAAGTTGGGTTTGTCCAACACTCTCTTTTGAAATGGTCTATGCAAAAATCAGCTTTCTCTGCAGATACTAATGATGTAACAATTATATCAGTTCTGTTTAACAAGGTGGGAGGTAAAATGTTGTCATTTTAGCTTTTGTAATTTACATAATAACTTATGTTAATTTTTAGTATAATTAAATGTAAACTTATACCAAAACCATATCGAGCTGTATCTACAGATCATATGGGCTAAGGCATAGTAATATTCATGTTGGAAATTTATAAAAGAGTGTAAGTAAATACAAAGGTAATGGGGAAGGGTATATTTTAGTATTAATAAATTAGCGGGAAAATACCATGCCACACCACAGGAGGAAGAAAAGATGTTTGTATGTGTGTATATGTATGTATGCATGTGTACATGTGTAGCCAATGTAAACACATAGACACATACACAGGGTTATAGTTAAATACTAATTTTAACTAAAGCTGGTGGTACAAATGAACTTACTTATAAAACAGAAATAGAGTCACAGATATAGAAAACAAACTTATGGTTACCAAAGGGGAAAGAATGGGAAGGGATAAATTGGGAGATTTATAGATAACTAATAAGAACCAACTAGAGTGTGCATTGGTGGTATAGTGGTGAGCATAGCTGCCTTCCAAGAACCTACTAGAAAACTACTCAGTACTCTGTAATGACCTATGTGGGAACAGAATCTAAAAAAGAGTGGGTATATGTACATGTATAGCTGATTCACTTTGCTGTAGAGCAGAAACTAACACAACATTGTAAGTCAACTGTACTCTAATAAAATTGTTTTTAAAACATGAGGCAAGACCTATAGTTTTAATGGAAAGACAGTAAAAATATAGTGTTGGATTCTAATGGCATTTATATTAGGCAATCAACTTCAGTGGCCAGAAAGGGGAATCTAAAATTTTGGTAAATAAAGCACCTAGAATCACTTTCAAGGATTTGATTTAATTTGTGGCCTAAGTTTTCTGGATTTAAAACATTATGTATTTTTTGCTGTGTGATAGTTTAGACATTTGTTTTGTGACAATTAAATGATATGGGTGATAAGAAACACTAACAATATAAATTATTCATCCATCTTTTTAATGTTTTCATATATAGGATTGTTTTAGTGGGGGGTTTGTGGTCACGTATTCCAATGTGATTCTGGCAGCTGTGTCTTTTTCTGATTGGCTTTAAAAAAATGATGGTGGGTTATAGAGACTGCTCTATGATGTACAGATTCTTTAAACAGTATTTTTCAAATTTGAGCTTTATATATTATTGCCTATGTGGCCCGATGCTGTTTTGTGTTTGGTTAATTTAGATAGCCAGTCTGCTACATCTCATTTATTGTAGCTGTAGACTTTCATGGTCATAGATTTCTTCAATTAAAACAAGCAAAATTAAATAAAATGCTTCCCACACTCTGTATATCTAGCATACGATTAGCAAAGCTGAATTATAGTTAATGTAGTTTTAATAAATCTAGATTTTTTATGAAGAATTGTTCCATTTCTCAAGACAGCCTTTACATTTGGTAAGTATTCAGTAATAGGTCACTAGTAAAAGATATCTGATATTTCACCACCTAAGTCCTATACTTCTCTGAACACTGTCCAGGTTAGAAAAAATATGTTAGGATTCTTCTTTAGTAGATGACTGACATGACTTAATTTTTTATGTTGTCAAAATAAGCATGATCATATTTGGTAGCTTTTGAACCGTTTATATTCACTTTTTAAAGAAATTATTTATTTTATTTGGAGGATAATTACTTTACAATATTGTGATGGCTTTTGCCATACATCAACATGAATTGGCCATAGGTATACATGTGTCACCCTATCCTCCCACATCCCTCCCACTTTATCCCTCTAGGTTGTCCCAGAGCACTGGCTTTGGGTACCTTGCTTCAAATATCGAACTCACACTGGTCATCTATTTTACATATGGTAATGTATATGTTTCAATGCTATTCTCTCAAATCATCCCACCCTCTCCTTTTTGCACAGAGTCCAAAAGTCTGTTCTTTACACCTGTGTCTCCTTTGCTGCCCTGTTCATAGGATCATCAGTAGCATCCTTCTAGATTCTATATATATGCATTAATATACAGTATTTGTCTTTCTCTTTCTGACTTATTTCACTCTGTATAATAGGCTCTATGTTCATCCACCTAATTAGAACTGACTTAAGTGTATTCTTTTGTATACCTGAGTAATATTCCATTGTGTATATGTACAACTTCCTTATCCACTCATTGGCCGATGGACATCTTGGTGGCTTCCATGTCCTAGCTATTATAAATAGTGCTGCAATGAATACTGGAGTACATGTGTCTCTTTTGGTGATGGTTTCCTTGGAGTATATGCCCACCAGTGGGATTGCTGGGCTGTATGGCAGTTCTATTCCCAGTTTTTTAAGGAATATCGACACTGTTCTCCATAGTGACTGTACCAGTTTGCATTCCTACCAGCAGTTTTAGAGGGTTTCCTTTTCTCCACACCCTCTCCAGCATTTATAGTTTGTAGAACGTTTGATGATGGCCATTCACTGGTGTAAGATGACACCACATTGTAGTTTTTATTTGCATTTCTCTTAAAGTTTGTATGGAATGCTTATTATTCTCTCAAATAAAATACGTATTTTTAATGCTACTAGTATTTTAGGACAGAGGAGGCAATGGCACCCCACTCCGGTACTCTTGCCTGGAAAATTCCATGGACGGAGGAGCATGGTGGGCTGCTGTCTATGGGGTCACACAGAGTTGGACACGACTGAAGAGACTTAGCATAGCATAGAATAGTATTCTAGGAATTTCCAAAGGTGATGATTTGTTGATTTCATTAGCACAAACTCAGCAATATTTTTAGTCTCTGAATCTTTTTTAACTTTTTATTTTATATTAGAGTATAGTAGGTTAACAATGTTTTGATAGTTTTAGCTGTACAGTATAGTGAATCAGTTACACACACACACACACATATATATATATACACACATACATATACATATAGATGTTTCAGTTCAGTTCAGTTGCTCAGTCATGTCTTACTCTTTGTGACCCCATGGACTGCAGGACACCAGGCCCCCCTGTCTATCACCAGTTTGCAGAGTTTACTCACACTCATGTCCATTGAGTCAGGGATGCCATCCAACCATCTCATCTTCTGTCATCCGCTTCTCCTCCCAACTTCAATCTTTCCCAGCATCAGGGTCTTTTCAAATGAGTCAGTTCTTCGCATCAGGTGGCCAAAATATTGGTGTTTCAGCTTCAGCATCAGTCCTTCCAATGAATATTCAGGACTGATTTTCTTTAGGATGGACTGGTTGGATCTCCTTGCAGTCCAAGGGACTCTCAAGAGTCTTCTCCAACACCACAGTTCAAAAGCATCAATTCTTAAGCACTCAATTTTCTTCATAGTCCAATGCTCACATCCATACATGACTACTAGAAAAACCATAGCTTTGACTAGATGGACCTTTGTTGGTAAAGTAATATCTCTGCTTTTTAATATGATGTCTAGTTTGGTTATAACTTTTCTTTCAAGGAGCAAGCGTCTTTTATTTTCATAGCTGCAGTCACCATCTGCAGTGATTTTGGAGCCCCTAGAAATCAAGTCTGTCACTGTTTCCACTGTTCACCCATCTTTTTGCCATGAGGAGATGGACCGGATGCCATGATCTTAGTTTTCTGAATGTTGAGCTTTAAGTCAACTTTTTCACTCTCCTCTTTCACTTTCATCAAGAGGCTCTTTAGTTCTTCTTCGCTTTCTGCCATAGGGTGGTGTCATCTGGATATCTGGGTTTATTGATATTTCTCCCAGCAATCTTGATTCCAGCTTGTGCTTCATCCAGCCCAGCATATCTCACGATGTAGTCTGCATATAAGTTAAATAAGCAGGGTGACAATATACAGCCTTGATATATTCCTTTCTTGATTTGGAACCAGTCTGTTGGTTCCATGTCCAGTTCTAACTGTTGCATACAGATTTCTCAAGAGGCAGGTCAGGTTGTCTGGTATTCCCATCCCTTGAAGAATTTTCCACATTTTGTTGGGATCTGCACAGTGCAAGGCTTTGGCATAGTCAATAAAGCAAAAATAGATGTTTTTCTGGAACTCTCTTGCTTTTTCCATGTTGGCAGTTTCCATGTTGGATGTTGGCAATTTGATCTCTGGTTCCACTGCCTTTTCTAAAACCAGCTTGAACATCTGAAAGTTCACGGTTCATGTACTGTTGAAGCCTGGCTTCGATAATTTTGAGCATTACTTTACTAGCGTGTGAGATCAGTGCAATTAGCAGTAGTTTGAGCATTCTTTGGCATTGCCTTTCTTTGGGATTGGAATGAAAACTGACCTTTTCCAGTCCTGTGGCCACTGCTGAGTTTTCCAAATTTGCTGGCATATTGAGTGCAGCAGTTTCACTGCATCATCTTTTAAGACTTGAAATAGCTCCATCACCTCCACTAGCTTTGTTCATAGTGATGCTTCCTAAGGCCCACTTGACTTCACATTCCAGGATTCTGACTCTAGATGAGTGATCACACCATTGTGATTATCTGGGTCATGAAGATGTTTTTAATATAGTTTTTCTGTGTATCCTTGCCACCTCTTCTTAATATCTTCTGCTTCTGTTAGGTCCATAGCATTTCTGTCCTTTATTGTGCCCATCTTTGCATGAAATATTCCCTTGGGATCTCTGATTTTCTTGAAGAGATCTCGAGTCTTTCCCATTCTGTTGTTTTCTTCTATTGCTTTGCATTGATCACTGGGGAAGGCTTTAATATCTCTCCTGGTATTCTTTGGAACTCTGCATTCAAATGGGTATATCTTTCCTTTTCTCCTTTGCCTTTAGTTTCTATTCTTTTCACAGCTATTTGTATATGTGTATCTATATGTCTATATGTATATCTATATATCTATATACATACACACATATATGTCTATTATTTTCTTATTTAGGTTGTTGCATAATATTGAGAAGAGTTCCCTGTGCTATACAGTAGGTCCTTGTTGGTTATCTACTTTAAATATGATAGTGTGTACATCTCAGTCCCAAAGGCCCAAACTATCCCTTTTCCTCACCCTTTCCCTGGTGACTCAGCTGGTAAAGAACCTGCCTTCCAGTGCAGGATATGTAAGAGACATGGATTCAGTCCCTGTGTTGGGAAGATCTGCTGGAAAACGGAATGGAAACCACTCCATTATTCTTGCCTGGGAAATCCCATGGACAGAGGAGCCTTTCTGTCCAGGTAACCATAAACTCCTTCTCTAAATCTGTGAGTCTGTTTCTGTTTTGTAAATTCATTTGTATCATTTCTTTTTAGATTCTTCTTATAAGCAATATCATATGATATTTCTCTTTCTCTGTTTGACTTTTCACTCAGTATGAAAAGTTCTAGGTCCATCCATGTTGCTTCAAATGGCATTATTTCATTCTTTTATCTATTCCTCTGTTAATGGGTATTTAGGATGCTTCCATGTCTTGGTTATTGTAAATAGTACTGCAATGAACAGTGGGATGCACATATCCTTTTGGGTCATGTTTTAGTCTGGATATATGGTCAGCAGTGGGATTTCAGGGTCATATGTTACCTTAATTTTTAGTTTTGGAAGGAACCTCCATACTATTCTCCATAATAGCTATACTAATTTACATTCCCACCAACAGTGTACGAGGATTCCCTTCTCTCCACACCCTTTGCAACATTTACTCTTTGTAGATTTTTTGTTGATAGCCCTTCTGGCTGGTGTGAGTTGGTACTCATTGTGGTTTTGAATTGCATTTCTTTAATAAATGGCAATGTTCAACATCTTTTCATATGCTTCTTGATCATCTGTGTGTCTTCTTTGGAAAAACATCTATTTAAGTATTATGCCCATTTTTTGTTTGGGTTGTTTGTTTCCATGATGCTAAGCTCCATGAGCTGTTCATAAATTTTGGAGACAAATGCAGTGTCAGTCAAATCATTTGCAAATATTTTCTCCCAATCTGTGGGTTGTCTTTTTGTTTTGTTTATGATTTCCTTCACTGTTTAAAAGCTTTTGAATTTAATTAGGCCCCATTTGTTTATTTCTGTTTTTATTTTTATTGCTCTGGGGATGGATTGAAATACATTGCTCAATTTATGTCAGAGAGTGTGCTGCTTATGTTTTCTTCTAAGTGGTTTATGGTGTCCGGTCTCACATTTAGATATTAAATTAAAATTGGAGCTTATTTTTGTGTATGGTATTAAAGGAAGTTCTAATTTCAGTTTTTTCATATAGCTTTCCAGCTTACCCAGCATCATTTGTTGATTAAACTGTATTTCCACCATTTTATAATCTTGACTCCTTCCTTTGTCATAGATTAATTGACTGTAGGTGTGTGGGTTTATCTCTGGAGTTTCAATCTGATTCTGCTGAGCTATATGTCTGTTTTTGTTCTAGTGCCATACTGTGTTGGTGACTATAACTTTATAATATAGTCTGAAGCCAGGGAGCCTGATTAGTCAAGGTCCTCCCACCCCCACCACCCCCCACCATCACTCAGGATTCCTTTGGCTATTCAGGGTCTTTTGTGTCTCCATACAAATTTTATGATTTTTTTTTGTTCTAGTTCTGTGAAAAATGCCATTGGTAATTTCTTAAGGATTGCATTGAATCTGTAGATTGCCTTAGGTAGTATAGTCATTTTCACAGTATTGATTCCTCCAGTCCAAGAACATGGTTTTTCTTTCCATCTGTTTGTGCTATCTTCTGTTTCTTCTATTAGCATCTTATAGTTTTAGAAGTACAGGTCTTTTGTCTCCTTAGGTAGGTTTATTCCTAGGCATTTTATTCTTTTTGTTTCAATGCTAAATGGGATTGTTTCCTTAATTTCTCTTTCTGACCTTTTATTGTTAATGTATAGAAATGCCACATTCTGTTGTAAATTGCAACTTTACCAATTTCATTGATGAGTTCTAACAGTTTTCTCATAGTGTCTTTAGGCTTTTCTATGTATAGTATCATGTCATCTGCACATAGTGACTGTTTTACTTCTTTTCCAATTTGGATTCCTTTTCTTTCTTTCTCTTCTCTGATTGCATTACCTACTACTTCCAAAATTATGTTGAGTAAAAGTGCTGAGAGTGGACATCCTTGTGTTGTTTTGATCTTAGAGAAAATAACTTTCAGCTTTTCATCATTGAGTATGATGTTAGTTGTAGGTTTAGTTGTATAATGTTAGTTGTAGGTTTGTTGTAGATGGCCTTTATTATGTTGAGATATATTCCCTTTGCCCACTTTCTTGAGAGTTTTGATCATAAGCGGATTTTGAATTTTGTCAAAAGTGTTTATCCTTTTCTTCTAGTTTGTCTAGTTTATCAGCACATATTTATTTGTAGTAGTCTCTTTTTTTTCATTTCTAACTTTATTGATTTGAATCCTCTCCCCTTTTTTCTTGATGATCCCGGTAAAGGATTAACAATTTTGTTTTATCTTTTCAAAGAACCAGCTCTTAGTTTCATTGATCTTTCCTATTGTTTTCATTGTCTCTCTTTCATTTATTTCTATTCTAAACTTATGATTTCTTTCCTTCTACTGACTTGGGTTTTGTTTGTTCTTTCTCTACTTGCTTTAGTTGTAAGGTTAGGTTATTAATTTGAGATTTTTCTTGTTTCTTGAGGTAAGCGTTTATTGGTATAAATTTCCCTCTCAGAACTGCTTTTGTTGCATCTCATAGGTTTTGGATTGTTGTGATTTCATTTTCATTTGTCTCTTGGTGTTTTTTGATTTCCTCTTTGAATTCTTCAGTGATCCATTGGTTATTTAGTAGCGTGTTGTTTAGCCTTCAGGTGTTTGTGATTTTTTACAGGTTTTTTCTTGTAGTTTATTTTTAATCTCATAGTGTTTTGGTCAGAAAATATGCTTGATATGCTTGCAGTTTTCTTAAATTTACCAGGGCTCACTTTGTGGCCCCACAGGTAGTCAGTCTTGGAGAATGTTCCCTGTGTACTTGAGAAGAATGTGTATTCTGCTACTTCTAAATTGAATGTTCTGTAAGTATCAGTTAAGTCTATCTAGTCTTATGTGTCATTTAAGGCCTATGTTTCCTTACTTATTTTCTGTCTGGATCATTTGTCCATTGATAAAAGTGGTGTGTTAAAGTTCCTTACTATCATTGTATTACTGTCAGTTTCTCTCTTTATGGCTGTTAGTATTTGCTGTATACACTGAGGTACTCCTATGTTGAGTGCATATATATTTACAACTCTTATATCTTCTTCTTGGGTTGATCCATTGATCATTATGTAATGTCCTTCTTTGTCTTTTATAATAGTCATTTTAAAGTATATTTTGTCTGCTATGAGTATTGCTGCTGCAGCTTTCTTTTGATTTCCATTTGCATGGACTACCTTCTTCTGTCCCCTCACTTTCAGTCTGTACGTGTCCCTAGATCTGAGGTAGGTCTGTCTCATGTAGACAGCATATATACAGGTCTCATTTTTGTATTGATTCAGCTGGTCTCTGTCTTTTGGCTGGAGCACTTAATCCATTTACCTTTAAGGTAATTACTGGTATGTATCTTCTTGCTGTCATTTTCTTAATTGTTTTGGGTTTGTTTTTGTAGGTCTTTTTCTTCTCCTGTTTTATTCTTTTCTCTTTTTGTTTGATGGTCATTTTTGTGTTATGCTTGGGTTGCCTTTTCTTTTATATATGTGCATCTATTGTAGTTTTTGGGTTTGCTGCTCCCATGAGGTTTTGATATAGCAGTCTATATGTGTACAAAGTTTTTTAAGTTGCTGGTCTCTTCCCCACCTAGAGGAGTTCCTTTAGTATTTGTTGCAAAGCTGGTCTGGTAGTACTGAATTCTCTTAGCTTTTGCTCTTTGAAAAGTTTTTGACTTCTCCATCAAATCTGAATGATAGCCTTGCTGAACACAGTATTCGTGGTTGTAGATTCTTCCCTTTTATCACTTTAAATATATCTTGCCACTCCTTTCTGGTCTGCAGAGTTTCTGCTGAGAAATCAGCTCATAACCTTATCGGTGTTCCTGTGTATGTTATTTTTTGTTTTTCCCATGTTGCTTTTAATATTTTTTCTTTGTCTTTAATTTTTGTCAATTTTATTATTGTGTATCTTGGCATGTTCCTCTTTGGATTTATCCTGCTTAGGACTCTGCACTTCTTGGACTTAGGTGATTGTTTCTTTCTCATGTTAGGGATGTTTTCAGCTATTATCTCTTCAGACATTTTCTCAGGTCCTTCTCTCTCCCTTCTCCTTGGACCCTCCTAATGTGAATGTTGGTGTGTGTACTGTTGTCCTAGAGGTGTCTTGCTGCTGCTACTGCTAAGTCACTTCAGTCGTGTCCAACTCTGTGTGACCCCATAGACGTCAACCCACCAGGCTCTCCTACCCCTGGGATTCTCCAGGCAAGAACACTGGAGTGGGTTGCCATTTCCTTCTCCAATGCATGAAAGTGAAAAAGTGAAAGTGAAGTCGCTCAGTTGTGTCCAACTCTTAGCGACCCCATGGACTGCAGCCTGCCAGGCTCCTCCATCCATGGGATTTTCCAGGCAAGAGTACTGGGGTGGTATGCCATTGCCTTCTCCGAGAGGTGTCTTAGACTGTCTTAATTTATTTTCATTCTTTTTTCTTTATTCTGTTTCATGACAATAATTTCTACCATTCTGTCTTCCAGGTTACTTATCTTCTGACTCAGTTATTCTGTTATTGATTCCATCTAAAGTATTTTTCATTTCAGTTATTGTGTTGTTCATCTCTGTTTGTTTGTTCTTTAGTTCTTCTGGGTCTTTGAGCATTTTTTACATCTTCCCAGTCCTTGCCTTCTTTCTTTGAGATCCAGGATCATCTTCCCTATCATTTTTCTGAATTCTTTTTCCAGAATGTTGCCTGTCTTCACTTCGCTTGGTTGATTACTGGGGTTTTATATTGTTCTTTCATCTGGGACATAATCTTTTGCCGTTTCATTTTGTTTAACTCACTTCAGTTGTGGTTTTTGCTCCACAGAGTTCAAGATTGTAGTTCTTCTGCTTCTGGTGTCTGTTTCCTCATAGATGAGGCTATATAAAAGGCTTGTGGAATCTTCCTAATGGGAGGGTCTGGTGGTGGGTACAGTTGGGTTTTGTTTCCCTATTGGGTAAGGCTGTACTCAGTAGAACCTTAATCTGCTTGTATGCTGATGACTGGAGCTTTGTTCCCTTCACGTTGGTTGTTTGGCCTGACACTGCCCAGCACTGGAGCCTACAAGTTGTTTGATGGAGCTAATGGTGCCCTTCAGGAGGGCTCATGCCAGTGAATCTTTCCCAGAACTGTTGCTATTAGCATCTTTGTCCTTGCAGTGAGACACAGCCACCCCTCACCTCTGCAGGAGACCCTCTAATACTAGCAGATCAGTTTGACCTGGTCCCTTATGGGGTTATTACCTTTTGTACACATAAGACTTTGTGTGTGCCCTCTAAGAGTGGAATTTCTGTTTTCCCCTGTCCTGCTGAATTCCTGTAGTCAAATCCCAGTGGCCTTCAAAGTCAGATGCTGGAGATTCCTCTTCTCATTGTTGAACCCAGGTTGGGAAGCCTGACAGAGGGCTGGGAACCTTTACTCTAGTGGGAGAACTTCTGTGGTGTAATTGTTTTCCAGTTTGTGGGTCACGCATTTGGTGGGTATGGGATTTGATTCTGTTGTGATTGTGTCCCTCCTTCCATTTTGCTGTGGTTTCTCCTTTGTTTTTGGGTATCTTTTTTGGTAGGTTCCAACGTTTTTGTATTGATGGTTGTTCAGCAGTTAGTTGTGATTCCAGTGCTCTCACAGGAAGGGTGAGAGTAATCCTTCTACTCTTCCATCTTGAGCTAATCCCCCCTTTTCAAAAGACTTTAAATTGATTTACATTTTTATTACAGAGATGTAGATGTTACATTTAACTGAAAATATATATTCAAAAGGACAAAACTGATTCCTGATATTTTTAAGCCCTAATTTCTAATTTTAAAAACCATTATTGACATGTTTCTCTTATAAGAATCCTTTAAATACTCTCTCAGAAGTGTGTTTTACTTAAACTTATATGTAGCCATAAGTGGGGAATATGTTAAGTTGAAGTGCCTTTTTCCTATATGGTTTGTTTTTCCTTCTTCTGTTTATCTTTCCATTGAGCTTTGTTGTGCTTCAGTATTTCCCTTTCAAAGTTGATGCTTGCTTCTGCTTTTTATTCATATATTCCCCTCCCACCTTTTTTTTTTTTTTTTAATGGAGCCACTATACTACAAACTCACAAAACTCTTAAAGAAAATTACGGTTCAACTAAATGCTAATGGCCAACTACTGTAAGGTGGAGTAACATGCTGCACCATGAGGTATGCAAAGGTTAATAGTACAAATAAGTTTAATAACTTTAATTGTTATAGATGTTTTGTGGTTTTCAAACTTCTTAGTTGAATCTTATAACCAAGATCTGAAATGGTTTGGGCAGGGTTATTCCCATTTTATGTATGAGGGAACTAAAGAGCCAATTCTAATAAAAAAAGTAGAATAAACTGACCTAGGTGGGAACCAGTTTGCCACACTTGTTTTTCAGTCACCAATACAAATTGATACAATTTTGCAAGGCTAAGTATTCTACAATTACTTTCCAACATGTACATCATCTGATCTGTTTTAGTCCACTCTAGTGGTGTTTTGACATTTACATTTTTGCTGTTATTCTTATTTCAAAGTATGATGATACTTGATTTGGTTTACAGTGATCCTGGATTATT
The DNA here is from genome assembly GCF_055505025.1 of Bos grunniens. NCBI lineage: Eukaryota > Metazoa > Chordata > Mammalia > Artiodactyla > Bovidae > Bos > Bos grunniens. Next base: position 74,669,657 of record NC_141194.1, on the reverse strand, counting down.
CACTCTGTGACAAGGGTACATCAAGATTCTTTTCCAGATTTCTGCATGTATGTTTTAACAGATCTGTAGTTTAAGTGCTTCTTGAAATTTCAGATTGATCAAACTAGCCTATCAACCCACCAATAAAGCAAACAAGTGGATGTTGCTTTATTACATTAAAACCCCAAATTTAGACTTTAAAAATCTCTCTTCTTTTGTTTTGATGTGTTTTTTGGAGATATCAATGCTCAGTTCCACAGTCCTATGAAACTGTTGTAATAGAAGTATGGTTTCCTAATAGATTGTTATCAGATCTTTCTCCTTCTGATTAACATGTGATTTCTTCCTCCTAGTAAAATCAGTTGTCAAAAAATGGAGCAGTAGTGTATTTGGTAGTTTGCTTTATACTTTATCAGTATGTTTTTCCAGTGTTAAAACATTGTTGGCTCCCTAAATTGAAAAACATGATCACAAATTTTAAATGTCAGAACATACTATTTTGCTTGCAGTTGAACCTTTATAGTTTTTCTGTTTATCAATAATCACTACGATGTTCCAAAAAAAAATTTCTAACTCATAATTATCCTTGCCTAAAATTTGTCATTTGATGTTGGAAAGAATAGTAGTCCCTATTTCAAAGTTATTAAATCTTAATTTTGCATTACCAACTTTTTTTATGCAGATTAACTAAAATTAGGTGCTGTATATTAGTGTTCTAGGGCTGTCATAACTAAGTGCCACATACTAAGTGACTTAAACAACAAATTTGTTTTCTTTCAATTCTGGAGACTATAAGTTCAAGATGTTGTCAGGAGTGGTTTCTTCAGAGGCATCTCTGCTTGACTTGTAGACAGCTGTCTTGAATTGTAGATCCCTGTGCCTTCACGTGCTTTTTCCTGTGTGTGTATCTGTGCCCTGATTTCTTCCTTTTATAAAAACACCAGTCATATTGGACTAAGGCCCACCCTATTGACCTTTAAAGACCCTATCTCCAATACAGTTACATTCTGAGGTACTGTGGGACTTCAGCATATGTATTTGAGGGGCCATGTTTCAGCCCATTAAATATTATATACCTTTTTGTCTTGTTAAGGAAAATGATATTTCTGATAGCATTCGCTTTCCTCAAGTCCTCAAGTCCCAGTATATAGCTTAGTAACTAATGCATAGCATGTGCTTTATGAGTGTTCTTGATTTTTTTGAGTGAGTAAATAAAGAATAAAAGAGTATTATGAGAAGCTAAGTATCATGAGAAGATAAGATAATAATAATACAACATTATTATACCAAGATAGGAAAATTTTTTTCAAAGATGATTCACTCTTAGGAAAAAAATGGATCACTGATAAGTTCATTACTACCTTATTTTGTGTTAAATTGCTGCCACTCTCAAGCTTTCAGAATGGTATAGAACCAGAAGAAAAGTGAGGTGGAGGAAGGAAGGAGGGTTGAAGATGGCGGGGGGGAGAACATTTAAATAGTGAGCATTAATAAATGTAACCTTGGGGAAGCTGAGAAGTGTTGGGTAATAGACAATAATAGGGCAGGGAGCAGATGAAATAAGAAAGACCGGAATTGGAAGTGATGACATGGAAGGGTAGAGATAATTTGACAAAGCCAAAAAGCTTGTTGCATACAGTTACTAAAATAATTTTGTAGTAATTAGCCAATTGTGTGTGTGTGTGTATTTTTGTGCACATGTTATCTAACTATATATATCTTGGTGCTCAGTTGCTCAGTCGTGTCCAACTCTTTGTAACCCCTGCTGAACTCCTCTGTCCATTGGATTCTCCAGGGAAGAATACTGGAGTGGTGGCCATTTCATCCTCCAGGGGAGTGCCTTAAAAAATGCATATGCCTGAATTCCCTTTTTAGTTCTAATGAACCATAATCTCTTAGGGTGTGACCCACACTTGTGTATTGAATAAATACTCTAAAAGTAATTTTTTAAAAAACTAAAACATTTGTAAATTACTGTCTAAAAGGCAAACTAGCCATAATTTAGTAATTAATACTTATAGCTATTTGTCTGGGAACATATATCTATAAAAGGCAGATGGCCAGTCAATAAGTTAATATCAGCAATTTTTAAAAGTACAGATTCTGGGGTCATTATGCCCTTTATTTATGTTGAGTATAGCACAGTATAATAAAAATATGAATCATGGGAAATTCCCTGATGGTCCAGTGGTTAAGACTCCATGCTTCCAGTGCAGGGGACATGAGTTCAATGCCTGGTTGAGGAACTAAGATCCCACATGCCACATGACCTGGCCAAAAAAAAAATACTGATCATGAATAATATGGAAAATTATTTATATTCCTCACACTCTAATGAAAAAATGTTTATATTATTAAATTGAAATATATTGTTATCACAAAGTCAGTTCTATTCAAATTTGACATAATTCCATTATTCTGAATGAATCTGCTGTTTCCCCATTTCCTTTATGTATTTTAAAAAATAAATTCTTCATACATATTTTTCTGTTTTTTTAAAAGGTAATTAAAGATAATTTTGAAGATTCTTACTGATTTTACCTTTACAAAGTTAAAATCTTTCTTCTTAAAAGTAAGTTTTTTTCCATTCCCATTTTATGAAATTGGTTGGATTGTTTTGGACTGTCCACTCCCATAAGGTCAAACAATTATTGTGCTAAGCATTAAGAATGCAGAGTTGAATGTGATATTACCGGATACAGGAAGCTCACTGTCTAGTGGGTAAGACAAGGTAATAAGCTGTTAGTTATATGGTGGCTGTCTATTGGGAAAAGTCTTTGCTAATCTAGAGCATTTTCATGTCAGAAATTTTATTGTGTAATACTGCTAAAAATCGAAGGACATATTGCATTTTTAAATGGTAGGCATATATGGATTTTAATTAGAAGAGGCATTAGACAGACATTTCCATTCAAAGACTTGCTTAGTTTTGGTGAAACTAAGTAAGATAGAGTATAGCTGTTTCTTAGCTCTGAACATTTTTTAAAAATGATGTTATGACCCAGGTTTTAATGATGATTGTAAAGGTGGCAGAAGCTGAAGTGCCTTATTAAACATAAAAATATTGTATTGTGTTCAATATAATATCACAGACTTGGAGAGGACCTTAAAGAACAATCTAATGTAATTTTTGTTATGTGGGAACACTGAGGTAGAGTGGTTTGTGATTTGGCCAAGGTTGCTTAGCTTATGAATGACAGAGCTAGAAGCAAAACTTAGTCTGTGACTTTTCCACCAGTGTTCTTTCCACTGGAGAAAACTCCCAATAAATTATGTTTTTGTTACAGTCCATACTTTGAAGACTTTTACTGCATTCATAATATATGGTATAAAATCAGCTAATTGTAGTATTAATGAGTATGCAATTTGATGTTGCTTTTGGTATACATATATTGCAAAGATGCATAAAGATATGCCATACTTTAATGTAATTACAAAATGTCAGTTACAAAACATATGTATTTGCATTAAAAAAAGTCCTTAACATTTTTACAGAAAAGACCCCTTTTCAAAGAGGAAACTCACTCTCATAGCTACTTAAAAGTGTCTTGTGAAATACTCTTTTGATGTATAAGAAACATCCAGGAACAAGCTGCTTGTATATCTTGGAAATTAATCCTTTGTCAGTTGTTTCGTTTGCTATTCTTCCATTTTGAGGGTTGTGTTTTCACTTTGTTTAATTTCCTTTGCTATGCAAAAGCTTTTAAGTTTAATTAGATCTCACTTACTTGTTTTTGTTTTTGTTTCCATTATTCTAGGAGGTGGGTCATAAGGGATGTTGCTATGATTTATGTCATACTGTGTTCTGCCTATGTTTTCTTATAAGAGTTTTGTAGTTTCTGGTCTTACATTTAAGGCTTTAATCCATTTTGAGTTAATATTTGTGTATGGTATTAGGAAGTATTCTAATTTCATTTTTTTGCACATAGTTGTCCAGGTCCTCCAGCACCACTTATTGAAGAAACTGTCTTTTTCCCATTGTATATTCTTGCCTCCTTTGTCAAAGATAAGGTGCCCATATGTGCATGAGGTGATCTCTGGGCTTTCCATCATGTTCCATTGGTCTGTACTTCTGGTTTTGTGCCAGTACCATATTGTCTTTATGACTGAAGCTTTGTGGTATAGTGTGAAATCAGATAAGTTTATTCTTCTAGTTTCATTCTTCTTTCTCAAGATTTCTTTGGCTATTTGGGGTTTTTTATGATTCCATATGAATGTGAAGTTTTTTGTTCTAGTTCTGTGAAAAATGACATTGGTAATCTGATAGAGATTGCATTTAATCTGTAGATTGCTTTTGGTGGTATAGTCATTTTCACAATATTGATTCTTCCAACCTAGGAGCGTGGAATATCCCTCCATCTGTTTATATCATCTTTGATTTCTTTCCTCAGTGTCTTATAGTTTTCTGTATATAGTTCTTCTGTCTCCTTGGATAGGTTTATTCCTAGATATTTTATTCTTTTAGTTGCAATGGTAAATACCAGAAAAACAAACAACCCAATCAAAGTGGGCAAAAGACCTAACTAGACATTTCTTCAAAGAAGACATACAAATGGCTAATAAATACATGAAGAGATGCTCAACATCACTCATTAGAGAAATGCAAATCAAAACTACAATGAGATATCACCTCACACCACACAGAATGGCCATAATAAAAAAAAAACCCACAAACAGCAAGTATTGGAGAGGATGTGGGGAAAAGGGAACCCTCCTATACTGCTGGTGAGAATGTAAATTGATATAGCAACTATGGAAGACAGTATGGAGATTCTTTAAAAACTAGGAATAAAACCATCATATGACCTAGCAATACCACTTCTAGTCATGAACCCTGAAGAAACCAAAAGTGAAAAAGATACATGTATCCCAGTGTTCATTGCAGTAGTATTTACAATATCCAGGGCATGGAAGGAACCTAGAAGTCCATCAACAGAGGAATGGATAGAGAAGCTGTGGTACATATATACAATGGAATACTACTCAGCCATGAAAGGAATGCATTTGAGTCAGTTCTAATGAGGTAGATGGACCTAGAGCCTATTATACAGAGTGAAGTAAGTCAGAAAGAGAAAAGCAAATACCATGTATTAACACATATATATGGAATTTAGAAAGATGGTACTGACGTATCTGTTTATAGAGCAGCAATGGAGATCCAGACCTAGAGAACAGACTTATGGACAAGGGTCGGGGAGAAGAGGGAGAAGGTGAGGTGAGTGGGGAGAGTAGCATGGATGCATATACACTAACATATGTAAATAGATAAACAATGGGAATTTGCAGTATGACTCACGGGACTCAAACTGGATCTCTGTAGTAACCTAGAGGGATGGTAATGGACGGGAAGTGGGAAGGAGATTCAAGAGGGAGGGGACATATGTACACCTATGATTAATTCATGGTGATGTATGACAGAAATCAAACCAGTATTGTAAAGCAATCATCAATCAAAAGTAAATATTTAAAAAAAGGAACATGCAGGAGCATATTTTTCAGAACTGATACTTCATTTCTGACTGATTAATGAGTCCTAATACGTAAAGCTAAAATTACTCTGTTGGATTATATAACATGGTAGTTATTTTAGCTACCATGAAGCCTAACTTACTTGGGACCATACTCTTGTCCACTTTGGCCACAGTCACCATTGGTTAATGAGTTAATTAAAAGGTGAATTGATTGAGAACATTTTTGCCATCCAGACCCGAATTAATACAATATAATGGAAAGCTACCATGACTTCTAGACATCGTGATTAACTAGTCATGTGAACTTAAACTCTGTGGGTCTCAGTTTTCTCCCCTATACAGTCAGAAGTTCGGATAATATATCCCAGCTCTTGTTATTTTGTGATACGTAATACATCTGAAAATTTGTTTTTTTTTTTAATCCTTACTACTGTGCTGGGGGCTAGAATTACGGTTCACCTGAGTGTAGTCTTGATATATAGAGTCCTATATCAAGGGGTAGAAACAGTTCCAGGGTGGCATGCCTTCTGCCTGACCCAGTTGGTAGGAAATTTGGCATATAATTTATCAGTGTATGTAAAATTTCAATAAAAGTAGGCGTATGGCCTGGAAACATGTTTGGGCTTTGCAGATTTTGTTTATCCACGCCAGTTTCTTTTCCAATGATATGAATAGCTGGACATTTAAATATTTGTATATCACTGACTATTTAAAATATTATAATGAAAGAATTCTTGAGGTTCACAGTTTTTGTCATGTCACAATTTACAAGGTGTTTTACTTTCTCTGCATGTACTTGTGAAGGTCTTAAAAGGCGACTCTTTCAGTTGTTGATTTTTTTTTTTCCTGTCTCTACTTGGTTGAAACAGAAGCTGAAGCACAGATTTTGTATGCTTCTGTTTACATGAAATTATAGAGGTGTGGTGTTATCTGTGTGTTACAAAACCCAGGAAATGGGGATGCTAGTAGGCAATGACAGCCCACTCCAGTACTCTTGTCTGGAAAATCCTATGGACGGAGGAGCCTGGTTGGCTGCAGTCCATGGGGTCACTAGGAGTCAGACACGACTGAGTGACTTCACTTTCACTTTTCACTTTCATGCATTGGAGAAGGAAATGGCAACCCACTCCAGTGTTCTTGCCTGGAGAATCCCTGGGACGGGGGAGCCTGGTGGGCTGCCGTCTTTGGGGTCTCACAGAGTCGGACACGACTGAAACGACTTAGCAGCAGCAGCAGCAGCAGCAGTAGCCCATTAAACTCTGTGCTAGATTGAAGGAGTTAGACATTAAATTATTTCTGTTGTGATTTCTGGTTCTAAATGGAGCTAATCATAAGATGCTGTAACTATATTTGAGTATTGCTTGGATTTCTTTTTACAGGATGAAGGAGTTGTTAAAGAAATCCCTATTACTCATCATGTTAAGGAAGGATATGAGAAAGCAGATCCTGCGCAATTTGAGTTGCTCAAAGTTCTTGGTCAGGGATCCTTTGGAAAGGTAATGAATGCTTTTTTCCCTCATTTGTTTTTCTTTTAAACATTTAGCAAAAAATTGAACGCATAGGTAGAAATCTGGTAAATTTGCCATTTCTAAATTATCAAATGATACATCCAAAGGAAGGTCTAATTTCACTCCTTTTCTGTTGTTTTTTAAATCCCATTTCTTTATATTTCTCTGTCATGTTTTCTAATCCCCTGGAAAAATTGATTTCTCAAGGACAATATATAACATGCTATTTATTTGCTGCCTAAATCAAGAAAGTTTGAGTTTTGTAAAACAGGTCTTCTTTCTCTCTTCACATGCTGTCATGATCTCAGCTTTCTCTTGGTGATTTTTTCCTTAGCTCTATCACAGAAGTCAGAATGCATGTATCAATTCATGTATGAATGCATGAATTGTTAATTTATCATCTGTTATAAAAAATATGTGAATGTACAGCTATGGGAAGTACTGGGTAATTTAGGGATTATATAAAACTCCTACCTTCAAAGGGCTTTAATTTCAAGGGAAAAAGCAAAATTGAGGAGGATAAACTCTGACACTCATTATTAAAATTGGTTATTCAGTGCTTACTGATACATGATTATTAGGAAAGAAGTTTGTAGATCTGGTTCCTGAGTTTTGTATACCTAGCATCTAAGATACGAAAAATATTACATACAGGTATTAAGTAATAGCATGTAGGAAACAGCAACAACAGCAGTTTAAGGGAAGGAAGATAGTGAGAAAACTACTAATTTCTAACTTTAGGGTGGCTGAGATTTAGTTTCAAAGAGGAAAGTAAGGCAGTTGAGCATTGCTTCTTTATTATACTCTGAAATATTTTAAAAGAAAGACAATTATTGAACACCGGGTTTGTGTATACCACTTTTAAAGTAACATTGATGAATATAAAGTAGACGTTAATTGTCAAGTAATCTGATATCTGTGCAGTATAAAATACAACATGTAAAATATAGAGAAACATTTTTCAGGACACAAAAAGGACAAACTGAGGTGGATTATTGTTTGGTAGTGAATTGGTACAAGAGGTATATGATGACAAGGAGACAGGACTTGAATAGTTATGCTGGGGGAGAGTAAAACTAGAAGGAGCTTTTAACAGATGTGTGTATCTGTGTGTGTGGTGGGGGGAGTGTATTTATAGAATTGACCTGTAGAGGAGGCATGTGCATACTGAATACCTTTATTTTTTAAAGTTACTAAAAGTACAGTATTTTAAAAAAATATTTTACATACTATTTCTATGATGTTAATTTTAGAAGAACAGAGATGAATTTTCTTTTATATCCCCAATATATAAATGCTTGCATATTGACTTAAATAAAATCTCACCAGGCAAACATTTCAAGCCATTAAAAGTATCTGTCTTGTTATTTGATATACACACATACTTATCCATATGTGTATTTATTTATATCCAGCTTTGTTCCAGAAAGGATTTAAGGCTTTCATAAATGAATACTAAAGAAAATAAAAATAAGTGGGGATGATGATGGAAGCAGAAAAATTAGAACAGGAAAGATGAGTTGAAGCCAGGAATAAACTCTCTTGTTCACAAATGCATGGTATAATGGCCTCAAATTTTTTGGCCTCATTATAAAGAGGCTGATACATTTAATTGTATGATTATTGACAGAATCTTTAAGAAATATATCAAACAGACCAGAGAAATTTTTCTTATGGAGCTTCATAAAGAAAATACAGTATAACATAATGAAGTATCTTCAATAACATCTTCACACTAAATATAGAAACATGCTGACAAGTTGTCAATGTGGTCCTTAAAAAAATCAGGGAACGTTCAGCTTTGTGCAGGAACTTTGATTTAACAAGGATATCATGGAAGCCCTTTTAAAAAATTCCTAATACTAAAATACAGAATAGTGACCCTTGTGCAGGTCATCAACCGAAGAAATATTAAGGAAGTGGCTTATTTTTTCCTTCTTAGGATGTGAAAACACTTGCTTGTCAGTATTACATCATTTGCGTAGGCATTGTGTGGTTGGGACTTGTTATATGCCAAACCTAGTCAGGAATTTGGCCAAGGCTGTGAATCAGATAAGTGTAGGAGCAATTCCAAGAAACTTTGAGCTGTAGTCTTATTTATACGATTTCCTATGAAAGTTCCATTGTTAAAATGCAATAAATATATTTTAGCATATATAAACCTTTGTGACATTAAATATCTATACAATCTATTTAATCAGGAAAAATACTATGAAAATCAGTTGTAAAATTGTATTTTAAAGATGCACATATTATCATAAAATATGCATATAAAATTCTGTAGTAAGCACATCAAGTAATGTGTGGATTGAAATGAAGTATACCAATCTACTTATGTTGTTGTTGTTTACTTGCTAAGTCATGCCTGATTCTTTTGTGACCCCATGGACTATAGCCCACTAGGCTCCTGTGTCCATGGGATTTCCCAGGCAAGAATACTAGTGTGAGTAGTCATTTCCTCCTCCAGGGGATCTTCCCAACCTCAGGATCAAACCTCTGTCTCCTGCTTTGGCAGGCAGATTCTTTACCACTGAGCCACCAAAAGATGCATATAAGATTCTGTAATAAACACACTAAGTAATGTATGAATTGAAATAAAGTATACTAAATAACTTATTTATTTTAAAACACAATAAAATAAAACACATGAAAACATCTTTGGCATTATTAGACTAGCCTTTCATATATTTCACATGTCAAGTCATATTTACACAAAACATACATTTTAACATTCCTTTTTTTTTTGCTTTTGTGATAGTAAAACCTTTAACTATAGGACTTAAAAATGAATTTTTGAAAATATCAAACCCTTGCCCTCCTAAGTAATTGATTAAGTATATGTGTTTACAACTTAAAATTTCTTGCAGTTGGTCCTTTCTTTCCAGTTAGTGTTAAAACTGTGCAGTTTTTCACTTCACTTCAGCCAGCAAATACTTCTTAATGAAGTCCATATGACAGAGAGAAAGTATGTTGGAGTAATTCACTCATTCATTTCTCTTTTGAACAATTTCTGAGAATTGGATTAGGGTGGTTGTAAAGAAACCTCTCTTATTTATTTTTTTAATTAATTAATTATTTTACTTTACAATATTGTATTGGTTCAGGAGAGATACGTTTTTGGATAACAGTAATTTGAAATCATGCAGCTTCTGTAGTTGATCATGGGAAGAGAGTAGAGTGAGATGATGTTTTCTTATGCTGAGAAAGTTCATCCATTAGACCTGAGAAGAACAAATCAGGTAATGAAAAAATAAACAATTACTTCCCGAGACTGTGAATGATGGCTTCTATTAGATGCCAAATTGAGATATTAGTGAGTGTTTTAAGAGATAGGGAAACAGTGGCCGCTTTGTGTGTCTTTTCAGAAAACCTGGACTACTGTTTTCTTCCTTCCTTAATTGCCTCTTTTTACCCTCTGTATTCCATTCTTTTCAGCCCCACTAAAGGCTGTGTTCTAGAACAGTAGTTCTCAAAGTGTGATCTTACTACCCTTGGACATCCACAAGACACTTTCATGGAGTCCTTAAGAACAAGACTGTTATAATAATGCTAAGATATTATTTGTAAATTTTTTTGCACTTTGGCACAATCCAGGAAGTGATTTTAAGCTATCAGTAATCATTATGACCTTCACTGCCACACATAGTTAGAAAAATACAAGTTTTACTTAAGAATGTTTTTGATGAGGTGTTAACAGTTATTAGATTTATCAAATATCAATCCTTGAGTATGCTTCTTTTTAATATTGTGGGATGAAATGAGAAGTACCCAAAGTACTTTAGCTGCACAACAAAAAATTTGATTGTCTCAAGACAGAATACTTGTGAAGTTTTTTGAATTGTGAGCTACACTAGACACTTTTTTCATGAAATGTCATTTTTCCATGAAAGAATGATTGACAAACTATGATTACTTAAATTTGGGCATTTGGTAGATGTTTTCCTCAAAAATGAATAGAGTGAACCTGTTCCTTCATGGAAAACAACTTAGTATTTTAGCCAATGATAAAATTTGAGCTTCAAAGCAAAAAATTAGAATTTTGGCCAATTTTTATTTTCCACTGTGCTCAACATGTTCTCAGTACTCAAAAGACTTTCCTGATGAGATTGCTACTGTCAACATTTGGAAGATCTGCATAACTCAGTGAACCAATGCTTTTTAGTTGACAAACACATGATGTTATCAAATCAGCCATCAGTGCAAAATCCATTCAACATGTCCCATAGACCAGTGGGTTATTATGTAAAAGAATATGGACAGTTAGTTGATGTGGTTTCAGATTTTTCACTGCAACTAATCTTTAAGAAACTTCTACTTGTCAAATTCTTGTGTCATATCAAAGAAGAATAACCACAATTATATGAAAAGGCTATTAAAATACTTCTCCCTTTTCCAGATATGTAACTGTGTGAAGCCTGATTTTCTTCTTATAATTTAAGCAAAGCAGTTTAATTGCAACAGATTGAATGAAGAAGCAGATAAAAGAATCCAACTATTTTCTGTTAAGCCAGATATTAGGGACTTGTAGAAATGTAAATCAGTGTCAGTCTTCTCAGTGATTTCTTTTTTTTGGTTTGTTTTGGAAAAAATATTCATTTTTATAAAAAATATTTATATTCACATGTAATTAGTTTATTATTTTTAATCAATAAATACATAGTTAATTTTTTGCTGTGATTTCTAATACAGTAAATATCAGCAGTTATAACCCACAAAAACAAAAGTACTTTGGAGTGATCAGTAATTTTTAAGTTTGTAAAAGAATTCTTGAGACCAAAAATAATTGAGAAATGCTTTCTTGGAAGAAACTTGAGAAAGAATGGAGTCATCACTCATGAAATGACTTGACTCCTTTGTTGTCAATATCTTGATCACCTGATATTGATTATAAAAAAGGAAACTGTTTATCAACATTTATTTGACCATGTCATTAAAATTGAATGAAAACTAAGTCTGGTATTTAGGGTTAATGCCATTCACTTTGAAGCTTTTGTGTGTATATTATGGCAGTTAATTTAATCTGCTCTTTAGAAACTGATGTAGACTGAAATCAGCTATACAAATACATATAAGTCCATGGTTTTTCACTGGTGAAATAGTAAGTAATGGTATGCAGTGGATTTGGAGGAAAGGGGGAAAAAAAGACTGGTTGGTCTAAATACAAAGTATGAGAAGCACTACAATAGATAGTGTGAAAATCTATAAAACTGAAATGGTCCTTGAGTTTAGGTCTGATATAAGAATAGGAGAAGGAGAGATTAAGTAATGATTAAATGAAGTAATGATTAAATGAACCCCCCCACTTGCCCAGTTGGCTGATATATAATTATCACATAGAATATTTTGAATAAAGAATTTTAAGCTCTACCATAGGAAGAAGACAAAAATTACTTAGAAGCTCTCCAATCTGCAGTTTTAGGTATACAAATTAGTTAATTTGATCTCATTTTGAATTTATCAGCATTTGAATAGAGTTTGTTAGAGTTGAGGATGGCAGGTTGAGGCAGTGAACACCAATTTAAAACTGGAAACAACCCTTTAATAGTAAATACCTGTTATGAAACTATAATATACTCATATTTATCTTCATAACTGAGGCTTTCTAAAACTTACCTTATAATGAATCATTTCTTGGTTTGAAAATATAAGAAATTATTACTTTAAGCTTAATCAGTAACTTTCACTTTTTTATTGAAATATTCACCATTATGATTCTTTCACTTAGCAGATAGTTAAGAATTGCCTCTAATATCTTATTAGAAAATAAATTGAAAATTTTTGTCACTCATTCTTGTCTGACTCTTTGCGACCCCATGGACTGTAGCCCTCCAGGCTCCTCTGTCCATGGAATTTTCCAGGCAAGAATACTGAAATGGGTTGCATTTTCCTCCTCGTCTTCATGACCCAGGTGTGGACCTGGGTCTCCTGCATCACAGGCAGATTCTTTACTGTCTGAGTCACCAGGGAAGCCCTATTAGAAAATAAAATACCTGGTAACTTATAAAATGGACCAATAGGAAACTAGAAATGAAGTTGTCAAATTAACAGTAATTAGATTTTTTGTTCCATATTAAGAAAACAAAAAGGAGCTTGTGTCTTATAAGGAGCTCCCTTAGCTCAAATTGTCTTTCATTATATTATTTATCTCTTATATCACAAACTTCTCAAATGTTCTTTTACATTTTCTTTTCCACATTGGAATGTATGAGCATGTGATTAAGTGAATGAAAGTGAGAAAGTGTAAACTAAGTATAATTTATAGGGAAAGGTATATCTTTATACAATTAGAGAATATGTAAGGCTATTTGTATATGCTAATATATATGTATAGCAGGAATGGCTTGGGATGTGAATTTCACTTTTAATTCTCTTATTAGGTATTTCTCGTTAGAAAGAAGACCGGTCCTGATGCTGGACAACTCTATGCAATGAAGGTGTTAAAAAAAGCTTCTTTAAAAGGTAGAAGATCAGAAAGCTTATTAAAATAAAACGTGGTAAAGCTTGTTTGAAGAAATGTGCTATGTATTGCCTATATGAGTAGATTTAGTTTCCTTTTAACATTAGTAATTGTTATTTCTAGGTTTGAGGATGGGGAACACGTGTATACCTGTGGCGGATTCATGTTGATGTATGGCAAAACCAATACAATATTGTAAAGTAATTAACCTCCAATTAAAATAAATAAATTTATATTTAAAAAATGATATTGACATATACTCTAATTTAGTGAGAGTGTATCCTGGTAAAAAAGAATTAATGGGATAAAAAGTGATACATTTTATTTAATTTAAAGTGAACTTGTTTTATTAAACTATATTCTTTTTCTTCAAGATTCTTATTTTTTCTGTTCCATCTGTTGGTATTACATATTGAGAAGGCACAGCCACCTGCATACAATTATATATACTGTCTTCCAGGCTGTGATAACAATAACACTGTGCTCAGTTTTAATCAGAGAACTCATTTGAACACTAATATATAATGCTTATCCGCCAAATAACACTGTGGCACTTAACCCATCTCTAGATCTAAACTGAATTTGTTAGCTTTTATACTGTGGTAATTACTGCCTAGGAATATTGACTTCAAATTCAGGCACTTACAAAGTTATATTTTAAATTTCTATATTTGTGTTTGGTGAATTATTGATGGACTCTCTACTGAAATTATATACAAGAACAATATACTCTAACCTTCTGTAATTTTTAGTTCGAGACAGAATTCGGACAAAGATGGAGAGGGATATACTGGTGGAAGTAAATCATCCATTTATTGTCAAATTGCACTATGGTATGTAATCTTTAAAAAAAAAATATGGAATTAGAGAACTAAGATTTCCTTTCAGACAATAATGTAACATAAGATAAATACTTCGAACAGGAAATAAATATGGAATGATTCAATACTTTCAGCTGTGTAAAACATACTTATCTGAAATAAGAATTAATATCCAGCTTTTAGTTGTTTTTCCTGTATTTGTTGGTTAACTTGTCTAAGGTAACAAGATAGTGTCTTTTGACTACTCTTGTCTAGTAGAATTTCTGTACTGTACTAGGCTGTACCTCTAGGGATCTTAGGCTATAAACTACTGTGATAATTTATTCAAAACATTCTTGTGTTTGAATGGGTTCCTCTTACATGTTCATAATGATCATATTCGTCTTATTTCCTCATCCTGTTGAAGAGGACCATATGGTATACTAGTCTATTTGAGTTATTTTTTCTTATATTTAGAGGGAGAGGAATACTAGTGAAAAGCAATAGGTACAATGGAAAGAACATGAATTTGGAGTCAAAGAATTCTTTTTTTTTTTTAACTGAGGTTTATTTGATTTACAGTATTATATGTTTCAGGTGTACAATATAGTGATTCACAATTTTCGAGGTTATATTCCATTTATTCTTATTCCCTGTGTTATACTATATATTCTTGTAGCTTATTTATTTTATACATAGTAATTTATACCTGTTAATCCCATACCCCTATCTTGCCACTTTCCCCTACCTTTCCCCATTGGTAACCACTAGTTTGTTCTCCATAAGTTTGTTCCTTTTTTGTTAAATTCAAATTTTTTGATTCCAAATGTAAGTGATATCATCCAATATTTGTCTTTGTAAGACATGTTTCACTAAGCCTAATATACTCTAAGCCCATCCATGTTGTTGCAAATGACAATATTTCATTATTTTTTATGAGTGAGTAATACTCCATTGTGTATGTGTGTGTAGATGTATATATGTGTGTGTGTATGTATACACATATATATTTTCCACATCTTTAATACATTTACCTGTTGATGGATACGTAGGTAGCTTCCATATATTGTGAACTATAAAAAAATTCTGCCATGAACATTGTGGTGCATATATTTTTTTGTGGCAATATTTTCATTTTCTTCAGATATATACCCAAGTGTGGAATTGCTGAGTTATATTTTTATTCTTTTGAGGAACCTCCATACTGTTTTCCACAGTGCTTGCACCAATTTACATAACTTCTGACAGTGTACAAGGGTTTCATTTTGTCCACACCCTTTCCAACATTTGTTATTTGTAGTCTTTTTCATGATATACATTTTTGATGGATTGAGATGGTATCTCATTGGGGTTTTGATACTCTGATGATTAGCGATATTGAACGTCTTTTCATGTGCTAGTTGGCATTCTGTATGTCTTCTTTGGAAAAATGTCTATTCAGGTCTTCTGCCCATTTTTAAAATTGGGTTGTTTGTTTCTGTGGTGATGAGATATATGGTCTGTTTATATATTTTTGATATTAGCTCCTTATTAGTCATATCATTTGAAAATATTTTCTCAAATTTAGTAGGCTGTCTCTTCAATTTGTTGATGGTTTCCTTTGCTGTGCTAGAGCTTTTTATTCTAATTAGGTCTGATCTGTTTATTTTTGCTTCTGTTTCCTTTGCCTTAGGAGACAAATCCCAAAAAGCATTGCTTTGATTCATGTCCAAGAGTGTTCTACCTATGTTCTTTTCTAGAAGTTTTATGGTTTATGGTCTTACATTTAGGTCTTTAATCCATTTTGAGTTTATTTTTATATATGATAGAAAATTTCATTCTTTTACATGCAACTGTCCATTTTTCCCAGCACCACTTACAGAAGAGACTCCCTTTTTCTCTTTTGTATATTCTTGTCACCATTGTTGCAGATTAATCAATCACAGGTGGGTGGGTTTATTTCTGGGCTCTTTATTCTGTTCGATTGATCTATATGTCTCTATTTATGTCAGTACATACTGTTTTGATTTCTGTACCTTTTAGCATGGTCTGAAGTCAGGGAGTGTGATGCCTCTAGCTTTGTTCTTCTTTTTCATGATTGTTTTGGCTATTCAGGGTCTTCGATATTTCCATACAAATTTTAAAATTACTTGTTCTAGTTCTGTGAAAAGTGCCATTGGTATTTCAGTAGGGATTGCATTGAATCTTTAGATTGCTTTGCGCAGTATGGTCATTTTAACTATTAATTCTTGCAACCTATGCAGTTCTGAATTTTAATAATGGCTCCATTGCCAATTTATTGTATGCATGAGATTATGGCATTTAACTTCCCTGGGGAATTCAAAGGCAAAAATTACTGATCCAGTCTACTATGTTGCTCTTGGTTTTTGAAATTTAGATGAATAGCAGGCATTGATTTTATTTTTAGGTAATTTTGACAAATATGCATTATAGTAGTTACTCAGTTCAGTTCAGTCGCTCAGTCATGTCTGACTCTTTGTGACCCAATGAACCACAGCATGCCAGGCCTCCCTGTCCATCACCAACTCCCGGAGTCCACCCAAACCCATCTCCATTGAGTCAGTGATGCCATCCAACCATCTCATCCTCTGTTGTCCCCTTCTCCTCCTGGCCTCAATCTTTCCCAGCATCAGGGTCTTTTGCAGTGAGTCAGCTCTTCGCATGAGGTGGCCAAAGTATTGGAGTTTCAGCTTCAACATCAGTCTTTCCAATGAACACCCAGGACTGATCTCCTTTAGGGTGGACTGGTTGGATCTCCTTGTTGTCCAAGGGACTCTCAAGAGTCTTCTCCAACACCACAGTTCAAAAGCATCAATTCTTCGGTGCTCAGCTTTCTTCACAGTCCATCTCTCACATCCATATATGACCACTGGAAAAACCATCGCCTTGACTAGACGGACCTTTGTTGGCAAAGTAATGTCTCTGCTTTTTAATATGTTGTCTAGGTTGGTCATAGCTTTCCTTCCAAGGAATAAGCATCTTTTAATTTCCTGGCTGCAATCACCATCTGCAGTGATTTTAGAGCCCAACAAAATAAAGTCTGACACTGTTTCCACTGTTTCCCCATCTATTTGCCATGGAGTGATGGGACCAGATGCCATGATCTTAGTTTTCTGAATGTTGAGCTTTAAGCCAACTTTTTCACTCTCCTCTTTCACTTTCATCAAGAGGCTTTTTAGTTTCTCTTCACTTTCTGCCATAAGGGTGATGTCATCTGCATATCTGAGGTTATTGATATTTCTCCCGGCAATCTTGATTCCAGCTTGTGCTTCTTCCAGCCCAGCGTTTCTCATGATGTACTCTGCATATAAGTTAAATAAGCAGGGTGACAATATACAGCCTTGACATACTCCTTTTCTTATTTAGAACCAGTCTGTTGTTCCATGTCCAGTTCTAACTGTTGTTCCCTGACCTGCATGCAGGTTTCTCAAGAGGCAGGTCAGGTGGTCTGATATTCCCATTTCTTTCAGAGTTTTCCACAGTTTATTGTGATCCACACAGTCAAAGGCTTTGGCATAGTCAATAAAGCAGAAATAGATGTTTTTCTGGAACTCTCTTGCTTTTTTGAGGATCCAGTGGATGTTGGCAATTTGATCTCTGATTTCTCTGCCTTTTCTAAAACCAGTTTGAACATTTGGAAGTTCACGGTTCACGTATTGTTGAAGCCTGGTTTGGAGAGTTTTGAGCATTACTTACTTTACTAGCAAAAATCTGGTATTTTTCACCCATTATTCTTTCATTCCCCATTACCCAAATGGAATGAAAGTAGTAGTAGTATCTAAAGATCTCCTTCCTTGTATCTCTGGGATATCATTAATCACTAAACACCAGTTTTATGCAAAATATTCTGTTAAAATCAGTAGGCTCTAGAGGGGATATAATCTCTGATCTTAGGAAATTTTGTAATCTATAGGGAACACGGACATATAAGACCAATTAATTTTATAAATCAAAATAGTTTAAGGTACCATAAGATATAAGTAAAGTACAATGAGATGTCAAAGGTAGTAGCAAGTAATTCTGATGGGGAAGAGTGTAAGGACGCTGTGGGTAAATGTGAAAAGGAGGAAGTCCTTAATAGAAGAAAGCCTCTTAATAGAAGAAACAGGGGGTGACATTTTTGTTGAGCTCGACAGAATTAGTAGATTTTCAGTATATGGGGAGGTAGAATTCAGGCAATTGCAGTAGATTATGGTGCTTCATAAATGTGGAAAAATGATGATCTTACAAGTTTCTGTGTAGAGCTACAAAGTAGAACATCTGATATATTCTGGAAAAGGGTTTATAGCTTTTCAGTGCTAGTTTTAATTTTGAAATAATGTTACCGAATAATGGACCATGTAAGTAAATGGTTAATTTCAGTATAGTGTTCTGTGATAAAATTCTCAACAGCTATATTAAGTAAAAAGTATACTAAGCTTTGTAAGCCTTAAAAATTGTTACATCTGCATTTTAATTTCTAATTAGCCTTTCAGACTGAAGGGAAGCTGTATTTAATATTGGATTTTCTCAGGGGAGGAGATGTCTTCACAAGATTATCCAAAGAGGTGAGTATTTGTAAATTTTTGCTATATTTTATTTAAACAAAACTAATACATTGTGTTTGTTGTTTTGCTAAGTACTTTTTGCTATGGAAATTTTAAATATTATTTTTTTTTTGGTTACATAATATTTCATGAATGTGCCAGTTAATGGCATTTTCTGACTGTCATTTAAATCATTTCAATGTGTTACTCATTTTTCTCTTAGGAATAAGATCAGTATAAATAACTGGATGAAGTAGATAGGGGCAAGCCTAGGACATTGGCTACTTAAGCTACCAAAATGATTTTGAGAGTAAGCTTTAATTTATTCATGTTTAAAACAGATTTAGTGAGGTATAGTTGACATACAACAAACTGTACTTACTAAAGTACATGCTTTGATAAATTTTGACATTTGTGTAAACTTATAAAACCATCAATACAATCAAAATAATTAGTTTATCCATCGTCCCCAGCAATTTTCTTGTGTTTTTTTGTAATGCTTCCCTCCTGCCCCACCACTACTGAATCTGCTTTCTGTTACTAATTGGTTTGCATATTCTAGGACTTAATATAAATGAAATCATATGGTATGTATTGGTTTTTGGTCTGGCTTATTTAACTTAGCATAATTATTTTGAGATTCATTCAAGTTGTGGCGTGCATCAGTAGTTCATTTTTATTGCTGAGTGGTATTCCACTGTATAGGTACACAATGATTTGTCTATTCATTAACTTGTTGATGGATATACATTTTTTTCAATTTTTGGGTAATACTAATAGAGCTACTAGAAACGTTCATGTATGGACATTTTTTTTTTTCATGGTTAAATATTTAAGAATACAATGACTGGGTTATATAGTAGGTCTATATTTTAACTTAAAGATACTGTCAATCTATTTTCCAAAGAGGTTGTATAATTTTTACATTCTCACCAGCAGTATATGAAAGTTGCAGTTGTTCCACATTCTTACCAACACTTGGTATGGTCAGTCTTGTTTTAATTTTGTATATCTGATAAGTGTATGGTGACCTTATTGTGGTTTTGAATTTTTATAGCCCTAATGATTAATGATGTTGAACATCTCTTCATGTGCTTATTTGACATGTATTTTTTTTTTTTTTTGATAAAATATCTGTTTAAATCTTTGGCCCATTTTTATTGGGTATTTTTAGTTACTGAATTTTGAAAGTCTTTATATATTTTGAATGCTAGGTCCTTTATCATGTATGTTTGAAAATGTTTTCTTCTGATCTGTTGTTTATCCTTTCATTCTCTTTAACAGTGTTTTTCAAAAAGCAGAAGTTCTTAGTTTTGATGTCTAATTTATAATACTTTTTTCCTTTTATGAATGATAGTTTTTGGTGTCTTCTTTAATGAATGTTTGCCTCATCCCAGGTCACAAAGATTTTCTCTTATGTTTTCTAGAAGTTTTCAAGTTTTTGGTTTTATATTTATGTTTATAATCAATTTTGAGTTCCTTTTCATATATGGTGTTAAGTATGTGTTACAGTCCTTTTTTCACAGTTATCCATATTTTACTGATACATAAGAAATGTTGAACTGTATTTGAGTTTTGAAAATAGAATCCTTTTTATTTCAGGCATTTTTAAAAACATTTAATTTGGAATTTGGGTATAGCCAATTAATAATGTTGTGATAGTTTCAGGTGAACAGCTGAAGGAACTCAACCATTACATCTTGTCCTCTTTTTGCATATAGATATCTCATTGTTTTAGCATCATCATTGGAAAAGACTGTGCTTTCTTCCCCCTTATGGATCACAGTCATTTTTGGCAAAGGGGCTTGTGTAACTCAGTGAAACTATGAGCCATACTGTGCAGGGCCATCTAAGATGGATGGGTCATAGTGAAGAGTTCTGACAAAATGTAATCCACTGGTGGAAGAAATGGCAAACAGTGCCAATATTCTTGCCTTGAGAATCCCATGAACACTATGAAAAGGGAAAAAAGAAATAGAAGGTTGCACTGGAAATTGAGCCCCCCCCCCCCAAGTTTGGAAGGTGTCAGTTATGCTATTGGGGAAGAGCAGAGGGCAGTTACTAATAGCTCCAGAAAGAATGAAGCGACTGTGCCAAATTGGAAAAGATGCTCAGTTGTGGGTCTGTTTGGTGGTGAAAGTAAAAGTTTGATTTACAACAGTGTTTCATAGGAACCTGGATGTTATTTCAATGGAAGTTTGACATGGTCAAGCAGAAGATGGTGAGTTTGAACATTGGCATCTTCAGAATCACTGAACTAAAATGGACAGGAATGGGTGTGACCAATATATCTACTACTGTGGGCAAGAATCCCATAGAAGAAATGGAGTAACCCTCATAGTCAACAAAAGAGTCCAAAATGCAGTATTTGGGTTTGATCTCAAAAAAGAATGATCTCGGTTCATTTCCAAGGCAAACCATTCAACATCACAGTAATATAAATCTATGCCCAAACCACTGATGCCAAAGAAGCTGAAGTGGACTGGTTCTATGAAGGCTTACAACACCTTCTAAAACTAACATCAAAAAAGATATCTGTCTCATCATAGGGGGATTGCACTGCAAAAGTAGGAAGTCAAGAGATACCCAGAATAACAGACAAGTTTGGAGTACAAAATGAAGCAGGGTGAAGGCTAACAGAGTTTTGTTAAGAGAACATGCTGGTTGTAGCAAACACTTTTTGCCAAAACCAGAGACAACTTTATATGTGGAAATCACCAGATGGTCAATGCCAAAATCAGATTGATGATGTTCTTTGAAGCTTAAGATGGAGAAGCTCTATACAGTCAGGAAAAACAAGACATGGAGCTAACTGTGGCTCAGATCATGAGCTCCTTATTGGAAAATTTAGGCTTAAATTTAAGAAATGGGGAAAAGCACTAGACCATTTAAAGTGTGAGTCGCTCAGTCATGTCTGACTCTTTGTGATCCGATGGACTGTAGCCCACCAGACTCATCTGTCCTTGGGATTCTCCAGGTAAGAATACTGGACTGAGTTGCCGTTCTCTTCTCTAGGACATCTTCCTGACCCAGAGATGGAACCCAGGTATCTTGCATTGCAGGCAGATTCATTACCATCTGAGCCACGAGGGAAGCCATTCGTGTATGACCTAAATCAAATCCCTTCTGATTATATAGTGGAAGTGAGGAATAAATTTAAGGGATTAGATCTGGTAGACAGAGTGCCTGAAGGATGGGGGTTAGTAACATTGTACAGGAGGCAGTGACCAAAAACTAACCTAAAGAAAAAGATATGCAAGAAGGCAAAGTGGTTCTCCAAGGAGGCTTCACAAATACCTGAGAAAAGAAGAGAAATGAAAGGCAAGGGAGAAAGGGAAAGCTTTATCCAACAGAATGCAAGTTCTAGAGAATAGCACAGAGAGTTAA
This sequence comes from Bos grunniens, assembly GCF_055505025.1. Classification (NCBI taxonomy): domain Eukaryota; kingdom Metazoa; phylum Chordata; class Mammalia; order Artiodactyla; family Bovidae; genus Bos; species Bos grunniens. Next base: position 74,647,529 of record NC_141194.1, on the reverse strand, counting down.
GAAGGCCTTCTTAAATAAATAATGCAAAGAAATAGAGGAAAACAATAGAATGGGAAAGACTAGAGATCTCTTCAGGAAAACCGGAGATATCAAGGGAACATTTCATGCAAGAATGGACATGATAAAGGACAGAAATTGTAAGGACCTAACAGAAGCAGAAGAGATTAAGAAGAGGTGGCAAGAATACACAGAAAAACTAGGAAAAATGGCCTTAATGACCCAGATAATCAGAGTGAAGTGGTCACTCATCTAGAGCTATACATCCTGGAGTTTGAAATCACTTGTGTCTTAGGAAGCATTACTGTTAGCAAAGCTGGTAGAAGTGATAGAATTACAGCTCAGCTCTTTCAAATCCTAAAAGATGATGCTGTTAAGGTGCTGAATGCCTTAACAGCTAATTGGAAAACTGCCAGTGGCCACAGAACTGGAAAAGATCAGTTTTCATTCTAATCCCCAAAAAGGACAGTGCCAAAAAATGTTCAAACTACCACACAGCTGCTCTCATTTCACATGCTAGCAAGGTAATGTTCAAAATCCTTCAAGGTAGGCTTCCACAATACATAAGCCAAGAACTTCCAGATGTATAGGCTGGGTTTCAAAGAGGCAGAGGAACCAGAGATCAAATTGCCAACATCCATTGGATCATAGGGAAAGCAAGGAAATTCTAGAAAATCATCTACTTCTATTTCATTGAATATGTGAAAGCTTTTGACTCTGTGGATCACAACAAACTCTGGAAAATTCTTCAAGAGATGGGAATACCACACCACCTTACCTGTCGAGTGAGAAACCTGTATGTGGGTCAAGAATCAACAGTTAGAACCAGACTAGGAACACTGACTGGTTCAAAATTGGGAAGGAGTACATCAAGGCTATATATTGTCACCCTGCTTGTTTAACTTATATGCAGAGTACATCATGCAAAATGCTAGGCTGGATGACTCACAAGCTGGAATCAAGATTGCCAGGAAAGATATCAACAACTTCAAATATGCAGATGATACCACTCTAATGGCATAAAGCAAAGAGGAACTAAAGAGCTTCTTCATGAAGGTAAAGAAGAGAGTGAAGAACCTTCCTTGAAACTCAGTATTCAATAAACTAAGGTCATGGCATTTGGTCCCAACACTTTATGGCAAATAGAAGTGGGGAAAAGGAAAGCCAAGACAGATTTTCTTTTCTTTGGCTCCAGAATCACTGCTGACAGTGACTGCAGCCATGAAATTAAAGATACTTGATCCTTGGAGGAAAGAAGTGACAAACCAAGATAGCATATTAAAAAGCAGAAATATTATTTTGTTGATAAAATCTGTATAGTCAGAGCTATGGTTTTTCCAATAGTCATGTTCAGTTAAGTTCAGTCACTCAGTCATATCTTACTCTTTGTGACCCCATGGACTGCAGCATGCTAGGCTTCCCTGTCCATTACCAACTTCTGGAGCTCACTCAAATTCATGTCCATTGAGTTGATGATGCCATCAAACCGTCTCATCCTCTGTCATCCCCTTCTCCTCCTCCTGCCTTCAATCTTTCCCAGCATCAGAGTGTTTTCACATGAGTTGTTTGTTCACATCAGGTGGCCAAAATATTGGAGTTTCAGCTTTAGCATCAGTCCTTCCAATGAATATTCAGGACTGATTTCCTTTAGGATGGCCTGGTTGGATCTCCTTGCAGTCCAAGGGACTCTCATGAGTCTTCTCCAACACATAGTTCAAAAGCATCAATTCTTTGGCACTCAGCTTTCTTTAGTCCAACTTTCACATCCATACATAACTACTGGAAAAACCATAGCTTTGACTAGACGGAACTTTCCATAGACGGAACTTTGCTTTTTAATATGCTGTCTAGGTTGGTCATAGCTTTTCTTCTAAGGAGCAAGCATCTTTTAATTTCATGGCTGCAGTCACCATCTACAGTGATTTTGGGGCTCCCAAAAATAAAGTCTCTCACTGTTTTCATTGTTTCCCCATCTATTTGCAATGAAGTGACAGAACCAGGAGCCATGATCTTAGTTTTTTTGAAAATTGATCTTTAAGCCAACTTTTTGACTCTTCTCTTTCACTTTCATCAAGAGGCTCTTTAGTTCTTCGCTTTCTGCCATAAGGGTGGTGTCATCTGCATATCTGAGGTGATTGATATTTCTCTCGGCAATCTTGATTCCAGCTTGTGCTTCATCCAGCCCGGCATTTAGCATGATGTACTCTGCATATAAGATAAATAAGCAGAGTGACAGTATACAGCCTTGACGTACTCCTTTCCCAATTTGGAACCAGTCTGCTGTTCCATGTCCGGTTCTAATTATTGCTTCTTGGCCTGCATACAGATTTCTCAGAAGGCAGGTCAGGTGGTCTGGTATTCCCATCTCTTGAAGAATTTTCCACATTTTGTTGGGATCCGCACAGTACAAGGCTTTGACATAGTTAATAAAGCAGAAGTAGATGTTTTTCTGGAACTCTCTTGCTTTTTTGATGATCCAGCAGATGTTGACAATTTGATCTCTGGTTCCTCTGCCTTTTCTAAATCCAGCTTGAACATCTGGAAGTTCATGGTTCATGTACTATTGAAGCCTAGCATCAAGAATTTTAAGCATTACTTTTTTGGCGTGTGAGATGAGTACAATTTTGTGGTAGTTTGAACATTCTTTGGTATTGCCTTTCTTTGGGATTGGAATGAAAACTGACCTTTTTTAGTCTTGTGGCCACTGCTGAGTTTTCCAAATTTGCTGGCATATTGAGTGCAGCACTTTCACAGCATCATCTTTTAGGATTTGAAATAGCTCAACTGGAATTCTATCACCTCCACTGGCTTTGTTCGCAGTGATGCTTTTACCCACTTGACTTCGCATTCCAGGATGTGTGGCTCTAGGTGAGTGATCATGTCATCATAGTTATCTGGGTCATGAAGATCTTTTACAGATGTGAAATTTGGACTATAAAGCAGGCTGAGCACTGACAAATTTATGCTTTCAAATTGTGGTGCTTGAGACTCCCTTGGACTGCAAAGAAATCAAACCAGTCAATCCTAAAGGAAATCATCACCTGAATATTCACTGGAAGTCCTGATGCTGAAGCTTCAGGTCTGTGGCCAACTGTTATGAAGGAGCAACTCATTGGAAAAGACCTTGTTGCTGAGGAATGTAGAAGTCAAAGGAGAAGAGGGTGGCAGAGAATGAGATAGTTGAATAATATCACTGGCTCAATGCACATGAATTTCAGCAGACTCTGGAGATAATGAAGGGCAGACGATCCTGGAGTGGTTCTGTTATGGGGCCACAGATTGTCAGACACGATGTAGTACCTGAACAACAATAAAAATGCTTTCTTCATTTAATTACCTTGTATTTTTTGGTGACAATCAGTTGATCATGTACATGAAGATCTATTAATACATCTAGACACTCTTTTCTGTTTGTCTATCCATATGCCAATACAACACGTTCTTGATTCCTTTATATTTATAAAATATCTATAAATATTTATAAAAGCTCAGGTTGTGCAAGTCCTTGAGGTTTGCTCATCTTTTTCAAAGTTGTTTTGCCTCTTCTAGATCTTTTGCATTTCCATATTGATTTAAAAAGTAGTTTTTCACTGGACAAAAATGCCTGCTGGGATTTTGATTGGGATTGTGCTGAATCTATAGTTCAGTTTGTATATAATTGACATTTTCAGTGTTGAGTCTTCTAATCCATGAAGATAGTATCTCTCTCCATTTATTTAAGTCTTTTTAAATTTCTCTCACCAGTATCTTGTCATTTTCAGTATACAGATCTTTTATGTGTTTTGTCAGATTTGTCTCTGAATATTTTTCTTTTTAAAAACTGCCATTGTAAGTGGAATTACTTTCTTAATTTTATTTTCAATGGGTGGAAATACTACTTTTTTTGGATATTGAATTTTGTATTTTAAAATATAACTAAACTTATTTTATCTAGCAGCACTTTGATAGACTACAAATAGAAGTTTCTATGTTTAACCCACATAAGGTGTTTTACTTGTTTTCCATTATGGACTCATTTATTTGTCTTTATAACACTGACTTGACCCTCCAGGTTCTGTTGAAAAGTATTGATAAAAGCAGACATTTTTGCCTTATTTCTGATTTTAGGAGGAAAGCATATTTTCACCATGAATTACAAAGTTATGTTCTTTATCAGATTGAGAAATTTCCCTTCTATTACTAGTTTGTTGAAAGTTTTTATCAGGAATGCATGTTTGATTTTGTAAAACACTTTTTTTTGTTGTTTGTAGTTATTAAGATGATGATCGTATGTTTTTTTATTCTTTAATCTTTATTCATTGACTGTACTGGATCTTCATTGCTTTGCACCGGCTTTCTTTAGTTGTAGTGTGTAGGCTTCCCATTGTGATGCCTTCTTCTGTTGTAGAGCATGGGCTCTAAGGCCCATTTAGGCTTCAGTAGCTGTGGTATGTTGGCTCAGTAGTTACAGCACATGTATTCTAGAGCATGAGCTTAGTGGCTGTGGCATACAGGACCTATTTGCCCCACAGCATATAGAATGTCACCAGACCTGTAATCAAACCCTTGTCCCTTGAATTGGCAGGCAGATTCTATACACTGGACCACCAGGCAAGTCCTCTTCTTTAATCTTTTAATATGGTGAATTACATTGAACTAATTGTCACATGTTGAAGCAGTCTTGCATCTGTGGGTGAACTCCATGCAGTCACGATATATTATCCTTTTTGTATATTATTGGATGATATTTACTAAAAGTTTGTTAAGAATTTTTGCATCTATTTTCATGAGAGATATTTGACTGTAGTTATTGATCATATATAATTTTGGTGTCAGAGCAATTCTGGTTTCATAGAATGAGTTGGGTAGAATTTTCTCCCCTTCAATTTTCTGCAAAAGCTCAATGTTACATTGTCCTTAAATGATTCGTAGAATTCACTAGTGGGGCTATCTGGACCTGAAGTGTTTTTTAAATGGTACAGTGTTTAACTATAAATTCAGTTTTTTAAAAGTTACTTGGGGTTATTCAGTTCATCTTTTCTTTTTAAATGAGTTTTAGTATCTTATGTCTTTTAAGGAATTTATGCATTTCATCAGAGTTAACAAATTCATTGGCATAAAGTTGTTCATAGTATCCTCTTGTTATGATTTTTATAGGTATAGAATCATTATTGTTGTTGATATCATCATGCCTAATATTGGTATTTTGTGTCTTCTCCTTTTTCTTTCTTGCTTAGGCTTGGTAGATTGTTAGAATTTTATTGTTCTTCTCAAAGAACCCAGAGCTTTTGGTTTCAGTGATTTTTCTGTATTGTATTTCTTCTGTTTTCTACTTCTACTTTAATCTTTATTATTTCATTTTTTTTCTGCTTAATTTGTGTTTCACTAGCTTTTCTGGTTTTTAAGATGGACATAGAAGTTATTGATTTAAGACTTTTGCTTCTTTTCTAATATAAGTGTGTAGTGTTATAACTTTCACTCTAAATACTAATTTAGCATCATCTCACAAATTTTGAATTGTGATGCTTTTATTTTTCTTTAGTTCCACATGTTTTCCAATTTCCTTTTATTTCTTCTTCGACTCATAGGCTATTTACAAGTATGCAAATTAATTTTAAAATATTTAGGCAGCTTCCAGATAAATTTCTATTATTGATTTCTACTTAAATTTTATTTTAGTCAAACAGCACAGTTTTATGGCTTGAATTCCCTTAAATTCACTTAAATTGTTTTATGCTTCACAATATGGTATATCTTGGTAAATTGTTCAATGTGTACTTGAGAAGAATGTGTATTATGATTTGGGGTACTGGAAAGTTCTGTAAATGTCAGTTAGATTAAGTTGTTTGATAGTTGGTATTTTTCCTAACTTTCTGTCTGTATGCCTTAAAAATTTTTAAGAGACAATGGCTCAAACTTTGACTATAATTATGGATTTATCTGTTTCTTTTTGAATCTCTGTCAAATTTTGCTTCATATATTTCAAAGTTTCGTTATTAAGTGCATAAACCTTAGGATTGTCATTCCATCTTAGTGAATTTACCCTTTATCATTATGAGATGACTGACTTTATCCTTGCTAATATTCTTTGCTTTGAAATCTACATTGATATTAATCCAGATTTTTAAAAAATTATTGTTACTTTGGTATAGTGTTTTTCATATTTTTATTTAATTTATTTGTCTTTATATTTAGTGTGCAGTACTTAAGGCAGCATATAATTATCTTATTTTTTATACAGTCTGAAAATTTATGCTTTTTAATAAGTGTGTCAGACTTGTTACGTTTAATATGATTATTGATATGATTGGGTTTAAATTGCCCATCTTACTATTGGTGGGTTTTTTTTTGGTTCCATCTGTTCTTTTATTTCTCTCTTTTTTATTTTTTTAATATAAATTTATTTATTTTAATTAGAGGCTAATTACTTTACAATATTGTATTGGTTTTGCCATACATCAACATGAATCTGCCATGGATGTACACGTATTCTCTTTTTCTCTGCTATCTTTTTATCTTCAGTTAGCTTTTTATCAAAATAACATTTTGTTGTGTTATTTTAGTAGTTCTTTTAGGGTTTGTAGTATAAATCTTTAACTCAGCAGTCAGGAATCTATAGTCTCAGGCCAAATATGGGCTGCTGATATTTTTTGTAAATAAAGTTTTATTGTAACATAACCACACCCATGTGTTTAACTATTGTCTATGGTTGCTTTTGTGCTTCAATGGCAGCATAATTGTATGGTCAGTTGTACTTAATTTTATTAAATTTAATTTTCTTGTACTCTAGATACTTGTGTTTTCTTACAAAGTATTTAGCTTTGTTCTGGGATGCAGTTAACCTGTTGAGTCTTGCTTTTAACTTTATTATGTGAGACAAGAGCAGAATTTAGGATTAATTTTTTTCTAGTACTGAAATGACTCTTCTTATTACTCTAACCAACACCCTATCAGTTATGTGATTTTTCACTCTCATTTGTGGGTACAGGACTTATCCTAGTCCTTTGTGAGCTCTGTGGTTTCTTTTTTTTTTTTTTAATTTACTGTTGTTCCTTTCTTGAACTCAGGTAGTTTCCTTAGATCTATAAATAGTAATTTTTCATGGATGACAGACATCCTGAAATTCGCCTTGTTAGGTGATGGATATTTTTATATTTTGGTTTTTGTATTTCTCTAAATATTATTGAACTTTGTTCTGGAATTTGTGTAGTTTACTGTGAACTAGTTTATTTCAGGTTGTTTAACTGGACCAGAGCAACATTTAATCAATGGTTGATTTTACTCTACTTGGAAACAAAATCCATCTGATTCCTACATCCAGTGCCCTGTGAATTACAAAGTTTTCTGCTCTCTTTGGAGGTAACATGAACCATTCCTGACCCTGTATGAGTTCCATGGATTAGTCCCTCTAATCCTTTCATTGATTATTTTCCTGGCTCAGGTTAGTTTCCTCACTCACAAATGCTGAGTACTTGAGGGAGACCATCTATATAACTCTATAGTTCTCTGTGTAATTATCTCTTCTGTACTCTGTCTTGTGAATTCTCTCCATCATGTCTCCCCAGTCTCTCAGATCCGTCTCATCAACTTAGGAGTCTTCCAGGCTCTGCCTGACTTTACCCTCCTTGCATTACTGCCTAGAAACTCTTTATAGATAGTAAGCTAGGACACTGTAGACTGTTTCTATCTCTCAGTATTCACTGTCCTTTGTTTCCTGATGTCTAATGTCTTGAAAAGTGTCATTTCATATATTTTGTCCTGTGTTTAGTTGTTTCAAATGGGAGATTAAATCCTTCCCTTATCTACTTCATTTTGTCTTGAACTGATAGTCTAAGAATAAGTAGAATTTTAATTGGGTGGTAGTGATTCAACATCTCACTTCCAGAATTAAAATTTTGAATGTGGGAGAGCTACTGTTGATTCCCAGAGCTCTAGAACTTGCTGTAAGAACGGAACACTGTGCTTTCGGGATGCTAGCCGTTGCTTAAATGGCTGAGGTCTCTGGATTGTATTTGTTTATCTCCAATGTAGAACATTCCATGCACAAACATAGACTGTGACTTTCATGTATTGTTTATTATAGAACAGAATTCTCTGTGTGACAGGGTCTGTCTAGGACGCTGTCCCAGAGGGTTGTTAAAGGACCTTATTTTTTTAAATTTTTTAATGTAAATTTATTTAATTGGAAGTTAATTACTTTACAATATTGTATTGGTTTTGCCATACATCAACATGAATCCACCACAGGTATACACGTGTTCCCCATCCCGAACCCCCCTCCCTCCTCCCTCCCCGTACCATCCCTCTGGGTCTATTAAAACCTGGTTCCTAGATATAGAGGGACAACAGTGAAAGGTTGTTGTTGAACCACGCAAAGACACCGGGATTCTTGGCCTCCGGAGGAGAATTCAATCTGGGGCCAGAGACGAGGCTCGATCACTCAGAGCTTTTGTGTAATAAAGTTTTATTAAAGTATAAAGGAGATAGAGAAAGCTTCTGACATAGGCATCAGAAGGGGGCAGAAAGAGTACCCCCTTGCTAGTGTTAGCAATGAAATTATATACTCTCTAATTAGTTATTACAGTGAATCAAAAGTATATCTGGAGGTTGTAAAGACCTCACTAGACCTACTCCCATAATTTACATTTTAAGATAACAGGATTAGCCAGAAGGTTTTTTCCAGAGACTGTCCTCAAGCAGTATACATTATTGTTATATAATCTTAAGGAATGTAGAGGGGAAAAAAAAGTTTGTCCTTTCTTCCTCCTTGAGAATTCCAGAACCCTCTCTCCTTGGGGACCCCTAGACTTCTTACCAACCTGCCTGGGAAATGACTCTCTCAACAGTATTAACAGTTGTTCATGATTTCTTATGTTAGACTGTAGAAGTGACAAGAATAATTGAGATATTCTTACTTGTAGTTGTTTCTGATTTTCTTTTAAACTCTTCAGACCTCTATTCTTGATGTGAGACTATCTAAACTCATACTAGCACAGAAATGCAGTTAGTAAGTTTTGATTCCTAAGTCTGGAATATTAGGTAATAACAAGCATTTAAAATTCATTTTCCAAAGACAATAAATTAGTATAATCATTAAACAGGCTTCTAAGAAATGATTTAATGGTTACTTCTATAGACAGCTTGTTAATAAGTTTTTTTTTTTTTAATTGGTTTTACTTCATGTATCTGTACAAAAAAGCTGCTATATCATATCACCAAAAATGAGAACTTACTTACTGTTTAAGTCTTAGAAAGACACTTTTAAAAATACATTTTTGTATGTGTTAATATATATGTTTTAAAGGGAATGACACCTCCCCCAAATTTCTTTCCTTGCAAACACACACACATGCGTTCACACACACACACCTCTCTCTGAGGCCATACCATATTTTGCTAATGTCAAGAAAATATAATGGGATGAATGACTGATAATTATAAAGCTGCTAGTTCTTCCAAAATTAACTTGTAGACCTAACAAGATTTCAAACAAAGTCCCAACAGGAATTCTTGTATGAAGTTGAAAGATGATTTTATCAGTGTCCTTGGAAAAGTAAATGAAAAGAACTAAGATGTTTTGAAAATAAAGAACACCCTCTCCTTGCTCTATCACTTGTTTAAAACCTTATAAGGCTGCTACTATAAGCAAACCGTCATAGTATCAACACAAGATTAGAAACATACTGCATATTCCAGGAAAATTCTGGTATATGTGATTTATCATATATTATAATAGAAGAAGAATCACAAGTTAATGGCAAAGAGATTGATTGTTCAGTAAACAGTATATGAGAAATTGGTTAGATATTTCAGAAAGAAAAAAAACATTTTAAATTATCACTACCACATACAAGGATAAATCTTACTTGCATTGAAGAGGTAAAATCTGGAAAAAATTTCATCCTGAAAGAAAATGTAGCTGAATATGTAGTTGATTGAGAAATACATGACAGCCCACTCTAGTATTCATGCCTGGAGAATCCCCATGTACAGAGGAGCCTGGTGGGTTACAGTACGTGGGGTCACAAAGAGTCGGACATGGCTGAGCAACTAAGCACAGCACAGCACATGTAGTTGATTATTAAATGGAGGTCTCCTTGATCATGAAAGTGATGAAGTAAAATCATACAGAAATTATATATAAATTTGTGTACATAAAATTAAGAATTACTCAACATCAAAAACCATCACAAAGTGGGGAATATACCTACATGTAATATGATGAACTGACATTTTTGTTATTTAAATAATTTTTACCAATTGAAAAAAAAACAGTAAATAATGGGAAATAGGCAAAAACATTACTGATAATTCACTAAAAAATTAGAAAGGTCATTAGACATGGAAAAATATAAAGCCTAAGAATAAAATTTTAAGACAGTGGATACCATCTTTATCAGTTTATAAAAGATTTTTTAAAGGGTAATTTTCAGTGCTGCCATGACTATGGTAAGACATGTGCTTTCATAAGCTGCTGATGGAAGTGTAAATTATTGTAACCCTTTGACAAATAATTTTGTTATGTATGTCAAGAATCATGGACTGTTTATTCTCCTTGACTGTATAGTATTTGCCTTTTTATTTCTCAGAAATCCATTTTGGGGAAGTAAGCATAAGTATCAGAAATATATATGCATATTCCCGAGTTATTTATAACAGTCAAAAACTGAAATAACCTAAATAAACATTAGGTAAACTATAGTAAATTAGTATGTTGATATTGTATAGCTATTGATAACTCTTTATAAATAAGTTTTAAAGAAATTAAAAGAATGCCTATGATATTAAGTGGGAGAAAAGGAGTCTACTAACTAGTATATATACAGTGTGATCTCAAATATATTGAAACACACACACTCATACATATATACATGAATGTCTTGAAGAGCAAACAAAAATACTAGCATTTCTTACCTCAGGGTGCTGGGGTTTTAGATGATTTTTATTTGGGGGAAGACTCAGGGTAATTAGTGACTAGGAAAGCATTAGTGGTAGTGAACCTGAAACTTATAAAAGTTTTAACATGGCATATGGCAAAATTGGATTCTGGGAAACAGGGAGTTCTTAGGGACAGTTATTTCTGAGTTCAAATCCTGAGCGTTCTTACTGTGTTTTTCTGGGTAGGTTAGTTTATCACTCTGAGTGTCCATACATAAGGTGGTGATAATACCAACCTCGTAAGGTTGTTTGGAAGATTCTAATAACATAATGAATGAAAAGTTTAAACTATAAACTGGTGAGTATATTATCTTGTCATGAAATTTTCTTTGAGGAAAACCTCATGAGGGACATAAATAAGAAACTTACTGTTATGTGCTAGTCACTTTTCATTCAGTATCTTCGAAACAACCTTATGAGGTCAATGTTATCACCACCTTACATAAGGACACTCAGAATGATAAACTAACATGCCCAGAAAAACATATAATTGCCATAAGCTATAAACTGGGCTTTTTTAGTGGTGCAGTCGTAAAGAATCTGCCTGCCAGTGCAGGAGACACAGGGTCCCTGGAAAGGGAAATGGCAACCCACTCCAGATTCTTGCCTGGGAAGTCCCATGGACAGAGGAGCCTGGCGGGCTACAGTCCATAGGGTCACAAAGAGTCCCACACAATTTACGACTAAAACAACAACAACAAACTAAACTATAGACTGTTTCTTCTTTTAGAGTTTCAAAGATTTTTGTTTAGGGTTTTCTTATGTGTTAAATTTCAATGAACGCTTTGATTAGCCTTATTCAAAGGTGAAATAGATAACATCTGTTTTTCTTCTTAATAAAATATCAAGTGAAAATATTCTTATACTTTTACCATTATAATAGTCAAATGAATTCTCCTGAAACTTAGATAATGAAAGTCTTTGTTTTTCTGCAGATTATTTCAAAAAGTGAGTGGAGTATCAAAATTTATCTTTAATTGCTCATTCTCAGCAATTTTACTAGTAACCTTAATCGGCATAATATAATTCAGTGGCCATGATTCTGAGTGGACAAGCCAGTTTCAAGATTTTATGATATGTCATTCAAATTTTGAACTTTCCTAATAATCTATATATTTCTTTAATGAAAATAAAAAATTTCTAGACAAGTTATTTGTTTTGCCAGTTAGAAGCCCTTGCTAAATCTTAACAATTACATCTAATGGTTGAGTAGTGCTCAATTTTGTGTTTAAATAACACTTACTTATGAATATAGATGTAAACCTAAAATAATACCACCTCATCATTGCACACATAGAATTTTATAATTTACAAAGCTTTTTTTCCCCACATAAACTAAGCTGGCTCTTAAAACAATCTTGTTAAGTAGATGTAGCAGGTACTATTATCCTTATTTTACAGGTTTAGAAACTTAAGCCCAGAGGGCTAAGTGACATGTCAGACGTTATACTGCTAATTCTAAGTCCAGTGCACTTTTCACTTTATCATAGTAACTCTATTCCTAGCCACAAAAGATTGAGGAATTCAATGCCTTTAGACCCATATATTCTACTGGCAGAAGAGTCCTGGAGCTACCCCTTAGGTCAGAAATTGGATTTAGAATTGTTTTTAATGTAAGAGTTACTAATTGACAACTTACGTTAGTAATAGAAGCTTTAGGTTAGTAGACTTGCTAAAAGCAAAATTATCGCTGAGAAGTGATAGTAGACAATGAAAGAGAAAATAGTAAAAATAGTTGAATTCCAGTACTAAAACCAAATATCATATCTAATATATCGTAAAGATCCTGAGAATATCCCTATATATTAGTATTAATATTTAATTAATAATTAATAATAAATTAATAATATTTTAATAATAATTTATAATTTATAAATTATATAATTTATATAAATAATTTATATAATTTATATAAATAATAAATTAATAATAAAATTAATAATTAAATCATGATAATAAATCATTTTTAAAAAGGTAAATCTGTGCAGTACATTCAGTGTAAATAGATATACAAACTGCATAATATATTTTAGGAAGATCCACAGTAAAATGTTTAATAGTGAGAGAAGGATTCTTAAAGAGGTTAATTTCATCTGTATACTTGTTTTATTTGCCTATTTGCCTAGATTTGTCTGTTTCCTGTTTTTAAAAAAATAAAATTTAAATAATTGCAACATTGAAAAAAAGATTAAATGGTAAATTATTATTTTTATTCTAGGTTCTGTTTACAGAGGAAGATGTGAAATTCTACCTTGCAGAACTAGCCCTCGCTTTGGATCATCTGCATCAATTAGGAATTGTATATAGAGACCTGAAGCCAGAAAAGTAAAGTTGTATTCTTTTTATGTATACCTGTTCCCAGTATTTCTACTACTTTTTTCTCCATTAAGTCTATTATTTTAAAGATTCTATGAAAAGATACATGAATTATATAATTATATGAAACATACTTTAAAAAGTAGTCTTCATCCTATACCCATTGATTTTAAATTAGTCATTTCAAAATTTTCTGGTATATCAAATTCTATGTGAATATTTTATCCTGTGTTATTGAATGTGAATTTTGATTTACAGCATTTTGCTTGATGAAATAGGACATATCAAGTTAACAGGTATGCAGATTTTCTTATTCTATCCTAAGCCTGTTTTCTGTTTTTATTAATATGTATATTTGTCTGAGCCTGTTTTTCCTCTTGATTTAATTTGCATTTTATTCATTTCTTTAGTGAACTTAAATTCATTTAAAAGGTAGATAACTCTCAATATGCTCTATTGTAATACAAAAAAATTATACAATAGTGTCATTATCCTCATTAAGAAATGACATTTGGTTTTCTAGGTAAAAGCACATAATTTTGTTTCAGTCTAGACTGAAAGATTTATCATAAGTAGTTACCACATTTGAAATACAGTGAATTATAAACTTTTAAGCCAGGTGTTTCATAATCAGAGGTTCATTTTATTCCTTTTTTTTTTTTGGTAAAAACACGTTTTATTTTTTACTTTATTTTGAATGTTGAGTGTTTACAGTATATAACACACTCTGCTAATTCTCTGAGGACTCTTAGGCATAAAGTCTCCTTATTATACCATTAAAATCTTTTACTTTCAAATAATTATAGACTGACAATAAGTTGCAAAAACAGTACCATCACCCAGCTTCCCCTATGGTGACATTTTATAAAATTACTACTGCATTATCAAACTCAGGAAATTGATAGGTACAGTAGAACTAACTAGACTGTATACTTCACTTGGATTTCACCAGTTTTTGAATGTATTCGTTTTTTTTGTTTGTCTCCATGACATTATATCCATATATGTAGATTTGAATACCATCATCATTATCAATAAGCAGAACTGATCTACAACCATATCTGTCCATTTATAATCACACTCTTACCCCCTTCTTTAACTCCTGGCAACCACTTATCTCTCTACATTTCCCAGTTTGTTATTTTAAGAATATGATACAAATAGAACTGTACAGTAGTCACATACCTGGACATTTATCCTAGAGAAATAAAAACTTACATGCACACAAAAAATCTATACATGAATTTTCATAGCAGCTCTATTTGAAATGGCCCAAGGCCAGAAATGTCCAAGATGTCCTTCAAAGAGTGAATGGATGAATATATCTATATAGTAGAATACTACCCAGCACTGTATGCAGCAACTTGGACTGGGCATTATGCTGAGTGAGCCAATCTCAAAAGGTTTCTTATGTTTTAAATAGGTAGTAAATTCTGTATTTAATTATCAGAATGTTAAAAAAGAGATAAAATGAAGATATGGTCTTTACAAAGAAGTTTGGACCAGTACACTTTAAAGGTTCAGTTCAGTCGCTCAATCATGTCCGACTCTTTGTGACCCCATGAATCGCAGCACGCCAGGCCTCTCTGTCCATCACCAACTCCCGGAGTTCACTCAAACTCATGTGCATCGAGTCAGTGATGCCATTCAGCCATCTCATCCTCTGTCGTCCCCTTCTCCTCCTGCCCCCAATCCCTCCCAGCATCAGAGTCTTTTCCAATGAGTCATCTCTTCTCATGAGGTGGCCAAAGTACTGGAGTTTCAGCTTTAGCATCATTCCTTCCAAAGAACACCCAGGGCTGATCTCCTTTAGGATGGACTGGTTGGATCTCCTTGCAGTCCAAGAGTCTCTCGAGAGTCTTCTCCAACACCACAGTTCAAAAGCATCAATTCTTCTGTGCTTAGCTTTCTTCACAGTCCGACTCTCACATCCATATATGACCACTGGAAAAACCATAGCCTTGACTAGACGGACCTTTGTTGGCAAAGTAGTGTCTCTGCTTTTGAATATGCTATCTAGGTTGGTCATAACTTTTCTTCCAAGGAGTAAACGTCTTTTAATTTCATGGCTGCAGTCACCATCTGCAGTGATTTGGAGCCCAAACAAATAGAATCTGTCATGGTTTCCACTTTTTCCCCCTCTCTTTGTCATAAAGTGATAGCATTGTGTTCCATGATCTGAGTTTTTTGAATGTTGAATTTCAAGTCTGCTTTCTCACTCTTCTCTTTCACACTCTCAAGGGGCTCTTTAGTTCCTCTCCAGTTTCTGCCTTTATGCAGACTTTTATATATTAATACCCTGTCATTCTGGCACCATTTATTAAAAAGACTGACCTTTTTTTCCCCCATGAAGTTGCTTTTACACCTTTGTCAGAAATAAGCTGGCAATATATACCCAGTTCTGTTATCAGTTCAGTTGTTCAGTTGTGTCTGACTCTTTGCCACTTGATGGACTGCAGTGCACCAGGCTTCCATGTCCATTACCAACTCCCAGATCTTGCTCAAATTCATGTCCATCAAGTCGGTGATGCCTTCCAACCATCTCATCCTCTGTCATCCCCTTCTCTTCCTGCCCTCAAACTTTCCCAGCATCAGGGTCTTTTCCAGTGAGTCAGTTCTTCACATCAGGTGGCCAAATTATTGGAGTTTCAGCTTCAGTGGCAATCTTCAATGAATATTCAGGGTTGCTTTCTTTAGGATTGACTGGTTGAATCTCCTTGGAGTTCAAGGGACTCTCAAGAGTCTTCTCCAACACCTCAGTTGAAAAGCATCAGTTTTTTGGTGCTCAGATTTTTTATGGTCCAACTCTCACATGCATACATGACTCCTGAAAAAACCATACCTTTGACTAGATGAAGCTTTGTCAGCAAAGTAATATCTCTGCTTTTTAATATGGTATCTAGAATTGTCATAGCTTTTCTTCCCAGGAGCAAGTATATTTTAATTTCATGGCTGTAGTCACCATCTACAGTGATTTTGGCTTCAACAGTATGTGAACTGAAAGCTTCCAGGTGTTCAAGCTGGATTTAGAAAAGGCAGAGGAACCCGAGATCAAATTGCCAACATCTGTTGGATCATAGAAAAAGCAAGAGAATTCCAGGAAAACATCTACTTCTGCTTCATTGACTATGCTAAAGGCTTTGTGTGGATCACAACAAACTGTGGAAAATTCTGAAAGAGATGGGAATACCAGGCAACCTGACCTGCCTCCTGAGAAATCTGTATTCAGGTCAAGAAATAGCAGTTAGAACCAGACATGGAGCAATGGACTGGTTCTAAATTGGGAAAGGAGTACATCAAGGCTGTATATTGTCACCCTGCTTATTTATCTTATATGCAGAGTATATCATGCATAATGTCTGGCTGGATGAATCACGAGCTGGAATCAAGATTGCAGGGAGAAATATCAGTAATCTCAGATATGCAGATGAAACCACCCTTTATGGCAGAGAGTGAAGAGAAACTAAAGAGCCTCTTGATTGAGGTGAAAGAGGAGAGTGAAAATCCTGGCTTAAAACTCAACATTCAAAAAATGAAGAACATGGCATCTGGTCCTATCACTTCATGGAAGATAGATGGGGAAACAATGGAAACAATGACAGACTTTATTTTCTCAGGCTCCAAAGTCACTGCAGATGGTGACTGCAGCCATGAAATTAAAAGATGCTTGCTCCTTGGAGGAAAAGTTATGACAAATCTAGACACCATATTTAAAAGCAGAGACATTTCTTTGCCGACCAAGATCTGTATGGTCAAAGCTCTGGCTTTTGCAGGAGTCATGTACGGATGGGAGAGCTGGACCTTAAGGAAGGTTGAGGGCCAAAAAAGTGATGCTTTTGAACTGTGGTGTTGGAGAAGACTCCTGAGAGGCCCTTGGACTGCAAGGAAATCAAACCAGTCAATCCTAATGGAAATCAACCCTGAATATTCATTGCAAAGACTGATGCTGAAGCTGAAGCTCCAGTACTTGGCCACCTGATGCGAAGAGCTGACTCATTAGAAAAGACCCTTATGTGGAAAGATTGAAGGCAGGAGAACCGGATGACAGAGGATGAGATGGTTGGACAGCATCACCAACTCGATGGACATGAGTTTGAGCAAGCTCCAGGAAATGGTGAAGGACAGGGAAGCCTGGAATGCTGTAGTCTATGGCGTCCTCAAGAGTCGGACACGACTGAATGACTGAACAGCAATAAATATGGTATATTACCTTGAAAAAAATCTTGAAATTTGCTTGTAGAATGGGAAATATTGCAGATTGTACGTTATTGTGAAAAAGTGGAAGGTAGATTATCTGGAATTGGGAGTTCTAATACTGTAGGTGAACAGGAGTAGCTCATAACACATGTGATATGGTGATCTTCATGTATGTATTTCTGCTTGGCTCAGTTTAACTAGGTACAGTTTTCTAGTGTTTCAACCAGTGTTTCTTGTGGATAAAATTGCACATAAACCAACCTAAAAATTAAATTCATGTTATAGTCACCAAGCAAATTCTAGTGTTAAATGTATTTTTGTCAGAAAATAGTACAGCAAAGGACCTTTGTGAAGTGGTGTAAATCTCTGAAAGGTAACAGTAAGGTATAAATTAATTGGAACAAATTTACATTTTTAAGACAAGCATCATAGCAGAACTATATATGTCAGTTCTCCAGTACAATACTGTCTTGATTATATAGTTTATAGTAAGTATTGAAGTCAGGTAGTACGATTCCTTGAATTTCCTTTTTGTTCACATTTTTTGGCTATTCTGTTTCCTTTGTCTTTTTATATAAATTTTAAATTCAGCTTGTTGATTTTTACAAACAACATCTTGCTGAGATTTTTATTAATGTTTCATTGACTCTGTAGATCAGTTTTAGGAGAATTGACATCTTTAACAACACTGAATCTTCCAAACTGTGACCAATATCTCTCTCCATTTACTTAGATCTACTCTGATTCCTTTCATTGGTGTTTATAGTTTTTATCATGCCGATCTTGCATATACATACTTTGTATATTTTTATCTATGGGATTTAATGTGAGTTTTTGGTGGTATTACAAGTAGAACTTATAAAATTTCACCTTTCCATTTTTTATTGTAAGTATATGGAAATAAGATTGATTTTTATGTACCTTTAGCTCTTTGAAGACCAAAAGCAAAAATGGAAGTTCTCCAATGTCAAAGCAAAATTTGCTTTTCTAATATCTGCAAATTAGCATCTCTTTTTTGTCTTAGGCTATTTTAAAAATCAAATTACTATAACAGTGTTGACTTAATTGTTGTCATTTCAAAGTTGTTGAGTCATATTCTAATATAAACATGAAAGCGTGTATTTTTAGGATGAGGTTTAATTGCACAATTTTAAATGCTCTGATTAGTTTAGTTCAGTCGCTCAGTCGTGTCCGACTCTGCGACCCCATGAATCACAGCACACCAGGACTCCCTGTCCATCACCAACTCCCGGAGTTCACTCAGACTCACATCCATCAAGTCAGTGATGGCATCCAGCCATCTCATCCTCTGTCGTCCCCTTCTCCTCCTGCCCCCAATCCCTCCCAGCATCAGAGTCTTTTCCAATGAGTCAACTCTTCTCATGAGGAGGCCAAAGTACTGGAGTTTCAGCTTCAGCATCTTTCCCTCCAAAGAAATTCCAGAGCTGATCTCCTTGCATCCAAGGGACTCTCAAGAGTCTTCTCCAACACCACAGTTTAAAAGCATCAATTCTTCAGCACTCGGCTTTCTTCACAGTCCAACTCTCACATCCATGCATGACCACTGGAAAAACCATAGCCTTGACTAGACAGACCTTTGTTGGCAAAGTAATGTCTTTGCTTTTCAATATGCTATCTAGGTTGGTCATAACTTTTCTTCCAAGGAGTAAGTGTCTTTTAATTTCATGGCTGCAATCACCATCTGCAGTGATTTTGGAGACCCAAAAAATAAAGTCTGACACTGTTTCCACTGTTTCCCCATCTGTTTCCCATGAAGTGATGGGGCCAGATGCCATGATCTTCGTTTTCTGAATGTTGAGCTGTAAGCCAACTTTTTTACTGTCCAGTTTCACTTTCATCAAGAGGCTTTTTAGTTCCTCTTCACTTTCTGCCATAAGGTTGGTGTCATCTGCATATCTGAAGTTATTGATATTTCTCCCAGCAATATTGTTTCTATCTTATGCTTCTTCCAGCCCAGGGTTTCTCCTGATGTATTCTGCATAGAAGTTAAATAAGCAGGGTGACAATATACAGGCTTGACGTAGTCCTTTTCCTTTTTGGAACCAGTCTGTTGTTCCATGTCCAGTTCTAACTGTTGCTTCCTGACCTCCATATAGGTTTCTCAAGAGGCAGGTCAGGTGCTCTGGTATTCCCATCTCTTTCAGAATTTTCCACAGTTTATTGTGATCCACACAGTCAAAGGCTTTGGCATAGTCAATAAAGCAGAAATATGTTTTTCTGGAACTCTCTTGCCTTTTCAGTGATCCAGTGGATGTTTGCAATTTGATCTCTGGTTCCTCTGCCTTTTCTAAAACCAGCTTGAACATCTGGAAGTTCATGGTTCACGTATTGCTGAAGCCTGGCTTGGAAAATTTTGAGCATTACTTAAAAATGCTCTGATAGAGTATTGTAAAATACAGGCTTTTCTCCATTCTTTCCATTAACTGGTCTCACAGGAGCTTTCTTAATGGTAATTGTAGGCCATCCATGAATACATTTAATTCATAGTTTTGTTTCTTTTGGTATTTTCTAGTTTCTGAAAATCTTCAGATATATATTTGTGCAATATTGTTATAGATTTTGGACTCAGCAAGGAATCAGTAGATCAAGAGAAGAAGGCCTACTCATTTTGTGGTACAGTGGAGTATATGGCTCCTGAAGTAGTAAATAGGAGAGGTCATTCCCAGAGTGCTGATTGGTGGTCATATGGTGTACTTATGGTAAGTAGTGTTTTTAAAATTATGTCAATATAAATTAAATATTCTTTAGAATTTTAATCTTAGTATTGGAATGTGTTTGTTGAGAATAGGGTTTTAAAAGTTCATGATTGTTTTTAAAGAATTTGTGATTGGCTAGCTGTCATATTATAAGAACTAACGTTTTGGTGTTGTGATTTCTTTTAAAGTTGCTTGATTAAAAGGCAACGGCAGCATTCTTTTATAAGTTATCCAAATTTAAAAATTAGAAAAACCTGTTAGATTTTAGATTTCAGAATACTGTGTTTAGTAGTACATAATATTTTAATTAGGTATCACAGAATGTAGCACCTTACTGTTTACTATCTTATTGTCACATTATTTCAAGCATGTCTGTAGAAAGATTATAAACCTCCTAAGGAAAGCAATTCTGTCTTCTACTTGTTCTACTTTTCCACAATATCTAGCATATTGAGCATATAGACTGACTAATTTGGTATAAGATTAATCATAGTTGTAGTGTTAAGTAGGGCGATAAATGAATAGCTATTGAATCCGATACAGTTTGCTTTAGAAACTTGATAATCCATTTTTACTTATTTATCACTATACGATTTATCGTATAGTGAATTACTATACAATTTATCAGTATATTAAGTGGCTATTATAAGCCTGACATTTGGTAAGGGCGATGGATTGGAAACAGTCTGGAAGTACAGTATTTGACATTTTCCTTGGCCTAAAAAGACATGCCATCTGGTTGGGGAAACAAATGTAATAGCTAAGTAAATTGTCTGGAAGTACCTTAGGAGTTCAAACAAGAATTCATTCAAGTTGATATAGGGAAAGCAGAGGAGACAGAACTTAAATTAAGCCCTGAAGGATGAATAAAATTCAGATAACTGTGTCTCAAGGATAATATTGTGATAATATTAGGAAAGATCTGGAGAACCAGTTTAACTAGAGTAGTAGTAAAGAATGAGGGTGAAGGTGGAGGAAATGAAGCTGTAAGCCTATAAGCATTTGTATGCTATTTTCTGAATGGTAAACTTTTGTAAAGTCTTAAACAGGATGGTCGTTAGAGAAAAATTGTATTTTAATACTAGCCTTGGTAGCATTATGTATATGGATTGCAAATGGAGGAAACTAAAAGTAGGAAGACCAAGAAGTTCTCCTTGTAAGACAGTTGTAAGATTACAAAATAAAAAAGGAAATCTTCAAGACATTTCAAAGGAAGAAATGACTGACCTTAGTAGCAGATTAAATGTCACAGATAAAGCAGAGGGAAAGGGTTAAAGACAAAGATACCTTTAAAACTTCAGGGGATTGAAAGAAAGATAGTTCAGTAGAAAAGATAGTTGGGAAGGATAGCTGATTTTGAAAGTGGGGAAATAACTTATTTTTAACATGTTGTATAGGTTACTGTGGGTTTGTATTTAACCCCTTGATAGTAATGAATTAGGAGAGGGCAGTGGAGGGGGCATCAGAATTATCTGAAGACCTTAAAAAAAAAAAAAAAAAAACAAAGAAGAAAGAAACAAAAACAACAAACAAATACTCTGCCAGCCAATATATAATTTTTTTGAGGGGAAGGTGTGATTCCAATATACTGTCCTTCTCTTTTTCTTTTTGTTCTTTCCATTCCCACCTCTTAATTCTCCAGTTCCTGGGATAGAACCATTACTTTAGGTTTGGAGACAGGGCATTGGAACTTGAGAGAGATGATTCCCATATGCCATATTTCCCTTCTTCATTCCCTTTCTATGACTCCTACCCCTATCACTTCAGTCTTCATTTGAGAAACATTACTGTAGATTTGGAAGGGAAAGCTGGGGATTGAAGAAGATTGAAACGGGAACCAATTTGTGAGTCATCAGTCATCAAGAGAGAGTTGAATGGATAAGCTAACTAAGGTTCTAAGTTCTGTATTAACAGAGGACTGAGGCCAAACCCATTATTGAATCTCAGCTTAAAATTTAAATATTAGGGATATAAAAACTTTTCTCTTTAATGAGCTTCATTTTCAGACCTTTCTTTTTCCAATATAATTACTTTTTAAAATACCATTCTTCTATGTTCTAGTTATCTGCATTGCCGTTAACTCTCTTTAGGGAAAATATTTTCATTATGCCATGTACAAATTGAAATGGCTCAGTGCATATTTTTACGTTTCTTTCATTGTTAAATGTTTTCTTTAAAAGGTTATCTTTGTTTTAAAAGAGAATGCCTCATGTTTGGGGCTTCCCAGATGGCTCAGTGGTAAAGAATCCACTTGCTAATGCAGGAGCTGCAGGAGACAAGGGTTTGATCCCTGGGTCAGGAAGATCCCCTGGAGGGGAAATGGCAACCCACACCTGTATTCTTGCCTACAGAATCCTATGGACAGAGAAGCGTGGCAGGTTCCAGTCCCTGGGCTTGCAAAGAGTTGAACACGACTGAGCATGCACACCTTGTGTCTGTTTCCACATTGCTTTGGTTTGGGAAATTTAGCCAAATTAGGACTGAAATAATGGTTGGTTTCATTTGCTATGTGTCATCTCTCATTTAGGCTATGTATTGTGGGGTACCAGAGGTGTATTTCCTTAAGTGACCTAGTTTTCTGGTCCTTTTTGATTGCTATCATATAGATCCTGCATGATTTGATGATCACATTTTACAAATATCAATTTTTTTCCTAAAGAATTTCATTGTGTATTCCAAGTTGTGCTAAACTTGTGTTATTTTGTGTTTATGTGTTTTAGTTTGAAATGCTTACTGGTACTCTGCCATTTCAAGGTAAAGACAGAAATGAGACCATGAATATGATATTAAAGTAAGTGGAAACTTTTTTTTTCCTTTGGGGAAGAATTCCTTGCTTTCAGTTTTGACAAGCTTGTTATCATTTTCATTTGACACAAAAGAACGTTTTCACACTGTCTCATTCCCTTTCACCTTATTTGCCATTGTGAAAGCATTCATTAATTTTTTTTTGGAATTTTTCAGTTTAGAAGTATGACTAGATTTAAATGAAATTTTCTGAAATTTTCTTTTCCAGAGCAAAACTTGGAATGCCTCAGTTTCTTAGTGCTGAAGCACAAAGTCTTCTAAGGATGCTATTCAAAAGGAATCCAGCAAATAGATTGGGTATTGTTTATTTTCTTAGTTTTTATAACAGAATCCTGGGAGGTATAATTATATTGGGAAAATAATTATAACTTTATGTTTTCTGGCTTAACTTCATTTACTCCTGCTATATATTTATACCTAGACTTTTACATTTTATGTATGCAAAGATTCCAGTAATCTGTTATATCTGTGATTAAAAACTGAAGTAGTCTAGTTATGCAAGACTTATATTTAATATATATCATATCATTATGTGTATCATATGAGTGTCTCTTTTGAAGTAATTCACAGAATTCTCCCTTGTATAGAAAAATCCTTTTATATATTTGAAGATAATTATTTTGTTCCTTCTATTATTCATGAAGATAAATATTATGTTTCCATAACTGCTCATTATTTGGACACTTTCTTGTAGTCTTTCTCTGTATCCAAATGTGATTATATTATCCTGTTTATGTCCATGTGTTGAAATTTCAAAGTCACTTTATTCATTGCATTTTTAATTTGATATATAAATAGGAGGTCATAAGTTGAATTATGAAGAAAATAAAACTACTTAAATTATTTTTATATTTTTTAACTACTTAAAGTTTAACATTATGTTAAATATGATTTTTATTTGATTCAGAAGACATTTCAGTATTTCATGATACCCTATGTGCTTCAGCATTAACACCAGCTATTTTTATCATATTAAATTCAAAGGAGCAATTAAGAAAACATCAGATAAGAAATCATAAACTTTTCACTGCAAGAAATCTATAAAATATGTGTATTCCTGTTTTACAGATAACAATCTGGAGGCCAAGTAACCAGATTTTTAAAAATCAAACTGGTAAAAGAATTCTTTCCATTTTTGTAGGTTCAGAAGGAGTTGATGAAATCAAAAGACATCTTTTTTTTGCAAATATTGACTGGAATGTAAGTAGAGTAGAAAGTGTGGTACTGAATACCTTTAAGAAGAGCAAAAACTCAAGAGTAAATGGTAATATGTGGACTTTGCTGATAAACTTAATCCATTTGTTTCATATTTAGTGTGAGATTTTTATTTACAAGCATAGCATATCATGCAGTTACCTTCAACCAGCAGATGCGTGGATGATATATAGTACATTTTTGTTTCTCATTTGTCTTACCTGTTAAGTATGGTTAATATTCTCTTCTATTCTAGGTTGAAGAATATGGGTGGGAAGAAGAAAAAGGAGAAAGGGGATGAATGAAAGGGCAGATTCTTAAAGAAAAAATGAACTGTAAAGAATCTAAGATGTTATTTAATTTCAAATGATCCTTTGTCATGTATTAGAACAATTTAAATTTGCTAAGAAGTAAAAATCTTTGTATAGTTATTTCACTAAATTTTGAGAGGGCATGAAAACAAAAACATAGTGAAATTCTGCAAAGTCATTTATTGAATTTTTTAAGTTGCAACTCCCAGACTAGTGAGCTTTTCACTTTTTCTTATTGTTGCTTACAACACAACTTTATGTATTTTATGTACTATTAATCATCATAGGTAAGCATTTTTGATTATTTACTTCTGACATTGATAGTGAAAATTATCCCCAAAGAAAACATGTCTCTTTTGATTTCTAAGGCAGAGGCAGAGAACCACTATTCACTGACCAAATTATCATTTCATCTGGCTTGTAGAACAAGTTTCAGTAGCCCAATATTTTGATTTATTTTAATAGTTATAAAACTGCAATATAACATAAGCTGTTAGCATTAATAACCTGAAAAGCCTTGTAATGAACATGGGAATTGCATTGCATTTGTCTTATCTGTGTGCATTCCTCTTTCAGTATTCTTCCATTTCCTTGTCATTTTTTTCTAATGCTTCTCTACTCTTACTTTTTCCTTAACTAGAAAAAGCTAGAAATTAATTTCCATTATTTTTATATCTAAAGTTTGTTTATTGCTCTTAAATAACAAAGGAGTAGAATGTGTATGTATTTGAATAAATAAAAATTACTTTTCTATAAAGTGAAAGTAGGTTTATTGAGAAACGTTCCATAGGCAGAATGCAGTCTGTCTTAGAAGGCAAGAGCAACCTGTTTTTGTTCTTTTTTTTTAAGGTTCTACATATGAGTGAGATCTACAATATTTGTCTTACTCTGTCTGACTCATTTCTTCTTAATTCATTCTTCTGTTGATGGACACAGGTTATTTCCATGTCTTGGGTATTGTGAATAATACTTCAATAAACATGGTGGTGCAGATGTCTTTTGAGATAGTGACATTATCTTTTGCAAAACAGATATTATTATTTATTTTTTGTATCTTTTTAAATTAATTTTTACTCAAGTATAGTTGTTTTACAATGTTGTGTTTCTGTTGTACAGCAAAGTGAATCAGCTATGCATCCCCTCTCTTTTGGATTTCCTTTCCGTATAGGTCACCACAGAGCATTGAGTAGAGTTCCCTGTGCTTTAGAGAAGGTCCTCATTAGTTATCTATTTATACATAATAGTGTATACCTGTCAATATCAATCTCCCAGTTCATTATACCTTTCCCCTTACCCCCTTGGTATCCATATGTTTGTTCTCTGTGTCTGTGTCTCTATTTCTGCTTTGCAGATAAGTTCACCTATACCATTTTTCTAGATGCCACATATAAGAGATACTAAAGGATATTTGTCTTTCTCTTTCTGACTTAACTTCACTGTGTATGAAAGTCTCTAGGTCTATCCACATCTCTGCAAATGACACAATTTCATTCTGTTTTATGACTGAGTAATATTACACTGGGCTTTATGTACCATATATTCTTTATCCATTCATCTGTTGATGGACATTTAGATTGCTTCTGTGTCCTGGTTATTGTAAATAGTACTGTGGTGAACATTGGGGTACATGTATATTTTTTAATTATGTTTTTTTCTGCATATATACCTAGTAGTGAGATTTCTGGAGAAGGCAATGGCAACCCATTCCGGTACTCTTGCTTGGAAAATCCCATGGATGGAGGAGCCTGGTAGGCTACAGTTCATGGGGTTGTGAAGAGTCAGGCATGACTGAGCGACTTCACTTTCATTTTCACTTCCATGCGTTGGAGAAGGAAATGGAAACCCACTCCAGTGTTCTTGCCTGGAGAATCCCAGGGAGGGTGGAGCCTGATGGGCTGCCATCTATGGGGTTGCACAGAGTCAGACACGACTGACGTGACTTAGCAGCAGCAGCAGTGAGATTTCTGGGTCATATGGCAGTTCTATTTTTAGTTTTTCAAGGTACCTCCATTCTGTTATCCATAGTGGCTCTATGAGTTTATATTCCCACCAACAGTGTAGGAGGGTTCCCTTTTCTCCATATCCCTCCAGCATATATTGTTTGTAGATTTTTTTGATAAAGGCCATGTTGGCCATTCTCACTGGTGTAAGGTGGTAGTTCATTGTATTTTTAATTTTCATTTCTCTAATAGTGATTTTGATCATCTTTTCATGTGCCTCATTGGCCATGTGTATGCCTTCTTTTAAGAAATGTCTACTTAGATCTTCCACTCATTTTTTAATTGGATTTTTTTATATTGATATGCATGAAGTACTTGTATATTTTAGAGATTAATTCCTTGTCAGTTGTTTCACTTGCAAATATTTACTCGCATTCGTAGGGTTGTCTTTTCATCTTGTTTATGATTTCCTTTGCTGTGTAGAAACTTTTAAGTTTATTTATTTTAATTTAAATTTATTTATTTTAATTGGAGGCTACTTTACAATATTGTATTGGTTTTGACATACATCAACATGAATCCGCCACAGGTGTACATGTATTCCCCATCCTGAACCCCCCTTGCACCACCCTCCCTGTACCATCCCTCTGGGTCATCCCAGTGCACCAGCCCCAAGCATCCTGTATCCTGCATCGAACCTTCAGGTTTGATTCATTTCTTATATGATATTATACATGGTTCAATGCCATTCTCCCAAATCATCCCACCCTCTCCCTCTCCCACAGAGTCCAAAAGACTGTTCTATACATCTGTGTCTCTTTTGCTATCATGCATACAGGGCTATTGTTACCATCTTTCTAAATTCCATATATATGTGTTAGTATACTATATTGGTGTTTTTCTTGCTGGCTTACTTCACTCTATATAATAGGCTCCAGTTTCATCCACCTCATTAGAACTGATTAAAATGTATTCTTTTTAATGGCTGAGTAATACTCCATTGTGTATATGTACCACAGCTTTCTTATCCATTCATCTGCTGATGGACATCTAGGTTGCTTCCATGTCCTGGCTATTATAAACAGTGCTGCGATGAACATTGGGGTACACGTGTCTCTTTCAATTCTGGTTTCCTCGGTGTGTATGCCCAGCAGTGGGATTGCTGGGTCATAAGGCAGTTCTATTTCCAGTTTTTTAAGGAGCTTCCTGATGTTCAAGCTGGTTTTAGGAAAGGCAGAGGAACCAGAGATCAAATTGCCAACATCCACTGGATCATAGAAAAAGCAAGAGAGTTCCAGAAAAACATCTGTTTCTGCTTTATTGACTATGCCAAAGCCTTTGACTGTGTGGATCACAATAAACTGTGGAAAATTCTTCAAGAGATGGGAATACCAGACCACATGACCTGCCTCTTGAGAAATCTTTATGAAGGTCAGGAAGCAACAGTTAGAACTGGACATGGAACAACAGACTGGTTCCAAATAGGAAAAGGAGTAGGTCAAAGTTGTATATTGTCACCCTGCTTATTTAACTTATATGCAGAGTACATCATGAGAAACCCTGGACTGGAAGAAACACAAGCTGGAATCATGATTGCCGGAAGAAATGCCAATAACCTCAGATATGCAAATGACACCACCCATATGGCAGAAAGTGAAGAGGAACTAAAAAGCCTCTTGATGAAAGTGAAAGTGGAGAGTGAAAAAGTTGGCTTAAAGCTCAGCATTCAGAAAACGAAGATCATGGCCTCTGGTCCCATCACTTCATGGGAAATAGATGGGGAAACAGTGGAAACAGTGTCAGATTTTATTTTTTGGGGCTCCAAAATCACTGCAGATGGTGACTGCAGCCATGAAATTAAAAGATGCTTACTCTGTGGAAGGAAAGTTATGTCCAACCTAGATAGCATATTCAAAAGCACAGACATTACTTTTCCAACAAAGGTCCATCTAGTCAAGGCTATGGTTTTTCCTGTGGTCATGTATGGATGTGAGAGTTGGACTGTGAAGAAGGCTGAGCGCCGAAGAATTGATGCTTTTGAACTGTGGTGTTGGAGAAGACTGTTCAAAGTCCCCTGGACTGCAAGGAGATCCAACCAGTACATCCTGAAGGAGATCAGCCCTGGGATTTCTTTGGAAGGAATGATGCTAAAGCTGAAACTCCAAGTACTTTGGCCACCTCATGCGAAGAGTTGACTTATTGGAAAAGACTCTGATGCTGGGAGGGATTGGGGGCAGGAGGAGAAGGGACGACAGAGGATGAGATGGCTGGATGGCATCACTGACTCGATGGACATGAGTCTAAGTGAACTCCAGGAGTTGGTGATGGACAGGGAGTCCTGGCGTACTGCAATTCATGGGGTTGCAAAAAGTCGGACACAACTGAGTGACTGAACTGAACTGAAGGAATCTCCATACTGTTCTCCATAGTGGCTGAACTAGTTTGCATTCTCACCAACAGTGTAAGAGGGTTCCCTTTTCTCTACACCCTCTCCAGCATGTATTACTTGTAGACTTCTGGATAGTAGCCATTCTGACTGGCATGAAATGGTACCTCAGTGTGTTTTTGATGTGCATTTCTCTGCTAATGAGTGATGTTGAGCATCTTTTCATATGTTTGTTAGCCATCTGTATGTCTTCTTTTGAGAAATCTCTGTTCAGTTCTTTGGCCCATTTTTTACTGGGTCGTTTATGTTTCTGGAATTGAGCTGCAGGAGTTGCTTGTATATTTTTGAGATTAATTCGTTGTCAGTTGCTTCATTTGCTATTATTCTCTCCCATTCTGAAGGCTGCCTTTTCACCTTGCTTATAGTTTTCTTTGTTGTGCAGAAGCTTTTAATTTTAATTAGGTCCCATTTGTTTATTTTTGCTTTTATTTCCAATATTCTGGAAGGTGGGTCATAGAGGATCTTGCTGTGATTTATGTCAGAGAGTGTTTTGCCTATATTCTCCTCTAGGAGTTTTATAATTTATGGTCTTACGTTTAGATCTTTAATCTATTTTGAGTTTAATTTTGCATATCGTGTTAGAAAGTATTCTAGTCTCATTCTTTTACGAGTGGTTTAATTAGGTCCCATTTGTTCTTTTTTTTTTTTTTTTTTCATTACTCTAGGACGTGGCAAAATTTTGCTGCAGTTTATGTCAAAGAGTGGTTTTCCTACATTTTCCTCTAACAGTTTTATAGTATCCAGCCTTACATTTTGATCTTTAATACATTTTGAGTTTTTTTTTTTTTTTTCTGTTTAAATAATTTTATTTATTTTTGGCTGTGCTAGGTCTTCATTGCTGCATGGGCTTTTCTCTAGTTGTGGGGAGTAGGGACCACTCTCTAGTTGTGGTGCTTGGGCTTCTCATTGCAGTGATTTCTCTTTTTGTGGAGCATGGCCTCTAGGTACATGGGCTTCAGCCGTTGTGCCTCCCGAGCTCTAGAGCACAGGCTCAGTAGTTGTGGCGCAGGGATTTTGTAGCTCTAGACCATGTGGGATCTTCCCAGAGCAGGGTTCTAACCTATGTCTCCTGCATTGGCAGGCCAATTCTTTACCACTGAGCCATGAAGGAACCCCAAGTTTTTTTGTGTGTGTGGTGTTAGGCAGTGTTCTAATTTCATTTGTTTACATGTAACTGTCCAGTTATCCTCACACCACGATTTTTGCTGATGTTGTTTTTCGTTAGATTGTAATTTTAGATTTGAAAATTGGGAGGGGAGTTTGGGGGAGAATGGATACAGGTATATATATGGCTGAGTCCCTTTGCAGTCCGCCTGAAACTGTCACAAGGGTGATAATCAGCTGTGCACCAGTGAAAAATAAAAACTTTAAATAAAATGTAACAGAGAGAATCCTATCTTCACACCACTTATTGGAGAGACTGCCTTTTCTCCTTTGCCTTCTTTGTTACAAATTAGGTGACCATAGGTTCAGTTCAGTCACTCATTCGTGTCCAGCTCTTTGCGACCCCATGAATCGCAGCACGCCAGGCCTCCCTGTCCATCACCAACTCCCGGAGTTCACTCAAACTCATGTCCATCAAGTCGGTGATGCCATCCAGCCATCTCATCCTCTGTCGTCCCTTCTCCTCCTGCCCCCAATCCCTCCCAGCATCAGAGTCTTTTGCAGTGAGTCAGCTCTTCGCATGAGGTGGCCAAAGTACTGGAGTTTCAGCTTTAGCATCATTCCCTCCAAAGAACACCTAGGGCTGATCTCCTTTAGAATGGACTACTTGGATTTCCTTGCAGTCAAAGGGACTCTCAAGAGTCTTCTCCAACACCACAGTTCAAAAGCATCAATTCATCAGCTCTCAGCTTGCTTCACAGTCCAACTGTCACATCCATACATGACCACAGGAAAAACCATAGCCTTAACTAGACAGACCTTTGTTGGCAAAGTAATGTCTGTGCTTTTGAATATGCTATCTAGGTTGGTCATAACTCCTTCCACGGAGTAAGTGTCTTTTAATTTCATGGCTGCAGTCACCATCTGCAGTGATTTTGGAGCCCCCAAAAATAAAGTCTGACACTGTTTCCACTGTTTCCCCATCTATTTCCCATGAAGTGATGGGACCAGATGCCATGATCTTCGTTTTCTGAATGTTGAGCTTTAAGCCAACTTTTTCACTCTCGTCTTTCACTTTAATCAAGAGGCTTTTTGGTTTCTCTTCACTTTCTACCATAAGGGTGTTGTCATCTGCATACCTGAGGTTATTGATATTTCTTC
Source organism: Bos grunniens (assembly GCF_055505025.1). Taxonomy (NCBI): domain Eukaryota; kingdom Metazoa; phylum Chordata; class Mammalia; order Artiodactyla; family Bovidae; genus Bos; species Bos grunniens. The sequence goes on along the minus strand of NC_141194.1, from coordinate 74,616,424 downwards.
TGGCAATCTTGATTCCAGCTTGTGCTTCCTCCAGCCCAGCTTTTCTCATGATGTACTCTAGGTGCATGCGTTTATTTCTGTTCTTTCTATCCTATTCCTTTCGTGTATATTTCCAGTTTTGTGCCATTATCATACTGTCTTGAACTGTAGCTTCATAGTTTAGTTTCATGTCAGGAAGCCTGATTCTTCCAACTACAGTTTTCTTTCTCAAGATTGCTTTGGCTATTTGGAGTCATTTTGTTTCCATCAATCAGTTTCGTCACTCATTCATGTCCAACTATTTCTGACCCCATGGACTGTAGCACGCCAGGCTTCCCTGTCCATCACCAACTCCCGAAGCTTGCTGAAATTCATGTCTATCAAGTCAGTGATGCCATCTAACATGTCATCCTTTATTGTCCACTTCTTAGCCTACCTTCAATCTTCCCCAGCGTCAGGGTCTTCTCCAGTGAGTCAGTTCTTTGTATCAGGTGGCCAAAGTGTTGGAGTTTCAGCTTCAGCATCAGTCCTTCCAATGAATATTCAGGACAGATTTCCTTTAGGATGTACTGTTTTGATCTCCTTTCAGTCCAAGGAACTCTTAAGAGACTTCTTCAACACATTTCAAAAGAATCAGTTCTTTGGTGCTCAAATTTATCATCCAACTCTCAAATCCATTTATGACTACTGGAAAAACCATAGCTTTGACTAGGTGGACCTTTGTCTGCAAAGTAATATCCCTGCCTTTTTTTTTTTTTTCCCACTGATGGAGAAATGTTTTATTTATTTTTTTTTTGAAATTTTTTTTTGAAATTTTATTTTATTTTTAAACTTTACATAATTGTATTAGTTTTGCCAAATATCAAAATGAATCCACCACAGATATTCATGTGTTCCCCATCCTGAACCCTCCTCCCTCCTCCCTCCCTATACCATCCCTCTGGGTCGTCCCAGTGCACTAGCCCCAAGCATCCAGTATCGTGCATCGAACCTGGACTGGCATCTCGTTTCATACATGATATTTTACATGTTTCAATGCTATTCTCCCAAATATTCCCACCCTCTCCCTCTCCCATAGAGTCCATAAGACTGTTCTATACATTAGTGTCTCTTTTGCTGTCTCGTACACAGGGTTATTGTTACCATCTTTCTAAATTCCATATATATGCATTATTATACTGTATTGGTGTTTTTCCTTCTGACTTACTTCACTCTGTATAATAGGCTCCAGTTTCATCCACCTCATTAGAACTGATTCAAATGTTTTCTTTTTAATGGCTGAGTAATACTCCCTACTTTTTATGCCGTCTAGGTTAGTCATATCTTTTCTTCCAGGGAGCAAGTGTCTTTTTATTTCATGGGCACAGCCACAATCTGCAGTGATTTTGGAGCCCCCAAAATATAAAGTCTGTCACTGTTTCACCTTTTTCACTGTCCTCTTTCACTTTCATCAAAAGGCTCTTGAGGTCTACTTTGGTTTCTGTCATAAGGGTGGTGTCATCTGTGTATCTGAGGTTATTGATACTTCTCCTAGCAATCTTGATTCCAGTGTGTGCCTCATCCAGCCCAGCATTTCGCATGATATATTCGTCATATAAGTTAAATAATCAGGGCGATAATATAGAACCTTGATGATTTGGATGTATTCCTTTCCTGATTTGTTTTCCATGTCCAGTTCTAACTATTCTTCCGTGTCCATTTCTAACTGTTGCTTTCTAACCTGCATACAGGTTTCTCAGGAGGCAGGTCAGGTTGTCTGGTATTCCCATCTCTTTCAGAATTTTCCACAGTTTGTTGTGATCCACACAGTCAAAGGCTTTGGTATAGTCAATAAAGCAGAAGTAGATGTTTTTCTGTAACTTTCTTGCTTTTTTAATGATCCAACTGATGTTGGCAATTTGATCTCTGGCTCCTCTGCCTTTTCTACATCCAGCTTGAACATCTGGAAATTCTCAGTTCACGTACTGTTGAAGCCTGGTTTGGAGCATTTTGGGCATTACTTTGCTAGTGTGTGAGATCAGTGCAATTTTGCAATAGTTTCAACATTCTTTGGCATTGCCTTTCTTTGGGTTTGGAACAAAAACTGACCTTTTCTAGTCCTGTGGCCACTCCTGAGTTTTCCATATTTGCTGTCATATTTAGAGCAGCACTTTGACAGCATCATCTTTTAGGATTTGAAATAGCTCAACTGGAATTCCATCACCTCCACTAGCTTTGTTCGTAGTTATGCTTCCTAAGTCCAACTTGTTTCCAGGATGTCTTGCTTTAGGTAAGCGATCACACCATTGTGATTATCTGGGTCAGGAAGATCTTTTTTTTAGTTCTTCTGTTTATTCTTACCACCTCTTCTTAATATCTTCTGCTTCTGTTAGGTCCATGCCATTTCTGTCCTTTATTGTGCCCATCCTTGGGTGAAATGTTCCCTTCGTATTGCTGATTTTCTTGAAGAGATCTCTAATCTTTTCCATTTTATTGTTTCCCTCTACTTCTTTGCATTGATGACGTAGGAAGGCTTTCTTATCTCTCCTTGCTGTTCTTTGGAACTCTGCATTCAATCGGTATATCTTTTCTTTTTTCCTTTGCTTTTTACTTCTCTTCTTTTCTCAGCTATTTGTAAGGCCTTCTCAGACCACCATTTTTCCTTTTTGCATTTCTTTTTCTTGGGGATGGTCTTGATCACTGTTACCTGTACAATGTCACGAACCTCTGTCCATAGTACTTTAGGTACTCTGTCTATCTGATCTAATCCCTTGAATCACTTGTCACTTCCACTGTATAAGAGATTTGATTTAGGTCATACCTGCATGGTATAGTGGTCTTCCCTACTTTCTTCAATTTAAGTCTGAATTTTGCAATAAGAAATTCATGACCTAGGCCACAGTCAGCTCCCGGTCTTAATTTTGCTGCCTGTATAGAGCTTCTCCATATATGCCTGCAAAGAATATAATCAATACTTGGTATTTATTTGTTTCCATACCAATTATAAAATATTTTGTTCTAATTCTGTGAAAAATGCCCTTGGTAGTTTGATAGGGATTGTATTGAATCTGTAGATTACTTAGGGTAGTACATTTATTTTCACAATATTGATTTCTCCAATCCAAAAACATGATGTATATCTCCATCTATTTGCATCATTTTTGATTTGTTGATCAGCATCTTACAGTTTTCTGAGTACAGGTCTTTTTTCTCATTAGGTATTTTTATTCCTAGGTATTTTATTATTATAGTTTCAATGGTAGATAGTATTGTTTCCTTAATTTCTCTTTCTGATCTTTTGTTGTTAGTGTATAGCAGGAGATTTCTGTGCATTAATTTTGTATCATGCAGGTTTACTAAATTCATTGATTAGCTCAAGTACTTTTCTGGTGGCCTCTTAAAGATTTTCTGTGTAGAGTTTCATATCATCTGCAAACAGTGTCAATTGTACTTTTTCTTTTCCAATTTGGATTCCTTAATTTTTTTTCTCTGATTACCTTAGCTAGGACTTCAAAACTACATTGAATAAAAGTGGTGAGAGTGGACATCCTTGTCTTATTCCTTATCTTAGAGGAAATGCTTTCAGTTTTTCATCATTGGGAATGTTGTTTGCTATAGGTTTGTCATATATGGCCTCTAAATGAAAATTAGTTTACAATAATCTTCTATTTATTTTCCCTCACTGTGGGACTGTGAGCTTTTGAAAAACTATGCTTCCATAAAAAAGTAGACTTGCATATATTGTAAGCTATTTTATATGTCTTTCAAAAACATAAGTTTTAGGAAGTTAGATTGTTAGACAAGTTTAAATTTTTGAATTCTTTTTACATGCATATTTTTTATGTGAAAGCAAGTTACTTCAGGTATAATGCATACTTCTTGAGGATAGAGTAATTATTAATTTTGAAATCCTAGAATGTCATTAGTTATTTCTTCTTGGTAACATGTGATATTCTTTATGGTTATTTTACCAGTGAGAATCCAAGTCAGTTTTTGAAATCCAAAACTGAACAGCATTATTCCTTGTGAATACAACCTATGGCTTGCTGCTGTGTTCCTTGGTCTTATTTGATTCTGTATATAATCTCTCAAATTTAGATGATATACAGAATTTGGTTAATAGGGTAGAATTTAGAATTTGGTTAATAGGTATCTGAAACTTGTTGAAATTTCATTTAAGAAATTGTGAGTCTTCTGTTAAGGACTGTGAATATCATATTCTGCTTTAATAATTTTTCAAGTGTTAATAAATTTTTGTATCATTCTGCCATTTCTTCTAGAAATTATATAAAAGAGAAGTCCAGCCTCCCTTCAAACCTGCTTCTGGAAAACCAGATGATGCTTTTTGTTTTGATCCTGAATTTACTGCAAAAACACCTAAAGGTAATGCATGTTTATGTGTGAAAACCAGGGCTTTTATTCATTTAGATGGTTAAAAAATAAACTAGCTTCTTAGATGAAAAACGGACAGAATTATAAGTTTGTAAAGGGTGGTTTGCCCTGTGTAGAAGTGTAGATCCTATTTAACATTGCTTGGACACCTTTCAGGTAGAGGCTTTATATGGTTAATGTTCATTGGGGAAGCAGGGACTAGAGCAAAAGGTGAACATTTTCTTTTATAAAAGTGTTTTTGACATGATAATGCATTAGAGAATGTGAGTAGAAAGTAAGATATGAGATATCTCTCTCTAACTCTTATGGTTCAGAATTTAATGTGGTTTATTTTTATTGACATCTGTTTCATATATACATTCAACAAATATTGAATACCTAGTGTGTAAATACTAAGCAGTGATGATGCAGAAGTGAACTGAACACACAAAAATCATAATCTACATGGAGCTTGCATACTAGTATTATTGTTGTTGTTCAGTCTCTCAGTCATGTTCGACGCTGTGACCCCATGGATTGCAGCATGCCAGGCTTCCCTGTCTTTCACCATCTCCTGGAGCTTTCTCAAACTCATGTCCATTGATTGGGAAACAGATAATAATCAATAAATCAAATACATAATATAGTATGTCTGATGGTAACATTTAATGGTTTCCTTTATACTCAAAGAAATGTTGGCATTTCATATCATAAAACTGTTAATTCTAATTAAATTTAATTATTTGGACATTAGATTCTCCTGGTTTGCCAGCCAGTGCTAATGCTCATCAACTCTTCAAAGGATTCAGCTTTGTTGCAACTTCTATTGCAGAAGAATATAAAATCACTCCTATCACAAGTGCAAATGTGTTACCAATTGTTCAGGTAAATTACACATAGATTATTCAGATTAGGGATAATTATTTCTTCTGTTATTGCTGATTGATTTACAGTGATTTTTAACTTCTTCATTTATCTATGTATGATGAATTAAAGATCTTTCCATGTTTTGGGAAGAAAGCAGACAGTAGTAACTTTTATTTTTTTTTTTTTTTTCCTATTTCTTTTTTTTTTTAATTTTATTTTATTTTTAAACTTTACATAATTGTATTAGTTTTGCCAATACCATAATGAATCTGCCACAGGTATACATGTGTTCCCCATCCTGAACCCTCCTCCCTCCTCCCTCCCCATACCATCCCTCTGGGTCGTCCCAGTGCACTAGCCCCAAGCATCCAGTATCGTGCATCGAACCTGGACTGGTATCTCGTTTCATACATGATATTTTACACGTTTCAGTGCCATTCTCCCAAATCTTCCCTCCCTCTCCCTCTCCCACAGAGTCCATAAGACTGTTCTATACATTAGTGTCTCTTTTGCTGTCTCGTACACAGGGTTATTGTTACCATCTTTCTAAATTCCATATATATGCGTTAGTATACTGTATTGGTGTTTTTCCCATTTTTAATTATGTATTTATGTGATGTCTTTTGGCAAGAAAATGTAATGGGTGATACATTAGCTAGTTGATTTATCATATTGGCTTTGGAGATATAGAAAGCCTTCGGAATCTGTATGCTCAGATCACCTAGAACCTGTGTAAGCCATTTATAAATACTGATAAAATTTCTCTAGACTTACTTTTGATTTTTTAAAGATTTAAGATGAACATATACTTAGGAGAAAAGACAAAAAATGTGAAACCATATTGTTTTGTATTTTACTTTTTAACAAAAACAGGTAAATGGAAATGCTGCACAGTTTGGTGAAGTGTATGAATTGAAAGAGGATATTGGTGTTGGCTCCTATTCTGTTTGCAAGCGATGCATACACACCACTACCAACATGGAATTTGCAGTGAAGGTATTGTCTCTGAGGCTAACATTTTTTTTGCTTGACATATTAAGTTAAATTAATATGTAATTGTAATTATGTGAAGTGTGAGTTAAATTGCCAACTGACAGTTTTTCAGTGGAGCAAATGGAGAAAGCAAAGATAAAATGATGAAGTAAAACTCTTGACTTAATAATTTCATTTTGAATTTCTTACCAACACTTTACTTTGTTCAGTAAAAAAGATGTTATTTAGGAGAAGCAATATGTTTTTTGAATGTCTTGCTTTTGAATAATTTTATTGTAACACAGTATGCTAAGATTGAGCAATTGTGACAATTACTGTCATATTTCGATCAAATTATCAGTTAGTATATTTTCAGTTAGATGGAATATAATGTTGAGAAAAGTACTATGTTGTTTTTTAATTAAGTTTCAGTTATAGGAAATTTTTAAATATTAAAATAATGTGAGGTAAACATCACTCTTGAGTTTTATTTGTTGCTTGAAAATACAACCAAGTTGAAATCATGTCATTCATTTTTAGACAAAGAAAATAATTTTCCTCTGTGATTTTTCTTGTTTCTTAGATCATTGACAAAATTAAGAGAGACCCTTCAGAAGAAATTGAAATTTTAATGCGCTATGGACAACACCCCAACATTATCACTTTAAAGGATGTAGGTATTTAAAAATCTATGTATCTGCTAAGCTAATGAAGTTATGACTTTGAACTTTCCATATCCATGGTATCTTTACTTTCATGCCATAAAATATTAAGACTCTTAAATTTGCCACTTCAGTTCTTTTATCCCTATGATTCTGCACTCTTACCCTCCTTGTAGAATATCAGAAAGGAACTATGATGGTTGGCAAATGAGAGTGTCATGATTACTTGAATATATTCTAACTGGTTAACTAGTTGACAACATCACCAGCAGCACTTATTCTCTAGTACTACAAATATACAAGATAGAAGAGATTAGGAATGTGCCAAATTCTTGGAGATTTTATTTCCTTGATTGTACAGCAGTTGGCTGTAGCACTGTGGATTGTTGCTTGTGTGAAATATTATTCTGTAGTTTTTTTTAAAGTGAACTCATATTAATAGATGTTACTGAATACTGACAAACCATCTCCTTGATCAGTTTGTTTCAGATAATATGATATACATTTTTACTTGTAATCCTTAAATAGTACTTTATACATATATATATATAAATATATGTTATGTGTGTATATAGATAGATATATGTCTACATGTATGTGTTTATGTGTGTAGACGTAGATATCACGTGCCTTGAGTAAAAGGGTATACATATTTATTTGTTCTCCTTGATACAACATTTGAATTCAACAAATATTTAAGTTGCCAGGTCAGATAGTAGAATGTGAGGAGGATATTAAAAAACAACATACTTACTGCCAGAAGGAAGCTTACTATTATTAAGGAAAGAAAGTGGCTATAATATAGTCAGAAATGTCATAGGTGCTGTTTGAGAGTCACAGAGTTCTATTTTTCCACTTATACTCCTTGATGAAGTATAACAGATATCTTCAAAAGTTAATAAAATTATGTGTTTCACATGGTCTCACAGAATGGTGTTGAGTCTGTTTAGCCAGTTTAATCTTCAGTAGGGTCTGTACTATATTAATACTAAAGGAATAGTGTATTTTTAACACTAGAGGTTCATTCGAAAATCAAAGTAAATATAATTGAACACTTTTCAGAATTAAATAATAACATTTTAAAAATATGTTCTTTTTTTAGGTTTATGATGATGGTAGATATGTTTACCTTGTTACGGATTTGATGAAAGGAGGAGAGCTACTTGACCGTATTCTGAAACAAAAATGTTTTTCAGAACGGGAAGCTAGTGATGTACTGTTTATAATAACTAAGACAGTTGACTATCTTCATTGTCAAGGAGTAAGTTGTAGTTATATTCTTCCTTTTAAGTCTGGGACTTATATCTTCATAAAATTATATATAGAAAATGATACCTAAAATGAATTACTTTTTCTATCACATATTTTTATATGGAATAGCCTAATAAAATTCATTATGTAGTGAAGGTTATAAGTTTAGGAAATTGGGTAATACCTTATTATAAATTTTATTCTCTCTACCTGTTAGCACCAATTTAATAGCATATTAATTTTAAAGTGGTTTGAATTATATAAATATCTAACCTTGACTTTTAATTTATTAAACCTCATCAGACTTGAAAGTGAAACACAGACAAATTAGCAAATTATACTATGGCTAGCACATAAAGTTCTGGCAGAACTGTTTATTTTGATTGTTAGCAACCCCTTCCCCAATACAGTAAGAAATTTTGATTCTAAACACTTGAAGTATTAATACATTAAAATTTCTATTGAAAGGGCAGGTCTGTTATTTTGTTTCCTATATTTTCATAAAACAAATTAATTGGATTACCAAAAAAGGTCAATTCTATTATATATATAGCTACCCAAGGAAACAAAGTCACAAAGAATTTAAAATTTTAAGTTTGAATCAGTTGTAGTAGTGGACACATACCCACTTAATATAAACTAAAAAAAATGAGCAACTCAGAATTGGCTTAGTGAACATTCTACATGGGCCAGTATTCATTTTTCACTATGGCTTTATAGAATACATTTTCAACACTTTGAAATATAAATTGTATAATAGTTCTGTAATAATTTAATTATTTGATTGTCTTTATCAACATTCTCTAAAATAAAGGATGGCCATAATTTTCAAGAAGAAAATGATAAGCATCTTTTATTTTAGAAATAAATTAATGCATCAATTAAATAAATTAATGACAAATTTATTGAGCATTTCTACATGCCAGACAATGCAAAAGGTGTTGCAGATTCAACCATGAGTTTAAGTCTTGATCCTTGTCTCGAAAGAGCTTTTAATGTAGTAAACAGCTGATTAAATATAGGATTAAATTAAATGAAGTGGATAGTATCAGTAGAAAAATCACCACATGAAGAATTTTGGAATATTTTATTTATGTATGTCTAGCTTTTTATTTAATTCTTATTGTTTCTATTTTTCTGCTCACTTTTCATGCATTGAAAGCATGTTTTGTTTTACTTTATTGAAGATAATTATAATAGTGACTTTATTTTTTAAATTTTTAGTATTTAGTCTTCTCAGTTTTGAACAGTACATTTTGTTGAGCTATAACTGACGTATAACATTGTGTAAATTTAAGGTATACATGTTGATTTGAGATATGTATATACTACAATATGATTATCATCATAGCATTAGCTAGCATACCTATCATATCACATATAATAATAGGCACTTTAAGACACTTGCTGTTAAGCCTAACACAGTTTATCTTGAAGTTGGGATAGATGTTCTTTTTTCTTGAAACTGTATCCTTTTTTTAGAAGAGTGTTCTTCATATACCAGAAAATTTTGGATTGTGTACTGTACAAATTTGTGTACTGTAAAATTTTGAATTTTAACTTGTGGAGATTTGTTATATTCTGTTATTTTTTTCTCCAATGATTATTTTAGTTTTCTTTTGTTTTCAGTGGGTAATTTTCTTAAGGTTTGCACTGAAAGCTCTGCTTTTTCAGCAGCAGCTGTGGTTTCTGTTTAGATCTTTTGTCATTTGAGCTTCCTTTATCCATTTTGGCTCTTTCCCTTACTGTATTCCTCCACTCAGCATTCACGCTTTCCCAGTATTTCTTTTCTGGTGTTCCAGGCCAGAAAGATCATGGGCTTTTCTGCATCCCTTCACTACCACTGTGTGCCATAGGAACTGTACTTAGCTTTCTGTTAAAAGCCACAGATATTGGAACCTACTCATGCAACTCCCTCCTTCAGCCAAGTATGTACTCCCCACCAGAATGTTATCTCCTTTTGCTCATTCTCCAGTATCTTCAAGGTAGTTTTTTTTTTTTTTTCTTTTAACTCAGGTTTCATATTTGGTTACCATAGTGAGGAGGTTTGAAAAGGGTCTTAGTTCAATATGTCTACAAGTGTAATTGAGAATTCAGCTTTGAGAATGAAAATGACTAAAAAAACTGGTGGCCTGATAAAAACTGGCACATCTATCTGATAGGGATAATTCACCTATATACTTCAGGTTGTCAAGGCTATCAAGGTTGGAGAAAGTGTCATTTTCAAAATTTCATGATTGAGACAGTTTCATTTCCTGGAAATATATTAACTTAGATAGTTAGCTATAGAAATGTCATCCTTTTTTTTTTTTTTTAAATGTTCAAGGTTGTTCATCGTGATCTTAAACCTAGTAATATTTTATACATGGATGAATCAGCCAATGCAGACTCCATTAGGATCTGTGATTTTGGGTTTGCAAAACAACTTCGAGGAGAGAATGGACTTCTGTTAACTCCATGCTATACTGCAAACTTTGTAGCACCTGAGGTATTCTTTAAAACTTTAGTATTTGCCTTTTATTCTTTTCCTTTAGTTGACTGCATTTGGTGTCTTTTATGTCAGCTTTATGGTAGGTAGTAAAAGCCAAGTGATCTTGTCCTTTGTGTTAATCACTCAGTTGTGTCCAACTCTGTGACCCCATGTACTGTAGCCCGCTAGGCTCCTCTGTCCATGGAATTCTGCAGGCAGGAGTACTGGAGTGGGTTGCTATTTCCTCCTCCAGGGTATCTTCCCAACCCAGGGATCTAACCCAAGTTTCCTGTGTTGCAGGCAGCTTCTTTACTGTCTGAGCCACCAGAGAAGCCCTTTCCCAACTATAAAGCTCTTTAAATCATTGAATTCTGATTATGCTCAATATAAATATTTAGACTAATAACTAGCATCTGCAACCAACCTGAATATAATAATCACATTGTTCTATTCTGTTGGCTTTTATAATGGTTTCAGAATCATACCGTTTTAGAACTGGCCAGAGAGTAGAGGTAACTCTACCTTCAACATATTAAATATTCTAAATGAGGACACTGAGACTCAAAGCACTTAAATGATTTTTTTAAGACCCAGCATTCACAAAGTCAGGATAGGTTTTCAGATATTTTGGTTTGTGCTGAACATGAGGTGATTTATATTGTTTAGAATTATACATAACACAGGCAGTGCCATCCCTGATTGTAAGATCTTCTAATTCGTGAAGAAAACAGCTTTATGGGGATTTTTATAAACAGTGAGGTTTTTCTTGGCAGATAACTTTCATATGTAGATCTTAAAGAGTAGAGTCCAGAAAGATGATGCTGAGGAAGGCAAGGGGTGCATGTTTAACATTTCACAAGCTCCAGCAGTCTTGTCAGTTCTGATAATGGGGATGGAAGCTTTGATGGTAACAGTTCCCACCACAATAAAAGAATAATTGATTAAAAAATGAATCAGGGATGGCATTGGTTATATAGATTCTTTATAAGTTTTGTTCGTAAAAGTCAAGAATTATTCTTAAATGTTACAAACAATGCTCACTCATGAATTATCATATGTTTAACATAAATCCAAGTACACAGATATCCTCAGATTTGAAAAATAGAATTTTTCAAGTCAGAGGAAGAATAAAATAATTTGAGGATGAATTCTTACCTCATGTGCATATTTTAATTTTTTTTACACTAAATACTAGCTCTTCTGGAAAATATTGCACATAAGATATAAAATATTTTTATACTGTTTATATTTCTATAAAAACATAAACATATTTCTTATATTTAAATATCAATAAGTCTATATTCAATATAGCTATTATAAAAATAATATTTCTAGTGATGAAAATAAAAATGTAGAAAGTGGGAAAGTAACTTTCTAATAATGAGAAATCCCCATGTTAAAATGTATTTAATCTTCCTTTAAGATGTTAATGTTGAGGAAGAAATATAACACCTGCTTTATAGGGTTTTAATAAGATTTGCCCTATAAGAAATTATATGTGTCCAGAGGATGTGCTTTAATCTACATTTTAAGTATATTCATAGAAAATTGATATGCATGCATGATCCAAGAAGGGGTTATTGTAAGGCCCTCAGGTGTAAGGGATATAACTTAGACATTTAAAAAATTAGCTTTTCTAGGACATTTTAATATTTTTATAGAATACAAATATAGAATATTGAGGATAAGGCTCTTCTATAAAATATAGAATATATAGTCATAAATGTTATAGTATATTTATGCAGTAGACACAACAGTAGATTATAGAGTAACCATTTTAATAGCTGATTTTTTTAATATTCACTTAATCTTGTGGACCTAGATTCCTTGGTATAATGGGTACTTTTCCCTGGAAAAGGTTAAGAATGAATGTGTCCCAAATAAAGATCTTAAAAACAGACAGTAAAATGAAAAATATACATGTCTATGTTTAGATTAATGGTTAGATAAACATTTTCAAGTTAGTGCAAATCTGCAGAGTAGGATATAGCTCACTGATGCTTTTTATCCTAGTAGACTTCCATTGTAGTTGGACACTTTCAGCATTGTAATAGTGAAGGTTTTCAGGTAGGCAAGTAGAGACCACTTCTCTGTAACTAATGCCTCTAATGTCTGAACTACCTTTGGCTAGGATATTACTTTTATTTTCAAAATGCTTTGAAAAGTTTTATTATCAAGTCTGAGGTCTCTGCCAGCAATGAATGCATATTTATTAATGGTTATAAATATAAAACAGAGGTTTGGGGTAAGATTTGTTTCTTCAATTTCAGACTCTTTCAAAAATTATTAGTGAATTGTATGAAATGTGTTATCTTTTAAACTAGAATCAGAAAGATTCAAGTGTCCATGTAGATATTTGAATAAATAATAACATTTGTGCATGTGTGTGCAGTTTCTCAGTCATGTCCAACTCCTTGTGGCCCCATGGACTGTAGCCAGACAGGCTCCATGGGATTTCCCATACAAGAATACTGGAGTGAGTTACCGTTTTATCCTCCAGGGGATCTTCCTGACTCAGGGATTGAACTTTCGTCTTCTGCGCCTTCTGCATTGACAGGTGGATTCTTTACTACTGATCCATGTGGGAAGTTCAATAATAGCATTTATGAGAATATAAATTCATTATTTCATCACAGTGCATAAAAAGCCCTTACTTGCTAAAAGAGAAACAAATTAGGAGTACAATTTCAGCTTAACAATAAGTAAGGAATAATTCATTCCTTTTTTGATATGTATCAATTTAGTCACCTTCTAAGACTTACTTAATAGATGTACTTTTCTATTATGGCTATTTCACAAAAATTAATATATCTCAAAAATATTTTATTCTTTTTTAAAAAGCAAATCTATCTTAATATTCAACCAATATTTAATGCCTACTGAGGTCTAAGAATGATCCTGAACTAAAGGAATTTACAATACATTGGATGGATGCTGTGTCTGCAATTCTTTTACATAAGTAAATGTGAGGGATTTCCCTGGTGGTCCAGTGGTTAAGGCTCCATGCTCCCCAATGCAGGAGGCATGGTCAGGGAATTAGATCCCTCATGCTGCAACCAAAAGCCTGCATGCTGCAATGAAGATCCCACATGCTGCAACCAAGACCCAGCACAGCCAAAAAAAAAAAAAAAAAAGTCAATGTGAAATTACTCTGCCCTGCTCTGGCTTTGGGCTTTCATGTATTTTGCTACAAATATGAATTAATTTGAACTTCAGAGCAAAGGAAATGAGAATCTCTTACATTTTGCTCATTTGGGAAGCCAAATGAGAGAGAAGGTTACGTCAGTAACTACTTTAATTCTGACTTCTGTCTTCTTTGTATTTAACTTTATGCAAATAAGGTGTGAAACACGTAACTTTTTACAGGGTACTCTTTCATTCTTGGGCTTCCCAGGTGGCTCTAGTGGTAAAGAACCTGCCTGCCAATGCCGGAAGCATAAGAGATCCGGGTTCAAACCCTGGGTTGGGAAGGTCCCCTGGAGAAGGGCATGGCAACCCACTCCAGTATTCTTCCCTGGATAATCTAGTGGACAGAGGAGCCTGGTGGGCTATGGTCCATAGGGCTGCACAGAGTCGGACAGGACTGAAGCAACGTAGCACTTTGATTCATCCTGCCACAATGTCTTGTTTCTTTTATGGCTGTATATTCTTATTATTATAGGACTTTGAGACCTGCTCTAGAACAAAAGTAGACTACCCCTTCTTTAGTCAGACAAACTGGGTTTGTGTATGGTAAAACTGAAACAGGTTTTTCATGGTTGGCCCTAATTACATTAAGCAATATGACACCTCTAGTGCCTTTCTTCTCATTAACTTGGAAGGTTATGGATATGCAATACCTATTTCTGACTCACTATTTAAACCTTGCCTGTACAAGAAGTTCCTAAGCAGTCCCTCAATCTTGGTTGTGCACTGGATCATCTGGGAACCTTCAAAAATACTGTCCTAAGGGAACCAGAGAAAACATGGTGATGCCCAGAACTGCGAGAAGTCATGAGAAGGGGAAAGACAGAAGGGGAATAAAGCAAGAGAGGTTTATGTTTCACTAGAGGATGCCAGGTTAGACTTATCATGATGTGAATTGTTTTAGCTCTACCTTATTATTTATTAGGGCCTTTGTAGTCTCCACTTGTGTTACTTATTTTAGCCAGTTATATAGGTATTTTGATAACCTCTTCAGCTTCTCAAGTTTGTACATATGTGTGTTCTTATATACTTTGACTATGGAAAAAACATTATAAATATAAGTATATATAAATTATAATAAATTTATAGATATATAAAATTTAATAAAATATATAAATTTTAGAAATGTATAAATTTTAATTTATATATAAATTTATAAATATATAAAATTTAACAAAATATAAATTTTATGAATATATAAATGTACAAATTTTAATTTATATATAAATTTATAAATATATAAAATTCAATAAAATATATAAATTTTAATATAATTTAATATATAAAATTTAATAAAATATATAAATTTTACAAATATATAAATTTAGTTTAATATATAAAATATACAAATTTAATTTAATATATAACATTTAATAAAGTACATAAATTTTATAAATATATAAATTTATATTAAATGAATTTATATATTTTTATATATAAATATAGAAATTATAATAAATATATACCCTGAATTTTAAGGTAGATATTTATTATTCATATTTTGCCATTGTCATAGCCAAGTATTAATATGTTTAGACTTTTATAAATGAAATGTCCATTCTGGTGATTATGCAGTCCCCAGTATTAATGCGTTAATAATGTTTCTATTTTGCTTCTATTTACAAAGGCTTTATCAGTGGGTTTGTTTTTCTAAATTTAATAAAAAGAGCTCATTTCACCTCAGACTAGCTATTAAATTCACAGGGAAAATTCACATGAATATATAATGAATATGTTATTTATTTAACATATTTATTTAACGCTAGCCTCAAGAGAAAAAAGAGCTACCTAAATTATGATATCAAAATTAATGAAACCATTCAGAATTTATCAAATGTGTGTTTCTGATCCAGAAATATACTAATTTTTAAAAACCTGAGTCTTTTTTGTAAAATATAAATTCATCTTGCTTTCATAAGATTATATATGATCTTAGCATCTCCTGTGCAGTAGAGAAGCAATTATCATAGATGTTAAAGGCACAGGCTCTAGAGTAAGTGCTCCACCACTCATTAGGTTTGTGATAGCAGGCAAATTACTTAACATTTGCCCCAGATTTCTCATCTTCAAAATGGAAATAATATCTATCTCATAGAATCAGTTTCAGGGTTAAAATTCAATATTCTGAAAAAATAAAATAAAATAAAATTCAATATTCCGTGTAATATATGAAGCACTCTGTACATGTTGTTTTAAATTTTGATATGTCTGATTTTCCTGAGGTGGAGTGAAGGTTCATTGAGGTCAGGGATCATATCTTAAAAAAGGATTTTTTTTGTATCATTCATATTGCTTAATTACCTTATTAATAGTCACTTATTGAATGTTTGTTAATTGCAGAAAACTTTGCCTTTAAGTTAATTAATTTTGAAAATATTAAAATGAGCTAAGTTTTTAAATTGTGAGCATTTGTGAGATTATTAGAAACACAACTTTTTTTTAGATGACAAAACTGAGTTATACTGAGTAGTACCAGATAATGAGTATTTCCTTTCTTAGGTTCTTATGCAACAAGGCTATGATGCTGCTTGTGATATTTGGAGTCTGGGAGTCCTTTTTTATACAATGTTGGCTGGGTAAGAAATTTATATATTCAAATTAATTCACATCATTATTTGAATTTCACTTGTGTATTTTCGTCTAGAAAGAGGACAGATGAAAATTACCTTAAGGAAAATGCTATCAGTATTCTAAAATATTATATATTGTATACTTATAAAATTTACAAAAACATAAGGTGTTTAATGAGGCATTATTTAAACACATAATTAAAAGGTTGTTCAACTGGGACTAAAACTTCTAAAAATAAAGCATATATTCTTATTTTGATAAGAATTATGTTTAAGTGTATTACATTTTCAAAATGTTTACCTTAGTATAAAATCATTTCACAGTTCAACAGGTGCTTATCCACTGAACTTGCTGATGTTATTTTTTTTTAAGTACTTGAATTTTGGTTCTCTTGGCAGTAGAGATTCAGTGTGATTGAGCTTTATAACAAACCTACATAAAATAGTAGCAGAATATTAAAATACAGAAACACATGCAGATGTGTTAAAAGAATAAAGAAATACTAAAAAATGTAGCCATTGGATTATGTTGAATACTGTTAGTTTATAAATAATACAAGTGCTATTTTATTCTTAATAATAAGTAGCACTTTTATTTAGAAGTAAACATTTATAACTGTAGATAAAGGCTAGGTTTAGCAAAGTCTAATGCATAATAGAATTTGAAGAATTTTAACGTAATCGAAATGTCCTTAGGTATGACTTTTTTAAAAAGGCTGTGCTGATGTGCTCTGTTGTGGCCGACTCTTTGAGACCCCTTGAACTTTAGCCCACCAGGCTACTTGGTGCATGGAGTTTTCCAGGCAAAAATACTGAAGTGGGTTGCCATTTCCTTCTCCAGCTTTAAAAAGGCATTTAGTATAATTAAATATAAAGATTGAGGGCAGGAGGAGAAGGGAATGACAGAGGAGAAGATGGTTGGATGGCATCACCGACTCGATGCACATGAGTTTGGGTGAACTCCGGGAGTTGGTAATGGACAGGGAGGCCTGGCGTGCTGTGGTCCATGGGGTCACAAAGAGTCGGACACAACTGAGTGACTGAACTGAACTAAACTGATAATTAAATATGCTTGCCATAGCAGGAGATTTATAAAGATAAGTTATGAAAATAGTGACTCCAAGTTATTTATTGGATTGACCGTAATCATATATGTCAGTACATTTCATGTACTTTTAAATATGTGCAAAATATTTAGTTGTAGACCACAGCAAGTGCTAAAAGTTAAGAGTAGCTAATGTTTGCATGTGAACAGCAGTCAGCAGTATTGGTTTCAAACCATTGGATATCACTTCCAGATAGGTACTTTCAAACGGAGAAGGCAATGGCACCCCACTCCAGTACTCTTGCCTGGAAAATCCCATGAACGGAGGAGCCTGGTGGGCTGTAGTCCATGGGGTCGCTAAGAGTCAGACACGACTGAGCGACTTCACTTTCACTTTTCACTTTCATGCATTGGAGAAGGAAACGGCAACCCACTCCAGTGTTCTTGCTTGGAGAATCCCAGGGACGGGAAGCATGGTAGGCTGCCGTCTATGGGGTTGCACAGAGTCAGACATGACTGAAGCGACTTAGCAGCAGCAGGTACTTTCAAATACTTACTTTATGACTAAACAAAGCATTTTGTGTGTATGTGCATAGGTATGTGTGTTTAGTGTTATATCAACTATGAGGGAATTAACATATTACGGCATCTTTCTCATACTTTTTAGCCATAAATCTATTCCCAAATCTGAATACCATTTTTAAAAAGGTACCATTAAAATGGTACCATTTGTTAAAATGGTACAAAAGTGACCACTTTTTGTCATTCTGTAATAATGTTCTAAACCACTTTAACTTCATACAGTGTATTTGTTTTCCTATCTGTTACTGTTGATCCATGTAATAATTTTAATGGCTATAAAGGATTTTTCTATTATATTGATATATTTAACCAGTTTTTCATAGACATTAGTTAAAAATATTGTTACTTTGTTTTCACTGATAATATTGATAAATTTGAGCCTATTCGATAAATGTATAAAATTACTTTCTTCATAATAGGTATATTTGGTTTCCTAACTTATGCCTGTGAATAAAAATTTGTGTTGATTTTCAGAATGTATTATTACATACAACTACCTTTATTTTACACTGATTCACAGATCAAAGGTAAAAAAAGATTGATGTAGGCAAGACTTTTCATTTCATTATATAAATCATTAAGTTCATTGTTTGGAAGGTAAAATTTTATATGAACAGTAAAGGGAAATTTTAGGTGATAGTCTTAATTTTCTATAGTAAATATATGCTTGTAGTTCTATACTCATCATTTTCAATTAGATTTAATATGTAGGTTAGGCCTTCATGTATATTTGAATCTTTTTTATTAATAGCTACACTCCCTTTGCTAATGGGCCCAATGATACTCCTGAAGAGATACTGCTGCGTATAGGCAATGGAAAGTTCTCTTTGAGTGGTGGAAACTGGGACAGTATTTCAGATGGAGCAAAGGTATAAATTATAAATATGTTTTGTTTTGTTGAACTGTTAATTGCCAAAATCTTTTAAGTTTATAGCCTAGTCTGCATTTGTAGAGTATCAGATGGTGTTTTATGCCAGTATTTGTTTTTTTTTTTAATATAAATTTATTTATTTTAATTGGAGGCTAATTACTTTACAATACTTTATTGGTTTTGCCATACATCAACATGAATCCACCATGGGTGTACACATGTTCCCCATCCTGAACCCTGCCTCCCACCTCTCTCCCCATATCATCACTCTGGGTCATCCCAGTGGACCAGCCGCAAGCATCCTGTATCATACATTGAACCTGGACGGGTGATTCGTTTCACATATGATATTATACATGTTTCAATGCCATTCTCCCAAAACGTTCCACCCTCTCCCTCTCCCACAGAGTCCAAAAGACTGTTCTATACATCTGTGTCTCTTTTGCTGTCACGCATACAGGGTTATTGTGACTGTCTTTCTAAATTCCATATATATGCATTAATATACTGTATTGGTGTTTTTCTTTCTGGCTTACTTCACTCTGTATAACAGGCTCCAGTTTCATCCACCTCATTAGAACGGATTAAAATGTATTCTTTTTAATGGCTGAGTAATACTCCATTGTGTATATGTACCAAAGCTTTCTTATCCATTCATCTGCTGATGGACATCTAGGTTGCTTCCATGTCCTGGCTATTATAAACAGTGCTGCGATGAACATTGGGGTACACGTGTCTCTTTCCCTTCTGGTTTCCTCAGTGTGTATGCCCAGCAGTGGGATTGCTGGGTCATAAGGCAGTTCTATTTCCAGTTTTTTAAGGAATCTCCACACTGTTCTCCATAGTGGCTGTACTAGTTTGCATTCCCACCAACAGTATAGGAGGGATCCCCTTCCTCTACACCCTCTCCAGCATTTATTACTTGTAGACTTTTGGATAGCAGCCATTCTGACTGGAGTGAAATGGTACCTCATTGTGGTTTTGATTTGCATTTCTCTGATAATGAGTGATATTGAGCATCTTTTCATGTGTTTGTTAGCCATCTGTATGTCTTCTTTGGAGAAATGTCTATTTAGTTCTTTGGCCCGTTTTTTGATGGGGTCGTTTATTTTTCTGGAATTGAGCTGCAGGAGTTGCTTGTATATTTTTGAGATTAATTTGTTGTCAGTTGCTTCATTTGCTATTATTCTCTCCCATTCTGAAGGCTGTCTTTTCACCTTGCTTATAGTTTTCTTTGTTGTGCAGAAGCTTTCAATTTTAATTAGCTCCCATTTATTAATTTTTGCTTTTATTTCCAATATTCTGGGAGGTGGGTCATAGAGGATCCTGCTATGATTTATGTCGGAGAGTGTTTTGCCTATGTTCTCCTCTAGGAGTTATATAATTTCTGGTCTTATGTTTAGATCTTTAATCCATTTTGAGTTTATTTTTGTGTATAGTGTTAGAAAGTGTTCTAGTTTCATTCTTTTACAAGTGGTTGACCAGTTTTCCGAGCACCACTTGTTAAAGAGATTGTCTTTTCTCCATTGTATATTCTTGCCTCCTTTGTCAAAGATAAGGTGTCCTTAGGTGCATGGATTTATCTCTGGGCTTTCTATTTTGTCCCACTCATCTATATTTCTGTCTTTGTGCCAGTACCATACTGTCTTGATGACTGTGGCTTTGTAGTAGAGCCTGAAGTCAGGCAGGTTGATTCCTCCAGGTCCATTCTTCTTTCTCAACATTGCTTAGGCTATTCGAGATTTTTTTGTATTTCCATACAAATTGTGAAATTATTTCTTCTAGCTCTGTGAAAAATACCGTTGGTAGCTTAATAGGGATTGCGTGGAATCTATAGATTGCTTTGGGTAGTATACTCATTTTCACTGTATTGATTCTTCCGATCCATGAATATGATATATTTCTCCATCTATTTTATCATCTTTGATTTCTTTCCTGAGTGTTTTATAGTTTTCTATATATAGGTCTTTTGTTTACTTAGGTTGATATATTCCTCAGTTTTTTATTCTTTTTGTTACAATGGTGAATGGAATTGTTTCCTTAATTTCTCTTTCTATTTTCTCATTTTTAGTGTATAGGAATGCAAGGGATTTTGTGTGTTGATTTTATATCCTGCAACTTTACTATAGTCATAGATTAGCTCTAGTAATTTTCTGGTAGAGCCTATAGGGTTTTCTATGTAGAGGATCATATCATCTGCAAACAGACTTTTACTTTTTCATTTCCAATCTGGATTCCTTTTATTTCTTTTTCTGCTCATTTCTGTGGCCAAAACTTCTAAAACTATGTTGAATAGTAGTAGTCAGAGTGGGCACTCTTATCTTGTTCCTGACTTTAGGGGAAATACTTTCAATTTTTCACCATTGAGGATAATGTTTGCTGTGGGTTTGTCATATATAGCTTTTATTACGTTGAGGTATGTTCCTTCTATTCCTGCTTTCTGAACAGTTTTTATCATAACTGGATGTTGAATTTTGTCAAAGGCTTTCTCTGCATCTATTGAATTAATCATATGTGTTTTATTTTTCAATTTGTTAATGTGGTGTATTACATTGATTGATTTGCAGATATTGAAGAATCCTTGCATCCCTGGGATAAAGCCCAGTTGGTCATGATGTATGATCTTTTTAATGTGTTGTTGGATTCTGATTGCTAGTATTTTGTTAAGGATTTTTGCATCTATGTTCATCAGTGATATTGGCCTGTAGTTTTCTTTCCTTTTTTTTTTTTTTGGTATGGCATCTTTTTCAGGTTTTGGTATTGGGTGATGGTGACCTCAGAGAATGAGTTTGGAAGTTTACCTTCCTCTGCAATTTTCTGGAAGAGTTTGAGTAGGATAGGTGTTAACTCTTCTCTAAATTTTTGGTAGAATTCAACTGTGAATGCATCTGGACCTGGGCTTTTGTTTGCTGGAAGATTTCTAATTACAGTTTCAATTTCTGTGCTTATGATGGGTCTGTTGAGATTTTCCATTTCTTCCTGGTTCAGTTTTGGAAAGTTGTACTTTTCTAAGAATTGGTCCATTTCTTCCAAGTTGTCCATTTTATTGGCATATAATTGCTGATAGTAGTCTCTTATGATCCTTTGTATTTCTGTGTTGTCTGTTGTGATCTCTCCATTTTCATTTCTAATTTTATTGATTTGATTTTTCTCCCTTTTCCTTGATGAGTCTGGCTAATATTTTGTCAATTTTATTTATCCTCTCAAAGAACCACTTTTGGTTTTGTTGATTTTTGCTATGGTCTCTTTTGTTTCTTTTGCATTTATTTCTGCCCTAATTTTTTTAATGTATTTATTTTAATTGGAGGCTAATTACTTTACAGTGTTGTATTGGTTTTGCCATACATCAACATGAATACACCATGGGTGTACATGTGTTCCCTAACACTTATATATGGAATTTAGAAAGATGGTAACAATAACCCTGTATGCAAGACAGCAAAAGAGACACAAATGTATAGAACAGTCTTTTGGACTCTGGGAGAGGGTGAGGGTAGGATGATTTGGGAGAATGGCATTGAAACATGTATAATATCATGTGCCCTAATTTTTAATATTTCTTTACTTCTACTAACCCTGGGGTTCTTCATTTCTTCCTTTTCTAGTTGTTTTAGGTGTAGAGTTAAGTTATTTATTTCACTTTTTTCTTGAGGTATGCCTGTATTTCTATGAACCTTCCCCTTATCACTGCTTTTACAGTGTCCCACAGTTTTGGGTTGTAGTGTTTTCATTTTCATTCGTTTCTATGTATGTTTTGATTTATTTTTTGATTTCTTCTGTGATTTGTTGATAATTCAGCAGCGTGTTGTTCAGCCTCCATATGTTGGAATTTTTAATAGCTTTTCTCCTGCAATTGAGATCTAATCTTACTGCTTGTGGTCAGAAAAGATGCTTGGAATTATTTCATTTTTTTTGAATTTACCAAGGCTAGATTTATGGCCCAGGATGTGATCTATCCTGGAGAATGTTCCGTGTGCACTTGAGAAAAAGGTGAAATTCATTGTTTTGGGGTAAAATGTCCTGTAGATATCAATTAGGTCTAATTGGTGTATTGTATCATTTAAAACTTGTGTTTCCTTGTTAATTTTCTGTTTAGTTGATCTATCCATAGGTGTAAGTGGGGTATTAAAGTCTCCCCCTATTATTGTGTCATTGTTAATTTCCCCTTTCATACTTGTTAGCATTTGTCTTACATATCACGGTGCTCCTATGTTGGGTGCATATATATTTATAATTGTTATATCTTCTTCTTGGATTGATCCTTTGATCACTGTGTAGTGTCCTTCTTTGTCTCTTTTCACAGCCTTTGTTTTAAATACTCATCTGATATGAGTATTGCTACTCCTGCTTTCTTTTGGTCTCTATTTGCATGGAATATCTTTTTCCAACCTTTCACTTTCATTCTGTATGTGTCCCTTGTTTTGAGGTAGGTATTCTTGTAGACAACATATATAGGGGTATTGTTTCTGTATCCATTCAGCCAGGCTTTGTCTTTTGGTTGGGGCATTCAACCCATTTACGTTTAAGGTAATTATTGATAAGTATGATCCTGTTGCCATTTACTTTTTTGTTTTGGGTTCTAGTTTATGCATCCTTTCTGTGTTTCCTGTCTAGAGAAGATCCTTTAGCATTTGTTGGAGAACTGGTTTGGTGGTGCTGAATTCTCTTAGCTTTTGCTTGTCTGTAAAGCTTTTGATTTCTCCTTCATATTTGAAATAGATCCTTGCTGGGTACAGTAGTCTGGGCTGTAGGTTATTTTCTTTCATCACTTTAAGTGTGTCTTGCCATTCCTTCCTGGCCTGAAGAGTTTCTGTTGAATGATCAGCTGTTATCCTTATGGGAATCCCCTTGTGTGTTATTTGTTGTTTTTCCCTTGCTGCTTTTAATATTTTTCTTTGTGTTTGATCTTTGTTAATTTGATTAATATGTGTCTTGGGGTGTTTTTCCTTAGGTTTTTCCTATTTGGGATTCTCTGGGTTTCTTGGACTTGGCTGATTATTTCCTTCCCCATTTTAGGGAAGTTTTCAACTATTATCTCCTAAGGTATTTTCTCATGGTCTTTCTTTTTGTCTTCTTCTTTTGAGACTCCTATGATTTGAATGTTGTGGCATTTAACATTGTCCCAGAGGTCTCTGAAATTGTCCTCATTTCTTTTAATTCATTTTTCTTTTTTCCTCTCTGATTGATTTATTTCTACCATTCTATCTTCTACTTCACTAATCCTATCTTCTGCCTCCATTATTCTACACTCTGAAAACAGAGTGTTTTGATATCATTTATTGTATTATTCATTATATATTGACTCTTTTTTATTTCTCCTAGGTCCTTGTTAAACCTTTTTTGCATCTTCTCAGTCCTTGTCTCCAGGCTATTTATCTGTGAGTCCATTTTGTTTTCAAGATTTTGGATCTTTTTCACTAGCATTATTTGGAATTATCAGGTAGATTCCCTATCTCTTCCTCTTTTGTTTGGTTTAGTGGGCATTTATCCTGTTCCTTTACCTGCTGGGTATTCCTCTGTCTCTTCATCTTGTTTATATTGCTGTGTTTGGGGTGGCCTTTTTGTATTCTGGCAGTTTGTGGAGTTCTCTTTATTGTGGAGTTTCCTGGGTGTGGGTGGGGTTGTACTGGCGGCTTGTCAAGGTCTCCTGGTTAGGGAAGCTTGTGTCTGTGTTCTGGTGGGTGGAGCTGGATTTCTTCTCTCTGGAGTGCAATGAAGTGTCCAGTACTGAGTTATGAGATGTCAGTGGATTTGGAGTGACTTTGGGCAGCATGTATATTGAAGCTCAGGGCTATGTTCCTGTGTTGCTGGAGAATTTGTGTGGTATGTCTTGCTCTGGAATTTGTTGGCCCTTGGGTGGTGCTTGGTTTCAGTGTAGGTATGGAGGTGTTTGATTAGCTCCTATTGATTAATGTTCCCTGGAGTCAGGAGTTCTCTGGTGTTCTTAGGATTTGGACTTAAGCCTCCTGCTCTGGTTTTCCGTCTTATTTTTACAGTAGCCTCAAGACTTTTTCATCTATACAGCTCCATTGATAAAACATTTAGGTTAAAGATGAAGCGTTTCTCCACAGTGGAGACACCCAGATAGATTCACAGAGTTACATGGAGAAGAGAAGAAGGAGGAGGGAGATAGAGGTGATTAGGATGAGATGAGGTGGAATCAAAAGAGAAGAGAGCAAGCTAGCCAGGAATCACTTCCTTATGCGCCCTCCACAGTCTGGACCACTCAGAGATGTTCATGGCAATATACAGAGAAGAGGGAGGAAGGAGACAGAGGTGGCCAGGAGGATAAAGGGGGGAATCAAAAGGAGAGAGACAGATCCAGCCAGTAATCAGTTCCCTAAGTGTTCTCCACCGTCTGGAACACACAAAGAGATTCACAGATTTGGATAGAGAAGAGAAGGGGGAGGGAGGAGATAGAGGCGACCTGGTGGAGAAAAAGGAGAGTCCAAAGGGGGAGAGAGCGGTCAAGCCAGTAATCTTGCGGCCAAGTAAAAATGGGTATTGAAAAGTGGGTTCTTAAAAGTACAAAATTGATCATAAATACCAAAAACCAAAGATTAAAAATCTAGAGTAGAGGTTGGATTTTCAAAAATACAATATTAAAGAAAAAGAAAAAAAAAGTCACAAAATTATAAAATATATATATATATGTATATATATATATAAAGTTTGCTTTAAAAAATAGTGTCTCTCTATTTTTTGTTGTTTTTTTTGCAAAGTAATAGTAGGTTATAAAAATGAAAATTAAAGAAGTAATAGAGGACTTAAAATTAAAAATTTTTTTTTAATTAAAGAATGATAGTAAAAATAGTAAAAATGTATCTAGGACTTTCTCTGGTGGTGTTGTGGGCAGTGTGGGGTCAGTTCATTTTCAGATAGTTCCTTGATCCAGTTTATATTTCTCAAGATCTATAGGCCCCTTCCTATGTAGTCGGTACTAACTACAGGGTTTTAATGTATTGCACCTGTCACTTCCAAGGAGGTTCCCTCTGTTTTAGCTTCTTCTGTTTGCTGGTCTCTTCAGTGTCTAATTTCCACCCTGGCACAAGGGGGCAGTGGTGGACACTTTTTTAGGCTCACTGTTTCAGTCATGCTGTGGGGAGGGAGGGACGCTGCAAACAAATAACACTGGCATATGCTCGCAGTGTCTCAGCCACACTAGGTTTGCCCCCACTCATGGCGTGTGTGCTATCCCAGTCTACACTGCTTAGGCTCTAGGTTGCTCTCCTGGGAACTGTCTGAGGCCGACCCTGGGTTGTATGCACTTCCCAGGTCTAAGCCGCTCAGGTTCAGGTACTCGGGTAGTTCTCAGAGGTGCAGACTCGGTTAGGCCTGCATTTTGTGGCCTTCCCAGGTCCGAGCAGCTCCGGTGACCAGGTGTTTGGTGAGCGCAGTCCCTGCGACTTATCACGTCCCCCGTCCCTGCAACTCGGTTTTCTGGGTATACAACTGGTGCACCTTCTCAGGCAGATATTGACTGTCCAGAATCCTAAGAAGTCTTGATTAGCAAAGAAGCCTGCTTGCATTTTGGTAGATAATGCCTCTCTGGGGCCACGATTGCCCCCTTCTGGCTCTGACTGCCCTCTCTGCCTGTCACTGGAGGGGGATGGACTGGTCTGCAGCTTGCTGGCTCTGCTCAGTCCTTTGTTCTGTGAGCAGGCCTGGCAGTGTCTCAGGTTAGGGCTGTTCTCGTGGTAGTTATCCCACAGTCTGGTTTGCTATCCCAAGTTAGTTCCCTTAGATTGCCCTCGGGCTATTCAGGCCTGGTCCTTACTCTAAGCAATGCAACCCGTGCCTCCCTGCCCAGCCCTGGCTTGCTAGTGGCGAATGTAGGTATCTACGCTGCTTCTCCACTGGGGGAGTTACCCTTGGGCACATGATCTGTAGGTTTTAATTATTTATTTATTTTTCCTCCCAGTTATGTTGCCCTCTGTCATTCCAAGGCTCGCAACAGACTTGGCAGTGAGTGTTTCTTGGTGTTTGGAAACTTCTCTCTTTTTTAAGACTCCCTTCCTGGCACGGAGCTCCACCCCTACATCTTTTGTCTCTCTTTTTGTCTTTTATATTATTTTCTACCTCCTTTCAAAGAAAATGGGCTGCTTTTCTGGGTGCCTGATGTCCTCTGCAGGCATTCAGAAGTTGTTTTCTGGAATTTTCTCAGCATTCAAATGTTCTTTTGATGAATTTGTTGGGGAGAAAGTGGTCTCCCCGTCTTATTCCTCCACCATCTTAGGACTGCCCTACAGTATTTGTTTTTAAATCACAGTATTTATTTTTAAGTCAACTCACATACATTTGCAAATTGAAGAAGAGGACAAAGGCTGAATTTTTTACCATATTTCTAGGATACATTTCTCTCTTATCAATTTATATGTGATCAAGGAATATAAACCAGTTTCAGTGTTAACCAAAAACAAAATGTAAATCTACTGAGGAAAAATACATAAAGCCAAATAAATTTTATTTCTGCATTTAGTGTATTTTTACACATCATATCGTCTTTAGCACAGACGTTGACTACTCATTATATAGGTGGTTTTTGTAGTGTTAAGTTATTCTTAAAGCATATACAAATTTTTATCAGTTGCACCTCAGTTCAGTTCAGTTCAGTCGCTCAGTCATGTCTGACTCTTTGTGACCCCATGAATCGCAGCACACCAAGCTTCCTGTCCATCAGCAACTTCGGGAGTTTACTCAAAATCATGTCCATTGAGTCACTGTTGCCATCCAGCCATCTCATCCTCTGTCGTCCCTTTCTCCTCCTGCCCCCAGTCTCTTCCAGCATCAGAGTCTTATCCAGTGAGTCAACTCTTCACATGAGGTGGCCAAAGGACTGGAGTTTCAGCTTTAGCATTAGTACTTCCAGTGAACACCCAGGACTGATCTCCTTTAGAATGGACTTGTTGAATCTCCTTGCATTCCAAGGGACTCTCAAGAGTCTTCTCCAACACCACAGTTCAAAAGCATCAATTCTTTGGTGCTCAGCTTTCTTCACAGTCCAACTCTCACATCCATACATGACGATTGGAAAAACCATAGCCTTGACTAGATGGACCTTTGTTGGCAAAGTAATGTCTCTGCTTTTCAATATGCTATCTAGGTTGGTCATAACTTTCCTTCCAAGGAGTAAGCGTCTTTTAATTTCATGGCTGCAGTCACCATCTGCAGTGATTTTGGAGCCCAAAAAAGTAAAATCTGACACTGTTTCCACTGTTTCCCCATCTATTTGCCATGAAGTGATGGGACCAGATGCCATGATCTTAGTTTTCTGAATGTTGAACTTGAGGCCAACTTTTTTACTCTCCTCTTTCACTTTCATCAAGAGGCTCTTTATTTCCTCTTTACTTTCTGTCATAAGGGTGGTGTCCTCTGCATATCTGAGGTTATTGATATTTCTCCCTGCAATCTTGATTCCAGCCTGCAGCCCAGCGTTTCTCATGATGTACTCTGCATATAAGTTAAATAAGCAGGGTGACAATATACAGCCTTGATGTACTCCTTTTCCTATTTGGAACCAGTCTGTTGTTCCATGTCCAGTTCTAACTGTTGCTTCCTGACCTGCATATAGGTTCTCAAGAGGCAGGTCATGTGGTCTGGTATTCCCATCTCTTGAAGAATTTTCCACAGTTTATTGTGATCCACACAGTCAAAGGCTTTGGCATAGTCAATAAAGCAGAAATAGATGTTTTTGTGGAACTCTCTTGCTTTTTCCATGATACAGAAGATGTTGGTAATTTGATCTCTGGTTCCTCTGCCTTTTCTAATACCAGCTTGAGCACCTAGATATTTGCAATTGATAGCTAAGAACTGTTCAGTAGAAATGTAGTGAAGCCACATATGTAATTTTAAAATTTCTAGTAGTCATGTTAAAAAATAAAAAGAAGCAGATGAAATTAATGTTAATGATATATTTTATCTAACCTAATATATCCAAAGTATTTCATTTCAAAATTTTAAAAATTAGTGAGATTTTAAATTCTATTTTTATACTTTGTTTTCAAATTCTGGTGTGTATGTTATACTTATAGCCCATCTGAATTTGGACTTTCCTACATTTTAAAAGTGCTTAATAGCTATATGTAGCTAGTGGCTACTGTTATTAGTAAAGTTTCAGAGTAACTGGCCTTATTTAATTTAGGGAAAAAAAATAATAGATCATGCCTTGATTACTAATTCTTACATTTATAGTTAAAAAATTTGTTTTAAAACAAAACCCCAAAGTTATCAGGATGTGTTTTATTGGACCGTGACGCTTTTAAACTGCATTTTGATTTAGAAAACATTTTAAGACAGAAAGATTTACTTGTATTTTATATCTGCTAATAATAAAACCTAATTATCTAAGGACATTAGTTAATCTGTAGGATATATTATGGAGTAACTCTTGTATCCTGGTCGTTGTAGAATAAGTAAATCAGAGATTTGGTTATCATTACCTTTTAAACATTAGAAAAATAGAAACAGGATTGTGTTCAAATCTTAGCCATAACATAAGTGTACCATGTGCTGTAGTAAAAGGAACACCTGATTGGAAGCCAAGAAAACTGAATGCTAGTTTTGATCTACTAACTAGCTTCCTCATTTTTGTCCTCTGCAAAATCTGGGAATTAAGTTTCCCTTTGGTTCCTTTCAACTCCAGAATTTCATTTGTCAGGTTTTCGTTTATAAAATGATTGAATCTACTAACTATTCATTAAATATATATATTTTCTAGTCAGCCAGTTTGTGTGTCAGAAAGTACATTTTCCCAAGGAATAATTCCAGTGTTTCAAGCTATACACATGAACCTCTTGTGCTCTTTATAAAACAAACAAACAAACAAACAACAACAACAAAAAAACTAGTTTGGGACTTCCCTGGTGTCCAGTGGTTAAGACTCTGCACTTGCATTGCAGGGCAAGTAGGTTCCATCCCTGGTTGGGAAACAAATCCCACATGCCACACAGTATGACCCAAAAATGAAAAAAGAAAAAAAACACTAAAAACAGTGATGCTAATGCTGAAATCTCTATATGCCAGTTGTACTTAGATTTTGGCTTTTCTATATTTTGTGTGCTTTATGTTTTCATCTGTCTAGTGCCTAAGGAATAATACGTATTAAAATTCAATTTCATTCTTACCACTTTTAGTCAGATATTCTGGAGAAATTAACATAGAACAAAATGTTGGGGGATATTGTCAAAATATTTCACAAGGTTTTTCATGTATTCCATTTTATGGATTAAATTGCTTTAGTTCTGTCTTTGAAATGTTTATGAAAATGGTGGCATATTACTGAGCAAATGAGCTATATGAACTTTAAAGAATCTGTACATTTTAACAATTCATTAATTTTCTTTTTTTTTTTAACTTTTTATTTTGTATTGAGGTATAGCCAATTAGCAATGTTATAATAGTTTGAGGTGAACAGCGAAGGGACTCAGTCATACATATACATTTGTCCATTCTCTTGCAAACTACCCTCCCATCCAGGCTGCCATATAACATTGATCAGAGTTCCATGTGCTATATAGTAGGACCTTGTTGGTTATCCATTTTAAATATACTTTACCTAATAAATGTTTTTCTGTTTTAAATTAGTGATGAATGTAAGCTATTGTTCAGTTACCCATCATGCCTTACACTGCTACCCTTAAGGTGGAAAATTGTAACATTTACTGTTACCTCATGACAATTATTTTACTTAATTATAGTTCCTTGCAAGTTATTTTTCCCTTTACAATGCTTTTATTGACGTTAGTGAGTACCACTACCAGAAGCATATAAAAGATGGTTGTTTGCCTCCCGTCCATGCATTATTCCTAGACTTTGTTCCTTGAGTTATAGGAAAGTAGAAGTGGGGTAGGGGTGATAGTGGAAGTCATGTTAGCTTTATATGTCTTATTGCTGCAATAGTTTAAGCTTTGAGAACATTAACATAGCTGCTTCCATTTTTTTAAACAGTGGGGACAAAGAAGAATCAAGTAAACAAAAAAGTAGAAGAAGCAAGAGAGTAATAAAATTTTCAAGGTGTCACTATATATTAAAAATAATATAGAAATGGGGTGAAATGATAAGAACAAGTGAAAAATCTGGGCAGAGGTTATATGGATATTATTTGTATTATTTTTGGAACTTTTCTTTAAGCTTGACATTAAAAATTAAAAATGCACAAAAAAAAAATAATAAAAAAAATAAATAAAATAAAAGAAACCTAAAAAAAAAAAAAAAGAATTTCATCAGGTGCCACATCTTTTAATGGACTAAATATAAGGTAATTATTTGCTAGAGCCTTTCTATAGTTAAATAGACTTTGATAGATTATTCTTTAATATAGTGTCACGGACTGAATTGTGTCACCCCAAAATTCATATATTGAAGCCCTAACTCCCAAATGTGACGATATTTGGAGATAAAGACTTTGGAGATAACTAGGTTTAGATGAGGTCATAAAAAAAAAAAAAAAAGAAAGAAACTTAAAATCCATTAGCAAAGGCAGTTCAACCTCTCAAGAAACCTTGTGCTAGGCACAACACTCTTTTCTGGGGGTCCACTTTCCCTACAACCTCCTTATCCCATTCTGTACCCATTCCTTTGCTTCTCCCATCCTGAAACTGCCACCTGGAAGAAAGAACGACGTCGTTTTCCTTCAGAAAATGCGATTTCATGCCACATACCTTCTTTTAATACCAAGTCATACATTTCCCTTCAGCAACCAAGAACTGACTTTTATATTGGCATTCGAAAAAAAAAAAAAATAAAAATAAACACAATAATAACCTGATTAATTATAATCAAGTATTATTAACATTGATTAATTTCTATCTAAATTTTATAATACTTGAAATAGGTAAAATGTTACTTATTTCAAGTTCATATACCCTTGACTAAAAAAGAATGTCTCAGTAGAAGTTCTTGTGGGTTAATTTATGGCTTCCTCCCTTGATCCTTAAAAAAAGCAGCTTGCATTTTTCCTCAACTGTGTTCCTATTACTGTATTTTGTGTACTTTATTGGAGTATTAGTACTTAATCACATTCTCCCTGGCTATAAATTCATATGAATATTTTTATTTTTCCCACTGAGGGAGCTTTAAATGTCATATTAATTTTTGCATTGCCTAGCATAGTAAATATTAATTGAATGCTCTTTTCACAAGCCATTTAATCTTTCTTCAGATATACCTTCCATTGTTAATTTACACTGTAAGATTCTTTTGTCTAACATATAAATATAAATTATTTCTTATTGTGCATGGCTGTAAATTTGAAATAAGTAGTCTGGTTTTATGTAAATACTTCTTTTCTGTTTTGAAGTTGCTTTTAAATGAAGTGTTTTGTCATGTGTTTATAAGTCATAGATTCTAGAGCTAGATGGGATCTGGTCCATCATTTTGCATATAAGTAAACAAGGATGTGTTGAATTTATCTTTTCCATAGTCATACACTGAGTGGCATAGCTGGAACTGATTTTCAGTCCAATACTCTTTTCAGTATACCACATATGAGGGAAGATTTCCTGAGGGAGAAAAACTTAAATGGCTTAGCTTCTGTGGATGGAATGAAGAAAAAAGAGATTTATAACCTTTAATAGTAGAAGGCTCAGAAGAAAGGTGTTATTATTCACACACTTCTGTTCTTAGAAATTAAGAAATACTTAGAAATTAAGTATACCAAAGCTTATTTATTCAGTTCAGTCGCTCAGTCATGTTGGACTCTTGGCGACCCCATGAATTGCAGCATGCCAGGCCTCCCTGTCCATCACCAACTCCCAGAGTTCACTCAAACTCAGTCCATCGAGTCGGTGATGCCATCCAGCTATCTCATCCTCTGTCGTCCCCTTCTCCTCCTGCCCCCAATCCCTCCCAGCATCAGAGTCTTTTCCAATGAGTCAACTCTTTGCATGAGGTGGCCAAAGTATTGGAGTTTCAGCTTTAGCATCATTCCTTCCAAAGAACACCCAGGACTGATCTCCTTTAGAATGGACTGGTTGGATCTGCTTGTAGTCCAAGGGACTCTCAAGAGTCTTCTCCAACACCACAGTTCAAGCATCAATTCTCTGGCACTCAAGTTTTCTTCACAGTCCAACTCTCACATCCATACATTACCAGTGGAAAAACCATAGCCTTTGTTGGCAAAGTAATGTCTGTGCTTTTGAATATGCTATCTAGGTTGGGCATAACTTTCCTTCCAAGGAGTAAGCATCTTTTAAATTCATGGCTGCAATCACCATCTGTTGTGATTTTGGAGTCCAAAAAAATAAAGTTTGAAGCTGTTTCCACTGTTTCCCCATCTATTTGCCATGAAGTGATGGGACCAGATGCCATGATCTTTGTTTTCTGAATGTTGAGCTTTAAGCCAACTTTTTCACTCTCCACTTTCACTTTCATCAAGAGGCTTTTTAGTTCCTCTTCACTTTCTGTCATAAGGATGGTGTCATCTGCATATCTGAGTTTGTTGATATTTCTCCCGGCAATCTTGATTCCAGCCTGTGCTTCTTGCAGCCCAGCGTTTCTTATGATATACTGTGCATATAATTTAAATAAGCAGGGTGACAATATACAACCTTGACGTACTCCTTTTCCTATTTGGAACCAGTCTGTTTTTCCATGTCCAGTTCTAACCCTGCATACAAATTTCCCAAGAGGCAGGTCAGATGGTCTGGTATTCCCATCTCTTTCAGAATTTTCCAGTTTATTGTGATCCACACAGTAAAAGGCTTTGGCATAGTCAATAAAGCAGAAATAGATGTTTTTCTGGAACTCTCTTGCTTTTTTCGATGAGCCAGTGGATGTTGGGAATTTGATCTCTGGTTCCTCTGCCTTTTCTAAAACCAGCTTGAACATCTGGAAGTTCACGGTTCATGTATTGCTGAAGGCTGGGTTGGAGAATTTTGAGCATTACTTTAGTAGTGTGTGAGATGAGTGCAATTGTGTGGTACTTTGAGCATTCTTAGGCATGGCCTTTCTTTGGGATTGGAATGAAAACTGACCTTTTCCAGTCCTGTGGCCACTGCTGATTTTTCCAAATTTGCTTGCATATTGAGTGCAGCACTTTCATAGCATCATCTTTCAGGATTTGAAATAGCTCAACTGGAATTCCATCACCTCCACTAGCTTTGTTCGTAGTGATGCTTTCTAAGGCCCACTTGACTTCACATTCCAGGATGTCTGGCTCTAGGTGAGTGATCACACCATCGTGATTATCTGTGTCATGAAGATATTTTTTGTACAGTTTTTCTATTTATTCTTACTACCTCTTCTTTATATCTTCTGCTTCTATAAGGTCCATACCATTTCTGTCCTTTATTGAGCCCATCTGTGCATGATATATTCCCTTGGTATCTCTAATTTTCTTGAAGAAATCTCTAGTCTTTCCCATTCTGCTGTTTTCCTCTATTTCTTTGCATTGATCTCTGAGGAAGGCTTTCTTATCTCTTTTTGCTATTGTTTGGAACTCTGCATTCAGATGCTTATATCTTTCCTTTTCTCCTTTGCTTTTCACTTCCCTTCTTTTCACAGCTATTTGTAAGGCCTTCCCAGACAGCCATTTTGCTTTTTTACATTTCTTTTCCATGGGGATAGTCTTGATCCCTGTCTCCTGTACAATGTCACGAACCTCCATCCATAGTTCATCAGGCACTCCACCTATCACATCTAGTCCCTTAAATCTATTTCTCACTTCCACTGTATAATCATAAGGGATTTGAATTAGGTCATACCTGAATGGTCTAGTGGTTTTCCCTACTTTCTTCAATTTAAGTCTGAATTTGGCAATAACAAGTTCATGATCTGAGTCGCAGTCAGCTCCAGCGCCTTGTCTTGTTTTTGTTGACTGTATAGTATAGAGCTTCTCCACCTTAGGCTGCAAAGAATATAATCAATCTGATTTTGGTATTGACCATCTGGTGATTTCCATGTGTAGAGTCGTCTCTTGTGTTTTTGGAAGTGGGTGTTTGCTATGACCAGTGTGTTCTGTTGGCAAAACTCTATTAGCCTTTGCCCTGCTTCATTCCGTATTACAAGACCAAATTTGACTGTTACTCCAGGTGTGTCTTGACTTCCTACTTTTGCATTCCAGTCCCCTATAATGAAAAGGACATCTTTTTTGGGTATTATTTCTAAAAGGTCTTGTAGGTCTTCATAGAACTGTTCAACTTTAGCTTCTTCAGTGTTACTAGTTGGGGCATAGATTTGGATTACTGTGATATTGAATGTTTTGCCTTGGAAACGAACAGAGATCATTCTGTTCATTTTTGAGATTGCATCCAAGTACTGCATTTCGGACTCTTTTGTTGACCATGATGGCTACTCCATTTCTTCTACTTAATCTATATTGCATAGCAGCTTTGCAGTTAAAACACTATATTGAAATATAAGACTGGACACTACAAAACTCCTAGAGGAAAACCTAGGCAGAACACTCTTTGACATAAATTCCAAGAAAATCTTTTTTTGATCTACCTCCCAGAGTAATGAAAATAAAAAGAAATAAATGGAATCTAATTAAACTTAAAAGCTTTTACACAGCAAAGGAAACCATAAGCAAAAAAAAGACCACCTTCAGGAGGGGAGAAAATGTTTGCAAACAAAGCAACTGATAAGGGATTAATCTCCAACATATACAAACAGCTCATGCAGCTAAACATCAAAAAATCAATCAGTATTAAAAAAAATCAAAATGTGAAAGATAAGTCAATAAGTAAACATTTCTCTGAAAAAGACATACAGATGATCAAAAAGCACATGGAAAGATACTCAGCATCACTAGTTATTAGAGAAATGCAAATCAAAACTCTAATGGTATCACCTCACACCAAGTCAGAATGACCATCATCAAAAAATCTACAAGCAATAGTACTGGAGAGGGTGTGGAGAAAAGGGAATCCTCTTACAGTGTTGGTGGGAATGTAAATTGGTACATCCAGCATAGAGAATGGTATGGAGGTTTCTTTAAAAACTAAAAATGGGACTGCTATATCATCCAGCAATCCCATTCCAGGGAATATACCCAGAGAAAACTGTAACTCGAAAAAATAGATGCACCCCAGTGTTCATTGCAGCACTATAATAGGTAGGTCATGGAGGCAACCTAAATGTCCATCAACAAAGGAATTGATAAAGAAGCTATATGGTACATATATACAATGGAATATTGCTCAGCCATAAAAAAGAACAAAATGGTTCCATATGAAGCAACATGAATATACCTAGAGATTGTCATACCGAGTGAAGTCAGACAGAGAAAGACAAACATCATATGATATTGCTTCAATGTGGAATCTTTAAAAAGGAACACAGATGGATTTATTTGCAAAACAGAAATAGAGTCACAGATGTAGAAAACAAACTTACAGTTACCAGAGGATAAGGAGGGGAGGGGTAAACTGGGAGATTGGAGTTGGCATATATACATTACTATATATAAAATAGATAACTAATAAGAGCCTGCTATATAGCACAGGGAACTCTACTCAATACTCTGTAATGTCCTATATAGGAAAGGCATCTTTAAAAAAAGAGTGGATATATGTATATGTGTAAATGAATCACTTTGCTGTACACATGAAACTAACACAACATTTTCAATCAACTATACTCCAATAAAAACAACAACAAAACACTGTATTGAAATCCTTCTAGAACTTCTAGCACTACAGCTTTCAAACACTTCATGCCAAATTATACAAAAGACTACCATGTCTAAACAAACCTAGGGAGATGCCCTAGCAAATTCAGTAATTAGAATTATATTCTTAGATTTATTGTGAAGGATAATTGCTTGCTGTTACCTGAAATCAAGGCAAAAAGTGTTATTTATGTATGAAACTTGGTCTTTTATACTGAGGAAGAATGAATTGTAATACATTTGACCAAAATGAAATGCTTACAGTATAATTGGTAATAACTGCAATGAAAATAATGGTTTATCTCAGTCACATGATTAAAATTGAAAGAGAAATGATGAATTACTAATCATTATTTTCTAAACTTTAATGAATTTGCCACCTAAATACTGTGAGAAGAATAGGAAAATTGCTATTCTCCTGTATTAGCGTTTGTTCAAAGAATTTGGAGTTTAACTGACTTAAAATAAGTATAAAAAATAAAAAATCTTTAAATCTAGGTTAGATTTAGTTAATTAGTTTAATTAATAATAGCTTTATTCCAATAAGATTATCCAACTAAATACCCAGGTGACTGTATTTAAGTGATCATTCTTGTCGTAGCTCAATATCTTTTTTTTAAAAAACTAGCCAGCAGTATTATATTTACTTTGAAAAAAAGTAGAAAATTATCCATGTGGAAGTGACAGACTTTTGTGAACTGTAGGTGAGCTCTTTTTCCTCTAAGCTATCAAGAAAATTCATTGAGTATTACTTAAGACAATGACAATTTTGTTCTTTCATTTGTCATCCATTTTCTTGTTATTCTATCAAAGAAAGAGGTTTATAGAAATAAGAAATGAGATAGATTAATCCCTATTAAAACTACTTCAAGTTCTTTAAAAGAAAGTAGCAAAATGTTGATACTTATACTGTGAAGCCATTTGATATCACAAATTAATCAACATTCTGTTTGTCTTCCCAAGGAAACAATAATTATAATGTTTTATAAGCATATAGGGCATGACCATATTTACTGCATTTTCATTTAAGGTGAATGAATTCACCTTGCTTTTGGAAATCAGTCCTTGTCTCCAAATATATATTTATAATCTCAGTTTTATATAACTTAGCTGAATGTTACCCCAGAAGTAATTATATCCTTTTTGTTTTAACAAGATTTACCATATATCACAGTTTGCTTGGAACACTCCTGGTTTGTGCGTTTGGCTCTCAACTTTACTCTTCTCGATAACAAATTATATGGCCATCCACTTTAACTGACTTTAATTTTAATTAAAATTTTTTCAGTCAATATATAATAAATAGTTCGAATTTCTTATGAAAAAAAAGATTTTTTTCCTGAGGTATTTTGATATCTTCCATGAATACTTTCTCCAAAATCACTGCAGATGGTGATTGCAGCCATGAAATTAAAAGACACTTATTCCTTGGAAGGAAAGTTATGACCAACCTAGATAGCATATTCAAAAGCAGAGATATTACTTCGCCAACAAAGGTCCGTCTAGTCAAGGCTATGGTTTTTCCAGTAGTCATGTATGTATGTGAGAGTTGGACTGTGAAGAAAGCTGAGCCCCAAAGAATTGATGCTTTTGAACTGTGGTGTTGGAGAAGACTCTTGAGAGTCCCTTGGACTGCAAGGAGATCCAACCAGTCCATCCTAAAGGAGATCAGCCCTGGGATTTCTTTGGAAGGACTGATGCTGAGGCTGAAACTCCAATACTTTGGCCACCTCATGCGAAGAGTTGACTCATTGGAAAAAACTCTGATGCTGGGAGGGATTGGGGGCAGGAGGAGAAGGGGACGACAGAGGATGAGATGGCTGGATGGCATCACTGACTCAATGGATGTGAGTCTGAGTGAACTCTGGAAGTTGGTAATGGACAGGGAGGCCTGGCATGCTGCAATTCATGGGGTCGCAAAGAGTCGGACATGACTGAGCGACTGAACTGAACTGAACTGTCCATACATGATAGTTATTTAAAAAGAAAATAGCTATTAATCATGTGAAGTTCAGACATCAATACAGTATTGAGTTTAATAGGGGAGATTGAGAAGGATAGTTTAGTACTTACAAACCAGAGTCTGGCTGACTGGATGCATATCCTTACTGGTTATGTGTTACATACTACTAGCTATGTGACCTTGAGAATGGTACTTAATTAACCTCTCTCTGTCTCAGTTTTCATATCTGTAAAATGATGAGAGTAATAGTATCTACCTCAGGGTTTATGAAAATTTACCAGGTTGATATGTGTGGCACATAGTCTTAATATGTGTTCAATTAGTGTTACCTGATATCATTAAGAATGTATAAAGCACTGTGATGGCCAAATATTAATCTTTGAATAATTTGTTAACAATGAAAACACTCATAAGTAAAATGAAAGCCATAGTAGTATATTTTAATATTTGCATAGGCCCATATCCTAAAATTATTTTTCATTCTCTCACCATTACTACCTATACATTTCAATAACCCCTGGGAATCCACAGGAAAGTAGAGAAGCTTTAATGATGATCAGAGTAGTGTTTTTTATTGTTAAATTTTAGTATGTATAGATAATTTATTGTTGAAACACACCTTGATAAGTGAGAATAGATGAACATATTCTTTTGGGCTACAGCATTGATTTTTTTGTGTGGTACACAGGCTTTTAAATATTTTTATTGGAGCATATAGTTGCTGTTGCTGAACAACGAATAGTTGCTTTATACTGTTGTGTTACTTTCTGCTGTACAACAAAGTGAATCAGCTGTGCATATACATATATTCCCTCTTTTTTTTTTTTTAATTTCTTCCCATTTAGGTCACCACAGAGTAGAGTTCCCTGTGATTCTTGTTTTCGGTATTCAGTCACTAAGTCATGTCTGACTCTTTGCGACCCCATGGACTGCAGCACGCTAGGCTTCCCTGTTCTTCACTATCTCTCAGAGTTGGCTCAAATTCATGTCCATTGAGTTGGTGATGCTATCTAACCATCTCATCCTCTGCTGCCTCCTTCTCCTTTTGACTTCAGTCTTTCCCAGCATCAGAGTCTTTTCCAGTGAGTCACCTCTTCAAATCAGGTAGCCAAAGTATTAGAGCTTCAGCTTCAGCATTAGTCCTTCCAATGAATATTCAGGACTGCTTTCCTTTAAGATTGAATGGTTTGATCTCCTTGCAGTCCAAGGGGATCTCAAGAGCCTTCTCCAACGCAAGTTGAAAGCTTCAGTTCTTCGGCATTCAGCCTTCTCTATGGACCAACTCTCACATCCATACATGGGTACTGGAAAAACCATTGCTTTGACTATGTGGACCTTTGTCAGCAAAGTGATGTCTCTGCTTTTTAATATTCTGTCTAGGATTGTCATAGTTTTCCTTAAAAGAAGCAAGTATCTTTAATTTCATTCCTGCAGTCACCATCCACAGTGATTTAGGAGCCCAAGAAAATAGAATCTGTCACTGCTTCCACTTTTTTCCCTTTTCTTTGCCATGAAGTGATGGGACCAGATGCCATTAACTTAGTTTTTTTTTTAAATGTTGAGTTTCAAGCCAGCTGTTTTGCTCTTCTCTTTCACCCTCATCAAGAGGCTTTTTAGTCCCTCTTCCTGTCATTAGGATAGTATAATCTACATATCTGAGGTTGTTGATATTTCTTCTGGCAATATTAATTCCAGCTTGTGATTCACCCAGCCTGCCACTTCACACAGTGTACTCTGCATATCAATTAAATAAGAAGGGTGACAATGTACAGCCTTGTCATACTCTTTTCCCAATTTTGAACCAGTCCATTGTTCTGTGTCCGGTTCTAATTACTGCTTTGTGATCTGCATATAAGTTTCTCAGGAGATGTGTAAGGTGGTCTGGTAATCCCATCTCCTTAGGAATTTTCCACAGTTTGTTGTGATCCACACAAAGGCTTCAGTGTAGTCAGTGAGACATAAATAGATGTTTTGGGGGAACTCCATTACTTTCTCCATGATCCATTGAATGTTGGGCAATTTGATCTCTGGTTCCTCTGCCTTTTCTAAATCCAGCTTGAACATCTGGAAGTTCTAAGTTCACATACTACTGAAGCTAGCTTGAAAGATTTTGAGCAAAAACGTGCTAGAATGTGAAATGAGCAAAGTTGCACATTGGTTTGAACATTCTTTGGCATTGCCCTTCTTTGAGATTGGAATGAAAACTGACCTTTTCCAGTCCTGTGGCCACTGCTGAGTTTTCCAAATTTGCTGACATATCACATGCAGCACTTTAACAGCACCATCTTTTAGGATCTTAAATAGCTCAGTTGGAATTCTGTCTCGTCCACTAGCTTTGTTCTCAGTAATGCTTCCTAAGGCCCACTTGACTTCACACTCCATGATGTCTGACTCTAGGTTAGTGACTGTGCCATCGTGGTTAGCTGGGTCATTAAGACTTTTTTGTCTAGTTCTTCTGTGTATTCCTGGCAGCTTTTCTTAATCTCTCCTGCTTCAGCTAGGTCCTTACAGTTTCTGTCCTTTATCATGCCCATACTTATAGGAAATATTCCCATGATATCTTCAATTTTCATGAAGAGATCTCTAGTTTTTCCCATTCTATTGTTTTCCTCTGTTTATTTGCACTGTTCATTTAAGAATGCCTTTTTATCTCTCCTTGCTATTCTCTGAAGTCTGAATTCAGTTGGGTATATCTTTCACTTTCTTCCTTGCTTTTTACTTTTCTTCTTTTCTCAACTATTTATAAAGCCTCCTTAGAGAACCACTTTGCCATATAGCATTTCTTTTTCATTGAAATGGTTTTGACCACTGCCTCCTGTACAGTGTTACGAATCTCCATCTGTAGTTCTTCAGGCACTCTTTCTACCAGATCTAATCCTTTGAATGTGTTTGTCACCTAGACTGTATAATCATAAAGGATTTGATTTAGGTCAAACCTACTGGGAAAAACATCAATAACCTCAGATATGCAGATGACACCACCCTAGTGGCAGAAAATGAAGAGGAACTAAAAAGCCTCTTAATGAAGGTGAAAGAGGAGAGTGAAAAAGCCAGCTTAAAACTTAATATTCAAAAAACTAAGATCATGGCCTCCAGTCCCATCAATTCACGGCTAATAGATGGGGGGAAAATGGAAACAGTGGAAACAAAAAAAAATAAATAAAAACTTTCTTTTCTTGGGCTCCAAAATCACTGCAGACAGTGACTGCAGACTTGAAATTAAATGATGCTTACTCCTTGGAAGAAAAGCTATGACAATCCTAGAAAGCATATTAAAAAGCAGAGGTATTACTGCTGACACAAATCTGTGTAGTCAAAGCTATGGCTTTTCCAGTAATCATGTACGAATGTGAGAATTGGACCATAAAGAAGGCTGAGTGCCAAAGAATTGCCAAAGAATTGATGCTTTTGAACTGTGTTGCTGGAGAAGACTTTTGAGACCCCCTTAAACAGGCTTCAGCAGTATGTGAACTGTGAACTTCCAGATGTTCAGGCTGCTTTTAGAAAGGCAGAGGAACCAGAGATCAAATTGCCAACATCCACTGGATCATGGAAAAAGCCAAAGGGTTCCAGAAAAGCATCTATTTCTGCTTTATTGACTACTCCAAAGCCTTTGACTGTGTGGATCACAATAAACTGTGGAAAATTCTGAAAGAAATGGGAATACCAGACCACCTGACCTGCCAATTGAGAAACCTATATGCAGGTCAGGAAGCAACAGTTAGAACTGGACATGGAACAACAGACTGGTTCCAAATAGGAAAAGGAGTACATCAAGGCTGTATATTGTCACCCTGCTTATTTATATGCAGAGCACATCATGAGAAACACTGGGCTGGAAGAAGCACAAGCTGGAATCAAGATTGCCGGGAGAAATCTCAATAACCTCAGATATGCAGATGACACCACCCTTATGGCAGAAAGTGAAGAGGAACGCATGTATACGTGTGGCGGATTCATTTTGATATTTGGCAAAACTAATACAATTATGTAAAGTTTAAAAATAAAATAAAATGAAAAAAAAAAAAAGAAAGTGAAAGTGGAGAGTGAAAAAGTTGGCTTAAAGCTCAACATTCAGAAAACGAAGATCATGGCATCTGGTCCCATCACTTTATGGCAAATAGATGGGGAAACAGTGTCAAACTTTATTTTGGGGGGCTCTAAAATCACTGCAGGTGGTAATTGCAGCCAGGAAATTAAAAGACGCTTGTTCCTTGGAAGGAAAGTTATGACCAACCTAGATAGCATATTAAAAAGCAGAGACATTACTTTGCCAACAAAGGCCCGTCTAGTCAAGGCTGTGGTTTTTCCAGTGGTCATGTATGGATGTGAGAGTTGGACTGTGAAGAAACTTGAGCACCGAAGAATTGATGCTTTTGAGCTGTGGTGTTGGAGAAGACTCTTGAGAGTCCCTTGGACTGCAAGGAGATCCAACCAGTCCATTCTAAAGGAGATCAGCCCTGGGTGTTCTTTGGAAGGAATGATGCTAAAGCTGAAACTCCAGTACTCTGGCCACCTCATGCGAAGCATTGACTCATTGGAAAAGACTCTGATGTTGGAGGGATTGGGAGCAGGAGGAGAAGGGGACAACAGAGGATGAAATGGCTGGATGGCATCACCGACTCGATGGACGTGAGTCTGAGTGAACTCCGGGAGTTGGTGATTGACAGGGAGGCCTGGCGTGCTGCAATTCATGGGGTCGCAGAGAGTTGCACAGGACTGAATGACTGAACTGAACTGAACTGTACAGCAAGGTGATCAAACTTATCAATCCTAAAGGTAATAAACCCTGAATAGTCATTGGAAGGACTAATGCTGAAGTTGAAGCTCCAATACTTTGGCCACCTGATGCAAAGAACTGACTCATTGGCAAAAAACCCTGATGCTGGGCAAGATCGAATGCAGGAAGAGAAGGACAACAAAGGGATGTGATGGTTGCATGTCATCCCCAATTCAATGCACATGAATTTGAGCAAACTCTGGGAGACAGTGAAGTCCATGGGGTCACAAAGAGAGACCCGACTGAGTGACTCAATAACACCAACAATAGCTGAATGGTCTTGTGGTTTCCCCTACTTTCTTCAATTTATGCTTGAATTCTGCAATAAGGAGCTCATGATCTGAGTCACAGTCAGCTCCAGTTTTTATTTTTAGTGATTGTATAGAGCTTCTCTTTCTTTAACTGCAAACAACATAATCAGTCTGATTTTGTTATTGACCATTTTGTGATGTCCATGTGTAGAGTTGTCTCTTGTGCTGTTGGAAAAGGGTGTTTGCTATAAGCAGTGTGTTCTCTTAACAAAACTGTTAGCCTTTGCCCTGCTTCATTTTGTATTCCATGGCCAAACTTCCCTCTTATTCTGGGTATCTCTCTTTTTAAAATTTATTTTTATTGGCTGTGCTGGGTTTTCATTGCTGTGCAGGCTTTTCTGTAGTTGCACCATGCGGGGCTCACTCTCTAGTTGCCATGCGCAGGCTTCTGATTGTGGTGGCTTCTCTTGTTGCAGAGCACAGGCTCTAGGGCATGGACTTCAGTAGTTGCAGCTCCCAGACTCTAAAGCAGGAGCTCAGTAGTTGTGATGCATGGGTTTAGTTGCTCCATGGCATGTGAGATCTTCCTGGATCAGGAATAGAACCCCTGCCCCCTCAATTGGCAGGTGAATTCTTTACCACTGAGCCACCAGAGAAGCCCTTGACTATCTCCTGACTTCCTACTTTTACATTCCAATCCCCTGTGATGAAAAAGACATCATTTTTAGGGGTTAGTTCTAGAAGGTGTTGTAGGTCTTTATAGAAACTGTCAACTTCAGCTTCTTTGGCATCAGTGGTTGAGGCATAGACTTGGATTACTGTGATACTGAATGGTTTAATCAGAAATGAACCAAGATCATTCTATTGTTTTTTGAGATTGCACCCAAGTATACTGTGTTTCAGACTCTCTTGTTGACTATGAGGACTATTCCATTTCTTCTAAGGGATTCTTGCCCACAGTAGTAGATATAAATGGTCATATCTTTTTGCCTTTTCATACAGTCCATGTGGTTCTCCAAGCATGAATGTTAGAGTGGGTTTCCATTTCCTTCTCCAGTGGACCACATTTTGTCAGAACTCTTCACTATGATCCCTCTATCTTGGGTGGCCCTGCATGGCATGACTCATAGCTTCATTGAGTTGTTAAAGCCCCTTTGCCATGACAAGGCTGTGATCCTTGAGGTGGAGGTTCTCATTAGTTATCTGTTTAATACATATTAGTGTATGTATGTCAATCTTAGTATCCCAGTTGATTCCATGACCCTTACCCCCTTGATCTGTATAGGTTTGTTTTCTATTTCTTTGTCTCTATTTCTGCTTTGCAAATAAGTTCATCTATACCAGGAACCCAAATGTCCAGCAACAAGTACATGGATAGAC
Source organism: Bos grunniens (assembly GCF_055505025.1). Classification (NCBI taxonomy): domain Eukaryota; kingdom Metazoa; phylum Chordata; class Mammalia; order Artiodactyla; family Bovidae; genus Bos; species Bos grunniens. The sequence continues at coordinate 74,571,637 of NC_141194.1, read as the reverse complement.
AACCTATTGTATATCTCCACATATGAACTCACAATCCCCTGCCCCTCATTCACTGGCAGCCAAAAACCTACTGTCTGACACTTCAGGTTAGTTTAAGTTTTCTTGAGGTGCGTGTAAATGAAATCCTACAGCATGTAGTCTTTTTTGTTTCTTTCTTTCATAATTATTTTTACATTCATCCATGTTGTTGGAGTGTGTCAATGGTTTGTTAGTTTACATCAAATATCCATTGTGTGGATACAGGACAGGTTGTCTGTTTACCCGTTGATGGATATTTGAGTTGTTGCCAGTTTTGTGATATTACCAGTAAAGCTGCAGTGAATATCCATGTGGCAGTGTTTACATGGATTCATGCCTTTCATTTTTGTAAAAATACTGAGGGTTAGAGTGAGTGTGTCATATATTTAACTTTCAAGTATACCGTCAAGCTGTTTTCCAGTTCCTGTACCATTTTATTGATACATTCCCAACAGTAGTGTATGAGAATTTTAGTTCTTCAATATCCATACCAACACTTGATATGATCATTCTTTTTAATTTTAGCTATTTTAAAATGTGTGTAATAATATCTCATATTATTTTAATTTATAATTCCTTAGTAACTAATGTTAAGCATTTTTAATGTGCTTATTTTCCATCCATTTATATTTTCTGAATTGTCTGTTGAAATATTTTATATCCCTTTTTTTACTTGGTTCATTTTCTTATTATTGAGTTTTGAGAAAAGAAAGAAAGTGAAATTGCTCAGTTGTGTCTGACTCTTTGCAACCCCATGGACTGTAGCCTACCAGGATTCTCCATCCATGGGATTTTTCAGGCATAAATGCTGGAGTTAGGTTGCCATTTCCTTACCCAGGGGATCTTCCCAACCCAGGGATTGAACCTGGGTCTCCTGCATTGTAGGCAGACACTTTACTGTCTGAGCCACCAGGGAATATTCTAGATGCAAGTCCATTATCAGAGCTATGCCTTGTGGATTTTTTTCTCTGTGTCTATAAATTGTCATTTAATTCTCTTAATTGTGTTTTAACAGGAAGACATTTCTAATGTTGGTAAAGACAGTGTTAAAGTTTTTTTTTCCTGCTCTGTATTCTGTTTATGGTGTTATAACTAAGAAATGTTTGCCTTGCCTAAAATTTCAAGGTTTTTCCCTGTGTTTTCTTTTAGAAGTTGTTTTTTTTTTAAGTTTTACATTTAAATCTATGATCTGTTTTGATTTAATATTTGTATTTGGTGCAATATATGGTTCAAAACTAATTTTTTCATACTGACACCCAATTATTCTAGCAACATTTGTTGAAAATACTATCCGTTTTCTATGGAATTACATTTGTATCTTGACCAAAAATCAGCTGCCCGAATATGTATGATTCTATTTATATACTTTCTACTGTGTTCCATTAACCTATTTGCCTGTCATTACTCCATTACCACACTGCCTTCATTACTGTTTCTTTATAATTAAGTTTTGAAGTTAGATACTGTTAGTCAGCCAGCTGTTTTCAACTTATTCAGAGTTGTTTTGAACTGGGTCCTTTGCTTTTCTTTATGAATTTTGTAGTCAGCTTTTCACTTTCTACCAAAAAAGACTTTTAGGATTTTGATTGAAATGGGGTTGAATATATAAATCAATTCAGGGAGAATTGACATTTTACCAACACTGAGTCTTATGATGCATGAACATGGTATCTCTTTCCAGTTATGCCTTCTTTAATTTCATTAGTGTTTTATAGTTTGCAGTGTACAAATCTTACACATCTTTTTTTGTATATTTTATATTTCCTATTTTTCCTATTATTGTAAATAGCATTGATTTTAAATTTCATGTTGCAATTTTTCTGCTGCTAGTATGTAGAAATACAATTGTTTTTTATTTTTAATTGGAGGATAATTGCTGTACAGTATTGTGTTTTATTTTGATCTTGTATACTACAACTTTGATAAAAGTCACTCATTCTACTAAGTTTCTTTTTTATAGATTTCAACATTTTTTCAACATAAACAGTCATGTCATTCGTGAATAGTTTTACTGCTTTCTCATTTGGATGTATTTTATTTTCAATGGCTAAAACTTACAGTATAGTGTTATAGAAGTGAAGAGGATGGACTGTCTTATTTATTCCTGAGCTTGATGGAAATCATACACTTTTTTTACGCTTTAAGTATGATGTTGGCTGTAGTTTTACATGAGTGAGTGAGTGAACTCGCTCAGTGGTGTCTGACTCTTTGTGACCCCATGTACTGTATAGCCTACCAGGTTCCTCCCTCCATGGGATTCTCCAGGCAAGAGTATTGGAGTGGGTTGCCATTGCCTTCTCCAGGGGATCTTCCCAACTCAGGGATCAAACCCAGGTCTCCCGCATTCCAGGCAGATGCTTTAACCTCTGAGCCACCAGGGAAGTTTTACATAGATGCTTTTAATTAGGTTGAGGAAGTTCCATTCTCTCCTGTTTGATGAACATTTTTTGTTAGAGATAGTTGTTGAATTCTGTCAAATGTTTTTCTTTATCTATTGAGAGAGATTGCATGTTTTTTTGTGTTTTTATTACTACATTTATAATTACATTTATTCTCAATTGTTAAACTAACCTTGTTTTCCCAAGGTAAATAAGACTTGGTTGTGACATATTATTCTTTTTATATATAACATGACTTTACACACATAGCTGAGTTTTATTTGCTAAATTTTTGTTTATAATTTTTATATTTACATTCATGAGGGATTTGGTTTGTAGTTTTCTTGTAATATCTTCCAGAGTGTGTGTGTGTGTGTGTTCAGTCATGTCCAACTCTGCAACCCCATGGACTACAGCCTGCCAGGCTCCTCTGTTCATGAAAATTTCCAGGCAGTAATACTGGAGTGGGTTGCCATTTCCTACTCTGGGAGATCTTCTGACCCAAGTATCAAACTCACATTTCTTGCATCTCTTGTATTGGCAGGCAGATTCTTTACCACTGTGCCACCTGGGAATCCCTATAATATCTTTCTGGCCTCATTGTGTGAGTTGGAAGACATTATCTCATCTTCAGTATTCTGGAAGAATCATTTAGAATTGGAATTGATTTCATGTCCAGCTCTTTGCGACCCCATGGACTACACAATCCATGGAATTCTCCAGGCCAGAATACTGGAGTGGGTAGTCTTTCCCTTTTCCAGGGGATCTTCCCAACCCAAGGATCGAATGCAGATCTCCCACATTGCAGACAGATACTTCACCAGCTGAGCCACAAGGAAGACCCCATAAAGAAAAGCCAGTAATATTGTCAGTAAAATGAGTTTATTTTGGGAATGGCAGAAAATTGCAATTCGGGACAAGCCAACTAGCATGACCTATAGTCAGGACTCCATTTTAAATGAGATTTTCTTTGTACATTTTACAGTTATACTTCACTAATGAATTCAGCTTGGCTTAGAGGTTTTTTTAGTGGAGATTTTTAACTGTAAATACAATTTCTTTAATACCTTTGTAATTATTTACTTCTCCTTGATTGAGCATTGGTATACTTTTTCTTTCAAGGAAATTGTTCATTATTGAGTACAGTCCAGTTCTGTTCTATTGCTCAGTCATGTCAGACTCTGCAACCCCAGGGACTACAGCAGGGCAGGCTGCCCTGTCCATCAGCAACTCCCAGAGTCTACTCAAACTCAAGTCCATTGAGTCAGTGATACCATCCAATCATCTCATCTTCCATCGTCCCCTTCTCCGCCTGCCTTCAATCTTTCTCAGCATCAGGGTTTTTTCCAATGAGTCAGTTCTTCATATCAGATGGCCAAAGTATTGGAGTTTCAGCTTCAGCATCAGTCCTTCCAATGAATATTCAGGACTGATTTTCTTTAGGATGGACTGGTTGGATCTGCTTGCTGTCCAAGGGACTCTCAAGAGTCTTCTCCAACACCACAGTTCAAGAGCATCAATTCTTTGGCGCTCAGCTTTCTTTATAGTCCAGCTCTCACATCCATACATGACTATAGGAAAAACCATAGCTTTGACTGGGTGAACTTTGTTGGCAAAGTAATGTCTCTGCTTTTTAATATGCTATCTAGTTTGGTCATAACTTTTCTTCGAAGGAGCAAGCGTCTTTTAATTTCATGGGTGCATTCACCATCTGCAGTGATTGTGGAGCCCAAAGAAATAAAGTCTGCCACTGTTTCCACTGTCGCCCCATCTGTTGGCTATGAACTGATGAGACCAGATGCCATAATCTTAGTATTCTGAATGCTGAGTTTGAAGCCACATTTTTCACTTTCCTCTTGACTTGCATCAGGAGGCTCTTTAGTTCTTCTTCACTTTCTGCCATAAGGGTGGTTTCATCTGCATATCTGAGGTTATAGATATTTCTTCCAGTAATCTTGATTCCAGCTTGTGCCTCATCCAATCCAGCATTTCTCATGATGTACTCTGCGTATAAGTTAAATAATCAGGGTGACAATATACAGCCTTGATGTACTCCTTTTCCGATTTGGAACCAGTGGGTTGTTTCCTGTCTGGTTCTAACTGTTGTTTCTTGACCTGCATACCAATTTCTCGGGAGGCAGGTCAGGTGGTCTGGTATTCCCTTCTCTTGAAGAATTTTCCACAGTTTGTTGTGATCCACACAGTCAAAGGCTTTGGCATAGTCAGTAAAGCAGAAGTAGATATTTTTCTGGAATTCCCTTGCTTTTTCTATATCCAGTGGATGTTGGCAATTTGATTTCTGGTTCCTCTGCCTTTTCTAAATCCATCTTGAGCATCTAGTAGTTCTCGGTTTTCATACTGTTGAAGCATAGCCTGGAGAATTTCGAGTATTACTTTGCTAGTGTGTGAGATGAATGCAATTGTGCAGTAGTTTGAGCATTCTTTGGCATTGCCTTTCTTTGGGATTGAAACAAAAACTGACCTTTTCCAGTCCTATGGCCACTGCTGAGTAATATTCCATTATTGAGTAGAATGTCATAAAGTGTTTCATATTATCTCACTAATCTGTTAATGTCTATAGATGCTGTTGTGATGTATACTTCCATATTTTAGTCATAATTATGGACTGATCTATTTCTCTTTGCAGATTTATCAGTTTTTGCTTCATATATTTTGAAGCTCTGTTTTTAGGTATGTAAATTGTTTATAAAATTGACCTCTATATAACTTGTCTATTCCTCTTTATCATTATTAAATGACCTTCTTATTTTAATTTTTTTAATTGAAGGATAATTGCTTTACAGAATTTTTGTTGTTTTCTGTCATACCTCAACATGAGTCAGCCATAGGTATACATATACCCACTCCAGTGTTCTTGCCTGGAGAATCCCAGGGACGGGGGAGCCTGGTGGGCTACCGTCTATGGAGCCTCACAGAGTTGGACACGACTGAAGCGACTTAGCAGCAGCAGCAGCATACATATATCCCCTCCCTTTTGAAACTCCCTCCCATCTCCTCCCTCTGCATCCCACCCTTGTAGGTTGATACAGAGTTTCCTGAGCCATACAGCAAATTCCTGTTGAGTTTGATTTTCCTGAGCCATATAGGAAATTCCCGCCAGCTATGTATTTTACGTATGGTAATATAATTTTCCATGTTACTCTTTCCATACATCTCACTCTCTCCTCCCCTTTCCCCATGTCTATAAGTCTATTTTCTATGTCTGTTTCTTCATTGCTGCCCTGTAAAGAAGTTCTTCAGTACCATTCTTCTAGATTCCGTATATATGTGTTAGCATATGATATTTATCTTTCTCTTTCTGACTTACTTCACTCTGTATCATAGGTTCTAGGTTCATCCACCTCATCAGAACTGACTCAAACGTGTTCCTTTTTATGACTGAGTAATATTCCATTGTGTGTATGTACCACAAACTCTTTATCCATTTTCTGTTGATGCACATCTAGGTTGCTTCCATGTTCTAGCTATTGTAAATAGTGCTGCAATGAACAATGGGATACATGTGTCTTTTTCAATTTTGGTTTCCTCAGGGTATATGCCTAGGAGTGAGATTGCTGTGTCATATAGTGGTTTTATTCCTAGTTTTTAAAGGAATCTCCATACCAATGAAATGACCTGCTTAATCCCTGGTAATTTTTCACATTGTTATTGAAAGATACATTCACTCAGTATAAAATTCTAGATTTTCATTTCTTTCTTTCTTTTTTTTTAATTTCCAATTTTTTCAGATAAACAACATACAGTACTGTGTGCATTTAAGGTATACAACATAATTTTGACTTATGCACATCATGATTGTTGTCATAATAAGTTTAGTAAATATTCATCATCTCGTATAGATACAAAAATAACAAATGAAAAGCAATTTTTCCCTTATAATGAGAATTCTTAGAATTTATTGTAACTTTCATATATAACATACAGCATTTTAATTATACTTATGTTGAATATTGCATCTCTAGTACTTACTTATAACTAGAAGTTTTTACTTTTGGCTACTGCATCTGATTCTGTTTCTCCCACACCCTGCTTTTGGTAACCATAAATCTGATCTCTTTTTCTTTTTTTTTTTTATTTTTGAAATATAATTGACCTGCAGAATTGTGTTGGTTCCTGTTACACAACATGGTGATTTGGTATTTATGTACATTTCAAACTGACCAGCATGATAAGTCTAGGTACAATATGTAACAAAATATTGACTATATTCCCCACACTGTACATTTCATACCCATGATTCACTTATTTCACAACTAGAAGTTTGTGCCTGTTAATCTTCCTTACCTATTTATTCACCATACACACCTCCTTTTTCACAAATACCTGTTTGTTCTTTGTATCTGTAATACCATTTATGTTTTGTTATATGTGTTCATTTATTTTCTGTTTTAGAGTCCACATAAAAGTGAGATCACGTTGTATTTGTTTTTCTCTGACTTATTCCACTTAGCATAGTACCTTGTAGACCCACTCATATTTTTGCAAATGGCCAAGTTTTTATAATGGTATATTAATGTTCCATTGACTATATGTATACACACACACACACACACACATCTATGCACTCAATCACTTCAGTCATGTCTGACTATTTGCAACCTCATTGACTATAGCCTACCAGGCTCCGTTGTCCATGGAATTTTCCTGACAAGAGTATGGAGTGGATTGTCATGCCCTCCTCTAGGGATACACATCTATATGCATTTGTCATTGATGGACATGTAGGCTGCTTCCATATGTTGGTTATTGTAAAAATTGCTGCAGAGAACATTGGAATGTATATACATTTTTGAATTAGTGTTTTTGTTCTCCTCAGGTAAATACACAGATAAAATTGCTGGATCATGTGGCAGTTCTATTTTTAATTTTTTGAGGAACCTTAATACTGTTTTCCTTTGTGGCTATACCAATTTACAATCATACTGACATTGCATGAGGATTCCCTCCTCTCCATATTCTTGCCAGCAAGTTGTTTGTTGTTTTTTTTGTTAATAAACATTCTGATAGATGTGTAGTGCTATCTCAGTTGGTTTGATTTTCATTTCCTTGGTCATTAGTGATGTTGAGCATCTTTTCATTCATCTGCTGTCCATCTATAGGTCTTTGGAAAAATGTCTATTTAGGTCCTCTGTCCATTTCTTAATTAGGTTGTTTTTTTTTTTTTTTTTTTTGATGTTGAGTACATGATTTATTTGTACATTTTGGATATTAACTCCTTATCAGTCATATTATTTACAAGTATCTTCTTCCATTCAGTAGGCTTCCTTTTTGTTTGCTTGATAGTTTCCTTTGCTATGCAAAAGCTTTTTCTTTAGTTTGATGTCCTCCAAGTTGTTTATTTTTGGTTTTGTTTCTCTTTCCTGAGGAAGACATGTTCAAAAAATATTGCTAAGTTTGATTTCAAAGAGTTTACTGCTTATGTTTTCTTCTAGAAATTCTATGGTTTCAGGTCTTAATTATATAATCCATTTTTAGTTTATTTTTGTATATGGTGTGAGGAAGTAGTCCAGTTTGATTTTTGTGCATGTAATTATTTAGTTTTCGCATCATGTTTTATTGATGAAATTATCTTTTTCCCACTGTATTGTCTTGCCTTCTTTATTGGAAATTAATTGGCTATATGTGCATCAGTTTACTTCTGGGCTATGTTATTTTCCAATGATCTGTGTGTCTGTTGTACCAGTACCATAATGTTTTGATTATTGTAGGTTTGTACTTTTTACTTTGTACCAGGGAGCATGATATCGACAGCTTTGTAATTTTTTCTCAAGATTGCTTTGGCAGTTGGAGATCTTTTCCAGTGCCATACAAATTTTAGGGTTATTTGTTTTAGTTCTCTGAGGAATGTCATGGGTATTTTGATAGGAATATAGGAATTATATTAACTATAGGTATTACTTTGGGTAGTATGGAAATTATAATAATAATTATTTCAGTTTAAGGATAAAGGATATCTTCATGTCTTTTTTTAATATAAATTTATTTACTTTCATTGGAGGCTAATTACTTTACAATATTGTATTGGTTTTGCCATACATCAACATGAATCCACCATGGGTGTACACGTGTTCCCCATCCTGAACCCCACTCCCACCTCCCTCCCCATACCATCCCTCTGGGTCATCACAGTGCACCAGCCCCGAGCATCCTATATCCTGCATCAAACCTGGACTGGAGATTCGTTTCACATATGATAATATACATGTTTCAATGCCATTCTCCCAAATTATCCCACCCTCGCCCTCTCCCACAGAGTCCAAAAGACTGTTCTATACATCTGCGTCTCTTTTACTGTCTCGCATACAGGGTTATCATTACCATCTTTATAAATTCCATATATATGCATTAGTATACTGTATTGGTGTTTTTCTTTCTGGCTTACTTCACTCTGTATAATACGGTCCAGTATCATCCACCTCATTAGAACTGATTCAAATGTATTATTTTTAATACATTTGACTGAGTAATACTCCATTGTGTATATGTACCAAAGCTTTCTTATCCATTCATCTGCTGATGGGCATCTAGGCTGCTTCCATGTATTGGCTATTATAAACAGTGCTGTGATGAACATTGGGGTACACATGTCTCTTTCATTTCTGGTTTCCTTGGTGTGTATGCCCAGCACTGGGATTGCTGGGTCATATGGCAGTTCTATTTCCACTTTTTTAAGGAATGTCCACACTGTTCTCCAGAGTGTCTGTACTAGTTTGCATTCCCACCAACAGTGTAAGAGGGTGCTCTTTTCTCCACACTCTCTCCAGCATTTATTGCTTGTAGACTTTTGGATAGCAGCCATTCTGACTGGTGTGAAATGGTATCTCATTGTGGTTTTAATTTGCATTTCTTTGATAATGATATCTCTAATAGTTTTGCCAAGAGAATGCACTGGTCATAGCAAACACCCTCTTCCAACAACACAAGAGAAGACTACACATGGACTTCACCAGATGGTCAACACGGAAATCAGATTGATTATATTCTTTCCAGCCAAAGATGGAGAAGCTGTATACAGTCAGCAAAAACAAGACAGGGAGCTGACTGTGGCTCCAATCATGAGCTCCTTATTTCCAAATTCAGAATTAAATTGAAGAAAGTAGGGAAAACCACTAGACCATTCAGATATGACCTAAATAAAATCCCTTATGATTATACAGTGGAAGTGAGAAATAGATTTAAAGGACTAGATCTGATAGATGAGTGCCTGATGAACTGTGGACTGAGGTTCGTGACATTGTACAGGAGACAGGGATCAAGACCATCCCCATGGAAAAGAAATGCAAAAAAGCAAAATGGCTGTCTGAAGAGGCCTTACAAATAGCTGTGAAAAGAAGGGAACTGAAAAGCAAAGGAGAAAAGGAAAGATATAAACATCTGAATGCAGAGTTCCAAAGAATAGCAAGAATAGATAAGAAAGCCTTCCTCAGCGATCAATGCAAAGATATAGAGGAAAACAACAGAATGGGAAACACTAGAGATCTCTTCAAGAAAATTAGATATACCAAGGGAAATTTCATGCAAAGATGGACTCAATAAAGGACAGAAATGGTATGGACCTAACAGAAGCAGAAGATATTAAGAAGAGGTGTCAAGAATACACAGAAGAACTGCACAAAAAAGATCTTCACAACCAAGATAATCACGATGGTGCAATCACTCACCTAGAGCCAGACATCCTGGAATGTGAAGTCAAGTGGGCCTTAGAAAGCATCACTATGAACAAAGCTAGTGGAGGTGATGGAATTCCAGTTGAGCTATTTCAAATCCTGAAAGATGATGCTGTGAAAGTGCTGCACTCAATATGCCAGCAAATTTGGGAAACTCAGCAGTGGCCACAGGACTGGAAAAGGTCATTTTTCATTCCAATCCCAAAGAAAGGCAATGCCAAAGAATGCTCAAACTACCGCACAGTTGCACTCATGTCACATGCTAGTAAAGTAATGCTCAAAATTCTCCAAGCCAGGCTTCAGCAGTGTGTGAACCGTGAACTTCCAGATGTTCAAGCTGGATTTAGAAAAGGCAGAGGAACCAGAGATCAAATTGCCAACATCCGCTGTATCATGGAAAATGCCAGACGGTTCCAGAAAAACATCTATTTCTGCTTTATTGACTATGCCAAAGCCTTTGACTGTGTGGATCACAATAAACTGTGGAAAATTCTGAAAGAGATGGGAATACCAGACCACCTGACCTTCCTCTTGAGAAACCTGTATGCAGGTCAGGAAGCAACAGATAGAACTGGGCATGGAACAACAGACTGGTTCCAAATAGGAAAAGAAGTACATCAAGGCTGTATATTGTCACCCTGCTTATTTAACTTATATGCAGAGTACATCATGAGAAAAGCTGGGCTGGAGGAAGCACAAGCTAGAATCAAGATTGCCAGGAGAAATAGCCATTACCTCACGTATGCAGATGACCACCACCCTTATGGCAGAAAGTGAAGAGGAACTAAAAAGCCTCTTGATGAAAGTGAAAGAGGAGAGTGAAAAAATTGGCTTAAAGCTCAACATTCAGAAAACTAAGATCATGGCATCTGGTCCCATCACTTCATGGGAAATAGATGGGGAAACAGTAGAAACAGTGTCAGACTTTATTTTTTGGGGGCTCCACAATCACTGCAGATGGTGACTGCAGCCATGAAATTAAAAGACGCTTACTCCTTGGAAGGAAAGTTATGACCAACCTATGTAGCATATTGAAAAGCAGAGACATTACTTTGCCAACAAAGGTCCATCTAGTCAAGGCTATGGTTTTTCCAGTGGTCATGTATGGATGTGAGAGTTGGACTGTGAAGAAGGCTGAGTGCAGAAGAATTGATGCTTTTGAACTGTGGTGTTGGAGAAGACTCTTGAGAGTCCCTTGGACTGCAAGGAAATCCAACCAGTCCATTCTAAAGGAGATCAGTCCTGGGTGTTCTTTGGAAGGAATGATGCTAAAGCTGAAACTCCAGTACTTTGGCCACCTCATGCCAAGGAGTTGACTCACTGGAAAAGACTCTGATGCTGGAAGGGATTGGGGGCAGGCAGAAAAGGGGACGAAAGAGGATGAGATGGCTGGATGGCATCACTGACTCGATGGATGTGAGTTTGAGTGAACTCTGAGTGATTGTGATGGACAGGGAGGCCTGGCGTGCTGCAATTCATGGGGTCACAAAGAGTCGGACATGACTGAGTGACTGAACTGAACTGATAATGAGTGATGTTGAGCATCTTTTCATGTGTTTGTTGGCCATCTGTATGTTTTCTTTGGAATAATATATACTCTGAAAAGTATAAATCATTATTTCCTACATCAGTGTTTTATACTTTTCAGAGTATAGATCTTTCACCTCCCTGGTTAAGTTTATTCCTAGACATTTTATTCTTTTTAGTGTGATTTTAAATTGGAATATTTTATTGCTTCTTCTTTCTAAATGATTATTATTATTAATGTATAGAAAAGCAGCAGATTTCTGTATATTAATCTTGGATGCTGCAACTTTACTAATAAACTTATTTGCTAGTTCTGGTAGCATTTATAAGTTTTCTCCATTTAATGTCATGTCATCTGCAAGTTGGAGAAGGCTATGGCACCCCACTCCAGTACTCTTGCCTGGAAAATCCCATGGACAGAGGAGCCTGGGGGGCTGCAGTCCATGGGGTCACTAAGAGTCGGACACGACTGAGTGACTTCACTTTCACTTTTCACTTTCACGCACTGGAGAAGGAAATGGCAGCCTACTCCAGTGTTCTTGCCTGGAGAATCCCAGGGACGGGGGACCCTGGTGGGCTGCCATCTGTGGGGTCACACAGAGTCGGACACGACTGAAGTGACTTAGCAGCAGCAGCAGCATCTGTAAGTAATGACAATTTTACTCCTCTTGCAATTTGGATGTTTTATTCCTTTTTTAAATTCAGATACAGTTGATTTACAATTTTAGATTAGATTTACGTGAACAGCAAAGGGACTCAGTTCTACATAAACATATACGTGTATTTATTCTTTATAAATTATTTTCCCATATAGGTTGTTACAAAATATTTAGTATAATTCATTGTGCTATAAAGTTGGTCCTTATGTTTATCTATTTTATAAATCAGTTCAGTTGAGTCACTCAGTCATATCTGACTCTTTGCATTCCCATGGACTGCAGAACCCCAGGCTTCCCTGTCCATCACCAATTCCCAGAGCTTGCTCAAACTCATATCCATCAAGTCAGTGATGCCATCCAACCACCTCATCCTCCGTCATCCCCTTCTCCTCCGGCCTTCAGTCTTCACCATCACCAGAGTGTTTTCCAATGAGTCAGTTTTTCACATCAAGCAGACAAAGTATTGGAGCTACAGCTTCAGCATCCATCCTTCCAATGAACATTCAGGACTGATTTCCCTTAGGATTGACTGGTTTGATCTCCTTGCAGTCCAAGGGACTCTCAAGAGTATTCTCCAACACCACAGTTCAAAAGCATCAATTCTTCGGTGCTCAGCTTTCTTTATGGTCCAACCCTCACATCCATACATGACTACTGGAAAAATCATATATATTTAGTAGTATATATATGTTACTCAAAAACTCACAGTTGGTCCCTCCCCCCAAACTTTCTCCTTTGGTAACCATGTTTGTTTTCTATGTTTGTGAGTCTATTTTGTAAATAAATTCATTTGTATTTTTTAGATTCCACACATAAATGATATATTTGTATTTTTCTGTCTGATTTACTTCACTTAGTATGATAATCTCTCATTCCATCTGTGTTACTGCAAATGGCATTATTTCATTCTTTTCCGTGGCTGAGTAGTATTTCATTATGTGTATATGTGTGTGTGTGTGTGTGTGTGTGTGTGTGTGTGTATCACAACATCCATATCCATGCATCTGTCAATGGACCTTTAGGTTATTCCCATGTCTTGGCTATTACATTAAATAATGCTGTAGTGAACACTGGGGTGAATGTATCTTTTCAAATTAGGTTTTCTCCTGATATATGCCCACGAGTGGGATTGCTGGATAATATGGCAATACTAATTGTTAGTTTTTATGAGAATCCTCCATACTGTTCTCCATTACGGCTGCATCAGTTTACATTCCCAGCAACAGTGTAGGATGGTTTCCTTTACTCCACACCCTCTCCAGCATTTATTATTCGTAGACTTTTTGTTGACCGTTCTGACTGGTGTCAGGTGATACCTCATTATAGTTTTGATGTTTATTTCCTCTGATACTTAGCAATATTGATCATCTTTTCATGTGCCTGTTGGACATCTGAATGTCTCCTTTGGAGAAATGTCTCTATAGATATTCCACCCATTTACTGATTGCATTGTTTGCTTTTTTGATATTTAGCTGTTTGTTTATTTCAGAGAGTAATCCCATGCCAGTCACATCATTTGCAGATATTTTCTTCTCAGTCCATAGTTTGTCTTCTTGTTTTGTTTATGTCTTCCTTTGCTATACAAAAGCTTTTAAGTTTCATTAGGTCCCATTTGTTTATTTTTGGTTTTATTTCCATTACTCTAGTAGATAGATCCAAAAAAAATTGCTGCAATTTATGTAAAAGAGTGTTCTGCCTGTTTTCCTCAAAGAGTTTTATGGTATCCAGTCTTACGTTTAGATCTTTCATCCATTTTGAGTTTATTTTTATACATATTGTTTGAAAATGTCCTAATTTTGTTATTTTACATGAAAAGAATATCGTTGTCCTTTTTTCCCAGCACCACTTATTAAAGAGACTGTCTTTTCTCCATTCTATACTCTTGCTTCCCTTGTCATGATTAATTAACCATAGATGTGCATGTTTATTCCCAGGCTATCTTATTCCATTGATCTATTATTGGATTGGCCAAAAAGTTCCTTCATTTTTAAAGTAAAAATAAAAGATATATTTTTCATTTTCACCAAGAACTTTATTGAACAACATATTCATTGCTTTGTTCCACTGCTGCTGCTGCTACGTCGCTTCAGTCGTGTCTGACTCTGTGAGACCCCATAGACAGCAGCCCACCAGGCACCCCCATCCCTGGGATTCTCCAGGCAAGAACACTGGAGTAGGTTGCCATTTCCTTCTCCAATGCAGGAAAGTGAAAAGTGAAAGTGAAGTCGCTCAGTCGTGTCTGACTTTTCGTGACCCCATGGACTGCAGCCCACCAGGCTCCTCCGTCCATGGGATTTTCCAGACAAGAGTACTGGAGTGGGGTGCCATTGCCTTCTCTGGCATGAATCAGAACTTCCCAGACAAACTATAATGGGTTTTGCCTGGTCATCAAAGAAGCATGCATCTTTCATTATCCTAATGGAAGATTATATGTTTTCTGTTGATTGATTACAGGTGATTTTCATTTGGCTTCATTGGAAACAGTACTTATTGGAATTAATTATTTGGTTTTCTGGAAGGAGCTCATAATAGAGGACTCCCTTCATCACCTTCTTTGGATGAAAGTGGGCCTTTGGTATGGTTGGTGGTGGGTCATTTCACTTGCCCCGCAGTCTCCTGTTCTACTTTATTGTAAAGTATCCACTTTTCATCACCTGTCACAATTTATTTTTAAAATGCAACATTTTCATTATGTTTCAGTAGAGAATCACATGTGGAAATAAGGCCAAGAAGGGTCTCTTTTTTTTTGTATTTATTTAACTTATGTGGAACCCAAACGTCAGGCAATTAATATAACCAAGCTTGTACAAGTGATTTTCAACACTTATTGGATATTTTGAGTGTGTTGGCTCTCTCACATGTGGTATAATGTTGCTCGTTGTCAATTAATGTCTCAGTTTGTTTGATATCAACTTAAACTGGTCTACCTGACTGTGGGGCATCGTCCAGCAAGAAACCTCCAGCACAGAACTTCACATGCCACTTTGGATGTGTTCAATCACATTACCATCTCTATACACTGCACCAATCTTTTTTTTTTTTTGAGTTTCTGTTGCATTTTTACCATTCTTTAAAGTGTAAAGCCTAATATGCCAAAAATATTTTTTTTCTTTCTCTCCTCTTCAATATTAAAATGGCTATAAAAAAATTCACCAAATTTTTTAAAGCTTGGTAATATGAAAGCTTGTGCAATACAATCTAATAAAATTGTTTCAAGTGAAGTTAAAAACAACTAAGTACAACTAGAATCATCTTACGGAAACATCCCAAGGAACTTTTTGGCAAACCCAATATATGTCCATTTCTGTGCCCATACCATAGTTTTTTGAAGATTATAGCATTGTAGTATAGCCTGAAGTCAGGACATGTTATTGCTTCAGATCCGTTAAGATGGTTTGAGCTGTTCGGGGTCTTTTGTGTTTTCATACAAATTTAAAAATTTTTTGTTCTAGTTCTGTGAAAAATGCCATTGGTAATTTGATATGGATTGCATTGACTCTACAGATTGCCTTGGGTAGTATAGTCGTTTTCAAAGTATTGATTCATTCTAAGAACGTTGTATATCCTTCCATCCGTTTGTGTCATCTTCCATTTCTTTCAACAATTTCTTATAGTTATTGGAGTACAGGTTTTTGCCTCCTTAGGTAGGTTTACTCCTAGATATTTTATTATTTTTCATGTGATGGCCAATGAGATTATTTCCTTGATTTCTCTTTCTGATATTCTGTTGTTATTATATAGGAATGCAAGAGATTTCTTTATATTAATTTTATATTATACAGCTTTACCAAATTCATTGATGAGATCTAGTTATTTTCTGGTAGCCTCTTTAGGATTTTTAAAAATATTTATTTATGGCTCTGCTGGGTCTTCATTGTTGCATGCAGGCTTTCTCTAGTTGCAGTGAGTGGGGGCTACTCTCTAGTTGTGGTGCATGGGCTTCTCTTTGCAGTGGCTTTTGTTGCTGCAGAGCAGAGGCTTTAGAATGTGTAAGCTCGGTAGTTGTGGCACGTTGATTAAGTTGCTCTGTGGCATGTCGAATTGTCCCAGAGCAAAGATCGAACCTGTGTTCCATGCATTGGCAAGCAGATTCTCAACCACTGGACCACCAGCGAAGTTCCTAGGAAGTTCCCTGTGCTGTATAGAACCTTGTTTTTCCATTTTGTTTACAGTAGTTTGCATTTGTTAATCCCAAACTCCCAATCCTTCCCTCCCCTGCCCCACCTACTTTGGAAACCAGAAGTCTCTATATTTGTGAGTCGTATCTTTTTCGTGGGTATGTTAATTTCTTTTGTTATTTTAGATTCCACATGTAAGTGATATCATGTGATGTTTATCTTTCTCTTTAGTTCACTCAGCATGATAATCTCTAGGACCATCCATGTTGCTGCAGTTGGCATATTTCATTCTTTTTATGGCTGAGTAATATTTTGTTGTGTATATATACCACTATTTCTTTACCCATTCACCTATTGATGGACACTTAGGTTGCTTCCCTGTCTTGGATATTTTAAATAGTGCTATTATGAACATAGAAGTGAATGTATCTTTTTGAGTTATACTTTTGTTTGGGTATTTGCCCAGGATTGCTGAATCATATGGCACCCCTATTTTTAGTTTTCTGAGTACCTTTGTACTGTTTTCCATCATGGCTACACCAATTTAAATTCTCATTAGCAGCATAAGGGTTCTCTTTTTTCCACACCCTCTCTAGGATTTATTATTTTTAGACTTTTAAATTCCGACTGGTTTGAGGTGACACCTCATTATAGTTTTGATTTGCATTTATCTAATAATTAGTGATGGTGAGCATCTTTTTTGTGCCTTTTGGCCATCTTCATATCTTCTTTGGAGAAATTTCTATTTAAGCAGGAGTGCCCAACCTCCAGACCTCGGACTGGTACCTCCTGTCAGATCATCTGCAGCATTAGATTAGAAATAAAGCACCAAAAAATGTAATGCACTTAAATCATCCCCAAACCATCCTTCCCACCCCTCGTCTGTAGAAAAATTGTCTTCCATGAAATCAATCCCTGGTGCCAAAAATGTTGTGAACCACTGTATTTAGGTGTTCTTCCCATTTTCCATTTGAGTTATTTGTTTTGTTACTAAATTGTAGGAGCTGTTTGTATATTTTAGAAATTAAAGCCTTTTGGGCCACATCATATGCAAATATTTTCTTCCAGTCCATAGGTTGTCTTTTATTTATTTTTAATTTTTTTAGGGTTTCCTTTGCTATGTAAAAGGTTATAAGTTTGTTTAGGTCATATGCATGTAATTTTGCTTTTATTTCTGTTGCCTTGGGAGACTGACCTATGAAAACACTGGTACAATTTATGTCATAGAATGTTTTGCCTATGTTCTCATCAAGGAGTTTTATGGTGTTTTGTCTTATATTTATTCTTTAAGCCATTTTGAGTTTATATATGTGTATGGTGTGAGGGTGTGTTCTAACTTCATTGATTTATGTGCGACTGTCTAGCTTTCCCAACATCACTTGCTGTGGAGACTGTCTTTGCCCCACTGTATATTCTTAACTCTTTGGTCAAAGATTAATTTTCCATAGGTATATGGATTGGTTTCTGTGCTTTCTGTTCTGTCCTACTGATCTGTATGTCTGTTTTTGTGCCAGTACCATGATATTTTGATTACTGTAGCTTTGTAGTGTTGTCTGAAGTCTGAGAAGGTTGATTATGCCTCCTGCTTTGTTCTTTTTCCTCAGGATTGCTTTGGCAATTCTGGATCTTTTATGATTCCATATTAATTTTAGTAGTATCATTTGTTCTAGTTCTTTGAAAAATACCATGGACATTTTGTTGGGAGTTTTTAAATGTCTCTTCCAGTGGCCCCCAATAAGGGAGAACTCCTAAATGGAGATGCTGGGAATTGAACCTGGGGCCTTGTGTATGCTAAGCATGTGCTCTACCACTGAGCTACACCCCTGCTGCCATCATTTGTTCTAGTTCTTTGAAAAATATCACTGCTATTTTGTTGAGAGTTTTTAAATAACAGATTCTACACATGTAATTGATATCTTCATATTTTCTATTTCTTCCTTTTCTTCCTGGTTCAGTCTCAGAAGGTTGTACCTTTCTAAGAATTTGTTCATTTCTACCTTTTCTAATCCTTCTAAATGGGTAGATTGTTTGCCATTTTTATTGCTTGCTTTTCTACACGTGGATCACTATACACTTCCCTCTACTAACTGCTGTCCTTATAGCCCGTAGATTATGAATTGTTGATTGTGTTTTTGTTTTCCTTTGTCTCTAGTTATGTTTTTACTTCCTCAATGATCTCTTGGTTGTTTAGTGCATGTTGTTTAGACTCCACATGGGTTTTTTTTTTTATAGTTGTTTTCGTGTGTGTATACTAAGTCGTTTAAGTTGTGTCCAACTCTTTGTGACCCCATGGACTCTAGCCTGTTCTTAAAGACTTTTTACATTTTCAAGGCCCTCAGAGGCTAATGGCAGTAGTTATTTTACATTTCTAATTTTGTTTTCAAAAGATTCATCAATAGTACAGTTTTTGCACTTATTAGAACTTAGGTCTTTTTTTTTTAATTTTGACATTTTAATTATTTTTAATTTAAATAATTGCTTTACAATATTGTGTTGGTTTCTGCCATAAATCGACATGAATCAGCCATAGATATACATATGTCCTCTCTCTCTTGAACCTCCATTCCACCCCTCTAGGTTATCACAGCATGCCAATTTGAGCTCCCTGAGTCATACAGCAAATTCCCACTGGCTATTTATTTTACGTATCATAATGTATATGTTTCCCTGCTACTCTCTCCATTTGTCCCACCCTCTCCTTCCCTGCTCTGTGTCAACAAATCTGTTCTATAAGTCTGCATCTCCATTGCTGCTTTTCAAATATGTTCATCAGTACCATCTTTCTAAATTCCATATATATGCATTAGTATACAAAATTTTACTCTTTCCGGCTTACTTAACTTTGTATAAGAGGCTCTAGTTTCGTCTGCCTCATTAAAACTGACTCAAATGCATTCCTTTTTATGGCTGAGTAGTATTTCTTTGTGTATATATGATACAGCTTCTTTACCATTCATCTGTTGATGGACATCTGGGTTGCTTCCATGTCCTAGCTATTGCAAATAGTGCTGCAATGAACAGTGGGGTACATGTGCCTTTTTCATTTATGGTTTTCTCAGGGTATATGCCTAGTAGTAAGATTGTTGGGTCAGGTGGTGGTTTTATTCCTAGTTTTTTAAGGAATCTCCATACTGTCCTTTCTAGCAGCTGTATCAGTTTACACTCCCACCAACAATGCAAGAGGGTTCTCTTTTCTCCATACTCTTTCCAGCGTTTATTGTTTGTAGATTTTTTGATGATGGCCATTTTGACTGGTCTGAGGTGATACCTCATTGTAGTTTTAATTTTCATTTCTCTAATAATGAGAGTTGTTAAGGATCATTTCATGTCTTTATTAGCCATCTTTATGTCTTCTTTGGAAAAATGTCTGTATACATATTTTGCCCACTTTTTAATTGGGTTTCTTGTTTTTCTGGTATTGAACTGCATGAGCTGCTTGTATATTTTGAAAACTAATCCTCTGTTAGTTGTTTCATTTACAATTATTTTCTCCCATTTTGAGGGTTTTCTTTTTCACTTTGTTTAGTTTCTTTTGCTGTGCTGAAGCTTTTAAGGTTAATTCAGTTCCACTTGTTTATTTTTGTTGTCATTTTCATTACTCTAGGAGGTAGATCATAGAAGATCGTGCTATGATGTATGTCACAGCCTATTCTACCTTAAAGAATGTCCTCCTTTAGGAGTGTCTGATAGGCTGGTCTTACATTTAGGTCTTTAATCCATTTTCAGTTTGTCTTTGTGTATCTTCTTAGGAAGGATTCTGATATCATTCTTTTGATATTTTGATATCATTCATATCACATGGTTGTCCAGTTTACCCAGCAACACGTATTGAAGAGATCTTACCTTATCCATTGTATATTCTTGCTCCCTTGTCAAAAATAAGTTGTCTGTAGGTGCATGGGTTTATGTCCTGGTGTTCTGTCTTGTTCCACTGGTCTATATTTCTGTTTTTGTGCCAGTACCATACTGTCTTGATGACTGTAACTTTGTAGTATAGTCTGAAATAAGGAAAGTTGATTCCTCCAGCTCCATTCTTCTTTCTTAAGATTCCTTTGGCTATTCGGGGTCTTTGTGTTTCCATACAAATTGTGAAATATTTTCATCTAGGTCTGTGAAAAATGCTGTTGGTAGTTTGGTAGGGATTGCATTGAATCTGTAGATTGCATGGGGTAGTATTGTCATTTCCACAACATTTATTCTTCCAATCCAGGAACATGGAATATCTCTCCATCTGTTTATGTCATCTTTGATTTCTTTCATCAATGTCTTGTAATAATCTGTGTAGAGCTCTTTTGCCTCATTAGGTAGGTTTATTACTAGGTATTTTATTGTTTTTGTTGCAGTGGTAAATGGAATTGATTCCTTAATTTCCTTTCTCACTTTTTGTGCATAGGTATACAAGTGATTTCTATGTATTGCTTTTGTATCCTGTGGCTTTACTAAATTCACTGATTAGTTCTAGTAATTTTCTGGTAGTATCTTTAGGTTTTTCTATGTATAGTATCATATCATCTGCAAACAGGGAGAGTTCTACATCTTCTTTTCCAATCTGGATTCCTTTTATTTCTTATTATTTTCTGATTGCCTTAGTGAGGACTTCTAAAACTTGGTTATTAATAGTGGAGAGTGGCACCCTTTTCTTTTTCCTGATATTAGAGGAAATGGTTTGAGTTTTCACCATTGGAAATAATGTTTGCTGTGGGTTTATCATATATAACCTTTATTATGTTGAGGTAGGTTCCTTCTGTGCCCATTTTTGAAGAGTTTTTAATCATAAATGAGTGCTGAAATTTCTTGAAAACTTTTTCTGTGTCTTTTGGGATACTACTATGGCCTTTATCTTTCAGTTTGTTAATATGATGTATCACATTGATTGATTTGTATTTGAAGAATCCTTGAATCCCTGGGATAAACCTGATTTAATCATAGTGTAAGATCTTTATAATGTGTTATTGAATTCTGTTTGCTAGAATTTTGTTGAGCTCTTTTGCATCTATGTTAATCAGTGATATTGGCCTGTAATTTTATTTTTATGTGATTTCTCTGTCTGATTTTGGTACCAGGGTGATGGTGGCCTTGGAGAATGAGTTTGGAAGTGTGCCTTCCTCTGGAATTTTTTGGAAGTGTTTCAGAACAGGTGATAGCGCTTCTTTAATGCTTGATAGAAATCACCTGTGAAGCAATCTGGCCCTGGGCTTTTCTTTTGGGGAAGATTTATTTATCACAGTTTCACTTTCAGTGCTTGTGATTGGCTTATTCATAGTTTCTATTTCTTCCCAGTTCAGTCTTAGAAAGTTGAACTTTTCTAAGAATCTTTTCATTTCTTCCAGGTTGTCCATGTTATTAGCATATATTTGCTTGTAATAATTTCTTATGATCATTTATATGACTGCGTTGTCTCATTAACCTCTTTTTTGTCTCTAATTTTGTTGACTTGATTGTTCTCCCTTTTTACTTGATGAGTCTAGCTAATGGTTTGTCATTTTATGCTTTTGATTTTGATTCCTGGGTCCTTACTGCCAAATTCAGACTTAAATTGAAGAAAGTAAGGAAAACCACTAAACCATTCCAGTATGACCTAAATCAAATCCATTACAGTTATACACTGGAAGTGAAATATAGATTCAAGGGATTAGATCTGATAGAGTGCCTGAAGAACTATGGATGGAGGTTCCTGACATTGTAAAAGGAGGCAGATATCAAGACCATCCCCAAGAAAAAGAAATGCAAAAAGGCAAAATAGTTGTCTGAGGAGGCCTTACAAATAGCTGTGAAAATAAGAGAAGCAAAGGAGAGAAAGGAAAGATATACCCACTTGAATGCAGAGTTCCAAAGAATAGCAAGGAGAGATAAGAAAGGTTTCCTCAGTGATCAGTGTAAAGAAATAGAGGAAAACAATAGAATGGGAAAGACTAGAGATCTCTTCAAGAAAATCAGAGATACCAAGGGAACATTTCATGCAAAGATAGGCACAATAAAGGGCAGAAATGGTATCGGCCTAACAGAAGCAGAAGATATTAAGAAGAGGTGGCAAGAATACACAGAAGAACTATACAAAAAAGATGATCATGACCCAGATAATCACGATGGTATGATCACTCACCTAGAGCCAGATCCTGGAAAACGAAGTCAAGTGGGCCTTACGAAGCATCACTACAAACAAAGCTAGTAGAGGTGATGGAATTGCTGTTGAGCTATTTCAAATCCTAAAAGATGATGCTGTTAAAGTGCTAAACTCAGTATGCCAGCAAATTTGGAAAACTCAGCAGTGGCCACAAGACTGGAAAAGGTCCGTTTTCATTCCAGTCCCAAAGAAGGGAAATGCCAAAGAATGCTCAAACTACTGCACAATTGCACTCATCTCACACGCTAGCAAAGTAATGCTCAAAATTCTCCAAGCCAGGCTTCAACAGTACATGAACCATGAAATTCCAGATGTTCAAGCTAGATTTAGAAAAGGCAGAGGAACCAGAGATCAAATTGCCAACATCTGCTGGATCATCGAAAAAGCAAGAGAGTTCCAGAAAAACATCTATTTCTGCTTTATTGACTATGCCAAAGCCTTTGACTGTGTGGATCACCACAAACTGGAAAATTCTTCAAGAGATGGGAATACCAGACCACCTGACTTGCATCTTGAGAAATCTGTATGCAGGTCAGGAAGCAACAGTTAGAACTGGACATGAAACAACAGACTGGTTCCATATTGGGAAAAGAGTATGTCAAGGCTGTGCTTTTTTAACTTATATGCAGAGTACATCATGAAAAACACCAGGCAGCATGAAGCACACCCTGGAATCAAGATTGCCAGGAGAAATATCAGTAACCTCAGATATGCAGATAACACCACCCTTATGGCAGAAAGCGAAGAACTAAAGAGTCTCTTGATGAAAGTGAAAGAAGAGAGTGAAGAAGTTATCTTTTTTAAGCCAACATTCAGAAAACTAAGATGATGGCATTTCATCCCATCACTTCATGGCAAATAGATGGGGAAACAATGGAAACAGTGACAGACTTTATTTTTGGGTGGCCAAAATCACTGCAGATGGTGACTACAGCCATGAAAGTAAAAGACACTTGCTCCTTGGAAAAAAAAATTATGACCAACCTAAAGAGCATAGCAGAGACATTACTTTGCCAACAAAGGTCTGTGTAGTCAAAGCTATGGTTTGGTCTGTGTAGTCAAAGCTATGGTTTTTCCAGTAGTCATGTATGGATGTGAGAGTTGGATTATAAAGAAAGCTGGGCACTGAAGAATTGATGCTTTTGAACTGTGGTGTTGGAGAAGACTCTTTAGAATTCATTGGACTGCAAGGAGATCCAACCAGTCCATCCTAAAGGAAATCAGTCATGAATATTCATTGGAAGGACTGATGCTGAAGCTGAAACTCCAATACTTTGGCCACCTGATGTGAAGAACTGACTCATTTGAAAAGACCCTGATGCTGGGAAAGATTGAAGGCAAGAGGAGAAGGGGACGACAGAGAATGAGATGGTTTTATGGCATCACCAACTCAATGGACATGAGTTTGAGTAAACTCCAGGAGTCGGTGATGGACAGGGAGGCCTGGGTGCTGCACTCCAAGGGGTCACAAAGAGTCGGACATGATGGAGCAGCTAAACTGAACTGAACTGATAGATTTTGAATCCTCATGTTTTCATTGTAATTTGTTTCTAAGAAGTTTGTGATTTCCCTTTTAAATTTCTTCAGTAGCCTGTTCACTGTTATAAATTAAAAAAAAAAAAAAAAGTATTGCTTAACCTCGTGTGTCCTTTTTTTTTTCAGTGTTTTTTTTTTCCTGTAATATTTTGTGTCATAGCATTGTGTTCTGAAAAGATGCTTCATATAATTTCAATTTTCTTAAATCTGCTGATGCTTGACTTGTGATACAAAATGTGATCTATCCTGGAGAATGTTCCAGGTATACTTGAAAAAAGAGTATATTCTTTTCATTTGAATGTAATGTCCTAAAGAAATTAGTAAGTCTATCTGGTCTAATGTGTCATTTAAAGCTTGTGTTCCTTTGTTACTTTTCTGTTTTGGTGATCTGTCAAATGGTTTAAGTGGGTTGTTAAAGTCCCACTATAATACTAGGCTATTATTGTGGTACTGTCAATCTCCCCTTTTATGTCTTTTAGTGTTTTCCTTATGTGTTGATGAGTGTATGCTCCTGTGTTGGGTGCATAAATATTTGCACTTGTTACATCTTCTTGGATTGATATCTTGATCATTATTAAGTGTCCTTCCTTATCTCTTATATTCTTTATTTTAAAGTCTATTGTGTCTGATATAAGAATTTCCACTTCAATTTTCTTTTCATTTCCATTTGCATGGACTATCTGTTTCCATCCTCTCACTTTCAGTCTGTATGTGTCTCTAGGTCTGAAATGGGTCTCTTGTAGACAGCATATATATGGGTCTTTTTTATATCCATTCAGCCAGTCTGTGTCTTTTGGTTTGAGTATTTAATCCATTTACGTTTAAAGTAATTACTGATATGTATGTTTCTCTTGGCTATTTCTTAATTGATTTTGGTTTGTTTTTGCATATATTTTCCTTCTCTTGTGTTTCCTGCCTATAGAAGTCCCTTTCACATTTGTTGTAAAGCTGATTGGTGGTGCTAATTTCTCTTAACCCTTACTTGTCTGTAAAACTGTTGGTGTTTCCATGAATTTTTAATTAGATCTTTGCTGGATAATCTTGCTTGTTGATTCTTCCGTTTCAGTACTTTAAGCCCCATGAGGGGCTTCCCTCGTGGCTCAGCTTGTAAAGAATCCGCCTACAATGCAGGAGACCTGGTTTAGATCCATGGGTTGGGAAGATCCTCTGGAGAAGGGAAAGGCTATCCACTCCAGTATTCTAGCCTGGAGAATACCATGAACTGTATAGTCCATGGGGTCACAAAGACTCGGACAGGACTGAGTGACTTTCACTTTAAGTATATCCTGCCATTTCCTTCTGGCCTCGAGAGTTTCTGCTGAAAGATCAGCTGTTAATCGTTTGGGGTTTCCCTTGCATGTTGCTTGTTGCATTCCCCTTCCTGCCTTTAGTATTATTTCTTTGTTAGTTTGATTAGTATGTGTCTCAACATGTTTTTCCTTGTATTTATCCTGTATGGGACTCTGTATTTCTTGGATTTGATTGACCATTTCTTCCTTTCTTATGTTAGGGAAGTTTTTGACTATAATCTCCAGAAATTTTTTCTGACCCTTTCTTTTTCCCTTCTTCTTCTGAGACCTCTATAATTCGAATGTTGGTCCATTTAATATTGTCACAGAAGTCTCTGAAACTATCCTCAATTCTTTTGGTTCTTTCGTTCTTTTACCTTTATTCTTCTGTTCAGCATAGTTACTTCCACAATTCTGTCTTCCAGCTCACTTATCCATTCTTCTGTCTCAGTTATTCTGCTGTTGATCCTTCTAGAGTAGTTTTGATTTCAGTAATTTTATTGTCCCTCTCTGTTTGTTTATTCTTTATTTCTTCTAGGTCCTTGTTAAAGTGTGTTAATTGTTTTTTGCATTTTCTCCATTCTGTTTTCAGGGTTCTGGAACATCTTTACTATCATCACTCTGGATTGTTTTTCAGGTAGTTTACCTGTTTCCTCTGTTTATTTGGTCTTGTGAGTTTTTCCCTTATTCCTTCAGTTTTCTCTGTCTTTTCATTTTTATTTCTAACTTCTTCTGAGTTCTCCTTTTCCCAAATTTTAGGGTCATATTCCTTCTTCTTTTGGGTCTCTGCTTTCAGTGGGTGACATTGGTCCAGTAGTTTGGGTAGGTTTTGTGTTGGGAGGGACTTGTGCCTGCATTCTGGTGGGCGGAGATGTGCTTTTTTTTTTTTTTTTCCCTCTCATGAGCAAGGCTGTGTGAGGGGCTATGTTTTGGGGGTTTTGTGGGAAGCCTGTCTGCTGATGATTGAGTTTGTATTTTTGTCTTCCTTGTTTGCATGAGGCATCCTGCTCTGCGTACTTCCCGCATTTGGGTGATGCCGAGTCTTATCAGGTGGAGGCCTTCATAGGAGTTCTCACTTATTAATACTCCCTGGCATCAGGAGTTCTCTGGTAGTCTAGTGTAGTGGACAGCACTCCCTCTCCAAAGGCTCAGGCTTGATCTCTGGCTAGGGAACCAAAATTTCATAATCTGTTTGTTATGGCATTAAAGGGGATTAAAACAAACACACAAAAACAAGAAACAGAAGACAAACCCCAGACAAATGGTAAATACAAAATCAGACAAATAATAACAAAAACAAAGGAAAACATACACATGTACACACACACACACCAAACCAAAACAGTCCAAAGAAAAAGTACAAGAGAGTGACCTGCCGAGCAAAGGAAACCAAAAATGTTATTGATCAATTAAAAATAAAACTAAAATGCAAACCAGAAAACAAAACCAAAGCAGAGTGCCAACTAGGGAATAAAGCGAACAAAACAAACTAACAAATGTGGTGAAATAAAGAATTAAAAGGAAGAAAAGAAAACAGTAGAAAAGCTGTGTTAAATAGAAGTGTATAAAAAGATTTATATATATATATAAGAATAACTACATCAACAATAAGAAAAGCAAACAAAAACAGCAAGAACAAAAAATTTTAAAAGAATAAAAAAGTCCACAGAAGTGCAAAAAGCCACATAGCAGTAGAAGTATATAAAGGAAACCAGAAGGGAAAGAGACACATGTACCCCAATGTTCATTGCAGCACTGTTTATAATAGCCAGGACATGGAAGCAACTTAGATGCCCATCAGCAGATGAATGGATAAGAAAGCTGTGGTACATATACACAATGGAGTATTACTCAGCCATTAAAAAGAATACATTTGAATCAGTTCTAATGAGATGGATGAAACTGGAACCTATTATACAGAGTGAAGTAAGCCAGAAAGAAAAACACCAATACAGTATACTAACACATATATATGGAATTTAGAAAGATGGTAACAATAACCCTGTGTACGAGACTGCAAAAGAGACACTGATGTATAGATCAGTCTTATGGACTCTGTGGGAGAGGGAGAGGGTGGGGAGATTTGGGAGAATAGCATTGAAACATGTATAATATCATGTATGAAACGAGTCGCCAGTCCAGGTTCGATGCACGGTACTGGGTGCTTGGGGCTGGTGCACTGGGATGACCCAGAGGAGGGTAGGGGAGGGAGGAGGGAGGAGGGTTCAGGATGGGGAACACGGGTATACCTGTGGCAGATTCATTTTGATATTTGGCAAAACTAATACAATATTGTAAAGTTTAAAAATAAAATTAAAAAAAAAGATTACTGCACGTAGAGAATATGTGAGGTTACAATCAAATAAACAAGTTACATGGGAAAAAAAAAAATGTGTGATTGAAAAAAGTTTTCAAAAGCTTGAATAGAATTAATAGTAAAAATAAAATCAACAGCCACAGCAAAAGATAAGAAAAAAGAAAAAATCCAGAACCAACTATAGAACAAATCAAAATATAAGAAGAAGAATAAATATTTTTCACAGCTGACTGTCCTTTCCCTCACTGTGAGTCGAAGTTCACCTCCTCATCCCTAGAGTATCCTCTGATAATGAGCTGCTCTCTGGGCCTGCTGTGGGGACAGCTCAGACTCTAATCTGGACCTACCACTGTATGTTATTGCCTCCAGTGTCCACAGCTGCCAGAGCTAGTGGTTTTCTTCTGTGGGAACTCACATTGCCCTAGTTGATTGTGTGAATTTCATCTGTAGTTTGTACAGCTGGTGGGAAGGTTTTTGATCCTCTTCCTTAGCCACACTGCCCCCAGGGTTCAATGTGGTTTTATCCCCACCTCTGCATGTGAGTCATCCACAGGAGCTTGTTCCTGAGGCTGCCCTGGAGGACTTACTTGCCTAGTGAGGACCAGATGTGGAGGTGGTGCTGCACTTGGATCACAGGGACCCTGTTAGCGCCAAGTATGCAGGAACACTGGCAGCCTGAGGTTCTGCAGCTGTGGCAATATTAGAGTCTTTTTCTAGCCTCTGGCAGCTGACATTCCAAGGGCCTCCCTGGTTGGTCCTTCTCTGTTGCTTGGTGCAGCAGACTCTCAAGGATCTCCTGGGTTGGGATCTTTATTGCTCAGTTTGTCAAGTACTTAAAGGGCCACCCTCTCTGGGGTCTTTGTTGGTCAGCTGCCAGAACTGGCATATGAGGGAAGAGAGGCTACATTGATGGCTCCACTGTCTGCACATTACTCAGCAGTATCACTTTGCCTCCATGGCTGCCCAGCTTTCCTCCAAAGGCATTCCCCACTATGATCCCCTCCTTTACTTCCCCTCAGGCCTTCTCACCACAATCAACAGCAGTCTTTGCCCTGGGATTGGTTTTCAGTCCATATGCCCCAGTTCCCCGCTACCATGTGTTCCAGGGGAGTTGGGTCCCTGTCCAGGGAATCTAGTGTTGCAACAAGGATTGTCTCTGTGGTTCTCACTCCATTCAGACTGTGGTAGATCAGCTGTTGCACTCTCCCACAGCCTCAAATGCTTTTCCTCTGTCCCAAACAATTGCCCTGATGTGGGGATCTGACCCCTGCTTCAGTTCCTTCACCCCCTGGATACGGGTCCAGTCCTGCTCACTCTCCTCTTTTTCCCTTCCTTCCTTCATCCTGCCGAGATTTGTGTGGACCTGTGTATTCCTTTCTAGTGGTGAGGGACTCCTGCCTGCTCTCACCTGGTGTTCTGTGAGATCTTCTGCATCTGAAGGTGTGTTCCTGATGCATCTGTGGAGAGAGATGTACTCCACATCCGCCTGCTCCTCTGCCATCTTTCTGGAATTTCCAGCTTTCTTTTGTTCCCAATTGGATAAAATAACTTTTTTTAATCCCTTCACATTAAGTTTTTGTCAGTGTTTACATCTGAAGTGAGTCTTTTAGAGATGGATCTTGTTTTTTAGTCATTCAGCCCCTTGCTATGTCTTTTGATTGCAACACTTACATTTTAAATAATTATCAGTAGGTATGTACTCACTGTTCTCTTGTCAATTTTTTTCTGGTTGTTTTTGTCCTTTTATCTTCATCTTTTGCTCTCTTCCCTTGTGATTTGATGACTATAATTAGTGTTATATTTGGATTCCTTTCTATTTCTATCTCTGTCTCTCACTGTGTATGTGTTTGTGTCATTTATTACACGTTTTTGCTTTCTTACCATGATATTTATATTTTACAATATATATGATTGTTTTCAGTTGATGATCTCTTAAGTTTGAACTCATCTAAAAACCCTTCATTTTTACTCCTCTTACATTTAATGTTTTTAAACATCATATTTTGCATGCGTTTTTTATTTCTTAATTAGTTTATGTGCGTATTTTACCACTTTTATCTTTTAACCTTCCTTGTAGTTTTATAAGTGATTGATCTTTACGTTTTCCTTTACTGGTGAGATTGTACCTTCTGTGATTATTATATTTCTAGTTTGGGTCTTATCTTTTCTACTTAGAGAAATCCCTTTAGCATTTCTTGGAGAGCTGTTGGTCTAGTGGTACTGAATTCTTTTAGTGCTTGCTTCTATGTAAAACATTCTCTCCAGTTCAGATCTGAAGATAGCCTTGCTAGGTATAGTAGTCTTGGTTGTGTGTTTTGTCCTTTCATCACTTTAAATATATTGTGGCACTCCTGGTTTGCAGGGTCTGCTGAAAAGTCAACTGAAAGTCTTACACGAATTCGCTTGTGTATATCTAGTTGCTTTTCTCTTGCCACTTTTAAGAGTCTCCATCTGTAATTTTGCCATTTTGGGTATTGTGAGGCTTGGTGAAAGTCTCTCCTGGTTCAGCTTGTTTTGGACTCTGTTGCTTCCTGGTGCTGGGTGTCCATTTCCATTTTCAGGGAGGGGACATTCTCAGCTATTATTTTTTCAAATAAATTATCTGTGCCTTTCTCTCTTCTCATTCTGGGACCCATATGATGCATATATTATTACTCTTGGTATTGTTCCAAAAAGTTATCCTCATTTCTTAAATTCCTTTTTTTCTGGTCAGCTTAGGTGGTTTCTATTATTCTATCTTTCAGTTCACTTATCTGTTTCTCTGTATCATGTGATGTACTCTTGGTTCCTTCTAGTTTTATGTTTTCCAGTTATTGTATTCTTCAGTTCCATTTGGTTCTTCTTTATATTTTGTAACTCTTTGTTAGACTTCTTGCCCTGTTCATCCATTATTCTCTCCCATGTTCATTGAGCATTTTTATGATCACTACCTTGAAAGCTTTATTGGATAGATTTCTCTCCTCTACTCTACTCCGTTTAGTTCTTGAGTTTTATCTTGTTCTTTGGTTTGGAGCATATTCCTTTGTCTCCTCATTTTGCCCAGTTCTCTGTATCTATTTATATTTGTTAAGTAGGTCGGTTATGTTTGCTCATCTTCACAAAGTGGAATTACATAGCAGATAGCCTATGGTGCCAATCAGCATACTCCACTCCATTCACCAGAGCTATATATCCTACACATGACCCATATGTGTGCTTTGTGGGTCCTTCTCTTATTATAAAACCACCTACTCTGGGCATACTGGTAGCCAGGCTGGCTTCCAGCCCACTTGGCTGCTAGGCCATGTCATGTGGTTGTTGATGGCTCACTGTTGTCTTGGCATGACTGGCTGTTCAGCCCCAATGGTCCTGGAGCTGGTACTGGCTTGCTAGTGGGTGGGACCAGGGGCCAGAGTGGCTGTCTACAGGACCTGGGGAAACCTAGGACTGGCACCCCACCACTGGTGGGCAGGGTCATATCTCAGGGCAGCTTGATGCATATGGCAGCCTATTGGGCTTTTATTTTTATCTTTGTTTCATTATATGTAACAAGCCTTCTTTTCTCAGTTTTTAAAGTTTTCTCTGTCTTGGGTTTTGAGCAATTTGGTTTGATGTTCCTTGATGTAATTTTCCTTATTTCTTGTACTTGAGGTTCATTTAGCTTCTTAGATCTGTGGTTTCATAGTTTCCATAAAATTTGGTAATTTTAGTAGCATTATTTCTTCAAACATTCTTTTCTTCCCTCTTACTTTCTGAGACTCCAATTGCGTTTGTGTACTTTTTCAGTTGAAAATTCAGTTTGTGTACTTTTTCAGTGAAAATTCAGTTTGTGTACTTTTTCAGTGAAAATTTTTCACTGATGCTCTGCTCTTTTGCTTTTTTGTTTTATACTTTTTTTTTTATAGTGTCTATTGCTGTGTCTTTACCAATCTTTTTACCTGCCATATTAAATTTGCCATTAATCTTATTTGGTCCATTTTTTTTTTTTGTCTCACATTTTAGTTTTCATTTGTTTTATATGTTTTTATATCTTCTATGTCTCTCAACTTTTGAACATATATGTCAGCTGTGGGTCAATTTTGACTGATTTTTTTTCTTTTCATTACACGTTCTATTTTCCTTCTCTTATATGCCTTATAATTTTGGATAAGAAGCACAACATAGTGAACTTTAACTTGGTGAGTGCTAAATGCTTTTGAATTACTAATCTTTAACTGTTCTCTGGACTGCAGTTAAATTAGGGGAAACAATGTGTTATTTCTGGGTTTTCCTTTTAAGATATTTTAGGCAGGACTAGAGAAGGCAATGGCACCCCACTCCAGTACTCTTGCTTGGAAAATCCCATGGGCAGAGGAGCCTGGTAGGCTGCAGTCCATGGGGTTGCTGAACGTTGGACACGACTGAGCGACTTCACTTTCTCTTTTCACTTTCATGCATTGGAGAAGGAAATGGCAACCCACTCCAGTGTTCTTGCCTGGAGAACCCCAGGGACGGGGGAGCCTGGTTGGCTGCCGTCTATGGGATTGCACAGAGTCGGACACGACTGAAGTGACTCAGCAGCAGCAGAGCAGTGTTTAATCTAGGAATAGTCACTACGACTCAAGCAGGTTTCTTTCAGTTTCTCTAACAAATACTTCATGAATTTGAGGTTTTCCTGTCTGACTGGTGGGAATAGGTACCCTCACCCTGCATGGACTCCCATTTCCCTCTAATCCTTGCATATGCTTCTTCCCATGACTTCTGTTTTCTTTTGTTGTTGTTGTTGTTTTTAACCACATATGGTTTGCAGTGAAAACAGCTGAAAGAGACCCCCACAAGGGTTTTCTCTCTGCCCCTGATTCTTACTTCTGTCTCTTTAACACAGGGAATCTGCCACACTTTACCTGAGTTTTCCTTACCTACCTGACATCCTGAAAACTCTTTTCATGGTTCTAAGCTAGAGCAATCATAGGGCTTACTTGATTTGTTTCCCATCTTTTAGGGATTACTTTTCTTCATTGCCTAATATCTGATCTCTTGAAAACTGTTGTTTCTTAACATTTTATGGGTATTTTTTTTTGGAGGAGCTGAGTTTCAGGTGGAGGTGGGGGGGTGAATTCAGTTCCTAGTTTTACATCTTGGCCAGAATCAGAAGTCCTTAGAACTTTAATCATTTTTATGATTTTCATTTGTCTGTTTTATTTATATAATTCACTGTTGTATTCTTTTTAATATTATTTTTAAATTTATTTCTGTTCATACATTCTTTTTCCAATAATTTTTGATTGGTTGTTCTACTCCTCTACATAATTTCAATCAGTTACACTATCCTTCATATTCTGGTATTACTACATAGTTTTTAGTTTCTCACTGCTTCTGCTATTGATAGTAGTTTAACAAATGCTTTTGTTTCTATTTTAGAAGATGCTTGTTAAGGAGAGTTTAATTCTCCTTTCTATAAGAGATGCTTGATAGAGATTGTTTAATTTTAAATGTTATATCTTTTAATAGAGTTAAAATTTTATTTTACTATGAGATTTTACTACAGAAGTTTATATTACAGCATAGAGAAAATAAGCATATTCACATTTACTTTAATGAAAAACATGATATTCTGACCACTGCTATGCTAACAGTCAGCTGCTAACCTTGTGTTTATATTTTGCTTTCTTTAGTATTTTATACAGGAAACCATCAGTTACTGAGTATATTATCAACATGAGACACTCCCTTCTATGAATATGTGTCTGTATACAGATAACCTTATACTTTCGGGCCCAAACTGCCAGCAAAGATCAATAGTTCCTTTATCTGCTTGACTGTCAAGCGAAGTCCAGTGTAGCTCCTGCTGCTTTACCTTTTCCTTCTCCCTTACTGACGACATTCCATTTTCACTAAATTGATGTTTCTTGATTTTAGAATTATAAATTAGTATATGCTTTGTTTTTAAAAGTATGTTTCAAAATTCTCTTTTAACAGTTAACTATGCAGTAAATGGGATTTTTTCCCCCTAATGACAGGTCAAATTAAACAGATTCCAAAACTATCAATACTTTCATGTTTTAAGGAAATGGGAAATTATGTATTTTACTTAAACCTTTAATGATATGTAGTATGTAGTTTCTTATATATATGTATGTGTGTGTATATATATATATATATATGTGTGTGTGTGTGTGTGTGTATATATATATATATATATATATGTTTTTTCATTTTAATTTAGGATTTGCTTTCCCATATGCTGCATATGGACCCACAGCAGCGGTACACTACAGAGCAAGTATTAAAACACTCATGGATAACCCACAGAGATCAGTTGCCAGATGATCAGCCAAGTAGAAATGGTTCATCACATGTTGTTAAGGTAAAACCAACATACTTTTAAGCATCTTCTAAATGCCATGCCATTGCATGCCATTCAATGATGACACATATAATTACTTTATAGTGTCTTTATTTTTTTAAGTATATTTATAGATTCTTTTGTTTTGGCTTACTTTTTTAAATAACAGCCTTTTTTATGTACAGCCTTACTGATGATACATAAATTTTCTTGATTACATTTGGTTTGCTTTAAGAGACACTGGGGCTTGGTGCAGACTAAATTCAAGTTTCATATGGGAAAAAAAAAAAAAGATGCCTATTGGTTCCTGAATTAATAGCCATTAGTGCAAGTTTCCATACTTACAGACATTGAACCTAGATTTTGAAGTTTAGTGGTTTATCCATTTATCTGTTGATGGACACTAAGATGTGTTTTCATATCTTGGCTGTTTTGAATATTGTTAGAATGATCATGGGAGTGCAAATTTATGTGAGAATAAATTGTGTGGGGGGTGTGTATGTGTGGAATATATTATATATAATGGAATTGTATGTATGGAATATGGTATACATAATGGAATATTGTTCAACTTTTTAAAAGGAGACCTTTGTCATTTGCCACAACAGACATGAATCCAAAGACATTATGCTAAGTGAAATAATGTAGACACAGAAAGAAAAAAACTACATCATTTGTCTTATATGTAGAATCTAAAAAAAACAAATATATGAAAGCAGAGAGTAGAACAGTGGTTACCAGTAGACAGGGAGAAGGTCGAAATGGGGAGATATTGGTCAAGGTATACAAAGTTACAGTTATGTAGAATGAGTAAGCCTAGAGGTCTAATGTGAAGTCTGATGTTAAGTACAGGTAATAAATAATACTATAGTGAATGCTGGAAATTTGCTAAGAGTAGTTTTTCAGGTACTCTTATCACACACAAAAATGATAACTATGTCAAGAGAACATATGTTAATTAGCTTGACTGTAGTAATCATTTTACTGTGTATATCAAGATAACATGTTTTATGCCTTAAATATATACAATTCCTATGAAAAATAAATTTTAAAAGATATTTAAAAACAAATTTTATGAGTTTTGAAAGACTGAAAAAATAATACATTTTAGTTTTAAAAACTTGTAAGAAGCATATTTATTGAAATAAAAAATATATAAGTAGTCAGATGTTAATCAAAGGGCCATCAACATAAATATTATGGATTCTCAATTACTTTCCTAGGGGAAAGTAGTTAAATTTTTCATGATACAATGTGGAAGTTTTCTTACCTTCAGAGATTGTTATTCAATTTGTAATATTTCTCATTATTATTAGGGAGCAGTGGTCGCCACATATTCTGCCCTGACTCACAAGACTTTTCAACCAGTCCTAGAGCCTGTTGCTGCTTCAAGCTTAGCTCAGCGACGAAGCATGAAAAAGCGAACATCAACTGGCCTTTGAAAGTTTTAGGGTTCCTCAGCCAAACTGGATGAAGAAAAGATTAAATGTGTAGCTTTTTGTGTAATCATATATCAAAGGCATTGTTTTCTACTACATTACTTGAATATTCTGATTAAGCTTCCTTTTTTTTAAGGGGGAGTAAGATAAAAAAAACATATATAGGTCCACAATTTTCATACTATGTTGCTTTTCAGTGTTGTCCAAGTATTTATTTAAGTATATAATTTGTGTCTACAAAGTCCTACCAACTTCTCTACATACTAACTTCTACAGTTTCTTTCAGATTTCTGGTTATGTAAAATAATGGCTTGGGGAATCATTACCAACAGTCAAGTTGCAAGTATAATAGTATAATGCCAAGCAATGTCAGTATTTTTTAACATTAGATCCTGAAAGGTTAGATGTCTTATTTTATATTTTTTTTTTAAGGAAAGCGAAAAAGAAATGTATCGTAGAAACTTGTAATTATGTGTAAACTCCATTCATTTAACTCTCTGTAGTTACTAAAATGTAAACATAGTAGTTTGGGGCCAGAACAAAAATCATTTGTGCTCATATGTGAATTCCTAATATGGTTGATGCCAAAGTTTTTACAGAAGAATTAAATCATAGATAATGTGTGCCAACAGACCTGTATATTGTCCGTAAATGGCCTCATCTAGAAATAAAGGCTTCTGTAAAATTTACATCGAATGGAATTATAGTACAAGTGAAGAAATTTTAGCCAAAGGTCTTGTATTGGTATTATAATCTACTAAATAGGTCATAGTTAAGCCTTTGAAAGTAAAGTATATGGTGTTGGCACTACCTTGATGTTAAGTAAACTGACTTTGAGGTTAACCAATTGGATCTAATTATCATCTGTCCTTTTATAATGAACTACACTCTTGTTTTTTTGATTTCCCTGTGCTTTGAATTACAGTGTAGCATATTTATCTTTAATCCTATGGTTATATAGTTGAAATATTACTGTAATGAACTTGTGAGCTTAGCACACATGATATAGTTATAATGCATTTCAGTAAACTTTAAATAATACTACATAATAGTTATACTTCAAGAAGATAAACTGTCTTTTTAAATAGGAAGTAATATTAATGATATGCATAAAATTTGAACACATTTTAAAATAATATTTATAATAACAAGGTCTGGCCAAATTGGTCCTATTATTAAATTTTATGATTCAGAACCACTGTGTAGTATATATTGTTTTCTCTAAATGATTGAATTTGAAAGAATCTTTTTTGTGCTGTTGAAGAAAATACCATTACTACTACTTTAAATAGCATTATTACTACTGCTGCTGCTACAACTACTGACAGAAAGAACTCATGAATGTAAACTTGAGGATATTACACTTTTCTTTAGTGAATATAAGTGATCTACTTATGTGTACTTGTTTTACTGTATTTTATTTTGCTTAGTTCAGAGAGGGGTGATTACTGAGCTCTGAAATGTACAGTTTAGGCTAGAAGACTTGTACCTTCAGTATTTAATAAAAGAAACTATACATAATTCTCTTTATAATGTAAGTGATCTATATTCCACACACAAAGGTCTGTTTCGTTTGTGTGATATATAAAAGTATGTGTCCGTATTTTAAGATGTCTTTTGCAATAGTTGAAAGACATTAAAGAATGTCTTAATATTACATGGAAGGTATTATTTAGAAAGACACTGGGATCATATCTTGTGGATTTTTTTGTCCCAGTTCAGCTTTTTCTTTCCTCATTTTGCTTTATTACTAGAAGTACTTGTGTCATTATATTGGCTTATTTTCCTCTTGTTTGTGCTGTAATGCCTTCTTATCAAAATTGATATGACACACTTAGAGATGTGATTTTGGTGTGTAACTTTTCAGAACAGAGATACCATTTCTATATATGCTTTTGTAGTAGTAGAATTAGAGTAAGTAAAGTTGGAAAATGAAAAATGATCACAAAATAACTTTGTCTTTACATAAGCAATAGTTTTTAAGTAGATGATCATAATTTTTCAATGAGTTTTCTCAATAAGGTTGTGTCACACACTCCTTTCGTGAAAGGAACATGGTCAGAAATAAGCAACAAACAGCACAATTCCTCATCACTCAGTGAAAGTTGAAAAGGTATAAAAGATATAGATACTAGTGGATTTTCCCAATTATTGTGAGTTTTCTTCTGGAAAATTCAAAGAGAGTGGCTTAACAACAGTAGTAGTGGGCAACCTTATTATAAGGGAAAGCTTCACATTACACCTTCATTCTGCAAAAGTAACCCAGGTAGGGATGCATAATCATGTCATTTTTGGCTAGAACTCTAGAACAACAAAAGCAGATGTGAATGGGACATTTTTTGATGGGGTTTCTATAAATTCTTAACCAATAAAAGTAAATCCTGTCTTTGAGACTTAATATTTTGATTTCTAATGGATTTATGAACAATTATTTTATATTGCTTTTCTTTCTAGTTGATGGTTCTTGATAGTATTTAATAATAAAGTTGGGGGTTTTATTGTCAAAAAGAGAGGCTATTGTAATGATATTTTTTTCTCAAAGAAAAAACAGCAGATTTGCCCAGGTAGACTGAACAATCTATTGTCCTAAAGCACATATTATTATGAATAAACTCAGGAAACCATTTGTATGAAAGTTAATATGTGTTGCTGGTATTAGTGATTTTGTGGGGAAAAAAATGATTTTAGTTATTTTATGAAAATCAAACTTTAGCCTATTTTCTTAAATCCATGAATACCTAAACATTTGTTGTCATTTGTTGCCATTGATAATTAAACATAGTAAAGCATTTTGATTGGAGAAGGCAATGGCATCCCACTCCAGCACTCTTGCCTGGAAAATCCCATGGATGGAGGAGCCTGGTGGGCTGCAGTCCATGGGGTCACTAAGAGTCGGACACGACTGAGCGACTTCACTTTCACTTTTTCACTTTCATGCATTGGAGAAGGAAATGGCAACCCACTCCAGTGTTCTTGCCTGGAGAATCACAGGGGCAGGAGAGCCTGGTGGGCTGACGTCTATGAGGTCACACAGAGTCGAACACGACTGAAGTGACTTAGCAGCAGCAGCAAAGCATTTTGATAGCATCTCTGGTTAGCCCAAAGGGATTTTATTTGTATAGGCAACTGGAAACTTTAAGAACAGATGCTTGGTTTTTATGATGTCTCCTCTTTGCAACATCATGTTAAAATAGTACTTCCTGCAGAAACATATTTCTTCTGATTGAATTGTGTTTTCTTAACATAAGAGACCCTTTGTATATGAAGGAGAAGAACCACTTACCTTGGCTTTAAGATCAGCTAGACTTTAAACTAGGCAAAATATCTTTGGCATTCTCTGCATTCTCTTTCTCCTGGCTTTTCAGCTTCCACATGCAATCTTACTTGAGTACCTCACAGAGAACTCCATGATTAAAGCTTACTGCAGGAGGATTCTGTGTTCTAAAAGGACCTCTCACCCTTTCCCTTCCCTGAATCAGAATTTGCATTCTCACAGAGTAGCTATTTTCAGCTAAAAAAGTGAGAGGAAAGATACCTTATTAATTCATTTTTCTGGTGGCTAATAAATTATTGGCATTTTCAAGGAAGATGTCTATTAATCAAATCAGTTTCTTCTTGCTGGATGTTAAGGCAGTCTAAAAAGATGAGAATAATTTTAAAATCAGTTACTATCAGGGAAGATATTTTACAGCAAGGAACTTGCACAGTGTACCCCTAGTATCAGATTATCCTAAAACAGTGGTGTTTTTTGTGTGTATATGTGTTTTCTTTTTTTTGCACAGCTCCTTCCTTACTACTTCTCAGTCTACATTTTCTCTTCAAAACTTCCCAGCTTTTTCCTCAGAGTGAACTTCACAATGAACTTCTATGACAGAATGGTGTGGAGGAGACAGTTATCGTTCAGCTTATATTTATCCATGTTCTTGTTACTCATATTACATAGTCCATATAACATATAAGTAGTCTCCCTGCAGACCCCAGTCCCTATTCCTATTTTATTCATAACGAAGCAAGAGCACAGAAAGATTAAATGCAAACTATCAGGGCCAAGTCTCCAGATCCTTTGTATAGATTTCAGGTCATGGAGAACCTATTTATCATAATGTTATTCCTCAAGAAGAATGAAAACTCTATCAAGTATAGATAGGTTAACCACAATTAGAATACTTAGAACAAGTTTTTTACATTTCAAAGCTTATTCAAGTATTTTTGGTATGTATCACAAAATGACTAATTACTGAAATTAACAAAACAGTTCAGTGTGGTGCTATCTCCCTTCCTATGCAAGAGTGTAGTGTCACTGACAGTGATTATTTTCAAATACATTATACTCATGGGTGCATTGTTCCAGGTTTTAGTTGTAAAATATAGTGAAGTCCATCATATAATCTTAATCAAATGATGAAGCTTGATCTAAAATTCAGTTTGATTCCAAATAGCTGAAGGTGTAGTAAGTCCAAAATTACAGTCATCAGTTTCTTGAAGTATGAAGTAAAAGACAAAGGGCAATAATTTTTGCAATACAGAAATTCAAGATTGTTTAATTATATAATATTTCATCAGTTCAGCTCAGTCACTCAGTCGCATCTGACCCTTTGTGACCCCATGGACTGCAACACGCTAGGTTTCCCTGTCCATCTTCAGCCCCTGGAGCTTGCTCAAAGTCTTGTCCATTGAGTCAGTGATGTCATCCAACTATCTCAATCTCTGTCATCCCCTTCTCCTCCTGCCTTCAATCTTTCCAAGCATCAAGGTCTTTTCCTTGCATCAGAGTCTGTTAGGTTCATTAGGCTTGCATTTATGTGGCCAAAGTACTCGAGCTTCAGCTTCAGCATTAGTCCTTCCAGTGAATATTCAGGATTGATTTCCTTGAGGATCGACTGGTTGAATCTCCTTGCAGTCCAAGGGACTCTCAAGAGTCTTCTCAAAAGTTCTTCTCACAGTTCAAAAGCATCAATTCTTTGGTGCTCAGGTTTCTTTATGGTACAACTCTCATATCCAGATATGACTACTGGAAAACAATAGCTTTGACTATATGGACCTTTATTGGCAAAAGCTTCTTGATGAAGGTGAAAGTGGAGAGTGAAAAAGTTGGCTTAAAGCTCAACATTCAGAAAACAAAGATCATGGCATCCAGTCCCACCACTTCATGGGAAATAGATGGGGAAACAGTGGAAACAGTATCAGACTTTATTTTTCTGGGCTCCAAAACCACTGCAGATGGTGACTGCAGCCATGAAATTAAAAGACGCTTACTCCTTGGAAGGAAAGTTATGACCAACCTAGATAGCGTGTTCAAAATCAGAGACATTACTTTGCCAAAAAAGGTTCGTCTAGTCAAGGCTATGGTTTTTCCAGTGGTCATGTATGGATGTGAGAGTTGGACTGGGAAGAAGGCTGAGCGCTGAAGAATTGATGCTTTTGAACTGTGGTGTTGGAGAAGACTCTTGAGAGTCCCTTGGACTGCAAGGAGATCCAACCAGTCCATTCTGAAGGAGATCAGCCCTGGGATTTCTTTGGAAGGAATGATGCTAAAGCTGAAACTCCAGTACTTTGGCCACCTCATGCGAAGAGTTGACTCATTGGAAAAGACTCTGATGCTGGGAGGGATTGGGGTCAGGAGGAGAAGGGGACAACAGAGGATGAGATGGCTGTATGGCATCACTGACTTGATGGCCGTGAGTCTGAGAGAACTCTGGGAGTTGGTGATGGACAGGGAGGCCTGGCATGCTGCGATTCATGGGGTCGCAAAGAGTCAGACACGACTGAGCGACTGATCTGATCTGATCTGAATGTGTCTGCTTCTTAATTTGCTGTCTAGGTTGGTCATAGCTTTTCTTCCAAGGAGCAAGTGTCCTTTAATTTTGTGGCTGCAGTCACCATCTGCAGCATTGTGCAGCCCAAGAAAATAAAGTCTGTCACTGTTTCCATTGTTTCCCCATCTATTTGCCTTGAAGTGATGGGACAAGATGCTATGATCTTAAGTTTTTTGAATGTTGAGTTTTAAGCCAGCTTATTCTCGCTCCTGTTTCACTTTGATCAAGAGGCCTCTTTAGTTCTCTTTGCTTTCTGCCATAAGGGTGGTGTCATCTGCATATCTGAGGTTACTGATATTTCTCCCAGCAATCTTGTTTCCAGCTTATGCTTCATCCACCCGGCATTTCTCATGATGTACTTACACTACATATAAGTTAAATAAGCAGGGTGAAAATATACAGCCTTGCCATACTCCTTTCCCAATTTAGGAACCAGTTTGTTGTTCCATGTCTGTTTCTAACTGTTGCTTCTTGACCTGCATACAGGTTTCTCATGAGGAAGGTCAGGTGGTCTAGTATTCTGATCTCTTGAAGAATGTTCCATAGATCACCAGTCCAGGTTCGATGCATGAGGCAGGGTGTTCAGGGCTGGTGCACTGGGATGACCCTGAGGGATGGAGAACACATGTACACCCATGGCTGAATCATGTGAATGTATGGCAAAAACCACCACAATATTGTAAAGTAATTAGCCTCCAATTAAAAAAAAAAAAAAGTGGAAAGAAAAAAAGAGGGGAGGGGATATATGTATACCTATGGTTGACTCAAGTTGAGGTTTGACAGAAAACAGCAAAATTCTGTAAAGCAATTATCCTTAAATAAAAAAATAAATTTTAAACCCCACCCCCCAAAAAAAGAGTGTTCCCAAGTTTGTTCTGATCCACAGAGTCAATGACTTTGCTGTAGTCAGTAAAGCAGAATTAGATCTTTTTCTGGAATTCCCTTGCTTTTTCTGTGATCCAGCAGATGTTGACAGTTTGACCTCTGGTTCCTCTGCCTTTTCTAAATCCAGCTTAAACATCTAGAAGTTTGGTTCATGTACTATTGAAACCTCACTTGGAGAATTTTGAGCATTATTTTGCTAGCATGGGAGATGGCTGCAATTGTGCAGTAGTTTGAACATTCTCTAGTGTTGCCTTTCTTTGAGATTAGAATGAAAACTGACTTTTTCCAGTCCTGTGGCCACTGCTGAATTTTCCAAATTTGCTGGCATATTGAGTTTAGCACTTTAACAGCATTAACTTTTAGGATTTGAATTAGCTCAGCTGGAATTTCATCACCTCCACTAGCTTTCTTCATAGTGATGCTTCCCAAAGCCCACTTGACTTCACACTCCAGGATGTCTGGCTCTAGGTGAGTGATCACATCATCATGGTTATCTGGGTTATTAAGATCTTTTTGTATAGTTCTTGTGTGTATTCTTGCCACCTCTTCTAAATATCTTACACTTGTTAGGTCCATACATTTTCTGTCCTTTAATGTGCCTATCTTTGTATGAAATGCTCCCTGGGTATCTCTAATTTTCTTGAAGACATCTCTAGTCATTCCATTCTTTTGTTTTCCTCTATTTCCTTCCATTGTTCACTTAAAAAGCCTTTTTAGAACCCCCAAGCTATTCTCTGCATTCAGATGGGTATATCTTCCTTTTTCTCCTTTGCCTTTAGCTTCTCTTCTTTTCTCAGCTATTTGTAAGGCCTCATGAGACCACCTTTCACCTTTTTGCATTTCCTTTTCACGAAGATGGTTTTGATCACCACCTCCTGTACAATGTTACTAACCTCTGTCTATAGATTTGCAGGTACTCTGTCTATCATATATAATCCCTTGATTCTATTTGTCACTTACACTGTAAAATAATAAGGGATTTGATTAGGCCATACCAGAATGGCCTAGTGGTTTGCCCTACATTCTTCAATTTTAAGTCTGAACTTTCAATAAGGAGTCCATGATCTAAGCCACAGTCAGTTCCCAGTATTTTTTTTTAATTTATTTAATATAATTGGAGGTTAAATACTTTACAATATTGTGGTGGTTTTCCATACATTGACATGAATCAGCCACAGGTATACAGGTGTCCACCCATCCTGAACCACCCTCCCATCTCCCTCACCACCCCATCCCTCTGGGTTGTCCCAGACCACCAGCTCTGAGTGCCCTGCTTCATTTATCAAACTTGCACTGGTCATCTATTTTACATATGGTAATATACATGTTTCAATGCTATTCTCTTATATCATCCCACCCTCACCTTATCCCACATAGTCCAAAAGTCTGTTCTTTATATCTGTGTCTCTTTTGCTGTCTTGCATATAGGGTCGTTACCATCTCTCTAAATTTCATATATATATATATATATGCCTTAATATATCAGTGTTTTTCTGACTTACTTCACTCTGTATAATAGGCTCCAGTTTCGTCCACTTTATTAGAACTGATTCAAATGTGTTTTTTTCATAGATGAGTAATATTCCACTGTGTATATGTACCACAACTTCCTTATCCATTCGTCTGCCAATAGACATCTGGGTTACAACCATGTCCTAGTTATTGTAAACAGTGCTGCAATAAACACTGGGGTACACATGTCTCTTTCAATTCTGGTTTCCTCTGTGTGAATTCCGAGCAGTGGGATTGTTGGGTCGTGTGGCAGTTCTATTTCCATTTTTTTAAGGAATCTCCACAGTGTTCTCCATAGTGGCTGT
The DNA here is from genome assembly GCF_055505025.1 of Bos grunniens. Classification (NCBI taxonomy): domain Eukaryota; kingdom Metazoa; phylum Chordata; class Mammalia; order Artiodactyla; family Bovidae; genus Bos; species Bos grunniens. The sequence continues at coordinate 74,527,722 of NC_141194.1, read as the reverse complement.
ACTAATTTGCATTCACACCACCAGTGTAGGAGGCTTCCTTTTTCTCCATACCCTCTCCAGCATGTATTGTTTGTAGACTTTTTGATGGCAGCCATTCTGACTGGCGTGAGAGGGTACCTCATTGTGGTTTTGAGTTGCATTTCTCTAAATGAGTGATGTTAAACACCTTTTCATGTGTTTGTTAGCCATCTGTATGTCTTCTTTGGAGAAATGTCTGTTTATTTCTTTGGCCCATTTATTAATTGGGTCATTTATTTTTCTGGTATTACACTGCATGAGGTGCTTATATATTTTTGAGATTAATTCTTTGTCAATTGTTTCATTTGCTATTATTTTCTCCCATTCCTAAGGCTGCCTTTTCACCTTGCCTATAGTTTCCTTCATTATGCAAAAGCTTTTAAGTTTAGTTAGGTCCCATTGTTTATTTTTGTTTCCATTTCCATTTCTCCAGCAGGTGGATCATAGAGTATCTTGCTGTTTTATGTCAGATTGTTCTGTCCCTGTTTTCCACTAGGAATTTTATAGTTTCTGGTCTTCCCTTTAGATCTATAATCCATTTTGAGTTTATTTTTGTTTATGGTGTTAGAAAGTGTTCTAGTTTCATTCTTTTACAAGTGGTTGACCAGTTTTTCCAGCACCACTTGTTAAAGAGATTGTCTTTTCTCCATTGTATATTCTTGCCTCTTTTGTCAAAGATAAGGTGTACATAGGTGCATGGATTTATCTCTAGGCTTTCTATTTTGTTCCATTGATCTATATATCTGTCTTTGTGCCAGTACCATACTGTCTTGATGACTGTAGCTTTGTAGTATAGTCTGAAGTCAGGCAGGTTGATTCCTCCAGTTCCATTCTTCTTTCTCATGATTACTTTGGTTATTCAGGGTTTTTTTTGTGTTTCCATACAAATTGTGAGATTATTTGTTCTAGTTCTGTGAAAAGTGTTGGTCGCTTCTTAGGGATTGCATTAAATCTATAGATTAGTTTGGGTAGTATACTCATTTTCACTACATTGATCCTTCCAATCCACAAACATGGTATATTTCTCCTTCTATTTGTGCCATCTTTGATTTATTTCATAAGTCTTTTATAGCTTTCTAAATGTAGGTCTTCTGTTTCTTTAGTTAAATTTATTCCTAACTATCTTTAGTTAAATTTATTCCTAACTATCTTATTCTTTTTGGTGCAATGGTGAAGGGGATTGTTTATTTAATTTCTCTTTCTATTTTCTCACTGTTAGCGATTAGGAATGCAAGGGATTTCTGTGTATTAATTTTATATCCTGCAACTGGACTATATGCATTGATTGGCTTTAGTAATTTTCTGGTTCTGTCTTTAGCGTTTTCTATGTACAGGATCATGCATCTGAAAAAGTGAGAGTTTTACTTCTTTTCCAATCTGGATTCCTTTTATTTATTTATTTATTTATTTGTCTATAATTGCTGCACTTAGGATTTCCAGAACTATGTTTAATTGTAGTGGTGAGAGTGGGCAACTTTGTCTCATTCCTGATTTTAGAGGAAATGCTTTCAGTTTTTTGACATTGAGCATAATGTTTGCTGTGGGTTTTTCATATATGGCTTTTATTATGTTGAGATATGTTCCTCTATTCCTGCTTTCTGGAGAGTTTCTATCATAAATGGGTATTGTATTTTGTCAAAGGCTTTCTTTGCAGATATTGAGCTTAATGCGGTTCTTATCTTTCAATTGGTTAATATGGTGTATCTCATTGATTTACTGGCAAATATTGAAGATTCCTTGCATCCTTGGGATAAAGCCTTCCTGGTCATTATTTGTAATCTTTTTAATATGGTGCTGGATTCTGTTTCCTAGAATTTTGTTGAGGATTTTTGCATCTGTGTTCACCATGATATTGGCCTGTAGTTTTCTTTTTTTGTGGCATCTTTGTCAGGTCTTGGTATTAGGGTGATGGTGGCCTCATAGAAAGAGTTTGGAAGTTTACCCGCTGCAACTTTCTGGAAGAGTTTGAGTAGGATAGGTGTTAGCTCTTTTCTAAATTTTTGGTAGAATTCAGCTGTGAAGCCCTCTGGACCTGGACTTTTGTTTGCTGGAAGACTTCTGATTACAATTTCAATTTCTGTGCTTGTGATGGGTCTGTTAAGATTTTCTATTTCTTCATGGTTCAGTTTTGGAAAGTTGTACTTTTCTAAGAATTTGTCCATTTCTTCCACGTTGTCCATTTTATTGGCATATAATTGCTGATAGTAGTCTCTTATGATCCTTTGTATTTCTGTGTTGTCTGTTGTGATCTCTCCATTTCATTTCTAATTTTATTGATTTGCTTTATGTCCCTTTGTTTCATGATGAGTCTGGCTAATGGTTTGCCAATTTTATTTATCCTTTCAAAGAACTAGCTTTTGGCTTTGTTGATTTTTGCTATGGTCTCTTTTGCTTCTTTTGCATTTATTTCTGCCATAATTTTTAAGATTTCTTTCCTTCTACTAACCGTGGGGTTCTTCATTTCTTCCTTTTCTAGTTGCTTTAGGTGTAGAGTTAGGCTATTTATTTGACTTTTTTCTTGTTTCTTGAGGTATGCCTGTATTGCTATGAACTTTCCCCTTAGCACTGCTTTTACAGTGTCCCACAGGTTTTGGGTTGTTGTGTTTTCATTTTCATTCATTTCTATGCATATTTTGATCTATTTTTTGATTTCTTCTGTGATTTGTTGATTATTCATCAGCGTGTTGTTCAGCCTCCATAGGTTGCAATTTTTAATAGTTTTTTTATGTAATTGAGATCTAATCTTACAGCATTGTGGTCAGAAAAGATGCTTGGAATGATTTCAATTTTTTTGAATTTACCAAGGCTAGATTTATGGCCCAGGATGTGACCTATCCTGGAGAAGGTTCTGTGTGTGCTTTTGAAAAAGGTGAAATTCATTGTTATGGGGTGAAATATCCAATAGATATCAGTTAGGTCTAACTCAAGACAGTATGGTACTCGCACAAAGACAGAAATATAGATCAATGAAACAAAATATAAAGCCCAGAGATAAATCCACACGCCTATGGACACCTTATCTTTGACAAAGGAGGCAAGAATATGCAATGGGGAAAAGACAATCTCCTTAATACGTGGTGCTGGGAAAACTGGTCAACCACTTGTAAAAGAATGAAACTAGAACACTTTCTAACACCATACAAAAAAAATAAATAAATAAACTCAAAAAGGATTAAAGATCTAAATGTAAGACCAGAAATTATAAAACTCCTAGAGGAGAACATAGGCATAACACTCTCTGACATAAATCACAGCAGGATCCTCTATGACCCACCTCCCAGAATATTGGAAATAAAAGCAAAAATAAATAAATGGGACCTAATTAAACTTAAAAGCTTCTGCACAGCAAAAGAAACTATAAGCAAGGTGAAAAGACAGCCTTCAGAATAGGAGAATATAATAGCAAATGAAGCAACTGACTATCAATCTCAAAAATATACAAGCAACTCCTGCAGCTCAATTCCAGAAAGATAAATGACCCAATCAAAAAATGGGCCAAAGAACTAAACACATTTCTCCAAAGAAGACATACAGATTGCTAACAAACACATGAAACAATGCTCAACATCACTCATTATCAGAGAAATGCACATCAAAACCACAATGAGGTACCATTTCACACCCATCAGAATGGCTGCGATCCAAAAGTCTACAAGCAATAAATGCTGGAGAGGGTGTGAAGAAAAGGGAACCCTCTTACACTGTTAGTGGGAATGCAAATTAGTACACCCACTTTGGAGAACAGTGTGGAGATTCCTTAAAAAACTGGAAATAGAACTGCCTTGCTACTGCTAAGCCATTTCATTCATGTCCGACTCTGTGCAACCCCATACATGGCAGCCCACCAGGCTCCCCCGTCCCTGGGATTCTCCAGGCAAGAACACTGGAGTGGGTTGCCATTGCCTTCTCTGAGAACTGCCTTATGACCCAGCAATCCCACTGCTGGGAATACAAACTGAGAAAACCAGAATTGAAAGAGACACGTGTACCCCAATGTTCATCGCAGTGCTGTTAATAATAGCCAGCACATGGAAGCAACCTAGATGTCCATCAGCAGATGAATGGATAAGAAAGCTGTGGTGCATATACACAATGGAGTATTACTCACCCATAAAAAGAATACATTTGAATCACTTCTAATGAGGTGGATGAAACTGGAGCCTATTATACAGAGTGAAGGAAGCCAGAAAGAAAAACACAAATATAGTACACTAACACATATATATAGAATTTAGAAAGATGGTAACGATATCCCTGTATGCAAGACAGCAAAAGAGACACAGATGTATAGAACAGTCTTTTGGACTCTGTGGGAGAGGGAGAGGGTGGGATGATTTGGGAGAATGGCATTGAAACATGTATAATATCATATAAGATACGAATCGCCAGTCTAGGTTCGATGCAGGATACAGGATGCTTGGGGCTGGTGCAATGGGATGACCCAGAGGAATGGTACGGGGATGGAGGTGGGAGGGGGGTACATGATAGGGAACAGGTGTACAGCCGTGGCGGATTCATGTTGATGTATGGCAAAACCAATACAATATTGTAAGGTAATTAGCCTCCAATTAAATAAATTAAAAAAAAAAAAAAGAAAATTAGAGATACGAAGAGAACATTTCATACAAAGATGACCTCAATAGAGGACAGAAACGATATGGACCTGACAGAAGCAGAAGATATTAAGAAGAGGTGGCAAAAATACACAGAAGAATTGTACAAAAAGGATCTTCATGACCCAGTTAATCACGATGGTGTGATCCCTCAACTAACACCAGATATCCTGGGATGTGAAGTCAAGTGGGCCTTAGAAAGCTTCACTACAAAGCTGGTGGAGGGGATGGAATTCCAGGTGAGCTATTTCAATTCCTCAAAGATGATGCTATCAAAGTGCTGCACTCAATATACAAGCAAATTTGGAGAACTCAGCAGTGGCCACAGGACTGGAAAAGGTCAGTTTTCATTCCAATCCCAAAGAAAGGCAATGCCAAAAAATGATCAAACTATTACAAAATTGCACTCATGTCACATGCTAGTAAAGTAATGCTCAAAATTCTCCAAGCCAGGTTTCAGCAGTACATGAACCATAAACTTCCAGATGTTCAAGCTGGTTTTAGAAAAGGCAGAGGAACCAGAGATCAAATTGCCAACATCTGCTGGATCATGGAAAAAGCAAGAGAGTTCCAGAAAAACATCCATTTCTGCTTTATTGACTGTGCCAAAGCCTTTGACTGTGTGGATGACTATAAACTGTGGAAAATTCTTCAAGAGATGGGAATACCAGACCACCTGACCTGCCTCTTGAGAAACCTGTATGCAGGTCAGGAAGCAACAGTTAGAACTGGACATGGAACAATACATTGGTTCCAAATAGGAAAAGGAGTATGTCAAGGCTTTATATTGTTACCCTGCTTATTTAACTTATATGCAGAGTACATCATGAGAAATGCTGGGTTGGAAGAAGCACAAGCTGGAATCAAGATTGCCAGGAGAAATATCAATAACCTCAGATATGCAGATGACACCACCCTTATGGCGGAAGGTAAAGAGGAACTAAAAAGCTTCTTGATGAAAGTTAAACAGGAGAGTGAAAATGTTGACTTAAAGCTCAACGTTCAGTAAACTTATGATCATGACATCTGGTCCCATCACTTCATGGGAAATAAATGGGGATACAGTGGAAACAGTGTCAGACTTTATTTTTTGGGTATCCAAAATCACTGCAATGGTGATTGCAGCCATGAAATTAAAAGAAGCTTACTCCTTGGAAGGAAAGTTATGAGCAACCTCAACAGCATATTAAAATCCAGAGACATACTTTGCCAACAAAGGTCCGTCTAGTCAAGGCTATTGTTTTTCCAGTAGTCATGTATGGATGTACTTTGCCAACAAAGATCCATCTAGTCAAGGTTATTATTGTTTTTTCCAGTAGTCATGTACGGATGTGAGAGTTGGACTGTGAAGAAAGCTGAGCACCGAAGAATTGATGCTTTTGAACTGTGGTGTTGGAGAAGACTCTTGAGAATCCCTTGGACTGCAAGGAGATCCAACCAGTCCATCCTAAAGGAGATCAGTCCTGGATGTTCTTTGGAAGGACTGAGTCTGAAGCTAAAACTCCAGTACTTTGGCCACCTGATACGATGAGCTGACTCACTTGAAAAGACCCTGATGCTGGGAAAGATTGAGGGCAGGAGGAGAAGGGGATGACAGAGGATGAGATGGTTGGATGGCATCACCGACTCAATGGATGTGAGTTTCGTTGGGCTCTGGGAATTGGTGTTGGACAGGGAGGCCTGGCATGCTGCTATTCATGGGGTCACAAAGAGTCGGACATGACTGAGTGACTGAACTGAACTGAATACTTTTCTAAGAATTTTTCAATTTCTTCCAAGTTGTCCATTTTTTTGTCATATATTTGCTCATACTAGTCTCTTATGATCCGTTGTATTTCTGTGTTGTCTCTTGTGATTTCTCCATTTTCAATTTTAATTTTATTGATTTAATTCTTCTCTCTTTTTTTTTTTTTTTCCCTTGATGAGTCTGGCTAATGGTTTGTCTATTTTATTTACTTCTCAAGGAACCAGCTTTTAGTTTTGTTGATTTTTGCTATAGCCTCCTTTGTTTCTTTTACTTTTATTTCTGCTCTCATTTTTATGATTTCTTTTCTTCTGTTAACTTTTGAGTTTTTCTGTTCTTCTTTTTCTAGTTTCTTTAGGTGCAAAGTTAGATTGTTATTTGATGTTTCTCTTGTTTCTTGAGGTAGGCTTGTGTTTCTATGAATCTCCCTCTTAGCACTGTTTTGCTGAATCCCATAGGTTTTGAGTTGTCATTTTTTCACTTTCATTTGTTTCTATGCATATTTTGATTTCCGTTTTGATTTCTTCTGTGATCTGTTGATTATTCAGAAGCGTGTTATTTAACCTCCATATGTTTGTATTTTTAATAGTTTTTTTTTTCCCCCCCTTTAATTGACATTTAATCCTATAGCAAGTGTTCGGAAAGGATGCTTGAAATGATTTCAATTCTTTTAAACTTACCAAAGCTAGATTTATGGCCCAGAATGTGATCTGTCCTACAGAATATTCCATGTGCACTTGAAAAAAAGGTGAATTCCATTGTTTTTGAGTGAAATCCCCTATGGATACCAATTAGATCTAATTGGTCCATTGTATCATTTAGAGCTTGTGTTTCCTTGCTAGTTTTCTATTTGGTTGATCTATTCATAGGTGTAAGTCGAATATTAAAGTCCCCCTGTTGTTTTGTTACTGTTTGTTTCCCCTTTCCTACTTGTTAGCATTTGCCTTATGTATTGAGGTGCTTGTATGTTGGGTGCATCTATGTTTATAATTGATGTATCTTCTTCTTGGATTGATCCTTTGATCATTTATAGTGTCCTTCTTTGTCTCTTATCACAGTCTATTTCAAAGTCTGTTTTATCTGATATGAGTATTGCTACTCCTGCTTGCTTTTGGTCCCCATTTGCATGAAATATCTTTTTCCAGCCCTTCATTTTCAGTCTGTATGTATCCCTAGGTTTGAGGTGAGTCTCTTTTACACAGCATAGATAGGAGTCTTGTTTTTTGTACATTCAGCCAGTCTTTGTCTTTTGGTTGGAGTATTTAACCTATTTACATTTAAGATAATTATTGATAAATATGATCCCATTACCATTAAAGTAAATGTTTTGGGTTGTTTTGGGTTTGTTTTTATAAACCTTTATTGTGTTTCCTGTCTAGAGAATATTGTTTGGCAATTCCTGAAGAGCTGGTTTGGTGGTGCTGAATTCTCTCAGCTTTTGCTTGTCTGCAAAGCTTTTGATTTCTCCTTCATCTATGAATGAAATCATTGCTGGGTAGAGAAAATTTGGTTGTATTTTTCTCTTTCATTACTTTAAGTATGTCCTGCCATTCCCTTCTGGCCTGGAGAGTTTCTACTTAAAGATCAGCCATTATCCTAATGGGGATCCCCTTGTGTGTTATTTGTTGCTTTTCCCTTGCTGCTTTTAATATTTGCTCTTTGTGTTTGATCTTTGTTAGTTTGATTAATATGCATCTTGGAGTGTTTCACCTTGGGTTTATCCTCTTTGGGACTCTCTGGGTTTCTTTGACTTGAGTGGCTACTTCTTTCCTCATTTGGGGGAATTTTTAAACTATTATGTCCTCAAGTATTTTCTCATGCCCTTTCTTTTTGTCTTCTTCTTCTGGGACTCCTATGATTCGAATGTTGGGGTTTTAACATTGTCCCAAAGGTCTCTGAAGTTGTCCTCATTTCTTTTAATTCTTTTTCTTTTTTCCTCTCTGCTTCATTTATTTTCACCGTTGTATCTTCCACCTCACTTATCCTCTCTTCTGTCTCGGTTATTCTACTTTAGGTTCCCTCCAGAGTGTTTTTGAATTCAGTTATTGCAGTATTCATTATTGATCAATTATTTTTTTCTAGGTCTTTTTAACATTTCTTGCATTTTCTCAATCCTTGTCACTAGTCTGCTTATCTGTAACTCCATTTTTTTTTTTTTTTTCAAGATTTTGGATCATCTTTTCTATCATTATTCTGAATTCTTTTTCAGGTAGACTCCCTACCTCCTCCTCTTTTCTTTGCTTAGGTGGGTTTTTATCATGTTCCTTCACCTGCTGTATATTTCTCTGCCTTTTCATCTTGTTTAGATTCCTGCATTTGTGGTCCCCTTTATGCAGGCTAACAGTTCTTGGTTCCTCTTAATTGTGGGGTCTGCTCCCTGTAGGTCAGGTTGGACTAACGGCTTGTCAAGGTTTCCTGGTTGGAGGAGCTTCTGTCTGTGTTCTACTGGGTGGAGCTGGATCTCTTCTCTCTGGAGTGCAATGAAGTGTCCAATTGTGAGTTTGGGGTGTCTCTGGGTTTCACATGGCTTTGGGCAGCCTATCTTTTAATGTTCAGGGTTATGTTCCTGTTCTGATGAAAAATTAGTGTGGTGTGTCTTGCACTGGATCTTGTTGGCTCTTGGGTGGAGCTTGCTTTCTCTGTAGGTATGGAGACTTTTGGGTGAGCTCTTGTCTATTAATGTTCCCTGGAGTCAGGAGTCCTCTGATGTTCTAAAGTTTGGGAGTCAAGCCTTCTGCTTCTGGCTTTTGGTCTTTCTCTTACAGTAGCCTCAAGACTTCTCCTTCAATACAGCATAGAAAGTAAAATTCCTAGGGTATTGGTGAAACAATTGTCCACAGCCAGGAACACCAAGAGAAATAAACAGAGTTATATAGACAAGAGTAGAAGGAGGAGGAAGATAGAGGTGACCAGGAGGAGAGAAGGGGAAGTCAAAAGGGGAGAGAGCAATCTAGCCAGTAATGAAGTCCCTAAGTGAAAATGGATACTGAAGATTGGATTCTTAGAGTATAAAATTAATAACAAATATCAAAAAGCAAAACTAAAACCTAGAATAGAAGTTCAGTTCAGTTCAGTCACTCAGTCATGTCCGACTCTTTGTGAACCCATGAATCGCAGCACGCCAGGCCTCCCTGTCCACCACCAACTCCCGGAGTTTACTCAGACTCATGTCCATCGAGTCGGTGATGCCATCCAGCCATCTCATCCTCTGTCATCCCCTTTTCTTCCTGCCCCCAATCCCTCCCAGCATCAGAGTCTTTTCCAATGAGTCAACTCTTCACATGAGGTGGCCAAAGTACTGGAGTTTCAGCTTTAGCATCATTTTTTCCAAAGAACACCCAGGACTGATCTCCTTTAGAATAGAAGTTAGACTCATAAATACAATACAAAAAGTACAAAACATAATCACAAAAATTTTTAAGAATATATGTGCATTTTTTTTTAAATAGGGGTTTTTTGAAAGGTAATAGTAGGCTAAAAAATGAAAGTTAAAGGAGTAATAATTTTTTTTTAATTAAAAAGTGATAATCGTAAAAATGTATCTAGGGATTTCTCTGGAGCTGTTGTGGGTAGTGTGGGATCAGTTCAGTGTGCGATAGTCCCTTGTTCAAGCATGTGCTTTTTCTCAAGGTCTGTGGGTGCCCCTCAAATACAGTCTTCAGTATTAAATGTAGGGTTTTAATCTGTTCCACCTGTCACTTCCAGAACGGTTCCCTCTTCTTTGTTTATTTTGGCTTCCTCTGTTTGCAAATCTCTTCAGTGTCTAATTTCTGCCCTGACACAAGGGAGAGAAAGTGGCCACTTTTTTAGGCTCACTTGTTCAGTTCAGTTGTGGGGAGGGAGGGATACTGCAACCAAATACCCCTGGCATGTGTGGGGGAGTGCTCACAGTGGATGGACCACACTGGGTTTGCCATAGCCCAAGGCAGTGCGTGCTTCCCAGGTCTACACTGCTCATACTGCAGGGTACCCTGCAAGGGTGCTGTTCCAAGTGGGTCCTGTATTTCATGCACTTCCCAGACTAAGCTGCTCAGGTTCTTGGGTGCTCCATAAGGACACAGACCCAGATGGGCCATGCATTTTGTGCCCTTCCCAGGTCTGGCAATGTGCACTTTTAGAGGGCTTCCCTTGTAGCTGAGTTGGTAAAGAATCTGCCTGAAGTGCAGGAGACCCAGGTTCGATTCCTAGGCTGGGAAGATCCTCTGGAAAGGGAAATGGCAACCCACTCCGGTATTCTTCCTTAGAGAGTCCCCATGGACAGAGAAGCCTGGCAGGCCACAGTCCGTGGGGTTGCAAGAGTCAGACTCGATTTAGCAATTTAAATCCCTACCACAGGTCCAGCAGCTCAGGTGACAGGGCGCTTGATGAGCACACTGTCCCATGTGGGTTGTGCATCTTAATCAGCTCCCTGGTCTAGACCGCTTGGTTTCCTGAGTGTGCCATGAGATCATAGTCCCATGTGTACCATGTGTCTCCTTTGGGGTGCTAATCTCAGGCTGTGACAGTCCTGGTTGACAGATGTCAACTGTCCAGGATCCCAGGAAGATGTGGTTAGTAAATGGGAGCCTGCTCACAGTTTCATGGAAAATGCAGTATCTGGCACTGAGATTGCAGCAGTCCCTTGCCTTCTGGCTCTGGCTGTCACAGGCCTGCCTTTCTGCCTCTGGGGAGGGAGGGCCTGATAGGCAGCTGGCTTGCTCTCCTTTATTATTTGTTCAATCCTTTGTTCTGTAAGTGCACCAGGGGTCACCAAGGCTCGCCTTTCACAGGAAAGGTTTTTTTTTTTTTTTTTTTTTCCTGTCTCTCTGACAATCTTAGAGTTTGGGTTGCTATCTCATATTAGCTCCCTTAGATTGTCCTCGGGGCATTCAAACCCAGTCCTTACCCTAAGGAACAATGATGCAGCCCACACCTCTATGCCCAGCCCCCTTTGGCTGGTGCAGACATAAGAGTCTGGGCCATTTCTCCGTCTGTAATTGTACTTGCAGTTCGGCATGTATTCTGTGGGTTTTTTTTTCCCTCCCAGTTATATTGGCCTCTGAGATTCCAAAATTCCCCACAGACATGCCTGTAAGAGGGTTTCCTATTGTGTGGAAACATCTCCTCTATGACTCCCTCCCGAAGACAGGTCTCCATCCCTAAATCTTTTGTCACAGTTTTTGTCTTTTGTATTTTGTCTGACTTCCTTTTGAAGAGATTGGGCTGCCTTTCTGAGAGGTGCCTGGTGCCCTTTGCCAGCATTCAGAAGTTGTTTTGTGGAAGTTGCTCAACATTCAAATGATCTTTTCATGAATTTGTGGGGGAGAAAATGGCCTCCCCATCCTGTTCCTCCACCACCTTAGGACCTTGTTTTTGCTTATTCTGTAGAGTTTCTCATCTTTGGCTCCAAAAAGTATAATCTGATTTTGGTGTTGACCATCTGATGATGTCCATGTGCAGAGTAGAGCTTTTGTTGTTGGAAGAGGGTGTTTGCTATGACCAGCACTTTCTCTTGGCAAAACTATTAGCCTTTGGTCCTGCTTTACTTTGTACTCCAAGGCCAAACTTGCCTGTTACTCCAGGTATCTCTTGACTTCCTACTTTGCATTCCAGCGATGAAAAGTACTTCCTTTTGGCGTGGATGAACCCTAGTTGTTTTCTGATAATCTCTTTAGGATTTTCTATGTATAGCATCATATCATCTACGAACAGAGACAGCTTTATTTCTTCTTTTCAAATTTAGATTTCTTTTATTTCTCTTTCTTCTTCGATTGCTATGGCTAGGACTTCTAAAACTTTGTTGAATAAAAGTGATGACATTGGAAACACTTAGAGGGAATGCTTTCAGCTTTTCATAGTTGAGAATGATGTTAGCTGTGGGTTTGTCATATATAACCTTTGTTATATTGAGATAAATTCACTCTATGCTTCCTGTCTGGAGGGTTTTTTTTTTTTCTTTATTATAAATGGGTGTTGAATTTGGTCAAAAGTTTTTCCTGAATCTATTGAGATAATCATATAGTTTTTATTCTTCAGTTTTTTAATGTAGTGCATCGCACTAATTGATTTGTGGATATTGAATATAGATAAAGAAGACTTGCATCTCTTGAGATATACTCCACTTGATCATGGTGGATGATTCTTTTAATGTATTACTAGATTTGGTTTGCTATTATTTTGTTGAATATTCTTATGACTCTGTTCATCAGTGATATTGGCCTATAAATATTTTTGTGTTTGTGGTTCTGGTATCTGTGTTATAGTGGCCTCATAAAATGAGCTTGGGAGAGTTCTTTTTTCTGCAGTTATTTTGGGAAGATTTTCAGAAGGATAGGTGTTATCTCTTCTTTAAATGTTTGCTAGAATTTGCCTGTGAAGCCATCATCTCCTGAACTATTGTTTGTTTGAAGTTTTTAACAGTATCAATTTTGTGACTTGTGCATAATCCTTTCATATTTTCTGTTTCTTCCTACTTCAGTATGGGAAGTGTGTACTTTTCCAAGAATTTTTCCATTTCTTCTAGGTTGTCCATTTTATTGGCAAATAGTTGTTTGTAGTAGTCTCATATGATTGTATTTCTGTGGTATTGGTTGTAACTTTTTCATTTCTAATTTTATTGACTTGGGCCCTCTCCCTGTTTTACTTGATAACTCTGGAAAATGTTTTATCAATTTTTCTTAAGTTTTCAAAGAACCAGCTATTAATTTCATCAATCTTTCCTATTTTAATCTGTTTTTTTTAATTTGTTTCTACTCTAATCTGTATTTTTTTCCTTCTACTAACGTACAGTTCAGTCACTCAGTTGTGTATAACTTTTTGTAACCCCATTAACTGCAGCACACCAGGCCTCCCTGTCCATCACCAAATCCCAGAGTTTATTCAAACTCATGTCCATCGAGTCAGTGATGCCACCCAGCCATCTCATGCTCTGTCGTCCCCTTCTCCTCCTGCCCCCAATCCCTCCCATCATCAGAGTCTTTTCCAATGAGTCAACTCTTCGCATGAGGTGGCCAAAGTACTGGAGTTTCAGCCTTAGCATCATTCCTTCCAAAGAAATCCCAGGGCTGATCTCCTTTAGAATGGACTGGTTGGATCTCCTTGCAGTCCAAGGGACTCTCAAGAGTCTTCTCCAACACCACAGTTCAAAAGCATCAATTCTTCAGCACTCAGCCTTCTTCACATTCCAACTCTCGCATCCATATATGACCACAGGAAAAACCATAGCCTTGACTAGATGGACCTTAGTTGGCAAAGTAATATCTCTGCTTTTGAATATGCTATCTAGGTTGGTCATAACTTTCCTTCCAAGGAGTAAGTGTCTTTTAATTTCATGGCTGCAGTCACCATCTGCAGTGATTTTGGAGCCCAGAAAAATAAAGTCTGACACTGTTTCCACTGTTTCCCCATCTATTTCCCATGAAGTGATGGGACCGGATGCCATGATCTTCGTTTTCTGAATGTTGAGCTTTAAGCCAACTTTTTCACCCTCCACTTTCACTTTCATCAAGAGGCTCTTTAGTGGCTCTTTAGTTCCTCTTTACTTTCTGTCATAAGGGTGGTGTCATGTGCATATACTTTTCTTCCACGGGGTAAGCACCTTTTAATTTCATGGCTGCAATGAGAATATGCAGTGATTTTGGAGCCCAGAAAAATAAAGACAGCCACTGTTTTCCCATCTATTTGCAATGAAGTGATGGGATCAGATGCCCTGATCTTAGTTTTATGAATGTTGAGCTTTAAGCCAACTTTTTCACTCTCGCCTTTCACTTTCATCAAGAGGCTCATTAGTCCCTCCTCACTTTCTGTCATAAGGGTGGTGTCATCTGCTTATATGAGGTTATTGATATTCCTCCTGGCAATCTTGATTCCAGCTTGTTCTTCCTCCAGCCCAGCATTTCTCATGATGTTCTCTGCATATAAATTAAATAAGCAGGGTGACAATATACAGCCTTGACGTACTTCTTTTCCTATTTGGAACCAATCAGTTTTTCCATGTCCAGTTCTAACTGTTGCTTCCTGATCTGCATACAGATTTCTCAAGAGGCAAGTCCGGTGGTCTGGTATTCCCATCTCTTTCAAAATTTTCAACAGTTTATTGTGATCCACACAGTCAAAGGCTTTCCATCGTCAATAAAGCAGAAAGATGTTTTTCTGGAACTCTCTTGCTTTTTCAATGATCCAGTTGATGTTGGCCATTTGATCTCTTGTTCCTCTGCCTTTTCTAAAACCAGCTTGAACATCTGGAAGTTCACGGTTCACGTATTGCTGAAGCCTGGCTTGGAGAATTTTGAGCATTACTTTACTAGCATGTGAGATGAGTGCAATTGTGCAGTAGTTTGAGCATTCTTTGGCATTGCCTTTATTTGGAATTGTAATAAAAACTGACCTTTTCCTGTCCTGTGGCCACTGCTGAGTTTTCCAAATTTGCTGGCATATTTAGTGCAGCACTTTTACAGCAGCATCTTTCAGGATTTGAAATAGCTCAACTGGAATTCCATCACCCCCACTAGCTTTGTTCGTAGTGATGCTTCCTAAGGCACATTTGACTTCCCATTCCAGGATGTCTGGCTCTAGGTGAGTGATCACACCATCGTGATTATCTGCATCATGAAGATCATTTTTGTACAGTTCTTCTGTGTCTATTCTTGCCACCTCTTAATATCTTCTTCTGTTAGGTCCATATCATTTCCGTCCTTTATTGAGCCATCTTTGCCTAAAATTTTCCCTTGGTATCTCTAATTTTCTTGAAGAGATCTCTAGTCTTTCCCATTCTGTTGTTTTCCTCTATTTCTTTGCATTGATTGCTGAGGAAGGCTTTCTTATCTCTCCTTGCTATTCTTTGGAACTCTGCATTCAGATGGGTATATCTTTCCTTTTTTCCTTTGCTTTTCACTTCCCTTCTTTTCACAGCTGTTTGTAAGGCCTCCTCAGACAACCATTTTCTTTTTTGCATTTCTTTTTCTTGGGGGTGTTCTTGATTCCTTTCTCCTGTACAGTGAGTGTCATGCACCTCCGTCCATAGTTTATCAGGCACTCTGTATATCAGTTCTAGTCCCTTAAATCTATTTCTCACTTCCTTAGTATAGTCATAAGGGATTTGATTTAGGTCATACGAGAATGATCTACTGGCTTTCTCCACTTTCTTCAATTTAATTCTGAATTTGGCAATAAGGAGTTCATGATCTGAGCCCAGCCAGCTCCCGGTCTTGTTTGTGCATCTTTGGCTGCAAAGAATATAATCAGTCTGATTTCAGTGTCAACCATCTGATGATGTCCATATGTACAGTCTTCTCTTGTGTTGTTGGAAAAGGGTTTTTTCTATGAACAGTGTGTTTTCTTGGCAGAACTCTATTAGCCTTTGCCCTGATTCACTCTGTACTCCAAGGCCAAATTTGCCTGTTACTCCAGGTGTTTCTTGATTTCCTACTTTTGCATTCCAGTTCCCTATAATGAAAAGGACATCTTTTTTGGGTGTAGAAGGTCTTGTAAGTCTTCATAGAACTGTTCAACTTCAGCTTTTTCAGCATTACTGGTCAGGGCATAGACTTGGATTACTGTGATATTGAAAGGTTTACCTTGGAGATGAACAGAGATCATTCTGTCATTTTTGAGTTTGTATCTATGTACTGCATTTAGCACTCTTTTATTGACTGGGCTACTCCATTTTTTTTCTAAGGGATTCCTGCCCACAGTAGTAGATATAATGGTCATCTGAATTAAATTCACCCATTCCAGTCCATCTTAGTTCACTGATTCCTAGAAGGTCGATGTTAACTCTTGAAATCTCCTGTTTGACCACTTCCAATTTGCCTTGATTCATGGACCTAACATTCCAGGTTCCTATGCAATATTGCTCTTACAGCATCTTATTGCTTCTATCACCAGTCCCACCCACAACTAGGTGTTGTTTTTGCTTTGGCTCTATCTCTTCATTCTTTCTGGAATTATTTCTCCACTGATCTCCAGTAGCATATTGGGCACCTACTGACCTGGGCAGTTCATCTTTCAGTATCCTATCTTTTTGGCTTTTTATACTGTTCATGGGGTTCTCAAGACAAGAATACTGAAGTGGTTTGCCATTCCCTTCTCCAATGAACCACATTCTGTCAGAACTCTGCACCATGACCCGCCCATCTCAGGTGGCCCCACAGGCATGGCTTAGTTTCATTGAGTTAGACAAGGCTGTGGTCCATGTGATTAGATTGGCTAGTTGTCCGTGATTGTGGTTTCAGTGTGTCTGCCCTCTGATGCCCTCTCACAGTGCCTGCCATCTTACTTGGTTTTCTCTTACCTTGGATGTGGGGTATCTCTTCATGACTTCTTCATGAAAGCGCAGCCTCTTCTCCTTACCTTGGAAGTGGGGTAGCTCCTCCCAGCCGCTGCCTGCACTTGTGCACTATCGCAGCCAACCCCATTTGTGTTTTGTTTATTCATTTTCTAGCTTCTTCATGTGTAAGAAAAGCACAGTAGTTAGAAGGAAGCATTTGGACATTTGACTTCCTTAGTATTAAAAAGTTTTGCACAATAAAGACTGCTAAGAGGAAAAAAAAATAAGCCACAGAATGGAAATACATTTTTGTAAGCCACATATCCAACAAAGATTGAGTATAGAGAATATGTAAAAACAAAACAAAACAAAACAAAACTCTTAAAAGTCAACCAAAATAATGCAGAGAATGGGCCAAATACATGAATAAATAGTCAATAAAGAAGACATACAGACAGCAGATGAATATATGAACAGTTAGTTAACATCATTAACAATCCTGGAAATTTAAAAGAAAAATATGATATATCACTATGCACACCCATGAGAACACCTGTGAAGAAAACTAACAAGGTCAGAAATTTCATCTTGTGTACATTATTAGTAGATATATAAGAAGGTACAAACACTCTTAAAACAATTTGACAATCTCTTTAAAAATGTGCAAATACTATGTAACTTAGCAATTTCATTCCTAGGAATTTATATTGGAGAAATGAAAACTGATATTCACACAAAAATCCATATACAAATGTTTATAGTGACTTTATTCATAATAGTCAAAATTTGGAAACAACTCAATTGTGTTTCTGTGGGTGAATGCTTAAATAAAGTGGTGCATCCATACCATGAACTACTACTCAGCAATAAAAAGGAATGAATATCCTTTCTTTCAACAACCTGGATGAATTTCCAGAGAAGTATGCTCAGTAAATTATGCCAATTTCAAAATGTAACTATCTGATAACATTTATGTAACATTCTTAAAATGACAAAATTATAGAGTTAGGGTATGGATTAGAAGTCACCACCATTGAGAGTTCCAAGCCAGGAAGGGCTTCCCTGGTGTCTCAGAGGGTAAAGCATCTGCCTGAAATGTGGGAGACCCAGGTGTGATCCCCAGGTCTCATGGAGATCATGGAGATCTCATGGAGAAGGAAATGGCAACCCACTCCAGTACCCTTGCCTGGAAAATTCCATGGACAGAGGAGGCTGGTAAGTTACAGTCCATGGAATCACAAAGAGTCACACACAACTGAGCAACTTTACTTGTCAAACCAGGAGGGAAGTGGGTGTGTCTATAAAGAAGGAACATGAGGGGTCCTGTAGTGAACAAAAGTGTTCTATAACTTGACTTTATCAATCTCAGTATCCTGGTTGTGATATTGTACTATTATTTTGCAGCATGTTACCATTTGGGGAAGGTGGTAAGGGGTAGGTACATGGAATCTCTGTGTTATTTCTTACATATACGTGTGAATCTACAATTTTACTTATTTATAATTTTTATTTTATGTTGTAGAGTTGACGAACAATATTGTGTTAATTTCAAATGTAGAGCAAAGTGATTCAGTTATACATATACATATATCTATTCTTTTGCAACTTCTTTTCCTATCTAGGTTATACAGAGTATTGAACAGAGTTCATTGTGCTATATAGTAGGTCCTTGTTGGTTATCTGTTTTAAATATAGTAGTGTATATATGACTTCAAGGAATTCAGATCAGTCAGTCCTAAAGGAAATCAGTCCTTAATATTCATTGGAAGGACTGATGCTGAAGCTGAAACTCCAATTCTTTGGCCACCTGATGTGAATAACCGACTCATCGAAAAAGACCCTGATGCTGGGAAAAATTGAAGGCAGAAGAAGAAGGGGACGACAGAGGGTGGGATGGACATCAGTTTGAGTAAGCTCTGGGAATTGATGATTGCCAGGGAAGCCTGCCATGCTGCAGTCCATGGGGTTGCAAAGAGTCAGACATGACTGAGTGACTGAACTAAAGTGTACATATGTGAATCCCAAACTCCCAATCTATTCCTCCCCCAATGATTCCCTCCCTCCCCCCACCCCCCACTCCCCGGAAACCATAGATTTTCTGTCTATCTCTGTGAGTCTGTTTTGCAAATTTGTTTGTACCATGTTTTTTAGATTCCACATATAAACGACATTACATGTGTCTATCTCTGACTTACTTCACTTAGTATGATAATGCCTAGGCCCAACCATTTTGCTGTAAATGGAATTATTTAATTCTTTTTAGCATATGAGTAATATTCCAAGCCAGGCTTCAGCAATACATGAACCACAAACTTCCTGATGTTCAAGCTGGTTTGAGAAAAGGCAGAGGAACTAGAGATCAAATTGCCAACATCCGCTGGATCATGGAAAAAGCAAGAGAGTTCCAGAAAAACATCTATTTCTGCTTTACTGACTATGCCAAAGCCTTTGACTGTGTGGATTACAATAAACTGTGGAAAATTCTTCAAGAGATGGGAATACCAGACCACCTGATCTGCCTCTTGAGAAACATATGTGCAGGTCAGGAAGCAACAGTTAGAACTGGACATGAATGACAGACAGGTTCCAAATAGGAAAAGGAGTATGTCAAGGCTGTATATTGTCACCCTGCTTATTTAACTTCTATGCAGAGTACATCATGAGAAATGCTGCACTGGAAGAAACACAAGCTAGAATCAAGATTGCCAGGAGAAATCTCAATAACCTCAGATATGCAGATGACACCAGCCTTATGGCAGAAAGTGAAGAGGAACTCAAAAGCCTCTTGATGAATGTGAAAGTGGAGAGTGAAAAAGTTGGCTTAAAGCTCAACATTCAAAAAATAAAGATCATGGCCTCAGGTCCCCTCACTTCATGGGAAATAGGTGGGGGAAACAGTGGAAACAGTGTCAGACTGTATTTTGGGGGGCTCCAAAATCGCTGCAGATGGTGACTTCAGCCATGAAATAAAAGGACGCTTACTCCTTGGAAGGAAAGTTATGACCAACCTAGATAGCATATTCAAAAGCAGAGACATTACTTTGCCAACAAAGATTCGTCTAGTCAAGGCTATGGTTTTTCCTGTGGTCATGTATGGATGTGAGAGTTGGACTGTGAAGAAGGCTGAGCACCGAAGAATTGATGCTTTTGAACTGTGGTATTGGAGAAGACTCTTGAGAGTCCCTTGGACTGCAAGGAGATCCAACTGGTCCATTCTGAAGGAGATCAGCCTTGGGATTTCTTTCAAAGGAATGATGCTAAAGCTGAAACTCCAGTACTTTGGCCACCTCATGAGAAGAGTTGACTCATTGGAAAGGACTCTGATGTTGGGAGGGTTTGGGGGCAGGAGGAGAAGGTGACGACAGAGGATGAGATGGCCAGATGGCATCACTGACTTGATGGATGTGAGTCTGAGTGAACTCTGGGAGTTGGTGATGGACAGGGAGGCCTGACGTGCTGTGATTCATGGGGTCGCAGAGAGTCGGACATGACTGAGCAACTGAACTGAACTGAATATTCCATTGTGTGTGTGTGTGTGTGTGTGTGTGTATATATATATATATATATATATATGTACAATATCTTTATCCATTCCTCTGTAAGTGGACATTTAGGTTACTTCCATGTCATGGCTATTGTAAATGGTGATGAAGTGAACATTGGGGTGCATGTATCATTTTAAACCTTGTTTTTCTCTGGATATATGCCCAGGGGTGGAATTTCTGGATCATATGGTAGCTCTATATTTAGTTTTTAAGGAACCTCCATAATATTCTCCATAGTGGCTACAGAAATTCCCATTCCCTTTTCTCCATATTCTCTCCTGCATTTATTGTTTGTAGACTTTTTGATGATGGCCTTTCTGACTGATGTGAAGTAATATCTGATTGTAGTTTTGATTTGCATTTTTCTGATAATTAGCAATGTTGAGCATCTTTTCATGTGCTTTTTGAACATCTGTATGTCTTCTGTGAAGAGTTATCTATTTAGGTATGCCCATTTTCTTTATTTTATTTTATTTTATTTTTTTTTGAGCTCAATGAGCTGTTTGTAAATTTTGGAGACTATTTCCTTGTCAGTCACATCATTTCCAAATATTTTCTCTCATTACATGGATTGTCTTTTCGTTTTGTTTATATTTTCCTTTGTTGTGCATAACACGAGCTTAATTAGATCCCATTTATATATTTGATTTATTTTGATTACTCTAGGAGATGGATCAAAAAAGATTGCTGCAATTTATGTCAAAAAATGTTTTCCCTTTATTTTCCCCTTAACAGTTTTAAAGTATCCAGTCTTACATTTAGGTATTTAATCCATTTTGAGTTTATTTTTCTCTGTGGTGTTAGAGTGTTCTAATTTCATTTTGTTACATGTTACTGTCTAGTTTTTCAAGCTCCATTTATTGAAGATTGTCTTTTCTTCACTGTATAGTTTTACATCTTTTGGCATAGATTTGACCAGAGGTGTGTGGGATTATTTCTGTCCTTTTTTTTTTTTTTTTTTCTGTTCTTTTTATCTATATTTCTGTTTTTCTGCCAGTACCATATTATTTTGAGGATTATAGCTTTATAGAATAGTCTGCAGAGAGTATAGTATGATTCCTCCAGCTTTTTTTCTTTCTCAAGATTGCTTTGGCCATGTAGGGTCTTTTTTGTCTCCATAAGCATTTTAAGATTTTTTTTCTGGTTCTGTGAAAAATGCTATTGGTAATTTGATAGGAATTGCATTGAATAGATTGCCTTAGATAGTATAGTCATTTTCATAATATTGATTCTTCCAGTCCAAAGGCAAGGTTTATTTTTCAGTATATTTGTGTCACCTTTGATCAGCTTCATCAGCATCTTATAGTTTTCATAGTACAGTTCTTTTGCATCCTTAGATAGGTTTATATTTATGTATTTTATTCTTTTTGATGCTATGTTAAATGGGATTGTTTATTTTATTTATCTTTCTGTTTTTCATGATTAGTGTATAGAAATTTACCATATTTATGTGTAATAATTTTGTGTCCTAAAATTTTATGAGAATGGTTCATGAGCTCAAGTAGTTTTCTGGTAACATCACTGGGATTTTCTGTGTATAGCAGTATCATGTCATCAACAAACAGTGACAGTTTTACCTTTTCTTTTCTAATTTGGATTCTCTTTACTTTTTTCTCCTGATTTCTCTGGCTAGAAATTCCAAAACAACATTAAACAAAAGGGAAAAGAGTGGACATCTTTGTCTTGTTCTTGATCTTAGAGGAAATACTTTCATCTTTTGATCATTGAGAATGATGTTAGTTGTTGATATCTCATATATGGCCTTATTATGTTGAGGTATGTGCCCTCTATGCCCATTTTTTTTGGAATTTTTATCATAAATATTGAATTTTGTCCAAAGCTTTTCCTGCATCTATTGAGATGATCATATAATTTTTCTTCTTCAATTCATTGATGTGGTGTGCAATGCTGGTTAATATGCATATATAGAAGAATCCTTGTATCCCTGAGGTTAATCACAATTGATCCTGGTGTTTGATCTTTTTTTATGTGTATAGTTATCAGTGATATTGGCCTGTAATTTTCTTTTTCTTTTTTTTTTTTTTCAATATTGTGGTGGTTTTGCCATACATTCACATGAATCAGCCATGGGTGTACATGTGTTCCACATCCTGACCATCCCTCCCACCTCCCTCCCCATCCCATCTCTCAAGGTCATCCCAGTGCACCAGCCCTGAGCACCCTGCCTCAGGTATTGAACCTGGACTGGCAATCTATTTCACATATGTTAATATACATGTTTCAATGCTATTCTCTCAAATCATCCCACCCTCGCCTTCTCCCACAGAGTCCAACAGTCTGTTCTTTACATATGTGCCTCTTTTGCTGTCTCACATATAGGTAATCATTAACATCTTTCTAAATTCCATATATATGTGCTAATATACTGTATTGGTGTTTTTCTTTTTTAAAAAATATGAATTTATTTTAATTGGAGGCTAATTATTTTACAATATTGTATTGGTTTTGCCATACATCAACATGAATCCAACACGGATATACAAGTGTTCCCCATCCTGAACCCCCCTCCCATCTCCCTCCCTGTGTTTTTCTTTCTGATTTACTTTGTTTTGTATAATAGGCTCATTTTCATTTTGATGATATGAGCCTAGGTAAAGTTTTATCAATTTTGTTATGTTTTCAAACAACCTGTTTTTATTTTCATCAATCTTTTCTATTGTTTTTCTCATCTCTATGTCATTTACTTCTTTTCTGATGTTTATGATTTCTTTCTTTATAGTAACTTCTGGTTTTGTTCATTCTTTCTCTAGTATCTTTAGGTGAAATATTAGGTTGTCTGAGATTTTTCTACTTTCATAATGTAAGATTATGCTGCTATAAAATTCCCTCTTAGAACTGCTTTTACTGCATCCCATAGGTTTTGGATGGCTGTGCATTCCTTTTCATTTGCCTTGAGGTATTTTTTGATTTCTGCAGATATCCATTGATTTTTAGTAGCATATTGTTAATCTTCCATGTGTTTGTGTTTTTTCCATTTTTTTTTCTTGTATTTATTTCTGATTTAATGGCATTGTTGTCAGAAAAGATTCTTGATATGATTTTGATTTTTTTTTTTAAATTACTAAGTCTCCCTTTGTGACCTAGCATGCAATCAATCATGGAAAAGGGTCCATGTATACTTGAAAAGATTTTATATTCTGCTGCTTTTAGATAGAATGCTCCAAATATCAATTAAGACCATATGTTCTAATGTATCATTTAAGGCCTGTGTTTTCCTATTGATATTCTGTCTGGGTGATGCATCCGTTGATGAAAGTGGGTTGTTAAAATCCCCCACAATTATTGTGTTACTGTTTATTTCTCTTTTGATGGCTGTTAGCATTTGCCTTATACATTGAGCTGGTCCTATGTTGGGTGCATATATATTTATAATTTTTATATCTTCTTCAATTGATGCCTTAATAATTATGTAGAGTTCTTCTTTGTCTCTTGTATTAGTCATTATTTTGAAGTATGTCTTATCTCATGTCTTTTTACTAGATCTTTCTTTTGATTTCCACGGAAATACCTTTGTACATCCCCACAGTCTGTGTGTGTCCCTTGATCCAAAATGGGTCTCTTATAGATAGCATACATATGAATTTTAGTTTGTATCAAGTCAGCCAGTCTATGTCTTTTGGTTGGATCATGTAATCCATTTATGATTAAGGTATTTATTGATATGTATGCACTTATTTGCATTTTGTTAGTTGTCTTGGATTGTTTCTCTTCTATTTATTTTTTTTCCTCTCCTCTTTTTTGTCTTCTGTTGTAATTTGATAACTAATGTTGTCTTTTGATTCCTTTTTATTTTTAAAAAATATTTATTGCAGTATAGTTACTTTATGATATGGTGTTTGTTTCTGCTGTGCAACAAAGTAAATCAGTTACAGGTATACATATATCCCCTTGTTTTTAGATTTTCTTCCTATTTAGGTCACCACAGAGCACTGAGTATAGAGTTCCCTATGCTTTAGAGAAAGTACTCATTAATTATGTCTTTTATACATAGTAGTGTGAAAGTGAGGGTGAAAAAATGAAAGTGTTAGTCACTCAGTCGTGTCCAACTCTTTGTGACCTCATGGACTGTAGCCCACCACGCTCCTCTATCCATGGAATTCTCCAGACAAGAATACTGGAGAGGGTTGCCTTTTCCTTCTCCAAGGTATCTTCCAGACCCATGCATCAAAGCCGGGTCTATGTCAATCCCATTATCCCAATTATTCTCACCTCCTCTATTCCCATGCCATCTAAAAGTCTGTTCTCTACTTCTGTGCCTCTATTTATGTCCTGCAAATAAGTTCAGCTGCATCATTTTTCTAGATTCTACATGTAAGCAATATTATACAATATTACTTTTTATGCCATACTTCACTCTGTATGACAGTACCTAGGTCCATACATGTCTCTGTAAAGTGCACTGTTTCTTTCTTTTCTATGGCTGGTTATTATTCCATTTTATATATAAACCACAAGTTTATCCATACCTCTGTTGATGACATTTAGGTTAGTTCCATGCATCAGATCAGATCAGATCAGATCAGTCGCTCAGTCATGTCCGACTCTTTGCGATCCCATGAATGGCAGCACGCCAGGCCTCCCCGTCCACCACCAACTCCCGGAGTTCACTGAGACTCACATCCATCAAGTCAGTGATGCCATCCAGCCATCTCATCCTCTGTCGTCCCCTTCTCCTCCTGCCCCCAATCCCTCCCAGCATCAGAGTCTTTTCCAATGAGTCAACTCTTCACATGAGGTGGCCAAAGTACTTGGAGTTTCAGCTTTAGCATCATTCCTTCCAAAGAAATCCCAGGGCTATCTCCTTCAGAATGGACTGGTTGGATCTCCTTGCAGTCCAAGGGACTCTCAAGAGTCTTCTCCAACACCACAGTTCAAAAGCATCAATTCTTCGGCACTCAGCCTTCTTCACAGTCCAACTCTCACATCCATACATGACCACAGGAAAAACCATAGCCTTGACTAGACGGACCTTTGTTGGCAAAGTAATGTCTCTGCTTTTGAATATGCTATCTAGGTTGGTCATAACTTTCCTTCCAAGGAGTAAGCGTCTTTTAATTTCATGGCTGCAGTCACCATCTGTAGTGATTTTGGAGGCCAGAAAAATAAAGTCTGACACTGTTTCCACTGTTTCCCCATATATTTCCCATGAAGTGATGGGACCAGATGCCATGATCTTCGTTTTCTGAATGTTGAGCTTTAAACCAACTTTTTCACTCTCCATTTTCACATTCATCAAGAGCCTCTTTAGTTCCTCTTCACTTTCTGCCATAAGGGTGGTGTCATCTGCATATCTTAGGTTATTGAGATTTCTCCCGGCAATCTTGATTCCAGTTTGTGTTTCTTCCAGTCCAGAGTTTCTTATGATGTACTCTGCATATAAGTTAAATAAACAGGGTGACAATATACAGCCTTGACGTACTCCTTTTCCTATTTGGAACCAGTCTGTTGTTCCATGTCCAATTCTAACTGTTGCTTCCTGACCTGCATACAAATTTCTCAAGAGGCAGATCAGGTGGTCTGGTATTCCCATCTCTTGAAGAATTTTCCACAGTTTATTGTGATCCACACAGTCAAAGTCTTTGGCATAGTCAATAAAGCAGAAAGAGATGGTTTCTTGGAACTCTCTTGCTTTTTCCATGATCCAGCGGATGTTGGCAATTTGATCTCTGGTTCCTCTGCCTTTTCTAAAACCAGCTTGAGCATCAGGAAGTTCACGGCTCACATATTGCTGAAGACTGGCTTGGAGAATTTTGAGCATTATTTTACTAGCGTGTGAGATGAGTGCAATTGTGCGGTAGTTTGATCAGTCTTTGGCATTGCCTTTCTTTGGGATTGGAATGAAAATGGACCTTTTCCAGTCCTGTGGCCACTGCTGAGTTTTCCAAATTTGCTGGCATATTGAGTGCAGCACTTTCACAGCATCATCTTTCAGGATTTGGAATAGCTCAACTGGAATTCCATCACCTCCACTAGCTTTGTTTGTAGTGATGCTTTCTAAGGCCCACTTGAATTCACATTCCAGGATGTCTGGTTCTAGGTCAGTGGTCACACCATCGTGATTATCTTGGTCGTGAAGATCTTTTATGTACAGTTCTTCTGTGTATTCTTGCCATCTCTTCTGAATATCTTCTGCTTCTGTTAGGTCCATACCATTTCTGTCCTTTATTGATCTCATCTTTGCATGAAATTTTCCTTTGGTATCTCTGGTTTTCTTGAAGAGATCTCTAGTCTTTCCCATTCTGTTGTTTTCCTCTATGTCTTTGCATTGATCGCTAAAGAAGCCTTTCTTATCTCTTGCTATTCTTTGGAACTCTGCATTCAGATGTTTATATCTTTCCTTTTCTCCTTTGCTCTTTGCTTCTCTTTTTTTACAG
Organism: Bos grunniens; assembly: GCF_055505025.1. Taxonomy (NCBI): domain Eukaryota; kingdom Metazoa; phylum Chordata; class Mammalia; order Artiodactyla; family Bovidae; genus Bos; species Bos grunniens. The sequence goes on along the minus strand of NC_141194.1, from coordinate 74,501,161 downwards.
CTATTTGTAAGGCCTCCCCAGACAGCCATTTTGCTTTTCTGCATTTCTTTTCTATGGGAATGGTCTTGATCCCTATCTCTTGTACATGAGTTATTGTAAATAGTGCTACAACAAACTTTGTGTGCATGTATATTTTTGAATTATGGTTTTCTTAGGTATATGCCTAGTATTGCTGGGTCATATGCTATTTATATGTTTAGTTCCTTTTACGAACCTCCATACTACTCTTCATAGTGGCTGTACCAATATACATTCCCACCAAGAGTAGGAGGGTTCCCTTTTCTCCAGATCCTTTCCAAAATTTATGTTTCGTAGATTTTTTTGATGATGGCCATTTTGATCAGTGTGAGGTATTACCTCATTGTAGTTTGTATTTGAATTTCTCTAATAATTCATGATGTTGGGTAACTTTTTATGTGTTTCTTGGTACGCTGTATGTCTTCTCTGGAGAAATGTCTGTTTGGATTTTGCCTATTTTTTTCATTGTGCTGTTTGTTTTATTGATATTCACTTGCATGAGCTGTTTCTATACTTTGAAGGTTAATCCCTTATTAGTTGCCCCATTTGCAAACATTCCCATTTTAAGTGCTGTCCTTTCATTTTGTTTGTGGTAGAAAGCATCACTACGAACAAAGCTAGTGGAGGTGATGAAATTCCAGTTGAGTTTTTCAAATTCTGAAAGATGATGCTGTGAAAGTGCTACACTCAATATGCAAGCAAATTTGGAAAACTTAGCAGTGGACACAGGACTGGAAAAGGTCAGTTTTCATTCCAATCCCAAAGAAATGCAATGCCAAAGAATGCTCAAACTACTGCACAGTTGCACTCATCTCATGCGCTAGTAAAGTAATGTTCAAAATTCTCCAAGCCAGGCTTTAGCACTACGTGAACCATGAGCTTCCAGATGTTCAAGCTGCTTTTAGAAAAGGCAGAGCAACCAGAGATCAAAATGCCAACATCTGTTGGTTCATGGAAAAAGCAAGAGAATTCCAGAAAAACATCTATTTCCACTTTATTGACTATTCCAAAGACTTTGACTGTGTGGATCACAATAAACTGTGGAAAATTCTTCAAGAGATGGGAATACCAGGCCACCTGATCTGCCTCTTGAGAAATTTGTATGCAGGTCAGGAAGCAACAGTTAGAACTGGACATGGAACAACAGACTGGTTCCAAATAGGAAAATGAGTACGTCAAGGCTGTATATTGTCACCCTGATTATTTAACTTCTATGCAGAGTATATCATGAGAAATGCTGGGCTGGAAGAAGAACAAGCTGGAATCAAGATTGCTGGGAGAAATATCAATAACCTCAGATATGCAGATGACACCACCCTTATGAGAAAGTGAAGAGGAACTAAAGAGCCTCTTGATGAAAGTGAAAGTGGAAAGTGAAAAAGTTTGCTTAAAGCTCAACATTCAGAAAACGAAGGTCATGACATCTGGTCCCCCATCACTTCATGGCAAATAGATGGGGAAACAGTGGAAACAGTGAAAGACTTTATTTTGGGGGGCTCCAAAATCACTGCAGATGTGATTGAAGTCATGAAATTAAAAGATGCTTACTCCTTGGAAGGAAAGTTGTGACCAACCTAGACATTCAAAGGCAGAGACATTACTTTGCCAACAAAGGTCCGACTAGTCAAGGCTATCGTTTTTCCAGTAGTCATGTATGGATGTGAGACGTGGACTATAAGGAAAGCTGAGCACAGAAGAATTGATGCTTTTGAACTGTGATGTTGGAGAAGACTCTTGATAGTCCCTTGAACTGCAAGGAGATCCAACCAGTCCATCCTAAAGGAGATCAGTCCTGGGTGTTCATTGGAAGGACTGATGTTGAAGCTGAAACTCCAATACTTTGGCCACCTCATGCGAAGAGTTGACTCATTGGAAAAGACCCTGATGCTTGGAAGGATTGGGGGCAGGAGAAGAAGGGGACGACAGAGGATTAAATGGCTGGATGGCATCACTGATTCGATGGACGTGAATCTGATTGAACTCCGGGAGTTGGTGATGGACAGGGAGGCCTGGCGTGCTGCGGTTCATGGGGTTTCAAAGAGTCAGACATGACTGAGTGACTGAACCAAACTGAACTGAACTGTGTATGTTGAATCTTTGCTTCTTGGGGATAATTCCCTGTTTTGTTGTTGGTTTCAATTTTCTAGTATTTTGGTGATGATTTTTGCCTCTATGTTCATCAGTGATATTGGACTCTTATTTTGTATTTTTGTCTGTGATATTTTTGTCTGGTTTTGATACCAAGGTAATGGTGACCTCTAATATGAACTTACCAGCTTTCCTTCCATTGCAATTTTCGGCAAGAATTTCAGAAGAGTAGGTGTTAACTCTTCTCTTAATTTTTATTATTTTTTTTTACTTTAAAAAAATATTTTAATTGGAGGTTACTTACTTTACAATATTGTGGTGGGTTTTGCCATACATTCACATGAATCAGCCATGGGTGTACAGGCGTTCCCCATCCTGAACCCCCCCCTCCAACCTGCCTCCCCATCCCATCCCTCAGAGTTACCCCAGTGCACCAGCCCTGAGCACCCTGTCCCATGCATTGAACCTGGACTAGTGATCTATTTCACATATGATAATATATATGTTTCAATGGTATTCTCTCAAATCATCCCACTCTCGCCTTCGAATACAACTGTGAAGTCATATGTTTCTGGACATTTTTTTTTTTTTTTTTGTAGATATTGGAAGATGTTTAACCACAGTTTAAATTTAATTACTTGTGATTGGTATATTCATATTTTTTATTTCCTCTTGATTCCCTCATGGAAGGTTATAATTTTCTTAGAATTTGTCTATTTCTCCTAGGTTTTTCATTTCAATGGCATATAGTTCTTTGTTCAGTTCAGTTCAGTCTCTCAGTTGTGTCTGACTCTTCATGACCCCATGAACTGCAGCACGCCAGGCTTTTCTGTCCATCACCAACAGCAGGAGCTTGCTCAAACTCATGTTCACTGAGTCAGTGATGCCATCCAATAATCTCATCCTCTGTTTTCTCCTTCTTCTCCTGCCTTTAATCTTTTCAAGCATCAGGCTCTTTATCAGTGAGTCAGTTCTTCACATCAGGTGGCCAAGTTTTGGAGTTACAGCTTCAGCATCGGTCATTGCAATGAACATTAAGGACTAATTTCCTTTAGGATTGACTGGTTTGATCTCCTTGTAGTTCAAGTAACTCTCAAGAGTCTTCTCCAACATCACAGTACAAAAGCATCAATTCTTTGGTGCTTTAGGTGAGTGATCACACCATCGTGATTATCTGGGTCATGAAGATCTTTTTTGTACATTTCTTCTGTGTATTCTTGCGACCTGTTCTTAATATCTTCTGCTTCTGTAGGTCCATACCATTTCTGTCCTTTATTATGCCCATCTTTGCATGAAATATTCCCTTGGTATCTCTAATTTTCTTGAAGAGATCTCTAGTCTTTCCCACTCTACTATTTTCCTCTATTTATTTGCATTAATCATTGAGGAAGGCTTTCTTATCTGTCCTTGCTATTCTTTGCAACTCTGCATTCAAATGGATATATCTTTCCTTTTCTCCTTTGCCTTTAGTTTTTCTTCTTTTCACAGCTATTTTTAAGGCCTCCTTAGACAACCATTTTGCCTTTTTGCATTTCTTTTTCTTGGGGATGGTCTTGATCACTGTCTCCTATACAATGTCATGAACCTCTGTCCATAGATCTTCAGGCACTCTGTCTCTCAGATCCAATCCCTTGAATCTATTTGTCATTTCCACTGTTTAATCATAAGGGATTTGATTTAGGCCATACCTGAATGGTCTAGTGGTTTTCCCTACGTTCTTCAATTTAAGTCTGATTTTGGCAATAAGGAGTTCATGACCTGAGCCACAGTCAGCTCCCTGTCTTGTTTTTGCTGACTGTATAGAGCTTCTCCATCTTTGGCTGCAAAGAATATAATCAATCTGATTTTGGGATTGACCATCTGGTGATGTCCATTTGTAGAGTCTTCTCTTGTGTTGTTGGAATAGAGTGTTTGCTATGACCAATGTTTTCTCTTGGCAAAACTGTGTTAGGCTTTGACCTGCTTCATTTTGTACTCCAAGGCCAAATTTGCCTGCTACTCCAGGTATCTCTTGACTTCCCACTTTTGCATTCCAGTTCCCTATAATGAAAAGAACATCTTTTTGGGTGTTAGTTTTAGAAAGTCTTGTAGGTCTTCTTAGAACCATTCATCTTCAGCTTCTTCAGCATTACTGGTTTGGGCTTAGACCTGGATTACTGTGATATTGAATGGTTTGCCTTGGAAACCAAGAGAAATCATTCTGTAATTTTTTAGACTGCATTCAAGAACTGCATTTCAAACTCTTTTGTTGACTATGAGGGCTACTCCATTTCTTCTTAGGGATTCTTGCCCACAGTAGTAGATATAATGGTCATCTGAGTTAAATTCACCTATTTCTGTCCATTTTGGTTCACTGATGCCTAAAATGTTAATGTTCTTACCATCTTCTCTTTGAGCACTTGCAATTTACCTTGATTCATACACCTAATATTCCAGGTTTGTATGCAATATTGTTCTTTACAGCATCAGATTTTATTTCCATCTCCAGTCACATCCACAACTGGGTGGTGTTTTGCTTTGCCTCCATCTCTTCATTCTTTCTGGAGTTATTTCTTCACTCTTCTCCAGTTAGCATATTGGGCACCTACTGACCTGGGGAGTTCATCTTTCAGAATCATATGTTTTTGCCTTCTCATGCTTTTCATGGGGTTCTCAAGGCAAGAATCCTGAAGTGGTTTCCCATTCCCTTCTCTACTGGACCACGTTGTTAGTTCTTTGTAGTAGTTGCTTATGAAACTTTCTCTTTCTGTCTTAACTATTGTAAGTTCTCCTTTTTAATTTCTAGTTTTATTTATTTTTTAATCCTTTCTCTTTTTTCTTGATGATTCTAGATAAAGGTTTGTCAATTTCATTTTCTCTAAGAATCATCTTTTACTTTCAAATTTCTATTGTTTTCTTCATCATTTATTTTTGATCTGATCTTTATGATTTTTTTCCTTCTAATTTTCAGTTTTGTTTTTCTTCTTTCTTTAGTTGCATCAGGTGTAGGTCTAGGATCTTTATTGAGATTTTTCTTGCTTCTTTAGTAAGATTTTATTGCTATAAGCTTCCCTCTTTGAACTTGGTTTGCCCTGTCCCATAGCTTTTGGGGGCTTCCCAGGTGGCACTGGTGGTAAGGAACCTACCTGTCAATGCAAGTAGACATAATAGATACATGTTTAACCCCTGGGTGAGGAAGATCCCCTGGAGGAAGCCATGGCAGCCCACTCCATTATTGTTGCCTGGAGAATCCCATGTACACAGGAGCCTGGCAGGCTTCTGTCCATAGGGTTCCAGAGTTGGGCTCAACTAAAGCGACTTAGCACAGCTCAGCACAACAGCACACAGATTTTGTGTTGTGTTTTCATTGTCATTTGTCTGTATATATTTTTCACTTCCTCTTAGATTGCTTCAGTGATCCATTGATTATTTAGTAACATATTGCTTAATCTGCATGTATTTGTTTTTTTTATTATTATTTTTTCTTAATTCATATCTAATCTCACAGTGTTTTGGTCAGAAAAATGCTTAATATGATTTCAACTTTCTTAAATTTACCAAGGCTTAATTTGTGACCCACGATGTGATCCATCCTCAAGAATATTCCATGAGCACTTGGGAAGAAAGTTTATTATGTTATTTTGGATGGAATGTCCTATAAATGTCTATTAAGTATATCTGGTCTATTGTGTCATGTGTCTATTGTGTTTCTGTGTTAATTTTCTGTCTGAGTGGTCTGTCCATTGATGTAAGTTGGGTGCTGAAATCCTCCACTATTATTGTGTTACTCCAGTTTCCCTTTTTATGGCTGTTAACATTTGCCTTACATATTGAGGTGCTACTATGTTAAGTGTGTATATATTTACAATTATTATGTTTCGTCTTGGATCTGTCCCTTGATCATTCTTTAGTTTCCTTCCTTGTCTCTTGAAATAGTATTTTTGTTGTTTTTGTTGTTTCTAAGTCACTCAGTTGTATCTGACTCTCTACAGCCACATGAACTGCAGCACACCAGACTTCCTGTCCATCACTGCCTCTTGGAGTTTGCTCAAACTCATGTCCTTTGAGTCGGTGATGCCATCTAACCAACTGATCATCTGTCCTCCCCTTTTCTTCCTGCCCTCAATCTTTCCCAACATCAAGGTCTTTTCTAATGAGTTGGATCTTCCCATCAGGTGGGCAAAGTCTTGGAGCTTCGACTTGATCATCAGTCCTTCCAATGAATATTCATGGTTGATTTTCCTTAGGATTCTCAGGTTTGATCTCCTAGCTGTCCAAGGGACTCTCAACAGTCTTCTCCAGCATCACAGTGCTCAGGCTTATTTATGGTCCAACTCTGATATCCATACATGATTACTGGAAAAACTATAGCCTTGACTATATGCAAAGTGATGTCTCTGCTTTTTAATATGCTGTCTAGGTTCCTCATAGCTTTTCTTCCAAGGAGCAAGCTTTTAATTTCATGGATGAAGTCACCATTCACAGTGATTTTGGAGCCCAAGAAAATAAAGTCTGTCACTATTTCCATTGTTTCCCCATATTGCCATGATGGACCAGATGCCATGATCTTAATTTTTGGAATGTTGAGTTTTAAGGCAGCTTTTTCACTCTCCTCTTTCACCTTCCTCAAGAGGCTATTTAGTTCCTCTTCACTTTTTGCCATTAGGGTGGTGTCATCTGCATATCCTAGGTTATTGATATATCTCCTGGCAATCTTGATTCCACTGTGTGCTTCATTCAGCCTGGCATTTCATATGATGTACTCTGCATATAAGGTAAATAAGTAGGGTGACAATATATAGCCTTGACATACTCCTTTCCCAATTTTGAACCTTATCATTTTCCATGTCTAGTTCTGCTTCTTGACCTGCATACAGGTTTTTCGTGAGTCAGGTAAGGTGCTCTGGTATTCTCATCTCTTTAAGAACTTTCTACAGTTTGTTGTGATCTACAGAGTCAAAGGCTTTAGCATAGTCAGTGAAGCAGAAATAGTTATTTTTCTGGAATTCTCTTGTTTTTTCTATGATCCATCAAATATTGGAAATTTGATCTCTGGTTCCTCTGCCTTTTATAAATCCAGTTTGTATATCTGAAAGTTCTCAGTTCACATAAATCCTCAGCCTCACTTAAAGGATTTTGATTATTACCCTGCTGCTGCTGCTGCTGCTGCTGTCACTTCAGTCGTGTCCAACTCTGTGCGACCCCAGAGACGGCAGCCCACCAGGCTTCTCCGTCCCAGGGATTCTCCAGGCAAGATCACTGGACTGGGTTGCCATTTCCTTCTCCAATGCATGAAAGTGAAAGTGAAAGTGAAGTCGCTCAGTCGTGTCCCAGTCCTAGCTACCGCATGGACTGCAGCCCACCAGGCTACTCCATCCATGGGATTGGCCAGGCAAGAGTACTAACAGATGAAATGAGAAAATTGTATGGTAGTTTAAACATTCTTTGGCATTGTCCTTCTTTGGGACTGGAATGAAAACTGACCTTTTCCAGTCCTGTGCCCACTGCTGAGTTTTCGAAGTGTGTTGGCAACAGTTTAACTTTTGTTTGTTTGTTTGTTTTGTTTTGTTTTGTTTTGTTTTTAAGGATTTGAAATAGTTCAGCTGGAATTCCATCACCTCCATGAATTTTGTTCATGGTAATGGTTCCTAAGGCCCATTTAACTTCACACTCCAGTATATCTGGCCCTAGTTGAGTGACCACACCATCGTGGTTATCCAGGCCATTAAGATATTTTCTGTACCATTCTGTTTATTCTTGCTATCTCTTAATATTTTATGCTTCTGTTAGGCCCATATTGTTTCTGTCCTTTGTTGTACCCATCTTTGAATGAAATATTACCTTGGTATCTCTAATTTACTTCAAGAGATCTCAGGTCTTTCCCATCCTATTGCTTTCCTCTATTTCTTTGCATTGTTCTCTTAAGAAGGCTTTCTTATCTCGCCTTCCTATTCTTTGGAACTCTGCATTAAATTCAGTATATCTTTGCCTTTCTCTTTTACATTTCACTTCTCTTTTCTCAGCTATTTGTCATACCTCCTCATACAACAATTTTGCCTTCTTGCATTTCTTTTTCTTAAAGATGGTTTTGGTCACTGCCTCCTGTTCAATATTATGAACCTCTGCCTATAGTTATTCAGGCACTCCATCAGATCTAATCCCTTGAAATCTATTTGTCTATGTTTTTCTGATGTGATTATTGCTACTAGAGGTTTGAGGAGCATTGCATGCTCCATTGGCATGCAATGTCTTCTTCCATCCTCTCATTTTCAGTCTTTATGTGTCCCTACGTTTGAGGTGGGTATCTGGTAGGTAGCATATATATGGGTCTTTGTGTGTGTGTGTGTGTGTGTGTGTCCATTCAGCCAGTTGGTATCTTTTAATTGGAGCATTTATTCACTTTATGTTTAAGGTAATTATTAATATGTATGTTACTATTGCCATTTTCTCAATTGCTTTGTGTTTGTTTTGTGGGCCTGTTTCTTCTCTTGTGTAAAGCTGGTTTGATGATGTTAAATTTTCTTCACTTTTGCTTGTCTATAAAGCTTTTTATTTTCCATCAAATCTGAATGAGAGCCTTGCTGGGTAGAGTATTCTTGGTTATAGGTTTTTCCTTTTCAGCACTTTAAATTAGCCATGCCACTCCCTTCAGGCGTTTAGAGTTTCTGCTGAAAAAAGTGATTAGCTTATGATGGCTATCTTATATATTACTTATTGGTTTTCCCTTGCTGCTTTTAATATTTTTCTTTGTATTTAATTTTTCTTAGTTTCATTGATATGTGTCTCAACACATTTATCCCTGGCTTTATTTTGTAATGGACTCTTAGCTCTTCCCATACTTGGGTGACTATTTCCTTTCCTATGTTGTGGAAGTTTTCACCTATAATCTTTTCAAATACTTTCTCAGATATTTTGCCTTTTCTTCTTCCTGACCCCTGTAATTCGAGTGTTGGTGTGTTTAGTGTTTTCCTAGATGTCTCTGATACTGTCTTCTTTTATTTTCATTATTTTTCCTTTAGTCTGTTCTGTTGCAATGATTTCCACCATTATGTCTTCTTATCCATTCTTCTGCCTCAGTTATTTTGGTATTGATTCCTTCTAGAGTATTTTTCAGTCATTGTACTATTCACCATTGTTTGCTTGTTCTTTAGTTCTTCCAGGTCCTTGTTAAACATTTCTTTTATATTCTTGATCCATATGCCCATTCTGTTTTGAGATTTTGGTTCATCTTTATAATCATTACTCTGAATTATTTTTCAGATAGATTGTTTATAACCTCTTCATTTAATTGGTCTTGTATTTTTTATCTTGTTCATTTGTCTCCAGTATATTCCTCTATCATCTCATTTTGTCTAACTTATTGTGTTTGTGGTCTCCTTCCACAGGCTGCAGGGCTGTAGTTCCTCCTGCTTTTGTTATCTGCTTCCCTGGTGGGTGAGATTGGTCCATGGACTTGAATACACTTCCTGGTGGGAAGGACTTGGGCCTGTGCTCTGATAGGTGGAGCTGGTCTTGTTCCTCTGATGGGCAGGTCCTTATCAAGATATGTATTTGGGGGTGTCTGTGAGTTTAATATAACTTTAAGCAGCCTGTCTACTTTCAGATGGAGCTGTGTTCCCATCTTGCTGGTTGTTTGGTTTCAAACATCCAGAACTTGAGCTTGCAAGCTGTTGAGTTGAGCTAAGTCTTGGTGAAAAGGACAAGTATTTAAAGATTGTCCATTGATTCCTAAAGGGGCTTCCCCAGTGGCTCAACAGCAAAAAATCCACCTGCAGTGTCAGAGCTGCAGGAGACATGGGTTCAATTCTTGGGTCAGGAAGATTCCCTGGAGGAGCACATGGCAACCCACCCCAGTAATCCTGCCTGTAGAATCCCATGGACAAAGGAGGGTGGCAGGCTACAACCCTTAGGGCCACAAAGAGTTGGACACAAATGAAGTGACTTAACATGCACACACACATTGGCTTCTGGAGTGTAGCCTGTGTACGTTTTCTCTAAATATTTTATTTGTTGGATCTTCTTCCCCCACAGAAGTCTGATATTTGCATTATCTTCCAGCCTGTGGACCATTCCTTCTCTTTTTATTTTCTTCTTCATGAACTTGGCAGCCAGTATTTGGCTCTCACTCTGCTGTATCCCATTAAAAAAGACAGTCTCACACTGGTAGTACTGAAGACAGATAGGCTTAGGGCACAGAAGCAAAACAGGAATCTGGACACTGGAAGTTGTCAGGGGATTTAGTGCAGAGATCTGGGCTCCACTCCTGGAGGTTCAGATGTAAGTTGTTTCAGTCATTAAAATAGTGGCAGGCTGTTAGGCCTACCATTAGAAATGTCAAGAGCAGAGTTTCTGTTTCCCTCATTCCTGTGTAATTTTTGTGCTCAAATTCTACTGGCCTTAAAATCCTGACTCTCTGGTGGCTCCTCCTCCCATTTCCAGATTCCCAGTCTGGGAAGCCTGACATGGATCTCAGTCAGAACTTTCACTCCTGTGGGAGAACTTCTTCGGTATAATACTCTTCCAGTTTGTAGGTTGCCCACTTATCATTTATGAGATTTTACTTTATTACAGTTGTTCCCTTCCTACATCTTATAAAAACAAAAGTAGAAGTTACTTTTATAAGTGTCATTATCCTTAGAGAATTATAATGGATCCACCTTCCATTGAGAACTTTCTTATAAAATCCTAGGTAAATCATTTAGAGCAATTAACAAAGCAAGAAAAAATGGCAGCAAGCCTCTAAGATTATGTGTCAGAATACCTCCTATATGCCCAAGGTACTGTGGCCACAGAGGGAGTAGTTTTACATAAGTTATAATGAAAAATGACCCAGGTATTTCCACCTCATAAACAGTACTCTTATGGTTCACTAAGAATACCCAATGGTCAATGCAGAGGAATGATTTATGGCTTATAGTAAAAAAAAAAAAAAAAAAAATTACCACACTTCTTTTTCCTCACCAGAGGAAAATCAAAACAATAAGAAGAAAATTCAAGAAATTAAGGAAAGAAAAGTATTTGACAGGACAAAACATTCAAACCTCTTCTTGAGCTTTGAAAGTAGTAAAATTTATTCTTATGCACCAATGAAAGTAGGAAGCCTTGCAAAGTGGAGATAGACTCAGGACACAGAGTTTTGCACAGCTAAAAATCTCTCATTAGCCTAATTATCAATATATTAGCTTATAATGGAGAAGAAGGGAAATTTTTCCTTATTTCTTTCTCTGAGTGTCATAGTTGTGAGTCCCTTTTGGCAGTACAGTTCTCAGACTCTGCAAATGCTACCTTTTCTCTTTTTTCCTTCCACAAGAAGTGAGTCTTCTGTTTAAGTTTATACCAGCAAAGAGTTAAAGCTAATACTCGCAAAGAGTTAAAGCTAATAAGTCATACAGCTTGTTCTTTTAGGTTGATGTTTAGGGCTAAAAGAAACTTCAGGTTCTCACTATATCGGGACTCTGTTAAAAAAAATTAAAATGTACAGTCAAAATCTCAATTAGACCATTCACTTTCAACTGATATTAAAAATGCTAAAAAATGCTATTATAGAGCAAAAGAAAAAATGAAAAGTATCAACATATGCTGTTATATTTTCCCTAATTAACTTATAACAATATGTTCTCACTTATTCATAGTCTATTCATAACTAGTTTTTTTTTTTTTTTTTTTTTAAGAAAGCAGGTTTTTTTGTGATTCCATAAATTTGTAATAAATCAACTTGGTCTCTTTCTCTTTCATGTACTCAATTAATTCACTACTGTGAATTAAAGTCCACTTAGAATTCTAGTCCACTATAGGCCTTTAAACTCACTAATTTACATGATAGCCATAGATTGGAAAGACCCCTTACCTTCTTAGTTTTCTAAAGAGCTAGTTCTATTCACTGAAATGGTCTGAAGGAATTTTTACAAAGCTTAAATTGCCTCTTCTGAATTTTGATATCCAGGAGACTATTGGGTAGCTCTTTGTCAGCTTTGTTTCTCTAGTTTAGTTTGATTGATAGATATGGCTGAAGCCATATCTAAAACTCACTTATTACACTTTATAAAATATATACAAATAAAAAAGGGTAACTCACCATCAGGTGTCTTGTTGCCAGTAGTATCAAACGGCAATGCGAATGATTGTGAAAGGTTTAGTAAAAGATTTAATGAGAGATTCAGCTTAGAAAACATCTTGGAAAAGACTTAAACAACATTATATCCAAATGAACCCAAGGGATATTGATAGAACACTCTATCCAATAACTTGTGCATAATGTACATTCTTTTCAAGTGCACATGGAACATTCCCATCTCCCACAGAGAACATTCCTATATATTAGGCTGTAAAAGTTAATAAATCGTAATAGCTTTCTAAAGATTACAGTCATACAATGTATAATTTTGGACCACACTACAATGACATTTGAACTGAACAACAGAAGGAAGTTTGGGAAATTCACAAATATTTTGGAAATTAATTAACACAAATAATTAATCAAGAAAATTTGAAAATACTTTAAGCTGAATGAAAATAAAAACACAGTACAACAAATCTTATGGATGCAGTGAAAACAGGGCTTAGGAAGAAATTTATAGCTTTAAAGTAACTGTATTAAAAAGAAAGCTTCCAAATCAGTAACCTAATTTTCCATCTTAAGACACTAAAAGAAGCAGAGCAAGCTACTAACCCCAAAGCAAGTAGAAAGAAGGAAACAATAAAGATGAGATCATAAATAAGTGAAATAGCAATTATTTTAAGTAATAGGGAAATATAAAAGAAACAAAAAATTAGTACTTGGAAAAGTTGAACAAAATTGGCAAACCTTTGCTATACTAGCTAAGAAAAAAGAAAATTCAATTTACTAGCACCAGGAATGAAAAAGAAGACTTTATTTCTTATCTTACCAAAATAAAAAGTATAATAAAGGAATATTATGAACATCTACATGTTGATGAAATATATAACATAGATAAAAAGAACAAATTCCTTGAAAAACACACTACTAAAACTGACTCAAGAAAAAATAAAAAATCTGAATAGAACTATAGTAAGTATAAATATTGAATTATTAATCAAAACAACTGCTCACAAAGAAAAGCCCAGGCTCAGAGAGCTTCACTAGTGAGTTCTGCCAAATGTTTAAAAAAGAATTAATAGTGGCGTAATGTCACCAACCTGGCAACATAGGCTGTTCCCAACTTCACTTCCCCTCACAGGAAGAAAAACTAACAACTATTCATGGACAAGACACCACTGAGAAAATTTTAGAACATGCTAGTGAGGCTGAAACACCCTCATGCACCACAGAGACCAAGACAGACTGAGTTAAAAGGCTAAGAGTAATGGTTAAATGCTAACGTCTTTGCTCCTCCCCCAGGCTCATGCAACACTGCGATGAGAAAGGCTTCCCTGAGCCTACAGTTCCTCCAGTGGGAATAAAAGAGCTCAAGGTGGACATCCATATCCCTCAGCATTGTGTTTGTCACTTCTAGTGGGAGCCACCACTTTGGATTTGCCCCATGGGGAGTGTAGCAGAGTCTGCAGGATTTGACTGCTAGGGATGTGTGATGGAGAATGTGGGGCTGGTTGAAACAACAAGCATTCAGATTTTGGCAAATTAAGTCCCTTCCTGCAGCAGCCAAGTAGCAGTCACAAACAGCAGCTTTGCTCATATACAAAGTCAAGATGGTGGCACAGTCTGACCAGGGAGCTTGGCATGGTGCAGGCCTGCTTGATTCAAGACCTCAGGAGAATATTATCAACCTTGGAGTCTAGTTGGCCCCCACCAAGGTAGGGGAACTGAGTCATAGCCTCATCAACAACTGAGTGTAACTCCCTGAGTTACCAACTTACTGAGTGTAAGCCCTACCTGACCCAGAAAAGATGCCGGAACACCTGGAAGTTTGTAGTCTCGGTTCAGTTCAGTTCAGTTGCTCAGTTGTGTCTGACACTTTGTGACCCCATGGACTGCAGCATGCCAGGCCTCCCTGTCTATCACCACTCCCGGAGTTTACTCAAACTCATGTCCACTGAGTCCATGATGCCATCCAACCATCTAAGCCTCTGTCGTTTCCTTCTCCACCTATCTTCAACCTTTCCCAGCATCAGGGTCTTTTCCAGTGAGTCAGTTCTTCGCATTAGGTGGCCAAAGTATTGGAGCTTCAGCATCAGTCTTTACAATGAATGTTCAAGACTGATTTCCTTTAGGATGGACTGGTTGGAGCTCCTTGCAGTCCAAGGGACTCTCAACAGTCTTCTCCACTCCAACAGTTCATACGCATCAATTCTTTGGTGCTCAGCTTTCCTTATATTCCAACTCTCACATCCATACATGACTATAGGAAAAACCATAGCTTTGACTACACGGACCTTTGTTGGCAAAGTAATGTCTCTGCTTTTTAATATGCTGTCTAGGTTGGTCATAACTTTTCTTCCAAAGAGCAGCGTCTTTTAATTTCATGGCTGCAGTCACCATCTGCAATTATTTTGAAGCGCCCCCACCCAATAAAGTCTCTCACAGTTTCTATTGTTTCCCCATCTATTTGCCATGAAGTGATGGGACCAGATGCCATGATCTTAATTTTCTGAATGTTAAGTTTTAAGCCAACTTTTTCACTCTCCTCTTTCATTTTCATCAAGAGACTTTAGTTCTTGTTCACTTTCTGCCATAAGGGTGGTGTCATCTGCATATCTGAGGTTATTTATATTTTCCCAGCAATCTTGATTTCAGCTTGTGCTTCATTCAACCCAGCATATCTCATGATGTACTCTGCATATAAGTTAAATAAGCAGGGTGACAATATACAGTCTTGACATACTCCTTTCCTTATTTGGAACCAGTCTGTTGTTCCATGTCTAGTTCTAACTGTTGCTTCTTGACCTGCATACAGATTTCTCAGGAGGTAGGACAGTGATCTGGTATTCCCATCTCTTTAAGAATTTCCCACAGTTTGTTGTGATCCACACAGTCAATAACTTTGGCATGGTCAATAAAGCAGAAGTATATGTTTTTCTGGAACTCTCTTGCTTTTTCCATGATCCAGCGGATGTTGGCAATTTGATCTCTGGTTCCTCTGCCTTTTCTAAATCCAGTTTGAACATCTAGAAGTTCACGGTTCATATACTGTTGAAGCCTGGCATGGAGAATTTTGAGCATTGCTTTGCTAGCCTGTGAGATGAGTGCAATTGTGCAGTAGCTTGAGCATTCTTTGCCATTGCCTTTCTTTGGGAATGGAATGAAAACTGACCTTTTAAGTAGAGAGTACAACAGGCAGAACTGATCATTCACAGAGCAAAGCCAGTACCCTGTTCAGCCAGGGCATGTGGGGATCAGATTGGCTTGATTCAAGGCCACAGCAAAGAATCTTGTTGGACTTGGAGTCAGTTCACTTGCTCTGCCCAGGAACAGGAGCTAACTCATTGTCCCATGTACTGCTGAGTGTTATTTTGACCCCTCCTGATCAGAAAGTCTGATCTGGAACAACTGGGAGTCTCCTTGTTGTGGGCCCTCCCATGCCATCCAGGCAGGGGAGCTAATTCTTATTCCTGCCACTGCTGAGTATAGCTTCTGGCCCCTCCTGACCAAAGAGTCTGATCTAGAATAGCTGGTAGTTTGCCTAGAACTAGCCTTTCACTCCTCAGGCAGGGAACCTGAGTCATAGCCTGGTCAACTACTGCATGTAACTTACAGCTTTACCAGACCAACAAGGCTGGTAAGGACAACTGGAAGTTCAGTAGACAGAGCTGATTATTTATAGAACAAGGTCAGTATCCTTGTTTGGCCAGACTACTTGGGGCACAGGTTTCCTTGCATCAGGAAAACAACAACAAAATCTTGGCAGCCTTAGATCTGGTTCTCCTCCTCCACCCAGGCTCCTCCCATAACTGAATAGTCTTTTACCTCCTGGTCAGGGAAATAGCCAAAGCTGTGTAGCCCATCCAACAACACTACTTACAATAGCACTTGGACAGAGAGCACAACCTGTAGCTTTCCTTATCTGAAGAGAAGAACTAGTGGACCTGTCTAGCTAAGGGATTCAATGCAGATTCCTGCCTAATTCTGGTCTCCGAACAATATGTTCAGGCCCTGGGATCTGTCCTGCTGCCATACCATAGTACCAAAGACAATTCATAGCCCTGCTTACCTCTGAGTACAGTATCCACTTCTGACAGTATAGAAAACCCAATGAGAGAAGCTAGGCAACTCTGGACCTCATCCTACATCCTCACTGGGACAGAGAATCAATCCAGCAGTCCGATCCAACTGTTTTCAGTCAGCAGAGCTCCCTTCCCCATATCTCAGAGCCTGGTCAGTAGCCTCACCATTAAATAGTCCTTTACAGCAAGTCCCACCTGCCCAAGGATATTACCAGCAGATACTTATAGAAACTGAGCTGTCTACTGAAGAACTGTCTCTGCCAAAGCAAACCTCAGAAGTCTGAAAGAGGAGGCCACTTATTTAGATTCCCAGATAGCGATTTAAGAAATAACAGATCATGAAAAATAAGATAAATATGATAGCACAAAAGAAAGTTAATGACTCTCTAATAACTGACCCTAATGGAGGCCTATGAACTGTCAGACCGAGAATTCAGACTATTTTTTTTTTAATTTAAATTTATTTATTTTAATTGGAGGCTAATTACTTTATAATATTGTACTGGTTTTGCCATACATCAGCATGAATCCACCACGGGTGTACACGTGTTCCCAATCCTAAACCCGCCTCCCACCTCCCTCCCCATACCATCTCTCCGGGTTATCCCAGTGCAGCAGCCTTAAGCATCCTGTATCCTGCATCGAACCTGGACTGGTGATTCGTTTATTATATGGTATTATACAGGTTTCAATGCCATTCTCCCAAATCATCCCACCCTCTCCCTCTCCCACAAAGTTCAAAAAACTGTTCTATACATCTGTGTCTCTTTTGCTGTCTCACATACAGGGTTATCATGACCATCTTTCTAAATTCCATATATATGTGTTAGTATGCTATATTGGTGTTTTTCTTTCTAGCTTACTTCACTCTGTATAATGGGTTCCAGTTTCATTCACCTCATTAGAACAGATTAAAATGTATTCTTTTTAATGGCTGAGTAATACTCCATTGTGTATATGTACCACAGACTTCTTATCCATTCATCTGCTGATGGACATCTAGGTTGCTTCCATGTCCTGGCTATTATAAGTAGCCCTGTGATGAACATTGGAGTACACGTGTCTCTTTCAATTCTTGTTTCCTCAGTGTGTATGCCCAGCAGTGGGATTGCTGGGTCATAAGGCAGTTCTATGTCCAGTTTTTTAAGGAATCTCCACCCTATTCTACATAGTGGCTGGACTAGTTTGCATTCCCACCAACAGTCTAAGAGGGTTCCCTTTTCTCCACACCCTCTCCAGGATTTATTGCTTGTAGACATTTGGATTGCAGCCATTCTGACTGGCGTGAAATGGTACCTCATTGTGGTTTTGATTTGCATTTCTCTGATAATGAGTGATGTTGAGCGTCTTCTCATGTGTTTGTTAGCCATCTGTATGTCTTCTTTGGAGAAATGTCTATTTAGTTCTTTGGCCGATTTTTTGATTGGGTCTTTTTTTTTTTTTTTTTTTTTCTGGAGTTGAGCTGCAGGAGTTGCTTGTATATTTTTGAGATTAGTTGTTTGTCAGTTGCTTCATTTTCTATTATTTTCTCCCATTCTGAAGGCTGTCTTTTCACCTTGCTTATAGTTTCCTTTGTTGTGCAGAAGCTTTTAACTTT
Organism: Bos grunniens; assembly: GCF_055505025.1. Taxonomy (NCBI): domain Eukaryota; kingdom Metazoa; phylum Chordata; class Mammalia; order Artiodactyla; family Bovidae; genus Bos; species Bos grunniens. The sequence goes on along the minus strand of NC_141194.1, from coordinate 74,483,340 downwards.
AATTAGGTCCCATTTGTTTATTTTTGCTTTTATTTCCAATATTCTGGGAGGTGGGTCGTAGAAGATCCTGCTGCGATTTATGTCGGAGAGTGTTTTGCCTATGTTCTTCTCTAAGAGTTTTATAGTTTCTGGTCTTACATTTAGATCTTTAATCCATTTTGAGTTTATTTTTGTGTATGGTGTTAGAAAGTCTCTAGATCCATTCTTTTACAAGTGGTTGACCAGTTTTCTGAACACCACTTGTTAAAGAGATTGTCTTTTCTCCATTGTATATTCTTGCCTCCTTTGTCAAAGATAAGGTGTTCATAGGTGCGTGGGTTTATCTCTGGGCTTTCTATTTTGTTCCACTAATCTATATTTCTGTCTTTGTGCCAGTACCATACTGTCTTGATGACTGTGGCTTTGTAGTAGAGCCTGAAGTCAGGCAGGTTGATTCCTCCAGTTCCATTCTTCTTTCTCAAGATCACTTTGGCTATTCGAGGTTTTTTGTATTTCCATACAAATTGTGAAATTATTTGTTCTTGCCCCATGAAAAATACCATTGGTAGCTTGATCGGGATTGCATTGAATCTATAGTTTGCTTTGGGTAATATACTCATTTTCACTATATTGGTTCTTCCGATCCATGAACATGGTATATTTCTCCATCTATTAGTGTCCTCTTTGATTTCTTTCACCAGTGTTTTCTAGTTTTCTATATATAGGTCTTTAGTTTATTTAGGTAGATATATTCCTAAGTATTTTATTCTTTTCATTGCAATGGTGAATGGAATTGTTTCCTTAATTTCTCTTTCTATTTTCTCATTATTAGTGTATAGGAATGCAAGGGATTTCTGTGTGTTGATTTTATATCCTGCAACTTTAGTATATTCATTGATTAGCTCTAGTAATTTTCTGGTGGAGTCTTTAGGGTTTTCTATGTAGAGAATCATGTCATCTGCAAACAGTGAGAGTTTTACTTCTTCTTTTCCAATTTGGATTCCTTTTATTTCTTTTTCTGCTCTGATTCCTGTGGCCAAAACTTCGAAACTATGTTGAATAGTAGTGGTGAAAGTGGGCACCCTTGTTTTGTTCCTGACTTTAGGGGAAATGCTTTCAATATTTCACCATTGAGGATAATGTTTGCTGTGGGTTTGTCATACATAGCTTTTATTATGTTGAGGTATGCTATGCTAAGTCACTTCAGTCGTGTCCGACTCTGTGTGACCCCATAGACGGTAGCCTACCAGGCTCCCCTGTCCCTGCGATTCCCCAGGCAAGAACACTGGAGTGGGTTGCCATTTCCTTCTCCAATGCATGAAAGTGAAAAGTGAAAGTGAAGTCACCTAGTCGTGTCCGACTCTTAGCGACCCCATGGACTGCAGCCTACCAGGCTCTTCCGTCCATGGGATTTTCCAGGCAAGAGTACTGGAGTGGGGTGCCATATGTTCCTTCTACTCCTGCTTTCTGGAGAGTTTTTATCATAAATGGATGTTGAATTTTGTCAAAGGCTTTCTCTGCATCTATTGAGATAATCATATGGCTTTTGTTTTTCAATTTGTTAATGTGGTGTATTACATTGATTGATTTGCGGATATTGAAGAATCCTTACATCCCTGGGATAAAGCCCACTTGGTCATGGTGTATGATCTTTTTAATGTGTTGTTGGATTCTGATTGCTAGAATTTTGTTAAGGATTTTTGCATCTATGTTCATCAGTGATATTGGCCTGTATTTTTCTTTTTTGTGGCATCTTTGTCAGGTTTTGGTATTAGTGTGATGGTCGCCTCGTAGAATGAGTTTGGAAGTTTACCTTCCTCTGCAATTTTCTGGAAGAGTTTGAGTAGGATCGGTGTTAGCTCTTTTCTGACTTTTTGGTAGAATTCAGCTGTGAAGCCGTCTGGACCTGGGCTTTTGTTTGCTGGAAGATTTCTGATTACAGTTTCAATTTCCATGCTTGTGATGAGTCTGTTAAGATTTTCTATTTCTTCCTGGTTCAATTTTGGAAAGTTGTACTTTTCTAAGAATTGGTCCATTTCTTCCAAGTTGTCCATTTTATTGGCATGTAATTGCTGATAGTAGTGTCTTATGATCCTTTGTATTTCTTTGTTGTCTGTTGTGATCTCTCCATTTTCGTTTCTAATTTTATTATTTTTTATTATTTTTTTCGTTTCATACATGACATTTTACATGTTTCAATGCCATTCTCCCAAATCTTCCCACCCTCTCCCTCTCCCACAGAGTCCATAAGACTGTTCTATACATCAGTGTCTCTTTTGCTGTCTCGTATACAGGGTTATCGTTACCATCTTTCTAAATTCCATATATATGTGTTAGTGTACTGTATTGGTGGATCTTTTTCCCTTTGTTTCTAGATGAGTCTGGCTAATGGTTTTCAATTTTATTTATCCTCTCAAAGAACCAGATTTTGGCTTTGTTGATTTTTTCTATGGTCTCTTTTGTTTCTTTTGCATTTATTTCTGCCATAATTTTTAAAATTTCTTTCCTTCTACTAATCCTGGGGTTCTTCATTTCTTCCTTTTCTAGTTGCTTTAGGTGTACAGTTAAGCTATTTATTTGACTTTTTTCTTGTTTCTTGAGGTATGCCTGTATTGCTATGATCTTTCCCCTTAGGACTGCTTTTACCGTGTTCCACAGGTTTTGGGTTGTTGTGTTTTCATTTTCACTCGTTTCTATGCATATTTTGATTTCTGTTTTGATTTCTTCTGTGATTTGTTGGTTATTCAGCAGCGTGTTGTTCAGCCTCCATATGTTGGAATTCTTAATAGTTTTTCTCCTGTACTTGAGATCTAATCTTATTGCACTATGGTCAGAAAAGATGCTTCAAATGATTTCAATTTTTTTTGAATTTACCAAGGCTAAATTTATGGCCCAGGATGTGATCTATCCTGGAGAAGTTCCTTGTGCGCTTGAGAAAATGGTGAAATTCATTGTTTTGGGGTGAAATGTCCTATAGGTATCAATTAGGTCTAACTGGTCTATTGTATCATTTAAGGTTTGTGTTTCTTTGTTAATTTTCTGTTTAGGTGATCTTTTCATAGGTGTGAGTGGGGTATTAAAGTCTCCCACTATTATTGTGTTATTGTTAATTTCCCCTTTCATACTTGTTAGCATTTGTCTTACATATTACAGTGTTCCTATATTGTGTGCATATATATTTATAATTGTTATATCTTCTTCTTGGACTGATCCTTTTATCATTATGTAGTGTCCTTCTTTGTCTCTTTTCACAGCCTTTATTTTAACATCTATTTTATCTGATATGAGTATTGCTACTCCTGCTTTTTTTTGCTCTCTATTTGCATGGAATATCTTTTCCCAACCCTTCAGTCTGTATTTGTCCCTTGTTTTGAGGTGGGTCTCTTATAGACAACATATATAGAGGTCTTGTTTTTGTATCCATTCAGCAAGTCTTTGTCTTTTGGTTGGGACATTCAACCCATTTACATTTAAGGTAATTATTGATAAGTATGATCTCATTGGTATTTATTTTGTTGTTTTGGGTTCGAGTTTATACACCCTTTTTTTTGTTTTCTGTCTAGAGAATACCCTTTAGCATTTGTTGGAGAGCTGGTTTGGTGGTGCTGAATTCTGTCAGCTTTTTCTTGTCTGTAAAGCTTTTGATTTCTCTTTCATATTTGAATGAGATCCTTGCTGGGTACAGTAATCTGGGCTGTAGGTTATTTTCTTTTATCACTTTAAGTATGTCTTGCCATTCCCTCCTGGCCTGAAGAGTTTCTATTGAAAGATCAGCTTTTATCCTTATGGGGATCCCCTTGTGTGTTATTTGTTTTTTTTTTTCCCTTGCTGCTTTTAACATTTGTTCTTTGTGTTTGATTTTTGTTAATTTGATTAATATGTGTCTCAGGGTGTTTTACCTTGGGTTTATCCTTTTGGGGACTCTCTGGGTTTCTTGGACTCAGGTGATTATTTCCTTCCCCATTTTAGGGAAGTTTTCAACTATTATCTCCTCAGGTATTTTCTCATGGTCTTTCTTTTTGTCTTCTCCTTCTGGGACTCCTATGATTCGAATGTTGGAGCGTTAACACTTTCCTGAGGTCTCTGAGACTGTCCTCATTTCTTTTACTTAGTTTTTCTTTTTTCCTCTCTGATTCATTTATTTCTACCAGTCTTCTACTTCACTAATCCTATCTTCTGCCTCTCTTATTCTACTATTTGTTGCCTCCAGAGTGTTTTTGATCTAATTTTTTGCATTATTCATTATATATTGACTCGTTTTTATTTCTTCTAGGTCCTTGTTAAAACTTTCTTGCATCTTATCAATTATTTCAATATTTTGGATTATTTTCACTATCATTATGTGGAATTCTTTATCAGGTAGATTCCCTATCTCTTCTTCTTTTGTTTGGTTTGGTGGGCTTTTATCCTGTTCCTTTACCTGCTGGGTATTCCTCTGTCTCTTCATCTTGTTTAGATTGCTGTGTTTGGGTGGTCTTTCTATATTCTGGCAGTTTGTGGAGTTTTCTTCATTGTGGAGTTTCCTCACTGTGGGTGGGGTTGTGTTGGTGGCTTGTCAAGGTTTCTTGGTAGGGAAGCTTGTGTCGGTGTTCTGGTGGGTGGAGCTGAATTTCTTCTCTCTGGAGTGCAATGAAGTGTCCAGTAATCAGTTATGAGATGTCATTGTGTTTGGGTAACTTTGGGCAGCCTGCATATTGAAGATCAGGGCTATGTTCCTGTGTTGCTGGAGAATTTGTGTGGTATGTCTTGCTCTGGAACTTGTTGGCCCTTGGGTGGTGCTTGGTTTCAGTGTAGGTATGGAGGTGTTTGATGAGCTCCTATCTATTAATGTTCCATGGAGTCAGGAGTTCTCTGATGTTCTCAGGATTTGAACTTAAGCCTCCTGCTTCTGGTTTTTAGTCTTATTTTTACAGTTGGCTCAAGACTTCTCCTTCTATACAGCACTGTTTATAAAACATCTAGGTTAAAGATGAAAAGTTTCTCCACAGTGAGGGACACCCAGAGAGGTTCACAGAGTTACATGGAGAAGAGAAGAGGAAGGAAGGAGTTAGAGGTGACCCAAATGAGATGAGGTGGAATTAAAAGAGGAGAGAGCAAGCTCTCCAGTAACCACTTCTTTATGTGCACTCCACAGTCTGGGCCGCTCAGAGATGTTCACAGAGTTATACAGAGAAGAGAAGAGGGAAGAAGGAGACAGAGATGGCCAGGAGGATAAAAGGGGGGAATGAAAAGGAGAGAGACAGATCCAGCCAGTAGTCAGTTCCCTAAGTGATCTCCACTATCTGAAACACACAGAGATTCACAGAATTGGGTAGAGAAGAGAAGCGGGAGGGAGGAGACAGAGGCGACCTGGTGGAGAAAAAGGAGAGTCCAAAGGAGGAGAGAGAAGTCAAGCCAGTAATCTTGCTCCCAAGTAAAAATGGCTACTGAAGATTGGGTTCTTAAAGGTACAAAATTGATAACAAATACCAAAAAGCAAAGATTAAAAATCTAGAGTAGAGGTTAGATTTTCAAAAATACAATATTAAAGAAAAGAAGATAAAAAAAAAAAAAGTCGCAAAAGTTATTAAATATATATATATGAAGTTTGCTTTAAAAAATACAGTCTTTTTTTAAAGTAATAGTAAGTTATAAAAATTAAAATTAAAGTAGTAATAGAGGACTTAAAAATTAAAAAGAGTAAAAAAAAAGAATGATCAGAAAAATAGTAAAAATATATCTAGGACTTTCTCAGGTGTTGTTGTGGGCAGTGTGGGGTCAGTTCATTTTTGGATAGTTCCTTAGTCTGGCTTATATTTCTCAAGATCTATAGGCCCCTTCCTATGTAGTCAGTACTAACTACAGGGTTTTAATCTATTGCACCTGTCACTTCAAAGGCGGTTCCCTCTGTTTTAGCTTCTTCTGTTTGGTGGTCTCTTCAGTGTCTGATTTCTGCCCTGACACAGGGGGGTGGTGGTAGACACTTTTTTAAGGCTCATTTGTTCAGTCGTGCTGTGGGGAGGGAGGGGAGCTGCAAACAAATAATACTGGCATGTGCTCGTAGTGTCCCGGTGACACTGGGCCTGCCTCCACTCACAGCGCGTGTGCCCTCTCTGTCGGCACAGCTCAGGGTCTAGTTTGCTCCACCGGGAACCGTCCGAGGCCCGCCCTGGGCTGCATGCACCTCCCAGGTCTAAGTTCCTCTGGTTCAGGCACTCGGGTAGTCCTCAGAGGTGCAGATTCTGTTGGGCCTGCGTTTTGTGCCCTTCCCAGGTCCGAGCAGCTCAGGTGATGAGGTGTTTGGCGAGCACAGTTGCTATGACTTATTGCCTCTCTCGTCCCTGCTGCTCGGTTTTCTGGGTGTACAACCAGAGCACCTTCTCAGGTGGATGATGACTGTCCAGAACCCCAAGAAGTCTTAGTTAACAAAGAAGCCAGCTTGCAGTTTGGTAGATAATGTCTCTCTTGGGCTGCGATTGCCCCCTTCCAGTTCTGGCTGCCTGTCACAGAAGGGGGATGCTCTGCAGCCAGCTAATTCTGTTCAGTCCTTTGTTCTGTGTGTGGTCCTGGTGGTTTCTTAGGTTAGAGCTTTTCGCATGGTATCTATCCCACAGTCTGGTTTGCTAGCCAAAGTTAGTTCACTCTGATTACCTTCGGGGCATTCAGGCCGGATCCTTACTCTAACCAATGCAGCCCACGCCTCCCTGCCCAGCCCCCACCTGCGAGTGGTGGATGCAGGCGTCTGCGCTGCTTCTCCACTGGGGGAATTACCATTGGGCTCGTAATCTGTGGGTTTTAATTATTTATTTATTTTCTTCCCTGTTATGTTGCCTTCTGTGCTTCCAAGGCTCGCCACAGACTCGGCAGTGAGAGTGTTTCCTGGTGTTTGGAAATTTCTCTCTTTTTTAAGACTCGCTTCCCAGGATGGAGATCCATCCCTACCTCTTTTGTCTCTTTTTTTGTCTTCTATATTTTTTCCTAGCTCTTTTCGAATACAATGGGCTGCTTTTCTGGGTGCCTGATGTCTTCTGCTGGCATTCAGAAATTGTTTTGTAGAATTTACTCAGTGTTTAAATGTTCTTTTGGTGAATTTGTTGGGGAGAAAGTGGTCTCCCCGTCCTATTCCTCCGCCATCTTAGGACCACCTCCCAGACTAATTTTCTTAAAGATGTTTGGCAAACTGTAAGAATACACAGGCAGACTGTTAAATGAAATCAGGAAAACAATAACTGAGCAAAATCAGAAGTTCCACAAGGAAATAGAAACAATGAAAAATTAAATAGAAATTCCAGAGTTGAAAAATAAAATGACTGGAGTGAAGAATTCAATACAGTGTTTCAAAAGCAGACTTGACCATTATGAAGAAAGAATCTATAACCCAGAAGATAAGACATTTAAAATTACTCAGAACAAAAAGAAACAAGAATGGAAAAGAATAAAGAAAGCATATGTGCCGGGAGCCAGCACGGGAGTTCCCACCCATGACAAGGTCATGCGGGAGAGCCCTGACGGGCAAGGCGAGTCAGGGCTCGAGGGCCCCCCCTGGATCTGCCTGAGCATCTACCACAAAACCAGAATCTGTCTGTTTTACTATTTTATGACTTTTACAACTCCTCTGACATTTACAGGGGGCTATCCCTGACCACCTTTCTCTGAAGAAAATTAACTTAGAGCTCTAGTTAATAAGTCTCCTGGGCATAATAGGAGTGTTTCCATTCAAACCCCTCTGATGGCTTTCTAGCTTGCCTGACAGGTTTGTTCAGACTCCTGCAGCTACGCATACAATTGTTTACAGCCTCCCAACTGTGAGAGGCATGGGAAGCTTAAGATATTCAAATAATATAGAGCCTCTCAGAGAGTTAGAAATTGTTAGAATAGAACTAGTAGAAGATTTCGTTGTTGAGCCAATGCTTGTTGCCAAGTTTCCACATCCCCTGTATTGTGTCCTTGAAAATGTATTAATTAATACAGTTGGTATATAGAAAAAATAAGTAGTGGCCTTGGTGTTGAGAGGGTAACAGGCAGGAAGGCCAGGGGTCTCCAAATAGAGGAAATAGCCTGCAAGTGTCAGACATTTTTATCTCTCTTAAGCGGCAGGAGGAAACAAACTAGCAATATTTTTTCCTTCTCTATACAAATTTAAAGGGAGGTTTCTCTTAAAATACTGTGTTGCCATAATGACACCCGGTTTCGCCTGAGGTTAGCTATTCTCGAGCCTAGAGATAACCAATGCCTTTTTCTTATGGAAATGTTTGTCTTAAGCTATGCTAATGTACTATGCCTCTACCCCAAACTCTGTCTCCAAGTCGGTTCCGCCTTTGGCCCAGAACCTACTTGACAAACCAGTATGGATATTGTTCCCCTAATCTATGTAAATGAAACTATTTGTATGGTGGTCTGCCCTTCTTCAAGATTGAAGTTAATCATTTTATGGCCCAGGATAAACCATTTGGTGCCAAGATTATCCCAAAATGCATCTTATGGGTGAGGGGCCTGGTGCCATTCTGAATTTTAAGACATTCCTTTCTTTCATTAACAGACTGCTAGTGACTATATAACATCCAGCTAAAGACTAGCAAGGGGGTACTCTTTCTGCCCCCTTCTGATGCCTAGGTCAGAAGCTTTCTCTATCTCCTTTATACTTCAATAAAACTTTATTACACAAAAGCTCTGAGCGATCAAGCCTCGTCTCTGGCCCCGGATTGAATTCTTCTCCTCCGGGGGCCAAGAATCCTGGTGTATTCGCGTGATTCAACAACAACCTTTCATCTTGGGGGCTCGTCCGGGATCCTTCAGGACAAGGTAAGGATGCTTGGAGCTTTAGTTCTTTGTTCTCTTAGTGAACACGTTTTCTGCTGTGCTTTACTAACTCTACCGTGTGCTTGTGTGAATGAATGGCATGCCCTGCGTGAAACAAGTAAGGAGCCCTGCTCTGCAGTTCCACGGTGATCTCATACGGCTTATGGCAGAAACCTGTCGGGGCGTTATACCGACCTGCCAATGCCAAGAGGCACCCAGTGTCTCCTTCGGGAACCGACCAGAAATGGGCAAAGCGTGTGGACCGAACTCTTCTTTCTCGGTCAAACTTTTCAGTCTCTTTGACCATTTCATAACTCCTTGGGAATTAGAAGTACTAACCTAATCTAAAGGATCATAGACTTTCAAGGGACTTGTGATCTATACTGTTATTGTATACTGTGGCTTAGGTCCCAAACTTGGATTGGTAGTCAAGAAAGTGTCTAGCCTCGCTAAGAATCGAAAGTTCGGAAGCTAGATGGAGCTCTAGCTCCCAGAACATCTCTGAGGTTAAAGGTTACTCAGATTGGGACTGCGATGGGTTTTTTTTTCTTGGTAACGCCGGCTCTTAGTGGATCAGAGGAGGCTGTTATACTGGTGTGGTGATGCTTGGAAAGAACATCTCAGTTTTATGTTCGCGTCGGTCTTATTGTGGTCAGGAAATACTCAGGGTCATGCACAGGCACTCAGGTGACGAATGTTTCCCACAATGGTCTTAGCTTGGGAGGCATTCCGGAAGGTTACTCTGATTCACCCCGGGTGACATCAGAGGCAAACAAGGTTAAGGGTGAAGAGCTGGACGTCAAGTAGGGATGCTATCAAGTCTACCCCTGGTACATCCCCACCCCATCTCGGTGGTAGAACCAGGAGGGACGAGTACAGCGCCTGCGTTGGTAAGGGACAGACTAAGTCCGACCAGGAAGGAAAAGCTTTTGGTGTAACGTCTGTCTACACCCCCATCTAGAGCAGGGAGGGATGCCTCCGGTAGAAAAAATGGTGCTGGTCTCATTTTTTCTCTCTTACAGATGGGAACTAACAATTCCAGCCTCACTCCTTTGAACTGTATCCTGAACTGGGATAGATTTGATCCCCAGGGCTTAAAGAAGACACACCTGGTCTTCCTATGTGATACTGCATGGCCACGGTATCCATTGGAGGACTGCGAACGGTGGCCAGTTGGAGGGTCTCTGAAGTATAATACTGTTCTACAATTAGACCGGTTCTGTAAGGAACAAGGGAAATGGGTAGAAGTAGCATATGTGTTGCCCTTTTTCTCTCTGCGAAATATGCCAGACTTATGTCCTAAGGGTATAGATTTGGGCATGAAACCTTCAGCTCCCCACTATCTTCTTACTTTGCCCCCGTACCTGGGACTCCAGACTGGTATTCAAACTGCCCACATGGAGGTCCAAACAACTCCTGTCTCAGTACGACCTCAGACTACTCTGGTTTCAGTAGAAACTCAGACCATCGAAGTAAGCGATGAGATTCAAACTGCCCACATGGAGGTCCAAACAACTCCTGTCTCAGTATGACCTCAAACTACTCTGGTTTCAGTAGAAACTCAGACCATTGAAATAAGCGATGAGATGGAGGACAGGAGACAAAGAGAAGAGGAAAAACAGGTTTCTCCAATCTATCCCTGGGATCATATGTGCAGAGCAGCCAGAGAGACTGAGGAACAGCCACACAAGCTGTTGCCTCTTTATGAAACACCCACCGGGAGAAATAATCAGTCTGTGAGAGATAATAAGCCTTTTTCTTATCAAGAAATACAAAGAATCAAGGAGGATCTGGGAGACTATTTAGAGGACCCAGAAAAATACATTAGAGCTTTTAAAGGTGTTACTCTGCGTTATGACCTCACTTGGAAGGATGTGATGTATATCTTGGGACAAACGCTGACTCCTGAGTCAAAGACTCGAGTTTTGGGAAAAGCGATTGCTTATGGAGATGAGTGGCTTGGTAATGAATCAGTAGGGAAGAGGGAGAACGAGATAGCGGCCCTCCCCACTGGGAATCAGGCGGTCCCAACTATAGAACCAGACTGGGACTACAACACAGCTAAAGGAAGATGGGATCAGAGTCATTTTGTTAGATGTATTCTTGAGGGACTTAGGCGGGCGCTTTCTAAGCCTTTAAACTATGGCAAATTGGCAGATATAGAACAGGAGGAGAAAGAAGCTCCTGGTAAATTCCTAGATAGACTGAAAGAAGGCCTTCGCAGATTCACTGAGATTGATCCCGAAAGTGAAGAGGGAAAAGTGATCTTAAAGGATAGATTTCTCACTCAGTCGGCTCCAGATATCTGCCGTAAGCTATTAAAACAGGCGTATGGACCAAATCAGTCTTTAGATACTCTGTTACAACTGGCTCAGACAGTCTATTATGGTAGGGAATATGAGGAAAAGAAAGAAAGGCAAAAAAAGACAAAGGAAAAGGCGAAAGCCTTCGCCATGGCTATGAAAAACGTTCTTAAACAGCCTGAGAAAAATGCCCAGAGGGGCCCAGGTGAAAAGGCATGGGCTTGCTTCTACTGTGGAAAGGAGGGGCACCTCAAGCGGGATTGCCCTCAGGCATCTAAGCCGCCCCCGGCTCCATGTCCGGTCTGCAAAGGACCACACTGGAAGAGAGACTGCCCCCAGAGCGTAGGTTTCCCGGGTCGGACTCTCAAGACAATCAGGACTGAAGGTGCCTGGGGGTCCCCACACAAGCTCCCGTCCTAATTACACCTGAGGAACCCCGAGTATTAATAGTTGTGGGGGGCCAATCCGTCGATTTCCTTTTAGATGCTGGGGCAACTTATTCTGTGCTTACTGAAGCCCCTGGCCCACTTTCTTCCCGATCCGCTTCCGTAATGGGACTGTCTGGACGAGCCAAAAGGTATTATTTCAGTTATTCTTTATCTTGCAACTGGGATTCTGTGCTGTTTTCACACGAGTTTCTGATCGTGCCAGAATCTCCCTCACCCCTTTTGGGAAGGGATATACTGAGCAAGGTCCATGCTTCTGTTTTCATGAATATGGAGCCCTCCCTTTCTCTCCCTTTAGTTGAACAAAATGTAAATCCTAGAGTATGGGCTGATGGAAAATCTGTGGGTCGAGCAAAAAATGCTATTCCTGTAGTTGTTAAGCTCAAAGACCCACACGTATTTCCACATAAGAAGCAGTATCCACTGAAACCTGAAGTTAAGGAAGGGTTAAAACCCATCATCGAAAATTTAAAGGAGCAGGGACTATTAATTCCCTGTAACAGTCCTTGCAACACTCCTATTTTGGGTATAAAGAAATCGAATGGTAAATGGAGACTAGTTCAAGATATACGAATAATAAATGAGGCTGTAGTTCCTTTACACCCCGTGGTGCCTAATCCTTATACACTATTGTCTGAAATTCCTGAACAGGCCAAATATTTCTCAGTAATTGATTTAAAAGATGCCTTCTATTCAGTGCCTTTGGCGGAAGAAAGTCAATTCCTATTTGCCTTTGAAGACCCTACGCAGCCAGCTTCTCAGTTAACCTGGACAGTTTTGCCCCAGGGATTTCGTGACAGTCCTCACTTATTCGGACAAAGTTTGTCACGGGATTTACAAAACTTTAATAGCTCTGAAGCAGTGGTGTTACAATATGTAGATGATATTTTGCTCTGTGCTGAGACAGAGGAAGCTTGTTCACGAGCCTCAGAAGATTTCTTAAACTTTCTGGCAGACTGTGGTTACAAGGCATCAAGAGAAAAGGCTCAGCTTTGTCAACAATCGGTTAGATATCTGGGCCTAATCATATCAGAAGGGACTAGGGCCATAGGCCCTGAGAGAATTAAACCTATACTAAATCACCCCCTACCTATGACTTTAAGACAATTGAGAGGATTTTGGGGAATCACAGGTTACTGTTGCATTTGGATTCCGGGTTACGGGGAACTTGCCCGGCCTTTATATAAACTTATAGCTGAAACTCAGCAGGCCCAAACTGACAAACTGGTTTGGTCTCCAGAAACTCAAAAGGCTTTTAAGGTTCTTCAGACTGCTGTCCTGCAAGCTCCAGCTCTGAGCTTGCCCACAGGGTCAGAATTTAATTTGTTTGTCACTGAAAGAAAAGGTGTGGCATTGGGAGTTTTGACACAACCCCGAGGGCCTCACCAGCAACCTATTGCTTATCTAAGCAGAGAATTCGATGTAGTTTCACGTGGGTGGCCCCACGGCCTAAGAGTAATTGGGGCAGCGGCTTTATTAGCACCTGAAGCTTTAAAAATAATTAATGGACGAAACCTTACTGTACTGACTTCTCATGATGTTAGTAGAATCTTAAATTCTAAGGTTAATATTTGGATGACAGACAGTAGGCTTCTTAAGTATCAGTCATTGTTGTTAGAAGGACCAGTAACTAAGCTTAAAGTGTGTGGAAATTTAAATCCTGCCACTTTCCTTCCTGAGAAGGAAAATGAAACACCCAATCACCATTGTTCTCAATTCCTAACTTTAAACTATGCAGCTTAGGAGGATCTAAAGGATATCCCATTAGACACCCTGACATGGAAATATTTACAGATGGCAGTTCTTTTGTTCAGGATGGAGAACGTAAAGCAGGTTATGCCGTGGTGACTGCTGAACAGGTTTTAGAAGCAAAATCTCTCCCCCAGGGAACTAGTGCTCAGTTAGTGGAGCTTGTGGCCCTGACCCGAGCTCTAGAGTTAAGCAAAGGGCAGCGGGTAAGTATCTACACAGATTCTAAGTATGCTTATTTGACTTTACATGCTCATGCTGCAATATGGAAAGAGAGACACTTTAAAACAGCAACAGGAGAACCTATTAAGCATTTCAGAGAGATCGAGAGACTTTTAACTGCTATATATTGTCCTAAAGAAGTAGCTGTTATGCACTGCAAAGGGCACAGCAGGGATGGGAGTAAAATAGCCAAAGGTAATCATCTGGCTGACTGTCAAGCCAGAAAAGCTGCACTTTACGAAACCCCTTCACTACAGACGCCTTTGATCTGGACAGGTCCTGTGGAACAGGAAAGACCACAATATACTGAGGAAGAATTAGAAAGATATGAGAAACGAGGAGCAAAGATTACTGATAAAGGATGGTTACAGTCCGAGGATGGACGATTAATAATTCCTGAAAATGCTCAGTGGAAAATTCTTAAGGGTTTACATCAGAGTTTTCATTTGGGTGCCGAGAGTACTTACCAAATGGTTTCTCGTTTGTTTGAAGGTAAAAATGTAATGAAAACTTTAAAGAATATTATCAAAAGGTGTGAGATTTGTCAAAAAAAATAACCCGAAGACTGAAAAGCTAGCAAAATCTGGATTACAACGAAGTGGGAAGTATCCTGGAGAGGATTGGGAAATTTGTTTTACTCATATGCCAAAAGCTAATGGATATTCTTGCTTACAAGTTTGGGTAGATACCTTTACTGGATGGATTGAGGCTTTTCCCTGTCGTAGTGAACAGGCTAAGGAGGTTATAAAGATTTTAATTCATGAAATTATCCCCAGGTTTGGGCTGCCACGGAGCCTTCAGAGTGACAATGGCTCCGCCTTTAAAGCTGCTGTAACTCAGGGGGTATCTAAAGCTCTAGGAATAGAATATCACTTACACTGTTCCTGGAGACCCCAATCCTCCGGAAAAGTTGAAAAAGCTAATGACATTATCAAAAGACATCTGCGCAAATTAACTCAAGAGACGCAGGACAAATGGGTTAAAGTCCTACCCATAGCTTTAATGAGGGCTTGAACTACCCCCAAAAAGGAGGGACTGTCCCCCTTTGAATGTATTTATGGAAGGCCTTTCTTATGCACAGACATTGTTATAGACCCTGAAGCCTTGGAATTAACTAATTATGTAACTCAGCTCTCAGCTTTTCAACAGACATTAACAGAACTCCGGGAGACGACTCCTGACCCAGCCTCCGAGTCAAGCAGGCCTCTATTTGAGCCAGGAACCGAGGTCCTCATAAAAACATTGGGATCTGGGGGGCCATCCCTCGAGCCTCTCTGGGAAGGTCCTCACCAGGTTATTCTTTCCTCTCCCACAGCTGTCAAAGTGCCAGGAATTGATTCGTGGGTACATCATACTCGAGTTAAGAGGTGGCACCCTGACCAAAATTAAGTGACTTCATTTTATGTCTTTACTTTCTATGCTCTGACTTTGTACCTTTTAGATGGGCCTGATAACCTATGTGAGCTTACTTCTGCTGACTCCAAATATCCTGAGTCTGCCGTTGGATCCTCAAGACAATGTCTTCCTGTCCTGGGCTCACTCCTATGCTGCATTCCACAATCGGTCTAACTGCTGGGTCTGTGGAGCGCTCCCCTCTTCGTCAGTGGAAGGCTTCCCATGGTGGACATCCCCACTTCAAGGAAAAGACTTTCTCCAAGTCTGTGAATACCTTCGACAACAATTACATGCGATGCCTCTTCTTCATCCGATGACATCTACCAACCCTAAAATGGACTGGTGCAACACTTTGTACTCTAACTATGGACATAATGTGACTTTTAATTTTGATTATACATTGTCTCAGTTCAATGACTATTTTGCTACATATAAGGTAAATAGGTCTAGATCTAATGGTTTTTTACCTGACGTTTATCAAATATGGGATGAGGTTACATGGCTAACTCCTGAAAAAGGACGTTTAATATCTACTGCCTCTATATGCTGGGAACAAACAGAGCCGTCCCCAAAAGTTAGCCAACAACTTAATTACAATGATTGGAAACAAGTGGGATATTTGTCTCAGGAAACATGCAGTGTAATCATTCCCGTGTTTTCCAATCCCAGTTCAGGTTCTCCCTTTGTCTGGCCAGGCACGAATTGGGACTGGATATCTCAGTCGCGCTGGCTTGCTCCAAACGGGACTTATTGGATATGTGGCTCTTACCTATGGGCATGGCTTCCCCCTGGTTGGATAGGGAGATGCACCCTGGGTCTAGCCTTTACTCATGGCTTTATATTTTCAGAGCTTCCAGAAAAGCCTGCTAATTTACCCCACCTTAGAACTTGGTGGGCAAGGTCTGTATTTTATTGGTATGATTATTTGGCTGCAGCGTTTGTTCCCTCTTTGGGAACTACAGATGTTATGTTACGAGTGGATGCTTTGACTAATTTTACTCAACAGGCATTACAAGATTCTCAAAAGGCTATTTCAGCTCTTAATGCTGAACAAGCACAAATTAGAAAGGTGGTTTTACAAAACAGATTGGCTCTAGATATTCTGACAGCTGCACAAGGAGGAACTTGTGCCATTATTCATACCCAGTGCTGTACATATATACCTGATATGAGCACGAATGTTACTCATTTTACTAACCACATGAACAAGATGATTAGGGCCATGGACACTCCTGAAGCCTCAATTGCTTCACTTTGGAAAACGTTAACTAACTCCCCATGGTGGACAACTATCTTAATTACAATAATTCTGGTTGTTTTGTTCTTGCTGTTTGCTCCCTGCATCTGTAATTGTATAACTGGATTTGTTTCTAGCCGCATGAAAGCTTTTAAGTTACAAATGGTTGCTCAAACTCCTGCTACTACTGTAGCTTCCTCCAGCTACTATTTGGGGCCCCTGGATCAGATATCCTCAATATGAGGATTAGGAGAATATGTTGCCTCACCAATTTAGGGACAACGCCCCTTGTCAGCTCGGAAGTAGTTATGGAATGAAAACGACGCCCCTTTTCCCTAGGCAACATAATTCTCCTAAAAGAAAAGGGGGAAATGAGAGGGTAACAGGCAGGAAGGCCAGGGGTCTCCAAATAGAGGAAATAGCCTGCAAGTGTCAGACATTTTTATCTCTCTTAAGCGGCAGGAGGAAACAAACTAGCAATATTTTTTCCTTCTCTATACAAATTTAAAGGGAGGTTTCTCTTAAAATACTGTGTTGCCATAATGACACCCGGTTTCGCCTGAGGTTAGCTATTCTCGAGCCTAGAGATAACCAATGCCTTTTTCTTATGGAAATGTTTGTCTTAAGCTATGCTAATGTACTATGCCTCTACCCCAAACTCTGTCTCCAAGTCGGTTCCGCCTTTGGCCCAGAACCTACTTGACAAACCAGTATGGATATTGTTCCCCTAATCTATGTAAATGAAACTATTTGTATGGTGGTCTGCCCTTCTTCAAGATTGAAGTTAATCATTTTATGGCCCAGGATAAACCATTTGGTGCCAAGATTATCCCAAAATGCATCTTATGGGTGAGGGGCCTGGTGCCATTCTGAATTTTAAGACATTCCTTTCTTTCATTAACAGACTGCTAGTGACTACATAACATCCAGCTAAAGACTAGCAGGGGGGTACTCTTTCTGCCTCCTTCTGATGCCTATGTCAGAAGCTTTCTCTATCTCCTTTATACTTCAATAAAACTTTATTACACAAAAGCTCTGAGCGATCAAACCTCGTCTCTGGCCCCGGATTGAATTCTTCTCCTCCGGGGGCCAAGAATCCTGGTGTATTTGCATGATTCAACAACAACCTTTCAGTGTTAACAACTTTAGACCCTTAATGTAATAAATTATTTCCTTTGTTGTGAGCCCACGGCACCTTTGCCCTATAGGAATGCAACTTTATCTAACACCTTTGGAGGATGGTGCCAAACTTTAAAATAATTACTCTTAGAGAAAATAAGTCTTATGGTTGACAAACCTTTATCAGAGTCATAAAATGTTAACAGGCGTTCTGGCCAGAAGATGATGTAAATCATCTAAAGCATTTATATATGATAAGTTTACAGAAAAGAAAGCCTGGTCTTGATAAGGATCAAAGACTACTGACTTTGCATGATTTTACACCCCCTATTATCCTCTATGCACAACTTAAGGTATATAAGCTCCCTTTGAAAATAAAGCTATGGGCCTTGCTCACCGAAGCTTGGTCTCCCCATGTCGTTCTTTCTCTTTCCTTTTCCTTTTCAGGCTGATTCTCTGGAGTGCAGGGGCCCTCTGCGTTCACTTTCCTGCCTGGGCTTCTAAGACCCACTCGAGAAGGTGCCTAAGGTGGGGCACCTTCAGCTATTCGAGAGGGTGCCTGCTGCCTACATGAACAGAGCAAGTCCCGTGCTGGGGCTTTATTGGCTTTCTGCATAAACCAAGGAATATCAGCCTCTTTTCTCTCCTCTATTTTCTTAACTTCAAAATTCTTTCCTTATCTCTTTCTCTATTTCTCTCAGTTGCAGACGCCGTCCTCCCAAGGGAATACCTGGATCCAACCGGGGCTAGACCCTGGTACCTATGGACTTATGGGAGACAAAAGATACAATATCCACATTATGTGAATTCCAAAAGGAGAAGGAAAAGAGAACAGGATAGAAAGTGTATTTGAAGAAATAGTAGCCAAAACTTTCCCAAACCTGAAGAAGACATTCAATCCATGAAGCCAAAAGGATGCCAAATAGATTGAACCTGAATAAGGTTACACTGAACACTTTATAATTAAAATTTAGGATTCAAAGATAAAGAAATAATTTGAAAGCAACAAGAGGAAAGAAATAAGTACATACAAAGGAACACCTATAAGACTATCAGTAGATTTTATGACAAATGTTTCAAGTCAGGAGAAAATGAGATGATATATCCAAAATATTAGAAAAAATAACCAATCAAGTATTCTAAGCTTGTCAATGCATTTTGCCAAAGAAGACATACAGATAGCTGACAAACACATGAAAAGATGATCAACATCACTCATTATCAGAGAAATGCAAATCAAAACCACAATGAGGTGCAATCTCACACTGGTCAGAATGGCTGCTATCAAAAAGTCTACAAATAATAAATGCTAGAGAGGGTGTGGAGAAAAGGGAACCCTTTTACACTTTTGGTGGGAATGCAAACTAGTACAGCCACTCTGGAGAACAGTGTGGATATTCCTTAAAAAACTGGAAATAGAACTGTCATATGACCCAGCAATCCCATTGCTGGGCATACATACTGAGGAAACCAGAATTGAAAGAGACACGTGTACCCCAATGTTCATCACAGCACTGTTTATAGTGGCTGGGACATGGAAGTAACCTAGATGTCCATTGGCAGATGAATGAATAAGAAAGTTGTGGTATATATACACAATAGAATATTACTCAGCTATTAAAAGAATGCATTTGAATCAGTTCTAATGAGATATATGAAGAGTGAAGTAAGTCATAAAAACACCAATACAGTATATTAACACATATATATGGAATTTAGAAAGATGGTAATGGCGACCCTATATGCGAGCTAGTAAAAGAGACACAGATATAGAAAACAGACTTTTGGACTCTGTGGGAGAAGGTGAGGGTGGAATGATTTGAGAGAATAGCATTGAAATATATATGCTACCATATGTGAAATAGATGACCAGTCCAAGTTTGAAGCATGAAACAGGGCATTCAAAGTCAGTGCACTGGGACCACCCAAAGGGATGGAATGGGGAGGGAAGCAGGCAGGGATTTCGAGATGGGAGATACATACACCTGTGGCTGATTCAAGTTAATGTATGGCAAAAACCACTACAATATTGTAAAGTAATTAGCCTCCAATTATAATAAATACACTAATTTTAAAAAACACAGATAGACTAAGAGTTACGGGATGGAAAAAGATACTTCAAGCAAATGTTAACCAAAAATAAAGGGGAGGTATCTACTCTTATATCAGACATAATATACTTTAAAAATTGTAAAAAGGGACAAAGAAAGTCATATAATGGTAAAGGAACAATACATCAAGAAGATATAACAATTGTAAATGTTTATGCACCAAATCAAGCACCTACATATACAATGCAGAAGCTAACAGAGTCAAAAGAATAAATAAACACTAATACAGTGATAGTTAGGAACTTTAATACCCCATTCTTAACAATGGATAGATCATCCAGACAGAGAATCAATAAAGAGACAGCAAATTTGAAAAACACTATAGACCAAAAAATATTTGCAGATATACATAGAACAATCCACCAGACAACAGCAGCATACACATTCTTCTGAAGTTCGTATGGAATATTTTCTAGCATAAACAACATGTTAAGCTACAAAACAATTATTAGCAAATTCATGAAAATTGGAATCATACCAAATGTCTTCCCTGACCATAATGGTATGATACCAGAAATCAATAACAGGATCATTAATACCAAGTTTTCACACATTCTTCCAAAAAATAGAAGAAAAGAGAATGCTGCTCAATTCATTCTATAAGGACAGTATTATTCTGATATTAAAACCATCAAAAAGTAAAACTACAGACCAATTTCCTTTTGAATGTAGACACAAATTATCAACAAAACACTAACACATCAAATACAGCAGCAATATAAAAAGATTATATATTATAATTCTGTGGGACTTATTCCTGGATTTCATGGTTGGTTCCAACTATGAAAATCAGTTAATGTAATATACCATATTATTGGGCTTTCCTGGTGGCTCAGACGGTAAAGAATCTGCCTGCAATGCAGGAGACTTGGATTCAATCCCTGGGTTGGGAAGATGCCCTGGAGGAGGGCATGGCAACCCACTCCAGTATTCTTGCCTGGAGAATCCCATGGACAGAGAAGCCTGGTAGGCTACAGTCCATGGAGTCTCAAAGAGTCAGACATGACTGATTGACTAAGAACAAACACCATCAGTTTAGTTCAGTCGCTCAGTCGTGTCCGAATCTTTGCGACCCCATGAATCACAGCATGCCAGGCCTCCCTGTCCATCACCAACTCCCGGAGTTCAGTCAGACTCACATCCATCGAGTCAGTGATGCCATCCAGCCATCTCATCCTCTGTCGTCCCCTTCTCCTCCTGCCCCCAATCCCTCCCAGCATCAGAGTTTGTTCCAATGAGTCAACTCTTCACATGAGGTGGCCAAAGTACTGAAGTTTCAGCTTTAGCATCATTTCTTCCAAAGAAATCCCAGGGCTGATCTCCTTCAGAATGGACTGGTTGGATCTCCTTATAGTCCAAGGGACTCTCAAGAGCCTTCTCCAACACCACAGTTCAAAAGCATCAATTCTTCAGCGCTCAGCCTTCTTCACAGTCCAACTCTCACATCCATACATGACCACAGGAAAAACCATAGCCTTGACTAGACGGGCCTTTGTTGGCTAATTAATGTCTCTGCTTTTGAATATGCTATCTAGGTTGGACATAACTTTCATTCCAAGGAGTAAGCGTCTTTTAATTTCATGGCTACAGTCACCATCTACAGTGATTTTGGAGCCCAGAAAAATAAAGTCTGATACTGTTTCCACTGTTTCCCCATCTATTTCCCATGAGGTGATGGGACCAGATGCCATGATCTTCGTTTCTGAATGTTGAGCTTTAAACCAACTTTTTCATGCTCCACTTTCACTTTCCTCAAGAGGCTTTTTAGTTCCTCTTCACTTTCTGCCTTAAGGGTGGTGTCATCTGCATATCTGAGGTTATTGATATTTCTCCCAGCAATCTTGATTCCAGCTTGTGTTTCTTCCAGCCCAGCATTTCTCATGATGTACTCTGTATATAAGTTAAATAAGCAGGGTGACAATATACAGCCTTGACGTACTCTTTTTCCTATTTGGAACCAGTCTGTTGTTCCATGTCCAGTTCTAACTGTTGCTTCCTGACCTGCATACAGATTATTATACTAATGGATAAAAGCCATATGTCCATTTCAATAGACACAGAAAAAAATTTGTCAAAATTCAGCACCTTTTAATGATCAAAGCCCCCAACATACTAGGAATGTAAGGAAACTTCCTCAAACTGATAGAGTGCATGTACACAAAACCCACACCTAACATAAAATTTCATAGTAAAGACTAGACACTTTCCCTGTAAGATTAGAAATAAGAGAAGGATGAACACTCTCACTTTTATTCAACATTGTACTAGAGATTCTAACTAGGACAATTAGGAAGGAGAATAAAGTAAAATTAATCCATGATTGGAAAGGAAGATGTAAAACTATCTCTATTTGCAGGTGACATGATCTTGAATGCAAAAAAGATCATGGAGATTAACTAAACAACTATTAGAGCTAATAAATGAGTTCATCAGGGCTAAAAGATACAAGATGAGTATACAAAAATCTATTATATTCCTATACACTAGGAATACACAATTCAAACACAAAATTAAGAAAAACTACATTTACTGTAACTTAAAAATAATTAAAGATGTAGAGATAAATTAGGCAAAGGAACTTCAAAATGTGTACACAGAAAACAGAAAATTGCAGCAATATTTATTTGGATCAACCTCCTAGAGTAATAGAAACAAAGAAAAATAAACAAATGGGATGTAATTAAACTTAAAACGTTTTGTGCAGAAGCAAAGGGTATAAACAAAATGAAGTCTACCAATGGAATGGGAGAAAATATTTGCAAACAATGAGACTGACAGGGGATTAATTTCCAAAATATACAAGTGGCTTATATAGCTTGGTATCAAAGAAAAAAACACCCTAATCCAAAAATGGGTGGAAGACCTAAATAGACATTTCTCCAAAGAAGACATAAAGAGAGCTAACAGGCACATGAAAAGTTGCTCAATATTGCTAATTATTAGAGAAATACAAATAAAAATTACAATGAGGTACCACCTCACATTGGTCAGAATAACCATCATCAAAACGTCTACAAACAATAAATACTGGAGAGGATGTGGAGAAAAATGAACGCTTGTACATTGTTGGTGGGAATGTAAGTTGGTTTTGCCACTGTGGAGAACAGTGTGGAGGTTCCTTAAGAAACTGAAAATAGAGCTACCATATGATCCAGCAATCCCATTCCAGGGCATATACTAAAAAAAAAAAAAAAAAGAAAACTTTAATTAGAAAAGATACACACACTCTTGGAGAAGGCAATGGCACCCCATTCCAGTACTCTTGCCTGGGAAATCCCATGGACCGAGGAACCTGGTGGGCTGCAGTCCATGGGGTCGCTAAGAGTCGGATACGACTGAACGTCTTCACTTCCATTTTTCACTTTCATGAATTGGAGAAGGAAATGGCAACTCACTCCAGTGTTCTTGCCTGGAGAATCCCAGGGATGGGGGAGCCTGGTGGGCTGCTGTCTATGGGGTCCCACAGAGTCGGACATGATTGAAGCAGCTTAGCAGCAGCACACACACTCTAATGTTCATAGCAGTATTATTTACAATAGAAAGGAATGGAAGCAACCTAAATGTCCATCAACAAATGAATGGAAAAAGATGTGGTAAATAGGAATGTAATATTACTCAGGCATAATGAAGAATGAAATAATGCAATTTGAAGCAACATGGATGAATCTAGAGATTATCATATTAAGTGAAGTCAAAGAATAATAACATATATCACTTATATGTGGAATCTTAAAAATTATACAAATGAACATATTTACAAAACAGAAAGACTCACAGACATAGAAAACAAAATTATGGTTACCAAAGGGTAAAGGGGGGTGATAAATTGGAAATTTGAGTTTAACATATACACACTACTATAAATAAAATAGATAAACAAGAACTTGTTGAATAGAATAGGGAAGACTATTCAATGTCTTGTAATAGTCTACAATTTAAAAATATCTGAAAAATAATATAGATACACACACATATATATATCTAAAATACTTTACTGCACATCTGAAACATTATAAATCAACTATACTTTAAGAAAAAAATGCAAATATTGTTGAAGTCAATTAAAGACCTACCTAAATGGGAAAAAAATACATGTATATGAAATGTAAGGGACTCAGAATAGCCAAAACAATCTTGAAAAATAGGAATACAATTTGAAGACTCATGCCTTTTGGTTTCAAAACTTGCTACAAAGCCACAGTAATGTATGCAGTGTGGTACTGGCATAAGAATAAATATATAGATTAATGGAATAGAATTGAGAGCCCAGAAATAATATGATGTATTTTTGGTCAAATGATTTTCAACTAGGATGCCAAAATAATTTGATAGGGATAGTATTTAAACAAATGGTGCTGAGGCAAGTGAGTATAAAGTACTAGTACATGGTACAATGAAGATTCATGTTTAAAACTAAGTGTACATAGCCAGACACAAGAGGTCACTTATTATATGTTTTCAATTATATGAAATGTCAAGAATAAGCAATTCCATAGAGACAGAAAGTAGATTGGTGGTTGCCAGGGGCTAGGGAAAAGAAGAATGGAGAGCGACTGTTAATGAGTAAGGTGTTTCTTTGGGGGAATGATAAAAATGTTCTCAAGTTAGATAGTGGTAACACTTGTGAATATATTAAAATCCACTGAATTTTACACTTTAAATGGGTGAAATGTATGATATTATAATTATATCTCAGTTTGAAAAGTATTTAGGGAAGCTATTCCATGCTGAGCACTATACTAGGCAGTATCTATGATTGTCTAACTGGAGTGTGTATCACAATTGCCTAGGAAGTTTATTGATATACAGGTTATCAAACATAAGTATGTGTGTGTGTATATATATATATATATATACACATACACATTTTTATATATATATATATATATATATATATAGTCATAATGCTTGTATATGCCCCAAAATACTTCTAGGAGGGTACTCAGTAAATGGGTAAAAATGGTTGTGTCTGGGTCAGAGAAGAGAGTAGAACCACAGATATATGAAGGTTTATTCTTTATTGTATACTCTGAAGTTTTTACTATGTTTGCACATATTTAAAATTTTTTTCTATTATTTGTGACATTGATTATTACATATATAGAGTCATCTGGGAGCCTGATAAAATATAGTTTGGCAGCACCACTGCTTGAGACTCTAATTCAGTAGGTCTTGAGTGGGGCCTGTAGCATTGCATTTTAAACATACTCTTAGATTACACTTTGAGAAGTGCATTTGTAAGGAACATCCCGAGTGTAAAAGAGTTTTTGCCTGTGAGCATAGGGCAGAATGATTGTTGCAAAACCAGTAATTGAGAAACTAAGCACCACACTCAGAGAGTTGGAGAACTCAGGTTTATTACACCAGCAGGCCCAGAGGAGTTAACACTCCAAGCTCAGAGCCCCAAACAAAAGGGTTACAAAGTTTTTATAGACAGTGCATGACATCAGACTATAGTGAGTGACACTAAATTTTAACAGGCAGGTTAAAACTAGGGGTTTTACATGCATGGGAACAGCGGTTAGGATGGGGGTGAATGCCTGACCTTTATATGGACAGGATTACAGGGGCAAAAGCAGGGCAAGGGTGAGTGATATAAGTTTCAGTTCCTAGCATTGATTTAAGTCTCCATTTACCCAAGGCTATATGATCTATGTGATCCAGGCTTTGCAAAGAACAAGCTGAATTACAAAAGCAGAACAAGCAGGAAGAAAAAAAGTAAATTTTAACTTTTCCTATTCATGATAAGGCAAAAAAGGATTCCTGAATAGCTGTTAATTTTAGAGAAATCTCTTTTTTATTAAGTTGTGTATTGTTCTTTCCTTTGAATTTTATTTCTACCCTCAAAAAGGAAAGAAACATTTGGCAAATTCATCTAAGATGCCAAAAACTTAAGAGTGGATGTATTAATTTATTCTTTTTTTAACACTGAAAAAATGTTTTTATTGAACTTTGCATTTACGAAGTAATGCTAGAAATTAAATAATATATGATTTAAAATTAAATTAGGTTTATGAGAAAAAAATTGCTTCATATATCTAAAATGTAGTAAAGTATTTTATAAAAATGCAGAAAACTATACCTGAATATTGGTTATTGAAGTAATGGATAATAATATAGTCCCTGTTTCTGAGCCTTAATTCGGCAAATTTCTCAAAGGCAAAATTGATCTTATTCACATAATCATGTTTAATAGAAAGTACAGTAGATTTGTCAATCTTGCTTCACTCATAGTTTAGTTCAGGTCAGTCGCTCAGTAGTGTCCGACTTTTTGTGACCCCATGGACTGCAGCATGCCAGGCCTCCCTGTCCATCATGAACTCCCGAGTTTATGCAAACTCATGTCCATTGAGGTGGTGATACCATCCAACCATCTCATTCTCTGTCGTCCCCTTGTCCTCCTGCCCTCAATCTTTCCCAGCATCAGGGTCTTTTTAAATGACTCGGTTTTTCTCATCAGGTGGCCAAAGCATTGAAGTTTCAGCTTCAGCCTCAGTCCTTCCAATGAATATTCAAGACTGGTTTCTTTAGGATGGATTGATTGGATCTCCTTAGAGTCCAAGGGACTCTCAAGAGTTTTCTCCAACACCACAGTTCAAAAGCATCAATTCTTCAGCATTCAGCTTTCTTTATAGTCCAACTCTCACATTCATACATGACCACTGGAAAAATATGGCCTTGACTAAATGGACCTTTGTCTACAAAGTATTGTCTCTGCTTTTAATATGCTGTCTAGGTTGGTCATAAATTTTTCTCCAAGGAATAAGCATCTTTTAATTTCATGGCTGCAGTCACCACTTGCAGTGATTTCGTAGCCCAGAAAAATAGAGTCTGTCACTGTTTCCATTGTTTCCCCATCTATTTGCCATGAAGTGATGGGACCACATGCCATGATCTTAGTTTTCTGAATATTGAGCTTTAAGCCAACTTTTTCACTCCCCTCTTTCACTTTTATCAAGAGCCTCTTTAGTTTTTCTTCACTTTCTGCCATAAGGCTAATGTCATCTGCATATCTGAGGTTATTGATATTTCTCCCGGCAATCTTGATTCCAGCTCGTGCTTCCTCCAGCCCAGCGTTTCTCATGATGTACTCTGCACATAAGTTAAATAAGCAGGGTGACAATATACAGCCTTGACATACTTCTTTTCCTATTTGGAACCAGTCTGTTGTTCCATGTCCAGTTCTAACTGTTGCTTCTTAACCTACATACAGATTTCTTAGGAGGTAGGTCAGGTCTCTGGTATTCCCATCTCTTTCAGAATTTCCCACAGTTTGTGGTGATCCACACAGTCAAAGACTTTGGCATAATCAATAAAGCAGAAATAGATGTTTTTCGGGAACTCTACTTTTTCAATGATCCAACAGATGTTGGCCATTGGATCTCTGGTTCCTCTGCCTTTTCTAAAACCAGCTTTAACATCTGGACGTTCACAATTCACGTATTGCTGAAGCCCGGCTTGGAGAATTTTGAGCATTACTTTACTGGCATGTGAGATAAGTGCAATTGTGCAGTAGTTTGAGCATTCTTCGGCATTGCCTTTCTTTGGGATTGGAATGAAAACTGACCGTTTCCAGTCTTGTGGCCACTGCTGAGTTTTCCAAATTTGCTGGCATATTGAGTGCAGCACTTTCACAGCATCATCTTTTAGAATTCGAAATAGGTCAACTGGAATTCCATCACCTCCACTTGCTTTGTTGGTAGTGATGCTTCCTAAAGCCCACTTGACTTCACTTTATGGGATGTCTGACTCTAGGTGAGTGATCACACCATCATGATTATCTAGTTCGTGAAGATCTTTTTTGTACAGTTCTTCTGTGTATTCTTTCCATCTCTTCTTAATATCTTCTGCTTCTGTTAGGTCCATACCATTTCTGTTCTTTATTGTGCCCATTTTTTCATGAAATATTCCCTTGGGATCTCTAATTTTCTTGAAGAGATCTCCAGTCTTTCCCATTCTGTTGTTTTCCTCTATTTCTTTGCATTGATCGCTGAGGCAGGCTTTCTTAACTCTTCTTGCTATTCTTTGGATCTCTGCATTCCGATGCTTATATCTTTCCTTTTCGCTTCTCTTCTTTTCACAGTTGTTTGTAAGGCCTCCCCAGACAGCCATTTTGCTTTTTTGCATTTCTTTTCCATGGGGCTGATCTTGATCCCTGTCTCCTGTACAATGTCACGAACCTCGTTCCATAGCTCATCAGGCACTCTGTCTATCAGATCTAGGCCCTTAAATCTATTTCTCACTTCCACTGTATAATCATAAGGGATTTGATTTAGGTCATACCTGAATGGTCTAGTTGTTTTCCCTACTTTCTTCAATTTCAGTCTGAATTTGGTAATAAGGAGTTCATGATCTGAGCCACAGTCACCTCCTGATCTTGATTTTGTTGACTGTATAGAGCTTCTCCATCTTTGGCTGCAAAGAATATAATCAATCTGATTTCGGTGTTGACCATCTGGTGATGTCCATGTGTAGAGTCTTCTCTTGTGTTGTTGGAAGAGCGTGTTTGCTATGACCAGTGCATTTTCTTGGCAAAACTCTATTATTCTTTGACCTGCTTCATTCCGTATTCCAAGGCCAAATTTGGCTGTTACTCCAGGTGTTTCTTGACTTTCTACTTTTGCATTCCATTCCCCTATAATGAAAAGGACATCTTTTTTTGTGTATTAGTTCTAGAATATCTTGTAGGTCTTCATAGAACTGTTCAGCTTCAGCTTCTTCAGCATTACTGCTCGGGGCATAGATTTGGATTACTGTGATACTGAATCGTTTGCCTGGTTAACAAACAGATCATTCTGTCATTTTTGAGTTCGCATCCGAATACTGCATTTCAGGCTCTTTTGTTTACTATCATGGCTATTCCACTTCTTCTCAGGGAGTCTTATCCACAGTAGTAGATATAACGGTCATCTGAGTTAAATCCATGCATTCCAGTTCATTTTATTTTGCAGATTCCTAAAATGTCAGTGTTCACTCTTGCCATCTCCTGTTTGACCACTCCCAATTTGCCTTGGTTTATGGACCTAACATTCCAGGTTCCTATGCAATATTGCTCTTTACAGCATTGGACCTTGCTTCCATCACTAATGACATCCACAATTGACTGTTGTTTTTGCTTTTGTTCTGTCTCTTCATTATTAGAGAACTTTTAAATTAATTTTAATTTTCAAAATTTTCAACAGATATACAGATAGTTGAAAGAAGTCTTAAAAGATCAATTTGGCAACAATTCATAAAAATCACATTTCACACAATAAAATCCAGAAAGTGCAATATTTTGCATCATTTTATCTTCAGTATCTATTTAGGCAGGTTTCGGTTGTTCCACTGTCAAAACATTTAAACAAAAATACAACCTGAAGTTGATCACTTAGAATGACAGTATTGAAATAATTCAAATTATTTTTCTTCATCTTTATAATCATTATGCTGTCATTCTTTGTTTTACACCTACTGTTAAATGCAGGCATATGCATTATATCTGGATTGGAAATACGAAATTGATCCAAAATGAACTAAAAGAATCCTGAATCTTTAAGAATATACTGCCCAAATGAACTCATATAATTTAGTTCACACATGTGAGATGTGGGGAGTCAGATGTTTAATAGAAAATTCCAAATTAACCTCCTTGTAGACAGACTATAAAGGGAACATTACAAATGTGCTAATTTGAAGTTACATATATGCTGATAACTCCATAGTAACCCTGGAAATTTCTTTAATTTTTTTTTAAATTTTGTATTGAAATGAAAGTCACTGTCATGTCCAAATTTTTGTTGCCCCATGGACTGTAGCCCTCCAGACTCTTCTGTCCATGGGATTTCTCAAGCAAGAATACTGGATTGGTTAGCCATTCCCTTCTTCAGGGTATCCTCCCCACCCAGGTATTGAAGCTGAGTCTCCTGCATTGCAGGCAGATTCTTTACCACCTGAGCCACAGGGAAGCTCATTTTGTATTGAGATATAGCCAGTTAACAATATTGTGAT
This sequence comes from Bos grunniens, assembly GCF_055505025.1. Classification (NCBI taxonomy): domain Eukaryota; kingdom Metazoa; phylum Chordata; class Mammalia; order Artiodactyla; family Bovidae; genus Bos; species Bos grunniens. The sequence goes on along the minus strand of NC_141194.1, from coordinate 74,454,011 downwards.
AGTTTCAGGTGAACAGGGAAGGAACTCAGCCATATATATATATATATATATATATATATATATATATATATATATATATATCCATTCTCATTTTCTATAATGTAGTACTGTTGCTTATGCAATAAAACACATTTATAAGAAAAAGAAACATGCCCACACACTGAATAAAAGAAATCTAATTAGTTTACTCTGAGCCTTAGAGGGGAAAAATGGCCTAATATTCAAAATTCCAAGAAATGAAGTTTTTAAAACAGTAGATTGATATACCAGCCACACACACACACCCTAGTCACCCATTCACACACCACACACAAAGCACACACAGCAGCTGATATATTCATTCAGCTATAAGAACATTTTAATTAGCAACACTAGCAGGTTTTACTTATTCTACTAGAAAATACATTTAGGAGGGAGGAAGATTGAGTGAGGGTAGTTTCAGAGTGGCAATAACCAGATATCTTCTTCATAATTCTAGAAGTGCTCCTGAAAATAAAAAGATAAGAACACTTTACATTTTTCATTGCATTATGGTTTTGCAAAGTTCTTTTATATTCCTGTCTATTTTGATCTGGAACACTTCCCAAAACTTTGCAAGGTGAGAAAACTGAGGCCTGGAAGGTTTAGATGACTTGACCAGAGTCACATAACTAGTTGATGCATCACATGAAAAGTGCAGAAGGAAAAGAGCTTGTATTTATTCGGTGCATAAAACTCTTTTCTATGCACTTTGCATTTATAATTTTATTGAATTTTCAAAATAATTATGTAAAGCAGGTGTGATTATCATCTCCATTCTTCATGTTGAGAGAAGGGAAATCAGTTAGTTACTCACAGTCACAGAGTTAATACATGGGAGAACCAGGATTCAAATTTTCATCAGCCTGGTTCCAACACCAGAGCTGTTTTCTTCAGGCCGTGTTCTAGAAGCAAAGAGCTTAAAGAATGGAGACCATTTGTTCCAATGACTTGAGAAGGAGCAGACCAATGTAACTTGCAAGTTTAGTTGTCTTTATGCTGAGATACTGGTCCCCACCAAAGAGTGATCTGTGATCAGCTTAGTAGTTCCATTAGCTTGACCTAGCTTGCTTTCTCCCTTCATCCTGAATCTTTTGAAACCTATGGCTGAATATAGCAATGAAGGTTTGCTGTTTGTGCACATGGGCTGCACGTGCCATTTCAAAAATTCCCCATTGCACTTAGCACATGGTTAGTCACCTAGAAACTGTGCCACAAATGCTATTGACTGACTCACAAGATATAAAACTCCTAGAAATGAAACGCCTTCTTTGAATAGGAATTACTTATAAAAGAATTTATTTGGAAAAAAAAAGAATTTATTTGGCAACTTATTAAGATGAATCAAACTCTCAGATGTACAGTAAAACTGGACAGATAGGCTTTTATAATAAGGTATCCAAGACTATGTCAGAAGCACTGGCAGTAAAGCAAAATTTGGGTAGTATATGGTACTGTGGGCTTCCCGGGTGGCTCAACACTAAAGAATCCACCTGCAATGAAGGATACACAGGAGACATGAGTGTGATCCCGAGGTCAGGAAGATCCCCTGGAGGAAGGAATCGCAAACCACTCCAGTATTCTTGCTGGGAAAATCCCATGGATAGAGGAGCCTATGGTCCATGGGGTGGCAAAGAGTTGGATATGACTGAAGCGACTGAGCACACACACATATGGCAAGGTATTATTCCTACCAACACTCATTTTTAAATTTTGGAAACCATATTCAGAGAAAGAATGGACAACACTTATAATGAATTCAAATTTAAGAATGAAAACTACTACAAAGAGAAGTAAAATGCCAAATGCCATCCCCAACCCTTTTTGCACCAGTTTGAAGAAAAATTGACAAGAAAATATGTTGTCAAAGGATCACAAATGCCATAAATTCCACAAATGCCAATCTGAGGTACTCTTCATGGTTTCTGGAGCTGCCAGTGAACTGGTAACAGTAGGAAGAATCTTTGTATTATTTGCTTCACTCTGTGAGTTAATTCCAGCCCAATGGCCCCTGGTTCTCTTGATCTCTCAGAACACATTCTTTATGCTGTCTGGCTAGTATGATTGTTATTTATGTAGTTACCTCTGCTCTCAGACTGTGAGCTCCCTTGTCTCCCCTATAGGCCAAGCACAGTAGTAACTCAGTAAAGGTTTGTTTAACAGAACAAATGAATGAATAAAAGATGAATGGGTGGTTCAGGCTAGGCTACCAGGGTAGGAAGAAGGGGGAAATTCTTTGGTTTTTCTCCATTTTTGGGTATCTCATTCAAGTTTTCATTTTGTGTTTGTTTTACTCCCTCTAATTCTATTGCATCTTTATAAAACTTTTGGCAAGCATTTTTTTTTTTTTAACCCATTCTTGCCTGCATACTTGCTCTGCCTCCCTTTCTCTCTTGCTTGGCAAATGAGTTGAAGTATATTAGTTTGAGAAGCTTTAAGCTTTTAGGATCAAAGACCATGCTTACAACAGAGTCATCTTAGTTATAACAGTTGGTTCTTCATAAACTTTTTTTAAATCAAATAAATACATTTCTAAAAATAATCTCAATAATCTTTTTATTTTCTTCCTGGAACATATTCAAAAGCCCCCTATTTCCAAGAAAGGAACTTAATATTGGAATTCTGAAAAGCAAGCAAGAATCAGTCTTCTTTTTTTTTTTTAATTTTATTTTATTTTTAAACTTTACATAATTGTATTAGTTTTGCTAAATATCAAAATGAATCCGCCACAGGCATAAATGTGTTCCCCATCCTGAACCCTCCTCCCTCCTCCCTCCCCACACCATCCCTCTGGGTCGTCCCAGTGCACCAGCCCCAAGCATCCAGTATCGCACATCGAACCTGGACTGGCAACTCGTTTCTTACATGATATTCTACATGTTTCAATGTCACTCTCCCAAATCTTCCCACCCTCTCCCTCTCCCACAGAGCCCATAAGACTGTTCTATACATCAGTGTCTCTTTTGCTGTCTCGTACACCAGGTTATTGTTACCATCTTTCTAAATTCCATATATATGCGTTAGTATACTGTATTTATGTTTTTCCTTCTGGCTTACTTCACTCTGTATAATAGGCTCCAGTTTCATCCATCTCATTAGAACTGATTCAAATGTATTCTTTTTAATGGCTGAGTAATACTCCATTGTGTATATGTACCAAAGCTTTCTTATCCATTCATCTGCTGATGGACATCCAGGTTGCTTCCATGTCCTGGCTATTATAAACAGTGCTGCGATGAACATTGGGGTACACGTGTCTCTTTCCCTTCTGGTTTCCTCAGTATGTATGCCCAGCAGTGGGATTGCTGGATCATAAGGCAGTTCTATTTCCAGTTTTTTAAGGAATCTCCACACTGTTCTCCATAGTGGCTGTACTAGTTTGCATTCCCACCAACAGTATAAGAGGGTTCCCTTTTCTCCACACCCTCTCCAGCATTTATTATTTGTAGACTTTTGGATCGCAGCCATTCTGACTGGTGTGAAATGGTACCTCATAGTGGTTTTGATTTGCATTTCTCTGATAATGAGTGATGTTGAGCATCTTTTCATGTGTTTGTTAGCCATCTGTATGTCTTCTTTGGAGAAATATCTATTTAGTTCTTTGGCCCATTTTTTGATTGGGTCATTTATTTTTCTGGAGTTGAGCTGTAGGAGTTGCTTGTATATTTTTGAGATTAGTTGTTTGTCCGTTGCTTCATTTGCTATTATTTTCTCCCATTCTGAAGGCTGTCTTTTCACCTTGCTAATAGTTTCCTTTGATGTGCAGAAGCTTTTAAGGTTAATTAGGTCCCATTTGTTTATTTTTGCTTTTGTTTCCAATATTCTTGGAGGTGGGTCATAGAGGATCCTGCTGTGATGTATGTCAGAGAGTGTTTTGCCTATGTTCTCCTCTAGGAGTTTTATAGTTTCTGGTCTTACGTTTAGATCTTTAATCCATTTTGAATTTATTTTTGTGTATGGTGTTAGAAAGTGGTCTAGTTTCATTCTTTTACAAGTGGTTGACCAGATTTCCCAGCACCACTTGTTAAAGAGATTGTCTTTAATCCATTGTATATTCTTGCCTCCTTTGTCAAAGATAAGGTGTCCATATGTGCGTGGATTTATCTCTGGGCTTTCTATTTTATTCCATTGATCTATATTTCTGTCTTTGTGCCAGTACCATACTGTCTTGATAACTGTGGCTTTGTAGTAGAGCCTGAAGTCAGGTAGGTTGATTCCTCCAGTTCCATTCTTCTTTCTCAAGATCGCTTTGGCTATTCGAGGTTTTTTGTTTTTCCATACAAATTGTGAAATTATTTGTTCTAGCTCTCTGAAGAATACTGTTGGTAGCTTGATAGGGACTGCGTTGAATCTATAAATTCCTTTGGGTAGTATACTCTTTTGCACTATATTGATTCTTCCAATCCATGAACATGGTATATTTCTCCATCTATTAGTGTCTTCTTTGATTTCTTTCACCAGTGTTTTATAGTTTTCTATATATAGGTCTTTAGTTTCTTTAGGTAGATATATTCCTAAGTATTTTATTCTTTTCATTGCAGTGGTGAATGGAATTGTTTCCTTAATTTCTCTCTCTGTTTTCTCATTATTAGTGTATAGGAACGCAAGGGACTTCTGTGTGTTGATTTTATATCCTGCAACTTTACTATAGTCATTGATTATTTCTAATAATTTTCTGGTGGAATCTTTAGGGTATTCTATGTAGAGGACCATGTCATCTGCAAATAGTGAGAGTTTTACTTCTTCTTTTCCAATTTGGATTCCTTTTATTTCTTTTTCTGCTCTGATTGCTGTGGCCAAAACTTCCAAAACTATGTTGAATAGTAATGGTGAAAGTGGGCACCCTTGTCTTGTTCCTGACTTTAGAGGAAATGCTTTCAATTTTTCACCATTGAGGATAATGTTTGCTGTGGGTTTGTCATATATAGCTTTTATTATGTTGAAGTATGTTCCTTCTATTCCTGCTTTCTGGAGAGTTTTTATCATAAAAGGATGTTGAATTTTGTCAAAGGCTTTCTCTGCATCTATTGAGATAATCATATGGTTTTTATTTTTCAATTTGTTAATGTGGTGTATTACATTGATTGATTTGCAGATATTGAAGAATCCTTGCATCCCTGGGATAAAGCCCACTTGATCATGGTGTATGATCTTTTCAATGTGTTGTTGGATTCTGATTGCTAGAATTTTGTTAAGGATTTTTGCATCTATGTTCATCAGTGATATTGGCCTGTAGTTTTCTTTTTTTGTGGGATCTTTGTCAGGTTTTGGTATTAGGGTGATGGTGGCCTCATAGAATGAGTTTGGAAGTTTACCTTCCTCTGCAATTTTTTGAACGAGTTTGAGCAGGATAGGTGTTAGCTGTTCTCTAAATTTTTGGTAGAATTCAGCTGTGAAGCCGTTTGGACCTGGGCTTTTGTTTGCTGGAAGATTTTTGATTACAGTTTCAATTTCCATGCTTGTGATGGGTCTGTTAAGATTTTCTATTTCTTCCTGGTCGAGTTTTGGAAAGTTGTACTTTTCTAAGAATTTGTCCATTTCTTCCACGTTGTCCATTTTATTGGCATATAATTGTTGATAGTAGTCTCTTATGATCCTTTGTATTTCTGTGTTGTCTGTTGTGATCTCTCCATTTTCACTTCTAATTTTATTGATTTGATTTTTCTCCCTTTGTTTCTTGATGAGTCTGGCTAATGATTTGTCAATTTTATTTATCCTTTCAAAGAACCAGCTTTTGGTTTTGTTGATTTTTGCTATGGTCTCTTTTGTTTCTTTTGCATTTATTTCTGCTCTAATTTTTAAGATTTCTTTCCTTCTACTAACCCTGGGGTTCTTCATTTCTTCCTTTTCTAGTTGCTTTAGGTGTAGAGTTAGGTTATTTATTTGACTTTTTTCTTGTTTCTTGAGGTATGCCTGTATTGCTATGAACTTTCCCCTTAGGACTGCTTTTACCGTGTCCCATAGGTTTTGGGTTGTTGTGTTTTCATTTTCATTCGTTTCTATGCAAATTTTGATTTCTTTTTTGATTTCTTCTGTGATTTGTTGGTTATTCAGCAGGGTGTTGTTCAGCCTCCATATGTTGGAATTTTTAATAGTTTTTCTCCTGTAATTGAGATCTAATCTTACTGCATTGTGGTCAGAAAAAATGCTTGGGATGATTTCTATTTTTTTGAATTTACCAAGGGTAGCTTTATGGCCCAGGATGTGATCTATCCTGGAGAAGGTTCCATGTGCGCTTGAGAAAAAGGTGAAATTCATTTTTTTGGGATGAAATGTCCTATAGATATCAATTAGGTCTAATTGGTCTATTGTATAGTTTAAAGTTTGTGTTTCCTTGTTAATTTTCTGTTTAGTTGATCTATCCATAGTTGTAAGTGGGGTATTAAAGTCTCCCACTATTATTGTGTTATTGTTAATTTCTCCTTTCATACTTGTTAGCATTTGTCTTACGTACTGTGGTGCTCTCGTGTTGGGTGCATATATAATTATAATTGTTATATCTTCTTCTTGGATTGATCCTTTGATCATTATGTAGTGACCTTCTTTGTCTCTTTTCACAGCCTTTGTTTTAAAGTCTATTTTATCTGATATGAGTATTGCTACTCCTGCTTTCTTTTGGTCCCTATTTGCATGGAAAATCTTTTTCCAGCCCTTCACTTTCAGTCTGTATGTGTCCCCTGTTTTGAGGTGGGTCTCTTGTAGACAACATATGTAGGGGTCTTGTTTTTGTATCCATTCAGCCAGTCTTTGTCTTTTGGTTGGGGCATTCAACCCATTTACGTTTAAGGTAATTACTGATAAGTATGATCCCGTTGCCATTTACTTTATTGTTTTGGGTTCGAGTTTATACACTCTTTTTGTGTTTCCTGTCTAAAGAATATCCTTTAGTATTTGTTGGAGAGCTGGTTTGGTGGTGCAGAATTCTCCCAGCTTTTGCTTGTCTGAAAAGCTTTTGATTTCTCCTTCATACTTGAATGAGATCCTTGCTGGGTACAATAATCTGGGCTGTAGGTTATTTTCTTTCATCATTTTAAGTATGTCTTGCCATTCCCTCCTGGCTTGAAGAGTTTCTATTGAAAGATCAGCTGTTATCCTTATGGGAATTCCCTTGTGTGTTATTTGTTGTTTTTCCCTTGCTGCTTTTAATATTTGTTCTTTGTGTTTGATCTTTGTTAATTTGATTAATATGTGTCTTGGGATGTTTCTCCTTGGGTTTTTCCTGTTTGGGACTCTCTGGGTTTCTTGGACTTGGGTGAATATTTCCTTCCCCATTTTAGGGAAGTTTTCCACTATTATCTCCTCAAGTATTTTTTCATGGTCTTTCTTTTTGTCTTCTTCTTCTGGAACCCCTATTATTCGAATGTTATAGCGTTTAATATTGTCCTGGAGGTCTCTGAGATTGTCCTCATTTCTTTTAATTCTTTTTTCTTTTATCCTCTCTGATTCATTTATTTCTACCATTCTATCTTCTAATTCACTAATCCTATCTTCTGCCTCTGTTATTCTACTATGTGTTTCCTCCAGAGTGTTTTTAATTTCATTTATTGTATTATTCATTATATATTGACCCTTTTTTATTTCTTCTAGGTCCTTGTTAAACCTTTCTTGCATCTTCTCAATCCTTGTCTCCAGGCTATTTATCTGTGATTCCATTTTAGTTTCAAGATTTTGGATCAATTTCACTATCATTATTCGGAATTCTTTATCAGGTAGATTACCTATCTCTTCCTCTTTTGTTTGGTTTGGTGGGCATTTATCCTGTTCCTTTATCTGCTGAGTATTCCTCTGTCTCTTCATCTTGTTTAAATTGCTGAGTTTGGGGTGTCCTTTATGTATTCTGGCAGTTTGTGGAGTTCTCTTTATTGTGGCGTTTCCTCACTGTGTGTGGGTTTGTACAGGTGGCTTGTCAAGGTTTCCTGGTTAGGGAAGCTTGTGTCGGTGTTCTGCTGGGTGGAGCTGTATTTCCTCTCTCTCCTTTTGAAGAGTTGGGTTGCTTTTCTGGGTGCCTTATGTCCTCTGCTGGCATTCAGAAGTTGTTTTGTGGAATTTACTCGACGTTTAAATGCTCTTTTGATGAATTTGTGGGGGAGAAAGTGTTCTCCCCGTCCTACTCCTCCGCCATCTTGGCTCCTCCCCCAGAATCAGTCTTCTTTTTAGCACTTCAGTTATAAATACCAGAATTTCAATTTTGAAGTTGATATTGAGCACCTGTTGTGTGCTTAGCACTGGTGGATAAAGGAGACAAGGTCTCTGCTTTAGGCAGCTTATTGTCCCATGGAGCATAACACTGACATAAAAAGTACTGCAATTTGTCTTCAGGGGAAGCACTAAACACATCCTTTCATCCAGGGGACAAGAAATCTTACTTGGAAAAGATGGCATCTGAATCAAACTTGCATGAATTTACTAGATAGGGATGAAATAAAAGCCATTTCAAGCAAAACGATTAGCATGAGTAAATATCTTAGTCAGCTCGGGTTGCCATAACAAAATACCATAGACTTAGGTGGCTTAAACAACAGGCACTTTACAGTTCTGAAGTTCAGGAAGTCCAAGGTTAAGGTGCCAGTCAGTTTTGGTTCCTGGTTAGAGCCTTGTTCATGGCTTTCAGATGGCTGTATCCTCACATGGTGAGAGATAAGAAGCTCTGATATCTCTTCCCCTTCTCATGAGAGTGCTAATACCATCATGGGGATTCTATCCTCATTACCACGTTAAACTTAATTACATCCTCAAAGCCCTATCTCTTAATACCATTACACTGGGGGTTGGGTCTTAAACATGTCAATTTTGGGAGCACACAAATGCTCAGTCCATCACAGTAAGTATGTGGAGAAGTGAAAGTGATGATTCACAAAATAGACAGGGGTCCAGGCTGGGAAAGAGGTGTTGATGTAGAGAGGCTGCAAAGATAATTTGAAATCAGAGAGTGGAAAGATTAAAAACGGTGGGCTAAGTTTGGACTTAATTTAATAAGTATGGGGAGGCAGTGCAGATTTTTGATCACAGATGGGTAAATATTACAAGCAATGCTGTCCTTTCTAAGACTAGTCTAGGAGTAGTATGGAAAAAGGAATAGGAATGGAAAGTGATTTTGAAATAAGAGGAGTGTCACAGTCTTGGTGAGAGGTAGGGAAAAATAACATTGAATGAACCATTACTATATATCTGGAAGATTAAAAGTCCTTTGTAGGTATAAGTCATTTAATCTTTAGCAAGCATTTTGAGATACATTCTTGCTATCTTCATGATGTAGATGATATAAAGGAAGAACAAAGAAGTTAATTACCTCACTCAAGTTCACAAAGTTAGTGGCAGAATCAGAATTCAAACAAGATCTGTTTGACTCAAGAGTCTGTTTGCTTGTCTTATCTTTTTTTCAACTCAGAATACATACAAATCAATAAAAGTAACTTTATGACTCATATGTGTATATATAATCATGATCAAGTGAATTCACTTATAACAATGAGATACTATAGTGGGAAATTAAGTCTTTCAGTATAGAATTTTTAAAGCTAATAATAGTTAGAGTTAACACTTACTGAGTGCTTACTATATGTCTGGCTTCCCAGTTGGTGCTGCCAGTGCAGGAGACATAAGAGACTCTTATCGTATAGTTCTTCTGTGTATTCTTGCCACCTGTTCTTAATATCTTCTGCTTCTGTTAGGTCCATGCCATTTCTGTCCTTTATTGTGCCCATCTTTGCATGAAATATTCCCTTGATATCTCTAATTTTCTTGAAGAGATCTCTAGTCTTTCCCATCCTATCGATTTCCTCTATTTCTTTGCATTGTTCACTTAAGAAGGCTTTCTTTTCTCTCCTTGATATATTTTGGAACTCTGCATTCAGATGAGTGTATCTTTCCTTTTCTCCTTGGCCTTTCACTTCTCTTCCTTTCTCAGTTATTTTTAAGGTCTCCTCAGATAACAGTTTTGCCTTTTTGCATTTCTTTTTCTTGGGGATGGTTTTGATCACCATCTCCTGTACAATGTTATGAGCCTCCATCCATAGCGCTTCAGGCATTCTGTCTATCAGATATAATCCTTTGAATCATTTGTCACTTCCACTGTATAATCATAAGGGGTTTGATTTAGGTCATAACTGAGTGGTTTTCCCTACTTTCTTCAACTTAAGTCTGAATTTTGCAATAAGCAGTTTGTGATCTGAGCCACAGATTCTTCTTTAGGCAAGAATACTGGAGTGAGTTGCCATGCCCACCTCCACGGTATCTTCACAATCCAGGGATCAAACCCATCCTGCCTGCAAAATTTTTACCAACTCATAAAATGATGCATTTCCAATGAGATATTTGGTAATTTATATTAACAGCCTTGTGATGTTCATATCCTCTAAACTAGTAATTCAACTCTTAATAATTTATGCAAAAGAGATACTGAGAAAAATCAGATATAGAATTGTTCTTCGAGGTTTTTTTTTTTTTTCTGCTACATTATTTATAATAGTTTTAATTTAAGCATTGTGTAGAGCACACACACACACACAAACATCTACTATATGATACTCATTAAATATTCATCAAATGAATCAAAAGCAAATATTAAGAATAAAACTGAATGTTAAATGAAAAGACTTAAGTATATTGCAGTATATTGACATAATGAAGATGACTATTCAAATAACTACTGAGCGGGGGGGTCAAGACCACAGAATAGGAGGATGTGGAGCTCACCTCTCCCTACAAATACATCAAAAATACACCTACATGTGGAACAATTCTTATGGAAAACTAACTGCAAACCGGCAGAAGATCTACAACACCAAAGCTGCAAGAAAGATCTCCAAATAACCAAATAGGACAGAAAAGTAAAGGCATCATTCCAGGACGTGTCACCCTGAAGAGATCTGTAAGGAGGTTGACTATCACTCTGGGGAGTGGTAGGTCAGTTCACAATCTGGGAAACCCTCTCTTGAGATCCTGCACAGAGAAGACAAGCTCTCTTACCAGCTGTGAAATCTACTGAGACAAATAGAATGGCTGATGAAACCCAGATTCTATTCATGAGGAGTATGTGCATGTTGCCTTCCTGACAATCAGGGTGGAGAGAATCTTGCACTGACTGTTGCCTCTTCATCACATTTTCTAATCTGAAGGAGTGAACACGCAAGCCCTGCTCATTACACATCACAACCTGGCACAAGATAAAGGAAAAGATTCAGTCTAGTTACAAAGAGGCAGACCAAGGTGCCTGGGTGTGATTTAGGCAGAGCTAATGTGGTCCACTGGAGAAGGGAATGGCAAACCACTTCAGTATTCTTGTCTTGAGAACCCCATGAACAGTATGAAAAGGCAAAACGATAGGATACTGAAAGAGGAACTCCTCAGGTCAGTAGTTGCCCAATATGCTACTGGAGATCAGTGGAGAAATAACTCCAGAAAGAATGAAGGGATGGAGCCAAACAAAAAGAATACCCAGCTGTGGATGTGACTGGTGATAGAAGCAAGGTCCGATGCTGTAAAGAGCAATATTGCATAGGAACCTGGAATGTCAGGTCCATGAATCAAGGCAAACTGGAAGTGGTCAAACAAGAGATGGCAAGAATGAACGTTGACATTCTAGGAATCAGCGAACTAAAATGGACTGGAATGGGTGAATTTAACTCAGATGACCATTATATCTATGACTGCGGGCAGGAATCCCTCAGAAGAAAGACAGTAGCCAACATGGTCAACAAAAGAATCCGAAATGCAGTACTTGGATGCATTCTCAAAAATGACAGAATGATCTCTGTTCGTTTCCAAGGCAAACCATTCAATATCACAGTAATCCAATTCTATGTGCCAACCAATAATGCTGAAGAAGCTGAAGTTGAACAGCTCTATGAAGACCTACAAGACCTTTTAGAACTAACACCCAATAAAGATGTCCTTTTCATTATAGGGGAATGGAATGCAAAAGTAGGAAGTCAAGAAACACCTGGAGTAACAGCCAAATTTGGCCTTGGAATACGGAATGAAGCAGGTCAAAGAATAATAGAGTTTTGCCAAGAAAATGCACTGGTCATAGCAAACACGCTCTTCCAACAACACAAGAGAAGACTCTACACATGGACATCACCAGATGGTCAACACCGAAATCAGATTGATTATATTCTTTGCAGCCAAAGATGGAGAAGCTCTATACAGTCAACAAAATCAAGATCAGGAGGTGACTGTGGCTCAGATCATGAACTCCTTATTACCAAATTCAGACTGAAATTGAAGAAAGTAGGGAAAACAACTAGACCATTCAGGTATGACCTAAATCAAATCCCTTATGATTATACAGTGGAAGTGAGAAATAGATTTAAGGGCCTAGATCTGATAGACAGAGTGCCTGATGAGCTATGGAACGAGGTTCGTGACATTGTACAGGAGACAGGGATCAAGATCAGCCCCATGGAAAAGAAATGCAAAAAAGCAAAATGGCTGTCTGGGGAGGCCTTACAAACAACTGTGAAAAGAAGAGAAGCGAAAAGGAAAGATATAAGCATCGGAATGCAGAGATCCAAAGAATAGCAAGAAGAGTTAAGAAAGCCTGCCTCAGCGATCAATGCAAAGAAATAGAGGAAAACAACAGAATGGGAAAGACTAGAGATCTCTTCAAGAAAATTAGAGATACCAAAGGAACATTTCATAAAAAGATGGGCTCGATATAGGACAGAAATGGTATGGACCTAAAAGAAGCAGAAGATATTAAGAAGAGATGGCAAGAATACACAGACTGTACAAAAAAGATCTTCACGACCCAGATAATCACGATGGTGTGATCACTGACCTAGAGCCATACATCCTGGAATGTGAAGTCAAGTGGGCCTTAGAAAGCATCAATATGAACAAAGCTAGTGGAGGTGATGGAATTCCAGTTGAGCTATTTCAAAACCTAAAAGACGACACTGTGAAAGTGTTGCACTCAATATGCCAGCAAATTTGGAAAACTCAGCAGTGGCCACAGGACTGGAAAAGGTCAGTTTTCATTCCAATTCCAGAGAAATGCAATGCCGAAGAATGCTCAAACTACTGCACAATTGCACTCATCTCACATGCTAGTAAAGTAACGCTCAAAATTCTCCAAGCCAGGCTTCAGCAATACGTGGACCATGAATTTCCTGATGTTAAAGCTGGTTTTAGAAAAGGCAGAGGAACCAGAGACCAAATTGCCAACATGCGCTGGATCATGGAAAAAGAAGAGAGTTCCAGAAAAACATCTATTTCTGCTTTATTGATTATGCTAAAGCCTTTGACTCTGTGGATCACAATAAACTGTGGAAAATTCTGAAAGAAATGGGAATACCAGACCACCTGACCTGCCTCTTGAGAAATCTGTATGCAGGTCAGGAAGCAGCAGTTAGAACTGGACATGAAACAACAGACTGGTTCCAAATAGGAAAAGAGTATGTCAAGGCTGTATATTGTCACCCTGCTTATTTAACTTCTATGCAGAGTACATCAGGAGAAACGCTGGACTGGAAGAAACACAAGCTGGAATCAAGATTGCCAGGAGAAATATCAATAACCTCAGATATGGAGATGACACCAGCCTTATGGCAGAAAGTGAAGAGGAACTAAAAAACCTCCTGATGAAAGTGAAAGTGGATAGTGAAAATGTTGGCTTAAAGCTCAACCTTCAGAAAACGAAGATCATGGCATCTGGTCCCATCACTTCATGGGAAATAGATGGGAAACAGTGTCAGACTTTATTTTTTGGGTCTCCAAAATCACTGCAGATGGTGACTGCAGCCATGAAATTAAAAGATGCTACTCCTTGGAAGGAAAATTATGACCAACCTAGATAGCATTTTGAAAGGCAGAGACGTTACTTTTCCAACAAAGGTCCGTCTAGTCGAGGCTGTGGTTTTTCCTGTAGTCATGTATGGATGTGAGAGTTGGACTGTGCTGAGTGCCGAAGAATTGATGCTTTTGAACTATGGTGTTGGAGAAGACTCTTGAGAGTCCCTTGGACTGCTGTGTGATCCAACCAGTCCATTCTGAAGAAGATTAGCCCTGGGATTTCTTTGGAAGAAATTATACTAAAGCTGAAACTCCAGTACTTTGGCCACCTCATGCGAAGAGTTGACTCTTTGGAAAAGACTCTGATGCTGGGATGGATTGGGGGCAGGAGGAGAAGGGGAAGACAGAGGATGAGATGGCTGGATGGCATCACGGACTCGATGGACGTGAGTCTGAGTTAACTTCGGGAGTTTGTGATTTACAGGGAGACCTGGCGTGCTGGGATTCATTGGGTTGCAAAGAGTTGGACACCACTGAGCGACTGAAGTGAACTGAAGTGATGGACTACATTGTCAGTGCATACTCTGGAGTGGCAAATCTAGCTGGTAGACATTGTTAGTCTTTTGCACAGGGAAGTGAATCTATACACTGTCAGTGCCTTGATTAGTTGGTGCCAGAATATGCTAAACACTGAATATTGGACAGACCATTAACAGGAATTGTAGTGTTTCTTTTCCAAGCAACAGCACCTTGGTTCTGCCCACTCCATGCCATAACTTAGTCCTAAATCTGGGGCTGACAGCTCCTGGAAGAAGACTGCCACAGAAGCAGCCTAGATTTCAGAAAGCCAAATATCTACCTTAATTCCTACAGACACAACACCCAATCCCAAACCCCAACCTTTCCACCCAACAGCCTTTCACTAGATCTGGGACAAACACAACAGAGAAAGGATTTGATTTGTGACTGCTTCTGAGCCGAACCATAAACACATACACAGGTGCATAGGTTTGCTGTGACTTTACCTGCCTCACTTGCTTCATCAATCACTTCCATTAGGGTAGGGCATGCACTCAAGGACAATGGAACCTACTGGAGTCCAACCCTCAGGGCTTGTACTCTAACAACTGGGGAACAGACACTATACCCAACAAGGTATAGGGACAGCGACAGCTATGAAGCAAAGAGGAAACCCCACTTTATATCCAGCACAGGCTCTGGACACAACACCACCAAACAAATCCCTATCAAGAGAATAACAGCCAGCACACTCTGAGGAAAGATGCGGCTGGCATCCATACCCAAACCAGTCCTTATTCCAAAACTATTGGACACACTACACAGGGGATGCTCCCGCATTAAAACACTGAAAAAATAGCTGTTAGCTCTTCTCTAAATGTTGAATAAAATTTGCCTGTAAAGCCATCTGGTCCTGGATTTGGCTTGTTGGGAATTTTTAAGTCACAATTTCAATTTCAGTGCTTATGATTGGACTGTTTATATTTTTATTACTTCCATAGTTTAGTCTTAGGAGACTGTGCCTTCCTAAGAATTTGTCCATGTCTTCCAGGTTGTCTATTTTATTTGCATATAATTTCTTATAGTAGTCTGTTATGATACTGTGTATTTCCATGTCAAGAGTTGCTTCTCCTTTTTCATTTCTAATTTTATTGATTTGATTTCTCTCCCTTTTTCTCTTGATGGGGCTGGCAAAAAATGTATTGTTTATCTTTTCAAAGAGTCAGTTTTTTGTTTTGTTGATTGTTGCTATTGTTTTCTTTTTATTTCTATTTCATTTTATTGTTTTCTTTTTATTTCTATTTCTGCTCTATTCATTTTTCTTTCTTTCCTTCTACTAACTTTAGCATTTGTTTGTTCTTCCTTCTCTAGTTGCTTCAGATGTAGGGTTCAGTTCAGTCACTCAGTCATATCTGACCATTTGCGACCCCATGAACCTCAGCATGCCAGGCCTCCTTGTCCATCACCAACTCCCAGAGTTCACCGAAATTCATGTGCATCAAGTCGGTGATGCCACCCAGCCATCACATACCCTGTCATCCCCTTCTCCTCCTGCCCCCAGGCCCTCTCAGCATCAGGGTATTTTCCAATGAGTCAACTCTTCGCATGAGGTGGCCAAAGTATTGGAGTTTCAGCCTCAGCATCAGTCCTTCCAATAAACACCCAGGACTGGTCTCCGTTAGGGTGGACTGGTTGGATATCCTGGCAGTCCAAGGGACTCTTTGGAGTATTCTCCAATACCACAGTTCAAAAGCATCAATTCTTCGGTGCTCAGCTTTCCTTATAGTCCAACTCTCACATCCACACATGACTATTGGAAAAACCGTAGCCTTGACTAGATGGACCTTTTTTGGCAAGGTAATGTCTCTGCTTTAGAATATGCTATAGAGGTTGGTTATAAGTTTCCTGCCAAGGAGTAAGCATCTTTTAATTTTATGGCTGCAGTCACTATCTGCAGTGATTTTGGAGCCCAGAAAAATAAAGTCAGCCACTGTTTCCACTGTTTCCCCATCTATTTGCCATGAAGTGATGGGACCAGATGCCATGATCTTAGTTTTCTGAATGTTGAGCTTTAAGCCAACTTTTTCACTCTCCACTTTCACTTTCATCAAGAGGCTTTTGAGTTCCTCTTCACTTTCTGCCATAAGGGTGGTGTCATCTGCATATCTGAGGTTACTGATATTTCTCCTTGCAATCTTGATTCCAGCTTGTGCTTCATCCAGCCCAGAGTTGCTCATGATGTACTCTGCATATAAGTTAAATAAGCAGGGTGACAATATACAGCCTTGACATACTTCTTTTCCTATTTGGAACCAGTGTGTTGTTCCATGTCCAGTTCTAAATGTTGCTTCCTGACCTGCATATAGGTTTCTCAAGAGGCAGGTCAGGTGGTCTGGTATTCCCATTTCTTTCAGAATTTTCCACAGTTTATTGTGATCCACACAGTCAAAGGCTTTGGCATAGTCAATAAAGCAGAAATAGATGCTTTTCTGAAACTCTCTTGCTTTTTTGATGATCCAGCAGATGTTGGCAATTTTGATCTCTTGTTCCTCTGCCTTTTCTAAAACCAGATTGAACATCTGGAAGTTCATGGTTCATGTATTTCTGAAGCTTGGCTTGGAGAATTTTGAGCATTACTTTACTAGCATGTGAGATGAGTGCAATTGTGCGGTAGTCTGAGCATTCTTTGGCATTGCCATTCTTTGGGATTGGAATGAAAACTGACTTTTTCCAGTCTTGTGGCCACTGCTGAGTTTTCCAAATTTGCTGGCATAATGAGTGCAGCACTTTCACAGCATCATCTTTCTGAATTTGAAATAGCTCAACTGGAATTCCATCACCTCCACTAGCTTTGTTCAGAGTGATGCTTTCTAAGGCCCACCTGACTTCACATTCCAGGATGTCTGGCTCTAGGTGAGTGATGACACCATCATGATTATCTGGGTCATGAAGATCTTTTTTGTACAGTTCTTCTGTGTATTCTTGCCACCTCTTCTTAATATCTTCTGCTTCTGTTAGGTCCATACCATTTCTGTCCTTTATTAAGCCCATCTTTGCATGAAATGTTCCCTTGGTATCTCTAATTTTCTTGAAGAGATCTCTAGTCTTTCCCATTATGTTGGTTTCCTCTATTTCTTTGCATTGATTGCTGAGGAAGGCTTTCGTATATCTCCTTAGTATTCTTTGGAATTCTGCATTCAGATGCTTATATCTTTCCTTTTCTCCTTGCTTTTTGCTTCTCTTCTTTTCATAGCTATTTGCAAGGCCTCCTCAGACAACCATTTTGCTTTTTTGCATTTCTTTTCCATGGGGCTGATCTTGATCCCTGTCTCCTGTACAATGTCAAGAACCTCCACCCAGAGTTCATCAGGCACTCTGTCTATCAGATCTAGTCCCTTAAATCTCTTTTCTCACTTCCACTGTATAATCATAAGGTGATTTAGGTCATAACTGAATGGTCTAGTGGTTTTCCCCACTTCTTCAATTTAAGTCTGAATTTGGCAATAAGGATTTCATGATCTGAGCCACAGTCAGCTCCTGGTCTTGTTTTTGCTGACTGTATTGAGCTTAGGGTGCTTGTTTGAGATTTTTTTTCTGTTTTCCTGAGGTAAGTTCGTGTTGCTTTCAACTTCCTTCTTAGAACTGCTTTTGCTGCATCTTATGTTTTTTGGATTCTTGCAGTTTCATTTTCATTTGTCTCTAGGTGTTTTTTTTTTGTTGTTGTTGTTATCTGTTTTATTTTTTCAGTGATCTTTGTTGATTAGTAGCATATTGGTTAGACTCCACATGTTTGTGTTTTTTATATTTTTTTCTTGTGTGTTTTTTTTTTTTTTTCTAATTTCATAGTGTAGCGATTGGAAAAGATACTTGAGATCATTTCAATTTTATTAAATTTTACTGAGTCTCAATTTATTGCCCAACATGTGGCCAGTCCTGGGAAATGTTCCATGTGTGTTTGAGAAGAATTTTTAGCCTGCTACTATTGGCTAGAATGCTCTATAAATATCCAATAAATCCATCTGGTGTAATGTGTCACTTAAGGCCTGTATTCCCTTGTTGATTTTCTGCCTGAGTGATCTGTCTATTGATGAAAGTGGGATGTTAAAGTCTCCCATTATTATTATGCTACTGTTAACTTCTCCCTTCATGACTGTTAATATTTGATATATATTAAGGTACTCCTATGTTGGGAGTATGAAGTGAAGTGAAGTGAAGTGAAGTCGCTCAGTCATGTCTGACTCTTTGCGACCTCATGGACGGTAGCCTACTAGGCTCCATGGTCCATGAGATTTTCCAGGCAAGAATACTAGAGCAGGTTGCCACTGTTGGGAGTATACATATTTACAATTGTTTTTTTTTTTTTTTTTTTTTTGTTCCCTCTATTCCTGCTTTCTGGAGAGTTTTTATCATAAATGGATGTTGAATTTTGTCAAAGGCTATCTCTGCATCTATTGAGATAATCATATGGGTTTTATTTTTCAATTTGTTAATGTGGTGTATTACATTGATTGATTTGCGGATATTGAAGAATCCTTGCATCCTTGGGATAAAGCCCACTTGGTCATGGTGTATGATCTTTTTAATGTGTTGTTGGATTCTGATTGCTAGAATTTTGTTAAGGATTTTTGCATCTATGTTCATCAGTGATATTGGCCTGTAGTTTTCTTTTTTTGTGGGATCTTTGTCAGGTTTTGGTATTAGGGTGATGGTGGCCTCATAGAATGAGTTTGGAAGTTTGCCTTCCTCTGCAATTTTTTGAACGAGTTTGAGCAGGATAGGTGTTAGCTGTTCTCTAAATTTTTTGGTAGAATTCAGCTGTGAAGCCGTCTGGACCTGGGCTTTTGTTTGCTGGAAGATTCTTGATTACAGTTTCAATTTCCGTGCTTGTGATGGGTCTGTTAAGATTTTCTATTTCTTCCTGGTCCAGTTTTGGGAAGTTGTACTTTTCTAAGAATTTGTCCATTTCTTCCAAGTTGTCCATTTTATTGGCATATAATTGTTGATAGTAGTCTCTTATGATCCTTTGTATTTCTGTGTTGTCTGTTGTGATCTCTCCATTTTCATTTCTAATTTTATTTATTTGATTTTTCTCCCTTTGTTTTTTGATGAGTCTGGCTAATGATTTGTCAATTTTATTTATCCTTTCAAAGAACCAGCTTTTGGTTTTGTTGATTTTTGCTATGGTCTCTTTTGTTTCTTTTGCATTTATTTCTGCTCTAATTTTTAAGATTTCTTTCCTTCTACTAACCCTGGGATTCTTCATTTCTTCCTTTTCTAGTTGCTTTAGGCATAGAGTTAGGTTATATACAATTGTTATATCTTCTTCTTGGATTCATTCCTTTACAATTATTTAGTGTCCTTCTTTGTCTCTTATAACCGTCTTTATTTTAATGTCAATTTGTAAGGTATGAGTATTGCTTCTCCTGCTTTCTTTTGATTTCTATTTGCGTGGAATAACTTCTTCCATTCCTTCACTTTCAGTCTGTATGTGTCCCTGGGTCTGAGATGGTCCTCTGGTAGACATCAAGTATATTTATCTTTTTTTTTTTTTTGTATCCATGCAGCCAGTCTGTCTTTTGGTTGGTTCATTTAATCCATAACATTTAAGGTAGTTATCAATATGCATATTCCTATTGCCATTATCTTAATTGTTTTGGGCTTGTTTTATTAAGTGTTTTTCTTTTTTTTTTCTCTTGTGGTTTGATGACCATCTTTAGTGTTGTGTTTGGGTCGCTTTTAATTTTTGTGCATATATGTTTTGTAATTTTGGGTTTTCTGTTCCCATAAGGATTTTTTTCACTACTATTGACATTTATTTCATAAAAATACAATGTACTGAACCAAATACACTATGCATTTTTCTCAGTTTTCTATGATGAATTACCAAGTGTTATTTTTCATTTTTTAATTGGAAGATAACTGCTTTAAAATATTTTGTTGGTTTCTGCCATGCATCAAATATGAATCAGCCACAGGTATATATATATCCACTGCCTCCTGAACCCCTTCTCTCATCTCCCTCTTCATCCCACCCCTCTAGATGGTAACAGAGCATGGGGTTTTGATATGCCAGTTTACAAAAACAAGATTTTTTTTTTAAGTTGCTAGTCTCTTTCCCATCTATAGGAGTTCATTTATCATTTGTTGCAAGGTTGGTCTGGTGTTGCTGAATCTCTTAGATTTTGCTTCTTTGTAAAACTTTTGACTTTTATCTGTCAAATCTGAATGAGAGCATTGCTGGGTAGGTTATGCTTTCTTGTAGGTTCTTTCCTTTCATTACTTTAAATATATTGTAATGTTTCTGAAAGGTTGTTGTTGAATGAAAAGACACAGGGATTCTTGGCCTCTGGAGGAGAATTCAATCTGGGGCCAGAGACGAGGCTTGATCGCTCAGAGCTTTTGTGTAATAAAGTTTTATTAACTTATAAAGGAGATAGAGAAAGCTTCTGACATAGGCATTAGAAGGGGGCAGAAAGAGTACCCCACTGCTAGTCTTCAGCTGGATGTTATATAGTCACTAGTCATCTGTTAATGAAAGAAAGGAATATCTTAAAACTCAGAATGGCACCAGGCCCCTCATCCATAAGATGTATTTTGGGATAATCTGGGCATCAGATGATTCATCCTGGGCCATAAAACAGTGGACTTGAATCTTGTAGAAGGGCAGATTACCATACAAATCATTTTGTTTACATAGATTAGGGGAACAGTGTCTGAGTATAACATACTGGTTTGTCAAGTAGGTTCTGAGCCTTAAGGCAGAACCGACTTGAAGACAGAGTCTGGGGTAAATGCATAGTACATTA
The DNA here is from genome assembly GCF_055505025.1 of Bos grunniens. NCBI lineage: Eukaryota > Metazoa > Chordata > Mammalia > Artiodactyla > Bovidae > Bos > Bos grunniens. The sequence goes on along the minus strand of NC_141194.1, from coordinate 74,432,934 downwards.
ACATAGCTTAAGACAAACATTTCCATAAGAAAAATTCTTTGGTTAATTCAAGGTTTGAGAATAGCTAACTTCAGGTGAAATCAGATGTCATTATGGCAACACTGTATTTTTTTTTTAAGTTTTTTTTTTAACATTTAATTTTATTTTATTTTTAAACTTTACATAATTGTATTAGTTTTGCCAAATATGGTGGAAGAAACTGGCAACACTGTATTTTAAGAGCAACCTCCTTTTAAATTTGTATAGAGAAGGAAAAAAAAAAATATTGCTAGTTTGTTTCCTCCTGCCGCTTAAGAGAGATAAAAATGTCTGACACTTGCAGCCTATTTCGTCCGTTTGGAGGCCCCTGGCCTTCCTGCCCGTTACCCTCTCATTTTCTTCTGGCTTGAGTAGTTTCTGTTGAAAAATCAGCTTATATCTTTATGGCAGTTTCCTTGTATGTTATTTGCCATTTTTCCCTTGTTGCTTTTAATATTTTTTCTTAGTATTTTGTCAATTTGATTACTATGTGTCTCAACATGTTCCTCCTTGGCTTTATCCTTCATGGGACCCTCTGAACTTCCAGGCTGACTGTTTCCTTTCCCATTTTAGGGAAGTTTTCAGCTATTATCACTTCAAATATTTTTTCAAGTTATTTATCTCCCTCTTCTCCTTTTGAGACACATATAATGTGAGGGTTGGTGCATTTAAAGTTGTCCCAAAGGTCTCTTATGCTGTCTTTATTTCTTTGCATTCTTTTTTTATTTATTCTGTTACACTGTAGTGATCTCCACCATTCTTCCCTCCAAGTCACTTATCGGTTCTTCTGTCTCAGTTATTCTACTGACACCTTATAGTGTATTTTTAAATTTCAGTTATTGTATTATTCATCTCTGTTTGTTTGTTCTTTAATTCTTCTAGATCTTTGTTAACCATTTCTTGCATCTTTTCAATCTTTGCCTCCATACTGGATCAGCTTCACCATCATTATTCAAGAGTTCTTTTGCTGGAAGATTGCCTATCGCCACCTCTTTTAAGTTTTTCTGAGGTTTCATCTTGTTTCTTCGTCTGAGACATAAGTCTTTGCCTTTCCATTTTTCTAACTTTCTGTGACTATGGTTTTTGTTCAGCAGACTGCAGGTTTGTAGTTCTTGTTTCTTATGTTTGCCCACTGGGATTTTGTCCACATTTTTCATTGGGCTAGGTTTTTTTTTTTTTTTGGTATTGATGTATGTATTTGTATATTTTAAAAATTAATTCATTTTTGTAGCATTGTTTGCAAATATATTCTCACAGCCAGTAGATTGTCTTTTTGTTTTGTTTATGGTTTTCCAATAAACTGTGGAAAATTCTGAAATAGATGGGAATACCAGACCACCTGACCTGCCTCTTGAGAAATCTGTATGCAGGTCAGGAAGCAACAGTTAGAAATGGACATGGAACAACACACTGGTTCCAAATAGGAAAAGGGGTATGTCAAGGCTGTATATTGTCACCCTGCTTATTGAACTTCTATGCAGAGTACATCATGAGAAACGCTGGGCTGGAAGAAACACAAGCTGGAATCAAGATTGCCAGGAGAAATATCAATAACCTCAGATATGCAGATGACATCACCCTTATGGCAGAAAGTGAAGAGGAACTAAAAAACATTCTGATGAAAGTGAAAGTGGAGAGTGAAAAAATTGGCTTAAAGCTCAACATTCAGAAAACTGAAATCATGGCATCCAGTCCCATCAGTTCATGGGAAATAGATGGGGAAACAGTGGAAACAGTGTCAGACTTTATTTTTTTGGGCTCCAAAATCACTGTAGATGATGATTGCAGCCATGAAATAAAAAGACACTTACTCCTTGGAAGGAAAGTTGTGACCGAACTAGATAGCATATTCAAAAGCAGAAACATTACTTTGCCAACAAAGGTCCGTCTAGTCAAGGCTATGGTTTTCTCTGTGGTCGTGTATGGATGTGAGAGTTGGACTGTGAAGAAGGCTGAGTGCCGAAGAATTGATGCTTTTGAACTGTGGTGTTGGAGAAGACTCTTGAGAGTCCCTTGGACTGCAAGGAGATCCAACCAGTCCATTCTGAAGGAGATCAGCCCCGGGATTTCTTTGAAAGGAATGATGCTAACGCTGAAACTCCAGTACTTTGGCCATCTCGTGCAAAGAGTTGACTCATTGGAAAAGACTCTGATGCTGGGAGGGATTGGAGCAGGAGGAGAAGGGGACGACAAAGGATGAGATGGCTGGATGGCATCATTGACCTGATGGATGTGAGTCTGGGTGAACTCCGGGAGTTGGTGATGGACAGGGAGGCCTGGCGTGCTGCAATTCATGGGGTAACAAAGAGTCGGACATGACTGAGCAACTGAACTGAACTGAACTTGCTGGGCAAAAGCTTTCTAATTTAGTTAGGACCATTTTGTTCATGTTTGTTTTTATTTCTGTTACTCTAGGAGACAGATCCAAAATTTTTTGCTGCAATTTATGTCAAAGAGTGTTCTACCTGTGTTTTCCTCTAGAAGTTTTATAGTATCTAGTCCTACATGGGGGTTTTTAATCTATTTTGGGCTTATTATTTTATGTGGTGTTAGAGAATGTTCTAATTTTATTCTTTTACATGAAACTGTCCAATTTTCCAAGGACCAGTTATTGAAGTTCAGTTCAGTCACTCAGTCGTGTCCATCTCTTTGTGACTGCATGAATTGAAGCATGCCAAGCCTCCCTGTACATCACCAACTCCCAGGATTCACACAAACGCATGTCTGTTAAGTTGGTGATGCCATCCACCCATCTCATCCTCTGTCATCCCCTTCTCCTCCTACCCCTAATCCCTCCCAGCATCAGGGTCTTTTCCAATGAGTAAACTCTTCACATGAGGTGGCCAAAGTATTGGAGTTTCAGCCTCAGCATCAGTCCTTCCAAAGAACACCCAGGACTGTTCTTTAGGATGGACTGTTTGGATCTCCTTGCAGTCCAAGGGATTGTCAAGAGTCGTCTCCAACACCACAGTTCAAAAGCATCAATTCTTCGGTGCTCAGCTTTCTTCACAGTCCAACTCTCACATCCACACATGACCACTGGAAAAACCATAGCCTTGATTAGATGGACCTTTGTTAGCAAAGTAATGTCTCTGCTTTTCAATATGCTATCGAGGTTGGTTATAACTTTCCTTCCAAGGAGTAAATGTCTTTTAATTTCATGGCTGCAATCACTATCTGCAGTGATTTTGGAGCCCCCAAAAATAAAGTCAGCCACTGTTTCCCCATCTATTTCCCATGAAGTGATGGGACCAGATGCCATGATCTTAGTTTTCTGAATGTTGAGCTTTAAGCCAACTTTTTCACTCTCCTCTTTCACTTTCATCAAGAGGCTTTTTAGTTCCTCTTCACTTTCAGATATGTCATCTGCATATCTGAGGTTATTGATATTTCTCCTGGCAATCTTGATTCCAGCTTGTGCTTCTTCCAGCCCAGCGTTTCTCATGGTGTACTCTGCATATAATTTAAATAAGCAGGGTGAAAATATACAGCCTTGACGTACTCCTTTTTCTATTTGGAACCACTCTATTGTTCCATGTCCAGTTCTAACTATTGCTTCCTGATCTGCATATAGGTTTCTCAAGATTCAGGTCAGGTGGTCTGGTATTCCCATCTATTTCAGAATTTTCCACAGTTTATTGTGATCCACACAGTCAAAGGCTTTAGCATAGTCAATAAAGCAGAAATAGATGTTTTTCTGGAGCTCTCTTCCTTTTTCCATGATCCAGCGGATATTGGCAGGGATGATCCTTTTTTTTTTTTTTTTTTCTTTTTTAAAAATTTATTTTAATTGGAGGCTAATTACTTTACAATATTGTATTGGTTTTGCCATACATCAACATGTATCTGCCATGGGTGTACACGTGTTCCCTATCCTGAACCCCCCTCCCATCTCGCTCCCCATAACATCCCTCTGGGTCATCCCAGTGCAACAGCCCTGAGCCTCCTGTATCATGCATTGAACTTGGACTGGTGATTCATTTCAAGAAGACATACAGATGGCTAACAAACACATGAAAAGATGCTCAACATCACTCATTATCAGAGAAATGCAAATCAAAACCACAATGAGATAACATTTCATGCCAGACAGAATATCTCCCATCCAAAAGTCTGCAAGCAATAAATGCTGGAGAGGGTGTGGAGAAAATGGAACCCTCTTACACAATTGGTGGGAATGCAAACTAGTACAGCCATTATGGAGAACAGTGTGGAGATTCCTTAAAAAACTTGTAATAGAATTGCCATATGACCCAGCAATCCCACTGCTGGTCATACACACAGAAGAGATGGTCTTTTATCCATTGTATTCTTGTTTACTTTGTTGCAGATTGCTTGACCAGAGGTCAATGGATTTATTTCTTCGCTTTTGATAATTTTCCATTGGTGCGTATGTCTGTTTTTGTACAAGTACTATACTGTTTTGATTATTGTATATTTATAGTATAGTCCCCAGCCAGGAAGCATGATTCCCCCAGCTCTGTTCTTCACTCTCAAGATTATTTTGGCGAGTAAGGGTCTTTTTTTTTTTTTTTTCCAATATAAATTTAATTTTTTTGTTTTAATTCTGTGAAAAATGCCCTTGGTAATTTGATAGGGATTGCAATGAATCTGTAGATTGCTTTATATATTATGGTCATACTAGCAATATTGCGGAGAAGGCAATGGCACCCCACTCCAGTACTCTTGCCTGGAAAATCCCATGGGTGGAAGAGCCTGGTAGGCTGCAGTCCATGGGGTCGCTAAGAGTCAGACACGACTGAGCGACTTCACTTTCACTTTTTCTCTTTCATGCATTGGAGAAGGAAATGGCAACCCACTCCAGTGTTCTTGCCTGGAGAATCCCAGGGGCAGGAGAGCCTGGTGGGCTGATATCTATGGGGTCACACAGAGTCGGACACGACTGAAGTGACTTAGCAGCAGCAGCAATATTGATTCTTTCAGTTCAAGAACATAGTTTATCTGCTTTGTTACATTTTCAATTTCTTTCATCAACAAAATGAATACATTTATAATATCATTCTATGATAGTATATGATTCTATGATTCTACATATTTTTAGGGAAAATTGCATGCTTTAATATCTTGGTTTCCCACCCAGAATAAAACATATTGTGATGAATTGATTGATGTCTCAATAAAATTTTGTAATTACCTCCCTCAATTGTATTTAATTCCTGCATTTTCGTTATCTTATGTAAAGAAAGAATTCTCTTATTTACATTAGGTTAACATTTTCAGTGAGTTGGGCAGAAATAGCCTACTGTCTTTTGCTGGCATAAATTATGGCACAGTCCACAAAACCATGGATGTATGTGTGTTGTGTTGTTCAGTTGCTAAGTTGTGTCCGACTATTTGCAACCTCATGGACTGCAGCACACCGGGTTTTTGTGTATTTCACTATCTCCTAGAATTATCTCAAATTCATGGCCATTGAGTCGGTAATGTTATCTAACCATCTCATTGTCTGCTGCCCACTTTTCTTTTTGCTTTCAATATTTCCCAGCATCAGAGTCTTTTCCAGTGAATCAGCTCTTCACACGAGGTGGTCAACGTCCTGGAGTTTCAGTTTCAGCATCAGTCCTTCCAATGTATATTCAGAGTAGATTTATTTTATGATTGACTGGTTTTATCTCCTTGCAGTCCAAGGGATTCTTGAGAGTCTTCTCCAACACCACAGTTCAAAAGCATCAGTTATTCTGCACGCAGCCTTCTTTATGGTCCAACTCTCACATCTGTACCTGACTACTGGAAAAACTATAGCTTTGACTATATGGACCTTTGTCGGCAAAGTGATGTCTCTGTTTTTTAATATGCTGTCTAGGTTTGTCATTACTTCAAAGGAGAAAGCATCTTTTAATTGCTTGGCTGCAGTCACTGGCCATAGTGATTTTGGAACCCAAGAAAAGAAAATTTGTCACTGCTTCTACTTTTTCCCTTTCTATTTGGCATGAAATGATCTAAATTTTCTTAGGATCTTTGTTTTCTGAATGCTGAATTTTAAGCCAGCTTTTTCACTCTCCTCTTTCACCTTCATCAAGAGGTTTCTTAGTACCTCTTCACTCTCTGCTATTAGAGTGGTATCATATGCATATCTGAAGTTGTTGATATTTCTCCCAGAAATCTTGATTCCAACTTGTGATTCATTCAGATTGGCATTTTGTATAATGTACTCTGCTTATAAGTTAAATAAACAAGGGAACAATATACAGCCTTATCATATGCCTTTCTCAACTTTAAACCAATTGGTTGTCCCATGTCTGGTTCTAACTGTTGATTCTTGACCCACATACAGGATTATCAGGAGACAGGTAAGGTTGTCTGGCATTCCCATCTCTTTAATAATTTTCCACAGTTTGTTGTGATCCACACAAATGCTTTTGCATAGTCAGTGAAGCAGAATTGTTTTTCTGGAATTCTCTTGCTTTCTCCATTAGCCAATAGACATTGACAATTTGATCTCTGGTTTTTCTGCCTTTTCTAAACCTTACTGGAAGTTCTGGAACCATCTGGAAGTTCTTGGTTCACAAACTGCTTGAGCCTAGCTTGAAGGATTGTGAGAATAATTTTACTATCATGCAAAATGAATGCAATTTCTCAGTAGTTTAAACATTCATTGACACTGCCATTCTCTGGGATAGGAATAAATACTGAACTTTTCCAGTCCTGTGGCCACTGCTGAGTTTTCCAAGTTTACTGACCTATTGAGTGAAGCACTTGTACAGCATCATCTTTTAGGATTTGAAATAACTCAGCTGGAATTCCATCACTTTCATTAGCTTTGGTTGTAGTAATGCTTCCTAAGCCTCACTTGACTTCACACTCCAGGATGTCTGGTTCTAAATGAGTGACCACATCATCATGATTATCCCAGTCATTAAGACTTTTTTGTATAGTTCTTCTGTGTATTCTTGTCAACTCTTCTAAACCTCTTCTGCTTTGGTTGGGTTTTTTAAATTTCTGTCCTTTATCATATCCATTATTGCATTAAATGTTCCCTTGATATCTCCAATTTTCTTGAAGAGATCTCTAGTTTTTCCCATTCTTCTGCTTTCTTCTACTTCTTTGGTTCATTTAAGAAGTCCTTCTTATGTCTCCTTGCTATTCTCTGGAACTCTGCATTCAGTTTGGTATATCTTTCCCTTTCTCCCTTTCTTTTTGTTTCTCTTCTTTCTTCAGCTATTTTTTAAAACCTTCTCAGAGAAACCCTGTGCCTTTTTGCATTTATTTTTCTTTAGGATGGTTTTTGTCACCATCTCCTGAGCAATGTTACTAACCTCTGTCTATAGTTCTTCAGGCACTCTGTCTACCTGATCTAATCCCTTGAATCTATTTGTCACCTCCACTGTGTGGGACTTGATTTAGGTCATACCTGTATGGCCTAGTGGTTTTCCCTACTTTCTTCAATTTAAGCCTGAGTTTTGCAATAATTCTGATGATCTGGGCCAGTCAGTTCCAGGTCTCGTTTTTCCTCATTATATAGAGCTTATCCATCTTTGACTTCAAAGAATATAATCAATATGATTTTTATATTCTCCATTTGGTGATGTTCATGTCTATGATCATCTGTATCCAAACATTAATAGAGCTGTATTCACCAATAAACAAGTGTGATCCTACCACATGCTCAGATCTGTATACAATCTCATGTGGATCTGTATGACCACATATATATATGTACATGTTAATATGTATTCATATGTTAATCTGTATTCAATTTCACATATGTGAACATAGGTCTGTGTCTGACAACACATGGATCAATCAGTATCTGATTACCTATATGAATCTACTTGTATATGTATATGCAGATGTATTCCATATGGTGACACACAGGCCTGTATCTGTACACACAGGGCTGTATCTTTCTATACACAGGTCTATGTTTGAAGATACAATATTGTAACTAGCCTCCAATTAAAATAAATAAATTTATATTAAAAAAAAGATATGCAATCCTGTTTGTCTGCATACAGGACTATATCTCACCATAAACTGTTTTGTATCTGACTATGTATTACTTTAGACAGAACTTGACTTAACAGTTCTGTTCTACATGGCATGGACTGAGTTCAGTCTCTGGTATTCAGCGATTTTTGGGCTTCTAAGCCTTCACTCATATGAATGGTGCCTTGCCAGGAATGGCAAAACAACCAGGCTCTTTTGAATCTCTCTCCTTCTTTATTTAGATAGAGGATTATTGTAGACAATGTCTGTCCAGTGAGGTGGTCAAAATTGTAAAATGGAAACTCATGCCTACAAGAGGGAGTAATCAAAAGTTATCAGACAAGTTAAATCTCAGTCTATCGTGACATCTGCTTGAAGTCCAGGACTTTAATTTCTAAACCCAAATTGCTTCTGCAATGAAAGCAAACAATCAACACAATGAAAAGGTAACCTATGGAAAGGGACAAAATATTTAAGAATCCTATAACTCATAAGAAGCAAATATGTAAAATATGTAAGAAATTTCTACAACTCAGTAACAAAAAGCAAGTAACTCATGGTAAAAATGGGAAGGTTCTTGGGAATATCATTTAGCCATATAAAAGATGGGAATCTTGTCATTTGTAAAAAATATGGAGGGACACTGAAGACATGTTGTTGAATGAAATCAGCAGATAAGACAAATATTGTGTGATCCTACTTACATGTGAAATAAAAACCTCAGAAGCAGAGAGTAGAATGTTGATTGCCTCAGTATGGAGGGTGGGAGAAATGGGGAGATGTTGGACATAGTATATAAACTTCCAATTATAAGATGAGTATGTTTTTGGCATCTAATGTAAAGCAAGGTGACAATAGTTAACAATGTTGTATTATATGCTGAAAGTTGCTAAGGGAATATATCTTAAATATTTTAGTCACACATAAACAAACTGTAATTATGTGAGTTGATAGATATGTTTAATAACTCTATTGTGGTAATCATTTCTAATCATCATTGTTGTACACCTTAAACTTAAAAAATGTTATCTGTCAATTGTATCCCAGTAAAGCTGGAAAAATATTTAAAACTAAATAAAATTAGATTTTATGGATTAAAAAATATAAACCAGCCTCAACAGAAGATGATGGAGGAGTAAGTGGATCTCTCTGCATAGATGCACTATTGTCAGATGCAAAAGTCCTCACAGAGCACCAGGTGAGTACTGTCAGGCATTCCTGGCCACCAGAAAGGAATATATAGTAGATCCATGCTCAACTTGGTAGGATGAAAGAAGGGAGAAGGAGGAGGAGAGCAAGCAGGATCTAACCTGCACCCAGGAGTATGGGAGCTGAAGCAGCGAAGAGATCCCTGCATCCAGGACAACTGGTTGAGACAGAAGGAAAACATTTGAAGCTCTCTGAGACAGCTTATCTTTGACAGTCTGAATGGAGTGAGAATCACACAGATGATTCATGCCATGGCCTTATGTACTCAGGACAGTAATGTGAGTCCACCAGAATGCACAGTGGCTGGGAGCTGGAGTGTGAAGACTGGAGAGGAATCCTGAAGTTAGGACTGCTGTTGACTATGGGGAAACAACCCAAGGGGACAGGAGGGAGGAAATCTACAGCTAGGAATGCCTTTGGAGGGACAGAGAGCTACTTCTGAATCATATACAGAAGGGGGAGCCATCACTGTAGCCTCTCTCTCCCCATACACCGGCAGTGGCAGCTGACCAATAAATACCCCAGTGAAGGTGACTATTTGAGGACCTAATATGCATAGCCAGCCAGGGTCATCCTTTGAGTGCCTGCTGTAGCCAGTCAGGGAGGCCCTTTTAGCACCAGCTGTCAAAGGCTAGAACAGAACCCCAGTAGAGTCATATCTCCTGCACCTGTGGCTGCCAGCTTCCCTGTGTACCTGTCACTGCTAGGGTCCCTGCAATCCAAGTTGTCATGCCACCTTCCATCTGGTCCTCACTGGGGCAGACCCAAGATGCCAGGGAAGCCTTGGGAGCAAACTCCTGTGGATGACCCACTTGCAGAGCTAGGGATAATGCCACAATTGAGCTCCAGGGGCAGAGTGACTAAAGAAGAGGATCAATAAACTTTCCACCAGGTATACAGCTACAAATTAAACCCACATGATTTAATAGGAAAACTCAGGAATATATTTAAAAAAATGAGTGTTACCACAAAAGACAATGTTCTAGCTCTGGCAGGAATGGATAGTGGAGGCAAACACATGCAGGAGAAGGGCCAGAATAGAGTTTGAGCTGTCCTTACAGGGGGCCCAGAGACCATCCCTTTTTAGCACTGGAGGGAACACTAGGGAGGCAGAAGTGGACTGTGGTGCACAGTGCAGGGAAAGGACACTGACAGCAGAGACCTGAGAGAAGTATTATTATTATTCTACTATTTTGACTCCTACAGTAGTTGGTTCTGGATTTTTTCCCTTCTTTTTCCTCTGTTGTGGTTCTTGTTTTATTATTATCTTTATTTAAGATTTTGTGAAGGTTTTAAAAAATCACACTTTTATTTCTTTTATATATTTCTACTTGTAATTTGGCTTTCTGCACTTTCGTGGGGGATTTTTGGTTCTTTCCTTTTTGTAGTTTTCCTTTAATATGCATAGATCTTTCTATATATTTCTATTTAACTTTGTCTTTCTGGTTGTTTTTTTCACCATGCTTGTATGTTTGTTTTGTTTTCTTTGTTTTATTACTGATTTGAAACCCTGCTTTGGTTGTTTTGTGTTTTGCATTTTAAGTTACTCTTGTTATAATTAGTTGATATCATTTTTGCTTAACTTACTAACTGAATATCTCTCTTGTACTTTGTTTACTTTAGTCTATGTTGGTTTCATTTGGGTACATATGTGTATTTTCTTTCATTTTTGTTTCTATTTGTCTAATTTTCATTTTACCATTTTTCTGGAGCTTGTGTTTTTTTCTTTTTCTTGTGGGTTTTTTTTTTTTTTGGTGTGTGTGTGTGTTCTGTGTTTTTTATTCTTTTTTTTTTTTTAATTTTTGTATGCCTGTTTGTTTTAATACCCTTTATTGACATATTAAACATCTTGTGGGATTTTGGTTCCCTGAACAGAAGTTGGGCCTGAGCTTCTGGGGTGGGAGCACTGAGTCCAGGACACTAGACTGCCAGAGAATTCTTACCCAAGGAAATATTAATCAGTGAGAACTCCTAGAAAAGCATCCACCTGATTTCAGGAACCAGAACCACACAATTGCTTGTAGCACCCAGCACTGGACGCCAAAATCAAATAACAAGCAAGGCAAGACCACAAACAATAATCAGCAGACAGGCTACCCACATGCATCCCCAGATGCACCACCTAACATAGCCCTGTCCATCAGAGGGAAAAAACTCAACTGCTCCAACCAGAACACAGGCACAAGTCCCTCCCAATATGAAGCCTATTCAAGCCACAGAACAAACCTCACCCACCAGGAATAGAGACCAAAAGCAAGAGGAATTATGATCTTATAGCCTGTGGAAACGAGATCTCAAAAACAGGAAGACAAAATGAAAATACAGAGAAATATTAAGCAGATGAAGTTACAAGGTAAAAACTCACAAGACCAAATAAATGAGGTGAAAACAGGCAAACTACATTAAAAACAATTCAGAGTAATGATAGTAAAGATGACACAAAATCTTAAAAATAGAATGAAGGAAATGCAAGAATCATTTAACACATTTAACAAGGACCTAGCAGAAATAAAGAATAAGCAAACAGAGACAAACAACTTAACTACTGAAATTAAAAATATACTAGAGAAAACAAGAGCAGAATTACTGAGGCAGAAGAATGGATACATGCTAACAAAGTAACGCTCAAAATTCTCCGAGCTATACTTCAACAGTACATTAAGCAATAACTTCCAGATGTTCAAGCTGGATTTAGAAAAGGAAGAAGAACTAGAGATCAAATTGTCAACATCCATTCAATCATAGAAAAAGCAAGAGAATTCCAGAATTGCATCTACTTCTGCTTCACTGACTAGGCTAAAGCCTTTGTGTGGATGACAACAAACTGTGGAAAATTCTTAAAGAGATGGGAATACCAGACCACCTTACCTGCCTTCTGAGAAACCTGTTTGCAGGTCAAGAAGCAACAGGACCAGACATGGAACAACCAATTGATTTAAAACTGGGCAAAGAGTATATCACAGCTGTATATTGTCACCCTGCTTATTTAACTTTTATGCAGAGCGCATTATTCAAAATGCCAGTCTGGATGAATCACAAGCTGGAATCAAGATTTCTGTGAGACATATCAGCAACCTCAGATATGCATACGATACCACTCTAATAGCAGAAAGTGAAGAGGTACCAAGGAGCCTCTTGATGAGGGTGAAAGAGGAAAGTTAAAAAGCTGGCTTAAAACTCAGCATTCATAAAACTAAGATTATGGCATCCCATTCCATCATTTCATGGCAAATAGAAGGGGAAAAAGTGGAAGCAGTGGCAAATTTTCTTTTCTTGGCGTTCAAAATCACAGTGGGCACTGACTGTGAGAGGGTGAACAATGTCGGACTCATGGTCTCTGAAGAAGATTTAGCTTCAGAACCAGGGACCAGTCTTGTTCACTCAAGAGCTTTTTGTGTAGCAGAGTTTTATTAAAGTATAAAACAAAACAGAGAAAGCTTCTGACATAGACATCAGAAGTGGGATGGAGAGTGCCCTCTCACTAGTCTCAGAAAAGGAGGTATATACATTTTTAATTGGATATTACAGTAAATCAAAAGAATGTCTCAAGGTTGTAAAGGTCTTACCAGACCCACTCCCACAACATACATTTTAAGGTAACAGGATTAGTCAGAAGTGGCTTCAGAAGGAGAAACATGTCCTAGAGCAGGATACATTGTTATATACTCCTTAGGACAGAGTTTAAGATGAGTTGTTTTGTTGTGTAATAATCAGCTCTGGGCTTAATGAAAAAAAATATTTTTTTTATGTGACTAAGACTAAGGAATATAGAAGAAAAGTTTGTCCTTTTCTCCTCCTTGAGAACCCCAGACACCTTTCTCCTTCTCTGGAACCCCGCACTTCTTATCAACTTACCTAAGAATTAACTCTCTCAACTGCAGCCATGCAATTAAAAGATGTTTTCTCCTTGGAAGTAAAGCTATGACAAGCCTACACAGCATATTAAAAAGCAGAGACATCATTTTGCCAACAAAGGCCCATATACTCAAAGCTATAGTTTTTCCAGTAGTCAGGTACAGGTGTGAGATTTGTACCATAAAGAATGCTGAACACTGAAGAACTGATGCTTTCGATCTATGGTGTTGGAGAAGACTTTTGAAAATATCTTGAAATGCCTAAAATAAATCAATCCTAAAATAAATCAGCTCTGAATATTCACTGGAAAGACTGATGTTGAAGCTGAAGCTCCAATACTTTGGTCACCTGATGCAAAGAGTCAACTCACTAGAAAAGACCCTGATGCTGGGAAATATTGAAGGCAGGAGGAGATGAGGACGACAGAGGATGAGATAGATGGCATCACTGACTAAATGGACATGAATCTGAGCATGTTCTGGAAGATGGTGAAGAACAAGGAAGCCTGGTGTGCTATAGTCCATGGGTTCGCAAAGAGTCCAACACGACTGAGTGACTGAAGAATAAGAAACAACAAAGAATGGATAAGTGAGCTGGAAGATAAAACGAAATAACTGCTGAAGATCCAAATAAAGAAAAGTGAATGAAAAGAATTGAGGATAGTCTCAGAGAACTCTGGGACAGTAATAAATTCACCAACATTGGAATTATAGGCGACTCAGAAGAAGAAGAGGACAAAAAGACCTGGGAAAATTTTTGAAAAGATTAGAGTTGAAAAATTCCCTAAAATGGAAAGGGAAATAATCAAGTCTCATAGAAGATAAACCTGAGGATAAACACACTAACACATATTAATTAAGCTGACAAAAATTAAACACAAAGGAAAAAACATTAAAATCATCAAGGGAAGGTTTCCCTGGTGGCTCAGATGGTAAAGTGTCTGCCTGCAATGTGGGAGAACTGGGTTCGATCTTCTAGAGAAGGAAATGGCAACCCACTCCAGTACCCTTGCCTGGAAAATCCCATGGACAGAGGCTGCTGGTATGCTACAGTCCACGGGGTTGCAAAGAGTCGGAAACAACTAAGAGACTACACTCACTCACTCACTCACTCACTCACTCATCAAGGGAAAAGCAACAAGCAACATGCAATGGAAACCCCATAAGGTTAACTGATCTTTCCACAGAAATTCTGTAAGCCAGAAGAGAGTTGCAAGACATATTTAAAGTAATGAAAGGGAGAAAACTACAACAAAGATTACTCTACCCAGCAATGATCTCATTTAGAACTGGTAGAGAAATGAAAAACTTTACAGGCAAGCAAAATTTAAGAGAATTCAGCACCAACAAACCAGCTTTACAACAAATGATAATGGGACTTCTCTAGGCAGGAAACACAAAAGAGGAAAAAGACCTACAAAAACAAACCGAAAACAATTAAGAATATGTGCATAGGAACATATATACAAATAATTACAATAGTGTAAATGGATTAAAAGTTCCAACCAAAAGCCACAGACTGGTTGAATGGGAAAATCAGCATAGAAGGAAGTTACCTCAACACAGTAAAGGCCATACATGACCAACTCACAGCAAACTTTATTTTCAGTGGTGGAAAACTGAAAGCAATTCTTCTAAATGAGGAACAAGACAAGAGTGCCCACTCTTACCACTATTATTTAATATAGTTTTGAAAGTCATAGCCTCAGCAATCAGAGAAGAACAGAGATAAAAGTAATCCAGATGGGAAAAGAATAAATAACATTCTCACTGTTTTCAGAAAACATGGTATTATACGTAAAAAACCCTAAAGAGGCTACCAGAAATTGCTAGAGCTATCAATGAATTTAGTAAAATCCAAGGATACAAAAGTAATACACAGAAATCCCTTCAATTCTAATACATTAACAATGAAAAAAAAAAAAAAGAAGCAAAGAAAGAGAAATTAAGGAAACAATCTTAACCACCATTGCAAAAAAAAGAACAAGATACCTAGGAATCAGTTCAGTTCAGTCACTCAGTCGTGTACAATACATTGCGACCCCATGAAAGGCAGCATGCCAGGCCTCCCTGTCCATCACCAACTCCCAGAGTTCACACAAACTCATGTCCATTGAGTCGGTAATGCCATCCAGCCATCTCATCCTCTGTTGCCCCCTTCTCCTCCTGCCTCAAATCCCTCCCAGCATCAGAGACTTTTCCAATGAGTCAACTCTTCCCATGAGGTGGCCAAAGTATTGGAGTTTCAGCTTTAGCATCATTCCTTCCAAAGAACACCCAGGACTGATCTCCTTTAGAATGGACTTGTTGGATCTCCTTGCAGTCCAAGGGACTCTTAAGGGTCTTCTCCAACACCACGGTTCAAAAGCATCAATTCTTTGGCACTCAGCTTTCTTCACAGTCCAACTCTCACATCCATACATGACCACTGGAAAAACCATAGCCTTGACTAGACGAATCTTTGTTGGCAAAGTAATGTCTCTGCTTTTGAATATGCTATCTAGGTTGGTCATAACTTTCCTCACAAAGAGTAAGCATCTTTTAATTTCATGGCTGCAATTACCATCTGCAGTGATTTTGAGCCCCCCAAAATAAAATCTGACACTGTTTCCACTGTTTCCCCATCTATTTCCCATGAAGTGATGGGACCAGATACCATGATCTTCGTTTTCTGAATGTTGAGCTTTAAGCCAACTTTTTCATTCTCCACTTTCACTTTCATCAAGAGGCTTTTTAGCTCATCTTCACTTTCTGCCATAAGGGCGGTGTCATCTGCATATCTAAGGTTATTGATATTTCTCCCGGCAATCTTCATTCCAGCTTGTGCTTCCTCCAGCTGAGTGTTTCTCATGATGTACTCTGCATAGAAGTTAAATAAGCAGGGTGACAATGTATAGCTTTGACGTACTCCTTTTCCTGTTTGGAACCAGTCTGTTGTTCCATATCCAGTTCTAACTGTTACTTCCTGACCTGCATACAGATTTCTCAAGAGACAGGTCAGGTGGTCTGGTATTCTCATCTCTTTCAGAGATTTCCACAGTTTATTCTGATCCACATAGTCAAAGGCTTTGGCACAGTCAATAAAGCAGAAGTAGATGTTTTTCTGGAACTCTCTTCCTTTTTCCATGATCCAGTGGATGTTGGCAATTTGATCTCTGGTTCCTCTGCTTTTTCTAAAACCAGCTTGGACGTCTGGAAGTTCACGGTTCACATATTGCTGAAGCCTGGCTTGGAGAATTTTGAGCATTACTTTACTAGCTTGTGAGATGAGTGCAATTGTGTGGTAGTCTGAGCATTGTTTGGCATTGCCTTTCTTTGGGATTACACTGAAAACTGACCTTTTCCAGTCCTGTGGCCACTGCTGAGTTTTTCACATTTGCTGGCATATTGAGTGCAGCACTTTCACAGGATCATCTTTCAGTATTTGAAATAGCTCAACTGGAATTTCCTCACCTCCACTAGCTTTGTTTGTAGATGCTTTCTAAGGCCCACTTGACTTCATATTGCAGGATATCTGGCCCTAGGTGAGTGATCACATCATCATGATTATCTTGGTCTTGAAGATTTTTTTTTGTACAGTTCTTCTGTGTATTCTTGCCCCCTCTTCTTAATATCTTCTGCTTCTGTTAGGTCCATAGCTTTTTTGTCCTTTATCGAGCCCATCTTTGCATGAAATGTTCCCTTGATATCTCTAATTGTCTTGAAGGTATCTCTAGTCTTTCCCATTCTGTTATTTTCCTCTATTTCTTTGTATTTATCACTGAGCAAGGGTTTATTATCTCTCCTTGCTATTCTTTGGAACTCTGCATTCAGATGCTTATATCTTTCCTTTTCTCCTTTGCTTTTCTCTTCTCTTCTTTTCACAGCTATTTGTAAGTCCTCCCCAGACAGCCATTTTGCTTTTTTGCATTTCTTTTCCATGGGGATGGTCTTGATCCCTTTCTCCTGTACAGTGTCATGAACCTCTGTCTATAGTTCATCAGGCATTCTTTCTATCAGATCTAGTCCCTTAAATTTATTTCTCACTTCCACTGTATAATCATAAGGAATTGATTTAGGTCATACCTGAATGGTCTAGTATTTTTCCATACTTTCTTCAATTTAAGTCTGAATTTGGCAATAAGAAATAAACTTAGAAATAAACCCACCTAAATAGACAGAAGACCTTATGCAGAACACTATAAGACAGTGATGAAAGAAATCAAAGATGACACAAATAGATGAAGAGATATAAAATTTTCTTGAATTACAAGGATTCAACAAGCGATGGCAAGAGTGAACATCGACATTTTAGGAATTAGTGAACTAAAATGGACTGGAATGGACAAACTTAATTCGATGACCATGATATCTACTACTGTGGGCAAGAATCCCATAGAACAAACAGTAGTGCTCACAGTCAACAAAGGAGTCTGAAATGCAGCACTTGGGTGGAATCTCAAAAACAACAGAATGTTCTCCATTCGTTCCAAGGCAAACCATTCAATATCACAGTAATCCATGTCTATGCCCAACCAGTAACAGCGAAGAAGCTGAATTTGAAAGACTCTATGAAGACATACAAGACCTTCTAGAATTAACAACCAAAAAAAAAAAAAAAAAAATGTCCTTTTCATCATATGGGACTGGAATGCAAAAACAGGAAGTCAAGAGTTACCTGGAGTAACAGGCAACTTTGGCCTTGGAGTACAAAATGAAGCAAAGCAAAGCCTAGCGCAGTTTTGCCAAGAGAATGCATGGGTCACAGCAAACACCCTCTTCCAACAGTACAAGAGAAGACTTTAAACATGGGCATCACCAGATGGTCAATACCAAAATCAGATTGATTATATTATTTGCAGCCAAAGATGGATAAGCTCTATACAGCCAGTGAAAACAAGAACAAGAGCTGGATGTTGCTCAGATCATGACCTTCTTATTGCAACATTCAGACTTAACTCGAAGAGAGTAGGGAAAACCACTAGAGCATTCAGGTATGACCTAAATCAAAGCATTTACAGTTATACTGTGGAAGTGACAGATTCCAGGGATTAAATCTGATAGAGTGCCTGAAGAACTATGGATGGAGATTCATAACATTGTACAGGAAATGGTGATCAAAATCATCCCCCCAAAAAACAAATGCAAAAAGGCAACATGGTTATCCAAGGAGACCTTAAAAATAGCTGAGAAAAGAAGAGAAGTGAAAGGCCAAGAAGAAAAGGAAAGATATACTCATTTGAATGCCGAGTTCCAATGAATAGCAAGGAGACATAAGAAAGCCTTCCTCAGTGATCAATGCACAGAAATAGAGAAAAACAGTGGAACGGTAAAGACTAGATATCTCTTCAAGACGATTAGAGATACCAAGGGAATATTTCATGCAAAGATTATCAAAACAAAGGACAGATGGTATAAATATAACAGAAGCAGAATATATTAAGAAGAGGTGGCAAGACTACACAGAAGAACATACAAAAAAGATCTTCATGACTCAGATAACCATGATGTGTGATCACTCACCTAGAGCCAGATATCCTGGAATGCAAAGTGACGTGGGCCTTAGGATGCATCACTAGCAATGAAGCTAGTGGAGGTGATGGAACTCCAGTTGAGCTATTTCAAATCTTAAAAGATGATGCTGTGAAAGTGCTGCACTCAATATGACAGCAAATTTGGAAAACTCAGCAGTGGCCACAGGACTATAAAAGATCAGCTTTCATTCCAACCTCAAAGAAAGGCAATGCCAAAGAATGTTCAAACTACCACACAATTGCACTCATCACACACACTAGCAATGTAATACTCAAAATTCTCTGAGCAAGTCTTCAACAGTATATGAACAGAGAACTTCAAGATGTTCAAGCTGGGTTTAGAAAAAGCAGAGGAACAAGAGATCAAATAGCCAACATCTGTTGGATCATAAATAAAGCAAGAGAATTCCAGAAAAAAATCTACTTCTGCTTTATTGAATACACCAAAGCCTTTGACTGTGTGGATCACAACAAACTGAAAAATTCTTCAAAAAGTGGAAATAGCAGACCACCTAACCTGCCTCCTGAGAAATCTGTATGCAGGTTAAGAAGCAACAGAACTGGATGTGGAACAACGGACTGGTTCCAAATTGGGAAAGAAATACATCAAAGCCGTATATTGTCACCCTGCTTATTTAACTTATATGCAGAGTAATCATACTAAATGCTGGGCTGGACAAAGAACAAGCTGGAATCAAGACTGCCAGGAGAAATATCAATAACCTCAGATATGCAGATTATACCACCCATAGAGCATAAAGTGAAGAGAAACTAAAGAGCCTCTTGATGAAAGTGAAAGAGGAGAGTGAAAATGTTGGCTTTAAACTCAACATTCAAAAAACTAAGATCATGGCATCCAGTCCCATCACTTCATGTCAAATAGATGGGAAAACAATGGAAACAGTGATTATATTTTTTGGGGCTCCAAAGTCACTGCACATGGTGATTGCAGCCACTTGTAATTAAAAGACGCTTGCTGCTTGGAAGAAAAGCTATGACAAACCTGGACACAATATTAAAAAGCAGAGACATTACTAGTCAAAACTATAGGTTTGCCAATAGTCATGTATGTATGTGAGAGTTGAACTATAAAGAAAGCTGAGCACCAGAGAATTGACACCTTTCAACTTTGATGTTGGAGAAGATTCTTGAGAGTCCCTTGGACTGCAAAGAGATCCAACCAGTCAATCCTAAAGGAAATCAGCCCTGAATATTCATTGGAAGGACTGATGCTGAAGCTGAAACTCCAATACTTTGACCACCTGATGTGAGGAACTGACTCATTGGACAAGACCCCAATGCTGGAAAATATTGAAGGTGGGAAGAGAAGGGGATGACAGAGGATGAGATAGTTGGATGGCATCACCGGCTCAATGGACATGAGTTTGAGCAAGCTCCAGGAGTTGGTGTTGGACAGGGATGCCTGGCATGGAGTAGTCCATGAGGTCACAAAGAGTGAGACATGGCTGTGAGACTGGAGTGAACTGATATTTTGAAAATCACTGTACCACTCAAAGCAACATACAGATTCAATGCAATCCCTATCAAATTTAATGGCATTTTAAAAATTAATTTTATTTATTTATAATTAAAATATTTATTGAAATCTGGTAGATTTAAAATGTGTTATATTCAATTGTACAGCAAATCTTTCAAATATATATATATACACATCGAAACACATATCTGAATATGTTTATTATATGTCATATTGTCTGAATATATTGTTTCACTGTAGGTTGTCATAATGTATTGAAAATTTGTCACTATGAGCTGTGAATCATGCTGGGATTCTTGGCCTCCAGAAGAGAGGAATTCTATCTGGGTCCAGTGACATGGCTTGATTGCTCAGAACTTTTGTGTAATAAAGCTTTATTAAAGTATAAAAACGATAGAGAAAGCTTCTGACACAGACATCAGACAGGGGCAGAAAGAGTGCTCCCTCGCTAGTTTTAGCAAGAAGTTACATACTATTAGCAAGCTGCTAATTAGAGAAAAGGAAATGTCTCAAAACTCAGAGAATGGCACCTCACTCACAACATGCATTTTGAAATAACACTGGCACAAGGTGAGTCATCCTGGGCCATAAAACTATCAACATGAATCTTGAAGAAAGGCAGATTTCCAAGCAAATACAGAACTTCATTAATATAGCTAAAGAGAACATTTCCATGAGTAAAACGTACTGGTCTGTTGAGCTGTTATTGGTTCTGAGTCTTAGGCAGAACTGACTTGAAGAAAGACTGAGTCTAAGGTAAATACATAGTTCATTAACACAACTTAAGAAAAACATTTCCATAAGAAAAACGCATTGGTTAGTTCACGGTTTGAGAAAAGTTAAGTTCGGGTGGAACCAGGTATCATCATGGCAATACAGAATTTTAAAATAAATCTCCTTTTAATTTTGAATAGAGAAGGGAAAAATGTCTGACCCTTGTAGTTTGCTTCCTCCTGCTGCTTAAGAGAGAGATAAAAAATATCTGACACTCGCACCCTAGCCTTCCTGCCTGTTACCCTTTCAATATTTAGTGTAATTCTCTGTTATATATAGTTTTTCACAGAACCAACACAAAAAGTTTTACAGTTTGTATGGAAGAACAAAAGACCCCAAATTACCAAACAACCTTGAGAAAGAAAATCAGAACTGGAAGAATTAGCTTTCTTGACCTCAGACTATATGACAAAGCTATGGTCATCAATACAGTATGGTGCTGGCACAAAGGCATAAATATAGACCAAAGGAATAAGATAGAAAGCCCAAAGATTAACCTACAAACATATGAACACTTTATCTTTGATAAGGGATACAAGAACATACAATGGATAAAAGATAGTCTCCTCAATAAACGGTGCTGTGAAAACTAAAGAGCTACATGTAAAAGAATGAAATTAGAACATGTCCTAACACCATAAACAAAAATAAGCTCAAAATGGGTTAAAGACTTAAATATAAGGTCAGAAACTCTAAAAGTCTTAGAGGAAAACATAGGCAGTATACTCTTTGACAGAAATCACAGCAAGATCCTCTCTGACCCACCTCCTACAGTAATGGAAATAAAAGTAAAATTAGACAAATGGGACTTAAGTAAACTTAAAAGCTTTTTCACAGTAAAGGAAACTTTAAACAAGACGAAAAGAAAATCTTCAGAATGGGAGAAAATAATTGCAAACAAAGCAATGAACAAAGAATTAATCTCCAAAATACATAAGCAACTCATGAAGATCAATATCAGAAAAACAAACAATGCGACTCATGAAGATCAATATCAGAAAAACAATCAAATAAAAAAAAAAAATGGCCAGAAGACCTAAACAAACATTTCTCCAAAGAAGACACACAAGAACAAACAATTCTAAAATTGGTAAGGAATCACAACAGAACCTGAATAGCCAAAACAATCTTGAGGAAGAAGAACAAAGCTGGAAGTACCATGCTCCCTGATTTCAAACTATGGTAAAAGTTAACAAAAGCAAAAATAAACATGTGGGACTACATTGAACTAAAAAGCTTCTTCACAGCAAAGGGAAGCAAAGGAAACCATAAAAAAAATGAAACAGCAACCTAATAAATGGAAAAATATTTGCAAATATGTTTGACAAATGTTTATTTTCCAAAATACATAAAGAACACAAATAATTAAAGAGCAAGAAGACAAAAACTCTGATTAGAAAATGGGTAAATAATCTAAATAATTCTTTAAAAAGAGGTCATACAGATTTCTAAAATGCATATGAAAATATGCTCAGCATTACCAATTATTGTTGTTGTTCAGTCTCTATGTCCAACTCTTTGAGACCCCATGGACTGCAGCATGCCAAGTTCTCCTGTCCTTCACTATCTCAGATGGCTCAGATTCATGTCCATTGAGTCAGGGACACTGTCTAAACATCTCATCCTCTGCCGCCTTCTCCTTTTCCCTTAAATTTTCCCAGTATTACAGTCTTTTCTAATGAGTTGGCCCTTTGCATCAGGTGTCCAAAATATTGGAGCTTTAGCTTCAGCATCAGGCCTTCCAAAGAATATTCAAGGATAATTTCCTTTAGAATTGACTGGTTTGATCTCCTTGCAGTCCAAGAGAGTCTCAAGAGTCTTCTTGAGCACTGCAATTTGAAATCATCAAATTTGGCACTTCTTTGGCACTCAGGCTTCTTTATGGTCCAACTCTTTTTTTTTTAAATTTAAATGTATTTATTTTAATTAGAGGCTAATTACAATATTGTATTGGTTTTGCCATACATCAACATGAATCCGCCACGGGTGTACATGTGTTCCCAATCCTGAACACCCCTCCCACCTCCCTACCCATACCATGCCTCTGGGTCATCCCAGTGCATCAGCCCCAAGCATCCCGTATCCTGAAAGAAAAACACGAATACACTATGGTCCAATTCTTGCATCCATACATGAATATTGGAAAAACCATAGCTTTGACTATATGGACCTCTGTTGGCAAAGTGATGTCTTTGCTATTTAATACACTGTGTTTGTCATAGTTTTCCTTTCAAGGAATTAGTGACGTTTAAATTCGTGAGTGCATTTACCATCCACAGTGATTGTGGAGCTCAAGAAAATAAAATCTGTTACTGTTTCCACTGTTTCTCCTTCTATTTGCCATGAAGTGATGGGGCCAGATGCCGTGATCTTAGTTTTTTGAATGTTGAGTTATATGTCAGGTTTTCCAATTCTCTTTCACCCTCATCAACAGGCTCTTCAGCTACTCTTCACTTTCTCCCATTAGAGTGGTATCATTTGCATATCTGAGGCGGTTGATATTTCTCCCCGCAATCTTGATTTCGGGTTGTGATTCATCCAAGTTAAAGAAAACAGGGTGACCATATACAACATTGACATCAGTTCAGTTCAGTTCAGTCACTCAGTCGTGTCCGACTCTTTGCGACTCCATGAATCTCAGCACGCCAGGCCTCTCTGTCCATCACCAACTCCCAGAGTTCACTCAAAGTCACATCCATTGAGATGGTGATGCCATCCAGCCATCTCATCCTCTGTCGTCCCCTTTTCCTCCTGCCCCCAATCCCTCCCAGCATCAGAGTCTTTTCCAATGAGTGAACTCTTCCCATGAGGTGGCCAAAGTACAAGAGTTTCAGCTTTAGCATCATTCCTTCCAAAAAACATGCAGGACTGATCTCCTTTAGAATGGGGTGGTTGAATCTCCTTGCAGTCCAAGGGACTCTCAAGAGTCTTCTCCAACACCACAGTTCAAAAGCATCGATTCTTTGGCGTTCAGCTTTCTTCACAGTCCAATTCTCACATCCATACATTACCAATGGAAAAACCATAGCCTTGACTAGACGGGTCTTTGTTGGCAAATTAATGTCTCTGCTTTTGAATATGCTATCTAGGTTGGTCATAACTTTCCTTCCAAGGAGTAAGCGTCTTTTAATTTCATGGCTGCAATCACCATCTGCAGTGATTTTGGAGCCAAATAAATAAATAAATTCTGACACTGTTTTCACTGTTTCCCCATCTATTTCTCATGAAGTGATGGGACCAGATGCCATGATCTTAGTTTTCTGAATGTTGAGCTTTAAGCCAACTTTTTCACTCTCCTCTTTCACTTTCATCAAGAGGCTCTTTAGTTCTTCTTCACTTTCTGCCATAAGGTGGTGTCACCTGCATATCTGAGGTTAGTGATATTTCTCCTGGAAATCTTGATTCAAGCTTGTGCTTCCTCCAGCCCAGCGTTTCTCATGATGTACTCTGCATAGAAGTTCAATAAGCAGGGTGACAATATACAGCCTTTTCCTATTTGGAATATATTCCTTTTCCTATTTGGAACCAGTGTGTTGTTCCATGTCCAGTTCCAACTGTTACTTCCTGACCTGCATGCAGATTTCTCAAGAGGCAGATCAGGTAGTCTGGTATTCCCATCTCTTTCAGACTTTTCCACAGTTTATTGTGATCCACACAGTCAAAGGCTTTGGCATAGTCAATAAAGCAGAAATAGATGTTTTTCTGGAACTCTCTTCCTTTTTCCATGATCCAGCGGATGTTGGCAATTTTATCTCTGGTTCTTCTGCCTTTTCTAAAACCAGCTTGAACATCTGGAAGTTCACGGTTCACATATTTCTGAAGCCTGGCTTGGAGAATTTTGAGCATTACTTTACTAGCGTGTGATATGAGTGCAATTTTGTGGTAGTTTGAGCATTCTTTGGTAATGTCTTTCTTTGTGATTGGAATGAAAACTGACCTTTTCCAGTCCTGTGGATATTTTCTGGCATATTGAGTGCAGCACATTCACAGCATCATCTTTTAGGGGCTGGAGTTTGTAGGAAATGAAGGGATATTGGTCAAATGTTATAAACTTCTAGTTAAAAGATGAATAAATTTTGCAGGTCTAATATTCAGTTTTCCTTCCAATCCCAAAGAAAGGCAATGCCAAAGAATGCTCAAACTATAGCACAATTGCACTCATCTCACACGCTAGTAAAGTAATGCTCAAAATTCTCCAAGCCAGGCTTCAGCAATATATGCATCATGAACTTCCAGAAGTTCAAGCTGGTTTTAGAAAAGGCAGAGAAATCAGAGACCAAATTGCCAACATCTGCTGGATCATGGAAAAAGCAAGAGAGTTCCAGAAAAACATCTATTTCTGCCTTATTGACTATGCCAAAGCCTTTGACTGTGTGGATCATAATAAACTGTGGAAAATTCTGAAAGAGATGGGAATACCAGACCACCTGACCTGCCTCTTGAGAAATCTGTATGCAGGTCAAGAAGCAACAGTTAGAACTGGACATGGAACAACAGACTGGTTCCAAATAGGAAAAGGAGTACGTTCAAAGCCGTATATTGTCACCCTGCTTATTGAACTTCTATGCAGAGTACATCATGAGAAATGCTGGGCTGGAAGAAACACAAGCTGGAATCAAGATTTCCAGGAGAAATATCACTAACCTCAGATATGCAGATGACACCACCCTTATGGCAGAAAGTGAAGAGGAACTAAAAAGCCTCTTGATGAAAGTGAAAGAGGAGAGTGAAAAAATTGGCTTAAAACTTGAAAGGTTGTTGTTGAATCACACGAATACACCGGGATTCTTGGCCCCTGGAGGAGAAGAATTCAATCTGGGGCCAGAGACGAGGCTTGATCGCTCGGAGCTTTTGTGTAAAAGTTTTATTAAAGTATAAAGGAGATAGAGAAAGCTTCTGACATAGGCATCAGAAGGGCGTAGAAAGAGTACCCCCTTGCTAGTGTTAACAATGAGGTTATATAATCCAAAGAATGTCTGGAGGTTGTAAAGACCTCATCAGACCCACTCCCATAATTTACATTTTAAGATAACACTGTCCTCAGGCAAGATACATCCTTGTAAAGACCAGGTCTACTCCCATAATTAACATTTTAAGATAACAGAAGGTTGAATCCAAAGACTGTCCTTAGGCAGGATACATTATTGTTATATAATCCTAAGGAATGTGGAGAAAGAAAAAAGTCTGTCCTTTCTTCCTCCTTGAGAATTCTAGACCCTTCTCTCCTTGGGTACCCCTAGACTCCCTATCAACCTGCCTAGGAAATAACTCTCTCATTCCCCCCTTTTCTTTTAGGAGAATTATGTTGCCTAGGGAAAAGGGGCCTTGTTCTCATTGCATAACTACTTCCGAGCTGACAAGGGTCATTGTCCCTAAATTGGTGAGGCAACATATTCTCCTAATCCTCATATTAAGGATATCTGATTCAGGGGCCCCAAATAGTAGCTGGAGGAAGCTACAGCAGTAGCAGGAGTTTGAGCAACCATTTGTAACTTAAAAGCTTTCTTGCGGCTAGAACAAATCCAGTTATACAATTACAGATGCAGGGAGCAAACAGCAAAAACAAAACAACCAGAATTATTGTAATTAAGATAGTTGTCCACCATGGGGAACTAGTTAATGTCTCCCAAAGTGAGGCAATTGAGGAATCAAAATTAAAAGTCACATTATGTCCATAGTTAGACTACAAAGTTGCACCAGTCCATTTTAGGGTTGGTGGATGTCATCAGATGAAGAAGAGGCATTGCATGTGATTGTTGTCGAAGGTATTCACAGACTTGGATAAAGTCTTTTTCTTGAAGTGGGTATGTCCCCCACGGGAAGCCTTCCACTGATGAAGAGGGGAGCGCTCCGCAGACCCAGCAGTTAGACCGATTGTGGAATGCAGCATAAGAGTGAGCCCAGGACAGGAAGACATTGTCTTGAGGATCCAACGGCAGACTCAGGATATTTGGAGCCAGCAGAAGTAAGCTCACATAGGTTATCAGGCCCATCTAAAAGGTACAAAGTCAGAGCATAGAAAGTAAAGACATAAAATGTAGTCACTTAATTTTGGTCAGGGTGCCACCTCTTAACTCGAGTATGATGTACCCACGAATCAATTCCTGGCACTTTGACAGCTGTGGGAGAAGAAAGAATAACCTGGTAAGGACCTTCCCAGAGAGGCTCGAGGGATGGGCCCCCAGATCCCAATGTTTTTATGAGGACCTCGTTTCCTGGCTCAAATAGAGGCTTGCTTGTCTCGGAGGCTGGGTCAGGAGTCGTCTCCCGGAGTTCTGTTAATGCCTGTTGAAAAGCTAAGAGCTGAGTTACACAATTAGTTAATTCCAAGGCTTCAGGGTCTATAACAATGTCTGTGCATAAGAAAGGCCTTCCATAAATACATTCAAAGGGGGACAGTCCCTCCTTTTTGGGGGTAGTTCGAGCCCTCATTAAAGCTATGGGTAGGACTTTAATCCATTTGTCCTGCGTCTCTTGAGTTAATTTGCGCAGATGTCTTTTGATAATGTCATTAGCTTTTTCAACTTTTCCGGAGGATTGGGGTCTCCAGGAACAGTGTAAGTGATATTCTATTCCTAGAGCTTTAGATATCCCCTGAGTTACAGCAGCTTTAAAGGCAGAGCCATTGTCACTCTGAAGGCTCCGTGGCAGCCCAAACCTGGGGATAATTTCATGGATTAAAATCTTTATAACCTCCTTAGCCTGTTCACTATGACAGGGAAAAGCCTCAATCCATCCAGTAAAGGTATCTACCCAAACTTGTAAGCAAGAATATTCATTAGCTTTTGGCATATGAGTAAAATCAATTTCCCAATCCTCTCCAGGATACTTCCCACTTCGTTGTAATCCAGATTTTGCTAGCTTTTCAGTCTTTGGGTTACTTTTTTGACAAATCTCACACCTTTTGATAATATTCTTTAAAGTTTTTGTTAGGTAGGTAGAATAGGGAAAAGGAGTCCAAAATGGCGATGGCTAAAAGACAAGGAAGGTCCGAGGACCAGAGTGAAGACTTCAGGCAGAACAAACAGAACAAACAGCACTCCTGGCTAAGCCCAATTTGCATAGGGCAGGCCCAGGTGGAGAAAAAAACATATAAAAGGAGGAGCCAAAGTGCTCTCTCTCGGACTCTCTCTCCCGGGTGCATGCCCGCGCGCTCTCTCTCTCTCTTTCTCCCTCTCCACGCACTCCTCCACTCTCTTCTCTTCGAGTCTTGGATTCTCCTGCTATCTTATAAATAAAATAGAGCTGTAACACTGATTTGCCTAAGAGCTGTAGCACGGTTTGTCCAAGACCTGAGAGCTGTGATGCCCCGAGGGCTTTAATGTCCGTTGCTCCAAATCTTTGTTGTGACGAGACAAAGAACCGAGGAACATACACTCGCGTGACAGTTTTCATTACATTTTTACCTTCAAACAAACGAGAAACCATTTGGTAAGTACTCTCGGCACCCAAATGAAAACTCTGATGTAAACCCTTAAGAATTTTCCACTGAGCATTTTCAGGAATTATTAATCGTCCATCCTCGGACTGTAACCATCCTTTATCAGTAATCTTTGCTCCTCGTTTCTCATATCTTTCTATTTCTTCCTCAGTATATTATGGTCTTTCCTGTTCCACAGGACCTGTCCATATCAAAGGCGTCTGTAGTGAAGGGGTTTCGTAAAGAGCCGCTTTTCTGGCTTGACAGTCAGCCATGATTAGCTTCGGCTATTTTACTCCCATCCCTGCTGTGCCCTTTGCAGTACATAACAGCTACTTCTTTAGGACAATATATAGCAGTTAAAAGTCTCTCGATCTCTCTGAAATGCTTAATAGGTTCTCCTGTTGCTGTTTTAAAGTGTCTCTCTTTCCATATTGCAGCATGAGCATGTAAAGTCAAATAAGCATACTTAGAATCTGTGTAGATATTTACCCACTGCCCTTTGCTTAACTCTAGAGCTCGGGTCAGGGCCACAAGCTCCGCTAACTGAGCACTGGTTCCCTGGGGGAGAGATTTTGCTTCCAAAACCTGTTCAGCAGTCACCACGGCGTAACCTGCTTTAAGCTTTCCATCCCGAACAAAAGAACTGCCATCTGTAAATATTTCCATGTTAGGATTGTCTAGTGGGGTATCCTTTAGATCCTCCCGAGCTGCATAGTTTAAAGTTAGGAATTGAGAACAATGGTGATTGGGTGTTTCATTTTCCTTCTCAGGAAGGAAAGTGGCAGGATTTAAATTTCCACACACTTTAAGCTTAGTTACTGGTCCTTCTAACAACAATGACTGATACTTAAGAAGCCTACTGTCTGTCATCCAAACATTAACCTTAGAATTTAAGATTCCACTCACATCATGAGAAGTCAGTACAGTAAGGTTTCGTCCATTAATTATTTTTAAAGCTTCAGGTGCTGATAAAGCCGCTGTCCCAATTACTCTTAGGCAGTGGGGCCACCCACGTGAAACTACATCGAATTCTCTGCTTAGATAAGCAATAGGTTGCTGGTGAGGCCCTCGGGGTTGTGTCAAAACTCCCAATGCCACACCTTTTCTTTCAGTGACAAACAAATTAAATTCTGACCCTGTGGGCAAGCTCAGAGCTGGAGCTTGCAGGACAGCAGTCTGAAGAACCTTAAAAGCCTTTTGTGTTTCTGGAGACCAAATCAGTTTGTCGGTTTGGGCCTGCTGAGTTTCAGCTATAAGTTTATATAAAGGCCGGGCAAGTTCCCCGTAACCCGGAATCCAAATGCAACAGTAACCTGTGATTCCCCAAAATCCTCTCAATTGTCTTAAAGTCATAGGTAGGGGGTGATTTAGTATAGGTTTAATTCTCTCAGGGCCTATGGCCCTAGTCCCTTCTGATATGATTAGGCCCAGATATCTAACCGATTGTTGACAAAGCTGAGCCTTTTCTCTTGATGCCTTGTAACCACAGTCTGCCAGAAAGTTTAAGAAATCTTCTGAGGCTCGTGAACAAGCTTCCTCTGTCTCAGCACAGAGCAAAATATCATCTACATATTGTAACACCACTGCTTCAGAGCTATTAAAGTTTTGTAGATCCCATGACAAACTTTGTCCTAATAAGTGAGGACTGTCACGAAATCCCTGGGGCAAAACTGTCCAGGTTAACTGAGAAGCTGGCTGCGTAGGGTCTTCAAAGGCAAATAGGAATTGACTTTCTTCCGCCAAAGGCACTGAATAGAAGGCATCTTTTAAATCAATTACTGAGAAATATTTGGCCCGTTCAGGAATTTCAGACAATAGAGTATAAGGATTAGGCACCACGGGGTGTAAAGGAACTACAGCCTCATTTATTATTCGTATATCGTGAACTAGTCTCCATTTACCATTCGATTTCTTTATACCCAAAATAGGAGTGTTGCAAGGACTGTTACAGGGAATTAATAGTCCCTGCTCCTTTAAATTTTCGATGATGGGTTTTAACCCTTCCTTAACTTCAGGTTTCAGTGGATACTGCTTCTTATGTGGAAATACGTGTGGGTCTTTGAGCTTAACAACTACAGGAATAGCATTTTTTGCTCGACCCACAGATTTTCCATCAGCCCATACTCTAGGATTTACATTTTGTTCAACTAAAGGGAGAGAAAGGGAGGGCTCCATATTCATGAAAACAGAAGCATGGACCTTGCTCAGTATATCCCTTCCCAAAAGGGGTGAGGGAGACTCTGGCACGATCAGAAACTCGTGTGAAAACAGCACAGAATCCCAGTTGCAAGATAAAGAATAACTGAAATAATACCTTTTGGCTCGTCCAGACAGTCCCATTACGGAAGCGGATCGGGAAGAAAGTGGGCCAGGGGCTTCAGTAAGCACAGAATAAGTTGCCCCAGAGTCTGACCTGGGAGACCTAAGCCTCTGGGGGCAGTCTCTCTTCCAGTGTGGTCCTTTGCAGACATGGAGCCGGGGGCGGCTTAGATGCCTGAGTGCAATCATGCTTGAGGTGCCCCTCCTTTCCACAGTAGAAGCAAGCCCATGCCTTTTCACCTGGGCCCCTCTGGGCATTTTTCTCAGGCTGTTTAAGAACGTTTTTCATAGCCATGGCGAAGGCTTTCGCCTTTTCCTTTGTCTTTTTTTGCCTTTCTTTCTTTTCCTCATATTCCCTACCATAATAGACTGTCTGAGCCAGTTGTAACAGAGTATCTAAAGACTGATTTGGTCCATACGCCTGTTTTAATAGCTTACGGCAGATATCTGGAGCCGACTGAGTGAGAAATCTATCCTTTAAGATCACTTTTCCCTCTTCACTTTCGGGATCAATCTCAGTGAATCTGCGAAGGCCTTCTTTCAGTCTATCTAGGAATTTACCAGGAGCTTCTTTCTCCTCCTGTTCTATATCTGCCAATTTGCCATAGTTTAAAGGCTTAGAACATGCCCGCCTAAGTCCCTCAAGAATACATCTAACAAAATGACTCTGATCCCATCTTCCTTTAGCTGTGTTGTAGTCCCAGTCTGGTTCTATAGTTGGGACCGCCTGATTCCCAGTGGGGAGGGCCGCTATCTCGTTCTCCCTCTTCCCTACTGATTCATTACCAAGCCACTCATCTCCATAAGCAACCGCTTTTCCCAAAACTCGAGTCTTTGACTCAGGAGTCAGCGTTTGTCCCAAGATATACATCACATCCTTCCAAGTGAGGTCATAACGCAGAGTAACACCTTTAAAAGCTCTAATGTATTTTTCTGGGTCCTCTAAATAGTCTCCCAGATCCTCCTTGATTCTTTGTATTTCTTGATAAGAAAAAGGCTTATTATCTCTCACAGACTGATTATTTCTCCCGGTGGGTGTTTCATAAAGAGGCAACAGCTTGTGTGGCTGTTCCTCAGTCTCTCTGGCTGCTCTGCACATATGATTCCAGGGATAGATTAGAGAAACCTGTTTTTCCTCTTCTCTTTGTCTCCTGTCCTCCATCTCATCTCTTACTTCGATGGTCTGAGTTTCTACTGAAACCAGAGTAGTTTGAGGTCGTACTGAGACAGGAGTTGTTTGGACCTCCATGTGGGCAGTTTGAATTCCAGTTTGGAGTCCCAGGTACGGGGGCAATGTAAGAGGACAGCAGGGAGCTGAAGATTTCACGCCCAAATCTATACCCTTAGGACATAAGTCTGGCATATTTCACAGAGAGAAAAAGGGCAACACATATGCTACTTCTACCCATTTCCCTTGCTCCTTACAGAACCGGTCTAATTGTAGAACAGTATTATACTTCATAGACCCTCCAACTGGCCACCGTTCGCCATCCTCCAATGGATACCGTGGCCATGCAGTATCACATAGGAAGACCAGGTGTGTCTTCTTTAAGCCCTGGGGATCAAATCTATCCCAGTTCAGGATACAGTTCAAAGGAGTGAGGCTGGAATTGCTAGCTCCCATCTGTAAGAGAGAAAAAATGAGACCAGCACCATTTTTTCTACCGGAGGCATCCCTCCCTGCTCTAGATGGGGGTGTAGACAGACGTTACACCAAAAGCTTTTCCTTCCTGGTTGGACTTAGTCTGTCCCTTACCAACGCAGGTGCTGTACTCGTCCCTCCTGGTTCTACCACCGAGATGGGGTGGGGATGTACCAGGGGTAGACTTGATAGCATCCCTACTTGACGTCCAGCTCTTCACCCTTAACCTTGTTTGCCTCTGATGTCACCCGGGGTGAATCAGAGTAACCTTCCGGAATGCCTCCCAAGCTAAGACCATTGTGGGAAACATTCGTCACCTGAGTGCCTGTGCATGACCCTGAGTATTTCCTGACCACAATAAGACCGACGCGAACATAAAACTGAGATGTTCTTTCCAAGCATCACCACACCAGTATAACAGCCTCCTCTGATCCACTAAGAGCCGGCGTTACCAAGAAAAAAAAACCCATCGCAGTCCCAATCTGAGTAACCTTTAACCTCAGAGATGTTCTGGGAGCTAGAGCTCCATCTAGCTTCCGAACTTTCGATTCTTAGCGAGGCTAGACACTTTCTTGACTACCAATCCAAGTTTGGGACCTAAGCCACAGTACACAGTAACAGTATAGATCACAAGTCCCTTGAAAGTCTATGATCCGATAGATTAGGTTAGTACTTCTAATTCTCAAGGAGTTATGAAATGGTCAAAGAGACCGAAAAGTTTGACCGAGAAAGAAGAGTTCGGTCCACACGCTTTGCCCATTTCTGGTTGGTTCCCGAAGGAGACATTGGGTGCCTCTTGGCATTGGCAGGTCGGTATAACGCCCCGACAGGTTTCTGCCATAAGCTGTATGAGATCACTGTGGAACCACAGAGCAGGGCTCCTTACTTGTTTCACGCAGGGCATGCCATTCATTCACACAAGCACACGGTTAGTAAAGCACAGCAGAAAACGTGTTCGCTAAGAGAACAAAGAACTAAAGCTCCAAGCATCCTTACCTTGTCCTGAAGGATCCCGGACGAGCCCCCAAGATGAAAGGTTGTTGTTGAATCACGCGAATACACCGGGATTCTTGGCCCCTGGAGGAGAAGAATTCAATCCAGGGCCAGAGACGAGGCTTGATCGCTCGGAGCTTTTGTTTAATAAAGTTTTATTAAAGTATAAAGGAGATAGAGAAAGCTTCTGACATAGGCATCAGAAGGGCGTAGAAAGAGTACCCCCTTGCTAGTGTTAACAATGAGGTTATATAATCCAAAGAATGTCTGGAGGTTGTAAAGACCTCATCAGACCCACTCCCATAATTTACATTTTAAGATAACACTGTCCTCAGGCAAGATACATCCTTGTAAAGACCAGGTCTACTCCCATAATTAACATTTTAAGATAACAGAAGGTTGAATCCAAAGACTGTCCTTAGGCAGGATACATTATTGTTATATAATCCTAAGGAATGTGGAGAAAGAAAAAAGTTTGTCCTTTCTTCCTCCTTGAGAATTCCAGACCCTTCTCTCCTTGGGGACCCCTAGACTCCCTATCAACCTGCCTAGGAAATAACTCTCTCAAACTCAACATTCAGAAAACAAAGATCATGGCATCTGGTCCCCTCACTTCATGGGAAATAGATGGGGAAACAGTGGAAACAGTGTCAGACTTTATTTTTGGGGGCTACAAAATCACAGCAGATGGTGATTGCAGCCATGAAATTAAAAGACGCTTACTCCTTGGAAGGATAGTTGTGCCCATCCTAGATAGCATATTCAAAAGCAGAGACATTAATTTGCCAACAAAGGTCTGTCTAGTCAAGGCTATGGTTTTTCCAGTGGTCATGTATGGATGTGAGAGTTGGACTGTGAAGAAAGCTGAGTGCCAAAGAATTGATGCTTTTGAACTGTGGTGTTGGAGAAGACTCTTGAGAGTCCCTTGGACTGCAAGGAGATCCAACCAGTCCATTCTGAAGGAGATCAGCCCTGGGATTTCTTTGGAAGGAATGATGCTAAAGCTGAAACTCCAGTACTTTGGACACCTCATGCTAAGAGTTGACTCATTGGAAAAGACCCTGATGCTGGGAGAGATTGAGAGCAGGAGGAGAAGGGGACGACAGAGGATGAGATGGCTGGATGGCATCACTGAGTCGATGGACGTGAGTCTGGGTGAACTCCGGGAGTTGGTGATGGACAGGGAGGCCTGGCGTGCTGCGATTCATGGGGTCGCAAAGAGTTGGACACTACTGAATGAACTGAACTGAACTGAATAGGATGAATAGCCTGGTGACTGCAGTTAATAACACTGCATTATACTTGAAAATTGCTAAAAGATTTTCTTAAATGTTCTCTTTACCAAAAATGTGATTATTTGAAATAATGGATATATCAACTGACTTTATTCTTGGAATCATTTCACAATAAATACGTGTATTGACTTCTCATGTTGTGAACCTTAAATTTACACAATGTGATGTGTCAGTTATAGCTCAATAAGCCTGAGATTGGTGAAGGAGAGGAGAGGAGAAATCTTGCAGCAAACATTAGTAAGATTCTATTAAAAGGATAGTAACAAAACACATTTGAAGAGGGTCACAACATTTGAATAATAACACATCAAGTATCTATCATTTTGCTGATTTTAGCTTTCTTTAACTACTCATATGTATTTTACTGTTAAATTAGGGAGGAGTTGATTTAATCAGCATTCTTCCTTGAAGCTTCATAAAAACCATGTTACAGAGAAAATAATTAGGGAATGGGAAAATAATCCAAAAAATAAATAAATGAAGAAATGTTAAAATGTCCATAAAATTAATGACACAACACGGTATTTTGTTAATGGACTATGCTAAATGTTTTCATTATATAAAATATGCTTTATATTTCAATATGTGAGTGTATTAAGTAGGTACTGATTTGAACTGAGAGAAGCTTGCATGCTAATAACCACTAAGGACTTTGTTTGAAAGAGGATACAAATAAGATGTGCACTCTACACAGATTGAGTCTTTCAGGGCCAAGGACAGTGTGTGGAGTTATGAAAACAGAGATCTTCCTCCCTACACATATCTCTGCACATATTGCTTAATCAAACATTTGTTGACCTTGTCTGTGGTTCACAAGAATCATTGTGCAGCTGAAAACTACAAAGTGTAGTCAAAACGTTTGAAAATGGTTATGGTTACTTTGAAACCTCAGTTGCCTAAAAAATTTAGGAGCATTCTGACCCCTAGTGGAGATAGAGAAGAATGCCACCAAGTCTCTCCAATAAAGGAGTTTAGGTACGAGCCATATAAAAAGTATCCAATGATGAAAAGAGTCCTCACAAATGTAATTGAGTTTTACAGGAGCTAATGCAAACATTATTTTAAAGGTGGTTCAGTGCTGAGGGCAAAATGTTTTAGGCATCCTGTGGCCAGAGGAGCCTGCTGGGCTGCTGTCCATGGGGTCACACAGAATTGGACACGACTGAAGTAACTTAGCACGCAGGCATGCATTGGAGAAGGAGATGGCAACCCACTCCAGTATTCTTGCCTGGAGAATCCCAGGGACAGAGGAGCCTGGTGGGCCGCCGTCTATGGGGTTGCACAGAGTCGGACACGACTGAAGCGACTTAGCAGCAGCAGCAATGAAGGAGCAACAGGCATCTCATTCTTTGGTTAATGTCTGAGAAATCTGGTACAAGCAGACAAAGTTTTGAGAAATGACCTTTGGTCAAAGTTACATCACTGAATAAAAGAAGGCAAAAATTATTCTTCCTCATAGTCTCCTATAGATATGAGTCAGTGATGACAGATATTACCCAGTTTCCCATGAGTCTAAACCAAGTTGCAGAAAAAGAGACAGGTAAGTATCAGCTTGGTCTAATCTGTGGATCATTGGCACCCAGGGAACATGTGGAAAGAAACCAAAGTATCACTTTTCCTTGAAAAGTTCTTAATATAAGACAGTTCTGGGGGTTTAGGCAAAAAGACTAACAAAATAGAATAGACCAAAAGGAGACATTCATATGAGAAAACTTCATTTGTGGCAGAGATGTTCTTTGTCCATTAATGATTCTTGGCGAATTGGATAGCCATATAGTAAAAAATAAATGTTTGAATCTTGACTTCTGTTATGAATATACGCAAAGTCCATCCCTAGGGGGTTAACAAAGAGAATGTATTTATGACCTTGTGGGTAAGCAGTGAACATGTAGGTGCATTTACCAATAATTGTTTTAATATCCTTGTCTACCATCTGTGTTATTTTGGCAGCTGTTTCTGTTGATCGGTTTTTCTCCTCATTATGGGTTGTATTTTCCTGTTTCTTCGCACGCCTGGTACTACCTGATTTGATACCAGACATTGCAAATTTTACGTTGTTGGATGCTGATTTTTTCCCCATTTTTTAAAAAGCTTTGATCTCCAATACAATTAAGATATTTGAAAACCATTTGATCATTTCAAGGTTTGCTTTTAAAAGTTTTTAGATGATATGAGAGCTACAAAAATATTTTGATTTAGGGCTGATCTGTCCTGTGTTTTGAGGTAATATACTTTTTTTTTTCTTTCTTTTTTATTCTTAAAAAATTAGTATACATGTATTCCCCATCCTGAACCCTCCTCCCTCCTCCCTCCCCACACCATCCCTCTGGGTCGTCCCAGTGCACCAGCCCCAAGCATCCAGCATCGTGCATTGAACCTGGACTGGCATCTCGTTTCATACATGATGTTTCACATGTTTCAATGCCATTCTCCCAAATCTTCCCACCCTCTCCCGCTCCCACAGAGTCCATAAGACTGTTCTATACATCAGTGTCTCTTTTGCTGTCTCGTATACAGGGTTATCGTTACCATCTTTCTAAATTCCATATATATGGGCTAGTACACTGTATTGGTGTTTTTCCTTCTGGCTTACTTCACTCTGTATAATAGGCTCCAGTTTCATCCACCTCATTAGAACTGATTCAAATGTATTCTTTTTAATGGCTGAATAATACTCCATTGTGTATATGTACCACAGCTTTCTTATCCATTCATCTGCTGATGTCCTACTCATTAAGAGATTTCTTGACTTTGGTTTTGGAAATGTGAACTCTTCACAACCCTGTATAAGCATCAAGAATTGTTCTGCCTACTCATTTCTAATAGTCTGATGGTAGTTTCTTCATACACATGATCAGAACTCAGTCGAAGATGGGAGAGGCCTCTGAAGATCTCCTGAGCGCTCACTCTGTGGAGACTTTTCCTCACTAGTGCTATGCCCTTTATAACAATTTCTGTTCAGTTTCTCAGTAGTGTCTGACTCTTTGTGACCCCATGGACTGCTGCACGCCAGGCTTCCCTGTCCATGACCCATTCCTGGAGCTTGCTCAAACTCATGTCCATTGAGTCAGTGATGCAATCCATCCTCTGTTGTCCCCTTCTCCTGGCTTCAATCTTTCCCAGCATCAGGATCTTTACCAGTGAGTCGGTTCTTCACAGCAGGTCGCCAAAGCATTGGAACTTGAGCTTCAGCAACAGTCCTTCCAATGAATATTCAGGACTGATTTCTTTTATGATTGACTGGTTTGATCTCCTTGCAATCCAAGGATTCTCAAGAGTCTTCTGCAACACCACAGTTCAAAACCATCAGTTCTTCAGCGCTCAGCTTTCTTTATGGTCTAACATCCATACATGACTACTGGAGAAACCATAGCTTTGACTGGGTGGATGTTTGCAGGCAAAGTAATGCCTCTGCTTTTTAATATGCTGTCTATCTTGGTCATTGCTTTTCTTCCAAGGAGTAAGCCTCTTTTAATTTCATGGTTGCAGTCACCATCTGCAGTGATTTTAGAGCCCCCCCAAAGTAAAGTCTGGCACTGTTTCTATTGTTTCCCCATTTATCTGACATGAAGTGATGGAACCAGATCTTTGTTTTTTGAATGCTGAGTTTTAACCAAGCTTTTTCACTCTCCTCTTTCACTTTCATCAAGAAGCTCTTTAGTTCCTCTTAACTTTCTGCTATAAGGGTGGTGTCATCTGAATATCCTAGGTTATTGACATCTCTCCTGGCAATCTTGATTCCAGCTTGTGCTTCATCTAGCCCGCACTTCACATGATGTACTCTGCATACAAGTTAAATAAGCAGGGTAACAATGTATAGTGTTGATGTACTCCTTTTCCAATTTGAAACCTGTCTGTTATTCAATATTCAGTTTTAACTATTGCTTTTTGACAGGCATACAGATTTCTCAGGAGGCCAGTAAGGTGGTCTGGTATTTCCATCTCTTTAAGAATTTTCCAGAGTTTGTTGTGATCCACATAGTCCAAAGGTTTGGTGTAGTCAATAAAACAGAAGTAGATGTTTTTCTGGAATTCTTTTGCTTTTTCTATGATACAACCAATGTTGGCAATTTGATCTCTGGTTCCTCTGCCTTTTCTAAATCCAGCTTGAAAATCTGGAAGTTCTCAGTTCACATACTGTTGAAGCCTGGTTTTGGGAATTTTGAGCATCACTTTGTGTGAGTCGAGTGCAATTGTAGAGTACTTTGAACATTCTTTGGCATTGCCTTTCTTTGGGATTGGAATGAAAACTGACCTTTTCCAGTCCTGTGGCCACTGCTGAGTTTTCCAAATTTGTTTTCATATTTAGTGCAGCACTTTAACAGCATCATCTTTTAGGATTTGAAATAGCTCAACTGGAATTCCATCACCTCCACTAGATTTTTTCTATTATTTCCCTCTATTTCTTTGCATTGATCTCTTAGGCCTCTTCACTTTGACCTCCTCAAATCCTCTGCCCTGTTGCCTCAACTGAGTGGGAATATCAGACTGTTTGGATTCTTGCCTTCTGTGTTATATACTGAAGACTCTTTCCTGCAGCATGCTAGGGCAATTGTAGGGCTTACATTATTGTTTTCCTAGTCTCAGGGACCCTGTGAGGCCTTGTCCAATGTTTAAAAATAATTGTTTCATATATTTTTGTATGTTTTTCTTCCAGTTTTACTGAGAAAGAATACATCCTTGTATAAATTTAGGGTGTGCAGCATGATAGCTTTATTTACATATACTATTAAATAATTTAAACAATACATTCCCCTAACGTTGATTTTTTTCATATAGATACAATAAAAAGAAAGAAGAAAACAAATAAAGGAAAAATTTTTCTTGTGATGAGAACTCTTAGGATTTGCCAATTGAACAACATTCCTATATATCAACTATAGTGCTAATTACGGTCATGAAGTTGTACATTAAATTTCTAATATTTATTTATCTTATAACTCAAAATTTGTACTTTCTGAACACCTTTCTCTGATTATCCCTTCCCTTACTCTCCATCTCTGGTAATAGCAAGTCTGATCTCTTTATCTTGAGTGTTTTTTTTTATATCACATATAAGTGAGATCCTACTATTTGTCTTTCTATGCCTGACATTTCATGTAGCATAATGTCTGCAAGATCTATTCATATTGCTGCAAATGGCAGAAATTCTCTGTTTTTTATGGATAAACAATATTCCATTGTGTACTACAAATACTTTATCTATTCATTCATTCATGGACATTTAGGTTGCATCCATGTCATGCCTATAGTAAACAATGGTACTATGATCATGGAGTACATATTTCTTTTTCAGTTAGTGTTTTCTTTCCCTTTGGATATATTCCCAGAAATGAAATTATTGGATTATATATGTTAGTTCTATTTTTTAGTTTTTAATATTCCTCCATACTATTTTCCACATCTTTCCACATCCACATTTTCTCTTTCCATCTCTTCCTGCATTTGTTGTCTCATTTTGTCTTGCAGTTCTGTTGAGATGCAATTGACATATAGCAGTGTGTAAGTTTAAGGTATACAACATAATTATTTGATGTGTATATCATGAAATGATTACCACAATCATCTCACACTAAAACAAAATTTTAAAAAGAGAAAAAAGCTCTTTTCCTTGTGTGAGGACTCAAGATTTCTTCTACAACTTTCATATGTAAAACAGTGTTAGTAATATTTATCATATTGTAAATTATATCCCTATTACTTATTTATCATATAAATAGACGTTTGTACCTTTTAACTACCTTCATGCAATTCCCTTCCACCCACCCCCAGCCTCCGGTGGCCACAAATCTGATTCCTTTTTGTATGAGTTTGTTTGCTTGCATTTGAGCTATCATTAAACTACAACACTATGTTAGTTCCTGATTAAAAATACAAAACAAAACATAGTGATTTGATATTTCTATACATTACAAAATGACCACCACTAAAGTCTAATTACCACCTGTCACTATACAAAGGTATTATATAATTACTGACTGTATTCCCTACACTGTGAATTTCATACCTGTGATTCATTTAGTTTGTAACTGAAAGTTTGTACATTAGTCCCCTTCACCTATTTATTTCCTTTTACCATCATCCTGCCCTATTTGTTCTCTGTATTTGTGACTATTTTTCAGTTATGTTTACTTTTTTCAGATACAATACATAATTGACATATTATACCATTTGTATTTCTCTGTGTGACTTATTTCACAGAGCATAATATGCTGTACATCTGTCCATGTCTTCAGAAATGGCAAGATTTCATTATTTTTCATGGCTAAGTAATATTCCATTTCAGATGCATACCACTTGTTCTTTATACATTTATCTATTAATGGACATTTATGTTGCATCTGTATCTTGGTTGTTGTAAGTAATTCTGCAACTTGCATATACTTTTTCAAATTAGTTTTTTCATTTTCTTTGGATAAATATCCAGAATTGATGAATCGTATTTTATCTCTGTTTTGAATTCTGTGAGGAATCTCCATACTATTTTCCAAAGTGGTTGCTAGCACCCATTTAAATTTCCACCAACAGTATATGAGGATTTCTCTTTCTGTACATCCTTGTCAACACATATTCAGTTAAGTTCAGTCACTCAGCTGTGTCCAACTCTTTGGGACCCTATGGATTGCAAAATGCCAGGCCTCCCATCCATCACCAACTTATAGAGTTTACTCAAATTCATGTCCGTTAGTTGGTGATGCCATTTAACCATCTCATTCTGTGTCGTGCCCTTCTCTTTCCACCTTCAATCTTTCCCTGCATCAGGGTCTGTTCAAATAAGTCAGTTCTTCACATCAGGTGGCCAAAGTATTGGAATTTCAGCTTCAACCTCAGTCCTTCAAATGAATATTCAGGACCGATTTCCTTTAGGATTGACTGGTTGGCTCTTCTTGCAGTCCAAGGGGCTCTCAAGAGTCTTCTCCAACACCATGGTTCAAAAGCATCAATTCTTTGGCGCTCAGCTTTCTTTATAGTCCAACTCTCACATCCATATATGACTACTGGAAATACCGTTGCCTTGACTATGCGGACCTTTGTTGACAAAGTAATGTCTCTGCTTTTTAATATGCTATCTAGTTTGGTCATAACTTTTCTTCCAAGGAGTAAACATCTTTTAATTTCATGGCTGCAGTCACCACCTGCAGTGATTTTGGAGCCCAAAAAATAAAGTCTGACACTGTTTCCACTGTTTCCCCATCAATTTGCCCTGAAGTAATGGGACCAGATGCTATGATCTTCGTTTTCTGAATGTTGAGTTTTAAGCCAACTTTTTCACTCTCTTCTTTCACTTTCATCAAGAGGCCCTTTAGTTCTTCTTCACTTTCTGCCATAAGGGTGGTGTCATCTGCATATATGAGATTATTGATATTTCTCCCGGCAATCTTGATTCCAGCTTGTGCTTTCTCCAGCCCAGTGTTTCTCATGATGTTCTCTGCATATAAGTTAAATAAGCAGGGTGACAATATGCAGCCTTGATTTACTCCTTTTCCTATTTGAAGCCAGTCTGTTGTTCCATATCCAGTTCTAACTGTTGCTTCCTGATCTGCATACAAATTTGTCAGAAGGCATGTCAGGTGGTTTGCTATTCCCATCTCTTTAAGAATTTTCCAGAGTTTGCTGTGGTTCACATAGTCAAAGGCTTTGGCATAGTCAATAAAGCAGAAATAGATGTTTTTCTGGAACTCTTGCTTTTTTGATGATCCAGTGGATGTTGGCAATTTGATCTCTGGTTCTTCTGCCTTTTCTAAATCCAGCTTGAACATCTGGAAGTTCATGGTTCACCTATTACTGAAGCCTGGCTTGGAGAATTTTGAGTACTTTACTAGCGTGTGAGATGAGTGCAATTGTGTGGTAGTTTGAGCATTCTTTTTCTTTTTTTGGTTTTCTTTTAATATAAATTTATTTATTTTAATTGGAGGTTAATTACTTTACAATATTGTATTGGTTTTGCCATTCTTTGGCATTTTCCTTTCTTTGGGACTGGAATGAAAACTGAAATTTTCCAGTTCTGTGGCCAATGCTGAGATTTCCTCATTTGCTGGCATATTCAGTACAGCACTTTCACAGAATCATCTTTTAGGATTCAAAATAACTCAACTGGAATTACATCACCTCTATTAGCTTTGTTCATAGTGATGCTTCCTAAGGCCCACTTGACTTCATATTCCAGGATATCTGGTTTGAGGTTGGTGATCACACCATCATGATTATCTGGGTGATTAAGATCTTTTTAGTATAGTTCTTCTGTGTATTCTTGCCACCTGTTCTAAATATCTTCTGCTTCTGTTAGGTCCATACCATTATTGTTCTTTATTGTGCCCATCTTTGTGTGAAATATTCCCTTGGGATCTCTAATTTTCTTGAAGAGATTTCTAGCCTTTACCATTCTGTTGTTTTCCTCTATTTCTTTGCATTGATCACTGAAGAAGGCTTTTTTATCTCTCTTTGTTATTCTTTGGAACTCTGCATTCAGATGCTTATATCTTTCCTTTTCTCCTTTTCTTTTTGCTTCCCTTCTTTTCACAGCTATTTCTAAGACCTCCTCAGACAACCATTTTGCCTTTTTCCATGTCTTTTCCTTGGGGATGGTCTTGATCCCTGACTCCTGTATAATGTCACAAACCTCCAAACATAGCTCTTCAGGCACTCTATCAGATCTAATTCCTTGAATCTGTTTCTCTCTTTCACTGTATAATCATAAGAGATTTGATTTAGGTCATACCTGAATTATCTAGTGGTTTTCCCTACTTTCTTAAATTTAAAACTGAATTTGGCAATAAGGAGTTCATGGTCTGTGCCATAGTCAGCTCCCGGTCTTGTTTTTTACTGACTGTATAGAACTTCTGCTGCTGCTGCTGCTGCTGCTAAGTCGCTTCAGTTGTGTCTGATTCTGTGAAACCCCATAGACGGCAGCC
The DNA here is from genome assembly GCF_055505025.1 of Bos grunniens. NCBI lineage: Eukaryota > Metazoa > Chordata > Mammalia > Artiodactyla > Bovidae > Bos > Bos grunniens. The sequence goes on along the minus strand of NC_141194.1, from coordinate 74,389,537 downwards.
CACCAGGCTCTGCCGGCCTTGGGATCCTCCAGGCAAGAACACTGGAGTGGGTTGCCATTTCCTTCTCCAGTGCATAAAAGTGAAAAGTGAAAGTGAAGTCGCTCAGTCGTGTCTGACTCCTAGTGACCCCATAGACTGCAGCCTACCAGGCTCCTCCATCCATGGGATTTGCCAGGCAAGAGTACTGGAGTGGGTGCCCATTGCCATCTTTGTTATACATCTTCTAATATCTTGTTATATGCTGTCTTTTTGATAACATCCATTATGAGAGGTGTAATTTGATATCTCAATTTGGTATTTATTTTTATTTCCCTGATGATTAATGACTTTTCATGTACCTGTCAGCCATCTGTGTACTTTCTTGGTAAAAATGCCAATTTAGGTCCTCTGCCCATTTTTAAAAAATTGAATTATTTGATGTTGAGTTGTATAAGTTCTTTGTATTGTGTGGATACTAGTCCCTTATCAGTTATATGGTTCAACAATATCTTCTCCCACTCAACAGGCCATCTTTTGTTTGGTTGATTGTTTTCGTCACTGTGCAAAACTTTATAGTTTGATGCAGCTTTTGTATGTTTATTTTTCCTATGTTTATATGTTTATTTTTCTATTTTTATTTTTCCCTTGCCTGAGGAAACACATAAAAAATAGACAATACTAAGATCAATGTAAAAGACATGCTGCCTATATTTTCTTGTAGAAGTTTTAAGGTTTGGGGTCTTATATTTAAGTCTTTAATCCAATTTGCATTTATTTTTGTATATGGTGTGAGAAAGTAGTACAGACCAATTCATTAACATATAGCTATCCAGTTTTCCTAGCACCATTGTTTGAAGAGGCTGTGTCTTCCTCATTGTAAATTCTCACCTTCTTTATTATAGATTCAGTTCAGTTTAGTTCAGTCGCTCAGTCGTCTCGGACTCTTTAAGACCCCATGAATCACAGCATGCCAGGCCACACTGTCCATCACCAACTTCCGGAGTTCACTCAGACTCACATCCATTGAGTCAGTGATGCCATTCAGCAATCTCATCCTCTGTCGTCCCCTTCTCCTTCTGCCCCCGATCCCTCGCAGCATCAGAGTGTTTTCCAATGAGTCAACTCTTCGCATGAGGTGGCCAAAGTACTGAAGTTTCAGCTTTAGCATCATTCCTTCCAAAGAAATCCCAGGGCTGATCTCCTTCAGAATGGACTGGTTGAATCTCCTTGCAGTCCAAGTGACTCTCAAGAGTCTTCTCCAACACCACAGTTCAAAAGCATCAATTCTTCTGTGCTCAGCCTTCTTCACAGTCCAACTCTCACATCCATACATGACCACTGGAAAAACCATAGCCTTGACTAGACGGACCTTTGTTGGCAAAGTAATGTCTCTGCTTTTGAATATGCTATCTAGGTTGGGCATAATTTCCTTCCAAGGAGTAAGCATCTTTTAATTTCATGGCTATAGTCACCATCTGCAGTGATTTTGGAGACCCAAAAAATAAAGTCTGACACTGTTTCCACTGTTTCCCCATCTATTTCCCATGAAGTGATGGGACCAGATGCCATGATCTTCGTTTTCTGAATGTTGAGCTTTAAGCCAATTTTTTCACTATCCACTTTCACTTTCATCAGAGGCTTTTTAGTTCCTCTTCACTTTCTGCCATAAGGCTGGTGTCATCTGCATATCTGAGGTTATTGAGATTTCTCCCAGCAATCTTGATTCCAGCTTGTGTTTCTTCAAGTCCAGCGTTTCTCATGATGTACTCTGCATAGAAGTTAAATAAGCAGGGTGGCAATATACAGCCTTGACGTACTCCTTTTCCTATTTGGAACCAGTCTGTTGTTCCATGTCCAGTTCTAACTGTTGCTTCCTGACCTGCATACAGATTTCTCAGGAGGCATGTCAGGTGGTCTGGTATTCCCATCTCTTTCAGAATTTTCCACAGTTTATCGTGATCCACACAATCAAAGGCTTTGGCATAGTCAATAAAGCAGAAATAGATGGTTTTCTGGAACTCTTTTTTTTTTTTGACTATTGGCATAGTCAATAAAGCAGAAATAGATGGTTTTCTGGAACTCTCTTTTTTTCCATGATCCAGCGGATGTTGACAAGTTGATCTCTTGTTCCTCTGCCTTTTCTAAATCCAGCTTGAACATCAGGAAGTTCAGGGTTTACATATTTCTGAAGCTTGGCTTGGAGAATTTTGAGCATTACTTTACTAGCATGTGAGATGAGTGCAATTGTGTGGTGGTTTGAGCATTCTTTGGCATTGCCTTTCTTTGGGATTGGAATGAAAACTGACCTTTTCCGTTCCTGGGGCCACTGCTGATTTTTCCAAATTTGCTGGCATATTGAGTGCAGCACTTTCACAGCATCGTCTTTTAGGATTCAAAATAGCTCAACTGGAATTCCATCACCTCCACTAGCTTTGTTCATAGTGATGCTTTCTAAGGCCCACTTGACTTCACATTTCAGGATATCTGGCTCTAGGTCATTGTTCACACCATCATGATTATCTGGGTCATGAAGATCTTTTTTGTACAGTTATTCTGTTTATTCTTGCCCCCTCTTCTTAATATCTTCTGCTTCTGTTAGGTCCATGCCATTTCTGTCCTTTATCGAGGCCATCTTTGCATGAAATATTCCTTTGGTATCTGTAATTTTCTTGAAGAGATATCTAGTCTTTCCCATTCTGTTGTTTTCCTCTATTTCTTTGCATTGATCACTGAGGAAGGCTTTCTTAACTCTTCTTGCTATTCTATGGAACTCTGCATTCTGATGCTTATATCTTTCCTTTTTTCCTTTGTTTTTGCTTCTCTTCTTTTCACAGCTATTTGTAAGGCCTCCCCAGACAGCCATTTTGCTTTTTTGCATTTATTTTCCATGGGGATGGTCTTGATCCCTGTCTCCTCTACAATTATTATAGATTAATTTTCCATAAAAGTGTGTTATTTCTGAGTTCTCTGTTCTGTTCCATTGACCTATGTATCTGTTTTTATACAAGTACTGTACTGATTTGGATACTATAGGTTTGTAGTATATAGTTTGAAATCAGGAAACATGATGTTTCATTTTCAATTTAATTTTTAACTGTTCTGCCATACAACAGGAATCAGGCATACGTATACATGTCTCCTCCCTCATGAACTTTCCTCCCACTCCTCACCCCATTACACCCTTCTAGGTTGCTACAAATTACTGGGTTCATCTTCCTTTGTTATACAGAAATTCCAACTACCTATTTTACATATTATAATATATATGTTTCAGTGGTCCTGTCTTAATTTGCCCCATCTTGTCCTTCCCCTGCTATGTCCACAAGTATGTTCTCTGTATCTGTGTCTCTATTCCTGCCCTGCAAATGGGTTCATCAGTAACATTTTTCTATTATATATATATATACACACACACACACACACACTGTTATGTAATTTTTTTCTTTGACTTACTTCACTCTGTATAATAGGCTCTAGTTTCATCCATCTCACTAGAACAAACTCACATTCACTCCTTTTTATGTCTGACTAATATGTCATTTATACATGTACCCCAACTTCTCTATCCATTTATCTGTTGATGGACATCTAGGTTGCTACCATGTCCTAGCTATTGTAAATAGTACATAGTACAGCAATGAACATTGAGGGTACATGTGACTTTTTGAATTGCAGCCATGGAATTAGAAGAGGATTGCTTCTTGGCAGGAAAATTCTGACAAACCTAGAAAGTGTATTATAAAGCATAGACGTCATTTGCTGTCAAAAGTCCATATGTCAAGGTTATGGTCTTTCCAGTAGTCACATATGGTTATGAAAGTTGGACAATAAAGAAGGCAGGGCACCAAAGAGTTGATTCTTTTGAGCTATGATGCTGAGGAAGACTCTTAAGAGTCCCTTAGACAGCAAGGAGATCAAACCATGTTAAATAAAATGTTAAATGTTTCCTTAATGTTAAAGGAAACCCTGAATACTCACTGGAAGGACTGATGCTAAATCTGAAGCTCCAAGACTGACTACCTGATGGGAACAGCTGACTCATTTGAAAAGACCCTGGGAAAGATTAAAGGCAGAAGGAGAATAGGGTGACAGAAGATGAGATGGTTGGTTGGCATCACTGATACAGTGGACATTAACTTGGGCAAACTCTAGGAGATGATGAGGGACAGGGAGGCCTGGCGTGCTGCAGTCCATGAGGTCATTAAAAGTCAGATATGACTTAGTAACTGAACAACAACAAGGGTACAGTTTCAGTAGTGGGATTGCTGGGCCATATGTTAGTTTTGAGCTTCCCAGGTGATGCTAGTGGTAAAAAACCTGCATGCCAATACAGAAGAGAAGTGAGTTTGATCCCTGGGTCGGGAAGATCCCCTGGAGGAGGACATGGCAAATCACCCCAGTATTCTTGCCTGGAGAATCCCATGGACAGAGAAGCATGGCAGGCTAGAGTCCATAAGGTCACAAAGAGACAAAACTGAAGCAATTTATAATGCATGCACATTACAACCCACTGTGCAAGAGGATTCCCTTTACTCCACATCCTCTCCAGCATTTATTGTTTATAGCTTTTTATTTATTTATTTACTTTACAATATTGTATCGGTTTTGCCATACATCAACATGCATCCGCCATGGGTGTACACGTGTTCCCCATCCTGAACCCCCCTCCTATCTCCCTCCCTATACCATCCCTCTGGTTCATCCCAGTGCTCCAGCCCCAAGCTTCCTGTATCCTGCATCGAACCTGGACTGGTGATTCGTTTCTTATGATATTGTACATGTTTTAATGCCATTCTCCCAAATCATCCCCTTCTCCCTCTCCCACAGAGTCCAAAAGGCTGTTCTATACATCTGTGTCTCTTTTGCTGTCTTGCATACAGGGTTGTCATTACCATATTTCTAAATTCCATATATATGTGTTAGTATACTGTATTGGTGTTTTTCTTTCTGGCTTACTTCACTCTGTATAATAGGCTCCAGTTTCATCCACCTCATTAGAACTGATTCAAATGAATTCTTTTTAATGGCTGAGTAATACTCCATTGTGTGTATGTACCACAGCTTTCTCATCCATTCGTCTGCTGATGGACATCTAGGTTGCTTCCATGTCATGGCTATTATAAACAGTGCTGTGATGAACATTGGGGCACACGTGTCTCTTTCAGTTCTGGTTTCCTTGGTGTGTATGCCCAGCAGTGGGATTGCTGGGTCGTATGGCAGTTCTATTTTCAGTTTTTTAAGGAATCTCCATACTGTTCTCTAGAATAGCCAAAGCAATCTTGAGAAATAAGAATGGAACTGGAGGAGCCTGACTTCAAGCTCTACTACAAAGCCACAGTCATCAAGGCAGTATGGTACTGGTACAAAGACAGAAATATAGATCAATGGAACAAAATAGAAAGCCCTGAGATAAACCCACAGACCTATGGATACCTTATCTTTGACAAAAGGAGGCAAGAATATACAATGGAGAAAAGATAATCTCTTTAACAAGTGGTTCTGGGAAAACTGGTCAACCAATTTTAAAAGAATGAAACTAGAAAACTTTCTAACACCATACGCAAAAATAAACTCAAAATGTATTAAAGATCTAAACATAAGACCAGAAACTATAAAACTCTTAGAGGAGAACATAGGCAAAACACTCTCTGACATACATCACAGCAGGATCCTCTATGACCCACCTCCCAGAATATTGGAAATAAAAGCAAAAATAAACAAATGGGATCTAATAAAAATTAAAAGCTTCTGCACAACAAAAGACACTATAAGCAACATGAAAAGACAGCCTTCAGAATGGGAGAAAATAATAGCAAATGAAGCAACTGACAAACAGCTAATCTCAAAAATACACAAGCAACTCCTGCAGCTCAATTCCAGAAAAATAAACGACCCAATCAAAAAATGGACCAAAGAACTAAACAGATATTTCTCTAAAGAAGACATACAGATGACTAACAAACACATGAAAAGATGCTCAACATCACCCATTATCAGAGAAATGCAAATCAAAACCACAATGAGGTACCATTTCATGCCAGTCAGAATGGCTGCGATCCAAAAGTCTACAAGCAATAAATGCTGGAGAGGGTGTGAAGAAAAGGGAACCCTCTTACACTGTTGGTGGGAATGCAAACTAGTACAGCCACTATTGTTTATAGCTTTTTGATGATAGCGATTTTGACAGATGTGAGATGATACCTCATTGTATTTCGATTTGCATTTCTCTCATAATGAACAATGTTGAGCATTTTTTCCAGTGTTTATTGGACATTTGTATATCCTTTTTGGAGAAATGTCTGTTCAATTTTTCTGCATTTTTTTTTTAGTTTTTCATTCTTTTTTAAAAAATTTTATTGGAATATAGTTGATTTACAATTTTGTAGTTTCAGGTGTACAGCAAAGTGAGTAATTTATACATATACACATATCCCCTCTTTTTAAGATTCTTTTTCCCATGTAGGTAATTACAATGTATTGAGTAGAACTCTCTGTGCTATAGAGTAGGTCTTTATTAGTTATCTATTTTATATAGTAGTGCACGTATATCAATAGGAACTTTTTTTTAAACCACCTGTTTTTTTTTTTTTTTAATTGGAGGCTAATTACTTTACAATCCTGTGGTGGTTTTTGCCATACATTCAAATGAATCAGCCATGCGTGTACATGTCTTCCCCATCCTGACCCTCCCTCCCACCTTCATCCCCATCCCATCCCCAACCCTCAGGGTCATCCCAGTGCACTAGCCCTGAGCACCCTGTCTCATGCATTGAACCTGGACTGGTAATCTATTTCTCACATGATAATATACATGTTTCAGTGCCATTCTCTCAAATCATCCCACCCTTGACTTCTCCCACAGAGTCCAAAGTCTGTTCTTTACCTCTGTGTCTCTTTTGCAGTCTCACATATAGGATAATCATTACCATCTTTCTAAATTCCATAAATATGTGTTAATATACTATATTGGTGTTTTTCTTTCTAACTTACTTCGCTCTATATAGTAGGCTCCAGTTTCATCCACCTCATTAGAACTGATTCAAATGCATTCTTTTAAATAGCTGAGCAATATTCCATTGTGTATATGTACCACAGCTTTCTTATTCATTCATCTGCTGATGGATATCGTTTGCTTCCCTGTCCTAGTTATTGTAAAATAGTGCTGCGATGAACATTGGGGTACACGTGTCTCTTTCAGTTCTGGTTTCCTCAGTGTGTACACCCAGCAGTGGGATTGCTAGGTCATATGGCAGTTCTATTTCCAGATTTTAAAGGAATATCCACACTGTTCTCCAGAGTGGCTAGACTAGTTTGCATTCCCACCAACAGTGTAAGAGGGTTCCCTTTTCTCCACACCTTCTCCAGCATTTATTGCTTGTTGACTTTTGGATAGCAGCCATTCTGACTGGTGTGAAATGGTACCTCATTGTGGTTTTGATTTGCATTTCTCTGATAATGAGTGATGTTGAGCATCTTTTCATGTGTTTGTTAGCCACCTGTATGTCTTCTTTGGAGAAATATCTGTTTAGTTCTTTGGCCCATTTTTTGATTGTGTCGTTTATTTTTCTGGAATTGAGCTGCAGGAGTTCTTGTGTATTTTTGAGATTAATTCTTTCAGTTGCTTCGTTTGTTATTATTTTCTCCCATTCTGAAGGCTGTCTTTTCACCTTGCTTATAGTTTCCTTCATTGTGCAGAAGCTTTTAATTTTAATTAGGTCCCATTTGTTTATTTTTGCTTTTATTTCCAATATTCTTTGAGGTGGGTCAGAGAGGATCCTGCTGTGATTTATGTCGGAGAGTGTTTTGTCTTCATTTTCCTCTAGGAGTTTTATAGTTTCTGGTCTTGTCTTTAGATCTTTAATCCATTTTGAGATTATTTTTGTGTATAGCATTAGAAAGTGTTCTAGTTTCATTCTTTTACAAGTTGTCCAGTTTTCCCAGCACCACTTGTTAAAGAGATTATCTTTTTTCCATTGTATATTCTTGCCTCCTTTGTCAAAGATAAGGTGTCCATAGGTGCATGGATTTGTCTCTGGGTTTTCTATTTTGTTATATTTATCTATATTTTTGTCTTTGTGCCAGGACCATACTGTCTTGATGACTGTAGCTTTGTAGCAGAGCCTGAAGTCAGGCAGGTTGATTCCTCCAGTTCCATTCTTCTTTCTCAAGTTTGTTTTGGCTATTCGAGGTTTTTTTGTATTTCCACACAAATTTTGAAATTATTTTTTCTAGTTCTTTGAAAATACCTTTGGTAGCTTGATAGGGATTACACTGATTCTATAGATTGCTTTGGGTAGTATACTCATTTTCACTCTATTGATTCTTCCAATCCATGAACATGGTATATTTCTCCATCTGTTTGTGTCATCACTGATTTGCTTCATCAGTCTTGTATAGTTTTCTATATAGATGTCTTTTGTTTTTTAGGTAGATTTATTTCTAAGTATTTTATTTTCATTGCAGTGGTGAATTGAATTGTTTCCTTAATTTCTCTTTCTATTATCTCATTGTTAGTGTATAAGAATGCAAAGGATTTCTCTGTGTTAATTTTATATCCTGAAACTTTAGTATATTCATTGATTAGCTCTAATAATTTTCTGGTGGAATTATTAGGGTTCTCTCTGTAGAGGTTCATGTCATCTGCAAACAGTGAGAATTTTAATTCTTCTTTTCCAATCTGTATTTCTTTTATTTCTTTTTCTTATTTGATTGCTGTGGTCAAAACTTCCAAATCTATGTTGAATAGCAGTGATAAGAGTGGGCACCCTTGTCTTGTTCCTGACTTTAGGGGAAATACTTTCAATGTTTTACCATTGAGGATAATGTTTGCTATGGGTTTATCATATATGGCTTTCATTATGTTGAGGTATGTTCCTTCTATATATGCTTTCTGGAGGGTTTTTATCATACGTGAATGTTGAATTTTGTCAAAGGCTTTCTCTCAGTCTATGGAGATAATCATATGGTTTTTAATCTTGCAATTTGTTAATGTGGTGTATCCCATTGATTTGCAAATATTGAAGAATCTTTGAAACCCTGGGATAAAGCCCACTTGGTCATGATGTATGATCTTTTTAATATGTTGTTGGATTGCTTGCTAGAATTTTGTTAAGGATTTTTGCATCTTGTTCATCAGTGATATTGGCCTGTAGTTTTCTTTTTTGGTGGTATCTTTGTCTGGATTTGATATTAGGGTGATGGTGGCCTCATAGAATGAGTTTGGAAGTTCACCTTCCTCTGCCATATTCTGGAAGATTATGAGTAAGATAGGTGTTAGCTTTTCTCTAAATTTTTGGTAGAATTCAGCTGTGAAGCAATCTGGTCCTGGGCTGTTGTTTGTTGGAAGTTTTCTGATTACAGTTTCTATTTCCATGCTTGTGATGGGTTTGTTCAGATTTTTTATTTCTTCTTGGTTCAGTTTTGGAAAGTTATGCTTCTCTCAGAATTTTTTCATTTCTTCCAAGTTGTCCACTTTATTGGCATATAATTGGTGATAGAAGTCTCTTATGATTCTTTGTATTTCTGTACTGTCTGTTGTGATTTCACCATTTTCATTTATATTTTGTTGATTTAATTCTTCTCCCTCTTTTTCTTGATAAGTCTAGCTAATATTTTGTCTATTTTATTTATCTTCTGAAAGAATCAGCTTTTAGCTTTGTTGATTTTAACTATGGTCTCCCTTGTTTCTTTTGCATTTATTTCTGCCCCAATTTTTATGCTTTCTTTCCTTCTACTAACACTGGGCTCCTGCATTTTTTCTTTTTCTAGTTGCTTTAGATATCAGTTCAGTTCAGTTCAGTCACTCAGTTGTGTCTGACTCTTTGCGAACCCATGAAATGCAGCACGCCAGGGCTTTCTGTCCATCACCAACTCCCGGAGTTCACCCAAACGCATGTCCATCGAGTCGATGATGCTATCCAGCCATCTCATCCTCTGTCGTCCCCTTCTCCTCCTGCCCCCAATCCTTCCCAGCATCAGAGTCTTTTCCAATGAGTCACCTCTTCGCATGAGGTGGCCAAAGTATTAGAGTTTCCACTTTAGCATCAGTCCTTCCAATGAACACCCAGGACTGATCTCCTTTAGAATGGGCTGGTTGGATCTCCTTGCATTCCAAGGGACTCTCAAGAGTCTTCTCCAACACCACAGTTCAAAAGCATCAATTCTTCTGTGCTCAGCCTTCTTCACAGTCCAACTCTCACATCAATACATGACCAATGGAAAAACCATAGCCTTGACTAGACAGACCTTTGTTGACAAAGTAATGTCTCTGCTTTTGAATATGCTATCTAGGTTGGTCATAACTTTCCCTCTAAGGAGAAAGCATCTTTTAATTTCATGGCTGCAATCACCATCTGCTGTGATTTTGGAGCCCCCCAAAATAAAGTCTGACACTATTTCCACTGTTTCCCCATCGATTTCCCATGAAGTACTGGGGCCAGATGCCATGATCTTCGTTTCCTGAATGTTGAGCTTTAAGCCAAGACTTTCGCTCTCCTCTATCACTTCCATCAAGAGGCTTTTTAGTTTCTCTTCATTTTCTGCCATAAGGGTGATGTCATCTGCATATCTGAGGTTATTAATATTTCTCCTGGCAATCTTGATTCCAGTTTGTGCTTCTTCCAGCCCAGTGTTTCTCATGATGTCCTCTGCATATAAGTTAAATAAGCAAGGTGACAATATATAGCCTTGACATACTCCTTTTCCTATTTGGAACCAGTCTGTTGTTCCATGTCCAGTTCTAACTGTTGCTTCCTGATCTGCATATAGGTTTCTCAAGAGGCAGGTCAGGTGGTCTGGTATTCCCAGCTCTTTCAGAATTTTCCACAATTTATTGTGATCCACACAATCAAAGGCTTTGGAATAGTCAAAAAGCAGAAATACATGTTTTTCTGGAACTCTTTTCCTTTTTCCATGATCCAGCAGATGTTGGAAATTTGATCTCTGGTTCCTCTGCCTTTTCTAAAACCAGCTTGAACATCTGGAAGTTCATGGTTCATGTATTGCTGAAGTCTGCCTTGGAGAATTTTGAGCATTACTTTACTAGCGTGTGAGATGAGTGCAATTGTGTGGTACTTTGAGCATTCTTTGGCATTGCCTTTCTTTGGGATTGGAATGAAAACTGACCTTTTTCAGTCCTGTGGCCATTGCTGAGTTTTCCACATTTGCTGGCATATTGAGTGCAGCACTTTCACAGCATCATCTTCCAGGATTTGAAGTGGCTCAACTGGAATTCCATCACCTCCATTAGCTTTGTTCGTAGTGATGGTTTCTAAGGCCCACTTGACTTTACATTCCAGGATGTCTGGCTCTAAGTGAATGATTACACCATCGTGATTATCTTGGTCGTGAAGATTTTTTCTGTACAGTTCTTTGTATTTTTGCCACCTCTTCTTAATATCTTCTGCTTCTGTTAGGTCCATACCATTTCTGTCCTTTATTGAGCCCATCTTTGCATGAAATGTTCCTTTGGTATCTCTGATTTTCCTGAAGAGATGTCTAGTCTTTCCCATTCTGTTGTTTTCCTCTATTTCTTTGCATTGATGACTGAGGAAGGCTTTCTTATCTCTCTTTGCTATTTATTCTTTGGAACTCCGCATTCAGATGCTTATATCTTTCCTTTTCTCCTTTGCTTTTTGCTTCTCTTCTTTTCACAGCTAATTGCAAGGCCTCTCCAGACAGCCATTTTGCCTTTTGCATTGCTTTTCCATGGGGATTATCTTGATCCCTGTCTCCTGTATAATGTCACGAACCTTCGTCCATAGTTCATCAGGCACTCTACCCATCAGATCTAGTCCCTTAAATCTATTTCTCACTTCCATGATATAATCATAAGGGATTTGATTTAGGTCATACCTGCATGGTCTGATGGTTTTCCCTACTTTCTTCGATTTTAGTCTGAATTTGGCAATAAGTTCATGATCTGAGCCACAGTCAGCTCTAGGTCTTGTTTTTGCTGACTATATAGAGCTTCTCCATCTTTGGCTGCAAAGAATATAATCAATCTAGTTAGGTTATTTATTTGATTTTTTTTCCTGTTTCTTGTGGTAGGCTCATATTGCTATGAACCTTCCCCTTTTCATTGCTTTTACTGAATCCCATAGATTTTGGATTGTTGTGTTTTCATTTTCATTCTTTTCTATGCCTATTTTGTCTTTTGCATATTTTGTATTGTGTGTTTTGTTTTGTTTTGTTTTTCCCTGATTTTGAGCTGCATGAGTTGTGTTTATATTTTGGAGATCAATCCTTTGTCAGTTGCTTCATTTTCAATTATTTTCTCCTATTCTTTGCCTTGTCTTTTAATCTAGTTCATAGTTTCCTTTGCTGTGCAAATCTTTTAAGTATAATTAAGTTCCTTTTGTTTATTTTTTTTTTTTCCCCATTATTCCAGGAAGCAGGTCATAGGGGACCTTGCTTCAGTTTTTGTTATACATTGTTATACCTATGCTTTCCTCTATGAGTTTAATAGTTTCTGGTCCTCTATTTATATATTTAATCCATTTGAGTTTATTTTTGTGTATAGTATTAGGAAGTGTTCTAATTTCATTTTTTGACATGTTTCTGTCTAGTTTTTCCAATATCACTTATTGAAGAGATTGTCTTTTCTCCACTGTATAATCTCACCTCCTTTTTCAAAGATAAGTTGCCCATAGATGCATGGGCTTATCTCTGGGAAATCTGTCTTTTTCCATTAGTCTATATTTCTGTTTTTGTGGCAGTACCATATTGTCTTGATGACTGAAACTTCCTAGTATAGTCTGAAGTCAGGAACGTTGATTCCTCCAGTTTGTTTTCCTGTCTCAAGATTTCTTTGGCTCTTTGGGGTCTTTTGTGTTTCCATACAAACTGTGAAATTTTTAAATCTAGTTCTGTGAAAAATGTCAATGGTAATTTGATAAGGATTGCATTGAATCTGTGGACTGTTTTTGGTAGTACAATTATTTTCACAATATTGATTCTTCCAACCCAAGAACATGGTACATCTCTCCATCTTTTTGTGTCATTGATTTCTTTCTTGAGTATTTTATGATATTTTGTCAAATAAGTTAGTTTGATTCCTAGGTATTTTATTATTTTTGTTATAATGGTGAATGGAATTGTTTCCCTAATTTCTCTTTCTAATTTATCATTGAGAGTGTATTAGGGTGCAAGAGATTTCCATATATTAATTTTGTATCCTGTGACTTTACTAAATTCACTGATTAGGTCTAGAAATTTTCTGATAATATCTCTAGGATTTTGTATTTATAGCATCCTGTTATCTGCAAACAGTGAGAGTTTTACTTCTTTTCCATTCTGAGTTCTTTTTATTTCTTTTTCTTTTCTGATTTCCATGGCTAGGACTTCCAAAACTATGATAAATAATAGTAGTGAGAGTGGGCACTCTTATCTTATTCCTGATTTTAGAAGAAACGCTTTCAGATTTTCACCATAGAGATTAATGTTTGCTGGGAGTTTGTCATATATAACCATTATGTTGTGGTATATTTCTTCTATTCTGACTTCTGAAAAGATTTTATCTTAAATTGATGCTAAATTTTGTCAAAAAACTTTTTATGCATCTATTATAATATGAATTTTATCTTTCAATTTATTAATATGGTATATCACATTGATTTATTTTCATATATTAAAGAATCCTTGCATCCCTGGGATAAACTTGATGTGATCATGTATGATCCTCTTAATGTGTTGTTGAATTCTTTTTGCTAGTAGTTTGTTGAGGATTTTTGAATCTATGTCCATCAGTGACATTAGCCTTTAATTTCTTTTTTTTTTTTTTGTGGTGTCTTTGTCTGATTTTGGTATCAGTGGGAGTATGGCCTCGTAGAATGAGTTTGGAAGTGTTTTTTCCTCCTGCAACTTTTTGGAAGATTTTGAGAAAGATAGGCATTAGCTCTTTTCTAAACATTTCATCGAATTCATCTCTGAAGCCGTCTGGCCCTGGGCTTTTCTTTTTGGGAGATTTTTTTTTTTTTAAATCACAGTTTCAATTTCAGTGATTGTGGTTGGTCTGTACATAATTTCTATTTCTTCCTGGTTCAGTCTTGGAAGGCTGAACTTTTTAAAGGATTTGTCCATTTCTTCCAGGTTATCCATTTTATCGGCATATAGTTGCTCATAATAATCTTTTATGATCTTTTCTATTTCTACATTGTCTGTTGTAACCTATCCTTTTTCATTTCTAATTTTGTTGATTTGAGTCATCTCCCTTTTTTGATAATTCCTGCTAATGGTTTGCCAGTTTAGTTTATCTTCTCAAGAGCCAGCTTTTAGTGTTATTGATTTTTGCTATTTTCTTCGTTTTTTATTACTTCTCTTCTTAGCCTTATGATTTCTTTCTTTTTACTAACTTTAGGGATTTCTTCCCCCCCCTTCTTTTTCTAGTTGCTTTAGGTGTGAGATTAAGTTGTCTGTTTGATATTTTACTTGTTTCTTGAGGTAGAATTGATTGTTTTGCTATAAACTGCTTTTGGTGCATCCCAAAGGTTTTGAGTTATTGTATTTCCATTGTCTTTTGTTTCTAGGTATTCTTTGATGTCGTCCTTGATTTTCTTTGAATTTTCTGTTGGCTATTTAGAAGTGTATTGCTTAGTGAAGTGAAGTCGCTCAGTCCTGTCCAACTCTTTGTGACCCCACGGACTATAGCCTACCAGGCCTCTCCGTCCATGGGATTCTCTGGTCAAGAATACTGGAGTGGGTTACCATTTCCCTCTCCAGGGGATCTTCCCAACCCAGGGATCAAACCCGGGTCTCCAGCATTGAAGGCAGACACTTTAACCTCTGAGCCACTGCTTAATCTCCATGTATTTGTGTTTTACATAGTTTTGTTCCTGTAAATGATATCCAGTCTTATAACATTGTGGTCAGAAAAGATGTTTGATATGATTTCAATTTTGTTAAATTTATAAAGCCTTATTTTGTAACCCAAGATGTGGTCTATCCTGGAGAATGTTCTGTGTGCCCTTGAAAAGAAGGTGTATTCCTCTGCATTTGGATGGAATGTCCTGAAGATACCAATGACACTCATGTGTCATTTAGGGCTTTTGTTTCCTTATTAATTTTCTATCTTGATGGTCAGGCTATTAATGAAAGTTGGGTGTTAAAATATGCTACTATTATTGTGGTACTGCTAATTTCACTTTTTTGTTTGTTACCATTTGCCTTATGTAATGAGGTGCTCTTATGTTGGGTGCATACATTTTTACAATTGCTATATATCCTTCTTGGATTGACCCTTGATCTTTATATAGGTCTTTCCCTATCTCTTATAACAGTCTTTATTTTAAGGTCTATTTTATCTGATATGAGAATTGTTTGGGGATGGTCCTAAGATGGCAGAGGAATAGGATGGGGAGACCACTTTCTCCCCCACAAATTCATCAAAAGAACATTTAAATGCTGAGCAAATTCCACAAAACAACTTCTAAACGCTGGCAGAGGACGTCAGACACCCAGAAAATGCAGCCCATTGTCATCAAAAGGAGGTAGGACAAAATAGAAAAGATAAAAAGAGACAAAAGAGTTAGAGATGGAGACCTGTCACAGGAAGGGAGTCATAAAACAGGAGACGTTTCCAAACACCAGGAAACACTCTCACTGGTGGGTCTGTGGGGAGTTTTGGAATCTCAGAAGGCAACATAATTGGGAGGAAAAATAAATAAATAAACCCCACAGATTATGTGCCTAACTACATCTCCTAGCAGAGAAGTAGCCCAGATGCTCGCATCCACCACCAGCAAGCTGGAGCTGAACAAAGAGGCATGGGCTGCATTGCTTAGGGTAGTGACTGGGCCTGAATTCCCTGAGGGCAATCTGAGGGAGCAACCGTGAAATAGCAACCCAAACTGTGGGAGAGCCAGAGAGAGAAGAAGAAGAAAAAAGAAAAAGAGAGAGAGTACTATCCTGTGAAAAGCCCTAACCTAAGGCACTGCCAGGCCTGCTCACAGAACAAAGACTGAGTGAATACCAGAGGAGAGCTAGCTAGCTAGCTGCGGACCAGCCCATCCCCCACCAGAGGCAGGCAGGGGGCAGCCAGAGGTGGAAAGGGGCAATTTCGGCCACAGAGACAGCGTCCTATACCAAACTGTGAGTAGGCTCCCAGTTGCTAAACCAGACTTCTTGGAATTCTGGATGGATGGCATTCGCCAGGAGGGTCATGGCCAGAGATCAGTTCCCCAGAAGAGACACAAGGCACACCTGAGAAGGTGGGCCTGCTACACACCAGGAAACTGAGTGGCTGGGATGGGGAGGAGATAAGACACACCCCCAGCCTGGGGAGAGTGTGCTTACCAAGCACCTGGTCACCTGAGCTGCTCAGACCTGGGAAAGGCACAAAATGCAGGCCCAACAGAGTCTGTGCCTTTGTGGAGTACCCGAGAATCTGAACCTGAGCAGCTTAGACCTGGGAAGTACACACAACCCAGGGCCTGCTTTAGATAGCTCCCCTGGAGGGCAACCTGGAGCCTGAGCAGTGTAGACTGGGAAAGCACACAGACCATGAACAGGGGCAAACCCAGTGTGGCCAAATCACTGCAAGCACTCCCCACACACTCCAGTGATATGTTTGCATAGTTCCTCCCTCCCCACAGGACAACTGAACAAGTGAGCCTAAATAAGTGACCACCTTCGCCCCCTTGTGTCAGGGCAGAAAGTAGACACTGAAGAGACCTGAAAACAGAAGAAGCCAAAATAAACAGAGGGAACCGCTTTGCAAGTGACAGGTGCAACAGATTAAAACCCTGTAGTTAGCACCAACTACATTGGAAGGGGCGTATACATCTTGAAAAATATAAGCTGGAACAAGTAACTATCTGAAACTTAACTGAACACATACTGCCCTCAACAGCTCCAGAGTCTGACCTTTACTCTAGATTTTTAATCTTTGCTTTTGGGTGCTGCTGCTGCTGCTAAGTCGCTTCAGTCGTGTCCGACTCTGTGCGACCCCATAGACGGCAGCCCACCAGGCTCTGCTGTCCCTGGGATTCTCCAGGCAAGAACACTGGAGTGGGTTGCCATTGCCTTCTCCATTGTGTGAAAGTGAAAAGTGAAAGTGAAGTCGCTCAGTCGCATTCAACCTATAGCGACCCCATGGACTGCAGCCTACCAGACTCCTCCATCCATGGGATTTTCTAAGCAAGTGTACTGGAGTGGCGTGCCATTTTGTACTTTTAAAAATTCAATCTTCAGTACCTGTTTTTACTTAGGAGAGTGATTACTTGCTTGATTGCCCTCTCCCCTTTTGACTCTCCTTTTTCTCCCCTAGGTCACCTCTATCTCCTCCCTCCACCTTCTCTTCTCTACCCAACTCTGAATCTCTGTGTGTGTTCCAGGCTGTGGAGAACACTTAGGCAACTGATTACTGCCTAGATCTATCTCTTGCCTTTTGATCCCCCCATTTCTCCTCCTGGTCACCTCTATCTCCCTCCTCCCTGTTCTCTTCTTCATGTAATTCTGTGAACCTCTATGTGTGTCATTCAGTGTGGAGAATCTTTTCACCATTAACCTAGATGGTCTATCATCGGTGCCATATGGATGGAGAAGTCTTGAGGCTACTTTAAGAATAAGACTGAAAACCAGAGCCAGGAAGCTTAACCCCAAAATCTGAGAATACCAGAGAACTCCTGACTCCTAATCGATAAGAAATAATCCAAAAGCCTCCATACCTACACTGAAACCAAGCAACACCAGAGAGCCAACAAGTTCCAGAGCAAGACATACCACACAAATTCTCCAACAACGCAGGAACATAGCCCTGAGCTTCAATATACAGGCTGCCCAAAGTCACCCCAAACCCATAAACATCTCAAAACTCACTACTGGACACTTCACTGCACTCCAGAGAGAAGAAATCCAGCTCCACCACCAGAACACTGAAGCAAGCTTCCCTAACCAGGAAACCTTGATAAGCCACTCATCCAACCCCACCTGCAGGGAGGAACCTCCACCAAAAAGAGGAACCACAAACTGCCAGAATACAGAAAGGCCACCACATACACAGCAATCTAAACAAGATGAAAAGGCTGAGAAATATTCATAGTGAAGGAGCATGATAAATGCCCACCAAACAAAATAAAAGAGGAGGATATAGGGAGTCTACCTCAAAAATAATTCAGAATAATGATAGTAACAATGATCCAAAATCTTAAAAACAGTAGAGCTACAGATAAATAGTCTGGAGACAGGGATTGAGAAGATGCAAGAAATGTTTAATAAGGACCTAGAAGAAATAAAAATATTCAATCAATAAGGAATAATGCAATAAATGAGATAAAAAACACTCTGGAGGGAACAAACAGTAGAATAATGGAGGCAGAAGATAGGATAAGTGAGGTAGAAGATAGAATGGTAGAAATAAGTGAAACAGAGAGAAGAGAAAAAAGAATTAAAAGAAATGAGGACAACTGCAGAGACCTCTGGAACAATGTTAAATGCCCCAACATTCGAATCATAGGAGTCCCAGAAGAAGAAGACAAAAAGAAAGACCATGAGCAAATACTTGAGGAGATAATAGTTGAAAACTTCCCTAAAATGGGGAAGGAAATAGCCACCCAAGTCCAAGAAACCCAGAGAGTCCTAATCAGGGTAAACCCAAGGTGAAACACCCCAGATACATATTAATCAAAATAACAAAGATCAAACATAAAGAACAAATATTAAAAGCAGCAAGGGAAAAACAACATATAATACACAAGGGGATTTCAATAGAAACTCTTCAGGCCAGAAGAGACTGGCAGGACATACTTAAAGTGATGAAAGAGAAAAACCTACAACACAGATTACTGTACCCAGCAAGAATCTCATTCAAATATGAAGGAGAAATTAAAAGCTTTACAGACAAGCAAAATCTGAGAGAATTCAACACCACCAAACCAGCTCTTCAACAAATACTAAAGGATCTTCTCTAGACAGGAAACACAAAAAGGGTGTATAAACTTGAACCCCAAACAACAAACTAAATGGCAACAGGTTCACACTTATCAATAATTACCTTAAACATAAATGGGTTGAATGCCCCAACAAAAAGACAAAGACTGGCTGAATGGATGAAGAAGAAGAAGAAGAAGAAGAAGAAGAAGAAGAAGAAGAAGAAGAAGAAGAAGAAGAAGAAGAAGAAGAAGAAGAAGAAGAAGAAGAAGAAGAAGAAGAAGAAGAAGAACCCTAAATATGCTGTCTACAAGAGACCCACCTCAAAACTAGGGACACAAACAGACTTAAAGTGAAGGGTTGGAAAAATATATTTCATGCAAATAGATAAAAAAAGAAATCAGGAGTAGCAATACTCATATAAGATAAAATAGATTTTAAAATAAAGGCTGTAAAAAGAGATAAAGAAGGACACTACATAATGATCAAAGGATCAATCCAGGAAGAAGATATAACAATTAAAAATATATATGCACTCAACATAGGAGCACCAGGATATGTAAGACAAATGCTAACAACTATGAAACGGGAAATTAACAATAACACAATAATAGTGGGAGACTTTGATACCCCAATCACACCTATAGATAGATCAACTAAACAGAAAATTAACAAGGAAACACAGTCTTTAAATGATACAATGGACCAGTTAGACCTAACTGATATGTATAGGACATTTCACCCCAAAACAACGAATTTCACCTTTTCCTCAAGTGCACATGGAACCTTCTCCATGATAGATCACATCTTGGGCTAGAAATCTAGCCTTGGTAAATTCAAAAAAAATTTGAAATCATTCCAAGCATCTTTTCTGATTACAATGAGGTAAGATTAGATGTCAATTACAAGAAAACAAACTATTAAAAATTCCATCATATGTAGGCTAAACAACACGCTGCTGTATAACCAACAAATTGCAGAAGAAAAAAGAAATCAAGATGCATAGAAACAAATGAAAATGAAAACACACCAACCTCAAACCTATGGGACACTGCAAAAGCAGTGCTAAGGGGAAGGTTCATAGCAATACATGCTTACCTCAAGAAACAAGAAAAAAGTCAAATAAATAACCTAACCCCAGGGTTAGTAGAAGGAAATACATCTTAAAATTTAGGGCACACATAAATGCAAAAGTAACAAAAGAAACCATAGCAAAAATTAACAAAGCTAAAAGCTGGTTCTTTGAGAACATAAATAAAATAGACAAACCATTAGCCAGACTCATGAAGAAACAAAGGAAGAACCAAATCAACAAAATTAGAAACGAAAATGGAGAAATCACAACAGACAACACCGAAATACAAAGGATCACAAGAGACTACCATCAGCAACTATATGCCAATAGAATGGGCAACTTGGAAGAAATGGACAAATTCTTACAAAAGGATAACTTTCCAAAACTGAACCAGGAAGAAATAGAAAATCTTAACAGACCCATCACAAGCATGAAAATCAAAACTGTAATCAGAAATCTGGGCAAACAAAAGCCCAGGACCAGAAGGCTTCACATATGAATTCAACCAAAAATTTAGAGAAGAGCTAACACCTATCTTACTCAAACTCTTCCAGAAAATGGCAGAGGAAGGCAAACGTCCAAACTCATTCTATGAGGCCACCATCACTCTAATACCAAAACTTGACAAAGATGCCACAAAAAAAGAAAACTACAGGCCAATATCACTGATGAACATAGATGCAAAAATCCTTAACAAAATTCTAGCAAACAGAATCCAAAAACATAATAAAAAGATCATACATCATGATCAAGTGGGCTTTATGTCAGGGATGCAAGGATTCTTTAATATCTGCAAATCAATCAATGTAATACACCACATTAACAAACTGAAAAATAAAAACCATATGATTATCTCAATAGATGCAGAGAAAGCCTTTGACAAAATTCAACATCAATTTATGATAAAAACTCTGCAGAAAGCAGGAATAGAAGGAACATACCTCAACATAATAAAAGCTATATATGACAAACCCACAGCAAACTTTATTCTCAATGGTGAAAAATAAAAAATAATTTCCCCTAGAGTCAGGAACAAGACAACGGTGCCCACTCTCACCACTGCTATTCAACATAGCTTTGGAAGTTTTGTCCACAGCAGTCAAAGAAGAAAAAGAAATAAAAGGAATCCAGATTGGAAAAGAAGAAGTAAACCTCTCACTATTTGCAGATGACACAATCCTCTACATAGAAAACTCTAACGATTCCACCAGAAAATTACTAGAGCTAATCAATGCATATAGTAAAGTTGCAGGATGTAAAACTAACACACAGAAGTCCCTTGCATTCCTATACACTAACAATGAAAAAAAAAAATAAAGAGAAATTAAGGAAATAATTCCATTCACCACTGCAATAAAAATAATAAAATACTTATGAATATATCTACCTAGAGAAACAAAAGATCTCTATATAGAAAACTATCAAACACTGGTGAAAGAAATCACAGAAGACACAAATAGGTGGAAAAATATACCATGTTCATGGATTTGAAGAAACAATATACTGAAAATGAGTATACTACCCAAAGCAACCTATATAGATTCAATGCAATCCCGATCAAGCTACGAATGATATTTACACAGAACTAGAAAAAATAATTTCACAATTTGTGTGGAAATACAAAAGACCTCGAATAGCCAAAGCAATCTTGAGAAAGAAGAATGAAACTGGAGGAATCAATCTGCCTGACTTCAGGGTCTGCTACAAAGCTACAGCCATCAAGACAGTATGATTCTGGAACAAAGACAGAAATATCAATGGAACAAAATAGAAAGCCCAGAGATAAATCCATGCGCCTATGGACACCTTATCTTTGACAAAGGAGGCAAGAATATACAGTGGAGAAAAGACAATCTCTTTAACAAGTGGTGCTGGAAAAACTGGTCAACCACTTGTAAAAGAATGAAACTAGAACACTTTCTAACACCATACACAAAAATAAATTCAAAATGGATTAAAAATCTAAGTCTAAGACCAGAATCTATAAAACTCCTAGAGGAGAACATAGGCAAAACACTCTCCGACATAAATCACAGCAGGATTCTCTCTGACCCACCTCAAAGAATATTGGAAATAAAAGCAAAAATAAACCAGTAGGACCTAATTAAACTTAAAAGCTTTTGCACAGCAAAGGAAACTATAAGCAAGGTGAAAAGACAGCCTTCAGAATGTGAGAAAATTACAACAAAGTAACTGACAAAGAATTAATCTCAAATATACACAGGCAACACCTGCAGCTCAATTCCAGAAAAATAAATTACCCAATCAAAAAGTGGGCCAAAGAACTAAACAGATATTTCTCCAAACAAGACATACAGGTGGCTAATAAACACAGGAAAAGATGCTCAACATCACTCAATATCAGAGAAATGCACATCAAAATCACAATGAGGTATCATTTCAGAATGGCTGCTATCCAAACATCTACAAGCAATAAATGCTGGAGAGAGTGCAGAGAAAAGGGAACCCTCTTACACTGTTGGTGGGAATGAAAACTAGTCCAGCCACTCTGGAGAACAGTGTGGATATTCCTTAACAAACTGGAAATAGAACTGCCATATGACCCAGCAATCCCACTGCTGGGCATACACACTGAGGAAAGCAGAATTGAAAGAGACATGTGTACCTCAATGTTCATCGCAGCACTGTTTATAATAGCCAGGACATGGAAGCAACCTAGATGTCCAAAAGCAGATGAATGGATAAGAAAGCTGTGGTACATATACACAATGGAATATTACTCAGCCATTAAAAGGAATGCATTTGAATCAGTTCTAATGAGGTGGATGAAACTGGAGCTTATTGTATGGAGTGAAGTTCCAGAAAGAAAAACA
The DNA here is from genome assembly GCF_055505025.1 of Bos grunniens. Classification (NCBI taxonomy): domain Eukaryota; kingdom Metazoa; phylum Chordata; class Mammalia; order Artiodactyla; family Bovidae; genus Bos; species Bos grunniens. The sequence continues at coordinate 74,366,785 of NC_141194.1, read as the reverse complement.
CCAATACAGTATACTCATGCATATATATATGGAATTTTAAAAAGATGGTAACAATAACCTTATATGCGAGAAACAGGGTGCTCCAGGCTGGTGCAGTGGGATGACCCAGAGGGATGGGATGGGGAGGGAAGTAGGAGGGGGTTTCAGCATGGGGGACACATGTACACCAATCACTGATTCATTTTAATTATGGCAAAAAACCACTACAATATTGTAAAGTAATTAGCCCTTAATTAAAATAAATAAATTGAATTTATAAAAGAAAAACATCAGCAACAACAACAAAAAGAATTGTTTGTATGAATTTCTTTTGATTTGTATTTTCATAAAATATATTTTTCCATCCTCTCCCTCTCAGTCTGTATGTGTCTCTATGTCTATTGGTCTCTTGTAGACAGCACATATAAGGGTCTTGATTTTGTATCCATTCAGCCAATCTGTGTCTTTTGGTTGGTGCATTTAATTCATTTATATTTAAAGTAATTATTGATATGTATATTCCTATTCACATTTTCTTTTTTTGGGTTTTTTATTTATTTTATTTTTTAATTTTTAAATATAAATTTATTTATTTTAATTGGAGGTTAATTTTGCTTTGCATTTATTTTAGTGTGTCTTTCCCTTTTTTATGTTTCCTGCCTATAGAAATCCCTTTAGCATTTTTTGTAAAGTTGGTTTGCTGGTGTTGAATTCTCGTAACTTTTGCTTATCTGCAAAACTATTGATTTCTCTGTAAATTTTTAATGAGATCTTTGTTTAGTTGAGTAATCTTGGTTGTAGGTTTTTCCCTTTCATTACTCTAAATGTATCCTGCCATACCCTTCTAGACTTCAGAATTTAAACTGAAAGTTCAGCTTTTAACCTTATGGGGTTTCCTTTTTATGTTATTTGTTGCTTTTCCCTTGCTGCTTTTAACATTTCTTATTTGCATTTAATTTTTGTTAGTTTGATTAATATGTGTCTCAGAGTGTTTCCCTTTGGATTTCTCCTGTTATGGGACTCTCTGCTTTTCTTGGACTTCTATTTCCTTACCCATGTTAGAGTATTTTCTGATTATAATCTATTCAAAAATTTTTTCAGACCTTTCTTTTTTTCATCTTCTTTTAGGACCCCTACACTTCAAATGTCGGTGCATTTAATATTGTCCCTGATGTTTCTGAGGTTATCCTCAATTATTTTCATTTGTTTTCTTTATTTTGCTATTCAGCAGTTATTTCCACCATTCTATCTTCCAGGTCTATTATCCACTCTTTTGTCAGTTATTCTGCTATTAATTTCTTCTCGAGTATTTTGAATTTCATTAATTATCTTGTTCTTCATTGTTTGGTCATTTTTAATTTCTTCTAGGTCTTTGTTAAATGTCTTAAATGATTCTTTTATTTTCTCCATTCAATTTTCACAATTTTGGATTATCTTCACTATCATTACTCTGAATTGTTTTTCAGGTAGTTTGCCTATTTCCTCTTTGTTTATTTCATCTTTTGGATTTTTACCTTGTTCTTTCATCTGCACAATATTTCTCTGTCTTTTCATTTCTTTCTCACTTATCAAGTTTGAGATCTCTTTCCCCAAGGCTATAGGGTTTCACTTCCTCTTGCTTTTGGTCTTTGCCTCTGGTGGTTGTAGTTGGTTCAGTGGTTTGTGTAGGCTCCATGTTGGGAGGGACTGGTGCCTGCATTCTGGTGGAAGGACGTGATTTTTTCCCTCTCTGATTAGTAGAGTCATGTGAGGTGGTTTGTTTTGGGATGTTCGTGGGAAGTCTGTCTGCTGATTATTGGGTTTGTATTCCTGTCTTGCTTGTTGTTTATATGAGGCATCTTGCACTGGGTTCTGCAGCCAGTAGGATGGTACCAGGTCTTGGATATAGGTGAAGGCCTTTGTGGGAGTTCTTACTGATTGACAGTCCCTGGTGGTCTAGTGTCCTGGACTCAGGACTCCAATTCCAGAGGTTCAGACCTGAGTTCTTGTTGAGGCACCAAGATCCTACAAGCTGTTTTATTATGGCAATAAAGGGAATTACAACCAAAAAGTACGGAACAAAATAACTACAAAAAAAAAGGAAACAAAAAGTGAACACCAGACAAATGATAAAAGCAAAATCATACAAATAGAGACAAAAACAAAGGAGCAGACACACACAAACATACACACACACATATAGAGAGCCAAAACAGACCAAAAAAAAAAAAAAGTATAAAAGTGTTATGCAGGGATCAAAGAAAATCCAAAAAATAAATCAACCAATTAGAAACAAAAATATCTAAAACTCAAAAGAGTAAGCAAGACCAAAACAGAGTGTCAACTGAGAAATACAGAAAAGAAAGCAAGGAAACAAACATAGTGGAAAAAAGGAAAAAGAACAGAGAAGGAAAGTTAAACATAATTATATAAAAAGATCTATATATATTAAAGAACAAACATCACAGCAGGATCCTCTATGACCCACCTCCCAGAATATTGGAAATAAAATTAAAAATAAACAAATGGGACCTAATTAACCTTAAAAGCTTCTGCACATCAAAGGAAACTATTAGCAAGGTGAAAAGACAGCCTTCAGAATGGGAGAAAATAATAGCAAATGAAGCAACTGACAAACAACTAATCTCAAAAATATACAAGCAACTCCTACAGCTCATCTCCAGAAAAATAAACGACGCAATCAAAAAATGGGCCAAAGAACTAAATAGACATTTCTCCAAAGAAGACATACAGATGGCTAACAAACACATGAAAAGATGCTCAACGTCACTCATTATCAGAGAAATGCAAATCAAAACCACTATGAAGTACCATTTCACACCAGTCAGAATGGCTGCGATCCAAAAGTCTACAAATAATAAATGCTGGAGAGGGTGTGGAGAAAAGGGAACCCTCTTACACTGTTGGTGGGAATGCAAACGAGTCCAGCCACTATGGAGAACAGTGTGGAGATTCCTTAAAAAACTGGAAATAGAACTGCCTTATGATCCAGCAATCCCACTGCTGGGCATACACACTGAGGAAACCAGAAGAGAAAGAGACACGTGTACCCCAGTGTTCATCGCAGCACTGTTTATAATAGCCAGGACATGGAAGCAACCTAGATGTCCTTCAGCAGATGAACGGATAAGAAAGCTGTGTACATATACACAATGGAGTATTACTCAGCCATTAAAAAGAATACATTTGAATCAGTTCTAATGAGGTGGATGAAACTGGAGCCTATTATACAGAGTGAAGTAAGCCAGAAGGAAAAACATAAATACAGTATACTAACGCATATATATGGAATTTAGAAAGATGGTAACAATAACCCGGTGTACGAAACAGCAAAAGAGACATGATGTATAGAACAGTCTTATGGACTCTGTGGGAGAGGGAGAGGGTGGGAAGATTTGGGAGAATGGCATTGAAACATGTAAAATATCATGTAAGAAACAAGTTGCCAGTCCAGGTTCGATGCACGATACTGAGGGAGGAGGGTTCAGGATGGGGAACACATGTATACCTGTGGCGGATTCATTTTGATATTTGACAAAACTAATACAATTACGTAAAGTTTTAAAATAAAATAAAATTAAAAAAAATAAAAATCCATAATTTCAAAAAAAAAAAAAAAAAGTACAACAAGGAAAGAACAACAACAACAAAATAAACAATCAAAAACACTCCACAGAACTACAGAAAGCCAAAGTGAAAGTAGAAGTACTTAAAATAAATTAAAAGTATGATTTTTTAAAATTCTGCAAAGCTTAAATAGAGATAATAAATCAACCACAGCAATTTAGAAAAAAAAAGAAGAAAAAAATATCCAGAAGCTACTACAGAAAGAATCAAAATATAAGACTAATATTAAATATTTTTCTTGGATCTCAGCTGTAAGTGTCCTTTCCCCTGCTGTGAGCCACAGCCCACCTCCATCTCCCTAGGAGGCCAGACCACCTCCACCTCCCTAGGAGGCCCTCCAGCACTGTGGAGGGCTGTCTCTGGACCTGCTATGGGACTACATGGACTAATCTGTCCCTACTCCTGTGTGTTCTTGCTTCCAGAGCTAGAGCATTTTCTTTTTGAGAACATTCATTGTCCTTTCACATATTCCAAAACCAGACTCAGTTAATCACATGGATTTAATCTGTAGCTTGTATAGGTGGTGGAAAGGTTTTCAACCCTCTTTCTTATGCACTGCACCCCTGGAGCTCAATAGAGATTTATCCCCACCTTTCCATGGGGGTTATCCATAGGAGTTTGCTCCTGAGGCTGCCCTGAAGGACTTGAGTCTGCCACAGTTAGGACTAGGCATAGAGGTGGTGCAGCTGCTTGGATTGCATGGGCCCTGGCAGTGCCCAGTGCACAGGCAAGCCACAGGAACAGGAGATATCATGTTATTAGGATTCTTTCCTAGACTCTGGCAGCTCTGCCCCAGTGAGGAGAAGGCATGTAGATAGCATGGCTGCTAGGATCATTGAAACCCTGCCAGTGCCAGGTGTGCAGGGAAGCCAAGGGCCATGGGTGTAAGAGATATGGTGATATTAAGGTTTTTCTAACCCTCTGGCAGCTCTGCCCCTGTGAGGACTGAGCATGGATGTAGCACAGATGTTTACATTGCAGGGACCCCAGCAGCACCAGATGTGCAGGGAAGGCAGCAGCCACAGGTGCAGAAGATATGGTGCTATTAGGATCCTTTTGTAGCCTCTGGCAGAAGGCACTTTTCAAAGGGGCTTCTAGATGGGATCCTTTTCTACTGCTTTGTACTTCAGACTTTCAAAGTGCCACCCTTGCTGGGGTCTTTTTCTACTGGTCAGCATGCCAGTGCTGGCATGTAGGGGCAGAGTGACTATAGTGATGGCTGCACTACCTGCATGTGGCTGAGCAGTAGTGCCCTGCCTACATGGCTGTCCAGCTTTCCTTCAAAGGCATTCCCTGAGACCATTTCCCCAGAGTCAACAGCAGTTTTTGCCCTGGGATTGCTCTCAAATGCCCCATTCCAACTCCTAGCCACTATACATTCTGGTGAACTTGCGTCCCTGTCAAGGGTATGTAAAGCTGCAACATGGAAGTCTGTGTGGGTTCTCACTCCATTTAGACTGTTACAGATCAGCTGCTTCACCTTGACAGCCTCAAATGCTCCCTGTCTGTCCGAACTGCTTGGTCTTGATGTGGGGATCTCACCCCTACTTCAGCTGTCCCACTGCCTGGGTGCAGGACCAGTCCTGCTTGCTCTCCTATTTTTCCCTTCCTTCTTTCATCCTACTGAGTTTTGAGTGGATCTAACCCTAACACTAACCCTTATGGCAGAAAGTGAAGAAGAACTAAAGAGCCTCTTGATGAAAATGAAAAAGGAGAGTGAAAAAGTTGGCTTAAAGCTCAAAATTCAGAAAACTAAGATCATGGCATCCAGTCCCATCACTTCAAGGCAAATGGATGGGGAAACAGTGGCTGACTTTATTTTTCTGGGCTCAAAAATCACTGCAGATGGCGATTGCAGCCAAGAAATTAAAAGATGCTTACTCCTTGGAAGGAAAGTTATGACCAACCTAGACAGCATATTAAAAATAAGAGACATTACTTTTTCAACAAAGGTCCGTCTAGTCAAGGCTATGGTTTTTCCAGTGGTCATGTATGGATGTGAGAGTTGGACTGTGAAGAAGGCTGAGTGCAGAAGAATTGATGCTTTTGAACTGTGGTGTTGGAGAAGACTCTTGAGAGTCCCTTGGACTACAAGGCGATCCAACCAGTCCATCCTAAAGGAGATCAGTCCTGGATGCTCATTGGAGGGACTGATTTTGAAGCTGAAACTCCAATACTTTGGCCACCTGATGTGAAGAGCTGACTCATTTGAAAAGACCCTGATGCTGGGAAAGATTGAAGGCAGGAGGAGAAAGGGATGATAGAGGGTGAGATGGTTGGATGGCATCCCTGACTCAATGAACATGGGTTGCATACACTCTATGAGTTGGTGATGGACAGGGAGGCCTGGCGTGCTGTGATTCATGGGATAGCAGAGTTAGACACGACTGAGTGACTGAACTGAACTGAAATGATATAGAGTTTTCTGGTGATCAGAGGCTCCTGCCAGCAATCAGTTGGTGCTCTGTGAAAGCCTCTGCATCTGAGGATGTATTGTTGATCCACGCATGGAGAGAGATGTTCACCAAATCCTCCACCATCTTGTCTCTCTTAATGCCTCATTTTATTTAGTTATTTCAATTTATTTATTTTGATTGGATGATACTTTACAATACTGTGATGGTTTTTGCTGTACATCAACATGAATTGGCCAACATGTGTTCCCCCTTGTCCTGAACCTCTCTCCCACCTCCCTCCCCACTCTATCTCTCTGGGTTGTCCCAGAGCACTGGCTTTGGGTGCCCTGCCTCATGCATCGAACTTGCACTGGTCATCTATTTTACATAGGATAACATACATGTTTCAGTGCTATTCTCTCAAATCATCCCACCCTTGCCCTCTCCCACTAAGTCCAAAAGTTTCTTTACATCTATGTCTCCTTTGCTGCCCTGCATGTAGGATCATTGGTACCATTTTTATAAATTCCACATAAATGGGTTAACATACAGTATTTACCTTTCTTTTTCTGACTTACTTCACTCTGTATAATAGCCTCCAGGTTCATCCACCTCATTAGACCTGACTCAAATGCTGAATAATATCCCATTGTATGTATATATCACAACTTCCTTATCCATTCATCTGCTGATGGCCATTTAGGTTGCTTCCATATCTTAGCTATTGTAAATAGTGCTGCAATGAACACTGGGGTACATGTTTCTCTTTCAAATCTGGTTTCTTTGTGATGTATGCCCAGCACTGGATTGCTGGGTGATATGATAGTTCTATTCCTAGATTTTTAAGGAATTTTCACACTGTTTTCCAGAGTGGCTGTGCCAGTATGCATTCCCATCAACAGTGTAACAGGGTTCCTTTTTTTCCACAACCTCTCCAGCATTTATTGTTTGTGAACTTTTAATGATGGCCATTTTGACTGATGTGAGATGATACCTCACTGTGGTTTTGATTTACATTTTTCTAATGAGTGAAGCTGAGAATCTTTCCATGTGTTTATCAGCAATCCATATGTATTTTTTGGAGAAATGTCTGTTTAGGTCTTTCACCCACTTTTTGATTGGGTTGTTCATTTTTCTGGTATTGAGCTTCATGAGCTGATTCCATATTTTGGAGATTAACTCCTTCCAGCTGTTTGATTTGCTATTATTTTCTCCCATTCTTAGGGCAGTCTTTTCACTTTACTTATAGTTTCCTTCGTTGTGCAAAAGTTTTTAAGTTTAATTAGATCCCATTTGTCTATTTTTGTTCTTATTTCTATTATTCTTGGAGATGTGTCATAGAGGGTCTTGCTGTGATTTATGTCGGAGAGTGTTCTGCCTATATTGTCCTCTAAGAGTTTTATAGTCTCTGGTCTTCTCTGGTCTTACCTTTAGATCTTTAATCCATTTTGAGTTTATTTTTGTGTATGGCATTAGAAAATGTTTTAGTTTCATTCTTATACAATTGGTTGACCAGTTTTCCCAACACCACTTGTTGAAGACTGTCTTTTCTCCATTGTATTTTTTGCCTCTTTTCGCAAAGATAAGGTGTCCATAGGTGTGTGGATTTATCTCTGGACTTTCTATTTTGTTCTATTGATGTATATTTCTGTCTTTGTACCAGTACCATACTGTCTTGATGACTGTAGCTTTGTAGTATAATCTGAAGTCTGTAAGACTGATTCCTCCATTTCCATTCTTCTTTCTCATGACTGCTTTAGCTATTCAGTGTCTTTTGTGTTTCCATACAAATTGTGAAATTATTTGTTCTTGTTCTGTGAACAATATCATTGGTAGTTTGATATGGATGCTGATTTTTGATTACAGCTTTGATTTCTGTGCTTTTGATTTCTCTGTTCATATATTCTATTTCTCTATCACACACAGAGTGTTTTCTACTACATTATTTTCCAAGTTAGTGATAGGTTCCCCTGTTTCATCAAATATATTGTTGACTCCTTGTGTATTTATTTCATTTATTTTATTTTTTATTGCTGCTTTTTTATATGTTCTAACTCTATGTTAAAAACTTCTAACTTTTCACTCTGTTAATCCATTCTTCTCCCAAGTCATTTCAGTTTCTATATGTACATTACCTAGGACTCTATCAGGCAGTTTGCTTATCTCCACTTCACTTAATTCTTCTAGGATTTAATCTTGGTCCTTCACTTGGGAGCTATTCCTCTGTTGCCACATTTTGCTTAATTTGCTGTTTTTATTTATATTTATTTGCTACACTGGTTACATTTCCCAATTCTTGAGAAATAATCTTATGCAGTAAATGTTCTATGAGGCACAACAGCTCACTGCCCACCTTTCACCAGGGCTGTATGTTCTCAGGTTGCCTCTATGCTGCCTGCATTGTTCCTTCTGTTTGACTAGCTTACTACTGTGGGTGTGATCATAGGCAGAAAATTTGTCACTAGTGTATTGAAATGTCATTGATTTTTGTAACTTAATTTCACATCCAGAAATATTAGGGAATTCATTGATTATGTCTAGAAGTTTTCTCTTCAGTCTTCAAGACTTTAAACCCTTGTCATCAACATATGGAGATCATTTTTATTATTTTCCAATCTGATATTTGGTTTTCTAGTAATTTGTTGACAATTTTTATATCTATATTAATCAAGAATATTGTCCTGTAATTTTCTTTACTAAGGGTTCCCTTATTAAGTCTTGGCATCAAAATAATAATAATAATGGTAATAAAACTCTTAAAATGAGTTTGAGAATGTCTCCTCCTTTTCTATCTTTAAGAAGAATTTGAGAAGGATTGGTATAATTCTTGGGGCTTCCCAGGTGACGCTAGTGGTAAAGAACCACCTGCTAATGCAGGAGACATAAGAGATGAGGGTTCAGTCTCTGGGTTGGGAAGGTTCCCTGGAGAAGGGCATGGCAACCCACTCCAGGATACTTGCCTGGAGAACTCCGAGGACAGAGGAGACTGGTGTGCTACAGTCCATAGCGTTGCAAAGAGTGAGACATGACTGATGTATCTCAGCATGCATGCACTCATGGTATAATTCTTGTTTAAATGTTTGGTACAATTTACCAGTAAAGCTATCTGGTCTTCAGTTTTACTTCATTAGAAAATGTTTGATTACTGGTATAATCTCATTGCCAGTAATTGGTTTATTCAGATTTTCTATTTCTTCCTGATTCAGTCTTGCATGTTTCTAAAAATTATTCCATTTCTCCTAGGTATCCCACTTCATTGGTATATAACTGTTCATAGTAGTCTTTTATGATACTTTGTATTTCTGTGTTATCATTTGTAATGTTGCTATTCTGAGAAAAGTATTTTATATTGGAGGATAGTTGATTAACAATATTGTGTTAGTTTCTGCTTTAGAGAAAAAGTGTTTCAGTTTTGCGTATACTTGCATTTTTTCTTTTTCAGATTCTGTTCTCATTTAGGCTATTACAGAATACTGAGCAGAGATCCCTATGCTAGACAGTAGGTCTTTTTTGTTTATATTTTAAATATGGAAGTGTATACATGTCAATGCAAAACTCTCATTGTACCCCTCTCCATGACAGTTAAACTTTGGTGACCATAATTTCAGGGCTTCCCAGATGGCACTAGTGGTAAAGAACCCATCTGCCAGTGCATGGGATATAAGAGACACAGGTTCAATCCCTGGGTTAAGAATGTTCCCTGGAGGGGGGCATGGTAACCCACTCCAGTGTTCTTGCCTGGAGAATCCCATGGGCAGAGGAGCCTGAGTGGGTTATAATCCATAGGGTGGGTCCCAAGGAGTTTGACACGCCTGAAGCAACTTAGGATGTGTGCAACCATAATTTCATTCAAAAGTCTTTGAGTCTGTTTCTGTTTTGTAACTAAGTTCATTTGTATCATATATTTTTACATTCTGATAAATCAGAGTCTTATGTGATATTGCTTACATGATAAGAAATATCATATAATATTTGTATTTTTTAATCTGATATTTCACTTAGTATGATAGTCACTAGGTCCACCTATGTGGCTGCAAATGGCATTATTTCATTATTTTTCATGGCTTGAATAATAATCCATTTTATACAAGTACCACATATACTTTAACTATTTGTCTGTCGATGGGCATTTAGTTTGCTTCCATGTCTTGACTAATGTAAATAGTGCTGCAATGAACATTTGGGTGCATGTATCCTCTTGAACCATGGTTTTATCCAGATATATGCCCAGGAGTGGGATTGCTGGATGACATGATAGACTATTTTTAGCTTTCTTAAGGAAGCTCCATACTGTTTTCCATAGTGACTGCAATGATTTTCATTTCCACCAACAGTATAGGACGGTTCCCTTATCCCCACATCCTTTCTCAGCATTTATTGTTTGTAGACATTTTGATGATGGCTATCTGACTGGAGTGAGACTATATCTCAGTGTAATTTTGATTTTCATTTCTCCAGTAGTCATATGAGCACTTTTCATGGGGTTCTCAAGGCAAGAATACTGAAGCAGTTTGCCATTCTCTTCTCCAGTGGACCATGTTTTGTCATAATTCTCTACCATGACCTGTCCATCTTGGGTGGCCTTACACAGCATGCTCATAGTTTCATTGAGTTAGATAAGGCTGTGGTCCATGTGATCAGTTTGATTAGTTTTCTGTGATTGTGGTTTTCATTTTGTCTTCCCTCTGACGGATAAGGATGAGAGGTTTATGGAAACTTCCTGATGGGAGAGATTGACTGTGGGGGAAACTGGGACTTGTTCTGATGGGTAGAGCCATGCTCAGTAAGCCAATTTTCTGTTGATGGGCAAGATTGTGTTCCCTTCCTGTTGTTTTATCTGAGGCCAAAGTATGGTGGAGGCAATGAAGATAATGGCAACCTCCTTCAAAAGGTCCTTTGCACCTACTGCCACACTAAGTGCCCCCAACCCTGCAGCAGGCCACCACCAACCCATGCCTCTGCCAGAGATTCACGGACACTCACAGGAAAGTCTGAGTCAGTCTCTTGTGAGGTCACTGCTCCTTTCTCCTGGGTCCTGGTGGGCACAAGGTTTTGTTTGTGACATCCAAGAGTCTGTTTCCCCAGTCCTGTGTAAGTTCTGGTGGTTCTGTGGTGGGGTTAATGGTGACCCCTCCCAATAGAGCTTTTGCCATACTGAGGTCTGCTGCAACCAGAGCCCCTGCCCCTGCAGCAGGCCACTGCTGACCCATACCTCCACAGGAGACACTCAAACACCCAAAGGCAGACCTGGCTCAGTCTCTGTGGGGTCTCCTGGTGTGCAAAAGGTTTTGTCTGAGCCCTCTGAGTGTCTCTGCCAGGTATGGAGTTTTATTCTAAATGAAATTTTGCCCCTCCTACCCTTGCTGGAGCTTCTTCGTTGCTGTTGGGCTTGGGGGATCTTTTCTGGTGGGATCTACAGTCAGCAAAAACAGGACTGGGAGCTGACTGTGGCTCAGACCATGAACTCCTTATTGCCAAATTGAGATTTAAATTGAAGAAAGTAGGGAAAACCACTAGATCATTCAGGTATGACCTAAATCAAGTCCCTTATGATTATACAATGGAAGTGAGAAATAGATTTAAGGGACTAGATCTGATAGAGTGCTTGATGAATTATGGACGGAGGTTCATGACATTGTACAGGAGACAGGGATCAAGACCATCCCTATGGAAAACAAATGCAAAAAAGCAAAATGACTGTCTGGGGAGGGCTTACAAAGAGCTGTGAAAAGAAGAAAGGAAAAAGCAAAGGAGAAAAGGAAAGATATAAGCATCTGAATGCAGAGTTCCAAAGAATATCAAGGAGAGATAAGAAAGCCTTCCTCAGCGATCAATGCAAAGAAATAGAGGAAAACAACAGAATGGGAAAGACTAGAGATCTCTTCAAGAAAATTAGAGATACCAAGGGAATATTTCATGCAAAGATGGGCTCGATGAAGGACAGAAATGGTATGGACCTAAAAGAAGCAGAAGATATTAAGAAGAGATGGCAAGAATACACAGAAGAACTGTACAAAAAAGATCTTCACGACCCAGATAATCACGATGGTGTGATCACTGACCTAGAGCCAGACATTCTGGAATGTGAAGTCAAGTGGGCCTTAGAAAGCATCATTACGAACAAAGCTATTGGAGGTGATGGAATTCCAGTTGAGCTATTCCAAATCCTGAAAGATGATGCTGTGAAACTGCTGCACTCAATATGTCAGCAAATGTGGAAAACTCAGCAGTGGTCACAGGACTGGAAAAGGTCAGTTTTCATTCCAATCCCAAAGAAAGGCAATGACAAAGAATGTTCAAACTACTGCAAAATTGCACCGATCTCACACACTAGTAAAGTAATGCTCAAAATTCTCCAAGCCAGGCTTCAGCAATACATGAACCATGAACTTCCAGATGTTCAAGCTGATTTTAGAAAAGGCAGAGGAACCAGAGATCAAATTTCCAACATCTGCTGGATCATGGAAAAAGCAAGAGAGTTCCAAGAAACCATCTCTTTCTGCTTTATTGACTATGCCAAAGCCTTTAAGTTTGTGGATCACAATAAAGTGTGGAAAATTCTTCAAGAGATGGGAATACCAGACCACCTGACATGCCTCTTGAGAAACCTATATGCAGGTCAGAAAGCAACAGTTAGAACTGGACATGGAACAACCGTCTGGTTCCAAATAGGAAAAGGAGTATGTCAAGGCTAGGGTTAGGGTTAGGAGTATGTCAAGGTATTGTCACCCTGCTTATTTAACTTATATGCAGAGTACATCATGAGAAACACTGGGCTGGAAGAAGCACAAGCTGGAATCAAGATTGCCAGGAGAAATCTCAATAGCTTCAGATATTCAGATCACACCACCCTTATGGCAGAAAGTGAAGAGGAACTAAAAAGCCTCTTGATGAAAGTGAAAGAGGAGACTGAAAAAGTTGGCTTAAAACTCAACATTCAGAAAACGAAGATCATAGCATCTTGTCCCATCACTTCATGGGAAATGGATGGGGAAACAGTGGAAACAGTGTCAGACTTTATTTTGGGGGGCTCCAAAATCACAGCAGATGGTGATTGCAGCCATGAAATTAAAAGACGCTTACTCCTTGGAAGGAAAGTTATGACCAATCTAGATAGCATATTTAAAACAGAGACATTACAAAGGTCCATCTAGTCAAGGCTATGGTTTTTCCAGTGGTCATGTGTGGATGTGAGAGTTGGACTGTGAAGAAGGCTGAGCACTGAAGAATTGATGTTTTTGAACTGTGGTGTTGGAGAAGACTCTTGAGAGTCCCTTGGACTGCAAGGAGATCCAACCAGTCCATCCTAAAGGAGATCAGTCCTGGGTGTTCTTTGGAAGGAATGATGCTAAAGCTGAAACTCCAGTACTTTGGCCACCACATGCGAAGAGTTGATTCATTGGAAAAGACTCTGATCCTGGAGGGTTTGGGGGCAGGAGGAGAAGAGGACGACAGAGGATGAGGTGGCTGGATGGCATCTCTGACTCGATGGATGTGAGTTTGCGTGAACTCCAGAAGTTGGCAATGGACAGGGAGGCCTGGCGTGCTGCAATTCATGGTGTCGCAAAGTGTTGGACACGACTGAGTGACTGAACTGAACTGAACTGAACATTCTACTATTAATGTTTTTCAGCAGCCAGTTGTAATTTTGGAGTTCTCACGGGAGAAGATGAGCACATGTCCTTCTACTCTGTCACCTTGTAGTCATGAAATTAAAAGACACTTGCACCTTGCAAGAAAAGCTATGACCAATATAGAGAGCATGTTAAAAAGCAGAGACATTACTTTGCCAATGAAGATCTGTCTAGTCAAAGCTATGGTTTTTGCACTCATCATGTATGGATGTGAGAGTTGGACCATAAAGAAAGCTGAGCACCAAAGAATTGATGCTTTTTAACTGTGGTGTTGGGGAAGACTCTTGAGAGTCCCTTGGAGTGCAAGGGAATCCAACCAGTTCATCCTAAAGGAAATCATTGCTGAATATTCATTGGAAGAACTGTTGCTGAAGGTGAAGCTCCAATACTTTGGCCACCTGATGGGAAGAACTGACTCATTTGAAAAGACCCTGATGCTGGGAAAGATTGAAATTGGGAGGAGAAGGGGATGACAGAGGATGAGATAGTTGTATGGCATGACTGACTCGATGGACATGAGTTTGAGCAAGCTCTGGGAGTTGGTGAGGGACAAGGAAGCCTGGCATGATGAAGTCTATGGGGTTGCAAAGAGTCATATATGACTGAGCGACTGAACTAACCTGAACTGAGCACATTTCTTGTGTGTGTGTGTGTTTTGCATCTGTATGTCTTCTGTGAATAAATGTCTATTTAGATCATTTGCCCATTTATTTTTATTTTTTTACATATTAATCACACGTATAGTTTGTAAATTTTGAAGAATTATCTCTTGTCAGTCGTCATTTGCAAATATTTTCTCCCATTCTGTGGATCATCTTTTCATTTTCTTCATGGTTTCCCTTGCTGTGCAAAAGCTTTTGAGTTAAGTAGCTCCTACTTATTTATTTTTGTTTTTATTTTCTGCACTCTAGGAGACAGACTGCAAAAGATATTGTTGTGACTTGTGTCCGTGTGTGTTCTACCTAAGTTTTTCCCTGAAAGTTTTATAGTATTCAGTCTTATATTTAGGTCTTTAATCCACTTTGATTTTATTCTTATGAATGGTTTTTTTAAATGTGCTAATTTAACTTTTTAAACGTAGCTGTCCAGTTTTCCCAGCACAACATGTTGAAGAGACCATCTGTACTCCATAGTAGAGTCTTGCATCCTTTGTCAGACATTACTTGGCCATAGGTGCATGTGTTTATCTCTGTATTTGTGATCACTTTCCATTGATCTATATTTCTTTTTTTTTTTGCCTGTACCATACTACTTTGATGTTGCTAGCTTTGTAGTATAGTCTGAAGTCAGGGAGCCTGATTTCTCTAGCTCCATTTTTCTTTCTCAATATTTATTTGACTATTCAAGATCTCTTGTGTTTCCATACATGCTTATACTTTAAAGATTTTTGGTTCTTTTTTTGTTCCGTCACTAAATCATGTCCAATTCGTTATGACTTCATGGGCTGCAATGCAACAAGCTCCACTGTCCTTCACTATCTGCCAGAGTTTGCTCAATTTTGTGTTCATTGAGTCAATGTTGCTATCTAGTCACCTCATCCTCTGCCACTCCTTTCTCCTTTTGCCTTTGATCTTTCCCATAATTAGGGTCTTTTCTAATGAATTGGCTCTTCACATCAAGTGGCCAAATTATTGGAGCTTTAGCTTCCTCATCAGTCCTTCCAATGACTATTCAGGGATGATTTCCTTTAGAATTTACTGGCTTGATGTCTTTGCTGTCCAAGAGACTCTCAGGGGTCTTTTCCAGCACCACAATTCAAGGTATAAATTCTTTGGTGTTCAGCCTTTTTTATGGTCCAACTCACATCTATACATGACTACTGGAAAAACCATAGCTTTGACTGTATGGATCTTTGATTGCAAAGTTATTTCTCTGCTTTTTAATTTACTGTCTAGGTTTGTCATAGCTTTTCTTAGAAGGAGTAAGCATTTTTTCATTTCAAAGTTGCAATCACCATCTGCAGTGACTTTGGAGTCCAAGAAAATAAAATCTATCACTGCTTCCACTTTTTCCCCTTTTATTTGTCCTGAAGTGATGGGACTGAATGTCATGATCTTAGTTTTTGTAATGTTGAGTTTTAATGTTAATTTTTATATTCTCCTTTTTCACCCTCATCAAGAGGTTCCTTAGTTTCTCCTCACCATTTGTTATTAGAGTGGTATCATCATGAAGTCATGGAGATTGAATTTTCCAACTCCTAGGTTGTTGGTATTTCTGAGGTTTTTGATATTTCTCCTGGCAATCTTGATTCCAGCTTGTGATTCGTTCAGCCCAGCATTTCACATGATATGTTCTGCATATAAGTTAAAAAAGGATGGTAACATACAGCCTTGTCATACTCCTTTCCTAATTTTGAACCAGTCAGTTGTTCCGTGTCCAATTCTAACTGTTGCTTCTTGACCCACATCCAACATTCTCAAGAAACAAGTAAGGTGGTCTGGTATTCCCATCTATTTGAGAATTTTCCACAATTTGTTGTGATCCACACAGTCTAAGGCTTTAGCATAGTTAATGAAACATATGTAGATTTTTTTCCTGAAGTTCCATTGCTTTCTCTATGATCCATTAAATGTTAGATATTTGCTCTTTGTTTCCTCTGCCTTTTCTAAACCGAGCTTGTACATCTGGAAGTTCTTGGTTCATATATTGCTGAAGCCAGCTTGAAGGATGTTGAGCATAACCTTACCAGCATGTGAAATTAGTGCAACTGTCTTGTAGTTTGGACATTCCTTTTTTGTTCCAGTTATGTGAAAAAATGCCTTTGGTAATTTGGTAGGGATTATATTGACTCTGTAGATTGTTTTCTGTGGTATACTCATTTGGACAATATTGGTTCTTCTATCAAGAATATGCTTGCGTGCTAACTCACTTCAGTCGTGTCTGACTCTTTATGACCCAGTGGACTGTAGCCTGCCAGGCTCCTCTGTTTATCAGGGTTTTCCAGGTAAGTATACTGGAGCAGGTTGTCATACCCTCTTCCAAGGGATTTTTCAGACCCAAGGATCGAACCCATGTCACCTGTGGTTTCCTCGTTGAAGGTGAATTCTTTACCACTGAGCCACCATGGAAGCCCAAGAATATGGTACCTCTCTCCAATTTTTGTGTCATATTTTATTTTTTTTAATCAGCATCTTATAACTTTCAGAGTACAGGTTTTTTCTGTCTCCTAAGGTAGGTTTATTTCTAGTTATTTTATTCTTTTTGAGGCTATGTAAAATGGAATTGTTTTTTAAATTTTTCTTTCTCATTTTTCATTGGTAGTGTATAGAAATACAAAAGATTTCTCTATTTTTTGTATCCTGTAGCTTTGCCCCATTCGTTGATGAGTTCTAGCAGTTTTCTGGTAGGATCTTTATGGTTTTCCATGTATAATATTATGACATCCATGAACAGTGACAGTTACCCTTCTTCTTTTCCAATTTAGATTATTTTATTTCTTTTTCTTCTCTGATTGTTGAGGTTAGGACTTCCAACATTATGTTGAATAAAAGTGGTGAGATTGGATATTCTTGTCTTGTTCCTAATTTTAGAGTAAATGCTTTTAGCTTTTCACCCTTGAGCATGATGTTAGCTGTAGGTAATTATTATTATGTTTAGGTATTTGCCCTCTATGCCCACTTTCAGGAGGGTCTATTTTTTTTTTTATCATAAATCTGTGTTGAATTTTGTCAGAAGCTTTTTCTTCATCTATTGAGATGTTCATATGATTTTTATTCTTCAATTTGTTGATGTGGTATATCAAATTGATTGGTTTGCAAATACTGAAAAATCTTTGCATCCCTGGAATAAATCCCTCTTGATTATGGTGTATGATCCTTTGAATGTATTATTGGATTTGTCTTGTAATATTTTATTGAGGATTTTTGCATCTATGCTCATGAGTAATATCTGCCTGTAAATTTTCTTTTTTTTATTATCATTGTTCACTTGCAATCCTCACAAGGTCAGAGTAATGACTCCCCCAGAGCAACCCACAATGATGGGGGGATTCTTGTTGTCCCATTCATGTTCTCTTTTCTCCTTTGAGTAATCTGTGATTTAGGGGAGAACTCTCCATGTTGTCTCTGCTCACCTAGTGGATGGGGAAAGTAGTCACTTTGTAACTGCTTCTCTTAGCCCTTCTAATGTAGTCTGTCTCAGTCTTTGTGGTCCTTTAGCCTCATGTTCATATTCTAGGATTCATTTATTGGTGTCTTTTTCTAGAAAGTGTGTTAGTTCTTCTTGTGAAGGAGAACAAAGTCAGAAACAACCTATGCTGCCATCTAGGTGATGCCACTCCCTTGTCTATTTTTTTAAGTTGTTTAAAGTGGGAGGGTTCAATCTCCTCTGGGGAATGGAATGGCTATCCTCTCCAGTATTCTTTCCTGGGGAATTCCATGGACAGAGAAGCCTGGTGGGCTACAGTCCATGGGGTTGCAAGAGTCAGACATAACTGGGTGACTAACACTCACATTTGGAGAAGGCAATGGCAACTCACTCCAGTCCTCTTGCCTGGAAAATCCCATGGATGGAGGAGCCTGGTAGCCTGCAGTCCACGGGGTCGCTAAGAGTTGGATACGACTGGGTGAATTCACTTTCACTTTTCACTTGCATGCATTGGAGGAGGAAATGGCAACCCACTCCAGTGTTCTTGCCTGGAGAATCCCAGGGATGGTGGGGCCTGGTGGGCTGCCGTCTATGGGGTTGCACAGAGTTGGAAACGACTGAAGTGACTTAGCAGCAGCAGCAACACTCACATTCTTGAGAAACCTATATGCAGATCAGGAAGCAACAGTTAGAACTGGACATGGAACAACAGACTGGTTCCAAATAGGAAAAGGAGTACGTCAAGGCTGTATATTGTCACCCTGCTTATTTAACTTATATGCAGAGTATATCATGAGAAATGCTGGGCTGGAAGAAGCACAAGCTGGAATCAAGATTGCTGGGAGAAATATCAGTAACCTCAGATATGCAGATGACATCACCCTTATAGCTGAAGGTGAAGGGGAACTAAAAACCCTCTTGATGAAAGTGAAAGTGGAGAGTGAAAAAGTTGGCTTAAAGCTCAATATTTAGAAATGAAGATCATGGCATCCAGTCCCATCAGTTCATGGGAAATAGATGGGGAAACAGTGGAAACAGTGTCAGACTTTATTTGGGGGGGCTCCAAAATCATTGCAGATGGTGACTGCAGCCATGAAATTAAAAGACGCTTACTCCTTGGAAGGAAAGTTATGACCAACCTAGATAGCATATTCAAAAGCAGAGACATTACTTTGCCAACAAAGGTCGGTCTAGTCAAGTCAATGGTTTTTCCAGTGGTCATGTATGGATGTGAGAGTTGGACTGTGAAGAAGGCTGAGTGCTGAAGAATTGATGCTTTTGAACTGTGGTGTTGGAGAAGACTCTTGAGAGTCCCTTGCACTGCAAGGAGATCCAACCAGTCCATTCTGAAGGAGATCAACCCTGGGATTTCTTTGGAAGGAATGATGCTGAAGCTGAAACTTCAGTACTTTGGCCACCTCATGTGAAGAGTTGACTCGTTGGAAAAGACTCTGATGCTGGGAGGGATTGGGGGCAGGAGGAGAAGGCGACGACAGAGGATGAGATGGCTGGATGGCATCACTGACTCGACGTACGTGAGTCTGAGTGAACTCCGGGAGTTGGTGATGGACAGGGAGGCCTGGCGTGCTGCAATTCACGGGGTCACAAAGAGTCGGACATGGCTGAGCGACTTAACTGAACTGAACTGAACACTCCCATTCAAGGTGGGAGGGAAACTCACTCTTGCTACTTTATTATGATGAAGTAGAAACCCATGTTAAATATTTGAGCTACTAATTCCATTTCTAAAAGATATCCAAAAAATATACATAAAAATTTGAAAGTACTTTCACAAATATGGTTGTCTATTGTTATGAAATACAAGGGGAATGTAGAAGTAAATAAGGAACATCCACATAATGGACTACCAAATAAATGCAAAAGAAGTGAGGAAAACATCTGTGTTTTTTGCTGAAACTATCTCTGGGGTATATTGTTAAGGGAAAAAAAGTGAGATTAGAGTTTAGTTTTATGCTGCCTTCTGTAAATACAGGGGATATAAATATCAGTTCATGTTTTCAATATGTAACAATTAAAGAGTAAACAAAAAGCTAATACAAGTATTTATCTGTGGGAGAGAGACAATAGTGTGCAATATAGAGGGGTAGAAATGAGATTTTGGAATGTACTATGTTACATCAATTTTATTTTGCAAGAATACAAAATTTTTACATAATTAAAAATATAATGTAAAGAGCAATCCTTAAAAATTAAATGTGGCAAATAATCTTAACTGCATATAATATATATCTACTACACAGTAATCTCTTCTCACTTCTCCATCATCTTAGTCACACCCTGACAGATCTGCTATGTCACTTAACTATAATGACATCTTTACAAATAAAACAAACAAAAAATCTTTATAATAACTGTGGCACAACCACACAGAGAAAACAATTGCTTCAATTGACTGTAGTTTAAAAAATTTTATTGATGACCTAAATAAATATGTCCAGCAACAAGATCTATAAACACAATGTTATTTAAATAATTTTAATTGTATTTTCCGATGAATATTGTATTTGATCATCTGTCTATTTTGTTTATTGGGAATTTGAATATCTTCTTTTATGAAGTGCATATTCAAGTATTTTGCACATCTTTATTGTAGGAATTTCATTTTTTTCTTACAGATTTGTAGGAGCTCTCTATGCAGTCTAGATCCAATCCTTTTTCATTACTAGAATAGAAAGTATCTTCTTGCTGCCTATGGCTTACTCTTCCACTCATTTTATGTAGCATATGATGGAAAAAATTATTAATCTTAATTTAGTCAATTTGCCAAGTTTTGAAACTTACTGCCAGCAATAGTTTTTGCTGTTAAAGAAATCTTTGCTTACTTCACATCATGATATTTCATATTTTCTCCTAAACATTATAGCCTTACCTTTCATATATAGGTCTGTGTGTGAGTGTGCACTCAGTCCTGTGTGACTTTTTGCGACCCCATGGACTGTAGCCCACCAGGTTCCTTTGTCCATGGAATTTTCCAGGCAAGAATACTAGAGCAGGTTTCCATTTTCTGCTCCGGGAAATTTTTCTCAACCCAAGGATTGAACCCATGTCTCTTTCATCTCCTGCATTGGCAGGTGGGTTCTTTACCAACTGATCCCCTGGGAACAGTCCATATGAAATTTATTTTATATATATCTACATTTTAAAATCAATTTATTTTTATATAAACTTCTAGCAAACACAAGTCTAGGACCAGGTGGCTTTACAGTGGATTTCTACCAGATATACAGAAAACTAATACCTATCCTTCTGAAGCTATTACAAAAAACTTAACAGGAGGAATATACCAAATCAATTCTACAAGGCATTATCCTGACACAAAACCAACAATACTGTAGAAAAAGAAAATTAGAAGCCAATATCTCTGATAAAAACAGATGCAAATATTTTCATGAAAGTGCTAGGGAACCAAATCCAACAATATATACAAAGGATCAAACCCTTTGATCAAATTGGATTGATTCCAGGGTTACAAAAATAGTGTGACATTTTAAAAGCAAATCAACAAGTGTGATGTACTACATTAACAAAAGGTAGAATAAAAATCACATTATCATCTAAAAACACACAGTAAAAGCACTGGAAAAAATTTAACATCCATTTATGATAAAAAATCCTCATTGAAGCAGGCAGAGAGGAAACATCTCAACATCATAAAAGCCATTTATGACAAACCCACAGCCAACATCATATTCAACAATGAAAAGATGCAAGACTTCCCACTAGATTCAAGAACAAGAAAAAAACACCCACTCTAAACACTTTTATTTGCTAGGGAAATTAAAATGGAGGTAGTCTTGTTTAGATTTCAGAAGCAGGATAGCAGGCCTCAGACCTTTCTTCTGACCTGCCTGTACATTGCACGGATTCCATGCCGCTTGTAAGCACAGCAAGGCAAGGAGTACTTTAAATAAGAAGAGGAGTGTGTCTTGGAGTTCTTGAGCCCCTAGAGGTCTGGTCCACCACTCAGGGCTTAATAAAATCCTATGACTCACAAGATACAGCAAACAGCATTTTAACAAGATTAAAATAAAACCAGAGCTGCATCTTTGCCTGAAAACTGATGATGGTACCAGTTTGTGACCTGTAATTATAAGTGGGAACCCCTGAAACTGCAATTTTGAAGTTTCACCTGTGGAGTAGACACATTGACTGGGACGTTTTCCCAGTTGGGACTCCAGATTGCTGTTAATCTGGATGTTGATTGGCCTAATTTGGTGATATATGTACTGTTACTCTTTCCTAATGTTTCTATTCCTCTTCCTTTAATGATCATATATTGAAATTAAGTCAATGAATCCTCTATTAAATATTGAAATTGTTTATTGTGTATAACGATATTTGTAAGATATTACCATTTCTTTTGATAATGATTTATTTATTTATTTTTTGGCTGCACCAGGCTCCTCTCCAGTGGCAGTGTGGACTGTTCCCGGCCAGTCTCCTCCTCCACCACTGCCACTGCCTTGACCCAGGAAGCCAGGAGTGCTTTGAACAGTGGGCCACACTGATGCTCCCCCTTGTCAGGATGTGGAGCCAAGCTCCTAGGCTGGGGCTGTGGAAAGGGCATGGTGGCCAGCTGACTGGGCCTTCCCAGGTGGTGCAAGGAGAGGCCAGACTGCCCCACCTCCACCAGACTGCATCAACCTGCCCAGGTTCTGTTAATGATTTTTTTGAATGTGAAACAAAAGTAAAACTCTTGCAAACACTATTTAAAATAGCATTGGAAGTAATAGCCACAGCAGTCAGACAAGAGAAAAAATAAAATGAATCCAAATTGGAAGACAAAACTGTAACTATTAGGAGATGACATAATACTTTGTATAGAGAACCCTAAAGCCTGCACTCAAAAATTGTTAGAACTCATAAATTAATTTAGCAGAATTGAAAGATGCAAGATTGATAAACAGAAATCTCTTGCATTTCTATACATTAATAATAAAATATTAGAAGTATAAAATTTAAAAATCCAGCTTAAAATCACATAAGAAAGAATGAAGCAACAACAACAAAAACAACAAAAAGAGTTCCCTAAGGAGATGAAAGTCCTATACTCTGAACAGTATAGAAAATTGATGAAGGAATTTGAAGATTCTATAATGAAATGGAAAGACATCCAATGTTCTTGGAATGGAAAGATTCATGTTTTTAAAATGTTCATACAAGCCAAAGCAATCTACTGATTTAATGGAATCCCTATCAAAATATCCATGACATTTTTCACAGAAGTGTAACAAAGAATCCTAAAATTCAGATGGAACTACAAAAGACACAGAATTGCAAAATGAACTTGAGAAAAGGGGAGAAAGTTGGATTTATAACCCTCCTGGACTGAAGAATATAAAACAAATCTCTAGTAATCAAAATAGCATGGTACTGACACAAAAGAAAATGTATAGATCAATTGAACAGAATACAGAGCCCAGAAGTACCCATGCACCAGTGGTCAACTAATCCACGACAAAGTAGGCAAGAATATAAAATGGAAAAAAGAGTGTCTCTTCAACATGTCGTGCTAAAAAAACCTGGACATCGGGATGAGGGAGACAGCAAGCTGAGCTCCAGAGGCTACTGCTACCGTTGCTGCCACAGAGAGAGAAAGAGCCAAGGAGCACTGAGACCCAGCGCCTGTGCACTGGCTGCAGCCAAGACCTCTGCCCTAACCTGGGCCAGCAGCAGCCACGGCCACCCCTCCTCTCCCTCCCTCACCTTCCCAGTGACTGAGCCAGAGCCTTTGGCTGGGGGCAGGGAAGTCGGCTGCTCCAAGGTGAGAGGACGCTGATGAGGGGCCAGAGCTTTTGTTTGTCCCGGGGCATGGGGTGAGGGACTCCCAAGTTGGATGGAGGGGGTCCCAGCCACAATGATACATGCGAGAGCTGGGAGTGGGGGCAGCACCAAGTGGAGCCAGCACTCCTCACCTCACAGCAGCTCAGCTCACTGTCTCCCTCACCCCGATGTCCAGGTTGTTGTTGTTGTTGTTGTTGTTTCAACACCACATGTGGAAGAGACACTCTTTTTCCATTATATATTCTTGCCTACTTTGTAATGGATTAGTTGACCACTGGTGCGTGGGTACTTGTGGGCTCCGTATTCTGTTCAATTGATCTATACATTTGCTTTTGTGTCAGTACCATGCTATTTTGATTACTAAAGATTTGTTTTATATTCTGCAATCCAGGAGGGTTATAACTCCAACTTTCTCCCCTTTTCTCAAGTTCATTTTGCAATTCTGTGTCTTTTGTGTTTCATCTGAATTTTAGGATTATTTGTTATACTTCTGTGAAAAATGTCATGGATATTTTGATAGGGATTCCATTAAATCAGTAGATTATATGGGTAGTATGAACATTTAAAAAAATATGAATCCTTCCATTCCAAGAACTTTGGATGTCTTTCTGTTTCATTATAGAATCTTCAAATTCTTTCATCAATTTTCTATACTGTTCAGAGTATAGGTCTTTCACCTCCTTGCTGCTGGTGCTGCTGCTAAGTTGCTTCAGTCGTGTCCAATTCTGTTTCACCCCATAAATGGCAGCCGACCAGGCCCCACCACCCTTGGATTCTCCAGGCAAGAACACCGGGGTGGGTTGCCATTTCCTTCTCCAATGCATGAAAGTGAAAAGTGAAAGTGAAATCCCTCAGTCGTGTCCGACTCTTACTGACCCCATGGACTGTAGCCCACCAGGCTCCTCCATCCATGGGATTTTCCAGGCAAGACTACTGGAGTGAGGTGCCATTGCCTTTTCCTTTCACCTCCTTCAGTTCAGTTCAGTTCAGTCACTCAGTCGTGTCCGACTCTTTGTGAATCCATGAATCGCAGCACACCAGGCCTCCCTGTCCATCACCAACTACCGGAGTTCACCCAGACTCCCATTCATCGAGTCAGTGATGCCATCCAGCCATCTCATCCTCTGTCGTCCTCTTCTCCTCCTGCCCCCAATCCCTCCCAGCATCAGAGTCTTTTCCAATGAGTCAACTCTTCGCATGAGGTGGCCAAAGTACTGGAGTTTCAGCTTTAGCATCATTCCTTCCAAAGAAATCCCAGGGCTGATCTCCTTCAGAATGGACTGGTTGGATCTCCTTGCAGTGCAAGGGACTCTCAAGAGTCTTCTCCAATACCACAGTTCAAAAGCATTAATTCTTTGGTGCTCAGCCTTCTTCACAGTCCAACTCTCGCATCCATACATGACCAAAGGAAAAACCATAGCCTTGACTAGACAAACTTTTATTGACAAAGTAATGTCTCTGCTTTTGAATATGCTATCTAGGTTGATCATAACTTTCCTTCCAAGGAGTAAGCGTCTTTTAATTTCATGGCTGCAGTCACCATTTGCAGTGATTTTGGAGCCCCCCAAAATAAAGTCTGACACTGTTTCCACTGTTTCCCCATCTATTTCCCATGAAGTGATGGGACCGGATGCCATGATCTTGGTTTTCTGAATGTTGAGCTTTAAGTCAACTTTTTCACTCTCCTCTTTCACTTTCATCAAGAGGCTTTTTAGTTCCTCTTCACTTTCTGCCATAAGGGTGGTGTCATCTGCATATCTGAGGTTATTGATATTTCTCCTGGCAATCTTGATTCCAGCTTGTGTTTCTTCCAGTCCAGAGTTTCTCATGATGTAGTCTGCATACAGGTTAAATAAGCAGGGTGACAATATACAGCCTTGACGTACTCCTTTTCCTATTTGGAACCAGTCTGTTGTTCCATGTCCAGTTCTAACTGTTGCTTCCTGACGTGCATCTGATCCCTTGGGGGTCCTCTTTGTTGGCCAGTTGCCGGACTCCTGATGTCTTGGCTTGGCTCAGGGAGGAGTTCTTAGAGCTCCCTCCCTGCCCCAGGCCTAAGGGCTGTGGTGCTGGGGCAGGTGTGTGGGGGCGGGGACCACAGCCTCCACCCAGAAGAAACTATAAAACAAAAATCTGGAGCCTTCCAAACGTGACTGTTGGGGAGACTGGCCTGGGACAGGCAGAAGACCCAGCTTGAAGAGACCCAGGAAGAGGAGAAGAGGAGGAAGCAGGGCCCCAGCTGCCTCTGTGGAAGAGACCTGGGTGGCCCGGCTTGGTGATCCCAGCCCCGGTTCTTGCTCAGTAATGAATTGGAGCTGCTGTGGCTGCTCCCTTGGTCCCGAGGAGGACAGGAAGCACCCTACTTTCTCAGCACCACCGGTTCTTCTCTAAAGTGGAGTCTCAACCATCAGTGAGATTTATAAAAGGCTGTCAAATATTTGGAATACTTCCTTAAAATAAATTGCCAGAAGTGGGTCAGAGGAATGTAAAAACCTTTGCATCTTCTGATAGTCTAGCCAAGGTCCAAGAAGTAGCAAGCTGGCTTTTGGAAATGAATCAGAAACTGCTCTCTGTGGGCAGCAAAAGACAACAAACTGGAGGCTCTCTGAGAGGTAACACTTCCTCAAGCCAGGCAGATGAGGAGCAGATGAATCATGTGGTGGAAGAGGAACAGCAGCAGCAGCAGCAGCAGCTCAGACACCAAGAGGCAGAGCACACTGTGAGAAATGGTGAAGTCGTTGAAGCAGAACCTAGACCTGGACACCAAAATTATTCCCAGCAAGGACAGTTGGAAGGAAACAACAACTGGTTTATTTTGGTAGATGAGTACTCCTCCGGAAACCAGGAAGAACAGGAGGAAGAGGAAGAAAATGCTGGTGAACAATATGAGGAGGATGAGGAAGAAGAAGAAATGGACCAGGAGACTGATGATTTGTATCAGTCTGATGACAGCAGCAGGGAAGATGAACATATACATAGTAACAGTGTCACAAACTCTAATAGTATTGTGGACCTGCCTATTCACCAACTCTCCTCCCGGTTCTATACAAAGACAACAAAAATGAAAAGAAAGTTGGACCATGGTTCTGAGATCTGCCGTTTTTCTTTGGGAAAGCAACCATGCAAAGTCTCAGAATACACAAGTACCACTGGGCTTGTACCATGTTCAGGAACACCAACAACTTTTGGAGACCTGAGAGCAGCCAATGGTCAAGGGCAACAACTACATGGGATTACTTCTTTGCAACCACCTCTAGGCCTCCAGGAATGGTTGAAAATGTTTCAGAGCTGGAATGGACCAGATAAATTTCTTGCTTTAGATGAACTTATTGATAGCGGTGAACATCATATGTAAGACATATGAGGCAAGTGATAGAATCCCAGTTTCAATAAGACTTCATTTCCTTGCTCCCTAAAGAGCTGACATTGTATGTGCTTTAATTCCTGGAACCTAAAGACCTGCTACAAGCAGCTCAGACTTGTCTTTATTGGAGAATATTGGCTGAAGACAACCTTCTCTGGAGAGAAAAATGCAAAGAAAAGGGTATTGGTGAACAGTTGTACATCAAGAGAAGAAAATTAATAAAATCAGATTTCATTCATAGTCCATGGAAAAGTGCATACATCAGACAGTGCAGAATTGATACTAACTGGAGGCGAGGAGAACTCAAGTCTCCTAAGGTGCTGAAAGGACATGATGATCACATGATCACATGCTTATGGTTTTGTGGTAACTAAATAGTTAGTGGTTCTGATGACAACAATTTAAAAGTTTGGTCAGTAGTCACAGGCAAATGTCTGAGGATATTAGTGGGACACACAGGTGGAGTATGGCCATCACATATGAAAGACAATATCATCATTAGTGGATCTACAGATTGGACTCTCAAAGTTTGGAATGCAGACATGGGAGAATGTATACACACCTTATATGATCATACTTCCACTGTGTGTTCTATACATCTCCATGATAAAAAAGAGTTGTTAGTGGTTCTCGAGGTGCCACCCTTAGGGTTGGGATATTGAGACAGGCCAGTGTTTACATGTGTTGATGGGTCATGAAGCAGCAGTCTGCTGTGTTCAATATGATGGCAGGAGGGTTTTTAGTGGAGCATATGATTTCATGGTGAAGGTGTGGGACCCAGAGACATCACTTTGCCAACAAAGGTCCATCTAGTCAAGGCTATGGTTTTTCCAGTAGTCATGTATGGATGTGAGACTTAGACTATAAAGAAAGCTGAGCACTGAAGGATTGATGCTTTTGAACTGTGGTGTTAGAGAAGACTCTTGAGAGTCCCTTGGACTGCAAGGAGATCCAACCAGTCCATCCTAAAGGAAATCCATCCTGAATATTTATTGGAAGGACTGATGCTGAAGCTGAAACTCCAATACTTTGGCCACCTGATGGGAAGAACTGACTCATTTGAAAAGACCCTGATGCTGAGAAAGATTGAAGGTGGGAAGAGAAGGGAATGACAGAAGATGAGATGGTTGGATGGCATCACCAACTCAATGGACATCAGTTTGAGTAAACTCCAGGAGTTGGTGATGGACAGGTGCCGGGGACCAGCCCCGGCTGATCCAGGGTATTCGAAGGAGAGACGGCATAGGCGAAGATCAGGAAACAATTGCTTAATTAAATGTTAATTAAGGATATAAAGAGTAATAGAATGAGGATAGCTCAGTGAGGAAATTCAGTGGAGAAAAGAGGCTGAAAAATTCAGCCAGAAGGTAAGAGAAAGAACGACATGGTGAGACCAAGTTTCGGTGAACAAGGCCCGCACTTTATTTTCCAAAGTAGTTTTTATACCTTAAGTTATGCATAGAGGATAATGGGGGAAGGGGTAGAGTCAGGCAGCAAGCCAGGCTTTCTTCCTGCAAACTTATCATATGCAAAAGCTTAGGTGATTTGCATCATCTTCTGGCCCAGAGGCCTGTTAACATTTTAAGACCTTTTCTTCAGAAAACTTATTTTTCTCTAAAGGTGATTGGTCAGGAGCCACCCTCCAAAAGCATTAGATAAAGTTGCATTCCTACAGAGCAAAGGTATGGTGGGCTATAACAAGAAAAAGAATTAACTCAAGGGTCCCAGGTTACAAACATTAAAGCTACTACTTACACCAATTATATTAATCGATACACTGCCAGGGACACAGCAGGTAAGGGATATGGAAACTTAGCAGCAAACATTGGCCCAACAAGTGAAAATCCCTTCACCAATACAATTTCTAATCAATCTTTTAACTACTCAAAAGAATCTGTGTTTACACAGTTTAGAACATCTCCTGCCTCTCACAGTTGGGAGGCTCTGAACAATCACATGTGGCCGGAAAAACCTATTCAGGCAGGCTAGAGGATTTCCAAAGGAGTTTGTAGGTTAAACACTGTCACACCCAGGAATTATTAACTGGAGCTGTAAGCTAACTCTTTTTTCAGAGAGGTAGTGGGGGACAGCCCCCCGTAAAGTCAGAGGTGTAGGTGAAAGCTCAAAGCAGAAAATAGGAAGACTCTGGTTTTGGGGGTATATGCTCGAGAATTTCCAGGGGGACTCCTGAAGCTCGATCCCGCCTTTGCGTATGCCGAGCCTCCTTCCTCATGACCTTTGTCATGGGCGGAGTTCCTCACACTGGCTACCAGCAGTGATAGAATGCCAGTTGAGCTATTCCAGATCCTGAAAGATGATGCTGTGGAAAGTGCTGCACTCAATATGCAATATGCACTCAATATGCAATATGCCGGCTCCCGGCAGACAGGGAGACCTGGCATGCTGCAGTTCATGGGGTTGCAAAGAGTTGGACATGACTGAGCGACTGAACTGAACTGGTTTCTAGGAATATCTCTGGACCTGTTGTGGGCAGTGTGAGATCAGCTCAGATTCAGATTTGGCCTTACTCCAATTTGTACTTGCTTCCAGAGTCAATAATTGCCCCATAGTCCACAGTCTTAGGCTAATTGTGGGGATTTAATCTGCTGCACCTGTGGCTGCTGGAGTTCACTCCCTTCTTCTTCTTTGGCCACACAACCCCAGGTATTCTGCTTTGGTTTTGTGCCTGCCTCTGCTTGTAGGGTACCTTCTCATTTCTCTTCACTGCCCAGACAAGGGATGAGGCTTATTAGAGCTAATTTGCTCAGTCAAGTGGGGGAAGGTGGTATGACAGCCACAATTAGGATGTAGTAGGGACTGCATGTGGCATTAGATACATGCCAGATTTTTTTACAGTCTGAAGGAGGTTGTGCACTTCCCTCAAGGAACTGGCCTAGAATCATGGGTCCCTAGGTTGATCCAAGCTGATAAGGCTCCTAGCAAGGTATAAGCCCTGTGCCCATTAACAACTTGGTGGCAGCTGTCACCTCTGGGATCAGGACTACTTAGTTTCAGCATTTTGCCCACTGCCTCAGGCACTCTCCCTGGGTTTGGCAATGACTACTGGCTTATGCTTACCCATCTGAGATAGTAAACTGCAGTTGAATCTAGGCCCACCACTGGTGCTCCTGCCGGCTTTGTTGGCCACCACTGGGGACACAGCTGCTCTTTGCAAGCATGTGGCATTAGAATGTACCAGCAGCAATGATCTCTTGCCTCTCTGGGAGGTCCAGGCTTTTCTCTGGATTCCTTCAGCTGTGTCGTACTAGCCCCCTCAGAGTATCTTCATCGGAGTCAACTGCAGTCCTCTCCTTGAGCCCAACTCCCAAAGCCTGAGCCTGATCACCCAGCCCCCATTCACTGCTGTAGGCATGAGCATGTAAGCCTTTTCTTGACTGGGAAGTGCTGTTCATTGTGAATTCTTTCTGCTTTGCCTTCTGAGCACCTGTTGCTGTGTTCCCCATTGAAATTCCCAAGTTCCTTCCTATCCCCACCCATGTGGGGGTCTGTGAGTGTGTGGAAACTTTTCAGGACTCCCTTCTGGGAGCACAGTTCTCTGTCCTAAAATCTTTTACCTCTCTCTTTTTTAAATCTTCATCTTTTGCCCTTCCTCATTCTAAGGAGATTGGCTTGTCTTTTTGAAGTCTGGGTTCTTCTGCCTTGTTCAGAAGGTGTTCTGTAGCTGTTGCATATGCAGATGAAGTTTTGATGTATTTGTGGAGAGGGAGATGATCTCCCTATCTTATTCCTCCACCATCTTGGAAGCCCCCTCTAGATGTATTCTTCATGTATTTGTCTGTAGACTTTTTAATGATGGCCATTATGACTGGTATGAGGTGATGTTCATTGTAGTTTTGATTTGCAATTCTCTAATAATTAGCAATATTGAACATTTTTCGTGTGTCTATATATTTTCTTTGGGAGAAGAAATGTTTATACCTTCTCCTTTAAAGTTCCCCTAAGAAGGGGAAGCACAGACAAACTTTGGAGGAGCGAATATGGATGGAGAAGTGGCTCCTTGTATTGATAGTTATAGGAGTTTGCTGCTCAGGTCTCACTTGGAGATCCTGTTGTGAGCAGTGTAGTCACCTGACAGTTTCTAGCTGTTGCAAATTTGAAATCCACCAGTGTGAAATCTATGTCCACACTCTCACTAGACTGCTCCCAGCCAGTAATTGAGCACCATGGAAGCACTAAGGCCAGGATATTCCTGCCCAACACAGAATCCTGTGCTCCTCATTAGCCTAGTTGAAACTTTCTCTGAGCTACAGTGCAGTGTGGCTCTTCCTACTCATCTCTCCTTTCTTTTTGTTTTCCTTTCACAGCAGCCAAAGCTGCATGGTAGTTTGAAGGCTCTCCCCACCTACTCCTGCTCCCCTTTTCCTTTGCTTCTCACCAGTGTTTCCCTCAATAAGTCTTTTATACTTCTCATATTTTAGCATTTGACTCCTTGTGAGTTCCTGGGGCTTTAGGGGAGGAGGCCAGAGTGACATTTAAGGTGTAGGGTAAACAATATAGGTGCCATTTACCAGCACTTTTGGAAGTTTTTTATCAAAAAATATGGCTTGATTTGTGCATGCTAGCTGAATATCAGTATGGGGTCTGAACTTCATTCTTGTCCCTCGTCTATTCATTTCTTGAAGCATCATTTCTCCTTTATTGGTAGGTTTATTTATGTGAATATATATGTGTATATATATATATTCATGTGAATTTTATATATATATATGTATACACACACACATACACACACACACACACACACACATATATATATATATATATATATATATTCTTTTACCCTTTTAAAAAATACTATAGCTCATACACCATATACTCTCTTCTGCACCTTGACTTTTTCACTTATATTTATACTGGACATGTTTCCATCTCACTACATAGAGAGGTAACATTCTTTTTTACATCCATATGACATTTCCCTGAGAAATATTTTTATATATCAATCAATCACTTATTGATAGAAGATTGGATTTTTTCTAAACTTTCTGTATTTACAATGTCTAAATGAAAAAACTTTCACGTGTCATTTAGGGCACATGTAAGTTTATAAAATGGGCTATAAAAATGATACCTATTTAAGAATTGGATTTGAAATCTAGTAATTTCTAAGAGAAAATGGAAGTCAATATAATAATAAAAGGACAGAAAGCAGCCTGGGTAAAGTGAAGGAAGTCACCAAATTTTTATGTGTCTGTGGCCACCATGAGGTGGCCAAAGTTTTGGAATTTCAGCTTCGGTCTCAGTCATTCCAATGAATATTCAGGACTGATTTCCTTTAAGATTGACTAATTGGCTCTCCTTGTAGTCCAAGGGATTCTCAAGAGTATTCTACAACACCACAGTTCAAAGGCATCAATTCTTCTGTGCTCAGCTTTCTTTATAGTCCAACTCTCACATCCATACATGACTACTGGAAAAACCATAGCTTTGCCTAGATGGACCTTTTCTGGCAAAGTAATGTCTCTGCTTTTTAATATGATGTCTGTGTTGGTCATAGCTTTTATTCCAAAGAGCAAGAATCTTTTAATTTCATGATATCTTTGACTATATGGACCTTTGCTGGCAAAGTAATGTCTCTGCTTTTTAATAAGCTGTCTAAGTTGGTCATAGCTTTTCTTCCAAGGAACAAGGGTCTTTTAATTTTGTGGCTTCAGCCACCATCTACAGTGATTTTGGATCCCAAGAAAATAAATTATTTCACTGTTTCCATTGTTTCCCCATCTATTTACCATGAAGTGATGGAACTGGATGCCATGATCTTAGTTTTCTGAATGTTGAGTTTTAAGGGAGCTTTTTCACTCTCCTCTTTTACCTTCATCAAGAAGCTCTTTAGTTCCTCTTTGCTTTCTGCCATAACTGTGGTGTAATCTTCATATCTGAGGTTATTGATATTTCTTCAGGTAGTCTTGATTCCACTTTGTGCTTCATCTACCCAGCATTTCACATGATGTACTCTGCATATAAGTTAAATAAGCAGGGTGACAGTATTCAGCCTTGCTGTATTCCTTTCCCAATTTTAAACCAGTCCACTGTTCCATGTCAGGTTCTAACTGTTGCTTCTTGACTTGTATACAGGATTCTCAGGAGCCAGGTTAAGTGGTCTGGTACTTCCAACTCTAAGAATTTTCCATAATTTGTTGTGATCCACACAGTTGAAGTCTTTAGTGTAGTTAACTAAGCAGAAATAAATATTATTCTGGAATTCTCTTGCTTTTTCTATGATCCAATGGATGTTAGCAGTTTGATCTCTGATTCCTCTGCCTTTCCTAAATCCAGCTTGTACATCTCTAAGTTCTCAATTCACATACTGTGGAAGCCTAGCTTGAAGAATTTTGAGCATTGCCTTGCTAGCATGTGAAATGAGTGCTATTGTGTGGTACTTTGAGCATCTTTGGCATTGCCCTTCTTTGGGACTGAAATGAAAACTGACCTTTTCCAGCCCTATAGCCACTGCTGAGCTTTCCAAATTTACTGGCATATTGAGTGAAACACTTTGACAGCACCATCTTTAGGATTTGAAATAGCTCAGCTGGAATTCCATCACCCCCACTAGCTTTTTTTGTGGTGAGGCCCACTTGGCTTCAAACTCCAGTATGTCAGTCTGTAGGTGACTGATAAGACCATTGTGGTTATACAGGTCATTAAGATCTTTTTAAAATAGTTCTTCGGTGTATTCTTGATACCTCTTCTTAATCTCTTCTGTTTCTGTTAGGTCTATACCATTTCTGTCCTTTATTGCACCCATCTTGGCATGAGCTACTCAGTTCATGGTATTTTTATCATAAAAGCCTGAACAGATTGTCTCTTTGTATGTATGTCTATATGCATGCATGGATGCATGTATGTAACTTTCTATCCACATCCATTTCCTCTCTCCAGAAGGACTATGAAAAGCATATTCATAGGAATTTGTATAATGATTGATAAGCATGTTTTATCCTCCTATGATCACTTGCAGTTTATCATTAAATAAAATAATATACTAAAGAAATAATTCCTTTTTAATTTTTTTAAAATTTTTTAAATTTATTTATTTTAATTGGATGCTAATTACTTTACAATATTGTATTGTTTTTGCGATACAGTGACATGAATCCTTCATAGGTGTACATGTGTTCCCCATCTTAAAACCCCTACTACCTCCCAACCCCATATCATCCCTCTGGGTCATCCCAGTGCACCAGCCCTGAGCATCCAGTATCATGCATTGAACTTGGACTGGTGATTCGTTTCACATATAATATACATGTTTCAATGACATTCTCCCAAATCACCCCAGCCTCTCCCTCTCCCACAGACTCCAAAAGACAGTTCCATACATCTGTGTCTCTTTTGCTGTCTCGCATACAGGGTTATCGTTACCATGTTTCTAAATTCCATATATATGTGTTCAGTTCAGATCAGTTCAGTTCAGTCGCTCAGTGGTGTCCGACTCTTTGCGACCTCATGAATCTCAGCACGCCAGGCCCCTCTGTCCATCACCAATACCCGGGGTTCACCCACTCACGTCCATCGAGTCAGTGATGCTATCCAGCCATCTCATCCTCTGTCGTCCCCTTCTCCTCCTGCTCCAATCCCTCCCAGCATCAGAGTCTTTTCCACTAAGTCAACTCTTCGCATTAAGGTGGCCAAAGTACGGGAGTTTCAGCTTTAGCATCATTCCTTCCAAAGAAATCCCAGGGCTGATCTGCTTCAGAATGGACTGGTTGGATCTCCTTGAAGTCCAAGGGACTCTCAAGAGTCTTATCCAACACCACAGTTCAAAAGCATCAATTCTTTGGTGCTCAGCCTTCTTCACAGTCCAAATCTCACATCCATACATGACCAAAGGAAAAACCATAGCCTTGACTAGACGAACCTTTGTTGGCAAAGTAATATCTCTGCTTTTGAATATGCTATCGAGGTTGGTCATAACTTTCCTTCCAAGGAGTAAGCGTCTTTTAATTTCATGGCTGCAGTCACCATCTTTAGTGACTTTAGAGCCCATAAAAATAAAGTCTGACACTGTTTCCACTGCTTCCCATCTATTTCCCATGAAGCGATGGGACCGGATGCCATGATCTTCATTTTCTGAATGTTGAGCTGTAAGCCAACTTTTTCACTCTCCACTTTCACTTTCATCAAGAGGCTTTTTAGTTCCTCTTCACTTTCTGCCATAAGGGTGGTGTCATCTGCATATCTGAGGTTATTGATATTTCTCCTGGCAATCTTGATTCCAGCTTGCGTTTCTTCCAGTCCAGGGTTTCTCATGATGTACTCTGCATAGAAGTTAAATAAGCAGGGTGACAATATACAGCCTTGACGTACTCCTTTTCCTATTTGGAACCAGTCTGTTGTTCCATGTCCAGTTCTAACTGTTGCTTCCTGACCTGCATGCAAATTTCTCAAGAGGCAGATCAGGTGGTCTGGTATTCCCATCTCTTTCAGAATTTTCCACAGTTTATTGTGATCCACACAGTCAAAGGCTTTGGCATAGTCAATAAAGCACAAATAGATGTTTTTCTGGAACTCTCTTACTTTTCCATGATCCAGTGGATGTTGGCACTTTGATCTCTGGTTCCTCTGCCTTTTCTAAAACCAGTTTGAACATCAGGAAGTTCACGGTTCACATATTGCTGAAGCCTGGCTTGGAGAATTTTGAGCATTACTTTACTAGCATGTGAGATGAGTGCAATTGTGCGGTAGTTTGAGCATTCTTTGGCATTGCCTTTCTTCGGGATTGGAATTAAAACTGAGCTTTTCCAGGCCTGTGGCCACTGCTGATTTTTCCAAATTTGCTGGCATATTGAGTGCAACACTTTCACAGCATCATCTTTCAGGATTTGAAATAGCTCAACTGGAATCCCATCACCTCCAATAGCTTTGTTCGTAGTGATGCTTTCTAAGGCCCACTTGACTTCACATTCCTGGATGTCTGGCTCTAGGTCAGTGATCACGCCATCGTGATTATCTGGGTCGTGAAGATCTTTTTTGTACAGTTCTTCTGTGTATTCTTGCCTCCTCTTCTTAATATCTTCTGCTTCTGTTAGGTCTATACCATTTCTGTCCTTTATCGAGCCTATCTTTGCATGAAATGTTCCCTTGATATCTCTAATTTTCTTGAAGAGATCTGTAGTCTTTCCCATTATGTTGTTTTCCTCTATTTCTTTGTATTGATGACTGAAGAAGGCTTTCTTATCTCTCCTTGCTATTCTTTGGAACTCTGCATTCAGATGCTTATATCTTTCCTTTTCTCCTTTGCTTTTTGCTTCTCTTCTTTTCACAGCTATTTGTAAGGCCTCCCCAGACAACCATTTTGCTTTTTTGCATTTCTTTTCCCCGAGGATGGTCTTGATCCCTGTCTCCTGTACAGTGTCACGAACCTCATTCCATAGTTCATCAGGCACTCTATCTATCACATCTAGGCCCTTAAATCTATTTCTCATTTCCACTGTATAATCATAAGGGATATTATTTAGCTCATACCTGTATGGTCTAGTGGTTTTCCCTACTTTCTTCATTTTCAGTCTGAACTTGGCAATAAAGAGTTCATGATCTGAGCCACAGTCAGCTCCTGGTCTTGTTTATGTTGACTGTATAGAGCTTCTCCATCTTTGGCTGCAAAGAATATAAATAATCTGATTTCGTTGTTGACCACCTGGTGATGTCCCTGTGTAGAGTCTTCTCTTGTGTTGTTTGGAGAGGTTGTTTGTTATGATCAGTTCATTTTCTTGGAAAAACTCTATTAGTCTTTGCCCTGCTTCATTTCATATTGCAAGGCCAAATTTGCCTGTTACTCCAGGTATTTCATGACTTCCTACTTTTGCATTCCAGTCCCCTAGAATGAAAAGGACATCTTTTTTGGGTGTTAGTTCTAAAAGGTCTTGTAGATCTTCATAGAACCGTTCAATTTCCGCTTCTTCAGCGATACTTCTTGGGGCATAGACTTGGATTACTGTGATATTGAATGGTTTGCCTTGGAAACGAACAGAGATCATTCTGTCATTTGTGAGATTGCATCCAAGTACTGCATTTTGGACTCTTTTGTTGACCATGATGGCTACTCCATTTCTTCTGAGGGATTTCTGCCCACAGTAGTAGTTATAATGGTCATATTATAACTATGGTTATAATGGTCATAAATTCACCCATTCCAGTCCATTTTAGTTCACTGAATCCTAGAATGTCAACATTCATGCTTGCCATCTCTTGTTTGACCACTTCCAATTTGCCTTGATTCATGGACCTGACATTCCAGGTTCCTATGCAATATTGCTCTTTACAGCATTGGACCTTGCTTCTATCACCAGTCATATCCACAACTGGGTATTGTTTTTGCTTTGGCTCCATCCCTTCATTCTTTCTGGAGTTATTTCTCCACTGATCTCCAGTAGCCTATTGGGCACCTACTGACCTGGGGAGTTCCTCTTTCAGTATCCTTTCATTTTTCCTTTTCATATTGTTCATGGGGTTCTCAAGGCAAGAATACTGAAGTGGTTTGCCATTCCCTTCTCCAGTGGGCCACATTCTGTCAGATCTCTCCACCATGACCCGCCCATCCTGGGTTGCCCCACGGTCATGGCTTAGTTTCATTGAGTTAGACAAGGCTGTGGTCCTAGTGTGATTAGATTGACTAGTTTTCTGTGAGTATGGTTTCAGTGTGTCTGCCCTCTGATGCCCTCTTGCAACACCTACCATCTTACTTGGGTTTCTCTTACCTTGGGCGTGGGGTATCTCTTCATGGCTACTCCAGCAAAGCTCAGCCCCTACTCCTTACCTTGGACAAGGGGTATCTCCTCACTGCCTCCCTTCCTCACCTTCAACGTGGGATAGCTCTTCTAGGCCCTCCCGTGCCCGCACAGCCACGGATCCTTGGATATGTGGTTGGTCCTCCTGGCTGCTGCCCCTGGCCTCAGGCGTCAGGGCGTGGGGTAGCTCCTCCTGGCTGCCGCCCCTAACCTCAGACTCGGAATAACTCCTCTCGTCGCTGCCCCTGACCTCAGCCTTGGGGTAGCTCCTCTCGGCCGCTCCCCCGACCTTGGATACAGGGTAGCTCCTCTGGGCCATTCCTGCCCTGTCACAGCCTGGCACTCTCAGCTCCTGCCCCTGACCTCAGACATGGGGTAACTCCTCTTCGCTGCCACCCTTCGGGCATGGGATCCTCCCGGCTTCTGCCCCTGACCTCAGGTGTGGGGTAGCTCGTCTCGGCCGTGCTTAGTGCGGCGGTCAGTATATATGTGTTAGTATACTGTATTGGTGTTTTTCTTTCTGGCTTACTTCACCCTGTATAATAGGCTCCAGTTTGATCCACCTCATTAGAACTGATTCAAATGTATTCTCTTTAATCATTGAGTAATACTCCATTGTGTATATGTATCACAGCTTTCTTATCCATTCACCTGCTGATGGACATCTAGGTTGCTTCCATGGCCTGGCTACTATAAACAGTGCTGCGATGAACATTGGAGTGCACATGTCCCTTTCAATTCTGACTTCCTTGGTGTGTATGCCCAGCAGTGGGATGCTGGGTTATACGGCAATTCTATTTCCAGGTTTTTAAGGAATCTCCACATTGTTCTCCAGAGTGTCTGTATTAGTTTGCATTCCCACCAACAGTGAAAATGGTTCCCTTTTCTTTCTCCACACCCTCTCCAGCATTTATTGCTTGTAGACTTTTGGATACCCCACTCCAGTACTCTTGCCTGGAAAATCCCATGGAAGGGGAAGCCTGGTGGGCTACAGTCCATGGGGTCGCTAAGAGTCAAACACAGCTGAGAGATTTCACTTTCACTTTTCATTTTCATGCATTGGAAAAGGAAACGGCAACCCACTCCAGTGTTCTTGCCTGGAGAATCCCCGGGACATGGGAGGCTGGTGGGCTGCCATCTATGGGGTTGCACAGAGTTGGACACGACTGAGGCAACTTAGCAGCAGCAGCAGCAGCAGCAGCCTTTTGGATAGAAGCCATTCTGACTGGCATGAAATGGTACCTCATTGTGGTTTTAATTAACATTTCTCTGATAATGAGTGATGTTGAGCATCTTTTCATGTGTTTGTTAGCCATCTGTATGTCTTCTTTGGAGAAATGTCTATTTAGTTCTTTGGCCCACTTTTTGATTTGGTCGTTTATGTTTCTGGAATTGAGCTGCAGGGGTTGCTTGTATATTTTTGAGATTAATTCTTTGTCAGTTGCTTAATTTGCTATTATTTTCTGCTATTCTGAAGGCTGTCTTTTCACCTTGCTTATAGTATCCTTTGTTGTGCAGAAGCTTTTAATTTTAATTAGGTCCTATTTGTTTATTTTTGCTTTTATTTCCAACATTCTGGGAGGTGAGTCATAAAGAATCCTGCTGTGATGTATGTCGGAGAGTGTTTTTCCTATGTTCTCCTCTAGGAGTTCTTTTTTTTTTTTTTTTTTAACTTTACAATATTGTATTGGTTTTGCCATACATCAACATGAATCTGCCACGGGTGTACACATGTTCATATTTTCTGGTCCTACCTTTAGACCTTTAATCCATTTCAAGTTTACTTTTGTGTATGATGTTAGAAAGTGTTGTAGTTTCATTCTTTTACTAGTGGTTGACCAGTTTTCCCAGCACCACTTGTTAAAGAGATTGTCTTTTCTCCATTGTATATTCTTGCCTCCTTTGTCAAAGATAAGGTGTCCATAGGTGTGTGGATTTGTCTCTGGGCTTTCTGTTTTGTTCCATTGATCTATATTTCTGTCTTTGTGCCAGTACCATACTGTCTTGATGACCGTGGCTTTGTAGTAGAGCCTGAAGGCAGGCATGTTGATTCCTCCGGTTCCATTCTTCTTTCCCAAGATTGCTTTGGCTATTTGAGGTTTTTGTATTTCCATACAAATCGTGAAATTATTTGTTCTAGCTCTGTGAAAAATACCATTGGTAGCTTGACCAGGATTGCATTGAATCTATAGATTGCTTTGGGTAGTATACTCATTTTCACTATATTGATTCTTCCAATCCATGAACATGGTATATTTCTCCATCTATTAGTATTCTCTTTGATTTCTTTCACCAGTATTTTATAGTTTTCTATATATAGGTCTTTAGTTTCTTTAGGTAGATATATTCCTAAGTATTTTATTCTTTTTATTGCAATGGTGAATGGAATTGTTACCTTAGTTTCTCTTTCTATTTTCTCATTATTAGTGTACAGGAATGCAAGGGATTTCTGTGTGTTGATTTTATATCCTGTAACTTTACTGTATTCATTGATTAGCTCTAGCAATTTTCTGGTAGAGTCTTTAGGGTTTTCTATGTAGAGGATCATGTCATCTGCAAACAGAGAGAGTTTTACTTCTTTTCCAATTTGGATTCCTTTTATTTCTTTTTCTTCTGTGATTGCTGTGGCCAAAACTTCCAAAAGTATGTTGAATAGTAGTGGTGAAAGTGGGCACCCTTGTCTTGTTCCTGACTTTAGGGGAAATGCTTTCAATTTTTCACCATTGAGGATAATGTTTGCTGTGGGTTTGTCGTATATAGCTTTTATTATGTTGAGGTATGTTCCTTCTATTCCTGCTTTCTGGAGAGTTTTTATCATAAATGGATGTTGAATTTTGTCAAAGGCTTTCTCTGCATCTATTGAATTAATCATAAGGCTTTTATTTTTCAATTTTTAAATGTGGTGTATTACATTGATTGATTTGCGGATATTGAAGAATTCTTGCATCCCTGGGATAAAGCCCACTTGGTCATGGTGTATGATCTTTTTAATGTGTTGTTGGATTCTGATTGCTAGAATTTTGTTAAGGATTTTTGCATCTATGTTCATCAGTTATATTGGCCTATAGGTTTCTTTTATTGTGGCATCTTTGTCAGATTTTGGTATTAGGATGATGGTGCCCTCATAGAATGAGTTTGGAATTCCTCTGCAATTTGAGCAGGATAGGTGTTAGCTCTTCTCTAAATTCTTGGTAGAATTCAGCTGTGAAGCTGTCTGGACCTGGGCTTTTGTTTGCTGGAAGATTTCTGATTACAGTTTCAATTTCTGTGATTGTGATGGGTCTGTTAAGATTTTCTATT
This sequence comes from Bos grunniens, assembly GCF_055505025.1. Taxonomy (NCBI): domain Eukaryota; kingdom Metazoa; phylum Chordata; class Mammalia; order Artiodactyla; family Bovidae; genus Bos; species Bos grunniens. The sequence continues at coordinate 74,325,846 of NC_141194.1, read as the reverse complement.
TCTTCCTGGTTCAGTTTTGGAAAATTGTACTTTTCTAAGAATTTGTCCATTTCTTCCACATTATCTATTTTATTGGCATATAATTGCTGATAGTGGTCTCTTATGATCCTTTGTATTTTTGTGTTGTCTGTTGTGATCTCTCCATTTTCATTTCTAATTTTATGGATTTGATTTTTCTCCCTGTTGTTTCTTGATGAGTGTGGTTAATGATTTGTCAATTTTATTTATCCTTTCAAAGAAACAGCTTTTGGCTTTGTTGATTTTTGCTATGGTCTCTTTTGTTTCTTTTGCATTTATTTCTGCCCTAATTTTTAAGATTTCTTTCCTTCTACTAACCCTAGGGTTCTTCATTTCTTTCTTTTCTATTTGCTTTAGGTGTAGAATTAGGTTATTTATTTGACTTTTTTCTTGTTTCTTGAGGTATGTCTGTATTGCTATGAACTTTCCCCTTAGCACTGCTTTTACAGTGTCCCACAGGTTTTGGGTTGTTGTGTTTTCATTTTCATTCATTTCTATGCATACTTTGATTTCATTTTTGATTTCTTCTGTGATTTGTTGGTTATTCAGCAGCGTGTTGTTCATCCTCCATATGTTGGAATTTTTAATAGTTTTTCTCCTGTAATTGAAATCTAATCTTACTTAAGCATATGGTCAGAAAAGATGCTTGGAAAAATTTCAGTTTTTTTGAATTTACCAAGGCTAGATTTATGGCCCAGGATGTGGTCTATCCTGGAGAAGATTCTGTGTTCGCTTGAGAAAAAGGTGAAATTCATTGTTTTGGGATGAAATGTCCTATAGATATCAATTAGGTCTAACTGGTCTATTGTATCGTTTAAAGTTTGTGTTTTCTTGTTAATTTTCTATTTAGTTGATTTATCCATAGTTGTGAGTGGGGTATTAAAGTCTCCCACTATTATTGTGTTATTGTTAATCTCCCCTTTCATACTTGTTAGCATTTGTCTTACATATTGCGGTGCTCCTCTGTTGGGTGCATATATATTTATAATTATTATATCTTCTTCTTGGATTGATTCTTTGATCATTTTTCAGTGTCCTTCTTTGTCTCTTTTCAAAGTCTTTATGTTAAGTCCATTTTATCTGATATGAGTATTGCTACTCCTGCTTTCTTTTGGTCTCTATTTGTATGGAATATCTTTTTCCAGCCCTTCACTTTCAGTCTGTATCCGTCCCCTGTTTTGAGGTGGGTCCCTTGTAGACAACATATATAGGGGTCTTGTTTTTGTATCCATTCAGCCAGACTTTGTCTTTTGGTTGGGGCATTCAACCCATTTACGTTTAAGGTAATTATTGGTAAGTATGATCCCGTTGCCATTTACTTTATTGTTTTGGGTTCGAGTTTATACACCCTTTTTGTGTTTTCTGTCTATTGAATATCCTTTAGCATTAACAAATGCTGAGAGCTGATTTTGTGGTACTGAATTCTCTCAGCTTTTGCTTGTCTGTAAAGCTTTTAATTTCTCCTTCGTATTTGAAATAGATCCTTGCTGGGTACAGTAGTCTGGGCTGTAGGTTATTTTCTTTCATCACTTTAAGTATGTCTTGCCATTCCCTCCTGGCCTGAAGAGTTTGTATTGAAAGATCAGCTGTTATCCTTATGGGAATCCCCTTGTGTGTTATTTGTTGTTTTTCCCTTCCTGCTCTTAATATTTGTTCTTTGTGTTTGGGTGGACAATTTTTTAGGCTCATTTGTTCAGTCTTGCTGTGGGGAGGGAGGAATGCTGCAAACAAACAACACTGGTGTCTGTGGGGAGTGATTGCAGTGTCTTGGCCACACTGGGTTTGCCCCCATCATGGCATGTGTACTTTCCCAGTCTATACTTGTTAGGTTCTAGGTTGCTGTGGTGGGAACTGTCTGACGCCAACCCTGGGTTGCATGCACTTCCCAGGTCTAAGCCACTTGGGTTCAGGTACTCGGGTACTCCACAAAGGCACAGACTTGGTTAGGCCTGCATTTTGTGCCCTTCCCCTGTCCGAGCAGCTCAGGTGACCAGGTGTTTGGTGAGCATGGTCGGTGTGACTTATCACCTCCCCCGTCCCTGCCACTCAGTTTTCTGGGTTTACAACCAGTGCACCTTCTCAGGCAGATGTCGACCGTCCAGTATCCCAAGAAGTCTTGGTTAGCAAGAAAGCCTGCTTGCAGTTTGGTAGATGGTGCCTCTCTGGCACTGTAATTGCCCCCTTCCGGCTCTGGGTGTCCTTGCCTGCCTGTCTCCGGCGGGGGATGGGCTGGCCTGCAGCCGGCTAGCTCTAGTCAGTCCTTTGTTCTGTGAGTGGGCCTGGTGGTGTTTTAGGTTAGGGCTTTTTGCCTTTTTGCGGGGTAGCTATCCCACAGTCTAGTTTGCTATCCCACAGTCTGGTTTGCTATCCCAAGTTAGTTCCCTCAGATTGCCCTCAGGGCATTCAGGGCCAGGTCCTTACTCTAAGCAATGCAGCCCACGCCTCCCTGCCCAGCCCCCGCTTGCTAGTGAAGGATGCAGGTGTCTGCACTGCTTCTCCCTTGGGAGTTACCATTGGGCACTGGGCATGTAATCTGTGGGTTTTAATTATTTATTTTTCCTCCCGGTTATGTTGCCCTCTGAGGCTTCAAGGCTTGCCAGACTCGCCAGTGAGAGTGTTTCCTGGTGTTTGGAAACTTCTCTCTTTTTTAAGACTCCCTTCCCGGGATGGACCTCCGTCCCTACCTCTTTGTCTCTCTTTTTATCTTTTCTATATTTTCCTATCTCCTTTTGAAGACAATGGGATGATTTTTCTGGGTGCCTGATGTCCTCTACTGGCATTCAGAAGTTGTTTTGTGAAATTTGCTCAGCGTTCAAATGTTCTTTTGATGAATTTGTTGGGGAGAAAGTGGTCTCCCCATCCTATTCCTCTGCCATCTTAGGACCGCCTCTCAAAATGCATTTCTAAAGATGGTCTAAAGTCGGGTTTGAAAGAGCAAAGTCAGGAAGAAAGAGCAACTACAAGATATGCAGTGTAATTGTATGTCTATATGCATGCATGGATGCATGCATGTATCTTTCCTTCCACATCCAGAAGGAATATGAAAAGCATATTCATAGGAATTTGTATAATGATTGATAAGCATATTTTATCCTCCTATGGTCACTTGCAGTTTATCATTAAAAAATAATAAACTAAAGAGATAATTTCTAAAGATAAATGATAGCATTTGGAATATTTTTTATGTATGTGGGTGGTGGGGATTATAATCTACATATATCTCTGTTTATTTTAATGGTGTGAAAGATCTGGTTCTTTCCATTTTCTTTATTTTTTTTTTCTAAATATAAAGTAAAACAGAAATTTAACAGAACATGTAAGAGAATCCCAAAGAACATTGCTGTTACAACCTGAACACAGAAGTAGCTTCTAAAGTGAAGTGATGTAAAATGCTGCAAACCTTTGTCTTGAGTAGATCAGGCTTTTAGTAAATAAATCATACACCTCTATACATCACCTTTATAAATTACATGTAAAAAAATCAACTCCTTGTGCTCACAGAAGACTTGTTTTTATTTATTACAGTTCCACAGAAGTAGAAATGCTCATTTGAGAGTAGCTATTGTTAACTGTGGTAAGGCCATTCTGTGAAATGAAGTGCTCAGTTGTTCTTTAAAGCAGCTTATGAATCCATTTTGCTTCAGGCTGAGGAATAAAGTAGAAAAAAATTAAAATAAATGGTAGCATTAAAAAGAAGCTAGTAATTATAGAGAGTTCCTGGTGTGTTAAAGACCACAATAAAACAGACAAGTGGAGGCAAAGTTGGATATAATTTTTATGTTTTCTTATTAAAAATGTAGATCCTTGAATCCCACCCTAGAGTTAGCATTAAAAGCCTGAGATGGGGTCAGAAATAGCATGTTTAATAATTTCTCTGCATGATCCTAATGTTCACTTCAAGATGTGAAGTACTGAATACTAGTCCAACCACCAGCATTTGTGTAGGAACCAAGTCCTAAGGAATGTTACATTATGAACACAACTACTTTAATGGACTAGGGCTTCAAAAGCTGATAATATAAAAACACAAAAATACATTTTAAATACTGATAGTCTCTCTAAATTCCACCACATTAATACAAGTGTTTCCACATTTGCACATTATTGTCTAGTGTTTGTACAGTAGTTGCAAATTTCATCTAGTTGCAAACCTATAGTATTTTCCTTTATATTCTTCCTTAACATTATAGTATAAACTTTCCCCTCTAAACTCAAGGTCTCACAACTAGTATTCCAATGAATAAATACTATGTTTTATATTTTAGTATGCCAATTTTTTTAATTTTCTACATTTAGTTTAATTCCAAATTTTTTGTCCTATAGACAGTATTGCAATTATCATCTCTATGCCCAGAGGTTTTTTTTTTTTTTTTTCCTTCTGCTGACTTGTTTTAATTACAGTACGTTTTTACTAATGGGATTACTGAATCAAATAGTACCATCCCATTTGTGACTCTTCCTACATAGTCCCATATAGGTCTAGAATAAATTTAACCAGTTTGTCTTGTTCCTCTTTTGCCATCAGCAGTGAATTAATGGGGTGTGTGTGTGTGTGTGTGTGTGTGTGTGTATATATATGTGTGTGTGTATATATATATGTATATATATATATATATATATATATATATATATATATATATCTTACTTGGAACTTTTGAGGCTTCAGGGATAATGGTGTATTTATTCATTTATTCACTATTCAGAGAGTAGTAGCAGAATTTTTTCCATACATAAAAGAGTTTTGACAGTGTTCAGAAAATGGAAATTTGCTAAGGAAGGCAGATCATGGAATTAGAGCTTATTCTTGACAATCAGACGTCAGCGAGAAGACATCAAAACTAATGGTGAGTGAGTGGAAAGGGTAGATTAGTTGCACACTTAGAGCAGAGCAAAGCAGCAGTGTATCAACACAGTTATATAACAGGTAAAAATAAATATCTTGAAACTATAGAATTTTTTTTTTAAATCAAAGATTCATCATGGAACAAATCAGTACTTTGTTCATCTTCCATTTATTTATAGTTTAGCATTTCTTAAAAAAAAAACAAAAAAACTTGAAATTGTAGTAGAGGTATCACAATTTTCTATTGCCGATTTAAGCCCCATAGCCTTGCATTATGCTTACTATGCCTGTTTCCAACTCTGTGTCACTCCCATCAACCATTTTTTCTGCCTCCTGGTCTGGAAACTTTGTTTCTTCCTTCAGTTAATATTTTCAATGTCATACTCATATTCCATTTCATGATGCAATTTCATACACTGGTTTTGGTATTAACTAGCTGGGTATTCTTGATTAGAAACTTCTACCATTGCCTTTGCCTTTCAAAAATCTTTCTTATCTTTCATAATCCAGTTCCTATATCACTTTTTCACCCTGATTGAATGAGTGAATGAGTGTAAGTTAATTCATAAACTGGCAGACTAAAATTTCATACTATCTAGTACCATCTGGAGTTTTAAAAATGCCCAGCAATTATTTCATTCATTTCTTGCTAATTTCTAATAAATGACAAATAAATTGATTTATTAAATTAATATTGAATGCCAGCCACTCTCTTGGACATATAAGTAAAGAGTTTTTGTATTCACAGAGCTTACCTTTTACCAAAAAATACACAAAATAAACATAATAAATAAGTAAATTACATAGTGCAAGGTAGCAAATTTCATAGGAAAAGAAATAGATGACTTGAGGACTAGTATGCAGTAGTGGGGATTGTTACAATTTAAAATTGTATGATTAAATTAACCTCATTGAAAAATTGATATTTGAGCAAATATTTGAAGAGAGAATTAACCACATGGAAATCTGAAGAAATAAGATTCTAGGTTGAAGTGTGGATCTATGCAAAGTCCTATTCCTGGGATGTATGGAAGGATGCCAGTATGGTTTCATCAGACTGATGAAAAGGTGAGATCAGAGAGAACAGCAAGTCAGATTATCTAGGATCTTATTGGCAATTGTAAGCATTTTGACATTCATTCTGAGTGAAATTAAGTACTAGAGTTTGTTGTTGTTCTCAAGTTTTGTTTCATTAGGTTTAATTTAACTTTGTTAATTCTAAGTATACATTTTAATACACTTTATCAATTAAATGATGTTCAATAAATTGAATCCATGTTGAGGATATGAAGAGGAAAGATTAGAAGCAAGAGATATCTTAGGAGGCTACTGCAGTAGTAAAGGAGAGAGATAATAGTGATGAGGACCTGGCTGGTACAATATGGTTCACAAGTGGTCAGATTTTAGATGTATACTGAGTCAAAAGGATCCAAGAAGGATTGTGAAAGAAAAATAATTAAGATGCTTCTAATGAACTATAATCTTATTCTTGATCTTCAAGAAAATGTATCTTGAGAATTTACTGTTTCCTTTCAGTCTTTGTTAGATAGCTATTATCAAGATAAGGAAATTCTCTATTCCTTTTTAAATTGGTGTTTTCATCTTAAGTAAATGCTGAAATTTATCAAATACTTTTCCACACACCTGCAATTCCAGTTCTCAAGAATAAAGTAGATGAGGAGAGAACATAAAGATGGAAAGTTTGTGTGGTATTTTGACTGTTTGTATTCTCAGGGAGCTTCCCAGGTGGCTCAGTGGTAAAGAATCTGCCAGCCAAGCAGGAGACAGAAGTTTAGTCCTTGGGTCAGGAAGATTTCCTGGAGAAGGAAATGACAACTCACACCAGTATTCTTGCCTGGGAAATCCCATGGACAGAGGAATTTGGCAGACTATAGCCCATAGGGTTGCAAAAAGTCAGACATGATGTAGCAACTAAAAAACAGCAACAACAGCAGCAATATTCTATGAAGAAAAATAAAGTAAGATTCTGGGTTAGAAGAGTAACTGGACAGTTGTGGGAGGGGATAACATAAGATATAGTAAATCAGGGACGGCTTCTCCAAAAAAATAATATTTAAGTTGAAAAACCAAATGATGAGAAGGACTAGTCATGCAAAAACTGGGGAGAAGAATTCCAAGCAGAGGGAACAGTATATGCAAAAACTTGGCAAGAGAGCAATCTTAATATATATGAGAAGCAAAAATAATAGTAGTTTGGGTAGGTCAAAAAATAAAATGGCAAACTGGTTCAAGATGAAGGTAGAAAATAGATGAGGATGGATAATTTAAGCATTGAAAGCCAGGGTAAGAAGCCTGAGTTTATTATGAATGTAAAAGGAAACCGTTAGTGTTTTAAGCAGTGGACAGTAGAGGCAGCAAGACTCTTGCAGTACTTCAGCAAAGATTATGATGAATATTGGGACCATTTAGGTAGTAGTAATTGAGATGGAAGAAGTGGACTGATTCAGGATATATTTTGGAGGTAAGGTAGACAAGTTTTAGTGATTGATCACATATGGGGGATAAGGAAAAGAGCAGAATCATAGATGATATCCAGATTTTAAAAGATTAAATGGGTGGATGGCAGTGCCATTTACTACTAAGATGGAGAATACTGGGAAGGATTAGGTTTTGAAATTGGTTAAGAATGTTATTCATATATACTAAATTTGAGATGTCCACTAGAATCTACACGGAAACTTCCAAGGAGGTGTTTAGAATTTGGAACTCATTGGAAAGACTAAAGTTGGTTATGTTACTTTAGGAGTAATTAGTACATAAAAGACATTTAAAACTATTAAATTGGATGAACTTATCAAAGGAGAATTTTAGAGAGAAGGTCCAGGATCAAGTCTTAGATCATTCTAACATTAAAGGTGAGGAAGTGTAAGATATAATAAAGGTGGTGGAAAGCTACCAGTAAGTAGAAAGAACAGGATAGGATCATATCAGATCAGATCAGGTCAGTCGTGTCCGACGGTTTGCGACATCATGAATTGCAGCACACCAGGCCTACCTGTCCATCACCAACTCCCAGAGTTCACTCAGACTCACGTCCATCGAGCCATTCAGCCATCTTGTCCTCTGTCGTCCCCTTCTCTTCTTTCCCCCAATCCCTCGCAGAATCAGAGTCTTTTCAAATGAGTCAACTTTTCGCATGAGGTGGCCAAAGTACTGGAGTTTCAGCTTTAGCATCATTCCTTCCAAAGAAATCCCAAGGCTGATCTCCTTCAGAATGGACTGGTTGGATCTCCTTGCAGTCCAAGGGACTCTCAAGAGTCTTCTCCAACACCACAGTTCAAAAGCATCAATTCTTCAGCGCTCAGCCTTCTTCACAGTCCAACTCTCACATCCATACATGACCAAAGGAAAAACCATAGCCTTGACTAGACAAACGTTTGTTGGCAAAGTAATGCATCTGCTTTTGAATATGCTGTCTAGGTTGGTCATAACTTTCCTTTCAAGGAGTAAGCGTCTTTTAATTTCATGGCTGCAGTCATCATCTGTAGTGATTTTGGAGCCCAGAAAAATAAAGTCTGACACTGTTTCCACTGTTTTCCCATCTATTTCCCATGAAGTGATGGGACCGGATGCCATGATCTTCGTTTTCTGAATGTTGAGCTTTAAGCCACCTTTTTCACTCTCCACTTTCACTTTCATCAAGAGGCTTTGTAGTTCCTCTTCACTTTCTGCCATAAGGGTGGTGTCATCTGCATATCTGAGGTTATTGATATTTCTCCTGGCAATCTTGATTTCAGCTGGTGCTTCATCCAGCCCAGAGTTTCTCATGATGTACTCTGCATAGAAGTTAAATAAGCAGGGTGACAATATACAGCCTTGACGAACGCCTTTTCCTATTTGGAACCAGTCTGTTGTTCCATGTCCAGTTCTAACTGTTGCTTCCTGACCTGCATACAAACTTCTCAAGAAGCAGATCAGGTACTCTGGTATTCCCATCTCTTTCAGAATTGTCCACAGTTTATTGTGATCCACACAGTCAAAAGCCTTGGCATAGTCAATAAAGCAGAAATAGATGCTTTTCTGGAACTCTCTTGTTTTTTCCATGATCCAGCAGATGTTGGCAATTTGATCTCTGATTCCTCTGCCTTTCCTAAAACCAGCTTGAACATCAGGAAGTTCATGGTTCACATATTGCTGAAGCCTGGCTTGGAGAATTTTGAGCATTACTTTACTAGCATGTGAGATGAGTGCAGTTGTGCCGTAGTTTGAGCATTCTTTGGGATTGGAATGAAAACTGAGCTTTTCCAGTCCTGTGGCCACTGCTGAGTTTTCTACATTTGCTGGCATATTGAGTGCAGCAGTTTCACAGCATCATCTTTCAGGATTTGGAATAGCTCAACTGGAATTCCATCACCTCCTATAGCTTTGTTCGTAGTGATGCTTTCTAAGGCCCATTTGACTTCACATTCCAGAATGTCTGGCTCTAGGTCAGTGATCACACCATCGTGATTATCTGGGTTGTGAAGATCTTTTTTGTACAGTTCTTCTGTGTATTCTTGCCATCTCTTCTTAATATCTTCTGCTTCTTTTAGGTCCATACCATTTCTGTCCTTTATCGAGCCCATGTTTGCATGAAATGTTCCTTTGGTATCTCTGATTTTCTTGAAGTGATCTCTAGTCTTTCCCATTCTGTTGTTTTCCTCTATTTCTTTGCATTGATCGCTGAGGAAGGCTTTCTTATCTCTTCTTGCTATTCTTTGGAACTCCGCATTCAGATGCTTATATCTTTCTTTTTCTCCTTTGTTTTTTGCTTCTCTTCTTTTCACAGCTATTTGTAAGGCCTCCTCAGACAGCCATTTTGCTTTTTCGCTTTTCTTTTCCATGAGGATGGTCTTGATCCCTGTCTCCTGTACAGTGTCACGAACCTCATTCCATAGTTCATCAGGCACTCTATCTATCAGATCTAGGCCCTTAAATCTATTTCTCACTTCCACTGTATAATCATAAGGGATTTGATTTAGGTCATACCTGAATGGTCTAGTGGTTTTCCCTACTTTCTTCTATTTAAGTCTGAATTTGGCAATAAGGAGTTCATGGTCTGAGCCACAGTCAGCTCCTGGTCTTTTTTTTTGCTGACTGTATAGAGCTTCTCCATTTTGGCTACAAAGAATATAATCAATCTGATTTCAGTGTTGACCATCTGGTGATGTCCATGTATAGAGTCTTCTCTTGTGTTGTTGGAAGAGGGTGTTTGTTATGACCAGTGCATTTTCTTGGCAAAACTGTATTAGTCTTTGCCCTGATTCATTCCATATTCCAAGGCCAAATTTGCCTGTTACTCCAGGTGTTTCTTGACTTCCTACTTTTGCATTCCAGTCCCCTATAATGAAAAGGACATCTTTTTTGGGTGTTAGTTCTAAAAGGACTTGTAGGTCTTCATAGAACTGTTCAATTTCAGCTTCTTCAGCATTACTCATTGGGGCATAGACTTGGATTACTGTGATATTGAATGGTTTGCCTTGGAAATGAACAGAGAGCCTTCTTTTGTTTTTGAGATTGCATCCAAGTACTGCATTTTGGATTATTTTGTTGACCATGATGGCCACTTCATTTCTTCTGAGGGATTCCTGCCCACAGTAGTAGATATAATGGTCATCTGATTTAAATTCACCCATTCCAGTCCATTTCAGTTCGCTGATTCCTAGAATGTTGACATTCACTCTTGCCATTTCTTGTTTGACCACTTCCAATTTGCCTTGATTCATGGACCTGACATTCCAGGTTCCTATGCAGTATTGCTATTTACAGCATTGGACCTTGCTTCTATCACCAGTCACATCCACAGCTGGGTATTCTTTTTGTCTTGGCTCCATCCCTTCATCCTTTCTGGAGCCATTTCTCCACTGATCTCCAGTAGCATATTGGGCACCCACTGACCTGGGGAGTTTCTCCTTCAGTATCCTATCATTTTGCCTTTTCACACTGTTAATGGGATTCTCAAGGCAAGAATACTGAAGTGGTTTGCCATTCCCTTCTCCAGTGGACCATTCTGTCAGATCTCTCCACCATGACCCGCCCATCTTGGGTTGCCCCACGGGCATGGCTTAGTTTCATTGAGTTAGATAAGGCTGTGTTCCTAGTGTGATCAGATTGACTAGTTTTCTGTGAGTATGGATAGGATAGAGTCAAGTTAACTAAGTGTTTTGTGAAAGAAGAGGTTGGTTTAAATGCTGCTGGACTATAGAGTAACATGAGGAGAGAAGAGAGCTCAGTATGTGTGACTACAAGAACATATTTTGTAATCTTGAAAAGAGCACTTTTAGCAAAGTGGTAGGGATGGAAGAGCCTGATTAGATGGTAGCTATACAAATTTAAGCTTATTACAGTGATGATATGAATATATGCAAGGCCAGAACATATCCTGAAAGTTTTTTTTTTTTTTTTTTTTACAATTAAAATTAATCCTCAGACTCAAGGATTTTGTTATATTTCTTATATTTTACATATTTTTTAATTTAACAATTTTTATTTAGAATTTTTATTGAAATTTACTTACAATATTATATCAGTTTCAGGTATTCTACATAGTGATTTGATATTTTTATACATTATGAAACAATCACAAGTCTAGTTACCATTTATCACCAAAGTTATTATGATATTATTGATTATATTCCTTACACTATACAGTAATCACTATGACATTTATTTTATAACTAGAATTTTATATCTCTTAATCTTCCTCACCTATTTCACTTATCTTCACATCTGTCTCCACTATGGTGACCACCAATTTGTTCGCTTTATAAGTCAGTTTTTGTTGTTTGTTCATTTGTTTTGGTTTTAAATTCCACATATAAGTGTACATATTTTTCATAAAAACTACTTTTGGAAGAGAGTTCAGCTTTTCAAGGGTCTCTTTTTCTCAATTGCCTTAAAATTATCCACCAATATATTTTTATTCCTTAAAAATTTTGTTGCTTTACTGGTTATCTGCCCGTTGACTTAGAATGAGCCTTTAAACAATGGGGTCGTTAACCAGCTTTGTCACAAAGCTGACATTTTGAGTCTGCCAGGAGAAAAATGGACTTAAAATCAGCCTTTTTTGAAAGAGATAATATGGATTAATTAATCTCTCCCACAAATGTAAAATATATGAAGAGCAAATGGGAATCAATACATAAAGTTTTATTATAAATAAACCAAGGATAGAAAAAACTTGGAATACAATGTAAAGTGAGATTCCCACCATTCAGAAGAGGAAATGGAAGCCCTTTAAAAGATAAGAACAAGAATGGGGGGGCAGAGAGGGTGAGGAAGAAAGGGTGGGGGAAAATTAATTAAATATAAGGTCCAATCCCAGCCATATTTACAGATGTTCTGAATTTAGCAGGACAGAGAACATGAAACCTACCATGCTGAGAATAGTCGATTAACACTGTGGGAAAGCAAAGGAAACACAGACTGATGCCCAGAAACCATGCAAATGAATCACATCTCAACCAAAGATCAGAGACCCAACAAGGGAGGACAAGAATGGGAAGAGCAGACCTTCCATCCAAAGTGAGATGTTTAACTAAGCATCCCTTTACAGCCATGTTTTAAAGGAAGGGGGATTTAAAGGGAGATCCTCTGTAGGAGAACAATAGAAAACTTTAAAATTACAGATCCAAAGAGATTGGATCAACCTTGAAAATACTCCCCCCCGCCCCCCAATTATCAGTACTAGTGACAACTCATAAAGATATGGTTAAAAATTAAATAATTAAATATGCTTTTTGCATATCTGAATCCTAGTATGTTATGTTTCTATCTTGCTGTGTCTGAATTTGGTTGAGTTTTTACCATATTCAGCAACTTCCTAGGAAATGTATTTATATCCTACTAAAACATGCCCCTTAAAAATTTTAGCCATTTTCCTTTTTGTTCTTTCATAAGTGTGGGACAGTTAAACACATTTGTAATATGATCATTTTTACAAATAATTATGAAAAGTTTCTTAAAACCCAAGCCAGTTCTCTCTGCTCCAATCTAAATACTAGTCTTAACTTTTTGACATTTATTTTGCAACTCTTTTGGGTCCTGTGGAAGTACTCTATCTTTTCTCATCTGTGAGTCTCAAAATTGTCAATATTCCAGTAAAAGAGAACTAATCTGCAGAGAAAATATGAATTCAAAATTTAAAATATATTTTTCATTTTTAATCCAATTTTCTCTAAAAATAAAACAGAAGCAAACATACCAAAGGAGCGTATCTTGGCTTTGGAGGTGGAGGAGGCATCTGGCACCGACAGAGACGTTTGACTCTAGGTGATGGCAGTATAGGCTCACAAGGAGGTAGTGGTGGTCTTTCTCTTGATGGAGGAACTCTACCTGTACCTATTTTTTTTCCTTTTTCTTTGAATGTAGTCCTCCGGGATGGCATTTTGATTCCTCTTTTTGGTTCCACTGCATCCTTCTTTGAATCTGTAGATGTGGCATCTGATTCATCAACTCTCTTTTTAGACCCAGGTTTAAATAGAGACTCTTCAGATTCAGCATCTGAACTTTTGAACATTTCAGTCTTCTTTAGGTATCTTTTGGAAGACACATCAGATTCAGCACCACTAGACTCTGTGGCCTTCTTTGCAGTCTTCTTGGTGTCTTTCTTTGAATCTCGCTTAACCTTCTTTGACTCCCAATCAGACTCAGTTTCAGTAGACTCTTCGGACTTCATTGCAGGCTTTTTTTGGTCATCTTTCTTTAAATCTTTCTTATCTTTCTTTGAATCTTTTTTACTCTTTTTTGCATCCCCTTCAGATTCAGAATCAGCATCAGTAGACACAGCATCCTTCTTGGCATCCTTTTTCTTATCATCTTTCTTGCCCTTTTTCGAATCTTTCTTTGCATTCTTTGAGTCTCCAGATTCTGCATCAGTAGACTCTGCATCTTTCTTGGCATCCTTTTTCTTATCATCTTTCTTTGAATCTTTCTTGCCCTTTTTTGAATCTTTCTTTGCATCCTTTGAGTCTCCAGATTCTGCATCAGTAGACTCTGCATCTTTCTTAGCATCCTTTTTCTTATTATCTTTCTTTGAATCTTTCTTGCCCTTTTTCGAATCCTTCTTTGCATCCTTTGAGTCTCCAGATTCTGCATCAGATGCAGCATCCTTCTTAGCATCCTTTTTCTTATCTTTCTTTGACTCTTTCTTGCCTTTCTTTGCATCCTTTGAGTCTCCAGATTCTGCATCAGTAGACTCTGTATCCTTCTTTGCACCTTTCTTGGTGTCTTTTGTTGCACCCTTCTTATCTTTCTTTGCATCTTTCTTTGCATCTTTTGAATCTACAGATTCAGCATCAGAGCCCTTCCCCTTTGCATCTTTTTTTGCATCCTTCTTTGTTGGCTTCTTTGAATTATTCTGTGAATAATTCTTTAACCACATATCAAATTCCATGGATTCAGCATCCGATTCCCCTAAATGCACCATTAAACCCACATTTGAACTATTTTTTGAGCAAGTCTCTGATATGGCATCAGAATTATTCTTTGAGCTCTTAGAGTACTTCTTCGTACTTGTGGATTCAAAATCCATCTCCTTGGAATCTTTTGAATATCTCTTTTCTTTTTTTTGATGCTTTATTGAAACTGATATAGAATCTTTGGATTCTGGGTTTGTTTCTGATTTGGACTTTGACTTCTTAGATAGTTGACTTCCATGTGATGATTTTGATGGAGTTTTATCTGCTTTATTTCTTCTTTTAGGTTTCTCATCTACTTCATGTGGGCCTGTATCTTTCTTGGAAATTTTCTTCAAAGCTGTTTCTTTTTTGTCATCTTTGTACTTTTTAGATTCTGCCTTTTTAGAATGGGTTATATGAGTATAAGGATGTCTGAATGAGGCCTGTCTCCTGACGATTAAATTAATAGATGGACTTTGAAATTTTTTCCTTAAAGAATGCCTTATCCATATATGAGCTGGCTTCTGAAGTTCATCTAAATTTCTTTTATCATGTCTCTGAAAAAAATGGTTAGAATAATAAGTTTTTAAATGAGTTATATCTTTTTTATATTGAAACAAATAGTCTAGCTTTTCTATGACCATATATTTAGATTGTGTCTTGTTTCTGTTTCAACATTCTGTGTGTGTTTGTATGTGTGTGTGAGAAAACTCCACTTTGGAAATAAAATGAATTTAAGAAGAACCTCAGAATATCTTCAGCGATTCCTACTAAGATAAGAAGGGGTCCACAATGATTCATGACACTTCAGGACCTGGCCTCACAATAGATAATAAATTCCTTTAGAACTCCTACATGAGAGAGATATTTTGAAACATTTCATGTACCCTTCTGCCCCAAAATAGATAAAAAAAAAAAAAAAATAAGCTGATACTCTTGAAGTGTGTCATGATAATTCTTACGATAGTTTACAATTCTGCAGGCTTCTGGGTTAGCCTGATTTCTACTTATACTTTCAAGATTTTCTTACCAAATTGAGAGCCTAATATCTCTGCTGTGAAGCACTGCTGAAAATAAATACATAAAATAAAACAAGTGTCTTATTCTCATTAATTAGTGTAGCAGTTGCTGCTGCTGCTAAGTCGCTTCAGTCGTGTCCGACTCTGTGCGACCCCATCGACGGCAGCCCACCAGAGTTCCCCGTCCCTGGGATTCTCCAGGCAAGAACACTGGAGTGGGTTGCCATTTCCTTCTCCAATGCATGAAAGTGAAAAGTGAAAGTGAAGTCGCTCAGTCGTGTCCAACTCTAGCGACCCCACGGACTGCAGCCTACCAGGCTCCTCTGTCCATGGGATTTTCCAGGCAAAAGTACTTGAGTGGGGTGCCATTGCCTTCTCCAGCAGCATATTATAATTATTATTTTTTTATTTCTGTCCAAACATTTGTCAAGGCTGGTTGTCACAGTGACCATATAGACTAATTTTACATTTAGTTCTTATATTTCTTCCATTATTATATGGAATGAAAGGAAGACCATGAAGAGAAGCACAAAACTTGGATCTCAATAGATGTAAATAAATGGCCCTTGAATAAATGCATTGACTATTGATCTGCTTTGGGAGATGCTTTTAAAACATATTTTGCTATAACTATGGGTGACCTCTGTAAGCTAACTTTTATTTTGGTTACTTGTAAGAATAACTCCATTTTGTAAAAGCAATAGAAAACTGGAATCTCCAAGTATCTAGTATTTGAATGCTAGATTAAAGAAAACGTAAAGGCCCTGAAACCTCAAGATTGGCTCCTAAGACTCAAATTTTATATGTTTTTGCAGCTGGTAAACATTGCCTCAGAGATCCCACCAGTTTCAGTATTACATTCTCCAGCTTACCTAGCCAATGAGCTTTAAAATGCCTTTGAAATGGAGGAACACATATAAATAAAAGTTCAATAAGAAACAGTTGGGGACAATCTGCTATACAGGGAATTATACACCTAAAATATCTCCATCCTAAAGATATCAAAATTCAAATTATGTATTTTATTTGTATGTATGCATTGTAACATATTATATTTAGTTAAAAATGATCTTGTCGGTACTCACAGGAACTGTGACTTGTATTTCTGAAGGTCTTAATCTCTTATTTCCACCTGGCTGGGATGATTTGGGAAATGTTATAGTTAAGTATTGTTGATTCCGTATTTTTTTGCTTGATTCACTGACTGAAATGAGAGAGGAAAAGAAACAATTTTGCAGCTAACAGCCAGACTTTGATCAGTTCTGAAATATTGCTGAGCAAGAAATATAGTTTAATTTAAACTAAATTATAACTCAAAATATAGTTCCCCCCTCCTAGAGTTTATAGTTTACTTGCATGCCAGTTAAGAAAAAACAAAAAATTATTAGTCCATTTAGAACCAAATTAAGTTTAAAATGATATTTGTAATTTTATTTTCTAGATTAAACCAATACATGTACTACTATGTGTAAAATAGATAGCTAATGGGAAGCTGCTGTATAACACAGGGAGCTCAGCTCGGTGCTCTGTGATGCCAGAAGGGGTGGGATGGGGGAGTTGGGGGAGGCTCAATAGGGAGAGTATATATGCCGGGCCAAGAGGAGCTACTCCACGTCCAAGGTGAGGAGCAGCGGCTGCACTTTGCTGGAGCAGCCGTGAAGAGATACCCCATGTCCAAGATAAGAGAAACCCAAATAAGATGGTAGATGTGGTGAGAGGGCATAAGAGGGCAGAAACACTGAAATCAGAATCACAGAAAACTAGCCAATCTGATCACACAGACCACAGCCTTGTCTAACTCAATGAAACTAAGCCATGCCGTGTGGGGCCACCCAAGACCGGTGGGTCATGGTGGAGAGGTCTGACAGAATGTGGTCCACTGAAGAAGGGAATGGCAAACCACTTCAGTATTCTTGCCTTGAGAACCCTATGAACAGTTTGAAAAGGCAAAATGATAGGATACTGAAAGAGGAACTCCCCAGTTTGGTAGATGCCCAATATGCTACTGGAGATCAGTGGAGAAATAACTCCAGAAAGAATGAAGGGATGAAGCCAAAGCAAAAACAATACCCAGTTGCAGATGTGACTGGTGATAGAAGCAAGGTTCGATGCTGTAAAGAGCAATATTGCATAGGAACCTGGAATGTTAGCTCCATGAATCACGGCAAATTGGAAGTCATCAAACAGGAGATGGCAAGAGTGAATATCGACATTCTAGGAATCAGCAAACTAAAAAGGACTGGAATGGATGAATTTAACTCAGATGACCATTATATCTACTACTGTGAACAGGAATCTCTTAGAAGAAATGCAGTAGCCATCATGTTCAACAAAAGAGTCCAAAATGCAGTACTTGGATGCAATCTCAAAAATGACAGAATGATCTCTGTTCATTTCCAAGGCAAACCATTCAATATCACAGTAATCCAAGTCTATGACCCAACCGGTAATGCTGAAGAAGCTGAAGTCGAATGGTTCTATGAAGACCTCCAAGACTTTTTAGAACTAACACCCCAAAAAGATATCCTTTTCATTATAGGGGACTAGAATGCAAAAGTAGAAAGTCAAGAAATACCTAGGGTAACAGGCAAATTTGGCCTTGGAATATGGAATGAAGTAGGGCAAAGGTTAATAGAGTTTTGCCAAGAAAATGCACAGGTCATAGCAAATACCTTCTTTCAACAACACAAGATAAGACTCTACACATGAACATAACCAGATGGCCAAGACAGAAATCAGATTGATTATATTCTTTGCAGCCAAAGATGGAGAAGCTCTGATAATAAACTCCTTATTGCCAAATTCAGACTTAAATCGAAGAAAAGTAGGGAAAACCACTAGACCATTCAGATATGACCTAAATCAAATCCCTTATGATTATACAGTGGAAATGAGAAATAGATTTCAGGGACTAGATCTGATAGATAGAGTACCTGATCAACTATGGATGGACATTCATGACATTGTACAGGAGACAGGGATGAAAACCAACGCAATGGAAAATAAGTGCAAAAAAGCAAAATGGCTGTCTGAGGAGGCCTTACAAATAGCTGTGAAAATAAGGGAAGTGAAAAGCAAAGGAGAAAAGAAAGATATAAGCATCAGAATGCAGAGTTCCAAAGAATAGCAAGGAGAGATAAGAAAACTTTCCTCAGCGGTCAATGCAAAAAAATAGAGGAAAACAACAGAATGGGGAAGACTAGAGATCCCTTCAAGAAAATTAGAGATACCAGGGGAACATTTCATGCAAAGATAGGCTCGATAAAGGACAGAAATGGTACGGACCTAACAGAAGCAGAAGATATTAAGAAGAGGGGGCAAGAATACACAGATGAACTGTACAAAAAAGATCTTCACGACACAGATAATCATGATGGTGTGATCACTCACTTAGAGCCAGATATCCTGGAATGTGAAGTCAAGTGGGCCTTAGAAAGCATCACTACGAACAAAGCTAGTGGAGGTGATGGAATTCCAGTTGAGCTATTTCAAATCCTGGAAGATGATGCTGTGAAAGAGCTGCACTTATAATGCCAGCAAATGTGGAAAACTCAGCAGTGGCCACAGGACTGGAAAAGGTCAGTTTTCATTCCAATCCCAAAGAAAGGCAATGCCAAAGAATGCTCAAACTATGGCACAATTGCACTCATCTCACACGCTAGTAAAGTAATGCTCAAAATTCTCCAAGCCAGGCTTCAGCAATGTGTGAACCTTGAACTTCCAGATGTTCAAGCTGGTTATAGGAAAGACAGAGGAACCAGAGATCAAATTTTCAACATCTGCTGGATCATGGAAAAAGGAAGAGAGTTCCAGAAAAAACATCTATTTCTGTTTTATTGACTGTGCTAAAGCCTTTGACTGTGTGGATCACAATAAATTGTGGAAAATTCTGAAAGAGATGGGAATACCAGACCACCTGACCTGCCTCTTGAGAAACCTATATGCAGATCAGGAAGCAACAGTTAGAACTGGACAGGGAACAACAGACTGGTTCCAAATAGAAAAAGGAGCACGTCAAGGTGTATATTGTTACCCTGATTATTTAAGTTATATGTAGAGAACATTATGAGGAACGCTGGGCTGGAAGAAGCACAAGCTGGAATCAAGATTGCCAGGGGAAATATCAATAACCTCAGATATCCAGATGACACCACCCTTATGGCAGAAAGTGAAGAGGAATTAAGAAGCCTCTTGATGAAAGTGAAAGAGGAGAGTGAAAAAGTTGGCTTAAAGCTTAACATTCAGAAAACTAAGATCATGGCTCTTGCCCCATCACTTCATGGGAAATAGATCGGGAAACAGTGGAAACAGTCTCAGACTTTATTTTTGGGGGGGCTCCAAAATCACTGCAGATGGTGATTGCAGCCAAGAAATTAGAAGACACTTACTCCTTGGAAGGAAAGTTATGACCAACCTAGATAGCATATTCAAAAGCAGAGACATTACTTTGCCAGCAAAGGACCATCTAGTGAAAGCTATGGTTTTTCTATTGGTCATATATGGATGTGAGAGTTGGACTGTGAAGAAAGCTGAGTGCCGAGGAATTGATGCTTTTGAACTGTGGTGTTGGAGAAGACTCTTGAGAGTCCCTTGGACTGCAAGGAGATCCAACCAGTCCATCCTAAAGGAGATCAGTCCTTTGTGTTCATTGGAGGGACTGATCCTGAAGCTGAAACTCCAATACTTTGGCCATTTCATGCGAAGAGTTGACTCATTGGAAAAGACTCTGATGTTGGGAGGGATTGGGGGCAGGAGGAGAAAGGGACAACAGAAGATGAGATGGCTGGATGACATCAGTGACTCAATGCACATAAGTTTGAGTGAACTCCGGGAGTTGGTGATGGACAGGGCGGCCTGGTGTGTTGCAATTCATGGGTTTGCAAAGAGTCTGACATGACTGAGTTACTGAACTGAACTGAACTTATCTGATATGTATATTTATATCTGATTCATGTTGCCACGCAGCAGAAACTAACAGAACATTGTATAGCAATTATCCTCCAATTTAAAAAATTAATGAAAATAATAGTTACAGTAATACAAAGAATAGGAATGGAATATAAAGATTAACTTTTTCCTTCCAAACATCTTCATCATCTCCACTACCTTCATTTTGTTTAGATTGCAGAGCATATGACTTCTTCTACAGTCCCCATAATAGCTATTAATAGCACAATAGCATAGTAGCTATTAACAGAGCATCGGCTAAATGTCTCAATTGATTAAGTGCTTAGGTTACTCCTCCTCTAACCTCAATGACATCCCAAGCCATAAAAACTAAGGCCACAGACCCAAATGCTTCATTCAGTTCTGACACCCTTATGGCATTGAAACATGTGTATTATTATATGTGTAATGAATCACCAATCCAGGTTCGATGCATGATACAGGGTGCTTGCGGCTGGTGCACTGGGATGACCCAGAGGGATGGGATGGGGAGGGAGGTGGGAGGGGGTTCAGGATGGGGAACACATGTACACCCATGGCGGATTAAAGTCAATGTATGGCAAAACCAATACAATATTGTAAAGTATTTAGTCTTCAATTAAAATAAATAAATTTAAAAAATTAATAAAAAAAAACAAAAGAGAAAGGGCATGTACACATTTGAGGGCACCCAGAATAGAGTGATCAGGAGGATCAAGCCATCTGGAAGCTATCAAAGGAAGAAAAGTGGGATCGTTTAGATAGTTCTTCTGGAGATTAACAAGAGATGTGATCATTATACTCAAATATTTAAAGAGCTGTTACATAAAAGAGTAGTAGTAATAGTAGTAATAAGATAGCTGCAACTGCTAACACATACATAGCACTTACTATATGCTGGACTGTGTTTTAAGCACTTTATATATATCAAGTCTTAGTCACTGCAACACTTTGAATTAGTTAATATTATTTATGATTGACTCCATTGTACAGATGTAGAAAAATAAAGCACCTAGAGAGGTTAAATTACTTGCCCCCAAATCATAAATTTAGCATAAGAGTTAAGATTCAAGCACAGATAGTTTGGCTCAAGAGTCCATGCTCTTAATTATAATGTCAGAGACTTCTTTGTTTCCTGAGGGAATAACTAGACTCAATGGATAAAATTTGTAGCAGTGCAGGTGGATTTCAACTCAATATATTAAGAAATTTCCTAAAGTTTTAGCTGTTCAACACATGAACTGTCAACTTTTTTCTTTCTGACTATAGAAATACTTTAAACACACACACACATACCAATATTCATGCTTCTCTTAGATTTTAACAAAAACTCAGGGTTTTTTACACTTTATCACATGGAATGGAAGAGACCAGTCATTTTCCCTAAAATTATTTTCAAATATAATTTTAATTCTTACTTGGTATGGAATTATCATATGTTTTGATGGTTATTTCTTGCCTGTTTAAAAAAGAAAATATTTTAATTGAATTTGTACTATGTCTAATAATAATAATAACGACTATTATTACTAAGATACCTTTAATAGTAATGCTGTCAGAAATCTGATGTGTTCTCTGAATTCCATTATCTAAGACTGTTTAACTATAATCCACAATTCCCGTCCTCTAAATCAAGTTATAGATGTATATGACTGTATTTCTCATCAAAACTTGAATAAAAATAGACTATAGATCAAAACTGAAATAAAAACACTTCAGTTAAAATAAATAAATCAATTTAAAAAAACTTGGTAAAGAGAAGGAAATATAATCTTATGGGCATATCTAAATAAACTTACTAATGACAAATTTAACTTAGTAAAAAAAAAAAAACCACTAATTTGAAAAATTCTATAACCTGCAAAATATCTTATTTAATTATATAGAGCAATAAATAAAATTAGTTCCCCTGCAATTTTCTAATGAAAACATCTAAATCAGTATGAACCATATATCTTCTAAATTCACTACATATATTTTGAAGACAACCTACCACATTTTAATATTCTTAGTATTTAAACCACTAATTATCTGTGAGAGGGGAACATATAAATGTTGATCTGTATTTTGAGTTGCTCCTACACATGGGAAAATTGGTCCACGGTATTTTCCATTTGGAAATTACACATGTAATATTGTAATGATTGTGTTGTTTATCAAAGACACACATGGTATAATTTGTTTTTAATTTTAAAATTTGTATCTTTTTAAAATTTTATTTTATTTAAGTATTACTTCCTTATTAATTAGCAGGAACAGTAGATTGTGACCATTGCTAATTCTGAGATTGTACTTGTGTGTGCTAAGTCACTTCAGTTGTGTCCGACTCTTTGCAACCCAGAGTCTCTAGGTGTGGCTCAATCAAGTCTATTTAAAAACTCTCACAGGTTATTTGGACACTCAGTTCTAGTTATGAATCACACTCAGTTCTATGTATGAATTCATGGTCTTGAAAAAGAAAACTTCATAGATTTTTGAAATAGTCCAAGCTTGTGATGTTTGCTTTTTCAAAAAAATAGATCAATGGTCTATTCATTTGTATTGAAACCACATTTATTCTATAGCAGAGCTAAAAGGTTAAATGTCCTGGGATCCTGGAAACTTAATTGTTTGAAACTTTGAAATGCTGGCTGGGTCACTGCCTTCACATACTGGGAAAAATACTTTGCACCTGTATTGTTTTTGACTTCTTTGCTACAGGCTAAAGTAATCTTTTTCAAACTTTCTTTTGAGCACAACTCAATGTGTGTGATATGTGGATAATTCAAATTCTACTGTAATAATATAGTTTATAAATCATGCATAGCCAGACATCCTGGAATGTGAAGTCAAGTGGGCCTTAGAAAGCATCACTACGAACAAAACTAGTGGAGGTGATGGAATTCCAGTTGAGTATTTCAAATCCTGAAATATGATGCTGTGAAAGTGCTGCACTCAAAATGCCAGCACATTTGGAAAACTCAGCAGTGGCCACAGGACTGGAAAAGGTCAGTTTTCATTCCAATCCCAAAGAAAGGCAATGCCAAAGAATGCTCAAACTACGGCACAATTGCACTCATCTCACATGCTAGTAAAGTAATGCTCAAAATTCTCCAAGCCAGGCTTCAGCAATACATGAACCATGAACTTCCTGATGTTCAAGCTGGTTTTAGAAAAGGCAGAGGAACCAGAAATCAAATTGCCAACATCTGCTGGATCATGGGAAAAGGAAGAGAGCTCCAGAAAAACATCTATTTCTGCTTTATTGACTATGCCAAAGCCTTTGAATGTGTGGATCACAATAAACTGTGGAAAATTCTGAAAGAGATTGGAATACCAGACCACCTGACCTGCCTCTTGGGAAATTTGTATGCAGGTCAAGAAGCAACAGTTAGAATTGGACATGGAACAACAGACTGGTTCCAAATAGGAAAAGGAGTACGTCAAGGCTGTATATTGTCACCCTGCTTATTTAACTTATATGTAGAGTACATCATGAGAAAAACGACTGGAAGAAGCACAAGCTGGAATCAAGATTTCCAGGAGAAATATCAATAACCTCATATATGCAGATGACACCACCCTTATGGCAGAAAGTGAAGAGGAACTAAAAAGCCTCTTGATGAAAGTGAAAGAGGAGAGTGAAAAAGGTGGCTTAAAGCTCAACATTCAGAAAACGAAGATCATGGCATCCGGTCCCATCACTTCATGGGAAATAGATGGGAAACAGTGGAAACAGTGGAAACAGTGTCAGACTTTATTTTTTGGGGCTCCAAAATCACTGCAGATGGTGACTGCAACCATGAAATTAAAAGATGCTTACTCTTTGGAAGGGAAGTTATGACCAACCTAGATAGGAAATTCAAAAGCGGAGACATTACTTTGCCAACAAAGGTCTGCCTAGTCAAGGCTATGGTTTTTCCTGTGGTCATGTATGGGTGTGAGAGTTGGACTCTGAAGAAGGCTGAGCGCCAAAGAATTGATGCTTTTGAACTGTGGTGTTGAAGAAGACTCTCGAGCGTCCCTTGGACTGCAAGGAGATCCAAACAGTCCATTCTGAAGGAGATCAGCTCTGGGATTTCTTTGGAAGGAATGATGCTAAAGCTGAAACTCCAGTACTTTGGCCACCTCATGCGAAGAGCTGACTCATTGGAAAAGACTCTGATGCTGGGAGGGATTGGGGGTAAGAGGAGAAGGGGACGACAGAGGATGAGATGGCTGGATGGCATCACTGACTCGATGGAGGTGAGTCTGAGTGAACTCCAGTAGTTGGTGATGCACAGGGAGGCCTGGCGCACTGTGATTCATGTGGTCGCAAAGAGTCAGACACGACTGAGTGACTGAACTCAACTGAACTGAACTGAAGACAGAAAATTTTAAGAGATGAAATAAAATACATAAATTGAAGCTGTAATATGCTATTCACACATTTCAATTGATTATCTTGCATGTGCATCTCATTTTGGAACACACTAGAGAAGGCAATCAAGAAACAATGAGAAATGGGAAAACAGTCAAATATCGCAACATGTCTATCTTGTATATGGGCTTCCCAGGTGGTAAAGAACCTGTCTCCCAATTCAGGACACGAAAGAGATGTGCGTTTGATCTTTTGGTTGGGAAGATTTCTGCCACTGTTTTTGCCTGGAGAATGTCATGATTGGAGAAGCCTCGCAGGCTATGGCCCATAGGGTCACAAAGAGTTGGACACTACTGAAGTGACTTAGCATGCACTGCCTTGTATACAACTGGCCTCAGTCTCACATCATTAGGGCTGTAATATAGTTAAAATCCTGAGAGTTTTTATTCATTCCAAAGTGTACATTTTAGTGCAATAAATGATTGTGTGCATACAGTTTGTTACATAAGTGATCTGAACCTATATTTTGAAATAAAGGGGAAAATTAGTGACGGAAGTCAGAAGAGAATGGAAGTCATATTTAGTTCTAAAAACAAACAAACAAACAAACAACAAAACAGCTAAAAGCCCTGACAATTTAAGGTTTTTATCATAGCACAAATATTTTTCAAAAGTGAGTGTGAAATAGACATTGTTTTTATATTAAAATAAAAAAAATTGTGAGAGTTGTATGGCTAGCAGAAAGTACAAAAATACAAGTAAGAATTCTTCAGGTAGAAGGAAATGACCTAAGATAATACATACTTAAGATAAAAAAAAGAGCATAAGACAGCACATATTTGGGTGCAGAACATGAATATTAAGTATTTACACATAATAATGATAATCTGGTAAGCTTAAAATAAAATTTATAAATTTAAATTCAAAATTGATAGTGGTAATAAAGATTGGTGAAATAATTGGAGTTAAGGTGTTATAAGAAGCTTGATTAGGAGTTGTAAAGACAAATCTGTGATATACTTCTATAAATTAAAACATAACCACTAAATAATAACTAAAATTGTATAAATAAAATAATAGAGAAGGAAATGTAATTAAAATGTTTGATTAATATAAAGGAAAGCAATAAAGGATAAATAAACAAAAACATGGGATAAATAATAAAACTAAAATGATAGGTGTAAATTCAAACATAAAGCTATTACATTAAAAGCAAATGGACTGGGGACTTCCCTGGTGTGCAGTGAGTAAGAATCTGTCTGCCAAAGCAGGAGACACAGGTTTGATCCCTGGCCTCTGAAGTTTCCACATGCTGTAAAACAACTAAGCCTGAGTGCCTCAACTACTGAGTTTGTTTGCCACAACTGCTGAAGCCTGTGCATCTAGATCCTGTGGTCTGTAACGAGAAGCTACTGCAGTGAGAAGCTCATGCCCAACAAGAGTAGCTCCCGCTCACCACAGCTAGAAAAACGCCCGCACGCAGCAACAATACAGCAAATTCTTTACCCTCTGAGCCACCAGGGGAACCCAAGAATACTGGAGTGGGTAGCCTGTCCCTTCTCCAGGGGATTTTCCTGACCCAGGAATCGAACAAGGGTCTCTTGCATTGTAGATGGGTTCTTTACCACCTGAGCTACCAGGGAAATCCAAGAAAGACCCATTGCTGCCAAAAATAAATACAATTTTAAAAATCAAATGGACTAAAATCAACAAGTTATAGAGGTTTTCTGCATAACATTGGGCCTATAATTAACAATACTGTATTTTACACTTAAAAATTTGGTGAGTAGTTCTCATGTTTAATTTTCTTACCACAGAAAACTATATGGACTAAGTACACCACTTAAAACATGAATCTGCACAGTGGATTATAATAAACCTAAAATATAAGAGAACATGATTTTTTTTAATGGAAAAGGGATACACTGTGTACCTTAATGGATAATAAGCTTGTGGAGCTAAACTAATGTCAAAGTTACCTTTAAGATACATAAAGGTAAATAGGAATATTTTATAATGGTAAAGGGGTTAATCCAACAGAAAGATGTAATAATTCTAAATATGCATGTACCCACTGACATAGCTCTAAAAACCATAAAACTATAATTTATAAAAGGAAAAGTAATGTGGAAACTGACAATTATAGTTGGGAACTTCAGCATATTTATTTAAATAATTAATAGAACAAGAAGAAAAGAATATACAGTAGAGATACAAAAAAGTTGAATAACATGACTGACAAAAGTTGGCATAATATAAAGACATTACACCAAATAACTGCACAATACTATACATTTTCTTCAAGTTCACATGGAACATTTAACAAAAGTGACCATAGGCTAGGCAATAAGCAAGTCTAAACAAGTATCAAAGTACTAAATCATATGGCATATGTTTGCTACTCACAGTTGACTAAAGCTAGAAATCAACAACAGAAACTAAAAAAAAAAAAAAAATCTAAACAATTGGAAATTAAAAATACAATCTATGGATCAAAGAATAAATTACAATGGAAACAAGAAAATATTTTTAAAACATTTTGAAGAGCATAAGGTAAATACAGTATTTAAATATTTGTGGGGTGTAAAAACCTATTTGAAACTTTGGATGTAAAAACCTATTTAAAACTTTATAACTTTAAATTTGTAAATTAGAAAAGAGGAATAGCTGAAAAGTTAATGACTTAAGTATCTAGTTTAAGAAGCTAAAAACAGAACAGCAAAACAAAGCCAACATATATGAGGAAAAAATAATAAAATTATCATCAGAAAGAAATAAAAGATGCAAAAGCTTTATGCTAATGTATTGAAAATTTAGGTGAAATAAGCAAATTCCTTTAAAAAGAAAACATATTAAATCTGAAACAAGGGTTAAGTAGAAAATATGACCCAGAGGGATGGTATGGGGAGGGAGAAGGGAGGAGGGTTCAGGATGGGGAGCACATGTATACCTGTGGTGGATTCATTTTGATATTTGGCAAAACTAATACAATTATGTAAAGTTTAAAAATAAAATAAAATTAAAAAAATAAATTCAGCATAAAAAATAAAAATAAAGATAAAAAAAAAAGAAAATATGGATTGCTATATGTATACTAAAGACATTGTTTGATCATTAAAAACTTACCGACATAGAGAATTCCAGGTGTGGATGTCTTCATTGATTAATTCTCCCAAACACCTAAGGAAGAGAAAGTAACAATTATTCAAAAAATCTTCCAAAGAACAGAAAAAGAAGAATGACTTTTGAATTTATTATATGAAAAAAAACATAACGTTGATACCAAAATCTGATGAGGTCATTAATAGAAAAAAATCACAGACTTATATCTCTCATAAATATAAATACCCCTACCCTTAAACATTCAATCTAATTCAATACATAGAAAGGATAATCTACCACAATAAAGCAGGATTTAATTCAGGTTAGTTTAACATTTGAAATTCACCACATTAACACATCAAAATAAAGAAGGGAAAATTATATGAACATTTCAATATGCAGTCTAACAAATTCATGGTAAAATTTTAGCAAATAAAAATTGGAAAGAAACTTCCTTAACCTGATAGAGGATATTTAAGAAGACTAGAGAAAATACAAATACACAGTGCTGAAGCATTAGAAATATTCCCCTTAAGCTCAGAAACAACAAAAGGATATCTGCTAGTAAAACTTCAATGTAATATTTCACTGGAGGTTCTAGCTAGTGCAATAAGGAAAGAAAAATATAAACAAAATGTCAAGAATAGGGGGAAAAATAAATAAAACTGTTAGTATTTACAGGCAGCATGTTTATGTAGAAAATCCACACAATTAGAATTAATAAGATAATTTAGCAAAATAGATATAAGATTAAATGTGAAAATCAATTATATTTAGGTATACAACCAATTAGAAAATATTTTAATAATACAATTTGTCAGTTCAGTTCAGTTACTCAGATGTGTCTGACTCTTTGAGACCCATGGACTGTAGCACACCAGGCTTCCCTGTCCCTCACAAACTCCCAGAACTTGTTCAAACTCATGTCCATCAAGTCAGTGATGCCATTCAACCATCTCATTCTCTGTTAGTCCCCTTCTCATCCCACCTTCAACCTTTCCCAGCATCAGAGTCTTTTCCAATGAATCAGTTCTTCACATCCGGTGGCCAAAGTATTGGAGCTACAGCTTCAGCATCAGTCTTTCCAATGAATATCAGGACTGATTTCTTTAGGACTAACTGGTTTGATCTCTTTGCAGTCCAAGACTCTCGAGAGTCTTCTCCAAGACCACAGTTCAAAAGCATCAATTCTTTGACATTCAACTTTCTTTATAGTCCAACTCTCACATCCATACATGACTGCTGGAAAAACCATAGCTTTGACTAGACGCAATTTGTCTGCAAAATAATGTCTTTGCTTTTTCATATGCTGTCTAGGTTGGTCATAGCTTTTCTTCCAAGAGCAAGCGTATTTTAATTTCATGGCTGCAGTCACCATTTGCAATAATTTTAGAGTCAAAGAAAAATAAAGTCTGTCATTTTTTCTATTGTTTCCCCATCTATTTGCCATGGAGTGATGGGACTGGATGTAGGATCTTAGTTTTTTGAATGTTGAGTTTTAAGCCAGCTTTTTCACTCTCCTCTTCCACTTTCCTCAAGAGGCTCTTTGGTTCCTCTTTACTTTCTGCCACAAGGGTGGTGTCATCAAAGTATACATAGATGACACCACCCTTGTGGCAGAAAGTAAAGAGGAATCAAATACATAGATGACACCACCCTTGTGGCAGAAAGTAAAGAGGAACCAAAGAGCCTCTTGAGGAAAGATGTACTCTGCATCATGGGCTTCCCTGGTGGCTCGGAGGTTAAAGCGTCTGCCTGCAATGCAGGAGACGTGGGTTCAATCCCTGGGTCAGGAAGATCCCCTGGAGAAGGAAATGGCAACCCACTCCAGTATTCTTGCCTGGAGAATCCCATGGATGGAGGATCCTGGCGGGCTACAGTCCACGGAGTCGTAAAGAGTCGGACATGACTGAGCGACTTCACTTTCACTTTTCACTCTGCATCATGGCATCTGGTCCCATCACTTCATGGCAAGTAGATGAGGAAACAGTGAAAACAGTGACAGACTATTTTTTGGGGGTTCCAAAATCACTGCAGATGGTGACTGTAGCTATGAAATTAAAAGAAGCTTGCTCTTTGAAGAAAACTCATGATCAACCTAAACAGCATATTAAAAAGCACAGACATTACTTTGCCAACAAAGGCCTGTCTAGTCAAAGCTATGTTTTTCCAGTAGTCATGTATGTATGTGAGAGGTGGACTATAAAGAAGACAGAGCACCAAAGAATTGAACTGCAGTGTTGGAGAAGACTCTTGAGAGTCCCTTGGACTGCAAGGAGATCCAACCAGTCCATCCTAAAGGAAATCAGTCCTGAATATTCATTGGAAGGACTGATGCTGAAGCTGAAACTCCAATACTTTGGCTACCTGATGCAAAGAACTGACTCACTGGAAAAGACTCTGATGCTGGAAAAGGCTGAAGGCAGGAGGAGAAAGGGACGACAGAGGATGAGATTGTTGGATGGCATCACTGACTCAATGGACATGAGTTTGAGTAAACTCCAGGAGTTGGTGATGGACAGGAAGGCCTGGTGTGCTGCAGTCCATGGGGTGCAAAGAGTCGGACACAACTGAGGGACTGAACTGACCTGAACTCTGCATATATATTAAATAAGCAGGGTGACAATATACAGCCTTGACATAGTCCTTTCCCAATTTGGAACCAGACTATTGTTCCATGTCCAGTTCTAGCTGTTGCTTCTTGACCTTCATACAGATTTATCAGGAGGCATGTAAAGTGGTCTGGTATACCCACCTCTTGAAAAATTTTCCACAGTTCGTTGTGATCTATACATTCAAAGGCTTTGGTGTAATTAATAAAGCAGAAGTAGATGTTTTTATGAAACTCTCTTGCTTTTTCTATGATCAAACAGATGTTGACAATTTGATCTCTGGTTCCTATGCCTTATCTAAATTCCACTTGAACATCTGGAAATTTTTGGTTCACGTACTGTTGAAGACTGAATGGAGAATTTTGAACATTATTTGCTAGCACGTGAAATGAGTGCAATTGTGTGGTAGTTTGAACATTCTTTGGCATTTCCCATTTTTGGGATTGAAATGAAAACTAAACTTTTCCAGTCCTTTGACCACTGCTGACTTTTCCAAATTTGCTGGCATATTGAGTATAGCACCTTAACAACATCATCTCTTAGGATTTGAAATAGCTCAACTGGAATGCCATCACCTCCACTAGTTTTGTTCATAGGGGTGCTTCCTAAAGCACATTTCACTATACATTCCAGGATGTCTGGCTCTAGGTGAGTGTTCACACCATCGTTGTTATCTAGGTCATGAAGATCTTTTTTGTGTAGTTCTTCTGTGTATTCTTGCCACCTCTTCTTAATATCTTCTGCTTCTGTTAAGTCCATGCCATTTTTGTCCCTTATTGTGACCATGTTTGAGTGAAATATTCCCTTGGTAGCTCTAATTTTTTTTGAAGCGATCTCTAGCCTCTCCCAGAAATTCTCTGTTTTCTTCTATTTCTTTGCATTGATCATTGAGGAAGGCTTTCTTATCTCTCCTTACTATTCTTTGGAACTCTGAATTCAAATCGATATCTTTCCTTTTCTCCTTTGCCTTTAGCTTCTCTTCTTTTCACAGCTATTTGTAGGGCCTCCTCAGACAACCATTTTGCCTTTTTGCATTTCTTTTTCTTGGGGATGATCTTGATCACTGCCTCCTGTAAAATGTCATGAATCTCTATCCATAGCTCATCAGGCACTCTGTCTATCAGACCTAATTTCTTAAATCTATTTGTTACTTCCAGTGTATAATCATAAGGGATTTGATTTAGGTCATACCTGCATGTGGTTTTAAGCATTTTGTACTTATGTTAATGACATATAGCATAAGTACAAAATACTCAAAATAAATTTAGAGATATATGTGCAATGCCTCTACACTGAAGGATACAAATCAATGTTAAGATAAATTAAAGAAAACATAAGTAAATAGAGCTATATACTATATTCAGAAGGTTCAATGCTATAAATGTAACAATTCTTCCCAAATCATTCAATGTAATCCCAATAAAATTTGCCCTGACTTTTTGTGATAACTGACTAGATAATTTAAAATTTTATATGGAAATAAGAACCAAGAATATACAAGACAATTTGAAAGATAAATAACCAATGTGAAGGATATGTATTATTAAATATCAATATTATATATTGACATATTTTACCATATATCAATTATTAAAAAGTGACAGCAATTAAGATGATGTATGCAGGTCAAGAAGCAACAATTAGAACCTGATATGGAACATGCACTGATTCAAAATTGGAAAAGGAGTACAATGAGGCTGTGTATTGTCACCCCTCTTATTTGAACTACATGCAGGGTATAATGTGTGAAATGCCTGGCTGGATGAAGCACAAGTTGGAATCAAGATTGCCAGGAGAAATATCAATAACCTCATGTATGCAGATGACACCACCCTTATGGCAGAAAGCAAAAATGAATTAAAGAGTGTCTTGATGAAGGTGAAAGAGGAGAGTTAAAATGCTGGCTTAAAAGTCAACGTTCAAAAAACGAAGATCATGTTATCTGGCCCCATCACTTCATGGCAAATATATGGGGAAACAATGGAAACAGTGAGAGATTTTATTTTCTTGGGCTCCAGAATCACTGTGAAGAGTGACTGTAGCCATGAAATTAAAAGATACTTGCTCTTGGAAGAAAAACTGTGATAAACTTAGACAGCATATTAAAAAGAAGAGACATTACTTTGCAGACAAAGGTCCATATAGTCAAAGCTATGGTTTTTCCAGTGGTCATGTATGGATGTGAGAGTTGGACCATAAAGAGAACTGAGCGCCAAAGAACTGATGCTTTTGAACTCTGGTGTTGGAGAAGACCAGGTTGAGAGTCCCTGGGCTGCAAGGAGATCAAACCAGTCAATCCTAAAGAAAACAAACCCTGATTATTCACGTCCAACTCTTTGTAACCCAATGGACTATACAGCCTATGGAATTCTCCAGGCCAGAATACTGGAGTGGGTCACCTTTCCCTGCTCCAGGGGATTTTCCCAACCCAGGGATTTGAACCCAGGTCTCCCTCATTGCAGGAGGATTCTTTGCCAGCTGAGCCACAAAGGAAGCCCCAAAATACTGAAGTGGGTAGTCTATCACTTCTCAGGGGATCTTCCCAACCCAGGAATTGAGCCAGGGTCTCTTGAATTGCAGGTGAATTCTTTAACAACTGAGCTATCAGGGAAGCAAGGACTTATGTTGAAGCTGAATCGCCAATACTTTTGGTACTTGATGCAAAGAGCTAACTCATTAGAGAAGACCCTGATTCTGGGAAAAATAGAAGTCAGAAGAAGAAGGGGATGATAGAGGATGAGATGGTGGGATGGCATCACTGACTCAATGGACATGAGTTTGAGCAAGCTCTGGGAGATGGTGAAGGATAGGGAAGCTTGGCATGCTGCAGTCCATGGGATCACAGAGTCATACACCACTGAGCAACTGAGCAATAACAAGAAGTATCAGCCTGAAGACAAGTAGCCTACAATACAGACTAAGGAGTTAAAAAAAGAGAGACCTATATAGATATGGTCATATGAATTGTCTCAAAGTTGTTACACATTGAAGAAAAATTAGATTTTCAATAAACAGTACTAATCAACTGGATATCTTCTAGGGGAAAAAAAAAAAAAAAGTGATTCTTGACCTGATCTCACATTACACACTCAAATCAATCCTAGATGCAAAGTAGACCCAAAAGTGAAAGGTAAAAGAGTAAAGTTTCCAGGAGGTAACAAAGGAGACTATCTTAGTGATAGTGGAGTAAATGTTTCTTAAACATGACACAAAAATATATAACCATAATGGAATAGAACGACAGATTTGGCTTCTGTTATCCAGTTATCATTAACTCTAATACTCTTTCTTTTTACAGTAATGGAAATGTAAAAAAAAAAAAAAAAGTATAGAAAAGACATTTGTTCTTTCAATATCTTAAGAGAGATAGTATAGTCATGACAATAGTAATAACAATAATAATTAATATGCTTATTATCCTTTCTGTTTAAAATAGTTGCTGTTTAAAATATGCTTTCAAAGATACTATATCATTTCATATAATTTTACAATTTTTTACTCATTTAAATTTTTCTGAAGTGAAAATTTTCCTTCAAAATTTTCTGTTCTTTTAATATAAATTTGTTTGTTTTAACTGGAGGCTAATCACTTTACATTAAAAAAAAATCTCCATTCTTTTTCAGTTTATGTGTATCTTACTTCAAATCTACCTTTTATAAAGCTGACTTCCTTATTGTCCTATTGTTTTTGCTCCACTTGTTTTCATTCATTACTATTCTTGCAGTTGTATCCCCTGGTAACTGAATGAGTCAATCCTTCAAATTTGAACAAGAAAGTATTATGTGATTTTCATTAAT
Organism: Bos grunniens; assembly: GCF_055505025.1. Taxonomy (NCBI): domain Eukaryota; kingdom Metazoa; phylum Chordata; class Mammalia; order Artiodactyla; family Bovidae; genus Bos; species Bos grunniens. Next base: position 74,291,792 of record NC_141194.1, on the reverse strand, counting down.
TTATTCATTCAGCTAATTAATATTGAGCATTGTAAAAAGTTGATAAATGACTCCTCAAAGTATTCATATCCAAATCCCTGAAACCTGTGAATGTTGTTTTATATGGAAAAAAGGACTTTGCACATGTGACTAAATTAAAACCTTGTGAACAGGAAATTATTTGATTACCCTAGAAGATACTAGATATAGTCACCAGAGTTCTTATAAAGAGGGAAACAATGGGGTTAGAGAAGAATAAAGCAGTTTGATGATAGGCCTTGTTTCCATTGTGGCCCAAGAACTAGCCTCAACCCCCCTCAACTAGCGTCCAGGAGTCCCTGGAGAACATTGTTTTAGACAATCTCCCACAGATAAGACAGCCTTTGTGGAAGTCCAAATTTCCAGGAGAATGATTATAGGTTATAATGAGAGCAAAAAATATAAATTTGGGTGCTTGGAGAGGGTCAGAGCAATACTTGACTTTATAGACATCATCCCTCCCTTAAGGTAGCACAGTATACTGCTAAAAGAAATCTCCTTGGCCTATAATTTCTCCCATAAGAGACAGTAAGGTTGTGTGAGTGAGCATCCAGCTTCCTTGCAGTGTATGATGCTGTCAAAAAGGATCATTTCTCTGTCACCACATATAGAATACTGAGTCATGAGCAGCATGGATGGAAGCAAGAAGAAGCTGAGAGAGCAGCAGATATGACCCTCCTAGGGCATTAAAGGAAAGTAAATCCTATAGCCCTGGGATTTCTTTGGAAGGAATGATGCTAAAGCTGAAACTCCAGTACTTTGGCCACCTCATGCGAAGAGTTGACTCATTGAAAAAGACTCTGATGCTGGGAGGGATTGGGGGCAGGAGGAGAAGGGGATGACAGAAGATGAGATGACTGGATGGTATCACTGACTCGATGGATGTGAGTCTGAGTGAACTCCGGGAGTTGGTAATGGACAGGGAGGCCTGGTGTGCTGCGATTCATGGGGTTGCAAAGAGTCGGACACGACTGAGCGACTGATCTGATCTGATCTGATAGTGTTGCAAACTACATCATGAAGCCTACCCACAAGCTGCTGGAGATGACTTGCTCAGGAATATCCACAACTGGCCCTCAGGCATCCCCAGAATATCATGTGCTTTATCCATACATACTCCCACCCTGTGGCTGGTTCCTTGTATATATTTTTAATAATGGTGAGTGTGAGCTTTGAAAGAGAGTTAGTGAGCATGCACAGAAAGCTGGCATGAATCTGTGGGCCAAAAAGAAACCACAAATATGAGCTTTGGTTCTGCCACTAAGAAAGTAAAATGGAGACTTTCAGCAGTGGCCCTGGTACACTGTAAGATCGAAAGATGGTTACAAGCTTAAGAATTCTGCTGCAAAAGGGATCAAGAAACAGCCATAGAGGGTCTGAGGAAACCCCAGAACCCCTAGCAGGTCTGATGGAAGGTATTTATCTCCCAAAGAATAGAGGAGGTTACTGCTTCTTCAAATGTGAAGCCAGTAATGTAAGACTTCAAGAAACGTGAAAAATCAAAGAAACATGATACCACAAAAGTATCATAATTATCTTCCAGCAACCAATCACAAAGACATAGTGATTTGTGATTTATCTAATAAAGAATTCAAAACAGCTGTTTTAGAGTTCAATAAGCTACAAGAAAGCACAGAAAGACAATTCACTGAAATTAGGGAAACAATACACTAACAAATTTAACAGTTTAATAAAGTGGTGGAAATCATTAAAAAAAATTCTCAAGCTGAAGAATATAGTGAATTAAATAAAAATGCAATACACAGCAGAGCACAAAGCTGAATAGATCAAACAGAAGAAAAAGCCTAAGAATGGAAAAACAGGACTTTTGAAATTATTCATTCAGAATAGAACAAAGAACACAAATGAAAAAGACTGAAGAAATCCTATGTGATCTACAGGATACCATTAAGAGAAACAATTCATGAATTATTGAAGAAATCTTACAATTCAGAAGAGAATGAGATGGTATATTCAAAGGGCTGAAGGAGAAAAAAGGACTATTACTCAGCTATAAAAAACAACACATTTGAGTCAGTTCTAATGAGGTGGATGAACCTGGAGCCTATTACACAGAGTAAGTGAGAAGAGAAACATCAATACAGTATATTAATGCATATATATGGAATTTAGAAAGACAGTAATAACAACCCTGTGTGCAAAACAGAAAAAGAGACACAGGCATAAAGAACAGACTTGGACTATGTCAGAGAAGGAAGGGGTGGAATGATTTGAGAGAATATTATTGAAACATGAATATTACCATATGTAAAATAGATGACCAGTGCAAGTTTGATGCATGAAGCAGGGCACTCAAAGCAGATGCACTGGGACAACCCAGAGGGATGGGATGTGGAAGGAAGTTCAAGATGGGGGGACACATGTACACCCATGGCTGATTCACGTCATTGTATGGCAAAAACCACACCACAATATTATAAAGTAATTAACTTCCAGTTGAAAAAAAAAAAAAAAAACACCCTGCCAACAAAGAACATTTTATCTAACAAAAGTTTTCCTTCCTAAATAAATGAGAAAAAAAGAACTCAGACCAAAAAAAAAATTACAGAGTTCATTACCATTAGATGTTTCTTACAAGAAATGAAAGTTCTTCAATGTGAAATTAAAGGATAATAACTGATAACATGAAAAGACATGAATATATTCAACACACTTGGAAAAGGAGTATATAGTCAAATTCAGAATACTTTAATACTATAATATGATTATATGTTAACTTAATCGAAGTTAAGTATTTATCAGTGAAAAATAAACTATAACATTAAGAGTTTTTTTAAACTGATGGAACTGCAAGGCAAAAACTTTTAGTAGATACACAAAAGATAAAGGAAAAGGGGAATAAAAACAACTTACTATGATATTAATCAATTTAAAAAGGAAGGCAGCAAGAGATGAAGGAAGAAAGAAACAAGAGAACTATAAAACAATAAGAAAGAATAACATGACATTAGTAAGTTTTTATTTATTAGTAATTACTCTAAAAGTAAATGGATTAAATTCTCCAAATAAAATACATAGAGTAGCTGAATGAATGTAAAAACAAGACATAACTATATGATACTCACAAGAGAGTCACTTCAGTTTTAAGATCACATATAGATTCAAAATGAAGTGATGGAAAAATATATTCCATACAAGTGGAAATCAAAAGAGAGCTTTCATCAGAAAAAATAGACATTAAGTAAAAAACCATAATCAGAGAAAAAGAAGGTCCTTTTATGATTATAAAGAGATCAATTCATAAGAAGATATAACAATGATAAATATATATTCAGCAAAGATTAGAATACCTAAATATATTAAGTAGATACTAACAGGTCTTTAGGCAAAAATATGCACTAATACAATAATAGTGTGGGACTTCAATACCAACTTGCAACAATAGATAGATTCTACAGATATAAAAATCAATAAGGAACAATTAAATTTGGAATATATTTTATACCAAAAGGGCCTAACAGTCCATCCAATAACATCAGGATACATATGCCTCTGAAGAGCACACAGAACAGTCTCCACAAAAGATCATATGTCAAAGAACATGTTTTAGAAAGTTTAAGAAGATTGAAATAATATCAGACATCTTTTCCAATCACCATGATATTACAAATATTATACAGTATGATTACAAATCTGTAAATGTGACTCTATATTAATAGAATGAAAACTGAAAATCACATAATAATTTCAATAGGCACAGAAAAAGCATTGACAAAATATAACATTCTTCCATATAGAAAAAATACTCTCAACAAATTGGCTATAGAAGAAATGTACCTTAATGTAATAAAGGCCATCAATGGCAAACTCTCATTTTACATTACACTAAATGTTTAAATGTTGAAAGCTTTTCCTCTGTGATCAGGAACAAGTACAACCACTCTTGCCACTCTTAGTCAACATAGTAGAGGAAACCTTAGCCAGAGCAATTAGGCAAGAAAATAAATACACAGCATCCAAATTAGGAATAAGTCAAATTATTTTTGTTTGCAAATATGTGGTCTTGAATATAGAAAGTCTTGAAGATTCTACCAAAAACTATTAGAACTAATCAGCAAGTTCAGTACATTTGCAGGATACAAAACATATAGAAATCAGTTGCACTTTAATACACTAAAACCAAAATATCTGAAAACTAAAGAAAACTATCTGATTTACAAAAGTTTAAAGTAACACAATCCTTATAAATATATTTAGCCAAAGAAGTTAAATAGCTACACACTAAAAGCTATAAGATTTTGATGAAAGAAAATATATAAGATACAAATAAATGGAAAGGCATTTCAAGTTCATGAATCAGAAGAATAATGTTGTTAAAATGTCCAGACTACCAACCAAAAGCCATTTATAGTTTAAATGCAATCCTTATGAAAATGTCAATGGCGTTTTTCACAAAAATTGAAAACACAAATCTAAAATTTGTACAAAACCACAAAAGACTATGAATATCCAAAGCATTCTTGAGAAAGAACAAATGTTGAAGACTCACAGTTCCTGATTGTAAACTACTCTTAAAAACTAGAATGTACTTGCATAAAAAAATTATACAGACTGTTATAACAGAATCGACAACCCAGAAATACCAAGATAAAAAAATGGGGAAAAGATAGCTCTTCAATGAAGCTGAAACTGTTCAGCTCCTAGAAGAAAACAGGAAAAAAGCTTTTTGATATTCTCTTGTCACTGATTTTTTTTTTTTTTTTGATATGACAGCAAGAAAGTACAGGCTAACAAAAAGAGAAATGAATAAGCTGAAAAGCTTTTTTACAGCAAAAGAAACAATACCAAAAAACAACAACAACAGCCTATGGAATGAGACAACATGTTTTCAAATTGTCTATCTGATAAAGGGTTAATATTCAAAATATATGAGACACTGATACAGCTCATCAGCAGAAATAATCCAAACAACCCTATTTTTTTTTTAAAGTGAGCAAAGAAACTGGAGATACTTTGCCAGAGTATTTATAAAAATGGCCAACAAGTATATGAAAAGATGCCCAACATAATAATCAGGGTAACTAATATCAAAACTAGAGTGTGATATCATCTCATATATGTTAGAATGGCTCTTATCAAAAATAGTAGAGACAAGTATTGGTGAAGCTGTGGATAAAAGGAAATTTGGGCACTTTGGTACAGATGTCAATTGGTATAGCCACTGTGGGCAACAAGAGGGAGGTTCTTCAAAAATTAAAAACAAAACTACCATATTTTTATAGCAACTCTACTACTGGACATATATCTAAAGGAAAAGAAATCACACTTGAAGAGATATGAGACTTATCTATCATCTATCAATCATTTATCTAATTTAGCCATGATAAAGAAGGGAGTTCTGGCATTTATGACAACATGGAAGGACCTTGAGGCATTATGATAAGTGAAGTAAGTTAGTGAAAGACATATACAGTACAATCTCACTTATAAATGGATTCTAAAGAAGCCATACTTAAAGAACAAACTGAGAGGTGGGGGAAAATTCAGAGGTATCATTCAAAGTGTACAAACGTTCAGTTAAAATATGGATAATTTCTGGTATTTATTGTGTTGACTATAGTTAACAACACTATATTATATACTTGAAATTTGGTATGAGAGTAGACCATAAATGTTCTCACCACAAAAAGAAATAGTATTTTTGTGATGTAATGGAAGTGTTAAGTAATCCTACTGTGGTAATTATTTTGCAATATGCATGCATAAAAAATCATCACATTGTACACCTTAAACTTAAACAATATTACATGTTAACTGTATCAGCAAAATTCTGTAATAAAAGGAAAGACAATGAGAATAGAGAAGAACAGAATAGGAGCTATACTTTTGGTGGAGAAAATCCAGCACCCAGTGTTGTGAGTTGATTTGTGCCCCTTATAAAAATAAACACAAGTCTTACCAGTATAGGAGCTATACTTTTGGTGGAGAAAATCCAGCACCCAGTGTTGTGAGTTTATTTGTGTCCCTTATAAAGATAAACACAAGTCTTACCAGTTGGTACTTGTGAATTTGACCTTATTTGGGAATAGTGTCTTTTACAGATGTAATCAAGTTAAGATGAGATAATTCTGGATTAAAGTGGGGCCGACTACAATGACTGGTGTCATTATGAAAAGGGGAAACTTGGCACACACACAGGGAGAGTGAATTTTGTGATGTTGGAGGCAGAGATTGAAGTGATGCATCTATAAACCAAAGAATACCAATGATTGCCAGCAACTGCTGTAACCTAGGGTAGAGGCATAGGCCTCCCTCAGAGCCTCAAGGAGCCAAATCTGCTGACACCTTAACTTTGGACTTAAAGCTTCCTGAAGTATGAGACAATTAAGCCACTCAGTTTATGGTAATTTGTTTTGACTGCCTTAAGAAATTGTCACACTTCAAATTATACTCAGGCATGAGCAGGAAAAGGGCATCTATAATAAAAGAGAAGGCAGAAAATAGGGTTGTAATATGCCTGTAGATTAGTATATATTCAGTAGTGATGATGATGAAATTTTCCCCTAGCTGAGAGTAGGATAGAGTGTAGCTATTATAGATTTGAGAAGAGAGGAAAAAGTGAGGAACACTCATCTTCAAGAATAGGAGAGCTATAAATAGATGATAGAAGTTTAATATTATTGCCAGGTACCATTAACAGTACACTTGCAGTTTGTCATCATAAATATGAATTGAAGCCAATCATCATGGTTACATGTCTTTCCTTAGTCATGTTCAGTTGCAAAAGTGCCACCAACCACTGTGGAGTAATAGGAGAATCGGATTTAACTAAAATTAGGGTTTTTGTTAGCAGAAATGTCAAAAGGAGAGTGGGGAGATGGAATTGAGGCTTTATGAAGGGAAACACTTGTGCTGATTCACCATGAGAGTGTAAGAATCTAAGATAGGTAAGAATTTATAATGGGTAAGAATATTAGTAAAGCCATGGAGAAGGGATTGATGAGTTCAATGATTGTAAATCAATGGTAAGTTTTGGAGGGGTGGAAACATTGTTGGAGTGGGGTTATTAAAGTTACCTGAGGCAGTGGTTGCAGAGTGAAATGCTATAAAGTGAGGTTTTGGAGGGCTATGTATGGAAGTGAGCCATTGAAATTAGATGAAAGGCAAGATAATTGGACATTAAAGATGGCGGAGAAGAAGGATGTGCACTCACCTTTTCCTGTGAGAACTCCAAAATTGAAATTAGCTGCTGAACAACCATCCACAGGAAAAAGTTGGATCCAACCAAAATATGATACCCCACATCCAAGGGCAAAGAAGAAGTCCCAACAAGATGGCAGGAGGGGCAAAATTTCATTTAGATTCAAACCTTACACAGGCCAGAGATGCTTGAAGGGTGCAAACAAAGTCTTGTGTTCACAGGACCTAGGGACCGCACAGGAGACTGAGCCATACCTGCCTTTGAGTGTCTGAGCGTTTCCTGCAGAGGCACAGGTCAGTAAGTGGCCTGCCTCAGTGACAGGATCTCTGACTGCAGAAGGCCTGGGAGGCACGATATGTGGCATCAGACCTTTTGGAGGAGATTGACATTAGCCCCATCATAAAGCCACAGAGCAGAGGACTAACAAACTGGAGAAAAGTAATACCAAAGAAGTTCTTGTAGTGTTACAAAAGTTCTATGGCCCACAACAGATTTCCCAACCTGGGGATCTGGCAAAGGGACTGTGAACCCCCAGGGAATTTGAACGCCAGTGGGATTTGACTACAGAACACCCACAGGACTGGGGAATCAAACTTTTGGATGGCATAAACAAAATCTTGTGCACACCAGGACCCAGGAGAAAGGAGCAGTGACCCCGCAATAGACGGAGCCAGAGTTGCCTGTGAGTGTCCAGGAGTCTCTGGTGAAGGCATGGCTCAACAGTGGCATGCTGCAGGGTAAGGGGCACTGACTTCAACAGTCCTGGGATCCACATGGTGCTGGCATAAGTCTTTTGAAAGAGGTCACCATTACTGCCATTACTCTTACCATAGTTTTGCCTCAGGCCAAAGTACAGGGAGGGGACACAGCACCACATCAGCAGAAAATTGGATTACAATTCTACTAAGCAAGGCCCCACCTATCAGAGCAAAACCCAGTTTGCCCACAGCCAGTACCAAGCAGGGCTTCCCTGGTGGCTCAGACAGTAAAGCATCTGCCTGCAATGCGAGGGACCTGGGTTCAATTTCTGGGTCAGGCAGATCCCCTGGAGAAGGAAATGGCAATCCATTCCAGAACTCTTGCCTGGAAAATCCCATGGATGGAGGAGCCTGATAGGCTACAGTCCATGTGGTTGCAGAGTCAGACACGACTGAGCGACTTCACTTTCACTTTCAGTACCTAGCATCAGGAAGCTTCCACAAGCTTCTTATCCTTATCCATCATAAGGCAAACAGAATGAATAGGACAATTACAGAAAACTAAACAAACTGATCACATACATCACAGCCTTATGTGACACAGTGAAACTATGAGCCATGGCGTGTAGGGATACCCAAGACAGATGAGTCATGATGGAGATTCTGATAAAAATGGTTCACTGAAGAAAGGAATGACAAGCCACTTCAACATTCTTGCCTTGAGAACCCCATGGACAGTATGGAAAAGCAAAGGGATACGAAACTGAAAGATGAACTCCTCAGATCAGTATGTGCCCAATATGCTACTGGAGAAGAGTGGAGAAATATCTCCAGAAGGAATGAATAAGTTGAGCCAAAGTGGAAACAATGCCGAGTTCTGGATGTGTCTGGTAGTTAAAGTAAAGTCCAATGCTGTAAGAACAATAATGCATAGAAACCTGGAATGTTAAGTCCATGAGTCAAAGTAAATTGGAAGTGGTCAAACAGGAGATGGCAAAAGTGAACATTGACATTTTAGGAATCAGTGAACTAAAGTGGGCTGGGATGCATGAATTTAATTCAGATGACCTTTACATCTACTACTGTGGGCAAGAATCCCTTAGAAGAAATGGAGTAGACCTCATAGTTAATAAGAGAGTAAAAATTGTAATCAGTTCAGTTTAGTTCACTCAGTTGTGTCCGACTCTTTGTGACCCCATGAATTTCAGCACGCTAGGCCTCCCTGTCCAATACCAACTCCTGGTGTTCACTCAAACTCACGTCCATCGAGTCGGTGATGCCATCCAGCCACCTCATCCTTTGTTGTCCCCTTTTCCTCCTGTCCCCAACCCCTCCCAGCATCAGAGTCTTTTCCAATGAGTCAACTCTTCTCATGAGGTGGCCAAAGTACTGGAGTTTCAGCTTTAACATCATTCCTTCCAAAGAACACCCAGGACTGATCTCCTTTAGAATGGACTTGGGTGCAATCTCAAAAACGACAGAATGATCTCTGTTTCTAAGACAAACCATTCAATATCATAGTAATCCAAATCTGTGCCCTGACCACTAATGCCAAAGAAGCTCAAATTGAATGGTTCTATGAAGACCTACAAGACCTTCTAGAACTAATACCAAAAAAAGAGATGTCGTTTTCATCATAGCTGACTGGAATGCAAAAGTAGGAAGTCAAGAGATACCTGGAGTAATGAGCAAGCTTGGCCTTGGAGTACAAAATGAAGCAGGGCAAAGGCTAACAGAGTTTTGCCAAGAGAACACACTGATCATAGCAAACATCCTCTTCCAATAACACAACAGACGACTTTACACATGAACATCAACAGATGGTCAATACCAAAATCAGACTGATTGTTCTTTGCAGCTTAAGATGGAGAAGTTTTATACAGTCTGAAAGAAAATTGGGAGCTGACTGTGGCTCAGATCATGAACTCCTTAGTGTCAAATTTAGACTTCATTTGAAGAAAGTAGGCAAAAACAATAGGTCACTCAGGTATGACCTAAAACAAGTCCCTTACGATTAAACAATGGAAGTAACATATAGATTCAAGAGATTAGATCTGATAGACAGAGAGCTTGAAAAACTACAGATGAAAGTTTGTGACATTGTACAGGAGGCAGTGATCAAAACCATCACCAAGAAAGAAATGCAAAAAGGCAAAATGGTTGCCTTAGGGTGCCCTTACAAATAGCTGAGAAAAGAAAAGAAGCAAAAGGCAAAGTAGAAAAGGACACATATACATGGGGGGTTGTAAAAAGCCTTTTTAAGTGAACAATGGAAAGAAATAGAGGAAAACAAGAGTGGAAAGACTAGAGATGTCTTCAAGAAAACTAGAGATAATAAGGAAACATTTAATACAAAGATAGGAACAATAAAGGACAGAAACTGTATGGACCTAACAGAAGGAGAAGATATCAAGAAGAGGCAGCAAGAATAGACAGAAGAACTATACGAAAAAAGATCTTCATGACCTAGATGGCCATGATGGTGTGATCACTCACTTAGAGCCAGATATCCTGGAGTCCACAGTCAAGTGGGCCTTAAGAAGCATCACTACGAACAAAGCTAGTGGAGTTGGTGAAATGCCAGCTGATCTATTTGAAATCCTCAAAGACAATGCTGTGAAAGTTCTGCACTCAATATGCCAGCAAATATGGAAAACTCCGCAGTGGCCACAAGACTGGAAAAGGTCAGTTTTTACTCCAGTCCCAAACAAAGGCAATGACAAAGAATGTTCAAGCTACCCCACAATCACTCTTTCACACACTAGCAAAGTAATGCCCAAAATTCACCAAGCTAGGCTCCAACAGTATGTAAGCCAAGAACTTCCAGATGTTTAAGTTGGATTTAGAAAAGGCAGAGGAACCAGAGATCAAATTGCCAACATCTGTTGGATCATAGAAAAAGCAAGAGAGTTCCAGAAAGACATCTATTTCTGATTCATTGACTATGCTAAAGCCTGTGGCTGTGTGAATCACAACAAACTGTGGAAAATTCCTAAGCAGATAGGAATACCAGACCACCTTACCTGCCTCCTGAGAAACCTGTATGCAGGTCAAGAGGCAACAGAACAGGAAATGAAACCATGGACTAGTTCCAAATTGGGAAAGGAGCACGTCAAAACTGTATATTGTCACCCTGTTCATTTAATTTATATGCAAAGTACATCAAGTGAAATGTCAGGTTAAATGAAGCACAAGCTGGAATCAAGATTGCTGGGAGAAATTTCAGTAACCTCAGATATGCAGATGTCGCCACCCTTATGGCAGAAAGTGAAGAGGAACTAAAGGGTCTCTTAATGAAAGTGAAAATGGAGAGTGCAAAAGCTGGCTTAAAACTCAACATTCAAAAAAATGAAGATAATGGCATCCAGTTTCATCACTTCATGACAAATAAATGGAGAAGCAATGGAAACAGTGCCGGACTTTATTTTCTTGGGCTCCAAAATAACTGCAGATGGTGACTGTAGCCATGAAATTAAAAGACACTTGCTCCTTGGAGAAAAAAATCATTGAAACCCTAGACAGCAAATTAAAAAGCAGGGGCATTACTTTGTGGACAAAAATCCATCTAGTCAAAGCTATGGTGTTTCCAGTAGTAATGTACATATGTGAGAGTTGGACCATAAAGAAGGCTGAGCATGGAAGAATTTATGCCTATGAACTGTGGTGTTGTAGAAGACTCTTGAGAGTCCCTTAGACTGCAAGGACATCAAATCACTTAATTCTAAAGGAAATCAATCCTGAATATTCATTGGAAGGACTGATACTGAAGCCAAAACACTAATACTTTGGCCACCTTATTTGAAGAACTGACTCATTGGAAAAGATCCTGATGCTGGGAAAGACTGAAGGCAGAAGTAGAAGGGGACAACAGAGGTAGAAATCATTGTATGACATCACCGACTCAATGGACATGAGTTTGAGCAAGCTCTGGGATATGTTGAAGGAAAGGGAAGCCTGGTGTGCTGCAGTCCATGGTGTAACAAACAGTTGGTGATGACTGAGAGGCTGAACAACAACAGAAAAATCACAAGGAATTGACAAGAGTACAGTTGATAGTACTGTACAGCATGGTAGTAGGCCGCATAAGAAAATCATGGCAAAATGAAGTGGAGCAACAATGGAATCAGCAAATGGATATAGTAGAGAAAGCTATCAGGTGACATAATCTGATGGCACGAGATTCCAAGCAAGCTCTTTTTAAGGAATAGAGAAGAGAAAAGATTTGGAAATGCCATTGAGGAAACAAATCTACAGTACCTCTGAGTTCTGTTTTATGAAGGGATATGGGAGAAAATACTTCTCACTAGAGAAGGATTTACTTATAACACTGTGTTTAAAAGAGATAATAATGTCCAGTAGTGACATAATCTGAGCCCTTTGTGATGTAAGAGGCAAGAATAGACATAGGCAACATCAAACTAGAAATACATTTTAAAAGCACTAGGGAACTAAATCATTAATTTCTAGATAAAATAATTCTTTCCTTTGTTTTTTTTTTCAAACTATGTTGCATTTTCTGATTCTAAAAATAATACATACTTTTTGGAAAAAAAAATCCAAACATTATAGAAATATATCATTTTAAAAGGGAATAGATCTCTATAATTCTTTAGAATTTTAATTTCTGAGACAAAGGTTTTCTAAACTTTATTTTCACTGTTGAAGTTGTGCAGTTTTTCATATTTTTACTGATCTTTGACTTTTTTTCTGCAAATTACCTCTTCCATCTTAACTATAGCTTTCTTACTGGTTTTTACATGCTTTTAAAAATAGGTTGTGTCATAAGAATTTTCCATTTTTGTGAGTTAAAATGGCTGAATATTGATAGTTTTATATGGTTCAACTTAATATATATGGATATTAGCTGTTAGCTCTAAGTCAATATCACTTACATCATCATAATTTTTTGTATTACTGTCAGTAATACTCTTTTAAAGGAGATTGGCTTTTAAAATAGAGACTAACACTGAATGATGTAGCCACTAAATCCTGAAGAAATACTTTTGTTTAATTCCTATGAATAAAATTTTATCATCCACTTAATGATACCTTGAAAAATCAACTAACTATAATGTCTTAATTGGCAATAATATAAAGTCTTCCTTTTTATCAGAAAAACAGGATGGCCTAATGTTCTTTACATAGAAAATTAAGTATACCAGAGTACCATAATAAAGTCTTACTATGTTTCATTATGCTTTTCATTTTGAAGTGCCTTCACACACAGTAATTACTTCCCTTCTCCCTAAAATAAGATGTGGTTATAAGTACACATATACACACATTCAGAGTGATTAAAATATTCAAGGCCATGCAGCTATTTTGTGAAAGAGCCTGAACTAGTTAAATTTCAAAGTAAAACACTTAAGATGTTATGGAAATTTTGTACCTCTGTTTAAAATACAACTTTCATTCATGGCCAGGTAGCTCAGTTGGGTAGAGCATGATGCTAGTAAAATACAAATTTTAATCTATAAGTAGCTACTATTAGAGGAACATTATATTAAAATATAAATATGAAGCTAAATTGAGCATACTAACCGTTAAAAACACTAAAAATTATTGAAAAGAGGACTTACAATCTTGGAAGAGACATTTCCCCTGCCTATAGGTTGCCAGGACTTTAACACTGTAAGTTCAAACTGGTAACGCTGAGTGATGACATCATAAAGAGACTGTAAACAGCAGGAACTTAAAGGGATAAGACACAGTAATTACATTTTGCAGTGCATAAGTGCTTCTGAAATCTATTCAATAACTTTAGATGTGTTCACACACAATATTTCACAGTTTGAACTGAGAGAATCAGGTTTTCATTGATTGAATCTATTTTTATTATTTTTTTAAATTAGAGTAAAATTGCTTTACAATGCTGTGTTGATTTCTGCCCTACAACAACACAAATCAGCCATAATTATACATATATCACCCCCGTCTTGAACCTCCCAACCTTCTCCCTATCCCACCTCTCTAAGTCATCACGGAGCTCCAGTCTGGGCTCTATGTGTTACACAGCAACTTCTTACCAGTTATCTGTTTTACATATGGTAGTGTATATATGTCAATGTTACTTTCTCCATTCATTCCACTCTCTCCTTGCCTGACTGTATCCACAGATGCAGTCTCTAAATCTATGTCTCCATTCCTTCCCTGCAAATAAATTCATCAATAACATTTTCTGAGATTTCATACATATGTGTTAATATACAATATTTGTTTTTCTCTTTCTGACTTACTTCGCTCTGTATAACAGGCTCTAGGTTCATCCACCTCACTGGAACTGACTCAAATTCATTATTTTTTATGGTTTAATAATACTCCATTGTATATATGTACCACTTCTGCTTTATCCATTCATCTGTAGATGGATATCTAGGTTGTTTTCATGTCCTGGCTACTGTAAATGGTGATGCAATGAATATTGGGGTACTTGTGTCTTTTAGAGTTGTGGCTTTCTCAGGGTATAGTCCCTGTAAGTGGGACTGCTGGGTTATATGGCAGATTTATTCTTTGACCCATCTCATAGAGTAACGGAAATGAAAATAAAACAAACAAATGGAATCTAATTAAACTGAAAGGTTTTTGAAAGGCAAAGGAAATGATAAACAAGATTAAAAGACAATCCTCAGAATAGGAGAAAATAATTGCAAATGGAACAACTGACAAGTGATTAATCTCCATAATATATAAGCAGCTCAAAATCAGAAAGAAAAAAACCCAGCTCAATCAAAAAATGGGCAAAAGATCTGGGCAGAAATTTCTGCAAAGAAGACAGATGACCAATAAACACATGAAAAGATGCTAAATCTCATTAATTATTAGAGAAATGCAAATCAAAATTACAGTGAGGTATCACCTCACACCAGTCAGAATGAAAGTGAAATGAAAGTGAAGTTGCTCAGTCGTGTCCGACTCTTTGTGACTCCATGGACCGTAGCTTACCAGGCTCTTCAGTCCATGGGATTTTCCAGGCAAGAATACTGGAGTGGATTGCCATTTCCTTCTCCAGGGGATCTTCCCGACCCAGGGATTGAACCCAGGTCTCCCGCATTGTAGGCAGACGCTTTACTGTCTGAGCTACCAGGGAAGTCCACCAGTCAGAATGGCCATCATCAAAAAAATCTACAAACAATAAATGCTGGAGAGGATATGCAGAAAAGGGAACCTTCCTACATATTTGGTGAGAATGTAAACTGATAGAGCCATTATGGAGTATAGTACGGTGATTACTTAAACTAGAAATGAATCTAATTGCTTAAGACACATCTAATTGCTTGATATCAGTTTAACATGAGTTTTGGACATGTATATGTCCACACAAATCTGTGTAACTGTGTACACATGCACCTGTGTATGTGTGCATGAGAGATATATGGGCCAAAAGGAAAATACAAGAATATTCCTCTCTAAAGAGCAACTGTAGTGTGTACATTTTCTTCACATTCAGGCTCCTTTTCCTACAAAACTATATATATGCTTGAAGATACGTTCCTCAAAAAAAAAAAAAACTTAAATATAGTTTATTCTTAGATATATAAATTAAGCAAAGGTAAAATGCCTATTAAAATAGTACCAAAGAGTATGAAAAATGTTTTTTTTTCCATCTCCAAATCTGAACATAACTGTTGGTTGTGTACAGAGTTACGTTAGAACAACTTATCAAATTGTACTTGGTAGGAAATTTACAAATGTGAACTTTTCATCATACGAAATGAAAACTTGTGCAGTAGGTAATGATGTGTACAGGTATAATTGTCTCTTATCTGTCCTAGATGAACATAAGTGAGCATTGTTTTGACCCTGGGAGGAAGAGTAATTCATTAGCTATTCTCATTAGTTTTTTTTTTTTTTTTAACTAATTTGTCATTGAATTTGTCATTATTTTTTAATTAATTTACTTATTTTAATTGGAGGCTAATTATTTTATAATACTATAGTGGTTTTTGCCAAACATTGACATGAATCAGCCATGAGAGTACATGTATCGCCCGTCCCGAAACCCCCTCCAACCTCCCTCCCCATCCCATCCCTCAGGGTTATCCCAATGCACCAGTCCTGAGCACCCTGTCTCATGCATCAAACCTGGACTGGTGATCTAGTTCACATATGGTAATATACATGTTTCAATGCTATTCTTTCAAATCATCCCACCCTCACCTTTTCCAACAGAGTCCAACATTCTGTTCTTTACATCTGTGTCTCTTTTGCTGTCTTGAATATAGGGTCATCATCACCATCTTTCTAAATTCCATATACATGCGTTAATATACTGTAGTGGTGTTTTTCTTTCTGGCTTACTTCACTCTGTATAATAGACTCCAGTTTCATTCACCTCATTAGAACTGATTCAAATGCATTCTTTTTAATAACTGAGTAATATTCCATTGTGTATATATACCTCAGCTTTCTTATCCATTCATCTGCTGATCGACATCTAGGTTGCTTCCTTGTCCTAGCTATTTTAAACTGTGTTGCAGTGAACATTGGGATGCACATGTCTCTTTCAATTTTGATTTCCTCAGTGTGTATGCCCAGCAGTGGGATTGCTGGGTCGTATGGCAGTTCTATTTCCAGGTTTTTAAAAATCTCCACACTGTTCTCCATAGTGGCTGTACTAGTTTGCGCTCCCACCAACAGTGTAAGAGGGTTCCCTTTTCTCCACACCCTCTATAAAATGTATTGCTTGTAGACTTTTTGATGGCAGCCA
The DNA here is from genome assembly GCF_055505025.1 of Bos grunniens. Taxonomy (NCBI): domain Eukaryota; kingdom Metazoa; phylum Chordata; class Mammalia; order Artiodactyla; family Bovidae; genus Bos; species Bos grunniens. The sequence continues at coordinate 74,275,207 of NC_141194.1, read as the reverse complement.
TTCTGACTGGCATGAGATGGTACCTCATTGTGTTTCTGATTTGCATTTATCTGAAAATGAGTGATGTTGAGCATCTTTTCATGTGTTTGTTAGACATCTATATGTCTTTTTTTGGAGAAATGTCTGTTTAGATCTTTGGCCCAATTTTTTCTTGGGTTGTTTATTTTTCTCGTATTGAGCTACAGGAGTTACTTGTATATTTTTGAGATTAATTCTTTGTCATTTGCTTCATTGGCTACTATTTTCTTTCATTCTGAAGGCTGTCTTTTCACCCTGCTTAGAGTTTCCTTCATTATACAAAAGTTTTAAATTTAATTAGGTCCCTTTTGTTTATTTTTGCTTTTATTTTCATTACTCTGGTAGGAGGGTCATAGAGGATCCTGCTGTGATTAATGTCAGAGAATGTTTTGCCTATGTTCTCCTCTAGGAGTTTTATAGTTTCTGGTCTTACCTTTAGATCTTTAATCCATTTTGAGTTTATTTTTGTGTATGGTGTTAGAAAGTGTTCTAGTTTCATTCTTTTACAGATGCTTGACCATTTTTCCTTGAACCACTTGTTGAAGAGATCGTCTTCTCTTAGTGTGTATTTGTGCCTACTTTGTCAAAGATAAGGTGTTCATAAGTGCATGGATTTATCTCTGGGCTTTCTATTTTGTTTCATTGATCTATATTTCTGTCTTTATGCCAGTACCATACTGTCTTGATGACTGTAGCCTTGCAGTATAGTCTGAAGTCAGTCAGGTTGATTCCTCCAGTTTCATTCTTCTTTCTCAAGATTGCTTTGGCTATTCGAGGTTCTTTGTATTTCCATACAAATTGTGAAATTATTTGTTCTAGTTCTGTGAAAAATACCATTGGTGGCTTGATAAGGTTTGCATTGAATATATAGATTACTTTGGGTTGCTGCTGCTGCTAAGTCGCTTCAGTCGTGTCTGACTCTGTGTGACCCCAGAGATGGCAGCCCACCAGGCCCCGCCGTCCCTGGGATTCTCCAGGCAAGAACACTGGAGTGGGTTGCCATTGCCTTCTCCAATGCATGAAAGTGAAAAGTGAAAGTGAAGTCGCTCAGTTGTGTTCGACTCCTAGCGACCCCATGGACTGCAGCCTATCAGGCTCCTCCATCCATGGGATTTTCCAGGCAAGAGTACTGGAGTGGGGTTCCATTGCCTTCTCCGTTTCTTTGGGTAGTATACTCATTTTCATTATATTGATTCCTCCGATCCATGAACATGGTATATTTCTCCATTTATTTATGCCATCTTTGATTCCTTTCATTAGTGTTTTACAGTTTTCTATATACAGGCCTTTTGTTTCTTTAGGTAAATTTATTCCTAAGTATTTTATTCTTTTCGTTGCAATGGTGAATGTAATTGTTTCCTTAATTTCTCTTTCTGTTTTCTCATTGTTAGTGTATAGGAATGCAAGGATTTCTCTGTGTTAATTTTATGCCCTGCCACTTTACTATATTCATTGATTAGCTCTAGTAATTTTCTTGTGGAGTCTTTAGGGTTTTCTATGTAGAGGATCATGTCATCTGCAAACAGTGAGAGTTTTTTCTCCTTTTTTCAATCTGCATTCCTTTTATTTCTTTTTCTTCTCTGATTGCTGTTGCTAAAACGTCCAAAACTATGCTGAATAGTAGTGGTGAGAGTGGGCACCCTTTTCTTGTTCCTACCTTTAGGGGAAATGCTTTCAATTTTTCATCATTGAGGATAATGCTTGCTGTGGGTTTATCATATATGGCTTTTATTATGTTGAGGTATGTTCCTTCTATGCCTGATTTCTGGAAGTTTTTTTTTTTTTTTATCATAAATAGATGTCGAATTTTTTCAAAGGCTTTCTCAGCATCTATTGAGATAATCATATGTTTTTTTTTTAATTTTTATTTTATTTTATTTTTAAACTTTACATAATTGTTTTAGTTTTGCCAAATATCAAAATGAATCCGCCACAGGTATATGGTTTTTATCTTTCAATTATTTGTTAATATGGCATATCACATTTATTGATTTGTAAATATTTTAGAATCCTTGCATCCCTGGGATAAAGCTCACTTGGTTATGATGAATGATCTTTAAAATATCTTGTTGGATTGTGGTTGTTCGAATTTTGGTGAAGATTTTTGCATCTTTCTTCATCAGTGATATTGGCGTGTAGTTTTTTTATTTTTTGACATCTTTGTCTGGTTTTGGTATTAGGGTGATGGTCTCATAGAATGAGTTTGACAGTTTACCTTTCTATGCAACTTTCTGGAAGAGTTTGAGCAGGATAGATGTTAGCTCTTCTCTAAATTTTTGGTAGAATTCTGCTGTGAAGCCATCTGTTCCTGGGATTTTGTTTCTTGGAAGATTTCTGATTACAGTTTCCATTTTTGTGCTTGTGATAGGTCTGTTAAGTTTTTCTATTTCTTCCTGGTTCAGTTTTGGAAAGTTATGCTTTTCTGAGTTCATTTTCTTAGAAATTCATCCTTTTCTATGGATGAATTTTATTTATCTTCTCAAAGAACCAGCTTTAATTTTGTTGAGTTTTGCTACAGTCTCCTTTATTTCTTTTTCATTTATTTCTGCCCTAATTTTTTTGATTTCTTTCCTTCAACTAACCCTGAGTTTCTTCATTTCTTCTTTTTCTAGTTGCTTTATGTGTAAAGTTACATTATTTATTTGATTTTTCTCTTGTTTTCTTGAGGTAAGCTTGTATTGCTATGAATCTTCCCCTTAGCACTGCTCTTACTGAATCCCACAGGTTTTGGGTTGTTGTGTTTTCATTTTCATTTGTTTCTATGCATATTTTTAACTCTTTTTTTATTTCTTCTGTGATTTATTGGTTATTCAAAAGTGTGTTGTTTAGCCTCTGTATGCTTGCATTTTTAATAGTTTTTAATAGTTGACACCTAATCTTAATCACATTGTGATAAGAAAAGTTGCACTAGAGTTATGGCCCAGGATATGCTCTATCCTGGAGAATGTTCCGTGTGCACTTGAGAAAAAGTTGAAATTCATTTTTTGGGGATGAAATGTCCTATAGGTATCAGTTAGGTCTAACTGGTCCATTGTATCATTTAAAGTTTGTGTTTCCTAGCTAATTTTCTGTTTAGTTGATCTATCCATAGGTGTGAGTGGGGTATTAAAGTCTCCCACTATTATTATGTTACTGTTAATTTCCCCTTTCATACTTGTTAGCATTTGCCTTACATATGGCAGTACTCCTATGTTGGATGCATATATATTTATAATTGTTATATCTTCTTGGATTGATCCTTTGGTCATATGTAGGGTCCGTCTTTGTCTCTTTTCATGGCCTTTATTTCAAAGTCTATTTTATTTGATATGAGTATCACTACTCCTGCTTTACTTTAGTACCCATTTGTGTGAAATGTCTCTTTCCAGCTCTTCACTTTCAGTCTGTATGTCTACCTTGTTTTGAAGTGGGTCTCTTGTAGACAGCATATATAGGGGTTTTGTTTTTGTATCCATTCATCCAGTCTTTGTCTTATGGTTGGGGCATTCAACCCACTTACATTTAAGGTAATTATTGATAAGTATGGTCCCATTGCCATTTACTTTGTTGTTTTGGGTTCGAGTTTATACACATTTTCTGTGTTTCCTGTCTAGAGAAGATCCTTTAGTATTTGTTGAAGAGCTGGTTTTGTGGTGTTGAATTCTCTCAGTTTTTGCTTGCCTATAAAGCTTTTGATTTCTACTTCATATTTGAATGATATCCTTGCTGGGTACAGTAATCTGTTTTGTAGGTTTTTCTCTTTCATCACTTTATGTCCTGCCAGTCCCCTTTGGCCTGAAGAGTTTCAACTGATTGATCAGCTGTTATCCTCATGGGGATTCCCTTGTGTGTTATTTGTTTAATTTCCCTTTTTGCTTTTTATATTTGCTCTTTGTGTTTGACCTTCGTTAATTTGATTAATATGTGTCTGGGATGTTTCACCTTGGGTTTATCCTGTTTGGAAATCTCTGGGTTTCTTGGACTTGGGTGGCTATTTCTTTCCCCATTTTAAGGAAGTTTTCAATGATTATCTCCTCAGGTATTTTTTCACGGTCTTTCTTTTTGTATTCTTCTTCTGGGACTCCTATGACTTGAATGTTGGGGCATTTAACACTGTCCCAGAGGTATCTGAGGCTGTTCTTATTTCTTTAAATTCTTTTTTCCTCTCTGCTTCATTCATTTCTGCCATTCCATCTTCCACCTCACTTATGCTGTATTCTGCCTCAGTTATTCTACTGTTGCTTCCCTCCAGAGTGTTTTTGATCTTGGTTATTGCATTATTCATTATTGATGACTCTTTATTATTTTTTCTATGCTTGTTAAACATTTCTTGCATCTTCTCAATCCTTGTCTCTAGTCTATTTATCTGTAAGTCCATTTTGTTTTCAAGATTTTGAATCATCTTTACTATCATTATTCTGCACTTTTTTTCAGGTAGACTCCCTATCTCCTCCTCTTTGGTTTGGTTTGGTGAGCATTTATCATGTTCTTTTACCACCTAAATATTTCTCTGCCTTTTCATCTTGTTTAGATTGTTGTGTATGTGGTGGCCTTTCTGTATTATGGCAGTTTGTGGTTCCTCTTTTTGGTGTAGGTTCCTCCCTGTGGGTGGGGTTGGACTAATGGCTTGTCAAGGTTTCCTGCTTAGGGAAGCTTGCTTCAGTGTTCTGGTGGGTGGAGCTGGACCTCTTTTCTCTGGAGTGCAATGAAGTGTCCATTAGTGAGTTTTAGGGTTTCTATGGATTTGGTGTGACTTTGGGAAGCCTGTGTTTTAATGCTCATGGCTGTGTTCCTGTGTTGTTGGAGAATTAGTGTGGTATGTCTTGCTCTGGAACTTGTTCCCTCCTGGGTGGAACTTGGTTTCAGTGTAGGTATGGAGGCTTTTGGATGAGATCTTGTCAATTAATGTTCCCTGGAGTCAGGAGTTTTCTGGTGTTCTCAAGTTTTGGATTTAAGCCTCCTGCTTGTGGCTTTCAGTGTTATTCTTACAGTAGCCTCAAGAATTCTCCATCCATACAGCACAGGTGATAGAACATCTAGGTTAATGGGTAAAAGATTCTCCACAGTGAGGAACACCCAGAGAGGTTCACAGACTTACATGGAGAAAAGAAGAGTGAGAAGGGAGATAGAGGTGACTAGGTGTTGAAGAGGGAGAGACAAAAGGTCAGAAAGCCATCTAGCCAGTAATCAATTCCCTGTGTGCTCTCTTCAGACTGGAACACCCAAAGAGATTCACAGAGTTAAGTAGATAAGAGAAGGGCGAGGGAGGATATAGAGGTGACCTTTGGGAGAAAAGGAAGAGTCAAAAGGGGAGAGAGCAATCAAGACAGTAATCACATTCCTGAGTGAAAATGGGTACTGAGGATTTTATTCTTAAAGGTACAAAATTGATAACAACTATCAAAAAGCAAAGATTAAAAATCTAGAGTAGAGGTTAAACTCTCAAAAATACATTAAAAATACAAAACAAAATGAATCACAAAAATTTTAATTGCAAGGTAATAGCGGGTTATAAAAATGAAAATTAAAGGAATAATAAGAACTTAAAAAGAAAAAAAATAAAATGATAATACTAAAAATATATCTAGGAATTTTTCAGGAGATTTTGAGTGTAGTGTGGGGTCAGTTCAGTTTTAGAGAGTTCCTTGTTCCAGCTTATACTTCTTTTCAAGGTCTAAGCTACTCAGGTTCAGGTTCTTGGGTACTTCACAAAGGCACTCGGTTGGGCGTGCGTTTTCTGCCCTCCCCAGGCCTGAGGAGCTCAGGTGACCAGGTGCTTCGCAAGCACACTCCCAGGTGGGCTGTGTATCTTAATTACCTCCCTGGTCCCAGCCACTCGGTTTCCTGGGTGTGCTGCAAGAGCACCATCTCAGGTGTGCCATGTGTCTCCTCTGGGGAGCTGATCTATGGCTGCAACCCTCCTGGTAGATGTTAAACATCCAGGATCCCAGGAAGACTTGGTTAGCAACTGGGAGCCTACTTACTTTTTGGTGGAGGATGCAGTCTCTGGGGCTGAGATTGCCCCTTGCCTTCTGGCTCTGGCTGTCACACATCTGCCTCTCTACCTCCAGCAGGGAGAGGGGCTGGTCTGCAGCCGGCTAGCTCTCCTTTGGTATTCGCTTAATCCTTTGTTCTGTAAGTGGGCCAGGCTGTGCCTTAGGTTAGAGCTTTTCATGGGAAAGTTCTCTCTCTCTTTGTTTTCTCTCTTTGGCTATCCCACAGTTTGGGTTGCTATCTCAGGTTAGCTCCTTCAGATTGTCCTCAGGGCATTCAGGCCCAGTCCTTACCCTAAGCATGCAACCCATGCCTCCCTGTACAGCTCCTGCCACTGGTAGCAGATGTGAGCATCTGGGCTACATCTCCGCTGTGAGTTACAGTTAGACGTGTAATCTGTGGGTTTTTTTGTTTGTTTGTTTGTTTTGTTGTTTTTTTTTTCCTCCGGGTTATGTTGCCCTTTGAGATTCCAAAACTCCCCACAGACCCACCAGTGAGAGGTTTTCCTGCTGTTTGGAAACAACTGCTCCTCCTTCACGACTCCTTCCTCAGGATGGGTCTCCATCCCTAACTCTTGTCTGTATTTTTGTGTTTTATATTTTGCCCTACCTCCTTTTGAAGAGAATGGGCTGCCTTTCTGGGTGCCTGGTGTCCTCCGCCAGTGTTCAGAAGTGGTTTTGGGGAAGTTGCTTAGCACTTAAATGCTCTTTTGTTGAATTTTTTGGGGAGAAAATGTTCTTCCCATCCTATTCCTCAGCCATCTTAACGTATCTCCAATTTTTTCTTTATTTTTAAAAATTTATGTTTCTTATATAAAACTGGCCCATTTTATTTTAGAAAATGGAAGGAAGTATGATTCAAGGCATCAAATTAGTTTCTACTTGAGCAATGGTATGCAGTATATCCCAGAATCCTTCTGTTAGCCAAATTCCACAAATCTGTCAAAAGGTATTGCCTTCTGAAGGAAAGTATTGCAAAGCCACTCAATTTCTAAGTAAGAAATGGACCATAATCATATAAAGGAATAAAAAGAATACCAACTATGTATAAAGAGCCTTTAAAAATGTTCCTACCCTCAGGTCCACCAATTTCACTCCTAGAGATGCATCCTAAGTAACATTATTGTCACACAAAGACATTCATTATAGTTTTACATAAAATATTAAAATTTGAAAACACTCTAAGTGTACAAATTAGGGAGTGGTTTCAGTAAATCACAAGATTAAAATTCGACTATGAATTTTATTCCACAGGAATCTTGTTTGTTTTATTCATCATTGTAGCATTACCATTCATATGAAAAAACCAAGAACATAAAGCTGTACATATAGTTTGCTATCTACTACATAAAACCAATACATTTATTGTGAAAAGAAAGGAAGTAAACACATCAAAATGCTAATAGTGAGATTATGGGTAATTTGATTTATGAATATAATCTTTTGCATTTAAAAATTCCTACAAAGTATGCCCATATTGAAAAGCTAAAAATATAGTAATAGAAATATATGTAAAGTGTGGCAAAAGAAAATAGGAATTATATGTGGAACATTTATGTTTTTGGATTATTGGTGTCAATAAAAAAATAAGCATTACTTTAGGAAAACTGTTGAGGTAAAAATCAATTAAAAATAGTCTTGATAGGCTCCAGTTTCATCCACCTCATTAGAACTGATTCAAATGTATTCTTTTTAATGGCTGAGTAATACTCCTCAAATATTGTGCCTGTTTAAAAAAATCAGAGTGTTTTGGTACTATTATTAATGCAATACTTGCTGTGATAAAGAACCTACGAACAGACCCACATTTATATAGTCATTTGATTTCTGACCCAGATGTCAAAGCAATTCAATGGGAAAATAAAAATCTTTTCAACAACAAAAAAAATAGTCTTGATAAAGGACTACTTTATTTTTATTTTTTTAAAATTTTATTTTATTTTTAAACTTTACAATATTGTATTAGTTTTGCCAAATATCGAAATGAATCCGCCACAGGTATACCCGCATTCCCCATCCTGAACCCTCCTCCCTCCTCCCTCCCCTACCATCCCTCTGGGTCATCCCAGTGCACCAGCCCCAAGCATCCAGTACCGTGCATCGAACCGGGACTGGCGACTCGTTTCATACATGATATTATACATGTTTCAATGCCATTCTCCCAAATCTCCCCACCCTCTCCCTCTCCCACAGAGTCCATAAGACTGATCTATATATCGGTATCTCTTTTGCTATCACGTACACAGGGTTATTGTTACCATCTTTCTAAATTCCATATATATGCATTAGTATACTGTATTGGTGTTTTTCTTTCTGGCTTACTTCACTCTGTATAATAGGATCCAGTTTCATCCATCTCATTAGAACTGATTCAAATGTATTCTTTTTAATGGCTGAGTAATACTCCATTGTGTATATGTACCACTGCTTTCTTATCCATTCATCTGCTGATGGGCGTCTAGGTTGCTTCCATGTCCTGGCTATTATAAACAGTGCTGTGATGAACATTGGGGTACATGTGTCTCTTTCCCTTCTGGTTTCCTCAGTGTGTATGCCCAGCAGTGGGATTGCTGGATCATAAGGCAGTTCTATTTCCAGTTTTTTAAGGAATCTCCACACTTGTTCTCCATAGTAGCTGTACTAGTTTGCATTCCCACCAACAGTGTAAGAGAGTTCCCTTTTCTCCACACCCTCTCCAGCATTTATTGCTTGTAGACTTATGGATTGCAGCCATTCTGACTGGCGTGAAATGGTACCTCATAGTGGTTTTGATTTGCATTTCTCTGATAATGAGTGATGTTGAGCATCTTTTCATGTGTCTGTTAGCCATCTGTATGTCTTCATTGGAGAAATGTCTATTTAGTTCTTTGGCCCATTTTTTGATTGGGTCATTTATTTTTCTGGAGTTGAGCTGTAGGAGTTGCTTGTATATTTTTGAGATTAGTTGTTTGTTCATTGCTTCATTTGCTATTATATTCTCCCATTCTGAAGGCTGCCTTTTCACCTTGCTAATAGTTTCCTTTGTTGTGCAGAAGCTTTTAAGGTTAATTAGGTCCCATTTGTTTATTTTTGCTTTTATTTCCAATATTCTGAGAGGTGGGTCATAGCAGATCCTGCTGTGATGTATGTCGGAGAGTTTTGCCTATGTTCTCCTTTAGGAGTTTTATAGTTTCTGGTCTTACGTTTAGATCTTTAATCAATTTTGAGTTTATTTTTGTGTATGGTGTTAGAAAGTGTTCTAGTTTCATTCTTTTACAAGTGGTTGACCAGTTTTCCCAGCACCACTTGCTAAAGAGATTGTCTTTAATCCATTGTATATTCTTGCCTCCTTTGTCAAAGATAAGGTGTCCATATGTGCATGGATTTATCTCTGGGCTTTCTATTTTGTTCCATTGATCAATATTTCTGTCTTTGTGCGCGTACCATACTGTCTTGATAACTGTGGCTTTGTAGTAGAGCCTGAAGTCAGGTAGGTTGATTCCTCCAGTTCCATTCTTCTTTCTCAAGATAGCGTTGGCTATTTGAGGTTTTTTGTATTTCCATACAAATTGTGAAATTATTTGTTCTAGCTCTGTGAAGAATACCATTGGTAGCTTGATAGGGATTGCATTGAATCTATAAATTGCTTTGGGTAGTATACTCATTTTCACTATATTGATTCTTCCAGTCAATGAACATGGTATATTTCTCCATCTATTAGTGTCCTCTTTGATTTCTTTCACCAGTGTTTTATAGTTTTCTATATATAGGTCTTTAGTTTCTTTAGGTAGATATATTTCTAAGTATTTTATTCTTTCTGTTGCAATGGTGAATGGAATTGTTTCCTTAATTTCTCTTTCAGTTTTCTCATTATTAGTGTATAGAAATGCAAGGGATTTCTGTGTGTTGATTTTATATCCTGCAACTTTACTATAGTCATTGATTAGTTCTAGTAATTTTCTGGTGGAGTCTTTAGGGTTTTCTATGTAAAGGATCATGTCATCTGCAAACACTGAGAGTTTTACTTCTTCTTTTCCAATTTGGATTCCTTTTATTTCTTTTTCTGCTCTTATTGCTGTGGCCAAAACTTCCAAAACTATGTTGCATAGTAATGGTGAAAGTGGGCACCCTTGTCTTGTTCCTGACTTTAGAGAAAATGCTTTCAAGTTTTCACCATTGAGGATAATGTTTGCTGTGGGTTTGTCATATAAAGCTTTTATTATGTTGAGGTATGTTCCTTCTATTCCTGCTTTCTGGAGAGTTCTTATCATAAATGGATGTTGAATTTTGTTAAAGGCTTTCTCTGCATCTATTGAGATAATCATACGGTTTTTGTTTTTCAATTTGTTAATGTGGTGTATAACATTGATTGATTTGCAGATATTGAAGAATCCTTGCATCTCTGGGATAAAGCCCACTTGGTCATGGTGTATGATCTTTTTAATGTGTTGTTGGATTCTGATTGCTAGGATTTTGTTAAGGATTTTTGCATCTATGTTCATCAGTGATATTGGCCTGTAGTTTTCTTTTTTTGTGGGATCTTTGTCAGGTTTTGGTATTAGGGTAATGGTGGCCTCATAGAATGAGTTTGGAAGTTTACCCTCCTCTGCAATTTTCTGGAAGAGTTTGAGCAGGATAGGTGTTAGCTCTTCTCTAAATTTTTGGTAGAATTCAGCTTTCAAGCCGTCTGGACCCGGGCTTTTGTTTGCTGGAAGATTTTTGATTACAGTTTCAATTTCCGTGCTTATGATGAGTCTGTTAAGATTTTCTATTTCTTCCTGGTCGGTTTTGGAAAGTTGTACTTTTCTAAGAATTTGTCCATTTCTTCCACGTTGTCCATTTTATTGGCATATAATTGTTGATAGTAGTCTCTTATGATCCTTTGTATTTCTGTGTTGTCTGTTGTGATCTCTCCATTTTCATTTCTAATTTTATTGATTTGATTTTTCTCCCTTTGTTTCTTGATGAGTATGGCTAATGGTTTGTCAATTTTATTTTTCCTTTCAAAGAACCAGCTTTTGGCTTTGTTGATTTTTGCTATGGTCTCTTTTGTTTCTTTTGCATTTATTTCTGCCCTAATTTTTAAGATTTCTTTCCTTCTACTAACCCTGGGGTTCTTCATTTCTTCCTTTTCTAGTTGCTTTAGATGTAGGGTTAGGTTATTTATCTGACTTTTTTCTTGTTTCTTGAGGTATGCCTGTATCGCTATGAACTTTCCCCTTAGGACTGCTTTTAAAGTGTCCCACAGGTTTTGAGTTGTTGTGTTTTCATTTTCATTAGTTTCTATGCAAATTTTGATTTCTTTTTTGATTTCTTCTGTGATTTGTTGGTTATTCAGCAGGGTGTTGTTCATCCTCCATATGTTGGAATTTTTAATAGTTTTTCTCCTGTAATTGAGATCTAATCTTATTGCATTGTGGTCAGAAAAGATGCTTGGAATGATTTATATTTTTTTGAATTTACCAAGGCTAGATTTATGGCTCAGGATGTGATCTATCCTGGAGAAGGTTCCATGTGCGCTTGAGAAAAAGGTGAAATTCATTGTTTTGGGATGAAATGTCCTATAGATATCAATTAGTTCTAACTGGTCTATTGTATCATTTAATGTTTATGTTTCCTTGTTAATTTTCTGTTTAGTTGATCTATCCATAGGTGTGAGTGGGGTATTAAAGTCTCCCACTATTATTGTGTTATTGTTAATTTCTCCTTTCATACTTGTTAGCATTTGTCTTACATATTGCGGCGGTCCCGTGTTGGGTGCATATATATTTATAATTGTTATATCTTCTTCTTGGATTGATCCTTTGATCATTATGTAGTGACCTTCTTTGTCTCTTTTCACAGCCTTTGTTTTAAAGTCTATTTTATCTGATATAAGTATTGCTACCCCTGCTTTCTTTTGGTCCCTATTTGCATGGAAAATCTTTTTCCAGCCCTTCACTTTCAGTCTGTATGTGTCCCCTGTTTTGAGTTGGGTCTCTTGTAGACAACATATATAGCGGTCTTGTTTTTGTATCCATTCAGCCAGTCTTTGTCTTTTGGTTGGGGCATTCAACCGATTTACATTTAAGGTAATTACTGATAAGTATGATCCCATTCCCATTTACTTTATTGTTTTGGGTTCGAGCTTATACACTGTTTTTGTGTTTCCTGTCTAGAGAATATCCTTTAGTATTTGTTGGAGAGCTGGTTTGGTGGTGCTGAATTCTCTCAGCTTTTGCTTGTCTGAGAAGCTTTTGATTTCTCCTTCATATTTGAATGACATCCTTGCTGGATACAATAATCTGGGCTGTAGGTTATTTTCTTTCATCACTTTAAGTATGTCTTGCCATTCCCTCCTGGCTTGAAGAGTTTCTATTGAAAGATCAGCTGTTATCCTAATGGGAATTCCCTTGTGTGTTATTTGTTGTTTTTCCCTTGCTGCTTTTAATATTTTTTCTTTGTGTTTGATCTTTGTTAATTTGATTAATATGTGTCTTGGGGTGTTTCGCCTTGGGTTTATCCTGTTTGGGACTCTCTGGGTTTCTTGGACTTGGGTGATTATTTCCTTCCCCATTTTAGGGAAGTTTTCAACTATTATCTCCTCAAGTATTTTCTCATGGTCTTTCTTTTTGTCTTCTTCTTCTGGGACCCCTATGATTCGAATGTTGTAGTGTTTAATATTGTCCTGGAGGTCTCTGAGATTGTCCTCATTTCTTTTAATTCGTTTTCCTTTTTTCCTCTCTGATTCATTTATTTCTACCATTCTATCTTCTAATTCACTAATCCTATCTTCTGTCTCTGTTATTCTACTATTTGTTGCCTCCAGAGTGTTTTTAATTTCATTTATTGCATTATTCATTTTATATTGACTCTCTTTTATTTCTTCTAGGTCCTTGTTAAACCTTTCTTGCATCTTCTCAATCTTTGTCTCCAAGCTATTTATCTGTGATTCCATTTTGATTTCAAGATTTTGGATCAATTTCTCTATCATTATTCAGAATTCTTTATCCGGTAGATTCCCTATCTCTTCCTCTTTTGTTTGTTTTGGTGGGCTTTTATCCTGTTCCTTTATCTGCTGGGTATTCCTATGTCTCTTCATCTTGTTTAAATTGCTGAGTTTGGGGTGTCCTTTCTGTATTCTGGCAGTTTGTGGAGCTCTCTTTATTGTGGCGTTTCCTCGCTCTGTGTGGGTTTGTACAGGTGGCTTGTCAAGGTTTCTTGGTTAGGGAAACTTGTGTCGTGTTCTGGTGAGTGGAGCTGTATTTCTTCTCTCTGGTGTGCAATGAAATGCCCAGTAATGAGTTATGGGATGTCTATGGTTTTGGGGTGACTTTGGGCTGCCTGTATCTTGGAGCTCAGGGCTGTTTTCCTTGCTGCTGGGGAATTTGCTTGGTATGTCTTGCCCTGAAACTTGTTTCACCCAGAGAGGTTTACAGCATTATATGGAGAAGAGAAGAGTGAGGAGGGAGTTAGAGGTGACCCGAATGAGATGAGGTGGAGTCAACAGAGGAGACAGTGGGCTATTCAGTAATCTCTTCCTTATGTGCACTCCACAACTGGACCACTCAGAGTTGTTCACAGAGTTATACAGAGAAGAGAAGAAGGAATAAGTTGGCAGAGGTGGACAGTAGGATAAATGGGGGGAATGAAAAGGAAGGAGACAGATCCAGCCAGTAATCAGTTCCCTAAGTGTTCTCCACCGTCTGGAACACACAGAAATTCACAGAGTTGGGTAGAGTAGAGAGGGGTTAGGGAGGAGACACAGGCGACCTAGTGGAGAAAAAGGAGAGTCCAAAGGGAGAGAGAGCAGTTAAGCCAGTAATCTCGCTCCCTAGTGAAAAATGGGTACTGAAGATTGGGTTCTTAAAGGTACTAAATTGGTAACAAATACATAAAAGCAAGAATTTAAAATCTAGAGTAGAGTTTGGAATTTCAAAAATACGATGTTAAAGAAAAGAAGAAGGAAAAGAAAGAGAGAAAAAACGAACAAACAAAAACAAACAAGGTCGCAAAAATTATAAAGAAAATATAGGTACAAAATTGATAACTAATACCAAAAAGCAAAAGTTAAAAATCTAGAGTAGAGTTTGGAATTTCAAAAATACAATGTTAAAAAAAGAAGAAGAAAAAGAAAGAGAGAGAGGGAAAAAAACAAACAAAAACAAACAAGGTCGCATAAATTATATATATAAAAAAATACAGGTACAAAATTGATAACAAATACCAAAAACCATAAATTAAAAATCTAGAATAGAGTTTGGAATTTCAGATATACAATGTTATTTAAAAGAAGAAGAGAAAGAAACAGAGAAAACGGAAAAGAAAAAAGAAAAAAGGGTCACAGAAATTATATAAAAACAAAAACAAAAACAAAAAAAACTATAGCTACAAAATTGATAACAAATACTAAAAAGCTAAAATTAAAAATCTAGAGTAGAGTTTGGAATTTCAAAAATACAATGTTAAAGAAAAGAAGGAAAAAGAAAAAAAAGTCAAATATTATTAAAAATATATATATGCGAAGTTTGCTTTAAAAAAAATAGGGTCTTTTTTTTTTTTTTTTTTGCAAAGTAATCGGTTATAAAAGTGGAAATTAAAGGAATAATAGAGGACTTATTATTTTTTTTTTTTTTATAGGCTCACTTGTTCAGTTGCACTGAGGGGAGGTAGGGAGGGATGCTGCAAACAAATAACACTGGCGTGTGCTCGCAGTGCCTCAGCCACACTGGGTCTGCCCCCAGTTCACGGCGCGTGTAGCCTCTCTGCCCACGCTGCTCAGGCTCTAGGTTGCTCCGCTGCGAATCATCTGCGGCCCGCCCTGGGCTGCCTGTACTTCCCAGGTCCAAGCCACTCAGGTTCAGGCACTCGGGTAGTCCTCAGAGGCGCAGACTCTCAGTTGCGCCTGCGTTTTGTGCCCTTCCCAGATCGGAGCAGCTCAGGTGATGAGGTGTTTTGTGCGTGCGATTGCTGCGACTTATCGCCTCCCTGCCGCTCGGTTATCTAGTTGTGCACCGGCACACTTTCTTAGGCAGATGTTGACCATCCAGACCCCCAAGAAGTTTTAGTTAGCAAAGAAGCCTGCTTACAGTTTTATAGATAATGTCTCTCTGGGGCTGCGATTGTCCTCTTCCGGCTCTGGCTGCCTATCACCGGAGGGGGATGGTCTGCCTCCGGCTATCTCTGTTCAGTCCTTTATTCCGTGCGCGGGCCTGGCGGTGTCATAGGTTAGGGCTGGCTTTTCGCGTGGTAGATATCCCACAGTCTGGTTTGCTAGCCCAAATTATTTCGCTCAGATGGTGCTCGGGGTATTCAGGCCAGATTCTTGCAATGCAGCCTGTGCCGCGCCTCCCTGCCCAGCCCCCGCTTGCTAATGGCGTATGCAGGCGTCTGTGCTGCTTCTCCACTGGGGGAGTTACCGTAGGGCTCGCAATGTGCAGGTTTTAATTATTTATTTTTCCTCCCTGTTATGTTGCCCTCTGTGCTTCCAAGGCTCAGCACAGATTCGGCAGTGAGAAGGTTTCCTGGTGTTTGGAAACTTCTCTCTTTTTAAGACTCCCTTCCCAGGACGGAACTCCGTCCCTCCCTCTTTTGTCCCTTTTTTTGTCTTTTATATTTTTCCCTACCTCCTTTCGAAGACTTGGGTTGCTTTTCTGGGTGCCTGATGTCCTCTGCTGGCTTTCAGAAGTTGTTTTGTGGAATTTATTCGGCGTTTAAATGTTCTTTTGATGAATTTGTGGGGGAGAAAGTGTTCTCCCTGTCCTACTCCTACACCATCTTAGCTCCTCCCCCTACTTTATTTTTAAAACGTACTTATTAAGTCAATGAAAATAGTCAAATACATATAAATTCAGCATTAATGGACCAAAAAAAGTGTTGTCAAAATTTCCAAGGATTAACTCCTAGTTAATTAAGGAGTAATAACTAGGTAATATCTATGAAAACATAAACCTGTAAATGGCTTATTCTAAGTCTTATGGAGATTATGCTCAAACTTATAATTTTTCATTGTGTACATATCTTTATTGAAGTTTGAAGTTTCATTGTGTACATATCCTTAGGGAAGAAAATGAGTGGGAAAAGGACCACAGAAGAACCTAGAAGAACCTAAAAGAACCTAAAAGAACCACAGAAGTAAACACTAGAAAAGATATGGGGCCCAATCATTGAGGCAATATCGAAGCATAACTGAAGCTGATGATCTCTTTCTCTTTATCTTTTGTGACATCTATTTTCCACCTCAAGCCTTTCTCAGACTCAATACCTGGAAGTAAAGCAGGAAGAGTAAAAGGATATATGTGCACTGTACACAATGAGTTTTGGCCTGGTTTCTGAGCTTCTCCAAGGATGATCTCGAGCTTTGAAGAAGAAACAAACATTTTCTCTTTTCAGTTATCAGTTTCTCTCTTTAACAACATTCACAGGCAGACTGTCAGGAGATCATGTCTTCAATTGAACCTAAAGATCTCATCTACCTTCTCCTCTATTCTGACCCTCCCTGTCACCCTGTTTCATTATTTTTTTTTTCCCATAGCACTTATTAACTTCTTTATAACTTATTTATTTTTAATCTCCAACTACTAGAATATAAGGTCCATGAAGACAATGATTTTTTTGTCTATTTGATTTACTTATATATCCCCAGTGCTTAGCACAGTGATGGCATGCAAAGTTTTTTATTGAATGAAAAAATAAATGCTACAATTTAAATTATTATTATGTAAGGAAATGTTGGCTCTGTCAGTTGCTTTCTTTCATCATTAAAGTCTGAGTCACTTAAAAACTGAGACTGAAATGTTCAAGTTTTGTCAACATAGGTTCTGTTATCTACTATTTATGCGACCAAGCTGGCCATTTATTTTGAGTCAGAATTTATGACTATGCTGCACTTTCACTTTGCACTGGTCTCCAGGTGACCCTGGTGATGAAGATGAAATTTTTTTGAAGAGGTATACTTGGAAGCCCCTGGAGAAGGAAGTGGAAACCCACTCTAGTATTCTTGCCTGAAAAATCCCATGGAAAGGGGAGCCTGGTGGGCTACAGTCTGTGGGGTCACAAAGAGTTGGACACGACTGAGCATACACACATGCACACAAGCATACACACATGCACACACACATACTTCCCAGGTGGCCTAAATGGAAAAGAATGCATCTGCCAATGCAGGTAGATATAAGAGACGTGGGTTCGACACTTGGGTCAGGATGATCTCTTGGAGGAGGGGATGGCAGCCCACTCCAGTATTCTTGCCTGGAGAATTCCATGGACAGAGGAGCCTGGCAAGTTGCAGTCCATAGGGTTGCATAGAGTAAAACACAACTGAAGTAACATAGCACATAAGAACTCAGAAGTAAAAAAAAATTAAATTGGGATTCAGGAGACCAGTGTTCAAATGTTGGTCTTTGTCACTAATATGGCGGCCCTGGACAAGCTAAATTTCCTCTAGGGTTTCAATGTGTAATAGAGATGGATCAAATAACTGGTTTACCTGGCATGACATAGAATGTTAAGGATGTAGGAAGGTAGTAATAGAGTCATCCAGAGCTATATTACACATTTCAAAAACGGAATTAAGTTGAATCTCGTGTTGATACATCCTATGTAAAACAAAGAAATTTGAATGCTTTGCATATAAAATATTAGCCCAGTAAGGTAATATCTTTATTTCATATTGATGAGGCATTCTGATTGGCAAACCTATGTAATGAAGATAAATGTTAATATTATAACTTTATGGTTAAAAATAAAATCTGAAATGTCTCTTCCACCTATTCTTACCATTACCCAGGAAGCTCCAGTAGGTTAAAAAGAGTTGGATATATTTTCATCAACTCTTATATTTTAATTACTCATGGATGTTATAAGTGAAGATTAACACTTAAAGGTTTACCAAAATAAACCTTGAGGTGAGTCAATAATCTGAATAAACTTGGAGCAAATTAAAAGGGGTAAAGTGTAATGTGAAACGAGCCAATGATCTTATGTTTCCTGGAACATGAAAAGCAAGCCCTACGTGTGTGTATGTGTGTGTGTGTGTGTGTGTATGCATGTGTTCAGTTGTGTCGGACTCTTTGTGGCCCCATAGACTATACCCTGCCAAGCTCCTCTGTCCATGAAATTTTCCAGGCAAAAATACTGGAGTGGGTTGCCATTTCTTACTCCAGGGTATCTTCTGGACCCAGGGTCTAACCTGCATCTCCTCTGCCTTCTGCACTGGCAGGCAGGTTCTTTACCACTAGCACCATCTGGGAAATCCAAGCCCTACATTAAGTTTTGGCTAGTCAGTTTTGTTTTCTGCTATTGTTGTTGTTCATAATTTAATCTCCCATGCATAGCAGAGTGTTGCTTCAGAGTAGATGGTCACCAAAGGTTTGTTGAATGCATAGATGTGTAAGAGACTGTATGAGAAGCAAAGAGTTTAGTAAAGTAGAGATAAAGGGCTGAGAGGTTACAACTTAAATAGTACAAAAGTGGATATTTTTATAGCTCCTGAGTGACATTTAATACTAAAGTAGGTGAAAGTGAAAGTCTTTTAGTCGTGTCCGACTCTTTGTGATCTCATGGACTATACAATCCATGGAATTCCCCAGGCTAGAGTGGGTAGCTATTCCCTTCTCCAGGGGATTTTCCCAACCCAGGGATCAAACCCAGGTCTTCTGCATTGCAGGTGGATTCTTTACCAGCTGAAGACACAAGGGAAGCCCAAGAATACTGGAGTGGGTGGCCTATCCCTTCTCCAGGGGATCTTCCTGACCCAGGAATTGAGCCCGGGTCTCCTGCATTGCAGATGGATTCTTTACCAACTGAGCTATCAGGGAAGCTAAAGTAGGTGTTGTGTTGCAATTATTGTGGTCTTCTATAGCTTTAGGTAGTCTTATTTGAAACATGTGCTCAGAAATTCTCATTTTCAAAGTACTATAAACACATGCATCCACACACACAATTGTGAATCACAGAATCAGAAGAACTTATTTAAAAAAGGCAATTTTATAAAGCTGATGAGAAAACTTTATTAAATGTTATATTTATATGTAAGACCCCAAACAACAAAATGGGATTAAATTTTGAGAAGACAACTGAAGATCACTAACAAAATTCATTACATATTTATTGTGATTTTTCAAATGTAAACATATCAAAAAAGCAACAGAATCAGAAAATTTAAGAAGCAGTACCCATGCACTACTTTTTATAGCTATTCTTATCAATACAAATACTAAACATAAAACTCCCATATTTCAGTAGATGAGCATGTGTATCCAAACTATTCATTCAATCATTTTTCTGGTAGTCCCCTCATATCCTTGATATCTATTCCCCTACTGAAAGATGCTGTGATAGACCTTATTGGTTGCCTATCCACTTCCCCCCTTCTTTTTTTTCAGAATGCAATAATAACTGCTCTAACATTCCATGCTAGTTTATGACTTCTTCCAGTGTCTGTCCCTTTGTCTAAAATAGTTGTTAACTTAAAAAAAAAATACACAATGTGAGAGTTGCAAGTTATGTTTTATTGGAGACAAAATGAAGACTGCAACTTTGGGGACAGCACTTTGGATAACTCTGAAAAGCAGAGTTATCCGAAGTACAGTCCCTTATTGGGACTGCTCCAAAGAGGCAATGGGAAAGATCAGTATATATGTGGTTTTGTGAAGAGGAATACACACAATCAAGCACATATTTTTTACAGAAATTTTCTGCTAGTGAAGCATTTTCTTGTGAAGTATTCTGCTAATTAAAAGGAACAGTCATCACCATGAAGGATTTTAGTGCTTTTCTACATATGAGGAGATACAAGAATTGGGCTCATAAAATTCATTCCTGAAATTATCTATCTGAAGACATGTCTTCCCAGATATTCCCTGGGTAGAAAATGCCTCATTTCTGCTCTCCATTCTGAATTCCTTTTAGGGGATGTTGAAGGTCAGCAGCTGCAGCAGCACAAGATTGCAAGTGCCGATGGTAAGTGTCAATTTGTAGTTGACAGGGACCCCTGATGGACATGGGTTTCCCTCATAGCTCAGTCGGTAAAGAACCTGCCTGAAATGCAGGAGACCCAGGTTTGATTCCTGGGTCAGGAAGATCCCCTGGAGAATGAAATGGCAACCCACTCCAGTATTCTCGACTGGAGTATCCCATCGATAGAGGAGCCTGGCAGGCTACAGTCCATGGGGTCACAACAGTCGGACACGACTTAGTGACTAAATCACCACCACCACCTGATGGTCATAAATTTAACCATACTTTGGGAGGCATTTCATGACCATTTCTTCCCACAGTGCTAGGTCCCATTCTTAGGTCTGCCTAAGATTTCTGTGATAGGCCACTCAATGTGCTGTTACTGGACTAGGTCTATCAACAGTAACCATAGGGTTCTGATCAATCTGTCTTACTCAATCTGTTATGATCCAGGAAAATTTCCCTCTTGTTTTATCTTCCCATACCTAGAGTCACACTATTACAATCATCAATTGCATACAGAACTATATATTTGATCAACTGCTTTGAATCAACTAGTCATCATTACTTTTATTGGAGGTTCAGTCACGTATGGTAATATAAGTAACAACAATTTTGTAAAACAGGCTAAATACAAATAATGTAGTGACAATTAAGCCAAGGGCTTCCATTAGCTATTGCCCAGTGTATTTTCAGGTCATCTGACTTAGTCTATTATGTGCCAATCTTTGTCTTTCAGGAAATTATATATTGACACTGTCTAAAAGGCTCCCAGTCTTTTGGGAGTAGTCTTTTAGTCCTACTGTTGCTAGTCTGGTTATCCTTGTGTGCATGCTAAGCCACTTCAGTCGTGCTAGACTTTTTGCGACCTTATGGACCATAGACCTCTAGGCTCCTCTGTGCATCGGATTCTCCAGGAAGGAATGCTGGATTAGGTTGCCATGTCCTCTGTAAGGGGATCTTCCTGACTTAGGGATTGAACCCACATATTCTACATTTCCTGCATTGGTGGGTAGGTTCTTTAACACTAACACCACCATAATTTAACTGTTATCAAGATAAAGGAGGGCCTTAAAACTTAAATGTACACCCATAGTTGATTCATGTCAATGTATGGCCAAAACCACTAAAATATTGTAAAGTAATTAGCTTCCAATTAAAATAAATAAATAAATTTAAAAAAAAAAAAACAAAAAACTTAATGGCCACAGCTTGGTGTTAACTCCATCCCTTACTGGGACTGGATTCCCACAACTTCTTGGGTGACTTTTTGCTTGTTGCTTTGTTTGAGGCTGAATAAATTTAGAGAAAAATCCATATTTATGGCCATGGTCAGAGCAGGTATTAATAACTGGCTAGGTGACAGGAACCCAGTAATATTACCTTAAATGCCACCAGAAAATTACTAGAGCTAGTCAATGAATATAGTAAAGTTACAGGATATAAAATTAATGCACACAAATCCCTTGCATTACTATACACTAACAATGAAAAAGCAGAAAGATGAATTAAGGAAACAATCCCATTCACCATTGCAACAAAAAGAATACAATACTTAGGAATAAATTTACTTAAAAAAACAAAAGACCTGTATACAGAAAACTATAAAACACTAATGAAAGAAATCAAAGATGACACAAATAAACGGAAAAATATACCATGTTCTTGGACTGGAATTAAGTTGACTTAGGCTATAATTAAAATGACTACTATGCAAAGCAATCTACAGTTTCAATGCAATCTCTATCAAACTGCCTATGGTATTTCACAGAAGTAGAACAAATAATTTTACAATTTGTATGGAAACATAAAAAGATCCCAAATAGGCAAAGCAACTTGAGAAAGAAGAATGTAACTGGAAGAATCAACCTTCCCCACTTCGGCCTATACTACAAAGCTATAGTCATCAAGACAGTATGGTACTGGCACAAAGCAAAAATATAGAAAAAATGGAACAAACTAGAAATCCTGGAGATAAAACCAAACACCTATGGACACCTTATCTTTTATAAAGGAGGAAAAAATACAGAATGCAGGAAAGACAGTCTCTTCAACAGGTGGTGCTGAGAAAACTGGTCAAATACATGTATAAGAATGAATTTAGAACACTTTCCAACAAAACCCTCAAAAATAAACTCAAAATGGATTAAAGGCCCATATGTAAGACTAAAAACTATAAAACTCTTAGAGGAAAACATAGGCAGAACACTCTCTGACATAAATCACAGCAAGGTCTTCTATGACCCACCTCCCAGAGTAATGAAAATAAAAATAAACAAGTGGGATCTAATTAAATTTAAATGCTTTTGCACAATGAAGAAAACTATAATCAAGGTGAAAAGACAGCCTTCAGAATGGGAGAAAATAACAGCAAATGAAATAACTGTCAAATAATTAATCTCCAAAATATACAAGCTGTTTATGCAGTTCAATACTAGAAAAATGAACAACCCAATCAAAAAGTGGTCAGAAGCCCTAAATGGGAATAAGATATATAGATGGCTAAAAAACACAGGAAAAGATGTTCAACATAACTCATTATTAGAGAAATGCAAATCAAAACCACAATGAATTGTCATCACACCAGTCAGAATGGCCATTATCAAAAAGTCTACAAACAACAAATATTTAAGATGTTGAGAAAAGGGAACTCTTACACTGCTGATGCAAATGCAAACTGATACAACCACTATGGAGAACAGTATGGAAACTCCTTAAAAACTACAAATAAAGCTAACATACAACTCAGCAATATGCCCAAGGAAACCAGAATTGAAAAAGACACATGTACACCAATGTTCATTGCCCAGCATTATCTACAATAGCTAGGACATGAAAGCAACTTACATATCAATTGGCAGATGAATGGATAAGGGAATTGTGGCACATATACACAATGGAATATTACTTAGCTATTAAAAAGGTCATATTTGAGTCAGTTTTAATGAGATGAATGAACCTAGAGCCTATTATACAGAGTGAAGTAAGTCAGAAAGAGAAAGTTGTTTTTATTGTTCAGCCATTCAGTTGTGTTTGACTCTTGGAAACCCCATGGACTTCAGCACACTAGGCTTCCCCGTCCTTCACCATCTCCAAGAGTTTGCTCAAACTCATGTCCATTGAGTTGGTGATCCTCTGTCAACCCTTCTCCTCCTGCCTTCAATCTTTCCAAGCACCAGGGATTTTTCCAATGAGTCAGCTCTTCCCACCAGGTGGCCAAAGTATTGGAGCTTTAGCTTCAGCATCAGTCCTTCCAATGAATATTCAGGGTTTATTTCCTTTTGGATTGACTGATTTAATCTCTTTGTAGTTAAAGGGACTCTCAAAGATTTTCTCCAACACCACAGTTTGGAAACAACAATTCTTTGATACTCAGCCTTTATAGCCCAAATCTCACATCGTACATGACTACTGGAAAAACCATAGCTTTGACTATACAGACCTTTGTCAGCAAAGTAATGCCTCTGCTTTTTAATATGGTGTCTAGGTTTGTTATGGCTTTTCTTCCAAGGAGCAAAAGTCTTTTAGTTTTATGGCTGCAGTCACCATCTAGAGTGATTTTGGAGCACAAGAAAATAAAGTCTTATATTAAAGAGAAAGATTATATATTAAAACATATATTCAGAATCTAGAAAGATGGTATTGATGATCTGATGTACAGGGCAGCAAAGTAGACATATACATAAAGAACAGACTTTTGGACTCAGTTGAAGAAGGAAAGGGTGGGATGATTTGAGAAAATAGCATTGAAACATATACATTACCATATGTCAATAGATAACCAGTGTGAATTTGATGCATGAAGCAGGGTACACAAAGTCACTGCTCTGTGACAACATGGAGGGATAGGATGGGGAGGGTGGGAACAGGTTTCAGGATCGAGGGGACATATCTATACCTATGGTCGATTTATATTGATATATGGCAAAAACTATCACAAGGTTGTAAAGCAATTATCCTCCAATTAAATATATAAATAAATTGAAAATAAAACAAAAAATTAAAAAAAGACTAGCCTGAACATGACTAGACTTTTGTCTTCTAAAATAAACATTTAAAGGTCTTCCAAATAGAGCCTTGGAGTGGAGAAATCCACCAAGGCAATCTAGAAGTATCAAAAAAACAGGTAACTGACCACAACTGAACAATTGGTTTGTTTTTTTAAAATTATGCTTTCTTTTGTTTACCTCCAACATCTTTATTAAAATAAATATCTCTCTGATTTGTAAATTAATTTATTTTTTATGGAAGGATAATTGCTTTGCAGAATTTTGCTGTTTTCTGCCAAAGCTCAACATGAAGCAGCCACGTGTGTGTATGTTAGTCACTCAGTCATGTTTGACTCTTTGAGAACCCATGGACTATAGCCCACCAGGCTCCTCAGTCCATGGAATTCTCCAGGCAAGAATACTGGAGTGGATTGCCATTTACCTTTCCATGAATCAGCCATAGGTATACATATATCCCCTCCCTTTTGAAGCTCCCTGCCATCTCCCTCCCCATTCCACCCCTCGAGGTAGATACAGAGCCCCTGTTTGAGTTTCCTGAGCCATACAGCAAATTCCCGTTGGCTATCTATTTTACATATGGCAATGTAAGTTTCCATGTTACTCTTTCCATACATCTCACTCTCTCCTCCCCTCTCCCCATATCCATAATTCTATTCTCTACATCTGTTTCTCCATTGCTTCCCTGTAAGTAAACTCTTCAGTTCCATTTTTCTAGATTTTGAATATATGTGTTACAATACAGTATACAGCCTTCTCTTTCTGACTCACTTCACTCTGTATAATAGGTTCTAGGTTCATCCACCTTATCAGAACTGACTCAAATGTGTTCCTTTTTATGGATGAGTAATATTCCATTGTTTGTATGTACTAGGAGTTCTTCATCCATTCATCTGTCGATGGACATCTAGGTTGCTTCCATGTTCTAGCTATTGTAAATAGTGCTGCAATGAACAATGGGGCACATGTATCTCAGTTTTGGTTTCCTCAAAAGTATATGCCTAGGAGTGGGATTGCTGGGTCCCAGAGAGGTTTTATTCCTAATTTTTTTTAAGGAATCTCCATACCGCCTTCCATGGTGGATGTATCAATTTACATTCCCACCAACAGTGCAAGAGCATTCCCATTTCTCCAACTCTCTCCAGCATGTATTGTATATAGACTTTTTGATGATAGCCATTCTGAACGGTGAGAGGTGATATCTCATTGTGTTTTAATTTGCATTTCTCTAATAATGAGTGATATTGAGCATCTTTTCATGTGTTTGTTAGCCATCTGTATGGCCTCTTTGGAGAAATGCCTGTTTAGGTCTTTTCCCCACTTTTTGTTTGGGTTGTTTGTTTTCCTGGTATTGAGTTGTATGAGCTGCTTGTATATTTTGGAAACTAATCTTTTGTCAGTTGTTTCATTTGCTATTGTTTTCTCCCATTCCGAGGGTTGTCTTTTCACCTTGCTTATAGTTTCTTTTGCTGTGCAAAAGCTTTTAAGTTTAATCAGGTCCCACTTGTTTACTTTGGTTTTTATTTATGTTACTCTAGGAGGTGGGCCATAGAGGACCTTGCTTTGATTTGTGTCATTGAGTGTTCTGCCTGTATTTTCCTCTTAAGAGTTTTATAGTTTCTGAGCTTTAGGTCTTTAATCCATTTTGAGTTTCTCTCTGTGTATGGTGTTAAGAAATGTTCTAATTTCATTCTTTTATATGTAGCTTTCTAGTTTTCCCAGCACCATTTATTGAAGAGGCTGTCTTTGCCCCATTGTATATTCTTGCCTCCTTTGTCAAAAATAAGGTACCCATAGGTGCATGGGTTTATTTTTGGGCTTTCTATCTTGTTCCATTGGTCTATATTCCTGTTTTTGTGCCAGTACCATACTTGATGACTGTAGTTTTGTAGCATAATCTGAAGTCTGAAAGGTTGATATCTCTAGCTCCATTCTTCTTTCTCAAGATGGCTTTTGCTATTCGGTGTCTTTTGTATTTCCATATGAATTGTGAAACTTTGTTCTAGTTCTGTGCAAAATGCCATTGGTAATTTGATAGGGGTTGCATTAAATCTGTAGATTTCATTTGGTAGTATAGTCATTTTCACAACATTAATTCTTCCTACCCAAGTACATGGAATATCTCTCCACCTGTTTATATCATCTTTGATTTCTTTCATTAGTATCTTATAATTTTATGTGTACAGTTCTTTTGTCTCCTTAGGTAAGTTTATTCCTAGATATTTGATTATTTTTTGTTGCAGTGGGGAATGGAATTGATTCCTTAATTGCTCTTTCTGATTTTTTCATTATTAGTATATAGAAATTCAAGTGATTTCTGTGTATTGACTTTGTATCCTGCAACTTTGCTAAATTCACTGATTAGCTCTAGTAATTTTCTAATACTATCTTTAGGGTTTTCTATGTACAGTATTATGTCATCTGCAAACAGTGAGAGCTTTCCTTCTTCTTTTCCAATCTGGGTTCCCTTGATTTTGTTTTCTTCTCTGATTGCTGTATCTAGGACTTCCACAACTATGTTGAATAATAGTGGTGAAAGTAGACATTATTGTCTTGTTCCTGACCTTAGGGGGCATGTTTTCAGTTTTTCACCATTGAGAGTAATGTTTGCTGTAGGCTTCTCATATATAGCCTTTATTATGTTGAGGTAGGTTTCTTCTATGAACAATTTTTGAAGAGTTTTAATCATAAATAGGTGCTGAATTTTGTCAAAGGGTTTTCCTGCATCTATTGAGATGATCTTATGTTTTTTATCTTTCAATTTGTTAATATGGTATATCACATTGATTGAATTCCGTATATTGAAGAATCCTTGCATCCCTGGAATAAACCCAACTTGATCATGTTATATGAGCTTTCTGATGTGTTGCTGAATTTTGTATGCTAAAATTTTGTTGAAGATTTTTGGATCTATGTTCATCAATGATATTGGCCTGTACTTTTCATTTTTTGTGTTGTCTTTGGTTTTGGTATCAGGGTGATGGTGGCCTCGTAGAATGAGTTTGGAAGTGTTCTTTCCTTTGCAATTTTTTAAAAGTTTTAGAAGGATAGGTGTTAGCTCTTCCCTAAATGTTTGACAGAATTCTCCTGTGAAGCCATCTGGTCCTGGGCTCTGTTTTTCAGGAGATTTTTTATCACAGCTTCAATTTCAGTGATTGTAATTGGATTGTTCATAATTTCTATTTTTCCTGGTTCAGTCTTGGAAGATTGAACTTTTCTAAGAATCTTCCATTTCTTCCAGGCTATCTATTTTATTGCCATATAATTGTTGATCATAGTCTCTTTTAATCCTTTGTATTTCTGCATTGTCTGTTGTAAACTCTCCTCTTTCATTTCTTAGTTTGTTGATTTGATCCTTCTCTCATTTTTTCTTGATGAGTCTGGGTAAGTGTTTGTCAGTTTTGTTTATCTTCTCAAAAAAACAGCCTTAATATTACTAATCTTTACTATTGTTTAATTTCTTTTTCATTTACTTCTACTCAGATCTTTATGCTTTTTTCCCTTCTACTACTTTTGGGAGTTTTTTGGTTCTTCTTTTTCCAGTTGTTTTAGGTGTAAACTTAGGCTATCTATTCGAAGTTTTTCTTGTTTCTTGAGGTAGGCTTGTATTGTTGTAAACTTCTCTCTTAGAACTGCTTTTGCTACAGCCCATAGGTTTTGAATTATCATGTTTTCATCGTCATTTGTTTCTAGAAATTTTACTTTCCCTTTTGATTTCATCAGTAACATGTTGTTTATTTGGAAACATTCTGTTTAATCTCCATATGTTTGTGTTTCTTACAGCTTTTTTCTTATAGTTGATATCTAGTCTCATAGCATTATGGTCACTGAAGATGCTTGATACAATTTCAATTGTCTTAAATTTACTGAGATTTGATTTGTGACCCAGGATGTGGTCTATCCTGGAAAATGTTCCATGCGCACTTGAGAAGGTGTATTCTTCTGCATTTGGATGGAATGTCCTGAAGATATCAGTGAGATCCATCTCATCTAATGTATCATTTAAAACTTGTGTTTCCTTATTAATTTTCTGTTTTTGATGATCTGTCCATTGGTGTGAGTGGGGTGTTAAAGTCTGCTCCTATTATTGTGTTACTGTCAATTTTTCCTTTTATGTCTGTTAGTGTTTGTTTTGGAGAAGGAAATGGCAACCCACTCCAGTGTTCTTGCCTGGAGAATCCCAGAAACGGGGGAACCTGGTGGGCTGCTGTCTATGGGGTCACACAGAGTCGGACATGACTGAAGCGACTTAGCAGTAGCAGCAGTGTTTGTCTTGGCAACCCACTC
Organism: Bos grunniens; assembly: GCF_055505025.1. Lineage (NCBI taxonomy): Eukaryota > Metazoa > Chordata > Mammalia > Artiodactyla > Bovidae > Bos > Bos grunniens. The sequence goes on along the minus strand of NC_141194.1, from coordinate 74,247,006 downwards.
CAGTACTCTGGCCTGGAGAATCCCATGGGCAGAGGAGCCTGGTAGTCTGCAGTCCATGGGGTTGCTAAGAGTCAGACTCGACTGAGCAACTTCACTTTCACTTGTCACTTTTGCCAGGAGCCAGTGTGAGGAACTCTGCCCACGGCAAAGGTCATGAGGAAGGAGGCTTGGCATATGCTAAGGCGGGACTGAGCCTCAGGAGTCCCCCTGGACATTCTTGAGCATCTACCCCCAAAACCAGAGTCTGCCTACTTTACTGCTTTGTGCTCTCACCTACACCTCAGACTTTACTGAGGGCTGTCCCCCACCACCTCTCTGAAAAAGAGTTAACTTACAGCTCCAGTTAATAAATTCCTGGGCGTGACAAGAGTGTTTCAACCTACAAACTCCTTTGGAAGTCCTCTAGCCTGCCTGAACAAGTTCTTCCAGCCACATGTGATTGTTTACAGCCTCCCAACCGTGAGAGGCATGAGATGTTCTAAACTGTCTAAATACAGATTCCTTTGAGCAGTTAAAAGATTGATTAGAAATTGTATTCGTGAAGGGTTTTTCACCTTTTGGGCCAATGTTTGCTGCTGTTTCCATATCCCTTACCTACTGTGTCCCTGGGAGTGTATTGATTAATATAATTGGTACATAGGAATGTAAGTAGTAGCTTTAATGTTTGTAACCTTGGACCCTTGAGTTAATTCTTTTCTTGTTATAGCCCACCACACTTTTGCCCTATAGAAATGCAACTTTATCTAATGCTTTCAGAGGGTGGCACCTGACTTTAGAATAATCACCTTTAGAGAAAAATAAGTTTTCTGAAGAAAGGGTCATAAAATGTTAACAGGCCTCCTGGCCAGAAGATGATGTAAATCACCTAAACTTTTGCATATGATAAGTTTGCAGGAAGAAAGCCTGGCTTACTGCTGACTCTACCCCTTTCCCGATTATCCTCTATGCACAACTTAAGGTATAAAAACTACTTTGGAAAATAATGTGCGGGCCTTGTTCACCGAAACTTGGTCTCCCCATGTCGTTCTTCTCTAACCTTCTGGCTGAATTCCCATCTGGAGCGTGGAGGCTTGTCAAGACTATTAATTTTGGCTGGGCTTCTAAGATCTGACCAGGGAAGCCTTAGTGTCTCCTCTCCTTTGGAAGAACGGAAGGACGCCTGCAGCCTATGTAGGTGACGCAAATTCCTTGTCTTGGAATTCTATTAGCTTTCCACGTAAACCAAGTTATTCAGCCTCTTTTCTTCACTGAATTTTCTCACTGAGCTATCCTTATTTAACCACTCTTTATATCTTTAATTCTATTGTATCCTAATCGCTGAAGCTGTCTCCCCTTTGAATTCCCTGGATCCACTGGGGCTGGACCCCAGCAAACTTTCATGTGTTGGAGAAGAAAATGGCAACACACTCCAGTGTTCTTGCCTGGAGAATCCCAGGGATGGGGAAGCCTGGTGGGCTGCCATCTATGGGGTCGCACAGAGTTGGACACGACTAAAGCCACTTAGCAGCAGTGTTTATCTTATGTATTGAGGTGCTCCTATGTTGGGTGCGTAGATATTTACTATTGTCATACCTTCCTGTTGGATTGATCCGTGGATCATTATGCAGTGTCCTTCCTTATCTCTTGTAATCTTTATTTTAATGTCTTTTTTGTCTGATATGGGGATTGCAACTCCAGCTTTATTTTGCTTCCCATTTGCGTGGAATATATTTTTCCATTCTCTCACTTTCAGTCTATATGTGTCTTGAGGTCTGGAGTGGATTTCTTGTAGACAGCATGTATATGGGTCTTGTTTTTGTATCCATTCAACCAATCCTTGTCTTTTGGTTGGAGCATTTAATCCATTTATATTTAAAGTGATTATTGATCTATATGTTCTTATTGCCATTTTCTAATACTTTGGGGTTGATTGTGTAGGTATTTTTTCTTATTTTGTGTTAAACAATGTTTAACAATTGTTGTAAAGCTGTTGTACCCTTAATCCTAACCCTAATGAAAAATGTCCTTTACATCATAGTGGATTAGAATGAAAAAGTAGGAAATCAAGAGATACCTCGAGTAGCAGGCATGTTTGGCTTGGAGTACAAAATGAAGCAGGAAGAGGCTAACAGAGTTTTATGAAAAATAACACAATGGTCATAGCAAACACCAATTTCCGCTAACCCAAGAGAAGACTCTTCACATGGACATCACCAGATGATCAATATGGATCTCAGATTGATTATGTTCTTTGCAGCCAAAAATGGAGAAACTCTGTATAGTCAGTAAAAACAAGTCCTGAAGCTGACTGTGGCTAAAATCATGAGCTACTTATTGCAAAATTCAGGCTTAAATTGAAGAAAGTAAGGAAAACCACTAGCCATTCAGGAATGACCTAAATAAAATCTCTTATACAGTGGAGATGACAAATAGATTCAAGGGATTAGATCTGGTGGATAGTGCCTGAAGAATTATGGATTGATATCCATGATATTGTATAAGAGGCAATAACCAAAACCATCCCAAATAAAAAGAAATGTAAGAAGGGAAGGTGGTTGTCTGAGGAGGCTTCACAAATAGCTTAGGAAAGAAAAGAAGTGAAAGGTAAAGGGGAAAGTTAAAGTTATATTGAACTGAATGCAGGCTTTCAAAGAACAGAAAGGAGAGATATGAAGGTCTTCTTAAATGAACAGTACAAAGAAATAGGGGAAAACAATACAATGGGAAAGACTAGACATCTCTTAAAGAAAATTGGAGATACCAAGGGAATACTTCATGGAACAATAGGCATGATAAAGGACAGAGATGGCACGGATCTAATAGAAACAAAAGAGGTGGCAATAATGCAAAGAACTATACAAACAAACAAACAAACAAAAAAAAAGGTCCTAATAACCCAAATAACCATGATAGTATGATCGTTCACCTAGAGACAGACATCCTGAAGTGTAAAGTAAAGTAGGCCTTAGGAATCGTCATTGCAAACAAAGCTAACGGAGGTGATGGGATTCCAGCTGGGCTATTTCAAATCTTAAAAGATGATGATGTTAAAGTGCTTCATTTAATATTTCAGCAAATTTGAGAAACTCAGAAATGGCCACAGGATTGGAAAAGGTCAGTTTCATTCCAATCCCAAAGAAAGGCAATGCCATCGAGTATTCAAGTTACTGTACAATTGCTAACATTTTCACATGCTAACAAGGTTATCCTCAAAATCCTTCAAGCTGGGCTTCAGCAGTACATAACTTGAGAATTTTCAGATGTATAGACTGGGTTTCAAAGAGAAAGATAGAGCAGGGGTCAAATTGACAACATTCATTGGACTTAGGAGAAAGCAAGTCATTGGAGTGAGGAGAAAGCAAGGGAATTCCAGAAACACATCTACTTCTGCTCCATTGACTGCACTAAATCTTTTGACTATGGATCACAATAAAATATGAAAAAAAATCTTGAAGAGAAGGGAGTACCTGACCATCTTACTTGTCTCTTGAGAAACCTGCATGCAAATCAAGATACAACAGTTGGAATCATACATGGAACAGTTGAGTGGTTCCAAATTGGGAAAGGAGTCCAACAAGGGTGCATATTGTAAGCCTGCTTATTTAACTTATATGAGGAGTACATCATGTAAAATGCAAGACTGAATGAATCACAAGCTAAAATCAAGATTGCTGGGAGAAATATCAACCATCTCAAATATACAGATTATACAATTCTGATAGCATAAAATGAAGAGAAACTAAAGAACCTCTTGATGAGGGTGAAGGAGGAGAGTAAATGCTAGCCGGAGATAACAAATCCTGGTTTGAGAGTCAACATTAAAAAAAAAAAAAAATGAAAACAAAACAAAACAAACAAACAAAAAAAACTAGGATTATGACAGTTGGTCTCATCAATTCATGACAAATAGAAGGGGAAAAAGTGGAAGCAGTAATATATTTAATTTTTGTAGCCTTCAAAATCACTCTATACAGTGACTGCAGCCATGAAATTAAAGGATGCTTTCCCCTTGGTAAAAAAATTATGACAAACCTAGATAGCATATTAAGAAGCAGAGACATCACCTTGCTGGCAAGGGTCTGTATCAGTTCATTTCAGTTGCTCAGTCGTGTCCGACTCTTTGCTACCCCATGAATTGTAGCACGCCAGGCCTCCCTGTCCATCACCAACTCCCAGAATTCACTCAAACTCATGCCCATGGAGTCAGTGATACCATCCAGCCATCTCATCCTCTGTCGTCCTCTTCTCCTCCTGCCCCCAATCCCTCCAAGCATCATAGTCTTTTCCAATGAATCAACTCTTCTAACGAGGTGGCCAAAGTTTTGGAGTTTCAGCTTCAGCGTCAGTCCTTCCAATGAAAATCAGGACTGATCTCCTTTGGGATGGATTGGATGGATCTCCTTGAAGTCCAAGGGACTCTAAAGAGTCCTCTCCAACACCACAGTTCAAAAGCATCAATTCTTCAGTGCTCAGCTTTCTTCACAGTCCAACTCTCAATATCATACATGACCACTGGAAAAACCATAGCCTTGACTAGATGGACCTTTGATGGCAAAGTAACGTCTCTGCTTTTGAATATGCTATCTAGGTTGGTCATAACTTTCCTTCCAAGGAGTAAGCATCTTTTAATTTCAAGGCTTCAGTCACCATTTGCAGTGATTTTGGATCCCTCCAAAATAAAGTCTGACATTATTTCCACTGTTTCCCCATCTATTTGTCATGAAGTGATGGGACAAGATGCCATGATTTTAGTTTTTTGAATGTTGAGCTTTAAGCCAACTCTTTCACTCTCCTCTTTCACTTTCATCAAGAGGCTTTTTAGTTCCCCTTCACTTTCTGCCATAAGGGTGGTGTCATCTACATATCTGAGGTTACTGATATGTCTCCTGGCAATCTTGATTCCAGCTTGTGCTTCTTCCATCCCAGCATTTCTCATGATGTACTCTGCATATCAGTTAAATAAGCAGAGTGACAATATACAGCCTTGACATACTCCTTTTCCTATTTGGAAACAGTTTGTTGTTCCGTGTCCAGTTCTAACTGTTGCTTCCTGATCTGCATACAGGTTTCCCAAGAGGCAAGTCAGGTCGTCTGGTAATCACATCTCTTTCAGAATTTCCCACAGTTTATTGTGATCCACACAGTCAAAGGCTTTGGCATAGTCAATAAAGCAGAAATATATGTTTTTCTGGAACTCTCTTACTTTTTCCATGATCCAGTGGATGTGGGCAATTTGATTTCTAGTTGTTCTGCCTTTTCTAAAACCAGCTTGAACATCTGGAAGTTAACGGTTCACATATCGCTGAAGCCTGGCTTGGAGAATTTTGAGCATTACTTTACTAGCATGTGAGATGAGTGTAACTGTGCAGTAGTTTGAGCATTCTTTGGCATTGCCTTTCTTTGGGGTTGGAATGAAAACTGACCTTTTCCAGTCCTGTGGCCACTGTTGAGTTTTCCAAATTTGCTGGCATATTGGGTGCAGAACTTTCACAGCATCATCTTTCAGGATTTGAAATAGCTCTACTGGAATTCCATCACCTCCACTAGCTTTGTTCGTAGCGATGCTTTCTAAGGCCCACTTGACTTCACATTCCAGGATGTCTGGCTCTAGGTGAGTGATCTCACCATTGTGATGATCTTGGTCGTGAAGATCTATTTTTGTACAGTTCTTCTGTTTATTCTTGCCCCCTCTTCTTAATATCTTCTGCTTCTGTTAGGTCCATATGATTTCTCTCCTTTATCAAGCCCATCTTTGCATGAAATGTTCCCTTGGTATGTCTAATTTTCTTGAAGAGATTTCTAGTCTTTCCCACTCTGTTGTTTTCCTCTATTTCTTTGCTTTGATAACTGAGGAAGACTTTCTTATTTCTCCTAGCTATTCTTTGGAACTCTGCATTTAGATGGTTATATCTTCCCTTTTCTCCTTTTCTTCTCTTCTTTTCACAGCTATTTGTAAGGCCTCCCCAGACAGCCATTTCGCTTTTTTGCATTTATTTTCCATGGGGATGGTCTTGATCCCTGTCTCCTGTACAGTGTCATGAACCTCTATCCATAGTTTTCAGGAACTCTGTCTATCAGATCTAGGCCCTTAAATCTATTTCTCACTTCTGCTGTATAATCATAAGGGATTTGATTTAGGTCATACCTGAATGGTCTAGTGATTTTCCCTACTTTCTTCAATTTAAGTCTAACTTTAGCAATAAGGAGTTCATGATCGGAGCCACAGTCAGCTCCCAGTCTTTTTACTGACTGTTTAGAGCTTCTCCATCTTTGACTGCAAAGAATATAATCAATCTGATTTTGATGTTGACCGTCTGGTGATGTCCATGTGTAGAGTCTTCTCTTGTACTGTTGGAAGAGGGTTTTTGCTATGACCAGTGTGTTCTTTTGGCAAAACTCTATTAGTCTTTGCCTTGCTTCATTCCATTCTCCAAGGCCAAATTTGCCTGTTACCCCAGGTGTTTCTTGACTTCCTACTTTTGCATTCCAGTCCCCTCTAATGAAAAGGACATATTTTTTGGATTTTAGTTCCAAAAGGTCTTGTAGGTCTTCATAGAACCGTTCAACTTCAGCTTCTTCAGCGTTACTGGTTGGGGCAAAGTCTTGGATTACTCTGATATTGAATGGTTTGCCTTGGAAACGAACAGAGAATATTCAGTCATTTTTGAGATTGCATCCAAGTACTGCATTTCAGACTCTTTCGTTGACCATGATGGCTACTCCATTTCTTCTAAATGTTTCCTGCCCACAATAGTAGATATAATGGTCATCTGAGTTAAATTCACCCAGTCCATTTTAGTTCGCTGAATCCTAGAATGTCGACGTTCATTCTTGCCATCTCCTGTTTGACCACTTCCAATTTGCCTTGATTTATGGATCTGACATTCCAGGTTCCTATACAATATTGCTCTTTACAGCATCAGACCTTGCTTCTGTCACCATTCACATCCACAGCTGGGTATTGTGTTTGCTTTGGCTCCATCCCTTCATTCTTTCTGGTGTTATTTCTCCACTGATCTCCAGTAGCATATTGGGCATCTACTGAACTGGAGAGTTCCTCTTTCAGTATCCTATCATTTTGCCTTTTCATACCATTCATGGGGTTCTCAAGGCAAGAATAATGAAGTGATTTGCTATTCTCTTCTCCAGTGGACAACATTCTGTCAGACCTCTCCACCATTACCTACCCGTCTTGGGTGGCCCCTCACTGTATGGATTAATTTCATTGAGTTAGACAAGGCTGTGTTCCATGTGATCAGATGGAGTAGTTTTCTTTGATTCTGGTTTCAATGTGTCTGCCCTCTGATGCTCTTTCAGCACACCTATCATCTTACTTGGGTTTCTCTTACCTTGGACTTGGGGTATCTCTTCACGGCTGCTCCAGCAAAGCTCAGCTGCTGCTCCTTAACTTGGAAAGGAATATTTCCTCATGGCCACCCCTCCTGACCTTGAACGTGGAGTAGCTCCTCTCAGGTCTGTATAGTCAGCTATAGTTTATCCAGTAGTCTTATATGGCTGTGATTTTTGAACCATGAAGAAGGCTGACCATTGAATAATTGATGCTTTCAAATTGTTGTGCTGAAGACTTTTGAAATTCCTTTGGGCTGTGAGGAGATCAAACCTAAAGGAAATCAACCCTGAATATTCACTGGAAGGACTGATGCTGAAGGTGAAGCTCCAATATTTTATCCACCTGATTTGAGGAGTAAACTATTTGGAAAATACCCTGATGCTGAGAAAAATTGAAGGCTAAAGGAGAAGGAGAAAACAGAGGATAATGTGGTTAAATAACATCACTGACTCAGTGGGCCTGAATTTAGACATACTCCATGAGATAGTGGAGAACAGATTAACCTGACATATTACAGTTCACTCATTCACAAAAATCAGACATGACTTAGCCATTGAACAACAGCAATTGTTAATCTTGCTGTTCTTTGAATATTATAGCTCCTTTTTAAATTTCTTGTATCTCAGTATCTGTGTTTTTAGCCTTTTTACTAGATTTTGAATCACGTATCATGCTTACTATAATTATTATGAATTATTTTTTCTGGTAGATTGCCTATATCTTAATCATTTAGCTTTGTGGGTTTTTATTTTGTTCCTTCATTTGCAACATATTTTTCTGTTGTATTATTTTATCTAAATTTCTGTGTTTGCTGTCTTCTTTTCCCAGGCTGCAGGATCACATTTTTCTTGTTTCTTGTGCCCGCCCTCTGGTGGGTCATGTTGATCCAATTTTTTGAGTGGGCTTCTTGGTGCCTGCCTTGTAGTGGGTGGAACTGAGACCTGTCACTCTGATGGACAAGGGTGTGCCAAAGGGTGTGATTTGAGGTGACCATGAGCTCAGTACAACTTTAAGAAGCCTGTTTTCTGATGGGTGGGGCTATGTTGTTTTTGGTTGTTTGGCTTGAGGCTTTCCAGCACTGTAGCCTACAGATTGTTGGGTGGAATCGTGTCTTTGTAGTGAAATGTGGACCTCCAGGATAGCGCACTCTGATCAAATTTCCCTCGGGGTTCTGCTACCAGTATCACTGCCTCCAGAGTGGACTATGGTTGACCTTCACCTTCCCAGTAGACCTTCCAATACCCCTAAGTTGGTCTAACCCCATTTCCTGTAGAGTTACTGCTTTTTAGTGGGTCCCCATGCACATGAGGCCTTGTGTGTGCCCTCCAAGAATGGTGTCTCTGTTTTCCCCTTCCCTGTAGACCTCTTGCACTGAAGCCCTGCTTATCTTCAAGACTAAATTCTCTAGTTGCTTTTCCTCTTGATGCCAGACATTTGGACTATCTTGGAAAGTTATTTTCATGTGAGAATATCCCTGTGTAGCTTGCATGGCTTTAATATTTTGTGGTACAAGAACTGTGTTTAGTATAGATATCTGCCTCCACTTTTTTCGGTGTATGCTGGCCATACACATACCTTGATAGGATTTGTGACTGACATTAAGGTGACCAGAGCCTGCACTAGATATTGAGCAAGTCCTCTCCTTTGTTCTGTGGTTGTCACCATTCTGTAAGAGGTGGGGCCTGGTCCCTAGATGTTGGAGTAAAGGCCACCAGATTTGTTTCTTAGCTGTTTTTCTGATCTTCAATATAAAGTAGGCAGAATTGGAGCACTCCCACTAGAGAGAATCCACTGAATAGTCCTCTGGAAATGTTCACCTGTGGGTGTCCTCTGTTGTGTCATCTTTTATCCATTGCACAAACTCTCAGATTACATTGTTGTTGGCACTGCTCTCAGCCTCACTTTAACCATGGATATGCTGTAAATTGGCCCTAGTTTCTCTCAGGTATTTTTTTTTTTTTTTATAAGGCCACCAGCAGAGATTCACTGAAGTCAGGTCCTAGGATTGCAGTAATCATGGATCTGGACTCACTGTGGGTGATATCAGAGCAGTTCAGACTCTGGCCTGGCCCAATCCCTGCATATAAGTGTCCACAAAGATAATATTTGCCTCTATCATATATCAAATTATAGGAGTTTTACCCCTTTCATTTGGAGCAAAGTTCTCATATAATATCTTTACTTTTATCCCAACAAATTGTATTAAGGCAGCCAAATTGAGGGAAAGCATCAGATAACCCTCTACCTTAATCACTCAGCAAAGACTACTGAGTCACCTACAACTCAGAAAACCCTGATATCATTCAACCAGATGATGTCCCCCTTGCGTATCTTTCCACTGGATGGGTATTACCCACTATCTTTCAACTGCCCCCTCTCTGGAATCTTTCACTTGGGAGGGGGCGGGTGCCTGCTATATACCTTCAAATAAAACTCAGGATTGTTGACCAACATGGGAAATCTGAGGACTTGAAGAAATGTACCCAAAGTCATCTGGACTGTCTAAGGGGGGCCAACAGGTGCAAAGGGCCTCTGCTTGTATCAAGGCTCTGATTTATCATAGAGTTCAGAAAAAGGAAAGAAGTCCACTTATTCAATGTATTCATTCAAATCCACAATTCATTCAATGTATCCTCTTCTGTCTAGTCCAAACTCTGCATGTAAATGCCCACAAAATGTAGCTGCTAAAGCTAAATTTGTTTTGGCTGTGGAAAAATTTATTGTCTATTCATATATTCTGTAGGTGCTGAGTTTGCAAAGCTAATTGCAGGGGTGTCAATCTGCAGTTTGCACAATTGCAAGGAGAGATTTCAGATTTTCTTCCTTAGTTGCACAGCCTCTGGGGGCTCAGCTGTGGTTTCAGCCCCACCTCTGCATGTGAGCCAACCACAAGGATCTGTTCTCAGTACTGCTTCAGAGCCCATGATTCTGACCCAGTGAGGAGAGGGTCCAGAGTCTGTGAAGACTGGGGTCATGAGAGCACCTGCTGCAGCAGAGATGGTGTGGAGGAGGGGACAGTGGCTGCCAGGGTTGTAGGATTTCCCACTGCAATGGGGATGAGTGTAGAGGTTGTGGTAGCCACTGGGTCATGAGAGTGCTTGCCCTCACAGAAGCCCTTCCTAATGCCTAGGGAGGCATTGCCTTGTGCTTAGGGAGAGATAATACAATGGCAGCCCTGCCCCTTCTGCATTACTCAACAATGATACTTGGCTTCTATGGTGTTCCAGGTTTCCTTCACATGCATTCTTTGCTGCCAATTTCCTCACTCTGTCCCCTCACACTGTCTCCTTTGAGCTAATGGCAGTCCTCTCCCTGGGCCTATTCTCTAAACTCCATTTTCCAGCACCCAGATTCTGTATGCACCAGTGGACACACCTCTCAGGCTGGGACATGCAGGGCCATCTCTGTAGGTCTCACTCTGTCCAGTTTTCCATAGACAGAATGTGGTGCTCTCCACCAACAACCCCCAAAGCTCCCTTTCTGTCCCAACTGATATCCCAGCTAGTGAGGGCAATCTCTCTTCTCCTTCAGCTCCCCCTCCCCCAGGGGTGGAGGTCTTGTATTGCTTCCTCTGCTCTTATTTTTCCTGTCTTCTTTCTTTCATCCTACCCTTATACGTGGGGGTCTTTCTTGTCCTTTTAGGTATCTGATATCCTCTGCATGTGCTCCATATGAATTTTTCGATTTGTATATGTATTCTTGATGCCTTTGGGGGAGGCATGAACTCCACATTCTCCTACTCCTCCGCCATCTTGATTCTCTGCATTTGGATTTATTAATTAAAAGCTGTCAATTTTAGAATAACTAGGTTGCCCACTCAGCAACACATTGCTGATTATTTTTAGATCAGTTGTCTTACCACTTACCCATTACCTTTAGGACATGTGCTTTTTCAATAGTGGTGGCAAGTTTGATTTTATATCATCTCAATGCCTTTGTGACTGTCTGAAAGATAGTTGGCCAGTATTAAATATATTGTCTATGGTCATTAAATAGAAGATGACAAGTCATATGGAAAGAGAGCCTCAGACCTTGGCTTTAAGTGTGTTGAATTCTAATTTCTGAGATAACTTGCTACAGATTTTGTATTATATTTACCATTCTGAGAATAGTAAATATATGTTACAAATTCAATAGTTTTCTTTTTTTACATTCATGGCTTTTTCATCCCCATTTAATCTTTATGCCTTTTAAGCTTTTCTATCCTCTGACAATTGGCATTAGTTTTATGCAAAACTTTGTCATTTTCAAACATTCTTATAATTTTTTATCATTGTGATATTTTCACATTAAAAAAGTATGCTTCCATGTCCTGGCTATTATAAAATGTGCTGTGATGAACATTGGGGTACACATGTCTCTTTCCCTTCTGGTTTCCTCAGTGTGTATGCCCAGCAGTGGGATTGCTGGATCATAAGGCAGTTCTATTTCCAGTTTTTTAAGGAATCTCCACACTGTTCTCCATAGTGGCTGTACTAGTTTGCATTCCCACCAACAGTGTAAGAGAGTTCCCTTTTCTCCACACCCTCTCCAGCATTTATTGCTTGTAGACTTTTGGATCGCAGCCATTCTGACTGGCGTGAAATAGCATGGAAGCAACCTAGATGCCCATCAGCAGATGAATGGATAAGAAAGCTGTGGTACATATACACAATGGAGTATTACTCAGCCATTAAAAAGAATACATTTGAATCAGTTCTAATGAGATGGATGAAACTGGAACCTATTATACAGAGTGAAGTAAGCCAGAAAGAAAAACACCAATACAGTATACTAACGCATATATATGGAATTTAGAAAGATGGTAACAATAACCCTGTGTATGAGACAGCAAAAGAGACACCGATGTATAGATCAGTCTTATGGACTCTGTGGGAGAGGGAGAGGGTGGGGAGATTTGGGAGAATAGCATTGAAACATGTATAATATCATGTATGAAACGAGTCGCCAGTCCAGGTTCAATGCACGGTACTGGATGCTTGGCGCTGGTGCACTGGGACGACCCAGAGGGATGGTAGGGGAGGGAGGAGGGAGGAGGGTTCAGGATGGGGAACGCGGGTATACCTGTGGCGGATTCATTTCAATATTTGGCAAAACTAATACAATATTGTAAAGTTTAAAAATAAAATAAAATTTAAAAATAATATGCTACATGTGTAAAACTTCCACTTTAATTTAGAAAGTTATATCTTCCCGGACACGCTAATAATGTACCTTTTTCTGACAGATTAGTTTATGTTTAGGGTTTTCATTTCTTGTGCTAATTCCAGGGTCAAGGACCCCACCTATAAATTAGCTTATTCTATTTGTTAATGAGTACTGTTTGAATATCTCTAATTACTTTAATGCTCATAAACCAAGAATTTAAAATTCATATAGATATTTCCAAATTCATGAAGTTTTCACTTGCACTTGGGAACTTGATTGGATAAAAGGAAACATCTGAAAGAAAGGAACATATCCAGCATACCAGAATAGAGTAGGTAAATAGGCTACACAGTAAAGAAAATATCAGGAACAAATTTTTGACATTGTTTTCAAATCCAAGTTTGTGTGCCTGCCTCACAGTGAGGCTAAGCAAATAAAAATGTCAGATTTGGAGCAGAAAAATGTTTATTGCAGGACCAACCAAGAAGTAAAAGTGGCTCATCTGTAAAGATGAAAACTTTCAAGGAATTATTTTCAGAGAATTTTTTTAAAGGCAACATCTGGGGTGAGGGATGCAGGGTGCATGACTTTCTTCTGATTGATTGATACTGAGGTAACAGAGTGGTGTTTCAGAAATATCATCTGAAACACTCTTTTCTCCAGGGAATTCAATAGAACAAGTCTTTAGATAGATACTTTTTGGGAAATGATTTCGTGATCCCAATCCTTGTATTTCTTCATATCTAGAAAATCACTAAGTCCATACGTGGTGATATCAATTCTTGTGACTAGCATAAAATCTTTTTTGCAAAGTAAGCCCTTGATTTCACTGAACTCCCCCTTCACTGAAATCTTTTATATTGACCTTCCCCAACTGTCACTTTGGAGCAGTCCCTCAGAATTAACTGAGGTGCTGTCTCCCGGGCTGCAGTCCTCATTTTGCTCCAAATAAAACTTAACTTGCAAAGCTCAAGTTGTGCATCTTTTTTAGTCAACACTATTATCAAAATACAAGAAACAGTAAGTGTTGATGAGGATGTGGAGAAAAGAGAACCTTGTACCCTATTTGTGGAGACATAAATTTATACAGCCATCATGGAAAACAGTATGGAGGCTTTTCAAAAAATTAAAAGTAGAACTACCATATAATCCATCAACCCTGCTTCTAGATCTCAGGTGGCCTCAGCCTACAACAGCTTGGAGTGGGGCCTGGATTCCCAACCAGAGATGGAAGCTGGGTCATGGCAGTGAAAGCACCATATCCTAGCCACTAGATCAGTGGTCAGTGACAAGGACCCTGGCCCTTAAGCTTTGAGAAAAGAATTTCCAAGAAGACAGAAAGTAGTGAAATAGAGTTTTTTTTTTTTTTAAGAGGAAAAAAATATAATATGTGTGAGTAGACACGCAGGCAGACTCAGGGAGAGTGTTCCTGAGTTAAGCCTTTGTGGCAGCTTGAATTACTTTTTTTTTCTTTTTAATTACTTTATTTTAATTGGAGGATAATTAGTTTACAATATTTGGTGGGTTTTGTCATACATCTACATGAATCAGTCACGGGTACACATGTATCCATCCCCATCCTGAAACCCCCTCCCACTTCCCTCCCCACCCCATCCTTCTGGGTTGTCCCAGAGCATTGACTTTGAGTGCCATACTTCATACATCAAACTTGCACTGGTCATCTATTTTACATATGGTGATATACACGTTTCAGTGCTATTCTCTTAAATCATCCCACCCTTGTCTACTCCCACTTAGTCCAAAAGTCTGTTCTTTACATCTGTATCTCTTTTGCTGCCTTACATATAAAATCATCATTACCATCTTCCTAAATTCCATACATATGCATTAACATGCTGTATTGGTGTTTCTCTTTCTGTCTTACTTCACTCTGAATAATAGGCTCCAGTTTCACCCACCTACTTTGGATTACTTTTATGGGGCATTTATTTTAGATTTCTTTGGCCAATCATTTGATTTGTGTGGCTCACAGACTGTATTTGGTATATCTCAGGATCTTCCCATGTGTGTGCATGCATCTTTTAGCTAAGATGAATTTTACCAAAAAGATGTCTGGGTAAAACATCAGTTGACATGACTCTGCTTTGGCCTCCAAGGAGACTTTTTTGTGCATGTGTGGTCGGGATGTCTCCTTACTTCAGGAATGAGAAATATGTGGTCTGTGTAGGGTCCAGCCTCATCCCTTAATTGCCTTGCTACTCTTGTCTAGGAGTTTTGGTCAATAGAGAATGAATCTCCAACTGATTTACCTTGGGGGCCCATCTGCCTCCTGCTTCATTATGGGTTTTTATCCAAAGGAAAGAAAATAACTATCTCAAAGTGATATCTACAACTCCATGTTCAATGAATGTTATTCAAAATAGCCAAATCATAAAAACAATATAAGAATAGGTATATAATACATATATAATATATAAATATAATATATTAATATAAATATATAAAATATAATATATAAATATAATATATGATTATATTATATATAATTATACTATGTATAATATATACACATTATATTATACATAATTATTATTATTTTATATATATATATATATTTATATATAACTATATAGCTGGGGCTTCCCTGGTGACTCAGAGGATAAAGAGTCTGCCTGCAATGCAAGAGACCTGGGTTCGATCCCTGGGTCAGGAAGATCCCCTGGAGAAGGAAATGGCAACCCACTTCAGTATTCTTGCCTGGAAAATCCCATGGACTGAGGAGCCTGGTAGGCTACAGACTATTGGGTCGCAAAGAGACGGACACAACTGAGCGACTTCATTTTCACTTTCACTTTCATAGCTATACTGTAAAACTATGTACATATTGTAGTTGTTGTGCAGCTCTCAGTCATGTCTGACTTCTGTGACTCCATGGATTTCAGTACACCAGGCTTCCCTGTCCTTCACCATCTCCCAGAGCTTGGTCAAACTCATTTCCATTGAGTCAGTGATGCCATCAAAACATCTTGTCCTCTGTCACCCCCTTCTCCTGCCTTCAATCTTTCCAAGCATCAAGGTCTTTTCTAATGAGTCAGCTATTGGCATCAGGTGGCCAAGGTATTGGAGCTTCAGCTTTAGTATCAGTCCTTCTAATGAAGATTCAAGACTGATTTCCTTTGGGATTGACTGGTTTTATCTCCTTGCAGTCCAAGTGGCACGATAGTTCAAAACCATCAATTTTTCAGTGCTCAGCCTTATTTATGGTCCAATTCACATCCATACATGAATACTGGAAAAACTGTAGCTTTGACTGTGTGGACCTTTGTCAGTAAAGTAATGCTTCTGATTTTTAATATGCTGTCGAGGTTGTTCATAGTTTTTCTTCCAAGGAACAAGGGTCTTTTAATTTTGTGGCTGCAGTCACTATCTGCAGTGATTTTGGAGCCCAAGAAAATAAAGTCTATCACTGTTTCCATTCTTTTCCCATCTACTTGTCATGAGGTAATGAGACAAAATATCATGATCTTAGTTTTTTAAAAAAATTAATTTATTAATTAAAAGGCTGATTACAATATTGTAGTAGTTTTGCTATACATTGATATGAATCAGCCATGGGTGTACATGTGTTACCCATCTTGAACCCCCCTTCCACCCCCTACCCATCCCATCCCTCAGGGTTATCCCAGTGCACCAGCCCTGAACACCCTGTCTCATGAATCAAACCTTGACTGGTGATCTGTTTCACATATGATAATATACGTGTTTCAAAGCTATTATCTCAAGCCATCCCACCCTCATCTTCTCTCACAGAATCCAAAAGACTGTTCTTTACATCTGTGTCTCTTTGCTGTCTCGCATATAGGGTCATCATTACCATCTTTCTAAATTCCATATATATGTATTAGTATACTGTATTGGTGTTTTTCTTTCTGACTTATTTCACTCTGTATAATAGGCTCCAGTTTCATCTACCTCATTAGAACTCATTCAAGTGTATTCTTTTTAATAGCTGAGTAATAATCTGTTGTGTATATGTACTACAGCTTTCTTATCCATTTGTCTGCTGATGGGCGTCTAGTTTGCTTCCATTCTCTGGCTATTGTAAACAGTGATTCAATGAACATTGGGGTACATGTGTCTCTTTCAATTATGATTTCCTTGGTGTTTATGCCCAGTAGTGGGATTGCTGGGTCATATGGCAGTTTTATTTCCAGTTTTTTAAGGAATCTCCAAACAGTTCTCCATGATGGTTGCATTAGTTTGCATTTCCACCAACACTGTAAGAGAGTTCCCTTTTCTCCACACCCTTTCCAGCATTTATTGTTTGTAGACATTTTGATAGCAGGTATTCTGACTGGCATGAGATGGTACCTCATTGTGGTTCTGATTTGCATTTCTCTGATAATGAGTGATGTTGAACATCTTTTCATGTGTTTGTTAGCCATCTGTATGTCTTATTTGGAGAAATGTATGTTTAGTTCCTTGGCCCATTTTTTTGACTGGGTCGTTGATTTTTCTGGAATTGAGGTATAGGAGCTGCTTTTATAATTTGGTGATAAATTCTTTGTCAGTTGCTTCATTTGCTATTATTTTCTCCCATTCTGAAAGCTGACTTTATACCATGCTTATAGTTTCCTTCATTGTGCAGAAGCTTTTAAGTTTAATTAGGTACCATATATTTAGTTTCACTTTTATTTCTGTTACTCTGGGAGGTGGGTCATAGAGGATCCTGCTATGATATATGTCAGAGAGTGTTTTGCCCATGTATTCCTCCAGGAATTTTGTAGTTTCTGGTCTTACATTTAGATCTTTAAACCATTTTGAGTTCATTTTTGTGTATGGTGTTAGAAAGTGTTCTAGTTTCATTCTATTACAAGTGGTTTACCAGTTTTCCCAGCACCATTTGTTAAAGAGATTGTCTTTTCTCTATTGTATATTCTTGCCTCCTTTTGTCAAAGATAAGGTGTCCATGGGTGCATGGATATATCTCTAGGCTTTCTGTTGTTTTTTTTTTTTTCAATTGATCTATTTTTCTTTCTTTGTGCCAGTACCATACTGTCTTGATGACTAGCTTTGTAGTATAGCCTAAAGTCAAGCAGGTTGATTCTTCCAGTTCCATTCTTCTTTCTCACGATTGCTTTGGCTATTCAAGATTCTTTGTATTTCCAAACAAATTGTGAAATTATTTGTTTTAGTTCCCTGAAAAAATACCATTGGTAGATTAATAGGGATTGCCTTGAGTCTATATAATGCTTTGGGTAGTATACTCATTTTCGCTATATTGATTTTTCCTATCCATGAACATGTATGGATGTGAGAGTTGAACTGTGAAGAAGGCTGAGCACCGAAGAATTGATGCTTTTGAACTGTGGTGTTGGAGAAGACTCTTGAGTCCCTTGGACTGCAAGGAGATCCAACCAGTCCATTCTGAAGGAGATCAGCCCTGGGATTTTTTTGGAAGGAATGATGCTAAAGCTGAAACTCCAGTAATCTGGCCACCTCATGCGAAAAGTTGATTCATTGGAAAAGACCCTGATGCTGGGAGGGATTGCGGGCAGGAGGAGAGGGGGACGACAGAGGATGAGATGGCTGGATGGCATCACTGACTCAATGGACGTGAGTCTGTGTGAACTCTGGGAGTTTGTGATGGACAGGGAGACCTGGAGTGCTGCGATTCATGGGGTCGCAAAGAGTTGGACATGACTGAGTGACTGATCTGATCTGATCTGATCCGATCCATGAACATGGTATATTTCTCCATCTATTTGTATCCTCTTTGATTTCTTTTATCAGTGTTTTATAATTTTCTATATAAAGGTCTTTTGTTTCTTTAAGTAGTTTTATTCCTAAGTATTTTATTATTTTCAATGCAGTGGTGAATGGAACTGTTTCCTTAATTTCTGTTTCTGTTTTCTCATTGTTAGTGCATAGGAATTAAAGGGATTTCTGTGTGTTGATTTTATATCCTGCAACTTTACTCTATTCATTGCATAGCTCTAGTAATTTTCTGGTGGAGTCTTTAGGGTTTTCTATGTAGAGGATCATGTCATCTGCAAACAGTGAGAGTTTTACCTCTTCATTTCCAATTTGGATTCATTTTATTTCTTTTTCCACTCTGATTGCTGTGGACAAAACTTCCAAAACTGTGTTGAATAGTAGTGGTGAGAGTGGACACCCTTGTCTTGTTACTGACTTTAAGGGAAATGCTTTCAATTTTTCACCATTGAGGATAATGTTTGCTGCGGGTTTATCACATATGACTTTTATTATTATGAGATATGTTCCTTCTATTTCTGCTTTCTAGAGGGTTTTTATCATACATGAATGTTGACTTTTTCAAAGGCTTTCTCAGCATCTATTGAAATAATCATATGGTTTTTATCTTTCAATTTGTTAATGTGGTGTATCACATTGATTGACTTGCGAATATTGAAGAATCCTTGCATCCCTGGGATAAAGCCCTCTTGGTCATGACGTATGATCTTTTTTAATGTGTTCTTGGATTCTATTTGCTGGAATTTTGATAAAGATTTTTGCATCTATGTTCATCAGTGATATTGGCCTGTAGTTTTCTTTTTTTGTGGCATCTTTGTCAGGTTTTGGTATTAGGGTGATAGTGGCCTCATAGAATGAGTTTGGAAGTTTACTTCCTCTGCAATTTTCTGGAAGAATTTAAGTAGGATAGCTGTTAGCTTTTCTCTAAATTTTTGGTAGAATTCAGCTGTGAAGCTGTCTGGTGCTGGGCACTTATTTGCTGGAAGATTTCTGATTACAGTTTCAATTTCCTTGCTTGTGATTGCTGCAATAAGATTTTCTATTTCTTCCTGGTTCAGTTTTGGAAAGTTGTACTTTTCTAAGAGTTTTTCCATTTCTTCCATGTTGTCCATTTTATTGGCATATAGTTGTTGGTATTAGACTCTTATGATCCTTTGTATTTCTGTGTTGTCTATTGTGATTTTTCTATTTTATTTTCTAATTTTGTTGATTTGATTCTTCTCCCTTTTTTTCTGATGAATCTGGCTAATGGTTTGTCTATTTTATTTATCTTCTCAAAGAACCAGCTTTAGCTTTGTTGATTTTTGCTATGGTCCCCTTTGCTTGTTTTTCATTTATTTCTGCACTAATTTTTAATATTTCTTTCCTTCTACTAACCCTTGGGTTCTTCATTTCTTCTTTTTTTTAGTTGCTCTAGGTGTATAGTTAAGTTATTTATTTTATTTTTCTGTTGCTTCTCCATATAAGCTTGCATTGCTATGAACCTTCCCCTTAGCACTGCTTTTACTGAATCCCATAGGTTTTGGGTTGTTGTGTTTTCGTTTTCTTTCATTTCAATGCATATATATATATATATATATATATATATATATATATATATATAATTTCTTATGTGATTTGTTGGTTATCGAGAAGCATGTTTTTAGCCTCCATACATTTGTACTTTTAATAGTTTTTTCCCTGTTGTTGACATCTACTCTTACTGCATTGTGTCAGAAAAGATGTTTGACATGATTTCATTTTTTTTTTTTAATTTACCAAGGCTAAATTTATGGCTCAGGATGTGATCTATCTTGGAGAAGGTTCCATGTGCACTTGAGAAAAAGGTAAAATTCATTGTTTAGGGGTGAAATGCCCTGTAGATATCAGTTGGGTCCAACTGGTCCATTGTATCATTAAAATATTGTATTTCTTTGCCAATTTCCTGTTTAGTTGATCTATCCATAGGTGTGAGTGGGGTATTGAAGTCTCCCACTATTATTGTGTTACTGTTAATTTCCCCTTTCATACTTGTTAGCATTTGCCTTACATATAGCAGTGCTCCTATGTTTGGTGCATATATATTTATAATTATTATATCTTCTTCTTGGATTGATCTTTTGATCATTATGTAGTGTCCTTCTTTGTCTCTTTCCTGGATGTTCTTTGGAAGCATTGATGCTAAAGCTGAAACTCCAGTACTTTGGCCACCTCATGTGAAGAGTCGACTCATTGGAAAAGACTCTGATGCTGGGAGGGATTGGGGGCAGGAGAAAAAGGGGGCGATAGAGGATGAGATGGCTGGATGGCATCACTGACTCGATGGACATGAGTTTGAGTGAACTCCAGGAGTTGGTAATGGACAGGGATGCCTGGCATGCTTCAATTCATGGGGTCACAAAGAGTCAGACACGACTGAGTGAATGAACTGAATTGACAGCCCTTAATTCAAAGTCTATGTTATCTGAGTTGCTACTCCTGCTTTCTTTTGGCTTTTATGTGTGAAATATCTTTTTCCAGCCCTTCACTTTCAGTCTGTAGGTGTTCTTGTTTTAATGTGGGCCTCTTGTTGACAGAATCTATAGGGGTTTTGTTTTTGTATCCATTCAGCTACTCTTTGTCTTTTGGTTGGGCATTCAACCCATTTACATTTAAGGTAGTTATTGATAAGTATGATCCTGTTGCCATTTACTTTGTTGTTTTGGGTTTGAGTTTATACACCCTTTCTGTGTTTCCTGTCTAGAGAAGATCCTTTAGCATTTGTTGAAGAGCTGGTTTGGTGGTGCTGAATTCTCTGCTTTTGCTTGTCTGTAAAGCTTTTGATTTATCCTTCATATTTGAATGAGATCCTTGCTGGGTACAGTAATCTGGGTTGTAGGTTTCTCTTTCATCACTTTAAGTATGTCCTGCCATTCCCTCCGGGCCTGAAGAGTTTCTATTGAAAGATCAGCTGTTACCCTTATGGGAATTCCCTTGTGTTTTATTGGTTGTTTTCCCTTGCTGCTTTTAATATTTGTTCTTTGTGTTTGATCTTTGTTAATTTGATTAATATGTGTCTTGGGGTATTTTGCCTTGGGTTTATTCTGTTTGGGACTCTCTGGGTTTCTTGGACTTGGGTGATTATTTTCTTCTCCATTTTAGGGAAGTTTTCAACTTGTTATCTCCTCAAGTATTTTTGCATGACCTTTCTTTTTGTCTTCTTCTGGGACTCCTACGAATCAAATACTTTGGTGTTTGACATTGTCCCAAACGTCTCTGAGGTTGTCCTCATTTCTTTTAATTCTTTTTTCCTCTCTGCTTCATTTATTTCCACGATTATATACTCCATCTCACATATCCTGTCTTCTGCCTCAGTTATTCTACCTTGTGTTTTTGATGTCAGTTATTGCATCATTCATTATATATTGACTCTTTTTTTATTTCTTCTATGTCCTTGTTAAACATTTCTTGCATCTTTTCAATCCTTGTCTCTAGACTATTTATCTGTAACTCCATTTTGTTTTCAAGATTTTGTGTCTATTTTCTATCATTATTCTGAATTTTTTTCATTTATATTCCCTATCTCTTCCTCTTTTGCTTGGTTTAGTGGTCATTTATCATGTTCCTTTGCCTGCTGAATATTTCTCTGCCTTTTCATTTTATTTAGATTGCTGTGTTTGGGGTGGCCTTTCTGTATGCTAGAAGTTTGTGGTTTCTCTTTATTGTGGAGGTTCCTCCCTGAGGGTGGGGTTGGAAGAATGGCTTGTCAATGTTTCCTGTTAGGGAAGCTTCCGTCAGGGTTCTTGTGGGTGGGGCTGGATCTTGTCTCTTGGGAGTGCAATGAAGTGTCAGTAGTGAGTTTTGAGGTTTCTGTGGGTTTAGTGTGACTTTGGGCAGCCTGTATTTTAATGCTTAGGTTTATCTTCCTGCATTGCTGGACAATTAGCTTGGTATTTCTTGCTCTGAATCCTGTTGGCTCTTGGGTGAACCTTGGTTTCATTGTAGGTATGGAGGCTTTTGGATGAGATCTTGTTGATTAATGTTCCCTGGAATCAGGAATTTTCAGGTGTTCTCAAGTTTTGGATTTAAGCCCCCTGCCTCTGACTTTCAGTCTTATTCTTACAGTAGCCTTAAGACTTCTCCATCCATACCACACTGATGATAAAGCATCTAGGTTAATGGTGAAAAAATTCTCCACACTGAGGGACACCCAGAGAGGTTCGCAGAGTTGCATAGAGAAAAGAAGGAGGAGGACGATGATAGACGTGATCAGGAGTAGAGGAGGGGGAATCAAAAGGGGAGAGAACAATCTAGTCAGTAATCAATTCCCTATATGCTCTCCACAGTGTGAAACACTCAGAGAGGTTCACGAAGTTACATAGAGAAGAGAAAAGGGAGGAAGGAGACAGAGGTGACCAGGAGGAAAAGAGCAGGAGTCAAAAAGGGAAAGACAGATCTAGCCAGTAGTCAGTTCTGTATGTGTTCTCCACAGCCTGGAACAACCAAAGAGATTCACAGAGTTGGGTAGAGAGGAGAAGAGGGAGGGAGGAGATATAGGTGATCTTGTGGAGAAAAAGGAGTGTCAAAAGGGGGAGAGGGCTATCAAGCCAGTAATCATACTCTTAAGTAAAAATAGGTACTGAAGATTGGATTTTTAAAGGTACAAAGTTGATTAAAAAAAAAACAAAACAAAAAGCAAAGATTAAAAATCTAGGGGTTAGACTCTCAAAAATACAATTTTAAAAAAATCACAAAAATTATAAAAAATATATATGAAATTTTCTTTAAAATAGGGTATTTTTTGAAAGGTAATAGGCTATAAAAATGAAAATTAAAGGAGTAATAAAAAACTTAAAAATAAAAAAATAAAACAATGATAATAGTAAAATATATCTGGGAATTTCTCTGGAGTTGTTGAGGGCAGTGTGTGGTCAGTTCAGTTTCAGATAGTTATTTGTTCCAGTTTGTACTTCTTCTCAAGGCCTATAGGCCCCTTCCAATGTAGTTGGTGCTAACTACAGAGTTTTAATCTGTTGTACCTGTCACTTCCAAAGCAGTTCCCTCTTTTTTATTTTTGCTTCCTCTGTTTGCCAGTCTCTTAGTGTCTAATTTCTGCCCTGACACAAGGGGGCAAAGGTGGTCCTTATTTAGGCTCACTTGTTCAGTTGTGCTGTGTGGAGGGAGGAACACTGCAAACAAATATCACTGGCATGTGTGGGGAGTGCTCTCAGTGTCTGGGCCACACTAGGTTTGCCCCAACTCATGGCCTGTGTGCTTTCCCCGTCTACACTGCTCAGTCTCCAGGTTGCTTTGCAGGGGAACTGTCTAAAGCAGGCCCCGAGTTGTGTGCACTTCCCATGTCTAAGCTGCTCCGGTTCAGGTTCTTGGGTACTCCACAAAGGCACAGACATGGTTGGATCTGTGTTTTGTGCCCTTCTCAGGTCCGAGCAGTTCAGGCTACCAGGTGCTTAGTGAGCACACTCTCCCCAGGTGGGCAGTGCATCTTATCACCTCCCTGGTCCCACCCTCTCGGTTTCCTTGGTGCACTACAGGAGCACCATCTCAGGTATGCCGTGTGTCTCCTCTGGGGAGTTGATCTTTGACTGCGCCCCTCCTGGTGGATGTCAACCATCCAGGATCCCAGAGAGACTTGGTTAGCAAGTGGGAGCCTGCTCACAGTTTGGTGGAGGATGCCTCTCTGGGGCCTAGATTGCCTCTCACCCTCCAGTTTTGGATGTTGATTGCCTGCCTCTCTGCCTCCAGCGGAGGGAAGAGCCAGTCCACATCCAGCTAGCGCTCCTCTGGTATTCGCTCAGTCCTTTGTTCTGTGAGCAGTCCAGGTTGTGCCTTATAGCTTTCTGTGGGAAAGTTTTCTCTCTCTCTCTCTGCCCGCCCCCCCCCCCCCCCCCCCGCCTCTGGCTATCCCAGTTTGGGTTGCTATCTCACGTTAGCTCCCTCAGATTGTCCTCAGGGCATTCAGGCCTGGTCCTTTCCCTAAGCATTGCAATCTGCACCTCCCTGTTCAGCCCCCACTTACTGCTGGTGGAGGTGATAGTCTGGGCTACTTCTCTGCTGGGAGTTGTGGTTAAGCGCATAATCTGTGGATTTTTTTTTTTCCTTCTGGTTATGTTGTCCTTTGAGATTCCAAAACCCCTCACAGACCCACCAGTGAAAGGTTTTCCTGGTGCTTGGAAACTTCTCCTCCTTCACGACTCCCTCCCCAGGATGGGTCTCTATCTTTAACTCTTTTGTCTCTCATTTTATATTTTATAGTTTGTCCTACCCCCTTTTGAAGAGAATGGGCTGCCTTTTTCGATGCCTGGTGTCCTCTGCCTGTGTTCAGAAGTTGTTTTGTGGAATTTTCTCAGTGTTAAAATGATCTTTCGATGAGTTTGTGGGGGAGAAAGTGGTCTCCCCATCCTATTCCTCTGCCATATTATTTTACTGATCTTAGTTTTTGAATGTTGAGTTTTAAGCCAGGTTTTGGACTCTCCTCTTTCACTTTGATCAAGAGGTTCTTTAGTTCCTCTTCACTTTCTGCTATAAGGGTGGTGTCATCTGCATATCCTAGGTTATTGATACCTCTCCCAGCAATCTTTATTCCAGCTTGTGTATCATCTTCCCTGGTGTTTATCATGATGTACTCTGTATATAATTTAAATAAGCAGAGTAACAGTAGACAGCCTTAACATTCACTCCTTTCCCAAATTTGAACTGGTTCATTGGTTCATATCCAGTTCTAACTGTTGTTTCTTGACCTGCATATTGGCTTCTCAGGAGGCAGATTAAGTGGTCTGGTATTCCCATCTCTTTAAGAATTTTCCACAGTTTTTTGTGATCCTCACAGTCAAAGGTTTCAGCATAGTCAATGAATCAGAAGTAGATGTTTTTCTGGAATTCTCTTGCTTTTTCTATGATCCAACAAATTTTGGCAATTTGATCTCTGGTCCTCTGCCTTTTCTAAATTCAGCTTGAACATCTGAAAGTTTTTGGTTCACATACTGTTGAAGCCTAACTTGGAGAATTTTGAGCATTACTTTGCTAGTGTGTGAAATGAGTTCAATTGTGTGGTAGTTTGAACTTTCTTTGGCATTGCCTCTCTAATTGTACAGTAGTTTTAACATTATTTGGCATTGCCTAATGCATATATGGGGCTTCCATGGTGGCTCAGAGGTTAAAGCATCTGCCTCCAAAGCGGGAGATCCGGGTTTGATCCCTGGGTTAGGAAGATCTCCTGGAGAAGGAAATGGTAACCCACTCCAGTATTCTTGCCTGGAGAATCCCATGGACAGAGAAGCCTGATAGGCTACAGTCCATGGGGTTGCAAAGAATCAGACATGACCGAGAAACTTCACTTCACTTCACTTCAATGCATATATATGTGTGTACATATATGCTTATGAATCCTCAATGGGTCAGTGATCCCTCAATGTGTCATTTATCCAAAGTCACCAATGCCAATGAAATGAAAATGAATTCAATATAGCAGAGCAGAAACTTTATTTCACTGATCAAACAATGGGGAAGGGAGAACTAGTTCTTTATAGACACATTCTCCCTGAAAGGAGAGGAGTAAGGGAATTTTAAGAGGTAGGAGGCAGATATGTCTTTATGGCTTGTCACCTACAAATTGGCACTTGCCATCTGCCTCTACAAATCATGTGCTTCTGCACTGCTGATTTTCAACACATCCTGAAAGGAGTTCAGGGTGGAGAGCAGAACGGAGACATTCTGTGCTTGGGGGGAGGGGGACCTGGCAGAAGAAGTCTTCAGATAGTTAGATATTTTAGGAATGGATTTTATGAGCCCAATTCTTATATATCCTCATGTCTAGAAAAGCACTAAAATCCTTCATGGTGACAACTTCTCATTATGAATAGTAGAAGTCTTCAGCAAAAAATATGTGCTTGATTGCATGTATTCCCCCTTCATCAAATCACAAGTATACTGACCTTTCCTCCACCCAAACTCTTTGGAACAGATTCTTGGAGCTACATCTGAGATGCTGTTTCCTGGGCTGTAGTTCCCATTTTGCAAACCCCCCTCCCCAATTTAACTCACAACTCTCATTTGTGCTTTTTTTTAAGTCAACAGTTTTAAGGTGACCATGAAGGGACTCAGAGTGGACTTCTTTCCTTTGCCTGAACTCTACAAAGAACCAGAGCCTTGGTACAATCAGAGACCCTTTGCACCTGTCTGTCTCCTTGGAAAGTCCAGATGAATTTGGGCACATTTCTCCAGGTTCTCAGATTTTTCATGTTGGTTGATAATCCTGAGTTTTATTTGAAGGCATATACCAGGCACCTGCACCCTCCCAAGTGAAAGATACTGGGGGGTGGGAGGGGTGAAAAATAGCAGGTACTACTCACCCAATGGAAAGATACTGGGTAGGGCTCAGTTGAAAGATGCTAGGAAATGTCCATCCAGGTGAAGGATATGGGGGCAGAGGGTGGTTCTGGTTGAAAGATACTAGGTTTTTTTTTTTGGTTGTAGAAGACTCGGTGGCCTTTTCTGAGTGGTTGAAGAAGAGGTTGATCAGATACTTTCCCTCAATTTGGCTGACTTAATAGAATTTGTTGGGATAAAAGTGAAGATATATGAGAGTTTTGCTCCAAAGAGAAGAGATAAGACTCCTCAAGACTGGTATGGCTTTCTTAAGTGACTGAAAAATTTACAGGAGTTGTGGAGGCCAAGTTCTCATACTGTGCAGTGGTCCCATAGGGTATCCCAGTCATTAATTAAAACACTTGCTTGTCCAAGAGTTGTGGATAAAAATTGTCCATGCACCAATCCAAGCATCAGCAGTGACCTTAGATCACTGAGGGGAGAAACTTAGACATGTAAAAGGGCTGAGACGACTCTAGGGTGATTTCCAGAGGTGTTGAGCTCACAAGCAGCACACTGGCCCACGACATAATTTCACTGCTAAATTTTATCCCTGACAAATTCAATTTAAGATGGGAAATAGAGCCTCTCAAACACAGAAAGAAAGGGCATCTGAAACCCAACCTCTAACTGATACCACAGCCAGGGTTATGTACATACAAAACTTACACATGCAAGTACCTACTTCATTAGAAAAACTATGTTAAAAGGATCTCAACATAAAATGACAAAACTGAGATTCTTTTTACATTCCAAAATTGATATTGTTGTGTGCAGTTAGAAAAAGCTGGCCATAAGTTCAAACAGATTGAATGGAATGCTTGCTTATTTTGATAGCTATCTAGAAGTTTCTCTTGAAACTATTATCAGAAGAAAAGAGGTTGCTAGCACTCTGTAACTGACTCTGTCTCTCCCTCTGTTCCTCTAATGTATCTCCTTCAGTTTGAATTAACTAGCCAGATACTATCTCTTTTTCTCTTACAATTCATCTGCCTCCTGCTGCTCCTTTATGCAGTGAAGGAGGATAAGAAAATCACAAGTGCTTATAGTCCCCTTAGAGAGAAACCTATTACAGAAGGAGATGAACTGTCCTCGGTGTTTACATACATACCCAGAACCCTAGCAGAACTTAGAGCCTTTGTTAATAAATTTCCCCATCTAAGTAAGAATCCATTAGGATTTGCTAAGGAATTTGAGCTAACCATCTGATACTACAAGCTGGGGTTTTCAAATTTATATCAACTAATATAGCTGTTAGTTTCTGAAAGCATAGCAAGCAAGGTAATGGATAGAGAAAGTAGAATGGAAATGCCTCTTAATGGATTTTGAATCACATAGTCCAGAGGCTCACACTGAATGCAAAGAGTTAGTTCATAAATTACTCGAACTTATCCCAGCACTTTTTCAAAAAACTAGATATTCAACAGTGCAAGCAAACAGTGAATAAGTTAATTACGGACTATTAGAGAAGTTTTGAAAGAAGAAAAAAATGCACCAGAATCATTCTGTAACCATGAAAGGGATCCTTCACTTAACTCATCTTTTTGGAAGACTTAGATGAGGATTTGGCTACTCTAGTCAAAAGACAAATTAGGTTGGTCTGAGTTACACACAAATGCTCTTGTTACACTGTGTGACCAACTTTTTAAAACCATTAAAGGAAGAAAAGGGGTTAGCTCCAAAAATCATGAACTTAGTTAATTAAGAGCTAATTAAGTACCCAATTCCAATCAAAAGTTAACTGACTCCAAACAAGTTTAATTCCAAACCAATAGAGAAAGCTAGCTTGAAGGAAAAATAATTCTTCAGAATTATGACCCTGAGAGAATAAGTCCTACTAGGAGGACCTGATTTTTGCTCCCTGTGCCTTGAGACCAGAGCACTCAGGATCACTTATATAGACATCTTTAATTCCTGAAATGGAAAAAAAAAAAAAGTGGAAAATGAAACGTTTAAATTTTTTTCTTATTCCAACAGTTATTTACAATTAGTGAGTTTTTATTCAATGATACCTGAGTTATGACTAAGTTTAGAAAATCAAGCTGGATTCCTTGTTGTCTGGGTATATGTATATCTCAGTACATGTCTTTGTCTTTGGATAATATTACTGAAGTTAATTTGCGAATGAGCTCTATTTATTTGGCCTAAATAAATGTAAGTGAATACAAATCAAACAATTCTAAATACAAGAGAAATTAAGCTAAATTAATGTCAGGTTCAAGTCACTGGGAAATATTCAATATTACATTTATATCTGGTATTAATATGCATATGTGGGAAATCTTTTATAACTCTGCATGGCATCCATTATCATCAGAAAGTTCACAGGGGAGAAATGCCATATAAGGGCACTGACTATGGATCATCCTTTAATCAAATGCACCACCCCAGTAAAAGTCTTATAAATGCAGTGAATGTGGGAAATTTTTTACTGCTAGCTCTGGCCTTTGGTATCATCAGAGAATTCACAGTAGAGAAAAGCCTTATAGGTGCAGTGAATGTGGAAAATGTTTTACTAGCAGTTTGAACCTTCTTCGTCATCAGAGAGTTCACAGTGGAGAAAGGCCTTATGAGTGCAGTGGATGTGGGAAATCTTTTACCGTTAGCTCTAGCTTTCAATATTCATCAGAGAGTTCACACTGGAGTAGGGGCCTTATAAGTGCAGCTAATGAGGACAGCACTGGGGTTGGTGGAGTTTGGGGTGGTAACAAGGTGTGAGGACACAAGTGCAGTCATCAGATAGCAAACGGGCCATTTCTAGGGAGGAATTTGAGGCATAGAGAGGGTATGTCTTCTAATTATTACCTCCCAGCAATGGACAGGTATTTGGGATTCAGTATTAGGTTGCCTATTTCAGGACAAAGGGAGTCTAATCACTGTAATCCTCTTTCCCTTCCAACCCAGCTTTGGGAACTCAAACAATATCTACTCCACTCTCTATCCCTGAATCCCTCCTCAAAAGTCCTGCTCATACACTGCACTCCATGCTCGGTGGTCAAGACCATCCACTGGGAAGCAACATTCATGGTTTTCCTGTGAATGATCCCATGATCTACCTGGTAAAACCACCACCTCCATGCCACAACATTGCACTGAGTTTAGGGCAGCCAAGAGTGGAGAAGAGACTTGTATGCTACTGTATGATATCTCTTATGTTCAATTTAAACCTCCCAGAGTAATGGAAATAAAAACAAAAATAAACAAATGGGACCTAACTAAACTTAAAGGCTTTTGCACAACGAATGAAAATATAAGAAGGTGAAAGGACAACCTTCAGAATAGGCGAAAATAATAGCAAACGAAGCAACTGACAAATAATTAATCTCAAAAATACACAAGCAACTACTACAGTTCAATTTCAGAAACATAAATGACCCAATCAAAAAATGGGCCAAAGAGCTAAACAGATATTTTTCCAAAGAAGACATACAGATGGCTAACAAACCATGAAAAGATGCTCAACATCACTCATTATCAGAGAAATGCAAATCAAAACCATAGTGAGGTACCATCACACATTGGTCAGAATGGTTGCCATGCAAAAGTCTACAAACAATAAATGCTGGAGAGGGTGTGGAGAAAAAAGAACCCTCTTACAGTGTTGGTGGGAATGCAAACTAGTGTAACCACTATGAAGAACAGTGTGGATATTCCTTTAAAAAACTGGAAGTAGAACTGCCATATGATCCAGCAATCCCACTGCTGGGCATACACACTGAGGAAACCAGAATTGAAAGAGACACTACCTGGAGCCAGCACAGGAGATCCCCCCATGACAAGGTCATGCAGAAGAGAACTGACAGACAAAGTGGATCAGGACTCAAGGGACTCCCTGGACCTGCTAGAACATCTATCCGGAAACCAAAGTCTGTCGGTCTAATGTTTACTACATTATGCCTTTCACCAACTCTTCTGACATTAACAGGGGGCTATCCCTGACCACATTTCTCTGAAAAAAAAAATCAACTTAGGGCTCTAGTTATAAGTCTCCTGGGCTTGAAATGAGTATTTCAATTCTAACCCCTCTGTTAGCATTTTAGCTTGCTTGGCAGGTTTACCCATACCATTGCAACTAACACATAACTCCCCAGCAATAAAAGGCAAGGGAAGCCTAAGTATTCTGAAAGTCCTAATGAGCATAGAGCCTTTTGAGGGATGAAAAATTACTAGAATAGTATTGGTAAAGGGCTTCATTATTGGGCCAATGCTTGCTGCCAAGTTCCCATATCCCTTATCCATTGTGGACCTGGGAGTGCATTAGTTAATGTAGTTGGAATGTAAGAAAAACAAGTAGTAACCTTGGTATTAACCACATCAGACCTTTGAGCTAATAAGTTCTTTCTGTGTTGTGACTCACTGCACTTTTGCTGCGTGAGAATGTAACTTTATTTAGTACTTTCAGAGGCTGGGAGAAATAAAGAAAAAAACACTTTAAGGAAAAACAAGTTTTCTGGCTGATCAACCTTCAGAAAAGAGTCATGAAATGTTAACAGGCCACAGACAGGGCCAGACATAACATAAGACCTTTGTTTATGAAAAGGTGTACAGAAAATGTCCTGGTTTTGATAAAGGTAAAATTGATGGAATGTTGAACTGACTCTGTATCTTTCACTTTGAGAAATGTGTAACTCAGAGTATAAAAGTTCATTTTGAAAATAAAGCTGCAGATCCCACTTCACCAGAGCTCTGGTCTTCGTGTCCTTCTTTCTCTTTCTCTCTTTCTTTCTCCCTTTTTTTCAGGCTGAATCCCTGGAGCACAGAGGCCCTCTGAGTTCACTTTTTTGCCTGGGCTTCTAAGACCCGATCGGGAAGGCACTTTGCATCTTCATCCCACCGAGAGGGCGCCTGAGGCCTCCGTGAACAAAGCAAGTCCCGTGTCAGAGGCTTTATTGGTTTTCTGTGTAAACCAAGGAATATTAGCCTCTTTTTCTCTCCCTTATTCTTTCTATTTTTCATTTTTATTTTTGACCCTGGACCACCAGGTCCCAGTCCATTATAAGACCTGTGTCATCTCTCTCACCAACGCTGTTCATCCTGAGAGTTCCCCTGGATCCTTCTGGGGCTGGACCCCCGCAAGACACGTGTACCCCAATGTTCATTGCAGCACTGTTTATAATAGCCAGGACATGGAAGCAACCTAGATGTCCATTGGCAGACAAATGGATAACAAAGCTGTGGTACATATTCACAATGGAATATTATTCAGCTATTAAAAGGAATGCATTTGAATAGTTCTAATTACGTGGATGAAACTGGAGCCTATTATACAGAGCAAAGTAAGTCAGGAAAAAAACAAAAAACAAAAACAAAAAACACCAATACAGTATACTAATGCATGAGGTGGCCAAAGTATTGGAGTTTCAGCTTTAGCATCATTCCTTTCAAAGAACACCCAGGACTGATCTCTTTTAGGATGGACTGGTTGGATCTCCTTGCAGCCCAAGGGACTCTCAAGAGTCTTCTCCAACACCACAGTTCAAAAGCATCAATTCTTCGGTGCTCAGCTTTCTTCACAGTCCAACTCTCACATCCATACATGACTATTGGAAAAACCATAGCCTTGACTAGACGGACCTTTTTTGGCAAAGTAATGTCTCTGCTTTTTAATATGCTATCTAGGTTGGTCATAACTTTCCTTCGAAGTAAATAATTAAGAAATCCTAATTGGAATCCTGATGGCTTCATAAAACTATTAACAAAAATTTACATAAGACAGAGTGAATTGGTGAGTATGGCAATAATTTTTATAGTTTCTGTCTGAAAAATTACTGGTTTGAATCTGTGTTTTCCAGGTGTAAGTAAAACCTTCCTCTCAAATTAATTATGACTTGTAGTATTTTAGTAAATTATATCTTTGAAGGCAGACATAAATAACTTTCTTAAAAGTTCAATCTAAGACTCCTCATAAAAGTTTCAGCAAAGCCAAAAACCTGTATGATCAATTTTATTTTTATAAAGTTATTAGGCCAAATTTGTTGAGAACAGATTTATTTTGTAAACAAATTTGTCTTAATTTAGACATATTTGGTAGTGGTAAATTTAGAGAGAAAAATATTATGTTTAAACGAATGTGTGTATGTGTGTCTGTGCTTTGTTGTGTCTGATTCTTTGTGATTCCATGGACTGTAGCCCTCCAGGCTCCACTGCCCATGGAATTTTCCAAGCAAGAATACTGGAGTGGGATGCCATTTCCTACTCCAGAGAATCTTCCCAATCCAAGGATCCAACTTGCATCTCTTGTATCTCCTCCATTGCCAGGCATAGTCTTTACCACTGGTGCCATCTGTAAGCTCATTTAAATAAAAGTTAAATCCAAATTTTGTTAATGGATATTTGTATTTACTGACTCACTTTTCACACAGTTCCTTGCTGTTACATTATATCAATGTAAAGTTTAATTGAATTATCAAAAGGACACTCTAAATTTTTTTCTAATTCTTATCCCAGTAATCTATCTTTGGATAAAGATCATATGCCCCACATCCTGTAACCAGGGATTTTGTTATATATACTGGAAAACAGAGAATTTAAAGGATAGACTATCTCCAACCTGAATGGAAGGATCTTTATTATGTATGCTTAACTACTTATGCACAGTGAAATTGAAGGGAAAATGACTCAAGTTAATTTCCACTTCCAAAGGCCCCTAGACTGGACTGGTCTATAGAGAAGACTACTGTCGGACACGACTGAGTGACTGAACTGAACTGGCATCAGACTTTTAAAACATTTCTCAAGAGAGGAAACTACACTTACACACAGAACAGAAGAAGACAATGTTAGAAGTAACAGCTTACCCAAGTTGCTGGATCTGATTTGAATGATCATTGATAATTTTTTTTTTTTTTGGCTTCCTGAACTTTTTCATATAAATAAAATGTTTTTCTATTATGGGCATGATGTTATGCTAGTTTTAGAAGCTGATCCAGTTTTTTAATTTGTGAGAAATTACTTGTGTGTATTACTTCTAGATTACTTTGGTGGATTTCTCCACTCCAAGGCATTAATTTGATGGCCCTTTGCAAATTTATTTTAGTCTTATTCAGTTCTGTTCAGGCTATTTTTTATATTACTAGGTGAGATTCTCTTACCTGGCCAATTAATAATGTCTTCTCTGACCCTGGCCATAAATATGACTTTTCTTCTTAATTTATTCTTGTTGCTTGTTCAGTTCCTCAGTCTTGTCTGTCTCTTTGTGACCCCATGGACTGCAGCACACCAGGCCTCCCTGTCATTCACCATCTGCTGAAGTTTTCCCAAGTTCATGTCCACTGCATTAGTGATGTCATCCAGGTATCTCATCCTTGAAGGCCCTCTTCTTCTGCCTTCAATCTTTCCCAGCATCAGAGTATTTTCCAATGAGTCAGATGTTCACATCAGTTGACTAAAATACTTGAGCTTCAACTTCAGCATCAGTCCTTCCAATGAGTATTCAGGGTTGATTTCCTTTAACATTAACCGGTTTGATCTCCTTGCTGTTCAAGGAACTCTCAAGAGTCTTCTTCAGCACCACAGTTCAAAAACACTGATTCTTTGGCTCTCTGCCTTCTTTATGGTCCAGCTCTCACAACCATACATGACAACTGGAAAGACTTGCTTATATGGACCTTTGTTGGCAAAGTAATGTCTTTGCTTTTCAACACATTGTCTAGGTTTGTGATAGCTTTCTTCCCAAAAAGCAATTGTCTTCTGATTTCATGGCTGCAGTTATAATCCTCAGTGATTTTAGAGCCCAAGAGGAGGAAATAAGTCACTGCTTCTACCTTTTCCCTTCTATTTGTCATGAAGTGATGTGGTCGGATGCCATGATCTTAGATTTTTTAATACTTAGTATTAAGCCAGCTTTTTTCACTCTCATCCTTCACCATCATCAAGAGGTTCTTTAGTTCCTCTTCACTTTCTACCATTAAAATAGTATTATCTTCATATCTGAGATTGCTGATATTTCTCCCACCAGTCTTGATTCCAGTTTGTAACTCATCCAACCTGACAGTTACTCAAGCTCAATCAGAACAATAAGCAAAAATTAAGCCAAGAAATAAAACCTCCCACAATTATGGGATAGATTTATGCATTTAATACCAGGCTGTGATCATTTAAGTTTTAAGTCATCACTTTATCTTGGGAACAATTACATTATACTAAGGCTAACCAGCCTAGTAGTAACACTAGGAAATTGGGCTGGGATCCTTATGAGCAACACCAATATGTAATTCTTCTGAAAAATAAAATTTGGTACAGAATAGACTTGAGTTAGATGACCTGAGGATTTACTGGGCTGCACTTAATGGAAGTTTTAGGCTTAATTCTCACTTATTACTTTAAAAACACTGCTAATTATGTTTTTGTATTTTGCCTGTTTTACAAGATTGTTGTTTATTGCATAACCAAATGTATGACAGAGCTTCTGAAAAAAAATGTGGTTTTATTTGAAATCAATGATTTTAATCTTGTAACTGTAGATATGGAAAGATACAACAAAAGAGAATGTTTCCTGGATTATACCATATTAGGAAGACAGGTGGTCCAGAGTCTTTTGATTATGATTTATAAGACCCAGTCCAGTAAAAACACACTGAGCGGCCTATCAGCAAAATCTTCACCAGACCTAGGAATGAGCCTTCTTAGCACTGTAGGACAAAATGATCATGAAATGTCTCCTAAAATATGGTCAAATGTATTACTATGAGTAGGCCCTGTCAACTACACACTGGCACTTGTCATTGACACCATCTGCCTCTACAAGAATTAAATCATATGCCACTGCAGTTGCTGATTTTCAACACAGCTTGAAAGGAGTTCAGGGTGGACGGCAGAAATAAGACACTGTGTGCTTGGGGCAAAAAAGTGGTAGATAGTTGGATATTTTTAGAAGCCAATTTTATGAGCCAAATTCTTGTATCTCCTCATGTCTAGAAAAGCACTAAAATCCTTTATGGTGACAACTATTCCTCATGAATGGCAAAAATCTTCTGCCAAAATTATGTGCTAAATTTCATGTATTCCCCTTTCACCAAATTCACATATATATTGACCTCCCGTCCCCAACCCGTCCCTCTTAAGAGTAGTTTCTTATAGCTGTCTGAGGTGTTGTTTCTTGGAGAGCAGTCCTCATATTTCCCCAAATAAAACAACTTGCTATTCTCGTGTTTTTCATTTTTAGATTGACTGGCTCTAGGACAGAGGAGAAAAATTTCAGGGGAAGTTATGAGCAACTGAGGCATGTATAGTCTTCCATGTTTTGCACAAGTACCTAGAACAGTAGATATATTTTCCTTGGGTAGAGATTTTAGTATGGTAATAAAGCAAAGGTAAGTTTCAGACACCTTCAGGTCTCATCTGCACAAGTGTGTTTCTGTGGTCAACTCAGAACCAGTTCAGGATGGTTGACCACTGCATCTTTTAAAGCACAGCTGTAAAATGTCTCTATCAAATACCAGATGGTTTTGAAACAGAGATAAATCAAGGCAAGTATCTTTTTGCTCTCAGGGTCTGGTATGGATGATGATATCATAAAGAGAAAGTCGCTCAGCAGTGTCTGACTCCTTGTGACCTGATGGACTGTGTAGTCCATGGAATCCTCCAGGCCAGAATACTGGAGTTGGTAGCCTTTCCCTTCTCCAAGGGATCTTCCTGGCCCAGGAATCGAACCCAGGTCTCCCACATTACAGGTGGATTATTTAGCAGCTGAGCCACAAGGGAAACCATAATAATAATAAAAAAAAGGATAATCCCACTTGTTACATATAATATATAACACTAAAAAAATTAAATAGGCTGTGGGTGGAAATTAAAATATAAATTTTAATTCTTTTAGCAAATTGAACAGAGACCATTTTCATATTTTGACCCTGAAGTGAACTGGTGAGAAGCATGAATCTTCCATAATTTTTTTCTCTTTGAACTTTGATTGTTACATCAAATAAATAAAGGCCCTGTGAAGAGGGACAGACCAGTATTTCACTCAAATGTACGATCCAATACAGCTCATGTCAAATATTACTAAGATCAACGCACCAGTAGGGCTGTTTTCTAATAAGGCCTCTGTTCTTGACTTGCAGAAAGCCATCTTTTCACTGTGCTTTTATATGGACTTTTCTCTGTGTGTGGAGAGATGGGGGTTGGGGAGTCTCTGGTACCTCTGCCTTTTATAAGGTCTTATAAGGGCCTTAATCCTATTGGATTAGTGCTCCACATTTATGACCTCATTTAACCATAATTACTTTCTTGAAGGCCCTATCTTTATGTCACATTGGGGTTTAGAGCTTCAACACATAAAATTTTGAAGGGATGCAACTCAATATTTAACAGAGTATTTATTGAAAATGCATAATCTCAGGTAAACTCCAGACCTAAGAAATGAAAACTTCAAATAATTTTTGTGCAGAAATTTGCATTTTAAGAAGTCCTCTTGTTGAATCTAATGGGCATTGAAGTTTGAGGGCTATTGATTTAGTGCATCTTTCCCTCTTTGCTATATGAAATATGCCCATTTTGCTAGGTGGGCTTCTGTATTTCTTTTAGGTTGACTAAGGTTCTTTTTGAATCTAAAAAGATGACATGAAAATTAATGATGCTTCCATTGAACTTACTTTGGATCCCACACTACATGAAGATTTTTGCAGCCTTGTTTCCACAAAGCAGATTCAGAAGAAAGTACACTCCAATCCTTTGGGAACTTTTGGCCATCATTCTTGGTCTTTGGACTCCTTAGCTTATCCAGGGGCTTCTCTTGTGGCTCAGATGGTAAAGAGTCCACCTGAAAGGCAGGAGATCTGGGTTCAATCCCTGGGTTGGGAAGATCCTTATGGAGGAGGGTATGGCAACCTACTCCAGTATTCTTGCCTGGAGAGTCCACATGGACAGAGGAGCCTGGTGGGCTACAGTCCATGGGGTCACAAAGTCAGGCATAACTGAATAACTAAGCACAGCACAGCTTATCCAGAGATGTCCTAAGAATACTCCCCTTTCCCTCTGGGATCCCTGATGAGGTTTTAATGTGCCTCACAGTTCAGCCTATTTTGAAGTACTGACAATTCTAGGAGTTAAAAAAAAAAAATTCTTGAACTTTTTTTCCCATTATTATATGAGTTTAACTCAGAGTTATCACACATTTATTGCCTAATTAGAAAGATATCACTAAAACATTCTTTTTATGAAGTACATCCTAGTTCTGGGTCTAATCTGCTATACTTAGTAGAGATGAACATATCGGCTGGTGACACAGGAATGACTTGCCTAACACTACAATGAATGCAGTTCTTAATTTACCCCCTTTGCTCTTGTTTCCAGAATGTTCATGTTCTCTTTTAGTTTAGCTTCTTCCAGAGGGTATAAAGCTGAAGTCGCAACAAAGGAAAACAATATAGGTATAGCAAATAGCTAGGTTTAGATTCCCCCCTTCAAATCAGCATGGTACTTCACTGCATTCTCTGTAATTATGAACGTTCATATTCATGAGTGCTCAGTTGTTTCAGTCATGTCCTACTCTTTGTGACCACATGGACCATAGCTTGCCAGGCCTCTCTGTCCAGAGAATTTTCCTAACAACAATGGAGAGGGCTGCCATGCCCTCCTCCAGGGGATCTTCCTGACCCGAATTTTGAACCTGAATCGCCTGCATTGCAGAAGATTATTTATTGCTGAGCCACCTGGGAAGCCATCAACTGCTCCTAATTCCAGTCTCTATTGGTGGTCAAGGATTTGGAAGGCATTACTAATTCGGAATTAGTAACTTGGAATTAGTAAATTGGAAAGACCCTGATGCTAGGAAAGATTGAAGGCAAAAGAAGAAGAGAGTGGCAGAGGATGAGATGGTTAGATGGCATCACCTAATCAATGGATATGAACTTGAAAAAACTCTGGGAGATAGTGGAGAAGAGGGAAGCCTAGTGTTCATGGGGTTGCAAAGAGTAGTGAGAATGGAAATAGTTTCAGTAGGGAGGCCAGAGTTCCCCAAGCAGCAGGAGGAGATAAAACTGCAAGTGAGAGGTTTTGTTTTTTTTTTTTTTTTTTTTCCTTTTAAAATTCTGTGTTCCCATGAAAACATCCTGTTTCCACCTGAACTTAAATTTATCTTAAACACTGAGCTAACCAATGCATTTTTTTTTTCATGGAAATGTCTTCCTTAAGCTATGTTAATGAATGATATATTTGATTGGAAATCTGCCTTTCTTCAAGATTCATGTCAACTGTTTTATGGCCCAGGATGACTTATCTTGTGCCAATGCTGTCTCAAAATGCATGTTGTGGGTGAGGGGCCTGGTGCAACTTTCTCAGTTTTGAGGTGTTTTCTTTCTCTAATTAGCAGCTTACTAATATGATACTGGAGATCAGTGGAGAAATAACTCCAGAAAGAATGAAGGAACCGAGCCAAAGCAAAAACAATACCCAGTTGTGGATATGACTGGTGATAGAAGCAAGATCCGATGCTGTAAAGAGCAATATTCCATAGGAACCTGTATGTCAGGTCTATGAATCAAGGCAAATTAGAAGTGGTCAAACAGGAGATGGAAAGAGTGAACGTTGGCATTCTAGGAATCAGTGAACTAAAATGGACTGGAATGGGTGACTTTAACTCAGATTACCATTATATATGCTACTGTGGGAAGGAATCCCTTAGAAGAAATGGAGTAGCCATCATGGTCAAGAAAAGAGTCCAAAATAAAGTACTTGGATGCAATCTCAAAAACAACAGAATGATCTCTGTCCGTTTCTAAGGCAAACCATTCATTATCACAGTAATCCAAGCCTATGCCCCGATCAGTAATGTTGAAGAAGCTGAAGTTGAATGGTTCTATGAAGACCTACAAGACCTTTTAGAATTAACACGCAAAAAAAAAAAAAAAAAAAAAAAAAAATCCTTTTCATTAAAGGGGACTGGAATGCAAAAGTAGGAAGTCATGAAACACCTGGGGTAACAGGCAATTTGGCCTTGGAATATGAAATGAAGCAGGGCAAATACTAATAGAGTTTTCCCAAGAGAACGCACTGGTCATAGCGAACACCCTCTTCCAACAACACAAGAGAAGACTCTACACATGGACATCACCAGACGGTCAACACTGAAATCAGGTTATTATATTCTTTGCAGCCAAAGATGTAGAAGTTCTATACAGTCAGCAAAAAGAAGACCAGGAGCTGATGTGGCTCAGATCATGAACTCCTGATTGCCAAATTCAGACTTAAATTGAAGAAAGTAGGGAAAACCAGAAGACCATTCAGGTATGACCTAAATCAAATCCCTTATGATTATACAGTGGAAGTGAGAAATAGATTTCAGGGCCTAGATCTGATAGATAGAGTGCCTGATGAACTATGGAACGAGGTTTGTGACATTGTACAGGAGACAGGGATCAAGACCATCTCCATGGGAAAGAAATGAAAAAAAAGCAAAATGGCTGTCTGAGGAGGCCTTACAAATATCTGTGAAAAGAAGAGAAGTGAAAAGTAAAGGAGAAAAGGAAAGATACAAGCATCTGAATTCAGAGTTGCACAGAATAGCAAGGAGAGATAAGAAAGCTTTCTTCAGCTATCAATGCAAAGAAATAGAGGAAAACAACAGAATGGGAAAGACCAGAGATCTCTTTAAGAAAATTAGAGATACCAAGGGAAAATTTCATGCAAAGATGGGCTTGATAAAGGACAGAAATCATAAGGACCTAACAGAAGCAGAAGATATTAAGAAGAAGTGGCAAGAATACACAGAAGAGCTGTACAAAAAAGATCTTCACAACCAAGATAATCACGATGGTGAGATCACTCACCTAGAGTCAGACATCCTGGTATGTGAAGTCAAGTGGGCCTTAGAAAGCATTATTTTGAGCAAAGCTAGTGGAGCTTATGGAATTCCAGTTGAGTTATTTCAAATCCTGAAAAATGATGCTGTGAAAGTGCTGCACTCACTATGCCAGCAAATTTGGAAAACTCAGCAGTGGCCACAGGACTGGAAAAGGTCAGGTTTCATTCTAATCCCAAAGGCAATTCCAAGAATGCTCAATCAGATCAGATCAGTCGCTCAGTCGCGTCCGACTCTTTGCGACCCCATGAACTGCAGCACGTCAGACCTCCCTGTCCATCACCAACTCCCGGAGTTCACTCAGACTCACGTCCATCGAGTCAGTGATGCCATCCAACCATCTCATCCTCTGTCGTCCCCTTCTCCTCTTGACCCCAATCCCTCCCAGCATCAGAGTCTTTTCCAATGAGTCAACTCTTCGCATGAGGTGGCAAAAGTACTGGAGTTTCAGCTTTAGCATCATTCCTTCCAAAGAAATCCCAGTGCTGATCTCTTTTAGAATGCACTGGTTGCATCTCCTTGCAGTCCAAGGAACTCTCAAGAGTCTTCTCCAACACCACAGTTCAATAGCATCAATTCTTCGGCGCTCAGCCTTCTTCACAGTCCAACTCTCACATCCATACATGACCACAGGAAAAACCATAGCCTTGACTAGACGAACCTTTGTTGGCAAAGTAATGTCTCTGCTTTTGAATATGCTATCTAGGTTGGTTATAACTTTCCTTCCAAGGAGTAAGCATCTTTTAACTTCATGTCTGCAGTCACCATCTGTAGTGATTTTGGAGTCCAGAAAAATAAAGTCTGACAATGTTTCCACTGTTTCCCCATCTATTTCCCATGAAGTGATGGGACCGGATGCCATGATCTTCATTTTCTGAATGTTGAGCTTTAAGCCAACTTTTTCACTCTCCACTTTCACCTTCATCAAGAGGCTTTTTAGTTCCTCTTCCCTTTCTGCCATAAGGGTGGTGTCATCTACATATCTGAGGTTATTGATATTTCTCCCGGCAATCTTGATTTCATCTTGTGCTTCTTCCAGCCCAACATTTCTCATGATGTACTCTGCATATAAGTTAAATAAGCAGGGTGACAATATCCAGCCTTGACGTACTCCTTTTCCTATTTGGAACCAGTCTGTTGTTCCATGTCCAGTTCTAAGTGTTGCTTCTTGACCTGCATACAAATTTCTCAAGAGGCAGATCAGGTGGTCTGATACTCCCATCTCTTTCAGAATTTTCCACAGTTTATTGTGATCCACACAGTCAAAGCCTTTTGCATAGTCAATAAAGCAGAAATAGATATTTTTCTGGAACTCTCTTGCTTTTTCCATAATCCAGCGGATGTTGGCAATTTGATCTGGTTCCTCTGCCTTTTCTAAAACCAGCTTGAACATCTGGAAGCTCATGGTTCACATATTGCTGAAGCCTGGCTTGGAGAATTTTAAGCATTACTTTACTAGCGTGTAAGATGAGTGCAATTGTGTGGTAGTTTGAGCATTCTTTGGCATTGCCTTTCTTTGGGATTGGAATGAAAACTGACCTTTTCCAGTCCTGTGGCCACTGCTGAGTTTTCCAAATTTGCTGGCATATTGAGCGCAGCACTTTCACAGCATCATCTTTCAGGATTTGGAATAGCTCAACTGGAATTCTATCACCTCCACTCGCTTTGTTTGTAGTGATGCTTTCTAAGGCCCACTTGACTTCACATTGCAGGATGTCTGGCTCTAGGTCAGTGATCACACCATCGTGATTATCTGGGTCGTGAAGATCTTTTTTGTACAGTTCTTCTGTGTATTCTTGCCATGTCTTCTTAATATCTTCTGCTTCTGTTAGGTCCATACCATATCTGTCCTTTATCGAGCCCATCTTTGCATGAAATGTTTCTATGGTATTTCTGATTTTCTTGAAGAGATCTCTAACTACTGCACAATTGTACTCATCTCACAGGCTAGTAAAGTAATGCTCAAAATTCCCCAAGTCAGACTTCAGCAATATGTGAATCGTCAAAATCCAGATGTTCAAGCTGGTTTTAGTAAAGGCAGAGGAACAAGAGATCAAATTGTCAACATCTGCTGGATCATCGAAAAAGCAAGAGAGTTCCAGGAAAACATCTCTTTCTGCTTTATTGACTATGCAAAAGGCAGATCCCAATAAACTGTGGAAAATTCTGAAAGAGATGGGAATACCAGAGCACCTGACCTGCCTCTTGAGAAATATGTATGCAGGTCAGGAAGCAACAGTTAGAACTGGACATGGAACGACAGACTGGTTCCAAATAGGAAAAGGAGTACGTCAAGGCTGTATATTGTCACCCTGCTTATTTAACTTATATGCAGAGTACATCATGAGAAACACTGGCCTGGAAGAAGCACAAGCTGGAATCAAGATTGCTGGGAGAAATATCAATAACCTCAGATATGTAGATGACACCACCCTTATGGCAGAAAGGGAAGAGGAACTAAAAAGCCTCTTGATGACAGTGAAAGAGAAGAGTGAAAGAATTGGCCTAAAGTTCAACATTCAGAAAACAAAGATCTTGGCATCTTATCCCATCACTTCATGGGAAATAGATGAGGAAATAATGTCAGACTTCATTTTTTTTATGCTCCAAAATCAATGCAGATGGTGATTGCAGCCATGAAATTAAAAGACGCTTACTTCTTGGAAGTAAAGTTATGATCATTGTAGATAGCATATTCAAAAGCAGAAACATTACTTTGCCAACAAAGGTCCGTCTAGTCAAGGCTATGGCTTTTCCAGTCGTCATGTATGGATGTGAGAGTTGGACTATGAAGGAAGCTGAGCACTGAAAAATTAATGCTTTTGAACTGTGGTTTTGGAGAAGACTCTTGAGAGTCCCTTGGACTGCAAGGAGATCCAACCAGTCCATCCTAAATGAGATAGTCCTGGGTGTTCATTGGAAGGACTGATGCTAAAACTGAAACTCTATTAGTTTGGCAACCTCATGCGAAGAGTTGACTCATTGGAAAAGACTCTAATGTTAGGAGGGATTGGTGGCAGGAGGGGAAGGGGACAACAGAGGATGAGATGGCTAGATGGCATCACCGACTTGATGGACAGAAGTTTGAGTAAACTCCGGGAGTTGGCAATGGACAGGGAGGCCTGTCGTGCTGCGATTCTTGGGGTCACAAAGAGTTGGACACGACTGAGCAACTCATCTGAATTGAGTTGAACTGAATAGGTTTATAACTTCATGGTAAAAACTAGCAAGGGAGCACTCTTTCCGTCCCCTTTGATGTCTATGTCAGCAGCTTTCTCTATCTCTTTCATACTTTAATAAAACTTTATT
This sequence comes from Bos grunniens, assembly GCF_055505025.1. Classification (NCBI taxonomy): domain Eukaryota; kingdom Metazoa; phylum Chordata; class Mammalia; order Artiodactyla; family Bovidae; genus Bos; species Bos grunniens. The sequence continues at coordinate 74,203,342 of NC_141194.1, read as the reverse complement.
ACACAAAACACTCAGAGTGATAAGCTACATCACTGGCCTCATATTGAATTCTGCTCCTCTGGAGGCCAAGAATCCTGGCATTGTTCATGGCTCATTACAGCAACCTTTCATCTTTGTGTCTCATATGGGATTCTGAGCACAAAGTAAGGACACAAGGAACTCTAGTTCTTTGTTAACCTAGTAAACACGTTTTTTGTTTTTTTTTTTTTTGCTTTGCTTTACTAACTCTACAGTGTGCCTGTGTGTGTGATTTATTGAAAGAGATTCACAAACAAGTGTGAAGCAAGAATTGTGCCCTAATCTGCGGTTCTGCAGTGACTTCATATGGCTTATGGCCGAAACCCTGTCAGGAGATTATACTGACCTGCTAATGTCAAGAGGCACCCAACGTCTCCTCTGGGGGAGCAGCCAGAAATGGGTGAAGTGTATGGACTGAACTCGCCTTTCTTGGTCAAATTTTCTGGTCTCTTTGACCATTTCATTACTGCCTGGGAATTAGAACTATTGACCTAATCTGTCCAATCACAGACTTTCAAGGGACTTGTGATCCATGCTGTTACTATGTACTTTTATTTAGACCACAAGTTTGGAAGCACCTAGCCTTGCTAGGAGCTGAAATTTACAAGAGCATGTTCAGGAGCTCCAGGAAGATCTCTCAGATCAGGGGCCACTCTCTTGGCTGCCTGCCTCAGGGGAGAGTGACCTGGAAAGGGGGTTTGTCTCCACCCCCATCTAGAGCTGGGATAGATTCCTCTGGTAGAAAGAAACCATGGCTATACATGCCACTTTTTTTCTCTCTTACAGATTGGAGCTAGCATTTCCACTTCCATTAAAATGTATTTTTTTTTTTAATGGGACAAGTTTAATCTCCAGAATTTACAAAAGACATGCCTGATCTTTTTCTGTGATACTGAATGGCCACAGTATCCTTTGGAAGACAGGGAATGCTGGCCAGTTGAAGGATCTCTTAATTATAATACTGTTTTACAATTAGGCTGTTTTTTTAGAAAACAGGGGAAATGGGTAGAAATACCACATATGCTACTATTTTTCTGTATCTGGGACATGCCAGACTTATGTCCTAAGGGTTCAGATTTGAGTGCAAAACCTTCAGCTCCCTCCTGTCCTCTTATTATGCCCCTGTATCCAGGGCTCCCAACTGAACAGGTTGAAAATCAGGCCACTCTTCCAGGAGGGATTGCCTTAGTCTTGGTAGAAACTCAAATAGTCCCAATTACAGTCAAAACTATTTAGAGGATCCAAAAAGTACATAGAAGCCTTTACATGACTAACTTTACTTTATGACCTTACTTGGAGAGATGTAATGTATGCCTTGGGACAGACGCTAACTCACGACTCAAAAACTCGAGTTTTAGGGAAAAACTGTTTAGGGAGATGAACAAATTGGCAATAAATCAGCAGAAAAAGGGGAGAGTGAGATAGCCACCTTCCCTACTGGGAATTAGACAGTCCCCACAACAGAGTCCGACAGGGACTATAACATAGCTAAAAGAAGATGGGGACCAGGGTCGCTTTGTTAGTTATGTTCTTAAAGGACTCAAGTGGGTGCATGCTAAGACTTTAAGCTATGCCAAGTTGACAAACAGAACAAAAGGGAGAGAAGGAAGCTCCTGGTAAATTCCTAGATAGACTACAAGAAGCCTTTCACAGATTCACTAAGATTGATCCCTAAAATGCAGAAGGAGGAATTATCTTAAAATATCGATTTCTCACTCAGTAGGCTCCAGATATCCACTTTAAGCTAACAGACATATGTACCAAATCAGTCTTAGATAGCCTATTACAAGTGGCTCAGACAGTTTATTATGGCAGGGAGAAGGAGGAGAAGAGTCATAAAAAGACTAGGAAAGACTGAAGCCTGAACAATGACTTTCAAATCTGCTTTGAATTTGCCAGAAAAACTACCCAGAGGGACCCAGGTGAAAAGGGATGGACTTGCTATTACTGTAGAAAGGAGGGGCACCTCAAGCAGGATTACTCTCAGGTGTTTAAGCCTCCCCCCCAGCTCCATGTCAGGTCTGCAAAGGACCACACTGGAGAGGAAACTGCCCTCTAAGGTGTAGGGCCCAGGGGTTGGACTCTCAAGACAATCAGGACTGAAGGTGCCCAGGGGTCCCCACACAAACTCCTGTTCTAATTACACCTGAGGAACCCTAGATATTGATAACTTTGGGGGCCAATCAGTCAATTTCCTTTTAGACAACAGGGAAACTTATTCTATGCTTGCTGAAGCCCCTGGCCCACTTTTTCCCCAATACACTTCTGTAATGGGACTCTCTGGATGAACCAAATGTTATTATTTCAGTTGTTCTTTAAGCTGCAACCAGGATTTTGCTGTTTTCACGTGAGTTTCTGATCATGCCAGAGTCTCCTCCACCCCTTTGGGGAGGGATATATTGAGCAAGGTCTGTGCCTCTGTTTTCATGAACATGGAGCCCTCTCTGTCTCTCCTATTAATCCTAGAGTGTGGGCTGATGGAAAAACGGGGTTGAGCACAAATGCTCTTCATGTTGCTGTTAAGCTCAAAGATCCTCGCCTATTTCCACATCAAAAGGAGTATCCACTGAAACTCGAGGTTAAGAAAAACCCACCACTGAGTATTTAAAGGAGCAAGAGTTATTAATTACCTCTCACAGTCCATGCAACACTCCTAATTTGGGTGTTAAGAAAAGTTAAATGATAAATGAAGACTAGTTAAAGATTTACAAATAATAAGTGAGGCTGCGGTTCCTTTACACCCCAGGGTGCCTAATCCTTGTACTCTGTTGTCTGAAATTTCTGAACAAGCCAAATATTATTTCAGTCATTGATTTGACTTTCAGTCATTGATTTGCTTTCTTTTCTAGAAGGGATGAGGGACATAGGCCCTCAGAGAATTAAGCCTACACTAAATTATCCTCTACCTATGACTTTAAGACAATTGAGAGGATTTGGGGGCATCACAGGCTATTGCCACATTCGGATTCCTATGGGGAACTTGCTCGGCCTTTATATAAACTTATGACTGAAACTCAGCAGGTCCAAACCAACAAGCTGGTTTGGTCTCCGGATACTCAAAAGGCTGTTAAGGCTCTTCAAATTGCTCTCTTGCAGGCTCCCACTTTGGGCTTGCCCACAGGATCAAAGTTTAGTTTGTTACTGGGGCGGGGGGGGCGGGGGGGGGAAGGCTATTGCCACATTCCTTAAGGGTAATTGCTACTATTGTTTTGCTAATGAGAGCATATTGAATGGAGAAGGCAATGGCAACCTACTCCAGTACTCTTGCCTGGCAAATCCTACGGACAGAGGAGCCTGGTAGGCTGCAGTCTATGAGGTCGCAAAGAGTCGGACACGACTGAGCAACTTCCCTTTCACTTTTCACTTTCATGCATTGGAGAAGGAAATGGCAACCCACTCCAGTGTTCTTGCCTGGAGAATCCCAGGGGCGGGGGAGCCTGGTGGGCTGCCATCTATGGGGTCGCACAGAGTCAGACACGACTGAAGTGACTTAGCAGCAGCAGCAGAATATGGAAAAGCAGAGACATTACTTTGCCAACAAAGGTCCCTCTAGTCAAGGCTATGGTTTGTCCTGTGGTCATGTATGGATGTGAGAGTTGAACTGTGAAGAAAGTTAAGTGCTGAAGATTTGCTGCTTTTGAACTGTGGTGTTGGAGAAGACTCTTGAGAGTCCCTTGGACTGCAAGGAGATCCAATCAGTCCATTCTGAAGAACATCAGCCCCGGAATTTCTTTGGAAGGAATGATGCTAAAGCTGAAACTCCAGTACTTTGGCCACCTCATGCAGAGAGTTGACTCATTGGGAAAGACTCTGATGCTGGGAGGGATTGGGGGCAGGAGGAGAAGGGGACGACAGAGGATGAGATGGCTGGATGGCATCACTGATTCAATGGACGTGAGTCTGAGTGAACTCCGGGAGTTGGTGATGGACAGGGAGGCCTGGCGTGCTGCGATTCATGGGGTCGCAAAGAGTCGGACACGACTGAGCGATTGAACTGAACTGAACTGAACTGAAAGCTCTTAAGTTTACTAATGAGCAAAATCTGTATGTACTGACTTCTCATAATGTGAATAAAATCTTAAACTCTAAGGTTAATATTTGGATGACAGTCAGCTTTTTAAATATTAGTCATTGTTGTTAAAAGGACCAATAACTAAGCTTAAAGTTTGTGGAAATTTAAATCCTGCCACTTTACTTCCTGAGAGGGAAAATCAAATACCCAGTCATGACTGTTCCCAATTTCTAACTTTAAACTATGCAATTCAGATAGATTTAATGGACACCCCATTAGAAAATTCTGACATGGACATATTTACAGATGCCAGTTCTTATTTGGGGGATGGGAAATAGAAAACTGGTTATGCTGTGGTGATGGATGGACAGGATTCAGAAACAAAGTCTCTCCACTCAGGGATAAATGTTCAGCTATTGGAGCTTGTGAATCTGACCCAAGCTCTAGAGTTAAGCAAAAGACAGTGAATAAATATCTATGCTGATTCTGAATATGCTTATTTGACTTTACATGCTCATGCTATAATATGGAAAGAAAGTTTAAAACATAAGCAGGAAAAATTACAATATACTGAGGAAAAATTAAAAAAATATATAGCAAAGAGTAGCAAAGATTACTGATAAAGGATAGTTACAGTCTGAGAAGAGCTGATTAATAATTCCTGAAAATGCTAAATGAGAAATTCTTAAAGGTTTACACCCGTGTTTTCCTAAAGCCTTGGAATTAACTATGTAACTCAACTTTTAGCTTTTCAACAGGGACATTACAGGAACACAGGGAGGTGACTTCTGACCCAGTCTCTGAGTCAAACAAACTGCTGTTTGAGCCTGGAAACAAGGTCTTGTTAAAGACATTGGGATCAGGGAAGCAATTTCTTGAGCCTCTCTGGGAAGGCACCTACCAGGTTATTCTTTCTTCTCTCACAACTGTCAGTGTGCCAGAAATTGATTGCTGGGTGCATCCTGACCCAAACTAAGGGATGTCATTTTATGTCTGTATTCTCTATGCTTTTACTTCTTGCTTTTCAGATAGGCCTGATAATCTATGTGGGTTTGCTTCTATTGACTCCTAAAGTCCTGAGTCTGCTGTTTGATCCTCAGGACAACGACTTTCTTTCCTGGGTTCATTCCTATGCTGCATTCCACAAATGGATTAATTTCTGGGTCTGCAGTGCACTCCCTACCTCATCAGGTGGGTGTCTCCACTTCAGGGAAAGGACTTTCTCCAATTCTGAGACTACCTTCACCAACAACAATCATACATGATGTCTCTTCTTAATGTGATGACATCTAACAATCCTAAAATGGACTGTAACACTTTGTACCTTAACTATGGACATAATGTGACTTTTAACTTTGCTAATTTTTCTGTTTTTGCTGTTTTCTCCCTGCATCTGTAATTGTGTAGCTGGATTTATTTCTAGCCACATGGAGGCTTTTAAGTTACAAATGGTTGTTCAGGCTCCTATGAGTGCCACAGCCTCCTCCAACTACTATTTGGGGCCCTGGATGAGAGACCCTCAATATGAGGGTAGGGAGAATATGTTTCCTCAAAAATTTAGGGACGATGCCCCTGACCAGGTCAAAAGAAGTTGTGGAATGAGAACGGTGCCCCTTTCCTTTGACAACATAATTCTCCTAAATGAAAGGGGAGAATGAGTTAATATCCTTGGTAGGGAGGCCAGAGGTCTTCAAGTGGCAGGAGGAAATAAAACTGCAAGTGGCAGACTTTTTTTTTTCTTTTCAAAATTCGGTGTCATCATGACACCTGATTCCACCTGAACTTAAATTTATCTCAAACCTTCAGCTAACCAATGCATTTTTCACATGATGATGAGTTATATATTTGCTTAGAAATCTGCCTTTCATCAAGATTCACGTCAATTGTTTTATGGCCCAAGATAACACCTTGTGCCAATGCTGTCTCCAACTGCATGTTGTGGGTGAGGGGCACAGTGCAGCTCTCTTAGTTTTGAGATGCTTCCTTTCTCTGATTAGCAGCTTTCTAATAGGTATATAAATTCTTGCTAAAAAGTAGCAAGGGAGCATGCTTTCTGTCCCCTTCTGATGTCTATGTCAGAAGCTTTCTCTATCTCATTTATACTTTAACAAAGCTTTATTACACAAAAGCTCAGAGTGATCAAGCCTTATCAGTGGCCCCAGATCAAATTCCTCTCCTCTGGAGGCCAAAATTCCTGGCATCATTCACAGTTTGTAGCAACAACCTTTCAGTAGATTACTGAAAAACAGCAACACTAATTACACACATTTATAGTAACAGTTGAATTATGTTAAGCGTTTCTTACATTTTAAGCACATGTGAAACATTTTTCATGCTTATTTATACTTAATCTCCCAGAAAATTTCTTGGTGTAGTACATGAATTATGATGTCTTTAACTGCTAGAACAGAGTACCTATGTAAACATAGCTTAAAATACTTGTAGTATATTTTTCACACATAGCAAAAAATCTAGAACTAAGGAATTTTCACATTTTAGAAATTTACCAGCTCAATAAATTCAGGGCTCTGGGTTGATTCCTGTGATTTTTTTGGCCCTCTCCTTATGGATGCAAGATAGCTGCAAATGTTCCAAAGGTCATGTCCTCACAAAACAGCATTCAAAGATAGGAAAAGAAGAACATATTGTATTTTCACATTTCTCACTTTTTATTTATAATGAAAACATTTCCCAGAAGGCCCCAGTAAGCTTTTACTTAAATATAAGACACATATATGGCACGTGTCATTGACCCAGGCTTTTAAAATGTGGATGTGGCATTTTCAATCTTTATAATTGGAGGTACAAAGACTTATTCTGAAAAGAGTAAGATAAGTGGCTGCTGCAAGGATGAGAGACAGTATTTCACAGATAGACATTGAACTTGGCCACATAAAAGATAGATCCATTTCCTAACCTTCAGAACATTATTGAATCTGACTGTTATTTGGAAAAATTGGCTTTGTATATGTAATTAAGTGTCAAGTTTTAAGGTTAGATCATCACTGGTTATCTTAGTGGGCCCTAAATGCAATGACAGGTATCCCTTTAAGAAATAGAAGAGAAGGTACAGGCACAGAGGGGGGAAAAAATCCTGAAAATAGAGGCAGAGATTGCAGTTAAGTAAGTCAGTGACTCCCTGGATCCACTAGAAGCTGAAAGAGCCAAGATTTACCTCTACTGCTTTCCAAGGGAGCATAACTCTGCCAGTTCTTTTGGGATTTCTGAATTGCAAAACTAGGAGAGAATAAATTTTTGTTGTTTTAAACTTCCACGTTGCTGGTATTTATCATGAGCGTCTTAGGAAACTTACACAGATTTAATTATTCTGCTTTTATAGGTGAAGTAAATGAAGTTTTGAGAGGTTAAATAACTTGTGTGAGATCTCATAGCTGGTAAAGAGAGGAAGTAAGACTAGAGTCCAAAATTTCCTTACTCCAAAGTAAGAAAATATTACTTACTCCAAATATGTTAAACCACTATACTAGTTCTATACTTTGTTAAATAATAATAACAATAGTAGTAACAATAGTAATAATAATACTCATTGAGTCCTTACCATATTTTGGATGCTATGCTTCATGTATGATATATACATGCACAATGCCTAGTATGTGTATTTCAATATGATTTTATTGTTCTCTCCTAAAATTGTTCTTTATTGCATTCAATAATATAGAGAAACAACATATGAAGGTCACCAGGACAGTCATCTTCCCAGAAAAATTTCTAGTAACATGATTTCTTGTACCAGAATCAAAGAGTTAGTGGGTTTTTTGTGGGCAACCAGAATAGGTAATGCAGGACAAAACCTTGTATTTGTTAAATGGTATCTTGCCAAAGTATTGGTTTTAGCAACATAAGCTATAGTCAAAGTGAAACTTAAATTCAACTAATTACCTACTTTGCTTTATATAATAAGAACAGAACTAGATGAAGGTAGAAAATGGCCCAAAGATTTAGAATTTGAAAATGTTTTAGGCAATATCTTGAAAGTAAAAAAAAAAATAATAATAATCTATGAATCAACACAAATAATCACTGACTGGCTTCTATGTGTCTATTCCTATGTGGAACATAAAGGACAATTGTAATAAATTCCTTGGTCCTGTCCTTGTAGAATTTTTTGGTGAGTTTATAGGTATCAATAAATTAAATTTATGATATGTTTATTTTTCAATTAATACACTACTCTTTACAAAAAAAAAAAAAATGAACACTAACAAGATTTTGGGAAATAGAACAATAGTTTCAAGTTGGTATACTGAATACCAATAGCTTATGGTGAATGGTGTTCGATTTGTGATCTCCAAAGGAGAAAATTTCACTTCGGGACCAAAGATGTGGCTTCAGTCACTCAGAACTTTGTGTGGCAAAAGTTTTATTAAAGTGAAAAGGGATAGAGAAAGATTCTGACACAGACATCAGAAGGGGTCAAAAAGAGTGCCCCTCACTCTTCTTAGCAAGGCATTTATGTACTTTTTCAATTGGGATGTCTCAAGGTTGTAAAGGTCTTATCAGACCCATACCCACAACAACCATCTTAAGATAACAAAATTAGCCAGAAGGGAGAAGCATGTCTTTGAGCAAGATACATCCTTGTTATATAATCATTACACAGAGCTTAAGAAAAAATATACCCTTGAGCATGATGTATTGTTTTGTTGCATAATTATTAGCTCTGGGCTTAAAGAAAGTTAGTCTTAAGTGAAATAGATTGTCGTCATAGCAACTCAGAGCTTAACAAAAAAGTCTTATTTGACTAAAGGAATGTGGAAAAAAAAATTTATCCCTTCCTCCTCCTTGAGGGTCCTGGACTCCTTATCAGCCTACAAGAATTAACTCTCTTAATACATGATGTACCTTCCACTCTTAAAATTAACCTTTAAAAGTTCAAGAAAGTATATTAAGAAAATTAACAAAGATATGAATATATTCAAATATAGGAAAAAATATATCATGGAAAAACCTATAAAGAATCCCTGAGAAAACAAAATCACATAGAATTTCATCAAAGAAAAAGCCCAGAATTTCACAGAACAGGATTCATCTGAGCTAGTGGGAGACTGCTAAAGTAAAAAAAAAAAACAAAAAACAAAAAAGACATTTAAACAACACCAAGGAAATTCCATGAAACTAGGATGGAAAGACATTGAGAGAAAAGTAATTGGGGATTCATAGAAACAGGAGAGAAGAGTGCAGCAAGGCTAGCTTATACATGAGAATTCTTTCACTAATTCCTTTATGACTGAGAAAGCTGAGACAAGGGGTTCTATCTCCAGGAGACAGAAGTCCTTTAGAATGAGAAGGCACAAGGGCTCAGGTAGCTGTCTATGCTAAGGAATAATAATAATAAAATATTATATATATATATATATATATATATATGTATAATTACTCGGAGAAGGCAATGGCACCCAACTCCAGTACTCTTGCCTGGAAAATCCCATGGACGGAGGGGCCTGTTGGGCTGCAGTCCATAGGGTCGCAAAGATTCAGACACGACTGAGCGACTTCACTTTCACTGTTAACTTTCATGTATTGGAGAAGGACATGGCAACCCACTCCAATCTTCTTGCCTGGAGAATCCCAGGGACGGCGGAGCATGGTGGGCTGCCGTCTATAGGGTCGAACAGAGTCGGACACGACTGAAGCGACTTAGCAGCAGCATGTATAATTACTATATAACATTATATAATCAGATATATAAATAATTATTTCAATTATTTTATTGTAATTATTAATATTTTATTATTATTATTGGGTTGCCCAGGTGGCACTAGTGGTAAACAACCTGCCTGTCAATGCAGGAGACGTAAGAGGTACATGTTTTATTCCTGGGTCAGGAAGATACCAAGGAGGAGGACATGGTAACCCACTCCAATATTCTTGCCTGGAGAATCCCATGGACAGAGGAGCCTGGCAGGCTACAGTCCATAGAGTCACACAGAGTCAGACACAACTGAAGCAACTTAGCAGACATACATTATTATTGTTATACTATATATATAATCTCCAGAAGATCAATCGTAGTGGAAAAATCCAGTCTATTTATCCCTCTCTTTCAACCTATCTTCCCTGTGCCCTAGAGCAGGCTATGTAATCAGAGTCAGTTGATTGCCTTGGAGTGAATCTCACCTATAAGAATGAGCTCAAAATAAAACACAGGACAATTGAGACATGCAAACACCACAAAAGGGATACAATACACACCAAAGTAAACAGAATTAAAATGGAGCAGGCAGAATAGAACTTAAAAATAAGTATTAAATATACTTAAATATAATTATACTTAGTTATATATACTTATAATTATACTTAAACATAAAAGTAATAAGGAATGTATGGAATCTGAAGCAAAAATGAATAACCATAAAATTAAGATTAATATACATAATAAAGAAATTTTTGTGGTTTAAAACCCAATTGATGGTTTGAATAATGGAATAATCACACAAGACTAGAGAATTAGCAATCTAAACAATTTGGCTAGACAGTTTTAAAACAGTGTAGCACAAATTAATGAAGAGGTGGAAAATATTTATAAAAGTTAAGTTAATGAACACAGAGAATGAAGATGTGCCAATTTTTATCTAACAGTAATTCTAAAAAATAGAGGAATAATTTAATACAGAGTAAATTTCACTCAACAAAGAATAACTCTTCTTCAAAACAATATGGAATGTTCTTAAAAATAGTTCACAAGGAAGTTCCAAAAATTTCAAGGAACCAATTTATAAAGATTGTTTACTCTCACTAAAATGCATTAAATCAAGCAGGGTCCTCTGTGACCCACCTTGCAGAGTAATGGAAATAAAAGCAAAAATAAACAAATGGGACCTAGTTAAACTTAAAAACTTTTGCACACTGAAGGAGGCTATAAGCAAGGTGAAAAGTCAGCCTTCAGAATGGGAGAAAATAATAGCAAAAGAAGCAACTGACAAAGAATTAATCTCAAAAATATACAAGCAACTCCTGGAGCTCAATTCTAGAAAAATAAACGACCCAATGAAAAAATGGGCCAAAGAACTAAACAGACATTTCTTCAAAGAAGACATACAGATGGCTAACAAACACATGAAAAGATGCTCAACATCACTCATTGTCAGAGAAATGCAAATCAAAACCATAATGAGGTATCATTTCACACCAGGCAGAATGGCTGCTATCCAACAGTCTACAAGCAATAAATGCTGGAGAGGGTGTGGAGAAAAGGGAACCCTCTTACACTGTTGGTGGGAATGCAGATTGGTACAGACACTGTGGAGAACAGTGTGGAGATTCCTTAAAAAAACTGGAAATAGAACTGCCATATGACCCAGCAATCCCACTGCTGGACATACACACCAAGGAAACCAGAATTGAAAGAGACATGTGTACCCCAATGTTCATTGCAGCACATTTTATAATAGCCAGGACATGGAAGCAACCTAGATGTCCATCAGAAGACGAATAGATAAGAAAGCTGTGGTACATATACACAATGGAATATTACTCAGCCATCAAAAAGGATACATTTAAATCAGTTCTAATGAGGTGGATGAAACTGGAGCCTATTATACAGAGTGAAGTAAGCCAGAAAGAAAAACACCAATACAGTATACTAACGCATATGTATGGAATTTAGAAAGATGGTAAAAATAACCCTGTATGAGAAACAACAAAAGAGACATAGATGTATAGAACAGACTGTTGGACTTTGTGGGAGAGGGCGAGGGTGGGATGACTTGAGAGAATGGCATTGATACATGTATATTATCATATGTGAAATGAATCACCAATCCAGGTTCGATGCATGGGACAGGATGCTCGGGGCTGGTGCACTGGGATGACCCAGAGGGATGGGATGGGGAGGGAGGTGGGAGTGAGGTTCAGGATGGGGAACACATGTACACCTGTGCCAGATTCATGTCAATGTATGGCAAAACCACTACAATATTGTAAACTAATTAGTCTCTAATTAAAATGAATATATTTATATTAAAAAAAGAAAAAAGGCATTAAAACTAGAAATCCATAACTTCCCAAAATTTAGAATCTTATATTTCAGAAATATATGTATGCACTTCTACAAATTTATGTGTTTTTTTAAAAGATGCCATAAGGAAAGTTCAATTCAGTTCAATTCAGTTGCTCAGTCGTGTCCAACTCTTTGCGACCCCATGAATCACAGCATGCCAGAACTCCCTGTCCATCACCAACTCCCAGAGTTTACCCAAACTCATGTCCATCAAGTTGGTGATGCCATCCAGCCATCTCATCTTCTATCGTCCTTTTCTCCTCCTGCCCTCAATCCTTCCCAGCATCAGGGTCTTTTCCAATGAGTCTAATGGAAGTTATGAGATATTTAAAATGGAATGACAAAAAAAAAAAAAAACCTTAGAGAGATATTTGCAGGAATTCAGCAAAAACAGATTGCATCCAAGTATTGCATTTTGGATTCTTTTGTTGACTATGATGGCTACTCCATTTCTTCTAAGGGATTCCTGCCCACAGTAGTAGATAAAATGGACATCTGAGTTAAATTCACCAATTCCAGTCCATTTTAGTTTGCTGATTTCTAGAATGTAGACGTTCACTCTTGCCATCTCCTGTTTAACTACTTCCAGTTTGCCTTGATTCATGGACCTAACGTTCCAGGTTCCTATGCAATATTGCTCTTTACAGCATCGGATCTTGCTTCTATCACCACTCACATCCACAACCGGGTGTTGTTTTTGCTTTGGCACCATCCCTTCATTCTTTCTGAAATTATTTCTCCACTGAGTTCCAGTATCATATTGGGCACCTACTGACCTGGGGAGTTCATTTTCAGTGTCCTATCTTTTTGCCTTTTCATACTGTTCATGGGGTTCTCAAGGAAAGAATACGGAAGTGGTTTGCCATTCCCTTCTCCAGTGGACTACATTCTGTCAGGCCTCTCCACCATGACCCATCCGTCTTGGGTGGCCCCATATGGCATGGCCTAGTTTCATTGAGTTAGACAAGTCTGTGGTCCATGTGATCAGATTGGCAAGTTTTCTGTGATTGTGGTTTCAGTCTGTCTGCCCTCTGATGCCCTCTCTCAGTGTCTACTGTCTTTACTTAGGTTTCTCTTACCTTGGATGTGGCGGTATCTCTTCACGGCTACTCCAGCAAAGCAAAGCCGCTGCTCCTTACCTTGGACTTGGGTTATCTCCTCTCTGCAGCTCCCACTCCTCTCTGCAGAGCTGTCCAACTGCCACTAGCTGCTCCTGCTCCACATCCGCCGCTGGCCACTCAGCCACCATGCCCTCTCTCAGCACCTACCATCTTACTTGCGTTTCTCTTACCTTGGATGTGGGGTTCCTCCTCTCCACCACTCACCACTCTTGCACCGCACAGCCACTGCTGGACCAGTAACTCTGAAGAAGCTGAAGTTGAACAGTACTATGAAGATGTACAAGGCCTTTCAGAACTAACACCCAAAAAAGGTGTCCTTTTCATTATAGGGGACTGGAATGCAAAAGTAGAAAGTCAGGAAACACCTGGAGTAACAAGCACATTTGGCCTTGGAGTACAGAATGAAGCAGGGCAAAGGCTAATAGAGTTCTGCCAAGAGAATGTACTGGTCATAGCAAACACCCTTTTCCAGCAACACAGCAGAAGACTCTATACATGCACATCACCAGATGGTCAAAACCGAAATCAGATTGATTATATTCTTTGCAGCCAAAGATGAGAAGCTCTATACAGTCAGTAAAAACAAGACCGGGAGCCAATTGTGGCTCAGAGCATAAACTCCTTATTGCCAAATTCATGCTTAAATTGAAGAAAGTGGAGAAAACCACTAAACCATTCAGGTATGACCTAAATTAAATCCCTTATACAGTTCAGTCACACAGTCATGTCCGACTCTGTGACCCCATGAATCGCAGCATGCCAGGCCTCCCTCTCTAACACCATCTCCCGGAGTTCACTCAAACTCACATCCATTGAATTGGTGATGCCATCCATCCATCTCATCCTCTGTCATCCCCTTTTCCTCCTGCTCCAAATCCCTCCCAGATCAGAGTCTTTTCCAGTGAGTCGACTCTTCACATGAGGTGTACTGGAGTTTCAGCTTTAGCATCATTCCTTCCAAAGAACACCCAGGGCTGATCTCCTTTAGAATTGACTGGTTAGATATCCTTGAAGTCCAAGGGACTCTCAAGAGTCTTCTCCAACACCATAGTTCAAAAGCATCAAGTGAGAAATAGAGTTAAGGGACTAGATCTGAGAGACACAGTGCCTGATGAACTATGGACAGAGGTTCGTGACACTGTAAAAGAGAGAGAGAGCAAGACCATCCCCAGGAAAAAGAAATGCAAACAAGCAAAATGACTGTCTGAGGAGGCCTTAGAAATAGCTGTGAAAAGAAGAGAAGTGAAAAGCAAAGGAGAAAAAGAAAGATATACCCATTTGAATGCAGAGTTCCAAAGAATAGCAAGGAGAGATAAGAAAGCCTTTCTCAGCAATCAATGCAAAGATATAGAAGAAAACAATAGAATGGGAAAGACTAGAGCTCTCTTCAAGAAAATTAGAGATACCAAGGGAACATTTCATGCAAAGATGGCCTCAATAAAGGACAGAAATGTTATGGACCTAACAGAAGCAGACAATATTAAGAAGAGGTGGCAAGAATACACGAAGAATTGTAAAAAAAGATATTCATGACCCATTTAATTATGATGGTGTAATAACTCAGTTAGAGCTGGACATCCTGGAATGTGAAGTCAAGTGGGCCTTAGGAAGCATCACTAGAAACAAATCTAGTGGAGTTGATGGAGTTCCGGGGGAGCTATTTCGAATCCTACAAGATGATTCTGTGAAAGAGCTGCACTCAATATGCCAACAAATTTGGAAAACTCAGCAGTGGCCACAGGACTGGAAAAGGTCAGTTTTCATTCAAATCCCAAAGAAAGGCAATGCCAAAGAAAGCTCAAACTACTGCACAATTGCACTCATCTCACATGCTAGTAAAGTAATGCTCAAAATTCTCCTGGCCAGGTTTCAGCAATATGTGAACTGTGCACTTCCAGATGTTCAAGTTGGATTTAGAAAAGGTAGAGGAAACAGATATCAAATTGCCAACATCTTCTGGATCATCAAAAAAGCAAGAGAGTTCCAGAAAAACACCTATTTCTGCTTTATTGACTATGCCAAAGCCTTCGACTGTGTGAATCAAAATAAACTGTGGAAAATTCTGAAAGAGATGGGAATACCAGATCACCTGACCTGCCTCTTGAGAAACCTATATGCAGGTCAGGAAGCAAAAGTTAGAACTGGACATGGAACAACAGATTGGTTCCAAATAGAAAAAGGAGTATATTAAGTCAGTATATTTTCACCGTGCTTATTTAACTTATATGCAGAGTACATCATGAGAAATGCTGGGCTAGATGAAGCACAATGTGGAATCAAGATTGCCTGGAAAAATATCAATAACCTCAGATATGCAGATGACACCACTCTTGTGGCAGAAAGCGGAGAAGAGCTAAAGAGCCTCTTGATGAAAGTGAAAGTGGAGAGTGAAAAAGTTGGCTTAAAGCTCAACATTCATAAAATTAAGATCATGGCATCTTGTCCAATCACTTCATGGCAAATAGTTGGCGAAACAGTGAAACCAGTGGCTGACTTTATTTTTTGGGGGGCTCCAAAATCACTGCAGATGGTGATTGCAGCCATGAAATTAAAGGACGCTTATTCTTTGGAAGGAAGGTTATGACCAACGTAGAGAGCATATTAAAAAGCAGAGACATCACTTTGCCAAAAAAATCCATCTAGTCAAGGCTATGGTTTTTCCAGTTGTCATGTATGAATGTGAGAATTGGACTGTGAAGAAAGCTGAGCACTGAAGAATTGATGTTTTTGAACTGTGGTGTTGGAGAAGACTCTTGAGAGTCCCTTGGACTGCAAGGAGATTCTACCAGTCCATCTTAAAGGAGATCAGTCCTGGGTGTTCATTGGAAGGACTGATGCTGAAGCTGAAACTCCAATACTTTAGACACCTTTTGCAAAGAGCTGATTCATTTGAAAAGACCCTGATGCTGGGAAAGGTTGATGGCAGGAAGAGAAGGGAATGACAGAGAATGAGATGGTTGGATAGCATCACCGACTCAACAGACATGAGTTTGGGTAGGCTCCGGTAGTTGGTGTTGGACAGGGAGGCCTGGCGTGCTGTGGTTCATGGGGTCACAAAGAGTCGGACACGATTGAGTGACTGAACTGAACTGAACTGAGAAAAAAGAATGAATAATGCACATTTTGAGGCAAGGATCAACAGTACTACTGAATAGCTTAAATACTAATTATGAGTAAAATTAGTCAAATATGACTAGCGGCGGAAAGCTACATGTTTTGAAAAAATTGTGAGCCTTTGGTTTAATAAAGCTGGAAGGAGGAGTTTTGCATGAAGGAGACTAGATTTTGGCAAAAAAACAAAAAAAAACAAAAAAAAAACAAAAACTGCAAGATCTAATGCATAGACTTATGATACTTTGAAAGAAGTGATAGATTTTGTCTTCATTCTCCAAGTCATGTTTGACTCTTTGCAACCTCATAGGCTGCAGCATGCTGGGCTTCCCTGTCCCTCACCATCTTCTGGAGTTTATCCAAGTTCATGTCCATTGAATCAGTGATGACATTCAACCACCTCATTGTCTGTCACCCTCTTCTCTTTCTGGCTTCAATCTTTCCCAGCCTCAGGGTCTTTTCCAAAGAGCTGGCTGTTTGCATCAGATGGCCAAAGTATTGGAGCTTCGGCATCAGTTCTTCCAATGAGCAACTCAGGGTAGATTTCCTTTAAGATTGACTGGTTTTATCTCCTTTCTATCCAAGAGACTCTCAAGAGTCTTCTCCAGCACCATAGTTCAAAATCTCTTCTTCAGCACTCTGCCTTCTTTATGGTCCAGCTCTCACAACTGTACATGACTACTGGTAAAGACCATAGCCTTGACTATTTGTACCTTTGTTGGGAAAGTGATGCCTTTGCTTTTTAATGCAGTGTCTCAGCTTGTCATATCTTTCCTGTCAAGAAGCAATCATCTTCTAATTTCATGGCTATAATCACAATCTGCAGTGATTTTAGAGTCCAAGAAGAGGAAATTTGTCATTGTTTCCACAATTTCCCCTTCTATTTGCCATGAAGTGATGGGATTGGTTGCCATGATCGTAGCATTTTTAGTTGAATTTCACGACAGCTTTGCCACTCTCATCTTTCACCCTCATCAAAAGGCTTGTTAGTAGTTGTACTCTGCTCTTCCACAGTAGCATATTGGACAACTTCTGACCTGGATGGCTCATCTTTCAGTGTCACATCTTTTTGGCTTTTTATGCAGTTCATGGGGTTCTCATGGCAAGCAAACTGGAGTGAATTAGGGACAGCCCTAAGAGGAAGATGGCTTCCCAGGTGGCTCAGTGGTAAATAATTTGCCTGACAATGCAGGAAACACTGGAGACATGGGTTCAATCCCTCAATTGGGAAGATCCCCTGAAGGAGGAAATGGTAACCCATTCCAATATTCTTGTCTGGACAATCCCATGGACAGAGGAACCTGGTGGGATATAGTCCATGGAGTTGCAAAGAGTGGGACATGACTTAGTGACTGAGCATGCACCAACACTGAGAGGAAGAATATGGAGAAGGAAGAACAAAAAGTCAAAGACTGAATCTTTAGGAGTACCCATAGTTTGGTGATAAAGACGAAGAGCCCTTTAGTTCTCAAACAAAAATATTTAAAGAAGTAAACCCGAGATAACATATGCCATTAAAGCCACAAGAAGACAGTTTCAAGCAGTAAGAAACGAGCAACTATGTCAAGTATAGTAGAGAAACTAATAAAGACTGGAATAAACCAAAAGCCACAGGATTTAGCAAGATGCTCACTGACAACTTTCAAGAGAGTAATATAAGTATAAAAATCATGTCAGATGCCAGATGGAGATGACTGAGTTAAATAGTTTAAGGAAAAAAAAATAAATACAGTAAGTTCTTGAGAGGTTTATTAGTAAAATAAGTTTACTAGAATCAATATTCTTTTACTTTAAAAAAATTATTTAATATGATAGTAGAGATGATTTAAAATGTTGTGTTAGTCTGAAGTGTACTGTAGTGATTCAATGATACCACGTTCCTATTCTTTTCCAAATTATTTTCATATTTAAGTTATCACAGAGTACAGAGCAGCTTCTGGTGCTACACAGTAGGTCCTTCTTGGTTATCTATTTTAAGTATATCATTGCGTATATATCAATCACAAGCTCCCAAACTATCTTTCACACCTACGCTTCTTCCTGGTAACCATAAGTTTGTTCTCTAAGTCTGTTTCTGTTTTGTAAATAAATGTGTTTGCAATATTTTTTAAAGATTCTGCATATAAGCAATATCATATATTAGTCTTTCTCATTTTGGCTTACTTCACTTAATATGATACTCTCCAGGCACATCCAAGTTGCTGTAAATGGCATTATAGAATTCTTTTTAATGGCTGAGATATTGCACTGTATATCGGTAACACATCTTCTTTTTTTAAATTTTATTTTATTTTTAAACTTTACATAATTGTATTAGTTTTGCCAAATATAAAAATGAATCCGCCACAGGTATACATGTGTTCCCCATCCTGAACCCTCCTCCCTCCTCCCTCGCCATACCATCCCTCTGGGTCGTCCCAGTGCACTAGCCCCAAGCATCCAGTATTGTGGATCAAACCTGGACTTGCAACTTGTTTCTTATATGATATTTTACATGTTTCAATGTCATTCTCCCAAATCTTCCCACCCTCTCCCTCTCCCACAGAGTCCATAAGACTGTTCTATACATCAGTGTCTCTTTTGCTGTCTCGTACACTGGGTTATTCTTATCATCTTTCTAAATTCCATATATATATATATATGTTAGTATACTGTACTGGTGTTTTTCCTTCTGGCTTACTTCACTCTGTATAATAGGCTCCAGTTTCATCCACCTCATTAGAACTGATTCAAATGTATTCTTTTTAATGGCTGAGTAATACTCCATTGTGTATATGTACCATAGCTTTCTTATCCATTCATCTGCTGATGGACATCTAGGTTGCTTCCGTGTCCTGGCTATTACAAAGAGTGCTGCGATGAACATTGGGGTACACGTGTCTCTTTCCCTTCTGGTTTCCTCAGTGTGTATGCCCAGCAGTGGGCAGTTCTATTTCCAGTTTTTTAAGGAATCTCCACACTGTTCTCCATAGTGGCTGGACTCATTTGCATTCCCACCAACAGTGTAAGAGGGTTCCCTTTTCTCCACACCCTCTCCAGCATTTATTGCTTGTAGACTTTTGGATCGCAGCCATTCTGACTGGTGTGAAATGGTACCTCACAGTGGTTTTGATTTGCATTTCTCTGATAATGAGTGATGTTGAGCATCTTTTCATGTGTTTGTTAGCCATCTGTATGTCTTCTTTGGAGAACTGTCTATTTAGTTCTTTGGCCCATTTTTTGATTGGGTCATTTATTTTTCTGGAGTTGAGCTGTAGGAGTTGCTTGTATATTTTTGAGATTAGTTGTTTGTCAGTTGCTTCATTTGCTATTATTTTCTCCCATTCTGAAGGCTGTCTTTTCACCTTGCTTATAGTTTCCTTTGATGTGCAGAAGCTTTTAAGGTTAATTAGGTCCCATTTGTTTATTTTTGCTTTTATTTCCAATATTCTGGGAGGTGGGTCATAGAGGATCCTGCTGTGATATATGTCAGAGAGTGTTTTGCCTATGTTCTCCTCTAGGAGTTTTATAGTTTCTGGTCTTACATTTAGATTTTTAATCCACTTTGAGTTTATTTTTGTGTATGGTATTAGAAAGTGCTGTAGTTTCATTCTTTTACAAGTGGTTGACCAGATTTCCCAGCACCACTTGTTAAAGAGATTGTCTTTAATCCATTGTATATTCTTGCCTTCTTTGTCAAAGATAAGATGTCCATATGTGCATAGATTTATTTCTGGGCTTTCTATTTTGTTCCATTGATCTATATTTATGTCTTTGTGCCCGTACCATACTGTCTTGATAACTGTGGCTTTGTAGTAGAGCCTGAAGTCAGGTAGGTTGATTCCTCCAGTTCCATTCTTCTTTCTCAAGATCGCTTTGGCTATTCGAGTTTTTTGTATTTCCATACAAATTGTGAAATTATTTGTTGTAGTTCTGTGAAGAATACTGTTGGTAGCTTGATAGGGATTGCATTGAATCTATAAATTGCTTTCGGTAGTATACTCATTTTCACAATATTGATTCTTCCAATCCATGAGCATGGTATATTTCTTCATCTATTAGTGTCCTCCTTGATTTCTTTCACCAGTGTTTTATAGTTTTCTATATATAGGTCTTTAGTTTCTTTAGGTAGATATATTCCTAAGTATTTTATTCTTTCCATTGCAATGGTGAATGGAATTGTTTCCTTAATTTCTCTTTCAGTTTTCTCATTATTAGTGTATAGGAATGCAAGGGATTTCTGTGTGTTGATTTTATATCCTGCAAATTTACTATAGTCATTGATTATTTCTAGTAATTTTCTGGTGGAGTCTTTAGTGTTTTCTATGTAGAGGATCATGTCATTTGCAAATAGTGAGAGTTTTACTTCTTCTTTTCCAATTTGGATTCCTTTTATTTCTTTTTCTGCTCTGATTGCTGTGGCCGAAACTTCCAAAACTATGTTGAATAGTAATGGTGAAAGTGGGCACCCTTTTCTTGTTCCTGACTTTAGAGAAAATGCTTTGAATTTTTCATCATTGAGGATAATGTTTGCTGTGGGTTTGTCATATATAGCTTTTATTATGTTGAGGTATGTTCCTTCTATTCCTGTTTTCTGGAGAGTTTTTATCATAAATGGGTGTTGAATTTTGTCAAAGGCTTTCTCTGCATCTATTGAGATAATCATATGGTTTTTATTTTTCAATTTATTAATGTGGTGTATTACATTGATTGATTTGTGGATATTGAAGAATGCTTGCATCCCTGGTATAAAGCTCACTTGGTCATGGTGTATGATCTTTTTAATGTGTTGTTGGATTCTGATTGCTAGAATTTTGTTAAGGATTTTTGCATCTATGTTCATCAGTGATATTGGCCTGTAGTTTTCTTTTTTTGTGGGATCTTTGTCAGGTTTTGGTATTAGGGTGATGGTGGCCTCATAGAATGAGTTTGGAAGTTTACCTTCCTCCGCAATTTTCTGGAAGAGTTTCAGCAAGATAGGTGTTAGCTCTTCTCTAAATTTTTCGTAGAATTCAGCTTTGAAGCCGTCTGGACCTGGACTTTTGTTTGCTGGAAGATTTTTGATTACAGTTTCAATTTCCGTGCTTGTGATGGGTCTGTTAAGATTTTCTATTTCTTCCTGGTCCAGTTTTTGAAAGTTGTACTTTTCTAAGAATTTGTCCATTTCTTCCACGTTGTCCATTTTTTTGGCATATAATTGTTGATAGTAGTCTCTTATGATCCTTTGTATTTCTGTGTTGTCTGTTGTGATCTCCCCATTTTCATTTCTAATTTTATTGATTTTATTTTTCTCCCTTTGTTTATTGATGAGTCTGGCTAATGGTTTGTCAATTTTATTTATCCTTTCAAAGAACTAGCTTTTGCCTTTGTTGATTTTTGCTATGGTCTCTTTTGTTTCTTTTGCATTTATTTCTGCCCTAATTTTTAAGATT
The DNA here is from genome assembly GCF_055505025.1 of Bos grunniens. Taxonomy (NCBI): domain Eukaryota; kingdom Metazoa; phylum Chordata; class Mammalia; order Artiodactyla; family Bovidae; genus Bos; species Bos grunniens. The sequence goes on along the minus strand of NC_141194.1, from coordinate 74,181,649 downwards.
TGTTTCCTTCTGCTAACCCTGGGGTTCTTCATTTCTTCCTTTTCTAGTTGCTTTAGGTGTAGAGTTAGGTTATTTATTTGACTTTTTTTCTTGTTTCTTGAGGTGTGCCTGTATTTCTATGAACTTTCCCCTTAGGACTGCTTTTACCGTGTCCCACAGGTTTTGGTTTGTTGTGTTTTCATTTTCATTCATTTCTATGCAAATTTTGATTTCTTTTTTGATTTCTTCTGTGATTTGTTGGTTATTCAGCAGGGTGTTGTTCATCCTCCATATGTTGGAATTTTTAATAGTTTTTCTCCTGTAATTGAGGTCTAATCTTACTGCATTGTGGTTAGAAAAGATGCTTGGAATGATTTCTACTTTTTTGAATTTACCAAGGCTAGCTTTATGGCCCAGGATGTGATCTATCCTGGAGAAGGTTCCATGTGCGCTTGAGAAAAAGGTGAAATTCACTGTTTTGGGATGAAATGTCCTATAGATATCAATTAGGTCTAACTGGTCTATTGTATCATTTAAAGTTTGTGTTTCCTTGTTAATTTTCTGTTTAGTTGATCTATCCATAGGTGTGAGTGGGGTATTAAAGTCTCCCACTATTATTGTGTTATTGTTAATTTCTCCTTTCATACTTGTTAGCATTTGTCTTACGTACTGCGGTGCTCCCGTGTTGGGTGCATATATATTTATAATTTTTATATCTTCTTCTTGGATTGATCCTTTGATCATTATGGAGTGACCTTCTTTGTCTCTTTTCACAGGCTTTGTTTTAAAGTCTATTTTATCTGATATGAGTGTTGCTACTCCTGCTTTCTTTTGGTCCCTATTTGCATGGAAAATCTTTTTCCAGCCCTTCACTTTCAGTCTGTATGTGTCCCCTCTTTTGAGGTGGGTCTCTTGTAGACAACATATGTAGGGGTCTTGTTTTTGTATCCATTCAGCCAGTCTTTGTCTTTTGGTTGGGACATTCAACCCATTTATGTTTAAGGTAATTACTGATAAGTATGTTCCCGTTGCCATTTACTTTATTGTTTTGGGTTCGAATTTATACACCATTTTTGTGTTTCTTGTCTAGAGAATATCCTTTAGTATTTGTTGGAGAGCTGGTTTGGTGGTGCTGAATTCTCTCTGCTTTTGCTTGTCTGAAAAGCTTTTGATTTCTCCTTCATACTTGAATGAGATCCTTGTTGGGTACAATAATCTGGGCTGTAGGTTATTTTCTTTCATCACTTTAAGTATGTCTTGCCATTCCCTCCTGGCTTGAAGAGTTTCTATTGAAAGATCAGCTGTTATCCTAATGGGAATTCCCTTGTGTGTTATTTGTTGTTTTTCCCTTGCTGCTTTTAATATTTTTTCTTTGTGTTTGATCTTTGTTAATTTGATTAATATGTGTCTTGGGGTGTTTCGCCTTGGGTTTATCCTGTTTGGGACTCTCTGGGTTTCTTGGACTTGGGTGATTATTTCCTTCCCCATTTTAGGGAAGTTTTCAACTATTATCTCCTCAAGTATTTTCTCATGGTCTTTCTTTTTGTCTTCTTCTTCTGGGACCCCTATGATTCGAATGTTGTAGCGTTTAATATTGTCCTGGAGGTCTCTGAGATTGACCTCATTTCTTTTAATTCGTTTTTCTTTTATCCTCTCTGATTCATTTATTTCTACCATTCTATCTTCTAATTCACTAATCCTATCTTCTGTCTCTGTTATTCTACTATTTGTTGCCTCCAGAGTGTTTTTAATTTCATTTATTGCATTATTCATTTTATATTGACTCTCTTTTATTTCTTCTAGGTCCTTGTTAAACCTTTCTTGCATCTTCTCAATCTTTGTCTCCAAGCTATTTATCTGTGATTCCATTTTGATTTCAAGATTTTGGATCAATTTCTCTATCATTATTCGGAATTCATTATCCAGTAGATTCCCTATCTCTTTCTCTTTTGTTTGGTTTGGTGGGCTTTTATCCTGTTCCTTTATCTGCTGGCTATTCCTGTCTCTTCATCTTGTTTAAATTGCTGAGTTTGGGGTGTCCTTTCTGTATTCTGGCAGTTTGTGGAGTTCTCTTTATTGTGGCATTTCCTCGCTGTGTGTGGGTTTGTACAGGTGGCTTGTCAAGGTTTCCTGGTTAGGGAAGCTTGTGTCAGTGTTCTGGTGGGTGGAGCTGTATTTCTTCTCTCTCCTTTCGAAGAGTTGGGTTGCTTTTCTGGGTGCCTGATATCCTCTGCCTTCATTCAGAAGTTGTTTTGTGGAATTTACTCGACGTTTAAATGCTCTTTTGATGAATTTATGGGGGAGAAAGTGTTCTCCCTGTCCTACTCCTCAGCCATCTTGGCTCCTCCCCAACACATCTTCTTTATTGATTCAACTGTGACTGCATATTTAGGCTACTTGGATGTTTTGGTTATTGTCAACAGTGTTGCAATGAACATTGGGGTGCATGTATCATTTTAAATCATGTTTTATTATGGACATATGCCCAGAAGTGGAATTGGTGGATGGTATGGTTTTGAATGGTTTTGGTCACTGTCTCCTGTACAGTGTTACAAATCCTTGTAGATAGTTCTTTAGGTACTCAGTCTACCAGACCTAATCCCTTGAATTTATTCATCACCCTCAATGTATAATCATGATGCATTTGATATAGGTCATAACTGAATGGCCTAGTGGTTTTCCCTACTTTCTTCAACATAAGCCTATATTTTGCAATAAGGGGTTCATGATCTGAATCGCAGTCAGCTCCAAGTCTTGTTTTTACTGACTGTATAGAGCTTTTCCATTTTTGGCTACAAAAAATATAATCAATGTGATTTTGGCATTGACCATCTGGTGATGCCCATGTGTAGAATCGCCTTTTGTGTTGTTGGAAAAAGGGTGTTTTCCATTACCAATGTATTCTTTTGACAAAACTCTGTTAGCCTTTGTCCTGCTTCATTTTGTACTACAAGGTCAAACTTGTTTGTTATCCTGAGTACTCTTGAGTTCCTACTTTTACATTCCTATTCCCTATGGGAAAAAGGTCATTTTTTGGTGTTAGTTCTAGAAGGTCTTCATAGAACCCGTGAACTTCAGCTTCTTCAGCATCAGTCGTTGGCACACAGATTTGGATTACAATGAAGTTGAATGGTTTGCCTTGGAAATGAACTGAGATCATTCTGTAGTGTTTGAGATTGCACACAAGTATTGCATTTCAGAATCCTTTGTTCACTAAGAGGGTTACTCCATTTCTTCTTAGGGATTCTTAACCACAGTAGTAGATATAATGATCATCTGAATTAATTTGCCCAGTCTCCTCCATTTTACTTCACTGATTCCTAAGATATTGATGTTTAATCTTGCCATCTCCTACCTTAACACATCCAATTTACCTAGATTTCTGGAACTAACATTCCAAGTTCCTATGCAATATTGTTCTTTACAGCATCGGACTTTTTGTTCAACACCAGATATATTCACAGCTGAGCATCATTCTCGTTTTGGCACAGCCAATTGATTATTACTAGAGCTATTAGTAATTGCTCTCTGCTCTTACTGAGGAGCATATTGGACACCTTCAAATATGGAAGGATCATCTTCCAGTGAAGAGATCAAATTATCAACATTTGGTGGATCATAGAGAAAGTAATGGAGTTCCAGAAAAGCATCTACTTCTGCTTCATGGCCTTCACTAAAGACTGTGTGGACCAAAACAAACTGTGGAAGAATCCAAAAACATAGGATAATCAGGTCACCTTATCTGCCTCCTGAGAAACCTGTATGCGGGTCAAGAAGCAACAGTTAGAACTGGACATGGAACACCTGGCTGCTTCAAAATTGGGAAAGGAATATGACAAAGCTGAATATTGTCACCCTGCTTATTTAACTTATATGCAGAGTACATCATGTGGAATGCCAGGTTGTATGAATTACAAGCTGGAATCAACACTTTTGGGAAAAAAAACCCAACAAACTCAGATATACAAATGACACCATTCTAATGGCAGAAAGTGAAGAGGAACTAGAGTATCTTTTTCATTTTTTAAATTTATTTATTTTAATTAAAAGGAAAATTATAACATTGTGATGTTTTTTGCCATATATCAACTTGAATTGGCCATAGGTATACATGTGTTTCCCACCGTCTTTAATCCCCTCCTACCTTCCCCTCACCCACACTATCCCTCTAGGTTGTCCCAGAGCACTGGCATTGGGTGCCCTGCTTCATGGATCAAACTCACACTGGCCATCTATGTTACGTATGGTAAATGTATATATTTAAATGCTGTTCTCTCAAATCATCCCACCCTTGCCTTCTCCCACTGAGCCCAAAAGTCTGTTGTTTATGTCTGTGTCTCCTTTGCTGTCCTCCATATAAGATCATCCATACTATCTTTCTAAATTCCATATATATATGCCTTAATATACAGTATTTGTCTTTCTCTTTTTGACTTACTTCACTCTGTATAACAGACTTCAGGTTCATCCACCTCATTAGAACTGACTCAGATGCATTCCTTTTTATAGCTCAGTAATACTCTATTGTGTATATGTACCACAACTTCCTTATCCATTCATCTGCTGATGGACAACTGGGTTGCTTCCATGTCCTCAGTTTAGTTCAGTTGCACAGTTGTGTCTGACTCTTGATAGCCCCATGGACTGCAGCATGCCAGGCTTCCCTGCCTATCACCAACTCCTGCAGATTGCTCAAATTCATGTCCATTGAATTGATGATGCCATCCAACCATCTCATCCTCTGTCATCCCCTTCTCCTCCCGCCTTTAATCTTTCCTGGCATCAGGGTCTTTTCTAAGGAGTCAGTTCTTATTAGGTTCCATGTCTTAGCTATTTTAAATAGTGATACAATGAACATTGGGGTATATGTGTCTTAAATATCCTCTTGACGAGGGTGAAAAATGAAAATGATAAAGCTGGCTTGAAACTCAACCTTTAAAAACCTAAGATCATTGCATCGAGTCTCATCACTTCAAGGCAAATAGAAGGAGAAAAAGTGGAAGCAGTGACAGATTTTCTTTTCTTGGGCTCTAAAACCACTGCATACAGTAAATCCACCCATGAAATTAAAAGATGCTTGCTCCTTGCTAGGAAAGCTATGAACAACACAGACAGTGTATTAAAAAGGAGAGACATTGCCAACAAATATCTGTATAGTCAAAGCTATGGTTTTTCCTGTAGCCATGTTTGGATGTAAGATTTGGACCATGAAGAAGGCTGAACACTTAAGAATTCTTGCTTTCACATTGTGATACTGGAGAAGACTCTTGTTAGTCCCTTGGACTATGAAGAGATCAAACCAGTTAACCCTAAAGGAAATCCACTCTGGATATTCACTGAAAGGGCTGATGCTGAAGTTGAAACTCTGATACTTTGGCCACCTGAGGCGAAGAGCTGACTCATTGGAAAAGGCCCTGAGGCTGGGAAAGATTGAAGGCAAAAGGAGAAGGGAGAGGCAGAGGATGAAATGGTTAGATAACAGTACCAGCTCAATGGACATGAATTTGAGCAAACTCTGGGAGATAGTTGGGGACTGAGGAACCTGGCATACTACAGTCCATGGGATCACAAATAGTGTGAAACAACTTAGTGATTGAACAGCAACAAATGGTAGTTCTATTTTTGCTTTCTTAAGGAACCCCTATACAGTTCTCCATAATGGTTGCACCAACTTACATTCCCACCAACAATGTAGGAGGCTTCCCTTTTCTCCACACCCTCTTTAGCACTTACTATTTATAGACTTTTTGAAGATGGCCATTCTGACTGGTATGAGATGATACTATATTAGTTTTAATTTGCATTTCTCTAATAATTACAAATGTTCAGCATCTTTTCATGTGTTTTTTGGCCATCTGTATGTCTTGCTTGAAGAAATGATTACTTAGGTCCTTGACCATTTTTGGATTGGGTTGCTTGTTTGTTCAATATTGTGTTTCATGAATTGTTTGAACATTTTGGTAATTAATCCCTTGCCAGTCACATCAGTTGCAAATATTTTCTCCCATTCTGTGAGTTGCCTTTTCATTCTGTTTTAGTTTCCTTTGTTGTGCAAAAGTTTTTCAATTTCACTAAGTCTCATTTGTTTATTTTTGTTTTTATTTTTATTACTCTAAGAGGCAGTCATGACAAACAGATGGGGAAACAGTGGAAATAGTGACGGATTTTATTTTGGGGGGCTCCAAAATCACTGCAGATGGTGACTGCAGCCATTAGATTAAAATACACTTACTCCTTGGAAGAAAATTTATGACCAAACTAGACAGCATATTAAAAAGCAGAGACATTACTTTGCCAACAAAGGTCCATCTAGTCAAGGCTATGATTTTACTAGTAGTCATGTATGGATGTAAGAGTTGGACTATAAAGAAAGCTGAGCGCTGAGGAATTGATGCTTTTGAACTGTGGTGTTGGAGAAGACTCTTGAGAGTCCCTTGGACTGCAAGGATATCCAACCAATCCATCCCAAAGGAGATCAGCCCTGAATATTCATTGGAAGGACTGATGTTGAAGCTGAAACTCCAATACTTTGGCCACCTGATGCAAAGAGGTGACTCATTTGGAAAGAACCTGATGCTGGGAGGGATTGAGGGCAGGAGGAGAAGGGGATGACAGAGGATGAGATTGTTGGATGGCATCAGCGACTCAATGGACATGAGTTTGAGTAAACTCTGTGAGTTGGTGATGGACAAGGAGGCCTGATGTGCTGCAGTCCATGGGCCCCAAAGAGTCGGACATGACTGAGTGACTGAATCGAGCTGAACTGATTGTGGATTCAGCTTGATAATGTTTTATTGAATGCTATTGCCTCTATGTCATCAGTGATGTTGGCCTGTAATTTTCTTTTTTGAGCTATCTTTGTCTGATTTTGGTGTCAGAGTGATGGTGGCTTCATAGAATAAACTGGGGAAGATTCATTCCTATGTAATTTTTTGAAAGGTTTCAGAAGAATATAATTTGACTCTTTACATGTCTGATAGAATTCACCAGTGAAGCCATCTGGTCCTGGATTTTTGTTTGTTGGAATTTTAAAGTTACAATAATCAAAACAGTATAGTTCTGGCAAAAAAAAAAAAAAAAAATCTCAGAAATATAAATCAATGGAATAGTATAGAAAGCTTATAAATATACTCACATACCTATGATCAATTAATCTATGACAAGGATTGACAAAAATATACAGAGGAGAAAAGACAATCTCTTCAACAAAGACATACTGGAAAACTGGACAGCTGTAAGTAAAGGAATGGAATTAGAACGTTATCTTACACCATTCACAAAAAGAAACTCTAAATGGATCAAAGACAAAAACTTAAGGCTGACTAGTATAAATTTGTTAGAGGATAACATAGGCAGAACACTCTTTGACATAAATTGTAATAACATATTTTATGGTCCAGCTCTTAGAACAACAAAAAAATAAATAAATAAATAAAAGCAAAAATAAGTAAATGGGACCTTATTAAACTTAAGAGTTTTTGAACAGCAAAAGAAATCATAAAAAAAAAAACAAAGAAAGAAAAAATGAAGCAACCAACAAGGAATTAATCTCCAAAATATACAAGCAGCTCAAGTAGCTCAAAACAAACAAACAAAAATCCAATAAAAATGGATAAAAGATCTAAATAGACATTTCTCAAAAGAAGACATACAGATGACCAACGGGCACCTGAAAAAAGGGAACACTCCAACACTATTGGTGGGAATATAAATTAATGCAATCATTCTGGAGAACATAATGGAGGTTGCTTAAAAACGTAATATATTATCCAGCAATATTATTATTATTATATAACATTATATTAGTATAATATATTATATTATCCAGAAATCCCACTTTTTGGCATACATACAGAGAAAAACCATAATTCAAAAGGATAGATATATCCCAATATTTATTATAGCATTATTTTTTAATGCAATAGCTAAGACATGAAAGCAATCTAAATGTCTATTAACCAAGGAATGGATAAAGAAAACGTGATACATATATTAAAATGGAATATTACTGAGCCACAAAATATAATGACATAATGAAATTATGCCATTTGCAGCAATATCAATGGACCTAGAGATTATTTTATTAAATGAAGTTGGTCAGAGGAAGACAAATGTCACATAATATCACTCACATGTAGAATATAATTTTTTAATAAAGATAGAAGCAAACTTATTTACAATATGGAAACAGACCTACAGATATCTAAAACAATCTTATGGTTACCAAAGGGCAAATGTTGGTGGGGGAGGGATAAGTCCGGAGCTAAGGATGAATATATCCACATTACCATTTACAAGATAGAGAACCAACAAAGATATGTGCTGTATAGCACAGAGAACTCTACTCAATATTCTGTGATAAGCTGTATGAGAAAGAAATCTAAAAAGAAATGAATATACATGTGTATATATAACTGAATTACTTTGCTGTACACCAGAAACAAACACAGTATTGTAAATCAACTATACTCCAATAAAATTAAAACATTAAAAGTGTTATCTGCACTCCTATGTTAAGTGAAGTATTTTTATTTCATTTTTACAATAGCCAAGTAAACGTGAGATGAGTGCAATTGTGTGGTAGTTTGAGCATTTTTTGGCATTGCCTTTCTTTGAGATTGGAATGAAAAATGACCGTTTCCAGTCTTGTGGCCACTGCTGAGTTTTCCAGATTTGCTGGCATATTGAGTGCAGCACTTTCACAGCATCAAATTCCAGGATTTGAAATAGCTCAACTGGAATTCCATCACCTCCACTAGCTTTGTTTGTAGTGAAGCTTTCTAAGGTCCACTTGACTTCACATTCCAGAATGTCTGGCTCTAGGTGAGTGACCACACGTGAATTTCCAGATGTTGAAACTGGTTTTAGAAAAGGCAAAGGAACCAGAGATCAAATTGCCAGCATCTACTGGAACAAGGAAAAAGCAAGAGAGTTCCAGGAAAACATCTATTTCTGCTTTATTGACTATGCCAAAGCCTTTGACTGTGTGGATCACAATAAACTGTGGAAAATTCTGAAAAAGATGGGAATACCAGACCATCTGATCTGCCTCTTGAGAAATCTGTATGCAGGTCAGGAAGCAACAGTCAGAACTGGACATGGAACAACAGATTGGTTCCAAATAGAAAAAGGAGTATATTAAGTCAGTATATTTTCACCGTGCTTATTTAACTTATATGCAGAGTACATCATGAGAAATGCTGGGCTAGATGAAGCACAATGTGGAATCAAGATTGCCTGGAAAAATATCAATAACCTCAGATATGCAGATGATACCACCCTTATGGCAGAAAGTGAAGAGGAACTAAAAAGCCTCTTGATGAAAGTGAAAGCGGAGAGTGAAAAAATTGGCTTAAAGCTCAACATTCAGGAAATGAAGATCATGGCATCCAGTCCCATCACTTCATGGGAAATACATGGGGAAACAGTGGAAACAGTGTCAGACTTTATTTTTCTGGGCTCCAAAATCACTGCAGATGGTGACTGCAGCCATGAAATTATTATTTTTTTAATGTATTTTAATTTTTAAACTTTACACAATTGTATTAGTTTTGCCAAACATCAAAATGAATTAAAGGAAAGTTATGTCCAACATAGATAACATATTCAAAAGCAGAGACATTACTTTGCCAAAAAAGGTCAATCTAGTCAAGGCTATGTTTTTTCCTGTGGTCATGTATGGATGTGAGAGTTGGACTGTGAAGAAGGCTGAGCACCAAATAATTGATGCTTTTGAACTGTGGTGTTGGAGAAGACTCTTGAGAGTCCCTTGGACTGCAAGGATATCCAACCAGTCCATTCTGAAGGAGATCAGCCCTGGGATTTCTTTGGAAGGAATGATGCTAAAGCTGAAACTCCAGTACTTTGGCCACCTGATGCGTAGAGTTGACTCACTGGAAAAGACTGATGCTTGGAGGGATTGGGGGCAGGAGGAGAAGGGGACAACAGAGGATGAGATGGCTGGATGGCATCACTGATTCGATGGACATGAGTCTGAGTGAACTCCGGGAGTTGGTGATGGATAGGGAGGCCTGGGGTGCTGTGATTCATGGGGTCACAAAGAATCAGACACGACTGAGCAACTGAACTGAGCTGAACTGAACTGAAGATCATGGCATCTGGTCCCATCACTTCATGGCAAATAGATGGGGAAACAGTGGAAACAGTGTCAGACTTTATTTTGAAGGGTTCCAAAATCACTGAAGATGGTGATTGCAACCATGAAATTAAGACTCTTACTCCTTGGAAGGAAAGCTATGACCAACCTAGATAGCATATTCAAAAGCAGAAACATCACTTTGCCAACAAAGTTCCATCTAGTCAAAGCTATGGTTTTTCCAGTGATCATGTTTGGATGTGAAAGTTGGACTGTGAAGAAAGCTGAGCGCTGATGGATTGATGCTTTTGAACTGTGGTGTTGGAGAAGACTCTTGAGAGTCTCTTAGACTGCAAGGAGAGCCAACCAATCCATTCTAAAGGAGAACAGTCCTGGGTGTTCTTTGGAAGGACTGATGATAAAGCTGAAGCTGCAATACTTTGGCCACCTCATGAGAAGAGTTGACTCATTGGAAAAGACTCTGATGCTGGGAGGGATTGGGGGCAGGAGAAGAAGGGGATGACAGAGAATGAGATGGCTGGATGGCATCACTGATTCGATGGACAAGAGTTTGGGTGAACTCTGGGAGTTGGTGATGGACAGGGAGGCCTGGCGTGGTGCAATTCAAGGGGTCGCAGAGAGTCAGACATGGCTGAGTGACTGAACTTAAGTATATGTGAAAGCTAAGTCAAAGTGAAAGTGAAGTAGCTCAGTCGTGTCTAACTCTTTGCGACCCCATGGACTGTAGCCTACCAGGCTCCTGCGTCCATGGGATTTTCCTGACAAGAATACTGGAGTGGATTACCATTTCCTTCTCCTGGAGATCTTCCCATCCCAGGGATTGAACCCAAATCTCCTGCTTTGTAGACAGACACTTTACCGTCTGAGCCACCAGGGAAGTCTCAAGTATATGGAAGCAAACTAAATGTCTATCTACAAATAAATGGACAGAGAAAATGTGATATAAAATGGTATATAAATCAGCCATGATTAAAAAAGTAATCTTGTCATTTGTGACCAGATGGATGAAACTTGAGGGCATTAAAATAAGTGAAATAAGTCAGACAGAGAATCATTATATGGTGTAACTTATTTGTGATAAATAAAAGAAGTTGAAATAATAGAGACAGATAGTAAAATGATGGTTTTGAAAAAAGCTGCAGGGTGTAGGAAACATGGTGATGTTAGACAGTACAAACTTCCAGTTATAAGATGAATACGTTCTGGGAATCGAATAGTGCAGTAACTGTAGTTAGCAGTACCATGTTATATACTTAAAAGCTCCTAACATAGTAGACCTATAATGTTCTCAGCACAAAAAAGAAAAAGCAGTTATATGATGTAATGGAGTTAACTAACATGTCATGATCATTTTGTAATACATATGTGCAACAAACCATCACATTGTACACCTTAAACTTACACAATGTTATATGTCAACTCTTTCAGTGAGAGTGGGTACTAAAAAGAAATAAAAATGAGGATACAAAAGAAGAGAAAATTATAGGAGCTATACTTTAAGCAGAGAAGACAACCCAGCATCCATTGTTGTGAGTTGACTTGTGTTTCCTATAAAGAAAGCCCTACCATTTGGTACTTCTGAACTTGATCTTATTTGGAAATTATGTCTTTACAGATATAATCAAGATGAGGTTTCTCTAGATTAGGGTGGACCCTAATACAATAACTTGAGTCCTTATGAGTAAAGAGAAATTTGGACATGTAAGCACCCAGAGAGGAAGAGTGTGCCATGTGTTGATGGGGGCTGAGTTGGTGCCAAGGGCCAGGTCAGTTGGTGAGGAAGAAACCACAAGCAGGGGTATAATGAACAGAAGTGCTGGGGACATTCAGGGTACCAAGAATGTATGTGGAGAATTTTGGTGAGAAATAAAGCTGAAAATGGGCAGTAAAATGCAATTTCTCAGTACCCAGGTTACATTTGATTTCTCAAATAAATACTGTTTCCACTTGTTTCAAACTAAGAAAATGTCATCTGGCTGTGAGAACTGCAGAGGGCAGTATAACACTTGCTACTGGAGATCAGAACCTAAAGTGCAAATTCTTTTATTCTAAGTAAGAACACTTCATATATATTACTGGGGCCGTGGTACATATCACAAAAGCAATTAATATTTTTCTGAAATCGTTAACAAAACCTCACCCTCAATGAATACTAAATCCAGTCACATTCACTGAAAAATACAATTAAAATATTTCTTAATACTTTTGGTCATTAATCTGAGTATTTTCTGAAACTACAGAGAAATTGTACATAAGGATATGGCTATAGATATTTTAGTTATTAATAATATGGCCAATGAGGTAAATAAATAAAGATAAAATTTTAGTTGTAGTTCTGAATTATTTTGTCCACTAATTGCAATATGAAACACTTAGCATTCCCTGTAAATTATTAGAAGAATATGTGTCACTAGGAAAGAAAGATTGTTAAGAAGAATGGTATTCTTATTGTTGCAAGTTACAATGTTTGCTTTAGTAATTCAGGTTTAGTAATGAAAATATTGTCCTTGCTAGCACTTTTTAAAAATATTAATGATAGGATATTAATGTTATAATTAATTAATATTAATGATTGGTTCAGGATGGAGTGGATATAGTTCAGTTAAATTCTTCTCCCTCCAACAATCTCCTTTATTCTGGGAAAGAGTCCAATTCTGAAAATCTCATGTGTTCTAGGGTGTAAAATCTTTCATTTGAGGAGCATCAAAGCAGTCTTAACAGGATCTTAAAACAGGACAGGAGCCTGGGAGGGATATTTTGAAATGTTGACAAGGAAACAAATAAAATATACTTCAATTTTAAACAAATGCAAAACATCGTGAAACAGTCTTAGAGATTATTCCCAATGTGCAATTTGAAAAACATTACCTTGTGTTCACATAGAAGGGGTCATACTTGCCCATAACCTTCAAATAATAAGTATTCAAAATGTCCTTTTCATGAAGATTCTCATTCATAAATTTAGACAAACAACATTTGAATATGTTAAGGAAATGGAAAAACAAAACAGGATTCACATTTCTAAAGAAGCCTATTTGAAACATGAATGTGTAGCTAATAGTTGAGAGTTTACTTTATTCAGAGTAAAAATTAAAGAGAAACATAAAAGCTTTTCTACTACCCTAGTTTTCCACTTGTATTGTTCATCTCATCATGTCTGTAGGATTGTTTTACAAACTAAATAATATGCATTGGTCAAAACTTTTCCTAGTTCATTAGTCATAATATCTCATTGGTCCAGAACTAATATAGCTAGTTATGAAGTGTCTTGTTTCTCCTATCAGTGACTATGTTACTAGATTTTTTCCCTTAGGGATTAGAACATAATTTAGCAATGTTGATTTTAGCCAGATTCTCATAATTGCAGAGTTCTACAATAAATCTCTTCTTTTGAAAGTTTCTGTGGTTATAATTTCATTTATATAAGTGAACTACTGAAAGAATGAAATATAATTCTTAAAAATAAAAGGCAGAACATGTAATACAAAAAGAACAACGAGTAAATAAAAATGAATTCTAAAATAAATCTTAATTTAGAAATGCTGGACATAATAGTGTGGCTGGCTTATTGTTATCAGTTATTACTGCTTTAATAATATACATTTTTATAAAAAATTCACTCTCTTCCTCTTACATAATTTATTCATTTCATAACTGAATTTTACATTATGTCAGTCTTCAAGAATCAACAGAAGAAGGAAACAATACATTTCATCATTTTTAAATATATGGCCAATTAAATTACACATATATAGGATTTAGACAGCACAATGAAAAATTCTTTCAACTAGATTTTCAAAAGAATACAAAATATTCTCCAAAAGGATGATTCTTGCAAGAGTGTTTCATAAGAAATGAGAAAGTTTCCATGAGCAGACTGAAATTAGATAATTTCAAAATATGCCCCCATGTAGTTAAATGTTTTGACATATTGAGTGGAATTAAGACTGATCACAAAAATATTGGCTGAACACACACTAAGTATAAAACAGTCATTTAAAAGAGGTTAGACTTTAACTTACTGATACTGATCAACAGTTTCAAAAATTCTTATGTGTTCATAGTACAGAAAATGCAGCCTGTTGTCTGTATAAAGTTATTAAGGTAAATATTAAAAAGAAAGAATGCTAGGATGCAATTGTGGTTAACACTGTAGAAGACTGAATTATCTTTTTACCTAATTTTATAATATCCATGATATTGTGAAAAATATTCCAAAGAAAAATCTATTCTGCATTATGTGCAATTTGATTTGACCCATATATTTTCTTTGTCTGAAAAGAAAATGGTAATAGATGGATCATTGAAAGTATTAGTGATTATTTATGAATTTATTATGTATCAAGATGTGTACAAAGTGTTATAAACATATTATCTAAATTAATTCCTCCATCAATCCTATGAAGTGAAAATTTCAGTATTGTAATAATATAAATTTGTTATTAATAACAAGGAAATTAAAGCATAGAGAGAGAGAGAATAAGAAGCAAATATCTGTTTAGTAAGAAACAGCAAGGAAGAAAGAAACCCAGGTCTGTCTGAAACAAAAATTCTATTTCTTTGGAATAAGCTATATCACATTTTCACCAGTTCTTTATAGAAGATATTAATTTCAAAAATTTAGTTTTGCTTTTTGATGAAAATTGACATGATGTTTTTAAGGAATCCCTAAAAGGACTTACTGGTTCCTAACATGAGAGTGAGTGAGTGAGTAAAGTCACTCAGTCGTGTCTGACTCTTTGCGACCCCATGGACTGTAGTCTATCAGGCTCCTCTGTCCACGGGATTTTCCAGGCAACAGTACTGGAGTGGGTTGACATTTCCTTCTCCAGGGTATCTTCCCGACCCAGGGATCAAACCCAGATCTCCCTCATTGTAGACAGACGCTTTACCGTCTAAGCCACAGGGGAAGTCCTTAAGAGTAGAAGGAAAATATTTTTTAGGTGGGACATCAGAAAAATGGCAGACTAGGAAACCCCAGGCCTTTATTACATGAAAACATTTTTTTTTTAAAGCTAGAAACTAGCTAAAATAATTTAATAGGAGATCTGGAAAATAGTCAAAGTCTAGAATACTCAAGTGAATGTCTAATTAAGAAATAGCCAGTTTTTAAGAAATCTCCACACTGTTCTCCATAGTGGCTGTACTAATTTGCATTCCTACCAACAGTGTAAGAGGGTTCCCTTTTCTCCACAACCTCTCCAGCACTTGCTGTTTGTAGACTTTTGGATCGCAGCCATTCTGACTCACGTGAAATGGTACCTCATAGTGGTTTTGATTTGCATTTCTCTGATAATGAGTGATGTTGAGCATCTTTTCATGTGTTTGTTATCTGTCTGTATGTCTTCTTTGGAGAAATGTTTATTTAGTTCTTTGGCCCATTTTTTGATTGGGTCATTTATTTTTCTGGAATTGAGCTGTAGGAGTTGCTTGTATATTTTTGAGATTAGTTGTTTGTCAGTTGCTTCATTTGCTATTATTTTCTCCCATTCTAAAGGCTGTCTTTTCACCTTGCTTATAGTTTGCTTTGTTGTGTAGAAGCTTTTAATTTTAATTAGGTCCCATTTGTTTATTTTTGCTTTTATTTCCAATATTCTGGGAGGTGGGTCATAGAAGATCCTGCTGTGATGTATGTCGGAGGGTGTTTTCCCTATGTCATCCTCTAGGAGTTTTACAGTTTTTGGTCTTACATTTAGATTTTTAATCCATTTTGGGTTTATTTTTGTGTATGGTGTTAGAAAGTGCTCTAGTTTCAGTCTTTTACAAGTGGTTGACCAGTTTTCCCAGCACCACTTGTTAAGGAGATTGTCTTTAATCCATTGTGTATTCTTGCCTCCTATGTCAAAGATAAGGTGTCCATATGTGCGTGGATTTATCTTTGGGCTTACTGGGATGACCCAGAGGGATGGTATGGGGAGGGAGGAGGGAGGAGGGTTCAGGATGGGGAACACATATATACCTGTGGCAGATTCATTTTGATATATGGCAAAACAATACAATATTGTAAAGTTAAATAAAATAAAATTAAAAACAACAACAACAAAAAACAAACAAAAAGAAATAGCCACATTCAAAACTGTAGGGAACTTTGGGGACATTTAATTTACCTTTGCATAATGCTTTAAAATAAAGAAATTTATTTACTATAAATAAAGCTGAGTGCTGAAGAATTGATGCTTTTGAACTGTGGTGTTGGAGAAGACTCTTGAGAGTCCCTTGGACTGCAAGGAGATCCAACCAGTCCATCCTAAAGGAAATTAGTCCTAAAAATTCATTGGAAGTACTGATGCTGAAACTGAAATTCCAATACTTTTGACACCTGATAAGAAGAACTGACTCATTTGAAAAGATCTTAATGCTGGGAAAGATTGAAGGCAGGAAGAGAAGGGGACGACAGAGGATGAGATGGTTGGATGGCATCACGGACTCAATGGACGTGAGTTTGAGAAAACTCGGGGCGTTGGTGATGGACAGGGAGGCCAGGCTTGCTGCAGTCTATTGGGTTGCAAAGAGTCAGACACAACTGAGCAACTGAACTGAACTGAAATGAATGCTTCACTGATGCAGTGTGGCCTTGGTCTGGAGAAGGCATCAAGCCAGTTCCAAATTCACTCCCTAAAACATTAGGTATAAGAGAATACCTTAATTTTCAAAGTTCTACTTGATTTGGGGTACACTTGGAAACAGCCATTGTATTGAATGAAGAAGGGATCAGGAGATGAAAGTGAGATAACTTAGATTTCAGATTGTAAAAAGTGGAGGAAAACAGTGGGCACTGCTAATAATATCATCAGCGTTGTGAAGACTTATATATGACTGTGCCAAGAGAATATTAACAGAGATGAACAATTGAACATCGAGGTAGCAAGGAAAAACTAGCGTGAAACTCTTTGGGAAATTAAGAAAAACAAAAAAGTCATGTAATTAATTTTGTATTGAAGTATACTTGCTTTACAGAATTTTGTTGTTTTCTGTTAAACCTCAACATGAATAAGCCTCAGGTATACACATATCCAGAGAAGGCAATGGCACCCCACTCCAGTACTCTTGCCTGGAAAATCCCATGGGCAGAGGAGCCTGGTAGGCTGCAGTCCATGGGGTCACTAAGAGTTGGTCACGACTGAGCGACTTCACCTTCACTTTTCTCTTTCATGCATTGGAGAAGGAAATGGAAACCCACTCCAATGTTCTTGCCTGGAGAATCCCAGGGACGGTGGAGCTTGGTGGGCTGCCGTCTATGGGGTCGCACATAGTCGGACACGACTGAAGAGACTTAGCAGCAGCAGCAGCATACATATATCCAGTGGATGTTGGCAATTTGATTTCTGGTTCCTCTGCCTTTTCTAAAACCAGCTTGTACATCTGGAAGTTCATGGTTCACATATTGCTGAAGCCTGGCTTGGAGAATTTTGAGTATTACTTTACTAGCGTGTGAGATGAGTGCAACTGTGAGGTAGTTTGAGCATTCTTTGGCATTGCCTTTCTTTGGGATTGGAATGAAAACTGACCTTTTCCAGTCCTGTGGGCACTGCTGAGTTTTCCAAATTTGCTGGCATATTGAGTGCAGCACTTTCACAGCATCATCTTTCCGGATTTGAAAGAGCTCATCTGGAATTCCATCACCTCCACTAGCTTTGTTCGTAGTGATGCATTCTAAGGCCCACTTGACTTCACATTCCAGGATGTCTGGCTCTAGGTGAGTGATCACACCATCGTGATTATCTTTGTCATGAAGATCTTTTTTGTACAGTTCTTGTGTGTATTCTTGCCCCCTCTTCTTAATATCTTCTGCTTCTGTTAGGTCCATACCATTTCTGTCCATTATCGAGCCCATCTTTGCATGAAATGTTCCCTTGGTATCTCTAATCTTCTTGAAGAGATCTCTAGTCTTTCCCATTATGTTGTTTTCGTCTATTTCTTTGCATTGACTGCTGAGGAAAGTTTTCTTATCTCTCCTTGCTGTTCTTTGGAACTCTGCATTCTGATGCTTATATCTTTCTTTTCTCCTTTGCTTTTCACTCCTCTTCTTTTCACAGCTCTTTGTAAGGTCTCCCCAGACAGCCATTTTGCTTTTTTGCATTTCTTTTCCATGGGGACGGTCTTGATCCCTGTCTCCTGTACAATGTCACGAACCTCAGTACATAGTTCATTAGGTACTCTATCTATTGGATCTAGGCCCTTAAATCCATTTCTTACTTCCACTGTATAATCATAAGGGATTTGATTTAGGTCATATCTGAATGGTCTAGTGGTTTTCCATACTTTCTCCAATTTAAGTCTGAATTTGGTAATAAGGGGTTCATGATCTGAACCACAGTCAGCTCCTGGTCTTGTTTGTGTTGACTGTATAGAGCTTTTCCATCTTTGGCTGCAAAGAATATAGTCAATCTGATTTCGGTGTTGACCATCTGGTGATGTCCATGTGTAGAGTCTTCTCTTGTGTTGTTGGAAGAGGGTGTTTGCTATGACTAGTGTATTTTCTTGGCAAAACTCTATTAGTCTTTACTCTGCTTCATTCCATATTCCAAGGCCAAATTTGCCTGTTATTCCAGGTGTTTCATGACTTCCTACTTTTGCATTCCAGTCCTCTATAATGAAAAGGACATCTTTTTTGGCTGTTAATTTTAAAATGCTAGTAAACTAATGCAAAAAATTCTCCAAGCCAGGCTTCAGCAATACATGAACAGTGAAATTTCAGATGTTTAAGCTGGTGTTAGAAAAGGCAGAGGAACCAGATATCAAATTGCCAACATCCACTGGATCATGGAGAAAGCAAGAGAGTTCCAGAAAAACATCTATTTCTGCTTTATTTTCTATGCCAAAGCCTTTGACTGTGTGGATCACAATAAACTGTGGAAAATTATGAAAGAGATGGGAATACCAGAGCACCTGACCTGCCTGTTGAGAAACCTATATGCAGGTCAGGAAGTAACAGTCAGAACTGGATATGGAACAACAGACTGGTTCCAAATAGGAAAAGGAGTACATCAAGGCTGTATAATGTCACCCTGCTTATTTAACTTATATGCAGTGGACATCATGGGAAACGCTGGGCTGGAAGAAGCACAAGCTGGAATCAAGATTGTTGGGAGAAATATCACTAACCTCAGATATGCAGATGACACCACCCTTATGGCAGAATGTGAAGAGGAACTAAAAAGCCTCTTGATGAAAGTGAAAGTGGAGAGTGAAAAAATTGGCTTAAAGCTCAACATTCAGAAGACGAAGATCATGGCATTCGGTCCCATCACTTCATGGGAAATAGATGGGGAAACAGTGGAAACAGTGTCAGACTTCATTTTTCTGGGCTCCAAAATCACTGCAGATGGTGACTGCAGCCATGAAATTAAAAGATGCTTACTCCTTGGAAGGAAAGTTATGACCAACCTAGATAGCATATTCAAAAGCAGAGACATTACTTTGCTCACAAAGTTCTGTCTAGTCAAGGCTATGGTTTTTCCAGAAGTCATGTATGGATGTGAGAGCTAAACAATAAGGAAAACTGATTGCTGAAGAACTGATGTTTTTGAACTGTGGAGTTGGAGAAGACTCTTGAGAATCCCTTGGACTGCAAGGATATCCAACCAGTCCATCCTAAAGGAAATCAGTCCTGGGTGTTCTTTTGAAGGACTGATGCTAAAGCTGAAACTCCAATACTTTGGCCACCTGATGAGAATAACTGAGTCATTGGAAAAGACACTGATGCTGGGATCGATTTGGGGCAGGAGGAGAAGGGGACGACAGAGGATGAGATGGCTGGATGGCATCACTGACTCGGTGGACGTGAGTCTGAGTGAACTCTGGGAGTTGGTGATGGACAGGGAGGCCTGGTGTGCTGCAGTTCATTGGTTCACAAAGAATCAGACAAGACTGAGTGACTGAACTGAACTGAACTGATGTGGAGGTAGTTTCCTTCTATGCACATTTTTTGAAGTGTTTTAATCATAAATTGGTGCTGAATTTTGTCAAAGGCTTTTCCTGCATCTATTGAGATTATTATATGGTTTTTATCTTTCAATTTGTTAACATGGAGTATCACATTGATTGATTTGTTTATATTGAAGAATCCTTGCATCCCTGGAATAAACTAAACTTGATCAATATGTATGAGCTTTTTGATATGTTGCTGAATTTTGTTTGCTAAAATTTTCTTGAGGATTTTTCCATGTATGTTCATCAGTGATATTTGCCTGTAGTTTTCTTCTTTTGTGTTGTCTTTGTCTGGTTTTGGTATCAGGGTGATGCTTGCCTCGTAGAATGAGTTTGAAAGTGTTCCTTCCTCTGCAATTTTTTGAAAGAGTTTTAGAAGGATAGACATTAGCTCATTAGCTGTTTTCCAAATGTTTGATAGAATTGACTTGTGAAGCCATCTGGTCCTGGGCTTTGTTTTTTGGGGGATTTTTCATCACAGTTTCAATTTCAATGCTTGTAATTGGAATCAAACCTCAGTAAATTTAAGAAAATTGAAATTATATCTAGCATTTTCTCCGACAAAAATGCTATGAGACTAGGTATCAATTAAAAGAAAAAAGAAAACTGTAAGAAACACAAACATGGAGATTAAGTAATTAATTTCTAAATAATCAACAGGTTACTGAAGAAATCAAAAGGGAATAAAAAATTTCTAGAAATAAATGACAATGAAAACACGACAATTCAAAATCAATGGGATGCAGCAAAAGTAGCTCTGCTGCTGCTGCTGCTGCTAAGTTGCTTCAGTTGTGTCCGACTCTGTGCAACCCCAGAGATGGCAGCCCACCAGGCTCCCCCGTCCCTGGGATTCTCCAGGCAAGAACACTGGAGTGGGTTGCCATTTCCTCCTCCAATGCATGAAAGTGAAAAGTGAAAGTGAAGGCGCTCAGTTGTGTCTGACTCTTAACGACCCCATGGACTGCAGCCTACCAGGCTCCTCCGTCCATGGGATTCTCCAGGCAAGAGTACTGGAATGGGTTGCCATTGCCTTCTCCAAAAGTAGCTCTAGGAGGGAATTTTATAGCATTACAATCCTATCTCAAGAAACAACTAAAACATTGAATAGACAACCTAAATTTACACCTAAAACGACTGGAAAAGAATAAGAAAATTAGTAGAAGGAAAGAAATCATAAAGATCAGACCAGAAATAAATGAAAAAATAAATGAAAGAAAACTGGCTCTTTGAGAAGATAAACAAAATTGGCAAACATTCAGCCAGACTCATCAATAATAAAAGAGAGAAGAATCAAGTCAACAAAATTAGAAGCGAAAAAGGAGAGGCTACCACAGACAATGCAGAAATACAAAGGATTATGAGAGACTATGATGAACAAGTATATGGAAATGAAATCAATAACTTGGAAGAAATGGACAGATTTTTAGAAAAGTTCAATCTTCCAAGACTGAACCAGGAAGAAATAGAAATTATGAACAACCCAATTGTAAGCACTGAAATTGAAGCTCTGATAAAAAATTCTCCCAAAAAACAAAAGCCCAGCATCAGATGGTTTTACAGGAAAAATCGATCAAACATTTAGAGAAGTGCTAATGCCTATCCTTCTATTTATCTTTAACTTCTACAGTTTTAACTATAATCTGTCTTGGAGTGTGTTTCTTTGGGTTCATCTCCTTTGGGAATCTCTGTGCTTCCTGTTCCTGGAAATCTGTTTCTTTCTTTAGCTTTGGGAAATTTTCAGCCATAATTTCATCAAATACATTTTTGACCACTTTCTGTTTTCTCCTTCTGGGACCTTTATAATGAAAATGTTGTTATGCTTGATGTTGCCTGGGAGGTCCCTTAAACTATTCTAATTTAGTAAATATCTGTTTTTCTTTTGTTTCTTTTTTTTGATTGGGTGATATCCATAATTCTATCTTCCATAGAAGCATCACCTAATTTGCTATTAACTCCTTCTTATATGTTTTTCTTCTCATTTATTTGAGTCTTTATCACTGACTGGTCCTTTTTTAAGTTTATAATTAGTTGATTTTTGGCTGGATTGGATCTAGTTGCAGCATGCAGGATCTTTTGTTATATCACGCAGGTGCCCTAGTTGAGACATGCTGGCTCAGTAGTTGCAACATGTGAGTTTAGTTGTCCCATGGCATGTGGGATCTTGGTTCCCCAACCAAGGACTGAGCCTACATCCCTTACATTTGAAGGCAGAATCTTAACCACTGGGTGACCAAGGTAGTCCCCCCTGATTGGCTCTTTTTATCTTATTTCTTTTTTACTTCCTTGTTAAAATTTTTACCATGTTCATGTATTCTTTTTCCTAGTTAATTAGTACTCTTATTCCTTTGAACCCTTTATCTAGTAAATTATTTATCTCCATTGCATTAGATGTTTTTTTCAAAGGATTTTTCTTTTCTTTTCTTTTTTTAAATAAACCCCATTTTGTTCAACCTTATGTCTATGAAATTATCTGTCACTGTTACCTATTCTGGTCTTGAATAAGTGTCTTTCTGTTGGAACATCCCTATGCTGTATGCATTTGTACAGTGTCTTTGGTGGGACAAATGGATTAGAAGTGAGCATGAGTCATGTCTTCCTCAGGGTGTGCTGGCAGTTATTACCTGGGTGGGAGATGGGGTTAGAGGTGGAAAGGCCAAAGTCAGAGCCAGGTAATAGTTGTTTTTCTCCTATGCTAGGTGGCTTTCACTGTTCTATCAGGGTTGAGTAATATTATGAGATGCTAAAGCAAAAGGCATCATTGAGTCTGAGTTTGTTCCAATCCTTCTAAGTGCATGCTTGCTCCCCTGTTGATTTCAGTACATTTATCTCCATGGGGAAAAACACTGAAGCAGTAGGTGCTGGCGTGGGCACCCAGTGCAAAATGTGGTACATGCTGGGACAATCTCAACATGCTACACAGAGCTCTAGACACCTCCCAATCTACCTCCCTTGGAAGCACCAGGAGTGACCACACTTGTCCCATTAAAATTCAGGGTTAGGTCCAAGCCATCTCTGTCCCTGCCAAGTGTACATTATCCTCAGCAATGGCAGCCTCTTCTCAAGGGGTAAGTTGTGCCCAGGTAAGAGGGGCTGGAGTAGTTACAGTGCTGGTCAGATTTCATGTAAAGGTGGTCATGGAAAACTGGCCCAGGCCCAGAGCCCTGGGAATTTTATATCTTCTTCCTTTGCCTTTTCCCCAGTAATGAGCAAGTAGATGTGCACATTCTTCATGAGTGGAGTTTTGGTTTCTTACATCCCACCTGCAAATCCCACTGGCCTTTAAACTAGCTAATGGTACTTTTCTCCCTGGGATTGGACCTCAGGACTGGGCTAAAGCAATATGTGTCTGAAACCTCATGCTACCAGTGATGGTCTCTGAGCCACGATAGCTTCCTCATCTTCTGTGTTCCTGCATCAGGCACAGGTTCCAATCTGATCACTTCTCCCTTCCTACCAGACTTACTGTAGATTATTTTTCTTACAGTGTTGATTGTAGAAGAGTATTACTGCCACCCATTTTGTTTTCAGTAAGAGTTGCTTCACATATAGATGTATTTTTGATGTTTTCACGGAGAGAGGTATGATAAATGTCCTTCTACTCCTACATTGTGATCTCCTCAGATTTGCACCTATTTTGTTCCCAAACCTCTCTCCAGTCTGGCAACCAACTTCTTGTTCCCTGTAAATATGTGCTGATTTTGTTTCTTTAGACTTAGATTTCACATATAAGTGAGATAATAACATGGTATTTATTTTTCTCTGTCTGACTTATTTCACTTAACATTATACCTGCTAGATCCATCCGTGTTGTGGAAAACAGCAAGGATTTTTAATGGTAGAGTAATAAATAATAATTCATTTTATATGTTCTGCATTTTTAATTCATTTATCTGTCAATGGACATTATATTTTCCATAACTTAGCTATTGTAAACAGTGTTGTAAAAAAAAAGTTTATTGTGCTATATTTTCAAATTACTGTTTTGTGGACTTCCTTGGTGATTCAGTAGCTAAAACTCTGTGTCCCAAATGCAGGGGGCCTGGGTTTGATCCTTGGTCAGGAAACTAGATACCACATACCACAACCAAATGTTTGCATGCTAGAACTAAGATCCAGTGCAGGTAAATAAATGAATACATAAATAAATATGAAGTTAGTATTTTTATTTTCTTCAGGTAAATACCCAGAAGTTAAATTACTGGTTTCATATGGCAGTTCTATTTTTACAGTTACTTTTTTGCAAAAACTCTATATTGTTTTCTGCAATTGTTGCACCCATTTACAACACAACCGACAATACACAAGGATGCTTTTTTCCCCTCATAGTTGTCAGCACTTGTAATTTGTTATCCATTTGATGAAAACCATTCTGACAGATGTGAGGTAGTATCTCATTGTGGTTTTGATTTGCATTTTGCTAATGATTAATAACATTGAGCATATTTTTCATTTGTCTGTTGGTGATATATATATCTTCTTTATAAAAAGCACTCTATTCAGGTCCTCTGTCCATTTTTAAATTGCATTTTTTTTTGTTTAATTTGGTGTTTAGTTACATGAGTACATTGTATATTTTAGATATTAAACTTTTAGTGGATACATTATTTAAAATATCATGTCACATTTAGCAGACTGTCTTTTCATTTTATTGATAGCTTTCTTTGCTATACAAAACTTTTAAGTTTGAGATGGTCTTATTTTTTTAATTTTCACTTTGGTTTCCCTAGTGTAAGAAGACATATTTAAGAAAAAAAATTCTTGAGACTGTTGTCAGAGAGCATACTGCCTAAGTTTTCTTCTCAAAATTTATGGTTTCATGTCTTACATTTAAGACTTTAATGTATCTTAAGTTTATCTTTTTAGATGGTGTGAGAGATTAGCCCGTTTGATTATTTAATATGGAAGTACTGAGTTTTCCCAAACTTACTTAAAAATCTGTCTTCTCCCCATTGTTTATTCTTAATTCCTTTGTCATAGATTAATTGGTCATACAAGTGTAGGTTTATTTCTGGGCTCTGTATTCATACCTATTAATTCAGGATTCATTTATTAATATTTTTGACCAGTGCAAAAATATTGTAATTATTGGAGCTTTGTACTATAGTTTGGTTGTCTGAGGAGGCCTAAAAAGTAGCTGTGAAACAAAAGGAAGCGAAAAGCAAACGAGAAAAGGAAAGATATACCCATTTGAATGCAGAATTCCAAAGAATAGCAAGGAGAGATAAGAAAGCCTTCCTCAGCAATCAATGCAAACAAATAGAGGAAAACAATAGAATGGGAAATACTAGAGATCTCTTCAAGAAAATTAGAGATACCAAGTGAACATTACATGGAAAGAAGGGCTCAATAAAGGACAGAAATGGTATGGACCTAACAGAAGCAGAAGATATTAAGAAGAGATGGCAAGAATACACAGAAGAACTGTACAAAAAAGATTTTCATGACCCAGATAATCATGGTGGTGTGACCACTCACACTCACCTAGAGCCAGACATCCTGGAATGTGAAGTCAGGTGGGAAGCATCACTACAAACAAAGCTAGAGGAGGTGATGGAATTCCAGTTGAGCTATTTCAAATTCTAAAAGACGATGCTGTGATAGTGCTGCACTCAATAAATATGCCAGCAAATTTGGAAAACTCAGCAGTGGCCACAGGACTGGAAAAGGTCAGTTTTCATTCCAATCCCAAAGAAAGGTAATGCCAAATAATACTCAAACTACTGCACAATTGCACTCATCTCACATACTAGTAAAGTAATGCTCAAAATTCTCCATGCCAGGCTTCAGCAATATGTGAACCATGAACTTCCAGGTGTTCCAGCTGGTTCTAGAAGAGGCAGAGGAACCAGAGATCAAATTGCCAACATCCAATGGATCATTGAAAAAGCAAGAAAGTTCCAGGAAAATATCTATTTCTGCTTTATTGACTATGCCAAAGCCTTTGACTGTGTGGATCACAATAAACTGTGGAAAATTCTGAAAGAGATGGTAATACCAGACCAGCTGAACTGCCTCTTGAGAAACCTATATGCAGGTCAGGAAGCAACAGTTAGAACTGGACATGGAACAATGAACTGGTTCCAAATAGGAAAAGGAGTACATCAGGGCTGTATATTGTCACCTGCTTATTTAACTTATATGCAGAGTACATCATGAGAAACGCTGGGCTGCAGGAAGCACAATATGGAATCAAGGTTGCCAGGAGAAATATCACTAACCTCAGATATGCAGATGACACCACCCTTATGGCAGAAAGTGAAGAAGAACTAAAGAGCCTCTTGATGAAAGTGAAAGAGGAAAGTGAAAAATTTGGCTTAAAGCTCAACATTCAGAAAACTAATATAATGGCATATGGTCCTATCACTTTACGGCAAATAGATGTGGAAACAGTGGCAACAGTGTCAGACTTTATTTTTCTCGGCTCCAAAATCACTGCAGATGTTGATTGCAGCCATGAAACTAAAAGACGCTTACTCTTTGGAAGGAAAGTTATGACCATCCTAGACAGCATATTCAAAAGCAGAGACATTACTTTGCCAACAAAGATCCATCTAGTCAAGGCTATGGTTTTTCCAGTGGTCATGTATGGATGTGAGATTTGGGCTATAAAGAAAGCTGAGTGCTGAAGCATTGATGCTTTTTAACTGTGGTGTTGGAGAAGACTCTTGAGAGTCCGTTGGGTTTCAAGGAGATCAAACGAGTAAATCCTAAAGGAAATCAGTGTCTCTTTTGCTGTCTCATACACACGGTTATTGTTGTCATCTTTCTAAATTCCATATATATGGGTTAGTATACTGTATTGGTGTTTTTCTTTCTGGCTTACTTCACTCTGTATAATAGGCTTCAGTTTCATCCACCTCAGTAGAACTGATTCAAATGTATTCTTTTTAATGACTGAGTAATACTAACTGTGTATACGAGACAGCAAAAGAGACACTGATATATAGAACAGTCTTTTGGACTCTGTGGGAAAGGGAGAGGGTGGGATGATTTGGGAGAATGACATTGAAATGTGTATAATATCATATATGAAACGAGTCGCCTGTCCAGGTTCGATGCACAATACTGGATGCTTGGGGCTGGTGCAGTGGGACGACCCAGAGGGATGGTATGGGGACGGAGGAGGGAGGAGGGAGGAGGGTTCAGGATGGGGAACACATGTATACCTGTGGCGGATTCATTTCGATATTTGGCAAAACCAATACAATATTGTAAAGTTTAAAAATAAAATAAAATTTAAAAAATAAATAAAGGAAATCAGACCTTAATATTCACTGGAAGGACTGATGCTGAAGGTGAATCTCCAACACTTTGGCTACCTGGTGCAAAGAACCAATTAATTTGAAAAGACCCTGATGCTGGGAAAGATTGAAGTCAGGAGGAGAAGGGGATGACAGAGGATGAGATGGTTAGATGACATCACCGACTTGATGGGCATAAATTTGAACAAGTTCTGGGAGTTTGTTGTCGACAGGGAAGCCAGGCCTGCTGCAGTCCATGGGGTTGCAAAGAATCAGATAAGACTGAGCAGCTGAACTGGCTGACTGAATCTTCAAAAATATCAATATAATAAAAGACTAAGAAGGGCTGAATAACATTCACATTATAAACTAAAGTTGAATGACAAACTGAATGAATGTGTGATCCTGCACTGCTAAAAACTACATTAATGGGACAGTTTTGGAGCAACTTGTAAAATTTGAATATAAACTGTATGCTAGATAATAGTATTATGTGTATTATCTAAGAGAAATTATTATTAAGGAACAGTGGCAAAACAATAACAACTGTTGAATATGTGTGAAGGATAGTTGGAGTTCTCTGTGCTATTCTTAAAGTTATTCTGTAAGTCTGAAATTATTTCAAATAAAAATTTTAAAATAGGTAATGATAAAGCATATACTTTCATTCCCCCACCCCCCAAAGAAAAGACACTTATTCCTTGGAAGGAAAGTTATGAGCAACCTATACAGCATATAGAAAGCAGAGGCATTACTTTGCCAACCAAGGTCCATCTAGTCAAGGCTATGGTTTTTCCATTGGTCATGTATGGGTGTGAGAGCTGGACTATACAGAAGGCTGAGCGCTGAAGCATTGATGCTTTTGAACTGTGGTGTTGGAGAAGACTCTTGAGAGTCCCTTGGACTGTAAGGAGATCCAACCAGTCCATCCTAAAGGAAATCAGTCCTGGGTGTCCATTGGAAAGACTGAAGTTGAAGCTGAAACTCCAGTACTTTGGCCACCTGATGTGAAGAGCTGACTCATTTGAAAAGACCCTGATGCTGGGAAATATTGAAGGCAGGAGGAGAAGGGGATGGCATAGGATGAGATGGTTGGATGGCATCACTGACTCACTGGAGATGGGTGTGTGTGGACTCCAGGAGTTGGTGATGGACAGGGAGGCCTGGCCTGCTGCAGTTCATGGGGTCCCAAAGAGTCTGACACGACTGAGTGACTGAACTGAACTGAACTCAACTCTTAATCTGAGTTAGATATTCCTCCTCTGTGCTTCCTTCTAATATAACACTTATAACACTAAAATAAAAATATATTTTTCCTGCAATAGGTTTTGAGCTTCTTGGGTGAACAGACTTGTTATCTACATTGTTTTATACTTCCAAGGCAAAGGATAATAATTGTCAGTTAGTTAATGCTCAATATGTTTCTGTTGTGTAAATTTTATATGCTGAAAATTTTGGCAAGTGAAGAGGAAAATTTTAATCCAACTGTCAATGTCCTCAATAAATGTGGAGAAATATTGTGGAATGTAACAACTAAGGTTATGCTAAAAGTGATATAACCCAACTAGAATGACACTTACAAACAATCAAAACTAATGGTATAAAAATCATTACACAGAGCAATGGTTTTCAATGTTATTTGGGCATTAGATCACTTGAGATGGTTGCTTTAAAAATTTAGCTACATTGGTTTTAGTCAGTGAAATTCACTTTCAAATGGTCTGAAGTGAGACCCAGCTATCAGTTTTTATTTGAAGTTTCTGAGTAATTGAAAGAGCCATTATATTTGCTAAGTCTACTGTAACAAAGAACTACAGGCTTGGTGGCTTAAATAAAAGGAAATATTTTTGCACGGTTACAAAGCTCCAATTTCAAAGTCAAGATCACCAGCAAGTTTGGTTTGTCATAATGTCACTTTTCTAGAATAACAAAATGCCATCTCTCATTGTGCCTTCCCATGGTATTTTCTCTGTGTTTGCAAAGAATGCCTATTTATCTGTTTGAATTTCCTGGTCTTATAAGGACATCAGTCAGGTAACTACTACACAATTGCAATCATCTCACATGCTAGCAAAGTAAAGCTCAAAATTCTACAAGTTAAACTTCAAGACTACATGAACCAAGAACTTCCAGATGTTCAAGCTAGATTTAGCAAAGGCAGAGCAATCTTGATAAAGAACAATGGAACAGGAGGAATCAACCTGCCTGACTTCAGGCTCTACTACAAAGCCACAGTCATCAAAACCATATGGTTCTGGCACAAGGACAGAAATATAGATCAATGGAAAAAAATAGAAAGCCCAGAGATAAATCCACGCACCTATGGACACCTTGTCTTTGATAAAGGGGGCAAGAATATACAATGGATTAAAGACAATCTCTTTAACAAGTGGTGCTCAGAAAACTGGTCATCCACTTGTAAAAGAATGAAACTAGAACACTTTCTAACACCTTACACAAAAATAAACCCAAAATGGATTAAAGATCTAAACGTAAGAACAGAAACTATAAAACTCCTAGAGGAGAACATAGGCAAAACACTCTCCGACATACATCACAGCAGAATCCTCTATGACCCATCTCCCAGAATATTGGAAATAAAAGCAAAAATAAACAAATGGGACCTGATTAAACTTAAAAGCTTCTGCACAACAAGGTGAAAAGACAGTCTTCAGAATGGGAGAAAATAATAGCAAATGAAGCAACTGACAAACAACTAATCTCAAAAATATACAAGCAACTGCTGCAGCTCAATTCCAGAAAAATAAACGACCCAATCAAAAAATGGGCCAAAGAACTAAACAGACATTTCTCCAAAGAAGACATACAGATGGCTAACAAACACATGAAAAGATGTTCAACATCACTCATTATCAGAGAAATGCAAATCAAAACCACAATGAGGTACCATTTCACGCCAGTCAGAATGGCTGTGATCCAAAAGTCTACAAGCTAAAGTGCTGGAGAGGGTGTGGAGAAAAGGGAACCCTCCTACACTGTTGGTGGGAATGCAAACTAGTAGAGCCACTATGGAGAATAGTGTGGAGATTCCTTTAAAAAACTGGAAATAGAACTGCCTTATGACCCAGTAATCCCACTGCTGGGTATACACACCGAGGAAACAAGAATTGAAAAAGACACGTGTACCCCAATGTTCATCGCAGTAATGTTTATAATAGCCAGGACATGGAAGCAACCTAGATGTCCATCAGCAGATGAATGGATAAGAAAGCAGTGGTACATATACACAATGGAGTATTACTCAGCCACTGAAAAGAACACATTTGAATCAGTTCTAATGAGGTGGATGAAACTGGAGCCGATTACACAAAGCGAAGTAAGCCAGAAAGAAAAACACCAATACCATAAACTAACGCATATATATGGAAGCTAGAAAGATGGTAATGATAACCCTGTATGCGAGACAGCAAAAGAGACACAGATGTATATAACAGTCTTTTGGACTCTGTGGGAGAGGGAGAGGGTGGGATGATTTGGGAGAATGGCATTGAAACATCTATAATATCATATATGAAATGAATCACCAGTCCAGGCTCGATGCAAGATACAGGATGCTTTGGGCTGGTGCACTGGGATCAACCAGAGGGATAGTATGGGGAGGTGGGAAGGGGGTTCAGTATTGGGAACACGTGTACACCCGTGGCGAATTCATGTTGATGTATGGCAAAACCAATACAATATTGTAAAGTAATTTAGCCTCCAATTAAAATAAATAAGTTTATATTTAAAAAAATAAAGAAGGAAAAGGCAGAGGAACCAGAGTTCAAATTGGCAACATCCATTGGATTATTGAAAAAGCAAGAGGATTCCAGGAAATCATCTATATCTGCTTCATTGACTATGCTAAAGTCATCAACATTGTGGATCACAACAAACTGTGGATAATTCTTAAAGAGAAGGAAATACCAGACCACCTTACCTGCCTCCTGAGAAACCATGTATGCAGGTCAAGAAGCAACCATTATAACTGGATGTGGAACAACAGACTGGTTCCAAATTGAGAAAGGAGAACATCAAGACTGCAAATTATCACCCTGCTTATTTGACTTATATGCATAGTACGTCTTTAAAAATGCCAGGCTAGATGAAGTACAAGCTAGAATCAAGATTTCAGAGGAAAATATCAATATTTTTATATTGATAGATGACATTACACTTATGGCAGAAAGCAAAAGAGAACTAAAGAGTCTCTTGATACAGTAAAAAAGGAAGATGCAAAAGCTGGCTAAAAGCTAAACATTCAAAAAATGAAGATCATAACACCTGGTCCTATCACTTCATGGCAAATAGATGAGGAAAGAATGGAAACAGTGACAGACTTTATTTTCTTGGGCTCCAAAAGCACTGCAGATAGTGACTGCAGCCATGAAAGTAAAAGATGCTTGCTCCTTGGAA
The DNA here is from genome assembly GCF_055505025.1 of Bos grunniens. Taxonomy (NCBI): domain Eukaryota; kingdom Metazoa; phylum Chordata; class Mammalia; order Artiodactyla; family Bovidae; genus Bos; species Bos grunniens. Next base: position 74,149,966 of record NC_141194.1, on the reverse strand, counting down.
GAAAAGCTATGACCAACGTAGACAGCATATTAAAAAGCAGAGACATTACTTTGCTGACAAAGGTCTGTCTAGTCAAAGCTATGGTTTTTCCAGTAGTCATGTATGCCTGTGAGAATTGGACCATAAAGAAAGCTGAGGGCCAAATAATTGATGCTTTTGAATTGTGGTGTTGGAGAAGACTCTCGAGAGTCCTTTGGACTTAAAGGAGATCAAATCTGTCAATCCTAAAGGAAATGAGTCCTGAATGTTCATTGGAAGGACTGATGCTAAAGCTGAAGCTCCAATACTTTGGCCACCTGAAGCGAAGAACTGACTCTTTGGAAAAGATCCTGATGATCCTGGGAAAGATTGAAGACAGGAGGAAAAGAGGACAACAGAGGATGAGATGGTTGGATGGCATCACCCACTTGATGAACATGAGTTTGAGCAGGCTATGGGAGTTTGTGATTTACAGGGAAGCCTGGCGTGCTGCAGTCCGTGGGTTCACACAGAGTCGGACACGACTGACCAATTGAACTCAACTGAACTGAATGGCCTCATTTTGACTTAATCACATCTTACCTCTAAGTATAGTCACATTCTGAAATACTAAGTGTTAGGGATTCAACAGATCAACTTTTTGGAGACACAATTCAGACCATAACAGACACCCAATACAATTGTACAGTTTTCTATATTGAAAATGTACAATTTAATGAATTTTGTGATAAGTATACATCTGTTAAATAATCTCAATCAACATACTGACCATATTCATCACTCACAACACTTTCTTCTTGTCACTTTGCAATCTATCCCTTTTATTCTCCTCCTTACACCCAGGTAACCACTGATATGTCTTCTATTAAATAGTTTGCATTTTTTAGTATTGTATTTAAAGTTTGTCATACATTATGCACATTTTATCTGGTTTAAGTGTAATTCAACAACAGTCTGAGATTACTCTGTGTAGTTACCCACATGAATAGTTCATCCTAATTTAAAATGGGAAGAAGTTCTAAATAGAAAATTTCCAAAGAAGACATAAAAATGACCAACAGACACATGGAATGATGCTCAACATCACTAATCATCAAGGAAATGCAAATAAAAAACACAAAGAGCTATCATTTGAAAACTGTTAGTATGGCTATCATCAAGAAGATAAGAAACTCCAGGTGTTGGCAAGGGTGTGGTAAAAAGGAAATCATCTTACATTTGGGGGAATTTAATTGATCAAACCACTATGGAAAACAATATTTTAAAAAATTAAAAATAGAATAACTGTACAATTCATTAGTTATACTTCTGAGTATATACAAAAAGGAAATGAAAATAAGATTTTGACAAAACATATGTCCAACAGCAAATGAATGGATACAAAGTTATTTGTGTGTATATATATCAAGTAAGTCAAGTACCTCGCTCAGTCGTGTCCAACTCTTTGTGACCCCGTGGACTGTAGCCCAACAGGCTCCTCTGTCCATGGTATTCCCCAGGAAAGAATACTGGAGTGGGTTACCATTTCCTTCTCCGGGGATCTTCCCAACCCAGGGATTGAACTTGGGTCTCCTGCATTGGAGGCAGATGCTTTAACCTCTGAGCCACCAGGGAAGCAGTATACACACACAGACACACACACACACACACACACACACAGAGTGCATAGTCACTGAGGTGTGTCTGCCTCTTTGTGACTCCATGGCCTGTAGCCCACGAGGCTCCTGTGTCCGTGGGGATTGTCATGGAGTAATGTGGGTTGCCATGCCCTTCTCTAGGAGATCTTTCTGACGCAGGGATGGAACCCAGGTCTCTTGACTTGCAGGTGGATTCTTTACCATCCGAGCCACAATAGAAGCCCAAGAATACTGGAGTGGGCAGATTATCCCTTCTCCAAGTGATCTTCCTGACCCAGGATTTTAATCCGGGTCTCCTGCAATGCAGGCAGATTCTTTCCCAGCTGACCTATCAGAGAAGTCCATATGTATGTGTGTGTGTGTCTGTATATATATCAGATCAGATCAGTGTCTCAGTCATGTCCGACTCTTTGCGACCCCATGAATCGCAGCACACCAGGCCTCCCTGTCCATCACCAACTTCCGGAGTTCACTCAGACTCATGTCCATCAAGTCAGTGATGCCATCCAGCCATCTCATCCTCTGTCGTCCCCTTCTCCTCCTGCCCCCAATCCCTCCCAGCATCAGAGTCTTTTCCAATGAGTCAACTCTTCTCATGAGGTGGTCAAAGTACTGGAGTTTCAGCTTTAGCATCATTCCTTCCAAAGAAATCCCAGGGCTGAACTCCTTCAGAATGGACTGGTTGGATCTCCTTGCAGTCCAAGGGACTCTCGAGAGTCTTCTCCAACACCACAGTTCAAAAGCATCAATTCTTTGGCACTCAGCTTTCTTCACAGTCCAACTCTCACATCCATACATAACCACAGGAAAAACCATAGCCTCGACTAGACGAACCTTTGTTGGCAAAGTAATGTCTCTGCTTTTGAATATGCTGTCTAGGTTGGTCATAACTTTCCTTCCAAGGAGCAAGCGTCTTTTAATTTCATGGCTACAGTCACGATCTGCAGTGATTTTGGAGCCCAGAAAAATAAAGTCTGACACTGTTTCCACTGTTTCCCCATCTATTTCCCATGAAGTGATGGGACCGGATGCCATGATCTTCGTTTTCTGAATGTTGAGCTTTAACCAACTTTTTCCCCTCTCCACTTTTCACTTTAATCAAGAGGATTTTTAGTTCCTCTTCACTTTCTGCCATAAGGGTGATGTCATCTGCATATCTGAGATTATTGATATTTCTCCAGGCAATCTTGATTCCAGCTTGTGTTTCTTTCAGTCCAGTATTTCTCATGATGTACTCTGCATAGAAGTTAAATAAGCAGGGTGACAATATACAGACTTGACGTACTCCTTTTCCTATTTGGAACCAGTCTGTTGTTCCATGTCCAGTTCTAACTGTTGCTTCCTGACCTGCATACAAATTTCTCAAGAGGCAGATCAGGTGGTCTGGTATTCCCATCTCTTTCAGAATTCTCCAGTTTATTGTGATCCACACAGTCAAAGGCTTTGGCATAGTCAATAGCAGAAATAGATGATTTTCTGGAACTCTCTTGACATATATATATATATATATATATATATATATATATATATATATAATTCCATTTTATATATAATGGTATATTACTCAGCCATGAAAAAGGAGGATACACTTTCAATTGTGACAACATGGATTGTCCCTGAGCAAATTATGCTAAATGAGACAAGTCAGAGAAGGACAAGTGCTATGTAAGATGACATATGTGAAAATACAAAAAAAAAAAAATAAACTTGACATAAAGTGTAAAATAGTGATTATCAGAGGAGGAACAGGATAAAAGTGACAGTGTTCAAAGGTACAAATTTGTAATATGCAGTAAATAAGCCACAGAGATCTAATATATAGTACAAAGAATACAGATAATAATACTATACAATAATTATATACTGTGATAAATATCACTACATTAGCAATATTACAAACAGTAACACTTTACACCTTAAACTTACACAATGTTGCATGTCAAGTTTCTTTAATTAAAACTGATTCATTTCTCATTATTGATGAGTAGATTTAATTGTATGGATATAATATGAATTATTTACCAATTCACATGTTGAGGGATATTTGGATAATTTACAATTTCAATAATTACAAATAAAACTAATATAAACCTTCTCATATGATTCTTTGTAGGGACGTATGCATATGCTTTCATTTCTCTTGTGTAGTATCTAAGAATGAAATGGTCAGATTGTATGATAAAGTCTTTTAATTTTTAAATATAAAATTATTTTCCAATGTATCTTTACAATTTGGTATGGATTGAATATTTGTGCCCCTACTAAGATTCATATGTCAAAGCTTAATTCCCATGGTGATGGAACTTGCAGATGGGATCTTTGGAAAACAATCAGGTCACAGAGGAGCTGGCATGAATGAGGTTAGTGCCTTATAGGAAGAGATGACCTCTCTCTCTTTTCCTCATGTGAGGACACAGCAAAAAGTAATCATCTATAAACCAGGAAGGGGGTACTCACAAAGAATCAAAAGGACTTGCACATTGATCTTAGATTTCTGTCTCCAAATCTGTGAGAAATAAATTTCTGTTGTTAAAGATGCCTAGTGTGTGGTAATTGGTTATAACAGCCCAAGAACACTAAGACACTGTTTAATATTCCTACCATCAGAGTATGACAGATCCAGTTTTTTTGTATCTTTGCAAACACTTGAAAGGGTCAGAACTCATAATTTCATAAAATTAAATTCTAGTGGATATGTAGTGATGCTTTATCATCGATTTAATTTTCATTTCCCTAATGTTAAATGGTATTCAGCACATTTTCATTTACTAGATTGTCTTCCTTACATCAGCTATGGCTTAAGTTAATTAAAAAAATTTTTTTTATAAAAACTGGATTTGACTTCATATGATTGAGGGGTGGCAGCCAGGAGGACCAACCCCACGTCCAAGGAGCCAAGGCTGCATGGGTGCAGGAGGGCCTAGAGGAGCTATCCCACTTTGAAGGTCAGGAGGGCAGTGGTGAGGAGATACCCCTCGTCCAAGGTAAGGAGCAGCAGCTGCACTTTACTGGAGCAGCTGTGAAGAGATACCCCACACCCAAGGTAAGAGAAACCCAAGTAAGACGGTTGGTGTTGCAAGAGGGCATCAGAGGGCAGACACACTGAAACCATACTCACAGAAAACTAGTCAATCTAATCACACTAGGACCACAGCCTTGTCTAACTCAATGAAACTAAGCCATGTTGTGTGGGGCAACCCAAGATGGGCGGGTCATGGTGGAGAGATCTGACAGAATGTGGTCCACTTGAGAAGGGAATGGCCAACCACTTCAGTATTCTTGCCTTGAGAACCCCATGAACAGTATGAAAAGGCAAAATGATAGGATACTGAAAGAGGAACTCCCCAGGTCGGTAGGTGCCCAATATGCTACTGGAGATCAGTGGAGAAATAACTCCAGAAAGAATGCAGGGATGGAGCCAAAGCAAAAAGAATACCCAGCTGTGGATGTGACTGGTGATAGAAGCAAGGTCCAATGCTGTAAAGAGCAATATTGCATAGGAACCTGGAATGTCAGGTCCATGAATCAAAGCAAATTGGAAGTGGTCAAACAAGAGATGGCAAGAGTGAATGTTGACATTCTAGGAATCAGCGAACTAAAATGGACTGGAATGGGTGAATTTAACTCAGATGACCATTATATCTACTACTGTGGGCAGGAATCCCTCAGAAGAAATGCAGTAGCCATCATGGTCAACAAAAGAGTCCAAAATGCAGTACTTGGATGCAATCTCAAAAACGACAGAATGATCTCTATTCATTTCCAAGGCAAACCACTCAATATTACAGTAATCCAAGTCTATACCCCAATGAGTAATGCTGGAGAAGCTGAAGTTGTACAGTTCTATGAAGACCTACAAGACCTTTTAGAACTAACACCCAAAAAAGATGTCCTTTTCATTATAGGGGACTGGAATGCAAAAATAGGAAGTCAAGAAACACCTGGAGTAACAGGCAAATTTGGCCTTGGAATACGGAATGAAGCAGGGCAAAGACTAATAGACTTTTGCCAAGAAAATGCACTGGTCATAACAAACACCCTCTTCCAACAACACAAAAGAAGACTCTATACATGGACATCACCAGTCAACACCAAAATCAGATTGATTATATTCTTTGCAGCCAAAGGTGGAGAAGCTCTATTCAGTCAGCAAAAACAAGACCAGGAGCTGACTGTGGCTCAGACCATGAACTCCTTATTGCCAAATTCAGACTGAAATTGAAGAAAGTAGGGAAAATCACTAGACCATGCAGGTATGACCTAAATCAAATCCCTTATGTTTATACATTGGAAGTGAGAAATAGATTTAAGGGCCTAGAACTGATAGATAGAGTGCATGATGAACTATGGACTGAGGTTCGTGACACTGTACAGGAGACAGGGATCAAGACCATCCCCATGGAAAAGAAATGCAAGAAAGCAAAATGACTGTCTGGGGAGGCTTTACAAATCGAAAGATATAAACATCTGAATGCAGAGTTCCAAAGAATAACAAGGAGAAATAAGAAAGCCTTTTTCAGCAATCAGTGCAAAGAAAAGAGGGAAAAAACAGAATGGGAAAGACGAGAGATCTGTTCAAGAAAATTAGAGATACCAAGGGAACATTTCATGCAAAGATGGGCTCGATAAAGGAGAGAAATGGTATGGACTTAACAGAAGCAGAAGATATTAAGAAGAGATGTCAAGAATACACAGAACAACTATACAAAAAAGATATTCATGACCCAGAAAATCCATGATGGTGTGATCACTCACCTAGAGCCAGACATCCTGGAATGTGAAGTCAAGTGGGCCTTAGAAAGCTTCACTACGAACAAAGCTAGTGGAGGTGATGGAATTCCAGTTGAGCTCTTTCAAATCCTGAAAGATGATGCTGTGAAAGTGCTGCATTCAATATGTCAGCAAATTTGGAAAACTCAGCAGTGGCCACAGGACTGGAAAAGGTCAGTTTTCATTCCAATCCCAAAGAAAGGCAATGCCAAAGAATGCTCAAACTACCTCACAATGGCACTCATCTCACACACTAGTAAAGTAATGCTCAAAATTCTCCAAGCCAAGCTTCAGGAATATGTGAACCGTGAACTTCCTGATGTTCAAGCTGGTTTTAGAAAAGGCAGAGGAACCAGAGATCAAATTGCCAGCATCCGCTGGATCATGGAAAAACAAGAGAGTTCCAGAAAAACATATATTTCTACTTTTTTGACTATGCCAAAGCCTTTTTATCTTCTATGCAGAGTACATCATGAGAAATGCTGGACTGGAAGAAACACAAGCTGGAATCAAGGTTGCCGGGAGAAATATCAATAACCTCAGATTTGCTGATCATACCACCTTTATGGCAGAAAGTGAAGAGGAACTAAAAATCCTCTTGATGAAAGTGAAAGCGGAGAGTGTAAAAGTTGGCTTAAAGCTCAACATTCAGAAAACGAAGATCATGGCATCCGGTCCCATCACTTCATGGCAAATAGATGGGGAAACAGTGGAAACAGTGTCAGACTTTATTTTTTGGGGGCTCCAAAATCACTGCAGATGGTGACTGCAGCCATGAAATTAAAAGACGCTTGCTCCTTGGAAGGAAAGTTATGACCAACCTAGATAGCATATTCAAAAGCAGACATTACTTTGCCAACAAAGGTCTGTCTAGTCAAGGCTATGGTTTTACCTGTGGTCATGTATGGATGTGAGAGTTGGACTGTGAAGAAGGCTGAGGGCCAAAGAATTGATGCTTTTGAACTGTGTTGCTGGAGAAAACTCTTGAGAGTCCCTTGGACTGCAAGGAGATCCACCAGTCCATTCTGAAGGAGATCAGCCCTGGGATTTCTTTGGAAGGAATGATGCTAAAGCTGAAACTCCAGTACTTTGGTCACCTCATGCAAAGAGTTGACTCATTGGAAAAGACTCTGATGCTGGGAGGGATTGGGGGCAGGAGGAGAAGGGGACGACAGAGGATGAGATGGCTGGGTGGCGTCACTGACTCAGTGGACATGAGTCTGAGGGAACTCCAGGAGTTGGTGATGGACAGGGAGGCCTGGCGTGCTGCGATTTATGGGGTCACAAAGAGTTGGACACGACTGAGTGACTGAACTGAGCTGAACTGATATATATATGAATATATATATGAATATATATATATGAATATATATGTATTATATGTATATATATATATATAATTGCTGCCATTTTGCAATTGATAAAGCAGATACAGTAGAATTATGTAGCTTACATTTATAATTGATAAGAAGTGGAGCAATGATCCAAGCTCAGATTTGCCTACACACCACCTGCTCCTTTTCCTTGATATATAATTTCTTTTCAGTTGTGTTTAAGTGGAAAAGAACTGTTCCAAAGCAGAAATTTCCAACATTTTCTCTTCAGGTCACATATCCATTCTCTGCCTCAGTTATTCTGCTACTGAATCCCTATAGTATGTTTCATTTCAGTAATTGTGTTGTTTATATTTGTTTTTTTTTTTTTTAATTTCTTCTATGTCTTTGTTAAACATTTATTGTATCTTCCCAATCTTTTACCAAGATCTTGGCAGAAAAGCAGAAATACAGATGAATGGAATATGATAGAAAACCCAGAAACAAAACCCATTCATCTGTGGCCAATTAATCTACCACAGAGGAAGTGAGAATAAACAATGGAGAAAAGACAGTCTCTACAATAAATGATGCTGGAAAAACTGGATCGCTATATGCAAAATAATGAAACTAGAACACTCCCTAACACAAAAATTTACAGACAAAAATAAATTCACAATGGATTAAAGATCTAAATGAAAAGCCAGATAGTATGAAACTCTTTGAAGGAAAAATAAGCAGAGTACTCTTTGACATAAGTAGTAGCAAGCTCTTTCTCAATCCATTGCCTAGATAATTGAAAATAAAAACAAAACAAATGGAACCTAATTAAATTTAAAAGTTTTTTTTTTTTTTTTTGCAAGAAAGGAAAGCACAAACCAAACAAAAAGACAATCCCCAGAATAAGAAAAATTATTTGCAATTGACGGGACTGACAGGGAATTAACCTCTAAAATATACCGACAGCTCATGCAAGTCAATGTAAAAAAAAAAAAAATCCAGTAAAAAAATGAGCAGAAGATCTAAATAAACATTTCTCCAAAGAAGACATTCAGATGGCTAAAAAGTACATGAAAGATGCTCAACATCACTAAGTATTAGAGAAAGATAAATCAAAACTAATATGTAGTATCACCTGATACAAGTGAGAATGGCCATCATCAAAGAATCTACAAACAATAAATTCTGAGGAGGGACAGGAGAAAAAAGAACCCTCTTATATTGTTGGCAGGAATATAAACTGGTACAGCCACTATGGAGAACAGTGTGGAAATTCCTTTAAAAAGTAAATATGCAGCTACCATTTGGTTCATCAATACCACTCTTGAGCATATATCTGGAGAAAACCATAATTTAAAAATATTCATGCACTGTAATATTAATTGAAGCACTATTTACAATAGCCAGGATATGGAAGCAACCTAAATGTTTATCAACAGAGGAAAGGATAAAGATGTGGTACATATGTACAATGGAATAATACTCAGCCATAAAAAAGACTGAAATAATGCCTTTTACAGCAACATGGATGGATGTACAGACTGTCATACTGAGTGAAGTAAGTCAAATAGAGAAAGACAAATATCATATGATATTGCTTATATGCGAAATCTAAAAAATAGGTACAAATGAACTTATCTGGAAAACAGAAATAGACTTAAAGATGTAGAAAACAAACTTATGGTATAGAAGGGATAAAAGGAGAAGGGATAAAATGAAAGATGGGGATTGATATATATCCATTACTACATATAAAGTGGATAACTAATAAGGAGCTATGGTATAGCCTAGGAAATTTTACTCAATACTCTGTAATGACCTATACAGGAAAAGAATCTTAAAAAGAGTGGTCATATGTATATGTATAACTGATTAACATTTCTGTACACCTGAAACTATAAAGATATTGAAAAACAACTATATTCCAATGAAAATTAAATATAAATAAATAAATTGTTTACAAGACACCTACTTCAGACCAAGAGAAACACACAGACTGAAAGTGAGAGGATGGAAAAAATATTCTATGCAAATGGAAATTAAAAGAAAGAGTAGCAGAGGCCGTCCTAAGATGGAACAGGAATAGGACAGGGAGACCACTTTCTCCCAACAAATTAACTGAAACAACATTTGAACACTGAGCAAATTCCACAAAACAACTTCTAAATGCTGGCAGAGGACATCAAGAACCCAGAAAGGCAGCCCATTGTCTTTGAGAGGAGGTAGGAAAAAATACAAAAGACAAAAAGAGAGACAAAAGAGGTAGGGACAGAAATCTGTCCCAGGAAGGGAGTCTTAAAAAAGAGAAGTTTCCAAACACCAGGAAACACTCTCTCCAGCAGGTCTGTGGTGAGCCTTGAAATCTCAGAGGGCAAAATAACCAGGAGGAACAATAAATAAATAATTAAAACTCACAGATTATGTACCTAATAGCAACTCCCAGTGGAGCAGCAGCCCAGAAGTGCTCACGCGCATCCCCCACTAGCAAGCAGGGAATGGACAGGGAGGCGTGGGCTGCATTGCTAAGGTAAGGGCCAGGCCTGAATGCCCTGAGGGCAATCTGAGGGAACTAGCTTGAGATAGCAACCCAGACTGTCAGATAGCTATCCTGCAAAAAGCCCTAACCTAAGACAGAGCCAGGCCAGCTCACAGAACAAAGGACTGAGGAAAGCTAGCTGGCTGCAGACTGGCCCATCCCCCACCGGAGACAGGCAGGTGAGGGCAGCCAGAGCCAGAAGTGGGCAATTGTGGCCCCAGAGAGGCATCCTATACCAAACTGCAAGCAGACTTCATTGATAACCAAGACTTCTTGGGATTCTGGATGGTCAACATCCACTGGGAGGGTTGCAGCCAGAGATCAGCTCCCCAGAAGAGACACATGGCACACCTGAGAAGACGCATCCATTGTACACCCAGAAAACCAAGCTGCTGGGACAGGCTAGGCGATAAGTCACAGCCTTCAACTGGGGGCGACTGTACTCGCCAAGCACCTGGTTGTCTGAGCTGCTCGGACCTGGGACGGGCACAAAACGCAGGCCCAACTAAGTCTGCACCTTTGTGGAGTACCCAAGAACCTGAACCTGAGCAGTTTTGACTCAGGGAGTGCATGCAACCCAGGGGCCACATCAGAGAGTTCCCAGGAGAAAAACCTAGAGCTTGAGCAGTGTAGACTGGGAAAGCACATACGCCGTGACCGGGGGCAAGCCCAGGGTGGCTGAATCACTCTGAGCACACTCCAGTTATATTTGTTTGCAGTGTTCCACCCTTCCCACAGCAAGACCGAACAAGTGAGCTTAAAAAAAGTGACCACCACCACCCCACTTGTGTCAGGGCTGAAATTAGACACTGAAGAGACCAGAAAACAGAAAAAGCAAAAATAAACAGAGGGACCTGCTTTGGAAGTGACAGATACAATAGATTAAAACCCTGTAGTTAGCACCGACTATATAGGAAGAAGCCTATAGACCCTGAGAAGTACAAGCCGGATTAAGGAAATATCTGAAAATGAACTGATGCCACAATGTCACAATACCTCCAGAGAAAGTCCTAGATATATTTTTACTATTATCATTTTTAAAATTAAAAAAATAATAATTTTAAGTCACTTATTATTCCTTTAATTTTCAGTTTTATAACCTACTATTACCTTGCAGAAAAAAATACCCTATTTTTAAAGCAAACTTTATATATATATATATATATATATATATATATATATATATATATATATATAAATTTTTGTGACTTTTTTAATATTGTATTTTTTTATTTTTTAATTTAATTTTATTTTTTAACTTTACAATATTGTATTGGTTTTGCCACATATCAAAATGCATCTGCCACAGGTATACATGTGTTCCCCATCCTGAACCCTCCTCCTTCCCCAAACCATCCGTCTGGGTTTCCAGTGCACCAGCCCCAAGTGCACCAGCCCCAAGCATCCAGTACCGTGCATCGAACCTGGGCTGAGAATCTAACATCTACTCTAGAATTTTAATCTTTGTTTTTTTATATTTATTATCAACTTTGTACCTTTAAGAACCCATGGGTTCCATTCAGTACCCATTTTTACTTGGGAGTGACATCACTGGCCTGACTGCTCTCTCCCCATTTTGACTCTTTGGAAGAAACAAAAGCTGGAATCAAGATTGCCGGGAGAAATATCAATAATCTCAGATATGCAGATGACACCACCCTTATAGCAGAAAGTGAAGAGGAACTAAAAAGCCTCTTGATGAAAGTGAAAGTGGAGAGTGAAAAAGTTGGCTTAAAGCTCAATATTCAGAAAATGAACATCATGGCATCTGGTCCCACCACGTCATGAGAAATAGATGGGGAAACAGTGGAAACAGTGTCAGACTTTATTTTTCTGGGCTACAAAATCACTGGAGATGGTGACTGTAGCCATGAAATTAAAAGACGCTTACTCCTTGGAAGGAAAGTTATGACCAACCTAGATAGCATATTCAAAAGCAGAGACATTACTTTGCCAACAGAGGTTCGTCTAGTCAAGGCTATGGTTTTTCTTTTGGTCATGTATGGATGTGAGAGTTGGACTATGAAGAAGGTTGAGCGCTGAAGAATTGATGTGTTTGAACTGTGGTGTTGGAGAAGACTCTTGAGAGTCCCTTGGACTGCAAGGAGATCCAATCAGTCCATTCTGAAGGAGATCAGTCCTGGGATTTCTTTGGAAGGAATGATGGCTAAAGCTGAAACTCCAGTTCTTTGGCCAACTCATGCGAAGAGTTGACTCGTTGGAAAAGACTCTGATGCTGGGAGGGATTGGGGGCAGGAGGAGAAGGGGACGACAGAGGATTAGATGGCTGGATGGCATCACTGACTCGATGGACGTGAGTCTGAGTGAACTCCGGGAGTTGGTGATGGACAGGGAGGCCTGGCGTGCTGCAATTTATGGGGTTGCAAAGAGTCGGACACGACTGAGTGACTGATCTGATCTGATCTGATTCTTCACCAGGTCACCTCTATCTCTGCCCTCCCCCTTTCTTCACTATCCAACTTTGTTAATCTCTTTGTGTGTTCCAGGCTGTAGGGAACACTTAGGGAAGTGATTACTGGCTGGAACTGTCTCTCTCCTTTTGATTCCCCCTTTTATACTCCTGGCCACCTCTGTATCCTTCCTCCCTCCCCTCTGCTCTGTGTAACTCCATGAACATCTCTGAGGGATCCAGACTGTGGAGAGCACATAGGGAAGTGATTACAAGCTAGCTTGTTCTCTCCCCTTTTGATTACCCCTCTTCTCCTCCTGGTCACCTCTATCTCCCTCCTCCCTCTTTTCCATGTAACTCTGCGTACCTCTCTGGGTGTCCCTCCCTATGAGGAAACGTTTCATCATTAATCTAGATGTTATATCATCAGTGCTGTATAGATGGAGAAATCTTGAGGCTACTGTAAGAATAAAACTGAAAACCAGAGGCAGGAGGCTTAAGTCCACATCCTGAGAACACCAGAGAACTCCTGAATCCAGGGAACATTAATTGATAGGAGTTCCTCAAGCACCTCCATATCTACACTGAAATCAAGCACCACCCACGGGCCAACAAGTTCCAGAGCAAGACATATCACACAGATTCTCCAGCAGCACAAGAACATAGCCCTGAGCTTCGGTACACAGGTTGCCCAAAGTCACACCAAACCCACTGACATTCGAAAACTCATTACTGGACAAGTCATTGCACTACAGACAGAAATCCAGCTCCACCCACCATAACACTGACACAAGCTTCCCTAACCAGGAAACCTTTACAAGCCACCTGTCCAACCCCACCCACAGTGAGGAAACTCCACAATAAAGAGGAACGACAAAATGCCAGAATACAGAAAGGCCACCCCAACACCTCAATATAATAAAGATGAATAGGCAGAGAAATACCCTGCAGATAAAGGAACAGGATAAATGCTCACCAAACCAAACAAAAGAGGAGGAGATAGGGAATCTACCTGATAAATAATTCTGAATAATGATAGTGAAAATGACCCAAAATCTTGAAAACAAATTGGAGTTACAGATAAATAGCCTGAAGACAAGGATGGAGAAGATGCAAGAAATGTTTAACAAGGACCTAGAAGAAATAAAAAAGAGTCAATATATAATGAATAATGCAATAAATGAGATAAAAAACACTCTGGATGGAACCAACAGTAGAATAATGGAGGAAGAAGATAGGATAAGTGAGGTAGAAGATAGAAAGGTAGAAATAAATGAAACAGAGAGGAAAATAGAAAAAAAAAAAAAAAGAATTAAATGAAATAAGGACAACCTCAGAAACCACTGGGACAATGTTAAATGCCCCAACATTCAAATCATAGGAGTCCCAGAAGAAGAGAACAAAAAAGAAAGACCATGAAAAGGTACTTGAGGAGATAATAGTTGAAAACTTCCATAAAATGGGGAAGAAAATAGCGACCCAAGTCCAAGAAACCCAGAGAGACCCAATCAGGATAAACCCAAGCCGAAACACCCCAAGATACATATTAATCAAATTGAAAAATATCAAACACACAGAACAAATATTAAAAGCAACAAGGGAAAAACAACAAATAACACATGGGGATTCCCATAAGGATAACAGCTGATCTTTCAAAAGAAACTCTTCAGGGCAGAATGGAATGGCAGGATATACTTAAAGTGATGAAAGAAAATAACCTACAGCCCAGATTACTGCACCCAGAAAGGATCTCCTTCAAATATTAAGGATAAATCAAAAGCTCTAAAGAAGCAAATGCTGAGAGAAATCAGCATCACCAAAGTAGCTCTCCAACAAATGCTAAAGGATCTTCTCTAGACAGGAAACACAGAAAGGGCGTATAAACTCAAATACAAAACGATAAAGTAAATGACAATGGGATCATACTTATAATGATTTCCTTAAATGTAAATTGGTTGAATGACCCAACCAAAAGAGAAAGGCTGACTGAATGTATATAAAAAAAGACCCCTGTATATTTTGTCTACAAGAGACCCACCTCGAAATAAGCGACACATACAAACTGAAAGTGAAGGGCTGGAAAAAGATATTCTATGCAAATAGAGACCAAAAGAAAGCAGAAGTAGCAATACTCATATCAGATAAAATAGACTTTAAAACAAAGGCTATGAAAAGAGACAAAGATGGACACTACATAATGATCAAAGGATTAATCCAAGAAGAAGACATAACAATTATAAACATATATGCACCCAACATAGGAGCACCTGAATATGTAAGACATATGCTAATAAGTATGAAAGGGGAAATTAACAATAACATGATAATAGTGGGAGACTTTAATACCCCACTCACACTTATGGATAGATCAGCTAAACAGAAAATTAACAAGGAAACACAAACTTTAACTGATACAATAGACCAGTTAGACCTAATTGATTTCTATAGGACATTTCATCCCAAGACAATGAATTTCACCTTTTTCTCAAGTGCACATGGAACCTTCTCCAGGATAGATCACATCCTGGACCATAAATCTAGGCTTGGTAAAGTAAAAAAAAAAAAAAAAAAAAAGTTGAAATCATTCCAAGCATATTTTCTGACCACAATGCAGTAAGATTAGATCTCATTTACAGGAGAAAAACTATTAAAAATTCCAACACATGGAGGGTGAACAGCACGCTGCTAAATAACCAAAAAATCACAGATAAATAAAAAAAGGAAACCAAAATATGCAAAGAAACAAATGAAAATGAAAATAAAACAACCCCAAACCTATGGGACACTGTAGAAGTAGTGCTAAGAGGAAGGTTCATGCAATACAGGCTTACCTCAAGAAACAAGAAAAAAGTCAAATAAATAACCTAACTCTACACCTAAAGCAACTAGAAAAGGAAGAAATGAAGAAACCCAGGGTTAGTAGAAGGAAAGAAATCTTAAAAATTAGGGCAGAAAAAAAGGCAAAAGAAACAAAAGGAACCATAGCAAAAATCAACAAAGGAAAAAGCTGGTTCTTTTAGAAGATAAATAAAATGGACAGATCTTTAGCCATACTCATTAAGAAACAAAGGGAGAAGAATCAAATCAACAAAATTAGAAATGAAAATGGAGAGATCACAACAGACAACACTGAAATACAAAGGATCATAAGAGACTACGATCAGCAACTATATGCCAATAAAATGGACAACTTGGAAGAAATGGACAAATTCCTAGAAACGTTCAACTTTCCAAAACTTAACCAGGAAGAAATGGAAAATCTTAACAGACCCATCACAAGTACAGAAATTAAAACTGTAATCAGAAATCTTCCAACAAACAAAAGCCCAGGACCAGACGGCTTCACAGATGAATTCTACCAAAAATTTAAACAAGAGCTAACACCTGTCCTACTCAAACTCTTGCAGAAAACTGCAGAGGAAGGTAAACTTCCAAACTCATTCTATGAGGCCACCATCACCCTAATACCAAAACCTGACAAAGATGCCACAAAAAAGAAAACTACAGGCCAAATTTACTGATGAACATGGATGCAAAATCCTGAACAAAATTCTACCAAACAGAATCCAACAACATATTAAAAAGATCATACATCATGACCAAGTTGTGTTTATCCCAGGGATGCAAGGATTCTTCAATATCCGCAAATCAATCAATGTGATAACCACATTAACAAATTGAAAAAATAAAAGCCATATGATTATCTCAATAGATGCAGAGAAAGCCTTTGACAAAATTCAACATCCATTTAGATAAAAACCCTCCAGAAAGCAGCCATAGCAAGGACATACCTCAATATAATAAAGGCTATATATGACAAACCCACAGCAAACATTATTCTCAATGGTGAAAAATTGAAAACATTTCCCCTAAAGTCAGGAAAAAGACAAGGGTGCCCACTTTCACCACTACTATTCAACATAGTTTTGGAAGCTTTGGCCACTGCAATCAGAGCAGAAAAAGAAATAAAAGGGATCCAGACTGGAAAAGAAGAAATAAAACTGTTTGCAGATGACATGAGCCTCTACATAGAAACCCTAAAGACTTCACCAGAAAATTACTAGAGTTAATCAATGAATATACTAAAGTTGCAGGATATAAAATCAACACACAGAAATCCCTTGCATTCCTATACACTAGTAATGAGAAAATAGAAAGAGAAATTAAGGAAACAATTCCATTCACCATTGCAACGAAAATAATAAAATACTTAGGAATATATCTACTTAAAGAAACAAAATATCTATATATAGAAAACTATAAAATACTGGTGAAAGAAATCAAAGAGGACACTAATAGATGGAGAAATGTACCATGTTCATGGATCAGAAGAATCAATATAGTGAAAATGAGTATACTATCCAAAGCAATCTATAGATTCAATGCAATCCCTATCAAGTTACCCACTGTATTTTTCACAGAGCTAGAACAAATAATTTCACAATTTATATGAAAATGCAAAAATCCTCGAATATCCAAAGGAATCTTGAGAAAGAAGAATGGAACTGGAGGAATCAACCTTCCTGACTTCAGACTCTACTACAAAGCCACAGTCATCAAGACAGTATTGTCTAGCACAACGACAGAAATATAGATCAATGGAACAAAATAGAAAGCCCAGAGATAAACCCATGCCCCTATGGACACTTTATCTTTGACAAAGGAGGCAAGGATATACAATGGAGAAAAAACAATCTCTTTAATAAGTGGTGCTGGGAAAACTGGTCAACCACTTGTAAAAGAATGAAACTAGAACACTTTCTAAAACCATACAGAAAAATAAACTCAAAATGGATTAAAGATCTAAATATAAGACCAGAAACTATAAAACTCCTAGAGTAGAACATAGGAAAAACACTCTATGACATAAAACACAGCAGGATCCTCTATGACTCACCCACCCAGAATATTGGAAATAAATGTAAAAATAAACAAATGAGATCTAATTAAAATTAAGAGCTTCTGGACAACAAAGACCACCTCATGCGAAGATTTGACTCATTGGAAAAGATTCTAATGCTGGGAGGGATTGGGGGCAGGAGGAGAAGGGGATGACAGAGGATGAGATGGCTGGATGGCAGCACCATCTCGATGAACTTGAATTTGGGCAAACTCCGGGAGTTGGTGATGGACAGGGAGGCCTGTTGTGCTGTGATTCATGGAGTCACAAAGAGTAGGACACCACTGAGCGACTGAACTGACTGACTGCACAACAAAGGAAACTGTAAGCAAGGTGAAAAGACAGCCTTCAGAATGGGAGAAAATAACAGCAAATGAAGCAACTGACAAAGAATGAATCTCAAAAATATACAAGCAACTCCTGCAGCTCAATTTCAGAAAAATAAACAACCCAATCAAAAAATAGTTCAAATAATTAAAGAGACATTTCTCCAAAGAAGACATACAGATGGCTAACAAACATGAAATGATGCTCAACATCATTCATTATCAGAGAAATGCAAATCAAAACCACAACGAGGTACCATTTCACACCAGTCAGAATGGCTGCTATCCAAAGGTCTAAAAACAATAAATGCTGGAGAGGTTGTGGAGAAAAGGCAACCCTCTTACACTCTTGGTGGGAATGCAAACTAGCACAGCCACTCTGGAGAACAGTGTGGAGATTCCTTAAAATACTGGCAATAGAAATGCCATATGACCCAGAAATCCCACTGTTGGTCATACACACTGAGGAACCCAGAACTGAAAGAGACACGTGTTCCCCAATGTTCATCACAGCACTGTTTATAATAGCAACCTAGATGTCCATCAGCAGACGAAATATAAAGAAAGCTGTGGTACATATACACAATGGAATATTACTTAGCCATTAAAAAGAATACATTGAAATCAGTTGTAATAAGGTGGATGAGACTGGAGCCTATGATACAGAGTGAAGTAAGCCAGAAAGAAAAACACCAATATAGTATACTAACGCATATATATTGAATTTAGAATGATGGTACCGATAACCCTGTATGCAAGACAGCAAAAGAGACACAGATGTTAGAACAGTCTTTTAGACCCTGTGGGAGAGGGTGAAGGTTGGATGATATGGGAAAATGGCACTGAAACATGTAAATTGTCATATGTGAAACGAATCAACAGTCCAGGCTCAATTCATGATACAGGGTGCTCATGGCTGGTGCACTGGGATGACCCAGAGGGATGGGATGGGGAGTGTGGTGGTAGAGGGGTTCAGCATGGGGAACACATGTGCACCAGTCCTGGATTCATATCAATGTATGGTAAAACCAATACACTACTGTAAAGTAAAAAGAAAATAAAAATTAAAAAATTAAAAAAAAATAAAGTCTTCTTTAAAAAATAATTAAAATAAAGCAAGTATGAATCATTTAAAGACAAATAAAAGAAAGAGTAGCAATTCTCATATTAGACAAAAATAGATTTTAAAACAGAGAACATTACAAAAGACAAAGAACACTATATAATGAGCAAAAGTTCAATCCAAGAGGAAGACACAACAATTTCAAATATTTATGCACACCATATAGGAGTACCTCAATTCATCAGGTAGAGAATCACAGATATAAAAGGAGAAATTGACTGTAACACAATAATAGTAGGGGATTTTACCACCCCTCTTATGTCAATGGACAGATCATTCAGACAGAAAGTTAATAAGGAAACAAAAGCCTTAAATTACACATTAGACCAGATGAATTTAATTGATGTCTTCAGGACATTCCATCCAAACATAGCAGAGTACACTTTCTTCTCAAAAGCACATGGAACATGCTCCAGGATAGATCACACGTTGTTGTTCAGTCACTAAGTCATGACCGGCTCTTTGCAACACCATGGACTGCAGCAAGCCAAGCTTCCCTGTCTCCTACTATCGCCCAGAGTTTACCCAAGTTCATGTCCATTGAATCAGTGATTCCATCTAATCATCTCATCCTCTGTTGCCTTCTTCTACTTCTGCCTTCAATCTTTCACAACATCAGAGTTTTTTCTAATGAGCCAGCTGTTCCTATCAGGTGGCCAAAATATTGGAGCTTCAGCTTCAACATCAGTCCTTCCAATGAGTTTTCATGGTTGATTTCCTTTAGGATTGATTGGTTTCATCTCTTGCTGTCCAAGGTACTCTCAAGAGTCTTCTCCATCACAGTTTGAAAGCATCGCTTCTTTGGGACTCTGCCTTCTCTGTGGTCCAACTCTCACATCCATACATGACTACTGGAAAGACCACAGCTTTCACTGTATGGATCTTTGTCAGCAAAGTGATGTCTTTGCTTCCTAATACACTGTTTGTCATCATTTTCCTTCCAATAAGCAAATGTCTTCTAATTTCATGGCTACAGTCACCATCCGCAGTGATTTTGGAGCCCAAGAAGACGAAATCTGTCACTACTTCCACCTTGTCACCCTGAACTTGCTATGCAGTAATGGGGCAAAATGTCATGATCTTAGTTTTCTTTTAATATTTAGTCTTAAGCCAGATCTTTCACTCTCCTCTTTAACCCTCAAGAGGCTCTTTAGTTCTTTTGCACTTTCTGCCATTAGAATGGTATAATCTGCATATATGAAGTTGTTGACATTTCTCCTGGCAATCTTGATTCCAGCTTGTACCTCATCCAGCCCAGCATTTCTCATGATGTAACCTGCATAGAAGTCAAATAAATAGGGTGACAATATACCGCCTTGTCATACTCCTTTCTCAATTTTGATCCAGTCAGCTGTTCCATATTAGGTTCTAACAGTTGCTTCTTGACCCACTTACAGGTTTCTCAGGAGACAGATAAGATTGTCTGGTATTCCTATCTCTTTAAGAGTTTTCCAGTTTTTTTGTGATCCATACAGTAAAGGCTTTACCATAGTCAATGAAACAAGCTGATGTTTTTCTGGAATCTGCTTGCTTTCTCTATGGCCCAGTGAATGTTGGCAATTTGATCTCTGGCCTTCTGCCTTTTCTAAATCCAGGTAGAATATCTGGAAGTTCTCAGTTCATGCACCTCTGAAGCCTAGCTTGAAGGATTTTGAACATAAGATTGTGTTGACAAGATTGTCGACATGTGAAATGAGTACAATTGTACTATAATTTGAGCAGTCTTTCACATTGCCTTTCCTTGGGATTGAAATGAAAACTGACATTTATCCAGTTCTGTGGCCACTACTGAGTTTTTGAAATTTGTGGTTATATTAAGTGCATCATTTTAACAGTATCATCTTTTAGTTTTTAAGTAGCTCACCTGGAATTTCATCACCTCCATTAGCTTTGTTCATAGCAATGTTTCCTAAGGCCCACTTGACTTTGCTTTCCATGCTCTAGGTGAGTGCCCACACCATAGTGGTTATCTGGGTCATAAGACCTTTTTTGTACCATTCTCCTGTGTATAGATCACATATTAGGTCACAAATCAAGCTTTGGTAAATTTAAGAAAATTTAAATTGTATCATGCTCCTTTTCTGATCACAACACTATCATACTAGATATCAATTACATGAAAAAAATAAAAAAAAAACAAACACATGGGTGTTAAACAATACATTTTTAAATAATCAACAGATCACTTAAGAAATCAAAGTGGAAATAAAAATACCAATAAACAAATGACAACAAAAACACTACAACTCCAAAGCTATGGGACACAGCAAAGGAAGTTCTAAGAGGGAAGTTTGTAGCAATATAATCCTACCTCATGAAACAAGAAAAACATCACATATACAACTTACCTTACACCTAAAGCAACTGGAAACAGAAGAACAAAACAAAACAAACAAAAAACAGTTTGTAGAAGGGAATAAATCATAAGATCAGAGAAGAGGGGACTTTCAAGATTGTGGAAGACTAAGATGGTGAGATCACCCCCCTCCCAACAAATATATAAAAAATTTCTCTGTATATGGAACAACTACTACAGAATACATTCTGAACACTGGCAGAATAAACCAGACATAAGAAACAGTAAGCCCATCTCCCCAGAATAAGGTAGGGGGAAAGATAAGGATAAAAAAGATACAAAAGATTTGGGGGCCTGGACCTGTCCCCCAGGGAGGGGATCATGAAGGAGGAGATATTTCTGCACACTCAGAAACCACCTCACAAGCAGATTCATAGAGAGTTTTAGAACCTCAGAGGGGAACACAGCAACAGGTGCTCAGAGGGAAAAGTAGAATTCACCACAGAGATTAGTGCTGAACAGCACTTCCCAGCTGAAAAATGTCTGATGTGCCCACCATGGTGACTGGGGCTGGGTGCTGAGGCTTAGGCTTTGTGGATTGGACCCCAGAGAGAGGACCAGGGTTGGCACCATGAAGACACTCTGAGGGATCTAGTATGGCACAGCTGAAGGAGTCTAGGAAAAAGTCTGGGCCTCCCAGAGAGGCAAGAGATCATTGCCTCCATGATCCCTTAACTCTGCATGCTCTCTGATAGCTGCTGTGTGTCCAGCCACTGCCAAAGACAACAGGAGTGCCAGAGGTGGAACTAGATGTGACTACTGTTTAAGATCCCAGAGTGAGGAAAGCAAGCCAACTGGCCACTCTGAAAATCAGGGAGAGTGCCTGAGGCAGCAGTCAAAAAGCTGCCACTGCAGATACAGCCTTAGTGGCAGCAGCTGCCACTAAGCTGTGAGCAGACACAGATTATTACCCACACTCTCCTGGGAGCCTAAGCAGCTTGGCTTTTCCTAGGGACCCACGACAAGGGGCCAATTCTGCTGAGACAGCGTATGGTCCACCTCATCTGGCAGGTCTCTACTGCTACAGGCATTTCCAGGTACGTCCCAATTCTAGCTGCCATACCCAGTCCTCATCCAAGTCTGACTGAAAAAGTGGGCCCTAATAAGCTTCAGCCTTCAACCTTTCTTGTCTTGGCAGAGAAAAGAAACCAGAGGGTGACCTAAAATCAGAGGCAGGCCCAAAACCAAAGTGAAACACCACGGGATGAATGATCAAAGAAGAGGAAGGGAATTAGTTTCTGTAGCCACTGATCCAGTGAATTAAATCTCCACAATTAGCCTGAGACTATGGATTTGGGGGGCAGTTGTGGACTCTGGGAGCAAGTACCAGCTGGAGTAAGGCCAGAACTAAGCCTGAGCTGACTCCACAGTGCCCACAACCAGATACATTCCTAGAAATATTGGAGGATGTCATGAGTAGGCAGATTGGCTGATGCTCACTGTGTAGAGAGCATTCTTCTCACTGTATTTTTCTCTCTCTCTGGGTTTTCTTGGATGTTGAACGTTGCTTTCAACATGAATCTTGGGGTTTTTTCTTCTGTGCTATGTGGCCTGTGAAGTCTTGGTACTACAGTAAGGCCTCAGTCCTGAACCTCAGAGGAGGAAGAACTGAGTCGAGAACTTTGGAGAACTTCCAACTCCTTGAAATATTAATTAGATCTTTCACAAAGGCTCCCATCTCAACACTAAGACCAGGCCCACCAAAAGATTAGCATGCTACAGTGCCAGATACATCATGCCAAACCTTCAACAAAACAGGAACATAAACCTGTTCATTGGAAGACAGACTGCCAAAGCCATTCCAGGTCCACAGAAACCACAAAACATGTCATTGGACATGGCACTGACTTTCAGAGTGAAAAGATCCAGCACTATACCTCACAACACAGGAACAACCCCCTGCCAAGCCAGAAACCTTCACAAAGCACTGTTCCAACACCACCCAGGGAGGGAAAATGCCACAAATAAGAGAAACTATGACCTTTCCTGCATGCAGAAAGAAGACCCTCAAACTCAGTAAATTAAGCAAAATGAAAATACAGAGAAACATGCAGCAGATGAAGGAGCATTGTAAAATCTCACAAGACCAAAAAAAAAAAAAAAAGATAGGAAGAGACAATAGGCTGTAAAATAGAAGAACAAAATCAGAGCAATGATTGTAAACATCCAACATTTTGGAAATAAAATGGACCCACAGATAAATGGAATAGAGGCACAGATCGAAGAGATACAAAAAACATTAAAAAGACATAGAAGAGATAAAAAAATAAGCTATGAACAACAAAATAACTAAGATTAAAAACACAGTAGGAGCAACCTGGTACCTGAGGCAGAAGATCAAATAAATGAAATGGAACATAGAATGGTGGAAATAACTGGAGCAGGAAAAATTAAAAAAAGAATTAAACTAAATGAGGACAGTCTCAGAGACCTCTGGGACAAAATTAAGCACACCAACATCCTAATTATAGCTGTCTCAGAAATGCCAGGTTGGATGACTTACAAGCTGAGATCTGGATTGCTGGGAGAAATATCAACAATTTCAGATATGCAGATGATACAACTCTAATGGAAGACAGTGAATAAGAACTAAAGACTCTCTTGATGAGGGTGAAAGAGGAGCATGAAAAAGCTGGCTTAAAACACAACATTGAAAAAACTAAGATAATGGCATCCATTCCCATCACTTCATGGCCAATAGAAGGGGAAAACGTAGAAGCAGTGACAGAGTGGAGTCTCTTCTTGGGGTCCAAAACCACTGCAAATGGTAACTGCAGCCATAAAATTAGAAGATGCCTGCTTTTTGGAAGGAAAGCTATGACAATCTTAGACAGCATATTAAAAAGTAAAGACATAACTTTGCCAATAAAGGTCCATATAGTCAAAGCTATGATGATAGCTTACTGGTAATTCTTTATAGATGTGACAAACCCACAGCAAACATTATCCTCAATGGTGAAAAATTGAAAGAATTTCCCCTAAAGTCAGGAAAAAGACAAAGGTGCCCACTTTCACCACTACTATTCAACATAGCTTTGGGAGTTTTGGCCATAGCAATCAGAGCAGAAAAAGAAATGAAAGGAATCCAAACTGGAAAAGAAGAAGTAAAACTCCCACTGTTTGCAGATGACATGATCCTCTACATAGAAAACCCTAAAACTCCGACAGAAAATTACTAGAGCTAATCAATGAATATAGTAAAGTTGCAGGATATAAAATCAACACACAGAAATCCCTTGCATACCTATACACTAATAATGAGAAAATAGAAAGAGAAATTAAGGAAACAATTCCATTCACCATTACAACAAAAAGAGTAAAATATGTAGGAATATATCTACCTAAAGAAACAAAAGACCTATATATAGAAAACTATAAAACACTGGTGAAAGAAATCAAAGAGGACACTAATAGATGGAGAAATATACCATGTTCATGGATTGGAAGAATCAATATAGTGAACCTGAGTATACTACCCAAAGCAATCTACAGATTCAATACAATCCCTATCAAGCTACCAATGGCATTTTTCACAGAGCTAGAACAAATAATTTCACAGTTTGTATGGAAATACAAAAAAGCCTCGAATATCCAAAGGAATCTTGAGAAAGAAGAATGGAACTGGAGTAATCAACCTGCCGGACTTCAGGCTCTACTACAAAGCCACAGTCATCAAGACAGTATGGTACTGGCACAAAGACAGAAATATAGATCAATGGAACAAAATAGAAAGCCCAGAGATAAATCCACGCACCTATGGACACCTTATCTTTGGTAAAGGGGGCAGGAATCTACAAGGGAGAAAAGACAATCTCTTTAATAAGTGGTGCTGGGAAAACTGGTCAACCACTTGGAAAAGAATGAAACTAGAACACTTTCTAACACCATACACAAAAAGAAACTCAAAATGGATTAAAGATCTCAATGTAAGACCAGGAACTATAAATCTCCTAGAGGAGAACATAGGCAAAACACTCTCTGACATAAATCACAGCAGGATCCTCTATGACCCACCTCCCAGAATATTGGAAATAAAAGCAAAAATAAACAAATGGGACCTAATTAAAATTAAAAGCTTCTGCACAACAAAGGAAATTATAATCAAGGTGAAAAGACAGCCTTCAGAATGGGAGAAAATAATAGCAAATGAAGCAACTGACAAACAACTAATCTCAAAAATATACAAGCAACTCCTGCAGCTCAATTCCAGAAAAATAAACGACTCAATAAAAAATCAGGCCAAAGAACTAAACAGACATTTCTCCAAAGAAGACATACAGACGGCTAATAAAAACATAAAAAGATGTTCAACATCACTCATTATCAGAGAAATGTAAATCAAAACCACAATGAGGTACCATTTCCTACCAGTCAGAATGGCTGCTATTCAAAAGTCTACAAGCAATAAATGCTGGAGAGGGTGTGGAGAAAAGGGAACCCTATTATACTTTGGTGGGAATGCAAACTAGTACATCCACTATGGATAACTGGAAATAGAACTGACTTCTGACCCAGCAATCCCACTACTGGGCATACACACCGAGGAAACAAGAATTGAAAGAGACACCTGTACCCCAATGTTCATTGCAGCACTGTTTACAATAGCCAGCACATGGAAGCAACCTAGATGTCCATCAGCAGATGAATGGATAAGAAAACTGTTGTACATATACACAATGGAGTATTACTCAGCCTTTAAAAAGAATACATTTGAATCAGTTCTAATGAGGTGGATTAAACTGGAGCCTATTATACAGAGTGAAGTAAGCCAGAAAGAAAAACACCAATACAGTATACTAACGCATATATATGGAATTTAGAAAGATGGTAACGATAACCCTGTATGTGAGACAGCAAAAGAGACATAGATATATAGAACACACTTTTGGACTCTGTGGGAGACGGAGAGAGTGGGATGATTTGGGAGAATGGCATTAAAACATTTATAATATCATATATGAAATGAATCACCAGTCCAGGTTCGATGCATGATACAGGAGGCTTGGGGCTGTTGCACTGGGATGACCCAGAGGGATGGTATGGGGAGGAACGTGGGAGGGGGGTTCAGGATGGGGAACACGTGTACACCTGTGGTGGATTCATGTTGATGTATTGCAAAACCAACACAATATTGTAAGGTAATTAGCCTCAAATTAAATAAATAAATTTATATTTAAAAAAAACCCTTAATATTCATGGGAAGGACTGATAGTGAAGCTGTAGCTCTAAAACTTTATCAACCTGATGCGAAGAGCCATCTCATTGGAAAAGACCTTGATGATTGGAAAGATTGAAGGCAGGAGGAGAAGGGGACGACAGAGGATGAGATGGTTGGATGGCACCACAGACTCAGTGGACATGAGTTTGAGCAAACTCTGGGAGATAATGAAGGGCAAGTAAGCCTTGTTTGCTGTCCATGGGACTGCAGAGTCAGAAACAACTGCGTGACTGAACAACAACAATAGCAAACTACTATGAGCAATTGTACACCAATAAATTGGCAACTTAGAAGCAATGAACAAATTCCTAGAGAAACAGAAAAGATGAACACACCAATCACAAACACCAAAATTGTAACTCTATTCAGAATTCTTTGAACAATAAAAACCCAAGGCCAGATGGCTTCACAAGCTAATTAATTCTACCAAAAGTTTAAAGAAGGACTAACATCTATTCTGCTAAAACTCTTACAGAAAACTGCAGAGAGAGGAAAACTCCCAAACTCATTCTACAAGAACACCAACACCCTGATGCCAAAAACCAACAAACATGCCATTAAAAGGCCAATATCATTGATGAACATAGATGCAAAAGTCCTCAATAAAATTCCAGAGAACAGAATCCAACAGCACATTAAAAGGTCATACATTATGATCAAGTAGGCTTGATTCCAGGAATTCAAGGATTCTTCAATATACAGAAATCAATCAATGTGATGCACCATATTAACCAATTGAAAGATAAAAATCATATGGCCATCTCAATAGATGCTGAGAAAGCTTTTGACAAAATTTAACATCCATTTATGATAAAACCCTCCAGAAATTAAGCACTGAATTCACATACGTCAACATAATAAAGCCTTTTTACAACAAACCTACAGCAAACATTATTCTTAGTAGTGAAAAGTGAAACCACTTCCTCTAAGATTAGGAACAAGACAACACTGCCCAGTCACTACTATTATTCAGCATAGTGTTGGAAACCCTAGCCATAAAAATCAGAGAAGAAACATAAATAAAAGGAATCCAGATGCAGATGGGTACAGAAGCAGTAAAACTTGCATTGTTTGAAGACAACACAATAGTATACATAGAAAACCCTAAATATATCATCAAAAACATACTGGAGTTAATCAATGAGTTCAGTAAAATTGCAAATACAAAATCAATACAGAGAAACCCTTTGTATTCCTATACACTAACAAAGAAAAATCAGAAATTTAAATTAAGGAAACAATCATGTTCACCAGTGGAATAAAAAGAATAATATATAACCCTGTATACGAGACAGCAAAAGAGACACTGATGTATAGAACAGTCTTATGGACTCTGTGGGAGAGGGAGAGGGTGGGAAGATTTGGGAGAATGGCATTGAAACATGTGAAATGTCATGTATGAAATGAGATGCCAGTCCAGGTTCAGTGCACGATGCTGGATGCTTGGGGCTGGTGCGCTGGGACGGCCCAGGGGGATGGTATGGGGAGGGAGGAGGGAGGAGGGTTCAGGATGGGGAGCACGTGTATACCTGAAATTTTTTTAATTTAAAAAAAAAATAAAATAAAGGAACCTCCATACTATTCTCAAAAAAAAAAAAAAAAAGAATAAGCATACCTAAATAGAAATAAGAGCTGCATGCAGAAAACTAAAAAATGCTCATGAAATAAATAAAAAACAACATAAACAGATGGCAAGATATATCATGATCTTGGACTGGAAGAATCAATATTGTGAAAATGACTATATTATCCAAAGCAATCTTCATATTCAGTACAATCCCTATCAAATTACCAGTGACGTTTTTCATAGAATTAGTTCAAGAGATTTTACAATTTGTATAGAAACACAAAAGACCCCAAATAGCCAAAGTGATCTTGGGAAAGAAAAATGGAGCTGGAGGAATCAATATTCCTGACTTCAGACTATAGAACAAAGCAACAGTAATCAAGACAGTATGGTATTGGCATAAAAACTCTAATATAATCAATGGAGCAAGGTGGAAAACCCAGAGATAAACCTACACATCTATGGGAACCTTATCTTTGACAAAACATGACTCATTATTAGAGAAATGAAACCAAAACTACAATGAAGTATCATCTAACATCAGTCAGAATGACCATCATCTAAACATCTGCAAACAAGAAATGTTGGAGAGGATGTGAAAAAAGGGGAACACTCCTGCACTGTTGATGGGAGTTGATAAAATCACTATGGAGAAGAGTATCCAGAAATCCCACTATCGGGCAGATACCCTGAGAAAACCATAATTCAGAAAGACACATACATCCCAGTTTTCATTGCAGCATTATTTACAATAGCTAAGACATGGAAGCAACCTAGATTTCCATCTCAGATGAATGGATAAGGAAGATGTGGTACATATATACAATGGAATATTATTCAGCCATAGAAAAAGAATGAATTTGAGTCAGTTCCAAAGAGGTGGATGAACCTATAGCCTATCATACAGAGTGAATTAAGTCAGAGAAATAGCACATGTTGTATATTAACATCTATATATGAAATCTAGGAAAATGCTACTGATGAACCTATTTTCAGGATAAGAAGAGAGATGCAGAAGAGAGAGCAGACTTGTGGACCCAGCGGGGAAAGGAGAGCATAAGATGAATTGAGAGAGTAGCATTGAGTTATATATATGGCCATATGTAAAATAGCTAGTGGGAAGTTGCTGTACAACACAGGGAAATCAAGCCAGTGCTCTGTGACAACCTAGAGGGATGGGAAGGGATTGGACGTGGAAGGAGATTCAAGAAGGAGGGGACATATCCATGAAAGAAGTGAAAATGAAAATCGCTCAGTTATGTCCAACTCTTTGTAACCCCAAGGACTATACAGTCCACGGAATTCTCCAGGCCAGAATATTGAAGTGGGTAGCCTTTCCCTTCTCAGGGGATTTTCCCAACCTGGGGATCAAACCTGTCTCCTGCTTTGCAGGAGGATTCTTCACCAGCTGAGCCACAAGACATAATTATACTTAAGGGTAATTCACAATATTGCATGGCAGAACATTCTCCAATTGAAAATTTTTTCAAAAGAACAAAAAAGAAACATAAAAAAACCGCAAACTCTCCTCTAAGAATGTATCATCATTAGCATTGGCAAAATTCTATCAATACTTATATTGAAATGATCTTTCACTTTTAAAATTAGGTATATAAATTTTGAAGAATGAAAACTTTGGAGAAGATTTTTTTTTTTTCATTTTTAAAGAGGCTATAGATGCTCAGGCTTCATATAATTTGATTTTCCTTTATAATTTACCTTTTAATAAATTGTTGGTAATAAGTTTTTAACCATTTACTCACTAGAAGCTTAACATTATTTAGGGACATAGTATCTTAATCTTTCTTGACTCACTAAGCAGTGTAGTGCAATACTTCATCTACTGCAACTTATTCATTTTAAAGTTTTCTTTAATGTTTTTTGAACTGTCTGCTATTCCGCCAGAGATTAATATACATAAACTTCAACTCTAATTCAATTAACAGAATGTTTGTTGCACACACATTAGATGTATAGGAAAGTAAGGAAATGATTTATGAAAAGATGGAGAATTCACTAACAGTAGTTTTTACTTTCTCATTCATAATTTTATCTAATCCTTCAAGCAAGAATTTTTCCTTTCTACCTTGGAGAACTTGTAACCAAAAATGCTTTATTGCAATAAGAACAATATGGGTGGGGTCTTCTAACCACAATAGGGATTTTATACTCAACTTTTTCCCACAATCTCCTGGATTTTCAGGTGGACTCGACCACCATGTCACCTGGGGAGCCCCCTATGTCTCATGCATCTGATAAAAATTCAATGCTACTCTCTCTATAGAGGGTTTCCTTGGTAGCTCAGATGGTAAAGAATACACCTGCAATGCAGGAGACCTGGGTTTGATCCCTGGGTTGGGAAGATCCCCTGGAGGAGGGCATGGTAAGCCGCTCTAGTATTCCTGTCTGGAGAATCCCCATGGCCAAAGGAATCTGGCAAGCTGCAGTCCATGGGGTTGCAAAGAGTTGGACACGACTGAGTGATGGAACTGAACTTCCCACACTAATCTAAGAACAGCCATCCTATGATTTTCTATAGAGCTGTGCTTAATAAAAAAAAGAGAGGAAATGATGCTCAGTTGTGGATGTGTCTGCTGCTGAAAGTAAACTCTGATGCATAGAAACCTGGAATGTTATATCCATGAATCAAGGTAAATTGGAAAACCCAGAAGTGGCCACAG
Source organism: Bos grunniens (assembly GCF_055505025.1). Taxonomy (NCBI): domain Eukaryota; kingdom Metazoa; phylum Chordata; class Mammalia; order Artiodactyla; family Bovidae; genus Bos; species Bos grunniens. Next base: position 74,119,150 of record NC_141194.1, on the reverse strand, counting down.
GACTAGAAAAGGTCAATTCCCAAGAAAGGCAGTAGTAAAGAATGTTCAAATTGTCAGACAGTTGCACTCATTTCCATGTAAGTAATGTTATGCTCAAAATTTTTCAGGCTAGGCTTCAGCATTACATGAACCGAGAACTTCCAAATGTTCAAGCTGGGTTTAGAAGAGCAGAGGAACCAGAGATCAAGTTGCTGACATTCACTGGATCATAGAGAAAGAAACTAAATTCCAGAAAATCATCTTCCTCTATTTCATTGACTACACTAAAGCCTTTGACTGTGTGGATCACAACAAAATGTGGAGAACTCTTAAAGAGATAGGAATACCAGACCCTCTTACCTATCTCCTGAGAGATTTGTATGCGGGTCAAGAGGCAACAGTTAGAACCTAATATGGAACAACTGACAGATTAAAATTGAAAAAGCACAACAAGGCTGTTTATTGTCACCCTGCATATTTAACTTATAAGCAGAGCACATAACTTATAAGCTGGGCTGGATGAGTTACAAATTGGAATCAAGAATGCCTGGAGAAATATCAACACTCTCAGATACGCAGATGATACCACATTAATGGCAGAAAGTGAAGGGGAACAAAAGAACCTCTTAATGAAGGTGAAAGAGAAGAGTGACAAAGTCATCTTAAAATTCAATAATAATAAAAAAGTAAGATCATGGTGTCTTATCCCATCACTTCACAGCAAATAGAAGGGGAAAAGGTGGAAGCACTGACAGATTTCCTCTTCTTGGGTTCTAAAATCACTGGGGATATGGTGACTGAACCCATGAAATTACAAGACACTTGCTTCTTGGCAGGGAAACTATAGCAAACTTACATAGTGTATTATCTATGAGCTGACTCATTGGAAAAGATGCAGACGCTGGGGAAGATTGAAGGCAGAAGAAGGGGGTGACACAGGATGAGATGGTTGGATGGCATCGCCCATTCAGTGGAGATGAACTTGGGCAAACTCCAGGAGATGGCGAGAGACAGGTAAGCCTAATGTGCTGCAGTCCATGGGATCTCAGAGTTGGGCACAACTGGAAGACTGAGCAACAACTATTTCTCAGGATTTAAAGTGAATCTGCAACTAATTTAATAACATTTTTTTTTCGTGAAAAAGAGAGAGCTTTGGGTGCCCTGCTTCATGCATAGAATTTGCAACCCAGAGGGATGGGGTAGGGAGAAAGGTGAGAAGGGAGTTCAGGATGGTTGGATGCATGTACACCCATGGCTGATTCATGTCAGTGTATGGCAAAACCACACTATTGTAAAGTAATTAGCCTCCAATTAAAATAAATTAATTAACATAAAAAAAAAAGACAGCTTAAGACAAATGTATGAAGGAAATACAAATATAACAGAGGCCCACAAATGCACAAAGGAAACACTGACATAATGAAGAGAAATATACTATGTTATACTATTCAGCAATAGTCATTACTGACTTCAATATCATAATTTCAATAATGAATATAACAAATAAGCAGAAAACAAAGGAAGTAAAGGACTGAAAAACAGAATAAACCAATAAATATTTTTTAAAAATCTATACGTTACTCTAAACAAATGCAAAGTTCATATTCTCCTCAGGGTGTGCACTTGGAACATTCTTCTGGATAGATTACATGTTAGATCATAAAGCAATTCCGAATAAATGCAAAAAAAAATTGCAGTTATACAAAATATCTTATCCAAGAAAATGGTAGAATTAGAATCCAATAGGAGAAGGAAAATCACATTACTCAGAAATATGTACAAATTTTACAAATTTATCCCTAAATAACCAATGGGTCTAAAAAACTCAAAAGACAAATCAGAAGATATCTTAAGGCACATAAAAATAAAAACACAGCATACCATAACTGATGAGATGCAGTGACTGCAGTGCTCAGAACAAAATGTATAATTTTTCAACTGAAATATAATTGATAAATTATTGTGTTAGCTTAAGGTGTACAGCAAAAGAATTCAGTTTACAAATACACACACACACGCACACGGCAGAAAGTGAAGAACTAGAGAGTCTCTTGAGGAAAGTGAAAGAGGAGAGTGAACAAGTTGGCTTAAAGCTCAACATTCAGAAAGCTAAGATCATGGCATCTGGTCCCATCACTTCATGGCAAATAGATGGGGAAACAGTGGAAACAGTGGTTGACTTTATTTTTCTGGGCTCCAACATCACTGCAGATGGTGACTGCAGCCATGAAATTAAAATATGCTTACTCCTTGGAAGGAAAGCTATGACCAACCTAGATAGCATATTCAAAAGCAGAGACATTACTTTGCCAACAAAGATCTGTCTAGCCAAGGCTATGGTTTTTCCAGCAGTCATGTGTGGATGTAAGAGTTGGACTGTGAAGAAAGCTGAGCACTGAAGAATTGATGCTTTTGAACTGTGGTGTTGGAGAAGACTCTTGAGAGTCCCTTGGACTGCAAGAAGATCCAACCAGTCCATCCTAAAGAAGATCAGTCCTGGGTGTTCATTGGTAGGACTGATGTTGAAGCTGAAACTCCAGTACTCTGGCCACCTGATGAGAAGAGCTGACTCATTTGAAAAGACCCTGATGCTGGGAAAGTTTGAAGACTGGAGGAGAAGTGACGACAGAGGATGAGATGGTTGAATGGCATCACTGACTCAATGGACATAAGTTTGGGTAGACTCTGGGAGTTGGTGAGGGACAGGGAGGCCTGGCGTACTGTGGTTCATGGGGTCGCAAAGAGTCAGACACAACTAAGCGACTGAACTGTGTGTATATGTGTGTGTGTGTATATATATATACACACACACACACTTAACTGATTATATATAACTGGTCATTATTTGTATGTATATATTTTTATATTCCACAGATAATTATATAATATGATATTTATCTTTCTCTCTATAGCTTACTTCACTTAGTATGATTATCCTCTCAGTCCATCCATTTTGTTGCAAATGGCATGATTTCATTGTTTTTAGTAGTTGAGTAATATTGCCTTATTATTCTCCCCACAGTCAGTCTCTCCCATCAGGAAGCTTCCACAAGCCTCTTATCCATATCCATTAGAAAGCAGACAGAATGAAAACCATAGTCACAGAAAACTAACCAAACTGAACACATGAATCACAGCCTTGTCTAACTCAATGAAAATATGAGCCAAGCTATGTAGAGCCACCTAAGACAGAAGAGTCATGGCAGAGAGTTCTGACAAAATGTAGTCCACTGGAGATGGCAATGGCAAATCACTTTGAATAATTGCCTTGAGAACACCATGAGCAGTATGAAAAGGCAAAAATATATGACACTGAAAGAAGAACTCCCCAGGTTGGTAGGTGCCCAATATGCTACTGGAGAAGAGTGGAGAAATAACTCCAGAAAGAATGAAAAGATGAAAACAATGCCCAGTTGTGGTTGTGACTGGTGATAGAAGTTAAGTCCAATGCTGTAAAGAATGGTATTGCATAGGAACCTGGAATGTTAGTTCATGAATCTAGGTAAATTAAAGTGGTCAAACATGGAGATGGCAAGAGTGAATATTGACGTTTTAGGAATCAGTGAATTAAATAGCATTAGAAGAGGCGGATTTAATTCAGGTGACCACTATATCTATTACTGTGGGCAAGAATCCCTTAGAAAAAATGGAGAAATCTTAATAGTCAACAAAAGAGTCTGAAATGCAGTAATTGGGTGCAATCTCAAAAATGACAGAACTATCACTGTGTTTCCAATGAAAACCTTTCAGTGTCACAACAATCCAAGTCTATGCACCAACCACTAATGCCAAAAGGGTGAACTTGAACAGTTCTATGAAGACCTACAAGACCTTCTAGAACTAACTCCAAAAACAGATGTCCTTTTCATCATAGGGGACTGGAATGCAAAAGAATGAAGTGAAGAGATACCTGGAGTAACAGGCAAGTTTGACCATAAAGTACAAAATGTAGTGGGACAAAGGCTAACCGAGTTTTGCCAAGGGGATGCACTGCTCATAGCAAACACCCTCTTACAACAACACAAGAGATGGCTCTACACATGGACATCACCAGATTGTCAATACTGAAATCACATTGCTTACATTTTTTGGAGCCAAAGATGTAAAAGCTATATATATTCATCAAAAACAAGACTGGGAGCTGAATGTGGCTCAGATAATGAAACCATTATTGCAAAATTCAGACAAAAATTGCAGAAAGTGGGGAAAACCACTAGACTGTTCAGGTATGACATAAATAAAAGTGCTTACAATTATACAGTGGAAGTGACAAAAGGACTCAAGGGATTAGATCTGATGAGTTCCTGAAGAAATATGAATGGAGGTTTCCTGACATTGCACAGGAAGTGGTGATCAAGATCATCCCCAAGGAAAAAAAAATACAAAAAGGCAAGATGGTTGTCTGAGGAGGCATTACAAATATCTGAGAAAAGAAGAGAAGCAAAAGGCAAAGGAGAAAAGGAAAGAGATATCCATCTGAATGCAGAGTTCCAAACAATAACAAGGAGAGACAAGAAAGCCTTCCTCAGTGATCAATGCAAAGAAATAGAGGGAAACAATAGAATGGAAATGACTGAAGATCTCTTCAAGAAAATTAGAGATACCAAGGGAACATTTCATGCAAGGATGGGCATAATAAAGGACAGAAATGATATGGACCTAACAGAAGCAGAAAATATTAAGAAGAGGTGGCAAGAACATCCAGAAAAACTATATAAAAAAGATCTTCATGACCCAGATAACCACAATGGTGTGATGATTACTCACCTAGACCCAGACACTCTGGAGTGCTAAGTCAAGTGGACCTTAAAAAGTATCATTACAAACAAAGCTAGTGGAGGTGATGGAATTCCAGTTGAGGTATTTCACACCTTAGAACCTCTGAAAGTGCTGCACTCAATATGCCAGAAAATTTGGAAAACTAAACAGGACTGGAAAAGGTCAGTTTTCATTCTAATCCTAAAGAAAGTCAATGCCAAAAAATGTTCAAACTACTGCACAATTGCACTCATTGCACACACTAACAAAGTAATGCTCAAAATTCTCCAAGCTAGGCTTCTACAGTATATGAACTATGAACTTGCAGGTGTTCAAGATTGATTTAGAAAAGGTAGAGGAACCAGAGATCAATTGCCAACATCCATTGTGTCATAGAAAAAGAAAGAGAGTTCCAGAAAAAACATTTATTTCTGATTTATTGAGTACACCAATGCATTTCACTACATGGATCACAACAAACTGTGGAAAATTCTTAAACAGAATGGAATACCAGACCCCCTTACCTGCCTCCTGAGAAATCTGTATGTAGGTCAAGAAGCAACAGTCAGAATCAGGCATGAAACAATAGACTGGTTGCAAAATGGGAAAAGAGAATGTCATCGCTGTATATTGTCACCCTGCTTATTTAACTTATGTGTAGAGCACATCATAGGAAAGTACACCATGGAAAATGCCAGGCTGGATGAAGCACAAGCTGGAATCAAGTTTTCTGGGAGAAAGATCAATCAACTCAGATATACTTATGGCACCACCCTTATAGCAGAAAGTGAAGAAGAATTAAAGAGTCTTTTGATGAAAGTGAAAGTCAGTAGTTTAGTCGGTCAGTCATGTCCGACTCTGGGTGACCCCGTGAATTGCAGCATTACAGGCCTCCCTGTCCATCACCAACTGCTGGAGTTCACTCAAACTCACGTCCATCGAGTCAGCGATGCCATCCAGCCATCTCATCCTCTGTCGTCCCCTACTCCTCCTGCCCCAAATCCCTCCCAGCATTAGAGTCTTTTCCAATGAGTCAACTCTTCCCATCAGGTAGCCAAAGTATTGGAGTTTCAGCTTTAGCATCAGTCCTTCTAAAGAACACCCAGGACTGATCTCCTTTAGGATGACTGGTTGGATCTCCTTTCAGTCCAGGGGACTCTCAAGAGTCTTCTCCAACATCACAGTTCAAAAACATCAATTCTTCGGCGCTCAGCTTTCTTCACAGTCCAACTCTCACATCCATACATGACCACTGGAAAAACCATAGCCTTGACTAGATGGACCTTTGTTGGCAAAGTAATGTCTCTGCTTTTGAATATGCTATCTAGGTTGGTCATAACTTTCCTTCCAAGGAGTAAGCATCTTTTAATTTCATGGCTGCAGTCACCATCTGCAGTGATTTTGGAGCCCCCAAAATTAAAGTCTGCCACTGTTTACACTGTTTCTACATCTATTTCCCATGAAGTGATGGTACCAAATGCCATGATCTGTTTTCTGAATGCTGAACTTTAGGCCAACTTTTTCACTCTCCTCTTTCACATTCATCAAGAGGCTTTTTAGTTCCTCTTCACTTTCTGCCATAAGGGTGGTGTCATCTGCATATATGAGGTTATTGATATTTTTCCTGGCAATCTTGATTCCAGCTTGTGTTTCTTCCAGTCCAGCATTTCTCATGATGTACTCTGCATAGAAGTTAAATAAACAGGGTGACAATATACAGCCTTGAAGTACTCCTTTTCCTATTTGGAACCAGTCTGTTGTTCCATGTCCAGTTTTAGCTGTTGCTTCCTGACCTGCATAGAAGTTTCTCAAGAGGCAGGTCAGGGTGGTCTGGTATTCCCATCTCCTCCAGAATTTTCCACAGTTTATTGTGATCCACACAGTCAAAGGCTTTGGCATAGTCAATAAAGCAGAAATAGATGTTTTCATGGAACTCTCTTGCTTTTTTGATGATCCAGCAGATGTTGGCAATTTGGTCTCTGGTTCCTCTGCCTTTTCTAAAACCAGCTTGAACATCAGGAAGTTCACGGTACATGTATTGCTGAAGCCTGGCTTGGAGAATTTTGAGCATTACTTTACTAGCATGTGACATGAGTGCAATTGTGTGGTAGTTTGAGCATTCTTTGGCATTGCCTTTTTTTGGGATTGGAATGAAAACTGAGCTTTTCCAGTCCTGTGGCCACTGCTGAGTAGAGTGAAAAAGCTGGCTTAAAAGTTAGCTTTCAAAAAATGAAGATCATGGCATCTAGTCCCATCTCTTCATGGCAAGTAAATGGGGAAACAATGGAAACAGTGACAGATTTTATTTTCTTGTGCTCAAAACTCCTTGCAGATAGTGACTGCCACCATGAAGCTAAAAGATGCTTGCTCCTTGGAAGAAAAGTTATGACCAAACTAGACAGCATATTAAAAAGTGGAGACATTAATTTGCTGACAAAGGTCCATCTATTCAAAGCTATAGTTTTCCAGTAGTCATATATGGTTATGTTTTTCTGGAACTCCCTTGCTGTTTCTATGATATAACGGATATTAGCAATTGATCTCTGGTTCCTTTGCCTTTTCTAAATCAATCTTAAATGTCTGAAAGTTCTCAGTTAACCTACGGTAGAAGCCTAGCTTGGAGAATTTTGAGAGGTGGACCATAAAGAAAGCTGAGCACTGAAGAACTGATGCTTTTGAGCTGTTGTTTTGGAGAAGACTCTTGAGAGTCCCCTGGACTCAAAGGAGATCAGTCTTGTCAATCCTAAAAGAAATTAGTCCTGAATATTCATTGGAAAGACTGATGCTGAAGCTGAAGCGCCAATACTTTGGCCACCTCATGCAAAGAACTGACTCATTGGAAAATACGATGATGTTGAGAAAGATTGAAGACAGGAGGAGAAGGGGAGTACAGAGGATGGAATTGTTGGATGGCATCACTGACTCAATGCAGTTTGAGCAAGTTCTGGGAGTTGGTGTGGAAAGGAAAGCCTGGCATGCTGCAGTCCATGGGGTTCCAAAGAGTTGGACATGGCTGAGTAATTGAATGAACTGAATATTGCTTTATATCTATCTATATATATATATTGCATGTGTATAATATATTGCATATTATATATATGTATATATACAGATTAATTGATACACAAAGTGACATATATACATATATTTACATATGTCATGATATATATATATATATGTGTGTATATATATATATATGTGTGTGTGTGTGTGTATTATATAGGCTTCCCAGGTGATGCTAGTGTTAAAGAACCCATCTGCCAATAAGGCAGACACAAGACGTGGGTTCAATCCCTCCGTCAGGAAGCTTCCCTGGAGGATGACATGGAAACTCATTCCAGTGCTCTTTCCTGGAGGATCCCATGAACAGAGGAGTCTGGTGAGCTACCATCCATATGGTTGAATAGAGTCAAGCACGACTGAAGTGACTTAGCACACACATCTATCTATGTATCTATCTATCTATCTGTATACCTATGTATTTGTATATACATATATATATATAAGTATATACATATATATATATATATATGCCATGCCTTATTTATCAGTTGACCTTTTAATTGCCATTTTGTTTGCTTCTATATCTTGGCTGTTGTAAATAGTGCACCGATAAACATTGGGGTTCATATTTTCAAATTATGGTTTTCTCAGGTATATTCCCAGAAGTGGGATTATTGAATTATATGGCATCTATATTTTTAGTTTTTTAAGAACTTTCATTATGTTTTCCATATTTGCTCTACTGATTTACATTCCCTCTAACAGTGTTGGAGGGGTTCCTTTTTCTCAGCACACTCTCCAGCATTTATTATTCTCAGATATTTTTATGATAATCATTCTGACTGGTGTGCAGTGATACTTAGTTATACTTTTGATTAAACTTTCTCTAAAATCAGCCACGTTGAGCATTTTTACATGTGCCTTTTGGACATCTTTATATCTTCTTTGGAGAAATGTCTACTTAGATCTTCAGCTCATTTTATTTCATTGATTTGCTTGGTATTTTAATACTGAGCTGCATGAGCAGTTTGTATATTTTGGAGTTTAATCCCTTGTTGATCCCATCAATTGAAAATAGTTTTTTTAACTGTCTGGATTGTCACTTCCTTTTTGTTTATGGTCTCCTTTACTGTGCAAAAGCTTTTAAGCTTAATTAGGTCCCATTTGTTTACTTTTGCTTTTATTTCCATTACTCTAGGAGAGGGATACAAAAAGACATAGCTGTAATTTAACCAAAGACTGGGATTCCTATGTTTTCTTCTGAGAGTTTTACTGAATCCAGCCTTACATTTAGGTCTCTAAGTCATTTGAGTTCATTTTTGTGTATAGTGTTAGGTATTAGCCTAATTTATTTTTTACAGATAGCTATCCAATTTTCCCAATACCACTTATTGGAGATTGAAGAGACTATTCTTTCTCCACTTTACACTCTTGCCTCTGTTATCATAGATTAATTGACCATAGATGTCTGGCTTTATTTCTGGGCTTTTTATATTGTTCCATTGATCTGCATTTCTGTTTTTGTGCCAGTACCATACTATTTTAATGACCATAACTTCTTGATACAGTTTGCAATTAGACAGCATTATTCCTCCAATTCTATTCTTCTTTCTCATTTCCTTTGGCTATTCAGGGTATTCTGTGTTTCCATAAATTTTTTTTATTTATTTTTCTAGTTCCAGGACATGGAACAACAGACTGGTTCCAAATTGGGAAAGGAGTATGTCAAGGCTGTATGTTGTCACCCTGCTTATTTAGCTTATATGCACAGTATATCATGTGAAATGCAGGCTGGATGAAGCACAAACTGGAATCAAGATTGCCAGGAGAAATATCAATAACCTCAGATATGCAGATGGCACCACCCTAATGGTAGAAAGAGGAACTAAAAAGCCTCTTGATGAAAGTGAAAGAGGAGAGTTAAAAAGCTGTCTTAAAAGTCAACATTCAAAAAACTAAGAGCATGGCATTTGGTTCCATCACTTCATGGCAAACAGATGGGGAAATAAAGAAAACAGTGACAGACTATTTTCTTGGGCTCCAAAATCATTGCAGCCATTAAATTAAGAGATTGTTGCTCCTTGGAAGAAAAGCTATGACCAACTTAAACAGCATATTAAAAAGCAGAGACATTACTTTGCCAAGAAAGGTCCATCTAGTCAAAGCTATGTTTTTTTCCAGTAGTCATGTATGGATGCAAGAGTTGGATCATAAAGAAAGCTGAGCACCAAAGAATTAATGCTTTTGAACTGTGTTGTTGGGAGAAGACTCTTCAGAGTTCCTTGGACTGCAAGGACATCAAACCAGTCCATTCTAAAGGAAAGTAGTCCTGAATATTCATTGGAATGATTGATGCTAAAGCTGAAGCTCCAATACTTTGGCCACCTGATTCAAAGAACTGACTCTTCAGAAAAGACCATGATTCTCAGAAAGATGGAAGGCAGGGGAGAAAGGGACAACAGAGGATGAGATGGTTGGATGGCATCACCCACTCAATGGACATGAGTTTGGGCAACTCTGAGAGTTGGTGATAGACAGGGAAACCTGGCACTCTGAAATCCATAGAGTCACAAAGAGTCAAACATGACTGAGTGGCTTAATTGAACTGACTGATATGATAACTTGATAGGGATCAAATTGAATCTGTCAATTGCTTTTGGTATTATATTCATGTTGGTATTATTGACTTTTCTAATTTAAGAACACATTAGTCATAGGTATTTTATAATTTTTTAAGCTAAAGTAAATGGAATTGTTTCCCTAATTTCTCTTTCTCATCATTTGTTGTTAGTGTATGGAAATGCAGGAGATTTTTGTTTATCAATTTAGCTCCCTGTAACATTGCCAAATTCATTGATGAGCTCTAGAAGTTTTCAGGTAGCTTCTTTAGGCTTTGTTATGTGTAGTATAGGGACTTCCCTGGTGGCTCAGACGGTAAAGCATCTGCCTACAATGTGGGAGAAGTGGGCTTGATACCTGAGTCAGGAAGATCCTCTGGAGAAGGAAATTGCAACCCACTCCAGTACTCTTGCCTGGGAAATTCCATGGATGGAGGAGCGCGGTAGGCTACAGTCCATGGGGTCACTAAGAGTCAGACACGAATGAGCCACTTCACTTCATGTGCAGTATCATGTCATCTGCAAATGGACAATTTTATTCTATTCCAGTTTGGCCCTTTTTATTTCTTTTTCTTCTCTGTTTTAGGATTGCTGTTGGCTAGGACTTCCAAAACTATGTTGAAACAAGATGGAGGGAGTGGACATGTTTGTCTTTTTCCTGATCTTGGAAGAAATGCTAGTCACCATTGAGTATGATGTTGGCTATGTTTTTGTCATATATGATTTTTATTATGTTGAGATAAGTTCCTTTCATGACCACTTTCTTGAGAGATTTTTTTTTTATCATAAGTGTTGAATTTTAATAAAACTTTTTATGCATCTGACTGAGATGATTATATTGTATTTATTCCTTCATTTATTGAACATGCTGTTTAATTTGAATATTGAAAAATTCTTTTATCCCCAGGATAAATCCTACTTGATCATGGTGTCTAATCCTTTCTACATATTGTTGAATTTAACTTGCTAGTAATTTCTTGTGAATTCCAGAGTCTATGTTCATCAGTGACTTTGGCCTGCAATACTATTTTGGGGGATTCTTTGTCTGGTTTTTCTATCAGGATGATGGTGGCCTCATAGAATCAGTTTGAAAGTGTTTCTTCCTTTCCACATTCTTGAAGAGTTTGAGTGCAGCACTTTCACAGCATCATCTTTCAGGATTTGAAATAGCTGAACTGGAATTCCATCACCTCCACTAGCTTTGTTCATAGTGATGCTTTCTAAGGCCCACTTGACTTCACATTCCAGGATGTCTGGCTCTAGGTCAGTGATCACACCATTGTGATTATCTGGGACATGAAGATCTTTTTTGTACAGTTCTTCTGTGTATTCTTGTCACCTCTTCTTGATATCTTCTGCTTCTGTTAGGTTCATACCATTTATGTCCTTTATCGACCCCATCTTTGCATGAAATGTTCACTTGGTATCTCTAATTTTCTTGAAGAGGTCTCTAGTCTTTCCCATTCTGCTGTTTTCCTCGATTTCTTTGCATTGATCACTGAGGAAGGCTTTCTTATCTCTTCTTGCTATTCTTTGCAGTCCTTTCTGAAGGAGATCAGCCCTGGTATTTCTTTGGAAGGAATGATGCTAAAGCTGAAACTCTAGTACTTTGGCCACCCCATGCGAAGAGTTGACTCATTGGAAAAGACTCTGATGCTGGGAGGGATTGGGGACAGGAGGAGAAGGGGACGACAGAGGATTAGATGGCTGCATGGCATCATTGACTCGATGGATGTGAGTCTGACTGAACTCCGGGAATTGGTGATGGACAGGGAGGCCTGGCGTGCTGTGATTCATGGGGTCGCAAAGAGTCAGACACGACTGAGCAACTGAACTGAAGTGAACTGAAGAGTTTGAAAGTGATACGTGTTAACTCTTCTCAAGTGTTTGGTAGAATTCCCCTGTGAAGTCATCTGATCCTGAACTTTTGTTTATTGGGAGATTTAAATCATAGATTCAACTTTAGTACCTTTGATTTGTCTGTTTATGTTTTCTATTTCTTCCTGGTTTAGTCTTAGAAGATTGTTCTTATCTAAGAATTTGTTCATTTTTTCTAATGATAATTTGTCCATTTTTTATTGGCATATTGTTTCTTGAAATAGTTTACATTCCCTTGTATTTATGTGGTGTCCATCGCAGCTTTTAATTTTTCACTTCTAATTTTTTTTTGATTTGAGCCTTCTCATTTTTTCTTGATGAATCTGGTTAATGGTTAATAAATTTTATTAGCCTTTATAAAGGCCATGCTCTTAGTTTCCTTTATCTTTTAAACTTTTCTTTTAGTTTCTAATACATTTATTTCCACTGAGATCTCTATGATTACTTTACCTATATTAAGTTTGGGTTTTGCTTGTTCTTCTTTCTCTAGTTGCTTTAGGTGTAAAGTTAGGTTGTTTATTTGAAAATTTTCTTTTTTCTTTAGATAAACTTGTATTGCTATAAACTTCCCTCTTAGAATAGATTTTGCTTCATTCCATAAGTTTTTCATCACTGTGTTTTGGTTTTAATTTGTTTCTAGGTATTTTTTAAAATTTATCCTTTGATTTCTTCAGTGATCCATTGATTGCTTAGGAGTATATTGTTTAACCCCAATGTGCCTGTGATTTGTGCAGTTCTTGTAGTAGATTTCTAATCTAATACCGTTATGGTCAGAAAAGTCGCTTGCTATTATTTCAGTGTTTTAAAATTTACTCAGACTTGCTTTTTGGCACAGAATGTGATCTATCTTGGAAAATGTTCCATATGAAATTCAGAAAAATAAATATTCTGTTACTCTTGGATAGAATGTTCTTTAAGTATCAGTTAAGTCCATCTAGTTTAGGGTTTCATTTAAGTCTGTGTTTCCTTATTGTGATTCTGTCTGGATGATCTATCCATTGAAATAAGTAAAGTTTAAACTTATAAAGCTAAGTATTACTTAGCATAATAATAAAACCAGTATTACTGTGTTACTGTCAATTTCTTCTGTCTGTTAACATTTCCCATAAACATTGAGGTGCTACTGTGCTGAGTACACATGTATTTATAATTGTCATATCTATCTATTGGATTGATTCTTTGGTCATTCTGTAGTGTCCTTCCTTTTCTCTTATAACAGTCTTTAAAGTTCTTTTTGTCTGATAATAATATTGATAGTTCAGCTTTCTTTTGATTTCCATTTGCATGGAATACAATTTTTCCATCCCTTCACTCTCAGTCTATATTTTTCTCTAGATCTGAGGTGTGTACTTCACAGATAAAATATATATGGGTCTTGTTTTTGTATTCACTCAATAAATCTCTTTATTTTGGTTGATTGATTTTCTTTCTTTCTTTCTTTTTTATTGTAGCACACAATCTGTTCACATTTAAAGTAGTTATTAATATGCATATTATTATTAATTGTTTTAGATTTGCTTTTCTAGTTCTTTTTTTTTTCTTCCTTGCCTCTTTTGTTCCTTTCTCTTGTCATTTGATGATTATCTTTAGTGTTGTGTGTAGGCTCATTTTTTTTTTTAATTTTTTAACTGAAGGATAACTGCTTTACAGAATTTTGTGGTTTTCTTTCATGCATCAATAAGAATCAGCCATAAGTATACTCATGTCCCCTCCCTCCCAGACCTCCCTCCCATCTCCTTTCCCATCCCACCCTTCAGACTGTCACAGAGCTCCTGTTTGATTTCCCCAAGTCTTACAGAAAATTCCGATTGGCTATCTGTTTTACACATGGTATTGTAAATTTCTATGTTACTCTCTCCATACGTCATCTCCCCTTCTCCCTCCTCTTCTCCCGCCTTGTCCATATATCTGTTCTCTATGTCTGTTTCTACATTGCTGCCCTGAAAATAAATTCATCAGTGCCATCTCTTCAGATTCCATATCTGTGTGTCAGTATATAATATTTATATTTCTCTTTCTGACTTACTTCACTCCTAATAATGGGCTCTAGTTTCATCCACCTCATTGGAACAGATTCAGATGTGTTCCTTTTTATGGCTGAATAGTATTCCATTATAAATATGCACCATGGCTTCTTTATCCACGCATCTGTTGATGGACATCTAGGTTGCTTCCATGTTCTAGCTGTTGTAAATAGTGCTGCAGTGAACATTGGGGTACATGTGTCTTTTTCAGTTTTGACTGCCTCAGGGTATATGCCTAGGAGTGAGATTGCTGGGTCATATGGTGGTTTTATTCATTGCTTTTTAAGGAGTCTCCATACCATCTTCCATAGTGGCTGTATCAGTTTACATTCACACCAGCAATGCAAGTGTTCCCTTTTCTCCACACCCTTTCCAGCATTTATTGCTTGTAGACTTTTTGACGATGACCATTCTGACTGGTGTGAGGTGGTATCTCATTGTAGTTTTGATTTGCATTTCTCTAATAATGAGTGATGTTTGAGCATGTTTTCATGTATGTGCTTGTTAGCCATCTGTATGTCTTCTTTGGAGAAATGTGTCTTCAGGTCCCTTTCCCACTTTTTGATTGGGTTGTTCGCTTTTATGGTATTGAGTTGTATAAGCTTCTTGTATATTTTGGAAATTATTTTTTATCAATTGTTTCTCTTCCTAGTATCCTCTCCCATTCTGACCATTGTCTTTTCACCTTGTTTGTAGTTACCTTTGTTGTGCAAAAACTTTTAAGTTTAGTTAGGTCCCACTTTTTTATTTTTGTTTTTATTTCCATTACTCCAGGAGGTGGATCACAGAAGATCTTAGCTTTGATTTATGTCATGGAGTGTTCTGCCTATTTTCCTCTTAAAGTTTTATAGTTTCTGGTCTTACATTTAGATATTTAATCCATTTTGAGTTTATCTTTGTGTATGGCATTAAGTAGTGATCTAATTTCATTCTTTTGCATGTACCTGTCCAGTTTTCCCAGCACCACTTACTGAAGAGGCTGTCTTTGTCCCATTGTATATTCTTGCCTCCTTTGTCAAAAATAAGGTACCCACAGGTGCAGGGTTTTATCTCTGGGTTCTCTATCTTGTTCCATTGGTTTATATCTCTGTTTTTGTGCCAGTACCATGCTATCTTGATGACTGTAGCTTTGTAGTATAGTCTGAAGTCAGGAAGGTAGATTCCTCCAGCTCCATTCTTCTTTCGCGACTGCTTTGGCTATTTGGGGTCTTTGTGATTCCATGTGAATTGTGAATTTTTTTGTTCTAGTTCTGTGAAAAATCCCACTGTTAATTTGATAGGGATTGCATTGAATCTGTAGATTGCATTTGGTAATATAGTCATTTTCAAAATTTTGATTCTCCCCACCTAGGAAAATGGAGCATCTCTCCATCTGTTCTTGTCATCTTTGATTTCTTTCATCAGTGTCTTATAGTTTCCCATATACAGGTCTTTTGTTTCCTTAGGTAGGTTTATTTCTAGATATTTTATTCTTTTTGTTGCAATTGTGAATGGGATTGATTCTTTAATTTCTCTTTCGATTTTTCATTGTTAGTATATAGGAGTGCAAGTGATTTCTGTGTATTGACCTTGTATCCTGCAACTTTGCTGAATTCGCTGATTGACTCTAGAAATTTTCTGATAGTTTCTTTTGGGATTTCTATGTATAGTATCATGTCATCTGAAAATAGTGAGTTTTACTTCTTTTCCTATATGGATTCCTTTTATTTATTTTTCTTCTCTAATTGCTGAAGCTAGGACTTCCAAAACTATGTTGAATAATAGTAGTGAGAGTGGACACCCTTGTCTTGCTCCTGATCTTGGAGGGAAAGCTATTAGTTTTTCACTATTGAGAATAATGTTTGCTGTGGGCTTTTCATATTATGGCCTCTATTATGTTGAGGTAGGTACCTACTATGCCCATTTTTTGAAGCACTCTTATCATAAGTGCATGCTAGATTTTGTCAAAGACTTTATCTGCATCTATTGAGATGACCATATGCTTTTTATCTTTCAATTTGTTGATATGGTGTATCACATTAATTGATTTGCATATATTGACAAATCTTTGCATCCCTGGAATAAACCCAACTTTATGCTATATGAGCATTTTAATGTGTTGTTGGATTCTGTTTGCTAGAATTTTGTTGAGGATTTTGGCATCTATGTTCATCAGTGATATTGGCCTGCAATTTTCTTTTTTCCTGTTGTCTTTTCCTGGTTTTGGTATCAGGGTGATTGTGGCCTCATCAAGTGAGTTTGGAAGTGTTCCTTCCTCTGCAATATTTTGGAAGAGTTTCATAAAAATAGGCACTAGCTCTTTTCTGAATTTTTGATAGAATTCCCCTCTGAAGACATCTGGCCCTGGGCTTTTGTTTTGGGGAGATTTTTTTAAATCACTGTTTCAATTTCAGTGTTTGTGTTTGGGTTGTTCATAATTTCTATTTCTTCTTTGTTCAGTCTGGGGAGGCTGATCTTTTCTAAATATTTGTCCATTTCCTCTAGGTTGTCCATTTTGTTAGCATACAGTTGCTCATTATATTCTCCTATGATCCTTGGTATCTCTGTGTTGTCTGTTGTAACCTCTCCTTTTTCATTTACAATTCTATTGATTTGATTTTTCTACTTTTTTTTTTCTTGATGAGTCTGGCCAGTGGTCTCTCAATTTTGTTAATCTTCTCAAATAGCTAGCTTCTAGTTCCATCAACCCCTGCTATTGTTTCCTTCATTTCCCTTTCATTTATTTCTGCTCTGATCCTTATGATCTCCTTCCTTCTGCTGACTTTGGGGTTTTTTGTTTGTTTGTTTGTTTGTTCTTCTTTCTTTAGCCTCTCTAGACACAGAGTTAGGCTGTCTATTCAATGCTTCTCTTGCTTCTTGAGGTATGATTGAATCACTACAAACTCCTTCCTAGAACCGCCTCTGCTGAGTCCCATAGGCTTTGGGTCGTGTTTTCATTGTCATTTGTTTCTAGGAATCTTTTGATTTCCCTTTTTATTTCTTCAGTAAATTCTTTGTTATTTAGTAATGTATTTAATTTTCATGAGTTTGTGCTTTTCACTGTTTTTTGTTTTTTAACTGTAGTTGATATCTAGTCTCATAGTGTTGTGGTCAGAGAAGATACTTGATACAATTTCAGTTTTCTTAAATTTACTGAAGCTTTATTTGTGGCCCAAGATATAGTCTAATCTGGAGGATATTTCATGTGTACTTTAGAATAAAATGTATTCTTCTGCATTTGGATGGAAAGTCCTGAAGATATCAATTAGGTCCATTTGGTCTAATGTTTCATTTAAGGTTTGTGTTTCCTTATTGATTCTCTGTTCTGACAATTTGTCCATTGATGACGATGAGGTGTTATTGTGCCACTGTTGATCCCTCCTCCCATGCCTGTTAGTGTTTGCCTTATGTACTGAGGCACTCATGTGTTGGGTGCATAGACATTTACAATTGTTATGTCTTATTCTTGGATGGATCCCTTGATCATTATGTAGTGTCCTTGCTTGTCTCTTACGATATACTTTGTTTTAAAGTCTATTTTGCCTGAAATAAGGATTGCCACTCCAGCTTGCTTTTGTTTTCCATTCACATGGAATTCCATCGTTTTCCTTTCATAATTTCCATCATTTTACTTTCAGTTTGTAGGTCTGAAGTGGGACTCCTGTAGGCAGCATATATATGTGTCTTGTTTTTGTATCCATTCAGTCAGTCAGTATCTTTTGGTTAGTGCATGCATTTAACCCATTTACATTTAAGGTAATTATTGATACATATATTTCTACTGGAATTTTGTTGATTGTTTGGGGTTTGTTTTTGTAGGTCTTTCCTTTCTCATGTGTTTACTGGCTATGTAAGTGCCTTTAGTATTTGTTGCAAGGCTGGTTTGGTGGTGCTGAATTCTCTTAATTTCTGCTTGTCTGTAAAGCTTTTGAATTCTCTGTCAATTGTGAATGAGATTTTTTCCAGGTATAATAATCATTGTTGTAGGTTTTTCTCTTTCAGTACTTTAAATATATCTTGCCATTCCCTTCTGGCCTGTAGAGTTTCTGCTGAAAGGTATGCTATTAATCATATGGGCTTTCCCTTGTATGTTACTTTTTGCTTTTCCCTTGCTGCTTTTAATATTCTTCCTTTGTGCTTAGTCTGTTAGCTTCCTTAATATGTGCCTCGATGTGTTTCTCCACATAGAGGCACATATTAAGGTGGGTTTAATGTGTAGGCGACTCTCTCCACTTCTTGGACTTGATTGACTAATTCCTTTCCCCATGTTGGGGAAATTTAAAACTATAATTTCTTCAAAAATTTTCTCAGTGCCTTTCGTTTTATCTTCTTCTTCTGGGACCCCTACAACTTGAATATTTGGTGTGTTCAATATGGTCCCAAAGGTCTCTGAAGTTTTTCTCAATTATTTTCATTCATTTCCCTTTATTCTTCTCTTCAGCAGTTATTTCCACCATTCTGTCCTCCAGCTCACTTATCCATTCCTCTGTCTCAGTGGTTCTGCTATTGATTCCTTCTAGAGTACTTTTAATTTCAGTAATTGTGCTATTCATTTCCGTTTGCTTATTCTTTCTTCTATGTACTTGGTGATTGTATTAACTGTGTCAAATGCTTCTTGCATTTTCTCCATTTTAGTTTCAAGTATTTGGAGTATCTTTACTATCATTATTGTGAGTTCTCTTTCAGGGAGATTACCTATTTCCTCTTTGTTTATTTGGTCTTGTGAATTTCTACCTTTCTCTTTCATTTGTGTTGTATTTCTCTGTCTTTCCATTATCTTTTTTTTTTTTTTTTTCTAAATTGCTCCAGCTGAGGTGTCCTTTTAGCAGGCTTTAGGGTTGTATTGCTTCTTACTTTTGATTTTTGCCCTTGGAGGGAAATGTTTGTTGGATGGTTTGTGTTGATTTCTTATTGGGGGTGACTTGTGCCTGTGTTCTAGTGGGAGGAGATCAAGTAGAAATTACAGAAATACTGGGACATATACACACACACTTTCACACATACAGTTATAACCAAAGTGTTCTAAAGAAAATACTACATGAGATTGATTTGGTGAACAAGGGAAACTAGAGATGATATCAGCCAATTTAAAGCAGAGCTAGCTAATGCTCAATCTGGAAATCTGAGCATGAGCAGAAGGCCAACTGGGATATAAAGCTTAGAGAGCTCAACATTTTAACTTACTTGGTGAAAGAAGAAAGAGTGAAGTAAAAAAGGGAGAATAGAAAAAGAGATAGAGAAAAGAAAGAAGAGAAGAGAGGGAAAAGAGAAAAGGAAGTGGTAAAGAAGATTAAAACATTTTAAGAAGAGAGAAAAAAGAAAAAAATAAAAAGGAAAGATGAATAGATGTATTTGAAAAAGATTTATATATATTCAGGAATAGCTACAGCCAGTAGAGAACAGTAGAAAAGCACTTGAATATATCCAAAACAAAATCCAAAAAACTCATCAAGAAAAAAGGAAAAAAATATGAGGAGAATAAAAGAAAACCTAAAATGAATTTTTTTCTTGCTTTTTTTTTTTTTTTTTTTCCGTCAAGAAACGCAGAGAGGAAAACTCCACAGCCCCACAAAATTGTTATATCTTCTTCTTGTTATCTTCTTCTAATTGTTATATCTTCTTCTTGGACTGATCCTTTGATCATTATGTAGTGTCTTTGTCTCTTTTCACAGCCTTCGTTTTAAAGCCTGTTTTACCTGATATGAGTTTTGCTACTTTTACTTGTCTTTGGTTCTATTTGCATGGAATATCTTTTTCCAGCTCATCACTTTCAGTCTGTATGTGTCTCTTGTTTCAAGGTGGGCCTCTTGAAGACAACATATATAGGAGTCTTGTTTTTGTATCCATTCAACCAGGCGTTTTCTTTTGGTTGGTGCATTCAACCCATTCACATTTAAGGTAATTATTGATAAGTATGATCCAGTTGCCATTTACTTTATTCTTTGGGGTTCGAGTTTATACACCCTTTCTGCATTTCCTGTCTAGAACAGATCCTTTAGCATTTGTTGGAGAGCTGGTCTGGTGGTGCTGAATTCTCTCAGCTTTTGGTTGTCTGTAAAGCTTTTGATTTCTTCTTCATATTTGAATGAGATCCTTGATGGGTACAGTAATCTGGGCTGTAGGTTATTTTCTTTCATCACTTTAAGTATGTTCTGCCATTCCCTTCTGGTCTGAAGAGTTTCTATTGAAAGATTAGCTGTTGTCCTTATGGGAATCCCCTTGCGTGTTATTTGTTGTTTTTTCCTTGCTGATTTTAATATTTGTTCTTTGTGTTTGATCTTTGTTAATTTGAGTAATATGTGTCTTGGGGTGTTTTGCCTTGGCTTTATCCTGATTGGGACTCTCTGGGTTTCTTGGACTTTGGTGACTATTTCCTTCCACATTTTAGGAAAGTTTTCAACTATTATCTCCTCAAGTACCTTCTCATGGTCTTTCTTTTTTCTTCTTCTTCTGGGACTCCTATGATTCGAATGTTGGGGCATTTAACATTGTACCAGAGGTCTTTGAGGTTGTCCTCATTTCTTTTAATTCTTTTTTTTAAATTTTTTCCTCTCTGTTTCATTATTTATACCATTCTATCTTCTACCTTATTTACCCTATCTTCTGCCTCTGTTATTCTACTGTTGGTTCCCTCCATAGTGTTTTTGATCTCATTTATTGAGTTATTCATTATATATTGACTCTTTTTTATTTCTTCTAGGTCCTTGTTAAACCGTTCTTGCATCTTCTCCATCCTTGTTTCCAGGCTATTTATCTGTAACTCCATTTTGTTTTCAATATTTTGGATCATTTTCACTATCATTATTCAGAATTGTTTATCAGGTAGATTCCCTATCTCTTCCTCTTTTGTTTAATTTGGTGGGCATTTATTCTGTTCCTTTACCTGCTGGGTATTTCTCTGCCTTTTCATCTTGATTATATTGAGGTGTTTGGGGTGGCCTTTCCGTATTCTGGCAGTTTGTGTAGTTCTTTTTTGTGGAGTTTCCTCACTGTGGGTGGGGTTGGATGGGTGGCTTGTTAAGGTTTCCTGGTTAAGGAAGCTTGTGTCGATGTTCTGGTGGGTGTAACTGGATTTCTTCTCTCTGGAGTGCAATGAAGTGTCCAGTAATGAGTTATGAGATGTCAGTGGGTTTGGTGTGACTTTGGGCAGCCTGTATATTGACACTCAGGACTATGTTCCTGTGTTGCTGGAGAATTTGCATCGTATGTCTTGCTTTGAAACTTGTTGACCTTTGGTTGGTGCTTGGTTTCAGTGTAGGTATGGAGACGTTTGATGAGTTCCTCACGATTAATGTTCCCTGGAGTTAAGAGTTATCTGATGTTCTCAGGATTTGTACTTAAGCCTCCTGCCTCTGGTTTTCAGTCTTATTACAGTAGCCTCAAGACTTCTGCATCTATACAGCACCAATGATAAAACATCTAGGTTAAAGATGAAAAGTTTCTCCACAGTGAGGGACATCAAGGGGGTGTTCACAGAGTTACATGGGGAAGAGAAGAGGGAGGAGGTAGATAGAGGTGACCAGGAGGAGAAGAGAGGGACTCAAATGAGGAGAGAACAAGCTAGCCAGTAATCACTTCCTTATGTACTCTTCACAGTCTGGACCACTCAGAGTTGTTCACAGAGGTATACAGGGAAAAAAAAGAGGGAGGAAGGAGATAGAGGTGGCCAGGAGGATAAAGGGGGGGCAATCAAAAGGAGAGAGACAGATCCAGCCAGTAATTAGTTCCCTAAGTGTTCTCCACAGTCTGGAACACACAAAGAGATTCACAGAGTTGTGTAGAGAAGAGAAGGGTGAGGGAGGAGATAGAGGCAATGTGGTGGAGAAAAAGGAGAGTCCAAAGGGGGAGAGATCAGTCAAGCCAGTAATTTCGCTCCCGAGTAAAAATGGGTACTGAAGATTGGGTTCTTAAAGGTACAAAATTGATAACAAATACCAAAAACAAAGATTAAAAATGTAGAATAAAGGTTGGATTCTCAAAAATACAATATTAAATTAAAAAACAAAGTCACCAAAAATTATGATATATATATATATATATATGAAGTTTGCTTTAAAAAATAGTGTCTTTTTTGCAATGTAATAGTAGGTTATAAAAATGAAAATTAAAGGAGTAATAGAGAACTTAAAAATAAAAAAAAATAAATAAAAAATGATAATAGTAAAAATATATCTAGTACTTTCTCTCGTGTTGTTGTGGACAGTGTGGGGTCAGTTCATTTTCAGATATTTCCTTGATCTGGCTTATACTTCTCAAGATCTATAGGCCCCTTCCTATGTAAGTGGTGATAACTGCAGGGTTTTAGTCTATTGCACCTGTCACTTCCAAGGTGGTTCCCTCTGTTTGTTTTAGCTTCTTCTGTTTCCTGGTCTCTTCAGTGTCTAATTTCTGCCCTGACACAAGGGGGCGGTGGTGGACACTTTTTTAGGTCCTTTGTTCAGTTGTGCTGTGGGTAGAGAGGAACACTGCAAACAGATAACACCAGTGTGTGCTTTCAATGTCTCGGCCGCACCAGGTTTGCCCCCGCTCACAGTGAGTGTGCTTTACCTGTCTACACTGCTTAGGCTCTAGGTTGTTCTGCCAGGAACTGCCTGAGGCCAGCCCTGGGTTGTATACACTCCCTAGGTCTAAGCTGCTCAGGTTCAGGTTCTCGGGTACTCCACAAAGGCACAGACTTGGTTGGGCCTGTGTTTTGTGCCCTTCCCGGGTCCTAGCAGCTCAGGTGACCAGGTGCTTGGCGAGCCCAATTGCTGCGACTTATCACCTCCCCCATCTCTGCCGCTCGGTTTTCTGAGTGTACAACTGGCACATCTTCTCAGGTTTGCCGTGTGCTTCTTCTGGGAAGCTGATCTCTGGCTGAGACCCTCCTGGTGGATGTTGACTGTCCAGAATCCCAAGAAGTCTTGGTTAAGAATGAATCCTGCTTGCAGTTTTGTGGATGATCCCTCTCTGGGGCCCTGATTGCCCCCTTCCAGCTCTGGCTGCCCTCGCCTGCCTGTCTCCAGTGGGGGATGGGCCAGTCCCCAGCCGGCTAGCTCTGCTTAGTCCTTTGTTCTGTGAACGGGCTAGCTCTGCTTAGTCCTTTGTTCTGTGAACGGGCCTGATGGTGTCTTACGTTAGGGCCTTTCATGGGATAGCTATCCCACAGTCTGGGTGGCTATCTCAAGTTAGTTTCCTCAGATTGCCCTCGGGGCATTCAAGCCTGGTCCTTACTCCAAGCAAAGCAGCCCATGCCTCCCTGCCCAGCCCCCGCTTGTTAGTGGCAGGTGCAGGTGTCTGCACTGCTTCTCAGTGGGGAGTTACCATTAGGGCATGTAATCTATGGGTTTTAATTATTTATTTATTTTTCCTCCCGGGTATGTTGCCCTCTGAAGTTCCAAGGCTCTCCACAGCCTCGCCATTGAGAGTGTTTCCTGGTATTTGGAAACTTCTCTCTTTTTTAAGACTCCCTTCCCAGGATGGATCTCCATCCCTACCTCTTTTGTCTCTCTTTTTATCTTTCATATTTTTTCCTACCTCCTTTCGAAGAAAATGGGCTGTTTTTCTGGGTGCCTGATGTCCTCTGCCAGCATTCAGAAGTTGTTTTGTGGAATTTATTCAGCATTCAAATATTCTTTTGATGAATTTGTGGGGAGAAAGTGGTCGTCCCATCCTATTCCACCATCTTAGGACCACCCCCAGAATGATTTTTTTTTTAACAAGGAAAACAAAGAGGAAAACTGCACAGAACCGCAAAATGCTAATATGATGGTGGAAAAATGTTGGGGAATAAGCAGTGTGACTTACAAAAAGAAAGAATCTAAATTTTTAATAACAAGAAAAACAAAGAGGAAAACCCCACAACACAACTAAACACTAGTGTGAAGGTGGAGATATGTTGGGGGAATAAACACTGTGATTCATAAGAGGAAAAAGAAAAGGAAAAAGAAAAAAAAAATAAAATAAGGGCTTTTCAGGTTGTAGTTCCTGGTTGTGGAGTCTGCCTCTGTGGATGGGGTTGGGTTAGAGTCCTGTGATGTTTTCCTGGTTGGCGGAGCTTGTGCTTGTGTTCTGGTTGATGGAGCTGGATCTCATCACTCTGAAGGGCAGTGCAGAGTCCAGTAGTAGCTTTTGGAGTGTCTATGGGTTCAGTATGCCTTTTGGCAGTCGTTCTAGCTTTCATGGTGTTAGGCGCACCTATTTCCCCAGCTGCTTCAAAGTGACTCTCTCAGCATAACTGCAGGGCTGCCAGGTCCCTACTTGTCCCTGGGATCATTGCCAGTGCTTCTGTTTCCCTGTTTTGCCCTGTGCTGCTGGCCAAAACTTGCTAGGTAAGTGCTTGTGTGGGTCCTTCTGCCTCGCAGTGACTTGTGTGGGCTTCCCTTAGCCCCCTAAACTCACCTTCTGTATCGCAGGGCTGTGTACACTTGACTATCAGTTCCTGAGGTCCACCCTCTGCATTACAGGGCTTGTGTACTCTTGTTTTAGCTTCCTGGTGTGGTTTATGTGTCGCGGGACTAGTGTGGACTTGTTTTGGCTCCCCGTGCTCACCCTCTGCATTATGGGGTTTATGTGCAGTTGTTTCATTTCACTGCCTGCACTCTTTTTCACAGGGGTTATTCGTTCTTTCAGCTGTGTTGGGAGGGTTGAATTTGCTCTTTTTTTCTTTCTGTGTGTATATCTCTTACAGATTTCTGTTTGCTGTCACCTTGAGGTTTCCATATGTCAGTCTATTTGTACACATAATTGCTTTAAGTTGCTCATCTCAATTTCAAATGCATTTCAAACATTATGCACTTGTTCTCTCCTCTAAGGATTACTGGTTTTGATATCATATTTGTGTGTGAATTCTTTCTTACCTTTACTGTATATTTGCCTTTACTGGTGAGATTTTCCACCCTTAACTTTTGTTGTTACTAGTTGTCGCCTCTCCTTTTCTGCTTAGAGTAGTCACTTTGGCTTTTGTCATCAATCTGGTTTGGTGATGTTGAATTATTTTAATTTTTGTCTACCTGTATGTAAAGTTTTTGATTTCTCCATCAAATCTGAATGAGACCCTTTCTGAGTAAAACACCCTTGTTGAAGATTTTCCCTCTCATCAGTTTCAACATATTTTGCCACTTCTGGACTGCAGTGTTTCTGCTGAAAAATAGCAGATAATCTTATGGCAATTTCCTTGTATGTTATTTGCAGGTTTTCCCTTATTCCTTTTTGTTATTTTTCTTTGTCTTTAATTTTTATCAATTTTGATTACTATTCACCTTAGTGTGTCTCTCCTTGAGTTAATCTTATATGAGACACTGCACTTCTTGAACTTGGGTGCTTGTTTCCTTTTCTATGTTAGAGAAGTTTTCAGCTATTGTATTTTTAAATATTTTCCTCAGGCCTGTCTTCACTTTTTTCTCCTTATGTGACCCCTATAATGTAAATTTTTGTGCATTTGACATTGTCTCAGATACCTTTTAAACTGTCCTCATTATTTTTTTTCCTTTATTCTGTTCTATGGCAGTGATTTCCACCGCTGTGTCTTCCAGCTGACTGATTCCTTCTTCTGCATCATTTATTCTGCTGTTGAATCCCCCTCTAGTGTATTTTTCATTTTAGTTATTGTATTCTTCAAAACTGTTTGGTTTATATTTCCTAACTTTTAGTTAAAAACTTCTTGTAACATTTCATTATGCATCCATTCTTTTCCCTAATTCTTAGATCATCTTCGTGATTATTACTCAGAACCCTATCAAGTAGATTGCTGAGTTTCACTTCACTTAGTTTTTCTTCTGGGGTTTTATCTTGTTCCTTTGTCTGGAACATATTTCTTTGTTATCTCAATCAAATTTCTTTTTGTATTTTTATATATACAGTAGTTTAGTTACATTTCTTGGCTTTGGAGAAGTGGCACTTTGTAGGGGATGTCTTATATGTCTTAGCAGTATACTCCTCTCTTGTCACCCGAGGGACAGGGACAAGTGGATCCCAAGGTAGTTTCTGATGTGTATTTGTGGACTCAGTTCTGCAAGTCATAGGATCATAGTTTCCTTGCTTCTGGTGTCTGCCCCTGGTGAATGAGTCTGGTACAGTGGCTTGTACAGGCTTCCTGGTGGAAGAGGTTTGTGTCTGTGAACTGTTGTGTGGACCTGGGTCTTAGCCCTCTGGTTCAGTTCCATTCACCATGACTCAGTCATGACTGACTCTTTGCTATCCCATGGACTGCGGCATGCCAGGTTTCCCTGTCCATCGCCAACTTCCAGAGGTTGCTCAAACTCATGTCCATCAAGTCAGTGATGTTATCCAACCATCTCACCCTCTGTTCTCCCCTTCTTCTCCTGTCTTCAATCTTTCCCAGCATCAGGGTCTTTTCCAATGAGTCAGTTCTTCACATCAGGTGGCCAAAGTATTGGAGCTCCATTATCAGTTCTTCCATTGAATATTCAGGACTGATTTCCTTTAGGCTTGACTGGTTTGATCTCCTTGCAGTTCAAGGGACTCTCAAGAGTCTTCTCCAACACCACTGTTAAAAAGCGGTTCATTTTGGGAAGATGTATACACATTTTCGTAAAAGTTGTCCTACAATGCTGGAGACCTGGGTTCCATCATGGGTCGGGAAGATCCCCTGGAGAAGGAAATGGCAACTCACTCCACTGTTCTTGCCTGGAGAATTCCATGGACAAAGGAGCCTGGTGGGATACAGTCTTTTGGGTTGCAAAGAGTCAGACATGACTAAGCAACTTTCATTCACTCACATAATTTATATCCTTATCTACTTTAATATTTCTTTTTTTTTTACTTTAAAATTTCATAAAAAGTTTGAAATGATTTGCAATAATGATATCATATATTATAATGAAAGTTTAAGATTAAACTTAAGAGACTGCAAACATAAAGAAGAATGGAAATTTGTGGCAGTTTTTCATTTAATTTAGCTCTGATATTTCCAGCAACAAGAACATACATAAATGGAAATGTCGAAGGCTATTATAGTTACTACACTCAATACAAGGAGTCATACCACTCATTAAAAGCAAGGAAATGTCTCCTGGGTTCTCCTAAGTCAGATAATGGATCCTTATATTAGGATCACAGAGTGTTGCAATAAACAGATCCTATAATGGTGATTTTCACTTGAGTTGCAAAATTTTCCAAATGATTCTTTTTTTTTTTTTACATTGATCTTTAATAAAGGCAGTTTTGTTAGCTGAAATCAGATCAGCACATGAGTGGGTATTAGGCACGAAAACAGTTGTATAGGAAAGTTTGGTTTGTACAGAAAATGTCAGGTTAAAAATGTATATCTAAACAGCTGGGGCCCAGGCTGGGAATGCTGGTCAGTTTGTTCTGCCAGGCCCACTACAGACTTGAAACATTGGTCTCCTATTTATTTATGGCTTGAAGAGTGTACCAGTGAGAGTTAAGGCTTCCAGCAAGCAGGCCCCCAGCCTTTTGGAAGGGTCATTTATAAGCTCTAAGTTTGTTATAAAGAGAGATGACAAGGGAGCCACTTCTTTCCCAGAAACCCTCTTAGTTCTCATAAATAGGAAAGAAAGGAAACTAAAAAGACCTATTTCTGAAGAAAACTGAGTCCCTTGAAGTTTTGTCTTAAGAGGAGGAGAGAGTTGACCTTGTCAACTTTGATTTCTCCTGTAAGTTAAACTAATATCACCAAAGGGCCCTTATGAATAACTTTCTGAAATAACCTCTCACTGACTTTCTTCTCCTGAAACAAGATGGGATATTTGTTCCTTAGAGTAATACCTCGATGTTGGTTAAAATGGAGTTTATACACAAATATCTTCTTCTGGAAACTTTTTATGCCTACATTTGAGGTAACCACATTGTTCCAGAAGACATCTGGAGCAGTTGCTGAGAAAGACTTAGTAGCCTATTGAGAACTAGGATTGGCCTATCATTCTTCAAAATTACCCAGCTGGGTAGGTTTCCAGTAATCTGATTTCAGTAGGGAAAGTTTCTTCTGGGACTGGAATGGAGGCTTTTTTGGGCCACTCTTAGTAGAGTCTTTGTAATGTCAGTAAGGAAAGTTTCTTCTGGGACCAGAATGGAAGCTTTTTTGGGCCACTCCTAGTACAGTCTTTGCAAAACTGATAAAAGAAAAAAAACAGTCAAGACTCTGGAGGCTTTTTTTTTTTTTTTTCAATGTCTGAATAGATATTCTCTGCTTTATAGATACATACCCAACTGAATATAGACAGCTACCAAACTTTAACCAGCTAGATACAAGCTGGATGTAGTATGTCTGTACTATTTTTAATAACAAATTAACAGTGATAATAAGTGCTGTACTAAATATGCCAGCAATTTTGGAAAACTCAGCAGTGTCCACAGGACTTAAAAAAGTCAGTTTTAATTTCAATTCCAAAGAAAGGTAATGCCAAAGAATGTTCAAACTACCACACAATCACACTCATTTGACACACTAGCAAAATGATGCTCAAAATCATCCACATGAAGCTTCAACAACACGTGAACTGTGAAATTCCAGATGTTCAAGCTGGATTTAGAAAAGTCAGTGGAACCAGAGATCAAATTGCCAGCATCCACTGGATCATTGAAAAAACAAGAGAATTCCAGAAAAAACATCTACTTCTGCTTTATTAACTATGCCAAAGCCTTTGACTGTGTGGGTCACAACAAACTGTGGAAAATTCTTCAAGAGATGGGAATACCAGATCACCTTGCCTGACTCCTGATAAATCTGTATGCAGGTCAAAAAGCAACAGTTAGAACCAGATATGGAACAATGGACTGGTTCCAATTTGGGAAAGGAGTATGTCAAAGCTGTATATTGTCATCCTGTTTATTTAACTTATATGCATAGAACAATATGAGAAATGCTGGCTAGGTGAAGCATAAGCTGAAATCAAGATTGCTGGGAGAATTGTCAATAGCCTCAGATATGCAGATGATACCACCTTTATGGCAGAAAGCAAAGAAGCCTCTTGATGAAAGTGAAAGAGGAGAGTGAAAAAGTTGGCTTCAAACTCAACATTCAAAAAACAAAGATCATGGCATCTAGTCTCATCACTTCATGACAAATAGATGGGGAAACAATGGAAACAGTGATAGACTTTATTTTTGGGGGCTCCAAAATCACTGCAGATGGTGACTTCAGCCATGAAATTGAAAGACACTCACTCCTTGGGAGAAAAACTATGACCAACCTAGACACCTTATTAAAAAGATTTACTTTTTAATACTTTTTTTTTTTAAAGAAAGCATTATTTTGCCAATGAAGGTCCTTCTAGTCAAAGCTATGGTTTTTCCTGTAGTCATGTATGAATGTGACAGTTGGACCATAAAAAAGTTGAGCACCGAATAATTGATGCTTTTAAACTGTGGTGTTGGAAAAGGCTCTTGAGAGTCCCTAGGACTGCAAGGAGATCCAACCAGTCAATCTTAAAGGGAATCAGTCCTAAATATTCATTGGAGCTACTGATGCTGAAGCTGAAGCCCCAATACTTTGGCCACCTGATATGAAGAATTGACTCGTTTGAAATGACCCTTATGCTGGGAAAGACTGAAAGGGGGATGACAGAGGATGAGATGGTTGGATGGCATTGCAGTCCATAGAATTGCAAAGAGTTGGAAATGACTGAACTGAACTGAACAGTGATAATTTGAAAAAATTTACTGTTGTGGTGGCTTAAAAGTTTGTTTGGGTTTTCCCATAAAATGCTATACACAACCCAAATGAATCTTTTGATCAACCCAATATATCTCAGTAATTTCATTACAAGTTATTTGTGGTAATAGGCTAATATCTTGACATTTTGATAAGCACTGATTAAATAACTATATCATCTATGCCAAAGTCAACATACCTATGATACCCGACTGTACTTAAGTATGGTTTAAATAACTGAACACAATAGAGCAGACAGGCAACCAGAGAAGGACATTTAACATATGCTCATGCTTATTAGCATCTCAGATGCTAGTAAGGTTGTGCGTAAAATTTTGCTTAAAATTTTGCATGATAAGCTTCAGCATAATGCAAATCAAGAACTTCCAAACATCCAGGTTGGGTTTAGGAAAGAAAGAGGAATTAGAGATCAAGTTGCTAGCTTTCACTGGGGAAATCAAGGAAATTTCAGAAATCAAGGGAATTTCAGAAAAACATCTATCTCTGTTTCATCAACTAAGCTAAAATTTTTGACTATGTGGATCATGACAAACTGTGGAAAGCTCTTACAGAGATGGGATTACCAGGCCATTTTAATTGTCTTCTGAGAAACCTGTATGTGGGTGAAAAAAGCAACAGCTAGGACCCTGTATGGAACAACTGATTGATTCAAGATAGAGAAAGGAGTAAGACAGGGCTGTCTGTTGTCACCCTGCTTGTTTAACCTATAGGCTGAGCACGTCATGAGACATTCTGGTCTGGATGAGTTACAAACTAGAATCAATATAAGCAGGAGAAACATCAACAACCACAGATATGTAGATGATATCCCTCTAATGGCAGAAAGCAAAGAGAAACTAAAGAGCCACTTGATGAGGGTGAAGGAAGAGAGTGAAGGAACTGGCTTAAGACTAAATATTAAAAAGCTAAGATCATGGCATCTGGCTCCATTAATGCATGGCAAGTGGAGGGGGAAAACATGGAAGTAGTGACAGATTTCCTCTTCCTGGTTTCCAAGATCATTGTGGACAGTGACTCAAGCCATGAAATTGGAAGATGATTGGTTTTTGGCAAAAACATGATGACAAATTTAGACAGTGTGTTGTAAAGAAGAGACATTACTCTGCCAACAAAGGTCTGTATAGTCAAAGCTGTAGTCTTCACAGTAGCCACATATGGTTGTGAGAGCTGGACTGTAAAGAAGGCAGAACACCAAAGAATCAATGCCTTTGAACTATGGTGCTGGAGAAGACTCCTGAAAGTCCCTTGGGCAGCAAGGAAATCATACCAGTCAGTCTTAAGGGAGATGAACCTTGAATATTGACTGGAAGGACTGATGCTGAAGCTGAAGCGCCAATATTTTGGTCATCTTATGTGAACAGAGGACTCAATAGAAAGTCCATGATGCTGGGAAAGATTGAGGGCAGAAGGAGAAGAGGGCATCAGAGGATGAGATGGCTGAATGGCATCACTAATGTGATAAACATGAACTTGGGCAAACTCCGGGGAATTGTGATGGACAGGGAAACTTGACATGCTGCAGTCCATGGAGCTGCAAAGAGTCAGACACTACTGGGCGACAACAACAATTAAAACAACATGCTTATTAATCTGTTAACAGTATTTAAAAATTTGAAATCTAAATATATAGGGACATTTGTAAAATTGCAGGAAACTTCAATACAAGATCCCCAATAGATAAATCTGCACAAATTTTTAATTCAGAGAAGGAGTACGTCAAGCCTCCATATTGTCACCCTGCTTATTTAACTTATATACAGAGTGCATCTTGAGAAATGCTGGGCTAGAAGAAGCACAAGCTGGAATTATGATTGCTGGGAGAAATATCAGTAACCTCAGATATGCAGATGACATCACCCTTATGGCAGAAAGTGAAGAGGAACTAAAAAGCCTCTTGATGAAATTGAAAGGAGAGTGAAAAAGTTGGCTGCAAACTCAACATTCAAAAAACAAAGATCATGGCATCAAGTTGCATCACTTCTTTGCAAATAGATGGGAAAATAATGGTAACAGTGACAGATATTTATTTTCTTAGGCTCCAAAATCACTGCAGATAGTGACTGCAGCCATGAAATTAAAAGACACTTCCCTTGGAAGAAAAACTTAGACCGACCTAGACTACATATTACAAAGCAGAGACATTACTTTGCCAACAAAGGTCCATCAAGTCAAAGCTATGGTTTTTACAGTTTTCATGTATGGATGTGAGATTTGAACCATAAAGAAAGCTGAGCATCAAATAATTGATGCTTTTGAACTGTGGTGTTGCAGAAGACTATTGAGAGTCCCTTGGACTGCAAGGAGATCCAACCAGTCCATCCTAAAGAAAATCAGTCCTGAATATTAATTGGAATGACTGATGCTGAAGCTGAAGCTCCAATACTTTGGCCACCTGATGCAAACAACTGACTCACTGGAAAATACCATCATGCTGGGAAAGATTGAAGGCAGGAGGAAAAGGGGATGATGGAGGATGAGATGATTGGATAGTATCACTGACTTAATGGACATGAATTTGAGCAAGCTCCAGGATTTGGTGATGGACAGGGAAGCCTGGCATGCTGCAGTCCGTGGGGTCACAAAGAGTTGGACATGACTGATCAACTGAACTGAACTGAATTCATTGAATAATATTGTTTAAGGAAAAGTAATTTTGTCCTCAAAATTTTAGAATTAAATTTTGAAAACATTTTCACTCCTTGATACACTGTGGCATTAGAAAATAAGAAGCCAGAAAACTTGATTTTGTTTTGCTCTTACATGCTAAAGTGTACATGCTTTTAATTTAGAATTAACTTCTAGTTGGTAGTGGTAGGTGCTATCCCATCAGTGTTCTATAGTACACATATCAAAGTTTCTAAAATATGACAGTCATTACTCAGCACTTTAGGGTGAGGGAAAGAAGCAGGACAAAAGCAGTTGCAAATTATTTTTAACATGAGAAAAGCTTTAAACACCTATGGAATTTTACATCATCTCATATTCTATTCCATAATACTTGGAACAAAGTCTTTTTTCAATCATTTCTATCTATATGTTTCAAAATGCAGACATAGTGCAAACCCTATAGTACAAAATATGCATTATTTAATACTCATTAAATATATTAGTGTCAGTACGGATTATCAAATAAAAATCACACACAATAGTCTAAAATTTTAGATCATCTTAGGGCTGCTAACTAGAGACTGTAGAAATTCCACGTGTAAGACAAAAAAAGAAAAGAAAAAATACAAAGAAACTAACTTCTCAGTGCATCACACCCTTGAAGATAAAGTGTATGACACTTTCACCATACTAATATCACATTACAGCTATGGATTTTAACTGGAATTACTTAAAGACATGAAATTCACATAAGAGCAAGAACCAGTCAATTACAATGTTAAAATGAAATGGATCACCTCTTTCTTGGTAAAAATACTGAAAATGTGATGTGTGCGGATAACTCAGTAAAAAATTTTTCATTCATTTTTCCCCCACTGAAGTGTCTTAAATTTTATCCTGTAAATATTCTACCTGTTATAACAATCTGATTTTCAGGCTTGTATAAAATATAATATTTTATTTAAACATACTATTTTTTGTTTGATAAGAATTATTTATGAATTAAAAAAAAACATATCTTGTTATAAATCATGGAATAGACCTCCTGTAACAAAAATGTGACATTTTCTAAGCTTGTTAGAAATAAACCATGATATATGAACTTAAAATTATATCAATATTAAATAACATTTCTTTTTTTTTTTTATAACATTTCTGTGATCAGTTTTCCACATAAAATTAATCAGTGGAGAATTGGGTTTAGAATATATATATGGAATTTAGGAATATGGTAACGACAACCCTGTATGTGAGACAGCAAAAGACACAGAGATGTATAGAACAGTATTTTGGACTCTGTGGGAGAGGGGGGGATGATTTGGGAGAATGGCATTAAAACATGTATAATATCATATAAGAAATGAATCTCCAATCCAGGTTGGATGCAGGATACAGGAAGCTTGGGGCTGGTGCACTGGGATGACCCAGAGGTATGATATGGGGAGGGAGGTGGGAGGGGGGTTCAGGACAGGGAACATGTGTACACCCATGGCGGATGCATATTGATGTATAGCAAAACCAATAAAATATTGTAAAGTAAATAATAATAATAATAATAAATAAAGCAAGTTCAAGGCATCTGAAAAAAAAAATAGAATTCTCAATAAAAAAATAATATTAAAATTCACATGGGATCGCATACTAGGAAAGATGTGTTTTAGTCATAAAAACATTTGAAAAAATAATATGATATCTGCCAAATATCAAATAGAGCCGTGTGTCTTCAGGGGTGTGTGAGTTTGTGTGTGTCCCAAAAGCTTTGCATTTACATGAATATATATAAAAATAAAATCATAAAATAAACTTTTTATGAAAAGTATTGGGGGAAAAAAGAATATAATTAGTCAGATTCAGTTTCCTTAAAAACAAAGTTTTATTTCTTATAAACAGTTAAAAGTCAATTATCTTCCTTCACAATACATTTAGACATTAAATCTAAGGTTTTAAAAATATGCACAAACTATAAGTAAAGTACTTTTAAATGGCTAAAAGGAATAAAAATACCAAAGTTTAGTGTACGGAAGAATAGATATAAACAACCAAGGAAAAAGTAAATCTTTGGTGTTGAATTTATGAATAGCCCAAAATAAGTTCCGAAGATTTTTTCACCTGTGTAAATTTAAAGTGTCCTTTTTAAAGTTTGAGGCTATACACTGTGCATCCCCCACAAACAAGTTTATGAATAAGGTTTTTAAAAACGAAAGCATTTCCCCTAAAGTCAGGAACAAGACAAGGGTGCCCACTTTCACCACTACTATTCAACATAGTTTTGGAAGTTTTGGCCACAAAAATCAGAGCAGAAAAAGAAATAAAAGGAGCCCAAATTGGAAAAGAAGTAAAACTCTCACTGTTTGCAGATGACATGATCCTCTACATAGAAAAACGTAAAGACTCCACCAGAAAATTACTAGAGCTAATGAATGAATATAGTAAAGTTGCAGGATATAAAATCAACACACAGAAATCCCTTGCATTCCTATACACTAATGAGAAAATAGAAAGAGAAATTAAGGGAAAAAATCTTATTCACCATTGCAACGAAAAGAATAAAATACTTAGGAATATATCTACCTAAAGAAACAAAAGACCTATATATAGAAAACTATAAAAATCTGGTGAAAGAAATCAAAGAGGACACTAATAGATAGAGAAATATATCATGTTTATGGATTGGGAGAATCAATATAGTGAACATGAGTATAATACCCAAAGCAATCTATAGATTCAATGAAATCCCTATCAAGCTACCAACAGTATTCTTCACAGAGCTAGAACAAATAATTTCACAATTTATATGGAAATACAAAAAACCTCGAATAGCCAAAGCGATCTTGAGAAAGAAGAATGGAACTGGAGGAATCAACCTACCTGACTTCGGGCTCTACTACAAAGCCACAGTTTTCAAGACAGTATGGTACTGGCACAAAGACAGAAATATAGACAAATGAAACAAAATAGAAAGCCCAGAGATAAATCCACGCATATATGGACACCTTATCTTTGACAAAGGAGGCAAGAATATACAATGGATTAAAGACAATCTCTTTAACAAGTGGTGCTGGGAAATCTGGTCAACCACTTGTAAAAGAATGAAACTAGACCACTTTCTAACACCATACACAAAAATAAACTCAAAATGGATTAAAGATCTAAACGTAAGACCAGAAACTATAAAACTCCTAGAGGAGAACATAGGCAAAACACTCTCCGACATACATCACAGCAGGATCCTCTATGACCCACCTCCCAGAATACTGGGGGGAAAAAGCAAAAATTAATAAATGGGACCTAATGAAACTTAAAAGCTTCTGCACAACAAAGGAAACTATAAGCAAGTTGAAAAGACAGCCTTCAGAATGGGAGAAAATAATAGGAAATGAAGCAACTGACAAACAACTAATCTCAAAAATATACAAGCAACTGCTGCAGCTCAATTCCAGAAAAATAAACGACCCAATCAAAAAATGGGCCAAAGAACTAAATAGACATTTCTGCAAAGAAGACATATAGATGGCTAACAAACACATGAAAAGATGCTCAACATCACTCATTGTCAGAGAAATGCAAATCAAAACCTCAATGAGGTACCATTTCACGCCAGTCAGAATGGCTGCTATCCAAAGGTCTAGAAAAAATAAATGCTGGAGAGGGTGTGGAGAAAAGGGAACCCTCTTTCACTGTTGATGGGAATGCAAACTAATACAGCCACTATGGAGAACAGTGTGGAGATTCCTTAAAAAAACTGGAAATAGAACTGCCATATGACCCAGCTATCCCACTGCTGGGCATACACACTGAGGAAACCAGAATTGAAAGAGACATGTGTACCCCGATGTTCATCACAGCACTGTTTATAATAGCCAGGACATGGAAGCAACCTAGATGTCCATCAGCAGATGAATGGATAAGAAAGCTGTGGTTCATATACATAATGGAGTATTACTCAGCCATTAAAAATAATACATTTAAATCAGTTCTAGTGAGGTGGATGAAACTGGAGCCGATTACACAGAGTGAAGTAAGCCAGAAAGAAAAACACCAATACAGTATACTAACGCATATATATGGAATTTAGAAAGATGGTAACGATAACCCTGTATGCGAGACAGCAAAAGAGACACAGATGTATAGAACAGTCTTTTGGACTCTGTGGGAGAGGGAGGGGGTAATGATTTGGGAGAATGGCATTGAAACATGTATAATATCATATAAGAAATAAATCGCCAGTCCAGGTTCGATGCAGGATACAGGATGCTTTGGTCTGGTGCACTGGGATCAGCCAGAGGGATGGTATGGGGAGGTGGGAAGGGGGTTCAGGATTGGGAACATGTGTATACCCGTGGCAGATTCATGTTGATGTTTGGCAAAACCAATACAATATTGTAAAGTAATTAGCCTCTAATTAAAATAAATAAATTTAAATTAAAAAAATAAAAAATTTGCCAGTAGTAAGTTCTTCCATACCTAAAATTAAAGATCAGCAACATTCCATTGGTTAGGGTGCATCAATTCTTAAAAACTAGTTATGATCCAACACTGCTGCTGCTAAGTCACTTCAGTTGTGTCAACTCTGTGTGACCCCATAGATGGCAGCCCACCAGGCTCCCTCGTCCCTGGGATTCTCCAGGCAAGAATACTGGAGTGGGTTGCCATTTCCTTCTCCAATGCATGAACGTGAAAAGTAAAAGGGAAGTCGCTCAGTCATGTCCAACTCTTCACGACCCCATGGACTGCAGCACACCAGGCTCCTCTGTCCATGGGATTTTCCAGGCAAGAGTACTGGAGTGGGGTGCCATCGCCTTCTCCAATACTAGTAGTTCTTTTATCTGAGAAAAAACTTTTCAGAAGAAATACCTGCCCTATGCTAATTACCAGCAAGAATGCAGGCCTCTACAATCCAAGGCCATTTAGATCCTTGGTTGGCTTAGGCCTTGAACTTCTCTCAAAAGGAAATAAGTCTGAAAGTCAATGACAGACTTTAAAGTTTCTTGAGTTGAAACAGAGGCAGATTCCATCTGGCTGAGAGCACTGACTCAGCTATCACTAGGAAACAAAGGTGGGTGTTTTCTGACTTCAAAATCAAAATACACGTTTTTATGTGTGAAAGCAGAATGTTCATCCTTGATTCAAAATTTGTATGTCCCATTTTAGAAGGCTGTTTCTTCACTTTGTATAAAGCATTGTGATAAGGATCTCCAGATTGACAAATAACATCATAGTGACTGCCAGCAATTGCCTGGAACTCTAGAGTGCACTTGGTGCCATGCATGATGTCCTATAGAGGCACTACTGGGCATAGCCAGGCAGTTTGAAGTTAATCTATATGCCCCCAGGAAGGCTCCACCACCCAGCAGTGCCCCAAGTGACCTGCAGCAGCCACCTAGCTCGGTGCTGTCATCATCCAGGGCATCCTGAGAGGCTATGGTGGCTCCTTAACAGAGCTGTGGGGAGACTAGGGTCAGGTCTGCATCAACTGGTGCACAACAGACCTTTGCCCCTTGTGGATGTCCCACAAAGACACACTGCAGTCTCTCTGAGCCTTGGAGATATTAGGGATCAGAAGTGATCCATTGGGTGTGGGTGAGGCGTGCTGAGGACCTAGGACCAGGAAAAAGCTGGGAAGGAAGACATTTGAGTTTCTTAAATGGATGGCTAATGTCCCCTAACTTATGTTGACAATATATACTCCATTTAATAATCCAAAGGAAAAATTATGTGTCAGTAAAGCCTGCTGAAACACAGAATTTTGGAAGGGACTATATATATATATATATATATTTTATATATATATATATATTTTATATATATATTTATATATTTTATTTATATATATAATATATATAATATATATATAATATATATATTATATTTATATATATTTATATATTTTATATATTATATATATATATAAATTGTTAAAAGAAATAAAGCAGGGCACATTTTAAAAAATAGGTCACAAATTCAAATCCAACCACTTATACTGTAAATGAAATAGCATAGCATTGAATTCAACCTGATTGGGTTTGAATCCAAAATATATCATATACTTTTACCCTTATACCCACAGGATCTTTGTAAAATGAAAACAATATCACCTACCTTGCAGAGGTTTTTTTTTTTTTTTTAAGATTAAATATGAAGTTTATAATATTACCTGGTACTCAACATATGACAGATATAATATTATTATAAGAAGAAAATATTAACTTGTTACTGCAACTAAGTAAGGTACAGAAAATTCCAAGTACAGATAAATACATCCACAGTTATTAAGTTTCTTGTCTAGGCTAGAAATGTATTTGTGAGAAAATTTTTCAGACGGCAATATTGCAATGAGACTTCAGCTTAAGACTGAAGTCCAGAAAATTCTAAACAACTCTAAACTACTTAAATTATTTGCCATCCTTCCTACTCAGTACCAATATGTCAGATAAACCAATTCCAACATATTCTTCCTGATGCTTTTTGCAGGGGTGTACCTAGAAAGAAGCAGGAAAAGTCAATATGTATTCTGACTGCTGAGTGATAGATTATCTGGAATTCACCAATTGCTCAGTATCCTTTGACC
Organism: Bos grunniens; assembly: GCF_055505025.1. Taxonomy (NCBI): domain Eukaryota; kingdom Metazoa; phylum Chordata; class Mammalia; order Artiodactyla; family Bovidae; genus Bos; species Bos grunniens. The sequence goes on along the minus strand of NC_141194.1, from coordinate 74,080,102 downwards.
TATATTGTCCCTTTAAGGAATTTTCTTTCATAAATAATATGTCATCAACCTCGTCCTACCATCCTAAATTGCTTTCAACCCATTCTGAACTTCTTCCCAGCCCTTCATCTCAAAGGTTCACTAATAATTTTGGTGGTTACTGATTAAGAACATAAACTGTGACCTCCCTGAAGTGCTTGAATTTCTTCATTGGAAATTGTAAGACCTTCTTACACACACATACACACACACACACACAGCTCAAAACTTTCAACATGTTAAAGAACATTATAATCATAAAATGTCCTATAACATGTATGGGTATATGCAGGCATATTTAATTTTATAGATATGTGTACTTGCACTTCTGCTTTATAAATATACCTGATATTTGCATTATTGTTTTAGAAATGTACCTAACTTGTGATTGAAAAAAAAAAACAAAACAAAACAAATAATTTCTAATTTGAGTGCTATCTCAAAGAATCTCCCCTGAATAACTCAGAAGTTATTTAATCTATAGTAACATTAATGTTTTTCAGTTAAATATAAAATGTACCCCTTTCCCCTCTTCTTACATTTATGGAACAGTTGAGGTTCAAATTACACACTTGGCTGACTGGAATTTTGCTGTTAAAAAATTCCATGCCACCATGCATGGATTACACGTGGGCCAGAGAATAACATAGCCTTGAGAATGCGATTCCCAAAACAGCCAGCGCCTGGGTCTGTTGTAGCATTTTTCCATTTAATTTATTTTTCATAATGCTGATTTTGACATTCACATAGATCTTCAGTAACTGTCCAGAGTAATTTAGCATTGATAATACAAACCATTTCTTGAACTTCTTTAATACAGTTGCTTTTATCCCTTTATAGTATTAGTCATTATTAATTTTTGATAAAAAATAAAATGGGAGTGTTCATTTTCAGAGGCATGCTAATTAGTTCTGCCTTAAGTTTCCTCAAGGTGTATTTATGTGTTTGTGTGTGAATATATATACGTTGTGTATATACTTCTAGATAGGTTGAAAACAGGCTTCTGCATAATTATGAACTGTTGAACTGATTTTATTAGTTTACTCAGGCTTCTGTAACAAAGTACCATAAACTGGGTGGCTTAAACAACAACTTACTGTATCAACAGTTGTAGAGCACAAGGTATCAGCAGGATTGGTTCTTCCTGAGGAATGTGAGCAAAAGTTCTGTTCCATGCCTCTCTCTTTGGCTTATAGGTGGCTGTTTATATATCCACATAATGTTCTTTCTGTGTATAATCCTGTCTCCAAATTTTCCCTTTTTGTAAGGACACAGGTCATATTAAATTGGGGCGAACTGTAGTGGCCTCATTTTAGCATGATAAAGACCCTATCTCCAAGTAAGTTTATATTATAGTGAACCTCAAGTTAGGACTTCAACATTTAATTTTAGAGGAACACAGTGTGGCCCATGCTGAGATCTTCTTTTCAAAGAAAACACATCCTTCAATTATACGTTTTTTTATTTCAATGAGTTTAAGCAAAATTGAATAAACAGTCAACCAGATTGTCTATTTAACTCTAAGTGTGAGATCTGTTTTTACTCTTAGGAGATAGAGATCACGAACTCAGCCTGCTTACCAGTGTTTTGAATGCAATAAATAATCAATAAATATTTGGAGAAGGAACAAATGCATCATATTGCAGAAGTAAATGGTGACATCATGGTATTCCTTGATTTACTTTATTTCTTTTGAACCTGAGCACGTGGGATGTTGATATGCTACTCTGAGGGTTTAGGATAGGAATCATATTCAATGACCAAAACTCCTACATGGAATAATTTTTCCACAGAGTTTCCTAGTTTAAGATTTAGAGCAATGAGCTAGGCAGTTTCCCTGGACTTGTGGGTAAACTGGGTTTTGAAATGCTTTATTTTGGCTTCTTTATTGGTTTTTCTTTTTATTGAAAGTGGAGTAGACAATGTGGGAGGGTCTTGAGATTTATGGAGAAAAAAATTGGCAATTTGACTGAAAAAGTGAGGTAGCCAATTGTTGACTTCTGATCTTGAAAAAGGTAGACAGAGGAACTGTTCTAATATTTATGAGCCAGGAACAAATTGAAGATAGCAGCTCACATTCAACCAATTAAAAGTTCATTTTTACTGAAAGTAAAGCCGAATGGTCCTTTGCCCCTCCCTTTGCAATACTTTTAGATTACCCTATCAATACAAAGGGATGAGAGTACAATTATCCCTTCTACTATAACTTTTCCTTCTCTGCTTTCTAAAAAATGGAATATCTTTTGGAAATTATGAGACTTGTGTGTTTGCCTGCAAACCTGTGAGACCAGTCACTAGATCTATTCTGTCTTCTAAACAGAAAATTCTGTTCTCTAAAATCCACTTTCATCTGAAGTGGAACTATTATATCACTAAAATTAATAATATGTATATTTATTTTTATTTTAATATCTTGGCATTCATGATTTTTTTAAAAAAAAACCTCCAAATCTTCTTCTGCATTCTCATGTTTCTGTCATTTGAGATGATTATTGTCAGGCAGTTTTTTAGTTTAAAGAAGGCAAATTAAAGAAGGTAGTATTGATGGTGGTGGTAGATGCAAGTTGGAAGTATATGCTTATTTGACTTTAAACTTTTAAACATCTTCTCAATTTGAAACGAGAGTTTAAAACAAAGAATCTGAAATGTTAACCCTAATTCCATACAACCCTTTCATTAGAATCATTTAAAACCCTTAAGAAAGTTTGTGGGTAAATATCAAATGAAAAGTTTCCTTATACTGTATTTGCTGTCTAAAGTTAGAAAAACAAGTCTGATGAAATGGCTTACCTAGCATATTTACATATAATACTTGGATATCACATGCTGCTAACATGTCACTCACCTAGCAGAAAACAAACAAAAATGGATTACAGCTGGCTCTATTTAGATGTATGAATATTTTAGAAAGCCAAGTTTTTACACATCCACCTTCCTCTGTGGAAACAGAGACAGCAAAATAGGTGAAATTCTATGTTTTCCAATAAAACCTTGCCTTAGTAGCATGTGATAACAATAACTGTCTAATATGTATATGACACTCACTATGTATCAGCGGAGCCACCATACTGTCCAAATCTAAGAGGCAATACAGCCTTCTATGTAAATGGTATCCTCTGAATTACACAACATGGTGGTACTGAGTTTCAGGCTCTGTTCTAAGCACCTTACATATATTACTTCAATATATTAATAATACTCATAAAAACTAGGAGTTAAGTACTATATGTTCACTCAATAAATGCAGAAACTGAGGTACAGAGTAAGGAAATACCTTGCTCATGTTCACATAGTAAGTGACAGAAAATAGATTCAAACTCAGACAATCTAACTGTAGATGCCATAGTTGTAGTGACTATACATACTGACTCTGTGAAGCTTGGAAAGAGTTTATGGCTCTGGAAATAGAGACAGCAGTGACTTCAAAAAGAATGAATGCAGTTAGCATTAAAAATTAATGTCTGAAGACTTCTTCACATGTGCAAACATGAACTAGAAATTAGATTCTGAAATTTTTAACTTTCAATGCAAAGAAGGAAATACCATCAGTTGTATGATTCACATTGTCTAAACAACAAATATAGACCAGTTGCTAAGAAGTAGAGCTATTGCTACTAATATCAGGAAAAAAAAATTTGCTACTAAGATCAGAAAGGACTTCCCCAGTGGCTCAGCTGCAAAAAAAAAAAAAAATCTGCAATGCAGGAGATGCAGGAGACGTGGGTTCGATCCCTGCATTGGGAAGATCCTCTAGAGGAGGGCATGGGAATCAACTCCAGTATTCTTGCCTGAAAAATTCCCTAGATAAAGGAGGCTGGTGGGCTACAGGTCATAGGCTCCCAGAGTCAGACACGACTGAAAAAACTGAGCATGGCATGGCAAGATCATAAAATTAGTCTTTTTATTAGCATTTTTGAAAAGTATGTTGTGAGGGATATTGTCAACAGCATCTTCACAGTAAGCAGAGTGACAGGTTTCTTCAGGCCTATTTCTAATAATGTTGCTTATTGTAAATTGATGTAAATACAATGTTGCTTATTGTAATTGATGCTTATTGTAAATTGGAATCATGTAATTCCAAAGTGATCTTCCCCACAAGTTATTGAGCTATACCAGGTCAAAATAAAGTAATTCATTAGTCAATATTCACCTTTCTCTGGTGGTTTTGCTTAAGCCAGCAACAGACTGAAAAGCATCCAAAGGAAACAGTCCCCTTTTGAGACTTCTCTGTAAGTATAAGCTGTTTCCACTCAGAATTTGAAAATGTTGAGCAACACTAAATTCCAGGTTATAATCTGTGATGATAACCTGATATGCAAGTATAGCATGTTGTTAATTATATGCAGGTCGTCATGCTTTAAAAGTTGATAATCATTTTGTCATGGACTACTGCTGCTAGTAAGAATTCTGAGTGTGTAGTCCAAGGAGAATAAGTTCAGTGTTAGTCATGGTTAAAAATCTGAACTTTTGAGCAAGTCATATCTGATTCCAAGAGTGTGATTTAGAATAGGTTATCAATCTCCTTAAATTTCCTTCTTCACTGGTAATATAAAAATAATACCTGTCACACAAGGTTATTTTAACATGAAGAGTACAAAGTGCCAAGTGGAGTGCCTGGTGTAGGTAGGACTCAATTATTGCAAATGTCCATTAATAATACTAACATACTATGAAATGTTACTTAAAATGGTATTGACACAAATATTTGTGTCAGAAATACATGTTTATTGTTTGTTTTTTTAATATTCTGCACAAACTTTACATATCACACCTAGAACCAGGCTTAAAAAATAGAAAAAAAAAAAAAAGAGCTCCTTACCTACTTTATTTTTAGTCCTATTTGTTTTGACCTTCCTTGCTTCTACCAGGAAAAAGCAGAAAAAAACTCATTCATGCCACAGCATTAGTGAGTCAGTGTAGCAGTATAGAAGAGTGATTATTTTAGTCCCACAGACACATCCTCAAACTCTGAGCCTTACTTTGTTTTGTAGGCCCCAAATTTTTCATTTAGTAAACAATCTCCCTCCTCATAGGGTTGTTGAAAGGATAAGAGGTTACCAATGTGAAAGTATTAATACAGTCGTCCCAAATATAAAGTATTTAATAAATGCTAGTTTTTACTGATATTGTTATTCTGCTATAATATTTAGCTTTGAATACCCAAACTTTAGACACAGCTGTCATCCTAACTCATTGTGTGTCCTTGGGTGTTGTATAAAAGTGGTTAGTAAATTACAAAACTTTATCCAAATAGTAGTAGAAGTAGGTAGTAGTAGCAATATTTGATAAAAAGTGAGTGAATGGGAAAATCAGCACCTATCACGTGCCAATCACTTTTATGCAAGTTATCTTATTTAATACTTAACAATAACTGAGGTTAAGATGATTTACTGTATGTCTGTTGTGAAACCCCACACAGTTTCTCTACTGTACAACCTCAAGACTCAAACTTAGATTAAAAGGCACTGGTCCCTTTCCTATCCTTCTTCTTTTCTTGTATGAGTCTTAAGAATGTTACATGGGGCCTACTTTCTGCTCCTTTAGGGGCTAATACTTAGCACTGTATCTAGTGGTGTCTTTTTAAATTTTGTCCAGCTTAGCTCTGAAGTGGAATTCATGTCTGAGTCAGTGGAATTTGAGGAGATGGAGTGTGTGACACCATATTGCAGAGGCTGAGTTTCACCCCAGAGCAGAGTTGACCCTAGTTCAGGGAACCAGATTCTAGAGGGAGGGAATTTACTGGTCTATATGGTGAGAAGATATAAGGTTTCTTATCTCCTTTGTTCTTTGCCTGTGCTCTAAACTTAGAAATGCTGAGTGTGGGAAAAAGGGTGCAGGAAGGATTCTCATATTTTTATGGTGTATTTTGCTCCTCCAGCCCCTTTATGCATCTCTCACAGAACAGTGCGTGGACATTTTACTTCCAGGGTTTTACTATAGCTCACACTGGGAAAACCAATGACATAACAAAAAAGAAATAATTGTGAGGAAGTATTATATTTTTAATGAAACAGGATGTTGAGTCCACTTTGCAGTCTATACATGATGTTGGTACCTTTGTATGCAACTCTGCTCTGCTTAGAAATTATCAAAACACTTTCATTTAAATTTCACCTAAACTTTATAACTCCATCTCCAAAGTTCTATAACTCCATCTTCTCCTTTGTTTGAGGATACCCCATGAATCCCTTGATGTGTTATATCTCTTATTGCTATGGGCCAAGATGTCTGATTTCGTCAGACCACAGGTTTGTTCTCGGTGTCCTTAGGCTGTTTGTACTAGGAAAAAGTGAAGAGTTTTAAGTGTTTATTCTGTTTTTCTTTAATACAGCTTATTTTATATTAAGTTTATATGATTCTATTTTTAATAATAGATGTGCTTAACTTACTCCTGTTCATAAAGAAGCTGAAAATTAAAAATTGATCCTTTTGAGCAGGTATGATCCAGCTATAGTGTACTATGAGGTAGATTATATAATCTTCACTTATCAGTGAAGAAACTGAAAATCCAATAGGTTAAGTAACATAACCTGTGGCCTAGGTCACACAACTAATAAATGGCAGAACTAGAATTTGAACCCAAAAATTTAGCTCCAGATCTTGTGCTTTTAATAACCAGCTTCCTCTGATATGTTGTTAAAATTGCTTGAGAATTTTGCCCTCAATTTTCATCTGTGAGAATGGGGCCTGCTAACTTTGTGGCCTCCTTTCTCCAGGAAGAATTTAATGTAGACTGGGTAGTCTACAGGTATAATTCTTGCAGAATATCAGATATGTATTAATTTATTTACCATTCAAAGATAGTATTACTAAGCCCAGAAAGAACCTTGATCCTAAAAGTGTACATTTTTGAGGGCTCATTAAGTGTCATGTGCTTTTTCTACATTGTATCAGAGAAGTAGATATCATATCCCATTTAAAGATTAGAAAACTCAACATCTTGCTCAATATAAATCAGTTAGCAAAATGAGGAATTTAGGATTCAAACTTGGGTCTAATTAACTCTAAAGCTCATGTTCTATCCACTAGTTCAGATTTGAGAATACCTGGCTGATATCCCTCTTAGTAAAGTGTACTGTAAGAAAAATGTAAGGAAAAAATAATATGAACCTTCCTGAAAGACTGGGAGATTTCTGCAGATGTACACTGTGCCTACAAATGGGGTTACTCCTTTCATTAAGCTTTAGTACTGGTCCCTGGTGGCTCAGATGGTAAATATTCTGCCTGGAATGCAGGAGACTGGGTTCAATTCCTGGGTAAGGAAGATCCCCTGGAGAAGGAAATGGTAACCTACTTCAATATTCTTGCCTGGAGAATTCCGTGGACTGAGGAGCCTGGTGGGCCACAGTCCATGGGATTGCAAAGAGTCAAACACAACTGAATGAATTTCATTTTCACTTGTCCACTATGGTCACATTCATCAGTCAATCAACTTTTTCCCCCTATAATCTGAGCTTTAGCCTTGAGAAATGGAAGGGTAAAATCAGACTCTGCGTGGGCACAGGAGCGACCAAGAGGAGCTAACCCATGTCCAAGGTCAGTAGCAGAGGCCGAGAGGAGCTACCCCACGTCCGAGGTCAGGGGCTGCAGCTGACAGGAGTTACCCTACGCCCAAGATCAGAGGAGGCAGCCGAGAGGAGCAACCCTATGTCCAAGAAGCGTCAGCTACGGGGGCAAAGGAGGGCCATGAGGAGCTACTCCACACTCAATGTCAGGAGGGGCGGCCATGAGGAGATACCACTCACCTAAGGTAAAGAGCAGCGGCTGCACTTTCCTGGAGCAGCCATGAAGAGATACCCCATGTCCAAGGTAAGAGAAACCCAAGTCAGATGGTAGGTGTTGCGAGAGGGCATCAGAGGGCAGACACACTGAAACCAGAATCACAGAAAACTAGCCAATCTGATCACATGGACCACAGCCTTGTCTAACTCAAAGAAACTAAGCCATGCTGTGTGGGGCCACCCAGGACAGGAGGGTCATGGTGGAGATGTCTGACAGAATGTGGTCCACTGGAGAAGGGAATGGCAAACCACTTCAGTTTTCAAATCTATAAACATGTACAAAATTTAAAGTTCATTTATATCAAAGGACAATGACTCATGTTTTATAAATTATTTATAAGGTGTATATAGTTTTAATGTTGCTTATTTTTAACAATAACATCAATATGGTGCCAACTTTTATGTAAATTGGAACCAATACAGTGTCAAATTTCCCAATTCACTCACTGGAAAATAAAATAGCAAGTTGGTACTAATGTCAATAACCAAAATCAATTGTAGTTAACAATTTTTACCTTACAACAAATGGATAGATGTCATATTGTATGCATGCTAAGTCATTTCAGTTGTGTCCGACTCTTTGTGACTTTATGGATAATATATCCTGGCAGGCTTCTCTATCCATGGGATTTTCCAGGAAAGAATACTGAAGTGCTGCCATTTCCAACTCCAGTCATACTGTATAGGAAATATACTGTGAGTTGCTGATTGCATTCTGACACTAATTCTCAGATACCAACTGGGTGTCCTACAATTTAATTCAAAGCTGACACTTTCTAAGATCCCAGAAGTTAAAAGGCAGGGTCCCCAGTAAGACAACATCAATATTTACATCAAACGCCAGCCATAAGGAGAGTCCCCAGCTTACCTTCAATTCTGCCCAGATGATCACAAATTTATAGTTTCCAACAATTTTAATTATTTGATAATTCATTGGAATGGTTCACAGAACTTAGGAAAGCACTATATGCATGGCTACCATTTCATTATAAAGATTACAAATGAATAATAAGGTGAAAAGATACATAGAACAACTTCTAGGAGGGTCCTGGGTACAGAAGTCTATGTTTTCTCAGAATCAGGCAGTGTCACCTTTTCAGTACATTGATATATTCACCAACCAAGACATTCCCCCAAGCTTAATTATCCAGACGTTTTATATGGGGTAACATTACATAAGCATGATTGATTAAATGACTGACATTTTAAGTGAACTCTATATCCAGCCCTCCTCTCTTCCTTCAAGGTTGGGCAGCTGAAAATTCCAACACTCTAATTATAAATTTGGTTTTCTGATGACAACTCCCATCCTGAAGCTATCTAGAGACTACTGTGGGTCATTTCCTTAAGTAAGATACTTCTATCACTCAGAAAGTTCTAAGGGTTTTTGAAGCTCTGTGCCAAGAACCAGGGACAAGAAAAACAGATATAGTCTTTACTACATTATATTGATTTTCTAGTGTCCAAAGTAGGACACAGTGGAACCATCTCTCCAACATCAAATTTATGCTTTTTCTTGATTATAACCCCTCAACCCACCCAGGCTCAAATGTTTTCCTTCTTTCTGTCCCTACATTTTCTATCCACTCCACACTGTGTTGAAGTGTATATGATTAATAGTAACTTCAAATATGATAATATTCCTTGGTGTTCACTGATTCAATTATTAATTCAAATATAATAGTTGGAAATGTGATATATATATATATATATATATATATATATATATATATAAAATGAGATACTACCCAGAAATAGAAAGAAGGAAATCTTGCCATTTGCGATGACATAAATGAACATTTAGGAAATTATACCCAGTAATATAAGCTTCCCTGGTGGCTCAATGGTAAAGAATCCACCTGCCAATGCAGGAGACATGGGTTTGATCCTTGGCTCAGGAAGATGCCTTGGAGAAGGAAATGGAAAACCATTTTAGTATTCTTGCTTGGGAAACCCCATGGAGAGAGGAGCCTGGTGAGCTACAGTCCATGGGGTCACAAAGATTTAGTGACTAAACAACAACACCACTAAGTGACATAGCTTAGACAGACAACACTGTATTTCATTTTCATGTGTAATCTAAGAAAAAAAAAAAAGAAAGAAAACTGAATCATAGAAATGCAATAGATTTCAGGGGCTAGAGGGTATGGAAAGTGGAGAGATGTTGGCCAAAAGTACAAACATTCAGTTAGAAGATGAGTAAGTTCTGAAGATCTAGTTTAGAGTATGGTGACTATCGTTAAAAATACTGTATTATAATTGAAAGTTGGTAAGATAGTTAATCTTAAATCCTCTCACTACACAAGAAATTAACTCCGTGAGGTGATGGATGTGTTAACTAATCTCATTGTGGTTATCATTTCACAATATAAACATATGCCAAATTATCACATTGCACACCTCAAACCTATACATCATATGCTAATTATATCTCAATAAAGCTGAAAAAATATTTTTTATTTAGCACCTTCAATGTATTAGGTGTTATTCTTCATTTATGTATCACAGCACTGCTTACTTTCTGCCTTATAGGATAAATTATATGCATATACTTTTGGAGGATAATTCTTTGTAATATTGTGTTGGTCTTAATCTACTTTTGTATATTCCTTTAACTTGGAGCTTGGTAATTATTTGTTATTGAATGTTGCCATTCACCTACAAGATATTGCCATTTACCTACAAACTAATACATTAATTAAATGCTTATTTACTGCTTATTTATAATACGCTGTGAGACATGGCAGCGAATAAAGCACACACATTTTGGAGCTTGTAATCAACAGGATGTACAGACAATTAACAAATAAACATAAGCTATTAGGTTAAAATATAGGAAAATAGGAGTACAAGTGGTAATGCATGTTATTTTAATTAGAGCAGGCCATAAAGAAAGGCTCTGAAAGATAAAATTAAAGCAAAGGAAATAAACTACTGGATCAGGAATGAACCACTAAACAACCTGGGAAAAGAACATTATAGTAAGTGCAAAGACCTAGAAGAAGTAAGAATAAGTTTGTAGGTTTGAAAAAGAGCAAGGTTAATGTAGTTATATCATAGTGAGTTGGAATGTGGTAGGAGATGAGGTCAGTGAACTAGAGAAGAGCCATATAACTTTGGACCTTGTAAACCATGGCAAGGAATTTATATATTTTGTCTCAGTATGATAGATAACCACTTGGTTTGATCTTTGGAGACTTTTGAGCATGTGAGTGATACGATTTAATTAATATATAAATTCTCTACCAGCACTGTGGAAGACTGACTATAAGGGGGCAAGAATGGAGCCATGTAGATCACTTAGGGTATCATTATAGAAAAAGCAAGAGAGTTCCAGAAAAACATCTATTTCTGCTTTATTGACTATGTCAAAGCCTTTGACTGTGTGGATCACAATAAACTGTGGAAAATTCTGAAAGAGATGGGAATACAAGGCCACCTGACCTGCCTCTTGAGAAATCTATCTGCAGGCCAGGAAGCAACAGTTAGAACTGGACATGAAACAACAGACTGGTTCCAAATAGGAAAAGGAGTACATCAAGGATGTATATTGTCACCCTGCTTATTTAACTGATATGCAGAGTACATCATGAGAAACTCTGGGCTGGAAGAAGCACAAGCTGGAATCAAGATTGCCAGAAGAAATATCAATAACCTCAGATATGCAAATGACACCACACTTATGGCAGAAAGTGAAGAGGAACTAAAAAGCCTCTTGATGAAAGTGAAAGAGGAGAGTGTAAAAGTTGACTTAAAGCTCAACATTCAGAAAACGAAGATAATGGCATCTGGCCCCATCACTTCATGGCAAATAGGTGGGGAAACAGTGGAGACAGTGGCTGACTTTATTTTTTTGGACTCCAAAATCACAGCAGATGGTGATTGCAGCCATGAAATTAAAAGACACTTACTCCTTAGAGGAAAGTTATGACCAACCTAGATAGCATATTCAAAAACAGAGACATTACTTTGCCAAAAAAGGTCCATTTAGTCAAGGCTATGGTTTTTCCAGTGGTCATGTATGGATGTGAGAGTTGGACTGTGAAGAAAGCTGAGTGCTGAAGAATTGATGCTTTTTTTTTTTTTTTTTTTCAGCCTTTATTTTATTTATTTTTTCTTTTCAGTTTTTTTTTTTCCTAATTTTATTTTATTTTTAAACTTTACATAATTGTATTAGTTTTGCCAAATATCAAAATGAATCCGCCACAGGTATACATGTGTTCCCCATCAGGAACCCTCCTCCCTCCTCCCTCCCCATACCATCCCTCTGGGTCGTCCCAGTGCACTAGCCCCAAGCATTCAGTATCGTGCATCAAACCTGGACTGGCAACTCGTTTCTTACATGATATTTTACATGTTTCAATGCCATTCTCCCAAATCTTCCCACCCTCTCCCTCTCCCACAGAGTCCATAAGACTGTTCTATACAACAGTGTCTCTTTTGCTGTCTCGAACACAGGGTTATTGTTATCATCTTTCTAAATTCCATATATATGCGTTAGTATACTGTATTTATGTTTTTTCCTTCTGGCTTACTTCACTCTGTATAATAGGCTCCAGTTTCATCCAACTCATTAGAACTGATTCAAATGTATTCTTTTTAATGGCTGAGTAATACTCCATTGTGTATATGTACCATTGCTTTCTTATCCATTCATGTGCTGATGGACATCTAGGTTGCCTCCATGTCCTGGCTATTATAAACAGTGCTGCGATGAACATTGGGGTACATGTGTCTCTTTCCCTTCTGGTTTCCTCAGTGTGTATGCCCAGCAGTGGGATTGCTGGATCATAAGGACGTTCTATTTCCAGTTTTTTAAGGAATCTCCACACTGTTCTCCATAGTGGCTGTACTAGTTTGCATTCACACCAACAGTGTAAGAGGGTACCCTTTTCTCCACACCCTCTCCAGCATTTATTATTTGTAGACTTTTGGATGGCAGCCATTCTGACTGGTGTGAAATGGTACCTCATAGTGGTTTTGATTTGCATTTCTCTGATAATGAGTGATGTTGAGCATCTTTTCATGTGTTTGTTAGCCATCTGTATGTCTTCTTTGGAGAAATGTCTATTTAGTTCTTTGGCCCATTTTTTGATTGGGTCGTTTATTTTTCTGGAGTTGAGCTGCAGCAGTTGCTTGTATATTTTTGAGATTAGTTGTTTGTCGGTTGTTTCATTTGTTATTATTTTCTCCCATTCTGAAGGCTGTCTTTTCACCTTGCTGATAGTTTCCTTTGATGTGCAGAAGCTTTTAAGGTTAATTAGGTCCCATTTGTTTATTTTTGCTTTTATTTCCAATATTCTGGGAGGTGGGTCATAGAGGATCCTGCTGTGATGTATGTCGGAGAGTGTTTTGCCTATGTTCTCCTCTAGGAGTTTTATAGTTTCTGGTCTTACGTTTAGATCTTTAATCCATTTTGAGTTTATTTTTGTGTATGGTGTTAGAAAGTGGTCTAGTTTCATTCTTTTACAAGTGGTTGACCAGATTTCCCAGCACCACTTGTTAAAGAGATTGTCTTTAATCCATTGTATATTCTTGCCTCCTTTGTCAAAGATAAGGTGTCCATATGTGCGTGGATTTATCTCTGGGCTTTCTATTTTGTTTCATTTGTCTATATTTCTGTCTTTGTGCCAGTACCATACTGTCTTGAAAACTGTGGCTTTGTAGTAGAGCCCGAAGTCAGGTAGGTTGATTCCTCCAGTTCCATTCTTCTTTCTCAAGATCGCTTTGGCTATTCGAGGTTTTTTGTATTTCCATATAAATTGTGAAATTATTTGTTCTAGCTCTGTGAAGAATACTGTTGGTAGCTTGATAGGGATTGCATTGAATCTATAAATTGCTTTGGGTAGTATACTCATTTTCACTATATTGGTTCTTCCAATTCATGAACATGGTATATTTCCATCTATTAGTGTCCTCTTTGATTTCTTTCACCAGTGTTTTATAGTTTTCTATATATAGGTCTTTAGTTTCTTTAGGTAGATATATTCCTAAGTATTTTATTCTTTTCATTGCAATGGTGAATGGAATTGTTTCCTTAATTTCTCTTTCTATTTTCTCATTATTAGTGTATAGGAATGCAAAGGATTTCTGTGTGTTGATTTTATATCCTGCAACTTTACTATAGCCATTGATTATTTCTAGTAATTTTCTGGTGGAATCTTTAGGGCTTTCTATGTAGAGGATCATGTCATCTGCAAATAGTGAGAGTTTTACTTCTTCTTTTCCAATTTGGATTCCTTTTATTTCTTTTTCTGCTCTGATTGCTGTGGCCAAAACTTCCAAAACTGTTGAATAGTAATGGTGAAAGTGGGCACCCTTGTCTTGTTCCTGACTTTAGAGGAAATGCTTTCAATTTTTCCCCATTGAGGATAATGTTTGCTGTGGGTTTGTCATATATAGCTTTTATTATGTTGAGGTATGTTCCTTCTATTCCTGCTTTCTGGAGAGTTTTTATCATAAATGGATGTTGAATTTTGTCAAAGGCTTTCTCTGCATCTATTGAGATAATCATACGGTTTTTATTTTTCAATTTGTTAATGTGGTGTATTACATTGATTGATTTGCAGATATTGAAGAATCCTTGCATCCCTGGGATAAAGCCCACTTGGTCATGGTGTATGATCTTTTTAATGTGTTGTTGGATTCTGATTGCTAGAATTTTGTTAAGGATTTTTGCATCTGTGTTCATCAGTGATATTGGCCTGTAGTTTTCTTTCTTTGTGGGATCTTTGTCAGGTTTTGGTATTAGGGTGATGGTGGCCTCATAGAATGAGTTTGGAAGTTTACCTTCCTCTGCAATTTTCTGGAAGAGTTTGAGCAGGATAGGTGTTAGCTCTTCTCTAAATTTTTGGTAGAATTCAGCTGTGAAGCCGTCTGGACCTGGGCTTTTGTTTGCTGGAAGATTTTTGATCACAGTTTCAATTTCCGTTCTTGTGATGGGTCTGTTAGGATTTTCTATTTCTTCCTGGTCCAGTTTTTGAAAGTTGTACTTTTCTAAGAATTTGTCCATTTCTTCCATGTTGTCCATTTTATTGGCATATACTTGTTGATAGTCATCTCTTATGATCCTTTGTATTTCTGTGTTGTCTGTTGTGATCTCCCCATTTTCATTTCTAATTTTGTTGATTTGATTTTTCTCCCTTTGTTTCTTGATGAGTCTGGCTAATGGTTTGTCAATTTTATTTATCCTTTCAAAGAACCAGCTTTTGGTTTTGTTGATTTTTGCTATGGTCTCTTTTGTTTCTTTTGCATTTATTTCTGCTCTAATTTTTAAGATTTCTTTCCTTCTACTAACCCTGGGGTTCTTCATTTCTTCCTTTTCTAGTTGCTTTAGGTGTAGAGTTAGGTTATTTATTTGACTTTTTTCTTGTTTCTTGAGGTGTGCCTGTATTGCTATGAACTTTCCCCTTAGGACTGCTTTTACCATGTCCCACAGGTTTTGGGTTGTTGTGTTTTCATTTTCATTTGTTTCTATGCAAATTTTGATTTCAAGCCAGGAGGGAATGGCAGGACATACTTAAAATGATGAAAGAAAATAACCTACAGCCCAGATTATTGTACCCAGCAAGGATCTCATTCAAGTATGAAGGAGAAATCAAAAGCTTTTCAGACAAGCAAAAGCTGAGAGAATTCTGCACCACCAAACCAGCTCTCCAACAAATACTAAAGGATATTCTCTAGACAGGAAACAGAAAAACGGTGTATAAACTCGAACCCAAAACAATAAAGTAAATGGCAACGGGATCATACTTATCAGTAATTACCTTAAACGTAAATGGGTTGAATGCCCCAACCAAAAGACAAAGACTGGCTGAATGGATACAAAAACAAGACCCCTACATATGTTGTCTACAAGAGACCCACCTCAAAACAGGGGACACATACAGACTGAAAGTGAAGGGCTGGAAAAAGCTTTTCCATGCAAATAGGGACCAAAAGAAAGCAGGAGTAGCAATACTCATATCAGATAAAATAGACTTTAAAACAAAGGCTGTGAAAAGAGACAAAGAAGGTCACTACATAATGATCAAAGGATCAATCCAAGAAGAAGATATAACAATTATAAATATATATGCACCCAACACGGGAGCACCACAGTACGTAAGACAAATGCTAACAAGTATGAAAGGAGAAATTAACAATAACACAATAATAGTGGGAGACTTTAATACCCCACTTATACCTATGGATAGATCAACTAAACAGAAAATTAACAAGGAAACACAAACTTTAAATGATACAATAGATCAGTTAGACCTAACTGATATCTATAGGACATTTCATCCCAAAACAATGAATTTCACCTTTTTCTCAAGCGCACATGGAACCTTCTCCAGGATAGATCGCATCCTGGGCCATAAAGCTAGCCTTGGTAAAGTAAAAAAAAATAGAAATCATTCCAAGCATTTTTTCTGACCACAATGCAGTAAGATTAGATCTTAATTACAGGAGAAAAACTATTAAAAATTCCAACATATGGAGGCTGAACAACACGCTCCTGAATAACCAACAAATCACAGAAGAAATCAAAAAAAAAAAAAAAAAAAAGAATTGATGCTTTTGAACTGTGGTGTTGGAGAAGCCTCTTGTGAGTCCCTTGGACTGCAAGGAGGTCCAACCTGTCCATTTTAAAGGAGATCAGCCCTGGGTTTTCTTTGGAAAGAATGATGCTAAAGCTGAAACTCCAGTATTTTGACCACCTCATGCAAAGAGTTGACTCATTGGAAAAGACTGATGTTGGGAGGGATTGGGAGCAGGAAGAGAAGGGGACGACAGAGGATGAGATGGCTGGATGGCATCACCGACTCAGACGTCAGTTTGAGTGAACTCCAGGAGTTGGTGATGGACAGGGAGGCCTGGCGTGCTGTGATTCATGGGGTCACAAAAAGTGGGACATGACTGAGTGACCGAACTGAACTGAACTGATAGATTAGACCAGAGTTCAATGGCTTAGATACAATAGCAGTTGAAGATGTGAAAAATACATTTGAGATATATTTTTGTAATAAAAGTGAATAGAATTTGATAATGGATTAGATATAGAGTGAGAGGGAAAAGGAAGAATAAAATATAGCCTCTGGAGTTTTGACTAAAGCAACTAAGTTAAAGGTTTACTGAGATGAAGAACACTGATCCCCTGGAGAAAGGAAAGGCTGCCCACTCCAGTATTCTGGCCTGGAGAATTCCATGGACTGTATAGTCCATGGGATCGCAGAGAGTCAAACATGACTGAGTGACTATCACTTACACTTTGGTGAGGAACAAGATACATGGTGAGTGGTGATTCACTCAAGAGTTGTGTTTTGGACATGTTAAGTCTGATATGCTATTAGGCAACAAGTAGTATATTCCCAAGACAGTTGGATATAGGAGTCTATAGCTTATGGAAGCACAGAGGCTGGACAAATTTGGCGTCAGCAGAATATAAATGTTATTTAAACCCATTAAAATTTTAATCACCAAGAGTATGAGACTAAATAGACAGAAACAGAAAACCTACATTATTTAACAAATGGGAAAGAATAGTAGAAACTCTAAAGCAAAGCTGAGAAAGAACAGCCAATGAAATATGAAGAAAACAAAGGAAATATACTGCTCTAGATCAAATCAAGTCACAAAAGTGTTTCAACAACAGAAAAACGATCAACAGTGTTAAATACTGACTGAAAGATCAAATATAGATGAAAACTGACCCTAGGTTTGAAAAATACAGAGGTCACTGGGGCTCACAACACAAGGTTTCAAAGGGGTTTTCAGAACAAAATCTAATTTCAGTGCATTTGGAACACAATGAGGTAGGGATAATTGGAGAGTAAGTGTAGACAGTATGTTTGAATGGAGGTTTGCTGCAAAGATTATCAGAGGAAAGAAATAAGTGGACATTATAAGGGATTTAGAATCTATAGAAATTAATTTTGTTGTTGATCTTGTTGTTTAAGATGCAAAATATTCCAACACTTGTTGGTTGAGAACCTAATATACAGGGATAAAATCATGGTGCAGGAAAGAACTTACTTTCAGCAGCAAAGTACATAATTGGAATAAAGTAGATTATATTGGTACAGGTACAGTGACATGGGTAAATATTTTGGTAGGAATTTGTGATAGGCCTCTTCATATACCTCCTATTTTATTGGTGAAATAACAAGCCAGTTAATCAGTTTAAGATCAGGAAGGGAGAGGCAATATTGGATGTTTGAGAAGAGTATTAAATAACTACTTGGCTCACATAAACAAAGGATAAAGTTGGACTAGGAATCAAAGTAGGATCACCAGGAAGTGCTAAAAGGTCACTTCAAATTTTAGTCATAAACTTAAAATGAGACAGCACATGAAAGTCTTAAACAAGTAAGATGCAAATTATATTTGGAATTACTTGGCTTCAGCAAGCAGAAGATTTGGAATCAATGAGCTATCTTCCAGTCATAATATTAAGCCAAGTGGTCATTAAAAAATACAGTGGTCAATGGACAAAAAAGAGTCACTATTTGGAAATTTGCTCCTGAGATATGCTTACTGCTTTTGGATACAGGGCTGAAGGTGATGCTGGTATGCGTTTCAGGGTATAGGTCCAGTATCTCTACCTCTTTCATAGATGTAGAGAACATAAAAAGGCAAGCCATTATTATTGTCTGAATTCCATAGCAACAGTTTTTGAGCTCCAAAGACAATAAATTGAGTCTATGTGTCCTCCTATTTCCACATTAACCATTCCTTCACACAAAAGACACTCTATTTGCTTAATTAAATACATTACTCATCAGACAAAGAGGAACACTCTTCTATTTTACACAGAAATTTACTATGATGTGTGGGATGAAATGCATATCAAATTTTGTGTTTGGCCTTATTTTTATTATATGAACCCTGCTGCCTTCCCAATATCATTGAAACCATGACATTCAGATAAAGCCTCATAATGAGATCATCTGTTAGCAAAATGTTCTACTTGATACTGTGGGAAGGATTCTAGTGGAACTCTATGGGTTTCTTTGCTGACACAACAAAAGTATCTTGATTAGATCTCAGGGAACTAAAAAACTGAGAAATCTGTATGCAGGTCAAGAAACAACAGTTAGAACTGAACATGGAACAACAGACTGGTTCCAATTTGGGGAATGAGTACGTCAAGGCTGTATACTGTCAACCAGCTTATTTGACATATATGCAGAGTACTTCATGAGAAATGCTGGACTGGATGAAGAACAAGCTGGAATCAAGATTGCCAGGAGAAATATCAATAACCTCAGATATGCAGATGACACTACCCTTATGGAAGAAAGTGAAGAAATATAGAGCCTCTTGATGAAAGTAAAAGGAGAGTGAAACAGATGGCTTAAAACTCAATATTGAGGGGCGGCCCTAAGATGGCGGAGGAATAGGACAGGGAGACCACTTTCTCCCTCACAAATCCATTGAAAGAATATTTGAAAGCTGAGCAAATTCCACAAAACAACTTCTGAACACTGGCAGAGGACATCAGGCACCCAGAAAGGCAGCCCATTGTCTTCTAAAGGAGGTAGGACAAAACATAAAAGATAAAAAGAGAGACAAGAGTTAGGGATGGGGACTCGTCCAGGGAAAGGAGTCTTAAAAGAGGAGAAGTTTCCAAACACCAGGAAATCCTCTCACTGGCAGGTCTGTGGGGAGTTGTGGAATTTCAGAGGGCAACATAACTGGGAGGAAAAATAAATAAATAAATAAAACAAACCCACAGATTATGTACCTAACGGCAACTCCCAGCAGAAAGGTAGCCCAGATGCTCGCATCTGCCACCAGCAAGCAGGGGCTGAACAGGCTGCATGGCTTAGTGTAAGAACCAGGCCTGAATGCCCTGAGGGCAATCAACTGAGATAACAACCCAAAGTGTGAGATAGCCAGAGAGAAAGAAAAAAAATAAAATATAAAAATAAGAAAAAAAAATAAAAGAGAGAGAGAGAGAACTATCCCTCTGAAAGCCCTAACCTAAGGCACTACCAGGCCTGCTCACAGAACAAAGGACTGAGCGAACACCAGAGGAGAGCTGGCCGGCTGCAGACCAGCCCATCCCCAGCCAGAGGCAGAGAGAAAAACAGGCAGCAACCAGAGCCAGAAAGTGGCTATCTCCAGAGACCGCATCTTCTACCAAACTGTGAGCAGGCTCCCAGTTGCTAACCAAGACTACCTGGGATTCTGGACGGTTGACATCCACCGGGAGGGTTGCAGTCAGAGATCAACTTTCCAGGAGAGACACATGGCACACCTGCTGCACACCCAGGAAACTGAGCTGCTGGGATGGGGGAGGTGATAAGATGTGCCCCCCACCTGGGGAGAGTGTGCTCACCAAGCACCTGGACGCCTGAGCTGCTCGGACCTGGGAAGGGCACAAAACACAGGCCCAACCGAGTCTACACCTTTCTGGAGTACCCAAGAAGCTGAACCTGAGCGACTTAGACCTGGGAATTCCACACAACCCAGGGCCAGCCTCAGAAAGTTCCCCTGTAGAGCAACCTGGAGCCTGAGCAGTGTAGACTGGGAAAGCACACACGCCATGAGCAGGGGCAAACCCAGTGTTGCTGAGACACTGTGAGCACTCCCCACACACACCAGTGATATTTGTTTTCAGTATCCCTCCTTCCCCACAGCACAACTGAACAAGTGAGCCTAAATAAGTGACCACCTTCACCCCTTTGTGTCAGGGCAGAAATTAGACACTGAAGAGCCCTGCAAACAGAAGCCAAAATAAACAGAGGGACCCAAATTGGAAGTGACAGGTGTAACAGATAAAACCCTGTAGTTAGCACTGACTACAATGGAATGGACCTATAGATCTTGAGAAGTATAAGCTGGAACAAGGAACTATATGAAACTGAACTGACCCCACACTGCCCACAACAGCTCCAGAGAAATACCTTGATATATTTTTACTATTATCATTTTTAAATTGTCTTTTTTTAATGTTTAAGTCCTTTATTACTCTGTTAATTTTCATTTTTATAACCTACTATAAAGTTGCAAAAAAAGAGACCCTATTTTTAAAGCAAACTTCATATGTATTTTTTATAATTTCTGTGATTTTGTTTTCTTTTTTTAATACTGTATTTTTGAGAGTCAAACTTCTACTCTAGATTTTTAATTTTTGCTTTTTGGTTTTGATTAACAATTTGGAATCCAATCTTCAGTACCCATTTTTACTTAGGAGTGTGATTTCTGGCTTGATTACTCTCTCCCCCTTTAGACTCCCCTTTTTCTCCCCCCTGGTCACCTCTACCTCCTCCCTCCCCCTTCTCTTCTCTACCCAACTCTGTGAATCTCTTTGTGTATTCCAGGCTGTGGAGAAAATTTAGGGAACTGATTACTGGCTAGATTGTGCTCTACCCTTCTGATTCCCCCTCTTCTCCTCCTGGTCACCTCTATCTCCTTCCTTCCTCTTCTTTTCTCCATGTAACTTTGTGAACCTCTCTGGGTGTCCCTGACTGTGGAGAATCTTTTCACCATTAACTTAGATGTTTTATCATCAGTGGAGTATGGATGGAGAAGTCTTGAGGCTACTGTAAGACTGAAAACCAGAAGCAGGAGGCTTAAGTCCAAAACCTGAGAACACCAGAGAACTCCTAACTCCAGGGAACATTAATCAATAAGAGCTCATCCAAAAGCCTCCATACCTACACTGAAACCAAGCACCAGCCAAAGGCCAACAAGTTACAGAGCAAGACATACCATGCAAATTCTCCAGCAACACAGGAACATAGCTCTGAACTTTAATATACAGGCTGCCCAAAGTCACATAAAACCCATAGACATTTCAAAACTCATCACTGGACACTTCATTGCAGTCCAGAGAGAAGAAATACAGCTCCACCCACCAGAATGCCAACACAAGCTTCCTTAACCAGGAAACCTTGACAAACAACTTGTCTGAACCCACCCACAGGGAGCAACTTCCACAATAAAGAGGAACCACAAAATACCAGAATAAATTAAGGTCACTCCAAACACAGCAATCTAAACAGGATGAAAAGGCAGAAAAATACCCAGCAGGTAAAGGAACATGATAAATACCCACAAGCCAAACAAAAGAGGAGGACTTTGGGAGTCTACCTGAAAAAGAATTCAGAATAATGATAGCAAAACGGATTCAAAATCTTGAAAAAAAAATGGAGTTACAGATAAATAGATTGGGGACAAGGATTGAAAAGATGCAAGAAACGTTTAACAAGGACCTAGAAGAAATAAAAAGTCAATCAATAATAGGCAAAACATCTATTTCTGCTTTATTGACTATGCCAAAGCCTTTGATTATGTGGATCACAACAAACTCTGGAAAATTCTGAAAGAGATGGGAATACGAGACCACCTGACCTGCCTCTTGAGAAACCTATCTGCAGGTCAGGAAGCAACAGTTAGAACTGGACAAGGAACAACACCTGGTTCCAAATTGGAAAAGGAGTATGTCAAGGCTGTATATTGTCACCCTGCTTATTTAACTTATATGCAGAGTACATCATGAGAAATGCTGGGCTGGAAGAAGCACAAGCTGGAATCAAGATTGCCGGGAGAAATATCAATAACTTCAGATATGCAGATGACACCACCTTTATGGCAGAAAGTGAAGAGGAACTAAAGATCTTCTTTATGAAAGTGAAAGAGGAGAGAGAAAAATTTGGCTTAAAGCTCAACATTCAGAAAACTAAGATCATGTCATCCGGTCCCATCACTTCATGGCAAATAGATGGGCAAACAGTGGAAACTGTGGCTGACTTTATTTATATGGGCTCCAAAATCACTGCAGATGGTGATTGCAGACATGAAATTAAAAGATGCTTGCCCCTCGGAAGGAAAGTTATGACCAACTTAGACAGCATATTAAAAAGCAGAGACATTACTTTGCCAACAAAGGTCCATCTAGTCAAGGCTATGGTTTTTCCAGTAGTCATGTAAGATTTTGAGAGTTGGACTATAAGGAAAGCTGAACACCAAAGAATTGATGCTTTTGAACTGTGATGTTGTAGAAGACTCTTGAGAATCCCTTGGACTGCAAGGAGATCCAACCAGTCCATTCTAAAGGAGTTCAGTCCTAGGAGTTCACTGGATTGAATGATGTTGAAGTTGAAACTTCAATACTTTAGACACATGATGTGGAGAGCTGACTCATTTGAAAAGACCCTGATGCTGGGAAATTTTGAGGGCAGGAGGAGAAGGGGATGACAGAGGATGAGATGATTGAATGGCATCAACAACACAATGAACATGGATTTGAGTGGACTCTGGGAGTTGGTGATGGACAGGTAGGCCTGGTGTGCAGCAGTTCATGGGGTCTCAAAGAGTTGGAAACGACTGAGAGACTGAACTGAACTGAATGAATAATGCAATAAATTAGATTAAAAAAAAAAAAACACTCTGGAGGGGACCAACAGTAGAATAAGGGAGGCAGAAGATAGGATCAGTGAGGTAGAAGATAGAATGGTGGAAATAAATGAAACAGAGAGGAAAAAAGAAAAAAAAATGAATAACAGAAATGAGGACAACCTCAGAGACCTCTGGGACAATGTTAAACACACCAACATTTGAATATTAGGAGTCCCAGAAGAAGAAGATAAAAAGAAAGACCGTGAGAAAATACTTGAGGAGATAATAGTTGAAAACTTCCCTAAAATGGGGAAAGAAATAGCCACCCAAGTCCAAGAAACCCAGAGAGTCCCAATCAGGATAAACCCAAAACAAAACACACTGAGACACACATTAATCAAATTAACAAGGATTAAACATAAAGAACAAATATTAAAAGCAGCAAGGGAAAACAACAAATTACACACAAGGGGAGTCCCATAAGGATAACAGCTGATCTTTCAATAGAAACTCTTCAGGCCAGAAGGGAATGGCAGGGCATAATTAAAGTGATGAAAGAGAAAAACCTACAGCTCAGATTACTGTACCCAGCAAAGATCTCATTCAAATATGAAGGAGAAATCAAAAGCTTTAAAGACAAGCAAAACCTGAGAGAATTCAGCACCACAAAACCAGCTTTCCAACAAACACTAAAGGATCTTCTCTAGACAGGAAACACAGAAGGAGTGTATAAAGTCAAACACAAAACAACAAATTAAATGCCAAGAGGATCATACTTATCAATAATTACCTTAAATGTAAATGGGTTGAATGCCTCAATCAAAAGACAAAGACTGACAGAATGGACACAAAAACAAACAAACAAACAAAAAATATGTTGTCTACAAGAGTCCCTCCTCAAAACAAGGGACACATACAGACTGAAAGTGAAGGGCTGGAAAAAGGTATTTCACACAAATGGAGACCAAAAGAAAGCAGGAGTAGTAATACTCATATCAGATAAAATAGACTTTGAAATAGAGGCTGAAAAAAGAGACAAAAAAGACACTACATAATGATCAAAGTGTCAATCCAAGAAGATATAATGATTATAAATAAATATGCACCCAACATAGGAGCACCACAATATGCAAAACAAATGCTAAGAACTATAAAAGGTGAAATTAATAATAACACAATAAGAGTGGGAGACTTTAACACCCCACTCACATCTATGGATAGATCAACTAAACAGAAATTAACAAGGAAACACAAACTTTAAAAGATACAATGGAACAGTTAGACCTCATTGATATCTATAGCACATTTCACCCCCAAACAATGAATTTCACCTTTATCTCAAGTGCACACGGACCCTTCTCCAGGACAGATCACATCCTGGGCCATAAATCTAGCCTTGGTACATTAAAAAAAAAAATTGATATCTTTCCAAGCATCTCTTCTGACCATAATGCACTAAGATTAGATGGGAATTACAGGTAAAAATTATTAAAAAGGTCAACATATGGAGGCTAAACAACATGCTTCTGAGTAACCAACAAATCACAGAAGAAATCAAAATATGCATAGAAACGAATGAAAATGAAAACACAACCCATAACCTATGGGACACTGTAAAAGCAGTGCTAAGGGAAAGGTTCATAGCAATAGAGGTTTACCTCAAGAAATAAGAAAAAATTCAAAAAAATAACCTAATTCTACACTTAAAGCAACTAGAAAAGGAAGATATGAAAAACCCCAGGGTTTGTAGAAGGAAATGAATCTTAAAAATTAGGGCAGAAATAAATGTAAAAGAAACAAAAGAGACCATAGCAAAAATCAAAAAAGCTAAAAGCTGATTCTTTTGAAATTTTGAACCAGTCCATTGTTCCATGTCTGGCTCTAACTATTACTTCTTGACCTACATACAGGTTTCTCAAGAGACAGGTAATGTGGTCTAATAGTCCCATCTCTTTAAGAAACTTCCACAGTTTGTTGTGATCCATATAGTAAAGGGCTTTAGCACAGTCAATGATGTATAGATGTGAGAACTGGACTATAAAGAAAGCTGAGAGCCGAAGAATTGATGCTTTTGAACTGTAGTGTTGGAGAAGATTCTTGAGAGTCCCTTTGACTGCAAGGAGATCCAACAAGTCCATCCTAAAGGAAATCAGTCCTGAATATCCATTGGAAGGACTGATGTTGAAGCTGATACTCCAATACTTTGGCCACCTGATGGGAAGAACTGACTCACTGGGAAAGACCCTGATACTGGGAAAGATTGAAGGCAGGAGGAGAAAGGGATGACAGAGGATGAGATGGTTGGATGGCATCACTGGTTCAATGGACATGAGTTTGAGTAAACTCCAGGAATTGATGATGGATAGGGAGACCTGGAGTGCTGCAGTCCATGAGGTCACAAAGAGTGGGACACGACTGTGTGACTGAACTGAACTGAACTGAAAAGTCAATGAAGCAGATATAGATGCTTTCCTGGAATTCCCTTGCTTTATTTATGATACAACAAATGTTAGAAATTATATTTATGATTCCTCTGTTTTTTTCTAAACCTAGCTTGCACACCTGAATGTTCTTGGTTCACATATTGCTGAAGCCTAGCTTGAAGGACTTTGAACATATCCTCACTATCATATGAAATGGCCACAATCGTATGGTAGTTTGAACATTCTTTGGCATTCCACTTACTTGGGATTGGAATGAAGATGACCTTTTCCATTCCTGTAGCCACTGCTGAGTTTTATAAATTTGCTGACATATTGAATGGAGCACTTTAACAGCATCATCTTATGTGATTTTAAATAACTCAATGGGAATACCATTATCACCAGTATCTATCTTTGTAGAAAATGCTTCCTAAGGCCCTCTTGACTTCACACTCCAGAATGTCTGGCTCTAGGTGAGTAATCACACCATAGTGCTCATCCAGTTCATTAAGACTTTTTTGTTTAGTTCTCCTATGTATTCTTGACACCTCTTCTTAATCTCTTCTGCTTCTGTTATGTCCTTACAATTTCTGTCCTTTATCGTATCCATCATTGTATGAAATATTCCTTTGATATCTACAATTTTCTTGAAGAGAACTCTAGTCTTTCCCATTCTATTGTTTTATTTATTTGCATTGTTCACTTAATAAGGCTTTCTTATCTTTCTTTGCTATTCTCTTGAACCCTGCATTCAGTTGGGTACATCTTTCCCTTTCCCCCTTGTTTTTAGCTTCTCTTCATTCCTCAGCTATTGGTAAAGCCACCTTAGACAACCACTTTTCCTTATTGCATTTCTTTTTCTTTGGGATGATTTAGGTCACTGCCTCCTGTACAATGTTATGAAATTTCATCCATAGTTCTTCAGGCACTCTGTCTACCTTATCTAATCCCTTGACTCTATTCATCATCTCCACTGTATAACCATAGGAATTTGATGTAGGTCATACCTGAATGGCCCACTGGTTTTCCATATTTTCTTCAATTTAAGCCTTAGTTTTTCAATAAGGAACTGACAATATGAGCCACAGATTTTATGACTGTATAGAGCTTCTGCACCTTAAGCTTCAAAGAATATAACCAGTCTCATTTTGGTGTTGACAAAATTTAATGTCCATGTATAGAGTCGTCTCTTGTATTGTTGGAAAAGGGTGTTTTCTATGGCCAATATATTCTCTTGACAAGACTCTGTTAACCTTTTCCCTGACTCATCTTGTACTCCAAGGCCAAACTTGCCTCTTTATTAAAATGTCTCTTAACCTTCCTGCTTTTGTATTCCAGTCCCCTATGATGAAAAGTATATCTTTTTGTGTGTGTGTTCGTTCTAGAATGCCCTGTAGTTCTTCGTAGAATCAACAACTTCAGCTTTGGCATTACTGACTGGGGCATAAACTTGGATTACTCTGACACTGACTTGTAACTTTCTTTGTGTGTGGCTGTGTTATCTGTGTCTGGTTTTAGTATCAGCTCATAGAATTAGTTTGGTGATGTTCTTTCCCTTTCAAAAATTTTTTTAAATTTTATTTTATTTTTAAACTTTAAAATATTGTATTGGTTTTCCCAATATTAAAATGAATCTGCCACAGGTATACATGTGTTCCCCATCTTGAACCCTCCTCCCTCCCCATACCATCCCTCTGGGTCGTCACAGTGCACCAGCCCCAAGCATCCAGTATCTTGCATCGAACCTGGACTGGCGACTCGTTTCATATATGATATTATACATATTTCAACGCCAATCTCCCAAATCATCCCACCCTCTCCTTCTCCCACAGAGTCCAAAGGACTGTTCTATACATCAGTGTCTCTTTTGCTGTCTCGTATACAGGGTTATCGTTACCATCTTTCTAAATTCCATATATATGCTTTAGTATACTGTATTGGTGTTTTTTTCTTTCTGGCTTACTTCACTCTGTATAATAGGCTCCAGTTTCATCCACCTCATTAGAACCGATTCAAATGTATTCTTTTTAATGGTTGAGTAATACTCCATTGTGTATATGTACCATTGCTTTCTTATCCATTCATCTGATGATTGACATCTAGGTTGCTTCCATGTCCTGGCTATTATAAACAGTGCTGCGATGAACATTGGGGTACACGTGTCTCTTTCCCTTCTGGTTTCCTCAGTGTGTATGCCCAGCAGTGGGATTGCTGGATCATAAGGCAGTTCTATTTCCAGTTTTTTAAGGAATCTCCACACTGTTCATAGTGGCTGTACTAGGTTGCATTCCCACCAACAGTGTAAGAGGGTTCCCTTTTCTCCACACCCTCTCCAGCATTTATTGCTTGTAGACTTTTGGATCGCAGCCATTCTGACTGGTGTGAAATGGTACCTCATAGTGGTTTTGATTTGCATTTCTCTGATAATGAGTGATGTTGAGCATCTTTTCATGTGTTTGTTAGCCATCTGTATGTCTTCATTGGAGAAATGTCTATTTAGTTCTTTGGCCCATTTTTTGATTGGGTGGCTTATTTTTCTGGAATTTAGCTGTAGGAGTTGCTTGTATATTTTTGAGATTAGTTGTTTGTCCGTTGCTTCATTTGCTATTATTTTCTCCCATTCTGAAGGCTGTCTTTTCACCTTGCTTATAGTTTCCTTTGTTGTGCAGAAGCTTTTAAGTTTAATTAGGTCCCATTTGTTTATTTTTGCTTTTATTTCCAATATTCTGGGAGGTGGGTCATAGAGGATCCTGCTGTGATATATGTTGGAGAGTGTTTTGCCTATGGTCTTACGTTTAGATCTTTAATCCATTTTGAGTTTCTTTTTGTGTATGTTGTTAGAAAGTGTTCTAGTTTCATTCTTTTACAAGTGGTTGACCAGTTTTCCCAGCACCACTTGTTAAAGAGATTGTCTTTAATCCATTGTATATTCTTGCCTCCTTTGTCAAAGATAAGGTGTCCATATGTGTGTGGGTTTATCTCTGGGCTTTCTATTTTTTTCCATTGATATATATTTCTGTCTTTGTGCCAGTACCATACTGTCTTGATGACTGTGGCTTTGTAGTAGAGCCTGAAGTCAGGTAGGTTGATTCCTCCATTTCCATTCTTCTTTCTCAAGATAGCCTTGGCTATTGGAGGTTTTTTGTATTTCCACACAAATTGTGAAATTATTTGTTCTAGCTCTGTGAAGAATACTGTTGGTAGCTTGATAGGGATTGCATTGAATCTATAAATTGCTTTGGGTAGTATACTCATTTTCACTATATTGATTCTTCCAACCCATGACCATGGTATATTTCTCCATCTATTAGTGTCCTCTTTGATTTCTTTCACCAGTGTTTTATAGTTTTCTATATATAGGTCTTTAGTTTCTTTAGGTAGATATATTCCTAAGTATTTTATTCTTTCCGTTGCAATGGTGAATGGAATTGTTTCCTTGATTTCTCTTTCTGTTTCCCATTATTAGTGCATAGGAATGCAAGGGATTTGTTGTGTTGATTTTATATCCTGCAACTTTACTATAATCATTGATTAGTTCTAGTAATCTTCTGGTGGAGTCTTTAGGGTTTTCTATGTAGAGGATCATGTCATCTGCAAACAGTGAGAGTTTTACTTCTTCTTTTCCAATTTGGATTCCTTTTATTTCTTTTTCTGCTCTGATTGCTGTGGCCAAAACTTCCAAAACTATGTTAAATAGTAATGGTGAAAGTGGGCATCTTTGTCTTGTTCCTGACTTTAGAGGAAATGCTTTGAATTTTTCCCCATTGAGGATAATGTTTGCAGTGGGTTTGTCATATATAGCTTTTATTATGTTGAGGTATGTTCCTTCTATTCCTGCTTTCTGGAGAGTTTTTATCATAAATGGATGTTTAATTTTGTCAAAGGCTTTCTCTGCATCTATTGAGATAATCATATGGTTTTTATTTTTCAGTTTGTTAATGTGGTGTATTACATTGATTGATTTGCGGATATTGAAGAATCATTGTATCTCTGGGATAAAGCCCACTTGGTCATGGTGTATGATCTTTTTAATGTGTTGTTGGATTCTGATTGCTAGAAATTTGTTAAGGATTTTTGCATCTGTGTTCATCAGTGATATTGGCCTGTAGTTTTCTTTTTTTGTGGATTCTTTGTCTGGTTTCCATATTTGGATTATTGTGGCCTCATAGAATGAGTTTGGAAGTTTACCTTCCTCTGCAATTTTCTGGAAGAGTTTGAGTAGGATAGGTGTTAACTCTTCTCTAAATTTTTGGTAGAATTCAGCTACAGATGACACAGAAATACAAAGGATCATTAGAGACTACTAGCAACAATTATATGCCAATAAAATGGACAAGGTGGAGGAAATGGACAAATTCTTAGAAAAGTACAAGTTTCCAAAACTAGACCAGGAAGAAATAGAAAATCTTAGCAGACCCATCAGAGGCACGGAAATTGAAACTGTAATCAAAATTCTTCCAGCAAACAAAAAACCCCTTCAAAGTTTTGAAATAGTTTCAGAAGGATAGATGTTCTGCCTGTGTTCCTAGAGGAAAGAGGCAGAACACATTTTGACATAAATGGTAGCAATATTGTTTTGTATCTCTTAAAGTAAATAAAATTAAAGTAAAAATAATTAATTAAATATTGCCTAATTAGAAGGCAATGGCACCCGACTCCGGTGCTCTTGCCTGGAGAATCCCTTGGACAGAGCAGCCTGGTGGGCAGCAGTCAATGGGGTCGTGAAGAGTCGGACACGACTGAGCGACTTCACTTTACTTTTCACTTTCATGTATTGGAGAAGAAAATGGTGACCCACTCCAGTATTCTTACCTGGAGAATTCCAGGGATGGCAGAGCCTGGTGAGGTGCCGTCTATGCAGTTGCAGAGAGTCAGACACGACTAAAGCGACTTAGCAGCAGCATCAGCAATTAAACTTAAAAGGTGTTTCTAAGCAAAGGAAACCATCAACTGCATTAAAAAAAATAACTTACTGAATATGAGAAATATTTGCAGATGATATGACTGATAAAGGATCAATATTCAACCCATATAATCATCCACTGTAGAAACAGTGTGGAGTCTTCTCAAAAAGCTAAAAATAGACCTACCATATGACACACCAATTCCACACTTGGGTATAGATACAAATACAAAACAAGACAATAATTTGAAAAATATATTTCCCCCAATATTTATAGCAGCATTACAATTGCCAAGATATAGAACAACCTAAGCACCCATCAACAGATGAATGTACAAAGATGAGATTCCATTTGCAGCAAATGATGAACTTGGAGATCATTATGCTAAATGAAATGTCAGACAGAGAAAAACACACTGTGGTATCACTTATATATGGAATCTAAAAAGTACTACACAAGAAGCTAGTGGATAGAAGTTAAAAAAAAAAAAAAAAAACTCACAGACGTAGTGCACAAAGTAGTGGTTACCAGTGGGAGTAGAGGGCAATTTAAGAGTGGAGGAATGGGAGCCATAAACTATTGAGTGTAAGATATGCTTAAGGATATATTGCCCAACATGGGGAATATAGCCAATATTTTGCTATAACTTTAAATGGAAAGCAAATTTTAAGACTACATAAAAATTAAAATATAATTAAATAAAATAAATATTAAAATAATATGTGGAAAATTTACAAAGAGTTACTATAGGCCAACATCTCTGACAAATATAGTTGGTGCAGCTCCTAAGTCGCTCCAGTCGTGTCTGACTCTGTGCGACCCTATAGACAGCAGCCCACTAGGCTCCCCGGTCCCTGGGATTCTCCAAGCAAGAACACTGAAGTGGGTTGCCATTTCATTCTCCAGTGCATGAAAGTTAAAAATGAAAGTGAAGTTGCTCAGTCATGTCCGATTCTTCATGACCCCATGGACTGCAGCCTACCAGCCTCCTCCGTCCATGGGATTTTCCAGTCAAGAGTACTGGAGTGGGGTGCCATCACCTTCTCCAATATAGATTCAAACAACCTTAGAAAATAGTAACAAATAGATTTCAACCATATGTTAATAAATAACACACCATTACCTACCAGGATGTATTTCAGAAATGCAAGGGTAGCTCAATATCTACAAATCAATCAATGAGGTACACCACAGTAACAAAAGGAAGAATAAAATTGACAAGATCATCCCAATAGATGCCAAAATGCATTTGACAATGTTAAACATTCATTTGTGATAAAATTTCTTATCAAAATTGGTGGAAACATATCTCAGTAAAATAAAGGCCATTTATGAGAAACCCACAACTAATGATAAACAGAATGGTGGAAACTTAAAAATTTTCCTTCTAAAATAAAAAAAAAAAAGACAAGTAACCCATTCCTGCCACTTTTATTTAACACAATTTTAGAAGTCCTGGCTACAACAATGAGAGATAGAAAATAAATAAAAGGCATTCAGATTGGAAGGAAAATCACTATTTCCAGGTGACATACTACACATAGAAAACCTAAAGTCTCTACCAAGAAAACTGTTAGAACTAATAATCAAATTCATTAAAATTTCAGGATAGGAGATTAACATAAAGAAATATGTTGCTCTTCTGTACAGTAATAATTAACTATCAGAAGAAAAAATTAAGAAAGCAATTCCAATTAATATTATATCTAAAAGAAAAAAATAATTTTACAATTTTTATGGAAAGACAAAAGACCTTGAATAGCCAAAACAATTTTGAGAAAAACAAAGCAACAAAGCTGGAGGAGTCAGGCTCCCTGATTTCAAGCTACACCACAAAGCTACAGTCAAGACAGCATGGTACTGGCACAAATTAGAAATACAGATCAGTGGAACAGAATAGAAAGTCTAGAGATAATCCATACACCTATGTTTACCTAATTAATAACAAAGGAGGCAAGGATATACAATAAATAAAAGACAGTCTCTTCACTAAGTGGTGCCAGGGAAACTGGACAGCTACATGTAAAGAATGAAATTAGAACACTCCCTAATACCCTACTCAAAAATAAACTCAAAATTAATTAAAAATAAAATAAATTTTAAAAGCTCAAAATATATTAAAGACCTAAATGTTTAGCCCAAGGAAAACATAGGCAGAAAATACTTTGAAATAAATCACAGCTAAATCTTTTTTGACTTACCTCCTAGAGTAATGAAAATAAAAACAAAAATTTAAAAATGGGGCCTAATTAAACTTAAAAAGGTTTTTCACTGCAGAGAAATCCATAAACAAAATGAAAAGAAAACCCTCAGAATGGGAGAAAATAATTACAAATGAAACAACTGACATAGGATTAATCTCCAAAATTTACAAACAACTCATGCAGCTCAATATTTAAAAAAAAAAAGGCAATAAAAAAGTGGGAAGAAACACTAAAGAGACATTTCTCCAAAGAAAACACATGTATCTAAGAGGCACATGAAAATATGCTCAACATCACTAAGTATTACAGAAAAGAAAATCAAAACTACAATGAGGTTTCGCCTTGCATTTCTCAGAATAGCCATTATCAAAAAGAAACCTACATGAATGCTGAAGAGGGTGTGGAGAAAAAGGAGCCCTCCTACACTATTTGTGGGAATATAAATTGGTACAGGCCCTATGAAGAACAGTATGTACATTCCTCAGAAAAGACTCCTTAAAAAACTGGAAATGGAACTGCCTTATGATCCAGCAATCCCACTGCTGGGCATACACACTGAGGAAACCAGAAGGGAAAGAGACACGTGTACTGCAATGTTCATCGCAGCACTGTTTATAATAGCCAGGACATGGAAGCAACCTAGATGTCCATCAGCAGATGAATGGATAAGAAAGCAATGGTACATATACACAATGGAGTATTACTCAGCCATTAAAAAGAATACATTTGAATCAGTTCTAATGAGATGGATAAAACTGGAGCCTATTATACAGAGTGAAGTAAGCCAGAAGGAAAACATGAATACAGTATACAAACACATATATATGGAATTTAGAAAGATGGTAACAATAACCCTGTATACGAGACAGCAAAAGACACACTGTTGTATAGAACAGTCTTATGGACTCTGTGGGAGAGGGAGAGGGTGGGAAGATTTGGGAGAATGGCATTGAAACATGTATAATATCATGTATGAAACGAGTCGCCAGTCCAGGTTCGATGCACGATACTGGATGCTTGGGGCTGGTGCACTGTGATGACCCAGAGGGATGGTATGGGGAGGGAGGAGGGAGGAGGGTTCAGGATGGGGAACACATGTATACCTGTGGCGGATTCATTTCGGTATTTGGCAAAACTAATATAATATTGTAAAGTTTAAAAATAAATTAAAATTAAAAAAAAGAAAACTGAAAATAAAGTTATCATATGATACAGCAGTTACACTATTGGTCATATACCCAGACAAAACTATGGTTCAAAAAAATACATGTACTTCAATGTTCATTGCACCGCTGTGTTCAGTAGCTAGTACAAGAAAGCAATGTAAAAGTCCATCAATAGAAAAATGTATAAAGAAAATGTGGTACAACTATATATCATTCAGCTATGAAAAGGAGTTAAATAGTGCCAATTCAAGAGACATGGGTATACCTGCTGCTGCTGCTGCTGCTAAGTTGCCTCAGTCATGTCCGACTCTGTGCGACCCCATAGATGGAAGCCCACTAGGCTCCCCCGTCCCTGGGATTCTACAGGCAAGAACACTGGAGTGGGTTGCCATTTCCTTCTCCAAAGCATGAAAGCGAAAAGTGAAAATGAAGTCACTCAGTCCTGCCCGACTCTTAGCGACCCCATGGACTGCAGCCTACCAGGCTCCTCGGTCCATGGGATTTTCCATGCAAGAGTACTGGAGTGCAGTGCCATTGCCTTCTCCATGGGTATACCTAGAAACTGTCAAACAGAGTTAAGTAAGTTAGAAAGAGAAAAACAAATATTGTATGATTTTACTTACATATGGAATCTAGAAAAATGGTACAGATGAACTTATTTGAAAAAGTAGAAATAGAGATACAGATGTAGAAAACAAACTTATAAATGCCAAGCAGGGGAAGGAGGGGTGGGATGAATTGGGAAATTGGGACTGACATATATAAACTACTATATATAAAATAGATAACTAATGAGAACCTACTGTATAGCACAGGAAACTATCCAATGGTCTGTAGTGACCTAAATGGAAAGAAAATTTATTTTAAAAAAGAGGGGATATATGTATCCATATAAATTACTCATTTTGCTGTACAGCAGAAACTAACCCAACATTGTAAAACAACAATACTCCAATAAAATTATTAAAAAATTAACCAAGGAGGTGAAGGACATATGCTCTGAAAACTATAAAACATTGACACAGTAAATTGAGGATAACAAATGCCAAGCAATGAAAAGATATTCTATGTTCATGGAATACAAGATTAAAAATTGCTAAAATATCCACACTACATAAAGCCATCTAAAGTTTTAATGCAATCCCTATCATAATATCTATGACATTTTCCACAGTATGAAAACAATAAAAAATTATATGGAAAAATAAAAGACCAAAGCTAGAGAAAAAGAAAAAAAACTGGAGATATCTCACTGTGTAACTTCAAACTGTACAACCAAGCAATTGTAATCAAAGCATTATTTTACTAACACAATAAGTAGACACATAGAGCAATAGAACCAAATAGAGTCCAGAGGGGGGAAAAAAAAATCCTCACATTTACGGTCAATTAAGCTATAATGAAGGAGGCAAGTATATACAATGGAGAAAAGACAATCTGTTGAATAAGTGCTGCTGAGAAAACTGGAGAGCTACATGTAAAATAGCAAAATTATTGCATTTTCTTAAACCAGTCACAAAAATTAATTTGAAATGGATTAAAGACAAAAAAAAATGTAAAACAAGAAACCATAAAACTTCTAGAAGAAATCATAAGTATAACAATCTTGTACATGAATTGCAGCAATATTTCTTTGGATCTATCTCCTAAGGCAAAAAGGAACAAAATAAACATACATTCAGTTCACTTCAGTCGTTCAGTCATGTCCGACTCTTTGCGACCCCATGAATTACAGCACACCAGGCCTCCCTGTCCATCACAACTCCCGGAGTTCACCCAAACTCATGTCCATTGAGTCGGTGATGCCATCCAGCCATTTCATCCTCTGTCGTCCCCTTCTCCTCCTGCCCCCAATCCCTCTCAGCATCAGAGTCTTTTCTAATGAGTCAGCTCTTTGCATGAGGTGGCCAAAGTATTGGAGTTTCAGCTTCATCATCAGTCCTTCCAAAGAACACCCAGGACTGATCTCCTTTAGAATGAACTGGTTGGATCTCCTTGCAATCCAAGGGTCTCAAGAGTCTTTTCCAACACCACAGTTCAAAAGAATCAATTCTTTGATGCTTGGCCTTCTTTATGGTCCAACTCTCACATCCATATATGACTACTGGAAAAATCATAGCTTTGACTAGACAGACCTTTGTCAGCAAAGTATGGCTATAGTCAAAATGAAAAACAAATGAGTAAATAAAACAAAAGTAATAGGCTCGCAGATATAGAACAAAAAACTAAGGCTCTCTAGTGAGAGGGGGAATTGGGTGATGGACAAAATAGGGGTATAAGATTAAGTACAATCTACTATATATATAAAAAATAAAATGGATATATTGTACAGTTTGGGATATAGTCAATATACTATGATAGTAAATGGAGTATAAGTTTTAAAAATATTGAATCACTACTTTGTACACCTGGAAAGTAACACAATTTTGCAAATCAACTACGCTTTTTTTTTTTTGAAGTGGGCATGATGACAAGAGAATGAATGAACTGGTATTCAATTGTGCATGTTTTTAATATTATACTGCATTTTATAATATTTTGTTGTTTCCCAATCATG
Source organism: Bos grunniens (assembly GCF_055505025.1). Lineage (NCBI taxonomy): Eukaryota > Metazoa > Chordata > Mammalia > Artiodactyla > Bovidae > Bos > Bos grunniens. Next base: position 74,043,719 of record NC_141194.1, on the reverse strand, counting down.
TTTGTACACACTTGATATTCACAGTCATATAAGATTGTCAGGAAAGTTTATCATTTATATTTTAGAGTAAGGAAATTGTAGCATATGCTGAACTTCTGAAAAGCTACATAAATAACAGACAGCAGAGCCCTAGTAAACTCATGTTCTCCCAAAAGAGTGTTTTATTCCATTGCTATACAGTTTTCCAAATGACCACACTTATTGTTCAACCAGTTATTCATGTATGCCTAATCTATGCTAAGCAATATATAATATGTTAAGGATACAATTATTCATACTTCTTGCTCACTTGTTAAAAGTTTATTAGTTCATTTTATTATATAAAATAAATAATATATATAAATTTTAGGATATTTGTGCAATATCAAATTATGGAAAAATACTACAGTTGCATCATAACTTCTAGTATCATATAGTTCCATTTTCATCTTGTTAAACCTTAAGGATGGGTCACTGAAGAAGGGGTACTCAAATATCCCACTATGACTGTCAGTTCTCATACTCTGCTTGTACTCATTTCAATCTGCTTTAGATATTTTGTGGCTATGCTGTTAAGTTCACTGAACTTTAGAACTGTTATCTTCCTGGAAATTGTTTAATCATTCTGTATTGACCCACTTTATTACTAATAATATTTTTTCTTTACAATCTGTTTTGTCTGATAAAAACATAACACATTAACTTTCTATTTCCATCTCTTTGCTTTGAATATTTATCCTTACTTATGTTTTACATGTATTTTTCATACATAATTTGTAATTTGAAAAAAGATTTTCTACCCAACCTATCTCTGCCTTTTAATTGGTGAGATTAGTCCATTTGTATGTGTTGTCTTGACTGACATATTTATATTTATTTCCACTGTCTTATCTTGTATTTTAATCATTCTGACTTTTCTATATTTTAACTTATTTTTTTCTGCCTTATATTTTTTTCCCCCTCTACTGGTATTGAAATACATTCTATTTACATTATTATTTTGATTTCCCTTAAGAATTGGCATACCTATTTGACTTAACAATATCTAAAGTCAACCCATATCCTTCTAAATATTTTAAGTACCTTAGACTAACTCAACTCCATTCATCCTTTATAATTTTACATTATTTTAAGCACTTTAATTTTGTCTTGTTCTTACACTATCTAATAAGTTGTTTTACTGCTCTTGTTGCTGTTGTTGTTTTCCTTATTCTTGTTTTTGTTGTTGTTGTATACATAATTCTTGTCCTCAGTCTTGAATAATAAGTTATCTGAACATAAAATTCTACATAATGAGTTATTTTCTCTCAAAGTTGAAGACGTTTCATTGATTTCTAATTTCTATTACTGTTACTAATAAAGACTCCTGTCTATTTTTCATTTGTAATTTTTCTTTCACTCTGATTGCTTTTAAGAATTATTTTTATATTCAATGTGCAGTTTCTCTATAAACTGTATAGGATTCAGTTAGTTCTGTTTAGCCTTCTCAGTTTTAACTCCAATTTTTGTTTCTTAGTGTATTTGTCTTTCTTCAATTATGTCTATAAGTTACCCCTTTCTTTTTTTTTTAACTGAAGTATAATTGACATTTACTATACTATTTATCACAGGTATACAATTTGATAAGATTAGTCAAGTGTGTGCACTCATGAAAACTATCACTCCAATCAAGATAATGAAGATATGCTTCACCTCTGATTACAATCTTTTCCTTTCTTTCTTTCTTTAAATATCCCTTTCTTTAACTATTGCTTCTCCTCTATTTTCTCTGTTCTCTCCTCTTAACTCAGAACCCATATATTCTAGACCTTGTAGTTCAATTTTCTATGTATCTTAACCTGTCTTTCATATTTTTCCTCTCTTTATTTGTCTATGCTACACTATAGATACACTTATTAGATTTGCTATTCAGATCATCAATTTTCTCCTCAGTGGTTATGATGCAAAGAACAGGATTGCATGACAGGGTATTACAAAATCTTTCTTAGCAATGCACTGGAGGTTTCCATTGCATAAACTCTTAGAAATATCACTGCTTCATGATTGTATTTTGATTTATTTTTCATCCCCTACTCTTCTACTTTGCTTCTCTTCCCACTATATTATCTTTTTAGATTTTTAACAACTATTGATTTTATAAAATAAATATTGTTTTTTTTTAATTTTATTTTATTTTTAAACTTTACATAATTGTATTAGGTTTTTTTTTTTTTTTTTTTTTTTTTTTTACCACCAGGGAAATCCCTGTTCTCCTCTTATTTCTTTCTTTCTTTTTTTTGTTTTTGTTTTTGTTATTATTTATTTATTTATTTATTATTCAATTTTAATTTTAAAAAAATTATATGAGTGTTCCCCATCCTGAACCCTCCTCCCTCCTCCCTCCCCATACCATCCCTCTGGGTCGTCCCAGTGCACCAGCCCCAAGCATCCAGCATCGTGCATTGAACCTGGACTGGCATCTCGTTTCATACATGACATTTCACATGTTTCAATGCCATTCTCCCAAATCTTCCCACCCTCTCCCTCTCCCACAGAGTCCATAAGCCTGTTCTATACATCAGTGTCTCTTTTGCTGTCTCGTATACAGGGTTATCGTTACCATCTTTCTAAATTCCATATATATGCGTTAGTATACTGTATTGGTGTTTGTCCTTCTGGCTTACTTCACTCTGTATAATAGGCTCCAGTTTCATCCACCTCATTAGAACTGATTCAAATGTATTCTTTTTAATGGCTGAGTAATACTCCATTGTGTATATGTACCATTGCTTTCTTATCCATTCATCTGCTGATGGACATCTAGGTTGTTTCCATGTCCTGGCTATTATAAACAGTGCTGCGATGAACATTGGGGTACACGTGTCTCTTTCCCTTCTGGTTTCCTCAGTGTTATGATCCAGCAATCCCACTGCTGGGCATACACACTGAGGAAACCAGAAGGGAATTGTATTAGTTTTGCCAAATATCAAAATGAATCCATCACAGGTATACATGTGCTCCCCATCCTGAACCCTCCTCCCTCCTCCCTCCCCATACCATCCCTCTGGGTCGTCCCAGTGCACTAGCCCCAAGCATCCAGTACGGTGCATTGAACCTGGACTGGCATCTCGTTTCATACATGATATTTTACATGTTTCAATGCCATTCTCCCAAATCTTCCCACCCTCTCCCTCTCCCACAGAGTCCATAAGACTTTTCCATACATCAGTGTCTCTTTTGCTGTCTCGTACACAGGGTTATTGTTATCATCTTTCTAAATTCCATATATATGCGTTAGTATACTGCATTGGTGTTTTTCCTTCTGGCTTACTTCACTCTGTATAATAGGCTCCAGTTTCATCTGATTCAAATGAATTCTTTTTAATGGCTGAGTAATACTCCATTGTGTATATGCACCACAGCTTTCTTATCCATTCATCTGCTGATGGACATCTAGATTGCTTCCATGTCCTGGCTATTATAAACAGTGCTGCGATGAACATTGGGGTACACGTGTCTCTTTCCCTTCTGGTTTCCTCAGTGTGTATGCCCAGCAGTGGGATTGCTGGATCATAAGGCAGTTCTATTTCCAGTTTTTTAAGGAATCTCCACACTGTTCTCCATAGTGGCTGTACTAGTTTGCATTCCCACCAACAGTGTAAGAGGGTACCCTTTTCTCCACACCCTCTCCAGCATTTATTATTTGTAGACTTTTGGATCGCAGCAATTCTGACTGGTGTGAAATGGTACCTCATAGTGGTCTTGATTTGCATTTCTCTGATAATGAGTGATGTTGAGCATCTTTTCATGTGTTTGTTAGCCATCTGTATGTCTTCTTTGGAGAAATGTCTATTTAGTTCTTTGGCCCATTTTTTGATTGGGTCATTTATTTTTCTGGAGTTGAGCTGTAGGAGTTGCTTGTATATTTTTGAGATTAGTTGTTTGTTAGTTGCTTCATTTGCTATTATTTTCTGCCATTCTGAAGGCTGTCTTTTCACCTTGCTGATAGTTTCCTTTGATGTGCAGAAGCTTTTAAGGTTAATTAGGTCCCATTTGTTTATTTTTGCTTTTATTTCTGATATTCTGGGGGGTGGGTCATAGAGGATCCTGCTGTGATGTATGTCAGAGAGTGTTTTGCCTATGTTCTCCTCTAGGAGTTTTATAGTTTCTGGTCTTATGTTTAGATCTTTAATCCATTTTGAGTTTCTTTTTGTGTATGGTGTTAGAAAGTGATCTAGTTTCATTCTTTTACAAGTGGTTGACCAGTTTTCCCAGCACCACTTGTTAAAGAGATTGTCTTTAATCCATTGTATATTCTTGCCTCCTTTGTCAAAGACAAGGTGTCCATATGTGCGTGGATTTATCTCTGGGCTTTCTATTTTGTTCCATTGATCAATATTTCTGTCTTTGTGCCAGTACCATACTGTCTTGATAACTGTGGCTTTGTAGTAGAGCCTGAAGTCAGGTAGATTGATTCCTCCAGTTCCATTCTTCTTTCTCAAGATAGCTTTGGCTATTCGAGATTTTATGTATTTCCACACAAATTGTGAAATTATTTGTTCTAGCTCTGTGAAAAATACTGTTGGTAGCTTGATAGGGATTGCATTGAATCTATAAATTGCTTTGGGTAGTATACTCATTTTCACTATATTGATTCTTTCAATCCATGAACATGGTATATTTCTCCATCTATTAGTATCCTCTTTGATTTCTTTCACCAGTGTTTTATAGTTTTCTATATATAGGTCTTTAGTTTCTTTAGGTAGATATATTTCTAAGTATTTTATTCTTTCCGTTGCAATGGTGAATGGAATTGTTTCCTTAATTTCTCTTTCTGTTTTCTCATTATTAGTGTATAGGAATGCAAGGGATTTCTGTGTGTTGATTTTATATCCTGAAACTTTACTGTAGTCATTGATTAGTTCTAGTAATTTTCTGGTGGAGTCTTTAGGGTTTTCTATGTAGAGGATCATGTCATCTGTAAACAGTGAGAGTTTTACTTCTTCTTTTCCAATTTGGATTCCTTTTATTTCTTTTTCTGCTCTGATTGCTGTGGCCAAAACATCCAAAACTATGTTGAATAGTAGTGGTGAAAGTGGGCATCCTTGTCTTGTTCCTGACTTTAGGGAAAACCCTTTCAATTTTTCAGAAATGGTGATTTTTAAAAGCCAACATTATTGATGTTGTTTAAATGATTTTTATCATTTAATTTTTAGTTTATTTTTATTTGAATAATTTTGATGTTTGTTTAAATGATTTTTCCTTTTACTTTAGTACTTGTGTACTTAGCCACTCAGTGATATCTGACACTATGGACTGTAGCCAGCCAAGCTCCTCTGTATATGGTATTTTTCAGGCAAGAATACAGGAGTGGGTTGCCATTTCCTCCTCCAGAGGAGCTTCCCAACCCATGGATCAAACTTGTGTCTTCTTCATTGAGCCATAGTTTAATTTAATTTAAGGAGGATTCTTAATCCATTGAGGCATTAGGGAAGACCTTTACTTTAATACTTAAATGAACACAAATATAAAGTACAAAATAAATTATTTTTATAATGTTTAAGCAAGAATTACCAGATGAATTTAATAATTAATTGCAAACGAAGCCATTAAATGAATTAAAGAAAGTTAATGCTCTTAATGTCACAGGTGATACTATTACCTTAAACTAAAATATAAACTTGTTTCAAACAATCAGTCCTCTTTTTTGGTATATTAGTTGATTATCAGCATAAGATATAATACTAAAAACTATTAAAATAACATTTAATGAAAAATTGTTTATTGACTAAATTCTAAGTATTTCATATAATACTTCATTGTTTACTGCTAGTGAAAATTTGCTGGGTGTATAGACAAAAATGAATATATTATTTGAATATGTTAATAAAAGATACTGCCAAGAACTATTCAAGTTTAGCATTACTGTATTACTATGTGCTTTGAGATTATTCAGTCCTCCCGTAAACTTTTTTCAATTGAACTAAAATAAAACCTTCATTTGCCATGAAGTCACTGGACATTCACTTTTGAAATACATTATTTATGGCAATAGTCTCTCTGTTCTTAATAGTATTACCTTCAGTAATAGTTATTGCTTCATTAGCTCATTTTCATGGCATTGAGCCAAAATCTTAATTTACTGATAAATAAAACAACTAAAGTTGATATGAATATACCCCTCAGTAGTGATATATGCTCAAAGAAAGGTTTTATTTAAACAATCATTGAAATAAAACCTCAAATGCTCTTTGAAATCTAAAGCACACCAGTGATCCCAAAATTCAGTTTGAAACTAACTCATGGAGTGGCATCAGCATGGTGGCAGAGTATACGATACCAGCATTCGTAGAGTCACAATTAAATAGCTGTCTACAAATGAAAATTGTGTGGATCACAATAAACTGTGGAAAATTCTGAAAGAGATGGGAATACCAGACCACCTGACCTGCCTCTTGAGAAATTTGTATGCAGGTCAGGAAGCAACAGTTAGAACTGGACATCGAACAACAGACTGGTTCCAAATAGGAAAAGGAGTACGTCGAGGCTGCATATTGTCACCCTGCTTATTTAACTTATATGCAGCGTACATAATGAGAAACACTGGGCTGGAGGAAGCACAGGCTAGAATCAAGTTTGCCAGAAGAAATATCAATAACCTCAGATATACAGATGACACCACCCTTATGGCAGAAAGTGAAGAACTAAAGAGCCTCTTGATGAAAGTGAAAGAGGAGAGTGAAAAAGTTGGCTTAAAGCTCAACGTTCAGAAAACTAAGATCATGGAATCTGGTCCCATCACTTCATGGCAAATAGATGAGGAATCAGTGGAAACAGTGACACTGAAGAATTAATGTTTTTTTACTATGGTGTTGGAGAAGACTTTTGAGAGTCCCTTGGATGCAAGGAGATTCAACCAGTCCATCCTAAGGGAGATCAGTCCTGAGTGTTCATTGGAAGGACATATGTTGAAGCTGAAACTCCAATACTTTGGCCACCTGATGGGAAGAACTGACTCATTTGAAAAGACCCTGATGCTGGGAAAGATTGAGGGCAGGACGAGAAGGGGACAACTGAGGATTAGATGATTGGATGGCATCACCAACTCAATGGACATGGGTTTGGGTGAACTCTGGGAGTTGGTGATGGACAGGGAGGCCTGGGGTGCTGCAGTTCATGGAGTCACAAAGAGTCGGACACGACTGAGCAACTGAGCTGAAAGGAGCTGAACAAATGGAAATAGCCCAAAGGTGCCCCAAATGTTCAATTAATACTGTAAGCCAACACAGTGGAGGAAAAAATAAATAAATAAATGAGAACAACCAGACAGAAATGATCACTGGAGAGAGCACCTTAGCCAAGACCTCTGAAGATGACTAGAAACAAATAAGGACAAGGTCAGTCAATATCAGACACATAGCAAGTACCACTGTTATCCCCAGTAGTTTTCTCTCTGGGGGACGTGGGAAGTCTTTGCCACTTAGGACTTTAACCAGTACGACAGGCACAGACTCCTTACTGCTTCTGAAGCAGAGAATCCCTCAATGTTCATTAGTATGGGGAAGCTTGTTCTGCAAAGGACGCAGGCAATCTTTGCACGGAGTTAATCAACAGGCATCACCAGTGTGGATCTCCTAAGGATGAACATGTTGCTGACAGAGCTGCTGTTTTATTTTCCCAAGACCAAGACTGTCAGATCCCCCCAAATTCCATGCGTGCTCCAGACTTCTGAGACCCACCCATTTATTTGCAACCACTTCTCAGGTACCAGAGAAACTGCCATTGCTGGCTAGCAAATGCCCTGGATTCTGTAGCTGCTATTGCTCTACTAGTGCATGTGTTCCAATCCCTAGCTCCAAGGCTGCTCCATAGGTACTCACAAAACCAGATATCAATGCAAGCAGCACTACGAGGGTATGTGCCAGCTGGACCTAGTGTGGATAGGATTCCATCAGCCATGGCATATATCATAAGGTAAAGAAAAATCAGAAGGTTCACAACAGCCCTCACAACTAAACACCTGAATAGTCCTCAGTGCTTCTGCAGACATCTGCAGGCTTTGCCATTGAAGAACCCTTAAATCTAGCCAGCAATGACTTCAGCTAGTGTAGTTTTACATTGCTGGATCTTCCCTAGAGATGAAACTGGCAAGTGCATACATGGTAAATCACTTCAGTCATGTCTGACTGATTGCTGCTCTATGGACTGTAGCTTGCAGGGCCCCTCTGTCCGTGGGGTTCTCCAGGCAAGAACACTGGAGTGGGTTGATATGCCCTCCTCCAGGGGATCTTCCAGACACTGGGACTGAACCCATGTCTCTTGTGTCTCCTGCATTGGCAGGTGGGTTCTTTACCACTAATGCCACCTGGGGAGACTGGGACTAGCACACCATTCAAATATCATTCTCATATCCACCCACAGGTGAATGTCTTTCTCGACCAAAATCAGTCTTCAAATTCTAGAAGTGACAGTTACATCAAATTCTCAGAGACAATAGTAAACTTGAAAATTAGGGAAACATGATCTAACCAAAAGAAAGTAATTTTCCAGTAAGCAATCCCTAGGTAATGGATATTTACAAATTGCCAAAGAATTCAAACTAAATGTTATGAAGAAGTTCAGCAAGTTAAAAGGGAATACAACAGACAAATCAATAAAATCAGGAAAACAATACATGCACAAAGCTAGAAGCTTAAATATGGAAGTAGAAATAAAAAATGAACCAAAAAAATTCTGAAGTAAAGGAATAAAATGAATGGAATAAAATTTTCAATAGAAAGCATTAACATAAAACTTGATCAAGCAGAAGAAAAACTCTATGAATTCAAAACAGGTCTTTTGAAATTATCCAATCAGAGGAAAAAAAAGAAAGAAAGAAAAAAAGAAGGATTAAGAACACTTGCTTGAATTATGCGTCATCATTAAGCAAAAAATATAATTAGTATCATAGATGTGCCAGAAGAATAAGAGGAAGAGGAGGGGGAGAAAGATTATTGAAAGAAATAATGACTGAGATCTTCCCAAATCTGGGAATATATATATATATATATATATATATATATCCCAATTATTATATATATATATATATATCCCCACATATATAGAGCACACTAGGTCCTCAAACAGATTTAACCCAAAGAAGACTTCACCAGTACACATTATTATATTAAAAAAAAAATACAAATAATTTTGGAAATAGTAACAGGAAAAAAAAAAAAAAAACTCATCTCATGCAAAGGGACTGCTATTAGGCTATCAGCAAACTTCTCAATGGAAACTTGAAAGGCTAGAAGGGAGTAGGAAGATACATTCTAAGTGTGGACAGAAAGCAAAGAACAAACAATACTTTATCTTGCAAAGATGTTCCTCAGTATTTAAGAAGAGATAAACTATCCCAGACCAAAACAGCTGAGAAAGTTTATCAGAACTAATCTGCTTTAAAGAACTGCTGAAATGAGCGCTTCATGCTGAAATGAGATGACACTATTAGTAACTTGGAAGCATGCAAAAGTATAAAACCCTTTAGCAAATTTCAGTATACAGCCAAATTCAGAATATTCTAATATTGTAAATGTAGTGTGTGAATCGGGGCTTCCCTGGTAGCTCAGCTGGTAAAGAATTTGCCTTCCTTGCAAGAGACCCCAATTTGATTTCTGGTTTGGGAAGATCACTTGGAGAAGGGATAGGCTACCCACCCCAGTGTTCTTGGGCTTCCCTGGTGGCTCAGACAGTAAAGAATCTGCCTGCACTACAGGAGACCTGGGTTTGATCCCTGGATTGGGAAGATCCCATGGAGGAGGGCATGGCAACACACTCCAGTATTCTTGCCTAGATACTTCCCATGGACAGAGGAGCCTGGTGGGCTACAGTCCATGGGGTCGCAAAGAATTGGACATGACTGAGCTACTAAGCATAGCACAGCACAGTTTGTAAATCACTAACTCTAGTATGAAGTTTAAAACACAAAAGTGTTAAAAGTAAACTTAGCTACAATAATTGGTTAATAATGCATTTTATAAAAAGATGTAATTTTGATATCAAAACCATAAAATATTTTGGCACCAACACACCATAAAATGTGTGTGGGAGGCAATAAAAATGCAGAGATTTTGTATGTGATTGAGGTTAAGTTATATTAGTTAACTATAGTTTAACTTTTCTCCTTTGCTTTTCGCTTCTCTTCTTTTCACAGCTATTTGTAAGGCCTCCCCAGAGAGCCATTTTGCTTTTTTGCATTTTTTTTCCATGGGAATGCCTTGATCCCTGTCTCCTGTACAATGTCATGAACCTCATTCCATAGTTCATCAGGCACTCTATCTATCAGATCTAGGCCCTTAAATCTATTTCTCACTTTCACTGTATAATCATAAGGAATTTGATTTAGGTCATACCTGAATGGTCTAGTGGTTTTCCCTACTTTCTTCAATTTAAGTCTGAATTTGGCAATAAGGATTTCATGGTCTAAGCCACAGTCAGCTCCTGGTCTTGTTTTTGCTGACTGTATACAGCTTCTCCATCTTTGGCTACAAAGGACATAATCAATCCGATTTCGGTGTTGAAAATCTGGTGATGTCCATGTATAGAGTCTTCTCTTGTGTTGTTTGAAGAGGGTGTTTGTTATGACCAGTACATTTTCTTGGCAAAACTCTATTAGTCTTTGCCCTGCTTCATTGCATATTTCAAGGCCAAATTTGCCTGTTACTCTGGGTGTTTCTTGACTTCATACTTTTGCATTCCAGTCCCCTATAATGAAAAGGACATCTTTTTTGGGTGTTAGTTCTAAAAGGTCTTGTAGGTCTTCATAGAACCGTTCAACTTCAGCTTCTTCAGTGTTACTGGTTGGGGCATAGACTTGGATTACTGTGATATTGAATGATTTGCCTTGGAAATGAACAGAGATCATTCTGTCGTTTTTGAGATTGCATCAAAGTACTGCATTTCAGACTCTTTTGTTGACCATGATGGCCACTCCATTTCTTCTGAGGGATTCCTGCCCACAGTAGTAGATATAATGGTCATCTGAGTTAAATTCACCCATTCCAGTCCATTTAAGTTTGCTGATTCCCAGAATGTCGACATTCACTCTTGCCATCTCTTGTTTGACCACTTTCAACTTGCCTTGATTCATGGACCTGACATTCCAGGTTCCTATGCAATATTGCTCTCTACAGCATCGGACCTTGCTTCTACAACCAGTCACGTCCACAGCTAGGTATTCCTTTTTCTTTGGCTCCATCCCTTCATTCTTTCTGGAGTTATTTCTCCACTGATCTCCAGTAGCATATTGGGCACCTACTGACCTGGGGAATTTCTCTTTCAGTATCCTACCATTTTTCCTTTTCATACTGTTCATGGGGTTCTCAAGGCAAGAATACCAAAGTGGTTTGCCATTCCCTTCTCCAGGGGACCACATTGACATTTCATGCAAAGACGGGCTCGATAAAGGACAGAAATGGTATGGACCTAACAGAAGCAGAAGATATTAAGAAGAGATGGCAAGAATACACAGAAGAACTGTACAAAACAGATCTTCACGACCCAGATAATCATGATGTTGTGATAACTGACCTAGAGCCAGACATCCTCGAATATGAAGTCAAGTGCACCTTAGAAAGCATCACTACAAAAAAAGCTAGTGGATGTGATGGAATTCCAGTTGAGCTATTCCAAATCCTGAAAGATGACGCCATGAAAGTGCTGCACTCAATATGCCAGCAAATTTGGAAAACTCAGCAGTGGTCATAGGACTGGAAAAGGTCAGTTTTCATTCCAATCCCAAAGAAAGGCAATGCCAAAGAATGCTCAAACTACGGCACAATTGCACTCAACTCACACGCTAGTAAAGTAATGCTCAAAATTCTCCAAGCCAGGCTTCAGCAATATGTGAACCGTGAACTTCCTGATGTTCAAGCTGGTTTTAGGAAAGGCAGAGGAACGAGAGATCAAATTGCCAACATCTGCTGGATCATGGAAAAAGCAAGAGAGTTCCAGGAAATAATCTATTTCTGCTTTATTGACTATGCCAAAGCCTTTGGCTGTGTGGATCACAATAAACTGTGGAAAATTCTTCAAGAGATGTGAATACCAGACGACCTGATCTTCCTCTTGAGAAATTTGTATGCAGGTCAGGAAGTGACAGTTAGAACTGGACATGGAACAACAGACTCATTACAAATAGGAAAAGGAGTTCGTCAAGGCTGTATATTGTCACCCTGCTTATTTAGCTTCTATGCAGAGTACATCATCAGAAACGCTGGACTGGAAGAAACACAAGCTGGAATCAAGATTGCCGGGAGAAATATCAATAACCTCAGATGTGCAGATGACACCACCCTTATGGCAGAAAGTGAAGAGGAACTAAAAATCCTCTTGATGAAAGTGAAAGTGGAGAGTGAAAAGTTGGCTTAAAGCTCAACATTCAGAAAACGAAGATCATGGCATCCGGTCCCATCACTTCATGGGAAATAGATGGGGAAACAGTGGAAACAGTGTCAGATTTTATTTTTATGGGCTCCAAAATCGCTGCAGATGGTGACTGCAGCCATGAAATTAAAAGACGCTTACTCCTTGGAAGGAAAGTTATGACTAACCTAGATAGCATATTCAAAAGCAGAGACATTTCTTTTCCAACAAAGGTCCATCTAGTCAAGGCTATGGTTTTTCCTGTGGTCATGTATGGGTGTGAGAGTTGGACTGTGAAGAAGGCTGAGCACCGAAGAATTGATGCTTTTGAACTGTGGTGTTGGAGAAGACTCTTGAGAGTCCCTTGGACTGCAAGGAGATCCAACCAGTCCATTCTGAAGGAGATCAGCCCTGGGATTTCTTTGGAAGTAATGATGCTAAAACTGAAACTCCAGTACTTTGGCCACCTCATGTGAAGAGTTGACTCATTGGAAAAGACTCTGATGCTGGGAGGGATTGGAGGCAAGAGGAGAAGGGGACGACAGAGGATGAGATGGCTGGATGGCATCACTGACTCAATGGACGTGAGTTTCAGTGAACTCCGGGAATTGGTGATGGACAGAGAGGCCTGGCGTGCTGTGATTCATGTGGTCGCAAAGAGTCGGACATGACTGAGCAACTGATCTGATCTGATAGTTTAACTAATATAGTTAACTATATTAACTATATTTTAACTAGAGTGTAACTATAGTTTAACTATAGTAGTTAAAAAATACTAATATAGTATTTTTTATGTAAGTCTCATGGTAAACTTGGGCTTCCCAGGTGGAGTTATTGTAAAGGACCTGCCTGCCAAAGCAGGAAACATAGGAGACACATGTTCAATCCCTGGGTCATGAAGATTCCCTGGAGAAGGAAATGGCAACCCAATTCAGCATTCTTGCCTGGAGAATCCCATGGATGGAGGAACCTGGTGGGCTATAGTCCATGAGGTCACAAAGAGTCAGACACAACTGACTGACTAACACTTCCATGTTTTCCATGATGAAAACAAAACAAAACCTAGAGTCGATACCCAAAAGAATAAAAGAAACAATCAAAGCATAACATTATGGAAAATAATCAAATCTCAAATAAAGATAGTAAAATTGAAGAAAAGAACAAAATAATTACAAAAGATCTGGAAAACAATGATCACATTGACAATATTGAGTGTCTCAGTTCAGTTCAGTTCAGTTGCTCAGATGTGTCCAACTCTTTATGACCCCATGAACTGCAGCACGTCAAGCTTCTCTGTTCATCATGGACTTCAGGGGCTTACATAAACTCATGTCCATCGAGTCAGTGATGCCATCCAACCATCTCATCCTCTGTCATCCCCTTTCCCTCTTGCCTTCAATCTTTCCGAGTACCATGGTCTTTTCCAGTGTGTCAGTTCTTCCCATCAGGTGGCCAAAATATTGGAGTTTCACCTTCAGCATCAGTCTTTCTAGTGAATATTTAAGACTAATTTCCTTTAGGATTGAAGGGTTGGATCTCCTTGCAGCCCAAGGGATTCTCAAGAGTCTTCTTCAACACTACAGTTCAAAAGCAACAATTCTTTGGCCCTCAGCTTTCTTTATATTCCAAATCTCACATCCATACATGACTACTGGAAAAACCATAGCCTTCTCTAGACGGACCTTAGTTGGCAAAGTAGTGTCTCTGCTTTTTAATAAGCTGTCTGGGTTAGTCATAACTTTTCTTACAAGGAGCAAGTATCTTTTAATTTCATGGCTTCAGTAACAACCTGCATAAATTTTGGACCCCCCTCCCCAAATAAGTCTGTCACTGTTTCCACTGTTTCCCCATCTATTTGCCATGAAGTGATGGGACCAGATGCCATGAACTTCATTTTCTGAATGCTGAATTTTAAGCCAACTTTTTCACTCTCCTCTTTCACTTTCATCAAGAGACTCTTTAGTTCTTATTTGCTTTCTGCCAGAAAGGTCATTTCATCTGCATATCTGAGGTTATTGATATTTCTCCCAGAAATATTGATTCCAGTTTGTGCTTCATCCAGCCTGCATTTCATATGATATACTGTGCATATAAGGTAAATAAGCATGGTGACAATATACAGTCTTGATGTACTCTTTTCCCGATTTGCAACCAGTAAATTGCTCCATGTCCAGTTCTAACTTGCTTCTTGATGTGCATACAGATATCTCAGAAGCCAGGTCAGGTGGTCTTGTATTCCCATCTCTTGAAGAATTTTTGACAGTTTGCTGAGATCCACACATTCAAAGGCTTTGGCATAGTTAATAAGGAAGTAGACATTTTTCTGAAACATTCTTGCTTTTTCAATGATCCAACATATGTTGGTAGTTTGATATCTGGTTCTTCTCCCTTTTATAAAGCCAGCTTGAACATCTGGAAATTCACAGTTCACATACTGTTGAAGCCTGGCTTGGAGAAATCTGAGCATCACTTTGCTAGCATATGAAATGAGTGCAATTGTGCAGTAGATAAGATTCTTTGGCATTGCCATTCTTTGGGATTGGAATGAAAACTGACCTTTTCCAGTCCTGTGGCCACTGCTGAATTTTCCAAATTTTCTGGTGTATTGAGTGCAGCACTTTCACAACACATCTTTTAGGATTTGAAATAGCTCAACTGGAATTCCATTACCTCCACTAGCTTTGTTCATATTGATGCTTCCTAAGGCCCACTCGACTTTACATTCTAGGATATCTGGCTCTAGGTAAGTGACCACACCATCATGGTCATCTGGGTCATGAAGATCTCTTTTGTATAGCTTTTCTGTGTGTTCTTGCCACCTCTTCTTAATACCTTCTGCTTCTGTGAGGTCCATACCATTTCTGTCCTTTATTGTGTTCATCTTTGCATGAAATTGGTATCTCTAATTTTCTTGAAGAGATCTCTAGTCTTTCCCATTATATTGTTTACCTCTTTCTTTGCACTGATCACCGAGAAAGGCTTTATTGTCTCTCCTTGCTATTCTTTGGAATTCTGCATTCAATTAGGTATATCTTGCCTTTTCTCCTTTGCCTTTCACTTCTCTCCTTTTCTAAGCTATTTGTAAGGCCTCCTCAGACAGTCATTTTTCCTTTTTGCATTTCTTTTTCTTTTGTATGGTCTTAATCACTGCCTACTGTACAATGTCACGAACCTCCGTCCATAGTTCTTCAGGCTCTCTGTGTATCAGATCTAATCCCTTGAATCTATTTGTCACTTACACTGTATACTTGTAACGGATTTCATTTAGTTCATACCTGAATGGTCTAGTGGTTTTCCTTACTTTCTTCAATTTAAGTCTGAATTTGGCAATAAGGTGTTCATGATCTGAGCCACAATCAGCTCCTGGGCTTGTTTTTGCTGACTCTATAGTGTGTCCCCATCTTTGGCTGCAAAGAATATAGTCAATTTTATATCACTATTGACCATCTGGTGATGTCCATGTGTAGAGTCTTCTCTTGTGTTGTTGGAAGAGGGTGTTTGCTATGACCAGTGCATTCTCTTGGGAAAACTCTGTTAGCCTTTGACTTCCTTCATTTTGTACTCCAAGGCAAAATGTGCCTGTTACTCCAGGTATCTCTTGACTTCCTACTTTTGCATTCCAGTTCCCTATAATGAAAAGGACATCTTTTTTGGGTGTTAGTTCTAGAATGTCTTGTAGGTCTTCATATAGCCATTCAACTTCAGCTGCTTCAGCATTACTGACTGGGGCATAGACTTGAATTACTGTGATACTGAGTGGTTTGCCTTGGAAATGAACAGAGATTATTCTGTCATTATTGAGATTGCATCCAGGTACTGCATTTTGGACTCTTTCATTGACTATGATGGATAATGCATTTCTTCTAAGGGATTCTTGGTCACAGTAGTAGATATAATGGTCATGTGAGTTAAATTCACCCATTCCATTCTATTTTAGTTCACTGATTCCTAAAATGTTGATGTTCACTCTTTCCATCTCCTGTTTGACCACTTCCAATTTGCCTTGATTCATGGACCTCACATTCCAGGTTCCTAGGCAATATTGCTCTTTACAGCATCAGACTTTACTTCCAACACCAGTCCCATCAACAACTGGGTGCTGTTTTAGCTTTACCTCCATCTCTTCATTCTTTCTGGTGTTATTTCTCCACTCATCTCCAGTAGCATATTGGGCGCCTGACGACCTGGGGAGTTCATCTTTCAAAGTCCTGTCTTTTTGCCTTTTCATAGTGTTCAAGGGGTTCTCAAGACAAGTATACTGAGGTGGTTTGCCATTCCTTTCTCCAGTGGACCACATTTTGTTACAGTGTCTACCTGTCACTAATTTACTGTATGTGTAAATGGATTAAATTCTCCAATTAAAAGGCTTAAGGTGGCTGAGTGGATAAAAACACAAAGCACAACAATATGCTGCCTACAAGATTCTAACTTCAGGTTTAAGGATACATATGGAAGTGCTGCACTCAATACTCCAGCAAATTTGGAAAACACAGCAGTGGCCTCAGGAGTGGAAAAGGCCAGTTTTAATTCCAATCCCAACGAAAGACAATGCCAAAGAATGCTCAAACTACGGCACAATTGCACTCACCTCACATGCTAGTAAAGTAATGCTCAAAATTCTCCAAGCCAGACTTCAGCAGTACATGAACCATGAACTTCCACATGTTCAAGCTGATTTTAGAAAAGGCAGAGGAACCAGAGATCAAATGCCCAACATCCTCTGGAACATGGAAAAAGCAAGAGAGTTCCAGAAAAAACATCTATGTCTGCTTTATTGACTATGCCAAAGCCTTTGACTGTGTGGATCACAATAAACTGTGGAGAATTCTGAAAGAGATGGTAATACCAGGCCACCTGACCTGCCTCTTGAGAAACCTATATGCAGGTCACGAAGCAACAGTTAGAGCTGGACCTGGGACAACAGACTAGTTCCAAATAGGAAAAGGAGGATGTCAAGGCTGTATATTGTCACCCTGCTTATTTAACTTATATGCAGAGTACGTCATGAGAAACTCTGGGCTGGAAGAAGCACAAGCTGGAATCAAGATTGCTGGGAGAAATATAAATAACTTCATATATGCAGATGACACCACCCTTATGGCAGAAAGTGAAGAGGAACTGAAAGCCTCTTGATGAAAGTAAAAGAAGACAGTGAAAAAGTTGGCAAAAGCTCAACATTCAGAAAGCTAAAATCATGGCATCCAGTCCCATCACTTCATGGGAAATAGATGGGGAAACAGTGGCTGACTTTATTTTTGGGGGCTCCAAAATCACTGCAGATGGTGCTTAAAGCCATGAAATTAAAAGACGCTTACTCCTTGGAAGGAAAGTTATGACCAACCTAGATAGCATAATCAAAAGCAGAGATATTACTTTGCCAACAAAGGTCTGTTTAGTCAAGGCTATGATTTTTCCAGTGGTCATGTATGGATGTGAAAGTTGGACTGTGAAGAAAGCTGAGCACCGAAGAATTGACGCTTTTGAACTGCGGTGTTTGAGAAGACTCTTGAGAGTCCCTTGGATTGCAAGGAGATTCAACCAATCCCTTCTAAAGGAGATCAGCCCTGGGATTTCTTTGGAAGGAATGATGCTGAAACTGAAACTCCAGTACTTTGGCCACCTCATGCGAAGAGTTGACTCATTGGAAAATACTCTGATGCTGGGAGGGATTGGGGGAAGGAGGCGAAGGAGACAACAGAGGATGAGATTGCTGGATGGCATCACTTACTCGTTGGACATGAGTCTGAGTGAACTCTGGGAGTTGGTGATGGACAGGGATGCCTGGTGTGCTGCAATTCATGGGGTCGCAAATAGTTGGACACGACTTAGTGACTGAACTGACAATAAGTAAGTATAATTATACCAGAAAAAAATACTTTGAATGAAAAAGTATAATAGAATTTAGAGATTAATTATATAATAATAAGGAAAAATTCATTAAGGTAGAGATAATAATTGTGTCTATATCAAAATCAGAGTAAGTAATATAGTAAGAAAATTTTAACATATCTGAGATACAATCAGCCAGCAATACAATAATATTAAGGAACTGCAATACTCAACTTATAACCATGGACAGATTATCTAGACATAAAATTAGCAAGGATAGACCAGACTTGTACTGCCATTTATAGAAATTGAATCAAACATATATAGAGAATTCCTAGAATTCCATCCAACAGCAGAAAAATACATGTTCCTCTTGAGCACAAAGGGAAGCTTCTTCAGGGTAGATTATACATTGATTAACAAAAACTGTCTTTAAAAATTTGAGAAGATCACAATATCAAGCACTTTTTATGACCACAGAAATATGAAGCTGTAAATAAATTCCAGGAGGAAAACTGGAAAATTTACAAATATTCAGGCATTAAATAACATCTGCCTGAGTGACCAATAGGTCTAAGAAGAAATCAAAAGGGAAATCAAAAAATGTCTTAAGGGAAAGGAAAATGAAAACACAATATATTGACATGTATAAGATGCAGGGAAAGCACTTCTAAGAGGACAGGTTTTAGTGATAAATCCCTACATTAAGAGAAAAGGAGATTTCAAATAAACAAACTAACTGTATACTTCAAGGAATGAGAAAAGCCAGAGCAGGGGAGGAGCTAAGATGGCGGAGGAGTAGGACAGGGAGAACACTGTCTCCCCTACAAATTCATTAAAGGAACATTTAAATGCTGAGTAAATTCCACAAAACAACTTCTGAATGCCGGCAGAGGACATCAGGCACCCAGAAAAGCAAACCAAGTCTTCGAAAGGAGGTAGGAAAAAATATAAAAGATAAAAAAAAAAAAGACAAAAGAGGGAGGGACAGAGTTCCATCCCGGGAAGGGAGTCTTAAAAAGAGAGAAGTTTCCAAACACCAGGAAACTGTCTCACTGCCGAACCTGTGCCAAGCCTTGGAAGCACAGAGAGCAACATAACAGGGAGGAAAAATAAATAAACAATTAAAACCTGCAGATTGCGAGCCCTACAGTAACTCCCCCAGCGGAGAAACAGCGCAGACACCTGCACACGCCACTAGCAAGCAGGGGCTAGGCAGGGAGGTGCGACGCGGGCTGCATCGCTTAGAGTAAGGATCTGGCCTGAATACCCCAAGTGCTATCTGAGCGAAATAATTTGAGCTAGCAAACCAGACTGTGGGATATCTACCACGCGAAAAGCCAGCCCTAACCTAAGACACCGCCAGGCCCATGCACGGAACAAAGGATTGAACAGAGATAGCTGGCTGCAGACCATCCCCCTCAGGTGATAGGCAGCCAGAGCCAGAAGGGGGAAATCACAGCCCCAGAGAGACATGATCTATAAAACTGTAAGCAGGCTTTTTTGCTACCTAAAACTTCTTGGGGGTCTGGATGGTCAACATCGTCCTGAGAAAGTGTGCTGGTTGTACACCTAGATAACCAAGTGGCGGGGAGGTGATAAGTCGTAGCAATCGTGCTCGCCAAACACCTCATCACCTGAGCTGCTTGGACCTGGGAAGGGCACAAAACGCAGGCCCAACCGAGTCTGCGCCTCTGAGGACTACCCAAGTGCCTGAACCTGAGCGGCTTGGTCCCGGGAGGTGCAAGCAGCCCAGGGCCAGCCACCGATGGTTCCTGGCAGAGCAACCTAGAGCCTAAGCAGTGTGGGCAGGGAGGCTACATGCGCTATGAGCGGGGGCAGACCCAGTGTGGCTGAGGCACTGCGAGCACACACCAGTGTTATTTGTTTGCAGCGTCCCTCCCTCCCCACAGCGGGACTGAACAAGTGAGCCTAAAAAAAAAAATGTGTCCACCACTGTCCCCTTTGTGTCAGGGCAGAAACCAGACACTGAAGAGACCAGCAAACAGAAGAAGCTATAACAGAGGGAACCGCCTTGGAAGCTACAGGCAATAGATTAAACCCTGTGGTTAGTACCAGCTACATAGGAAGGGGCCTATAGATCTTGAGAAATATAAGTTGGACCAAGGAACTAGCCAAAAATGAACTGACTACACAATACTCACAACAAAATCAGAGAAATTCCTAGATATACTTTTACTATTTTTACGATCATTCTTTCTTTTTTTTTAAATTTTCATTAAAAAAATTTAAGTCCCCTATCATTCCTTTAATTTTCACTTTTATAACCTACTATTATTTTGCAAAAAAAAAAAAGACCCTATTTTTTGTTTTAAAGCAAACTTCATATATATATATTTTTTTAAATTTTTGTGACCTTGTCTTTGGTATTTGTTATCAATTTTGTACCTATATTTTCTTTTATAATTTTTGTGACTTTTTTTTTCTCTCTTTCTTTCTCTTCTTCTTTTATATCACATTGTATAACTGAAATTCCAAACACTACTCTAGATTTCTAATTTATGCTTTTTGGTATTTGTTATCAATTTTGTACCTATATTTTCTTTATAATTTTTGCAACTTTGTTTTTGTTTGTTTTTCTTTCTTTCTTTCTTTTTCTTCTTCTTCTTCTGTTTTTTTTTTTTTTTTAACGTTGTATTTTTGAAATTCCAAACTCTACTCTAGATGTTTAACTTTTGCTTTTTGGTATTTGTTATCAATTTTGTACCTATATTTTCTTTATACTTGTTGTGACTTTGTTTTTGTTTTTTGTTTTTCCTCTCTTTTCCTTTTTCTTTTCTTTAACATTGTATTTTTGAAATCCCAAACTCTATTCTAGATTTTTAATTTTTGCTTTTATGTATTTGTTACCAATTTTGTACCTTTAAGAACCCAAACTTCAGTACCCATTTTTCACTAGGGAGCAAAATTACTGGCTTGACTGCTCTCTCTCCCTTTGGACTCTCCTTTTCCTCGACTGGGTCGCCTGTGTCTCCTCCCTAACCCCTCTCTACTCTACCCAACTCTGTGAATTTCTGTGTGTTCCAGACGGTGGAGAACACTTAAGGAACTGATTACTGGCTGGATCTGTCTCCCTCCATTTCATTTCCCCCTTTTATCCTCCTGGCCACCTCTGTCTCCTTCCTCCTTCTTCTCTTCTCTGTATAACTCCATGAACATCTCTGAGGAGTCCAGTTGTGGAGTGCACATAAGGAAGTAATTATTGGCTAGCCCACTCTCTCCTCTATTGATTCCACCTCATCTCATTCGGGTCACCTCTAACTCCCTCCTCCCTCTTCTCTTCTCCATGTAATGCTGTGAACTTCTCTGGGTGACCCTCACGGTGGAGAAACTTTTCATCTTTAATGTAGATGTTTTATCAATGGTGCTATATAGAAGGAGAAGTTTTGAAACTACTGTAAAAATGAGACCGATAATTAGAAGCAGGAGGCTTAAGTCCAAACCCTGACTCCAGGGAACTCCTGACTGCAGGGATCATTAATTGAAAGGAGCTCATCAAACGCCTCCATACATACACTGAAACCAAGCACCACACAAGAGCCAACAAGTTCCAGGGCAAGACATACCAAGCAAATTCTCCAGCAACACAGGAACACAGCCCTGAGCTCCAAGATACAGGCTGGCCAAAGTCACCCCAAAACCATAGACATCTCATAACTTATTACTGGACACTTCATTGCACTCCAGAGAGAAGAAATTCAGTTCCACCCACCAGAACACCGACACAAGCTTCCCTAACCAGGAAACCTTGACAAGCCACCTGTACAAACCCACACACAGCGAGGAAATGCCACAATAAACAGAACCCCACAAACTGCCAGAATACAGAAAGGACACCCCAAACTTAGCAATATAAACAAGATGAAGAGACAGAGGAATACCCAGCAGAAAAAGGAACAGGATAAATGCCCACCAAACCAAACAAAAGAGGAAGAGATAGGGAATCTACCTGATAAAGAATTCCGAATAATGATAGTGAAGTTGATCCAAAATCTTGAAATCAAAATGGAATCACAGATAAATAGCCTGGAGACAAGGATTCAGAAGATGCAAGAAACGTTTAGCAAGGACCTAGAAGAAATAAATAAGAGTCAATACATAATGAATAATGCAATAAATGAAATAAAAAACACTCTGGAGGCAACAAATAGTAGAATAACAGAGGCAGAAGATAGGATTAGTGAATTAGAAGATAGAAGGATAGAAATAAATGAATCAGAGAGGAAAAAAGGAAAATGAATTAAAAGAAATGAGGACAATCACAGAGACCTCCAGGACAATTAATTATTTATTAAACACTATTAAATTTAATTAATTATTAAATGCTACAACATTCGAATCATAGGGGTCCCAGAAGAAGACAAAAAGAAAGACCATGCGAAAATACTTGAGGAGATAATAGTTGAAAACTTCCATAAAATGGGGAAGGAAATAATCACTCAAGTCCAAGAAACCCAGAGAGTCCCAAACAGGATAAACCCAAGGTGAAACACCCCAAGACACACATTAATAAAATTAACAAAGATCAAACACAAAGAACAAATATTAAAAGCAGCAAGGGAAAAACAACAAATAACACACAAGGGAATTCCCATAAGGATAACAGCTGATCTTTGAATAGAAACTCTTGAAGCCAGGAGGGAATGGCAAGACATACTTAAAGTGAAGAAAGAAAATAACCTACAGCCCAGATTATTGTACCCAGCAAGGATCTCATTCAAATATGAAGGAGAAATCAAAAGCTTTACAGACAAGCAAAAGCTGAGACAATTCAGCACCACCAAACCAGCTCTCCAACAAATACTAAAGGATATTCTCTAGACAGGAAACACAAAAATGGTAAATAATTCAAACCCAAAACAATAAAGTAGATGACAACGGGATCATACTTATCAATAATTACCTTAAACATAAATGGGTTGTATGCCCCAACCAGAAGAAAAAGACTGGCTGAATGGATACAAAAACAAGAACCCTACATATGCTGTCTACAGGAGACCCACCTCAAAACAGGGGACATATACAGACTGAAAGTGAAGGGCTAGAAAAAGATTTTCCATGCAAATAAGGACCAAAAGAAAGCAGGAATAGCAATACTCATATCAGATAAAATAGACTTTAAAACAAAGGCTGTGAAAAGAGACAAAGAAGGTCACTACATAATGATCAAAGGATCAATCCAAGAAGAAGATATAACAATTATAAATATATATGCACCGAACACGGGAGCACCGCAATATATAAGACAAATGCTAACAACCATGAAAGGAGAAATTAACAGTAACACAATAATAGTGGGAGACTTTAATACGCCACTCACACCTATGGATAGATCAACTAAACAGAAAATTAACAGGGAAACATGAACTTTAAATGATACAATAGACCAGTCAGACCTAATTAATATCTATAGGACATTTCATCCCAAAACAATGAATTTCACCTTTTTCTCAAGTGCACATGAAAACTTCTCCAGGATAGATCACATCCTGGGCCATAAATCTAGCCTTGGTAAAAAAAAAAAAAAAAAAATGAAATCATTCCGAGCATCTTTTCTGACCACAATGCAGTAAGATTAGATCTCAATTACAGAAGAAAAAAAAAAAAAAACTATTAAAAATTCCAACATATGGAGCTTGAACAACATGCTGCTGAATAACCAACAAATCACAGAAGAAATCAAATTTGTATAGAAATGAATGAAAATGAAAACACAACAACCCAAAACCTGTGGAACACTATAAAAGCAGTCCTAAGGGAAAAGTTCATAGCAATACAGGCATACCTCAAGAAACAAGAAAAAAATCAAATAAATAACCTAACTCTACACATAAAGCAACTAGAAAAGGAAGAAATGAAGAACCCCAGGGTTAGTAGAAGGAATGAAATCTTAAAAATTAGAGCAGAAATAAATGCAAAAGAAACAAAAGAGACCATAGCAAAAATCAACAAAGCTAAAAGCTGGTTCTTTGAGTGGATAAATAAAATTGACAAACCATTAGCCAGACTCATCAAGAAACAAAGGGAGAAAAATCAAGTCAATAAAATTAGAAATGAAAATGGAGAGATGACAACAGACAACACAGAAATACAAAGGATCATAAAAGACTACTATCAACAATTATATGCCAATAAAATGGACAACGTGGAAGAAATGGACAAATTCTTAGAAAAATACAACTTTCCAAAACTGGACCAGGAAGAAATAGAAAATCTAACAGACCTATCACAAGCATGGAAATTGAAACTGTAATCAAAAATCTTCCAGCAAACAAAAGCCCAGGTCCAGACGGTTTCACAGCTGAATTCTACTAAAAATTTAGAGAAGAGCTAAAACCTATCCTGCTCAAACTCTTCCAGAAAATTGCAGAGGAAGGCAAACTTCCAAACTCATTCTATGAGGCCACCATCACCCTAATACCAAAACCTGACAAAGATCCCACAAAGAAAGAAAACTACAGGCCAATATCACTGATGAACATACATGTAAAAAATCCTTAACAAAATTCTAGCAATCAGAATCCAACAACACATTAAAAAGGTCATACACCATTACCAAGTGGGCTTTATCCCAGGGATGCAAGGATTCTTCAATATCCACAAATCAATGTAATACACCACATTAACAAATTGAAAAATAAAAACCGTATGATTATCTCAATAGATGCAGAGAAAGCCTTTGACAAAATTCAACATCCATTTATGATAAAAACTCTCCAGAAAGCAGGAATAGAAGGAACATACCTCAACATAATAAAAGCTATATATGACAAACCCACAGCAAACATTATCCTCAATGGTGAAAAATTCAAAGCATTTCCTCTAAAGTCAGGAACAAGACAAGGATGCCCACTTTCACCATTACTATTTAACATAGTTTTGGAAGTTTGGGCCACAGCAATCAGAGCAGAAAAAGAAATAAAAGGAATCCAAATTGGAAAAGAAGAAGTAAAACTCTCACTGTTTGCAGATGACATGATCCTCTACATAGAATACCCTAAAGACTCCACCAGAAGATTACTAGAACTAATCAATGATTATAGTAAAGTTGCAGGATATAAAATCAACACACAGAAATCCCTTGCATTCCTATACACTAATAATGAGAAAACAGAAAGAGAAATTAAGGAAACAATTCCATTCACCATTGCAATGGAAAGAATAAAATACTTAGGAATATATCTACCTAAAGAAACTAAAGACCTATATATAGAAAACTATAAAACACTGGTGAAAGAAATCAAAGAGGACACTAATAGATGGAGAAATATACCATGTTCATGGATTGGAAGAATCAATATAGTGAAAATGAGTATACAACCCAAAACAATTTATGGAGTCAATGCAATCCCTATCAAGCTACCAATGGTATTCTTCACAGAGCTAGAACAAATAATTTCACAATTTGTATGGAAATACAAAAAACCTTGAATAGCCAAAGCTATCCTGAGAAAGAAGAATGGAACTGGAGGAATCAACCTACCTGACTTCAGGCTCTATTACAAAGCCACAGTTACCAAGACAGTATGGTACTGGCACAAAGACAGAAATATTGATCAATGGGACAAAATAGATAGCCCAGAGATAAATCCAGGCACATATGGGCACCTCATCTTTGACAAAGGAGGCAAGAATATACAATGGATTAAAGACAATCACTTTAACAAGTGGTACTGGGAAAACTGGTCAACCACTTGTAAAAGAATGAAACTAGAACACTTTCTAACACCATACAAAAAAAAAAATAAATAAATAAACTCAAAATGGATTAAAGATCTAAATGTAAGACCAGAAACTATAGAACTCCCAAAGGAGAACATAGGCAAAACACTCTCTGACATACATCACAGCAGGATCCTCTATGACCCACCTCCCAGAATATTGAAAATAAAATCAAAAATAAACAAATGGGACCTAATTAAACTTAAAAACTTCTGCACAACAAAGCAAACTATTAGCAAGGTGAAAAGGCAGCCTTCAGAATGGGAGAAAATAATAGCAAATGAAGCAATGAACAAACAACTAATCTCAAAAATATACAAGCAACTCCCACAGCTCAACTCCAGAAAAATAAATGACCCAATCAAAAAATGGGCCAAAGAACTAAATAGACAGTTCTCCAAAGAAGACATACAGATGGCTAACAAACACATGAAAAGATGCTCAACATCACTCATTATCAGAGAAATGCAAATCAAAACCACTATGAGGTACCATTTCACGCCAGTCGGAATGGCTGTGATCCAAAAGTCTACAAGCAATAAATGCTGGAGAGGGTGTGGAGAAAAGGGAATCCTTTTACACAGTTGGTGGGAACGCAAACTAGTATAGCCACTAATGAGAACAGTGTGGAGATTCCTTAAAAAACTGGAAATAGAAATGCCTTATGATCCAGCAATCCCACTGCTGGGCATACACACTGAGGATACCAGAAGGGAAAGAGACACGTGTACCCCAATGTTCATCGCAGCACTGTTTATAATAGCCAGGACATGGAAGCAACCTCGATGTCCATCAGCAGATGAATGGATTAGAAAGCCGTGGTACATATACACAATGGAGTATTACTCAACCATTAAAAAGAATTCATTTGAATCAGTTCTAATGAGGTGGATGAAACTGGAGCCTATTATACAGAGTGAAGTAAGCCGGAAAGGAAAACACCAATACAGTATACTAACGCATATATATGGAATTTTGAAAGATGGTAACAATAACCCTGTGTACGAGACAGCAAAAGAGACAATGATGTATAGATCAGTCTTATGGACTCTGTGGGAGAGGGAGAGGGTGGGGAGATTTGGAAGAATGGCATTGAATCATGTATAATATCATGTATGAAACGAGTCGCCAGTCCAGGTTCGATGCACAATACTGGATGCTTGGGGCTGGCGCACTGGGCCGACCCAGAGGGAGGGTATGGGGAGGGAGGAGGGAGGAGGGTTCAGCATGGGGAACACATGTATACCTGTGGCACATTCATTTCGATATTTGGCACAACCAATACAATATTGTAAAGTTTAAAAATAAAATAAAGTTAAAAAAAGAAAAAAAAGAAAAGCCAGAACAAACCAACAAAAAGCAGAAGAGAGGAGATAAAAACCAGAGCAGAAACAAAGAACAGGAAAGACAGTAAAACTTATCAACAAATCTAAAAGCTTTTTTTTGGAAAATGGAAATAAAGTTGACATATATTGGTGAAGATGTGGAGGAAAAGGGACTCTTGGACACTGTCGGTGGACATGTAAATATTACAGCCATTGTAGAAAACAGTGTGAAAATTCCTAAAATAATAGAATTACCATATGATCTAGCAGTTCCATTTCTGAGTATATATGCATGGGAAATTAAATCATGCCTCAAAGAGATACGCAAACGAATTTCATTGCAGCATTTTCCCCACTATCCAAGATATGAAAACACTGTACCTATTGTTGGATGAATTAATAAAGAAATTGTGAGCTGTATATAAAAAGAAGCACGTTCTGCCATATATACTATGTGAAATAAAGCCTACAAGGGCAAAGACTCTATGGTATCACTTATATTTAGAGGATTTTTTTTTTTTTTAATATTGAACTCAGAGAGACAGAGTAGAATGATGGTTTCCAAGAGCTGGAGGGTGGTTTGCCAAATGGTGTAAACTTTTAATTATAAGGTGAATAATTTATGAAAATCTAATGTGCTGCATGGTGACTATAGTGAAATATACTGTATTATATACTTGAATTCTGCTAAGAATTAAGAATTCTCACCAAAAAGAAAAGAATAATAAGGTAGGTATGTGTGGTGATGAATGTGTTAATTAACTTGATTATGTTAATCATTTCCCAGTATGTGTGTAAAACAAATTATCACATTTAACACTTAAAATATTTATGATTTTATTTGTCTATTATATCACAATAAAGCTTGAGAACAATATGTTGACTGTTATTACCTGCAGGGAAAAAAAAATAAATAAACTTAAGAAACAGTGCTTTAATCATTCTTTCTTGCATGGGAAGAAGATTAAGTCAGATTTTCCACAAAACTTAACTTTTTCCAAAGTAAAATCTTGATTTAAAATTGCAATTAATAGGTAAGATGCCAATAGGTCAGTTGGTTTATCTTTGGGGTTTCTATCTTGTTCCACTGGTCTATATTTCTGTTTTTAGTGCCAGTACCATTCTGTCTTGATGACTGTAGCTCTGTAGTATCATATGAAGTCAGGAAAATTGATTCTTCCAGCTCCCTTTTTCTTTTTCAAGATTTCCTTGGCTATTCAGAGTCTTTTGTGTTTCCATACAAATTGTGAATTGTACATTCTGTGCCGACTTTCTGGAGAGGTTTATCATAAATTGGTGTTGAATTTTGTCAAAAGCTTTCTCTGCATTTATTGAGATGATCATATGGTTTTTATCTTTTAATTTGCTAGTGTGGTATATCACATTGACTGATTGCATGTATTGAAATATTCTTGCATTCCTGGGATAAAACCAACTTGATCATGATGTATGATCCTTTTAATGTGTTGTTAGATTTTGTTTGCTAGAATTTTGTTGAGGACTTTTTCATCTATGTTCATCAGAAAGGAGACAAGAATATTTGATGGGGAAAACATATTCTCTTCAATAATGGTGCTGGGAAAACTGCACAATTACATGTAAAGAATGAAGTTAGAATGCTCCTAACACCATACAGAAAAATAAACTCAAAATGGATTAAAGACCTAAATGTAAAACCAGAAGCTATAAAACACTTAAAGGAAGACATAAGCAGAACATTCTGACATAAATCACAGCAAAATCCTCTATGACCCACCTCCCAGAGTAATGGAAATAAAAACAAAAATAAATGAATCCAAATTAAACTTAAAAGCTCTTTCACAGTGAAAGAAACTATAAACAAGGTGAAAATACAGCCTTAAGACTGGGAGAAAATAATAGCAAATGAAACAATTGACAATGGGTTAATCTTCAAAATAAACAAGCAGCTCATTCAGTTCAATACCAGAAGAACAAACAGTGCAATCAATAAGTAGGCAGAAGATCTAAACAGGCATTTCTCCAAATAAGACATATATATGGCTAATAAACACATGAAAACATGTTCAACATTGCTCATTATTAGATAAATGAAAATCAAAACTATTAATAAAAGGAGGTGTCATCTCACAACTTTTGAAAGAAAAGCTATGATCAACCTGGACAGCATGTAAAAAACAGAGACATTACTTTGCCAACAAAAGTCTATTCAAAGCTATGGTTTTTCCAGTAGTCATGTATGGATGTGAGAGTTGGACTACAAAGAAAGCTGAACACCAAAGAACTGATGCTTTTGAACTATGGTGTTGGAGAAGACTCTTAAGTATTCCTTAGATTGTAAGGAGATTGAACCTAAACCAATCCTAAAGAAAATCAGTCCTAAATATTCATTGGAAAGACTGACACTGAAGCTGAGACTCCAATACTTTGACCACCTGATGTGAAGAACAGACTCATTGGAAAAGATTGTGATGCTGAGAAAGATTGAAGACAGGTGGAGAAGGCGACAACAAAGGATGAGATGGTTGGATGGCATCACCAACTCGATGGACATGAGTTTGAGCAAGCTCTGGAAGTTGCTGATGGACAGGGAAACTTAATGTACTGTAGTCCATGTGGTTGCAAAGAGTTGGACACGACTGAGCAACTGAACTGAACTGATCACCCCCCACCAGTCAGAATGGTCATTATTTAAAAATCTACAAACAAACACTGGTGAGGGTGTGGATAAAATGGAACCCTATTGCACTGTTGGTGTGAATGGAAATTGATACAGCCACTATGGAGAACAGTATGGAGATTCCATTAAAGAACAAAGAATAAAAGTACTTTTATTTTTATTAAATAAATATGACTCAGAAATCCCAATGCTGGGCACATACATTGAGAAAATCATTATTCAAAAAGACACATGTACCCCACTGTTCATGATAGCACTATTTAAAATAGCTAGGACACGGAAGCAACCTAGATGTCCATTAAAAGATTAATGGATAAAGAAGTTGTGGGATGTATACTCAATGGAATATTCAGATCAGTCACTCAGTCGTGTCGGACTCTTTGTGACCCCATGAATTGCAGCATGCCAGGCCTCCCTGTCCATCACCATCTTCGGGAGTTCACTCAAAACCATATTCATCGAGTCAGTGATGCCATCCAGCCATCTCATCCTCCGTCGTCCCCTTCTCCTCCTGCCCCCAATCCTTCCCAGCATCAGAGTCTTTTCCAATGAGTCAACTCTTCGCATCAGGTGGCCAAAGTACTGGAGTTTCAGCTTTAGCATCAGTCCTTCCAAAGAAATCCCAGGGCTGATCTCCTTCAGAATGGACTGGTTGGATCTCCTTGCACTCCAAGGGATTCTCAAGAGTCTTCTCCAACACCACAGTTCAAAAGCATCAATTCTTCGGCGCTCAGCCCACTTCACTTTCCAACTCTCACATCCATACATGAAGACAGGAAAAAAACCATAGCCTTGACTAGACGAACCTTTGTTGACAAAGTAATGTCTCTGCTTTTGAATATGCTATCCAGGTTGGTCATAACTTTCCTTTCAAGGAGTAAGTGTCTTTTAATTTCATAGCTACAGTCACCATCTGTAGTGATTTTGGAGCCCAGAAAAATAAAGTCCGACACTGTTTTCACTGTTTCCCCATCTATTTCCCATGAAGTGGTGGGACCAGTTGCCATGATCTTCGTTTTATGAATGTTGAGCCTTAAGCCAACTTTTTCACTCTCCACTTTCACTTTCATCAAGAGGCTTTTGAGCTCCTCTTCACTTTCTGCCATAAGGGTGGTGTCATCTGCATATCTGAGGTTATTGAGATTTCTCCCGACAATCTTGATTCCAGCTTGTGTTTCTTCCAGTCCAGCATTTCTCATGATGTACTCTGCATATAAGATAAATAAACAGGGTGACAATATGCAGCCTCGACGTACTCCTTTTCCTATTTGGAACCAGTCTGTTGTCCCATGTCCATTTCTAACTGTTGCTTCCTGACCTGCATACAAATTTCTCAAGAGGCAGGTCAGGTGGTCTGGTATTCCTATCTCTTTCATAATTTTCCACAGTTTATTGTGATCCACACAGTCAAAGGCTTTGGCATAGTCAATAAAGCAGAAATAGATGTTTTTCTGGAACTCTCTTGCTTTTTCCATGATCCAGCAGATGTTGGCAATTTGATCTCTGGTTCCTCTGCCTTTTCTAAAACCAGCTTGAACATCAGGAAGTTCACGATTCACATATTGCTGAAGCCTGGCTTGGAGAATTTTGAGCATTACTTCACTAGCATGTGAGATGAGTGTAATTGTGCAGTAGTTTCAGCATTCTTTGGCATTGCCTTTCTCAGTCATAAAAAAGGAACACATTTGACTCAGTTCTAATGTGTTGGATGAACCTAGATCTATTACACAGAGTGAAGTAGCTCAGAAATATAAAGATAAATATCAACATATCTGCAGAGCAGCAGTGGAGACACAGACATAAAGAACAGTCTTGTAGACACAGAGAGGGAATGGAAGGGTGGGATGAATTGAGAGTAGAATTGAAACTTATACATTACCATATGTAAAATTAGATACCAATGGAAATTTGCTGTATGATGCAGGGAGCTCAAGTCCAGTGCTGTGTGACAAACTAAAGGAGTGGGATGGATGTGAGGAGGGAGGGAGGTTCAAGAGGGAGGAGACATACATATACCTATGACTGATTCATGTTGATATATGGCAGAAACCAACACAATATTGTAAAACAATTATTCTCCAAATAAACATGAATAACTTTAAAAAAAAAGTAAAAATATTAAAAATAAAGTTGTAATTCATAAACTAAAGGCCACAGGACTGGAAAAGGTCAGTTTTCATTCCAATCCCAAAGAAAGGCAATGCCAAAGAATGCTCACACTACTGCACAAGTGCACTCATCCCACACACTACTAAAATAATGCTCAAAATTCTCCAAGCCAGGCTTCAACAACACGTGAACCGTGAACTTCCAGATATTCAAGTGGGTTTTAGAAAAGGCAGAGGAACCAGAGATCAAATTGCCAACTTCTGCTGGGTCATCAAAAAAGCAAGAGAGTTTCAGAAAAACATCTATTTCTTCTTTATTGACTATGCCAAAGCCTTTGACTGTGTGGATCACAATAAACTGTGGAAAATTCTGAAAGAGATGGGAATACCAGACGACCTGATCTGCCTCTTGAGAAACATATATGCAGGTCAGGAAGCTACAGTTAGAACTGGACATGGAACAACAGACTGGTTCCAAATAGGAAAAGGAGTACGTCGAGGCTGCATATTGTCACCCTGCTTATTTAACTTATATGCAGAGTACATCATGAGAAATGCTGGGCTGGAAGAATCACAAGCTGGAGTCAAGATTTCCAGGAGAAATATCAGTAACCTCAGATATGCAGATGCCACCATCCTTATGGCAGAAAGTGAAGAGGAACTCAAAAGCCTCTTGATGAAACTGAAAGAAGAGAGTGAAAAAGTGGGCTTAAAGCTCAACATTCAGAAAACTAAGATCATGGCATCTGGTCCCATCACTTCATGGCAAATAGATGGGGGAACAGTGGAAAGAGTGTCAGACTTTATTTTGGGGGGCTCCAAAATCACTGCAGATGGTGACTGCAGCCATGAAATTAAAAGACGCTTACTCCTTGGAAGGAAAGTTATGACTAACCTAGATAGCATATTGAAAAGCAGAGACATTACTTTGCCAACAAAGGTTCGTCTGGTCAAGGCTATGGTTTTTCCAGTGGTCATGTATGGATGTGAGAATTGGACTGTGAAGAAAACTGAGCACTGAAGAATTGATGCTTTTGAACTGTGGTGTTGGAGAAGACTCTTGAGAGTCCCTTGGACTGCAAGGAGATCCAACCAATCCATTCTAAAGGAGATCAGTCATGGGCATTCATTGGAAGGACTGATGCTGAAGCTGAATCTGCAATACTTTGGCCACCTCATGCGAAGAGTTGACTCGTTGGAAAAGACTCTGATGCTGGGATGGATTGGGGGCAGGAGGAGAAGTGGACAACAAAGGATGACATGGCTGGATGGCATCAATGACTCGATGAATATGATTTTGAGTGAACTCCCGGAGTTGGTGATGGACTGGGAGGCCTGGCGTTCTGCGGTTCATGGGGTCACAAATAGTCGGACATGACTGAGTGACTGAACTGAACCGAACTGATCCTAAAGTTCCAAACACAGAAGCTACTATGCATTCTGTGTTATTAGATTTGTGCAGGGTCAATTATAATAAAAACTGTTTTTATTGAATCCTAACTGTATTCTAGGTAATATAGGAAATTTCCATGAATTTTATAATTAAATCCTGACAACATTTAACATAGGTACTAATATCCCTGTTTTAAAAATAAGGAAAATGAGGCATAAAAAGACTAAATAACACATCCAAAAATAATGTTTCTATTAATGGCGCTAGGTTTAGTCTGAGTCCTCTCAACCTCCCTAAGCCCTTTGCTATACTACCACTGGTGGCCCAAATCAGTTTGTCTTTTGGACCTCCTAAACATTGTCTTATATGACTATAAGTATTATTCATATTCTTATTAACTTTCTATAATTATTTAGAGAATAAAACAACACTGAGTCCACAATAATGTTTTAATTGTTTTTTGTTCACATTATTGGCATTAAGAAATGTACAAAACAAATGTCCTGGGAAAATTGTAGACGGCCCTATAAATTCTTACATATTGCAATTCTCTTCTATTTAGTTGCACTGCAGAGGTTTAAAAATGTTCTGTGACAACTACATAAATGGGAAGGAGAAGGAGCGGAATTCTTGTATGATATTGAAATTAAGTTAGTACTAAACCAAGCAATTTTTTTTTATAAATTTAGGATGTTAAATATAATCCTTAGTATAAATACAAGCAATATTTTAAAATTTCATAAAGGAAATAAAATACTTTAAAAAATTATAAAACATTACTTAACCAAATTAAAAAGGTCTTAATGGAGAAAATTAAGGACAAAAAATGTAAGACTTACAGAAAACAAAATGCAAAATGGCAGAAACAATTCCTTCTTTATCAGTAATTACTTTAAATATAAATGGACTAAAGCAGTGGTCCCCAGCTTTTTTGGCACAGGGATAGATTTCATGGAAGACAATTTTTCCACAGATCATGGTAGGAAGACGGTTTCAGGATGATTCAAGAAGTCCAAGCATGTTACATTTATTGTGCACTTTATATTCTTATTGACAGCTCAACTTTATATTATTATTGATAGCTAATGGAAGTGATGGAATTCCAGTCGAGCTATTTCAAAACCTAAAAGATGATGCTGTGAAAGTGCTGCACTCAATATGCCATCAAATTTGGAAAACTCAGCAGTGGCCACAGGACTGGAAAATGTCACTTTTCATTCCAATCCTAAAGAAAGGCAATCCCAAAGAATCTTAAGTACCACACAATTGCACTTATCTCACAGGCTAAGAAAGTAATGCTCAAAATTCTCCAAACCAGGCTTCAACAGTATGTGAACCAAGAACTTTCAGATATTCAAGCTGGTTTTAGAAAAGACAGAGGAACCAGAGCAATCAAATTTCCAGTACCTGTTGGATCTGTTGGACTGATGCTGAAGCTGAAACTCGAATATTTTGGCCACTTGATGCAAAGAACTGACTCATTGGAAAAGACCCTGATGCTGGGAAAGATTGAAGGCAGGAAGAGAAAAGGATGACAGAGGAAGAGATGGTTGGATGGCACCACTGAATCAATGAACATGAGTTTGAGCAAGCTCCAGAAGTTGCTGATGGACAGGGAAGACTGGCGTGCTGCAGTCCATGGAATTGCAAAGAGTCGGACAAGACTGAGCAACTGAACTGAAATCATTTTATTGTTACATTATGAATAGAATATAATAATTGTACAGTTCACTATTATACAGAATCAGTGGGAGCCCTGAGATTGTTTTATAATGGAAAGTAGTTGTAAATACAGATGAATCTTTTCTTGCTGACCCACTGTTCAACTCCTGCTGTGTGGCCCAGTTCCTAACAGGCCATGGACCAGTAATGGTCCTTGGCTCAATGCTAGGGGACCCTTGGATTAAAGTCTGCAATCAAAAACAGAGATTAAAAAATGAATTAAAATTTATGATACAGCTATATCCTGTCTACAAGAGATTTACTTTAGATCCAAATATTTCAACAAGTTGAAAGAAAAAATAAAAAAAGATGTTCCATACAAATAGTAATAAAAGGAGATTTGAGGCAGCTGTATTAATATATTAAACAAATCAATTTTAAGTCAAAAATTTTATTAAAACAAAGACATTATATGCTGATAAAAGGATCAAATCCTCAAGAAGACATAACAATTATAAAGACACATGAAACAACAAATCTCCCAAATACATGAAGCAACATTGACCAGATTGAAGCAAGAAATAGTTCTACAATAATAACTGGAGCTATCAAAGTCTCAATATAAATGATAGTTAGAACATCTAACTAAATTATCATTAAAGAAACAAAAGATTTGAACAACACTCTAAACTAATTAGACCTAATGAATATGTATAGAATAAATTACTGAATGATAGCAGGATACACACTTCTGTAATGTGTAAATTTTAATGTGTAAATCTATCTGGATATTCTCTCAGATAGATCATATGTTAGACTACAAGTACCAATAAAGTTTACAAGTATCTTCTGGGACCACAGTGGAGTAGAGTTACAAATGAACAAAGAAGCAAAATTATGCAAAAATTAAATAGAACACAAATAAATAACCAACAGGTTAAAAAAAATCACTAGAGAAACTGGAAAAGAATCTGAAGTGAATAAAATTGAAAACATAGCATGCCAAAATTTATGTAATGCAGAAAAGCAGTTCTCAGAGGAAAGTTTATAGCAGTAAATGTCTACATTGTAAGAAAGGAAAAATCTCACATCAAAAAACTAAATTTATACTTGAGAGAACTAGAAAAAGAAGAGCAACCAAAACTAAAACTAAGAAAATGAAGGAAATAATTAGATCAGATATTTTTTAAATAGATAAAGAAAAAAATCAATAAAACTCAAAACTTGTTCTTTAAAATGACCAACAAAAACTGACAAATCTTTAGACCAACTGCTTAAGAAAAAGCAAGGAATGAACAGAAATAAAAATAGACTGATAGCTCCCCCTCCCCCAAGACTAGGAAGATTCAAAGATGCTCACTTTCACTACTGCTATTCAACACTGTATTAAAGTTCTAACCAGAGCAATTATGCAAGAAAAAAAAAAGTATCCAAATAATGAAGAAATAAATAAAAAATATGTATCCACAGATGACATAACTCTTTATATAGAAAACCCCAAGAAAGCTACATAAAAGATACTAGAGCTAGTAAACAAATTGAGTGAAATTGAAAGTTACAAGGTCAACACATAAAAATCAGTTTGTTTTCATTCATCATCAGTGAATAATCCCCAACAGGAATTAAGACATCAATTCCACTTACAACTGCATCTAAAAGAATAAAAGCTCTAATAATAAATTTGACTAAGAATGTAAAAGCTTTGTATGCTTAAACTATAAAATATTGTTGAGAGAAAATAAAGACAACCTAAATAAATAGATGGTCATGGGGCCCTGCATAGCCAACATCATATTTTAAAAGACAATTTAGAGGACTCACGATTCAGAAACAGGAATGAAAATCTTAAGATACACATGAAGACAAATGGAATAAAACTGAGAATCCAGAATTCAAACTGTATATCAATGGCCAATTGATTTTTAAAATTTATTTATTTTTAATGAAGATTACTTGCATTACAGAATTTTGTTATTTTCTGTCAAACCTCAACATGAATCACCCATAGGTGTGTGTGTGTGTGTGTATATATATATATATATATATATATATCCCCTCTGTTTTGAACTCCCTCCCACCCCTCCCTCTAGGTTGATACAGAGACCCTTTTTTAGTTTCCTGAGCCATACAGCAAATTCCATTGGCTATCTATTTTACATATGGTAATGTAAGTTTCCATATTACTCTTTCCACACATGTCACCCTCTCCTCCCCTCTCCCCATGTCCATAAGTCTATTGTCTATGTCTGTTTCTCCATTGCTGCCCTGTAAATAAATCATTTACTACCATTTTTCTAGATTTTGTATATATGCATTAAAATATGGTATTTATATTTCTCTTTCTGACTTACTTCACTCTGTATAATAAGTTATAGGTTCATCGACCTCATCAGAACCGACTCAAATGTGTTCCTTTTTATGGCTGAGTTATATTCCATTGTGTATACTTACCACAACTTCTTTATCAATGCATCTGTTGATGGACATCTAGGTTGATTCCATGTTCTAGCTATTGTAAGCAGTGCTTCAACGAACAGTGGGATATAATGTGTCTTTTTCAATTTTGGTTTCCTCAGGGTATCTGCCTAGGAGTGGGATTGCTGGGTCATATGGTGCTTTTATTCCTAGTATTTTAAGGAATCTCCATTGCATTTTCCATAGTGGATGTATCAATTTGCATCCTGACCAACAGTGCAAGAGTGTTCCCTTCTCTTCACACCTTCTCCAGCACTTACTGTTTGTATACATTTTGATAATGGCCATTCTGACCAGTGTGAGGTGATATCTCATTGTGGTTTTGATTTGCATTTCTGTAAAAATGAGCAATGTTGAGTATCTTTTCATATGTTTGTTAGCCATCTGTATCTCTTCTTTGGAGAAATGTCTGTTTAAGTCTTTTTCCCGGTTTTTAATTGGGCTGTTTGTTTGTTGTTTTTTTTTTTTTTTTTGGTATTGAATTGTATGAGCTGCTTGTATATTTTGGAAATTAATCATTTGTCAGTTGTTTCATTTGCTATTATTTTATCCCATGCTAAGGATTGTCTTTTCACCTTGCTGATAGTTTCTTTTGGTGTGCAAAAGCCTTTAAGTTTAATCAGGTCCCACTTGTTTACTTTTGTTTCTTTTTCCATTACTCTAAGAGGTGGGTTTGGAGAAAGCAATGGCACCCCACTCCAATACTCCAGCCTGGAAAATCCCATGGATGGAGGGGCCTGGTAGGCTGCAGTTCATGGGGTCACTGAGGGTCAGATACGACTGAGTGACTTCACTTTCACTTTTCTCTTTCATGCATTGGAGAAGGAAATGGCAACCCACTCCAGTGTTCTTGCCTGGAGAATCCCAGGGATGGGGGAGCCTGGTGGGCTGCTGTCTATGGGGTGGCACAGAGTCAGACATGACTGAAGTGACTTAGCAGCAGCAGCAAGGGATGGGTCATAGAGGATCTTGCTTTGATACACATCATATAGAATGTTCTGCCTATGTTTTCCTCTAAGAGTTTTACAGATTAGGTATTTAATCCATTTTGAGTTTATCTTTGGGAGTGGTGTTAGAAAGTGTTCTAATTTCACTCTTTTACATGTAGCTGTCCAGTTTTTCCAGCACAACTTATGGAAGAAGCTCCATTGTATATTCTTGCTTCCTTTGTCATAAATGAGATACCCTTAGGTGCATGGGTTTATTTATGGGTTTTCTATCTTGTTCCTTTGGTCTATATTTCTGTTTCTTGCCAGTACCATACTGTCTTGCTGACTGTAGCTTTATAGCATAATCTGAAATCAGGAAGGTGTTTTCTTCCAGCTCCATTCTTCTTTCTCAAAACTGCTTTGGCTATTCGGGGTCTTTTGTGTTTCCATATGAACTGTGAAATTTTTTTGTTCTAGTTCTGTGAAAAATGCCGTTGGTAATTTGATAGGGATCACATTGAATCTGTAGATTGTGTTTGTTAGTATAGTCATTTTCACAATACTGATTCTTCCTACCCAGGAACATGGAATGGCTCTCCACCTGTTTATGTAGTCTTTGATTTCTTTAATTAAGGTCTTATAATTTTCTCTGTAGAGTTCTTTTGTCTCTTTAGGTAAGTTTATTCCTAGATATTTAATTCTTTTTGTTTCAATGGTGAATGAAATTGATTCCTTAATTACTCTTTCTGAGTTTTTGTTGTTAGTATATAGAAATGCAAGAGATTTCTGTGTATTGATTTTGTATCCTGCAACTTTGCTAAATTCACTGATCAGCTCTAGTAACTTTCTGATGCTGTCTTTAGGGTTTTCTATGTATATTATCTTGTCAACTGCAAACAATGAGAGCTTTATTTCTTTTCCAATCTGGATTCCTTTTATTTTTCTTTCTTCTCTGATTTCTGTAGCTAGGAATTCCAGAATTATGTTGAAGAATTATGGGGAAAATGGATACCCTTATATTGTTCCTGATCTTAGGGGGCATGCTTTCAGTTTTTCACCACTGAGAATACTGTTTGCTGTAGTTCATCCTATATAAGCCTTTAGTGTGTTGAGATAGGTTCCTTCTATGCCCATTTTTGAAGAGTTTCAAACGTAAATGGGTGCTGAATTGTGTCGAAGGCTTTTTCTGCATCTACTGAGATTATCATATAGTATTTATCTTGTATTGTGTTAATATGGTGTATCACATTGATTGATTTGAGTATATTGAAAAATCTTTGCATCCCGGGAATAAACCCAACTTGATCATGGGGTATGAGCTTTTTGATGTGGTGCTGAATTCTGTTTGCCAAAATTTTGTTGAGGATTTTTGAATCTATGTTCATCAGTGATATTGGCCTTTAGTTTTCCTTTTGTGTGTTGTCTTTGTCTGGTTTTGGTATCAGGGTGATGGTGATATCATAGAATGAGTTTAGAAGTGTTCCTTTCTCTGTGATTTTTTGAAATAGTTTTAGAAGGATCGGCATTGCTGCTGCTGCTGCTGCTAAGTCACTTCAGTCGTGTCCGACTGTGTGACCCCATAGACAGCATCCACCAGGCTACCCCATCCCTGGGATTCTTCAGGCAAGAACACTGGAGTGGGTTGCCATTTCCTTCTCCAATGCATGAAAATGAAAAGTGAAAGTGAAGTTGCTCAGTCATGTCCGACTCTTAGCAACCTCATGGACTGCAGCCTACCAGGCTCCTCCGTCCATGGGATTTTCAGGCAAAGTACTGGAATGGGGTGCCATTGCTTTCTTTGCTCTTCCTTAAATGTTTGGTAGAATTCTCCTGTGAAGTCATCTGGTAATAAGGTTTGTTTTTTGGGGAGATTTTTGATCACAGCTTCAATTTCAGTGCTTGTAATTTGGTTGTTCATAATTTCTGTTTCTTCCTGTTTCAGTCTTGGGAGATTGACGTTTTCTAAGAATCTGTCCATTTCTTCCAGGTTATCTATTTTATTGTCATATAGTTGTTTAATAATAGTCTCTTACACTCCTTTGTATTTTTACATTGTCATTGTAACATTTCCTTTTTCATTTCTAATTTTGTTGATTTGATTCTTTTCTCTTTTTTTGTTGATGAGCCTGGTTAAAAGTTTTTTCAATTTTGGTTATCTTCTCAAAGAACCAGCTTTTGTGTGTGTGTGTGTATATATGTATATATATATGTGTGTATATATATATCTTTACTATTGTTTCTTTCAATTTTTTTAAATTTATTTCTGCTTATATCTTTATGATTTCTTTCTTTCTACTAGTTATGGGAATTTTTGGTTCTTCTTTGCCAGTTGTTTTAGGTGTAAAGTTAGGTTGTCTATTCAATATTTTTCTTATTTCTTGAGATAGGAATGTATTGCTATAA
Organism: Bos grunniens; assembly: GCF_055505025.1. Classification (NCBI taxonomy): domain Eukaryota; kingdom Metazoa; phylum Chordata; class Mammalia; order Artiodactyla; family Bovidae; genus Bos; species Bos grunniens. Next base: position 74,002,833 of record NC_141194.1, on the reverse strand, counting down.
ACATCCCTCTTAGAATTGCTTTTAGTGTGTCCCATAGGTTATGAGTTGTTAAGTTTTCATTGTCATTTGTTTCTAGAATTTTTTTTTATTTCCATTTTGATTTGTTCAGTAACCTGTTGGTTATTGAGAAATGTGTTGTTTAATCTCCATTTGTCTGTGTTTCTTACAGTTTTTTCTTTTCCTTGTAATTGATATCTAGTCTTATAGTGTTGTGGTGGGAAAAGAAGCTTGATAAGATTTCAATTTTTTTTTAATTTACTGAAGTTTGATTTGTGACCCAAGATGTTGTCTATCCTGGAGAATATCCCATGTGCACTTGAGAAGAAGATTCTTCTGTATTTGGATGGAATGTACTGAAGTTATCAATGAGTTCCATCTCATCAAATCTATCATTTAAGATTTGTGATTCTTTATTAATTTTCTATTTTGATGATCTGTTCACTAGTGTGAGTGGGGTATTAAAGCCTCCTACTATTATTGTGTTACTGTCAATTTCTCCTTTTATGTCTGTTAGTGTTTGTCTTATATATTGAGGTGCTCCTATGTTGGGTGCATAGATATTTACAATTGTTATGTCTTCCTCTTTGATCCCTGGACCATTATGTAGTGCCCTTCCTTATCTCTTCTGATCTTTATTTTTAGGTCTATTTTGTCAGATATGAGGATTGGTACTCCAGCTTTCTTTTGCTTCCCATTTGCATGGAAGATAGTTTTCCATCCTCTCATTTTCAGTCTATATGTGTCTTGAGGTCTGAAGTGTGTTGTAAACAGCGTATATATAGGTCTTGTTTTTGTATCCATTCATCCAGTCTGTGTCTTTTGGTTGGAGTATTTAATCCATTTAACATTTAAAGTAATCATTGATATATATGTTCCTATTGCCATTTTCTTAATTGTTTGGCATTGATCTTGTAGATCTTTTTTCTTCTGTTGTACTTCTTGACTATATTAGTCCCTTTAACATTTGCTGTAAAGCTGGTTTGGTGGTATTGAGTTTTCTTAACTTTTGCTTGTCTGAAAAGCTCTTTATTTATCCATCAATTTTGAACGAGATCCTTGCTTGGTAAAGTAATCTTGCTTGTAGATTTTTCCTTTTCAGTACTTTAAATATATCCTGCCATTCCCTTCTTGCCTGCAGAGTTTCTGCTGAAAGATCACCTGTTAAACGTATGGAGTTTCCCTTGTATATTACTCGTTGCTTCTCTCTTGCTGCTTCTAATAGTCTTTCTTTGTGTTTAGTCTTTGTTAGTTTGATTAAATATTCTTTCTTTGTGTTTAGTCTTTGTTAGTTTGATTAGTACGTGTCTTGGCATATTTCTCCTTGGATTTATCCTGTATGGGACTCTTTGTGCCTCTTGGACTTGAATGACTATTTCCTTTTTCATGTTGTGGAAATTTTCAATTATGTTCTCTTCAAAAAGTTTCTCACACCCTTTCTTTTCCTCTTTTTCTTCTGGGACTCCTAGAATTTGAATGTTGCTGCATTTGATATGGTCCCAGAGGTCTCTAAGACTATCCTCAGTTCTTTCAATTTTTTTTTAAATCTATTATGCACTTCAGATGTTATTTCCACAATTTTATCTTCCAGCTCACTGATTTGTTATTCTGCTTCATATATTCTGATATTGAGTATTTTTAATTTCAGCGATTGTGGTGCTTGTCTCTGTATGCTTCTTCTTTAATTTTTCTAGGTCTTTGTTAATTGATTCTTGCATTTTCTCTATTTTGTTGTCAAAGTTTTTGATCACTTTTACTCTAGTTATTCTTAATTATTTTTCAGGTAGTTGGCCCATTTCTTCTTCATTTATTTGTACTTCTGTGTTTCTAGTTTGTTCCTTCATTTGTGTAGTATTTCTCTGCCTTTTCATTATGTTTTTTAACTTAGTGTGTTTGAGGTCTCCTTTTCCCAGGCTTCAATGAAAGTTGAATTCTTTCCTTGAAGAAGGTTAAATTCTTTCTTCCTTTTGGTTTCTGCCCTCCTAAGGCTGGTCCAGTGGTTTGTGTAAATATAATATAGGGTGAGATTTGTGCTGAGTTTTTGTTTGTTTGTTTGTTTTTCCTCTGATGAGCAAGGCTGAGTGAGGTTGTAATCCTGCCTGCTCATGAATGGGTTTGAATTTTTCTTTCTTTTTTTTTTTTGTTCTTTAGATGACATGTCCTGCACAGGGTGCTACTGGTGGTTGGGTGATGCTGGGTCTTGTATTCAAGTAGCTTCATTTGTGTGAGTTCTCACTATATGATACTCCCTAGGGTTAGTTCAAGCTGGTATTAGAAAAGGCAGAGGAACCAGAGATCAAATTGCCAACATCCACTGGATCATGGAAAAAGCAAGAGAGTTCCAGAAAAACATCTATGTCTGCTTTATTGACTATGCCAAAGCCTTTGACTGTGTGGATCACAATAAACTGCGGAAAATTCTGAAAGAGATGGGAATACCAGACCACCTGACCCACCTCTTGAGAAATCTGCATGCAGGTCAGGAAGCAACAGTTAGAACTGGACATGGAACAACAGACTGGTTCCAAATAGGAAAAGGAGTACGTCAAGGCTGCATATTGTCACCCTGCTTATTTAACTTATATGCAGAGTACATCATGAGAAACGCTGGATTGGAAGAAACACAACCTGGAATCAAGATTGCCAGGAGAAATATCAGTAACCTCAGACATGCAGATGCCATCATCCTTATGGCAGAAAGTGAAGAGGAACTAAAAATCCTCTTGATGAAAGTGAAAGTGGAGAGTGAAAATGTTGGCTTAAAGCTCAACATTCAGAAAACAAAGATCATGGCATCCGGTCCCACCAGTTCATGGGAAATAGATGGGGAAACAGTGGCTGACTTTATTTTGGGGGGCTCTAAAATCACTGCAGATGGTGACTGCAGCCATGAGATTAAAAGACGCTTACTCCTTGGAAGGAAAGTTATGACCAACCTAGATAGCATATTCAAAAGCAGAGACATTACTTTGCCAACAAAGGTCCATCTAGTCAAGGCTATGGTTTTTCCAGTGGTCATGTATGGATGTGAGAGTTGGACTGTGAGGAAAGCTGAGGGCCAAAGAATTGATACTTTTGAACTGTGGTGTTGGAGAAGACTCTTGAGAGTCCCTTGGACTGCAAGGAGATCCAATCAATCCATTCTGAAGGAGATCAGCCCTGGGAATACTTTGGAAGGAATGATGCTGAAGCTGAAACTCCAGTACCTTGGCCACCTCATGCGAAGAGTTGACTCATTGGAAAAGACTCTGATGCTGGGAGGGATTGGGGGCAGGAGGAGAAGGGGACGACAGAGGATGAGATGGCTGGATGGCATCACCTACAAAATGGACATGAGTTTGAGTGAACTCCGGGAGTTGGTGATGGACAGGGAGGCCTGGTGTGCTGCCATTCATGGTGTTGCAAAGAGTCGGACAGGACTGAGCAACTGAACTGAACTGAACTGAACTGAGGGTTGGTTCTCTTGTAGTCTACCGTCTTGGAGTCAGTGCTCCCACTCCAAAGGCTCAGGGCTTGATATGTGGTCAGGAACAAAGATTCCACAAGTGCTTTGTTATGGCATTGAGATTAAAAAAAAAATATCCAAAAAACAGAAACCAAAGATGAATCCCACATAAATGGCAGTTACAAAATCAGGCAAATAATAATTAAAATAATGGAATATACACATATACATATACACCCATGAGCAAAATCAAAACAGTTCAACAAAAATAAAGTACAGTAGATTGACCTGGTGAATAAAGGAAATAAAAATTTTATTTACCAGTTAAGAACAAAACTAAATAAGCACAAACTGGAAAACAAAACTAAAACAAGGTTTTAAGTTAGGAATAAAAAATGAAAATAAAACTAACAAATATGTTGAGAGCAAAGGAAAGAAAGAAAGAATAGATATACAAAGTTAAATAGAGGTAGATGAAGAAGATTTATATTCATTAAAGATTAACTTCAAGGGGAAAAGAAGAGTGCGAAAGGCAAACGAAAGAATAAATATATTAAAAATATAATAGTTTAAAAAAATTAAAAGTTACAACTATAAATACGAGAAAAGAAAAAAAAAAAATGGAAGAAAGAAAAAAGGATAAAAAAAGGAAAACTCAAAACTTCAAAAGCCCAACCTAGAGGCAGACAGTAAAAAGTGTCCATAGCGCGGCTGAGAGGAGCCACCCCACCTCCGAGGTCAGGGTCAGAAGCCAGGAGGACCCCAATGCCCGAAGAGTGGTGGCCAAGAGGAGTTACCCCACGTCCGAGGTCAGGGGCAGCGCCTGAGAGTACCAGACTGCAACGGTGCAGGAACGGCTGAGAGGAGCTACTCTGTGTCCGAGGTCAGGGGTGGCGGCCGGGAGGAGCTACCCCATGCCCCAAGCCCGAGGCCAGGGGCGATGGGCGGGAGGAGCTACCCCACGCCCCTAAGCCCGAAGCCAAGGGCGGCAGCTGGGAGGAGCAACCGCAGGTCCAAGGAGCCGAGGCTGCGTGGGCGCAGGAGGGCTTAGAGGAGCTATCCCACATTGAAGGTCAGGAAGGGTGGCAGTGAGGAGATACCCCTCGTCCAAGGTAAGGAGCAATGGCTGTGCTTTGCTGGAGCAGCTGTGAAGGCATACCCCACACCCAAGGTAAGAGAAACCCAAGTAAGACGGTAGGTGTTGCAAGAAGGCATCAGAGGGCAAACACACTGAAACCATACTCACAGAAAACTAGTCAATCTAATCACACTAGGACCACAGCCTTGTCTAACTCAATGAAACTAGCGATGCCCGAGGGGCAACCCAAGACGGGCGGGTCATGGTGGAGAGATTTGACAGAATGTGGTCCACTGGAGAAGGGAATGGCAAACCACTTCAGTATTCTTGCCTTGAGAACCCCATGAACAATATGAAAGGTAAAATGATAGGATACTGAAAGAGAAACTCCCAAGGTCAGTAGGTGCCCAATATGCTACTGGAGATCAGTGGAGAAATAACTCCAGAAAGAATGAAGGGATGGAGCCAAAGCAAAAACAATACCCAGCTGTGGATGTGACTGGTGATAGAAGCAAGGTCTGATGCTGTAAAGAGCAATATTGCATAGGAACCTGGAATGTCAGGTCCATGAATCAAGGCAAATTGGAAGTGGTCAAAGAAGAGATGGCAAGAGTGAACGTCGACATTCTAGGAATTAGCAAACTGAAATGGACTGGAATGGGTGAATTTAACTCAGATGACCATTATATCTATTACTGTGGGCAGGAATCCCTCAGAAGAAATGGAGTGGCCATCATGGTCAACAAAAGAGTCCGAAATGCAGTACTTGGATGCAATCTCAAAAACGACAGAATGATCTCTGTTCATTTCCAAGGCAAATCATTCAATATCACAGTAATCCAAGTCTATGCCCCAACCAGTAACGCTGAAGAAGCTGAAGTTGAACGGTTCTATGAAGACCTACAAGACCTTTCAGAACTAACACCCAAAAAAGATGTCCTTTTCATTATACGGGACTGGAATGCAAAAGTAGGAAGTTAAGAAACACCCAGAGTAACACGCAAATTTGGCCTTGGAATACAGAATGAAGCATGGCAAAGACTAATAGAGTTTTGTCAAGAAAATTCACTGGTCATAACAAACACCCTCTTCCAACAACACAAGAGAAGACTCTACACATGGACATCACCAGATGGTCAACCCCAAAATCAGATTGATTATATTCTTTGCAGCTAAAGATGGAGAAGCTCTATACAGTCAGCAAAAACAAGACCAGGAGCTGACTGTGGCTCAGATCATGAACTCCTTATTGCCAAATTCAGACTTAAATTGAAGAAAGTAGGGAAAACCACTAGACCATTCAGGTATAACCTAAATCAAATCCCTTACGATTATACAGTGGAAGTGAGAAATAGATTTCAGGGCCTAGATCTGATAGATAGAGTGCCTGATGAACTATGGAATGAGGTTTGTGACATTGTACAGGAGACAGAGATCAACACCATTCCCACAGAAAAAAAATGCAAAAAAGCAAAATGTCTGTCTGGGGAGGCCTTACAAAGAGCTGTGAAAAGAAGAGAAGCGAAAAGCAAAGGAGAAAAGGAAAGATATAAGCATCTGAAAGCAGAAGAGATAAGAAAGCCTTCTTCAGCAATCAATGCAAAGAAATAGAGGAAAATAACAGAATGGGAAAGACTAGGGATCTCTTCAAGAAAATCAGAGATACCAAAGGAACATTTCATGCAAAGATTAGCTTGATCAAGGACAGAAATGGTATGGACCTAACAGAAGCAGAAAATATTAAGAAAAGATGGTAAGAAAACACAGAAGAACTGTACAAAAAAGATCTTCATGACCAGATAATCACGATGGTGTGATCACTGACCTAGAGCCAGACATCCTGGAATGTGAAGTCAACAGGGCCTTAGAAAGCATCACTATGAACAAAGCTAGTGGAGGTGATGGAATTCCAGTTGAGCTATTCCAAATCCTGAAAGATGATGCAGTGAAAGTGCTGCACTCAATATGCCAGCAGATTTGGAAAGTGCAGCAGTGGCCACAGGACTGGAAAAGGTCAGTTTTCATTCCAATCCCAAAGAAAGGCAATGCCAAAGAATGCTCAAACTACTGCACAATTACCCTCATCTCACACGCTAGTAAAGTAATGCTCAAAATTCTCCAAGCCAGGCTTCAGCAATATGTGAACCATGAACTTCCTGATGTTCCAGCTGGTTTTAGAAAAGGCAGAGGAATCAGAGATCAAATTGCCAACATCCACTGGATCATGGAAAAAGCAAGTGAGTTCCAGAAAAAACATCTATTTCTCCTTTATTGACTATGCCAAAGCCTTTGACTGTGTGGATCACAATAAACTGTGGAAAATTCTGAAAGAGATGGGAATAACAGACCACCTGATCTGCCTCTTGAGAAATTTGTATGCAGGTCAGGAAGCAACAGTTAGAACTGGACATGGAACAACAGACTGGTTCCAAATAAGAAAAGGAGTTCGTCAAGGATGTATATTGTCACCCTGTTTATATAACTTTTATGCAGAGTACATCATGAGAAACGCTGGACTGGGAGAAACACAAGTTGGAATCAAGATTGCTGGGAGAAATATCAATAACCTCAGATATGCAGATGACACCACCCTTATGGCAGAAAGTGAAGAGGAATTCAAAAGCCTCTTGATGAAAGTGAAAGTGGAGAGTGAAAAAGTGGGCTTAAAGCTCAACATTCAGAAAACGAAGATCATGGCATCCAGTCCCACCACTTCATGGGAAATAGATGGGGAAACAGTGGTAACAATGTCAGACTTTATTTTTCTGGGCTCCAAAATCACTGCAGATGGTGACCGCAGCCATGAAATTAAAAGACGCTTACTTCTTGGAAGGAAAGTTATGACCAACCTACATAGCACATTCAAAAGCAGAGACATTACTTTGCCAACAAAGGTTCGTCTAGTCAAGGCTATGGTTTTTCCTGTGGTCATATATGGATGTGAGAGTTGGACTGTGAAGAAGGCTGAGCGCTGAAGAATTGATGCTTTTGAACTGTTGTGTTGGGGAAGACTCTTGAGAGTCCCTTGGACTGCAAGGAGATCCAACCAGTCCATTCTGAAGGAGATCAGCCCTAGGATTTCTTTGGAAGTAATGATGCTGTAGCTGAAACTCCAGTACTTTGGCCACCTCATGCAAAGAGTTGACTCATTGGAAAAGACTCTGATGCTGGGAGGGATTGGGGGCAGGAGGAGAAGGGGACGACAGAGGATGAGCTAGCTGGGTGGCATCACTGACTCGATGTACCTAAGACTCAGTGAACTCCGGAAGTTGGTGATGGACAGGGAGGCCTGGTGTGCTGCGATTCATGGGGTCGCAAAGAGTCAAACACGACTGAGCGACTGATCTTATCTGATCTGATCTGATACACCCATCAGCAAAATCAAAGCAGTCCAACAAAAATAAAATACAATAGATTGACGCGAGGAACAAAGGAAACCAAAAATTATGTCTTCTGGAACAAAATTAAATAAACCACAAACTGGAAGACAAAACTAAAGCAAGGTGCCAATTGGGGAATGAATCAAAAAAATAAAACTAACAAGTATGTTGAGAGGAAAGGAGTGAAAGAAAGAATAGATATGCAAAATTAAATAGAGGTACATAAAGAAGATTTATATGCATTAGCATTTAACTGCAAGGGGAAAAGAACAGTAGGAAAAGCAAGCAAAGGGATACATGTAGAAAAAATAATAATAGGTTTAAAAATTAAAATTAAAAAAAAGAGAAAAGAGAGAAAAAAAAAAAAAAAAAAAGAAAAAGAAAAGAAAGGAAATCTCCACAGAGTTGCAAAAGCCCAATGTAGAGGCAGAGGTTTCGAACAACAACAAAAAAAATGTGTCTGAGAAAGAAAAAAAAAGAAGCTAAAAAACTTAATTCAATTTCATAGTGCCAATAGAATCGATAACTACAATGGCTAGGAGGCAGGGAGGAAGAGAAAAAGAAAGAAATATCCAAAAGAATCTTCAGAACAAGTCAAAACATAAGAATAATAAATGTTTTTTCTTGAGTCACTGCTGTCAGTGTCCTTTCCCTCGCTGTAAGTCACAGTCCACCTTACCTGCCTAGAATACTCTCCAACACTGTGCTGATCTCTGGCCCTGCTATGGGGGCAGCTCTGATTCTAATCTAGTCCTACTCCTGTGTGTTCTTGCTGCCAATATCCATAGCTATCAGAACTAGTGTATTTTCTTTTGTGGGAGGTCTTAATGACCTTTTTATATATTCCATAGACACAAAGTCTACCTAGTTGATCGTGTGGCTTTAATCTACAGTTTGTACAGCTGGTGGGAAGGTTTTGGGTCTTCTTCCTTAGCCACACTGCCCATGGGTTTCAATTGTGGGTTTCTTTCCACTTCAACATGTGGGTCATCCACTGGGATTTGCTCCTGAGGCTGTCCTGAAGGACTTGGATTTACCCCTGTGAGGGCCAGGTGTGGAGGTGGTACAGTTGCTTAGATCACAAGGATTCTGTCAGCACCAGGTACTCAGGGGAGTTGGTGGCTAGGGCTGCAGGAAATATAGTGCTCTAGAAGGGTATGGCAACAAGTATTGGCCAATGCACTCCAGTATTCTTGCTTGGATAACACCCCTCTCTGATAGAGAAGCCTGGTAGGCCACAGAGTTGCAAAGAGTTGGACAAGACCGAAGCAACCCTGCACACATAGTTGCAAGACTTTTTTTTTTTTGCCTGTGTTAGCTCTGCCCCAGTGAGAGTTGAGCATGAAGGTGACACAGCTGCTTGGCTTGCAGGGACGCTGGCAGCACCAAGTGTGCAGAGACATAGACTGCCTCAAACCGCAGGCATTATGGACCTACCAGTGTCTTTTTTCAAGTCTCTTGTAACTGACAATCAGAAGGCCTCTTTGACCAGTCTTTCTCCATAGTTCTGCCCATTCATGTGGAGGGCTCCCTTGCCTGGGGTCCTTCTCTGTTGTTAGGTGCATCAGGCACATAGAGGGACCCCCTTGGCTAGGGTCCTACTTTGTAGATCTGCACATCAGGCACCTAAAGGGGCACCCTGTGTAGGGTCCTACTCTGTAGTTCAGTGCAACAGGCTGAACTACAGGCTGAACTTGATGGGCCAGCCTCTGTATTGTTCAGCTGCCAATCATGGAATGTGGGGAGAGAGAGGCTATGGTGATGACTCCACCCCCTATGCGTGACACAGCAGTATAGCCTTGCTTCCATGGCTGCCTGGCTTTCCTACACTGGCATTTCTCACCATGATCTCCTCCCTCACATCCCCTCAATCCACCTCTCCACAGTCAATACAGCCCTTACCCCCAGATTACTCCACAATCCCTAAACTCCAGCTCCCAGCTGCTGCGCCTTCCATGGGACCAGCATTCCTGTCCAGGGTATGTATGGTTATTGCAAGGACTGTCTGATTCTCACTCCATTTAGGCTGCTGCAGATTAGCTGTTTCACTTTCACCCTTAAATGTTTCTCCTCTGACTCAGACAATTGCCCGATGTGGGGATCAGACCCCTGCTTCAGTTCCCCCACCTGCCGAGGGCAGGTCCAGTCCTACTAACACTCCTGTTTTTTTTTTTTTTTTTTTTTTTTTCCCTAGTTCCTTCATCCTAGTGAGATTTGCATGGTTATATATATTCTTTTCCACTCGTCAGGTATTCCTGTCCACTCTCAGCCGGTGTTCTGCATGCACTTCTGTGTCTGAAAGTGTAGTCCTGATGTATCCATGGAGAGAAATGTACTCATGTCCACTTACTCTTCTCCCATCTTGTTACTCTGACTAGTTGACTTTTGACAAGGATTCCAGTATCATTCAATGGAGACAAAAGAGTGTCTTTAATAAATAGTGTTAGGACAACTAAATTTCCACATGCAAAAGATTGAATTTAGATTCTATTTCACACAAAATATACAAATATACAAAAATAAACTCAATTGGTTATTGACTTAACCTAAATACAAAAACCAAAATCTAAAACCTCTTACAGGAAAACAGGGGTAAATCTTCATGGCTTTGGATTTGGCAATAGATTCTTACATATGACATTCAAAGCATAAGCAATAACAGGAAAAATATGCATTGGACTTCAACAAAATTAAAGAATTTGTGTATCAAAGCACATTATTAACAAAGTAAGAAGACAATTGACAGAATGAAGAAAATTTAATAAACCATGTATTTGACAAAAGGTTACATACAGAATATATAAAGAACTCCTACAACTCAATAAAAACAACAAAAATTTTAAAATGGACAAAGAATTTGAAAAAAATATACACATAGCCAGTGAACTCATGAAAATGTGTTCAACATTATTAGCCATTAAGGAAATTCAAATAAACTTCACAATTAAATACCATTTCACATCAATTAGGATGGAATTAATTTTTAAAAATTGAAATAAAAAAGTTTTGGCAAGGAGGTGGTGAATTTGGAGTGAACCCTCGTGTATTACTTGAGAATGTAAAATAGTACAACTGCTATAGAAATGGCTTTGTGGTTTCTCAGAAAGTTATATGACAGAAATATATGAACCAGAAACTTCACTCATAGATAAACATGCAAAGAAATTGAAAACAGGAATTCAAACCGATATTTATATGCCAATATTCATTGTAGCCTTACTTAAAAAAAAAAACAAAAGAGCTCAAAACAACTCAAGTGTCTGTCATCAGATGAATGGAGAACAAAATATATAGAGATAATTAATGAAGTACTATATAGCCATTGAAAAGAATGATGTTCTGATCATGATAAAATACAGATGAATCTTGAATACATTATGCTAAATGAAATAAGCCAAGCAGAAAAAAGATATCATTGTGTGATTCCACTTGCATGAAATATCTAAAATACACAAGCTCATAGAAACAGAATAGATTAGAGGTTACTAGAGACAACAGGGAAGAGGAAATAGAGTTATTGTTTAATGGCGCAAAGTGTCTATTTGGAGTAATGAAAAAGTTCTGAAAATAGATAGCATTGATGTCTACACAATATTGTGAGCATAATGTCACTTAATTTTGTACTTAAACGGTTAAGTAATATATATATATACATATATATTAATAAATACATACAAACTTAAAAGTTCCTATATAAGGAGAGGGAGACATATATCTACAAAAGTTAAAAAAATGCACTCTATCAATTATTATTTTGCTTTAAGAATTAAAAAAAATAGAGGCTGATTCCAAAATTAAATATGTGTCAACACATTTTCTACCCATTGGAATTCTGATTAGTGAACAGTTTTTCATTTGACTTTATATATCTAACTCAAACAATATTATATTGTCAATATTTGTAGTTAAGCTAGTATATAAAATCACTTTTAAGATACAGAACATGTGCCAAAGAAATTCTTCTCTAATAAAAATTATAAATTTTAATCAATAATATAGTTGTATTTAAAATAAATGCAATTTGTATAACATGATCTTTTACAAAATCAAAATAACAAAATTAAAAATATAAAGATGGAAAAAATTAACGATCAGGAACTAAAAATTAAATGAGAATTTTTGCAGCACTAAGTTTTGGAGACAGGTGAATAGCTATAAACACATGAGCAATAATTAGAAAAAAATGATAATCTGGGTATCTGATGCTAAGTATATATTCAAACATTTTCTGTATATATGTACATCTATTGTCTTCTGCAATTAGAAATAATTTTTCAAAATAGTATTCTTGAGAGCCTGTAAATCATCAATTACAAGGAAAGATTGAACTGTAATTTATTAGATTCTACTCATTAATGTTGGAAAGGAGACATACATTCTGGAAAGATTTTCAACTGATATTAAGATAAAATGAATTTTCTGTTAACTCTATTAGCTAAAACTTCAATAGACTTCAAAGATATCTTTCACCTCTTCTTTCAAATTTTTCACTCAATCATTCAACTAGTCCTGTCAATTCTCCCTTCAGATTTTATTCTACTGATTCCTTGCTTTCCATTCCCACTGTCATTGCTCTTATTTCAGGTCCTTATTATCTTTTCTCTAGACTATCACAATAGCTCCATTTCCTTTCCATATAATTGATCTTTCCCGTTGGAAGCAGAGTTATCTTCATAAATCAACCATCTGAAGATGTTGCTCTGATGTCTAAAACAAGAAACAGTTACTCAACTGCCTGGCTTAGTTTGCAAACTCTATCATTTTGGACCGTTTATATCTCTGTTATGGACTGAATGTCTGTGTACCTTCAAATTTATACATTAAAGTGTAATGGTATTTGAAAATAAAACTTTCTGGAGGTAGTTTGATTTGTTGTTTTTTAGTCCCTAAGTCATTTTCAACTAAGTCATGTGCAACCACAAGGACTATAACCCACCAGACTCCTCTGTGTATGGGATTTCCCAGGCAAGAATACTGGAGTAGATTGCCATTTCCTCCTCCAGGAGATCTTCCTGACTCTGCATCTCCTGCCCATGGCTCCTGAACTGAAGGCAGATTTTTTTTTACCTCTGAGTCACCAGGGAAGCAGGGATTAGTACTCTTATAACAAGAAATCCAGAAAAATTGCTTTCTCTCTCTCTCTGCCCCACTACATGTGAGGACACAGAAGTAGGCATCTGCAAGCCAAGAAGAGTGCCCTTACTGGGAATTGTATTGGCCAGCATCTTTATCTTGGACTTTCCAGCTTTCAGGACTGTGAGAAAATATATTTCTGTCATTTAAGTAATCCCATCCATAGTATTTTGTTATAGCAGCCTGATCTGACTAACACAGACTTCAGTACAAAAGATAAGCTACTGCTGTAACAAATACATAAAATGTGGGAAAACTAGGTAATGGTAAAGGCTGGAAGAGTTTTGAGGTGTATGTTAAAAATATGGATATTAAGGACGATTTTAGTGAGGTTTGCAAATGAAGAACATGTTTTTGAAAACTAGAGGAAAACATCTTTTTGAAAACATCTTTGTTATAAGGTGACAAGTGATTTGACTGAACACTATCCTAACATTTTGTGAAAGCAGAAATTTTGACAAATGAAACTGTATATTTAACTGAGATGTCAAAAAATGTTGGAAGAGTAGATTTGTTACTTCTGATTGTTTATATTAAAATGCAGAAAAAGTGAGGTGAACTGAAGAAGGAATTTCTAAGCAAAGAGGAACAAGAATTTGAAGAATTGGGGAAAAAAATCCCAGCTTATCATTATTATAAAACATGAGAAAGCTTGTTCTGAAAAGAACACTGAGTGTGGCTGAACAACAATTTGATAAGGAGATTATGGGTGTGACTCAGGCATCTCAACAGAAACCAGGAACAAAGATGAAATTATACCAGCAAAAACACTATGAATTTGAACTAAAGGAAATGAAGAAAGCAGGACAGAATAAAAAGGTGATTCAGAGATCATCAATATTCCTATTTCTACCACAGGCATTTGGGAAATCTGGCTTCTCTTTGTTTTCAAAAGGTGGGAACAAATTTCCTGTTTCAATACACCAGGAAGATATCATCCAGTGCCCCATAGTTGGGACTTCCTTGGCATGTAGCCAATTGGGTGGGCCCCATGTAGAAAATAGAAGGGATGGAGCTTCACCCACAGACCCATGGGAATAAAACTGCTGCTCCAGTGGGCCTACAGGACAGATTATCAAACCAAAGAATATTAACCTTGAGTCTTAAGACCTAATGGGAAAATGTAGTCAAGATGTTGGAGTAGGAAGAACCTGAACTTAGCTCCTCCCACAGGTACACCAAATTACAACAATTTACAGAGGAGCTATCAATGGAAATCAGTGGAATACTATAAGAAAAGATCTTCCACAACTAAAGTTGTAAAGAAAGAACCATAAGGACATGTATAGGAGGAAAGACACAAGGGATAGCCAAGATCCATACCATGAGGTAGTTCAGTTTAGTTCAGTCACTTAGTCGCATCCAACTTTTTGTGACCCCATGGACTGCAGCATGTCAGGCCTCCCTATCCATCACCAACTCCCAGAGTTTACTCACTTATGTCCAGTGAGTTGGTGATGCCATCCAACCATCTCACCCTCTGTCGTCCTCTTCTCCTCCTGCCTTCAATTTTCCCAGCATCAGGGTCTTTTCAAATGAGTTAGTCCTTTGTACTAGGTGGCCAAAGTATTGGAGTTTCAGTTTCAGCATCAGTCCTTCTGATGAATATTCAGGACTTATTTCCTTTAGGATGGACTTGTTGGATCTCCTTGCAGTCCAAGGGAATCTCACGAGTCTTTTCCAATACCAGAGTTCAAAAGCATCAGTTCTTTGGTGCTCAACTTTAATAGTCCAACCCTCACATCCATACATGACTACTGGAAAACCATAGCTTTGACCGGACAGACCTTTCTTGGCCAAATATTGTCTCTGCTTTTTAATAAGCTGTCTAATTTGGTCATAGCTTTTATTCCAATGAGCAAGTGTCTTTTAATTTCATGGTTGTAGTCATCATCTGCAGTGATTTTAGAGCACCAAAAAATAAAGTCAGCCACTGTCTCCACTGTTTCCTCATCTATTTCCCATGAAATGATGGGACCAGATGCCATGATCTTAGTTTTCTGAATGTTGAGTTTTAAACCATCTTTTTCACTCTCCTCTTTCACTTTCATCAAGAGGCTCTTTAGTTCTTTTTCTCTTTCTGCCATAAGGATGCTGTCATCTGCATATCTGAGGTTATTGATATTTCTCTCAGCAATCTTGATTCCAGCTTGTGCTTCGTCCAGCCCAGCATTTCTCATGGAGTACTATGCATATAAGTTAAATAAGCAGGGTGACGATATATAACTTTGACATACTCCTTTCCCAATTTGGAACCAGTCTGTTGTTCCATGTCCAGATCTAACTGTTGCTTCTTGATCTGTATACAGACTTCTCAAAAGGCAGGTAGGGTGGTCTGGTAGTCCCATCTCTTGAAGAATTTTCCACAGTTTGTTGTGATCCACACAGTCAAAAGCTTTGGCATATTCAATAAAGAAGAAGTAGATGGTTTTCTGGAACTCTCTTGCTTTTTTGATAATCCAGTGAATGTTAGCAGTTTGATCTCTAGTTACTCTGTCTTTTCTAAATCTAGCTTGAACATCTGCAATTTCATGATTCACATACTGTTGAAGCATGGCTTGGAGAATTTTGAGCATTACTTTGCTAGCATGTGAGATGAGTGCAATTGGGTGGTACTTTGAGCATTCTTTGGTATTGCCTTTCTCTATACAGTCAGTAAAAACAAGACCGGGAACTGACTATGGCTCAGATCATGAATTCCTTATTGCCAAATTCAGACTTAAATTGAAGAAAGTAGGGAAAGCCACTAGACCATTCAGGTATGACCTAAATCAAGTCCCTTATGGTTATACAGTGGAAGTCTGCAATAGATTCAAGGGATTAGATCTGATAGACAGAGTGCTTGAAGAACTATGGATGGAGGTTTGTGACTTTGTACAGGAGGCAGGGATCAAGACCATCCCCAAGAAAAAAAAAGCAAAAAGGCAAAATGGTTGTCTGAGGAAGCCTTACAAATAACTTTGAAAAGAAGAGCAGTGAAAAGCAAAGGAGAAAATAAAAGATATATCAGGAGGTAGGTGATCCACAAACCCAAGTATGATTACAATTGTACAGATTCTTCCCAAAGTGTAAGTGGTCTAAGCCCCACGTCAGACCCCCGCTAGCTTGGGAGTCCTACACTTGATAGATGTAACTACAGAAAGTCTGGTTTTGAAGGCCAGTGGGGTTTGTGAGACAGCCAGAAGGTTGTGGAAAATAGGCTCTGCTCTAACAGGGAAAATACAAAATTTTGTGTGCTCTGAGACACAGAAGAAGTAATGTGAAAGGAGCTTATATGATCCACTCACTGATCTTGAAGAACCTCCCGGAGAGTTAGGAAGCAACTGGCACTCACTCTGGTGACATAGATGCTGGCAGCAGCTGTTTTTGAAGCTCACTCCACCACCAGGGCACTGTTGCTTCCAAGCCCCATCTTGGAATTCTCTCTTGAGCTCATTAGTGCTGGGACTCATCCCCACCCCCCAGATAGTCAACACTAGTCGCCAGTCCTGGGATGTAACAGGAGAAGCAGCTACCTGGGCAGGGACACAGCCCCCACCCACAAGTAGGCTGGATGCCATAGGACCAACTGAGCCTCCAGTCATGCTGGGACCTGACTCTACCCACTTTAAGACATTATCCCCCACCAGGGAGCTAATACAAGAACTGGAATTCCTTGGGCACTGATCCCATCTACATATGGACTGAAACCAACTCTGGTACCTTCAAGGCCTTGTGGTCAGAGAATATGGACCTGGATTTTCACCAGTGGGCCAGCGCTAGCTCTAGGACTGAATATCACCCTGTAGGCAGCCACCAGGCCCAGAAAACCCTGAGCACTAGTCCTGAATACCAGCAGGCAGACATTGGCAACAAGACCATTGCAGCACTGCAGCAAACTTTGTCAGTATGTGGTGAACTCACCACTGGACCTGCACCAGCCTTACCCACCAGCAGCCTGACACAAGCTGCTGGACAGCTGGGCTCAGCAGTCAGGGACCCTAAGACATAGCTCTGCCTGGAGACTGACCTCACTACTAGTGTAAGGACATCAACACTTAAATACCCTTAGCTCCAGTCCCACCTACCAGCAATCATGGGTACCACTGTGACCCAGCAGCAAGCTATTTCATGAAATAGCATTACCAACTAGCACAGTAACACCAGCACTATGATTCTGTCCCTGAGGCCATAGACTCACACACCAGTGGTATATCACTAGCCCAAGGACCATCCAGAGTTCCAAAGACAACTGCCTAGTGATGTAACTCTATCCACCAGAGACAAGTGGCTTCTCACAAAGCAAGATCTGGCAGCCAACTGGACTGTGGGCCAGCCACACTTATTACCATGTCTGGGGAAATTAGAAGGACACATGTTAAAATATATATATATATATATATATATATATATATATATATATATATGTTAAGTCACATGCAGCCACACAGAACACACCTAGAGCTTATAGCTCTGATGATTAGAGTAGAGTGCACTGCTGGGTCATATGGGCATTTTCTTATATGAAATCCCTCTTCAATGATGAGAAAACATGCAAAATACATAGAAACATAGAGAATCAAGCAAGATATGGTGGCAGTGTGTGTGTTTCAAACAAAGTGAGTGTGTTTCAAACAAAGGAACAAGATATTATCCCAGAAGTTGAGCTAAGCTATGTGGAGATAAACAATCTACCTGATGAAGAGTTCAAGGTAATGATCATAAAGATGCTCAAAGAACTTGTAAGAAGAATGAATTAACAGATTAAGAAGTTATAAGTTTAAAATCAAGAGTTAGAAAATATGAAGGACCAAAAACCTGAAGAATTACCATACTAAGTGAAGTAAGCCAAAGACAATATTTGATATTGTTATATGTGAAATCTAAAAATATGATACAAATGAACTTATTTACAAAACAAAACAGACTGACTTAAAGAATGAACTTATGGTTACTGGGGTTGGGGAGAAAGATAGACTGGAAGTTTGGGATTGATATGTACATACTGCTATATTTAAAATAGATAACCAATAAGGATCTACTGTAAGTAAATAAAGAAAAGAAAATAATGCCTGAACAGAACACGAAGTTATAAATATAAAACAAAGACAAACTATGAAGGATCAAATGGAGCTTAATAATTAAACTGCTGAAATAAAAAATACATTAGTAGGAATCAACAATAGATTTGATGACACAGAGGAATGGGTCAGCAAACTGGAAGCCAGAACAGTGGAAATTACCCAAGCTGAACAGAAAAAGCATTGATAAAAAAAGATGACCTTTTAAGAGACCTCTGGGATAATATCAAGCATACTAACATTTGCAATTCAGGAGTCCAGATGGAGAAGAGAGAAAGGGGCATAGAACATTTATGGACATAATAGCTGAAAATTTCACCAACGTGGAAAGGAAACCAGACATCCAGTTTTCAGAAACACAGAAAATTCTGAACAGGATCAACTGAAAAAGGACCACACCAAGACATTTTTACTAAAATGGCAGAAATTAAAGATAAAAGGAATATTAAAAGCATCATGGGAAAAAACAAGTTATATACAGGAAAACTTTCATAAAGTTAGCTGACTTTTAAGCAGAAACTGAAGGTCAGAAGGGAGTAGAATAACATATTAAAAGTGATAAAAAATTACAACAAAAATCTCTACTGGCAAGGATTTCATTCAGATTTGATAGAGCAATTAAACTTTTACAAAAAAGCAGAATTTAAATGAGTTCAGCACCGCCAAATCACCTTTACAATCACTTTACAAGAAATATTAAAGGGGCTTCTCTAAGCTAAAAAGAAAAGGCCACGACATGAAAATATGAAAGGAAAAAATTATTTTGGGGTATTTCCCTGGTGGTCCAGTGGCTAAGACTCCATGCTCCCAACTCAGGGGTCCTGGGTTTGATCCCTGGTCAGGGAACTAGATCTCACATGCTGCTACTAAGGCCCAGAGCATACAAATAAATAAATACAAATAAACGTTTTTTTAAAGGTAATAGTTAAAGTAAATAAACAGTATATATTATAAATCAATCACATACACAGCTTGTAAGAAGATTAAAAAAAAAAAGTAGTAAAATCAAAATCTTCTATGTGTGTGCCCTCAATCACTTCAGTTGTGTCCAAGTCTTTGTGACACTATGGACTGTATCCTATGTCCATGTGACTCTCCAGGAAAGATACTTGATGGGTTTCCATGCCCTCTTTCAGGAAATTTTCCTGATCCAGGGATCAACCCTGCATCTCTTGAAGCTCCTGTATTGCAGGCAGATTCTTTGGTTCTGGACCACTGGAGAAGCCCCAAATTATCTATATCCACAATTAATAGTTAAAGGATACCTGAAACAAAAAGATCTAAAATATGACAACAAAAAGAGTAAACAAGTAGGGAGAACTAAGCTTCAGGACTGTTAAAATGCATACTAATTTAAGAGATCAGCAACTTAAAATAATCACATATATAGACTGCTATATACAAACTACATGATAGCCAAAAAGTAAAAATATATACTGGATACATGCATAGAAAGGTCTTCTCTGTTAGTTCAGCTGGTAAAGAATCTACCTGCAATGCAGGAGACTCTGATTTCATCCCTGGGTCAGGAAGATCCCCTGGTGAAGGGATAGGCTACCCACTTCAGTATTCTTGGGCTTCCCTGGTAGCTCAGATGATAAAGAATCCACCCACAATGTGGGAGACTATGGTTCAATACCTGGGTTGGAACGATCCCCTAGAGAAGGGAACAACTACCCACTCCAGTGTTCTTACCTGGAGAATTCCATGGATGGAGGAGGCTGGCAGGCTACAGACCATGGGGTCTCAAACTACACAGGGTCAAAAACCACACTGTAGCCCAAAACTAAAAATATATAATAGATGGTGGTGGTGGTGGTTTAGTCACTAAGTTGTGTCCAACTCTTGTGACTCCATGGACTGTAGCTAGCCAGGCTCCTCTGCCCATGGGATTCTCCAGGCAAGAATACTAGAGTGGGTTGCCATTTCCTTCACCATATAATAGATACTTACATAAAAAAGACAAAGGAATCCAAACATGGCATTAAAAATACTGATCAAATAACAGAAGCGATGAAAGGAAGTTGAAAAGACAAAAAATAACTACAAAATAACCCCCAAATAGTTCACAAAGTGGCAGTAAGTTCAGGCCTATAAATAATTACGTAAATGTTAATGGACTAAGTGATCCAATCAAAAGACATAGAGTAGCTGAATGTATACAAAAACAAGACTCATATATATATGAGTTATTCGGGTCTAAAGACAAACAGATTAAAACAGAAAACTGTACTCCATTCAAATGGAAACACAAAGAAAGTTGAAATAGAAATACCTAAATCAGAAAAATTATACTCAAATAAGGACTGTAGAAAGAGACAAAGAATGATATTACACAATGATGGAGAGATTAATTCAACAAGGAGATATAACAACTATAAATATACATGCATGCAACATAGCTCTACCTAAATACATAAGGCAAATATTAACAGTTATAAAGGGAGAAAGTGAAAATAACACAATAATAGTAGGGGGCATTAACAACCAACTTACATCAATGGATAGATTGTCCAGAGAGAAAATCAATAAGGAAACATCAATCTTAAATGACACATTAGGTCAGATGAATATATATATATATATATAAAAATATATAATGATGTAATATTAATTATATACATAAAACATCCCATCCAAAAGCAGTAGAGCACAAACAACCTTTGCAAGTGTACATAGAACTTTCTTCAGGATATATACCATGCTAGAACACAAAACAAGCCTCAGTAAATTTGAGAAGTTTTAAATTGTACAAATAATCTTTTCCAACCGCAGTATCATGAGGCTAGAAAACAACAAGTATAAAACTGAAAAACACACAAACATGGAGGTTAAAAAATGTGATACTAAAAACCCAATGGGTCAGAAATAAATAAAAACACCTGGAGACAAATGAAAACAAAAGCACAATGTTCTACAAATCTAGGGGACCCATCAAAAGTAGTTCTAAAAGGAAATTTATGTTAATAGCAATAGAGCCTTACCTTAATCAAGAGGTAAGGAAGCAAGAAAAATCTCAAATAAATGACCTAATCTTATACCTACAGTAACTAGAAAAAAAATAAGTAAAACCCAAAGTTACTAAAAAGAAAGAAATTATAAAGATCAGAGCAGAAGTAAATGAAATAGAGATGAATGAATAATAGAAAAGGTCAATGAAACTAATCCTGGTTATTTGCAAAGATAAAGAAAATGGATAAAACTTTAGCCAGCCTCAGTAAGAAAAAAGAGTGAACATCCAAATGAATAAGACAGGAAAAAAAAAGTTCAACTAACACTACAGAAATCATAAGATATTATTATGAACAGTTATGTGCCAATAAAATGGACAACATCAATTATATAGAAAATTTCCTAGAAATGTAGAATCTCTCAAGACTAATTTAGGACGTAGAAAATATGAGCAGACTAATTACTAGTAGGGCTTCCCTGGTTGCTCAGATGGTAAAGAATCTCTCAGCAATGTGGGAGACCTGGGTTCAATCCCTGGGTTGGGAAGATCTCCTGGAGAAGGGAATGGCTACCCACTAGTATTCTTGCCTGGAAAACCCCATGGACAGAGGAACCTGGAGGGTTACAGTCTATGGGGTCACACAGAGTTGGACACAACTGAGTGACTAACACTTTCACTTTCAATTACTAGTAATAAATTGAACCAGTCATTTAAAAAAAAAAAAAAAACTCCAAACAAAAGTCCAGGACCAGATGGCTTCACAGCTGAATTCTACCACATATTTAGAAAAGAGTTAACACCTATTCATCTCAAACTATTCCAGAAAAATTACAGAGGAAGGAACACTTCTGAATTCATCCTATGAGGCCACCTTCACCCTGATCCCAAAATCAAAGATTCTACTAAAAAAGGAAATTACAGGCAAATGTCACTGATAAACATTGATGCAAAAATCCTCAATAAAATGTTAGCAAACCAAATTCAACAATACATTTTAAGGATCATACACTCTGATCATGTTGGATTAATCCCAAAGATCAATGACTTTTTTTTTTTTTTTTTACAGAACTAGAACAAATAATTCTAAAATTTATATGGAAAAACAGAAGTCCTTGAACAATCAAAACAATCTTGAAGAAGATTGGAGGTATCAATTTCAAACTGTCCTTCAAACTTTCAATAATAAAATACATGCTTCAGCACAAAAACAGACACATAGCTCAATAGAACCAAATGCAGAACCCCAGAATTGGACCTACACTTAAAATGGCAATTGATTTATAACTAAGGAGGCAAGAATATATAGAGGGGTAAAGACAACCTCTTCAATAAATGATGGAACAACTGGATAGCTACATTCAATGAATCAGATTCACAGATTCAGAGAACAGATAGTTGTCATAGGGGAAAAAAATTTAGAGGGAGGACAGAAGTAAGTGAGGGAGATTGATGCAAATACTTTGTTAGACAATAACTGAGTCATGGGTATGAAGTGTACAGTGTAGTGAATAAATTTTACAATTATGCAATATCTTTGTAAGTTAATAGATGGTAGCTGGAATTATCATGCTGATCATCTTTGAAATAAAGTACTGAATTTCTATGCTCTGTATTCAGAAATAACAGTGTGGTTGCAGTCCCAAGATGGCTGAGGAATAGGATGGGGGGACCACTGCCTCCTTCACAAATTCATCGAAAGATCATTTGAATGCTCAGCAACTTACACAAAACAACTTTTGATTCTGAACACTGGAGGAGGACACCAGGCACCCAGGAAGGTAGTCCATTCTCTTCAAAAGGGTAGGACAAAATACAAAAGACAAAAAGAAGGACAAAAGTGTTAGGGACAGAGACCTGTCCTAGGGAGGGAGTCGTGAAGGAGAAGTTTGCAAACAGCAGGAAACACTCTCACCAGCTGGTCTGTGGGGAGTTTTGGAATAAAAGAGGGCAACATAACTGGGAGGTTAAAACACACACACACACACACACACACACACACACACACAGAATATGCACCTAACTACAACTCCCAACGGAGAAGTAGCCCAGATGCTCCTGTCAGCCACCAGCAAGCGGGGCTGGACAGGGAGGCACAGGTTGCATGCTTAGCATAAGAACTGGGCCTGAATGCCTGAAGACAATGGACAATCTGAGGGAGCTAACGTGAGATACTAACTGAAACTGTGTGATAGCCAGAGAGAGGAAAAAAAAATAAAAAAAATAAAAAAGAGAGAACTTTGCTTCAAAAGGCTCTGGCCCACTCACAGAACAGCCTCGTCGACTCACAGAACAAAGGATTAAGTGAATACCAAAGGAAAGCTAGCCAGCTGCATACAGGCACCTCCCCCACAGCTGGAAGCTGAGAGGCAGACGTGCAACAGCAAGAGCCAGAAGGCAAGGGGCAATCTCAGTCCCAGAGACCAGCATCCACCAGCAAACTGTGAACAGGCTTACAGTTGCCAACCAAGTCTTCCTGGGATCTTGAACGGTTGACATCTTCCAGGAGGGTCACAGCCTGAGATTAGCTCCCCAGAGGCGACACATGGAACACTAGAGACGGTGCTCTTGAGGTGCACCTGGGAAGCCAAGTAGCTGGGACTGGGGAGGTGACTAAGACATACAGCCCACCTGGGACAGTGTGCTCACCAAGCACCTGGTCAGCTGAGCTGTTCTGACCTGGGAAGAGCAAAAAACGCAGGCCCAACAGAGTCTGTGCCCTTCCGGAGTACCCAAGAACCTGTACCTGAGCAGCTCAGACCTGGGAAGTGCACAAAATGCAGTGCCCACTTTGGATAGTACCCCTGCAGAGCAACCTGGAGCCTGAGCAGTGTAGACCGGGAAAGCACACAGGCCATAAAGTGAAGTCGCTCAGTCGTGTCTGACTCTTTGCGACCCCATGGACTGTAACCTACCAGGCTCTTCCATCCATGGGATTTTCCAGGCAAAAGTGCTGGAGTGGATTGCCATTTCCTTCTCCAGGGGATCTTCCTGACCCAGGAATCGAACCCAGGTCTCCCGTATTGCAGGCAGATTCTTTACCATCTGAGCCACCAGGGAAACCCACACAGGCCATGAGCGGGGGAAACCCAGTGTGGCCCAGACACTGTGAGCATTTCCCACACAAGCCAGTGATATTTGTTTGCAGTGTTCTTCCCTCCCCACAGCACAATTGAACAAGTGAGCTTAAAAAGTGGCCCCTTTCACCCCTTGTGTCAGGGCATAAATTAGACACTGAAGAGAACTGCAAACAGAGGAAACCAAAAAAAAGAGGGAACTACTTTGGAAGTGACAGATGCAACAGATTACAACCCTGTAGTTAACATTGACTAAGTAGTAGTAGATACTGACTACTGTAACTACAGTCATTACTGTAGTTAATGACTAAGCATTGCAAGGGGCCTACAGACGTTGAGAAGAAGTACAACCTGGAACAAGGAACTATCTGAAACTGAACTGACCCCACACTGCCAACAAGAGCCCCAGAGAAATTTCTAGATATACTTTTACTATCATTTTTAATATTTTATTTTAAAGTTCTTTATTACTCCTTTAATTTTCATTTTTATAGCATACTATTACCTTAGAAAAAATATTATATTTTTAAAGCAAATTATATATATATATATATTTATAATGTGATTGATTTTGTTTTGTATTTTTAATATTGTATCTTTGCAAGTCTAACCTCTACTCTAGATTTTTAATCTTTGCTTTTTGGTAGTTGTTATCAATTCTGTACTTTTAAGAATCTAATCTTCAGTATCCAATTTCACTTAGAGGTGTGATTACTGACTTGATTGCTCTCTCCCCTTTTGAGTCTCCCTTTTCTCCCCCATGTCACCTCTATCTCCTCCCTCCCCCTTCTCTTCTTTACTTAATTCTGTGGATCTTTCTGGGTGTTCTAGGCTGTGGAGAACACTTAGGGAACTGATTACTGGCAAGATTGGTCTCGCCCCTTTTGATTCCCCCTCTTCTCCTGGTTACCTCTATCTCCCTCCTCACTCTTCTCTTCTCTATGTAACTCCTTGAAACTCTCTGGGTGTTCCAGACTATGGAGAGAGTACAAAGGGAATTAATTACTGGATAGATTGCTGTCTCCCCTTTTGACTCCCCCTCTTCTCCTCCTGGTCAACTCTTTTTCCCTCCTCCCTTTTCTCTTATCATGCAACTCTATGAACGTCTATGGGTGTCCCTCACCGTGGAGAATCTTTTCACCATTAACCAATATGTTTTATAATCTCGGCTGTGTGGATGGAGAAGTCTCGTGGCTACTCTAAGAATAAGACTGAAAGCCAGAGGCAGGAGGCTCAAATCCAAAACTTGAGAAAACTCCTGATTCCAGGGAATATTTATCAACAAGAGCTCATCCAAAAGCTTCCATATCTATACTGAAACCAAGCTCCACCCAAGAGCCAACAAATTCCAGAGCAAGACATACCATGCTAATTCTCAAGCAACAGAGGAACACAGCCCTAAAAATTAAAATACAGGCTGCCCAAAGTCATTCCAAACCCATAGAAACTCCAAAACTCACTATTTGACACTTCATTGTGCTCCACAGAGAAGAGATACATCTCCACCCACCAGAACACTTTTGCAAGCTTCTCTAACCAAGAAACCTTGACAAGCCACTAGTCCAATCCCACTCACAGGGAGCAAACTCCAATTAAAGAGAAAACATAAACTTTCAGCCTACAGAAAAGCCACCCCAAACACAGCAATCAAAAAAAAAAAAAAAAGGCAGAGAAATATTCAACAAGTAAAGAAACATGATAAATGCCCACCAAATCAAACAAAAGAAGAGATAGAGAGTCTACCTGAAAAAGAATTCAGAATAATAGTACAGATGATCCAAAATCTTGAAAACAAAATGGATTAACAGATAAATAGAGTAGAGACAAGGATTGAGAAGATGCAAGAAATGTTTAACATGGACCTGGAAGAAATAAAAAAGAGTCAATCAAAAATGAATAATGCAATAACTGAGATCAAAAGCACTCTGGAAGGAAGCAACAGTAGAATAACTGTGGCAGAAGACATGATAAGTGAGGTGGAAGATAGAATGGTTGAAATAAATGAAGCAAAGAGGGAAAAAAGAATTAAAAGAAATGAGGACAACCTCAAAGACCTCTGGGAAAATGTTAAATGTCCCAACATTTGAATCGTAGGAGTCCCAGAAAAAGAAGACAAAAGGAAAGGGCATGAGAAAACACTTGAGATAATAGTTGAAAATTTCCCTAAAATGGGGAAGGAAATAGCACTCAGGTCCAAGAAAGCCAGAGAGTCCCAACCAAGATAAACCCAAGGCAAACACCCCAAGACACATATCAATCAAATTAATGAAGATCAAACACAAAGAACAAATATTAAAAGCAGCATGGGAAAAGCAATGAATAAAACACAAGGGGATCCCCATAAGGATAACAGCTGATCTTTCAGTAGAAACTCTCAGGCCAGAAGGGAATGGCAGGACATACTTAAAGTGATGAAAGAGAAAAACCTACAATCCAGATTACTGTAACCAGCAAGGATCTCATTCAAATATGAAGGAGAAATCAAAAGCTTTACAGACCAGCAAAAGCTGAGATAATTCAACACCACCAAACTAGCTCTTCAACAAGTGCTAAAGGATCTTCTCTAGATAGGAAACATAGAAAAGATGTTTAAACTCTAACTCAAAACAGCAAAGTAATTGGCAATGAGAAAATTCTTATCAATAATTACCTTAAATGTAAATGGATTGAATGCCCCGCTGGAAAAAGATATTTTATGCAAATGGGGACCAAAAAAAAAAAAAAAAGCAGAGGAGTAGCAATACTCGTATCAGATAAAATAGACTTTGAAATAAAGACCATGAAAAGAGATAAAGAAGGATACTACATAATGAACAAAGGATCAATACAAGGAGAAGATATAACAATTATAAATATATATGCACCCAACATAGGAGCATGAAAATATGTAAGGCAAATGCTAACAAGTATGAAAAGGGAAATTAACAGTAACACAATAACAGTGGGAGACTTTAATACCCCACTCACACCTATGAATAGATCAACCAAACAGAATATTAGCAAGTAAACACAAACTTTAAATGATTCAATGGACCGTTAGACTTAGTTGATATCTTTAGGACATTTCATCCCAAAGCAATGAATTTCACCTTTTTCTCAAGTGCACATGGAACATTCTCCAGGATAGATCACATAACATCCTGGGCCATAGATCTAGCATTTGTATATTAAAAAAAAAAAAAAAAAAAGAAAGAAACAAATCATTTCAAGCATCTTTTCTGATCCCAGTGTAATAAGACTAGATGTCAACTACAGGGGAAAATTATTAAAAATACAAACATATGGAGGCTAAAAAACATGCTACTGAATAATCAACAAATCATGGAGGAAATAAAAATATGCATAAAAACAAATGAAAATGAAAACGACAACTCAAAACCTGTGGGATTCAATAAAAGCAGTGCTAAGGGGAAGGTCAAAGCAACAAGAGCTTACTTTAAGAAACAAAAGAAAAATAATAATAATAATAATTAAAAAAAAAACTTTACACCTAAAGCAACTAGACAAAGAAGAAATGCATAACCCCAGGGTTAGTAGAAGGAAAGAAATCATGAAAATTAGGGCAGAAATAAATGAAAAAGAAACAAAGGAGACTATAGTAAAAATCAACAAAAATAAAAGCTGGTTCTTTGAGAAGATAAATAAAATAGAAAAATCATTAGCTAGACTCATCAGGAAAAAAAGAAAGAAGAGTCAAATTCACAAAATTAGAAATGAAAATGGAGGAATCACAACAGACAACACAGAAATACAAAGGATCATAAGAGAATACTCTCAACAACTATATGACAATAAAAGGGACAACTTGAACGAAATAGAAAAATTCATAGAAAAGTATAACCTTTCAAAACTGAACCAGGGAGAAAGAGAAAATCTTAACAGATACATCATAAGCACGGAAATCAAAACTGTAATAAAAATTTTTCCAACAATCAAAAGCCCAGGACCAGATGGTTTGACAGGTGAATTCTACCAAAAATTAGGGAAGAGCTAGCACATATCCTACTCAAACTCTTCCAGAAAATTGCAGAGGAAAGTTAACTACCAAAACTCATTCCATGAGGCCACTATCACCCTAACACCAAAACCAGACAAAGATGCCACAAAAAAGAAAACTACAGGCCAATATATCACTGATGAATATTGATGCAAAAATCCTCACCAAAATTCTAGCAAACAGAATCCAAAAACCTATTAAAAAGATCATACATCAACCAAGTGGGCTTATCCCAGTGATGCAAGGATTCTTCAGTAGTCACAAATCAATCAATGTGATACACCATGTTAACAAATTGAAAGATAAAAAACCATATTATTATCTCAATAGATGCCAAGAAAGGCTTTGACAAAATTCAGCATCCATTTATGGTAAAAACCCTCCAGAAAGCTGACATAGAAGCAACATACCTCTACATAATAAAAGCCATACATGATAAACTCATAGCAAACATTATCCTTTGTGGTGAAACATTGAAAGCATTTCCCCTAAAGTCAGGAACAAGACAAGGGTGCCCACTCTCACCACTACTATTCAACATAGTTTTGGAAGTTTTAGCCACAACAATCAGAAAAGAAAAAGAAATAAAAGGAATCCAGCTTGGAAAAGAAGTAAAACTCTCATTGTTTTCATATGATATGATCTTCTACATAGAATACCTTAAAGACACCACCAGAAAATTACTAGATCTAATCAATGAATATAGCAAAGTTTCAGGATATAAAATTAACACAGAGAAGTCCCTTTCATTCCTGTACACTAATAATGAGAAAACAGAAAGAAAAATTAAGGAAACAATTCCATTCACCATTGCAGTGAAAAGAATAAAATACTTAGGAATAGATATATCTAAAGAAACAAAAGACCTATATATAGAAAACTATAAAACCGTGATGAAAGAAATCAAACATGACACAAATAGATGAAATATACCATGTTCATGGATCAGAAGAATCAATATAGTGAAAATGAGTATACTACCCAAAGCAATCTATAGATTCAATGCAATCACTGTCAAGCTACCAATGGCATTTTTCAGAGAACTAGAACAAATAATTTCACAATTTGTATGGAAATACAAAAACAAAAAACAAAAAACAAAAAACTTGAATAGCCAAAGCAATCTTGAAAAATAAGAATGGAACTGGAGGAATCATCCTGCCTGACTTCAGATTATACTACAAAACTACAGTAATCAAGACAATATGGTCCTGGCACAAAGACAGAAATATAGATCAATGGAACAAAATAGAAAGCCCAGAGATAAATCCATGTACCTATGGACACCTTATTTTTGACAAAGTAGGCAAGAATATACAGTGGAGAAAAGACAGTCTTTTTCACAAGTGGGGCTGGGAATACTGGTCAACCATTTGTAAAAGAATGAAACTAGAATACTTTCTAACACCATCCACAAAAATAAACTCAAAATGAGTTAAGAATCTAAACGTAAGACCAGAAACTACAAAACTCCTAGAGGAAAACATAGGCCAAAGTCTCTCTGACATTAATCACAGCAGGATTCTCTCTGGCCCACCTCCCAGTGAAGTGGCTCAGTCGTGTCTGACTCTTTGCAACCCCATGAACACCAGGCTCCTCCGTCCATGGGATTTCCTAGGCAAGAATACTGGAGTGGGTTCCCATTTCCTTCTCCAGGGAGCTTCCCGACCCAGGGATCGAAGCCAGGTCTCCCACATTGTAGACAGATGTTTTATTGTCTGAGCCACCAGTGAACCCACCTCCCAGAGTAATGGAAATAGAAGCAAAAATAAACAAATGAGACCTAATTAAACTTAAAAGCTTTTGCACAACGAAGGAAACTATAAGCAAGGTGAAAAGACAGTCTTCCGGATGGGAGAAAATAACAGCAAATGAAGCAATTGACAAAGAATTAATCTCAAAAATATATAAGCTGCTCATGCAGCTCGATTTTAGACAAATAAATGACCCAGTCAAAAAATGAGCCAATGAACTAAACAGACATTTCTCCAAAGAAGACATACAGATGGCTAACAAACACATGAAAAGATGCTCAACATCACTCATTATCAGAGAAATGCAAATTAAAACCACAGTGTGATGCCATCTCATGCTAGTCGTAATGGCTCCTGTCAAAATGTCTGCAAACAATAAATGCTGGAGAGGGTGTGGAGAAAAGGGCACTCTTTTCCACTGTTGGTTCGAATGCAAGTTCATGCAGTGACTATGGAGAGCATTGTGGAGATTCCTTAAAAACCTGGAAATAGAACTGGCACATGATCCAGCAATGCCACTGCTGGGCATACACACTGAGGAAACCAGAATTGAAAGAGACACATGTACCCCAATGTTCATCGCAGCACTGTTTACAATAGCTAGGATATGGAAGCAACCTAGATGTCCATCAGCAGATGAATAGATAAGAAAGCTGTCATGCATATACACAATGGAATATTATTCAGCTATTAAAAAGAATCTGTTTGAATCAGTTCTAATGAGCTGGATGAAACTGGAGCCTATTATACAGAGTGAAGTTAGTCAGAAAGAAAAACACCAATAAAGTATTTTTACACATATATATGGAATTTAGAAAGATGGTAACAATGATCCTATATGTGAGACAGCAAAAGAGATACACATATAAAGAACAGACTTTTGGACTCTGTGGGAGAAGGCGAGGGTGGGATGACTTGAGAGAATAACATTGAAACATGCATATTACCATATGTGAAATAGATCACCAGCCCACGTTCAATGCATGAAACAGATACACTGGGACAACCCTGAGTGATGGGATGGGCAGGGAGGTGGGAGGGTGGTTCAGGATGGGGAATTCATGTACACCCATGGCTGATTCATGTCAATGTATGGGAAAAATTTAATCCCATATCTATCCACCATTGTACTTTGGAAGCAAATAACTTGTCTTATTTCACAAATTCATAGTTGAAGAGAAATTTTAAGTCAAAATGAAACATGGCTCTGCTCTCACCTATATATGGTGTAGATGAGACTTTAATGAGACTTTGAGCCTTAGATTTTAGATATGTTGCTAGAAAAGGTTAAAAACTTCTGGGCTCTTGGAATAAAATTCATGTCTTTTGCATGTGAAGACATGAGATTTAGGAGACTAAGAATGAAGTATAATGGACTGAATATTTGTTTTCCTGCAAAATTCATAAGTTGAAGCCCTATCCCCTAAGTGATGGTATGGAGATGGAATCTTTCATAGATAATTAGGGTGAAATGAGATCATGGATGTGGGACTCTCATGATGGGATTAGTGCCCTTATGAGAAAAGACACTAGAGAAGTTGCTCTCTTTCTCCTTATCTCTACCATGTGATGAAGAGCAAAGAGAATAAACCAGCTATGTACTAGTCAAGAAGACAGCTCTCACCAGGAACTGAATTGCCTGGCACCTTCATCTGAACTTCACAGCCTCCAAAACTGTGAAAAAATAAATCTTAGTCATTTAAATTGCCTATACTGTATTTTATCATTACAGTCTGAGCTGACCAGTCTGAGCTACTCTCTTTATTACTCCCTTACACCACATACCTCTAGACATATGAGTTGGTATTCCTTTCTCCAACATATGATGTTCCTTTATTCATGTTTCTTCTGTTCCTAGCTAACAAACATGTTCACTGAAAAGCATGACATAGATTAAAATGGAAGGATAGGGCAATCCATTGATCCTTTTCCTTTCAGTCCTTTTTTATGCATGAGGAAGCCCAAAGTACAGATTTATGGTAGAATGTATGTCTATCAAAGCGTCAAATCAAAGCATTTGAGTTAGTTTTGTGCAGCATTTCTCCTGCTCTGCTAAGAACAAAATACATATGTATGTACAAGATATAAAATAAGAACTGAGTAATATATAGGATCCCACATACTATTTATAGTTGCATTTAAATTGTCTTGCACAATACAAAAATGAATGGTAAAATGTATGCTAATAATTTAAATATGAATTTCCTTTACTTATAAAAACAAATAGTAGATTAAAAGAAACACCTTAATAAGTCCACAGACTAAAACTTTATATTTTAGTAAATTTAATGGTATATTTCCCCTCATATTCGAACAAGGAGTCCTCAGTTTTTATCTTTTACTGAGCCTTGAAAATTATGCAGCAGTATAAAATACCATTTGTTTTGAGGTTACATGACTAAAACTACTATTTGGTTGATCTGATCCTTATATACACAGGCAATTCAAAAAATTATTTCTCTCAAAAAGAAAGATACATTTTCTGCCAGGACATTTTCATACTTCCTCCAGTAGAGATGTAATCTTTCAGCCTAGGACTAATTTTTTTCCCTGTCACTTCAACTCACGCCTGCCTCTTTTAATTTAGCTTGTGGCAATCATTTATGTTGACACTGTAATAAGGTTAATAGTAAGCTTTGTAGTCAGTTGAATCTGGATTTGAATCTTGTCTCCACTCCTCATTTTCTGGGTCATCTTGAGCGAGTTACTTATGTTCTTTAAATGTTTGTTAGGCCCCATCCTTGGAGATTCTGATTTATTAATCAAAGATATGGTGTGGAGGAATAGGAATCTGAATTTTAAGTAATTGCTCATGTGACTCTGATATAACTAATCTGCACACTGTTATTTGGGAAGCCCAGGACTGGATAAATTTTATAAAATATGAAGGCTCCTCAGATCTTTGCTGCACGTGTGCCTTAGAATGATGTCCTTATTATCCTCTTGATAGGATACAAATGCTTCATAATAACACAATCCTCAATAGAAAGGTATGCAGGAGAATCAGGTCTTTCTTATTATAGGATTATGGAATTTCCTCAAGATAGCATGAAACACTACATAGTTCTGGTGCCTAGTGCTATAAAAACAGATAAACGTGTGACCTAAGGAAAGCATTTTTCCAAAAATAATTACCAATATATTGGGTCACGTCCTTCTAGGATATGGACATGATGAAACAGGCATAAAACACAAAAGGAAAATTTACAGGTGTATGTGTATAGACAATTGGTGATTAACAACACATAATTTGGATCCATCAGTTATCCTTTAAAAAAAATAAAACAAAGAGGAGAATAGAGTTGCTGGGGTAGGAGGATATGGAGCTCACCTCCATCCACAAACACAAAAAAATATACATCTAAGTGTGAAACACTTCTCACAGAAAACCCACTTTTGAAAAAGGCCTCAGGATGGCACTAGAACACCTGGGAGTGATCAGTGAAAAAGAAAACGTCCACATAGGCAGGGCTTCACCCTGCGGAGCCACTTTTTCTACTAGAAAGTCTGCTGGGGAGTCTGCTGGGATGAAGAGATGGCTACGGGAAGGCTGAACTCTGCTCAAGAGGAGTTATGTCTGTGGCAGATTGCTAGCAATCAGGGTGGAGAGAGACCAGTGATGGCAGGTACTGCCTCACCACACTTCCCAGTCCCAAGCACACAATGGATGGGGCTGTTAGAATATTAAGTGGCTAGGTGCTGAATCTCCAATGTACAGATTCTGGGCAAAAAACTCAGTATAGCTACACTGACGACCTGTTTTGCCTGGGGTGTGGTTTGGGCTTAATCTCAAAACCCATTTTCAGCATAAACAAAAGGTCCAGCTGTGCTGGGCATTGTTGGAGCATACACCAGGGTGGAACCACAAAAGTCCATGCTGTAGGTGGATGGCCCCTAGGGAGACCAGCGGGATCCCTCTGGCTCTGCCCAGCCCATACTGCAACTTGGAGCTGGATATGGGATAGAAAGGTTCTGGGAGAGATCTGCCACAGAGACATCCCAGGAACCAGGTGGCAGCACCACCATGTCAATTCCTGCAGCTACAGCACAATTGTCCCTAGCAAAACCCACTCTACTCCACAGCCTACCACTAAGTCTTAGAAAAACATAACAGAGAAAAGAATATGACAGTGGGGGGCACCTGGGTAGAACTTCAGATTTTTGAGTAAGCCATGCATAGGTTCATTGTGACCACACAGGCTACAATTGCTTCAGCAGTTTTTTCCTTTGGTACAGAGCATGCACTGAAGGGCAATGGTACCTTATCAAACCAGACTGTCAGGTTTTTTATTCCAACAGCTGGGGAACAGATTCCGCCCCTGACAGGGTTGTGACAGCCGTGAAGCAAAGAGGGTACCCTGCTCAACATTCATTTTGGGTTCTGGATAACACAATACCAGTCGCATATTCCATCAAGAAGATGGTGGTCAGCACATTCTGAAGAAAGACAAGGCTGGTAACCATTAAAAAAAAAAAAAAAACCTCATAAAACAAGCCCCAAAATATTGGATTCACACTGTCTACACAGGGATGCTCCCCCACACACAAAAATCTCAAGACCACAGTAGAAAACTATTTCCCCTAAATTAATAAATATAGACAAAATTAAGTAAATTTTTTAAAAATTAAGTAAGTTAAAAAGCAAAGGAACTACACCCAGTTTAGAGAAAAAGAGAAATGCTCTGAAAAAAAAAAAAATTAAAAATAGCTCATAAGTCTACTAGACCCAAAGTTCAACAGAGATAATAAAAATGTTAAAGACATTAAGAAAGATTATTGTTTACATGATTGCAGATTACTGTAAGGAGGAACTATTACAAAAATAGAAAATAAAAAGATGAAACAAATAAAATTAGACAACTCAATTGCAGAGGTTAAAAAAAAAAATCTAGAAGCAACATTAGCAGACTAAATAATGTAAGAGAACAAAAAAGTGACCTGAAAGATATAATAATGAAAAACACCCAATTAGAACAGTAAACAGAAAGACAATTTAAAAAATAAAGAATGCAGTATATATTAACTATGGGATAATATGAAGCATGCTAACCTTTTCATAAAATGGGTTCCAGAAGAGATAAGGAAATCAGAAATGTATCTGAAGAAATTGTGACTGATAATTTCACTCCCAAACCAAAGAAGGATACCAGATACAAGATACCAGATATCCAAGAACAGGAAGCACAGGGAGGTCTCAAACAAGATAAACCAAACATATCAACATCAAGATGTATCTTAATTAAAATGGCAAAATTTAAACATACAGAGAGGCTTCTAAGGGCTGCAAGACAAAAACAAAGAATTGGTTACAAGAATACCTCCATAAGGCTAATATCTGACTTCTTTGCACAAACTTTTCAGGCCAGAAGTGAGTGGCATTATACATTGAAACTCTGGAAAGGGAACACACTGAAATGTAAGATACTCTGCCCAGTAGGATCATCATTTAGAACAAAAGGAGAGAGAAAGAATTTTTCAGATAAGCAAAAGCTAAAAGAATACCAAACCTACCCAAAAAGAAATAGTGAAAAGTATTCTCTAAGTAGAAAGAAGGAAGAATGTACAGGAAAAAGAAAGTCACAATAGAAAGGCAAACGTATAAAAGAACTGAAGATCATTTAAATAAGCCAGTAAATAGATTAAAAACAATAAATATATATATATATATATATTTTTTTTTTTTTGCAAAAGGCCTAAACTATTCAAGATAGTGAAGTAGAAGTACATGCACTAATCTTCTGTGAGAACTCCAAAATTACAACACACTGCTGAACAACCATCTACAGTAGAATGTTGGATCCCACCAAAAAAGATATCCCACATGCAAGGGCAAAGAAGAAGCCCCAACAAGATGGTAGAAGGGGCAAAATTGTGTTTATATTACAGCTCATAACTACCAGAGACACTTGGAAGTCTCAAACAAAAGTTTGTGTGCACCAGGACCCAGAGGCCCCACAGAGACTGAGACAGACTTGCCTTTGAGTGTTTGAGTGTCTCCTGTGGGGGAATGGGTCAGCAGTGGCCTGCTGCGGGGACAGGGGTTCTGACTGCAGCAAACATGGGTCATGCAACATGTAGCATAAGCCCTCTTGGAGGAGGTCTCTATTAGCCCCACCATAGAGCCACCGAGCAGATGAGAAGCCCCAGGGAATTTGACTTCGTAGGCCAATGGGACTTGATTACAAAACTTCCACAGGACTAGAGAAACAGACTCTTGGAGTGTGCAAACAAAATGTTATGCACACCAGGAGCCAGTAAAAAGGATCAGTGTCCCCAAAAGAGACTGAGTCTGAGTTGCCTGTAAGTGTCCAGGAATATTAGTTGGAGGTGTAGGCTGACAGGTTGACCTCAGGCTAGACAACAGGGAGGGAACACAACTCCACCCATTAACACAAAATTGAGTTAAAGATTTAATGAGCATGGTCCTTCCCATCAGAACAAGACCCAGTTTCCCCCTCAGTCAATCTCTCCCATAAGGAAGCTTCCGTAAACCTCTTATCCTGCTCCATCAGAGGGCAGACAGAATGAAAATCACAATCACAGAAAACTAATCAAACTGATAACATGGACCACAGCCTTGTCTAACTCAATGAAACTATGAGCCATGCCATGTAGGGCCATCCAAGACAGAGAGGTCACAGTGGAGAGTTCTGACAAAATGTGGTCCACTAAAGGGGGAATGGCAAACCATATCAGTATTCTTGCCTTGAGAACCCCATGAGCAGTATGAAAAAGCAAAAAGTTATGAAAGATGAACTCCCCAGGTAGGTAGCTGCCTAATATACTACTGAAGAAGAGTGGAGGAATAACTCCAGAAAGAATGAAGAGATGAAGCCAAAGCCAAAACAATGCCCACGTATAGATGTGACTGGTGATGGAAGTAAAGTCTGACACTGTAAAGAACAATATTGCATAATAACTGGGAATGTTAGGTCCAAAAATAAAGGTAAATTGGAAGTCATCAAACAGGATTTGGCAAGAGTGAACATCGACATTTCCGGCATCAGTAAACTAATATGGACTGGAATGGGTGCATTTAATTCAGATGGCCATTATATCAAATACTGTGGGCAAAAATCCCTTAGAACAAATGGAGTAGCCCTCAGAATTAACAAGAGTCCAAAATGCAGTACTTGGTTATAATCTCAAAAATGATGGAATGATCTCTGTTCATTTCCAAGACAAGCCATTCAATATCACAGTAATCTAAGCCTATGCTCCAACCACTAATGCTGGAGAAGCTGAAGTTGAATGTTTCAATGAGTACTAACACCAAAAAAAAAAAAAAAAGATGAACTTTTCATCATGGGTGATGGTAATGAAAAAGTAGGAAGTCAAGAGACACCTGGAGTACCAGGCAATTTGTCCATGGAGTACAAAATGAAGCAGAGCAAAGATTAACAGTTTTGCCAAGAAAACGCACTGGTCATAGCAAACACCGTGTTCCAACAACACAAGAGATGACTCTACAGATGGACATCACCAGATAGTCAACACCGAAATCAGATTGATTATATTCTTTGCAGTCAAAGATGGAGAAGCTCTATGTAGTCCACAAAAACAAGATCAGGAGTTGCCTGTAGCTCAGATCACGAATTCCTTATTGCCAAATTCAGACTTAAACTGAAGAAAGTAGGGAAAACCACTAGACCATTCAGTTTGGTTCAGTTCGGTTCAGTCCCTCAGTTGTGTCCAACTCTTTGCAACCCCATGAATTGCAGCACGCCAGGCCTCCCTGTCCATCACCAACTCCCAGATTCACTCAGACTCACATCCAACGAGTCGGTGATGCCAGCCAGCCATCTCATCCTCTGGCGTCCCCTTCTCCTTCTGCCCCCAATCCCTCCCAGCATCAGAGTCTTTTCCAATGAGTCAACTCTTCTCATGAGGTGGCCAAAGTATTGGAGTTTTAGCTTTAGCATCAGTCCTTCCAATGAACACCCAGGACAGACTTCCTTTAGAATGGACTTGTTGGATCTCCTTGTAGTCCAAGGGACTTTCAAGAGTCTTCTCCAACAGGTATGACCTAAATCAAATCTCTTATGATTATACAGAGGAAGTGCCAAATAGTTTCAAGGCATTAGATCTGATACAAAAAGTTACTGAAGAAAAATGGATGTAGGTTCATGACATTGTACAGGAGGCAGTGATCAACACCATCCCCTACAAAAAGAAATGTGAAAAGGTAATATGGTTGTCTGAGGAGGCCCTACAAATAGCTGAGCAAAGAAGAGAAGCTAAAAGCAAAGGAGAAAAGGAAAGCTATATCATCTGAAGGCAGAGTTACAAGGAATAGTTAAGAGAGATAAGGAAACCTTTCTAAGTGATCAATGCAAAGAATTAGAGGAAAGCAATAGAATGGGAATGACTAGAGATCTCTTCAATAAAATTAGAGATACCAAGGAAACATTTCATGCAAAGATGGGCATAATAAAAGAAATGATATTGACCTAATAGAAGCAGAAAATATTAAGAAAAGGTGACAAGAATACACAGAAGAAATATACAAAAAAGATCTTAATGACCCAGATAACCATGGTGGTGTGATCACTCACCTAGAGCCAGACATGTTGCATTGTGAAGTCAAGGGGGGCTTAGGAAGCATCACTATGAACAAAGATAATGGAGGTGATGGAATTCCAATTGAGCTATTCAAGTACTAAAAGATGCTGCTGCTTTAGTGTTTCACTCAATATGTGAGCAAATTTAGAAAACTAGGTAGTGGCCAAAGGACTGGAAAAGGTCAGTTTTCATTCCAATCCCAAAGAATAGCAATGCCAAACAATGTTCAAATTATCTCACAATTGCACTCATCTCAAATGGTAGCAAATAAATGCTCAAAATTCTCCAAACTAGGCTTCAGAATTTAGTTCAGAATGGGGAACTTCCAGATGTTCAAGCTAGATTTAGAAAAGGTACAGGTACCAGAGATCAAATTAGCAACATGCATTGGATCCTCAAAAAGCATAGAGATCTCTAGAAAAACATCTACTTCTGCTGGATTGACTATAGTAAAGCCTACTGTGTGGATGACAACAAACTGGAAAATTTATCAAGAGACTGGAAAACCACACCACCTTACCTGCCTCCAGGGAAATCTGTATGCAGGTCAAGAAGCAACAGTTAAAACCAGACATGGAACAACAGACTAGTTCCAAATCAGGAAAGGATTATGACAAGGTTATGTATTGTCACCATGCTTATTTAACTGCAGCATACATCATGGGAAATGCTGGGCTGGGTGAAGCACAAACTAGAATCAAGATTGCTGGGAGAAATATCAATAACCTCAGATAGGCAGAAGACACCACCCTTATGGTAGGCAGCAAAGAACTAAAGATCCTCTTGATGAAAGTGAAAGAGGAGAGTGAAAAATCTGGCTTACAACTCAACATTCAAAAAACTAAGATTGTGACATCTGGTCCCATCACTTCATGACAAATTGATGGGGAGACAATGGAAGCAGTGGCAGACTTTCTTTTCTTGGGCTCCAAAATCACTGCAGATGGTGACTGCAGCCATAAAATTAAAAGATGCTTGCTCCTTGGAAGAAAAGCTATAACCAACCTAGACAGCATATTAAAAAGCAGAGACATTACTTTGCCAACAAAAGTCCTTGTTGTCAAAGGTATGGCTTTTCCAATAGTCATGTAAGGATGTGAGAGTTGGACCATAAAGAAGGCTGAGCACCCAAGACTTCATGCTTTTGAACTGTCATGTTGTAGAAGACTCTTGAGATTCCCTTGGACTGCAAGGAAATTCAACTCTTCAATCCTAAAGGAAATCAGTCCTGAATATTCATTGGGAGAACTGATGCTGGAGCTGAAGTTCCAATACTTTGGCCACCTGATACAAAGAACTGATTCACTGGAAAAGACCTGATGCTGAAAAAGATTGAAGGCATGAGGAGAAGGGGATGAAAGAGAATGAGATGGTTGGATGGCATTACCGACTCGATGTACATGAGTTTGAGCAATCTCCGGGAGTTGGTGCTGGACTGGGAAGCCTGGCATGCTACAGTCTATGAGACGGCAAAGAGTCAGATATGACCGAGCGACTGAACTGAACTGAATTATAAGTACTGTGCCTAGCTGTGCTTAGTCAGTTAATTGTGTCTGACTCTTTGGGACCCCATGAACAGTAGCCTGCCAGTCTCCTTAGTCCATGGGGATTCTCCAGGCAAGAGTATTGGAGTGGGTTGCCATGCCCTCCTCCAGAGAATCTTCCCAACCCAGTCATTGAACTCAGGTATCCTACCTATAAGTGGATCCTTTACCATCTGAGCCACTAGGGACGCCCACAATCATCAAGAAAAGAATAAATCTGAAGATATAAAATAAGACATCAAAAATCAAAAAATGTGGGAGAGGGAAGTAAAATTGTGTAGATATTTTAGAATGTGTTTGAAGTAGTATGACTATCAGTTTGAAGCAAGCAGATTTAGCTATGGGTTGATTAACATACTTGAAAATCAAGTTAACCACAAAACAAAAAGATACAAAATATTCACAGAAAAACAAACATAAAGAAACTCAAATGTTAAAAAAAAAAAAAAAGGGAAAGTAAAACGAAGAAGGGAACAAAGAACTACAAAATCAATTGGCAAACAAAGTTTAAAATATCAATAAATACATGCTTACCAATAATTATTTTTAAAGCTAATGGATTAAATGCTGGGTCAAAAGACATAGAGTGGCAAATTGGAGAAGAAAGTGGGGATAACAATACTCATATAAATACAATAGGATTTAAAATAAAGTCCATAAAGAAAGACAAGAACACTACACAGTGATAAAGGTATCAATACAAGAAGAGAATGTTTTGTTTGTTAATAAACATGCACCCACTATAAAAGTACCTACATACATAAGACAAATACGAATAGAGTAAAAGGAAAAATTGATAATAATAAAACTGTAGAATTGTATAATTTAACACACCACTGGACAGATGTTCCAGACATAAAAATCAATTGGGTAATAAAGGTCCCAATGACACAATAGACCAGTTAGAATTAATTGATATCTTCAGGACACTATATACTAAAAAATGTAAATCAACACCCCAGAACAAACATTATTTTCAGGCACACATGAAGTATTCTCTAGGATAGACCACAGGCTGGGTCACAAAAATGTGTCAATAGATTTGTGTGTGTATGTGTGTGTGTGTGTGTGTGTGTGTGTGTGTACTCACACACTCAGTCATGTCTAACACTTAGTTACCCCAGAGACTATAGTCTGCCAGGCTCCTCTGTCCACACAATTCTCCAGGCAAGAATACTGGAGCAGCTTGTCATTTCCTACTTCAAGGAATCTTCCCAACCCAAGGACTGAACATGTGTCTCTTGAGTCTTTTGCATTGTCAGGTGATTTCTCTAGCCCCAGTGCCACCTCTGAGAAGCCCATTCAACAAATTTAAGAGAACAGAAAGATTTCAAGCATCTTCTCTGACCAAAATGGTAAGAAACTAGAAACCAATCAGAAAAAGAAAAGCAAGGGGGAAAATGAACATATGGAGACTGAACATACTAATACAAAATCAAATAGCTCAACAATGAAATCACATAAGAAATTAGAAAAACAGCTGGAAAAACAGCAATGAAAACACAACCTTGCAAAATCAATGGGATACAGCATTGTATCCCATTGTACCCGCAAAAGCATTTCTAAAAGGTAAGTCCATAGTCATACAGGCTTACTCAAGAAACAAGGGAAACCTCAAAACAAAAACAAAAACCTATCACATCAAAAAACTTAGAACAAGAAGAATAAACAAAACCTAAAGTCAAAAGAAGAAGGAAATAATGTAGATTAAAGAGGAAATAAATAAAGGAGTTAAAAATGGAAAAGATCAATAAAAACAAGAGGTGATTTTTTAAAAAGATAAAATCTACAAACCTCCAGCCAGGTTCATCAAGAAGAGAGAGAAGAAGAATCATTAAACCAAATAAGAATGAGAGGAGAGAAAAAAAAAAAAAAAACTGATACCATGGAAATATAAAAATTCATAAGTAAATACTGTGAACTGTTATATGCCAATAAATTGGAGAACTTGAAAGAAATCTGCACATTTCTAGAAACATATAACCTACCAAATTTGAGCCAAGACAAAACAGATGATTTGAAGAAAATCATCACTAAAAGCAAAATAAAAATTGTAAACAAAAGTCTAGGACTGGATGGCTTTGTTGGGGAATTCTACCAAATATGCAAAGAACTTACACATATCTTTCTTAATCTATTCTGAAATACTGAAGAGGAGGGAACACTCCCAAAATAATTATACATAGCCACCATTATCCAGATATGAAAATAGGGCAAATACACTGCATCAAATTATAAGTTAATGTTTTTGATGAAGATAAATGCAAAAATTCTCAACAAAGTATTAGAAAACAGAATCTGTCAGTACATTAAAAGGATCGTATATCATGATCAAGATGGATTTATTCTGGTGTCAAATTATGGTCTAACACACGCAAGTCAATCAATGTGATACAACACATTAATGAAAGTAAAGACAAAAACCATATGATCATCTCAAAAGACATAGAAAAAACATTTGACAAAATTCAACATCCACTCATAATGAAAAGTCTCACTAAGGAGAACACAGAGGAAAAATAATTGAACTTAAAGTGCCTTTGGCTTCCAGTTCAAAATGGCAAAGTAGAAGGATGTGCACCCATCTTCTGCAAGAGTACCAAAATTGCAACTAGCTGTTGAACAACCATCGACAGTAGAACCACTGTCCTACTGTCCTAAGACAGTTGGAACCCACCATAAAAGATACCCCACGTCCAAATACAAAGAAGAAGCTGCAGCAAGATGGTAGGAGGGGCACGATCATGATAAAAAGGAATACCATACCTGCTGGGTAGGTGATCCACAGATTGGAGAAGAATAATACCAAAGAAGTTCTTGCACTATTGTGAAGGTTCTCAAGCCCATGCCAGGCTTCCCAGCCTTGGGATCTGACAAAGGGACTTGGAATTGCCAGGGAATCTGGCCTTAAGCAACAGTGGGATTTGATTATAGGACTTCCAGAGGACTGATGAAAACAGAGACTCCAGTCTTGCAAAGCACAAGCAAACTTTTGTGCACACCAAGACCCAGAAGAAGAAAGGAGCAGTGACCCCACAGTTGATTAAACCAAAACCATCTGCTAGTTTCAGAGGGCCTCCTGTGGAGGAATGGATCAACAGGGGCTCACAACAGGGACAGGGGCACTGGAAGGTCCCCCTTGGTGCAAACCCTCTTGGAGTTTGCCATTAACCCTACCATAGATTTTCTAAACCTCAGGGCTGGGTCGCCTCAACCCCAAAAAAAA
Organism: Bos grunniens; assembly: GCF_055505025.1. NCBI lineage: Eukaryota > Metazoa > Chordata > Mammalia > Artiodactyla > Bovidae > Bos > Bos grunniens. The sequence continues at coordinate 73,959,630 of NC_141194.1, read as the reverse complement.
ACTACCAGGGAGGGAGTTCAAACCTACTCATCACCAGATAATTAGATTAAAGCTTTACTGAGCAAGGCCCTGCCAACCAGAGCAAGATCCAGTTTTTCCCAACACCAATCCCTCACATCAAGAAGCTTACACAAGTCTCTTAGTCTCATCCATCAGAGGGAAGACAGAAGAATTAAGAAGAAGCATAGTCTCACAGCAGCTAAAATAAAAACCGTAATACAGAAAGTTAATCACAATGAAAAATCAGAAACTTATGTCCCAGATGAAGAGACATGATAAAATCCCAGAAAAACAGCTAAACGAAGTGGAGATACGCAACTTTCAAGAAGAATAATTCAGAATAATGATAGTGAAGATGATCCAAGACCTCAGGAAATTGATGAAGATGATGTGAGAAATGTTTACCAAAGACCTAGAAGAACTAAAGAATAAAAAACAGAGATCAATAATACACTTGAAGGAATCAATAGCTGAATAATTGAGGCAAAAGAACAGATAAATGATCTGGAGGACAGAATGGTGGAAATCACTGCCACAGAACAGAATACAGAAAAAAAGAATGAAAAGAAATGAAGACTGTCTAAGAGACCTCTGGGACAACATTAAACACACCAACATTCACATTGTAAGAGTCCCAGAAGGACAAGGGGGAGAGAAAAGACCTGAGAAAATATTTGAAGAGATAATAGCTGAAACATCCCCAATATGAGAAAGGAAATAGTCAACCAAGTCCAGGAAGCACAGAGAGTTATGGAGGGAAAAACCCAAGGAGGCACACACCAAGACACATAGTAATCAAACTGACAAAAATTAAAGACAGAGATGGATTATTAAAAGCAATCAGGGAAAAATGACAGATAACATACAAGGGAACTCCCATCAGGCTATCAGCTGATTTCTCAACAGAAACTCTACACGCCAGATGAGAATGGCATGATATATTTGAAGTGATGAAAGGGAAGAACCTACAACTAAGATTACCCTACCCAGCAAGACTCTCCTTCAGATATGATGGAGAAATAAGCATTTCAGAGAAGCAAAAGTTAAGAGAATTTAGCACCACTAAACCAGCTTTACAACAAATGCTAAAGGAACTTCTCTAGGCAGGATACAAGAGAAGGAAATGAGCTACAGAAAATAAACCCAAAACAATTAAGAAAATAGTAATAGGATCATACATATCAATAATTACCTTAAATGTAAATGGATTAAATTCACCAGCAAAATGACATAGATTGACTGGGTGGAAGGAAACATGTACATGAATGCACTTCCACTTACCACATTACACTGCTTGGTCCGCCCTCAAATTGTATGTAATTATTTTATATCGATAAATTAATCATGTCCCCATTATGGCTTGCAATTGTAATTATCTTTTATTTTTTGTCTGGCCCTTGATTGTGAAAACTGATAAACATCTTTTAATGTTGTGATTATGCAACTATTACTCATATAATACCATTGTATCATGATTGGTCAACAGAAAAATAATAGAGCTCTATATCATCAAAACTAGGGTCTAATAGAAAAACCTGTAATCACTTTTAAAAATCAGATACATATCAGACTTATCTTGAAAATTTTTGAAAAATGCAAATGCTCAGATATTGCTTTTTTTTTTTCCTCCAGAGCTCCAGATATACTTCTAATGAGCAGTCATGTTTAAAAACAACTGGACTAGATGATGATCTTTTACTTATATCTAGTTTGTTTCACTTTTTGCATCTCATATTCAGTGCTCCTATTTCATTTAGCTTATATTCTCCAATATCTCCATTTCTTTTTTTAATCATCTGAGTGCTGAGCAACTTCCACAAAACAACTTCTTAAAGCTGGTGGAGGACACCAGGCACACAGAAAGGTAGCTCATTCTCTTCAAAAGGAAGTAGGACAAAATATAAAAGACAAAAAGAGAGACAAAAGAGTTAGGGATGGAGACCCATCCCAGGGAGGGAGTCATGAAGGAGGAGATGTTTCCAAACACCAGGAAACCGTTTCACCAGTGGGTCTGTGGGGAGTTTTGGAATCTCAGAGAGGCAAAATAAACAGGAGTAACACACACACACACACACACACACACACACACACACACACACACAGAATTAGGTGCCTTAACCACACCTCCCAGCGGAGAAATAGCCCAGACACTCACATCTGCCACTGGTGAGAGGGGGAGGTATGGGTTACATGCTTAGGGTAAGGACTGGGCCTGAATGCCCATGCCCTGAGGACAATCTGAAGGAGCTAACATGAGATAGCAACCCGAACTGTGTGATAGACAGAGAGAGAGAGAGAGAGAAGGAAAAAAGAGAGAGAGAACTTTCCCACCAAAAGCTCTAACCTAAGGCACAGCCAGGCCAGCTCACAGAACAAAGGATCAAGTAAATATCAAAGGAGAGCTAGGTGGCTGTGGACCAGCCCATTCTTTCTCTGGAGGCAGAGAGGGCAGGTGGATGACAGCCAGAGCTGGAAGGCAAGAGGCAATTTCTGCACCAGAGATGGCATTCACCACCAAATGTGAGCAGCAGGCTCCCAGTTGCTAACCACATCTTCCTGAGATCCTGGATGACTGACATCTGCCAGGAGGGCTGCGGCCTGAGATCAGCCCCCCAGAGGAGACACACGGCACACCTGAGATGGCGCTCTTGTGGTGCACCCAGGAGACTGAGAGGCTCGGACTGGGGAGGTGATAAGACACACCACACACCTGCAATAGTGTACTCACCAAGCACCTGGTCGCCTGAGCTTCTTGGACCTGGGAAGGGTACCAAAGGCAGGCTGAACCGAGTCTATGCTTTTGTGGAGTACTCGAGAAACTGAATCTGAGCAGCTTACACATGGGAAGTGAACACAACCCAGGCCCAGTTTGGACAGTTACCCTGCAGAGCAACCTGGAGCCTGAGTGTTGTAGACCCGGAAAGCACACACCTCTGTGAGCTGAGGCAAACCCAGTGTGGTCCATACACTGCGAGCACTCCCTACACATGCCAGTGATATTTGTTTGCAGGGTTCCTCCCTCCCCACAGCACAACTGAATAAGTGAGCCTAAATAAGTGACCCCCTTTGCTCCCTTGTCAGGGCAGAAATTAGACACTGAAGAGATTTGCAAACAGAGGAAGCCAAAATAAACAAAGAAGAGGGAGCGGCTCTGGAAGTAACAGGTGCAACATATTAAAACTCTGTTGTTAGCATTGACTAAGCATTGGAAGGGGCCTATAGACCTTAAGAAGAAGTATAAGCTGGAACAAGGAACTGTCTGAATCTGAACTGACCACACACCACCCTCAACAGCTCCAGAGAAATTCCTAGATATATTTTTACTATTATCATTTTTTTTTAATTTTTAAGTTCTTTATTACCCCTTTAATTTTCATTTTTATAACTTTGTTGACTCTTGCTTGGAGCCTGGTTTCAGTGTTGGTATGGAGGCTTTTGGATGAGCTCTTACTGATTAATGTTCCCTGGAGTCAGAAGTTCTCTGGTTTTCTCAAGTTTTGGATTTAAGCCTCCTGCCTCTGGCTTTCAGTCTTAGTCTTACAGTAGCCTCAAGACTTCTCCATCCATACAGCACAGATGATAAAACATCTAGGTTAATGGTGAAAAGGTTCTCCATAGTGAGGGAGACCTAACCACAGTGAGGTCTTACTTTGCAAGAAAAGACCCTATATTTAAAGCAATTTTCACATATATATTTTTTTCATAATTTTTATGACTGATTTTGTTTTGTATTTTTAATATTGTATTTTTGAGAGTCTACTCTACTCTAAGTTTTTAACCTTTGCCTTTTTGTATTTGTTATCAATTTTGTACCTTTAAGAATAAAACCTTTAGTACCCACTTTTACTTAGGGGTGTGATTACTGGCTTGACTGCTCTCTCCCCTTTTAACTCTCCCTTTTTTCCGTCAGGTCACCTCTATCTCCTCCCTCCCTCTTCTCTTCTCTATTTAACTCTGTGAATCTCTCTGAGTGGTCCAGGCTGTGGCAAACATTTAGGGAACTGGTTATTGACTACATTAGTCTTTCCCCTTTTGACTGCTCTTCTTCTCTTCCTGGATACCTCTATCTCCCTCCTCCCTCTTCCCTTCTCCATGCAGCTCTGTGAAGCTCTCTGCGTGTCCCTCACTGTCTAGAATATTTTCACCATTAACCCAGATGTTTTACCATCTGTGCTGTATGGATGGAGAAGTCTTGAGGCTACTGTAAGACTAAGACTGAAAGCCAGAGGCAGGAGGCTTAGATCCAAAACTTCAGAAAACCAGAGAACTTCTGACTCCAGGGAACATTAATCAATAAGAGCTCATCCAAAAGCCTTCATACCAACACTGAAATCAGGCTCCAAGCAAGAGCCAACAAGTTCCAGAGCAAGACACACCACACTAATTCTCCAGCAACACAGGAACATAGCCCTGAGCATTAAAATACAGGCTGCCTAAAGTCACACCAAACCCAAAGACACCTCAAAACTCACTACTGGATGCTTCATTGCACTCCACAGAGAGGAGATCCAGCTCCACCCACCAGAACACTGATACAAGCTTCCCTATACAGTAAAACTTGACAAGCCACTAGTCCAACCCACCCACAGGGAGCAAGCTCCAAAATAAAGAGGAACCATGAACTGCCAGCATACAGAAAGATCACACCAAACAGAGCAATCTAAAAAAAAAAAAAAAAAAAAGCAGATAAATATTCAGCAGGTAAAGGAACATGATAAATGCCTACCAAAACAAACAAAAGAGGAGGAGCTAAGGAGTCTACCCCAAAAAGAATTCAGAATAGTGATAGCAAAGATGATCAAAAATCTTGAAAACAAAATGGAGTTAGAGATAAATAGAAGAGAGACAAAGATTAAGAAGATGCAAAAATGTTTAGCAAGGACATAGAAGAAATAAAGAAGAGTCAAACAATAGTGAATAATGCAATAATTGACATCAAAAGCACCCTAGAGGGAACCACCAGTAGAATAACTGATGCAGAAGACAGGATAAGTGAGATGGAAGACAGAATGGTAGAAATGAATGAACTAGAGAGGAACCAAGAAAAAGTAATTAAAAGAAGTGAGGACAACCTCAGAGACATCTGGGACAATGTTAAATGTCCCAACATTAAGATCATAGGAGTCTCAGAAGAAGAAGACAAAAAGAAAGGCCATGAGAAAATATTTGAGGAGATAATAGTTGAAAACTTTCCTAAAATGGGGAAGTCCAAGAAACCCAGAGGGCCCAAGAGGATAAACTCAAGGTGAAATACCCTAAGAAACATACTAATCAAATTAATGAAGATCAAACGCAAAGAACAAATATTAAAAGCAGCAAGGGAAAAGCAACAAATAACAAAAAAGGGGATTCCCATAAGGATAACAGCTGTAGAAACTCTTCAGGCCAGAATGGAATGGCAGGACATACTTAAAGTGATAAAAGAGAAAAATATACAAACCAAATTATAATACCCAGCAAGGATCTCATTCAAATATGAAGGAGGAATCAAAAGCTTTACAGAAGAGAAAAAGCTGAGAGAATTCAGACCATCAAACCAGCTCTTCAACAAATGCTACAGGATCATCTCTAGACGGGAAACACAGAACCAAAAGCAGCAAAGTAAATGGCAATGGGATAATACTTATCAATAATTACCCTAAATGGAAATGGATTGAATGTCCCAACCAAAAAACAAAGACTGCCTAAATGGATACAAAAACAAGACCCCTATTTATGCTGTCTACAAAACACCCACCTCAAAACAAGGGATACATACATACTGAAAGTGAAGGGCTAATAAAAGATATTTCACACAAATGGAGACTTAAAAAAAAGCAGGGGTAGCAATACTCATATCAGATAAAATAGACTTTTAAATAAGGTCATGAAAAGAGACAAAGAAGGACAGTACATAATGATCAAAGGATCAATATATGAAGAAGATATAACAATTATAAATATATATGCACCCAACATAGGAGCACCACAATATGTAAAGCAAATGTTAACAAGTATGAAAAGGGAAATTAACAATAACACAATAATAGTGGGAGACTTTAATACTGCACTCACATCTATGGATATATCAATTAAACAGAAAATTAGCAAGAAAACACAAACTTTAAATTATACAATGGACCAGTTAGACCTTACTGAAATCTATAGGATATTTCACCCCAAAGCAATGAATCTCACCTTTTCCTCAAGTGTACATGGAACATTCTCAAGGATAGATCACACCCTGGGCCATAAATCTAGCCTTGGTAAATTCAAAAAATGTTGAAATCATTTCAAGCATCTTTTCTGATCACAATGTGGTAAGATTAGATGTCAACTACAGGGGGAAAAAAACCTATTAAAAATACAGTCATACGGAGCCAAAAAAACACCTTTCTGAATAACCAACAAATCACAGAAGAAATGAAAAAAGAAATCAAAATATGCATAGAAACGAATGAAAAAGAAAACATGACAACCTAAAACCTATGGGATTCAGTAAAAGCAGTGCTAAGGGGAAAGTTCACAACAATACAAGCTTACCACAAGAAATAAGAGAAAAATCAAATAAATAACCTAACTTTACACCTAAAGCAGCTAGAAAAAGAAGAAATGAAGACCCCAGAGTTAGTAGAAGGAAAGAAATAAAAATTAGGGCAGAAATAAATGAAAAAGAAACAAAGGAGACTATAGCAAATATCAACAAAACTAAAAGCTGGTTCTTGGAGATGATAAATAAAATAGACAAATCATTAGCCAGATTCATCAAAAAGAAAAGGAAGAAGAATTAAGTCAACAAAATCAGAAATGAAAATGGAGAAATCATAACAGACAACACAGAAATACAAAGGATCATAAGAGAATACTCTCAACAACTATATGCCCATAAAATGGACAACTTGGAAGAAATGGACAAATTCTTAGAAAAGTATAACCTTCCAACACTGAACCAAGAAGAAATAGAAAATATGAACAGACACATCACAAGGACGGAAACCGAAACTGTAATCAGAAATCTTCCAACAAACACCCAGGACCAGATGGCTTGACAAGTGAATTCTACAAAAAATTTAGAGAAGGGATAACATCTATCCTACTCAAACTCTTCCAGAAAATTGCAGGGGAAGGTAACCTGCCAAACTCACTCTATAAGGCCACAATAATCCAAATATGGAAACCAGACAAAGATGCCACAAAAAAAGAAAACTGCAGGCCAATATCACTGATGAACATAGATGCAAAAATCCTTAACAAAATTCTAGCAAACAGAGTCCAACAACATATTAAAGAGATCATACATCATGACCAAGCGGGCTTTATCCCAGAGATGCAAGGATTATTCAATATTCACAAATCAATGTGATAAACCACATTAACAAATTGAAAGATTAAAACCATATTGTTATCTCAATAGATGCAGAGAAAGCCTTTGACAAAATTCAACATACATTTATGATAAAAAAAAAAAACCCTCTAGAAAGCAGGAATAGAAGGAACAGACCTCAATATAATAAAAGCCACATATGATAAACCCACAGCAAACTTTATCCTTAATGGTGAAACATTGAAAGTATTTCCCCTAAAGTCAGGAACAAGACAAGGGTGCCCACTCTCATCACTAATATTCAACACATTATAGAAGTTATAGCCACAGCAATCAGAGAAGAAAAAGAAAGAAAATGAATCCAGATTGGAAAAGAAAAAGTAAAATTTTCACTGTTTGCAGATGACATGATCCTCTACATAGAAAACCCTAAAGACACCACCAGAAAATTACTAGGTTTAATCAGTGAATATAAAAAAGTTGCAGGATATAAAATTAATACACAGAAATCTCTTGCATTCCTATACACTAACAATGAGAAAACAAAAAGATAAATTAAGGAAACAATTCCATTCACCATTGCAGCAAAAAGAATAAAAAAACTTAGGAATAAATCTACCTAAAGAGACAAAAGACCTATATAAAGAAAACTATAAAACAGTGATGAGAAAAATCAAAGATGACACAAATAGATGGAGAAATATACCATGTTCATGGATAGGAAGAATCAATATAGTGAAAATGAGTATACTACCCAAAGCAATCTATAGATTCAATGCAGTCCCTGTCAAGCTACCAACGGTATTTTTCACAGAACTAGAACAAATAATTTCACAATTTGTATGGAAATACAAAAAAGCCTCAATAGCCAAAGCAATCTTGAGAAAGAATAATGGAGGTGGAGGAATCAACCTACCTGACTTCAGACTATACTAGAATGCTGGAGTCAAAACAGTATGTTTCTGGCACAAAGACAGAAATAAAGACCAATGCAACAAAATAGTAAGCCCAGAGGTAAGTCCACACACCTATGGACATCTCATCTTTGACAAAGAGGCAAGAATATACAATGGAGAAAAGACAATCTCTTTAACAAGCAGTGCTGGGAAAACTGGTCAATGGCTTGTAAAAGAATGAAATTAGAACACTTTCTAACACCATACACAAAAACAAAATCAAAATTGATTAAGGATCTAAATGTAAGACCAGAAAGTACAAAACTCCTAGAGGAAAACATAGGCAAAAGACTCTCTGATATTAATCACAGCAGGATCCTCTATGATCCACCTCCCACCATGATGGAAATAAATGCAAAAATAAACAAGTGGGACCTAATTAAACTTAAAAGCTTTTGCACAACGAAGAAAAGTATAAGCAAGGTGAAAAGACAGCCTTCAGAATTGGTGAAAATAATAGCAAACGAAGCAACTGACAAAGAATTAATCTCAAAAATATACAAGCAGCTCCTGCAGCTCAATTCCAGATAAATAAACAACCCAATCAAAAAATGGGCCAAAAACTAAACAGACATTTCTCCAAAGAAGACATACAGATGGCTAACAAATATACGAAAAGATGATCAACATCAGTCATTATCAGAGAAATGCAAATTAAAACCACAATGAGATACCATCTCATGCCAGTCAGAATGGTTGATATCAAAATGTCTACAAACAATAAATGCTGGAGAGGGTGTGGAGAAAAGGGAACCCTCTTACACTGTTGGTGGGAGTGCAAACTAGTACAGCCACTATGGAAAACAGTGTGGAGATTCCTTAAAAAAAAACTGGAAGTAGAACTGCCATACAACCCAGCAATCCTACTGCTGGGCATACACACTGAAGAAACCAGAATTCAAAGAGACTTGTGTACCCCAATGTTCATCAAAGCACTGTTTACAATAGACAGGACATGGAAGCACCCTATATGTCCATTGGCAGACAGATGGATAAGAAAGCTGTGGTATATATACAAAATGGATTATTACTCAGCTGTTAAAGGAATGCATTTGAATCAGTTCTAATTAGGTGGATGAATCTTGAGCCTATTATACAGTGTAAAGTAAGTCAGAAAGAAAAACACCAATAAAGTATATTAATGCACATATATGGAATTTAGAAAGATGGTAATGATGACCCTATATGCAAGACAGCAAAAGAGACACATAGGTAAAGAACAGTCTTTTGGACTCTGAGGGAGACGTCGGGGGTGGGATGATTTGAGAGAATAGCTTTGAAACATGTATATTACCATATATGAAATAGATCTCCAGTCCAGGTTTGATGCATGAGACAGGGCACTCAGAGCTAGTCCACTAGAATGACCCTGAGGGATGGAATGGGGAAAGTGTGAGGGGTTTCAGGATGGGGGACATATGTACACACCCATGGCTGATTCATGTCAATTTATGGCCATAACCACTACAATAATGTAAAGTAATTAACATCCAATTAAAATAAATACATTAATTTAAAATAAAGACCACTATATGAAACAAGGAAGAACAGTGCATAATGACCAAAGGATCAATCCAATAATAACATATATATATATATGCACCCAACATACCTCAATACATAAGGCAAATGCTAAAAACTATTGAAGGAGAAATCAATAGTAAACAATAATAGTGGGAGATTTTAATACCCAACTCACACTAATGGACAGATCACCATGAGAGCAAATTAATAAGGAAACACAAGATTTAAATTATACATTGAATCAGTTGGACATAATGAATATCTAAAAGGCATTTCATTCAGAAGCAGTAAAGGTCACTTTTTTTCCAAGTGAACATGAAATATTCTCCAGAATAGATCACTTCTTGGGACACAAATCAAACCTTTGTAAATTTTAAAAATTTGAAATCATTTCAAGCATCTTTTCTCACCACAACAGTATAAGATTAAATATCAACTACAGAAAAAAAAAAAAAAAAAACACATGGAAGCTAAACAGGATACTTTTGGATAACTATGAGGTCACTGAAGGAATCATAGAGGAAATAACAAATTACTTAAAAACAAGTGGCAATGAAAAAAAGACAGGATGCAGTAAAAGCAGTGCTAAGGATGCAGTAAAAGCAGTGCTAAGAGGGAAGTTGAGAGCAATACAAATCTACCTCATGAATCAACAGAAATATAAAGTAAGGAACCTAACTCTACACCTAAAGCAACTATACAAAGAAGAAAAACAAATCCTCAAAGTCAGTAGAAGAAAGGAATCATAAAGATCAGAACACAAATAAATGAAAAAGAAATGAAGGAGACAATAGCAAAAATAAATAAAACTAAAATATGGCTCTCTGAAAAGATAAAAGAAAATGACAAACCATTAGTCATATTTATCAAGAAAAAAAGAGAAACAATTTAAATCAAAAAGTTAGACATGAAATAGGAGAAGTTACAACAGACAATGCAGAAATACCGAGAATCATAAGAGACTACCATGAGAAAATACACACTAATAAAATGGACGACTTTGAATAAATGGACAAATTCTTTAAAAAGTATAACCTTCCAAAACTGAACCAGTAATAAATAGAAAATATGAACAGGTCAATCATAAGCATGGAAATAACTGTAATCAAAAATCTTCCAAAACAACAAAAAAGCCCAGGCCCAGATGGCTTTACAGGTGGATTCTTCCAAAAGTTTAGAGAAGAATTAACAACTATCCTTCTTGCAGAGGAAGGAAAATTCCCAAACTCATTCTATGAGGACACTGTCACCCTAATATGAAAAATATACAAAGATACCACAAGAAAAGAAAATTACAGACCAATAACAATGGTGGACATAGGTGTAAAAATCTTCAATAAAATTCTAGCAAACAGAATCCAGCAATACATAAAAAGGACCATACATCATTATCCCACTTGTATATTGATGCAAGGATGCCTCAATACACACATATCAATGTGATACTCCATATTAACAAACTGAAATATAAAAACTATATAATCTTCTCAATAGATGCAGAGAAAGCTTTTGACAAAATTCAACACCCGTTTATGATTAAAAAAAAAAAAAAAAAAAAAAAACCTCTCCTGAAAGTAAGCATAGAAGGAACATATATCAACATATTAAGGCCATATATAACAAACCAGCAGGATATATTATGTTCAACAGTAAAAAACTGAAAGTGTTTCCTCTAAGATCAAGAAGAAGAAAAGGGTACCCATTTTTGCCACTATTCTTCAACACAGTTTTGAGAGTCCTAGTCACAGCAATCAGAGAAGAAAAAGAAATTTTAAAAATCTAGATTGGAAATAAGGGAAACTTTCACTCTTTGCAGAGGGCATGATATTATACATAGAAAATCCTGAAAATGTCACCAGAAAATTACTAGAGCTAATCAATTAACATATTACAGTTGCAGGATATAAAATTAATACTCAGAAATCCCTAGCATTCATATACACTAACAATGAAAAATGGGAAAGAAATTAAGGAAATAATCCCAACAAAAAGAATAAAATTACAAGGAATAAACCTACCTAAAGAGACAAAAGACCTGTAGGCATAAAACTACAAGACACTGATGTACAAAATAAATAAAGGTACAAACAGACGGAGATATATCATTTTGGAGGCTTGGAAGAGTCAATATTGTGAAAATAACTATTCTACCCAAAGCAATCTACAGATTCGATGCAACCTATATCAAACTACTATGGTATTTTTCACAGAACCAAAACAAAAAATTCACAATTCATACGGAAACACAAAAGACCCTGAATAGTCAAAGAAATGGAACTGGAGGAATCAGCCTTCCTGAATATACTACAAAGCCATAGTCATCAAGACAGCATGGTACTGTCACCAAAATGGAAATATAGACCAATGGAACAAGATGGAAAATGCAGAAATAAACCCATGAACCTATGGGCACCTTATCTTTGACAATGGAGGTAAAAGTATGCAATGGAGAAAATAGCACCTCTTCTATAAGTGACACTGTGAAAAGAGGACAGCTACATGTAAAAGAATGAAATTAGAACACCTTCCTAATACCACAAACAAAAATAAACTCAAAATGGAATAAAGACTCAGATGTAAGTCCAGAAACTATAAAGCTCTTAGAGGAAAGCTTAGGAGGTTTTCTCTTTGACATAAATGACTGCAAGATTCCTTTTGACTAACGTCCTAGAGTAATGGAAATAAAAACAAAATTAAACAAATGGGGTCTAATTCAACTTTTTTTGCATAGCTAAGTATACAATAAACAAGATTAAAGGACAACCTTCAGAATGGGAGAAAATAGTTTCAAACTTGATAACTGATAAGGAATTGATCGCTGAAGTGTATAAGCAGTTCATACAGCTAAATAATTGAAAAACAAACAGCCCAATCAAAAAATGGGCAGAAGACCTAAATAAACATTTCTCCAAAGAAGACATACAGATGCTCAACAAACACATGAAAAGATGCTCAACATCACGAACTATTAGAGAACTGCAAATCAAAACTACAATAAAGTACCACCTCACACTTGTCAGAATCAGTTCAGTTCAGTTCAGTCGCTCAGTCGTGTGGACTCTTTGCGACTCCATGAATCACAACACGCCAGGCCTCCCTGTCCATCACCAACTCCCGGAGTTCACTCAAACTCATGTCCATTGTGTAGGTGATGCCATCCAGCCATCTCATCCTGTCGTCCCCTTCTCCTCCTGCCCCCAAACCCTCCCATCATCAGGGTCATTTCCAATGAGTCAACTCTTCACATGAGGTGGCCAAAGTACTGGAGTTTCAGCTTCAGCTCAGTCAGTCCTTTCAATGAACACCCAGGACTGATCTCTTTTAGGATGGACTTGTTGGACCTCCTTGAAGTCTAAGGGACTCTCAAGAATCTTCTCCAACACCACAGTTCAAAAGCATCAATTCTTCCGTGCTCAGCTTTCTTCACAGTCCAACTCTCACATCCATACATGACCACTGGGAAAACCATAGCCTTGACTAGACGGACCTTTGTTGGCAAAGTAATGTCTCTGCTTTTGAATATGCTATCTAGGTTGGTCATAACTTTCCTTCCAGGGAGTAAGCATCTTTTAAATTCATGGCTGCAATCACCATCTGCAGTGATTTTGGAGCCCCCAAAAATAAAGTCTGACACTGTTTCCAATGTTTCCCATCTATTTCCCATGAAGTGATGGGACCAGATGCCATGATCTTAGTTTTCTGAATGTTGAGCTTTAAGCCAACTCTTTCACTCTCCTCTTTCACTTTCATCAAGAGGCTTCTTAGTTCTTCTTCAGTTTCTGTCATAAGGGTGGTATCATCTGCATATCTGAGGTTATTGATATTTCTCCCAGCAATCTTCATTCCAGCTTGTGCTTCTTCCAGCCCAGCATTTCTCATGATGTACTCTGCATATAAGTTAAATAAGCAGCGGGACAATATACAGCCTTGACATACTCCTTTTCCTATTTGGAACCAGTCTATTGTTTCATATCGAGTTCTAACTGTTGCTTCCTGACTTGCATAAAGGTTTCTCAAGAGGCAGGTCAGGTGGTTTGGTATTCCCATCTCTTTCAGAATTTTCCACAGTTTATTGTGATCCACACAGTGAAAGGCTTTGACATAGTCAATAAAGGAGAAATAGATTTTTTTCTGGAACTCTCTTTCTTTTTCCATGATCCAGTGGATGTTGGCAATTTGATCTCTGGTTCCTCTGCCTTTTCTAAAACCAGCTTGAACATCAGGAAGTTCACGGTTCATGTATTGCTGAAGCCTGGCTTGCAGAATTTTAAGCATTAATTTACTAGCTTGTGAGATGAGTGCAATTGTGCTGTAGCTTGAGCATTCTTTGGCATTGCCTTTCTTTGGGATTGGAATGAAAACTGATCTTTTCCTGTCCTGTGGCCACTGCTGAGTTTTCCAAATTTTCTGGCATATTGAGTGCAGCACTTTCACAGCATCATTTTTCAAGATTTAAAATAGCTCAACTGGAGTTCTATCACTTCCACTAGCTTTGTTCGTAGTGATGCTTCCTAAGGCCCACTTGGCTTTACATTCCAGGATGTCTGGCTCTAGGTGAGTGATCACACCATCGTGATTATCTTGGTCATGAAGATCTTTTTTTGTACAGTTCTACCATGTTTTTTTGCCACCTCTTCTTACCATAATCAAAAAAATCTACAAATAATAAATGCTGGAGTGGATGTGGATAAAAGGGAACCCTCTTGCACTGCTTGTGGGAATACAAATTGATAGAGCCACTGTATGAAAAGTATGGACATTCCTTTAAAATCTAGGAATAAAACTACCATATGACCAGCAATCTCTCTACTGGACATATACCCTGAGAAACCATAATTTAAAAAGACACATCTACCCCAGTAGTCATAGCAGCATTATTTACAATAGCTAGGACATAGAAGCAACCTAAGTGTCCATCAACAGATGAATGAATAAAGAAGATGTGGTGCATATATGGACTTCTCTAGTGACTCAGACAGTAAAGAGTTGGCCTGCAATGTTGGAAATCCAGATTTGATCCCTGGGTCAGGAAAATCCTCTGGAGAAGGAAAAGGCTACCTACTCCAGTATTCTTGCCTGGAGAATTTCCCAGAGAGAGGAGCCTGGCAGACTATATACAATGGGATATTACCAAGCCATAAAAAAGAATGAGTTTGTGTTAATTTTGGTGGGATGGATTAACCTAGAGCCTGTTATACAAAATGAAATAAGTCGGAAAGGAAAAAAAAAAGATATAGTATATTAATGTGTATATATATATATATATGCATATATAAAATATCTATTCTCATTTTGCCTTCAATCTTTCCCAACATCAGGAAAATGAAAAAGGAAAAAAAAAATGAGAAGCGGGCAGCAGAGGATGAGATGGTTAGATAGCATCACTGACTCGACAGACATGAATTTGAGCAGAATCCAAGATATAGTGAAAGACAGGGAAGCCGGTGTGCAACAGTACACAGGGTCACAAAGAATTGGGCATGAGTTAGCAACTGAACAACAGCATATGGTTTCTAGAAAAATGGTATTGATGAACCTATTTGAAGGTGAGGGATGGAGATGCAGACATGGAGAAATGACGTGTGGATAGTGGGGAAAGGAAAGACTGGGAAGAATGGAGAAAGCAGCATCTATATATATATATATATATATATATATATATATATATATACTCCCATGTGTAAAATATATATCTGGTGCGAAGTTGCTGTATAACACAGGTTGGGTGAGGGGAGGGAATGGAGCGACAAGGGGAAGGTGACATATGTATAATTATGTCTGATTTGCATTATTGTACAGCAGAAACCAACATAATATTGTAAAGCAATTTTCCTCCAATTAAAAAATAAATTAAAAAATTGTAAAGAGAAAGCAAATAAATAAATAAATAAATGGTTTATTTTTGTGTAGTAATTTTAATATTGAACATGGAAGAATAAAGCAACAGTTTTGACATATTTTTATTTTAAATAACTAATTTTATTGACATATAGCTTACTTACATTGTTGTGTTAACTTTTTATTATGGTTTGTCACAGGGAGGGAAGGAAGAAAGGAAAGAAGTATAAATAACTGTAGAAACTAAGATAACAGTATTAACAGGAGTTGTAACAGGGGTTACAGGACATGGTGTCATTAATAGATTTGGGTTATATTTCAAGAAAGGTAAAAACACAACTGAAATACAAAAAAAAATATGCAATGTATGGAGAAGATGAAATGAATGATCGAACATGTCAAAAATGGTTTGTGAAGTTTCATGCTGAAGATTTATCACTGGATGATACTTCATGTTTAGGTAGACCAGTTGAAGCTGATAGCAATCAAATTGAGACATTAATTGTGAACAATCAATTTTATACCATATCAGAGATAGCTGACATACTCAAAATATCCAAATCAAGCATTTAAAATAATCTGCACCAGCTTAGTTATGTTAATCCCTTTGATGTTTGGGTTCCACATAAGTTAAATGAAAAAAACCTTCTTGACCATGTTCCTGCATGCAATTCTTCACTGAAACAATGAAAACGTTCCATTTTTAAAACAAATTGTGATGAACATTGGGGTACACGTGTCTCTTTCAATTCTGGTTTCCTCAGTGTGTATGCCCAGCAGTGGGATTGCTGGGTTGTATGGCAGTTCTATTTCCAGTTTTTTAAGGTATCTCCACACTGTTCTCCAATAGCCAGGGCATGGAAGCAACCTAGATGTCCATCAGCAGATGAATGGATAAGAAAGCTGTGGTACATATACACAATGGAGTATTACTCAGCCATTAAAAAGAATACATTTGAATCAGTTCTAATGAGATGGATGAAACTGGAGCCTATTATACAGAGTGAAGTAAGCCAGAAGTAAAAACACCAATACAGTATACTAACGCACATATATGGAATTTAGAAAGATGGTAATGACAACCCTGTATGCAAGACAGCAAAAGAGACACAGATGTATATAACAGTCTTTTGGACTCTGTGAAGGGGGGGATGATTTGGGAGAATGGCATTAAAACATGTATAATATCATATAAGAAATGAATCTCCAGTCCAGGTTCGATGCAGGATACAGGAAGCTTGGGGCTGGTGCACTGGGATGACCCAGAGGGATGGTATGGGGAGGGAGGTGGGAGGGGGGTTCAGGATGGAGAACACATGTACACCCGTGGCAGATGCATGTTGATATATGGCAAAACCAATACAATATTGTAAAGTAAAATTTAAAAATTATATATATATATATATAAAAGAAAAATAAATAAATAAATAAAACAAATTGTGATGGGCAATGAAAGTGGATACCATATGATAATGTGGATTGGACAGGTTGTGAGGCAAATGTAAAGAATCACCACTAAACATACCAAGGTCATCTGCTGCATTTCCAGATATTACACCTTTGGATTTACATTTATGTTGGACTTTACAAAATTCTCTTCATGGAAAAAAAAATTTCAATTCCCTGGAAGACTGTAAAAGTCACTTGGAACAGTTCTTTGATCACAAAGATAAAAAGTTTTAGAAAGATAGAATTTTAAAGTTGCATAAAAAATGGCAGAAAGTAGAAGAAGCCTTGTGGGTCAGAATAGGAGAAAGAATTGCAAAGACTTGAAATGGAGCTGAGCTGTGTGTGGGGCTGGGGAGACAATATCATAGTACATTGGTGTTGGTAGAGAGAATTTAGACAACCAGAGAACAATCTGAAGAACTCTGAGTGAGAAATGGGCACAAAAAGTAAAATGGGGATGTACAATACCACTGCAATTTCAGCAAAGACCCTTGCAAAAGGAAGCCTGTGACTGCCCTTCCTATTGCTCCTTCCATGACTTACTGTTAATCAGATGTGATTGCTGCATTAATTAAAGGACATTAGAACAAATGCAGTACTGAATTGTGCCTGTTTTTGTTCTCTAATATTTCCACTTTTATCATTATGGTCATGAACAGTTCATTACTGGTAATTAATATTTATTTCATGCTTTCTAACTGAAGATATTGTCAAGGGATTGGTAAGATTGTGTTTCAGTATCCAACGATTTTTGCCAGTTTGTCCTGCTCTGCTTACTGCCCTGTTCGTTTCCTTGTTATTTCATTTCTCCTGCAACTATACTCCCATGGTGAAAGAATCAGAGCAGTTCAAGTATCAATAAATCAGCATCTCAAACAAGTCGACATTACTGTCTTTGTTGTGTGAGTGCATATTCCCTGTGTGGAAGAGCGATGTGATGAATATAGAAGATATTTTCTCACGGTGTACTTCTGTCTCAAAAACCAGATGGGTGGTCAGATACATAAAAGTGAGCTACCATTTGTATATTGCCCCTTTTGCATGTTTCATTTTGTACCAAAGCTATTAATCATATATTTCTCTCTCATTATGTAATTCTAAACCTTCTCATTGAAAACATTACATGAGAGCAAGTCATTATAGCAATATGTTTAAGAAAATAATTCAGAGCCAATGTTGTTAATCTCTGTCCAAGTTTGTAATCAAGAAATTTACTTTAAAAAGCCCAAGAAAAGTCTGGGTCTCAGATTAAGAAACATTTCACTCATAGCAAACTTAAAACTAAATGTGTGAAATTGATATTTTTAGGATTTTGTATCAATGTAGCTATTAAAAGTTCTTGATTTATTTATTTTCCTTTTTATGGAAGTATAGTTGATTTACAATATTGTGGCAATTTCTATTGTACAGCATAGTGACTCAGTTACACACACACACACACACACACACACACACACACACACATATATATACACACACACACACACACACATTCTTTTTTATGTATCCTTTCCCACTATGATATATCCCAGGATATTAAATATAGTCCCCTGTGCTACACAGTAAGACATTGTTGTTTATCCAGTCTAAATGTAATAGCTTACATCTACTAACCCCAGATTCCCAGTCCATCCCTCTCCCCTGCCACACTCCCCCATGGCAACCACAAGTCTCTTATCTATATTTGTGAGCCTATTTTTCTTTAAGCTATTTTTTTCTCTGAAAGACTTAGACCATAGAAAACTGGGTTAAATACTAATAAGAACATACATTTTTCATTATGAATTTTAAAGATCTGAAGATGAGGCCTGATAGATCTGGAAAGTTAGAGTACATTTATGTCATATGAGGGGTAGAAGAGTGATGTTAATTAATGTTGGTTTCAGATTTATATCCTTAGCCCCACTTTTGCTCTTTCCTCTACACCACTTTCCTGGATACAAGGAAAGAAAAGAAGATGGGATACAATTTATAGGTGGCTGACATTACTTTAGGTTCTTTACTAATATTTGATCATTTAGCTGCTTTATTTTCAGTGAGATTCATTTCTGATCCATTTGCATTGCAAAGCCATGGAAGTGTTAAAACATTTATTAAGTGACAAATTGGGAGATAATTTTTCTCTTGTATTATTTTCTTAAAAGTCAGGAAGAATTGGTTTCACTTTATATTTTTTAATTTTTTAAAATTTAATATAAATTTATTTCAATTGGAGGCTAATTACTTTACAATATTGTATTGGTTTTCCATACATTGACATGAATCTGGCATGAGTGCAGTAGTGTTCCCCATCCTGAACCCCCCCTCTCAGCTCGCTCCCTATCCCATCCCTCTGGGTCATCCCAGTGAATCAGCCCCAAGCATCCTATATCATGCATTGAACCTGGACTGGCGATTTATTTCACATATGATATTATACATGTTTCAATGCCATTCTCCCAAATCATCCCTCTCCCACAGAGTCCAAAAGACTGTTCTATACATCTGTGTTTCTTTTGCTGTCTTGCATACAGGGTTATCGTTACCATCTTTCTAAATTCCATATATATGTGTTAGCACACTGTATTGGTGTTCTTCTTTCTGGCTTACTTCACTCTGTATCATCCACCTCATGAGAACTGATTCAAATATATTCTTTTTAATGGCTGAGTAATACTGTATCGTGTATATGTACCACAGCTTTCTTATACATTCATCTGCTGATGGAAATCTAGGTTGCTTCCATGTCCTGGCTATTAAAAACAGTGCTGTGATGAACACTGGGGTACATGTGTCTCTTTCAATTCTGGTTTCCTCATTGTGTATGCCCACTAGTGGGATTGCTTGATCATAAGGCAGTTCTATTTCCAGTTTTTTTTAAGGATTCTCCACAATGTACTTCATAGTGGCTGTACTAGTTTGCATTCCCACTAACAGTGTAAGAGGGTTCCCTTTTCTCCACACCATCTCCAGCATTTATTGCCTCTAAACTTTTTGATAGCAGCCCTTCTGACTGGCGTGAAATGGTACATCATTGTGGTTTTGATTTGCATTTCTCTGATAATGAGTGATGTTGAGCATCTTTTCATGTATTTGTTAGCCATCTGTATGTCTTCTTTGGAGAAATATCTATTTAGTTCTTTGGCCCATTTTTTGATTGGGTCGTTTATTTTTTTGGAATTGAGCTGCAGGAGTTGCTTGTATATTTTTGAGATCAATTCTTTGTCCGTTGCTTCATTTCCTATTATTTTCTCCCATTCTGAAGGCTGTTTTTTTTACCTTTCTTAGAGTTTCCTTTGTCGTGCAGAAGGTTTTAATTTTAGTTAGGTCCCATTTGTTTATTTTTGCTTTTATTTCCAATATTCTGGGAGGTGGGTCATAGAGGATCCTGCTGTGATTTATGTCAGAGAGTGTTGGCCTATGTTCTCCTCTGGGAGTTTTATAGTTTCTGGACTTACGTTTAGATCTTTAACCCATTTTGAGTTTACTTTTGTGTATGGTGTTAAAAAGTTTTCTAGTTTCATTCTTTTACAAGTGGTTGACCAGTTTTCCCAGCACCACTTGTTAAAGAGATTGTCTTTAATCCATTGTATATTCTTGCCTCCTTTGTCAAAGATAAGGTGTCCATAGGTACGTGGATTTATCTCTGGGCTTTCTATTTTGTTTCATTTGTCTATATTTCTGTCTTTGTGCCAGTACCATACTGTCTTAATGACTGTGGCTTTGTAGTAGAGCCTGAAGTCAGGCAGGTTGATTTCTCCAGTTCCATTCTTCTTTCTCAAGATTGCTTTGGATATTTGAGGTTTTTTGTATTTACACACAAATTGTGAAAGTATTTGTTCTAGCTCTTTGAAAAATACCGTTGGTAGCTTGATAGGGATTGCACTGAATCTAAGGATTGCTTTGGATAGTATACTCATTTTCACTATATTGATTCCCCAATCAATGAAAAGGGTATATTTCTCTATCTATTAGTGTCCTCTTTGATTTCTTTCACCCATGTTTTATAGTTTTCTATATATAGGTCTTTAGTTTCTTTAGGTAGATATATTCCTAAGTATTTTATTCTTTTCGTTGCAATGATGAATGGAATTGTTTGCTTAATTTCTCTTTCTGTTTTCTAATTATTAGTGTATAGGAAAGCAAGGGATTTCTGTGTGTTGATTTTATATCCTGCACTTTACTATATTCATTGATTAGCTTTAGTAATTTTCTGGTGGAGTCTTTAGGGTTATCTATGTAGAGGATCATGTCATCTGCAAACAATTAGAGTATTACTTCTTCTTTTCCAATTTGGATTCTTTTATTTCTTTTTCTGCTCTGATTGCTGTGGCCAAAACTTCCAAAACTATGTTGAGTAGTAGTCATGAAAGTGGGCATCCTTGTCTTGTTCCTGACTTTAGAGGAAATGCTTTCACTTTTTCACCATTGAGGATAACGTTTGCTGTGGGTTTGTTATATATAGCTTTTATTATTTTGAGGTATGTTCCTTCTATTACTGTTTTCTGGAGAGCTTTTATCATAAATAGATGTTGAATTTTGTCAAAGGCTTTCTCTGTATCTATTGAGATAATTATGTGGCTTTTATTTTTCAATTTGTTAATGTGGTGTATTATACTGATTTGCGGATATTGAAGAATCCTTGCATCCCTGGGATAAAGACCACTTGGTAATGGTGTATGATCTTTTTAATGTGTTGTTGGATTCTGATTGCTAGAATTTTGTTAAGGATTTTTGCATCTATGTTCGTCAGTGATATTGGCCTTTAGTTTTCTTTTTTGTGGCATCTTTTTCAGGTTTTGGTATTAGGGTGATGGTGGCCTGATAGAATGAGTTTGGAAGTTCACCTTCCTCTGCAATATTTTGGAAGAGTTTGAGTAGGATAGATGTTCAGTTCAGTGGCTCAGTCATGTCCGACTCTTTGTGACCCCATGAATTGCAGCACATCAGGCCTCCCTGTCCATCACGAACTCCCGGAGTTCACTCAGACTCACGTCCATCGAGTCAGTGATGCCATCCAGCCATCTCATCCTCTGTCGTCCCCTTCTCCTCTTGCCCCCAATCCCTCCCAGCATCAGTCTTTTCCAGAGTCAACTCTTCACATGAGGTGGTCAAAGTACTGGAGTTTCAGCTTTAGCATCATTCCTTCCAAAGAAATCCCAGGGCTGATCTCTTTCAGAATAGACTGGTTGGATGTCCTTGCAGTCAAAGGGACTCTCAAGAGTCTTATCCAACATAACAGTTCAAAAGCATCAACTCTTTGGTGCTCATCTTTCTTCACAAACCAACTCTCACTTCTCTAAATTTTTGGTATAATTCAGCTGTGATGCCGTCTGGACCTGGGCTTTTGTTTGCTGGAAGATTTCTGATTTCAGTTTCAATTTATGTGCTTGTGATGGATCTGTTAAGGTTTTCTATTTCTTCCTGGTTCAGTTTTGGAAAATTGTACTTTTCTAAGAATTTGTCCATTTCTTCCAAGTTGTCCATTTTATTGGCATATAATTCCTGATAGTAGTCTCTTATGTTCCTTTGTATTTCTGTGTTGTCTGTTGTCATCTCTCCATTTTCATTTCTAATGTTAATGATTTGATTTCTCTCCCTTTATTTCTTGATGAGTCTGGCTAATGCTTTGTCAAGTTTACTTATCCTCTCAAAGAACCAGCTTTTGGCTTTGTTAATTTTTGCTGTGGTCTCTCTCTTTTTTTTTTTTTTTTTTGCATTTATTTCTGCCCTAAGTTTTAAGATTTCTTTCCTTCTACTAACCCTGGGGTTCTTCATTTTTTCCTTTTCTAGTTGCTTTAGCTGTAGAGTTAGGTTATTTATTTGACTTTTTTTCTTGTTTCTTGAGGTATGCTTGTATTGCTATGAACCTTCCCTTAGCACTGTTTTACAGTGTACCACAGGTTTGGGGTTGTTGTGTTTTCATTTTCACTTGTTTCTACACATATTTTGATTTTTTTTTTTTTATTTCTTCTGTGATTTGTTGGTTATTCAGCAGTGTGTTTTTCAGCCTCCATATGTTGGAATTTTTAATAGTTTTTCTCCTGTAATTGAGATCTAATCTTACTGCATTGTGGTCAG
Organism: Bos grunniens; assembly: GCF_055505025.1. Lineage (NCBI taxonomy): Eukaryota > Metazoa > Chordata > Mammalia > Artiodactyla > Bovidae > Bos > Bos grunniens. The sequence continues at coordinate 73,936,500 of NC_141194.1, read as the reverse complement.
AAAAGATGCTTGTAATGATTTCATTTTTTTTTTTTTTTAATTTACCAAGGATAGGTTTATGGCCCAGGATGTGATCTATCCTGGAGAAGATCCCATGTGCACTTGAGAAAAAGGTGAAATTCATTGTTTTGGGGTGAAATGTCCTATAGATATCTATTAGGTCTAACTGGTCTATTGTATCATTTAAAATGTGTGTTTCCTTGCTAATTTTCTGTTTAGTTTATCTATCCATAGGTGTGAGTGGGGTATTAAAGTCTCCCATTATTATTTTGTTATTGTTAATTTCCCCTTTCATACTTGTTAGCATTTGTCTTAAATATTGTGGTGCTCCTATGCTGGGTGCATATATATTTATAATTGTTATATCTCCTTCTTGGATTGATCTTTCATCATTGTGTAATGTTCTTCTTTGTCTCTTTTCACAGCCTTCGTTTTAAAATTTATTTTATCTGACATGAATATTGCTACTCCTGCTTTCTTTTAGTCTATCTTTTTGTGGAATATCTTTTCCCAGCACTTCACTTTCAGTCTGTATGTGTCCCTTGTTCTGAGGTGGGTCTCTTGTAAACAACATATATAGGGGTCTTGTTTTTGTATCCATTCAGCCAGTCTTTGTCTTTTCGATTGGACATTCAACCCATTTACATTTAAGGAAAGTATTGATAACTATGATCCCATTGGTATTTACTTTATTGTTTTTGGTTTCGAGTGTATACACCTTTTTTTGTGTTTCTTCTCTAGAGAAGATCCTTTAGCATTTGTTGGAGAGCTGGTTTGGTGGTGCTGAATTCTCTCAGCTTTTGCCTTTCTGTAAAGCTTTTGATTTCTCCTTCATATTTGAATGAGATCCTTGCTGGGTACAGTAATCTGGGCTGTAGGTTATTTTCTTTCATCACTTTAAGTATGTCCTGCCATTCCCTTCTGGCCTGAAGAGTTTCTATTGAAAGTTCAGCTGTTATCCTTATGGGAATCCCCTTGTGTGTGATTTGTTGTTTTTCCCTTGCTATGTTTAATATTTATTCTTTGTGTTTGGTCTTTGTTAATTTAATTAATATGTGCCTTGGGGTGTTTCACCTTGGGTTTATCCTGTTTGAGACTCTTTAGGTTTCTTGGACTTGGATGATTATTTCCTTCCCCATTTTAAGGAATTTTTCAACTATTATCTCCTCAACTATTTTCTCATGGTCTTTCTTTTTGTCTTCTTCTTCTGAGACTCCTATGATTCGAATGTTGGTGCATTTAACATTGTCCCAGAAGTCTCTGTGATTGTCCTCATTTCTTTTAATTTGTTTTTCTTTTTTCCTCTCTGATTCATTTCTTTCTACCATTCTATCTTCTACTTCACTAATCCTATCTTCTGCCTCTGTTATTCTACTATTTGTTGCCTCCAGAGTGTTTTATCTCATTTATTACATTATTCATTATATATTGACTCTTTTTTATTTCTTCTAGGTCCTTGTTAAACCTTTCTTGCATCTTCTCAGTCCTTTTCTCTTGTAACAGGCTATTTATCTGTGATTCCATTTTGATTTCAAGATTTTGGATCATTTTCATTATCATTATTTGGAATTCTTTATCAGGTAGATTCCCTGTCTCTTCCTCTTCTGTTTGGTTTGGTGGGCATTTATCCTGTTCCTTTACCTGCTGGGTATTCCTCTGTCTCTTCATCTTGTTTATATTGCTGTGTTTGGGGTGGTCTTTCCGTATTCTGGCAGTTTGTGGAGTTCTCTTTATTTTGGAGTTTCCTCGCTGTGGGTGGAGTTGGACGGGTGGCTGGTCAAGGTTTCCTGGTTAGCGAAACTTGTGTTGGTGTTCTGGTGGTTGGAGCTGGATTTCTTCTCTCTGGAGTGCAATTAAGTGTCCAGTAATGAGTTATGAGATGTCAATGGGTTTGGAGTGACTTTGGGCAGCCTGTATATTGAAGCTCAGGGCTGTGTTCTTGTGTTCCTGGAGAATTTGCATGGTATATCTTGCTCTGGATCTTGTTGGCCCTTTGGTGGTGCTTGGTTTCAGTGTATTTATGGAGACGTTTGATGAGCTCCTGTCGATTAATGTTCCCTGGAGTCAGGAGTTCTCTGGTGTTCTCACATTTGGGACTTAAACCTCCTGCTGCTGGTTTTCAGTCTTATTTTTACAGTAGCCTCAAGACTTCTCCATCTATACGGCACCATTGATAAAACATCTAGGTTAAAGATGAAAAGTTTCTCCACAGTGAGGTACACTGGAGAGGTACACAGAATTACATGGAGAAGAGAAGAGGGAGGACAGAGATAGAGGTGACCAGGAGGAGAAGAGGGAGAAACAAAAGAGGAGAGAGCAAGCTAGCTAGTAATCACTTCCCTATGTGCTCTCCACAGTCTGGATCCCTCAGAGATGTTCACGGTGTTACACAGAGAAGAGAAGAAGGAGGAAGGAGACAGAGGTGACCAGGAGGATAAAAGGGGGAATCAAAAGGAGAGAAACATATCTAGCTAGTAATCAGTTCCCTAAGTGTTCTACACAGCCTGGAACACACAAAGAGATTCACTAATTTGGGTAGAGATGAGAAGGGGGAGGAGGAGACAGAGGCGACCTGGTGGAGAAAAAGGAGAGTCCAAAGGTGGAGAGAGCAATCAAGCCAGTAATCTTACTCCCAAAGAAAAATGGGTACTGAAGATTGCATTCTTAAAGGTACAAAATTGATCACAAATACCAAAAGCAATGATTAAAAACCTACAGTAGAGTTTAGATTCTCAAAAACACAATATTAAAGAAAAAAACAAAGTCACAAAATTATTATATATATATATAAAATGATTTTGTGACTTTGTTCATATATATATATATATATATATATATATATATATGAAGTTTGCTTTAAAAATAGAGTCTTTTTAAAAGTAATAATATGTTATAAAAATGAAAAAAAAAAGGAGTAATGGACTTAAAAATAAAAAAATAAAATAAAAATAAAAATAAATTTTTAAATGATAGTAGTAAAAATATATCTAGGACTTTCTCTGGTGTTGTTGACAGTGTGGGGTCAGTTGATTTTCAGATAGTTCCTTGATCTAGCTTATACTTCTCAAGGTCTATAGGCCCTTTCCTATGTAGTCGTTGCTAACTGCAGGGCTTTAATCTATTGCACCTGTCACTTCCAAAGCAGTTCCCTCTGTTTATTTTAGCTTCTTCTGTTTGCTGGTCTCTTCAGTGTCTAATTTCTGCCCTGATGCAAGGGGATGGTGGTGGTCACTTTTTTAGGCTTACTTGTTCAGTCATGCTGTGGGGAGGGAGGAACACTGCAAACAAATATCACTGGAATGTGTGAAAGTGTTTGCAGTGTCTCGGCCATACTGGGCTTGCCCCCGCTCACTGGCATGTGTGCTTTCCCAGTCTACACTGTTCAGGCTCTAGGTTACTCCGCTGGGAACTGTCTGGGACGGGGATGACCAGGTACTTGGCGAGTACAGTCGCCGGCAGCTGGGGGCTGCCTCTTATCGCCTCCCTGGTCCCAGCCCCTCAGTTTTCTGACTGTACAACCAGCGCACCTTCTCAGGTGTGCTGTGTGTCTCTTCTGAGGTGCTGATCTCTGGCTATGACCCTTGCAGTGGATGTCGACCGTACAGAAACCCAAGAAGTCCTGGTTAGCAACAAAGCCTGCTTTCAGTTTGGTGGATGATGCCTCTCTGGGGCGGCGATTGCCCCCTTCTGGTTCTGACTGCCCTAGCCTGCCTGTCTCCAGCAGGGGATGGGCCAGTCTGCAGTTGGCTAGCTCTGCTCATTCCTTTGTTCTGTAAGCAGACCTGGCAGTACTTCAGTTCAGTCGCTCAGTCGTGTCCGACTCTTTGTGACCCCACGAATCATAGCACGCCAGGCCTCTCTGTCTATCATCAACACCTAGAGTTTACTCAAACTCATGTCCATCGAGTCAGTAATGTCATCCAGCCATCTCATCCTCTGTCGTCCCCTTCTCCTCCTGCCCCCAATCCCTCCAAGCATCAGGGTCTTTTCCAATGAGTCAGCTCTTCGCATGAGGTGGCCAAAGTATTGGAGTTTCAGCTTTAGCATCAGTCCTTCCAATGAACACCCAGGACTGATCTCCTTAAGAATGGACTGGTTGGATCTCCCTGCAGTCCAAGGGACTCTCAAGAGTCTTCTCCAACACCACAGTTCAAAACCATCAATTCTTCGGTGCTCAGCTTTCTTCACAGTCTAAATCTCACATCCATACATGACCACTGGAAAAATCATAGCCTTGACTAGACGAAACTTTGTTGGCAAAGTAATGTCTTTGCTTTTGAATATGCTATCTAGGTTGGTCATAACTTTCCTTCCAAGGAGTAAGCATCTTTTAATTTCATGGATGCAATCACCATCTGCAGTGATTTTGGAGCCCCAAAAAATGAAGTCTGACACTGTTTCCACTGTTTCCCCATCTATTTCCCATGAAGTGATGGGACCGGATGCCATGATCTTCGTTTTCTGAATGTTGAGCTTTATGCCAAGTTTTTCACTCTCCACTTTCACTTTCATCAAGAGGCTTTTTAGTTCCTCTTCACTTTCTGCCATAAGTGAAAGGTTGTTGTTGAATCACGCGAATACACTGGGATTCTTGGCCCCCGGAGGAGAAGAATTCAATCCGGGGCCAGAGACGAGGCTTGATCGCTCAGAGCTTTTGTGTAGTAAAGTTTTATTAAAGTATAAAGGAGATAGAGAAAGCTTCTGACATAGGCATCAGAAGGGGGCAGAAAGAGTACCTGCTTGCTAGTGTTAATAATGAGGTTATATAATCCAAAGAATGTCTGGAGGTTGTAAAGACCTCCTCCGACCTACTCCCATAATTTACATTTTAAGATAACACTGTCCTCAGGCAAGATACATCCTTGTAAAGACCAGGTATACTCCCATAATTAACATTTTAAAATAACAGAAGGTTGAATCCAAAGACTGTCCTTAGGCAGGATACATTATTGGTATATAATCCTAAGGAATGTGGAGAAAGAAAAAAAGTTTGTCCTTTTTTCCTCCTTGAGAATTCCAGACCCCTCTCTCTTTGGGGACCCCTAGACTCCCTATCAACCTGCCTAGGAACTGACTCTCTCATTCCCCCCTTTTCTTTTAGGGGAATTATGTTGCCTAGGGAAAAGGGGCGTCGTTCTCATTCCATAACTGCTTCCAAGCTGATAAGGGGCGCTGTCCCTAAATTGGTGAGGCAACATATTCTCCTAATCCTCATATTGAGGATATCTGATCCAGGGGCCCCAAATAGTAGCTGGAGGAAGCTACAGCAGTAGCAGGAGTTTGAGCAACCATTTGTAACTTAAAAGCTTTCATGCGGCTAGAAACAAATCCAGTTATACAATTACAGATGTAGGGAGCAAACAGTAAAAACAAAACATTTAGAATCAAAATTAAAAGTTACATTACGTCCATAGTTAAAGTGCAAAGTGTTGCACCAGTCCATTTTCGGGTTGGTAGATGTCATCAGATGAAGAAGAGGCATCGCATGTGATTGTTGTCGAAGGTATTCACAGACTTGGAGAAAGTCTTTTCCTTGAAGTGGGGATGTCCACCATAGGAAGCCTTCCACTGACGAAGAGGGGAGCTCTCCGCAGACCCAGCAGTTAGACTGATTGTGGAATGCAGCGTAAGAGTGAGCCCAGGACAGGAATATATTGTCTTGAGGATACAACAGCAGACTCAGGATATTTGGAGTCAGCAGAAGTAAGCTCACATAGGTTATCAGGCCCATCTGCTGCCCTTTGCTTAATTCTAGAGCTCGGGTCAGGGCCACAAGCTCCGCTAACTGAGCACTGGTTCCCTGGGGGAGAGATTTTGCTTCCAAAACCTGTTCAGCAGTCACCACGGCATAACCTGCTTTACGCTTTCCATCCTGAACAAAACAACTGCCATCTGTAAATATTTCCATGTCAGGATTGTCTAATGGGATATCCTTTAGATCCTCCCGAGCTGCATAGTTTAAAGTTAGGAATTGAGAACAATCGTGATCAGGTGTTTCATTTTCCTTCTCAGGAAGGAAAGTGGCAGGATTTAAATTTCCACAAACTTTAAGCTTAGTTACTGGTCCCTCTAACAACAATGACTGATACTTAAGAAGCCTACTGTCTGTTATCCAAATATTAACCTTAGAATTTAAGATTCCACTCACATCATGAGAAGTCAGTACAGTAAGGTTTCGTTCATTAATTATTTTTAAAGCTTCAGGTGCTAATAAAGCCGCTGCCCCAATTACTCTTAGGCAGTGGGGCCACCCACATGAAACTACATCTAATTCTCTGCTTAGATAAGCAATAGGTTGCTGGTGAGGCCCTCGGGGTTATGTCAAAACTCCCAATGCCACACCTTTTCTTTCAGTGACAAACAAATTAAATTCTGACCCTGTGGGCAAGCTCAGAGCTGGAGCTTGCAGGAGAGCAGTCTGAAGAACCTTAAAAGCCTTTTGAGTTTCTGGAGACCAAACCAGTTTGTCAGTTTGGGCCTGCTGAGTTTCAGCTATAAGTTTATATAAAGGCCGGGCAAGTTCCCCATAACCCGGAATCCAAATGCGACAGTAACCTGTGATTCCCAAAAGTCCTCTCAATTGTCTTAAAGTCATAGGTAGGGGGTGATTTAGTATAGGTTTAATTCTCTCAGGGCCTATGGCCCTAGTCCCTTCTGATATGATTAGGCCCAGATATCTAACCGATTGTTGACAAAGCTGAGCCTTTTCTCTTGATGCCTTGTAACCACAGTCTGCCAGAAAGTTTAAGAAATCTTCTGAGGCTCGCGCACAAGCTTCCTCTGTCTCAGCACAGAGCAAAATATCATCTACATATTGTAACACCACTGCTTCAGAGCTATTAAAGTTTTGTAAATCCCGTGACAAACTTTGTCCGAATAAGTGAGGACTGTCACGAAATCCCTGGGGCAAAACTCTCCAGGTTAACTGAGAAGCTGGCTGGGTAGGGTCTTCAAAGGCAAATAGGAATTGACTTTCTTCCGCCAAAGGCACTGAATAGAAGGCATCCTTTAAATCAATTACTGAGAAATATTTGGCCCGTTCAGGAATTTCAGACAATAGAGTATAAGGATTAGGCACCATGGGGTGTAAAGGAACTACAGCCTCATTTATTATTCGTAAGTCTTGAACTAGTCTCCATTTACCATTCGATTTCTTTATACCCAAAACAGGAGTGTTGCAAGGACTGTTACAGGGAATTAATAGTCCCTGCTCCTTTAAATTTTCGATGATGGGTTTTAACCCTTCCTTAACTTCAGGTTTCAGTGGATACTGCTTCTTATGTGGAAATACGTGTGGGTCTTTGAGCTTAACAGCTACAGGAATAGCATTTTGTGCTCAACCCACAGATTTTCCATCAGCCCATACTCTAGGATTTACATTTTGTTCAACTAAAGGGAGAGAAAGGGAGGGCTCCATATTCATGAAAACAGAGGCATGGACCTTGCTCAGTATATCCCTTCCCAAAAGGGGTGAGGGAGATTCTGGCACGATCAGAAACTCGTGTGAAAACAGCACAGAATCCCAGTTGCAAGATAAAGAATAACTGAAATAATACCTTTTGGCTCATCCAGACAGTCCCATTATGGAAGCGGATCGGGAAGAAAGTGGGCCAGGGGCTTCAGTAAGCACAGAATAAGTTGCCCCAGTATCTAAAAGGAAATCGACGGATTGCCCCCCCACAACTATTAATACCCGGGGTTCCTCAGGTGTAATTAGGATGGGAGCTTGTGTGGGGACCCCCGGGCATCTTCAGTCCTGATTGTCTTGAGAGTCCGACCCCGGAGACCTACGCCTCTGGGGGCAGTCTCTCTTCCAGTGTGGTCCTTTGCAGACCAGACATGGAGCCGGGGGCGGCTTAGATGCCTGAGGGCAATCCCGCTTGAGGTGCCCCTCTTTTCCACAGCAGTAGCAAGCCCATCCCTTTTCACCTGGGCCCCTCTGGGCATTTTTCTCAGGCTGTTTAAGAACGTTTTTCATAGCCATGGCGAAGGCTTCCGCCTTTTCCTTTGTCTTTTTTTGCCTTTCTTTCTTTTCCTCATATTCCCTACCATAATAGACTGTCTGAGCCAGTTGTAACAGAGTGTCTAAAGACTGATTTGGTCCATACGCCTGTTTTAATAGCTTACAGCGGATATCTGGAGCCGACTGAGTGAGAAATCTATCCTTTAAGATCACTTTTCCCTCTTCACTTTCGGGATCAATCTCAGTGAATCTGCGAAGGCCTTCTCTCAGTCTATCTAGGAATTTACCAGGAGCTTCTTTCTCCTCCTGTTCTATATCTGCCAATTTGCCATAGTTTAAAGGCTTAGAACACGCCTGCCTAAGTCCTTCAAGAATACATCTAACAAAATGACTCTGATCCCATCTTCCTTTAGCTGTGTTGTAGTCCCAGTCTGGTTCTATAGTTGGGACCGCCTGATTCCCAGTGGGGAAGGCCGCCATCTCGTTCTCCCTCTTCCCTACTGATTCATTACCAAGCCACTCATCTCCATAAGCAACCGCTTTTCCCAAAACTTGAGTCTTTGACTCAGGAGTCAGCGTTTGTCCCAAGATATACATCACATCCTTCCAAGTGAGGTCATAAAGCAAAGTAACACCTTTAAAAGCTCTGATATATTTTTCTGGGTCCTCTAAATAGTCTCCCAGATCCTCCTTGATTCTTTGTATTTCTTGATAAGAAAAAGGCTTATTATCTCTCACAGACTGATTATTTCTCCCAGTGGGTGTTTCATAAAGAGGCAACAGCTTGTGTGGCTGTTCCTCAGTCTCTCTGGCTGCTCTGCGCATATGATCCCAGGGATAGATTGGAGAAACCTGTTTCTCTTCTTCTCTTTGTCTCCTGTCCTCCATCTCATCTCTTACTTCGATGGTCTGAGTTTCTACTGAAACCAGAGTACTCTGAGGTCATACTGAGACAGGAGTTGTTTGGACCTCCATGTGGGCAGTTTGAATCCCAGTCTGGAGTCCCAGGTACCGGGGCAATGTAAGAGGACAGGAGGGAGCTGAAGATTTCACGCCCAAATCTATACCCTTAGCACATAAGTCTGGCATATTTTGCAGAGAGAAAAAGGGCAACACATATGCTACTTCTACCCATTTCCCTTGTTCCTTACAGAACCGGTCTAATTGTAGAACAGTATTATACTTAAGAGACCCTCCAACTGGCCACCGTTCGCCGTCCTCCAATGGATACCGTGGCCATGCAGTATCACATAGGAAGACCAGGTGTGTCTTCTTTAAGCCCTGGGGATCAAATCTATCCCAGTTTTTCAGGATACAGTTCAAAGGAGTGAGGCTGGAATTGTTAGCTCCCATCTGTAAGAGAGAAAAAAAGCGACCAGCGCCATTTTTTCTACCGGAGGCATCCCTCCCTGCTCTAGATGGGGGTGTAGACAGACATTACACCAAAAGCTTTTCCTTCCTGGTCGGACTTAGTCTGTCCCTTACCGATGCAGGCGCCGTACTCGTCCCTCCCAGTTCTACCACCGAGATGGGGTGGGGATGTACCAGGGGTAGACTTGATAGCATCCCTACTTGACGTCCAGCTCTTCACCCTTAACCTTGCTTGCCTCTGATGTCACCCGGGGTGAATCAGAGTAACCATCCGGAATGCCTCCCAAGCTAAGACCGCTGTAGGAAACATTCGTCACCTGAGTGCCTGTGCACGACCCTGAGTATTTCCTGACCACAATAAGACCAACACAAACATAAAACTGAGATGTTCTTTCCAAGCATCACCACACCAGTATAACAGCCTCTTCTGATCCACTAAGAGCCAGCGTTACCAAAGAAAAAAACCCCATCGCAGTCCCAATCTGAGTAACCTTTAACCTCCGAGATGTTCTGGGAGCTAGAGCTCCATCTAGCTTCCGAACTTTCGATTCCTAGTGAGGCTAGACACTTTCTTGACTACGAATCCAAGTTTGGGACCTAAGCCACAGTATACAATAACAGTATAGATCACAAGTCCCTTGAAAGTCTATGATCCGATAGATTAGGTTAGTACTTCTAATTCCCAAGGAGTTATGAAATGGTCAAAGAGACCAAAAAGCTTGACCGAGAAAGGAGAGTTCGGTCCACACGCTTTGCCCATTTCTGGTCGGTTCCCGAAGGAGACATTGGGTGCCTCTTGGCATTGGCAGGTCGGTATAACGCCCCGACAGGTTTCTGCCATAAGCCGTATGAGATCACCGTGGAACCGCAGAGCAGGGCTCCTTACTTGTTTCACGCAGGGCATGCCATTCATTCACACAAGCACACGGTAGAGTTAGTAAAGCACAGCAGAAAACGTGTTCGCTGAGAGAACAAAGAACTAAAGCTCCAAGCATCCTTACCTTGTCCTGAAGGATCCCGGACAAGCCCCCAAGATGAAAGGTTGTTGTTGAATCACGCGAATACACCGGGATTCTTGGCCCCCGGAGGAGAAGAATTCAATCCGAGGCCAGAGACGAGGCTTGATCGCTCAGAGCTTTTGTGTAGTAAAGTTTTATTAAAGTATAAAGGAGATAGAGAAAGCTTCTGACATAGGCATCAGAAGGGGGCAGAAAGAGTACCTGCTTGCTAGTGTTAATAATGAGGTTATATAATCCAAAGAATGTCTGGAGGTTGTAAAGACCTCCTCCGACCTACTCCCATAATTTACATTTTAAGATAACACTGTCCTCAGGCAAGATACATCCTTGTAAAGACCAGGTATACTCCCATAATTAACATTTTAAAATAACAGAAGGTTGAATCCAAAGACTGTCCTTAGGCAGGATACATTATTGGTATATAATCCTAAGGAATGTGGAGAAAGAAAAAAAGTTTGTCCTTTTTTCCTCCTTGAGAATTCCAGACCCCTCTCTCTTTGGGGACCCCTAGACTCTCTATCAACCTGCCTAGGAACTGACTCTCTCATAAGGGTGGTGTCATCTGCATATCTGAGGTTATTGATATTTCTCCCGGCAATCTTGATTCCAGCTTGTGCTTCTTCCAGCCCAGTGTTTCTCATGATGTACTCTGCATATAAGTTAAATAAGCAGGGTGACAATATACAGCCTTGACATATTCCTTTTCTTATTTGGAAGCAGTCTTTTGTTCCATGCCCAGTTCTAACTGTTTCTTTGGTGTCTTACGTTAGGGCTTTTCGTGGGATTTTGTCCCACAGTCTGGTTTGCTATCTCAAGTTAGTTCCCTCAGATTGCCTTCAGGGCATTCTTGCCCGGTCCTTATCCTAAGCAATGCAGCCCGCACCTCCCTGTCCCGTCCCAGCTTGCTAGTGGTGGATGCGAGAGTCTGCTGCTTCTCTGCTGGGAATTTCTGTTAGGCATGTAATCTGTGGGGTTTAACTATTTATTTATTTTTTCTCCTGATTATGTTGCCCTCTGAGGTTCCAGGGCTTGCCACAGACTCACCAGTGAGAGTGTTTCCTGGTGTTTGAAAACTCTCTTTTTTAAACCTCCCTTCCTGGGACGGATCTCCGTCCCTACCTCTTTTGTCTCTCTTTTTATCTTTTATATTTTTTCCTACCTCCTTTCGAAGACAATGGTCTGCCTTTCTGGGTGCCTGATGTCCTCTGCCAGCATTCAGAAGTTGTTTTGTGGAATTTTCTCAGTGTTCAAATGTTCTTTTGATAAATTTGTGGGGGATAAAGTGGTCTCCCCACTTATTCCTCCACCATCTTAGGACTGACCCTCTGGTTTCATTTTAAAGTGTACTGCATAGAAACAACTTTCTTTTTCATTTTTATTTCTTACTCTCAATTGTCCTCTTTTTTTATCACTTTTTCCCTCTTTTCCCTTCTTTTCTTCCTTCCTCTCTCTCTTTTTTTTTTTTTTTTCCTGGCGACACTTCTATGAGTCATCAACATATGACCATCACAAAAGAGAATAGATATGAAGTAGAAAGTGGCTTTGCATTAAGAGTTTTCCTCTCAAACAGATGTCCTGATCTTTTATGAGACTGCCACTCTTAACCATTGCTTCTTTTTTCTTTATTTTCATACTTTTTTGATATCTATAATATAATTCAGTTCAGTTCAGTTCAGTTTCTCAGTCGTGTCCGACTCTTTGTGATCCCATGAACTGCAGCATGCCAGGTCTCCTTGTCCATCACCAACTCCCAGAGTTTACTCAAACTCATGTCCATCGAGTCAGTGATGTCATCCAGCCATCTCATCCTCTGTCATCCCCTTTTTCTCTTGCCCCCAATCCCAGGGCTGATCTTCAGAATGGACTGGTTGGATCTCCTTGCAGTCCAAGGGACTCTCAAGAGTCTTCTTCAACACCACAGTTCAAAAGCATCAATTCTTCAGCACTCAGCTTTCTTCACAGTCCAACTCTCACATCCATACATGACCACTGAAAAATCATAGCCTTGACTAGATGGACTTTTGTTGGCAAAGTAATGTCTCTGCTTTTGAATATGCTATCTAGATTGGACATACCTTTCCTTCCAAGGAGTAAGCATTTTTTAATTTAATGACTGCAGTCACCATCTGCAGTGATTTTGGAGCCCCCCAAAATAAAGTCTGACACTGTTTCCACTGTTTCCCCATCTATTTCCCATGAAGTGATGGGACCAGATGTCATGATCTTAGTTTTCTGAACGTTGAGTTTTAAGCCAATTTTTTCACTCTCCTCTTTCACTTTCATTAAGAGGCTTTTTAGTTTTATCAATAAGGACAGGTAAAGGATGAAACACTGCTGAAAACATTCACATTTCCATTGTGGGAGGAAAACACCTTGCAAAAGACCCTTTTATTTGGCAGGAAGCAGAAATCAGAGACTTCTGTGAATATAGTTTTCCATTTTAAACAGGCTTTCTAGATTCTATTCTTGATACCTATTTCCACACTTCTTTTTAAACCCTCTGTGTTGATTTTATTTTCATTATAATGATTTTTAAAACTGAAGGGAGAGAAACCCAGGCTGTCTTCTCTGTGGTGAGAAAATATGTTAGCCAAGATGGTATGTTCAGGCTGTCTTGCCCTACATTTTGTAAATAATGACTATAATAGTTGAGATCATTTGTAGCACTGCTCATGCATGTCATGAAGTGCTCACTTGGTCATGGTTGTGTGCTGTATGCGTGTGTGAGCTCCACCTAGAAAGCTGCTGCATTATTGCTGAATCATGTCTGTGTCCATTGGGTCAACCAGGAGAGGAGAGAATATAGCATGCCTACTTCTATGGCTGCTGTGTCAGCCAGGAGAGATTGAGAATACTGTTATGGCTACTATGTAAGCCAGGAGACAGGTCGTGTTGTGTTAGGTTATTCTATGGCTGCTGTTACTTCTGCTACATCAGCCAGGAGAGGGGAAAAAAAATAGTGTCTTCTGTTCCTACAGCTCCTGGCATCTTCTTCCAGCCTCTGAACTCAAGTCTTGCCTACCCTGGGTTCAGCAAACAGTGCAGACAGTGTGAACCACTAGTGAGACAACTGGTGCTGTGAGCAGAATCAGAAATACACTTTTCATTATTTATTCCTCCCTTGGCTATTGGTTGCCTTGATTTTTAGAGACGTGTGTAATGCATCATTTTCCTTGATGCAGATTTGAGTACCATGGTTGCAACAGCCAATCTCCCACCAGATCTTTTGCTCTAGGGAAAATAAATATTTTACTTAAATATTAAAGGGTGTCTTAAAGTCACCTTTTAATATTTATGTATGCTTTCATCCATCATATATGGAAATATGACATCCTAGTTTCAGTAGACTTGTCTCTTTGCAAATAAGCAGAAATGACCTGTCATCCCTAGGTGACTCAGAAGGTAAAGAATCTGCCTGCCATGCAAGAGACCTGGTTTTGGTTCCTGGATTGGGAAGATCCCCTGGAGAAGGGGACAGCTACTCACTCCAGTATTCTGGCCTGGGGAATTCCATAGACTGTATAGTCCATGGGGTCACAAAAAGTCAGACACATCTGAGCGACTTTCACTTTCCATTAGTGGAACTGAAGGAAAAAAAAGGAAAGAGCAAATAAAACAAAATAAAGCATGTAGCTTGATCAATTTTGTCCAAAAGAGATACATATCCAAATACCAATTATCCTTTAGTCTCACCTCTTCCTAGAAAACTTCTCTAACCATCCCAGCCTTCATTAATCTCTGCATCCTCCAAGTTCTTATGTTGTCAGATGTTTATGGAAGGCAATTTTAGAACAACATAACTTGTCCAAGGTTGCAAAAAATAAGTGACAAAACTGGGATTTTTAACTCAAGCAGTATGGTTTCAGAGCCTGCCTGTACTTTTAGTTACCATTCTATACCATCTTCCTTGAAAGACCATAAATGAAAGTGAAAATTGCTTAGTCGTGTCCGACTCTGAAACCCCATGGACTCTATAATCCATGGAATTCTCCAGGCCAGAATACTGGAGTGTGTAGCCTTTCCCTTCTTCAGGGGATCTTCCCAACCCAGGGATTGAACCCAAGTCTCCCACATTGCAGGCAGATTCTTTAATAGCTGAGCCACAAGGGAAGCCCTCATGATATTAGAAAAAAAAAAACATTGATTAGGTAAATGTATAGCTATGGAAGAAAAAAGTAGAGGGTGCTATAGATGTTGGCTTGCTTTCATCACATAATTTCCTTTAAATCAAAGTATGCTATGCTGTTAATGACTCAAATATGTTGACTTAAAGGAAGAGGAGAGCATCTAAGAAGTCCTGAATTTGTTGTTCTTTCAATTAACTCTTTAATTTTCTCGACATGTTCTGGAGGTGAAGAGACTAAGAAGAGGCATGCTGCTAGGAATCGGAAAAATGCCCCTGATAAGTGTTGTCTTGGAAGTCTCAGGGGCAGAAGACAGAGCATTAGCTATATAAACTGAAAACATTACTGGGCCATAGAGGAAATCCATTTCTTAACCCTACTCTTGCTTGGTTAGTGGGCTTTGTCTTCATTGGTATTTTCCAATTCACTGATATTTTTGTGTGTGTTTTAATCTAATCTCCCCACTCTCCTACCTCAATTCTCAGGATGTCACAATTTTTCTCAAATGATTTCAGGTTTTAAGTGATTGCCTCTGGGAATATCCCTCAATTGCCACCTATTTACTTTTTCCAACCCTCTTACAAAAGAAAAAAAAGGGTGAAAAAGTTATGAAGTTTCAAATAAAAGGAAGGAGGAAGAAATGACCCTATACAGGTTAATATTTATATATGCTATGTGACAGAACTAAAAACCATACTTCTTTTATAAAATTCAAGCTGGCCACTTAAGCTTTTCTAGGTCCCAGTCCTTTGGTTCAGCTCTGCTGGTTCATAACTGTATGACTTTTAGCAAATTCACTTTAGACTCTTTTCCTCTTTGATAAATGAGATTGTTAGAACAGCCAATCAAAAAGTCTCTCAAACACATGAATCTAGTGGTTCTTAATGTTAAGGTAAGCTCCAGCACAGAATTAACTATGAATATCTCTAACTTGTATTGAATTTTCACCTTCTAATGTCAATTTGTGCCCTTACACACACATATCACCAAGGAAAATGAAATAATAATAATAATAGCTAATAATTAGAGTGACCTTCATTATGTAGCAAGCATCATTTAAATAAATTTCTATGCATTTGAGACAACAAGCTTAGGCGATAGTCACCATCATTACCTTTGTTTTATAGAAAAGGAAAGCCACTCCCATAAGAGAGGCTAAAGCACAAATTCACATAATTAATAAGTGGTAGAGTTACAATTTGAACTTAGCCAACCTGGCTCCAGAGACTCTGCATTCAACTACTATACTATACTGACTACACTTCTTAATAGTATTTGAAAACATAACAAATGTTGATTTAAAAAGGCAAAATTATATGTCAAATAGCAAATTTTCACAAACCCGCTTCTCTTCACAGAATTCCAGGGGATACACAAATGTCGAAGTATTTATGCATTGCTTTCCTTTCCCTAAAGTTGAAAAGCAATCAGCATTACTGAACCTTTTGTCTGTGTGTTTTACATTTTCAAATCTGCCTTAATGGGAACACAGTAAAACTCTTAAGGGACTGGATTATACAGGTCAGATTCTATCCATCCATTTGTAAATAGCCACATCCTTATACAGAGAATAGGTTTACTGTTTAGATATGGCTAACAGGCAATGGCACCCTACTCCAGTACTCTTGCCTGGAAAATCCCATGGATGGAGGAGCCTGGAAGGCTGCAGTCCATGGGGTCACTGAGGGTCGGAAACGGCTGAGCAACATCACTTTCACTTTTCACTTTCATGCATTGGAGAAGGAAATGGCAACCCACTCCAGTGTTCTTGCCTGGAGAATCCCAGGGACGGGGGAGCCTGGTGGGCTGCTGTCTATAGGGTCGCACAGAGTTGGACATGACTGAAGTGACTTAGCAACATGCCTATTTGCAGGTGAGTTCTTGTCTAAAAATAGGCCACAGTGTATAACGTGTGATGTGTAAAAGCCACATATCTTTAACCATTTTTAAAAAAGCCATTGGTCTTGGTTATTCATAACAAAAAATATTTGCAACTAAACTGAATCTCTTCAATCAAAGAACATACAAAGCCATCTTGCTCTCTTGTATTTAGGTAGTGCTTGGACTCCGATGGCTGATTTCTATGACATATGTAATTGCTTGATTTAAATTGATTTCATGCACACACAAGTCACACACTCCATTTCACCATTTTCTATTCTTTCTGGAGATACTTAAAAGTCATTCCAATCTCTCTACTGTACCTCTCTTAAGCTGCCTTTAGGTTCACGTTTCAGTTCAGTTCAGTTCAGTTGCTCAGTCGTGTTCGACTCTGCAACCCCATGAATCACAGCATGCCAGGCCTCCCTGTCCATCACCATCTCCCAGAGTTCACTCAAACTCACATCCATTGAGTCGGTGATGCCATCCAGCCATCTCATCCTCTGTCTTCCCCTTTTCCTCCTGCCCCCAATGCCTCCCAGAGTCAGAGTCTTCTCCAATGAATCAATTCTTCGCATGTTACTGGAACTATTTTACAAGGGAAGAGATCAGATTAAAGTCAAGTAGCGATAATTATGATCTCTCTGAAAGACTGAGTCTACACACACAGTGAGGTGGATAATTGAGACAACTATCAAGATAATTCAAGGCAAAAAAAAATATTGCTTCAATTACCTATTTCAGATGAGTGTGTTTTGAATTAAATTGCCTATCTAATTGCTTCAATTTTTCCACTTCACTTTGTGTGGGGTGCTGCCACATTGCTAGGGTGCTAAGCTGATGAATATACCCCCCAAATCTACTGTTTACTCCATTTAATATACCTATTTTTCCATTAGTCTGCCTTTTTGGAAAATAGTCTTCAGAAATAATTGTAAGTTGTTTCAGACTTAGAGATTTGAATTCCAATGTAACCTTGGGTAGTTAATGGTATCTCTCAAGACCTTAAGGAAAATTTAATAATCTCATAGGACTCTTTCAGTTCAAACATTCTATGAATGATTTTGTTTAATCAAACTAGTCTTAGATAAGTCTGAAAAAACAGCAAAGCTTAGTGTTAGGTCACTTCTGTCCATACAGCTGACATTCACATTGATGGTGATGGAAACTGACAATCTGTGGCTGGATTGTCATCTCCAGAGCTGCTCTTCCAGGAACAATCACTCCCTTGCTATAGAAAGTTTCTGGCTGCCACCCTGCTCTGAAATTTGTCTAGGAAAGGGCTATCATTTTCAAGAGAAAAAATATCCTGTGTTTGTGCATACATACATTAGAGTGTCTGCTGCTCTTGCTGTTCCTGCAAAGCATTTCCTCACCAGAACAGTGAATGTTAAGAAGTAGCAGAGGCTGGCTACAAGGAACACAAAGAGGAAAATAAAAAGTGAATCAAGTAGAGTTCCTGGAGGTGTCAAATACTTATTAAATGAAACTGTCAAGCTGATTTTTAGAAGGCTCTGTTTCAGAGACCTGTTAATGGGTTAAATTCATTTTTTGTGCTAATTATTTGGAGTCTAAGTTTCTACAGTAGCTTATTGTTAGACTTTTATGTAAACACTATCAACTGCTTATTATTATGGAACCAAGCAGATTCAACAACTGAAGTATATTTCACTTTCTAGCAGAATACTGTATCTGTAGATTATTCACCTTTACATTGAAAAGATAGTCATTAAACCAATTATCTCTCCCTAGGTTCAACTTGTTTAAGTGATATGTTAATTAGCTTGTTGATGAACTATAATCATATTAATAGAATTTCCTGAACTGAGTTGATAGCTATATTTGTAGGCATTGTCTTAACCATCTTAGAATCATTTTGATGTGGAAGGGAAGTTGATGAGACATCCTCAGACCACATGCAAATGATTCATGATGTTGTCTGAACAGATAGTTGAATATATGATCACATTTTCCAAACTTTTTGTTCTTTTTTTAATATTTTCTCCATGGTAAATTGAAATTCAGAGGTAAGTTCCAGATTAGAAAAGGCAAAAATGCAGCTTTTCGTATTTCCTGTCTTATACTCTCACCATGAGGCACAGAGTTTGAAAGATTTTTCTTGTTACAAATTTATAAGAGAATGAGATGGTTGGATGGCATCATGGATTCAATGGACCTGAGTTTGACCAAACTCCAGCAAATAGTGAAGGACATGGAAGACTGGGATGCTGCAGTTCATAGGGGTCTCAAAGCGTTGGATATGACTTAGTGACTGAACAACAACAAGATGTAATGTATCCCTCTACTATTAGATAAAATAAAGGCATCTATAATTGTGGATGATATACAGTGGTAGTTGGTGTATTTTCCTAGAGTTCAAAATCTTGTAAGGAATCAAATGACATAGTAAAATTATTTTACAAAGAATCTCCCCAATACCTTAAAAGATCAACATCACTATGGATTGGATAATCATGAGAAAGTGGCAATAATTGTTTTCCTTTGATGAAATATAACATTGATAAAATTTTTATAAAATCTTCACTTTAAGCAACTATGGATTGGTAACTTTTTCATTCTGATTCTAGGAACAGGGAAGGCATTATATGCATGCTACTAGTATAGTGGTACAGGACACCACACTCAGAAAGTTCCCAGCACTTAGGGTTTAACACACTGAAAAAACTGTCTTAAAAGTCTAAGTAATTTTACCTTTAAATTGTGTTTTGTACATAGAGTTCAAAGAAACAGTGGAATATGTTATAGGAGTTTGGAGCTTGGCTTCATATTGTAATGATTCTTCTCAGTGCTTCTCTGCCTCCCCAGGATGAGTTCTCAGTACCCATGGCTGCCCAACAGCCACTGTTACCCTCTGACCTTGTGGAAAAGATTAAGGCCTCTGTAATTCTTAGATTAGGGCATGGTGGCAGCCATACTTTCCTTGGGCTGATGATATCATGACTTTGCTTAAAGTGAGACTTTAGCCCATCCACCTCTCCCAACTCAGGAATAAGTCCTAGTGCTCAGTCACTTTTGGAAGTCCTTTACTCACTGAAGGTAAGATTTTAGGAAAGAAATATGCATTGCTGGACTCTCCTCTCTCTACAAAACATATGGCACATTGATTTAGAGGCTAGCAGTAGGAAGACCCTGCAGCCGATGGGCCTCTACCAAGTAGCGCACTTACCCCACAAGTATTTCCAACTCTTAGGCATTGCAACATTAGAAGTTAAATAGGAAAATACCATGATAGGTCAAGAGAGATAAAGAAATAAGCTTTAACAACATATTTTCCCACTGTTAAACAAGAATTCTCACATTTTAATTTTGTACTGGGACCCACAAATTATGCTGCCTGTCCTGCTGAAGAGGTAGTCAAACCATCAAATTTTAGGTGGTAGTCTAACTGACTAATTGGCAAGTTTTGACCATGTTAATAAGATTTCCTGATTGAACATGCTATGGTGGTTCAAATCTTATGCAGGAGTCAGCAGATCTGGATATGAGACAACTCTGTCAATTACATCACTGTGTGATTGTGAAAAAGATTATTATCTGATCTTTAATGTCTTCATTAGTAAAATGAGAAGGTTATTTTCTGTGTTTTTCTACATCCTTCCAATGTTAAAATTCTGTGCTTTCTGTGAACATTTTGTCAGAAATAATTTTGCTTTAAGAGCCAAAGGACAGTATAGTAATTATATTATCTCTATATCAGTGGATCTCAACAGGGGCAATTTTGCCCACCAAAGAATGTTTAGAAATAACAAGACATGGTTTTATTGTCACAGCTGGAAGGCCATGAATACTGCTAAAGTTGCTGTCCTGCAATGCACAGTGAAAGCTCATACAACAAAGAGTTTTCCAGCCCATGATGTTAAGAGTGCCAAAGTTAAGAACTCCCGGTCTGTATGAAAGACATGCTGTCTCCTTGGGTTTCTATCAATTTCACTTTTTTTTTTTTTTTCCTTTAACTATGGGGTAAGGCATGATAATGTTAGAATCAAGGCCCAATAACCAAATAAAAACACAAAAGATCTTGACTAAAGCCCTATCAGATTCTGGCCTCTGGAAACAGGAACATCTGTCTCCTATAATCTTTTGTTTCCCAATATAGGAAGAAAATAGTAATTAAGTGTAGTTATAAAGCTCTCTCATGCATAAATTCTGCAGAAGAATAAAAAGTTAGGACTGCTTTATTAGGCTAATAGCTAAAGCAATTTTTCCCACTGATGAACGTTTTTATGTTGGTAGAATGTTGAAGGTGATGATTTCTTTGCAGCAACCATATTTTTACATAAGAAATAAGCAGAGAGCATTCTAAGAAAGCTAGCCATCACTAATAGCACAAGGAATTACAAGGCAGTTACTACTGACTCACTCTAAGACTTATTTATTAATTAATTCATTGATACATTCATTTTTAAATAATTTTATTAGGAATATGCAATTTTCATGATTTTATAGAATACAGTAACTAATGCTACTACTAATCATAACTCTAAATAGGTCTTTGTTTGCATCCCAATAGTTGTTGTGAGGTATACACAACAACTAAACAAAACTTGTAATATATGAAGTGATAGCTACAAAGAAAGGGTGGAATAAGTGCCATAGGTTGTAAACAAAAGAGAGAGTTCTTTAGGCATACAGGGAAAAAAGAGGTTGTTTTTGATAGGGGTGGTGAGGGAGTCTTTGTGTAATTGGTGATTATTGATCTGCATTTTATTCACATAGTAGAATTTGAATAGCTCTATGACCTGGCATGTAGTGAATACCCAAGTGAGGAAGGTAAAAAATGCAACACATTATTCGTGATCAATCAGCTTTCCTTAATGAGGTTGTGTATAGACAGGGCTTTTTTTATTACAACTATTAGAAGCCCAAATCAAACTAAAGTAAGATTGGAGAACAGTTTTTATTAAGAATCCTGGGATATTTCAAAGAAACTGAGAACAAAACTTGAAGAAAAATGGAGCATATGTGTAGAAAGAAGCAGAGAGTAGAGAAGGATCATCCTAGTTGTTTCAGACTCCAGTTCTAGTGATTCTTGAAACCCAGTTTCATTTCTTCTGACTCCCCAAAACTGGGCCTTATTTTGTGTTGGTGCTTGTCCTAGATTATGTATGGTTAGAAAAGGAGATATACATTATGCTCATAAGTCAGCACTTTCAGCTGCTATGAATGGTGTTGGGATGGAGTGGCGATTTCCAGAAGGAAAACATTCTATAGCCATAGGGGAGAAGTATACTGGGAAAAGCTGTCTATTGAACATAGACAGTTCTAAACCATTCCTATGGCCTCATTGAATCCACTTTGAAATTAGATGACATACCTTACATTTATAGAAGGATAAATACAAACCAATGTGTACAAACATAACTTGTCTCACCTAAACTTTAGCAGAGTCCTCTGAAGAGTGTTATTTTATAACCACAGTACTTATAGATAAGCAAACTCAATCTCCCCTGAAGGAGGGCATGACAACCCACTCCAGTATTCTTGCCTTGGAGAATCCTGTGGACAAAGAAGCCTGTCAGGCTACAGTCCATAGGGTCACACAGAGGCAAACACGGCTGAAGCAATGGAGCATGCATGCATGCAAACTCAGTATTTAAGAGGTAAAAATAACTTGATCAAGGTAATATATAAGTTAGGTAGTCAAGATTTAAACACATGTACTCTGAATCAATGACTACACAATACTTTCTAAAACATTATTGTAAAATAGTTGCAAAGCCAGCTTCATGTGTACATGATCAATACAGTCATACAAGGCAATAAGCGTGGAAGTTCCTCATTCTTGAGGTTTATTGTTCTGTGATATTGTCTTGAGATTATTAAAACCTTTCTCTTTGAATTTATGTTTTGGAAGTTATATCCAGTGGGGCAATGTAGCTTGTGCTAAGGGCTTGGAATCTAAGCTCATATGTGACCTAGCCTCCTCCATCTAAATATTTTACAACCACATGGACTGTTACCCACCAGACCTCTGTCCATGGGATTCTCCAGGCAAGAATACTGGAGTGGGTTGTCATTTCCTCCTCTAAGGGATCTTCCTGACCCAGGGATTGAACTCATGTCTCCTGCTTGGCAGGGGGATTCTTTAACTTTGAGCCACCTGGGAAGCCCTTTTCCTTATAAATATCTCTGTGCTTGAGGAAGCGTGATATTCAATAACAAATAAAAAATGAATCAGTTTGCAGAAGAGACTGCAAAAGCAAAAGAAAATGTATATTTTAGTTTCATATGCTTATGAATACTTTTCCCCTTACTGTTTGAACAAGGGGTTTTTCATGTTCATTTTTCTTGATTACTGAAAAGTAGGTAGCCTGTGCTGAATAGTTGTTAAGAATGTTGCATTGGGCCAAACAGAGCTTCCATGTGCCAAAACTAACTGCTTAACAAAGTGATAAAAACATTATCTGTAGTCCAGCTATCTCAGACACTATCCAAGGGAAAAAATAACTAATACTATCCTATGTAATTAAAGCAGCTACTTTAAGCTCCATGACTAACTATCCAGAAGCATCATAGCATAGTGATTTTGAGTGCAGATTCTAAAACCAGTTGCCTCAGTTCACATCCTATCTTCTTTGATGTGCATCCCTGAGCAAGTTAACATCTCTGTGTTTTCACTTCCTTAAGTGTAAGGATGATGATAATAATACTTATTTATAGAATTGTTATAAGGATAAAATGAATTGATCTATGTAAATATATGATATATATATCATATATTTACAAAACATGCTCTGAACATTGCCCAATACTTAATAAGTACTCAGTAAATTTCACTGTTTTGAATAGTTATGGACCCAACATACGAGGGCAATTCTATAGTATAATTAATAAATATTATCACAGAGCTTGTGTCTGAAAGTACTATTAGCTTCAACTTGAACTTTAAATATCTCAAGTATACAAGCTTACTAACACTGTTATTAATTAAGAAAGCTGTGGTACATATACACAACGGAGTATTACTCAGCCATTAAAAAGAATACATTTGAATCAGTTCTAATGAGGTGGATGAAACTGGAGCCTATTATACAGAGTGAAGTAAGCCAGAATGAAAAACACCAATACAGTATACTAACACATATATATGGAATTTAGAAAGATGGTAACAATAACCCTTTAAGCGAGGCAGCAAAAGAGACACAGATGTATAGAACAGACTTTTGGACTCTATGGGAGAGGGAGAGGGTGGGATGATTTGGAAGAATGGCATTGAAACATGTATAATATCATATATGAAATGAATTGCCAGTCCAGGTTTGATGCATGATACTGGATGCTTAGGGCTGGTGCACTGGGATGACCCAGAGGGATGGTACGGGGAGGGAGGAGGGATGGGGGTTCAGGATGGGGAACATGTGTACACCTGTGGCAGATTCATGTTGATGTATGGCAAAACCAATATTGTAAAGTAATTAACCTCCAATTAAAATAAATAAATTAAAAAAAATAGTTGCCCAGAAAATGTTTCCAATGCATAATAAATCATGGAATACACAGTTCAGGTAATACATTTTCGTAAAGAAAATATAGTAGGAGCACTATGTAGAACATGCAGTTTTGAAAAGTATTTAAATTTGAAGCAAAAATATCCTAAATTAGGTTGAACTTTAGTAGTAAGCTTCAATACACAATGTTTTTGTAATTGTATGCCTTTAGTCTTGCAGCCCAAGAGGTGATGACTATAAATACACACTGAAGAGATCTTTGCTTAAATGAAATTACTTATATAAAGCATCTAGCATAGTTTCAGGAATAAAATATATGTTCAACAACTGATAGTCATTATTAATATTGAAGTATTTTTAAACCTCAGTGACTAGTGGGTAATGCACTTTCTGACCACTGGGTCATCTTTTGGGAATAATTTGAACTGAGCTCTTTTAAAGGATTTTAGATCATCCTTTACCATGCTGATTTTAAGGCTGAATAAATCAGTGACTATTACCTTTTGGGGAAGAAAATGCAGAAAGGATGTTATGAGAAAGGACACAGATATTAATTTTATGGGAAGTTTTGTGAAAAAGCCATTAGATGTCAACTGTAGTTCACAAAGATATTCTGCTTTTTAGTAGTGTTACATATAGGTGCTGACTGACAATATAAAATCACAGAAGCATCAACTCCCAGAGCTTCAAAAACATGTGGATACATATAACACAGTGTCAGGTATACAGAAAACACTCAATAAATGCAAGCATCCTTGCTTTCTTCCTTTGAGATTTCATAGTTCAATGCTCCCCCTTGCCACACTCAGTTTTGCAAAAAAGGAAATGAAAGCGAATAACATGCAAAGATTATAAAGATAATTTTCTGATTGAATAGGAATTAGAATATCTATCAAATGTCTCAGAAGATTCAGATGATGTTCTTCTCCAAGATATTTGGCAAAACTAATACAATTATGTAAAGTTTAAAAATAAAATTAAAAAAAAAAAGTAAAAAAAAAAGAAACAAACAAGTCGACCCTAAGAGTTGAGAGGAGAGCTTGGGATATATAACAACATGAATAGTGAGAGCTCCCTTTATGTTACATATTTTCTTTTTCATATATATATATATATATATATGAAATCAGCATATATTAAAATCAGCATGTGGTATATATATATATGTTTATATATATGTTTTCTTATATATATTGTCTTTCTCTTATATATTTTCTCTTATATATATTTCCCTTTCTTTTGTATATATGTTCCCTTATATATATTTCCTACAGTTAGAACTGGACATGGAACAACAGACTGGTTCCAAATAGGAAAAGGAGTATGTCAAGGCTGTATATTGTCACCCTGTTTATTTAACTTGTATGCAGAGTACATCATGAGAAATGCTGGACTGGAAGAAACACAAGCAGGAATCAAGATTGTGGGGAGAAATATCAATAACCTCAGATATGCAGATGATACCACCCTTATGGCAGAAAGTGAAGAGGAACTAAAAAGCCTCCTGATGAAAGTGACAGTGGAGAGTGAAAATGTTGGCTTGAAGCTCAACATTCAGAAAATGAAGATCATGGCATCTGGTCCCATCACTTCATGGGAAATAGATGGGGAAACAGTGGAAACAGTGTCAGACTTTATTTTGGGGGCTCCAAAATCACTGCAGATGGTGACTGCAGCCATGAAATTAAAAGACGCTTACTCCTTGGAAGGAGAGTTATGACCAACCTAGATAGCATATTCAAAAGCAGAGACATTACTTTGCCAACAAATGTTCATCTAGTCAAGGCTATGGTTTTCCCTGTAGTGATGTATGGATGTGAGAGTTGGACTGTGAAGCAGGCTGAGTGCCGAAGAATTGATGCTTTTGAACTGTGGTGTTGGAGAAGACTCTTGAGAGTCCCTTGGACTGCAAGGAGATCCAACCAGTCCATTCTGAAGGAGATCAACCTTGGGTTTTCTTTGGAAGGAATGATGCTAAAGCTGAGACTCCAGTACTTTGGCCACCTCATGTGAAGTGTTGACTCACTGGAAAAGACTCTGTTTCTGGGAGGGATTGGGGGCAAGAGAAGAAGGGGACGACAGAGGATGAGATGGCTGGATGGCATCACTGACTCGATGGACGTGAGTCTGAGTGAACTCTGGGAGTTGGTGATGGACAGGGAGGCCTGGCGTGCTGCGATTCATGGAGTCACAAAGAGTCAGACACGGCTGAGCCACTCATCTGATCTGACCTGATCTCTTAAAAGCAAAACAACCAAAACCATCCTTTACAACTCATAGAAACTCTTCCCTATGAACAAAGACTCAGACATCTCTGCCCTAGCAACACCACATCCCCTTTTCCCCAGTCTGTTAAACAATATTCCCTACAAGGAAATTTCTAAAATAATCATACACTCTTCTAGAGCTAGATGATACTTTACCCAAAATTTTGCCCAAACTGCAATTATTTTTCTACCATCTCTAACAGACTTTATCTTGTGAAGACTAAAAAATGGATGAAACTGGAGTCTATTATACAGAGTGAAGTAAGCCAGAAGGAAAAACACCAATACAGTATACTAACGCATATATATGGAATTTAGAAAGATGGTAACGATAACCCTGTATACGAGACAGCAAAAGAGACACTGATGTATAGAACAGTCTTATGGACTCTGTGGGAGAGGGAGAGGGTGGGAAGAAAAAAAAAAAAAAAAAGAAGTGTCTGTGGATCTTGTTGTTTTGGGAAAGAGCATTGTAGACAAAGAGAACCAGAAAATTAAAAGATGCTGAGTGTAAAAAAAAAAAAAAAAATTTCAATTCTTTCAACAATTCATTTTATGTTTCTTTTGAAACTTCTAGTAATACTGTAATTAAGCAGAGTTGATATTGATATACCCAACTATAATATAGCTGAATATTGGTTCTGATATTTCCTTTTCTTGTTAGTGGAATCATGCATCCACATACTTTGCCAGGTACATTTATAGTATCCTCCCAATATGGGTGAAGTATACTTGGCTTAGTGGTTTGCCTTGGCCAGTTAAAGTTTACTAGAATTTATGCCAGTAAATGTTCAAAACGCATGGGCATAAATTGGCTTGTCCTCTTGCCCTCCTGGGATAAGTCTTGAGAACCATATGCCCTGAGTATCTTCCAGTCCAACAAGAAAAATAGAGAAGATGAGGAACAGACTTAAATACAATCCTTGATCTAACCAAGCTCAATCAACCCAAAGTGAAAGAAAGTGAAGTCACTCACTTGTGTTCTACTCTTTGTGACCCCGTGAACTGTAGCTCACCAGGCTCCTCCATCCATGGAATTTTTCAGGCAAGAATACTGAAGTGGGTTTCCATTCCCTTCTCCAAGAGATCTTCCTGACCCAGGGATTGAACCTGGGTCTCCCACATTGTAGGCAGACGCTTTACCATCTGAGTCACCAGGAAAGTCTAAAACATAAGTGAAAGCAATTTTAAAAGCAACAGTAAATGGAAAGACATCTATCTTAATGGATTGGAGGAATTAATATGAGCAAAGTGTCACTACTACCCAAAATGATCTAGAGACTTAACGCAATCCCTATTTAAATGTCCCAATGGAACTTTTTGCAGAAATAGAAAAATATTATCCTAAAATTCGTATGGAAGCACAAGCAACCTGAGCAAAGCAGAAGGGATCACATTTCTTGCTTTCTAAATATATCACAAAGCTCTAGTAGTCAAAATAATATGGTCTGGAAAAATATACAGGCATATTAATCAATTGAATAAAACAGAGAGCTTTGAAATAAATCCATACATTAATGATAAATGGATATTTATCAACAGGGCAATAACACACAAAAGGGAAAGGATGGTGTCTTCCTTAAGTGGTGTCAGGAATGTTGGATATCCACATGCAAAATAATAAAATTGTACTTTTATTTTACACCATACACTAAAACCAGATCAAAATGGATTGAAGGCATAAACATGACATGAAACTTTAAATCTTCTATAAGAAAACAAGGATAATGATTCTTGATATTGGCCTTGGCAATGGTTTCTTGGATATGACCCCAAAAGCAAAAATAGGCAAGTGGTACCACACAAATGAAAAAACTTCTGCACAACAAAGGAAATAATCAGCAAAGTGAAAAGGAAACCTACAGGATGGGAGAACATATTTTCAAACCATATGGCTGATAAAAAGTTAATATCTAAGATATATAAGAAACTTCTATGACTCAAAATCAACCAAACAAACAAAAATCCAAATTACAAAACTACATTTTTCCACTTCATAGGTGTTCATTATATGTAACTTTTCATGGGCTAAAAAGATCCCCCACTGGACTCCTGACTTAATCTTACACAATTTGTCATAGTACAATACAAAATGTAAACTCACCCAAATAGAAAGTTTCTGTATAAAAGTGTTTTATAAAAGGGAGATCGTCATTGTCTACTTTGAATCTTTCATTGCACATTGATATAGTTTCAGCAGAAATTGATTTCAAGTTATTTTTCTTTTATTTTCTTTTTTACTTAAGTACTATAGTTGTATTTTAGACCAAATTAACTTTTACAAATTTCCATACAATTTCTGACAATGGAACTAAGGGAAAATTTTAAAGAAGATTTGATTACAAAGGCAGTAAGAAAGAGTACCTATGACAGATTTATTCAAATTCTCCATTGTTCTATTAAAATGTGCCCTTTGACCTTCCCATAGCTAGTGCTGAATAATAAAGAGTGGCCAACCCAATATATATATATATATATATATATATATATATATATATATATATATATATATTATTTGGCTTTTGATATTATATATATAATACCAAAAGCCAAATAATTGCAAGATCACAATTAGGCTTCTATTTTTTTTGCATTTATATTTCAGAGGCAACTAATTATTAGTCCCAAAAGTGTACTTGCGTTTTGCCACTGAATATGAAAGAAAGTAAAGAGGAACTAGAGCCTCATGACAAGGTTTAACATGAAGAGGAGGGTGAAAAACCTGGCTTAAAACTCAGCATTCAGAAGACTAAGATCATGGCATCCGGTCCCATCACTTCATGGTAAATGGATGGGGAAACTATGGAATTAGTGACAGACTTTATTTTCTTGGGCTCCAAAATCACTGTAGACAGTCACTGAAGTCATGGAATTAAAAGACACTTGCTCCTTGGAGGAAAAGCTATGACAAACCTAGACAGCATATTAAAAAATAGAGTCATCACTTTACCGACAAAGACCTGTATAGTCAAAGCTATGACTTTTCCAGTAGTCATGCAGAAATGTGAGACTTGGACCATAAAGAAGGCCGAGGGACAGAGAATTGATGTTTTCGAATTGTGGTGCTGGAGGACAAGACTCTCTAGAGTCCCTTGGGCAGCAAGGAGATCAAACCAATAAATCCTGAAGGAAATCAACCCTGAATATTCTTTGGAAGCCTTGATGCTGAAGTTGAAGCTCCAATATTTTGGCGACCTGATGCAAAGAGCCTTCTCCTTGGAAAAGACCCTGATGCTCTTGGAAAGAGCATAAATTTGAATAAAACCGTTGGAAAGACTGAGAGCAGGAGGAAAAGGGTGTGACAGAGGATGGAATCACTGAATCAATGAATATTTGTTTGAGTAAATCCCGGGAGAGAGTGAAGGACAGGGAAGCCTGACATGCTGCAGTCCATTGGATCACAAAGTGTTGGACACGACTTGGCAACTGAAAAATAACATGTATGCATTTGTTTTTGTTTTTTAATTAACCACTGTGCTATGGATTCTGGAAGGCAAAATAGACTCTGTTTCTGCTTCAAGAAACATAGAGATTTGATGAGATACTGAGGTGTCTTAAATTAGCAGCATTCAATGTCCACTATTAGTTTAAGAATTATATACTGCTCCAAACCATGCATAAGTTCTGTAATTTGAAAGCAATATTTATTTATTTACACAAATTAGATTGAAACATTCTTGACAATTTACAAGAAAAATAGGGAAACCTTGTGGTCTCTAAAACTTAATTTTTTTGGAACCTTCCCTGAGTTTTTTTCAGTTCAATTCAGTTCAGTCACTCAGTCGTGTCTGACTCTGTGACCCCATGTACTGCAGCATGCCAGGCTTTCCTGTCCATCATCAACTCCTGGAGACTGCTCAAACTCATGTCCATTGAGTCGGTGATACCATCCGGCCATCTCATCCTTTGTTGTCCCCTTCTCCTCCTGCCTTCAATCTTTCTGAGCATCGGGATCTTTTCCAGTGAGTTAGTTTTTCCCATCAGGTGGCCAAAGTATTGGAACTTCAGCTTCAGCATCAATCCTCCCAAAGAATATTCAAGACAGATTTCCTTTAGGATTGACTGGTCTGATCTCCTTGCAATCCAAGGGACTCTCATGAGACTTCTCCAGCACCACACTTCAAAGGCAACAATTCTTAAGCACTCAACTTCCTTTATGGTACAAATCTCACATTAATACACAACAGATTAGACAAAACAGATTAGACAATTGACAATACATGGAACAATTATAAGCAGCACAAACATGGCATAACAAGGACTAGTAGGGGCATTAGCCAATTCCAAATTCCCATCACCAGGATGGCTCAAATCCCTCCTTGTTCAGGGATCAGAAGATCTAGCTCCTGTCTGTTTTGGAGTACAATCCCTACCAAGCTGTGCTGGCTCTTTAGAGCTGTCCTGAGAAATCTTACTTCCAGAAACTAGATTTTGGGGGTGTTCATTAGAATGGCACTCATTTAGTTCAGTTCAGTCAGTTGCTCAGTCGTGTCCAACTCTTTGTGAACCCATGAATCGCAGCACGCCAGGCCTCCCTGTTCATCACTGACTCCCGGAGTTCACTCAGATTCACGTTCCTTGATTTGGTGATGCCATTCAGCCATCTCACCCTCTGTCATTCCTTTCTCCTCTTGCCCCCAATCCCTCCCAGTATCAGACTTTTTTCCAGTGAACCAACTCTTCGCATGAGGTGGCCATATTACTGGAGTTTCAGCTTTAGCATCATTCCTTCCAAAGAAATCCCAGGGCTGATCTCCTTCAGAATGGACTGGTTGGATCTCCTTGCAGTCCAAGAGACTCTCAAGAGTCTTCTTCAACACCACAGTTCAAAAGCATCAATTCTTCAGCGCTCAGCTTCCTTCACAGTCCAACTCTCACATTCATACATGACCACTTGAAAAACCATAGCCTTGACTAGACAGACCTTTGTTGGCAAAGTAATGTCTCTGCTTTTGAATATTCTATAAAGGTTGGGCATACCTTTCCTTCCAGGGAGTAAGTGTCTTTTAATTTAATGGCTGTAACCACCATCCGCAGTGATTTTGGAGCCCCCAAAAATAAAGTCTGACACTGTTTCCACTGTTTCCCCATCTATTTCTCATGAAGTGATGGGACCGCGTGCCATGATCTTCATTTTCTGAATGTTGAGTTTTAAGCCAACACTTTCACTCTCCTCTTTCACTTTCATCAAGAGGCTCTTTAGTTCCTCTTCACTTTCTGCCATAAGGGTGGTGTCATCTACATATCTGAGGTTATTGATATTTCTCCCGGCAATCTTGATTCCAGCTTGTGCTTCTTCCAGCCCAGTGTTTCTCATGATGTACTCTGCATATAAGTTAAATAAGCAGGGTGATAATATACAACCTTGACATACTCCTTTTCCTATTTGGGACCAGTCTGTTGTTCCGTGTCCAGTTCTAACTGTTGCTTCCTGACCTGCATATAGGTTTCTCAAGAGGCAGGTCAGGTGCTCTGGTATTCCCATCTCTTTCAGAATTTTCCACAGTTTATTGTGATCCACACAGTCAAAGGCTTTGTCATAGTCAAAAAAAAGAAATAGCTGTTCTTCTGGAACTTTCTTGCTGTTTCGATGAAACTGCGGATGTTGGCAATTTGATCTCTGCTTCCTCTGCCTCTTCTAAAACCAGCTTGAACATCTGGAAGTTCATGGTTCACGTACTGCTGAAGCCTGGCTTGGAGAATTTTGAGCATTACTTTACTAGCGGGTGAGATGAGTGCAATTGTGCAGTTGTTTGCATATTCTTTGGCATTGCCTTTGTTTGGGATCGGAATGAAAACTGACCTTTTCCAGTCCTGTTGCCACTGCTGAGTTTTCCAAATGTGCTGGCATATTGAATGCAGCACTTTCACAGCATCATCTTTCAGGATTTGAAATAGCTCAACTGGAATGACATCACCTCCACTAGCTTTGTTTGTAGTGATGCTTTCTAAGGCCCACTTGACTTCACACTCCAGGATGTCTGGCTCTGGGTGAGTGATCATACCATCGTGATTATCTTGGTCTTGAAGATCTTTTTTGTACAGTTCTTCTTTGTATTCTTGCCACCTCTTCTTAATATCCTTTGGTTCTGTTAGGTCCATACCATTTCTGTCCTTTATCGATACCATCTTTGCATGAAATGTTCCCTTTGTATCTCTAATTTTCTTGAAGAGATCTTTAGTCTTTCCCATTCTGTTGTTTTCATCTATTTCTTTGCATTGATCTCTGACGAAGGCTTTCTTATCTCTTCTTGCTATTCTTTGGAACTCTGCATTCAGATGCTTATATCTTTCCTTTTCTCCTTTCTTTTTGCTTCTCTTCTTTTCACAGCTGTTTGTTAGGCCTCCCCAGACAGTCATTTTGCTTTTTTGCATTTCTTTTCCATGGGGATGGTCTTGATCCCTGTCTCTTCTTCAATGTCACAAACCTCTGTCCATAGTTCATCAGGCATTCTGTCTACCAGATTTAGTCCCTGAAATCTATTTATTACCTCCACTGTATAATCATAAGGGCTTTGAATTATGTCATACCTGAATGATCTAGTGGTTTCCCCTACTTTCTTCAATTTAAGTCTGAATTTGGCAATAAGGAGTTCATGATCTGAGCCACAGTCAGCTCCTGGTTTTGTTTTGCTGACTGTATAGAGCTTCTCCATCTTTGGCTGCAAAGAATATAAACAATCTGATTTCGGTGTTGACCATCTGGTGATGTCCATGTGTAGTCTTCTCTTGTGTTGGTGGAAGAGGGTGTTTGCTCTGACCAATGTGTTCTCTGGGCAGAACTCTATTAGCCTTTGCCCTGCTTCATTCCGTATTCCAAGGCTTAATTTGCCTGTTACTCCAGGTGTTCCTGGACTTCCTACTTTTGCATTCCAGTCTTCCATAATAAAAAGGACATCTTTTTCTGGGTGTTACTTCTAAAAGGTCTTTTAGGTGTTCATAGAAACCATTCAACTTCAGCTTCTTCAGAATTACTGGTTGGGGCATAGACTTGGATTACTGTGATATTAATGGTTTTTCTTGGAAACAAACAGAAATCATTCTGTCGTTTTTGAGATTGCATCCAAGTACTGCATTTCGGACTCTTTTGTTGACCATGATGGCTACTGCATTTCTTCTGAAGGATTCCTGCCCGCAATAGTAGATATAATGGTCATCTGAGTTAAATTCACCCATTTCAGTCCATTTTAGTTCGCTGATTCCTAGAATGTTGACGTTCACTCTTTTCATCTCCTGTTTGACCACTTCCAATTTGCCTTGATTCATGGACCTGACATTCCAAGTTCCTATGCAATATTGCTCTTTACAGCATCGGACTTTGCTTCTATCACCAGTCACATCCACAGCTGGGTATTCTTTTTGCTTAGGCTCCATCCCTTCATTCTTTCTGGAGTTATTTCTCCACTGATCTCCAGTAGCATATTGGGCACCTACTGACCTGGGGAGTTCCTCTTTCAGTATCCTATCGTTTTGCGTTTTCATACCATTCATGGGGTTCTCAAGGCAAGAATACTGAAGTGGTTTGCCATTCCCTTCTCCAGTGGACCACATTCTGTCCGACCTCTCCACCATGACCCACCCGTCTTGTATGGTCCCACAGGGCATGGCTTAATTTCATTGAGTTAGACAAGGCTGTGGTCCTAGTGTGATTAGATTGACTAGTTTTCTGTGAGTATGGTTTCAGTGTGTCTGCCCTCTGATGCCCTCTCGCAACACCTACCATCTTACTTGAGTTTCTCTTACCTTGGATGTGGGGTATCTCTTCACGTCTGCTCCAGCAAAGTACAGCTGCTGCTCCTTACCTTGGATGAGGGGTATCTCCTCACTGCTCCCCCTCCTGACCTTGAATGTGGAATAGCTCCTCTAGGCTTTCCTGCGCCCATGCAGCCACCACTCCTTGGACGTGGGGTTGCTCCTCTCAGCCACTGCCCCTGACCTTGGACGTGGGATAGCTCCTCTTGGCCACCACCGCTCGGGCATGGAGTCCTCCCGGCTTCTTCCCCTGACATCAGACGTAGGGTAGCTCCTCTCAGCCTCCCTTGTGTGCCGTCACACTCATAAGTAGTTTTGAATAGGTATCTGAGATCTCCCAGGGGTTCACAGGTATATTGAGTGTTCTCTTCTGTTTTCTTCCATGGCTTGACTCATGAGTAGTGAATCCAGAAGTCATGTCATGGTACCTTGACTGCTGTGGGGGTAGAAAGTATTACAGGGCAGGGTCTCTTCCATGTGGACTGGAGTTGAGCCTTTGGGGACCCATCTTTCCAGACTTTAATTAGGACTTGCGTCCCTAGAGCATACAGTGGTGACTCCTTAGAATCTTCTGGGTCCTGGTTCACACCCCACAAGTGTATATCCTGTTGGAATTGCCAAATTGCCATGGTATAAGACTGGAGGGTCTGAACCTCTGAATCTAGGAAGAGGTCATTGACATAAATAAAAGGTCTCCCATATAGCATCTCATAAGGACTAAGAACAACTTGTTATTTAGGGGCAATACGGGTGTGGAGGAGAGCTATTGGTAAAGCCTCCTTCCATCCCAGAGAGGTCTCCTGGGTTATCTTTTTTATCACTGATTTTAAGAATTGGTTGGCTCTTTCTACTTTTCCTGAAGACTGAGGCCTCCAGGCATAATGGAGATAAGTAATGTCCAATGACTTAGAGACCCCTTGGGTGACCTTAGAAGTAAATGATGTCCCATTATCACTTTGTAATGACGTGGGCAGACCAAATATTGGAATGATTTCATGGAGCAGTTTTTTTACCACCTCCTCAGCCTTCTCAGTCCAGGTGGGAAAGCCTTCAAT
This sequence comes from Bos grunniens, assembly GCF_055505025.1. NCBI lineage: Eukaryota > Metazoa > Chordata > Mammalia > Artiodactyla > Bovidae > Bos > Bos grunniens. Next base: position 73,901,599 of record NC_141194.1, on the reverse strand, counting down.
TCATCCTCTGAATGTATCTATCATGACTAATAGGTGTTTATACCCTTGAGAAACTGGCATCTGGGTAAAGTCCATCTGCCAGTCCTCTCTTGGGTAGGTCCCACATTGTTGGACGGGCTGGGCAAGCTGGGGTCTTCGAGCTCCTTGGGGGTTGTTTAATTGGCAAGTGGGACAAGAGGAGACCACTTGCCTTATAGTTGTTTGGATACTTGTTCCTCTGAAGGACCTTTCTAGTAATCTTTGGAGGGCCTTTTCCCCTAAATGAGTGGTGACATGTAAGGAGTTAATCAACTTCCATTGCAGGTTCCAAGGCAGAAAAAGGAGTCCTTCCTGTTGGAAGCACCCCATATGATCTTCTTAAAAGCCCTCACTTTTAGCTTTAAGAGTCTCAACTTCAATATATGAAAGAGTTTCTGGCAAATTAGTCTGTGGAACTAGGGTGGCAACCCCTATTAGGTCATTGTTCTGTAATACTGCTCTCTTAGCTGCCTGATCAGCTGCTTGGTTCCCTCGAGCCACTTCCATGTTCCCTTTTTGGTGTTCTTTACAGTGGGAGACTGAAACTTCAATGGGCAGATGGACTGCCTCCAAGAGTCTAAAAATTTGATCACCATATTTGATTGGTAACCCTTGGGTGGTCAAGTGGCCCCTTTCTTTCTGAGTAGCAGCATGTGCATGTAGCACCAGAAAGGCATACTTGGAGTCAGTGTAAATGGCTATTATTTTTACTTTTCCCAGCTCTAAAGCTTGAGTCAGGGCTATGAGCTCAGATAATTGGGCTGAAGTACCTGATGGCAGAGGCTTAGCTTCTATGGTCTCAAAATTGGAGACTACTGCCTATCTGGCTCTTCTTTTTCTATCCGAGAGAAAGCTGCTTCCATCAGTGTACCAGATTTCCTCAGGATTCGTCAGAGGATCTTCCAACAATCCCTTCTGTGGTTTTGTCCAGTGGTCCAAGGTTTCTAGACAAGAGTGAAAGGGGAGAGAACCCTCGGGGGTAGGCAGGAGGGTGGCTGGGTTAAAAGCCTCACAAGGGGATATAGTGGCCTGGATTTTCCAACAGCACTACTTGATATCTGAGGATTCTTTGATTAGACATCCATAAATGGCCTCCCCCATTTAGGAGTTGTTTTACTTGGTGGCTGGTAAAAATAGTTAGTTTGCCCCCAAAGGAAAGTTTTAAAGCATATTCTATCATGATTGCAATAGTTGCAAGATTTCGAAGGCGGGGGGGTGGGGTGGGGGGCAGCCTTGGGCAGTTGGATTGAGCCTCTTGGATATGTAAGCTACAGGCTAAGGCTCAGATCCCAGCCTATGAGTTAACACTCCCAAGGCTATTCCCCCTCTTTCATGGACATAAAGTTATAATGTTTTTGTTTTTTTTTTTTTTCTGGTTCTGGCAACCTCAAGGCAGGTGCCTGAGTTAAGGCTTGTTTTAGTGTAGCCTCTGCCTTCTTTTGAGGAGTTCCCCACATTGGTGGGATTGATTCATCCCGTCCCTTTAAGCTTTCATATAACGGCTGGGCAATTAGACCATAGTTAGGTATCCAGATTCTACAATACCCAGTTAGCCCCAGGAAAGCTATCAATTATTTTTGAGTCATGGGGGAGGGCAACTGGAGGATTCCTTGTACCTGACCAGAGGACAATCCCCTGGACCCATGTGTAATCAGAACTCCCAGGTAAGTGACCTTTGTCTCGACAATCTGTGCCTTAGCATAGGAGACTTTATATTCTTTTTCCGCCAAAAAGTTTAGAACCTGAGTTGCATGTTGTTCGGCATTTTTCTCATCTGGAGAGCAGATTAGTAGGTCATCTACATATTGTAATATTTTCCCATTAGGTCCCAGATCCAGATCTAGTAGATCTCAGCTAAGGGCCTGTTCAAACAGATGGGGGCTATCTCTAAACACCTGAGGTAATACTGTCCAAGTCATCTGTTGGTGTTTTTCTCCTGAAGCCTCCCACTCAAAGGCAAAGTTATTGGGATTCTTTAGCCAGTGGTATGCAAAAAAAAAAAAAAAAAAAATGCATCGTTGAGATCCAAGACTGTAAACCACTTGGCATTGGGTGGGATTTCTCCCAAAATTACATAGGGATTGTGTACTTTGAGATGGAGGGGGACTACAGCTTCATTTACAATCCAGAGATCTTGAACCATTCGCTAGGTTCTGTCCTTTTTCTTTACTGAGAGGATTGAGGTGTTACATGGAGAATTGGTGGGGACCAATAGCCCACAAGTATGGAATTTATTTATTAAAAGCTGTAGTCCCTCCCGAGCCTCTCTTCTGAGGGGATATTGTTTCTGGTTAGGAAACCGAGTGGGATTTCAGAGTACAATGATGACCAGTTCAGCTTGGTGGGCTCTTCCAGGAATCCCCTGGTCCCACACCTGGGGGTTAATTTTGTCCTCCCATAGTTTTTGGTCCATCTCTATTGGAGAAGGTGTAATGGGTTCTTCAGTAGTAACCAGAAGCTCTAGGGCTCTAGGGGCTGAAAAGTTTCCAACCACAAGGGTGGTCCCCAGTTTATTGAGTATATCTCTTCCCAATAAGGGAGTAGGACACTAGGGACCACCAGAAACTGGTGGGAAAATATTTGTCCATCCCAGAAACAAAGAAGTACTTGGGTGAATCTTGTAGTAGTTGTTTTCCCTGTAGCACCCAAAATGGTACAGGTTTGGGAGGAGAAGGCTCCAGAGTAGGAGATCAAGACAGAGTAGGTAGCCCTCGTGTCAACCAAGAAATTCTAGGACCTACCTGCCACATCCAGTTACACCCTTGGCTCCAGCCCACTGATGGTTATCTGTGACAGGCCGGCTGACTGGAGTGGGCCGCTTCAGTCCTGTTGAACCATCATGAGGGAAAGCTTGGTGCTTGACCTTGAGGCTCTTGGGTCCCGAGGACAGAGTGCCATTCAATGTCCCAGTTGATGGCATTTTTAGCAAGCCATTTTAGGAGACTTGTCACCGTTTGGACACTCTTTGGCCCAATGCCCCACCTGTCTACAGATTAGGCATTGGCCTCTTGCCTTGTCCTTCAGGGACTCGGGGTTAGTCAAAGTCTTTATTATTGTCAGTGCAGCAGATGATTTTCTGGAACTCCCTTGCTTTTTCTATGATCCAATGGATGTTGGTAATTTGATCTCTGGTACCTCTGCCTTTTCAAAACCCAACTTGAACTTTTGGAAGTTCTCTGTTCACAAACTGTTAAAGTCTAGCTTGGATAATTTTGAATATTACTTTGCTAGCATGTGAGATGAGTGCAATTGTGCAGTAATTTGAACATTCTTTGGCATTGCCTTTCTTTGGGACTGGAATGAAAACTGACATTTTCCAGTCCTGTGGCCACTATTAAGTTTTCCAAATTTGCTGGCATATTGAGTGTAGCACTTTCACAGCATCCTCTTTTAGGATTTGAAATAGCTTAACTGGAATTACATCACCTGCACTAGCTTTGTTCATAGTGATACTTCTTAAGGCCCACTTGATTTCACATCCCAGGATGTCTGGGTCTAGGTGAGTGATCATACCACTGTGGTTATCTGGGTCATGAAGATATTTTTGTATAGTTTTCTGTATATTGTTGCCACCTCTTCTTAATATTTTCTGCTTCTGTAAGGGCCATACAATTTCTGTCCTTTATTGTGCCCATCTTTGCATGAAATGTTCCCTTGGTATCTTTGATTTTCTTGAAGAGATCTCTAATCTTTTCCATTCTAATGTTTCCCTCTATTTCTTTACATTGATCACTTAGGAAGACTTTCTTATCTCTCCTTGCTATTTTTTGAAACTTTGCATTCAGATGGGTATATCTTTCCCTTTGCCTTTCACTTCTATTTTTTTTTTTTTTTTTCTCAGCTATTTGTAGGGCCTCTTCAGACAACCATTTTGCCTTTTTTGCATTTCTTTTTCTTGGAGATGGTTTTGATCATGGCATCCTGTACAATGTTGTGAAGTACATACTTCTTCAGGCACTCTATGAGATCTAATCCCTTGAATCTATTTGTCACGTCTATTGTAAATTGTAAGGGATTTGATTTAGGTCATACCTGAATGGTCTAGTGGTTTCCCTACTTTCTTCAATTTAAGTCTGAATTTTGCAATAAAGAGTTCATGATCTGAGCCACAGTCAGCTCCCCTCTTGTTTTTCCCAACTCTGCAGAGCTTTTCCATTTTCCGTTGTAAAGAATGTAGTAAATCTGATTTCGGTATTGGCCATCTGGTGATGTCCGTGTATAGAGTCATCTCTTGTGTTGTTGGAAGAGGGTGTTTGCTATGACCATTGCCTTCTCTTATCAAAACTGTGTTAGCCTTTGCCCTGCCTCATTCTGTACTCCAAGGCCAAATTTGCCTATTACTCCAAGTATCTCTTGATTCCTACTTTTATATTCCAGTCCCCTATGATGAAAAAGATATCTCTTTTGCGTGTTAGTTTTAGAAGATCTTGTAGGTTTTCATAGACCCGTTCAACTTCAGCTTCTTCAGCTTTCTTGGTTGGGGCATAGACTTGGATTACTGTGATACTGAATAGCTTCCATTGGAAACAAACAGAGATCACTCTGTCATTTTTGATATTGCACCCATGTACTGTATTTTGGACTCTTTTGTGACTATGAGGGCTACTCTGTTCCTTCTAAGGGATTCTTGCCCCCCAGTAGTAGATGTAGTGGTTATCTGAATTAAACTCACCCATTCTGATCAATTTTAGTTCACTGATTCCTAAAATTTTGATGTTCACCCTTGCCAACTCCTGCTTGACCACTTCCAATTTACCTTGATTTATGGACCTAACATTCCAGTTTCTTATGCAATATTGTTCTTTACAGCATTGGACTTTATTTCCATCACCAGTCACTCCACAATAGGTCATTGTTTGTATTCGTTTACTCCTTTGGAATGTATGTCTTTACAAAACAATAGAGAGATATTAAGGACTTTGAAAGAGAGAGAATTATTATTTTACTTTACTTATTTTTATACATCAAAATATGGTTGATATACAATATTATGTTATTGTCAAGTGTATAATGTAGTGATTCAACATTTACATGCATTATGAAATGGTCACCAGTATAAGTTGAATAACCACTTGTTACCATACAAAATTATTATCATGTTATTCATTATATTTCTTATGCTGTATAGCACATTCTATTGACTTATCTTTTCAATAACTGGAACCTTTTACTTCTTAATGCCCTTCACTTTTTTCACCAAACCTCTCACATCCCTCCCTTCTGGTAACTACTAATTTGCTTTCTGGATCTGCAGTCTTTTTCTGTTTTGTTTTGTTTACTCACTTGTTTTATGTCTTATATTACACATATCAGTGAGATCATATGGTATTTTCTTTGTCTGTCTTATCTTGCTTAGCATTATACACTGTATGTTGTGTATAATCCATGTTGTGACAAGTGGTAAGATTTCATTCTTTTTATGGCTGAGTTTGTTTACATTTATGTTTACATTTACAGATCGTATCCTTTTTGTCCATTTATCTATCAGTGGACACTTAGGTTGTTTCCATGTCTTGGCTATTGTAAACAATTCTGCACTGAACATGGGGGTGTGTATATATATTTTCAAATTAGCCTTTTTGTGTTTTTCGGGCAAGTAGTCGGAAGTGGAACTGTTGGATCATAGGGTGGTTTGGGGCTTCCCAGGTGGCACTAGAGGTAACGAACCCTTCTGCCTATGCAGAAGATTCAAGAGACAAGATGTGGGCTTGATCCCTGGGTTGGGAAGATCCCCTCAAGTAGGAAATGGCAACCTGTTCCAGTGTTCTTGCCTGGAAAATTCCATTGACAGAGGGGCTTGGCAGGTTACAGTTCATTGAGCTGCAAAGAGTTGGATATGCTGATCTATTGAGCACACACATGATAGTTTTATTTTTAAAGTTTTGAGGAACCTCCATACTGTTTTCCATAGAGGCTTCACCAATTTACATTCCTACCAAGAGTGCAAAGAGCTTCTCTTTTCTCCATACCCTCACCAACACTTGTTACTTGTTGTCTTTCTGATGTGAGACGATTATGTCATTGTGGTTTTCATTTGCATTTCCCTGACAGTTAGTGATACTGAGCATCTTTTCACATCCGCTGGCCACTTTTATGTCTTCTTTGGGGAAATATTTCTTCCAATTTTTTGTCCATTTTTAAATTAGATTTTTATTGACTTCTATGATATTTTTACATAATTTGGTTATTAATCCCTCATCAGATGTGTCATTTGTAAATATTTCCTCCTATTCAAAACATTGCCTTTTCATTTTTTTTGATGATTTCCTTTGTTGTAAAAAGCTTTTTAATTTGATATTGCCCATTTGTTTAGCTTTGTTTTTGTTGCCCTGTCTGAAGTGACAGGTCCAAGAAATTCATTTCTAAGACTGATGTGCATATTGTCTATATTTTCTCCTAGAAGTTATGTGGTATCACATCTTGTATAATAGTTTTTAATCTATTTTGAGTTCATTTTTTTATTGTGTAATAAAATGGTCCAGTTTCATTTTTGCATGTAGATGTCCGATTTTCCCAACACCATTTATTGAAGATGTTGTTCTTCTTCCATTGCATATTCTTGCCTCTTATCCATCCCCTCTTTGATATTGAATAAAACCTATTTTCCATTCCATTTAGAAGGCTTGAAAAAATACTTAAAACATCATATAGAGCACAAAACAGAGCAAGCAGGCACTCAAGAAGCTATGGGTTCCTTTAAAATTTAACTTTTTAGTGTCAGAAACAAAAGTTGCTTTGTTACTGGTCCCTTCGTTAATTTAATCTAAAATCTTGATTAATGTGACAACCAACCTGTAATTACAAGCAGTGCATATAAAGCTTCTGAGTTATTAGAGGTGCCACCTGCAAATTGGCACCTGCCATCTACCTCCACAAGGATTAAATTATGAGCTGCTATAACCTGCTGACCTTCAACACCCCCTGAAAAGAGTTCAGTGTAGAGATCAGAAATGAGGCACTCTGTGCTCTGGGAAAAAACTGTAAGGTCTTTAGATAGTTAGAAATTCATGAAACAGTTTTATGAGCCCAGCTCTTGTATCCCATCATGGGCTTCCCTGGTGGCACAGACATTAAAGAATCTGTCTGCAATGCTGGAGATCTAGGTTCGATCCCTGGATTGGAAAGATCCCTTGGAGGAGGGCCTGGCAACTCACGCCAGTATTCTTACCTAGAGAATCCGCATGGACAGAGGAGCCTGGTGGGTTACAGTCCAAAGGGTTGCAAAGAGTCAGACACAACTGAGTGACTAAGCACAACACAGCACAACTCTTGTATCTGATCATATCTAGAAAAGAATTAAAATGCTTCATGGTGACATCTGTTCCTTGTGACTAGCAATAATCTTCAAGAGACTAGCAGAAATCTTCTACAAAAAAATGTGTGCTTTTTTGAGAGAATGTTTTTCTCTCAAATCATCCCATCCTTGCCTTCTCTCACTGAGTCCAAATGTCTATTCTTTACATCTGGGTCTCCTGTGCTGTCATAGGATCATTGATACCATCTTTCTAAATTCCATATATATGTGTTAATATGCAGTATTTGTCTTTCTCCTTATGGCTGACTTCATTCTGTATAATAGGGTGCCATATGTAAAATAGATGACCAGTGCATGAAACAGGGCACCCAAAGCTGGTGCTCAGGGACAACCCAGAGGGATGGGGTGGGGAGGGTTCAGGTTGTGTGGGGAACACATGTATACCTGCAGTCAATTCATGATGATGTATGGCAAAAACCATCACAATATTGCAAAGTAATTATCTTCCAATTAAAATATATTAATTAATTTTTTAAAAAATATATGTTTGATTGCATGTGCTGCACTCAATATGCCAGCAAATTTGGAAAACTCAGGAGTGGCCACAGGACTGGAAAAGGTCAGTTTTCATTCCAATCCCAAAGAAAGGCAATGCCAAAGAATGCTCAAACTACCGCACAATTGCACTCATCTCACACTCTAGTAGAGTAATGCTCAAAATTCTGCAAGCCAGGCTTCAGCAATACGTGAACATGAACTTCCAGATGTTCAAGCTGATTTTAGAAAAGGCAGAGGAAGCAGAGATCAAATTACCAACATCTGCTGCATCATGGAAAAAGCAATAGGGTTCCAGAAAAATCATCTATTTCTGCTTTATTGACTATGCCAAAGCCTTTGACTGTGTGGATCACAATAAACTGTGGAAAATTCTGAAAGAGATGGGAATACCAGACCACCTGACCTGCCTCTGGAGAAACCTATCTGCAGGTCAGGAAGCAACAGGTAGAACTGGACATGGAACAACAGACTGGTTCCAAATAGGAAAAGGAGTACGTCAAGGCTGTATATTGTCACCCTGCTTATTTAACTTATATGCAGAGTACATCATGATAAACGCTGGTCTGGAAAAAGCACAAGCTGGAATCAAGATTGCCGGGAGAAATATCAATAACCTCAGATATGTAGATGACACCACCCTTATGGCAGAAAGTGAAGAGGAACTAAAAAGCCTTTGATGAAAGTGAAAGAGGAGAGTGAAAGTGTTGGCTTAAAGCTCAACATTCAGAAAACGAAGATCATGGCATCTGGTCCCATCACTTCATGGGAAATAGATGGGGAAGCAGTGGAAACAGTGTCAGGCTTTGTTTTTTTGAGCTCCAAAATCACTTCAGATGGTGACTGCAACCATGAAATTAAAAGACACTTACTCCTTGGAAGGAAAGCTATGACCACCCTAGATAGCATATTCAAAAGCAGAGACATTACTTTGCCAACAAAGGTCCTTCTAGTCAAGGCTATGGTTTTTCCAGTGGTCATGTATGGATGTGAGAGTTAGACTGTGAAGAAAGCTGAGAGCCGAAGAATAGATGGTTTTGAACTGTAGTGTTGGAGGAGACTCTTGAGAGTCTTTTGGACTGCAAAGAGATCTAACCAGTCCAGTCTAAAGGAGATCAGCCCTTGGTGTTCTTTGGAAGAAATGATGCTAAAGCTGAAACTCCAGTACTTTGGCCACCTCATGCAAAGAGTTGACTCATTGGAGAAAAACTCTGATACTGGGAGGGATTGGGGGCAGGAGGAGAAGGGGACGCAGAGGGTGAAATGGCTAGATGGCATCACCGACTTGATGGATGTGAGTTGAATGAACTCCGGGAGTTGGTCATGGACAGGGAGGCCTGGCATGCTGCAATTCATGGGGTCGCAAAGAGTCGGACACGACTGAGCGACTGAACTGAACTGAACTGACTCCTTCACCAAAATCACATACCTGCTGACTTTTCTCCTCTGTCTCTTTGAACCAATTTCTCAGAGCTGTCTGAAATGCTGTCTCCCAGGCTATTGTCCTTATTTTGCTCCTAATAAAATTTAGCTCACAACCGTTAACATATGTGAATACATACACAATGGGAATTTGATGTATGTCTCAGGAAATTCAAATGGGGCCTCTGTAATAACGTAGATGAGTGGGAAAGAGATTCAGAGGGAGGAGACATATGTATTCCTATAGTTAATCTATGTTGATGTATGACAGAAGCCAAATATTGTAAACCAATTATTAATCAATTTAAAAAAATGTATGACAGAAGCCAATATTGTAAACCAATTATTAATCAAGAAAAAAAAAAAAAAAAAACCTTAGCTCACAACTCTCACGGGTTGTGCATTTTTTTTAGTAGACAGAGAGTAACTTATCATGCAATTCTGAATCACTTTCTTCTGCTCATAATACCCATCATTCAGGGAGACTGTATTATGATGCTAATATCACAAGAACAGTCTCTTGGAATATTCTTCCAACGCATTTGTTGTTCTATTAAAGTGTAAGTAGGCCAGGGAAGAGAAATGTTTTTAAGGACCTTAGATTTTATAGAAGCATTTATTGAGCTGCTGCTACTTATAAGTCATTGTTGTTGAAAAGAGGAAATAAAATGCAAAGTTCATGATTTCAGAAAGCTTAACACAATGCTATCATTCACATATATAGCTAGAATTACCTTATTCACATGATCAAACATTTTTTTTTTCAGTTTAGAGAATCCCCAACAATGTTTATCTGGTTTTTTTTTTCCACTTTATTCTTTTTCTTTCTCTTTTCATCATCCATATCTATTTAGAACTGAGAAATATTTCAGAATCAGAACTAAGAGAATAAACTTGGTCAAACCTGCTCATCCAGGTTGGAGGAAAATTGATCATTTAGACTTTAATCCACCTTTGCAAAATAATGTAATGAGAAGCACATAGATTTTGGAATATAATGTAAGCTTGAATGATGATTCTGTCAATTAAGGGCTTCCCTTGTGGCTCAGCTGGTAAAGAATTTGCCTGCAATGAGGGAGACCTGGGTTTGATCCTTGGATTGGGAGGATCCCCTGGAGAAAGGAAAGGCTACCCACTCCAGTATTCTGGCCTGGAGAATTCCATGACTGTGGAGTCCATGGAGTCACGAAGAGCCAGACATGACTGACTGACTTTCATTTTTATGCCAATTAAATTTTGCATACATAAATTAAACTCTGAACCTCAATTTTTCAATTTCTAAAGTGAAGATAATGATAACTAGCTTATATTTAGGTTGTTAAAGGATTCAATATAATGTATCTAAATCATGTTGCACAGTGACTAATACTAAGTAGGAAGCATTACTAGAACATTGTTTTGTTATTCAGTGTACTTATTGAATACACTTATTCAGTGTACTTATTGAGTATCTATTATGTATATCTATTGTGACTCAGTCATGACTCTAGATTCTGGAGAAATAAGTTACTTCAGATCTAGTATTGATTATCTAACCTGAGACAAGTAACTGAAACTTTATTGTTTTAGCATTGATAAGAAGTTAAAAATAATTCTGTAACAAATAAAACTAGATCATATTTACTTAATCATTTAAAAATTGATTTATTAAATGTGATGTTTGTATCTTCCAAATCTAAAAATTCAAATGGAAGTTTTGAAGTTGTTCAATTAAAGATACAACACATATAGACTTTGGGAAACCCCCAGCTTCTAGGCTTTGGGTCAGCAACACAGGTCTCAAGCATAAGAACTTTCTAATTTTTAATTAATTATATCATTTCTCAATCTTGGAAATTTAGGATACCCTGTATTATAGGAAGCACACATATACACCTAATATGCATATATGAGGAAAATATCTCCACTCAAAGAAAAAATCAACAGGAACAGTTGAAGACTCAAACTGAACTCATCTAGTTTGTGTGAGTACACTTACTGTTGGAAAGCAGTGTAGTACAATATTTATGAGCACACACTATAGAGCCAGATGTCCAACTTTGAAGCTCACTCTAGCATGTATTAGCTATATGACCTTAGGCATTTTCTACAGTCTCTCTAACATAAGTTTCTTTATCTGTAAGATGAGAATAGCATTAATAATGCCTATATTCTAGGATTGTTATGATAATTAAATCAATCAATATATGTAAAGTACTTAATGGTTCATAATGTGTTATAAAAGCATAGCTATTGTTGGTTATATAAGAAGTATAAGGTAAATATGAATTAACTGGGTTTCCCTCATGGCTCAGTGTTAAAGAATCTGCCTGCCAATGCAGGAGATGCATAAGGAGATGCGGGTTCGAACCCTGGGTCAGGAAGGTGCCCTGGAGAAGAACATGGCAACCTACTCCAATATCCTTGCCTAAAAAATCCCACGGACAGAGGAGCCTGGTGGGTTACAGGCCATGGGGTCACAAAATAGCTGGACAAGACTTAGCGACTAAATAACAACAACAACATGACTTAACTAAATTCACACCCCTTTGATAAATATCTGATATTAAAGTGGAAAAATAGGAATCTTTTCTGACTATTCCTAATTGGAGAGCAGGTGGGCTTGCGAGGCAGGGGCAGAAAGATATAGAGAATCCTCCTTGAAAATGGGCATAATACTAAGAGGATATCTGATTCTAAGATGATGAGTAGATTCAATGAAGGGATGGTCTTTCAATGGAGTGATGAGGAGAGTGGAAGAAACATTTATGTGATAGGCCTTGGCATGTTAGTATAAGGCTTGGACACTCAAGAGTAACCATTCAATAAGCCCAGAAATAAATGCCTACAATGAATTTTACCCTCTTAAAAATATTTTTTTAAGGTTTTGAAAAATTGAAGTATAGTTGAGTTACAATATTATGTTAGTTTCAGAAGTACAGCATAGTGGTTCTGCATTTTTACAGATGATACTTCATTAAAAGTTATTAAGATAATGACTATAATCTCCTGTACTGTATAATATATCCTTGTTGCTTATCTATTTTATACAATGTCATTTGTATCTCTTAATCCCATACCCCTATATTGTCCCTCTTCTTTTCATTTCCCCACTGGTACCCATTCTTAGGGGAATCTATTGGCCCTTAGTGTGAAAATTTTGCTATTAGTTCATTCAATATACTAAATATTTTTCTATTAGAATGAAGCTTCTAAAGATGGAAGTGTTCTAGGAAACAGTTCAGTTCAGTTGCTCACTAGTGTCCGACTCTTTGCAACGCCATGGGCTGCAGCACACCAGGCCTCCCTGTCCATCACCAACTCAAACTCATGTCCATTGAGTCGGGTGCCATTCAACCATCTCATCCTCTGTCGTCCCCTTCTCCTCCCACCTTCAATCTTTCCCAGCTTCAGGGTCTTTTCAAATGAGTCAGCTCTTTGCATCAGGTGGCGAAAGTATTGGAGTTTCAGCTTCAACATCAGTCCTTCCAAAGAATATTCAGGACTGATTTCCTTTAGGATGGACTAGTTGGATCTCCTTGCAGTCCAAGGGACTCCCACACCACAGTTCAAAAGCATCAATTCTTTGGCGCTAAGTTTTCTTTCTAGTCCAACTCCCACATCCATACATGATTACTGGAAAAACCATAGCCTTGACTAGACGGACCTTTGTTGGCAAAGTAATGTCTCTGCTTTTGAATATGTTGTCCAGGTTGGTCATAAATTTTCTTCCAAGCAGTAAGCGTCTTTTAATTTTGTGACTGCAGTCACCATTTGCAGTGATTTTGGAACAAAAAAAAACAAAACAAAAACAAACAAACAAACAAAACTCTGCCACTGCTTCCACTGTTTACCCATCTATTTGCCATGAAGTGATGGGACCAGATGCCATGATTTTAGTTTTCCGAATGTTGAGTTTTAAGCCAACCTTTCCACTCTCCTTTTTCACTTTCATCAAGAGGCTCTTTAGTTCTTCTTCACTGTCTGTCATAAGTGTGGTATCATCTGCATATCTGAAGTTATTGATATTTCTCCTGGAAATCTTGATTATAGCTTGTGCTTCATCCAGCTCAGCATTTCTCATGATGTACCTTGCATATAAGTTAAATAAGCAAGGTGACAATATACAGCCTTGACATACTCCTTTTCCTATTTGGAACCAGTCTGCTGTTTCATGTCCAGTTCTAACTGTTGCTTCTTGACCTGCATACAAACTTCTCAAGATGCAGGACAGGTGGTCTGGTATTCCCATTTCTTGAAGAATTTTCCACAGTCTATTGTGATCCACACATTCACAGGCTTTGGCATAGTCAATAAAACAGAAGTAAATATTTTTCTGGAACTCTCTTGCTTTTTCAATGAACCTGCGGATGTTGGCAATTTGATCTCTGGTTCCCCTGCCTTTTCTAAAACCAGCTTGAACATCTGGAAATTCATGGTTCATGTATTGTTGAAGCCTACATTAGAGAATTTTGAGCATTACTTTACTAATGTGTAAGATGAGTGCAATTGTGTGGTAGTTTGAGCATGCTTTGGCATTGCCTTTCTTTGGGAATTCAATGAAAATTCACATTTTCCAGTTCTGTAGCTACTGCTGTTTTCCAAATTTGCTGGCATATTGAGTGCAGCACTTTCACAGCATCATCTTTTAGGGTTTGAAATAGCTCAACTGAAATTCCATCAACTCCACTAGCTTTGTTTGTAGTGATGCTTCCTACGGCCCACTTGACTTCACATTCCAGGATGTCTGGCTGTAGGTGAGTGATCACACCACTGTGATTATCTGGGTGGTGAAGATGCTTTTTGTATAGTTCTTCCATGTATTCTTGCCTCCTCTTCTTAATATCTTCTGCTTCTGTTAGGTCCATACCATTTCTTTCCTTTATTGACTCCTTTGCATGAAATATTCCCTTGGTATCTCTAATTTTCTTGAGGAGATCTCTAGACTTTCCCAGTCTATCTCTTTCCTCTTATTTCTTTGCATTGATCATTGAGGAAGGCTTTCTTATCTCTCCTTGCTATTCTTTGGAACTCTTCATTCAAATGGTAATATCTTTCCTTTTCCCCTGTGCTTTTCACTTCTATTCTTTTCACAGCTATTTGTAAGGCCTCCTCAGACAGCCACTTTGCTTTTTTGCATTTCTTTTTCTTAGGAATGATCTTGATCCCTATCTCCTGTACAATGTCATGAACCTCTATCCACAATTCATCAGACACTCTATCAGATCTAGTCCCTTAAATCTATTTGTCACTTCCACTGTGTAATTGTAAGGGATTTGATTTAGGTCATACCTGAATGGTCTAGTGGTTTTCCTTCCTTTCTCCAATTTAAGTCTGAATTTGGCAATCAGGAGTTCATGATCTAAGCCACAGTCAGCTCCTGGTCTTGTTTTAGGAAACAACGTGTTAAAATTGTGTCATTGTGATAGTCATATATTCATTTTCATTTTCTTTCTGACCTCTATTCTGACTTGAGTGGTTGTCTCCAAAACTGCTGGAAACAGAAAAAGAAAATGACAGAATTTAAAAGCAGCTTATATTACTATCTTTTGAAATTACGTGCTAACAACTAGATTAAATTTTGTTAAATGCTCAGTACTCAATTTTTTCCAAAATGAAAGAGGATAGCAATGATATCCTCAAAATGACATAATTTTAAGTATATGTTGGTCAAACTGCTAACATATATTTCATTAGTCTTATATAATAAAATTGTAGTTCCAGAGAACCTAAAATATTTCTTCATTTCTCTTTCTCTTTGGCAGAAGTAACTTCACTTGTAACAGTATTTTTCTGTTGATGATTTTGCTGAGGTTTGTAGTAATATTGAAAAATCTTACTAAATTCACTTTCAAAACAAAAGAGATGGATTAATGTATTTTAACCAAGACCAGTATGACAACAGCTGACATCTAGCAGTCTGTTTTATTTACATTATGTTTTAGCTTTATTTGAAATAAGAGTCCTAAATATAGTTGATTTGAATGAATATAATACATAGGAGACTTTTCATTAAAACAAATATTTGACCTAATGTTAAGACAAAAGCACGTTTTTGCATAACATATTAAGTTATGAAACTCTAGATGTGCAAAGATTTCATCCAAGCAAACAGAAATATTTTTTAAATATAAAAGAGACATGCAAATAATAGCACATTCAACTATATCAGTTGTATGACAAAAGAAAATCACATCAGTTATCAGTCTTTACCTAGAAAGGAGTCAGTTGGTTCATGGTTATGCATTTATGGTAAGTTCAGAAATATCTTACTTTTCCCCAAAGCATCAAATGCAAGATGTCACTCGTGACTAGACTCCGTGATTTTTTTTTTCAGTTCCTTAATAATTTCTGTCTCCACCATAATGATGGTTTAGGTTTGTACTATTTTCCATAAAAGTAAAGTTTTTGTCATGGGAATGAATGAATATGTATTATGCCATTTTATTGTCTTATTACAAATTTTGCCTTAAGAATGGAATTATTTTGCCCACTTCTTTCTTGTTGCAATGTTTATTGCCAGAATGAAATACAATAGTTTTGATGTCCAGTTCAGTCTGTGAAAGACTGTAAACATTTAATAGACTCATAAAAACAAACTTCAACCTTTTCAATATTCTGCATTTTTATTGACTGCTCATACTACTTTATCCTTACAGGTTACTGAGACTGTAAACAGGAAGAAAAAGAATGGATGGTGAATCAAACTGAATCAAACCTTGGAAAGGTCAAAGTTGTTTTTTCACCTGGAATATATAAGGCTCCACAGTTTCAGGGAAAATTTTATTGGATTTAATCAGAGATGAATATAGACATAGGATAATGTGATTTTTTTTAAGTGATGGTGAGCACAAAGAAGGTATTTAACCCTCTTTTCTAGGAATACTTGCATTATTATAGTAGAGTTACTTTTAAATTCTCTCCGTTAATGAGAATAAGACATATTAATGGTTAAAATACTTAAGCCAAGAGACTAGCAGTGTAATGTGCCTATGCCTTAGGTTAGGAAATCCTTGCACATCTCTGTGTGCAGGCAATTTTCAAAGTCAGTGTGAGAAGATGTTACTGTTTTTCCATGTACTGTGAGGTGTGTCACAAAGAATGTTACTAATGGTAGTTGTAAT
Source organism: Bos grunniens (assembly GCF_055505025.1). Lineage (NCBI taxonomy): Eukaryota > Metazoa > Chordata > Mammalia > Artiodactyla > Bovidae > Bos > Bos grunniens. The sequence continues at coordinate 73,885,246 of NC_141194.1, read as the reverse complement.
ATCAAAGTATATGAATCACTTGCCTCTTTCAAAAACAAATCAGAATAGACTCCAGGTTGTCTTGATGATATCACTCTTAAGTTCTTGCATTATAGTTAACATCCAGGGAATTATACATAATCTGCTCATTTAAGTGTCAACTGCCACGTGTATTATAGTGGGGGTAAAGCACTGCAATAGTAGATAATAAAAAGGGAATTTTCTTTTCACTCGGTTTAGATACATTTCAACCATATTGAAACATTTCTTGTATAGAATGTGGAAAATGAGGAGAAATGAACAAAGCAATAAGAGCTAGTATCTAATGAGTACTTCTCATGTGTCAGGAACTAAGGTAAGCATTTAGCATAATAACAACTGTATTAGAATGTGCAATTATTATTATTCTGATTTTACAAATGAAAAAATTAAACACAAGTTAAAAGACTTGTTCAATGTCCCAGAGGTAGTTAATCTGCAGACTCAGAACTCAACAGCTCAAAATCCAGAATACAAGAAAAAAAAAAAAATCTCCAAAAGCAATAGTGATTTTAAAATTCTTGGATGTGGAATGTACTCAATAAATGTTTTTTGAGCTAATGAATAGGTTTTGAGTCATTAAAAACATATCTCCCCAGGAAATCCATACCTAGCTTTTAAGGAATTATCCCTTGTGTACCCACTTAATTGCATCATCTTTCCCTGGGTGGATCTGGGGCTGGTTTTGTAAGCAAGCATTTTACGGGAGAAGATTGTAAACCAAACCAGAAAACATCCCAGGTAGATAACCAGAGTTTCCATAGTCGGAGTGTATGTTTAGAGGCACTACCAGCACCAGAGACAGGAGCCTAATTCTGGTTAAAGAAAACTTAGAACAGGCAAGTTTTATTCAGACACTGCTAAACTCAATACCAAAAAGAAAAAAAAAAAAAAAAAAACAGAAAAAATTAAAGTTTAGATTCATGAAAATTACTGAATGACAAGAATATAATTAGTACCAAGTCTTTTTTTAATTATGAAAATTGTGCCTTGGTTTTTGAAATTAAATTTTTTTAAATTTTATTTTATTTTTAAACTTTACATAATTGTATTAGTTTTGCCAAATATCAAAATTTTTATGGAGATAATTGTAGATGTACATGAAGTTGTGGGTTTCCCTGATTTCTCAGACAGTAAAAAAGTTGCCAGCAATGTAGGAGACCCTGGTTTGATCCCTGGGTTGGGAAAGTCACCTGGAGGAGAAAACGGCTACCCTTTCCAATATTCTTGCCTGGAGAATTCCATGGACAAAAGAAACTGGCAGACAAAAGAAACTTTGAAGTCCATGGGGTTGCAAAGAGTCAGATATGACTAAGAGACTAACACTTTCACTTGTCACATGAAGTTGTAAGAAATACTATAGAAAGACCGGTGTACCCTTAACCTAGTTTCATCCAACAATATTTGATATGCAAAACTATACTGCAATATCATAATAAAGATGTTGACATAGATATATCTGGATTGGCTTTCAACAAACTCAAAATCCATTTGTTTGGTCAATTAGGGTCCCTTTGGAGAATTGCTTGTCATTGCATTTATGTGACTCTACCCAAAGTTTATCTCTGTTCCCTGAAGATCATGAACAACAGTGGCAGTGCATCCTATAACAGTTAGGCAGGAAAAGAGCATGGTCTTGAGACTGTACAGTGTTCCCAGGCCTTTCCCTTTAGATAATTATGCTCCTGTCTCCCATTACTCTGTGCTCATTTGAAAGTACAAATGTAGACCCACAGAGAATAATTTTGTTGGTCCTCTGATTATTTAATAAGTGTTAGGGAATATATATTAGAGAGTTCAAAACAAACAAACAAACAAACAAACATCTATTTCTGCTTTATTGACTATGCCAAAGCCTTTAACTGTGTGGATCACAATAAACTGTGGAAAATTCTGAAAGAGATGGGAATACCTGGCAACCTGACCTGCCTCTTGAGAAACCTATATGTAGGTCAGGAAGCAACAGTTAGAACTGGACATGGAACAACAGACTGGTTCCAAATAGGAAAAGGAGTACGTCAAGGCTGTATATTGTCACCCTGCTTATTTAACTTATATGCAGAGTACATCATGGTAAATGCTGGGCTGGAAAAAGCACAAGCTGGAATCAAGATTGCCAGGAGAAATATCAATAACTTCAGATATGCAGATGACACCACCCTTATGGCAGAAAGTGAAGAGGAACTAAAGAGCCTCTTGATGAAAGTGAAAGAGGAGAGTGAAAAAGTTGGCTTAAAGCTCAACATTCGGAAAACGAAGATCATGGCATCTGGTCCCATCACTTCATGGGAAATAGATGGGGAAGCAGCGGAAACATGTCAGACTTTACTTTTTGGGCTCCAAAATCACTGCAGATGGTGACTGCAACCATGAAATTAAAAGACACTTACTCCTTGGAAGGAAAGCTATGACCACCCTAGATAGCATATTGGAAAGCATAGACATTACTTTGCCAACAAAGGTCCATCTAGTCGAGGCTATGATTTTTCCAGTGGTCATGAACGGATGTGAAAGTTGGACTTTGAAGAAAGCTGAGCATGGAAGAATTGACGCTTTTGAACTGTGGTGTTGGAGAAGACTGTAGAGAGTCCCTTGGACTCCAAGGAGATCCAACTAGTCCATGCTAAAGGAGACCAGTCCTAGGTGTTCTTTGGAAGGACTGATGCTAAAGCTGAAACTCCAATACTTTGGCCACCTCATGCAAAGAGTTGAATCATTGGAAAAGACCCTGATGCTGGGAGGGATTGGGGGTGGGGGAGAAGGGGACGACAGAGGATGAGATGGCTGGATGGCATCACTGACTCAGTGGACATGAGTTTGGGTGAACTCTGGGAGTTGATGATGGACAGGGAGCCCTGGCATGCTGCAATTCATGGGGTCACAAAGAGTCGGACACGACTGAGCGACTGAACTGAACTGAGGGAATATATTTTACATTGACCATACTTGACTCTAGATAATTGAAAATTTTAAATAGTGCTACAAGCTTCACTTTGCTGAACGCATTTGGAAGATAGGAAAATGAATTTAAGAATACTTGGGGCTGGTGCACTGGGATGACCCAGAGGGATGGTATGGGGAGGGAGGAGGGAAGAGGGTTCAGGATGGAGAACACGTGTATACCTGTGGCGGATTCATGTTGATATATGGCAAAACCAATACAATATTGTAAAGTTAAAAATAAAATAAATTTAAAAAAAAACAGAAGACACTCCACACTTAATGTGTTTTTGTTAAATTCAGATTTCTTCACACTCTGAAAATCATCCTAACAAGTCAACTAAACAGTCATGCTTTAAACATTAGTGTCATTTCGCCACAGGTTTCTGAATTCATAAAAAATGATTTTTTTCCATTGCTCATCAACCAAAAGGCACTACAGAAAAGCTCAATGAGGCTGGTTTTAGCTGGGAACAATTTGATTACAAAACGTGCTTGCCACACTTGTAGGGTTTTTTTTTTTTTTTTTTTTCTCCCTTCCCTGTTTAAATCACCATATCCTTAAATTTACCAACAGAAATTTCCAGTTTGAAAATGTATCTTCCATGCTCTTGCCTATTGTTTTTACCATGTCATTAATCTCATACAATGAAACCCATAGTGAGAGTAGAACAGTTGCACAGAATCTCATTTTGAAGTATGACTCTAAGAACCTGCTTGTGAGACTTTCATTTCTTTTTAACTCAAGCACAACTTGCTGAACTGTGCATAGACTAATCCTCTAATAGTGGAGGTGATGAAAATAAGAGTAGGGAAATGTTTTGCATTCCTCATGTTACCTGTCATTTATTCCAAGTTTTCAATGTATAGAGGAGGGACAAAAAAGAAAATTTCAGAAGCTTTCAATGTGTTTTTCCTTTTGCACTTTATACCTGTGTAAAATTTACCTTACAAAAATAATTCAAGCTCACTAGGATTTAATTCAGTTTTAGAAATTTGCAAATAATGCTGACACTCAGTGTCTATATATGTAAATCAACTAACAATTGCATTTACTGTGGTTCAACAAAGATGCACAATATTATCAAAATAGCACAAATAACTGCTGTGCTTGAGTACTACAAAAAAGTAACAATAAAAATATAAAGTAGCTCCAAATTAGGCAATAGTACATATCTGCAGCACTCTCAGTTCTTATTTAATTAATAGTTAATTGTGCATATTTCTATCTTATTTTTATTTTCTTAGCGATTATTAGCTCCTCAAAGCAAGGTATATACTTACTCCGCACCCATGATACCCCTTTGTCCCAGAAAGTGATCTGCAAATAAAATGTTTCCACTAGGACAGTACTATCCAATAGCAATAAAATGCCTTGCAAATAGTATACACTCAATAAAATATTTATTAAATTAAATGTTGTTGCTATTTCTATTATACCAAATTACACATAAAATCTGAAAATATTTATTCAGTTAAAAATTACTGGGTTTTGAAATTCAAATGTTTGTATGTTGAAAGGTGGAGAATAGCTTTAAGCTATTATTATGCTGCCTCGTTCTTGTCACTTTTTAATTTGACATTGAGCTTTGAGCAGGCACTGCACAATTCTGACAGCCAGAGGCATGGAACAGGGTCAGGGAAGGCACAAAGAGTTTAGAATAATAGATATTTTCCAGTAAATACACAGCTTCTTTGCAGGTAAGTTGATTATTTTTGGTGTGTTTTCCAGAAAATTTAAAACAAAAATGTTTTCATACTATCAGAAGGTAATGATAATATAGCTTGTGATGCTTTTACTAAAAAAAAGAGTTGCCATTTATATCACATATCTCATGTCAAAAGAGTTACAAGTGAGCCAGAAAATAAATTGCTTTTTATTTAAGTATTAAGGATCTTTGTCATAAAAGTACCCTTTAATATATTTAAGACCTATCAAATCCACCTCTCTTCATCTGAACAGCTTGGTCATTTTTACAAAATACAGACTTAAATGTATGTGGTGTTAGTGGAGGGGTGGGAGGAGTTACTGCCATGGTGATTTTAAGCTTAAGAACCATTTCAATGGTTACTTTTAAAACAGTTACTCCAGAGTGTGTGTTCTAACTGTGTGTGTGTGTGTGTGTGTGTGTGCTCGCATTTGTGTATAATTAGAAGCAGCCAAGAGACTGTGATTTTGAAATTGGCTAGTCTTCTATTTAAGCATTTTTAACAGATGTGAATAACAATTTTAATTTGAAATATTACGCATCTTAAATACATAATTACTTTTGAGTATCACTGGTCTTTCATTTCCTGAATAGCTTATTTTTCTACGAAACTCTTGAAGACAAATTTAACCATCAATTATCAAATATACATAAGTTAATTTAATCTTTTTTTCCTCCTGTAAGACACAAGTGTAGAATGTAAGGTTTATTCTTCTGCAGTGTGAGCCCATATACTTTCATACTGTCGTACAGCAATGAATGAGACCCATGGCATATACTGCCCTTCAGTTGTGCACAGAACTCTTATTGATATTAATGAATTTTTGCTTGAACTAACTATAGTCATTTTATGTGGCCTGAAGTGGTCATTTTATTGTGATTTGCATATTAGTTGCTGCAGAGTATAGTGTATATATCATTTCTAAAGTGCCTAGGGATCTTAACAGAGGAAAGTAGTACATAAATTGAAAATATTATTACTCTTTATTTTAAATGCTTCTATTTGTGAGTCTTCTAAATCATGCCTAAATATAGTAAAAAGTGAAAATAAGATATGCAGAGAAAACTCCAAGAAGTAAAATTATTTTAAATCAACAATTTTGAAATTATCCACTTGTAGAAGTATTTTTAATCCATTGAAAACAAGTTAGTTCATTTTATAGCTTAACAGACAACATCAAAGTAGCATATGCAGACGCAGAGAACTAAGGGGGAGAAGCGAAAATAGGACTTGAAATTTCACTCTGGATGAGACTGGAATTCTCAGTGTGAACCTTTTTCTTGAGGTCCCTTCTATACCTACTTCTTTAGTTCTGCCCCAAGGAGGTTAGTGAGGTGCACCAAAAAGAACCCATATCATCCACTAATCCATGTACAGGGATGAAAGGAGAACTCAGAGTGGATGAAAGAGCTACTTTGTAAAGTCACTGTAGTTTCACTTTTAATGTAAAATCTGGAGAAGTTAGGCTTTTCTCTCCCAGGATACAACATGAAAAATGCAGTTTATTAAGGAAAATATGTTTTAGAATTTCAACCCTTCTCACCTTAAAGGCTCAGAATTTTGGGTTAAATATTCTTGGCTCCTCTTCCCATGATGAAATAAATTCATTTGTAGAGTATTGCTGTTTACTATTGAGCAAGTCAATCCTTATCTCTCAACAGTGCCTGTTGTACTCTATTTTGAACATAGTCCCTGATTATTGCAACAAATATAACAAATCTGACTTTTTTTGTTGTTGTTATTTTTGTAGGCCATCACAGGTTCAAGACAGACCTCTCTTTGATTCTGGTCTTTTCTACATGTGTATATACATGCACTTCTGTGGCAGTAAAGAAAAAAAAAAAAAAACAGATGTTAATTAAATATGAATATCACCAACACCACAACAAGTAGACTGTGGATAGTAAGAGATTTATATATGTGTACAAGTACTGGAGTGGGCTGCCATTGCCTTCTCCAATACACATATATAAATGATATACACATCTCTGTGCAACACATGCACTTAAATAGCTTTCTTTCTACAATGTGGAATCATATGCCATTTGAAGTCAAATAAACAACTGCCCCTGGTCCATAGTCTTCTATTTTCTGTGCTTTAAAAATGTGACATCAGGCAGGGATTTTAGCATGTAGGATGTGTATGTATGTGATTTTCTGTGCTCAGATTGCAAGTATTAAGGAAGAGATAATCTTTCAACAGATATTCATTCTATATAACAAATCTCTTTTTAATGTTGATCTAGTGGGGAGATACAGACATTACTTTCCATGCTCACTTTTATAGGAAGTTTTCCATGTTTATGAAAGAGGGACAGAGCAAAGATTGGCCTCAAATCTGGCAAATCTGGAAGGTAATCTGTCACATTATAATGATATTGTTCTGTATGTGAAAAATGACTGGGAAGATGAGAAGCAATCAATATGAAAAACGTTTATGACCCCCATTCCTGCCAAGAATCTCTTTTTATAAAAAAGACATTGTTTACAAGACGAAAAAGCAAGAGGTCAGTTCAGTGTGTGTGTGTGTATCATAATTTGTGGGAAGTTCACCCAAATTAGTCTTTTTTGACATTATAAAAAAAAGCAAATTTTGATAGAGAGTGATTTTGTTGCTGTTGTTTTCAACTGGCTATACCAGAAAAGTATGGACATTGAGTAGGTGGAAAGATGAAAAGACCTACTTAATGAGTTGGTCAATGAGTTAATTTCTTTCCTGTCTTTGAGCACAGTCTGTTTTCTGTTAAATCACCTTGTCTGTGTGCAAGTGAAGGGATAGAGGGAGGGTGTAGGAAGACGGGGCATGTTTTCAGTTGTATGTGTATATGCACATGTATTTAATACTGTAGAATTTCCATCACAAGCAAGTTGTCCCATGATTCCCTTACAGAGTGAAGCCACCTCATAATAAGACCTTTTTGATAATTAAAAAGCCAATCAATTAGAGATACCAAGGGGACAGTTCATGCAAAGATGAGCTCGATAAAGGACAGAAATGGTATGGACCTAACAGAATCAGAAGATATTAAGAAGAGGTGGCAAGAATACACAGAAGAACTGTACAAGAAAAATCTTCCCGACCCAGATAATCATGATGGTGTGATCACTCACCTAGATCCAGATATCCTGGACTGTGAAGTCAAGTGGGCCTTAGAAAGCATCATTACGAACAACTAGTGGAGGTGATGGCATTCCAGTTGAGCTATTTCAAATCCTGAAAGACGATGCTGTGAAAGTGCTGTACTCAATATGCCAGCAAAATTGGAAAACTCAGCAGTGGCCACAGGACTGGAAAAGGTCAGTTTTCATTCCAATCCCAAAGAAAGGCAATGCCAAAGAATGCTCAAACTACCACACAATGGCACTCATCTCACACGCTAGTAAAGTAATGCTCAAAATTCCCCAAGCCAGGCTTCAGCAGTACGTGAACCGTGAACTTCCAGATGTTCAAGCTGGTTTTAGAAAAGGCAGAGCAACCAGAGATTAAATTGCCAACATCCGCTGGATCATGGAAAAAGCAAGAGAGTTCCAGAAAAACATCTATTTCTGCTTTATTGACTATGCCAAAGCCTTTGACTCTGTCGATCACAATAAACTATGGAAAATTCTGAAAGAGATGGGATTACCATACCACCTGACCTGCCTCTTGAGTAACCTGTATGCAGGTCAGGAAGCAACAGTTAGAACTGGACATGGAACAACAGACTGGTTCCAAATAGGAAAAGGAGTACGTCAAGGCTGTATACTGTCACCTTACTTATTTAACTTATACGCAGAGTACATCATGAGAAACGCTGGTCTGGAAGAAGCACAAGCTGGAATCAAGATTGCTGGGAGGAATGTCAATAACCTCAGATATGCAGATGATACCACCCTTATGGCAGAAAGTGAAGAGGAACTAAAGAGCCTCTTGATGAAGGTGAAAGAGGAGAGTGAAAAAATTGGCTTAAAACTCAACATTCAAAAAAAGGAAGATCATGGCATGTGGTCCCATCACTTCATGGGAAATAGATGGGGAAACAGTGGAAACAGTGTCAGACTTTATTTTTTTGGGCTCCAAAATCACTGCAGATGGTGACTGTAGCCATGAAATTAAAAGACACTTACTCCTTGGAAGAAAAGTTATGATGAACCTAGATAGCATATTGAAAAGCATAGACATTACTTTGCCAACAAAGTTCCATCTAGTCAAGGCTATGGTTTTCCCAGTGGTCATGTATGGATGTGAGAGTTTGACTGTGAAGAAAGCTGAGCACCGAAGAAGTGATGCTTTTGAACTGTGGTGTTGGAGAAGACTCTTGAGAGTCCCTTGGACTGCAAGGAGATCCAACCAGTCCATTCTGAAGGAGATCAGCCCTGGGATTTCTTTGGAAGGAATGATGCTAAAGCTGAAACTCTAGTACTTTGGCCACCTCATGCGAAGAGTTGACTCATTGGAAAAGACTCTGATGCTGGGAGGGTTTGGGGGCAGGAGGAGAAGGGGACAGCAGAGGATGAGATTGCTGGATGGCATCACCGACTCATTGGACGTGAGTCTGAGTGAACTCCGGGAGTTGGTGATGGACAGGGAGGCCTGATGTGCTGCGCCAGGGGTATAGGTTGGTGATGGACTGGGAGGCCGCAGTCCATGGGGTTGAACAGACTTGGACATGACAGTGACTGAACTGAACTGACTTAGAAAGTATCCAAGATGAGCTCATCTTATACTCAGTCTTCCTTGATAAGAGAACCCAGTGTTATAGGTAGTGAGTAAGATAATGTGTGAATAGGTGTAAGTTCTATACCTATATAAGTTTCATGGGGTCACAAAGAGTCAGACATGACTGAGTGACTGAACTGAACTGAACTGAAGCAAATCAATCCTGGAGGAAATCAGTCTTGAATATTCACTGGAAGGATGGATGCTGAAGCTGAAGCTCTAATACTTTGGCCACCTGATGCAAAGATCTGACCCATTGGAAAAGTGGCCACCTGATGCAAAGATCTGACACATTGGAAAAGTCCTTTATGCTGGGAAAGTTTGAAGGTAGGAGCAGAAGCGGGCGACAGAGGATGAGATGATTGGATTGCATCACTTACTAGATGAACATGAGTTTGAGCAAGCTCTGGGAGTTGGTGATGGACTGGGAGGCCGCAGTCCATGGGGTTGAAAAGACTTGGACATGACAGTGACTGAACTGAACTGACTTAGAAAGTATCCAAGATGAGCACATCTTTTACTCAATCTTCCTTGATAAGAGAACCCAGTGTTCCAGGTAGTGAGTAAGATAATGTGTGAATAGGTATAAGTTCTATTAATATAATCATATCTATGAAAGAAAGCATAGTGATCTAATGTATTTTTCACTGGAAAGTGCAAAGTTTTGATTTTGTGGATTCTGTTTACAAGAAAAATAGTCTAGGGTCTTTGTATATGATCCTTCTGTCTCCACCTTTTTAGAGGTAGGAGAAGTTAACTGGATTTTGTTTTCAAGATTGTATTTCTTTAAATAAGCCTCTCATTTTGGAAATGTCTCATCAGGAGTGCCCTTGAGAAGAGATACTTTTATTTCATCTTATTAAAAAAATGTTAATCAATTTCAATATATGTTCACTATTCTTAGTGTTTTAAAAGTTAACATCTACAAATGAGTAAGTTGGAGGGTTGTTATTTTTGAAACTACTATTTTAGGACATACATAAAGAATGTTATATCCTTTTATTTTACAGAATAGATGAGTGGTGTCTATTCACATAGTATCGTTTTGCATTGTTACTTTTTCTTCAAGACTTTTTTGAAAGGGTCACATGTTTGGCTTTTTAAATATCAAGTCATAGAAATAACATTCACAATTCTGAGCTTCTATATGCATCTTTAAAAATATCTGACAGGTAGAAAAACACATTCTTTCCTTTAGAAAACTATGTTTTAACCTCTGACCATTTTCTATTTCTGTATTCTCCCCTTCTCCTCTCTCCTTACTAAAAATATATTTTGTATAAAAACATAAAATTATGTTTCTACTTATAGCTTGCTACTACTACTGCTAAGTCACTTCAGTCGTGTCTGACTGTGCGACCCCGTAGATGGCAGCCCACCAGGCTCCCCCATCCCTGGGATTCTCCAGGCAAGAACACTGGAGTGGGTTGCCATTTCCTTCTCCAATGCATGAAAGTGAAACGTGAAAGTGAAGTCGCTCAGTCGTGTCTGACCCTCAGCGACCCCATGGACTGCAGCCTTCCAGGCTCCTCCGTCCATGGGATTTTCCAGGCAAGAGTACTGGAGTGGGGTGCCATTGCCTTCTCCGACTTATAGCTTATATGCAATTAAATCAACAACAGCATACTGACTTGGGAGCAAAAGAAATATCTAAATGCTAAATACTTCCAAAAGAGCAGTGTTTGATTTTATTAAAGAAACACATAGCTTATGTACTAATTTAGGCAACAGTTTCCCCTACTCTTTTTGTTTTAAAGATAAGAAACCAATTTTCAGGTATAATATTCTCTTCATTTATTGTTGGAAAGATATGCTGAAATTTCGTATGCATGCAGAAATTTGTTATGTATGCAGAAATCCACAAACAGATTATCAACCTATGTCTACATACAAATGCATACTTAATTCACATATTTGACTTTGTTTACCTATCTGCAACACCTAAACAATTATTCTTTTCACATCTACCCCCCACCCCCATACTCACTTTATTGTCTACTGCTCTAACCAGGTAATGGAAATGAAACATGTTTGCTTTCACACCATTAAATATAGTTAACCATTATTTTTCTTTTTTCACCCATGAATTCTTATTATGGGAGGGAAAGACACTGCTGTGAAGAATTGAAAGTAACTGAGACTAAAGCTGCTTCTCCTACAAAGGTCTTGGTTTGGAATTGGGTGGTGTCAACCTTAATACAAAGAATATCCCAGGCAGAGGCACCAACATCCCCTGAATTTTAATGAAAATATCATGTTTAAGATATAACAAGGTTGATAAGGAGGTCATCAGAAAAGCCAACTAGGGCTTAGTTATATGTTAAGAGAAAGAAAGGCAGTAAAAGAACCAAGTCTCATAAATATGCATAAATATATGTAATCAATAATACATAGTAAAATACTGATAAAATACTGTGTCTATATGTGTATATTTATACAAGTATTTCCTGAAATATCTGCTTGTGGCTCCATTAAAATGTTCAGAATGTACTGCTAGTTGATTTCTGTGCACTTTAGTAAGCAAAGGTATAACTTTCTAATCAATTCAAAATTGTTCATAGGATGTTGAAAGAGAAATAAATTAGGTGGTAAGAATGGAAACAGAACCAACAGGTTTAAGACTATGGCTTTTGTGCTTGTAGTTACATCTCTATAAAACCGGTATCATTTATAAAGAGAGATAGGCCTATTAGTATGCATGTAACATACATAACCATATTTGTATGGTGCACTGTAAAACTTTAATTTATTAGGCAATCTGAAAAATTATAATAATTATCTATTAAAAGAAATAATTTTGCTCTGTCTAATGAAAAAATGCTTCAGAGTATAAACTGAAGAGGATTTTACTGTTGGAAAATTATAGTTAAATGTCTTTTCTATTACTTTAAAATGCATCTACATAAATGTTGTGTAAGGCATATGTGTACATACAAAGCTTTAAAATAAAACTGCTTATAATTTAGTGCATTATTCTTCAGCCATCACTACAGGTAACTGTCCCTTATTTTATTTAAGGCCTTTTGATAAAACAATAGAGGTGAAATATTATATATGAGTGAGAAGAAGAGTAATTCACCAAACTTTTACTCCAAATATCTCCATGTAATCTATTTTTATTCCCCCCAAACTCACATAGGAATGGACAGAATTCAGCCTTTAATGGGCAATACTAAGTGTACAACAGTTTACCCAAGTTTCTGGGCCCAGGGAAAGCCTTAAGAAAGAGAGTACTTCCATTCCTCATCAGAGGAATGGGGGCTCACCTACTAGAAGGGCATCACCAGATAGGAATGAAGAAGAAGAGGAAGTGGGGTTGCTGCAGCTGGGTGAAATGAAAGCCTCAACGAAGGACTGGGTCCAGTTTCATGAAAGGGAGCTCCAGAGAAGGGTCTATCTACTGGACAAGAGGGATCACACACTCCTTTTGTAGAACGTTATTAAGATTTCACCTCCTGAAATGAACCCCCTGCCCCACTAGCTTTCCCCAATACTGGGTGTGTGTTTGCATGATCCTGGGTGTGATAACAGGCCTTGTTGTGTGAGTGTATGAAAGGCCAAAATTCAGTGAGAGAAAATCAAAATTAAAAAATTACTAATGATTTCTAACCTGAAGCAAAGCGGATGTGATGCTTATCTGGAACCTGCTTCTATTTAAATGCTTCATTTCATGTACCACACAATAAAAACCAGGAGAAAAAGACATTTTTTTTGAAAAATGTTTTATTTAAACCTTTTAAATCTTATACAACAATAAAATATTGTGTCAATATAAACCCCTTGACTGAAACCATTCACAACAAACATTACAGCAAATTGTTTTATTTTTGACACCCAACGCATCTTTGAAAGAATTTCCTTCTAATCACAATGCAGAATTTATTGAAAATAAATAATTGCTGGAAAATTCAATAGGCAATTTGAATAAAATAGTTGTAAAAGCAACTCTTAATGAAAATAGCATTTATTATACATCAGTTACTAAATGAATAAACTAAATGATTTTTCTTTAAATTAATAACTTCAGAAATGTTTTATACAAAACTGTACAATTATAAAGTTGGCAGAAATATTTGGGTTAACTCAGGTTTGAACCAGAGCGTTAAATGCAAAGAAAAAGAAAATCCAAACAAAGAAAACCCTAACAGTTGTAAAACGTGAACTCCTTGTGTTGGGGGGGGGGGGTTTAGAAATCCCAGAACTAAATCCCAACTACCAACAGAATGCAGAAGCTTAGCAGAAAAAGGTTAAAAAAAAAAAGGTCTGGGATTCAAATTAAAACAGGCTCTTCGACCTGCAGCTGGGAGACACAGTGCACCAGTGCACCAGGGCCCTGGCAGCCCATACTGCTGCTGTTACTGCTAAGACGCTTCAGTAGTGTCCGACTCTGTGCGACCCCATAGATGACAGCCCACTAGGCTCCTCTGTCCCTGGGATTCTCCAGGTAAGATACTGGAGTGAGTTGCCATTTCCTTCTCCAATGCAGGAAAGTGAAAAGTGAAAGTGAAGTCGCTCAGTCGTGTCGGACCCTTAGCGACCCCATGGACTGCAGCCTACCAGGGTCCTCCGTCCATGGGATTTTCCAGGCAAGAGTACTGGAGTGGGGTGTCATTGCCTTCTCCGCAGCCCATACTAGGGATCCTCAAAAGGGGGCCATAGGCTTTCAGGTCCTTATAGGTAGTGTGAAGCTTTGTCTACCGCAGCTTCCTCTGGAGGTCGGACTAGGCTGCGTCCCGGACTTATGGAGCCCCCAGCAAGGTCTGGCTAGCAGGGACTGGGTGCATGGGTGCACGTCTGGTCCAGAATGTGTGCTCCTTGGGAATGAGGTGTGCCTGTGGACCTGGCATGTAGACATGACAGCTAGCAATAAAGCCACAGAAACTGCATAATTTTTGGATCTCTACACAGACCAGTGAGATTTTTTGCAGTTTTTTTTTTTGTAAATAATACTACGATACACATAGCTGTCTACAAACACACACACGTTTGCACGCGCACGCACACACACACACAGACACACACAGACAAAAAGATGAAGAGGAAAAAAACCCAGCCTCCCAGGAGCTCGCTAGCTCACTCAGTCTTCGCCATGGGCTTACTACCAGCTGTGGTTGTTGGAGGCACGGAGATGGCTCCCCATGGAGTCCACCCAGAGGCAATGGTATATACACGAGAGGAGATGGTACGTGGCTAGACCAGAATCCCTGTAAACTTTGCCTATCATTTCATTGATGTTCTGCACAAAGCAGAGAACGCCTGTCCACCACTCCCTCGCCACCCTTCCCTGAGGGTTTCTCACTTACGGAGAAGGCGGTGAACTGGAGGTGAAACGAATTGGAAAGCGTTGACCCAGTCCGTCGCCAGCGTGTCCCGGTCAGGTCGTCGTCTCCAGTTAAAGCAATCGCGTATAAAAGCAAAATTCTTTGCCTATAAGGGCTAAAGTAGGGTCGCGCTAGCAGCTGGCCTGGCAAGGCGCGGCGCGGGTGGGGAGCTCTGAGTAAGTGCAGGCATCCCCGGATTTCGGAGGTGAGGAGCACTTTCCGCTCCTCAAGCCGACCTCTTTCGCCTGGCGCCGCAGTGGACTCTTTCTAGGGCATCCAGGTGCACTGTAGAAGCCTATGGGGGTTCCATAGTCGCGGGATGCAGGGCAGAAACCTTCAAAATCTCCTTTCCTCCTGTGCGCTGGTTTGCAAAAAATCGGCTGCCTATTTTGCCTACCCTAGGAACTCCGTCTCCCGGAAAAAAACAAAAACAAAAACAAAATAAACATATATATATATATATATATATATATATATATATATATATATATATCCAATATCATCAACAACTCTCTCTACTTTATTCTCTCTTCTCCACAAAGATTTGGGATAGGAGATCGGTGGATGGGTAGACATCTCTCCCTCCTTCCTATTCTAAGTAATTAAAAAACCATCAGCTCAATGAAGGAAAAATAATAATAGCAATAACAATATGAAGTGGTCGATTAGATACAAATCATCTCACAAATATTGTGTACAGTTGTAGTAAAACACCGCAGACATTAGAAACGCTATAGAAGTTTTAAAAAATGCAAAACTAGCCTATTGTAAAACAGATTTCACCTGAAATACAGCTGCTATAACCAAGGCGCTGAAAGGTTATTCAGAGGCACACATCTGTCTTCCCAACCCCTTCCCCATCCCTACCCCGTCCCCAAGTTACTCCACTCCTTTCTCTTCCTAGAGAAGAGCGACCAAAAAACAAAACAAACAAACCAAACCAAACCGAACCAAACAAAAACCTTACTTAAAGTAAACAGCGTATTTGATCAGCAGAAAAGGTTGGAGGGAAGTGTTTTTCTTGACGCAGGGAATATGAGGTCCCTGCCTGGATGCTTAATGCAACTGTGTATCCGCGTTAAGCCTGAATGCCTACGTGTGTTTCCTTTCTTAGCGTGTTATCCTCTTCTGTTGGGAAAAGAAAAAAAAAAAAAAAAAAGGAAGGAAGGAGAAAAGAAAGAACAAACGAGAGAGAGAGAGAGAGAGAGAGAGAGAGAGAGAGAGAGAGAGAAATAGCAATAATAAAGCTGGAATTAAAGGAGGAGAGTGGAAGAGAAAGAGAAATCCGCGCTGCTCCCAGTGAGGGAGGCCGCTTCCTGGCTTCTGGCAGTTAGAGATCATGGCAGGACGTGTCTGTTTTCACCGTGTGCGTATGCGAATAAACCTCATGTGGCTGCTGATCCCCTGGTGGAGTCATTCTTTTCTCTTTCTGTCTTCGATTACAGAACCAGACACGCACCACTTCTTTCTCCAACTGGAGGCTGTCTGCCAGCGAGGAAATCTCCTGCGCCGCAGGCTTCGGACACTTGAGGAAATGCGTCTCCAGTACGCCCTTGACACTCACCTCGATAGAGGTTCGCTTCTTCCGCTTGCGACCCTGTGCCGCGATCTTGTCAATGCTGGTTGGGCTCCCTGTGGATGAATCAGCCTCTTCCAGCCACTTGTTCAGCAGCGGCTTCAGCTTGCACATGTTCTTGAAGCTCAGTTGTAAGGCCTCGAACCTGCAGATGGTGGTCTGCGAAAACACGTTGCCATACAATGTGCCCAGCGCCAGCCCCACGTCAGCCTGCGTGAAGCCCAACTTGATTCTTCTTTGTTTAAACTGTTTGGCAAACTGTTCCAACTCATCCGATGTTGGTGTCTCCTCATCCGAATGGTCCAGGCAGTGATGCGAACCTAGGTCGCCGTGGTCTGGGGCTTCTCGGAGCACTGGATGTAAGCTCTGAGCTGAGGCAGAGGCCGGCGGTGGAGTGAGCCCCCCGTGCTCCAGCATGCCGCTCACCGTGAAGCCAGACTGCGAGTACACATTAAGGGGTTGGCTGCTCGACGTGATGGACGGATTCGGAGCCGGGCTCGCTCCCCAGGCATTCGGATGGTTAGTGTGCGGAGAGTGGTGGGCGACATGCGGCGAGCGATGATGGATGATCGCGCCCAATTGTAGGTCTTCGCGCGCAGGCTTCACGTCTTGCTGTTCCAGGGGGCTTGTGGCCAGTGTGGAGGACCATGGCCCTCCATCGCTCAGACTGGTTACCCAATGATGCCCGAGGGGATGCCCATTGCTAGGAACTCCCTGCAAGTAATCACTTTGGAGAAGTTTCTGAGGGTTTCGGAAAGGACTCCCCTGCTGCATGCCCGCAGAGTCCGCATGGACTAGAGAGCTGGAAGTGAGAATGTTGTAGGGATTCGAGGCAGCTGTGGCCATGGTCGGTGAGGATCCCCTACTAGTTATAATGTGGCACAGGGAGCAGCTTCAGTCTTTGACATCTACTATGCGGGGAGCCAAAGCAGCGAGAGCGGGTTACCGGCATCCGCTGAGGCCAATTGCATCGCGTCTTGACCTGGCCTGCCACGAACTCCACCAATGGCGGAGCGAGAGGCCGAGCTAGCTTTCCAAATCAGGAGGGCGAAGCTTGAGAGTTTCGGTGAGACCCAAGCAGGAAGTGAATCAATCTTTTGGCTCCATTGGCTGCCTGGCGCTGAGTGGCAGGAGCTTATTTGGTTAACCCTTCCCCCAACCTCCCACCAGTCTTGGACTTCGCAGATGTTTGTAGAGGAGCGGGAAGGATGAGAGGGAGTGTGTGCGTGTGCGTGTGTGTGGTGCGGGATATGATTTTAGAACTCTTTTAGGTTTAGATTAACCCAAATAAAGAAGAATATTAAGAAAACAATATAACCAGTTTAAATGCCATCCAGATCTTAGCGGATATGGATTTTTCTCAGATAAATTTGGCACTCTGGATTATTTGGGTGCCAGAGAGTGAAAAACAAAACCCCGCTCTAGGCTTTGAGCAATGGAACGTCTTCGGTATGACCCTAAATCTGTAGTATCGAAGCCCATGATCCCAATAAGAAATATTTCAATGCGTTTAATTTTATTTTTCATTTATAAGAAACTCGATACCAAGTAAAAAAAGCATCTAAGAAAAAGATGCTCAAAATCTTCTGGAAAACAAACAAACAAAACCATGTTGGTTTTTAAGGCATGAAGCACTGGAAAATTCCGAGAAAGTAAAATTTAATGTGATACCGGCAAAAATCAGTTATTTTGAAATTTGTCTCCCAATTTGGTTGGTTAATTAGTAGATTTGCTTTTTTTTCACTGCTCCGTGTCAGCTCCCATCACAGGTCTCACAATTTTTGTCAGAGACAACTCTTGCTGAAGAGGGTAACCCTCCTACGCATTCACCCCAGACACACTGCGAGCCTTTCCAGTCCCAGTAGGTACACAGGCGAATGTTCCTGGCTACCGGAGCCCAGTGTTGTCCCCTAGGAAAATTGTTTTTAACACACACATCTTCAAACCACCCCGAATCCCACACAAATTGAAGAAAATGGAAATCATTTAGTGCGCCCTGGAAATTCAAAAAGAGAGAGAGAGAGATGGCTGGTGGTCTGTTTGGCGTTAAGTACCGCCTCCCCCAACTCCCACCCCCCACCCCCCACTCCCATCCCCGACATTCCCTTCAAGCTTGAATTTACTTTCAGATTGGGAAGACGGGACTGTTTTTACATTTTAGTAAGAGGAAAATAGAGGAAAGACTTGTACTCCACCTAAGCTTTTATAAGTTAGGGAAGGACGAGTCTATGTGCTCCACAGCCCAGTGCAAAGGTATTGCTTGCAAGCAGAGTACGGTGAAATGCAAAGATTTTAGATTTGCTCTCGCTAAGAAAAGGCAACATCAACATCGGATACCTAGCATGATCTTTGAAGTTAAAAAATGACCTTTCATTGCATAATTTTGGAGATAATCTAGTTGCATAATTATATTTGCACTTGCAGAAGACAGCATCAGATTTCCCTTATTGGTTTAAAATTCCATTAAATATATTGCAAGAGCGCCTAGGCTAAGCTTGATTTAAATTTGCATACATTTTCATATATTTAGCAGAAATAAAAGAAGGCTTGCAGCTACCAGAAAGTCATCAAGGCATTAGTTTCTCTAAGAAGACAGATCTGAAGAAAATGCAAGAAAATGAGAAAAAATATAAACAAGGTGAGCTTATTCTGCCATTCCTTTATGTAGCTACAGAGTGTATATTTCCTGTAAAAAGAGTAATTTCTTATGATAGCACAGAGCAGTAAGAGCTTATGTTAGGAAATGTGAACAGTGTCTATTATGCAAGAAAGACTGGCATGTGGTTGAGATCTATTTCTTTCTTTCTCTGTCTTTTAAAAAAATGATAACCACTTGTAATTATTAGCAGAGAGGATCATTTACCATCTTCCCCCTCCTCCTCCCCCACTGAAATTGTGTTTTCATTTGCTGGTGTCCTATTATAAAAGTTTATCTGCTTTTAACCTAGAAATTGATTTTTCCTCTCTCCCTTTCCTTTCTTTTTCCTTCCCTTTCCTTTCCCTCCTCTACCTTCCGCTCCCTCCCCTCCTCTCCTCTACTTTCTTCTTCTCTTTCTGCCCAGGAATGTCATTTCTTTACTGCTAATTGTGTATATTTTCTTTTGCAAGAATTCAATTTCATTTGTGCCTAAAATTTTGCTTCATGAAGAAAAAATAACTTTATAAAATTAAACAAAATAAAAGTTTTCAGGCATTCTATTAGACTGCCTTTTCAATTATCCATTTGCCAGTCCAAGTGGGTTCAGTTTAGAGGTCAGAGGGAAATGCATTGAAGAAACCATAGGAACAAAAAGTTCATGACCATTTCCAGGTTGTTGTGGGTTCTCCACCCCCACAATTGCAGCTGTGTTTGGTGAAAGGGTTTCAAATCTTAGCCTGGTCATTCTAGGAGTTAAAGCAATTATCAATTCATAAGACTTTTGCATGAAGAAGAAGGGGGACCTCTTTCAATTCTGACTTGCTTGAGTTCTTACAATCTACGTGCCTCTTGCCAGTGGCTTCTGTTCTGGGCGAAGGGGTTTGACCAGAGGTGCAAAAGTAGTTCAAATCTTTTGCCCCAGGCTGGTTGAGGGAGGAGGTGTCAAGGATGTGGGCATCTGCACCCAGCGACAGGTTTTTCCACACCATTGCTTTGCAGTCTTTGAATACAAGAATAGCTTCTGTCAAGAGCAAAAGAAAACAATGTTAATTGTCTTTCTATTTCCATTATTTCCTTTCCTTTTTCTTTCTTCCTTCGTTTTAATAATTAGTTCCCATGAATATAGATACTGCTTATTGAATTCAGATGGAAACATGTCCTTTAGCAGCTGAGACAGAATTTCTTGCACACAAGATGGCAAGATTCTTTGTTTTTGAAGAAAATATCTGCATATAGTCAAATCTTCTTCCTGTTCTATCTAATCTACTGGAGAGGTTTCCTTCACCCTCTCCTGTCAGTCTAACTTCCCAAGTGTAACAGATGCCGCTCTCAAGCGCTCCTTTCTGTGGCTTCTCTTTATTCAGCCTTGCATATTTCTCCCCATGATCTGGGTTTCCATAGAGAGAGGAATAAAAGGGGGGACCATGGTCACAAATCCCCTGCCCCATGCAAAATAAAAGAGCCTCATTCAATAGAGGACCTTGTCTGGACATGGGAGAAAAATAAGTCCATGTGAAGCTACTGTTGCAAAGAGCTGGTAACTTATTTTTCGTAGACTTCCTTTTGCCTTAAACTCAAAATTTTCCACTGGTTAACCTGCTCACTTGGATAGCTGGGATAAATACAGAGCTTGGTGCTCTTCTCACTGAGATCTTGAAGTCCACTGTCAGATCCTTGGATCTGATTTACCCCACCCCCTCCAGAGCTATGGTTTGAATATAATAATGTCTGTGAACCCTGCCAGGTTAGGGCAGCTAAAAGTCACCCTAGAGAAAAGCCAGACTTAGAATTGGAGGAACTGTAATTTTAGCAAGTCTACACACCTATCTCCAGCAAGGCAACACAGGTTTCAATTACCATGCCTGGCCAGGACACAGCACCACCTTCATTCCTCCTAGGATTGCCTTCATACCCAAACTCACAAGCCACCCTACCTATCACTTTGCTGTTTTTTAAAAGGGCAAATCAGTTAATTTTCAAAAGCAAGCCAGATCAGCTTGATTTACTTGTACTCATTTATCTGTAACGTGGGGGTTCACCGTGACTTTCTTCTCTCACAAGATTTAAGGATATAAAACAATTCCTGAAAGTCTTCACAGACCCCATGCCCATCCCCTTCCCTTTCTAAGTAAGGAAAGACTCACAAAAGAAATTAAGCAGATTAAGGTAGTTCAGATTGCCTGTTCCTGTGGAAGCATCCAAGCGTGGTTGCGGCTGGGAAGCCCGTGCTCAGGCTGGTTCAGAACATGCCCCGGCCGTGGAAATTCTGCCCCTTGTAGATTTCATATTTGAGTGTAGATTATGAAGTGTTTTCATCATCAGTACAAATTGGAAAGGGGGAGATTATCTGGGGTTAGAGCTGGTGGAGACTGTGGATGGGTTTAAGGAAAGAAGTTCAAATGGCCCAATTTGAATGTGTATAATGCAGACTGGAGCTCCAGATGGTAGGACATAGTACATACGCATGACCTAAGATTGAAAACTTTACTTTCAACATAAATTCACTTTGGAAACAGGGAGAGTTAGATTTGGCTTGGTGGGGAGAAGTACACGTATTCTTGTTATAACCAGGGAGCTCCTCAGGGATGGAAAACAGTTGAACAGCCTCTTCAAAGCAACAGAGAAAGAAACCTTTTCCCTGATGTCTGTACACTAAGCTCATGAGACATTCTCAATGTGAGACACAGCTGCCCTTCAAAGCACCAGTTTACTGCAGCTGCTCTCATAGTTCTTGTTGTTATTGTTGTTGTTCTTCTTGGCAAACTGCATGCGGAAGGAGGTAAGGGGCTTTTAATATTCTGAGGGAGAAGTTTTCAAAAAATTAGACGGCATTACCAGACATGAGCCAATACTGATTCAAGCTGAACTAGTTCATTTTTAAAAGATCTCTGTTGGCATTCCTTGAACATGAAGAAAATGATATTTAGATAAAAGGAGAAAGGGAAAGGATGGAGTGACAACATACAGCAAATGCTGCAGCAGAAACAAGGTTATTTAATATAATACTCATCACAGTCTTCAAGAATGCTAGTCATTTGCTAGCAAAATCCACTGTCACTGGGGGAAGTGCTGAAGTATCTTGTGGCTAGGGCAGAGACAGGAGGTTTAGAAGATAGATAGGGACAATAGAGACCTGGTACTGGCTCCCACCGGTGCCACTGTGTAGGCAAGGTCGAGCTGATCCTTTCTTAGTTTCTCTTCCGAGTTTACAGTTTATTTCTTCCCTTGGCATTGCCAGATTTTACAGGATCCCAGGGAAATAACACTATAGGGATGGAGCTATTGTGCAGTATTCTATGTGGCTATCATTTTTCCCAGTAGTAGGATTTAGGGTGTCTAGAAATCATTATGGGTATTTGCCAGTCACATTTTTTTGTACAACAAATAAAGACTAGTTTCTAGGAGTCCAGTTAATTGTTTTTTAAAAAATACAGATCCAGTGTGGAATTACCTCCGTGTGTGTGTGTGTGTGTGTGTGTCTGTCTGTCTGTATGTATGTCTCTCTATATATAGTGAAGTCGCAGAGTGTTTATAAATTGTGGTGGTTTGTAATTTTTTTTTTAGTGTTTAGTTTTTTCTTAAAACAGAAGTAGTAGGAGCATTTAAAGAGAAAAAAAAAATAGTTTCAGCTGTTCAATTGATCTTGTAGAGATCTTGTAGAGATGATCTATTACTTTAAATTCTTTAAATTTAATAAGGACACGTCAATAAGTCCACCTAGTTGAACATTAGAGGCTGTTTATAAATCACTTTGTTAGTTAATAGAGCAGCCACAAACTGCAATTCACTTCCTTCTTCATGGACAGATTAAGCTTTTAACATACAAAATTCTAAGAATGCTCCTCCGGTTTCATTCATAACTGAGGTTGTGTTTCCCTGCATGTGTGTCTCCCTTCTTTAGTGAATAGTATTTATTTGAAGTGGCTAGCATTCTGTGTCCCCCCTACTCACCCTGTGAAGTGATTGAACTATGGAAACTTGATTACAGATTACAGATTGAAATATGAGGTCCTTCTAAGAAAAGGCTTTTAGTAAGCAATCAGTTGAGTATTGGGGGTTAATGTTACCATTTTTGGGGTCCCATGATGAGCAAGAATCTATATCATATTTGAAAGTAAGCAAATGACCAGATTTAACCTCCTATTATTTATTCAGAAATTGTGATTATTTTTTTCCCAGAGGGATTTGATTGGGAAACAGGCTGATGATTGAGAGAAAAATGTATTAAAAAGTATTTTTAAATCAAGTATTATATATCAAATATAAATATATAATTAATACATAAGAGAGAAGTGTTTGGGGAATAGTCCACTTTACGAAGACTTTTGGGGAACCCACTTTTTACAAGAATATAAGAGCTTCCTCTGTTGTGATTGCTGTGCTAGTTCTCCGGGAGGGGTGTTAATTTCCTAAATGCTCTTAAAAATCTGCATATTCTGTAACTTTTCTTAGGGCCACTTTTTTGCACTTTGCCCCAGTCTCCATTGGGGGAATCAATTTGGGTTGCCTGCTTGGGAAAGAGATCTATTTGATCTGGTATTTCAGTTTCTAGGTGCTTATGGATTCATGCCATTGTGTGTGTGTGTGTGTGTGTGTAAATTTTATATCCAAGAAGTTTTTGAAAAAAATTTTTCCATGTTCAATTGCTCAGGAGGCCAGCAAAATAACAGCCCTTATCAAGTCTTTCCTCTTGGATCTGCTCCCTAGACCACAACTCTACAGCTAGTCCGCTCTCAGTTCTGGTGTTGTTATGAACTCAAGTCCCTTAGCTCCAACCTGCAGAGAGTCAGAGCCAGAGAGAATCAAAGAGCTGTCCCAAAGTCCTGAACAAGATCTTGCAAGGTGGGGACGTGATCTGCGCAGCAACAGTATTCCTAACCTCCGCGAGGTAGCCTGGCTAAAATGCTTGGGTGAAACCCAGCGTCTTGACCTGCTTTAGCCTCTGAAATACATCCTGAGTAGAGATGGTTGGACCAGGACAGGGGTGGGGGCTTTCAACTGGGAGATTCTGTGTTAAGCTAAGTTGGTAGATGAAAATTCCTTGAGCTGAATGGGTCCTATTCTGACAATCGAGCAACTAAGGAGAGGGGCTTATTTTGCCCACTTCTTGACTTGGACTGTCCTGCCCTCCCCAGGTTCTCATCCTTTATTTGGAACAGGTTCCATAGGAAGGAGGAGGGTGAATTTCCCAGGTCCGAAGTGGAGAGAGGTGGCCAGGATCTAGAAAAGCCGGTGCCAGGGCAGCTGTGTGAGCTGTGTGATTCTGGGGGCCAGCAGGCGATTAGCTTTTTGAGATCCCCTGGACCTAGGCTGAGTGTCCTTGTTCCTTGGTTCCTTGCACTGTGGGCCCGGTAAACATTTCTGAGCCCAGTGTCTCCCTCTCTAGGCCTGAACAAAGGTAAGATGATTAAGGTAACCCTATCTTTGGAGGTACAACCCAGCCCCTTTACTGCCAGACACTTTATGTTACCAGAATTCTGCCTCAGTAACACTCTCCCTTGGAGGTGTGCTTAGGAAAGCAGCCACCCTATGATTCTTCTTGTGTGTATATGTGTTGGGGATGATAGTCATCTTAAAATATTTTATCCAGGCATGAAAATGTTAACTCAGATCATATTGAAGGCATCGGGATTTAAACCTCCCTAATGGCACCCCACTCCAGTACTCTTGCCTGGAAAATCCCATGGATGGAGGAGCCTGGTAGGCTGCAGTCCATGGGGTCGTTAAGAGTCGGACACGACTGAGCGACTTCACTTTCACTTTTCACTTTCCTGCATTGGAGAAGGAAATGGCGGCCCACTCCAGTGTTCTTGCCTGGAGAATCCCAGGGACGCGGGAGCCTGGTGGGCTGGCATCTATGGGGTCGCACAGAGTCAGACACGACTGAAGTGACTTAGCAGCAGCAGCAGCAATCCTCTTTAAAAAGAACAAATTTCCTGTGTATAACAATTGACAAGGGCAAGAGAAATAGGCTTCTAAGGAAATACACTTTGGGTAATCTAAATAACACTAAATTTTTTCTTTTACATCCTAAACATTTCTCTTAACGTACTCAAATCATTGTGAGAATGAGGTTATCTCATTTGCCCCACCTACCCTCCTTGTACTATTTGTACTTTCTGAGAGAGATTGGGGTTCCTGTTTTCAGTTAAACTATAATTCAATCATATATGCTCTCATCTTTACCTTTAGATGCAGTATTTCCCTAGGTGCTTGATGTAAACATTAGATATGCACTCTCCCTTAAATGGATCACATATACCTTGTGTGTGTGTGTGTGTGTGTGTGTGAGAGAGAGAGAGAGAGAGAGAGATTACAAGGCTGAACTTTACATATTGAAAAACAAACTTATTTGAGTGTAAGTTGACTTCAAAATTGACCTGAACTCTGTATCTCTGTGTATGGATCTGAACTTTGCAGAAGCTGAGTCTTAGAACTGTAGAAGTTTGATTTTCTTTTAACTTTTAGTGCACAGCTTTGTAGAAAACTGAAATTTGTCCTTTATAAACACCCACATTAGTGACAGAGAGAAACATTTGATTTCTTCCTCTTTTTTGCCCTTCAAATTGAAGAACTGCATTTTCAAACACATCCTTATGTTTTCAATATTACTGAGGAGTCTGCAAAGTTTTCTAAAAAGATGGAAAATAAGTCACAACACACAAATAGAAACATTTTGGTAAAGATATGCTTTTTTTCCTGAGATTTTACTACTAAAAATATAGACAAAACTTTCTTAAAACAATTCTAGTAAGATGATGTCTTGCATTATAAACGTACTCTTCTCTTTACATGTCTTTAGAGCAAGTCTCATCCCAGAAAACCAGATTTAAAACTCTATTTAATTATTTACCCTACAATATTTTAAAAGGTGTCATATCTGTACATGCTATGAAAGGAAATCAAAATATAGTTACTGGAAATTGTGGGGAAATGGTAGAACAATGCAATGAAGTTTAGAGTAGAAAGAAGTGTACTGAGCTTTTTAGTAACCTTTAAATATTCTTTACAAACTCTTCCAAACACTTTTTTGGAAATAAAAATTATCTCTGCCATGTACAACATATAAAAAAAATAATTGTGTCTTTATGGGATAAATGCTTACTTTTGGAGGTGATTATTGAAAGTAAATAATGATCATAAATAAGCTAGGTCTGATGAATGATTTCTGAGAAACATTAAATGTCCCTAGCTTACATAATTACAGCTGGACACTCCGTTTTCAAATATGTTTGAGTATTTCTGGCTTGGTGGATCTGCAAACTGCTTTGAAATGACCAGTTGTATGCAAGTATATTGCAAGTAAACCCAGTAAATTGAGATCATTCTCTATCAGTTTAATTTATGTTTTATAGTTAGTTTAGCATTCTGATTTGATTGTCTTAGTAATGTGAATTGCCTACAGCTGCTGATGATACAGCTTTAATTCTGTTTTAAAGGTCATGTAAACATGTGCCTGTAACATAAGGAATGCAAATTCAATTCCCTTTTAATGTTTCCTCACATTTACTACACAGCCTTCACATAGAAAATTAGCAGGATTTAATGTAAAACTATCTTAATGTTATGATTTCATTAAAATCCTTTTTCAATATTTTACTTTTCCTTTTGCAGGGCAAAGAAGTCTTCCTCTGCTTTGCAGTGCATAGCTTATGCAACATACATTACTCATACTGGAGGCATAAAAATATTTCTGTCAAGATTTTTCACTTTTCCAGTGCTTTTTACTAATAAAGAACTGAGAATTTCATTTCTGTCTCTCTGTAGCTTCGGGTAAAAAGGACACAAAGCAAACTCGATCATCTAACCACATTTTAGATTGCAGTGGAGAGAATGAGAATATTGTGCACATGTTTAGAAGCCTCTAGTCAAAGGCTTTTTTATAATCTGAACATTTGATCAAAACTGAACTGTGGAAAGCATATTATCAAGAAGAAAAAATATATTTAAAATAGAGTTGACACAAAAGAATGCTTTAGTTGTTCCAGTTAATATAAAATCATACAAATTATGTCTTCAAAGTTTCTATGACTTAAATATTGATGGTTAGGCAGAGTTGTTTTTTATATTGCCTTGTTTTTAATATTTATATTATTATTATTTTTATTATTTTTTTTACCTTACAATATTGTATTGGTTTTGCCATACATAAACATGAATCCGCCATGGGTGTATGGAACATGTGTACATTGCCTTTTAAAATATATGAAGACCTTGAGATTAAGGCAACATTTGCTAATAGATTACAGTAAAACTTTTGAAAATGTGCTTTAAGAAATTGAATAAATCTTTACAAAACAGGCAATTGTTAGTGTTAAGAAATAGTAGTGTAGGGTATAAGGGAGGTGAGTATGTAAACATACAGGTTGAAATAAGTGGAAAGCTTTACTTCATTCTCCTGGTGATGCCATTGTGCTCTTTAGCTTATATTTCTTCTCATATTAGCTCTAAGCTAGAATTTATTCACACTGAAATTAAGCTGGAGATAATGTTTTCAAATATCTTTCTCTTTAAACTGAATTGATCAATTGATAGAAGTGGTAAAAACAAAATAGAAAGTATATGTACATCTATTGATTAATTAGCATATTTTAACACAACAAAAATATAAATTAAAAAACACATAAATGAAGCCTGAATGTCACCAGTCTTAAATGTAGTTTCTTTTGCTACGAGGAACAAAGATTCAAAAATTTTAAATTCAAATTTGGAAGACGATTGCAGTTCTAATGGAGGAAATGTGTTTTGTTCT
Source organism: Bos grunniens (assembly GCF_055505025.1). Taxonomy (NCBI): domain Eukaryota; kingdom Metazoa; phylum Chordata; class Mammalia; order Artiodactyla; family Bovidae; genus Bos; species Bos grunniens. The sequence continues at coordinate 73,857,592 of NC_141194.1, read as the reverse complement.
GTGTTTATGTTTTAAAATTGTGTTGCAGTGGAGCGGTGTGATGCTTGTGAGCTTCCAGCAAGACGTACCGGGGCCAAGGCCAGAAGGTGCAGAAGGTGATGGTGCAGCCCATCAATCTCATCTTCAGATATTTGCAAAATAGATCTCATATTCAGGTGTGGCTTTATGAGCAAGTGAATATGCGGATAGAGGGCTGTATCATTGGTTTTGATGAGTATAGGAACCTTGTATTAGATGATGCAGAAGAGATACATTCTAAAACAAAATCAAGAAAACAACTGGGTCGGATCATGCTAAAAGGAGATAACATTACTCTGATCCAAAGCGTCTCCAACTAGAAGTGATCAATGAAATGAGAAATCGTTTGGTAATACAGTTGGTTTTTTAGGTGCCCTTTGTTAGAGATGTAGTTCTAAAACATGTATTCATATTGTTGTGCTCACCCTTATGTTATTACCAGATGACAATAAATGCTGTGGGACTGTTTTTATCAAAATAAAAGTAAATAAATAAAATTGTGTTCTAGGTGAATAATCATGAATGCCCATAGGGGAAAAGAGCTATGGGCATGGAAATCTTAGGTGTGGATCTAAGTGGTTAATTTTTAAAAATTTTGCCTCTGGTTTTCAGCTTACACTTTCAAGAACTTCCTTTATTTTTTCTTTTTCTTAGTGGCAGGAATTCAACATACAATGTTTATATGTAAAGCCTCAAAAAATTGCTACATAGTCATGATCACTTTGAACTCTAACAATATAATACTGCAAAGACAGTTGATTGGTGATAAAAATCAGTATGAAAGGAGACTCTACTTTCTGTGATTTGGTCCTCCGGCCTTATGTCAGTATATCAAAATTGAAATTGCATGAAGATGGATTTTCTTTTTGTTATTTTTACATAATCTTCTGCTGTGCTATGCTTAGTCTCTCAGTCACGTGCAACTCTTCGTGACCCTGTGGACTATAGCCAACCAGGCTCCTCTCTCCATGGAGAGTCTCCAGGTAAGAATACTGGAAGTGTGTTGCCATGCCCTCCTCCAGGGGACCTTCCCAACTCAGGAATTGAACCCAGGTCTTCCATATTGCAGGAAGATCCTTTACCATCTGAGCCACAATTTTAGTGTTGTACATATGTTCTTATAATAAAAACTACAACTGGGAAAGCTGTATCACAGACAAATTGTAAAAATTCCCATTGTGATTTGCTTTTGATAGGAGACCTTTAGTTACATGACTTTTTACTTGCCTAAGGAAATGTAAATTGTACAATGGGGACCTCCCTGGCAGTCCAATGGTTAAGACTCTGCACTCCCAATGCAGAGGGCATGGGTTCAATCTCTTGTTGTGGGAACTTAGTGGTGTAGCCAAGAAAAAAAAAAAGAACAATAAAACAATATTAAAATTAAAAAAATTCTAGAATGATGAAAGACCTACATTTTTCTTGTTGCAATTTGCATTCTGAGCAATATATTCTAATGAGAAAATTTTTATTTTTTTCCTCTGGACTTAAAAGTTTATGGACCTTGCTCACAAAATTGCCACTTTAAACAGAAATGAACAGTACAGAAATAGAACTCCAAATCTAGATGACTGCATGGTCTGTGTGCTCTGTCTGAGCTGAATGTCCATTACTGACTCACTTGGTTGTATGCATCTGATGTCACCTTAGCTGGGAGATATTGCATCCACAGGTGTCAATTTCAATATAAGTACACATTTTCCTTTGATGGTGCTTTCAGTGTCATTTTCCTGTCAAAAAGATAGAGATACTTCTCACAGTTGAAAATTAGCTATTTCATAACTTCATGATCTTTCACCAGAAGAGAGAAATATTTCTTGTGTGAGTAGTGTGTATCTCAGATGCTTTTCTTGGAGTAGTTACACTAAAAATAACAATTAAAAATGGGGAAAAAACCCAAACTTTGAATTTACATCTCATCCAAACATACTGTAATCCACTTATTAGAGAGTTAGTGGCCATGCTTCTTCAATTGCATTCATACATACACAAATTTGAAAACAAACTGCTTTTTAATGCAGTTAAAACTGCACCATCATCTATTTTCAGATTCTTTTCAATTGCAGCATATTTCCACAATTTTCTAATATCCTATAGTTTTTCTCACTGAGTAATGGCATCTATTTGTGTTGTAAGGATCAGTGATTTGAACACAGACAGGTTATACAGAAACAACTGTGGCTGATTATATTAATATTGCCCTTATCAGTAAGTACAAATATTAAGATGTTTAAGTAACTTTGTTAAATTAAACATGACATTACAAAACATGTGTCTCTTGTCAAATCACTACTTTATATAGTAATACAGATGAAAATTCTTTATTATACCTGTTTAGAGAAAGTTTGCATATTTACTTAAAATCAACTTCATTGTAACAACTGAGGGAAATACAGTGTGTTTGAAACAATGAGCCACAATTCAATAGTCCCTAATAATGTATGTTCTTGTATGTTCTACTGTGTGTTTTTCTTCGTTATCTTCTTATATCTGAAGTTCTATTTCCACCCCCCTTCCCTCCGTCCCTTGTATTTGATCATTTCTCTAAGTCCCTTGGCTGAACCAATCTCTTTTCATGCAGAGGATAAAAAGAGAAAAACTTCAAAGTAGGTTCAGGTAATTAACAGCTGAGGGGAATATAATCTAAACCATAGGCCCTGCTTTGCACCCAGGCTGACTCTCTGAGCCAGCCGGCAAGGGAGTGCCTATTCCCCATAGCATCTAAATCTGCTTCCTCTGAACAGCACTGCCAGGCCTTCAGTTATCAAATCTGCATTTCAAACACCATGACTCTGGCATTAATTATTAATTAGCCTACAGTCACCCTAGAGGATTCAAGTTCCAGTCTGCACATACTTATTCATTGACCTCTATCTTAGTTTTTGATGGGGAAAAAACTCAGTAGAATGCTTAATCATTTCCTTTCTCTCAGACCTTCTGTTCTAGTTTCATGGAGGAGAAACAGTATATTTTCCAACTGAGAATAATCACATAGTGGCCCCCAAATTTGTTTACAGTAAAATGTTTTATCAAATGTTGAGAGGCAAAGAAAGAATGGAATGATTTATAGACAGTATTGAATGTTGAAATGTACTTTTAAATGTTCAACACTGACTGATTGTAGTTTTCTCAAATTGGAAGATATGGTCATTGGTAAAAGCTGTATATTTCTTAGCTCTTAATGAGAACACTGCAGAACTTGTAAACTAAATTTCATCCTTGAAAAATATATGCATATGATCATCTATCAAAAATATAGATGCATATGATGGCAGGAATGTCTAAAAAATTCGAGATACGAAAATGATTTTTAAAAAGGTAGATATTCTAATTTTGGTTTATTTCTAATAGAAATCTAAAGATATTCACTTAGTAAATATTTCAATGTATAAATTATTATGCTATTTGTGACAAGCCTTGGGCCTAAATATGGAAGCCTTTACAGAATAGAGTTTAAATGACCTGAGCTGAAAGTTAAGCAGACCCAAGTATGTATCTCAGACCCATCACTTAATAAGTGGCTGTAATCCCATATCATTTCTGAGATTCTGACTACCCCTTAGGAAAATGAGGATAGCATTAAAACCTACTTCATGGAATTGTTATAAGAATTAAATGACATAATGCATACAAAATCATCATCATAGTACCTGACATATGGTAATACTCACTAAGTGCTAACTATATTAGTAAATAATTGCTCTATTATTTTACTGTGAGCTTTCTATAGTCTGTCTAAATTTTGTTTTATTTAAGTATCAATTCCACACTGCATGTCTTTCCCAATATGGAGTTTTTGAACAGCCATGTATGAATATGAGGCCAGTTATACTACTCAAAAACTACTATCACTAGTCCCCCTAATACCACTCACATGCCATCATAATTACCCCCTTCTGCACCCCAAATAATGTTTTCTTGCTTTGTATTGTGACATTTATTCTGGAATCTAGTCATCACTGATGAAAATCTCTCCCCTTAATATAAGAACCCCTGTAGGTTTTCCCAAATATTTTAGCTTCTATCCTTAGCATGAGGGGTCTCCTCAGGAACCACTGCACCTGTATGCTGTTTCCTTTCTGTGGAATTCATTCAGGAATCCCCTTTCAGGGAAACTGTGACAAAAATAAGATTTGAGCATAGATCTTGCTATTTCTGGGCTTCCCCTAGTGGTAAAAAACAAACAAACAAAAAACCCACCTGCCAATGCAGAAGACGTAAGAGATGAGGGTTCAGTCCCTGTGTTGGGAAGATCCCCTGGAGGAAGGCACTGCATCCTACTCCAGTATTCTTGCCTGGAGAATCACATGGACAGAGGAGCCTGGTGGGCTACAGTCCAGGGTCACAAAGAGTTGGACACTACTGAAGCATCTTAGCACACATGCACTTACTATCTGCCAAGACTGAGTCTGTTTCTAATACTGAAGTGGAAAGAGATGGTGTCTTGTTTTGAGTTTAAATTCAGAAATCCTGTTCCATACAAAGTTATAAATAATAGTTAAAACCTGGTACTATAAACACTCTGTAATGTTTAGATTGTTCTGCTTTTTGTATAGAAAAAGTGTGTTTTTTATTAAAGATTTATATATTTACAAATTTTTATTTTACCATGGTTTCCATTGTTAGCATTCACACTGGTAGAAAATTAGGTTAGTCAGATTAGCTGAGGTGAGAATGTCAACTTACCTGCACAGATAATGATATTAAAGTGAAGTTTAAACACATACCACAGGTGCAGATATAGAGAATGAGCAAAAATTGTCACCTAAATAATGATTGTACCATGTAAAAAATTAATGGTTAGTGAATCAGTTTCCTAGTGGAATAGAACTTTGTGTCAAATCTTGTTACTTTTCTCATTTTTTGGTTGTTGTTGTTCAGATGCTAAGTCGTGTTCGACTCTTTTCGACCTGATGGACTGCAGCTAACCAGGCTTCCCTGTCCTCCACTATCTCCCAGAGTTTACTCAAACTTATATCCATTGAATTAGTGATGCCATCCAAATATCTCATCCTCTGTTGTTCCCATCTCCTCCTGCCATCAATCTTTCCCAGCGTGAAGTTCTTTTCAAATGAGTCAGCTCTTCACATCAAGTGGCCAAATATTGGAACTTCACTTTCAGCATCAGATCATCCAATGAATATTCAGGGTTGATTTTCTTTAGAATTAATTGGTTTGATCTCCTTGCTATCCAAGGGACTCTCAAGAGTCTTCTCCAAACCACATTTTAAAGGCATCAATTCTTTGGTGCTCAGTTTTCTTTATGGTCCAACTTTAACATCTGTATATGACTAATGGAAAAACCATAGAACCCAAGAAAATAAAATCTGCCACTGTTTCCATTCCCCGCCATCTATTTGCCGCAAAGTGATGTTACCAGATGCCATGATGTTAGTTTTTTGAACATTGAGTTTTAAGCCAGCTTTTTCTCTTTCTTATTTCACCTTCATTAAGAGGCTCTTTAGATCCTCTTCCCTTTCTGCCATTAGGGTGGTATCATATGCATATCTGAGGTTGTTGATATTTCTCCCCACAATCTTAATTCCAGCTTCTGATTCATCCAGCCCAGCATTTCACATGCTGTACTCTGCATAGAAATTAAATAAGCAGGGTGACAATATACAGCCTTGATGTGCTTCATTCCCAATTTTGAACCAGTCCATTGTTCCATGTCTGGTTTTAACTGTTTCTTCTTGACCTGCATACAGGTTTCTCAGGAGGCATGTAAGTTGGTCTGGTATTCCCATCTCTTTAAGAATTTTCCACAGTTCCTTGTTGTCCACGCAGTCAAAGGCTTTCCTGTAGTCAATGAGGCAGAAGTAGATGTTTCTCTGGAATTCCTTTGCTCTCTCATGGTCTAATGAATGCTTGCAATTTGATCTCTGATTCTACTATTTTTAAAATACAACTTGTACATCTGGAAGTTCTCAGTTCATGTGCTGTTGAAGCCTAGCTTGAAGGATTTTGTTAACATGTGAAATGAGCACAACTGTATGGTAGTTTGAACATTCTTTGACATTGCCCTTGTTTGTGATTGGAATGAAAACTGACCTTTTCCAGTTCCCTGATGGCTTAGTAGATAAAGAAACTGCTGGATTCAGGCAGACACAGTTCCATCCCTGGATGGGGAAGACCCCCTGAAGGAGGAAATCACAACCCACTCCGGCATTCTTGTTTGAAAATTCCCATGGACAGTGAAGCCTGGTGTGCTACAGTCCATGCAGTCGCAAGAGTCAGACATGACTAAGCATGTGCTGCTGTGGCTTTTGCTGAGTTTTCCAAATTTGTTAGCATATTGAATTCAGCACTTTCATAGCATCATCTTTCAGGATTTGTAATAGCTCAGCTGGAATTCCATCACCTCCACTAGCTTTGTTCATGGTAATGCTTCCTAAGGACCACTTGACTTCGCATTCCAGGATGTCCGGCTCTAGGTGAGTGAACACACCATCGTGATTATCGGGGTCATTAAGACCTTTTTTGTACAGATCTTATGTGTATTCTTCCCACCTCTTCTTAATCTCTTCTGCTTCTGTTAGATTTTTGCCGTTTCTGTCTTTAATTGTGCCCAATTTTGCATGAAATATTCCCTTGTTATCTCTAATTTTCTGGAAAAGATCTCTTTTCCATTCTATTGTTTTCTTTTTTTTCTTTTTTTCCTGCGTTGCTCACTTAAGAAGTTTTGTTTATCTCTCCTTGCTATTCTCTGGAATGCCACATTCAATTGGATATATCTTTCCCTTTCTCCTTTGCCTTTTACTTCTTTTCTCAGCTATTTTTAAAGGCCTCCTCAGACAACTGATTTGTTTTCTTGCATTTCTTTACTTCTGGGGTGGTTTTGGTCACTGCGTCCTATACAATGTTACAAACTTCCATTCATAATTCTTCAGTTCTAATCCCTTGAATCTATTCATCAATTATAAACAATTTGATTTAGGTCATACCTGAATGGCCTAGTGATTATCCCTACTTTCTTGAATTTAAATCTGAATTTTGAAATAAGGAGTTCATGATCTGAGCCACAGTCAGCTCCAGGTCTTGTTTTTGCTGACTGTATAGAGCTTCTCCATTTTTGGCTGCAAAGAATATAATCAATCTGATTTCAGTATTGACCATCTGGTGATGTCCATGTGTAGTGTCATTGGTTATGTTTCTAGAAGAGTATGTTTGCAATGACCAGTGTGTTCTCTTGAAAAAACTGTGTTAGCCTTTGCCTTGCTTCATTTTATACTCCAAGGCCAAACTTGCCTCACTCCAGGTATATTTTGACTTCCTACTTTTGCATTCCAGTCCCCTATGATGAAAAGGACATCTTTTTTTGGTGTTAGTTGTATAAGGTCTTGTAGGTCTTCATAAAATCCTTCAACTTCAGCTTCTTCAGCATTAGTGGTTGGGGCATAGACTTGGATTACTGTGATATTAAATGGTTTGCCTTGGAAATGAACCAAGATCATTTTGTTGTTTTTGAGATTGCACTGCATTTCAGACTTGGTTGTTGACTGTGAGGGCTACTCCATTCTTTCTAAGGGATTCTTGCCCACATTAGTAGACATAATGGTCATCTGAATTAAATTTGCCCATTCCAGTTCATTTTAGTTCATTGATTCCTAAAATTTTGATGTTTAGTCTTGTCATCTCCTGTTGACCATGTCCAATTTACCTTGATTTATGTACCTAATACTTTGGGTTCCTATGCAATATTGTTCTTTACAGCATCAGACTTTACTTTCACCACCAGACACATCCACAACTTGGTAACTTTTCCATTTTGGCTCAGCCTCTTCATTCTTTCTGGAGCTATTTCTCTGCTCTTCCCCAGCAGCATATTTAGCACCTACTGACGTGGGGATTTCATCTTCCACTGTCATATCCTTTTGCCTTTTCATACTGTTCAAGCTATGCTCAGTATTCAAGGAAAGAATACTGAAGTGGTTTGCCACTCCCTTCTCCAGGGGACCACATTTTTTCAGAACTCTCCACCATGATCCATTGCTCTTGGGTGTCCCTGTATGGCATGGCTCATAGTTTAGCTAAGTTACATAAGGCTGTGATACATATGATCATTTTGGTTAGTTTTCTGTGATTGTGGTTTTCTTTTTGGAGGCCATGGGGTTGTAGTTCTTGCTTCTTCTGTCTTCCCACTGATGTATGAGGATAAGAGGTTTGTGCAACCTTCCTGATGGGAGGGACTGGCTGTGAGGAAAACTGGATCCCACTCTGGTGGGTAGGGTCATGCTCAGTAAATCTTTAATCCAATTTTCTTCTGACAGATGGGGCTGTGCTCCCTTCCTGATTAGTTGTTTGGCCTGAGGCGGCTCAGTGCTGGAGTCTGTAGTCTCTCTGGTAGGGCTACTGACTCTATGGTAAGACTAATCATGACCTCCTCCAAGAGAACTTATTTCAACACACTGCAACTCCTAGAACTACACTGCCAGTGCTCCTGTCACTGCGGCAGGCCTCTCTCAACCCACATCTCCAGAGGAGACTCCCACATACTCAATGGCAGGTCTGGCTCAATCTCTTATTGGTAATTGTTCCTTTCTCTTGGGTCTTGGTGTGCACAAGATTTTGTTTGTGACCTCCAAGAGTTTCTGTTTCCCCCAGTCCTGTGGAAGTTCTGTAATCAAATCTTGCTGACATTCAAAGTCAGATTCCCTCAGGATTCCCAGTCCCTTTGCCAGATACCCTAGTTGGGAAGTCTGATGTGTGGCTTAGAACCTTCACAGCAGTGCGAGAACTTCTTTGGTGTAATTGTCCTCAGTTCGGTTCACTCGCGTGGCAGCTCTATAGTAGGACTCCAGAGTCTGTAGTAGGGCTAATGGTGACCTCCTTCAAGAGGACTTATGCCACACATCCCACATCCCCAGACTGCTGCAGCCAGTGCCTCTGCCCTATGACAGGCCACTGCTGACCCATTCCTCCACAGGAGACCCTCAAATACTCATAGGTAGGTCTAGCTAAATTTCTTGTGGGGGTCATTACTCCTTTCCCCTGGGTCCTGGTGTGCACAAGGTTTTTTTGTGCTCTCCAAGAGTCTCTGGCAGGCATGAGGTTTGACTTGAACATGATTGCACCCCTCCCATCTTCTCTTTTCAGCTTCTCCCTTGTCCTTGAACATGGGGTATCATTTTTTGGTGGATTCCAACATCCTCCTCTCAATGGTTGTTCAGCAGCTAGCTGCAATTTGGGTGTTCTTACAGAGGATGAATGCATGATTTTCTACTCCACCATCTTGCTGCTAAGTCACTTCAGTTGTGTCTGACTCTGTGTGACCCCATAGACAGCAGCCCACCAGGCTCCCCCGTCCCTGGGATTCTCCAGGCAAGAACACTGGAGTGGGTTGCCATTTCCTTCTCCAATGCATGAAAGTGAAAAGTGAAAGTGAAGTCACTAAGTCGTGTCTGACTCTTCGCGACCCCATGGACTGCAGCCTACCAGGCTCATCCATCCATGGGATTTTCCAGGCAAGAGTACTAGAGTGGGTTGCCATTGCCTTTTCCCACTCCACCATCTTGAATTCCTTTCATTTTTAATGAAGGGCTAAAATAAAAGCATAGAAGACATACTTAGAGAATTTTCAGGTGAAGTTAATATATTGTATGGGAATTAAAATTCTGAAAGACTTCAATAGTGTGATATGCTAGGACTGAGAAAATTGGAGTTAGATGAGACTTCAAAAATCATCTAAATTAATACAAAAATCTCTTCTATAGCACTCTTGAACAATTGTCCTATAGTCTTTATTGGAACAAGTCTATTGATATGAACTTCACCATGTCAAAAAACAGCTCATTTCATTTTGGCAGAGTTTTGTTAGAAAGCTATGCCTCACATTGAACCCAAATTCTAGTAACCAAGTTTGGGAAGCCTATTTGTTTCCAAATGACATCTCTTTGAATATCTGAAAACAATTTATTTACCCTGCATTATTAGTTTTTTTTTTTTTTTCCATTCTTTATATCTTCAGCTACTCCACCCATTCATCACTGAAGTGGTTTTAAGATCTCTCACTCTATTTGTCTGGCACAGCAAATGCTATAGACTAGGTGGCTTTAAAAACAGAGTTTTTTTTCCTCACAGTTTTGAGTCAGAAGTGCCAGTATAGTTGGATTCTGATGAGGGTTTTCTTCCTGACTTGTAGATGGCTTTCTTTTCACAAAATCTATCAGATTAGGGTCCAATTCTTATGACCTCACTTAATTTTAATTACCACCTTAAGACTACATCTCCAAATATAGTCATATTGGAGGACTGGACTTCTACATATAAATTTGGGGTGAGGAGGACACAATTCAGTCCATAGCATTCACTATCCCAGATTACATACACTTAGCACTCTCATATAGTCAGAGTTACTCTTATAATGTAGTGAACTAAAGTAATCCAGGTGAGATCGGAGCAGTGCAAATAATGGGACTGTTTCTCTTTTTGGACAATATGCCATAATTTTTATGTTATGACCTAAGACTGTATTTAGTTTTATAGAAGCTATTTAAACAGGTTAGTCAGTTGTGTCTGACTCTTTGCAACCCCATGAACTGTAGCCCTCTAGGCTTCTCTGTTCATGGGATTTCCAGGCAAGAGTACTGACTGCAGTGGATTGCCATTTCCTTCTCCAGGGGATCTTCCCAACCCGGGGATTGAACCCAGGTCTCCTGTATTGCAAACAGGTTCTTTATCATTTGAGCCACCAGGGAAGCCAGTAGCTATTTATGTTGTATATATAATGCCTAATGAAAAAAATAACAACCTCGCCACTCACATTTAAACTTTTGGTGACTTCTCTCCATTATTTTCTTTGCTTTTAAGTGTCTGTAAATATAATTGTAATAATACTTTATAAGCAATTGTATGTGCTAAAAATTTCAACTTATTATATGAATTCCCTATGTTCCCTTTTTATAAATGTTTTTAAATGTTTCATATTATTTCATCTTAAGGGTGTTTCATAATTTACAAACGCGTTCCTTTCTGTTGACTTTGCAAATACTGTAAACACAGTGAGATTTATACTTGAACCCATATTTATTTGTAAATATTTTAGGATCTTTTTGTTCTTAGATTCATCTTGTGGGCGTATGCATGCACACACAGATACACACATCATGGTTTTGTTTTCTCAAATAATAGCTATCCTTCTTAGGATTGTGTCATGAATAAGTTTAAGATTCTTGTATATCCTATTCTACATTGAAAAAATATTGTTGAGAAGGCTAAAGGTCAAAGACAGAGTCACTGTTTTGCCACTTGAGATTTATGTTCAGGTTTACAAAGAATCCATTAATCAGCACTCTTTAAGAAAACTTGTATATCAAATTACAAATTCATACAGCAAAAATTTATCTAATGTCTATCAGGTAAAACGTGAGATTCTAAAGTCAAAATGGACCTTAGATAATCATATATTCCAGGGCCCTAACATGAATTTTAAAAATCACTTTAATTAATTAATTAATTATGTTTTGATGTTGCCTCACTGCATGACATATGGGATCTTAGTTCCCAGACCAGGGATGGAACCCATGCCCCCTGCAGTGAAAGTACAGAGTCTTAACCACTGAATTACCAGGGAAGTCTCCCAAATTTTTGATGTCTCAAAAACCCACCACATGTGTGGCAGTCTCTTCTAGTAATTCTATCTTAAAAAAAATTTGAATTGGTTCAACATATCTTGCTTACTCCTTGGAAGGAAAGTTATGACCAACCTAGATAGCATATTAGAAAGCAGAGACATTACTTTGTCAACAAAGGTACATCTAGTCAAGGCTATGGCTTTTCCAGTAGTCATGTATGGATGTGAGAGTTGGACTGTGAAGAAAGCTGAGCGCAGAAGAATTGATGTGGTACATATATACAATGGGATACTACTGAGCCATATAAAGGAACTCATTTAAGTCAGTTCTAATGAGGTGGATGAACCTAGAGCCAATTATACAGAGTGAAGTAGGTCAGAAAGAGAACTATAAATATCATATACTGATGCATATATATGGAATCTAGAAAGATGGTACTAATGAATTTATTTTCAGGGCTGCAGTGGAGAAACAGCCATAAAGAACAGACTTATGGACATGAGGGAGGGGAGGAGAGAGGGTGAAATGTATGGAGAGAGTAACATGGAAACTTACAATGCCATATGTAAAATAGATATCCAATGGGAATTTTCTGTATGATTCAGGGAACTCAAACTGGGGCCCTGTGACAATCTAGAAGGGTGGGATGGGGAGGGAGATGGGAGGGAGGTTTGGGAGGGAGAGGACATGTGTGTACCTATGGCTGATTCTTGTTGATGTATGACAGAAAACAACAAAACTCTGTAAAGCAATTATCCTTTGATAAAAAAATAAAGTGGCAAAAAGAAAAAAAATTACTGGTTCAATATTAAGCTTATGGTCTGTATTTGCTCTCTAGTCAAGATTCAGTTGTTATCTTCCTGTTGAGTGGCTCTAACTTACAATAATAATATGCTGAAATTACAGAATTATAATTTTATATGCTAATAAGCAACAATATTTGGGGCAAAATATTACAGAGTTAGCATTAAAGAGTAAATCTACAAGGATTACTGTCTCCTTCATTTGAGATACTGTAATATGAAATGTGGGAGGCCTGAATCATAATAGGGAAGGGTAGAATGAGATTAAACTTCATCAGTTGACTTTTAAGGTATTCTTTAGTGCTATCCTGCTAAGTTGCATCAGTCGTGTATGACTCTGTGCGACCCCATAGACGGCAGCCCATCAGGCTCCCCCGTCCCTGGGATTCTCCAGGCAAGAATACTGGAGTGGGTTGCCATTTCCTTCTCCAATGCATGAAAGTGAAAAGTGAAAGTGAAGTCGCTCAGTCGTGTCTGACTCTTAGCGACCCCATGAACTGCAGCCCACAAGGCTCCTCCGTCCATGGGATTTGCCAGGCAAGAGTACTGGAGTAGGGTGCCATTGCTATACGTCTCTAAAAAACTATTTACTAAAATTTTTCTCAGATTAAGAGAAATCTGTTAATCTATTCAGTTCACTTCAGTTCAGTCACTCAGTCGTGTCCAACTATTTGCTATCCCATAGACTGCAGCATGCCAGACTTTCCTGTCCATAACCAACTCTCAGAACTTGCTCAAACTCATGCCAATCTATTATAGACTGTTAAAAATGAATTTTAAGTATTTTATCTTTAGAAATCTTTAAAGTGGCAAATTCAAGTTTTATCAAAAATATTATTTCTATACATTCATTGTTTTAAAGCAGTAACATTTAGGATAAAAAATTCAAGTTGTGAAATAGATATATTGTTCAAAGATTGCAAATGTATTTTTGAAAGCAGCTGAAAACTTTATCCACTAGAATTTTTACTGTATTAAAAACTGGAAATATCTACAAATATATGTGTTAACTGACATATCTATGGAGGTGATGAACTTGAATTTTAAGTCTCCGGGAGAGAATGCCTTGTTTGGCTCACTTAAGATGATAATGGTACAAGTAATAAAACATTAACGGCTCAATAATTGAAGACTTTAAAGATGACTGATAAAAACTTTTTTTGATTACATTGCCATACAGAGTTATATGAATATGGAGGCAACTGATTTTGTCACTGGCCAAAAAGTATATTTGCCCCACCACATATATCTATCAACTTTAAGCAATAAAAGGGAGTTTTATGATAGTTGAAGGAGGCCAGGATTTGGAATGAATCATATTTGGGTTCAAATTTCAATTCTGCCTCTCCTTAGATGTATAGGAAAGCCATTGAAACTCTCAATTTTCTCATTTGTAAATTGGATATAACAAATAGACCTGGTTTGCAAGATTATTTTACATGTTAAATAATGTAATGTCTGGATAGCTTCTAGATCTGTGTACTGCAGTAAAAGGTATTTTAATTAATATAACTTTTTTCTAGGTAAGTGTATTCACCAAATACAGCTTTACCTCTAGATGATAAACAAAAAGTTTAAAAATTTATCCATTTTGGATGAAAAAAATTATATTAAATTCTCTGATTCTTTCAGGAGACTACAATGAACATAACTGACATGTTTCTTTGTGGTCCTGAATAATCACAAGGAATTCTCATCTTTATATTCTGCACTTATGTGGTGATGCCCTTGGCCAACTGATGTATTAAGAGCAGGGTTTGTCCTAGCCTCTAAATCATTCCAAGCTGTACTCTTTCAGATCTTACCTGATTTTTCTAGTTAATTTTTTAAACTTTTATGCTTAAAAAATGCTGTAAATATACTTGCCTGTAGTGGTCTGAACTTCATTTTCTTTTGTCTTTTTCTCTAATTTACTGTAGGCTCAAGAAAGCGATAATAATGCAATTTACTTGTACTATGCTTAATAGTCTATAGTACAATTTCATAACCAATATCTCATTTGACACTTTGGTAAATAAACATAATTAGCTTTATTTTAGAAATGGAAAATGGAGGTGCAGAAAATTTAAGAATGTGCCAAAGATTTTACAGTCTAAATTTGAACAGACGTTGTAAAATTTATTTTTACTAATAAGATGCCTTGTATTTTCATTTATATTATGAATGACCATACATAAAATATAAATATACAATTTGAAATGATAGTGAAGTAACTTCATGTGTAAATTTTCTAAAGTCAAGAAATAAATCATTGTCAATATTCTAGAAGTCCTTGGTGTATTATTTCTTGAATATAGCCTTCTGCCCAATTTAGAGATAACTTTTCTTCTTAATTCTGTGGTTTCCTTTGAAGTTTTACCATGCAAGTCTACTTCTTAAATAGTTTCATTTTATCTGCTTTTGAACACTATATGTGTAATCACACAGTATGTCCTATTTTATGTCTAACTGCTTTATTTCAACAATTATTAGTGAGATTCAGCCACTGTTTTATTAGTTTTAGAATATTCATGGACATTGCTGTATAGTATTCCATTGTGTGAGTATAGTATAACTCATCTCTTTGTATTGCTATTAGACATGCAGCTTGTAATTTTGGCTATAAACAATATTATGGATATTCTTACATGAGTCCTGGTACACATAAACTCATATTACTGTAAGTCATATAGACTAGAATTGCTGAGTTGTAGAATATCTCCAATTTTATTCTATTACTCCAAATTCTTTTCAAAAATGGTTATACCAATTAAGACCTCTACTCCATACCATAATCAGAGTGTGAAACTTCTCACAGCTCCATACTGTTGACAGTATTTGATTTCTTTAGACTTCAGATTTAGCCATTATGGAGGATGTATAGGAATATTTAATGATTTCAGTTGTATTTACCTAACTGTTAATAGGGCTTGCCCAGTGGCTCAGAGGTAAAGAATCAGCCTGCAGTGCAGCAGATGTGGATTTGATCCCTGGGTCAAGAAGAACCTCTGAAGGAGGAAATGGCAACCCATTCCAGTATTTTTGCTGTGAAAATCCCATGGACAGAGGCACATGGTGAGCTACAGTCCATAGGGTTGCAAAGAGTGGACATGACTGATCGAATGAGCTTGCCCACACATGGATTTGCTAATAAGATTTGTATTGGATGCTAGTTCACTTCAGTCATGTCCAACTCCCTGTGACTCTATGGACTGCAGCTCACCAGGCTCTTCTGTGCATGGGATTCTACAGGCAAAATTGCTGGAGGTGGTTTCGATGCTTTCCTCTAGGGAATCTTGCAGATCCAGGGATCCAACACAAGTATCTAATGCCTCCTGCATTATCAGGCGGGTTCTTTACCACTGACACCACCTGGGGGCTTGCTAATAAGGTTAAGGAACTCATAATATATTTATTGGCTATGCTTAGATGGTCAGCTGTATCCAACTTTTGGCAACCCTGTGGACTGTAACCAAAAAAGCAAAATGGCTGTCAGAGGAGGCCTTAAAAATAGCTGTGAAAGAAGAGAAGCAAAAGGCAAAGGAGAAAAGGAAAGATAAACCCATTTGAATGCAGAGTTCCAAAGAAGAGCAAGGAGAGATAAGAAAGCCTTCCTCAGCGATCAATGCAAAGAAAAAGAGGAAAACAACAGATGGGAAAGACTAAAAATCTCTTCAAGAAAATTAGAGATACCAAGGGAACATTTCATGCAAGTTCAGTTCAGTTCAATTCAGTAGCTCAGTCGTGTCCGACTCTTTGCAACGCCATGGATCGCAGCACCATGAACATATTAAATATGAAGTGATGGGAGTACGTCACGGTTGTATACTGTCACCTTACTTATTTAACTTATATGCAGAGTACATCATGAGAAACGCTGGGCTGGAAGAAGCACAAGCTGGAATCAAGATTGCCTAAAGAAATATCAATAATGCTAGATATGCAGATGACACCACCCTTATGGCAGAAAGTGAAAAAAAACTAAAGAACCTCTTGATGAAAGTGAAAGAGGAGAGTGAAAAAGTTGACTTAAAGCTCAACATTCAGAAAATAAAGATCATGGCATCTGGTCCCATCACTTCATGGGAAATAGATGGGGAAACAGTGGAAACAATGTCAGACTTTATTTTTTGGGGGCTCCAAAATCACTTCAGATGGTGATTGCAGCCATGAAATTAAAAGACACTTACTCCTTGGAAGGAAAGTTATGACCAACCTAGACAACATATTAAAAAGCAGAGACATTACTTTGTCAACAAAGGTCCGTCTAGTCAAGGCTATGATTTTTCCAGTAGTCATGTATGGATGTGAGATTTAGATAATAAGAAAGTCTGAGCTCCTAAGAATTGATGCTTTTGAATTGTGGTGCTGGAGATAACTCTTGAGAGTCCCTTGGACTGCAAGCAGATCCAACCAGTCCATCCTAAGGGATCTCAGTCCTGGGTATTCATTGGAAGAAATGATGTTGCAGCTGAAACTCCAGTACTTTGGCCACCTGATAAGAATAGCTGACTCATTAGAAAAGACCCTGATGCTGGGAAAGATTGAGGGCAAGAGGAGAAGGGGACAACAGTGGATGATATGGTTGGATGGCATCACCGACTCAATGGACATGAGTTTGGGTAAACTCCGGGAGTTGTTGATGGACAGGAAGGCTTGAGGTGCTGTGGTTCATGGGGTTGCAAAGGGTCAGACACGACTGAGCAACTGAACTGAACTGAACTGGACTGTAGCCCGCCAGGCTCCTCTGTCAGTAGGGATATTCCAGGCAAGAATACTTGAGCGGGTTGCCATGCCCTCCTCCAGGGGCTCTTCATAACTATGGGAATGAACCTAGATCTCCCACATTGAAGGAGGGTTCTTTACCATCTGAGCCACCAGGGAAGCCAAGGTGAAGTTTATTTTGTGTAAAGTTCCTGTTAAGCCATTTGCACATATTTATTGAGTTGTCTATTTCTTATGGTGGTGATTTAGTCACTAATTCATGTCCGACTCTTGAGATCCTAGACAGTAGCCTTCCAGGTTCCTCTGTCCAAGGGATTCTCCAGGTAAGAATACTGGAGTGGATTGCCATTTCCTTCTCCAGCTATTTCTTATGGCCCTGGGGTAATTTCTTCTGTGTTCTGAAAAGGATCCTTTTTTTAGTCTCCCATTTCGTTCATTTCCTTTGCACTCTTTAATGTATATAAACTCTTACTTTTAAAAGTCTAATTTATTCATTTTTCCTCTTATGGTTCATGCTGTTTGTGTATTAAAACATTTTCATTTCTTGTGTGTATTAAGATATTCTCTTATATTATCTAAAAATTTTATTGTTTGTGGTTCACATTTAGGTCTATAATCTACTTGGGATTAATTTTTGTGATGGTAAGCCTCCAATTTCCCTTTTTCTGATATGTATACTTGATTGACTTAACATTATTTGTTGAAAAGACTACTTTACATAGTTAACATTGCATTAATCAAAGAGTCCTATAAGTATTTGTCTATTTCAAGATTCCCAAAATGTCTCATTGGTCTATTTGTATGTTTTAGTGCAAATAGCATATCCCTTTTATTATTACAACTTTATAAATCTTGTCAATAATCTTGTTACATTGTATTCTTCTTCATAAAGGATGTCTTGTCTATTCTTATCCTTTTGTATTTTCATAAAAATTTTAGAATAATCTTATCAATGATCACAAAATTCCTACTGGCATATTGATTGCAATTTTGTTGAATTTAGACATGCTTTTACTACATGGGGTCTTTAATCCATAAACATAGTATTTGTATATAATTTAGGTCTTTTATTTCCATCAATAAAATAATCTTACATAGAAATTTTCTTTTTATTCATTGAATTTTTACATAAGGCACTCTGACAAAACATTATTTTATACACATTTGTTACTGTTGTAGAGAAATATGTGATTTTTTTCAATTTGCTGTATTTTCATCAATGTTGCTGAACTTTTTTATGAATGCTAACATCTTGTACATAGATTTTTTAAAAGTTTCTAAGTAAATAACCATATAACCTATAAATAATATATTTTTTTATTCATTTCAAGCATGTAGAAAACTCGGTTATTTTGCCAACCATTTTGTACCTCTATGCAATAAGATTATATAACCCAGACCATTGTCATGTGACTTGCTTGTGTATCCCTTTCTCACATCTATTACTTGGGAATTAGATATATGATATACTTTGGCCAGTGGCACATGAATTAACATGTTTGCCATGTTTGAGGCAAAGCTTTAAATGCCATGTTGTGGATTGGCTTAGGGTTTCTCTTTATTAACATTTTTGTTGGAATATTGTTGGTTTACAATGTTCTATTAGTTTATGCTATATGCAAAGTGAATCAGTTATAAATATACATATACTACTCTTTTTTAGATTATTTTCCCATGTATGTCATTAGAGACTACTGAGTAGAGTTTCTTGTGCTACATAGTAGGTCCTTATTAGTTATCTATTTTATATATAGTAGTGTGTATGTGTCAATTCCAATCTCCCAATTTATCCCTATCCCCCATTCTGTCTGGTAAAGCTAAGTTGGTTTTCTACATTTGTGACTCTATTTCTATTTTGTAGATAAATTCATTTGTACCCTTTTTTTTATATTCCACGTATAATAAATATATATGATATTTGTCTTTATCTGACTTACTTCAGTCAGTATAACAATCTCTAGGTCCATCCATGTTGCTGCCAATGACATTACTTAATTCTTTTTTTATGGCTGAGTGATACTCTGTTATATGTATGTATCACATCTTCTCTATCCATTCCTCTGCTGATGTACATTAGGTTGCTTAGATGTCTTGGCTTTTATAAACAGCACTGCATTAAGCACATGAGTGCATGCATCATTTTGAATTGTGATTTTCTCCAGATAATGCCCAGGGATGGGGTTGCAGGATTATGTGATAGCTCTTTTTTCAATTTTTTAAGGAACTTCTATACCGTTCTCCATAGTGGCTATACCAATTTACATTTCCAGCAACTGTGTAGGCGGGCTCCCTTTTCTCCACACCCTCTCCAGCATGTATTATTTGTAGAATTTTTGATGCTTTTCATTCTGACTGGTATGGGGTGATACTTCACTGTAGTTTTTATTTTCATTTATCCATAGGTGGAAGACAAAAATAGATCCTTCTCCAAAAGAGATACACAGATAGACAAAAAGTACATGAAAATATGTTCAACATCACTAATTATTCAGTTCAGTCACTCAGTCTGTCTGACTCTTTGCGACCCCATGAATCACAGCACACCAGGCCTCCCTGTCCATCACCAACTCCCGGAGTGCACACAAACTCATGTCCATCGAGTCAGTGATGCCATCCAGGTATCTCATCCTCTGTCGTCCCCTTCTCCTCCCGCCCCCAATCCCTCCCAGCATCAGAGTATTTTCCAGTGAGTCAACTCTTCTCATGAGGTGGCCAAAGTATTGGAGTTTCAGCCTCAGCATCAATCCTTTCAATGAACACCCAGGACTGATCTCCTTTAGGATGGACTGGTTGGATCTCCTTGCAGTCCAAGGCACTCTCAAGTGTCTTATCCAACACCACAGTTCAAAAGCATCAATTCTTCGGCACCCAGCTTTCTTCACAGTCTGACTCTCACATCCATACATGACCACTGGAAAAACCATAGCCTTTACTATTATTAGATAAATGCAACTCAAGGTTTAGGCTTTAGATGTGACCTTGTTCTGATCAAGAATGTATCCCAGATAGGGAGTGGTGCTTAACCTGGTAATAAGAATAAGAAGATATGTAGCAGCACTGAGTAGAACTGTATCCAACACACAATCTTCATGTAATGTGAGCAAGAAATAAATGTTGCTGAAATATTGGAGTTATTACCGAAGAAAAGCTGAAATAAAAAGTAACCTTCATCCCTTTCACTTTTTATCAATTATTAAGCTATGGTCTTTCTGTTCCAAATTCACCCTTCTATAATCTTTGTGGTGCTAGGGCTAAAATAGAGTACTTTTCTATTTGTAAACTGGTTCTGCATTAGATGATTTGTTTTATTTTTTTTTATTTTATTTTATATTGGAGCATAGTTGATTAATAATATTGTGTATACAGATGTATAGAACAGTCTTTTGGACCCTGTGGGAGAGGCAGAGGGTGGGATGATTTGGGGGAATGGCATCGAAACATGTATATTATCGTATGTGAAATGAATTGCCAGTCCAGGTTTGATGCATGATACAGGATATTTGGGGCTGGTGCACTGGGATGACCCAGAGGGATGGTATGGGGAGGGAGGTGGGAGGGGGGTTCAGGATGGGGAACGCGTCTACACCCATGGTGGATTCATATCAATGTATGGCAAAACCAATACAATATTGTAAAGTAATTAACCTCCAATTAAACATATTAAAAAAAAAAACGTGAGATTGCCAAAAAAAATATTGTGTATAGCAAAGTGATTCAGTTATGCATATATCTATTCTTTTTCAGATTCTTTTCCCATTTACGTTATTACTGAGTATTGAGAAGCATTCCTTGTGATATACTGCAGGCTTTTGTTGATTATCTGTTTCAATCTATTTAAGTACAGCAGTGTGTACATGTGAATCTCAAACTCACAATCTATACCTCTTCTCCACCATCTTCCCTGTAACCATAGGTTTGTTTTCTAAGTCTGTGAGTCAGTTTCTGTTCTGTAAATAAGTTCAGTATTAAAAGGAGATTTTAAGGTTAGGAAAAGGTAAAAGGAATTTTCTCTTTACATTCCTGTTGGAATGAGCATCATTCCAACAATGGTATTTTACCCTAGCAATAGCATTTGGTTCTAGTAGCAGTTGTTTCCAGTGTCTCATAGTTTTCCCTAGTCTCTAAACCAACCTCATTGTGCATTCTTGGAGACATTAACAAGAGTTGTAGATATTAGCAGTAACCCTTCACCAATATCTGAATCCTAGCTACATGAGGCCCCCTTCAAGTTCCTGAGTACTATTGTTAGCTAGGCAGCAGCTCTTATAGGTAAACAGATCCCAGCTTCTCAAGATTTTCCCTCCAAGGTTCAAGGTTTTGACAACCCTAACCTCTTTCTGTTGTCTCCCAGCCCTAAGGGTGGTATCTGTTTCTGAAATTAGTTTCCTGTTACTTCAGTTTTACTAATTTGCCTTTTCAGACTTCTAATACCATTTAAACCAATTCACACTATTTATTCACTGTATTATTCAGTTGAATTATCTCCAAGTTAACCATCTTCTTGACATTGAGCAGTCTAGGGTCTCTAGTTTAAGGCTTCATTGTCTTTCCCTATCTTAAATTAAAACAATTCAATGTGTCATAAAAGTGTAATTTTGAAGTGGATTTTTGTATTTCCTTTCTAACAAGTATTATGAAGTTTCCTCCCTATAAAGGTTAAAAAGAAGTTGAATTTTGCCAAACACATTTTCTTCATATATTCAAATAGTTGTATGATTTTTTTTTCCTTCTTTAGTCTGATGCTGTGGGTATCTGAATGTTAAACCAACATTGCATTGCTTGGATAAAACCAAGTCAGTCATTATATAGTATCTTTTGCATATACTCTTGAAATTAGTTTATAAATATTTTGCTTAGGATATTTGCATATACTTTCATAGGTGAGAATTGGCTGGTGACTTTCCAGCCTTCTGTCGTGGTGAGATTTTATTGTGTGTGTGTGTTTCTAGGAATAAAAACATAACATGAGATATACTGTCTCAGCAAATGTTTAAATGTACAACAGAGCATTATTAACTATAATCACTATGTTGTACAACAGATCTCTAGAACGTTTTCATCTTTCATCACTGAAACCTTATGCCCATTGAACAGCAATGCCCCCCATCTTATTTTCCACTTAACCCCTGGGAACCAACATTCTACATTTTTTTTTGTATGAGTTTGAGTACTTTAGGTACTTCATACAAGAAGAATCATGTAATATTTGTGCATCTATGACTGGATTATTTCAGTTAGCACTGTGTCTTTAGATTCATCCATTTTGCAGTGTATGACAGGGTTTCATCCTTCATTATGGCCAAATTAATATTCCATTTATACATATACAACATTTTCTTATTCATTCATTCATAAATATTTATATTTTTTCACCTATTGTCTACTGTGAATATTTCTGTAAATAACATGGGAATGCAACTATCTCCTCAAGGTATCCTAATTCTAATTACTTTGGATGAACCCATAGTATTGGAAACTGTTGTATCATATGGTAATTCTAATAAAATTTTTGAGGACCTACATAATATTTTCCTTTAGTGGCTGAACCACTTCACATTTCTGTCATCAGTGCACAAGAGTTCCAATTTATTCACAGCCTCATCAACACATTTTCTGTTTACCTTACTTTAACAAAAAAGGATGGTGAATCTAACGAATGTGAGGTGATTTCTCATTATGATTTTCATTTCCATTTTCTGATTACTATGGGTATTGAGCATATTTTCATATACCAGTTAGTCATTTATGTTTCTTCTTTGAAGAAAGGAATATTCAAATTCTTTTTCCATTTTTAATTTAGTTATTTGTTTCTGCTATTGAGTTATAAGTTCCTTGTGTATTTTAGATATTGAGACTTTATCAAATATATGTTCTGCAAATATTTCCACTCATTTCATACATCGCCTTTTATTTTTAATATAAATTTATTTATTTTAATTGGAGGTTAATTACTTTACAATATTGTATTGGTTTTGCCATACATTGACATGAACCCGCCACGGGTGTACATGTGTTCCACATCCTGAACCCACCCCCCCCACCTCCCTCCCCATACCATCTCTCTGGGTCATCCCAGTGCACCAGCCCTGAGCATCCTGTGTCATGCATCAAATCTGGACTGGCGATTCGTTTCACATATGATAATATACATGATTCAATGTCATTCTCCCAAATCATATCACCTTTGCCCTCTCCCACAGAGTCCAATAGACTGTTCTATACATCTGTGTCTCTTTTGCTGTCTCATACACAGAGTTATCGTTATCATCTTTCTAAACTCTCTATATATGCGTTAGTATACTGTATTGGCTTTTTTTTTTTTTTTTTTTCTGGCTTACTTCACTCTGTATAATAGGCTCCAGTTTCATCCACCTCATTAGAACTGATTCAAATGTCTTTTTTTTATATGGCTGAGTAATACTCCATTGTGTATATGCATCACAGCTTTCTTATCCATTCATCTGCTGATGGGCATCTAGGTTGCTTCCATGTCCTGGCTATTGTAAACAGTGCTGTGATGAAAACTGGGGTACACGTGTCTCTTTCAATTCTGGTTTCCTTGGTGTCATACCTCGCCTTTTAACTCCATTGATTGCTTCCTTTATTGTACAGAAGATTTTTAGTCTGAAGTCATCCTAATTGTCAATTTTTCCTTTGATTGCCTGTGCTTTTGCTATTATATCCAATAAATTATTTCCAAATCCAAAGTCATGCAACTTCTTCTAGGATTTCTCCAATGATACTGTAGTTTCAAGTCTTATGTTTCAGTTTTAATTTTTTTGTTTGTTTGTTTGTTAGGAGCAGTGGCTATGCAGGTGCAGGAGGGCCGAGAGGAAGTACTCCACATTCAAGGTCAGGAGGGGCGGTGGTGAGGAGATACCCCTCGTACAAGGTAAGAAGCAGTGGCTGCGCTTTGCTGGAGCAGCCGTGAAGAGATACTTCACGTCCAAGGTGAGAGAAAGCCAAGTAAGATGGTAGGTGTTGCGAGAGGGCATCAGAAGGCAGACACACTGAAACCATAATCACAGAAAACTAGCCAATCTGATCACATGGACCACAGCCTTGTCTAATTCAGTTAAACTAAGCCATGCCAAATGGGGTGACCCAAGACCGACAGGTCATGGTGGAGAGGTCTGACAGAATGTGGTCCACTGGAGAAGGGAATGGCAAACCACTTCAAAATTCTTGCCTTGAGAACCCCATAAACAGTATGAAAAGGCAAAATGATAAGATACTAAAAGAGGAACTCCCCAGGTCGGTAGTTGCCCAATATGCTACTGGAGATCAGTGGAGAAACAATTTCAGAAAAAATGAAGGGATGGAGCCAAAGCAAAAACAATACCCAGTTGTGGATGTGACTGGTGATAGAAGCAAGGTCCAATGCTATAAAGAGAAATATTGCATGGGAACCTGGAAAGTTAGGTCCATAAATCAAGACAAATTGGAAATGATCAAACAGGAGATGGCAAGAGTGAACATTGACATTCTAGGACTCAGCTAACTAAAATGGACTGGAATGGGTGAATTTAACTCAGATGACCATTATATCTACTACTGTGGGCAGGAATCCCTTAGAAGAAATGGAGTAGCCATCATGGTCAACAAAAGAGTCCGAAATGCAGTACTTGGATGCAATCTCAAAAACGGCAGAATGATCTCTGTTTATTTCCAGAGCAAACCATTCAGTATCATGGTAATCCAAGCCTATGCCCCAACCAGTAACGCTGAAGAAGCTGAAGTTGAATGGTTATATGAAGACCTACAAGACCTTTTAGCACTAACACCCAAAAAAGATGTCCTTTTCATTATAGGGGACTGGAATGAAAAAGTAGGAAGTCAAGAAACACCTGGAGTAACAGGCAAATTTGGTCTTGGAGAGAACAGAATGAAGCAGGGCAAAGGCTAATAGAGTTTTGCCAAGAGAACGCACTGGTCATAGCAAACACCCTCTTCCAACAACACAAGAGAAGACTCTACACATGGACATCATCAGATGGTCAACACCGAAATCACATTGATTATATTCTTTGCAGTCAAAGACGGAGAAGCTGTATATAGTCAGCAAAAACAAGACTGGGAGCTGACTGTGGATCAGATCATGAACCCCTTATTGCCAAATTCAAACTTAAATTGAAGAAAGTAGGGAAAACCACTAGACCATTCAGGTATGACCTATATCAAATCCCTTATATTTATAGAGTGGATGTGAGAAATAGATTTAAGTGACTAGATCTGATAGAGTGTCTGGTGAACTATGGACATAGGTTCAAGACACTGTAGAGGAGAGAGGGGTCAAGACCATTCCCATGCAAAAGAAATGCAAAAAAGCAAAATGGCTGTCTGGGGAGGCCTTACAAATAGCTGTGAAAAGAAGAGAAGTGAATGGGAAAGACTAGAGATCTGTTCAAGAAAATTAGAGTTATCAAGGGGACATTTCATGCAAAGATGGGCTTGACAAAGGACAGAAATGGTATGGACCTAACAGAAGCAGAAGATATTAAGAAGAGGTGGCAATAATACACAGAAGAACTGTACAAAAAATATCTTCACGACCCAGATAATCATGATGGTGTGATCACAGACCTAGAGCCAGACATCCTAGAATGTGAAGTCAAGTGAGTGATAGGAAGCAATGTGAAGTCAAGTGAGTGATAGGAAGCACCACTGCGAACAAAGCTAGTGAAGGTGATGGAATCCCAGTTGAGCTATTTCCAGTCCTAAAAGATGATGCTGCTAAAGTGCCGCACTTAATATGCCAGCAACTTTGGAAAACTCAGCAGTGGCCACAGGACTGGAAAAGGTCAGTTTTCATTCCAATCCCAAAGAAAGGCTCAAACTACTGCACAATTGCACTCATCTCACACGCTAGTAAAGTAATGCTCAAAATTCTCCAAGCCAGGCTTAAGCAGTACATGAACCGTGAACTTCCAGATGTTAAAGCTGGTTTTAGAAAAGGCAGAGGAACCAGACATCAAATTGCCAACATCCGCTGGATCATGGAAAAAGCAAGAGAGTTTCAAAAAACAGCTATTTCTGCTTTATTGACTATGCCAAAGCCTTTGACTGTGTGGATCACAATAAACTGTGGAAAAGTCTGAAAGAGATGGGAATACCAGACCACCTGACTGGCCTCTTGAGAAACCTACATTCAGGTCAGGAAGTAACAGTTAGAACTGGACATGGAACAACAGACTAGTTCCAAATAAGAAAAGGATTACATCAAGGCTATATTTTGTCACCCTGCTTATTTAACTTATATGAAGAGTACATCATGAAAAACGATGGGCTGGAAGAAGCACAAGTTGGAATCAAGATTGCTGCAAGAAATATCAATAACCTCAGATATGCAAATGACACCACTCTTATGGCAGAAATTGAAGAGGAACTGAAAAGCCTCTTTTTGAAAGTGAAAGAGGAGAGTGAAAAAGTTGGCTTAAAGCTCAGCATTCAGTACACTAAGATCATGGCATCTGGTCTCAGCACTTCATGGGAAATAGATGGGGAAACAGTGGCTGACTTTATTTTTTTGGGCTCCAAAATCACTGCAGATGGTGATCGGAGCCATGAAATTAAAAGACGCTTACTCCTTGGAAGGAAAGTTATGATCAGCCTAAATAACATATTAAAAAGCAGAGACATTACTTTGCCAACAAAGATCTGTCTAGTCAAGGCTATGGTTTTCCCAGTGGTCATGTATGGATGTGAGAGTTGGACTGTGAAGAAAGCTGAGTGCCGAAGAATTGATGCTTTTGAACTGTGGTGTTGTATAATACTCCAACCAGTCCATTCTAAAGGAAATGAGTCCTGGGTGTTCATTGAAAGGACTGATGCTAAAGCTGAAACGCCAATACTTTGGCCATCTCATGCGAAGAGTTGACTCATTGGAAAAGACCCTGATGCTGGTAGGGATTGAGGGCAGGAGGAGAAGGGGATGACAGAGGATGAGATGGCTGGATGGCATCACCGACTTGATGGACTTGAGTTTGAGTAAACTCTGGGAGTTGGTGATGGACAGGGAGGCCTGCCGTGGTGTGATTCATGGGGTCGCAAAGTGTCGAACATGACTGAGTGAGTGAACTGAACTGAACTGAACTGAACTGAGTGAACCATGTAAGATAAGGCTCTAATTCCATTGCTTTCATTGTGAATAGTCAGTTTTTCCATCACCATTTTTGGAACGTGCCATTCTTTCTGTAAAATGCAGTCTTGGTTCCTTTGTGGAAAATCATTTCACCATATATCTATAGTTTGCTTTCTGACCTCTCCATTGTGCTCCATTAGTCTATGTGTCTATTCTTATGCCAATGCCATACAGTTTTAAGTACTGTAGCTTTGGAATAGATTTTGAAATGGAAATGCAAAGACTATAGCTCTGTTCATCTTCCTCAAGATTGTTCTGGAAATGTTGATTCTTTTTCCATTCCATACACATTTTAGGATTTTTTATTCCATTTCTGTCAAAATTCCACTGGGATTCTGATAAGACTTGCATTATAACAGCATATTATTATGTGTAGTATGGATATTTTAAGAATATTAAGTCTTCCAAGCTCTGAAAATGAGGTGTCTTTCCATTTATTTCTGTATTCTTTATTTATCAGTGTTTTGTAGTTATCACTGTGTAAGTTTTTTGTTCCCTTTGTTAATTTTATTCCTAATTATTAAATTATTTTTGAGGCTATTATGACTTTTTGTTAATTTCCTTTTGAATTTATTGTTGTATCAGTGTATAGAAACAAAAGTTATTTTTATATATTGATTTTGTATTCTGCATGTTCTGATATTTTTTAAACAACTTTTTTGGAATCCTTACAGTTTTCTACAAATCATGCTGTCTGTGAACAGATTATTTTAATTATTTTCTGATTTAGATAACTTTCTTTCTTTTTTTTTTTCTCATTGTTCAGGGTGAAGCTTCCAGTTCTACACTGAATAGAAGTGGTGGGGGGTGGGGATAACTGTCAAATTTATCTTTAAAATAAAAGTTATTTGTTTTCTGAATATTTGTATTGTTTTTCTATTCTTGATTTCCATTATTTCTTTTCTAATTCTGTTTCCTTTCTTCTTATTTATTAACAATAATATTTTTCTGTGTTTGTTCAGTTTCTAGGTCCTGTTGAACTTTCAGTTCAGTTCAGTTCAGTCGCTCAGCTGTTTCTGACTCTTTTGTGACCCCATGACTGTAGCATGCCTGGATTCCCAGTCCATCACCAACTCCTGGAGCCTACCCAAACTCATATCCATCACATTGGTGATGCCATCCAACCATATCATCCTCTGTCATCCCCTTCTCCTCCCACCTTCAATCTTTCTCATCATCAGGGTATTTTCCAATGAGTTGGTTCTTCATATCAGGTGATCAGTGTATTGGAGTTTCAGCTTCAGCATCAGTCCTTCCAATGAATATTCAGGACTGATTTCTTTTAGAATGGACTGGTTGGATCTCCTTGCAGTCCAAGAGACCCTCAAGAGTCTTCAACACCACAGTTCAAAAGCATCAATTTTTTGTCACTCAGCTTTCTTTATAGTCCAACTCTCACTTCCATACATGACTACTGGAAAAACCATAGCTTTGACTAGATGGACCTTTGTTGGTAAACTAATATCTCTGCTTTTTAGAATGCTGGCTAGATTGATCATAACTTTTCTTCCAAGGAGCAAGAGTCTTTTAATCAAATGGCTTCAGTCACCATCTGCAGTGACTTTAGAGCCAATACTTAAATATATAAAGTCTGTCACTGTTTCCATTGTTTTCCCCTGTATCTGCCATGAAGTGATGAGACTGGATGCCATGATCTTAGTTCTGAATATTGAGTTTTAAGCCAACATTTTCACTCTCCTCTTTCACTTTCATCAAGAGGCTCTCTAGTTCCTTTTTGCTTT
This sequence comes from Bos grunniens, assembly GCF_055505025.1. NCBI lineage: Eukaryota > Metazoa > Chordata > Mammalia > Artiodactyla > Bovidae > Bos > Bos grunniens. The sequence continues at coordinate 73,828,611 of NC_141194.1, read as the reverse complement.
CCATTGTGTACAAGCAGCTCAAGCAGCTCATGCAGCTCAATACCAGATAAACGAACAACCCAATCAAAACGTGGACAGAAGACCTAAATAGACATTTCTCCAAAGAATACATACAGATGGCTAATAAACACATTAAAAGATGCTCAACATCACTCATTATTAGAGAAATCAAAATTAAAACCATGATAAGGTATTATCTCACACCAGTCAGAAAGGCCATCATCAAAAAGTCTATAAACAATAAATGTTGGAGAGGGTATAGAGAAAAGGGAACTCTCTTGCACTGTTGGTGGGAATGCAGACTGGTGCAATGGTATGGAGATCCCTTTAAAAATGTGGAATAAAAATACCATATGATCCAGCCATCCCAGTACTGGGCATATCCCCTGGCAAACTTGATTCCAGCTTGTGATTCCTCCAACCTGGCATTTTACATAGTGTACTCACCATAGACATTAAATAAGCAGAGTGACAACATGCAACCTTGTACTCCTTTCCCAATTTTGAACCAGTCTGTTGTTTCATGTCTGGTTCTAACTATTGCTTCTTTATTTGCATACAATTTTCTCAGGAGGCAGGTAAGGTGGTCTGATATTCCCATATGTTTAAGAATTTCCCACAGTTTGTTGTGATCCCCACAGTCAAAGTCTTTAATGTAGTCAATGAAGCAGATGTAGATGTTTTTCTGGAATTCTCTTGCTTTATCTATGATCCAACAAATGTTAGCAGTTTGATCTCTGATTCCTCTATCTTTCCTAAATTCTATTTTTACATCTGGATGTTCTTAGTTCATATACTTTTGAAGCCTAACTTGAAGGATTTTGAGCATTACCTTGCTAACATTTGAGATGAGTGCAGTTGTGTGGTAGTTTGAACATTCTTTGGCATTGCCCTTCTTTGGGATTGTAATGAAAACTGATACTTAGAGTAGATGCTTAGATCTTATTTTGCCATCCATTCAACTACTTTATGTTTATTTGATTTGAAAATTTAATTCATTTAAATTTGCAATCTTTGTACTGTTTGCCTTCATTTTGTTGTTGTTGTTGTTGTTATTGTGACAGGTTTTGATTCCTTTCTGAGTTTCTTAAGTGTGTCTTCTATAAGTTACATAAGATATAACAACAGACTATAAGCTTATAACTTTAGTTACATTAAAAAATACCATAGTTTTACTTCTTCCCCCTTTTTGTTGGTGATGTCACAAGTTACATCTTTTTATATTGTGTACCTATTAACGTTTTGTTGACTGTAATTATTTTTTATACCTTTGTATCTTTACTTCTATATAATAATTGAAGCAATTTATGCACCACACTTTGGTAATACAGTCCTATGTATTTGTCTATATATTTACCTTTACCAGCAAGCTTCTTAAAAAAAAAATAATAATTGGAGGCTAATTACTTTACAGTATTGTAGTGGTTTTTGCCATACATTGACATGAATCAGCCATGAGTGTACCTGTGTCCCCCATCCTGAACCCCCTTCCCACCTCCCTCCCCATCCCATCCCTCAGGGTTGTCCCAGTACATTGGCTTTGTGTGTCCTATTTCATGCATCGAACTTGGACTGGTGACCTATTTCATGTATAGTAATATGCATGTTTCAATGCTATTCTCTCAAATCATCCCACCCTCTCCTTCTCCCACAGAGCCAAAGTCTGTACTTTATATCTGTGTCTCCTTTGCTATCTCACATATAAGGTCATCATTACCATCTTTCTAGCTTCCATATATATGTGTTAATATACTGTATTGATGTTTTCCTTTCTGACTTACTTCACTCTCTATAATAGGCTTCAGTTTCACCCACCTCATTAAAACTGATTCAAATGTGTCCTTTTTAATAGCTGAGTAATATTCTATTGTGTATATATACCACAGCTTTCCTATCCATTCATTTGCCAAAGGACATCTAGGTTGCTTCCATGTCCTAGCTATTGTAAATAGTGCTGCGATGAACATTGGGGTACACATGTCTCTTTCAATTCTGGTTTCCTTGGTGTGTATGCCAGCAGTGGGATTGCTGGGTCATATGGCAGTTCTATTTCCAGTTTTTTAAGGAATCTCTCCACTGTTCTCCATAGTGGCTGTACTAGTTTGCATTCCCACCAAGCTTTTATACCTTCATATACATGCTTTCCTGCTGCAGTTTCCTTTCATTTTAACTCAGGTGATTTCCTTTAGCATCTGTTGGTGCTAGTGGTAAAGAACCTACCTGCCAATGCAGGAGACATAAGAGACACGGGCTCGATCCCTGGGTTGGGAAGGTCCCCTGGAGAAGGGAATTGCTACCCACTCCAGTACTCTTGCCTGTAGAATCCCATGGACAGAGGAACCTGGCAGGCTACAATCCATAGGGTTGCAAAGAGTCAAGCAAGACTAAAACAACTTGGCAAAGCATTTATTTTAAGGCAGGTCTAGTGATGATAAAATCTTTCAGCTATTTTTTTTTTTTCCCTGTCTGGGAAGGCCTTTCTCTCTCATTTTTTAAGAATAGTTTTTTGGTCTAGTATTCTTGGTTGCCAGTTTTGTTTTGTTTTGTTTTTTTCCTTTCAACACTTTAAATAAGTGATCCAACTCCCTTCTCTCCTACTGTGTTTCTGCTTGAGAAAGCATTAATAGCTTTACAGTTTTATTTTGTTTTCATGTGGTGAGTCACTTTTTCTTGATGCTTTCAAAATTCTGTTTTTATCTTGGGCTTTTGAAAATTTAATTAGAATATATTTTGGCATGGGTTTCTTTGACTTCTTCCTAGTTGGAATCTTTATATTCTCAACTATGGATTTCTGCTTCCTTTCTTGGATTTTAGAAGTTCTCAGTCATTTTCTGTTTTTTTTTTTTTTTTTTTATTCCTTTGACTGGATAATTTCAAATACCCTGTTTTCATGTCCTCTGATTTTTTCCTTGTGTCTATTTAAGCCTACTGTTGAACTCCTAAGAATTAAATTTATCTTTTGCATTCCTCAGCTCCAAAATTTGTTAACTTGTCTTTTTAATATTTATTCTTTAGTTTCCATTTTATTCATGTATTGTTTTCTTCTAAAAGATCTGTAGAGCACCTGTATGACAGTTATTTTGAATTCTGTATTTGGTAATTCATATTCCTCTGTTCCTTTAGGGTCATCCTCTGGAGATTTATTTTGTTCCTTTATTTGAGTCATATCTCAATGTTTTGTCATATGTCTTATAACTTTGCATTGGAACCTGTCCATTTGGAAAGCCATCTGCCCTAGTTTTTATGGACTGGCTTCACACAGGAGAAGAACTCTTTTTCTCACTAATCGGCCTGGCTAGATTGCCCTGGTGTCTTAGACGGTAAAGCATCTGCCTATAATGTGGAAGACCTGGGTTCAATCCCTGGGTGGGGAAGATCTCCTGGAGAAGGAAATGGCAACCCACTCCAGTACTCTTGACTGGAAAATCTCATGGACAGAGGAGCCTGGTAGGCTACAGTCCATGGGGTCGCAAAGATTTGACATGACTGAGTCGTTTCATTTCATTTCAGCCTGGCTAGAGATTCTGAGGGACACTGAAACTATTTAGGATGTTGCAAGTTCATAACTATAGGGTGCTCCAGCTCCTTTTTCATAATAATAATTTTAATAATATCTTACTATTTCTGGTGCAAGCTTTCTGGTTTTACAGGAGCATGTACCTCATTTTCTTTGGGTCCATTAGCCAACAGGCATTCAAAGTATGCCAGTTCTGCATCAACACCCTGAGTCAAGTAAAATTAGAATTAGTCTCTTAGGCAGTTCTCTCAAAATTTAAAATTCTAGACTAATATTCAGTTCTTCTCTCCCCACTTGAGGATGAAGCCTCGTGTTTTATGTTGTATACTACTTCACAGTTGTGTTGAATCATGCTGGCTTCAGTAAACATTCTTCTTTGCTTTCAGTGGCCCATAGGTTGCCAAACTATCAGCTTCATCAGCACTCCAAATGAGATGTGAAAGAAATCAGTCTTCTGGCAGTCCTCCAAAAAGTTGGGACATTGGATACACACACTCACACACACACACACCACTCTTCTCTTTCTCTGTTCAGTCACAAGGTGGAATATTTGCTCCCAGGACTGATTTATCTTGGCTTGGGAATGACAAAGATGACTTTGAAATGCCTCTTCTTATCTATCTCAGAGCAACTAGTCTCAGTTTTGTACTTTCCTGAAGTACAGCAGCATCTTATTTGGATTCTGAAAATCTCATGTAGGTTTCTGGTCTGTACTTTTTGTTATATTGATATTACTGTGGGGGAATGACTGCTGGGGATTTCTATTCTTCCATCTTGCCAATGTCATTGTTCTTTTTTTGACAGTTTGGTATCAATAATATGGTAGTTTCATAAAATTAATTTTGAAATGTATCTTTGCATTTCTTTAGAGAATGTTTTTTCTTTTCACTTTTTTCCTGCTTCTTGACTATGCTCTGGAAAGGTAAGACTTAAATTTTAATTGACTTTCACATAAATAAGTTTAAAAAAATTTTGGCTTGTTAATATGAGCACTTTACTATTAGACATATATTTGTTTTTGTATTCTTAGCACCTGGCACAGATATGGCATTTGATGCATGTTTGTTTAATGAATAAATCAATTAATGAATAAAAACAGCATAGTAAGCAACTTTCAAATAATGAATATTATACTACTATTACAATAATTATATTTTATTTTGTTTTTGGTGTAATATATCTATAGATAAATTTTCCTCAAAGAGATGTGGAAGATAGAGAGATTCTATAGTGGAAACCAACATTGACCAGAATAGTATCACAAATGAAAACGTATTTTTTGGATATGAATCAAATTCTACTTCAAGTTTCTAGATTGATAATATTATTTTTCTTTAGAAAATAACTTGTTTCAATTTATTTTATGGGCTTCTCAGGTGACGCTAGTGGTAAAGAACCCGCCTGCCAATGCAGGAAACAGATGCAGGTTCGGTCCCTGGGTTGGGAAAATCCCCTGGAGGAGGGCATGGCAACCCACTCCAGTATTCTTGTTTGGAGAATCCCATGGACAGATGAGCCTGGTGGGCTATAGTCCATAGGGCCCCCAAAAGTTGGACATAGCATGTATGCAGACCTTGATCTAAATTAAATGAATTATTATATTCTTATTGATAGCAGCTATTTTTCCAAGGAACATTTTGGTACTTGCACTAATATAGGAATTGTATTCAGCAGTACTTCATATAGAGATGGAATGACCTTTTCAGAAAATACTGCTGCTAAGTCGTGTCTGACTCTGTGTGACCCATAGACGGCAGCCCACCAGGCTCCCCTGTCCCTGGGATTCTCCAGGCAAGAACACTGGAGTGGGTTGCCATTTCCTTCTCCAAAGTATGAAAGTAAACAGTGAAAGTGAAGTCTCTCAGTCCTGTTCGACTCTTCATAACTCTATGGACTGCAGCCCACTAGGCTCCATCCATGGGGTTTTCCAGGCAAGAGTACTGGAGTGGGGTGCCATTGCCTTCTCCATCAGAAAGTACAGTAGGTGCTATATGAAGTAGTTAGTAGTAACATTTTGGACAATATATAATGGGTGAAAGTAAGGTGAAAGTAAAAGATTTACTTTTCTGGAATGATTTATTCAAAAGGTTGGTTTTCAGTTATTGTTCAGTCACTAGGTCATGTCTGACTCTGTGACCCCATGGACTGGAGCATGCCAGGCTCCTCTGTATTCCACTATTTCCTGTAGTTTGCTCAAATTCATGTCCATTGAGTCAGTGATACGATCTAACCATCTCATTCTCTGCTGACTTCTCCTCCTTTTGCCTTCAATCTTTCCCAGCATCAGGATCTTTTCCAATGAGTCAGTTGTTAGCGTCAGGTGGCCAAAGTACTGGAGGACAGAGGAGTAAAAGAGCACTTATTGATAAGTTGAAGACAGACAGCCCATTCTTTAAGTAACTGTGTTATGTGAGATATATTTGTAAACCATATTAATCTTTAGGACAGTTGAAGTTAGCAATATATACTCAATTGTATTATTTTCTTTCATGAAATTATCTTTCTGCCTGTCCTTGTGTATCTTTAAACAAAATAATTAATTTTGGTGTGTAGGGACAGAGGAAGAGTAAAACTCATTGACAGGTTCAAGTGGGGTAAGTCAAGGTACAGATTCCATAACAAATAAAAATGACAACATGAGTTTGTTGAAAATGCATTGAAGGTGAGAAATAGTTGATATCAGAAAGGACAGAAGTGCCAAAATGAAAGATTAACTAGATATAACAACTGGAACAGCAGGGAAACGAGGATGAATGACAACTCAAATGCTGATCTCAGGTAATTAACCTTCTAATAGGAAGATAAGAATTATATTCATATATTAAAAACCAGGAAACACAAGACCTGATGGATCAAAATGAATACAAGCCTTAGAAATAGATCAGAATTCTGGAGATTACCTGATGTTCCAAGTGTTAATCCCTTAGTTGTTCAGTTATTGGAGGTTTTGAAGTGAGTGTCTTAAGGATAACTGAAATATCAGAAAGAGCAAGGGTTGAAAATTGGGACACTGAATCTTTACCAATCTGTACATATTATTTCCTTGGAGTAAATGATGGCAGAATAGAAGAATGTGTGCTCATTTTCTCCTGCAAGAATTCCAAAACTGCAACTCACTGATGAAAAACCATCAATAGGATAATGTTGTATCCCACCAAAAAAAAGATACCACATATGGAAGGGCAAAGGAGAAGCCCCAACAAGACAGTAGGAGGGACAAAATCACATTTAGAATCAAACTCCATGCCCACCAGAGACTCTTGCAGGACTCAAACAAAACCTTATCTAAACCAGGACCCAGAGACCCCACTGAGACTGAGTCAGACCTGCCTTTGAAGGTCTGAGTGTCTTCTGCAGAGGTACAAGTCAGCAGTGGCACACTGTGGGAACATGAGATCTGGCTACAGCAGACCTGGGAAGCTGGCTTGTGGCATAAGTTCTCTTGGAGGAGGTCGCCATTAACGCAACCATAGAGCCACCAAAACAGACTCTTGGAAGGCAAAAACAAAACCTTGTGCACACCAGGACCCAGGAGAAAGGAGCAGTGATCCCAAAAGAGACTGAGTCAGACTTGACTGTAAATGTCCAGAAGTCTCCAGTGGACGCCTGGGTCGAGAGTGGCTGGCTGTGGGGCCGGGGCACTGCATACAACAGTGCTGGCATAAATCCTTTTGAAGGAGGTCAACATTACCACCATTACCCTTACCATAGTTTGTTTGGCCTTAGGCCAAACAACAGGGAGGGAACACAGCACCACCCATCAACAGAAAATTCAATTAAAGATGTACTGAGCATGACCCCACCCATCAGAACAAGACCCAGATTCCCCTAGAGTCAGTCCCTCCCATAAGAAGACTTCTACAAGCATCTTATACTTATCCATCAGAGGACAGACAGAATGAAAATCACAATCACAGAAAAGTAACCAAACTGATTACATGGATCACAGCCTTGTCTAACTCCATGAAACTATGAGCCATGCCCTGTAGTGCCACTCAAGACAGGAGGGTCATGGTGGAGAGTTCTGACAAAATGTGGTGCACTGGAGAAGGGGATGGCAAAGCACTTCAGTATTCTTGCCTTGATAACCCCATGAGCAGTATGAAAAGGCAAAAAGAGGTTCTATGATGACCTACAAGACCTTTAGAACTAACAACAACAAAAAAGAAAGATATCCTTTTCATCATGGGGACCAGAATGCAAAAGTAGGAAGTCAGGAGATAACTGGAGTTATCAAGTTTGGCCTTGGAGTACAAGAAGAAGCAGGGCAAACGCTAACAGAGTTTTCCCAAGAGAACACACTGGTTTTAGCAAACACTGACTCTACACATAGACATCACCAGATAACCAATACTGAAATTAGATTGATTATATTCTCTACACCCAAAGATGGAGAAGCTCTGTAGAGTCAGCAAAAACAAGACTGGGAGCTGACTGTGGCTCAGATCATGAACTCCTTATTGCCAAAATCAGGCTTAAATTGAACAAAGTAGGGAGTAGCACAGACCATTCAAGTATGACCTAAATCAAATCCCTTACGATTATACAGTGGAAGTGACACATAGCTTCAAGGGATTAGATCTGATAGACAGAGGGCCTGAAAAACTCTGGAGGGGAGGTTTGCGACATTATACAGTAGGTGGCAATCAAAACCATCCCCATGAAGAAGAAATGCAAAAAGGCAAAATATTTTTCTCAGGAGGCCTAAAAAATAGCTAAGAAAGAAGAGAAGCAAAAGGCAAAGGAGAAAAGGAAAGACATATACATTTGAAGGCAGAGTTCCAAAGAATACCAAAGAGAGATAAGAAAGATTTCTGAAGTAATTAATGCAAAGAAACAGAGGAAAACAGTAGAATGGGAAAGACTAGAGATCTCTTCAAGAAAATTAGAGATACCAAGGGAATATTTTATGCAAGTCAGTCAGTCAGTTCAATCGCTGTCATGTCTGATTTTTCCTGACCCCATGGACTGCAGCAGGCCAGGCCTCTCTGTCCATCAGCAACGCTTGCAGTTTACACAAACTCATGTCCATAGAGTCAGGGATGCTATCCAACCATATAATCCTCTGTCATCCCCTTCTCCTGCTTTCAATCTTTCCCAGCATCAGGGTCTTTTCCAATGAGTCAGTTCTTCACATCAGGTGACCAAAGTATTGGAGTTTCAGCTTCAGCATCAGTCCTTCCAATGAATATTAAAGACTTATTTCCTTTAGGATGGACTGGTTGGAACTCCCTGCAGTCCAAAGGAGTCTCAAGAGTCTTCTTCAACACTGAAGTTCAAAAGCATCAATTCTTCAGCACTCAGCTTTCTTTACAATCCAACTCGCAGATCCATATATGACTACCGAAAAAATAAAAACATAGCTTTGACTAGACGGACCTTTCTTGGCAAAGTAATGTCTCTGCTTTTTAATATGTTGCCCATGTTGGTCATGACTTTTCTTCCAAGGAGCAAGCATCTTTTAATTTCATTTTAATTTCATGGCTGCAGATAACATCTGCAGTAATTTTGGAGCCCCCCCAAAATAGTCTGTCACTGTTTCCATTGTGTCCCCATCTTTGTCATGAAGTGATGGCACTGGATGCCATAATCTTAGTTTTCTGAATGTTGAGTTTTAAGCCATCTTTTTCACTCTCCTCTTTCACTTTTATCAAGAAGCTCTTTAGTTCTACTTTGCTTTCTGCCATGAGGGTGGTGTCATCTGTATATCTGAGGTTATTGATATTTCTTTTGGAAATATTAATTCCACCTTGTGCTTCACCTTTTAGGATTTGAAATGAATGATAACCCATGCTGTATAGGCCTACGTAAGATGGACAGGTCATGGTGGAGAGTTCTGAAAAATCGTGGTCCACTGGAGAAGGGAATGGCAAACAACTTCATTATTCTTGCCTTGAGAATCCCATGAACAGTTGTTCAGTTCAGTCGCTCAGTTGTGTCTGATTATTTGCGACCCCATGAATTGTAGCACACCAGGTCTCCCTGTCCATCACCAACTCCCAGAGTTCAACCAAACTCATGTGCATCAAATCTGTGATGCCATCCAGCCATCTTATCCTCTGTTGTCCCCTGCTCCTCCTGCCCCCAATCGCTCCCAGCATCAGGGTCTTTTCCAATGACTCAACTCTTCGCATGAGGTGGTCAAAGTATTGGAGTTTCAGCTTTAGCATCAGTCCTTCCAAAGAACACCCAGGACTGGTCTCCTTTAGGATGGACTGGTTGAATCTCCATGCAGTCCAAGGGACTCTCAAGAGTCTTTTCCAACACCCCAGTTCAAAAGCATAAATTCTTCGGCATTCAGCTTTTGTCACCATCCAACTCTCACATCCATACATGACCACTGGAAAAACCACAGCCTTGACTAGACGGACCTTTGTTGGCAAAGTAATGTCTCTGCTTTTCAATATGCTATCTAGGTTGGTCATAACTTTCCTTCCAAGGAGTAAGCGTCTTTTAATTTAATGATTGCAATCACCATCTGCAGTGATTTTGGAGCCCCCCAAAAATAAAGTAAGCCACAGTTTCCACTGTTTCCCCATCTATTTCCCATGAAGTGATGGGACCAGATGCCATGATCTTCGTTTTCTGAATGTTGAGCTTTCAGCCAACTTTTTCACTCTCCTCTTTCACTTTCATCAAGAGGCTTTTTAGTTCCTCTTCACTTTCTGCCATAAGTGTGGTGTCATCTGCATATCTAAGGATATTGATATTTCTCCCAACAATCTTGATTTCAACTTGTGCTTCTTCCAGCCCAGGGGTTTCTCATGATATACTCTGCATATAAGTTAAATAAACAGGGTGACAAAATACAGCCTTGACGTACTCCTTTTCCTATTTGGAACCATTCTATTGTTCCATGTCCAGTTCTACATGTTGCTTCCTGACCTGCATATAGATTTCTCAAGAGGCAGATCAGGTGGTCTGGTATTCCCATCTCTTTTAGAGTTTTCCACAGTTTATTGTTATGCACACTGTCAAAGGCTTTGGCATAGTCAATAAAATAGAAGTAGATGTTTTTCTGGAACTATCTTGCTTTTACCATGATCCAGCAGATGTTGGTAATTTGATCTGTGGTTCCTCTGCCTTTCCTAAAACCAGCTTGAACATCTGGAAGTTCCCGGTTCACATATTGCTGAAACCTGGCTTGGAGAATTTTGAGCATTACTTTACTAGCGTGTGAGATGAGTACAATTGTGCAGTAGTGTGAGCATTCTTTGGCATTGCCTTTCTTTGGGATTGGAATGAAAACTGACCTTTTCCAGTCCTGTGGCCACTGCTGAGTTTTCCAAATTTGCTGGCATATTGAGTGCAGCACTTTCACAGCATCATCTTTCAGGATTTGAAATAACTCAACTGGAATTCCATCACCCCCATGAACAGTATGAAAAGGCAAAAATATAGGACACTGAAAGATGAACTCCGCAGGTCAGTTTTTGCCAAATATGCTACTGGAGATCAGTCGAGAAATTTCATGCAAAGATGAGCACAATAAAGGACAGAAAAAATATGGACCTAACAGAAGAAGAAGATGTTAAGAAAAGGTGGCAAGAAAACATGGAAAAACTATACAAAGAAATATTGATGACGCAGACAACCATGATGGTGTGATCACTCACCTAGAACCAGACATCCTTGAATCCAACATCAAGTAGGCCTTAGGAAGCTTCAATACAAACAAAGCTAGTGGAGGTGTATGGAATTTAGAAAGATGATAACAATAACCCTGTGTACAAGACAGCAAAAGAGACACTGATTTACAGAACAGTCTTATGGACTCTGTGGGAGAGGGAGAGGGTGGGAAGATTTAGGAGAATGGTATTGAAACATGTAAAATATCATGTATGAAACTAGATGCCAGTCCAGGTTTGATGCACGATACTGGATGCTTGGGGCTAGTGCACTGGGATGACCCAGAGGGATGGTATGGGGAGGGAGGAAGGAGGAGGGTTCAGGATGGGGAACACATGTATACCTTTGATGGATTCATTTTGATATTTGGCAAAACTAATACAATTATGTAAAATTTAAAAATAAAATAAAATTTAAAAAAAGAAAAAAAGAAAAAAAAAAAACATTAGTTTTGACGTACAGCAACAAGAGGTTTTTAAAAACCTCATAATTTCATGTACTGTTTTTATTTGTCAATTTTATTAAAGATATAAAGGTAGGAGCTTTTACTCTTTCTGTTACTTAGGTCTTGAGTTAATGGTACCTTTTAGAAAAACTTTATGTTCTTAATCAAAACAAATACAATTTAGAATCTAAGATTGTATGATATGTTTGTGGTTGTTGGAAAGCTTTATTAAAAAAAAAAAAAAAGTTCAGTTCCTTTTTCCTCCTTAAAAGATGAGGCAAAATATCTTAAGGTAGAGCCTGTTAAAATATTTTTCTAAAGATAGTTTATGAAGAACAATTATGTAATATATGTTAAATATTTCAAATATTAAAATACTTGTCACAACAAAACTTAGCTTCAAAGCTATCTTTACTCATTAATGTTTTTCCTAAATAGTAGACATTAAATCAACTTAGTTTGATTCAATACATTTTATTTAGTTCCTCCATTTGTACAGATAGGAATGTGACAGCATCACTACAAGTCCCATGTGTCGAATTTCCCATAAATAAAAGAGGGGGGGCTTGGTAACCAAAGTTGGAAAGTCTAGATGCATAAAAATTCCACAACTAAATCTACTTCTCAAAGATGGTTTCCAAAAGCCGAACCTTTCCAATTTTGAAACTGCCCATTTACCTTTCATTCTTTAAAAAATGCTAATAAAAGTGAAAGTGAAATATTGACATTTTATTTCACTTATTAAAAATGTCCCCCAAGTCCGATCTATCAAAAGGTGACATATTAAAGTTTTATTTTTTATCAGATGATCAACTACAAACTGGTATCACTACAAAGTAGTGAAAAAGCTGACCACCAGAATTAAGAAGCAGAATGAAATATAGTAACACAGTTGCTTTTCTATGCATTTAACTTTTTCTTTTTATGGATACAATTTAAACTTCGTGAGATGTTTTTTCTGTGCCATATCACATGGTTTGTGTGATTTTTAGCCCACCTGCCAGGAATTGAACCCAGACCCCTGGCAGTGAGAGCACAGAGTCCAAACCACTGGAGGACCAGGGAATTCTTAAGATTTCCTACTTGTACAATTATGCTTTCAACTCTTGCCTGAATATTTCACATGCACAAGTAGAAACTGCCTCTATTGGACTGCAGTTAATTCAATATTTTGTCAGTCCTTCAATAATGATCAAATATATACTCTTTACTATGCTCTAGGGGCTTCCCGGATGGCTCGGTAGGTAAAGAATCTGCCTGCAGTACAGGAGACACAGGAGACATGGGTTCAGTCCCTGGGTCAGGAAGATACCCTGGAGAAGGAAATGGCAAACCACTCCAGTATTCTTGCTGGGAAAACCCCATGGACAGAGGAGCCTGGCTACAGTCCAAAGAGTCGCAAAGAGTCAGAGGCGACTAAGCATGTATGCATGGGCTGCGGGCCCTCCTCCTACCCCCTCATCCCCCCAATCCCCTTCCCATGCTCTAGGGAAACAAAGATGAATAAGGGGTGGACCTTCCTCTCAGGGTGCTCAAGTTTGATGGTCTGATTAGAGACATACGAATAAGTAAATAGTTACAAAATCTTTAGTCTGAGAATCAACAACACTTCAGAATGTTAACTGAGCAGAATCAACTGTGGGAAGTATAGGTTAATTAGAAGGCAATTTTTCTCTTTTAGACTTCCATAACTTATTGTACTTGGTGCTTCTCAGTAAATGTGATTGTTAAACTTGGGGGAAAAAAAGAGCACATTGTTTTGATAGCCCTCTTCTTGCCCCGTGACCTGCAAATAGCAAATAGCATCTTTTCTAATTTCCTCCAAAATCTAAACGGTTGGTAACTTTGAGCTGCTGAAATGAATTCTCTCCATGCACTAAAGCAAAATTAAAACAAAAGACATGTTTGTTTTCCCTCTAATTATATCAATAGGGGTCAGCACAATGTCTAATTCATTATAAGCACTTACTAAATGGCTATTGAATTAATGAATTGTTGATTAAGATATAATATCTAATATGGTTAGGATTTTTTTTATTATTTTAAAAGAAGGGCCTTTAAGATTGTTTATCCAATTAATTTATAGGTGTTTGGAAGAAATAGGGAAATTATTTAAATGTAGGTACCTTCCTTAAGTGCTTTGCCTCTACCACTTGTCCCTATGCTTGTGCAATGCATATAAGAAGAACGAGGTCAGAGATTGTTTTGAGATGGTAGAGTAGAAGGATGAGCAATCTCCTTTTGTGAGAGCATCAAAATCACAACTATTAATAGCTGTTGAACAACAATTGACAGGAGGATGCTAGAACCCACCAAAAAAGATACCCCATGTTCAAAAACAAAGGAGAAGCTGTATAATCATGATAAAATCAAATTTCATACCTGGTAGGTTGGTGAACCACAGTTTGGAGAACAATAATACCAAAGAAGTTCCCTCACTCTTGTGAAGGTTCTGAGTCTCATGTCAGGCTTCCCAGCCCAGGGATCCAGCAAAGGGACTAGGACTCTCCAGGGAATCTGATTTTCAAGGTCAGTGGGATTCAATTACAGGACTTCCACAGGACAGGGGAAACAGAGGATCCATTCTTGGAGGGCACAAATGAAAACTTGTGTGCACCAAGACCCAGGGGAAAGTAGCAGTGACTCCACAGAATACTGAACCAGACATATCTGCTAGTGTTGGAGGGTCTCCTCGGGAGGAAGGAGTAAACAGTGGCTCACTACAGATCTGGGGACACTGGTAGCAGCAGTTCTGATAGGTGTCCCTTGGCGTGAGCCTTCTTGGACATTGCTATTAACTCTACCATAGAGACTCCAGGCCTGGGTTGCCTGAGGATAAGCAGCTAATTAGGAGGGAGTGCAGCCCTACCCATCCACAGACAATCACATTAAAGTTTTACTGAGCATGGCCCTGCCCACCACAGCAAAACCTAGATTTTTCCACCATGTCCCTCCCATCAAAGAAGCTAACAGGGAAGACTAAGCAAGCCTCTTGGTCTTATCCTCCAGAAGGCAGACAGAAGAAGCAAGAAAAACTACAATCCTGCAGCCACCAGAACAAAAACCACATCACAGAAAATTAACCAAAATGAAAAGGAAGAGAGTTATGTCCCAGATAAAGGGACAAGATAAAACCCAGAAAAAAACAAATAAACAAAGTAGAGATAGGCAACCTTCCAGAAAAATAATTCAGACTAATGATAGTGAAGATGATCCAGGATCTTAGAAAAAGAATGGAAAAGATGCCAGAAAAGTTTACCAAAGACAAAAGAACTAAAGAACAAGGAAACAGAGATGAACAATACACTGGCAGGAATGAATAGCAGAATATCTGAGGCAGAAGAATGGATAAGTGACCTGGAAGACACAATGGTTGAAATCACTTCTACAAAACAAAATATAGAAAAAAAGAATGAAAAATGTTAAAGGAAGTTTAAAACCTCTGGGACAACATTAAATACATCAACATTCATGTCATAGATATCCCAGAAGGAGAGAGAGAGAAAGGACTTGAGAAATTATTAGAAGAGATAATAGCTGAAAACTTCCCTAACATGGGAAAAAAAAATAGTCAGTCAAGTCTCAGAAGCTTAGAGAGTCCCAGGCAGGATAATCCCAAGGAGAAACCTATTGAGACACATAGTAATCAAACTGACAAAAATTAAAGACAAAGATAAAATATTAAAAGCAACAAGGGGGAAATGACAACATACAAGGGAACTTTCATAAGGTTAATAGCTGATTTCTCAACAGAAATTCCACAAGCCAGAAGGGAATGGCATGATATATTTAAAGTGATGAAAGGGAGACACCTACAACCAAGAATACTCTACCCTGCAAGACTCATGTTCAGATCTGATGGAGAAATCAAAAGCTTTCTAGACAAGCAAAAATTAAGAGATTTCAGGACCACCAAACCAGCTTTACAACAAATGCTAAAGGAACTTCTCTAGTATGGAAAAACAGGAGAAGTATAAGACCTACAAAAATAAAATGCAAAACAATTAAGAAAATGGTAATACGATCATACATATCAATAATTACTCTAAATGTAAATGGATTAAATGCACTAACCAAAAGGCATAGACTGCTGGGTGGATGAAAACAGGTACATGTATGCACTTCCACTTACCACATCACTCTACTTAACCCCCCAAATTGTATGTAATTATTTTATATTTTTGGTTAATCATGTTTCCAGTATGGTTTGCAATTGTAATTGTCTTTTATTTTTTGTCTGGCTATTGATTTTGAAAACTGATAAACATCTTTTACTGTAGTGATTATGTAGCTATTATTCATTTTAATACCATTGTATCATGATTGATCAAGAGAAAATAATATAATTCTATATCACTGTTCTACCATTTAATATAAAAGCACGTAATTGCTTTTTAAAACACAGATGCACATTAAAATTATCTCATAATTTTTTGAAAATTATGAACAACCATGTATTGTTTTTTTTCTCCAAAGCTTCAGATATGATTCTCATGAACAGCTAAGTTTAAAGAAAACTGGACTACATTTGTTTCACTTTTTCTATTTCATATTCAGTGCTCCTGTCTCATTTAGTTTATGCTTTCCAATTTCTCCATCCCTTTATTTTTGTTGTTCTTTCTCAAACCTTTATCAAGTGTTGTAGAAAACACTTTTTTGCACACATATATATATACATAGTATGTATAATATAATATATATTTCAGAAAACATGAAATTTTGCTGAGCTAAAATTTTATGACATTTTTATTTCACTTGTTTAACTAAGTATAAGTAGAATGCTAGATTTCTAATTTATAATCACTCAAAATTGTTATATAGTTCCATTTATTCTGGCATCTAGTATTAATGCTAAAAGTCTAGAAACTTTATTATCTTAGTGCTTTTAAAAATAATTGGATGAGGCTTGAAAATTCCAATTTAATTCTGAGAATATAAAGAAGTATTAAGCTGCAAAAAAAAGAAAAAAAACGTGATACAGTTAACTAAAGTACAGATTTTGTTCAAATTTCACAAAATTTTATGCTAGTGTTCACTATTTGTTTTCATACTTTATACATGATTTCACATTATATTTAGTTGCATTGAGGTGCTTCAGCTTCATGCAATAAATTCTGGTAAATTTTCTTTTCATCTGTATTCTGTGTTACACATATTTTCTAATTTTCTTTATGACTTCTTACATACACCCGTTATTTAGAGGTGGACACTGAATTTCCAAATATATGTTTTTTTTTGTTGTATTTTTTTTAATATCCTTGATATTAATTTCTCATTTTGATACTAATTTCTCATTTAAATACTTTCTTCTCTGCAATCACTTTCTGTGTTTTTACAGTCTTCTAACATTGTTGAGGCTTTCAATGGCTAAGTCAAACATGTATCTTGGTAAATATCATATTGCACTTGAAAATATGTGGGATATTTTCAAATATGTTTTGATATTTATTTCTAAAGTAATTTCACAGTGGTAAGAGAATAGAATTCTCTTTCCTGGCTCAAAATTCTCAAAGCCGGGCTTCAGCAATACGTGAATCGTGAATTTCCAGATGTTCAAGCTGGTTTTAGAAAAGGCAGAGTAACCAGAGGTAAAAGTGCAAACATCCGCTGGATCATGGAGACAGCAAGAGAGTTCCAGAAAAACATCTATTTCTGCTTTGTTGACTATGCCAAAGCCTTTGACTGTGTGGATCACAATAAACTGTGGAAAATTCTGAAAGAGATGGGAATACCAGAGCACCTGACCTGCCTCTTGAGAAACCTATATGCAGGCTAGGAAGCAACACTTAGAATTGGACATGGAACAACAGAGCGGTTCCAAATAGGGAAAAGAGTACGTCAAGGCTGTATATTGTCACCCTGCTTATTTAACTTATATGCAGAGTACATCATGAGAAACGCTGGGCTGGAAGAAGCACAAGTTGAAATCAAGTTTGCTGGGAGAAATATCAATAACCTCAGATATGCAGATTACACCACCCTTATGGCAGAAAGTGAAGAGCAACTGAAAAGCCTCTTGATGAAAGTGAAAGTGGAGAGTGAAAAAGTTGGCTTAAAGCTCAACATTCAGAAAACTATCATGGCATCTGGTCCCATCATTTCATGGGAAATAGATGGGGAAAGAGTGGAAACAGTGTCAGACTTTATTTTTTGGGGCTCAAAAATCACTGCAGATGGTGACTGCAGCCATTAAATTAAAAGACATTTACTCCTTTGAAGGAAAGTTATGACCAACCTAGATAGCATATTGAAAAGCAGAGGCATCACTTTGCCAACAAAGATCCATCTAGTCAAGGCTATGTTTTTTCCAGTGGTCATGTATGCATGTGAGAGTTTGACTGTGAAAAAAGCTGAGCCCAGAAGAACTGATGCTTTTGAACTGTGGTGTTGGAGAAGACTCCTGAGAGTTCCTTGGACTGCAAGGAGATCCAACCAGTCCATTCTTAAGGAAATCAGCCCTGGGATTTCTTTGGAAGGAATGATGCTAAAACTGAAACTCTATTACTTTGGCCACCTCATGTGAAGAGTTGACTCATTGGAAAAGTCTCTGATGCAGGGAGGGACTGGGGGCAGGAGGAGAAGGGGACGACAGAGGATGAGATGGCTGGATGTCATCACTGACTCGATGGACGTGAGTCTGAGTGAACTCCGGGAGTTGGTGATGTACAGGGAGGCCTGGCATACTGCGATTTATGGGGTTGCAAAGAGTCGGACACGACTGAGTGACTGAACTGAACTGAACTGAAGAGAACAGACTCTCTATGATTTCAGTACCTTTAAACCATCACAGTTTTGTACCTTGTTTTATATCCCTGGGTATGTGCCATTGTCCTCTGGTTTATCATCTATGGGAACCTGAAGAAAATTTGTATCCTGCTGTTGTGTGAAAATTGTATAATTCTTATGCTTTTTGTTTCGTAGTGCCTTTCAAGTCTACTATATCCTACTACTTTTCTTTCTCTTCATTCTATTAATTTCTGAGAGTTTAATATTGAAACTCCAACTAAAAATCTTTATTTATGTACTTAAAAATAATTGTAATATATAGTAAAACTGTATGTAACTTTGTTCTTTATTTTCCAGTGTCCTATAAATGTGCTACCATGCTTTCATAATTTAAAAAATAAAAATATGAAGAAGAAAAAGAACAATGAGGCTATTAATCTGGCATCTTGTTTCTGAAATATTACTGACTTCTGATTTAAAATATCTAAAATGGCTAGATTACTATTTCAGACATTTAATTTTTTTCATTTCTAGTACACTTTCTTTCCAAATATTTTTATTGATTTTTATTGATAAAATGTAAATTTTATTGACATTCTTCAGAAATCCATCTGAAGAATGAATTGAAAATAGCTACAGAGGGTGAGATCAGAAAAATTATTATCAACAAATCCTAAAAGAACATTATTTTCTAAGAAAATTGATCAGGTTTCCCCTTACTATTTTTTTTGTGTGTGTTTATAGAGACCTGTGATAAAAATGTTCTTTTCATGTCACTGTGCAACTTTAAATTTCAATGATAGGTCATTTTTCTCATTCAATTTTTACATTTTAATTTGCTTTAAAATAGTCCCTGAAATTTTATTTCACTTTAGATAGAGTCTAAGGTGGTTCTTCACTAGTCTAGATGTAGTATTTTGGGGATTTAAGCTATTTACTAATATATACTATTATTAATGTTATCTGAATTAACTAAGTAATCCTTTTGCTGATGGCAACTTGAGCACCTTACAGCAAACTGAATGAGTAAAGTCTCAGTTATAAGCATTAGGTTGGAAATGATTTTTTTTTTCCACAGAAATCTGCTTTGTTCATTTTTAATTAAACTTATTTTATTAACTGATTTAGTACATCAGAAAGATAGAATTCAGAGGTGGGAGGGGCATTTTGTTTTTAATTCAGTAATTTTTATTTTAATCATGGCTATGCTTTTTATTTATTCATTAATATCATTTGTTTCCATAGTTATCATTGTCAAAAAAAATAATAATCAGGACTAAAGCAGTTCTTTTAATGCAAACAAGAGGCAGAGAACATCAGTAAAGAACAAGGCCTAAGAAAAGTGCATTATTCCCAGAGAGATTTGAGATTTTGTGAGCAGGTAAGGTGTGCATCTCTTTGCCATCATGAATTATTCTATTAAAGTAAAAGTTTTCAGTTTTTCAACAATAACAGAAAGTAGCTCTGCCATTCATCATAATCATCAAATCTTTTAGCTCATCCACCATTTTGTTCACAGATCATTTGTACTCTAAGGGAAGATACGCGACTATAAGTGGGATAGATGAAACTCACCAGTTTATCACTTTGCCAAAGAAGCAAACATATGAAGCTGATAGACAGGTATGTAGTGACAAGCAAGTTATGAGTAAATCATCTAGGGTAACCATTTTCCATCCAATATTTCTACAAGTACATTACATATACTGCAACTGTCCCAGGAAAAGCAGGATTAGAGCTACCTGGAGACAGAAGAATGTGAAAACCAAAATACAAGTGTGAAGCATATCTCCAAAGAGAAGTTTGAATTATAAATAAAATGGAAATTAAGGTATCAACCTTGAGAAAAGTTTAAGGTGGATCTGTGATAAAAATATCACAGTTACAATTATGCAGTTCAAAATGCATCCTGAATTACTAAATAAACATTTCATGATCTTTGTAAAACAGTAGACAAGGCAAGTGTTAAAATGGCTGCCATAAAGTTATGATATTTAATTATAGTTTTTCAAAGTTAAAATCATAAATAATTTTATTTTCCATACAACATGAATAAATGATCAATGATAGTGAAATTATTTATCCATGTCAAGTGTTCCCTCTTGATACACAGCAAACAGTCAGTCCAGCAGAGGGAGCACATGTTACTAAATGATGACACACTAGGTGGACTATACACCTATGAATATTCTTAATAATGTGAATATATAAATAACAGAGTTAGTTTCTGATTTAAACGTTGATTTATGCTTCATGAAGAAATTATTATGAAAATCTATTGCTTTTGGAAATAAATTGTTTTTCTGCTTCGTGAAGTAAAATCCTTCCTATCTGTATATATTGTTTTATTGAATCAAGAATTTCTGATTTCTATACTAGAATTTTCTATGAGAAATCTCAAAGAAGCCCCAGCAAGATGGTAGGCCCTGGAGCAGCGACTGCCCAGTACTGGAGTGGTTGTTACACAATGCTGGAGCGACTCTGAGGAGATACCCCATGTCTGAGGGCAGAAATGCCCCAGCAAGATGGTAGGAGGGGTGAAATTGCATTTAGAATCAAACCCCATAACTGTCAGAGATTCTCAGAGGGCTTAAATAAACCTTGTGCACACCAGGACCCAGAGATCCCATAGAAACTTATTTTTTTTTTTAATAAAATTTTTATTTTGTATTGGGGTATAGCTGATTAACAATATTGTGACAGTTTCAGGTGAACAGCGATGGGAGCTCAGCCGTACATATCTTGTATCCATTCTCCCCCGAACTCCCTTCCCCTCCAGGATGCCACGTAACATTGAGCACAGTCTTGGCACTTGTTATTGACAATTATTTTGCTAACTGGGCTCTCTGACATTTAAAAGAGGGCGGGGGCATCTAATTCAGAGTCAAAAGCACCTAGGTATGCCTCAGCTATCTGAAAGAAATTTTCTGCAGTTATTGTGTTTATGTGTGTCTATAAAATTAGAAACAGTATCTTCTCAGTGACCATACAGAGATATAAGAGGATGAAGGAACGTTAGTACTTGCAATCACCCATAAGGACATTGTTAAGAAGCTTCAAAGGTTCGTTCAAACAATGTTATGTGCCAAGCATTATACCAAATTCTGGATGAAACAGAAATAAGAATGAGTTGAAGTTCATGGAACTGGAAAGCAGAATGGTGGTTCTCCAGGCTCTTTTTTTTAAATTTTATTTTATTTTTAAACTTTACAATATTGTATTAGTTTTGCCAAATATCGAAATGAATCCGCCACAGGTATACCCGTGTTCCCCATCCTGAACCCTCCTCCCTCCTCCCTCCCCATACCATCCCTCTGGGTCGTCCCAGTGCACCAGCCCCAAGCATCCAGTATCGTGCATCGAACCTGGACTGGCGACTCGTTTCATACATGATATTATACATGTTTCAATGCTATTCTCCCAAATCTCCCCACCCTCACCCTCTCCCACAGAGTCCATCAGACTGTTTTATACATCAGTGTCTCTTTTGCTGTTTCACACACAGGGTCATAGAGGATCCTGCTGTGATGTATGTTGGAGAGTGTTTTGCCTATGTTCTCCTCTAGGAGTTTTATAGTTTCTGGTCTTAAGTTGAGATCTTTAATCCATTTTGAGTTTATTTTTGTGTATGGTGTTAGAAAGTGTTCTAGTTTCATTCTTTTACAAGTGGTTGACCAGTTTTCCCAGCACCACTTGTTAAAGAGATTGTCTTTTCTCCATTGTATATTCTTGCCTCTTTTGTCAAAGATAAGGTGTCCATATGTGCGTGGATTTATCTCTGGGCTTTCTATTTTGTTCCATTGATCAATATTTCTGTCTTTGTGCCAGTACCATACTGTCTTGATAACTGTGGCTTTGTAATAGAGTCTGAAGTCAGGTAGGTTGATTCCTCCAGTTCCATTCTTCTTTATCAAGATAGCTTTGGCTATTCGAGTTTTTTTGTATTTCCATACAAATTGTGAAATTATTTGTTCTAGCTCTGTGAAGAATACCGTTGGTAGCTTGATAGGGATTACATTGAACCTATAAATTGCTTTGGGTAGTATACTCATTTTCACTATATTGATTCTTCCAATCCATGAACATGGTATATTTCTCCATCTATTAGTGTCCTCTTTGATTTCTTTCACCAGTGTTTTATAGTTTTCTATATATAGGTCTTTAGTTTCTTTAGGTAGATATATTCCTAAGTATTTTATTCTTTCTGTTGCAATGGTGAATGGAATTGTTTCCTTAATTTCTCTTTCAGTTTTCTCATTATTAGTGTATAGGAATGCAAGGGATTTCTGTGTGTTGATTTTATATCCTGCAACTTTACTATAATCATTGATTAGTTCTAGTAATTTTCTGGTGGAGTCTTTAGGATTTTCTATGTAAAGGATCATGTCATCTGCAAACAGGGAGAGTTTTACTTCTTCTTTTCCAATTTGGATTCCTTTTATTTCTTTTTCTGCTCTGATTGCTGTGGCCAAAACTTCCAAAACTATGTTGAATAGTAATGGTGAAAGTGGGCACCCTTGTCTTGTTCCTGACTTTAGAGGAAATGCTTTCAATTTTTCACCATTGAGGATAATGTTTGCTGTGGGTTTGTCATATATAGCTTTTATTATGTTGAGGTATGTTCCTTCTATTCCTGCTTTCTGGAGAGTTCTTATCATAAATGGATGTTGAATTTTGTCAAAGGCTTTCTCTGCATCTATTGAGATAATCATATGGTTTTTATTTTTCAATTTGTTAATGTGGTGTATAACATTGATTGATTTGTGGATATTGAAGAATCCTTGCATCCCTGGGATAAAGCCCACTTGATCATGGTGTATGATCTTTTTAATGTATTGTTGGATTCTGATTGCTAGAATTTTGTTAAGGATTTTTGCATCTATATTCATCAGTGATATTGGCCTGTAGTTTTCTTTTTTTGTGGGATTTTTGTCAGGTTTTGGTATTAGGGTGATGGTGGCCTCATAGAATGAGTTTGGGAGTTTACCTTCCTCTGCAATTTTCTGGAAGAGTTTGAGCAGGATAGGTGTTAGCTCTTCTCTAAATTTTTGGTAGAATTCAGCTATGAAGCCGTCTGGACCTGGGCTTTTGTTTGCTGGAAGATTTTTGATTACAGTTTCAATTTCCATGCTTGTGATGTGTCTGTTAAGATATTCTATTTCTTCCTGGTCCAGTTTTGGAAAGTTGTACTTTTCTAAGAATTTGTCCATTTCTTCCACGTTGTCCATTTTATTGGCATATAATTGTTGATAGTAGTCTCTTATGATCTTTTGTATTTCTGTGTTGTCTGTTGTGATCTCTCCATTTTCATTTCTAATTTTATTGATTTGATTTTTCTCCCTTTGTTTCTTGATGAGTCTGGCTAATGGTTTGTCAATTTTGTTTTTCCTTTCAAAGAACCAGCTTTTGGCTTTGTTGATTTTTGCTATGGTCTCTTTTGTTTCTTTTTCATTTATTTCTGCCCTAATTTTTAAGATTTCTTTCCTTCTGCTAACCCTGGGGTTCTTCATTTCTTCCTTTTCTAGTTGCTTTAGGTGTAGGGTTAAGTAATTTATTTGACTTTTTTCTTGTTTCTTTAGGTATGCCTGTATTGCTATGAACTTTCCCCTTAGGACTGCTTTTAAAGTGTCCCACAGGTTTTGAGTTGTTGTGTTTTCATTTTCATTAGTTTCTATGCAAATTTTGAATTCTTTTTTTATTTCTTCTGTGATTTGTTGGTTATTCAGCAGCGTGTTGTTCAGCCTCCATATGTTGGAATTTTTAATAGTTTTTCTCCTGTAATTGAGATCTAATCTTACTGCATTGTGGTCAGAAAAGATGCTTGGAATGATTTCTATTTTTTTGAATTTACCAAGGCTAGATTTATGGCCCAGGATGTGATCTATCCTGGAGAAGGTTCCATGTGCGCT
Organism: Bos grunniens; assembly: GCF_055505025.1. NCBI lineage: Eukaryota > Metazoa > Chordata > Mammalia > Artiodactyla > Bovidae > Bos > Bos grunniens. Next base: position 73,804,385 of record NC_141194.1, on the reverse strand, counting down.
TGAGACAAAGGTGAAATTCATTGTTTTGGAATGAAATGTCCTATAGATATCAATTAGGTCTAACTGGTCTACTGTATCATTTAACGTTTGTGTTTCCTTGTGAATTTTCTGTTTAGTTGATCTATCCATAGGTGTGAGTGGGGTATTAAAGTCTCCCACTCTTATTGTGTTATTGTTAATTTCTCCTTTCATACTTGTTAGCATTTGTCTTACATATTGCGGCGCTCCCATGTTGGGTGCATATATATTTATAATTGTTATATCTTCTTCTTGGATTGATCCTTTGATCATTAGGTAGTGACCATCTTTGTCTCTTTTCACAGCCTTTGTTTTAAAGTCTATTTTATCTGATATAAGTATTGCTACTCCTGCTTTCTTTTGGTCCCTATTTGCATGGAAAATCTTTTTCCAGCCCTTCAGTTTCAGTCTGTATGTGTCCCCTGTTTTGAGGTGGGTCTCTTGTAGACAACATATGTAGGGGTCTTGTTTTTGTATCCATTCAGCCAGTCTTTGTCTTTAGGTCGGGGCATTCAACCCATTTACATTTAAGGTAATTACTGATAAGTATGATCCCATTGCCATTTACTTTATTGTTTTGGGTTCAAGTTTATACACTGTTTTTGTGTTTCCTGTCTAGAGAATATACTTTAGTATTTGTTGGAGAGCTGGTTTGGTGGTGGTGAATTCTCTCAGCTTTTGCTTGTCTGAGAAGCTTTTGATTTCTCCTTCATATTTGAATGAGATCCTTGCTGGGTACAGTCATCTGGGCTGTAGGTTATTTTCTTTCATTGCTTTAAGTATGTCTTGCCATTCCCTCCTGGCTTGAAGAGTTTCTATTGAAAGATCAGCTGTTATCCTAATGGGAATTCCCTTGTGTGTTATTTGTTGTTTTTCCCTTGCTGCTTTTAATATTTGTTCTTTGTGTTTGATCTTTGTTATTTTGATTAATATGTGTCTTGGGGTGTTTTGCCTTGGGTTTATCCTGTTTGGGACTCTCTGGGTTTCTTGGACTTGGGTGATTATTTCCTTCCCCATTTTAGGGAAGTTTTCAACTATTATCTCCTCAAGTATTTTCTCATGGTCTTTCTTTTTGTCTTCTTCTTCTGGGACCCCTATGATTTGAATGTTGTAGTGTTTAATATTGTCCTGGAGGTCTCTGAGATTGTCCTCATTTCTTTTAATTCGTTTTTCTTTTATCCTCTCTTATTCATTTATTTCTACCATTCTATCTTCTAATTCACTAATCCTATCTTCTGCCTCTGTTATTCTACTATTTGTTGCCTCCAGAGTGTTTTTAATTTCATTTATTGCATTATTCATTTTATATTGACTCTCTTTTATTTCTTCTAGGTCCTTGTTAAACCTTTCTTCCATCTTCTCAATCTTTGTCTCCAGGCTATTTATCTGTGATTCCATTTTGATTTCAAGATTTTGGATCAATTTCACTATCATTATTCAGAATTCTTTATCCGGTAGATTCCCTATCTCTTCCTCTTTTGTTTGGTTTGGTGGGCTTTTATCCTGTTCCTTTGTCTGCTGGGTATTCCTCTGTCTCTTCATCTTGTTTAAATTGCTGAGTTTGGGGTGTCCTTTCTGTATTCTGGCAGTTTGTGGAGTTCTGTTTATTGTGACGTTTCCTCGCTCTGTGTGGGTTTGTACAGGTAGCTTGTCAAGGTTTCTTGGTTAGGGAAGCTTGTGTCAGTGTTCTGGTGAGTGGAGCTGTATTTCTTCTCTCTCCTTTTGAAGACTTGGGTTGCTTTTCTGGGTGCCTGATGTCCTCTGCCGGCTTTCAGAAGTTGTTTTGTGGAATTTACTCGGCGTTTAAATGTTCTTTTGATGAATTTGTGGGGGAGAAAGTGTTCTCCCCGTCCTACTCCTCCGCCATCTTAGTTCCTCCCCTCTCCAGGCTCTTACTTCCTTATTTTGCTCTAAACTTTCTCTGAATTCTCCATCAACCTCAATCTATTCGTTAGCCTCTCAGCTGGCCTCTCTTCCTTCACCAATCCTCTGAGTCAGTGGTTCTCAAAGTTTGGTCCTTCGGTTTCGCGCAACCTCGTCTCAGGCAGGTTGTGAGGCTGCTCAGGGAGCTGGACTTCTCGGGCTTCAGATTCCTCGGCCCGGGAGCCTGGCAGGGCCGCCCTGAGGAACCCCAGACGCCCCAGACGCTTCCAGAACTAAAGTCTCCGCCGGCCGCAGGCGGCCGGTTTCTGGAGCGCCCACACCCAGGCCCCATAGGGACTTAGACATAACTGTGTTTGAGTATCTCCTGTGGAGGTATGGGTCAGCAGTGGACTGCCACAGGGGCAGGGGTTCTGGGTGCACCAGAGTTGGGTATGGCTTAAGCCCTCTTGGAGGAAGTCGCTGTTAACCCCACCATAGAGCTTTCAAAACTTACACAGAACTGGGAAGTAGACTCTTGGAGGGCACAAACAGAACCAGGACCCAGGATAAAGGAACAGTGACCCCACAAGAGACTGATTCAGACTTGCCAAAGAGTGTCCAGGAGTCTTTGGTAGAAGCGTGGGTTGGCGGTAGCCTGATGCAGAGTTGGGGCAATGAGTGTAGTAATGTGTGCATGGAACCTTTTTTAGGAGATCGCCATTATCTTCATTACCTGCACCATAGTTTCAGTTCAGTTCAGTCGCTCAGTCGTGTCTGACTCCTTGCGACCCCATGAATCGCAGCACGTTAGGCATCCCTGTCCATCACCAACACTGGAGTTCACTCAAACTCACATCCATCGAGTCGGTGATGCCATCCAGCGATCTCATGCTCTGTTCTCCCCCTTCTCCTCCTGCCCCCAATCCCTCCCTGCATCAGAGTCTTTTCCAATGACTCAACACTTTGCATGAGGTGGCCAAAGTACTGGAGTTTCAGCTTCAGCATCAGTCCTTCAAAAGAACAGTCAGGACTGATCCCCATTAGGATGGACTGGTTGGATCTCCTTGCAGTCCAAGGGACTCTCAAGAGTCTTCTCCAACACCACAGTTCAGGAGCATCAATTTTTCAGCGCTCAGCTTTCTTCACAGTCCAACTCACATCCATACATGACTACTGGAAAAACTGTAGCCTTGACAAGATAGACCTTTGTCAGAAAAGTAATGTCTCTGCTTTTTAATATGTTATCTAGGTTGGTCATAACTTTTCTTCCAAGGAGTAAACATCTTTTACTTTCATGGCTGCAATCACCATCTGCAGTGATTTTGGAGCCCCTCAAAATAAAGTCTGACACTGTTTCCCCATTTATTTCTCATAAAGTCATGGGACCAGGTTCCATGATCTTAGTTTTCTGAATGTTGAGCTTTAAGCCAACTTTTTCACTCTTCTCTTTCAAAACTTTCATCGAGGATTTTTAGTTCCTCTTCACTTTCTGCCATAAGGGTGGTGTCATCTGCATATCTGAGGATATTTATATTTTTCCCGGCAATCTTGATTCCAGCTTGTGCTTCTTCCAGCCCAGCGTTTCTCATGATGTACTCTGCGTATAAGTTAAATAAGCAGGGAGACAATACACAGCCTTGGCAAACTCCTTTTCCTATTTGGAACCAGTCTGTTGTTCCATGTCCAGTTCTAACTGTTGCTTCCTGACCTGTATATAGGTTTCTCAAGAGGCTGGTCAGGTGGTCTGGTATTCCCATCTCTTTCAGAATTGTCCTCAGTTTATTGTGATCCACACAGTCAAAGGCTTTGGCATAGTCAACAAAGCAGAAATATATTTTTCTGGAACGCTCTTCCTTTTCTGATGATCCAGCACATGTTGGCAATTTGATCTCTGGTTCCTCTGCCTTTTCTAAAACGAGCTTGAACATATGGAAGTTCACGGTTCACATATTTCTGAAGCCTGGCTTGAAAAATTTTGAGCATTACTTTACTAGAGTGTGAGATGAGTGTAATTGTGTGGTAGTTTGAGCATTCTTTGGCACTGCCTTTCTTCAGAATTGGAATGAAAACCAACCTTTTCCAGTTATGTGGCCACTGCTGAGTTTTCCAATTTTGCTGGCATATTGATTGCAACTCTTTCACAGCATCATCTTTCAGGATTTGAAATAGCTCAACTGGAATGTCATCACCTCCACTAGCTTTGTTCGTAATGATGCTTTCTAAGTCCCACTTGACTTCACATTCCACGATGTCTGTCTCTAGGTCAGTGATCACACCATTGTGATTATCTGGGTCATGAATATCTTTTTTGTACAGTTCTTCTGTGTATTCTTGCCACCTCTTCTTAATATCTTCTGCTTCTGTTAGGTCCATACATTTTCTGTCCTTTATTAAGCATATCTTTGCATGAAATTTTCGCTTGGTATCTCTAATTTTATTGAAGAGATCTATAGTCTTTCCCATTCTATTATTTTCCTCTATTTCTTTGCATTGATTGCTGAGGAAGGCTTTCTTATCTCTCCTTGCTATTCTTTGGAACTCTGCATTCAGATGCTTATATCTTTCCCTTTCTCCTTTGCTTTTCACTTCTCTTCTTTTCATAGCTATTTGTAAGGCCTCCCCAGATAGCCATTTTGCTTTTTTGTATTTATTTTTCATGGGAAAGGTCTTGATCCCTGTCTCCTCTACAATGTCACGGACCTCCATCCATAGCTCATCAGGAACTCTATCCGATCTAGTCGTTTAAATCTATTTCTCACTTCTACTGTAAAACCATAAAGGATTTGATTTAGGTCATACCTGAATAGTCTAGTGGTTTTCCCTACTTTCTTCAATTTAAGTCTGAATTTGGCAATAAGGAGTTCATGATCTGAGCCACATCAGCTCCTGGTCTTCTTTTTGCTGACTGTATAGAGCTTCTCCATCTTTGGCTGTAAAGAATATAATCAATCTGATTTTGATGTTGACCCTCTGATGATGTCCATGTGTAGCGTCTTCTCTTGTGTTGTTGGAAGAGCCTATTTGCTTTGACCAGTGTGTTCTCTTGGCAAAACTCTATTAGCTTTTGCCCTGCTTCATTCCTTATTCCAGGGCCAAATTTACCTGTTACTCCAGGTGTTTCTTGATTTCCTACTTTTGCATTCCAGTCCCCTATAATGAAAAGGACATCTTTTTGGGTGTAAGTTCTAAAAGGTCTTGTAGGTCTTCATAGAAGTATTCAACTTCATCTTCGGTGTTACTGGTTGGGTTGTAGACTTGGATTACTGTGATATTGAATGGTTTCCCCTGGAAACGAACAGAGATCATTCACTCGTTATTTAGATTGCATCAAAATACTGCATTTTGGACTCTTTTGTAGATCATGATGGATAATCCATTTCTTTTAAGGGATTCCTGCTTGCGGTAGTAGATATAATGGTCATCTGAGTTAAATTCACCCAATTCCAGTCCATTTTGGTTTGCTGATTCCTAGAATGTCGACGTTCACTTTTTTCATCTCCTGTTTGACCTCTTCAAATTTGCCTTGATTCATGGACCTTACATTACAGGTTGCTATGCAATATTGTTCTTTACACCATCGGACCTTGCATTTATCACTAGTCACATCCACAAATGGTATTGTTTTTGCTTTGACTCCATCCCTTCATTCTTTCTGAAATTATTTCTCCACTGATTTTCAGTAGCATATTGGGCACCTACCGACCTGGGGAGTTCCTCTTTCAGTATCCTATCATTTTGCCTTTTCATACTGTTCATGGGGTTCTCAAGGCAAGAATGCTGAAGTGGTTTGCCATTCCCTTCTCCAGTGGACCACATTCTGTCAGACCTCTCCACCATGACCCACCCATCTTGGGTGGCCCCACATGGCATGGTTTAGTTTCATTGAGTTAGACAAGGCTGTGGTCCTAGTGTGATCAGATTGAATAGTTTTCTATGATTATGTTTTCAGTGTGTCTACCCTCTGATGCCCTCTCACAACACCTACCATCTTACTTGGGTTTCTCTTCCCCATGTCCAAGGAGCGGTGGCTGTGTGGGCATAGAGGGCCGAGAGGAGCTACTCCACATTCCAGGTCAGGAGGGGCAGCGGTGAGGAGACACCCGTCGTCCAAGGTAAGGAGCAGAGGCTATGCTTTGCTGGAGCAGCGGTGAAGAGATACCGCACGTCCAAGGTTAGAGAAACCACCATAGTTTGGCTCCAGGTAAATAACAGGGAGGGAGCACAGCTCTACCCATGAATAGAAAATTGGATTAAAGATTTACTGAGTATGGCCCTGCCCATAAGAACAATACCCAGTTTCCCCCTCAGTCAGTCTCTCCCATCAGGAAGCTTCCATAAGCCTCTTAACTTTCTCCACCAGAGGGCAGACAGACTGAAAACCACAATCACAGAAAACTAACCAGTCTGATCACATGGACCACAGCTTTGTCTAAGTCAATGAAACTATGAACAATGCTCTGTAGTGCCACCCAAAACGGACGGGTGATGGCGAAGTGTTCTGACAAAACGTGGTCCACTGGAGAACTAAATGGCAAATCACTTCAGTATTCTTGCCTTGAGAACCCCATGAACAGTATGAAAAGGCAAAAAGATAGGACACTGAAAGATTAACTCCCTGGTTGGTGGGTGACCAATGTTCTACTGGAGATCAGAGGAGAAATAACTCCAGAAAGAATGAAGAGATGAAGCCAAAGCAAAAGCAACACCCAGTTGTGGATATGACTGGTGATGGAAGTAAAGTCTGATGCTGTAAAGAGCAATACTGCATAGGAACCTGGAATATGAGATCTATTAATCAAGCCAGATGGAAGTGGTCAAGCAGGAGATGGCAAGAGTGAACATCAACATTTTAGGAATCAGTGAACTAAAATGGACTGGAATGGGTGAATTTAACTCAGATGACCATTATATCTACTATTGTGGCCAAGAATCCCTTAGAAGAAATGGAGTAGCCATCACAGTCAACAAAAGAGTCTGAAATGCAGTACTTGGATCCAATTTCAAAAATGACAGAATGATCTCTATTCATTTCCAAGGCAAACCATTCAATATCACAGTAATCCAAGTCTATGCCCTGACAAGTAAAGCTGAAGAAATTTAAGTTGAATGGTTCTATGAAGACCTACAAGACCTTCTAGAACTAACACCCCAAAAAGATGTCCTTTTCATTGTAGAGGACTGGAATGCAAAAATAGGAAGTCAAGAGATACCTGGAGTAACAGGCAAATTTGTCCTTGGAGTACAGAATGAAGCAAGGCAAAGGCTAATAGAGTTTTGCCAAGAGAATGCACTGGTCATAAAAAAACACCCTCTTCCAACAACACAAGGGAAGACTCTACACATGGACATCACCAAATATTCAATACTGAAATCAGATTGATTATATTCTTTGCAGCCAAAGATGGAGAAGGTTTCTACAGTCACCAAAAACAAGACCAGGAGGTGACTGTTGCTCAAATCATGAACTCCTTATTGCCAAATTCAGATTTAAATTGAAAAAAGTAAGGAAAACCAATAGACCATTCAGGTATGATCTAAATCAAATCCCTTATTATTATACTGTTGAATAGAGAAATAGATTCATGGGATTAGATCTGATAGACAGACTGCCTGAAGAGCTATGGACTTAGGTTCATGACACTGTACAGGAGACAGGGATCAAGACCATTCCCAAGAAAAAGAAATGCGAAAAAGTAATATGGTTGTCTGAGGAGGCCTTACAAATAGCTTTTAAAAGAAGAGAAGCTAAAAGCAAACGAGAAAAGGAAAGATATATCCATTTGAATGAAGAATTCCAAAGAATAACAAGGAGAGCTAAGAAAGCCTTCCTCAGTGATCAATGCAAAGAAATAGAAGAGAAGAATAGATTGGGAAAGACTAGAGATCTCTTCAAGAAAATTAGAGATAGCAAGGGAACATTTCATGCAAAGATGGTCACAGTAAAGGACAGAAATGGTGTGGACCTAACAGAAGCAGAAGATGTTAAAAGACGTGGCAAGAATACATCGAAGAACTATACAAAAAAAGATATTCATTATCCAGATAACCATGATGGTGTGATCACTCACCTAGAGCCAGACATCCTGGAATGCATAGTCAAGGGGGCCTTAGGAAGCATCACTACAAAAAAAGCTAGTGGATATGATGGAATTCCAAGGGAGCTATTTCAAATCCTAAAAGATGATTCTGTGGTTCAATATGCCAGCAAATTTAGAAAACTCAGCATTGGCCACAGGACTGGAAAAGGTCATTTTTCATTCCAGTCCCAAAGAAAGTCAATGCCAAATAATGCTCAGACTATCAGACAATTGAACTCATCTCACACACTAGTAAAGTAATGCTCAAAATTTTCCAAGCCAAGCTTCAACATTACATGAACTGTGAATCCTGATGTTCAAGCTGGATTTATAAAAGGCAGAAGGACCAGAGATCAAATTCCAAAAATCCACTGGATCATCAAAAAAGCAAGAGAGTTCCAGAAAAACATGTACTTCTGCTTTATTGACTACCCCAAAGACTTTGACTGTGTGGATCACCACAGACTGTGGAATACCGGTGGAGAAGCATCAGTTAGAACTGGACATGAAACAACAGACTGGTTGCAAACAGGAGAAGGAGTACGTCAAGACTGCATATTGTCACCCTGCTAATTTAACTTATACGCAGAGTACATCTTGAGAAACTCTGGGCTGGATGAAGCACAAGCTGGAATCCCGATTGTGGGGAGAAATATCAATAACCACAGATGTTCAGATGACACCACACTTATGGCAGAAAATGAAGAAGAACTAAAGAGCCTCTTGATGAAAGTGAAAGAGAAGAGTGTAAAAGTTGGCTTAAACCTCAACATTCAGAAAACTAAGGTCATGGCATCTGGTCCCATCACTTCATGGGAAATATATGGGGAAACAATGGAAACAGTGACATATTTTGTTGTTTTGGGGCCCAAAATCATTGCAGATGGTAGCTGTAGCCATGAAATTAAAAGACACGTGCTCCTTGAAAGAAATGCCATGACCAACCTAGACAGCATATTAAGGAGCAGAGACATTACTTTGCCAAGAAAGGTCTGTCTAGTCAAATCTGTTGCTTTTCCAGTAGTCATGTATGGATGTGAGAGTTGGACTATAAGGAAAGGTGAGTGCTGAAGAACTGATGCTTTTGAACTGTGATGTTGGAGACGACTCTTGAGAGTCCCTTGGACAGCAAGGAGATCCAACTAATCCATCCTAAAGGAAATCAGTCCTGAATATTCATTGGGAGCAATGATGCTGAAGCTGAAACTCCAATACTTTGGCCACCTAATGCGAAGAACTGACTCATTTGAAAAGACCCTGATGCTGGGAAAGATTGAAGGTAGGAGAAGGGGACAACAGAGGATGAGATGGTTGGATGGCATCACCGACTCAATGGGCACGAGTTTGAGTAAACTCTGGAAGTTAGTGATGGACAGGGAGGCCTGGTGTGCTCCAGTCCATGGGATTGCAAAGAGTCAGACACGGCTGACTGACTGAACTGAACTGAACTGATGAGAAATCTCAAGAAGGAGGAAAACATGGATTTTTCTTCTCTTTTCTATAAAAAGTGTCAGGAATGTTGGGTAATAGTTTCCATTAACACTTGAGGACACAAAACACCTTTATGAAATATTTCATCTCATTTTTTTATACTAAAAACCAAAGGCTCTACATGTTAATCTTGAAGAAGAGTGGAAAATAACACAAATATCCCTGTTATTTTGAACAGATCATATTTGGTTCTTTCAATTGATATGTATTTTATGCTATAGAGAATGGTCTCAAATCATGGCATACATGCATGATCAGTCATTCAGTCGTGTCCAACTCTTTGCAACCCCATGGACTGTAGCCCACTAGGCTCTCTGTCCATGGAATTTTCCAGTCAAGAATTTTGGAATGGGTTGCCGTTTCCTAATCCTGGGGATCTTCCCAACCCACGAGTTGAACCCACATGCCCTCCATCTCTTGCATTGGCAGGCAGGTTCTTTACCACTAAGGTACCTGGAAAGCCCTCAATTCATGGAGAGTAGGCTAAATCAACAATACAGTTTGGTATTGATTTTTAGCTTCATAAAACTAAGTAAATACAGTACAAGCCAGTTTTATTTGTAATGTAAAATATCTTTAATCTTTAGATTGTTAATGCACACATACAATGTTTGAAAAAGGAACTATGTCACCAATATCTGAAAGACTTTTGCTTACTGATTTTTATTTTCCAAGATAGAAATGAATGAATATGTATGATTTTATCTACTTCATATTTTTATACATTGGTAACTTTAATAAAATTATTAAAAATAAAGCTATTTCAAAAAAAGCTATTTCTATCTTGGAAAGTATATGTACTGCCTTTTGCATTTGTTCTAGCCATAAATATATATTTATGTATATATTTTTCATAAAAGTTCACACATATTATTTGTAATATTTTTTCATGTTTATTATGTCAATTTAAATAGATTTTATTTTCAGAACAGTGTTAGTTTCACAACAAAATTAAGCATAAATTTCAGAGAATTTCCATATACTTCCTTGCTCCCACACATAAATTGCCTCTTTGACTATCAACATCTCCCACTAGAGTGGTATAATTGTTACACTGATGAACTCTCACTGACACATCATTATCATCCATGAACTATAGATTAAATTCTGATTCACTCTTGGTTTTATACATTCTATGGGTTTGGAAAAACATATAATGGCATATAACCACCACTATAGTATCATACAGAATAGTTTCACTGCCCTAAAAATTCCCTGTGCTCTATCTATCTATTTATGATTATCTCCTCCCTCACCCCTAGAAATCACTGATATTTTACCATATCCATAATCTTTGCCTTTTCTACAATTCCATATATTTAAAATTATACAATATGTACAATTTTCAGTTTGGATTCCTTCACTCAGTAATGTGTATATTTTTCCTTCATGTCTTTTCATTGTGTGATAGCTCATTTCTTTTTAGTGTTGAGTACTATTCCATTGTCTGGATATACCACAGTTTATCCATTGACCTAAACAAAGGCATCTTGGCTTACTTCCAGGTTTTGGTATTTATTAATAAAGGTACTATAAACATCCGTGTGTAGGTCTTGGGAATAGATAGAAGTTTCAACTCCCTTGAGTAAATAAAAGGAAACACAATTGCAATTATTAGAGCATACAGAAAGAGTGTGCTTAGTTTTATTAAAAAAAATAGGCAAATTCTCTTCCAAATCAGTTGTACTATTTCACATTCCCATCAGCAATGAGCAAGAATTCCTGTTGCTCCATATCCTTACCAGCATCTGGTGTTGAATTTGGCCTTTCTAATATGTGTGCAGGGGTAACATTGTTTTGATTTGCATTTTTCTGATTACATATGATCTGGAACACTTTTTCATACGTTTATTTGGCATTTGTGTACGATTTTTGGTGAGGTCTTGGCCCACTTTTCAATCAAGTTGTTTGTCTCATTGTTGAGTGTTAAGAGTTCTTTGTATATTTTTGATATCATATATATATATTTTTTCTCCTTGTCTGTGCTTTGTCTTTTCATTTTCTTCACAATGTCTCTCATGTCACAAATATTCTTAATTAAAAAAAAAGTCCTGCTTGTCAATTCTTTCTTTTATGGATCATACCTTTGGTCTTTGTATGTAAAAAGTCATTGCAAACCCAACGTCTTCTAGATTTTTCTTATGTTATCTGCTAGGAGTGTTATTAGTTTTGAGTTTTGCATTTGGGTTTATAATCCATTTTAAGTTAATTTTAGTGAAGATTGTAAACTGTGCAGAGATAAATTATTTTTTGCATATGGATGGCCAGTTTTTCTAGTACCATTGATTGAAAAGACTATTTTTATTCCATTTTATTGCTTTTGCCCATTTGTCAAAGATGAGTTGTCTATTTCTGTGTGTGCCTATTTGTAGGCTCTGTATTCTGTTCCATTGATCTATTTGTCTATTCTTTCACCAGATATTATTGAATTATAATAAGTGTTTAAGTTAGGAAATATCAGTCTTCCAGATTTGTTGTTTTTCTTCAGCATTATGTTGATTATTCTGGGCCTTTTGTCTTTCCATATACATTTTACAGTAAGTTTGTCAATATTCACAAAATAACTTGCTGGTGCCTTTGATATAGGATTGTATAATCTATAGATCATATTTTGAAGAACTGATATCTTGACAATATTGAATCTTCCTTATGGCTCATAAACATAACATATCTCTCAATTTATTTAGCTCTTCTTTGATTTTTTAGCTTTCCTTACATAGATATTCTTACATATTTTGTGTGATTTCCAACTAAGTATTTGATGTGGGGGTTGCTAATGTGTGTGGCATTGGGTTTTTTTTTTTTGTGGTAAATTTTTATTGATTTGTATTTTATTGAAGGATAATTCTAATTCCTCTTTCATCGCTAGTATATAGAAAAGTGACAGACTTTTGTATATTAACACTGCATCCTGTAACCTTACTATAAGCACTTATTAGTTCCAGGAATTATTTTGTTTATTCTTTAAGATTTTCTATATAGGTAATTCTGTCATCTGAGAACAAGCACAGTTTTAGTTCTTCCTCCCCAGTCTGTTTATCTTTCTCCCCATCTTATTGCTTTAGCTAGTACTTAGTGTCAGAGAAGGCAATGGCACCCCACTCCAGTATTTTGCCTGGAAAATCCCATGGATGAAGGAGCCTGGTAGGCTGCAGTCCATGGGGTTGCTGAGAGTCGGACTCGACTGAGTGACTTCAGTTTCACTTTTCACTTTCATGCATTGGAGAAGGCAATGGCAACCCACTCCAGTGTTCTTGCCTGGAGAATCCTAGGGACGGGGGAGCCTGGTGGGCTTCCGTCTATGGGATCGCACAGAGTCGGACATGACCGAAGTGACTTAGCAGCAGTACTTAGTGTATGATGTTGAAAAGTAGTGGTAACATCCTTGCCTTATTCCTGCTTTTAGTGGAAAAACTTAAAGTTGTGCACTATTGAATATGATTATAACTTTAGTTTTACTGAAGCTATTTCTTATAAAATTAAGGAAGATTCCCTTTTTTCTGGTTAGTGATAGTTTTATCACAGATGATTATTGGATATTGTCAAATGCTTTCTCTGCATCTATTGATACAATCATGTGAGTTATCTTTTTTTAGCCCACTAATGTGATGAATTACATTACCTGATTTCAAATTTTTAAATTAGCTTTGCATACCTTGGGTAAATCTCACATGGTTTTGGTATATAATTCTTTTTTTACATTGGTGGATTTTATTTGCTTGTACATTATTGAGGATTTTTTTTAATGTATTTATTTTTTAATTAAAGGATAATTTTTTACAGAGTTTTGTTGTTTTCTGTCAAACTTCAACATGAATCAGCTATAGGTATACATGTTTCTCCCTCTTGAAACTCCCTGCGATCTCCCTCCCTATCCCAGCCTCCTAGGTTGGTACAGAGCCCCTGTTTGAGTTCCCTGAGACATACAGCAAATTCCACTGGCTATCTATTTTACATATGGTAATGTAACTTTCCATGTTACTCTCTCCATTTCTTTCACACCCTCTCCAGCATTTATTGTTTGTAGACTTTTTGATAATGGCCATTATAACTAGTGTGAGGTGAAATCTCATTGTAGTTTAGAGATCACCCTCTCTTCCCCTCATTTTAGTTTTGAGATCACCCTCTCCTCCCCTATCCCCATGCCCGTAAGTATGTTCTCTATGTTTCTTTCACCATTGCTGCCCTAAAAATAAATTCTTTGGTATCATCATTCTAGATTCCATATATATGTGTTCTGTTCAGTTCAGTTCAGTTCAGTCGTTCAGTCGTGTCCGACTCCTTGCGAACCCATGAATTGCAGCACATCAGGCCTCCCTGTCCATCACCAACTCCCGGAGTTCACTCAGACTCACGTCCATGGAGGCAGTGATGCCATCCAGCCATCTCATCCTCTGTCGTCCCCTTTTCCTCCTGTCCCCAATCCATCCCCGCATCCGAGTCTTTTCCAATGAGTCAACTCTTCACATGAGGTGGCCAAAGAACTGGAGTTTTAGCTTTAACATCATTCCTTCCAAAGAACACCCAGGGCTGATCTCCTTTAGAATGGACTGGTTGGATCTCCTTGCAGTCCATAGGACTCTCAAGGGTCTTCTCCAACACTACAGTTCAAAAGCATCAATTCTCAGGCTCTCAGCTTTCTTCACAGTCCAACTCTCACATCCATACATGACCACAAGAAAAACCATAGCCTTGACTAGACAGACCTTTGTTGTCAAAGTAATGTCTCTGCTTTTGAATATGCTATCTAGGTTGGTCATAACTTTCCTTCCAAGGAAGAAGCGTCTTTTAATTTCATGGCTGCAGTCACCATCTGCAGTGATTTTGGAGCCCCCCCAAAAAAAGTCTGCCACTGTTTTCACTGATTCCCCATCTATTTCCCGTGAAGTGATGGGACCAGATGCCATGATCTTCGTTGTCTGAATGCTGAGCTTTGAGCCAACTTTTTCACTCTTCTCTTTCACTTTCATCAAGAGTCTTTTTAGTTCCTCTTCACTTTCTGCTATAAGGGTGGTATCATCTGCATATCTGAGGCTATTGATATTTGTCCCAGCAATCTTGATTCCAGCTTGTGCTTCTTCCAGCCCAGTGTTTTTCATGATGTACTCTGCATATAAGTTAAATAAGCAGGGTGACAATATACAGACTTGACATACTCCTTTTCCTATTTGGAACATGATATTTATCTTTCTGTTTATGACTTACTTCACTTACTTCATTGCGAGGTGAAATCTCATTGGACTTGCATTTCTGTAATAATGAACCATGTTGAGCATCTTTTCATGTGTTTGTTAGCCATCTGTATGTCTCCTTTGGAGAAATGTCTGTTTAGGTCTTTGTCCTCTCCCCCCTTCCTTTTTTATTTAATTACTTTAATTTGAGGCTAATTTACAATATTGTAGTGGTTTTTGCCATACATGGACATGAATCAGCCACAGGTATACATGTGGTCCCCATCCTGAATCCCCTTCCCACCTCCCTCCCACCTCCCTCCCCATCGCATCCTGCAGCATCATCCCAGTGCACCAGCCCAGAGCACCCTGTCTCATGTATCAAACCTGGACCGCCTATCTATTTCACATATGGCAATATACATGTTTCAATGCTATTCTCTCAAATCATCCCATCCTCACTTTCTCCCACAGAGTCCAAAACTCTGTTCTTTACATCTGTGTCTCTTTTGCTGTCTTTCATATAGGGTCATAATTACAATCTTTCTAAATTCCGTATATATGCATTAATATACTGTATTGGTGTTTTTCTTTCTGACTTACTTCACTCTGTATAATAGGCTCGGGTTTCATCAACCTAATTAGAATGGATTCAAATGCATTCTTTTTAATAACTGAGTAATACTCCATTGTGTATATATATACCACAGCTTTCTTATCCATTCATCTGCTGATGGACATCTAGGTGGCTTCCATGTCCTGGCTATTGTAAACAGTGCTGTGATGAATATGGGGGTATACATGTCTCTTTCAGTTCCGGTTTCCTCGGTGTGTATGCCCAGCAGTGGGACTGCTGTGTTGTATGGCAGTTCTATTTCCAGTTTTTGAAGGAATCTCCACACTGTTCTCCATAGCGGCTGTACTAGTTTGCATTCCCACCAACAGAGTAAGAGGGTTCCCTTTTATCTGTACCCTTTCCAGCATTTATTGTTTGTAGAGTTTTTGATAGCAAAAAGTTTTCTGACCAGCATGAGATGGTACCTCATTGTGGTTTTGATTTGCATTTCTCTGATAATGAGTGATGTTGACCATCTTTTCATGTGTTTGTTAGCCACCTGTATGTCTTCTTTGGAGAAAAGTCTGTTTAGTTTTTGGCCCATTTTTTGGATTGGGTCGCTTATTTTTCTGGAATTGAGCTGCAGGAGCTGCTTGTATATTTTTGAGATTAATTCTTTGTCAGTTGCTTCGTTTGCTATTATTTTCTCCCATTCCAAAAGCTGTTTTTTTTTTTTTTTTTTTTACCTTGCTTATAGTTTCCTTTGTTGTGCAAGAAATTTTAAGTTTCATTAGGTGCCCACGTGTTTATTATTGCTTTTATATCCATTACTCTGGGAGGTGGGTCATAGAGGATCCTGCTGTGATTTATGTCAGAGAATGTTTTGCCTATGTTTTCCTGTAGGAGTTTTATAGTTTCTGGTCTTACATTTAGATCTTTAATCCATTTTGAGTTTATTTTTGTGTATGGTGTTACAAAGTGTTCTAGTTTCATTCTTTTACAAGTGGTTGACCCGTTTTCCCAGCACCACTTGTTGAAGAAATTGTCTTTTCTCCATTGTATATTCTTGCCTCGTTTTGCAAAATTAAGGTGTTCATAGGTGTATGAATTTATCTCTGGGCTTTCTATTTTGTTCCATTGATCTATATTTCTGTCTTTTTGCCAGTACCATACTCTCTTGATGATGGTAGCTTTGCAATATATTCTGAAGTCAGGCAGGTTGATTCCTCCAGTTCCATTTTTCTTTCTCAAGATTACTTTGGCTATTCTAGGTTTTTTATGTTTCCATACAAATTGAGAAATTACTTATTCTAGTTCTCTGAAAAATACCATTTGGTAGGTTGATAGGAATTGCATTGAATCCATAGATTTCTATGGTTAGTAAACACATTTTCACTATAATGATTCTTCTGATGCATGAACATGGTATATTTCTCCATCTATTTGTGTCATCTTTGATTTCTGTCATCAGTGTTTTACAGTTTTCTATATAGAGGTCTTTTGTTTCTTTAGGAAGATTTATTCCTAATTATTTTATTGTTTTCATTGCAGTGGTGAATGGAATTGTTTCTTTAATTTCTCTTTCTCTTCTCTCATTGTTAGTGTATAAGAATGCAAGTGATTTCTGTGTTAGTTTTATATCCTGCAAATTTACTATATTCACTGATTAGCTCTAGAAATTTTCTGGTGGAGTCTTTACGGTTTTCTATGTAGGGGATCATGTTATTTGCAAAGAGTGAGAGTTTTACTTCTTTTCCGATGTAGATTCCTTTTATTTATTTATTTTTTTTTCTTCTCTGATTGCTGTGGCTAAAACTTCCAAAACTATGTTGAATAGTACTGGTGACAGTGGGCACCTTTGTCTTATTCTTGGCTTTAGGGGAAACACTTTCAATATATCACCAGTGAGGATAATGTTTGCTGTGATATGATAAGGTTTATCATATATGGCTTTTATTATGTTGAGATATCTTCCTTCTATGTCTGATTTCTGGAGGGTTTTTTTTTATCATAAATGTATGTTGAATTTTGTTAAAGGCTTTTTCTGCATTTATTGAAATAATCATATGGTGTTTATCTTTCAATTAGTTAATGTGGTGTATCACATTGATTGATTTGCAAAAGTTTTAGAATCCTTGCATGCCTGGGATAAAGACCACTTGTTCATGATGTATGATATTTTTGATTTGTTGTTGGATTCAGTTTGCTAGAATTTTGTTGAGGATTTTTGCATCTGTGTTCAACAGTGATATTGGCCTGTAGTTTTTTTTTGTGTGTGTGTGTGTGTGTGTGTGTGTGTGTGTGTGTGTGTGTGTAATCTTTGTCTGGTTTGGTATTAAGGTGATGGTGGCCTCATGGAATGAGTTTGGAAGTTTACCTTCCTCTGCAAGTTTCTGGAGGAGTTTGAATAGGATAGGTGTTAGCTGTTCTCTAAATTTTTGGTAGAATTCAGCTGTGAAGCCATCTGGTCCTGGGCTTTTATCTGTTGGAAGATTTCTGATTACAGTTTCGATTTCCATTCTTATGATCAGTCCACTAAGATTTTCTATTTCTTCCTGGTTCAGCTTGAAAAGTTATACTTTTCTAAGAATTTGTTCATTTCCTCCAAGTTTTCCATTTTATTGGCATACAGTTGCTGAGAATAGTCTCTTATGATCATTTGTATTTCTGTGTTGTCTTTTTTGATTTCTTCACTTTCATTTCTAATTTTGTTGATTTGATTTTTCTCCCTTTTTTACTTGATGTATCTGGCTAACGGTTTGTCTATTCTATTTAACTTCCCAAAGAACCAGCTTTTACTTTTGTTGATTTTTGCTTGGTCTCCTTTGTTTCTTTTCAGTTATTTCTGCCCTAATTTTTAAGATTTCTTTCTTTCTACTAACCCTGGGGTTCTTCATTTCTTCCTTTTCTAGTTGCTTTTGGTGTAGTTCAGTTCAGTTCAGTCGCTCAGTCGTGTCCGACTCTTTGTGACCCCATGAATCGCAGCACGCCAGGCCTGCCTGTCCATCACCAACTCCCGGAGTTCACTCAGACTCACGTCCATCGAGTCAGTGATGCCATCCAGTCATCTCATCCTCTGTCGTCCCCTTCTCCTCCTGCCCCTAATCCCTCCCAGCATCAAAGTTGTTTCCAATGAGTCAACTCTCCACATGACAGTCAGGTTATTTATTTCACTTTTCTCTTGTTTCTTGAGGTAAGCTTGTATTGCTATCAGCCTTCCCCTTAGCAGTGTTTTTACTGAATCCCATAGGTTCTGGGTTGTTGTGTTTTAATTTTCGTTCATTTCTATGCATGTTTTGATTTCGTTTTTTATTTCTTCTGTGATTTGTTGGTTATTCTGCAGCCTGGTATTCAGCCTGCATATGTTTGTGTTTTGAATAGCTTTTTTCCCTGTAGTTGACGTATACTCTTACCATATTCTGATCAGAAAAGATGCTTGGAATGATTTCAATTTTTTGAATTTACCAAGGCTAGATTTATGGCTCAGGAAGTGATCTATCTTGGAGAAGATTCCTTGTGCACTTGAGGAAAAGGTGAAATTCATTTTTTTGGGGTGAAATGTCATAAAGATATCGATTAGGTCTAACTGGTCCATTGTATCATTTAAAGTTTGTGTTTCCTTGCTAATTATTTGTTTAGTTCATCTATCCATAGGTGTGAGTGGGATATTAAAGCCTCCCACTATTATTGTGTTATTGTTAATTTCCCCTTTCACACTTGTTAGCATTTGCCTTACATATTGTGGTGATCCTATGTTGGGTGCGTATGTGTTTATAATTGTTATATCTTCTTCTTGGATTTATCCTTTGATCATTATGTAGTGCCCTTCTTTGTCTCTTTTCATGGCCTTTATTTCAAAGTATATTTTATCTGATATAAGTGTTGCTATTCCTGCTTTCTTTTGTTCTCCATTTGGGTGAAATAACTTTTTCTAGCCCTTCACTTTCAGTCTGTACGTGTCCCCTGTTTTGAGGTGGGTCTCTTGTAGACAGCATATATAGGGGTCTTGTTTCTGTATCCATTCGGCCAGTCTTTGTGTTTTGGTTGGGACATTCAATCCATCTGCATTTAAGATAATTATTGATAAGTATGATCCCGTTACCATTTACTTTGTTGTTTTGGGTTTGAGTTTATAAACATTTTCTGTGTTTCCTATCTGGAGAAGATCCTTTAGCACTTGTTGAAGATCTGTTTTAGTCGTGCTGAATTCTTTTAGCTTTTGCTTGTCTATAAAACTTTTGATTTCTCCTTCATATTTGAATGAGATCCTTGCTGGGTAGAGTAATCTGGGTTGTAGGTTTTTCTCTTTCATCATTTTAAGTATGTCTTGTCATTCCTTTCTGGCCCAAAGAGTTTCTATTGACAGATCAGCTGTTATCCTTATGGGGATCCCGTTGGGTTTTATTCTTTGCTTTTCCCTTGCTGCTTTTAATATTTGTTCTTTGTGTTTGATTTTCTTAGTTTTGTTAATATGTGTTTTGTGGTGTTTCACCTTGGGTTTATCCTGTTTGGACTCTCTGGGTTTCTTGGACTTGGGTTGCTTTTTCTTTCCTCATTTTAGAGAAGTTTTCAACTATTATCTCCTCAAGTATCTTTTCATGGCCTTTCTTTTTGTCTTCTTCTTGTGGAACTGCTATGACTTGAATGTTGGGTTCATTTGACATTGTCCCAGAGGTCTCTGAGATTGTCTTCATTTCTTTTAATTTTTTTTTTCATTTTTCCTCTCTGCTTCATTTATTTCCAACATCTATCTTCTACATCACGTTCCTATCTTCTGCCTCAGTTCTTCTACCATTGGTTCCTCCAGAGTGTTTTTGATCTCACTTATTGTGTTATTCATTATTGACTGACACTTTTTTATTCTCTTCTAGTTCCTTGTTAAACATTTGTTGCATCTTCTCAGTCCTCGACTCCAGACTATTTATCTGTAAGTCCACTTTTTTTTTCCAAGATTTTGAATCATTTTTACTATCATTATTCTGCATTCTTTTTCAGGCAGACTCCTATCTCTTCCTGTTTTGTTTGGTTTGGTGGGCATTTATCATGTTCCTTTACCTGCTGAATATTTATCTGCCTTTTCATCTTGCTTAAATTGCTGCATTTGGGGTGGCCTTTCTGTATGCTGGTAGTTTGTGGTTCCTCTTTATTGCAGAGATTCCTCCCTGTGGATGGGGTTGGAGAAGTGGCTTGTCAAGGTTTCCTGGTTAGGGAAGCTTGTGTCGGTGTTCTCGTGGGTGGAGCTGGATCCACTCTCTCTGTATTGCAATGAAGTGTCCAGTAGTGAGTTTTGAGGCGTCTATGGGTTTGGTGTGACTTTTGGCCACATGTGTTTTTGTGCTTAGGGTTATGTTCCTGTGTTGTTGGAAAATTAGCTTGGTATGTCTTGCTCTGAAACTTGTTGGCTCTTGAGTGGAGCTTGGTTTCAGTGTAGGTTTTTAGGCTTTTAGTTGAGCTCTTGTTGATTTATGTTGCCTGGAGTCAGGAGTTTTCTGGAGTTTTCAAGTTCTGTATTTAAGCCTCCTGCCTCTGGCTTTTAGCCTTATCCTTACAGTAATCTCAAGACTTCTCCATCCATACAGCACCAATGATAAAACATCTAGGTTAATGGTGAAAATATTCTCCATAGTGGGTGACACCCAGAGAGGTCCACAGAGTTATGTGGAGAAGAGAATAGGGAGGAGGGAGATAGAGATGACCAGGGGAAGAAGAGGAGGAATCAAAAGGGGAGAGAGCAATCTAGCCAGTAATCAATTCCCAATGTGCTCGCCACAGCCTGGAACACTCAGAGAGGTTCACAGAGTTACATAGAGAAGAGAATAGAGAGGAAGGAGATAGAGGTGACCAGGAGGAGAAGAGGCAGAGTCTAAAGGAGAGAGACAGATCTAGCTAGTAATCAGTTCCATAAGTGTTCTCCACAACCCAGAACACGCAAAAAGATTCACAGAGTTGGGTAGAGAAGAGAAAGCAGAAGGAGGAGATAGAGGTGATATGTGGGAGAAAAAGAAGAGTCAAAAAGGGAAGAGAGCAGTCAAACCAGTAATCACACTCCTAAGTAAAAATAGGTACTGAAGATTGGATTCTTTAAGGTACAAAATTGATAACAAAAATAAAAAAAGCAAAGATTAAAAAACAGCAAAAGAGACACTGATGTGTAGAACAGTCTTTTGGACTCTGTGGGAGAGGGAGACGGTAGGATGATTTGGGAGAATGGCATTGAAACATGTACAATATCATATATGAAACGAGTCACCAGTCCAGATTTGATGCACGATACTGGATGCTTGGGGTTGGTGCACTGGGACGACCCAGAGGGATGGTATGGGGAGGGAGGATGGAGGGGGGTTCAGGATGGGGAACACGTGTATACCTCTGGCGGATTCATGTTGATATATGGCAAAACCAATAAAATATTGTAAAGTTAAAAAAAAATCCATAGTAGAGGTTAGACTCTCAAAAATAGAATATTAAAAAAAAATCACAAAAATTATAAAAAACTATATATATGAAATTTGCTTTAAAAATAGGGTCCTTTTTTGCAAGGTAACAGGTTATAAAAATGAAAATTAAAGGAGTAATAAAAAATTAAAATAAAAAAATACAAATTACAAAATGATAATAGTAAAGTATATCTGGGAATTTATCTGGAGCTTTAGAGGGCAGTGTGGTGTCAGTTCAGTTTCACATAGTTCCTTGTTCCAGCTTATACTTCTTCTCAAGGTCTATAGGCCCTTTCCAATGTAGTCAGTGCTAACTCAGGGTTTTAATCTGTTGCACCTGTCACTTCCAGAGCAGTTCCCTCTTCTTTATTTTGGCTTCCTGTTTGCAAGACACTCTTCAGTGTCTAATTTCTGGCCTGACACAAGGGGGAAAAAGTGGTCACTTATTTAGGCTCACTTGTTCAGTTGGTCTGTGGGGAGGGAGGAACACTGAAAACAAATATCAGTGGTGTATGTGGGGAGTGCTTGCAGTGTCTAGGCCACACTAGGTGTGTGTGCTTTCCCAGTCTTACACTGCTCAGGCTCCAGGTTGCTCTGCAGGGGAGCTGTCTAATGCGGGCCCTGGGTTGGATGCACTTCCCAGGTCTAAGCCACTCTTGTTCAGGTTCTTGGGTACTCCACAAAGACACCGACTCCAATGAGCCTACGTTTCTTGCCCTTCTGAAGTCCGAGCAGCTCAGGCGACCAGGTGCTTGGTGAGTGCACTCTCCCAGCTGGGCAATTCGTCTTATCACCTCCCTGGTCCAGCCCTTCGGATTCCTGGATGCGCCAGGAGAGCACTATCTCAGGTGTGCTGTGTGTCTCCTCTGGGGAGCTGATCTCTGACTGAGACCGTCCTGGTGGATGTCATCCGCCCAGGATCCTGGGAAGACTTCATTAGTAAATGGGAGGCTGCTCACAATTTGGTGGAGGATGCCATCTCTGGGGCCAAGATTGCCCCTCCCCTGCCTGTCTGCCTCTTCTGGGGGGAAGGGCCGGTCCACAGCTGGCTAGCTCTCCTCTGATAATTCACTCAGTGCTTTGTTCTGTGAGCAGACCATGCTGTGATTCAGAGCTTTTAGCGGGGAAATCCTCTCTCTCTCTCTTTTTTTTTTTTTTCTTCTCTGGCTATTCCCACAGTTTGGGTCGGGATGACCTGTTAGCTCCCTCAGATTGTCCTCAGGGCATTCAGGCCTGGTCTCCACCCTATGCATGAAGCCCGCACCTCCCTGTTCAGCCCCTGCTCGCTGCTGGCAGACACCAGTGTCCTGTCTACCTCTCTGCTGGGAATTGCGGCTAGCTGCATGATCTGTGGGTTCTTTTTTTTTTTTTCCTCCCAGTTATGTTGTCCTCTGAGATTCCAAAACTCCCCACAGACCTACCAGTGAGAGGGTTTCTTGGTGTTTGGAAACTTCTCCTCCTTCATGAGTCCCTCCCTGGGATGGATCTCTATCCCTAACTCTTTTGTCTCTGTTTTTATCTTTTATATTTTTCCCTACCTCCTTTTGAAGAGAATGGGCTGCCTTTCTGGATGTCTGGTGTCCTCCACTAGCATTCAGAATTTGTTTTCTGGAAGTTGCTCGGCATTCAAATGATCTTTCAATGAATTTGTGGGGGAGAAAGTGGTCTTTCTGTCCTATTCCTCTGCCATCTTAGGACCACCCCCCTTTATCCCACTTTTTGATTGGGTTTTTTGTTTTTCTGGTATTGAATGTATGAACTGCTTGTATATTTTGGAAATTATTCCTTTGTCAGTTTTTTAATTTGCTATTATTTTCATTCTGAGTGTTATATTTTCACCTTGTTTATAGTTTCCTTTTCTGTGCAAAAGCTTTTAAGTTTAATTAGGTTTTTATTTCCATCACTCTAGGAAGTGGGTCATAGATGATATTGCTTTGATTTATGTCAAAGAGTGTTCTGCCTCTTTTCCTCTAAGTGTTTTATAGTTTTTGGTATTACATTTAGGTCTTCAATCTATTTTGAGTTTATCTTTGTGTATGGTGTTAGGAAGGGTTCTAATTTCATTCTTTTCACATGCAGCTGTCCAGTTTTCCCAGAACCACTTATCAAAGAGGCTGTCTTTGATCCATTATATATTCTTGCCTCTTTTGTCAAAAATAAGGTACCCCTAGGTACCTGGGTTTATTTCTGGGCTTTCTGTCTTGTTCCATTGGTCTATATTTCTGTTTTTGTGCCAGTACCATACTGTGTTGATGGCAGTAGCTTTGTAGTATTATCTGAAGTCAGGAAGGTTGATTCCTCCAGCTCCATTCTTCTTTCTCAAAACTCCTTTGGCTCTTTTGCATTTCCATGTGAATTTTAAATGTTTTATTCTAGTTCTGTGAAAAATGCCATTGGCAACTTGATAGGGATTGTGTTGAATCTGTAGATTGCATTTGGTAGTATAGTCATTTTGACAATATTGATCTTCCTACTCAGGAATGTGGACTATCCCTCCATTTGTTTATGTCATCTTTGATTTCTTTCATCAGTGTCTTATAATTTTCTGTATACAGTCCTTTTGTCTCCTTAGGTAGGTTTATTCCTAAATATTTAATTCTTTTTGTTCCAATGGTGAATGGGATTGATTCCTTAATTTCTAGTCCTGATTTTTCATT
This sequence comes from Bos grunniens, assembly GCF_055505025.1. Taxonomy (NCBI): domain Eukaryota; kingdom Metazoa; phylum Chordata; class Mammalia; order Artiodactyla; family Bovidae; genus Bos; species Bos grunniens. Next base: position 73,780,115 of record NC_141194.1, on the reverse strand, counting down.
GTTAGTATTTAGGAATGCAAGTGATTTCCATGTATTGATTTTGTATCCTGTGACTTTGTTAAAATCACTGATTAGTTCTGGTAACTTTCTGATAGTACCTTTGTGGTTTTCTATGTATAGTATCATGTCATAAGCAAACAATAAACGCTTTACTTCTTGTTTTCCAATCTGGATTCTTTTTATTTCTTTTTCTTCTCTGAGTGCTGTAGTTAAGGCTTCCAGAACTATGTTGAATAATAGTGGTGAGACTGGACACCTTTTTCTTGTTCCTGATCTCAGGGGGGAATGCTTTTAGTTTTTCACCATTGAGAATAATGCTTGCTGTGGGCTTATCCTGTATATGGCCTTTATTATGTTGAGATGTAGGTTCCTTATATGCCCAGTTTTTGAAGACTTTTAATCATAAATGGGTGCTGAATTTTGTCAAAGGCTTTTTCTGCATTTTTGAGATTATCATATTGCTTTTATCTTTGATTTTTTTAATATGGTGTATCACACTGATTGATTTGCATAAATTGAAGAATCCTTGCATCCCTGGAATAAACCCAACTTAATCATGGTGTGTGAGCTTTTTGATGTGTTGTTGAATTCTGTTTGCTAAAATTTTGTGGAGGATTTTGCATCTACTTTCATCGGTGATGCATGTCTGTAGTTTTCTTTTTGTGTGTTGTCTTTGTTTAGTTTTGGTACCAGGGTGGTGGTGGCCTCATAGAATGAATTTGTAAGTGTCCCATCCTCTGCAATCTATATTCACAGAAATATTGGTCTGTAATTTTTTTCCTTGTAATATCTTTGTCAGATTTTGCTATAAATGTAATTATGGCTTCATAGAATGAGTTAAGAAGTATTATCTCTGCTTCTTAACACATGGTTCAGTGAAAAAATCTCAAGAGAAATTTTTAAATATTTTGAACTAAGTGAAAATGAAGTCAAAACATATCAAAATTATGGAATGCAGTCAAAGCTCAGGGAGTTTTACAGCATTGAATGCATACATTAAAAAAGAAGAAGTATATGAACTCAAATAATCTAAACTTTTACCTTAAGAACCTAGCAAAAGAAGAGCAAGTAAATTTCAACACAAGCAGAACAAAATCAATAATAAAATTAGAGCAATATCGATGAAATTAAAAATAGGAAATAAAGAGAGAAAATTAAAAGAAAAGGTCTTTCTTTGAAAAGACCAAATAGTATCAATGCATTTTGAGCCAGGCTACCCAAGAGAAAAAGAGTGAGAAACAAATGACAAATTACTAGTACAAAAAATAGAGGAAGGGACATTATAACATATTCCATGGATATTAAAATAATAATAAAGATATATTATGAACTACTCTATGCCACAAATTTGATACCTTAGATAAATCAATTATCTGAAAGACACAATGTGCCAAAACTGACAAAACAGGAAATATACATTTGGAACAGATCTATATCTATTAAAGAAAATGAGTCAATAATTATGATACTTCCAAAACATAAAAGTACCAGGCCCAGATGGATTTGCTGATGAATTCCACCAAATATTTAATGAATAAATTATACCAATTGTGTATAAACACATCTTAATACACTGGATTTCAGGAATATTTATTGGTTATGACACTAAGCGTTGGCAGCAGAATTAAAAACAGATAAACTGAAATACATCAAAATTAAAAACTCCTGTGTGTCATAGAAAATAATCAACAGAGTGAATAGGTAACTTGTGGAATAGGAAAAAAATTGCAAATCACATAACTAGCATGTAGCTAATATCTAGAATAAAAACACTTCCAACTCAAAAACAAACAAAAAGCAAATAACCCAAAGAAAAAATAAGCAAAAGGCTTGAAGAAATGTTTATCCAGAGCAGATATGGAAATGGCCAGTAAGCACGTCATATAATCCTCAACACTACTGGTCATTTTAGAAATGCAAATAATATCACAATAAGATACCACCATATAGAAGCAGGATCAAGATGGCTGAGTAAGAAGACCCTGAACTTACCTCCCCATTGCTAAACACATCGAAACTAAAATACTATACAAAGCAACTCTCACTGAGAACAACCTGAAGACTAGCAGACTGGTTCTTCTACAATCAAAGCTGTAAAGAAGGAACCACATGGACTTTGCTAGGATGGGAGAGGAAGTGATTTATTCAGAAACCACATACCTAGTAGTGATTCAGAAAAGGGACACATTACAGGCAAGCAATATTTGCAAGCAAGCTGCTTGGAAAATATAGTTGCTTTATTGTATTATGATGTTCAGTCAAATAATTTAAACTCATTTAAACTCATTCCTTCCCACCAACAAATGAATTGACATTTTGATTGAACTGAATGAACTGGATAGTTTTGATTCCTTGTTGATTATTAGTCCCCTTCCTTTTCCCTTTCCCAGTCCATAATTAAACATAGCTAAAATTTTTATAGCAGGGAAAAAAAAAACCCTCAAGAACTTAAGGTTTTATTTAATATTTTGATTTTTCATTACTAGTTTGTTTTAAATTCCCAGTGGGTTTGAGTGTTTGAAAAGAAATCTATTTTTATTAAAAAGAAGGAAAAAAGCCTTTTTAAATATCCTTGTAAAATGTGCATGTATGTATGTGTGGTAATAATTTTTGCAAATCTCCAAATTTTTTTCAGATATATAATATTTTAATAACACATAATTCATTATGTGTCAGAAACAAATGTAAAAGAGCTTAATAAGTTTTTTGAACAAGAATAATGTAATTAATTTGTTTTAGGGTTTCAGAAAGATCTGGGATCTTTTAACATTAGATGTAATTCACCACTACAACAATATATAATGCAATAAAATCTTATCCAGAGGTACTGAGTTAACTAATTTAAGTGAAAATCCATTTATTTTAAAATAAAAATGTTTTTTTCTTTTTACAAAAGTAGTAATTTTTCACTATAGAAATCTTGGGTCATTTTCACTGACTATTTTGAAAGTATTTTGGAAAGAAGGCATGCTTTTCTGTAATTTTGTAGATTCAAAAGTGCCTATCCATTGTAATGGAGGCAGCATTTGCATATTCCCATCAATGTTCATTAAAACCTCACTTTACTATCATTCAACTAAGTATAATATGTTACTAACCTAAGGTGGCTGGATTTAACAAGTAAAATGCAGGATATTCAGCTAAATTATTTTGTTTTTTGGTATTCTAATGCTTGTGCTCAGTCACTATGTTGTGTCTGATTCTCTGTGACCCCATGGACTGTAGACCACCAGGCTCCTTCATCCATGGGATTTTCCAGGCATGTATACTGGTGTGGATTGCCATTTCATCTTCCAGGGAATATTCCTGAAGCAGGCGTTGAACCTCATCTCCTGTATCTTCTGCATTGACAGATGGATTCTTTACCACTGAGCCACTCAAATATTGTCCTGTATCTTAACTTTTAATTTTATGGTCTGAACTTTAATGTTTTTCTCTGCTTTTCAGATAATTAAAATTTGCTTATTAAGAAAGTAACAAAACGTAAAACAAATACAAACAACCATGTTCTATACCTTGGAACACATTTAGATTACTCTCCCATACTTACTAGTGTGCTGCTGCTGCTGCTAAGTCACTTCAGTCGTGTCCGACTCTGTGCAACCCCATAGACGGCGGCCCACCAGGCTCCCTCATCCCTGGAATTCTCCAGCCAAGAACACTGGAGTGGGTTGCCATTTCCTTCTTCAGTGCATGAAAGGGAAAAGTGAAAGTGAAGTCGCTCAGTCGTGTCCGACTCTTCGCGACCCCATGGTCTTCAGCCTACCAGGCTCCTCCGTCCATGGGATTTTCCAGGCAAGAGTACTAGAGTGGGGTGCCATTGGCTTCTCCAACTTACTAGTGTACCCAGATCCAATAGAGAGGTAGATCCTCTCCCAATCAGAAACCAGTGGGTTTTGTAGTCAGACAGACCTGTCTGCCACCAATTCTCAACTTTCAATTCTTTGTGTGTAACATTCGGTAATATATACATAAAATGATTGTTGTGAAGGTTAAATGAAATAGAATGTGTAGAGTGCCACACATGTATTTATTTGGCTCTTTCTTCAGACAATTAAAATATTTAATTATATTTACCAAACTCTTCTGGGGCAAAATCTTGGAACTAGTACATTTCAACGTTTACTTTTATTATGAAATCATTCAAATATATCCAAAGGTAGACATAATAGTACCAAAATCCCATGTTCTTAATATTCAGCTTCAATAATTATGAACATGTTGCCATTTTCATCATCTCTTATTTTTGTTCCTGGAGACTTCTAAAGTGTATCCCAGACATGATATACTTTTACACACATACTTCAATATATATTAGAAATATATTTTACAATAAAACCACTCTCTTTTTCAAAAATTAGCTGAAAATTGAAATTACCTCCCCCATTACTTGACCCTACCTGTTAATTGGTGTACCTTGTAAATTAAATGTCAAAAAAAAAATTGGTATTGAGATACCTAGATTATAGCACTCCAGAACTGACTTCAGATAAGATAAACACAGAGAAAACTCTTCACCCAAAACAAAAAAAGAGACTTCACTGCTAAACAATTAAAAGCAGCTTTACATAAACAAACAAAAAAAAAATTAGGAAATGAGAAATTTTATTTGCCATTACAATTTCATTTTTGCACCAATGGGATAAGACTAGGTACTTGAAACTAACTGAAGCCTGCTATTGGATATACTTTATGTTTGAAAGCCTGCAGTTACTAAGGTGACTTGAAATCCAGATAGCAATAAATGAACCAAGCTCCACTATAAATAATTGTATGGGATTATTCTTCTAACAAATTAATTATTTGAACTTCTGTATCTGTGTAAAAATTTAAGTTAAATGCACCATCACTGACACATAATATTTAAAGCAAGCATGTTCATAACAGTAAAGTAAAAGTGAAAAGTAGAATATGCACACATATAAGATATCTATTTCTATGTGCATTGACAACTGGGCAAATTTTAGCCAATATCAACTCCCTGAAAATTTATAAATTCCAGTAGGGATAGAATGGGAAATAGAAGAGATGGAGATTCGAAAGACATGGAGTATATTCTCAAGTTCTACCTCTAACCAGCTAGATGGCATGAATAAGGATGATGTGAGATGAATGCCCTCCATTGTAAAGATGTTGTATAAAACACACTGATTTTTAGTGCTATATACTTTTTTTTTTCATATGAAAAAGAATCTCATGGTTTTAATGAAACAGCAAATCTGCTAGGTGAATTGGAGGTTTCTGTGGTAACTGTTTCCCACCTAGCAGTGGAATACGTAGATGGAAATATGCATGCAAGTTGAAGGTATTAATGCCTGAGGGCAGCAGAAAAACCCACTGTCTATTTCAGCATCTATTTTCAGGATTTTTGCAGGTTTACTCAAATGAGTTTGCAGTCAAAAACTTCCTCTTTCCTCCCTTCTTTCATCTAACCCTGTGTGGGTTCCTGCACCCTTCTGACCTCCAGAGGTAAGGTGATAATGGAGAAGGGCAGAGGGAGAAAAGGATTGGTGAATTTTCTGAATCGGCCTAATTGAAAAACAAAGCTAGCTACATTTTATCCTTCCTGGTAAACATTTGTTGAACAGAGTAGAGATAGATATTTCTTTTCCTTTTAAAATCAATGACTGCTTTGTGGTTTAACGAATAATTTATTAGTCTTTGAATTCAATAGGTTTTCATCACTAACATGAGCCAAACCATTCCAGTCTGTTCAAATACTTTTGATTTTGACATCTGAGCAGAACTTTTCTGGGATATATGTTCTGTACATGCAGGTATTATTGAACTGGAAACTGGTCCAAATGGCAATGGATGTCTTCTCTACAACTAGCTTCCAGTTTCAAATTCAATATCTCACTAATTACAATTAGTGTTTTATTTATATTTAAACATGCAAGTTTCTTAAATTTACACTCTTAATTTTATGAATGAAGCCTTTATTGAACCTTTTTTCTTACTTGCCTCTCCACTCTACTTTAAAATTCTCTTCTGAAGCTTTCTCCCCTTCTCTACCACAGTGCTTGGGCTTTGCAAAGTAATTCATGAGTGCGGTTAAAGAGAAGTATTTAACAGCTAATCTGCATTTTTGTTTCGGCACAATATCATCGGACAGTAATAGTTTGCATAAGGTGTACTTTATGCTGGGTGGAGCAAAGAGTAATAAATTAGTTTTGAACTTTTATGATCTTGTGTAACAGTCTACAAAAGACCCTTATTCAAATTAATTGTAAAAGTGAAAATGGATTAATAACTGTTGTACTATATAACCTTTTACATAACTATAGCCTGAAGAAGTGCATACTTTAAGAGCTACTACCTTATTTCATTCTTGTAATTCTTAACAGAAGACCCTTTCTATTATAGAAAAAAAATAAAAAATACATAAATAAGCATCTGATTTTTTATAGATTTATTTATGGAATTTATTTTAATAAAATCTCTCTATTTTTCCTTGACATGATTGGGAGATGCAGCGGAAAACAGGCTCAAACAAGAAAACTATCAAAAGAAATTTGATATTAAAGGGCATACTAAGTAGTAGAGATGCTGCTTTTCAGGAGACATTATATTAGATTATATTGTATTTTTGTAGATTTATTATCAATGGGGCGTCATTTGTCTGAAAATTAAAAAGTAGATGTAATAATTTTCATAGGCCACAAGACTGTAAGTAGGTAAGCCCAGAACCAATATAGTTATTTTCCAGAGAAAGAGTGATATTTAGTGACTCCCCCATGATAATTACCCAGCCCTGTTCTATATTTTAGTAGCTGAATGAAAAGGAAAACCCAGATCTTCAGACTTCCGTGTTAAAACTACCTCTCTGTCACTAAGAATGTTTGCACAATAAAGTCAGATACATCTCTTTTAATGCCAGAAACCACTAGATTATGATTCAGTGCAGCAAAAGTAAGGAGGCTCTTCATTTCAAACTGTTCAAAAATTTCAAAGGTGTGAGAATTGGAGAGCCCCCTCAAGGTGCTTAGACCTAAAGTAATTCAGTGACAGTCTAAGATGAACTTCAGAAGCAACATCACGGTAAGGATAAAGAAATTAGGAAACAAACTCCACACCCCAACCAGCTGTGAGATAGGCAATTCCCTTCCTTTTGCTGGTTTTAGATTTCTTATCTTTAATAGGGGAAAGTTAGACTAGAATTAGTAATTTTTTGTGGAACAGATAGCAGTTTAGTCTCAAAAAAAGTTTTAAAGTGTATATAAAACTCAGGACCCCCTCATCAGAAAATGGGAAACAGTCATAGAGCCACCCTCACTCACACCCATATTTATACATCATTTTATCAACAGTTTGAAGAGATTTGTTTACACCTAAAGCTCTTATATAGACTCCAGTTTAAGAATGGTGCTGTGAATATTCGTTCAGTTCTAACAATTTGATTTTATGTTTTTCTAATGCAGTTAAGTACAATTTATTTATGTACACTGCATACCAGTGAAGATGACTACCCAGTCAAAATATTTAAAACCTAGGGCAGGCAAGGGTTTTTCCCAGGATTATTATCCCTTTTGATGGTCTCATATTCTTATGTCCAGACGAAGAATCCATAATGACAAAACCCTGAAAAGAAATCTATTAGTTTTAGAAAATGGCAATATCAAAGTGGAAACAATTGTTTAAATTTACTCACTCAATTCTTAAATAATTATATATAAATTTAATGAAGCTAAAATCACAAGTATTTTTCTTAATAAAACTCAAAATTATAAAATTAACAAAATTCTTTAGACTTTCATCAAAATTATATTTAATATAAATTAGGTATATTTTAGTTTTGTTGTTGTTGTTGATATTATCTGGGAGAGGGCTTTCACATTTGAGAGTATATAAGGCCTAAGAAGGTTTTAAAACTGTTCTTATCTGACTCCTACTCTCCGGTTTTCTGCAAGGAAATAGTGTTTTGTATCAGGGCCGTAAGATTCACATATACTACGACCCTATCTTGAATACAATTTTTGTTAATAAGAAAGGAGAAAGCAGTTTCAGGCATAAGGAAACAATAAATCTTAGGCTCTTGATCCTGAAATTGTGGGTATGGGAGTGGGTATTGGAATGCCACCTAAAGTGCAAGCAGAGAGGAGAGAAAACAGGAAATTGTACTGTTGTTAGAATTTCAATGTTGGCTCAAGTAGCTTCTGCTTTCTGTAAGGTCTTTGGTGGTATGTAGTTGTTTTGTTTGTTTTAAACTCTTTACTATACAATCATTTCAATATAAAAAGCTGAGAGAATCATATAATGAACTTCACTTCTAAAATTTATTCATATTTTGTATATTTGTTTCATCTATTTTTGTGAATTATTTTAATTTTAGACATAATGATGGTTTACCCATAACTTTATCCATATGTATCTCTGAAAAATGAGGGCATTTTTCTAAATCAGCAAACTATCATTATTACACTTATTAATGGAATATATGATATCTAGATATAATTTCATTTCTAAGTCATATTTGAAATCTTCTATTGTCCAGAAAATGTCTTTTAAAGCTTACTCAAATCAAAATATAATCAAACATCACACATAATTTTTTCTAATCTAACAGACTCCCATTTTCTTTTCTTTACAAGCTTGAACTGTTAAAAGAGGTAGAGACTTTGATTATACAGAATGTTTGATCTTAATTTAGTTATTTCCTTTCTGGTGGTATTTAATCCATTCCTCATATCCCTGTATTTCCTGTAAACTGAAAGTTAGGCTTAAAGGCTGGGTGAGATTTTTGGCAACTCTGTTGCATAGATGCCTCAGCATATCTCTTATTGCATTTTATCAAAAGGCATATACTGTCTGGTTGATAGGCTATTAGTAATGGTGAATGTTTGTTGGTTAGAGTGATAACAACTTGGTCCCTCCATTGTAAAATTTTATTTTCTCTCTTACGGCTAGCAAGTAGAATACTTTTGATTACGCAAGCTTTAAAGGATGAAAGCCAGAGTAAATATAAGTGTAATAGAAGTACCCCAGAATGTGATTTAAGAATTAACCCTTTTAATTCTTTTCAAATAATCTTTTTCATTTTTGGTGCTTAAGGCTGTCCTTTCTCCTTTCCTATTATCACCAGCTTTCTCTATAAAATATTGGGAAGTTGCTGGTGATATATTATTTTAGAAATGAACTTATGAGAAAATTCAAATATTTGCTCTTAATTACAATAAAAAATGACAGGAAATTACTTTAAAATTCACTTTGTCAGGCAGTTGTTTTAATAGAAAACAGTGTGTTTCATTACCATAATGTAAGACAGGAAAATATTTTAGAAAATTTCTTAAGTTTTTGTTGTTCATCACTTTTCATTTTGCAATATACTGTACTATTAAATCCTATGAATGCTTATACATTTTATCAAGCTCAGTTGTAACAAAGCACTTTTATAACTATAATAATATCCTTCTTCTCATATTTATACAATGCTTGTGCTGATTTCACTGACCTAGGTATTGCTAATACTGCAGAACTATTAATATGTAGTTTAGGTCTGTTTTCAGTAAATTGAGTTGCCTTACCAATTGATTAATCACAACTTGTTGTTATTTTTAATGGAAAATAATTTAAGTTTTACAACTAACATCTGTGGAAAATCTCAAAAATTGCTTCTGAGGAATTCTTTTTGATGACTAACTTTTTTTTTGGTAAACACACCTGCTTGACTGACAAAAGAATCTGAGATTGCTTTAAGGAGTGAGGTCAAGTGAAGGTTAATCAAAGGAAATGACAGTGAAAATACATTCATAGCTTTTGGTAAATTTTTAGTCATTACAAACATGTTCAAGTGCATGACTCTGGGCATGCATGCTCACACAAACAGCATTGAAACATACATTCCGCAGATAGTTTTATAAAATTAGATGACTCTTTTATTCTTATGATTTGGCTTTATGCTTATATTTCTGCTTCAAATAAGAATTTTTAAATTTAAAAATTGGATAGACTAAATTAGCTAGAAGGTATAGAAGAATTCAAATTACTCTTTTTTTGGCTTGGAATGGAAATGAATTTTGGGAGAACATTGAAACAGAAGATTTTATATATTTAGAATTTATAGAAGATATTAAAGGGAAAATATACAGAACTTTTAAAATAACATATTTTGATCCAGAAAAAATCTAGGAATAGGTAATGAATGTTTTCTACACACCCTTAGCTGGAAAGTGAATATTTGAGCAAATTTTTTTTTTAATTTTTTAACTTGTTATACATACAAGTGGTTTATTTCCAAAAAAGGAAAAATTTTTATTAAGAAATCCAAGTAGATTGTTAGATACATTCTCAAATAATATTTAGTGATTATGAATGTCTGATTAAATATTAATTCAATCCTATTTTATTGTTTTTGACTCTACTTTATCTAGACAAAATATAAAGTAAAAATGAAATGTATAAATAAACCAAGAAAAGGGATGTTTTAATATTGAAGATATTCTTTCTTTGAAAGACATCTGTTAGCTGCAACAATCACTTGGTACTACTTTGATTTAACAGGATGTATTCAACTTTTAGTAACTATATCACTGCCTGAGACAACTGCCTGAAAGTAAGGAGGTTTCTTCTTTTTTTTTTTTCTTTTCATTTGAACTTATACAATTAATGTTACAAGGCATACCTCAGAGATACTGTGGATGGGTTCCAGACCACCCCAATAGAGGGAATATTGCAATAAAGTGAGTCACACATTATTTTCCCCATGCATATAAAGATTATCTTTGCACTATAGTGTAGTCTAGTAAGTTTGCAATAACTAATAAATGTTATTTCCTTAATTAAAAAATACTGCTAAAAGATGTTAATCACCAACTGAGTTTTCAGTGAGTCATAGTGTTTGTGCAGATTACCATAGCAAACGTAACAGTAATGAAAAAACTTGAAATATTGTGAGAATTACTAAAATGCAACACAGATGTGAAGTGAGCAAATGTTGTTGGACAAATGAACCAATAGACTTACTTGACACAGGGTTGCCACAAACCCTTAATTTATTTAAAATAAAACATAGTATCTATCAAGTATAATAAAGCAAAGTATAATAAAATAAGTTTCATCTGTATTTAAAAATTTTGTGGTTGTGCAACAAAGACTTTTTCTGTTCCAATTTTCCCCAGAAAAGAAAGAAGAGACTAAATTTCCACTTCATTGATAATTACTGACAGGAAAAAAACAAAACAAAACAAAACAAAAAAAAACACACCTCTTTCCCACTCTCTAAAAGTGTTAGATCACCAACAGTTATTAGATTTCTTATAAGATCTTCTAAAGATGTTTTTTTCTTGTATTAACATGGATAACTGTAGTGCAACCTATCTGAAGACACATTGGCAGACCTTTGCAAAGTTAACCTGAATGGATTACAAGGAACAGAAAGCCTTTAGTGTGAAACAAAACTGATGAATTTTATATCTTGGTGGACCTGCAAAAGTATGAAAATGAAAAAAAAAGAAAAGGGGTATTTCTACTGTAATCTTGGTGGGTCTATTCTTCTGAAAGAGTCTGTCTCTCTCTTCAATTTTTCCCCTTGTGGCAGAAAATAAAGCTAGTGAGATGAACAACATAGTAGTAATTAGTGTACTTTAATATCTATACAATCTGTATTTTCCCCAGGTAAAATCCTTTGGTATGTCACCTGGAGGATGCTACTAAAAGTAGGGTGTTATGAAAAAATGGGGATTTAAAAAAATAGGACATCAGAAGAATTAAGCATTAATTAACTTAATTAAACTTAATTTAGTAATAAAAAATTCAAAAAACCATCCGGGAAAAATGTCCAGCTGTTAGTCCAGCTTCTAACATTGTTCTTTAACTCATTTTTCTTCTATTTTGCAGTGAGAAAATAAATACTCTTTTACACTTAAACAAAGAGAAAAGACATTATTTAGAATATTTAGAACTACAGGCATTACAGAAGAGAAGGTTGATCATAAAAAGAGGTTAAGAAAATAATTTTAGAGTACTTTATGCTTATTTATCATAAGTGCTTATAATTTAGTCTTGTTCAATAAATTATGGATGACTCAAAGTGAAACTAAAAATCAGAGAGTCAGGCCTTATTTGATGGCCAATAATTTAATGTAGTATGAGAAGTGCTTTCATTATTTATGGATCTTTAATTGTCTAACTCCTAAATGCAAATGAGTAGTGTACCTAAAGAAAATGAACATGTCTCATAATCTCTGAGTTTATTTCTTTATCTAAGAAATAGAGCAAACACTATTTACTTCATAAGGCCATTGTGTTAGAATGGAAAGAAAGAATTTTAAGCCTTATCTGATTGGAAGCCTTTGTACATGTGCACATGAAAGTGATAAGTCAAAGTAATTGTTTAGAGAAACTAGTTAGAAATCTTTTTTCACTTTTAGATAATTTTAAAGGAAATGCTAGTTGTAACTTGAGCCAGCTTTATCTATATTTCTCATTTTATGCATTTTCTATTACAAATACATTTTGATTCCTTTATAAAATCTTTCAAAGCTGAAAATATATTTTTTATTTGTTTTTTTTAATTTTAACTTTTTGATTTATGAAAGTATGATAATATATTTTCAGAAGACTTGGTAAATATGGAACAAGGTTACATATAGTTCTACTATAAATTACAATTTTTTGAGTAGATAAATTAAGATTTTTAATTGGAGAAGTTTCAATATCAACCTCTCAAAAATTAATAGGATGAATATACAGAGAAGTAGAAGGATATAGTAGACCTGAAAGGCACTGTGAACTAATTCAACATAATTAAGATTTGTAGAACTTTCACACAACAATACGACACAAATTCTATTCAAGTTCCCATAGACTACAAACTAGGAGACACTGCAACATATCCAGGGACATAAAACAAGGTGTAAAAATTTCATGGTCTAAAGATATTGAAATCATAGTCTGTTCTATTATCACTGTGGAATTATGTTAGAAATAAATATTAAAATATGCTTAAAAATAACCCACATATTTTCAAGTGCAGTGTGACATTTACCAAGAGACATTTTCCAACTTAGCCATCGAAAGCCTCAATAATGTTAGGCTGAAAAAAACAAAGAGGGTGACTGCAAAGAAGAAAGAATTTAAATGAAAAATTAGTATCAAAATGAGAAATTAATATTAAAGATATTTTAAACAAAATCCTATGTATTTGGAAACTAAATGTCCACTTTCAAATGATAAGTGTATCTAAGAAGCCATAACAGGAACATTAGAAAATATTTTTAATAGAATAAAATTCACCTGGAGAAGGAAATGGCAACCCACTCCAGTACTCTTGCCTTGAAAATCCCATGGGTAGAGGAGCTTGGTGCAGGCTACTATCCATGGGGTCGCAAAGAGTTGGGCACGGCTGAGCGACTTCACTTTCACTTTAAAAGCATAAATGTAATTGGTTTTCCTACCTTTTCATGCCAATTTATTCCATTAAAAATAGAATGAAAAAAAAAAAAAAAAAACAAAAGAGAATTTACCAGAATGTGTTGCATGCAGCTGAAGCTTCTTAATGCAATTAAGTACAATGTGGAAACTTGAATAAAGTATGAAAAAAAAATAATGGATACTAGCATAAAATTTTGTGAACTTTGAACAAAATCTGTTCTTTAGTTAATGATATTTGTGCATACATGCAAGCTAAGTCTCTTCAGTCCTGTCCGACTCTTCACAACCCTATTGACCTTAGCCAGCCAGCCTTCTCTGTCCATGGGATTCTCCAGGCAAGAATACTGAAGTGAGTTGCCATGCCTTCCTCCAGGAGATCTTCCAGACCCAGGGGACCTAACTCGCATCTCCTGCATCTCCTGCACTGGCAGGTGGGTTCTTTACCACCTGGGAAGTGCAGTAATACTGCATCACTTATTAATTTCCTGTTTGTTTACTTTTTTAACAACATAGTATTTATTTATATTAGAAGAATTGGATCAGACGTTTCAAGCCTCATTCAAAAAAATTTTTAATCACTAAGATAATACATTTACTAGATTTTAGCAGTAATACTATATGCCAAAATACATGGTATTATATCAAAGTTTTGTGTGAATATAAATTAGAAATCTAGCATTTTGTTCATACTAAATCAAATAAATGGAATAAAAATGTCATAAACATTTTTAGCTAGGTAAAAGTTCATAAATTTTCCAAAATATATGCATTATATATATAATATTATATATACACACACACACACACACATACACATACAACACAAAAGCTTTTCTACTAAGCTTGAGAAAGGCTTGAGAAAAAAGACAACAAAAAAAGAGATGGAGATCATATTCAGTGCTCCTGTTTCATTTAGTTTATGTTTTCCAATTAAACATTTTAATTAAAACTGTGAAGTTCCCTCTTTTTTTCTGGTAGGGCTTACTAGAGTTCATCAAAGCCTGAAAAAGATGTGTGTATATATATATATATATTTTTTTTTTTCCTTCTCTGTAAAGTGAAAGTAATAACTTCTATCTCATAAAACTGTTGTGAGGATCAAGTACCATAATATATGAGTATGCTTTACAGATGAAATGATGTTATCTTAATGTTCATGGGTTTCACTTCCTATTTATGCTGGCATTTGTACCCAGGGAGTTTATCAGCAGAGCTTGCTCTTCAAAAGAAGTTTCTTGATCGTGCCTGAGTTTGACCAAACCAGTCACACTCACTTGATTTTTCTTGTAATAAAATTAGATATTTGCCTTTGGTTCACTAAGATGATAGTTTCAATTCATGTTATTCAAGACAAGTGATGCTAATTGGCCCTTGTGGAAATAAAGGTTGTCTTACTAATAGTCTTACTAATAGTCGTATAGTCTTACTAATGTCATGATTTAGTCACAGAGTGAACTGGCCACAGACTAATGACAGAATGACTGACTTCATATTATGATATTCCAACACTCTCTGCCTTTTCACTTTACATTTTACTATATTGACAAACAAAAATATATTTATGCTTGTAAATATTCTTCAGATTTTAAGAAGACTGAAAGTGAACTTTATTGTACAGAAAGTGGTTTTCAAACTTGCTTGAAAAATAATAAAACTGTTTAGTTTTAGAGACTTGACAATATTTTAATATATGCACCTCCCAAGTCTTACCCAGCTGGAAGGAGGAACCCCTGGTGAATTTTCATATCTTCTGGAGAGCTAATGACAGTATTTGTTGGTGTGGAGATTCTTTTGGGAACTCTCCAAGACAAAACTCTTCTTGAGCTGGTGAAATTTGAGGAACAACTTCAAACAGCAAGACTGTTGTCAAAAGAAACAGATGGAGAAGTAACTTAGGTCATTTCTTACAGTATCAAAAATTAATCTTCAGTAAAATGTCTACCTAACTATGGGCTAACTTCTTTCAAGAACTTCTGAACTGGAAAATGAGCTCACCAACTTCCTGCTTCAAATTTCTCTTTGTAGATTTGATCAAGTGAAAGGATGGGTATTATCTGCAATGTAGATCTGGAAAAAGAACATTAACAATAATGGCATTTCTTCATTTAGAAATATAAGTGTATAGATAGAAGATGCCTTCATTTACAACCCATCTGTCCTCAGTGGGGTCATCAGAAGGTCACCTTAGTCCATTTGGCAAAAACTAAAGCTTTTGCTCCAACCTCTAGACCTTCTTTTATTTTCTTGGAGATTGGTTTCCCCATGGCAACAATCCAAAGTGCTAATTCCATGAGTTGAAGGCTTTTAAAATGGAAAATAAAGATCCCTCTTGACTTCCAATGATGGATTAATTTGTACTAGAGGTAGGTAGGTGAGGGACCAGAAAAGCTGGTAATTTTTCCCAAAGAAGAAAGGAACAATGGGACACCTAGGTTGTATACTGATTGTAATTAATATATGTTTTAAGAAGCTTGAGAGAAAGAGTAAGAGAGAACAAATATGTGCATATGTAATAGAGGAGATCTTCAAGTTTATAATTTACTTTACTAATATTAAATAATATAATTTTTATGTTTATCATCATGCTGTTCTTTGACTCATATTACAGACACTGGAAACATGTTTTTCATTTTTGCTTTCTGAACTTCTGCAGAGATATGTTATGTCTCAGAAAATGTTTATCCCTACACACTAATGGTACATATCTCAGTGATGCAAAACAACTAAGGCATGTATGTGACTGGGAGTTTTCATGGTTAAAAACTCCTCCTTGACATGTAGGTTGAAATGAATGGGTTCGGCACTAATGAAGGATGTAGTCTAGTCAAATGCTTTATCAAAAGGCAATTTTGCATGACTGCGATGGTATGGAAGAAGAGTGACTGATTTTTATTTTTTTAGTTTTTGTTGGCTATCAGTGATGCATAGGTAAATGATGTCCCAAGACTGAATAGGGTGCTTTAAGAGACAAAAGGGACTTTAAAGACCATATAGTCCAAACCACTTATTTTAGAGATATAAAACTGAGATCCAGTAAAAGTAGATACCTCCTTATAGACATAGAGGTAACTGGTTTATAATTTTCCCAGACCTGTGTTCCTTTCACTATATTCTGCAGATGTATATATATCAACTCCATGTGTTATCTTTAGTCACTTACCATCCTTATCCTTTATTTGTCAGTTTGGTTCTTTGTTGTGTAGATAAATACTATGGAATTTTCCAAAAAATTGTAGTTCAAAATAATATTTATTTGTTTCATGTAAAGACATTCTCTGTTCTGTAGAGTCAGAGAATTGTAGAACTGGAAACAACATGGCCCTACCAGTATAGAAATCTGTTTTTCAGCATCCTTAATGAGAAATTACTGGGCTTATGTCTGGATATCTTCAAAATAAGGAACTCATTTATTTTTAAAAAGGCAGCCTAATTTGTTATCTGATAAAATTTTTAAAAATCTTTCTTAATATGAAACTAGTTGCCTCTTTTAATTCACATCTATATTTTCTTAATTTTTCTCCCATATGAGACCATACAGAACAGATTTAATTCTTTTTTAGTTTATTTATTTTAAATGGAGGCTAATTACTTGAAAATACTGTGATGGATTTTGTCATAAATCAACATGAATCGGCCATGGATGGACATATGTCCCACCATCCTGAACACCTGTTCCACCTCCCTCCCCACCCCAGCCCTTTGGGTTGTCCCAGAGCAAAAGCTTGGATGCCTTGCTTCATGCATCAAATTTGCACTGGAAATCTATTATACATATGGTAATATACAAATTTCAATGCTACTCTCTCATAGCATCCCACCCTCGCCTTCTCCCACAGAGTCCAAAACACTGTTCTTTACATCTGTGTCTCTTCTGCTGTTCTTGCATATAGGGTTGTTGTTACCATCTATCTGAATTCCATGTATATGCATTAATATACTGTATTGGTGTTTCTCTTTCTAGCTTACTTCACTCTGTATAATAGGCTACAGTTTAATCCACCTCATTAGAACTGACTCAAATGTGTTTTTTTTTTTTTTTTTTTTTTTTAAGGCTGAGTTATATTCCATTGTGTATATGTACCACAGCTTTCTTATCCACTTGTCTGCCAATGGACATCTAGGTTGCTTCCATGTCCTAGCTATTGTAAACAGTGCTGCAGTGAAAATTGGGGTACATGTGTCTCTTTCAATTCTGGTTTCCTCAGTGTGTATGCCCAGCAGTGGCATTGCTGGGTCATATGACAGTCCTTTTTCCAGTTTTTTAATGAGTCTCTACACTATTCTCCATAGTGACTGTACCAGTTTGAATTCCCACCAACAATGTAAGAGGATTCTCTTTTCTCCACATCCTCTCCAGCATTTATTGCTTGTAGATTTTTTGATGGTGGCCACACTGACCCGTGGGCTTCCCTCATAGCTCAGTCGGTAAAGAATCTGCCTGTAATGCAGGAGACCTGGATTTGATTCCTGGGTCAGGAAGATCCCCTGGAGAAGGAAATGGCAATCCACTTCAGTATCCTTGCCTGGAAAATCCCATGGACAGAGTAGCCTGGCAGGCTACAGTCCATGGGGTTGCAAGAGTCAGACATGACTTAGCAACTAAACCACCACTCTGACCGGCATGAGATGGTACCTCATTGTGGTTTTGATTTGCATTTCTTTGATAATGAGTGATGTTGAGCATCTTTTCATGTGTTTTTTTAGCCATCTGTATGTCTTCTTTGGAGAAATGTCTGTTTAGTTCTTTGGCCCATTTTTTCATTGGGTCATTGGGTGATGGTGGCCTCATAGAATGAGTTTAGGAGTTTCCATTCCTCTTCAATTCTGGAAGAGTTTTAGTATAATAAGTGTTAGCTCTTCTGTAAATTTTTGGTAGAATTCACCTGTTAAGCCATTTATTTTTTAAAAGGCAGTGTAATTTGTTATCTGATAACATTGTCAAAAATCTTTCTTAATATGAAACAAGTTGATTCTTCTAATTCATATCTATAGTTTCTTCATTTTTCTCCCATATGAGACCATACAGATCAAATTTAATTATTATTTTATATGGTGGCGTTTCAACACTTAAGAAAATACAGTCATGCTCTCTTGCCTTCCATATCTTTCAATTCTTTGTATGAGAGCATTAACAGATCCTTTAGCATCCATTCAATCGGCTCTTCCTACATAGTCTCCAACAAGTCAACATTCCTCAAAAAATGAACTAAAAAAAAAAAAAAAAAAACAGCGATTATGTTAGAAACTTTTTTTCTGAGCAGTGCAGAATGAGGAAAGATAACTTTCATCCATATATACTTATTTTCTTGCCTTGGTCCATCATTATTTTGAGTGATCACTGTGTATCAAAAACTCCTATGCCCTTTACATGGATTATTTAAAATTTAATCTTCAACAACTTTATGATATAGGTGCTAATATTATTCACATTTCATAGATTAAGACATGTAGAACCATATATATTGAATAAGATGTTCAAGTATTCATAGTTATTAGTTGGCAGATTTGAACTCAAGCTTGCTTGATTCAAAAATGGGTATATAAGCCTCTACTTTATACTGCCTCTCATACCAACTGAGTGATTTATTTTTCTTTAGTGTCAGCTCATTTTAATCTTGTACATAATCTTGAAGTCTTCTGTTTTGCACAAATAACAATTAAATTTAGTCTGTATTTGCAGAATTGACTTTTAATCCATCCTCAGCAGAGAACTTATGTCTTTTTTGTCCATTTTCCATCCTGTGAGTTTTGGTCTAAGCTTCTAGACTTTTGAACAAAGCTTTATCTTTTAGATTTTTGTCATTCATTAAGTTAAAAAAAAAAACAAACATTAATATCTTTGCTTACTGCTGCTGCTACTGCTAAGTCACTTCAGTCGTGTCTGACTCTGTGCAACCCCATAGATGGCAGCCCACCAGGCTCCCCCATCCCTGGGATTCTCCAGGCAAGAACACTGGAGTGGGTTGCCATTTCCTTCTCCAATGCATGAAAGTGAAAAGTAAAAGTGAAGTCTCTCAGTCGTGTCCGACTCTTAGCGACCCCATGGACTGCAGTCTACCAGGCTCCTCTGCCCATGGGATTTTCCAGGCTAGAGTACTGGAGTGGGGTGTCATTGCCTTCTCCAATCTTTGCTTAAAGTATCTATAAATGTTGAACAGGACAAGGGATTTCTTCCAGGGTAGTATGGGTTCATTAACTCATATTCTTTGTTGTTCAACTAGGTGTAATTTCACCTAATAGTACTGTCTTATAACTTAAGTTTTCCATCTTGTTCACAAGAATATTGTGGAAAACTATCAATAATCTTGTTAAAATGGTGCTACATCATAGCTACAACATCCTGCAACTGATGCAACAACCATTTTTAAATCATTTACCAGACAACAATGGTATACAATGATGACTACTGTCCTTAAAGCAGTCTAATTTTAAAAATATAATAAATTTGACTTTAATGCCCAGTTTTTGTTGTGCTCAGTTACTCAGTCATGTCCAACTTTTTGTGACCCCATGTGCTATGTAGCCTGCCAGCACCGTATTGCCTACAGTGCAGGAGACCTGGGGTTTGATCCCTGGGTCTGGAAGATCCCCTGGAAAAGGGAATGGCTACCCACTGCAGAATTCTTGCTTGGAGAATTCCATGAACAGAGGCTACAGTCCATTGGATTGCAAAGAGTTGGACATGACTGAATGACTAACACTTAAGGTAATATACTTGGATGAGTCAAGAGAAGCAAGAGTTGTTCGAATTTGTGAAGAGAAAAGTGATGATGATTAATCTATAGACCATTCAAAAAGGGATTTACTTAGTTTGGCAGGATTACCTGTTAATGAACCCATGTTAAATCTTAATGATCATTTCAACCTGAGTTAGAAAGCATAAAATCTCAGATGCACTTTTCTGTAAGAACCACTTGTTGAATATTTGATAATGTAATCTAGAGTAAATCAATTTGTCAGGCTTAGCACCTTGGAATTAAGGGGACTGGGATTCTGTGCTCAAATATATGTTATTTCCTTAAACTGGGGGAGAGTTGGCTACTTTAGGATTTCTCTTTTCCAGTAACCTCAGTGAGCATTTATTTCTCTTTATGAGTCATTTACATCATCATACTGCTGCTGCTAAGTCACTTCAGTCATGTCCAACTCTGTGCAACCGCATAGATGGCAGCCCACCAGGCTCCCTCATTCCTGGGATTCTCCAGGTAAAAACACTGGAGTGGGTTGCCATTTCTTAACATCATAAAGGATCATTTTAATGAAACTCTACATTTTCCAATCTGGCTTCCTCTCAGAACTCTACTGCCTCTTGCAGGGGTCTCTGTTCCTTTGTTGTTCTGATATTTTAAACACTTTAAAACAGACTGAATGGGAACATTTTTTAAAACACAGCTACACAGTGCTTTCCTGAAACATGTATATAATCTTTACAAGTTAAGTCTGGGTTTGCATGATACTAAAACATCTGTCAAATCAGTCCTTATTTTTTGTTGTTATATAGATATACTGACCATATGCTCTGGGATTTCCAGAATGGTTCTAGTATTAAATGTTGTGTCCCATTGTCCCTATAGTTACACTCATATCTGTGGAAGCATGTGTCATAGTTCAAGGGTGAGAAATTATGTTGCCAGACTTTGTAAAATATTTTGAGAACTGATTGAGCCAGATGATTTGGTGTACTATAGAAGATGAGATATCTTCCTAGTCTGATATGTTGCTTTTCCTATCCATATTCCTCTCCTCGACATAATGCATTGTTCAGAGAACTCATGAACAAATCAAAAGCTAAAAAAGTAGTCTTGGCAAAATTAAAGATTATTTAGCTCATATACAACAGGATGTATACAATATAAAATTTCTTTTGAGAAAAGATAAGGAAAAAAGTATAGAAAATTTTTAAGCATTCCTTAAGGTTCCACAATGACAGTTCACTGCACTGGGAACACATAAAAATTACTCATTATTAACCATGTTCTCAGCATTAAAGGTGCAGTCTCTTATCATCCCTGAGCCTCATTTCTTCCTCTATAAAATGAGTATGACAATAATACTACTTAGCCCATTGAGGCAATGTAAAAGCTAAATAAGGTAATTATAGGTTGCTTAGAATTGATCCTGCCATACAGAAAGTTCTCTATGAATCAGTTCAGTTCAGTTGCTCAGTCGTGTCCAACTCTTTGTGACCCCATGAATCGCAGGACGCCAGGCCTCCCTGTCGATCACCAACTCCTGGAGTTCACACAAACTCACGTCCATGGAGTCGGTGATGCCATCCAGCCACCTCATCCTCTGTTGTCCCCTTCTCCTCCTGCCCCCAATCCCTCCCTTCATCAGAGTCTTTTCCAATGAGTCAACTCTTCGCATGAGGTGGCCAAAGTATTGGAGTTTCAGTTTTAGCATCATTCCCTCCAAAGAACACCCAGGGCTGATCTCCTTTAGAATGGACTGGTTGGATCTCCTTGCAGTCCAAGGGACTCTCAAGAGTCTTTTCCAACACCACAGTTCATAAGCATCAATTCTTCGGCACTCAGCTTTCTTCACAGTCCAACTCTCACATCCATACATGACTACTGGAAAAACCATAGCCTTGACTAGATGGATCTTTGTTGGCAAAGTAATGTCTCTGCTTTTCAATATGCTATCTAGGTTGGTCATAACCTTCCTTCCAAGGAGTAAGTGTCTTTTAATTTCATGGCTGCAGTCATCATCTGCAGTGATTTTGTAACCCAAGAAAATAGTCTGTCACTGTTTACATTGTTTCTCCATCTATTTGACAGCCCCCAAAAATAAAATCTGACACTCTTTCCACTGTTTCCCCATCTATTTCCCATGAAGTGATGGGACCAGATGCCATGATTTTCATTTTCTGAATGTTGAGTTTTAAGCCAACTTTTTCACTCTCCTCTTTCATTTTCATCAAGAGGCTGTTTAGTTCCTCTTCACTTTCTGCCATAAGGGTGGTGTCATCTGTATATCTGAGATTATTTATATTTCTCCCGGCAATATTGATTCCAGCTTGTGCTTTTTCCAGCCCAGCGTTTCTCATGATGTACTCTGCATATAAGTTAAATAAGCAGACTGACAGTATACAGCCTTGACGTAATCCTTTTCCTAAATGGAACCAGTCTGCTGTTCCATGTCCAGTTCTAACTGTTGCTTCCTGACCTGCATATAGGTTTCTTAAGAGGCAGGTCAAGTGGTCTGGTATTCCCATCTCTTTCTGAATTTTCCACAGTTTATTGTGATCCACACCGTCAAAGGCTTTGGTGTAGTCAATAAAGCAGAAATATATATATATATATATATATATATATATATATATATATATGAACTGTCTTGCTTTTTCAATGCTCCAGAGGATGGATATTAGCTGTTAATAGCATAATGCTAATAGCATAATGATAAAAATATCTTTAATTCAATAGAATGATACATTGAAATATAAAGGAGGGTATAGAGTTAAACTAATAAAGAATAGGTAAAGCTAGTGATAGGAAAGGTCCAAGATGATGTAGGTCTTGAAGAGTAAATTAAAAGGAAGGAATATATAAGTTGGATTTCCCTGGTGGCTTGGTGGTAAAGAAACTTCCTGCCAGTGCAGCAGACACTGGTTCAATCCCTGGGCCCAAAAGATCCCCTGGAGAAGGAAATGGTAACCCACTCCAGTAGTCTTGCCTGGGAAATTTCATGGATAAAGTAGCCTGGCAGGCTCTATATAGTCCATGGGGTCCCAAAAGTGTCAGATGTGACTTCGTGTCTAAACAACAATGACAAAGTGTAGATTGAGCGGATGAGTGGAAGGAAAGGAGAAGACAAAAAGACAAGAGATACAATCTTCTCTATGATGGGAAAATCAAAGTTAATTTGTTATAATAGACAAAGTATTCCATTTAGTAATATGATATTTAGACAATGAAGTGTTATGCTTTAGGCTTCTTCTTGTTGCTTTTCCAGGTAGTCTTTTTAAGTCATTAATAATGATAAGATTTAAAGATTGAAATATTGCAAAGAAATAGAGGAAAACAATAAAATGGGAAACAATAGAGATCTCTTCAAGAATATTAGAGATACTAAGGGAACATTTCATGCAAAGATGGGCACAATAAAAGGCAGAAAGGGTATGGACCCAACAGAAGCAGAAGATATTAAGAAGAGGTGGCAAGAATACACAGAAGAACTGTACAAAAAGATCTTAATGACCCAGATAACCACGATGGTGTGATCACTCTCCTGGAATGTGAAGTGGACCTTAGGAAACATTACTATGAACAAAGCTAGTGGATGTGATGAGGTTCCAGCTGAACTATTTAAAATCCTAAAAGATAATGCTGTTAAAGTGCTGCACTCAAAATGCCAGCAAATTTGCAAAGCGCAACAGTGGCCACAGGACTGGGAAATGTCACTTTTCATTACAATCCCAAAGAGGGGCAATGCCAAAGAATTCTCAAACTACCATACAATTGTGCTCATTTCACATGCTAGCATGGTAATGCTCAAAATCCTTCAAGCTAGGCTCCAGCAATATGTGAACCAAGAACTTCCAGATGTACAAGTTGGATTTAGCAAAGGCAG
The DNA here is from genome assembly GCF_055505025.1 of Bos grunniens. Taxonomy (NCBI): domain Eukaryota; kingdom Metazoa; phylum Chordata; class Mammalia; order Artiodactyla; family Bovidae; genus Bos; species Bos grunniens. The sequence continues at coordinate 73,756,169 of NC_141194.1, read as the reverse complement.
AGGAACCAGAGACCAAATGGCCAACATCCATTGGATCATAAAAAAGCAAGAGAATTCCAGAAAAACATCTACTTCTGCTTCACTGACTATGCTAAAACTTTTGACTGTATGGATAACAACAGACTGTGTAAAATTCTTCAAGAGACGGGAATGCTAGACTGCCTTATCTGCCTCTGGAGAAATCTGTATGCAGGTCAAGAAGCAACAGTTGGAACTGGACATGGAACAATGGACTGATTCAAAATTTGGAAAGGGGTATGTTAAGGTTGTATATTGTCACCCTGCTTATTTAGCTTCTATGCAAAATATGTCATGTGAAATGCAGGACCGGATGAAGCACAGCTGGGCTCAGGATTGCCAGGAGAAATACCAACAACCTCACATATGCAGATGATACTACCCTAATGGCAGAACATGAAAAGAAACTAAAGATCCTCTTGTTGAAGGTGAAAGAGGAAAATAGTAACGATAACCCTGTATGCGAGACAGCAAAAGAGACACAGATGTATAGAACAGTCTTTTGGACTCTGTGGGAAAGGGCAAGGGTGGGATGATATGGGAGAATGGCATTGAAACATGTAAATTATCACATGTGAAATGAATCACTGGTCCAGTTTCGATGCATGATACAGGGTGCTCGGGGCTGGTGCACTGGGATGACACAGAGGGATGGGATGGGGAGGGAGGTGGGAGGGGGGTTCAGGATGGGGAATGCATGTACACCCATGGTGGATTCGTGCCAATGTATGGCAAAACCAATACAATATTGTAAAGTAAAAAATAAATAAATAAAACTGAAAAAAATTTAAAAGCATTTTAAATGGCAAAGTGAATTTATAATGCTCTAGGGTTTGCCTTTATCTCTGAAATTCTCTTCAATAATCAATAATTTTGATAGTAACTGGCAATGAAAACTCTTCTTTATTTAAAATTGCATTATGTATTTGAAAGGGCATGAAAGAAAGTATTAATCCATAAACCACTAATTACTATAGCAAATATATAAGAGTAAAAGGGGAGTTGATAAATACTATTTGAAAATCTAGACTCCTGTGAAACTTAAAAACCTAAAAAATTAATAAACAAAATAAATCTCATACTTTTGAAATTTCCCCAAGAACTACTGCTTGTGACTCACTTATGGTCATTTTTAATTCCTTCTCCTAAAAATCAGAAATTGATTAGATTGTGTGTCTAAAATTATGCAAAAAATTTCTATAAGTAGTTGTAATTTATGGTTACTGAAGAGCAATCTCAAAATAAAACTATTAATAAAAGCAAAAGTTATGTTTAAAAAAAAGTTGGCTTAAAATTTAACATTCAAAAAATGAAGATCATAGCATCTGATCCCATTATTTCATGTCAAATAGACGGATAAACAATGTAAACAGTGACAGACTATTTTCTTGGGTTCCAAAATCACTGCAGATGATGACTGCAGCCATGAAATTAAAAGATGTTTGCTCCTTTGAAGAAAAGGCAGGATAAACCTAGACAGCCTATTAAAAAGCAGAGATATCATTTGCTGAATAAAAATCCATCTTGTCAAAGCTATGATTTTTCAAGTAGTCATGTATGGATGTGAAAGTTGGATCATAAGGAAGACTGAGAACCAAAGAATAAAAGCTTTCCAACTGTGGTCCTGGAGAAGTCTCTTGAGAGACCCTTGAATAGCAAGGAGATCACAGGAGTCAATACTAAAAGAAATCAATGCTGAATATTAATTGGAAGAACTGATGCTGAAACTGAAGTTTCAATACTCTGGCCACTTGATTCAAAAAGCTTACTCATTGGAAAAGACCCTGATGCTAGGAAAGATTGAGAGCAGGAGAAGAATGGGGCGACATAGGATGAAATGGTTGCATCACATCATTGACTCAATGGACATGAGGTTGAGCAAACTCTGAGAGTGAAGGACAGGAAAGCCTTGCATGCTGCAGTCCATGGGGTGGAAAATAGTCAGGCACAACTGAGCAACTGAACAACAACAAAGGTTGAAATGACCATCTGAATCCACACTTGCTATGGTCTCTCTTACATAGGAGATTCATATTCCCCTCCTCTAGTGTCTTTTATTTCTTTTTCTGTTTATCAAAATATTATTTAAGATTGTACACATTGTCATCTTTGGGCTGTAGTACCAGTCTTTACATGTTTTATTGATGATTCATCTGTATAAATAATAATGATGCTAAAAATACTTTCTAACATTTATTATATGACAATTTTGGGGTTGATTGCTTTAAACCAATTACCTAATTTAATCATTAAACTCCCTATGAACAGGTAATATTATCCTCATTTTACAACTGAGAAAAGAGAAGCACAAAGAAGATAAGCAAATAAGGCAAGACTACACCGCTCTATTAAATGTAAGAAATGGATTTTGAACTCAGGAAGTTTGGCACTAGACTCCATGATACTATCGTGTACTACTTACTATTAGAAAACTTTGTACCTGATGAGCTAGCTGATATACACAATAAATGCTGATAAAAACTTATTCAACTAATAAGAGCAAAATTATTGAATTAATGTGGATGTGGGCTAAACTTGTAGCACCATCTGACCAAGTTAGTAGAGTAGTGAAGAAGAAAGCTAGGTAATTATCCCTTACATATAATCAATGCAAATGACCAGGCAAGACAAATTTCTCACTTTTGATTCAGTAATACCTTCTTTTCCTGAGTTATTCTTATAATTTCCTAAACCACACAATAAGAATTTACTAAAACAAAGTAAAAGGAAGAAGGGATAATTTCAGATTCATTTGATACCTAACTCAAGACCAAAATTCACATTTCAAATTATTCCATAGCCCTATGCAATCTGAATTTATTATTAAAGATGGCAATATAACTATTGTCAAGGTAGACAAGGTGAAAGGAAATCTTGTGACTTAACACTTAGCTTTCTGGACTAATTCATGAGATTGCTATTTGGAAGCATTCCTCTATATACTATGTAATTTAAGCTTTACCTCATAGTATGTGTGTATATTTCTGTTTGCTTGTGTAGTGAATTTTCTAATTTGACATTAGGCATTATTCCAGTTAGTTGATTAATTTCTATTTTTTTTTTAAATTTTATAGTGAATAGAAACAATCCTAATTTCTGCAAAACACTGCCATTGCATAGATACAAAAACTCTTTCTGTTAAAGAAGAAAAAAGGACTACCATATAGGAAATGGATTTCCAGAATGTTCTAGTTTCTGAGAAGATGGTATCACTGACAGTAATGTAATTAGAGTATCCATCATAAGGCAGACAAGTTTAGTCGTGGATTTTACTGAGTTACTGCCACCTGGATACTTTGAATTCAATATGAGACTGCTTCTGACAAGGGACTCATACGTAAAACTCTATCTATCTATCTGTCTGTCTGTCTATCTTATACTATCAACATCATCAGCCTCGTTATTTATTTATATAAAGAAATCTTTAAAACAAGTGAAGTGAGGAATCTAAAATTTGGGTACTGCATTATTGTTTGTTTGTTTTAGTTAAAAGGAAAAGACAGCTAGTCATTATAAATCAGATCAGTAAAAGATGCATAGTGGCATTTTGCTTCCCCTTTTCTCTGTTTCTTTTTTTTCCAGAGATAAATCACGCAATATTCATTGAGTTAATGCTCATTTGGAAGAAATGATCAATTTTCAGTTTCACTGCAGAGGAAAATTGAATATTCTCTCAGCTTGCTGATTATTATCTCATAAACAAACTAATAGCAACATATTCCATTTTACTGAATTTGTTTTTGCATTAATAAATATTCTTTGAATGTTTGATAATGTGCATAGTCCATCTATGTTTAAATAATGACCCTTTGAGAGATTTTCATGCTGTAATATTAGTATTTTTATTTTTTCTGTACTTTCTACTCTATATCTGCACACTCTAAAGTGTATGTAAATTCAGTGGCTTCATATTTGAAACTTGATTTTTCTCTACATAGCTGCATTAGCATTTAACTGTGAGTTTGTAAGATAATAGTATTAAAAGAAAACTTCCATTCTGTTATGGATGCATTGCAACCCAATACTGGTAGCATTTACCACTAGTCTTTGTACAATATCATTTTTATTAGCCAATTTTAATTTTGTTACATAAAGAATTCAATCTCTACCCTTAAAAAATTTGAAACATTAAAATATTAGAATCAATTGATGATCTTTTAATGTGGTAATATTTTAATTTTTTAATCAAAGTATTTATGTTATTGTTAGTTATAAAAATCAGAAGCAAAAATCATGAAATACATTGCTTTTTGTTATCAAGAGATTGATTTTTTTCTTGATGGAATCAGTGAATCAGTGTATATTCTTTTGTGGATATGTTATCTGGGGAGAAGTCAGTTCAGTTCAGTCGCTCAGTCGTGTCCAACTCTTTGCTACCCCATGGATTGCAGCACATCAGGTTTCCCTGTCCATCACCAACTCCCAGAGCTTGCTCAAACTCATGTCCATCTAGTTGGTGATGCCATCCAACCATCTCATCCTCTGTATTCCCCTTCTCCTCCTGCCTTTAATCTTACCCAGCAACAGGGTCTTTTCAAATGAGTCTGTTCTTCACATCAGGTGGCTAAAGTATTGGAGTTTCAGCTTTAGCATCAGTCCTTCCAATGAATATTCAGGACTGATTTCCTTTAGGATTGACTGCTCTGATCTCCTTGCAGTCCAAGGGACTCCCAAGAGTCTTCTCCAACACCACGGTGCAAAAGCATCAATTCTTCAGTGCTCAGCTTTCTTTATAGACCAACTCTCACATCCATATATGACTACTGGAAAAAACATAGTTTTGACTAGAAGGACCTTTTTTGGCAAAGTAACGCCTCTGCTTTTCAATATGCTGTCTAGGTTGGTTATAGCTTTTCTTCCAAGGAGCAAGTGTCTTTTAATTTCATGGCTGCAGTCACCATCTGCACCAATTTTCGAGCCCCCCAAAATAAAGTTTCTCACTGTTTTCACTGTTTCCCCATCTATTTGCCATGAAGTGATGAGACCAGATGCCATGATCTTAGTTTTCTGAATGTTGAGTTTTAAGTCTACTTTTTCACTCTCCTCTTTCACTTTCATCAAGCAGCTCTTTAGCTCTTCTCGCTTTCTGCCATAAGAGTGGTGTCATCTGCATATCTGAGCTTATTGATATTGCTGCCTGCAATCTTGGTTCCAGCTTGGGCTTCATCCAACTGAGCATTTCACATGATGTACTCTGCATATAGCTTAAACAAGCTGGGTGACAACATACAGCCTTGACGTACTCCTTTCCTGACTTGGAACTAGTCTGTGGTTCCATGACCAGTTCTAACTATTGCTTCTTGACCTACAGATTTCTCAGGAGGCAGGTAACATGGTCTGCTATTCCAATCTCTTTAAGAATAGGAGAAGTAGTAGCATCTATAAATAATTTATGGAAGCGGGATGTCAATTTTCTAAATCTGTAAATCTTTTTACAAAATGTATGTGTCAATTCTAGAGAACTTATTTAATCAAAATAAGTACACATCCTCTTGCTACAAGTAATTTGGCAGTTAAAATAATTTGTCACAAAAATGTTTGTTCCAGTCTTGATGGCCATATCTTGGCCTTTAAAAACAATACATAATGCTAAAGAATCTAAGAATTTCAGAATTTATAAAGAATATACTTTTTGTTATCTAATAAAAAATATATCTTTAAGGACAGGGTATACTAATCTGCAAATAGCCAAAACCATAGTTGGTTGCCTAGAAATTGTAACGTCCAGTAGTTGTTCTTCTTATTTGCCAGTATACGTTTATTTGTTCTTATTTTGAGTAAAACACTAGTTTGTGATTTTTGTTTCATAAAAGAGGTTTATATCCTTTTTTCTTTTTCTGAAAAGAGACAACTGGTGTTTCAACTTTAATAGATAAAGAAATCCCTATGTACTAAAAATAATATTTTTACTTCTCTATTTATTTCAGATAATCTGAATTTACGTGATGTAAAAGAAAATTTTGGTATGCTAAGCATTTTCCAATACTTTTTTAATGATCTTTTATTTGATCATAAATTTTCTGCACAAGTTAAAAATATAAAATAAAAATTGATAATTCAGAATTTTAAAACAGCATATGATGTTTACTTTTGATTTTTTAATAATATAGTCGCTTGATTCTATATAATTAAATTTATCTTTCTTTTCAAATATGTGAACTATACAGATGGGCTTTTTTGTTATTATTACATCAAACATCTATTACCTTATTTACAAAAAGATACCTCAGATTATGTGTTGTTTTGGCTGACGGTGACTAGAAAGAGGAGGGTTTATGAGGTAGGGAAAATCTGTGCCCCCTCATAATTAAACAACCATGAAGACACATGCATCAGTCAGCAAAAGCAGGCATTATGGAGTGAAAATTAAAGAGTCAAACACTGGAGTCTACTCTATATGCCTGCTGTTAGACACTGAAGCATGGAGAACAGGATACACCTCTATGGATGGATAGCTTTCCTTATTAAAAAAACATAGTGGGAAGCACAGTAGGGGAGCATACTAAAACAAGGCTTTGTAGTAATTTCCTTGACAGAAATTTCCCAAGATAGCAACTTGAAAAGCTTTTAATCTTATGACTAGCTATAAAGTGCTCTTTGCATTAGGTGGTGTTTAAAAATTCCATTAGTTTGCAACAGATCTTACAGAGTTTCCCAAACTCTTCTCTCTTCCTTTATTTTTTCCCTTATAACACATTTGTTATCCAGGCTCATTAAAATGCATACATATTTAAGAGTCTGAACCCCTTTGAAAGATTTTCCCAATGATATGTTAGCTATTTTAATTTTGAATAACAAATTTGACTTAGAAACTGACACAATAGCATAAGTGGATGAAATTATGAACTTTTATGGCTGCATTTTCTGCATCATTCAATTTAATGTCTCACATGTTTCATTGGGTGAATCCGGAAGGCCGTGTGACATCCTTTTACTTCTTATAAACTGCATAGAAGGAAGACTTAGGTGCTATAAACTTGACTCAGTCCAGAAGATTCATTGCTAGTGGCTGAAAATAAATATTTTAAAAGCCAATTTTGAATGTCTGCTCACACACTGAAATATTACTTTCTATTCTATTGTGTATTTTTTCCTTTTGCCTTAGATGCTTACTTGAATTTTTGGAAAATTATTTTTTTATTTTGAATTTGCATATACCTATTCTCTACATTGTCCATTAAATATATATGAAAAGTCAAGATTTTGAAAAAATTACCAAGTAAAATTATCAAAAGATTTTGTGACTTCTGACCCATTAACAGAGTATTGGTTATTTAATTTTCTTGGCTATTTAATTGGTTATTTAATTTCCCTTGGCTATTTAATTTTCCTAAAGTGAATCTTTAGCAAAATCACCAAAGTTTTCTAACACAATGAATTTATTTACATACATTGTGCTTTTAAAGAAATGTTAAAATTTTGATTACAGTAGACAGAGTGAAAACTGATGTAATTTGAAGTAAGTTAACCAAAGGCAGGCTCAGACACTAAGGGCGCAAAAAGAAAACATATAATTTCATATGAAAATATGCATTATATTGTTATTTATTAATTTTGGATTTACGTAATTCAAATCAAAAACATGGATATGCTCTGAATTTCACATGATTCTTTCAGAAACTTATGGATACAAAATAGTAAATCTAACTTGCCTAGGTAGTGAATAAGATATAGTGAAGTAATAGCAGCATGCTTTCTTGCCAATTTTGACTTGCACACATTTTATTTTTATGTAGCCATTAGTAGCAACATTTTAAAATTGGATTTCCCCTTTTGAGTACAGATATTCAAAACTACACACACACAAAGCTTTGTTGCTGAAGTAGTATGTTTTTAACCTTTGTTTAGTAATATGACTATGATCTTAGGTATTTGCATTTTCCTTATAAAGAGCAGCCACAAGAAAAAATATTCTCAAGAAACTGAACTCTGTGCCTTCTTATAGTTGTTCATAAGACAAAGACAGATCCTCTCCAGTGATCAGAACTAAAGATTTAAAATAAAGCCTCTTCCATTACAAAAAAAAAAAGATTTCCTAAGTAGAAAAGTAGAGATGAAAACGAGTGAAAATTTACTTCTTTGTATTTATTTTAATGGACAAATAATATTTAATATGCTAATACTAATTCTGTAATTGGTGCACCCCAGAAAATTTTTAATAAATTGTTCTTCACTTAGAGTAACATTTGTAAAATTTAGTTGTATAATATTTGGTTTTTGCTCACTTTTGTAACAAATTTAATCTGCAACTTATGTACCTTCCTTAAGAAAGAGTATCTAAAATGACAGGATAATCTGTTTAAACTCAGCATTTTACCCACTTAATTAATTTTTTTGTGGTCTAGAATTGTATTAGAAACACTTTTCTTTTTGTTTTCTTTTTTCTTTTCACTGTGGATATGTTCCTCTCTATCAGAAAAAATTATTTCTACTTTAAGGTATCAGGAACTCAGATTTCATAAAAGAATATTTAATGACACAAAATCAAATTGTTGATTTTATTGAAAACTTTATAATATGCCATGTCTGATGATGTATATATTTAGATGATTGCAAGTCATTTTTGTATAGTTTTAAATAATTCTGAATTCTAAAAGAATTATTAGGGGAAAGAGTTAGTGAGATAGTTGCTTGGTAATGGGATTATTTCTTACTATACAGGTTTGGCAACCCACCATTTTTAGTACTTTTATATAATGCAAACTTACAATCTGTATACACTTTGGTAGTTAAAGAATTCAGACAAAAATATATCCGTTGTTTCTTAAAAATAAAAGCACATTTTTGGTTTTGACTTTTAAGTTAAAAATCTGATGCTCATAAAGTAATACAAAACAGCTTTCACATCACTATTGTACAGTTGCTACCAGAACAAATGTTTTCTGTGGCTCTTATGCAAAAACAAATTCTTAGACATGTGGAATATTTTCATGGATAGGGAGTGCACATACATTTCTGCGATTCAAAAGCAGCAATATGGCTGTGAAGGGAAAACATATTTCAGCTTATATGCATATGCTCCCCAAAATGATTAGATCTAATTTTATCATTTATATATATATATATATATACACACATATATATATATAAGAGTTCCTGCAGGGAAAGAGTTAATCTGTTTTTAACTAAAGCTTTACTTTTGTAATCTATCCAGTACTCCAGGTTCTGTCATTGATCTATGATTTATGTGATTTAAACCACCTCTTGGCTGTTACACTCGTTTCTGTCCAAGATGCTGAGTTGAATACTAATTACAAGATCAAATTTAAGCTGTTGGGCTAAGCAGCTAAATGAGTTCTCTATGTAGGATTCCCTTCTCCATTCCTGCCACCATTGACTCTTAAAGAAGTATTTGTCAGAGAAAAGGATAAAGGGAGAAACAAATAAATTTTAAATGTTTTAATTAATATATTTTAATATACTAAATAATTGTTTAATCACACATATGCAGTCCTGAATGGAGATGTGGTCATGTGCATAGAAGACATAAACTGTATATTTTATTGCTTCTGTGTGTGGGTGTGTATGTGTCCATGTCTGGGAACATTAGAATAAATACTCAAATGAATATTTACGGATTTATTTAATGTACAAGTTGAATTAATAGTAAGATCCAGTCCACAGAGTGCAAAGCTTTCATTCTACAACTGTACTCCAAAATTTCCAAACAGTAACAAGTATGGGCCATAGATAACCAATTACCCCATTGGAAGAGAAAGAAAATTTGTTGAAGGAGTAATTGAAGAAATGTAGGTGACTAATTTTCTGTGAAGAGCAGTGGTATTCACCTGGGGGTTATTAATATGTTGTCTTAGAGGGGACATTTAGAAATGTCTAGAGACACTTTTGAATATCACACCTGGGATGCAAGTTGTTTGGTATCTAATGGGTAGAGACCACTGATGATGCTAAACATTTACAATGTAGAGGACAACTCTCCACAACAAAGAATTGTCTGGCTCCATGTGTGAATAGTGACACTGCTGAGAAACCTTGATCTAGACGTACCATAAACCTGTCACCTACTATGCATATTCATAGATATTGCTTAAAATTTAAAATACTTGCTATTGTTCACTTCATAAAGAAAAGTCACACAAAATAACTGGGCCAAACAAATGGCAGAATTGGAGTGGTTGGATCTAGCTGTGATCCAGAAGCACAACTGTAGAAGAATGTAAAACTAGAAATGCCACTATCTGAAAGGTTTTTTTTTTTTTTTTTTTAAATTCAGTGAGGCCTCTGAGTCTGGTTTGGATTTTAGAAGATGTTAGCTCCTTCTTTTTTTCCATATATACATACATGCCAACTTAAATTCTTTTCTTTGAGTCTTCCCAAATATACATTTATATATTGTTGATATATGTACTCAGTTTTATTTTAGAGACCTATTTTTTATTTGCATATGAGTCAGAATCCTGTAGGCATCTTTGTAATTCATGGCAATTATACAATTGTAATATCCTTGGGGTCATGAACATTTATTCTTAAGACAGTTATTATTTAGCCAAGTCATAATTTCCTACAGGAAATGACTACATCTTAGATTGAACTCACTCAATAAAATATCAGCACAAAAAAAGCAATGGAATCCCCATTTCCAAACTGGAATAAAAGCGGTTTGTTCTGATTGGTCCATTAAACTTAAGAACTCAGAAAAGTGTGTATGTGTGTGTGTGTGCACGCATGACTTTAATGATGTTAGATGATATTAAACTTTAGATTTAATACATATCCATCACATCTTGTGACAAAATGGAGATGTCACAGTTACCACTATGGAATGGAGATGACTAGAAGGAAATGGAAGCTGAAGTTAGACCAGTTCCTACTTCTGTTGCTTATACTAACTAGCTAAACTCTTTAACTATTAGTTTTCTCATCTATAAATTCAGAATAAGAGTATCTACACATTATGGCTGTTCATGAGTCAAATGGGTCAGTGTATATATTTCTGTAGTTAATAAATTAAAAAAAAAACAAACTTCTATTATTATTACGGTATTAGCTTCTCAAACCTGCAATATACATTTAAAAAGAACAATTCTTGAGAGAAAATTTTTCAAGGGTAAAAGTTGTGAAAGTTGTGGAAAACAATTCTTCAGGATAAAAATTGTTTAAAGAAGGGGATGAGTTTAGTATGATAGTTGGCAAAAGAGAGCTACAACATGGATTAACAGCATACCTTGGTAAGTCATCTGACCATAGCAGTGGGGAAGTCGTAAACAGCTGACATTTGGAGATTCAAATAAGCAGTTAGAAATGTGGCATCAGGGAAGGAAATCTATAGGCATTCAGTTCAGTTCAGCTGCTCAGTCGTGTCACATTAGGCCTTGGCAAAGAACCAGTGTTCAGGGAAGAGATTCTATGTCTTGGAAGAGAAATGGCAAAATTCATCAAAATTAATCACTATCACAATGGATTATCAGGAAAGCCATTCTTTCAGAGAAATGAGACTGGAAGCAATTAAGGATATTCTTTACTAGATTTTAAGTAATACCACTTGAAGTCTAGTAGTACAGTTCTTTATAAGCAGCAATACTTCTCTACTTCACTGCTGTTTTTTCCATAATGATATAAAGTACAATGTACTCAAAGATAATTTAAATAGAGAATAGAAGAGATTCACACAGCTGTAATAGTATATGAGATTTCCTCTAAATAAATCTGTTAATCTTAACTCTAAGGAAGTTTTAGCCAGTCCTATAGTAGCAATTTGGTTTTAAAAATTGTCTTTATTTATTTATTTTTTTTATATTGTCACCCTGTTTATTTAACTTCTTTTTTTTTTTAATTTTTTTTTAATTTTATTTTATTTTTAAACTTTACATAATTGTATTAGTTTTGCCAAATATCAAAATGAATCCGCCACAGGCATACATGTGTTCCCCATCCTGAACCCTCCTCCCTCCTCCCTCCCCACACCATCCCTCTGGGTCGTCCCAGTGCACCAGCCCCAAGCATCCAGTATCGCGCATCGAACCTGGACTGGCAACTCGTTTCTTATATGATATTCTACATGTTTCAATGTCACTCTCCCAAATCTTCCCACCCTCTCCCTCTCCCACAGAGTCCATAAGACTGTTCCATACATCAGTGTCACTTTTGCTGTCTCGTACACCAGGTTATTGTTACCATCTTTCTAAATTCCATATATATGCGTTAGTATACTGTATTTCTGTTTTTCCTTCTGGCTTACTTCACTCTGTATAATAGGCTCCAGTTTCATCCACCTCATTAGAACTGATTCAAATGTATTCTTTTTAATGGCTGAGTAATACTCCATTGTGTATATGTACCACAGCTTTCTTATCCATTCATCTGCTGATGGACATCTAGGTTGCTTCCATGTCCTGGCTATTATAAACAGTGCTGCGATGAACATTGGGGTACACATGTCTCTTTCCCTTCTGGTTTCCTCAGTGTGTATGCCCAGCAGTGGGATTGCTGGATCATAAGGCAGTTCTATTTCCAGTTTTTTAAGGAATCTCCACACTGTTCTCCATAGTGGCTGTACTAGTTTGCATTCCCACCAACAGTGTAAGAGGGTTCCCTTTTCTCCACACCCTCTCCAGCACTTATTATTTGTAGACTTTTGGATCGCAGCCATTCTGACTGGTGTGAAATGGTACCTCATAGTGGTTTTGATTTGCATTTCTCTGATAATGAGTGATGTTGAGCATCTTTTCATGTGTTTGTGAGCCATCTGTATGTCTTCTTTGGAGAAATGTCTATTTAGTTCTTTGGCCCATTTTTTGATTGGGTCATTTATTTTTCTGGAGTTGAGCTGTAGGAGTTGCTTGTATATTTTTGAGATTAGTTGTTTGTCAGTTGCTTCATTTGCTATTATTTTCTCCCATTCTGAAGGCTGTCTTTTCACCTTGCTAATAGTTTCCTTTGATGTGCAGAAGCTTTTAAGGTTAATTAGGTCCCATTTGTTTATTTTTGCTTTTATTTCCAATATTCTGGGAGGTGGGTCATAGAGGATCCTGCTGTGATGTATGTCAGAGAGTGTTTTGCCTATGTTCTCCTCTAGGAGCTTTATAGTTTCTGGTCTTACGTTTAAAGTGAATAAAGCTATGCTATAACCTGCAAAGGATTTCAAGGGTAGATATGAATGGTCTATTCAAAATACCTTAAGCAATCTCTAAATATCAAGATTGGTATTAATAGGGGAGATTATGAACATTTTACTTGTTTCCTGTTCTCTTTTGCTGGTTATCTATATAACCAGTTTTGTGACTAATATAGATTACAGGAAGGTGGGATTTAAGATCTTCTGCCACAAATACTTTGAATTTAGTCTGTTATTGTACTTTAAGTGTGATTATTGTTCTTCAAATGGTGTGTGGTTCAAGAAGACACTTAGTTGACTAATCCTTTCCTATTCTGTTGTATGAAGATACTACTACAAATATTCAAATATGACTTAATCCAGGATTTTATTTCTATGAAATTTTCGACAATGGTCAAATTACATTGCAAAATGATTTTTGATTCCACCTATGAAATGTTCAGACCTTCATCATCTGTCACTTAGATTATTAAAATAGCCCCTTAACTGGTTTCCATGATCCCAGTTTCTTACCTTTCAATTTTTTCTTTACATCAAAGCCAAAATCTGGTTAGGAATAGTCTACCTACCCTCCTCCACTTGCCAAGTAGTCAACTTTTACTATGCATCAGTACCACCTAGGAAACTTTCTGAAATGTAGATGCCTCAACCCCACCCCCAGGGATATGACTTATAAAATGGGATACAGCTAACTTATCTGAATTTTAACTAGATTTTGGGTGACACCAATGTATGAGTTTCCTTTACCACACCTTAAAAAACAGTAGCATAGTGAGTAAAGTTCAAAATCTTTTTCAGGGCTTTCAACATTCTCTAAAGAGTAAGATGATAATTCCTATTTTGGAATTCAAGGAGTTCATTTCTAATATATTATCAAATTCAATATACTGGAAACTAATGCAATTACTACAGAAAAATTATGACAATTTTTATAAATCTATAATGTCCTAGAAAGTTAAAAGGTTACTTATTGGTTGTCTTAGTCCATTTGGGCTGCTGTAACATAATTCCACAGAGTGCCTTATAAATAATGGAAATTTATTTTTCATAATTCTGGATGCTGGAAAGTCTAAGATTGTGATGCCAAAATGTTTATGTTTTGGTGAAGTCCTTCTTGGTTTGTAACTCATGCTTACCTACTGTGTCCTCACATGGTAGAAGAAGTGAAGCATCTCTGTGAGATTTATTTTGTAAGAATTTTAATCTCAATCTCGTTCATGAGAGTTCCACCCTAAGAATTTCAACATATGAATTTGGGATGGAGACAAACATTCAGACCATAGCAGTGACCTCTGAGCATCATGGAGTTAGGGAATACTAATGACCAAAATAGTTTTGTATTCTGTATGTGGAAATCTTGCATTTGTTTCTTCCCTAGAAGTAAGTATAATTAGCCTTGTTGACATTCACTGCCAACACTACTCCTACTCTTTGGCTCTAGATCTCACTCTACTCTGATGGGCCAATATCACTCCTTTCTCTTACTGCCTATTCTTTTGGGGGTCTCCAATTGGTCTGATGAGAGACTGGTTTAGGGGATATTGGGCAAATGAAGCAACATTGGGTACTAGACCACATGATATGCATTCAGCTAAGAATGTAGAGTAGCCAAAACTTAAGAGTCATTAAGAGAGGGTGCAAAAATATCCAGGTAGATTAGTGTGCCTTCAGATGAACTAGTTAACTTTTCAATGTCTCATTGTGGAAGGAAGCAAAATGAATTCTACCTCGTTTGAATCTGATTATTTCATCAAATAGCTACAATTTAATTGCTAAAACACTGACTACATTTACTGAAAGCTGTTTATATAATAAGGCTTCATATGTGTTTGCTGAAGTACATTTTCTGCGAAATATCTTTTCTTTGTTGATGTTTCTACACAGTGATGTTGTTAAGTGACTATCAAATGAAAAATACTGTGCAAGGTTTTCTTTCATTTTAGTTGGTCCTAATTAGACATTGGTCTTTCTCTTACGTTTTTACAAAATTCATGTCTCAATTAATATATTTCCCATTCTCTATTAGTAGTGTTGCATCACTTCTTCTCCCTCAGTTCTTGTCTGTTGTAGCAAAGAATTAAAACAACAGAGCAGGCCAGCTTAGGCAGGTAGGATTTAATAAGCAAGCAGCAAGCAGTACACTCTTGAGACATGAGAGCAGATCAACTCCCATAGGAATTACCTACTGTGTCCTCACAGTAGATACACAGGGTGGAGCCCTCCTGAATGAGATTAGTATTATTATAAAATAAATCTCACAGCAATCCCTCACTCCTTCTACCATGTGAGGACAAAATAGGTAAACTTGTCTTGGTTTCCCTTCTTATGTGTTTTATTCCCTCCCCTAAGCGGTCCCCAGAGCCTGATTGATTCTGCTCCATGCAAAATAAAGCTTAAGCCTGGGATCAATCAGGGAAAGGAGTGTTTTGGGTGTGTTTTCCCATTAGAGGTCCTCACTCCAACCCACAGTTTCTCTTTTTTGAGGTATTTTTCTTTTCTTTGTTTGCCTTCCATGTGGTTCTTCTAGTTGTTGCTTCCTCTGACTGCCATCTTTGACTCTGTTTCCCTATTCTAACTACATAACAGCAACTTTGGAAATAATAACTAAATGAAAGTATATTGAATTTGCTTAACTTTAGAGTAACAGATGAAGGAAAGAGACATCATAACACCATAAAAATCAGAACAGAGATTAAAAAGTTTCTCATAATGCCTGACAATTAGGATCTGGCAACTTGAAATGCAAAACCCATATACAGACCAGACCTTCTGGAGGGTGTCCATCTTTCTGCCAAACACAAATATGAATGTGCACAAATTCATTCCCAGTTGAATTCTGTTTTGATACCTGTGAATGAAAGAACCTGCATATATGTTAATGAGGATCACCCTCAAATTCCTTCCTTCCAGTCATAACTAGGTCTGTTACTATGAGAAAGCTTTAAGATAATGCTCTCCTAACTGGAACATTTCATCAAATAGCTTTAACCAGACAGTTTGGAAGGCAATGATAACTGGTGTTTATAGTGATGATTCTGGGGCATTGTAAGATCTTAAAGTGTACTCTAAATCCTCAAAATAAAATGCAGGTAGGCCCAGTATAGTTTTAGTGTTCTTTTCATTTATCCTATTCAATGTCTTCAAAACTTGGGGATGTATGTTATGTGCATTGTATGTTAAATGTGTAAACTCATATTTAAACAATACTATGTTAAGTCTAATGTTCCACTTTTCATTTTTTTTTTTTTTGAGTAAAATTACATCTACTGTATTTCGTTTGAAGTTCTCATTTATCTACATTTTCAGCACTTCTAGATACTGTATTCTCTTGAATCTTCTGTTTCTTAAAATTTAAAACTCTAAATTCCAGTTTCTGGTTGCAAAGCAAATGTGGGAATCTTGATCTTTCTGTTGTTTTCAATGTTCAAACTAAGTTCCAACATCAAGCAATAGGTTAAAGTGAGTTAACAATGTTACTATACTTTCAGCATTGTGCATGATAATGCTAAGTATTATGAAAAATATCAAACACTTGATTCATTCAATAATACAACAAATACTTGTTGAGCAGTTACTATATGCAAGGCACTGTGCTAATAAAAACAATTGCTATATTTCCCTTCTAAAAGTTAAATGTTTTCTGTAGTTGTTTTTGTTGGCTAGAAAGCATACATTAATCAAAGAATCACACAAATAACTAAAATTCTAACTGGCAGAGAGGTCCATAGTGTTATTAAAACATATAAGAGAGGGATTTTACCCAGTCTAGGGAGTAAGGGATTTCTGCCATTTGGGGATTTTCATGCAAAAAATGTAAATGTAATATTGTTGATGAAAACAATCCCAGAAAATTATTATGGTAAGAATAAAAAAAAGAATGAATCATTGTTTGCCTTACTATTCTTTGGAATGAAATAATTATTTGATTATATATTCTGAATTTTTCAAAGCTCCTTATAAAATAAAAACTTACATTAAATAAGCCCAGAGTTTATAACTTAAATGACTGCATTGATCATTATATATTTTAGTGAGATGAATCATATACCTAAAATAGTTGGATATAAAACCAGTTCACCATTAGAAACTGTTTTGAATTTCACTAGATTAAAGTGATACATATATATGGAATCTACACAGAGGGTACTAATGAACCTATTTGCAGAGCAGCAATGGAGATGCAGACACAGAGAACAAACTTGTGGATATTGGACAGGGGGAAGAGGGGGTGGTAGGAATGGAGAGAGTAGCATGAAAATATATACATGACCATATGTAAAATAGATAGTCAGTGGGGATTTGCTCTATGATTCAGGGTGCTCAAACTGGTGTTCTGTGGCAACCTAGAAGGGTAGGATGGGGTGGGAGGTGGGACAGGGTCAAGAGGGAGGAGACATATGTATCCCTATGGCTGATACATGTTGATGTATGACAAAAACCAACACAATATTGCAAAGTAATTAGGGTTAGTAGAAGGAAAGAAATCTTAAAAATTAGAGCAGAAATAAATGCAAAAGAAACAAAAGAGACCATAGCAAAAATCAACAAAGCCAAAAGCTGGTTCTTTGAAAGGATAAACAAAATTGACAAACCATTAGCCAGACTCATCAAGAAACAAAGGGAGAAAAATCAAATCAATAAAATTAGAAACGAAAATGGAGAGATCACAACAGACAACACAGAAATACAAAGGATCATAAGAGACTACTATCAACAATTATATGCCAATAAAATGGACAACGAGGAAGAAATGGACAAATTCTTAGAAAAGTACAACTTTCCAAAACTCGACCAGGAAGAAATAGAAAACCTTAACAGATCCATCACAAGTATGGAAATTGAAACTGTAATAAAAAATCTTCCAACAAACAAAAGCCCAAGTCCAGACGGCTTCACAGCTGAATTCTACCAAAAATTTAGAGAAGAGCTAACACCTATCCTGCTCAAACTCTTCCAGAAAATTGTAGAGGAAGGTAAACTTCCAAACTCATTCTATGAGGCCACCATCACCCTAATACCAAAACCTGACAAAGATCCCACAAAAAAAGAAAACTACAGGCCAATATCACTGATGAACATAGATGCAAAAATCCTAAACAAAATTCTAGCAATCAGAATCCAACAACACATTAAAAAGATCATACACCATGACCAAGTGGGCTTTATCCCAGGGATGCAAGGATTCTTCAATATCCGCAAATCAATCAATGTAATACACCACATTAACAAACTGAAAAATAAAAACCATATGATTATCTCAATAGATGCAGAGAAAGCCTTTGACAAAATTCAACATCCATTTATGATAAAAACTCTCCAGAAAGCAGGAATAGAAGGAACATACCTCAACATAATAAAAGCTATATATGACAAACCCACAGCAAACATAAAAAAAAAAAAAAATACTCTACAATACAGTAAGGCAATGATCCTCCAATTAAAAAGTAAATTAATTAATTTAAAACATTTAGGCTATTTTACATCATGAAAAATAAAAAAGAATGTAAGCCAATCAAAGCATATGCAATAAATAAAACTGTCTTTGGAAAAAAAAAATATCTTTGATACAAATAGATTTTAAGCCACTCTCCTGTTATTCTTATAACCCAATTAAAAAGCAGCACAACGAGCACAAAACTAATGAAAATTTCAGAATCTCTTGTTAATAAAATACATATTAGATGTTTAAATTATCACATGGATTAGTCTTAAGGTTCGTCAAGGCAAGAATTCCATTTCTGACAAGGGCATTTGTCTCAGTTTTATTTCACTCAATATGTCAGCACATTTGGAAAAATCAGCAGTGACAACAGGATGGGAAAAAGTCAGTTTTCATTCTAATCCCAAAGAAGGAAAATGACAAAGAATGCTTAAACTACTGAACAATTGAATAAGGTTATACTCAAAACTTTCAAGCTAATCTTCAGTAATACATAAACTGAGTAATTCCAGGTGTACAAACTAGGTTTTAGAAAAGAAAGAGGAACTAGAGATCAAATTGCCAGCATTTGTTGGATTATGGAGAAAGCAAGGAAGTTCTAGAGAAACAGATGTTTCTGCTTCACTGACTTCACTAAAGCCTTTGATTGTGTGGATCACAACAAACTGCAGGAAATTCTTAAAGAGAAGGGAGTACCAGACCACATTATCAGTCTCCTGAGAAGCCTGTATGTGGATTGAGAAGCAACAGTTAGAACGGGACATGGAACAAATGACTGGTTCCAAACAGGAAAAGGAGTATGACAAGGCTGTATACTGTCACTTTACTTATTTAACTTCTGTGCATAATTAGTTCAGTTCAGTCACTCAGTCGTGTCTGACTCTGTGACACCATGGACTGCAGCATGCCAGGCTTCCGTGTCCATCAACCAACACACAGTGCTTGCTTAAACTCATGTCCATCGAGTCAGTGATGCCATCCAACCATCTCATACTCTGTCGTCCCCTTCTCCTCCTGCTTTCAATCTTTACCAGCATCAGGGTCTTTTCCAATGAGTCAGTTCTTCGAATTAGGTGGCCAAAGTATGGAGCTTCAGCTTCAGCATTAGTCCTTTCAATGGATATTCAGGACTGATTTCTTTTAGGATTGACTGGTTTTATCTTTTTGCTGTCCAAGGGACTCTCAAAAGTCTTTTCCAACATCACAGTTCAAAAGTATCAGTTCTTCAGTGCCCAGCTTTCTTTATGGTTCAACTCTCATATCCATAAATTACTACTGGAAAAACCATAGCTTTCACCATTCAGACCTTTGGTGGTAATGTCTCTGCTTTTTAATATGCTGTTTAGGTTTTTCACAGCTTTCATCCCAAGGAGCAAGCATCTTACAATACCATGGCTGAAGTCACCATATTCAGTGATTTTGGAGGCCAGGAAAATAAAATCTGTCACTATATCCATTGTTTTCCTATCTATTTGCCATGAAGAGATGGGACCGGATAACATGATCTTTGTCTCTTGAATGTTGAGTTTTAAGCCAGGTTTTTCACTCTTTCTCTTTCACTTTCATCAAGAGGTTCTTCAGTTCCTCTTAGCTTTCAGCCATAAGGGTGGGGTCATCTGCATATATGAGGTTATTGATATTTCTTCCTACAGTCTTTATTCCAGCTTGTGCTTCATTCAGCCTGGCATTTTGCCTGATGTACTCTGTCAGAACTGTTCAGTCAGTTCAGTCGCTCAGTCATGTCCGACTCTTTGCGACCCCATGAATCGCAACACGCCAGGCCTCCCTGTCCATCACCAACTCCCGGAGTTCACTCAGACTCACGTCCATCGAGTCAGTGATGCCATCCAGCCATCTCATCCTCTGTCATCCCTTTCTCCTCCTGCCCGCAATCCCTCCCAGCATCAGAGTCTTTTCCAATGAGTCAACTCTTCGCATGAGGTGGCCAAAGTACTGGAGTTTCAGCTTTAGCATCATTCCTTCCAAAGAAATCCCAGGGCTGATCTCCTTCAAAATGGACTGGTTGGATCTCCTTGTATATAAATTAAATAAGCAGGTTGACAATATACAGCTTTGACATAGTCTTTTCTCAATTTGGAACCAGTCCATTGTTCTGTGTCCAGTTCTAACAGTTACTTCTTGACCTGCATACAGGTTTCTCAGGAGGCAATTCAGGTGGTCTGGTATTCCTATCTCTTGAAGAATTTTCCACAGTTTGTTGTGATCCACACAGTCAAAGGCTTTAGTGTAGTCAATAAAGCAGAAGTAGATGTTTACCTGGAATTCTCTCTCTCTCTCTTTTTTTTTTTTTTTTCTGTAATCCAACATATGTTGGCAATTTGATCTCTGGTTCCTCTGCCTTTTTGAAATAGAGCTTGTACATCTGAAAATTCTCTGTTCATGTGCTGTTGAAGCCTAGCTTAGAGAATTTTGAGCAATACTTTGCTAGCATGTGAGATGAGTGCAATTGTGCAGTAGTTGGAATATTCTTTGGCATTGCCTTTTTTTGGTATTGGAAACTGGTATTAAAACTTTGGTATGAAAACTGACCTTTTCCAGTCCTGTGGCCTGGCCACTTCTTGGTTTTCAAAATTTACTGGCATATTTAGGGCAACATTATAACGACATCATCTTTTAGGATTTGAAATAGCCCAGCTGGAATTCCATCACCTCCACTAGCTTTGTTCATAGTAATGCTTCTTAAGGCCCACTTGACTTTGCATTCTACGATGTCTGGCTCTAGGTGAGTGATCACGCCATCATGATTATCTGTGTCACGAAGGTCTTTTTTGTACAGTTCTTCTGTGTATTCTTCCCACCTCTTCTCAATATCTTCTGCTTCTGTTAAGTCCCTACCATTTCTTTCCTTATTGTGTTCATCTTTGCATGAAATATTCCCTTGGTATCTCTAATTGTCTTGAAGAGATCTCTAGTCTTTCCCATTCTTATTATTTTCCTCTATTTCTTTGCATTAATTGCTGAGGAAGGCCTTCTTATCTCTCCTTGCTATTCTTTGGAACTCTGCATTCACATGGATATATCTTTCCTTTTCTCCTTTGCCTTTCACTTCCCTTCTTTTCTCAGCTATTTGTAAGGCCTCCTCAGACAACCATTCTGCCTTTTTACATTTCTTCTTGGGCATGGTTTTGATCACAGCCTCCTGTACAATGCTACAAACCTCCGTCCATAGTTCTTCAGGTACTCTATTTTTCAGATTTAATTTTTCTTGTTACTATTTAGTTATAATGGTTCTTTATATATTATGAATATCAATCCTTTATATGATATATATTTCTTAGTAACATTTTATCCCTTTCTATGGCTTATATTTTCTTAGATGCTTCTTTTAAAAATAAAACCTACTTAGAAGCAAGATGGTAGGATCATTTCATTGGCACACAAAACTTGTATAGGGAAATGATGAAAGAGGAGGTTGAAAAGTTAGTACTCATCTCTGTTTCTTGAAATGCATTTTTACCTTTCTTAATTCCCTATCCCAAGGTTAGGATCAACCAATCAATCTGCACGTGAGATAAATATGACCAATACTGTGATTTTCATTTCTTCCACCCTATAATGTATATTCTTTATTAATGTTCAAGATATCATTAGCTGATGGAAGCAAATCTCTCTCAAACATCTATGAGTGATTTGGGGAAAGGCATGTGGTAATTAAGAAGACTGATTTTGGCATTAAGATATGTCTTCTCAGCTTCATTTGAACTCTCCTCTGAGAGTTTTAAGGAAAGACTTTAAGTTTAAGGTGATAACTTGTATCAATCTAACAGTTGATTTGCCTGTTTCTAATTTGAGTAGCTTTACATAAAACAGGGAAAATTTCAGAATGAAGAGATTTGAGAAATTCTCAGGTTTTCTGGAGATAAGTCCTCCTATATGACACCATTATTTGATTAAAATGAATTCCCGTAGTTAAAAACATATTCATGTTAAAATGTAAATCTCAGTCCAGGTAGAAATTATTTTTAAGCTTTTTGAAATAGATGAGAGATAAGAATTCTCTTCAATTGTGCTCTACCTAAATTTGTCTTGATGTATGGTCTCAGAATCACCTGCACTAAAGTCACTTGGAGCACCTGCTAAAAAAGTAAATTCTGAATCAAAATTCAGATCACAAAAATTAGCTTACAATGCTTTAGTATCTGTGTCGTTTTTGAGTATTTTCTAGATATATTTATTTCTATCACTTTATTATTAAGTATCCAATGTAATGTATTAAGAGTTTAGCTTTAATTTGACTTCTTATAAACAGTATGCAGCTGGATTAAAAACAACCTGAGATTTAGTGTGCATACTCAACCTATTCACGATTTTTATGAATAATGATACATTGGAATTATTTCTGCATCTTCTTATATTTTCCATTTAATTAAAAAAAAAAAAAAACCTTCTGCGTTAAACAGGTCAAGATGCTGGAGTAGGAAGACATGAAGTTCCTGTCTCCTCAGAAGAATGGTACCTACTAAATACTGGTGGGGGATATCAGATACTTAAGTGCACTAGAGGAATCCCCACACAGCCAGGTAGGACATGATAAGGGGGGGGGGGGAGTGCAGAAAAGTTGACATGGGATGGAGCCAGTACCCATGGAGGGGGGTTGGGGGAAGGGAAATGTTCCCATGCTTGAAAGGGCCCACTCATAGTGAGGGGATCAGTGGCAACAGAGAAGAAACTTCAGGGGATCAAGGAATCAGAGGGGAATGCAACTGGGGTCTACCCCACAAACTTGGGCCCCAGAAAGCCCACTCAAGTCAGTCTGGAGCCCTCTCTATACCCCTCTGGCTACCCTGGACCCAGTGGTACCCTGAGTACTGTCCTCTAAAAGCCTCCACAGGCTATGTAGGACCTGATGGCCTGCACATTGCCATGACAAAGCCTCATCCAGTTGAGTGGGTCCCAGGCCCGAACATCACCCACACCAAAGCCTCTGAGGGCTATATGAGTCATGGCAGACAGAGTGCCACTCCTGATAGGGCCGTCTCTGGCCTCATGGGTCCAGGCAGGCCACAAGATCTTTTATGGCTATGCCAGCCCCTACAGACATGCCTGGGGACATGCAACTTAGTTACTTTTAGTTTATTAAACTTTTTAATAGCTTTGGTTATTCATTTTTTACCATTTCTTTATTTTTATCTTTTAATTTTATTTTTAAAATTTTATTTCATTTTTTAAATTTAATTTTTATGTATTTATATTTTATTATTTTATTTTTTCCTGCTGTGGTTCAGTCTCATTCTGTTGTTTTGTTATTCTAATACATATTTTTATTTTTTATTTGTCCAATTTTATTTTATTTTATTTTATATTCTTTGTTATTGCTTTGTTCCTTTTTGTTTGTTGTCATTTTTTCCATGCCATGCTACATGCAGGGGCTTAGTTCCCAGGCCAGGGGTTGAACCTGAGCCCCAGTGATGGGAGTACTGAGTCCAAGCCATTGGACTAAAAGAGAACTTCAGGCTTCAGAATATATTAATCAGTGTGGGTTCCCCCAGAAAAGAGATCTTAATTTCTGTATCATAACCTGGCTACCTCCAACTGCCTTCAAACTCCAGCACAAGACACCTAAGGCAAAACAACAAGAAAAACAGGAACACAGCCAATGTACTGAAAAATGAGACAACAAACAGATATGTTATAAAGGAGGAAGGTAAAAAACCTACAAGACCAAATCAATGAAGAAGCAATAGGCAACTTACTAGAAAAAGAATTCAAAGTAATTATAGTAAAGATGATTCAAAAGCTCAGAAATTGAATGGAAGTATGGCTTGAGAAAATAAAAGAAATATTTAACAAGGACCTAGAAGAACTAGGACCAGACAAACAGATGAACAACACACTAAGAAAAAATCAATAGCAGAATAACTGAGGCAAAATAATGAATAAGTGAGCTGGAAGATAGAAGGGTGGAAATAACTGCCAAGAGCAAGATTAAGAAAAAAGAATAAAAAGGAAGGAAGACAGTGTCAGGCCTGTGGGACACCATTAAACAAATCAACATTTGAATTACAAGGGTCACGGAAGAAGAGATTAAAAAGCAGAGAAACATAAGATGAAGTGGCAAGACTACACAGAAGAACTATTAATATATTAAAAAGATCTTAATGACATGGATAACCATGATGGTGTGGTCACTCACTTAGAGCTGGATGTCTTGGAGTGTGAAGTCAAGTGGGCCTTAAGAAGCATTACTATGAACAAAGATAGTAGAGGTGACATAATTCCAACTGAGATCTTTAAAACTCTGAAAGATGATGATGTTAAAGTGCTGCACTCAATATGTCAGCAAATTAAAAAAAAAAAAAATCAGCAGTGGCCACAGGACTGGAAAAGGTCAGTTTTTATTCCAATTCCAAAGAAGGGCAATAACAAAAACTGTTCAAACTACCATACAATTGTGTTCATTTCAGAACTTAGAAAGGTTATGCTCAAAATCTTTCAAGCTAGGCTTCAACAGTATCTGAAATAAGAAATTTCATCTGTACAAGCCGGCTTTAGAAAAGGTAAAGGAACCAGAGATCAAATTGCCAACTATCATTGGATAATGGAGAAAGCAAGAGAGTTCCAGAAAAAAAGAAAAACAAAACAAAACATTTATTTCTACTTCATTGACTTTACTCAAGCATTTGACTGTGTTGATCACAATAAACAGGAGAAAATTCTTGAAGAGATGGGAATACCAGATCACCTTACCTTCCTCCTGAGAAACCTGTACACAGGTGAAGAAGCAATAATTAGAACTGGACATGGAACAATGGATTGTTTCAAAATTGAGAAAGGAGTGAAAAAATGTATATTGTCAGCCTGCTTATTTAACTTATATGCAGAACACATCATGTGAAATGCCTGACTGGATGAATCACAAGTTTGAATCAATACTGTCATGAAAAATGTCAGCAACCTCAGATATGCAGATGATACCACTCTAGTGGCAGAAACTAGGAACCAAAGAGCTTCTTCATGAGGAAGAAAAAAGAGGGTGAAAAAGCT
Source organism: Bos grunniens (assembly GCF_055505025.1). NCBI lineage: Eukaryota > Metazoa > Chordata > Mammalia > Artiodactyla > Bovidae > Bos > Bos grunniens. The sequence goes on along the minus strand of NC_141194.1, from coordinate 73,730,631 downwards.
GCCTTGAAACTCAACATTCAAGAACAGAAGATCATGACTTCTGGTCCCATTATTTCATGGCAAGTAGGAGGGGAAAAAGTGAAAGCTGTGACAGATTTTATTTTCTTGGGCTCAAAAATCACTGTAGATGGTGATTTTTCTTCCTTCTTTAAAAGGAAAGTTACAATGCGACAAGTCTAGACAGCATATTAAAAAGAAGAGACATCACTTTGACAAGTAAGTTTCATATTGTCAAGTCTACGGTTTTTCTATCAGTCATGTACAGATGTGAAAGTTGGACTTTAAAGAAGGATGAGCTCTAAATACTTGATGCTTTTGAATTGTAGTGGTGAAGACTCTTGAGAGTCCCTTGGACTTCAAGGAGATCAAACCAGTCAATCCTAAAGGAAATCAACCCTGAATATTGATTGGAAGGACTAATGCTGAAGCTCCAGTACTTTGGCCACCTGATTAGAATATCCAACTCACTGGCTAAGACCCTGATGTCGGGAAAGATTAAAGGCAAAAAAAGAAGGAGGTGGAAGAAGATGAGATGGTAAGATAGCATAACTGACTTACTGGACATGAATTTAAATAAACTATGGCAGATAGTGGAGGACAGAGGAGCATGGCATGCTTCAGTCCTGAGTTTGCAAAGAGTCGGACATGACTTAGCAATTGAACTACAAAGACAACAAAAGAAGAAGAGAACAGGTATGAGAAAACATTTGAAGATGCTATAGTAAAAACATTCACTGATTTGGAAAAAGAAATAGGTATTGAAATCCAGAAAGCACAAAGATTCCGACACAGGATAAACCCATGAAGAAACACTCCAAGACACATACTAATCAAACTAACAAAAATTAAATTCAAAGAAAAACATTAAAAGGAGCTAGGGAAAAGTAACAAATAACATACAAGGGAAATCCCATAAGTTCAACAGCTGACCTTTCACCAGAAAATATGCAGATAAGAAGGGTGTACTAGAATATATGTAAACTGATGAAAAGGAAAAACCTTTAATCAAGATTACTCTACACAGCAAGTATTTCACTGACCTTCAATGAAGAAATCAAAAGATTTCTAGACAAGCAAAGGCTAAAAGAATTTAGCACCACATAACCAACTTTACAACAAATGCTAAAGGAAATTCTCTATTGGGTAACCACAAGAGATGAAACAAATCTACAAAAGCAAATCCAAAACAATTAAGAAAATGGTAATTGGAACATAAATATTGATAAATACCTTAAATTTAAATGAATCAAATACTACAACCAAACAACAAAAGCTGGATGAATGGATGCAACAGGAAGGCCCATATATATGCTGTCTACATGACACACATTTCAGACCTAGGAACATGTACAGAGTGAAAAAGAGGTGTTGAAAAAAGATATTCCATGCAAATGGAAATCAAGAGAAAACTGGAGTAGTCATAGTCATACCAGATGGAATAGACTTTAAAAGAAAGACTATTATAAGAGACCAGGAAGGATAGTACATAATAAGGGATCAATCCAAGAAGAAGATATAGCAACTTTAAATATGTATGCACGCAACATAGGAACACGCCAATACATAAAGCAAGTCTAGCAGCCATAATAAGAGAAAATCGAGAGTAACACGATAATGGTGAGAAATTATAAAACCTCACACATCAATGGACAGATAATCCAGACAGAAAGTTAATAAGAAAACACAAGCTTTAAATGACGCAATAGACTAGATAGACTCAACTGATACTTCTTCAGACATTCCACCCAAAAGTGGCAGAGTGTACTTACTTCATATATGCACATGGAACATTCTCCAGGATAGGTCACCTCTTTGGTCACAAATCAAACCTCAGCAAATTTAAGAAAACTGAAACTGAATCAAGCTGACCACAAAACTCTGAGATAAGAAATAAATTGCAGGAAAAAAGAAAACTACAGAAAACACAAAAACATGAAGGTTAATAATAAACTACTAAATAACCAAGAAATCACTGAAGAAATTGAAGACGAAATAAAAATATCTAGAAATAAATGAAAATGAAAACAAGACAACCCAAACCCTATAGGATGCAGTAAAAGCAGTTCTATGAGAGAAGCTTATACCAATATGATACTACTTCAAAAAAATAAAAACCTCAAATAAACAACTTAATCTTACACCTAAAGCAACTAGAGAAGGAAGAACACAAAACTCAAATTTAGCACAAGGAAAGAAACATCAAGATCAGAGCATAAATAAATGAAATATAAACAAATAAAAGAATAGCAAAAGTCAAACTAAAATATGGTTCTTGGAGAAGATAAACAAAACTGATACACCTTTAAGAAGACTCATCATGAAAACCAGGGAAAGGATTCAAATCAATACAGTTAGAATATTAAAGTTAGGGGGCGATCCTAAGATGGCAGAAGAATAGGACGGGAGACCACTTTGTCCCCCACAAATTCACTGAAAGATCATTTGAACACTGAGCAAATTCCACAAAACAACTGCTGAACGCTGGTGGAGGACAACAGCACCCAGAAAGTCAGCCCATTCTCTTTGAAAAGAGGTAGGGCAAAATATAAAATATAAAGAGAGAAAAGAGTTAGGGACAGAGACACATCCTGGGAAGGGAGTTGTGAAGGAGGAGAAGCTTCGAAATACCAGGAAACACTCTCCCTGGCAGGGCTGTAAGGAGTTTTGGAATCTCAGAGGGCAACATAACTGGGAGGGGAAAAAAAAAAAAAAAAGAACCCACAGATTACGCACCTATCAAGGACTCCAAGCTGAGAGGTAGCCCGGACACTCACAACTGCCAGCAGTGAGCAGGGATTGAATAGGGAGGTGTGGTCTGCATACATAGGGTGGAGACTGGGCCTGAATGCCCTGAGGATATCTGAGGGAGGAAATGTGAGATAGCAACACAAACTGTTGGATCAGTTCAGTTTGTTCAGTCACTCAGTCATGTCTGACTCTTTGTAACCCCATGAATCACAGTACGTCAGGCCTCCCTGTCCATCACCAACTTCTGGAGTTCATTCAAACTTATGTCCATCGAGTTGGTGATGCCATCCAGCCATCTCATCCTCTGTCGTCTCCTTCTCCTCCTGCCCTAAATCCCTCCCAGCATCAGAGTTTTTCCAATGAGTCAACTTTTCACATGAGGTAGCCAAAGTATTGGAGTTTCAGCTTTAGCATCAGTCTTTCCAATGAACACCCAGGACTCATCTCCTTTAGTATGGACTGATTGGATCTCCTTGAAGTCCAAGGAACTCTCAAGAGTCTTCTCCAACACCACAGTTCAAAAGCATCAATTGTTTGGTGCTCAGATTTCTTCACAGTCCAACTCTCACATCCATACATGACCACTGGAAAAACTGTAGCCTTGACTAGATGGACCTTTGTTGGCAAAGTAATGTCTCTGCTTTTGAATATGCTATCTAGGTTGGTCATAACTTTCCTTCCAAGAAGTAAGCATCTTTTAATTTCATGGCTGCAGTCACCATCTGCAGTGATTTTGGAGTCCAAAAAAATAAAGTCAGCCACTGTCTCCACTGTTTCCCCATATATTTGCCATGAAGTGATGGGACCAGATGCCATGATCTTCGTTTTCTGAATGTTGAGTTTTAAGCCAACTTTTTGACTCTCCTTTTTCACTTTCATCAGGAGGCTTTTCAGTTCCTCTTCACTTTCTACCATAAGGGTGGTGTCATCTGCATATCTGAGGTTATTGATATTTCTCCCGTCAATCTTGATTCCAGCTTGTGTTTCTTCCAGCCCAGCGTTTCTCATGATATACTCTGCATATAAGTTAAACAAGCAGGGTGACAATATACAGCCTTGATGTACTCCTTTTCCTTTTTGGAACCAGTCAGTTGTTCCATGTCCAATTCTAAGTGTTGCTTCCTGACCTGCATATATGTTTCTCAAGAGGCAGGACACGTGGTCTGGTATTCCCATCTCTTTCTGAATTTTCCACAGTTTATTTTGATCCACACAGTCAAAGGCTTTGGTGTAGTCAATAAAGCAGAAATATACTTTTTTTGGAACTCTCTTGCTTTTTTTGTTTTTGGTGATCCAGCAGATGTTGACAAATTGACCTGTGGTTCCTCTGCCTTTTCTAAAACCTGCTTGAACATCTGGAAGTTCACAGTTCACGTACTGCTGAAGCCTGGCTTGGAGAATTTTGAGCATTACTTTACTAGCCTGTAAGATGAGTGCAATTGTGTGGTAGTTTGAACATTCTTTGCCATTGCCTTTCTTTGGGATTGGAATAAAAACTGACCTTTTCCAGTCCTGTGGCCACTGCTGAGTTTTCCAATTTTGCTGGCATATTGAGTGCAACTCTTTCACAGCATCATCTTTCAGGATTTGAAATAGCTCAACTGGAATTCCATCACCACTACTAGCTTTGTTTGTAGTGATGCTTTATAAGGCCCACTTGACTTCACATTCCAGGATGTCTGGCTTGAGGTCGGTGATCATACCATTGTGATTATCCCGGTAGTGAAGATCTTTTTTGTACAGTTCTTCTGTGTATTCCTGCCACCTCTTCTTAATATCTTCTGCTTCTGTTAGGTCCATAGCATTTCAGTCCTTAATTGAGCCTATCTTTGCATGAAATATTCCCTTAGTATCTCTAATTTTCTTGAAGAGATCTCTAGTCTTTCCCATTCTGTTATTTTCCTCTATTTCTTTGCATTGATTGCTGAGGAAGGCTTTCTTATCTTTCCTTGCTATTCTTTGGAAATTTGCATTGAGATGCTTATGTCTTCCCTTTTCTCCTTTGCTTTTTGTTTATCTTTCTTTCACAGCTATTTGTAAGCCCTCCCTGGACAGCCATTTTACTATTTTGCATTTCTTTTCCATGGGGATGTTCTTGATCCCTGTCTCCTGTATGAAGTCATGAACCTTCTTCCACAGTTCATCAGACACTCTGTCTATCAGGTCTAGTCTCTTAAATATATTTCTCACTTCCACTGTATAATCACAACGGGTTTCATTTACATCATACTTGAATGGCTGAGTGGTTTTCCCTACTTTTTTTAAATTTAAGTCTGAATTTGGCAATAAGGAGTTCATGATCATGACTGAGATCCACAGTCAGATCTCAGTCTTATTTTTGCTGACTGTATAGAGCTTCTCCATTTTGGCTGCAAATAATATAATCAGTCTGGTTTTGGTGTTGATTATCTGGTGATCTCCATGTGTAAAGTCTTCTCTTGTGTTGTTGGAAGAGGGTGTTTGCTATGACCAGTGCATTCTCTTGGCAAAACTCTATTAGCCTTTGCCCTGCTTCATTCTGTACTCCAAGGCCAAATTTGCCTGTTACTCCAGGTGTTTCTTGACTTCCTACCTTTGCATTCCAGTCCCCTATAATGAAAAGGACATCTTTTTTGGGTGTTAGCTCTAAAAGGTCTTGTAGGTCTTCACAGAACCGTTCAACTTCAGCTTCTTCAGCATTACTGGTTGGGGCATAGGCTTGGATTATTGTGATATTGAATGGTTTGCCTTGGAAAGGAACAGAGATCATTCTAGCCAGAGAGAAAATAAAAAGAGAGAGAGAGCGCGAGAGAGAACTTTCCCTCTAAAAGCTCTGAGGCACAGCCTGGCTTGCTCACAGAACAAAAGATTGAGTGAATACCAGAGGGCTCTGGACCAGCCCTTCCCCTTGCCCTAAGGAGAGAAGCAGGCAAGGGGCAATCTCAGCCCAGGAGACAGCATCCTCCACCAAACTGTAAGCAGGCTCCCAGTTACTAATGAAGCCTTCCCAGGATCCTGGGTGGTTGACATCTACCAGGAGGGTCACAGTCAGTGATCAGCTCTCCAGAGGAGACACATAGCACATCTGAGATGGTGCTCTCACTGTGCACCCAGGAAACTGAGGGCCTGGGACCAGGGAAGTGATAAGACACACTGCCCAGCTAGGAGAGTGTGCTCACCAAGCACCTAGTCACCTGAACTGCTCAAACCCAGGAAGGGCACAAAACGCAGGCCCAATCAAATCTGTTCCTTTGTGGAGTACCCGAGAGACTTAATCTCCTTGGGTTAGACCTGAGAAGTGCATGCAACCCAAGGCCAGTGTTAGACAGTTTCCCTGCAATGCAACCTGGAGCTTGAGTAGTGTAGACTGGGAAACTACACACGCCATGAGCAGGGGCAAATCCAGTGTGGCTCAGACACTGCAAGCACTCCCTACATACACCAATGATATTTGTTTGCAGTGTTCCTCCCTCCCCACAGTACAACTGAACAAGTGAGCCTAAATAATTGACCACCTTTGCCCCCTTATGTCAGGGTGGAAATTAGACACTGAAGAGATTTGCAAACAGAGGAAGCCAAAATAAATAAAGAGGGAACTGCTCTGGAAGTGACGAGTGCAACAGATTAAAATACTGTTGAGTGAGTGAAGTCCCTCAGTCATATCCGACTCTTTGTGACCACATGGACAGTAGCCTACCAGGCTTCTTCATCCATGGGATTTTCCAGGCAAGAGTACTGGAGTGGGTTGCCATTTCCTTCTCCAGGGGACCTTCCCAACCCAGGGATCGAACCTGGGTCTCTTGCATTGCAGACAGACACTTTACCGCCTGAGTCACCAGAGAAGCTAGTTAGCATTAATTACATTGGAAAAGGCCTATGGACGTTGAGAAGAATTATAAGCTGGAACAAGGAATTATCTGAAACTGAGCTGACCCACAGCACCCTCAAGAGCTCCACAGAAATTCCTAGATATATTTTACTATCATCACTTTGTAATTTTTAAATTTTTTATTACTCCTTTAATTTTCATTTTTATAACCTACTATTACCTTGCAAAAAAAAGACCCTATTTTTAAGGAAAATTTCATATATATATATATATATATATATATATAGTTTTTATATTTTTTGTGATTTTGCTTTTTTTTAATATTGTATTTTTGAGAGTCTAACCTCTACCATAAATTTTTAATCGTTGCTTTTTGATTTTTGTTATCAATTTTTTACCTTTAAGAACCTAATCTTCAGTACCCATTTTTACTTAGGAGTGTGATTAGTGGCTTTATTGCCCTCTCCCCCTTTTGACTCTCCTTTTTCTCCCTCAGGTCACCTCTATCTCCTCTCTTCCCCTTCTCTTCTGTACCCAACTCTGAATCTTTTTGGGTGTTCCAGGCTGTGGAGAACACTTAGGGAACTGATTACTGGCTAGATCTGTCTCTCTCCTTTTGATTCCCCCTCTTCTCCTCCTGGTCACCTCTATCTCTCTCCTTCCTCTTCTCCATGTAACTCTGTGAAGCTCGCTGAGTGTCCTACACTGTGAAGGACCTTTTCACCATTAAACTTGTTGTTTTATCTTCAGTGCTGTATGGATGAAGAAATCTTGAGACTAGTGCAAGAATAAGACTGAAAGCCAGAAGCAGGAGGCTTAAACCCAAAACTTGAGAACTTCAGAAAACTCCTGAATCCAGGGAACATTAATTGACAAGAGTTCATCCAAAAGCCTCCATACCTACACTGAAATCAAGCTCCACCCAAGATCCAACAAATTTCAGAGCAACACATACTAAAATAATTCAACAAAATAGGAACATAACGCTGAGCATTAAAATACAGGCAGCCAAAAGGCCTACCAAACTCATAGACAACTCAAAACTCATTGCTGGATACTTCACTGCACTCCAGAGAGAGGAGATCCAGCTCTAACCATGAGAACACCAAAACAAGCTTCCCAAACCAGGAAACCTTGACAAGCCACTCGTCCAACCCCACCCACAGGGAAGGATCTCTACAATAAAGAGGAATGACAAACTACCAGCTTACAGAAAGGCCACCCAAAACACAGCAATCTAAACAAGATGAAGATGCAGAGAAATGTTCAGCAGGTAAAGGAACATGATAAAAGCCCACCAAACCAAACAAAAGAGGAGGAGATAGGGAGACTATCTGAAAAATAATTCAGAATAATGATAGTAAAAATAATCCAAAATATTGAAAACAAAACGGAGTTAAAGATAGTCTGGAGTCAAGGATTGAGAAGAGGCAACAAATGTTTAACAAGGAACTAGAAGAAATAAAAAAGAGTCAGTCAATAATGAATAATGCAATAACTGAGATCAAAAGCACTCTGGAGGTAACCAACAATAGAATAACTGAGGTAGACGATAGGATAAATTAGGTGAAAGATCAGATCAGTCGCTCAGTTGTGTCCAACTCTTTGCGACCCTATGAATCACAGCACGCCAGGCCTCCCTGTCCAACACCAACTCCCGGAGTTCACTCAGACTCATGTCCATCGAGTCAGTGATGCCATCCAGCCATCTCATCCTCTGTCGTCCCCTTCTCCACTTGCCCCCAATCCCTCCCAGCATCAGAGCCTTTTCCAATTAGTCAACTATTCGCATGAGGTAGCCAAAGTACGGGAGTTTCAGCTTTAGCATCAGTCCTTCCAAAGAAATCCCAAGGCCGATCTCCTTCAGAATGGACTGGTTGGATCTCCTTGAAGACCAAGGAACTCTCAAGAGTCTTCTCCAACACCACGATTCAAAAGCATCAATTCTTCGGCACTCAGCCTTCTTCACAGTCCAACTCTCACATCCATACATGACCACAGGAAAAACTATAGCCTTGACTAGACGAAACTTTGTTGGCAAAGTAATGTCTCTGCTTTTGAATATGCTATCTAGGTTGGCCATAGCTTTCCTTCCAAGGAGTAAGTGTCTTTTAATTTCATGGCTGCAATCACCATCTGCAGTGATTTTGGAGCCCAGAAAAATAAAGTCTGACACTGTTTCCACTGTTTCCCCATCTATTTCCCATGAAGTGATGGGGCCGGATGCCATGATCTTCGTTTTCTGAATGTTGAGCCTTAAGCCAACTTTTTTACTCTCCACTTTTACTTTCATCAAGAAGCTTTTTAGTTCCTCTTCACTTTCTGCCGTAATGATTGTGTCATCTGCATATCTGAGGCTATTGTGATTTCTCCCAGCAATCTTGATTCCAGCTGTGTTTCTTCCAGTCCAGCGTTTCTCATGATGTACTCTGCATATAAGTTAAATAAACAGGGTGAAAATATACAACCTTGATGTACTTCTTTTCCTACTTGAAACCAGTCTGTTGTTCCATGTCCAGTTCTAACTGTTGCTTCCTGACCTGCATACAAATTTCTCAAGGGGAAGATCAGGTGGTCTGGTATTCTCATCTCTTTCAGAATTTTCCACAGTTTATCGTGATCCACACAGTCAAAGGCTTTGGTGTAGTCAATAAAGCAGATATAGATGTTTTTCTGGAACTCTCTTGCTTTTTCCATGATCCAGCAGATGTTGGCAATTTGATCTCTGGTTCCTCTGCCTTTCCTAAAACCAGCTTGAACATCAGGAAGTTCACAGTTCACATATTGCTGAAGCCTAGCTTGGAGAATTTTGAGCATTACTTTACTAGCCTGTGAGATAAGTGCAATTGTGCAGTAGTTTGAGCATTCTTTGTCATTGCCTTTCTTTGAGATTAGAATGAAAACTGACCTTTTCCAGTCCTGTGGCCACTGCTGAGTTTTCCAAATTTGCTGGCATATTGAGTGCAGCACTTTCACAGCACCATCTTTCAGGATTTGGAATAGCTCAACTGGAATTCTATCACCTCCAATAGCTTTGTTTGTAGTCATGCTTCCTAAGGCCCACTTGACTTCACATTCCAGGATGTCTGGCTCTAGGTCAGTGATCACACCATCGTGATTATCTGGGTCGTGAAGATCTTTTTTTGTAGAGGTCTTCTGTGTATTCTTGCCATCTCTTCTTAATATCTTCTGCTTCTATTAGGTCCATACCATTTCTGTTCTTTATCGAGCTCATCTTTGCTTGAAATGTGCCTTTGGTATCTCTGATTTTCTTGAAGAGATCTCTAATCTTTTCCATTCTGTTGTTTTCCTCTATTTCTTTGCATTGCTCACTGAAGAAGGCTTTCTTATCTCTTCTTGCTATTCTTTGGAATTCTGCATTCAGATGTTTATATCTTTCCTTTTCTCCTTTGCTTTTTGCTTCTCTTCTTTTCACAGCTATTTGTAAGGCCTCCCCAGACAGCCATTTTGCTTTTTTGCATTTCTTTTCCATGGGGATGGTCTTGATCCCTGTCTCCCATACAATGTCATGAACCTCATTTTATAGTTCATCAGGCACTCTATCTATCAGATCTAGGCCCTTAAATCTATTTCTCACTTCCACTGTATAATCATAAGGGATTTGATTTAGGTCATACCTGAATGGTCTAGTGGTTTTCCCTACTTTCTTCAATTTAAGTCTGAAAGATAGAATTGTGGAATTTAAGGTGAAAGATAGAATGGTGGAAATAAAGGAAGCATAGAGGGAATAAGAAAAAAAAAGAATTAAAAGAAATGAGGACAACCTCAGAGACCTCTGGGACTATGTCAAACACCCCAACATTCAACTCATAGGAGTTCCAGAAGAGGAAGACAAAAAATAAAAGGGCCATGATAAAATTCTTGAGGAGATAATAGTTGAAAAGTTCCCTAAAATGGAGAAAGAAATAGCAACCAAATTCCAAGAAACCCAGAGAACCCTAAACATGATAAACTCAAGGTGAAACACCTGAAGATACATATTAATCAAATTAAGGAAGGTCAAACACAAATAACAAATATTAAAAACAGCAAGGGAAAAACAACAAATAAAACACAAGGGGATGCCCATAAGGATAACAGGTGGTTTTTCAATAGAAATTCTTCAGGCCAGAAGGGAATTGCAGGACATACTTAAAATGACTAATGAGAAAAATCTACAACTCAGATTACTGTACCAGCAAAGATCTCATTCACATATTAAGGAGAAATCAAAAGCTTTACAGACAAGCAAAAGTTGAGAGAATTCAGCACCACCAAACCAGCTATTCAAGTGCTAAAGGATCTTCTCTAGAAAGAAAACACAGAAAAGGTTTATAAAGTCGAACCCAAAACAGCAAAGTAAATGGTTACGAGATTATGCTTATCAGTAATTATCTTAAATGCAAATGGGTTGAATGCCCCAACCAAAAGACAAACGCTGGCTGAATGGATACAAAAACAATATGGCTATATATATACTGTCCACAAGAGACACATCTCAAAACATGGGACACATACAGACTGAAAGTGAAGGGCTAGAAAAAGATATTTCACACAAATGGAGACCAAAAGAAAGCAGGAGTAGCAATATTCATATCAGATAAAATAGACTTTGAAATGAAGGCTGATGAAAAGAGACACAAAATGACACTACATAATGATCAAAAGATGAATCCAATAAGAAGATATAACAATTATAAACATATATGCACCAAACATAGAAGCACCACAATATATAAGGCAAATGCTAGCAAGTATGAAAGGGGAAATTAACAGTAGCACAATAATAGTGGAAGACTTTAATATCCCACTCACCTCTATGGATAGACCAACTGAACAGACAATTAGCAAGGAAACACAAACTTTAAATGATACAATGGACCAGAGTTAATCAATATTTAGAGGACATTTCACACCCAAAAAATAAGTTTCACCTTTTTCTCAAGTGCACAGGGAACCTTATCCAGGATAGATCACATCCTGGGCCATAAATCTAGCCTTGGCAAATTAACAAAAAAAAAAAGAATTCATTCCAAGAATCTTTTTTGATCACAATGCAGTAAGATTAGATGTCAGCTACAGGGGAAAAAAAAAAAAAAAAAAAAACTATGAAAACTAGAAACTTATGGAGGCTAAACAACACACTTCTGAATAACCAACAAATCACAGAAGAAATCAAGAAAGAAATTTAAATATGCATAGAAACGAATGAAAATGAAAACACAACAACCCAAAACCTATGGGATTCAGTAAAAACAGTGTTAAGGGGATGGTTCATAGCAATACTAGCTTACCTAAAGAAACAAGAGAAAAATCAAATAAATAGCCTAACTCTACAACTAAATCAACTAGAAAAGGAAGAAATGAAGTACCCTAGGGTTAGTAGAAGGAAAAAAATCATAAAAAAATAGGGCAGAAATAAATAAAAAAGAAACAAAGGAGACCATAGCAAAAATAAACAAAACTAAAAGCTTATTCTTTGAGAAGATAAATAAGACAAACCATTAGCCAGAGTCATCAAGAAAAAAAAAAAAAAGGAGAAGAATCAAATCAACAAATTAGAAATGAAAATGGAGAAATCATAATAAACAATACAAAAATACAAAAGATCATAAGAAACTATTATCATCAACTATATGCCAATAAAATGGATAACTTGGAAGAAATGGAGAAATTCTTAGAAGACTATAACTTTTCAAAATTGAAGCAGGAAAAAAATAAAAAATCTTAACTGACCCATCGCAAGTACAGAAATTAAAACTGTAATCAGAAATCTTCCAGCAAACAGAAGCCCAGGACCAGACAGCTTCACAGCTGACTTCTACCAAAAATTTAGAGAAGAGCTAACACCTCTCCTACTTAAAACCTTCCAGAAAATTGCAGAGGAAGGTAAAATGCCAAACTCATTCTATAAGTCCACCATCACTGTGATACCAAAACCAGACAAAGCTGCCACAAAAAAATAAAACTACAGGACAATATCAATGATGAACATAAACAGAAAAATCCTTAACAAAATTCTAGAAAGCAGAATACAACAACATATTAAAGAGATCATACAGCATGAACAAGTGGGGTTTATCCCAGGGATGCAAAGAATCTACAACATTTGCAAACCAATCATTGTGATACACCACATTAACAAATTGAAAAACAAAAACCATATGATTATCTTAATAGATGTAGAGAAAGCCTTTGACAAAATTCAACATCCATTTATGATAAATACCCTCCAGAAAGCAGGCATAGAAGGAACATGCCTCAACATAATAAGAGCCATATATGATAAACCCACAGCAAACATTATCCTCAATGTTGAAAAATCGAAAGCATTTCCCCTAAAGTCAGGAACAAGACAAAGATGCCCACTGTCACCACCACTATTCAACATAGTTTTGGAAGTTTTAGCCACAGCAATCAGAGAAGAAAAAGAAATAAAAGGAATCCAAATTGGAAAAGAAGAAGTAAAACTCTCACTGTTTGCAGATGACATGATCTTATATATAGAAAACCCTAAAGACTCTGCCAGAAATTACTAGAACTAATCAATGAATATAGTAAATTTGCAGGATATAAAACTAACACACAGAAATCCATTGCACTCCTATACACTAACAGTAAGAGAACAGAAAGAGAAATTAAGGAAACAATTCCATTCACCACTGCAACAAAAATAATAAAATACTTAAGAATAAATCTACCTAAAGAACCAAAAGATCTATATACAGAAAACTATAAAACATTGAGGAAATAAATCAAAGATGACACAAATAGATGGAGAAATATACCCTGTTAATGGATCAGAAGAATCAATATAGTGAAAATGAGTATAATGCCCAAAGCAATCTATAGATTCAGTGCAATCCCTATCAAGCTACCAATGATATTTTTCAGAGAACAAGAACAAATAATTTCAAAATTTGTATGGGAATACAAAAAAAAAAAAAAAAAAGTCTGGAATAGCCAAAGCAATCTTGAGAAATAAAATGGAACTAGAGGAATCAACCTGCCTGACTTCAGACTACACTACAAAGCTACAGTCATCAATACAGTATGATACTGGCACAAAGACAGAAAAATAGATCAATGCAACAAAATAGAAAGCCCAGAGGTAAGTCCATGCACCTATGGACACGTTATCCTCGTTAAAGGAGGCAAGAATATACAGTGGAGAAAAGATAATCTCTTTCACAAGTGGTGTTGGTAATACTGGTCAACCACTTGTAAAAGAATGAAACTAGAACACTTTCTAACACCATACACAAAAATAAACTAAAAATAGATTACAGATCTAAATATTAGACCAGAAACTATAAAACTCCTAGAGGAAAACATAGGCAAAACACTCTATGACATAAATCATCGTAGGATCCTCTATGACCCACCTCTCAGACTAATGGAAATAAAAACAAACATAAAAAAATGGGACCTAACTAAATTTAAAAGCTTTTGCACAACTAAGGAAATTATAAGTCAGGTGAAAAAACAGCCTTCAAAATGGAAGAAAATAATAGCAAATGAAGCAACTGACAAAGAATTAATCTCAAAAATATACAAGCAACACCTTCATCTCAATTCTAGAAAAATAAGCGACCCAATCAAAAAATGGGCCAAAGAATTAAACAGACATCTCTCCAAAGAAGACATACAGAAGGCTAACAAACACACGAAAATATGCTCAATCTCACTCAAATGCAAATCAAAGCCACAGTGAGGTCCCATCTCACACCAGTCAGAATGGCTGCTATCAAGAAGTCTACAAACAATAAATGATGACGACAGTGTGGAGAAAACAGAAACCTCTTATACTGTTGGTGGGAATGCAAACTATTATAACCACTGTGGAGAACAGTGTGGTGATTCCTTAAAAAACTGCAAATAGAACTGCCATACAACTCAGCAATCCCATTGCTGGGCATACACACTGAGGAAACAAGAATTGAAAGAGACACATGTACCCCAATGTTCATCACAGCACTCTTTATGATAGTCAGGACATTGAAGCAACCTAGATGCCCACTGGCAGACAAATGGATAACAAAGCTGTGTTATATATACACAATGGAATATTACTCAGCTATTAAAAATAATGCATTTGAATTAGTTCTAATGAGGTGGATGAAACTGGAGCCTGTTATACAGAGTGAAATAAGTCAGAAAAAAAAATCACACCAATACAGTATATTAACGCATATATATGGAATTTAGAAAGATGGTAACGATGACCCTATATGTGTGATAGCCAAAGAGACAGATATAAAAAGCAGACTTTTGGACTCTGTGAGAGAAGGTGAGGGTGGGATGATCTGAGATTATAGCACTGATACATTTACATTATCATATGTGAAATAGATTTCCAGCCCAGGTTTGATGCATGAGATAGGGTGCTCAGGGCTGGTGCACTGTGATGATGCTGAGGGATGGGATGGGGAGGGAGGTGGGAGGGGGATTAAGGATGGGGAACACATGTACACCCATGGATGATTCATGTCAATGTATGGCAAAAATCAGTACAATATTGTAAAGTAATTAGCCTCCAGTTAAAATAAATAAATTAAAAAAAATAAATTAAAAAAGAGAAACTACCACAGACACACAGAAATACAAAGGATCACAGGATAGTACTATGAACACCTATATCTTAATAGAATTGATAACCTGGAAGAAATGGACAAATTCTTAGAAAGAAAGATCTTTCCACGACTGAACCAAGAAGAAACATAAAATGTAAGCAGGCTTATTTCTAGGAATGAAATTGAAACTATGACTAAAATTATTTCAGTGAACACATGTTCAGGATAAGATGGCTTTACAGGCAAATTCTATCAAACACTTAGAAAAGAGCTTAAAAGCCATCCTTCTCAAACTCTTTCAAAAATTGCAGAGGAAGGAACAATCCCAAGCTCATTCTAGGAGGCCATCATCATCCTGATACCAACACCAGACAAAAATATCACCAAAAAAGGAAATTACAGAGCACTAACACTGATGAACATAGATGCAAAAACTCTCAAAAAAAAAAAAAAAATACCAGGAGGCTAAAGCTAACAATGCATTGAAAGAATCATACGGGGCAGAGCCATGATGGTGGTGAGGGAAGACATGGAGTCCATGTCTCCCCATGCCTTGGATACTCACCAGTTGCTGTTGGGGGACCTTCCTCAGACAGGCTGATGGGAGGAATCCCAGGGATGACCAGGTACTGGAAAGCAGGAAGTAAGGGAAAGTCAAGGCCAGAGCACTGGCTCAACTGAGGGGTTGCTGGGGCAGGTGGAGTGGTTTGAGTGCAGGGGGCAACACACTTACTTAGCAAGAGGGGTGAGGGATCCTTGGCAATTGGAGGATCCTTTAAAGGGAAGCCACTGAGGCCCCTTACACGTGGTCTTGGGGAGCTTCCTAGGACCCAAACCTGGTGCTCAACCCTTGGGGATCTCCTCTGCCCTCTGAAGCTCTCTCCACCTTCCCTGCCAAGCTCTCTGCCCCCTGGGCTACCCTCCATTTTGCATGGCCTCCTCCACCCATGTGGGTCTTGATGGTTTGAGAGGGAGTCGTAGAGAAAAAGCCAGGCCATCAGGGAGGTTCCTTTGAGGTTTAAACGTCAGGGTACTTCCTGGTGTTCTCTCATACACTTGGCCCTGAGGAGCCCTCTGAAGCCACTGGCTGAGCCCTCTGCCCTTCGGGACCACTTCTGATCTTCAAGGCACCCTCTGCATTCTGGGCCCTCTCTGTCCTTCACTACTCCAGGGTCCTCTCTGTCCTTCAGGGCCCACTCAGCCACAGCGTGGGGGGAGGTCCTGTGGATGTGAGGGGAGAGGGGAGAAAATAGCAGGCCAGCTAAGGGAAGATACTGTGGGGTCCCAGGTACAGGGAAATATCTGTGTTCCCCCAGCTGTTCAGCCCCAAAGAGCCTCCAGAAGCCTCAGGCCAAGCCCTCTGCCCTTTGAGAACTCCACCTTACAGAGCCAACCAGACTCTTCAAGTTATCTTCTGCCCTCCAAATTCCTCCTCCTTCCAGGGTTCCCACCTTCTGGGGGCCCCCTCATCCCTCTGTAGACCTCTTTCTGCCTTCTGGATTGGGCCCTCTGCCCTCTGGGAGCCCACCCTCTACTCCCCAGAGATCCACTCTGCCCTCCACAATGAGCCCTCCACCATCTGAGAACACCCTTCACCCTCTGGGGTCCCCTTCCATTCTCTGGCTTCCTATTTGCTTTAGGGCCACAATCTTCTGAGGACCCCCTCACCCTCCCGGGTCCACATACCCCTTTGAACTTTAAGGACCCCTTCTTCTCTCAGGCCTCCCTCTTTCCTCTATGATAAGCCCTCCACTCTCTAGGGATCCACCTCAGACTTCTTGGACTCCCTCTGTCCTTCAGGGTCCTTCTGAGGGCACTCTCTGGTCCAGTAGGTCCTGTGGGGGCAGGAAAGAGGGAAGACAGGGCCAGGAAAGCCAGAGGAGGGTCCCTCCTGGCGTGAAGGAACAGGGAACCATTCTGGTGTTACACCACCCACTCATCCCTAGGGAGCCTCCTGGGGACCCGGGCCTGATCCTCTGTACCTCAAGCCAGAGGAGTTTCAGAGGCCCCCTTGGCTGGGTGGAGACCTGGCTGCCCTCCAAAGTCACCCAAGACCTTCTCTGGATGTATGGGGCTTGAATAAGGACCCCACCCCTGCTCAAATCTCATTTCCATCTAAACACCACCACTTTTAAAGGCCTTCCTGACATAAACCCTGCCCCTCACAGCCAAGGCTTTCTTCTGCCTTTTTTTTTTTTTAATTTTTTACTGTTTGCCAGTGGAGTTTGGTTTTACCCTCCAGTGGTTGTTTCATATATATATATATATATATATATATATATATATATATATACATACACACACACATATATAAAATTTTATACAATTTCTGTTAGTTTTCTGTGTGTCCTGTGTGTTCATTCACTCAGTCATTTCTGACTCTTTGTGACCCTATGGACTGTAGCCCACCAGGCTTCTCTGTCCATGGGAGTGTCCCATCAAGAATATCTTAATGGGTTGCCATTTTCTCCTCCAGGGCGTCTTCCCAACCCAGTGACCAAGCCTGAGTTTCCTGTGTCTCCTTCATTGCAAGGAGATTCTTTACCACTGAGCCACAAAGAAGACCTGTTAGCTATCTATACTTATTTTATTTTTTACTCTTTATTATTTACTCTGCTTCTTGTTACTTTTACATATATATATATATGTATATTAGAAACTATATATATATATATATATATATATATATATATATATATATATACTCTTTTCTTCCATTTCTATTCTATATGTATATGCTTTGTATTCCTTTGCTTATTCCTTTGCTATATACACACACACATACACACACTTTTCTTCCATTCTTTTGCAATTAGAGTCTGGTTTACCCTTCAGAGGTTCTTTCAAACATACTCTTATTTTTTCTAATATATCTGCTACGATTCCAAATTTATTATATTTTGTATTAGTTTTTTTCCCTTATCTTTTATTTCCCCTGAACCACATGGCTTGTAGGATCCTCATTCTGGGTCCAGAAATCAGGCCTGAGCAACTATTGTGGGAGCACTGAGTCTAAACTGCTGGAATAGCAGTGAATGTCAGGCCTCAGGAAATATTAATCAGAGTGAAGTGTCCCAGAGGTACACATCTCAACAGTAAGACTTGGCTCTACTCAACTGCTTGAAAACTCCATTGCTGGAAGCGTCAAGTCAAACAACTAGTAAGGCAGAAGCACAGTCCCCATCATCTAAATAAATAAATAAATGGCAAAAAAAAAAAAAAAAAAAAAAACATGTTACAGATGAAGGAACAAGTAAAAATGTGCAAGACTGAATAAATGAAAAGGAAATAGGCAATGCATGTGTAAAATAATTTAGATTAATGATAGTAAAGAAGTTTCAAAATACCAAAAATAGAATGGAGAAAATGTAAGAAAAGTTTAATGCATTAAACAATGACATGGAAGAAAGAAAGAAAGAAAAAAAAAGCAAACAGTGATGAACAGCACAATTACTGAAATTAATATATTATGTAGTCCATGGGGTTGCAAAAGTCAGACATGACTGAGCGACTTACACTTTCACTTTAGAAAATAAAGTGAAAGTGAAATTTTCACTTTAATAACTGAGGCAGAAGAATGGATAAGTAAGCTGGAAGATAGAGTGATGGAAATAACTGCTGAGGAGGAAAATAAAGAAAAATTAATGAAAATAATTGAGGACAGTCTCAGAAACCTCAGGATAATAACAACAACAACAAAAAAAAACACTCAAATTACAGGGGTTCCAGAAGAAAAAACAAAACGTATAAGAAGATATTTGAGGAGATTATAGTCAAAAACTTCCCTAACATGGGAAAAGAAATAGCCACCCTAGTTCAGGAATCCCAAAGAGTCCCATAAAATATAAACACAAAGAGAAATACTCCAAGACATATATTAAACAAACCAATAAAAATTAAACACAAAGAGAAACTATTAAAAGCAGCAAAGGAAAAAGCAAAAAATAGCATACAAAAGAATCCCCATAAATCTAACAGATGATTTTTTCATCATAAACTCTGCAGGACAGAAGATAGTGGCAAGATATACTTAAAGTGATGAAAGAAAAAAAAACTACAACCAAGATTACTCTACCCAGCAAGGACCTCATTCAGATTTCATGGTAAAATAAAAAAATTTTGAGACAGATAAAAACTAAGAGGATTCAGCATCACAAAAATGAGCCATACGAGAAATGCTAAAGGAAATTCTCAAAGGCAGGAAAGCCAAGAGAAGAAAAATACCTACCAAAACAAACACACACACAGAAAATTAATAAAATAACAGTAAGAACATACATATAATTACAATATTTGCGTCTGGATTAAATTCCTCAAACAAAAGACACAGACTGGCTGAATGAATACAGAAACAAGACTCATGTATATACTGCCTACAAGAGACGCATTTCAGACCTAAGGAAACACATGGACTGAAAATTAGGGGATGGAAAAAGATATTCCATGCAAATGGGAATTAAAAGAAAGCAGGAGTAGCAATATTAACATAAAATAAAATAAACTTTAAAATAAAAACGGTTACAGAAGATAAGGAAAGACAATATATAATGATCAAGGGAACAATGCAAGAAGAATACATAACAAATTTAAATATTTATGCACCCAAAATAGAAGCACCTCAATATATAAGCAAATGCTAAGAACCATAAAATGGGAAATTGACAGTAACACAATAATAATAGTGGACTTTAATACCCCACTTACACCAATGGACAGATCATCCACACAGGAATAAGGAAACACAAGCCTTAAATCACACATTAGATCAGACAGACCTAATAGATATGTTCAGGACATTTCACTCTAAAACAGCAGAATACACCTTTTTTTTTAAAGTGCACATGGACAATTCTCTAGGATAGATAACATCATGGGTCAAAATTAAAGTCTCAGTAAATTTAAGGTAATTGAATTCATATCAAGCAATTTTTTGATCACTACACTGAGAGTAGATGTAAATTACAGGAAAAAAGGAAAAACTCAAGGAATACAATCATACGGAGTTGGTAAAAACCAGGTTTCTAAATAAAGAAAAGGACACTGGAGAAATAAAGAAAAGGAAACTAAAAAAAGAAAAACTAACAAATGACAATGAAACATGGCAATCCAAAATCTATGGGATGCAGCAAAAGCAGTTCTAAGAGCGAAGTTTATGGCAATATAAGCCTGCCTCAAGAAATGAGAAAAATGTCAAATAAACAACCTAAATTTATACCTAAAACAACTAGAAAAAGACCAAAACACCCAAAGTTACTAGAAGGAAAGTAATCATAAACATCAGAACAGAAATAAATGAAAAAAGAAATGGAGACAATAGCAAATATCAATAAAACTAAAAGTTGTTTTTTTGAGAAGATAAAATTGACAAACCAATAAACAGACTCATCCAGAAAAAAAGGGAGAAGACTTAAATAGATAAAAATAGAAACATAAAAATAGAAGCTACAGCAGACAACATAGAAATTAAAAAAAAATCATAAGACTATTATGAGTAACTCTATGCCAATTAAATGGGCAACCTGGGAGAAACTGACAAGTTCTTAGAAAAGTGTAACTTTCCAAAACTGAACCAGAAAGAAATAGAAATCATGAACAGAACAATCACAAGCACCAAAATCAAAACTTCAAAAAAAACCATCTTCCAACAAGCAAAAGCCCAGGGCCAGATGGCTTTACTGGTGAATTCTATAAAATGTGTAGAGAAGAATCTAGACCTATCCTGCTCAAACTATTCCAAAAATCTGCAGTGGGAGGAACACTCTCAAATTTATTCTATGAGGCCACCATCACCCTGATACTAAAAAGAGACAAAAATATCATATAAAGCCAAATTATAGGCCAATATCACTGATAAACATAGATGCAAAAATCTTCAACAAAATTCTAGCAAACTGAATTCAGCAACACATGAAAAGGATCATACACTAGGTAGGCTTTATCCCAGGGATCCAAGGATTCCTCAATACATGCAAATCAATCTGATACACCATATAAACAAATTGAAAGATATAAACTCTTCAGGATGGGGAACGCATGTACACCCATGGCGGATGCATGTTGATGTATGGCAAAACCAATACAATATTGTAAAGTAAAATAATAATAATAATAATAATAATAAACTATTCAGAAAGTAGGCATAAAAGGAAACCATCTCAACAAAATAAAGATCATATATGAAAAACCCAGAGTAAACGTTATTTTCAATGGTGTAAAACTGAAAGCATTTCCTCTAAAATCAGGAACAAGTCAAGGGTGCCCAGACTGTCCACTATAACTCAACATAACTTTAAAAATCCTAGTCATAGCAATCAGAGAAGAAAAGGAAATGAATGGAATCCAGATTGTAAATGAAATAAAAAATGTCATTATTTGCAGATAACATGATACTATACATAGAAAACCCTAAAATTCCTAGAGTTAATCAATGAATTTAGTAAAGTTGCAGGATACAAAATTAATACATAAAAATCCTGTGTGTTCCTATTCACCAAAAATTAAAAAAAAAGAAATATTAAGGAAACAACCCCATTCACCATTGCAAATAAATGAACAATATACCTAGGAATTAACCTACCTAAGGAGAAAAAAAGATCTGTATACAAAAAGCTATAAGACACTGATGAAAGAAATTAAAGATGAAATGAATGGAGAGATATATCATGTTCTTTGATTGGAAGGATCAACATTTTGAAAATGATGATACTATCCAAACAGTCTGACAGATTCAATGCAATCCCTATCAAATTACCAATGGCATTTTTTCACAAAACTAGACAAAAAAAATTCACAGCTTGTATGGAAAAACAAAGGACCCCAAATACTCAAAGACATCTTGAATAACAAAAATGGAGCTAGAAGAATCAACCTTCCTGAGTTCAGACTATACTACAAAGCTACAGTAATGAAGACAGTATGGTACTGATACAAGAAGAGAAATATAGCTCAGTGGAAGGGGATAGAAAGCCCATAGATAAACATACTTATAGAAAACTTAATCTTTGACAAAAGAGACAAGAATATGCAGTAGAGAAAAGACAACCTCTTCAATAAGTGGTGCTGGGACAGTTATATGTAAAAGAATAAAATTATAACACCTCCTAACCCCATACATGAAAATGAACTCAAAATGGATTAAAAACCTAAGTGTAAGGCTAAAATGTATAAAGCTCTTAGAGGAAAAAATAGGTAAAACACTTGATATAAATAACCATGATATCCTCTTTGACCCACCTCCTAGAGTAATAGAAACAAAAACAAAAATAAACAAGTTAAACCTAATTAAACTTATAAGCTTATACACAGCAAAGGAAACTGTAAGCAAGATCAAAACACAATCCTAAGTGGGAGAAAATAGTTGCAAATGAAACAATTGGCAAAGGATTAATCTCTAAAATATACAAGCAACACATGTAGTTCAATACCAGAAAAACAGACAGCCCAACGAAAAGTGGGCAGAAAACCTAAACAGTCATTTCTCAAAAGAACACAGAGACGGCCAAACAAACACATGAAAAGATGCTCAATATTCCTCATTAGTAGAGAATTTCCAATCAAACCACAATGAGGTATCACCTCGCACTGGTCAGAATGGCCACCATCAAAAAATCTACAAACAGTAAATGCTGGAGATAATTTGGAGAAAAGGGAACACTCCTGCCATGTTGCTAAGAATGTAAATTGATACAGCCATTATAATGAACAGTATTTGTTGTTGTTGTTCAGTCATGCCCGACTCTTTGTGACCCCATGGACTTAAATTAGGAATAAAACTGACATATGACCCGGCAATCCCACCACTGGAAATACACCCTGAGAAAATCATAACTGAATAAACACATGTAGCCCATTATTCATTGCAGCAGTGTTTACAATAGCTAGGACATGGAAGCAACTTAGACGCCCATCCATACAAGAATGGATAAAGACATTGTTGTACATATATGCAGTAGAATATTACTCTACCATAAAAAGGAATGCGTCTGAGTCAGTTCTAGTGAGATGGCTGCACTTAGAGCCTATTATACAGAGTGAAATAAGTCAGAAAGGGAAAAACATGTATTGTATATTAATGCCTATATATGGAATTTAGAAAAATGGTACTGATAAGCCTATTTGCAGGGCAGAAATGGAGATGCAGACATAGAGAACAGACTTTAGACACAATAATGGATGGAGTGGGTGGAATGAATTGAGAGACTAGTGTTGAAACATTCACATTATCATATGTAAAATAGCTCATAGGAAGTTGCTGTATAATACAGAGAGCTCAACATGGTATTCTGTGACAACCTAGAGGAGTGGAATAGAGTGGGGGGGTTTGGGGGCAGGTTTAAGAGGGTGGGAACATATTTATACTTATGCCTTATTCATGCTAATGTATTGCAGAAGCCAACACAATACTATAAAACAATTGTCCTCCAATTAAAAATAAATTAAAAATTGTAAACAAGAAAAAATGGATCTTACACCACAATGGATGCAAGAATTCTTTTATTATATCCAAATCAGTCAAGGTGATACACCGTATTAATTACTTGAAAGTAAAATCCATTTGATCATCTCAATAGATGTAAAAAAAAAAAAAAAAAAAAACAACTTTCAACAATGTTCAAAACCATTAAAAAAAAAAAAACTATCTAGAAATTGGGCATAGAGGGAAGCTACCTCAGCATGACAAAGGCCATATATCACAAATCCACACACACAAAAATCATTCTCAATGGTGGAAAACTGAAATCATTTCTGCTAAGATCAGGAAAAAAAGAAGAATGTTCACCCTCACCATTACTATCCACATAATTTTGGAAATCCTAGCCATGACAATCAAAGAAAAAAAGAAAAAATAAGAAATCCAAATTAGAAAAGAAGTAAAACTTTCATTATTTTCAGGTGACATGAAAGTATACATACAAAATCCTAAAGATTCTACCAGAAAACTGCTTGAGTTAATCAAAGAATTTGGTAAATTCTCAGGATATAAAATTAATGCACAGAAATTTCTTGCATTCTTATATACTACAATGAAATTTCAATGAGAGAAATCTATGAAACAGATTACATTTACCACTGCAACAATAAAAAAAGAATAAAATACCTTCACATAAACCTACCTAAGGAAGCAAAAGACCTTTAGGCAGGAAACTAATAGATACTGATGAGTTCAGTTAGGTCCTGTTTATTTATTTTTGTTTTTATTCTCATTATTCTAGAACGTGGGTCAAAAAGATCTTGCTGCAATTTATGTCAAATAGTATTCTGCCTATGCTTTCCTTTAAGACATTCATAGTGTCTGGCCTTACATTTCAGGCTTCAATCTGTTTTGAGTTTATTTTTGTGTATGCTGTTAGGGAGTGTTCTAATTTCTTCTTTTATAGGTAGTTGCCCAGTTTTCCCAGTACCACACATTAAAGATGCTGTCTTTGCTCAATTGTATATTCTAGCCTCATTTGTGATAGATTAGGTGATGATAGGTGCATGTGTTTATCTCTGGACTCTCAATCCTGTTCCATTGATCTATATTTCTGTGCCAATAACATACTCTTTTCATTACTGTAGC
The DNA here is from genome assembly GCF_055505025.1 of Bos grunniens. NCBI lineage: Eukaryota > Metazoa > Chordata > Mammalia > Artiodactyla > Bovidae > Bos > Bos grunniens. Next base: position 73,705,943 of record NC_141194.1, on the reverse strand, counting down.
ACTGTAGTATAGTCTGAATCCAGGGATCCTGATTTTTCCAGCTCACTATTTTTTCTCAAGATTGCTTGTGTTATTCAAATTCTTTGCATCTCCATAAAATTATAAATGTTTTTATTCTAGTTATATGAAAAATGTCATTTGATAAGAATTGTCATCTGATGAGAATTGCATTGAATTTGTAGACTGTTTTGGGTAGGATAGTCATTTTCACAATATTGATTCTTCTAATCCAAGCACATGCTATGTCTCTCCATCTGTGTTGTCTTTGATTAATTTATCAGTAACTTAAAGTTCTCTAAGTATAGGAATGTTTACTACTTGGGTAAAATAGTAGTGAGTAGGTTTATGCTTAGGTATTTTATTCTTTTTGTTTCAATGGTAAAATGGATTATTTCCTTAATTTCTTTCTGATTTTTCATTGTAAGTGTATAGGAATGCAAGTGATTTATGTGTATTAATTTTATATCCTGTGATTTTACTAAATTAATTGATTAGTTCTAGTATTATTCTCATGGCATCTTTTTGATTTCCTATATATACTTGTCTGTAAACAGTGACAAGTTTAGTACTTTTTTTTTTTTCAATTTATTATTATTATTTTTCTTATTTTAATTGGAGGCTAATTACTTTTCAATATTGTATTGGTTTTGCCATGTATCAACATGAATACACCATGGTAGTACTTTTTGTTGACAATTTAGACACTTTTTTATTTCTTTTTTCTTCTCTATCGTGGCTAGGACTTCTAAAACTATGTTGAATAATACTGGCAATGGTGCTCATCCTTGTATTTTTCCTGATTTTAGAGGAAATTCTTTCAATTTTTCACCACTGAGAATGATATTTGCTGTGGGTTTGTTGTATATGGCCTTTGTTATATTGAGGTAGGTTCCATCTGTGCTCATTTTCTGGAGGATTTTTTTTTTTTTTTAATCTTAAATGGTTTTGAATCTCGTCAAAAGCTTTTTCTTCATTTGTTGAAGTGATCATATGGATTTAATTCTTTAACTTGCTAATATGGTGTATCACATTGATTGATCTACATATAATGAAAAGCCCTTGTATCTTTTGGATAAATCCAACTTAATCATGGCATATGATCCTTTTAATGTGCTGTTGGATTCAGTTTGTTAATATTTTGTTGAGGATATTTAGTTCTGTTTTCATTAGCAATATATCAGTAATTTGTTTTTTTAATATCTTTATCTGGTTTTGGTATTAGGATGATGGTGGCCTTATAGAATGAGCTTGAAGTGTCCCTCACTCTGCAGTTTTTGGAAGACTTTGAGAAGTGAGCAAACCATAAACCCAATTAAAAGACAACCCTCAGAATGGGAGGAAGTATTTGTAAATTAAGCAACTGACAAATAATTACTCTCCAATTTATATTAAACAGCTTATGCAGCTCAATATCAGAAGAAAAAAAAAATTGACAGAATACCTAAACAGACATTTTTCCTAGGAAGACACACATACGGCCAACAAATTCCTGAAAAGATGTTTAACATTATTCACTATTAGATAAATGTAAGTCAGAACTACAATGAGATATCACCTTGCACTTGCTAGAATAGCCACCATCAAAAAATTTACAAAGAATAAATGACATAAAGGGTATGTTGAAAAGATAATTTTCTTGCAATGTTGGTGGGAAAATAATTTGATATAGCCACTATGGAGAATAGTATGGAGGTTTCTTTAAAAGAAGAAAAAAATAATCAAACTACCCTATAACTCAGCAATTCCACTACTGGGCATGTACCCAGAGAAAATTATAATTGAAAAAGACACATACAGCCCAACACTTACTCTATCACTATTTACAATTGCCAGAACATGGAGGCAACCAAAATCCATTAACAGAGAAATGGATAAAGAAGATGTGATACATATATAGAAAGGAATATTACTCAGGCATAAAACAGAACAAAATTAGGTTATTTGTAGAGACATGGATGGACTTAGTGGCTGTCATACAGAGTGAAGTAAATCAGAAAGAGAAAAACAAATATCATAAATTAATACATATATATGGAATCTAAAACATGTTATAGATAATTCATTTGAAAACAGAAATAAAGACACAGATATACAGAACAAATGTATGGATAGCAAGGAGGAATGGGTGTGGGTGGGATGAATTAGGAGATTGGGATTGACCTATATACACTACTATGTATAAAATCTGTGACTAATAAGAACCTATTAAAAAATTCAGGGAATTCTACTCATTGCTCTGCGGTGACGTAACTGGCAAGGAAATACAAAGAGAGGTGATATACATATACATATAGCTGATTCACCTTGGTATACAGTAGAAATTTACACAATATTTAAAGTAAATATCAAAAAAAAAAAGATCTTCATGAAAGAAATCAACGATGCTACATTAGATGGAGAGATATGCCATGTTCTTGGATTGGAAAAATCAGTCTTGTCAAAATGACTATATTACCCAAAGCAATCTACAGATTCAGTGCAATCCCTATAAAATTACCAATGACACTTTTCACAGAAATAGAACAAAATTTTTACCATTTGTTTTCAATCATGAAAGATCTGAAATAACCTTTTTTCTTTCTTTTCTTGTGATAGTAAAACAAATCTGGAGGAATCAGACTCCCTGACTTTAGACTATACTACAAAGCTAGAGTAATCAAGACAATATGGTAGTAGCACAAAAACAGAAACAGAGATCAATAAAATATGATAGATGGCCTAAAGATAAAACCACACACATATGGCCAGCAAATTGGGAAAACTCAGCAATGGCCACAGGACTGGAAGAGGTCAGTTTTCATTCCAATCCCAAAGAAAAGCAAAGCCAAAAATGCTCAAATTACTGCACAATTGCACTCATCTCATATGCTAGCAAAGTAATGCTCAAAATTCTGCAAGTGAGGCTTCAGCAGTACATGAACTTAGAAATTCCAGACGTTCAAGCTGAATTTAGAAAAGGCAGAGGAACCAAAGATCAAATTAACAACATCCGTTGGATCATAGAAACAGCAAGGGAGTTCCAGAAATACATCAACCATGCCAAATCCTCTCATTGTGTGGAACACAACAAACTTTGGACAATTCTTAAAGAGATGGGAATACTAGATCACCTGACCTGCCTCCTGAGAAACCTGTTTACAGGTTAAGAAGCAACAGTTAGAACTGGATATGGAACAATAAACTGGTTCCAAATTGGGAAATGGTGTGTATTGTCATCCTGCTTATTCAACTTATATGCAGAGTACATAATGTGACATACCAGGCTGGATGAAGCACAAGCTGGAATCAAGATTGCCAGGAGAAATATGCATAACCTCAGATGTGCAGATGACACCATCTTTATGTCAGAAAGTGAAGAGGAGCTGAAGAGCCTCTAGATGAAAGTCAAAGAGGTGAGTGAAAAAGCTGGCTTAAAACTCAACATTAAAAATCTAAGATCATGGTACCCAATTCCATCATTTTATGGCAAATAGATGGAAAAACAATGGGAACAATGACAGACTTTGGTTTTTTGGGCTCCAAAATCACTACACATGATGACTACAGCCACGAAATTAAAAGACGCTTGCTCCTTGGAAGAAAAGTTATGACCAACCTAGACAGCATATTGAAAATCAGAGACATTACTTTGCCAACAAAGGTCCGTCAAATCAAAGCTATGGTTTTACCAGGAGTCATGTATGGATGTAAGAGTGGGACCATAAGGAAAGGTGAACACCAAAGAATTGATGCTTTTGAACTATGGTGTTGGAGAAGGCTGAGAGTCCCTTCGACTGCAAGGAGATCAAGCCAGTCAATCCTAAAGGAAATTAGTCTTGAATATTGATTGGAAGAACTGTTGCTGAAGATGAAGCTCCAAAATTTTGCCCCCTTCATGCAAATAAATGACTCTCTGGAAACTACCCTTATGCTGGGAAAGATTGAAGGCAGCAGGAGAAAGGGATGGCAGAGGATGACATGATTCGATGGCATCAATGACTCAATGGACATGAGTTTGAGCAAGCTCCAGGAGTTGGTGATGGACAGGGAAGCCTGGAGTGCTGCAGTCCATGGGGTCACAAAGAGCCGGACATGACTGAACTACTGAACTTGAAATGTGATCATCTTTTCTTGCCATGTATTATTTAATCCATGCATATCATAGTTTCTTTTCTCTATCTTGAAATTTGAAAATCCACTCAATACAGCAAATGAAAACTATTCCTCAGAGCCAATTCACATTTCTTGTCTTATTTTTTGATATTTCTTTAATGATTTACTCTCCCCAATATCCCACAGGCTGAGATAATTATGTTTCAGAGTCTATCGCTTTGCCACTTGTATAGTAAATAACATAGGTGGAGAGTAGATTCAGAGCCAGGTAACACTGTAAATGATATATAGTGTAGATATGAACTGTCTGTGTGTGTCAGGGGCCAGAAACTCTAAAGTGATCCATTTCTAAACTGACAGACAAGGTCTGGAAAAATGCAGAGAAAGTTTGTTTCATGATTACCAAAAATAAATAAATAATAATAATAAAATATTTTAACTACATGAAACAAAGGAAGTTAGCAAAATCTAATTTTAATTACTTTTAATTAACTTCATTTTAATTGGTTTAATAAAATGGTATTTTTCAATTAACTCATTTATTTTTGAGCTCATTTATTGGACTCAAAACACTTTTTGCTTTATTGCTTAACCAAAGAACATAGGTTTTCTTCTGAATTTTAGAGAGTTCTTTTTGCTTATTTTTTACTAATAAGCCTTATTAATTGCAATAGATTTTACCTACTTCCTCAGTTCTACCCTCATTTTATATAATTCTATAAAAATGGAAAAATTATCTTACTAATGAAAAGTTATACACAGTAGTTTTTTGTTATTTTTTAAACAATAGCAATAATAGGGAGATCTGTGGTAAGTCGTGAAGGTGGTGCTTATTATGGAACTTTCTTCTTATAGAAGCAAATTCTTCATCCTTAAATAGGAGTTTTAAAAGTTATTTTTAAAACCTCCTGAGCTATAGATTTTCAGTAAGGACATTGTGCTTTAAATATTGCTAAAATATCTTATAGAAAATAGTATTGTTTGAGGTTAACTTTATAGAGAGGTCTGGAAATTGAAGGGAATTAAAATACTAACAAAATTAAAAATTACACAGATCCTTGTAAAGGTAGAAATAAAGAGGAAATGTCAGTAATAAATTTCAACTTAATTTTATTTATATTTTAATGAAAATTATTCTATGTATATGCAATGCTTAGTTAAAAAATAAATGGAGAAAATTAGAAATCTGTTGCTTATTAGTGGTTAGGGTGACCACATGATTTTCTGTTCCTTTTTGGGGCCACTAAAAAAGAAACCTGTAGAGAGTTATCATTTAACCAGCCATTTTATTGACTACTCTTTTGTTATTGTTGAGAAAATCTCATTCTTTAATTCATTATGCTTTTACAAATAGATTTTCTCCACTAATAGTACTGGAAATGCAGAAAGTAGGGGGAGAAGTAAGCCTTCCAACTATCTATTGCTTTAAGTGTTATTTAAAATCCTGATGAGATGTTTATTTTTTATATATGGAATTTCCAGCATATTACAGATTCTCCTTTACTGTCTTCAAAAGAGATATTTCAAATCTGATAAAATATCAGTAGTCTGTAATGTAATGAGAAGCAGCTGGATTTCAAGATATGGCTCTGTAAACAAGGGTTAAGTCAATTTGACTGACTATGGTTTTGTTTATTTGTATCCATGTCTTGTTAGGATAACCTAGAAATGTTTTATTCAGGAAATAATTATTTGAAGATCAAGATAGGCCCTCTTGTTCAAAGCTGGCGATCTGGCAAAGGGAGACCTTATTTACAAGTCTAGATGAGGCCATGAAGATGTTTTCCTGCAAATCCATTGCTACTATTGGAGGAAAACAATTCAAAGCACATGTCATAGTTTGGGTGGGCTAGTGTGTCAGCTTTGTGTGCAATGTCAGCATGTCATGATTCTAAACTATAAAATATGCCTGTAAAGATAATTGCCAGTGAAAATCATAGCACATGACATATGTGTATTTCTCATTTACAATAAATAATAGCTAACGTTTCCAGAACATTTTCTATGTGCTTGGTCCTATGCGAGGGATCTTAACACATATAGTTATAATTTAAAAGTCTAAACCATATAAAACTCATATGTCACCATTTTATAGATAAGGAAACCTGAGACTCAGAGAGATTAAATAAATTGTCTAAGATTCTGGCTTGTGTGAATGGTGAGGCAAGGATTTCAATCAAGTAATGAGACTTTAGAACTCAGGTGTTTAATCACTATACCAGATCAATGAGGGATATTCCAACTGTAATATATCTAAGAATTTATAATTTATTACTATTATAAATCTGGCAGTAACACAGATTTTCCTCACCCAATTTTCCATGCTTTCAGATTCAAATTGCTAGATTAAGTAAAATTTATATACCTCAGTTTCCTCATCTGAAACTGGCCTAATGGGGTTGTTTCAATTATTGAAAGAAATAACAAGGTTTGTGTCAAGTTATTCGATGTGAGCCAGATAATGAGATATGCCCCTGATAAAAATATCAATGTATTTCATCTTTTTAAGTAATAATTAAGATTATAATAGTAACAGTTCTTGGCATTTACTCATGGATTACAATGAATCCATCATTGAATTAAACACTTGTCATTGCTTAAGTCGGAGAAGACACTGGCACCCCACTCCAGTATTTTGCCTGGAAAATCCCATGGATGGAGGAGCCTGGTGGGCTGTAGTCCATGGGATCGCAAAGAGTTGGACATGACTAAGTGACTTCACTTTCAATTTTCACTTTCATGCATTGGAGAAGGAAATGGCAACCCACTCCAGTGTTCTTGCCTGGAGAATCCCAGGGATGGAGGAGCCTGGTAGGCTGCCTTCTATGGGGTCGCACAGAGTCAGACATGACTGAAGTGACTTAGCAGCAGCATTGCTTAAGTCTTATAATCCTCATGAAAATATGAGTCAAATACTATTACTATTTCCATTTTACTTATGAGGCCACTGAGACAAAGTGAAATTAAATAAAATTTTGAATATTTCACAGCTGGCAAATTATGCATCCACAGTAGGAATCCAGGCAGTCTGGTGCATTTTTGTATTCTGGCAACCACTTTTATCCAATGATGGGGTAAGACTGACCAGTAACTATGTCCTTACTGGTCTCTGTCTAAATACTCTGCTATTTGCAGCATCAAATTTTATCTATTCCTATCTTGAGGGATGGTAAAAGAACCTTGCCTGTTGAAGGAATAGTGAGGAGACCAGTATAGGTAGACCATAGTGAGCAGTGGTGGGAGTGATAGGAACAAACCAGGAGAATGGACTATAGGGGAAGAGGATGAAAACAGGGAAAGTCATTAGGCCTTTAGGCAGCTAAAACAGTAATTACTCCCTTTAGTTCCCTTATGTGAAAACGACTGCATAACTTTTATTCCTCTTAAAATTTCCCTATATCTAAATGAAGAGAATTGATAAAGTTTTCAACTATCCAGTAAAGCCAATGACTTTCATACTGTATGGGAGAAATTCTTTTTCAAATGTATAGTGGAAGTAGTTGATTTTTTTCAGAATCACATGCTTTACCATCAGTATTATTGGTTTTCTAGGATATCATCACTTGAACCAGAAAAAATAGTTGTTAGATTATGCTTCTTTTCAGCCCCCACAGCATAACTTCAAGTGGTATTTAAGGCCTAAGAAAAAGGTTATTAATGAATAATTAACCTGTGTTAAATTAGCAAAGAAACTTACCATAGAATTTTACCATCAGTAAATGAACCATTGATGTACTTACTTTTATTGCCTGTGATATACTTATTTATCCATCAATTACTGTGGGGTATGAGGGCAAGTTATTTAACTTCTATCTTTCAATGCTTTCAAATATTAAGCGTCTATCTCCTAGTCATTTGTTTGTTTTATAAAAGGAATAAATAAATTACTGCATGCACAGTGCTTACTGTTGTAAGTAAGTACCTGGTACTTAGTAAACACTCAATAAGTCCTCTTTTATTAGGTATTCTGGTGCTTAGCATTTTTATTAATGAATGATAATTCTGCTTATTTTAAAGAACTATTTATTAAGCACCTCTTATGTGATAAACAGTTTTATATGCATTGGAGGTAAAGAAGAAAAATGTGGCACTTACTCATTTTTTAAAAATGACTCATGGATAATGGGGCTTCCCTGGTGGCTCAGCTGGTAAAGGATCTGCCTGAAATGTGGGAGACCTAGGTTTGATCTCTGGGTTGGGAAGATTCCCTGGAGGAGGGAACAGCTACCCACTCCAGTGTTCTGGCCTGAAGAATTCCATGGACTGTCCATGGGATCACGGAGTCAGACATGACTGAGAGACTTTCACTTTCATGGATAATGATGGATATGAACATGTAAACTATATATTCTAAAAGTGGTGAACACTAGTGATGCATATATAAATTACAGAATGTAAAATAAACCTGAATTATTAATCCCATCCTAGAGCTGGTGTGTTTTATAGATAAGCAAGTCCTATCAGAGTCTTATTCCTCAATTTTTCAAGGAAAAGTCATGCTTCTTCAAAAATCTGTTGAGGTGCCAAGTGGCAGAGAAGAATCTTTGTTTCTTAATGCCAACAATCTGTGCAGTCCCATCATAATATTTATTAAATAGTACATTGTCATAGATTCTTGCACATTTTAAAAGGATATTTTGATTTGTTCCATGACTCACAGCTGTGTAACATCAGCACAACCACTAATGGGTAACTCCCCAAAAGGATGAACATAATCTATTATTAACATGGAAAAACAGCTCAGCATGTATGCCACGACTCCATCTTCCAACATTTTTTGTTCTTTTGAAAGTTTCAATATGCACTTGAAAGTTCTTTTTTCTCCTGTCAGAAAAAAATAAATAAATCAAAAAGAATGTTCTTCACTGAAAATTTAAGAGGGAATAAAATAGTAATGACAAGATGCTTATTTGTTAGGTATATTTTGACCAAGGGTACACGACATTCAGCCATAATGTCAATAAGGCTAAACCAAAAGATAATACACAAGCATATAAGGCAGAAATCTGTGAGTGAGTACATTTTCTTCCTTTGTATATATGCAGCTTTCCTTTTAAAAAGGAAGACATCTTATTGACTGAGAATTATGTAGATTCACTGTTAAGTTCTAGTCAATTTAGTCATAAAATATCACAGTGTAATTTTGTATAATAGAATACAATGTTATGGGATTATATGACTGCAAGTGCTATGATTCAGAATGAATTTCTTCCCAGGCTAAAAGCATTATGTGTATATTTTTATACCAAATATATAATGATGAATAATAAAATACAGGTTTAATTTAGAAAATGGGCATGATATTTTATATACTAAAAAGAATTTTACTAAAAATAAATTCTGTGGTAAATTTAAATTACATACAGAATAAAACTTCTAGCATGACAAGTGAGGACCTTTGTAAAAACACTCCTCCATGAAACTAACTAAAAGCTTTGACACATTTTGTCAAAATCAACTTTTGTAGAATTTCTGTAAATAAGCAAAGTCTTTCAAAAAATTAAGAGGTATTTGTTCAGGGAAAATGCTGCTGAATCTTGGTAACAAAATAGAATTTGTGATGTATTAACTTGGTCTACATTTATTCTCCTCTTCTCAGTTCCACAGTAGCATTGAAAATCAACAAGCTAGGAAATATGGTGATGTTAAAATCAGTCTGTGGTCACTATAAGAAGCAGACCAGGCTTGGAGCTCCTTAAAATGCCCCATAATAAAAGTTTTATCACCATGTGAACTGTCTTCAAGCTCCTTGGGAAAACCCTGATATTTGGATTGCTTTCATATTCAAAGCTGTATCCCCATAGTATTTGTAAAAACCAATCAGTAGAAATTGTTTAACATTACATATGCCAGAAGCTATGAAACTTGTTGGAGTTAACAAGTGCTTGGTCAAAATTTTTTAAAAGTTTAGAAAACAAAATGTCCAGAGAAGGATGTGAAAAGCTCTAGAGAGCCAGAAGGTTACACACATTTGCAGGGCTACGTGTAGTCCCAGGTAAGAAATATCTGTTCAGTTGTTATCTGACCAGTGAGTTAATTGTTCCAAAGATGGAGAAGCTCTATATAGTCAGCAAAAACAAGACCAGGAACTGACTGTGGCTCAGATCATGAACTCTTTATTGCCAAAATCAGACTTAAATTGAAGAAAGTAGAGAAAAGCACTAGACCATTCAGGTATGACCTAAATCAAATCTCTTATGAGTATACAGAAGAAGTGAGAAACAGATCAAGGGATTAGATCTGATAGACAGGATGCATGAAGATCTAAGGACGGAAGTTTGTGACATTGTACAAGAGGCAGAGACCAAGACCATCCCCAAGAAAAATAAATGCAAAAAGGCAAAATGGTTGTCTGAGGAGGCCTTACAAATAGGTGAGAAAAGAAGAGGAGCTAAAGGCAAAGGAGAAAAGGGAAGATATACCCGTTTGAATGCAGAGTTCCAAAGAATAGCAAGGAGAGAGAAGAAAGCCTTCCTCAGTGATCAATGCAAAGAAATAGAGGAAAACAATAGAATGGGAAAGACTGGAGATCTCTTCAAGAAACTTAAACATAACAAGGGAACATTTCATGCAAAGATGGGCAAAAAAAAGGACAGAAATGCTATGGACCTAAAAGAAGCAGCAGATATTAAAAAGAGATGGCAAGAATACATAGAAGAACTATACAAAAAAAAAAAAAAAAAAAAGAACTTAATGACCCAGATAACCACGATGGTGTGATCACTCACCTAGAGTCAGACATCCTGGAATGAAAAGTCAAATGGGCCTTAGAAAGCATCACTATGAACAAAGCTAGTGGAGATGATGGAATTCCAGTTGAGCTATTTCAAATCCTAAAAGATAATGTTGTTAATGTGCTGCACTCAATATACCACAAAATTTGGGAAACTAAAAAATGGCCACAGGATTGGAAAATGTCAGTTTTCATTCAAATCCCAAGGAAAGGCAACACCAAAGAATGCTCAAACTACTGCACAATAGCACTAATATCACATGCTAGCAAAGTAATGCTCAAAATTTCTCCAAGCCAAGCTTCAACAATACGTGAAACATAAACTTCCAGACGTTCAAGCTGGATTTAGAAAAGGCAGTGGAACCAAAGATCAAATTGCCACAATTCATGGGATCATCAAAAAAGCAAGAGAGTCCTAGAAAAACATCTACTTCTGCTTTATTGACTATGCTAAAGACTTTGACTGTGTGGATCACAATAAACTATGGAAAATTCTTCAAGAGATGGAAATACCAGACCACCTGACCTGCCTCCTGAGAAATCTCTATGCAGGGCAAGAAGCAACAGTTAGAACTGGACATGGAACAACAGAATGGTTCCAAATAGAGAAAGGAGTATGTCAAGGCTTCAAATTGTCACATTGCTCAATTAACTTATATGCAGAGCACATCATGAGAAACGCTGGGCTGGAAGAAGCACAAGATGGAATAAAGATTGCTGGAGAAATATCAATAACCTCAGATATGCAGATGACACCACCTTTATTGCAGAAAGTGAAGAAGAACTAAAGAGCTTCTTGATGAAAGTGAAAGAGAAAAGCGAAAAAGTTGGCTTAAAACTCAACATTCAGAAAACTAAGATCATGGCATCTGGTCTCATCAATTCATGGCAAATATATGGGGAAACAGTGAGAGATTTCATTTTTGGGAGGCTCCAAAAATCACTCCAGATGGTGACTGCAGCCATGAAATTAAAAATTGCTAGCTCCTTGGAAGAAAAGCTATGATCAACCTAGACAGCATATTAAAAAGCAGAGACGTTACTTTGCCACCAAATATCCATCTAGTCAAATCTATGGTTTTTTCAATAGTCATGTATGGATATAAGAGTTGGACCATAAAGAAAGCTGAGTGCCAAAGAATTTATGCTTCTGAACTGTGGTGTTGGAGAAGCCTCTTGAGAGTCCCTTGGACTGCAAGGAGATCCAACCAGTCCATCCTAAAGGGGATCAGTCCTGAATATTCATTGGAAGGACTGATGTTGAAGCTGAAACTCCAATACTTAGGTCACCTGATGCAAAGAGCTGACTCATTGGAAAATACCCTGATGCTGGGAAAGATTTGATGCAGGAGGAGAAGGGGATGACAGAGGGTGAGATGATTGGTTGGCATCACCGACTCAATGGACATGAATTTGAGTAAACTCCAGGAGTTGGTGATGGACATGGAAGACTGGCGTACTGCAATCCATTGGGTCCCAAAGATTTGGACACTTCTGAGCAACTGAACTGAACTGAGTAATTTAATCAAGCAGTGAGAGTGTAACACGTAGGAAGGCTAGAGCTCCCCAAGCAACAGGAGGATAGAAACTGCAAGTGGCAGATTTTTTTTTTTTCCTCTTCTCTGTTGATGAAACAGGTTCTGCCTAATACTAACATTTATTTCTTTTCTCAAACTTTGTGCTGATAATGGCTCAACAAACAAGTATTCATGTCAACTGTTTTATGGCTGGGGATGACAACCCTTGTGCCATTCTATCCAAAAGTGTATATTGTGGGAAAGGGGCCTGGTGAAACTCCCTGAGCCTTGTCGTGTCTCTCTTATCTGATTAGAAGCTCGCCAACAGACTTAAAATGCCTTGCTAAAAGCTAGCAAGCAGGCACTCTTTCTGTCCCATTCTGTCGTCTGTGTCAGAAGCTTTCCCTATCTCTATTATACTATAATGAAACTTTGCTACACGAAAAGCTCCATAGTGAAGCCTCATCTCTGATCCTAGATGGAAATCCTCTCCTCCAGAGGTCATGAACCCTGGTGTAACACACAGATCGCAGCAGCAGCCTTTCATCTTGGGGGCTCATCTGGGATCTTTAAGACAAGATAAGGACGTTTGGCACTCTAGTTCTTTGTTTACTAGTAAACACATTTTCCGCTGTACTTTACTAACAATATTGTGTGCCTGTCTGTGTGAAAGTAGTATGAAAGAGACATAGAATTGGCCATGAAGTGAGTGTTGAGCCCTGCTCTCCAGTTTCGGGTTGCCTTGTAATGACTGAAGGCAGCCCCAAGGGGAGCCTTGTAGGGGGTTTATGCAGATCTGCCAATGCCAAGAGGCACACAACGTCCCTGTGGACCAAACTTTCCTTTCTCAGTTACCGTTTCCTGGTCTCTTTGACCATTTTGTAACTCTCTGAGGAATTAGAACTACTAACCAAACCTGTCAGATCACAGACTTTCAAGGGACTTGTGATTTATTGTTGGTTGTTTAATCGCACACTGCAAACAAGAGCATATTTGGTAGCTAGGTGGAGCTCTAGCTCCAAGAAAGCTTCTCAGGGTAAAAGGCGCTTCTTTAGCTGCCTGCCTCGGGGGCTAGAGACCTGAAAGTGAGTTTATCACGGCTGTGCCTCCGATCTGTGTGGACAGGAGCACTGCTGGTAGCCATGAGTTTTTTGAGAACACAAACTGGGAATCCCAGGACCTGGTCATATTGGAATTGCAATGGCCTTCTTCCTTTGATAACACTAGCTGTTAGCAGACCAGAGGAGTCTCTCTGGTGGCTTTGGAAGAACTGGCCCTAATAGGTTGAGGACAAAAATCACTGGCCAGTGGTCATGAATCTTGGTGTAACACATGGCTCACAGCTGCAACCTTTCAACAGAGACTTCAGTGGACACACACAATAAAGAATATAGACTTTATAGAAGTTGTCCCTAAAAGTCACTAAACAAACAGCAACAATAACTAAGAATCAAAATCAGCAATGATAAGAAATCTTGGGGGAGTGGGGGATTATGATTTCCATAGTTGCAACATTATTTTGCCACATAATATTTAAAATATCCAGTTTTTATGAAAAAAAGATTTGAGTTATATGCAAAGAAACAGGAGATTAAAGCCCCTATTCAGGGTGAAAATAGAAACTTTCTTTTAGGAAGTCCAGATTTTGAATTGACTAAAGACTTTAAATTATCTATTATAATCAAAATTTTAAAAAATCATGTTCATTAAAATAAAGTATAAGAATGACATCACACCAAATAGAAGAGAATCAATGCAGAGAAAAGAACTTCCTTTTACAAAGAACCAAAAAATATCTGCTGTTGAAAAGTACAATTAACTGAAATGAAAAATGTATGATATAGCCTCAAGAGCAAATTTGACATGGCTATAATAAGAAACATCAAACTTCAAGATAAGTCAATGAAGTTTCTCTAATTTGAGAAACAAAAAGAAAAAGGAATGAAAATGAGTTAACAAAAAGAGAAAATATTTGCAAACCACTATCAGATAAACAGTTAATATCCAAAACATAAAAATAACTCTTAAACTCAATGACCTAACAATCCAGTAATCCAATTCAAAAACCAAAAAATCAATTAAAAATGGGCATAGAAAATAAATGCACATTTTTCCAAATAAGACATCCAAGTGACCAATAGGTGCTCGATAAAATTAATCTTCAGGTAAATTGAAATGGTGATTGTAGCCATGAAATTAAAAGATGCTTACTCTTTGGAAGGAAAGTTATGACCAACCTAGATAGCATATTCAAAAGTAGAAACATTACTTATCTGGTCAAGGCTATGGTTTTTCCAGTGGTCATGTATGGATATGAGAGTTGGACTATAAAGAAAGCTGAGTGCAGAAAAACTGATGCTTTTGAACTGTGGTGTTGGAGAAGTCTCTTGAGAATCCCTTGGACTGCAAGGAGATCCAATCAGTCCATCCTAAAGGAGATCAGTCCTGGGTGTTCATTGAAAGGACTGATGTTGAAGCTAAAACTCCAATACTTTGGCCACCTGATGCGAAGACCTGACTTATTGGAAAAGACCCTAATGCTGGGACAGATTGAGGGCAGGAGAAGGGGACAATGGAGGATGATGTGGTTGGATGGAATCACCAACTCAATGGACATGGGTTTGGGTGGACTCCGGATTTGGTGATGGATAGGGAGGCCTGGTGCACTGTGGCTCATGGGGTAACAAAGAGTCGGACACGTCTGAGCAACTGTACTGAACTGAACTGAAATTGAAGTGAAAAGTATGATTTATTTTTTCACTCTGTTTGAAGGATAAGAAAGCAAGAGATAAGTATTGATGAGGATGTGGAAATAAAACTTCTATACTGTTGGTGGGATTATAAGTTGGTTCAGCCAATATGGAGAGAAGTATTAAAGTTCTAGTAAAAAGTAAAACTAGAACTATTGTATGATTTATTAAACCCACTGATGAGTATATATCTTAAGGAAATGGAAAAAGAATATCAAAGACATATTTGCACTGCCATGTTCATTGCATCATTAGCCTAGTCATGTGAACAAAATAAATGTCAGAAAATGAATGGATAAAAAGTATACTATATGGAATTTAGAAAGATGGTAACAATAACCCTGTATGCAAGACAGCAAAAGAGACACAGATGTATAGAACAGTCTTTTGGACTCTGTGGGAGAGGGAGAGGGTAGGATGATTTGGGAGAATGGCATTGAAACATGTATAATATCATATATGAACTGAATTGCCAGTCCAGGTTCGATGCATGATACTGGATGCTTGGGGCTGGTGCACTGAGATGACCCAGAGGGATGGTATGGGGAGGGAGAGGGAGGGGGGTTCAGGATGGGGAACACGTGTACACCTGTGGCGGATTCATGTTGATGTATGGCAAAACCAATACAATACTGTAAAGTAATTAACCTCCAATTAAAATAAATACATTTATATTAAAACAGAGGATATACATATATATATTGTTGCTGTTCAGTTGACAATTCTTATCCAACTCTTGGTGACCCCATGAACTAGCATACTATGCTCCTCTGTCCTCCACTATTTTCACAGTTTGCTCAAATTCATGTCCATAGAGTCTCCTGTGCACCCCCTTGCCTTTTTTCTTCAATCTTTCCCAGGATCAGTTTTTTTTTTTTTTTCCTCCCCCAACGAGTTGGCTCTTCACATAAGATGGCAAAAGTGTTGGAGCTTTAGCTTCAGCAACAGTCTTTCCAATGAATATCCAGAATTGATTTCCTTCAGGATTGACTATTTAACATTTCATGCAAAGATAGGCTTGATAAAGAACAGAAATGGTATGGACCTAACAGAAGCAGAAGATATTAAGAAGAGGTGGCAAGAATATGCAGAACTGTACAAAAAAGATCTTCATGACCCAGATAATCACGATGGTGTGATCACTCACCTAGAGCTAGACAACCTGGAATGTGAAGTCAAGTGGGCCTTAGAAAGCATGACTACGAACAAAGCTGGTGGAGGTGATAGAATTCCAGTTGAGCTATTTCAAATCCTGAAAGATGATGCTGTGAAAATGCTGCACTCAATATGCCAGCAAATATGAAAAACTCAGCAGTGGCCACAGGACTGGAAAAGGTAAGTTTTCATTTTAATCTCAAAGAAAGTTAATGCCAAAGAATGCTCAAACTACCACAGGATTACACTCATCTCACACACTAGTAAAGTAATACTCAAAATTCTCAAAGCTAGGCTTCAGCAGTACGTGAACTGTGAACTTCCATATGTTCAAGCTCGTTTTAGAAAAGGCAGAGGAACCAGAGATCAAATTGCCAACATCCGCTGGATCATAGAAAAAGCAGGGAGTTTCAGAAAAACATATATTTCAAAATTATTGACTATGTCAAAGCCTATGACTGTGTGGATCACAATAAACTGTAAAATTCTGAAAGAGATGGGAATACCAAACCACCTGACCTGCCTCTTGAGAAACCTATATACAGGTCAGGGAGCAACAGTTAAAACTGGATGTGGAACAACAGACTGGTTCCAAATAGGAAAAGGAGTACAACAAGGCTGTATATTGTCTCCCTGCTTATTTAACTTATATGCCAAGTACATAATGAGAAATGCTGGGCTAGAAGAATCACAAGCTGGAATTACGATTGCTGGGAGAAATATCAATAACCTCAGATATTCAGATGACACCACCCTTATGGCAGAAAGTGAAGAGGAACTCAAAAGCCTCTTGATGAAAGTGAAAGTGAAGAGTAAACAAATTGGCTTAAAGCTCACCAGCAAACTAAGATCATGGCATCTGGTCCCATCACTTCATGGGAAATAGATGGGGAAACAGTGTAAACAGTGTCAGACTTTAATTTTTGGGGATCCAAAATCACTGCAGATAGTAATTGCAGCCATGAAATTAAAAGACACTTACTTCTTGAAAGGAAAGTTATGACCAACGTAGATAGCATATTCAAAAGCAAAGACATTACTTTGCCAACAAAGGTCCGTCTAGTCAAGGCTATGGTTTTTCCAGTGGTCATGTATGGATGTGGGAGTTGGACTGTGAATAAAGCTGAGCGCAGAAGAATTGATGCTTTTGAACTGTGGTATTGGAGAAGACTCTTGAGAGTCCCTTGGACTGCAAGGAGATCCAACCAGTCCATCCTAAAGGATATCAGTCCTGGGTGTTCATTGGAAGGGCTGATGCTTAAGCTGAAACTCCAATACTTTGGCCTCTTCATGCGAAGAATTGAGTTATTGGAAAAAACCCCGATGCCGGGAGGGATTGGGGGCGGGAAGAGAAGGGGATGACAAAGGATGAGATGGCTGGATGGCATCACGGACTCGATGGACATGGGTTTGGGTAAACTCCGGGAGTTGGTGATGAACAGGGAGGCCTGGCATGCTGCGATTCATGGGTTTGCAAAGAGTTGTACACGACTGAGCAACTTAACTGAACGACTGAGCGACTGAACTGAACTGAACTGAGGATTGACTAGTTTGATCTTCTTGCAGTCCAAGGAACTCTCAAGATTGTTCTCCAACATCACAATTCAAAAGCATCAAATCTTTGGCACTCAGTCTTCTTTATGGTCCAACTCTTACATCTGTTCATGCCTACTGGAAAAACCTTAGCTTTGACTACCCTTGTCAGCAAAGTGAATTCTCTGCTTTTTTATACACAGTTTAGATTTGTCATAGCTTTCCTTCCAAGGAGCAATGATCCATCCACAGTGATTTTGGAGCCCAAGAAAATAAAATTTGTCACTGCTTCCACTTTTTCCCTATTTACCATGAAGTGATGGGACCAGATGCTATGATCTTTGTTATTTTTTTATTTAACTTATTTTTTAATTGAAGGATAATTGCTTTACAGAATTTTTTCGTTTTCTGTCTAATGGCAACATGAATTAGACATAGGTATACATATATCCCCTCCCTCTTGAAACTCCCATCTCCCTCCCCATCCCACACCTCTAGGTTGAGATACAGAGCCCCTGTTTGAGTTTCCTGAGACATAAAGCAAATTCCCTTTGGCTATCTATTTTAGATATTGTAGTGTAAGTTTCCATGTTACTCTCTTCATAGATCTCATCCACTGCTCCCTTCTCTCCATGTCCATAAGTCTGTTCTCTGTTTCTGCATTGCTGCCCTGAAAATAGATTCTTCAGTACCATGTTTCTTGATTCCATATATATGTACTAGGTTAGGATATTTATCTTTCTCTTTCTAACTTACTTTACTCTGTAAAATAGGCTCTAGGTTCATCCACCTCATTCGAACTGACTCAAATGCATTCCTTTTTATAGTTGAGTAATGTTCTATTGTGTATGTGTACCAAAACTTCTTTATCCATTCACCTGCTTCCATGCTCTAGCTATTGTAAATAGTGTTGTGATGAACAAAGGGATGCATGTGTCTTTTGCATTTTGGTTTCCTCCGGGTATATGCCTAGGAGTGGGATTGCTGTGTCATATGGTGGTTTTATTCCTAGTTTTTAAAGGAATCTCCATATTGTCTTCCATAGTGGCTGTATCAATTTACATTCCCACCAACACTGCAAGAGGGTTCCCTTTTCTCCACACCCTCTCCAGCATTTATTGCATTTTTTTGTTATTTTAAATTTTTAATTGGAGGATAATTGCTTTAGAATATTGTGTTAGTTTCTGCCATACATCAACATGAACCAGCCATAGGTATACATATGACCCCCTCCTTGAAACTCCATCCCATCTCCCACCCTGTAATTCTGATCCCATTTGTGCTGCCACTTTTCTAGCTGTTTGCACTGTTCACTGAACACAGAGTAGGCAAGGTGCTAGGTAAGAGGCTGCAAGAAGACACAAGGAGCTGTAGGAACCACAGACACATTTATTCTCTGCTGGCTGGCATGACAGTCATAACACAGCCTTTCTCCTGGCTGATGCAGCAGCTGTAGCAGCAGCCATAAAGTAACCATAACATAGCCATAACGTAGGCATAACATAACCTCATATAACATAAACATGATGCCACGCCAATGTAGCCCCAGTGAGGCAGCAGCCAGGGCTTTCATGGTGAAGCTCATACAGGTGTACCACACACAACCCATGACCAAGCGAGTGCTTCGTGATGCACATGCACAGTGTTATAAGTGATCTCAGCTGTTACATAAACCTCGTGCTGCACATGCACAGTGCTATGAAAGATCTCAGCTTTTATATAGTCATTATTTACAAAATGTCATGTGAGAGAACCTGAACACACCATCTTGGCTAATTTTCTCTGTCCCCATGCTCCACCCTTTCAGGGTCTCTTGCCTTGCCTTCTATGAACAGTCCATCTTCTGTGATATCCCCTTGGTGAGTAAAACTGATCCTTGGATTTACATCTTGTAACAGCAGTAGCTACAACAACAAACAGTTACATACCCAATACATAGCAACACCCAATGCCAGGTATCACTTGGAACTCCTGTTAGAGTCCTTGCTCCACTTGGAACTCCTGTTAGAGTCCTTGCTCTCGTGGGGCTAAAAGAGCCATGTTGGGGGCCAGAGTGAGGCACTCCGCCCATGGCAAAGGTCATGAGGAAGGAGGCTCGACATACGCAAAGGTGGGATCGAGCCTCAGGAGGCCCCCGGGAAATCCTCGAGCATCTACCCCCATAACCAGAGCCTGTCTACTTTACTACTTTGTGCTCTCACCTACAACTCTGACTTTATGGGGGGCTGTCCCCCACCACCTCTTTCGGAGAAGGAGTTAGCTTAGAGCTCCAGTTAATAAAAACTCCTGGGCATGACAAGAGTGTTTTAACTTACAAACTCCTCTGAAGATTCTCTAGCCTGCCTGACAGGCTTGTCCGGCCACATGTGATTGCTCACAGCCTCCCAACCGTGAGAGGCATGAGATGCTTTAAACCTTCTAAAAACAGGTTCCTTAGAAAAGTTAGAAAACCATTAGTATAAGTATAGTGGGCTGATTAGAAACTGTATTGGTGAAGGGTTTTTCATTTGTTGAGCCAATGTTTGTTGCTAAGTCTCCACATCCCCTGCCCTTACACACATTAATGGATATATAGAAGAAATAAGTATTAACCTTTGATATTAATCACGGTAGACCTTAGGCTAAGTAAATTCTTTCCTAACTGAAACCCACTATACCCTCACCCTATAGGAATGTAACTTTATTTGGGTGGCATCTGTTTTAAGAATAATCAACCCTGGAGAAATAAGTGTCCTGGTTGACTCACCGCTGTCACAAGGGGAGGGTCATAAATTGTCAGCAGGCCCCCTGGCCAGAAGATGATGTAACACCCATAAGACCTCTGTATACATTTGTATGAAGCACCTGACTTTGATAAAAGTCAGGACTGCTGACCCTGCGTGACTTTTGCATAACATCTCAGTGTATAAAAATAGACCACAGAAAATAAAGAATTGGGATCAGTTCCTCGAAAGACTGGTCTCCCCACATTTCTCTCTCTCTCAAATTCTGGCTGAGTCTTTATCTGGAGCGCGGAACCCGCCATGCTTACTAGTTATGCCTGGGCTTCTAAGATCCGACCGGGGAGGCCTCAGTGTCTCCTCTCCTTTGGGAGAAAGGAAGGACACCTGTGGCCTACGTAAGTGGTGCAAGCTTCTTGTCTTGAAGTTTTATTGGTCTCCCGAGTAAACCAAGCTACTCAGCCTCTTTTCTCCACTGAATTTTCCTACTGAGCTATTCTCATTCTATTACTCTTTACATCTTTAATTAATATCTAATTGAAGCTATTGTATCCTGATCCTCACCGACACCATCCCTGCTTCGAATACCATGGATCAGCCGGGGCTGGACCCTGGCAGAGCCACTCACTGAACATAGAGTAACTTTATCTTCCATGACCAAATCCAGTCCACAATTTATCCTTGTGAAACTGCAAGAAAGCCTCCACTAAGGCAACTCCACTCCTGTAGAATTTCATTAAGGACCCGCCAAAACCCCCTACAGGCCTTAAGCCCATCCCTTCAAGGAGATGATTTTTGTGGCATTCACAGCCCACCTACATGATTCCAAATGCTTTCACATTGTACTAAATCTGCAAGAGAATCAGAGGTTATAGCACATCATAGGACACAGCCTTTATACACTGTTCTACTAAATCTATATCATTGAACACAGCCTTGAACACAGCCTTTACAGTATACTGTTCTAAACCTACATCACAGGACAGAAATTACAGTACAGTGTTCTACATAGGGCACCACATTTCATTATGCTTTCACACAAATCAGCTCACCTTTGCATCTGTGTAACCTGTATGGGAGCCCTGCCAGCTTGAGCCCCTTCAGAGTCTTCACATTTTCAAAATGGTGTCTCACATGCCATCCATCTACTTCTCTCAATAAGGACCTGCAAAATCCCTCACAGGTGCCAGGGCCACTCTTGTATCTCAGAGTTACAAAAGCCAAGCTGCCAAGGTTTCCCCTTGCATTTCCTGAAACTGCTTACCCAAGTCAACCAACTCTGCCTGAGTATATGGTTGATATTTCATGAACTCTATCACACCAAGGGCCCCTTGAGGATGCACACCCCCCCCCCAACCCTGGCCACAGGCTGCTGATACTTCACTTTCTGGTGTACATTGGGCTTTGCTGCCAAATAGGGACTCACAGTCTCATAATGTTCATCATCACTGTCACTTACTGCCTTGCTATAAGAGATGCTGGGTTCTTTAGAGCCATGGGGTTCTTGCTCTTATGCCAATATATGTTGCTCTAGTTCTTCCAAGCATCTCTTCACAATGCACACGGGTACAGGGCCACATAGGACACTACTCATGTTTGTCTTATAGGCAGTCAGGAAAATTTACCACATGGTGCCAGTGGCAGTCTGTGCCACCTTGTTCTGCAAACAGGAACTGACCACCTGTAATGCTTTTTCAGTGCTAACCAGTGAATCATCCACCAGCTTCCAGTCTTCCACCAGAGCCCACACCCAGAGTATCATGGCCACATGGTACCACATGCTATATGGTAGTCACTGGCCTCCTTCATCCAGTGGAGACTCAGCCTCTTCTACTTGCTGGGTATCCTGGTGACTCTTCTTCTATGGATGCTCAGTCTTTCTTACCTGCTGGGTATCCTGCCAACTATACCAATCGTATTGCTGATCCTGTTCATGATGCCTATTATCTTTCTGTTCACACTGTTCGCTGAACCCAGGGTAGGCAAGGCATGAGCTTAGGGGCTGGAAGAAGACCTGAAGAGCCATAGGAACCGCTGACATGCTTATTGTCTCCTGGCTGGCATGGCACCCATAACACAGTTTCTCTCCTGGCTGATACAGCAGCAATAGCAGCAGCCATAACATATAACATATGTTATATAGCCATAATATAGCCATAACATAGGCACAACATAACCTCATATAACATAAACATGATGTCACTCCAAAGCAGCAGAAGCCAGAGCTTTCATGGTGAAGCTCATATGGGCATACCACACACAACCCAAGACTAAGAGAGTACCTCATGATGCACATGCATGGTGCTATAAGTGACTTCAGCTGTTACATAAACCTTGCGACGTGCATGTGCAGTGTTATAAATGATCTCAGCTGTTAAATAGTCATAGTTTACAAAAAGTGGAGTGAGAGAACCTGAACACACTGTCTTGGCTTATTTGCTGTCTCCCAACACACCCCATTACACCCCTTTAGGTAGTCACAAAGCACTGGGTTTGAGTTTCCTGCATCATACACAAATTCCCACTGGCTGTCTGTTTGACATATGGTAATGTATATATTTCAGTTTTGTTTTTCTTTTAATCAGTTCCTCCCTTTCCTTCCCTCATGGTGCTCACAATTCTATTTTCTATGTCTGCATCCCCGCTGCTGCCCTGAAAATAAATTTGTCATTACCATCTTTCTAGATTTCATATATATTTGCTTTTCTGATTTCACTCTATAATAGGCTTTATTTCATCCACCTCATTAGAACTGACTCAAATGCATTCTTTCATAGCTGAGTAATACACCACTGTGTATATGTGCCACAACTTCTTTATCCATTCATCTGTTGATGGACATCAAGGTTGCTTCCTTGTGTCAGTTATTGTAAACAGTGCTGCAATGAAAATCAGGGTACATATGTTTTTCAATTATGATTTCCTCAGTGATTTTTGGGTCACAAGGTAGTTTTATCCATAGTTTTTAAAGGAAACTCCAGACTCTTCTCCATAGTGGATGTATCGATTTACATCCCCTCCAACAGTGCAAGAGGGTTTCCTTTTCTCCGTACCCACTCAAGCATTTATTGCTTGTAGATTTTTTTTATGATGGCCATTTTGACTGGTGTGAGGTGATACCTCATTGTAGTTTTTCTTTGCCTTTCTCTAATAATAAGTGATGTTGAGCATATAGTAATGTGTTTATGGGCTATTTGCATGTATTCTTTGGAGAAATGCTTGTTTACCTCTTCTGTCCACTTTTTGATTGGGTTGTTCATTTTTCTGGTGTTGAGCTTTATGAGCTGCTTGTATAGTTTGGAGAGTAATTAACTGTCAGATTTTTCATTTGCTGTTATTTTCTCAGATTCTCAGGATTATCTTTTCACCTTATTTGGATTTTCTTTGTTGTGAAAAAGATTTTAAGTTTAATTAAGTCTCACTTTCTTTGTTGTTTTTATTTCCATTATTCTAAGAGATGTGTCATAGAGGATCTTGCTGTGATTCATGTCAGGGAGTGTTTGCCTGTGTTATCTGCTAGGAGGTTTATAGTTTCTGGCCTTACATTTAAGTCTTTAATCCATATTGAGCTTATTTTTGTGTATGATGTTAGGAGATGTTCTACTTTCATGCTTCTACATGTCCAGTTTTCCCATCATAACTTACTAAAGAAACTGTCTTTTCTGGGTTGTATGATCTTGCCTCCTTTTTCATAGATCAGGTACCCATGGGTGTGTGGGTTTATCTCTGGGCTTTTATCTTATTCCATTGGTCTATATTTCTTATTTTTTTTTTTTATGCCAGTACCATACAGTCTTGATGACTGTAGCTTTGTAGTATAGTCTTAGGTCAGGAAAGTTGATTCCTCGAGCACTGTGTCTCTTTCTGAAGACTGTTTTGGCTATTAGGGGTGTTTTGTGTTTCCATTCAAACTGTGAAAATTTTTGCTCTAATTCTGTCAAAAATACCATTGGTAGTATGATAGGAATTGCACTGAATCAGTAGATTGCTTTGGGTAGTATAGCTATTTTCACAACAATGATTCTTCCAATCTAAGGACATGGTATATCTCTCCAGCTGTTTGTGTCGTCTTTGCTTTCTTTCATCAGTGTCTTATAATTTTCTCCACACAAGTCTTTTGTCTCTTTAAATAGGTTTATTCCTAAGTATTTTCTTTCTTTGTTTTTGTTGCAATGGTGAATGGGATCATTTCCTTAATTTTTCTTTCTTATTTTTCTTTGTTAGTATATAGAAAAGAAATTTATTTCTGTGTATTAATTTTATATCCTGAGACTTTATTATACTCATTAATTATCTCTAGTAATTTTCTAGTGGCATCTTAAGTTTTCTATGTATACTAGAATGTCATCTACAACCAGTGACACCTTTACTTCTTTTCCAATCTGGATTCCTTTTATTTCTTTCTCTTTTCTGATTGCTGTAGCTAGGACTTCTAAAACTATGTTAAATAATAATGGAGAGAGTGGGCATCTTGTCTTGTTCCTGTTCTTAGAGGAAATCCTTTCAGTTTTTCTCTGTTGAAAATAATTTTTGCTGTGGGTTTGCTGTACGTGGCTTTTATTATATTGAGGTTGATCCTTCCACACCTATTTTTGGAAAAAAAAAATTATCACAAATGGGTGCTGAATTTTGTCAAAAGATTTCTTTCTACCTTTTGAGATGGTTTTTATCTTTTAATTTGTTAATATGGTATATCACATAGTTTGATTTGCATATACTTAAAATCCTTGCATCCCAGGGATAAAGTCCACTTGATTATGATTTATGATTCTTTTTATTTTGTATATGTTGTTGGATTCTGTTTGCTAGAATTCTGTTGGGGATTTTTGAAACAAAATTCACCAGTAGTATTGGTTTTCAATTTTCATTTTTGTGGCGTATTTGTCTGGTTTTGATATTAGGTGATGGAGACCTCAGAGAATGAATTCAGGAATGTTCCTTCCTCTGAAATTTTCAAAAAGTGGAGCAGTATAGATGTTAGCTCTTCTCTAACTTTTGGTACAATTTGCCTGTGAAGCCATCTGGTCCTGGGGTTTTCTTGATGATTTTTTATTACAGTTTTGACTTTTGTGCTTGTGATTGATCCGCTCGAATTTTCTACTTCTTCCTGGTTCAGTTTTGAAAGGTTATACTTTTCTAAGAATTTGTCTATTTCTTCAAGGTTGTTCATTTTATTGGCAGGTAGCTGCTTGTAGTAGTTTCTTATGGTTCTTTGTATTTCTGCATTGTCTATTGTAACTTATTTTTCACTTCTAATTTTATTGATTGGAATATTCTCCCTTTTTTATGATGAGTCTAGCTAATCATTTGTCAATTTTGTTTATCTTCTGAAATAGTCAGCTTTTAGTTTTATTGATCTTTGCTATTGTCTATTTATTGCTTTTTCGGGTATTTCTGCTCTGATGTTTATGACTACTTTCCTTCTACTAACTTTGAAAATCTTTTGTTAGTTTTCTAATTGATTTAGGTGTAAGGTTAGGTCATTTATTCTGTGCTTTTCTTGTTTCCTGAGGTAGGATTGTATTGTTATAAACCTCCTGATTAGCACTAGTTTTATTGCATCCCATAGATTTTGAGTTGTTGATTATTAATCTTCATTTGTTTACAGGTATGTTTTTAATTCCTTTTGATTTCTGCTTGATTGACTAAGACAAAGCCTTTGACTGTGTGGATCACAATAAACTGTGGAAAATTCTGGAAGTGATGGGAGTACCAGACCACCTGACCTGCCTCTTGAGAGACCTGTATGCAGGTCAGGAAGCAAAAGTTAGAACTTTACATGGAACAACAGACTGGTTCCAAATAGGAAAAGGAGTATGTCAAGGCTGTATATTGTCACCTCACTTATTTAACTTACATGAAGAATACATCATGAGAAAAGCTTGGCTGGATGAAACACAAGCTGGAATCAAGATTGTTGGAGAAATATCAATAACTTCAGATATGCAGATGACACCACCCTTATGGCAGAAAGTGAAGAAGAACTAAAGAGTCTCTTGATGAAAGTGAAAGAGGAGAGTGGAAAAGTTGGCTTAAAGCTCAACATTCAGAAAACTAAGATCATGGCATCTGGTCCCATCACTTCATGGCAAATAGATGGGGAAACAGTGGCTGACTTTATTTTTCTGGGCTCCCAAATCACTGCAGATGGTGATTACAGCCATGAAATTAAAAGACGCTTACTCCTTGGAAGGCAAGTTATGACCAACCTAGACAGCATATTAAAAAGCAGAGACATTACTTTGTCAACAAAGATCAGTCTAGTTAAGGCTATGGTTTTTCCAGTGGTCATGTATGGATGTGAGAGTTGGACTATAAAGGAAGCTGAGCGCTGAAGAATTGATGGTTTTGAACTGTGGCCATCCTAAAGGAGATCAGTCCTGTTCAGTAATAGGACTGATGTTGAAGCTGAAACTCCAATACTTTGGCCACCTCATGTGAATAGCTGACTCATTTGAAAATACCCTGATGCTGGAAAAGTTTGAGGGCAGGAGGAGAAGGGGACAACAGAGGATGAGATGGTTGGATGGCATCACCGACTCATTGGACATGATTTTGGGTGGACTCTGGGTGTTGGTGATGGATAGGGAGGTCTGGCGTGCTTCAGTTCATGGGGTCACAAAGAGTGAGACACGACTGAGTGACTGAACTGATTTCTTCAGTGATCCTTTTGTTATTTAGAAGCATATTTTTTAGCCTTCATTTTTTTTTATATAATTTTATGCCTATAGCTGATGTCTAATTGTATAGTGTTGTAGTCAAAAAAGATGACTGAAGTGATTTCATTTTTTTTTCTTTTTTATTTACCGAGTCTTGATTTGTGGCCCAAGTTTTGATCATCCTGGAAAATGTCCCATGTGCACTTGAGAAAATAATGAAATCTATTGTTTTTGTGTGAAATGCCCTGTAGATATCAATTAGATTCAGCTGGCCCAATGTATTGTTTAAAGCTTGTATTTCACTATTAATTTTCTCTCTGGATCATCTGTTCATTAGTCCCCCACTATTATTGTGTTACTGTTTCTTTACCTTTAATGATTGTTACCATATGCTTTATGTATTGAGGTGCTCTTATGCTGAGTACATATATATTTATAATTGTTATATTTTCTTGGATTTATCCCTTGATTATCATGTTATGTCCCTCTTTGTCTCTGGTAATGGTCATTAAAGTCTCTTTTATCTTACATGATTATTGCTATTCCCACTTTCATTGGATTTGAATTTGCATGGGATAACTTTTCCAGCTCCTCACTTTCAGTCTGTATGTGTCCCTATGTCTGAGGTGGGTCTCTTGTAGACAGTGTGACTGAATGGTTCTAAAAAACCATTCAATCAATATATGTCTTTTGGTTGGGACATTTAGTCCATTTCCTTTTAAGGCAATTATTTATATGTATGATATCATTTTCATTTATAGTTTTGGGTTTGCATTTTTTTAATTTATTATTTTTATTGAAGGATACTTGCTT
Organism: Bos grunniens; assembly: GCF_055505025.1. Lineage (NCBI taxonomy): Eukaryota > Metazoa > Chordata > Mammalia > Artiodactyla > Bovidae > Bos > Bos grunniens. Next base: position 73,677,971 of record NC_141194.1, on the reverse strand, counting down.
TACAGTATTTTGTTGTTTTCTTTAAAACCTCAACGTGAATCAGCCATAGGTATACACATATCCCCTCCTTTTGTAAAGCCCTTCTCATGTCCCTCCCCATCCCAATCATCTAGGATGATACAGAGCCCCTGTTTGAGTTTCCTGAGCCATAAAGCAAATTTCTGTTGGCTGCCTATTTTACATACAGTAATGTAAGTTTCCATGTTATTCTTTTGATACATCTCTTCCACTGTCCCCATTTTCAAAAGTCTATTATCTATGTCTGTTTATTCATTGCTGCCCTGTAAATAAATACTTTAATACCATTTTTCTAGATTCCGTATATGTACTTTAGAATACAATATTTATCTTTCTCTCTCTGATTCACTTCACTCTGTATAATAGGTTCTAGGTTCATTCTAGGTTCATCAGAACTGACTCAAATGTGTCCCTTTTTATGTCTGGGTAATATTCTATTCTGTATATGTACCACAATTTCTTTATCCATTCATCTGTAGATGGAAATCTAGGTTGCTTCCATGTTCTAGCTTTTGTAAATAGTGCTTCAATGAGCATGTGTTTTTTTAAAAAATTTTGATTTCCTCAGGGTGTATGCTAAAGAGTGGGATTGCTGGTAACATGATGGATTTTTTTATAGTTTTTTTTTTTTTTTTTAAGAAATATCCATACCATCTTCCATAGTGGCTGTATCAATTTACATTCCCACCTACAGTGCAAAAGTGTTCCCTTTTCCCCACATCCTCTCCAACATTTATTGTTTGTAGACATTTTGATGGTCATTTTCACCGTTGTGAGGTGATATCTCATTTTGGTTTTGATTTGCATTTCTCTAATAATGAGTGATCTTGAGCATCTTTTCATGTTAGCCATCTGTATGTCTTCTTTGGAGAAATGCCTGTTTAGGCCTTTTCCCCACTTTTTTATTGGGTTGTTTGTTTTTTCTGGAATTGAGTTGTATGAGCTGCTCTATATTTTGATCTTAATCCTTTGTCAGTTGCTTCATTTGCTAATGTTTTCTCCCATTCTGAGGGTTGACTTTTCACCTTGCTTAGTTTCCATTGCTGTGCAAAAATTTTAAGTTTAATTAGTTCCCACTTGCTTACTTTTGTTTTTATATCCATTACTCTAGGAGGTGGGTCATAGAGGCTTTTGCTTTGATTTATGTCATTGAGTGTTTTGCCCATGTTTTCCTCTAAGAATTTTATGGTTTCTGGTCTTATATTTTGGTCTTTAATTCATTTTGAGTTTATCTTTGTGTATCATGTTAAGAAGTGTTCTAATTTCATTCTTTTAGGTATAGCTGTCCAGTTTTCCCAGTACCATTTTTCAAGAGGCTGCCTTTGCCCCATTGCATATCCTTGCCTCCTTTGTCGAAAATAAGGTACCCATAGGTGCATGGGTTTATTTCTGGGCTTTCTATTTTGTTCCATTGATCTATATTTCTGTTTTTGTGTCAGTACCATACTGTCTTGATGACTGTAGCTTTGTAGTATAATCTGAAGTCAGGAAGATTGATTCCTTCGTCTCCGTTCTTTTTTTTTTTTTTCTTTTCAAGACTGCTTTGGCTATTCAGGGTCTTTTGTGTTTCCCTGTGAATTTTGAAATTTTTTGTTCTAGTTCTGTGAAAAACACCATTGGTAGTTTCATAGGGATCACATTGAGTCAGTTCATTACATTTGGTAATATAATCATTTTCACAATATTGATTCTTCCTACCTGGGAACATAGAATGCCTCTCCACTTGTTTATGTCAGCTTTGATTTCTCTCATTATTGTCTTATAATTTTCTGTGTACAGTTCTTTTGTCTCCTTAGGTAAGTTTATTCCTAGATATTTTATTCTTTTTGTTGCAGTTGTGAATGGGTTTGATTCCTTAATTTATCTTTCTGATTTTATAGTATATAGAAATGCAAGTGATTTCTGTGTATTGATTTTATATCCAGCTACTTTGCTAAATTCACTGATTAGCTCTAGTAATTTTCTGATACTATCTTTAGGATATCACGTCATCTGCAAACAGTGAGAGCTTAATTTTTGCTTTTCCAATCTGGATTCCTTGTATTTCTTTGTCTTCTGATTGCTGCAGCTAGGACTTCCAGAACAATTAGTAATAGTGGTGAAAGTGGACATCCTTATCTTGTTTTGATCATGTGGGGAATGCTTTAAGTTTTTCACCATTGAGAATAATGTTTGCTGCAGGCTTATCATATATGGTCTTTACTATGTTGAGGTAGGTCCCTTCTATGCCCATTTTTTGAAGAGTTTTAATCATAAATGAGTGCTAAATTTTGTCAAAGGCTTTTTCTGCATCTATTGACGTGATCATATGTGTTTTTTTTCAACTTGTTAATATGATGTATCATATTGATTGATTTGCATATATCGAAGAATCTTTGCATTCCTGGAACTAACCCAACTTGATCATGGTGTATGAACTTTTTGGTGTGTTGCTGAATTCTGTTTACTAAAATTTTGTTAAGTATTTTTACATCTATGTTCATCAGTGATATTGAACTTTAGTTTTCTTTTTTGTGTATGTGTTGTCCTTGACTGTTTTGGTATCAGGCTGATGGTGGCCTCATAGAATGAGTTTGGAAGTGTTCCTTCCTCTGCAATTTTTTGAAAGAGTTTTAGAAGCATAAGCATTAGCTCTTCTTTAAATGTTGGATATAATTCTCCTGTGAAGCCACGTGGTCCTGGGCTTTTGTTTTTTGGGAAATTTTTGATCATACCTTCAATTTCAGTGCTTATAATTGGGTTGTTCACAATTTATATTTCTTCCTGGTTCAGTGTTGGAAGATTGAAATTTTCTAAGCATCTGTCCATTTCTTCCAGGTTATCCATTTTATTGTCATGGAGTTGTTCATAAAGTCTTCTATAATCCTTTGTATTTCTGCATTGTCTGTTGTAATCTCTCCTTTTTCATTTCTGATTTTATTGATTTTATTCTTCTCTTTTTTTCTTGATGAGTCTGGACAGAGGTTTGCCAATTTTGCTTATCTTCTCAAAGACCTAGCTTTTAGTTTTATTAGTCCTTACTATTCTTTCTTTTATTTATTTTTCATTTATTTCTGCTCAGAGCTTTATGATTTCTTTCCTTCTACTAATTTTGGTGTTTTTTTTTTTCCTTCTTTTTCCAGTTGTTTTAGATGTAAAGTTACACTGTCTATTCAATGTTTTTCTAGTTTCTTGAGGTAGGATTGTATAGATATAAACTTCCCTCTTAGGACTGCCCTAGTTGCATCCCATCAGTTTTGGGTTTTCATTTGTTTCTAGATTTTTTTTTTCCATTTCCCTTTTGATTTCTTAGTAACATGTTGGTTATTTAGAAATGTGTTCTCTAATCTCCATGGATTTCTGTTTCTTACGTTTTTTGTTTTTTTTTTTTCCCCCTCCTAATTGATATCTAGTCTCATAGCATTGTGAACGGAGATGTTTAATATGATTTCAGTTTTCTTAAATTTACTGAGGTTTGATTTGTGACCCAATGTGGTTTATCCTGGAGAATGTTCCTTGTGCACTTGAGAAGAAGGTGTATTCTTCGGCACTTGGATGGAATGTCCTGAAGATGTCAATGAGATCCATCTCATCTAACGTATCATTTAAGACTTGTGTTTCCTTATTAATTTTCTGTTTTGATGATCTGTCCACTTGTAAGAGGGGGTGTTGAATTCTCCCACTATTACTGTGCCACCATCAACCCCTTCCCTTATGTCTGTTAGCATCTGTCTCAAACACTGAGATGCTCCTGTGTTGGGTGCATCAGAGATCAGATTAGATGAGATCAGTCGCTCAGTCGTGTCCGACTCTTTCCGACCCCATGAATCGCAGCACGCCAGGCCTCGCTGTCCATCACCAACTCCCGGAGTTCACTCAGACTCACGTCCATTGAGTCAGTGATGCCATCCAGCCATCTCATCCTCTGTCGTCCCCATCTCCTCCTGCCCCCAATCCCTCCCAGCATCAGAGTCTTTTCCAATGAGTCAACTCTTCACATGAGGTAGCCAAAGTACTGGAGTTTCAGCTTTAGTATCATTCTTTCCAAAGAAATCCCAGGGCTGATCTTCAGAATGGACTGGTTGGATCTCTTTGCAGTCCAAGGGACTCTCAAGAGTCTTTTCCAACACCACAGTTCAAAACCATCAATTCTTCAGCGCTCAGCTTTCTTCACAGTCCAACTCTCACATCCATACATGACCACTGAAAAAACCATAGTCTTGACTAGACGAACCTTTGTTGGCAAAGTAATGTCTCTGCTTTTGAACATGCTATCTAGGTTGGTCATAACTTTCCTTCCAAGGAGTAAGCATCTTTTAATTTCATGGCTGCAGTCACCATATGTAGTGATTTTGGAGCCCAGAAAAATAAAGTCTGACACTGTTTCCACTGTTTCCCCATCTATTTCCCATGAAGTGGTGGGACCGGGTGCCATGATCTTCGTTTTCTGAATTTTGAAATTTAAGCCAACTTTTTTACTCTCCACTTTCACTTTCATCAAGAGGCTTTTTAGTTCCTCTTCACTTTCTGCCATAAGTGTGGTGTCATCTGCATATCTGAGGTTATTGATATTTCTCCCGGCAATCTTGATCCCAGCTTGTGTTTCTTCTAGTCCAGCGTTTCTCATGATGTACTCTGCATATAAGTTAAATAAACAGGGTGACAATATACAGCCTTGGTGAACTCCTTTTCCTATTTGGAACCAGTCTGCTGTTCCATGTCCAGTTCTAACTGTCGTTTCCTGACCTGCATACAAATTTCTCAGGAGGCAGATCAGGTGATCTGGTATTCCCATCTCTTTCAGAATTTTCCACAGTTTATTGTGATCCACACAGTCAAAAGCTTTGGCATAGTCAATAAAGCAGAAATAAATGTTTTTCTGGAACTCTCTTGCTTTTTCCATGATCCAGCGGATGTTGGCAATTTGATCTCTGGTTCCTCTGCCTTTTCTAAAACCAGCTTGAACCTCAGGAAGTTCACAGTTCATATATTGCTGAAACCTGGCTTGAAGAATTTTGAGCATTACTTTACATAGATCTTTATAATTGCTATGTCCTCCTCTTGGATTGATCCCTTGAACATCATACAGTGTTCTTCCTTATCTCTTGTAATCTTTTTTATTTTAAGGTCTATTTTGTGTGATATGAGGATTGCTACTCTAGCTTTCTTTTGCTTCCCATTTGCATGGGATATATTTTTCCATCCTCCCACTTTCAGTCTATATGTGTCTTTATGTCTGCAGTGGTTTTTTGTAGACAGCATATAAATGTATCTTGTTTTTGTATCCACTCAGCCATTCTGTGTCTTTTGGTTGGAGCATTTAATCCATTTACATTTAAAGTAATTCTTGATATATATGTTCCTATTGCCATTTTCTTCATTGTTTGGGGTTGATTTTGTAGGTCTTTTTTTTTTTTTTTTTTCTCTCTTGTATTTCTTGACTATATAATTCCCTTTAGCATTTATTGTAAAGCTGATTTAGTGGTACTGAATTCTGTTAACTTTTGCTTGTCTGAAAAGCTTTTGAGTTCTCCATCTATTTTGAATGAAATTCTTGCTCAGTACCGTAATCTTGGTTGTAGATTTTTCCTTTTCAGTACTTTAAATATATCCTGCCATTCCCTTCTGGCCTGCAGAGTTTCTGGTGAAAGATCAGCTGTTAAGCATATGAGGCTTCCATTGTATGTTACTTGTTGCTTCTAGCTTGCTGTTTTTAATATTCTTTCCTTGTATTTAGTCTTTGTTAGTTTGATTAATCAGAGAAGGAAATGGCAACCCACTTCAGTGTTCTTGCCTAGAGAATCCCAGGGATGGAGGAGCCTGGTGGGATGCCGTCTATGGGGTCGCACAGAGTCAGACATGACTGAAGCGACTTAGCAGCAGCAGCCCCAGCAGCAGCAGTAGCAGTTTGATTCATATGTGTCTTGGCATGTTTCTCCTTGGGTTTATCCTGTATGAGACTCTTTGTGCCTCTTGGACTTGGTTGATTATTTCCTTTTCCATGTTGGGGAAATTTTCAACTATAATCTCTTCAAAATTTTTCTCATACCCTTTCTTTTTCTCTTCTTTTTCTGGGACCATTACAGTTCGAATTTTGGTGTATTTGATATTGCCCCAGAGGTCTCTGAGACTATCCTCAGTTATTTTCATTCTTTTTACTTCAGAAGTCATTTCCACCATTTTATCTGCTAGCTTACTGATTCAGTCTTCTGCTTCAGATATTCTGCTATTGATTCCTTATAGAGTATTTTTAGTTTCAGTAATTGTGTTCTTTGTCTCTGCATGTTTATTATTTAATTCTTCTAGATCTTTGTTAATTGATTTATGCATTTTCTCCATTTTGTTGTCAAGGTTTTTGATGATCTTTACTATCATTATTCTGAATTCTTTTTCAGGTAGTTTGCCTATTTCCTCTTCATTTATTTGTACTTCTGTGTTTCTAGTTTGTTCTTTCATTTGGGTAGTATTTCTTTGCCTTTTCATTATTTTTTTTTTAACTTATTGTGTTTGAGGTCTGCTTTTCCTAGGGTTCAAAGTTGAGTTATTTCTTCCTTTTGGTTTCTGCCTTCCTAAGGGTGGTCCTGTGGTTTGTGTGAGCTTCATAAAGCGTGAGATTTGTGCTGAGTTTTTGTTTGTTTGTTTTCCCTTTGATGGGCAACGCTGAGTGTGGTGGTAATCCTGTCTGCTGATGATTGGGCTTGTATTTTTGTTTTGTTTGTTGTTTAGATGAGACGTGGTTGCTCTGGTGCTACTGGTGGTTGGGTGATGCCAGGTTTTGTATTCCAGTGGTTTCTTTTGTGTGAGTTCTCACTATTTGATATCCCTTATGGTTAGTTTTCTCGTAGTCTAGGTCTTGGAGTCAGTGCTCCCACTACAAATGCTCAGGGCTTGATCTCAGCTGTGGAAATTTGGCAAATTACTTCACCTCTCTGTGTTTCTGTTTCTTCATCTGTGTCTCCTGTATTGCAGGTGATTTCTTTACCACTGATCTGACTGTAAAGTGAAAATACCTCCTGCCATATTAATAAACAAGAAATGTCACGGCCATCAATGATTTCTGTCCTCCAAATGTGAATGAGAGTTCCCCAAACTGAGATCCACTCTATGCTTCCACACCCCATGGTGATTGCTGAATTTGGTTTGCATTTTTAGGTCTAATTATTCTCTTGTGTTTTTTGTCTACAGAAATTCCTTTAGCATTCGTTGTAAAGCTGATTTGTTGTGCTGAATTCACTTATCTTTTCTTTACCTGTAAAGTTTTTGATTTCTCCTTTTCACTTGAGTGAGATCCTTTCTGGATAGAGTAATCTTGGTTATAGGCTTTTTCTTTTCATCACTTTATGTATATCTTGCCACTCTCTTCCAGCCTGCCAACTTTCTTTTAAAATATCAGCTGTTAGCCTTATGTGGATCCCTTAATATATTATTTGTTGCTTTTTCCTTACTGCTTTTAATATTTGTTATTTGTGTTTAATTTTCTTTAGTTTGATTAATATATGGTTTTGGCATGTTTTTCCTTGGTTTTATCGTGTATGGGACTCTCCGGGATTCCTGGACTTGGGTGGCTATTTCTTTTTCCATTTTAGGGAAGTTTTCAACTAGAATCTCCTGAAATATTTTCCCATGCCCTTTCCTTTTATCTTTTTTTTGGGGGGCCCCTATGATTCAAATGTTGTTATGCTTAATTTTGTCCCAGAGGTGTCTGAGAATGTCCTCATTTCTTTCCATTCTTTTTTCTTTGCTCTGCCTCAGTCACTTCCACCATTCTATCCTCCAGCTCACTGAACCATCATTCTGCATCAGTTATTCTGCTATTGGTTCCCTCCAGTGTATTTTTAATCTCAGGTATTGTGTTATTCATTATTGATTGTATATTCTTTAATTTTTCTAGGTCCTTGTTAAACATTTCTTATACCTTCTCAATCTGTGCCTCCAGTCTATTTATGTGTCTCCATTTTATTTTCAAGATTTTGGATCATCTTTGCTATTATTACTCTGAATACTTTTGCAGGTAGACTGCCTCTTTCCTCTTCCTTGTTCCCATTGTTTGGTCTTGTGGTTTTTTACCATGTTCCTTCAATTGCTGCATATTTCTCTGTCTTTCATTTTGTTTAATTTGCTGTTTTGGAGGTCTCCTTTCTGCAGTTTGGAAGGTCATAGTTCTGCTTAATTGTAGAGTCTTTCCTCCTCTGGGTGGGGTTTTATAAGTGCCATGCAATGGTTTCCTGGTTGGTGGGATTTGTGCCTGTATTCTGTCAGATTGAGCTGGATCTTGTCTCTCTGTAAGGCAGTGCAGTGTCCAGTAGGAGGCAAATCCCATGTATATATGGGCTTTCTCGATAGCTCAGTTAGTAAAGAATCTACCTGCAGTGCAGGAGACCCTGGTTTGTTTCCTGAGTCAGGAAGATCCCCTGGAGAAGGGATCGGCCAACCACTCCAGTATTCATGGACTTCTCTTGTGGCTCAGCTGGTAAAGAATCCACTGGCAATATTGGAGACCTGGGCTTGTTCCCTGGGTTGGGAAGATCCCCTGTAGAAGGGAAAAGCTACCAACTCCAGTATTCTGACCTACCCAGAGAATTCCATGGACTGTATAGTTCATGGGATCACAAAATGTTGAACATTGATGAGTGACTTTCACAAGGTGTGGGCAGTAACTTGTGCCAACTCACAACTTGGTGGGAGCTGCCACCACTGGATTCAGGACTGTATGAGTACTGTTTTGTCTGCTGCTTCAGACACTTTTCTTGGCTTTGGTAATGGCTAGTAGTTCACGGTTCCTCTTCTGGGATCATAAATTGCAGTCATATCTCATTCCACTGCTGGCGCTAACACCAGTTTTGCAACGGATGGACACACAGTTGCTCTCTGCAAGTGTGGAATTAGAGTGTCATGACAACAACAAATTCCTACCACTCTCGGCAGCCCAGTCTATTCCCTGACCTCCCTCAGCTGTCATACTAGCTCCCTCAGGGTATCCTCACAGCAGACAACTCTAGTCTTCTCCCTGGGATCCAACACACACACCTGAGCCTCAGCGTCCTGCCCCAACTCTCACGATGGAGACAGACAGGCAATCCACATCTCAGCTGGGAGTTCCAAGTACTATTCACAATGATCTCTGTTAATTCTCTCCATTTTGCCTTCTGAGCATTGCAATTCATGATGAGGTTCTGAAATCCTTCGTCTCTCTCTTTTTTTTTTATCTTTATCTTTTGTCCTATCTCATTCTAAGAAGTTTGGCTGGCATTTTTGGAAGTTTGGGGTCTTTAGCCAGTGTTCAGAAGTTGTACTGCAAGAGTTGTTCCACATGAAGATTTGTGGAGAGGAAGGTTATTTCCCCTTCTTATTCCTCCACCATCTTCTCCCTGGCCTTACTAGTTTTTGTTTGTTTGTTTGTTTCGATGTTGAATTTCAAGCCAGCTTTTCTGGTTTCCTTGTTTGTCCTCATCAAGAAGCTCTTTAGCTCCTCTTTACTTTGCATATGTAAGGTTGTTGATATTTCTCTGAGCAATCTTACTTCCAGCTTGTGCTTCATCCAGCCTGGTATTTTGCATGATGTACCCTGCATATAAGTTAAGTAAGCAGGGTGATGATATACAGGCTTGCTGTACCCCTTTCCCAATTTGGAACCAGTAAGTTGTTCTATGTCCAGTTCTAACTGTTGCTTCTTGACTTGCATAAAGGTTTCTCAGGAAACAGATCCAGCGATCTGTTACTCCTGTCTCTTGAGGAGTTTTGCACAGTTTGCTGTGATCCACACAGTCAAATGCTTTAGAATAGTCAATGAAAGTGAAAGTGAAAGTCGCTCAGTAGTGTTCTACTCTTTGTGACCCTGTGGACTCTATAGTCCATGGAATTCTCCAGGCCAGAATACTGGAGTGGGTAACCTTTCCCTTCTAGAGGGGATCTTCCCAATCCAGGTATCGAACCCAGGTATCCTGCATTGCAGGCAGATTCTTTACCAACTGAGCCACAAGGGAAGTGAAGCAGAAGTCAGTGAAGCAGAAATAAATATTTCTCCATGATCCATTTCTCCATGGCATTTTTTTTTTTTTCTGGTTCTTCTGTCTCTTTGAAACTCAGCTTGGACATCTGGAGGTTCTTGGTTCATGTATTGCTGAAGCCTAGCCTGAAGGATTTTGGACATAATCTTGCTAGCATGTGAAATAAATTCAATTGTATGGTAGTTTGGACATTCTTTAGATTTGCCTTCTTAGGAAGATAGACAGATAAATACATAGATAGATAGATAACCTCTATTTCTTACTCTATCTCCATAAACACACACACACACACACAGAATGGGATGTATTCAGCTATGAGAAAGAAGGAAATTTTGCCATTTGTAACAACATGGTGATAACATAAAGATATTATATTGAAAAAAGTCAGACAAAGACAAGTTTTATATGTAATCACATACGTAGAATCTAAAAAAGCTGAGATCATAAAAACAGCAGAATGGTGTTTACCAAAGGCTTAAGGGTGGGATAGTATTGAAGATGTTGTTTAAGGTTACAGACTTGCAACTAGTAGATAAGTCCTGAAGATCTAATGAACAGCATAGACATTATAGTCAACAATGCCATATCACAAAGCTCAAAGTTGATAAGCGACTGGTTTTGAATTGTTACAGACAAGAAATGAGAGTTATGTGATGTGATAGAGGTATTATTTAATACTATAGTGGTAATCATATTGCAATATGCAAAAGTATTCAATCAATATATTGTAAAATTTAAAATTACACATTTTTAATGTCAATTTTATTTCAATGAAAATAAATGAGCAAAACTTCAGATTCTTATGGAACATCATGAAATTTACCAATATAAGCATAATGGTTCTCTCAGAGGGAAAAGGACATATTTTATGATGATAAGAGTTATTTCATCAGGAATATGTATGTAGATCGTAAATATAAATACATAGAAATAAATATAAATATAAATAAATTAGAAAACATCTATAGAGAAAATAAAATCAAAAGTTGGTTCTTTGAAAATATCAACAAAATTGAGAAAATTTTACAAAGACTAATCAAGAGAAGATGAGACAATTCAGACAGTGATATATTAGTAGTGAAAGAGCAGACATTATTACTGATTCCTTAAAAATTTAAATGATTATATAGAAATATTATGAAACACTTCATGCCAACAAATTTAACAACTTAGATGAAATGGACAAATTTCTATATGGCAAAAATTAATAATACTCATTGAAAAAGAAATAGAAATGTAAAATCTGTATAATAAATGAAGAAATTAAATTAGTAATTAAAAAAAAACTTTCTTTAAAAATAAATTAAGACTCAGATGTCCTTTTAACAAGTCACATACGAAATAATCACAATGCTTATTTAACTTTCCCCAAATATTTAAGAGAATGGAGTGTCTCCCAACTTATCCTATGAAACCAATATTAACTTTTTATCAAAGTCAGACAAAGATATCACAAGAGAAGAAAACTATAGACTAATATTTCCCACAGATATAGATGTAAGAATCCTAACAGTATTTGATATCCAAATGCAGCAAGATAAGGAGAAGGCAATGGCACCCCACTCCAGTATTCTTGCCTGGAAAATCCATGGATAGAGGAGCCTGGTAGGCTGCAGTTCATGGGGTCGCTAGGAGTCAGACACGACTGAGTGACTTCACCTTCACTTTTCTCCTTCATGCATTGGAGAAGGAAATGGCAACCCACTCCAGTGTTCTTGCCTGGAGAATCCCAGGGACACCAGAGCCTGGTGGGCTGCTGTCTATGGGGTCGCACAGAGTCGGACATGACTGAAGCGACTTAGCAGCAGCAGCAGCAAGATATAATAGAAATATATATGAAGATCAAGTGAGATTTATCCTAAGAATTAAAGGTTGGATTAACATCCAAAAATCCAAAGGAAAAAAAAAAAATAACACCACATTAATGAGTACAATAAACAGTCTGCACAATCATTTCAATAAACTCATTAGAAAGAGTTGACAAAGTCCATTTCTGATTAAAATCATGAACTGGAACAGAAGGGAACTTCCCCAACCTGACTAATTATGTTTTATTCCTAATTGGAGCCAATTTTATAAGTTGATATAAAATAAAATTAACAGTTTTTTAAAGAAAGATAAAAGCATGTGAAAGAGCTATAAGTGGTAAAGAAATATACTAAAATCAATTTTCATTAGAGTCATATAAGAATTTATTTTTAATTAGAGGAAGCTACCAAGCTCAGTTAGTAATCTTAATACTGAGGGTTCCATACAAAGGATTCTCAGACATGGGAGACAAAAAGCCAAAGTGTGAGATCAAGAGATATGATCTCTAAACTCTCATCTTGATCTCACATTATATGCTTCCATCTTCAGAAGCAGTGAATTTCTCAAATGTTGTTGGAATGAAGAAAGAATATGATCTTGTCAGAGCATAGCCAGGGAAGGATTGTCTGCTTGTTCTTGTTTTATTTACTCCACTTTTGCAGTTACTAATGTTAGGTAGTTAGAATAGGAAAAAAGAGTCCAAAATGACGGTTGCTAAACTGAACTGAAAAGACAAAGAAGGAATAAACTTGTGAAAATGGAACAAAGGAAGTTCTGAGGACCAGAGTGAGGACCTCAGGTGAAGCAAACAGCCCTCCTGACTAGCCCAATTTACATGGGGCAGGCTCAGAGGAAGGAGATAAATCATATAAAGAGAGGAGCCAAAACTGAGCCTCCTCTCTCTCTTCTCTTTACATCTTTTTGGTCAGCCCACTCTCACACCTCAAGAATGTATTTTCCTTTGCTTACTAAATAAAAGTGAGCTGTAACTGAGCTGTAACACTGGTCTGAAATTTCAAATCTTTCTGTGGTGAGACAGAACCGAGGAAATTGCACACTCCTCCAACATATATGATGCCATTTCTTGGATTTAACCTGGCTGAAACAATCTTAGCTCAGCCCCTGTGAGGCTGAGGCCAAGCACAGCAGAAGCCCAACTCTGCAAAAGCTCCTGCAGTGGAACCTGAACATGAAGAAAACCCAGTGCAGGGGAAGTGAGAAGAAGCCCAGCGTGCTGGAAACAGGGAAAGCAAAAACAAACTCGACAGAAAGCTCAAGTGGCTCAGTTTCAGATTCCAGAAGACCTCTGGTTAAGGTAGGAGGTCCTCACTCCTGTGGCTAGAAGGACATATAACTAACAAAATCTTAACTCCTTTACAATCTCTCATTTCTTGTTTTCTTGAACCCCCTATGAACAGGTGAGTGGCAGTGGGTACAACTGTGGGACTCTGGCAGGGACTACTTAGTAGCTATTGCCCAGGCAAGTGGGGGTTCTTCTGTCCTTAATCCTCTTTGTGCCAAGGATCAGGCCAATGAAAACTATGAGCACAGGTCAGGTATAGAGCAGATTTTCTGACAGGTTATGAAAGGGATTCCTCAGCACATATTTCCCACTGATTTTTCCTCCCATTTTTCAGTTCCTCTCTCCATCTATGCCACTGCTTAAAAAGTATTTGGCAGGCTATCATCTCTCCTGAAGGTGAAAAGTTGTGTTTGAAACTGTTTACCTAAGATTGGAACTCAAACCACATGGCAGGGACTCTGTGCTATGCTTATTCACTCAGTTGTATCCGACTGGAACTTGAGCCTGGCCAAAACCCACAGTGCCTGGTTTCGGGACCTAATGAAGCTCAGGTTCTTGATGTCTCATTGCAAAAAATTCAGTGATAGACACAATCATAGGTAAGAGGTAGACTTATTTGTTCAGATTCAGGAGAAGCACACTCCACAGGATGTGAAACACAGCAGATTGTGAGTGCAGCAGCCATGAAATGTGTAGTTAGCTTTGGTGAGCTGGGTGATTTAATATGCTAATGAATGGGAGGATCATTCCAACAATTGAGGAACCACCCACACCTTGGTCTTTTGCTAGTGCCTTGGAACTGTTCTGGTGCCTCTGGGTGTGTCATTTAGCTTGCAGATTGAGGACTGAGGTTTAGTTAAAATTGAATTTTCATTCTGGACCCATTTGATTTTAATCGGTTATGTCATGCCCTTGGGCTATGTCATTCTTTCAAAAGTTGTGCCCTGTCCCTTTCCCTCCTGTTTCATGCTCTTTTCCTGAGCCCCATCCAGGCCCAAAATGTTGCCTCTATAATCTCCTAGAGGGACAACCAGAAAATAGCTGACCCTTAGGAGGAAAATACTGTATAATATCTAATCCCTTTAGCTATTCAGGCTTTCATCTTCCACATTTCCTATAACATGTACAACAATAGCATCTCTCAGTGAACATGCTAGGGTAGGTGATGGGCACACAATGCCTGCTAGAAGTCCATCTGTTGGTGGCATCCCTTCAAGGGCAATTGGGCTTCCAGGGATAATGTTTGCCACTTTGGGAATTAGCACTGCAGGCCGTTTAGGCCCAAACCCTTGCCACCCTTCTCTTATAGTTACAAACATACCCCTGGATCCATTCCACTCCACTTTTATGGAATATCTGGTCTGTTGTCTCATCAATTTATCCTTAAGCCACTTACTAACTAATTTCTAAAACCAGGACCCTGTCCCCTTATAGGCAACATCTCTTCCCCCTGTTTATTATTAAAATACTCTTAATGCCACTAACAGGACAAGATAGCTCACTCCTTTGTCATTACTTCTGTTATTAACTAAACTGGGTCTACCAGGCAATGGAATGTTTACCACTGGAAACCCCTAAACTGCTATTATGGAAGATTAGGGGAGGAAATTAGTGACTTATATTTCCTGAGACCAATAAGAGGATAAAGCTTATGGCTGTTTCACCAGGTTCCAAGTCTCAGGACACAGGCTTGTACTGTTTTATATCATGATATCTATTCCCAACTGTGGTAGAAAAATCAACAATCAGTTAAGATTCAGTTCAGTTCAGTTCAGTGACTCAGTCGTGTCTGATTCTTTGCAACCGCATGAATCGCAGCATGCAAGGCCTCTCTGTCCATCACCAACTCCCAGAGTTCACGGAAACTCATGTCCATCGAGTCAGTGATGCCATCCAGCCATCTCATCCTCTGTCATCCCCTTCTCCTCCTGCCCCCAATCCCTCCCAGCATCAGAGTCTTTTCCAATGACTCAACTCTTTTCATGAGGTGGCCAAAGTATTGGAGTTTCAGCTTCAGCATCAGTCCTTCCAATGAACACTAAGGACTGATCTCCTTTAGGTTGGACTGGTTAGATCTCCTTGCAGTCCAAGGGACTCTCAGGAGTCTTCTCCAACACCACAGTTCAAAAGCATCAATTCTTCGGCACTCAGCTATCTTCACAGTCCAACCCTCACATCCATACATGACCACTGGAAAAACATAGCCTTGACTAGACGATCTTTGTTGGCAAAGTAATGTCTCTGCTTTTCAATATGCTATCTAGGTTGGTCATAACTTTCCTTCCAAGGAGTAAGTGTCTTTTAATTTCCTGGCTGCAATCACCATCTGCAGTGATTTTGGAGCAAAAAAAAAAAGTCTGACACTGTGTCCACTGTTTCCCCATCTATTTCCCATGAAGAGTTGGGACCAGATGCCATGATCTTAGTTTGCTAAATGTTGAGCTTTAAGCCAACTTGTTCACTCTCCTCTTGCAGTTTCATCAAGAGGCTTTTTATTTCCTCTTCACTTTCTGCCATAAGGGTAGCATCATCTGCATATCTGAGGTTATGGATATTTCTCCCGGCAATCTTGATTCTAGCTTGTGCTTCTTCCAGCCCAGCGTTTCTCATGATGTACTCTGTATATAAGTTAAATAAGCAGGGTGTCAATATACAGCCTTGATGTACTCCTTTTCCTATTTGAAACCAGTGTGTTGTTCCATGTCCAGTTCTAACTGTTGCTTCCTGACCTGCTTATAGGTTTCTCAAGAGGCAGGTCAGGTGTTCTGGTATTCCCATCTCTTTCAGAATTTTCCACAGTTTATTGCAATCTACACAGTCAAAGGCTTTGGCATATTTAGTAAAGCAGAAATAAATGTTTCTCTGGAACTCTCTTGCTTTTTCCATGATCCAGCGGATGTTGGCAATTTGATCTCTGGTTCCTCTGCCTTTTCTAAAACCAGCTTGAACATCTGGAAGTTCACGGTTCACATACTGCTGTATGTAAAGAATTTTGAGCATTACTTTACTAGCATGTGAGATGAGTGCAATTGTGTGGTAGTCTGAGCATTCTTTGGCATTGCCTTTCTTTGGGATTGGAATGAAAACTGACGTTTTCCAGTCCTGTGGCCACTGCTGAGTTTTCCAAATTTGCTGACATATTGAGTGCAGCACTTTCACAGCATCATCTTTCAGGATTTGAAATAGCTCCACTGGAGTTCCATGACCTCCACTAGCTTTGTTCGTAGTGATGCTTTTTAAGGCTCACTTGACTTCACATTCCAGGATGTCTGGCTCTAAGTGAGTGATAACACCATCGTTATTATCTGGGTAGTGAAGATCTTTTTTGTACAGTTCTTCTGTGTATTCTTGCCCACCTCTTCTTAATATCTTCTGCTTCTGTTAGGTCCATACCTTTTCTGTCCTTTATCGAGCCCATCTTTGCATGAAATGTTCCCTTGGTACCTCTAATTTTCTTGAAGAGATCTCTGGTCTTTCCCATTCTGTTTTTGTTTTTGTTTTTTGTTTTTTTCCTATTTCCTTGCATTGACAACTGAGGAAGGGTTTCTTATCTCTTCTTGCTATTGTTTGGAACTCTACATTCAGATGCGTATATCTTTCCTTTTCCCCTTTAATTTTCACTTCTCTTCTTTTCACAGCTATTTGTAAGGCTACTTCAGACAGCCATTTTGCCTTTTTGCATTTCTTTTCTATGGGGATGGTCTTGATCCCTGTCTCCTTTACAGTGTCATGAACTGCCATCCATAGTTCATCAGGCACTCTGTTTATCAGATCTAGTCTCTTAAATATATTTCTCACTTCCATTGTATAATCATAAAGGATTTGTTTTAGATCATACCTGAATGGTCTAGTGGTTTTCCCTACTTTCTTCAATTTAAGCCTGAATTTAGCAATAAGGAGTTCATTATCTGAGCCACAGTCATCTCCCTGTCTTGTTTTGCTGACTGTGTAGAGCTTCTCTATCTTTGGCTGCAAAGAATATAATCAATCAGATTTCACTGTTGACCATCTGGGGTTTGTTATGAATGTGCGTTCTCTTGGCAGAACTCTATTAGCCTTTGCCCTGCTTCATTCTGTATTCCAAGGCCAAATTTTCCTGTTACTCCATGTGTCTTGACTTCCTACTTTTGCATTCCAGTCCCATATAATGAATAGGACATCTTTTTTGGATGTTAGTTTTAAAAGGTCTTGTAGGTCTTCATAGAACCATTCAACTTCATCTTCTTCTGCATTACTGGTTGAGGCATAGGCTTGGATTACCGTGATATTGAATGGTTTACCTTGGAAAAGAACAGAGATCATTCTGTTGTTTTTGAGATTGCATGCAAGTACTACATTTTGGACTCTTTTGTTGACCAATATGGCTACTCCATTTCTTCTAAGGGACCCCTGCCCACATTAGTAGATATAATGGTCATCTGAGTTAAATTCACCCATTCCAGTACATTTTAGTTCTCTGATTCCTAGAATGTCAATGTTCACTCTTGACATTTCCTGTTTGATCACTTCCAATTTGCCTTGATTCATGGACCTGACATTCCAGGTTCCTATACAATATTGCTCTTTATAGCATCAGACCTTGCTACTATCACCAGTCACATCCACAACTGGGTATTGTTTTTGCTTTGAATCCTTCCCTTCATTCTTTCTGGAGTTATTTCTCCACTGATCTCCAGTAGCTTATTTGGCACTTACCAACATGGGGAGTTCCTGTTTCAGTATCCTACCATTTTGCCTTTTAATACTGTTCATGGGGTTCTCAAAGCAATGGCTGAGAGGAGCTACCTCACATCCAAGGTCAGGGGCAGCGGCCAATAGGAGCTATCACATGTCCGAGGTCAGGATTGGTGGCTGAGAGGAGGTACCCCATGTCAGAGGACAGTGGTGGCGGCTGAGAGGAGCAACCCCACGTACAAGCAGTGGTGGCTGCACAGGTGCAGGAGGGCCAAGAGGAGCTAGTCCACGTTCAAGGTCAGGAGGGGCGACTCTTCCAAGGTAAGGAGCAATGGTTGTGCTTTGCTGGAGCAGCTGTGAAGAGATACCCCATGTCCAAGGTAAAAGAAACCCAAGTAAGACGGTAGGTGTTGTGAGAGGGCATCAGAAGGCAGACACACTGAAACCATAATCACAGAAAAATAGTCAGTCTGATCACATGGACTACAGCCTTGTCTAACTCAATGAAACTAAGCCATGCTGTGTGGGGCCACCCAAGATGGACAGGTCACAGTGGAGAGGTCTGATGGAATGTGGTCCACTGGAGAAGGGAAATGACACACCACTTCATTATTCTTGCCTTGAGAACCCCATGGACAGTTAAGATTACCATGCCTTAATCCTACCCAGCCCTGGTCATGCGGGAGAGCTTGGGATGCCCGACTCCAGTCCAGGAGTCCGAGCAGATGGACCTGCTTCAACATACCTAGAGATCTGGTCCTCAGAAGGTTTTCACACCTCAACCTGCTTGGAGATCCACCAGTCCGGGGGTCCCAGGAGGTCAACATGCCTCGATTTGTCCAGGGACCAAATTCTCAGGAGGCTGACCTGCCTCGACCTGCCTGGGGATTCAGTCTCCAGGAGACTATCATGCCTCAGCCTTCCTGGGGGCCTGCACCCTGACCCGGGGATGTCCAGCTCTCAGATTGTAATAGTACTGGGTAGGATAAGCTTCAGAAAGACTCACCACTAAGGAAGTCCACCCATGAAAACAGAAGGAAGTCTATTGGTTATGCGACTGTGCCCAGTATCAGCAATAACTCGGGAACCCAATGAGCACCCCATTGCCTTTCTGGAAAGGCTAAAAAAGGCCCTCCAAAATTTACCAATATGGACTTAGACTCTTATGAGGGACAGGTGACTTTAAAGGACAAATTCCTGTCCTAATGTGCATCAGACATCAGGATAAAGTCACAACAGTTACAGTAGCAGGAGCCTGCTGCCTCTTTAGATGAGATGGTCCAGACAACCACCAGTACCTTTTATAACAGATAAAAGAAGAAGGAGGCCAAGACCCAGAAAAGGGAGTAAAGGAAAGAGACAAGGCATGCTCAGATGCTGGCTGCCCTTCAGGGAAGCCCTATGACAACCCCCTAGTCCTTAAAGGACAAGGCACGAGGCAAATGCCTAATCTGTAGACAGGCGGGACATTGGGCCAAAGAGTGTCCAAACCGTGACAAATCTCCTAAAACGTCATGCTATGAATGTCATCAATTGGGACATTGGGGAGAACTCTGACCTGGAGACCCAAGAGCCTCAAAGTCTAGCACCAAGCCTTCCCTCAAAATGGTTCAACAGGACTGAAGTGGGCCACTCCAGCCAGTCTGCCTGTCACAGATAACCTTTGGCTGGAGCTAAAGTTGCAACCAAATGTGGCAGGTAGGTCCAAGAACTTCTTGGTTAACTGAGGGGTTACCTACTCTGTCCTGACCTCCTACTCTGGAGCCTTTTCCTCCCAAATCTATACTATTTTGGGTGCTACAGGAAAAACAATTACAAAAGATTCACCTGAGTACTTCTTTGTTGCTGGAATGGACAAATATTTTCCTACCACTTTCTGGTGGACTCTGAGTGTCCTACTCCCTTATTGGGAAGAGATCTCTGCCTGCCTTTGAAATCTTAAAGCTATTGCAGTCCTGATTGAAGATGCTTTAAAACTCTTTTGGGGGCAAAATAACTATTTTTACTAGCCACCAATGAAACAACTCCTGAAAGGGAGAGGCCATTTATGGATGTCTGATCAAAGAATCCTCAGATATCAAGCAATGATGATGGAAAATCCAGGCCTGACTATATCCCCTTGTGAGGTTCTTAACCCAGCTACCCTCCTACCAACCTCTGAGGGCTATCTCCTCTTTCAGTCTTGCCTAGAAACTTTGGACCACTGGACAAACCCCGAGAGTGGTTGTCAGAAAATCCTCTGACCAATTCTGAGGAAATCTGGTACACTGATGGAAGCAGCTTTGTCTTGCATGGAAAAAGAAGAGCCAGATATGCAGTAGTCTCCAATTTTGAAACCATTCAGGCTAAGCCTTTGCCACCAGGTACTTCAGCCCATCTAGCTGAGCTCATAGCCCTGACTTGAGATTTAGAGCTGGGAAAAGGAAAAAAAGTAGCGATTTACACTGACTCCAAGTATGCCTTTCTGGTGCTACATGCACAGACTATTATTTGGAAAGAAAGAGGCCACTTGACAGCCCAAGGGTCCCCAATCAAATATGGTGATCAAATCCTTAGGCTCTTGGAGGAAGCCCATCTGCCTGCTGAAGTTTCAGTCTCCCACTGTAAAGGACATCAAAAAGGGGACACAGAAGTGGCATGAGGGAAACAAGCAGCTGATCAGGCAGCTAAGAGAGCAGCATTACAGACCAATGACTTAATAGGGGTTGCCACCATAGTTCCACAGACTAATTTGCCAGAAACGCCTTCATATACTGAAAGTGAGACTCTTAAAGCTAAGAGTGAGGGTTTTAAGAATATCATATGGGGTGGTTCCCAAAACAAGGGACTCATTTTTCTGCCTTGGAACCTCCAATGGAAGTTGGTTAACTTCTTACATGTCACAGCTCATTTAGGGGAAAAGGCCCTCCAAAGATTACTAGAAAGATCCTTCAGGGGAACAAGCGTCCAAACAACTATACGGTTAGTGATCTCTTCTTGTCACAGTTGCCAATTAAACAACTCCCAAGGAGCTCCAAGACCCTAGCTGGTCCAGCCCATCCAACAACGTGGGACCTACCCAGGAAAGGACTGGCAGATGGACTTCATCCAGATGCCAGTTTCTCAAGGGTATAAATATATATTTAGTCATGGTAGATACATTCACAATATGGATTGAAGGCTTTCCCACCAATGCTGAGAAGGCTGAGGAGGTAGTAAAAAATTGCTCCATGAAATCATTCTGAGATTTGGTCTGCCGAGGTCATTACAGAGTGACAGTGGGACATCATTTACTTCTAAGGTCACCCAAGGGGTCTCTAAAGCATTGGGCATTATTTATTATCTCCACTGTGCCTGGAGGCCTCAGTCTTCAGGAAAAGTAGAAAGAGCCAACCAGTTCTTAAAATCAGTGATAAAAAAGATTACCCAGGAGACCTCCCTGGGATGGAAGGAGACTTGACCAATAGCTCTCCACACCCATATTGCCCCTAAGGAACAGGTTGGTCTTAATCCTTATGAGATGCTATATGGGATACCTTTTGTTTATGTCAATGACCTCTTCCTAGATCCAGATGCTCAACCCCTCTGGTCTTATACTGTGGCCATTGGGCAATTCCAACATGATATACACTTATGGTTGTCAACCAGGATCCACAAGACTCTAAAGAGCCACCACTATATGCTCCAGGGACTCAAGTCCTAATTAAAGTCTGGAAAGGTGGGTCTCAAAAGGCTCAACTCCAGCCCCTATAGAAGTACCCTTACCCTGTAATACTTTCTACCCCCACAGAAGTCAAGGTACCAGGACATGACTCCTGGATTCACTACTCATGAGTCAAGCTGTGGAAGAAAACAGAAAAGGACACTAAATACACCTGTCAACAAGCTACAACATGCAGTGCCAGTTCAACAAGGATATATAAAACTACACCCAACCATGGAAAATATTGCTCAGCCTTAGATGGACACAGCTATAAGGACTATGAGGCTTGAGACTAGCAAGAGGGGGAGACCCAACGACCCTCACTGTTCCAGTTCAGCAGGAAGTAGCCAGAGAGACCTTGATGCCCCTATTCCCAAAGAAGTGGGCCTCCCATCTCTTGAGGGGGGAATGTTAGGTAGTTAGAATAGGAAACAGGAGTCCAAAATGGCCATAGCTAAAAGACAAGGAAGGGAGACGCCCACAAATATGGAACAAAGGAACATCCGAGGATCGGAGTGAGAACTTCAGGTAAAACAAACACACTCCCTTCTTGGCCAGCCCGATTTGCATAGGGCAGGCTCAAGAGGGGTAGTAGACAAATGTATAAAAGGAGGAAGCCAAGCCAGATTGAGGCATCTCCATGGGGGTTTGCCCACGCTCACGCCTTGAGGGTGTATTGTCCTTTGCTTGCTGAATAAAACTGAGCTGTAACTGTGTTGTAACACTGGTCTGCCATTTCAAATCTTTGCTGCAGCAAGACAGAACCGAGAAAACTACACACTCCCCCCACACTAATACACATAATTAGGCTCTACTTAATTGATGTTTGATTACCATTTTTGGGGTCACAAATTGTATTCTCTTCATATCGCTGACTTGTGGCAATATATCCTTACAGTATAGAGCTATTTTTTTGACATGTACTATATAATATTAGTCCATGACATTTTGAGAATCCTGATTTCTCTTGAGTCCATCATCATCTGATTTAAGCTTCAGAAGGTGAAAGGTATCACTTCTGAGTGACTGGCACTATGGGATCCCCTCAATGAATGCAAACAAATAAGATAAGAAGTTGATGAATATACTGCATCATGGAAAAATAATTTAATACTATGTAGAATCTCATACATGGACAACCTTTCAACTTTGGAAAGTGATCAGGTGTTAATAGTTTCAGAGTGGAATATTACTCAGCCATAAAAATGAAATTATGCCATTTGTAACAATGTGGATGGACCTAGAGAATATTGTGCTCAGTGAAATAAGTCAGATAGAGAATGACAAATGCTTCATTATATCACTTGTATGTAGAATCTAAAAAACAATGTAGATGAATATATATGCAAAACAGAAACACTCTCACAGATATAGAAGGCATACTCATGGCTATCAAAGGGGAAAGGGAAGAGTAGGGGCAAATCAGGGGCATAGAATTAAGTAATACCAACTACAACATATAAAATAGTTAAGCAACAAATATACATTATATCACACATGGAATTACAGCCATTATCTTGTAATAACTTTTAATGCAGTGTAAGCTGTAAAATTATATAATCACTGTGTTGTCTACTTGAAACTAATATTGTAATTTAACTGTACTTCAATAAAAATATTTATTTGAGTAGTTTATGTATCTACATAGGGCCTTTGCCCTTCCATCTGGGACCAAATGTATTCATATATGCGGTTACAATGATGTCTGAAATTCTCAAGAAGAGTTATTTCTTGGGTTAAAGATTTGAAAGGCTCTTGTACATATGGGATAAAATTAATATATTTTACTTTATTTGCTATAAAATCTTCTTTTGGTTATGTTATTACATTAGTTCCACATTCCCAGGAGGGGGTAATAGATGATAGAATGAAGAAAAAGAATATTAGTAAAGGGAAATAAATCCTTCAGTTGAGTCAGATAAGGGCTTCTGGGTAACCAGGATGCAGACTGAAATCCACAGCATGTAGAATCATTAAGCAGATAAAAAATGCAGTGGTATGTGGTCATAGAGTCAGTGGGAGAGAGAGTAGGAGATTCAGAGAACTAAAATACCCGAGCCTGTCAGATGGTTGTCAGTGTGAGAAATTGGGTTCAAAGGTCTTCCTGAGGCTCCCATGGCTAGAGGCTCCTCCCCTTCTGACATTTAAGGAGAGTCTTAGCCTCATATTATTTCAAGCCTAACTACATGTCTGCTCTGTACAAGCTCCTGGATAGGAAGAAAATGAGATTCAGAGATAAAGCAGCATTTTCCTTGACTTTTGGGGCCTCACATCCTTTTAAGCAAAACTTTATTTCCAGGATTGGCCTCTTTACTAGGTACTCAACATTTAGAGAATCATTTAACTTCTCTGAGTTTCAGTTTTATCATCTGGAAAAAAAAATAACAATAATGTCTACTTCCTAGGCTTATTGAGAAAATTCAATGGGATAAAGATGATAAAGGATACAGAGAGGGGGAAGATTCAAATGACTGATTAGGAGGATGTGGAGTTTCTGTCTTCTCACAACTAGGGTACCAACCAGGCTCTGGTAGGGGACCTTGAACACTTTAAGTAATGACTGCATGACCAGGTAGAACATGGATGGAAGAAGAGTGGAGGAAATGTGGAGGTGGAATGGGACCAGCACACCAGAGGGGCAGTTGGGGAGCAGCAAGGGCTCACACAATTGCAGGGGCCCATCACTAATGTAGGTATCAACAGGGATGGGGAAAGATCTTTGGGAGATTCGGGGATGAGAGTAGAATGAAACGATCTTTGTTACTGTTGTTGCTGTTGGTTTTATTTCATTTTATTTTTTTATAATATAAATTTTTAGGTTTCTAATGTTATTTTATTTTTTAAAGTAGTGCTCAAAATTCTCCAAGCCAGGCTTCAGCAATACGTGAACCGTGAACTTCCAGACGTTCAAGCTGATTTTAGAAAAGGCAGAGGAACCAGGGATCAAATTGCCAACATCCACTGGATCCTGGAAAAAGCAAGAGAGTTCCAGAAAAACATCTATTTCTGCTTTATTGACTATGCCAAAGCCTTTGACTGTGGATCACAATAAACTGGAAAATTCTGAAACAGATGGGAATACCAGACCACCTGACCTGCCTCTTGAGAAACCTGTATGCAGGTCAGGAAGCAACAGTTAGAACTGGACATGAAACAACAGACTGGTTTCAAATAGGAAAAGGAGTACATCAAGGCTGTATATTGACACACTGCTTATTTAACTTTTATTCAGAGTACATCATGAGAAATGCTTGGCTGGAGGAAGCACAAATTGGAATCAAGATTGCTGGGAGAAATATCAATGACCTCAGATATGCAGATGACACCACCCTTATGGCAGAAAGTGATGAAGAACTAAAGAGCCTTTTGATGAAAGTGAAAGAGGAGAGTGAATAAGTTGGCTTATAGCTCAACATTCAGAAAACAAAGATCATGGCATCCAGTCCCATTACTTCATGGGAAATAGATGGGGAAACGGTGGAAAGAGTGGCTGACTTCATTTTTCTGTGCTCCAAAATCACTGCAGATGGTGATTGGAGCCAGGAAATTAAAAGACACTTACTCCTTGGCATTAAAGTTATGACCAACCTAGATAGTATATTAAAAAGCAGAGACATTACTTTGTCAACAAAGGTCCATATAGTCAAGGCTATGGTTTTTCCAATGGTCATGCATGGATGTGATAGTTGGACTATAAAGAAAGCTGAGCTCAGAAGGATTGATGCTTTTGAACTGTGGTGTTGGAGAAGACTTTTGAGAGTCCCTTGGGCTGCAAGGAGATCCAACCAATCCATCCTAAAGGAGATCAGCCCTGGGTGTTCATTGGAAGGACTGATGTTGAAGCTGAAATTCCAATACTTTAGCCACCTAATGAGAAGAACTGACTCATTTGAAAAGACCCTGATTCTGGGAAAGATTGAGGGCAGGTGGAGAAGGGGACGATGGAAGATGAGACAGCTGGATGGCATCACTGACTCAATGGACATGGGTTTTGGTGGTCTCTGGGAGTTGGTGATGGACAGGAAGGCCTGGTGTGCTTCAATTCATGGGGTCGCAGAGTCAGACATGCCTGAGCAATTGAATTGAACTGAACTGAACTGAACTGATTTTATTTTATTTTATTATTATTTTTTTACTTTACAATATTGTATTGGTTTTGCCATACATCAACATGAATCCGCCATGGGTGTACCTGTGTTCCCCATCCTGAACCCCCCCTCCCACCTCCCTCCCCATACCATCCGCCTTGGTCATCCAAGTGCACTAGCCCCAAGCATCCTGTATCATGCATGGAACCTGGACTGGTGATTCGTTTCACATATGATAATATACATGTTTCAATTCCATTCTCCTGAATCATCCTACCCTCGCCCTGTCCCACAGAGTCCAAACGAGTGTTCTATACATCTTTGTCTCACATACCAGGTTATCTTTACCATCTTTCTTAATTATTGTTCTGCTTCATTTTATTTTTTGCCTTTTTTTTTTCTTTTTTTTCACTGCGGGACTTGTGGGATCTTGTTTCCTAACCTGGGAATTTGGCTTGAATTCTTGTGGTGGGAGCACTGAGTCCAAACCACTGGACTAACACAGAACTTCAGACCCCAGGAAACATTAATCAGTGTGAGTTTTCCTGGAGGTCCTCACTTGGCACCAAGACCTCCCTCCACCAAACTACCTTTAAATTGCAATGAAAGAGTTAGTTGTTCAGTGGTGTCTGACTCTTTGTGACCCCAAGGACTGTAGCTCACCAGGGCCCTCTGTCCATGGAATTCTCTAGGCAAGAGTACTGGATCTATTTCTCCAAGAGATCTTCCCAACCTAGGGATTGAATCTGGGTCTCCCACATTGCAGGCAGTTTCTTTAACATCTGAGACACCAGGGAAGCCTCAGTGCTGGATGCATAAGGTCAAACTATCAATAAGAAAGAAACACAGCCCAACCCGTCAAAAATGAGATGCAAAAATACATGTTACAGATGAAGAAGCAAGGTAAAAATTGACAAGGCCAAATAAATGAAGAGGTAGTAAGCAACCTACTTAAATAAGAATTCAGAATAATGGTAATAAAGATGATCCTATGTCTCAGAAATAGAATAGAAGAATAAATTGAGAAAGTAAAAGAAATGTTTAACAAGGACCTCTAAGAAGTGAAGAATAACAGAATCAAGATGAACAATACAATATCTAAAATGAAAAATACACTAGACAGAATCAGTAGCAGAATAACCAAGGCAAAATGATGAATAAGTGAGCTGGAATATAGAATAGTGTAAATAATTGCCAAAAATAAGAATAATGAAAAAAAGGAGAAGAAAACAGGACGATGTCAGAGATGTCTGAGACAACATTAAGTACACCATTTGAATTATACAGGTCCCAGAAGTGAAAGAGAAATAATCTGAAAATATTTGAAGAGATTAGAAACAACAGTTTTCCTAACATGGTAAAGGAAATAGTCAACTAACACCAAGAGGAAGCACAGAGTGCTATATAGGATAAGCCCAAGGAAAAACAAGCCAAGACACATATTATTAAAACAAATAAAAGTTAAATTCAAAGTAAAATTATTAGAAGCAACAAGGAAAAAACCACAAATTACATACAACAGAAACCTAATAAGATAAACAGATAATCTTTCAGCAGTAATTCTGCAGGCCAGAAAGGATATGTTTAAAGTGATGAGAAGGAAAGAACTACAATCAAGTTTACCCATCAAGGACCTTATTCAAATTCAATACAGTAATTAAAAGATTTAAAGAAAAACAAATGCCAAAGAAATTTAGTACCACCAATACCGGCCAGGTGGGTAACCCACAAAACAATAATACAAGGAAAACAATAATACCAAGGAAATTTTCTCACTGTTGTGAATGTTCTAGGCTCCACAACAGACTTCCCAACCTGGGGATCTGGCAGGAAGACTTGGATTCCCCAGGGAATCTGAATTTTAAGGATAGCAGGATTTGATTACAGAACTTCCACAGAACTGGGGGAAACAGACTCTTGGAGGGCACAGACAAAACACTGTGTGTACCAAGACCCAGAGAAAAGAAGCAATGACCCTGCAAGAGACTGAGCCAGACATATGTGTGAGTGTTTATGTGTCCCTTGCTAAGGCACAAGTCAACAGTAGCCTGCTGCAGGGTCAGGAGCACTCGCAGCAGAATTCCTAGGAGATACGTTGTGTTGGCCTAAGTCTTCTTGGAGGAGGTCACTATTAAACATAAAATAGAGCCTGTAGCTCCATCATAGACTACAGACTCCAGTACTGGGCTGCCTCTAAACAATGAATCAGGGAGGGATAAGAGTTCCACTTATCTGCAGAAAATTGGATGAAAGTTTTACTGAACCTGGCCCTGCCCACCTGAGAAAGACCCAGTTTTCCCCACAGCTAAACCCTTCCATCAGGAAGACTGCACAAGCTTCTGATCCTCATCCATCAGTAGCCAGACAAAATAAAAGCAAGAACTACAATCCCGTGGCCTCCAAAAAGAAAACCACAATCACAGAAAACTAATTAAAATCATCATATGAGTCACAGCCTGTGTAACTCATTGAAATTATAAGCCATTTCATGTTGGTTGACTCTAGACTAATGGGTCATGGTGGAGAGTTCTGACAAAATGTGGTTCACTGAAGAAGAGAAGAGCAAACCACTTCAGTATTCTTGCCTTGAGGACCCCATAAATAGTATGAAAAGGCAAAAATATATGACACTGCAAGATGAGACCTTAGGTTGGTATGTGTCCAATATACTACTGGGGACAGGGGAAAATAACTCAAGAAAGAATGAAGGGGCTGAGCCAAAGCAGAAACAATGCACAGTTGTGGATGTGTTTGGTGGTAAAAGTAAAGTCCGATGCTGTAAAGAACAATATTGCTTAAGAACCTGGAATGTTAGGTTCATGAATTAAGGTAAATTGGATGTGGTCAAATAGAGGATGTCAAGAGGGAGCATCAACATTTTAGGAATCAATGAACTAAATGTATGGGAATGGGTAAATTTAATTCAGATGACCACTATATCTATTACTGTGGGCAAGAATCCCTGAGAAGAAATGGAGTAGCCCTCATAGTCAACAGGAGTTTGAAATGCAGTACTTGGGTGAATTCTCAAAAATGAAAGAATGATTTCAGTTCATTTTCAAGGCAAACTATTCAACATCAGAGTAATCCAATTCTATTTCCCAATGACCAATGCCAAATAAGTTGAAGCTGAATGATTCTGTGAAGACTTGCAAGAGCTTTCTTAGAACTAACAACAACAACAACAACAACAAAGACGTTCTTTTCATCATAGGAGGTTGGAATAAAAAAAAAGTAGGAAGTCAAGAGATACCTGAAGCAACAGACAAATTTGGCCTTGAAATATAAAATGAAGCAGGGCAAAGGCTAAGAGTTTTGTCCAGAGAAATACTGGTCTTAGCCAATACCCTGTCCTAGAAACACAAGAGATGACACTACACATGGACATGATCAGATGATCAATACCAAAATAAGATTGCTTATACTGCTTATATTCTTTGCAGCCCAAGATGAAGATAGTTAGCAAACAAACAAACAAAAAAGCCTATAGCTGACTGTGGCTCAAACCATCATCTCCTAACTGCAAAATTGAGGCTAAATTGAAGAAAGTAGAGAAAACCACTAGGCAATTTGGGTATGACCTAAATCAAATCTCTTATATTATACAGTGGAAGTGACAAATAGAATCAATGGATTAGATTTGATAGAGTGCTGGAAAGACTATGGATAGAGTTCTGTAACACTGTACAAGAGACAGTGACCAAAACCATCCCGAATAAAAAGACATGTGAGAAGGCAAAATGGTTGTCTGAAGACGCCTTATAAATAGCTGAGGAAAGAAGAGAAGCGAAAGGCAAGGGAGAAGGGGAAGATATACTCAACTGAATGCAGTTTCAAAGAATAAAAATGAGAGATAATCCAGACTCATGCTTCCAGAGGCTGAGTGAACTCTCTCTCAATGTGTTGCAGATGTCTCATACTGAACGTGTCTCCAAATAAACTCAATCCCTGCTCCCCCCCCCCCCAAAAAAGAAAGCCTTCTTAAGTGAACAACTAAAAAAAAAAAAAATAGAGGAATACAATATAATGAGAAATACTAGATCTTTCTTCAAGAAAATTGGAGTTACCAAGAAAACATTTCATGCAAAGATGGGTTCACGAAAGGACAGAAATGACAAGAATCTGACATAAGCAGAGAATATTAAGAAGAGGTGGCAAGAATATACAGAAGGACAGTATTAAAATGGTCTCAATCACCCAAATAACCACGATGGTGAGGTCACTCATCTAGAGACAGACATCCTGAAGTGTGAAGTAAAGTGAACAGTATGAAGCATTACTACAAACAAAGCTAGTGGAGGTGATGGGATTCCAGCTGAATTGTTTAAAATCCTAAAAGATGATGCTGTTAAAATGCTATACTCAATATGCCAACAAACATGAAAAAACTCATCTGTGGCCACAGGACTGGAAAAGGTCAGTTTTCATTTCAGTCCCAAAGATAAGCAGTGCCAAAGAATGTTCAAACTACCAAACACACACATTTCTCATAATAGCAAGGTAATGCTCCAAATCCTTCAAGCTAGGCTTGAGAACTTCCAGATGTACAAACTAAATTTAGAAAATGCAGAGGAATAATAGATCACATTTTCAACATCTATTGAGTGATAGATAAAGCAAAATAATTCCATAAAAAATCTACTTCTGATTCATTGACTATGCTAAAGCCTTTGACTGTGTGGATTACAACAAACTGGAAAATATTTAAATAGATGGGAATATCAGATCACCTTATCTGTGTCCTGAGAAACCTTTATGTGGGTCAGAAATAGGAGTTAGACATGAAACAAAGTACCAGTTCAAAATGGGAAAGGAATACGTTAAGCCTATACAGTGTCACCTTGCTTATTTAACTTTTATGCAGAGTATATCATGCAAAATACCAGGCTGGATGAATCACAAGCTGGAATCAAGATTGCTGGCAGAAACGTCAATAAGCTCAGATACGAAGATGATACCATCCTAATGGCAGAATGTAAAGAGGAAATTAAAAGCCTCTTGATGAAAGTAAAGAAGGAGAGTGAAAAAGCTGGCTGAAAAATCAATGTTCAAAAAACTAAGATCATGGCATCTGGTCCCATCAAGTCATGACAAATAGATGGGGGGGGGGGGGGGCGGGGGATAGAAACAATGGCAAATTTTGTTTTCTTGGGCTCCAAAGTCAATGTGAATGGTGACTGCATCCATGAAATTAAAAGACACTTTCTCCTTGGAAGGAAAGATATGACAAACCTAGATAGCATATTAAAAAGCAGAGACATCACTGCCAACATAGCACCGTCTAGTCAAAGCTATGGTTTTTCCACTGCTCATGTAAGGATGTAAGAGTTTACCATAAAGAAGGCTGAGTGCCCAAGAATTAATATATTTGAACTGTGGTGCTGGAGAAAACTCTTGAGAGTAACTTGGACATGAAAGGGGTCACACCAGTCAATCCTAAAGGGAATAAACCCTGAGTACTGGAAGGACTGATGCTGAAGCTGAATCTCCAACACTTTGGTCACCCAATGCAAAGAATAAACTAATTGGAAAAGACCTTAATGCTGAAAAGCATTGAGGGAAAGAGCAGAAGCAGATGACAGAGAATGAGATGGTTGGATGGCATCACTGACTCAACGGGCATGAGTTTGAGCACTCTGGTAGAATGTGAAGGACAGGGAAGCCTGGCATGGTGCAGTTCATGGGGTTTCAAAGAGTTGGATATGAATTAGCCACTGAACAACAACACATCTATGAGCTCTACAATAGACCCACTTTAGGCCCAGGGGCACATACAGTTTTAAAATGAGGGGATGGAAAAAGATAAATCAAATGCAAATCAAAACAGCTTGAGTAACCATACTCCTATCTGATACAACAGAGTTTAAAATAAAGACTCTTGCAAGAGGTAATGAAGGTCACCTTCATTATGAACAAGGAATAGAACCAAAATGAAGATTATAACATTTATTAATATTTATGCACCCAACATAGGAGCACCTCAATATGTAAGGCAAATGCTTACAACCATAAAATGGGAAATCAATAGTAACACAATGATCATGGGGATTTAAGCACTTCATTTACACCAATGGATAGCTTCATCCAGGCAGAAAATTAATAAGTAAACCCAAGCTGTAAATGACACAAGAGATCAGATAGACTTACTTGATGCTTATATGATATTCCACCCCACAACAGTAGAATGCACTTTCTTTCCCACCCACCTTTTTTTTTTTAATTTTACAATATTGTATTTGTTTTGTCATACATCAACACGAATCCACCATGGGTGCACACATGTTTCCAATCCTGAACCCCCCTCCCACCTCCCTCCCCATACCATCCCTCTTGGTCATCCCAGTGCACCATAATTTCTTCTCATGTAACATTCTCCAGGATAGGTTGCATCTTGGGCATGAATCAAGACTTGGAGACCTTAAACAAACTGTAATTGTATTATGTTTCTTTTCTGAACAAAATACTATGAGATTAGAAATCCATCATAGAAAAAAAAAAAAAAAAAACTCTAAAAACACTAATACATGAAGGCCAAACAATATAGTGCTAAGTAACCAAGACATCACAGAAGACATCAAAGCTGTAATCAGAAAATACCTAGAAAAAACAACAGTGAAAACAGTACAACCCCAAACTTATGGGATGTATTGAAAGCAGTTAAAAGGAGGAATTTTATAGCAGTATAATCTTACTTCAAGAAACAAGCAAAATCTCAAGTAAACAATCCAATATTACCTTTAAAACAACTAAAGAACAGCAACAAAAAATAGCAAAATTAGTGGAAGGAAAGAAGTCATAAGGATGAAAGCAAGAGACACTGATGTATAGATCAGTCTTATGGATTCTGTGGGAGAGGGAGAGGGTGGGGAGATTTGGGAGAATGGCATTGAAACATGTATAATATCATGTATGAAACGAGTTGCCAGTCCAGGTTCGATGCACGATAATGGACGCTTGGGGCTGGTGCACCGGGATGACCCAGAGGGAGGGTATGGGGAGGGAGGAGGGAGGAGGGTTCAGGATGGGGAACACAGGTATACCTGTGGTGGATTCATTTCAATATTTGGCAAAACTAATACAATATTGTAAAGTTTAAAAATAAAATAAAATTTAAAAAATAAAATAAATGAAATCAAAATGAGTTAAACTAAAAGCTAATCCTTTAAGAAGACAAACAAAATTGATAAGCCTTTAACCAGACTCACCAAGAAAAAAGTTAGAAAATGAAAATCAATAAAATTAGAAGTGAAAAAGTAGAAATTACAACTGACACTGCAAAAATACAAAGGATCATAAGAGAGTGCTACAAGCAACTATTTGTCAATAAAATAGATAACCTAGAAGAAATGGACAAATACTTAAAAAGTTACAACCTTTCAAGACTGAACCAAGAAGAAATAGAAAATATAATCAGACAAGTCACAAGAAATGAATTTGAAATTGTAATTAAAAATCTGCCAACAAACTTCAGACTTAGATGGTTTTACAGGAGAATTCTATCAAACATTCAGTAAAGAGTCAACATCTATCCTTCTCAAACTCTTAAAAAAAACTGCAGAGGAAGAAACACTCCCACACTCATTTTATAACCCTGAAACTGAAATAAGATGAAAATATGCCAAAAAATGAAAATTGCACTTCGATGACATTGATGAACACAGACACAAAAATCCTAAACAAAATACTGGAAAGCAGAATCTAACAACATATTAAACAGATCATATGTTGTAATCAACTGGTATTTATCCCAGGGATACAAGGATTCTTCAATATATATAAATTGTTCAATGTGTTAGAACATATTAACAAATTAAAGACTAAAAAATTATGATGGTTTCAATAGATACAGAAAAACTTTTGACAAAATTCAGTATTGATCTATAATAAACACTCTCCAATTCTCCAGGAAGTGGCCATAGAGGGATCCTATCTCAACATTAAAAGGGACGTATATGACAACCCAAAGCAAACATCATTCTTAATTGGGAAAACCTGAACACATTTCCTCTGTCATCAGGAACAAGACAAGGGTTTATTTACTTATTTATTTTATAAATTTATTTATTATAATTGGAGGCTAATTACTTTACAATATTATAGTGGTTTTGCCATACATTGACATCAATCTGCCATGGGTGTACATGTGTTCCCCATCCTGATCCCCACTCCCAAATCCCTCCCCATCCCGTCCCTCAGTGTCATCCCAGTGCACCAGCCCCAAGCACCCTGTCTCATGGATAGAACCTGGACTGGCAATCCATTTCAAATGTGCTAATATACATGTTTCAATGCCATTCTCCAAAATCATCCCAACCTCGCCCTCTCCCATAGAGTCCAAAATACAGTTATATACATCTGTGTTTCTTTTGCTGTCTCGCATACAGGGTTATCATTAACATCTTTCTAAATTCAATATATATGCATTAGTATACTAAGATCATGGCATCTGGTCCCATCACTTCATGGGAAATAGATGGGGAAACAGTGTAAACAGTGTCAGACTTTATTTGGGGGGTGGGGCTCCTAAATCACTGCAGATGGTGATTGCAGCCAGGAAATTAAAAGATGCTTACTCCCTGAAAGGAAAGTTATGACTGACCTAGATAGCATATTCAAAAGCAGAGACATTACTTTGCCAACAAAGGTCCGTCTAGTCAAGGCTATGCTTTTTCCAGTGGTCATGTATGGATGTGAGAGTTGGACTGTGAAGAAAGCTGAGCACTGAAGAATTGATGCTTTTGAACTACGGTGTTGGAGAAGACTCTTGAGAGTCCCTTGGACTGCAAGGAGATTCAGTCTGTCCATTCTGAAGGAGATCAGTTCTTTGGAAGGACTGATGCTAAAGCTGAAACACCAGTACTCTGTCCACCTCATGCAAAGAGTTGACTCATTGGAAAAGACTTTGATGCTGGGAGGGACTGGGCGCAGTAGGAGAAAGGGACGACTGAGGATGAGATGACTGGATGGCATCACTGACTCGATGGACGTGAGTTCGAGTGAACTCGGGGTAGGTGGACAGGCAGGCTTGTGGTGCTGCGATGTATGGGGTCGCAAAGAGTCGGACACGACTGAGCGACTGAACTGAACTGATACTGTATTGGTGTTTTCCTTTCTGGCTTACATCACTCTGCATAATAGGCTCCAATTTCATCCACCTCATTAGAACTGATTAAAATGTATTTTTAATGGCTGAATAATATTCCATTGTGTATATATATCACAGTTTTCTTATCCATTCGTCTACTTATGGACATCTAGGTTGCTTCCATGTCCTGGCTATCATAAACAGTGCTGCGAAGAACACTGGGGTACACGTGTCTCTTTCAGTTCTGGTTTCCTCGGTGTATATGCCCAGCAGTGAGATTGCTGGGTCCTATGGCAGTTCTATTTCCAGTTTTTTAAGGAATATCCACACTGTTCTCCATAGTGGCTATACTAGTTTGTATTCCCACCAACAGTGTAAGAGGGTTCCCTTTTCTCCACACCCTCTCCAGCATTGATTGCTTGTAGACTTTTGGATCGCAGCCATTCTGACTGGCGTTAAATGATACTTCATTGTGGTATTGATTTGCATTTCTCTGATAATGAGTGATGTTGAGCATCTTCCCATGTGTCTGTTAGCCATCCTTATATCTTCTTTGGAGAAATGTCTGTTAAGTTCTTTGGCCCATTTTTTGACTAGGTCGTTTATTTTTCTAGAATTGAGCTGCAGGAGTTGCTTGTATATTTTTGAGATTAATTCTTTTTCAGTTGCTTCATTTGCTACTATTTTCTCCCATTCTGAAGGCTGTCTTTTCACCTTGCTTATAATTTCCTTCATTGTGCAAAAGCTTTTAAGTTTAATTAGGCCCCATTTGCTTATTTTTGCTTTTATTTCCATTACTCTGAGAAGTAGGTCATAGAGGATCCTGCTGTGATTTATGTCGGACAGTGTTTTGCCTATGTTTTCCTCCAGGAGTTTTATAGTTTCTGGTCTTATGTTTAGATCTTTAATCCATTTTGAGTTTATTTTTGTGTATGGTGTTAAAAAGTGTTTGGGTTTATTTCTTTTATAAGTGGTGGACCAGTTTTTCCAGCACCATTTGTTAAACAGATTGTCTTTTCTCCATTGTATATTCTTGCTTCCTTTGTCAAAGATAAGGTGTCCATAGGTGCATGGATTTATCTCTGGGTTTTCTATTTTTTTCCATTGATCTATATTTCTGTCTTCATGCCAGTACCATACTGTCTTGATGACTGTGGCTTTTCAGTAGAGCCTGAAGTCAGGCAGGTTGATTCCTCCAGTTCCATTCTTCTTTCTCAAGATAGGTTTGGCTATTCGAGTTTTTTTTTTTTTTTTTGTATTTCCATACAAATTGTGAAATTATTTGTTCTAGGTCTGTGAAAAATATAGTTGGTAACTTGATAGGAATTCTATTGAATCTATAGATTGCTTTGGGTAGTATACTCATTTTCACTATACTGTTTCTTCCGATCCATGAACACGGTATATTTCTCCATCTATCTATGTCCTCTTTGATTTTTTTCTTCACTGTTTTATAGTTTTATATATACAGATATATATATATATATATATATAGATAGATAGATAGATATATAGATATATAGATATACGCTTCTTTAGCTAGATATATTCCTTTGTATTTTATTCTTTTCATTGCAGTGGTTAATGGAATTGTTTCCTTAATTTCTCTTTCTGTTTTCTCATCGTTAGTGTACAAGAATGCAAGGGATTTCTGTGTGTTGATTTTATATCCCGCAACTTTACTATATTCATTGATTAGCTCTAGTAATTTTCTGGTGGAGTCTTTGTGTTTTCTATGTAGAGGATTATGTCATCTGCAAACAGTGAAAGTTTTACTTCTTCTTTTCCAAACTGGATTCCTTTTATTTCTTTTTCTATTCTGATTGCTGTGGTCAAAACTTCCAAAACTATGTTGAATAATAGTGGTGAGAGTGGGCACCCTTGTCTTGTTCCATAATTTAGGGGAAATGCTTTCAATTTTTCACCATTGAGGATAATGTTTGCTTTGGGTTTGTCATATATAGCTTTTATTATGTTGAGATATGTTCTTTATATTCCTGC
The DNA here is from genome assembly GCF_055505025.1 of Bos grunniens. Lineage (NCBI taxonomy): Eukaryota > Metazoa > Chordata > Mammalia > Artiodactyla > Bovidae > Bos > Bos grunniens. Next base: position 73,641,325 of record NC_141194.1, on the reverse strand, counting down.
TTTCTGGAGGGTTTTTTCATAAACGGATGTTGAATTTTGTCAAAGGCTTTCTTGGCATCTATTAAAACAATCATATGGCTTTTATCTTTCAATTTGTGGTTTGTTATGTTGACTGATTTGTGGACATTGAAGAATCCTTGCACCCCTTGGATAAAGCCCATTTGGTCATGATGTATGATCTTTTTAATATGTTCTTGGATTCTGTTTGCTAGAATTTTGTTAAGGATTTTTGCATCTATGTTCATCAGTGATATTGCCTGTAGTTTTCTTTTTTTGTGGCATCTTTGTCTGGTTTTGGTATTAGGGTGATGGTGGCTTCATAGAATGAGTTTGGAAGTTTACCTTCCTCTGCAATTTCTGGAAGAGTTTGAGTTGGATAGTTGTTAGCTCTTCTCTAAATTTTTGGTAGAATTCACCTGTGGAGCCGTCTGGTCCTGGGCTTTTCTTTACTGGAAGATTTCTGATTACAGTTTCAATTTCCGTGCTTGTGATGGGTCTGTTAAGATTTTCTATTTCTTACTGGTTCCGTTTTGGAAAGTTGTACTTTTCTAAAAATTTGTCCATTTCTTCCAAGTTGTCTATTTTATTTGCATAGAATTGCTAATAGTAATCTCTTATGATCCTTTGTATTTCTGTGTTGTCTGTTGTGATTTCCCCATTTTCAATTCTAATTTTGATGATTTGATTCTTCTCCCTTTGTTTCTTAATGAGACTGGCTAATGGTTTGTCAATTTTATTTATCTTCTCAAAGAATCAGCTTTTAGCTTTGTTGATTTTTGCTATGGTCTCTTTTGTTTCTTTTGCATTTTTTTCTGCCCTAGTTTTTAAGATTTGTTTCCTTCTACTAAAACTGTGGTTCTTCATTTCTTCCTTTCTAGTGGCTTTAGGTGTACAGTTAGTTTATTTATTTGACTTTTTTCTTGTTTCTTGAAGTAAGCCTGTATTGCTATGAACCTTCCCCTTAGTACTGCTTTTACAGTGTCCCATAGGTTTTGTGTTGTTGTGTTTTAATTTTCAATAGTTTCTATGCATAATTTAATTTCTTGTTTGGTTTCTTCTGTGATTTTTGGTTATTCAGCAGCCTGTTGTTCAGTCTTCAAATGTTGGAATTTTTAATAGTTCTTATCCTGTAATTGATTTCTAATCTTACTGCATTATGGTCAGAAAAGATGCTTGGAAACATTTCAATATTTTAAAATTTACCAAGGCTAGATTTATGGCCCAGGATGTGATCTATCCTGAAGAAGGTTCCATCTGTCCTTGAGAAAAAGGTGAAATTTATTGTTTTGGGGTGAAATGTCCTATAGATTAGGTCTAACTGTTCTATTGTATCATTTAAAGTTTGTGTTTCTTTGTTAATTTTCTGTTTAGTTGATCTATCCATAGGTGTGAGTGGGGTATTAAAGTTTCCCGCTATTATTGTGTTATTGTTAATTTCCCCTTCCATACTTGTTAGCATTTGCATTACATATTGTGGTGCTCCTATGTTGAGTTCATATATATTTTTAGTTTTTATATCTTCTTCTTGGATTGATCCTTTGATCATTATGTGGTGTCCTCCTTTTGTCTCTTCACAGCCTTCATTTTAAAGTCTATTTCATCTGATATGAGTACTTCTACTCCTGATTTCTTTTGGTCTCTGTTAACGTGGGATATCTTTTTCCAGCCCTTCACTTTCAGTCTGTATGTGTCCCTTGTTTTGAGTTGGGTCTTTTGTATACAACATATATAGGAGTCTTGTTTTTGTATCCATTCAGCCAGTCTTTGTCTTTTGGTTGGGACATTCAACCCATTGCATTCAAGGTAGTTATTGATACGTATGACCATGTTGTCATTTACTTCGTTGTTTTCAGTTCGAGTTTATACACCCTTTCTGTGCTTCCTGTCCTTTAGCTTTTGTTGGAGAGCTGGTTTGGTGGTGCTGAATTCTCTCAGCTTTTGCTTGTCTGTAAAGCTTCTGATTTATCCTTCATATTTGAATGAGATCCTTGCTGGGTACTGTAATCTGGATTGCAGGTTTTCCTCTTTCATCACTTTAAGAATGTCCTGCCATTCCCTTCTGGCCTAAAGAGTTTCTATTGAAAGATCAGCTGTTATCCTTATGGAATTCCCTTGTGTGTTATTTGTTGTTTTTCTCTTGGTGCTTTTAATATTTGTTCTTTGAGTTTGATCATTGTTAATTTGATTAATACGTGTCTTGGGGTGTTTTGCCTTGGGTTTATCCTGTTTGGGGCTCCCTGGGTTTCTTCCACTTGAGTGGCTATTTCCTTCCCCATTTTAGGGAAGTTTTTAACCAAAATCTCCTCCAGTATTTTCTCATGGTCTTTCTTTTTATCTTCTTCTTCTGGGACTCCTATGATTCGAATGTTGGGACATTTAATATTGCCCCAGAGGTCTCTGAAGTTGTCCTCATTTCTTCTAGTTCTTTTTTTTCCCCCTCTATGCTTCATTTGTTTCTACCATTTTATCTTCTACCTCACTTATCATACCTTCTGCCTCCGTTATTCTACTGTTGGTTCCCTCCAGAGTGTTTTTTTTTTTTTTTATCTCATTTATTGCATTATTCATTATTTATTGACTCTTTTCTTATTTCTTCTAGGTCATTGTTAAACATTTCTTGAATCTTCTCAACCCTGGTCTCCAGGCTATTTATCTGTAACTCCATTTTGTTTTCAAGTTTTTGGATCATATTCACTATCATTATTCTGATTTTTTTTCCCCCAGATAGATTCCCTATCTCTTCCTTTTTTATTTGGTTTGGTGGGCATTTATCATGTTAATTTACCTGCTGATTATTTATCTGCCTTTTCATCTTGTTTATATTGCTGTGTTTGGTGTGGCCTTTCCATATTCTGGGAGTTTGTGGTTCCTCTTTATTGTGGAAGTTCATCACTGTGGGTGGCGTTGGACAGGTGGCTTGTCAAGGTTACCTGGTTAGGGAAGCTTTGTCAGTGTTCTGGTGGGTGGAGCTGGATTTCTTCTCTCTGGAGTGCAATGAATTGTCCAGTAGTGAATTTTGAGATGTCAGTGGGTTTGGTGTGACTTTGGGAAGCCTGTCTATTGAAGTTCGGGGCCATGTTCTTGAGTTGCTGTATAATTTGTGTGGTATGTCTTGCTCTGGAACTTGTTGGCTCTTGGGTGGTACTTTGTTTCAGTGTAGGTATGGAGGCTTTTGAATGAACTCATATTGCTTAATGTTCCCTGGAGTCAGTATTTCTCTGGTGTTCTCAGTTTTTGGACTTAAGCCTCTTGCCTCTGGTTTTCAGTCTTATTCTTACAGTAGCCTCAAAACTTCTCCATCCAAACAGCACAGATAATAAAACATCTAGGTTAATGATGAAAAGTTTCTCCACAGTGAGGGACACCCAGAGAGGTTCACAGAGTCACATGGAGAAGAGAAGAGGGAGGAGGGAGATAGAGGTAACCAGGAGGAGAAGAGGGGGGATCAAAAGAGAAGAGAGCAAGCTAGCCAGTAATCACTTCCCTATGTGTTCTCCACAGTCTGGATCCCTCAGAGATGTTCACGGAGTTACATAGAGAAGAGAAGAGGGAGGAAGAAGGCAGAGATTGCCAGGAGGAGAAAAGGGGGAATCAATAGGAGAGAGACAGATCCAGCCAGTAATCTCTTCCCTAAGTGTTCGCCACAGCCCAGAACACACAAAAAAGTTTACAGAGTTGGGTAGAGAAGAGGAGGAGGGAGGAAATAGAGGTGAACTGCTAGAGAAAAAGGAGAGTCAAAATGGGGAGAGAACAATAAAGCCAGCAATCACACTCCCAATTAAAATTGGTTAAATAAGATTGGGTTCTTAACGGTACAAAATTTGATAACAAATACAAAAAAGCAAAGAGTAAAAATCTTGAGTAGAGGTTAGACTCTCAAAATACAATATTAAAAAAGTCAAAAACAGTAATATTTAATACTGTTTTTGACTTTTTTAATATTGTATATATATATATATATATATATATATATATATATATATATAGTTCACTTTAAAAATAGGTTCTTTTTTGCAAGGTTATAAAAATGAAAAGTAAATGAATAATAGAGGACTTAAAATTTAAAAAAAATAAAAATAGAAAATGATAATAGTAAAAGTATATCTAGGAATTCTCTGGAGCTGTTGCAGAAAGTGTGGGGTCGGTTCATTTTCAAATAGTTCCTTGTTCCAGCTTGTACTTCTTCTTAAGGACTATCAGATGAGATCAGTCGCTCAGTCGTGTCCGACTCTTTGCGACCCCATGAATCACAGCACGCCAGGCCTCCCTGTCCATCACCAACCCCCGGAGTCCACTGAGACTCACTTCCATCGAGTCAGTGATGCCATCCAGCCATCTCATCCTCTGTTGTCCCCTTCTCCTCCTGCCCCCAATCCCTCCCAGCATCAGGGTCTTTCCCAATGATTCAACTCTTTGCATGAGGTGGCCAAAGTACTGGAGTTTCAGCTTTAGCATCATTCCTTCCAAAGAAATGCCAGGACTGATCTCCTTCAGAATGGACTGGTTGGATCTCTTTGCAGTCCAAGGGACTCTCAAGAGTCTTCTCCAACACCGCAGTTCAAAAGCATCAATTCTTCAGCACTCAGCCTTCTTCACAGTCCAACTCTCACATCCATACATGACTACAGGAAAAACCATAGCCTTGACTAGACGAACCTTTGTTGCCAAAGTAATATCTCTGCTTTTGAATATGCTATCTAGGTTGGTCATAACTTTCCTTCCAAGGAGTAAGCATCTTTTAACTTCATGGCTGCAGTCACCATCTGTAGTGATTTTGGAGCCCAGAAAAATAAAGTCTGACACTGTTTCCACTAGGCCCCTTCCAATGTAGTCCGTGCTAACTACAGGGTTTTAATATGTTGCACCTGTCACTTCCAAAGTGGTTCCTGCAGTTTATTTTAGCTTTGCCTTTTTGCTGGTCTCTTCAGTGTCTAATTTCCACCCTGACATGAGGGGGCAATGATGGCCCATTTTTTGGGCTCATTTGTTCAGTCCTGCTTTGGAGAGGGAGGAACATGCAAACAAACATCACTTGCGTGTGTGGGGAGTTCTCACAGTATTTCAACTGAACTGGGTTTACCCTCGCTCATGGCGTGTTTGCTTTCATGGTCTACACTTCTCAGGCTCTAGGTTGCTCTGCCCGGAACTGTCTGAGTTGGACCCTGGGTTGCGTGCACTTCCCAGGTCTAAGCGACTCAAGTTCAGGGACTCCACAAAGGTGCAAACTCGGTTGGGCCTGGTTTTGTGCCCATCCCAGGTCCGAGCATCTCAGGTGACCAGGTGCTTGGTGAGCACAGTAATCCCCAGATGGGGGGTGCATCTTATTGCCTCCCCTGTCCCAGCCGCTCAGTTTTCTCAGGGTACAATGGGCTTGACTTCTCAGGTCTGCCATGTGTCTCTTCTAGGGAGCTGATCTCTAGCTGCAACCCTCCCAGCAGATGTCAACCACCCAAAATCCCAAGAAGTCTTAGTTAGCAATGAAGCCTGCTTGCAGTTTGGTAGAGGATGCCTCTCTGTGGCCCTGATTGGCCCCTTCCAGCTCTGGCTATACCCGCCTGCCTGTCTCTGGTGGGGGATGGGTCAGTCCACAGCTGGCTAGTTCTGTTCAGTCGTTTGTTCTGTGAGTGGACCTGGCAGTGTCTTCAGTTCAGTTCAGTCACACAGTCGTGTCCAACTCTTTGTGACCCCATGAGTCACAGCACACCAGGCCTTCCTGTCCATCACCAACTCCCGGAGTTCACTCGAACTCATGTCCATCGAGTCGGTGATGCCATCCAGCCATCTCATCCCCTGTCATCCCCTTCTCCTCCTGCCCCCAATCCCTCCCAGTATCAGGATCTTTTCCAATGAGTCAACTCTTCACATGAGGTGGTCAAAGTACTGGAGTTTCAGCTTTAGCATCATTCCTTCAAAAGAACACTCAGGACTGATCTCCTTTAGAATGGACTGGTTGGACCTCCTTGCAGTCCAAGGGACTCTCAGGAGTCTTCTCCAACACCACACTTCAAAAGCATCAATTCTTTGGCGCTCAGCTTTCTTCACCGTCCAACTCTCACATCCATACATGACCACTGGAAAAACCATAGCCTTGACTAGATGGACCTTTGTTGCCAAAGTAATATCTCTGCTTTTGAATATGCTATCTAGGTTGGTCATAACTTTCATTCCAAGGAGTAAGCGTCTTTTAATTTCATGGCTGCAATGATTTTGGAGCCCCAAAAAATAAAGTCTGAAACTGTTTCCACTGTTTCCCCATCTATTTGCCATGAAGTGTTTGGACCAGATGCCATGGGTTAGGGCTTTTCATGGGATATTTCTCTCTCTCTCTGTCTCTTTTTTTTTTTTTTTTTCTCTCTCACTGGCTGTCCCACCGTCTGGGTTGCTATCTCAAGTTAGTTCCCGCAGATTTCCCTCAGGGCATTTAAGCCAGTCCTTTCCCTAAGCAATGCAGCCCACACCTCCCTGTTCAGCCCCTGCTTGCTGGTGGTGGTTGCAAGTGCTTGGAGTTTCAGTTAGGCACATAATCTCTGGGTTTTAATTATTTGTTTATTTATTTTTCCTCCCAGTTATGTTGCATGCTGAGATTCCAAGACTCGCCACAGACCCACCGGTGACTTCTCTCTTTTGGAGTCTTCTCCTTTTTTAAGACTCCCTTCTCAGGATGGATCTCTGTCCCTACCTCTTTTGTCTCTCTTTTTATCTTTTATATTTTGTCCTACCTCCTTTCAAAGACAATGGGCTGCCTTTCTGGGTGCCTGAAGTTCTCTGCCAGCCTTCAGAAGTTGTTTTGTGCAATTTGCTAAGCATTCAAATGTTCTTTCAATGAATTTGAGTGGGAAAAAGTGGTCTCCCTGTTGTATTCCTCCGCCTTGTTAGGACCGCCCCAAGACAAGGGTTTAAACTCTCACTCTTTTTCAACATGGTCTTGGAAATAACAGTCACAGAAATCAAAGATTAACATGAAATTAAAAGAATGCAGCTTGGTAAAAAAGAAGTAAGATGGTCATTTTCTTGTAAATGACATGATACTATACGTGTGTGTTTGTGTGTGTGTGTGTGTGCATGCTAAGTCTCTTCAGTCATGTCCAACTCTTTGCAACATTGGCTACAGCCTGTCAAGCTCTTCTGTCATGGAATTCTCTGGGCACGAATACTGGAACTGATTGCCATGTCCTCCTCCAGGGTATCTTCCTAACCCAGGGATAGAATCCATGTCTCTTGGGTCTCCTGCATTGGCAGTAGTGTTCTTTACCACCAGCATCACTGAGAAGCCAAATACTATACATAGAAAATCCTAAGGAAGTCACTAGAAAACTACTAGAGCTAACCAATGAATTTAGTAAAGTCACAGTGTACAAAATTAATATGGATAAATTTCTTGAATTCCTATACACTTACAATAAAAGGTAACAAAGAGAAATTAAGGAACATACCCATTTAAAACTGCAAAAAAAGGAATAAAACATCTAGAAATAAATCTACCTAAACAGGCAAAACACCTATATTCATAAAACAATAATACACTGTTGAAAGAAATAACAATGACACAAACAGGTCAAGAAATATACTATGTTCTTGGATTAGAAAAATCAATATTGTGAGAATGACTATACTACCCAAAGCAGTTGACAGATTCAATGCAATGTCTATCAAATTACCAATGGCATTCTTTCACATAACTAAAATAAAATATTTCAAAATTTGTATAGAAACTCAAAAGAACCAAAATTGCCAAACTCATCTTGAGAAGGAAAAACAGAGCCTGGGGAATCGATCTTCCTGACTTCTGACTATACTACAAAGCTACAGTCAAGGCAGTATGGTACTGACACAAAAACAAAAATGTAGGTCAATATAACAAGATATAAAGCCCATAACTCAACCCATGGACCCATGGCCACCTTATATTTGACAAAGGAGGCAAGAATATTCAACGGAAAAATATAGCCTCTTCAATTACTAGTGATGGGAAAATTGCATAGCTATGTGTAAAAGAATGCAATTAAAACACTTTGTAGCACCATACATAAAAATAAGCTCAAAATAGATTAAAGACCTAAATGTAAGGCCAGAAACTATAAACCTCTTAGAGGAATACATAGGCAGAACATTCTTTAATATATATCTCAACAAGATCCTCTTCAACCCACCACATAGAGTAATGGAAATAAAAATAAACAAATGGGATGAAATTCAACTAAAAACTTTTGCACAGCAAAGAAGCTATAAAAAATATCAAAAGACAACACTCAGAATCGGAGAAAATAATTGCAAATAATCAACTGACAAAGGATTCATCTCCAAAATATACAAGCAGCTCAATATCAGAAAAACAATTAATCCAATAAAGAAATGGGCTGGAGACCTAAGGAGACATTTCCAGAGAAGACATACAGATGGCCAGTAAATGCATGAAAAAAAAAAAAAAGTTCAACGTTGCTCATTGTGAGAGAAATGCAAATCAAAACTACAATGGGGTATCCCCTTACCCTGGTCAGAATGTGAAGAGTGAAGTCGCTCAGTTGTGTATGACTCTTTGCGACCCCATGGACTGTAGCCTACCAGGCTCCTCCATCCATGGGATTTTCCAGGCAAGAGTACTGGAGTAGGTTGCCATTGCCTTCTCCAGGAGATCTTCCCAACCCAGGGATTGAACCCGGGTCTTCCGCATTGTAGGCAGATGCTTCACCATCTGAGCCACCAGGGACGTCCTGGTCAGAATGGTTATCATCAAAAGTCTACAAAGAGTAAATGCTGGAGAGGATGTTGGGTAAAGGGAACACTCTGGCAGAGTTGGTGGGAATGTAAATTGATACAGCCGCTATGGAGAAGAGTATGGAGACTCCTTAATAAACTAGGAATAAAAATGCCATATGACCCAGAAATCCCACTGCTTGACATATATCCTGAGAAACCCAAAATTTGGAAAGACACATGTACCAAAATATACATCACAGCACTATTTACAGTAGCCAGGACATGGAAGCAACCTAGATGTCCATCAACAGATGAAAAGGTAAAGACATTGTGGTACATATATGCAGTGCACTTATTATAAAAATGAATGGTTTTGAGTCAGTTCTAGTGACACAGAGCCTGTCATACAGAGTGAAGTCAGAAAGACTAAAAAAAATATTGTATATTATTAACACATATATATAGAATCTAAAAAAATGGTACTGATGAACTTATTTGCAGGGTAGAAATAGAGATATAGACAGGAGAACAGACTTGTGGACACAGTGGGGAAGAAGAGTGTGGAACAAATTGAAAGACTAGCCCTGAAATACTGGAGAAGGCAATGGCAACCCACTCCAGTACTCTTGCCTGGAAAATCCCATGGACGGAGGAGCCTGGTAGGCTGCAGTCCATGGAGTCGCGAAGAGTCGGACATGACTGAGCGACTTCCCTTTCACTTCTTACTTTCCTGAATTGGAGAAGGAAATGGCAACCCAATCCAGTGTTCTTGCCTGGAGAATCCCAGGGACGGGGGAGACTGGTGGGCTGCCATCTATGGGGTCACACAGAGTCAGACACGACTGAAGTGATTTAGCAGCAGCAGCCCTGAAATACATACATTGCCATACATGAAATATATAGCTAGTGAGAAGTTGCTGTATAACACAGGGAGCTCTGTGACAAGGGGTGGTATGAGGGTGGAGCTTACAAAAAATGTTCAAGAGGGTGTGGACATATGTATATTTATGACTGATACAAGGTTTTGTATGTAGAAATCAACACAACTTTGTAAAGCAATTATCCTCCAATTAAAAATATTTTAAAAATAAAAATAAAATTACAGAAAATAAAGCAACTACACAGAATGTAAATTTGAACTGAATTTGAAATGTCATATACCCTAGAAACATTATAACCATACGTTTTCATTTACTAGTAAAATTTCAAGTGTTAGTTAATGGAAAATTTTGGTAAATTCTTAGCATTACACTTTTCTATACTTCAGTATATGTGTGTGTATGACAAAAAAAAATCTACACACAATAAATGCTGAAAAGAGTGTGGAGAAAAGGGAACTCTTAGTGCTGGTGAGAATGTAGATTGATACAGTCACTATTGAGTACAGCATCAGTTCAGTTCAGTCGGTCAGTCATGTCTGACTCTTTGCGACCCCATTAATCACAGCACGCCAGGCCTGCCTGTCCATCACCAACTCCCGGAGTTTACCCAAACCCATATCCATCGAGTCGGTGATGCCATCCAGCCATCTTATCCTCTGTCATCCCCTTCTCCTCATGCCCCCAATCCCTCCCAGCATCAGAGTCTTTTCCAATGAGTCAACTCTTCGCATGAGGTGTTTCAGCTGTACTGGAGTTTCAGCTTTAGCATCATTCCTTCCAAAGAACACCCAGGACTGATCTTCTTCAGAATGAACAGGCTGGATCTCCTTGCAGTCCAAGAGACTCTCAAGAGCATTCTCCAACACCACAGTTCAAAAGCATCAATTCTTCGGCCCTCAGCTTTCTTCACAGTCCAACTCTCACATCCATACATGACCACTGGAAAAACCATAGCCTTTACTAGACGGACCTTTGTTGGCAAAGTAATATCTCTGCTTTTCAATATGCTATCTAGGTTGGTCACAACTTTTCGTCCAAAGAGTTAGCATCTTTTAATATCATGGCTGCAGTCACCATCTGCAGTGACTTTGGAGCCCCCCAAAATAAAGTCTGACACTGTTTCCACTGTTTCCCCATCTATTTCCCATGAAGTGATGGGACCAGATGCCATGATCTTCGTTTTCTGAATGTTGAGCTTTAAGCCAACTTGTTCACTCTCCTCTTTGACTTTCATCAAGAGGCTTTTCAGTTCCTCTTCACTTTCTGCCATAAGGGTGTTGTCATCTGCATATCTGAGGTTATTGATATTTCTCCCTGCAATCTTGATTCCAGCTTGTGCTTTTTCCAGACCAGCTTTCCTCATCATGTACTCTGCATATAATTTAAATAAGCAGGGTGACAATATACAGCCTTGACGTACTCCTTTTCCTATTTGGAACCAATCTGTTGTTCCATGTCCAGTTCTAACTGTTGCTTCCTGACCTGCATATAGGGTTCTTAAGAGGCAGGTGAGGTGGTCTGGTATTCCCATCTTTTCAGAATTTTCCAGAGTTTATTGTGATCCACATGGTCAAAGGCTTTGGCATATTAATTAAAGCAGAAATAGATATTTTTACGGAAATCTCTTGCTTTTTCAATGATCCACTGGATGTTGGCAGTTTGATCTCTGGTTCCTCTGCCTTTTCTAAAACCAGCTTGAACATCTGGAATTTCACGGTTCACATACTGCTGAAGCCTGGCTTGGAGAATTTTGAACATTACTTTACTAGTGTGTGAGATGAATGCAATTGTGTGGTAGTTTGAGCCTTCTTTGGCATTGCCTTTCTTTGGGACTGGAATGAAAACTGACCTTTTCCAGTCCTGTGGGCACTGCTGAGTTTTCCAAATTTGCTGGCATATTGAGTGCAGCACTTTCACAGCATCATCTTTCAGGATGTGAAATAGCTCAACTGGAATTCCATCACCTCCACTAGCTTTGTTCGTAGTGACACTTTCTAAGGCCCACTTGAATTCACATTCCAGGATGTCTGTGTCTATGTGGGTGATCACACCATTGTGATTATTTGGGTCTTGAAGCTCTTTTTTGTACAGTTCTTCTGTTTATTCTTGCCACCTCTTCTTAATATCTTTGGTTATGTTCTATGAAGACCTACAATACCTTTTAGAACTAACACCCAAAAAAGATATCCTTTTCAATATAGGGGACTGGAATGCAAAAATAGGAAGTCAAGAAACATCTGGAGTAACAGGCAAATTTGACCTTGGAGTACGGAGTGAAGCAGGGCAAAGCCTAATAGAGTTTTGCCAAGAGAACGCACTGGTCATAGCAAATATTCTTTTTCAACAACACAAAAGAAGACTCTACACATAGACATCACCAGATGGTCAACACCAACATCAGATTAATTAAACTCTTTGCAGTCAAATATGGAGAAGGTCTATACAGTCAGTAAAAACAAGACCAGGAGCTGACTGTGGCTCAGATCCTGAAATTCAAATTCAAACTTCAATATTGCCAAATCAGACTTAAATTGAAGAAAGTGGGGAAAACCACTCGGCCATTCAGGTATGACCTAAATCAAATCCCTTATGATTATACAGTGGAAGTGAGAAATAGATTTAAGGGACTAAATCTGATAGACAGAATGCCTGATGAACTATGGATGGAGGTTTGTGACATTGTAGAGGAGACAGGGATCAAGACCATTCCCATGGAAAAGAAGTGCAAAAAAAGCAAAATGGCTGAGGAGGCCTTACAAATAGCTGTGAAAAGAAAAGAAGTGAAAAGCAAAGAAGAAAAGGAAAGATATAACATCTGAATGCAAAGTCCCAAAGAATAGCAAGGAGAGATAAGAAAGCCTTCCTCAGTGATCAATGCAAAGAAATAGAGGTAAACAACAGAATGGGAAAGACTAGAGATCTCTTCAATAAAATTAGAATACAGCATAGAGGATCCTTAAAAAACTAAAAATTGAATTATCCTACGACCCAGCAATCCCTCTACTGTCTATCAGATTTATACCTGTAGAAAAGCATTGTGCAAAAAGACACATGTACCACAATATTTATTGCAACATTATTTACAAAGCCAAGACAAGAAAGCAACATAAATTTACATCAATAGATGAGTGGTAAAGAAGATGTGGTACATACATATAATGGAATATTATTCAGTCATAAAAATTAAAGAAATTCAATCATTTGCAGAGAAGTGTATGGACCTAGAGTCTGTCATACAGATTGAAATAAATCATAAAGTGGAAAACAAATACCATGTATTAATGGGTATACATGAAATCTAGCAAAATTGTACAGATGAACCTCTTTCCAGGCATGAGTTGAGACACAGATGTAGAGAACAGCCATGTGGACATAGTGGGCAAAGGAGAAAGGTTTGATGAATTGGGAGACTAAGAGTGACATCTATATGTATACCACCCTGTGGAAAATAGCTTGTGGAAACCGTCTCTATAGCACAGGGAGCTCAGCTTAGTGTTCTGTGATGACCTAGGTGGGTAGGATGGGGGATGGGATGATGTCCAAAAGACAGGGCATATATGTATACATATAGTTGGTTCATTTCATTGTACAGCAGAAATTAGCACAACATTGTAAATCAATTATACTACATAAACAAAAAATGAAATGAGCCCTGCAAATAATCCGTTATTAGTTGGAATAATGACAATGATAAAACCCTGAGCAGCATGACTGGGACATGGAAAGTACTCAGTAATTATTATCTATTATAAGCAATTATTACTGACATAGTTGTAACTTTTGTGAGTCCTGAGAGTATTATCTTGCAATAATGAATACTAGCATTAGCCATCCCAGAGGTTTTTCCAATACTCTCTCTTCTTTTTACATTGTGAGCCATTCTGTGTCCGGTAACATAGACTTACAAGACTATTATAATTTAGTATGTGTCAGAGTGACCTGTTGTTGCTCAATTGTGTCTGAATTTTTGTGACCCCACGGACTGCACCACATCAGGCTTCCCTGTCCATCACTAACTCCTGGAGCTTGCTCAAATTCATGTCCGTTGAGTTGATGATGCCATCCAACCATCTCGTTCTCTGTCATCCCCTTCTCCTCCTGCCTTCAATCTTTCCCAGCATCAGGGTCTTTTCCAATGAGTCGGCTCTTTCGTTTAGGTGGCCAAATTATTGGAGATTCAACATCAGTATTTCCAATGAATATTCAGGACTGATTTCCTTTAGAATTGATTGGTTTGATCTTGCAGCCCAAGGGACTCTCAAGAGTCTTCTCCAACAACACAGTTCAAAAGCTTCAGTTCTTTGATGCTGGCTTCCTTGATGGTCCAACTCTCACATCCACACATGACTACTGGAAAAGCCAAAGCTTTGGCTAGATGGACTTCTGTCAGCAAAATAATGTCTCTGCTTTTTTAAATACACTGTCTAGATCTTTCCTAGTTTTGCTATGACATATGCCTCTAGGAACTATCTCGAAAGATTATGACTCAGTAGTTCTGGAAGTGGCTTCCAATAATCTGAATTTTAAAGTGTCTTAGAATTGGTAAAGATGATGTAGCTTTTGGACCACATTCTGAAATAGTCTGGCCAGGTGTCTTCTGGAGACACAGTGGTTTTGTAGATTGTTTTACCATGCTTATCCTGGCTCCATTGAATCAAACTGTCATGCCCACAAGACGAAAATTCTAGGATAAATGCCCATAAAGTCAGCTAGGATGGGAGGAAAGACTAATAGATACCAACGGAAGAAAATAATTGAGGATAAGAGTAGATTCTTTCCAATTAGGTCAATGCGGTTGTCCAAGCATGGTGGGCAACATCTTCTCATATTCACTGAGTTGGAGGAGCAGCCAGGGCACAGCTGGAGATGGGTATTCCATAGCAAGAGCCTTGACATAGCTTAATGAACAAAAATGTGGTAATGCAAAACCTTGCTAATTCAGTCTAATTGGGGATCTGAATAAAACTTTTTAAATTAAAAATGATAGAACATTTGAAAAGCAATTGTATTATAATCAAGGAGCTACAGTAACACAAACCAAGCTAACAAAGTGTTGCCAACTATGGGGCCTCTTGGAGCTAGTGTGATGAATTGAACATTATATGCCATCAGAAATATGTATGTAAATGGATTTGTATGTAAATGGATGCTTCATAAATGCTTGAAAACAGTTTACTCTTTTACAGGGGATAAACATGTCCCTGATAATAATGTGTGCATTTCTTTCTCAGCCAGAAAGTCTAGTTTTTATCTCTGGTAGTATTATTTCAAGTTTATTAGCAAATCTTTTTTTTTTTTTTTTTAAGTAGAATAGCTTTATTTCTTTCAGACAAAGCTGACTTTAAAAAATTACTTATTTTAACTGGAGGTTAATTACAATATTGTCTTTTTTTTTTTCTTTTTGCCTTACATTGATGTGAATCAGCCATGGGTATACATTTGTCCCCCGGTACCGAATCCCCCTCCCATTTCCCTCCCCATCTTATCCCTCTACGTTGTCCCAGTGCACTGGCTTTGTGTGCCCTGTTTCATGCACTGAACTTGGATTGGTCATATATTTCACATATGGTAATATACACTTTTCAATGCTATTCTCTCAAATCATCCCATTCTCACCTTCTCCCAAAGAGTCAAAAATTCTGTTCTTTATATCTGTGTCTCTTTTGCTGTCTTGTATATAGGGTGGTCATTACCATCTTTCTAAATTCCATGTATATTCATTAATATATGGTATTGGTGTTTATCTTTCTGACTTACTTCACTCTGTATAATATATTGCAGTTACACCCACCTCATTAGAACTAACTTAAATGTGTCCTTTTTAGTAGCTGGCTAATATTACATTGTGTATATGTACCACAGCTTTCTTATCCATTGATCTGCTGATGGACTTCTAGGTTACTTCCATGTCCTAGCTATTGTAAGCAGTGCTGCAATGAACATTGGGGTACACATGTCTCTTTCAATTCTGGTTCCCTCCATGTGTATGTCCAGCAGTGGGATGCTGGGTCATATGGCAGTTCTATTTCCAGTTTTTAAAGGAATCTCCACACTGTTCTCCATAGTGGCTGTACTAATTTGCATTCTTGCTGACAGTGTAAGAGGTTTCCCTTTTCTCCACATCCTCCCCAGCACTTATTTGATAGCAGCCATTCTGACTGGCATGAGATGGTACCTCATTGTGGTGTTGATTTGCATTTCTCTGATAATGAATGATGTTGTGCATCTTTTCATGTGTTTGTTAGCCATCTGCATGTCTTCTTTGGAGAAATGTCTGTTTAGCTCTTTGGCCCATTTTTTGATTGTGTCATTTAATTTTCTGGTGTTGAGCTGCATGGGCTGCTTGTATATTTTGGAAATTAATTCTTTGTCAGTTGCTTCTTTTGCTATTATTTTCACCCATTCTGAAGTCTGTATTTTCACCTTGCTTATAATTTCCTTCATTGTGCAAAAGCTTTTAAGTTTAATTAGTTCCTGTTTGTTTATTTTTGCTCTTATTTCCATTACACTTGGAGGTGGGTCATACAGTATCTTGCTGTGATTTATGTCTGAAAGTGTTTTGCCTATATTTTCATCTAGGAGCTTTATAGTTTCTAGTCTTACATTTAGACCTTTAATCCATTTTCAATTTATTTTTGTGTATGATGTTAGAAAGTGTTCTAGTTTCATTCTTTTGAAGGTGGTTGACCAGTTTTCCCAGCACCAATTATTTGTTAAAGAGATTGACTTTTCTCGATTGCATATTTTTGCCTCTTTTGTCAAGGATAAGGTGTCCATGGTGCATGGATTTATCTCTGGGCTTTCTATTTTGTTCCATTGATCTATATTTCTGTCTCTGTGCCAGGAACATACTGTTTTGATGACTGTAGCTTTGTACTACACCCTGAAGTCAAGCAGGTTGATTCCTACAGTTCCATTCTTCTTTTTCAAGATTGCATTGGCTATTCGAATTTTTTTGTATTTCCATAGAAATTCTGAAATTATTTGTTCTAGTTCTGTGAAAAGTACCATTGGTAGCTTTACAGGGATTGCAATGAATCTATAGATTTCTTTGGGTAGTACACTCATTTTCACTATATTGATTCTTCTGATCCATGAACATGGTGTATTTCTCCATCTGTTTGTGTCATCTTTGATTTCTTTCATCAGTGTTTTATAGTTTTCTATATATAGGTCTTTTGTTTCTTTAGGTAAATTTATTCCTAATTATTTTTTCTTTTTATTGCAATAGTTAATGTGATTATTTCCTTAATTTCTCTCTCTGTTTTCTCATTATTACTATATAGAAATGCAAGGGATTTCTGTGTAATAATTTTATATCTGCAACTTTACTATATTCATTGATTAGCTCTTGTAATTTTCTGGTGATGTCATCTGCAAACAGTGAGTGTTTTACTTCTTCTTTTCTGATCTGGATTATTTTATTTCTTTTTCTTCTCTGATTGTTGTGGCCAAAACTTCCAAAACTATGTTGAATAGTAGTGATGATGTGGGCACCCTTGTCTTGTTCTT
This sequence comes from Bos grunniens, assembly GCF_055505025.1. Lineage (NCBI taxonomy): Eukaryota > Metazoa > Chordata > Mammalia > Artiodactyla > Bovidae > Bos > Bos grunniens. The sequence continues at coordinate 73,624,235 of NC_141194.1, read as the reverse complement.
GACTTTAGTGGAAATGCTTTAAATTTTAAAATCACCATTTCCCCTTGGAGAATGAACATAAATGAATCTTTGTGAATAAAATCAAAGTCTGAATATGAGGATTAAGTATATTTTAGAGATCACTAGGGCTTACCAGGTGGTGTTAGTTGTAAAACGAAACAAAACAAAACCTGCCTGCAATGTGGGAGATGCACAAGACTAGGTTTGATTCCTGAATGGGTAACAGTCCCCTGAAGGCGGGCATGATAACCCATTCCAGTATACTAGCTTGGAGAACCCGCATGGACAGAGGAGCCTGGTGAGCTACAATCCATAAGGTGGCAAAGAGTCAGACATGACTGAAAATACTTAGGATGCATGCAGAGATCACTAAGCCAAAGTCTTCATTTTATTGTTTGAGAGATTGAAGCCCATAGTGAATGTGACTTTCCCAAGAACAAATAGGGTTAGGGTAGAACTGGGACTAGATGCACATTCCAGAGCAGTCATCTCCTGCTGCATGGACCATGCTGCCTCCTAATGAATGCCATGAACTAAAATGCATCCTGGCCAGTAATGCATTTTTTCATTATGATCTTTTTGTTAAATAATGCCTCTCTCTCTTTTTTACTTTCAAGTTGTGAATTAAAATGATTCTATCTGAAGATGGTAAGATCCACAAGCACTTGAGAAGCAGATTTCCAATTTAGTGTTAAAATTTACAGCAGGATTTCCTAATAAGAGAAAATACTAGTGTACCTAAAAGTGCAGGCAAAACATAAAGACAAACAGAAGTTAATGAGGCAGGTTAATGGCAAGTGATACAACTGGGTCTAGCCTTCAGCAAACTTGTGTCACCAAGGTGAATCTTACTAACATTTCCCTACACCTTTCTGTGCCTTATTTCTTCTTCTGAGATACTTAAGGAACATTTTGTTAAAGTAAATGATAAGGGGAGAAATTGATGCCAAAATGTTCTGGCAATTCCATTCTTACCTAAGTAGAAGAAATTTCCCCAAATTGGGAAAGCATTTTAATATCCAATTACCACTTCTGTTGCTTTTGACCAAAGATAGGTGGCCAGGTAATTTATTATCCAAACCTGAACACTTGTGAGGTTGAGTTTCCTATTAAATGCTCTTACTGCAACAAAAGGCAGAAACTGGAACTATCCCAGGCAAATATGATAATCCTTGAAAACAGATGGAACACAGTACTAAAGACATTAGAGTACAGCCATCTGACTCAGATGTCCACATGTGGGCAAGTGGCAAAATCAAATTGATTCTATAGAAGTTATCATCATTTGACATTGGCTAATTTCATAGAGCTTCATTATTTCTAATTTAAAAAATAATGTCTTCATAGATACAGTAATTATTAAGATCATGAATTTCTATTTCATGCCTACTTTTGGGTGTCAGCTTTTTCAATTATTATCTGTGACCTTGTATTAAAGTCACTTCATATGGATAAATTTCAATCTGCCACTCATTAAATATGGATAATACACTTATTAATCTTTTCTAAACAAGGTGCATGCCACAAAATAAGTGCCTAATAAGTGTAATAACTATTCACATTATCATTAACATTGTTATTATTTTACACTGGTATTAAAAAGACAAGTAGTTCATTATAAGAAGAAGCTTCAGTTTAGTCGCTCAGTCCTGTCCAACTCTTTGCGAACCCATGAACTGCAGCACACCAGGCCTCCCTGTCCATCACCAACTCCCGGAGTTCACTCAAACTCACATCCGTCGAGCCGGTGATGCCATCCAGCCATCTCATCCTCTGTCGTCTCCTTCTCCTCCTTCCCCCAATCCCTCACAGCATCAGAATCTTTACCAATGAGGCAACACTTCGCATGAGGTGGCCAAAGTAATAGAGTTTCAGCTTTAGCATGAGTCCTTCCAATGAACACCCAGGACCGATCTCCTTTAGAATGGAATGGTTGGATCTCTTTGCAGTCCAAAGGACTCTCAAGAGTCTTCTCCAACACCACAGTTCAAAAGCATCAATTCTTCGGCGCTCAGCTTTCTTCACAGTCCAACTCTCACATCCATACATGACCACTGGAAAAACGATAGCCTTGCCTAGACAGACCTTTGTTGGCAAAGTAATGTCTCTGCTTTTGAATATGCTATCTAGGTTGGACATAACTTTCCTTCCAAGGAGTAAGCGTCTTTTAATATCATGGCTGCAGTCACCATCTGCAGTGATTTTGGAGCCCCAAAATATAATGTCTGACACTCTTTCCCCATCTACTTCCCATGAAGTGATGGGACCAGATGCCATAATCTTAATTTTCTGAATGTTGAGCTTTAAGCCAACTTTTCCACTCTCCTCTTTCACTTTCATCAACAGCCTTTTTAGTTCCTCTTCACTTTCTGCCATAAGGGTGGTGTCATCTGCATATCTGAGGTTATTGATATTTCGCCTTCAAAATCTTGATTCCAGCTTGTGCTTCTTCCAGCCCAGCGTTTCTCATGAACTGCATGAAAACAAACAAACAAAAAAATCAGCTGAACAATATGATCAGATTTATTTTTAGTGAGTGTTGTGGGAATACTATATATGAGAGAAATAGTCAGCATTCCTATTCAGTAACAGTAGTGTTTATACAAACAAAGTGTTTGTATCTAAACCCTAAATTATTTTTTTTTATTTGCAATGTAGTTGATTTACAATAGTGTGTTAGTCTCAGGTATATAGCATAATAACTAAGTTATTTTTTCTGATTATAATCCATTATAGTTCATTAGAACATGTTGAATATAACATCCCTGTGCTTAACAGTAATTCCTTGCTGCTTATCTATTTTATGTAAAATAGTTTGTATCCCATATTCCTAATTTGTACCTTCCCCTTTCCTTCTCTCTTTGGTAAATGTAAGTTTATATTCTGTGTTTCTATTTTGCATATAGATTCATTTTTATTATTTTTTTATTCCACATATAAGTGGTATTTAGTGCTTGTCTGGCTTCCCTGATGGCTCAGTGAGTAAAGAATCTACCTGCAATGCAGGAGACTACCTGCAATGCAGGAGACTGCCTCCAATGCAAGAGACCTCTGTTTAATCCCTGGGGCAGAAAGATTTCCTGGAGAAGTTAATGGCTAACCACTCCAGTATTCTTGCCTAGAAAATCCCATGGACCATGGAGCCTGTCGGACTACAGCTCATGTAATCACAGGAATCAGATGTGATTTAGCTACTATACCACCACAAGCAACCCAATTGCATATTTATGGGCACTTTCATTGATGGTTTCCATTGCTGTGTGAAACTTCCAAATTTGATTAGGTCTCATTTGTTTACTTTTGCTTTTATTTATTTCACCATTCAAATCCCAAAATTATTACAACAATTTATGTCAAATATTGATTTGCTATGCTCTCTTCTAGGAGTTTTATGGTATTATATTCTATATTTAACTTCCCTTGTGGCTCAACTGGTAAAGCATCTGCCTCCAATACAGGAGACCTGGATTAGACCCCTGGGTTGGGAAGATCTTGTGGAGAAGGGAAAGGCTGCCCACTTCAGTATTCTGGCCTAGAGAAGTCCATGGATTGAATAGTCCATGGGGTCACAAACAGACATGACTGAGTACTTTCACTTCACTTCATTCTATAAATCATTTTAATTTTTTATATGGTGTGAGGGAAATTTCTAATTTTATTTATTTACATGTAGCTGTGCAGGTTTCCCAACACCGCTTGCTGAAGGTACTGTCTTTTTTCCGTTGTACATTCTTGCCTCCTTTGTCATACATTAATTGTATGTGTGTGTGTTTTCTGGATTCTGTATTCTGTTCCATTGATCTATATGTCTGTTTCTGTGCCAACACCATGCTATTTTGATTACTCTAACTCTGTAGTAAAGTTTGACATCTGTAAGGGTTACATCTACAGCTTTATTGTTTTTTCTAAAGATAGTGTTAGAAATTCTATGTCTTTTGTGGTTCCATGTAAATTTTAGAAGTTATATGTTCTAATTCTGTGAGAAAAAAGACACGGATGCTGTGAAAGATTGAGGGCAGAAGGAGAAGGGGACGGCAGAGGATGAGATGGTTGGATGGCATCACTGACTCAATGGACATGGGTTTGGGTGGACTCCGGGAGTTGGTGATGGACAGGGAGGCCTAGTGTGCTGCGGTTCATGGGGTCGCAAAGAGTCGGACACGACTGAGTGACTGAACTGAACTGAACTGATATAGAATATCATGTCATCTGAAAATAGTGGTAGTTTTACCTATTCCCTTCTGATTTGGATATGTTTTATACCTTTTTCTTGCCTGATTTCTGTGGCTAGAACTTCCAATATTATGTTCAATAAGAGTGTTTAGAGTGGACATCTTTTCCTTGTTCTTGAATTTTTTGAGAAGACTTTCAACTTTTTACCACTGACTATTATGATGGCACTGGTTTTGTCATAAATGGCTTTTATTATGTTGAGATATGGTTCCTCTATACCAACTTTGGTGAGAGTGTATTTTTTTTATTACTGTTAATGGATGTTGAATTTTATCAACTGCTTTTTCTACATGTACTGAGAAAATAGTGTTTTTTTTTTTTTCTTTCCTCTTGTTAATGTGTGTATCACATTGACTGATTTCTGTTTGTTGAACCATCCTTGAGACACTGGATTGAATCTAACTTGATCATGGTGTATGATGCCTTTTTTTTTTCTTTTTTTTAATTTAAATTTATTATTGGATTCAGTTTTCTATTCAGTTTGCTGTATCTTGATGAGGATTTTTGTATTCATATTCATCAAAGATATTGGCCTGCAATTGTCTTTTTTGCAGTGCTTTTTTTTTTTTTTTTTGATCTGGTTTTTATATTAGCATGATGGTGGTCTCATAGAATGAATTTGGGAGACTTTCTTTCTCTTCCATAATTTGGAATAGTTTGAAAATAATAGATATAAATTCTGTGTATATTTGGTAGAATTCTCCAGTGAAGACATCCAGCTCTGGACTTTTGTTTGCAGGAATTCTTTAATATTATTATGTATTGTTATTCAATTCAGGTAATTGGTCTGTTCAAATTATGTTTCTTCTTGACTCAGTTTTTACAGACTGTATGATTGTATAAAACTGTCCATTTCTTCTAGGCTGTTAAATTTCTTGGCATACAACTGTGCATATTATTTCCTTATACTTTTTACATTGCTGTGGTATTATTTATTTATTAATTATTTTATTTGAGTCCTCTCTCTTTCCCTCTTGGTGAGCCTGGATATATGCTTTTTAATTTTGTTTATCTTTTCAAAAAACCAGGTCTTCATTTTATCAGTATTTTACTTATTGGAGTATAGTTGTTTTATGATGTTGTGTTAGTTTCTGCTGTAAAAAAAAAAAAAAAAAAAAAGAATCTGTATGTCTTCCCTTTGTTGATCTTTTCCATGCCTTTTTCTAGCTATTTCATTTTTTCCCTTTCTGTTCTTTATTGTTTCTTTCCTTTTTCTGACTTTGGTTTTTGGTTCTTCTTATTTTGTATTTTGGTAGGTTAGACAGTTTGGTATTATTTGGTAGGTTAGAGAGTTTATTTGAAATTTTTCTTGCTTCCTAAAGAAGTCTTGTATTACTATGAACTCCTGGTTAGAACTACTTTTGCTGCATCCCATAAATTTTGTAATATTGTGTTTTCATTTTCATTTGTATCCATGTGTTTTCTGATTTCTTCTTTGATTTCATTATTGACTCATTGTTTTTAAGGAATATATCATTTAGTCTCCATGTGTTTATTTGTTTCTCATTTTTCTTTTTAAATTTAATTGGAGGTTAATTACTTTATAATGTAGTAGTGGTTTTTGCCATATATTGACATTTTTCTTTCCATGGTTGATTTCTAGTATCATACCTTTATGGTAAAAAACATGCTTCAAATGATTTCTATCCTCCTAAATTTATTAAGCTTGTTGTGTGAACTCATCTGTGGTCTATGCTACAGAATGTTCCATGTTTGCTTGAATAGAATATGTATTCCATGTTTTGGGGAGTGTCCTGTAGTGTCCTGTAGACCCAACTAGACTATTGTATCATTTAATATCTCTTATGCCTTCTTGATTTTCTTACTGGATGATCTGTTCATTGATGTAACTGGGGTGTTAACGTCTTCTCCTATTACTGTATTGCTGTTAGTTTCTCCCTTTATGCATGTTATTTGTTTTATAACTTAAAGAGGTCCCATGTTGCTGCTGCTGCTAAGTTGCTTCAGTTGCGTCCAACTCTGTGTGACCCCATAGACGGCAGACCACGAGGCTCTCCCGTCCCTGGGATTCTCAAGGCAAGAACCCTGGAGTGGGTTGCCATTTTCTTCTCCAATATTGGTCACATATTAACATAATATTCTTTTCTTGTATTGACCTATTTATCATTTTATAATCTTTTTCACCTTTCTTTAAAACTTTGATACAAGTTTATGTACCTGTCTTATGAATATTACTACCTCAGCTCTCTTGTCATTTCAATTCACATGAAATATATTCTTTCATTTCCTCACATTGTCTGTATTTGTAAAAGAACTACATTTTTAAAATTTCCTTCACCACATTTTTTTGATTTTGATATACTGTTGTCACTAACAAAATCAGATTGATCATACTTTTTGAAGTCAAATATGGAGAAGCTCTATACAGTCAGTGAAAACAAGACTGGGAACTGACTGTGCCTCAGATCATGAATTCCTTATTACACAATACAGACTTAAATTGAATAATGTATGGAAAATCATTAGGAAATTCAGATATGACTTAAATGAAATCCCTTATGATTATGCAGGGGAACTGAAAATAGATTCAATGGATAATATCTGATAGACAGTGTACCTGAAGAATTATGGACAGAGGTTTGTAACATTGTACAGGAGGCTGTGACCAAAACCATTCCCGAGAAAAATAAAGGTAAAATGGTTATCTGAGTAGGCCTTACAAATAGCTGAGAAATAAGAGAAGTGAAAGGCAAAGGAGAAAAGGAGGATATACCCATCTGAATGCAGTTACAAAGAATAGCAACGAGAAATAAAAGAGACTTTTAAAGTGATCAATGCAAAGAAATAGAGGAAAACAATAGAATAGGATAGACTAGAGATTTCTTCAAGAAAATTAGAGGTACCAAGGGAGCATTTCATACAAAGATGGGCACAATAAAGATCAGAAATGCTATGGACCTAACAGAAGTGGAAGATACTAAGAAAAGGTGGTAAAAATACACAGAAGAACTATACAAAGAAGATCTTAATGATCCAGATAATCACAATGGTATGATCATGCAACTAGAGCCAGACATCCTGAAGTGTGAAGTAAAGAGGGCCTTAAGAAGCATTACTACAAATAAAGCTAGTGGATGTAATGGAATTCCAGTTGAAGTATATCAAATTCTATAAGATGATGCTATTGAGGTGCTTCCAGCACTTACTAATATTCCAGCAAATTTGGAAAACTCAGCATTGGGCACAGGATTGGAAAAGGTCAGTTTTCGTTGCAATCCCAAAGAAGGGTGATGCCAAATAATGTTCCAACTACCACATAATTCCATTCATTTCATGTGCTAGCAGACTAGTGTTCCAAATTCTTCAAGCTAGTCTTCAACAGTACGTGAATCTAGAACTTGCAGATATTAAAGTTGGATTTAGAAAAGGCAGAGAACCAGAGATCAAACTGGTTCAACACCCAAAAGGCTAGATCACTAGATCCAAATGCTCTGTGGCCCATAGCCTGAGAAGTCAAGTTTTTTCCTGTCTAATAATAAGGTAAAAGCAAAAGCTGTGTTACTCTTTGACCTTTATTAATTTGTACAGTTTTTGTAGGCAGTGAGATCAAAACTTTAATTTCTCAATATAATCAGAATCTACTACACCATGCACCACCGAATTTTTTTTTTTTTTTTTTTTTTAAAGAAAGCGAGCTATGCCTCAGCACGAATCTTACAATGCCCTCAGGTAGGGGGCCAGCCACTCCTGTTGGAATTGGAGTAACCCGCTCATTAGGGGTTAATATTGTTGCCGTGGTGGAACCGAGGTCCAGTCCCAAGCCACCTGGGGTTGATTGGCATGGCTTGCTGTCTCTGTTTAGCAGGACACTGCTGACAAAAATGCCCCATTTGGCCATAAGAAAAAGGTTTTTTTTTATTTGTAGAATCCTTATTTATTACTATTATTTTTCTTTCCTTTTTTTTTTCTTTTTCTTTTTCACTTTTTTTCTTTTTTCCCTTGGGTGAGGCCCCCCTGAGGGGATTTTCTGCAAGGATCAGGCTCTGTTTATTGTGTATTTTTTAAAAGCTCTTTTGTTAAAAAAATTTTTTTAATCTTTTTCAGCCTTAGGCAATGTTCTGGGAGGCTTTGAATGTAAACTGGGGAATTCCTAGGCCCTGGGAGGTGCAAGAAGAGGTGGGGTAGTCGCCTTAAATCAGAAATTGTTGGATAAATTTTTAAAGGTTTGTGTAGAGGGGGAGGGGGCTCGCCAGGGCGCTCGGCCGCAGCGTCCCGTAAGCCGTCTCATTCCTCGGGAGGTAGAGCACAGTCTCCTTCCTTTTCTTCATCACTGGCAATATGATCTGCGCAGAAGGTGGAGACCCACTACCATCCACCACTATAGCCTCTCCCATAGGCTATCCAACAGCCTCATGATGGGGGTCCAGAACATTTTTAATCATATTTATAGGATAAGTTTTTAGTTTTTTTTTGTTTTTTTTTTTTTTTTAACTTTGCCCAAGTATCTAAATTAACAGTACCCTCTTCTGGAAACCAAGGACACTGTTCTTGTACAAATGGAAAAAAAAAAAAAAAAAAAGAATGAATATTAGATTTTTTAACTTTAATTCCTCTCTTACTTAATAACTGTAAAATTACTCCTATAAAGAGGTGTCTTTCTTTTGATTAACTGTTACCCATGTCAGAAAGTTAAGTATAGTAAGGAAGATTTAGTTTTAGTTTTCAAAGATCAGGTTTTCTTTCAATCTTTTAATTCCAGAAACCGGGTTTTCTCTCCAACCCTTTAACACTTTCAATACTTCCCACTCCTACTCGCCCTGTCTATCCTACAGGGGAGTCTGCAGCACCCTGAGTGGGGTCCTATCTGTCCCGAAAATTCAACACTTGCTCTGAGGTACCTACCTTCGAATTAGCGTGTTCCAGGCACCACTTGCCGGGGTCCAGCCCCGGTGGATCCAGGGAATTCAAAGGGGAGATGGCTTTGGAGATCAGGATACGATACAATTAAAGATATAAAGAATGGTTAAATAAGGATAGCTCAGTGAGAAAATTCAGTGGAGAAAAGAGGCTGAATAACTTGGTTTATGTGGAAAGCCAATAAAATTCCAAGACAAGGAATTTGAGTCACCTACGTAGGCTGCAGGCATCCTCCCGTTCTCCCAAAGGAGAGGAGACACTAAGGCCTCGCTGGTCAGATCTTAGAAGCCCAGGCAAAATTAGTAGGCTTGACAAGCCTCCACGCTCCAGATGGGAATTCAGCCAGAAGGTGAGAGAAAGAACAACATGGGGAGACCAAGCTTCAGTGAACAAGGCCTGCAATTTATTTCCAAAGTAGTTTTTATACCACAAGTTGTGCATAGAGGACAATGGGGGAAGGGGTGGAATCATGCAAGGACAGAAGTCCTTGATCCTTATAGAAGCCAGGCTTTCAAACTTATCATATACAAAAGTTTAGGTGATTTACATCATTTTCTGGCCAGGAGGCCTGTTAACATTTTATGGCCCTTTCTTCAGAAAATTTATTTTTCTCTAAAGGTGATTATTCTAAAGTCAGGCGCCACCCTCTGAAAGCATTAGATAAAGTTGCATTCCTATAGGGCAAAGGTGTGGTGGGCTATAACAAGAAAAGAATTAACTCAAGGGTCCAAGGTTACAAACATTAAAGCTACTACTTACATTCCTATACACCAACTATAATAATCAATACACTCCCAGGGACACAGTAGGTAAGGGATATGGAAACTTAGCAGCAAACATTGGCCCAAAAGGTGAAAAACCCTTCACCAATACAATTTCTAATCAATCTTTTAACTGCTCAAAGGAATCTGTATTTAGACAGTTTAGAACATCTCATGCCTCTCACGGTTGGGAGGCTGTGAACAATCACATGTGGCCGGAAGAACCTGTTCAGGCAGGCTAGAGGACTTCCAAAGGAGTTTGTAGGTTGAAACACTCTTGTCACGCCCAGGAACTTTATTAACTGAAGCTGTAAGTTAACTCTTTTTCAGAGAGGTGGTGGGGGACAGCCCTCAGTAAAGTCTGAGGTGTAGGTGAGAGCACAAAGCAATAAAGTAGACAGACTCTGGTTTTGGGGGTAGATGCTCGAGAATTTCCAGGGGGACTCCTGAGGCTCGATCCCACCTTTGTGTATGCCGAGCCTCCTTCCTCATGACCTTTGCCATGGGCGGAGTTCCTCATGCTGGCTCCCGGCAGGAGGAGAAGGAAATGACAGAGGATAGGATGGTTGGATAACTTCACTAACTCAATGGACATGAGTTTGAGCAAACTCCAGGTGATAGTACAGAAAAACGAAGCCTGGTATGCTGCATCCATGGGGTTGCAAAAAGTCTGACATGACTGAGTGACTGAACAAGAATCATATTACATCTTTATAGTTATCATTTTACTGTTTATTATACTTGTAATGACTTTTAAAATTTTTGTGATTTAAAAAGAAAAAAATTACCCACTTATTTGTTTAAGTGATCTTCAGTTCTTTAGTATCAATTCAGATCACTTGCTCAGTCGTGTCTTTGAGACACCATGAATTGCAGCACACCAGGCCTCCCTGTCCATCAACAAATCCTGGATTTCACTCAAACTCATGTCCATTGAGTCAGTGATGTCATCCAGCCATCTCATCCTCTGTTGTCCCCTTCTCCTCTTCCCCTCAATCTCTCCCAGCAACAGGGTCTTTCCCAATGAGTCACCACTTTGCATGAAGTGGCCAAAATATTGGAGTTTCAGCTTTAGCATCAGTCCTTCCAATGAACACCCAGGACTGGTCTCCTTTAGGATGGACTGGTTGGATCTCCTTGCAGTCCAAGGGACTCTCAAGCATCTTCTCCAACACTACAGTTCAAAATCATCAATTCTTCGGCACTCAGCTGTCTTCACAGTCCAACTCTCACATCCACACATGACTACTGGAAAAACCATAGCCTTGTCTAGACGGACCTTTGTTGGCAAAGTAATGTCTCTGCTTTTGAATATGCTATTTAGGTTGGTCACAAATTTCCTTCAAAGGAGTAAGCCTCTTTTAATTGTCTGGCTGCAATCACCATCTGCAGTGATTTTGGAGCCTCAAAAAATAAAGTCTGACACTATTTCCACTGCTTCCCCATCTATTTCCCATGAAGTGATGGGACCAGATGCCATGATCTTAGTTTTCAGAATGTTGAGCTTTAAGCCAACTTGTTCACTCTCCTCTTTCACTTTCATCAAGAGGCTTGTCAGATCCTCTTCACTTTCTGCCATAAGGGTAGTATCATCTGCATATCTGATGTTATGGGTATTTCTCCCAGCAATCTTGATTACAGCTTGTGCTTCTTCCAGTCCAGCATTTCTCATGATGTACTCTGCATAGAAGTTAGATGAGCAGGGTGACAATATACAGCTTTGACGTACTCCTTTTCCTATTTGGAAACAGTCTGTTGTTCCATGACCAGTTCTAACTGTTGCTTCCTGACCTGCATACAGGTTTCTCAACAGGCAGGTCAGGTACTCTGGTATTCCCATCTCTTTCAGAGTTTTCCACAGTTTATTGTGATCCACACAGTCAAAGGCTTTGGCATAATCAATAAAGCAGAAATAGATGTTTTTCTGGAACTCTCTTGCTTTTTCAAAGATCCAGTGGATGTTGGCAATTTGATCTCTGGCTCCTCTGCCTTTTCTAAAACCAGCTTGAACATCTGGAAGTTCATGGTTCACATATTGCTAAAGCCTGGCTTGGAGAATTTTGAGCATTACTTTACTAGCGTGTGACATGAGTGCCATTGTGCGGTAGTTTGAGCATTCATTGGCATTGCCTTTCTTTCGGATTGGAATGAAAACTGACCTTTTCCAGTCCTGTGGGCACTGCTGAGTTTTCCAAATTTGCTGGCATATTGAGTGCAGCACTTTCACAGCATCATCTTTCAGGATTTGAAATAGCTCAATTGGAATTCCATCTCCTCCACTAGCTTTGTTCTTAGTGACCCTTTCTAAGGCCCACTTGACTTCACATTCCAAGATGTCTGACTCTAGGTGAGTGATCACACCATCATGATTATCTTGGTCATCATGCAGGTCTTTGTTGTACAGTTCTTCTGTGTATTCTTGCCACCTCTTAATATCTTCTGCTTCTGTTAGGTCCATACCATTTCTGTCCTTTATTGTGCCCATCTTTGCATGAAATTGGTATCTCTAATTTTCTTGAAGAGATCTCTAGTCTTTCCCATTCTGTTGTTTTCCTCTATTTCTTTGCATTGATCACTGAGGAAGGCTTTCTTATCTCTCCTTGCTATTCTTTGGAACTCTGCATTCAGATGCTTATATCTTTCCTTTTCTCCTTTGCTTTTCACTTTTCTTCTTTTCACAGCTATTTGTAAGTCCTCCCCAGGCAGCCATTTTGCTTTTTTGCATTTCTTTTCCATGGGGATGGTCTTGATCCCTGTCTCCTGTAAAATGTCACGAACCTCCGTCCATAGTTCATCAAGCACTCTATCAGATCTAGGCCCTTAAATTGATTTCTCACTTCCACTGTTTAATCATAAGGGATTTGATATAGGTCACACCTGAATGGTCTAGTGGTTTTTCCTGGTTTCTTCAATTTAAGTTTGAATTTGACAATGAGTTCATGATCTGAGCTGCAGTCAGCTCCCAGTCTTGTTTTTGCTGACTGTATAGAGCTTCTCCATCTTTGGCTGCAAAGAGTATAATCAATCTGATTTCAGTGTTGACCATCTGGTGATGTCCATTTGTAGAGTCTTCTCTTGTGTTGTTGGAAGAGGGTGTTTGCTATAAGCAGTGCTTTATCTTGGCAAAACTCTATTAGCCTTTGCCCTGCTTCATTCTGTATTCCAAGGCCAAATTTGCCTGTTACTCCAAGTGTTTCTTCACTTCCTACGTTTGCATTCCAGTCCCCTATAATCCTTTAGTGTAGTTACCTCTCATATTGTGATTTTTTCCCCTTTTCTATAGATTCATGCCTCATTTATATTTACATAAGATTCTTCCAAATTTATTTTAGAGTGGTTTAGTACTGCTGAATTCTTTTAGTTTTTGCTTTCTGATAAATTCTTTATCTTTTCTTCTATTGCAAGTGATATTCTTGCTTGGTAGATTATCCTATTTTGTAGCTTTTTCCCTCTCAAGGCTTTGAATATATCATGCCACTCCCTTCTGCTCTGTAAAGTTTTTGCAGTGAAATTAGCTGATAATTTTATGGGGATTCTGTTGTAACTAATTGCTTTCATCTTGTACCTACACAATCCTCTCTTTATCTTTAAGTTTGTCATTTAACTATGATATGCCTTGATGTTGATTTTTTTTTTAATCTTATTTGGAATCCTGTATGTTTCTTGTACATATATATCTGTTGTGTTTTTTAAGCTTGGGAAAATATTAACCATATTTTCTTTAAGCATATTTAAGATTGATATTCTTTTTTTCTCCTTCTGTGGCTCTCATTAAGCATGGGTTAGTATGATATATATTAGCCCATACATCTTGTATATTAAGTTCAGTTCAGTCACTCAGTCGTGTCCTACTCTTTGTGACCCCATGAATTGCAGCATGCTAGGCCTCCCTGTCCATCACCAACTCACGGAGTTTGCTCAAACTCATGTCCATCGAGTCCGTGATGCCATCCAGCCATCTCATCCTCTGTCGTCCCCTTCTTACTTCTATTAAAATATATATATATATATATATAATATATATATATATATATATATATATATATATATATATATATATATATATATATTTCTGTATGCTACTTCGTTTGGATGGTTTCCATTATTCTGTCTTCCAAACCACTTATTTGTCCTCCTGAATTATTTAGGCTGTTAATCATTACTTCTTGATTACTTTTATGTCAGCAATTGAGTTGACTAATTTTGATTGGCTTACCTTTATAGTTTCCAATCCCTTGTTCCAGTGGCCAGCATTTCTATCAATAATCTTTCTTAATTCCTTTAGCAGTCTTATAACAATTTTTTTTTTTGAACTTAGGAAGTAATAGACTCGTGAGATCTCTTTAATCATTTGTTCTTTTAGAAGATTACTCTTGTTCTTTTAATTGGAGTAGTTCTTCTGTACTTTCATTTTACTTAACTTTATTTAGAAAATATAGTTGGGTACTGTTGTCTTAAAGGCTTATTTTTATATGGGATCATCTCTGTGAAGACTGAGTCCAACTTTTTTGACAGAAGGACTGGTTTTAGTGTGGATGCCAGACACATCCTTCCTCAAAGTATGCTGACTCCTATCCCCTTGATATAGAGTTTGATTGATGTTGTGGTGCCCAGAGTCTGCTTTGGATATTGGGTAGAGCCTCTTCTTAGCTCAGTGACTGTCATATTTCAGTTGGGGACAAGGTGTTCTCTCCATTTGCTCCATTTATTGAGCTTAGAAGTCCCAAGGTTTGGGTTTGATCAAGCCCCATTGCATTTGAGTGAATGCCCTGCCCCAAAGGAGCTGATTGCTTAAACATGTGAGAACAATATGGTTACAGAAAATCTATTTGCCACTTGTGCATGTGTCCACAGTTTCACTCAGAAGCAGCCCAAATTTAAGTCCCTTTCTCTATTGTGTTTGTACATACCTACTGCAAAGTTATGATGTGGAATAGGCTGGGACTTGGAGTTAGGTATTGAAGCTGAAGAAACTGAAGTGGTTGCACTGCCACCTGTTACTTGGGCTGCCTCTGCAGCAGTCTTATCCCATTACCTGTCTGCCCCAGATGTAGTGCTAAACTGCAATGTTGAGTGTGCACATTGTTCTCCCTGAGAAATGAACCATAACTTCTAAGGTTATTGACGATGGCCATTGCTGCCCCACTTGAACCACACTGCAGGCCTTGCCAGTTATTTCTGCATAGATGCATCCTTTCCTAAGGTCTGTCTGCCTAAGATTCAGCACTTAGCCACTACGTATTCTTGCGGCACCATCCTGTGTGTGTGCTGACCATGGTCTCTGTGACTCCTCGAGATCACAACCCAAGCACCCTCATTTGACTCTTACCCAGATCTTGCACCAGGCTGTGGTGTAGAGTGAGCTGGACCACGGCGTTTGCCTCTTAGGATTGCGAAGTACAATGATGCTGCCACTGCAAGTGCACAGCTGTCTTTACAAGCAAGCATAAACATGGTCTTCATGAGTGGAGTCTAGGCTTCTTCATCTTTTTTTCTGTGTGTCTCAGTGGATTTTCCAGCAGGCGAGGTGGGTGGTTTCCTCTGTACAGGACCCCAGAACTGGGATGCTTAGACTCTGGTGTGCTTGCTCCCTAGGTCACAGGTCTACTCCATGGACCTGGATTCCTTTCAGATCCCTTCCAGAGCACAGGTTCTGAACTAACACCTGTTTTTGTCCATCCTCCATCCTACCTGATTATGTGGAGAAGTTTCCTGCAGTTTCGGTTGTATGAGTTCACCTGGTGGTTTCCAGTTAGTTTTCAAAGAGATTTGTTTCACCTGTAAGTACACTGTTGATGTGTTTGTGGGAGAAAGTAAGCTGAGAGTCCTTTTATTCGACCATCTTGATCCCCTTCCCTCAGCAAACAATTTATAATCAGTTTTTATCCTGACTGTACTTTTGGCTCCTGTCCTTTTACCAATGTAGAATTCAAATTGTACCTTTAATTTTTAATTATAAGGCATTTCAAGTCATATGTTTTTAGAATAAGTAGGATATACATATTAATTTTAGTTAAATGACTTGCATTAAGATGTAATTTGGATTGGGCTTTTTACTTAATACTTACATCCTATTGTTTTGCCATTGTACATATTTGCATAGTTTGGGTTTATGTTAGTCGGCTCTGATTTCAAAAGTTATCATCATCTCTATGACAATCACCATCCTTTCCAGGATAAGTGTAATAGCTTCCAAACAGGTGATCCTGTTTCTATCCTATTATCCTACAATCTTTTTTCTTGCAATTTTAATTTTATTGATGTGTAGTTGTTTTTCAATGTTTCATTAGTTACAGGTGTACAGGAAAATGATTCAGTTATACATATATTCATTCTTTTTTAGATTCTTTGCTCATATAGATTATCACAGAATACTGAGTAGAGATCCCAGTGCTTTATATTAGATCTTTGTTGGTTATTTATATATAGTAGTATGTATATGTTTATCCCAAGTTCCTGGTTTATCCCTTCTCACCATGTTTCCCCTTTGGTAACCATAAGTTTGTTTTTGGTATGTGTAAGACTGTTTCTGTTCTGTAAGTTCACTTGAAATTTTTATAAAATTATATTCCACATGAGTAATATCATATGATATTTGTCTTTCTTTGTTTGACTTACTTAGTATGATAATCTCAAGGTCCATAAATGATGCCACACATGACATTATTTCATCATTTTTATGGCTGAGTAATATTCCACTGTATATATGTACCATATCTTCTTTATTCATTCTTCTGTCAATGGACTTTTATGTTGCTTCAATGTCTTGACTATTGTAAATGAACATTGGGCTGCATGCACCTCTTTGAATTATGGTTTTTACAGATACATACCCAATAGTGGCATTGCTTAATCATATGCTAGTTCTATTTTAAGATTCTTAAGAAAACTCCATCCTCTTCTTGATAATGGTTGTATCAATTTACATTCCTACTAACAGTACAGGAGGGTTCCCTTTTCTCCACACATCTCCAGCATTTATTTTTTGTGGACTTTTTGATTATGGACATTCTGATTGGTGTGAGATGACATCTTATTGTGGTTTTAATTTGAATTTCTCTGACAATGAGCAACTTTTCATGTACCTTTGCCCATCTGTGTATCTTCTTTCGAGAAATATCTATTAAGATCTTCTGCCCATTTTTTGTTGGATTGTCTACTTGATATAAAGCATCATGAGTTCTTTGTAAATTTTGGAAATTAATCCTTTTTAAGTCATTTTGCATATGCTTTCTCCTATTCTGAAGGTTGTCTTTTTATTTTGATTATCATTTCCTTTGCTGTACAAAAGCCTTTAAGTTTATTTAGGTTCCATTTGTTTATTTTGTTTTTATTTCCATTACTCTAGGAGATAGTTCATAAAGAATATTGCTGCAATGTATGTCAAAGAGTGTTCTGCTCATGTTTTCCTCTAAGACTTTTACAGTGTCCAGTCTTACATTTAGGTTTTTAATCCATTTTGAGTTTTTTTTTTTCCTGCATAATGTTAGAGAATGTTCTCATTTCAGTATATTACAAGTAGCTGTCCAGTTTTCCCAGCACCAATTATCAAAGAAGTTGTCTTTCCTCAATACTTTATTATTGCATTGTTGTCATAAGTTAATTTCCAATAATGGGTTTATTTCTGGGCTTTATACTCTACACCAATGATCTATCTTTCTGTTTTTCTGCCAGTATCATAATGTTTCCATGATTGAAACATTATAGTGTAGTCTGAAGTCAGGGAGCCTGATTTCTCCAGCTCAGTTTTTCTTTCTCAAGGTTGTTTTGGTTATTCTAGGGTTTGTGTGTGTGTGTGTGTGTGTGTGTGTGTGTGTTTGTGTCTCTTACAAATATGAAATCTTTATTCCAGTTCTATATAAATGCCATTAGTAATTTGATAAGTATTTTACTGAATCTGTAGGTTAACTTGGGTAGTATAATCATTGTGACATACTTGTACTTTTAATATAGGAACATGACATATCTTTCTATCTGTTTGTGTCTATTTCTTTCATCAGTGTCTTATGGTTTTCACAGTATATGTCTTCTGACTGCTTAAGTAGGTTTATTTCTAGATATTTTATTATTTCTTATGAGATAGTAAATGTGATTGTTTCCTTAATTTCTTTTTCTGATGTCTCATTGCTAGCATATAGGAATAGCCCCTCCCCACCAACACACACACACAGAACTCAGTAAGTCTTTAAAAATTGTAAATAATATTTTTACTTTTTTGGCTTTAAACTCTACACTTTAAGTCCATTACTTTTATAATGAAATGTAAGCAACATATTATGTTCTTAATTAGTCTAACCTTACCTATCCTCTCTCATTTCACCCTACCTTCTCTCTCACTTTCCATATTCCTAAGATACAAGCTTCTCACTTTTCCTTAAACATGCCAAGCTAATTCTTGCCTTAGGGGATTTGTACTTTGTGTTCCCTTTGTCTGGACTGTTCTTAATCAAGATTTTTGCTTTGGGATTTGGTTTAAGATGGTGGAGTAGATAGATGTGCATTCACCTCCTCCTGTGAGAACACCAAAATCATAACTAGCTGTTGAACAACCATTGACAGGATGAACCCGGAATCCACCAAAAAAGATATCCTAAGTCCATATACAAAGGGGAAGTGGCAATGAGATGGTAGGAGGGGCACAATCATGATAAAATCAAATTTCATACCATTGGGCGGGCAACTCACAAACTGGAGAACAATAACACCAAAGAACTTTTCCCACTTTGGGCTCAGAGCCCAAAGTAAAGCTTCCCAGCCTGGGGATCTGTTAAAGGGACTAGGAATCCCCAGGAAATCTGATTTTGAAGGCTAACGGGATTTGATTACAGGACTTCCAAAGGACTAGGGGAAAGAGACTCAAACCTTCGACAACAAAAACAAAATCTTCTGCACACCAGGACCCAGGGGAAAGGGCCAGTGATCCCACAGGAGACTGAACCATTACCTGCTAGTAATGGTTGGAGAGTTCCCTGAGGAGTCATGGGTGGGCAGTAGCTTGCTGTGGGATTGGCGTGACTCACAGCAGCTATCCTGTGAGGTGCCCCTTGGCATATTCCCCTTTGGAGATCATCATTGATGATCTCCAAATACATCATGGCCTTCCCTTATAGCTCAGTCAGTAAAGGATCTGCTTGCAGTGCAGGAGACCCGGGTTCGATCCCTGGGTTAGGAAGATCCCCTGGAGAAGGAAATGGCAACCCACTCCAGTATCCTTGCCTAGAAAATCTCATGGACAGAGAAGCCTGGTAGGCTGCAGTCCATGGGATCACAAAGAGTTGGACACGACTGAGCGACTAACACACACACACACAGCTTGTGAACTCCAGAACTGGATTATCTAAGGTCAAACAAGTAACAGAGAGGGGGCACACCCATCAGGAGACAATCAGATTAAAGTTTTGCTAAGCATGGTCCTGCCCACCACAGCAAGACACATATTTTCCCATATCCAGTCCCTTCCATCAGGAAGCTTGCACAAGCATCTTAGTCTCATTTACCAGAGGGCAGACAGAAGAATCAAGAAGAGTGACAACCCTGCAGGCTCCAGAATGAAAATAACAATCACAGAAAGTTACTCAAAATGAAAACGCAGAGGATTATGTCCCAGATGAATAGACAAGATAAAACCCAGAAAAACATGATCCCAGATCTACATGAATAGGAGATAGGCAAACTTCCAGAAAAATATTTCAGAATAATAATAGTGAAGATGATCCAATATCTTGTAAAAAGAACAATGGAAATTCAAGAAGTGTTTACTGAAGAACTAGAAGAACTGAAGAACAAACATAGATGAACAATATGCTAGAAGGAATCAGTAGCAAAATAACTGAGGCAGAAAAATGGACAGGTGACCTGGAAGACAGAATGTCAGAAATCACTGCCTCAAAAGGGAATATAGAAAAAAGAATGAAAAAAAAAAAAAAATGAAGGCACTCTAAGAGACTTCTGGGATAACATTAAATGTACCAACAGTCTCATTATAGAAATCCAAGAAGGAGAAGAGAGAAAAGACCTGAGAAAAATATTTGTAGAGTTAATAGCTAAAAACTTCCCAAACATGGGAAAGGAAATAGTTAACCAAGCCCAGGAAGTGCAGAGGGTCCAAGGAGGGATAAACCCAAGGAGGAACATACCGAGACACATAGTAATCAAACAGACAAAAACTGAAGATGAAGATAAAATATTAAAATCAACAAGGGAAAAATAACAAATACAAGGGAACTCCAAGAAGTTTATCAGCTGATTTCTCAACAGAAACTCTACAAGCCAGAAGTTAAATGGCATGATATAATTAAAGTGATGAAAGGGAAGAACCTACAGTCAAGAATATTCTACCTAACAAGTCTCCAGTTCAGATTTGACAGAGATGTAAAAAATTCTCCAGACAAGAAAAAGTTAAGAGAAGTCAACACCATCAAACCAGCTTTACAACAAATACTAAAAGAACCTCTCTAGGCAGGAAACACAAGAGAAGGAAAAGACCTCCAAAAATAAACCCAAAGCAATTAAGAAAATAGTAGTAAGATTACACATATTGATAATTACATTAAATGTAAATAGATTAAATTCACCAACCAAAAGACATAAATTGGCTGGATGAATACAAAAGCAAAACTTATATATATGCTGCATAAAAGAGATCCACCTTATGCCGAGGATGATTACAGAATGAAAGCAAGGGAATGGGACAAAGTATTCTAATGCAAACAGAAATCAGAAGAAAGCTGTAGTAACAATTCTCATTTCAGACAAAATAAACTTTAAAAACAAAGACTGCTATAAGAGACAAAGAAACACACTACATAATGATCAAGGGTTCAATCAAAGCAGAAGGTGTAACAATTACAAATATATATACACCTGACACAGAAGCACCTCAATATGTAAGGCAAATACTTACAATCATAAACGGAAATATCAACAGTAACACAAATAATAGTGGAGGACTTCATTATCCCACTTTCATCAATGGACAGATTGAAGCAGAAAAGTAATAAGGAAACAAAGACCTTAAATGACACTTTAAACAAGATGGATTTAATTGGTATTTATATAATATTCTATCTACAATACACCAGCAAATTTGGAAAACTGAGAAGTGGTCACAGGACTGGAAAAGGTCAGTTTTCATTCCAATCCCAAAGAAAGGCAATGCCAAAGAATGCTCAAACTACTGCACAATTGCACTCATCTCACACGCTAGTAAAGTAATGCTCAAAATTCTCCAAGCCAGGCTTCAGCAATATGTGAACTGTGAAATTCCTGATGTTCAAGCTGGTTTTAGAAAAGGCAGAGGAATCAGAGATCAAATTGTCAACATCTGCTGGAACATGGAAAAAACAAGAGAGTTCCAGAAAAACTTCTATTTCTGCTTTATTGATTATGCCAAAGCCTTTGACTGTGTGGATCACAATAAACTGTGGAAAATTCTGAAAGAGATGGGAATACCAGACCACCTGATCTGCCTCTTGAGAAATTTGTATGCAGGTCAGGAAGTAACAGTTAGAACTGGACATGGAACAACAGACTGGTTCCAAATAGGAAAAGGAGTACGTCAAAGCTGTATACTGTCACCCTGCTTATTTAACTTATATGCAGAGTACATCATGAGAAACGCTGGACTGGAAGAAACACAAGCTGGAATCAAGATTGCTGGGAGAAATATCAATAACGTCAGATATGCAGATGACACCACCCTTATGGCAGAAAGTGAAGAGGAACTAAAAAGCCTCTTGATGAAAGTGAAAGTGGAGAGTGAAAAAGTTGGCTTAAAGCTCAACATTCAGAAAACGAAGATCATGGCATCCGGTCCCATCACTTCATGGGAAATATATGGGGAAGCAGTGGAAACAGTGTCAGACTTTATTTTTCTGGCCTCCAAAATCACTACAGATGGTGACTGCAGACATGAAATTAAAAGACAGTTACTCCTTGGAAGGAAAGTTATGACCAACCTAGAGAGCATATTTACTTTGCCAACAAAGGTCCGTCTAGTCAAGGCTATGGTTTTTCCTGTGGTCATGTATGGATGTGAGAGTTGGACAGTGAAGAAGGCTGAGCGCCAAAGAATTGATGCTTTTGAACTGTGGTGTTGGAAAAGACTCTTGAGAGTCCCTTGGACTGCAAGGAGATCCAGCCCGTTCATTCTTAAGGAGATCAGCCCTGGGATTTCTTTGGAGGGAATGATGCTGAAGCTGAAACTCCAGTAGTTTGGCCTCCTCATACGAAGAGTTGACTCATTGGAAAAGACTCTGATGCTGGGAGGGATTGAAGGCAGGAGGAGAAGGGGACGACAGAGGATGAGATGGGTGGATGGCATCACTGACTCAATGGACGTGAGTCTGAGTGAACTCCGGGAGTTGGTGATGGACAGGGAGGCCTGGCGTGCTGCTATTCATGGGATCACAGAGTCAGACACGACTGAGTGACTGATCTGATCTGATCTGATCTAAAATCAGCAGACTACACATTTTTCTCAAGTGCACACAGAACATTCTCCAGGATTGACTGCATACGGGGCCACTTAGGAAATTTAAGAAATTTGAAATCATATCAAGCACCTTTTCTGATCAAAAGACTATGAGATCAGAAATAAACTACAAGAAAAAAAAATCTATAAAAACACAGACATATGGGGGATAAGCAATATACTACTAAACAAGGAATGGATCATTGAAGATATCAAAGATAAAATTTAAAAAAATCTAGAGAAAATTACAAAGAATGTACAAAGGTCCAAAATTTATGGGATGCAACAGAAGCAGTTTTAAGAGGGAAGTTTATAGGAATAAAACCTTACATCAAGAAACACAAAAGATCTCAAATAAACAAACTAATCTTACACCAAAACAACTAGAAGAACAAATAATACCTTAAGTTAGTATTAGGAAATAAATCATTAGGATCAGAGCAGAAACAAATTAAATAGAGACAAAGAAAGCAACAGCAAAAATCAACAAAACTAAAAGCTGATTCTTTGAAAAGATAAACCAAATTGATTAACCTTTAGCCAGACTCATCATGAAAAAAAAAACGAGATGACTCAAATCAGTAAACTTAAAAGTGAAAAAGGAGAAGCTATGACTGACTTCACAGAAATGCTGAAGTTCATAAGAAACCAGTATGAACAACCGTATGCTAATAAAATCAACAATTTGGAAGAAATGGACAAATTCTTAGAAAGCTACAGTTTTCCAAGACTCAACCACGAAGAAATACAAAATATGAGCAGACAAATCACAAGCATTAATGTTGAAACCATGAGTAAAAAACTCCCAACAAACAAAACTCCAGG
The DNA here is from genome assembly GCF_055505025.1 of Bos grunniens. NCBI lineage: Eukaryota > Metazoa > Chordata > Mammalia > Artiodactyla > Bovidae > Bos > Bos grunniens. The sequence goes on along the minus strand of NC_141194.1, from coordinate 73,601,066 downwards.
AGCTGATGGCTTAACGGGAAAATTCTGTCAAGCATATAGAGAAAAGTTAGCACCTATCCTGAAACTCTTTCAAAATGTTACAGAAGAAGAACAACTTCCAAACTCATGCTATGAGGTCACCATCACCCTGATATAAAAATCAGACAAAGATACTACACACACAAAAGTTACAGGGCAATAAAGAATCTGTCTGCAACGCAGGAGGCCTGAGTTTGATTACTGGGTTGGGAAGATCCCCTGAAGAAAGGAAAGGCTACCCACTCCAGTGTTCTGGCCTGGAGAATTCCATGGACTATATAGTCCATGGGGTTGCAAAGAGTCAGACATGACTGAGAGATTTTCACTTTACAACACTGATGAAGATAGATGCAAAAATCCTCAACAAAATAGTAGAAATCTGAATCTAGAAATTCATTAAAATATCATACACCATTTAAGTGAGATTTATCCCAGAGATGCAAGGATTTTTCACTATCTGCAAACCAATCAATGTGATACACCTCATCAACAAATTAAAAAAGAAAAACCATATGATGATCTGAATAGGTGCAGAAAATACTCTTGACAAAACTCAGCACATATTTATGATTAAAACTCGTCAGAAAGTGGGCATAGAGGCAACATATGTCAACATATGTCAACAAAATAAAGGCCATATATGACAAGCTAGGTCGTGCTAGTGGTAAAATACATGGTTGCCAATGCAGGAGACATAAGAGATGCAGGTTCAAGCCCTGGGTTGGGAATATCCCCTAGAGGAGGGCATGACAACCCACTCCAAATTTTTTTCCCCCTGGAGAATTCCATGGACTCCCTGGCGGACTACAGTCCATGGAGTCACAAAGAGTTGGACACAACTGAAGTGACTTAGCACACACGCACATGGCAAGCCTACAGCTAACATCATATTCAATGATGAAAAGCTGAAAGTATTTCCTCTAAAATCAGGAACAAAGCAAGGATGTCCAGTCTCACCACTTTTATTCAACATAATTTTGGAAGTCCTAGAGACCCCAATTAGAGAAGGAAAAGAAGAAAAGTGAGTCCAAATTGGAAAAAGAAGCTAAACTGTCACTGTTTACAAATCACATGATAGAATATATTGAAGATCCTAACAATGCTACCAGAAAAAAAAAAATTAGAATATCAATGAATTTGTTAACATTCCAGGTCATAAAATCAATACACAGAAATCTGTTCCATTTCTATACACAAACAATGAAGGATCAGAAAGATAAATTAAAGAAGCATTTCCACTTATTATCACAAGAAAAAAAAATAAAAACCTAGAAATAAGCCTATCTGAGGAGACAAAAAACCTGCACTGTGAAAACTAAAAGATGTTGATAAAGAAAAAGAAAACACAAACATATTGAGTGATATCCATATTTGTGGATTGGAAGATTCAATATTGTCAAAATGAATATACTACCCAATGCAATTTGCAGATTCAATGCAAACCCTACCAAATTACCAACAGTATTTTTCACAGAACTAGAACAAATAAACTTTAAATTTGTATGGAGACACCAAATATCCCAAATAGCCAAAACAATTTTGAGAAGCATAAGTGGAGTTGTAGGAATCATGCTCCCTGACTTCAGACTGTACTACAAAGCTACAGTCATCAAAACAGTATGGTACTGGCATGAAAGTAGAAATATGGATCAATGGAACAGGATAGAAAACCTAGAAGTATTGTCAATTAATCTATGACAAAGGAGGCAAGACTACATAATGTTGGAAAGACAGTCCCTTCAGCAAATTGTTCTGTGAAAAATAGGCATCCACATGTTAAAAAATGAAATCATATCATTATTTAACATCATACACCAAAAAAATAAGCTCAAAATTGATTAAAGACCTAAATGTGAGACCAGAAACTACAAAACTCCTGGGGGAAAATAGGCAGAACACTCAGACATAAATTGCAGCAATATCTTTTTTGATCTGTCTACCAGAATAACATAAATAAAGAGAAAAATAAACAAATATAATCTATTTAAACTCCAGGGGATCTTCCCAACCTGGGGAGCTACCATATGACTCTCTGGTTCCACTTCTGGGCTTATATTCAGAGAAAAACATGATCTGAAAGGATAATGCACCTCAGTGTTCATTGAAGCACTGTATAAAATAGCCAAGACATGGAAGCAGCGTAAGCTGCCATTGACAGACAAATGGATAAAGAAGATGTGGTACATTTATACAATGGATTATTACTCCATCATTAAAAAGAATGAAATAGTTCCATTTGCATCAACATAATGTGCTGCAGCCACCGCAGCAGGTAGGGACTGAAAGTTGTTGATGCACAGTTTGGGAAAAAGAAACTAGAGACAGAATTAAAGTTTTAAAGATGGAACTGGGGAACTCAAGACCTCTTGGATCAAGAGCCCTCTTACTCAGAGCCACATCACTTTTATTTAGTGTCTTGGCAAGCAGAAAGTATCTGTTGTGCTACTATGAAGTCAGCCTCCTCTGTCCCTGGTCATGTCTCCCATTTTATTGATTACTTTAAACTATCTTTGTTATTTTCTTGTACAAAGGCTATCACCTAGCTGGAGGCCATAGATCCACATATGCCTTGGGAAAACATCTTAGTGTGTGCACAAGCAACGTTCTGAATTTGCGCTGACCTGGCGTTCCAAGGTCCACATAATGTTTTTCCTTAGCTTAGCAGGATATGAAGACCTCAAGTAATCAACTCAGTGTACTTTTATTTGGGTTATGCTGTATTGCTATATTTTGCTTTTATTTTTTTCCCATGATTATTTTCTCACAGCTTAGCCAGAGTAACAGGCAGCTGACTATTAAGCCCTGCATGGATGGACCTAGAGATTCTCATATTGAATGAAGTAAGTCAACAGAGAAGTAGAAATATAATATACGATCTCTTTCACGTGTAATCTAAAAAGAAACAATGCATATGAACTTACAAAAAAGAAACAAAATCACAGACTTAGAGAAAGAATTTATCATTACTGGTGGGATTGATGGGGTAAAGGGAAAGTTAGAGATTTTGGAATGGACATGTACACACTGCTAACTCTGCTCAGTGTTATGCAAGAGACTGGATGGGAGGGGAGTTTGGGTGAGAATGGATACATGTATGCCTAAGTCACTTCACAGTTCACCTGAAAATACAACATTGTTAATTGACTATACTCAAATACAAAATAAAAAGTTTTTTTAAAAATAATATCTGTGCTTTGAAAACATTTTTGCTGTTTAGATATCACTTCTTTGTAGTAGCCTTCTCTGACAATCTAAAGTATCCTTCAGGTTTATCTCTGTGTGCCTGTTTTTAGCATTTATAACGATCTGAAGTTTATTTAAATATTTTATTTATGTATGTCTGTCCATCCTTGAAAAATCGAAGTTTCTTGTGAGCAGTTATCTTCTCTGTTTCATTTACTGTTGGGTTTAATTATCCACAATAAAACAGTGCTTAGCACACTGTAGGCACTCAATATAAAATGTCAAATAAATTATAGATAAGCCACTGACTTATGAATAATTCAAGAAAACACGTATGTATTGCCTCATATTAAGTAGGACAGAACTTATCATGTAATATCTAAACCAAAACTGAGGTCTTTGATTATACTAAAGTGTATTATTGATAACACTGACAATGACCTAATTAAAATATTGAATCAAAGCTATGGTATCCAAAGCTGTAATTTGAAAGTGCATGCACACATGCTCAGTCGTGTCCAGCCCACCAAGCACCTCAGTCCATGGAATTTTCCAGGCCAGAATACTGGAATGGGCTGCCATTTCCTCCTTCAGGGAATCTTCCTGATCCAGGGATTGAACCCATGTCTCCTGTGTGTCCTGCAATGCAGGCAGATTCCTTACTGCTTGAGCCATCAGGGAAGCTTCTTAATCTAAAATCTCTCAAGCTATTTCACTTCTGGATCTCTGAAATTTGTTTGATGTCTTAAATGTTTATATTTTGAGAGAATTATCTCTCTAGGAAAATATTATATTAAAGCTATTATTGAAGTTATTAAGAGTAAATTAAAATGGAGAATTACCCAATATCTTCTCAACTAAAACCAACACTAAATCCAAAACTAGGTATCTCTGTTCTAGTCTAGTCATGGAAAACCAAAATTTTGTGATAGGGAAGACTAGTCTGAAGTGATATTCTTTGCTGATGACACTAGTCCTGTCTCATATTTTACACTCAACAGGATTTTGCACAGGCTCTTGAGTTCTTAGGCAGAGATAAAAGTTCAAGTTGAATCAGTTTCTCTTATCACATATTCTCAAGGATGTGTTCAAATGGCAACTTAGGCCAGCCATTTGTTTGACATGTCCAAAGGGGTTAGTGTTTTTGATGGCAAACAAAAAAAGTATTTACATTTTTCCAGGTACAGACAGGATCTCCTAGCAGTTGTCAGAAAGAAAATATATGGCTGACAGTTCTAGCCATTTACTTTTGTTTTAACCCAAGAAACTCCTGGAGTGACTTTCTCTACATTATTCTAAAACATGTGATGACTAAATATCATTGACATAGTTGACTATGCCAAGAGTCTGTGCTTAGAATTGCTTAGAGCTTTCCAAGGACTGATTCAATCCCAGAGATCTCCCAGAAAAGCTAGGCCACTTATTTTTCATTTATTATTGACTCTATAAAGCTAAAAACCCCTAAGATTTTCTGTCCCATTCACCTATCTCTTGTCTTTTAACCTGATATCTTTCACTCTTTTTCATTTGTTTGTTTATCTTTTTACCTTAATCTTTCTTCAGAAAAATAGTCTTTCTCTGCTCTTTATTTAAACTTCTCTGTACTGTTGCTGCTTAGTTGCTTCAGTCATGTCCGACTCTGCGCGACCCTACGGACTTCAGCCTTCCAGGATCCTCTGTCTATGGGATACTCTAGGCAAGAATACTAGAGTTGGTTGCCATGCCCTCCTCCAGGGGATCTTCCGGACTCAAGGACTGAACCCGGGTCTCCTTCATTGCAGCAGATTATTTTCTGCTGAGCCACCAGAGAAGCCCAATCTAAATATAGTTAGTATTTTTTTTTGAGTCCCTATAGTGTGCTCAGTAATGGGGAGCAGTGTTGCATTATTTTGGAATTGTGCTTCTCAGAGTCCAAGGAGATTCCAAGGCATCATTTCAGAATCAACCTGAGAGTGAGTTACAGAGGCTGAGTAGAAGGGGAAACATGGCTAAGTAAATAGAGTCAGAACATCAATTCTGTTGAATGAGGGTAAGCCTATGTTTTGCTGTTTTATGCTATGATATTTTGTGCTAGATATTTTATTAAAGACAGATAGATATTCACTACTAAGGAAACAGGTGAAATTCACTGATATTGTGGAAGGAGCACTACAGCCAGACAAACCTTAGATCAAATTTTAGTTTGAGGTTTCTGTGGCCTACAGTCTCTCTGTATATCCTTAGGTGAATGTATTTGAACTTATTTAAACTTCATTTTTAAAGTTGGAAACAATAATATTTTTTTCACATCATTTTTCATGGATTAAATGAAATAACATAAATAAAAGCACCTTATAACAGCATCTGACACAAAGTAAGAAGTCAATACATGTTAGTTATCTACATGCTATGGTGGAGAGAGAAAAAAAAAAGTAAGCTAATATTCACATTAAGTTTATATTCTAAGTAGAACAAACTAATATACATGAGACAATTAAAACCATTATTTTCAAAGAGATTAAGCTATATGAAATTAAGTAATTAAATAAAACTTTGTAGAGAAGATGTGCCTTAAATAACTTAAGTCTTTGGTTCCAGCCATCAGTATGCAGCTGAATGAGCTAGGGAGTTTTGAAAATAACTAGGCCCCAACTCAGCTCCTAGTAAACTTTTAATACATGGTAGTTATTACTATTTGATTAACGTATCTTTGAATATGTTCAAAAGTAAAATCAGAGTACATGTGATTTGAGCAGGAGCAAAGCTACCTGGATAAAATCTTTTTTTTTTTTAATGTCTAATTGGGCATTTGCAATTAAAAACTTGTTCAATGACAAAATAACTATTACTGAGAAGTAAATATACATGTGGATAATAATAATGTAGATGGTGTAAGTAGTAAAAAAAAACATGCTACTTAAATCTATAAAAAAAAAATCTCTAATATACCAAAGTTTTTTGTTTGTTTGTTTGTTTTTTTGGTAAAACTTTGCTTATTGGACCATAGCTTGATTTCTAGAGTACATTATTTTGTTGAATTTAAATTTAGGTCACTTTTAGCTTTCCCAGTGAATTCCAAGAAGTCAATATAGCTCATTATTTTTGAATTATAATACAAATACTAATGACCACTAAGTTGAGGAAATGCATTGTGAGAAAAGCATTTTTATCTTTAGCTTGGACAAGAAAAATAGCACAAACAGGAACTTCTTGCTTAGTCCTCTTTTTTCCTTTTGTCCTGTTAATTGTGAAGAATATCTTTGGCAGTTAGGAGAGAAGAAAAGACATAGTTTTAGACATTAAACTTGGTAATTATTTAACACTGTCTCAGAGAAAGTAATTTTCAAGGTCAGTAATTCTTCACATTCTCTGGTTGAGGAACTGAGTTCATTTTGAGATGGAAAAGGACAAGGGTAAAGGCTCCGAAAACATTTTCTCATTTTCTGTTCCATTGCAATGAGTTTGTCATCTAAATATCTGAACATTAATCCCAGTTCAATTTCATACAATGTGGCTTTAAGCAATTTATAAGTACCTCATGTCCCTGATCTTCTGCTTCATTATCTGTAAAACTAAGATAATAATACCAGGTTTTTGTGAAGACCAATCATTCAAATGAATGCTTTGAGAGATTATAAATTCTCCATTTTTATATGGGATTTTACATATACTTTATATAAACTATAAAACATTTGCATATATATTACCAAGTATGTGTGTGTGTATATATATATCACAGAGAGCATTAACCTAAATAAAATTCCATGACTAGTAGACCAATAAATAATCATTCACTGATGGTGGTAAGTACAGGCAATAGATCCAGGATGGAGGAGAATTTTTGCACAAAAAGAATCTCAATATTGACCTTCGTGTACCCAAAACATATAGTGAGTGCCCACTGCTTACAAACCTTTGGCTGTCTGGAACCAATGTGATTGGTAGGCAGTAATAAAGTCAAATCACTAAGAATTTTGACCTTTTTTTAAGACCGAACTTCACAGATGTGAGAGAACTGCTCTGGCCCAAATAGTGTTTCTTTGGTGTGGTTTCTTAGCTGATGCTGTTAAGCTTGTTTACAGGAAAGACTGCAAAGTGTAATTAATAAAGCATATGTCTGTATTTCCACCCCCCTCCATTGTTTGTGGCAATGAATCCTTCATGATTAACTTAAGGACATATAACCTCTGCCTTCAGTCATAGAAGCCACAGACAAAAATGACACAGCATGAAATGTGCAACAAATTAGCCTATACTTATTTTGTCATTTGGTCTATAGTGGTGCTGGTAGGCACATTTCCATTTCTCATTAGAGAGAAAGTATGTGAAAAAACACTAACTCTTTCTGCTTGTATAACAGTTTAGAGTTTTTGAAGGTCTTGACCAGGTTTTCTTATTTTTACAAAATATGTTTTGCAAATCTTGTGGGAAAAAATATGTAAAAAAGGGAAAACTTATTTTGAATTTCAAAAAATATGCTGTGATTTTTTAAAAGAAAAAAATCTTTAGGAACACACTACAATAATCTCTAATACTTGAGAAAAGTTTATTGATATAAAATAGCTTAATGAAATACAGTTAACATTTCAAAAATACTTTAAATAATGTTAAGCATATAGTTACTGCATATCTTTCACTCAGTTTCTCCATGCTACAATCATCAAATCTAACAAATTAACATTGTTTCTATACTATTAAATAAATTACAGACTTTATGAGGATATTCAAGTTCTTCCATTTATCTTATTTATTTCTTACAGGATCCTTTCTATACTGTACTTAGCTATTATGTTTCTTTAGTCTCCACTGACCTATGACACGGAGAAGGCAATGGCACCCCACTCCAGTACTCTTGCCTGGAAAATCCCATGGATAGAGGAGCCTGGAAGGCTGCAATCCATGGGGTCGCTGAGGGTCAGACACAACTGAGCGACTTCCCTTTCACTTCTTACTTTCCTGCATTGGAGGAGGAAATGGCGACCCATTCCAGTGTTCTTGCCTGGAGAATCCCAGGGACGGGGGAGCCTGGTGGCCTGCCGTCTATGGGGTCGCACAGAATCGGACACGACTGAAGCGACTTAGCAGCAGCAGACCTATGACAATTTTTCCTTCTTTCCTAATTTTTCATAGCTTTGATGATCACCAGAAGTACTAATCATGTATTTTGTAGAATATTCCTCAATCTGGGATTTTGTAATGTTTTCTTATAACTAGATTGAGGTTATGGATTTTGGGCAAGAATGCCATAGAAATGATATTGAGCCCTTATCAGTGCATCATATCAGTAGGTATACGATGTTATAACGTCTTATTAAGGGTGGTATAAACTTTGGTCACATGATTAAGGTGAGGTCTGTTAGGTTTCTCCACAGTTAAGTGATTCTTCTTTTGTAATTAATAAATACATTTGGAGAGATATTATGAGGTTGTGCTAATATCTTGTTTCTCTTAAATATTTATTCACCAACTTTAACATTTTTTAATAGTTATTTACTCAGATATTCTGATGGTGATTTTACATTTCTCTTTCCACATTTACAAACTGAAATACTTCTATAAAAAAGCACTGTATCTTTCATTCTTTTATTTATCTAATTATTTATATCACTGTACAGTAAATAGATGCTTATTCTTTAGGTTGTAATCTAAGGTTATCATTATTTATTTTGTTGTTCAAACTGTTCCAGTTTTGGTCACTGGGAGCTCTTTCAGATCAGCTTCTCTGTCCCTTTATTTTTGTTGTTATCATTGTACTTGATCAGCATTTCCTTACCTTATAACACCACAAGATGCTCCAGGCTCATATTGTATTTTCCTTTCTTTCAGTCCTAAAATAAACCACATAATCAAGGAGCCTTGGTTCCTTTAATTGAAGAATTCTGTTTGGAAACAAAGATTTGGGTATTCATTGTGCTCATTGCTACTTTAACTGTCATTGACTCTAGATCCTCTTGGTGGACAGAGTTGGGAAATATAGATGTGCATAGCAACATATGTGTGAATACACAGATCTACATTTATCTCTATATACATCTGTCTGTATTGACATTAAAAAGCATGAATTCAAAGAAATACATCTTACATCAAGGCATCACCATATGTTTTTCCTTCTTCCGTTGAAATAAAACAGTACTACAGATTTTGGAATTTTTCACTCATTAAGCACCTCCAATGTATTGGAGACCTTGAAACTACTTTAGTCATTCTTAAAGTACAAGTATTATTCATTAATCTCTTATTTGCTAAATCTAGAAAGAAATGATAGCTGTTGCTTCATTTTATATATGACTCTAGAGAAATTATTTAGGTCCTTTGTTAGGCAAGGACCTAAAGGAAGCAGAAGAGATTAAGAAGAGTTGGCAAGAAAACACAGAACCGTACAGAAAAGTTCTTAATGACCCAGATAACAACGATGATGTGGTCAATCATCTAAGGACAAACATTCTGGAGTCTGAAGTCAAGTGGGCCTTAATAAGCTTTACCACAAAAAACACTAGTGGAGGTGATGGAATTTCAGCTGAGCTATTTCAAATCCTAAAATGTGATGTTGGTAAAGTGTTGCATTCTTGGTAAACTCAGCAGTGGCCACAGGACTGGAAAAGGTCAGTTTTCATTTGAATCCCAAAGAGAAGCAATGCCAAAGAACATTCAAGCTACTGCACAATTGCACTCATTTCTTATGCTATCAAGATCATGCTCAAAATCCTTCAAGCTAGGATTCAGCAGTATGTGAACCGAGAACTTCCAAATGTACAATTTGGGGTTAGAAAAGGCAGAGGAACCAGATATGAAGTTTAGAACATATTCTGGAAATATAAAAAGCAAGAGAATCCCTACAAAACTCTGTTCCTGCTTCATTGACTACTCTAAAACCTTTGACTGTGTGTGTCACAACAAACTATGAAATATTCTTAAAGAAATGGGAATAACAGACCACATTACCTGTTTCCTGAGAAACCTGAATGCAGGACAAGAAGAAACAGAACTGGACATGGAAAAATGGACCAGTTCTAAATTGGGAAAGGAGTAAGTCAAGGCTGTATATTGTCATCCTGCTTATTAAACTTACATGCAGAGTACACCATGCAAAATGCTGGACTGGATGAAGCACATGCAGGAATCAAGATAGCAGGGAGAAATAGCAATAACCTCAGATATACAGATCACAACACTCTTACGGTAAAAAGAAAAGGGCAACTAAAAGGCCTCTTGATGAAAGTGAAAGAGGAAAGTGAAAAAGGTGGCTTAAAACTCAACATTGGAAAGACAAAGATCATGGCATCCAGTCCTATCGCTTCATGGCAAATAGACTGGTAAAAAGGTGGAAACTGTGCCTGATTTCATTTTCATTGATTTCTCCAAAATCAACATGGATAGTGACTGCAGCCACAAAATTAAAAGACACTTGCTCCTTGGAAGAAAAGCTATGCCAAAACTAAACAGAGATATCACTTTGCTGACAAAGGTTCATACAGTTAATGCTATGGATTTTCAAGTAGTCATGGACAGATTGTGAAAGTTGAACCATAAAGAATGCTGAGCACCAAAGAATCAATGCTTTTGAAATGTGGTGCTGGAGAAGACTTTTGACAGTTCCTTGGATAGTTATGACCAACCTAGATAGCATATTCAAAAGCAGAGACATTACTTTGCCAACAAAGGTCCGTCTAGTCAAGGCTATGGTTTTTCCATTGGTCATGTATGGATGTGAGAGTTGGACTGTGAAGAAGGCTGAGTGCCGAAGAATTGATGCTTTTGAACTGTGGTGTTGGAGAAGACTCTTGAGAGTCCCTTGGACTGCAAGGAGATCCAAAGAGTCCATTCTGAAGGAGATCAGCCCTGGGATTTCTTTGGAAGGAATGATGCTAAAGCTGAAACTACAGTACTTTGGCCACCTCATGCAAAGAGTTGACTCATTGGAAAAGACTCTGATGTGGGGAGGGATTGGGGGCAGGAGGAGAAGGGGACAAGAGAGGATGAGATGGCTGGATGGCATCACTGACTCAATGGACGTGAGTCTGAGTGAACTCCAGGAGTTGGTGATGGACAGGGAGGCCTGGCGTGCTGCGATTCATGGGTCGCAAAGAGTCGGACACAACTGAGCGACTAAACCGAACTGAACTGAACTGAACAGCAAAGAAATCAAGCCAGTCAATTTTAAAGGAAATCAACTCTGAATATTCATTGGAAGGACTAGTGCTGAAGCTCCAATACTTTGGCCACATGATGTGAAGAGCTGACTCATTGGATAAGACCCAGATGCTGGGAAAGGTTGAGGGCAGGAGGAGAAGGGGGTGACAGAGGATGAGACAGTTGAATGATATCACTGACTCAAAGTATATAAGTCTGAGGAAAACTCAGGGAGATAGTGAAGGACAGGGAAGTCTGGCATACTGCACTTACTTCATGGTGACACAAAGTGTTGGACACAACTTAGTGACTGAACAACAATAACAACCCACAGAACCTTCCTAGTGAATAATTTAATTTGGAGGCAAAACAGAAACATTGTAAAGTTGGATCTACATTTCTAAAATGTAAATGAAGGGGAAATTCTTCCGTCTAATATTAAGGTAAAGATTTGATATCAATGTTATTCTAAATTTCTGTCTCAAAACTTTGATGGATAAATATTCAACAAGAATTGTTATTTTTTTCTTAAAAGCATAAAAGACATTGAGTCATCCAGAAAGTACTTTACAGTATTTCCCTGGGCCATTTGAAAGCAGCTAAGCAATCTTGAAAAGTAATAATAATTCCACTGAAGGAGAAAAGGCACTCCATTTTTAAAAGCTTTCAATTCAAACTGTTTGTGGAAAAAGAAACAAAGAAAGTCAGTTCCATTTAAAATCACAATCACTGAATAAAAATTAATTAGAACATTTTGCAATAACACTTTTACAAATGTATTATAAGTCAATTTGGTATAGATATAGATATAGATATATATTCACTTCCCTGATAGTTCAGTTGGTAAAGAGTCTGCCTGCAATGCAGGACACCCTGGGTTGTTTCCTCGATTGGGAAGATCTGCTGGAGAAGGGAAAGGCTACCCATTCCACTATTCTTGGGTTTCTCTTGTGGCTCAGCTGGTGAACAATTCACCTACAATGTGAGAGACCTAAGATGGATACCTGGGTTGGGAATATCCCCTGGAGAAGGGAAAGGCCACCCACTCCAGTATCTGGCCTGGAAAATTACATTGGCTGTATAGTCCATGAGTTCACAAAGAATCAGGCACGATTGAGCAACTTTCACACTTCATATCTCATATATCACTTCAGCTGCTCAGTAGTGTCCAATTTTTTGCAATCCCTGGACTGCAGCACTCCAGGCTTCCTTGTCCATCACCAACTCCCAGAGCTTACTCAAACTCATATCCATCGAGTCAGTGATGCTATCCAACCATCTCATCCTCTGTCATCCCCTTCTCCTCCTGCCTTCAATCTTTATTGGCATCAAGGACTTTTCCAGAGAGTCAGTTATTTGCATCAGGTGGCCAAAGTATTGGAGTTCCAACTTCAGCATCAGTCCTTCCAATGAATATTCAGGGCTGATTTCCTGTAGGATGGACTGGTTTGATCCTCTTGCTGTCCAAGGGACTCTCAAGAGCCTTCTCCAACACCACAGTTCAAAAGCATCATTTCTTTGGTGTTCAGCTTTCTTTGTAGTCCAACTCTCACATCCATACATGACCACTGGAAAAACCATAGCCTTGACTAGATGGACCTTTGTCGGCAAAGTAATGTCTCTGTTTTTTAATATGCTGTCTACATTGGTCATAGCTTTTTTTCCAATGAGCTAGCATCTTTTAATTTCATGGCTGCAGTCACCATCTGCAGTGGTTTTGGAGCCACCCAAAATAGTCTTTCACTGTTTCCATTGTTTCCCCATCTATTACTCCAACACTTTGGCCACCTCAGGTGAAGAGTTGACTCATTGGAAAAGACCCTGATGCTGGGAGGGATTGGGGACAGGAGGAAAAGGGGACAACAGAGGATAGATGGCTGGATGGCATCACCAACTCAATGGACATGAGTTTGAGTAAACTCCGGGAGTTGGTGATGGACAGGGAGGCCTGGTGTGCTGTGATTCATGGGGTCGCAAAGAGTCGGACACGACTGAGTGACTGAACTGAACTGAACTGAACTGAATAGGACCAGATGCTATGATATTAGTTTTCTGAATGCTGAATTTTAAGCCAAATTTTTCACTCTCCTCTTTCACTTTCATCAAGAGGCTCTTTAGTTACTCCTCGCTTTCTGCCATAAAGGTGGTGTCATCTGTATATTGGAGGTTATTGATATTTCTCTCTGCAATCTTGATTTCAGGTTATGCGTCACCCAGTCCTGCATTTTGCAACATGTTTTCTGCATTTAAGTTAAATAATCAGGGTAACAATATACAGCTTTGATGTACTCCTTTCCTGATTTGGAACCAGTCTGTTCTTCCATGTCAAGTTCTAACTGTTGCTTCTTGACCTGCATGCAGATTTCTCATATTTCACTTCATATATACATATATATGTATATTATATATATAGATATATACCTCTCTCTCTTTATATATATACATATGTATATAATTTCAGATTATTTTCCATTAAACGATATTAGAGTTCCCTGTGTTACAGACTATATCCTTGTTCCTTATGTATTTAATGTATAGTGATGTCTATCTGTTATTTTCATACACCTAATTACCTTCCTCCCTTTCTTCTTTTCCCCTTTGGTAGCTTTAAGTTTGCTTTCTATGTTTGTGTCTATTTCTGTGTCATATATAGATTAATTTGTATTATTTCTTAGATTCCACATATATGTGATATCATATAACATTTGTATTTATCTGTCTGACTTCACTTAGTATAATATTCTTTAGATCTATCCATGTGGTGCAAATGGCAATATTTGATTATTTTTATGGCCAAGTAATATTTCATTGTACAGATGCCACCTTCTCTTAAGCCAATTGTCTGTTGATGATCACTTGAGTTGCTTCTGTTACTTCGCTATTATAAGCAGTGCTACTATAAACATTGGGGTTCATGTATCTTTTCAAATTATAATTTTCATCTTTTCCAGATATATGTCCAGAAGTGTGATTGCTGGATCATATGGGAGCTCTATTTTTAGTTATTTTTAAGGAATCTCCATGCTCTTTTTCAAAGTGGCTGCACCAATTACAGTCCAGTTGCAGCAGTGTAAGAGGATTCCCTTTTCTCCACACCATCTCCAGTATTTATTGTTTGTGGACTTTTTGTCAATGGCCATTCTGACTGGGGAGAAGGAAATGGCAACACACTTAGTCATATACATCATAGAGTTATGGGCTCACTGTACTTACCAACACATATGTCTCATTTGTTTTGTTCTGATCAATAAATACAGAATATTTAGTAAAGAAATACAATATAGTCAAGGAATGAGCTAAGTTTATGAGTATTGTTTTTAGAGGGTTGCAGTCAAATTTCTGATGAACATTTTAGTAGTTATGTTTCTTATAACTCAAGCTTCCAAACACTACCAATTGAGAGGCAAAAATTTGAGTCATAAAAAAAAAAAAAACATAATAAAACTGTATTTTACTGAATATGGTTCCACTTGCAGTTTCTAGAGTGAAAACTCAAATTTTAAGGTTGTTTCCCAGCTACTTATAGACAATATGAAGAGTGGCATGCAAGTGTCCATGAATTTAGCTCACTTGATTCTCATGTAGAATTCCAATTTTATCTTCTCTTGTTTTGCTTCATGGCCATGAAGTCTACTACATAGGCACCAATGTCTCCATCCACATTATTAATTTCCCAGGTTTTATTAAGTATGCTGATAGCTGGAAGTCAAATATGCTGAATGTTGTTTTTAGGTTATGTTGCCAATGAAGCTTATAGTACCCCTACTACTGAATACACTGCCATTACCTTGCAGTTTCTAATGACTTTCAGGAATTTTTATGAAATGAGTTATTTAAATTTTACCTTCTATATGGTAAAATATTGGCCTATTTGTTAATTAAATGAATGTTGAGAAGTACCAGGTACTACATTAGACATGGGAGATACAATATTAAACCTAAATCTACATAGTTTCTGCCCCCATGGAGCAACAAGCTAGCAAGGGAAATAGATATTAATAAAAGAAATACACAGATAAATTCCAAATTACAACGAAAATAAAGACTGTAGAGAAGACTGGTGCTATGAGACTGATACTAGGGGCAAGGAGACCAGAAAATTCTTCCTTGGAGAAGCCATATTGAAGTCAAAAGAAGTGGAGGTGGTTGGTGAGGAAGAACACTTTCAAGATACTCTTCATCCTAAGATGGAGACCAACTAGGAAAAAAATCTGAACTAATCACCCCGTTGCATATAAAACAGTCTCTTTCATCTTATGCTGGCCTATTATCCTTGGTGAAAGTTTTATGTCTTCTCTTTTTCCATGAGATGTTTTTTCCCCATAGAAGCTTCAATACCTTGTGAAAGTAGACATAGTATCAGTCTGCAGCATACGCCAACCATAGATGTATATCTGAATCCCAAATTGAACACAATGAGTTTCTTGAGGTGAAAACCATTACCATATACTAAGAAGAAATGAAAGACATCTATATTTTTTGTTTATTTTCATATAAAATATTTCACTCCACTTTATAATAATGCTGTGGGATTTTCAAAGGACACTATGTGCTTTGAATTCAAAGCATAAGTACAAATTATAATAAAAACCATTTTTTATTATCTGTCTTTTTTCAAGGACTGCATATGAGTCTCTAGAATCACAGGTTTGCAGTTGATAGTTACTGAGTTGAATTCTCCCTATTGAGCCTTGAAAGACATAATTGTTCATTCAATTATGGAAGAAAGCTCATCCTCATTTTCTCCCTATTTTTTTTAATTACACCTTCCTCATATTGATACCTGATAGTTGAAAGAATTTACTTTTCCTAGCAGTTTTTGAAAGGAAAATTTTCCACCAAGTGAAAACTGAAATTAGATGCTTTTTGAATGGTTGGTGATTTCTCTGTGACTTACTTCTTCCAGAATATCCATTAACTCAATTCACCTTTTGCCACTCCAGAATTGATACTTCTTTTTCTGTGAGAATTGAATTTCGTATTTAAATTTACATCATAAAACATACATTGCCATATATAAAATAGGCAGCCAATGGGAATTTGCTGTATGGTTCAGGGAACTCAAAGGAGGGCTCAGTAGCAACCTAGATGGGTGAAATGGGGATGGAGGTGGGAGGGATGTTCAAGTGGGAGGGAACATGGGTAAATCTATGGCTGATTCATGTTGATGCTTGGTAGAAACCTACACAATACTGTAAAACAGTTATCCTTAAATTAAAAATAAATACATTTTTAAAAAGAAAAAAAATGCAAATTTGAAAGATATAATGACTCCTTTTCCATGTACCCATGGCATGCTTGAAAAATTAACAACATTCTGAGGTTTTATTTCATTTATGGTTGGACCTTAGAAAAATAAATACTTAGATTCTTTTATTTTAAATAATACTCTTCAATAGAAATGAATGTTCAAGTTTTATTATTCTTATTTCATAGTGGGGAAGCAGAGCTCAAGTGACTTGCAAAAAGTCATCAGTTCAGTTCTATTCAGTGACTCAGTTGGGTCCAACTCTTTGTGACCCCATGGACTGCAGCACACCAGGCCTCCCTGTCCATCCCCAGAGCTTGCTCAAACTCATGTCCATCGAGTCAGTGATGCCATCCAACCATCTCATCCTCTATCATACCCTTCTCCTTCTGCCTTCAACCTTTGCCAGCACCAAGGTCTTTTCCAATGAGCCAGTTCTTCACATCAAGTGGCCAAATTATTGGAGCTTCAGCTTCAGCATCAGTCCTTCCAATGAATAGTCAGGGCTGCTTTCCTTTAGGACTGACTGGTTTGTTCTCCTTGCAGTCCAAGGGATTCTTAAGAGTCTTCTTCAACACCAGAGTTCAAAAGTATCAATTATTCGGCACTCAGCTTCCTTTATAATCCAACTCTCACATCCATATGTGACTACTGGAAAAACCATAGCTTTGACTAGATGGACCTTTGTTGGGAAAGTAATGTCTCTGCTATGCACAAAGTCATAGCATTATAGCAAAGATTAGAATTACAGACTCTTAAAAAAAAAAAAAGAATTACAGACTCTTGATTCCATTTCTCTTTATATTAATTTTTAAAAATATAAAATAGCTTCCATCCTCAATGAAAAGAAGGCTGATTATGTCTTTGTACATTTATTAAAATTTTAATTGATCTTTGGAAAAAAATCATTCAATCTCTCAAATACAAGATTTTTATTTTTATGATAGCATTTTCTATATTCAGCACTCCAAGGGGTAAATTTGACTTTTTGAATTCTGTTTGTGTTTGATCAATAAAAGTTATTGCCAGTCTGCAATTGCATTTTCTGCTTGCTTGGTTAATGTGAGCTCCATTTGATGACATCTGACTTTAGCAATCCCATGCCCATACGATTACCTTCAGGTATGGTTCCAGACATTCCAGTGTCTGTTTGAACTGGTTTTCCAAGACTCTCCAAACTTATTTTACAAATGTGTAGTAGAGAGGCCAGTGGTTCTGATTCTTCACATACTGAGGATGCCATGTTGAATTAACTATTATACATTTATTCCATTCAGAAAATTCCAGATTTTAGACAGCCAAACAATGGTCCACTTGGAACTATTAACACATATTTATTCACAGAATGGGAATTCCCAGACCATGACAGTAAATGCCACCTTGAAATATAGACTGGGAAACTGAATGCTTAGAAAGTTGGTGCCAATTTCTTTTTATTCTTTTCACAATCCTCAATAAAGAGGTCACTTTTCCTTTGAATGTTCAGTCATTTTTTTCTTCAGTAGGTAATTAGAGATAACTTGGATAATTTAGATCAAAACCATTTGTCAAGAGAAAGAGATTACTCCAGACTTGGACTTCGTCAAAAATGTAAAAGAAGAACAATGAAGCAAGGGAACTGAACTGAGGATGTTTCCAAGAATGGATTCAACCTCCAAATATGTAAGTAAAGTGGAGGCAAATTGGGAAAGGTAAAGGGTGGATAAAAACAGAGTGGATAAAAGAATCAGTGAGTTAAAAGTAACTCAGTGAAAGAATAAGAAAGAACCATGTGTAGTTATTGTCCAAGAGTGAAGCATTTGCAATAACTATAAATGGAAAGTAATCTTTAAAATTATATAAAAATTAATTTTAAAACATTTCAATGGTAGAACAGTTTCAAGTGATGATAATATTCAGAGCATGGCCATGGGAATAAGTAACTAAAGCAGAACTGAGAGTAAAGCTCACTAACTCCAATTTGAGATACTCAAGGAAGTGAGTGGGTGTTAAATAGATCATTCAGGTGAGTGCTAACATGGCCAGGAGAAGGAAATGGAAAACTACTCCAGTATTCTTGCCTGGAGAATCCCAAGGACAGAGAAGCCTGGTGGACTACAGTCCATGGGGTTGAGAAGTGTTGGACATGACTGAGTGCAAACACACACAACATCATTCAGGTACATGGCAGGAATTATGATAAACAGGAAGACTAAAGCCACATGCTTAAATCTTCAGTAAATAAAATAGTATAATCAAGAAGTCAACAGATGATATCAACATGCAAGGGAAATGCATGGCTGTGTTCAGCTGCAATATGTACAAAGGTACAGGGGTTAAACAAGATGCATTAAACATTATGGTAATAAATAAAGGAGAAGGGATAGCTGACTAGATGAGTTTTTGTATCTTCAATAATCCCCAGAATCTCATAGTGGACTAAAGTGGGAATCAGAAGAACTAAGTAACTCAGAAAGTTAGCAGAGAGAAATCAATGATCAAAGTCACTTAAAAAAAAAAAAAAAATGAAGGAAATGTTAAGCTGAAAATTCACTACAGTATTTACTATTTCTGTGGAATACAATAGGAATGCAATAGGCAAGAAGCCTAGAGGTAGATGAAGGAATGTTAACTATATATTCTGGTTCTTGGTATGGGGTAGATTCCTAAATGTTAATTTTACTACTATGCTTTGAAACACGCACACATGCTTTTGTATGAATCAAGCTAATAATAATAAAAGATAATATTATTAAAAGCAACTAAAGAACTGCATTCTTACAATGTCTATCCAATTTTTCCAGAGTAAGTATACACTAGACTCACAAATTTGAATCACTTAAGTGAAAACAAATCTTAGAGTAAGTTATTTGATAATTTGTTTTCTAAAACTGATTTTCCTGTGTTTTCCTTTAATATAAACATCAGTGATACTGTGTGCCCTGACCACAAACTAAATTATGGTACAAAAGACAATTCAGAAATCTCTTTCAAAATAGCCCAGCTAGGCTGAGGTTGAGAAACTGAGTAAGAATATGAAATTGATAATCAGCCTAGAGCTGTTCAAGGACTGGCTCTATCTATGTTGGTTCACTGAAAGAATAAATAATATGAAGCAATCTACTTATTGATAACTAAGGAAAACATAGGGCATTAAAAAACTAATGTGATGCATGATTTTAATTTATGTTTAAGCGGAAAGATACTGGCATAAGAATTCTATAGTCAATAATATCTCATTCATGCCATCTACCTTAAAAAAGGTCTTACCCAATTATAAGGATAGGTATATAACTATTTTTCACATTTTTGTAAGATAAATGTATAATCATTGCAACCAAAAAAGAGTGTGAAAGTAATATACAGCAATAAGAAAGATGACAAACACTAACAACAAAAAAAACAAAAGTTATTTAGTATTGAAGCAAAATAATAGAAAAAGAAACTATAAAATACAAAATAATAGAAAAATAGACTGTAAAAGAAAATAAAACATAGCAATAACCACTGCCGTATAGTAAACTGAAGGCACTAAATTTCAGATACACGTACAGAAAGACATCACAAAACTTGAGTTATTAGGAATTTACTGTTGATACTATCTCTTATGTTTCCTTCCATATTTGTCTAAATGAATTCAATCTTAGGTATTTACCCACTAGTTTCAATTATTTTTTCTAAGCTCTTTCATTATCAACTCTCAATTAACTAAACTAATAGGATAAAAGTGGCCACAAAGAACCAAATCACTCTGAAACTATAGTGAGAGTGAGCACAGCACATTAATTCCCTATCTGTATAGCTGAAAAAAAGGAAGAAATTCCTCTACTTGTAATCCTACTTCCCATATGGCCTTGCTTCATTCATTTTTGTCTCATGCCTTCCCTTCCACAATCACATTTAATTCTCAAAATAAACTTCAATAACTTTGCCTTCCTCTCTCTGTCTTTTTTCATCATAAAAAGTCTTTTAGATGTATCTACAATTCTTCCTATCACTTTCTCACTTTTCAGTCATGCTTGAAATTTACTGTAATTTGACTCCTGCCTCTACTATTCTCTTCAAGGTATTCTGTGAGTTTTATCTGTGAAATTCTAAAAAATCCTTTAATTTCTTCTTCATCTTCATTATGCTCCATTTATCTATGGCTTTAGACACTGATTTTCAACCTCTATTTCTTGACACTCTCTTGGTTTTTGAAACACTGTTCTCTCAGGCTATTACAAATTTGTGTGTGAGCTCAGTCCTGTCTGACTCTTTGCTACCCTATGGACTATAGCCCGCCAGGCTGCTCTGTCCATGGAAATTTCCAGGCAAGAATACTGGAGTGGGTTGCATTTCCTCTTCCAGGGGATCTTCCCAACCCAGGGATTGAACCCTTGTCTCTTGAGTCTCTTCCATTGGCAGGCGGATTCTTTAATAGTGTCTATTAACACTTAACTATGTGCCACATACTCCATTAAAGCTTTGTCTATGTCTCATTACTCGTAACAAACCTTTGAGATAGGGTCTAGTATTCCCACAGTCAGAGAAAACTGGTTGTGAGTGCTTGTGCACAGCTGTAAAGTAAGGAGCACAACTGGCTTTTAAACTCAGGGCTTCCTTTAGCCAAAACACAGGCTCTTAACATGTACACATTGGCCTGGTCTCCTGCCTACTAACTGTTTCCTTATCCATTTCACTTATTGATTCCCTTTCTTTTATTCCTCAGAGGCAGTGGTTTCCCAAGATTTTTCCTTGACTTTCTTCATACTCAAACACATTCTTTCTGGATAATACTATTTGTTTTTATAGTGTAAATTCTCACTTTGGTTTAACCTTGATTTCTCTTTGGGTTTCACATTTCCAGCAGCTTCCTGAGATCTCCATATGGCTGCTTGAGTGTCATGTAAGCATTTCAGAAAAACACATGCTAATTGTGAGATGTGTAAGACATTGGCCAATTTGAACATCTGGGGCTGCAACTGTAAGTAAGACAGCTGGAGAAGTAGCTTTCCAACGTTCGTTTTAAGCAGAAGAACATTTGTTTTTTCATACAAAATTCATGTCAAACCAATATTTAGGAATCCAATAAAATCAGAATGGCACTGTCTACAGAGGGAGGAAGAAGCCTAGATCCTGCCCATTTGGCTTCATCCTTATCTACAAGAGCGGTCCTTCACATATCTTTAGAATCTAGAACCCTATCATTTTAAAGAGCCTCCTAGTAGTTAACTATAATTCTTTAATCCTCTTTGGAATTTAATATAACACTTTAGCTATTCATTTTCTTGTAATCTCAGTTGAAACTGAGAATTTAAATATTTAATAAACCAAGCTATAAAGTCTCAAAATTTAACTTATCCATTTTCCCTATTTTCTACATTCAACTGATTTATAACCATTGCTCATTCTAATGCCTAAATAACTCAGGTTCATCCCTTGTTTTCCTTTTTTACTGCCACTATCAGTTCAGTTCAGTCGTTCAGTCGTGTCCGACTCTTTGCGACCCCATGAATCGCAGCATGCCAGGCCTCCCTGTCCATCACCAACTCCCGGAGTTCACTCAGACTCACGTCCATCGAGTCAGTGATGCCATCCAGCCATCTCATCCTCTGTCATCCCCTTCTCCTCCTGCCCCCAATCCCTCCCAGCATCAGAGTCTTTTCCAATGAGTCAACTCTTCGCAAGAGGTGGCCAAAGTACTGGAGTTTCAGCTTCAGCATAATTCCTTCCAAAGAAATCCCAGGGCTGATCTCCTTCAGAATGCACTGGTTGGATCTCCTTGCAGTCCAAGGAACTCTCAGGAGTCTTCTCCAACACCACAGTTCAAAAGCATCAGTTCTTCGGCGCTCAGCCTTCTTCACTGTCCAACTCTCACATCCATACATGACCACAGGAAAAACCATGGCCTTGACTAGACGGACCTTTGTTGGCAAAGTAATGTCTCTGCTTTTGAATATGCTATCTAGGTTGGTCATAACTTTTCTTCTAAGCAGTAAGTGTCTTTTAATTTCATGTGTGCAGTCACCATCTGCAGTGATTTTGGAGCCCAAAAAGATCAAGTCTGACACCATTTCCACTGTTTCCCCATCTATTTCCCATGAAGTGATGGGACCAGATGCCATGATCTTAGTTTTCTGAATGTTGAGCTTTAAGCCAACTGTTTTACTCTCCACTTTCACTTTCATCATTTCTAAGCTACATTCAATCTTCATCTCCTATTACATCTCTTTTCCCATACCATGACTTTTTATCTAGGTTCAGCAGA
Organism: Bos grunniens; assembly: GCF_055505025.1. Lineage (NCBI taxonomy): Eukaryota > Metazoa > Chordata > Mammalia > Artiodactyla > Bovidae > Bos > Bos grunniens. The sequence continues at coordinate 73,578,279 of NC_141194.1, read as the reverse complement.
CTAAGATTGTCTGAATATATTCCATACTTTCCTGACTTTCAGACTAAGTTAATGTTCAACACTCATGCTCCACACTCTGCCAAGAATGTCCTGTCCATCATTCCCTCTCTGTCTCCACTTCATTGCCTTTCAAAATTCTAATTTTTAAAGTCCAACTTCTCTGAGAAGCACTTTCCAATAGATTCAAGCAAGTCATTTCCTCTCCAATCTGTTCTAATACTATTATGCTTAGGTCTCATGGTCTTTTACGTTTTATAACTAGTTACTATATTGTGTAATTACTTGGTATAATCAATTGGATCACGTGCTTATCTAGACCAGGATAATGCCTACTCTAAATCTTTGTGCAGAACGCGTAACCCACTCAATAAATATATTTTGAGTTGAACTCAAAAGTAAAGCAGAATTATGATCTTTTCATGTGGAACCTACTGTTTAAAGACAGCAGTCATTCATATAATCCCAGAAACACTCTAGAACTGTAAACAAAAGATTAAAAACCTATGCAGTATAAGAAATAAGGAAAACAGTATCAAAAAGATTTTTTCTGGCTTTACACAGAGTATAAAGAATACCCAACAGTAGTGATGTTGGGATTTACTGCATTAAAAAGGAATAGACTGTCTCTGAAAATTACTTAAGGGTAACAAAAATGTGTGAAATTCAAAGCTGTTAAAATTTTCATATATATATATATATATATATATAAATAAAATCACCCAACTTTTAATATTTTCCTTGAGAAGCTTATAATTAATTTCATCTCTGTAAAGCCAAAGAAAACACTATACAGGAATCATCATCATCATGCAACAGTTTTATTTCCCTTTTTGTGATCGTCAATTTTATGTATCAACTTAACTGGCCAAGGGGTGCTCACCTTAAACATTATTTCTGGGAATGTATGTAAAGGTGTCTCAGGATGAGATTCTCATTTGATTCAGTGTAATCAGTACACTGCCCACCCCAGTGTGGGTGGACATCAGGCATGAGCTTGACATCTCATAGCCCTCTGGCCCTCTGACTGAGATTGATTAATGCACCACTGGCTCACCTGGTTCTCAGGCCTTGTACTCTGACTGAATTATACCACCATTTCACAAGTCTCCAGCATGCAGACAGCAGACGGTAGACCTTTTCAGCTTGTATAATCATGTGAGCCAATTCCTCATAATAAATCTATCACCTATCTATATATTTATCTATCTATCTATTATCAATCTCTCTCTATCCAGCCTAACAATTCTGTTTCTCTGAAGAACAGTGACTATATGCTTTTCCATAGACATGTTATACCTCTTAACATAATCTGGTCATGACTCCCCTTGGAGTAATAGTATAAAAATGCATCTGTGAATATTACAGAAATTAACCATACTATTTTAGTAAGTCCCCTAAAATTCACCTAAGATACAGAATCATTTGCTGCATCCACTTAGAGAAATTTAAAAACATTTTATTTATACTTATCCATTAAAGTATGCTTACTTTTCTGCCCAAATTAATGGACAGTATAAAATCTATGCAATAAATATGTCCTAAATGTAAATAAGGAGTTAAAGTAAGTTATTTTAAATGTTGCATTTAATCCAATTTTTTTGAAATTTTAAAATAATTGAGCAGAACTTTAACTCATTGCAAAAGAATAAAACAGGAAACCAAAACATGACTCAATTTTTTTTTTTTTTGGTCTAACCCCCCTTTACTTCTTTAAAAAAATTACATTTATTTATTTTTAATTGAAGGATAATTGCTCTACAATATTGTGTTAGTTTTTGCCAAACATCAATATGAATCAACCATAGGTATACCTATGTTCCCTCCCTTTTGAAACTCCCTTCTACCCCTCTAGGTTTTTACAGAACCCCAGTTTGAGTTACCTGAGTCACACAGCAAATTTCCATTGGCTATAAATTTTACATATGGTAATGTACATATTTCCATGTTATGCTCTTCATACATTCCACCCTCTCCTTCCTCCCACCACACCCGTGTCCATAAGTCTGTTCTCTATGTCTGTGTCTCCATTGCTGCTCTGCAAATAGGTTAAACAGTACTGTCTTTCTAGATTCAATATATATGCATTGATATACAATATTTGTTTTTATCTTTCCGACTTACTTCACTCTGTATAATAGGCTTAGAACTAACTGAACTGTGTTCCTTTTTATGGCTGAGTAATATACCACTGTATATATGTACCACTGCTTCTTTATCCATTCATCTGTCTATGGACATCTAGGTTGCTTCCATGTTCTAGCTACTATAAACAGTGCTGCAATGAATATTGGGGTACATGTGTCTTTTTCAATTTTGGTTTCCTCAGGGTGTATGCCTAGGAGGCGGATTAGTGGGTCAATTCACCAATTACATTGGTTTTATTCCTAGTTTTTTAAGGAATCTCCATACTGTTTTCCATAGTGGCTGCATCAGTTTACCTTAACCCCCAACAGTGCAAGAAGGTTCCCTTTTCTCCACACCCTCTCCAGCATTTATTGTTTGTAGATTTTCTTGATGACGGCCATTCTGACTGGTGTGAGGTGATATCTCATTGTAGTTTTGATTTGCATTTCTCTAGTCTGAGCCATGTTGAGCATCTTTTCATGTGTTTACCAGCCATCTGTCTGTCATCTTTGGAGAAATGTCTGTTTAGGTTTTTGCACACTTTTTGATTGGGTTGTTTGTTTTTCTGGTATTAAGTTGTATGAGCTGCTTTTATATTTTGGAAATTAATCCATTGCCACAAAATGTGACTAAATTAAAAAAAAAGATTAATAAAGGAACTTATAGATTCTCAAATCCTGATAAAAAATTTGACTATCCAAAGAACTACAAAAGATTATTGATCTAATTTCCTTATACACTTTGATTCTTACTAAGAAATTTAATTTTTGAAGGTAAAACAAAACTATATTTATAATGAATTATCCTTCCATTGTATTTCATTAGCCTGAATATTCCCTTTTCAGTTCAGTTCAGTTCAGTTCAGTCACTCAGCCGTGTCCGATGCTTTGCGACCCCATGTTCCCTTTTAGGAACTACCAGATACACAAAAAGAACTGTAAAAAAGAGGAGATAAAAATCTCACTCTTAAGTAATCTGTGGATTTTGAAAGCTAAATTTCCAACAATCTCAATTTAATACCAAACTGTTTTTAACATTGTCACTATTTTGATACTTTATAGTTCCTAAAATATACTATGATTTAAAAAGTAAAACTTTAATCCTGAAATACAGTAAATAAAAAGTTGCATTAATTTGTACGATTTTTCTTTTTCATTTACTTTCTCTATGTTTTCAAACTTTCAGAGATGTATTTCTCTCATAGCTGATAACTGAAATGGTTTGGTAATTTCTGGTAGCTGACAGCCTGTTAAAGAATAGTGAAACTGCATGTGTTTGAAGTATTTCAGAAATTCATATAATAGGGCAAATATGCCCTATTCTATAAAATATTATAGAATATAAATGCATTAATTGAAATGAACAGAAGAAAAAAGTTTAAGAAGTAATATATCTTCTGCCAGTATTATTTTTCTTCCTTATTAGGCTGAAAGTATACTCTATGGAATTAAATGCAACCAATATATTTCTGTCTCTACGACAGACATAAAAAATGTGTACTGTAAGATATCTATGACATATTATAGAAATAGCATCTAGTACTCTATACTTATTCTAGTAGTAAATTAACTTCTATAATAAATAAGCTCTTGAAATGATTTCTAACACTAAAGTCACATAGTTTGTTCCAGAAAACGATGTTCTTGTTGTAGTAGTTACCAGGGTTTACCAGAGAAATAATGATACAAAAAAATAGGAGGAATGAAGAGGAAGACAACTATTACATTAATCATTTTTATTTAATATTGCTGTATGGAAGTTTCTGAATTACTTGTAATAAACCTTCTTTCTTTTCAAAAAAGAAAAGGAATTTGACTAGTACTAATAAAATGAGATGTGTAGAGAAATAAAGATCCAATCAAAATCCTATGTATAATTCTTCTTATATAATCTATAATAAAAGGATATCTCTTTCTTACACCATGTAAGTTTAAACAAGTGTGTGTGTGCATGTTTAAATCACTTCAGTCATGTCCGACTCTTTGTGATGCTAGAGACTGTAGTCCAACAGGCTCCTTTGTCCATGGGGTTCTCCAGGCAAGAATACAGGAGTGGGTTGCCATATCCTCCTTCAGGGGATCTTCCTAATGCAGGGATCAAACATGTCTCTTATGTCTCCTGTGTTGGAAGATGGGTTTTCTACTACTAGCACCACCTGGGAAGCCCAACCAGGTGCTATAAATTAATATCATATAGTATCATTTATTGGGCCTTCCCTGGTGGCTCAGACAGTAAAGAATCTGCCCACAATGTGGGAGACTGGGGTTCCATCCTTGGGTCAGGAATATCCCATGGAGAAAGGAATGGCTACCCATACCATATTCTAGCCTGGAGAATTTCATGGACAGAGGAGCCTGGCAAGCCACAGTCCATGGGGTTGTATCATTTATCACCCAACATGGCCGATGTAAAAGCCATTATCTTTTTTTTTTTTTAAGCTATTATCTTTATTCATAATTTTCAGGTATGTCCCCTAGTCTTTCATCCTTCTTACTGGATCTTTATGATAGTATATGTATATTCTGCCTCTGTATCTTTTGTTGTTGCCTAAATAAACATGCTCATTTTTCAAGGTCCAACATATATCCTACATCCTCTACAAGCCACTTTAAAAAAAAACAACTGAATTGACTGACTTGCCTTTTCTCTGCTATTAATTGATGAGCACATTAAAATGTAAATTTTTTTTCTTTTTTTTTTCTAATTTTATTTTATTTTTAAACTTTACATAATTGTATTAGTTTTGCCAAATATCAAAATGAATCTGCCACAGGTATACAGCTTGAATTTAGAGTTTTTTACCACTTGATCCCTGTGTATCTTTGATTTGATTTCCTGATACACAGGGATCAAGTGGTAAAAAACTCTAAATTCAAGCCCAATGCCATTTCATTCCAAATCCCATGAAAAAGAATACATTTCATGAAATATTCTAGTCCAGTGTGTCAATTCTTACTGACAAGCAAGATTAACACACTACTCAAAATAACTAAATTTTACTTATCATCTCAAAGGAAATTATTTTTTAGGCTTTTAAATCAACAGTATTATTTATCAACTCTATAAAATGCAGTTCATGAAAATTCACTGTAGGAGGATTAGAGTATTCTTACCATCTATTATAAGTAGTACATAAAAATAACAATACCTTCATATGCATTCTATTATGTAAAATCTTTTAGAATATTAGGATGAAACAGAAATTAAGAACCCATTGTTTAATAATGTGATAGACTATTTTCATGGATCATACTGTGCTTTTCATTTTTGATTCTTCATGTTAATGAATAATGATTGCAAAAATACTCAAAATTAATATAGAAATGGTTTTATAGGCCTATTTAAATGAAATTCCATTTTATTTATCTCTAAAAGGATTTAAAACAGCTCACAATGAAGAGTAATTATGATCTGGTAATGTACAAGACTCTAAAACAGTAATGAAATCACATGGATCAATGTCCCCACAAAATCTCTGAATTACTTGAAAGTTTTTGCCAAATTAAAAGATTCATAATGTTATAAAGTAAACAATAAAATATGACATTTCAATCATGACTAATTCAGATATTAATTAATACTAAGGATTGAATAGCATTTTTCAGGTCATTAATCTTAGGGCTCTTTGTCTCAAAATATCAATAAAATATTATGTGCTTGTCATGACAGTGACTATTTGTGTTTATAATTCTGGAGGTCAATTTTATTCTGTTCTTCCCTGCAAGATTTAGCCCAGACCATATTGCCTTCAGAGAACATATCTAGTTCATATTACATAAACTTGGAGGGTTTAAAGTCATTTCAGACTTTCCTCCCTCATCATCTGCTTAACACGCCTTCAATGTGAACAAGGAGTTTATGAGTCACTACATGAAAAATTTCAAGATATTATCAATTTTTAAAAATTCTACTAGGTAATGAAAAACTCATTCATCCATCCTAATATGATGCGTTCCTAATCATTCTAATATAGTTAGCTTTTTCACTATTATTGTACTTGATAAGTATCCATTTCTGTAGGTAACATGCCTATAATTACTTTAAAGACACAAACCCCTATGAAAAAGTCAAATAAATTAAAAATAAATAAAACACTACACTAACTTTCATTTGACACTAAGATATTAATTTATTCACTGCCTATTTCTTCTTAGATCTCAGACACAAAAGCCAATAGCTGATTGACACTATTGAAGACTAAGATATTCCCTATATTTCTTTTGGAAAAGTGTACTCCAACACAATGTTATAAGTATGAACTGAGTTAGATTTAGACTAGATTTGGACAAAACAGTTAAATTTATAAGTATTGACAAAAAATTTCATATCAATTGATTGAATCTCCAGCCTTCCCCCCAGTGTTTTTACTAAAATTAGTTTAGGATGCATATAAAGAGACTTCTGAGTTCCCTTGTTATTTCATCATAATATTCTCTGAACAGCAAATTAAGCTTTCTATTCTAATCCTTATCTTAAACCCACTTGGTAGTTTTGAGGAAATACCATAGCATTTTTCATTTCATATGTAATCAAATAATGTACTAGAGGATTAATCAATTAGCTGGTTAAAAAAATTATTAGTAATTAACATATGTACTGAAACATGCCTAAGTATATCACATTTAATAGAGAAAATTCAGAGAAGTCTTCCAAGCACAGCAGTCAACAAGTATAATTCTTTAAGCTGTTTTGGTTTACTGAAAGCCATGAGGAAAAACCTCTTCATGAATCAGTTTTTCTGTCTGTTTAAACAAACCAGACTTGTCTCAACATGACTATATATAAAAAGTCACACTGATTTACCAGATGAATGTAAAAGACTTTAAATCTACAGTCTCATGAAAGTATTTTTCAATATAATATTTGGTTATGATAAAGTAAAAATAACAAAACATCCTGTTTTCCTTATGATTGTCATTATAATTTCATGTGCAAGTTCACTAACTTAACTGGTTTGATTTAACAAAGTACCAAAACTGCAAGAGCAAAATTAATTTTTTTTCTTAGCAAACAAAAGGTTGTTTTTTGTTTCTTTAATTTTTTAAAATGATGTGATAGTCATAAGAATTAATGTAGAGGTTGTAAACGAAGCACATGGTTTCAAAAACTAAGAAATACCCAAGTTCAGGATGAAAACATTTTATGGTAATCTTTCTTCCTGTAGGCAGCAATTATAATATGGTCTCACAGTATTTGATTAAATTTACCTGTCTCTGTCTGGAGAATAATGGTCATCCATGACACGGTGTCTATCCATTCGGTTAATTGTATTATAATGTCCTATAGCAGAGTGTGTCCCTCGAAGTCCTTGCTCCACATTTCGACTGAAATAGTAAGATCCATTAAATATCTTAATAAACCATAAATTATACTAAAAAATAAAGTTTTTTAATAAAGACAGTAGAAAAAGACAAAAGATCACTGTAATGTCAGCCTCAAGATTTTTGCTTTGTTTTAACTAATTGCACTTCTGGCTAAATCTATAAATTTCACCTGGAGATTGACAATAAAATTAGGAGATTGCTGCTGTAACAGGTGTGTGCCTGCTAAATTGCTTCAGTCCTGTACAACTCTTTGTGACTTGCATGGACTGTAGCCCTCCAGGCTCTTCTGTCCATGGGATTTTCCAAGCAAAAATACTGGAGTGGGTTGCCATTTCTTCCTCCAGGGGATATTCCCAAGCCAGAGATGGAAGCCGGATCTCTTACCTTTCCTACGTCTCCTACACTGGTAAGTACCCACTAGTGCCGCACAGGAAGCCATAAGAGGTCCGGCATAAATTTAAGGCAATATCAATGGGAATGAAGATAGGGATTATGAAAATTATTAATGGATGACTCCCAGGTGTATGGGAGAAGGCAATGGCAACCCACTCCAGTACTCTTGCCTAGAAAATGCCATGGACAGAGGAGCCTGGTAGGCTGCCGTCTATGGGGTCGCACAGAGTTGGACACGACTGAAGTGACTTAGCAGCAGCAGCAGCAGCCCAGGTGTATAGCAGTGATAATAAAATATGAAATATAGGAGGAAGTATAGATTTGTGTGGAGAAAATGAGTTCAGCATGTTGCTTATAGACAATATATTTGCCATCTTATTTTAGGGATAATAATTGTTTATTTTTTAAATCTAAACTGATATTTTTATAACGGATCAATGACTATTTTTTTAAGCTACCATTCTTGGCCTGGGTTGTTTACTAATCTTACAGGCTTCCCTTGTAGCTCAGTCGGTAAAGAGTCTGCCTGCAATGAAGGAGACCTGGGTTCAGTTCCTGGGTTGGGAAGATCCCCTGGAGGAGAGAATGGCAACCCATTCCAGTATTCTTGCTTGGAGTATCCCATGGACAGAGGAGCCTGGCAGACTACAGTCTATGGGGTCCCAAGAGTTGGACATGACTGAGTGACTAAGCACATTCTTTTCCATACAGGCTTTCTGTTAAGTGCAGGTGAATCTAATCTAAAATCCATGCCTATTTTCTACTGGTGTGTTCAAATAGTCATTCTTTGATAAGTCAAGAATTCTTTTTTTTTTAATGAGAAATGACTTAGTTTACTAAAACTACAAATTTAAAATCTTATTCTCTCTTACACTTTAAATGTCAGATTACAAATCTTATTATTCTACTGATAAGTCTACCACATTTAAACAGTTACTTTTCAGAAGACTTTTAATAATTTTAGTCCCATTTACAATCTTACCTAAATCTTCAAATGTTCTTTTTCAAATATTTTAAACTATGTTTATAAATTTAATATTAAATTTTCTCTTTAATTGTCTAAATAAACATTTAAGTACTTAATATCCTTCTAATAAAATAAGTTAAATTTATAAATATAATAAATCTTGTTCTCTTAGACAGTCTAATGCCATGTATAAAATTAAGATGACAACCTAAAGTTCTAAGTTTAAATGTCTAAAAATAACTCCATTACTCATTTAAAATAAGTGTTCTAAGATTGTAATTCTAAGGGTTCAAATTGCCTTAAACATTGCAAGTATATAAAATGTGAAATTATGCACATATTTCCTGTTCAGAAACATTATTTCCTTGGTTCTTACTCTAATAAGCCTTTCAATAACTTAATTGGATTGATTCGGAAACATTTCCATGGTTCTTACTCCAATAAGCATTTCTATAACTTAACTGGATTGATTAGAATTTTCCTCTAAATATAAGTCCTGGAATTGTAGATTTCCAAACAATTCTTCCCACTGCTCATGCATTTCCTTTTAGTCTTCTCATGATTGTTCTTAATTGTATTGCTCCAACAAATGTTTATTCTTTCCTATTTCTTAAAATGTCAATATCATTCATGAGTACAATTAGTTGGGTCTAACTAGATCTGCTCAATATATATATGAGACTGGAATTTGTATCTTCTTTATGACTATGAACTTATAATAAAATCATATTTAGGTCATCCAAAGTTACAAAGTAGCCCATATTTTGTATTACTCTCATTATATAGGCTATTGACTAGCATATATGTTTTTCCCTAAATAAATTTTTTCTGTAAGAACCTATCTTTATAAATTTCTAATAATATTTTAAGATAAATAGGCTTATAATATCATCCTATAAAATGTTATGCTGTCTTACCTCTGTGGAGGAGGGACACTGGGTGACCAAGATCTAGTCCTTCCTATAACATCTACTTGGTGTGGAGACCCTGATGGTGAACAGTGGTATGATGACATTACTTGTTCTGGCACTGCCAATGTTGAGCTTTGAAGATCTTGACCATTGTGTCGATAATCTAAAGGTGGAAATATTAAGATTACAGTTATCCACACACTAAGATTTTTAGTATTTTGTAATTTACTGAAAAACATAAAATGTTAGTGAAAGGCTTTAAATATAGTAAATGTAAAGCACAATGAATAAAGCACAATGCTAACATAAAATAATATTTTATAAACACAAATTGAGAAGGAATGACAAATATTCAAATATTTAGACAGCTATTATGCTCACTTTTTTACACAGTTAGTAATCTTCAAAAAGAATTAAGCTTATTCTAAAAACATTTTCATCTCTTCATTGACCAGAAGAGCTTCAAATAGTTCTCAACAACTATAAATATTTAGAATAATTAACCTAACAAAAAGTTCCTACTTTGTATAGTACATGCATGTTCAGTTGCTTAACTCATGTCCAACTCTTTGCAACCCCATGTACTGTAGCCCACCAGGCTCCTCTATCTATGGGATTTTCCAGGCAAGAATGGTAAAGTTGACTCAGTTGGTAAAGAATCTGTAATGCAGGAGACCCAGGTTCAATCCCTGGTTCGGGAAGATACCCAGGAGAAGGAAATGGCAATCCACTCCAGTATTTTTGCCTGGAGAATTCCATGGACAGAGGAGCCGGGCAGGCTACAGTCCATGGGACTGCAAAGAGTCGGACATGACTGTGTGACTAACTTTTACTTTCAGGCAAGAATACTGGAGTGGGTGGCCATGCCTTCCTTCAGGTGATCTTCCCAAACCAGGGATCAAACCTGAGTCTCCTGTGCCTTCTGCATGGGCAAGTTGGTTCTTTACCCACTGAGCAAACTGGGAAGCCCAATTTCTATAGTCTATATAGATATTTCTTTAAGAAATAAACAATATTAGAACGCATTCTGAATATCACTTGAAGTAAACATTTAAACTTTGATTCCAAGTATTTGAAGTTATCTCAAAAATTACACTTGGGATGACCCAGAGGGAGGGTATGGGGAGGGAGGAGGGAGGAGGGTTCAGGATGGGGAACACAGATATACCTGTGGCGGATTCATTTTGATATTTGGCAAAACTAATACAATATTGTAAAGTTTAAAAATAAAATAAAATTAAAAATATATAAATAAATAAAAATTATAATAGAGCAAAAAAAAAAAAAAGAAAAGAAGAAAAAACAAAATAGCAACACAGAGGATATTATACAGCAGTATATTTTTTCCCTCAATGGATTATTGAATGAATCACCATATAGCAAAAAAAATTAATAATACTGAGACAAGAAACAATGATGTTTTATGGTGGTAAACAATAATGAGTCCAGGATAAATACTTTGTATTGTGTAGGCTTGCTAAATAATATTCTGCAATAGCAAAGATTATTCCAGAAAGTAGTAACCCAAATAATGAGTGATTCCTGAAAAATTTTTTTTCAAAAGATATATTCTTTAATAAAATGGAAAAAAAAATAACAATCTTTTTTTGTCATCCTGGAAGTAGAAAAATAAAAGAACTGAGATATGCCCCAAATGACATCAAGACAAAGAGCTTTAATGACCTGAAAAAAAATATTTGGGTAAAAAATCTGATGTGGCTAGATATTTAATAAAGAGAAGAAGTTGAAAAGTCAATTAATAAATGAATAGAATACAAGTAGGGGAAAATGCTAACAATCTCCAAGCAAGGTATCATGAGAAATATGACTTTATTAAGATTCAATTCACAAATGATAAAACATGAAAAATATTTTTGTAGTCTTAGTGAATTAATATATTATTCAGCTTAGTGCAAAAAATAAAGGCTAAAAGGATTGTATTGAGTTTTTTAAATGCAGTACACTGAAAGCAAGCAAACTGACTCATACTCTATCAAAATTTGTCCAACAAAAATTATCAGTCACTGATGCAATTGTAGCACATCTTACGTACAACAGAACATAAATATTTTGTTCATGATAAAATTGGCTATGCTTATGAAATTTGCTAGGCTAATTAACCTTTAAGCAGAAGAGAATCAAACATTTTTATAATAGAGTATATAATATTTAAAAACATTTCCAAAATTTATTAAAAATAGCTACTTAGCTAAATTATTAAATCATCAGACAAATTTCTAGCCATAAGTGAGGCAATATTTTAAAACTACAATATCACAATTTCAAAATGCAGCTGTACCTGATATTTAACATAACAACAATGTACAAAATTTTTAAAAAGTGCATTCAAATATTTGATACATGTGGCTGTTTGTGATTGTAAAAGATTTTTTCCACATTGTTAGTGAAATATAAAGAAGCTTTAGTTATACAGTAACTTCTCAAACTTATAATGAAATCCTTATTGTTTAGTAATTTAAAAATAGAAAATTGGTAAGTACTTATGAGACATCTTTCAGTAAGAATATTCAATCTAACAATCCATACAGATATTCCAGCAATTGGAATTATTCAGTTTAAACTGCCGTAAAGCTGTTTTGGGGGTGGGGGATAAACAGGATAGTTCTTTGTAACTCATTATATTTTTCTGTCTATCTATTTACATGTTCATTGGTAAATAATGATTATACTTCCTTCTTATTACTATAAAATTCTTACCTGATACTACACCAATTCCGTCATCACAGTCATAATCAGAGACCTCACTATCACTTATTCTCTTTGATCCTACGAAGCAAGCAATAGCAATAATTAAAATCGCTGATCATTTAAGGAAAAGAAAAATCCTCACCAACCTAAAAAGCGAATGAAAGGATTTTGAGGGGAACACTTGAAAATAAAAAACAACAAGAAAAGTCATCATAAACTCACAAACACTCATTTTCACGTATATTTCATTATGTGAGGATATTATTTTTAAAAGTGTAAGATAAAGTTCCTAAAAGGATTAAAGTTTGAAATACTATAAAACATTAAATAATATGTTAGTGATTTCATGCTAATTGATAAAAATCTATTGAATGAAAAGCCAAGTCAAAAATAGCTCAATCAGTTTTAGATGCTTTTAGACAAATGCACTTAAATCTAGGCAAATTTCTAAATACAAACAATGTTATAGTCAAAGACATTCATGTCTTTTTCTAATATGCATGACTAATGAATTAAATATACCCAATTCTTTATTTTTCACGTTTATGGAGAGGAAGAATAATTTAAGACATCTTAAACATCCTTCCTTTACTATTACTTTAGTTGTTTCTCTGTTGCTTTAAGAAAGATATGAGAAATAAATCATCCACAAACTAACTTATACAATGTGAACTGTGTTATATTTTCTAAGAAACAACTTAAGACAGAATAATAATAATTATTATAAATCAATAGTCTTGTGTGTGTTTTCCTTACAAATCTGTAACAAAACTTTAAAAGTTAATCATGCTATGGCAAAAATCACATTAAACTGAATTAAGGAGAGTTTGATTGACTAAATGGCTAAAGCAGATTGCCCTCGCACTTAACTATGACATATATCACATATACAAATAAAAACATTATAATTTTGTAATCTTTTCTGAGAATCTTTTACTAAAGCACTTCTTTTTTTTTCTTGGTATCAGAAAATATTTAATGACAAATGAAGACAGTGTTTCTATTTCAAGAGGACTTGTTTTGTCTGTCTACTTACACAACACATTACTCATTACCTAGATGAAACTCTTATCAGAAAATAAATGCTTTCATGTAAGGTTTATAAAACACTGAAAGCTAATGTTGTGTAAAATAGCAATAATTAAACTGTTCAGTCACTGATGCAATTCTTTTCAAGGAATGTCTTCCAACATCTGCAACCGCCCCCTAGAAATACACTCTCTCTATATTTTGCTTGTTTGTTGTAATCCCTGCCCTCTTGGGAGAGGAAGAGTCTTTTTTTTTTTTTTTTTTGATAGGAATGGCAGTTCTTGTTTTTCTCCTTTTAATGGTTAGGTAGAAAATACCTGTCTTTTTTGGTCATGTGGTCCCACTGAATTAACTCATCACTATTTTCCTTACAAATCCATATGTCATAACGTTTTAGACCCAGTTGAATCTGAGGCTCTTATTGTTGCTTTGTCGCTAAGTCATGTCCGATTCTTTTGTGACCCAATGGACTGTAGCCTGCTAGGCTCCTTTTTCCATGGGACTTCCCAGGCAAGAACACTGGAGTGGGTTGCCATGTCCTTCTACAGAGGGTCTTATAGCACTGGTTAATATGGAAACCACAGTTATCTGACAACATCTCAACAGAATGGTCACAAAAGGAGTTATAGAATCAGGACAGACATTGTAAATAAAATTATGAGAAAGGAAGGATAACACATATGAGGCTATGGAGGAGAGAGTTAAGAATTGCTCTGCTGGTAGTAAGATTTCACCTTGTAAATGATCAAGGAAAAAGCAATGATTATTTTAATGCTACTGGTTCAGCATAGAGCATAAAGATTACATAATTTTTGTCTTGGTCAAGGATCAGATCTGCCTCTAATGTAAGATAAGAATGACACCAACATAAGAATGTAGCTCATTTTATTAGCCTTTGTGTGTTGTCCTGTGTGTGTGAGACAGTAGGGGTTGGAGTTGGAGGTAGGGCATACATGTGGCTTGTAAATGCTACTTCCTTTCAACTCTTGATTACTTTCCTGAAGGAAGTCTTGATTTATTTTGATATTAGTCCTACAGAAGTTAAATATATTGCAGTTATGTTCTCTATGTGGATCTTGTCTTTTCATATTCTGATGAATTCAAGCACTTAAGTTTAATGGCACTGAATATATCAATCTTTTCTTCTAAAACTGTTTCCAGGGTCTCCTTTAAGAAATTTCCCAAGCTTATATACAAGTACAGAGATACTTTTATTTCCTTCTGAAAGTTTAAAAATGTTGCTTTGTGCATTTATATCCTTGTCCATCTTGAAATGAGTTTGTGAATGACAGGAGATATGGATGCAAATTTACTTTTTTAATATGGATAACACATATCTCAGCATTGTTTATTTAATCATCCTCTTTCCACAATGATCTGCAATGTTACTTCTTCTGTTATAAATAAATGTATTCTATCTGCTAGGACTTATTTGGTGCTCTACTTGTTTTCCTTGTACAAGCTAATTATCTATAAACCAATAACTCACTATCCTTGTTATTACAATGTTATATATTGAAATGCAAATAATTCACCTAATTATTCATATCTTTGATCTTTCTCCTTCACTCTTTGCTCTTCCATTTAAATTTTAGATTCAGATTATCAAACTGCACAAAAAACATTCTATTGGGATTTTGACGATAAATAAATTAAATCAAAACGTCAATTAGGGAGAAATGACACATTTTACAGCATTGTTTTACAAGCTATGAATATGGCATTCTCTTCATTCAAGTTGCCTTTAGGATCTCTCTGAAATTTTTTAAATTTGGTCATTCAAATTTTCCTTATTTGTTGGATTTATCCTTTGTATCTTATCATTTCTATTGATTTTAGAAATACTATTAAAATGATGTTTTCTAACCTAATTGCTCATAAACAGAAATGCAGTTTTATTGTAAAACAATGATAATCAGCCAACTTGTTAAAGTCTCTTTTTTCCTTGTAGTAGTAGTGCACTAACCATGTGTGCATGCTCAGTGGCTAAGTCATGTCCGACTCTGTGATCACATGGACTGTAGCCCACCAGGCTCCTTTGTCCATGAGGTTTTTCCAGTAAGAATACTGGAGTAGGTTGCCATTTCCTCCTCCAGGGGATCTTCCCGACCCATGGGTTGAACACACATCTTCTGCATGGATAGGCAGATTCTTTACCACTGAGCCACCTCGGATATCCTTCCCCCCTTATTTTTAATGGTTTTGTTAGTATTTTCCTATGGAGACAATCTTTCTTTCCAGTCCTAAAGCCTTTTTCCTTTTTCTTGTCTTTTTATGCTAGTAAGTTCAATACTGGAAAGAAAAAGAACTTTTACATTTCTTTCTAATTCTGATTTTAAATAGAATTTATCTAATATTTCTCCATTAAAAGTGATATCTGCTGATTTACATCCTATCAGACTGAGGAAAATCTTGTAAGTTCAGTGATATTTCATAAACGATTTTCAATTTTTATTTACAATTGATTCTGGCCCATTTCCTTCCTTGTACTAACCTTTTGGCTTAAAATCAAAGTTACACAAGCCCAACTAAATATAGAAAACCAGTCCTATTTTAATCTCTGGGAGATTAATCTGTAGATTAAAAAATTCTGTTCTTTGAAATTTTGATAGAACTTATCTATAAAATTACCATTCCTTTGTGGGAATATTTTAAATTACTAATTCCATTTTGTAGTAGATGTAGAATGATGTACTAATTCAAGGTGCAGTAAATCATATATTTTAAAAGAATTTCTTCACTTTAAGTTTTCAAACTTTTTGCTACAACATTTCTACTTCTATTTTTTAATGTATTTGCTGATATATCAATCATATTATCATTTGAATACTAACTGTACCTTCTTTTTAATCTGCCATAAATTTCATCAGAGGTTTATTTTGTAATTCACTTAAAGGATTAAATTTTGGGCTTAATAATTCTAACTAGAAATTTGTTTCTTGTTTTATTGATTTTTGCTCTTACTTTAAGGCCTTCTTTCCTTGGATTTTTATGACAGAGGACAAGATGGTTGGATGGCATCACTGACTTGATGAACATGAGTTTGAGCAAGCTCCAGAAGTTGGAGATGGACAGGGAAGCCTGGTGTGCTGCAGTCCATGCGGTTGCAAAGAGTCGGACAAGACTGAGCAACTGAACTGACCTGATTCTCTTTCCTAAAAAACTGGATGAGTACATTATAATTATCAAGCTTTGTCTTTTTTTTTTTTATTATTATCACCCTGTTTATTTAACATATATGCGGAGTACATCATGAGAAATGCTGGACTGGAAGAAACACAAGCTGGAATCAAGATTGCTGGGAGAAATATAAATAACTTCAGATATGCAGATGACACCACACTTATGGGAGAAAGTGAAGAGGAACTAAAAAGCCTCTTGATCCAAGTGAAAGAGGAGAGTGAAAAAGTTGGCCCAAAGCTCAACATTCAGAAAATGAAGATCATGGCATCCGGTCCCATCACCCCACGGGAAATAGATGGGGAAACAGTGGAAACAGTGTCAGACCCCACTTTGGGGGGCTCCAAAATCACTGCAGATGGCGACTGCAGCCATGAAATCAAAAGACGCCTACTCCTTGGAAGGAAAGTTATGACCAACCTAGAGAGCATATTCAAAAGCAGAGCTTTGAACACTTTGTTAATGTAAGCATTCCCCTGAGTACTTCTTTGCATCACACAAATATTTGTATGTAAATATGCATTAAATTTTCTTCATGGGTCTAGAAGATATTTCCGTATTTGATTAAATTTAAGACACTATTGACTGATTAATCCATGGCAGATGCAGATATAACAGATTTTGAAAAAAAATGTTCTTTATAGTATGTGTCTATTTTTAAAATTTATCAAGGGTATGGGTATAATATATCTCTTTCTTTAAAAATTGACATAGTTGATTAGCCTAAATCATATCAATTCTTTGAAATCTGTCAAAAATGAATTATTGAATAGTATATTAATAATTCTTTAAAATGTTTCTTGTATATAAGAGAGGAATATGAATTTGTTAAATGTTAAGTTCAGAGTTCTTTAACCATGAGATAAATTTGTTAATTCCGTGGTTTATTTTGTATTGTCCCTAAATTTTGGTTTCCTTGACCAATAAATGATTAAGAGAGAACTATACTGCACTTTCTTTTAATGGTTGTAAATTTGTTGATTTTTCTCTCTAGCTCTAATTAATGGTTACTGAAGTTGTTTCATGTATATACGTAAGTTTTACTTATTTTAATAGACATAAATAATCATTTAAAAAAGTTTAACCTCCATTACGACAAAATGTCTCAGGAAACTAGTAAGAAGGAAACCTCTTGAAACTGGTAAGAGGAGTTTACAAAAAACCTGCAGCTAACACAACCCTTAATTATTAAATGCAGAATGCATTCCCCCTACAAGAAAGAACAAGCCCGTGATGTCCACTACAACCCGCTTCGATTCAATATTTTACTAGTAAAATATAAGGAAATAAATGAAAGGCATACAGACTAGAAAGCAAGATGTAACATGATCATGGAAATTAAAAATCTTAAGGAAACTATAAAAAAGTTATTAAGACTGATTAATCAATGAATTTAGCAAAACTCTAGGATACATAGTCAACATACAAAAATGAACAATGAAAAATTAGAAACTTGTTTTCAAAACCACTATCATTTACAAAAATATCCAAACACGTGAAATATTTAGGAATACATTTAACACGAAATGTATAAAGCATGTATGGCCCACACCACAGCACACCGCTGGATGAGTTTCATATTGCTGCTGTGACACAGTACCGAACACTGTGAAGTTCAAAACAACAGAAATTTATTGTCTCACAGTTCTGGAGGGTAGAAGTCCAAAATCAGGGTGTCAGCAGGGCCATGCTCATTCTGATGTGCTCAGTCTCTTCCTAGGGAGGAATACTTCCTGTTTCTTCTGGCTTCTCGTGTTTGCCCAAGCTTTTGGATTCTTTCACTTGTAGCTCCATCAGTCCAGTCACACGGTCATTTTCTCTGTGAATGTCTTCAGATTGTCTTGCTCTCTGCATGTCTGTCTCCATGTCCAAATTTCCCCTTTTTATAGGGTCACCAGCTATATTTGATTAGGGTTTGCCCTTGAGGCCTCAGGAAAACTTGATTACCTCTGTAAAAACTCTATTTCCCCATAAAGTCACAGCTGAAGGTACTGGTTAGGACTTTAAGAACATATTTGGGGAACACAATTCAACTCATAACAACTGCTGAAAATTAAAGAAAATTTAAATAAGCGGGAGAGATTTTTCTGCAAAGTTGGAAACCAGAAGTTGTTAGACTAACATTCTAAGGGGGCTAAGAGAAAACAAAAATCATTCTCGAATTTTATATAAAGTGAATCTTTCCACCAGGAATGAATAAACAAAAATATATGCAGAGAATCAAAGCCTGTTTCCAGTTCTTCATTGAAAAAACTTCTTAAAACATGTATACCTAAAAATAGAGAAATTAATCCCAGAAGAAAGGGATGAAAAAAAGGAGAGCAGAGAGAGTTTTAAAAATCCAGATAAATAGAAATGAACCCTGAATTAACAAAATGTCAGTAATTATAATAATTTTTAATTGAGAAGCAGAGGTAAAATCCTGGCAGTAATGTTTTTTTTTTTTTTTTAACTTTATTTTATTTTTAAACTTTACAATATTGTATTAGTTTTGCCAAATATCGAAATGAATCTGCCACAGGTATACCCGTGTTCCCCATCCTGAACCCTCCTCCCTCCTCCCTCCCCATACCCTCCTTCTGGGTCGTCCCAGTGCACCAGCCCCAAGCATCCAGTATCGTGCATCGAACCTGGACTGGCGACTCATTTCATACATGATATTATACATGTTTCAATGCCATTCTCCCAAATCTCCCCACCCTCTCCCTCTGCCACAGAGTCCATAAGACTGATCTATACATCAGTGTCTCTTTTGCTGTCTCGTACACAGGGTTATTGTTACCATCTTTCTAAATTCCATATATATGCATTAGTATACTGTATTGGTGTTTTTCTTTCTGGCTTACTTCACTCTGTATAATAGGTTCCAGATTCATCCATCTCATTAGAACTGATTCAAATGTATTCTTTTTAATGGCTGAGTAATACTCCATTGTGTATATGTACCATTGCTTTATTATCCATTCATCTGCTGATGGACATCTAGGTTGTTTCCATGTCCTGGCTATTATAAACAGTGCTGAGATGAACATTGGGGTACACGTGTCTCCTTCCCTTCTGGTTTCCTCAGTGTGTATGCCCAGCAGTGGGATTGCTGGATCATAAGGCAGTTCTATTTACAGTTTTTTAAGGAATCTCCACACTGTTCTCCATAGTGACTGTACTAGTTTGCATTCCCACCAACAGTGTAAGAGAGTTCCCTTTTCTTTACACCCTCTCCAGCATTTATTGCTAGTAGACTTTTGGATCGCAGCCATTCTGACTGGCGTGAAATGGTACCTCATAGTGGTTTTGATTTGCATTTCTCTGATAATGAGTGATGTTGAGCATCTTTTCATGTGTTTGTTAGCCATCTGTATGTCTTCTTTGGAGAAATGTCTATTTAGTTCTTTGGCCCATTTTTTGATTGGGTCGTTTATTTTTCTGGAGTTGAGCTGTAGGAGTTGCTTGTGTATTTTTGAGATTAGTTGTTTGTCAGTTGCTTCATTTGCTATTATTTTCTCCCATTCTGAAGGCTGCCTTTTCACCTTGCTTTGTTTCAGTTTCCTTTGTTGTGCAGAAGCTTTTAAGTTTAATTAGGTCCCATTTGTTTATTTTTGCTTTTATTTCCAATATTCTGGGAGGTGGGTCATAGAGGATCCTGATGTGATGTATGTTGGAGAGTGTTTTGCCTATGTTCTCCTCTAGGAGTTTTATAGTTTCTTGTCTTACGTTGAGATCTTTAATCCATTTTGAGTTTATTTTTGGCTATGGTGTTAGAAAGTGTTCTAGTCTCATTCTTTTA
Organism: Bos grunniens; assembly: GCF_055505025.1. Taxonomy (NCBI): domain Eukaryota; kingdom Metazoa; phylum Chordata; class Mammalia; order Artiodactyla; family Bovidae; genus Bos; species Bos grunniens. The sequence continues at coordinate 73,557,858 of NC_141194.1, read as the reverse complement.
CAAGTGGTTGACTAGATTTCCCAGCACCACTTGTTAAAGAGATTGTCTTTAATCCATTGTATATTCTTGCCTCCTTTGTCAAAGATAAGGTGTCCATATGTGCGTGGATTTATCTCTGGGCTTTCTATTTTGTTCCATTGTTCAATATTTCTGTCTTTGTGCCAGTACCATACTGTCTTGATAACTGTGGCTTTGTAATAGAGCCTGAAGTCAGGTAGGTTGATTCCTCCAGTTCCATTCTTCTTTCTCAAGATAGCTTTGGCTATTTGAGGTTTTTTGTATTTCCATATAAATTGTGAAATTATTTGTTCTAGCTCTGTGAAGAATACCATTGGTGGCAGTAATGTTTTAAATGGTAGGAGTGTGGCTGTGAATCAGATTGATTTTTAAAGTTTTGATTTGGTTAGGAAAAAAGGTAGCAATGTTAGTATTACTTTGTTAAGGGCACATGTTAGGATTTCAATAGTAATACTAAAAGAATAAGGATTAAAAATAAAAAAGCAGAGTGCACAGAATATGTTAGAAAAAATTATTACCTATAATACAAATACATATTTGTTTGTGTATGCATAGAACGTCTCTGCAAAAATATAGATACTGGTAACAGTGGTTCATTCAGGAAAAGAGAACTAGATGCTTGAAAAAATAAGGGCAATAGATTTTTTTTTTACTATACACACTTTTGAATTTATACCCTATGAATATATTAATTAAAATCAGTAGCAAAATTTTACATGTTTAATCTGTAGATGAATAGCATTTATGTTCTCTATTTGTTGAGAATATATTATATTAATTCAAGTTGGTTAACTGTGTAGTTCAAATTTCTGGGAGGTTGTTACTATAACTTTGGTTTTTTAACTTCTCATTTCAATTTTTTCTGAAATTAGCAAATATGGCAAAATGTTGGAAAGTTTGAAGTTAGTTTATAGAGATCTTAAATGTCTAGTTAAAAGGTTAATATATGGTTTAATTTTTAGGAGTGACCAAAAAATTCTGAACAAAGGTAATGTTTATGTAATGAATTAAGAAGATGTCTTCAGGGGTAACATATGGAATAAGTTAGAGTAGGAAGAGGCTGACTTGTAGAAAAAGGTTGGAAACAGAGACGAAGGCATGGATGAGAAAAATAAATCACAATGTACAATATATGGAATTATACAAACATAATTTTAGGGCTAGAAGGAATCTCAGAAATTATTATTTTAAATTTCCTGCCTTATATTCCCAACATCTGTGCATCTCTGAGTTTGATTCTGTTGATTGCTTTGTTTCTTGACAGTGGGTCAATCTCTCACATTTTTGAAATAAACAAACTAAAGCTCACAGAAACTTGATCAAAGTCACACAGTTTGTTATTTTTTGAGATGGAATTTGAATTGCTCTTTCTTGGTTCTAAAGCCTATTAACTTCTTTGAGAGCAAGGATAGAGTTTTCCCTACATATAATGCTTGGCAAATCGCCATATGAATTAAGTAAAAGAAATGAATAAACTAAAGAAAGAAGCTGATATTCCCAGCTTCTAAAATGAAATGATGATATATTAACAGAAATAGAAGAATTCTTGAGAAGAAGGAGCCTAACTTTAGGTTTGGACCTAAATTTGTGAAGTGTTGCAACAATACTCTTCTATAGGTATGTCAGATAAAGAAATCTGATAGTTTGAGAAGTCACTGTAGTATATTAATACTTCACTGTTCTTTGATTCACTAATTCTTTTAAAGGTATTTATTGTATGCATGTCATGTTCCAGGCATTATACTAGGTATTAGAAGTTCTGGACAAAGTCATAAAGATGACAGAATGTAGGATAACATACGGTCAAGAAACTGAGAACATGAGAAGTAGGAATAAAGAAAGGAAACAGAAGTGCAGTCAAGGGGTAGAACAAGAATCAGGAGAGTTACTGTATTAGAGAGGCTAAAAAGATTAATAATGGCAGACACAAGGACATAACAAGGATAAAAGTGTAAAAAGATACAGCAAATGATAACCATGGAGAAAATCATTTAAAACAAATTGCTGGAAATAGATGTCAAACTGTAGAGGGTTAAAGCTTAGTAGCTGATGAAGCAGAGAAGGTGAAGGCACCCCACTCCAGTACTCTTGCCTGGAAAATCCCATGGACGGAGGAGCCTGGTAGGCTGCAGTCCATGGGGTCGCGAAGAGTCGGACACGACTGAGAGATTTCCTTTTCACTTTTCACTGTCATGCATTGGAGAAGGAAATGGCAACCCACTCCAGTGTTCTTGCCTGGAGAATCCCAGGGACAGCAGAGCCTGGTGGGCTGCTGTCTATGGGGTCCCACAGAGTTGGACACGACTGAAGCTACTTAGCAGCAGCAGCTGATGAAGAAGCGGGGAAAGCATATGTGAAAATACATAGTCAAGAAACATGACCTAAGTAAGAGAGAGAAATCAACCATTCTCTAGGGAGCTTGAAGGTGTGGCAGATTAGAAAGAAGGTACTATTAAGGAGGTATCAACATGTCTCTTTAACAACAATTTGCGGAAAAACAAAATGAGTAAAGTAAGAAAGACTGAAATGTAAGAGAAACAAGACATAATTAACAGAAGGAAATTTCAGAGAAATTAAGAATAGTTATAGTCAGAAACACAAATAGATTACTTGTAATGTAATAGAAGATCACTTTCCTCTTAGACAGGCTTCTAAGAGGAAAGGAGAAGGTTGGTAACAATGCAAAGAAATTATGGCAAAAAGATGAGGAGGTAGCTCAGGAAGTGTGAATTACTTGGATTTGATCAAATTCATTAAGGGTTCTCAGTACTACTTCTCAGGGCATCTATGGGAAAACACTCTGCATTTCACACAAGAATCTCATCCTCCTGTGACTCCACGAGTTTTGTGAGAAAAAAATGTGAAAGTGTTACTCGTTCAGTCATGTTTGATTCTCTGTGACCCCATGGACTACAGCCCACCAAGCTCCTCTGTTCATGTAATTCTCCAGCCAAAACAACTGGAGTGGGTAGCCATTCTCTTCTCCAGGGGATCTTCCCAATCTAGGGATTCAACACGGGTCTCTTGCACTGCAGGCAGATTCTTTACTTTCTGAGTCACCAGAAAGTAAATTTTCTTTATTCTCTTAGCTGTATTTTCAAGAATCTTCATCTATTGTTAACTAACTTCCTTATGTCATCAGCTTTTCTCCAGAATAATTTCTGCATATACCTATCTCAAATAGCACTTAGCTCAACCCTGCAGACTCTCCTTCCAGGGTAACTCTCATCTGCAGAAGCTACTTATTCTTTCACATTTCATAGTCCATGGATTCAGGAGAGATTGGCTCCCTGGAGACACTCTGGCCATGTTCTTCCACTGTAACATACATGTCCTTATTTCTATCAAGGATGCCACTTGGCTGTAAGATCCATTATTAACTAAGGTCGCTAATAACTATCAACTTCCAGTCAATATCCCTTAGTCATTGATTATTTGGGGAATTTTTATCAGTCATTTTCTTTAGATAAATTCTATGGTGATTCCAGGAGATTTCAATGTACATGGAGGAAATCGTTTAATAATCTTGAACCATAACTCTTTGAAACGTCAAAAATCCTCACTTTTCCCCTGCATCAGCACTCCTTTCTGGGGAAATATGGTGAATCTTAGAATCCAGTGAAACTAATCAAACCCTTAAACACTAAACTCTAATATCAAACTGATGACAATCATTAATTATTTCAGGTGTTTTATAATCTCACTTCCACTTTTCTTGATCTCCACTTGACACTTCATTCCATGAACCTACCAATTTCTGTCAGAATATAGTACCTAAGACCTTTCTTCCTTCCTTACCCATCTTAGACTCGATGATTGATCATCTGAACCATTTCTATAACAACAGATTCCCTTCTATCCCAAATCTTCCAAACAGTCATCAAAACCCTAAAATTGGTTCAATGCCATAATGATTTTTCTATATTTAGGCAACTGGATATTTCTTACGCAAAGCATGCATTCATACAGGTTCAGTTCAGTTCAGTTGCTCAGTCGTGTCCGACTCTTTGTGACCCCATGAATCACAGCACGCCAGGCCTCCCTGTCCATCACCAACTCCCGGAGTTCACTCAGACTCATGTCCATCGAGTCAGTGATGCCATCCAGCCATCTCATCCTCTGTCGTCCCCTTCTCCTCCTGCCCCCAATCCCTCCCAGCACCAGAGTCTTTTACAATGAGTCAACTCTTCACATGAGATGGCCAAAGTACTGGAGTTTCAGCTTTATCATCATTCCTTCCAAAGAACACCCAGGGCTGATCTCCTTTAGAATGGACTGATTGGATCTCCTTGCAGTCCAAGGGACTCTCAAGAGTCTTCTCCAACACCGCAGTTCAAAAGCATCAATTCTTCAGCACTCAGCTTTCTTCACAGTCCAACTCTCACATCCATACATGAACACTGGAAAAACCATAGCCTTGACAAGACGGACCTTTGTTGGCAAAGTAATGTCTCTGCTTTTCAATATGCTGTCTAGGTTGGTCACAACTTTTCTTCCAAGGAGTAAGCGTCTTTTAATTTCATGGCTGCAGTCACCATCTGCAGTGATTTTGGAGCCCAAAAAGATAAAGTCTGACATTGTTTCCACTGTTTCCCCATCTATTTCCCATGAAGTGATGGGACCAGATGCCATGATCTTCGTTTTCTGAATGTTGAGCTTTAAGACAACTTTTTCACTCTCCACTTTCACTTTCATCAAGAGGCTTTTCAGTTCCTCTTCACTTTCTGCCATAAGGGTGGTGTCATCTACATATCTGAGGTTATTGATATTTCTCCCGGCAATCTTGATTCGAGCTTGTGCTTCTTCCAGACAAGTGTTTCTCATGATATACTCTGTGTATAAGTTAAATAAGTAGGGTGACAATATACAGCCTTGATGTACTCCTTTTCCTATTTGGAACCAGTCTGTTGTTCCATGTCCAGTTCTAACTGTTGCTTCCTGACCTGCATACAGGTTTCTCAAGAAGCAGGTCAGGTGGTCTGGGATTCCCATCTCTTTCAGAATTTTCCACAGTTTATTGTGATCCTAGGCTTTGGCATAGTCAATAAAGCAGAAGTAGATGTTCTCCTGAAACTCTCTTGCTTTTTCGATGATACAGCAGATGTTGGCAATTTGATCTGTGGTTCCTCTGCCTTTTTTAAAACCAGCTTATACATCTGGAAGTTCACGGTTCACGTATTGCTGAAGCCTGGCTTGGAGAATTTTGAGCATTACTTTACTAGCGTGTGAGATGAGTGCAATTGTGGGGTAGTTTGAGCTTTAGCACTTTGCAAATTCATAGTTTCTAACATCTGCTGTGATGGTATCATTAACGATTTTTCTACTTATATTTAATCAGTTCCCATCAGTTTTTATACAATGACTATTAAAACTTTCTCATTTTCAATTAAACATCATATTCAACCTTTGGGAATCCTCAGGAATTTGTCTCAAAAATAACCATATAATCTCAATTATAGCAACAATAAAATTGAGGTTATCAAATATAATTACCTTCGATTAACATCCTTTAAAAATTTACGTAGTTCCAACTCTATCATCTATTTCCCTCCTGTCTCAATGGTAAATAAGAACTTTTTATATTTAGAAACTCCATCTGTGTGGTTAGCCCCACCCACTGCTCTAAGACTTTTCTTCTAGTCATCTTTTCTTTTTCCCTTTTTTCAAGCTATTCTTTTTTCCCTAAAGGATTTTTTCCTCCAAGCCTATAAACATAAGATGTATTTCTTACTCTGAAAGAAAGAAACCTAGCCTGACATCATATGCCCCTACCCAATATTTCTCCACACTCCTTTGATGTTTTTATTATATTCCAATCACATGATGTATTTATTATCCCCCAATCATGCCTCAGGCCCTGCAATCTGCTTTTCTCCTCTCATCATCTTTCCAAAATCGCCTGAATTGGAATCATCAATGACTTCTTCCTTGACAAATCTAATGGTATTTTTCATATACCTTTACTTTCATTTATTTTTAGTGTTGATATTATCTCTTCCTTCTTCAAATTATTTTTTTAAGCTCTGTTCTTCTTTTCTATTCTTCCATCACTATGTCCTTCAGAAGCTTCTCTTTCTCTGTCTGTCAATTTTCCATGGCAGAGGAAAACTCCTGGGCCTTCATTTGATGGGTAGTATCTCTGGCTGATTTCACTTTCATTTTTGTAGCTACTTTCCATGAGTAGTAAATTTACTCCTAAATGATTATACATAGCCTAAACTTCTTTAAGCTTTAAAATTATTTAATTTACTTCTTGCTAGAAGCTTCCCCCAGCCTTCTCAATAATTCTAAAACCGAACTTGTCTCTCAACTAAACTGATTCCTCTCTGAATAATTCCCCCATCTCTGTTAAGGTACCACATGCACCCAGTTACTCAGCCAATAAAACTGGAATGTTTCTTGACTCTTGGCTTCCCCTCAACATCCAAATCTGATTATTTACCAGGTAATATTGAATTTAATTGATTGGTTCTCATCATTTATCTCTCCAGCCACTACCTTACTTAGTTCAGACCCTCAAAGAGCTTTTGTTGTCCTGCTGCTGCTGCTGCTGCTGCTAAGTCGCTTCAGTCGTGTCCGACTCTGTGCGACCCCATAGATGGCAGCCTACCAGGCTTCCCCATCCCTGGGATTCTCCAGGCAAGAACACTGGAGTGGGTTCCCATTTCCTAGACCAAAGCAAATACCTCAGTATGTGTTTTTCTTTTTTCATACACTTTTCTCTCATCAACCATACCCATAGTCTCTAGAGTGAATAAATGTACTACAGCCATCCTGAAACTAAAACTCTTCAAAGAGCTTCTATCACAGTCTTAGATTTAAGTTCCTTAACAGAGGATACAAGATTATTCATAATCAGAACTATCTTTATCATTACAGATTCATCCCTTGCTATTCCCTGCCTTGTAATGAACGCTCCAACAGCACTAAAACACAGTGTTTATTACTCCAGTAACTTTGCTTATGCATGCATGCATGCTAAATCACCTCAGTCGTGTCTGACCCTTTGCAACTCTCTGAACTGTAGCCCGCCAGGCTCCTCTGTTCATGGGACTCTCCAGGCAAGAATACTGGAGTGGGTTTCCATGCCCTCCTCCAGGGGATCTTCCCAACCCAGGGATCGAATCTATGTCTCTTTTGTCTCCTGCACTGGCAGGCAGGTTCTTTACCACTAGCGCCACCTGGGAAGCCCAACTTTGCTCATACATTTCTTTAAAATTTCACCAAGATCCTACCTTACTCTACCTAAATATTTCTAATTCTTCCTTTAAGATATAGCCCACCTATCATCTCCTCCATCACATCTTTATGCAAAATGCCATGTCCACCATCAATGTTAGTAATTCCTTACTATGCTATGTAGCTTTGATGTGTGCATGCTAAATCACTTCAGTCGTGTCTGACTCTGACTCTTTGTGACTCCATAGACCGTAGCCCACCAGGTTCTTCTGTCCATGGGAGTCTCTAGGCAAGAATACTGGAGTGCATTGCCATGCCCTCTTCCAGGGGATCTTCCCAATCCAGGGGTTGAACTTGCATCTCTTACATCTCCTGCATTGGCAGGTGGGTTCTTTACCACTTGCACCACCTGGGAAACCCCATGTATAGCTTTCAGTAAAGATAAATACTTGGGGGGAAAGTAAGATATGAGGATAGATTTTAAAATATAAAAGATATATTAATTGAAATAAAGGATATATCTTAGAGGGATATCAGTAAAAGGTAACATGATATCCATTCCAAATATGTTTGTTTAAATTTTGAATGTGTTTTAAAATATGCAATGATCAAAGATAATTTTGCCCTGGTCAGTGTAACTTGTCCAGAGGAATACTATTTGTTTTAATTGAAGACTAAATACAACACTGTGGTGGTTTTTGACATACATCAACATGAATCAGCCATGGGTGTACATGTGTCCCCCTGTCCTGAACCCCTCTCCCACCTCCATCCCCATCCCATCCCTCTGGGTTGTCCCAGTGCACCGGCTTTGAGTGCCTTATTTCATGCATCAAACTTGGACTGGTCATCTAAACCACATGTGTAATATACATATTTCAATGCTATTCTCTCAAGCCATCCCACCCTCGCCTTCTCCAACGGAGTCCAAAAGTCTGTTCTTTACATCTGTGTCTCTGTTGCTGTCTTCCATATAGGGTCATCATTGCTGTCTTTCTAAATTCACATATATACCTTAGTATACTGTATTGGTGTTTTTCTTTCTGACTTACTTCACTCTCTATAATAGGCTCCAGTTTCATTCACCTCATTAGAACTGACTCAATTGCTTTCTTTTTAATAGCTGAGTACTATTCTCTTTACTTTTGCTTTATGGACTATGCCAAAGCCTTTGACGGTGTGGATCACAAAAAAACTGTAAAATACTTAAAGGGATGGGAATACCAGACCACCTGACCTGCCTCTGAGAAATCTGCACACAGGTCAAGAAGCAATAGTTAGAACTGGATATGGAAGAACAGACTTGTTCCAAATTTAAAAAAAATATTATAATAAGGCTGTATATTGTTACCTTGCTTATTTAACTTATATGCAGAATACATCAAGCAAAATGCTGAGCTGGATGAAGCACAACCTAGAATCAAGATTGCAGGGAGAAATATCAATAACTTCAGATACCCAGATGACACCATGTTTATGGCAGAAAATAAAGAACTAAAGAGCTTCTTGATGGAAGTGAAAGAGGAGAGTGGAAAAGCTGGCTTAAAATGGCATTGAAACATGTATATTATCATATATGAAACAAATCGTCAGTCCAGGTTCAATGCATGATACAGGATGCTCGGGGCTGGTACACTGGGATGACCCAGAGGGATGGGATAGGGAGGGAAGTGGGAGGGGAGTTCAGGATGGGGAACACATGTACACCCGTGGTGGATTCATGCCAATGTATGGCAAAACCAATATGATATTGTAAAGTAATTAGCCTCAAATTAAAATAAAGTTATATTAAAAAAATCATCATTCAGAAAACTAAGATCATGGCATCATGCCAACAAAGGTCTGTCTAGTAAATGCTATGGTTTTTCTAGAAGTCCTGTATAAATGTGAGAGATGGAATATAAAGAAAGCTGACCATCAAAGAATTGATGTATTTGAACTGTGGTGTTGGAGAAGACTTGAGAGTCCCTTGGACTGCAAGAAGATCCACCAGTTAATCTTAAAGGAAATCAGCCCTGGATATCCACTGGAAGGACTGATGCCAAAGCTGAAACTCCATTACTTTGGCCACGTGATGCAAAGAACTGACTCATTGGAAAAGACCCTGATGCTGGGAAAGATTGAAGGCAGGAGGAGAAGGGGATGACAGAGGATGAAATGGTTGGATGGCATCAATGACTCTATGGACATGAGTTTGAGCAAGCTCCAGGAGTTGGTGATGGCCACATGCCGAGGTCCAGCCCCGGCTGATCCAGGGAGTTCGAAGCGGGGATGGCGTCGGCGAGGATCAGGATACAATAGCTTCAATTAGACATTAATTAGAGATGTAAAGAGTAATAGAATAAGGATAGCTCAGTAGGAAAACTCAGTGGAGAAAAGAGGCTGAGTAGCTTGGTTTACTCGGGAGACCAATAAAACTTCAAGACAAGAAGTTTGCACCACTTAGTAGGCCACGGGCATCCTTCTGTTCTCCCGAAGGAGAGGAGACACTGAGGCCTCCCCGGTTGGATCTTAGAAGCCCAGACAAAATTAGTAAACTTGGTGGGTTCCATGCTCCAGATGGAGACTCAGCCAGAGTTTGAGAGACAGAGCAACATGAGGAGACCAGTATTTCGAGAAACTGATCCCAATTCTTTATTTTCCATGGTCTACTTTTATACACTGAGATGGTATGCAAAAGTCACATGGGGTCAGCAGCCCTGACTTTTATTAAAGTCAGGTGCTTCATACAAATGTATACAGAGATCTTATGGGTGTTACATCATCTTCTGGCCAGGGGGCCTGCTGACAATTTATGACCCTCTCCTTGTGACAGCGGTCAGTCAACCAGGACACTTATTTCTCCAGGGGTGATTATTCTTAAAAAAGACTCCACCTTCCAAAGGTACCAGATAAAGTTACATTCCTATAGAGTGAGGGTGTAGTGGGTTTTAATTAAGGAAATAATTTACTTAGCCTAAGGTCTAACATGATTAATATCAAAGGTTAATACTTATTTCTTCTGTATATTCATTAATGTGTGTAAGGGCAGGAGCTGTGGAGACTTAGCAACAAACATTGGCTCAACAAATGAAAAACCCTTCACCAATACAGTTTCTAATCTGCCCACTATACTTATACTAATGGTTTTCTAACTTTTCTAAAGAACCTGTTTTTAGAAGGTTTAAAGCATCTCGTGCCTCTCACGGTTGGGAGGCTGTGAGCAATCACATGTGGCCAGACATGCCTGTCAGGCAGGCTAGAGAATCTTCAGAGGAGTTTGTAGGTTAAAACACTTTTGTCACGCCCAGGAGTTTTTATTAACTGGAACTCTAAGTTAACTCCTTCTCTGAAAGAGGTGGTGGGGGACAGCCCCCCGTAAAGTCAGAGGTGTAGGTGAGAGCACAAAGTAGTAAAGTAGGCAGACTCTGGTTTTGGGGGTAGATGCTCGAGAATTTCCAGGGGGACTCCTGAGGCTCGATCCCGCCTTTGTGTATGTCGAGCCTCCTTCCTCTTGATCTTTGCCATGGGTGGAGTGCCTCACGCTGGCCCCAAACAGCCACAGAAGCCTGGCATGCTTCCTTTGCATCTGTGGGGTTGCAAAGAGTTGGACATGACTGAGCGGCTAAACTGAAGTGAACCACAACTTATCCATTCATCTGCCAATGGAATTCTAGGTCACTTCCATGTCCTAGCTATCATAAACAGTGCTGCAATGAACATTGGAGTACATGTGTCTCTTTCAATACAGGTTTCCTCAGTGTGTATGCCCAGACATGGGATTGCTGGGTCATATGACAGTTCTATTTCCAGTTTTTCAAGGAATCTCCACACTGTTCTCCATAGTGGCTGTACTAGTTTGCATTCCCACCAACAGTGTAAGAGGTTTCCATTTTCTCCACACCCTCTCCAGCATTTATTGTTTGTAGACTTTTTGATGGCAGCCATTCTGACCAGCGTGACATGGTACCTCATCGTGGTTTTGATTTGCATTTCTCTGATAATGAGTGATGTTGAGCATCTTTTCATGTGTTTGTTAGCCATCTGTATGTCTTCTTTGGAGAATTGTCTGTTTAGTTCTTTGGCCCATTTTTGATTGGGTCATTTATTTTTTCTCGTATTGAGATACATGAGCTGCTTTTATATTTTGGAGATTAATTCTTTGTCAGTTGCTTCATTTGTTGCTATTTTCACCCATTCTGAAGGCTGTCTTTTCACCTTTCTTATAGTTTCCTTCACTGTGCCAAAGCTTTTAAGTTTAATTAGGTCCCATTTGTTTATTTTTACTTTTATTTCCATTACTCTGGGAAGTGTTGTGATTTATGTCAGAGTGTTCTGCCTGTGTTTTCCTCTAGGAGTTTTATAGTTTCTGGTATTACATTTAGATCTGTAATCCATTTTGAGTTTATTTTTGTGTGTGGTGTTAGAAAGTATTCTAGTTTCATTCTTTAACAAGTGGTGGACCAGTTTTCCCAGCACCACTTGTGAAAAAGAATATCTTTTCTCCATTGTATTTTTTTTTGCCTCCTTTGCCAAATATAAGTTAATCATAGGTGCATGGATGTATCTCTGGGCTTTCTATTTTGTTCCATTGATCTATATTTCTGTCTCTGTGTCAGGACCATACTGTCTTGATGACTGCAGCTTTATAGTATAGTCTGAAGTCAGGCAGGTTGATTCCTCCAATTCTATTCTTCTTTCTCAAGATTGCTTTGGCTATTCAAGTTTTTTTTTGTTTGTTTGTTTGTTTTGTTTGTTTGTTTTTGTATTCTCCATACAAATTGTGAAATTATTTGTTTTATTTCTGTGAAAAATACCATTGGTAACTTGACAGGGATTGCATTGAATCTGTAGATTGCTTTGAGTAGTATACTCATTTTCACTATATTGATTCTTCTGATCCATGCACATGGTATATTTCTCCATCTATTTGTTTCATCTATGATTTCTTTCATCAGTTTTTTATACTTTTCTATATTTAGTTCTTTTGTTTATATAGGTAAATTTATTCCTAAGTATTTTATTCTTTTTGTTGCAATGGTGAATGGGATTGTTTCCTTGATTTTTCTTTCTGTTTTCTCATTGTAAGTGTATAGGAATGCAACTTAAAGAAGAGCTAACACCTATCCTACTCAACCTCTTCCAGAAAATTGCAGAGGAATGTAACTCTCAAACTCATTTTATGAGGGCACTATTACCCTAATGCCAAAATCAGACAAAAATGCCAGAAAAAAAAAAAATAAGAAAGCTACAGGCCAGTATCACTGATGAACATAGATGCAAAAATGTTCAACAAAATTCTAGCAAACAGAATCCAACAACATATTAAAAAGATCGTACATCATGACCAAGTGGACTTTATACGAGGGATGCAAGGATTCTTCAGTATTCACAAATCAATCAATGTCATACACCACACTAGGAACTTGAAAGATAAAAACCATATGATTATCTCAATAGATGCAGAGAAAGCCTTTGACAAAATTCAACACTGGTTTAGGATAAAAACTCTTTAGAAAGCAGGCATAGAAGGAACATATCTCAACATATTAAAAGTCATCCGTGATAAACCTGCAGCAAGCATTATCCTCAGTGGCTAAAATTTGAAAGCATTTCCTCTAAAGTCAGGAATAAGATATGGGTACCCACTCTCACCACTACTATTCAACATAGTTTTGGAAGTTTTAGCCACAGCAATCAGAAAAGAAAAAGAAATAAATGGCATCCAGATTGGAAAAGAAGTAAAACTCTCACTCTTTTCAGTTATCATGATCTTCTCCATTGAAAACCCTAAAGACACCACAAAAGTTTAGAACTAATCAATTAATATAGTAAAGTTTCAGGATATAAACTTAATTCATAGATTTTTTTGAGCTAGTTTTCTGGACTTTCAATTTTACAGCCAACAAGATCCCCCTTTCTGTTCTGATTACTGTATGCATTGGATTTATATAATATTGCTGGTAAAAGGGATAACATTTATTACTGCTAACTATTATCTAATGTCTATTCTATGTACTTTCAAAATATTAAATCACATATACCTCACAGCCAGCCTGAGATAAGTAATACTATTTTACCTAAACTTCCTATTTTCTGTGACCATATTCTTTTGGTGCACATTATGTTTCTAGACTAAATTTTCTTACCACCTATAGCTAAGTCTGTCTCATCTGTCCCAATCCCTCAAACACCATGTGTCCCATTAGTGATTGGCCTGGTTTCATGTCTTTGCTTTTCTCAGCTTGTTCAAAATCATTCATTCAATTAGGTCATGGATAGCTATGTTCTGACATATGACTATGATTTCTGTTTAGTCTTTCTAGAATGACAACATAGCTAAGATGCCATCATTTGGTATCTTTGGTTAGACAGATTAAAATTCAAATCCTATCTCTAGGATTTTCTGTCTGTATGACCTTGCACTCAGTTTTTAATCTCTAAAATGAGATTAATAACAGTAATTATATTCAAAGTGATATTATTAAAATGAAAAATAATTTTACATGTAAAGCACTTAGCACACACAATCTTGGTGCTTAATGAGAGTTTAAAAGTGCTGAATAATATTAAAATCCAATTCAGTATTTTTGTTGAACATTTAACACAATTTGATTGAGTTCTGTCTTTAATATTCCTGGCCTAACAAATGAAGCTCTCTATTGTTGCTGTTGTTTCTCAGGGGCTCAGTCATGTTCAGCTTTTTGTGACCCCCATGGACTGCAGCGCTCCAGGCTTCCCTGTCCTTCACTATGTCCCACAGTTTGCTCAAACTCATGTCCGTTGAGTCACTGGTGCTATCTAGCCATCCCATCCTCTGCCACCCACTTCTCCTCCTGCCCTCAATCTTTACCAGCTTCAGGGTCTTTTCCAAAGAATCAGCTCTTCATATCAGGTGACTGAAGTATTGGAACTTCAGCTTCAACATCAGCCCTTCCAACGTATATTCAGAGTTGATTTCATTTAGGATAGACTGGTTTGATCTCCTTGTTTATCAAAGGAAGCTCAAGTTTATTTAAAAACAGAAAATAAATTTGGCTTTTTAAAAATTAATTTATTTATTTAAATTGGAGGTTAATTACTTTACAATACTGTGGTGGTTTGTGCCACACATCCACATGAATCACCCATGGGTGCATATGTGGCTCCCGATCGTGAACCCCATCCTACCGCCCTCCCCTCTGGGTTGTCCCAGAGTACTGGCTTTGAGTGCCCTGCTTCATGCATCAAACTTGCACTGGTCATCTATTTTACCTATGGTAATATACATGTTTCAATTTAAGACATGAATATGATTTGGGGGAAAGAAAAGTGTTAGGATGATTAAAATAGAGCTTATAATCAATTAATGGCGTGTCCAACTTGCCTCAAGATTATTTCTAAAGGAAACTAACTTAACTTAAAACTGAATGTGATAATATTACTAACTTCCCAGGTGGTGTGAGTGGTAAAGAACCCACCTGCCAACAAATGGGTTCAATCTCCGGTTTGGGAAGATCCCCTGAAGGAGGGTACAGCAAGCCACTCCAGTATTATTCCTTTCTGGAGAATCTCATGGACAGATGAACCTGGTTGGCTATGATCCATAAGGTTACAAAGAGTCAGAGGTGACTGAAGCAACTTAGCACACACACAATATTACTAACACAAAATGTGAATATATTTAAGAAAGTAACTGAGACACAAAAGTCCATTCATCAGTGTTTTGTGTTTTCACCTTTCTGATCTGGTTCAATTTCTTTAGAATTTCTGGTGGAATTTTACTCCTTGGTGGTTTCCATTTTTCTTAATTTTTGATTATCCCCAGTTAGTTAACACACTTATACTAAGAGCTTCTGTATATGTAAATCTTTTGGGAAGTATCAGGAGAGATGCTAAGATGTATAAGAATGAAAGTCTCAAGGAGCTTATCATCTAGAGTTATATATAGACATGTGAAAAGTTAAAATTATTTAAAAGAACAGAAATCAAGAAAAAGTTGAATTGCTAAAAGGCAATAGGAGATAGATGGGGAAACAGTGGAAACAATGTCAGACTTTATTTTTTTTTGGGGGGGGGTAGTGCTCCAAAATCACTGCAGATGGTGACTGCGGCCATGGAATTAAAAGATACTTACTCTTGGAAGGAAAGTTATGACCAACCTAGATGGCATAATCAAAAGCAGAGACATTACTTTGCCAACAAAGGTCCGCCTAGTCAAGGCTATGGTTTTCCCATTGGTCATGTATGGATGTGAGAGTTGGACTGAGAAGAAAACTGAGCACCAAAGAACTGATGCTTTTGAACTGTGGTGTTGGAGAAGACTCTTGAGAGTCCCTTGGACTGCAAGGAGATCCAGCCAGTCCATTCTAATGGAGATCGGTCCTGGGTGTTCTTTGGAAGGAATGATGCTAAAGCTGAAACTCCAGTACTTTGGCCACCTCATGCGAAGAGTTGACTCTTTGGAAAAGACTCTGATACTGGGAGGGATTAGGGGCACTAGAAGGGGATGACAGAGGATGAGATGGCTGGATGGCATCACGGACTCGATGGATGTGAGTTTGAGTGAACTCCAGGAGTTGGTGATGGACAGGGAGGCCTGGCATGCTGCAATTCATGGGATCGCAAAGAGTCAGACACAACTGAGCGACTGAACTGATCTGAACTGAATGTGATTAATCACTTGTATCACAATGAGTAATAAAGGAAATAGGTTCTGGAGAGGTTCAGAGTAGGACATATGCATTTGGGCTAAAGTGTCTTGGAAGTCTTTCTTGGGGAAGAAGAAATTGGAACTGGTTTTAAAGGATAAGTATGATTTGGACTGTCTCAAACATTTTTTGGAGAAGGAAATGGCACCCCACTCCAGTACTTTTGCCTAGAAAATCCCATGGATGGGGGAGCCTGGTAGGCTGCAGTCCATGGGGTCACTAGATTCGGAGACGACTGAGTGACTTCACTTTCACGCATTGGAGAAGGAAATGGCAACCCACTCCAGTGTTCTTGCCTGGAGAATCCCAGGGACGGGAAGCTTGGTGGGCTGTCATCTATGGGGTCGCACAGAGTTGGACACGACTGAAGCAATGCAGCAGCAGCAGCAGCAAACATTTTTATTCTAAAATAATCTATTCTTGTCTTCACATCAAGGTCTTAAAATGCTTTCAAAATTTCAGGGGAACACAGTAGTATCAAAAAGCTAAAAACTGATAAATATAGATCTGAAAGTAGTAGTTTCTTACTACTTTTACTGAATAGCTGGCAGAAATTTTGTAATTTCAGTCTCCACATCTCCTTTCCCCAGCCTTTCAGAATTTTCCTGGGAATTTCCAACTATTGAAACACAATCCTATTTCTTAGTTCCCATGAAAAATGTTTGGACCAGTGGTTGAAAACTACGAAGACACAGTCATCCTGATTGGAAAAAGGGCAGCTGTTGTAATCCACAGAAGTGTTGGTTCCTAAGGAAGTGGATAGTGTAAAATGTATATAAGAGTGACTATACATGTTCATTTTCTATTGCCATCATTGCTAACAATACTTAGCTTGCCATTGCTCTCTTTTTCTATCCGTTTAATTTGGTTTGCCTGAGTCCGATGCAAATCATCCCCTTTCTTCTCCTCCCTGAGCCCCAGATGCTGTTTCAGTTCAGTTCAGTCACTCAGTCGTGTCTGACTCTTTGTGATCCCAAGAACTGCAGCACGCCAGGCCTCCCTGTCCATCACCAACTCTCTGGGTTCACTCAGACTCACGTCACTTGAGTCAGTGATGCCATCCAGCCATCTCATCCTCTGTCATCCCCTTCTCCTCCTGTCCCCAATCCCTCCCAGCATCAGAGTCTTTTCCAATGAGTCAACTCTTTGCATGAGGTGGCCAAAGTACTGGAGTTTCAGCTTTAGCATCATTCCTTCCAAAGAAATCCCAGGGCTGATCTCCTTCAGAATGGACTGGTTGGATCTTCTTGCAGTCCAAGGGACTCTCAAGAGTTTTCTCCAACACCACAGTTCAAAGGCATCAATTCCTTGGTGCTCAGTCTTCTTCACAGTCCAACTCTCACATCCATACATGACCACTGGAAAAACCATAGCTTTGACTAGATGGACCTTTGTTGGCAAAGTAACGTCTCTGCTTTTGAATATGCTATCTAGGTTGGTCATAACTTCCCTTCCAAGGAGTAAGCGTCTTTTAATTTCATGGCTGTTTACAAGGCTGGAAATGTGTGGTGGGCTCAATATAACATGAGAACATCCTCGTTTGTATATTTGTATAAAGTTTCAATGAATACTGAAACTTTCATGTACTGCTGATCAGTTGGTTACTATGCTATGAATCTTCAGAGGTGAAAATCCTTCCATTTGGGCAAAGTAACCATGAACTGATTCATTATCACATTAGACTAGAATGCTTCCATTGGCTTGAGCCCTGGCAAATGTATACTTTCTTCCCCCATAAGTCCCACTGGCACCTGAAAATGAAGCCAATTAGTCAAAACAGTGCTTGTTACGGTACATTAAACTTCCTGAGAGCTTTGAGAATTGAGATATTTATATTCCACTTGAAATTCAGAGTGGATTACATAAGCTTCCAAATAACTCATGCTAAACCAGGCCAGTCGAATTTGTGAGAGCTTACACATAGGCCTAAGAATGATTTCAAATTTCCCTTATACTATCAATGAGAATCTAATTGCACATGTAAAACACATCTGACTCACTTGGAAAAGTTAATTTTATGTGCTGTAAGAAATTGGTTGATTCTGTTACCCTACACTCTAGCAAAAGTCAACACAGTATTAAAAAATAATATTCAATTAAACACATTCGTTTTCATAAAATTAACTGAAATTGGATATTAATGGGGACTCTCTTACAAGTTATATCTGTTGTAATATAAGGAGACTATTGTACTGTGCTTTTTTTATTTAAAAATTGATGTTGATGTTGATACTGACTTTAAAATCGATAAACCATCTACAAATAATATGTGTATTCAGTATAAACCACTAAAGAATTATTTACTTAAGTATAAATTATTTTATAATATTTAAGCATCAATTTGTTGTATTTAGACATAATCTTAAAAGGTTTTACTCTGAATACAATAATTAAGAAAATATATTTTACATAGTTTTGGAAGTTTTGGCCACAGCAATCAGAGCAGAAAAGGAAATAAAAGGAATCCAAATTGGAAAAGAAGAAGTAAAACTCTCACTGTTTGCAGATGACATGATCCTTTACATAGAAAACCCTAAAGACTCCACCAGAAAATTACTAGAACTAATCAATGATTATAGTAAAGTTGCAGGATATAAAATCAACACACAGAAATCCCTTGCATTCCTATACACTAATAATGAGAAAACAGAAAGAGAAATTAAGGAAACAATTCCATTCACCATTGCAACGGAAAAAATAAAATACTTAGGAATATATCTACCTAAAGAAACCAAAGACCTATATATAGAAAACTATAAAACACTGGTGAAAGAAATCAAAGAGGACACTAATAGATGGAGAAATATACCATGTTCATGGATTGGAAGAATCAATATAGTGAAAATGAGTATACTACCCAAAGCAATTTATAGATTCAATGCAATCCCTATCAAGCTACTAATGGTATTCTTCACAGAGCTAGAACAAATAATTTCACAATTTGTATGGAAATACAAAAAACCTCGAATAGCCAAAGCTATCTTGAGAAAGAAGAATGGAACTGGAGGAATCAACCTGCCTGACTTCAGGATCTACTACAAAGCCACAGTTATCAAGAGAGTATAGAACTGGCACAAAGACAGAAATATTGAACAATGGAACAAAATAGAAAGCCCAGAGATACATCCACACACATATGGACACCTTATCTTTGACAAAGGAGGCAAGAATATACAATAAATTAAAGACAATCTCTTTAACAAGTGGTACTGGGAAAACTGGTCAACCACTTGTAAAAGAATGAAACTAGACCACTTTCTAACACCATACACAAAAATAAACTCAAAATGGATTAAAGATCTCAATGTAAGACCAGAAACTATAAAACTCCTAGAGGAGAACATAGGCAAAACACTCTCCAACATACATCACAGCAGGAGCCTCTATGACCCACCTCCCAGAATATTGGAAATAAAAGCAAAAATAAACAAATGGGACCTAATTAAACTTAAAAGCTTCTGCACAACAAAGGAAACTATTAGCAAGGTGAAAAGACAGCCTTCAGAATGGGAGAAAATAATAGCAAATGAAGCAACTGACAAACAACTAATCTCAAAAATATACAAGCAACTCCTACAGCTCAATCCAGAAAAATAAATGACCCAATCAAAAAAATGGGCCAAAGAACTAAATAGACATTTCTCCAAAGAAGACATACAGATGGCTAACAAACACATGAAAAGATGCTCAACATCACTCATTATCAGATAAATGCAAATCAAAACCACTATGAAGTACCATTTCACACCAGTCAGAATGGCTGCAATCCATAAGTCTACAAGCAATAAATGCTGGAGAGGGTGTGGAGAGAAGGGAACCCTCTTGCACTGTTGGTGGGAATGCAAACTAGTACAGCCACTATGGAGAACAGTGTGGGGATTCCTTAAAAAAGTGGAAATAGAACTGCCTTATGATCCAGCAATCCCACTGCTGGGCATACACACTGAGGAAACCAGAAGGGAAAGAGACACGTGTACCCCAAAGTTCATTGCAGCACTGTTTATAATAGCCAGGACATGGAAGCAACCTAGATGCCCATCAGCAGATGAATGGATAAGAAAGCTGTGGTACATATACACAATGGAGTATTACTCAGCCATTAAAAAGAATACATTTGAATCAGTTCTAAGGAGATGGATGAAACTGGAACCTATTATACAGAGTGAAGTAAGCCAGAAAGAAAAACACCAATACAGTATACTAACGCATATATATGGAATTTAGAAAGATGGAAACAATAAACCTGTGTACGAGACAGCAAAAGAGACACCGATATATAGATCAGTCTTATGGACTCTGTGGGAGAGGGAGAGGGTGGGGAGATTTGGGAAAATAGCATTGAAACATGTATAATATCATGTATGAAACGAGTCGCCAGTCCAGGTTCGATGCACAATACTGGATGCTTGGGGCTGGGGCACTGGGACGACCCAGATGGAGGGCAGGGGAGGGAGGAGGGTGGAGGGTTCAGGATGCGGAACGTGGGTATACCTGTGGCAGAGTCATTTCAATATTTGGCAAAACTAATACAATATTGTAAAGTTTAAAAATAAAATAAAATTAAACAACAACAACAAAAAGAAAATATATTGTAAAATACTGCTTTTTTATCAGTAAAGCTGAGAAATCTTTAATTAGAATAATACTATCTTGATTGAAGTTAAACATAATTCTTCAAGTAATATGATGGTTTTTTTTTTCCCCCACAAGTTATGAGATGTTTCATGTATATTCTTCCCTCTATGTTTATCATTTTCAACATTTTCTGAAAATGTACTTTGAGTATAAATAGAAATAGATGAAAGTAAAAAAAAATAAAATGAATATAGCAAATATATTTTTTGTAAATTAACTTATTTATTTTAATTGGAGGCTAATTAAAATATTGTAGTGGTTTTTGCCATACATTCACATAAATCAGCCATGGATGTACATGTGGCCCACATCCTGAGCCCCTTCCCATCACCCTCTCCATCCCACCCATCAGGGTTGTCCCAGTGCAACGGTCCTAAGCACTCTGTCTCAGGCATCAAACTTGGACTGCAATCTATTTCCCATATGGTAGTATACATGCTTCAATGCTATTCTTTCAAATCATTCCACCCTCGCTTTCTCCCACCAAGTCAAAAAGTCTGTTCTTTACATCTGTGTCTCTTTTGATGTCAGGCATATAGGGTCATCGTTATCATCTTTCTAAATATCACATATATGCATTAGTATACTGTATTGGTGTTTTTCTTTCTGATTTACTTCACTCTGTATAATAGGCTCCAGTTTCATCCACCTCATTAGAACTGATTCAAATGTGATCTTTTTAATAGCTGAGTAATATTCCATTGTGTATATATACCATAGCTTTCTTATCCATTCCTCTGCTGATGAATATCTAGGTTGCTTCCATGTCCTAGATATTATAAACAGTGCTGCAATGAACATTGGGGTACACGTGTCTCTTTCAATTCTGGCTTCCTCCTTATGTAAACCTAGCAGTGGGATTGCTGGGTAGTATGGCAGTTCTATGTCCAGTTTGTTAAGGTATCTCCACACTGTTCTACATAGTGGCTATACTAGCTTGCATTTCCACCAAAAGTGTAAGAGGGTTTCCTTTTCTCCACACCTTCTCCAGCATTTATTGTTTGTAGACTTTTGGATAGCAGCCATGCTGAGGGGCAAGACATGGTACCTCATAGTCGTTTTGATTTGCATCTCTCTGATAATGAGTAATGTTGAGCATCTTTTCATGTGTTTGTTAGCCATCTGTACATCTTCTTTGAAGAAAAGTCTGTTTAGTTCTTTGGCCAATCCACATTAATTTTTCTGGAATTGAGCTGCAGGTGTTGCTTGTATATTTTTGAGATTAATTCTTTGTCAGTTGCTTCATTTGCTATTATTGTCTCCCATTCTGAAAGTTGTTTTTGCACCTTGCTTATAGTTTCTTTCATTGTGCAGAAGCTTTTAAGTTTAATTAGGTCTCATTTGTTTATTTTTGCTTTTATTTCCATTATTCTGGGAGGTGGGTCATAGAGGATCCTGCTGTGATTTATGTCAGAGAGTGTTTTGCCTATAATTTCCTCAGGAGTATTATAGTTTCTGGTCTTACATTTAGATCTTTAATCCATTTTGAGTTTATTTTTGTGTATTGTGTTAGAAAGTGTTCGGGTTTATTTCTTTTACAAGTGGTGGACCAGTTTTCCCAGCACCACTTGTTAAAGAAATTGTCTTTTCTTCATCATATATTCTTGCCTCCTTTGTCAAACATAAGGTGTCCATTGGTACGTGGATGTATCTCTGGGCTTTCTATTTTGTTCCATTGATCTATATTTCTGTCTTTGTGTCAGGACAATACTGTCTTGATGACTGTAGCTTTGTAGTATTGTCTAAAGTCAAGCAGGTCGTTTCCTCTAGTTCCATTGTTCTTTCTCAAGATTGCTTTGGTTATTCGAAGTTTTTTGTATTTCCATGCAAATTGTGAAATTATTTGTTCTAGTTCTTTGAAAATTACTGTTGGTAGCTTGACAGGGATTGCATTGAATGTATAGATCACTTTGGGTAGTAGACACATTTTCACTATAGTTATTCTTCTTATCCATGAATGTGGTATATTTCTCCATTTATTTGTGTCATCTTTGATTTCTTTCATCAATGTTTTATAGTTTTCTGTATATAGGTCTTTTGTTTCTTTAGGTAGATTTATTCTTAAGTATTTTGTTATTTTCATTGCAATGGTGAATGGAATTGTTTCCTTAATTTCTCTTTCTGTTCTCTCATTGGTACTGTGTAGGACTGCAAGGGATTTCTGTATGTTAATTTTATATCCTGCAACTTTATCATGTTCATTGACTAGCTCTAGTAATTTTATTTTGCAGTATTCTGTGTAGGGTTTTCGGAGAAGGCAATGGCACCCCACTCCAGTACTCTTGCCTGGAAAATCCCATGGACGGAGGAGCCTGGTAGGCTGCAGCCCATGGGGTCACGAAGAGTCGGATACGACTGAATGACTTCACTTTCATTTTTCACTTTCCTTCATTGTAGAAGGAAATGGCAACCCACTCCAGTGTTCTTGCCTGGAGAATCCCAGGGACGGGAGAGCCTCATGGGCTGCCGTCTATGGGGTCGCATAGAGTTGGACACGACTGAAGCGACTTAGCAGCAGCAGCAGCATGTAGGGTTTTCTATGCTGAGGATCAAGTCGTCTGCAACAGTGAGAGTTTTACTTCTTCTTTTCCAATCTGGATTCCTTTTATTTCTTTTTCTGCTCTGATTGCTTTGGCTAAAACTTCCAAAACTATGTTGAACAGTAGTGGTGAGATTTGGCACCCTTGTTATCTTCCTGACTTTAGGGGAAATGCTTTCAATTTTTCAACATTGAGGATAATGTTTGCTGTTAGTTTGTCATATATGGCTTTTATTAGGTTGGAATATGTTCCTTCTGTGCCTGCTTTCTGGAGGGTTATCATAAATGGATATTGAATTTTGTCAAAGTCTTTCTCTGCATCTATTGAGATAATCATGTGGTTTTTATCCTTCAATTTCTTAATGTGGTGTATCACATTGATTGCTTTGTGAATATTGAAGAATCCTTGCATCCCTGGGATAAAGTCCACTTGGTCATGATGTATGATCTTTTTAATATGTTGTTGGATTCCGTTTCCTAGAATTTTGTTGAGTATTTTTACTTCTATTTTCATCAGTGATATTGGCCTGTAATTTTCTTTTTTTTGTGGAATCTTTGTCTGGATTTTGTATTAGGGTAGTGGTGGCCTCACAGAATGAGTTTGACACTTTATCTTCCTCTCAGTTTGTGTAGGATAGGTGTTAGCTCTTCTTTAAATGTTTGGTAGAATTCACCTGTGAAGCCATTTGGTCCTGGGCTTTTGTTTGTTGGAATATTTTTCATTACGGTTTCGATTTCTGTGCTTGTGATGGGTTGGTTAAGATTTTTTATCTCTTCCTGGTTCAGTTTTGGAAGGTTATACTTTTCTAAGAATTTGTCCATTTCTTCCAAGTTGTCCATTTTATTGGCATATAGTTGCTGATAGTAGTCTCTTATGATCATCTGTATTTCTGTGCTTGTTATGATTTCTCCAATTTCATTTCTAATTCTGTTGATCAGATTCTTCTCCCTTTTTTTCTTGATGAGTCTGGCTAATGGTTTGTCTATTTTATTTATCTTCTCGAAGAATCAGCTTTTAGTTTAGTTGATTTTTGCCATAGTCTCCTTTGTTTCAATTTCATTTATTTCTGCCCTAATTTTTATGATTTCTTTCCTTCTGCTAACCCTGGGGTTCTTAATTTCTTTTTATTCTAGTTGCTTTAGCTGTAAATTTAGGTTATTTATTTGATTTTTCTTTGGTTTCTTGAGGTAAGCATGTATTGCTACGAACCTTCCCCTTAGCACAGCTTTTACTGAATCTCATAGGTTTTGGGTCTTTGTATTTTCCTTTGTTTATATACATATTTTGATTTCTTTTTTTATTTTTTCTGTGATTTGTTGCTTATTCAGAAACATGTTATTTAGCCTCCATATGTTTGCATTTTTAATTGTTCCCCTGTAGTTGACATGTAATCTTACTGCAATGTGATCAGAAAAGATGCTTGAAATGATTTAAATTTTTTTGAATTTACCAAGGCTAGATTTATGGCCCATTTATGATCTATCCTGGAGGATATTCCATGTGCACTTGAGAAAAAGGTGAAATTCATTGTTTTGGGGTAAAATGTCCTATAGATATCAATTAGGTCTAACTGGTCCAAAATTTTATGTTTATGTTTCCTTGCTAATTTTCAGTTTAGTTGATCTATCCATAGGGGTGAGTAGGGTATTAAAGTCTTCCACTATTGTGTTACTGTTAATTTCCCCTTTCATACTTGTTAACATTTGCCTTACATATTGCAGGGCTCCTATGTTGGGTGCAAATATTTATAATTGTTACATCTTCTTGGATTGATTCATTGATCATTGTGCAGTGTCCTTCTTTGTCTCTTTTCAAAGGTTTTATTTCAAAGTTTATTTTATCTGATATGAGTATTGCTAATTCTGCTTTCTTTTGGTCTACATTTGTGTGAAGTATTTTTTTCCAGCCCTTCATTTTCAGTCTGTAGGTATTCCTTGTTTTGAGGTGGGTCTCTTGTAGACAGCATGTATAAGGGTCTTGTTTTTGTATCCATTCAGCCAGTCGGTGTCTTTTGGTTGGGGCATTCAACCCATTTACATTTAAAGTAATTATTGATAAGTATGATCCCGTTGTCATTTACTTTGTTGTTTTGTGTTCGAGTTTATACACTTTTTCTGTGCTTCCTGTCTAGAGAAAATCTTTTAGCATTTGTTGGAGAGCTGGTTTGGAGGTGCTGAATTCTCTCAGCTTTGCTTGTCTGTAAAGCTTTTGATTTCTCCTCCATATTTGAATGAGATACTTGCTTGGTATAGTAATCTGGGTGGTAGATTTGTCTCTTTCATCACTTTAAGTATGTCCTGCCATTCCCTTCTGGCATTAAGTGTTTCTATTGAAAGATCAGCTGTTATCCTTAATGGGAATCCCCTTGTGTGTTATTTGTTGCTTTTCCCTTGCTGGTTTTAATATTTGCTCTTTGTGTTTGATCTTTGTTAATTTGATTAATATGTGTTTTGGGATGTTTCACCTTATGTTTATCCTGTTTGTGACTCTCTGGGTTTCTTAGACTTGAGTGGCTATTTCCTTCCCTATTTTAGGGAAGTTTTCAACTACTATCTCTTCAAGTATTTTCTCATGGCCTTTCTTTTTGTCTTCTTCTTCTGGGACTCCTGTGATTCGAATGTTGGGGCATTTAACATTGTTCCAGAGTTCTCTGTGGTTGTCCTCATTTCTTTAAATTGTTTTTTACTCTCTGTTTCATTTATTTCCACCATTCTATCTTCCACCTCACTTATCCTATCTTCTGCCTGTTATTCTACTGTTGGTTCCCCCCAGAGTACTTTTTATTGCAGTTATTTCATGTTGATTGACTTTTAAAAATTTCTTCTAGGTCCTTGTTAAACATTTCTTGCATCTTCTCAATCCTTGTCTCTATTCTATTTATCTGTAACTCCATTTTGTTTTCAAGATTTTGGATCATCTTTACTATCATTATTCTGAATTCCTTTTCAGGTAGACTCCCTTTCTCCTCCTCTTTTGTTTGATTTGGTGGGCATTTATCATGTTCCTTTACCTGCTGAATATTTATCTGCCTTTTCATTTTGTTTAGATTGATGTGTTTGAGGTGAGCTTTCTGTATGCTGGAAGTTTGTGGTTCTTCTTTATTGTGGAGGTTGCTCCCTGTGGGTGGGTTTGAACGAGTGGTTTGTCAAGGTTTCCTGTTTCAGCAAGCTTGCATTGGTGTTCTGGTGGGTGGAGTTGGAACTCTTCTCTCTGGAGCGCAATGAAGTGTTCAGTAGTGAGTTTTTACATATCTATGTGTTTGGTGTGACTTTGGGCTGTCTGTATTTTAATGCTCCAGGCATGTTCCTACATTGCTGGAGAATTAGTACGGTATGTCTTGCTCTGGAACTTGTTGTCTCTTGGGTGGATCTTGGTTTCAGTGTAGGTATGGATGCTTTTGTTTGAGCTCTTTTCAACTAATGTTCCCTGGAGTCAGGAGTTTTATGGTGTTCTCATATTTTGTATTTAAGCCTCCTGCCTCTGGCTTTCAATCTTATTTTTTACAGTAGCCTCAAGACTTCTCCATCCACACAGCACAGATGATAAAACATCTAGGTTAATGGTGAAAAGTTTCTCCACAGTGAGGAACACCCAGAGAGGTGCACAGAGTTACATGGAGAAGAGAAGAGGGAGGAGGGAAATAGAGATGATCAGAAGGAAAAGAGTGGGAATCAGAAGGGGAGAGACCAATCTTCCCAGTAGTCAATTGCCTAAGTGTTTTTCACAGCTTGGAACACCCAGAGAGATTCACAGAATTAAGTAGAGATGAGAAGATGTGTGTCAGGGAAGGAGTTAGAGGTGACCTGGGGGGAGAAAAGGGAGAGTCAAAAGGGGACAGAGCACTCAATCCATTAATCACACCCCTAAGCAAAAATGGGTACTGAAGATTATATTCTTAAAGGTACAAAATTGATAACAAATATCAAAAAGCAAAGATTAAAAATCTAGAGTAGAGGTTAGACTCTGTAAAATACATTAAAAATACAAAACAGTATCAATCACAAAAATTATAAAAAATTATATATAAAATTTGCTTTAAATATAAGGTCTTTTTTTGCAAGGTAATAAAGTGAAAGTGAAGTCACTCAGTTGTTTCTGACTCTTTGCAACCCCATGGACTATAGCCTATCAGGCTCCTTGGTCCATGGGATTTTCCAGGCATGAATACTGGAGGGTGGCCATTTCCTTCTCCAAGGGATCTTCCCAACCCATGGATCAAACCTGGGTCTCCCTCATTGTAGGCAGATGCTTTACTATCTGAGTAGGTTATAAAAATGAAAATTAAACGAGTAATAAAGAACTTAAAAATTTAAAAAAAAATTGATAATAGTAAAAATATATCTCGGAATTTCTCTGGAGCTGTCGAGGGCAATGTGTGGTCAGTTCAGTTTCAGATAATTCCTTTTCTAGCTTATATATCTTCTCAAGGTCTATAGGCCTCTTCCAATGCTTAGTGAATGCTAACTACAGGCTTTTAATCTGTTGTACCTTTCACTTCCATACAGGTTCCTCCTTCTTTTTTTTTTTTTTTTTTTTTTTTGCCTCCTCTGTTTGCAAGTCTCTTCAGTGTCTAATTTCCTCCCTGACACAAGGGGGTGAAGGTGCTCAGTTGTTCAGTTGCACTGTGGGGAGGGAGGAACACTGCAAACAAATATTACTGCTGTGTGTGGGGAGTGGTCACAGTGTATGAACCACACTGGGTTTGCCCCCACTCACGGCGTGTGTATTTCCCAGTCTACCTTGCTCAGCCTCCAGGTTGCTCTGCAGGGGAACTTTCCAAAGCAGGCACTGGATTTGTGCACTTCCCAGGTGTAAGCTGCTCAGGTTTAGATTCCACAAAGGTACTCAGGTACTCCACAAAGGCACAGATTTGGTTGGGCATGTGTTTTGTGCTCTTCCTGGGTCAAGCAGCTCAGGTGACCAGGTGCTTGTGCAGCACACTGTCCCAGTTGGGCAGTGCATCTTAATCGCCTACCCAGTCCAAGCCACTAAGTTTCCCGGATGTGCAGTGAGAGTGCCTTCTCAGGTATGCTGTGTGTCTTCTCTGGGGAGCTGATCTCTGGCTGAAATTCTCCTGGCAGTTGTCAACCATCCAAGATCCCAAGAAGACTTGGTTAGCAACTGGGAGGCTGCTCACAGTTTGGTGAAGGATGCTGTCTCTGGGGCCGAGAATGCCCCTTATCTTCCAGCTCAGGCTGTCACCTGCCTGCCTCTCTGCCTTCAGTGGGGGGATGGGCTGGTCCACAGCCGGCTAGCTCTCCTTTGGCATTCACTCAATCCTTTATTCTGTGAGCAGGACAGGCTGCCCCTCAGGTTAGGCTTTTCACGGCAAAGTTCTCTCTCTCTCTTTTTTTCTCTCTGGCTATCCCACATTTGGGGTTGCTGTATCATGTTAGCTTCTTCAGATTGTCCTCAGGACGTTCAGGCCTGGTCCTTACCCTAAGCATGCAACCCATACCCCCCCTGTTCCTCCCCCACTTTCTGGTGGGGGACGCATGCATCTGGGCTGCTTCTCCACTGGGGGTTGTGGTTAGGTGCGTATTTTTTTTTTTTTCCCCTGCCTGGTTATGTTGCCCTATGAGATTTCAAAACTCCCCACATACCAACCACTGAGAGGGTTTCCTGGTGTTTGGAAACTTCTCCTCCTTCGAGACGCCCTCCCCAGGACGGGTCTCCATCCCTAATTTTTTTGTCTCTCTTTTTGTCTTTGATATTTTGTCATACCTCCTTTTGAAGAGAATGGGCTGCCTTTCTGGATTACTGGTGTCCTCCACCAGCGTTCATAAGTTGTTTTGTGGAAGTTGCTCAGCATTCAAATGATCTTTTGATGAATTTGTGAGGGAGAAAGTGGTCTTCCCATCCTATTCCTCCACCACCTTATGACAGCCTCTCCTATAGCAAATATTTTTAAGTAAAATTTATTCTACCAGAAAAAAATCAGGCAAAGCATTACTTAAAGGAGATTTTTATGTCTGTCAATCTCAAATCCTATTTAATTCATATTTGCCAGCCTTAAATCCTGTTTGCCTGTATAGAAGTATTCAGTCTTTCTTCACTTTCACAATTCATCAATACTTTTTTCCTGAATACAAGAGTTGCTGTTCCTTTGATTCTGAAAGTAAAGCAATAGTCATTATATATGCAGTGTTACAGACATTTCTTGAGTTGAACAGTAAAATGTCATCAATGCTGTCTTTTTGTGGTGATATAACAGTTACAGAAATGCATATGCCAAAGAAGGCCAAGAACCCATCCCTTCTTTAGAGATATACAACAAATCTTTTGCAAGTCTTGTTGCTTTGCTTGTGCACTTCTGGGTCAACTTTGTTTCCCTTAGTAATCTCCAGGAATAGCTTTTCTCACTCTTTTTAGTTACTTCTCATGAATTAAGATGATAAAGAATCCACCTGCAATGCGAAAGACTTGAGTTCAATCCCTGGATTGGGAAGATCCTTTGGAGGAGATCATGGCAACCCATTACCAGTATGCTTGCCTGGAGAATCCCCATGGACAGAGAAACCTGGTGAGGTCACATGGGGTCCATGGGGTCACAAAGAATCAGATATAACTGAACAACTAAGCACAGCATCTGCATCAAGTTACTGAAGAAAAAAAAAATCTGTCAATGGACTATCAGCACCTCTTTCTATCAGATAAGAGTCAACAAGATTTAGGTTAAAAAATCCTTTAATGTTAAAAGTCCCCTGCCCTCTTGTTAGTTTCCATTCAGTTTAGTCGCTAAGTCATGTGCGACTCTTTGTGATCCCATGGACCTCAGCACGCCAGGTCTCCCCGTCCATCACCAACTCCCAGAGTTTGCCCAACTCACGTCGAATTAGTCGGTGATGCCATCCAATGATCTCATCCTCTGTCGTCCACTTTTCCTCTTGCTCTCAATCTTTCCCATCATCAGGGTCTTTTCAAATGAGTCAGTTCTTCACATCAGGTGATCAAAATATTGGAGTTTCAGTTTCAACATCAGTCCTTCAAATGAACACCCAGGACCAATCTCCCTTAGGAGGGACTGGTTGGATCTCCTCGCAGTCCAAGGGACTCTCAAGAGTCTTCTCCACCACCATAGTTCAAAAGCATAAATTCTTTGGTGCTAAGCTTTCTTTATAGTCCAACTCTCACATCCATACATGACTACTGGAAAAACCATGGCTTTGACTAGATGAAACTTTGTTGACAAAGTAATGTCTCTGCTTTTTAATATGCTGTCTAGGTTGGTCATAACTTTCCTTCCAAGAGTAAGCGTCTTTTAATTTCATGGCTGCAGTCACCATCTGCAGTGATAGTGGAGCCAAAAAAAATAAAGTCAGTCACTGTTTCCCCATCTATTTGCCATGAAGTGATGGGACAGGATGCTATGATCTTAGTTTTCTTAATGTTGAGCTTTAAGCCAGCTTTTTCACTCTTCTCTTTCATTTTCATTAAGAGGCTCTTCAGTTCTTCTTCACTTTCTGCCATAAGGGTGGTGTCATCTGAATATATGAAGTTATTGATATTACTCTCAGCAATCTTGATTCCAAGTTGTGCTTCATCCAGCCCAGCATTTCTCATGATGTACTCTGCATATAAGTTGAATAAGCAGGGTGACAAAATACATCCTTGATGTAATCCTTTCCTGATTCAGAACCAGTCTGTTGTTCCATGTCCAGCTCTAACTGTTGCTTCCTGACCTGCATATAGATTTCTCAAGAAAAAGGTCAAGTTGTCTGGTATTCCCTTCTTTTTCAGAATTTTCCACAGTTTATTGTAATCCACACAGTCAAAGGCTTTGGTATAGTCAGTGAAGCAGAAATAGATGTTTTTCTGGAATTCTCTGCTTTTTCAATGATCCATCACATGTTGGCAATTTGATCTGTGGTTCCTCTGCCTTTTCTAAAACCAGCTTGAACTTCTGGAAGTTCACGGTTCATGTATTGCTGAAGCCTGGCTTGGAGAATTTTGAGCATTACTTTACTAGCATGTGAGATGAGAACAATGGTGTGGTAGTTTGAGCATTCTTTGGCATTGCCTTTCTTTGGGATTGGAATGAAAACTGATGTTTTCCAGTCCTGAGGTCACTGCTGAGTTTTCAAAATTTCCTGACATATTGAGTGTGGCGCTTTCACAGCATCATCTTTCAAGGTTGAAATAGCTCAACTGGAATTCCATCACCTCCACTAGCTTTGTTCGTAGTGATGGCCCACTTGACTTCGCATTCCAGGATGTCTGGCTCTAGCTGAGTGATCACACCATCCTGATTATCTGGGTCGTGAAGGTCTTTTTGTATAGTTCTTCTGTGTATTATTTCCACCTCTTCTTAATATCTTCTGCTTCTGTTAGGTCCCTAGCATTTCTGTCCTTTATTGAGCCCATCTTTGCATGAAATGTTCCCTTGGTATCTCTAATTTTCTTGAAGATATCTCTAGTCTTTCCCATTATATTATTTTCCCCTATTTCTTTGCACTGATCACTGAGGAAGGCTTTCTTATCTCTCCTTGTTATTCTTTGGAACTCTGCATCCAAAGGGGCATATCTTTCCTTTTCTCCTTTGCTTTTTGCATCTCTTCACAGATATTTGTAAGGCCTCCTGAGACAGCATTTTGCTTTTTTGCATTTCTTTTTCTTGAGGATGGTCTTGATCCCTGTCTCCTGTACAATGTCATGAACCTCTATCCATAGTTCATCATGCACTCTGTCTATCAGATCTAGTCCCTTAAATCTATTTGTCACTTTCACTGTATAATCATAAGCAATTTGATTTAGGTCATAACTGAATGGTCTACTGGTTTTCCCCACTTTCTTCAATTTCTGAATTTGGCCATAAGGAGTTCATGGTCTGAGTCACAGTCAGCTCCTGGTCTTGTTTTTGCTGACTGTATACAGCGTCTCCATCTTTGGCTGCACAGAATATAATATATCTGATTTTGGTGTTGACCATCTGGTGATGTCCATGTGTAGAGTCTTCTCTTGTGTTGTTTCAAGAGGGTGTTTGCTATGACCAGTGTGTTCTCTTGCCAAAACTCTATTAACCTTTTCACTTCTTCATTCTGTACTCCAAGGTCAAATTTTCCTGTTACTCCAGATGTTTCTTGACTTCCTACATTTACGTTCCAGTCCCCTATAATGAAAAGGACATCTTTTTTGGGTGTTAGTTCTAAAAGGACTTGAAGGTCTTCATAGAACAGTTCAACTTCAATTTCTTCAGCATTACTGTTTGGGGCATAGACTTGGATTACCGTGATATTGAGTGGTTTGTCTTGGAAATAAACAGCGATCATTCTGTTATTTTTGAAACTGCATCCAAGTACTACATTTAAGAGTCTTTTGTTGACTATGAGGGCTACCCCATTTCTTCTAAAGGCTTCTTGTCCACAATAGTAGTTATGATGGTCATCTGAGTTAAATTCTCCCATTCCAGTCCATTTTAGTTTGCTAATTCCTAGAATGTCGACATTCACTCTTGCCATCTCCTGTTTGACCATTTCCAATTTGCCTTGATTCATGGTCCTAACATTCCAGGTTCCTATGCAATATTGATCTTTACAGCATTGTACCCTGCTTCTATCACCAGTCACATCCACAACTTGGTGTTTTTGCTTTGGCTCCATCCCTTCATTCTTTCTGAAATTATTTCTCATGGGATCTCCAGCAGCATATTGGGCACTGACCCACCTGGGGAGTTCATCTTTCAGTGTCATATCTTTGTCTTTTCATACTGCTCATCGGCTTCTCAAGGCAAGAATACTGAAGTGGTTTGCCATTCCCTTCTCCAGAGGACCACATTTTTCCCTCTTGTTAGTGATAAAAATTCACTGAAATGAAGGAATGAGAAATTACTGACAACTGATTATTGGCTAAATTGATAACATAAATCTAATTGCTTTTTCATAGCTAAGATTTTAACACCTTTTCATTTTTGGCACCTAAAATAGTCCAGTGTGTGTATATAGTTTCATTAAATAGCTCTTTATTTCTAAAAATATGATGGCTAAAATTAAGACCTGTCTACACGATCTAGTTCAGAGGTGCTCTCAACCACTAAAAGGAAAACTTTAGCAAAAATATCTAATAATAGTAATGGATTGCTATCTACAGAGTAAAATAATAATAACTGAATCCATACTAATACAAATCAACAATTGAATAAATACATTGATAATGGAAAATGTAATTCAAAAAAATGTAGAAAAATTATGAAAATTGAAAATTGCCATTGGTAAACACCACAGTAATTTTTTCAGTTCCTAATTAACAATGGATGATAAAATCAGTGAACAAATGTACTTTGAGAAACAGGTTACTTGCAT
This sequence comes from Bos grunniens, assembly GCF_055505025.1. Lineage (NCBI taxonomy): Eukaryota > Metazoa > Chordata > Mammalia > Artiodactyla > Bovidae > Bos > Bos grunniens. The sequence goes on along the minus strand of NC_141194.1, from coordinate 73,524,519 downwards.
GGCCCCAAAGTATGTCCTTAAAATATTTATTAATTAAAAAGGGGAAAGTATTAACTTTACACTCTAGGAACTTGTCAGATATCTCATTAACTCAATGATGAAGGCTAACTTCATCAATAATGAGACATTTTGAGAAGCTATTCCAAATTAAATAATATTGAAGAGGTAATTAGTATATCACGAAATATAATTTCAGATCCTGAAGTAGAAAAAAGAAATTAGTGAGACAGTTGGAAACATGTCAATAAAATCTGTAGAAAATGCCGTATCAATGTTACTTTACTGATTTTGATTATTGTAGTATGTTTATATAATATGATAAGTTTTGTGGAATCTGGCTCAAGGATATATAGGAATTCTTTGTACTACTTGTGAATTTTTTGTGTAAATCTGAAATTATTTAAAATTAGAAAGTAAACAATAGAAACAAAAATAAAAGGAACCTTCCTGACAAATCTTTTACAGTCAGGACAAATGAAACAATATACGTTGCTAATTTTCATGGTTTGACTTTTTAAAGGTTTCAAATCCCAAGCTCTCCTAAGGACTTCATTACTTTATTATCTCACTTCTATTTTACAGTTTTTGACTAATGGTAAACTAACCCCTCAACTCTTCCTTCTTTCTAGGTTAAGTCTTTTCCTCAAGTGAAAATATAAAGCACCTATTTCTCAAGATTAGCTAGAAAGAATACTGTCTTACACTTAACATTTCAGGAAACAAGACCAAAAATCAGCTCACCATTCACACATAGGATTTATATGGAATGTCACTGTCCAAATCATATTGCTTCTTTTCACCTCAAGTACACCTTCCCACAATTTTCAGGTTATGGGAGCTAAGGAACAATTTTGAGATAAAGAATGGTAGGACAAGCAATTAATTCCATCAGATTAAAGTAGTGAGTTCTCTAGTAAATTTCCCTTTTATTTGCATAAAAATTCGATTTTGAAGTTTGTTCATATTGGGCTATCATCAAACAAGTAATACTATGCGTAAAGAGGAGACTGGGGAATGCATGGCTCAGTGAATAGTTACTACAAACACTGATTTGTTCCTTTCTGGATGAGAAGAAAGGCAAATATTCTTAGACCCTTCTCCACTCTTTTTTATTATTGTAACTCAGTAAGAGAATAAAGGAACAGACAAACAGAAGCACTTGTGTAGTCAAAAATAAATTTATTTGGGGGAGTTTCATTACTGTTTTTATAGTTTAGCAGCTCTCAACATCTCATATATCATTTCACTCAAACTGTTGAAAGACAAAAGCCTTTTGATTTCCCCCAGGAGACTCTAAGACTAAAATTGAAAGCTTTGTAGTCCTAGTTCCAATTCAGACAGTACCACCCTGTATATTCTACTTGGCAGAAACATTTGATTACTGAGTAGCTAATTCAATAAATGTTATCATTTTAACTTGCTTTCAAAGCAGAAAAAATAAATCTCCAACGTGTTTTCCTCTTTGCTACCAATTTTAAGAGGATATCACATTTATTGCATCATTGATAGTGAAGTTAATTTTTTTTGTTCCCTATAACACTATAATTAGAAGTAAATATTTAATGCCAAGATCAGAAAATCAAATCTTACACATCAACAACTGTGTTGCTAGCTACAGGGCACTAATGTGAGAAAGATTTCATGTACTGCCATTTTCATTTACCCTTTCTTGTTTTTTTCCTCACTATCAATGTATTACTTTGTAACTCTTCATCATAAAATAATATATTCCCATAGTATTTCTCCCCCAATTTTTAGAGCTGGTAATAGCATTAAATACTGTACATTTATCAGCATTAAACATGTGAATATATATATATATATATATATATATATATATATATATATACATATGTAAGTACATATGAACTTTTATTTTTGTATAATTGGGATAATCTAAAAGTTTTTGCATACAATTGAATAATTTATATATTGAAATCAGTTTTTGATACTTCAGTTTAAAATATGTGTTAATATACTGAAGAAGTGTTTTCTTGAGCACTGTCAGCATTCTTTAGATTTGGTATTTTTATTTTACCAATAAGGTAAAGCTATTTGCAGGATAACGGTAATTTTTTTCTTAATGTGGTCTCTAAAACAGAATCATTCTTTGTGAACTGAACTTTTCAGAATTATTTTCCCAACTTCATTTTTCCTAGGAATGGTATAGGAGCATAGAAAGCAACTCAAGTGAAATCATCACTATGAGACATATAAGATATACAATCTCAATTAAAGTTATGAAAATAAAATCTGCTAACCAAACAATCAGTAATTAAACTTCACAAATGACAGTGTTGAACTAATTTTAAAAAATGGGACCTAATTAAACTAAAAGCTTTTGCACAGCTAAGGACCCCATCAAGACAAAAATACAACCTAATGAGTGGGAAAATATTTGCAAACGATATAACTATTAAGGAGTTAATGTCCAAGATATATAAGTAGCTCATAAAACTCAACATCAAAGCAAGCAAACAACTCTATTAAAAAGTGGGCAGGAAACCTGAATAAACATTTTTCTAAAGAGTAAAAGTAGATGACCAAATAGGCACATAAAAAGATTCTCAACATTGCTAATCATCAGGGAAATACAAAATCAAAACTACAATGAGATATCCATTCACACATGTCAGAATGGCTCTCATCAAAAAGAATACATGCTTGAAGCAGGGCACTCAAAGTTGGTGCTCTGGGACAACCCAGAGAGATGATATGGGGAGGGAGGTGGGAGGGGGGCTCATGATGGTGGGACACAAGTACACCCATGGCTGATTCATGTCTATGTATGGCAAAAACCATGACAATATTGTAAAGTAAATAACCTCCAATTAAAATATATAAATTATATATATATTTTTAAAGTCAGGGTCTTTAAAAAAAAAGAGAGAGAAGATTGCATTACAGAGCGATTTAATTGGAATTGGAAGCAAAAATTAGTCTTGGCTAAACATGATAAAGTGCTAAGGCTATCAGTAGAGGGAGGTAAATATCTATTATTGTGAAAAGTTGCAGGTGTCCTTGCAGAGTTCTTGGAATACTTGTGGTTTGGCCTTGTTCAAAAGTTCATGGTTATACCCAGGGAAGGTCTGTGAGATGTTTAATGGCCTCAGGGCTTCATTTTCCAACCTCTTGAAATAAGTGACTCCATTTTTATTTTCATATTTACCATCTTTTTTCCTTAACTAATTTTTGTTAGAGTATAGTTGCTTTATAATAGTGTTTTTCTGTTGGGAGCCACGTTAGGCATTACTGACAAAATGGAGGCATGGCCCCAACCCCCTATCTTTGTCCCACAGGCATGGACCTGGGATGAAGGAGTTAGGCCTTGTGATTCTGACCTGTTCTTTCCTCTCCTTGGCTGAGTTGACTGAAAATAATATTAAGGTGCTTATTGTTCTTGAGAGGAGCATGAGAAGAAACAAAGCCTTCTGCAGCTGTGCTCAGAAAATAATAAAGTTAATCATTGACATTTGTGCAAGGACTTTTATAAAAGAGTGTTCCAGGGTGAGCACATAGGCCACCGCTTGAGGCCATGGGAGGGATTGCTATCTGAAGCCTATTTGTGAGGAAAATGTTTATGGCAAAGGAGTTTACTGAATTTAGGGCTTAGAAATAATTAAAATAGTTAGAAGTTAAAGATTTAAGGAATGTTGTAATGTTAGCATATTTTACTATAGCTTATAGAGGTTAAGAATTTTAGAAATACTAATAGCTAGAAGGCTTTTTAAGAGATAGTGAGTTCAGGATGTTAGGGGCAAACAGGATTTATAAAGAAGAAATAAACTGAGGAATGTAGCATGAGTTACAATGTAATCACAAGTTAACTATAGGACACATAAGAGGAAGTAGATAATAGATGGTAAAGCTGATTCCAAGAGAATCGCTGAAGCAGGAACTCTGTTTTAAGGGCAACAATGATTTATAGAGATAATAAATCTGGGTGAGGGAGAATTAAAAGTGTCAAACCTCTAACCTAATGCCTTTGTAAAAGTATAAAAGAAAATCTTAAATTTGAAATAAATGCACAGTCCAACAAAATTGAGAGGCTGTGTCATTACTCGCCGACACTGTCCCTCCCTTCAGGTTGAATCCCTGGCTGCTGGAGCTGGACTCTGGAATTTTTCCTTCTTGTTGTTCCATCCCTCAGTCGTGTCTAATTCTTTGGGACTCCATTAAATGCCACATGTCAGGCTTCTGTGTCCTTCACCAACTCCTGGAACTTGCTCAAACTCATGTCCATTGAGTCAGTGATGCCAACCAACCATCTCATCCTCTGTTATTCCCTTCTTCTCCTGTGTTCAATCTTTCCCAGCATCAGGATTTTTCTAGTGAGTCAGCTCTTTGCCTCAGGGGTCAAAGTACTGGTGCTTCAGCTTCAGCTTCAGTCCTTCAAATGAATATTCAGGATTAACCTCTTTTAGGATTGACTGGTTTGATCTCCTTCGAGTCAAAAGGACTCTCAAGAGTCTTCTCCAACACAAGAGCTTAAAAGCATCAATTCTTTGTCATTCAGCTTACTTTATGGTCAAAATCACACACTCATACATGATTATTGGAAAAACCATAGCTTAAACAATATGGACTTTGTCACCAAAGTAATGATTCTGCTTCACAATACACTGCCTAGGTTTGTCATAGATTTTCTTCCAAGGAGCAAGCATCTTTTAATTCTGTGGCTGCAGTCACCATATGCAATGATTTTGGAGCCCAAGAAAAGAGCAAAAGCTGCTGTCACTGTTCCCATTGTTTCCCCATCTATTTGCTATGAAGTGGTGGGGCGGGATGCCATGATCTTAGTTTTTTTAATGTTGAGTTTTAAGCCAGCTTTTTCACGCTTCTCTTTCACTTTCATCAAGAGGCTATTTAATTCTTCTTTGCTTCTGCCATAAGGGTGGTGTCATCTGAATGTCTGGGGTTACTGATATTTCTCCTAGTAATCTTGATTCCAGCTTGTACTTCATCCAGCCTGGCATTTCATGTGATGTACACTGCATATAAGTTAAATAAGCAGGGTGACAATATACAGCCTTGAAATACTCCTTTGCCAATTTTTAACCAATTTGTTGTTCCATGTCCGATTCTAACTCTTGCTTCTTGACCTACGTACAGGTTTCTCAAGAAGCAGGTAATATAGTGTGGTGTTCTCTTCTCTTTAAGAATTATACACAGTTAGTTGTGAATTTGATCTCTGGTTACCCTGTATTTTCTATATTCAGCTTGAACATCTGCATGTTCTCAGTTCATGTACTATTCAAACCTGGCTTGGAGAGTTTTGAGCATTACTTTGCTTGAATGTGAAATGAGTGCAATTGTACAGTAGTTTTTTTTTTTTTTTTAATTTTATTTTATTTTTAAACTTTACATAATTGTATTAGTTTTGCCAAATATCAAAATGAATCCGCCACAGGCATACATGTGTTCCCTATCCTGAACCCTCCTCCCTCCTCCCTCCCCACACCATCCCTCTGGGTCGTCCCAGTGCACCAGCCCCAAGCATCCAGTATCGCGCATCGAACCTGGACTGGCAACTCGTTTCTTACATGATATTCTACATGTACAGTAGTTTGAATACTCTTTAGTATTGCTCTTTTTTTTAAGATTGGAATGAAAATGGACCTTTTCCATTCCTGTGGCCACTGCTGAGTTTTCCATATTTGCTGGCATTTTGATTGAAGGCCTTTAACAGCATCATCTTTTAGGGTTTGAAATAGCTCAGCTGGAATTCCATCACCTCCACTAGCTTTGTTCATAGTGCTGTTTCATAAGTCCCGCTTTACTTAGCATTCCAGGACGTCTGGCTCCAGGTGAGTGATCACACCATCATGTTTATATGGGTCATAATTATCTTTTTTATATAGGTCTTCTGTGTATTCTTGCCACCCCTTCTTAATATCTTCTGCTTCTGTTAGGTCCATACCATTTCTGTCCTTTATTGTGCCCCTATTTGCATGAAATTTTCCCTTGGTAGCTCTTACTTTCTTGAAGAAATAATTTTTCTCTAGTGTTTCCAATTTTATTGTTTTCCTCTTTTTCTTTGCATTGTTCACTTAGGAAGGCTTTCTTATCTCTCCTTGCTCTGCTTCGGAACTCTGCATTCAGATGCGTTTACCTTTGCTTTTCTCCTTTACCTTTCAATTTCTCTTCTTTTCTCAGCCATTTGCAAGGCCTCCTCGGACAGCCATTTTGCCTTTTTGCATTTCTTTTTCTTGTGGATGGTCTTGATCACTGCATCCTGTACAAAGTCACTAACTTCTTTTGATAGTTTTTCAGGCAGTCTATCCAATCTAATCGCTTGGATCTATTTGTTACTTCCTCTGTATAATCATAAAGGATTTCATTTAGGTCTTACCTGAATTGCATAGTGGTTTACCCTACTTTATTCATTTTAAGTCTGAATTTTGCAATAAGTAGTTCATGAGCTAAGCCATAGTCAACTCCCAGTCTTGTTTTTGCTGACTGTATAGACCTTCTCTATCTTTGGCTGCAAAGATTGCTCCACTGGAATCCCATCACCTCCACTAGATTTGTTCATAGTGATGCTTTCTAAGGCCCACTTGACTTCATATTCCAGGATGTCTGGCTCTAGGTCAGTGGTCACATCATCGTGATTATCTGAGTCGTGAAGATCTTTTTTGTACAGTTCTTCTGTGTATTCTTGCCACCTCTTCTTAATATCTTCTGCTTCTGTTAGATCTATACGATTTCTGTCCTTTATTGAGACCATCTTTGCATGAAATATTCCCTTGGCTGTCAATCTGATTTCGATATTTCCCATCTGGTGATGTCCATGTGTAGAGTTCTCTTGTGTTGTTGGAATAGGGAGTTTGCTATGACCAGTGCTTTTACTTGGCAAAACTATGTTAGCTTTTGCCCTGCTTCACTTTTCACTACAAAGTCAAACTTGCCTGTTACTCCAGGTATCTCTTGACGTCTTAGATTTGCATTCTCTTCCCCTATGGTGATAAGCACGTCTTTTTTTTGTTGTTGTTAGTTCTATAAGGTCTTGTAGGTCTTCATAGAATGTTCATCTTCAGTTTCTCCATCATTAGTGGTTGTGGCATAGACTTGGATTACTGTGATATTGAATGGTTTGCAGTGGAAACAAATAGAGATCATTCTGGTATTTTTGAGATCACACTAAAGATTGCATTCTGGGCTCTTTTGTTGACTATGGGGACTACTATACTTCTTCTAAGAGATTCTCACCTCAAATATCACCTAACGTGTATGACAAAGTCTTCTCAAAATAACCATTAGAGATGAAAAATCCACCCTGATGTGGGATGCAACTCTGGGAGAGATCAATGCCAGTGTCATGGGACATGGCTTTCTTGGATAGGTCCATCCCAGTGATGTTAGACAAAACAAGTCTGTAAGTTGATTGGGGATATTTTCAGAGAAAGATCTTAATTAAAAGGTGGATGTGTGGCTCTTTTCCTTGCTGCTAGGCACTAGGAAAGGCTGCCACCAGGTCTGAACTTCTTATGACAGCTGTATAGTGCTAGGAAAGGATCCCACTCAGGCAAGATCTCACATGTACGTGGTTGCAGGTTCCTTGTTCCTTGCTTAGCCAGTGGAACAAGATCTCTCAAAGCAACGTAGGCCACTGCCTGCCTGTCATTGCCAGGGCTCCTGCCAACCACAGTTGGTAACTGTACCAACTCCATGCTTTGTCCTTACCTGGTGCAGACCCAAGTACTCTAGGGCATCATGGGACTAGATCCCTGCCCACATGAAGATATGGGGTTAAAGTTACTGACGAGCACAGTTCAGTTCAGTTCAGTAGCTCAGTCGTGTCCAACTATTTGGGACACCAGGAATCGCAGCACACCAGGACTCCCTGTCCATCACCAACTCCCAGAGCTCACTGAGACTCATGTCCATCGAGTCAGTGATGCCATCCAGCCATCTCATCCTCTGTTGTCCCCTTCCCCTCCTGCCCATAATCCCTCCCAGCATCAGAGTCTTTTCCAATGAGTCAACTCTTCGCATGAGGTGGCCAAAGTACTGGAGTTTCAGCTTTAGCATCATTTCTTCCAAGGCAACCCCAGGGCTGATCACCTTCAGAATGGACTGGTTGGATCTCTGTGCAGTCCAAGGGACTCTCAAGAGTCTTCTCGAACACCACAGTTCAAAAGCATCAATTCTTCGGCGCTCAGCCTTCTTCACAGTCCAACTCTCACATCCATACATGACCAATGGAAAAACCATAGCCTTGACTAGACAGACCTTTGTTGGCAAAGTAATGTCTCTGCTTTTAAATATGCTATCTAGGTTGGTCATAACTTTCCTTCCAAGAAGTAAGCGTCTTTTAATTTCATGGCTGCAGTCACCATCTGCAGTGATTTTGGAGCCCAGAAAAATAAAGTCTGACACTGTTTCCACTGTTTCCCCATCTATTTCCCATGAAGTGATGAGACCGGATGCCATGATCTTCGTTTTCTGAATGTTGAGTTTTAAGTCAACTTTTTCATTCTCCACTTTCACTTTCATCAGGAGGCTTATTAGTTCCTCTTCACTTTCTGCCATAAGGGTGGTATCATCTGCATATCTGAAGTTATTGATATTTTTCCTGGCAATCTTGATTCCAGCTTGTGTTTCTTCCAGCCCAGCGTTTCTCATGATGTAATCTGCATATAAGTTAAATAAACAGGATGACAATATACAGCCTTGACGTACTCCTTTTCCTATTTGGAACCATTCTGTTTTTCCATGTCCATTTCTAACTGTTGCTTCCTGACCTGCATACAGATTTTTCAAGAGGCAGTGCAGGTGGTCTGGTATTCCCATCTCTTTCAGAATTTTCCATAGTTTATCGTGATCCACAGTCAAAGGCTTTGACATAGTCAATAAAGCAGAAATAGTTGTTTTCTGGAACTCTCTTGCTTTGTCAATGATCCAGTGGATGTTGGCAATTTGATCTCTGGTTCCTCTGCCTTTTCTAAAACCAGCTTAAATATGTGGAAGTTCACGGTTCACATATTGCTGAAGCCTAGCTTGGAGAATTTTGAACATTACTTTACTAGCATGTGAAATGAGTGCAATTGTGTGGTAGTTGGAGCATTCTTTGGCATTGCCTTTCTTTGGGATTGGAATGAAAACTGACCTTTGCCAATCCTGTGGTCACTGCTGAGTTTTTCAAATTTGCTGGCATATTGAGTACAGCACTTTCACAACATCATCTTTCAGGATTTGAAATAGCTCCACTGGAATTCCATCACCTCCGCTAGATTTGTTCGTAGTGATGCTTTCTAAGGCCCACTTGACTTCATATTCCAGGATGTCTGGCTCTAGGTCAGTGGTCACATCATCGTGATTATCTGAGTCGTGAAGATCTTTTTTGTACAGTTCTTCTGTGTATTCTTGCCACCTCTTCTTAATATCTTCTGCTTGTGTTAGATCTATACGATTTCCGTCCTTTATCGAGACCATCTTTGCATGAAATATTCCCTTGATATCTCTACTTTTCTTGAAGACATCTATAGTCTTTCCCATTCTGTTGTTTTCCTCTATTTCTTTCTATTGATCACAGAGGAAGTCTTTCTCATCTCTTCTTGCTATTCTTTGGAACTCTGCATTCAGATGCTTATATCTTTCCTTTTCTGCTTTGCTTTTTGCTTCTCTTCTTTTCACAGTTATTTATAAGGCCTCCCCACACAGCCATTTTGCTTGTTAGCATTTCTTTTCCATGGGGAATGTCTTGATCCCTGTCTCCTGTACAATGTCACGAACCTCATTTCATAGTTCATCAGGCACTCTATCTATCATATCTAGGCCCTTAAATCTATTTCTCATTTCCACTGTATAATCATAAAGGATTTGATTTAAGTCATACCTGAATGTTCTAGTGGTTTTCCCTACTTTCTTCAATTTAAATCTGAATTTGGCAATAAGGAGTTCATGATCTGAGCCACAGTCAGCTCCCAGTCTTGTTTTTGTTGACTGTATAGAGCTTCTCCATCTTTGGCTGCAAACAACATAATCAATCTGATCTCAGTGTTGACCATTTGGTGATGTCCATGTGTACAGTTTTCTCTTGTGTTGTTGGAAGTGGGTGTTTGCTATGACCAGTGCATTTTCTTGGCAAAACTCTATTCGTCTTTGCCCTGCTTCATTCTGTATTCCAAGGCCAAATTTGCCTGTTACTCCAGGTGTTTCTTTACTTCCTACTTTTGCATTCCAGTCCCATATAATGAAAAGGACATCTTTTTTGGGTGTTAGTTCTAAAAGGTCTTGTAGGTCTTCATAGAACCGTTCAACTTCAGCTTCTTCAGCATTACTGGTTGGGGCATAGACTTGGATTACTGTGATATTGAATGGTTTGCCTTTCAATGAACAGAGGGCATTCTGTCGTTTTTGAGATTGCATCCAAGTACTGCATTTCAGACTCTTTTGTTGACCATGATGGCCACTCCATTTCTTCTGAGGGATTCCTGCCTGCAGTAGTAGATATAATGGTCATCTGAGTTAAATTCACCCATTCCAGACCATTTCAATTCACTGATTCCTAGAATGTCGACATTCACTCTTGCCATCTCTTGTTTGACCACTTCCAATTTGCCTTGATTCATGGACCTGACATTCCAGGTTCCTATGCAATATTGCTCTTTACAGCATCAGACCTTGCTTCTACCACCAGTCACATCCACAGCTGGGTATTGTTTTTGCTTTGGCTCCATCCCTTCATTCTTTCTGGAGTTATTTCTCAACTGATCTCCAGTAGCATATTGGGCAACTACTGACCTGGGGCATTCTCTTTCAGTATCCTATCATTTTGCCTTTTCATACTGTTCATGGGAAGGAAATTAAAAACTAAATAGAAACAGTGACTGTAAAAATAAAATGACCCAAAATCTATGGGATGCAACAAAAGCAGTTCTAAGAGGGAAGTTTGTAGCAACACAATCCCAACTCAAGAGAAAAAGCTCTCAAACAACCTAACCTTATGCCAAAAGCAACTGTAGAAACAAGAAGGAAACCCCAAGGTTAGTAGAAGGAATGAAATCATAAAGATACGTGTAGAAGTAAATTAAATAAAACCAAAAATAAAGAACAATAAATAGTTCTTTGAGAGATAAACAAAATAGTTAAAAGTTATAGTAATACTCATCAAGAAAAAAATTGAGAAGATACAAATCAATAAAATTAGAAATGGAGGGTGGCCCTAAGATGGCTGAGAAATAGGACTGGGATACCACTTTCTCCCCCACAAATTCATCAAAAGATCATTTGAATGCTGAGCAAATACCACAAAGCAACTTCCGAATGCTGGAGGAGGACACCAGGCACCCAGAAAGGCAGGTCATTGTCTTTGAAAGGAGGTAGAACACAGTATAAAAGATAAAAAAAAAAGAGACAAAAGAGTTCGGGACAGAGAACCAGCTCGGGGAGGGAGTCTTAAAACAGAAGTTTCCAAACACCAGGAGACCCTCTCACTGGCGGGTCTATGGGGAGTTTTGGAATCTCAGAGGGAAATGTAACAGGGAGGAAAAAATAAAGAAATAAAACTCACAGATTACATGTCCAACTACAACTACTAGCAGAGAAGTAGCCCAGACGCTCACGTCTGCCACCAGCAAACAGAGGATGAACAGGGAGGCACGGGTTGCACTACTTAGTGTAAGGACCAGGCCTGAATGCTCTGAGGGCAATCTGAGGGAGCTAACATGAGATAGCAACCCAAACCGTGGGATAGCCAGAGAGTGGGTGGTGGGGGGGAGGAAAGAGAATTTTCTCATGAAAAGCTCTAACCTAAGGCACTGCCAGGCCTGTTCACAGAACAAAGGACTGAGCGAATACCAACAGAGAGCTAGCTAGCTGTGGAGTGGCCCATCCCTTGCCGGAGGCAGGGAGACAAGAAGGCGCCAGCCAGAGCCAGAAGGAAAGGGGCAAACTCGGCCCCAGAGATGGCATCCCCTACCAAACTGCAAGCAGGCTCTCAGTTGCTAACCAAGTCTTCCTGGGATCCTGGATGGTTGACATCCATCAGGAGGTCGTAGCCAGAGATCAACTCCCCCAAAGAGACACATGGCACACCTGAGATGCAACTGTGCACCCAGGAAAAAGAACAGCTGGGACCAGGGAGGTGATAAGACTCACTACACTTGGGGAGTGTGTGCTCACCAAGCACCTGGTCACCTGAGTTGCTCAGACCTGGGAAGGGCACAAAATGCAGGCACAAAACACAGGCCCAACTGAGTCTATGCCTTTGTGGAGTACCCAAGAACCTGAACCTGAGCAAAGTAGATCTGGGAAGTGCATGCAACCCAGGGCCCGCCTCAGACAGTTCCATGGCAGAGCAACCTGAAGCCTAAGCAGTGTAGACCAAGAAAGTACACATACTGTGAGCAGGGGCAAACCCAGTGCAACCCAGACACTGCAAGCACTCCCCACACATGCCAGTGATATTTGTATGCAGTGTTCCTCACTCCCTACAGCACAATTTAACAAGTGAGCCTAAATAAATGACTACCTTCACTCCCTTGTGTCAGGGCTGAAGTTAGGTACTGAAGAGACCTGAAAACAGCAGAAGCCAAAATAAACAAAGAAGAGGGAACAGCTCTGTAAGTGAGGTACAATAGATTAAAACCCTGTAGTTACTACTGACTACATTGGAAGGGACCCTTAGACCTTGAGAAATATAAGGTGGAACAAGCAAATATATGAAACTGAACTGACCACACACTGCCCTCAACAGCTCCAGAAAAATTCCTCGATATACTTTACTATTATCATTTTTAATTTCTTTTTAATTTAAAAATTTTTTAACTTCTTTATTAATCCTTTAATTTTCATTTTTAAAACCTACTATTACCTTGAAAAAAAAGACCCTATTTTTAGAGCAAATTTCATATTTTTAATATAAATTTTGCGTTTTTTTTAAGATTGTATTTTTCAGTGTCTAATCTCTACTTTTGATTTTTAATCTTTGCTTTTTGGTATTTGTTATCAATTTTATACCTTTAAGAATCCAGTCTGCACTACCCATTTTTACTTAGGAGTGTGATTACTGGCTTGATTGCTCTCTCCCCTTTTGACTCTCCTTTTTCTCCCCCAGGTCACCTCTATCTCCTCTATCCTCCTTCTCTGTGACTCTCTTTGGATGTTTCGGGCTGTGGAGAAAACTTAGGGAACTGATCACAGTCTAGATTGGTCTCTATCCTTTTTACTCCCCCTCCTCTCCTCCTGGTCACCTCTATCTCCTTCCTCCCTCTTCTCTTCTCTATGGAACTCCGTGCACCTGAGTGTTCCACACTGTGGAGAGCAAATAGGAAATTGATTACCAGCTAGACTGCTCTCGCCCCTTTTGATTCCCCCTCTTCTCCTCCTGGTCACCTTTATCTCCCTCCTCCCTCTTCTCTTCTTCATGTAACTCTGTGAAATTCTCTGGGTGTCCCTCACTGTGGAGAATATTTTCACCATTAACCTAGGTGTTTTGTCACTGGTGCTGTATGGATAGAGAAGTCTTGAGGCTACTACAAGAATAAGACTGAAAGCCAGAGACAGGATGCCTAAAATCAAAACTTGAGATCACCAGAAATCTCCTGATTCAAGGGAGCATTAATCAACAAAAACTCATCAAAAATCCTCCATACCGACACTGAAACCAAGCTCCACCAAAGAGCCAACAAGTTCCACAGCAAGACATATCAAGCTAATTCTCCAAAAAAGCAGCAATATAACCCTGAGCACAAAAACACAGGTGGCCAAAAGTCACACCAAACCCATAGACACCTCATAACTCACTACTGGAGACCTCATTGCACTCCAGAGAGAAGAGATTCAGCTCCACACACCAAAACACCAACACAAGCTTCCCTAACCAGGAAACCTTAACAAGTCACTTGTCCAACACAGGGAAGACACTCCACAACAAAGAGGAATCACAAACTCCCAGCATACAAAAAGGCCACCCCAAACACAGCAGTCTAACCAAGATGAAAAGGCAGAGAAATAATCAGCAGGTAAAAGAACTTGATAAAAGCCCACCAAACCAAACAGAAGAGGAGGATATAGGAAGTCTATCTGAAAAAGAATTCAGAATAATGATAGTAAAAATGATCCAAAATCTTGAAAACAAAATGGAGTTACAGATAAATAGTCTGGAAACAAAGATTGAGAAGATGCAAGAAATGCTTAACAAGGACTTAGATGAAATAAAAAAGAGTCAATCAATCAAAAATAATGCATTCTCTGGGATCAAAAGTACCCTGGAGGGAACCAACAGTATAATAACTCAGGCAGAAGACAGTATAAGTGAGTCGGAAGATAGAATGGTGGAAATAAATGAAGCAGAGAGGAAAAAAGAATTAAACGAAATGAGGACAACCTCAGAGACATCTGGGACAATGTCAAACACCCTAACATTCCAATCATAGGAGTCCCAGAAGAAGAAAGCAAAAAGAAAGGCCATGAGAAAATATTTGAGGAGATAATAGTTGAAAACTTCCCTGAAATGGAGAAGTAAATAGCCACCCAAGTCCAAGAAACCCAGAGATACCTAAAATGGATAAACCCAAAGCAAAACACCCCAAGACACATATTAATCAAATTAACAAAGATCAAACACAAAGAACAAATATTAAAAGCAGAAAGGGAAAAACAACAAATAACACAGAAGGGGATTCCCATAAGGATAACAGCTGATCTTTCAATAGAAAATCTTCAAGCCAGAAGGGAATGGCAGGACTTACTTAAAGTGATGAAAGAGAAAAACCTATAACCCAGATTTCTGTACCCAGCTAAGATCTCATTCACACATGAAGGAGAAATCAAAAGCTTTACAGACAAGCAGAAGCTTAGAGAATTCAGCACTATCAAACCAGCTCTCCAACAAATGCTAAAGGAAACACAGAAAAGGATTATAAGTGCAAACAAAAACAAGAAAGTAAATGGCAACTGGATCATACTAATCAATAATTATCTTAAATGTAAATGAGCTGAATGCCCCAACCAAAAGACAAAGACAGGCTAAATGGATACAAAAACAAGACCCCTATATATGTTGTCTACAAGAGACCCACCTCAAGACTAGAGACTAATACAGACTGAAAGTGAAGAGCTGGAAAAAAGATATTTCACTGAAATGGAGACCAAAAGAAAGCAGAAGTAACAATACTCATATCAGACAAAGTAGACTTCGAAATAAAGCCGTGAAAAGAGACAAATAAGGACACTACATAATGATCAAAGGATCATCAAAGAAGAAGATATAAAAATTATAAATATATATGCACCCAACATAGGAGCACTGCAATATGTAAGGCAAACACTAACAAGTATGAAAGGGGAAATTAACAATAACAGAATAATGTTGGGAGACTTTAATATCCCATCACACCTATGGATAGATCAACTAAACAGAAAATTAGCAAGGAAACACAAATTTTAAATGATTCAATGGGCCAGTTAGACTGAATTTATATCTATAGGACATTTTACCCCAAAACAATGAATTTCACCTTTGTCTCAAGTGCACATGGAACCATCTTCAGGATAGATCACATCCTGGGCCATAAATCTAGCCTTGATAAATTCAAAAAAATAGAAATAATCTCAAACAACTTTTCTGATCACAATGAAGTAAGATTAGATGTCAACTACAGGAAGAAAAAAACTATGAAAAATACAAACGTATGGAAGCTAAAGTACATACTTCTAAGTAGGAAACATAGAAGAAATTAAAAAAAAATCAAAACTTGCAAAGAAATGAATGAAAACGAAAGCACAACCGCCCAAAATCTATGGGACATGTAAAAGCAGTGCTAAGAGGTAGATTCATAGCAATGCAAGCCTACCTCGAGAAACAGGAGATAAATCAAATAAATAACCTAACCCTACACCTAAAGCAACTAGGAAAGGAAGAAGTAAAGAACCCCAGGCTTAGTAGAAGGAAAGAAATAACAAGAATTACGGCAGAAATTGATGTAGAAGAAACAAAAGAGACCATAGCAAAAATCAACAAGGCTAAAAGCTGGTTCTTTGAGAAGATAAATAAAATAAACAAACCATCAGCCAGACTCATTAACAAACAAAGGGGGAAAAATCAAATCAACAAAATTTGAAATAAAAATGGGGAAATCACAACAGAAAATAAAGAAATACAAAGGATCATAAGAGACTACTATGAGCAATTATATGCCAATAAAATGGAAAACTTGGAAGTAATGGACAAATTCTTAGAAAAGTACAACTTTCCAAAAATGAACTAGGAAGAAATACAAAATCTTAACAGATCCATCACAAGCACAGAAATCAAAACCATAATCAACAATCTTCTAATAAACAAAAGCCCAGGATTGGATGGCTTCACAGCTGAATTCTACCAAAAATTCAGAGAAGAGCTAACACCTATCCTACTCAAACTCTTCCAGAAAATTGCAGAAGAATGTAAACTTCCAAACTCATTTTATGAGGCCACCATCACTCTAATTCCAAAACCAAACAAAGATGCCACAAAAAAAGAAAACTACAGGCCAATATCACTGATGAACACAGACACAAAAATCCCTAAAAGTTTTTAGCAAACAGAATCCAACAACATATTAAAAAGATCATACATCATGACCAAGTGGGCTTTATCCCAGGAATGCAAGGATTCTTCAATATTTGCAAACCAATCAATGTGATACAACACATTAACAAATTAAAAGATTAAAAAACCATATGATTATCTCAATAGACGTAGAGTAAGCCTTTGGAAAATTCAACATCCACTTATGATAAAAAAAAAAAAAAAAGTCCAGAAGCAAGTGTAGAAGGAACATATATCAAAATAATAAAAGTCATATATGATAAACTCACATGAAACATTATTCTCCATGCTGAAAAATTGAAAACATTTCCCCTAAAGTCAGGAACAAACAAGGGTGCCCACTCTCACTACTATTATTCAACATAGTTTTGGCCACAGCAATCAGAGCAGAAAAAGAAAGAAAAGGAATCCAGACTGGAAAAGAAGAAGTAAAACTCTCACTATTTGCAGATACATGCTTCTCTACATAGAAAACACTAAAGACTCCACCAGAAAATTACTAGAGCTAATTAATGATTACAGCAAAGTTGCAAGGTATAAAATTAAGACACATAAATCCCTTGCATTCGTATACACTAAGAATGAGAAACAGAAAAAAAAAATTCAGGAAACAATTTCCATCACCATTGAAACGAAAAGAATAAAATACTTAGGGATGAATCTACCTAAAGAAACAAAATATCGATATAGAGAGAACTATAAAAGACTGATGAAACAAATTAAAGATGAAATAAATAGATGGGGAAATATACCAAGTTCAAGGATCAGAAGAATCAATATAGTGAAAATGAGAATACTACCCAAAGTAATCTATAGATTCAGTGCAATCCCTATCAGGCTACCAACAGTATTTTTCAGAGAATTAGAACAAATAATTTCACAATTTGTTTAGAATTACAAAAAGCCTTGAATAGCCAAATGAATCTTGAGAAAGAAGAATGGAAGTGGAGGTATCAATCTTCATGACTTCAGGCTATACTAGATAGGCAAAGAATTAATGCTTTTGAACTGTGGTGTTGGAGAAGACTCTTGAGAGTCCCTTGAACTGCAAGAAGATCTAACCAGTCCATCCTAAAGGAGATCAGTCCTGGGTGTTCATTGGAAGGACTTATGCTAAAGCTGAAACTCCAATATTTTGGCCACCTTATGTGAAGAGTTGACTCATTGGAAAAGACTCTGATGCCGGGAGGGATTGAGGGCAGGAGGAGAAGGGTATGACAGAGGATGAGATGGCTGGATGGCATCACTGACTCAATGGACGTGAGTCTGAGTGAACTTCAGGAGTTGGTGATAGACAGGGAGGCCTGGTGTGCTGTGATTCATGGGGTCGCAAAGAGTCGGACATGACTGAGCAACTGAACTGAACTGAGCTGACTGATACAGTATAGAAGTGGTATGGATCTAAAGGAAGCAGAAGATATTAAGAAAAGGTGACAAGAATACATAGAATAATTATAGAAAAAGAGATCTTAGTGATCCAGATAACCATGATGGTGTGATTACTCACCTAGAGCCAGAAATCCTGGAGTGGAAAGGCAAGTGGGCCTTAGGAAGCATCACTGCAAACAAAGGTAGTGTAGTTGATGGAAGTCCACTTGAGCAATTTCACGTTCTAAAAGATGATGTTGTTAAAGTGCTTCACTCAGTATGCCAGCAAATTTGGAAAACTCAGCAGTGGCCACAGGACTGTAAAAGATCAGTTTTTATTCCAATCCTAAAGAAAAGCAATGCCTAAGAATGTTCACGCTACCATACAATTGCACTCATCTCAAATGCTAGCAAAGTAATGCTCAAATTTCTCCAAGCCAGGTTTGAACAACACATGAACTGAGAACCTCCAGATATTCAAGCTAGATTTAGAAATGCCAGTGGAACAAGAGATCAAATTGCCAACATCCATTGGATCATAGAAAAAGCAAGAGAGTTCCAGGAAAAAAACATCTACTTCTGCTTTACTAACTACGCCAAAGCCTTTGACTGTGTGTCACAATATATTGTGGAACATTTTTCAATAGATGGGAATAACATTCTACCTTACCTGCCTCCTGAGAAATCTGTATTCAGGTCAAGAAGCAACAGTTAGAACTGGACATGGAACAACTAACTGGTTCCAAACTGGAAAAAGGGTATAACAAGGCTGTATGTTGTCATCCTGCTTATTTAACTTACATGCAAAATACATCATGCCAAATGCCAGGCTGGATGAAGCACAAGCTGGAATCAAGATTGCTGGGAAAAATATCAATAACCTCAGATATGACACCACCCTTATGGCAGAAAACGAAGAGGAACTGAAGAGCCTCTGGATGAAAATGAAAAAGGAGATTGAAAAATCTGGCTTAAACTCAACATTCAAAAAATTAAGATCACAGCATTTGGTCCCATTACTTCATGGCAAATAGATAGTGAAGCAATGGAGAATGATTGAAGACAGGAGGAGAAGGGTATGACAGAGGTTGGCTGGCATCACTGACTTGATGGACATGAGTTTGAGCAAGCTCCAGGAATTGGTGGTGGACAGGGAAGCCTGGTTTCTGCAGTCCACAGGTCCCTAAGAATCCAACATGATTGTGTGATTGACCTGAACTGAACAGAATGCAAAAAATCTTAGAAAAGTAGACTCTTCCACTACTGACCTAAGAAGAAATAGAAAATATCAACTGATATTTTCAATCACAAGCAATGAAATCAATACTGTGATTAAAAATCTTCCATCAAATGAAATTCCAAGAGCAGATATCTTCATAGGTGAATTCTATCAAACATTTAGAGAAGACCTGATGCATACCCTTCTGAAACTCTTGCAGAAAATTGAAAAGGGTGTAGCACTCAAAATCACCTTCTACAGAGCCAACATCACTTTGATATCAAATCCAGACAAAAATATCACAAAAATGAGAATTACAGACAAATACCGCTGATGAATATAGATGCAAACATCCTAAATACTAGAAATCCAAATCCAACAACACATTAAAAGCATCATGCATGATGATCAAGAAAATCAAGTAGGGGAGGGAGGAGCCAAGATGGCGGAGGAGTAGGACGGGGAGAACACTTTCTCCCCCACAAATTCATCAAAAGAGCATTTAAACGTCGAATAAATTCCACAAAACAACTTCTGAATGCCGGCAGAGGACATCAGGCACCCAGAAAAGCAACCCAACTCTTCGAAAGGAGGTAGGAAAAAATATTAAAAACAAAAAAAAAGAGACAAAAGAGGAAGGGATGGAGTTCTGTCCTGGGAAGGGAATCTTAAAAAGAGAGAAGTTTCCAAACACCAGGAAACCTTCTCACTGCCGAATCTGTGCCGAGCTTTGGAAGCACAGAGGGCAACATAACAGGGAGAAAAAATAAACAAACAATTAAAACTCGCAGATTGCGAGCCCTACGGTAACTCCCCCAGCGGAGAAGCAGCGCAGACTCCTGCATCCGCCATTAGCAAGCCGGGGCTGGGCAGGGAGGCGCGGCGTGGGCTGCATCGCTGAGAGTAAGAATCTGGCCTGAATACCCTGAGCGCTATTTGAGCGAAATAATTTGGGCTAGCAAACCAGACTGTGGGATATCTACCACGCGAAAAGCCAGCCCTAACCTAAGACCGCCAGGCCCGCGCATGGAACAAAGGACTGAAAAGAGATAGCCGGCTGCAGATCTTCCGCCTCCGGTGACAGGCAGCCAGAGCCGGAAGGGGGCAATCGCAGGCCCCAGAGAGACATTATCTATAAAACTGTAAGCAGGCTTCTTTGCTAACTAAAACTTCTTGGGGGTCTGGACGGTCAACATCTGCCTGAGAAGGTGTGCCGGTTTTACACCCAGATAACCGAGTGGCGGGGAGGCGATAAGTCGCAGCATTGGCGCTCGCCAAACACCTCATCACCTGAGCTGCTTGGGCCTGGGAAGAGCACAAAACGCAGGCCCAACTGAGTCTGCGCCTCTGAGGACTACCCGAGTGCCTGAACCTGAGCGGCTTGGACCTGGGAGGTGCATGCAGCCCAGGGCCAGCCTCGGATTGTTCCTAGCAGAACAACCTAGAGTCCGAGCAGTGTGGACAGGGAGGCTACACGTGCCGTGAGCGGGGGCAGACCCAGGGTGGCTGAGGCACTGCGAGCCCACGCCAGTGTTATTTGTTTGCAGCATCCCTTCCTCCCTCCCCACAGCACGACTGAACAAGTAAGCCTAAAAAAAAAAAAAAAAAAAAAAAAGGGTCTTCCACCGTGCCCTTTGTGTCAGGGCGGAAACCAGATACTGAAGAGACTAGCAAACAGAAGAAGATGTAACAGAGGGAAACGCCTTGGAAGCTACAGGCAATAGATCAAAATCCTGTGGTTACTACGGACTACATAGGAAGGGGCCTATAGATCTTGAGAAATATAAATCTGACCAAGGAACTAGCCAAAAATGAACTGAACCCACAACACCCACAAAAAAAATAACAAAAAAGTCCTAGATATATTTTTATTATTTTACGATCATTCTTTCTTTCTTTTTTTAATTAAAAAAAATTTTTTTAAGTCCTCTATTGTTCCTTTAATTTTCACTTTTATAACCTATTACTTTGCAAAAAAAAAAAAAAAAGACCCTTTTTTTTCTTCTTTAGCAAACTTCATATATATATATATTTTATAACTTTTTGACCTTGTTTTTTTTTGTTTGTTTGTTTGTTTGTTTTTGTTTTTTCTTCTTTTCTTTAACATTGTATTTTTGAAATTCCAAACTCTACTCTAGATTTTTAATTTTCGCTTTTTGGTATATGTTATCAATTTTGTACCTATAGTTTTTTTTAATACAATTTCTGTGACTTTTTTTTTTTCTTCTTCTCTGTTTCTTTCTCTTCTTCTTTTATATAACATTGTATATCTGAAATTCCAAACTTTACTCTAGATTTTTAATTTATGCTTTTTGGTATTTAATATCAATTTTGTACCTGTATTTTCTTTATAATTTTTGTGACATTGTTCTTATTTGTTTGTTTGTTTTCTCTCTTTATTTTTCTTCTTCTTCTTTTTTTTTTTAACATTGTATTTTTGAAATTCCAACTCTACTCTAGATTTTTAATTTTTGCTTTCTGGTATTAGTTATCAATTTTGTACCTGTATTTTCTTTATAATTTTCGCGACCTTGTTTGTTTTTGTTTGTTCGTTTTTTCTCTCTTTCTTTTCCTTCTTCTTTTCTTTAACATCGTATTTTTGAAATTCCAAACTCTACTCTAGATTTTTAATTTTTGCTTTCTGGTATTAGTTATCAATTTTGTACCTGTACTTTCTTTATAATTTTCGCAACCTTGTTTGTTTTTGTTTGTTCGTTTTTTCTCTCTTGCTTTTCCTTCTTCTTTTCTTTAACATCGTATTTTTGAAATTCCAATCTCTACTCTAGATTTTTAATTTTTGCTTTTATGTATTTGTTACCAATTTTGTACCTTTAAGGACCCAATCTTCAGGACCCATTTTTCACTAGGGAGTGAGATTACTGGCTTGACTGCTCTCTCTCCCTTTGGACTCTCCTTTTTCTCCACCAGGTCGCCTGTGTCTCCTCCCTAACCCCTCTCTACTCTACCCAACTCTGTGAATTTCTGTGTGTTCCAGACGGTGGAGAACACTTAGGGAACTGATTACTGGCTGGATCTGTCTCCCTCCTTTTCATTCCCCCCTTTTATCCTTCTGGCCACCTCTGTTACCTTCCTCCTTCTTCTCTTCTCTGTATAACCCCGTGAACATCTCTGAGTGGTCCAGTTGTGGAGTGCACATAAGGAAGTGACTGGCTAGCCCACTCTCTCCACTATTGATTCACCTCATCTCATTTGGGTCACCTCTAACTCCCTCCTCCCTCTTCTCTTCTCCATGTAACCCTGTGAACCTCTCTGAGTGACCCTCACTGTAGAGAAACATCATCTTTAATGTAGATGTTTTATCAATGGTGCTGTATAGAAGGAGAAGTTTTGAAACTACTGTAAAAATAAGACCGATAACCGGAAGCAGGAGACTTAAGTCCAAACCCTGACTCCAGGGAACTCCTGACTCCAAGGAACATTAATTGACAGGAGCTCATCAAATGCCTCCATACCGACACTGAAACCAAGCACCACACAAGGGCCAATAAGTTCCAGGCCAAGACATACCAAGCAAATTCTCCAGCAACAAAGGAACACAGCCCTGAGCTTCGAGATACAGGCTGCCCAAAGTCACCCCAAAACTATAGCCATCTCATAACTCATTACTGGACATTTCATTGCACTCCAGAGAGAAGAAATATAGCTCCACCCACCAGAACACCGACACAAGCTTCCCTAACCAGGAAACCTTGACAAGCCACCTGTACAAACCCACACACAGTTAGGAAATGCCACAATAAAGAGAACTCCACAAACTGCCAGAATACAGAAAGGACACCCCAAACTCAGCAATTTAAACAAGATGAAGAGACAGAGGAATACTCAGCAGATAAAGGAACAGGATAAATGCCCACCAAACCAAACAAAAGAGGAAGAGATAGGGAATCTACCTGATAAAGAATTCCAAATAATGATAGTGAAATTGATCCAAAATCTTGAAACTAAAATGGAATCACAGATAAATAGCCTGGAGACAAGGATTGAGAAGATGCAAGAAAGGTTTAATAAGGACCTAGAAGAAATAAAAAAGAGTCAATATATAATGAATAATTCAATAAGTGAAATTAAAAACACTCTGGAGGCAACAAATAGTAGAATAACAGAGGCAGAAGACAGAATTAGTGAATTAGAAGATAGAATGATAGAAATAAATGAATCAGAGAGGATAAAAGAAAAACGAATTAAAAGAAATGAGGACAATCTCAGAGACCTCCAGGACAATATTAAATGCTACAACATTCGAATCATAGGGGTTCCAGAAGAAGAAGACAAAAAGAAAGACCATGAGAAAATACTTGAGCAGATAATAGTGGAAAACTTCCCTAAAATGGGGAAGGAAATAATCACCCAAGTCCAAGAAACCCAGAGAGTCCCAAACAGGATAAACCCAAGGAGAAACACCCCAAGACACATATTAATCAAATTAACACAGATCAAACACAAAGAACAAATATTAAAAGCAGCAAGGGAAAAACAACAAATAACACACAAGGGAATTCCCATAAGGATAACAGCTGATCTTTCAATAGAAACTCTTCAGGCCAGGAGGGAATGGCAAGACATACTTAAAATGATGAAAGAAAATAACCTACAGCCCAGATTATTGTACCCAGCAAGGATCTCATTCAAGTATGAAGGAGAAATCAAAAGCTTTTCAGACAAGCAAAAGCTGAGAGAATTCTGCACCACCAAACCAGCTCTCCAACAAATACTAAAGGATATTCTCTAGACAGGAAACACAAAAACGGCGTATAAACTCGAACCCAAAACAATAAAGTAAATGGCAACGGGATCATACTAATCAGTAATTACGTTAAACGTAAATGGGTTGAATGCCCCAACCAAAAGACAAAGACTGGCTGAATGGATACAAAAACAAGACCCCTACATATGTTGTCTACAAGAGACCCACCTCAAAACAGGGGACACATACAGACTGAAAGTGAAGGGCTGGAAAAAGATTTTTCATGCAAATAGGGACCAAAAGAAAGCAGGAGTAGTAATACTCATATCAGATAAAATAGACTTTAAAACAAAGGCTGTGAAAAGAGACAAAGAAGGTCACTACATAATGATCAAAGGATCAATCCAAGAAGAAGATATAACAATTATAAATATATATGCACCCAACACGGGAGCACCACAGTACGTAAGACAAATGCTAACAAGTATGAAAGGAGAAATTAACAATAACACAATAAGAGTGGGAGACTTTAATACCCCACTCACACCTATTGATAGATCAACTAAACAGAAAACTGAGAAGGAAACACAAACTTTAAATGATACGATAGACCAGTTAGACCTAATTGATATCTATAGGACATTTCATCCCAAAACAATGAATTTCAACTTTTTCTCAAGCTCATATGGAACCTTCTCCAGGATAGATCACATCCTGGGCCATAAAGCTAGCCTTGGTAAATTCAAAAAAATAGAAATCATTCCAAGCATTTTTTCTGACCACAATGCAGTAAGATTAGATCTCAACTACAGGAGAAAAACTATTAAAAATTCCAACATATGGAGGCTGAACAACACACTGCTGAATAACCAACAAATCACAGAAGAAATCAAAAAAGAAATCAAAATTTGCATAGAAACGAATGAAAATGAAAACACAACAACCCAAAACCCATGGGACACGGTAAAAGCAGTCCTAAGGGGAAAGTTCATAGCAATACAGGCACACCTAAAGAAACAAGAAAAAAGTCAAATAAATAACCTAACTCTACACCTAAAGCAACTAGAAAAGGAAGAAATGAAGAACCCCAGGGTTAGTAGAAGGAAAGAAATCTTAAAAATTAGAGCAGAAATAAATGCAAAAGAAACAAAAGAGACCATAGCAAAAATCAACAAAACCAAAAGCTTGTTCTTTGAAAGGATAAATAAAATTGACAAACCTTTAGCCAGACTCATCAAGAAACAAAGGGAGAAAAATCAAATCAACAAAATTAGAAACGAAAATGGAGAGATCACAACAGACAACACAGAAATACAAAGGATCATAAGAGACTACTATCAACACTTATATGCCAATAAAATGGACAACGTGGAAGAAATGGACAAATTCTTAGAAAAGTACAACTTTCCAAAACTGGACCAGGAAGAAATAGAAAATCTTAACAGACCCATCACAAGCATGGAAATTGAAACTGTAATCAAAAATCTTCCAGCAAACAAAAGCCCCGGTCCAGACGGCTTCACAGCTGAATTCTACAAAAAATTTAGAGAAGAGCTAACACCTATCCTGCTCAAACTCTTCCAGAAAATTGCAGAGGAAGGTAAACTTCCAAACTCATTCTATGAGGCCACCATCACCCTAATACCAAAACCTGACAAAGATGCCACAAAAAAAGAAAACTACAGGCCAATATCACTGATGAACATAGATGCAAAAATCCTTAACAAAATTCTAGCAATCAGAATCCAACAACACATTAAAAAGATCGTACACCATGATCAAGTGGGCTTTATCCCAGGGATGCAAGGATTCTTCAATATCCGCAAATCAATCAATGTAATACACCACATTAACAAATTGAAAAATAAAAACCATATGATTATCTCAATAGATGCAGAGAAAGCCTTTGACAAAATTCAACACCCATTTATGATAAAAACTCTCCAGAAAGCAGGAATAGAAGGAACATACCTCAACATAATAAAAGCTATATATGACAAACCCACAGCAAACATTATCCTCAATGGTGAAAAATTGAAAGCATTTCCTCTAAAGTCAGGAACAAGACAAGGGTGCCCACTTTCACCATTACTATTCAACATAGTTTTGGAAGTTTTGGCCACAGCAATCAGAGCAGAAAAAGAAATAAAAGGAATCCAAATTGGAAAAGAAGAAGTAAAACTCTCACTATTTGCAGATGACATGATCCTCTACATAGAAAACCCTAAAGACTCCACCAGAAAATCACTAGAACTAATCAATGACTATAGTAAAGTTACAGGATATAAAATCAACACACAGAAATCCCTTGCATTCCTATACACTAATAATGAGAAAACAGAAAGAGAAATTAAGGAAACAATTCCATTCACCATTGCAACAGAAAGAATAAAATACTTAGGAATATATCTACCTAAAGAAACTAAAGACCTATATATAGAAAACTATAAAACACTGGTGAAAGAAATCAAAGAGGACACTAATAGATGGAGAAATATACCATGTTCATGGATTGGAAGAATCAATATAGTGAAAATGAGTATACTACCCAAAGCAATTTATAGATTCAATGCAATCCCTATCAAGCTACCAACACTATTCTTCACAGAGCTAGAACAAATAATTTCACAATTTGTTTGAAAATACAAAAAACCTCGAATAGCCAAAGCAATCTTGAGAAAGAAGAATGGAACTGGAGGAATCAACCTACCTGACTTCAGGCTCTACTACAAAGCCACAGTTATCAAGAGAGTATGGTACTGGCACAAAGACAGAAATATTGATCAATGGAATAAAATAGAAAGCCCAGAGATAAATCCACGCACGTATGGACACCTTATCTTTGACAAAGGAGGCAAGAATATACAATGGATTAAAGACAATCTCTTTAACAAGTGGTGCTGGGAAATCTGGTCAACCACTTGTAAAAGAATGAAACTGCACCACTTTTTAACAGCATACACAAAAATAAACTCAAAATGGATTAAAGATCTAAACATAAGACCAGAAACCATAAAACTCCTAGAGGAGAACATAGGCAAAACACTCTCCAACATACATCACAGCAGGAGCCTCTATGACCCACCTCCCAGAATATTGGAAATAAAAGCAAAAATAAACAAATGGGACCTAATTAACCTTAAAAGCTTCTGCACATCAAAGGAAACTATTAGCAAGGTGAAAAGACAGCCTTCAGAATGGGAGAAAATAATAGCAAATGAAGCAACCGACAAACAACTAATCTCAAAAATATACAAGCAACTCCTACAGCTCAACTCCAGAAAAATAAATGACCCAATCAAAAAATGGGCCAAAGAACTAAATAGACATTTCTCCAAAGAAGACATACAGATGGCTAACAAACACATGAAAAGATGCTCAACATCACTCATTATCAGAGAAATGCAAATCAAAACCACTATGAGGTACCATTTCACACCAGTCAGAATGGCTGCGATCCAAAAGTCTACAAATAATAAATGCTGGAGCGGGTGTGGAGAAAAGGGAACCCTCTTACACTGTTGGTGGGAATGCAAACTAGTACAGCCACTATGGAGAACAGTGTGGAGATTCCTTAAAAAACTGGAAATAGAACTGCCTTATGATCCAGCAATCCCACTGCTTGGCATACACACTGAGGAAACCAGAAGGGAAAGAGACACGTGTACCCCAATGTTCATCGCAGCACTGTTTATAATAGCCAGGACATGGAAGCAACCTAGATGTCCATCAGGAGATGAATGGATAAGAAAGCAATGGTACATATACACAATGGAGTATTACTCAGCCATTAAAAAGAATACATTTGAATCAGTTCTAATGAGGTGGATGAAACTGGAGCCTATTATACAGAGTGAAGTAAGCCAGAAGGAAAAACATAAATACAGTATACTAACGCATATATATGGAATTTGGGAAGATGGTAACAATAACCCGGTGTACGAGACAGCAAAAGAGACACTGATGTATAGAACAGTCTTATGGACTCTGTGGGAGAGGGAGAGGGTGGGAAGATTTGGGAGAATGGCAATGAAACATGTAAAATATCATGTAGGAAACGAGTTGCCAGTCCAGGTTTGATGCACGATGCTGGATGCTTGGGGCTGGTGCACTGGGACGGCCCAGAGGGATGGTATGGGGAGGGAGGAGGGAGGAGGGTTCGGGATGGGGAACACATGTATACCTGTGGCGGATTCATTTTGATATTTGGCAAAACTAATACAAGTATGTAAAGTTTAAAAATAAAATTAGAAAAAAAAAAAGAAAATCAAGTAGGATTTATCCTAAGGAAATCATGATTCTTCAATACATGAAGATCAAAAAATGCAATAAATTATATTAAGAGAATGAACAAAAAAGTGCATGATCATCTCATTGGATGAGATAAAAGCTTTAGACAAAAGTCAACACTCATTTGTGATTAAAACTCTGTAGAAGAACAAGACAAGGTTGTCAACTCTAGCCACTTTTAATCAACATAGTCTTGGATGTGCTAGCTGCATCAATTAGAGAGGAAAAAGAAATAAAAAGAATCCAAATTGGAAAAAGAGAAGTAAATCTGTCACTGTTTGTAAATAACATGAAACTATACATGCGTTCATATGTGCTAAGTTGCTTTAGTCGTGTGTGACTCTCTGTGACCCTGTGGACTGTAGCCTGCCAGGCTACCCTGCCCATGGTATTCTCCAAGCAAGAATACTGGAATGGATTGCCATGCCCTCCTCCAAGGAATCTTGCTCACCCAGGGATTGAACAAGTGTCTGCATTGGCAGGTGGGTTCTTTACCACTAGTGCCACCTGGGAAACCCATTACTATAATGTACCAAATCCTAAAGATTATGTAAGAAGACTATGAGTGCTAATCAATTAATTTAGTAAAATTGTAGGTTACAAATTTAAAACATAGAAATCTTTTTAAATCCTATACACTAACAGTGAATGTTCAGAAAGATAAATAAAGAACAATTCTATTTATAATTGCAATAATATAATAAAATATTTAGTAATAAACCTACTGAAGGAGGTAAAATACCTGTATGCAGAACAGTATAAGATACTGATCAAAAAAATCAAAGATGACACAAATAAATAGAGAGATATAACATGTTCTTGAATTGGAAAAAACAAAATTGTGAAAATGACTATCCAAGGAAAATTACACATTTAATGAGATCTCTATTAAATTATCAATGGCAGTTTTCACTGAATAAACTCTGAAAATTTTAGTTTTTTATGGAAACAGAAAAGACCCCAAATAGTCAAAGCAATCTTGATAAAGAAAAATGGAGCCAGAGGAACAAGGCTCCCTGACTTCTGACTATAATTAAAAGATATAGTAATCAAGACAGTATGGTAATGGTACAAAAATAGAAATATAGACTGATGGAATAGGATAGAAATCCCAGTGATAAACACATGAACACATGGTCCCCTAATCTATGATACAGGAGGCAAGAATGTACACTGGTAAGAGACATCCTCTTTAAGAAGTGGTTCTGGGAATATTGGAGAGCCATATGTAAAACACTGAAATTAGAGTACTCCTAACACCATAAACAAAAATAAATTCAACATGGTTTAAAGACCTGAATATGAGGGCAGATATTATGAAACGTGTAGAGGAAAACATAGGCAGAGAACTCTTTGCTATGAATCACAGAAGAATCTTTTAGACCTATCCCCTAGAGTAATAAAAATTAACAAATGGTAGCTAGCTAAACTTAAAAGCTGTAGTACAGCAAAGAAAACCATCAAAATGAAGAAGAAACCCATAGAATGGGAGAAAACATTTACAAAAAAGCAACTGACAAAGGATTACTCTCCATAATATGCAAAGAGCTCATGCACCTCAGTATCAGAAAAAGCAAACAAAAAATGGACAGAAGGCCTAAATATACATTTCTTCAAATAAGACATACAAAAGGCCAAGAAGAACATGAAAAGATGCTCAATGTCACTAATTATTAGAGAAATGTAAATCAAAGCTACAATGAGGCATCACCTCACATGAGTCAGAATGGCCATGATTAAAAAAATCTAAAAACAGTAAATCCTAGAGAGGGTGTGGAAAAAAGGGATACTTTTTGCACTGTTAGTGGGAATGTATCTTGATAGGCCACAATGGAAAACACTATGAAGGTACCTAAAAAACAAAAGATAGAACTATCATATGACTCAGCAATCACACTACTGATCATATATACTGAGAAAACTATAAATAAAAAAGATACACACATCCAAACATTCATTGCAATGCTGTTTACAATAGCCAGGGCATGGAAGAAAAGGAACAAAGGAACAAATAAAGTACTATATGTATGCAATGAAATATTACTCAGCCATAAAAAGGAACAAAGTTGGGTCATTTGTAGAAACTTGGATGGTCCTATAGAATGTCATACAGAATGAAGTAAGTCAGAAAGAGAAAAACAAATAGCATATGATTAGGTATAACTGCCAAATCTATAAAAAATGGTATAGATTATTTTGTTTTCAAAATAGAAATAGAATCACAGATTTACCAAAAAAAAAAAAAAAAAATGTATGGACACCATAGTGGGAATGGTGTTGGTGTGATGAATTAGGATATTGGGATTTTCTTATATACACTATTGAAACTATGCATCAAATAGACAACTAATGAGAACCTACTATGTAGTCCAGGGAACCATTCACAGAAAAGGGGTGCCTAAAAGGGGAGGAAATTAAAAAAAGGAGGGGATATGTGTATATGCATAGATGATTCACATTGCCATATGGTAGAAACTAAAACCCATCTGAATGTAGATTTCCAAAAAATAGAAAGGAGTGATTAGAAAGTCTTCCTCAGTTAAAAATGCAAAGAAATAGAGGAAAATAATAAAATGGGAAAGACTAGAGAACTCTTCAAGAATATGAGAGATACCAAGGGAATATTTCATGCAAAGATGGGCACAATAAAGGACAGGAATAGTATGGACCTAACAGAAGCAGAAAATATTAAGAAGAGGTGGCAAGAATACACAAAAGAACTATAGAAAAAAGATCTTCATGGCCCAGATAACCACGATGGTGTGATCACTCACCTAGAGCTAGACATCCTACAATACAAAGTCAGGTGGGCCTTAAGAAGCATCACTACTAAAAAAGCTAGAGCAAGTGATGGAATTCCAGGTGAACTATTTCAAATCCTGAAAGATGATGCTTTTAAAGTGCTTCACTCAAAATGCCAGTAAATGTGGAAAAATCAGCAGTGGCCACAGGACTGGAAAACATCAGTTTTCATTCCAATCCCAAACAAGAGCAATGACAAAGAGTGTCAAGATTACCATACAATTGGACTCATTTCACAAGCTAGCAAAGTAATGCTCAAAATTCTCCAAGTGAGGCTTCAAAAGTACATGCACCCAGAATATCCAGATGTACAAGCTGGATTTAGAAAACGCAGAGGAACCAGAGATCAAATTGCCAACATCCATTGGATCATAGAAAAAGCAAGAGAACTGCGGAAGAACATCTGCTTCACTGACTACTCTAAATCCTATGTGTGGATCACAACAAACTGTGGATAATTCTTAAAGTGACGGGAATACCAGACCACCTTACCTGCCTCCTGAGAAACCTGTATACAGATCAAGAAGCAACAGGTAGAACAAGACATGGAACAGTTCAGTTCAGTTCAGTTCAATCTCTCAGTCGTGTCCGACTCTGCGAGCCCATGAATTGCAACATGCCAGGCCTCCCTGTCCATCACCAACTTTCCGAGTTCACTCAATCTCATGTCCATCGCGTTGGGGATGCCATCCAGCCATCTCATCCTCTGTAGTCCCCTTCTCCTCCTGTCCCCCATTCCCTCCCAGCATCAAAGTCTTTTCCAATGAGTCAACTCTTCACATGAGGTGGCCAAAGTATTGGAGTTTCAGCTTTAGCATTAGTCCTTCCAAAGAACACCCAGGACTGATCTTTAGAATGGACTGTTTGGATCTCCTTGCAGTCCAAGGGACTCTCAAGAGTCTTCTCCAACACCACAGTTCAAAAGCATCAATTCTTCAGCGTTCAGTTTTCTTCACAGTCCAACTCTCACATGCATACATGACTACTGGAAAAACCATAGTCTTGACTAGACAGACCTTTGTTGGCAAAGTAATGGCTCTGTTTTTGAATATGCTACCTAGGTTGGTCATAACTTTCCTTCCAAGAAGTAAGTGTCTTTTAATTTCATGGCTGCAGTCACCATCTGTAGTGATTTTGGAGCCCCCCAAAATAAAGTCTGACACTGTTTCCACTTTTCCCCCATCTATTTCCCATGAAGTGATGAGACCAGGTGCCATGATCTTAGTTTTCTGAATGTTGAGCTTTAAGCCAACTTTTTCACCCACCTCTTTCACTTTCATCAAAAGACTCTTCAGTTCCTCTTCAATTTCTGCCATAAGAGTGGTGTCATCTGCATATCTGAGGTTATTGATATTTCTCCCGGCAATCTTGATTCCAGCTTGTGCTTCTTCCAGCCCAGAGTTTCTAATGATGTACTCTGCATATATATTAAATAAGCAGGGTGACAATATACAGCCTTGATGGACTCCTTTTCCTATTTGGAACCAGTCTGTTGTTCCATGTCCATTTCTAACTGTTGCTTCCTGACCTGCATATAGGTTTCTCAAGAGGCAGATCAGGTGGTCTGGTATTCCCATCTCTTTCAGAATTTTCCACAGTTTATTGTGATCCACACAGTCAAAGGCTTTGGCATAGTCAATAAAGCAGAAATAGATGTTTTTCCGGACAAGTATAAAAGAATACTTTTACAATAGTTTGGATATTTAAAAAAATAATCTTCATGACTTCCTGTTCTCATAATCAAAATGTTAAGAAATTTTTTTTTCAAGTAAAAAAGTGTATGAATCCATGGAAGTGGAAAATTCTGTTGAATCACTTTATAAAACAAATTTTACTTAAACAGGTATTCATTGTGATGGGAACTGGAGATATAGAAACAAATGTGCACAGTCATTTCCCACAAGAAGCTTATAATCTATAGAAACAAATGTGCACAGTCATTTCCCACAAGAAGCTTATAGTCTAACGACATTGCTGAAAAGTGATTTACATGCAAACATTGTGGATTCCACCTGCTAACTTGCTAGAACTGCCAAATGCCAGACTCAATTATGAACTATCAGAACCTTCACATTAATGATACTTCCAAGATACATGCACATTAAAATTTGAAAAGCACTGATCAAATACATCACATCAGTGATATTCATTAAGGGTCTGAGGATTTGAACTGGTTTGTGAAGTGATCAATGATAAAATAAAAGTAGCAATTAAGAACAGAGAAGGCAATGGCACCCCACTCCAGTACTCTTGCCTGGAAAATCCCATGGATGGAGAAGCCTGGTAGGCTGCAAAATCCCATGGATGGAGGAGCCTGGTAGGCTGCAGTCCATGGGGTAGCTAAGAGTTGGACATGACTGAGCGACTTCAATTTCACTTTTCACTTTCATGCATTGGAGAAGGAAATGGCAACCCACTCCAGTGTTCTTTCCTGGAGAATCCCAGGTATGGGGGAGCCTGGTGGGCTGCCGTCTATGGGGTCGCACAGAGTCGGACACAACTGAAGTGACTTAGCAGCAGCAGCAGCAGGAATTAAGAAAACACATTTACAAATTTTTATGGAATCTTGACAGTATAGCAACTTCAAAATATGGCTAGTGGGTTTGAATTTTATATATATCTGCTGTTTCATTTTTCCATTTTCAGTAATCATTTTATTCAATTAAATAAAATTATATTTTTGTTACAGACTATTACAAAAAGACATTTAGATGCTTCTGAACAGTCTCAACTGTTCAGAAGTAGACTTATATTGATATATAGTTGATGTACAATATTATATAAGTTATAGGTGTATAATAGAGTGATTCACAATTTTGGAAGATTATATTCCATTAATAGTTACTACAAAATAATGACTATATTCCCTGTTTTAATCATATACCTTTGTAGCTTATTTTATACATAATAATTTTTACCATTTAATCCCCTAAACCTATATTACTTCTCCTCCCCACTGGTAACCAGTGGTTTGTTCTCCATTTCTTCTTTTTTTTGTTGTTATATTTTGTAGTTTACTGTATGTTTTAGATTCCACTTAAAAGTGATATCAGACAGTATTTGTCTTTACCTGACTTATTTCACTTGGAATAACACATTCCAAATCTATTTATATTGCTTTAAGTGGCAAAATCTCATTAATTTTTATTACTGGGTAGTATCCCATTGTGTATCTATACCACATCATTTTTAGCCATTCATCTGCTAATGGATACTTGGAATGTTTCCATATCTTAGCAATTATAAATAATGCTGCTACAAACACTGGGGCGCATGTTTCTGCTTGAATTAGTGGGTTTTTTTTCAGATTTATATATAGGAGTGGGGTTAGTGGGTGATATAATAGTTCTATTTTTAGTTTAAGAGAAAACTCCATAATGCTTTCAATGATGGCTGCACTGATTTTCACTCACAAAAAGTGCAAATGAGAGTCCCCTTTTCACCACATCCTCATCAAAATGTTATTATTTTTTTCTATTTGATAATAGCATTCTAACAGGTGTAAAATGATATTGCATTGTTGTTTTTTACTTTAGTTTTAATTAGGGGAATATTTCCTCACAGTATTATGTTGTTTTCTGACATACAACAATGCATATTACCCTTGCTGCTGCTGCTGCTGCTGCTGCTAAGTTGCTTCAGTAGTGTCCAACTCTGTGCGACCCCATAGACGGCAGCCCACCAGGCTCCCCTGTTCCTGGGATTCTCCAGGCAAGAATGCTGGAATGGATTGCCATTTCCTTCTCCAATGCATGAAAGTGAAAGTGAAGTCGCTCAGTCGTGTCTGACTCTTAGCAACCCCATGGACTGCAGCTACCAGGCTCCTCCATCCATGGAATTTTCCAGGCAAGAGTACTGGAGTGGGGTGCCATTGCCTTCTCCGATATCACTCTTAATCCTTGCTTAATCTCCAGATAAATACAGTAACAGGGATATAATTCCAACTAAAGTGATACAAATCTTCTCACAACCAAAAATTCACTAATTTCTTCCCCAGAAGTGGGGCTAGAGTTCTTGAGTGGTCTTCATGCTTCTCCTGATATCCTCCTTAACATAAATTTGCTGTTGTTGCTGCTGTTTAGTTAAGACATGTCCAGCTCTTTGAGACACCATGGACTGTAGCTCCACCAGGCTCTCTGACCATGGGATTTCCCAGGCAAGAATACTGGAGTGAGCTATCATTTCCTGCTCCAGGGGATCTTCCTCACCAAGCGATTGAACCTTCATCTTTTGCTTGGCAGGCAGATTCTTTACCACTGAGACACCTGGAAAACCCCTTTAACATAAATACGATGATACAAAATTAAAAAATATTAAATATTGATAGAAAATAAATATATCTTACATGTCAAGATATTAAGAGGGGAAATAAAAGTGTTTTCTCAATATATGTTTATGCAAACAAAAATGTATTCATTACAATATAAAGAGGAAATTCACACTCCTCAAGATACAGTCCTTGATTCTGTAACTGGTAATGCAGAGCTTGTATTTGTTAGGAGATGACAATGGCACCCCACTCCAGTACTCTTGCCTGGAAAATCCCATGGACGGAGGAGCCTGGTAGGCTGCCGTCTATGGGGTCGCTAAGAGTCGGAGACGACTGAGCGACTTCACTTTCAATTTTCACTTTCACACATTGGAGAAGGAAATGGCAACCCACTCCAGTGTTCTTGCCTGGAGAATCCCAGGGATGGGGGAGCCTGGTGGGTTGCCGTCTGTGGGGTCGCACAGAGTCGGACACGACTGAAGCGACTTAACAGCAGCAGCAGCAGTTACCTTAAGAGTTATCTCAGCTGGGTATGATTCTTCACCTCGTGGGGTGACCCAAACCCTTAAGGAATAAGGGTTGGGTTGCCTGGATTGAGTTGTAGTTTTCCATTAACCTTAGTTACAGGACATGGTGATTCTAAGCTATGCCCTGTGCAAGCTCCTATATTCCAGATATGCTTTCCTTTGCTTCTACTGTGGAATAGTAGTACAGTTTACTCTCAGAAACTGAATCAATCACCCTAGACAACCATTATTCCTTTTTTTCCCTTTGATTCAAAGGCATAATTACCCCAATGTGATCAGGTGGCCTTCATAACTTCCAGATTAATGAAAACATTACTGTGTCTCCTGGTATGAAAATTCCTCCCTCTGGAACAAATAACTCTGCCAGAAAAGCATAATGTTATAGAACCAGGAAGCAAAGTTTTGCTATTTTTTCTCTAGGGAATAGTAGTACTCCCATTTCCTCTGCTTTATATATGGACCTGTGAATCCTGGCTAAGGGAAAAGTGGCACCATATATTAAATCTATTCAAAGCATATACATCCTTCTGAAAAAGATTGATCTTATCCTGCAAGGTATTTCCATCTAGATGGAACAAGTACCAAGTCGTCAAAGATCATTTCACCATTTGATCAAGCTAGTTGTTTCAATATGGTCAAAACATGATAAGACCAATGAAGTTTATGTGGCTTATTGCCACACTTCTCTTGCTGTAAAGTGATTTCTTTGAACAGAATCAATGCTATGTGGTGTACAATATCAGTGGATGAGGCATACTCTAAGTCCAAAATGGTAGTTTTGGCAGAAACAATGCATGCATAGAAAACAAATTAGCATCTAGCATGTCTATTCCAGCAAGAACCAAACACTGTCATTCCATGACAGAAGCAGTCCAGTATAATCAACCTACTACCATGTAGCTAACTGATCATTTCAGAGAATGGTGACAAGAGCTCACTGTTGGTTGTCAAGGGCAGATTGAGTGTTAATAGTAGCCATGGAAGGTTGGCCTTCTTTTTATAGTTCAATATTAAATTACTTTTTTATATAAATATAATCACAATATTGCATTAGTTTCAAATGGACAGCATTGTAATTTGATATTTTTATACATTATACTCCTTTCAATGTTATTATAAAATAATGACTTATTTCCCTGTGTTGTACAATATATTTTTCTTTTTTTTTTTCTAATTTTATTTTATTTTTAATCTTTACATAATTGTATTAGTTTTGCCAAATATCAAAATGAATCCGCCACAGGTATACATGTGTTCCCCATCCCGAACCCTCCTCCCTCCTCCCTCCCCATACCAACCCTCTGGGCCGTCCAGTGCACCAGCCCCAAGCATCCAGCATCGTGCATCGAACCTGGACTGGCAACTCGTTTCCTACATGATATTTTACATGTTTCAATGCCATTCTCCCAAATCTTCCCACCCTCTCCCTCTCCCACAGAGTCCATAAGACTGTTCTATACATCAGTGTCTCTTTTGCTGTCTCGTATACAGAGTTATTGTTACCATCTTTCTAAATTCCATATATATGCGTTAGTATACTGTATTTATGTTTTTCCTTCTGGCTTACTTCACTCTGTATAATAGGCTCCAGTTTCATCCACCTCATTAGAACTGATTCAAATGTATTCTTTTTAATGGCTGAGTAATACTCCATTGTGTATATGTACCACAGCTTTCTTGCTTATTTATTCTATACATCTTTTGTCTTTCTTAATACCAACACCCCCTATCTTGCCCCTCCCACATTTCCTCTTTTCATTGGTAATCACCAGCTTGGTCTCTATATCTGTGAATTTGTTTCACTTTATATGTATAATATATATGTATATATATACCCTCTATTTTTTCTACTTCATATAGGAGTGGAATAAATATATAGACTATTTATTATTATCTGGCTGACTTATTTCACTAAGCATAATATTCTCTAGGTCCATCCGTGCTGTTGGAAATGGTGGAATTTTACTCCCTTTTTGGCTGAGTAATATTCAAATGGGTGTGTATAGAGATAGAAATACAGTTATATTTATATGTATCTTTTATATGTACTTTTATCTGTTCATCTATTAATGGATGTTTAGGTTGCTGCCATATCTCAACTATTATAAATAATACTGTTATGAATATTAGGGTCCCTGTATCATTTTTTTTTTTTTGATAAATACCAGGGGTGGGGGGGAGTAGGATTTTTGAATCTTATGGTTTGTTGTCTATTTTTAGTTTTTTGATGAACCTATGAAATGGCTTCCACAGTGGGTGCAACAACTGAAAATCTCATCAAAAGAATACTAGTGTTCCTTTTCCTCCACATCCTCAACAACATTTGTTACTTGTGCACATTTTGATGATAGCCATTTAGACAGATGTGGGTGATATCTCATTTTTTACTTGCATTTCTTTGATAGTTATGGTGAACATTGTTTCATTATTCTGTTGGCCACCTGTATATCTACCTCAGTAAAATGTCTATTCAGTTTTGCCAGGTCTTTACTCAGAATCTTTGTTTCTTTGATATAGAGTTCTATGAACTGTTTATAAATTTGGATATTAATCCCTCATTGGTCATATCATTTAAGAATACTTTTTTGAATTATATACGCTGACTTTTAATTTTGTCACTGTTTTTTTTTTTCTCTGTTAAAAAAGCTTTTGAGTTTAATTTGGTCCTATTTGTTTATTTTTGCTTTTATTAATTCTGCCTTACGAAACAGATCCAACAACTGTTGCTACTATTTATGTCAAAGAATGTTCTGCCTATGTTCTCTTCTAGGCATTTTATAGTTTCAGGTCTTGCATTAAATGTAATCCATTTTAAGTTTAGTTTTGTATATATTGTGAGAACATGTTCTAATTTCCTTTTTTTACGTGTAGCTGTTCAGTATTCCCAGCACCACGTGTTGAAAATAATCTATTTTCTACTCCTTTGTCATAGATGTATTGATTATGTGTGTGGGATCATTTCTGAGCTCTCTATTCTGTTTCATTTATCTATGTCTGTTTTATGTCAATATCATACTATTTTGATTACTATAGCTTTGTAGTACAATCTGAAGATGGTGGTGTGATCCATTCAGTTTTGTTCTTTTATCTCAAAGTTACTATGGAATTCAGGCTCCATTGTGGTTCCATATAAATTTAATAATTAATTTTCTACTTTTTAGAAAAATGTCATGGATATTTTGATAGGCATTGCATTCATCTGTAGATTGGTTGGAATAGTATGGACATTTTAATTATTTTAAATGATTCCAATTCAAGAACAAAGTACACTTTTTCATCTATGTTTTATTCTCTATGTCCTTCATCAATATTTTACAGTTTTCAGGCTTTAGACCTTCTTGGGTATATTTATTTCCAGGTATTTTATTTTTTTTAATACAATAGTAAATGGGATTGTTTCATTAATTTATATGTCTCATAGTTTATTATTAATGTATAGAAAATAAGTAGATTTCTGTATATTAATTCTCTACCCGTCATCTCTACTGAATTCAATTTTTACTTCTAATTTTATTGTGTGGATAATTTGGTTTTCTATATATAGTGCCATGTTATCTGCAAATACTGACAGTTTTATCTCTTCCATTCTAATTTGGATGCTATTTCTCTCTTTTTCTTGTCTTATTGCTATTCCTAGATTTTTTAGTGTGTTAGTTACTCAGTCGTGTCTGAATTTTTGTGATTTTGTGGACTGTAGCTCACCAGGCCCCTCTGTCCGTAGGATTCTCCAGGCAAGAATACTGGAGTGGGATGTCATTTCCTTCTCCAGGGGATCTTCCTGACCCAGGGATTGAATGTGGGTCTCCCACACTCCAGGCAGATTATTTACCATCTGAGTCACCAGGGAGGTGGCCAAAGTATTGGAGTTTCAGCTTCAGCATCAGTCCTTCCAATGAATATTCAGGATGGATTTTCTTTAGGATTGACTGATTTGATCTCCTTGCAGTCCAAGGGACTCTCAGGAGTCTTCTCCAACCCCACAGTTCAAAAGCACCAGTTCTTTGGCTCTCATCTTCCTTTGTGGTCCAATTCTCACATCCAATCATGACTATTGAAAAATAAATCTGTTTTTTATATAATCAAGGACCACAGCTTTGACTGTTACTATGCTATTTTAATTTTTTTCATAAACAGCTTTTATTGTGCTGACATATATTCCTCCTACAGCAACTTTGATGAGAGTTTCTATCATAAATAGATGTTGATTTTTTTCCTAATTCTTTTGGTTAACATGATGTATCAAATTGATCAATTTGCAAAGACTAAACCACCCTTATATACCTGGAATAAGTCCCAATTGATCTGATTTTTGTTATTTTTAATATTTTGTTGAATTCTGTTTGCTAATATTCAGGTATGGATTTTTGTGCCTATACTTGTCAGAAATATAGGCCTATAATTTTCCTTGTTTTAGTGTCCTTAGTTTTGTTATCAGGTAAATGGTAGTCTAGTAGAGTGAATTTGGGAGACTTCCATTATCTTTAATTTTTTTTTTAAATAATTTGAGAATGATACATATTAGCTTATATGTTTACTAAAATTCTTCTATGAAACCATCTTACCTTGGACATTTGTTGAGAATTGTGTTTTCTTTTTACTCACAAATTCAATTTTACAACATTTAATCTCAGTCTATTTTTCCTGATTAAGTTTGGAATGCTGTATGCTTCTACAAATGAGTCTGTTTATTGTAGGTTGTTCGATTAGTAGGCATGTAACTGTTTGTAGTGGATTTTTGTTGTTGTTGTTGTTGTTATCTCTGTGGTATCAGTTGTTATTACTCCTCTTTTGTTTCTTTGTTTCTTGACTTGCATCTTCTTTTACTCTCAGTGAGTCTGACTAAAAGGTTATTACATTTTTTGTCTCTTCAAAGGGATAACTGTTGATTTCATGGTTCATATCTGTTTTTTTGTGGCTCTATTTTATCTATTCTCTGATTTTCTTCCTTCTACTAATTTTGACATTTGTTTGTTGTCATTTTTCTAATTCTTTTAGATGGAAAGTCAGGTTGCTTATTTGATATTTGTCTTGCTTCTTGAGGTAAGCCTGAATTGGTATGAAATTTTCTCTTAGAGCTGCTTTTGCTGCATCCCATAGATTTCTTAAAGTTGTTTTCTTTCTCATTTGTTTTGAGGCATTTTTTGGTCTCCTCTTTGATTTCTTCATTAACTCATATTTAGTATTATGTGTTTAGTCTCCACATGTTTGTGCTTTTCACTTTCTCCTTCCTAAAGTTTATTTCTAGTTTCACACCATCATGATCAGAAAAAATGCTTGATATTATTTCTGTCCTCATAAATTTGTTGAGAAGTACTTTATGGCCCAGCATGCGATCTATTTCAGTGAATGTTCCATGTGCACTTGAAAAGAATATGCATTCTGCTGTCTTTTAGAAAAAAAAAATCTTGTAGGTATTTATTAAGTCTAACTGGTCTCCTGTGTGAATTAAGACTACTATTTCTTTATTTATATTCTGTCTCAGTGATCTGTTAATTGATTAAAGTAAAATGTTAAAATCCCCTACTATTGTATTATTGCCAATGTTTCCTTTTATATCTGTTAATATTTGCTGTATATTTTTTGGCATTTCTATGTTAGATGAATATATGTTAATGTATGTTACATAATTTTCTTGCATTCATCCTTGTATCATTATATGACACCTTTGTGATGGGTGCTATTTTAAAGTCTACTCTTTATTTTGTCCTATTTCTAGGTGTTTTATTGCAATAAATAATACAGATATATATTTATGAGGACCCCTCATCACATGTTCACATAAACTTGATAGTTTTCTTTCACCAGGGAAAACAACATGAATTTCATTTTCTTAACATTTCTAAATAATCCTTTTAATATAGTGTATTAATGCTGACTATGTGGATATTTTATATTTGCTTTTAAAATTTTAATTGGAATATAATTGATTTACAGTGTTGTTAGCTTCAGGTATACAGTAAAGTGTATCTGTTATACAAATACATGTAGCCACTGTTTTTTAGGTTCTTTTCTATATTAGCCATTATACAGTATTCAGTAGATTTCCCTGTGCTATACAGTAGGTCCTTGTTAAATACATACATACATACATATATATATATATATATATATATATATATATAAATGTGTATGTGTCAATCACAGTCTTCCAGTTTACCCCACTTCCATTACACCCTGGTAACCATAAGTTTATTTTCTACATTTGTAACT
This sequence comes from Bos grunniens, assembly GCF_055505025.1. NCBI lineage: Eukaryota > Metazoa > Chordata > Mammalia > Artiodactyla > Bovidae > Bos > Bos grunniens. The sequence goes on along the minus strand of NC_141194.1, from coordinate 73,482,591 downwards.
CTATTTCAATTTTGTAGATAAGTTCATTTATAATCACTTTTATATTTTACTTATAAGTGATCCCATAGGTTATTTGTTTATCTCTGTCTGATTTACTTCACTCAGTAAGATAATCTCTTGGTCCATCTATGTTGCTGCAAATGGCACAGTTTTGTTCATTTTAATGTCTGAGTAATATGCCACGTCTTCTTTATTCCATACCATGTCTTCTTTATTCCTCTGTAGATGAGCATTTAGATTTCTTCCATATTCTGGCTATTGTGACTAGGGCTGCAAATGGATTGAAAAAGGTCTTGCTGGAATTTATGTAAGAAAATGTTTTTGTTTTCTGTTTTCTTCTAAAAGTTTTTTTTTTTTTTTTTTTTATGATATCCAGCCATACATTTCAGTCTTTAATCCATTTTGAGTTTATTTTGTGTATGGTGTTAGACTGTATTCTAATTTCATTTTTCCTACATGGACCTGTCCAGTGTTCCCAGCATGAATTATTAAAGAGACTTTTCTTCATTGTACATGCCTGCCTCATTTTTCATAGATTAGGTGACCATAGGAGCATGGCTTGATCTCAGGATAAACTCTGTTCCATTCTCCTTATTCCCTCTTTGGAATAGGATTCCAAATGCTGTTCTCTCCTGTTCAATTCTTATATTTCTGTTTTCATGCCAGTACCATATTGTTTTGATAAGTGTAGTTTTGTAGTATTGTCTGAAATCTGACAGCATTCCTCTAGCTTTGATTCTCTTTCTCTTGATTGCTTTGGATATTAGTGTTCTTTTGTTTTCCCATACAAATTGTAACTTTTGTTTCTAATTCTGTGAAAAATGCCATTGGTGATTTCATAGCAATGGGATTAAATTTGTAGTTTTCTTTGGGTAGTATATTGTTTTCACAATATTGGTATTTTTAAATCCAAGAACGTGGTATATATGCCCATCTGCTTGTGTCATCTTTTATTACTTTCGTCAGCATTTCAAAGTTTTCTGAGTCCTGGTCCTTTTCTTCCTTAGGTAGATTTGTCCCTAAGCATTTTATGTTTTGTGATTCAATGGTAAGTGGAATTGTTTCATTAATCTCTATTTCTTATCATTTGTTGAGAGTACATAGGAATGCAAGAGAGTTCTGTTTATTAATTTTTACTCCATAACTTTACCAAATTGATTGATAATCTTTAGTAGTGTTCTGTTAACATCCTTAGGATTTTCTATGTATAGTATCATGTCATATGAAAACAGTGACAATTTTACTTCTTTTCCAATTTGGATTCCTTTTTTTTTTTCTTTTTCTTTTCTGACAGCCATGGCTAAGACTCGCAAAATAATGCTGAATAAAAGTGGCAAAAAGTGGACATCCTTGTCTTGCTGCTGATCTTAAAGAAATACTTTCATATTTTTACCATTGAATATGATGTTAGCTGTGGGTTTGTCCTATATGGTCGTCATTATGTTTAATAAAGGTATATTCTCTCTCCACAAGCACTTTCTTGAGTGGTTTCTATCATGAATTAATTTTAAATTTTGTCAGAAGCTTTTCTGCATTGATTGAGATGATCATGTGGTTTTTATTATTCAGTTTGTTGATATGGTGTATCTCAATGACTGACTTGCAAATATTATAAAATCTTTGCATCCCTGGGATAAAATCATCTTCATCATGATGTATGATCCTTTTACTGTGTTGTTGGATTAGTTTGCTAATATTTTGCTGAGTACTTTTGAGTTTATGTTCATCAGTGTTATTGGCCTGTGATTTTCCTTTTTTTGTGATATCTTCATCTGGCTTTGGTATGAGGGTGAAGGCAGCCTTGCAGAATAACCTTGAAAATGTTTATTCCCTTGCAATTTGGGGGAAGAGTTTCAGAAGAGTAGGTGTTAACTCTATCTGTAAACATTTGATAAAAATTGTCTGTGAAACCATTTGATCCTGGAATTCTTTGTTTTTGGACGATTTTTAATCATAGCTTCAACTTCAAAATTTGTGACTGATCTGATCATATTTTCTATTTCTCTCTGGTTCAGTCTTAAAAAGTTTTACTTTATTAAGAATTTATCTATTTCCTTAGATTGACCATCTTATTGGTTTATAGTTGCTCAGCATACTTGTTTCTTGATTCTTGAGGTAAGATTCTATTGTTATAAACTTTCCTCTTAGGACTGGTTTCGCTATCTCCCATAGGTTCCAAATTGTGATATATTCATTTTTATTTGTCTCTAGGCATATGTATATATATTGTATTTCCTCTTTGACTTCTTCAGGGGTTCTTTGATTATGAAATAACATATTGTTTAGCCTCCATCTGTTTTTGCATTTTGTAATTTTTCCCTTCAATTGATTTCTTCTTTTGTAATTTATATATTTTGAATTGGAGGATAATTAATGTACAATGTTGTGTTGGTTTTTGCAATACATCAACATATATCAGCCATAGGGATATGTATGCTGCCTCCTTCTTGAACCTCTGTCCCATCTAAAACCCTATCCCACCCCTCAAGATTATCATAGACACCAGATTTTCACTCTTTTCATCATGCAGTAAATTTCCATTGGCTATCTAATTTTACATATGATAATGTATAAGTTAGAGTGCTACTCTCAATTCATCCCACCCTCTCCACCCTCACCATTCTGTATCCACAAGTCTGTTCCCTATGTCTGCATCTTCATGGCTGTCCTGTAGATAGGTTCATCAATACCATCTTTCTAGATTCTGCACATTTGTGTTTATATGCAATATTTTATTTTCAATTTCTGATTTACTTCACTTGTTATAATAGGCTCCAGTTCATTCACATTATTAAAACTGAGTCAAATGTGTTCCTTTTGTGTATATGCACAACAACTTCTTTATTCATTCTTCTGTTGATGGACATCTAGGTTGCTTCCATATCTTAGCTATTGTAAATAGTGCTGTGATAAACATTGGGATGCATATGTCTTTTTCAATTATGGTTTCCTCAGGATGCATTCCTCAGGAATTGCTGGTAATTTTATCCTAATTTTCTAAAGAATCTCCATACTCTTTTCCACAGTGGCTGTATCAATTCACATTCCCACCAACAGTGCAAGAGAGTTCCCTTTCCTCTACACCCTTTCCAGCATTCATTGTTTGTAGATTTCTTAAAGATGGCCACTCTAACAGGTTTGAGTAGATGCCTCAATGTAGTTTTGATTTGCATTTCTCTAACAGTGAATGATATTGCTGTCTTTTCATGTCTTCCTTGGGGAAGTGTCTGTTAAGGTCTTCTGTCCAATTTGTGATTGGGTTGTTTGTTTTTCTGGTATTGAGCTTCATGAACTGCTTGTATATCTTGGTGATGAATCCTTTGTTAGTCATTTCATTAGCTATTATTTTCTACCATTTTGCAGGATGTATTTTCATCCTATTTATAGTTTCCTTCAGAGTGCAAAGGCTTTTAAGTTTAATTAGATCACACTTTTTTGTTTGTTTGCTTTTTTTTTCTTTTTTTAATTTCCATTACTCTAGTAAGTGGGTCACAGAGGATCTTGCTGTGTTTTATGTCAAGGTGTGTTCTGCTCAAATTTTCCTCTAAAAGTTTTATATTTTCTGGTCTTATATTTAGGTATTAATTGACTTTGAGTTTATGTTTGTGTATGGTGTTAAGAGGTGTTCTGATTTCATTTTTTTTACATGTCCAATGTTCCTAGCACCACTTATTGAAGATTTTATCCATTGTATATTCTTGCCTTTTTGTCAAAGATAAGGTGCCCATAGGTGTGTGGGTTTATCTCTGGGTTTTCTATCTTATTCCCTTTGTCTCTATTTCTGTTTCTGTGCCAGTACCATGGTGTCTTGATGACTTTAGATTTGTAGTATGGTCTGCTTCTTAAGATTGCTTTGGCTATTGGGGTCTTTTGTGTCTAAATACAAATTGTGATTTTTTTCTCTAGTTCTATGAAAAATGTGATTGGTAGTTTAATAAGGATTGCACTGAATTTGTAAATTTCTTGAGTACTATAGTCATTTTCACAATATTGATTTTTCCAGTCTAGGAGCATTGTATATCTATCTGTATGTGTTGTCTTTTATTTTTTTCATCAGTTTCTTATAGTTTTCTGCATAGTTTTTTTGTCTCTTTAGGTAGGTTTCTTCCCAGATATTTTATTTTTTGTTGCAATGGTAAAAGGGATTGTTTTCTTAATTTCTTTTTCTGATTTTTCATTGTTAGTATATAAGAATTCAAGGAATTTCCATGTGTTATTTTTTTTTATCCTGCAACTTTACTGTATTCATTGATTAGGTCTAGTAATTTTCTGGTGGTATCTTTAGGGTTTTCTATGTATTCTATAATGTCATCTTTAAACAGTGAGGATTTTACTTCTTTTCCAATCCTGATTCTTTTTATTTCACTTTCTTTTCTGGTTGCTGTGATTAGGACTTCCAAAAGTATGTTGAGTAATAGCAATGAGAATAGGAATCCTTGTCTTTTTCCTGATCTTAGAGGAAATGCTTTCAATTTTTCACCATTGTGAATAATTTTTTGCTGTGGGTTTGTTGTATATGGCCTTTATTATGATGAGGTATATTCCTTCTATGCCTACTTTCTGGAGTCTTTGTCATAAATGGGTGTTTAGTTTTGTGAAAAGCCTTCCCTGTATCTATTGAGATGATCAACATATTTATATTTATTTTTTATCTTGTGTTTTTTATTTTTCAGTTTGTTAATATGGTGTATCACACTGATTGATTTCTATATGTTGAAGAATCCTTGCATCCCTGTGATCAAACCACCTTTATCATGATGTGTCTTCCATTTGTTGTGTTGTTGAATTCTATTTGCTAGAATTTTGTTGATGATTTTTTGCATCTATATTCATTGGGGATATTGGTCTTTAATATATTTTGCTTTGGAATTTTGTTCTGATTTTGGTATCAGGGTGATGGTGCCCTCATAGAATAAGTCTGGGAGTTTTCCTTCCTCTGTAATTTTCTGGAAGTGTTTGAGCAGGATAAGTGTTAGTTCTTCGTTTAACTTTTGGTAGAATTTTCCTGTGAACCCAACTAGCCCTGGATTTTTGTTAGTGTTGTTGTTAGAAGATTTTTGAAAACCCTTTTGGTTGTTGTGCTTGTGATTAGTCTGTTCATATTTGCTTTTTCATCCTGGCCAAGTTATGGAGTGCTATACTTTTCTAAGAATCTGTACATTTCTTCCATGTTGTCCATTTTATTAGCGTATACCTGCTTGTAGTAGTATCTCATGATACATTATTTTTCTGTGTTTTCATAACTTTCTTGTTTTAATTTCTAATTTTGTTGATTTGAATCTTGTCTCTTTTTTCTTGGTGAGTCTGGCTAATGGTTTGTCAATTTTATTTTATAAAAGATCCAGCCTTTCATTTTATTGATCTTTGGTAATGTCTCCTTCATTTCCTTTTCATTTATTTCTGCTCTGAATCTTATGGTTTCTTTATTTCTACTAACTTTGAATATTTTGTTCTTTTTTTTCCAGTTGCTTTAAGTATAAGGTTGAGTTAGTGAGTGTAAGTCTCTCCATCATGTCCGAGTCTTTGTGACCCTATGGACTATAGCCCACCAGGCTCTTGCATTTATGGGATTCTCCTGGTAAGCATATTGGAGTGGATTCACATTATGTTCTCCAGGGAGGGTCTTCCCAAGCCAAGGATCACAGGCAGATTCTTTACCATCTGGAACCTAGAGTTAGGTTGTATATTTGATGTTTTTCTTGTTTCTTGAAGTAGGCGTGTATTACTATAAAATTCCCTCTTATTGATAAACTGCCTTTACTGCATCCCATAGATTTTGAATTTTCATGTTTTCATTGACATTTGTCTCTAGGTATATTTTAATTTCTTCTTTTATTTCTTCAGTGATCTGTTGGTTATTCAGAAGTGTATTATTTAGCTTCTATGTGTTTGTTTGTTTTTCCCCTGCAGTTGATATATTTTCTTATAGCACTGTGGTTGGCAAAGATGCCTGAAATGATTTATTTATTTATTTTAATTAAAAAAGCCTTGCTTTGTGTCCCATGATGTTATCTATCCTGGAGAAAGTTCCATGTTCACTGAAAAAAATAACTGAAATATTTTGTTTTTCAGTGAAATGCCCTGGATATATCAATTAGGTTCAACTGGTTCAGTGTATAATTTAAAGCTGTGTTTCCATATTAATTTTCTGACTGGAAGATCTGTCCAGTGGTGTGATTATGGTTTTAAACCCCCCCCCCCAATATCATGTTATTCTTTATTTCCCCTTTAATAGTTGTTAGTATTTGCCTTACATATTGAGGTGTTCCTTTGTTGGGTACATAATATTTATAATTGTTCTATCTTCTTCTTGGATTGATCCATTGATCATTATGTACTGTCCTTTATCTCTTGAAACAGTCATTATTTTAAAGTCCTTTTATCTGAGATGACTATTGCTATTCCAGTTTTTTGTTTTTTAATTTCTATTTGCATGGAATACCTTTTCCAATTACCTCAGTTTCAGTCTGCATGTGTCCCTATGTCTGAGGTTGGTTTTTTGTAGGCAACATATATAAGAATCTTGTTTTGGTATATATTCAGTTAATGTCTTTTGATTGGAGCACTTAGTCCAGTTTATGGGCTTCCCAGGTAGTGCAGTGGTAAAGAATCCAGCTGCCAAGAGAGGAGACAGAAGAGATGTGGGTTTGATCACTGGGTTGGAAATATCCCATGGAGTAGGAAAAGGCAACCCACTCCAGTATTCTTGCCTGGAGAATTCCATTGACAAAGGAGACTGGCAGCCAATAGTGCATGGGTTTGCATAGAGTTGGACATGGCTGAGCATACACACAGACATTTAAATCAGTTATTGGTATATATGATTCTATAGCAATTTACTTTATTGTTTTGTGTTTGTTTTTGTAGGCCTATTTTTCTCTTTTGTTTTCTGTCTAGTAAACTTCCTTTAGCATTTATTGTAAAGCTGGTTTGGTGCTACTGGCTTCTGTAAACATTTATTAGTAAAGTTTTCAATTTCTCTTTCAAATCTAAATACTATTCTTGCTGAATAGAGTAATCATGGCTGTAAGGTTTGTGCTCATTACTTTAAGTTTGTCTTGCTATTCCTGTCTGGCCTGCAAAGTTTCTGTTGAAAGTTTCTGGTAAACTTATGGGGAATCCCCTTGTACGATATTTATTGCTATTACCTTACTGCTTTAAATATATATATATATATATATATATATATATATATATATATATATATATATACACACACACACACATCTATTTCTGCTTTATTGACTATGGCAAAGCCTTTAACATGTGGATCACAATAAACTGTGGAAAATTCTGAAAGAGATGGGAATACCAGACCACCTGATCTGCCTCTTGAGAAATTTGTATGCAGGTCAGGAAGCAACAGTTAGAACTGGACATGGAACAACAGACTGGTTCCAAATTGGAACAGGAGTTCGTCAAGGCTGTATATTGTCACCCTGTTTATTTAACTTATATGCAGAGTACATCATGAGAAACGCTGGACTGGAAGAAGCACAAGCTGGAATCAAGATTTTGAAGGAGAAATATCAATAACCTCAGATATGCAGACGACACCACCCTTATGGCAGAAAGTGAAGAGGAACTCAAAAGCCTCTTGATGAAAGTGAAATTGGAGAGTGAAAAAAGTTGGCTTAACACTCAACATTCAGAAAACGAAGATCATGGTATCCGGTCCCATCACTTCATGGGAAATAGATGGGGAAACAGTGGAAACAGTGTCAGACTTTATTTTTCTGGGCTCCAAAATCACTACAGATGGTGACTGCAGCCATGAAATTAAAAGACACTTACTCCTTGGAAGGAAAGTTATGACCAACCTAGATAGCATATTTAAAAGCAGAGACATTACTTTGCCAACAAAGGTCCGTCTAGTCAAGGCTATGGTTTTTCCTGTGGTCATGTATGGATGTGAGAGTTGGACTGTGAAGAAGGCTGAGCACCGAAGAACTGATGCTTTTGAACTGTGGTGTTTGAGAAGACTCTTGAGAGTCCCTTGGACTGCAAGGAGATCCAGCCAGTCTATTCTGAAGGAGATCAGCCCTGGGATTTCTTTGGAAGGAATGATACTGAGGCTGAAACTCTAGTACTTTGGCTACCTCATGCAAAGAGTTGACTCATTGGAAAAGACTCTGATGCTGGGAGGGATTGGGGGTAGGAGAAGGGGACGACAGAGGATGAGATGGCTGGATGGCATCACCAACTTGATGGACAATAGTTTGGATGAACTCTGGGAGTTGGTGATGGACAAGGATGCCTGGAGTGCTGCAGTTCATAGGGTCGCAAAGAGTCTTACACGACTGAGTGACTGAACTGAACTCAGCTGGATACTCCATTGTATATACATATATACCCCAACTTCTTTATCCATTAATCTGTTGATGGATATCAAGGTTGCTTCCATGTTTTAACTATTGTAAACACTGCAATGAGCATTGGGTTACACATGTATTTTTCAATTTTAGTTTTATATTTGCTTTAATGTTTGTTCTTTGTGTTTGATTTACATTGCTTTGATTAATGTGTGTCTTGGCACGTTTCTCCTTTGGTTAATCCTGTATGGGACTCTCTGGGATCCTGGATGTGGTTGACTATTTCTTATATTAGGGAAGTTTGCGAGTATAATCTCCTCAAATGTTTTCTCATAAACTTTATTTCTTCTTCTTCTTCTTCTAGGAGCCCTATCATTCTAATTTTTATATGCTTAACATTGTCTCAGAGGTCTCTGAGACGGTCCTCACTTTTTATTCTTCTTCCTTTATTCTGCTTGGCTCCAAATATTTACATCCTTCTCTCTTCTGGTTCACTTATTGGTTCCTCTGCCTCACTTATTCTGCTATTGGTTCCCTCTAGTGCATATTTCATCTCAATTACTTTGTTGTTCATTGTTTTTTTTTTTTTCCAGTCCCTAAATCATGTTTGTGACCCAATATACTGCAGCATGTCAGGCTTCTCTGTCCTTCACTGTCACCCGGAGTTTGCTCAAAGTCTTGTCCATTGAGTCAATGATGCCATCCAACCATCTTATCCTCTGTCACCCCCTTCTCCTCTTGCCCTCAATCTTTCCCAGCATTAGAGTCTTTTCCAATGAGTGAGCTCTTCACATCAGGTGGCCAAAATATTGGAGCTTCAACTTTAGCATCAGTCCTTCCAATGAATATTCAGGATTGATTTTCTTTAGGATTGCCTGTTTTGATCTCCTTGCTGTCCATGGAACTCTCATGAGTCTTCTCCAGCACTGCTAAATATCTATTCTTTAATTCTTCTAGGTCCTTTTTAAAATATTTTTTTTATAACTTCTTGATCCGTCCCTTTATTCTACTTTTCTATACCTATTTTTTTCCCAAGATTTTGGATCATCTGTACTATCATTACTCCCAATTCTTTTTCAGGAGACTATTGATTTTCTATTCATCTGTTTGATCTTTTGAGTTTTGCCATGTTGCTTCATCTTCTGAATGTTGCTGTGTCTTTTCATTTTGTTCAATTTACTGTGTTTGGTTTCTCCTTTCTGCTAACTGGAAGTTCATAGTTCCTCTCAGTTGTGAGGACTGCCCGTCCCACCCCCCACCATGAGTATGGTTGGACCAGTGCCTTGTCAATATTTCCTTGTTAGAAGGACTTGTGCTTGGTTTTTGTCAATGGAGCTGGATCTAATATCTCTAAAGGTAAATTCTGTGTCCAGTAAAGTGTTTTGGAAGTATATATGTGCTTGGTATGACTTTTGGTGCTTTTTCTTCTAATGGGTAAGGTTGGGTTTCTATATGCTAATGATTTGGTATGAGGTTTCTGGCACTGAAACTTTTCGGCCTTTGGATGGGGCTTGGTCTTAGTATTGTGATGGTGGCCTTTGGGAAACCTCTCACTGATAAATGTTCGATTGGGTTGGGAATTCTCTGGTAGTCCAAAATCCTGGACTCACGCATTCCACCTCAGGAATTCAGGCTCAATCCCTTTCTGTAACACCAAAACTTTACAGGCTTGAGAGCACAGAAGACAAAACCCCAAACTAATGTTGAACGTAACTCTCAATAGCCAAGAGCACCCAAAGAAACTCACAGACTTACAAAGCAAAAAGAAGAGGGGGAAAAAGGAAGAAAAAAATCAAAAAGAAGGAAGCAATCAAGATTGTAAAAACAGGGAAAAAATGAAATAAATTTACTTAAAAATAAGTCATTTAAAAATGGAAAATTTCCATTATAAAAATAAAAATTAAATAATAATAAACATAGGAGTTGAGAACAATATGAAAAAGAAAATTAAAAAATAAAAAAGTGAGAGAAATATATATTTAGATTGGTAGTTTCACCTCCACTTCACTAGGAGGCCCTCCAACACTGGACTGTTTTCTCTACCTGCTGTGATGACAGCTCAGAATCTAAGCTAGTCCTGCTCCTGCATGTACTTGCTTCCAGTAACCGTGGTTGCCAGAGGTATGGTTTCTTTCTTTTTTGTGTATTCCATAGACACAGAGTCTACCTAGGTGATTGAGTGGATTTAATTTGGAGCTTGTATAGTTGGTGGACAGTTTTTCAATCCTTCTTCCTTATCCACTCTGCCCCTGGAGCTCAATTGGGGTTTTATCCCCACCTCTGTATGTGGATCATATTCAGGAGTTTGCTCTAGAGGCTGTCCTGGAGGACTTTGGTCAGCCCCATTGTAGACTGGGTATGGAGGTATCAGAGCTGCTTGGATCAAGGGGAAACTTGCTCAGCCAGATGTGCAGGGAAGCCAACAGTCTCAGGCACTAGAATGTCATTAGAGACATTCTAGTCTCTGGCAGCTGGCATTCAAAGGGCTCCCCTGGCTGGTATTTCTTTGTTGATGGTACAGCAGGGGTTCAAAAGGTCCTCCTGTCTAGGGTCCTTCTCTATTCCTAGGTGCAACAGGTGATCAAAGCATCCCACTTGCTGGAGTCCTTCTCTATTTCTTGACACAGCAGGCACTCAAAAATTTCCCCTAGTTGAGGTCCTTCTCTATTGCTCAGCACACAAGGCACTCAAAGGGCCACCCTCTCTGGGAATCCTGCTCTATTGATCTGCTGCCAGTACTAGTGTATGTGGAGAGAGGGAGGGTACAGTGATGACTCCACCCCTTGTATGTGACTCAGTAGTATTAGTCTGGTTCCATGCCTGATTGACTGTCTTCCAAGGTCACACAAGAAAACAAATCTAAAGAAAAAAAAAATTTCCTGGGGAGTCTGTCAGTACCCTTGACAACATGGTGAACCATATCCAAACCTCACCTCCCTAAGAGTCCCTCCAAGATCCTAGGTCTTGCACTGTGCAGGCAACTCAGCCTCTGACCTGGATCAACTGTTGCATGTACATGCCCCTCAAATCCACAGCTGATAAAGCTAGACTTGTCTTGAAACGTTGTTGCTGAATCACAAAAGACGCTGGGATTCTTGGCCTCCGGAGGAGAAGAATTCAATCTGGGGCCAGAGATGAGGCTTGATCGCTCAGAGCTTTGGGATAATAAAGTTTTATTAAAGTATAAAAGAGATAGAGAAAGCTTCTGACACAGACATCAGAAGGGGGACAGAGAGTGCCCCCTCACTAGAGTTAGCAATGGGGTTATATACTTTTTAGTTAGTTATTATAATGAATCAAAAGAATGTCTGGAGGTTTTAAAGATCTTACTAGACCCACTCCCATAATTCATATTTTAATATAAATTATTATTTATATTATTATTAAAATTCTTTATATTAATAATTATATTATTTATTAATAATATTAATACTTATTAGTATTAATATTAATATATTCTGGATTAGCCAGAAAGTTTTCAGGAAGGCGAAACTGTCCTCAAGCAGGATACATTGTTGTTATATAATCCTTAGTACAGAGTTTAAACTGACTTGTTTGTTGTGTAATCATCAGTTCCAGGCTTAAAGATAAAAACGTTTTATGTGACTAAGACTAAGGAATGTAGAGGAAAAAAACAGACACACACACACACACACACACACACAAAGTTTGTCGTTTCCTCCTCCTTGAGAATTCCAGACCCCTCTCTTCTTGGGGACTCCCGGACTTCTTATCAACCTGCCTAGGAACTGACTCTCTCAGTCTCAGGTTTGGGAGGACTTGTTTTACATTCAGATGTTCCACAGTTTTTGGATATATCAGGCAAATTGTGTGGGATTAATTCATGGTTTGTACAGCTACACAGATATTTCACTTCCTCTTTTTTAGTCACACAGTCCATTGGGCTAAGCCTTGATTTTGGCCTCACCTTTGCATGTAGGCCACCCTCAAGTGTCTGCTCCCTACCCAGGCAAGATTGGGAAAAGCCAACAACTATGGCATGCTTGTTTGCATAGGCAGGAAGAGAAAGAGTTGGCAACAGGCTGGCGTATCTGCTTGTTTAGGCATAAAGGGATCAAAGTGTCAACAACCTGAGTGAACATACTTGCTCTGTTGGAAGTCCCTCCAAGTGCTCATGGAGGTAGGCGCTGGTGTGTGGGCAGAGAGACTATGGTGGCCATGGTGACCCTTGCGTACCACTCAACAATGGCATCTCAATTCCAAGGCTGTTTTCACTTCCACTGTGAACATTCCTTGCTGTGGAACTCCTCACACCCATTCCCTCAGGCTATCTCCAGACAGCCAACAGCTGTCCTTTCCCTGGGTCCACTCGCCCAATCCCGTACTTCAGCACCCAACCCCCAACATCATTGGTGCACACCCATCTCAGTCTTGGGTGTGCAAAGCTGTGGCATACACAGTCCGTGCAAGGCTCACTTTGTCCTGGGTGGCACAGGATGACCATTGAACTTTCTTCCAACAGCTCCTACTCTATTTCAGGGTATTTCATGACTGGTGAATGGGTGGTCAGCCAAGAGGAGCTGCACCACTCCTGAAGCCAGGGGCAGTGGCCAGGAGGAGCAAATCCATGTCCAAGGAGCGGTGGCTGTGCAGGCGCCGAAGGGCCTAGAGGAGCTTTTCAACATTCAAGGTAGGGCACGGTGGGGGGTGGGGGTATGGCACTGAGGAGATACCCCTCATCCAAGGTAAGGAGCTTGGCTTTGCTGGAGCAGCTGTGAAGAGATACTCCATGTCCAAGGTAAGAGAAAACCAAGTAAGACGGTAAGAGTTGCAAGAGGGCATCAGAGGGCAGACAGAATGAAGCCATAATCACAGAAAACTAGTCAATCTAATCACACTAGGACCACAGCCTTGTCTAACTCAGTGGAACTAAGCCATGCCCCGTGGGGCCACACAAGACGGGCAGGCATGGTGGAGAGATCTGACATAATGTGATCCACTGGAGAATGGAATGGCAAAACACTTCAGTATTCTTGCCTTGAGAACCCCATTAACAGTATGAAAAGGTAAAATGATAGGATACTAAAAGAGGAACTCCCCAGGTCAGTAGGTGCCCAATATGCTACTGGAGATCAGTGGAGAAATAACTCCAGAAAAAATGGCTGGAGCCAAAGCAAAAACAATACTCAGTTGTGGATGTGACTGGTGATAGAAGCAAGGTCTGATGCTGTAAAGAGCAATATTGCATAGGAACCTGGAATGTCAGGTCCATGAATCAAGGCAAATTGGAAGCGGTCAAACAGGAGATGACAAGAGTGAACGTCAACATTCTAGGAATCAGTGAACTAAAATGGACTGGAATAGGTGAATTTAACTCAAATGGCCATTATATCTACTACTGTGGGCAGGAATCCCTTAGAAGAAATGGAGTAGCCATCATGGTGAACAAAAGAGTCTGAAATGCAGTACTTGGATGCAATGTCAATAATGACAGAATGAACTCTGTTCGTTTCCAAGGCAAACCATTCAATATCAGAGTAATCCAAGTCTATGTTTCAACCAGTAACACGGAAGAAGCAGAAGTTGAATGGTTCTGTAAAGACCTACAAGACCTTTTAGAATTAACACCCCTAAAAGATGTCTTTTTCATTATAGGGGACTGGAATGCAAAAGTAGGAAGTCAAGAAACAACTGGAGTAACAGGCAAATTTGGCCTTTGAATACAAAATGAAGCAGAGCAAAGACTAATACAATTTAACCAAGAAAATACCCTGGTCATAGGAAACACCCTCTTCCAACAACAAAAGAGAAGACTCTACACATAGACATCATCAGATGGTCAACACCAAAATCAGACTGATTATCTTCTTTGCAGCCAAAAATGAAGAAGCTCTATACAGTCAACAAAAACAAGACCAGGAGCTGACTGTAGCTCAGATCATGAACTCCTTATTGCCAAATTCAGACTGAAATTGAAGAAAGTAGGGAAAACCACTAGACCATTCAGTTCAGTTCAGTTGCTCAGTCATGATCGACTATTTGCAAACACATGAATCACAGCACACAAGACCTCCCTGTCCATCACCAACTCCCAGAGTTCACTCAGACTCACGTCCATCGAGTCAGTGATGCCATCCAGCCATCACATCCTCTGTCATCCCCTTCTCCTCCTGCCCCCAATCCCTCCCAGCATCAGAGTCTTTTCCAATGAGTCAACTCTTCACATGAGGTGGCCAAAGTACTGGACTTTCAGCTTTAGCATCATTCCATCCAAAGAAATCCCAGGGCTGATCTCCTTCAGAATGGACTGGTTGGATCTCCTTGCACTCCAAGGGACTCTCAAGAGTCTTCTCCAACACCACAGTTCAAAAGCATCAATTCTTTGGTGCTCAGCCTTCTTCACAGTCCAACTCTCACATCCCTACATGACCACAGGAAAAACCATAGCCTTGACTAGATGGACCTTTGTTGGCAAAGTAATGTCTCTGCTTTTGAATATGCTATCTAGGTTGGTCATAGATTTCCTTCCAAGGAGTAAGCGTCTTTTAATTTCATGGCTGCAGTCACCATCTGCAGTGACTTTGGAGCCCCGAAAAATAAAGTCTGACACTCTTTCCACTGTTTCCCCATCTATTTCCCATGAAGTGATGGGACCAGATGCCATTATCTTTGTTTTCTGAATGTTGAGCTTCAAGCCAACTTTTTCACTCTTCACTTTCACTTTCATCACGAGGCTTTTTAGTTCCTCTTCACTTTCTGCCATAAGGGTGATGTGATCTGCATATCTGACGTTATGGATATTTCTCGTGGAAAACTTGATTCCAGCTTGTGCTTTTTCCTGTCCAGCGTTTCTCATGATGTACTCTGCATATAAGTTAAATAAGCAGGGTGTCATTATACAGTCTTGACGTACTCCTTTTCCTATTTGGAACCAGTCTGTTGTCCCATGTCTAGTTCTAAATGTTGCTTCCTGACCTGCATACAGGTTTTTCAAGAGGCAGGTCAGGTGGTCTGGGATTCCCATGTCTTTCAGAATTTTCCACAGTTTGTTGTGATCCACACAGTTAAAAGCTTTGACATAGTCAATAAAGCAGACATAGATGTTTTTCTGAAACTCTTGCTTTTTCCATGATCCAGCAGATGTTGGCAATTTGATCTCTGATTCCTGTGTCTTTTCTAAAACCAGCTTGAACATCTGGAAGTTCAAGATTCAGGTATTGCTGAAGCCTGGCTTGGAAAATTTTGAGCATTACTTTACTAGCGTGTGAGACGAGTGCAATTGTGCGGTAGTTTGAACATTCTTTGGCATTGCCTTTCAGACCATTGAGGTATGACCTAAATCAAATCCCTTATGATTTTACAGTGGAAGTTAGAAATAGATTTAAGGGACTGGATCTGATAGATAGAGTGCCTGATGAAGTATGGACAGAGGTTCATGGCATTGTACAGGAGACAGGGATAAAGACAATCCCCATGGAAAAGAAAGGCAAAAAAGCAAAATGTCTGTCTGAGGAGGCCTTACACATAGCTGTGAAAAGAAGAAAAGCAAAAAGCAAAGGAGAAAAGAAAAGATATAAACATCTGAATGCAGAGTTCCAAAGAATAGCAAGGAGAGATAAGGAAGCCTTAGCAATCAGTGCGAAGAAATAGAGAAAAACAACAGAATGGGAAAGACTAGAGATCTCTTCAAGAAAATTAGAGATACCAAGAAAATATTTCATGAAAAGATGCGTTTGACAAAGAACAGAACTGGTATGGACCTAACAGAAGAAGAAGATATTAAGAAGACGTGGCAAGAATACACAGAAGAACTGTACAAAATAATCTCCATGACCCAGATAACCACGATGGTGTGATCACTCACCTAGAGCCAGACAACCTGGAAGGTGAAGTCAAGTGGGCTTTAGAAAGCATCACTACAAACAAAGCTAGTGGAGGTGATGGAATTCCAGTTGAGCTATTTCAAATCCTGAAAGATGACGCTGTGAAAGTGCCGCACTCAATATGCCAGCAAATTTGGAAAACTCAGCAGTGGCCGCAGGACTGGAAAAGTCAGTTTTCATTTCAATCCCAAAGAAAGGCAATGTCAAAGAATGCTCAAATTACCGCACAATTGCACTCATCTCACATGCTAGTAAAGTAATGCTCAAAATTCTCTAAGCCAGGCTTCAGCAGTACGTGAACCATGAACTTCTAGATGTTCAAGCTGGTTTTAGAAAAGGCAGAGGAAACAGAGATAAAATTGCCAACATCCGCTGGATCATGGAAAAAGGAAGAGAGTTCAAGAAAAATATCTCTTTCTGTGTATTATTTTCTTTTTTTTTAATTCTATTTCTGCTTTATTGACTATGCCAAAGCCTTTGACTGTGTAGATCACAATAAACTGTGGAAAAATCAGAAAGAGATGGGAATCCCATACCACCTGACCTGCCTCTTGAGAAACCTATTTGAAGGTCAGGAAGCAACAGTTAGAACTGGACATGGTACAACAGACTGGTTCCAAATAGGAAAAGGAGTATGTCAAGGCTGTATATTGTCACCCTGCTTATTTAACTTTTATGCAGAGTACATCATGACAAATGCTGGGCTGCAAGAAGCACAAGCTGGAATCAAGATTGCTGGGACAAATATCAATAACCTCAGATGTGCAGATGACACCACCCTTATGGTAGAAAGTGAAGAGGAACTCAAAAGCCTCTTGATGAAAGTGAAAGTGGAGAGTGAAAAAGTTGGTTTAAAGCTCAGCATTCAGAAAAGTAAGATCATGGCATCTGGGCCCATCACTTCATGACATATAGATGGGGAAACAGTGGAAACAGTGTCAGACTTTATTTTGGGGGGCTCCAAAATCACTGCAGATGGTGACTGCAGCCATGAAATTAAAAGACACTTACTCCTAGAAAGGAAAGTTATCACAAACCTAGAGAGCATATTCAAAAGCAGAGACATTACTTTGCCAACAAAAGTCCATCTAGTCAAGGCTATGGTTTTTCCTGTGGTCATGTATGGATGTGAGAGTTGGACTGTGAAGAAAGCTGAGCACCAAAGAATTGATGCTTTTGAACTGTGGCATTGGAGAAGACTCTTAAGAGTCTCTTGGAGTGCAAGGAGATCCAACCAGTCCATTCTAAAGGAGATCAGTCCTGGGTGTTCTTTTGAAGGAATGATGCTAAAGCTGAAACTCCAGTACTTTGGCCACCTTATGTGAAGAGTTGACTCTTTGGAAAAGACTCTGATGCTGGGAGGGATTGGGGGCAGGAGGAGAAGGGGACAACAGAGGATGAGATGGCTGGATAGTATCACCAACTCGATGGACATCAGTCTGAGTGAACTCTGAGAGTTGGTGATGGACAGGGAAGCCTGTCGTGGTGCAATTAATTCATGGGGTTGTAAAGAGTTGGACACGACTTAGCTACTGAACTGAGCTGAACTGAATGGTCTAGTGGTTTTCCATACTTTCTTCAATTTAAGTCTGTATTTGTCAATAAGGAGTTCATGGTCTGGCCAAAGTCAGCTCCTAGTCTTGTTTTTGCTTACTGTGTAGAGCTTCTCCGTCTTTCACTGCAAAGAATATAATCAATCTGATTTCAGTGGTGACCAGTGATGTACATGTGTAGAGTCTTCTCTTGTGTTGTTGGAAGTGGGTGTTTGCTACGACCAGTGTTTTCTCTTGGCAAAACTCTATTAGCCTTTGCCCTGCTTCTTTCCATATTCAAAGGCCAAATTTGGGTGTTACTCCAGGTGTTTCTTCACTTCCTACTTTTTTTTTTTTTTTGGAAATACTTTTAAATTTATAGTTAAAAACAATTCAAATAACAAGAAGCAAGATCTTTCAAAACATATATTTAAATTCTTCAGTATTTGTTTTTTGCAGTTGTCTAAATCAAAATACTGGAGTAAGAAAACTATTAATAACATTTTTATGTGAGCTAGTACTTCATAATCTTTGGATCTATTTATTGTACAATGAATGGTACTATTCTTATTTTTTATTACACAAATTTTCAATTTCAGATATACCCTAAACCAATACAATAGTGTAATGAACACTCTGGTATCACAACCCATCTGCAGTGATTGTCACTTACTAACATTCTTATTTCACCTATTCCCCTGAAAGGTTTTTTTTTTGTTTTGTTTTGTTTTTTGTTTTTTTTTTTTTTTTTTTTTTTACTTTACAATATTGCATTATTTTTGCCATACATCAACATGCATCCACCACAGGTGTACACGTGTTCCCCATCTTGAACCCCCCTCCCACCTCCCTCCCCATACCATCCCTCTGGGTCATCCCAGTGCACCAGCCCCAAGCTTCCCGTATCCTGCATCAAACCTGGACTGGCGATTCATTTCTTATATGATATTATACATGTTTTAATGCCATTGTCCCAAATCATACCCCCCTCCCTCTCCCACAGAGTCCAAAAGGCTGTTCTATACATCTGTGTCTCTTTTGCTCTCTCGCATACAGGGTTGTCGTTACCATCTTTCTAAATTCCATATATATGTGTTAGTATACTGTATTGGTGTTTTTCTTTCTGGCTTACTTCATTCTGTATAATCGGCTCCAATTTCATGCACCTCATTAGAACTGATTCAAATGTATTCTTTTTAATGGCTGAGTAATACTCCATTGTGCATATGTACCACAGCTTTCTTATCCATTCATCTGCTGATGGACATCTTGGTTGCTTCCATGTCCTGGCTAGTATAAACAGTGCTGCAAAGAACATTGGGGTACACATGTCTCTTTAAATTCTGGTTTCCTCGGTGTGTATGCCAGCAGTGGGATAGCTGGGTCATAAGACAGTTCTATTTCCAGTTTTTTAAGGAATCTCCACACTGTTATCCATAGTGGCTGTACTAGTTTGCATTCCCACCAACAGAGTAAGAGGGTTCCCTCTTCTCCACACTCACTCTAGCATTGATTGCTTGTAGACGTTTGGATCGCAGCCATTCTGACTGGCATGAAATGGTACCTCATTGTGGTGTTGATTTGCATTTCTCTGATAATGAGTGATGCTGAGCATCTTTTCATGTGTTTGTTAGACATCTGTACGTCTTCTTTGGAGAAATGTCTATTTAGTTCTTTGGGCCATTTTTTTTTTATTGGGTCATTTATTTTTCTGGAATTGAGCTACAGGAGTTGCTTGTTTATTTTTGAGATTAGTTGTTTGTCAGTTTCTTCATTTGCTATTGTTTTCTCCTATTCTGAAGGCTGTCTTGTCACCTTACTTATAGTTTCCTTTGTTGTGCAGAAGCTTTTAATTTTAATTAGATCCCATTTGTTTATTTTTGCTTTTATTTCCAATATTCTGGGAGGTGGGTCATAGAGGATCCTGCTGTGATGTATGTCAGACAGTGTTTTGCCTATGTTCTCCTCTAGGAGTTTTATAGTTTCTGGCCTTACGTTTAGATCTTTAATCCATTTTGAGTTTATTTTTGTGTATTGTGTTAGAAAGTGTTCTAGTTTTACAAGCACTTTTACAAGTGGTTGACCAGTTTTCCCAGCACCACTTATTAAAGAGATTGTCTTTTCTCCATTGTATATTCTTGCCTCCTTTGTCAAAGATAAGGTGTCCATAGGTGCATGGATTTATATCTGGGCATTCTATTTTGTTCCATTCATCTATATTTCTGTCTTTGTGCCAGTATCATTCTGTCTTGATGACTGTGGCTTTGTAATAGAGCCTGAAGTCAGGCAGGTTGATTCCTCCAGTTCCATTCTTCTTTTTCAAGATTGCTTTGGCTATTCGAGTTTTTTTTTTTTTTTTTTTCCATATAAATTGTGAAGTTATTTGTTCTAGTTCTGGGAAAAATACCTTTGGTAGCTTGATAGGGATTGCATTGAATGTATAGATTGCTTTGAGTAGTATACTCATTTTCACTATATTGATTCTTCTGATCCATGAAGATGGTATATTTCTCCATCTATTAGTGTCCTCTTTGATTTACTTCATCAGTGTTTTATAGTTTTTTATATATAGGTCTTTTGTTTCTTTAGGTAGATATATTCCTAAGTATTTTATTCTTTTCGTTGCAATGGTGAATTGAATTGTTTCCTTAATTTATTTTTCTGTTTTCTCATTGTTAGTGTATAGGGATGCAAGGGATTTCTGTGTGTTGATTTTATATCCTGCACTTTACTATATTCATTGATTAGCTCTAGTAATTTTCTGGTGGAGTCTTTAGGGTTATCTATGTAGAGGATCATGTCATCTGCAAACAATTATAGTATTACTTCTTCTTTTCCAATTTGGATTCCTTTTATTTCTTTTTCTGCTCTGATTGCTGTGGCCAAAAGTTTCAAAACTATGTTGAAGAGTAGTGGTGAGAGTGGGCACCCTTGTCTTGTTCCTGACAGTAGGGGAAATGCTTTCAATTTTCACCATTGAGGATAATGTTTGCTGTGGGTTTGTCATATACAGTTTTTATTATGTTGAGGTATGTTCCTTCTATTCCTGCTTTCTGGAGAGCTTTTATCATAAATGGATGTTGAATTTTATCAAAGGCTTTCTCTGCATCTACTGAGATGATCATATGGCTTTTATTTTTCAATTTGTTAATGTGGTGTATTACATTGATTAATTTGCAGATATTGAAGAATCCTTGCACCCCTGGGATAAAGCCCAATTGGTCATGGTGTATGATCGTTTTAATGTGTTGTTGAATTCTGATTGCTAGAATTTTGTTAAGGATTTTTGCATCTATGTTCATCAGTGATATTGGCCTGCAGTTTACTTTTCCTCTGGCGTCTTTGTCAGGTTTTGGTATTAGGGTGATGGTGGCCTCATAGAATGAGTTTGGGAGTTTACCTTCCTCTGCAATTTTCTGGAAAATTTTGAGTAGGATAGGTGTCAGCTCTTCTCTAAATTTTTGGTAGAATTCAGCTGTGAAGCCATCTGGACCTGGGCTTTTATTTGCTGTAAGGTTTCTGGTTACAGTTTCAATGTCCATGCTTGTGATGGGTCTGTTAAGGTTTTCTATTTCTTCCTGGTTCAATTTTGGAAAGTTGTATTTTTTAAGAATTTGTCCATTTCTTCCACGTTGTCCATTTTATTGGCATATAATTGTTGATAGTAGTCTCTTAAGATCCTTTGTATTTCTGTGTTGTCTGTTGTCATCTCTCAATTTTCATTTCTAATTTTATTGATTTGAGTTTTCTCCCTTTGTTTCATGATGAGTCTGTCTAATGGTTTGTCAGTTTTATTTATCCTTTCAAAGAATCAGCTTTTGGCTTTGTTGATTTTTGCTATGGTCTCTTTTGTTTCTTTTGCATTTATTTCTGCCCTAATTTATAAGATTTCTTTCCTTCTATTAACCCTGGGGTTCTTCAGTTCTTCCTTGTCTAGTTGCTTTAGCTGTAGAGTTAAGTTATTTATTTGACTTTTTTCTTGTTTCTTGAGGTATGCCTGTATTGCTATGAACTTTCCCCTTAGTACTGCTTTTACAGTGTTCCATAGGTTTTGTGTTGTTGTGTTTTCATTTTCATTTGTTTCTATGCATATTTTGGTTTTTTTATTTCTTCTGTGATTTGTTGGTTATTCAGCAGCATGTTGTTCAGCCTCCACATGTTGGAATTTTTAATATTTTTTCTCCTGTAATTTATATCTAATCTTACTTCACTGTGGTCAGAAAAGATGCTTGGAATGATTTCAATTTGTTTTTTTAATTTACCAAGGCTAGATTTATGGCCCAGAATGTGATCTATCCTTGAGAAGGTTCCATGTGTGCTAGAGAAAAAGGTGAAATTCGTTGTTTTGGGGTGAAATGTCCTATAGATTATCAATTAGGTCTAACTGGTCTATTGTATCATTTAAAGTTTGTGTTTCATTTTTAATTTTCTGTTTAGTTGATCTATCCATAGGTGTGAGTGGGGTGTTAAAGTCTCCCGCTATTATTGTGTTATTGTTAATTTCCCCTTTCATACTTGTTAGCATTTGTCTTACATATTGCGGTGCTCCTATGTTGGATGCGTATATATTTATGATTGTTATATCTTCTTCTTGGATTGATCATTGATCATTATGTAGTGTCCTTCTTTGTCTCTTTTTACAGCCTTTGTTTTAAAGTCTATTTTATCTGATATGAGTATTGCTACTCCTGCTTTCTTTTAATCTCTATTTCCATGGAATATCTTTTTCCAGCCCTTCACTTTCAGTCTTTATGTGTCCCCTGTTTTGAGATGGGTCTCTTGTAGACAACGTATATAGGGGTCTTGTTTTTGTATCCATTCACCCAGTCTCTGTCCTTTGGTTGGGGCATTCAACCCAGTTACGTTTAAGGTAATTATTGATAAGTATGATCCCATTTCCATTTAGTTTATTGTTTTGAGTTTGAGTTTATACACCCTTTCTGTTTTTCCTGTCTGGAGAATATCCTTTAGCGCTTGTTGGAGAGCTGGTTTGGTGGTGCTGAATTCTCTCAGCTTTTGCTTGTCTGTAAAGCTTTTGATTTCTCCTTCATATTTGAATGAGTCCTTGCTGGGTACAGTAATCTGGGCTATAGGTTATTTTCTTTCATCACTTTAAGTATGTCTTGCCATTCCCTCCTGGCCTGAAGAGTTTCTATTGAAAGATCAGCTGTTATCCTTAATGGGAATCCCCTTGTGTGTTATTTGTTGTTTTTCCCTTGCTGCTTTTAATATTTGCTCTTTGTGTTTGATCTTTGTTAATTTGACTAATACGTGTCTTGGGGTGTTTCGCCTTGGGTTTATCCTGTTTGGGACTCTCTGGGTTTCTTGGACTTGGGTGATTATTTCCTTCCCCATTTTAGGGAAGTTTTCAATGATTATCTCTTCAAGTATATTCTCATGGCCTTTCTTTATGTCTTCTTCTTCTGGGACTCCTATGATTCGAGTATTGTGGCGTTTTATATTGTCCTGGAGGTCTCTGAGATTGTCCTTATTTCTTTTAATTAGTTTTTCTTTTTTCCTCTCTGATTCATTTATTTCTACCATTCTATCTTCCATTTCACTAATCCTATCTTCTGCCTCCATTATTCTATTTGTTGTCTCCAGAGTGTTTTTTTATCTCATTTATTGCACTATTAATTATGTATTGACTCTTTTTTATTTCTTCTAGGTCCTTGTTAATCCTTTCTTGCTTTTTCTCAATCCTTGCCTCCAGGATATTTATCTGTGGTTCTATTTTTATTTCAAGATCTTGGATCATTTTCACTATCATTATTCGAAATTCTTTATCAGGTAGATTCTCTATCTCTTCCTCTTTTGTTTGGTTTGTTGGGCATTTGTCCTGTTCCTTTACTTGCTGAGTATTCCTCTGTCTCTTCATCTTGTTTATATTGTTGAGTTTGGGGTGGCCTTTCTGTATTCTGGCAGTTTGTGGAGTTCTCTTTATTGTGGAGTTTCCTCGCTGTGGGTGGGGTTTTATCAGTGGCTTGTCAAGGTTTCTTGGTTAGGGCAGCTTGTGTCTGTGTTCTAGTGGGTGGAGCTGGATTTCTCTCTGGAGTGCAATGAAGTGTCTAAAAGCGAGTTATGAGATGTCAATGGATTTGGAGTAACTTAGGGCAGCCTGTATATTGAAGCTCAGTGCTGTGTTCCTGTGTTCCTGGAGAATTTGTGTGGTATGTCTTGCTCTGGAACTTGTTGGCCCTTGGGTGGTTCCTGGGTTCAGTGTAGGTATGGAGGCATATGATGAGCTCCTATTGCTTAATGTTCCCTGGAGTCAGGTGTTCTATGATGTTCTCAGGATTTGGACTTAAGCCTCCTGCTTCTGGTTTTCAGTCTTATTTTTGCAGTAGCCTCAAGACTTATCCTTCTATACAGCACCATTGATAAAAACATCTAGGTTAAAGATGAAAAGTTTCTCCACAGTGAGGGACACCCAGAGAGGTTCACAGAGTTACATGCAGAGGATAGGAGGGAGTTAGACATGTCCGAATGAGATTAGGTGGAATCAAAAGAGGAGAGAGCAAGCTAGCCAGTAATCACTTCCTTATGTGTGCTCCACAGTCTGGACTGCTCAGAGATGTTCATGGAGTTATACAGGGAAGAGAAGAGGGAGGAAGGAGACAGAGGTGGCCAGGAGGATAAAAGGGGGGAATGAAAAGGAGAGAGACAGATTCAGCCAGTAATCAGTTCCCTAAGTGTCCTCCACCATCTGGAATACACAGAGATTCAGAGAGTTGGGTAGAGAAGAGAAGGGGGAGGGAGGAGACAGAGGTGACCTAGTGGAGAGAAAGGAGAGTCCAAAGGGGGAGAGAGCAGTCAAGCCAGTAATCTCACTCCCAAGTAAAAATAGGTACTGAAGATTTGGTTCTTAAAGGTACAAAATTGATAACAAATACCAAAAAGCAAAGATTAAAATTCTAGAGTAGAGGTTGGATTTTCAAAAATACAATATTAAAGAAAAGAAGAAGAAGAAAAAAAAAAGTTACATAAGTTATTTGAATATATATATATATATATATATATATGAAGTTTGCTTTAAAAATAGTTGTTTTTTTTGAAAATCAATAGTAGGTTATAAAAATGAAAATTAAAGGAGTAATAGAGGACTTAAAATTAAAAAAAAAAGTTTAAAAAAGAAAAAGAAAAAAGAAGAAGAAAAGAATGATTCTAAAAATAGTAAAAATATATATAGGACTTTCTCTGGTGTTGTTGTGGGCAGTGTGGGGTCAGTTCATTTTCGGATAGTTTCTTGGTCTGGCTTATATTTCTCAAGATCTATAGGCCCCTTCCTATGTAGCTGGTACTAACTGCAGGGTTTTAATCTATTGCACCTGTCACTTCCAAGGTGGTTCCCTCGGTTTTAACTTCTGTCTGCTTGTCTCTTCAGTGTCTGATTTCCGTCCTGACGCAAGAGGGTGGTGGTGGTCACTTTTTTAGGCTCATTTGTTCAGTCGCGCTGTGGGGAGGGAAGGACGCTGCAAACAAATAACACTGGCATGTGCTCCTAGTGTTTCAGCCACACTGGGCCTACCCCCGCTCACAGCGCGTGCACCCTCCCTGCGCACACAGCTCAGGCTCTAGGTTGCTCCGCCGGAAACCGTCTGAGGCCGGCCCTGGGCTGCATGCACCTCCCAGGTCTAAGCCACTCAAGTTCAGGCACTCGGGTAGTCCTCAGAGGCGCAGACTCCGTTGGGCCTGCGTTTTGTGCCTTTCCCAGCTCCAAGCAGCTTGGATGATGAGGTGTTTGGCGAGTGCAGTCACTGCGACTTATCACCTCTCCCGTCTCTGCCACTCAGTTTTCTGGGTGCACAACCAGCACACCTTCTCAGGCGGATGACTGTCCAGAACCCCAAGAAGTCTTAGTAAGCAAAGAAACCTGCTTGCAGTTTGGTAGATAATGTCTCTCTGGGGCTGCGATTGACCCCTTTCGGTTCTGGCTGCCTGCCACCAGAGGGGGATGGTCTGCAGCTGGCTAGTTCTGTTCAGTCCTTTGTTCTGTGCGTGGGCCTGGTGGTATCTTAGGGCTTTTCACGTGGTAGCTATCCCACAGTCTGGTTTGCTAGCCCAAATTAGTTCACTCTGATTACCCTTGGGGGCATTCAGGCTCCACCTTTACTCTAAGCAATGCAGCCCGCACCTCCCTGCCCAGTCCCCAGTTGCTAGTGGCAGGCACAGGCATCTGCGCTGCTTCTCTGCTGGGGGAGTTACCACTGGGCTCATAATCTGTGGGTTTTAATTATTTACTCATTATTCCTCCCTGTTATGTTGCCCTCTGTGCTTCAAAGGCTTGGCACAGACTTGCCAATGAGAGTGTTTCCTGGTGTTTGGAAACTTTTTTCTTTTTAAGACTCCCTTCCCAGGACGGAGCTCCATCCCTATCTCTTTTGTCTCTCTCTCTCTCTCTTTTTTTTTTTTTTGGCTTTTATAGTTTTCCTACCTCCTTTTGAAGAGAATGGGCTGCTTTTCTGGGTGCCTGATGTCCTCTGCCAGCATTCAGAAGTTGTTTTTGTGGATTTTATTCAGCGTTTAAATGTTCTTTTGATGAATTTGTGGGGGAGAAAGTGGTCTCTCCGTCCTATTCCTCTGCCATCTTCAGGAACTCTCCTCACTTCCTACTTTTGCATTCCAGTCCCCTATAATCAAAAGGACATCTTTTTTTGGGTGTTAGTTTTAAAAGGTCTGCAGGTCTTCATAGCACCGTTCAACTTCAGCTTCTTCAATGTTACTGGTTGGGGCATAGACTTGGATTACTGTGATATTGAGTGGTTTGCCTTGGAAATGAACAGAGATCATTCTGTCGTTTTTGAGATTGCACTCAAGTACTGCATTTTGGACTCTTTTGTTGACCATAATGGCTACTCCATTTCTTCTAAGGGATTGCTGCCCACAGTAGTAGATATAATGGTCATCTGAATTAAATTCACCCATTCCAGTCCATTTCAGTTCACTGATTCCTAGAATGTAGACATTCACTCTTGCCATCTCCTGTTTGACCACTTCCAATTTGCCTTGATTCATGGACCTAACATTCCAGGTTCCTATGCAATATTGCTCTTTACAGCATCAGATCTTGCTTCTATCACCAGTCACATCCACAACTGGGTATTGTTTCTGCTTTGGCTCTGTCCCTTCAATCTTTCTGGAGTTATTTATCCACTGATCTCCAGTAGCATACTGGGCACCTACTGACCTGGGGAGTTCTTCTTTCAGTATCCTATCATTTTGCCTTTTCATACTGTTCATAGGGTTCTCAAGGCAAGAATTCTGAAGTGGTTTGCCATTCCCTTCTCCTATGGACCACATTCTGTCAGACCTCTCCACCATGACCTGCCCATCTTGGGTGGCCCCACAGAGCATGGGTTAGTATCATTGAGTTAGACAAGGCTGTGGTCCGTGTGATTAGATTGACTAGTTTTCTGTGATTATGGTTCAGTGTGCCTGCCTTCTGATGCCCTCTCGCAACACCTACCACCTTATTTGGGTTTCTCTTACCTTGGATGTGGGGTGTCTCTTCAAGGCTGTTCCAGCAAAGCGCAGCCACTGTTCCTTACCTTGGACGAGTGGTATCTCCTCACCGCTGTCCCTCCTGACCTTGAAAGTGGAGTAGCTCCTGTTGGCCCTCCTGCACTCGTGAAGCAACTAGTGTGTGGGATGACTGCAGTTGTGTGGTAGTTTGAGCATTCTTTCGCATTGCCTTTCTTTGGGATTGGAATGACAACGGACCTTTTCCAGTCCTGTAGCCACTGCTGAGTTTTCCAAACTAGCTGGCATATTGAGTGCAGCACTTTCACAGCATCATCTTTCAGGATTTGAAATAGCTCAACTTGAATTCCATCACCTCCACCAGCTTTGTTCGTAGTGATGATTCTTAAGGCCCACTTGAGGTCACTTTCCAGGATGTCTGGCTCTAGGTGAGTGATCACACCTTTGTGATTATCTGGGTCATGAAGATATTTTTTGTACAGTTCTTCTGTGTATTTTTTCCACTGCTTCTTAATATCTTCTGCTTCTGTTAGGTCCCTAACATTTCCATCATTTATTGAGCCCATCTTTGTATGAAGTCTTCCCTTGGTATCTCTAATTTTCTTGAAGAGATCTCTAGTCATTCCCATTCTATTGTTTTCCTCTATTTCTTTGCATTGATCACTGAGAAAGGCTTTCTTATTTCTCCTGAAGGGAGGAAGGGATGGAGCCAAAGCAAAAACAGCACCCAGTTGTGGACGGGACTAGTGATAGAAGCAAGGTCCAATGCTATAAGAGCATTATTGCATAGGAACCTGGAATGTTAAGTCAATGAAACAAGGCAAATTGGAAGTGGTCAAACAGGAGATGGCAAGAGTGAAAATTGACATTCTAGGAGTCAGCAAACAAAGATGGACTGGAATGGGTGAATTTAACTCAGATGACAATTATATCTACTAACTGGGGGCAGGAATCCCTTAGAAGAAATGAAGTAGCCATCATGGCCAACAAAAGAGTCCATAATGCAGTACTTGGATGCAATCTGAAAAACGACAGAATGATCTCTGTTCATTTCCAAGGCAAACCATTCAATATCACAGTAATCCAAGTCTATGCCCCAACCAGTAACGCTGAAGAAGCTGAAGTTGAACAGTTCTATGAAAACCAAAAGACCTTCTAGAACTAACACCCATAAAAGATGTCCTTTTCGTTATAGGTGACTAGAATGCAAAAATAGGAAGTCAAGAAAACCTGGAGTAACAGGCAAATTTGGCCTTGGATTACAGAATGTAGCAGGGCAAAGGCTAATAGAGTTCTGCCAAGAGAACACACAGTCATAGTAAACCCCCTCTTCCAACAACACAAGAGAAGACCCTACACATTGACATCACCAGATGGTCAATGACAAAATCAGATTTATTATATTCTTTGCAACCAAAGATGGAGAAGCTCTATACAGTCAGCAATAACAAGACTGGGAGCTGACTGTGGCTCAGATCATGAACTCCTTATTGCCAAATTCAGATTGAAATCGAAGAAAGTAGGGAAAACCACTAGACCATTCAGTTATGACCTAAATCAAATCCTGTATGATTATACAGTGGAAGTGAGAAATAGATTTAAGTGACTAGATCTGATAAGTAGAGTGCCTGATGAACTATGGATGGAGGTTCGTGACACTGTACAGGAGACAGGGATCAAGACTATTTGCATGGAAAAGAAATACAAAAAAGCAAAATGTCTGTCTGGGGAGGCCTTAGAAATAGAATAAAACTCCTAGAGGAGAACATAGGCAAAACACTCTCTGACATACATCACAGCAGGATCCTCTAAGACCCACCTCCCAGAATATTGGAAATAAAAGCAAAAATAAACAAATGGGACCTAATTAACCTTAAAAGCTTCTGCACATCAAAGGAAACTATTAGCAAGGTGAAAAGACAGCCTTCAGAATGGGAGAAAATAATAGCAAATGAAGCAACTGACAAACAAATAATCTCAAAAATATATAAGCAAACCCTGTAGCTCAATTCCAGAAACTAAATGACCCAATCAAAAAATGGGCCAAAGAACTAAATAGACATTTCTCCAAAAAAGACATACAGATGGCTAACAAACACATGAAAAGATGTTCAACATCACTCATTATCAGAGAAATGCAAATCAAAACCACTATGAGGTACCATCTCACACCAGTCAGAATGGCTGTGATTCAAAAGTCTACAAATAATAAATGCTGGAGAGGGTGTGGAGAAAAGGGAACCCCTCTTACACTGTTGGTGGGAATGCAAACTAGTACAGCCACTATGGAGAACAGTGTGGAGATTCCTTTAAAAACTGGAAATAGAACTGCCTTATGATCCAGCAATCCCACTGCTGGGCATACACACTGAGGAAACCAGAAGGGAAAGAGACACGTGTACCCCAATGTTCATCGCAGCACTGTTTATAATAGCCAGGACATGGAAGCAACCTAGATGTCCATCAGCAGATGAGTGGATAAGAAAGCTGTGGTACATATACACAATGGAGTATTGCTCAGCCATTAAAAAGAATACATTTGAATCAGTTCTAATGAGGTGGATGAAACTGGAGCCTACTATACAAAGTGAAGTAAGCCAGAAGGAAAAACACCAATACAGTATATCAATGCAT
This sequence comes from Bos grunniens, assembly GCF_055505025.1. NCBI lineage: Eukaryota > Metazoa > Chordata > Mammalia > Artiodactyla > Bovidae > Bos > Bos grunniens. The sequence goes on along the minus strand of NC_141194.1, from coordinate 73,452,789 downwards.
ATATATGGAATTTAGAAAGATGGTAACAATAACCCTGTGTATGAGACAGCAAAAGAGACAGTGATGTATAGAACAGTCTTATGGACTCTGAGGGAGAGGGAGAGGGTGGGAAGATTTGGGAGAATAGCATTTAAACATGTGAAATATCATGTATGAAACGAGATGCCAGTCCAGGTTTGATGCACGGTACTGGATGCTTGGGGCTAGTGCACTGGGACGACCCGGAGGGATGGTATGGGGAGGGAGGAGGGAGGAGGGTTCAGGATGGGGAACACATGTATACCTGTGGTGGATTCATTTTGATATTTGGCAAAAGTAATACAATTATGTAAAGTTTAAAAATAAAATAAAATTTAAAAAATTAAAAAAAAAAGAAAAGCAAAGGAGAAAAGGAAAGATATAAACATCTGAATGCAGAGTTCCAAAGAATATCAAGAAGGGATAAGAAGGCCTGCCACAGGGATCAATGCAAAGAAAACAGAGGAAAACAACAGGATGGGAAAGACTAGAGATCTCTTCAAGTAAATTAGAGATACCAAGGGAATATTTCATGCAAAGATGGGCTTGATAAAGGACAGAAACGGTATGGACCTAAGAGAAGCAGAACATATTAAGAAGAGGTGGCAAGAATACACAGAAGAACTGTACAAAAAAATCTTCATAACCGAGAAAATCAAGATGGTGTGATCACTCACCTAGAGCCTGATAACCTGAAATGTGAAGTCAAGTGGGCCTTAGAATGCATCACTGTGAACAAAGCTAGTGGGAGTGATGGAATTCCAGTTGAGCTACTTCAAATACTGAAAGATAATGCTGTGAAAATGCTGCACTCAATATGTCAGCAAATTTGTAAAACTCAGCAGTGGTCACAGGACTGGAAAAGGTCAGTTTTCATTCCAATCCCAAAGAAAGGCAATGCCAAAGAATGCTCAAACTACCGCACAATTCCACTCATCTCACATGCTAGTAAAGTAATGCTCAAAATTCTCCAAGCCAGGCTTCAGCAATACATGAACAACTTGCAGATGTTCAAGATAGTTTTAGAAAAGGCAGAGAAACCAGAGATCAAATTGCCAACATCCGTTGTATCATGAAAAAAGCAAGAGAGTTCCAGAAAAACATCTATTTCCGCTTTATTGACTATGGTAAAGCCATAGTGTGGATCACAATAAACTGTGAAAAATTCTGAAGAGATGGGAATACCAGACCAGACCACCTGACCTGCCTCTTGAGAAACCTATATGCAGGTCAGGAAGCAACAGTTAGAACTGTACATGGAACAACAGACTGGTTCCAAATAGGAAAAGGAGTATGTCAAGGCTGTATATTGTCATGCTGCTTATTTAACTTATATGCAAAGTACACCATGAGAAACCCTGGGCTAGAAGAAACACAAGCTGGAATCAAGATTGCCAGGAGAAACATCAATAACCTCAGATTTGCAGATGACACCACCCTTATGGCAGAAAGTGAAGAGGAACTAAAAAGCCTCATGATTAAAGTGAAAGAGGAGAGTGAAAAAGTTGGCTTAAAGCTAAACATTCAGAAAAGTAAGATCATGATAACTGGTCCCAGCACTTCATGGGAAAAAGATGGGGAAACAGTGGAAACAGTGTCAGACTTTATTTCTTGGGGCTCCAAAATCACTGCAGATGGTGACTATAGCCATGAAATTAAAAGACTCTTACTCCTTTAATGGAAAGTTATGACCAACCTAGATAGCATACTGAAAAGCAGAGACATTACTTTGCCAACAAAGGTCGGTCTAGTCAAGGCTATGATTTTTCCTGTGGTCATGTATGGATGTGAGAGTTGGACTGTGAAGAAGGCTGAGCACTGAAGAATTGATGTTTTTGAACTGTAGTGTTGGAGAAGCCTCTTTAGAGTCCCTTGGACTGCAAGGAGATCCAACCAGTCCAATCTGAAGGAGATCAGCCCTGGGATTTCTTTGGAAGGAATGATGCTGAAGCTGAAACTCCAGTACTTTGGCCACCGCCTGCGAAGAGTTGACTCAATGGAAAAGACTCTGATGCTGGGAGGGATTGAGGGCAGGAAGAAAAGGGGACGACAGAGGATGAGATGGCTGGATGGCATCACTGACGCGATGGACTTGAGTTTGAGTGAACTCCGGGTGTTGGTGATGGACACGGAGGTCTGGTGTGCTGCAGTTCATGGTGTCGCAAATATTCGGACACGACTGAGCGACTGAACTTAACTAACTGAACTTTATCTCTGTAAAGCTTTTGTTTTCTCCTTCATTTTATGGTAATTGTTGACAAGTATGATCTGTTGCCGTTTATTTTGCTGTTTGGGGTTCAAGTTTATACACTTTTTTTGTGTTTCCTGTCTAGAGAAGATCCTTTAGCATTTGTTGAAAAGCACATTTGTTGGTACTGAATTCTCTCGGCTTTTGCTTGTCTGTAAAGCTTTTGATTTCTGTTTCCTATTTGAATGATATTCTTGCTGGGTACAGTAATCTGGGTTGTAGGTTTTTCTCTTTCATCACTTTAAATATGCCCTGTCATTCCCTTCTGGCCTGAAGAGTTTCTATTGAAAGATCAGCTCATTGTGTATATGGGAATTCCCTTGTGTTTTATTCATTGTTTTCCCCTTGCTGCTTTTAATATTTGTTCATTATATTTGATCTTTGTTAATTTGATTAATATGTGTCTTGGGGTGTTTTGCCTTGGGTTTATTCTGTTTGGGACTCTCTGAGTTTCTTTGACTTTTGTGGCTATTTTCTTCCGCATTTTAGGGAAGTGTTCAACTATTATCTCCTCAAGTATTTTTATGGCCTTTCTTTTTGTTTTCTTCTTGGAATCCTATGATTCCAATGCTGGCATGATTCACATTATTCCAGAGGTATTTGAGGTTGTCCTCATTTATTTTAATTCTTTTTTTTTTCTTTTTTTCTCTCTACTTCATTTATTTCCATCATTCTATTTTCCACCTCACTTATCCTATCTTATGCCTCAATTATTCTACTGCTTGTTCCTTCCAGAGATTTTTTGTTCTCAGTTATTGCATTATTCATTATTGATTGACTCTTTTTTATTTATTCTAGGTCCTTGTTAAACATTTCTTGAATTTTATCAATCTTTGTTTACAAACTATTTATCTGTAACTCCATTTTGTTCTCAAGAGTTTAGATCATTTTTACTATCAGTATTCTGAATTCTTTTTCAAGTAGACTCCCTATCTACTCTTTTTTTTTGTTTGGTTTGGTGGGCTTTTATCATGTTCCTTTACCTGCTGGATATTTCTCTGCCTTTTCATCTTGTTTAGATTGCTGTGTTTGAGGTGGCCTTTCTGTATGCTGGAAGTTTGTGGTTCATTTTTATTGCGGTGGTACCTCCCTGTGGGTGGGGTTGGACAAGTGGCTTGTCAAGGTTTCCTGGTTAAGAAAGCTTGCATCAGTGTTCTGCTGGTGAAGCTGGATCTCTTCTCTCTGGAGTGCAATGAAGTGTCCAGTAGTGAGTTTTAAGGTGTCTACAGGTTTGGTGTGACTTGGGCAGCCTGTATTTTAATACTCAGGTTTATGTTCCTGCTTTGCTGAAGAATTAGCATGGTATGTCTTGCTCTGGATCTTGTTGGGTCTTAGGTGCAGCTTTGTTCCAGTGTAGGTATGGAGACTTTTGGATGGGCTCTTGTTGATTAATGTTCCATGGAATCAGGAGTTTTCTGGTCTTCCCAGATTTTGAATTTAAGTGGCCTGCCTTTGGTTTTCAGTCTTATTCTTACAGTAGCCTTAAAAATTCTCAATCCATACTGCACTGATGATAAAACATCTAGGTTAATGGAGAAAAGATTCTCCACAGTGAGGGACACCCAGAGAGGTTGACAGAGTTATGTGAAGAAGAGAAGAGGGAGGAGGAAGATAGAGGTGAGCAGGAGGAGAAGCAGGGGAATCAAAAGGGGAGAGAGTGATGTAGCCAGTAATCAAATTCCTATTTGCTTTACATAGCCTGGAACATGCAGAGAAGTTCATGGAGTTACATAGCAAAGAGAAGAGGGACGAAGGATATAGAAGTTACCAGGAGGAGAAGAGGGGGAATCAAAAGGAGAAAGACAAATCTAGCCAAAATCAGTTCCCTAAGTGTTCTCCACAGACCAGAATACCCAAAGAGATTCAAAGAGTTGGGTAGAGAAGATAAGGGGTGGGGAGGAGATAGAGGTGACCTGGGGGAGAAAAAGGAAAGTCAAAAATGGGAGAGGGCAATCAAGCCAGTAATCACACTCCTAAGTAAAAATGGGTACTGAAGATTGGATTCTTAAAAGTACAAAATTGATAATAAATACCAAAATAAAATAAAATAAAATCCAGAGTAGAGGTTCAGTTCAGTTCGGTTCAGTTCAGTCGCTCAGTCGTGTCCGACTCTTTGTGATCCCATGAATCACAGCATGCCAGGCCTCCCTGTCCTTCACCAACTCCTGGAGTTCACCCAAACTCACGTCCATCGAGTCAGCGATGCCATCCAGCCATCTCATCCTCTGTCGTCCCCTTCTCCTCCTGCCCCCAATCCCTCCCAGCATCAGAGTCTTTTCCAATGAGTCAATTCTTTGCATGAGGTGGCCAAAGTACTGGAGTTTCAGCTTCAGCATCATTCCTGGTTGGATCTCCTTGCAGTCCAAGGGACCCTAAAGAGTCTCCTCCAACACCACAGTTCAAAATCATCAATTCGTCAGTGCTCAGCCTTCTTCACAGTCCAACTCTCACATCCATACATGACCACAGGAAAAATCATAGCCTTGACTAGACGGACCTTTGTTGGCAAAGTACTGTCTCTGCTTTTGAATATGCTATCTAGGTTGGTCATAACTTTCCATTAAAGGAGTAAGCGTCTTTTAATTTCATGGCTGCAGTCACTATCTGCAGTGATTTTGGAGCCCCCCAAAATAAAGTCTGACACTGTTTCCACTGTTTCCCCATCTATTTCCCATGAAGTGATGGGACCGGATGCCATGATCTTCGTTTTCTGAATGTTGAGCTTTAAGCCAACTTTTTTCACTCCCCACTTTCACTTTCATCAAGAGGCTTTTTAGTTCCTCTTCACTTTCTGTCATAAAGGTGGTGTCATCTGCATATCTGAGGTTATTGATATTTCTCCTTCAAAATCTTGATTCCAGCTTGTGCTTCTTCCAGTCCAGCGTTTCTCATGATGTACTCTGCATATAAGTTAAATAAGCAGGGTGACAATATACAGCCTTGATGTACTCCTCTTTTTTTTGAACCAGTCTGTTATCCCATGTCCAGTTCTAACTGTTGCTTCCTGACCTGCATACAGATTTCTCAAGATGCAGGTGGTCTGGTATTCCCATCTCTTGAAGAATCGTCCACATTTTATTGTGATCCACACAGTCAAAGGCTTTGGTATAGTCAATAAAGCAGAAATAGATGTTCTTCTGGAACTTTCTTGCTTTTTCGATGATTGAGCGGATGTTGGCAATTTGATCTCTGGTTCCTCTGCCTTTGCTAAAAACAGCTTGAACATCTGGAATTTCACGGTTCATATATTGCTGAAGCCTGGCTTGGAGAATTTTGAGCATTACTTTACTAGCCTGTGAGATGAGTGCAATTGTGCAGTAGTTTGAGCATTCTTTGGCATTGCCTTTCTTTGGGATTGGAATGACAACGGACCTTTTCCAGTCCTGTGGCCACTGCTGAGTTTTCCAAATTTGCTAGCATATTGAGTGCAGCATTTTCACAGCATTATCTTTCAGTATTTGAAATAGCTCAACTGGAATTCCATCACCTCCACTACCTTTGTTCGTAGTGATGCTTTCTAAGGCCCACTTGACTTCATATTCCAGGATGGCTGGCTCTACGTCAGTTATCACACCATCGTGCTTATCTGGGTAGTGAAGATCTTTTTTGTACAGTTCTTCTGTGTATTCTTGCCGTCTCTTCTTAATATCTTCTGCTTCTGTTAGGTCCATACCATTTCTGTCCTTTATCGAGCCCATCTTTGCATGAAATGTTCCTTTGGTGTCTCTGATTTACTTGAAGAGATCTCTGCTCTTTCCTATTCTGCTGTTTTCCTCTATTCCTTTGCATTGATCACTGAAGAAGGCTTTCTTATCTCTTCTTGCTATTCTTTGGAACTCTGCATTCAGATACTTATATCTTTCCTTTTCTCCTTTGCTTTTCTCTTCCCTTCTTTTCACAGCTATTTGTAAAGTCTCCCCAGACAGCCATTTTGCTTTTTTGCATTTCTTTTCCATGGGGATGGACTTTATCCCTGTCTCCTGTACAATGTCACGAACCTCATTCCATAGCTCATCAGACACTTTATCTATCAGATTTAGGCCCTTAAATCTATTTCTCACTTGTATAATCATAAGGGATTTGATTTAGGTCATACCTGAATGGTCTAGTGGTTTTCCCTACTTTCTTCAATTTCAGTCTGAATTTGGCAATAAGGAGTTCATGATCTGAGCAACAGTCAGCTCCTGGTCTTGTTTTTGCTGACTGTATAGAGCTTCTCCATCTTTGGCTGCAAAGAATATAATCAATTTTTTCGGTGTTGACCATCTGGTGATGTCCATGTATAGAGTCTTCTCTTGTGTTGTTGGAAGAGGGTGTTTATTATGACCAGTGCATTTTCTTGGCAAAACTCTATTAGTCTTTGCCCTGCTTCATTCCATATTCCAAGTCCAAGTTTTCCTGTTACTCCAGGTGTTTCTTGACTTTCTACTTTTGCATTCCAGTCCTCTATAATGAAAAGGACATGTTTTGGGGGCATTAGTTCTAAAAGGTATAGACTCTCAAAAATATAATATTAACAAAACAAAACAAAATCACAAAAATTTTAAATATATATATATATATGAAATTTACTTTAAAAATAGGGTCATTTTTTGCATGGTATTAGAAGGTTATAAAAATGAAAATTAAAGGAGTAATAAAGGGCTTAATTTTTTTTAATTTAAAAATTAAAAATGATAATAGTAAAATATATCTAGGAATTTCTCTGGAGCTGTTGCAGGCAATGTGGTGTTAGTTCAGTTTCAGATAGGTCCTTGTTCCAGCTTATACTTCTTTTCAAGGTCTATAGGCCCCATCCAATGTATTCAGTGCTAACTACATGGTTTTAATCTGTTGCACCTGTCACTTCCAAAGCAGCTCCCTCTTTTTATTTTGCCTTCCTCTGTTTGCAAGTCTATTCAGTGTCTGATTTCCGCCCTGACACAAGGGGGTGAAAGTAGTCACATATTTAGTCTCACTTGTTCAGTTGTGCTGTGGGGAGTGAGGAACACTGCAAACAAATATCAGTGGCACATGTCGGGAGTGCTTGCAGTGTCTGGGCCACATTGGGTTTACCCCTGCTCTTGGCATGTGTGCTTTCCCAGTCTACACTGCTCAGGCTCCAGGTTGCTCTGAAGTGGAACTGTCTAAAGTGGGCCATTAGTTGTGTGCATTTCCCAGGACTAGGCCACTCAGGTTCAGGTTCTTGGGTACTTCACAAAGGCACAGAATCTACTGGGCCTGCGTTTTGTGCCCTTCCCAGGTCCAAACAGCTCAGGTGACCAGGTGCTTGGCGAGTTCACTCTCCCAAGATGGGTCTATGTATCTTATCACCTCCCTGGTCCCAGCCGCTCTGTTTCCTGGGTGCGCAGCAGGAGTGCCATCTCAGGTGTGCCGTGTGTTTCCTCCGGGGAGCTGATCTCTGACTGAGACCCTCCTGGTGGATGTCAGCTATCCGGGATCCCAGGAAGACTTGGTTAGCAACTGGAGGCCTGCTCACATTTTGGTCAAGGATGCCATCTCTGGGGCTGAGATTGCCCCTTTCCGGCTCTGGCTGTCACCCGCCTGCTTCTCTGCCTCTGATGTGGGATGGGCTGGTATGCAGCCAGCTAGCTCTCCTCTGGTAATTGCTCAGCCCTTTGTTCTGTGAGCAGCCCTGGCAGTGCCTTAGGTTAGAGCTTTTCACAGGAAAGTTCTCTCTCTCTCTTTTTTTCTTTCTCTGTCTCTGGCTATCCCACTTTTTGGGTTGCTATCTCACGTTAGCTCCCTCAAATTGTCCTCAGGGCATTCAGGCCCAGTCCTTACCCTAAGCAATGGAGCCCCTGGCTCCCTGTTCAGCCCCTGCTTTCTGGTGGTGGATGAGAGCATCTGGGCTACTTCTCTGCTGGGAGTTGTGGTTAGGCACATAATCTGTGGGTTTTATTTATTTATTTGTTTCCTCCTGGTTATTTTGCCCTCAGAGATTCCAAAATTCCCCACAGACCCTCTGGTGAGAAGGTTTCCTGGTGTTTGGAAACTTCTCCTCTTTCACGACTCCCTCGCCAGGATGGGTCTCTATCCCTATCTCTTCTGTCTCTCTTTTTATCTTTTATATTTTTTCCTACCTCCTTTTGAAGACACTGGGCTGCCTTTCTGGGTGCCTGGTGTCCTCCACCAGCATTCCAAAGTTGTTGCGTGGAATTTTCTCAGGCTTCAGATGATCTTTTGATGAATTTGTGGGGGAGAAAGTGGTCTCCTCATCCTATTCCAATGCCATCTTAGGACCAGGCCCATCTTTCAGTTTTTATAAACTGACTTTTTAGAGAAAGCTCTTCACTAAACACCCTTTCCAGTGATTCTGGATAAGTTGACTGATGGTGACTGTGGAAATGCCTGTTGTCATGATTCATGGGCATGCATTCCTGTTGCCTGGGTCACTAGGCAGCCAAATTTGTTGTAACCATTCATATGTGAGTGAATGCTTGAGTCTATGTGGGCTGGTTTTGCACCAAGGTCTACTGAGACATTTATGGCTCTTAGATTCATGTGTATTAGTCTGGTGCCTGGTCCACACATGCTAGCCTAGTACTGGGGCAGACAGTCTGTATACATCATGGTCAGCCTTGAACCAGAGGCAGATCTGAAGCCTCAGTTCATAGGGGTGGCCCTGAAGCTTAGGTCCAAAGGAGTTAACTGATGCTTTGGTTTGTGGAGTACTTTGTAGTTCATGGACTATACTTTGTTTTGTGGAGACTGATCTGATATGAACCTGGAGTCAAAGTCTAGAAAAAACCACCTGGTAGGCTTTGGGACTAAGTTGGCTTGTATTACACTGGTGTCAAGGACTGCCACTGAGAGATGAAATCTGAGTCTGTGGGGCCAGTCTAATGCTAGCATCCACTGGACAGGACTGGAATTTGAGTGTATGATGAAGTTGGGTGCTTTCCTCACTCTTTTTTCTTGTTTTGTTTTTCTTCTCCATAAGAGTACTCCAGGGCAGAGGGAAGATATGTGCTTGGAGAAGAGATGATTCAGGTAAACTGTTCTTCCTGTCCTCTTCAATGTGTGTGTGTTGTGTGTGTTTTCTTAATTTCCATGCTCAGCCTGTATGCTGTTTGATGAAGTAATGACTTCTATATTTTATGTTAACTGAGACTTTGACCATAAGTACAGATGGATACATGTGAATTTTGCCAGTAACAGAGTAAGCAAGCAATTTCCCTATATTCTACTTAATGGACACTTGCCATTGAACTCAGTCTGTCTGATCCTGTATATTAGCTATGCTATCTCCTGGATATTGACCTTAATGGTGGCTAAAGGAAATCTTGCCAGTATCAATAGAGAGTATCCCTTTTTTTTTATACTACTTGGGAGACATGCTCCGTGACACTTGACTTTTCTCTCCCAGTAATTAAGCCATGTTTGGTAGAGAACGTGTATCTATACTTTGGAATATTGAAGGAAGTATTCAAATACTGTATTGGGATTCCAGGAAATCATATTCAGGACAATAAGAAGCACTGCAAATCAATTTAATATTATTATTTACTTTTACTATGCTCCATGAAATATATCTATATATCTACATCAATGTCAATATGAACATAGATGTATAGAAATATATATGTAAATATATATATATATATATATATATATGTTAAAACATTTACTATTATATATCCTATACAATGGATACTAGCTTTTCTACATTTAGTGTTTATTTATAGTAAAAGAGATTAGAGGATTTGGATTTGAATTCTCACTTACTTACTAGCTATGTATTATATTAAAAGAAGAAGAAGAAGAAGAAGAAAGTGTTAGCGGCTCAGTCATGCCCGACTCTTTGCAACTCCATTGACTGTAGCCCACCAGGCTCCTCTGTCCATGGAATTATCCAGGCAAGAATATTGGAATGGGTAGCCATTCCCTTCTCCAGCGAATCTTCCTAACAAAGATCCAGGTCTTCTGCATTGAAGGAAAATTCTTCACTATCTGAGCTACCAGTTGGAGACCTAAGTTGCTTTATTATTAAAGTTAAGATACTAGTAACAGCCATCTCATAAAGCTTCATTATCAAATGAGGTATGTGTTGAATGTTTAACATGTTGCCTTATATATCATAAATAATAATTTTTGCATTAATAATAATGCCAACTTTTTTTGTAACCTTCATTTTCAGCATCATGCAATAGGCTACCTGTGATAGTATTTCAATTAGAGACAGGAAGATGGAATATAATTTTGAGACTAAAAGACTAAACATAATGTGGAAGGAAGAAAAGTCTGAGTTTTTCCTTTTTCTATATTCTATTTTTTTTTTTTTTACAAAATTATAGCTAAGCTCAGGGGAAAATATGCTTCTTTTTAAAAAAGTGTAGTTTCGATTTGCATTTCTCTGATAATGAGTGATGTTGAGCATCTTTTCATGTGTTTGTTAGCCATCTGTATGTCTTCTTTGGAGAAATGTCTATTTAGTTCTTTGGCCCATTTTTTGATTGGGTCGTTTATTTTTCTGGAGTTGAGCTGTAGGAGTTGCTTGTATATTTTTGAGATTAGTTGTTTGTCAGTTGCTTCATTTGCTATTATTTTCTCCCATTCTGAAGGCTGTTTTTTCACCTTGCTAATAGTTTCCTTTGATGTGCAGAAGCTTTTAAGGTTAATTAGGTCCCATTTGTTTATTTTTTATTTTATTTCCAATATTCTGGGAGGTGGGTCACAGAGGATCCTGCTGTGATGTATCATTTCACACCAGTCAGAATGGCTGCGATCCAAAAGTCTACAAATAATAAATGCTGGAGAGGGTGTGGAGAAAAGGGAACCCTCTTACACTGTTGGTGGGAATGAAAACTAGTACAGCCACTATGGAGAACAGTGTGGAGATTCCTTAAAAAACTGGAAATAGAACTGCCTTATGATCCAGCAATCCCACTGCTGGGCATACACACTGAGGAAACCAGAAGGGAAAGAGACACGTGTACCCCAATGTTCATCGCAGCACTGTTTATAATAGCCAGGACATGGAAGCAACCTAGATGTCCATCAGCAGATGAATGGATAAGAAAGCTATGGTACATATACACAATGGAGTATTACTCACCCATTAAAAAGAATACATTTGAATCAGTTCTAATGAGGTGGATGAAACTGGAGCCTATTATACAGAGTGAAGTAAGCCAGAAGGAAAAACATAAATACAGTATACTAACGCATATATATGGAATTTAGAAAGATGGTAACAATAACCTGGTGTACGAGACAGCAAAAGAGACACTGATGTATGGAACAGTCTTATGGACTCTGTGGGAGAAGGAGAGGGTGGGAAGATTTGGGAGAATGACATTGAAACATGTAAAATATCATGTAAGAAACGAGTTGCCAGTCCAGGTTCGATATACGATACTGGATGCTTGGGGCTAGTGCACTGGGACGACCCAGAGGGATAGTATGGGGAGGGAGGAGGGAGGAGGGTTCAGGATGGGGAACACATGTATACCTGTGGCAGATTCATTTTGATATTTGGCAAAACTAATACAATTATGTAAAGTTTAAAAATAAAATAAAATTTTAAAAAAAAGTGTAGTTTCTCTCTAACAAATGATAAGTGATAGAAAAATATGAATGTTTTAAAACTAGAATAGGCTTTTGAAGACATCTTCTCTAACTAACTTAGTTTGCAGATGATAACAGATTCATATGGCAAAGTGAAAAAGATGACTTAGTCAAGAGGCAAAGCAAGAATTCTTATCTCACCAGCTCGCTGCATGGTAATTAAAACAAAAAAAAAATTAAACAATCAATGTGGTTAGGAAAGGCATTTATTAGTATATTGTCCACATATTTTCCTATTTGTCTCAGTTTGATGATTTTAGTAAAGTACAATTTTTTCCTTAATTATGTTAAAATAAAAAAGGTCACAGGACACATTTTACAAATGTTATTTATTTAACTTTGGTTAAATGTCAGCAAATTAGTAACCTTTCTTTTTTAGGTTGATTATATTTTTCACTGCATTATTTTAATTAAAAAATTTGCAATTTTTGACAGGTAACAATTCAGTAAAATTAAATTTCCTTATATAAACTTAATTATTCAAGAGTATTTGTTGTGTTGTAGATTGATTATACAAGTTTTTCACATCTATTAACTACTTTATAGGTTTTAAACATTTTTGTACCAATTACTTTGCTGAGCATTTTAAACTTCAAGCTAGTTTCTCTTTCTACCTCTCTACTCACTCCTGAGTCACTGTATTACTCAGGGTAGATTAACTGTTTTAAGAAAAAACTTCAATATTTGTGGTTTAACTTTTGTGTTTTATCTCCTCCTCATGAAAATTCCCTTATTAGCTAACTTACCTGAGTATCTTTACTCCAAAGGTGAATCAGAGATCTGTCCAGTTTAATTTCTTTTTGTGATATTTCATAAACTTCAACACATGATCTCCAAGACCACCATGGAAATGGAAGAGAGCTTAGTAAATCTCAGTGGATTCTTAACTACCTTGGATTGGAAGTTACACATAGAATTTCCATTCTCATTCAGTGAGTCAGAGCCAGTTACATATCTCCAATTAGATGCAAGGGGGAGGTAGTGAGAGCCTCTGGCAACAAATCTAGAGTATGGAAGAGGAATCTGAATCTTTGATGGTCACCTATTCCTGTCATATTAACATTCTAAGACAGCTTGCAAGTGGGTTTAAGTGACAATAAATTTCCAATGGTTTGGGTGTTTTTCAGAAAAAAAATGTTTTATTATTTCAAATTATCATTATTCTCTTAAGATTGGGCTGGAATTCATGACAGTCTTTATTTCTCATATATAATTTTATAAATTGCTTGCAGTTTAACCATGCTTCTCCTCAAGTAGCATTAAAATAATATCCTATCAGCCTTCAAAAGCAAATTTGCTTTATACATATAATGAAGTTTAGCAAATACATTTTTTATTGAGACAAATATAAGAAACTGTTTCCACATTATGGTTTGTTATGTTGCCACTAGAATAAATTTTTCCAACAGTTTGTTTATTTTATTATTAACGTTTAGAACTCTATCAGCTTGACTACATGCATCATTAATGATTCTCAATGACTTGGCTCTATTTTCTTTCAACAAAAGTCCATTTCATGTGTTTAATGCTATTGGAATCTTATTGTACAAAAGCTGAGGTTATGCAGCTCATAACTACTAAAATTTTAGGACAATTTACAATTTGATGTAACAAATTTCCCCATGAAATATAAATATATATAAACCTGAATAGACACTGAACATATCAAGAGTTATCTAACATATTTGTGACACAAGCCATGTGATTTAGCACACAAATACAAATTAAATCAATACATACCATTTCCCACTCATTCAACAGTAAATCTTATAATGCAAAATGTGTTAGTGAGAGTATGGGGAGTCAGTGGAACTATATATTGCCTGTGGATGTGTAAATATTTACAAAAACTTTGGAGAACAATTAGAAAATGCATAATTAAATTGAAAATTATTCAAGACGGGAACAAAATGGTGAAGTAGGACTCTGAGCACATGTATGCCTATGAACACATCAAAAGTACATCTATATGTGGAGCAAATCTAACTGAAATCAAACTGAAAGCTGTCAGAAGGACACACACAATGGGTCTATCTGCATCCTAGGACATTTCATCATATTTATCCTAGAGGTCTTTAAAGATAAATATGCCTCAAACTGAATTATTTTATCCAAAACCGTCTTCTCTGACTCCTTTTCCTCTTCAAAGTAAACAGAAGTCCCCAACAGATTTATGATCCCCATCTTGGGGATTGGGTCTGTGGTCCTTGAATATTGGCATGGTTATATTCTTGCCTCACATGAGTAAGTAGTTTTCTTTATATTACTTTCACATTTCATGAATTCTTCCATATCTCCATATTTCCACTTTTCCAGGTTCATCACACTGCTCTTTTATACAACCACAGGTGTAAAGAAATATCTACATGGATCTGGGCTGGAAAGGAAGAGAGTGTCAGTTTGGGACCAGTACTGCTAGGAGATGACACAGAAGAGAAGTATATTGTGGGCTCAAATATTCTCCATAGGGACTGAAGGATTGATCTACATATTGGGCTCCCCAGCCCTGGGGTCTAATACCGGTAAGATAAGTACCTTTAAATGGTTTGAAAACAAATGGAACTATCTAAAGGTCTGTAAAAAACTGAAACTCCACTCATGAAGAGTACACCCACATGCTTGCTTACTCCCAGGAGTATGACAAAGGAAGAAAATTGAATCAGGGAATATGAAGATTTAATCACCCATATCAGGGAATCTGGATGGTTTGCTTCAAATGCCCCAGCACATGTCCAAGTCCTTCTACCTCTAGTGCAGTTCATAACCATGGATAAGACTCCTGTTGTCAAGGAGAATGCACATGTAGGGGAGACAGATGGTTCAGACACAGCAATGCATCTCAACAGGCCCAAGGTGGCAATTAATGGCATTCACAGAGGCAGCAGACTGGGAATGGTCTGGAACTCTGATGGACATGACAGGAAGGTCCCAGGATATGCCTTGGATCACATCGGGTTCCTGCTTCAATGCCTCTTGCTTCAGTACTGAATCTACTTTGGGGCAAAGGTGCCATTGTCTAGAGGAAGAAAAACTAACATTTAAAGGGAATGGAAACAGTTCAAACCAAAACCTCAGGGCTTCTGGTATAGCATATTGGGACCAAATTCTGCCCCCAAAGAGTCATGACAGCCACTGAGCATAAGAGAAGCATGACTCACATCTAGCCCTGACTCCAGCTTCTCCACTTCTCACTAAGGTAACAGCTGCCAGCACACCATGGGAAAAGACATGATTTAAGCTCACTTCAGATCCAACTCTGTCACCAAAGACACTGAGAATAAAGATTGAATAGAAATGTTCCTTTCAAGACAAAGATAGTTAACTGTTTCACTTAATTTCATAGATACAGATAAAGTTAAATAAAAGGAGAAGACAAAGAACTGTTTCAAAGGAAAGATTGAGAAAAAAATAAACTAAAAAGATAAAAAAAAACACCCTATGAAACATGGTTAAATAATTTTTCCAAAAAAGGTTTCAAAGTATTAGAAATAAGAATGTTAACTGAACTTGGGAAATCAATAGATGAACACAGGGGGAAGTTTAACAAGAAACTAGAAAATATAAAAAGAGCACCAGCAGAAACTGATTTTTTTATTAGTTTATTATGAAGAGGTGGCAAGAATACACAGAAGAACTGTGCAAAAAAGATCTTCAGTACCCTGATAATCATGATGGTGTGATCATCAACCTAGAACCAGACATTCTGGAATGCGAAGTCAAGTGGGCCTTAGGAAGCATCACTAAAAACAAAGCTAGGGGAGGTGATGGAATTCCAACTGAGCTATTTCAAATCCTAAAAGATGATGCTGTGAATGTGCTGCACTCAATATGACAGCAAATTTGGAAAACTCAGCAGTGGCCACAGGACTGGAAAAGGACAGTTTTCATTCCAATCCCAAAGAAAGGAAATGTCAAAGAATGCTCAAACTACCACACAATTGCACTCATCTCACACGCTAGCAAGTAATGTTCAAAATTCTCCAAGCCAGGCTTCAATAGTACATGAACTGTGAACTTCCAGCTGTTCAATCTGGTTTTAGCAAAGGCAGAGGAACCAGAGATAAAATTGCCAACATCCATTGGATCATAGAAAAAGAAAGAAGCAAGAGAGTTCCAGAAAAGCATATACATCTCCTTCATCGAGTATCCCCTAACTTTGACTGTATAGATCACAACAAACTATGGAAAATTCTTAAAGCTATGGGAGTACCAGAACACCTGGCCTGCCTCTTGAGAAATATGTATGCAGGTCAGGAAGCAACAGTTAGAAATGGACATGGAACAACAGACTGGTTCCAAATAGAAAAAGGAGTACGTCAAGGCTGTATATTTAACTTATTTGCAGAGTGCATCATGAGAAACGCTGGACTGGAAGAAACACAAGCTGGGATCAAGATTGCCGGGAGAAATATCAATAACCTCAGATATGCAGATGACACCACCCTTATGGCAGAAAGTGAAGAGAAACTGAAGAGCCTCTTGAAGAAAGTGAAAGGGGAGAGTGAAAATGTTGGCTTAAAACTCAACATTCAGAAAACTAAGATCATGGCATCTGGTCCCATCACTTCATGACAAATAGATGAGGAAACAGTAGAAACAGTGACAGACTTTATTTTTCTGGGCTCCAAAATCACTGAACATGGTGACTGCAGCCATGAATTTAAACAACATTTGCTCCTTGGAAGAAGAGTTATGACCAACCTAGACGGCATATTACAAAGTAAAGAAATTATTTTGCCAACAAAGGTCCATCTAGTCAAAGCTATGGTTTTACCAGTAGTCAGGCATGGATGTGAGAGTTGGACTATAATGAAAGCTGAGCACCAAAGAATTGATGCTTTTGAACTCTGGTATTCGAGAAGACTCTTGAGAGTCCTTTGGACTGCAAGGATATCAAACCAGTCCATCCTGTAGGAAATCAATCCTGAATAGTTGTTGGAAGGTCTGATGCTGAAACTTCAATACTTTGCTCACTTGATGCAAAGAACTGACTCATTTGAAAAGACCCTGATGCTGGGAAAGACTGAAGGCAGGAGGAGCAGGGGACGGCAGAGGATAAGATGGTTGGATGGCATCACTCACTCAATGGACATGAGTTTGAGTAAACTCCAGGAGTTGGAAGTGGACAGGTAGGCCTGGTGTGCTGCAGTCCATAGGGTTGCAAGGAGTCAGACAAGCTGAGCTACTGAACTGAACTGAACTTAAGAACTGAAGAATACAGTAACTGAAATGAAACCACACTAGAAGAAATAAAATAAAAAAAAAAAACAGGGTGATATAGGAAGAACACATAAACAATCTGAAAGATAGAATAATGGAAATCACCCAATCAGAAAAGAATAAAAACATTGATGAAAGAAATTACCAATGATATAATGATTCTTATAAAGAAATGGAAAGGTATCTTGTGTTCATGGATTGCAAAAATTATTATTGTTAAAATGTTCATACTACCTAAAGCAATCTACAAATTTAATGCAATCACTATCAAAACACTCATATTTTTCACATAATTAGAGCAAATAATCTTAAAGGCTACATGGAGCCACAAAAGAATGTGAATTACTAAAGCAATCTTGAGAAAGAAGAATGGAGCAGGTTCTTTGAATTCAGACTGTATTACAAAACCACAGTAATCAAAACAGTATGGTACTGGTACAGAAACAGATACTTAGGTCAATGGAACAGAACAGAGAGCCCCCAAACAAACCCACACACATACGGTCAATTAACCTATGACAGAGGATGGAAGAATATACAATGGAGAAAATGTCTTTTCCATACATGGTGCAGGGGAAATTGGACAGCTACATGTAAAATAATGAAATTAGAACATTTCCTCTCACAATATAAAAAAATAAACTAAAAAGAGATTAGTGACTTAAATGTAAAACTGAAACTATAAAATTCCTAGAAGAGAACGTAAGCAGAACACTCTTTTATACTAATGGCACCTATATTATTTTGGATCTGACTCCTAAGGCAAAACATACAGAAACAAAATAAATGAGACATGCAAACCAAAATGCTTTTGCACAAGGAAACATCAAAGACAAAAAAGGCAGCCTACTGAATGAAGAAAACATTTTCAAATAATATGACTGTTAATCCATTAGCATTCAAAATATGCAAACAGCTTTACAACTCAGTATGAAAACAAACAAGTGAATAACCTGATTAAAAATGGACAATGGCATTTTTCTTTCCCAAATAAGGCATACAGATTATCAACAGACACATGAAAAGATGCTCAGTATTGCTAATCATCAAAGAAATGCAAATCAAAATCACAGTGAGATATCAGAGCATACCCGTCAATATGGCTATCATTAAAAATATCAGATATAACAAATATTGGTGTGGAAAAACAGGAAATCCTAGTACTGTTGGTGAGAGTTTATATTAGTGAAGCCACTAGGGAAAACAATATGGAGGCTCCTCAGAACACTTAACATAGAGCTACATATGATCCAGCAATACCAACCCTGGGTATATATCTAAAGAAAACAAAATCACTGATTTGAAAAGACATGTGAACTCCAATGTTCACAGCAGCAGCATTTACAGTAGCCAAGATGTGGAAGCAATTTAATTTCCATCAGTAGGTAAATGGATAAAGAAGAGGTTATTTGGAGGCTGTTATGCTTAGTGAATTAAGTCGGAGAAAGACAGATCCTGGAACTTCCCTGGTGGTCCAGTAGTTAAGAATCCTCCTTGCAATTCAGGGGATGAGGTTCCATATTTGTTCAGAGAGCAACAAGATCTCCCATGTGAGCCCCACTCCCAACTAGAGAATCTGTGCACCACAATGGAAGATCCTTCATAGCACAAGGAAGATCCTGTGTACCACAACTAAGACTCTATACAGTTAAATAAATAAATATTTAAAAAGACAGACCTTGTATGTTAACACTGATTTATGGAATTAAAAAAAATAAAGGAATTAATATAACAAAACAGGAACAGGCTCACTGATGTAGAGAAAAACTAGTGGTTTGTTGTGAGGTCAGTAAAGGGGGAAAGGAAAAGATAGGTGTATGAAAGTAAGAGATATTATGTATAAAATAAGCTATAAAGATATATTGTACATCAGAAGGAGTACAGTTAATGTTTTATAATAATTTTAAAAGAATATGATCTATAAAATATTGAATTACTATGTTGAACATCTGAAACTAATATGCTATTTTAAATCTACTATATTTCAATAAAAATGGAAAGGAAGTTATTCCATGATTCAGAAAGTTTACCTCCAGGAGTCTTCCTTAGAGAAACCCTTATACGTGCATACAGGGAACATGCAAATGGATGTTTATTGAAACTTCATTTGTAATAGTAAAATGCAAATAACTTAACTGTCTATCTTTAGAGAAACAGGTAAGTCAATTGTGGTTTATTCACAAAAAATAAATACAACTGTCTTAACAAAAGAATGAATTTTCTAGGTAACAATATGGCTACAGCTATAAAGGAGCTAAGGAAGAAGCAAATCACATAATATGATGTATAGTACAGCATATAGTAAAGTTACAAAGCTGGGAATGGGTATAATATGACTCAACTAAAAATGTTTTGCTTCTGAGGAATAGGAGTGGAAGAGATGGGAGATGATAGTAGGGCTTCAGCTGTTTTTCTAATGCTTACTTCTTTTAAGTGTTAGACTTATTATTAGCTATATTAGCATCCTCAATATAAATATGACAAATGGTAAACCTGTTACATGTGATTTATGGCTACCTATTTATTATATTACTTAAGTACTTTTGAGATAGTTCATAATTAGTTTTAATTAATACAAAATATATTATTCCTAATAATATAATATAAAAACTATCTTCACTCTCAGCTGTTGTCATTATAAAAATTCATTAAAAGAAAACAATGTTCTCAGGTACAAATACACTGTTAAGGTACAGAAGTCTGAATGTAAACTTACCCTCAGCTTTTAAACAGTAATAATGCTACATATATGGAAATAAGATTTAGCTCGTTATATAAAGTGAATGGACTTGGATGAAAATAAGATGAAAGACATGTGAATTGTTTTCTTTGAAAGAATGAGGGCATTAAAATGTACATAAATGTAGCTTGGGAGGAAGATCTTGTAAGTATGGTGGTCCTTTTAGGCTATAAGTAGGTGGCCAAAACTTTAGTATGTACAAGAGCAATTGGAAGTAGGAGCAGTGAGTGTTCACTCTTTCAGAGAGGAAAAGATCATTCAGAATTCAATTCCTTGGTTGGGGGCAAAGACAGTGAATTTTTGTCTGCACTTTAATTGAGTATCAAGGTAAAATAGCACAGTGACTTTACTTGGATATTAAGGAAGAATAGTATAATGGCTAAAAGTACAAGTTGTGGGATCCTGGCTGCTATCCACTCACCAGGTTATTTCATTGCTCTGAGCTTCCTTGGATGTAAATGTGGTTGACAAAATAGTACCTATCTCATTAGACTGATGAGAGGACTGTATGAAATAACCGCTGTAAAATTATTAAAGCACTGTCTGACATGTAGTAAGTTCTAAATAAATATTATCTGTATTATAGGACACAAGACTCACTGTGGCCAATTTGGTGCACTACCTGGACCTGAACTCTGTATAAAAGATTGAAATTAAATGGGTTCTAATGGTAGGAGTTTTAGAAAATAATAAAAACCCATAAGTCATTTCTCAAGATAGCTGATTTGGGGCAGTTGCTTGACCAATCTCAGCCAGGAATGCTGAGATGATAATTGTATCTCAAGTGGCTGTCTTATATTGTTGTTGTTCAGTCTCTAAGTCATGTCTGACTCTTTATGATCCCATGGACTGCAGCATACTAGGCTTCCCTGTCCTCCACTATCTCCCTGAATTTGTTCCATCTCATGCCCATTGAGTCAGTGACGCCATCCAACCATCTCATCCTGTGTTGACTTCTTCTCCTCTTGCTCTCAATCTTTCCCAGCACCAGGGTCTTTTCCAATGTAGTTGGCTGTTCACCTCAGGTGACCAAAATATTAGAGCTTCAGCTTCAGCATCAATCCTTCCAATGAATATTCAGGGCTGATTTCCTTTAGGATTGACTGGTTTTAATCTCCTTGCTGTCCAAGGGACTCTCAAGAGTTTTTCTCCAACACCACAGTTAGAAAGCATCAGCTCTTTGGTACTCAGTCATCTTTATGGTCCAGCTGTCACATCCATCTATGACTACTGGAAAAACCATAGCTTTGACTATATGGATCTTTGTTGGCAAAATGATGTCTCTGTTTTTGAATACTCTGTCTAGGCTTTTCATAACTTTTCCTTCAAGGAGCAAGCATCTTTTAATTTCATGACTATAGTCACTGTCTGCAGTGATTTTGTAGTCCAAGAAAATAAATTATGAACATGATATCATCATATGTGAAACTCAGTATGTTAACAAGTAAACTCATAGTAATACCTCTGCCCTTGATTTGGTATTCTTTATCTTGGTTACTGGCCTCACCATCCATTCTTCTGAGTATCTAGAAACCTATATGATGTACTAGGTTTTCTTTCACTTTCACTCCTTATTTATTCTGGATTTTGCTTCACAAATAGTCCTAAGATAGATCTTTCCTCCACATCTCTACTACCACTTCACTGCCTAAACCCAAGACCACATTGACCTCCTGTTACTGAAGCGACCACATTAACCTCCTGGACTAGTCTATGACAAACCTAGACAGAATATTAAAAAGCAGAGATGTTACTTTACTGAAAAGTGTCCACATAATCAAAGCTATAGTTTTTCCAGTAGTTGTATATGGATGTGAGAGTTGGACCATAAAGAAAGCTGAGCATCGAAGAACTGATGCTTTTGAACTGTGGTGTTGGGGAAGACTCTTGAGAGTCCCTTGGACTGCAGGAGATCAAATCAGTCAATCCTAAAGGAAATCAACCCTGAATATTCATTAGAGGGACTTATGCTGAAGCTGAAGCTCCAATATTTTGGCCACCTGATGTGAAGAACTGACTCACTGGAAAAGACCTTGATTCTGGGAAAGACTGAACACAGGAGGAGAAGAGGACAACAGAGGATGAGATGGTTTGATGACATCATCAACTCAATGGACATGAGTTTGAGGAAGCTCCAGGAGTTGGTGATGGACAGGGAACCCTGGCATGTTACAGTCCATGGGGTTGCAAAGAGTCAGACACGACTGAGGGACTGAACTGAGTCTCTCCAAAGCTATCCTTCTTTGACACTCAATTCTTTCTTTTTGCAGAATCTAGAATTTTCTCTTTTAAAAAAATACATAAACTATTTTCACTCTTCTGCTTTAAAATTTTTTATGTGCTGTTCTGTGCTCAATTGCATCTGTTGTGTCCAACTCTTTGCAACCTTATGGACTGTAGCCCGCCAGGCTCCTCTGTCCATAGGATTCTTCAGGCAAGAACACTGAAGTGGGTTACCATGACATCCTCCAGGTGATCTTACAAACCCAGGGATCCAACTTGAGTCTCTTACATCTTCTGCATTGGCAGGCAGGTTCCTTACCACTAGTGCCACCTGGAAAGCACAAAAATCTTTTTATTCCTCTCTATTGTTCTTAGAATACAGAATAAAATCATGCCCCAAATAGTATGAACTCAACTTACTCTCCAATTCCACTTTACTGCAAGAACTTCCTTTCCTTCTATTCTTAACCACATTCTTTCACCTTCTCAAAGGTGTCATGTAATGACGTGTACCTCAACCAATGTAGGGCCTTTGCCCATGCTGTTCTGTCTGCTGTAATATTCTTCTTTCTGTTCATTTCTTACATAGCTCCTACTTTTCTTTCAGCTTTCAGCTCTGTTATGATTTATTTGGCTTGTTCAGCTGCTCTTGTTATATGCTTTCCTAGCACCATACACTTTATTTCATAGCATATTTCCTTTGATATTTATTTCTGTTGTCATCCATGGTTTATTAATATCTCACACTAATTATAAACTCTAACAGGACATATCTTTTTTTATTCACTATTTTATACTCAGAACCTTAACACAGTGCCTGATAATTGTAGGAATTCCATAACTACTTGTTCAATGAATACACATACAATTATACATGAATATTTGCCATTATATATATATATATATCAAGTCTTAATTAAAATATGACCTCTTCTGAGAGGCTTTCCCAGACTGCCTTAGCTAAAGATGCTCAACCTCTCCACCAACTCCTTATGTTACTACTCTGTTTTTTTTTTTTTATAATACCCATGTATTCCTATTGGAATACACACACACACACACACACACACATAAAGGCCTCCCAAGTGGTGCTGGTGGTAAAGAACCCACCAGCCAGTGCAGGAGATGTAAGAGGCATGGGTTCGATACTTGGGTTGGAAAGAGCCCCTGGAGGAGGGCATGGCAACCCATTCCAGTGTACTTCCCTGGAGTATCCCATGGACAGAGGAGGTTGGTGGGCTGCAGTCCATAGGGTCACAAATAGTTGGACACAACTGAAGTGACTTAGCATGCATGCATCAACAAGCAGCACAGTGCTTTACTCAGAGGAGACCCTAAAATTATTTATCAAACAAATGAATAAATAAAAATACTTCACCATATTTCTACTTATTTTTAGATGTTTAGACAAATGGAAGTCTTTCATAGAAAGAACAGTTCGACCCAGAGGAATGGTACAGGGAGGGAGGAGGGAGGAGGGTTCAGGATGGGGAACACGTGTATACCTGTGGCGGATTCATGTTGATGTATGGCAAAACCAATACAATATTGTAAAGTTAAAAAATAAAATAAAATTTAAAAAAATAAATAAAACAGTTAATACAAATAATTGCAAAAAGTATATATCAGAAAAACTAAGAAAATATTAGAAAAATATTAATAACTAGATTTTTGAGTCCAAGTAATCATGGAATTTTGGAATCTTTTCTGTTTTATTTCAATATTAAAACAATAAAATTGATAGAAACTAATTGATGCCTGTAATTGTTACAAAAAGAAATGAAGTAGTGAAATGATGTCTCTAAGTGTCTAGAAGTCTAAAGTATATTAGTTATAATGTGGTAGGATTACAAGTCTTCTTGGAAAGATAATTAATCTCCCTTCTGCTCCTTATCCACTCCTTAACCCATTCACAATTCCAATTTTAAAATAATTAATAAAATGCTTATTTATTTGTTATAGTGTATTTGGTTTTATAAAGGATAAAAACACTTTTGTAAAGTGTGAGTGGCCAGTACATTTAAATAGAAAATTTTGTAAAAAGCTAAAATGAGGGAATATAAACATATCCAATGACTAAGTTCACTTAATGATAATACTTGAGCTATAATTTTAGCACTGAGAGGCATGTCATCTACAGTTAAAGAGGAGTAAAATGGGTAGCCTGATAGAAGGAAATGTGTCAGTTTGCTGGGAGAGGGAATTTTTTCTCTAGAATTAAATTTTAAAAGCTAATTATTATGTAAATCATTAATTAGGGTCAATGACTAATATAAAATACTATGTTTTCAACAGTATTTTTAAAGCTTCTATTATTTTGGTAAGATGTTATGTGTTTCCTAGAAAAGTTCACAAAGCTTCTTGAGAGCAGCATTCCAGGAATTACAGTATTTTCTAGGCGCTATATTCTAACAGTGAATTCCAATTTCTGCTATTTCTAGCCTTGAGAAATGTATGCTGTATTCATTATGATGTGATTGACCTTTGGCTTTTCCATTATTTACATTAGCTACCTATGATATTCATAATAGTATTCTTTAAATCATGTCTGCAGAAGTGAACAGTGCACAGTGAAAGTACACATTGCACTTTATTTATTTACCCAGTAAAATATTTCTTGGCAAGATGACCTTAGGAGCAGAATTCTAATTACCATAAGGCTTCAGGATGGGGACTGGAAGTAAAGGTGTAAGAAAACACACTGATGTTTACTTAAAATACTATGCACTTAAAACACACTGCATCTCACATACATTTTTCTAATCTTAATAATTGAAATACTCAATCATAGTTTTTTTTTTTAATGACCAATATCTAACTGGCAGGAATTTTTTAATGGAGAGAGAGCTTTTTCCCCATATTATTTTTTTTAAAAAATGCAAGCAACAATATATGTATCCTGAAGTGTCATTGAGAAAAAAGCCACAAGGTTTTGGAAGAGAAAGAAAAGGTCATTAAAAAATGTATGTTACTGCAACAGCAAACAGATATGCCATATGCTTAGTTTTAAATGTCAAGGCAGAAAAAACCTTACAAACAGACATAGAAAGTCAGTTCCATAACTATTAAATGCAGTTGTTGAAATATCTTGCTTTAGGGGATTTGAGATTATACTCTAAAAAGGCTGAATAGCCTGCTGTTGCTGACCTCAAAGAGCAGTCAGAAATGTACAGTGACAAAAGATTTCACAATACATTGGGTCATAGCATAAAGTGGTATATACATGAAATGAATCTTAAAATAACATGTGGTATAAATATTGTATCCTGACTGCACATTTAGAAAGGTTGAGAACAAAATCAAAAAATAAGATACATTTGACATACTCTGAGTGACTTCCTTTACTTTTTCTTGGAGCATTGTGGCTGAAATAATTGTTTGGAAGAAATCATTGTTACAGTTGTACCAACTAAATTTGGCATGCAAAAGTTACTACTAATCTTTGTAGTGATGATTAATTAGTGTATAAATTATGTCCAACCTGCTAAAAATGGGAGCCAGGGCAATAGTAACTTGAATTGATAATGAGACTTTAGTATTTGTAGGAAGAAATCTGTTTAAGTAAAAATTTCACTGAAACCATTTCGTGTGTTCATTAGAAATGCTTGGTGATTTGAGACTCAGACGTGACAATCACTGCAAACAAGTGACTAGGACCAACTACAAACTGGAAAGTAGTATAGTTTAAGCTGACGGAAATAGCAATATTTAGGATTGCAACTCAGCAAAACTATGAATGAGATTGTCTCTGATACATGACTGTCTCACCTCTATTTCACCCACCTCCACTTTACTTGCTCTTGGCCAATAGTTATCTATAAAAATGTTAGGTATTAAGACTGTCATGTTCAAAAGTTTGGGTATAACTCAGAATTATTATTATTTCATTCATTTTCATATTTACTTATTAAAAAAGAATGTCGTTTGGGGGTGCCAAGGAGCTAAATCTTGCCACAGTTGTATGTGAAGGATCTGTATATATCATCGCTGCTTTTTGTGCCCTTCTTCATCATAGTCTTAGTATGTTGTGATCTATGAACCTGAGTACAGAGGTACTAATCTCTGAGTGTAACAAAGATAAGAAAGGAGTAGAATTCTTTGGGGAAGATTCAGATGAGAACTCAGAGAAGGCAATGGCAACCCACTCCTGTACTCTTCAAATCCCATGGAAGGAAGAGTCTGGTGGGCTGCAGTCCATGGGGTCGCTAAGAGTTGGAGCAACTTCACTTTCATTTTTCACTTTCATGCATTGGAGAAGGAAATGGCAACCCACTCCAGTATTCTTGCCTGGAGAATCCCAGGGATGTGGGAGCCTGGTGGGCTGGTGGTTGCACAAAGTCAGACACGACTGAAGTGACTTAGCAGCAGGAGAAGATGTGTTTTAGATAAGACCTCCAGAGAAAAGCTCTCTAAGAAGATGACACTGACCTGAATGAAGTAAAGACATGGATTAATACAAAAATAAATTTTTGTTATTTTTTATGTACATTTTTTCTTGGGAGAAGATAATATGATGTCTCAAATCCAGGTTAAAGGAATAAATATTTACAGAGGAGATTTTTGTTTGTTGCATAAGTTTAGGACCTTCCACATATCAACTTTTCTAGTCTTTTCCTAGTTCAACTTTCTTTCACTACCATAAAAACACACTTCATCACAAGAACAATAGAACTGTCTATCAAAAGAGAAAAAAAGAGGCAACTGAACATAAAGATGCTGCATTTGCCCCTTTGGGAAAGTATTTGTTGTGAAGTGGTCTGTTTGTTGATATCACATGTCATTCATATGGACTAGCCACTTAAGAGCCCCTATGTGAAACAAGATAAGACTACATAAATAGTAAGGATTTACTCTAGAACTATCTATACTGCAATCATAAAAACGACTTTAAAATTCCTCTAAAATGAAAGGAAATGAAGGATTTCTAAAAAGAAATAAACTGCAATAAAAGCTCATTACAAATTTGAAAAAAAGTAGCGGAGTAAGAAGAAAGCAGACCAAGATGCATTTTAAATTTAGTAAGTCACTTTTCCTAGTGTAATTATCACCCACAGATCCAACATCATCCAAAATCATCCATTTCATCCAAAATCAAAACTAGGCCTTAATAATAACTTACTATTTAGTCATATATTTTCTCCTCCACCATTCTAATTTCCTGGGTCACCTACCCTGAATCCCGTTTTTGCTTTTCATTGTGTTTCTTTGCTTTCCTTTTAATTTACCTTTGTTGCATTTAAATGTATTCACAAGATATACATATTTTTGGAGCCCAGACTCTGAAAACACATCTTTCTGTCTCTACTGATACTCTTATTCTGGGTATTTCATACAAATGGGATAAAATAATATGCAATATTTAGTGACTTGCTTCTTTCACTTACTGTGATATTTCCAAGGTTCAAGCATGTAGTAGTATGAATGAGTAAGTTATTACTTTTTATGAATAAATAATATTTTATCATAGTGAAAGTATTAGTTGCTCAGTCTTATCTGACCCTTTGAAACCCCATGGACTATAGCCTCTGTCCATGGAACTATCCAGGCAAGATTACTGGAGTGGGTAGCCATTCCCTTTTCCAGGGTATCTTCCTGACCCAGGGATCAAGCCAGGGTGCCCTGCATTGCAGGCCAATTCTTTACCAGCTGAGCCTGAACTGTAGTGTTGGAGAAGACTCTTGAGATTCCCTTGGACTTCAAGGAGATCCAACCAGTCCATCCTAAAGGAAATCAGTCCTGGGTGCTCATTGGATGGACTGATGCTGAAGCTAAAACTCCAATACTTTGGCAGCTTGATGCAAAGAGCTGACTCATTGGAAAAGACCCTGATGCTGGGAAAGATTGAAGGTGGGAGGAGAAGGGGACAACAGGTTGGATGGCATCACGGACTCATTCAACATGAGTTTGAGTAAACTCTGGGAGCTAGTGATGAACAGGGAGGCCTGGCATGCTGAAGTCCATGTGATCACAAAGAGTCAGACAGGACTGAGCGATCGAACTGAACTGAACTGAACTATACCAAATTTATTTATCCATTCATCAATTGATGACCATCTCACTTGGCCTAAACTTTTGGCTATTACAAATAATGTTGCTTCTATTAACATTTGTGTGTAAGTACTTTTGTAGACATTTGTTTTTATTGATCTTGAGTTTATAACTAGGAGTAGAATTGCTATGTCATGTGGTAATACTGTGTTTAACATTTTGAGGAAGTGCCACACTGTTTTCCAAAGTGGCTATACCATTTTACATTCCCATCAGGATTTATGAGATTTAAAGTTTCTCCAAATCCTTATCAACATTTGTTTTTCATTTTAAAAACTAACACAATATTGTGAAGCGATTATCCTCCAATTAAAAGAAAAATAAAAAAAATCCATCAGAGGAACCAGAAATTCTGAGTGTATACACAGAGAAAAAAATTTTAAATAATTGAAGACAAAAGGAGAGGGGGGCAGCAGAGGATAAGATGGTTACATTGCATATCTGACTCAGTGGACATGAATTTGAACAAACTCTGGGAGATAGTAGAGGACAGACGAGCCTTGCATGCTACAATCCATGGGGGTCACAAAGAGTCAGACATGAACTAACAAATGAACAAGAACAACAATAAAAATATTGACAAAATAATAACAAAAAATTGACAAGTGCAATAATTATATTGTAAGAGTTTATTTTTTTTGTAAGAGTTTAAATACAATTCTTTCTGTAATTAATGAATCAAGCAATTACATAAATTGCAAAGATGTTTTTTAAAAATTATTTTTAATTGGAACGCAACTCCTTTACAATGTTGTGTTAGTTTCTGCTGTACAACATGAATCAGCTATAAGTATGCATATATCCCCTCCTTATTGAGCCTCCCTCCTACTCCAGATCCCCACTTCATTTTATTTTCTTGATAGAGTCCTTGAAGCACAAAATTTTAAGTTTTATTTATGTATTTTTGTCTTCGTTGCTGCAAGGGCTTTCTCTGGTTGGATTGCTCGGGTTTCTCATCATGGTGAATTCTCTTGTTGTGGAACACAGACTCTGGAGGCTGGCTCAGCAGTTGCAGCACACAGGCTTAGTAGACCCATGGCATATAGAATCCTCCAGGACCAGGAATTAAACCCATGTCCCCTGCATTGGCAGGCAGATTCTTAACCACTGGACCACTAAGGAAGTCCAAACTTTTTAGCTCTGATGAAATCCAGTGACTTTTTTTTTTCTTTTGTTGTTTGTGCTTTTGGTGTCATATCTAAGAATCTATTGTCAAATCTGAGGTCATGAAGGTCTACCCTTATATTTCCTTCTGTTGTATTTCCTTAGATCTTACATTTAGATCTTTGATCCATTATTTTATGGTGGTAAAATATACATAAGTGTTATCTTCTGTGTTTTTTTATTATGATCATCCTAGTGGTTGTGAGATAGTATACGGTGGTTTTGATTTGCATTTATTTGATGAATAATGATGTTAATCATATTTTAAACAATTTATAGGTCATTTTAACATCTTTTGTTGAGAAATGTCTATGCAGATAATTTGCTTATTTTTAATTGTTTTTTTTAGGAGTTATAATGATTTTTTTCCCTATATTCTGGATTCAAGCCCCTTATCAATTGCATGTATTTTCTCTCAATCTGTGAGTTATGTTTTAATTTTCTTGATGTCCTTTCAAGCACAGGCTTTTTTTCCTTTTTTTAAGAGTCCATTTTTTTTTCTATTTTGCTTTTGTCATCTTTGATTTTGATGTTGTATCTAAGATAGTCAGGAAGATTTACTCATATGATTACTTCTGATTGTTTAGCTCTTAAATTTATGTCAATGATCCATTTTCAGTTGTTTTAATATTATGTATGGTAGGGGTACAACCTCATTCTTTTTCATG
This sequence comes from Bos grunniens, assembly GCF_055505025.1. Taxonomy (NCBI): domain Eukaryota; kingdom Metazoa; phylum Chordata; class Mammalia; order Artiodactyla; family Bovidae; genus Bos; species Bos grunniens. The sequence goes on along the minus strand of NC_141194.1, from coordinate 73,422,890 downwards.
TGGACACCCAGTATAGTTCCAGCATCATTTTTTAAAACTACTTTTTCCATATTGAAATTTCTGGAGCCCCACTTATATTCTGTTTTATAAATGCCTTTCTGTTTTTATTTTATATTTATTTATTTTTAAATGAAAAAAGATAAATATTTTTAATTATAAAAGGTACAGTTCACAAAGAAAATAGACATCATAAACCATTAGACATCTAACAAAAAAGAAACAAAGATACATAATGCAAAAGTCAGAAGAAATTAAGGGAAAAGAAAAATGTGTATAATCATAATCAGATATACTAATATTTCTCAGTGAATATTTTATCAAGTGCAGAAAAATAAGAATACGAGCATTTTGAATGATGAGATTAATAGTTTAAATATAATAAATTCATGTTGATGTCTGGTAGAAACCAATAGAGTTCTATAAAGTATTTATCCTTCAATTTAAAATAAATAAATGTTTAAAAAATATATTTTCATTTATATTATTTTATATTAATTTTATATCCTATAGAAATATATTTAAAATTTTGTATCTCATACATTGCTATTAGATGTCAATGGGACTTTAGAATACCTGGCAAAAATATAAGCATTAGTAAACTTCAAAATATAGAATTAAATTTTTGTAATTCAGTTATGCATATACACATATATTATTATTTTAAGTATTTTATGTTATTACAAGATAGTGACTGTTTTTTCCTGTGCTATACAGTAAACCTTTGTTTTTTGTTGCATATCTATTTCTTTAAATTAGAAATCTAGCATTTTATTCATACTAAGTTAAACAAGTGAAATCAAAATGTCAAATTTTTAGTTATGCAAAAATTCATAAATTTTCTAAAATATATATATTCACTATATATGTATACAAAAGCTTTTTTATTACATTTAAGAACATAAAAAAAGAGATGAAGAAATCGGAAAACATAAAATAAATGAAATGGGAGCACTGAATATGAAATAGAAAAAGTGAAACAAACTAAATAAAAGTAAAAGATCCTCATATACTCCAGTTGTTTTTAAATATTGTTGCTTACTAGAAACATATCTGAAGCTCTGGTGAAAAAAAGCAATACCTGGACATTTGTATTTTTCAAAATATTACAAGATAATTCTGATATGCATCTGGATTTTAAAAAGTGACTACAGGTTTTTATATTAAATGGTACTTTTGGTGATAAAAAATGTATTATTCTTCTGTTGACCAATCATGACACAATGGCATTAAGTGAGCAATAGTTACATAATTACAATAGTGAAAGATGATTAATCAGTTTTCATAATTAATAGCCAGACAAAAAAGATAATACAGTTGCAAGCAGGAATGGGAACCTGATTAACCTAACAATATGAAATAATTACACACAATTTGGGAGGTCAAGCAAAGTGATGTGGTAAGTGCAAATGCATACATACATATGTTTTCATCTGCTCAAAGAATCTATGTCTTTTGGTTGGGGCATTTAATCTATTTACACTTAAGGTAATTACTGATACGTATGATCCTATTGAGCTTCCCTGGTGGCTCAGATGGTAAAGCATCTGCCTGCAATATGGGAGACCTGGGTTCGATCCCTGGGTTGGGAAGATCTCCTGGAGAAGGAAATGGCAACCCACTCAAGTATTCCTACCTGGAGAATCCCAGGGATGGAGGAGCCTCATTTCCTTCACTGTTTTGGGTTTATTGTGTAGGTAGGTCTTTCCTTCTCTCATTTCCTGCCTAGAGAAGTTCCTTTAGCATTTGCTGTAAAGATAATTTTGTGGTGCTGAATTCTCTTAAATTTTGCTTGTCTGGAAAGCTTTTGATTTCTCCATCAAATCTGGAGGAGAGTCTTGCTGGGTAGAGTATTTTTGGTTGTAAGTTCTTCCCTTTCATCATTTTAAATATATCATACCATTCTCTTCTGGCTTGTAGAGTTTCTGTTGAGAAATCAACCAATAATCTGATGGGAATATTCTTGTATGTTGTCATTTTTCCCTTGTTGCTTTTAATATTTTATCTCTGTCTTTAATTTTTGTCAGCTAATCAAACTAGGTGTTATGGTATGTTACTCCTTGGCTTTATCCTGCCTGGGACTCTGTTCTTCTTGGACTTGATTGGTAAGTCTAATGATGACCTCTAAGAGGGCTATGCCAAGAGGGACCTTCCAGGACTACTGCTGTCAGTGCACCCATCTCTATGGTGAGTCCCTGCTGATCCATCTCTGCATAGGATATCCTTCAACACTAGCAGATAATTTTGGTTCAGTCTCGTGTGGGCTCACTGTTCCTTTCTTTTAAGTTTTGATGCCCACAAAGTTTTGTGCCCTACAAGACTGCTCTCTGTTTCCCCCAGTCCTGTGAAAGTCTTATAATCAAATCCCACTGGCCTTCAAAGTCAGATTCCCTGGGGATCCCTAGTCCCTTTGTCCGATCCCCAGGCTGGGAAGCCTGAGATGGGGTGCAGAACCTTTACAAAAGTGGGAGAGCTTCTTTGGTATTACTGTACTCCAGTTTGTGGTTCACCCACCAGGCAGGTGAATGGGATTTGATTTTATCATGATTGTGTCTCTCCTTGGGGCTTCCCTGATAGCTCACTTGGTACAGAATCTGAGTGCAATGCAGGAGACCTCGGTTTGATTCCTTGGTCAGGAAGATCTGCTGGAAAAGGGATAGGCTAACCACTCAAATATTCTTAAGCTTCCCTTGTGGCTCAGCTGGTAAAGAATCCATCTGCAATGCGGGACACCTGGGTTCAATCCCTGGGTTGGGAAGATCCCCTGGAGAATGGAAAGGATACCCACTCCAGTATTCTGGCCTGGAGAATTCCATAGACTGTAGTCTATGGGGTAGCAAAAAGTCAGACATGACTGAGCGACTCACTTTCACCACCTCACTGCAGCTTCTTCTTTATCTTTGGTTTCAGAGTATCTTTTTTTTTTTTTTTTCCTTTTGGGTAGGTTCCTGTGTCCTCCTATTGATGGTTGTTAAATAGCTAGTTGTGTTTTTGGTGCTCTCATAGGAGAGGAATGCACATCCTTCGACTCTACCATCTTGAACCAGAAGCCTCTACAAATGTCTGTTTATTTACATTTTCTTTAAATTATTTTAACAATATTTCATACGTTTCAGAATATATGTCTTCAACTTCTTTTTTAAAACATTGTGTAAGTATTTTATCCTTTTTGATGCTATTAAAAATGGAATTTTCTTAATTTTATGTGTGGATTATTCATTGTTAGTATGAAGAGGAACTAAAGAGCCACTTGATGAGGGTGAAGGGGGAGAGTGAAAGAGTTGGCTTAAAATTAATATTGAAAAAACTAAGATCATGGCATCTGGTCCCATTACTTCATGACAAATAGAAGGGGAAAATGTGGAAGTAGTGACAGATTTCTTCTTCTCAGGCTCTGAAATCACTGTGGATGGTGATTGCATCCATGAAATCAGAAGATGTTTGCTTCTTGGCAGGAAAGCTATGACAAACCTAGACAGTGTGTTGAAAAGCAGAGATATTACTCTGCCAATACAGGTCCATATAGTCAAGGTTATGGCCTTCCCAGTAGTCACATAAGGTTGTAAAAGTTGGATCATAAAGAAGGTGGAGCACCAAAGAACTGATGCCTTCAAATTTTGGTGCTGGACAAGACTCCTGAGAGTCCCCTGGACAGCAAGGAGATCAAACCAGTCAACCTAAAGGGAAATCAACCCTGAATACTCATTGGAAAGAATGATGTTGAAACTCCAGTATTTTGGTCCTCTGATGCAAACAGCTGATCACTGGAAAAGTCCTGATGCTGGGAAAGATTGTCAGCAGAAGGAAAAAAAAGGTCATCAGAGGATAAAATGGATGGATACCATCACTGATGCAATAGGCATCAACTTGGGCAGACTTCAGGAGATGGTGAGGGACAGGGAGGCCTGCTGTTCTGTAGTCGATAAGGTTGCAAAGAGTTGGACATGACTGGGCGACTGAACAACAACAACAATGCAGATATACAGTTGATCTTCTATAGTGACTTTTTATCTGCAATCTTAATAAATTCACTTATTAGAATCATTGGTGAATAACTAATAAACACTTTAAGAGCTTTTAGTAAATTCTTTAGGATCTTCTTCACTTCTTTGTACAACAGAAACTAACACAATATTGAAAAGCAATTATGCTCCAAAAAAAATCAGGAATTAAAAAAAAAAGATTATATAACCTGCAAATAGAGATAGTTTTACTTATTCCTTTCCAGTCTGCATGACTTTTATTTCTGAGAAATAATTTTATTTTCAAACCCAGCATACCCTATCTCCTTTGCATTCAAGAGTTTTTAATTTAAGTAAACACTTTACCCCACATTTTAATTAAAACAGCAAGAAGAAACAAGGAGTACTTTCAGTGTTATACTTGGAAATCTCCATAATTGTATCATCCATTTCATTAGGTGAATTTTCTTATTTTCATATCACTATAGACAGAAATTGTTGTTAAACTTTCCTTTTTCTCTACTTTTCAACAATAACTACTAATTTTTCTTTAAGTCATCAAACACAACCTACTAGAGAGCCAATATTTTTTACTAGTAGCCTCTCCATGGTCCTTAAAATTTTTCCCTGTCTTATTCTCCTAAAGATCTTGCCAGAGTTTTAGATTTTGTTTTGACAGGACTCTGCTCAGTACCAAAATTGATGTTCAGTATCTAATGTTGTACAATAAACAACTTGAAAACTTACTGGCTCAAACTAACAAAAATAACTTAATATATAGTATTGCTTCTTTGAGTTTGAAATTAATGTGTGGCAAAACAGGAAGAGCTTGTCTCTATTCCATGACTTCCAAGCCCGCATTTCAAAGATGTCTTATTTCAAAACAAGTTAGGACCTAGAATCAACTGAATCAACATGCAACACACACACACACACACACACACACACACACACATATATATGCATATATATATATATATATATATATATATATATATATACACACGCACATAATATATTGAAGAGAACTTGTTTTTATTTTATGAAAACATGCACACACAAACAGCCTAAGTAAGCTTTATACATTTTATGGATCCTGCGTTTAAACTATCCCTCAGACCTAACTTACTTCCACCGCTTTAGTGCTAAGTAGAGAAAATGAACTATGGAGGGGAAGGCTCATTTCAAAATCAACAGTAGGCGTAAATGGTAATTGTGAATGAACCACGATATTTTACAACAAAATGAGAAAAATAAGTTCAGCAATTTTAGATAAGGTAAATTATCTTCTCCAAGAAAAAATAAAACACCTCATTAAAAAAAAAATCATTATTTCTAAAGCATATTCAGTTCAGTTCAGTTCAGTTGCTCGGTCCTATTTGACTCTTTGTGACCCCATGGACTGCAGCATGCCAGGCTTCTCTGTCCAACACCAACTCCTGGAGTTTACTCAAACTTATGTCGTTTGAGTCAGTGATGCCATCCAACCATCTCATCCTCTGCTGTCCCCTTCTCTTCCCACCTTTAATCTTTCCCAGCATCAGGGTCTTTTCCAATGATTAACTCTTTGCGTCAAGTAGCCAAAGTATTGGAGTTTCAGCTTGAACATCAGTCCTTCCAATGAACACCCAGGACCGATTTCCTTTAGGATGGGCTGGTTTGATCGCCTTGCAGTCCAAGGGACTCTCAAGAGTCTTCTCCAAAACCACAGTTGAAAATCATCAATTTTTTTGCACTCAGCTTTCTTCACAGTGCAACTCTCACATCCATACATGACTACTGGAAAAAACCACAGCCTTGACTAGAAGCAGCTTTGTTGGCAAAGTAATATCTCTGCTTTTTTAATATGCTGTCTAGGTTGGTTATAACTTTTCTTCCAATGAGAAAGCGTCTTTTAATTTCATGGCTGCAGTCACAATCTGCAGTGATTTTGGAGCTGCCCCACCCCAAATAAAGTCTGTCACTGTTTCCAGTGTTGCCCTATCTATTAGCCATGAAGTGATGAACCCAGATGACATGATCTTAGTTTTCTGAATGTTGAGCTTTAAACCAACTTTTCACTCTCCTCTTTCACTTTCATCATCTAAAGCATATTGCCCGTGGGTAAGCCATACGATCTTGTAGTCTACCATAATTCTTTTATTGAAAATATCTTGGGGAATCTAATGTCTATATACTCCTGACTTTCATTTTTAATTAATAAAATATTATACATTCTGAAATTTTAGTTTAAGTTGTTTCTTCTTTCATGTCAATGACATCTATATTATCATATAATTTTTGCCCAATGTGGAAGCAGAGAACATCTGCCCCCTTCACAAAAACTTTCCCTTCCTCTTGAGGCAACCAGAAAGATAAGCTGGACACTCCCACAGGCATCATAGCAGCCAATACTCATCAGGGTAAAATAATACCCACAGCAATGAAGTATTTATTACATAAGATTTGGGTTCTGCCTTTGCCTCTTTGAGTGAATCACTTCATCTTTGTGTAACTTTTTCAACTTTTACAAGTTCCTCACTTATAAAGCAATGTTAGTGATACCGCATCAATTTATACTTGAAAAATTTTATACTTTAATTTACTTGATTACTTGCATCCTCCCCATGCCCAATGCTACTCTACTATGCAATGGATGAAGGAACCATACTCATCGTTATTTTTCAAATGCCTAAAATAATTCCTGCCACATAGTAAGTGCTCTAAAAATTTGTTTGACTAAGCAAAGAGAAAATTTGAGTTGCATTACTCATTGCTCTGTTTTTAATATTCTGAAAGATGGCATTTGACTAAATTTCAGTTTTCTTTTATACTATAAAATTTCATTATGTCCTTTTTTGTTAGTACAGTTGTTCAAAACTACCTGTCAATATTATTTTATAGGTTGCATATGCTGAGTTTAATAGGAAGCTACAATTATTCAGATGGTGACTGCAGCCATGAAATTAAAAGATGCTTACTCCTTGGAAGGAAAGTTATGACCAACCTAGATAGCATATTCAAAAGCAGAGACATTACTTTGCCAACAAAGGTTCATCTAGTCAAGGCTATGGTTTTTCCTGTGGTCATGTATGGATGTGAGAGTTGGACTGTGAAGAAGGCTGAGTGCCGAAGAATTAATGTTTTTGAACTGTGGTGTTGGAGAAGACTCTTGAGAGTCCCTTGGACTGCAAGGAGATACAACCAGTCCATTCTGAAGGAGATCAGCCCTGGGATTTCTTTGGAAGGAATGAAGCTAAAGCTGAAATTCCAGTACTTTGGCCACCTCATGCAAAGATTTGACTCATTGGAGAAGACTCTGATGCTGAGAGGGATTGGGGGCAGGAGGAGAAGGGAACGACAGAGGATGAGATGGCTGTATGGCATCACTGACTCGATGGACGTGAGTCTGAGTGAATTCCGGGAGTTGGTGATGGACAGGGAGGTCTTGCGTTCTGTGATTCATGGGGTCGCAAAGAGTCGGACACGACTGAGCAACTGAACTGAACAATTATAGAGGTTTAGGGGACTTTCAGAAAGATTTGGTGATTATTTTGCTTATTCACTTCCTATACAATTAAAATATAAATATGGACATATGACCATGTCTTTTAGTGTGACATCCACATGATCTAACCTTTGGAATGTTTTTAGTTTTATTACCACACAAAAATGGAAAATATAAACATGAACAAAAGTTTGATATTAGTTTATTCTCCCATATGAAACTCATCTCCTGTAGAGGGATCATGAATCACTAACATGCATAAAAGGGAAAATTAAATATAAAATTACAAAGCAATTTTAACTGTTTTACTTTTATCAACTTATTATTTCTCCTACTGTACAGTTTTTATTTCCACTAGCTAGTTTTTCTGATTCCAAATTAGAGTAATAACAAAAATAGCTACAATAATAGTGATAATGAAAATCACTGAATAAAGTAGAGGAATTAGTTTTACATTAAAGCAAGTGATAGGTTAGAAAAATTAGTGCCCTCTTCTAAGTGCTATGTTGTATGGCAACAGCCCCTTGCATTCTATAGTTTTATAAGTCACATGTTTTTTAGTGGCAGTTTTAGTTTTGATTTGGATAGGTAACACACAGTGGTTAGTTTCTAACTATATATTCTTGCTCCATGGATAACACAAATAACTTCTTGAATATAGATGAGACTTCATCAGACATGAAGTTCTAACATGTTTCGATTTACTTGAAATTCTGTATTACTGTGAAGTGGTTTTATCCAGTGAAAGGCTGTGAATGAGTAGACCTGGAAAAACTGTAAGATACATTGATCCTAGGCTTTTTAATTCCCCTTCTACCCATTACCCTTCCTGTGTCCTCTTCTGTCTTTACATTCTATGCTACTATCATAAGCAATAAAGTGTCCCCATACTATTTCTTTACTTCTAAGGTTCCACAATGTAGAGTCTTAAACGAACCAAATCTGTATAATCATATACTACTACTGCTTTCTATCTTTGGTCCTTTCTACTATCAAAATTTACTTTGCCTAGGCTTTAGTTGCTAAAGCCTCATTTTGTGGCTAGCTAGTATCTGAGCAAAAGTTTTCTACAGATTCAACCTTAAGCATAAGAAAATAACAGAGTAGAGAAAAGGTCCACTATTCACTGACATTAGCTTTCTACATTTATGGTGCCTAGACCTTAGTGTCCTTTCATCCTCACAGTTTTTCTTACTTTCCCTAGACTAAGGAGCCTTATAATTTTGGCAATTCTTCACTGGCATTTGGCTGAAATGATATTTATGTGTTTCTCTTTCACTCCACGCTGATGTTCCACTTATTTTAATTTAAAATTTGGTATTAATAATTGTGTCACCAAATAGCTATTTATTTCACATATCATATTTCACTTCTTGGACAAACACATTAAATATATACTATATGACCAACACTATTCTAGGCGCCAAAAGGATTACCCTAAAGATCATGTAGTAATAATACAATGGTGATAAATATTCTAGTCACATTTGAATTATACTCAATATTTCACAATGTAAAATCTTTCATATTCATTGTATCATTTGATTTATTTATTAAACATATGTTTATTGACAATATTACTATATTCCAGGCAGTGTGTAGGATCCTGAAAGATATAGTGGTGGGCAAAATAGGTTTTTATAACTCTTACAGTTCAGTGGATGATATACATATTAATCAAATAATCATAAAAATAAATATATAATTATAAATTGTGATAAATACTGTTAAAGAACATCAGAATATTATAACAGTATATGAAGAGAGTCCAAGTTAATTTTTATTTTTTATTAGACCTTTTATTTCATGTTGTAGCATAACCAATTAACAATGATGTGATAGTTTCAGGTGGACAACAAAGGGACTCATGGGGCATTAAGGAAAGCTTCTCTGAAAAATTGACTTGTGAATTGATGTCTAAGTGTTAAACTGTGTGACAATCTAGAGTGAAGGGGATGGAAGGAAAGGAAAAAGGGGACAAGTATGTACAAATACCCTGTAATCAAGTAGGGCATGCTACAAAATATGAACCTTGTAGACTGTGATAGAGTGTTTTACCTTTATACTAAGAAAATGAGAGCCTTTGAAAGGATTTAGGCAGGAAAGTAGTATATTAGATCTACAGTTTGAAAATATCACTCTGAATTAAACTTGAGTGAAAGATAATGGTAAAAAATGGAAGACTAGAAGGCAGCTCCTACCATAATACAAGAGAAATATGTTGGTGTTATGAACTAAGTCTGGTGAAAATAGAAATTATGTTTGTGAGATTTTAGGGAGTACTCACTATCATTCTTTGAGGTAAACAGGAGAATAATTATAATTCTCATTGTGAGAATTAAAGAATTAATCTTAGGAGCTATTTAGTTACTTTCCCAAAGTCTTATCAATATCTCTTAAGTGGTGAATGTGGATCTCTAACCCATGTTTTCTGAATGTCTTCCCAAACAACTTTCAATTTACAAAGTAATACAAGACATGTCCACAAGTAATATGTGTATTTTTACTTTTCTACACAGAATAAAATATTAGAAATTATCTATAGATGAAAGATAAAAAAGAGAGACAGAAATCATATATAAATGATTGGACTATGAATAACCAACCTTGCCCTCCATGTTTAAAATGTGAAACTTTTTATTTTAAGTTGTGAGACCTTATTCAGGGTAGTTAACTACTCTGTACCACAGTTTTATTGTCTAGTAGCATAAACATAAAACTAGTTTTGCAATACAGCACCATTTTTGAGAATAAATTCAGGATATCTGCAAATATTATGTGGTTGTAACAAAACTGCCTTTATAAGCTAGGGTTGGTGTTCAGATACCAGGCGATTAAAATAGGTTAAAAATTTTTAGAATTGAAGATCATTTAAATAGCATAAGCCAGATTAAAATAACAACAAACAAATTCAGTGTTCAATGAAGGTAATAAGGACAGCTACAGGCCTTTTCCAAAATAATTGCATAAATGCAGAATCCAACACTTTATGGAAAAGACTGACAGAGTGAGGGAGAACACAATGGCAAATTAGGAGAATACAAAGCTCATCTTCCTCTACATACACATCAAAAAACACTGACATGTAGAGCAGTAATTCAATGAAACGAAAACAAAAATGGAGACTGGAAGGAAGACTTTTATACAAGACTGTAAGAAAGATTCACAGAGAGTCAGGTAAGGAGAGAAGAGAAACAATCAGGTGATAATTTGCACTTATGGGAGGGAACACAGAAGAGGAGGGCAATTGCATGGTCTTGGAGATCCACCTTAAGGAGTGAGCAGTTCTAAAGGTATATTGTGTATCCCAGCCACGGGGTATGACTCCAGGAAAATGAGTTCCCATAGATGGCTTGAAACAAGTGGGACTGACAGAAGGGCTATGAGAAACTAAGCTCTGCTCATGAAGGGTGTGCACATGGTTACTTACCCCCCCCCCCAAAAAAAAGGAAGGAGAATCAAATTGAAACTGCCTAGGACTCTGGACAGTTTTCTACAAACATTCCAGTGCCTGTTTCAGCTCTAACTGAGTGTACAATCTTAAATGGCTTGCTCTGCAGTGCAGCTCAAGATTAGGGCAAAGGCTGTCATGCCAAGGGGAGCATGCAGTTATAGGGGATAGAGCCAACTCAAACCCAGTATGGCATATGAACAATGTGATGGTAACCATTGTTGGTACTGATGGAGGTAGTGGATTGGAGTGGCACATGATTCTGACGAGTGCTGGGCATCCTATATTTTGCACCCTGAACTATGATGAGTGCCCACTCTAGCCCTTCTTACTCCAGCCCTGCTCCTCACTGGGATGAAGTTACTGATAGGGGAAAACACACACTCAGTGGGAATGGAGGCAGCTCAGAGGTAACCTTCAGGGTTTATGCTCTGACAACTTCAGACTTGACTCCACCCCTAATAGAGTAGTGTTGGCCACTGAGTAGACAAGTCTAGGCTAACACCTAACTATAACACTAGCACTTCAATCTCCAGCCCCACCTCAAACCAAGATAACAGATACCAGAAAACTCTGAGGGAAGATGTAACTCATATTCACTTCAAACCCAGCTCTCCAACCTAAGCCACCAAAGTACATACAGACTGCATAGGGATGCTCCCACATAAGCACACCCCTTAAAAACCAGGATATATAACTGTTTCACTTAATTTCATAGAGGCAGAGAACATTATGGAAAATCAGAAGACAGAGGAATATGTTTCAAATTAAAAAAAAAAGGAAAAGCCCTGAAAAATTAGTGAAACAGATAAATTTTACCACACAAAGAGCACAAAAAAATAGTAATAAGAATGCTAACTGAATTAAGGGTAATAATAGATGAATAAAGTGAGAAGTTTAACAAGGAACTAGAAAATATAAAAAAGAACTAGCTGAGAATACAGACAGGAAAGAGAAAAATATAAGAACTGAAACCAAAAAAAAATATAAGGAATTAAGAGAAGACTAGTTGGTACAGAAGAATGTGTAAGTGATCTGGAAAATATAATAATGAAAATCTGTCAATCAGAAGACGAAACAGAAAGACAAATAAAAATAGAAACAGGTTAAGGGAGATCTGGACCAACATCAAGTATACCAACATTCCCATTATAGGAGTTCTAGAAGAAAAGTCTAAAGAAGGTTGAGCATCAAAAAATTGATGCTTTTGAATGGTGGTATTGGAAAAGACTCTTGAGAGCCCCTTGGACTGCAAGGAGATCAAACCTGTCAATCTTAAAGGAAATAAATCCTGATTATTCTTTAGAAGGACTGGTCCTGAAGCTGAAGATCTAATACTTTGGCCACATGATGCAAAGAACTGACTCATTGGAAAGACCCTGATGCTAGGAAAGATTGAGGGCATTGAAAGGGGGCAACAGAGGATGAAATGATTGGATGGCATTACCAACTCATTGGACATGGAGTATTAAAAAGCTCCAGGAGACGGTGAAGGTCATGGAAGCCTGATGTGCTGTAGTCCATGTGGTTGCAAAGACGCTGTATATTGTCATCCTGCTTATTTAACTTATAAGCAGAGTACATCAAGAGAAATGCTGGGCTGGAGGAAGCACAAGCTGGAATCAAGATTTTGAAGGAGAAATATCAATAACCTCAGATATACAGATGACACCACCCTTATGGCAGAAAATGACGAAGAACTAAAGAGCCTCTTGATGAAAGTTAAAGAAGAGAGTGAAAAAGTTGGCTTAAAGCTCAATATTAAGAAAATCAGGATCATGTTATCCAGACCAGTCTCACCTCAGATCAGATCAGAAATCAGTCGCTCAGTCGTGTCTGACTCTTTGTGACCACATGAATCACAGCACACCAGGCCTCCCTGTCCATCACCAACTCCCGGAGTTCACTCAGACTCATGTCCACCCAGTCAGTGATGCCATCCAGCCATCTCATCCTCTGTCGTCCCCTTCTCCTCTTGCCCCCAATCCTTCCCAGCGTCAGAGTCTTTTCCAATGAGTCAACTCTTCGCATGAGGTGGCCAAAGTACTGGAGTTTCAGCTTCAGCATCATTCCTTCCAAAGAAATCCCAGGGCTGATCTCCTTCAGAATGGACTGGTTGGATCTCCTTTCAGTCCAGGGGACTCTCAAGAGTCTTCTCCAACACCACAGTTCAAAGGCATTAATTCTTCAGCACTCAGCCTTCTTCACAGTCCAACTCTCACATCCATACACGACCACTGGAAAAACCATAGCCTTGACTAGACAGACCTCTGTTGGCAAAGTAATGTCTCTGCTTTTGAATACGCTATCTAGGTTGGTCATAACTTTCCTTCCAAGGAGTAAGCATCTTTTAATTTCATGGCTGCAGTCACCATCTGCAGTGATTTTGGAGCCCCCAAATTAAAGTCTGACACTGTTTCTATTGTTTCCCCAGCTATTTGTCATTAAGTGATGGGACTTGATGCCATGATCTTTGTTTTCTGAATGTTGAGCTTTAAGCCAACTTTTTCACTCTCCCCTTTCACTTTCATCAAGAGGCTTTTGAGTTCCTCTTCACTTTCTGCCATAAGGGTGGTATCATCTGCATATTTGAGGTTATTGATATTTCTCCCGGCACTCTTGATTCCAGCTTTTGTTTCTTCCAGTCCAGCATTTCTCATGATGTACTCTGCATATAAGTTAAATAAGCAGGAAAAAAAACCATAAAAAGGGACTCAATAATAACACAAAAATAGTGGGAGAACTTAGCACCCCAATTATGCCAATGGACAGATCATCCTGACAGAAAAGTAATAATGAAACACAAGCCATCAATGATATTAGACCAGACAGAGTTAACTGAGATTTAAAGGACATTCCACTCAAAAGCAGCACAATGAACTATCTTCTCAAATGCATATGGAACATTCTTTAGCTTAGATCACATTTTGGGTCACAAATCAAGCCTCAGTAATTTCAAGCATCTCTTCTGATCACAATGCTATGAAATTAGAAATCAGTTACAGAAAAAATAGGTAAAAGCTAAAAACACATGGAGTCTCTATAATATTCAGCTAAATACACAATGAATCACTGAATAAATGAAAAAGATCATAACAGAAATAAATGAAACAGAGATGAAGAAATCAGTGGTAAAGATCAATGAAAATAAAAATCGGTTTTTTGAGAATACAAAAAAAAAATTGATAAACCTTAAGCCAGACTCATCAAGAAAATAGAGAGGACTCAAATGAATAAAATTAGAAATACAAAAAGAGATTACAACAGACACCACAGAGAGACAAAGGATCATAAGATAATACTACAAGCAACTATATGCCAATAAAATGGACAACCTAAAGAAATAGACAATTCTTAGAAAGGTACAACCTTCCTAGACAGAACCAAAAATTCAAAATATGAACAGACCAGTCACAAGTACTGAAATTAAAACTGTAATTAAAATTCTTCCAACAAACAGAAGTCCAGAGCCAAATGATTTCACAGGCAAATTGTATTAAATATTCAAAGAGAAGAGAGAAACACCTATCTTTCTGAAAAGCTTACCAAAAAGTTCAGAGAAAGGAACACTCCCAAGCTCATTCTATGAGGCCACCATTACTTTGATAGCAAAATCAAAAATATCACTAAAAAAAGAAAATGAGAGCTCAATATTTCTCATGAACATAGACAAATAAATTCTCAGCAAAATACTAGCAAACTGGATTCAAAAACACATTAAAAATGATCATACACCACGATTAAGGGGGATTTAGCCCAGAGATGGAAGGATTCTTCATTATATGCAAATCAATTAATATGATACACCATATCAACAAATTGAAGAATGAAAGCCACATGATCATCTCAGTAGATGCAGGGAAAGCTTTCAACGAAATTCAACACTCATTTATGGTAAAAACTCTCCAGAAAGTGGGCATACCTCAAGATAATAAACGCCATATATGACAAACCCACAGCAAAAATCATTCTTAATCGTTAAAAATCTGAAATCATTCCCTCTAAGATCAGGGACAAGGCAAAGATGTCCTCTCTCAAAACTATTATTTCACATAATTTTGGAAGTCCTCTCCATGGCAATCAATGAAGAAAAAGAAATGAAAGGAATACAAATCAGAAATAAAGAAGTAAAACTGCCACAATTTGCAGATGACATGATACTCTATATACAAAATTCTAAAGATGCTACCGAAAGACTACTCAAACTCATCAACAAATTTGTTAAAATTACAAGATAAAAAGAATAGTGCACTGAAATCTCTGGCATTCCTATACACTAACAAGGAAAGATAAGAAAGTGAAATCCAAGAAACAATCCCATTTACCACATTAAATAGAATAACATATTGGGTTGGCCAAGAGGTTTGTTGCATGTTTTCTGTTAGACAGCTCTAAAAGTTCGTGTGTGTGTGTGTGTGTGTGTGTGCGCGCGTGCGTGTGTGCGCATTTAGCTGTTTTTAACCTCATTCAAAACAATTTAATTAAATTGTATTGTGACAGCTTTCATATCAATATGAATTTAAAAAAATCAAAATTGGTGAATTTTATGTAACCAATTTAATATTGAAGATGGAAGAAAAAAGCAACATTTTCAGCATACTGTGCTTTATTATTTTCAAAAAGGTAGAGACACAACTGTAATGGAAAGGAAAGATTTGCACAGTGTATGGAGAACGTGCTGTAACTGATCACATGTGTCAAAATTGGTTTTCAAAGTTTCATGCTGGAGATTTCTCACTGGACAATGCTCCATGGACAAGAAGACCAGTTGAAGCTGATAGTGATCAAATGTAGACATTAATTGAGAACAATCAATATTATACCACACAAAAGATAGCCAACGTGCTCAAAATATTCAAGTCAAATAGTGAAAATTAATCATAGCAGCTTGGTTATATTAATCACTTTAGTGTTTTTGTTTCACGTTAAGCTAAATGAAAAAAAAATATTTTTGACTATATTTCTGCATGTGATTCTCTACTGAGCATCATAATGAAATGTGATTTGTTAGAGAAAAATCATATGTTTCTCTACTTAGAAACATAATGAAAATGTTCTATTTTTTTAAACAAATTGTGATGAACAATAAAAAGTGGATACTGTACAATAATATGGAATGGAAGAGACTGTGAGCAAGCAAAATGAACTACCACCAACCACACCAAAGACTGGTCTTCATTCAAAGAAGGTGATGCTGTGCATATGGTGGAATTGGAATGGAGTCCTCTGTTATAAGCCCCTTTTGGAAAACCAAATGATTAATTTCTACAAGTACTGCTCCCAATTCAGCCAACTGAAGGCAGCACTTGACAAAAATTTCCGGAATTAGTCAACAGAAAATTCATAACTTTCCATCAGGGTAACATGGAACTGCATGTTTAAATGATGACCAGGCAGAAACTGTTACAGCTTGTCTGGGGAGCTCTAATTCATCCACTGTATAAATCAAATATTGAACCTTCTGATTTCCATTTATCTTGGATTTTACAAAATTCCCTTAATGGAAAAAAAAATATATCAATTCTCTGAAAGACTACAAAAGGCACCTGGAATATTTCTTTGCTCAAACTGGGAAGATGGAACTATGAAGTTGCCTGGAAAATGGCAGAAGAAAGCTAAAAAAAAGTTGAATAAAGTTCTTTGTGAAAATTTAAGAAATGAAAGTCTTTAATTTTTACTTAAAAATTGAAGGAACTTTTTGGCTAACTCAATACTTAGGAATAAATCTACCTACCTAAGGAAATGAAATACCAATAAATACCTAGGAGTAAACCTACCTACCTAAGGTTAAAAAGACCTGTCCTTAGAGAACTGTTTGATGCTGATGAAAAATGACACAAACAGATGGAGAAGTATACCATGATCTTGGACTAGAAGTAAATATTGTGAAAATTATTGTACTACTCAAAGTAATCTAAAGATCCAATGCAATTCCTATCAAATTATCAGTGGAATTTTTCACAGGTATGGACCAAAAATTTACAATTTGTGTGGAAAACACAAAAGACAACAAATAGCCAAAGCAATCTTGAGAAAGAAAAATTGAGCTGGAAGACCCAGGCTCCCTGACTTCAGATTAAACTACAAAGCTACAGTCATCAAAACAGTATGGTTTTGGGATTAAAAAAAAAAAAAAAAAAACTGAAGTATATATCAGCGGTGGAATAGGAAAGAAGGTCCAGAGAAAAACCTACACACATATGGTCACCTAAGCTATGACAAAGGAGGCACAAATATACACCGGAGAAAAGATCTCTCTTCAATAAATGGTGTGGAGAAAAATGAAGAGCTACATGTAAAAGAATTAAATTAGAACACCACCTAACATACCATACAAAATAGTAAATTCAAAATGGACTAAACACCTAAATGTTAAACTCAATACCATAAAACTCTTAAGAGGATAATGTAGGTAGAAAACTCTTGACAAAACTCACCACAAGATCATTTTCCATCCACCTGCAAGACTAATGAAAATAAAAAAAATATTGGGGCATTGTTGTTGATTTTCAGTCACTCAGTCATGTCCAACTTTATGCAGTCTCATGGAATGCAGCACAACAGGCTTCAATGTCATTCAACATCTTCTTGAGTTTTGCTCAAACTCATGTCTATTGAGTCAATGATGACATCTAACCATCTCATCCTCTATTGCCCCCTTCTTCCACCCTCAATCTTTCCCAGCATCAGAATCATTTCCAACGAGTTGGCTCTTTGGATAAGGTGGCCAAAATATTGGAGCTTCAGCTTCAGGATCAATCCTTCCAATGAATATTCAGGGTTGGTTTCCTTTAGGATTGACTAGTTTGGTCTCCTTGCTGTCCAAGAGTTTCTCAAGAGTATTCTCCAGCACCACAGTTTGAAAACCTCACTTCTTCAGTGCTCAGGTTCCTTATGGTCCAACTCTCACATCCATACATGAATACTAGAAAAGCTGTAGCTTTAACTATGCATACCTTTATTGGCAAACTGATGTCTCTGCTTTTTAATATGTTTGTCATAGCCTTTCTTCCAAGGAGCAAGCATCTTTCAATTTCAAGGCTGCAGTCACCACCTGTAGTGATTTTGGAGCCAAGAAAAAAACTGCCACCATTTCCTTTTTTTCCCCCATCTATTTGACATCAAGTTATGGAACTGCCTGCCACAATCTTAGTTTTTTGAATGTGGAGTTTTAAGCCAGCTTTTTCACTCTCTTTTTTCATCTTTATCAAGAGCCTATTTAGTTCATCTTCACTTTGTGCTATTAGAGTGGTGTCATCTGCATATCTGAGGTTACTGATATTTCTCCTTGTAATCTTAATTTCTGTTTGAGCTTCATCCAGCCCAATTTTGTATGTGATGCACTCTGCAATGAAGTTAAGTAAACTGAGTGACAATGCATAGCTTGAAATAATCCTTTCCCAATTTTGAACCAGTCTGTTTTTCAATGTCTGGTTCTGACTGATGCATCTTGTCCTTCATACAGGTTTCTCAAGAGGCAGGTAAAGTGGTTTGGTATTCCCATATCTTTAATAATTTTCCACAGTTTGTTGTGATCCACATGGTCAAAGTCGTTATTGCAGTCAATGAGGCAGAAGTAGGTGTTTTTTTTTCTGGAATTCCCTTGCTTTTTTGATGATCCAACAGATATTGGCAATTTGATCTCTGGTTCCTCTGCCTTTCCTTAAGTTCAGTTTGTAAAACTGGAAGGTCAGTTCATATATTATTGAAGCATATCTTGAAGTATGTTAAATATTAGCTTGCTAGTATGTGAAATGAGTTTAATTGTGTGGTAGTTTTTAACATTATTTGACATTACTCTTCGTTGGGATTGGCCACTGCTGAGTTTTCCAAACTTGCTGACATATTCAGTGCAGCAATTTCACAGCATCATCTTTCAGGATTTAAAATAGCTCAACTGGAATTTCATCACTTCCACGAGCTTTGTTCGTAGTGATGCTTTCTAAGGCTCACCTGACTTTGCATTCCAGGATGTCTAGCTCTAGGTGAGTGATCACACCATAGTGATTATCTGTGTTGTGAAGGTCTTTTTTGTACAGTTCTCCTGTGTATTCTTGCCCCCTCTTCTTAATATCTTCTGCTTCTGTTAGGTCCATACCATTTCTGTCCTTCTTTGCATGAAATCTTCCCTTGGAACATCTAAATTTCTTGAAGAGATCTCTAGTCTTTCCCATTCTGTTGTTTTCCTCTATTTCTTTGCATTGATGGCTCAGGAAGGCTTTCTTATCTCTCCTTGCTATTCTTTGGAATTCTGCATTCAAATTCTTATATTTTCCCTTTTCTTCTTTGCTTTTTGCTTTTCTTCTTTTCACAACTACTTGTAGGGCTTCCTCAGACAGCCATTTTGCTTTTTTGCATTTCTTTTCCATGGGGATGGTCTTGATCCCTGTCTCCTGTACAATGTCACAAAACTCTGTCCACAGATCATCAGGCACTTTGTCTATCAGATCTACTCCCTTAAATCTATTTCTCACTTCCACTGTATAATCATAAGGGATTTGATTTAGGTCATACCTGAATGGTCTAGTGGTTTTCCCTACCTTCTTCAATTTAAGTCTGAATTTGGCAATAAGTAGTTCATGACCTGAGCCACAGTCAGCTCCCGGTCTTGTTTTGCTGACTGTATAGAGCTTCTCCATCTTTGGCTGCAAAGAATATAATCAGTCTGACTTCAGTGTTGACCATCCCATGATGTCCATGTGTGGAGTCTTCTCTTCTGTTGTTGGAAGAGGGTGCTTGCTATGACCAGTATGTTCTCTTCACAAAACTCTATTAGATTTTGCCCTGCTTCATTCTGTACTCCAAGGCAAAATTTGCCTGTTACTCCAGGTGTTTCTTGATTTTCTACTTTTGCATTCCAGTCCCCTATAATGAAAAGGATATCTTTTTTGGGAGTTAGTTTTAAAAGGTCTTGTAGGTCTTCATAGAGCCATTCAACTTCAGCTTCTTCAGCATTACTGGTTGGGGCATAAGCTTGGATCACCGTGATATTGAATGGTTTGCCTTGGAAACGAACAGAGATAATTCTGTCATTTTTGAGACTGCATCCCAGTACTGCATTTCGGACTCTTGTTGACCATGATGGCTACTCCATTTCTTCTAAGGGATTCCTGCCCACAGTAGTAGATATAATGGTCATCTGAGTTAAATTCACCCCTTCCAGTCCATTTTAGTTTCTTGATTCCTAGAATGTCGACATTCACTCTTGGCATCTGTTTGACCACTTCGAATTTGCCTTGATTCATGGACCTGACATTCCAGGTTCCTATACAATATTGCTGTTTACAGCATCAGACTTTGCTTCTATCACCAGTCACTTCCACAACTGGGTATTGTTTTTACTTTGGCTCCATACCTTCATTCTTTCTGGGGTTATTTCTCTACTGATCTCCAGTAGCATATTGGGCACCTACTGACCTGGGGAGTTCCTCTTTCAGTATCCTATCATTTTGCTTTTTCATACTGTTCATGAGGTTCTCAAGGCAAGAATACTGAAGTGGTTTGCCATTCCCTTCTCCAGTGGACCACATTCTGTCAGACCTCTCCACCATCACGCGTCCATCTTGGATGGCCCCAGAGGGCATGGCTTAGGTTCACTGAGTTAGACAAGGCTGTTTTCCATGTGATCAGATTGGTTAGTTTTCTGTGATTCTGATTCCAGTGTGTCTGCCCTCTGATGCCCTCTAACAACACCTACCGTCTTACTTGGGTTTCTCTTACCTTGGACGTGGGGTACCTCTTCACTGGTGCTCCAGCAAAGCGAAGCAGCTGCTCCTTACTTTGGACCAGGCCTCCCCTCCTGACCTTTAATGTGGAGTAGTTCCTCTCAGGCCTCCTGTGCCCATTCAGTCGCCTCTCCTTGGACATGTGGTAGCTCCTCTCAGTCGCCCTTCCTGACCTCGGGCATGGGGTAGCTCCTCTCGGGCACTGCCCCTGACCTCAGCAGCCATGACAGACAGCACAGAAGCATGGTGGAGAGGAGCTACCCCTTGCCCAAGGTCAGGGGCAGCAACCGAGACTGCCAGGATGTGACGGCACAGGAACAGCCTAGAGGAGCTACTGCACATCCGAGGTCAGGGGCAGTGGCCGAGAGGAGCTACCCCACCATGGAGGTCAGGGGTGGCAATCGAGAGGAGCTACAACACGCCACTAATTAATAGAGAAATGCAAATTTCCGGGAGCCGACGAGAGGCACTCCACTCATGGCAAACGTCATGAGGAAGGAGGCTCGGCATACGCAAAGGCGGGATCGAGCCTCAGGAGTCCCCCTGGATATTCTCGAGCATCTACCCCCAAAAACCAGAGTCTGCCTACTTTACTGCTTTGTGCTCTTACCTCTGACTTTACTGGGGGCTGTCCCCCACCACCATCTCGCTCTCTCTGATAAAGAGTTAACTTACAGCTCCAGTTAATAAAGTTCCTGGGCATTAGGAGTGTTTAAATACAAAACCCTCAGATAGTTCTCTAACTTGCCTGACAAGTTTACTCAGACTCCTACAGCTATGCATATGATTGTTTACAGTCTCCCAGACTCGCTAGGCACTGGAGGCTTAAGATATTCAAAAAGCTTAGAGCCTCTCAGAGAGTTAGAAACTGTCAGAATACAACTAGTAAAGGATTTCATTGATGAGCCAATGCTTGCTGCCAAGTTTCCACATCCCCTGTATTGTATCCTTGAATGTGTATTAATTAATATACTTGGTATGTAGAAAAAGTCAGTAGTGGCCTTGGTGTTAGCAACTTTAGACACTTAAGGTAATACATTCTTTCCTTTGTTTTAAACCCGCTGCACTTCTGCCCTATAGGAATGCAACTTTATCTAACACCTTCGGAGGATGGCGCCAAACCTTAAAATAATTACTCTTAGAGAAAATAAGTCTTATGGTTGACAAATCTTTGTCAAGAGTCATAAAATGTTAATAGGCCTTCTTGCCAGAAGATGATGTAAATCACCTAAACCATTTGTATAACATAAGTTTGCAGAAAAGAAACCCTGGTTTCGATAAGGATCAAAGACTGCTGACTTTGTATGATTTCACATCCCCTATTATCCTCTACATGCAACTTAGGGTGTAAAAGCCCCTGTTGAAAATAAAGCTACGGGCCTTGCTCACCAAAGCTTGGTCTCCCCATGTCATTCTTTCTTTTCACATTCCAGCTGAGTCTCCATCTGGAGCGCGGAGGTCCTCTGTGACCATTTATGTGCCTGGGCTTCTAAGACCCACTCGAGAAGGTGTCTAAGGTGGGGCACCTTCTGCTATTAGAGAGGGCGCCTGTGGACTCCATGGTCAGAGCTAACCTGATGTCACAGGTTATATTGATTTTCCACGTAAACCAAGCTACTCAGCCTCTTTTCTCCACTGAATTGTCCTGCTGAGCTATCCTCATTCTATTACTCTTTATATCTCTAATTAATATTTAAATAAAGCTATTGTATCCAGTGAACTCACCAAAGCCGTCTCCCCTTTGAATACCCTGGATCAGCAGGGGCTGGACCTCGGCAGCAAATCAAAACTACTATAAGGTATCCACCTTACATTTGTCAGAATGACCATCAACTAACCTACAATAAATAAATAAATCCTGGAGATTGTATGGAGAAGAGCAAACCCTTCTGCACTGTTGTCAGGAATGCAAATTAGTACAACCACTGTGGAGAAGGGTATGCAGATTCCTTCAAAAACTGGAAATAGAGCTACCATATGATCCAAGCATCTCACTCAGGGGATATATTCAGAGAAAACTATAATTTGAAAAGATACATGCACTTGACTATTCATTGCAGCAATATTTACAATAGCCAGAACATGAAATCAGCCTAAGTATCCACAAATAAGTGAAAGGATAAAGAAGAGGTGGTACATATATACAATGGCATATTACCCAGTCATAAAAAAAAATGTTATATGCAGTGACATGGATGGACCTAGACATTGTTACACACAATGAAATAAGTCAAAGACAAATATGTTGTGCTATCACTTACATGTAGAATCTTAAATAAAAAGACAAATTATCTGCAAATAGAGTAACAACTGTAGAAAATAGGCTTGTGGTTACCAGTGGGTAAGGTGAAGGAGGGATAAACTGAGAGATTTGGAATGACAAACACACACTATAATATGTAAAATAGATAGCTAATAAGGACCTACTATATAGAAATTGAGGGGCTCCCCTGGTCACTCAGTGGTAAAGAATCTTCCTACCAATGTAGAAGACCTGAGTTTGATCCCTGTGTCAGGAAGATCCCCTGGAGAAGTAAATGGCAACCCACTCCAGTATTCTTGCCTGAGAAATCCAATGGAAAGAGAAGACTGGAGGGCTAGAGTCCATGGGGTTGAAAAGAGTCAGACATGACTTACTGACTAAAAAACAATGACATAGAGCAAAGGAAACTCTAACTGAATACTCTCTAATGGCCTATGTGGGAAAATAATTTTTTAAAAGTGTGTATATGTGGGAGGTACTTACAGGATGGAAGAGTATAGGGATGTGACCTTGTACTCTGTGAGAACACCAAAATCACAACCAGTTGTTGAACAACCATTGATAGGAGGATTCTTGGACCCACAAAAAGACACTACACATCCTAAGAAAAATAAAAAGACACAGTGAGATTGTAGGAAGGGCTCATTACAATAAAATTAAATCCCATACCCACTGGGTGAAGTGAAGAAGTAAGTGAAGTAAAGTTGCTCAGTCATGTCTGACTCTTTGCGACCCCATGAACAGTAGCCTACTAGGTTCCTACTATGAGGTTTTCCAGGCAAGAGTACTGGAAAGGGTTGCCATTTCCTTCTCCAGAGGATCATGCCCACCTGGGGATCGAACCTGGGTCTCCCACATTGAAGGCAGATGCTTTACCATCTGAGCCAGCAGGGCAGTCTTGGTGACCCACAAACTGAAGAACAATAACACCAAAGAAGTTCTTCCACTGTTGTGAAGCTTCTGAGTCCCACATCAGATTCCAAGCTTGGCAATAAGGCAGAGACTAGGAACCCACCGGGAATCTGAATTCAAAGGCGAACAGGATTTAATTGAAGGATATTTAAAGAATATTCTATCCAAAAGCAGTGGTTTAAACATTCTTCTAAAGTGCACACAGAACATTATAAAGGATTGATCACATGCTGGACCACAAGGTAAGCCTTTGTAAATTTAAGAAAATTAAAATCATATCAAGTTTCTTTTTTGATCACAACACTGTAAGATTAGATATAAATGACTAGAATAAAAATAATAAAAAACACAAACACATGGTAACTAAACAGCATGCTACTAAGCAATGAATGGATCACTGAGGAAAAAAAAAATACCTATAAATAAATAAAAATGAAAGCACAGCAGTCCAAAGAGTAGTCCAAAACAAGGGATGCAACAAAACAGTTCTAGGAGGGATGTTTACAGCAATACCACGTTCAGTTCAGTTCAGTTGCTCAGTCGTGTCCGACTCTTTGGGACCCCATTAATCGCAACACGCCAGGCGTCCCTGTCTATCACCAACTCCCGAAGTTCACTCAGACTCACGTCAATCGAGTCAGTGATGCCATCCAGCCATCTCATCATCTGTCATCCCCTTCTCCTCCCGCCCCCAATCCCTCCCAGCATCAGAGTCTTCCAATGAGTCAACTCTTCGCATGAGGTGGCCAAAGTACTGGAGTTTCAGCTTTAGCATCATTCCTTCCAAAGAAATCCCAGGGCTGATTTCCTTCAGAATGGACTGATTGGATCTCCTTGCAGTCCAAGGGATTCTCAAGAGTCTTCTCCAACACCACAGCTCAAAAACGCTCAAAAGTTCCACGGCGCTGAACTTTCCTCACAGTCCTACTCTCACATCCATACATGATCACTGGAAAAACCATAGCCTTGACTAGATGGACCGTTGTTGGCAAAGTAATGTCTCTGCTTTTGAATATGCTATCTAGGTTGGTCATAACTTTTCTTCCAAGGAGTAAGTGTCTTTTAATTTCATGGCTGCAGTCACCATCTGCAGTGATTTTGGAGCCCAGAAAAATAAAGTCTGATACTGTTTCCACTGTTTCCCAATCTATTTCCCATGAAGTGATGGGACCAGATACCATGATATTCATTTTCTGAATGTTGAGTTTTAAGCCAACTTTTTCACTCTCTTCTTTCACTTTCCTCAAGAGGCTTTTTAGTTCCTCTTCACTTTCTGCCATAAGGGTGGTGTCATCTGCATATCTGAGGTTATTGATATTTCTCCTGGCAATCTTGATTCCAGCTTGTGCTTCTTCCAGCTCAGCGTTTCTCATGATGTACTCTGCATGTAAGTTAAATAATCAGGGTGACAATATACAGGCTTGATGTACTCCTTTTCCTATTTGGAACCAG
Organism: Bos grunniens; assembly: GCF_055505025.1. Taxonomy (NCBI): domain Eukaryota; kingdom Metazoa; phylum Chordata; class Mammalia; order Artiodactyla; family Bovidae; genus Bos; species Bos grunniens. The sequence continues at coordinate 73,397,641 of NC_141194.1, read as the reverse complement.
TCTGTTGTTCCATGTCCAGTTCTAACTGTTGCTTCCTGACCTGCATACAAATTTCTCAAGAGGCAGGTCAGGTGGTCTGGTATTCCCATCTCTTTCAGAATTTTCCACTGTTTATTGTGATCCACACAGTCAAAGGCTTTGGCATAGTCAACAAAGCAGAAATAGATGATTTTCTGGAACTCTCTTGCTTTTTCCATGATCCAGCGGATGTTGTCAATTTGGTCTCTGGTTCCTCTGCCTTTTCTAAAATCAGCTTGAACCTCTGGAAGTTCAGGATTCACATATTGCTGAAGCCTGGCTTGGAGAATTTTGAGCATTACTTTGTTGGAGTATGAGATGAGTGCAATTGTGCAGTAGCTTGAGCATTCTTTGGCATTGCCTTTCTTTGGGATTGGAATGAAAACTGACCCTTTCCAGTCCTGTGGCCACTGCTGAGTTTTCCAAATTTGCTGGCATATTGAGTGCAGCACTTTCACAGCATCATCTTTCAGGATTTGAATTAGCTCAAATGGAATGACATCACCTCCTCTAGCTTTGTTCGTAGTGATGCTTTCTAATGCCCACTTGACTTCACATTCCAGGATGTCTGGCTCTAGGTGAGTGATCACACCATAATAATTATCTGGGTCAGGACGATCTTTTTTGTACAGTTCTTCTGCGTCGTCTTGCCGCCTTTTCTTAATATCTTCTTCTTCTGTTAGGTCCATACCTTTTCTTTACTTAATCCAGCCCATCTTTGCATGAAATGTTCCCTTGGTATCTCTAAGTTCTTTGAAGTGATCTCTAGTCTTTCCCATTCTGTTGTTTTCCTCTATTTCTTTGCATTGACTGCTGAGGAAGGCTTTCTTAACTCTCCTTGCTATTCTTTGGATCTCTGCATTCAGATGCTTATATCTTTCCTTTTCTCCTTTGCTTTTCCCTTCTCTTCTTTTCACAGCTATTTGTAAGGCATCCCCAGACAGCCATTTTGCTTTTTTGCATTTCTTTTCCATGGGGATGGTCTTGATCCCTGTCTCCTGTACAATGTCACCAACCTCCGTCTATAAATCATCAGGCACTCTATCTATCAGATCTAGCCCTTAAATCTGTTTCTCACTTCCACTGTATATTCATAAGGGATTGATTTAGGTCATACCTGAATGGTCTAGTGGTTCTCCCTACTTTCTTCAATTTAAGTCTGAATTTGGCAATAGGAGTTCATGATCTGAGCCACAGTCAGCGCCTTGCTTTGTTTTTGTTGACTGTATAGAGCTTCTCCATCTTTGGCTTCAAAGAATATAATCAATCTGATTTCAGTGTTGACCATCTGGTGATGTCCATGTGTAGAGTCTTCTCTTGTGTTGTTGGAAGAGAGTGTTTGTTATGACCAGTGTATTTTCTTGGCAAAAGTCTATTAGTCTTTGCCCTGCTTCATTCCGTATTCCAAAGCCAAATTTGGCTGTTACTCCAGGTGTTTCTTGACTTCCTACTTTTGCATTCCAGTCCCCTATAATGAAAAGACTGTCTTTTTTGTGTGTCAGTTCTAGAAGGTCTTGTGGGTCTTCATAGAACCGTTCAACTTCAGCTTCTTCATTGTTACTGGTTGGGGCACAGACTTGGATTACTGTGATATTGAATGGTTTGCCTTGTAAACGAACAGAGATCATTCTGTTGTTTTTGAGATTGCATCCAATTATTGCATTTCAGACACTTTTGTTGACCATGATGGCTACTCCATTTCTTCTAAGGGATTCCTGCCCACAGTAGTAGATATAATGGTCATCTGAATTAAATTCACCCATTCCAGTCCATTTTATTTCGCTGATTCCTAGAATATCGATATTCACTCTTGGCATCTCTGGTTTGACCACTTCCAATTTGCCTTGATTCATGGACCTAACATTCCAGGTTCCTATGCAATATTGCTCTTTACAGCATTGGACCTTGCTTCTCTCACCAGTCACATCCACAGCTGGGTATTGTTTTTACTTTTGTTCCATGCCTTCATTCTTTCTGGAATTATTTCTCCACTGATCTCCAGTAGCCTATTGGGTACCTACTGACCTGGGGAGTTCCTCTTTCAGTATCCTATCATTTTGCCTTTTCATACTGTTCATGGGGTTCTCAAGGCAAGAATACTGAAGTGGTTTGCCATTCCCCTCTTCAGTGGACCACATTATGTCAGACCTCTCCACCATGACCCGCCAGTCGGGTGGCCTCACTGGCATGGCTTAGTTTCATTGAGTTAGACAAGGCTGTGGCCCTAGTGTGGTCAGATTGACTAGTTTTCTCTCATTCTGGTTTCAGTGTGTCTGCCCTCTGATCCCCTCTTGCAACACCTACCATCTTACTTAGGTTTCTCTTACCTTGGATGTGGGGTATATCTTCACAGCTGCTCCAGCAAAGTGCAGCCGCTGCTCCTTACCTTGGGTGAGGGATATCTCCTCACCTCCGCCCATTCTGACCTTGAAGGTAGAATAGTTCCTCTAGGCCCTCCTGCATCCATGCAGCTACAGCTCCTTGGAGGTGGGTTTGATCCTCCAGGCCACCGCCCCTGGCTTCAGGTGTAGGGTAGCTCCTCTCAGCCACCATCCCTGGCCTCGAACGTGGGGTACCTCCTCTCGGTTCCTGCGCCCTCGCAGCCTGGCACTTTTGGCTGCTGCCCCTGATCTCAGATGTGGGGTCACTCTTCTTGGCCACCTCCCCTCGGGCATGGGGTCCTCCCGGCTTCTGCCCCTGACCTCAGACGTGGGGTAGCTCCTCTCGGCTGCACTAAGTGCACCGGGATGTTACCTCAAGAAAAGTCTCAAATAAAGAACTTTACCTTACACCTGAAATAACTAGAGAAAGAAGAGCAAACAAAACCTAAAGTTAGTAGAAGGAAGCAAATCATAAAGATCAGAGAAGAAATAAATGAAATGGAAACACAGTAAATAATTGCAAAGATCAATGAAACTAAAATCTGGTTCTCTGAGGATAAACAAAATTGATAAACCTTTAGCCAGACTCATCAAGAAAGAAAGGGAGAGCACTGAAATCAATAAAATTAGAAGTGAAAAACAAGAAGCTACAAGTGACTCTACAGAAATCAAAGGATCATAAGAGACTTCTATGAGCAACTATATACCAGTAAAATAGACAACTTGGAAGCAATGGAAAAATTCTTAGGAAAGCATAATCTCCCAATATTGAGCCAGGAAGAAATAAAAAACATGAAGAGACCAATCAGAAACAGTGAAATTGGAAGAGTGACATAAAAACTCCCAACAAATAAAAGTCCAGTACCTGATGGCCTCAGAAGTGAATTCTATCCATCATTTAATGAAGAGTTAAGACTTAACCTCTGAAACTTTTCCAAAAAAGTTGCAGAGAAAGGAAAACTTCCCAAACTCATTCTATGAAGCCACCATCAGCTTTACATGAAAACCAGATAAGGATACCACAAAGAAGGAAAATTATAGGCCAATATCACTTGATGAACATAGACAAAAAATCATCAGTGAAATACTAGCAATCTGAATCCAAAAATATATTAAAAACATCATAGACCATGATCAAGTGGGAGTCATCATGGGGATGCAAAGATTTTTCATTATCTGCAATTCAATCAATGTGATACACCACATGAGAAAACTGAAGAATAAAAACCATATGATCATCTCAATAGATGCAGAAATAACCTTTGAAAAAATTCTGCACCCTTTTATGATAAAATTTCTCCAGTTAGTGGGCATAAAGGCAATATACTTCAACACAGTAAAGCCCATATATGACAAACCTAGTGCTAATATCATACTCAATGATGAAAATCTGAAACACTTCTTCTAATGTAAGGAACAAGACAAAGATGTGCATATACACATGCACCGATGGTCAGCTATGACAAAGGAGGCAACACTTGCTCAACATAGTCTTGAAAGTCCTAGCTATAGCAATTAGAGAAGAAAAAGAAGTAAAGGGAATACAAATTTGAAAAGAAATAACTATAACTGTTTGCAGATGGCATGATACTATACATGGAAGATCCTAAAGATGTTACCAGAACACCACTAGAACTCATTGATGAATTTGGTTATGTTGCAGACTACAAACTTAATACAAAAAAATCTGTTGCATTTCTGTCCACTAACAGCAAAATAACAGAAAGAGAAATTCAGGAAATAATTCAATTTACTGTCACATCAAAAAAAAATAAAATAAAATACCTGGGAATAAACTTACCTAAAGAGACAAGAGACTTTTACACTGAAAACTATAAGATGCTAATAAAAGAAACTAAAGAAGACACAAACACATGGAAAGATATACAATGTTTGTGAATTAGAAGCATCAATATTATCAAAATGATTATACCACTCAACACATTCTACAGATTCAATGCAATTTTTATCAAATTACCAACGGCATTTTTTTTTACAGAACTAGAACAACAACAACAACAAATCTCATAACTTGTATGGATACACAAAAGACCTTGAATAGCCAAAGCAATTTTGAGAAAGAAAAAAGGAGCCAGAGGAATCAGGCTCTCTGACTCCAGATTGTATTACAAATCTACTGTCATCAAAACAGTATGGTACTGACACAAAAATAGAAATATAGATAAATGGAACAGGACAGAAAACCCAGAAATATACCCATGCACCAATGGTCAGTTAATCTATGACAAAGGAGGAAAGACTACACAATGTTGAAAAAATAGTTTTTTCAACAAATTGTATTAGGAAAATTGAATAGCCATATGTCAAAAAAAAAATGGAATTAGGTCATTGTTTATCACCAAACATAAAAATAAGCTCAAAATGATTTATAATATCTAAATGTTAGACCAATACCATAAAACTGTTAAAGGAAAACATAAGCAGAATACTCTCTGACAGAAATCACAGCAATATTTTTTCTAATCCCTCTCACAGAATAAGGGGAAAATTTTTTTAATGCATCTGCTTAAATTCAAAAGCTTTTGCACAGCAAAGAAAAAAAAATGGGAGAAAATATTCTCAGATGATATGACTGACTAGGGATTGGTCTCCAAAATTTACAAACAGCTTGTGATGTTTAACAGTAGCAAAACAAACAACCCACTCAAAAAATGGGTATAAGACCTAAATTGACATTTCTCCAAAGACTACATACAGATGACAAAGAGGCACATGAAACGATGTTCAGGATAGCTAATTATTAGAGAAACACAAATTAAAACTGAGATATCACCTCAAACCAGCAAGTATGACCATAATTTAAAAATCCATAAGCATGTAGCATCTTTCTAAACTCCATAAATATGTGTTATTATACAGTATTTTTCTTTCTCTTTCTGACTTACTTCTCTCTGTATAATAGGCTGCAGGTAGGGCAACAAAAGAGACACAGATGTAAAGAACAGAATTTTGGACTCAGTGGAGAAGGTGAAAGTGAAATGACTTGAGAGAATAGCATTTAAACATGTACATTATCATATATAAAATAGATGGCCAGTGCGAGTTCAATGCATGAAGCAGGGCACCCAAAGCCAGTGCTCTGGGTCAACTCAGAGGGGTAAGGTGGGGAAAAGGTGAGAAAAAAAATCAGGATGGGGGGATACATGTATACCTGTCACCAGTTCATGATGATGTATCCCCAAAACCATCACAGTATCGTAAATAATTATCATCCAATAAAAATAAATAAATTTTAAGGAATTCACAAACAATAGATGCTGGAGAGTGTGTGGATAAAAGGAAACCTTCCTACACTGTTGGTGGGAATGTAAATTGGTACAGCCACCATGGAGAACAGTATGAAGGCTCCTTGCTAACATGTGACCCTGCAATCCCACTGCTGGGCAAATATCCAGAGAAAAACATCATCCAAAAGGATAAATGCTCCCCAGTGTATCTTTGTAGCACTGCTTACAAGAACCAAGACATGGAAACAACATAAATTTCCATTGCCAGAGGAAAGGAAAAAGACCATGTGATACATACATACGATGGAATATTGCTCTGCTTTTAAGTAAATGTCCATTTACCTGGAACATAAAATTTACTAGAAAAATTTATGTCATGTGTTTCATTTATGTGAACCACACACATCATTACATGTTTTCCCAGGGCCTACCTAACAATTCAAAGCACTTTCAATGCCAAGAACAGCAGATGGGTAAAAATATGTTTCAAACTCAAAACTGTCTCAGTTCTGTCTTCAAGTATACTAAAATTTTGTCAAAGGTATATCATCAATCATCCACTTAGGAGATTGAGTCTATATTGGGAGATTACTGTCTCTTTGCTTATGTTTCATATGCTGAACTCCATTGTACAAGAGACAAATGGATGTAAAAGGATACAAAAATATTTCTGAACAGAAGAGTAAATACATGTACCCACTATCAATTTTTCAGGCTTCCCAGTCACTTAGCAGCTTTCAATTAACAGCTAATACATTATCCAAACATAATAAAGGTAGTGATCATACAATCACAGAAAAACAAATTTACTAAATTGAGATTGTGGTGTCACACAGGGAATATGTACTAATTTGTGATTGCCCACGGACTATGGACATTAGTGAAGTAATCAAATGTAAGTGAAAATTTTGGGTGAACCATGTACTTGGTACCACAGAGGAAAAAGAAAAATGAATCACAAAAGGTATTAAATTATAGTCAAGTTATATTGTAAACATTGCTGTTTTTAAGGTTTAATTGAAAACTACCTACAGGCATCTTATAGGAACATAGAAATCAGGTCACTTTTAAGGTACTAAGCCACACGCTTGTGGTAGTGTAAATCATAGGCAGCTTTGAAGGACTAAGAATGAAGAGTCTTGAGTAAAGGAGAATAGGTAACCTTCCAGGTTGCATAGATGGTGGGATTTTTAAGAACAGAAAGAATGAGAAAAGTGTTAATTTGGAAATTCAGGATAAAAACTAGATAAACATTGAGCTATGCAGAAGGGATTGGGGGGCTATGAGGCAGGCTGCCTAGCAATAAACTTGAAAGGAAACAAGAAAAATGGTTAAAAAAAAAGTAGAAATGAAATAAGATAATGGAAAACAAGGAAAAATTTAATAGAAATATTACAGGCATTCTCACAGAAGGTTGCTAAATTATTTTCTCTATTTTTGTATCTCTACCTGTAACATTTAATGTATTAGTGTTGAGCATCTCCAGCATCATTATATAATTAAGTGAGATCAAAATATCAGGCAAAGTCCTGTTGAATAAAATCTGTAGAGAAAAGAATTTAAACTGGAATCAAGATTGCAGGGAGAAATATTAATAACCTCAGATATACAGATGACACCACTCTTATGGCAGAAAGCGAAGAAGAATTGAAGAGCTTCTTGATGAAAGTGAAAGAAGAAAGTGAAAAAGTTGGCTTAAAACTCAGCATTCAAAAACCTATGATCATGGCATCTAGTCCCATCACTTCAAGTCAAATAGATGTGGAAACAATGGAAACAGTGACAAACTTTATTTTCTTGGGGTCCAAAATCATTGCAGATGGTGACTGCCTGACATGAAATTAAAAGATACTTGCTTCTTGGAAGAAAAGCTGTGACAACCTGAACAGCATATTAAAAAGCAGAGACATTATTTTGCCAACAAAGTTCCGTATAGTCAAAGCTATTGTTTTTCCAGTAGTCATGTATGGATGTAAGAGTTGGACCACAAAGAAAGCTGAGGGCCAAAGAATTGATGCTTTTGAACTGTAGTGTTGGATAATATTCTTAAGAGTCCCTTGGACTGCAAGGAAACTAAACTAGTCAATCCTAAAGGAAATCAATCTTGAATATTCATTGGAAGTACTGACCCTGAAGCTGAAACTCCAATACTTTGGCCACCTGATGCAAAGAACTGACTCATTTGAAAAGACCCTGATTCTGGGAAGGATTGAAGACAGGAGAAGGGGATGACAGAAGATGGGATGGCTGAATGGCATCACAGACTCCATGGACATGAGTTTGAGCAAGCTCCAGGAGTTGGTGATTGACAGGGAGGCCTGGAGTGCTGCAGTCCATGAGGTCCCAAAGAGTCAGACATGACTGAGCGACTGAGCTGAACTGACTGATAGAACATTAGAGAAAATATTAAAGCTTTAAAAACCAAGAGAGTGAATTAATCACTGAGTAACCAGATAGATACAAATTATTATGTCAGTAGTGGTTTAAGGAGGGAGATGGCTTATTAGAGTGACAGCCAGGTGATAAATGGAAAAATTTGAACATACATATTATAGGAAAATAATTAAAGATGAAAGGATAAACACTAAAAAGCCCAAATTCCTGAGTCAGCAAAGGGTTGCAGGTTATGATTACATAAGAATTCTGAAAGGAAATTCTTAAATTGTGTATTAATTACTTATCTAACATAGCCAGTCCATGGAGTCTGTGGTACCATCCAACCATCTCATCCTCTGTCATCCCCTTCTCCTGTCTTCAATCTTTCCCAGAATCAGGGTCTTTTCAAATGAGTCAGTTCTTTGCATCAGGTGGCCAAAGTATTGGAGTTTCAGCTTCGGGGTCAGTACTTCCAATGAATATTGAAAATTAGACTAGCTTTAGAAATATATATATATAAAATAAAGACCCTCTCTCTCCTCTCTACGCTGTACTTTGTGCTTATTTCACAGTTAAATTCTCCCCAAGTGTCTCTACTAGGATGCTTCAGGCTTGCTTCCTACTAAGGTGGTAACCTCCAGTAGATAAATTAAATTTTACTCCTCTCTGTGACCAAAAACAGATCTCTGAACCTAATGTCTTCTAGTCTTTGACTACTCTCTTAACTATTCCAAATCTTATTTTCTCAAGACAAGAATTTGAAAATAAGCAATGGGAGATGAAGCTAAGAAACTTGTGAAGATATAAGTAGAGTTCAGAAACTCGACTGGGTTTTCTAGATTTCTAATTGAGAATAATTATTATATACCTTTCTCTTAGAGATAATCCACACTTCAATAAGGTTACCCTGTATTCTGGACAGCTGACAGTGGTAACAATTTAGATCTTCTACAGAGGAAATGGGACAGAATGATGTAGCTTAGACTATAAATGAAGCAGAATGTATCCCCTTCCTTCTTTGACTGGTGGTGGTAGGCACTAGTAGAATATTTCTTTGAAGTTTTTGATACTTTGTCAAAATACACATTAATGAAGAGTGTCCTAGTCTTTTTTTTTTTTTTTAAAGTCCAGCAAAGAAAGACATGGGCTTCCCAAGTGGCTCAGTGGTAAAGAACTCATCTGTCAATGCAGGAAACATGAGATGTAAGTTTGATCCCTGGATAGGGAAGATCCCCTGGAGGAGGGCATGGCAATCCACTCGAATATTCCTGCCTGGAAAATCCCTTTGACAGAGGAGCTTGGCAGGCTATAGTCCATGGGGTTACAGAAGAGTCGGGCACAACTGAGTGACTGGACACACACACACAGAGCACACAAAAAAAGATATAGAAATGCAAATAATGTAAAGCTTAAGGCCAGATAGTGGGGGATAGGAAGGGAGAAAAATGTAAAAATTATTCTGTATCTAGAGAGGAGGACCATAGCAGGATGTATTTCACAGAAGGAAATATTGGAAACTAGAATGTAGACAGTTTATGTCATGAAGATAGAAAAAGAACATGACAAAATGCCAGTCAAAGGCAAACAGTGGAATTTTAAGGTCAGTCAATTTTAGTTTCATTTCTGTATCATCTTTAATGCCAACTTAAAGTATAGCTGAAATGAAGAAGGCCCATCTCTCCTTGTTTATGAAATTCTAGTAAAGGTGTAGAAATTTCATTGGAAAATATGACCTTTGTTCAGCTATCATTCTGTTTTATTCACCTGCTGTCATCTTGTGCACTCAGTTTTTGAAGTTGAATCATTTTAAAGGAGTAAACTCTCTTACCAGGAAAAAGGCTATGCTTGATTCAGTTGAGTCACTCAGTCGTGTCCAACTCTTTGTGACCCCATGTACTGCAGCACGTCAGGCCTCCCTGTCCATCACTGACTCTTGGAGTTTAATCAAATTCATGTCGATTGAGTCAGTGAGGCCATCCAACCACCTCATCCTCTGCCATCCCCTTCTCCTCCTGCCTTCAATGTTTCCCAGCATCAGGGTCTTTTCAAATGAGTCAGCTTTTCTCATCAGATGGCCAAAGTATTGGAGTTTAGCTTCAACATCAGTCCTTCCAATGAACATTCAGGACTGATTTCCTTTAGGATGGACTGGTTGGATATCCTTGCAGTCCAGGGGACTCTTAAGAGTCTTCTCCAGCACCACAGTTCAAAAGCATCAATTCTTTAGCACTTAGATTTCTTTAAAGTCCAACTGTCACATCCATACATGACTACTAGAAAAACCATAGCCTTGACTAGATGGAACTTTGTTGGCAAAGTAATGTCTCTGCTTTTGAATGTGCTACCTAGGTTGGTCATAACTTTTCTTCCAAAGAATAAGCATCCTTTAAGTTAATGGGTGCAGTCACCATCTGCAGTGATTTTTGGAGCCCCCAAAAATAAAGTCTGCCAGTTTCCACTGTTTCTCCATCTATTTGCCATGAAATGATGGGACCAGATGCCATGATCTTAGTTTTCTGAACGTTGAGCTTTAAGTCAACTTTTTCACTCTCCTCTTTCACTTTCATCAAGAGGCTCTTTAGTTCTTCACTTTCTGACATAAGGGTGGTGTCATCTGCATATCTGAGGTTATTGATATTTCTCCCGGCAATCTTGATTCCAGGTTGTGCTTCATCCAGCCCAGCGTTTCTCATGATGTACTCTGCATATAAGTCAAATAAGCAGGGTGACAATATACAGCCTTGACGTACTCCTTTTCCTATTTGGAACCAGTCTGTTGTTCTAAATCCAGTTTTAACTGTTGCTTGGTGACCTGCATACGGATTTCATAACAGGCAGGTCAGTTGGTATGGTATTTCCATCTCATTCAGAATTTTCCACAGTTTATTGTGATCTATGCAGTCAAAGGCTTTGGCATAGTCAATAAAGCAGAAATAGATGTTTTTCTGGAACTCTCTTGCTTTTTCCATGATCCAGCGGATGTTGGCAATTTGATCTCTGGTTCCTCTGCCTTTTCTCAAACCAGCTGGAACATCTGGAAGTTCACGGTTCACTTATTGCTGAAGCCTGGCTTGGAGAATTTTGAGCATTACTTTGCTGGCGTATGAGATGAGTGCAATTGTGTGGTAGTTTGAGTATTCTTTGGCATTGCCTTTCTTAGGGATTGGAATAAAAACTGACCTTTTCTAGTCCTGTGGCCACTGCTGAGTTTTCCAAATTTGCTGGCATATTGAGTGCAGCACTTTCACAGCATCATCTTTTAGCATTTGAAATAGCTCAACTGGAATTCCATCATCTCCATTAGCTTTGTTCCCAGTGACACTTCTTAAGGCAAATTTGACTTCACATTCCAGGTTGTCTGGCTTTAGGTGAGTGATCACACTGTCGTGATTATCTGGGTCAGGACAATCTTTTTTGTACAGTTTTTCGGTGTATTCTTGCCACCTCTTCTTAATATCTTCTGCTTCTGTTAGGTCCACACCATTTCTCTCCTTTATTTGATTATAAGTCTACATCTTTCCTGAGTCTAGCACTTAGAAGTCTGGCTAGCAAATGGGAGGGCAGTAAAACCTTTACATTTAAATCTTACAACATCAGTGCCTAATGAGATATATTCTTCTCCCTTGGAAATTGTATGTGTGTATTGATATAGAAAATTTATTCTGTTCTAGGTTAAGGTAGGGATGGGGCAAAGGAAGAAATTATACTTAGGGAGACAGAGAACCTGGCTTCGACTAGGGCTACCAGATAAAATGAAAGACATTCAGTTAAATTTCAGTTTCAGATAAATAATAAATGATTTTTAATATGAGTCCAAAAATCTTAAAATAGCATACAAATATTTTTTGTTTTACTGAAATTTAAATTTAGCTTGAAATTCTGTATTTTTATTGCTTAATCTTACAACCTTAGTCTCATTATATAAATATACAGGTGAAGAGCTGACAGTCTTCTGTGGTATCTCTAAAAAGATATTTGAATGGCACATTTTCATGACCTATACAGATATCCTTTCTTGTACTGGTTTTAAGAGTAGTTTCTCAGTGGGTACTAAGGGTAACAGATTGAAATTTAGGGGGATAGATAAATGCATTTTGCATGTTTGATATACATAAATCTCTGGTGCCCAGATGGTAGACTGTGAAAGGTAGAATAATGCCACCCCTCAAAATATCCACATCCTAATCTCCAGAAACTGAATATGCTACCTTTCATAGCAAAAGGGATTTTGTAAATGTGATTAAGTTAAGAATGTTGAGCCGGGGAGATTATTCTGATTTATCTGGATTGACCCAGTATAGACATAGAGGTCCTTATAAGAGGGAGGTAGGAGTGTCAGAGTCAGATGGAAGCAGAGGGTGAATAGGCAATGTGATGTTAAAAGTTAGATAGAGAAGATGTAACAAAAGAAGTAGAGGTAACAGTCAGAGAGAGGCTTCAAATTGCTACACTTCTTGTTTTGAAGGTGGAGTACGAGACTCTGAGCCAGGTAATTCAAGTAACATCTATAAACTGGAAAAGACAAGAAAACAGGTTCTCCACTTGATCCTCTTGAAGGAATAATCCTGCTGACACATTTACTTCAGCCCAGTGTGGCCTATTTTGGACTACTTCTGTAAAGTATTAAATAATAAATGTGTGATGCTTTAAGCCATTGTGTGGTAGTTTCTGTGAGCTTCCCAGGTGGTGCAGTGATAAAGAATTTGCCTGCCAATGCAGGAGATGCAAGAGACCCAGGTTCAATGTCTAGGTTTGGAAGATCCCCTGGAGGAGGAAATGGCAACCCTCTCCTGTATTCTTACCTGGAGAATTCCATGGACACAGGAGCCTGACGGGATTGCAAAGAGTCAGATATGACTGAGCACTCATGCATGTGGTAATATCTTAAAATAACAATAGGATACTACTACAGCATTAGACTTACTTCCTGAGGGTAAACCTAAAGAGATAGGGCCAGTAAAACAAAATATAACCCTTATCACCACAGTTGTTCTATGGACCACTAATTGTATTCCTCCTTCTCCTCCATTATAATTTCCCTTCTCTTTCAGATATTACTTCCTGCAGGTTTTGATGGCTTATCTGGGTATCCTAAAATCTATTTTTTTAGAGGTCTGATTCTTTGATGACTATGCCCTTCTCAGGTAGGGGTTATTACACATATCTTTCCATAATTACAATTGAACAAAATAATTCTAAGCATTCTTAAGTAGGTCATCTGGGCTCTACATGTTTTCTTTTCTGTCCCTATTGTTTAAAAGCAGCCCTACCTCTTCATGCTGATCAAATTCAGTTACCTGTGACAAAATTGAAACTCCTTTTCTTACTTGTTGATCTCTGGGCATGAGGAGTCCAACATGCCATTGTAGAAGCTGTGATGTGTAGTTCAATGGGACTTTTGCTTTCCCATGACAAGAGTTTCCCCTCGTTTGGCAACCAGAATCCTTAATTTTATATACTTTGTAAGAATGAGAAAACACAAAATCTTCCATGGGACATTGAGAATGATAATGAGTGGAATCATTCTCATTTCAATTTTTCGATCCTGTTGGAGACACAGCAGTGTATAGAGATCTATGATTAAGTGAGCATTCAACTTGTGTAATCCAGGATGGAACCCCATTGTTTCAAAATACTTCCTCTGACCTGAAAATTCAACGGTTTCTTTAGCAAGCTATTCTAATTACTGTATTAGGCCAAATTCTTCTGTAAGGTTTGGTGTACAATACATTTGATGAATTCTTTGATCATAGGTCCATTTTTTTTCTTCTTCACTGTGAAAAATGTCCCCTAGTAGAATGACATGTTGTGTGGAATATTTTGACTATGGATTAAACATTTCATAAGCCTCTCAGATGGTCATGCTAGTTGAAACACTGTCAGTGTATCCATCTTGCAAGAATAAATTACTGCTCCTTCCAAGATACACAGAACCAAGACCATTGCATGTTTTAGGTTATTAACAACGGAAATAATCTGTTAGTATAATATAGCTTTATGAATGCTGTCTTGCATCAGTTCTGAGTTCCTGTCCCAGGGATAGTCAGTTAGTCTTCTTGAGCATCTGATTAAATCAGAAACCTTAACCACCTGCCTTATTGTGATTTCACACTTTGAGACACAATTCACCTTTCCTAACTACCCCAGGGCCTAGTAGTAGACAACAAGGGACATCCCAATTCACAGCCTGCTGAAATTGTTCAAATTAACCAATCTTAAAGCTACTTGCACTGCCTTCCCCATGTCTTCTTATGAAAACCACAATAAGGAGCTTGTGTACAGTTTTCCTCTCTCCCTCTGCCTCCTGACCAACCCTGCTGTTTCCCTGAGAAGCCCTGCAATGACATCTACATTTTCCTCAGAAACTAAGTATAGTCAACCTTGCATATTTACAGATTCCACATTCTCAGATATGAAGGCTTGACTGTACTAAGCCATTTTCTATAAGGAACTTGAACATCTGTGGATTTTAATGTACAATGAGAATCCTCAGGCCAGTTTCCTGTGACTACCTGGCAATAACTGTATACCACACTAAGACCCTTTCTTATTTCTCACTTTTGATATACATCTGGCCTCACCATACTTCATCCAAAGTGATTTAGTTAAAACAGTCACCTCCCATAGGAAACAAGATTGTTTTTCCATTTATAATCATAGCAAATGGAATTGCAGAGGTTTCTACCTGGCCTTCTCCACTCTACATGCTAAATACTCAATGTGGAGGTTACTTCAGTTAGAAGTATTCCAGTTATACATTTGGAGACACATTGGGGAAATGACTACTAGGTGGGATCATGGAGGCAGATGGCTGGCTTTGAGCTGAACTTCAGGTAAGACTCCATTCACTACCTGACTCTTGTATGCCTCCACTCTAACAAGGTGGTTGTGATTATCTCTTGGATCTCCAGGCATCAGTGTCAATCTAGTCCTTTGTCTAATAATTATTGAAATATCTAAGTATTCCGTTTTCTTCAAACTTCCAATAGCCACCTTAACTGTGAATTTTCCCTATTTCCACTGGTCCTGTCAGCTAATGCTAGAGAAGTGTTAGCTCAAAATAGGGAAAGGTGGTAAATTTCAGGAAGCTCAGAGGATCCAGGGAAGTCTACAGAGTCAAAGTACTCCAGGACTTCAATCTAGATGCACCCATTCCACATTTCAAAATCCCAAATAGGAGACTTGTATTACCATAACAGACTTGTCTTGCTGAGAATTTAAATGTTCTGAAGCTCTGCCTTAGTATTAAATACAGTGTCTGCACCTTAGCCATGACCACTCTTTCAACACAGAAAATGTGTATTTCTATAAGTTACCAAAGAAACCCTTTGGTTTTCACAATCAGATTTTTCTTTACTTTTTATTTTATACTAGAGTATAGTTGATGTACAGTGTTGTGTTAGTTTCAGGTGTACAACAAAGTGGCTCAGGTCCAAATACATATATCGAATCTTTTTCAGATATTATTCCTATATAGCTTATTGCAGAGTATTGAGTAGAGGTCTCTGTGCTATACAGTAGGTCCTTGTTACTATCTATTTTACATACAATAGTATGTATCTGTTAATCCCAACGTCTTGATTTTTCCCTCCCTCCCTTTACATTTTGGTAACCATCAGTTTGTTTTCAAAGTCTGGGAGTTTGTTTCTGTTTTGTAAATAAGTTCATTTGTATCTTTTTTTTTTTAGATTCCACATGTAAGTGATATTATATGTGTGTTGCTGATCCTATTCATGACACCAGTTGTCTTGCTGTTACTGTTCATACTGTCTGCACTGTTCGCTGAACCCAGGGTAGGCAAGGCATGAGATAAGAGGCTGGAAGAAGATTCGGGGAGCCATAGGAACTGCAGACACATTTATTCTCTTTTGGCCAGCATGGCAACCATAGCACAGCCTTTCTCTTGGCTGACACAGTAGCCATAGCAGTGGCCACAACATAACCATAACAGCCATAACGGAGCCATAACATAATCATGTTGCCGTTCCACTGTAGCCGCAATGCAGCAGTAGCCAGGACTTTCATGGTGAAGCTCATACAGGTGTAGCATACGCAGTAGCCTGTGACCAAGCAAGTGCCTCATGATGCGCATGGGCTGTGATATATGCTATCTCAGCCATTACATAACTGTGCAGAATCATTGTTGACAGAACATGGGGTGAGAGGGCATGATAGTGTGGGGTGAGAGAGCATGACTGGCATCTTCTTGTTAATTTCCCCACATTCCACCCCTTCAGGGTCTTTCATCCTACAGATTATGTAAGTTCTTCCCTCTGCAGCATGCTTCTAGTTCACAATGCCACCACTTGAACCCACATGCCGTAACAGCAGTAGAGTTTACAACACCAGTTACTTCCCCTGCTGCTGCTGCTGCTAAGTCACTTTAATCATGTCCGACTCTGTGCAATCCCATAGATGGTAGCCCACCAGGCTCCCCCATCCCTGGGATTCTCCAGGCAAGAACACTGGAGTGGGTTCCCATTTCCTTCTCCAATGCATGAAAGTGAAAAGTGAAAGTGAATTCACTCAGTCGTGGCTGACTCTTCATGACCCCATGGACTGAAGCCTACCAGGCTCCTCTTCCTTCCATGGAATTTTCCAGGCAAAAGTACTGGAGTGGGTCGCCATTGCCTTCTCCAATACATAGCAAAACACAATGCCATGGAACTCATGAGTTCACCTGGAACTCATGCTATAGTCTTTGCCCTCATGGGGCTAGAAGAGCCACCCACTGCATTTGGAGTGCCTTTATCTTCCATGGCCAAGTTCAGCCCACTGTCTGTCCTTGTGAAATTGCAGGAAAGCCTGCACAATGGTAACTCCACCCCTGCAAGAGGTTTTTTTATTAAGGCCCCGCACAACTCCCAACAGGTTCTGGAGCCACCCCTTCAAGGAGGGGATTTTTTTGTGTGTGTGCCATTCACAGCCCACCTACATGGTTTCAAATGCTTTTACACTGCAAGAGAATCAGAGGTTAGTAGCACATCATAGGACACAGCCTTTGCAGTACACTGTTCAAAATCTAGTACACAGCTTAAATATTTACAATCTAAATTTACATCGTTTGGCTGTCATGGCCATCAATGTATTCACTAGGACAGGGAAACTGCTCTGGCCTATCACAAACAAGGCTGCATTCAGCGCCAACATCAACAAGGGCCATTACTCTTTATACAGTAGCTACTGACCAACAAATTGCAAGTTCTACATGGGGACTCTGGTCCCTGCTTAGGCTCTTCAGGAGGGCACCTTGGTCTGATCCCTATTCAACGAGGAAAAAGACATCATGGAAAGGAACATCCTTGGGCGCCATGTAATCTTCTAACTGAACCACCCATATCTCTTGCTGTGGGTGCTTCCCAAACTTGGTAAACTGCTGTTCTAGTCTCAGTTGCCTCCATGGCTCTAGGAGCAGAACATTAGGCTGTCTATCAATTTTATTTCTGTCAACTCCTGCTGCTAGCAAATCAGCCCATATTTGCATTCTTGTCACCTGGATGGGACCTTTACCAGCTCGGGCCCCCTTTGGGGTCTGGACACTTCTAATTCCTTTTGCCTGCTACCATCTTTGTATTTCTCTCAAACTAACCACCATCCTAGATAGCATATTAAAAAGCAGAGACATTTCTTTGCCAACAAAGGTCCGTCTAGTCAAGGCTATGGTTTTTCCAGTGGTCATGTATGGATATGAGGGTTGGACTGTGAAGAAATCTGAGCACCAAAAAATTGATGCTTTTGAACTGTGGGGTTGGAGAAGACTCTAGAGAGTCCCTTGGACTGCAAGGAAATCCAACAAGTCCATCCTAAAGGAGATCAGTCCTAGGTGTTCATTGGATGTACTGATGCTAAAGCTGAAACTCCAGTACTTTGGCCACCTCACGTGAAGAGTTGACTCATTGGAAAAGACTCTGATGCTGGGAGGGATTGGGGGAAGGAGGAGAAGGGGACGACAGAGGATTAGATGGCTGGATGGCATCATTGACTCGATGGACATGAGTTTGGGTAAACTCTGGGAGTTGGTGAAGGACAGGGAGGCCTGGCGTGCTGCGATTCATGGGGTCGCAAAGAGTTGGACACGACTGAGCGACTAAACTGAATTGAACTGAACCACCATCGAGGTCATGTCATAGACGGGGTGCCCCACATAGGGCACAAGAATAACAGTCAAAGATCCAAAAGAGGTAGATAGAGCATTGTTTGAAATGATGTTTCCAATGTAACCAGTAAAAGACGCGTCATCTGGGCCTTGGGTGTTTGGATTGAATATCAACTGCTTCATGACCAGTTCTCTCACCACTTGAGTCAAATCAACATAGGTATGCCATTTGCTCACAGTATCCAGGAGCTCTCACACATTCAACCACAAGGTGCAGATGGCAGCATTAATCCATTCCGTGAGAGTGTGCATTTGGTTAGGCGCCCCTTGCATGAGTTGTGTAGTGTTCTGCAATCTATGTCTCAATGAGGGGTGAGTGGTTATGGCTGTCAACCATTATATTTCATCCCCAAAACACATGATACTGTCCACCCGTGTATGTCGACAGCCATATTGCCAAGGATTCTCCTTGCTTTTGCTGAAATTGTGTACTCAAGTCGACCAACTGTGCCTGGGTATACAGTTGCTATACAATGAACTTAGTCATATTGGGGGCCCCTTGAGGATGCCCATCCTGGGCCATAGGCCTCTCATGCCTCACTTTTTGCTGTACCATGGACCTTTCTGTCAAGTGTGGACCTATGGTCTCATAACGTTCTTCATCACTGTCACTCACTGCCTTGCTGTCTGAGATGCTGGGTTCTTCAGGGCCATGGGGTTCTTGCTCTAATGCCAATATGCATTGCTCTAGTTCTTTGAAACATCTCTGCACATTGTGCACCAGCGTGGCATTGGGTAAGGTGTGATCCATATTCACCTTCAAGGCAGTCAGGAAAATGTACCACACAGTGCCCATTGCTTGTTCAGCAAATAGTAACTGACTGCCGGTAACACCTTTTCAACGCTTTCCATCTTTCACCAGAGCCCATGCCAAAAGGATTGCAGCCACATGATACCACATGCTATCTGGTGGACACTGGCTTCCTCCATCCCGTGGAGCCTCAGGAACCCCTGCCTGCTGGGTATCCTGTTGTCTATGTCAATTGTGTCACTGATCCTATTCATGATGCCAGTTGTCTTGCTGTTTCTGTTCATACTGTCCACACTGTTCGCTGAACCCAAGGTAGGCAAAGCATGAGCTAACAGGCTAGAAGAAGACTCAAGGAGCTGTAGAAACTGCAGATACATTTATTCCCTCCTAGCTGTCGTGGCAGCCATAACTCAGCCTCTATCCTGGCTGGTGAAGTAGCCGTAGCATCAGCCATAACAATACCATAACATAGCCATACTAGCCAAAACATAACCTCATATAACATGCCCATGATGAGGCTCCAATTTAGCTCCAATGCAGCTGTACCCAGGGCTTTCACGGTGAAGCTCATATGGGTGTACTGCACAAAATAGTCTGTGACCAAGCAAGTACCTCATGACTTGTATGCACAGGGCTATAAATGATCTCAGCCATTACATAACTGTGCAAAGTTATTGTTTGCAGAATATGGGGCGAGAGGGTGTGAGAGTCTGGAATGAGAAAGCCTGGAAGTGCCATCTTGTTAATTTCCCCACAATATGATGTTTATCTTTCTCTGTCTGACTTATTTCACTCAGTATGGCAATCTGAGTTCATCCTTATTGCTGCAAATGACATTATTTCATTCTTTTTTTTTTATTATTTATTTTTGAAATGGGGAAAAATTGCTTTACAATGTTGTGTTGGTTTCTGACATACAACAATGCAAATCAGTCATAATCATACATATGTCCCCTACCTTTTGGACCCCACCTCCCACCTCCCTCCCCATCACACCCCTCTAGGCCAATAAAGAGGGCCAGTCTGGGTTCCGTGTGCCATACAGCAACTTCTCACCTGGTAACCATTTTATACATAATAGTGTGTATGTATATATGTGTGTATATATATATAGATATAGATATAGATAGATGCTTCTTTCTCCATTTGTCCCACTCTCTCCTTCCCCCACTGTATCTGCAAGTCTGTTCTCTACATCTTGATCTCCATTACTCCCCTGAATGTAGGAACATCAATGCCATTTTTCTAGATTCCATATATACATATTAATATATGATATTTGCTTTTTCTCTTTCTGACTTACTTCACTCTGTATAACAGCCTTTAGGTTCATCTACCTCACTAAAACTGGCTCAAATTCATTCTTTTATATGGCTGAATAATATTCCATTGAATATATGTACTGCATCTTCTTTACCCATTCATGTCAATAGACATTTACATTGCTTCCATGTCTTGGCTATCACAAATAGTGATGCAATGAACATTGAGGTGCATGTATCTTTTTGAATTATGATTTTCTTCAGATGTATGTTCAATAGTGGAATTGCAAGATAATATAGCAGCTCTATTTTTAATTTTTTAAGGAACCTCCATACTGTTCTCCAGAATGACTGTACCAATTTACATTGCCACCAGTGATGTAGAAGTATTCCATTTTCTTCACACTCTCTCTAGTCTTTATAGACTTTTTGATAATGACCATACTAACCAGTGTGAGGTTATACATCACTGTAGCTTTGATTTGCATTTCTTTAAAATTAATGATGTTAAGCATTTTTTTTATGTATTTGTTGCCCACCTGTATGTCTTTTTGGAGAAATGTTATTTAGGTCTTCTGCCCATTTTTTATTAGGTTGATTGTTTTTGTTTTTGTTTTTGTTTTTGATACTGAGCTACATGAGTTTTTCGTATATTTTAAAGATTAACCCCTTGTGAGTTGCTTCATTTGGATATATTTTCTCCCATTCCAAGTGTCTTCTTTTCATTCTGTTTATGGCTTCCTTTGCTGAGAAAAAGCTTTTAAGTTTAATTAGGTCCCACTTGTTTATTTTTATTTTCATTACTCTGTGTCAAAAAGTGTTCTGCCTATGTTTTATTCTAAAATTTTTATAGTATCCAGTCTTACATTTATTCTTTAAGCCATTTTGTGTTTAATTTTGTGTATGTTGTTAAAGAATGTTCACACTTAGTCTTTAACAGGTTGTTAACTGCCCTAAGTTTCTCACTATGCCTATGGATGGTGTCAAAACCACTTAGCGATAAGTAAACAACTTCACTGTCCTTGAAACTTTTTTTTTTCAATTATTTCAAATGCTTTTAATTTTTGCAAATGTAAGGATATTCTACACTGAAAATGTTTGCAAATGTAAGGATATTCTACCTATGAAATCATCAGCAATTAGATTGCTACTTTTCCCCAAAGACAATTATTTCCCCACCTACTAGTAAGCATGGAGTCCTTTTTGCTAGCTGAGATATGAGTAACTCAAACCCTTTCTTACTGGTACTACATACATCCACTTGGTTCTTCTGAGAAACAGATTCCAAGGTGGGATTAGATGTGCAAGAGACTTACTGGCAAGAGGGAGAAGGACTTATAATGGAAAAAGTGGAAGGAACATAAATAGTTAAGGATAGCTTTCACACTCTGATGTGTATCTGACATTAATGAAAGGAGAAAATAAATGAAGGAGGATTGAATAGGAGGAGTTTCAGACTGCAGCATTCTTTTAAAGAAAGTTCTGAGTAGGTTTATAGAGATAATACCTCAAGTTAATATTGCCACACAGAGGATTCTAGACAAATGGGCCAATACTGCTACTCCTACTGTGCTCAGTCATTGACTGGAAAGAAACCTATAGATATGTGGACATAATGTGAATATAGCAGTAATCCAAATAAATGGCAGGGTTGTCAGTCAATGGTACCCCATTCCAGTACTCTTGCCTGGAAAATCCCATGGATGGAAGAGCCTGGTGGGCTGCAGTCCATGAGGTCACGAAGAGTCAGACATGACTGAGCAACTTCCCTTTCACTTTTCACTTTCACGCATTGGAGAAGGAAATGGCAACCCACTCCAGTGTTCTTGCCTGGAGAATCCCAGGGACGGGGGAGCCTGGTGGGCTGCTGTCTGTGGGGTCGCACAGAGTCAGACACAACTGAAGCGACTTAGCAGCAGTCAGTCATATATACTTACCACAATCTGAAAAGTGAGTGGTGCATTTCAATTGCTGTCATATGTGATCAAAATATTTTTTTCAGACATGTTTTGGTTCTAGTTCTATCAGCTACTAAACCTTATTTGATCTCTCTGCACCTTATTTACCTCCTAATTCCATTAGACAAATGTGAAATTGTCTTTCTAATAGAGCTGATATAAGTGAATGATGGGCTTCCCTTGTGAATCAAATGGCAAAGAATCTGCCTTCAATGCTGGACACCTGTGTTTGATCCCTGAGTTGGGAAGATTCCTGGAGGACGGCACAGCAACCCTCTCCAGTATTCTTGCCTGGAGAATCCCCATGGACAGAGAAGCCTGGAGGGCTACAGTCTACAGGGTCACAAAGATTCAGACATGACAGAGGAATTAAGCACAGAACAAGTTAATGATAAAATATAAGCAAAAGATCTTAGAGAATTTTTGGATACTAGACAGATATGAGAACATTCATTTTCAAACATAATTAGGTAGAGTAAAGGAAAACTTCTATGTTATGTACATTTAAGTTTAATTAACTGAATTTAAACAAAAAAAATTATATTTCAGATGTAGCTTCCATGGATTTATCAACTTCTTTGTAGCTCAATTAATTAATTTTATTCAAGTGACACATTCAGTCTGTTCTGTACCAGATATTCTCCCAGAATGCTTTCAGACTCACTCACTTAAATTGGCTGTTTTTTTATTCTCAATTCCTTAACTGGCTCTCCTATCCTTTGGCTTTGTGCCTTACTTCCAATTATTTGCCTCTGGGTCTTTTTGTTTTGGAAAGGCTTTTCCAGCCCTGAAAAGTTCACTAACACTTGGTTTCCATCCACTGACTACACATATCAACAGATTTGTAATGAGATGTGTGTCCAACTTCTACTCTGGCTCTGTATAGCTTACGTTTTCTAGGCTAGCTCCATCTACCCTCCAATGAGGATATCAGCATCAGACACAGATTCTAATATCTGACTGTAACACAGCAAACTATTTCTAATACCTAATGCCAAAGCCTTTGACTGTGTGGATCACAATAAACTGTGGAAACTTATAAAAGAAATGGGAATACCAGACCACCTGATCTGCCTCTTGAGAAATCTGTATGGAGGTCAGGAAGCAACAGTTAGAACTGGACATGGAACAACAGACTGGTTCCAAATAGGAAAGGGAGTACGTCAAGGCTGTATATTGTCACCCTACTTGTTTAACTTATATGCAGAATACATCATGAGAAACACTGGGCTGGAAGAAGCACAAGCTGGAATCAAGATTGCTGGGACAAATATCAATAACCTCAGATATGCAGATGACACCACCCTTATGGCAGAAAGTGAAGAGAAACTAAAAAGTCTTTTGATGGAAGTGAAAGTGGAGAGTGAAAAACTTGGTTTAAAGCTCAACATTCAGAAAATGAAGATCATGGCATCTGGTCCCATCACTTCATGGCAAATAGATGCGCAAACAGTGCAAACAGTGTCAGACTTTATTTTTTGGGGCTCCAAAATCACTTCAGATGGTAACTGCAGACATGAAATTAAAAGACACTCCTTGGGAGAAAAGTTATGACCAACCTAGATAGCATATTCAAGAGTAGAGACATTACATTGCCAAGAAACGTCTGTCTAGTCAAGGCTATGGTTTTTCCTGTGGTCATGTATGGATGTGAGAGTTGGACTGTGAAGAAGGCTGAGCACGGAAGAATTAATGCCTTTGAACTGTGGTGTTGGAGAAGACGCTTGAGAGTCCCTTGGACTGCAAGGAGATCCAACCAGTCCATTCTGAAGGGGATAAGCCCTGGGATTTCTTTGGAAGGAATGATGCTGAAGCTGAAACTCTAGTACTTTGGCCACCTCATGCAAAGAGTTGACTCATTGGAAAAGACTCTGATGCTGGGAGGGATTGAGGGCAAGAGGAGAAGGGGACGACAGAGGATGAGATGGCTGGATGGCATCACTGACTCGATGGACGTGAGTCTGAGTGAACTCTGGGAGTTGGTGATGGACAGGGAGGCCTGCCGTGCTGCAATTCATGGGGTCATGAAGAGTCGGACACGACTGAGTGACTGAACTGAACTGAAAACTAAGATCATGGCATCTGGTCCCATCACTTCATGGCAAATAGATGGGGAAACAATGGAAACAGTGACAGACTTTATTTTCTTGGGGTCCAAAATCACTGTAGATGGTGACTGCAGCCATATTAAATGATGTTTGCTCCTTGGAAGAAAAGCTGTAACAATACTAGACAGCATATTACAATGAAAATGCATTAGTTTTCCAATAAAGGTCTGTCTTGTCAAGGCTATGATTTTTCTAATAGTCATGTATGGATGTGAGAGTTGGACCATAAAGAAAGCTTAGCACTGAAGAATTGATCCTTTTCAACTGTGGTGTTGGAGAAGACACTTGAGAGTCCCTGGAACTGCAAGGAGATCAAACCAGTCAATCCTAAAGGAAATCAACCCTGCATATTTATTTGAAGGACAGATGCTGAAACTGGAGCTCTAATACTTTGGCCCCCTGATGTGAAAAACTGACTCATTAGAGGATACCCTGATGCTTGGAAAGATTGAAGGCAAGAGAAGGGGATGGCAGAAGATGAGATGGTTGGATAGCATCACCAACTCGATGGATTTGAGTTTGAGCAAGCTCTGGGGGATGGTGATGGACAGGGAAGCCTGGTGTGCTGCAGTCCATGGGCTCACAAAATGTTGGACATGGCTGAGCTACTGAACTGAACTGGACTGAAAACATATGCAATGTGATATAGAATGTAAGCTATCTATCCTTTATTCTCACAAAATATGCAGTAAAATATCCATTTTGCACCCTTATTATGTAGGATACATTTTCTTGGAAGAGTTGGTTGGAGGTTGATCTAAGATGGTTGGAATATAATCAAGTGTGGAGTCCTTGGGCTGGCCAATAAGACTAGCTAACACTGAAATCAGTGTCTACCACATGTATGTTAAATAACATTCTCCAAACAAATGTGAGATCTCCCCTTTGAACAATCCAAACTTTTTTTTAATATTTGTCGTATTATGTCTTGTGTTTGAACCTTGTTTGCTTATCTTAGACTATTTTCTGGACTACTAGATTAAAAGTACTTTGAATGAAGGAATTATATGTAGTCTGTCTGTATCACTTACAGGAATTTTTACATTAAGTATCACTTATTCTCACTGATGTTGCTTGAGAAACTCATGGGTGTTATGTAATATTTGAGAGGGTTTGTTTTCAAAATTATCCAATTTCTGTTATTAAAAAAAATTCAAGATTGCATTTTAAATTTGTATTAATAGTATTAATATTAAATTACTTCATGTAGATATTTTTTGTATTTTACTTTTTGGGCTACATTTGTTTTCCAATTTTTGGAAGGGTAGAACATTTTAATTTTCCCCCAACAATGTGTTGTTTTATATTCTATGCTAGTTTAGACAACCCTGTGACAGTTAGAAGGATTTGATTCCGAGTTCTGCCACATTCTAAATGCATGACTTTGATAAAACTGGTGAGCTTTAGTGTTCCAGTCTGTACAATTGAAATGCTAGAAACACTTAATCTCATAGGAAGGCCTTAATTATTAGATGAACTAGCCTTTAAAAACAGATTTGTAAAGGGAAACTGTAATAGTCAGATGTTGCTGCCATAGTAGAATATCCTAGCCTGGGTTGCTTAAACGACCGGGCTAATTTATTTCCTTATGGATCTGGAATCTGGAAAGGCAAAGACCAAGGTTCCAGCAAGGTTTGATTTCACATGAGAGCTATATTTCTTGATTGCAGATAGTCACCTTCTCACTGTGTGTTCAAATGGTTCAAAGAGCTCTCTGGAGACTGTTCTTATATAAACAGTAACCCTATCAAATCAGTGCCCCATATGTGAATATGCATGCTATATTATTTCAATTTCTTTGTTGAAGCAGACCTCATTTAACATTAATTGCCTTCTTCTAGGTCCCATCTCCAAATATAGTTTCAACACATGAATTTTAGAGGGATATATTTCAATCCATTGTAGCAATCTAATATTTTAAAATGCTGCATAGCTGCACAATGTATCAGGTTTTATACTCAGTAGGTACACAATAAATATGTGTAAGTTAATTTTATGGGGAAAGGCAAAAATCAGGGGAGGAATATCATTCTTCTTCATCTGCTATTTCCTTTAAATCTCTCTCCATCTTATCCGTTTTTCTTTTCCATTTATTTACACTATCATTTCTTATTTATTTCTTCAAGCTAAATAAAAACCTCACAAAGTTAGAAGGAGAAATTAGTGACACACACTGTCTCATTCTAGCCCTAAATAATCCTAGAGCTTTATCCCTAGTGTCCAATGGAAGATCTTGAGAGGATAGAGAGTATGTGCTCATATGGAATTCTTTCACAGGCTCTAGTGAAATCATCTTAACTACAAGGACATGTTATTTACAACATTAAAGCACAGCAGAAAACCTTTACCTAAAGGATAAGCAGGCATTCATAGTGTTGAGTAAATGTTGGTATTTGGAGACAGCTTTTATTTGAGAATAAATAAAATTGTTATTACTTCTTTGTGTCTTGGAAACAGCAAATGCTCAACTTGCATCTCATGACTATTGAACAGAATAAAACAACTGAGCCTAACTGGGGAAGCTGCAGCCACAGTCTCAGTATCTAATATTAAATTAACTCAATGGATTACCAACTTGAGGATGCATGAAAATACTCTCAAGAAGTTTTTAAAATACATATGTTGGACCCATTCCCATTATTATTAATTCAGGTCTGAAGTAGGGCCTGATCGTTTCAATTTATTGATACAAAGAATTTGCTGGTGATATTGATGCTGCCTATTTAGACACTGCACTTTATATTGACCAACTGACTTAAGACTAGCCCCATTACCTGCTAGGAAGCACCTTTTATAAATACTTGCTAGACTGTAGTGCCAAACATTGCAGTTGAGAGATATCCACAACACAGATTACGTAGAACTGTGTAGCCACTAAAAGTACTCCTTATGAGATAAGAAATTATATAGCTTACATAGATATAATTATTAATCTATTATAAGCCTGTCCATTTTCAGAAAAGGAGACATTTAGAAAACATAAAGACCATGGATTTTAAAGCCACTCTTCAACAAGTGAGGAAAATGAAGTCCTAAGAATGAAAGAGAGTCTCATAAGAGCATAGTGATGGGACAGACATTTAGATCTCCTGATTTCTAATGTATATTTTTTTCCATCTGTCATTTTGACCCCTACTGTATGACATTTGATGTGCAACACAGAACATCTCCATCAAAATCAATTGGAAATTTTATTAAATGTTGATTTGGTGCTCTATATTAGCCATACTGAATCAGAATGTGTGAAAACAGAAGCCTGGCAGATGCATGTCTATTAAGCTCTAATACTGACCCTTAAAAACAGTAGTTAAAAAACAAACAGTAATTTTCCACATGTGAATCTGAGTGCTACATTATTTTGTTACTGAAGTATATTTGAAATACAATATAGTGTTAGTTGGAGATGTACATCAAGATGGGCCAGTTATGTATAGATTTTTTAGATTTTTTACATGATAGGTTATTATAGGGTATTGAATATAACTCCCTGTGATATACAGTAAATCTTTGTTCTTTCTCTATTTTATATAATGTGTAGCAGTTAATTCCATATTCCTGATTAATCTCTCCCTCACTTCCATTTCCCCTTTGGTAATCATAAGTTTGTCTCTATGTCTGTGAGTCCATTTCTGTTTTGTAAATAAATTCACTGGATTATATTTAGGGTCACATATAAATGATACCACATAAAATTTGTCTTGTCTGACTTATTTCACTTAGCATGATATTCTCTAGGTCCCTGCATGTTATGAAAATGACAATAACTCACCTTTTTATGGATGGATAATATTCCACTTATGTATGTATATTATATATATATATATATGTGTGTGTGTGTGTGTGTATGACATTTTCTTTATCCTTTCCCTTGTTGATAGGCACTTAGATCTCTTCCATTTCTTGGCTATTGTAAATAGTGGTGCTATGAACATTGGGGTGCATGAGTCTTTTTGAATTACAGTTTTTGTCTTTTCTGCATATATACTCAGGCATGGGATTACTGAATCATATGGTAGCTCCATTTTTAGTTTGTGAAAGCACATCCATACTCTTTTTCATAGTGGCTACATCAACTTACATTCCCACCAACAGTATTAGATGGTTCCTTTTACTCAATACCTTTTCTAGCATTTATTCTTTGTCAATATTTTGATGATAGCCATTCTGATCCATGTGAAGTAAATTTTTGATGATAGCCATTCTGATCCATGTGAAGTAAAACCTCACCATGGTTTTAATCTGAGTTTCTCTAATGACTAGCAGTTTTGAGTTATCTTTTCATCTACCCTCTCCCTCCCAGATCAAATGTCTGTTTTCGGTCTGTGTTTCCTTTGCTGTCCTGCAAATAAGATCATCACTACCATATTCCTGGATTACATACATATGTGTGTTAATACATGATATTTGTCTTTCTCTTTCAGACTTACTTCACTTTGTATAATAGGTTCTAGGTTCATCCACCTCATTAGAACCAACTCAAATGCATTCATTTTTTAATAGGTGAGTAATAATCCATTGTGCATATGTACCACAACTTCTTTATCCATTCATCTGTTGATGGATATCTAGACTACGTCCATATCATGGCTATTGTGAGTAGTAATGCAACAAACATTGTGATATCTGTATATTTTTAAATTATGATTTTCTTAATATGTATGCCCAATAGCGGGATTGCTAGGCTGAGCACTTTTTTTGTAGTGCTCAGATATTTTGCTGGTGGTCATTCTGACCATTGTGAGGTGATACCTCATTGTAGTTTTGATTTGAATTTATCTAAATATGATCTCAATAAAATCCCATATGATTAAACAGTGAAAGTGATAAATAGATTCAAGGGATTAGATCTGATAGACAGAGTCCCTGAAGAACTATGGATGGAGTTTTGTAACATTATACAGGAGGTAAAGATCAAGATCATTCCCAAGAAAAAGAAATGGACAATGGCAAAATGGTTGTCTGAGGAGGCCTTACAAATAGCTGAGAAAAGAGAAATGAAAGGCAAAGAATAAAAGGAAAGATATATCCATATGAATTCATAGTTCCAAAGAATAGCAAGGAGAGATGAAAAAGCCTTTCTAAGTGAATAATGCAAAGAAATACAGGAAAGGAATAGAATGGGAAAGACTAGAGGTCTCTTCAAGAAAATTAGAGATACCAAGGGAATATTTCATGCAAAGATTGACACAATAAAGAACAGATAAAGGACTTATTTGTAAAGGACACAATAAAGGACTTAACAGAGGCAGAAGATATTAAGAATAGGTGGCAAGAATACACAGGATAACTATACAAAAAGGTCTCAATGACTGGGATAACCATGATGGTGTAATCACTCACCTAGAGTCAGACATCTTGCAGTGTGAAGTCAAGTGGTCCTTAGGAAACATGAGTATGAATAAAGTTAGTGGAAGTGATGGAATTCCAATTGAGCTATTTAAATTCCTAAAAGATGATGTTGTTAAAGTGCTGAAATCAATATGCCAATAAATTTGGAAAACTCAGCGGTAACCACAGAACTGAAAAATATCAGTTTTCATTCCAATACCAAAGGAAGGCAATGCCAAAAATGTTCAAACTGCTGCACAATTGCACTCATTTCACATGCTAGCAAAGTAATGCTCAAAATTCTCCAAGCTGGCTTAACAGTATTTGAATTGAGAACTTTCAAATGTTCAAGTTGGATTTAGAAAAGGCATAGGAACCAGAGAAATTACCAACATCCGTTGGATTATAGAAAAAGTAAGAGAATTCCAGATAAGATATCTACTTCTGCTTTATTGACTACACTAAAGCCTTTGACTGTGTGAATCACAGCAAACTATGGAAAATTCTACAAGAGATGGGAATGCCAGGCCACCTTAACTTCCTCCTGCAAAATCTGCATGCAGGTCAAGAAGCAGCAGTTAGAACTGGACGTGGAACAACAGACTGGTTCCAAATTGGGAAAGGAATACATCAAGGCTGTATATGGTCACCCTGCTTATTTAACTTATATGCAGAATACATCATGCAGAATGATGGGATGGATGAAGCACAAGCTGGAAGAAAGATTGCTGAGAGAAATATCAATAACCTCAGATACACAGATGACACCACCCTAATGGAAGCAAGCAAAGAGGAATTAAAGAGCCTTTTGATGAAAGTGAAAGAGGAGAGTGAAAAAGCTGGCTTAAAACTCAACATTCAAAAAACATAGATCATGGCATCTTGTTCCATCACTTCATGGCAAATACATGGGGAAAAAATGGAAACAATGACAGAATTTATTTATTTTGCAAAATCACTGCAGATGGTGACTGCAGCCATAAAATTGAAAGACACTTGCTCTTTGAAAGAAAAGCTATAACATACATAGGCAGCATATTAAAAAGCAGAGACATTACTTTGCCAACAAGTTTCCATATAGTCCAAACTATGATTTTTCCAGTAGTCATGTATGGATATGAGAGTTGAACCATAAAGGCTGAGCACTTGAGAATTGATGCTTTTGAACTGCGGTGTTGAAGAAGACTCTTGAGTGTCCCTTTTACAGTATTGAGATCAAACCAATCAATTCTAAAGGAAATCAATCCTGAATATTTATTGGAAGGACTGATGCTGAAGCTGAAGCTCCAATATTTTGGCCACCTGATGCGTAGAGTTAATTCATTAGAAAAGACTCTGATACTGGCAAAGATTGAAGACAGGAAAAGAAGGGGACGACAGAGCATGAGATGGTTGGATAGCATCACCAACTCAATGAACATGAGTTTGATCAATCTCTGGTAGATGGTGAAGGACAGTAATGCTTGGCGTGCTGCAGTCCTTGGGGTCACAAAGATTCGAATATTACTAAAGGACTGAACAACAACAACAATAATGAGCAGTTTTGAGTATCTTTTCATGTGTTCATTAGTCATCTGTGTGTCTCCTCTCCATTTCTTTTAAGATTTATTTATTTATTTAGATTAAGAATCTGTTTTTAATTTTTCTGGACAAATTCCATAGGAAAATCCTTTAAATATGACCAGCTATTTTTAAATTCTCATTTTGTAATTTCTAAAATGTCTTAGGAAAGGAAAGGAAAGGAAAGTCGCTCAGTTGTGTCCGACTCTTTGCGACCCCATGGACTGTAGCCTACCAGGTTTTTCCCTACATGGGATTCTCCAGGCAAGAGTACTGGAGTGGGTTGCCATTTCCTTCTCCAGGGGATCTTCCTGACCCAGGGATCAAACCCGGGTCTCCCGCATTCCAGGCAGACGCTTTAACATCTGAGTCACCACTATATACACACACACACATATATATATAATAATTGAATAAATAGTGGCTAATAACTTTTCTTCATGTTCTGCTCTTTCTTAGTCTAATCTAATGTCTTATTGTAGAATCAGTCCTCATGAATCTTTATTTTTTAATTTAAATTTATTTATTTTATTTGGAGGCTAATAACTTTACAATATTGTAAAGTAAATCCGCCACGGGTGTACACGTGTTCCCAATCCTGAACCCCCCTCCCACCTTGCTTCCCATACCATCCCTCTGGGTCATCCCAGTACACTAGCCCCAAGCATCCTGAAATCGTCAGTCCAGGTTCGATACAGGATTCATTTTTTTAATCAGAGGAAGTTTGTTTTACAATGTAGTCCTGGTTTCTGCCATATACCAATGTGAATCAGTCATAATTATGACTGATTTAGCCTCAATTCCTATCTGCCAATCTCACCCCTCTAGGTCATCACAGAACACTAGGTTGGGCTTCTTGTGTTATATAGTAACTTACCACTAGCTAGCTATTTTACACAACTATGTGTATATAAGTCAATGCTAGTTTCTCCACTCATCACACTCTCAACTTCCCCCACTGTTTCCACAAGTCCATTCTCTACATCTGCATCTCCATTCGTTCCCTGCAAATAGATTCATCAGTGTCATTTTTCTATATTCCATATATATGCATTATTATACAATGTTTGCTTTTCTGACTTATTTCACTATGTATAACAGGCTCTAGGTTCATCCACCTCACTACCACTGACACACATTTGTTTCTCTTAATGACTGAATAACATTCCATTTTATAAATGTACCACAGTTTTTTTGTTGTTTTTGTTTGTTTGTTTGTTTGTTTTTATCCAATTTTCTGTCGATAGATATCTAAGTTGCTTCCATGTCCTAGCTATTGTAAATAGTGTTGTAATAAACATTGGGGTATTGTGTCTTTTCCAATTATGATTTTCTCAGGATATATGCCAGTAATTGGATTGCTGTGTCATGTGGTAGTTTTATTCCCAGTTTTTTAAATAATGTCCATATTGTTCTCCATAGTGGCTGCATCAATTTATTTTCCCACCAGCAATGCAAGAGGGTTCTCTTTTCTTTACATCCTCTCCAGCACTTGTTGTTTGTGGACTCTTTGATTTGGCCATTCTGATCATTGTGAGGTGATACCTCATAGCAGTTTTCATTTTAATTTCTCTAATAGTGATGTCGAGTATCTTGTCATGGTTTTATTGGCCATTTGTATGCCTTCTTGGTAGAAATGCCTGTTTGGATCTTCTGCTCACTTTTCCATTTGAGCTGTTTCTTTTTCTGATATTGAGCTGTATGAGCTGTTCTATATTTTGGAGACTAATCCTTTGTCAGTGGCTTCATTGGCAATTATTTTGTCCCATTCTGAAGGCTGTATTTTAATCTTGTTTATTGCTCCCTTTCCTGTGCAAAAAGCTTTTAAATTTAATTAGATCCTACTTGTTTATTTTTCCTTTTCTTTCCATTACTCTAAGAGGTGGGTCAAAGAAGATATTGCTATGATTTTTGTCAAAGAGTACACTGCCTAAATTTTCCTCTAATACCTTTATAGTTTCTGGTCTTACACTTAATTCCTTATTCCATTTTAAGTTTATTTTTGAGTATTATGTTATGAGGTGTTCTAGTTTCATTATTTTACATTTAGCTCTCCAGTTTCCCCAGCACCACTTGCTGAAGAGGCTGTCTTTCTTCCATTGTACATTCCTGCTCTTTGTCAAAGACAAGGTGTCCATATATGCATGGGTTTATCTCTGGGCTTTCTATCTTGTTCTGTTGGTGTGTATTTTTGTCTTTGTGCAAGAACCATATTGTCTTTGGTCAAGACAGTATAGTATAGTATATAGTATAATCTGAAGTCAGAAAGGTTGATTCCTCCAGGTCAGTTTTCTTTCTCAAGATTGCTTTGACTATTCAGGGTCTTTTGTGTTTCCATACAAATTGTACAATTTTTTGTTCTAGTTCTGTGAAAAATGCCATTGCTATTTTGATAAGGATTGCAATGAATCTGTAAATTGATTTGGGTAGTATAGTCATTTCACAACATTGACTCTTCCAATCCAAGAACACATGATATATCTCTCCATCTGTTTGTGTTGTCCTTGCATTCTTTCATCAATATCTTACAGTTTTCAGTGTATAGATCTTTTTAAATGGATTTATTCCTAGGCAATTTATTATTTTGGTTGCAATAGTGAATGGGTTTTACCCCTTAGTTTCTCTTTCAGATACTTCATTGTTAGTATCTGACATTGTTGGTACAGGAATGCAAGAGATTTCTTGTGTTAATTTTATATCCTGTGACTTTACTATATTCATTGATTAGCTTTGATAACTTTGTGGAAACATCTTTATGTACAATATCATGCGTTCTGCAAACAGTGAGAGCTTTAATTTTTCTTTTCCAATCTGGATTATTTTTATTTCTTTTTATTCTCTGATTGCCATGGTTAGGACTTCCAAATCTATATTGAATTTTTTTTTATTTTGTTTTATTTAACTTTACAATATTGTATTGGTTTTGCCAAATATCAAAATGAATCCACCACAGGTATACATGTGTTCCCCATCCTGAACCCTCCTCCCTCCCCATACCATCCCTCTGGGTCGTCACAGTGCACCAGCCCCAAGCATCCAGTATTGTGCATCGAACCTGGACTGGTGACTCATTTCATATATGCTATTATATATATTTCAATGCCATTCTCCCAAATCATCCCACCCTCTCCCTCTTCCACAGAGTCCAAAAGACTGTTCTATACATCAGTGTCTCTTTTGCTGTCTCATATACAGGGTTATTGTTACCATCTTTCTAAATTCCATATATAAGCGTTAGTACACTGTATTGGTGTTTTTCTTTCTGGCTTACTTCACTCTGTATAATAGGCTCCAGTTTCATCCACCTCATTAGAGCTGATTCAAATGTATTCTTTTTAATGGCTGAGTAATACTCCATTGTGTATATGTACCATTGTTTTCTTATCCATTCATCTGCTGATGGACATCTAGGTTTCTTCCATGTCCTGGCTATTATAAACAGTGCTGCGATGAACATTGGGGTACATGTGTCTCTTTCCCTTCTGGTTTCCTCAGTGTGCAAGCCCAGCAGTGGGATTGCTGGGTCATAAGGCAGTTCTATTTCCAGTTTTTTTAAGGAATCTCCACACTGTTCTCCATAGTGGCTGTACTAGTTTACATTCCCACCGACAGTGTAAGAGGGTTCCCTTTTCTCCACACCCTCTCCAGCATTTATTGCTTGTAGACTTCTGGATCACAGCCATTCTGACTGGCATGAAATGGTACCTCATAGTGGTTTTGATTTGCATTTCTCTGATAATGAGTGATGTTGACCATCTTTTCATGTGTTTCTTAGCCATCTGTATGTCTTCTTTGTCGAAATGTCTATTTAGTTCTTTGTCCCATTTTTTGATTGGGTCATTTTATTTTTCTGAAATTGAGCTGTAGGAGTTGCTTGTATATTTTTGAGATTAGTTGTTTGTTGCTTCATTTGCTATTATTTTCTCCCATTCTGAAGGCTGTCTTTTCACCTTGCTTATAGTTTCCTTTGTTGTGCAGAAGCTTTTAAGGTTAATTAGGTCCCATTTGTTTATTTTTGCTTTTATTTCCAATATTCTGGGAGGTGGGTCATAGAGGATCCTGCTGTGATGTATGTCGGAGAGTGTTTTGCCTATGTTCTCCTCTAGGAGTTTTATAGTTTCTGGTCTTATGTTTAGATCTTTAATTCATTTTGAGTTTATTTTTGGGTATGGTGTTAGAAAGTGTTCTAGTTTCATTCTTTTACAAGTGGTTGACCAGATTTCCCAGCACCACTTGTTAAAGAGATTGTCTTTAATCCATTGTATATTCTTGCCTCCTTTGTCAAAATAAGGTGTCCATATCTGCGTGGATTTATCTCTGGGCTTTCTATTTTGTTCCATTGATCTATATTTTTGTGTTTGTTCCAGTACCATACTGTCTTGATAACTGTGGCTTTGTAGTAGAGTCTGAAGTCAGGTAGGTTGATTCCTGCAGTTCCATTCTTCTTTCTCAAGATCTCTTTGGCTATTCGAGGTTTTTTGTATTTCCATACAAATTGTGAAATTATTTGTTCTAGTTCTGTGAAGAATACTGTTGGTAGCTTGATAGGGATTGCATTGAATTTATAAATTGCTTTGGGTAGTATACTCATTTTCACTATATTGATTTTTCCAATCCATGAACATGGTATATTTCTCCATCTATTAGTGTCCTCTTTGATTTCTTTCACCAGTGTTTTATAGTTTTCTATATATAGGTCTTTAGTTTCTTTAGGTAGATATATTCCTAAGTATTTTATTCTTTCCATTGCAATGGTGAATGGAATTGTTTCCTTAATTTCTTTCTGTTTTCTCATTATTAGTGTATAGGAATGCAAGGGATTTCTGTGTGTTGATTTTATATCCTGCAACTTTACTATAGTCATTGAATAGTTCTAGTAATTTTCTGGTGGAGTCTTTAGGGTTTTCTATGTAGAGGATCATGTCATCTGCAAATAGTGAGAGTTTTACTTCCTCTTTTCCAATTTGGATTCCTTTTATTTCTTTTTCTGCTCTGATTGCTGTGGCCAAAACTTCCAAAACTATGTTGAATAGTAATGGTGAAAGTGGGCACCATTGTCTTGTTCCTGACTTTAGAGGAAATACTTTCAAATTTTCACCATTGAGGATAATGTTTGCTGTGGGTTTGTCATATATAGCTTTTATTACGTTGAGGTATGTTCCTTCTATTCCTGCTTTCTGGAGAGTTTTTATCATAAATGGGTGTTGAATTTTGTCAAAAGCTTTCTCTGCATCTATTGAGATAATCATATGGTTTTTATTTTTCAATTTGTTAATGTGGTGTATTACATTGATTGATTTGCGGATATTGAAGAATCCTTGCATCCCTGGGATAAAGCCCACTTGGTCAAGGTGTATGATCTTTTTAATGTGTTGTTGGATTCTGATTGCTAGAATTTTGTTAAGGATTTTTGCATCTATGTTCATCAGTGATATTGGCCTGTAGTTTTCTTTTTTTGTGGGATCTTTGTCAGGTTTTGGTTTTAAGGTGATGGTGGCCTCATAGAATGAGTTTGGAAGTTTACCTTCCTCTGCAATTTTCTGGAAGAGTTTGAGCAGGATAGGTGTTAGCTCTTCTCTAAATTTTTGGTAGAATTCAGCTGTGAAGCCATCTGGACCGGGGCTTTTGTTTGCTGGAAGATTTTTGATTACAGTTTCAATTCCATGCTTGTGATGGGTCTGTTAAGATTTTCTATTTCTTCCTGGTCGAGTTTTGGAAAGTTGTACTTTTCTAAGAATTTGTCCATTTCTTCCACGTTGTCCATTTTTTTGGCATATAATTGTTGATAGTAGTCTCTTATGATCCTTTCTTTTTCTGTGTTGTGTGTTGTGATCTCTCCATTTTCATTTCTAATTTTATTGATTTGATTTTTCTCCCTTTGTTTCTTGATGAGTCTGGCTAATGGTTTGTCAATTTTATTTATCCTTTCAAAGAACCGCTTTTGGTTTTGTTGATTTTTGCTATGGTCTCTTTGTTTTTCTTTTGCATTTATTTCTGCTCTAATTTTTAAGATTTCTTTCCTTCTATTAACCCTGGGGTTCTTCATTTCTTCCTTTTCTAGTTGCTTTAGGTGTAGAGTTAGGTTATTTATTTGACTTTTTTTCTTGTTTCTTGAGGTGTGCCTGTGTTGCTATGACCTTTCCCCTTAGGACTGCTTTTACCATGTCCCACAGGTTTTGGATTGTTGTGTTTTCATTTTCATTCGTTTCTATGCAAATTTTGATTTCTTTCTTGATTTCTTCTGTGATTTGTTGGTTATTCAGCAGCGTGTTGTTCAGCCTCCATATGTTGGAATTTTTAATAGTTTTTCTCCTGTAGTTGAGATCTAATCTTACTGCATTGTGGTCAGAAAAGATGCTTGGAATGATTTCTATTTTTTTGAATTTACCAAGGCTAGATTTATGGCCCAGGATGTGATCTATCCTGGAGAAGGTTTCATGTGCACTTGAGAAAAAGATGAAATTCATTGTTTTGGGATGAAATGTTCTATAGATATCAATTAGGTCTAACTGGTCTATTGTATCATTTAAAGTTTGTGTTTCCTTCTTAGTTTTCTGTTTAGTTAATCTATCCATAGGTGTGAGTGGGGTATTAACGTCTCCCACTATTATTGTGTTATTGCAAATTTCTCCTTTCATACTTGTTAGCATTTGTCTTACATACTGCAGTGCTCCCGTGTTGGGTGCATATATATTTATAATTGTTATATCTTCTTCTTGGATTGACCCTTTGATCGTTATGTAGTGACCGTCTTTGTCTCTTTTCACAGCCTTTGTTTTAACGTCTATTTTATCTGATATAAGTATTGCTACTCCTGCTTTCTTTTGGTCCCTATTTGCATGGAAAATCTTTTTCCAGCCTTTCACTTTCAGTCTGTATATGTCCCCTGTTTTGAGGTGGGTCTCTTGTAGACAACATAGGTAGGGGTCTTGTTTTTGTATCCATTCAGCCAGTCTTTGTCTTTTGATTGGGGCATTCAACCCATTTATGTTTAAGGTAATTACTGATAAGTATGATCCCGTTGCCATTTACTTTTGTTTTGGGTTTGAATTTATATACCATTTTTGTGTTTCCTGTCTAGAGAATATCCTTTAGTATTTGTTGGAGAACTGGTTTGTTGGTGCAGAATTCTCTCAGCTTTTGCTTGTCTGAAAAGCTTTTGATTTCTCCTTCATATTTGAATGAGATCCTTGCTGGGTACAATAATCTGGGCTGTAGGTTATTTTCTTTCATCATTTTAAGTATGTCTTGCCATTCCCTCCTGGCTTGAAGAGTTTCTATTGAAAGATCAGCTGTTATCCTTAATGGGAATCCCCTTGTGTGTTATTTGTTGTTTTTCCCTTGCTGCTTTTAATATTTGTTCTTTGTGTTTGATCTTTGTTAATTTGATTAATATGTGTCTTGGGGTGTTTCTCCTTGGGTTTATCCTGTTTGGGACTCTCTGGGTTTCTTGGACTTGGGTGATTATTTCCTTCCCCATTTTAGGGAAGTTTTCAACTATTATCTCTTCAAGTATTTTCTCATGGTCTTTCTTTTTGTCTTCTTCTTCTGGGACCCCTATGATTCGAATGTTGTAGCGTTTAATATTGTCCTGGAGGTCTCTGAGATTGTCCTCATTTCTTTTAATTCGTTTTTCTTTTATCCTCTCTGATTCATTTATTTCTACCATTCTATCTTCTAATTCACTAATCCTATCTTCTGCCTGTGTTATTCTACTATTTGTTGCCTCCAGAGTGTTTTTAATTTCATTTATTGCATTATTCATTATATATTGACTCTTTTTTATTTCTTCTAGGTCCTTGTTAAACCTTTCTTGCATCTTCTCAATCTTTGACTCCAGGCTATTTATCTGTGATTCCCTTTTAATTTCAAGATTTTGGATCAATTTCACTATCATTATTCGGAATTCTTTATCAGGTAGATTCCCTATCTCTTCCTCTTTTGTTTGGTTTGGTGGGCATTTATCCTGTTCCTTTATCTACTGGGTATTCCTCTGTCTCTTCATCTTGTTTAAATTGCTGAGTTTAGGGTGTCCTTTCTGTATTCTGGCAGTTTGTGGGGTTCTCTTTATTGTGTCATTTCCTCGCTGTGTGTGGGTTTGTACAGGTGGCTCGTCAAGGTTTCCTGGTTAGGGAAAGCTTGTGTTGGTGTTCTGGTGGGTGGAGCTGTATTTCTTCTCTCTGGAGTGCAATGAAATGTTCAGTAATGAGTTATGAGATGTCTATGGTTTTGGGGTGACTTTGGGCAGCCTGTATCTTGAAGCTCAGGGCTGTGTTCCTTTGTTGCTGGAGAATTTGCTTGGTATGTCTTGCCCTGGAACTTGTTAGCAATATGCTTTTAGAAATACAAACTTTTTAGATTTTACCCAATTTTAATGTATAATTGTTCATAGAAGGTTTCTAATGCTTTTTACTACTAAAGTTTCCTCTTTAATTTCTGATTTTATTTGAGCCTGCTTTTCTTTTTTTATTTTGAAAAATGAATTGTTTAAATTAATTAGCTTATTTTAATTGGAGGATGACTACTTGATGTACATTTTCCTGAAATTAAGCTGCACGAGCTGCTTGTATATTTTGGAGATTAATTGTTTGTCAGTTTGTTACTTTGCTATTATTTTATCTCATTCTGAGGGCTGTCTTTTCACTTTGCTTATAGTTTCCTTCACTGTACAAAAGCTTTTAAGTGTAATTAGGCCCCATTTGTTTAATTTTGTTTTTATTTCCATTACTCTGGGAAGTGGGTAATAGAAAATCTTGCTGTGATTTATTTCAAAGAGTATTCTGCTTATTTTTTCCTCTAAGGGTTCTATAGTTTCTGGTCTTACATTTAGACCTTTAATCCATTTTCAGTTTATTTTTGTATATGGTGTTAGAAAGTGTTCTAGTATCATTCTTTTGGATGTGGTTGACCAGTTTTCCTGGCACCTCTTATCAAAGAGATTGTCTTTTCAGCATTGCATATTTTTGCTTCCTTTGTCAAAGATAAGGTATTCACAGGTGCATGGATTTATCCTTGGGCTTTCTATTTTGTTCCATTGATCTATATTTCTGTCTTTGTGCCAATACCATACTGTCTTGATGACTGTAGCTTTGTACTATAGTCTGAAGTCAGGCAGGTTGATTCCTCCAGTTCTGCTCTTGTTTCTCAGGATTCCTTTGGCTATTCAAGGTTTTTTGTGTTTCCATACACATTGTGAAATTATTTGTTCTATTTCTGTGAAAAATACCATTGGGAGCTTGATAGGGATTTCACTAAATCTATAGAGTGCTTTTTAATTCAGGAACATGGTATGTTTCTCCAACTATTTGTGTCATCTTTGATCTTTTAAATCAGTGTTTTATAGTTTTCTATATATGCTTTCTTTTTTCTTTCTTTAGGTATATTTTTTCCTAAGTATTTTATTCTTTTTGCTGCAATGGTGAACGGGATTGTTTCCTTTATTTCTCTTTGTTTTGTGTGTTTTCATTATTAGTGCATAGGAATGCAAGGGATTTCTGTGTATTAATTTTATATCCTGCAACATTACTATATTTATTGATTAGTGCTAGAAATTTTATGGTGGTATCTTTAGGGCTTTCTATGTAGAGGATCATCATATCTGCAAACAGTGAGAGTTGTACTTCTTTTCCAATATGGATTACTATTGTTTCTTTTTCTTCTCTGAGAGCTGTGCTAGGACTTCCAAAACTATGTTTAATAGTAGGGGTGAGAGTGGGCACCCTTGTCTTGTTCCTGATTTTAGAGGAAATGCTTTCAATTTTTCACCATTGAGGATTATACTTGTTGTGGGTTTGTCACACATGACTTTTATTATGTTGAGGCATGTTCCTTCTATGCCTGGTTTCTAGAGAGTTTTTCTCATAAATGGGTATTGAATTTTGTCAAAAGCTTTCTCTGCATCTATTGAGATAATCATAGGGATTTTATCTTTCAATGTGTTAATATGGTACATCACATTGATTTGCAAATATTGAAGAATCCTTGTACCTCTGGAATTAAGCCCAATTCATCATGGTATATGATCTTTTTAATATGTTGTTGGATTGGGTTCTCTAGAATTTTGTTGAGGACTTTTGCATCTATGTTTATTAGTGATATTGGCCTGTAGTTTCTTTTTATGTGGCATCTTTGTCTGATTTTGTATTAGGGTGATGGTGGCCTCATAGAGTGAGTTTTGGTGTTTACCTGCCTTTGCAATTTTCTGATAGGGTTTGAGCAAGATATGTGTTAGCTCTTCTCTAAATTTTTGGTAGAATTCACTTGTAAAGCCATCTGGTCCTGTGCTTTTGTTTGTTGGAAGATTTTTTATTACAGTTTCGATTTCTGTGCTTGTGATACGTCTGCTAAGATTTCCTATTTCTTCCTGGTTTGGTTTTGGAAGGTTTTACTTTTCTAAGAATTTGTCCATTTCTTCGAAGTTGTGATTGGCATATAATTGCTCACAGTAGTCTCTTATGATCTTTTGTATTTCTGTATGGTCTGTTGTGATTCCTTCATTATCATTTCTAATCTTATTGATTTGGTTCTGCTCCTTTTTGTTTTTAAAGAATCTGGCTAACAGTTTGTCTATTTTATTTATCTTCTTGAAGAACCAACTTTTAGTTTTATTGATTTTTGCTATAGTTGCCTTTATTTCTTTTTCATTTATTTCTGCTCTGATTTTATTTTTAATTTTTTTTCCTTCTGCTAACTTTCAGGTTCTTCTCTTCTTTTTCTTGTTGCTTTAGGTGTAAAGTTAGGTTGTTGATTTCAT
The DNA here is from genome assembly GCF_055505025.1 of Bos grunniens. Lineage (NCBI taxonomy): Eukaryota > Metazoa > Chordata > Mammalia > Artiodactyla > Bovidae > Bos > Bos grunniens. The sequence continues at coordinate 73,355,742 of NC_141194.1, read as the reverse complement.
GTCTTTCTTGCTTCTTGAGGTGGGCTTGTATTGCTGTAAACCTCCCATAGCACAGTTTTCACTGATTCCCATAGGTTTTGGGTTGTCCTATTTTTTATTGTTTCTATGCATGTTTTGATTTCCTCTTTGATTTCTTCTGTGATTTGTTGAGTATTCAAAACTGTGTTGTTTATCCTCCATATGTTTGTGTTTATAGTCTTTTTTTTTTTTTTTTTTCCTGTAGTTGACATCTAATCTAATCACATTGTGGTCAGAAAAGATGCTTGATGATTTCTTTCTTTCTTTTTTCTTTTTTTTTTTTTTTTAATTTACCAAGGCTAGATTTGTGGCCCAGGATGTGATCTACCCTGGAGAATCTTCCATGTTCACTTGAGGAAAAGTTGAAATCCATTGTTTTTCAGTGAAATGCCCTGTAGAGGTCAATTAGGTCTAACTGATCCATTGGATCTTTTAAAGCTTCTGTTTCCTTGCTAATTTTCAATTTGGTTGATCTATCCACAGGTGTGAGTGGGATATTAAAGTCCCCCACTATTATTGTGTTACTGTTAATTTCCCCTTTCATACTTGTTAGCGTTTGCCTTACATATTGTGGTGCTCCTATGTTGGGTGCATGTATATTTATAATTGTTATATCTTCTTCTTGGGTTGATCTTTTGATCATTATGTTGTGTCCTTCTTTGTCTCTTTTCACAGTTCTTTACCTAAAAGTCTATTTTATCTCATATGAGTATTGCTACTCCAGCTTTGTTTTGGTCTGTTTGCATGAAATAGCTTTATCCAGTATATCACTTTCAGTATGTAAATGTCCCTAGATTTGAGGTGGGTCTCATATAGACAACATATTTTTGGATCTTGTTTTTGTATCCACTCAGCCAGTCTTTGTCAGAGCATTTAACCCATTTACACTTAGAGTGATTACCGATAATTGTGATCCTGTTACCAATTACTTTGTTGTTTTGGGTTTGTTTTTATAAACCTTTTCTGTGTTTCCTGTCTAGACAAGATCCTTTAGCATTAGTTGAAGAGATGTTTTGATGGTGCTGAATTCTCTTAGCTTTTGTTTGTCTATAAAGCTTTTGATTTATACCTTTGATGATTCAGATATATACCTTTATATCTGAATGAGATCCTTGCTGGGTAGAATAATCTTTGTTGTAATCTTTGTTTTTCTCTTTCATCTCTTTAAGTATATCCTGCCATTCCCTCTAGCCTCGAGAGTTTCTGTGAAAGATCAGTTGTTATTCTTATGGGGATCCTCTTGTGTGTTATTTGTTGCTTTAACTTTGGTGCCTTTAATATTTTATTTTGGTGTTTAATTTTTGTTACTTTGATTAACATGTATCTGGGGTGTTTTGCCTTGGATTTATCCTGTTTTGGACTGTCTGGATTTCTTGGACTTGGGTGGCTATTTCCTTCCACATGTTAGGGACGTTTTCAACTATTATCTCCTCAAGTATTTTCTCATTTCCTTTCTTTTTGTCGTCTTCTTCTGGGACACCTATGACTCAAATGTTGAAGTGTTTAACATTGTCCCAGAGGTCTCAGAGGTTGTCTTCATTTCTTTTTACTATTTTTTTCCCTCTCTGCTTCATTTATTTCGAGCATTATACCACTTTACTTATCCTTTCTTCTGCCTCAGTTATTCTACTGTTGGTTCCCTTCAGAGTGTTTTTGATCTCAGTTATTGCATTGTTCATTATTGATCAACTCTTCTTTATTTACTCTAGGTGCTTCTCAAACATTTCTTACATCTTCTCAATCCTTGTCTCTCCCTATCTGTAAATACATTTTATTTTCAAGGTTTTGGATCATCTTTACTATCATTATTCTGAATTATTTTTTCAGGTAGAACACTTATCTCCTCCTTTTTTTTTTTTTTTTTGATTAGTGGTTTTATATCATGTTATTTCACCTGTTGAATATTTCTCTGCCTTTTCATTTTGTTTATCTTGCTGTTTTGGGGGTGCCCTTTTGGCAGCCTGGAAGGTCGTGGTTCCACTGAATTGTGGATTCTGCTTCCTGTGGGTGGGGTTGGACTAGTGGTTTGTCAGGATTTTCTGGTAGGGGAACTTGTGTCTGTGTTCTGAAGGGTGGAGTTGGATTTCTTTACTCTGGAGTGCAATGAAGTGTCTAGTAGTGAATTTTAGGATGTCTATGGGTTTGGTATGGCATTCGGCAGGTCGTCTTTTAATGTTCAAGCTTATGTTCCTGTTTTGATGGAGAATTAGCATGGTGTGTCTTGCAGTGGAGTCTGTTGGCTGTTGGTTCGAGCTTGGTTTCAGTGTAGGTACAGAGATTTCTCAGAGTTCTCTGATGCTCTAAAGTTCGGGAGTTGAGCATCCTGATTCTGGGTTTAGGTCCTTCTCTTACAGTATCATCAAGATGTCTCCATCCAAACAACTAAAAAGATAAAACACCTCAGGTTAATGATGAATAAATTCTCCACGACAAGGAACACCCAGAGAGATTCACAGAGTTATATAGAGAAGAGAGAATAAGAAAAGAGGAAGAGGTGACCCAGAGGAGGAAGGGGAGGGTCAAAAGAGTAGAAAGCAATCAAGTCAGTAATCAAATCCCTAAGTGAAAATGAGTACAAAACATTAAATTCTTAGAGGTACAAAATTGAACACATAACAATAAGCAAAATTTAAAAAAAAAAAAAACCTAGAATAGAGGTTAGACTCTCAAAATTACAATATAAAAATACAAAAAAAAATGATCACTTGTTTAACAATAGATTTTTGTTTAAAAAATATTTGTTCAAAAATAGCTTTTTTTTTTTAAAAGAAAGGTAATAGGCTATAAACATGAAAGCTAAAGAAGTAATAAAGAACTATTTTTTTTTTAATTAAAAAGTTATAATAGTAAAAATATATCTAGAAATTTCTCTAGAGCTCTTGTGGGCAGTATGGAGCCAGTCCAGTGTCAGATAGTCCCTTGTTCCAGCTTATACTTGTTCTCAAGGTTTATAGTTGCCTCTCAAATGCAAAATCTCAGTATTAACTGAAGGATTTTAATCTGTTGCACCTGCCACTTCTGGGGGCAGTCCCCTTCTGGTACATATACACAATGGAGTATTACTCAGCCATTAAAAAGAATACATTTGAATCAGTTCTAATGAGGTGGATGAAACTGGAGCCTATTATACAGAGTGAAGTAAGCCCTTCTTTATTTTGGTCTCCTTGTTTGTAAGTATCTTCAGGTCTAATTTCTGTTCTGACACAAGGGGTTGGAGGTGGCCACTTATTTAGGCTTGCTTTTTCAATTGTGCTGTGGAGAGGAAGGGACACTGCAAACAAATACCACTGGCATATGTGGAGAATATCTGTAGTGGATGGACTACACTGGGTTTGCCATAGCCCAAAGTAGCATATACTTCCTGGGTTCACACTGCTCAGGTTCCAGGGTGCTCTGCAAGGACACTGTCCCAAGCGAACCCTGCATTTTGTGCATTTCCCAGAGCTAAGCCACTCAGCTTCACAGGTGCTTTGCAAGGGCATAGACTCTGATTGCTGTGAGTATTGTGCCCTTCCCAGGTTCAAGTTGCTCAGGTGACTGGATGCTTGGCAAGAACACTGTCCCAGGCAAGCCTTGTGTTTTATGCACCTCGCCAGTCCTGGCTGCTTGGTTTCCTGGGTACACTGTGAGAGCTCAGTCCCTAGTGTGTCATGTGTCTTATCTAGGGGGCTGATCTCAGTCTGTGACACTCCTGGCAAATGTGAACCATCCAGAATCCCAGGAAGATGCAATTAGCAACTGGACCCTTGCTCATAGTTTGGTAGAAGATGTGATCTCAGGGTCCAGGATGGCCGAAGCCTCTTGCCTTCCTGCTCTGGTTGTTGCACACCTGCCTGTCTGCCTCCAGGTAGGAAGGCCCTAAGTGGCAGCCGGTTTTTTCTCCTTTGGTACTCTCTAGGGCACAATCCTTTGTTCTGAGACTGTGCCAGGGGTCACGATGTGGAATTAGAGTCTTTCATTGGAAAAGTCCTTTTTTGTTGTTGTTGTTGATCTTTCTGGAGATCCCACGGTTTGGGTTGCTATGTCAGCTTAGCTCCTTCAGATTGTCCTCAAGGCATTTAAACCCAGTCCTTACCCTAAGGCCCAACAATGTAGCCTGCACCTCCCTGCCCAGCCTCCACTCACTGCTGGTGAACTTGAGCATCTGGGCTGCTTCTCAGCTGGTAGTTGCTGATAGGTGTGCATTCTGTGTTTGTTTGTTTTCCTAGATATGTTGCCTTCTGAGATTCCAAGTGAGTGAAAGTCACTCAGTCATGTCTGACTCTTTGCAACCCCATGGACTATAGAGTCCATGGAATTCTCCAGGCCAGAATACTGGAGTGGGTAGCCTTTCCCTTCTCCAGGCAATCTTTCAAACCCAGGGATTGAACACAGGTCTCCCACATTGCAGGCAGATTTCTACCAGCTGAGTAACAAGGGAAGCCCAAGAATACTGGAGTGGGTACTCTATCCCTTCTCCAGCAGATCTTCCCGACCCAGGAATTGAACTGGGGTCTCCTGCATTGTAGGTGGATTCTTTACTAACTGAGCTATCAGGGAAGCTCAAAGCTCCCCACAGACACATCTTTGAGAGGGTGTGGAAACAACTCTTCCTTCATAACTCCTTCCCGAGGATAGCCTCTGTCCCTAAACCCTTTGTCTCTGTTTTAATATTTTATATTTGTCCTACCTCTTTTTGAAGAGATTGGGCTACCTTTCTGGGTGCCTGGTGTCCTCCGCCAATGTTCAGAAGTTGTTTTGTGGAAGTTGTTCAACATTCAAATGATGTTTTGCTGAGTTTGTGGATGAGGAAGTGGTCTCCCTGTCTTATTCCTCGGCCATCTTGGGATCACCCCTGAGTCTTCTTTTCTTAATGCAGTTAAATGTTTGTGAATTATGTTTATATTTTCAGAAAACTAACTCCTAGGTTTGTTGAACTTTTTTCTATTTTTTATTTTAGTTATTTCTGTTCATATTTTGAAATTCTTTTTTCCTTTGCTAGTTTTGGGCTTATATAGTTCTGTTTTATCTAGTTCCTTGGTTTCTTGAAGAATAATATTAGGTTTTTTTATTGAGAGCTTTCTCTCTCTCTTTTTTATTTAAGTTTTTATTTCTGTAAACTTTCTATCTTAGAAGTGGTTTTGCTGTGTCCCATAAAATTTGAGGTTTTAGTTCACAGTCCTTCAGACTCAAGTTGGTATTTATACCACTGACTTCCTTGCTTCTTAGATCTCTAGGGTTGGACTGAAATTACCCCACTGGCTTTCCTGAGTGAGCATATCATGAGACTTCTCAGTCTCCACAACCATATAAGTGAACTCCTCATAATAAATACCCTTGCATATATTTTTACATATTGTATTGATTCTGTTTCTCTGGGTAACTCTGAGTAATATGCTTTTTAAAGCATGAGATAAAGAAAAAAAATATTGACTATAACAAGAGAGACAACCACACTGGATCATCAATAGAAGTAGTTTAGTTCAGTTTAGTCGCTCCGTCATGTCCAACTCTTTGCGATCTCATGAATCGCAGCACGCCAGGCTTCCCTGTCCATCACCAACTCCTGGAGTTCACTCAAACTCATGTCCATTGAGTCAGTAGTGCCATCCAGCCATCTCATCCTCTGCCATCCCCTTCTCCTCCTGCCCCCAATCCCTCCCAGCATCAGAGTCTTTTCCAAAGACTCAGCTCTTCACATGAGAGGCCAAAGTATTGGAGTTTCAGCTTTAGCATCAGTCCTTCCAATGAACACCCAGAACTGATCTCCTTTGGGATGGACTGGTTGGATCTCCTTGCATTCCAAGAGACTCTCAAGAGTCTTCTCCAACACCAGAATTCAAAAGCATCAGTTCTTCGGCGCTCAATTTTCTTCACAGTCCAACTCTCACATCCATACATGACCACCGGAAAAACCATAGCCTTGACCAGACAAACCTTTGTTGGCAAAGTAATGTCTCTGTTTTTGAATATGCTGTCTAGGTTGGTCATAACTTTCCTTCCAAGGAGTAAGCGTCTTTTAATTTCATGGCTGCAATCACCATCTGTAGTTATTTTGGAGCCCAGAAAAATAAAGTTGGCCACTATTTCCACTGTTTTCCCATCCATCTGCCAAGAAGTGATGGGACTGGATGCCATGATCTTAGTTTTCTGAATGTTGAGCTTTAAGGCAACTTTTTCACTCTCCTCTTTCACTTTCATCAAGAGGATTGTAATAGTATACATGTGGTTTTATTTTTGTAAACCTTTTTTTTTTCTTTCAACCTTGATAAAACAAACTATTATTATAAAACTATAATGGCTTTAAAATGTAAAATGTTTCACCTGGAAACTTGGTGAAAAGAGGCTCATAACACAGTAAATTAAACAAAGTGAAAAGACTGTGAAAAATGTAACAGATGATTCAATACTGTAGATCCCCACCAGACCAAACAAATGAAGAGGAAATAGGCAGTCTATCTGGAAAAAAAAAATCAGAGTAATGATAATAAAGATGATTCAAAACCTCAGAAATATAATGGAGAAAAAGATAAATAGAAAGGAAGCATTGATTGAGAAGATACAAGAAAGCTTTAACAAGGACCTAGAAGATGTAAAGAACAGAGAAACAAAATTGAAAATAAAAACTAAACTAAAAAAGTACAGTAGAGGGACAAATAGCAGAATAACTGATGTAGAAAAACATATAAGTGAACTAGAAAACAGAATGGTGAAAATCACTGAATCAGAGCAGAATAGAGATGAAAAATTAAAAGCGTTGAGTCAGCTATGCCATCTAACCATCTCATTCTCTGTCATCCCCTTCTCCTGCCTTCAATATTTCCCAGGATCAGGGTCTCTTCCAGTGAGTCAGTTCTTCACATCAGGTGGCCAAAGAATTGGAGTTTCACCTTCAGCATCAGTCCTTCCAATGAATATTCAGGGTTGATTTCCTTTAGGATTGAATGGCTTGATCTCTTTGCAGTCAAGAAATTCTCCAAAACCACAGTTCAAAAACAAATTTGTCAAAGCTCAGCTTTCTTTAGGGCCCAACACTCACAACCATACATGACTACTGGAAAATCCATAGCTTGACTATACAGACCTTTGTCAGTAAAGCAATGTCTCTGCTTCTTAATATGCTCTCTAGGTCTGTTATAGCTTTACTTCAAAGAAGTAAGTGTCTTCTAATTTCATGGCTGAAGTCACAATCTGCAGTGATTTTGTAGCCCAAGAAAATAAAATCTGTCACTGTTTCTATTGTTTCCCCATCTATTTACCATGAAGTTTTGGGGCAATATGCCATGATCTTAGTTTTTTAAATGCTGAGTTTTACGTCAGCTTTTCACTCTCCTCTTTCACTTTCATCAAGAGGCTCTTTAGTTCCTCTTCACTTTCTGCCATAATGATGATGTCTTCTGCCTATCTGAGGTTATTCATATTTCTCCCTGCAAACTTGATTCCAGCTTGTGCTTCATTCAGTCTGGCATTTCGCCTGATGTACTCTGCATATAAGTTAAATAAGCAAGGTGAAAATATACAGCCTTGATGTACTCATTTCCAATTTGGAACCAGTCCATTGTTTCATGTCTGGTTCTAACTCTTGCCTCTTTACTTGCATACATATTTCTTAAGAGGCAGGTAAGGTGGTCTGGTAGTCCCATTTCTTTTAAGAATTTTCAACAGTTTGCTGTGATCCACATACTCAAAGGTTTTTGGCCTGGTCAGTGAAGCAGAAATATATTTTTTTTCTGGAATTCCCTTGCTTTTTCTATGATCCAGTGGATGTTGGAAATTTGAACTCTGATTCCTCTGCCTTTTACAAGTCCAGCTGGAACATCAAGTTCTCTCTTAGCTTGGAGAATTTTCATCATTATTTGACAGTGTGTAAGATGAGTGCAATTATGAAGTAGTTTAAGAGTCTTTTGCATTGCCTTTCTTTGGGATTGGAACAAAAACGCTCCTTTTCCAGTACTGTGGCGACTGCTGAGTTTTCCAAACTTGCTGCCATTTTGAATGCAACACTTTCACAGCATCACCACTGAGGATTTGAAATAGTTCAGTGTGGATTCCATCATCTCCACTAGCTTTGTTAATAGTTATGCTTCCTAAGGCTGACTTGACCTAGCACTCTAGGATGTCTGGCTGTAGGTGAGTGATCACAGAATTGTGGTTTTATGGGTCTTTAAGATCTATTTTGTATAGTTCAGTGTATTCTGGCCACCTCTTCTTAATATATTCTGCTTCTCTTAGGTCCACACTGTTTCTATCTTTATTGTGGCCATCTTTGCATGAAATGTTCTCTTGGTATCTCCAATTTTCTTGAAGAGATCTCTAGTCTTTGCCATTCTTCTGTTTTCCTCTATTTCTTTACATTGTTCACTTATAAAGGCTTTCTTGTCTTTCCTTGCTATTCTATCGAATTCTGCATTCACATGGATATATCTTTCCACTTCTCCTTTGCCTTTCCCTTCTCTTCATTTCTCAGCTAATTTTAAGGCCTCCTCACATAACCATTTTGTCTTTTTGCATTTCTTCTTCTTGGGGATGGTTTTGATTGCCACTTCCTGTATAATGTTATGGCTCTCATCCATAGAACTTCAGGTACTCTACCAGAGCTATTCCCTTCAATCTACTTGTAACTTCCAATGTATAATTGTAAGGGATTTTATTTAGGTCATACCTGAATGGTCCAGTGGTTTTCCCTAATTTCTTCAATTTTAGTCTGAATTTTGCAATAAGGAGTTCATGATCTGAGCCTCAGTCCGCTCCTAGTCTTGTTTTTGCTGACTGTATAGAGCTTCTCCATCTTTGCCTGCAAAAAAATATAATATATATGATTTCAATATTGACCATCTGATGATGTCCACGTGTAGAGTCATCTCTTGTGATTTTTGGAAGAGGGTTATTGATATGCCTAGTGGGTTCTCTTGGCAAAACTCTGTTAGCCTTTGCCCTGTTTCATTTTGCATTTCAAGGCTAAACTCTCCTGTTACTCCATGTATCTCTTGACTTTCTACCTTTGCATTCCAGTCCCTTGTGATTAAAAATACATGTTTTTCTGAGGTTAGTTCTAGAAAATCTTGGAGGTCTTCATAGAACTGTTCAACTTCAGCTTGTCATTAGTGGTTGGGGCATAAACTTGAATTACTGTGATATTGAATGGTTTGCCTTGGAAACACACAGAGTTCATCCTGTCATTTTTGAGATTTCACCAAAGAACTGCATTTCAGACTCTTCTGTTGACTATGAGGGCTACTCTATGAGAATAAAATGGACAACCTGGAAGAAATGGACAAATTCTTTGAATATACTACCTTCCAACACTGGACCAGGAAGACATAGAAAATATGAACAGACCAATCACAAGCACTGAAATTGAATCTGTGATCAAAAATCTTCCAAAAAACCAAGCCCAGGGCAACAAGAAAATTCTATAAACATTTCAGAGAAGGACTAACACTTATTTTGCTAAAATTGTTCCAAAAATGACAGATGAAGGAAAAGACCCAAACACAATCTATGAAGTCACCATCATCCTGATAACAAAGCCAAAATTATATCATAAAATTGAATATTATATGCCAATATCATTGATGAACATAGATGCAAAAATCCTCAGCAAAATTCTAGCAAACAGAATTCAACAACATACTAAAAGTATCATCATGATCAAATTCAGTTTATCCCAAGGATGCAAGGATTCTTCAAAATATGTAATTCAATATGATACTACATATTAACAAACTGAATTATAAAAGGAACTTATGATTATCTCAATGGATGCAGATAAACCTTTTGATAAAATTCAGCACCCATTTTCAATTGAAAACTCTCCTGAAAATAGGCATAGAAAGACTCTACCTCAACATAATAAAGGTCATATACAATAAACCCAAAGCAATAATTATTCTCTTTGACAAAAGACTGAAAGCATTTCCCCTAAAATAAGGAACAAGACAAGGGTGCCCACACACACCACTATTATTCATTATAGTTTGGAAATCCTAGCCTTGGCAAATAGTGAAAAATAAAGAAATAAAATGAATCCAGTTGGTACAAGCAATAAAATTCTCACTGTTTGCAGATGATATGATATTATATATATAAAATCTCAAAAAACACCACCACAAAACTACTAGAGCTAATCAAGGAATTTAGTAAAGTTGCAGGATATTACATTAATACACAAAAATCCATTCCATTTCTATGCACTAACAATGAAAAACCAGAAAAAAAACAAGAAAACATTCTCATTTATCTTATTTATTCCAAAAGTAATAATAACATACTTAGGAGTAAATCTACCTAAAGAGACAAAAGGCATATTTGCAGAAATATGTTGAAAGAGAACACAAAAATGTGGAGAGATATACCATGTTTGTTAATTGGAAGAATCCATATTGCCAAAATGACTATACCACCCAAAGCAATCTACAGAATCAGTACAATCCCTATCAAATTATCAATGTTATTTTAAATAGAACTAGAACAAAACTTTTTCACAATTTGTATGTAAACACAAAATACCCTGAAGAACTAAAGCAATCTTGAGAAATAAAAACGGAGCTGGAGGAATCAACTTCCCTGATTTCATATTATACTACAAAGCTACAGCCATCATGACAGTATGATACTGGCACCAAAACAGACATATAGACCAATGGAACAAGACAGAAAGCCAGTGATAAACACAAACTCCTATGGGGACTTTACCTTTGACAAAGGAGACAAGAAAAATAATATGCAATGGAAAAAAGACAACCTCTTCAATAAGTGGTGCTAGGAAAACTGGACAACTACATGGAAAATAATGAAGTTAGAACAGTTCTTAATGCCATACACACAAATAAACTCAAAGTGGATTGAAGACCTAAATGTAAGACCATAAACTATAAATCTCTTAGGGGAAAGCATAGAGAGACATATCTTTGACATAACTCACTGCATGATCCTCTTTGTCCCACCTCCTATAGTGTGGAAAAAATAAACATTTAGGACCTAATTAATCATAAAAGCTTTTGCACAGCAAACATATAGGACCTAATTAATCATAAAAGCTTTTGCACAGCATAGGAACCTATAAACAAGTTGACAAAATAAAAGATAGGCCTCAGAATGGGAAAGAGTAATAGAAAATTTAAAAAATGAATGATTATTAAATGAAAGATTAATCTCCAAAATATACAAGCAACTCATACAGCTCAGTGACATAAAAACAAATAACCCAGTCAAAAAGTAGACAGAAGACCTATACAGATAGCTCTTCAAAGAAGACATACAGATGACCCATAAGCACATGACAAGATGCTCATCACTGCTTATTTCTCACTCAGCCGTGTCCGACTCTTTGCGACCCCATGGACTGCAGTCCACCAGGCTCCTCTGTCCATAAGATTTTCCAGGCAAGGATACTGGAGTGGGTTGCCATTTCCTTCTCCAGGGGATCTTCCCAACCCAGAGATTGAACCTGGGTCTCCTGCACTGCAGGCAGATTCTTTACTAAATGAGCTACGAGGGAAGCCCTCCTTATTTCTAGAGAAATTGAAATCAAAACTGCAATGAGGTATCACTTTACATCTTTCAGAATAGCCATCATCAAAAAATCCAACAAACAATCCTGAAGAAGATGTGGAGAAAAGGAAACCCTCCTGCACTGTTGGTAAGAATGTAAGCAGATACAGCCGCTATGGAGAATAGCATGGAGATTCCTCAAAAAAATAAAAATAAAGATACCATTTGTTTCAGAAATCCCATTATTGGGCATATACCCTACAGAAACCAGAATTGAAAAAGACACATGTACCCCAATGTTCACTGCATCACTATTTACAGTAGCCAGGACAGGGAAGTAACCTAGATATCCATTGAGAGATAAGAAGAGGTAAATAAGTTTTTGAGGGATAAAGAAATTGTGGTACATTTATGCAATGGAATTTTACTCAGCTGTAAACAAGGCAATGGCACCCTACTCCAGTACCTCTTGCTTGGAAAATCCCATGGACGGAGGAGCCTGTTAGGCTGCAATCCATGGGGTCGCTAAGAGTCGGACAAGACTGAGCGACTTCACTTTGACTTTTCACTTTCATGCATTGGAGAAGGAAATGGCCCCCCACTCCAGTGTTCTTGCCTGGAGAATCCCAAGGATGGGGGAGCCTGGTGGGCTGCCGTCTATGGGGTCGCACAGAGTCGGAAACGACTGAAGTGACTTAGCATAGCATAAACAAGAAATGAATTTGAGTCAGTTGTAATGAGTTGGGCAATCCTAGAAGCTCTTATAAAGAATGAAGTAAGTCAGAAAGAGAACAAGCATTGTATATTAATGCATATATATATATATATATATATATATACATCATATATATAGGAAAATAATACTGGTGAACCTGGTAGAAAATTGACTTGTGGACACAGCAGGGGAAAGTGAGGTTGGGACAAACTGAGAAAATAGCATTGTCATATATATCCTATCATGTGGAAATAAATTTTGGAAAGTTGCTAAATTAACACCAGGTGGATTCATTTCGATGTTGGGCAAAACTAATACAATATTGTAAAGTTTAAAAAAAAAAAAAACAAAACAAACAGGAGGCCAGCCTGGCACTCTGTAATGACCTAGAGGAGTGGGATGGGGGAGGAGTGGGAGGATGGATTTGTGTTGTTGTATGGCAGAAATCAACACAAAACTGTAAAGTTAAATTTCTACCCATTAATAAATAAAATTAAAATTTTAAGAATTCAGGATTAACAAATAAAATTGGAAAGGCTACTTTAGACATCTGAAAGCCAAATACAGTTGAAGAACAAATAAAACAAACACACTACAAATGGAGAGAAATATATCACAAACTACTTGCAGATGAATATTTCATGAATATAATAGCAATCAAGCCCTGATTACTGTGTACAGGTTTATAAAGAGGAAGAAGTCAACTGTGCATTCTATTTAGTAGATGATGTTCATTTTGTTTCTCTACTATTTTTTTGTAATTAATTTATTTTTTATTAAAGGATAATTACTTTACAGAATTTTGCTGTTTTCTGTTAATCATCAACATGAATCCACCATAGGTATATATATGTATACCTTTTGAGAAACAAACATTTCACATTTGAAGACTCGCCTCCAGAATGAGCTTCTTAAGAAATTTTAGTTGTATGTCTATTTAGGAAGCCATTGCTATTGTTTTTAGGAATATGAGTCAAGTAAAATATTAGAACAGTCCATGTTAATTTGGGGAATATTTTGGCATTCATGCTTGATTCTGGTTCAATAGAGTAAAAGATTATATTTACCTGATCCAAGCTCAAATATAGAATCTTCCCTGGTAGCTCAGATGGTGAAGAATCTGCCTGCAGTGCAGGAGATCTTGGTTTCATCTCTGGGTTGGGAAGATTCTCTGGAGAAGAGAATGACAACCTACTCCAGTATTATTGCCTGGAGAATTCCTTGGACAGAGGAGCCTGGTGGGCTACACTCCATGAGGTCACAAAGAGTTGGGCACAACTGAGTGACTAACATACACACTAAGCTCAAATATATTCAATTAACATTTTTACTTTTAACTTTGATTTCATTTCGTAACTCAGTAACTTTTTTGTACTTTTATATTTGATGACTAAGCTCATTTGAAGTCCTCATCTATTGGGAATTCATAGAGGTAGACTATCTCAAATATGTTCTAAAAGTGCATAGCACTTAGAATTGTGAAGAAATTTGCTTATGTTTAACATACGCCTGATTTATTAAGTTATTCACCTCTCTTATAGTATTTTAGATTAATGACAAGATGGTCTAGGCCACCTAAATGGGCAGGCTGTAGAATTTTGCCTGTAAAGATAGCTGGGGAGAGGATAATTGGGAATAGTTATAGTAGATGAAGTGCCAGAATGGACCTCCATTAAAGAAGAAGGCAATCAGAAGGAAGGATCTTCAAAGAGACTCAAGAAATTTTTCTAAAAGGAGAGTGCACCTGAAGAAGCAACTCATGAACAATGCAGAGAAGAAAGAGCAGCTCACGAAAAAAAAAAAAAGAGAGAGAGAGAGAGACAGACAGAGAATGACGACTACCTTGAAAATAAATAAATTACTTGAAAAATGAAGAAAAATATCAAACAACAGAAATTACAGAAGAGTTGGCTGAGTCATTATATGATTTAGTAAGAACAAATCAATGTGTTTAAACACTTTGATGATGAAATTTGAGCACAAGCTAGAGAAGGAAAAATTAAAGATGAGTTTAAACATACAGCTTATATTTTCCAAAATTTATTTTATTTTTCAGTTTTTACTCTACTTAGTGATGTTTTGTCTATTTAATTATCTTTTTAAAAATAAACATATATTTATAAATAAGTCACTTATTTATACATTTATGAATAAATATGTTCAGGGAAACCCTACTGGCATATATCCTAAAAGTCCTAATTTTCTAAGACCAGTGTGCTCTGTGTTGAAATTCTAAGATATGTAAAGAGTACAATAAGTGCCTTAGGACTTGGAGATAAAATTACTCTCTTGGAGACAAATGTAGTAAAGCATACAATGCATAAGACTAGGCATCTGCAGAAGAAGATCATCATTGATTTTACAGAACAGTATGTTATAGTGGTTTTTAGGAGATAGTGTGTCTCCTATAATCAAGGTGACTATCTTGTTACCGCAAGACTAAATGTAACTAAAAGTAAAACTTGGTCAGCGCTTTGGTACTCTGATCAAAGAATGCATCATAGTTGGCAATGGTCTGCAAAATTCTACAGAAGAAAAGAAGAAAAGAGTAAGATATTAACCTGGCTTTTTAATTTTAGTTTTATTGAGATATAATTGGAATATAGCACTAAGTTTAAAGTGTACAAAACAATGATTTGATTTACATGTATTGCCACATGATTACCACAGTAAGTTTAGTGAATATCTGTCACCTCAAAAAGCTACAGAAAAAGTACTTTTGTATTGTGATAAGAACTTTTAGAATCTATCTTCTCCATAGCCTCATTTATTCAATACAATGCAATGAAGATATGAACTGTATCCAGTAGACATATGGTTTCTGTCACTAGAGATGTTTACTTTATTATAGGTCAATAATAAATCATAAATATATCTTGTGATTTAGATTTCATGTGTCTCAATGAAACAAACAGAAAAGGAAAAAAAAAAAACAGGAAAAAAACAACACAATTACTGAAATTAAAAATACTCTAGAAGTAATCGATAGAATAACTGAAGTAGAAAAATGGAAAGTAAGCTGGAAGATAGAATGGTGGAAATAACTACTGAAGAAGAGAATAAAGGAAGAACAATGAAAAGAAGTAAGGATAGTCTCAGAGACCTCTGGGACAATTTTAAATGCTGCAACATTAGAATTATAGGGATCTACGAAGAAGAGAAAAAGAAATGGTCTGAGAAAATTTTTGAAAAGGTGGTAGTCAAAAACTTTCCCAACATGGGAAAGAAAATAATCTGTCTAAGAAGTGAAGAGAGTCCCATACAGGATAAATACAAGGAGAAACACAACAAGACACATGTTATTCAAACTAACAAAGATTAAACAAAGAGAAAGAAGACTAAAATCGGAAAGGGTAAAGCAATAAATAACATATAAGGGAAACCCTATATTATTAACAGCTGATCTTTCAGCAGAAGCACTATAAGCCACAAGAAAATGACAGGATATATTTAAAATACTGAAAGGGAAAAATCTACAACCAAGGTTAATATACTCAGTATGGATCTCATTCAAAATTGATGAAGAAACCAAAAGCTATACAGATACGCAAAAGTTAAGAGAATTTAGCACTGCTAAATTAGATTTACAACAAATTTTAAAGGGACTATTATAGGCAGGAAACACAAGAGAAGGAAAAGACCTACAAAAACAAACCCAAAGCAATTCAGAAAATGCCAATAGGAACATGTATATAAATAATTGCTTTAAATGAAAATTAATTAAATTCTCAAACTAAAAGACACAAACTGATTGAATGGATACAGAAACAAGCCTGTAAGTATTCTGTCTACAAAAGACCCACATCAGACCTATAGACACTTACAAACTGGAAGTCAGAGGATGGAAAAAGATATTCCAGTAAATGGAAATCAAAAGAAAGTCAGAATGGCAAATCTTATGCCACACAAAATAGACCTTAAAATTAAAAATATATATATTATGAGACAAAGAAGGACACTACATAATGATCAAGGGATCAATCCAAGAAGGAGACATAACAATTGTACATATTTATTCACCAAATATAGGAATATTACAATATATAAGGCAAACACTGCTGCTGCTGCTGCTGCTAAGTCACTTCAGTCGTGTCTGACTCTGTGTGACCCCAGAGACAGCAGCCCATCAGGCTCCCCCGTCCCTGGGATTCTCCAGGCAAGAACACTGCAGTGGGTTGCCATTTCCTTCTCCAGTGCATGAAAGTGGAAAGTGAAAGTGAAGTCGCTCAGTCTTGTCCGACTCTTAGCGACCCCATGGATTGCAGCCCACCAGGCTCCTCTGTCCATGGGATTTTCCAGGCAAAAGTACTGGAGTGGGGTGCCATTGCCTTCTCCAGGGCAAACACTAACAGAATTAAAAGGAAAAATTAACAGTAGCACAATAATAGTATGGGACTTTAAACACCCCACTTGCACCAAAGGACAGATCATTAAAACAGAAAATTAATAAGAAAAAAAATAATACTTAAATATGGCATTAGATCAGATGGACTTAATTGATAGCTTTAGGAAGTTACATCTAAATGCAGAAGAATACACTTTCTTCTCCAGTGTGCATGGACTATTCTCTAGGACAGACTATATTTTGGGCCAAAAATCAAGCCTTAGTAAATTTAAGAACATTGAAATCATATCAGGCTTCTTCTCTGACCATAATACTATGAGACTATATATTAATTAAAGAAAAAATAATTAAAAAAAAACACAAACACATAGAGATTAAACAATACATTTCTATATAACAGACCGGTTACTGAAGACATCAAAAGGAAAATTTAAAAAATTCCTAAGAAGAAATTACAATGAAAACATGATTACCCAAAAACTATGGGATGCAGTGAAATCAGTTCTAAGAGGAAAGATTATAGCAACACAAACCTATCTCAAGAAATAAGAAAAACATCAAATAGCCTAACTTAACACCTGAAACAAATAGGAAAAGAAAAATACAAAAAATGCAAAGTTAGTAAAAGGAAATAACTCATAAAAATCAGAGCAGAAATAAATGGAAAAAAATGAAGGAAATAATAGAAAGATTAATAAAACTAAAAGCTGGTTCTTTGACAAGATACGTGAATTTGACAAACCGTGTGTGAGATTCAACAAGAAAAAAAAAAAAAAAGGACAAGACTCAAGTTCACAAAATTAGAAATGAACACGGAGGGGTTTCAACAGACAATGCAGAAATGCAAAGGATCATAAGAGACTATTATAAGTAACAATATGCCAATAAAATGCAGGTCCTGGAGGAAGTGGATAGATCCTTAGAAACCTTCAGCCTGGCAAGACTGACCCTTGAAGAAATAGAAATTATGAACATGATAAATAATAACACTGAAATTGAAAATGTGATCAAAATCTTCCAGAAAACAAAAGGCCAGGGCAAGATGGTTTCACAGGTGATTTCTCTCAAATGTTTAGAGAAGAGCTAATGCCTGTTCCTCTGAAACTCTTCTGAAAATTAAAGAAGGAACACTTCCAAATTCATTCTATGAGGCCATCATCACCCTGATGCCAAAACCAGACAAATATATCACAAAAAAAGGAAACTGCAGGCTAATATCACTGATGAGCATAGACACAAGAATTCTAAACAAAATTCTATCAAACAGAATTCAACAACACATTAAAAAGATCATATGCCTTGATCAAGTTAGTTTCATCCCAGAGATGCAAGGATTCTTCAATATACACATATCAATCAATGTGATACATCATATGAACAACTTGAAAGATAAAAACTATATGATAATCTCAGTTGATGCAGAAAGAGCTTCCAGCAATATTCAGCACCCATTTATGAAAAAGATTCCTCCAAACACGGTCATAGAAGGGACCTAACTCACCATAATAAAGATCATAAATGACAAAGCTATAGCAAATATTATTCTCAATGGTGAAAAACTAAAAGCACTCCCACTAAGATCAAGAAGAAGACAAAGATAAGCACTCTCCACTAAATATTCAACATATTTTTTGAAGCCCTAACTATGACAATCAGAGAAGGAAAGGAGATAAAAGGAACCCAGATTGGAAAAGAAGAACTAAAACTCTCACTGTTTGCAGATGATGTGATTATATATATTGGGTTATAAATATATATATATAAAACCCAAAAGACAATATCACAAAATTGTTAGTACTAATCTGTGAATTTGGTAAAGTCTCAAAATAAAAAAAATCAACGCACAGAAATCACTTGCATTACTATACACTACAATAAAGAATCAGAAAGAGAATTTAAGGAAGCAATCCCATTTACCATAACAACAAAAATAATAAATACCTAGGAATAAACCTACCTAAGGAAACAAATCTGCCTTGAATATCTGGAGTTCTAGGTTCACGTGTTTAAAATTAGCTTGGAGAATTTTGTAGATTACTTTGCTAGCATGTTAAATGAGTACAATTGTGTGGTAGAAAAAATTCTTTGGCACTGCCCTTCTTTTGTATTGGAATTAAAAAAACAGACCTTTTCCAGTTCTGTGGCCACTCCCGAGTTTTCAAAATTTGTTGACATATTGGGTGCAGCACTTTCACAGCATCATTTATTTTAGAATTTGAAGTAGTGCAACTGGAATCCCATCACCTCCACTAGCTTTGTTCATAGTCATGTTTCCTAAGGCCCACTTGACTTCACACTCCAAGGTGTCTGGCTATAGGTGAGTTATCAAACCATCATGGCTATCTGGGTCATTAAGATCTTTTTTGTACAGGTCTTCTGTGTATTCCTGCCACCTCATCTTAATATCTTCTGTGTCTATTATGAACATAACATTAATGCAATTTATTATGACCATCTTTTCATGATATCTTCCCTTGGTATCTGTACTTTTCTTGAAGAGATCTCTACTCTTATCCAATCTATTGTTTTCCTCTACTTCTTTGCATTGATCACTTAGGAAGGTTTTCTTATCTCCCCTTGCTATTCTTGGGAACTCTGCATTCAGATGTGTATATCTTTCCTTTTCTAGTTTGCTTTTTGCTTCTCTTCTTTTCTCACCTATGTTTAAGGTCTCCTCAGACAACCATTTTGTCTTTTTACATTTCTTTTTCTTGAGGATGTTTTTGACAATCTCCTCCTATACAATGTTATGAACTTCTGTCCATAGTTCTTTAGGCATTCTATCAGAACTAATCCCTTGAATATATTTGTCACTTCCATTGTAGGGGATTTGATTTAGGTCATACCTGAATATTCCAGTGGTTTTCCCTACTTTCTTGAATTCAAGTCTGAATTTTGCAACAAGGAGTTCATGATCTGAGCCAATGTTAGCTCCCAGTCTTGTTTTTGATGACTGTATACAGCTTCTCCATCTTTGGTTGCAAAGAATATAACCAGTCTGATTTTGACATTAATCATCTGGTGTTGTCCATGTATAGAGTTGTCTCTAACGCTGTTGGAAAAGGGTCTTTGCTATGACCAGTGCATTCTCCTGGCAAAACTCTCTTGGTTTTGCCCTGCTCCATTTTGTTCACTGAGACAAAACTTGCCTATTACTTCAGGTGTCTCTTAACTTCCTACTTTTTCATTCCAATATCCTCTATGATGAAAAAGACAGCTCTCTTTTTAGTGTTGGTTCTAGACTGAAGACAGCTCTCTTTTTAATGTTAGTTTTAGACTGTCTTTTAGGTCTTCATAGAGCTATTCAACTTAATCTTCTTCTGCATTAGTGGTTGGAGCATAGACTTGGATTACTGTAATGGTTTGCCTTTGCCTGGGAAACAGATATCATCCTGTCCTTTTTTAGACCGCACCCAAATATTGCATTTCAGATTCTTCTGTTGACTATGAGGGCCATTCCATTTATTCTAAGGGATTCTTGCCCACAGTAGTAGATACAATTGTCATCTGAATTAAATTCACCCATTCCAGTCCATTTTAGATCACTGATTCCTAAAATGTCAATGTTCACACTTGCTATCTTCTGTTTGACCACTTCCAATTTACCTTGATTCATGGAACAAACCTTCTAGGTTCCTGTGCAGTGTTGTTCTTACAGCATCAGACATTTCTTTCACCACTAGACATATTCACAACTGGGTATTTTTTCTGCTTTGGCTCAACCTCTTCACTCTTTCTGGAGCTATTTCTCTACTCATCTCCCTTGGCATATTGGGCACCTACTGACCTGGGATGTTCATCTTTCAGTGTCCTATCTTTTTACATTTTCATACTGTTCATGGTTTTCTCAAGGCAAGAATGCTGAAGTTGTTTGTCATTCCCTTTTCCAGTGGAACATGTTTGTCAGTACCCTCCACCATGACCCATCCATCTTGTGTGACCCTACATGGCATGACTCATAGTTTCATTGAGTTAAACAAGGCTATGGTCCATGTGACCAGTTTTATTAGTTTCCTGTGATATGGTTTTCATTCTATCTCCCCTCTGATTGATGAGGATAAGCAGCTTGTAGAAGCTTCCTCAGCATGGCCTGCCCACCAAAGCAAGACCCAGTTTTCCCAACAGCCAGTCCCTCTCATCAGGAAGCTTCACAGAACTAGAACCAAAAATTTCACAGTTCATATGGAAACACAAAAAACCCTGAATAGCCAAAGTAATCTTGAGAAAGAAGAATGGGATTAGAGGAATTAACCTGCCTGAGTTCAGACTATACTACAAAGCTTCAGTCATCAAGATGGTATGGTACTGACACAAAAACAGAAATATATACCAATGGAACAAGATAGAAATCTCAGAGTTAACCCATGCACTGATGGGTACCTTAACTTCAAGAAAGGAGACAAGAATATAGAATGGGGCAAAGATAGTCTCTCAATAAGTGGTGCTGGGAGAAATGAAAAGCTACTTGTAAAAAAATAAAATTATCACACTTTTTAATACCATACACAAAGATAAACTGAAATGGATTAAAGCCTTAAATGTGGAAATTATCCAAGAAAGTGGAGGGGTACGTGGATGTAGAGTACGTCTCTCTCCATGAATACATCAGGAATATGCCTCCAGACACAGATCTTGCAGAACACCAGGTGAGAGTGGGCAGGAGTACCTGCCCAACAGAAAATAATATATTGAATCGTGCAAAACTCTGTAGGATGAAGGAAGTAGGGGATAAAAGAAGAGAGTGAGTAGGACTGGATCTGCTCCTAGGGTTGGGGGAACTGCAGAAGGAGCCAGATCCACATATCAGGGCAAATGCTTGGGACAGAGGTGAAACATTTGAGGCTGTTGGAGAATGAAGCAGCTGATCTATGACATTCTGAATAGAATAAGAATAACTCACACCATCTTTGCCACAACCATACGTACCCCAGACAGGGATGCAAGTCCCTTAGAAAGTGCAGAGGCAGGGGGCTGGAGCATAGCGATTGGAGAACAATCCTAGGGCAAGGTCTGCTCTTGACTGTGGGGAGACGGCCCAAGAGGACCTGAGGAAGATCACAGTTGGAAACGCTTGTGAAGGGAAACCAGGCATACATGGAGGCAGGGCGATACCGCTGAGTCACACACAGTGGCTGGAGTCATCTCTAATCTCTCTCTCCATACACGTCAGCACTGGACAGCTGAAAGACCCCAGAGAGGATGGTACTTTAAGTGCCAAACAACAAAGAAGAACCCCCCCCCTCCAGTGTGGCCCTTTAAGTGCCTGATTCATTGAATAACAGAGAAGGACTCCAGCCAGGTTGACCCTTTAAGTGCCTGATGCACTGAGAAACATAGAAGGACCCCAACCAAGGGGTCATATAAGTGCCTGAACAGGCCAAGCAACAGAGAAGGACCAGATAAAAAGGCCCTCTGATTGTCAGCTGTCAGCTCTAATAGGGCCATAGCTGAGGCAATTAGTGTCCCTGCACACTTGGCACCACCAGACTTCCCACTATCCAAGTAGCTCTGGAACCTCCATGCTCAATCCTCACTGGGGCAGAATTACCAGAAGCTATAAAAACTCTAATAGCACCATATTTCCTGTGACAATTGCTGCCAGCACCCCTGGGTATCTGGCATTGCCAAGGTACCCATGATCCAAGTGCCTGTGCCACCCCCTTGCACAATCCCCACTGGGACAGAGCAGCCGGAGGCTGGGGGGAAAAACTCTATGATCACCGTATTTCCCCCTGTCCTAGCCACTGGCTCCCCTAAGTACCTGGTATTGCCAGGGCCCCAACAATCCAAGAAGCTGCACCACCTCCACACCTCGTCCTCCCTGGCGGCAGACCCAAGTCCTCCAGGGAAGCCTGAAGAGGAAACCCCTGTGGATGACTAACACCCAGAGATGGAGATAAAACCACAATTGAAACCCAGGGGCAGTGTGGCTAAGGAAGAAAACCCAAAACCTTCCCACCAGTGGTACAATATACAGATTAAACCCACACGATCAACTAGGCAGACTTTGTGTCAATGAAATATATAAAAGGACAATGAGAGGTCCCACAAAAGACAATGCTATAGCATTGGTAGATGTGGACATTAGAGGTAAGAACACACAGAAGTAGGACCAGATTAGAGTCTGAGCTTCCCCCACAAAAGGTCCAGAGACCAGCCCAGGATTGAAGGACATCCTAGGTAAGTGAGGTGGACTGTTACTCACAACGAGGGAAAAGATGCCAAAAGCTGAGATCTAAGAAAAAAACACTTATTATTCCTATATTTTAACTTGTTCCACAGTTCCTTCTGTATTTTTTCTTTTTTCCCTTATTTTCCCTCTGTTGCTGTAATTGTTGATATCATTAGAACTATTACATCTATTTATGTTTTGGAGAATTTATTTTATTCATTTATTTTTTGTTGATCACTCTATTTCCTTTAAATATGTCTGCCTCTTCTTTGGATTTTTGTGGTTTTGAGGATCCCTCCTTTCTTCTCTTGCTTTATTATTTTTTAATTTATGATTATTATCTTTCTACATATATTATTTTGTTTGTTTTTCTTATGCTTTTTTCTGTTGTGGTTATTCTTTAATATATATAAATCTCTTTTATCTACCTCTGTTTAATTTTGCTTTTTTATTCTTTCTTTCTTTCTTTTCTATGTTTTTTAGTTTGTTCTGCTCTTATTGATTTATTCCCAGGCTGGCATATTGCTTTGGTTTTGCTTTCCAGTTTATGCATTAGTTAATTTTGTTTTTAACTGTTTGATATCATCTTCGCTTTCCTTTGCTCATGAGGCCAATCTCTTCTACTTTCTTTTCTGGGGGACTGTTTTGGCCAAGCCAGAATACTTGAGTTGGTAGCCTTTCGCTTTTCCAGGAGATCTTCCCAACCCAGGGATCGAACCCAGGTCCCCCATATTGCAGGTGGATTCTTTACCAGCTGAGCCACAAGGGAAGCCAGAGTGGCAAAGAGTACCAAAAAGTAGCAAAAAGTCACAAAGAGTCAGACACACTGAGTGACTTTCACTTTCACTTTGGACTTGTTTATGTGTGTATATATTCCATTATTTTTGTTAGTGTTTTCCTGATTTTGCATTTGCTATTTGTCTGGGGTTTGCATTTCTTTTCTTGTTTTAGTGTGTTTGTTTTAATCCCCTTTAATGCCATAACAAACCACCAGTGGAATCTCAATTTCCTGGACAGGGATCAAGCCCTGAGACTTTGGAGTGGGAGCCCTGACAAAAAGACTCTAGACTGGCAGAAAACTCCTAACCTCAAGGAGTATTAATTAGTGAGAACTCCCACAAAGATCTCCACCTGTATACAAGACCCAGCATCAACAAACTGCCAGTAGCACCCAGTGCAGGATGCCTCACACAAACAACAAACAAGACAAAAACACAAACACAATCATCAACAAATAGGATTACCAGCTCATACAGCACTAACAATGAGAAGGGGGAATAAAACTTACCTCCTCCCACAAGTCACAACCAACAGAAGCCTACACAAACCACTGGACCAACCCTTCCCTCCAAGGGCAAAAATCAAAAGGAAGAAGGAATTCAATCTCCAACCCCAAGAAAAGGAAATCTCAAACACAATAAATAAAATTAAAAAAAAAAAGAAAAGAAAGAAAAGGTAAGGAAGTACTGCACAAATGAAGGAACAAACTAGAAACACACAAGACCATATAAACGAAGAGGAAATAGGCAGACTACCTAAAAAAGAATTCAAAATAATGATAACGATGCTGTAAAAACTCAAAAATTGAGTGGAGAAAATGCAAGAAACAATAAACATGATTAACACAATTACCAAGAACATAGAAGAAATAAAAATTAAACAAACAGAGATGAATAACTCAATTACTGAAATTGAAAAATTACTGTGGAAAGAAGCAATAGTAGATTAATGAAAGCAGAAGACTGGATAAGTGAGCTGGAAAATAGAATGGTACATATAACTGCTGAAGAGCAAAATAAAGGAAAAATAATGAAAAGAATTCAGGATAGCCTCAGAGATCACTTGGACAACATTAAGCACACTAAGACTCAAGTTATATACATCCCAGAGGGTGAAGAGAAAGGCACTCAGAAAAATTTTGGAAGTTATAGTTGAAAACTTCTCCAGCATGGGAAAGGAAATACTCAATCAATTCCAAGAAGTTCAGAGTCCCATACAGGAAAAAAAAAACAAGGAGAAACACATTGAGACACATACTTATCAAGCTAACAAAGATTAAACACAAAGAAAGAATATTAAAAGCAACAAGGGAAAAGCAACAAATAACATACCAGGGAAACCCCATACATTTACCAGTTGATTTTTCAGTAGAAACTCTGCAGGCCAAAATGGAGTGGCTGGATATATTTAAAGTACTTGAAGAAAAAAAAAAATCTATAACCAAGATTATTCTACCTGTCAAGGATCTCATTCAAAATTGATGGAGAAATCAAAAGCTTTACAGACAAGCAAAAGTTAACAGAATTTAGCACCACCAAACCAGTATTATAACAAATATTAAAGGAATTTATATAGGCAGTAAATATAAGAGAAAGGAAAAACCTCAAAAACAAATCCAAAACAATTAAGAAAATGCAAATAGGAATATAAATATCAATAATTGCTTTAAATGTAAATGGATTAAATGCTCCAACCAAAAGACACAGATTGGCTGAATGGATGCAAAAACACATATGCTGTCTATAAGAGCCCACTTCAGACCTAGAGACACATACAGTCTGAAAGTAAAAGGATGGAATATGCGAAAGTGGAAATCAAAAGAAAGCTGAAGTGGCAATTCTCATTTCTGACAACATAGACATTAAAATAAAGATTAGTTCAGGAGCCAAAGAAGGACACAACATAATGATCAACCCAAGAAGAGGACAAAACTATTGTAAATATCTATGCACCCAATATAGGAGCACCTCAATAAATAAGGCAAACAGTAACAGACATAAAAGGGGACATTGACAGAAACACAAGAATAGTAGGGGACTTTTACACCCCACTTACACCAATGGGCTGATTATCAAAACAGAAAATTAATAAGGAAATACAAACCTTAAATGAAGCACTAGACCAAATGGACCTAGTTGATATCTTTAGAACTTTCCACTCAAATGCGAAAGAATACACTTTCTTCACCAGTGCACATGGAACATTCTCCAGGACAGACAATATCTTGGTTCATTAATCAAATTTCAGTAAATTAAAGAAAAAAAAAAGTTGAAATTATATTAAGCATCTTTTCTGAACACAGTGCTTTAAGACTAGATATCAGTTACAGGAAAATAACTCTAAAAAACACAAATGCTTGGAGATTAAACCATGTTTCTAAATAACAAACAGGTTACTGAAGAAATCAAAAGGGAAATAAAAAAAAAATTCCTAGAAACAAATGATAATGAAAACATAACAACTCTAAACCTATGGGATGCAGCAAAAGCAGATCTAAGAAACAAGTTTATAGCAATACAACCCTACCTCAAGAAACAATAAAAACATTGAATAGAAAACCTAGTTTTATACCTAAAGCAATTGGGAAACAACAACAACAACAACAAAAGCAAAGTTAATAGGGGAAAAGAAGCCATAAAGATAAGGGCAGAAATAAGTAAAAAAGAAAGAAGGAAATGATACTAAAGATTCAGTTCAGATCAGTTCAGTTCAGTCGCTTAGTCGTATTAGACTCTTTGTGACCCCATGAATCGCAGCATGCCAGGCCACTCTGTCCATCACCACCCCCGGAGGTCACTCAGACTCACATCCATCGAGTCAGTGATGCCATCCAGCCATCTTATTCTCTATCATCTCCTTCTCCTCCTGCCCCCAGTCCCTCCCAGCATCAGAGTCTTTTCCAATGAGTCAACTCTTCACATGAGGTGGCCAAAGTACTGGAGTTTCAGCTTTAGCATCATTCCTTCCAAAGAAATCCCAGGGCTGATCTCCTTCAGAATGGACTGGTTGGATCTCTTTGCAGTTCAAGCGATTCTCAAGAGTCTTCCGCAACATCTCAGTTCAAAGGCATCAATTCTTCAGCGCTTAGCTTTCTTCACAGTCCAACTCTTACATCCATACATGACCACTGGAAAAACCATAGCCTTGACTAGAAGGACTTTTGTTGGCAAAGTAACGTCTCTGCCTTTCAATATGCTATATAGGTTGGTCATAACTTTTCTTCCAAGGAGTAAGTGTCTTTTAATTTCATGTCTGCAGTCACCATCTGCAGTGATTTTGGAACCCCCAAAAATAAAGTCTAACACTGTTTCCACTGTTTCCCCATCTATTTCCCATGAAGTGATGGGACCAGTTATCATGATCTTCGTTTTCTGAATGTTGAGTTTCAAGTCAACTTTTTCACTCTCCTCTTTCACTTTCATCAAGAGGCTTTGTAGTTCCCCTTCTGCCATAAGGGTGGTGTCATCTGCATATCTGAGGTTATTGATATTTTTCCTGGCAATCTTGATTCCAGCATGTGCTTCTTCCAGCACCACATTTCTCATGATGTACTCTGCACATAAGTTAAATAAGCAGGGTGACAATATACAGCCTTGACCTATTCCTTTTCCTATGTGGAACCAGTCTGTTATTCCATGTCCAGTTTTAACTGTTGCTTCCTAACCTGCATACAGATTTCTCAAGAGGCAGGTCAGGTCGTCTGGCATTCCCATCTCTTTCAGAATTTTCCACAGTTTATTGTGATCCACACAGTCAAAGGATTTGGCATAGTCAATAAAGCAGAAATAGATGTCTTTCTGGAACTCTCTTGCTTTTTCCATGATTAGCAGATGTTGGCAATTTGGTCTCTGGTTCATCTGCCTTTTCTAAAACCAGCTTGAACAATGGAAGTTCATGGTTCAAGTATTGCTGAAGCCTGGCTTGGAGAATTGTGAGCATTACTTTACTAGCATGTGAGATGAGTGCAATTGTGCGGTAGTTTGAGCATTCTTTGGCATTGCCTTTCTTTGGGATTGGAATGAAAACTGACCTTTTCCAGTCCTGTGGCCACTACTGAGTTTTCCAAATTGGCTGGCATATTGAGTGCAGCACTTTCACAGCATCATCTTTCAGGATTTGAAATAGCTCAACTGGAATTTCATCACCTCCACTAGCTTTGTTTGTAGCGATGCTTTCTAAGGCCCACTTGACTTCACATTCCAGGATGTCTGGCTCTAGGTCAGTGATCACACCATCTTGATTACCTGGATCGTGAAGATCTTTTTTGTACAGTTCTTCTGTGTATCCTTGCCACCTCTTCTTAATATCTTCTGCTTCTGTTAGGTCCATACCATTTCTGTCCTTTATTGAGCCCATCTTTGCATGAAATATTCCCTTGGTATCTCTAATTTTCTTGAAGAGATCGCTAGTCTTTCCCATTCTGTTGTTTTCCTCTACTTCTTTGCATTGATTGCTGAGGAAGGCCTTCTTATCTCTTCTTGCTATTCTTTGGAACTCTGCATTCAGATGCTTATATCTTTCCTTTTCTCCTTTGCTTTTCACTTCTCTTCTTTTCACAGGTATTTGTAAGGCCTCCCCAGACTGACTCTTTGATAAGATAAAAAGAAAAGTGACAAATCATAAGCCAGACTCATCAAGAATAAAAGAGAAGAATCAAATCAACACAGTTAAGAATGAAAAATGAGATATTGAAACAGAAAATGCCAACAGGCAATGCAGAAACAGAAAGGATCATAACAGACTACTATGAACATCTATATGCCAGTAACATGGACAATCTGGAAGAAATGGACAGGTTCTTAGAAATATTCAGTCTTAACAGGACTGAACCATGAAGAAATAGAAATTGTTAACAATCCAATTACAAGCACTGAAATTGAAACTGTGACCCTAAATCTCCCAAGAAAAAAAGCCCTGGACCGATGGCTTCACATGTGAATTGTATCAATCGTTTAAAGAAGAACTACTCTCTATACTTCTAAAGCGCTTCCAAAAATTGCAGAGGAACACTTCCAAAATCATTCTAGGAGGCCACCATCACCTGATGCCCAAACCAGACAAAGACAAAGCAAAAAAAGATAATTACAGACCAACATCATTGATAAACATAGATGAAGAAGTTCTTAACAAAATTCTAGCAAATAGAATTTGACAACACATTTAAAATATCAAGTCAGGTTTGTCCCATGATCAAGTCGTGTTTATTCCAAGAATGCAAAGAATCTTCAACATAGGCAAATCAATCAATATGATACACCATATTGACAAATTTAAAGGTAAAAGCTATATGATAATCTCAGTAGATGCAGAAAATCTTTCAATAAAATTCAAAACCCATTTATGATTAAAAAAAAAAAAAGCTCTTCAAAAAGTGAGTATAGAAGGAACCTACTTCAATATAATAAAGGCCATATATGATAAACCCACAGCAAATATAATATTCAATGGTGAAAAACTGAAAGTGTTTGGTCTAAGATCAAGAACTAGATAAGGGAGCCCCTCTCATTACTACTATTCAACATAGTTTTTGACGTCCTAGCCTTCAGCAATCAGAGAAGAAAAAGAAATGAAAGGAATCCAGATTGGAAAAGAAGAAGTAAAACTTCCACTGTTTGTTGAAAACATTATAGTATACATAGAAAACCCTAAAGGTACCATCAGGAAATTGCTAGAGCTAATCAGTGAATTTAGAAAAGTCACTGGATAAAAAATCAATACATAGAAATCACTTGTATTCCCATCATTAACAATGTAATATCAGAAAGAAAAATTAAGCAATCAATCCTATTTACCATTGCAATAAAAAGAATAAAATATCTAGGAATAAACCTACCCAAGGAGACAAAAGAGGTGTATACAGAAAACTATAAGACACTGATGAAAGAAATCAAAGAAAATACTAACGGATGGAGAGATATTCTAGGTTTCTGGGTTGGGAGAATTGATACTTTGAAAATGACTGTACTACCAAATGTAATCTACAGATTCAGTGCAGTCCTTATCAAATTACCAATGGCATATTTCACAGAAATAGAACAACAATAACAAAAAAGAACTCATAATTTGTATGGAAACACAAAAGATCCCAAATAGCTAAAGCCATCTTGAGAAAGAAGAATGGAGCTGGAGGAATCAAGCTTCTTGACTTCAGATAATACTATGAAGCTATAGTCATCAAGACATCATGGTACTGGCACAAAAACAGAAATATAGACAAATGGAACAAGATAGAAAGCTCAGAGATAAACCCACACACCTATGGATAACTTATTTTTGACAAAAGAGGCACAAATATGCAATGGGGCAAAGATAGTCCCTTAAATAAGTGGTGCTGGGAAAACTGGACAGCTACATGTAAAAGAATGAAACTAAAACACTTCCTAACACCATACACAAACATAAACTCAAAATGGAGTAAATACCTAAATGTAAGACCAGAAACTATAAAACTCCTAGAGGAAAACAGGCAGAGTAGGTAGAGCACTATATGGCATAAATCACAGCAAGATCCTCTATGACCCACATCCTAGAGTAATGGATATAAAAATCAAAATAGCAAATGGGAACGAATTAAAAGCTTTTGCACAACCAAGAAACTGTAAACAAGGTGAAAAGACAACCCTCAGAATGTAAAAAAAAAAATTAAAAAGTAACAGTAAATGAAACAACTGACAAAGGATTAATTTCCAAAATATACAAGCAGCTCATACAAGTCAATACCAGACAAACAACCCAATCAAGAAATGGGCAAATGACCTAAACAGACATTTCTCCAAAGAAAACACAGACAGCTAATAAACACATGAAAAGATGCTCAGCATTGCTCACTTTTGGAGAAATGCACTTCAAACGTACAATTATCACCTCACACCAGTCAGGATGGCCATCATCAAAAAAATCCATAAACAATAAATGCTGGAGATAGTGTGTAGAAAAGGGAACTTTTTACACTGCTGATGGGAATGTAAATTAATACAGCCACTATGGAACACAGTACAGAGATTCCTTCAAAACCTAGGAATAAAACTGACATATGACCCAACAATTCCACTACTGGGCATATCCACGATTGAAATAAAAACTGAGAAAGACACATGAACCTCAATATTCATTGCAACACTATTTACAGTAACTAGAATATGGAAGCAACCTAAATGTTCAACAACAGTTGAATGGATAAAGAAGCTGTGCTATATTTATACAATGGAATATTAGTCATACAAAGAAACACATTTAAGTCAGCTTTAATGAGGTGAATGAACCTAGAGCCTATTATACAGATTGAAGTATGTCAGAAAGATAAAAACAAATACTTATGTTAATATATATCTATGAAATCTAGAAATATATAACTGATGAACCTGTTTGCAAGGCAGCAGTGGAGACACAGACATAGAGAACAGACTATGGTCAGGAAGAGGAAGGAGAAGGTGGGACTAATGGAGAGAGTAGCATGTTGATGTATGGCAGAAACCAATATAATATTATAAAGCAATTATCTTTTAATTAAAAATGAATAAATTAAAAGAATCTAACAGGGATACTGATACACTGAAGCTCATGCTAATACCTTTAATGATTGACAGTAATTTATGAAAATTGTAATGCATTAATCTGTGTATATACAATAACAATATTGAATAGTATGTCTGCAACATAGAATACAAGTGAAAAGTTAAAGTATTTCATTTGCATGATCACAATTCATGTTTTATATTCCTAGTTTTTTATTACTTATTTCTCAGGTTTTGGGGAAATGCATATAGGAGAAGCCTTGGAACGTGAAAATAACAGCCCATAAATTCCATATTAACATTGGTAATCACCACAGAGAAGACACCATAAACTCCTTAGTATTTACATGAGTAAAATATTTAACAACATGAGAGTGGCCATTAGTCAAAATGTCATGTATAAAGATATGAATTAAAACTTGTTTATGCACATGAATTAACTTATGTGGGAAGCTATTCACAGAGATTTAATAAGGTTGCCATTTTGTTCAAAAATGTTTTGGACATTTCTCCCCTTTGAAAAACAACTTCTGTGAGTGAGCCACATTATTTTCAGTATTCCCAAGGTGTCAAATCCTAATCTTTTGAAGATGAACTTGATTTTTAATTAAAATACCATCAAAACCAAAATAAGGTAATTAGAGTCTTAAACAGGTAGGCTAACATAAGTTTAGGCTAACAAAGTTTTAAATCACAGTGATAAAGCATATCTGTGTGATTAAAACTAGTTTCATTTAACATATTTGTTGAGCATTTGGTATGTATGAAAAACCATTCTAGATGCTACAAAGAATTTTCCTTAAGTGTGGCTATGCAATAAAGTTACTTGAGAAGCTTCAAAAATACTGAGTCCCACTATCATAAATAATGACTTAATAGTCTGAGATGGGGCCAAGTTATTAACAAAAATTTAAAATAATCTCAAGTGTTGGTAATGTGTAGTCATAGTTGTGACTGGATTAGGTACAAGATTTAGAGGTAAAATAAACCGGATATAACTGAGGTCAAATTGCTTCTGGCTTCCTATTCTATGAGCTTCTTTTATGGTCCCACAATGTATGGAACAAGATAGAGATTGAAATCCAAGTACCATTTATTATTTCCTCTGTACCAACCAGTTTTTTTTGTTTGTTTCTATATGTTATTTAACTCTCAAAACAATTATTTAAAGTATAATGTGTATATTAAATATGCAATACATATAATATGTACTGCTGCTGCTGCTATTGCTGATAAGTCACTTCAGTCGTGTCTGACTCTGCAACCCCATAGACGGCAGGCCACCAGGCTCCCCTGTCCCTGGGATTCTCGAGGCAAGAACACTAGAATGGGTTGCCATTTCCTTCTCCATATGTACATAAAGTATTATATAGATATATCTATATAAAGTATTATATAGATATAGCTGGACATGGAAAAAGTGATGGGTTCAAAACTGGGAAAGGAGTAAGACAAAGCTGTATATTGTCACCCTACTTATTTAACTTATATGCATAGTACATCAAGCAAAATGCAAGGCTGCATGAATCATGAGCTGGAGTCAAGATTTCCGGGAGAAATATCAACAACCTCAGATATGCAGTTGATACCACTCTAACGACAGAAAGTGAAGAGGAACTAAAGATCCTCTTGATGAAGGTGAAAGAGGAGAGTGAAAAATCTAGCTTAAAACTCAACGTTCAAAATAATAATAATAATAAGATCATGGCATCTGATCCCATTACTTCATGACAAATAGGAGAAAAATGTGAAGAAGTGACAAATTTCATTTACATGGGCTCCAAAATCACTGTAGACTGTGACTGCAGTCATGAAAGTAAAAGAAGCTTGCTCCTTGGAAGAAAAGCTGTGACAAATCTAGACAGCATATTAAAAAGCAGATATATAACTTTACAACAAAAGTCTGTATTTAGTTCAGTTCAGTTCAGTTCAGTCACGCAGTCGTGTCCGACTCTTTGTGACCCCATGAATCGCAGCATGCCAGGCCTCCCTGTCCATCACCAATTCCCAGAGTTCACTCAAACTCACATCCATCAAGTCAGTGATGTCATCCAGCCATCTCATCCTCTGTCATCCCCTTTTCCTCCTGCCCCCAGTCCCTCCCAGCATCAGAGTCTTTTCCAATGAGTCAACTCTTCACATGAGGTGGCTAAAGTACTGGAGTTTCAGCTTTAGCATAATTCCCTCCAAAGAACACCCAGGGCTGATCTCCTTTAGAATGGCCAAAGCTAGAATTTTTCCAGTAGCCATGTACAAATGTGAGAGTTGGACCATAAAGAAGACTGAGCCCTGAAGAATTGATGCTTTCAAACTGTCAGACTGGAAAAGACATTTGGGAGTTCCTTGGACTGCAAGGAGGTCAGACCAGTCAATCCTCAAGGAAATCAACCCTGAATATTTATTGGAAGGACTGATACTGAAGCTCCAATATTTTAGCCACCTGATACAAAGAGCAAACTCACTGGAAAAGACCTTGATACTGGGAAAGATTGAAGGCAGGAGGAGAAGGGAGTGGAAGAGGATGAGATGGTTAGATAGCATCATTAACTCAATGGACATGAGTTTGAGCAAACTCCAGGAGATAGTGGAGGACAGAGGAGCCTGGCATGCTGCAGGGTTGCAAAGAATGGGACACAACTTAGCAACTGAACAATAACAACTAATTGCTATGGTCTGAATGTTTGTGCCCCTAAAAACTGATATTTTTAAATCTAAGACTCTTGAGAGTCCCTTGGACTACAGGGAGATTCAACCAGTCTGTTCTGAAGGAGATCAGCCCTGGGATTTCTTTGGAAGGAATGATGCTAAAGCTGAAACTCCAGTACTTTGGCCACCTCATGCGAAGAGTTGATTCATTGGAAAAGACTCTGATGCTGGGAAGGATTGGGGGCAGGAGGAAAAGGGGATGACAGAGGATGAGATGGCTGGATGGCATCACTGACTCAATGGACGTGAGTCTGAGTGAACTCCAGGAGTTGGTAATGAACAGGGAGGCCTGGCATGCTGCGATTCATGGGGTCGCAAAGAGTCGGACACGACTGAGTGACTGAACTGAACTGACATAGTTCATTGACATAGCTTAAGACAAACATTTCCATAAGAAAAACGCATTGGTTAGCTCAAGGTTTGGGAAAAGTTAAGTTCAGGTGAAACCAGGTGTCGTCAAGGCAACACATAATTTTAAAAGAAACCTCTTTTTAAGTTTGTATAGAGAAGGGGGGGGTAATGTTTCCTCCTGCTATTTAAGAGAGAGATAAAAAAATATCTGACACTTGCAGATTTGCTCCATTTGAAGACCCCTGGCCTTCCTGCCTGTTACCCTTTCAATAACAGTCTAAACAAACTAAGATAATTATTTTATCTCTTTCTTATTAAAAAAAAAAAAAAAAAGGCTGGAAAAAGTCCAGAGAGGTTATATAACTTGTATGCATCACACAAATAGTAGTGCAGCCATGATTCGGATCCAGCCCTTCCGGTTTCAAAATTCTTACACCTTCTACTCTACAAAATGGATTCTAATGAGAATAATATAAGGTATGAAACAGTGTTTTAAGACAAATTTAGAAGGAAGAGCTGAACATTTTTAATTGAGGATAATAAGTAAAACACTGTAAATGATGATGTTTAATTTGGAGTATTGAAAGCTTATGGGAATTTTATAGGTGGACATAAAAAGGCAGGGACTTTAAATATGAACAAAAGCTTGCAGAATGAAAATCATGAAACACATTTTAATGATTAAGAATGGTCCAGATTAATGGACCTCAAGCATGACAGTACTGCTATGATGTTTGGAAATGAATAAGGGCAACTTTGAGTGTTTCAAAATAGAGAGCGCTCTGCAATGCATACAACAATCTTGCAAAATTAAAAATCACACTGAAAATACCAAAATGGTCTTCATTAAAATTTCTGCATGCAGTATGTGTAGAAAAAGTAACAGGAGATAAGCCATGGTAGAAAATGCTAGTGCTTACCAATCCTTCCAGTTCTTTCTTTCTGGATACCTAGGAAGATTGAATCTCCTTAGGTGCAGACAGTGAAACCTAAGGGTCATGAGTTATTTGCAGGCAGAATTATTTTCAAGCAGGAATATATTTCTGGTCTGTCTTCCCCTGCTGACTTAAACCCAGAGAGATAATAATAAAAATATTGTGCTACAAAAATAAAGCTTCTTGTATGACTAAGCCCTCACAGGTGGTACAGTTATTCTGAAAAGATGGCTGAGACCTCATGAGCTCTTGTAATTATACTTTTGGTACTTTAAGCCATTGAGATTTTGTTATTGTTTATCATAACTTAACTTGTGGAAACTGACACTAAGTTTATCTAGATGAATTAAAAATAGTTTACATAGATATTTGACTATTAAAACATAGATTTGGACATGACTCTGAAAGCCCTTCAAATGTAGGATGTTCACCAATGTTCAGAGTATTGGCAGCATGACTGGATTGTACATGTAACTGGACAATTTAAATTTTTTGAAGGAAATCATTCATCACCAGATGTGAAGTTCTGATATTTTAAAAAAATTATTGTAATTTCTTTTCTTTTTTTTTTTAGGTGTTTTTTGATGTAGACCATTTTTAAAGTCTTTATTGAATCTGTTACAAGATTGCTTCTGTTTTACATTTTTTTAGTTTTTTGGCCCCAGACATGTGAGATCTTAAATTCCTGAGAGGGATTGAACCCTCACCCCCTGAATTGGAAGGTGAAGTTTTAACCACTGGACCACCAGGGAAGTCCCTTGTCATTTCTTTTTAGTCATATGTCATGCAAATCATCAGAAAAATTATTAGATATGTCTGCTGCTGTTGTTGTTCAGTCACTAAGTCTTGACTTAACAATTCATTACTATCATAACATTTATATAAAGAGGAAGCCTAAGTTCCTCTTATGAAGTTGTTCATCTCAATAACAAACATATAGATTCTAATAGTCTGGCTTTCTACAGCAATGGAAGACAAGCCCAAGAAACATCACAGTTCTCATCTGCTTAGATATAGCTTCCCTAGCTCTGTATGAATTTAGACTAAAACCATTTTAAGGCAAAATGGCAACATTTACTAAGGGACTATACAATATTTTTTATTTTTCAATTGAAGTAATTTCACTCTGGGGAATCTAGCCCAAGAAAGTTATACCAAATATAAACAAACCTTAAACACAAAACTATGCAATGCAACAGCATTTATAAGAAAAGACCATAAACAAGTTATTTTTCTTGCAATAGAACTTTATTGAAGTAGATTACAGTACAATCATATTACAAAATATTTTATTAATAGTATATAAATGTTTTAATATAATGTTAATATTTTAATTAAATATTGGCATGTTTATTTTTATAAAATAAAAATAAAAGCTAATATAGTACACACAGTATATACAACACTATGCTAATTAGATTTATTTGAAGAAAATAGAAGTATACCAAAACTGCTAAATCACTATCTTGGAGTGGTAGAATTATGAGTCTTCTTTTTCATTTTCGGATTTTCTACACTTTGAAAAATTTCTATTAAATGTGATTCATTTTAAAATCAAAATATAAGTATCCTAAATTCTGCATAAGCTTCAGCCCAGAACAACAATAAGGAATGGAGATAAGAGGTTTGTAGATTGTTTTTACTAGTCTTATAAGAAAATGAAAAGTAGATGGGAAAAATAAAGATCAGGCAATGTGATTTTTTCTGTTTTATATGGTTTAGTTGTTCAGTCATGTCTGACTCTTTGTGATCCCATGGACTATAGCCCACCAGGCTCTATTGGATTTCCCAGGCAAATTTACTGGAATGGGTGGCCATTTCCTTCTCCAGGGGATCTACCCAACCCAGGGATTGAACCTGGGTCTTCTGCATTGCATGCAGATTCTTTACTGACTGATCTACCAGGGAAACCCTATTATATATAATTACACTTAATTTATTGATTTATATTGAGTGTTTTCCTTTCCTGGTATTTGGTGTTAAATTCATTTCGCATAAAACTTGTGATGGTATATTGTTGATATTTTCAATTTTTTTTATTTAGCAGATTGAAAATACAACTGTGTTAAATAGACATTGAAATAATCTCTAGAGTGAGATTATACATCTCTGCTATAATTATATGTCTCTGGTACAGTTTAAGCCTGTATTTTGATCTTTCTCCATTCAGACCTTGTATGTAGCTGCTTGTATGAGACTAACTCTGACTATAAGCATTGGAAAATAAAATCTATTTTTCAAGTAGGGCCTACAATAGTATTACAGATTAAAAAAAAAAAAAGAAGAAGAAGCTGAGTTTCCTACACTCCTGTTTTCATGCTCCCCACCACTTCCAAAAAAGCATCTGTTTCATTGAGGCCAGAAGCTTGGGAATTGTGACAGACAATAATAAAATGAGGAAAGAACTATGTTTAAACAGTCAGCACTCTAATGCAATAACCACCTATTTTCTGGCAGCTTCTGAGTTAGAGGAGTGCAGTCTGTCCTACCAGAAAAGGCAATGGCACCCCACTCCAGTACTCTTGCTTGGAAAATCCCATGGACGGAGGAGCCTGTTAGGCTGCAATCCATGGGGTCGCAAAGAGTCGGACACGACTGAGCGACTTCACTTTCACTTTTCACTTTCATGCATTGGAGAAGGAAATGGCAACCCACTCCAGTGTTCTTGCCTGGAGAATCCCAGGTATGGGGGAGCCTGGTGGGCTGCCGTCTATGGGGTCGCACAGAGTTGGACACAACTGAAGTGACTTAGCATAGCATAGTCTGTCCTACTCATCCCTCATCCTAACATATATAGGTGGAAGCTGCCACTGGAACTATGATCTCTGCTGCTGTTCTCCTCATAGCTTGCTAAAGGCCTCTTCATGCTTTTTACTTGGTGTCTTGTTCCCTTCAGGCTGCTAATAAAAAAAAAAAAAAAGAATATATATATATATATCTCATAGACTGTGTGGCTTAAACAACAAACATTAATTTCTTATAGATTTGGAGGCTGAGAAATACAAGATCAAAGTGCTGGTAGAGTCAGTGTCTGGTGAATGCCCTTGTTCTGATTCATAGGAATTCATCTTGTTGTGTCCTCATATGGCAGAAGGGGCAAGAGAGCTTTCTGTCTCTTTTATAATGGTATTCTATTCATGAGGGCTTAACCTTCATAACTTAATCACCTCCTGAATATCTCACCTCTTAATACCTTTACATTGGAATTAGGTTTTCAATGTATGAATTTTATTTAGGTGAAGCACACACTCAATCCATAAAACTTGACTTTTGCTTGTGTCTTCCTGGCCCTATTCTGAAAAGGAGCCTTACAGATCAGTCTCTGGTGAACCAGTTAGTAAGACTATGTATACATGCCCTTGACTTGTCACCTCAGGTTTCTAGATCTGCTGACCAAGGAACCAGGGGCAATCTTAGGTAGCAACAGTGGTTGTGGCATCTGGAAGAAAGTTAGGGACTCAAGTTACTTGGTTTCTTCCCTTATGGGACATAACCACTCTCCATTTTACTTATTTTTATTTTATGTATTGACCTTAGTAGAAAACAACGCAAAAAAAAAAAAAAAAGAAGAAGAATTGAAAAATATTTTTGTGTTATCCTATGGCAGATGAAACATTATGCTTGGTTATTTTGGCAAAAGGCAACCGGTCATCCTCTGTTTGAAAGAAATTGACACAAGCAAAATACACATAAATGACATGGGCTATATATAGCAATTCTAGCAAACCCAATACTCTGTGGTTATTGGTTCCAGAAAGAACCAGCATAGAGGCTGCTATTATGGGTCTGAAATATGAGAAAGATGGACTGGGCCACCACCCTTTAATTGCTCTTTTCCTGCAATAGAAATGGAGGCTTTACAGAAAAGGGGTATTTCTTTGATTAATGAAGATAAAATACCCCTCCTGTGGTCATAAAATTATTTTCATGGAACTCACACCTACTTTAGGCCCTTCTTCTATATCTGCTAATTCTTGCTATCTTAAGATAGCAAGAAATAAAGTTTTCTGTATATTTTCACCAAGTACTGGATTGGAGACATTCAAAACATTGCATTATATACAGTGCTATATTTAAAATGCATAACCAGCAAGGACCTACTGAATAGCATAGAGAACATTGTTGAATATTATGTAACAACCTAAGATGGAAAGTGATTTGAAAAATTGTGTATATATATATATGTATATGTGTATATATATATATATGTATATATATATATATATGCTGCCAAGTTGCTTTAGTCGTGTCTGACTCTTAGTGACCCCATGGACTGCAGCCCACCAGGCTCCTCCATCCATGGGATTTTCCGGGCAAAAGTACTGGAGTGGGGTGCCATTGCCTTCTCATATATATATATATATATATATATATATATATATATATACACACACACACACACACATATGTATATATATATATAATTGGATCACTTTGCTGTACATCTGAAATTAACACATTATGCCGGGAACCACCACGGGAGATCCCACCCATGACAAAGGTCATGCGGAGGAGATCTGACAGGCAAAGGCAGATCAGGCCTCAAGGGACACCCTGAATCTGCCCGAGCATCTACCCCCAAACCAGAATCTGTCTGTCTTACTATTTTGTGCCTTTCACCAACTCTTCTGACATTAACAGGAGGCTAACCCCGACCACCTTTCTCTGGAAAAAGTCAACTTCGGGCTTTAGTTAATAAGTCTTCTGAGCATGAAAGGAATATTTCTATTTTAACCCATCTGATGGCTTTCTAGCT
Organism: Bos grunniens; assembly: GCF_055505025.1. Classification (NCBI taxonomy): domain Eukaryota; kingdom Metazoa; phylum Chordata; class Mammalia; order Artiodactyla; family Bovidae; genus Bos; species Bos grunniens. The sequence goes on along the minus strand of NC_141194.1, from coordinate 73,315,978 downwards.
TGCCTGACAGGTTTATCCATAGTCTTGCAATTAACACACATGATTGTTCACAACTCCCCAACCTTGAAAAGCACGGGGAGCCAAAACATTCTAAAAGTCCTAATGAGCATAGAGTCCTTTAAGGAATGAAAAATTATTAGAATAGATAGTACCGGTAAAGGGCTTCATTATTGGGCCAGTGCTTGCTGCCAAGTTCCCATATCCCTTATCCATTGTGTACCTGGGATTTCATTGGTTAACATAGTTGGAATGTAAGAAAAACAAGTAGCAGCCTTGGAATTAACCATATCAGACCTTTGAGCTAATTGGTTCTTTCTTTGTTGTGACCCACTGCACCTTTGCTCCGTGAGAATGTAATTCTGTTTAGTACTTTCTGAGGCTGGGAGAAATAAATAAGAAACACTTTAAGGGAAAATAAGTTTTCTGGTTGAGCAGCCTTTATCAAAAAAGGGTCATAAAATGTCCACAGGCCTCCAAGGCCAGAATATAATGTACACAACATTGTTTATGAGAAAGGCATGCAGAAAAAATCCTGGTTTTGATAAAGACAAAACAGATGTAATGTTTGGGCTGACTCTGTATAACTTTGCATCTTTCATTTCCCTCTATGTACAAGTTAAGGTATAAACGCTCCTTTTGAAAATAAAGTTATGGGCCTCGCTCACCGAAGCTTGGTCTCCCCGTGTCGTTCTTTTTTTCCTTTTCTCTCCTTTTCTCTCTCTGCTCTTCTTTCAGGATGACTCCTTGGAACACAGGAGCTTTATTGGATTTCTGTGTTAATCAAGGAAGATCAAGCCCTGCTCTCTGCTTTGAGATCCTTCTGCCTAGGCCGTCATCCTGAAGGTACCCCTGGATCCTGCTGGGGCTGGACCCCGACAACATTATTCATCAATTATTTGTTGTCTTAGTCACTAAGTAGTATCTGATGCTTATGTGACTTTTGGATTGTGTGGCCCACCAGGCTCTGTCCATGGGATTTCCCAAGCAGGAATACTGGAACGGATTGCCAATTTCTTTTCCAGGGCATCTTCCCAGCTCAGGGATCAAACCCACGTCTGCTGCATTGGCAGGTTGATTGTTTTCCACTGAGACACCAAGGACATTATACTCCAATATAAAATAAAATGTTAAACAACAACAGCAAAAAAAAAAAAAAAAAACCTTGCATCATGTATATTTGTGAACAGAATATCTGACTTTTACATAATTTAACCCCTAATTCTGTGTCACTGCCACTCAGACAATGAGCATGTGGGCAAGAGGCATAAAAAAAAAAAAAAAAAAGTTTATTTGACTGAGACTGGCCACTCCAGCAACTGTGGCTCTCTGTTGCAGGCTAGAGAAGCAAAGTGTCCTTTTGGTAAAGAAGCTTTCTTAATATTAAGAACTTTTTATCCATGCATATGGTTTATTTATTTTGAACATTTGAAATCATTCATATTAATTTTCTCCACCACAACTCTTATAAACTAACTCTACAAAAGATAGACCATTCAAAGTACCAAAGTCCAAGAACTGCTTTTCTCCTTCTAGTGGCTACAGGGAAAATTGGAAAAAGCTCCAAAATACCTTCATCTGTAGGAAGTGGGCATTTAGGAATATTATTATGTAAAGAGTTAGTAATCACTGAAGGGGACTTTAAAGATATAGCTATGCAGACAAACAAACAAACAAAAAAATGAATCGGTTTGTAGATTGGAAAAATGTAGATCACTCATTTGCAGGGACCAAAAATTTGAGTTTTGTTTAATGGTCTATATTTCTTGACTGAAATAGAACATGCTATTCCCTCTTAGGTGACTACAGAGTCTAGTTTCTTATTTCCCATAATAGAATGATGCTATGAGTCTTCTTACATTATTTCTCATTCACCTTCTCCTAAACAATCTCTTCTCCTTTTCCCAGTCTTGACTACATCTATGTATTTGTAAAGGTCCAGTTAATCCTGGTCTATACTTCCAACTTCTTATCATCCTTTTCAAATTTTCTTCCTTCAGCTCACTATGGCTCACAATTTCTATGTTCCTTCATGGATGCTATAGTGAATTGTCTATATGCAAATATGTTTTAACTATCTAATGAAATTATAAGTTCATTAAGGGTAGAGGTTCTTTTAAAGTTTTCATGTCACCATACGAAACTCATAATTAAAATAGAGAGTCCAGAAACAAATCTTCACATATATGGTAAATTGATTTTCAAGAATGTTAAAAGGACATTCAATGGGGGCAGACAGGGCAGTCTTTGCAAAAAAATGGTGCTGGAGAAGTTGGATATATAAATCAAAAAAAAAAAATAAAATTGGACCCTTATCTTATATAATATATGAAAATCAACTCAGACTGGATCAGTGACCTAAATTTTAGTTAAAATAATAAAAATACTAGAAGAAAACATAGAGACCATTTTAATAACATTGGGTTTAACAATGATTTTTTTTTTTGATATGACAGCAAAAGTATAGGAAACAAAAGAAAAAAATAAATTAGACTTCATTGCAGTTGTACCTTTATTCATCTGGGTACACAATCAAAAGAATGAAAATGTAAACCACAGAATGGGTAAAAAATCATTTGTAAATTATATATCTGGAAGCCCATTCATGGATCACAGCCTTGTCATGGTGAAGGGGCTTGTGAAATTCAATGAATCATACTTTGTGTGGCTGCCCAAGATGGACAGATAATAGTGGTGAGTTCTGACAAAATGTGGCCCACCAGAGGAGAGAATGGCAAACCACTTCAGTATTCTTTCTGTGAGAACCCCAAGGACAGTATGAAAAGGCAAAAAGAAATGACACCAGAAGATAATCCTCCCAGGTCAAAAGGTATCCAGCATACTACTGAGGAAGAGCAGAGGACAATTATTAAGAGCTCCAGAAAGAATGAAGTGGCTGGGACAACGTGGAAATGGAGCTCAGTTTTGAATGTGTCTGGTGGTAAAAGTAAATTTCAAAGGTTTAAAAAACAATACTGCATAGGAACCTGGAATGTTAGGTCAACGAATCAAGGTAAATTGGATACGGTCAAACAGGAGATGGCAAGAGTGAACATTAACATCTTAGGAATCAATGAAATGAATAAGAATAGGTGAATTTAATTCTGATGACCATTATATATACAACTGCGGGCAAGAATCCCTCAGAAGAAATGGAGTAGTCTTCATAGTCAACAAAAAAGTCTCAAGTGCAGTACTTGGATGCAGTCTCAAAAATGACAGAATGATATCTGTTAATTTCCAAGGTAAAGCATTCAGCATCATAGTAATTGAAGTCTATAGCCCAACCATTAAGGCCAAAGAAGCAGAAGTTAAAAGTTTCTATGAAGACCTACAAGATCTAGAACCAACAACAAAAATGATGTCCTTTTCATTATAGGGAACCGGAAAATACCTAGATTAACATGCAAATTTGGCCTTGAAGTACAAAATGAAGCAGGGCAAAGGATAACAGAGTTTTGCCAAGAGAACATACTGATAAAAGCAAACGCTATCTTCCAACAACACAAGAGACAGCTCTACAGATGGACATCTCCAGATGATCAGTAGTGAAATCAAATTGCTTATATCATTGCAGCTGAAGTTGGAGAAGCTTTTTTGTTATTCTTCATTCATTCAGTCGTGTCTGACTCTTGTGACCCCATAGATTGCAGCACTCCAGGCTTCTCTGTCCTTCACCATCTCCTGGAGCTTGTGCAAACTCACATCCATTGAATCAATGATGTTGTCCAACCATCTCATCCTCTGTTGTCCCCTTCTCCAACTGCCTTCTATCTTCCCCACCATCAGGGTCTTTTTCAGTGAATCAGCTATTCACATAAGGTGGCCAAAGTATTGAAGCTTCAGCTTCAGCATCAGTCCTTCCAATGAATATTCAGGTTGATTTCCTTTAGGATTGAATGGTTTGATCTCTTTGCAGTCCAAGGGACTCTCAAGAGTCTTTTCCAACATCACAGTTCAAAAGCATCAAATTTTCAGTGCTCAGCCTTCTTTATGGTCCAACTCTCACATTTATACATGGCTACTGGAAAAAACAAAGCATTGACTATAGAAACTTTTCCTGCAAAATATTGTCTCTGCTTTTTAATATGCTGTCTAGGTTGGTCATAACTTTCCTTCCAAGGAGTAAGCGTCTTTTAATTCCATGGCCGCAGTCACCATCAGCAGTGATTTTGGAGCCCAGAAAAATAGTCTTTCACTATTACCATTTTTTTTTCCCATCTATATGCCATGAAGTGTTAGGAAGAGAAGCCATGATCTTCGTTTTTTGAGTGCTGAGTTTTAAGACAGCTTTTTCACTCTCCTCTTTCATCTTTATTAAGAGGGTCTTCAGTTCCTCTTCACTTTCTGCCATAACAGTGCTGTTATCTGTATATCTGAGGTTATTAGCATTTCTTCTGAAAATCTTGATTTCAGCTTGAGCTTCATTTAACCCGGCATTTTGCATGATGCAATCTGCATATAAGTTAAATTAAAAGGGTGACAATATACAGATTTAACCCACTCCTTTCCCAACTTTGAACCATTTGTTGTTCCATAGAGAAGCTCTATACAGTCAGCAAAAACAAGATGTGAAGCCGACTGCGTCTCAAATCATGAGCTTTTTATTGCAAAATTCAGACTTAAACTGAAGAAAATAGGGAAAACCACTAGGCCATTCAGGTATGATATAAATCAAATCCCTTATTATTATATAGTGAGGGTGATGAATAGATTCAAGGGATTAGATCTAGTAGGCATTGTCTGAAGAACTATGGACAGAAGTTAGTAACATTATGAGATGGCAGTGACGAAAACCATCCCAAAGAAAAAAGAAGGCAAAGTGGTTGTCTGAAGAGGTTTTACAAATAACTGAAGAAAGAAGAGAAGCAAAAGGCAAGGGATAAAGTAAAAGATGTATTCAAGTGAATTCTAAGTTCTAGAGAATAGCAAGGAGAGATAAGCTGCCTTCTTCAATGAACAATGCAAAGAAGTAGAGAAAAACAATAGAATGGGAAAGACTAGAGATCTTTTCAAGAAATTCAAGAGATACATCCCAAGATAGCAGAAGAAAAGGACAGGGAGACCACTTTCTCCCCCATAAATACATCAAATCCCTTCTGCATGTGGAATAATTCCCACAGAATAACTTCTGGATGATGGTGGAAGGCACCAAATACTGAGAAAGGCAAACCAATCTCCTCAGAATGAGGTAGGGCTAAAGATAAAAAAAAAAAAAAAAAAAAAAAGAGGGAGAGAGAGACAAAGGATTTTGAGACAGGAACCTGTGCCCTGGGGAGGGATTTGTGAAGGAGGAAAAGTTTCCAAGCTCTCAGGAACCCTCTCACAGGCAGAGATGGGGGGAGCTTCAGAACTTCAGAGGGGAAGAAGCAGAAACAGGTGCTTAGATGACAAAACAGAGATAATTCACTACAGAGATCATCACTGAACAGCACTTCCCAGCCAAGAAGCAGCTTACATACCTGCATTGCAGACAGCTAGGGATGAGTGCTCTGGCTCAGGCTTCAGAGGTCAGAACCCAGGGTGAGGGGCAGGATTCACTAGTGTGAAGATACTCTTAGGGAGCTAGTACGACATAGCTGAGAGTGTCCCAGGAAAAGCCTATGACTGACAGACAGACAAGAGATTATTGCCGCAGGAATGGTCTAGTAGTATTCATTTTAACTTAAGGGTTTGTTTTGCTCTCTTTTTTGACACCTGTTTTTATTTGTGGGGGAGGGGTATTAACGTTATCTTTATTGTTTTTTCTGTTCTCTTTCTGTTCTCAGGAGAGATGGATTCACTATTCGCTGAGAATTCCCCCTTCCCCAGCTCTCCCCACAGCTGAAACCACTAACCCACCTGTGTGATGTTAGCCCCACGCCAATCTTTAGATTCTAGAAGGTTCAAAATTCTAGAACAAGTCCATCTTTTCTTTCTCCCTTCTTTTCTATTTGTGTGTGAGTTTCTTTGGGTGTTCTTGTCTGCCTATTGTTGCTTTCACCATCAGTCTTAGGGATTTATCTTCTTTGTTGTGTGGCCTGTGAAATATTAATTCTATGGTAATGGGTCAGGCCTGAAGCCCCGAGGTGGGAGATCTGAGTCAAGGACTTTGGACCACCAGATAACTCCTGACCCCATGGAATATGATTTGGTAAGAGCTCTACCAAAGGGCTCCATCTCAACACAGAGGCCAAGCCCCACTCAAAGGACAAGATGCCCCAGTGCTAGATATCTCACTCCATATCTTTAGCGAAACAGGAAACCAAACATGCTCAATAGCAGAAAGGCTGCCCAAAGCCATACCAAGCCCACAGACAGCCCCAAAACACACTACTGTTCATGGCACTACCCTTCAGAGAAACAAGATCTAGCTCTGTCTACCAGAAACGAGGTACAAGTTACCCCAACAAGGAAACATTCTGTCAAACCCTGTCCACAGTGGGCAGACTCCACAATTATCCTAGCCTGCAGAAAGGCGACCTCAAACACAATAAATTAAACAAAATGAGAAGACAGATAAACATGCAGCAGTTGAAGGAACACTGTAAAAAGCAATAAGACTAAACAAATGAAGGGGAAATAGGCAGTCTACATGAAAAATAATTCAGAGTAATGATTATAAAGATGATCCAAAAGTCTCATAAATGAAATGGAGGTGCAAATAAATAGACTGGAGACATGGATCAAGAAGATACCCCAATGTTCATTGCAGCACTGTTTATAATAGCAAGGACATGGAAGCAACCTAGATGTTCATCAGCAGATGAATGGATAAGAAAGCTGTGGTACATATACACAATGTAGTATTACTCAGCCATTAAAAATAATACATTTGAATCCGTTCTAATGAGGTGGATGAAACTGGAGCCTATTATACACGGTGAAGTAAGCCAGAAAGAAAAACACCAATACAGTATACTAATGCATATATATGGAATTTAGAAAGATGATAACTATAATCCTGTATGTGAGACAGCAAAAGAGACACAGATGTATAGAACAGTCTTTTGGACTCTGTGGGAAAGGGAGAGAGCTGGATGATTTGGGAGAATTGCACTGAAACATGTATAATATCATATATGAAACGAATCGCCAATCCAGGTTTGATGCATGATACAGGATGCTTGAGGATGGTGCACTGGGATGACCCAGAGGGATAGTATGGGGAGGGAGGTGGGAGGGGAGTTCAGGATGGGGAACACATGTACACCTGTGGTGGATTCATGTTGATCTATAGCAAAACCAAAACAATATTGTAAAGTAAATAGCCTCCCATTAAAATAAATAAATTTATATTTGGATGCATGTTGATGTATGGCAAAACCAATACAATATTGCAAAGTAAAATAAATAAATAAATAAAAATAAATAAAATTTAAAAAAGACTTAAAAAAAAGAACCTAGAAAAAATAAAGAATAGATAATCAGTACTGAACAACATGATAAATGAGATTAAAAATACACTAAAGGAAACCAATAGCAGAATAACTAAGGCAGAAGAGTAGATAATTGAGAAGGGCAATCTAAAGGTGAAAATAACTGAGTGAGTAAAAGTGCACAGTCCATGAAATTCTCCTGGCCAGAATACTGGAGTGGGTAGCCTTTCCCTTCTCCAGGGGATCTTCCCAACCCTGGAATTGAACCTAGTCTCCTGTATTTCAGGCAGATTCTTTACCAACCAAGCTATCAGGGAAGCCAGAAATAACTGAAGCAGAGAAGAATGAAGAAAAAAGAAAAAGAATTTAGGACAGTCTAAGAGACCTCTTGTACAACATTAAGTGTACCAATATTCAAATTGTACCAACATTCAAATTATTTCCCAGTAGAAGAAGAAGAAAAGAAAGGGTATGAGAAAATGTCTGAGAAGATTATAGTCAAAAGTTTCCTTAAAATAGGAAAGAAAATAGCCACCCAAATCCAGGAAGCTTAGAGTGTCCCATAGAGGATAAACTTAGAGAAATATGCCAAGAAACATTAACCAAACTAATAACAATTAAACATAAAGAACAAATATTAAAAGCAGCAAATAACATACAAGGGGATCCTTTTAAGACTAACAGCTGATCATTCATTAGAAACTCTGCAGGTCAGAAGTGATGAAAGTAAAAGTCTCCAACCATAATACAATATCCAGCAAGGATTGCATTCAGACTTGATGGAGAAATTAAAAGTTTTATAGATAAGCAAAGGTTAAGAGAATCCATCACCACCAAACAGCTTTACAACAAATGCTAAATGAACTTCTCTAGAAAGGAAATAGAAAAGAAGGAAAATGCCTACAAAAGCTAAACCCAAAACAATAAATAAATGATAATAGGATCATATATACCAATAATTACCTTAAATGTAAATAGACTAAATAAACCAACCAAAAGACACAGATTAGAGGAATGGATACAAAAACAAGACCGATATACACACTGTCTACAAGAGACCCACCTCAGACCTAGAGAAACATATAGACTGAAAGTAAGAGGCTGATAAAAGCTATTCTATGCAAAAGGAAATCAAAAGAAAGAGAATATCAGATAAAACAGACTTTAAAATAATAAATATACAACCCAAAGCAATGTACAGATTCAATGCAATCCTTATTAAACAACCAATGGCAGTTGTTACAGAATTAGAACAAAAATTTTCACAATTTGGGGTCACATAAGACCCCAAATAGCCAAAATAATCTAGAGAAAGAAGAATCGAGCTGGAGGAATCAAGCTTACTGACTTCAGGCTATACTACAAAGCTATAGCCACCAAGATATCATGGTACTGGCACAAAAACTGAAATATAGATCAATGGAACAAAATAGAAAGCCCAGAAATAAATGCATGCAACTATGAACATTTATTTTGACAAAAGAGACAAGTATATATAATGGAGAAAAGATAGTCTTTTCAATAAGTGGTGCTGGTAAAATTGTACAGCTACATGTAAAAAAAAATGAAATTAGAACACTTTCCAACATCATACATGAAAATAAGCTCAAAATTAATTAAAGACTTAAATGTAGGAATAGAAACTATGAAATTGTTAGAGGAAACCATAGGCGGAAATCTCTTTGACATAAATCACAGCAATATCTTCTATGAAGGGTCTATGGGAAACTACAATCAAGGTAAAAAGACAACCATTAGAAGGGGAGAAAGTAATAGCAAACGAAACAACTGACAAAGGATTCATATTCAAAACATACAAGCAGCTCAATACCAGCAAAAAATAAAATAAAAAAGTGGTTAGTTAACCTAAACAGATATTTCTCCAAAGAAGACATAGAGAGGGCTAATACATACACAAAAAGATGCTCAGTGTTGCTCATTATTAGAGAAATGCAAATCAAAACTACAATTAGGTATCACTTCACACCAGTTAGAATGGCCATCTTAAAAAAATCTACAATCAATACATGCTGGAGAGGGTGTGGAGAAAAAGGAATCTTCTTGTAATGTTTGTGGGAATGTAAATTAATACAGCCACTATGGAGAAGAGTATGAAGATTTCTTAAAAATTAGGAATAACTGTACCATATGACCCAACAATTATACTTCTTGGCATATATGCTGAAGAACCCATAATTGAAAAAGACAGTTCATCACAGCACAATTTACAATCAGATCAGATCAGATCAGTCACTCAGTCGTGTCCGACTCTTTGCGACCCCATGAATCGCAGCATGCCAGGCCTCCCTGTCCATCACCAACTCCCGGAGTTCACTCAGACTCACGTCCATCAAGTCAGTGATGCCATCCAGCCATCTCATCCTCTGTCGTACCCTTCTCCTCTTGCCCCCAATCCCTCCCAGCATCAGAGTCTTTTCCAATGAGTCAACTCTTCACATGAGGTGGCCAAAGTACTGGAGTTTCAGCTTTAGCATCATTCCTTCCAAAGCAATCCCAGGGCTGACCTCCTTCAGAATGGACTGGTTGGATCTCCTTGCAGTCCAAGGGACTCTCAAGAGTCTTCTCCAACACCACAGTTCAAAAGCATAAATTCTTCGGTGCTCAGCCTTCTTCACAGTCCAACTCTCACATCCATACATGACCCCAGGAAAAACCAGGACATAAAAGTAATTTAGATGTCCATTGACCAATGAATGGATTAAAAAACAGTCATGTACATACATACAATGGTATATTACTCAGCTGTAAAAAGAAACACATTTGAGTCAGTTCTAATGAGGTAGATGAACCTAGAGACTATTATACAAAGTGGAGTAAGTCAGAAAGAGAAAAACTAATATTATATATTAACACATATAAATGGAATCTAGACAGATGGTACTTATGAACCTATTTGCAGGGCAGCAATGGAGATGCAGACATAGGGAACAGATTTGTGGACATACTGGGGGAAGGAGAGGGTGGAATCAATAGAGAGAGCAGCATTGAAACATAAACATTACTATATGTAAAATTAGATAGCCAGTGGGAATTTGCTGTATGATTCAGTGAGCTCAATTCCAATGCTCTGAGACAACCTAGAGGAGTGGGATGGGGTGTGAGGTGGAAAAGAGGCTCAAGAGGAAATGGACATATGTATACCTATGCCTGATCATGCTGTTGTATGTCAAACTCTAACACAATATTGTACAGCAATTATCCTACAATTAAAAATAAATAAATTAGAAGCTGTAAAAATTATATAATCTAAAGGGTGTTAATATCCAGAATGTAGAAATAACTCCTACAACTCAATAACAGCAGCAATAAGAAAACAATATAATTTAAAATGTGCAAATTATTTAAATAAGCATTTCTCCAGAAAAGATACACAAATAGCTATTAATTGCCTGTAAATGTGCTCAGTATCATTGTTCTTGAGTGAACTGAAAGTCAAAACCACAGTAACACTTCACACCTACTATGATAGATGAAATTAATAAAATGGAACATAGTGTTTCCATAGGTATGCAATAACTGGATCACTTATGTTTTGCTGGTGGGCATCTAAAATGGTATAGCAACTGTGGAAAACAGTTTAAGAGTTTCTCAGTAGTATAAGGTAAAACTACTGTATGGCCCAGCAATTTCACTCCCATATTTACATACAAAAATGATTGAAAAACAGAGACTTAAACTAGTACTTATCTGTACTACTGTACAGATATTTGTACACTACTATTCATAATAATATTACTCACAATAATCAAAATGTGGACGCAACTCAAATGTACATTGAGGGATAGATAGATTAACAAAATACAGGAAGTGAAGAACTAAAGAGCCTCTTGATGAGGAAGAAAATGGAGAGTTAAAAATCTGGCTTAAAACTCAACATTCAAAAAACTAAGACCATGGCATCCAGTCCCATTATTTCATGGCCAATAGAAGGGGGAAAAGTGTATGCATGCCAGACTTTATTTTCTTGGGCTCCAAAATCACTGCAGATGGTGACTGCAGCCATGCAATTAAAATATGCTGTCTCCTTTGAAGGAAGGCTATCACAAACCTAGACAATATATTAAAAAGCAGAGACTTCACTTTGCAAACAAAGGTCCATACAGTCAAAGCTATGTTTTTTCCAATAGTCATGTATGGATATGAGAGTTGGACCATAAAGAAGGCTGAGCACTGAAGAATTGATGCTTTTGAATTGTGGTGCTGGAGAAGACTCCTGATAGCTTTCTGAATGCTAGGAGATCAAGCCAGTCAATAATATAGGAAATCAAACCTGAATATTCATTGGAAAGACTGAGGCTGAAACTCCAATACTTTGCCCGCCTGATGCAAAGACCTGATTTATTGGAAAAGACCCTCATTCTGGGAAAGATTGAAGACAAAAGGAGAAGGGGATGACAGAGGATGAAATGGTTAGATAGCATCACTGACTCAGTGTACATGAATTTGAAAAAACTCTGCGAGATAGTGAAGGACAGTGAGCCTGGCATGCTGCAGTCCATGGGGTTCCAGAGTTACACAGAACTTAGCTACTCAACAACAACAAACTATGTAGATTCAATGGAATTTTACATATATATATATATATAAATGAATAAAAAATTTGACATATGCTACAACATGAATGGACCATTAGAATATTCTGCTTTAAGGCAAATATTATATGATTACACTTAATAGGTACACAGAGCAGGCAAATCCATAGATATAAAAATTAAAATGCAGGTTACCAAGGCTGGGAGAAGGAACAATGGAGAGTTATTATTTAGTAGTTACAGAATTTTTGTGGTGGGCAAAGATGAAAAAGTTTTGGATATAGCTAGTGGTGATGGTTACACATTATTGTGAACGTATTTAATGCCATCAAGTTGTACAGTTACATATAGTTAAAATTGTATGTATATCTAACTAAAATAAGAAGACATACACTAGCCTAAGCCACAATATTATATCATCATTTATTTGATAAACAGGCAAAATTAGAGGAGATGGACATGCTTTGTTGTCCTAAACTTGGTATATTTGTAGATATTCTGTGGAACAAGATGGGTGTACTTCCATAGCTTTAATCATGATTCTTCATTTCTCTTTATATTGTGCTTTTAATCCTGCTTCCCCAGTGCTCCTTCCCAGAAGTTATCTTCAGTTCATGAAGGAATATTTCTATTGTAGAATTTTACACTGAATAATTCCTAATAAAACATGCAGTCTGATCTTATTTTAAACATTATTAAATTAAGATTAAAAAGGACTAAGGACCTGTCAAGAATTCCAGTCAATTAGAGTCACGGGTGGGAAAGGAGAGAAATTCACTTAGTGTATATCAATATTAAAATGCATAAAAGTTACTGGCAGCATGGGGATGAAATGACTTGAGCGTGGTTTAAGTTTTATAGTGAGATTTTTATATTTGAACATTTGAGGATAGTTCATACACAGGCTGTAAGCCAGATCATTCAATAACAAAATAAGCATATCCTAGATCTGAATTTATTCAGAATGATGAAGTGCAATAAATATGTATATTTTAGAGAGGAAATTCAAATTATTTTGCATGGCTTCTTGTCTTTGAAGTCACAAGCAAAATGTCATCCTTTTAAAGAACAGTTCCTTGGCAACCCTACTAACTACTCCCTATGGCTCTCAACATTTAAAACTCAAAGTTTAATAGTAGTATCTTCTATTATCTTCTATTTATTAGTAGTATCTTCTATTTTAATAGTTCATAGTATCTTCCTTATTTGCTTGATAGTACATACCATACCCAGAACATTAATTTATTTTCTTGCTTATGGTTCTTCTCTCTTTATTGGAACATAAAATCCTCATATACCCTTTTCCACCATTGTATGCCTGGTGCCTAAAATGGTATGTGGTACAGAAAAGGTTTTCAGTAGATTCCTGAATGAGCAGATGAAACCAAATGCAGAAGGCAAACAGGGTGAAAGCAGACAAGATGGCTAGAGAAAACTCTAGTGAATTTAAGTAGGAGAGTGATGCAGAAAGATCATTGAATAGGACTTTCTGACAATGAAGCAAAACCCTAATGAAATGAGAGCAGTAGAGAAAAGGTTAGACAGCAGGGGGTTGTACTAAATGTGGGTTAAACACACAGAGTAAAGTAGGGTACAATTCAGAGCTTCATGTGGGAGGTCTGTGAGCTGCACTATTCCTAAGCCAAGTGGAAGTTGCCTCTAAATGTTATGCAGCTTTATCTCTGTTTAGTCTATAAGCAAAAAATGTTTCTGAAACCCACACCACTTGTTACATATAGACAGAGTCACAATTTAATATTCAGTTAGCTGTGAACTATAATTGATCTCACACCTAAAAAATCTGTTAATTACTACCTGAAAATGATTGAATTTATGTAACATCTTCTTCCAAGACTGAAGAGCTTTCCCCACACTGGAAGTAAAATAAATACTCCCAGTGATGGGTAATGTGTCTTGGTGAAACATCAATCTTCAGGCATCATGGATCTAGGTACTAGATTACTGAAGTTCCCAGCTATCCCACTTGGGTAATTTATAGACAAACTACCAAATCAGAGGAGCTCACAGTGGTACCCTGGGGACAAATAATGTAACTCTACTTACTCAAGCTCTGTTAAAGTAAATATGAAAAAAACTATGAAGTTTGGGGCTCTAAATTTTGTTTTTCTGTATAAACCTAGCAATTGGCCCCTATTTTGTGTACATGAACGATGACTCTATTAAAAAGGGCTACAAATAAAGTGGCAGAAGTGTATATTTTTTCTCTAAGCACAGTAAAAAATCACTTCTCATTTCCAGAGTCACAAGTTTGGTATATTTTATACTTTGCTTATTTACCTTGTTGGCACAGTATTACACAAAATGTTGTTTTTATATTTTAGTATGGCAAGATCATGGATTATTCTTTCCTTCTTCTTTATATTCTTTTCTTCTTCTTTTAATATTGAAAAATAAAGCAATTCATTTTCCCCTCATCTCTTGAAATCAGTCTTCTTCCTCTACTGCTTGATTTGGATATTCAGCCTCTGAAAACCTTTCTTTTATTTAATCCCAGCCTCCTGTGAAATATATTTTCATTTTTTACCTTTGTGTTTAAAATCACTCCTACTCTCCACTTAAAATTCATTAAGCTATCATTGGCATTGGTTTCTCAATTTGATGTGTTATAACCAATGGGTGATCTTTCCACATATACGATTACATTTTGCACTTCTTTACTCTACACTGGCCTTTAAAACCCAACACTCCCCATGCTTCAATTGTAATTATTTAAGTATGGCATGCATAACCCTTGGGAAAACATTGATTTACCTTTGATCACTTTTTTATTATCCCTCTGTCCCTTGCCTCCATTGTCCTGCTGCTGCTGCTAAGTCACTTTAGTCGTGTCCGACTCTGTGCTACCCCATAGACGGCAGCCCACCAGGCTCCCCTGTCCCTGGGATTCTCCAGGCAAGAACACTGGAGTGGGTTGCCATTTCCTTCTCCAATGCATGAAAGTGAAAGCGAAGTCGTTCAGTCCTGTCTGACTCTTCACGACCCCATGGACTGCAGTCCACCAGACTCCTCTGTCCATGGGATTTTCCAGGCAAGAATACTGGAGTGGATTACCATTACCTTCTCCATTGTACTAGCCTGCTCAAATTTATCATGCACTTCCAGAAGATGTCTGTGGCTAGCTTTGCTGAATATAACACAGCTCAGTTTTCTATTCCTTTAATTAAAACTCAGATAAGAGAAATGACTGTTTAACTCTTCCACATCTCCCAACAAAGCTAGTCTACGAAGTGTGGTTTTCTCCAAAACAAAATGAAATTACCATTAACCTTGGGTTTGCCTGTTGGCTCAGATGGTAAAACATCAACCTGCAATGTGGGAGACCTAGGTTTAATCCCTGGATCAAGAAGATTCCCTGGAGAAGGGAATGACTACCTACTCCAGTATTCTTTATTTATTTATTTTAACTGGAGGACAATTACTTCACAATTCCAGAGACAGAAGAGCTTGGCAGGCTACAGTCCATGGGGTTGTAAAATACAGACACAAGTGAACAACTAATGTATATAACCTTAAATATTTTTGTTTATATTGAGAGAAATTTTAAAGTCTAAAACATAGACTGTCTAGCTCAATGCTTTTCCCATACAAAATTATCAAACGAGAGTAAGGCTTAGTGGTTAAGGATATAGTCTTAGTCTAAACTGCTTAATTCAGAAGCTACTAGTCACATTTGGCAATTTAATTTTAAATTAAAATTGAATAAAATATTATTCATTAGTTACATGAGCCACATTTCAATACATTTCAACCACAGATGACAAGAGGTTACCACATGAGATATGGATAGATTATATTTTCATAATCACAGATACTTCTAGTAGACTGTATTACATGAAAGTCTAACAGTCGTAGATTTGACACTTATCTTCATTTCAGCTTTATTATTTTGAGCATCACTAAGCCACTATTTCTTGGTTTGTAAATAGTGAATGATTAACAACTAAAAGTTTTATTTTTAAAGTATTATCACAATATCTGACTTTAGATACATACTCAAAAAAAGTGTTATTATTAATATTAGCACAAGTATCAGTTTTCTTTCTCTCACTAACAAATATTAAGAAGTAATAAAACTATAATTTTGTGAACATATTTTAATTGTAATATCAAATTTACATAGTACTTTTGTTGATAATTATGCCTAAGTCAGACACAATTTTTATAGGGGACTTCCACTGGATTCTCAGAAGCATTCATTTAAGAACCTTTCATATGACCTTAATCTTTTAGGGTGGCTCAGACAGTTAAAAAGTTTTGTATTTAGTAAACAAAAAATGTTCCTGTGGCTAATATTAACACACCAAAAAGTGAAGCAGAAATAGAGCATATTTCCAGTGAATCCAACTCATCAATCCCATTTAATCAGCAAGAATGGATTTAACTATGCTTGTCTGTACTTGTGCATGTGTGTGTACATATATGCTGTGAATTTCACTAAATTTAGAAAAATGACTGCTTCATCAAAACATATGACAAAGGGACATGAACAACCCCCCCCCCCCCCCAGATTGGTGGCTGTCCAATGTGCTACTTGGGAAGAGCAGAGAAATAGCGCCAGAAAGAATGGAGTGACTGGGCCAAAGAAGGAAAAAAAAAAAAAAAACTCAGTTGTGGATGGGTCTCATGGTAAAAGTAAAGTCCAGTGTTGTAAGGAACAAAATTGCATAGGACCCTGGAATGTTGGGTTTCCCTGGTGGCTCAGCTGGTAAAGAATCTGGCTGCAATGGGAGACCTGTGTTCCATCACTGGATTGGAAAGATCCCCTGAAGAAGGGAATGGCTCCCCACTTCAGTATTCTGGCCTGGAAGGGCAGACAAAACTGAGTGACTTTCACTGGAATGTTAAGTCCATGATTCAAGGTAAATTGGATGCGCTTGAGCAGAAGATGCAAAACTGAACATTGGCATCTTAGGAATCAGTGAACTAAAATGGACAAGAATGAGTGAATTTAATTAACATGACCATAATATCAGCTACTATGAGCAAGATTTTTTAAAAGAAATGGAGTAGCCCTCATAGTCAACAAAAGAGTCTGAAATGCAGTAATTGGGTGCCATCTCAAAAATGACAGAATGATCTCAGTTCATTTCCAAGGCAAACCATTCAACATCACAGTAATCCAAGTCTATACCCCAACCACTAATGCCAAAGAAGATGACGTTGAATGGTTCCATGAAGATTTACAAGATCTTCTAGAACCAACACCGAAAGCGATGTCCTTTTCATCGTGGGGAACTGGAATGCTAAATTAGGAAGTCAAGAGACACCTGGAATAACAGGAAAATTTGGCCTTAGAGAACAAAATGAATCAGGGCAAAGGCTAACAGTTTTGCCAAGAGAACACACTGGTCATAGCAAATACCTTCTTCCAACAACACAAAAGACAACACTACATAGGGACATCACCAGATGGTCAGTATCAAAATCAGATTGATCATATTCTGTACAGATGAAGATGGAGAAGCTCTATATAGTCAGCAAAAAAAAAGACCTGATGCTGACAATGGCTCATATCATGATCCCCTTATTGCAAACTTCAGGCTCATGTTGAAGAAAGTAGGGAAAACAATTAGGCAATTCATGTATGTCCTAAATCAAATCCCCAATGAGTATACAGTGGAAGTGATGAATAGATTCAAGGGATTAGATCTGATAGACAATTCCTGAAGAACTATGGACAAAGATTCCTAATATAGTACCAAAACCATCCCCAAGAAAAATAAATGCAAGAAGGCAAAGTGGTTGTCTAAGGAGGCCTTACCAGTAGCTGCGAAAAGAAGAGAAGTGAAATACAAAGGAGAAAGGAAAAGACGTACTCAACTGAATGCAGAGTTCCAGAGAATAGCAAGGACAGATAAGAAAGCATTCTTAAGTGAACAATGCAAATAAATAGAGGAAAACAACAGAATGGGAAAGACTAGAGATATTTTCAAGAAAATTGGAGACACCAAAGGAACATTTCATGTAAAGATGGGAACAATAAAGGACAAACATGGTGATGATTTAACAGAAGCAGAAGAGATTAAGAAGTAGCAAGACTATACAAAAGAACTATACAGAAAAAAAAAAAAAAGGTATTGATAATGCAGATAACCATGATGGCATAGTCACTCACCTAGAGCCAAACATCCTGGAGTGTGAAGTCAAGTGAACCTTAGGAAGCATTACTACAAACAGAGCTAGTGGAGGTGATGGAAGTCCAGCTGAGTTCTTTAAAATCTTAAAAGATTATGCTGTTAAAGTACTGATAGCTTATGGTGAATGATGTCGGATTTGTAATCTCTGAAGAAGAAGACTTACCTTTGGGACCAGACACCAGACTTGACCACTCAGGGCTTTTGTGTGGTAGAAGTTTTATTATAGTGAAAAAGGACAGAGAAAGCTTCTGGCATAGTCATCAGAAGGGGAACAGAGTGTGTCCCCTTGCTAGTCTTTAACAAGGCAATTATATAGTTTTTTAATTAGTTATTACAATAAATCAAAATACTGTCTCAAGGTTGCAAAAAATTTACCAGACACACTCCCACAATTTACATTTTAGGGTAACAGGATTAGAACTTAACAATAGGAAGATCCTAACAGACCCACTCCCATAATATACATTTTAAGATATCAGGATTAATCAGAAGGTTTTCAGAAAGGAGAAACTGTCCTCAGAGCAGGATACTTTGTTGTGATATAATCCCTAGTACAGAGTTTAAACTGAGTTGTTTGTTGTGTAATAACCAGTCCCAGGCTTAAAGAAAAAACAAACAAACAAACAAAAACATTTTATGTTACTAAGACTAAGGAATGTAGAGAGAAAAAAAAAATTGTCATTCACTTCTCCTTGAGAACCCTAGACCCCTCTCTCCTTGGGGGCCCCCAGACTTTTCAACCTGCCTAGGAATTGACTCTCTCAGTACTAGACTCAATATTTCAGCCAATTTGGTAAATTCAACAGTGGCCACAGAACTGGGAAAGATCAGTTTTCATTCTAATCCCAAAGAAAGGCAAAGCCAAAGAATGAACAAACTATTGTACAATTGTGCTCATTTCCCAAGGTAGCAAGGTAATGCTCAAAATCCTTCAAACTAGGCTTCTATAGGATGTGAACTGAGAACTTGCAAATGTTCAACCTGGATTTAAAAAAGGCAGACCAACTAGAGATAAAATTGTGAACATCTTTTGGATCATAAAAAAGCAAAGTAATTCCAGAAAAACATCTACTTATGCTTCATTGACCAAGCTAAAACTTTTGCTGTGTGGATCACAACAAACTGTGGAAAATTCTTAAAAAGATGGGAATACCAGACCACCTTGCATGTCTTCTGAGAGAACTGTATGCAGGCCAAGAAGCAACAGTTAGAACTAGAAATGGAACAGTTAGCTGGTTACAAATTGGAAAAGACATACGGCAAGGCTGTATATCGTCTCCCTGCTTATTTAACTTATATGCATCATGGGAAATGCAGTGCTGGATGACTCACAATCTGGAATCAAGATTGCCAGGAGTAATATCAACAATTTCAGATATGCAGATGATACCACCCTAAAGGCAGAAAGTGAAGAGTAACTAAAGAGCCTCTTGGTGAGGATGAAAGAGGAGAATGAAAAACTGACTTAAAACTCAATGTTAAAAAAACTAAGATCATGGCATCCAGTCTTATCATTTCATGGCAAATAGAAGGGAGGACAGTGGAAATATGCCAGATTTTATTTTATTTGATTTCAAAATCACTGTGGGTGGTGACTGCAGCCATGAAATTAAAAGACACTTGGTCCTTAGGGGGAAAAAAAAAAAAAAAAACTACGACAAAGCTAGACAGCATATTAAAGAACAAAGACATCTCTTTGTCAACAAAGGCCCACATAGTCAAAGCCATGGTTTTTCTAGTAGTCGTGTATGGATGTAAGAGTTGGACCTTATGGAAGACTGAGAGCCAAAGAATTGATGTGTTTGAACTGTGGTGTTGGAGAAGATTCTTTAGAGTCCCTTGGACAGCAAAGGAAATCAACCCTGAATTGGAAGGACTGATGCTGAAGCTGAAGCTCCAAAACTTTGGTCACCAGATGCAAAGAGCTGACTCGTTGGAAAAGATCTTGAGGTTGGTAACGGTTGAGGGCAATAGAAGAAATGGAGGCAGAGGGTGAGATGGTTGGATGGCATCACCAACTCAATGGACATGAGTTTCAGCAAACTCTGGGAGGTAGTGAATAACAGGGAAGCCTGTCACACTGCAGTTCATAGTGTTGCAAATAGTCAGACAGGACTTAGTGACGTGTCAACAACAACAACAAAAATAACAGCTTGGGTGGATAGATATCAATTTAGGTATTGAGTTTAAAAATTATCTTATGTATGTTACGTCTTCAGCAATTTTTATTTTTCTGTCATCTGAGTTGTAAGTTGACAGATCCCAAAGGCTGTATCTGTATTTGACTAATTTTTATAGTGCATCCCGTATCACAGTTTTGAAAGGTTATTAATATGACTTTAGAGATGATTTCTTTTTTTTTTATTAGAAGCATTGATTGTATTCTTCTAAGTGGAGTGTTATATTAACATTTTTCATATAAAAAATTGCCATCCATTTCATCATTTAGCAAAATTACTTTTTGTAATACATACTTCTGTTACATAACTTTTTCCTTTGAATGCACTTTAGTAAATGCAAACAGAAGAAACAAAGAATCTTTTTGCAATATTTTGGAAAAATACTTTAAAAGTATTATCTATTTCATTGCTTTTTATGCCATTAAATTTTTCTGTTTTGCTTGATTTTAAATAATAAATATAATTGTTATTTTTGTGGTTGTTCAGCCATGATGTTGTGTCTGACTCTTTTCAATCCCATGGGTTGTAGCACTCCAGGCTCCCCTGTCCTTCCCAGAATTTGCTCAAATTCATGTTTATTGAGTCAGAGATCCTATCTAACCAGCTAATCCTTTGCCACCTCCTTCTCCTTTGATCTTCAATCTTTCCCAGAATCAGGGTCCTTTCCAATGAGTTGCCAATGAGTTGCCAAAATATTGGAGCTTCAGCATCAGTCCTTCCAATAAATATTCAGGGTTGATTTCCTTTAGGATTGACAGGTATTATCTCCTTACTGTCTAAGGGACTCTCAAGAGTCTTCACAAACCACAGTTGAAAGCATAAATCCTTCAGCTTTAAGTCTTCTTTATGGTCCAGATCTCACACCCATATATGACTACCGGGAAAAAAAAAAAAAAATAGCTTTGCCTAGGAAGACCTTTGACAGCAAAGCAATGTCTCTGCTTTCTAAAATGCTGTCTAGGTTTGTGACAGCTTCCCTTCCAAGGATCAAGCATCTTTTAATTTTGTTGATTCACTCACCATCTACAGTGATTTTGGAACTCAAGAAAATAAAACATGGCATTGATTCCACTTTTTCCCTTCTATTTGCCAGAAAGTGATGGGCCTGGATGCTATGATCTTAGTTTTTTGTTTTTGTTTTTTTTTTTAATACAAATTTGCTTTTGAACTGTGGTGTTGGAGAATACTCTTGAGAGTCCCTTGGACTTCAAGGAGATCCAACCAGTCCATTCTGAAGGAGATCAGCCCTGGGATTTCTTTGGAAGGAATGATGCTAAAACTGAAACTCCAGTACTTTGGCCATCTCATGCGAAGAGTTGACTCATTGGAAAAGACTCTGATGCTGGGAGGGATAGGGGGCAAGAGGAGAAAGGGACGACAGAGGATGAGATGGCTTGATGGCATCACTGACTCGATGGACGTGAGTCTGAGTGAACTCCGGGAGTTGGTGATGGACAGGGAGGCCTGGTGTGCTGCGATTCATGGGGTCACAAAGAGTCAGACATGACTGAGTGACTGATCTGATCTGATCTAATCTGATTCATTTTAATTGGAGGCTAACTACAATATTGTAGTGGTTTTGCCATACATTGCCATGAATCAGCCACGGGTGTACATGTGTACCCCATCCTGAATACCCGTCCCACATCCCTCCCCATCCCATCTCTCTCTCGGTCATTCCAGTACACGAGCCCCGAGCACCCTGTCCTAGGCATCAAACCTGGACTGGCGATCCATTTCACATATGATAGTATTCATGTTTCAATACCATTCTCCCAAATCATCCCACCCTAGCTCTCTCCCACAGAGTCCAAAAGACTGTTCTATACATCTGTGTCTCTTTTGCTGTCTCACATATAGGGATATTGTTACCATCTTTCTAAATTCCATATATATACATTAGTATATTGTATTTATGTTTTTCTTTCTGGCTTACTTAACTCTATAATAGTGTCCAGTTTGATCCACCTCATTAGAACTGATTCAAATGTATTCTTTTTAATGGCTGAGTAATATTCCATTGTGCATATGTACCATGGCTTTCTTATCCATTCGTCTAATGAGGACATCTAGGTTGCTTCCATGTCCTGGCTACTATAAACAGTGCTGCGATGAACATTGGGGTACACATGTCTTTTTCAATTCTGTTTTCCTTGGTGTGTATGCCCAGCAGTGGGATTGCTGGATCATAAGGCAGTTCTATTTCCAGTTTTTTAAGGACTCTCCACACTGTTCTCCATAGTGGCTGTACTAGTTTGCATTCCCACCAACAGTGTAAGAGGTTTCCATTTTATCCACACCCTTTCAAGCATTTATTGTTTGTAGACTTTTGGATCACACCCATTCTGATGGCATGAAATGGTACCTCATTGTGTTTTGTTTTTTTTTTTTTTCTTTTTATTGTATTTATTAGCATGTATCATTTCTCTTAGTTCTCATGAATGCTCTTTCAAGCAGGCAGATAGATCAATGAATTAACATTTTTGAATAACTAAAATGTATAGCAGTATGTATTTCACAAATGTAAGGGGAAACAGGGTCACTGTGGTTTTGATTTTCATTTCTCTGATAATGAGTGATGTTGAGCATCTTTTCATGTGTTAGCCATCTGTATGTCTTCTTTGGAGCATTTTCTGTTTAGTTCTTTGGCCTATTTTTTGATTTGGTCATTTATTTTTCTGGAATTGAGCTACAGGAGTTGCTTGTATATTTTTGAGATTAATTATTTGTCAGTTGCATCGTTTGCTATTATGTTCTCCCATTCTAAAGGCTGTCTTTTCACCTTGCTCATAGTTTCCTTCGTTGTGCAAAAGCTTTTAATTTTAATTAGGTCCCATTTGTTTATTTTTGCTTTTTTTTCCAATATTCTGGGAGGTGGGTCATAGAGGATCCTGCTGTGATTTATGTCAGAGAGTGCTATGCCTACGTTTTCCTCTAGGAGTTTTTATAGTTTTTGGCGTTAGGTTTACATCTTTAATCCATGTTGAGTTTATTTTTGTGTATGGTGCTAGAAAGTGTTCTAGTTTCATTCTTTTACAAGTGACAAGTATTCCCAGCATCACTTGTTAAAGAGATTGTCTTTTCTCCATTGTATATTCTTGCCTCCTTTGTCAAAGATAAGGTGTCCATAGGTGTGTCGATTTATCTCTGGGCTTTCTATTTTTTTTTTCCATTGATGTATATTTCCATCTTTGTGCCAGTACCATACTCTATTGATGACTGTAGCTTTGTAGTACAGCCTGAAGTCAAGCAGGTTTATCCCTCTAGTTCCCTTGTTCTTTCTCAAGATTACTTTAGCTATTTGAGGTTTTTTGTCTTTCCATACAAATTGTGAAATTATTTGTTCTAGTTCTCTGAAAACTACCATTGGTAACTTGATAGGGATTGCATTGAATCCATAGAATGCTTTGGGTAGTATATTCATTTTCACCATATTTATTTTTTAAGTCCATGAATATGGTGTATTTTTCCATCCCTTTGTGTCCTCTTCGATTCCTTTTGTCAGTATTCTATAATTTCCTATATAGAGGGCTTTTGTTTCCTTAGGTAGATATATTCCTCAGTTCAGTTCAGTTCAGTCACTCAGTCACGTCCGACTCTTCATGACCCCATGAATTGCAGCACACCAGGCCTCCCTGTCCATCACCAGCTCCCGGAGTTCACTCAAACTCATGTCCATCGAGTCGGTGATGCCATCCAGCCATCTCATCCTCTGTCGTCCCCTTCTCCTACTTCCCCCAATCCCTCCCAGCATCAGAGTCTTTTCCAATGAGTCAACTCTGCATGAGGTTGCCAAAGTACTGGAGTTTCAGTTTTAGCATCATTTCTTCCAAAGAAATCCCAGGGCTGATCTCCTTCAGAATGGACTGGTTGGATCTCCTTGAAGTCCAAGGGACTCTCAAGAGTATTCTCCAACACCACAGTTCAAAAGCATCAGTTCTTTGGTGCTCAGCTTTCTTCACAGTCCAACTCTCACATCCATACATGACTAATGGAAAAACCATAGCCTTGACTAGATGGACCTTTGTTGGCAAAATAATGTCTCTGCTTTTGAATATGTATTTAATTATTTTCTTTGCAATGTTGAATGGAAATGTTTCCTTAATTTCTCATTCTGTTTTCTCATTGCTAGTGTATAGGAATGCAAGGGATTTCTGTGTGTTAATTTTATATCCTCCAACTTTAGTATATTCAATGATTAGCTGTAGTAATTTTCTGGTGGAGTCTTTATGGTTTTCTATGCAGAGGATCATGTCATCTGCAAAGAGTGAGAGTTTTACTTCTTCTTTTCCAATCTGGATTCCTTTTATTTCATTTTATGCTCTGATTGCTATGACCAAAACTTCCAAAATTATGTTGAATAGTAGTGGTGAGAGTGGGCACCCTTGTCTTGTTCCTGACTTTAGGGGAAATGCTTTCAGTTTATCACCTTTGAGGATAATATTTGCTGTGGGTTTGTCATATATAGCTTTTCTTATGTTGAAGTATGTTCCTTCTATTTCTGTTTTCTGGAGGTTTTTTTGTTTTTGTCTGTTTGTTTTTATCATAAATAGATGTTGAAATATGTCAAAGGCTTTCTCTGCATCTATTGATACAATCATATTTATTTTATCCTTCAGTTTTTTTTTTAATGTGGTGTATTACATTGATTTATTTGCAGATATTGAAGAATCCTTGAATCCCTAAGATTAAGCACAATTGGTCATGATGTATGATCTTTTTAATATGTTGTTGGATTCTGTTTGCTAGAATTATGTTAAGGATTTTTGCATCTATGTTCATCAGTGATATTGGCCTGTAATTTTCATTTTTTGTGACATCTTTGGTTTTGTTATTAGGGTGATAGTGGCCTCATAGAATGAGTTTGGAAGTTTACCTTCCTCTGCAATTTTCTGGAAGAGTTTGAGTAGGATAGGTGTTAGTTCTTCTCTAAATTTTTGGTATAATTCAGCTGTGCAGTCGTCTGGTCCTGGACTTTTGTTTGTTGGAGAATTTCTGATTATGTTTTCAATTTCCTTGCTTGTCGTGAGTTTGTAAAGATTTTTTATTTCTTCCTGATTCAGTTTTGGAAAGTTGTACTTTTCTAAGAATTTGTCCAGTTCTTCTAAGTTGTCCATTTTATTGGCATATATTTGCTGATAGTAGTCTCTTATGATCCTTTGTATTCTGTGTTGTCTGTTGTGATTTCTCCATTTTAATTTCTAATTTTCTTGATTTGATTTTTCTCCCTTTGTTTCTTGATGAGTCTGGCTAATGGTTGTCAATTTTATTTATCTTCTCAAAGAACCAGCTTTTGGTTTTGTTGATTGTTCCTATTGTCTCTTTTGTTTCTTTTGCATTTATTTCTGCCTTAATTTTTAAGATTTCATTCCTTCTATTAACCCTGGGGTTCTTCATTTCTTCCTTTTCAAGTTGCTTTAAGTGTATAGTTAGGTTATTTATTTGACTTTTTCCCTTGTTTTTTGAGGTAAGCCTCTATTGCTATGAACCTTCCCCTTAGCACTGCTTTTACAGTGTCCCACTGGTTTGGGGTTGTTGTGTTTTCATTTTCATTCGTTTCTATGCAAATTTTGATTTCTTTCTTGATTTCTTCTGTGATTTGTTGGTTATTCAGCAGCGTGTTGTTCAGCCTCCATATGTTGGAATTTTTAATAGTTTTTCTCCTGTAATTGATATCTAATCTTACAGCATTGTGGTCAGAAAAGATGCTTGGGATGATTTCAATTTTTTTGAATTTACCAAGGCTAGATTTATGGCCCAGGATGTGATCTATCCTGGAGAAGGTTCCATGTGTACTTGAGAAAAAGGTGAAATTCGTTGTTTTGGGGTAAAATGTCTATAGATATCAATTAGATCTAACTGACCTATTGTATCATTTAAAGTTTGTGTTTCCTTGTTAATTTTCTGTTTAGTTGATCTATCCATAGGTGTGAATGGCGTATTAAAGTCTCCAATTATTATTGTTTTATTATTAACTTCCCCTTCCATACTTGTTAGCACTTGCTTTACATATTGTGGTGCTCTTATGTTGGGTGCATATATATTTCTAACTGTTATATCTTCT
Organism: Bos grunniens; assembly: GCF_055505025.1. Lineage (NCBI taxonomy): Eukaryota > Metazoa > Chordata > Mammalia > Artiodactyla > Bovidae > Bos > Bos grunniens. Next base: position 73,289,668 of record NC_141194.1, on the reverse strand, counting down.
TCTTAGATTGATCCTTTGATCATTATGTAATGTGCTTCTTTGTCTCTTTTCACAGCATTTATTTTACAGTCTATTTTATCTGTTATGAGTATTTTACTCCTGCTTTCTTTTGGACTCTATTTGCTTGGAATATCTTGTCCAGCCCTTCACTTTCAGTCTTTATGTGTCCCCTGTTTTGAGGTGGGTCTCTTGTAGACAACATATATAGGGATCTTGCTTTTGTATGCATTCAGCCAGTCTTTTGGTTGGAGTATTCAACCCATTCACATTTAAGGTAATTATTCATAATTATGATACTGTTGTCATTTACTTTGTTGTTTAGAGTTCTAGTTTATACACCTGTTCTGTGTTTCCTGTCCAGAGAAGATCCTATAGCATTTGATGGAGAGCTGGTTTGGTGGTGCTGAATTCTCTCAGGTGTTGTTTGTCTGTAAAGCTTTTGATTTCTCCTTCATATATGAATGAGATCCTTGCTGGGTACAGTAATCTGGGTTTTAGTTTTTGTCTCTTTCATCACTTTAAGTATGCCCCACCATTCCCTTCTGGCTTGAAGAGTTTCTATTGAAAGATCAGCGGTTATCCTTATGGGAATCCCCTTATGTATTATTTGTTGTTTTGCCTTTGCTGCTTTTAATATTTGTTCTTTGTATTTGATCTTTGTTATTTTGATTAATATGCATCTTCGGGTGTTTCACATTATGTTTTTACTGTTTGGGGCTCTCGGGGTTTCTTCCACTTGACAGACTATTTTCTTCCCCATTTTATAGAAGTTTTCAGCTATTATCTCCTCAAGTATTTTCTCATGGTCTTTCTTTTTTGTCTTCTTCTTCTGAGACTCCTATGAGTCAAATGTTGGAGTGTTTAACATTGTCCCAGAGGTCTCTGAGGTTGACCACATTTCTCTTAATTCTTTTTTATTTCTTTTTTCCTCTCTGTTTCATTTATTTCTACAATTTTATCTTCTACCTCACTTATCATATCTTCTGCCTCCGTTATTCTACTGTTGGTTCCCTCCAGAGTGTTTTTTTATCTCATTTATCACAGAATTCATTGTATATTGACTCTTTTTTATTTCTTCTAGGTCCTTGTTAAACCTTTCTTGCATCTTCTGAATTCTTGTCTCCAGGCTATTAATCTGTAACTCCATTTTGTTTTCAAGATTTTGGATCATTTTCACTATCATTATTCTAAATTCTTTTTAGGTAGATTTCCTATCTCTCCCTCTTTTATTTGATTTGGTGGGAATTTACCCTGTTCCTTTACCTGCTGAGTATTTCTCTGCCTTTTCTTCTTGTTTAGATTGCTGTGTTTTGGGTGGCTTTTCCATATTCTGGCAGTTTGTGGTTCCTCTTTATTGTGGAGGTTCCTCACTGTGACTGGGTTTGGACATGTGCATTGTCAATGTTTCCTAGTTAGGGAAGCTTGTGTCAGTGTTCTGGTGGTTGGAGCTGGATTTTTTCTCTCTGGAGTGCAATGAAGTGTCCAGTAGTAAGTTTTGAGATGTCAGTGGGTTTGGTATGACTTTGCGCAGCCTGTATATTGAAGCTCAGGGGTATGTTCCTGTGTTGCTGGAAAATTTGTGTGGTATGTCTTTCTCTGGAACTTGTTGGCTCTTGGGTGGTGCTCAGTTTCAGTGTAGGTATGGAGGCTTTTGGATGAGCTCTTATCAATTAATATTCCCTGGATTCAGGAGTTCTGCGGTGTTCTATGGTTTTGAACTTAAGCCTCCTGCCTCTGGATTTCAGTCTTATTCTTACAGTAGCCTCAAAACTTCCCCATCCATACAGCACAAATGTTAAAACATCTAGGTTAATGATGAAAAGTTTCTCCATAGTGAGGGACGCCCAGAGAGTTTCATAGAGTTACATGGAGAAGAGAAGAGGGAGGAGAGAGATAGAGGTGACCAGGGGGAGAAGAGGGGAAATTAAAAGGGGTGTGAGCAATCTAGCCAGTAATAACTTCCCTATGTGCTCTCCACAGTTGGACCCCTCAGAGATGTTCATGGAGTTACACAGAGAAGAGAAGAGGGAGGAAGGAGACAGAGGTGGCCAGGAGGATACAAGGGGGAATCAAAAGGAGCGAGACAGATCCAGCCAGTAATCAGTTCCCTAAGTGTTCTCCACAGCCTGGAACACACAAAGCGATTCACAGAGTTGGGTAGAGAGGAGAAGGGGGAGGGAGGAGATAGAATCGACCTGGTGGAGAAAAAGTAGAGTCAAAAGGGGGAGAGAGCAATCAAGCCAGTAATCTCACTCCCAAGTAAAAATGGATACTGAAGATTGGGTTCTTTATGGTACAAAACTGATAACAAATACCAAAAAGCAAAGATTAAAAATCTAGAGTAGAGGTTAAACTCTCAAAAATACAATATTTAAAAAACAAAACAAAGTTACAAATATTATAAAATATATATATGAATTTTGCTTTATAAATAGGGTCTCTTTTTTTTTTGAAAGGTAATAGTACATTATAAAAGTGAAAATTAGAGGAGTAATAGAGGGCTTAAAAATTAAAAATAATTAATTAAAAAAGTTATAATAGTAAAAATATACCTAGGAATTTCTCTGGAGCTGTTGTGGACAGTGTGGTTCAGTTCATTTTCAGATAGTTCCTTGATCCGGCTTACACTTCTCAAGATCTATAGGCCTTTTCCTATGTGGTCGGTGCTAACTACAGGGTTTTAATCTGTTGCACCTTTTACTTGCAAAACGGTTTCTTCTGTTTATTTTAGCTTCTGTCTGCTGGTCTTTTTAGGGTTTATTTTCTGCCCTGACACAAGGGAGTGAAGGTGGTCACTTATTTAGGGTCACTTGTTCAGTCGAGCTATGGGAAGGGAGGACCATTGCAAACAAATATAACTCACTTGTGTGGGGAGCGCTCCCAGGGTATTTCTCTCTCTCTCTTATTTTTTTATTTTTTTCTCTGTCTATCCCACAGTTTGGGTTGCTATCTCAGGTTAGTTCCCTCAGATTACACTCAAGGCATTCCAGCCCAGTTCTTTTTTTTTTTTTTTTTCATTTTATTTTTTAACTTTACAATATTGTATTTGTTTTGCCATATATCAAAATGAATCCGCCACAGGTATACATGTGTTCCCCATCCTGAGCCCTCCTCCCTCCTCCCTCCCCATACCGTCCCTCTGGGTTGTCCAGTGCACCAGCTCCAAGCACCTAGTATCCTACATTGAACCTGGACTGGCGACTCATTTCATATATGATATTATACATGTTTCAATGCCATTCTCCCAAATCATCCCAACCTCTCCCTCTTCCACAGAGCCCAAAAGACTGTTCTATACATCAGTGTCTCTTTTGCTGTCTCGTACACAGGGTTATTGTTACCATCTTTCTAAATTCCATATATATGTGTTAGTATACTGTATTGGTGTTTTTCTTTCTGGCTTACTTCACTCTGTATAATAGGCTCCAGTTTCATCCACCTCATTAGAACTGATTCAAATGTATTATTTTTAATGGCTGAATAATACTCCATTGTGTATATGTACCACAGCTTTCTTATCCATTCCTCTGCTGATGAACATCTAGGTTGCTTCCATGTCCTGGCTATTATAAACAGTGCTGCAATGAACATTGGGGTATACGTGTCTCTTTCCCTTCTGGTTTCCTCAGTGTGTATGCCCAGCAGTGGGATTGCTAGGTCATAAGGCAGTTCTATTTCCAGTTTTTTAAGGAATCTCCACACTGTTCTCCAAAGTGGCTGTACTAGATTGCATTCCCACCAACTGGCCCAGTTCTTACCCTAAGCAATGCAGCTCCCACCTCCCTGTTCAGCCCCCACTTGGTGGTGGCAGCTGCAAGCTCTGAGGGTTGCTGTTAGGCGCGCATTCTGTGGGTTAATTATTTATTTATGTATTTTTCCTCATGGTTATGTTGCCCTCTGAGATTCCAAGATTCCTCACAGACCCACCAGTGAGACTGTTTCCTGGTGTTTGGAAACTTCTCTTTTAAGACTCCCTGAGACAGATCTCCATCCCTACCTCTTTTGTCTCTCTTTTTATCTTTTATATTTTGTCCTACCTTCTTCTGAAGACAATAGTGTGCATTTCTGGGTGCCTCATGTCTTCTGCCAGCATTCAGAAGTTGTTTTGTGGAATTTGCTCAGCGTTCAAATGTTCTTTCAATGAATTTGTGAGGGAGAAAGTGGTCTCCCCATCCTATTCCTCCACCATATTAGGACCGTCCCCCCATCTTAATCTTTTGAATGTTGAGTTTTAAACCAGCTTTTTCACTCTCTGTTTTCACCCTCTTCAAGAGGCTTTTTATTTCCTCTTCACTTTCTGCCAACTGCATATCTGTGGTTGTTGACATTTCTCCTGGAAATCTTGATTCCAACTTGTGATTCATCCAGCTTGGCATTTCTTATTATGTACTCTGCATATAAGTTTAATAAGCAGGGTGACAATTGCAGCCTTGTACTGCTGCTGCTGCTAAGTCACTTCAGTTGTGTCAGACTCTGTGTGACCCCCTGGACAGCAGCCCACCAGGCTCCTCTGTCCGTGGAATTTTCTAGGCAAGAGTACTGGAGTGGGTTGCCATTTCCTTCTCCACAGCCTTGTACTACTCCTTTCCCAATTCTGAACCAGTCATTTGTTTCTTGTCTGGTTCTGTTTATTCTGGACTGGCATACAGGTTTCTCAGTAGACACGTATGGTGGTCTGGTATTCCCATCTCTTTAAGGATTTTCCAGTTTTTTGTGATTCACACAAAGAGTTTAGCATAGCCAATGAAGCTTAAGTATATATATTTTATGGAGTTTTCTTGCTTTTTCTGTTATACAATGGATGTTGGCAATTTGATTTTGTTCCTGTCTTTTCAAAACCCATCTTTTATATTTGGAAATTCTCAGTTCATGTACTGCTGAAGCCTAACTTAAAAAAATTTTAACATAACTTAATTATCATGTGGAATGAATGCAGCAATATTGTCTTTTGAATATTCTTTGGCATTGCCCTTCTTTGGGATTGGAAAGAAAACAGTAACAGTAATAAAATTGGTTAAAATTACAACAGGAAAATGAAGAATATAATACTCTCAAAACTCTCTGTAACTATGATTTATTTACCTTGGTTCTAATTTTTACTAGTTAACTCTCTGTTTAGTAACATAGACAAATAAGTTGACATACCAAGGATTTCACTATCTTCCAGTCTGCCCATTAATATAGTTTGTATTTAATGCCTTAGGTTACAATCTGCAGTGTCTTGTGTTGGTTTAGTTTAATAGTAATCAAGATATATTTAATTTTTTTAATAATTAGAAGCTAAGAAAATCCATACCATGGTGTAGAAAAATTTGATATGGCAAACTATTAATTCCCAAATGTAATTAAGATAATCTCAACCAGCAGTTCACACACTTCTTGATCTCAGAAAGAACCCAAAGTGCTTTGGTTATGTGAATTATACCTATTAATAATTTATGTATTAGAAATTAATTGAAAAATATATTAATTAAAATTTTGACAATATTCAACCCATGGTATGTTCATAATAGAGTATATTATGAAAAATAACTATTATTTCTAAAACAAAATAGTTAGGATTCTATCTTACCAGAAGACAGCTGGATTCTTCTATCAAATTCTACATTCAGTACTTTGAGACATCTCTTTATTTAAAGAATGTGAAGAAAATCTGGTTTTGAGCAAGTTTTAGAAAATGAAAAGCTGTTTTAATAGTGTTTATAGATAGGTAGATATATTTTTGATACTTAGTGAACTGTACATTACTATATTTAGATTACAGAACTCTCAATGCACTTCTTAAAATGTTATGTTAAATTTCATCTGTATATCTTGCACTTGGGATGAATTTTCTGTGCATGTATGATTTTTTTAAATTTTTTATTCTCTTTTTAATTTATTTATTTTAATTGGAGGTTAATTACTTTACAATATTGTATTGGTTTTGCCATACATTGACATGAATCCACCATGGGTGTACACATATTCCCCATACTGAACCCCCCTCCCACCTCCCTCCCCATACCATCCCTTTGGGTCATCTCAGTGCACCAGCCCCGAGCATCCTGCATCATGCATTGAACTTGGACTGGCGATTCATTTCACATATAATATACATGTTTCAATGCGATTCTCCCAAATCATCTCACCCTCGCCCTCTCCCACAGAGTCCAAAAGACTGTTCTATACATCTGTGTCTCTTTTGCTGTCTTGCATACAGGGTTATTGTGATCATCTTTCTAAATTCCATATATATACGTTAGTATACTGTATTGGTGTTTTTCTAGCTTACTTTATTCTGTATTACAGGTTCCAGTTTCATCCACCTCATTAGAACTGATTCAAATGTATTCTTTTTTTTTTTGGTTTAATAGACATTTATTCAAATGTATTCTTTTTTATAATAGTCAGGACATGGAAGCAACCTAGATATCCACGAGCAGATGAATGGATAAGAAAGCTGTGGTACATATACACAATGGAGTATTACTCAGCATGTATGATTTTGTACATCACATATTATTCATTTGGAAAAAAAAATAATTGTTCTTGTGGTTAGGCAGAACACATGAATGTGATACATTTCATCACATAATAATAATAAAAAAAGAGATGATATTAGTTAATATCACAACTGATCTTGTCAGGAAATTTTTTAAGCTGTACATGTCTATGGTGACCTGTACGGAATTCTAATATTTCTTAAAAGTTCAAATTTTATCAATGGGCAAAAATATCCTGGTTTCCCTTTGAAGTGAAAAGTTCAGTGTGAATTTTTCAGAATATGTATGCCAAATTTCCATACATGAATATGGTAGTCTCTTTATCTGTCATTCTTTGAAGTAAAAATAGTTTCATGAAACATTATATATTTCAGCCAGAGATTCAAATAATTGAAAAAATTTTTCTCCTCAAGATAATTATCATGCTTCAGTATGTTTATGTTCCCTTTGGATCTTGAAAGAAAGAAGGTTATTCACTTCAGCTCAGGTCTGTTGCTCAGTCATGGCCAAGTCTTTGCAACACCACGGACTGCAGCATGCCAGGCTTCCCTGTCCATCACCAACCCCCAGAGCTTCCTCAAACTCATGTTTGTCGAGTTGGTGATGTCATCCAAGCATTTTATCCTCTGTAGTCACCTTCTCCTCCTACGTTCAATCTTTCCCAGCATCCGAGTCTTTTCTAAGGAATCAGTTCTTCGCATCAGGTGGCCAAAGTTTTGGAGCTTCAGCTTCAACTTCAGCATTGGTCCTTCCAATCAATACTCAGGATTGATTTCCTTAAGGATTGACTGGTTTGATCTCCTGGCACTTCAACAGACTCTCAAGAGTCTTCTCCAAAAACACAGACCAAAAGCATCAATTCTTCAGCACTGAACTTTCTTTATAGTCCAACTCTCACATCCATACTTGACTACTGGAAAAACCATAGCTATGACTAGATGGTAAAGTAATGTCTTCACTTTTTAATATGCTGTCTAGGTTTGTAATAGCTTTTCTTCCAAGGAACAGGTGTCTTTTAATTTCATGGCTGCAGCCAAGAAAGAAAGAGAAATATGTATTATTTTTGACAGCTGGTTAAAATTGTTAGAAATTAATTTTTAGGAATTATTTTCTAGAGACATTGCCTAGAAACGTAGTTGTGAAAAAGTGAAAGTGAAAGTAAGGAGATGACCAAATGTAACTTATGATAGATACCAGAAAAATACAATGTGTTTACAACAACATGGTTTTCTATTGTTTTTAGAAAATGCTATAGATAAAATTTTCTGTACTTGAATCCCTCCTCCACCTTATTTTTTAGATGTTTTATTCTACCTATCCCACACGGTCCACCTACAAGGTGATTTCTTTACAAAATATTTCCTGTACTCTTCAAACAGCAGTAATATTTCCTTCCTCTGAGTTCACACAGCTCTATACTCATAACCCATATTTTGGCACTTCTCAATATAATTTTTAGTATAATTAATTTAATAAATGTCCTCTCTTCACAACTCTACTCTAAGTTCTTTTAAGGCAAGGACCATAACTTACCAAAAATAAAAATAGAAATGGCCCAAAACACTGAAAAATGTTTTGCTATATTCATTTTTTGTATTTTGGTGAAATATATATAATGTATAATTTACCATTTTAATTATTTTAAATGTATAATTCAGTGACATTAATTACATTTACATTGTTGGGCAGCCACAGTGCTAGACATCTCCAGAAAATTTTCATTACCAAAAATTGAAATTCTGTACCTATGAAATGATAGTTCCCCCTCCCCTTTTTACATAACCCTTAGTACTTTTTATTTATCATGTATTAGAATTTTATCAAGTGGAGTTCTCAGTTGCAAATAAAGAAGATGTAGAGCTCACCTCTACCCACTAACATATCAAAATGTATTTATATGGGATAGTCCTCAAAGAAAACCACCTGGACATTGCCAGGAGGACTCCTGTACAGCCAAGACTGTATGAAAGATGTGCACATAATTGGGTAGAACAGGAAGAAAGGCACCAAGTCAGGAGAAGCCTAAGAAGTAGAAAGTTGCACAGGTAAACACTTGCCCTGTGGATTGTAACCAGGTCAAGCCACAAACTAGATATCCCAGACCTGGTGTCCTACTTGTAGCACACAAGCCCCTTAGCTGTTTAGAGGATGACTCAGATATATAGAAAGTCTGAAGAAGCCTAGGATCCATTCCTGAATCATGCATGCTAGCTTGTCTCCAGGCAGGGCAAAAAGTGGTCTTCCCTAGAGGCTGATACCTTGCCACACTCCCTAGTCCTAAGTTAATATTCTGGCCCACACCACAGACTGGCACCAGATGTAGGGTGGTCAGAACATGGGAAAACACTTGATCCAGGGATGCAGAGGTAACATAAGGGCCCAGGACTCAGCTCAGGTGGAGTAGCAGCAGTAATTTTTGGTGCTTACTTAAACAGTGCTCCAGAAGTAGACTTCTGATGGCTACCTGAGTTCCCACAAGTGCCTCACTGCACTCACCAGTCTCAGTCAATAGAACATGCTGGCCCTATCCATTCTGTGTCACAGCTTTGAACAGGATCTGGAACAGACACAACATGGGAAAAGACAAATTTAGGCAGCATCTGAGCAGAGCCACAGACACCTACACAGGCAGTACATCTGTAGTACATGCATCACAATTATTTCAGCGCTATGCTCCTTTGGGACAAAGGTCACAGTGCAGGGAGAGGAAAAAACACACATATAAAAAGAACAGAGCCAACTCAAGCCTGATCCTCACTGCTTCCACTTCAACAACTTGAGAGAACGCTTTGACCATGAAAGAGTGTAATGGCCACCAAGCAGAAAGGAAGTTCCTTTCAGCACCATGTGCAAGCTCTAGCTCCTCCATCACAAGCCACACTCCTTACAAAGTTGATAGCTGCTAACACAGTCTGAGGATAGATATGATGGCTGGTGATTATATTTAAACCAGCTCTCCCACCAAACACATAGGGCACACAGTCTACATACTGGCGCTCACACATAAGAACAGTCCTTCATAAAAGGCAACTGTTTCACCCACATTCATAGAGACAAAGTTAAGTAATAGGAAGAGGAACTACTGTCAATTGAAAGAGCAAGAAGAAAGACCTGAAAAAATATATAATAAAACAGAACTAAGCAATTTACCTGACAGGGAATTCAAAATGCATGTTAAAAAATAAATTAGGGACATAATTAAACTTAAAAGCTTCTGCACAACAAAGGAAACTATTAGCAAGGTGAAAAGACAGCCCTCAGAATGGGAGAAAATAATAGAAAATGAAGCAACTGACAAACAAATAATCTCAAAAATATACAAGCAACTCCTACAGCTCAACTCCAGAAAAATAAATGACCCAATCAAAAAATGGGCCAAACAACTAAATAGACATTTCTCCAAAGAAGACATACAGATGGCTAACAAACACATGAAAAGATGGTCAACATCACTCATTATCAGAGAAATGCAAATCAAAACCACTATGAGGTACCATTTCACACCAGTCAGAATGGCTGCGATCCAAAAGTCTACAAGCAATAAATGCTGGAGAGGGTGTGGAGAAAAGGGAACTCTCTTACACTGTTGGTGGGAATGCAAACTAGTACAGCCACTATGGAGAACAGTGTAGAGATTCCTTAAAAAACTGGAAATAGAACTGTCTTATGATCCAGCAATCCCACTGCTGGGCTTGCACACTGAGGAAACCAGAAGGGAAAGAGACACGTGTACCCCAATGTTCATCGCAGCACTGTTTATAATAGCCAGGACATGGAAGCAACCTAGATGCCCATCAGCAGATGAATGGATAAGAAAGCAATGGTACATATACACAATGGAGTATTACTCAGCCATTAAAAAGAACACATTTGAATCAGTTCTAAGGAGATGGATGAAACTGGAACCTATTATGCAGGGTGAAGTAAGCCAGAAGGAAAAACACCAGTACAGTATACTAACACATATATATGGAATTTAGAAAGATGGTAACAATAACCCTGTGTACGAGACAGCAAAAGAGACACTGATTTATAGATCAGTCTTATGGACTCTGTGGGAGAGGGGAAAAAAAAAAAACAGAAAAAAAATAAATAAATAAATTAGGGAAGACAATTGATCTAAGCAAAGATCATTTTAACAAATAGCAGGGAACTATAAAGAAAGTGAAATCAAAATATGTAATTCAAAATCTTATTTTCAAAGAATTCTGGAAGCAAAGAAGAGCAGACTAAATGACAGAATAACATATATATGACCCAGAAAATAGAATAGTTGAAATCATCCAATCAGAACAGCAGAAAGACAAATTAAAAAAAGAAGGTGAATGCAACATATGAGATATCTGAGGTAAGAAAATGTGCCAATATTTACATTATAAAATTTTCAGAAGAACAAGAGAGATAGAAATAATGGTATCAAAAATGTATTTCAAGAAATTATGAGTGGAAACTTCCCTAAACCTGAAGAAAGAAACAGATTCAGGCACATAGAGTCCTAAAGCAAGTGAACCCAAACAGACCCAAACTAAGACATATCATAAATAAAATAGCTAAAGTTACAGAGAATTATAAAGGCAGCAAGAGAAAATCAAGGAGTCATATAAAAGGGTATTCCTATAAAGCTTTCAACTGATTTCTCTGAAGAAACTTTGTAAGTTAGAAGAGAATAGCCTGATATAGTCAGATTGCTAAAAAGGAAAAACAACCTAGGATGCTCTACCCAGAAAAATTATTATTTAAATTCAAGAGGAGTAAAGAAATTCTAAAACAATTAAAAACTAAATGAATTCATCAATACTAAACCTACTTCATGCAATTTTGAAAGAATTTTTCTATGACATCAAGATACAAAATGTGGCGTAAGGGTGTAAAACATACAATTTTCTAGAATGTGTTTGAATGTAAATGACTGTCAGTTTAAATCAAGTTAATATATCTGCCAGTCAATACATAAGCCTCATGCTAACTGCACTTCAAAAAAAAACTACATTAGATACACAAAAAATAAAAGGAAAGAAACCTAAGAATATTAAAAAAGAAAATCATCAAACCAAATGGGAGGAAAAATAAAGAATAAGAAATGAACAGAGAATAACTTCAAAAACAACTGGAAAACAAGTAATAAAATGGCATTAAATACATATTTATAAAAACTTACCATAAATGTCAATGAACTAAAAGCTCATATATATATAAACTTGGAAAAAATAAAGAACAAAAAGAAAAAAGAAAATAAAGACCTTTCAAGAGGTCACCTACAAGATACTCATTTCAGTGATAAAGACACACAATACTGAATGTAATGGGATGGGAAAAGATATTTCATGCTAACAAATATGACAAAAAAGAAACAGAATTGCTCATATAACAAAAAATGACTTAAAAATCTATAAGTAAAGAAAAAGCAGGGCACTAGATAACACTGAAGGGGTTGAGGAAAGAAGAGGATGTTGCACTTGTTAATATATACTCACCCACTATAGGAGCAACTAAATACATTTTTAAGAATTAACAGACCTGAAAGAAGAAATTGACAATATCTAGAGTTCACATTATTTTCAAGCACTTAGTCAACATTCTCCAAAATAGATCACATACCAGGTCAAAAAAGAAGACTCAACAAATTTAAAAGAACAGAAATTATATCAAGTATTATTTTCCATTTCAGTGGTATGAAACTAGAAATCAATAAGTAAAGAAACAGGAAAAAACAAACACATGGATACTAAACAACATGCTACTAACAAAAAAAAAGGGGGGGGGAGGGTCAACAATGAAATAAAGAAAGACATAAGAAAATACTTAGAAACAAATGAAAATAGGAACAAAACTCCCCTAAATCTATGGGATAGAGCAAAACAGTTCCAAGGGGGAAATTAATAGTGATATAGGCCTTTCTCAAGGAACAAATCAGAACAAATAAAAAACCTCAAATAAACAATCTAGCCTACCACCTTAAAGAATAGAGAAAGAACAAACTAAGCCCAAATTACCCAAAGCAAGGTATTTATGTTCCCTACTATTACTGCATTGTTTTTTATTTCTCCCTTCTGGTCTTTAGAATTTGCATAATATATTTTTGTGCTCTGATGTTGGGTTCATATCCTATTGAATAATTGACTCTCTTGTTACTATTTAATGACCATCTATATATCTCACTAAAATTTTTGCCTTAAAGTCTATTTCATCTAATATAAGAATCACTATCTTTTTAATGGCTGAGTAATACTCCATTGTGTATATGTACCACAGCTTTCTTATCCATTCATCTACTGATGGGCATCTAGGTTGCTTCCATGTCCTGGCTATTATAAACAGTGCCAGGATGAACATTGGGGTACACGTGTCTCTTTCCCTTCTGGTTTCCTCAGTGTGTATGCCCAGCAGTGGGATTGCTGGATCATAAGGCAGTTCTATTTCCAGTTTTTTAAGGAATCTCCACACTATTCTATTATACAGAGTGAAGTAAGCCAGAAAGAAAAACACCAATACAGTATACTAACGCATATATATGGAATTTAGAAAGATGGTAACAATAACCCTGTGGACGAGACAGCAAAAGAGACACTGATGTATAGATCAGTCTTATGGACTCTGTGGGAGAGGGAGAGGGTGGGGAGTTTTGGGAGAATGGTATTGAAACATGTATAATATCATGTATGAAATGAGTCGCCAGTCCAGGTTCGATGCACGATACTGGATGCTTGGGGCTGGTGCACTGGGACGACCCAGAGGGAGGGTATGGGGAGGGAGGAGGGAGAAGGGTTCAGGATGGGGAACACAGGTATACCTGTGATGGATTCATTTCGATATTTAGCAAAACTAATACAATATTGTAACGTTTAAAAATAAAATAAAAAAGAATCACTATCCCTTCACTTTTTTGTTTTCACTGCATGGAATATCTTTTGTCATTCCTTTATTATAAGCCCACATATGTCCACAACAGAGAAGGCGATGGCACCCCTCTCCAGTACTCTTGCCTGGAAAATCCCATGGATGGAGGAGCCTGATGGGCTGTAGTCCATGGGGTTGCTAAGAGTCGGGCACCACTGAGCAACTTCACTTTCACTTTGCACTTTCAAGCATTGGAGAAGGAAATGACAACCCACTCCAGTGTTCTTGCCTGGAGAATCCCAGGGACAGGGAAGCCTGGTGGGCTGCCATCTGTGGGGTCGCACAGAGTCAGAAATGACTGAACCAATTTAGCAGTAGCAGCAGCATGTTTAAATCTGAAGTTACTATAGGAAACATATAGTGTTTTTTTTTTTAATCTATCCAGGGATTTTACCTTTGATTGGATAATAAAATCCATTACCATTTACAGACATTATTGATAGGTGAGGACTTCCATCTTATTAATTGCTCTCTGGCTGCTTTGAAATCCCATTGTTTAAAATTCCCATCTTACTTCTTTATTTGTAAATTGATGATTTTTTAATACTGGTATGGTTTGTTTGCCATCTTTTTAACTTTTTGTATACTGTATATTTTTGCTTTGTTGTTTTCATGAGGTTTACATAAAATATCTTATAGATGCAAAGCCTATTTTGTTATGATAATTTAATTTTGATTGCATACTGCAGTCTATTATTTTGATCCTCCCACTGTTATAATTTTATGTTACCATTTATATCATTTTAATAAGTTTGTTTTATGTAAAGATCAACAAAGCTGATGGGCTTCTAGAAATGCTGATAAAAACAGGGAGGAGATACATAACAACAGTTGAACTACAATTAGTGTCTATCACTTCAGACCACACAGAAATTACAGTAAGTAAGAAATTATAGTAAGATTTTATGAAAAACACTAAATATATAAATCATACAAATTATATGAAATAGATCAATTTCTTGAAATGTATAAACCACTTAAAGAATAGAGAATATTAATTGTCTTATATATTAAAAATTAATATACAGTTAAAAGCTTCCATAGAAATCTCCATTCCAATATAGTTTCAATGCACTTTCCACCAAACACTTAAAGAAGTAACACTAATTCTACACAATATTTTTCATAAAACAGAAGGAAGAAAACCCTTGGTACCTCATTTATGACAACAATACTGCCTTAATGCCAAAAGCAAAGACAGCTTGAAAGGAAAGCTACAGGCCAATATCCCTTATAAGTTCAAAAATTCTCAAAAAAAGAGAAGAAAATATCAAATTCAACAATACATACAAAGTCTAGGGCACCACAATCAAATGGGTTTTATTCCAGAAATTTAAGGCTATTTTAATATTTAAAAATTATTAATAATTTTCTAGTCCATTATATAAGGGGCTTAGAAATTGTCACTCTACCTTAATAAGGAAAAATCTGAACAAACTGCAAAACCATTGTTTTAGGTTCAACAGAAAAGTGAGGTGACAGACCACTGAACCCAAAGTTGAAGAATCAGACAGGAAAACACAGAGAACCTCAAATTTCCATAGTATAAACTCACAAACAAAAATATTCACAAGAATCAGGACTGAGATTGGAAAACATAAATTGTAATTGACAAATTGATGGTGACTAGTTTTGCCAAGTTGATAATTAAAACCTCCAAGTAGAACAGATCATAAGGGTGATCTCACATGGTTGTGAATTTTACCTTCAGAAGCTCTGGCAAAGTTAAAAATTAAATAAATATCTCCACACATTTATGGCAGCAAGAGGGAAAAAAATAACCGTTTTGAAATATATACGTGCATTCTGTCCTTAACAAGGACAGCACTGAGGAGAAATTATTTTCCCAGGACCTAGCCTGCTGGGGTATTAGAGGCTCATCATTCAGGCAAAGAAATACTCAAATCCAGTACCATCTTGTCACTCCCATTTAAGTGGGGGCGGATGGGGTTGGATGGATAACTGAAAAGCACTGCAAAATTTATATTCCAGTGTCACAAGGTTACTAGCACTGTGAAATTTGTAATCCAGGGTCACAAGGTTACTAAAAAGCAGAAATCTAATGGGTAAGAGTATAGAAGTTTTCCCCTCCTACCATGCATATCCATTGGATTATTAAAGTTTATTCACTGTGGTTCATTCTATGTAATATATCTTGCTGACTTTCCAATTATATATATACACTAAAGAACAAAAAATTCACATAGTAAGCATCATAACCAAACAGGATATGACAAGGATGCTGCAATTATCAAATCAGGGATTGAAAACAACTCTGATCAATATGCTAAAGGCTATGATGAAAAAGTAAAAAAAAAAAAAAAATGCAAGAAGGGATGGAAAATACAGGTGGAGAGATGAAAATTCTAACAACCAAAAATAAATGCTAGAGATCAAAAACATAACAAATATTTTATTTGATGGGCTTATTTGTAGACTTGACAGGGCTAAAAAAGAACACCTACGGTTTAGTATATGGGTATAGAAGTTTCCAAAAATGAAAAGCAAAGGGGAAATTTTAAAAACAGAATATTCAAAGACTGTAGGAAAACTTCAAAAGGTATAATATACACATTACACATAGTGGAGCTATAAGAAAAAAAAAAAAGGAATGAAATAAACATTTAAAGCAATAGTAATAAAGAATATACCCAAATTAAAGTTAGACAACAAGCAATAGTTCGATGAATCTCAGGGAACACCAAACAGGATATATGTCAAAAAAGCATACCTATGCATATCATATTCTAACTGTAAAAATTATGTATTAAAAAATGGAATTAACAGATGAAAGCTATTATATATAGACAGGATAAACAACAAGGTCCTACTTTTTAGCATAAGGAATTATATTCAATATCCAGTCGTAAATCATAACAGAAAAGAGTATGAAAGAAAATGTGTATAAACATATTTTTCAAATATATATATATATATATATATAACACTTGATCACTTTGCTGTATAGCAGG
Source organism: Bos grunniens (assembly GCF_055505025.1). NCBI lineage: Eukaryota > Metazoa > Chordata > Mammalia > Artiodactyla > Bovidae > Bos > Bos grunniens. The sequence continues at coordinate 73,273,314 of NC_141194.1, read as the reverse complement.
AATTAACACAAAATTGTAAATCAACTGTTCTTTAATAAAATAAGTTGCTAAAAGTCTTGAAAGAAACCAGGGCATCGGAAAACTTACCTATAGAGAAGGAAGTATAAAAACCACATTTGTCTGTTCAGAAATCATGTAAGGTAGAAGAGAATGGAATGAAGAATTTAGAGTATTGAAAGAAAAAACCCAGCAACTTAGAATTTTGTACCTTATAAAATTATCCTTCAAAAGTGAAGGGAAATAAAATATTTTCTTAGACAAGCAAACTGAGGGAACTTGTTGCCATTAGACTCACCTTTCAAGAAACTTTAAAAAAGTTTTTCAGGAAGAAAAACAATATGTATTAAAAATTCAGAGTCACATAATGAAAATAAGGGCACTGGAGAAAGAATATGTCGAGATAAAGCAAAAAGTCATTGGGGGGAGGTGAGGCCAAGATGGCAGATGGCAGAGAAGGAAGTCAGGGAGTCTGTTTCTCCCCACACCTAGAATACTCACCAGATGCTAGTGGGGGACCTCCAACAATCAGGCAGACAGGAGAAACTCTTGAATCACCAGGTACAACGTAGGGGTGAATAAGTTGGGTAGGAGAAGTCAAGGTCGCCAAGTACCGGTGAGGATGAGGAGCAACTAGGAGAGGGGAGGGCATTGATTTAGGCAAAAGGAGAGGTATGCTTCATTCAAGAGATCAGCAGGAAAGGGAGCGATTCTCACAGATCACAGGATTGATTGTAGGAACCTCATGGTTTTTCCTGTACATTTGGCCCCCAGGAGCCTCCTGTGGCCCCAAACCTGGTCCTCAACCATCCAGGGAAGCCTCCACAACTGAGGGAAGCATCCACCATCCATTGCCCTCTCCATCCTCCTGGTATCATCGAAGAGCTCCCTCTGTGCCCATGTAGGTCCTGTTGGTGTGAGAGGAAGGCGGAAGGAAAAAGAAGCAGATTAGTCAAGGGAGGATGCCTCAGAGTTCGAGGATCAGGGAACCTACCCAGTGTTCCTCTGCCCTCACAGCCCCAGGGAGACTCCTGAGACCTTGGTCCAGGTCCTCCATCCACTTGATACCCCTCTGCCTTCCAGGGCCCCTTCTGTCCTCCAGATCACCTTCTGTTCACATAGGTTTTATGGGTGTAAGAGGGAGGGGGAATAAAGAAGAGCCAGGTTGGCCACAGGAGGGTCACTTGGGGTGTGGAGGAGTGGAGAATCTGCCTGATGTTCCCCCACTTATTCAGCCTCTGGGGGCCTCCTGGAGACTGGGGCCTGATCCTTTACACCCTGAAGCCAGAAGCACTCCAGAGACCCTTCAGCTGAGCTGAGCTCAGGCCCTGCCCCCCATTCCTACCCAGGGCCTCTTCCAGTGGTGTGGACAGGAAGCCAGAACTCTGCCCCTGTCTAAATACCACCTCCACCTAAACCTCACCACCCATTAAACCTTTCTCCAACTAGACCCTGCCCCATACAGTGAAGGATTTTGCTACATTTTTTTCCTCTCTTGTTTTCTTATTCTTTACCAGTGGAATTCAGTTTTACTGTCTAGTGGTTGTTTCATATATATTCTTACTGTTTGTTTTCTAAACTTAGTTTATTTTTTATTCTTTGCTATTTTTCTGCTCCTTTCTATTTTTTACTGTTTTTTTTTTTTTTTTTCCTAGTTGAGATAAGTTTTAGCTTCCAGGGCATGCTTCATATGCATTGATTTTTTTCTAATATATATGTTAATTTTCTAAATTTATTATATTTTTTTATTCTTTGCTATTGTTTTGCTCCTTTATTTTCCCTTTTTGTTTTTTGCCACACCCTGTAGCTTACAGGATCGTGGTTCATAGGCCAGAGATCAGGCCTGAGCTCTTGTGGCGGAAAGGCCCTGACCTGATGGACAAAGAGAAAGCATCAAGCCCCAGGGGATATTAATCAGACTGAAGTATTTCAGAGGTCCACATCTAAACACCAAACCATGTTTTCCCAGAGGCTTGCAAACTCCACTGCTAGAACCCTCAGGCTAAACAGTCAGTAAGAAAGAAACACAGTCCCACTCATCAAGCAAACAAACAAACAAAAAGACAAAAAAAATATGTTGGAGGTAAAGGTACAAGGCAAAAACCTACAAGATTAAATAAATGAAGAGGAAATAGGCAATCAATATGAAAAAAAGAATTTACAGTAATGATGGTTAAGAATTTCCAAGCTCTCACAAACAGAATGAAGAAAATGCAGTAAGTATTTAACACATTTAACAAGGAATAAAGAATTAACTAAAATTAAAAAGACTCTAAAGGAAATCAGTAGCAGAATAACTGAGGCACAAGAAAGGATAAGTAAGATGGAAGACAGAACGGTCAAAATAACTGTGAAGGAGCAGAATGGAAAAAAAGAATGAAAATAATCAAGAGAGTCTCAGAGGCCACTGGAATACTACTAAATGTACAAGCATTCTAGTTATAGGGGTCCCATTAGAGGTCGAGAAAGATAGAGGATCTGAGAAAATACTTGAAGAGATTATAGCCAAAAATTTCCCTAACATTTGTAAATAAATTGCCATTGAAGTATAAACACTTTTAGAAAGGTGCTGAGACATTTTAAGCAAACTAATAAAAATTAAATATGAAGGAAACTGTTGAAAAGAGCAAGAGAAAAGAAATAAGAGGCATACAAGGGAATCCCCATAAGGCTCTCAACTGAATTTTCAGCAGAATTCTTCAGGCCAGAAGGGAGTGTGTGACAATATATATTTAAAGTGATGAAAGGGAAAAACCTATAACCAAGATTACTCTACCCAGTAAAGAACTCATTCATATTTGAAGTAGAAATCAACACTTCACAGACAAGCAAAAGGTAACCAGTTTTCAAACAAATGCTAAAGCAAACTCTCTAGGCAGGAAGGAAGAGAAGAAACACACACACACACAACAAACTCCAAAAAATTAAGAAAATGGAAATGGAAACATACATATCCATAACTATGTTAAATGCAAATGGATTAAATTCACCAACCAAAAGACAGTCTGTCTGAATGGACATGGAAACAAGACCCGGGTATATATTGCCTATAACAGACCCACTTCAAACCTAATGGCACATGCAGATTGAAAGGGAGGTGATGGAAAATACACTCCATGCAATTGAAAAACAAAGGAAAACTGGGGTAGCTATACTCAAATCAGGTAAAATAGACTTTAAAATAAAATCTTTTAAAAGAATTGAGGAAGGACACTACATAATGATCAAGGGATTGTTCCAAAAAGGTAATATAACAGTTACAAATATTTATGCACCCAATATAGTAGCACCTCAATGTATAACGCAAATGCTAAGAACCATAAAAGGGGGAAATTGACAGTAATATGATAATAGTATGGGACTTTAATACCCCAATTTCACCAATGGACATGTCATCCAGACAGAAAATTAATAATGAAACGAAATTCTTAAGTGACATATTAGATCAGACGGTCCTAATAGATATGTACATGAACTGTCATCCCAAAGAAGCAGAATACACATTTTTCTTAAGTACACATGAAACATTCTCTGGATTAGATCATATCTTGAGTCACAAATCAAGCCTTGATCAATTTCAGAAAATTGAAATGATATCAAGCATCATTTCTGAATACAAGGCTATGAGATTAGATTTCAATCACAGGAAAAAAAAAAAAAACTGTAAAAAGCACAAACACATGGAGGCTAAACAATAAACTGCTAAATAACTAAGAGGACACTGAAGAAATAGAAGAGGAAATTTTAAAAAATGATTAGAAACAAATGATAATAAAAATATAATGGCTCAAATTCTATGGTATGCAGCAAAAGCATTAGTGTGAGGGAGTATATCACAATACAATCCTACCTCAAGAAGTGATAAAAACACCAATTAGACAAGCCTACCTTACATCCAAAGCAACTAGAAGAAGAAAAAAAAAAGTTGGTACAAAGAAAGAAACCATAAAGATCAGAATAGAAATATATATATATTTTTAATGAAGAAAACGATAGCAATAATCAGTAAAACTAAAATCTAATTCTTTGAGAAGATAAACAAAATTGACAATGAGCCTACCTCAAGAAGGTTCAAGTAAATAAAATCACAAATGAAAAAAGAAAGAATCACAATAGGCAATGTGGTAATACAAAGGACCACAAGAGACTATTATGAGCAAGCATACACCAATAACATGGACAACTTGGAAGAAATGGACTGATTCTTGGAAAAGTTCAACCTTGCAAGAATGAATCAGGAAGAAATAGAAATCATGAACAAATCAATCAGAAGCACTGAAACAGAAATTCTGATAAAAAATCTTCCAACAAACAAAAGCCTAGGGCGGATGGTTTCACAGGTAAATTCTAACAAACATTTAGATAAGAGCTAACATCAATCCTGCTCAAACTATTCCAAAAAGTTGGAGAGGAATGAAAACTTCCAAACTCATTCTACAAGATCTTTATCACATTTACATTAAGATCAGACAATATCACAGAGAGATATTACAGGCCAGTATCACTGATGAACACAGATGCAAAAATCCTCAACAAAATAGTTTGTTTAAATTGAAATCATTAAATTTGTTAATATTGTGTATTACATTGACTGATTTGTGTATATTGAAAAATCCTTGCAGCCCTAGGATAAACTCTACTTGATCATGGTGTATGATCCTTTTAATGTGTTGTTGGATTCTGTAGGCTAGAATTTTATTGAGGATTTTATCTAAGTTCATTAGAGATATTGACCTGTAATTTTCTATTTTTGTGATATCTTTATATGATTTTGGTATCAGGGTGATGGTGGCCTCATAGAATGAGTTTGGAAATGTTCCTTCCTCTGTAATTTTCAGAAGAGTTCAAGAATGATAGGCATTAGCTCTTCTCTAAACATTTGATAGAATTCACCTGTGTAGCCATCTGGAATTGGGCTTTGATTTTTTTTTTTTTTGGAAAAAAATTTGATCACAGTTTCAATTTCAGTGCTTCTGACTGGCTTGTTCATAATTTCTATTTCTTCCTGATTTAGTCTTGTAAGGCTGAACTTTTCTAATAATCTGTCCATTTTTTCCAGATTGTCCATGTTATTGACATATAATTGCTCATAATTTTCTCTTATGGCCCTTTGTGTTTATGCATTGTCTGTTATAACCTCTCCTTTATCATTTCTAATATTGTGGCTTTGAGTTGTCTCTCTTTTTTTCTTAATGAGTCTGGCTCATGATTTGCCAATTTTCTCTTCTCCAAGAACCAACTTTTAGTTTTATACATCTTTACTAATTTTTTTCTTTCATTTCTTTTTCATTTATTTCTGCTCTGATCTTTATGATTTCTTTCCTTCTACTAACTTTGTTGTTGTTGTTGCTGTTGTTCTTTTTTCCAGTTTTTATTGGTATAAAGTTAGGTTATCTTTTCAATGTTTTTTCTTGTTTTTTGAGTTAGGCTTGTATTGCTATAACCTTCTCTCTTCAAACTGCTTTTGCTGCCTCCCATAGATTTTGAGTCATCATAATTTCACTGTCATATGTTTCTAGGAATTGATTTCTCCTTTTGCTTTTTCAGTAAACTGTTGGTTATTTAGAAAAGTATTGTTTAAGATCCATGTGTTTATCCTTTTTACAGTTTTTTTTTTTCTACAATTAATATTTACTCTTATAGTGTTGTGGTCAGAAAAGATGCTTGATATGACTTCCATTTTCTTAAATTTACTGAGGATTTGTTTGTGACCCAAGATGTTGTTTTTCCTGGAGAATATTCCATATGAACTTCAGAAGAAAGTGCATTCTTTTGCATGTGGATAGAATGTTCTGAATATATCAATGAGATTCATCTGGTCTAATGTGTCATTTGAGGCTTGTGTTTCCCAATTAATTTTCTGTTTTGAATATTTGCCCATTGGTGTAAATGAGGTGTTAAAATGTCCTCTTATTGTATTACTGTTGATTTCCACTTTTACATGTGTTAGTGTTTGCCTTATGTATTGAGGTGTTCCTATGTTGGGTGGGTAAATATTTACAATTGTTAAATTTTCTTCCCAGATTGATCCCTTGATCATTAAGTAGTGTCATTCCTTATCTCTTATAATATTCTTTCTTATTTCTTATAATATTCTTTAAGGTCTATTTTGGCTGATATAAGAATTGCTATCACTGCTTTATTTTGATTTCTATTTGCAAGAAGTTTCTTGTTTTATCCTCTCACTTTGAGTCTCTATGTACCTCTAGGTCTGAAGTGGGTGTCTTGTGGATAGCATATATATGGGTCTTGTTTGTGTATTCATGCTGTCAGTCTGTGTCTTTTTGTTGTTGCATTTAATATATTTAGATTTAAAGTAATCATTAATATATAATTCACATTGGCATTTTCTTTTGGCTTCTTTTTTTGAAGGTCTTTCCCTTTTCTTTAGTTTCCTGCTAATATAAGCCCCTTTATAATTTGTTGTAAAGCTGGTTTGTTGGTGCTAAGTTCTCTTAACTTTTACTTGTCTGTAAAGCATTGACTATTGCATCAATTTTGAATGAGATCCTTGCTATGTAGTGTAATTTTAATTGTAGTTCCCCCCCCTCCCTTTAAGTACTTTAAATTTATCCTGCAATCTCCTGGCTTGTAGAGTTTATGAGGAAAATCAGCTGTTAATTGTAAGAGGTATCCCTTGTATGTTACTTATTGCTTTTCCAATGCTTCTTTTAATATATTTCCTTTGTGTTTAATCTAGGTTTGTTTGATTACTATGTGTTGCCACATATTTGTTCTTAGGTTTATCCTATATGAGACTATCTGTGTGTCAGGAGCCATGTTAGGCATTACTGACAAAATGAAGGCATGGCCCCAACCTCTTCTCCTCATCTCACAGTCATGGTCCCAGGATGAAGAAGTTAGGCCTTGTGATTCTGACTTGTTCTTTCCTTTCTTTGGTTGAGTTGGCTAGAAAGAATGTTAAGGAGCTTGAGAGAAGTATGAGAAAGCACAAAGCCTTCTATAGTTGGCCCAGAAAATAATCTATAAAGTAACCATTTACATTTGTTCAAGGATCTTTACAAAGAATGTCCCAGGATTAGCACATAGGCCACAGCTTAAGGCCATGGGAAGATTGTTATCTGAGACCTGTTGTGAGGGAAATGTTTATGGCAAAAGAAGTTTGCTGAGTTTAAAGTTTAGGAATAATTAAGAATAGCTAGAAGCCTTTTTAGGAGATAGTGATATTAAGATGCTAGGGGCAAACAGGATTTAGAAAGATAAGACATAAACTGAGGAATGTAGGATGAGTTATAATGTAATCACAAGTTAAGTATAGGAGACAAAAGAGAAAGTAGATAATAGATAGTCAAGCCTATTCTCAATATGCCAGCAAATTTGGAAAACTCAGCAGTGCCCACAGGACTGGAAAAGGTCCATTTTCATTCCAATCCCAAAGAAAGGCAATGCCAAAGAATGCTCAAACTACCACACAATTGCACTCATCTCACACGCTAGTAAAGTAATGCTCAAAATTCTCCAAGCCAGGCTCCAGCAATATGTGAACCGTGAACTTCCTGATGTTCAAGCTGCTTTTAGAAAAGGCAGAGGAACCAGAGATCAAATTGCCAACATCCGCTGGATCATGGAAAAAGCAAAAGAGTTCCAGAAGAACATCTATTTCTGCTTTATTGACTATGCCACAGCCTTTGACTGTGTGGATCACAATAAACTGTGGGAAATTTTGAAAGAGATGGGAATATCAGACCACCTGATCTGCCTCTTGAGAAATTTGTATGCAGGTCAGGAAACAACAGTTAGAACTGGACATGGAACAACAGACTGGTTCCAAATAGGAAAAGTAGTACGTCAAGGCTGTATATTATCACCCTGCTTATTTAACTTATATGGAGAGTACATCATGAGAAATGCTGGACTGGAAGAAACACAAGCTGGAATCAAGATTGCCGGGAGAAATATCAATAATGTCAGATATGCAGATGACACTACCCTTATGGCAGAAAGTGAAGAGGAACTAAAAAGCCTCTTGATGAAGGTGAAAGAGGAGAGTGAAAAAGTTGACTTAAAGCTCAACATTCAGAAAACAAAGATCATGGCATCTGGTCCCATCACTTCATGGAAAATAGATGGGGAAACAGTGGAAACAGTATCAGACTTTATTTTTTGGGCTCCAAAATCACTGCAGATGGTGACTGCAGCCATGTAATTAAAAGACACTTACTTCTTGGAAGGAAAATTATGACCAACCTAGATAGCATATTCAAAAGCAGAGACATTACTTTGCCAACAAAGGTTCATCTAGTCAAGGCTGTGGTTTTTCCTGGGGTCATGTATGGATGTGAGAGTTGGACTGTGAAGAGGCTGAGCACCAAATAATTGATGCTGTTGAACTGTGGTGTTGGAGAAGACTCTTGAGAGTCCTTTGGACTGCAAGGAGATCCAACCAGTCCATTCTGAAGGAGATCAGCCCTGGGATTTCTTTGGAAGGAATGATGCTAAAGCTGAAACTCCAGTACTTCGGCTACCTCATGTGAAGAGTTGACTCATTGGAAAAGACTCTGATGCTGGGAGGGATTGGGGGCAAGAGGAGAAGGGGACGACAGAGGATGAGATGGCTGGATGGCATCACTGACTCGATGGACGTGAGTCTGAGTGAACTTAGGGAGTTGGTGATGGACAGGGAGGCCTGGCGTGCTGCGATTCATGGGGTCGCAAAGAGTCGGACACGACTAAACAACTGATCTGATCTGATCTGATTAACTTTCTTTTAAAAATCCATTTTTCAAAGATTTTTCCATATTTCATTAAATGTATATATATATATATATATATATATAAAATGTATTGTGCTGCTTTAAATGATTGTGATCAATTTTGTATTTTTTATATTGTATTTTTGAGATTCTAATCTCTAGGTTTTTAATCTTTGCTTTTTAAAATTTGTTATCAATTTTGTACTTTTAAGGGTCAAATCTTTAGTATCCATTTTCACTTATGTATTTGACTACTGGCTTGATTGCTCTCTCCCCTTTAGACCCTTGCTTTTCTCCTGCTAGTCACTTCTATCTCCCTCTTCTTTCTTTTCTATATAACTCTTTGAATCTCTATGGGTGTTCCTGGCTGTGGAGAGCTGTTTCACCATTAACCTAGAGGTTTTGTCTTCTGAATCATGTGTATGGAAAATTCTTGAGGCTACTGTAAGAGAAGGTCCAAAAGCCAGAAGCAAGAGGCTCAATTCCAGAACTTTAGAACATCAGAGAACTCCTGACTATCAGCCTCTTTCTCTCTTTCACTTTCTTTTCGTCGACTCCGGAACACCAGGTTCCGGTGCATTAAAGGACCCCAACAAGTGGTGCCTGAACAGGGACACTGGTATACATAGCATTTCGGACAGAGTGACTCAAGGCTTATTGAGGTCAGGGCCTATTGAGGTCGGTAAGTACTAAGACATGGGTCAAACTGCTTGAAAGCCCCATCATTTCTCTACTTTACTTTACCATTTGTTTAACGTTCAGGGACTTCTGGTTTCACGCCAACGAATAGAGGCTTGCCTTCAAACAGTATTCAAAAGTAATCCCTGGTTCCCTGATGAAGGCAGTTTTGATTTAGAAATTTGGCACCAGGTCAAAGAAAATTTGAATGAGCCACCAGGGAGGGAGAACATATTCCAATTGATTTCTTGCCCCTATGGACTCTCATTAAAGCTGTAATGCTGCCATTTCAAGGTAATTCTAACCCTCACGATATTTGACAACAGACAGAACACTGATTGCATGAATATGAATTAGATGATGTAACTTTACAAAAGGCCCATTTAAAAAAACATAAAGTGTTTCAAAATTTTCCTACTAGCCCTGCCCCAGTTGCTCCAAATGCTCCTCCTCTGACAGCAGGCAGGAATCCAGAAGTCTCTCCTTTGTTAGAACTTAATGATTCTGACAACAACTCTCCTGAGGTGTTTTTTGACACCAAAACTGGCAATGTTCTTATGGAAAATTATAAGTCCTTGGCACAGACTCATATTTGCAAAAAATCAGCACTTATTCGCTCTCCTCCACAACAGAGGCTCTCTGAATTACTGGCTTTGCACTCACAAGTTTCTGACCCTGTTGGTTTTTCCATATTTCCAGTTGTAAGAAATGCTCAAGGGCACATAATACCTCAAAATGATGGTATTAAGCTTTTTTACATGCAACAAATGAAAAAGGTATGGCCCACATTCGCCTTTTACTATAGAGCTTCTAAATGTTGTGGCATCTTCTATTGGAAACTTTATTTCCTGTGATTGGCGAACTTTAATAAAAGCTTTCCTTAAACCAGGAGAATATCATCAATGGACAATGTGGTTTCATGATATAGCCAGAGATCATGCTAACAAGAATGCTCGAGCTGGCACTCCCCAAAACCAAATTACTTTTGAAATGCTAACTGGTGCAGGACAATTTCATACCATAGAAACTCAAATACAATGCCCTACCTTGTTGCATGAACAATTAAAAACAGTGGCGCTTGAAGCTTGGAATCAAATCACTCCTCAATGAGAGCCTACAGGTAGCTACACTAAAATATTACAAGGACCTAATGAAAGTTATGCTGATTTTTTAGCTATATTAGAAACTGCTATTTCCCAAACTGTAATTAGATAAGAAGCCAAAAAAACAGCTAGAGAAATTACTTGCTTATGAGAATGCAAATCAGGAATGTCAAAGAGGTATTGCTCCAATTCATGAGACTGGGACCATTATTGATTATTCAAAGGCTTGTCACAATCTAGGATCAGAAACCAAAAGATATAAATGCTAGTTGAGACAATGGCTGCTGCCTTTAGAAAGGGAAATGAAGGATGCTTTACATGTAGAGATAAAAACCATTTAAAAAGGGACACCCTTAAGAAGGCTAATAAAAAACCTCCGAGAATATGCCCTCACTGCCACAGGGGAATGCATTGTGTCAAAGATTGTAAATCTAAATTTGATATTGAAGAAAAACCTATTCCGGGAAACTTCAAACAGGGGACCCCCCCCCCCCCGGTCCCCTACAACAAAAACCAGAGGCAAATTCTATCTTTTCCCTCAAACCCTCAACATCTGGCAGTGGTCCCGTCGATATACCAATCCTAAATGATTTTTTCCTTTACACTCAAGCAGTCCCTTCTAGAGTACCTACCAGACTTTTTGGATCCCTGCCCCCACAAACTTTCGGTCTTTTGCTTGGCCAATCTAGTTTGACTTCTAAAGGAATTACTGTTCACCCTGGAGTAATTGATTCAGGTTATAAAGGAGAAATTCAAATTATGACATCGTCTCAGATTCTATGTCAATTCAAAAAGGGGGACAAAATTGCTCAATTACTTCTTTTACCTTACATTTCTATTAACTCCTCTAATAATGTATGGACAGGCGGATTCAGCAGTACAGATAAAAAACAATCCTTATAGGCATCATTGGTATCTGATTATGCCCAACCAAATATAAATATCAAAATTGATGGTAAAATATTAGATGGTCTTGTCGACACTGGACCTGATATTACTATTATTTCCAAACACTTATGGCCTAAATCCTGGCCTATACAAAAAGGTATCTTGCCAAATTGCAGGAATTTCTCAAACTAAAGTACAAAAAATCTATCAAAGTGTTCAGGTATACCTATATGAAGGATCAGAAGGCCAACCTGCAACATTAAGACCTTATGTGATAAATGCACCTCTTAATTTAATAGGAAGGGACTTACTTATGCAATGGTAGACTCAGATATGCATTCACTCAGATATGCATTCCACATTTATCCTAGGGGACACTTCTCACTTAACAAACAAAGCAATTATTAAAATAACTTGGAAGAATGATGAGCCTATTTGGACAGAGCAGTGGCCCCTTACAAAAGAAAAACTACATGTTGCTAAAGAACTGATTTTCACTGAAAGTGAAAGAGGAGAGTGAAAAAGTTGGCTTAAAGCTCAACATTCAGAAAACAAAGACCATGGCATCTGGTCTCATCATTTCATGGGAAACAGATGGGTAAACAGTGGAAACAGTGTCAGACTTTATTTTTCTGGGCTCCAAAATCACTGCAGATGGTGACTGCAGCCATGAAACTAAGACGCTTACTCCTTGGAAGGAAAGTTATGACCAACCTAGATAGCATATTCAAAGGCAGATACATTACTTTGCCAACAAAGGTCCGTCTAGTCAAGGCGACGGTTTTTCCAGTGGTCATGTATGGATGTGAGAGTTGGACTGTGAAGAAAGCTGAGCGCCAAAGAATTGATGCTTTTGAGCTGTGGTGTTGGAGAACATTCTTGAGAGTCCCTTGGACTGCAAGGAGATCCAACCAGTCCATCCTGAAGGAGATCAGCCCTGGGATTTCTTTGGAAGGAATGATGCTAAAGCTGAAACTCCAGTACTTTGGCCACCTCATGCGAAGAGTTGACTCATTGGAAAAGACTCTGATGCTGGGAGGGATTGGCGGCAGGAGGAGAAGGGGACGACAGAGGATGAGATGGCTGGATGGCATCACTGACTCAACGGATGTGAGTCTGAGTGAACTCCGGGAGTCGGTGATGGACAGGGAGGCCTGGCGTGCTGCAATTCATGGGGTCGCAAAGAGTCGGACACGACTGAGCAACTGAACTGAACTGAACTGAACTGAAAGAATTGATAGACAGACAATTAGAATTGAAACGTATTGAGGAATCTTGTTCTCCTTGGAACTCTCCTATTTTTGTTATAAAAAAGAAACCTAACAAATGGCACCTTTTAACAGACCTTAGAAAAGTTAATGCATCTATGAAACCTATGGGTGCATTACAACCAAGAATCCCATCACCTACTACTATTCCTCAAAATTAGCATATTATTATTATTGATTTACAAGATTGCTTTTTTAATATACATTTACACCCTTTAGACCAAGAGAGATTTGCTTTCCCTCACCCTTTTCCTAATCTCAGGCCTCATAAGCAATATCAATGGACTGTGCTGCCTCAAGGAATGATGTATTCTCCCACCATGTGTCAATACTATGTGGCTAAAGCCCTTGAGCCTGTGAGAAAACAATTTCCTGACTTTCTTGTTATTCATTATATGGATGATATATTGTTTTCACTTCCATCTGTTTTAGAAACTTAATACATATTTGATACAGCTAAACAATTCTTAAAAAATTCTGGGTTAATCACTGCCCCTGAAAAAAATCAAACTGCTACACCTTACCATTACTTAGGATTAATTGTGTATAGACAGCTTATTATTCCTCAATTAACTCAGATTTGTACTGAAAATTTATCAACTTTAAATTATTTTCAAAAACTCTAAGGCAATATAAATTGGATTAGACCCTCATTAGGCATTGCTAATTATCAACTGACTAATCTATTTAATACTTTGAAAGGATATCCTAATTTAGATAAGCCCTTATTCACTTTCTCAAGAGGCATGAGAGGAACTCTATTTAGTGCAAAATAAATCAGACTAGATTTACTCCCCTCTCTTCATTATCCCACAGGACATCTTGCCCAACAAGAACACTCAATAGAATGAATCTATACCCATTTTAGAGGAATAAAGTCAAACCCTGTTACTGCTACTGCTGCTGCTAAGTCACTTCAGTCGTGTTCCACTCTGTGTGACCACACAGACGGCAGCCCACCAGGCACCCACATCCCTGGGATTCTCCAGGACAGAACACTGGAGTGGGTTGCCATTGCCTTCTCCAATTCCTGAAAGTGAAAAGTGAAAGTGAAGTCGCTCAGTCCTGCCAGACTCCTAGCGACCTCATGGGCTGCAGCCCACCAGGCCCCACCGTCCATGGGATTTTCCAAGCAAGAGTACTGGAGTGGGTTGCCATTGCCTTCTCTGAAAGTCAAACCCAACCTTGATTTAATTGCTCTCATCATTATTAACAGAAGAAATATAACTAAAATTCTAACTGGCTCTGATCCTCATAAAATTGTAATCAGTTCAGTTCAGTCACACAGTGGTGTCCGACTCTTTGCAACCCCATGAAATGAAGCACCCAAGGCCGCCAAGCCCATCACCAACACCTGGAGTTCACTCAGACTCATGTCCATCCAGTCAGTGATGCTATCCAGCCATCTCATCCTCTGTCCTCCCCTTCTCCTCCTGCCCCCAATCCCTCCCAGCATCAGAGTCTTTTCCAATGAGTCAACTCTTCACATGAGTTGGCCAAATACTGGAGTTTCAGCTTTAGCATTATTCCTTCCAAAGAATACCCAGGACTGATCTCCTTCAGGATGGACTGGTTGGATCTCCTTGCAGTCCAAGGGACTCTCAAGAGTCTTCTCCAACACCACAGTTCAAAAGCATCAATTCTTTGGCTCTCAGCTTTCTTGACAGTCCAATTCTCACATCCATACATGACCACTGGGAAAACCACAGCCTTGACTAGACGGACCTTTGATGGCAAAGTAATGTCTCTGCTTTTGAATATGCTATCTAGGTTGGTCATAACTTTCCTTCCAAGGTGTAAGCGTCTTTTAATTTCATGGCTGCAATCAACATCTGCAGTGATTTTGGAGCCCAGAAAAATAAAGTCTGACACTGTTTCCACTGCTTCCCCATCTATTTCCCATGAAGTGATGTGACCAGAGGCCATAATCTTGGTTTTCTGAATGTTGAGCTTTAAGCCAACTTTTTCACTCTCCACTTTCTCTTTCATCAAGAGGCTTTTTAGTTCCTTTTCACTTCTGCCATAAAGGTGTGGTCATCTGCATATCTGACATTATTGATATTTCTCTCAGAAATCTTGATTCCAGCTTGTGCTTTTTCCAGCCCAGCATTTCTCATGATGTACTCTGCATAGAAGTTAAATAAGCAAGGTGACAATATACAGCCTTGGCATACTCCTTTTCTTATTTGGAACCAGTCTGTTGTTCCATGTCCAGTTCTAACTGTTGCTTCCTGACCTGCATATATGTTTCTCAAGAGGCAGGTCAGGTGGTCTGGTATTCTCATCTCTTTCAGAATTTTCCACAGTTTATTGTGATCCACACAGTCAAAGGTTTTGGCATAGTCAATAAAGCAGAAGTATATGTTTTTCTGGAACTCTCTTGCTTCTTCAATTATCCAGAAGAGGTTGGCAATTTGATCTCTGGTTCCTCTGCCTTTTCTAAAACGAGCTTGAATGTCTGGAAGTTCACGGTTCATGTATTGCTGAAGCCTGGCTTGCGTAATTTTGATCATTACTTTACTATTGTGTGAGATGAGTGCAATTGTATGGTAGTTTGAGCAATCTTTGGTGTTGCCTTTCTTTGGGATTGGAATGAAAACTGACCTTTTCCAGTCCTGTCGGCACTGCTGAGTTTTCCAAATTTCTGGCATATTGAGTGCTGAAATCCCACAGCATCATCTTTCAGGATTTGAAATAGCTCAACTGGAATTCCATCACCTCCACTAGCTTTGTTTGTAGTGATGCTTCCTAAGGCCCACTTGACTTCACATTCCAGGATGTCTGGCTCTAGGTGAGTGATCCCACCTTCGTGATTATCTGTGTCGTGAAGATGTTTTTTGTGTCTTCTATGTATTCCTGCCATCTCTTCTTAATATCTTCTGCTTCTGTTAAGTCCATCAATTTCTGTCCTTTATTGAGCCCATCTTTGCATGAAATGTTCCCTTGGTATCTCTAATTTTCTTGAAGAGATCTCTAGTCTTTCCCATTCTGTTGTTTTCCTCTATTTCTTTGCATTGATCACTGAGGAAGACTTTCTTATCTCTCCTTGCTATTCTTTGGATCTTTGCATTCAGATGTTTATATCTTTCCTTTTCTCCTTTGCTTTTTGCTTCTCTTCTTTTCACAGCTATTTGTCAGGCCTCCCCAGACAGCCATTTTGCTTTTTTTTTGTTTCTTTCCTATGGAGATGGTCTTGATCCCTGTCTCCTGTACAATGTCATGAACTTCATTCCGTAGTTCATCAGGCACTCTATCTATCAGATCTAGGCCCTTAAACCTATTTCTCACATCCACTGTATAATCATAAGGAATTTGATTTAGGTCATACATGAATGGTCTAGTATTTTTCCCTACTTTTTTCAATTAGGAGTTCATGATCTGAGCCACAGTCAGCTCCCAGTCTTGTTTTTGCTGACTGTATAGAATTTCTCCACCTTTGGCTGCACAGAGTATAATCAATCTGATTTCAGTGTTGACCATCTGGTGATGTCCATGTGTAGAATCTTCTCCTGTGTTATTGGAAGAGGGTGTTTGCTGTGACCAGTGCATTCTCTTGGCAAAACTCTATTAGCCTTTGTCCTGCTTTATTCCATATTCAAAGGCCAAAATTTGCTGGTTACCCCTCATTGTTTCTTGACTTCCTACTTTTTCATTCCAGTTCCTTATAATGAAAGGGACATATTTTTTGGATGTTAGTTCTAAAAGGTCTTGTACGTCTTCATAGAAGCATTCTACTTCAGCTTCTTCAGTGTTTCTGGTTGGGGCATAGACTTGGATTTCTGTGATATTGAATGGTTTGCCTTGGAAATGAGCAGAGACCATCCTGTCGTTTTTGAGTTTGCATTCAAGTACTGCAATTCAGACTCTTTTGTTGACCATGATGGCTACTCAGCTAAAAATAATGTGTGTGTGTGTGTGTGTGTGTATATATATATATATATATACACACACACACACACACATATATAAAACACACACACACAGTTCTAATGAGTGTCCAAAACTGGAGCCCATTATACAGAGTGAAGTAAGCCAGAAAGAAAAACACCAGTACAGTGCATTAACACATATATATGTAATTTAGAAAGATGGTAATGACGAACTTATATGCAAGACAGCAAAATAGTCACAGTTGTAAAGAACAGACATTCAGACTCTGTGGGAGAATGCAAGAGTGAGATGACTTGAAAGAATAGCATTCAAACATGTATACTACCATATGTCAAATAGATGATCAGCCCAAGTTCAATGCCTGAAATTGGGCACTCAAGGCTGGGGCACTGAGACAAGCCAGAGGGATGGGATAGGGAGGGAGATGGGAGGGGAGTTCGGGATGGTGAGACACATGTGCACACATAGCTGACTCATGTCAATGTATGGCAAAAGCCACCACAATATTGTAAAGTAATTAGCCTCCAACTAAATAAATGCACTTTTTAAAAAGTGTAAACCAAAATATCACCAAAACTAAAATAATACATCCATATCACTGATGAACATAGAAGCAAATATCCTCAAAAAATAGAAGAAAACCAATGCCAGTAACACTTTAAAAGGATCATACAATATGATCAAATTGGATTTATTATGTAGATGCAATAAATGTTCAACCTATATAAATCAATCAATGTGATACAGCAGACTAACAAACTAAAGGGTAAAAACCATATGATAATCTCAATAAATGCAGAAAAATATTTTGAGAAAATTCAACAGTCATTTAAGCAAAATATTTCCAGAAAGTGAGTATGGAGGGAATCTACTTCAACATAATAAAGTCCATATATGAGAAACTCACAGAAAACATTGTTCTCAATGGTGAAAAACTGAAAGCATTTCCCTTAACATGAGGAAGGGGACAGGGTGTCCATTCTCACCACTATCTTTAAACACAGTCTGGAATCCTTAGTCACAGCAATCAGAGAATAAAATAAAATAAAATAATCCAAATTGGAAAAGAAGTAAAAATATCAGTGTTTCCAGAGGACATGATATAATACATAGGAAATCTTAAAGATACCATAAGAAAAATGCTAGAGCTAACAAATAAATTTGGTAAAGTTACAGGATAAAAAATTAATGCATATAAATCTCTTGCATTTCTATATGATAATAACAACATATTAGACAGGGAAATTAAGGAAACAATAACATTTACTGTTGCATCTGAAAGAATAAAATACCTGGGGACAAACCTATCTAAGTAGGCAAAAGACCTGTGTTCAGAAAATTATAAAACACTTATTAAAGTAATAAAAGATGATGAAAAACTGATGGGGAAATATACCATGTCCTTGGATCAGAAAAATCAATATTGCAGTGTCTATATTACCACTGAATCTACAGATTCAATGCAAATCCTATCAAATTATACTGGAATTATTTAAAGAATTTAAAAAAATGCAATTTGTATTGAAACACAAAGGACCTTGAACAACCAAAGTAATTTTGAAAAAGAAAAACAGAGCTGAAGGAATCATGTTCCTCAAATTTAAAGTATATTACAAAACTATAGTAATCAAGAGTATGGTACTGCCACAAAAATAGATATATGGATAGAAAGCCTAGAGGTAATCACATAAACCTATGGTCACCTAATCTGTGAAAAGGTAGGCAAGAATATACAATGGAGAAAAGACAGCCTCTTCAATGAGTGGTGCTGGGAAAACTGGATAGCTTCACATTAAAGAGTGTAATTAGAACACTACCTAATATTATAAAAATAAACTTGAAATGGATTAAAGACCTAAATATAAACCTGCACATCATAAAACTCTTAGAGGAAAATAGGAAATATACTCTTTGATATAAATTACAGCAAGATCTTTTTTGACCCACCTCCTAGAGCAATGAAAATAAAAATGTAAAGAAACAGATTGGACCTAATTTAACTTAAAAGCTTTTGCACAGCAAAGGAAACCAGAAACAAGATGAAAAGATAAAAATTGAAATGGGATAAAATATTTACAAATGAAGCAACCAACAAGGAGTTAATCTCCAAAATATACAAAGAGCTCATGTAGCTTAATATAAAAAGAAAATCTAATCAAAATTTGGCAAAAGGTCTAAATAGACCTATCTCAAAAGAAGACATACAGATGGCCAAGAGACATATGAAATGATACTCAACATCACTAATTATCAGAGAAATGCAAATCAAAACCAAAAAAATCTACAGTGAGGTATCACCTCATACTGATCAGAAAATGTGCCATTAAAAATCCATTCTCTAAGTGTTGGAAAGGACAAAGAGTAAAGGGAACTCTTGAACTATTGGTGGGAATCTAAATTGATAAAATTACTATGGAAGTATAAAAGTTCCTTAAAAAACTAATCATGCATGTGTGCTTAGTCGCTCAGTCATGTCTGACTCTTTGCAACCCCATGGACTGTAGCCCGCCAAGCTCCGCTTTCCGTGGGAATTTTCCAGGCAAGAATAGTGGAGTGGGTTGCTATGCCCTCCTCTAGGGGATCTTCCCAACCCAGGGATTGAACCCAGATCTCCCACATTGCAGGCATATTCTTTACCATTGAGCCACCAGGGAAGCCCATACACATATATTACCATATGTAAAGTAGATAACTGGTGGGAATTTCCCGTATGACACCAATAGCACAGTCACAAAAGCAAAAACAAGTGGGAATGAAACAAACAAAAAGTTTTGTGAATCAAAGAACACAATAAACAACATAAGAAAGCAATCTATGGAATAGAAGAAGCTAATTGCAAGTCATGTATCTGACTAGGATCAATAACCAGAATATGTAAAAAACTAATCAGCAGTAAAAAATTAATAGCCAGATTAAAAGTGAACAAATGATTTGAATAGACATTTTTCTTCAAAGTAATTTTTATATTCCACATATAAGTGATAGCAGAATATTTGCCTTTCTCTGATGTAGAAGACAGGAAGAAAAAAAGAAAAGCAGGCCCCAGCAAGGGCCACAAAAGGAATTTATAATTATTGATGTTATAAACTGGATGCTATAAGGCATTAGGCTCTTGGAACAAGTCCAATGGGAACAGTTCATAATCTTGAAAACAAAATATGATATTGGGGTCAGAAAACTGACTCCAGATTGTTTCCCAACTGGTGTCTCGGAGTGACATGTTTTATGTATCTGGAGGAAAATCTATAGATAAAAATATTAGTCTTATACACAATGGAGTATTACTCAGCCATTAAAAAGAATACATTTGAACCAGTTCTAATGAGGTGGATGAAACTGGAGCCTATTATACAGAGTGAAGTAAGCCAGAAGGAAAAACATAAATACAGTATTCTAACGCATATATATGGAATTTAGAAAGATGGTAACAATAACCCGGTGTATGAGACAGCAAAAGAGACACTGATGTATAGAACAGTCTTATGGACTCTGTGGGAGAGGGAGAGGGTGGGAAGATTTGGGAGAATGGCAATGAAACATGTAAAATATCATGTAGGAAACGAGTTGCCAGTCCAGGTTCGATGCTTGGGGCTGGTGCACTGGGACGGCCCAGAGGGATGGTATGGGGAGGGAGGAGGGAGGAGGGTTCGGGATGGGGAACACATGTATACCTGTGGCGGATTCATTTTGATATTTGGCAAAACTAATACAATTATGTAAAGTTTAAAAAATAAAATAAAATTGGAAGAATAAAAAAAAAAAAAAAACTTCATGGTTAAAAAAAAAAAAAAATATTAGTCTTAGTTACTGAGTGGTTATTGATTACTGTTTCTTAGTTACTCAGTGGCTAATGATCACTTTGTTCTTTGGCCCTGAAGGCCACATGAGATAGCTTAACTCCCTCCACATTCTTTCTTTCATGGCTGAGAGTATAATAAAGCTGGCCTGGATTGAGTTTCTGCACCTTCACCTTGGAGAGATATCAGTCCCCTGGTCCTTGTCTTTCACTGAACTCTTGTGTCTTGTTTCTCATTCTCCTGTCATATCGCACTTTCAGAAACCCTGCATGTCAAGCCAGTCTCAATACTCTGACTTATTTCACTAAGCATAATACTCTTGAGGTCTATTCCTGTTGCTGATAAAGGTAGAATTTCTTTTTTTCAGGGCAAAGTAATATGCCATTGTATATACATATATACCAGATTTTTTTCTATTCTTTCATCTGTTGATGGACACTTGGGTTGCTTCCCTATCAAGGTTTTTATGAATAATGCTGATAGGAATACTGGGTATGTATATCTTTTCAAATTAGAGTTTTTTCAGATATATACCTAGGAATGGATTTCCAGGGTCATATAATAGCTCTATTTTTAGTTTTTGAGAAACATCCATACTGTTTTCCATAGGAGCTGCACAAAATTATATTCCCACCAACAGTGTATCAGTCAGTAAGTTCAGTTGATCATTTGTGTCCAACTCTTTGTGACCCCATGGACTACAGCACTCCAGGCTTCCCTGTCCATCACCAACTCCCAGAGCTTGCTCAAACTCATGTCCATCCAGTTAGTGATGCCATCCAAACATCTTATCCTCTGTCGTCCCTTTCTCCTCCTGCCTTCAATCTTTCCCAACATCAGGGTCTTTTCCAATGAGTAAGTTCTTCACATGAGATGGCCAAAGTGTATAGGGCTCTCTTTTTTCCACATCCTTACCAAAGTTTGTCATTTGTAGACTTTTGGGTAGTAGCCATTGTGACAAATGTGAGGTGATATCTCATAATTCTGACTTTCACTTTTCTAATAATTGGACTTGCCTGGTGGCTCAGACCCAGGTTTGATTCCCTGGTGAAGGGAGTTGCAGCCCACTCCAACATTCTTGCCTGGAGAATTCCATGGACAGAGGAATCCGGTGGGCTACAGTCCACGGGGTCAAAAAGAGTTGGACATGACTGAGCAACTAACACTTGGAATAATTAGTCAGGTTAAGCATATGTTTGTGTGCATGTTAACTATCTGTATGCCTTCTTTGCAAAAAACATTTCTTCAGGTCTTCTGATAACTTTTTTGGACAATTTTTTAAATTGTTTTTTTTTTTTTTTTCTGATATTGAGTTACATGAGCTGTTTACATATTTTGGATTTTAATCCCTTGTTGATCATGTAATCTGAAGATACTTTTTACCTATTGTTTAGGTTGTCTTCTCATTTTGTTGATGGCTTTCTTTGCTGTGGAAAAGTATTCAAGTTTAATTATGTCACATATGTTTATTTTTGCTTTTGTTTATTTTACCTTAGGGGACACATTCAAAAAAAAAAAATTGCCATGATTTTTGTCAAAGAGTATTCTGCCAGTGCTCTCTAGGATTTGTTTGGTTTGTGGTCTTACAGTTAGGTCTTTAATCCATTTTGAAGATTTTTTTGCATTCAATCTCACTGTTTTCCATATGGCTGTCAAGTTTTCCCAGGACTACTTATTGAGTAGAGTGTCTTTCCTCTCTTATGTAGGCTTGCCTCTTTTGTCATATTAATAGAGTAAATGACAATGTGCATGCTATTTCACTTCAGTAGTGTCCAACTTTTTGCTACCCTATGAACTGTAGCCTACCAGGCTCCTCTGTCCTGGAGATACTCCAGACAAGAATACTGGAGTGGGTTGCTGTGCCCTGCTCCAGGGAATCTTCCAAACAAAGAAATTGAACCCATGTGCCTTATGTCTCCTACCTTGGCAGGCAACTTCTTTACCACTCGTGCCACCTGGAAAGCTCGCATGACCATAGGTATATGGATTTCTTTTTTGGATCAGTATACAGTTCCATTGACCATGCATCTGTTTTTGTGCCAATATCATGCTGTTTTGATTATTGCAAATTGGGGTATAATGTAAAAAAGCATGATACCTCCAGTTTTGTTCTTTTCTGTAAAGATTCCTTTGGCAACTTGAGGGCTTTTGCAGTTCCATACAAGTTAAGATTTTTCTTGTAGTTTTGTTAAAAATGTCATGGGTATTTTGATAAGGATTGAATTAATATGTAGATTGATTTGTGTCCGTTCAGTTCAGTCGCTCAGCTGTGTCTGACGCTTTGCGACCCCATGAATCTCAGCACTCCAGGCCTCCCTGTCCGTCACCAACTCCCGGAGTTCACTCAGACTCATGTTCGTTGAGTCAGTAATGCCATCCAGCCATCTCATCCTCTGTCGTCCCCTTCTCCTCCTGCCCCCAATCCCTCCCAGCATCAGACTCTTTTCCAATGAGTCAGCTCTTCGCATGAGGTGGCCAAAGTACTGGAGTTTCAGCTTTAGCATTATTCCCTACAAAGGAATCCCAGGGCTGATATCCTTTAAAATGGACTGGTTGGATCTCCTTGCAGTCCAAGGGACTCTCAAGAGTCTTCTCCAACACCACAGTTCAAAAGCATCAATTCTTCGGCGCTCAGCCTTCTTCACAGTCCAACTCTCACATCCATACATGACCACTGGGAAATATCATAGCCTTGACTAGATGGACCTTTGTTGGCAAAGTAATGTCTCTGCTTTTGAATATGCTATCTAGGTTAGTCATAACCTTCCTTCCAAGGAGTAAGCGTCTTTTAATTGCATAGCTGCAGTCACCATCTGCAGTGATTTTGGAGCTCAGAAAAATAAAGTCTGACACTGTTTCCACTGTTTCCCCATCTATTTTCCATGAAATGATGGGACCGGATGCCATGATCCTCATTTTCTGAATGTTGAGCTTTAAGCCAACTTTTTCACTCTCCACTTTCTCTTTCATCAAGAGGCTTTTTAGTTCGTCTTCACTTTCTGCAATAAGGGTGGTGTCATCTGCATATCTGACATTATTGATATTTCTCCTGGCAAACTTGATTCCAGCTTGTGTTTCTTCCAGTCCAGCGTTTCTCATGATGTACTCTGCACATAAGTTAAATAAGCAGGGTGACAATATGCAACCTTGACGTACTCCTTTTCCTATTTGGAACCAGTCTGTTGTTCCATGTCCAGTTCTAACTGTTGCTTCCTGACCTGCATACAGATTTCTCAAGAGGCAGGTCAGGTGGTCTGGTACTCCCATCTCTTTCAGAATTTTCCGCAGTTTATTGTGATCCACACAGTCAAAGGCTTTGGCATAGTCAATAAAGCAGACATAGATGTTTTTCTGGAATTCTCTTGCTTTTTCCATGATCCAGCGGATGTTGGCAATTTGATCTCCAGTTCCTCTGCCTTTTCTAAAACCAGCTTGAACATCAGGAATTTCACAGTTCACGTATTGCTGAGGCCTGGCTTGGAGAATTTTGAGCATTACTTTACTAGCATGTGAGATGACTGCAATTTTGCGGTAGTTTGAGCATTCTTTTGCATTGCCTTTCTTTGGGATTGGAATGAAAACTGACCTTTTCCAGTCCTATGGCCACTGCTGAGCTTTCCAAATTTGCTGTCATATTGAGTGCAGCACTTTCACAGCATCATCTTTCAGGATTTGAAATAGCTCAATTGGAATTCCATCACCTCCATTAGCTTTGATCATAGTGATGCTTTCTAAGGCCCACTTGACTTTACATTCCAGGAGGTCTGGCTCTAGGTCATTGATCACACCATCGTGATTATCTGAGTCGTGAAGATCTTTTTTGTATAATTTCTGTGTATTCTTGCCACCTCTTCTTAATATCTTCTGCTTCTGTTAGGTCCATACCATTTCTGTCCTTTATCAAGCCCATCTTTGCATGAAATATTCCCTTGGTATCTCTAAGTTCCTTGAAGAGATCTCTAGTCTTTCCCATTCTGTTGTTTTACTCTATTTCTTTGCATTGATCGCTGAAGAAGCTTTTCTTATCTCTTCTTGCTATTCTTTGGAACTTTGTATTCAGATGCCTATATCTTTCCTTTTCTCCTTTGCTTTTCACTTCTCTTCTTTTTACAGCTATTTGTAAGGCCTCCCCAGACAGCCATTTTGCTTTTTTGCATTTCTTTTCCATGGGGATGGTCCTGATCCCTGTCTCCTGTACAATGTCACGAACCTCATTCCATAGTTCATCAGGCACTCTATCTATCAGATCTCGGCCCTTAAATCTATTTCTCACTTCCACTGTATAATCATAAGGAATTTGATTTAGGTCATACCTGAATGGTTTAGTGGTTTTCCCTGCTTTCTTCAATTTAAATCTGAATTTGCCAATAAGGATTTCATGATCTGAGCCACAGTCAGCTCCTGGTCTTGTTTGTGTTGACTATATAGAGCTTCTCCATCTTTGGCTGCAAAGAATGTAATCAATCTGATTTCGGTGTTGACCATGCAGTGATGTCCATGTGTAGAGTCTTGTCTTGTGTTGTTGGAAGAGGGTGTTAGCTATGACCAGTGCATTTTCTTGGCAAAACTCTATTAGTCTTTGCCCTGCTTCATTCCGTATTCCAAGGCCAAATTTGGCTGTTACTCCAGGTGTTTCTTGACTTCCTACTTTTGCATTCCAGTCCCCTATAATGAAAAGGGCATATTTTTGGGGTGTTAGTTCTAAAAGAACTTGTAGGTCTTCATAGAACCGTTCAACTTCAGCTTCTTCAGCGTTACTGGTTGGGGCATAGACCTGGATTACTGTGATATTTAATGGTTTGCCCTGAAGACAAACATAGGTCATTCTGTTGCTTTTGAGATTGCATCCAAGTACTGCATTTCGGACTCTTTTGTTGACCATGATGGCCACTCCATTTTTTCTGAGGGATTCCTGTCCATAGTAGTAGATATAATGGTCATCTGAGTTAAATTCACCCATTCCAGTCCATTTTAGTTCGCTGCTTCCTCGAATGTCGACATTCACTCTTGCCATCTCTTGTTTGACCACTTCCAATTTGCCTTGATTCATGGACCTGACATTCCAGGTTCCTATGCAATATTGCTCTTTACAGCATTGGATCTTGCTTCTATCATCAGTCACATCCACAGCTGGGTATTCTTTTTGCTTTGGCTCCATCCCTTCATTCTTTCTGGAGTTATTTCTCCACTGATCTCCAGTAGCCTATTGGGCACCTACTGACCTAGGCCGTTTCTCTTTCCATATCCTATCATTTTGCCTTTTCATACTGTTCATGGTGTTCTCAAGGCAGGAATACTGAAGTGGTTTGCCATTCCCTTCTCCAGTGGACCACATTCTGTCAAATCTCTCCACCATGACCCGCCCGTCTTGGGTTGCCCCATGGGCATGACTTAGTTTCATTGAGTTAGACAAGGCTGTGGTCCTAGTGTGATTAGATTGACTAGTTTTCTATGAGTATGGTTTCAGTGTGTCTGCCTTCTGATGCCCTCTCACAGCACCTACCATCTTACTTGGGTTTCTCTTACCCTGGACTTGGGGTATCTCTTCACGGCTGCTCCAGCAAAGCGCAACCACAGCTCCTTACCTTGGACGAGGGGTATCTCCTCAGCGCCACCCCTCCTGACCTTCAACATGGGATAGCTTCTCTAGGCTCTCTTGTGCCTGCGCAGCCACCATTCCTTGGATGTGGGGTTGGTCCTCCCAGCCTCCACCCCTGGCCTGGGGCGTGGGGTAGCTCCTCCCCGTTGCTGCCCCTGTTGGGCTTGGGGTCATGGGGGCGTGGGTAGCTCCACCTGGCCACTGCCCCTGACCTCGGACTTGGGTAGCTCTTCTCAGCTGTTCCTGCACCATTGCAGCCTGGCACTCTTGGCTGCTGCCCCTGACCTCGGACGTGGGGTAACTTCTATTGGCCGCCGCCCTTCAGGCATGGGGTCCTCCCAGCTTCTGCCCCTGACCTCGGACGTGGGGTAGCTCCTCTTGGCCGCAGTTAGTGCGCTGGTCACAGTCGCCACCGTGCTTAGCACACTGCTCTTAGTGATTTGTGTAGTATGGACATATTAGTAATATAAATTTTTCTGATCCAAAAACATGGACTATTTTCTATGTGTTTTGTATCTTCAACTTCATACATCATTTTTTAATTGATTTCAGAATATAAATCTTTTAATTCCCTGCTTAAACTTATTCCTAGATATTTTACTCCTTTCATGTGATTTTTGAACCAGATATTTTTTATATTAATAATATCAGGTAATCTGCACATAGTGACAGTTTTACTTTACTGCTTTCATCTTGTATACCTTTTATTTCCTTCCCTTGTATGATTTTGGCTGCTAGAACTGCCAATATTGTATTAAATATAAGTGATGACAGATGGCTCATTTTCATTGAGAGATCATTCAGGTATGATATCAAATGTGGGTTTATCATATATGGCCTTTACTAATTTTAGGTACATTCCCTCTGTACCAGCATTGCTGTTGTTGTTTGTGGCTAGGTCTTGTCCAACTCTTTTGCAACTCTCTAAACTCTAGCCCACCAGATTTCTCCATCCATGGTATTTCCCAGGCAAGAATGCTGAAGTGGTTTGTCATTTCCTTCTCTGGGGGAATCTTCCTGATCCAGGTATCAAATCCATGTTTCCTCTTTGTCAGGTGGATTCTTTAACACTGAACCACCTGGGAAGCCCATTAATGAGTTTTTATCATAGGTATTAAGTTTTTAAAATGCTTTTTCTGCATCTATTGAGAAGATCATGCTTTTTTTTTACCTTTCATTTTATTTATGTGATACATCACACTGATTTGTTATTACTGAATTATACTTGCACTTCTGGTATAAATCTTACTTTATCATGCAATATAATCCTTTTATATATTGTTGGATTGAGTTAGTTTATATTTTGTGGAGGGTTTTTTCTTTTATATTGACCTGTAATTTTCTTTTAATTGTAGTGCTCTTGTCTGGTTTTTGAATCAGTGTAAAGTTGGATTTGTTGAATAAACCTGAGGGTGTCCCATCCTCATCATTTTTTTTTTTTTTTTTGGAAGAGTTAAGAAGGATAGGTATTGGTTCCTCTTTTAATGTCAGGACAATTCTCCTGTGAAGACTTCTGGTCCTGGAGTTTTATTTGCTGGGAGTATTATTCTTATTATTTACCCATTCAGTTTCAGAATTAGTGATCAAGCTGTCCAAATTGTTTATTTCTTTCTAAAATTCTGTCCTGTAAGATTTCTATTAATTTGTGTTTCTATTAATTTGCCCATTTCTTCCAGATTATTGATTTTCTTGGTGTGTAACTACAGAATTTTCTTATGATATTTTGTATCTCTGTGATATTTGTTATTGCTCCTCTTTCATTTATTATTTATTTGGGTTCTCTCTTTTTTCCTTGGTGAAACTGGATAAAAGTTTATTAATTGCTTTATCTTTCAAAAGCAGGTCTTGGTTTCATTAATCTTTTTATTATTGTCAACCTATATTTTATGTATTTCCTCTCCAATATTTATCATTTCCCTTCTTCTGATAACTTTAGATTTGCTTGCTCTTCTCTTTCTAATCTCATTAGATGGTGCAGAGTTTGTTTATTTGAAATTGTTCTTGTTTCTTGAGATATGCCTGTATGGTTATAAACTTCTCTGAATGACTTTTGCTCCATCTCATAGATCTTGGAAAGCTATTTTTCCATTTTTATCTATCTTATTATTATTTTTTATTGTTATTTTGATTCCATCATTGACATACTGCTTTTTAGTCATATGTTGATTTGTCTCCAGGTATTTGTACTTTTGTTATTTTTCTTTATCTAATAAATTGTGTTTTATACCAATGTGATTGGAAAGAATGCTTGATAACATCTATTCTTTTAATTTTGTTGAGACTTTTTTTATTCATCCACCATGTGACCCATACTGGAGACTGTTATATGTACACCTGAATAGAATGTGCATTCTGCTGCTTTTAGATGGAATGTCTAGATTTCAACAAGTTCAATTGGTCATTTATGCGATTTAAGACTACCGTTTCCTTACTGATTATCTGTCTGGATTATTTGATGTGAATGTGGTGTTAAAGTCATTTATTATTATATTGTTGTCAACTTCTCCCTTTATGTCTTATAATAGTTGCTTTATATATTTAAGTTCTCCTCTATTGAGTGCATGGATGTTGCTGAGTATAGCATTCTCTTCCTTATTAAACCCTTTATCATTATAGTATGCTTTTCTAAAAGCTATGACCAACCTAGAAAGCATATTAAAAAGCAGAGACATTACTTTGCCAACAAAGGTCCGTCTAGTCAAAGCAATGGATTTCCCTGTAGTCATGTGTGGATGTGAGAGTTGGACTATAAAGAAAGATGAGTGTTAAAGAATTGCTGCTTTTGAACTGTCGTGCTGGAGAAGACTCTTGAGAGTCATTTGGACTGCAAGGAGATCAAACCAGTCCATCCTAAAGGAAATTAATTCTGAATATTCATTGGAAAGACTGATGCCACAGCTGAAACGCCGATATTTTGGCCACCTGATGAGAAAAATTGACTCATTGGAAAAGGCCCTGATGCTGGGAAAGATTGAAGGCAGGAGGAGAAAGGGATGACAGAGGACAAAATGGTTGGATGGCATCACCGAATGGATGGACATGAGTTTGAGCAAGTTCCAGGAGTTGGTGATGGACAGGGAATCCTGGTGTGTTGCAGTTCATGGGATCATAGAATCAGACATGACTGAAGTGAACTGAACTGATACATTTCCTTTTTTTTACAGCATTTGTTTTAAATTCTATTTCATCTTGTTTGAGATACCAATGTATCCTATCTCTGCATCTGTCCAGTTACCCAAATTCAGTTTCCCAAGGCTGAGCATTGCTACCGCAGCTTTCTTGCCATTTCCTTTTTCATGAAATATCATTGTTCTATCCCCTCATTTTGGGCCTATGTGTCTTTTACTCTGAAGTAAGTCTCTTTATCGAAGCATTAAACTATTTTGTTTAATAGTCCAATCAGCCACATTACATCTTTTGATTGCAGCATGAAGTCCTTTGATATTTAACATAATTATTGACAAGTATGTACTATTGCTGCTAAAGGAGCAGTGTTCTTGACTTGAGAAATTCCATTGACAGAGGAGCCTGACGGGCTACAGTCCATAATGTCGCCAAGAGTCGGACACCACTGAAGGGACTTAGCACTCACACAGGCATGTACTTCTGCTATTTTATTACATATTTTCCAGCTGTTTTTACTGTTCTTTTTTTAAACCTCTTTTTCTTTATTCCATTTGATGATTTACTATAGTGATATTCTTGTATTCTTTTATTTCTGGCATTAGTGAATCTATTATAAGTTTTTTATTTGTGGTTGATGCACTTCATACCTGTTGACTTTTGGCTATATCTACTTTTTTAAAAAATGGCTGTCATTTAAGCTCAAAAACATTCTAAAACATCTATATTTTTTACTCTCTGCTCACATATTCTGGTTTTTTTATGTCATGCTTCACAACCTCATACTTAGCCCTTAACTGTTTATTGAAATTACAGTTGCTTTTAGGACTTTTGTCATTTAATTTTCATACAAGCTTAAGTGGTTGATCCCCAACCCTTTCTGTATACTTTCCTTTCCTAGTGGTATTTTCCTTTCCTGGAGATTCTTACTTCTTTTTCACTTAGAAATTTCCCTTTAACATTTCATTCAGGGTCAGTTCATTTCATTCGCTCAGTCGAGTCTGACTCTTTGAGACCCCATGGACTGCAGCATGCCAAGCCTCCCTGTCCATAACAAACTCCTGGAGTTTATTCAAACTCATGTCCATTGAATCGATGATGCCATCCAACCATCTCATTCTCTGTCATCCCTTCTATTCCTGCCTTCAATCTTTCCTAGCATCATGGTCTTTTCAAATGACTCAGTTCTTCACATCAGGTGGCCAAAGTACTGGAGTTTCAGCTTCAGCATCAGTTCTTTCAATTAATATCCAGGACTGATTTCCTTTAGGATGGACTGGTTGGATCTCCTAGCTGACTAAGGGACTCTCAAGAATCTTATCCAACACCACAGTTCAAAAGCATCAATTCTTTGCACCAGTGCCATACTATCATGATGATTGTAGCTTTGTAGTATAGCCTGAAGTCAGACAGGTTGATTCCTCCAGTTACTTTCTTCTTTCTCAAGATTGCTTTGGCTATTTGAGGTTTTTTGTGTTTGCATACAAACTGTGAGATTATTTGTTCTAGTTCTGTGAAAAATACTGTTGGTAGCTTGATAAGGATTGCATTGAATCTACAGATTGCTTTGGGTATTATACTCATTTTCACTATACTGTTTCTTCCCATCCATGAACATGGTATATTTCTCCATCTATTTGTGTCTTCTTTGATTTCTTTCATCACTCTTTTATAGTTTTCTGTACATATGTCTTTTGTTACTTTGGGTAAATTTATTCCTAAGTATTTTAGTATTTTATTCTTTTCATTTCAGTGGTGAATGGAATTGTTCCCTTAATTTATCTTTCCGTTTTCTCATTGTTAGTGAATAAGAATGCAAGGGATTTCTGGGTGTTAGTTTTATTTCTTGCCACTTTACTATATTCACTGATTAGCTTTAGTAATTCTCTGGTGGGGTTTTTAGGGTTTTCTATGTAGAGGATCATGTCATCTGCAAACAATGAGAGTTTTACTTCTTCTTTTCCAATTTGGATTCCTTTTATTTATTTTTTTTCTCTGATTGCTGTGGCTAAAATTTCCAAAACTGTGTTGAATAGTAGTGGTGAGAGTGGGCACCCATGTCTTGTTCCTGACTATAGGGGAAATTCTTTCAATTTTTCACCATTGAGGATAATGTTTGCTGTGGGTTTGTCATATATAGCTTTTATTATGTTGAGGTATATTCCTTCTATTCCTGCTCTCTGGAGTGTTTTTTATCATAAACATGTTGAATTTTGTCAAAGGCTTTCTTTGCATCTATTGAGACAATCCTTTTTTTTTTTTTTTTTTAAATCTGTCAATTCATCAATGTGGTGTATTACATTGATTGATTTGCAGATATTAAGGAATCCTTGCATCCCTGGGAAAGAGCCCACTTGGTCATGATGTATGATCTTTTTAATATGTTAGAATTTCTTTGCTACGATTTGGTTAAGTATTTTTGCATCTATGTTTATCAGTGATATTGGCCTGTAGTTTTCTTTTTTTGTGGCATCTTTGCCTGGTTTTGGTATTAGGGTGATGGTGGCCTCATAGAATGAGTTTGGAAGTTTACCTTCCTCTGCAATTTTCTGGAAGAGCTTGAGTAGAACAGGTGTTAGCTCTTCTCTAAATTGTTGGTAAAATTCACCTGTGAAGCAGTCTGGTCCTGGGCTTTTGTTTGCTGGGAGATTTCTGATTGCAGTTTCAATTTCCATGCTTCTGATGGATCTGTTAATGTTTTTTTTTTATTTCTTCCTGGTTCAATTTTGGAAAGTTGTTTGGCAAAAGCCACTACAATATTGTAAAATCATCAGCTTCCAATTAAAATAAATAAATTAAAAAAAGACAGCATCAATTTCCGTGCTCAGCTTTCTTTATAGTTAAAATCTCACATCCATACAAGACTACTGGAAAAACCATAGCTTTTGCTAGATGGACCTTTGTTGGTAACGTAATGTCTCTGCTTTTTAATATGCTATCTAGGTTCGTCATAACTTTTCTTCCAAGGAGCAAGTGTCTTTTAATTTCATGGCTGCAGTGACCATCTGCAGTGATTTTGGAGCCCCCCAAAATAAAGTCTGTCACTGTTTCCATTGTTTTCCCATCTATTTGCCATGAAGTGATGGGACCAGATCTTAGTTTTCTGAATGTTGAGTTTTAAGCTACCTTTTTCACTCTCCTCTTTCACTTTCATCAAGAAGCTCTTTAGTTCTTTACTTTTTGCCATAAGGGTGGTGTTATCTGCATATCTGAGGTTATTGATATTTCTCCTGGCAATCTTGATTCCAGCTTGTGCTTCATCCATTCCAGCATTTCTCATGATCTACTCAGCATATAAGTTAAATAAGCAGGGTGACAATATCCAGGGTATGTTTTGTATTAATGAACTAGCTTTGTTTTTGTTCAATTGTTAAGTGCATTTTTCTTCCTTTGCTAAATGATAATCTTGCTGGCTATAGTATTCTAGGTTGCAGGGTCTTACGTTTTAGAACTCTGATTATATCATGTCACTCCTTTCTTACATGCTAAATTTCTACAGAGAAACAAGTGATTCTTTAGGGAATTCCCTTGTATATAACTCTGTTTTTCTCTTAGTACCTTTCTAATTCTCTCCTTATATTTAAAGTTGGCTGTTGTAATCATGATATGTCTTGGTGTTGGTCTATTTCGGTTTGTGTTATTTATACCCTTCTGTGTTTCTTTTACCTGAATATCTTTCTTGTACCTGAATATGTCTTTCTTCAATTTTGGAAAGCTAACAGTGAAAATGTTATCAAATACATTTTCAATCATCTTTTATCTTTCTTCTTCTGGGACCCCTATAATGTTAATGTAGATATGCTTGATATTAGCCCTAAATCTATAAAACTGTTATAATTTATTTTTTCCTTTTCATCATTTTTATTTCCATTATTCTATCTTCCAGATCATTTATACTTTCTTTCTGCTATTTATTCCTTTTTTAGTTTTTGTTTTTTAGTTCATTTATTGATTTCTCTTTCTGATTGGAATTTTTTTCATATTTTCTATTTTCTTATTAATTTTCACTGTTTTAATTTTTTCAATAATTCAGTTAGCACTCTTATTATGAATGTTTTGAATTATTTATCTTGTAAATTATTTACTTTTATTACATTGCTTTTTTCCCAAGAATTTTCTCTTGATTTTTCATCTGAGATCAGTTTCTCTGCCTTTTCTTTTTTTTTTTTTTTTCCATCTCTCTGAATTTAGCTGAAACAGCTAACTATTACCTGGAAGGAGTGTTCTTATTTGTGGTCATTCCTATACAGACTGCTTTTAACTAGTGCTTTTGGTTGGAGGTGGCTCTGTTCCCTTAAATGTGTTCTGTCCTCTCTCCCAGCTCCAAAACTCATGCCCAAGAGGAGAGCAGTGCTTATGCAGGAGTGGCCTGTGCTAGTTTCTGGCTTGTGACAGGTAATGGGCTGAAGTGTGTTGGTCACAGACAGATATCTGAGCTGTCTCTTTTTCGAGCACCAGAAAGTGTTGCCCTCACCCTGAACCTTGCCCAGATGCAGACTTGGACCTGATTTTCCTTTATCCTTCATGTTATATCACTCCTCCCAACCTTTGCCACCCCTGACCTGTTGTGGAGAAATACTGCTAAGTAATCAGGGCCCAAGAGGGCTCTTAGGGTGTATCAGAGCACAGATCATGGTTGAAATATCACCATTTTGCATCCATGTTGCTTCTGATTTACTGCCTAAGTGTCAACAACGGCTGCCCCACCACACCCAGCTGCCACTCCAGGGCCAAGCCACTTCTGTGTCCCACAGCCAAACTTTCTCCTCAGTTATTGTAGCCCTACATCCAGTGTAGATCTGTATAACAGAGTAAATGAGACTGGAACATTTGCTAGGCTAGGCTGGAACATGCATAAAGGTAGTCACAATAAACTGGGCAGCCACTAGAGCAGTCTTCAATTCACCATCTCTACTCTGCCTCAGAGGAAGCCATTGCCTGTGCACTCGTCATGAGCAGATCAAGGCTTCCTACAGTCCTGTTAGTCCTAGCATCCCTCCAACCATCCAAGGGTGTTCATCTTCCCTGTACATGACCCCATGCCTGAGGCACCCCAAAATTGGTTTGTTCATGAATCTCCACCTCTGTAATCTCCCTTGTCCTCTAAGTCCTCTTCCAGGAGTGCATGTCACAACCTGATCACTTCACTTACTCACCTACATGATTCCATGTGTATCTTTCTTACAGCCTTGATTGTACATGACTCTTTCTGAAATTTTCTAGTTAGTTTTCAGTGAGGATTGCTCTGCACATACCAATAGCTGTATTTTTTATGTGCTTATGTTGTGAGTTCCATGTCCTCTGTGAAATGGAATGTCTCCTGCCATTGTAATAAACAAGGATGTAACAGTTTTCCTCTCACATCTATAGATAGGGATGCAACAGCCGTCAGTGATTCCGGGCCTCCAAATGTCAACTGGGGCTCCTAAAAGGGAACACAAGTCTGTGACCCAGCAGATGTCCCCACCCCACTCCCTGGTGATTCCTGAGAAGTTTGGGGAAGGGGAATGTGAGAAATAAAAAGGACAGGATGCTGGCCCCAGATAGCTGAGATTCATATGAAATAAATGACTTCAATAATCCCAGATTCTTGCACATCTTCCCATACATAGAAGAGCACTAAATTCCTTAACTTGCTATCTAGTTTTAAATATTTAACAATAATCTTTTATGTTCAGACTGCCTGCCCCCTTCATTGCAAGCTTATATATATCCTTACCCCCTTGTCCACCTCCTTGGGTTAGTTTCTCAGGGATACTGAGATGTTGTCTCCTGGGCTTGAAGTTCTTAATATTCCCACCAAATAAAATAACTCAGTACTTTCAGGTTGTGACTAACTTTTTAGTTGACAGTTTTGCCACCACAAAGGGACCCAGAGCAGATTTCTTTCCTCCACCTGAGCTAACAAGAAACTAGAGTCCTGGTATCAGCAGAGGCCCTTTGTGCCCATCTACTTCCTTGGGAGTTCAGGAAGGATTTGAGTAGATCTCTCCTTGTTCTCAGCCTCCTGTGTTGGTTGAAGATCCTGAATTTTTATTTGGTGGAGTAAAGCAGGTACCTGAACCTCTCAGTTGAAAGATACTGTGAGTGGGCATTCGAAAGACATTGGGGCATACCCACCCAAGGTCTAGATACTGAATGGGGCTTAACTGAAAGATACTCAGGAACACCTGCTCAGTTGAAAGACACAGAAAGGGGCTGGTTGAAAGATACCAGGGAAATACCCATTCAGTGTAAGGCACTTGGTCGGGGGCTCAGTTAGAAGTTACTGAGGAAAACTCAGAGCTCAGCTGAAAGACAGCAAAGTTTCTGCATTATAGTATTTTCAAATCTCATACCTGCAAGAATCTAGTTAACTGGAGAAATTAAATCTAACCATAAATATCGAGGGGGCTCTTTAATGCATATGCAGTTAAAGATTAAAAGCCAAATTGATAAAACTTTAATGGAAACTCACATTTCTTTGTGCCTTTGAGAGGTAAATATTTTACCTCATTTTTCCACATTGCTCTGTGTTTGTGTGTCTTGTTGCCTGAATTATGTTACATCCTCCCCCACTCTCTTATTGCAGGTCTCTTTACACTTTAAACCTCATTGGAAAAGAGTCTGATTCTGGGAGGGATTGGGGGCAGGAAGAGAAGGGGATGACAGAGGATGAGATGGCTGGATGACATCACTGACTCGATGGACGTGAGTCTGAGTGAACTCCAAGAGTTGGTGATGGATAGGGAGGCCTGGCGTGCTGCGATTCATGGGGTCGCAAAAGTCAGATACGACTGAGCGACTGATCTGATCTGATCTTACACTTTAAGGTTTAGATGTCTGTTGAGACAAAATTTATTGATGGCTAAATGATGGATCTTTTAAAAATTGAGTTCAGTTCAGTTCAGTTCAGTCGCTCAGTCATGTCCAAGTCTTTGCGACCCAATGAACTTCAGCATGCCAGGCTTCCCTATCCATCACCAACTCCTGGAGCTTACTGAAACTCATGTCCATCGAGTTGCTAATGCCATCCAACCATCTCATTCTCTGTCGTCGCCTTTTCCTCCTGCTTTCAATCTTTCCCAGCATCAAGGTCTTTTCCATTGAGTCAATTCTTCGCATCAGGTGGCCAAATTAAAGAAGGTAACAAATTATTAAATATAGAGCACTCATTGTAAAGAACTGTTTTGTTGGTACCTATACAACAAAAATCAAATTAAAGTAAGAACTTTTGTTTAGAATGAGAAAAACTCATTTGGGAAGCTTCATTATGGTCTTTCTCCCTTTCCTTCAATGAGTTTTGCCGATATTAATAAGAAAAAACTATAATATCAACAGGAAAATCTTGGAAGGAAAGTCTAGCTATTGTTTCCAACAAGCTAGACTTAAAAAAAAAAATTAAGGTGTCACCTCAAATGAATAAAAAATCTTTGGATAGTTATTTAGAATGAGATAAATAGAATATATATTTATGTGATTAAAGCAAGATTTGATATTACTACATTACCTAAAATTAAAAAGCCAAGAAAGACCCCCTAATGATCCCCAACATTAAAAACCAAACAAGTCTGTTCTATTTACTACAGTTTTAAATTATACATTTAAAGCACTACAGAAATTCGGAGAGGGAGGTGCAGACAGTTAGGTCAAAGAGTCTGACCCCCTAGCCTTTACATAACTCTGGCAATCCCAGAGCTTTTTATATAAAAGTAGGTAAAGTAGACAGGGAACAAAAATAAAAAGTCTTCAAAACTCTCCCCTAAGACCAAAGATTGTTGACTGGATACTAATGAAGACTAAAATTAAAATTACAGGATTTTGCAGAATTCAGATAAAGGTATAAAAAACTGGTATATTTAAGTGGGCTTTATATAAGATGATTACAGCTTATATTGTGAGATAGACAAGACATAGATTGCCACTAAATAAATATTAACTAAATCTTCTGAGAAAACTAGTAGAGTTATCTGAGCCATAGTAGTAGTAGTGTTAGTTTTTCAGTGGTATCTGTCTCTTTGTGACCCCATGGAGCTCACCAGGCTCCTCTGTACATGTAATCTCCAGGCAAGAATACTGGAGTAAGTAGTCATTCCCTTCTTCAGTAATATTCCAGACCCAGGGATCGAACCCATGTCTCCCACATTGCAAGTAGCTTCTTTTCCATCTGAGCCACAAGGGCAGCCCATCTGAGTCATACAAAATGAGTAAAACGGGGAAATAACGTGCAAGGGTTCATAAAAATTTAAAAAATAGTGATTTTGTTTTGATTTGATTAATAAACTCTGAAGGTCTTTTCTAAAGGCCTTATACAAACCTTTAAAGGCATGGTTAAAACTAATAGAACATAGAACTTGATAAAATAAATTTCAGTTTAATTAAAAATCTTGTCACTGATTTTAATAAGTTTAGATGACAGAAAAGTTTGTAGAACTAACAACTGGCTTTGTCTTGCAAATAT
Source organism: Bos grunniens (assembly GCF_055505025.1). NCBI lineage: Eukaryota > Metazoa > Chordata > Mammalia > Artiodactyla > Bovidae > Bos > Bos grunniens. Next base: position 73,235,816 of record NC_141194.1, on the reverse strand, counting down.
CTAAAAAATAAGAATATGAATATAGGCTGCAAGGACCTGAGACTGAGCCCAGGTAAGCAGGTAAGACCTAGAATCAAAGAGAAAAAAGGGGGCAGTTTTAAATCTAGACTGCTAAAAAGGCTCCCTCAACTAGACCTTACAGATAATAAATCTTAATTATCTGAGCAAGCAATTTAAGATATCCTACCTCTTTGTTAACTAGTAAGTTTATATTGTAATACATGATGCTTAGCTAAATTTTTATTTTTTTATCTTTTAAATTAATTGATTTACTTTAATTGGAGGATAATTATTTTATAATATTGTGGTGGTTTTTGTTATACATTGACATGAATCAACCATGGGTGTACATGTGTCCCACATTCTGAACCCCCTTCCCACCTCCCTCCCCATCCCATCCCTCTGGGTTGTCCCAGTGCACCGGCTTTGAGTGCCCTGTTTCATGCATCAAACTTGGACTGGTGACCTATTTCACATATGGTAGTATGCATGTTTCAATGCTATTCTCTCAAATCACCCCACCCTTGCCTTCTTCCACAGAATCCAAAAGTCTGTTCTTTATATCTGTGTCTCCTGTTGTCTCATGTATAGGGTTGTAATTACCATCTTTCTAAATTCCATATATATTCATTAATATACTGTATAGGTGTTTTTCTTTTTTTTAAGGTTTTCAATATAAATTTATTTATTTTAATTGGAGGCTAATTACTTTACAATATTGTATTGGTTTTGCCATACATCAACACCAATCCGCCACAGGTGTACACGTGTTCCCCACCTCCATCCCCGTACCATCCCGCTGGGTCATCCCAGTGCACCAGCCCCAAGCATCTTGTATCCTGCATCAAACCTAGACTGGCGATTCGTATCTTATATGATATTATACATGTTTCAATGCCAATCTCCCAAATCATCCCACCCTCTCCCTCTCCCACAGAGTCCAAAAGACTATTCTATACATCTGTGTCTCTTTTGCTGTCTCACATGCAGGGATGCCATTACCATCTTTCTAAATTACATATATATGCGTTAGTGTACTACATTTGTGTTTTTCTTTCTGGCTTACTTCACCCTGTATAATAGGCTCCAGTTTCATTCACCTCATTAGAACTGATTCAAATGTATTCTTTTTAATGGCTGAGTAATACTCCATTGTATATATGTACCACAGCTTTCTTATCCATTCATCTGCTGATGGACATCTAGGTTGCTTCCATGTCCTGGCTATTATAAACAGTGCTGTGATGAACATTAGGGTACACGTGTCTCTTTCAATTCTGGTTTCCTCGGTGTGTATGCCCAGTAGTGGGATTGCTGGGTCATAAGGCAGTTCTATTTCCATTTTTTAAATGAATCTCCACACTGTTCTCCATAGAGACTGTGTTAGTTCGCATTCCCACCAACATTGTAAGAGGGTTCCCTTTTCTCCACATCTTCTCCAGCATTTATTGTTTGTATATTCTTGGATGGCAGTCATTCTGACAAGGGTGAGATGGCACCTTATGGTGTTTTTGATTTGCATTTCTCTGATAATGAGAGATGTTGAGCATTTTTTCATGTGTTTGTTAGCCATCTGTATGTCTTCTTTGGAGAAATGTCTGTTTAGTTCTTTGGCCCATTTTTTCATTTCATTTTTCTGGTATTGAGCTGCTTGTATATTTTTGAGATTAATTTTTTGTCAGTTGTTTTGATTGCCATTATTTTCTCCCTTTCTGAAGGCTGTATTTTCACCTTGCTTATAGTTTTCTTCATTGTGCAAAAGCTTTTAAGTTTAATTAGGTCCCATTTATTTATATTTGCTTGTATTTACATTACTCTGGGAGGTGGGTCATAGAGATCTTGCTGTGATTTATGTCAGAGAGTGTTTGGCTTATGTTTTCCTCCAGGAGTTTTATAGTTTCTGGTCTTATGTTTAGATCTTTAATTCATGTTGAGCTTATTTTGTGTATGGTATTAGAAAGTGTTCTAGTTTCATTCTTTTGTATGTGGTTGACAATTTTTACCAGCACAGTTTGTTAAAGATATTGTCTTTCTCCATTGCATATTTTTGCCTCCTTTGTCAAAGATAAGGTGTCCATATGTGCTTGGATTTATCTCTGGGCTTTCTATTTTTTTCCATTGATCTATAATTCTGTCTTTGTGCCAGTACCATACTGTCTTGATGACTGTAGCTTTGTAGTATAGTCTGAAGTCAAGCAGGTTGATTCCTCCAGTTCCATTCTTCTTTCTCAAGATTGCTTTGGCTATTCAAGGTTTTTGGTGTTTCCATACAAATTGTGAAGTTATTTGTTCTAGTTCTATGAAAAATGCCATTGGTAGCTTGTTAGGATTTACATTCAATCTATAGATTGATTTGGGTAGTATACTCATTTTCACCATACTGATTTTTCCAATCCATGAACATTGTATATTTCTCCATCTATTTGTGTCATCTTTGTTATCTTTCATCACTGTTTTATAGTTGTTGGTTTTTTTCTTTTAATTTTTTATAGGTCTTCTGTTTCTTAAAGGTAAATGTATTCCTAAGTATGTTATGCTTTTTGTCACAATGGTGAATGGGTTTGTTTCCTTATTTTCTCTTTCTGTTTTCTAATTTTTAGTGTATAAGAATGCAAGGGACTTCTGGGTGTTAATTTTATATCCTACAACTTTACTATATTCATTGATTAGCTCTAGTAATTTTCTGGTTGAGTCTTTAGGGTTTTCTATGAAAAGAATCATGTCATCTGCAAACAGTGAGAGTTTTACTTCTTTTCCAATTTGGATTCCTTTTATTTCTGCTTCTTCTCTGATTGCTTGGCTAAAACTTTCAAAATGATGTTTAACAGTGGTGGTAAGAGTGGGCATCCTTGTCTTTTTCCTGACTTTAGGGGAAATGCTTTATATTTTTCACCACTGAGGATAATGTTTGCTGTGGGCTTATCATATATGACTTTTATTATGTTGATGTATGTTCCTTCTATGCATGTTTCTGGAGACTTTTTAGTCAGATTCATCAAGAAAAACAGGGAGAAGAATCATATCAACTAAATAAGAAATAAAAATGGAAAAATCACAACAGAAAACACAGAAAGGATCATGAGACTATTATCAGCAACTAGTATGCCAATAAAATGGAAAACCTGGAAGAATTCTTAGAGAAGTATAACCTTCCAAAAGTGAACCAGGAAGAAATAGAAAATCTTAGCAAACCCATCAGAAGCATGGTAATATAAACTATAATAAAAAATCTGCCAACAAACAAAAGCCCAAGACCAAATGGCTTCACAGGTGAATTCTACCAAAAATTTAGAGAAGAGCTGACGCCTATCCTACTCAAACTCTTCCAGAAATTTTCAGAGGAAAGCAAACTCTGAAATTCATTCTATGAGGCCATCATCACCCAAATATCAAAACCAGACAAAGATCACACACAAAAAGAAAACTGCAGCCCAATATCACTGATGTACATGGATGCAAAATCTTCAACAAAATTCTAGCAAACAGAATCCAACAGCATATTAAAACGATCATACATCATGACCAAGTGGGCTTTATCCCAGGATGCAAGGATTCTTCAATATTTGCAAATCAAACAATGTGATACATCACATTAACAAATTGAAGGATAAAACCCATACGGTTATTTCAAGAGATGCAGAGAAAGCCTTTAAAAAATTCCACAATGATTTAAGATAAAAACACTCTTAGCTAAATATTTAAATGAAATGTTGCTTCCCGACTGACTCTAGTGGTAAAGAACCCACTTGCCAATGGAGGAGACATGAGAGATGCAGGTTCAATTCCTGGTTAGTGAAGATCCTCTGGAGGAGGACCCAACAACCCACTCTAGTATCTCTAAAGACAGAGGAGTCTAGGGAGCTGCATTCCACAGAGTCTCACAGAGTGAAACATGACTGAAGTGACTTAGCACAAGCAGACACATGAGAACTCTCAGTGCAGACCAGTTCAGTCGCTCAATCGTGTCTGACTCTTTGCGACCCCATGTATCACAGCATGCCAGGCCTCCCTGTACATCACCAACTCCCGGAATTCACCCAAACTCATGTGCATCGATACGGTAATGCCATCCAGCCATCTCATCCTCTGTCGTCTCCTTCTCCTCCTGCCCCCAAACCCTCCCAGCAACAGGATCTTTTCCAATGAGTCAACTCTTCCCATGAGATGGCCAAAGTACTGGAGTTTCAGCCTCAGCATCAGTCCTTCCAATGAACACCCTGGACTGTTCTCCTTTAGGATGAACTGGTTGGATCTCCTTGCAGTACAATGGACTTGCAAGAGTCTTCTCCAACACGACTGTTCAAAAGCATCAATTCTTCGGTGCTTAGCTTTCTTCACAGTCCAAATCTCACATCCACACTTGACCACTGGAAAAACCATAGCCTTGATTAGATGGACCTTTGTTGGCAAAGTAATATCTCTGCTTTTTAGTATGCTATCTAGGTTGGTCATAACTTTCCTTCCAAGGAGTAAGTGTCTTTCAATTTCATGGCTGCAATCACCATCTGCAATGATTTTGGAGATCCCCAAAATAAGGTCTGACACTGTTTCCACTGTTTCCCCATCTATTTCCCATGAAGTGATAGGACCATATGCCATGATCCTCGTTTTCTAATGTTGAACTTTAAGCCAAATTGTTCACTCTCCACTTTCACTTTCATCAAGAGGCTTTTTAGTTCCTCTTCATTTTCTGCCATAAGGGTGGTGTCATTTGCATATCTGAGGTTATTGATATTTCTCCTGGCAATCTTGATTCCAGCTTGTGCTTCTTCCAGCCCAACGTTTCTCATGATGTACTCTGTATATAAGTCAAATAAGCAGGGTGACAATACAGAGCCTTGACGTACTCCTTTTCCTATTTGGAACCAGTCTGTTGTTCCATGTCCAGGTCTAACTGTTGCTTCCTGACTTGAACATAGATTTCTTAAGAGGCAGGTCAGGTGATCTGGTATTCTCATTTCTTTCAGAATTTCCCACAGTTTACTGTGATACACATGGTCAAAGGCATTGACATAGTCAGTAAAGCAGAAATAGATGTTTTTCTGGAACTTTCTTGATTTTTCAATGATCTAGTTGATATTGGCAATCTGATCTCTGGTTCCTCTGCCTTTTCTAAAGCCAGCTTGAACATCTGGAAGTTCACAGTTCACATATTGCTGAAGCCTGGCTTGGCGAATTTTGAACATTATTTTACTAGCCTGTGAGATGAGTGCAATTGTGTGATAGTTTGAGAATTCTTTGGCATTGCCTTTCTCAGGGATTGGAATGAAAACTTACATTTTCCAGTCCTGTGGCCAATGCTGAGTTTTCCAAATTTGCTTGCATATTGAGTGCAGCACTTTCACAGCACCATCTTTCAGGATTTGAAATAGCTCAACTGGAGTTCCATCACATCCACTAGCTTTGTTCATAGTGATGCTTCCTAAGGCCCACTTGACTTCACATTCTAGGACGTCTGGCTCTAGATGAGTGATCACACAATCATGTTTTTTGTGTACGGTGCTTCTGTGTATTCTTGTCACCTCCTCTTAATATCTTCTGCTTCTGTTAGTCCGTACCATTTATTTTCTTTATCAAACCCATCTTGGCATGACATATTCCCTTGGTATCTCTAATTTTCTTGAAGAGATCTCTAGTCTTTCCCATTCTGTTGTTTTCCTCTATTTCCTTGCATTGATTGCTGAGGAAGGCTTTCTTATCTCTCCTTGCTATTCCTTGGAACTCTGCATTCAAATGGGAATATCTTTCCGTTTCTCTTTGCTTTTCACTTCCCTTCTTTTCACTGCTATTTGTAAGAACTCTTCAGACAGCCATTTTTCTTTTTTGCATTTCTTTTCCCTGGGAATGGTCTTGATCCCTGTCTCCTGTACAATGTCATGAACCTCTGTCAGTAGTTCATCAGGTATTCTGTCTACCAGATCTAATACCTTAAATCTATTTCTCACTTCCACTGTATAATCATAAGGGATTTAATTTAGATCATAAATGAATGGTCTACTCTGGCTGCGACAGACCGTGCAGAAGCGTGACAGGAGCCATCTCACGCCCAAGGTCAGGGGTGGTGACAGAGAGCGCCAGGCTGCAATGGCACAGGAGCAGCCAAGATGAGCTATACCATGCCTGAGGTCAGAGTGGCAGCCGAGAGGAGAAACCCCAAGTCCAAGGAGCAGTGACTGTGCGGGTGCAGGAGGGATGAGAGGAGCAAAACTGTGTTCAAGGTCAGAAGGGGTGACCTCGTCCAAGGTAAAAAGCAGTGGCTGTGCTTTGCTGGAGCAGCCGTGAAGAGATACCCCATGTCCAAGGTAAGAGAAACTCAAGTAAGATGGTAGGTGTTGCGAAAGGTATCAGAAGGCAGACACACTGAAACCAAAATCACAGAAAACTAGCCAATCTGACCACATGGACCACAACCTTGTCTAACTCAATGGAACTAAGCATGCTGTGTGGGGTCACCCAAGATTTACAGGTCATGGTGGAGAGGTCTGACAGAATGTGGTCCACTGGAGAAGGGAATGGCAAACCACTTCAGTATTCTTGCCTTGAGAACCCCATGAACAATATGAAAAGGCAAAATGATAGGATACTGAAAGAGGAACTCCCCAGGTCTGTAGCTTCCCAATATGCTACAGGAGATCAGTGGAGAAATAACTCCAAAAGAATGAAGGGCTGGAGCCAAAACAAAACAACACTCAGTTGTGGATGTGACTGGTGATAGGAGCAAGGTCCAATACTGTAAAGAGCAATATTGCATAGGAAACTGGAATGTTAGGTCCATGAATCAAGGCAAATTGGAAGTGGGCAAACAGGAGATGGCAAGAGTGAACGTCGACATTCTAGGAATCAGAAAAGTAAAATGGACTGAAATGGGTGAATTTAACACATAGACATCACCAGATGGTCAACACCGAAATCAGATTGATTATATTATTTGCAGCCAAAGATGGAGAAACTCTATACAGTCAGCAAAAACAAGACCAGGAGCTGACTGTGGCTCAGATCACGAACTTCTTATTGCCAAATTCAGACTGAAATTGAAGACAGTAGGGAAAACCACTAAAACATTCAGGTATGACCTAAATCAAATCCCTTATGATTATACAGTGGAAGTGAGAAATAGGTTTAAGGGACCAGATCTGATAGAGTGCCTGATGAACTATGGATTGAGATTCAAGACATTGTACAGGAGACAGGGATCAAAATCATGCCCATAGAAAAGAAATGCAAAAAAGCAAAATGGCTGTCTGAGCAGGCCTTACAAATAGCTGTGAAAAGAAGAGAAGCAAAAAGCAAAGGAGAAAAGGAAAGATGTAAGCATCTGAATGCAGAGTTCCAAAGAATAGCAAGGAGAGATAAGAAAGCCTTCTTCAGCAATCAATGCAAAGAAATAGAGGAAAACAACAAAATGGGAAAGACTAGAGATCTCTTCAAGAAAATTAGAGATATCAAGGGAATATTTCAAACAAAGATAGGCTCAAAAAAGGACAGAAATGGTATGGGCCTAACAGAAGCAGAAGATATTAAGAAGAGGTGGCAAGAATACACAGAAGAACTGTACAAAAAACATATTCATGACCCAGATAATCACGATGGTGTGATCACTCACCTAGAGCCAGACATCCTGGAATGTGAAGTCAAGTGGGCCTTAGAAAGTATCACTATGAACAAAGCTAGTGGAGGTGATGGAATTCCAGTTGAGCTATTTCAAATCCTAAAAGATGATGCTGTGAAAGTGCTGTACTCAATATGCCAGCAAATTTGGAAAACTCAGTAGTGGCCACAGGACTGGAAAATGTCAGTTTTCACTCCAATCCCAGAGAAAGGCAATGCCAAAGAATGCTCAAACTATCGTACAATTTCACTCATCTCACAGGCTAGTAAAGTAATGCTCATAATTCTCCAAGCTAGGCTTCAGCAATACGTGAACCATGAACTTCCAGATGTTCAAGCTGGTTTTAGAAAAGGCAGCGGAAACACAGATAAAATTGCCAACATCCACTGGATCATTGCAAAAGCAAGAGACTTCCAGAGAAACATCTATTTCTGCTTTATTGACTATGCCAAAGCCTTTGACTACGTGGATCACAATAAACTGTGGAAATTTTTGAAAGAGGTGGGAATACCAGACCACCTGACCTGCCTCTTGAGAAACATATATGCAGGTCAGGAAGCAACAGTTAGAACTGGACATGGAATAGCCGACTGGGTCCAAATAGGAAAAGGAGTACATCAAGGCTGTATATTGTCTCCCTGTTTATTTAACTTATGTACAGAGTACATCTTGAGAAACGCTGGGCTGGAGAAGCACAAGCTGGAATCAAGATTGCCAGGAGAAATATCAATAACCTCAGATATGCAGATGACACCACCTTTATGGCAGAAAGTGAAGAGGAACAAGAAAGTATCTTGATGAGAGTGACAGAGGAGAGTGAACAATTTGGCTTAGATATCAACATTCAGTAAACTAAGATCATGGCATCTGGTCCCATCACTTCATGGGAAATAGATGGGGAAGCAGTGGAAACAGTGTCAGATTTTATTTTTGGGGTCTCCAAATCACTGCAGATAGTGATTGCAGCCATAAAATTAAAAGACGCTTACTCCTTGGAAGGAAAGTATTCAAAAGCAGAGACATTACTTTGCTATCAAAGGTCTGTGTAATCAAGGCTACGGTTTTTCCAGTGGTCAAGTATGGATGTGAGAATTGGACTGTCAAGAAAGCTGAGTGCTGAAGAATTGATGCTTTCGAACTGTGGTGTTGGAGAAGCCTCTTGAGAGTCCCTTGGACTGCAAGGAGATCCAACCAGTCTATTTTAAAGGATATCAGTCCTGGGTGTTCTTTGGAAGGAATGATGCTATAGCTGAAACTCCAATACTTTGGCCACCTCATGCGAAGAGTTGACTCATTGGAAAAGACTGATGCTGGGAGGGATTGGGGGCAGGAAGAGAAGGAAACGACAGAGGATGAGCTGGCTGGATGGCATCACTGACTCAATGGACGTGAGTCTAGTGAACTCTTGGAGTTAGCTATGGACAGGGAGGCCTGGCGTGCTGCAATTCATGTGATCACAAAGAGTTGGACATGACTGACAGAGTGAACTTAACTGAACTCAGATGACCATTTTCTACTGCTGTGAGCAGGAATCCCTTAGAAGAAATGGAGTAGCCATAATGTTTAACAAAAGAGTCTGAAATGCAGTACTTGGACCCAATCTCAAAAACGACAGAATGATCTCTGTTCATTTCCAAGGCAAACCATTCAGTATCACGGTGATCCAAGCCTATGCCCCAACTGGTAACACTGAAGAAGCTGAATTTGAACCGTTTTCTGAAACCTACAAGACCTTTTAGAACTAACACCCCCAAAAGTTATCCTTTAATTATAGGTGACCTACTTTTTGCAAAAGTAGGAAGTTAAGAAACACCTCAAGTAACAGGCAAGTTAGCCTTGGAATATAGAATGAAGCAGGGCAAAGGCTAATAGAGTTTTGCCAAGAGAACACATTGGTCATATCAAACATCCTCTTCCAACAACACAAGAGAAGACTCTACACATGGTGATCACCAGATGGTCAACACCGAAATCAGATTGATTATGAGATCTCTAGTTTACTTTTTTCTATTTGTGTACACATTGTACAAAAGAGCTGTATTTAATTTTAGTAAAAAGGATTTACATTTTTGAACTGGGAAATATCAATACTAAGTTGATACCTGATATTAATGTTCAAGTTTGCTCATCTAAATTAATACAGATCTCATTAAGAGTCATCAGAATTAAGTACAAAATTCTACTGTGCCTAGGTTTAATAAATAAGAACTTACTAATCTCTTGCAAGAAAATAACTTGACATGGGGAAATTTTAACATAAATGTAAATGAGATAAACACTTTTGGATAAAATTTTTAATATAATCGTATTTTAGAAATATCTATTTAAAATGATCCTTCCAGATGGTTGGTAGCTTAAGATTCTAAAGCTGTGCCTATTTGAGCTAAGTGATGAAAGTTTATTTAACTAAAAGATACTGAGCCATCAGTTACCAAAAAGAGAGGCTAAAGGTGTCTGGGAATGTTAATGAAAATGTTTGGTATCACCTACGATGTTCTCTATAAGAAAAGAAATGTTTCTAAAAATTATCACTGATGTGTAAGCTCACCAAATTATAAAATGCACAAATAAAGACACTTTATAATTGCTTGTTTCTTAGACTTACTAAGAACTAAGGTTTTAAGAGTTGAGGATTATAATGTAAACATGTAATTAAAACAATTAATAATATAATAATATTTCAGTATACAATAGGAAATAAAATGTTAGTTTTCAGTAAAGAAAATATGCAAAATGGAATTACAGTTTAGTAAAGAAAAAGAAAGAATGATCTGGTTAGTTTTATTTGGATGAACAATGAGGGAAAGATTGGGTACAAGAAGTGATGAGAGACTGTGAAAAGAAGCCCTGAAGAAAAGTTTCATGCATAGTCAGGATAAGTTAGATTTAGATTGAAGTTAAGTAATTAAATTGATTTTGTTCCATAAGCGAGTGCAAGACTGAATTTTTATTTCTGTCTGTTATAAGTGCTCCTTTTAATAGCAGACTGTGTGAGTTTCTGTGCTCTTGAGTGATCTGTATTTATTTTCCTTGTGACATTTGTTAAATGAATTGATATTGTTTCAGTGGCATACGATCCTATGTTTTAAAATCTTTTTGATATTTCTAACAAACTTCCCAAATAACAAAATCTAACTAAGCTTTTCAGGTTCTAGCTGAATCTGGGATGGATGCTTCAAAGAAACATCTCTGAGGAAACTTAGAGGAAAGTGTTAAGCTAAGTTTTTTGGAAGTGAAAATTAAAATCATTCAGTTGTGTCCAACTATTTTCAACCCCATGGACTATATAGTTCATGGAATTCTCTAGGCCAGAATACTGGGGTGGGTAGCCTTTCCCTTTTCCAAGGGATTTTCCCAACCCAGGGATCAAACCCGGGTCTCCTACATTACAGGCGGATTCTGTACCAACTAAGCCATCAGGAAAAAATTGTTTGTCGGATTTTTTTTATTTATTTATTTAAAACCATTGTCAAGTGATTGGAGGTGAACTTTAGATCATAGTGTATGGATAAATTTCATTAATGCAAATGTTCAAAAATTTACATGAAATTTCTAACATCTGATATGTTGTGATATAATGTTAAAATGTTATCAGTCATAATTCTAGCGATTATATTAAAGTGTTGATGTTGTAGAAATATTAACAATACTATTTTAAATTTTGTCCTTTAAAGGCTATCATAATTTTACACAATGAAGGATTTCAAGAAGACTCATAAAAATAACTTGTAAATAAATGTGTTTAATGACACTGAACTGGATTATAAATTATAAAATCTAATGTAAACCTGGTTACTTCATGCAGATCAACAGGAATCAATTACATGTGACTAAATGAACTGATAGAATGAAAACCACAATCACAGAAAATTAACCAAATCGATCACATGAATCACAACCTTGTCTAACTCAATGAAACTATGAACCATGACATGTAGGGTCACCCAAGACAGCTGGATCATGGTGGAGAGTTCTGACAAAATGTGGTCCACTGGTGAAGGGAATGGCAAAACACTTCAGCATTCTTGCCTTGAGAACCTCATGAACAGTATGAAAAGGCAAAATGATATGACACTGAAAGAGGAAATCCCCAGGATGGTACGTGCCGAATATGCTAGTGGAGGAGAGCAGAGAAACAACTCCAGAAGGAATGAAGAGGCTTAGCCAAAGGGAAAACAAGGTCCAGATGTGGATGTGTCTGATAGTGTAAGTAAAGTCCGATGCTGTAAATAACAATATTGCATAGAAACCTGGAATGTTAGGATCATGAATTAAGGTAAATTGGAAGAGGTAAAGTAGGAGACTGGAATAGTAAACATTAACATTTTAATCAGTGAAATAAAATGCACCAAAATGGACAAATTTTATTCAGATGACCATTATATCTACTACTGTGGGCAAGAATCCCTTAGAAGAAATGGAATAGCCCTCATAGTCAAGAATAGTCCAAAATGTAGTACTTGGATGCAATCTCAAAAGCAACAGAATGATCTCTGTTCAGTCCCAGGAAAACCATCCAATATCAGGGCAATCCAAACCTATGCCCCAACCACTAATGCCAAAGAAGTTGAAGTTGAATGGTTCTATGATGACCTACAAGACCTTCTAGAACTAACACCAAAAAAAAGTTGTCCTTTTCATCATAGGGGACTAAAATGTAAAAGTAGAAAGTCAGGAGATACGTGGAGTAACAGGCAAGGTTGGCCTTGGAGTACAAAATGAAGCAGGGCAAGGGTAACATAGTTTTGCCAAAAGAACACAGTGATCACAGCAAACTCCCTCTTCCAGCAACACAAGAGATGACTCTACACATGGATATCACAAGATGGTCAATACCAAATATATGGTATCAATGGTCAAGAACAATTATATTCTTTGCAGCTGAAGATGGAGAAGCTCTATACAGTTAGCAAAAACAAGACCTGGAGCTGACTGTGACTCACATCATCAGCTCCATATTGCAGAATTCAGACTTAAATTGAATAAAGTAGGGAAAATCACTAGGCAACTCATGTAAAATCAAATCCTTATCATTATACATTGGAAGTGACAAATAAATTCAAGGGATTAGATCTGATAGACAGAGTGCCTGAAGAATTATGGGTGGAGGTTTGAAACATTGTACATGAGGCAGATATCACAATCATTGCCAAGAAAAATAAATGCAAAACTGCAAAATGGTTTTCTTTGAAGGCTGAGAAAAGAAGAGAAGCAAAAGGCAAAGGAGAAAAGGAAAGATATACCCATCTGAATACAGAATTCCAAAGAATAGCAAGGAAAGCTAAGAAAGCCTTCTTAAGAAAACAATGCAAAGAAATAAAGGAACACAAAAGAAAGTCTTGAATTCTCTTTAAGAAAATTAGAGATAACAAGGAAACATTTCATGCAAAGTTAGGCTCAATAAATGACAGAAACAGTATGGACCTAACAGAAGCAAAAAATACTAAGAAGAGGTGGCAAGAATACACAGAAAGGTACCAAAAAAAAAAAAAAAAAAAAGTCTTAATGACCCATATAACCACGATGATGTGATCACTTACCTAGAGCAAGAGTCCTGGAGTGAGAAGTCAAGTGGGCCTTAGGAAGCATCATTATGAACAAAGCTAGCAGAGGTGATGGCATTCCATCTGAGCTATTTCAAATTGTAAAATATGATATTGATAAAGTGCTTCCATCAATATGTCAGCAAATTTGGAAAATGCAGCAGTGGCCACAGGACTGGAAAAGATAAGTTTTCATGCCAATCCCAAAGAAGTACAATGCCAAAGAATGAAATTATTGCACAATTGCACTCATTTAACATGCTGGCAAGTTTAAAATCATGCTCAAAATCCTCCAAGCTATACTTCAACAGTATGCGAACCTAGAACTTCCAGATGTACAAGCTGGATTTAGAAAAGGCAGAGAGGCAGAGGAACCAGAGATCAAGTTGTCAACATCCGTTGGATCATAGAAAAAGCAAGTAAATTCCAGGAAAACATCTACATCTGCTTCATTGACTATCCTAAAGCCTTTGACTGTGTGGATCACAAAAAGCTGTGGAAAATTCTTAAAGAGATGGGAATACCAGAGCAACTTACCTGCCTCCTGAGAAACATGTATGGAGGTCAAGAAGCATCAGCTAGAACTGGACATGGAACAATGGACTGGTTCAAAATTGGGAAAGGAATATGACAAGGCTGTACACTATAACCCTGCTTATCTAATTTATATTCAGAATACATCATGTGAAATGCTGGGCTGGGTAAATCACAAGCTAGAATGAAGATTGCCAGGAGAAATATCATATCCTCAGATATGCAGATGATACCTCTCTAGTGGCAGAAATTGAAGAGGAACTGAAGAGCCTCTTGATGAAGGTGAAAGAGGAGTGTGAAAAAGCTGGCTTGAAACTCAATATTCTAAAAGCTAAGCTCATGGCATCCAGTGCCATCTCTTCATGGAAAATAAAAAATGAAAAAGTGATCTCTTTGACAGGTATTTTTTCTTGGCCTCCTAAATCACTGGGGAAAATTACTGTAGCCATGAATTAAAAGACATTTGCTCTTTGACAGGAAAGCTCTGATAAACTTAAACAGTACATTAAAAAGCAGAGGCAACACTTTGCCTACACAGGTCAGTCTAGTCAAAGCTATGTTTTTTCCAGTAGTCATTTATGGGTGTGAGAGTTGGACGATAAAGAAGGCTGAGCTGCAAAGAATTGATGCCCTTGAATTGTGGTGCTGGAGAATACTTGATATCCCTTGCACTGCAAGGAGATCAAACAAGTCAATCCTAAGGGAAATCAACCCTAAGTCTTCATTGGAAGGACTGATGATGAAGCTGAAGCTCCAATATTTTGGCCACCTGATGCAAAGAGCTGACTCATTGTAAAAGACTCTGATGCTGGGAAAGATTGAAGGCAAAAGAGAAGTGAGCGGCAGAGGATGAGGTGATTAGTTAGCATCACCATCTCAATGGAAATGAATCTGAGCAAGCTCTGGGAAATAATGAAGGACAAGGGAACCTAGCTTGGTGCAGTACATGGAGTCACAAAGAGTTGGACATTACTTAGCAATTGAACAACAACAATAATTGGATTACAACTAGTTATACTAACAGTTATTTTAATTTGTTCTTTTCAAATTGTTTATGCCTTTGTTTCTCTGCTACACTATGTCTTTATAAATGTTATTAGTTATATTACTCTATCTATTTTATAAGATTATTGTCTCTTACAGTGTGTAACCAGGACTGCAATGAATATAGTGTTGACCAGACTACTTCAAGTAATTGATCAGAAATATAGTTCTATATGCCATCAATAATTGTAATAGTGTAATTCTAAGTTATAAAGAAGCAACAAGGGAAACATCTCCTGGATCCTAATAGGTTAGAAGATAGAGGATCCAGCGAATCTTTTATTATTTATCAATGGTCCTAACCTTGAAATTTACACTTAGAATGACATATCAGTGAAAACTTTCACCTTATCTGGGATGAGCCTCTCAGCACCATGGGACAAAAAAACAAAATGATCATAAAATGTCTCCCATATATGGTAGAATTTACTACCATGTGGAGGGACTGTGAAATGGAATATCTCGTGCCATATCAATAAAAAAAAAAAAAAGGATGTAACAGCCATCAGTGATTTGGGGGCCTCCAAATTTGAATGAGGACTCTCAAAAAGGAACACAGTCTCTTTGATCCAGCAGATGTTGCCATCCCTTCCCTCCCCCCACCCACAGTCGTGACTGCTATGGAACTCGGAGGAGAGGGGGAAGTGATGTGAGAAATCAAAATGACTAAATGCTGATCCCAGATAGCTGAGATGCATATGAAAGAAATGGTTTCAATAATCCCAGAATCTTGCATCTTCCCATAGATAGAAGAGGGCTAAATTCCTTAACTTGCTATCTGGTTTTCCTTACTTAACAAAAATCTTTGATGTTTAGACTACCTGACCCTTTTGTTGAAAACTTGTATATAACCTGACTGCTTCTTCCACCTCCTTGGAACAATATCTTGGGGCTACTGAGATGCTGTCTCCCATGCTCAGAGTCCTTAACATTCTCACCAAATAAAGTAACTCTCTACTTTCAGGTTGAGATTAATTTTTAGTTGACACCTCTTACTCCACTATTTTGCCATACTGTTATACTTATTTACAACCATTAGAAATATTGTTATATGGAATAGCTACAATGGAAAACAATATGTGTGCATGTGTGCTAAGTTGCTTCAATCATGATTGATTCTTTTTGACCCTATGAACAGTAGCCCACCAAGCTCCCCTGTCAGTGGGATTCTCCAGGCAAGAACATTGGAGCGTGTTGCCATATCCTTCTCCAGAGGATCTTCCTAACCTAGGGATTGAAATCACATCTCTTAAGTCTCCTGCATCGGCAGGTGGGTTCATTACCACTAGCACTACCTGAGATGTCCACAGAAAACCGTATATAAGTTCTTAACTAAATGTAAAATAAAACTGTTTTATGAGCACGTGACCCCCATTTATGGTTGTAAATCAAAAATAATTGAAAGCAGAGTATTGAAGACATATTTGCACACCCATTCTTATAGCATAATATAACAGTCAAGAGATGGAAGCAACTGAAATAGCCATTGATCTGTCAATACATAAGCAAAATACAGTTTATATATAACATGAAATATTCAGCCTTAAAGTGAAGAATATTATGTCTTACACTACAAAATGGATGAATTTTAAGGACATTATGCTAAGTGAAACAAATTTACCACACAAAAAATCTCACAAATGCAATTTATTTCTATTGATACAAGGTATCTAAATTAATTGAATTAATAGGAGCAAAGTAGAATGATGACTACTAGTGGCAGAGAGGAGGGACAAATGAGGAACTGTTGTTTGTTGGGTATAGAGTTTTTAATTTGCCAAATAAAATTGTTTTGGAAATGTGTTTTATGAAAATGAAAATGTACTTAACACTACTTAAATTTATAATTTTTACACTAAAAATTATAATTTGTTAAGATTATTATTTTATGTTGTATGTTTTTACCATAAAAAAAATGTCATTGTGGATTTTGAACAGAATAGATGATCATCTGATCAGATGATCAGAATAGATGATGAGTGATTCCTTGAGTGATGGAAGGAATGAACACTGTTCTCTTAATAATAGACTTTTAATTTTCAACTTTTCAGTTACCCTACTGAAGTGGTTCTCAAATTTAACACTTATCAAAAATCACTTAGAATGCTTGTTAAAATACAACTTGCTAGGCCCATTCATAGAATTTCTGATTTAGTAGATATGAACAATTTCCATTTCTAGCAAGCTCTTTGGGTGGTACCGGGGACATCCTTTGAGAACTCTTTATCATGTTTCATCCCCTTAATTATTTTAAGCATCTGTGGACTCAAAAGCAAAAATGTCTTTCAGGCATAGGAATCAGAAAATACAGACATTTTTTGTTGTGATGTTGTAGTTGATGTACAGTGTTGTATAGGTTTCAGATGCACAGTGATATGGTTCAATTATGCATGTACATACACATATCTATTCCTTTTTAAGCTTCTTTTGCCTTATTGGTTATTATGGAATATTGAATGTGGTTTCCTGTGCTATACAGTAGCTTTGCTGTTTGTTTGTTTTGTGTATGGTGGTGTGTATCTGTTAGTCTTGGTGTCCCGGTTTTCCCTCCCTGCTCTCTTCCTTTGGTAGCCATGGATTTGTCTTCTATTTCTGTAGGGGCTATTTATGTTTTGTCAGGGCAGGGGCAGAGACACAGACATAGAGAACAGATGTATGAATGCTGGACGGAGGTGGGATTGATTGGGGGATTGGGATTGACATATATACACTACAGTGTATAGAATGGATGACTACTGCAGGCTTTCTTTGTAGCACAGGGAACTCTGCTCAGTGCTCTTTGGTAACTTAAATGGGAGAGAAATACAAAGAAGAGGACATATATGTGTGTATATGTGTGAATTACTTTGCTGTGCTGCAGAGGCTGATACAAAATTGTGGAGCAATTCCAATAAAAATTTATTTAATAAATAAAATAAAAATAAGCCCTGGGACTTCTATCATGTTGAACTACCCTAGTCAAAACTTTAAAAACATTTTGTTTCTTACTCTTTTCTATTTGATCATTTCTCACATTTTGTTCCAAAATTCTGACCTTAAGATTCTCATGGAATGTGGTAAGTTTCTCTAGGGTGTTTCACTGTGTACTCTTGTTTTATAAAGCACCACGAAAAATATAAGACTAGAGAGATTTAGAGCAAGAATGGATTTTAGAAATATGTAAGTATGTTTTTCATTTGAATAGATAAATAAACTGAGTGCTAAAGTAGGGAAGGGGGTTACATCATCCAAGGTAACACAACCAATTGGAGGAAGAGCTACAACAGGAATCTGTGCATTCTGGCACCAAATTCTATTGTTAGGACTTTAGTGGCCTGAATGATGGCTCTCAAGAATAAATGTTCACGTTGTAATTCCCATAAACTGTGATTTACCTTATTTGAATTAAATGTTATTTAAAGATATAATTGAACTAATTATCTTGAAGAGAATGCTCTGGATTGTCCAGACAGCCCTTGCATCCATGATAAGTGTCTTTATAAGAGACATAACAAAAGAGAAGACACAGATACACAGAGGAGATAGTAATGTGAATATAAGAGGCAGAGATTAGAGTGATAAAAAGTTAAAAGGCAAAGAAGACCAATGATAATCATCAACTACTGGAAGCTAAGGGAAAGGCAAAAGCCAGTTTCTCCCGTAGAGTCCCAGAATGAGCCATCTTGCCATTTACTTGGAATTCCGATCTGAAGAACTAAGAGAGAATAAATTATTGTTGCTTTAGGCCACCAAATTTGTGATAGACTGTTATGGTAGCTACCATAATGGAACACAGGTTTACACAACATGTTTAAACTCATATATTAGGACTTTTGCTATTCACTAGAGATATAAAAACAGCTATTAAAAATTGCCTGAATTCCAAGATACTGTTCCTTTGTTGTTGTTCAGTCATTAAGTCATGTCCGACTCTTTGTGACCCCATAAACTGCAGCATGCCAAGCCACCCTGTCCCTCACTATCTTTCAGAGTTTGCCCAAGTTTGCCCTTACTGTTCCTAAGAATCATTACATGCTGAAATAGGTAAGTACATTAAAAACAATAACAACAAAAATATTTATTATCTCAAATAGGAATTCTAGAGGCAGAATAGCTCCAGATTTGGGTAATTCAGCCATTCAATGATGCATTAGGGACAAAGGGAATTTTGCTTTTCATCTTTTCACTTTGTCCTCAATAGTGTTTTAGCTTAGCTCACTTCATAATCACAAGATGGTGATGACAGTTTCAATCTTCAAATAGAGATAAGATGATATTCAGCCATAGGATGTTGACTCTTTCTTCTATGCTTCTTTTAAGAGCAAAGAGACTTTTTCCAGAAGCCCTCCAGCAGATTTTCCCTCAGATTCCATTGTGTACAATTGATTAATACATCCTACCAACCATCTTCTGGCAGCTAGAATAAGTTTAATATGAATGGTTTAGGTTAATTAGTATTTAATAGATATTGGCACAAATTTGGACTCTGCTAACATAAAGGGCAATTTGATGACTGCAGGCAATCAAGTGAATCAACTACTCTGGATCGATTTAAACGAAAGAAGGAAAGCAGGGAGATGGGGATAAAGAAAGAATGAAAAGCAGTTCTAAAAATTAATGACAGAGATAAGATGTAACCCTTAATAGGGATTAAATGACTTTCTGATTTAAAACTTTTAGTCTCAAATAATATATGGGTTAAAATATTCTTTAAACTTGATTTACCTAATTGATTCTCAAACCTGACAGATCAGTTGTGTCACCCTTCATGGATGTGAAAAATAAAGATTTTGGAGTACATGTCTAGATCTTCTGAATCAAAATCTCTAGGAGTAGGCCCCACATATCTTTAATTTTAATTTTCCTAGGTAGTTTTGCTGATTTGATAAGTTTCGGCCCTACTGACATAATCTATTCTCTATCTCTTTTTCCAAGTGAAAGTACAAGATATCTGAATTTGTAACTGTGGGCTTTTTGCAAAAGAAAGTTTATTTTGAGACTTTGTTAAGCCTCAAAAGACAGCTTATTTTCCAAGAGTGAAGCTCAAAAGATCATATATATTATCATCAATACAACTGGAATCAGGCTTCATAGAGGAACAGGATCTAATTATTCCTATTACTTGCTTTTATAAAAAACTTAAGTGTCCTGAAAGTACTGTGCTCTAGAAAATGGATACCAGTTGAAGCAAGACACAATTGAATTCTTCTTAGGTTTCTAATATTATGTATACCCTTCAGAAGTGTTTTATCACATACTATGTTTAGGGATACTGTATTAGGGAATTTCTGATCCTAAAAAAGAAATTGTCTAGTTATATTCACAAAATTAATTTTGAAGATTTATAAATGCATTAAAATCACAGCTTTGAAAAAGATAGATCTTAACTATCAAATGAGGGAGCCAGGATTTGAAACAAAATAGTGTAACTGCAAAATCTTCTCTCTTGCAAATAGGGCTTATGACCCAAAAATAACAGGCACTGAGTGAAAAATTTGGCTTAAAGCTCAACATTCAGAAAACGAAGACCATGGTATCTGGTCCCATCGCTTCATGGGAAACAGATGGGGAAACAGTGGAAACAGTGTCAGACTATTTTCTGGGGCTCCAAATCACCACAGATGGTGATTGAAGCCGTGAAATTAAAAGACACTTACTCCTTGGAAGGAACGTTATGACCCACCTAGATACCATATTCAAAAGCAGAGACATTACTTTGCCAATAAAGGTCCGTCTAGTCAAGGCTATGGTTTTTCCAGTGGTCATGTGTGGATGTGAGAGTTGGACTGTCAAGAAAGCTGAGAGCCGAATAATTGATGCTTCTGAATTGTGGTGTTGGAGAAGACTCTTGAGAGTCCCTTGGACTGCAAGGAGATCCAAACAGTCCATTCTAAAGGAGATCAGCCCTGGTTGTTCTTTGGAAGGACTGATGCTAAAGCTGAAATTCCAATACTTTGGCCACCCCATGTGAAGAGTTGACTCATTGGAAAAGACTCTAATGCTGGGAGGGATTGTGGGCAGGAGGAGAAGGGGACAACAGAGGATGAGATGGCTGGATGGCATCATCGACTCGATGGACATGAGCTTGAGTGAACTCCGGGAGTTGGTGATGGACAGGGAGGCCTTACATGCTGTGGTCGCCTTACATGCGACATGGGGTCGCAAATAGTTGGACACGACTGAACTGAACTGAGTAATACTATCAAGAGATTTCTGGTGTTCTGGTGTAGTCAGGAAGAAAGAATATTTTTATATGTAACTGTCATATAAGTCAAAGTGTGAAGAATTTTAAGGGACCAAAAAAAAAAAAAAAAAAAAGAGAGAGACAATGTAGGAAGTTTCCAAAAATTGCCTAAATATCCTGAGTATTTTAAGTATTTTTAAAGAGAGAATGTGAAAGAAATTTGTCAAGTTGATTAGAAAGAAATAGATGCACTCATTTTGGTTTTTTCTAATTTTTATTTTACTTACATTTTGGATACTGTAAATATCAGAAAATACGTTAAGGATGTCTTAGAATAGACAAGTGTAGCAAAACAGTATAGGTCTTTCTTCTGTTGCAACTTCATTCTATTTGTAGATGTTACTGTATCATCTACTGGACACTACTGTGTATGGTATTACTAAATAAGACCAAAGTTTAACCTTAAATAAGTAGAGACATTATTCAAACCACAATTGCAGATGGCTATTGCAATAGAGGGATGGAAAACTATTGCAAGAAAAAAAAATGTATCTATGAGATCTGACAATATATCAAAATGAAGCAGAAAAGAACTTTATTTTATAGGGAGGAATACAGAAGGAGAGGAAAAATTTGAGTGTGGATAAGTGAAATGATGAAATTAACAGGTGGAGAAATATTATGAAACAGATCAGAGAAAGTTTTCTCTTGATATCAGCGTGTTCCCTGGAAGGTCCATTAAGGTGGAGCTGAACGTGGACTCAGGCTGAGGATGTGGACTCAGGCTCAGTCCCTTTGGCTCAGGGACTTTAAAAAAGGAGGGAAGGTAAACCAAAATTTAGTTGATATGTATTTTGTTCCAACTGATCAATCAAGATAAGCAGTTCAGCTAATTATTTATGAGATAAATGGTTGAAATTTAGAGACTGGGTTTAGATGTAAGAATAATCAAAGAAATCTGCAGACATCACTTGACTTCAGTGAAGTACTGTATTGTGTATATTGAACTAGGCTATATATAGGTAGAAATCTTAGATGTTAAAACACATTGAGTAAATCTAATATAGTAACTTGTTGGCAGTGCAATATAAGACTTAATTTTTATTTAAATTATAATTGACCTTAAGATACATTCACCCCAATGTACATTGAAGCTCTGTTTGCAACAGCAAAGACATGGAAGCACCTTAAATGTCCATTGACAAAGGAATGGATAAAGAATCTGTGTGCGTACTCTCTCTCTCTCTCTCTCTCTCTATCTATACACACACACACACACACACACACACACACACACTATGGAATATTACTCAGTCATTAAAAAGAATGAAATAATGCCATTTGCAGCAACATATATTGACCTAGAGAATGTCATACTAAGTGAAGTAAGTCAGACAGAGGAGAAACATCATATAATAACCCTTATATATGGAATCTAAAAAGAAAGGCTACAAATGAACTTACTTACAAGACAGAAAGACACAGACTTAGAAAATGAACTTATGGTTGTCAGGAGGAAGGGACAGATAGGGAGTTTGGGATAGTCATATATACACTGTTATATTTAAAATGGATAACTAACCAGCTCCTACTGTATAGCACATAGAACTATGCACAATGTTATGTGGCAGCCTGGATGGGAGGGGATTTGGGGGAGGGGATTTGCAGGAGAATGGATATATATATATATATATATGTGTGTGTGTGTGTGTGTGTGTATATATATATGTATATATATGGCTGAATCCCTTCACTGTTCATCTGAAACTATCAAAACATTGGTAATTGGCTATATCCCAATACAAAATAAAAAGTTCAAAAAATTATTGACTCCACTTATTAATAATAAGTTGATTGATACAGTCTTTATTTATTGAGAATCTACTCTTACCAATTTGGGCCTAGGGACAAAGTGATTACCCCTGTTTTCAGAGAGCTCACATTCTAGTGGGTAAAGCTAACAGCTGAATTTAATGACAGATTATAGATGGACACATAGCTAGACAAACCATTGTCCATGTCATATCAATATACCAAAAGTTGAGTGGGCTTATTTTCTATTTAAGGGAATGATTGAAACTCTTTCTACCCCATGAGTTTATTTTTCTTTGAATCCTCTTTCTTTTTCTGAAAACACTTTTACTTCAAGTCTCAAATTTAATCATTTTTATTTTATTGACTATTCAACTTTCACTCTCTACTGCATTCGGGCCACAATTGTCACTCCACTTACATTTACCACACTAATTTTCAGTTAATTCATAAATATTTGTCTTGCTTTCTTTGAGAAGGCACACCTACTGGTGAAATATAATGCAAACAACCATATGAAGCAGACTAAAAATGGTATGTTCATAAAGTCTTCTCTGCATTTACTGTTACCTATAATTGAAACTCACCCATTGCTAATTCCAGCCCCATTGTTACCAAAATATTGATGAAATCATTCATGTTTCAAAGGGGAAAGTGAGTATTTTCTTACTTTTAGAATCTTTATAGAGATTCTTATGGGAGAAAAAGCTGATTAATTAAGACATTAATTGGATAAAAGCATCATTCATAAAGTTCATATTTAAATATGTATTTTAATGATTTTAATATTAATAGCCAAAGTATCCCAATGGAAGAGCATAGTCTTAGATACACTGTATTCAGAAATATTTCTTCTCCATCATAACCATCATTTAATAAGCCTTAGCATTTTTTATATGCTCCATACCATGTTTTGAACTGAGAAAGTTACTTTAAAATAATATTCCAAAGACTATAATATGCACTCTCAAGTGGAGGTGATTTATAAGATTAGTTCTGAAATATTGTTGGAGGAGTGACATCATGAAGATGGTGACATGAGTCATTCCCTATACAGTCTTTCTCACAAGAAGACCATTTAATAACTATCCATAGACAAGTCACCACTATGAAAATCCAAGAACCTGATGAGAGGGTAACAGGCAGGAAGGCCAGAGGTCTCCAAATGGAGGAAATAGCCTGCAAGTGTCAGACATTTTTATCTCTCTTAAGCGGCAGGAGGAAACAAACTAACAATATTTTTTCCTTCTCTATACAAATTTAAAGGGAGGTT
Source organism: Bos grunniens (assembly GCF_055505025.1). NCBI lineage: Eukaryota > Metazoa > Chordata > Mammalia > Artiodactyla > Bovidae > Bos > Bos grunniens. The sequence goes on along the minus strand of NC_141194.1, from coordinate 73,211,838 downwards.
TCTCTTAAAATACTGTGTTGCCATAATGACACCTAGTTTCACCTAGAGATAACCAATGCCTTTTTCATATGGAAATGTTTGTCTTAAGCTATGCTAATGTACTATGCCTTTACCCCAAATTCTGTCTCCAAGTCGGTTCCACCTCTTGACCCAGAACCTACTTGACAAACCAGTATGGACATTGTTCCCCTAATCTATGTAAATGAAACTATTTGTATGGTGGTCTGCCCTTCTTCAAGATTCAAGTTAATCATTTTATGGCCCAGGATAAACCATTTGGCGCCAAGATTACCCCAAAATGCATCTTATGGGTGAGGGGCCTGGTGCCATTCTGATTTTTTTTTTTCCTAATTTTATTTTATTTTTAAACTTTACATAATTGTATTAGTTTTGCCAAATATCAAAATGAATCTGCCACAGGTATACATGTGTTCCCCATCCCGAACCCTCCTCCCTCCTCCCTCCCCATACCATCCCTCTGGGCCGTCCCAGTGCACCAGCCCCAAGCATCCAGCATCGTGCATCGAATCTGGACTGGCAACTCATTTCCTACATGATATTTTACATGTTTCAATGCCATTCTGAATTTTAAGACATTCCTTTCTTTCATTAACAGACTGCTAGTGACTATATAACATCCAGCTGAAGACTAGCAGGCGGGTACTTTTTCTACCCCCTTCTGATGCCTATGTCAAAAGCTTTCTCTATCTCCTTTATACTTTAATAAACCTTTATTACACAAAAGCTCTGAGCGATCAAGCCTCATCTCTGGCCCTGGATTGAATTCTTCTCCTGCGGGAGCCAAGAATCCCGGTGTATTTGCGTGATTCAACAACAACCTTTCACTGAGAGTGAGGCTGAAGCCATCCCTGGACCACAGAAATCATTAGGAGGGCAAGAGGAGTAGCTTCAGTCTGACCACTTTATCCTCTCCCAGGCTGCCATACTACCACATGGGCCTATGATTTCTCTAGTGGGTAAAAGAGCCCAAGATGACCATCAGACTCCCACAGCATTGTATAATGATTCCTGGGAAGTCTACTCAGGTCTCATATTATGGGGATCACTGTGAGAATCTGTGTGGATTGACAACTGGGAATTATAGAAATGAAGGAGTGTGGGGCTAGCAGCAACAAGGAAACAGACTTTGGAAGACCACATTCCTGTGTAGTCGCAATCAAGGAGTGATATCAGCCAGCAGCTCTGCCACCTATAGAGACAGGCTGCTGATCCTGTTTGGCCAGGGAACTCTGTTGGCAATTCTGTACGATGTGGGCCCCTATTCAGTGACCCAGACCAGCTGTGGAGCCCATTCTACAACTCTTAGCATAGGGGCAAGAAAAAAAATTGCTGAAATATATTCTTCATCTCTGCATAAGCAGACTGTATGATCAGAGAACCTAGGGAGCCTTGGAGCCAATCCTACAGCCCAACTTTAGAAGTTCAACACAGTAGTCCTACTAAACTGTTAAGTATAGCCTCTTGTCCCATATAACTAACTTCCCTGGTGGCTCAGATGGTAAAGCATCTGTCTACAATGCAGAGGACGCAGGTTCAATTCCTGGGTTGGGACCATCTCCTGGAGAAGGAAATGGAAACCCACTCCAGTATTCTTGGCTGGAAAATCCCATGGAAGGAGCTTGGTAGGTATATAGTCCATGGGGTCACAAAGAGTCGGACATGACTGAGCAACTTCGCTTTAAACAGTGACACTGGAAAGTCTTAGAGCCAAACCTAGAGTACTAAAAAGCTGTGAAGGCCAATCTACAGTCTCATCATAGAGCAGAGCCCAGACTATGAACCTTCCCAATTGTTGAACACAGCTTGCAGCTTCACACAGGCAGAGACTAAAGCCAGTGACCATGCTCAACCATGGGGCAGAGTATTTAGCCCCAAACAACTTCAAGATAGAGCTGGAAGCCCCTCTAAACCAGAGAGTCTAGCCAGAAACCTTGCCCAATAACAGGGCATAGATAGCGGCTTACCTGAATATATATCCCAACCTGTAGCCCCATCAATGTTTGAGTAACATCCCTCAGTGCCACCTAATCACAGAGTATAGCCCGAGGCCCTATATGACTAAAAAAATAATGTCTGGATTCCTGCCTAAATATGAAATCCCATCAACAACATCACCTAGTCTAACAGCACAATGTAGAACCACACCCAACTTGGAGCATTTATAGATCTCAGCCTAGAGGCCACTTGCAGAGTCCAATCAGTGGCAACATATTTCCAGGGAACACAGACTGATCTTACCTGACTAGAGGTAATTACAGAGCTCAGAAAATGACCCTGATAAAACATAACCCATAGCCAGCAGCAATGTGTGAACATGGGCTTCATCTAGCAGCCCATCATGAATATAGAGTCCAAACTGCAGATATACCCAAGTGTGGAGCCCAGCCAGCATGCACCCCTGCTATTAGAGTGTGGGCAGTGGTTGTTGTACAGCTATAAACGCTAGATGAAATTCTTTTTTTTTTTTTTTCTCCTTGAACACCAGCAACTGAATTGTTCAGTACACCAACATGAGCTGATCAGTGAAAATGTTTTCCTGCCAAAGTAAAACTCTAAAACCTATTAGAAGAAACTACTTAATGAAATGTGTAGCTACCATCACAAATAAACAAGGATCACATAGAATAAACATGATAACACCAAGAGTAACAGTAAAGTTATAATAGCTGGAGATTTATGGACTGGCTGACAAAGAATTCATGAAAATCATCTTAAAGAAATTCAGTGAACTATAAGAGCACAGAGACATGTATAAGAAGTTACAAATGCAATCTCTGAAAAAATGAGAAGTTCAACAAAGAAATAGAAACCATCCAAAAAATGGAACAGAACTAAAAATCCAATAGAGATCTTCAAAAACGCACTCATCCAAGCAGAAGAAAGACTCACTGAACTATAACTGGTCATTTGAAATTGGCCAGTTAGAGGAACAAAAAGAAAAAAAAAAAAAAAGAAGAAGAAGAAGAAGAAGAATCAATAAGAATAAAGAAATCCTGGAGAATATATGAGACAATATCAAAGGAAACATATGTATTATCAGAATCCCGAAAGAAAAAGGGAAAGAAACAAATATATATATATATATATATATATATATATATATATATATATATATATATGATTCATTTCCCACATAGTTTACTACAGAAAATTGAGTACATTTCCCTGTGCTATACATTAGTTCCTTATTATTTACCTATTTTACATATAGTAGTGTATGTAATCTCAATCTCTTAATTTATCACTTCCCCCCACAATTCCCTTTTCATAATGAAAAGTTCAATTTTGAGATCCGTGAACCTATTCCAATATTTTTTTTTAAGAATTAATAAACTTCTAAGAAACTGTAATTTAAAGCAATAATGGCTGCAAACTTCCCAAATTGGAGAGAGAATTTGGGAATTCAGATTCATGAGGCCAAAAGGGCTCAAAGAAATTTAAATTTAAAAATGTCTACAGATAGGCATATTATAATTAAAATACCAAAAATCAAAGACAAAGAGAACATTTTGATAGCAGTTACAAAAGGTGATTCATCAAATATAAAGGAGTTCCCAGATTATTAGCAGGTTTTTCAACAGTAACTTTTCATGCCAGGAGATGATAGGATGATATATGCAAAATATTGAAAAAGAAACCGTCAAATATTTATAATATACCTTGCAAAGTGGTCCCTCACAAATAAAGAAGAAATACTTAAAATGCTCACTAGTCTTCTTAAATGTTTAGTATAATTCACCAGTGAAATAATCTTGTCTTGGGCTTTTATTTGTTGGGTGGTTTTACTGAGTGAATCTCCTTACCCATTATAGTTCTGTTCAGATTTTCATGTTTCAGTCTTGGTAGTTCATATGTTTCTAGGAATTTATGGGTAAGGAGATTCTAAACATTAAGAAGACTAGTGAGCATTCCCAGAGTCATTTTATGAAGATAAAATTATACTGATAAAGACAAATAATTAAACTAGAAAATATAGATAATGAAAAGAACACTCCAGGCCAATACCTCTGATAACCATGTCGGTGTGATCACTCACCTAGAGCCAGACATCCTGGAGTGTGAAGTCAAGTGGGCCTTAGGAAGCATCATTATGAACAAGGCCAGTGGAGGTGATGATATTCTACCTAAGCCGTTTTAAATCCTAAAATATGATGTTGATAAAGTGCTGTCCTCAATATGTCAGCAAATTTGGAAAACTCAGCAGTGGCCACAGGACTGGAAAAGATCAGTTTTCATGCCAATCCCAAAGAAAGACAATGCCAAAGAATCAAATTATCACACAATTGCACCAATTTCACATGCTAGCAAGTTGAAAATCATTCTCAAAATCCCCCAAGCTATATTTCAAAAGTATGTGAACCTACAGCTTCAGATGTTCAAGTTAGATTTAGAAAAGGTAGAGGAACAAGAGATCTAATGGCCAAAATCCATTGAATAAAAGAAAAAGCAAGAAAATTCCAGAAAAAATGTCCACATCTGCTTCACTGACTGTGCTAAAGCCTTTGACTGTGTGAATCACAACAAGTTGGGGAAAATTCTTAAAGAAATGGAACACCAGACCACCTTACCTGCCTCTGGAGAAACATGTATGCAGGTCAAGAAACAAGTTAGAACTGGACATGGAACAACGAACTGATTCAAAATTGAGAAAGGAGTATGTCATGGCTGTATATTGTCATCCTGCTTATTTAACTTATTTGCAGGGTACTTCATGTGAAATGCCAGGCTGGATGAAGCATAAATTGGAATCAAGATTGCTGGGAGAAATATCAATAACCTCAGATATGCAGATGACACCACCCTTATGGCAGAAAGCAAAGAAGAACTAAAGAGCCTCGTGGTGAAATTGAAAGAGGAGAGTGAAAAAGTTGGCATAAAACTCAACATTCAAAAAACTAAGATCATGGCATCTGGTCCCATCACTTCACAGCAAATAAGTGGCAAAACAATGGAAAAAGTGACAAACTTTATTTTCTTGGGCTCCAAAATCACTGTATATGGTGACTGCAGTCATGAAATTAAAGGACGCTTGCTCCTTGCAAGAAAAGCTATGAAAGACCTAGACAGCATATTAAAAAACAGAGACATTACTTTGCTGACAAAGGTCCATATAGTCAAAGCTATGATTTTTCCAGTAGTCACGTATGGATGTGATAGCTCAACTGTAATAAGGGTTGAGGGGCAAAGAATAATGCTTTTGAACTATGGTTTTGGAAAGGACTCTTGAAAGTCCCTTGGACAGCAAGGAGATCAAACCAGTCAATCCTAAATAAATTCAATCCTGAATATTCATTAGAGGTACTAAGGCTGAGGCTGAGGCTGAGGCTGAAGCTCCCATACTTTGGCTACCTTATGGGAAGGGCTGACTCATTGGAAAAGACCCTCATGCTCAGAAAGATTGATGGCAGGAGATGGGGATGACAGAGGATGCAATAGTTGAATGGCATCACTGACTCAATGGACATGAGTTTGAGCAAGCTCCGGGAGATGGTAAGGACAGGGAAGCTTTGCATGCTGCAGTCCATTGGGTCACAGATTGTCAGATATTTCTGATCTACTGAACCACAACAGCAAGAGAAGACCCAAAATAGTCAAAGCCATTTTGAGAAAGAATAAACCTTGAGGCATCACACTTTCTGATTTTAAGATATATTAGAAAAAAAGATACCCTGGAGAAGGGAAAGACTACCCACTCCAGTATTCTGGCCTGGAGATTTCCATGGACTATATAGTCCATGGGGTAGCAAATAGTCAGACACAACTGAGCAACTTTCACTTTGAGGCCTCCCTGAAAACTCAGTTGGTAAAAATCTGCCTGCAACGTGGGAGACCTGGGTTAAGTCCCTGAGTGGGGAAGATCCCCTGGAGAAGGGAAAGGTTATCTACTCCAGTATTCTGGCCCAGAAAATTCCATGGACTGTATATATTTCAGAATAACATAATAATTAAAACAGTTTGGTATTTGCATAAAAACAGACACGTAGACATTTGGAACAGAACCTAGAACCCAAATATAAACCCATGGCTATATGCTCAATTAATATTTTATATTGGAGACAAGAATACCCAAAGGGAAAAGAGTTGCCTCTTCAATTACTGGTGATGGGAAGGCTGGATAAGGTAAGGGTGATAATGGACCCTTACCTCACACCACCCACAGAATTAACTCATAATGAGATAAAGACTTAAACTGATACCATAAGACTCAGAAAAGTAAATGTAGGGAAACAGCTCCTTGACATTGAACTTAGATATGATTTAATGGATATAACACCAACGTGTTGCAGGAAGGGGAACTTCTTCCAGGGCCCAAGAGTGGATTCTTGCCTAACACTCAGAAATGAATTGTATGAGGAGACACAGGTGCTGAAAAAGCAAGACTTTATTGGGAAGGGGCGCCCAGGCAGAGAGCAGCAGAAAACCAGAACTTTTCTGCCACATAACTTACGGTCTTGGATTTTATGGTGATGGAGTTAGTTTCTGGATTGTCTCTAGACAATCATTCTGAGTCAGGGTGCTTCCAGGTGGTATGCATATTGCTCAGCCAAGATGGATTCCAGTGAGAGGGATTCTGGGAGGTTGATAGAACATATGGACTCCTCTATCCTTTTGACCTTTCCCAAATTCTTCCATTGGTGATAGTTTGTTAGTTCCACATTCCTTACCAGGACTTCTTGTAAGATAAATTATGCAAGTGGTTACTATGGTTCCTGGACAGGGTGGATGGTTTCAGACAGTGGTTACCCTAACAACTCCCCCTCAAAGGACTTTATATTCAAGATCATCTTGGGAACTGATGCAGAGGTATTTTCTTTCTGTAAGTACTTTCTGCTGGGAGTGGGCATAGTCTTGAGTAGTCGAGTAGAAGTCTCTCTCCACCTGATCTAAATCAAGGTATTCTGTGCCTGAAACTGGCATTCACCCTAATAGTAACAACAATTTAGCCTGAAACTGTTGGACCCTATTGGAGATGAATCTTGTAAGCAGTTGAAATAGACAGGGGCCAAATAAGATGTCTAACATGATGGTCATCTCCAGGTCTAGCAAAGGAAGGCAACATTTGGGGGGTGACGATCACAGGATGTGTGACTCTCTTCTGATTGGTTGGTGGTGAGGCAACGGGGTGGTACTCCAGGTATCTGGGATTCAGTTGAAGTTACTATCCCTTACCTGGGTGGGGTCCCCAGTTCTGCAAAGATACTGTTATGCATTATCTTTGAGAAGGAACCAGGACTCTGACCCTAAGTCTGTCCTATCATTTGACTGCTGCTCCCCTGCTTCTGTTTCCTCTCCCTTATTTGATTAGCAACAATTTGAATCTGCTCTTTGGAATTTGCGCAAGGCCAAGGAGACTGAATGAGACTATATCTTGCAAAAAAGAAACAAGGGAAACAGAAATGATTTGTGCTCTGGAAGCCCACAGAGTTCTGCTAAGTTTTAATTCAGGGAACTTGGCTACAACAACTCTGTTCACTTCCTGCTAAAATGGGTCATATTCCTTCCTTAATTTGGAGAATAAACACTGATTGGAAGTATTTATAAGTTCCAAGTTTAGGATGTGAGTCTTCTATGATCAGAATCTCAATCCCTTCGTCTGCTATTTTGTTGTATCAGACCCAATTAGAAGTAGTTGGAAGAGTGAAAACTGCAAATAAAATAGAATAAAATAGACCTCTGAGAAATTCAGAAGAATAAGCCTGAAACCCAGTCTGGACTTTGCACCTTGGGGAGATTTATAGCCAGGTAAAGCAATTTATTTCATTTCCTGAAAATGTAATAGTTACAAGAGGATACCTTGAAACCATAACATTGCAGATACCAGCTGCCAGCAGACATTGTTTACAGAATGGCTGGTGGCATCTCAAGTCTGACATAGTTCAGAACACTCAAGGTCTCAGCAATATATGGACTTGTCTGATATCACGTCCATAATGCCACCTAATATTACCTTGGATATCTGAGCCACAGCTACTCCATTTTGACTTTCAAATGCATTTCTCCTCTGTAATGGGCAAAGTAGATATCACTGTTAATGACTTTAGTGCTTTTCTAGATAAGAGACGATGTGAGAATTCGGGCTTATAAAATATTCCCCTGAAAGTATCTAGCTATCTGAAAGTCTATTCTGCCAGCTTTCTCAGAGCACAGAGTTCCTTATTTCCATTTTGAACTCCTTTCAGGGGTGTTTAAGGTCAGTGGTCAAGTGGTCACTGACTTAATCCTTACAGATGCAGATGGCAAGTGCCGATTTTTAATTGACAGGGCTCTTTCTGGGTTATAACTCAACCATGCTTTGGGAGGTATTTCATGCCCACTCATCCCACAGTGCTATGGATGCTCATTCCCATGTCTGGAGAAGATTTCACTGATAGCCCACTCAATGTGCTATTTATTACTGGACTACGCTGTATTAACAGTAACCAAAAGTCTCTGGATCACCTGTCTTACTAGTCATTTATTGTCCAGGAAAATATTCCTTCTTGTAGCTTCTTCCCATATCTAGAGCAATTATAATCATTGTTCTCACGTGGAACTATACTTCATCATTTCATCAGAGGCTCAGTCACACATTTTGCAATGCAAGAAAAAAAAAGTTTTAAAACAGGCAATACAAAAAATATAGCTAGTAATATCGGAGAAGGCAATGGCACCCCACTCCAGTACTCTTGCCTGGAGAATCCCATGGATGGAGAAGCCTGGTAGGCTGCAGTCCATGGAGTCGTGAAGAGTCGGACACGACTAAGCGACTTGACTTTCACTTTTCACTTTCCTACATTGGAGAAGGAAATGGCAACCCACTCCAGTGCTCTTGCCTGGAGAATCTCAGGGACAGGGGAGCCTGGTTGGCTGCCATCTATGGGGTCGCACAGAGTCAGACACGACTGAAGCGACTTAGCAGCAGCAGCAGCAGCTAGCAATATTAGTAAGGTCACAAGTAAGAATTTAAGTCAAAAACTTACACTTGGTTCAGCCCAGTATATATCACCTCATCTGTCTTTATCTATTTTGTGCTAATCCTTATCTTAAGGGAAATTATATGTTGGTATTGTCCGTAAGGCACTCAGCCCAATTTCTTAGTATTATTAGGCTGATTATCCCTAGTATGATATGTGTTCCCAACCTAAGGGAATCTTTAAGTTTAAATAACCATAGCCTGATGGTAGTCACCTGGTTGCAGATCATGGGGTATCTGATCTTCATCCAAAGATGGATTATTGAGTTAAGCTTCAGAAACAAACTTTGAGTGTCCGTTTAACAGCAAAGAATTACCTGAGAAGTGAGTCTTAGTGAACACAGACCTCAATAAACAGAATTTTTATGCCAATTGAAATATATCTTTCTCTCTAAAATTACCCTCACTTTTTATAGTCAAACCAAGACTTCACAAATTAAGGCTGATTAATTGAAAAAAGCCATACCAAGGGTTTGTTATAGATTTCACCTTACAGATTTGGATGAATTCCTCTTTTTTGAAGATCCCCAATATAACTTGAAATTCTGTACCTGTTAATGAAGTACTCTTTCTAATTCATCTGATAAAACTGGGAGCATAAGAGTTTCTAATCTCTGGAAGAATCAGGTAGAGAGAAAAGAGAAATGTTTCAATTCTGTTTACAAAGGTATAATTTACTGAATTGCTGTTAAGTCATAACTACTTTGAGGGGAAGGAATTTTTTTTTTTTTTCACATCTGGATAACACAGATTAAAAGCTAATAATGTTTCAGACAGAAATCATAAAAATATAGCCATATTCTAGTTCAACTCTTGTTAACATTTTATGAAGTCATCAGTTTTTCACTTAAAATTCTTCAGTTTCTTACTCAGCTCAGCATTATGCTCTGAAAGTCAGAAACTTCTATTTATCCAAACGTTCCTTCTATAAATCTTATTGAAGAAGAAACATTTTACAAAGGCATTAGAGTGAAACCACAATTGGGTATAATAATAAAGGACTTAAGGCATGTTAAAACTCTGATTCCAATGGAATTGGCAGAGAAATTTGATTACTATTCTGACATACAACATTTTGAAATAATTAGAATTATGACTAATGACATTTTCCAGGACATACTAGAATTTAAGGAATTTTACATAATTTCTAGAATGCCCATATTAATAACAATTATCCACATAGTATATTTTAAAGTGTTTATCACATATGTAAAAATATAACCCATGTAATTTAATATTTTAATTAAATATTTCTCTTTGAGATGCCTCATGGGCCTTTTGAAGCAATTCAAAGTTAGTTGGAGAGCCAAATAACTGTAATTAAAATTTGATATTTGAGCGGTTTGTCAGAAGAATATTTAAAGGGTTTAGAACATGCAGTCTGATAGGATCATAGGTTACCATGGAATGGTGACTGCTATTCAATTAGCCAAAGTAAGAATAAAAGATTTCAAAGGAAACTACATAATGGATCACTTAAAATGTAAAGCAATTTAAAATCCATTATCAAATGCAGTTCAACATTTTAAGTATATGTGTCTTCTTAAACAGAGATAAAAGCTGAATTCAACTTTTGCATCAGTTTGCTTTTAAAATTAATTTACTCAATTAAACTTAGTCAATACTGACTATCCACAAAACCCTTTTCTCGGGGTCCACTTTCCACAAACCTTTATCACTTAGTTTATTTCAACACAACTCTATAACTTTCAAGCTGCTGAATATCTGGATATTTTATTTTTAAGTATAAAGGGAAAGTGAAGTCGCTCAGTCGTGTCCAACTTTTTGCGACCCCATGGACGTAGCCTATCAGTCTTCTCCATCCATGAGATTTTCAAGGCAAGAGTACTGGAGTGGGTTGCCAGTTCCTTCTCCAATTTTTAAGTATACACTCCTAAAATATAAACATTTTAAAATATAAAAATTTATAAAATTTTCATCCAAAGCTCTTCTCTTATTTGTCTTTTCTTTCCTTAAAAGTTCCTTCACACTGGGTTTCTTGCCTCCTTGAAAAATTTGTAATAGAGATAACAAGATTTTATTTAGTTTATATTAAACCTAGGGGCAATAAAAGTATTAATCACAATGTTGATGACTCTAAAGACATGTTTATATTAATTATATTAACAAGCTTAAACATTAATACCAGATATGAATTTAATACTAATTACTTCCCAGTTCATACGAACCCGAAATTCATTTAACTGAATTTCTATTGTATTTAGAATTGTATGATTTGTAAGTGCTATATTTTCTTTTTTTTTTTTACATTTTCTTTAAACAAATTAAATCTAGCTTATTTACAAATTAGCTTCAACAATATTCCCAAAGACAAAAACATCTACTGAGACATACATATCTCTAAACAGACCCCAGAGATTTAGCCTCATTTTCTATACATAGTCATGAATCAATATCACAATATAAAGTTCACTAGTTTATAATCAGCAGTTGGAATAAGTAAAATTTTAGAAGGCTTCTTCCCATTTTTCCTAGTCTTTGATGTAGTGACTGGATTCTGATATTTGTCTTTTTTTTTTTTTTTTTTTAGCACTTAATGTCTAATGCCACAACCATTTTCAAGCCATCCCTTATGAGACTACTGCATGTAAATTGGGCATGTGGCTACCACCTGAGGAAACTACAGTTCCCATCATTTCCCTCCTTTGATAAGGTGATTTTCTATCCCTTGTATTGGTCCACTTCTGTATTATCTATCTAACCTACAAGCTCATTTATCTCAGAGAATATTGAGACAATTCCATCTTATCTAAAAATGATAAACTGTTTATGTTACCCAAAAGGCAGAGGGTGAGCATGGGAGCAAAGGGCAGGAGACTAGGAGGGGTAAGGGTTCGAGCATAGCTTTTATTTATTTATTTATTTATTTTGAGCATAGCTTTTAGAAACAAAATTTGGTCTATACTTCCTGGTTTGGAGGATGGGGAGTGAAAGAAGATAGTGAGATCTCGGAAAGGATAAAAATACTTATATTTTCATTTATCTAACCGTACACCCTATCTATAAATCCACTCTTATGATAATTTGTAAAATGAGTAATTCTTTCATGGCAATGGCTGAAGCCTGTTAACCTCATTATCAGGTAAGCATAACAGCAATCTTTCCTTAAGCCCAAGCACAAAAATTTTCCAGGTATAATGCTGTGGGAAAAGGTGTGATTACTGAACTAGATCACAGTGGTACAAAGCACACAGCATGATATCTTTCAGTGGATCTGAGTATACAAAATTGTTTCTCTAACAGCCAGAGAGTTTCAAGATGAAATGCCAATTGCTGAAGAGCTCTCTCTTGTCAATAAATAAGTGAATGTATTTCTTGATGAAAGCCTGTTTCTCATTATCCATTCAAAACATTGGAAATAGATTTGGTTATATTTTATTATGCCCCTGAATGCAGTACTTTTTATCCAACTGAGTTCCAAAAGAGATTTGTGTTTTTTGTTTTGTTTTCAATGTTTGTATATAGACAGTATTCTCCTGTGTCACTCTTGTGAAAAGAAAGGTATATTCTTTCGCCTGGCTACTGCAAGATGAATGTGGAACATCTTAAAAATAAAAGCAACAGAACAGATAGTTAAGAAGCTCAAAGTATATGATATGTATGTCTTAATGTCTCCTTAGAGCAGGCGGCTATTGAAAGTATTCCTCTTCCATTAGCTTTTTAAGCAAACTTCTACTGGTATTTGCAATGTATCCCATAGCTATATACACTTTACAAAACAGAACATTTAGGTAAAACTTTTTTTTTTCCATTTAGTCAGAACTTAATTTACTTATTCCTTAGTCTTTAGAACAGCAAATTGTCACTTTTTATAAACAACAAATAGAAAATATTTAGTTGCTTCAAAATGGTGTAATATTTATATTACAGGAAGAAATCTAGTGTATCTTACTATCATAGTTTTCCTCAAAACACATACAAAAAATAAAAAACAGACACACTGAAACCATACTCACAGAAAACTAGTCAATCTAATCACACTAGGACCACAGACTTGTCTAACTCAATGAGACTAAGCCATGCTCGTGGGGCAACCCAAGATGGGATGGTCATGGGGGAGAGATCTGACAGAATGTGGTCCACTGGAGAAGGGAATGACAAATCATTTCAGTATTCTTGCCTAGAGAACCCCATGAACAGTATGAAAAGGTAACATGATAGGATACTGAAAGAGAAACTTCCCAGGTCAGTAGATGTCCAATATGCTACTGGAGATCAGTGGAGAAATAACTCCAGAAAGAATAAAGGGATGGAGTCAAAGCAAAAAGAATACCCAGCTGTGGATGTGACTGGTGATAGAAGCAACGTCTGATGCTGTAAAGAGCTATATTGCATAGGAACCTGGAATGTCAGGTCTATGAATCAAGGCAAATTGGAAGTGGTCAAAAAAGAAATGGCAAGAGTGAATGTCGACAATCTAGGAATCAGCGAACTAAAATAGACTGGAATGGGTGAACGTAACTCAGATGACCATTATATATACTGCTGTGGGCAGGAATCCCTCAGAAGAAATGGAGTAGCCACCATGTTCAACAAAAGAGTCCGAAATGCAGTACTGGGATGCAGTCTCAAAAATGGCAGAATGATCTCTGTTCGTTTCCAAGGTAAACCATTCAATATCACAGTAATCCAAGTCTATGCCCCAACCAGTAAGGCTGAAGAAGCTGAAGTTGAACGGTTCTATGAAGACCTACAAGAACTTTTAGAACTAACACCCAAAAAAGATGTCCTTTTCATTATAGGGGACTGGAATGCAAAAGTAGGAAGTCAAGAAACACCAGGAGTAACAGGCAAATTTGACCTTGGAATACCGAATGAAGCAGGACAAAGAGTAATAGAGTTTTGCCAAGAGAATGCACTGGTCATAACAAACACCCTCTTCCAACAACACAAGAGAAGACTCTATACATGGAAATCACCAGATGGTCAACACCGAAATCAGATTGATTATATTCTTTGCAGCCAAAGATGGAGAAGCTCTATACAGTCAGCAAAAATAAGACCAGGAGCTGACTGTGGCTCAGATCATGAACTCCTTATTGCCAAATTCAGACTGAAAGTGAAGAAAGTACGGAAAACCACTAGACCATTCAGGTATGACCTAAATCAAATCCCTTATGATTATACAGTGGAAGTGAGAAATAGATTTAAGGGCCTAGATCTGATAGATAGAGTGCCTGATGAGCAATGGAAGGAGGTTCATGACATTGTACAGGAGACAGGGATCAAGACCATCCCCATGGAAAAGAAATGCAAAAAAGCAAAATGGCTGTCTGGGGAGGCCTTACAAATAGCTGTAAAAAGAAGAGAAGCGAAAAGCAAAGGAGAAAAGGAAAGATATAAGCATCTGAATGTAGAGTTCCAAAGAATAGCAAGAAGAGATAAGAAAGCCTTCTTCAGCGATCAATGCAAAGAAATAGAGGAAAACAACAGAATGGGAAAGACTAGAGATCTCTTCAAGAAAATCAGAGATACCAAAGGAACATTTCATGCAAAGATGGGCTCAATAAGGACGGGAATGGTATGGACCTAACAGAAGCTGAAGATATCAAGAAGAGATGGCAAGAATACACAGAAGAACTGTACAAAAAAGATCTTCACGACCCAGATAATCACGATGGTGTGATCACTGACCTAGAGCCAGACATCCTGGAATGTGAAGTCAAGTGGGCCTTAGAAAGCATCACTATGAACAAAGCTAGTAGAGGTGATGGAATTCCAGTTGAGCACTTTCAAATCCTGAAAGATGATGCTGTGAAAGTGCTGAACTCAATATGCCAGAAAATTTGGAAAACTCATCAGTGGCCACAGGACTGGAAAAGGTCAGCTTTCATTCCAATCCCAAAGAAAGGCTATGCCAAAAAATGCTCAACCTACCACACAATTGCACTCATCTCACACGCTAGTAAAGTAATGCTTAAAATTATCCAAGCCAGGCTTCAGCAATATGTGAACCGTGAACTTCTGATGTTCAATCCGGTTTTAGAAAAGGCAGAAGAACCAGAGATCAAATTGCCAACATCTGCTGGAACATGAAAAAAGCAAGAGAGTTCCAAGAAAATATGTTTCTGCTTTATTGACTATGCCAAAGCCTTTGACTGTGTGGATCACAATAAACTGTGGAAACTTATGAAAGAGATGGGAATACCAGACCACCTGATCTGCCCCTTGAGAAATTTGTATGCAGGTCAGGAAGCAACAGTTAGAACTGGACACAGAACAATGGATTGGTTCCAAATAGGAAAAGCAGTACGTCAAGGCTGTATATTTTCACCCTGTTTATTTAACTTTTATGCAGAGTACATCATGAGAAATGCTGGACTGGAAGAAACACAAGCTGGAATCAAGATTGCTGGGAGAAATATCAATAACCTCAGATATGCAGGTGACACCACCCTTATGGCAGAAAGTGAAGAGGAACTAAAAAGCCTCTTGATGAAAGTGAAAGTGGAGAGGGAAAAAGTTGGCTTAAAGCTCAACATCCAGAAAACGAAGATCATGGTATCCTGTCCCATCACTTCATGGGAAATAGATGGGGAAGCAGTGGAAACAGTGTCAGACTTTATTTTTCTGAGCTCCAAAATCCCTGCAGATGGTGACTGCAGCCATGAAATTAAAAGACGCTTACTCCTTGGAAGGAAGGTTATGACCAACCTAGATAGCATATTCAAAAGCAGAGATATTACTTTGCCAACAAAGGTTCATCTAGTCAAGGCTGTGGTTTTTCCTGTGGTCATGTATGGATGTAAGAGTTGGACTGTGAAGAAGGCTGAGTGCCGAAGAATTGAGGCTTTTGAACTGTGGTGTTGAAGACTCTTGAGAGTCCCTTGGACTGCAAGGAGATCCAACCAGTCCATTCTAAAGGAGATCAGCCCTGGGATTTCTTTGGAAGGAATGATGCTAAAGCTGAAACTCCAGTACTTTGGCCACCTCATGTGAAGAGTTGACTCATTGGAAAAGACTCTGATGCTGGGAGGGATTGGGGGCAAGAGGAGCAGGATACGACAGAGGATGAGATGGCTGGATGGCATCACCAATTCGATGGACATGAGTCTGAGTGAACTCCGGGAGTTGGTGATGGACAGGGAGCCCTGGAGTGCTGCGATTCATGGGGTCGCAAAGAGTCGGACATGACTGAGTGACTGATCTGATCTGATCTGATTCTATTTCTAGTCATTGCTTGGGCGTAAGGGTACAATGGACCAGATTAGCTAATCAACTACCTTGTCTAATAGAAAGTGAGCATATTTACCACACCCAACTTGTCGGTTTTCAAAGCTTTGGAATACAGTGAAATATAATTAACACAAAACCTATACTGAGCAAAAATGAATCTGATTTGTCAGAAGAAACTTGAGGACTTTCAGTGCTCCAAGGTTATCACTATGAATATCAATTATTATTTTTTCTTAATATATATACATTATTGAAGCATAGTTGACTTATATTTCAGGTGAACTTCAAGGTGATTTAGTTATAATACATACACATATTATTTTTCAGATTATTTTTCATTATAGGTTATTATAAGATATTGAATATAGGTCCCTGTGCCATGCAGTAAACCTTTGTTGCTTGTTGCATATATATTTTTAATCAGAAATCTAGCATTATATTCATACTAAGTCAAACAAGTGGAATCAAAATATCTTAAATATTTTAGGTAGGCAGAAATCTATAAATTTTTAAATATATATATATATATAATATACACACTATATATATTATACATAGTACTTATATATATGCATAAAAAAGCTTTTCTACTATGTAGATAAAGGCTTGAGAAATAACAAAAATAAGAGATGGAGAAAATGAAAAACATAAACTAACTGAAATGGAAGCACTTAATATGAAACTAAAAAAGTGAAATAAACTAGATAAAAGTAAATTATCATCATATAGTCCAGTTGTTTTTAAACATGACTGCTTTTTAGAAACATACCTGGAGCTTTGGAAAAAAAGAAGAAAAAAAAAAAAAACACTTAGGCATTTGTATTTTTCCAAAAAGTCCAAGATAATTCTGATATGCATCTGAATTTTAAAATATGATTACAGATTTTTCTATTAAATGGTAGTTTTGGTAAAATAGAATTCTATTATTTTTCTGTTGACCATGCTATAATGGTATTAATGAGTAATAGTTACATCATTGCAATAGTAAAATTATATTTATCAGTTTACACAGTAAACAGCCAGACAAAAACAAGTCCTTCACAAAATGTTCTCCCATTAGATGCAGCTTGGAAAGAACTATAGAAAAAATTGTTTGCTGATAAACAACTATGTATAGTCATTTTTATGCTGTCTGTTCAGCCTTTTATGAATTGGAAGTCTTTATTAGCATGTACTTCTACATTTCAATACAAATTTGTGTTCAAAATCTTGTGTGCACCAAGACCCAGAAAAAAGGATCAGTGACCCCAGAGGAGACTGAACTAAAACTATCTGCTAGTGTTGGAGAGTCTCCTGTAGACACATGGATTGGCAGGGGCTCACCACAGGGATGGGGGCACTGGCAGCAGCAGTTCTGGAAGGTCCTCCTTGGTGTAAGTCCTCTTGGAGGTTGCCACTAACCCTACCATAGAGCCTGTAGACCCCAGGGCTGGGTCAGCTCAGGCCAAACAACTAACAGGGAGGGAGCCCAATCCCATCTGTAGTATCTCTTCTTGTACCTCCTAGGTCAATTTCCACTTTGTATTTCCTCCAATGTTTTTGTCTCACACAATCTGTGTTATAACTGATCCCTTTCCTATTTAAGGGTCTTATATAAATGTGTAGACTTCTAATTTTTTCTTATATTATTGCTTCAAGTTCACTTTAAGTATATATATTTTTTATTACTAAATTTCTGAAATTTTGTTTACCTCCTATAGTCCATACAAAATTTTAGTTTCTTCTTTACCTTGGTAGCTATGGAAATAGTTTTATTCTTTGTTTACTTGGTTCTGGAGCTCTTTGCCTAATCTAATCACTCTTTCCTTTCTGAATTTTGTAACATATTTGTTTTCTTTCTCATACTTTAAGAATATAGATTTGGGGGATATATATATATGTATATATATATTCTGCTCTTTTTTGTGGTTGGGAGCAAACTGAAAATGGGTGCTAAATTAAAAAAAAAAAAAAATAAGTCCCCCCACTGATTAGTGGCATGACATACTGCCAAGAGTTTAGCTAAGCCACTTCATGGTATTGCTGCTTCAGTATCCATTTTGTTTTGCCAAGCAGTCTGCAGGGGCCTTACAAGGACAGTAGCCCCCTCATTCAAGTGCATGTATCTTTATATGATTTCCCCAACAAACTTTGCAATCAACAGTTTCCCCAGCCTCTCAGAGCCTTCCCCTTATGTGCCACTTCGATAAGATCCAAGGAGCTACCTAAACCCTGCTTTTTGAGGTTCAAACTGACCAATCTGGTCTTATCCCAGGAACTCCAAAGCATTCCATCCATGAACTCTAATAAAGGCATGTGCCCCAGGTCCTGCCCTCTTTCTCTGCCTACACCCTGCCTTGACTTCCTCTTGTTGCTCCTTATGGTATGTCATTTATATCTTCCAGGACTTATGAGTAATCAGTTTCTGTATTTCGATTTCTACTGTGGTCTTTTGCTGAGATGTAGCTCACCATCTGGCACTGTGTGCTCCACTTAGCAAATGTTAATTTAATAAAGTCATAACACTTACCTTCTGTATCACACAATTAAATATTGATTTATAGCTCAGCACATTCCTATGTAACCATGTCACACTAAGTAATACATATGATTTATAACAATGGTGTGTGCTTCCAAGACGGAATAAGATTCATATCAAATATTAGTTCAAGATACCTGTTTTGCTTTAGATACGTATGAACAGATGTAGATATATATAAAAAAAAAACACTATACTTTATCAATCAGGATGGTGATAGAATTTTTTTTCAGTTTTCTCATTAGTAAAAATATAGATAATATTAGCATCACTATATGGAATAGTATGTAGTGATTGTATGCATGCTCAGACGTGTACAACTCTTTGCAACCTAGTGGACTGGAGACCACCAGGCTCCTCTGTCTATGGGTATTCTCCAAGCAAGAATACTAGAGTGGGTTGCCATGCCCTCCTCCAGGGGATCTTCCCAACCCAAGGATCGAACCCATGTCTCTTGCAGCTCCTGCATTTCAGGATTGCTCATCACTGAGCTACCTGGAAAGCCCTAGTAAGTAGTGCTTGGAAGGTAGAATAGTATAGAATGAGTGTATTTTAGGGGTTTACTTAAAACTTGTGATATGGTAATTGATTTAGGACTAATCAACACTGATCAGTCCTCATGAGAGGACAAATAGATGGGAATCAATCTGATAGACCATAGGTCTGCCAGAATAGTGTGAGGTCCAGGATATTACAAAACAATTGTTTATCAAAAAGTGCTGGGACATTGTGCAAGTCAAATGATATCATAGTGAGACGTATATTATAACAGTTAAGAGTTCAATTTCTGAAGTCAATCTTTAAATTCTAGAAATACCATTTCCTATGGGATCTTTATTTAATTCCATAAAAGAGGGGAAGTGATATATTTCACATATAAATGTTAAAAGGATTCAAATTGTTGATATAGGCAAAGCATTTGCAAAGTAACAAACATTTAGTCAGTGCTCAATAAGTAGTAATATTTTTTTTTCTTTCTAGTCAACAAAAAATGAGATTTAAAATATTATGAAGAGGTTGTTACTTCACTTTCACAACATATGAGACACATAGGCATTAGAACATGTACAAAGGGAAATGGAAATCTACAAGAGAGGGTAGCAGGACCTCCAAAACATTTCCTGCCAGTTATGCATTGACCATACAGAAAAAATATATGTATGTGTTTGATCATTTATTAATTCATTCAACAAATATTTATTAAGCATATATTATGTGCATGTACTGGCTTTCCTGATAGCTAAGTGGTAAAGAATCTGCCTACAGTGCAGGAAGCTCAGGAAACATGGGTTTGATCCCTGGGTCAGGAAGATTCCCTTGGAGAAGGGAATGGCAATCCACTCCAGTATTCTTGCCTCAAAAATCTCATAGAGAGAAGAGCCTGGCGGGCTACACTCCATAGGGTTGCAAAGAGTCAGACATGACTGAAGCAACTTAGCATGCATGTGCAAGGCTATGCTTAATACAAACTCCTAACCTGTAACTCATACAAGACAGGTACTACCCTTATTGTCATAGGGTTTACAGTATTTGTTGTTCTTCAGCCGCTCAGTTCTCCTTGTCCTTCACCATCTCCCTAAGCTTGATCAATTCATGTTCATCGAGTCAGTGATGACACCTCATTTTCTGTTGTCCCCTTCTCCTCCTGCTGCAATCTTTCCCAGCAACAGGGTCTTTTCTAACGAGTCATCTCTTCCCATCAGATGGCCAAAGTATTGGAGCTTCAGCTTCAGTATCAGTCCTTCCAATGAATATTCAGGGTTGATTTCCTTTAAGATTGACTGGTGTGATCTCCTTGCAGTCCAAGGGATCCTCAAGAGTCTTCCCCAACACCATAGTTCAAAAGCATCGATTCTTTGGTGCTCAGCCTTCCTTATGATCTAACTCTGGAAAAACCATAGGATACAGATGCAAAATGAAAACTGACCTTTTCCAGTCCTGTGGTCACTGCTGAGTTTTCCAAATTTGCTGGCATATTGAGTGAATTACTTTAAAATCATCATCTTTTAGGATTTGAAATAGCTCAGCTGGAATTCCATCACCTCCACTAGCTTTCTAGGGTTTACTTGATTCAAATTTCAAGATTTCTGCCTCCAGGTGAATGACCACCCATGGTTGTTATCTAGGTAATTAAGATCTCTTGTGTATAGTTTTCCTGTGTATTTTTGCCACATCTGCATAATATCTTTTGCTTCTGTTAAGTCCATATTGTTTCTGTGCTCAGTTGTGCCCACCTTTACATGAAATGTTCCCTTGGTATCTCTAATTTTCTTGAAGAGATCTCTAGTCTTTCCCATTCTATTGTTTCCCTCTATTTCTTTGCATTGGTTACTGAGGAAGGCTTTCTTATCTCTCCTTGTTATTCTTTGAAACTCTGCATTCAGATGGATATATATTTCCTTTTCTCTGTGCCTTTCACTTCTCTTCTTTCCTCAGCTGTTTGTAAGGCCTCCCTCCTCAAGTAACCATTTTGCCTTTTTGCATTTATTTTTCTTGGGGATGGCTTTGGTCATGGACTCCTGTAAAATGTTATGAAGCTTCATCCATAGTTCTTCAGGCACCCAGTCTATCAGATCTAATCCCTTGAATCTATTTGTCACTTCCACTGTATAACCGTAAGGGATTTGATTTAGGTATAGCTGTATTGCCTAGTGGTTTTCCCTACTACTACTACTAAGTCACTTCAGTCGTGTCCGACTCTGTGCGACCCCATAGACAGCAGCCCACCAGGCTCCCCTGTCCCTGGGATTCTCCAGGCAAGAACACTGGAGTGGGTTGCCATTTCCTTCTCCAATGCATGAAAGTGAAAATTGAAAGTGAAGTCGTTCAGTCGTATCTGACTCTTAGCGACCCCATGGACTGCAGCATACCAGGCTCCTCCATCCATGGGATTTTCCAGGCAAGAGTACTGCCGTGGGGTGCCATTGCCTTCTCCGGTGGTTTTCCCTACTTTCTTCAATTTAAGTCTGAATTTTGCAATAATGATTTCATGACTTGAGCCACAGTCAGCTCCTGGTCTTGTTTTCTCCTGATTTTACAGAGCTTGTTCATCTTTGGCTACAAAGAATATAATCAGTCTGATTTCAGTATTGACCATCTGGTGATGTCCATGTGTAGTGTCATCTATTGTGTTGTTGGAAGGGGATGTATGCTATGACCAGTATGTCCCCTTGGCAAAACTCTGTTAGCTTTTGCCCTGCTTCATTTTATACTCCAAGGCCAAATTTGCCTGCTACTCCAGGTATCTCTTGACTTTCTACTTTTGCATTCCAGTCCCCTCTGATGAAAAATACATGTCTTTTTTGGGGGGAGAGTAGTGGGTGTTAGTTCTAGAAGGCCTTGTAGGTCTTCACAGAACCATTCAGCTTCAGCTTCTTTGCTGTTATTGGTTGGGAAATAGACTTGAATTGCTGTGCAGTGAATGGTTTGCCTGGGAAACAAACAGAGAACATTCTGTCATTCTTTATATTGTACCTGAGCATGACTTCCCTGGTGGCTCAGATGGTAAAGTGTCTGTCTACAGTGCAGGAGACCTGGGTTCAAGCCCTGGTTTGGGAAGATGGCCTGGAGAAGGAAATGGCAATCCACTCCAGTACAATTGCCTGGAGCCTGGTAGGCCCCAGGCTATGGGGTTGCAAAGAGTCAGACACGACTGAATGACTTCACTTTCACTGCCTTTAGTACTCTTTTGTTGACTGTGAGGGCCACTCCATTTCTTCTAAGGGATTCTTGCCCTCAGTAGCAGACATAATGGTCATCTGAATTAAATTTATCTGTGCCAGTGCATTTTAGTTCACTGATTCCTAAAATCTCCATGTTTATTCCTGTCATCTCCTGTTTGACCACATTCCAATTTACCTTGATTCATGGATCTAACATTTCATGCTTCTGTGAAATATTGTTCTTTATAGCACTGGACTTTACTTCCACCACCAGACACATTCACAACTGGATCTTGTTTTTGCTTTCACTCAGCTTCTTCATTCTTTCTGGAATGATTTATACGCTCTTCTCCAGTAGCATATTGGGAATCTATTGACCTGGGGAGTTCATCTTTTAGTGTTTTTTTCTTTTTGCCTGTTCATACTGGTCATTGGGATCTTGAGGTAAGAATAGTGAAGTGGTTTGCATTCCCTTCCCCAAGGGACCACATTTTGTTAGAACATTCCAACATGACCCGTCTGTTTGGGTGGCCCTACATGATATGGCTCATAGTTTCCTTGAGTTAGACAAGGCTGTGGTCCATGTGATCAATTTGGTTAGTTTTCTGTGATTGTGGATTGCATTCTGTCTTCCTTATGATGGATGAGAATAAGTGGCTTGTGGTAGTTTCCTGATGGGAGGGCCTGGCTGTGGGAAAACAGGGTCTTATTCCAATGCTGTAAAGAACAATATTGCATAGGAACCTGGAATGTCAGGTCCATGAATTAAGGCAAATTGGAAGTGGTCAAACAGGAGATGGCAAGAGTGAATGGCGACATTCTAGGAATCAGCAAACTAAAATGGACTGGAATGGGTGAATTTAACTCAGATGACCATTATACCTACTACCGTGGGCAGAAATCCCTTAAAAGAAATGGAGTAGCCATCATATTCAAAAAGAGGGTCTGAAATGCAGAACTTGGATGCAATCTCAAAAACGACAGAATGAGCTCTGTTCATTTCTAAGGCAAACCATTCAATATAACGGTAATCCAAGTCTATGCCCTAACCAGTAACGCTGAAGAAGCTGAAGTTGAACAGTTCTATGAAGACCTAAAGACCTTCTAGAACTAACACCCATAAAAGATGTCCTTTTCATTATAGGGGACTGGAATGCAAAAGTAGGAAGTCAAGAAACACCTGGAGTAACAGGAAAATTTGCCCTTGGAGTAAAAAACGAAGCAGGGCAAAGGCTAACAGAGTTTTGCCAAGAGAACGCACTGGTCATAGCAAACACCATCTTCCAACAACACAAGAGAACACTCTATACATGGACATCACCAGATGGCCAACACCAAAATCAGATTGATTATAGTCTTTGCAGCCAAAGATAGAGAAGCTCTATACAGTCAGCGAAAACAAGACCGGGGGCTGACTTTGGCTCAGGTTACGAACTCCTTAAGGCCAAAGTCAGACTAAAATTGAAGAAAGTGGGGAAAACCACTAGACGATTCAGATATGACCTAAATCAAATCCCTTATGATTATACAGTGAAAGTGAGAAATAGATTTAAGGGACTAGATCTGATAGACAGAGTGCCTGATAAATCCCCAAATAGACCATCCCCAAGAAAAAGAAAGGCAAAAATGCTGTCTAAGGAGTCCTTACAAATAGCTGTGAAAAGAAGAGAAGCCAAAAGCAAAGGAGAAAAGGAAAGATACACCTTTGTGAATGCAGGATTCCAAAGAATAACAAGGAGAGATAAGAAAGCCTTCTTCAGTGATCAGTCCAAAGAAATACAGGAAAACAATAGAATAAGAAAGACTAGAAATCTCTTCAAGAAAATTAGAGAAACCAAGGGAATATTTCATGCAAAGATGGGCTCAATAAAAGACAGAAATTGTATGGACGTAACAGAAGCAGAAGATATTAAGAAGAGGGGCCAAGAATACACAGAAGAACTGTACAAAAAAGATCTTCACGACCCAGATAATCACGATGGTGTGATCACTGACCTAGAGCCAGACATCCTGGAATGTGAAGTCAAGTGGGCCTTAGGAAGTATCACTATGAACAAAGCTAGTGGAGGCGATGGAATTCCAGTTGAGCTATTTCTGAATCCTAAAATGTGATGCTGTGAAAGTGCTGCACTCAATACACCAGCAAATTTGGAAAACTCAGCAGTGGCCATGGGACTGGAAAAAGTCATTTTTATTCCAATCCCTAAGAAAGACAATGCCAAAGAATGCTCCAACTACTGCACAAATGCACTCATCTCATACACTAGCAAAGTAATGCTTCAAATTTTCCAAGCCAGGCTTCAGCAATATGTGAACTGTGAACCTCCAGATGTTCAAACTGGTTTTAGAAAAGACAGAGGAATCAGAAATCAAATTGCCAACATTCACTGGATCATCGAAAATGTAAGAGAGTTCAAGAAAAACATTTATTTCTGCTTACTGACTATGGCAAAGCCTTGACTGTGTGGATCCCAATAAAGTGTTGAAAATTCTGAAAGAGATGGGAATACCAGACCACCTGATCTGCCTCTTGAGAAGTCGGTATGCAGGTCAGGAAGCAACAGTTAGAACTGGACATGGAACAACAGACTGGTTCCAAATAGGAAAAGGAGTAGGCCAAGGCTGTATATTGTCACATTGCTTATTTAAATTATATGTAGAGTACATTATTATAAACACTGG
This sequence comes from Bos grunniens, assembly GCF_055505025.1. Classification (NCBI taxonomy): domain Eukaryota; kingdom Metazoa; phylum Chordata; class Mammalia; order Artiodactyla; family Bovidae; genus Bos; species Bos grunniens. The sequence continues at coordinate 73,186,805 of NC_141194.1, read as the reverse complement.
ATGGGATGAAGAACAAGCTGGAATCAATCTTGTTGGGAGAAATATCAATAACTTCAGATATGCACATGACACCACCCTTATGGCAGAAAGTAGAAAAGAACTAAAGAGCCTCTTGATGAAAGTGAAAGTGGAGAGTGAAAGAGTTGGCTTAAAGCTCAACATTCAGAAAACTAAGATCATGGCATCCGGTACCATTACTTCATGGCAAATAGATGAGGAAACAATGGAAACAGTGGCTGCCTTTATTTTTTGGCCTCTAAAATCACTGCAGATGGTCCCTACTGCCATGAAATTTAAAGACAGTTACTCCTTGGAAGGAAATTTATGACCAACCTAGACAGTATATTAAAAAGCAGAGACATTACTTTGCCAACAAAGGTCCATCTTGTCAAGGCTATGGTTTTTCTAATACTCATGTATGTATGTGAGAGTTGAACTGTAAAGAAAGCTGAGCACGGAAGAATTGATGCTTTTGAACTGTGGTGTTGGAGAAGACTCTTGAGAGTCCCTTGGACTCCAAGGAGATTCATCCAGTCCATCCTAAAGGAGGTCAGTCCTGGGTGTTCATTGGAAGGACTGATGTTGAAGCTAAAACTCCAATACACTGGTCACCTGATTAGAAGAGCTGACTCATTGGAAAAGACCCTCATGCTGGGAGGGATTGGGGGCAGGAAGAGAAGGGGATGACAGAGGATGAGATAGTTGGATGGCATCACCAACTCAATGGACATACTGCTGCTGCTGCTGCTAAGTCGCTTCAGTCGTGTCCGACTCTGTGCGACTCCATAGACTGCAGCCCACCAGGCTCCCCCGTCCCTGGGATGGTGATGGACAGGGAGGAATGTCGTGCTGCAGTCCATGGGGTCGCAAGGAGTCGGACATGACTGGGCTACTGAGCTGAACTGAACTGAACTGGTTGGTAAAGTCTTGCTCAGTAAATCTTCAATCTAATTTTCTGCAGATGGGCGGGGCTCTGTTTCATACCTGTTGTTTGACCTGAGGCCAAAGTATGGTAGGGGCAATGGCAGTAAAGTCGACCTCCTTCAAAAGGACTTATGGCCAGCAGGCTGGGTTCCTGGACTGTTGTAGTCAGTGAGGGATGATATTCAATTTGTCTAGTCTGATATTTTCCAGACCATATTTTTCAAAATGTTAGTGTCCCATGAGATAATTACAGTTGTTCAACAATAAATGTTTTTAATGATCAAATGTCGAAGTGCTGTATGTTATGTCACCCCAGTTGAATGTCCATAAAGTATATTAATGCACTAAATACTCTGAGAAGTCTTATAGTAAACAAATCTGTTTACCTTGATTTGATCCAGCATTTCCACAGTGTATTCGACCATAGGAACTTTTTTAATGAAAAATTTGCTAAAATCACTTTGAATATATTAGACTCATGAAACACAATTTCAGAAAATTTGTTCTAATTCAACCTTCTTACTGGAATAGGAAATACTTCAGTATTCTTGCTTGCAAAACTCCATGAACAGAGGAGACTGATGGAGTCCAGTCCATGGGGCCACAGAGAGTCAGACACAACTGATGTGCTGAGAATGCATGAGCATGCACACAACCCTCTTATTTTGTAGCTAAAATAACAAAACATTTTAGAACACAACACACTTGTTTAATGTTATATTTTCTCATTAGATAAGTAGGGAATTAGAAGCTCAATTCAATGTTGTTGTTTTTTTTTTTTTTTTTTTGCCTCACCATAAAGCTTCTAAAGAATTGAGTTCTGTTTGCTATATTCTCTTAAGACCAGTTGGAAAGAGATTGTGTAATATTTTAAATTATTTTGTGAAAGTTCAAACCACAAGTGAATCAAAAGATAAATTCCATGATCCACTGCAAATCTTTTTTGACAGCCAAGAAGATTCCAATTATGTTTAAACTTTTTATATTATAATTTGAATTATAGAATACACACTATAATAATATAAGATAAATTGTCATAATAGGTTGATCTACAACTTGATACTGATTGCCCAAATGTATTGTGTAACTATCTTATGTTTTCAGTCACTCAATCATGTCCGATGGTTCACGATCCTATGGAGTGTAGCCTGCACTGAATTTTTCCATCAGGAATACTGAAATGGGTTGTCATTTCCCTATTCCAAGGGATCTTCTCAAACCAGGGATTTAACCCACATCTCTTGAGACTCCTGCACTGGCAAGTGGATTCTTTAAAACTGTGCCACCTGAGAAGCATAGCTGTCTTACAATAAGGGATTATTAACCAAAGAAAAGAGAGCTTTTGTTTTATATTTTAGAGAATAAATAACTCCTGTGTACTACTGTATTTAGCTATCTTGTTGAAGACTTAGTAAGAGTCATTACCTCTCACAGTACTCCTCAAAGTACAAGAAGAGTTGTCAGTAGAGGGATTTTGCTTCATTTTCAGTTTGTTCTTTTATAGACAGTGGAGCGTGGGAAAGAAATAATAATGATTAGGTGCAAAAGTGCATGTGAGCATTGTCCATTGTTTGCTTTTCTGACTTCCTACTACAAATTATAGTAAAAATATAATTTAATTATCTTCATTTTTTAAATGCAGAAAATAAAAATGGCTGTGATATAAAGTATCTCCATAATCAAGAGAACAGAAGCAAACTCTTACTGCTCTTCAGAAAGAGTAGTTTTAACAAAGCAAGAAAGAATCCTTTTCTCTGGTTGAGTGTTGATTCCCCAGCATGCTTTCAGTAAGTAATTAGAATGGCCCACTGAATGTCAGCATCAGCTTGTTTATTATCATTATTTTATCTAGGTGATGAGACATGCAGTATAGAACATAATTACCATTATTAGCATACTAATTGAACACAAAAATAGACCAACTACAAGGTAGCCAACTGAATAATTTTGCATTAATCAAACACCATAGTGAATACTCCTATTGTTAAATTGGCAGCTTCCACAATTGGCAATATTTTGCAGTGAAATATCAGAATTTTCCTGTAATATCTCTCTAGTGTCAGATAATTTAGAAATTTAATGTTTCCATCATGAAATTTGTGCACATAGCTCAAGTTCAAGAAAACATCATGATGAGAATGCTAGTCTTTTTAAGAACTGGCCGAAGTGTTTAGAGAGAAACTTACTGGCCTCGGCAAGAATGTAAATGATAATACAACAAAAAAGCTACCAATTTAGTCACTTATTGCTCTATATTACGTTTTAGTTCTAAAAATTCATTTAACTAAACCCAAAAGGCAATTGACCACACTAACAGTCTCTTGAGGGTGCTAATTTATAAAAGTATGACACCTAGCAATTATCCCATATTTAACAATGTAACAATTTTTTTCTAATGTATTGGCAGTTATGAACTCTAACTTCTCCATGCCAACAGTATTTTTTTTTGTCTTTTATGCAGGTAAGTAGAGCTGGTATAGACTAAAATCCTTTCTCAGTAGAAGAGAAACATTATGAAGTCCCATTGTATAAGAGATGTCATTCTTATGTCTCAAGATACTGCTTTCACTAGATCATCTTCCACTCAAAAATTACTCATGGGCACCAGATGCCCTCAGGGTCCAATCCAACTCTCAGCTGAGCACCATTTAAATTTGTTTTTCTTTTTCTTTTTTTTTTACAATCTGACATCAACAGATTTTTTTAACTGATTTCCTAAATAAACTCTGTTCCAGTCAGTCTCCTCTATGAAAATTATCCATGCCATGACTCTTACAAGCATATCTTTTACATGTTTTGTCCTTCTAAACTACCTGCCTCTTCTTTTATAATTATACAAAACTCCCTTATCCTCAAATGTTGACCCAAATCCCTCCTCCATGAAGTTTTTCCTGGCTACTGTGGCCTAAAGTGAGTTTTTTTCTTGCTAAGCTTATATTATGTATATTATTTGTTTTGTATATTGGACAGCAAGGAGATCAAAACAGTCAATCTTAAAGAAATCAACCCTGAATACCCATTGGAAGTCCTGGTGTTGAAGCTGAAGCTCCAGTATTTTGGCCACTTGATGATAACAGCTGACTCATTGGAAAAGACCCTTATGATAGGAAAGATTGAAGGCAGAAGAAGAAGAGGGTGACAGGATGAGATGGCTGGGTGGGATCACTGATACAGTGGACATGAATTTGGGCAAACTTCAGGAGATGGTGATGGACAAGGAAGCCTGGTGTGCTGCAGTCCATGGAGTCACAAAGAGATGGACATGAATTGGCAACTGAACAACATATTCATTTATTCAGTAAACACTGAGAATCTATTAAATACCAGTCATATCATTTGACAATGAGAAGACTAAAATGGCTCTGACACAGTTTCTCCTTTAAGTTTCATAGGTGTAGTCCTATATCTATATTATAAGCTTTTGAGAGTAGAAACCCTTTGCTATGTTCCTTATGAACCCTTCACTAGTGAGGGGATAGTATGTAATCCAGCAAAAAATTAATGGAATGAAATTTCCTATTACTTTTTCTTTCCTATGACTCTTTCTGAAATTACATGTAATTTTAATTTAGAGCTTCCTTATAATTACTTCCACTTCACTAATTTTCTTTTTCCCCCTATCATTTCTTCTTCTTCTTTTTCTTTCTTTCTTTCTTTTTTTTTTTGTAACACTTTCATTGATTCTTCTATTGCATACAAAGATTAGATGAGTAATAAGCTGGAAAATCTGTTCCTATAGTGAATATTGGAGAGGCAATGGCATCCCACTCCAGTACTCTTGCCTGGAAAATCCCATGGATGGAGGAGCCTGGTAGGCTGCAGTTCATGGGGTCGCTAGGAGTTGGACACGACTGAGTGACTTCACTTTCACTTTCCACTTTCACGCATTGGAGAAGGAAACGGCAACCCACTCCAGTGTTCTTGGCTGGAGAATCCCAGGGACAGAGGAGCCTGGTGGGCTGCCGTCTATGGGGTCGCACAGAGTCAGACATGACTGATGTGACTTAGCATAGTGGATATAACTTAAAATGGACTCACAGACATAGAGTACAAATTAATGGTTACCAGTGGGAAAAAAGGAAGGGGGAGCAGCAATGTAGGGATAAGGGTTAAGAGGCACAAAGTATTATACATAAAATAAGTTGCAGACTTCTTTTGTGGTCCATTGGCTAAGAATCTACCCACCAATGCAGGGGGATCTGGATTGGATCCCTGGTCCAGGATGATACCACATGCCACAGAGAAACTGTGAGTCACAAATACTAAGCCTACACACCCTAGAACTCATGCTGCACAATAAAAGAAGCCACCACAATCAGAAGATGATGCAGCCCAAGTTGAGAGTAGCCCCTGCTCCCCACATCCATAGAAAAGCCCATGTGCAACAAAGATCGAGCACAGCAAAAAAATAATTACAAAATAATTCTACGATGTAAAATACATACACACATGGGACAATGCATCCCCTTGTCATGTGGAATGTAAATTCCATCTAGCAGGAAAGAGAAGGTGAAAAGAGGGGGAATACTCTTCTATTTAAGGGGAAAACACCAGCTTTAGGACCCATCACTTTTCTCACATTCCACTAACCAGTTCTTAGCCATTTGGCCACACCCTGATTCAAGCAAGGCTTAGAAATTTGTTTTCAGCTAAGTGCTACTATGTTCGTCTAACAATTTTATTAGTATATACGGAAAGGCTACATGCTGGGGAAAATTGAGTTTCTGCCAGGACGGATCTTGTAATACCCTGTCAAATTCCCTTCCTTTAGTAAGATTTTCAGAGTTCATAGCTATGTATAAACTAACTTCCTTTCCTTCCTCAACTCTGCTTCCAACTCTCCACACCTATATAATGTGAGAGAATTTGCAAAGCATATAAAAGACTCTAAAGTTTCCTAGTAATAAATATACTTCTAAAAATCAATGCTACATGTGCAATGAGTAATTTGATTAAAATTTATGTAAACAATATTTATCAAAGGCCCAAATTAGTTGAAAATGCAATAATTGTTAAATAAATTATAATAAAAGAAAGAAGTGGTGACTAAGTGAGATGACAGATATGTTAATTAGCTTGATTGTGGCAATCATTTCACAGTGTATATGTGCACCAAAGTATCAGGCTGTGCTCCTTAAATATATGAGAATTTTATTTGCCAATTGTACTTCAATAAAGCTTAAACAAAGAAGATGAGAAAGCGAAAAAACAAAACAGAAAATACAATTTGTTCAATGAATGATAACACATTTATACCCTTTATTGGACTTCCCCATAGGCTCAAGCATTAAAGAATCCACCTGCAATGCAGGAGATCCAGGAGACTTGGGCTCGATCCCTGGGTCAAGAAGATCCCCTGGAGGAGGAAATGGCAACCCACTTCAGTTTTCTTGCCTGGGAAATCTCATGGACAGAGGAGCCTGGTGAGCTAAAGTCCATGTGTCACAAAGAGTTGGACAAGATGGAAACAACTGAGCATGCATACATGCATATCATTTTTAAGCAATAATCTAAAATTTATATATATATATATATATATGGAGAGAGAGAGACAGATATGTTTCTAGCATTGTTATCAATATCCCCTTTTGAATTCTTATTTGTATCTGGATAATATTTGTCATTCCCATCCAGATAACTTTCTTGGAACTCATTTTACCAGGATCTCATGCTGAATAAACTGTTAAAAATACCATATGAGGACTCAGCAAAGAATGCTTTATGTTAGAGTTTCTCAAATGTATTCTTTCAAAACATTAGTTCATCAGTTTATTGTTAGTGGACATTTTATGAAAAGATTTCAAGAGCAAATATTTGGGAAATGCTGAATTTTAAAAACATGGTAATTAATATCTATTTTATTATATATAATAACACTTTCATACTCATAAACATATATCTTATAAATACATAAAATGTATATCTTTATGTAAGTATATATAAAATATACATTTACTCTATATATGATACATATACACACACATATTTATTATTTATTTACCATATATATACATGAGCTTCCCTGATTGCTCAGATGGTAAAGAATTTGCCTGCAGTGCGGAAGACCTGGGTTTGATCCCTGTGTTGGGGAGATCTCCTAGAGGAGGGCATGGGAACCAGCTCCAGTATTCTGGCCTGGAGATTCCCCATGGACAGAGGAGCCTGGTGGACTTCAGTTCCTGGGGTTGCAAAGAGTCAGACACAACTGAGTGACTAAGCACTTCACTATATATATATATATATATATATATTACAGGAAGACCTCTCAAAGGATTTAATATGATAATATGCTCCATGAATCTTGGTTGGAGGTTTGGAGAGCGGGAAATAGCAATGTCTCCAAAAATTTTTGGTCATGGAATTCGCTTTTGACAGTGCTAAACTGAGGCACTAGGTTTCCAAAGAAGGCAATTAGAAAATTGGTTCCTCTTCCTGGAGACTCTAATTTCATTGAGGACTCTGAGAGGCTAATTATCTAAATCCCAAAGGAATAATTCAAATCCCAAAGGAGTAAATATGTCATGATGGTACTTTGATCCCTGTGAGAGGCTAATGAGGGGGTGGTGGAGCAGGAGACTTTTCAAGTACTATTTGAATCACAACTGGAGGTGGTCCTAAGATGGTGGAGGAATAGGATGGGGAGACCACTTTTCCCCCACAAATTCATCGAAAGAGTATTTGAACGCTGAGCAAATTCCACAAAACAACTTCTGAATGCTGGAAGAGGACATCAGGCACCCAGAAAGGCAGCCCATTGTTTTTGAAAGGAGGTAGGACAAAATATAAAAGATAAAAAGAGAGACAAAAGAGGTAGGGACGGAGATCCATCCAGGGAAGGGAGTCTTAAAAAAAGAGAGATGTTTCCAAACACCAGGAAACACTCTTACTGGCAGATCTGTGGTGAGTCTTGGAATCTCAGAGGGCAACATAACTGGGAGGAAAAATAAATAAATAAATAAAACCCACAGATTATGAGCCTAACAGCAACTCCCAGTGGAGAAGCAGCCCAGACACTCATATCCATCACTAGCAAGCAGGGGCTGGACAGGGAGGCATGGGATGCAATGCTTAGGGTAAGGACCAAGTCTGAATGCCCCAAGGGCAATCTGAGAGAACTAACGTGAGATAGCAACCCAGACTGTGGGATAGCCAGAGAGAGAGGAAAAAAAAAAAAAGAGAGAGAGAGAGAGAACTATACCGTGAAAAGTCCAAACCTTCCAGGCCCGCTCACGGAACAAAGGACTGAGCAGAGCTAGCTGGCTGCAGAGCAGACCATCCTCCACTGGAGACAGGCAGGTGGGGGCAGCCAGCAACAGAAAGGGGCAATCACGGCCCCAGAGAGGCATCCTCTACCAAACTACAAGCAGGTTTCCTTGCTAACCAAGACTTCTTGGGATTCTGGATTGCTGACATCTTCCAGGAGAGTCGCAGCCAGAGATCAGCTCCCCAGAAGAGAAACACAGCACACCTGAGAAGGTGCACACATTGTACACCTAGAAAAGGGAGTGGCTGGGATGGGGGAGGTGATAAGACGCACACCCCACTTGGGGCTGACTGTGCTCACCAAGTACCTGGTCACCTGAGCTGCTCGGACCTGGGAAGGGTAAAAAACGCAGGCCCAACAGAGTCTGCACCTTTGTAAAATACCTGGGAAACTGAACTTGAGCAGCTTAGATCTGGGAAGTGCATGCAACCCAGGTCCCGCCTCAGACAGTTCCTGACAGAGCAACGTAGAGCCTGAGAAGTGTAGACATGAAAGCACACATGCCTTGAGTAGGGGCAAGCCCAGTGTGGCCGAGACACTGCGAGCACTCCCCAAAGGCAGCAGTGATATTTGTTTGGAGCAAGCCTAAAAAAGTGACCAACACCGCCCCCTTGTGTCAGGGCAGAAATTAGACACTGAAGAGGCCAACAAACAGAAGCTAAAACAAAGGGGACTGCTTTGGAAGTGACAGGTGCAACAGATTAAAACCCTGTAGTTAGCACCGACCACATAGGAAGGGGCCTATAGATCTTGAGAAGTATAAGCCGGATCAAGGAACTATATGAAAATGAACTGACCCCACACTGTCCACAACAGTTCCAGAGAAATTCCTAGATACATTTTTAATATTATTTTTAATTTTTTTTTACTTTTTAAATTTTAAGTCCTCTGTTACTTCTTTAATTTTCATTTTTATAACCTATTACCTTGCAAAAAAAAACACCCTATTTTTAAAGCAAACTTCATATATATATTTTATAATTTTAGTGACTTTGTTTTGTTTTTTCAATATTGTATTTTTGAGAGTCTAATTTCTACTCTAGATTTTTAATTTTTGCTTTTTGGTATTTGTTATCAATTTGTACCTTTAAGAACCAAATATTTATTACCCATTTTAACTTGGGAGTGAGATTACTGGCTTGATAACTCTTTCTCCCTTTTGAGTCTCCTTTTTCTCCACCAGGTCACCTCTATCTCCTCTCTCCCCCTTCTCTTCTCTCCCCAACTCTTCAAATCTCTTTGTGTGTTCTGGGCTATGGAAAACACTTAGGGAACTGATTACTGGCTGAATCTGTCTCTCTCCTTCTAATACACCCTTTTCTCCTCCTGGCCACTTCTGTCTACTTTCTCCCTCTTTTCTTCACTGTGTAACTCCGTGAACATCTCTGAGGGGTCCAGACTGTGGAGAACACATAGGGAAGTGATTACTGGCTAGATTGCTCTCTCCCCTTTTGATCCCCCCTCTTCTCCTCCTGGTCACCCTCTTCCCTCTTCTCTTCTCCATGTAACTCTGTGAACCTCTCGAGGTGCCCCTAACTGTGGAGAAGCTTTTCATCATTAACCTAGATGTTTTATTATTGGTGTTGTATAGATGGAGAAGTCTGAGGCGACTGTAAGAATAAGACTGAAAACCAGAGGCAGGAGGCTTAAGTCCAAATCCTGAGAACACCAGAGAACTCCTGACTCCAGGGAACATTAATCAATAACAGCTCATCGAAAGGCTCCATACCTACACTGAAACCAAGCACCACCCAAGAGCCAACAAGTTCCAGAGAAAGACATACATGCACATTCTCCAGTATCATAGTAACATAGCCCTGAGCATCAATATAAAGGATGCCCAAAGTCACATCAAACACACTGACATCTCAAAACTCACTACTGGACACTTCAGTGCACTCCAGAAAAAAGGAATCCAGCTTCAATAAACAGAACACTGACAGAATCTTCCCTAACCAGGAAACCTTGACAAGCCACCCATCCAACCCCAACCACAGCAAGGAACCTCCACAATAAAGAGGAAAGACAAACTGTCAGAATACAGAAAGGCCACCCCAAACACAACAATATAAACAAGAAGAAAAAGCAGAGAAATACTCAGCAGGTAAAGGAACAGGATAAATGCCCACCAAGCCAAACAAAAGAGGAAGAGATAGGGAATCTACCTGATAAAGAATTCCGAATAATGATAGTGAAAATGATCCAAAATCTTGAAAACAGAATGGAGTTACAGATAGTCTGGAGACAAGGATTGATAAGATACAATAAATGTTTAACAAGGACCTAGAAGAAATAAAAAAAGAGTCAAAACATAATGAATAATGCAATCAGTTCAGTTCAGTTCACTCACTAAGTCATGTCCGACTGTTTGCAAACCCATGGACTGCAGCACACCAGGCCTCCCTGTCCATCACCATCAACCAGAGTTCACTCAAACTCACGTACATCTAGTCGGTGATGCCATCCAGCCATCTCATCCTCTGTCGTCCCCTGCTCCTATTGCCCCCAATCCCTCCCAGCATCAGAGTCTTTTCCAATGAGTCAACTCTTCGCATGTGGTGGCCAAAGTACTGGAGTTTCAGCTTTAGCATCATTTCTTCCAAAGAAAACCCAGGGCTGATCTCCTTCAGAATGGACTGGTTGGATATCCTTGCAGGCCAAGGGACTCTCAAGAGTCTTCTCCAACACCACAGTTCAAAAGCATCAATTCTTCAGTGCTCAGATTTCTTCACAGTCCAACTCTCACATCCATACATGATCACTGGAAAAACCATAGCCTTGACTAGATGGAATTTTGTTGGCAAAAGTAATGTCTCTGCTTTTAAATATGCTATCTAGGTTAGTCATAACTTTTCTTCCAAGGAGTAAGCATTTTAATTGCATGGCTGCAGTCACCATCTGCAGTGATTTTGGAGCCCTCAAAAATAAAGTCTGACACTGTTTCCACTGTTTCCCCATCTATTTCCCATGAAGTGATGAGACCAGATGATATGATCTTCGTTTTCTGAATGTGGAGCTTGATTTAGGCCAACATTTTCACTCTCCTCTTTTCATTTTCATCAAGAGGCTTTTTAGTTCCTCTTCACTTTCTGCCATAAGGGTGGTGTCATCTGCACATATGAGGTTATTGATATTTCTCCCTGCAATCTTGATTCAAGCTTGTGCTTCATCCACTCCACCGTTTCTCATGATGTGTTCTGCATATAAGTTAAATAAGCAGGGTGACAATATACAGCCTTGACGTACTCTTTTTTCTATTTGGAACCAGTCTATTGTTCCATGTCCAGTTCTAACTGTTGCTTCCTGACCTGCAGACAGGTTTCTCAAGAGGCAGGTTAGGTGGTCTGGTATTCCCATCTCTTTCAGAATTTTCCACAGTTTATTGTGATCCACAAAGTCAAGGCTTTGGCATAGTCAATAAAGCAGAAATAGATGTTTTTTTCTGGAACTCTCTTGCTTTTTCCATGATCCATCGGATGTTGGCACTTTGGTCTCTCGTTCCTCTGCCTTTTCTAAAACCAGCTTGAACATATGGAAGTTCACGGTTTACGTATTGCTGAAACCTGGCTTGGAGAATTTTGAGCATTACTTTACTAGCATGTAAGATGAGTGCAATTGTATGGTAGTTTGAGCATTCTTTGGCATTGCCTTTATTTGGGATTGGAATAAAACTGACCTTTTCCAGTCCTGTGGCCACTGTTGAGTTTTCCAAAAATGCTGGCATATTGAGTGCAGTACTTTCACAGCATCATCTTCCAGAATTTGAAATAGCTCAACTGGAATTTCATCACCTCCACTAGCTTTGTTGGCAGTGATGCTTTCTAAGACCCACTTGACTTCACATTCCTGGTTGTCTGGCTCTATGGGAGTGATCATACCATCGTGATTATCTTAGTTGTGAAGATCTTTTTTGTACAGTTCTGTGTATTCTTGCCACCTCTTCTTAATATCTTCTGCTTAAATGAGATCAAAAAGACTCTGAAGGAAACCAACAGTAGAATAACTGAGGCAGAAGATAGGATAAGTGAAGTAGAAGATAGAATGGTAAAACTAAATGAAGCAGAGAGGCAAAAAGAAAGAAAAAGAATTAACAGAAATGAGGACAAACTCAGAGAGCTCAGGGACAATATTACACACCCCAACTTTCGAATCATAGGATTCCCAGAAGAAGAAGACAAAAAGAAAGACCACATGAAAATACTTGAGGAGATAATGGTGGAAAACTTCCCTAAAATCGGGAAGGAAACAGTCACTCAAGTGGAAGAAACCCAGAGAGCCCCAAACAGGATAAAACCAAGGCGAAACACCCCAAGACACATATTAATCACATTAACAAAGATCAAACACAAAAAACAAATATTAAAAACAGCAAGGGAAAAACAACAAATAACACAAAAGGGGATTCCCATACGTATAACAGCTCAACTTTCAAAAGAAACTCTTCAGGCCAGAAGGGAATGGCAGGACATACTTAAAGTGTTGAAAGAGAAAAACCTATTACACAGATTACTGTACCCATCAAGGATCTCATTCAAATACGAAGGAGAAATCAAAAGCTTTACAGACAAGCAAAAGCTGAGAGAATTCAGCACCAACCAACCAGCTCTCCATGAAATACTAAAGGAACTTCTCTAGACAGGAAACACAGAAAGGGTGTATAAACTCAAAACCAAAACAATAAATGGCAAAGGGATCATGATGCTGCTGCCAAGTCACTTCAGCCATGTCCAACTCTGTGAGACCCCATAGACTGCAGCCCACCAGACTCCTCCGTCCCTGGGATTCTCCAGGCAAGAACACTGGAGTGGGTTGCCATTTCCTTCTCCAATACATGAATGTGAAAAGTGAAAGTGAAGTCACTCAGTCGTGGCCAGCTCTTCGTGACCCCATGGACTGCAGCCTACCAGGGTCCTCCTCCCTCCATGGGATTTTCCAGGCAAGAGTACTGCAGTGGGTGGCCATTTCCTTCTCCAATGGGATCATACTTATCAATAATTACCTTAAATGTAAATGGGTTGAATGCCTCAACCAAAAGACAAAGACTGGCTGAATGGATACAAAAACAAGACCCCTATATATGTTGTCTACAAGAGACCCACTTCAAAACAAGGGACAGATACAGACTCAAACTGAAGGTCTGGAAAATGATACTCCATGCAAATAAAGACCAAAAGAAAGCAGGAGTCACAGTAGCCATATAAGATAAAATAGACTTTAAAATAAAGTCTCTGAAAAGAGACAAAGAAGGACACTACATAATGATGAAAGTATCAGTCCATGAAGAAAATATAATAATTATAAATATATATGCAACCAACATAGGAGCACTGCAATATGTAAAGCAAATGCTAACAAGTATGAAAGGGGAAATTAATGATAACACAATAATAGTGGGAGACTTTAATACCCCACTCCCACCTATGGATAGATAAACTAAACAGAAAATTAACAAGGAAACAAAAATTCTAAATGATACAATATACCAGTTAGACCTAATTGATACTATAGGACATTTCACCCCAAAACTATGAATTTCACCTTTTTCTCAAGTGCACATGGAACCTTCTCCAAGACAGATGACATCCTGGGCCATAAATCTAGCCTTGGTAAACTCAAAAAATTGAAATAATTCCAAGCATCTTTTCTGACCGCAATGCAGTAAGAATGGATGTCAATTACAGGAGAAAAACTATTAAAAATTCCAACATATGGAGGCTGAACAACACGCTGTTGAATAACCAACAAATCACAGAAGAAAATAAAAAAATTAAATCAAAATATGCATAGAAATGAATGAAAATAAAAACACAACAACCCAAAACCTATGGAACACTGTAAGATCAGGGCTAAGGGGAAGGTTCATAGCAATACAGGCTTACCTCAAGAAACAAGAAAAAAGTCAAATAAATAACCTAACTCTACACTTAAAGCAACTAGAAAAGGAAGAAATGAAGAACCACAGTGTCAGTGGAAGGAAAGAAATCTTAAAAATTTGGGCAGAAATAAATGCAAAAGAAACAAGGGACCATAGCAAAAATCAACAAAGTTAAAAGCTGGCTCTTTGAGAAGATAAATAAAACTGACAAACCATTAGCCTGACTCATCAAGAAACAAAGGGAGAAGAATGAAATAAACAAAATCAGAAATGAAAATGGAGAAATCACAACAGACAACACCAAAATACAAAGGATCATAAGAGACTATTATCAGCAATTATATGCCAATAAAATGGACAACTTGGAAGAAATGGACAAATCCTTAGAAAAGTACAACTTTGCAAAACTGAATCAGGAAGAAATGGGAAATCTTAACAGACCCATCACAAGCATGGAGATTGAAACTATAATCAGAAATCTTCCAGCAAACAAAAGCCCAGGATCAGACAGCTTCACAGCTGAATTCTACCAAAATTTTAGAGAAGAGCTAACACCTATCCTACAAAACTCTTCCAGAAAATTGCAGTTGGAAGGTAAACTTCCAAACTCATTCTATGAGGCCACCATCATCCTAATACCAAAACCTGACAAAGATGCCACAAAAAAAAAAAAAAGAAAATTACAGGCCAATATCACTGATTAACATAGATCCAAAAATCCTTAACAAAATTCTAGCAATCAGAATCCAACAACACATTAAAAAAATCATACACCATGACCAAGTGGGCTTTATCCCAGGGATACAAGGATTTTTCAGCATGCACAAATCAATCAACATAATACTCCATATCAAAAAATTGAAAGATAAATCCATATGATTATATCAATAAATTCAGAGAAAGCCCTTGACGAAATTCAACATCCATTTATGATAAATACCCTCCAGAAAGCAGGCATAGAAGGATCATATCTCAACATAATAAAAGCTATATATAACAAACCCACAGCAAACATTATCCTCCATGGGGAATAATTGAAAGCATTTCCCCTAAAGTCAGGAACATGACAAGGGTGCCCATTCTCACTACTACTATTCAACATAGTTTTGAAGTTTTGGCCACAGCAATCAGAGCAGAAAAAGGAGTAAAAAGAATGCAGATTGGAAAAGAAGAAGTAAAACTCTCACTGTTTGCAGGTGACATGATCCTGTACATAAAAAACCCTAAAGACTCCACCAGAAAATTACTAGAGCTAATCAATGAATATAGTAAAGTTTCAGGATATAAAATTAACACACAGAAATCCCTTGCATTCCTATACACTAACAATTGGAAAACAGAAAGAGAAATTAGGGAAACAATTCCATTCACCATTGTAACGAAAAAATTTAAATATTTAGGAATATATCTGCCTAAGGAAACAAAAGACCTATATATAGAGAACTACAAAAAAAAAACTGAAGAAAGAAATCAAAGAGGACACAAAGAGATGGAGAAATTAAAAGACACTTACTCCTTGGAAGGAAAGTTATGACCAACCTAGATAGCATATTCAAAAGCAGAGACATTACTTTGCCAACAAAGGTCCGTCTAGTCAAGGCTATGGTTTTTCCTGTGGTCATGTATGGATGTGAGAGTTGGACTGTGAAGAAGGCTGAGCGCCGAAGAATTGATGCTTTTGAACTGTGGTGTTGGAGAAGACTCTTGAGAGTCCCTTGGACTACAAGGAGATCCAACCAGTCCATTCTGAAGGAGATCAGCCCTGGGATTTCTTTGGAAGGAATGATGCTGAAGCTGAAACTCCAGTACTTTGGCCACCTCATGCGAAGAGTTGACTCATTGGAAAAGACTCTGATGCTGGGAGGGATTGGGGGCAAGAGGAGAAGGGGACGACAGAGGATGAGATGGCTGGATGGCATCACTGACTCGATGGTCGTGAGTCTGAGTGAACTCCAGGAGTTGGTGATGGACAGGGAGGCCTGGCGTGCTGCGTTTCATGGGGTCACAAAGAGTCAGACACGACTGAGCAACTGAACTGATCTGATCTGATGGATTGAAAGAATCAATATAGTGAAAATGGGTATATTATCCAAAGCAATCTATAGATTCAATGCAATCCCTATCAAGCTACAAACGTTATTTTTCACAGAGCTAGAACAAATTTCACAATTTGTATGGGAAAAAAAAAAAACCTCGAAGAGTCAAAGCAATCTTGAGAAAGTAGAATGGACCTGGAGAAATCAACCTGCCTGACTTCAGGCTCTACTACAAAACTACAGTCATCAAGACACTATGATATTGACACAAAGACAAAAATATAGATCAATGGAACAGAACAGAAAGCCCAAAGTTAAATCCACACACCTATGGATACCTTATCCTCAACAAAGGAGAGAAAAATAAACAACGGAGAAAAGACAATCTCTTTAACAAGTGGTGCTGGGAAAACTGGTCAACCACTTGTTAAAGAAAGAAACTAGAACATTTTCTAGCACCATACACAAAAATAAACTCAAAATGGATTAAAGTTCAAAACATAAGACCAGAAACTGTAAAACTCCTGGAAGAAAACATAGGCAAAACACTCTCTGACATAAATCACAGCAGCATCCTCTATGACCCACCTCCCAGAATATTGTAAATAAAAGCAAAAATAAACAAATGGGATCTAATTAAACTTAAAAGCTTTTTCACAATGAAGGAAAGTATAAGCAAGGTGAAAAGACAGCATTCAGAATGGGAGAAAATAATAGCAATTGAAGTAACTGACAAATAATTAATCTCAAAAATATACAAGCAACTCCTGCAGCTCAATTCCAGAAAAATAAATGACACAGTCAAAAAATGGGCCAAAGAACTAAACAGACATTTCTCCAAAGAAGACCTACAGATGGCTAACAAACACATGAAAAGTTGCTCAGCATCACTCATTATCAGAGAAATGCAAATCAAAGCCACAATGAGGTACCATTTCACGCCAGTCAGAATGGCTGCTATCCAAAAGTCTACAAGCAATAAATGCTGGAGAGGGTGTGGAGAAAAGGGAACCCTCTTACACTGTTGGTGGGAATGCAAAATAGTACAGCCACTATGGAGAACAGTGTGGAGATTCCTTAAAACTTGGAAATAGAACTGGCATATGACCCAGCAATCCCACTGCTGGGCATACACACTGAGGAAACCAGAATTAAAAGAGACACATATACCCCTATGTTTATTGCAGCATTGTTTGGAATAGCCAGGACATGGAAGCAGCCTAGATGTCCATCAGGAGATGAATGTATAAGAAAGCTGTGGTACATATACACAATGGAATCTTACTTGGCCATTAAAAAGAATACATTTGAATCAGTTCTAATGAGGTGGATGAAACTGGAACCTATTATACAGAGTGAAGTAAGTCAGAAAGAAAAATACCAATACAGTGTACTAATGCATATATATGGAATTTAGAAAGATGGTAATGATAACCCGGTATGTGGGATAGCAAAGGTGATACAGATGTATAGAACAGTTTTTTGGACTCTGTGGGAGAGGGCGAGGGTGGGATGATTTGGGAGAATTACACTAAAACATGTATATTATCATATGTGAAATGGATCACCAGTCCAGGTTCAATGCATGAGACAGGGTGCTCAGGGCTGGTGCACTGGGATGACCTAGAGGCATGAGATGGGGAGGGAGGTGGGAGGGGGTTTCAGGATGGGGAACACATGTGTATCCATGGCAGATTCATGTCAATGTATTGCAAAACCACTACCATATCGTAAAGTAATTAGCCTTCAGTGAAAATAAATAAATTTATATTAAAAAAAAAAGAATCACACCTGGAGCCTTTTGTGATGACTTATAAGATTAGCTCTGGTGTTTAGCCTTCACCTGCAACCAAAAAAAACTGGAGTGAAAGTATTTTGAGTCCTACTTAAATGACTTCATAGATCAAAATGTGTTCTTGTTTACAGTTAAACCAGTGTTAAATTTTTAGTGCTCTGTGGTGCCTTCAGGCCATATTCTGCCTCAAACTAGCTCCTGTGTGAATCAGCCTCAAAGGACTTGATGCCCACGTTAGAACTCAGTTTTTAGAACAAAACCTTTTAATTCTAGTACTCTGCCAGATAAATCATGAGAAACAATTGCAAGCAACACTTAAATGTTTCCTAAGAACAAATGCCACAGGGGGGAAAAAAGAGAGAGAGTGATTCCACAGTCCAGTGACCCTGAAAAATCTGTCTTAATACATGCACTTGCCAAGGCTTTTTAACATCTTCTGTAAGTATTTTCTCATATTACATGCTGAGTCAGTGAATGCTAGGCAGATATTTAGGAAATTGAATCAAGAATTAATCTTTCCTTGAACCCATATATTCTGACACATGAAATGTGTGGATATTTATCTTTTTCTGGTCTGGCACAGGAAGAATGGCACTCAATATTATTCTTCATCATAATTTTGCAATCTTGGGTGAAAGCATTAAGAGTTTATTCATTGATATATTGTTTCAAGTAATATATTCCATTTATTTGATTATCCCACAATCAAATACATTTATCTTTTTTTTTTTTTTAATTTTGGGGAAACATTAAAATGTTCTTAAGTCTAAAACTTTTTCTTTTTTCTAAAGCAAATAAATTACTTTGAATATCATTGAAATCTTTAGGGGCTTCCCTTGTAGCTCAGTCGGTAAAGAATCTGCCAGCAATGCAGGAGACCTGGGTTTGATTCTTCATCATAGCTTTGTAATCTTGGGTGACAACTTTAGGAGTTTATTCATTAATATATCACTTCAAGCAATATATTCCATTTAGAAATCAAATAAATTTATCTTTTTTTATTTTTGGAAAACATTGACATGCTCTTGTTTAATTTTTTTTCTAAAGCAAATAAATTAATTTCAAAATCATTTAAATCTTTAAAATTCAGATACTTTCTTTGATTTAGTCTGCTGTATATATTTTTTATATATATAACCTAGAAAATCTATGCACTATAGTATCGATATATGCATGTGGTCTGATGGATTTCTAGATAAACACAATTGCTTTGATTTACTCTGAAGACCACACATTTAAAAAGTCAATTGAATGCCTTAGAAAAGTAAGACCTGCCTTTGTGAAGTAGGTGGTGGCAGTCTGCCCAAAATCTGATGGGAATAAGAACAGACACAATATTCCTTAGTGGGCTTTCTGACTTCAAGGGCTTTTCTGGGAATTTAAACATTAAAGAATTTTGTTTTGCAGATCTAGCCATAATGTGTCTATGCCACCTGTAACTATGCTTCCTCCCAAAACTGATCAATTGTCCAAAAGAAACTAGTTAAATTTCCAAAAATCTTGTGCTCTCTTCTTTGGCACATCGCTCAGTCTACCTCACAGTTAGGCTGAGACAATGTGACAAACATCCTTGGAAGAAAAGCAATATGCTATCTAGGTTAGACTGCAACCACGAAATTAAAAGACGCCTACTCCTTGGAAGGAAAGTTATGACCAACCTAGATAGCATATTCAAAAGCAGAGACATTACTTTGCTAACAAATGTTCATCTAGTCAAGGCTATGGTTTCTCCAGTGGTCATGTATGGATGTGAGAGTTGGACTATGAAGAAGGCTGAGCGCCGAAGAATTGAAGCTTTTGAACTGTGGTGTTGGAGTAGAGTCTTGAGAGTCCCTTGGACTGCAAGGAGATCCAACCAGTCCATTCTGAAGGAGATCAGCCCTGGGGTTTCTTTGGAAGGAATGAAGCTAAAGCTGAAACTCCATTACTGACTCGACAGACGTGAGTCTGAGTGAACTCCGGGAGTTGGTGATGGACAGGGAGGCCTGGTGTGCTGCCATTCATGGGGTCATTTGGTCTTCGATGTCTGTTTGTTTGGGATTATTTTGGTTACTGATTCAGTCTCTTTAGCAGTTATCAGTCTGTTCTCATTTTATATTTTCATTATGTTTTGATGGATTTTTGTGGATCTAGGAATGTGTTAGCATATAATTCATCATAGTAGTCTCATATGATTCTTTGTGTTTCTGTGATATGAATTGTAATTTATTTATTTTAATTCTAATTATATTTGTTTGAATCTTTCTCAAAATCTTCCAAAAATAAAGTCTGACACTGTTTCCCCAACTATTTCCCATGAAGTGATGGGACCAGATGCCATGATTTTCCTTTTCTGAATGTTGAGTTTTAAGCCAACTTTTTCACTCTCCTCTTTCACCTTCATCAAGAGGCTTTTTAGTTCCTCTTCACTTTCTGCCATAAGGGTGGTGTCATCTGCATATCTTTATATTAGTTCAGTTCAGTTCAGTCGCCATCTCCTGGAGTTCACTCAAACTCACGTCCATCGAGTCGGTGATGCCATCCAGTCATTTCATCCTCTGTCGTCCCCTTCTCCTCCTGCCCCCAATCTCTCCCAGTATCAGAGTCTTTTCCAATGAGTCATAACCAATAAGCAGTCTATATTAGGACTAAAAAGAATGTCTTATTTGAGACACACATGCCATCCAGCCATCTCATCCTCTATCATCCCCTTATCCTCCTGCCCCCAATCCCTCCCAGCATTTCACATGGTCAGTATTACCTGACACCAAAACCATCCAGGAGATCACAAGAAAAGACAAATATCCTTAACGAAATTAGAGACAAACGTTATCAGTGTAATATTAGCAAACTGAATTCAGCAATGTATTTAAAGGATCATATGACTTCCATAAGGGTGGTGTCATCTGCATATCTGAGTTTATTGATATTTCTCCTGGCAATCTTGATTCCAGCTTGTGCTACTTCCAGCCCAGCATTTCTCATGATGTCCTCTGCATATAGGTTAAATAAGCAGGGTGACAATATGCAGGTCAGGAAGCAACAGTTAGAACTGGACATGGAACACCAGACTGGTTCCAAATAGGAAAACATATCCTTTTGTTTGCAAACATAGTTTTCTGTTTTTAATTCTCTTGCTTTGCTCTTTATTTCTTGAACTCTGCTAGTTTGTTTTTATTTCACTTTCATTTTCATATAATCTTTTTAAGTTCTTTTAGGGATGTTATGCTATCTATACCTATACTGTAGATAGATAGACTGATAGAGATAGTATAGAGAACTCTTTGTCAATATTCTTGCATGTTCTAGGGCAGGTTCTCTAACAGTGTATGTTCTTCTTATGCTTTTTATTGTCTTATGCTTCTTTCCTCCTTTACTTTTTGTCATTGTTTGCAAATATTCTTTTTTTTTAATTTTATTTTATTTTTAAACTTTACAATATTGTATTAGTTTTGCCAAATATCGAAATGAATCCACCACAGGTATACCCGCGTTTCCCATCCTGAAACCTCCTCCCTCCTCCCTCCCCTACCCTCCCTCTGGGTCATCCCAGTGCACCAGCCCCAACATCCAGTACCGTGTATAGAACCTGGACTGGCAACTCGTTTCATACATGATATTATACATGTTTCAATGCTATTCTCCCAAATCTCCCCACCCTCTCCCTCTTCCACAGAGCAAATATTCTTTAACTCTTACCCATATCTTTATTTTTTAAGGGACAGATATTTACTTATGCATTTGTATGCATTGGTTCTAAGTTACAGCAGGCAGGATCGCTGTTGTATCATGTGAGATATTTTGATGTGGCACATGACTCTCCAGTTGTGATGCACAGGCTCAGTAGTTGCAGCTCATGGACTCAGTTTCTCCATGGCATGTGAGACTTTAGTTCCCCAGCCAGGAATTGAACCCACATCCTCATTGCAAGGCAGATTCTTAATCACTGTACCACCAGGGAAGTCTCCCACTTGTAATCCTAACTATAACTACTCAACTTAAAAAAAAAAAAAAAATCCTATCACCTTCAGGATGCTGACATCTAAGCTGAGAAACATTTATCTTTCCTCTTAGATGTCCAAGAAAGCATGTTTCTTGAGAAAACAACTGAGTCAATTTTCTTGCTCATCATTGTATTCTTGGCTCCCGTCATACTGCCTGTGGCAAAGCAGACGATATACATGTTTTTTAATGGATGAATGGGTTACTATGTCAATGCTCAGAATGCTATTTTAGATATTTTCACATTTATTAGGTAATTTGTAATTTATGGTTTGAGTTTTTACCAAATTTCCTGTTTCACTAAGCATATATATTTTTTTAATTCCATGCATTCAGAAGAGGAAACTGTTGTAAAAGTGTCTTTACTCATTCATCTTTAAATTAAAGTTTAGTACTTACAAGAACTCCATCAGGTCAATATTATTATTGGAGTGACTAAGGTTGAAAATGCTTAAGCAACTTGCTAAATGTTGCAGTATTTGTAGACTTAAAGCCAGAATTCAAACCCATATTTTCTTGTTGTCTACCTTTAAGTTGGACATTTATGTCAACTAGGAAATAGCTATGCTGTCTCTCATCCAACTACATGAAAGATCATCTGAAGCATACATATATGAGAAATGTTCTCATCTTTTGCTTTATGTACTTGTATTCAGGTTGAAGAGATCAGTAGCTATGTCAAGAATGAGCTCAGTTACAAGCAGTAGATGCCAAATAACATGGGAAAAGATAAGTACTACATGAGTTCTCCAGTGAGAACAATCACTTTCAATTGAATTAGTCAAGAAAGGTCTCATAAATAGGTAGGATACTGTAACTAAAACTTATTTGCAAAGCAAGTACCAGGGTCATGCACAATATATTTGGGTCACCTTAAAGTCCTTGAAGCCACTTGGAGAATATAGATCTTTTTTGTTGTTGTTGTTGTTGGGGGAAAATTTTGAGATAATATGTGTAAATATAATTATGTCTTCAAGGTGTGTGTATGTGTGTGTGTGTGTGCATGAGAGAGAGAGAGAGAGAGAGATAGAGAGAGAATATTTCTTCATTTATACTAAGATAATTAAGAAATTTTGAACGGCTATGACATAAAGGCAATGATATTTGAATGTCAGCATAAATTGCCAGTATAAATGTATATTTTGCATTCTGTGGGTGATTTTCCCCTCCACTTATAATGTGGCAAGTGAGTTCTTCTGAAAGTTGGTGTTCTGATCTTGAAACTTTAAAATTTGATTTTCTTCAGAATTTAAGACTATGATCACAGAATACAATAGAATACTCCATTCTCAGTAGGAAAAAAATGGTGATACCATAAACTGGTATGGCAATTAATTTGGACTCTAATTCTAATCATATAGCATTGACAATTTGGTGAACTCAGAAAGCTTTAAATTATTAAGATCATTGAAACTTGGCTTTCTAATTTTTGCATTAAAAAATGTAATACCTTGGAATTTTCTTGGTGGTCTGGTAGTAGAGATTCTACTCTTCCTGGTTGAGTGACTAAGATCCCACATGTCAATCAGCATAGTTAAAAAGTTAGGAAATAAGTAAAAGCTCTTTTTTCTTTAAGAGATTAAAAAAGAATGCCTACCTCTCAGCGTCATTTTCAGTGAGATTATTTATTACCAATGAGTTTATTTATAAGACAATGTTTAGCATTATGCCTAGGTCATATGTATTCAATAAACATCAATTTCCTTCTTTCCTTGTGCTTCTTCCATCTGTTTTGTACCACTGGTTTTTCTTCCTTTTTTATAATGAGTTGTTATTGTGTTAAAATATATAACATAATATTTACCACTATAACCATTTGCAAGTGTATAGTTCAGTAGCATTAAATACATTTCACAATGTTGGGTAACCATCACTACTTACTATATCCAAATACTTTTATCACTATCAATAAAAATTCATCAACCATAAGTGATAATTTACACTTTCCACATCCTCCCAGGCCCTGGAAAACTATTTTATTTCTAACTCTATGAATTTGTCATTTTAGATGCTTTATGTAAGTGATTTCACATACTATGTGTGTTTCTGTGATCTATTTAATGAAACATTTTATATACCACATTTTGTTAAGTCACTTATCTGTTGATGAATACTTGAATTGTTTATACCTTTGATTATCATGAAAAATGCTGCAATTTGAACAAAGGTGGACAGGTATCTGTTTGAGTCCTTCTTTCAATTATTTTGAACTTATATACCTAAGGGTAGACTATTACTGGGTCATATGGTGTCGGGGAGTGTTTAACAGGAGGATTCCTACATGCTGTTTCTCACAAGTCCTTTGTTTCTTTTCAAGTGGAGCAGCACGCTGCTCCCAGGAACTGAGGTCATTGTGTGAGACAGGCTTGAGTCTCCGTTAGTAAACATTCTCTATACGACAAAACTGCTTAATCTCGATCCCTTTTCTTGAGATATGGATTGTCCCCTGACCTTGTGACCATTATTAATCCCTTGTTCCCTTGGTAACGGTTGCTGTACCTTTGGTTTTCTGATCTTTATCATTGTCAAAAGAAATTTCTTGTACCACAGCCTACATATACTCACAGAAAAATCATTAAAGCAACTTTGCTCCATCAGAGTTTGGGTCCCCGTGTCTTTCTTTCTTTCTTTCTCTCTCTCTCTTTCTCTCTCTCTCCCTCCGGCTCTCTCTTTAACTTTCTTATCGTCAACTCCAGACCGCCAGGTCCCAGTCCATTAAAGGACTCCAACAATATGGCAGTTTTATGTTCACCCTAATCTAAAACTGTCAAAAGGTTTTCTAAAATATCTGCACGTTTTTCACTTTCACTAGCAGTACACAAGGTTTCCAAATTCTCCACACCCTCATCAACACTCATTAGCTGTTTTTTCTTTCTTTTTTTTTAATTATAGGCACCTTAGCAGATGTGAAGCGTTATTACATTGTGGTTTTGGTTTGTGTTCCTTGACAACTAATGATGTTGAACATCCTTTCATTTTGAATAGCTATTTGTATATTGTCTTTGGATAAACATTTATTCAAATATTCTTGTCTATTTTTTAACTTGTTGAGTTTTAGTTTTCTTTTAAACATATTTTGAATATTAATTCCTTATAGGTTGTATATTTGCAAATATTTTCTCATACTGTGCAAGTTGTAGTTACTGTTTCCCAATAGTATTCTTTGATGCACTACAGTTTGCAATTAATAAAGCCTAATGTATCTTTTGTTTTGTTTTGTTTTCTGTGTTTTATTTGGCATATCTATAAAATTATTGCCAAATTCAATAACATGAAGAGTTTTCCCAGTGGATTCTTCTAGTTTTATCGTTTTTGCTCTTAAGTTTAATTATTTTACTATAATTTGAGTAATTTCTGCACATGATGTAAGAGTCTGACTTTATTCTTTTGCATGTTAGTATTCATTTATTTTTCAGTATTATTCAGTGAAAACACTATTATTTCCATATTTAATGGGTTTTGCACCCTTGTGAAAAATAAATTGACTCTATATATTAGGGTTTCTTTCTGGACTTTCTATTCAATTTATCCATGTCTGTCCTTATGTTAGTACCATAAAGATTCAATTACTGTAAGATTTCCATAAGATTGAAATTTTTCAAATGCGAGTTTTCTTTATTTTTCTTTTTCAAACTTATTTTGATATTCAAAACACCTTGTAATTACATGAGAATTAGAGAAGTAGATTTTTCCATCTTTGAGGAAAAGTTTATAGGAATTTTGATAGTAAGAATACTAAATGTCTAGTTCACTTGAAGTAGTATTGTCATCATAATAATATCTTCTAATTCATTTACATGCTTTTTTTCATTTATTTAGGTCTTCTTTAATTTGTTTGGTAAGGTTTCATAATTTTCAGCATATGAGATATTCATCTCATTGGTTTTACCTGTTTTCTAACACTATTTTGATGCTATTGTGAACATAATTGCTTTCTTTTTTTGTTTGTTTTTTTTATTTATTTATTATTTTTTAAATTTTATTTTATTTTTAAACTTTACAATATTATATTGGTTTTGCCATATATCAAAAAGAATCTGCCACAGGTATACATGTGTTCCCCATCCTGAACCCTCCTTCCTCCTCCCTCCCCATACCCTCCCTCTGGGTCGTCCCAGTGTACCAGCCCCAAGCATCCAGTATCGTGCATCGAACCTGGACTGGCGACTCGTTTCATATATGATATTATACATATTTCAATGCCATTCTCCCAAATCATCCCACCCTCTCCCTCTCCCACAGAGTCCAAAGGACTGTTGTATACATCTTTTGCTGTCTTGTACACAGGGTTATTGTTACCATCTTTCTAAATTCCATATATACATGTTAGTATACTGTATTGGTGTTTTTCTTTCTTGTTTACTTCACTCTGTATAATAGGCTCCAGCTTCATCCACCTCATTAGAACTGATCCAAATGCATTTTTTTTTAATGGCTGAGTAATATTCCATTGTGTATATGTACCACAGCTTTCTTATCCATTCATCTGCTGATGGACATCTAGGTTGCTTCCATGTCCTGGCTATTATAAACAGTGCTGCGATGAACATTGGGGTACACGTGTCTCTTTCAATTCTGGTTTCCTCAGTGTGTATGCCCAGCAGTGGGATTGCTGGATCATAAAAACTGGAAATAGAACTGCCTTATAATTGCTTTCTTAATTTCATTTTTGGATTGCTCATTGCTATTGTACAAAAACAAAATTGATTTTTTCTGTATTGTTCCTGTATACTGAAATTGCTGACTTTGTTCACTATCTTTAGTAGCTTTTTTGTAAATTTCACGATTTTTTCTACATATAGGATAAAGCCTTTTGCATATAGAAGTAGTTTTACCTCTTCCTCTCAGTTTGGATACTTTTAATTTATTTTTCTTGTTCCATGATCTAGCTAAAATTCTAGGACAATGTTGAACAGCAGTACAAAATGTGGGCACCTTTATCTTCTTTCTGATATTCGGGGAAAACTCTCAGCTTTTACAGTTGCACTTAATGTCAACTGTGGAGTTTTTTTTTTAATACTTTTTTTCTGGTTGACAAATTTCATTTTATTCTTAATATTATAAGAGTTTTAACCATGAAACAGTTGGATTTTATCAAGTACATTTTTCCCCATCAACTGGGACATTCATGTGCATTTTTTTGTTCAATTAATGTGACATATTACAATGATTTATTTTCATGTTTACCCACCTCTGCATTATTGAGATAAATCACATTTGGTTACATAATAAGATTTTTAATACTATCTCAATTATGTTTCACAGTATTTTGTCCAGAATTTTAAACATATATTCATAAAGGATTTATGATATATTCATGAAGGATAAATGTATATATATTCATAAAGGATGTATTCATAATCCTTTTATTGAGATTTCTTTATGTAACCTATTATCAGTGTAATGCTTATCTTGTGAAATGATTTAGGAAGCATTCCCTCTTATCCAATGTTTAATAAAACTTGAAAAGGATTAGTATTGGTTATTTAACTGTCAGAATTCACTGGAGAGGCTATGTTGGCCAAGAACTTCCATGGTTGGAATGTTTTTGTTTATTAATTTTATGAACTTGTTAAAAACTTAGTTATGTTGAGACTTTCTGGTTCTTTTTGAGTTAGATCAGATCAATAAATCAGTCAATTCAGTCACTCAGTCATGTCCAACTCTTTGTGATCCCATGGAATGCAGCACACGAGGCTTCCTTGTCCATCACCAACTCCCAGAGCTTGCTCAAATTCATGTGCATCAAGTCAGTGATGCCATCCAACCATCTCATCCTTTGTTGTCCCCTTTTCCTACTGCCTTCAATCTTTCCCAGCATCAGGCTCTTTTCTAATGAGTTAGGTCTTTGCCTCAGGTGGCCAAAGCATTGAAGCTTGAGTTTGAGCTTCAGCATCAGTCTTTCCAGTGAATATTCAG
Source organism: Bos grunniens (assembly GCF_055505025.1). Classification (NCBI taxonomy): domain Eukaryota; kingdom Metazoa; phylum Chordata; class Mammalia; order Artiodactyla; family Bovidae; genus Bos; species Bos grunniens. The sequence continues at coordinate 73,159,011 of NC_141194.1, read as the reverse complement.
GATTGATTTCCTTTAGGATTGACTGGCTTGATCTCCTTGCAGTCCAAGAGACTCTCAAGAGTCTTCTCCAACATCACAGTTCAAAAGCATCAACTTTTTTGAAGGTGACTGAAGAGAGTAAAAAAGCTGGCTTAAAATTCAACATTCAAAAACTAAGATCATGGCATCACCCCATCCTATTACTTCACGACAAATAGAAGGGGGAAACATGGAAGCAGTGACAGATATTACTTACTTAGGCTTCAAAATCACTGAAGATAGTGACGTCAGCCATGAAATTAAGACTCTTGCTTCTTGAAAGGAAAATTATGACAAACCTAACAGCATAATGAAAAGCAGAGATGTCACTCTGCTGACAAAGGTCCATAGAGTAAAAACTATAGTTTTTCCAGTAGTTATATATGGATATGAGAGTTGGACCATAAAAGAAGGCTGAGCATTGAAGAATTGATGCTTTTGAACTGTGGTGTTAGAAAAGACTCTTGAGAGTCCCTTGGACTGCAAGAGATCCAACCAGTCAATCCTAAAGGAAATCAATCCTGAATATTCATTGGAAGGTCTGTTGCAGTAATTCTGATACTTTGGCCACCTGATGCAAAGAGCTGACTTATTGAAAAAGACTCTGCAGATCACTATATACGATTTTTTTCACGTCTAGGTTGTATTTTTCACCTTTCTTCCCACTTCCTGATGCATGCCCAGTTATCCCAAAAAAAAGTGCTACCAGGTATACTAAACTCAAAGCAAAATGAGTTTAAATATAAGTAGAGTAATCAACCATATCTCAATAAAAATATGTACATATATATACTAATCAAAATGATCACAAGGATCACAGTCGTGTGTAACTCAATGAAACTATGAGCCAAGCTGTGCAGGGTGACCCTACAGGATGGGTCATGGTGGAGATTTCTGACAAAACGTGGTCCACTGGAGAAGGCAATGGCAAGCCACTCCAGTATCCTTGCTTTGAGAACTCCATGAATTTTATGAAAAGGCAAAAAGATGTGACACCGAAAAATGAGCCCCTTAGGGCATTAGGTGTCCAATATGCTACCCAGAAAGAGTGGGAAAATCACTCCAGAAAGAATGAAGAAGCTGAAACAAAATGAAAAGACATGCAGTTTGGGATGTGTCTGGTGGTGAAAGTAGTCTAATGCTGTAAAGAACAATATTGCATAGGAATCTGAAATGTTAGGTCCATGAAATAAGGTAAATTGGACATGGTCAAGCAAGAGATGACAAGAGTGAACATCAAAATCTTAGGAATCAGTAAGCTAAAGTGGATGGGAATGAGCAAATTTAATTCATGTGAACAGTATATCTACTACTGTGGGCAAGAATCCCTTTGAAGAAATGGAGTAGCTCTCATAGTCAACAAAAGAGTCTAAATGCAGTACTTGGGTGCAATCTCAAAAATGACAGATGGATCTCTTCATTTCCAAGACAAACCATTCAACATTACAGTAATCCAAGACTATGCCACAACTACTAGTGCCAAAGAAGCTGAAGTTGAATGGTTCTATGAAGACCTATAAGATCTGCCAGAACTAACATTAAAAAAAAAAAAAACAAAAGATGTCATTCATCATAAGGGATTGGAATGAAAAACTAGGAAGTCAAGGGATGCCTGGAGGATGCCTGGAGTAATGGACCAGTTTGGCCTTGGAGAACAAAATGAAGCAGAGCAAAGGCTAACAGAGTTTTGTCAAGAGAATGCATGGGTCATTGCAAACACCCTCTTCCAACAACACAAGAGACAACTCTACACATGGACATCATGAGATGGTCAATACCAAAATCAGATTGACTACATTCTTTGCAGTTGAAGATGGAGAAGCTCTATGCAGTCAAAAAACAAAACAAACAAACAAACAAAAGACCTGAATTTAATTGTGGCTCAGATCTTCAGTTCCTTATTGCAAAATTAGGCTTAAACTAAAGAAAGTAGAGAAAAGCACTAGGCCATTCAGTTATGACCTAAATCAAATTCCTTAGGATTATAAAGTGGAGATGACAAATTGATTCACAGAGTTAGATCTGGTAGACAGAGTTCTTGAAAAACTATGGATGCAGGTTTGTAATATTGTACAGGAGGCGGTGAGCAAAACCATACCCCACAAAAAGAAATCCAAGAAGGTAAAGTGATTTTGTGAGAAGGCCTTATAAATAGCTGAGAAAAGAAGAGAAGCAAAAGGAAAAAAGAGACTGGGAAAGATATATACAACTGAATGCATAGTTCCAAAGAATAACAAAGAGACATAAGAGGCCTTCTTAAGGAAACAATGCAAAGAAATAAAGGAAACAGAAAGGGAAACACTAGAGATATCTTCAAGAAAATTAGAGATACCAAGGGAACATTTCATGACAGACACAATAAAGGACAGAAAAGACAAGGACTTAACAGAAGCAGAATAGATTAAGAAGTGGTGACAAGAATATACAGAACTTTACAAAAAAAAAAAAAAAAATTAATGACCGGATAACCAGGATGGTGTGGTCACTCACCTAGAGCCAGATATCCTGGAGTGTGAAGTCAAGTTGGCATTAGGAAGCATCACTATGAAACAAGCTAGTGGAGATGATGGAATTCCAGCTGAGTTACTTCAGATCCTAAAAGAAGATGCTGTGAAAGTGCTGCGTGCAATATGCCAGTAATTTGGAAAACTCAGCAGTGGCCACAGGACTGGAAAACATCAGTTTTTATTCCAACCCAAAGAAGGGCAATGCCAAAGAATGTTCAAACTTTCATACTGTTGTGGTTATTTCACGTGCTATCAAGGGAAAGCTCAAAATCCTTCAAGCTAGGCTTCAACAGTATGTAAATCAAGGACTTCTACACGTACACCCTGAATTTCAAAAAGGCAGAAGAACAGGAGATCAAACTGCCAACATACATTGGATCATAGAAAATGTAAAGGAATTCCAGAAATACATCTATTTCTGCTTCTCTGAATATGTTTAATAGCTTTTGACTGTGTGGATCAAAAAAAAAAAAAAAAAAATGGAAAATTCTTAAAGAAATGGGAATACCAGAGCACCTTACCAGTCTCCTGAGAAACCTCTATGCAGGTTTCAAGAAGCAACAATTAGAACTGGACATGGAAAAACAGACTGATTCAAAATTGTGAAAGGAGTATGTCAGGGCTGTGTATTGTCACCCTGCTTAATTTAACCTCTATGCAGATTACATCATGAGAAATAAAAATAGATGGGTAAAAAGTGGAAACTGACAGATTTTATTTTCTTTGGCTCCAAAATCACTGAGGATGTTGAATGCAGCCACAAAATTAAAACGTACTTGCTCCTTGGATGAAAAGCTATGACAAACCTAGACAGAATGTCGAAACTAATACAATATTGTAAAGTAATTAGCCTCCAATTAAAATAAATTTATATTAAAATACATAAATAAAATAAAAATAAATTAAACCAGAGACATCACTTTGCCAACAAAGGTCCTTATAGTCAAAGCTATGGTTTTTCCAGTAATCATGTACAGATGTGAGAGTTGGGACATAAAGAATGCTGAGTGCCAAAGAACTGTTGATTTTGAACTGTGGTGCTGGAGAAGACTCTTGAGAGTTCCTTGGACCACATGGAGATCAAACCAGTCAATTCTAAAGGAGATCAGTTCTGAATATTCATTGGAAGCGATGATGCTGAAGTTGAAGCTCCAATACTTTGGCCACCTGATGCAAAGAACTGACTCATCACACAGAAAAGACCCTGATGCTGCAAGAGATTGAAGGCAGGAGGAGTAGGGGATGACAGAAGATGGGATTGTTGGATGGCATCACCAACTCGATGGGCATGAGTTTGAGCAAGCCCTGGGAGTTGGTGATGGACAAGGAAGCCTGGTGTGCTGCAGTCCATGGGGTCTCAAAGAGTTGGACACAACTGAGCAACTGAACTGAACTGATCCCTGTGTAGAGTATGCAAGACCAGTATTTTTGGTGTGAGGGAAGATTTTAGTATAGATACCAGCCACATCTTTCCTCAGAATGTGCTTGTCATTATTCCCTTGCTAGGGGATGTGATTTGCTTTGTCATGTCCAGAGCCTGCATTGGATCTTGGGCATGGTCATCTCTTTGCTTCTATATCAGCAAGTCCTTTTAGTAGTTGGGCCTACTCCCTTGTTTTTGGAGTTGAATCCCTGAATGTCTGAGTCAATAATCCTCATTTGCCCTTGGGTGCATACTTTGTCCCAACGGAGGTGAGGCCCACATAGTCACAGCATACTGGTGCATTTTCATGCAGACATTCACAGTTCCACCGCAAAGCAGGCCAAATTTGTGTTTCCTTCTCTCTTGTATTCATCCCAGACTTAGTACTAGGCTGTGATTGGAAATAGGCTGGTGTTGGGGGCCTGGGTGCTGTGACTGTAGGAATCGAAGTGGTTTTGCTGCTGCCTAGGACCTGAACTTCTTATGTGGCAGACTTCTCTGAGGAGTTATTTGCCCCAGAACTTTCTCCAAGCTGCAGTGCAGCATGAGAGGAATAGGAAAGAACCCATTAATAATGGACTTAGAGACCAAATCCACATTTATAGTATGCCTACCCAGAAAGTTCATCTTAGCTGGAGAGGCCTCCACCATTCATGTGCTGATAATTAGCTCTGAGGTTCAGCCTGTACCATACCCCAGCCCAATTTGGCTGTCTCAGAACACCTGGACTGTATCTTCTCCTAGTACCAGTTCACCTGACATTTAGCACATATCTGCCATATATACTAGCTGCCCTGCCTTATATGCATTTTGGACTGGGAAGTGTGGAGAGGTGGCAGCTACCAGTGCAGGCCTCTCTCCACCCAGATTTTTTTTTTCTTTTTTAAAAATTTAATTTATTTTTTCATTGAAAGATAATTGCTTTACAGAATTTTGCTGTTTTCTGTCAAATCTCAACATTAATCAGCCATAGGTCTACATATATCCCCCTCCCTTTGAACCTCCCTCCCATCACCCTCCCCATCCTACCCCTCTAGGTTGATACAGAGCACCTGATTTAGCTCCCTGAGCCATACATAAAATATCCATTGGCTATCTATTTTACATATGCTAATATAAGTTTCCATGTTACTCTTTCCATACATCTCACGCTCTCCTCATCTCTCCCAATGTCTATAAGTCTGTTCTCTATGTCTGTTTCTCCATTATTTCCCTGTAGATAAATTCTTCAGTGCCAATTTTCTAGAATCCGTATATATGCGTTGAGGCTGCTGCTGCTGCTGCTAAGTCGCTTCAGTCTTGTCCTACTCTGTGCAACCCCATAGACGGCAGCCCACCAGGTTCTGCCATCCCTGGGATTCTCCAGGCAAGAACACTGGAGTGGGTTGCCATTTCCTTCTCCAATGCATGAAAGTGAAAGTTAAATCGCTCAGTAAGTGTACGACTCTTTGTGACCCTATGGACTGCAGCCTACCAGGCTCCTCCGTCCAAGGGATTTTCCAGGCAAGAGTAATGGAGTGGGTTGTCATTGCCTTCTCCAATATATGTGTTAGAATACAATATTTATCTTTCTCTTTCTGACTAACTTCACTCTGTATAATAGGTTCTAGGTTCATCCACCTTATCAGAACTGACTCAAATGTGTTCCTTTGTATGGCTGAGTAATATTCCATTGTGTATATGTTCCACAACTTCTTTTTCCATTCATCTTTTGATGGACATCTAGGTTGCTTCCATGTTCTAGATATTGTAAATAGTGCTGCAATGAACAATGGAATACATGTGTCTTTTTCAATTTTGGTTTCCTCAGGGTATATATGCCTAGGATTGGGATTGCTGGGTCATATTGTGGTTTTATCCCTAGATTTTTAAGAAATCTCCATACTGTCTTCCCCAACTCCAGTACTCTTGCCTGGAAAATCCCATGGGCAGAGGAGCCTGGTAGGCTGCAGTCCATGGGGTCGCAAAGAGTCGGACACGACTGAGCGACTTCACTTTCACTTTTCACTTTCATGCATTGGAGAAGGAAATGGCAACCCGCCAGTGTTCTTCCCTGGCGAATCCCAGGGATGGCGGAGCCTGGTGGGCTGCCGTCTATGGGGTCGCACAGAGTCAGACACGACTGAGGTGACTTAGCAGCAGCAGCAGCAGCATACTGTCTTCCATAGTGGCTGGATAAATTTACATTCCCACCTAGAGTGCAAGAGCGTGCCCTTTTCTCCACACCCTCTCCAGAATTTATTATTGGTAGACTTTTTGATGATGGTCATTGTGACCGGTGTGAGGTAATATCTCATTGTAGTTTCGACTTGCATTTCTCTGATAATGAGCAATGTTAAGCAACTTTTCATGTGTTTATTAGACAACTGTATATCTTACTTGGATAATTTCCCACTTTTTGATTAGGTTGTCTGCTTTTCTGGTATTGAGCTGTATGAGCTACTTGTACATTTTGGAAATCAATCCTTTATCAGTTGTTTCATTTGCTATTATTTTCTCCCATTCTGAGGGTTGTCTTTTCATCTTGTTTATAGTTTCCTTTGATGTGCAAAAGCTTTTAAGTTTAATCAGGTTTCACTTGCTTATTTTGTTTTTATTTCCATTAATCTGGGAGGTGGATCATAGAGGATCTTGCTTTGATTTATGTCATCGAGTATTCTGCTTATGATTTCCTCAAAGTGTGTGTTGTTTTTTTTTTTTCACATTTTTTTATTTTCTTTTTTTTTAATTTTATTTTATTTTTAAACTTTACAATATTGTATTAGTTTTGCCAAATATAGAAATGAATCCGCCACAGGTATACCTGTGTTCCCCATCCTGAACCCTCCTCCCTCCTCCCTCCCCATACCCTCCCTCTGGGTAGTCACAGTGCACCAGCCCCAAGCATCCAGTATCGTGCATCGAACCTGGACTGGCGACTCGTTTCATACATGATATTATACATGTTTCAATGCCATTCTCCCAAATTTCCCCACCCTCTCCCTCTCCCATAGAGTCCATAAGACTGATCTATACATCTGTGTTTCTTTTTCTGTCTCGTACACAGGGTTATTGTTACCATCTTTCTAAATTCCATATATATGCGTTAGTATATTGTATTGGTGTTTTTCTTTCTGGCTTATTTCACTCTGTATAATAGGTTCCAGTTTCATCCATCTCATTAGAACTGATTCAAATGTATTCTTTTCAATGGCTGAGTAATACTCCATTGTGTATATGTACCACAGCTTTCTTATCCATTCATCTGCTGATGGGCATCTAGGTTGCTTCCATGTCCTGGCTATTATAAACAGTGCTGTGATGAACATTGGGGTACACGTGTCTCTTTCCCTTCTGGTTTCCTCAGTGTGTATGCCCAGCAGTGGGATTGCTGGATCATAAGGCAGTTCTCTTTCCCGTTTTCTAAGGAATCTCCACACTGTTCTCCATAGTGGCTGTACTAGTTTGCATTCCCACCAACAGTGTAAGAGGGTTCCCTTTTCTCCACACCCTCTCTAGCATTTATTGCTAGTAGACTTTTTGATCGCAGCCATTCTGACTGGCGTGAAATGGTACCTCATAGTGGTTTTGATTTGCATTTCTCTGTTAATGAGTGATGTTGAGCATCTTTTCATGTGTTTGTTAGCCATCTGTATGTCTTCTTTGGAGAAATGTCTATTTAGTTCTTTGGCCCATTTTTTGATTGGGTCGTTTATTTTTCTGGAGTAGAGCTGTAGGAGTTGCTTGTATATTTTTGAGATTAGTTGTTTGTCCATTGCTTCATTTGCTATTATTTTCTCCCATTCTGAAGGCTGCCTTTTCACTTTGCTAATAGTTTCCTTTGTTGTGCAGAAGCTTTTAAGTTTAATTAGGTCCCATTTGTTTATTTTTGCTTTTATTTCCAATATTTTGGGAGGTGGGTCATAGAGGATGCTGCTGTGATGTATGTCGGAGAGTGTTTTGCCTATGTTCTCCTCTAAGAGTTTTATAGTTTCTGGTCTTACATTGAGATCTTTAATGCATTTTGAGTTAATTTTGATGTATGGTGTTAGAAAGTGTTCTAGTTTCATTCTTTTACAAGTGGTTGACCAGTTTTCCCAGCACAAGTTGTTAAAGAGATTGTCTTTAATCCATTATATATTCTTGCCTCCTTTGTTAAAGATAAGGTGTCCATATGTGTGTGGATTTATCTCTGGGCTTTCTATTTTGTTCCATTGATCAATATTTCTGTCTTTGTGCCAGTACCATACTGTCTTGATAACTGTGGCTTTGTAATAGAGCTTGAAGTCAGGTAGGTTGATTCCTCCAGTTCCATTCTTCTTTCTCAAGATAGCTTTGGCTATTCGAGGTTTTTTGTATTTCCATACAAATTGTGAAATTATTTGTTCTAGCTCTGTGAAGAATGCTGTTGGTAGCTTGATAGGGATTGCATTGAATCTATAAATTGCTTTGGGTAGTATACTCATTTTCACTATATTGATTCTTCCAATCCATGAACATGGTATATTTCTCCATCTATTAGTGTCCTCTTTGATTTCTTTCACCAGTGTTTTATAGTTTTCTATATATAGGTCTTTAGTTTCTTTAGGTAGATATATTCCTAAGTATTTTATTCTTTCTGTTGCAATGGTGAATGGAATTGTTTCCTTAATTTCTCTTTCTGTTTTCTCATTATTAGTGTATAGGAATGCAAGGGATTTCTGTGTGTTGATTTTATATCCTGCAACTTTACTATAACCATTGATTAGTTCTAGTAATTTTCTGATGAAGTCTTTAGGTTTTCTATGTAGAGGGTCATGTCATCTGCAAATAGTGAGAGTTTTACTTCTTCTTCTCCAATTTGGATTCCTTTTATTTCTTTTTCTGCTCTGATTGCTGTGGCCAAAACTTCCAAAACTATGTTGAATAGTAATGGTGAAAGTGGGCACCCTTGTCTTGTTCCTGACTTTAGAGGAAATGCTTTCAATTTTTCACCATTGAGGATAATGTTTGCTGTGGGTTTGTCATATATAGCTTTTATTATGTTGAGGTATGTTCCTTCTATTCCTGCTTTCTGGAGAGTTCTTGTCATAAATGGATGTTGAATTTTGTCAAAGGCTTTCTCTGCATCTATTGAGATAATCATATGGTTTTTATTTTTCAATTTGTTAATGTGGTGTATTACATTGATTGATTTGCGGATATTGAAGAATCCTTGCATCCCTGGGATAAAGCTCACTTGGTCATGGTGTATGATCTTTTTAATGTGTTGTTGGATTCTGATTGCTAGAATTTTGTTCAGGATTTTTGCATCTATGTTCATCAGTGATATTGGCCTGTAGTTTTCTTTTTTTGTGGGATCTTTGTCAGGTTTTGGTATTAGGGTGATGGTGGCCTCATAGAATGAGTTTGGAAGTTTACCTTCCTCTGCAATTTTCTGGAAGAGTTTGAGCAGGATAGGTGTTAGCTCTTCTCTAAATTTTTGGTAGAATTCAGCTGTGAAGCCATCTGGACCTGGGCTTTTGTTTGCTGGAAGATTTTTGATTACAGTTTCAATTTCCGTGCCTGTGATGGGTCTGTTAAGATTTTCTATTTCTTCCTGGTCCAGTTTTGGAAAGTTGCACTTTTCTAAGAATTTGTCCATTTCTTCCACGTTGTCCATTTTATTGGCATATAATTGTTGATAGTAGTCTCTTATGATCCTTTGTATTTCTGTGTTGTCTGTTGTGATCTCTCCATTTTCATTTCTAATTTTATTGATTTGATTTTTCTCCCTTTGTTTCTTGATGAGTCTGGCTAATGGTTTGTCAATTTTATTTATCCTTTCAAAGAACCAGCTTTTGGCTTTGTTGATTTTTGCTATGGTCTCTTTTGTTTCTTTTGCATTTATTTCTGCCCTAATTTTTAAGATTTCTTTCCTTCTACTAACCGTGGGTTTTTTTCATTTCTTCCTTTTCTAGTTGCTTTAGGTGTCGTATTAGGTTATTTATTTGACTTTTTTCTTGTTTCTTCAGGTATGCCTGTATTGCTATGAACTTTCCCCTTAGGACTGCTTTTAAAGTGTCCCACAGGTTTTGGGTTGTTGTGTTTTCATTTTCCTTAGTTTCTATGCATATTTTGATTTCTTTTTTGATTTCTTCTGTGATTTGTTGGTTATTCAGCAACGTGTTGTTCAGCCTCCATATGTTGGAATTTTTAATAGTTTTTCTCATGTAATTGAGATCTAATATTACTGCATTGTGGTCAGAAAATATGCTTGGAATGATTTCTATTTTTTTTGAATTTACCAAGGCTAGATTTATGGCCCAGGATGTGATCTATCCTGGAGAAGGTTCCATGTGGGCTTGAGAAAAAAGTGAATTCATTGTTTTGGGATGAAATGTCCTATAGATATCAATTAGGTCTAACTGGTCTATTGTATCATTTAACGTTTGTGTTTCCTTGTTAAATTCTGTTTAGTTGATCTATCCATAGGTGTGAGTGGGGTATTAAAATCTCCCACTATTATTGTGTTATTGTTAATTTCTCCTTTCATACTTGTTAGCATTTGTCTTACATATTGCGGTGCTCCCGTGTTGGGTGCATATATATTTATAATTGTTATATCTTCTTCTTGGATTGATCCTTTGATCATTATGTAGTAACCATCTTTGTCTCTTTTCACAGCCTTTGTTTTAAAGTCTATTTTATCTGATATAAGTATTGCTACTCCTGCTTTCTTTTGGTCCCTATTTGCATGGAAAATCTTTTTCCAGCCTTTCACTTTCAGTCTGTATGTGTCCCCTGTTTTGAGGTGGGTCTCTTGTAGACAACATATGTAGGGGTCTTGTTTTTGTGTCCATTCAGCCAGTCTTTGTCTTTTGGTTGGGGCATTCAACCCATTTACGTTTAAGGTAATTACTGATAAGTATGATCCTGTTGCCATTTACTTTATTGTTTTGAGTTCAAGTTTATACACTGTTTTTGTGTTTCCTGTCTAGAGAATATCCTTTAGTATTTGTTGGAGAACTGGTTTGGTGGTGCTGAATTCTCTCAGCTTTTGCTTGTCTGAGAAGCTTTTGATTTCTCCTTCATATTTGAATGAGATCCTTGTTGGGTACAATAATCTGGGCTGTAGGTTATTTTCTTTCATCATTTTAAGTATGTCTTGCCATTCCCTCCTGGCTTGAAGAGTTTCTATTGAAAGATCAGCTGTTATCCTTATGGGAATTCCCTTGTGTGTTATTTGTTGTTTTTCCCTTGCTGCTTTTAGTATTTGTTCTTTGTGTTTGATCTTTGTTAATTTGATTAATATGTGTCTTGGGGTGTTTCTCCTTGGGTTTATCCTGTTTGGGACTCTCTGGGTTTCTTGGACTTGGGTGATTATTTCCTTCCCCATTTTAGGGAAGTTTTCAACTATTGTCTCTTCAAGTATTTTCTCATGGTCTTTCTTTTTGTCTTCTTTTTCTGGGACCCCTATGATTTGAATGTTGTAGCGTTTAATATTGTCCTGGAGGTCTCTGAGATTGTCCTCATTTCTTTTAATTCGTTTTTCTTTTTTCCTCTCTGATTCATTTATTTCTACCATTCTATCTTCTACTTCACCAATCCTATCTTCTGCCTCTGTTATTCTACTATTTGTTGCCTCCAGAGTGTTTTAAATTTCATTTATTGCATTATTCATTATATATTGACTCTCTTTTATTTCTTCTAGGTCCTTGTTAAACCTTTCTTGCATCTTCTCAATCTTTGTCTCCAGGCTATTTATCTGTGATTCCCTTTTGATTTCAAGATTTTGGATCAATCTCACTATCATTATTCTGAATGCTTTATCAGGTAGATTCCCTATCTCTTCCTCTTTTGTTTGGTTTGGTGGGCATTTATCCTGTTCCTTTATCTGCTGGGTATTCCTCTGTCTCTTCATCTTGTTTAAATTGCTGAGTTTGGGATATCCTTTCTGTATTCTGGCAGTTTGTGGAGTTCTGTTTATTGTGGCGTTTCCTCGCTCTGTGTGGGTTTGTACAGGTGGCTTGTCAAGGTTTCTTGGTTAGCGAAGCTTGTGTCGGTGTTCTGGTGGGTGGAGCTGTATTTCTTCTCTCTGGAGTGCAATGAAATGTCCAGTAATGAGTTATGAGATGTCTATGGTTTTGGGGTGACTTTGGGCTGCCTGTATCTTGGAGCTCAGGGCTGTGTTCTTTGCTGCTGGAGAATTTGCTTGGTATGTCTTGCCCTGAAACTTATTTTGCCCAGAGAGGTTTACAGCATTATATGGAGAAGAGAAGAGTGAGGAGGGAGTTAGAGGTGACCCGAATGAGATGAGGTGGAGTCAATAGAGGAGAGAGTGGGCTATTCAGTAATCTGTTCCTTATGTGCACTCCACAACTGGACCGCTCAGAGTTGTTCACAGAGTTATACAGAGAAGAGAAGGAGGAAGGTGGTAGAGGTGGCCAGGAGGATAAATGGGGGGAATGAAAAGGAGGGAGACAGATCCAGCCAGTAATCAGTTCCCTAAGTGTTCTCCACCGTCTGGAACACACAGAAATTCACAGAGTTGGGTAGAGTAGAGAGGGGTTAGGGAGGAGACACAGGCGACCCATTGGAGAAAAAGGAGAGTCCAAAGGGAGAGAGAGCAGTTAAGCCAGTAATCTCGCTCCTTAGTGAAAAATGGGTACTGAAGATTGGGTTCTTAAAGGTACAAAATTGGTAACAAATACATAAAAGCAAACATTTAAAATCTAGAGTAGAGTTTGGAATTTCAAAAATACGATGTTAAAGAAAAGAAGAAGGAAAAGAAAGAGAGAAAAAACGAACAAACAAAAACAAACAAGGTCGCGAAAATTATAAAGAAAGTACAGGTACAAAATTGATAACTAATACCAGAAAGCGAAAATTAAAAATCTAGAGTAGAGTTTGGAATTTCAAAAATACGATGTTAAAGAAAAGAAGAAGGAAAAGAAAGAGAGAGGAAAAACAAACAAACAAACAAACAAACAAGAACAAACAAAGTCACGTAAATTATTTTTAAAAAAAAATACAGGTACAAAATTGATAACAAATACCAAAAAGCATAAATTAAAAATCTAGAATAAAGTTTGGAATTTCAGATATACAATGTTATTTAAAAGAAGAAGAGAAAGAAACAGAGAAAAAGAAAAAAGGGTCACAGAAATTATAAAGAAAAAAAAAACCCAAAAACTATAGGTACAAAATTGATAACAAATACCTAAAAGCTAAAATTAAAAATCTAGAGTAGAGTTTGGAATTTCAAAAATACAATGTTAAAGAATAGAAGAAAAAAAAAAAGGTCAAAAAATTATAAAATATATATATATATATGAAGTTTGCTTTAAAAAAATAGGGTCTTTTTTTTTTTTTTGCAAAGTAATCGGTTATAAAAGTGGAAATTAAAGGAACAATAAGGAAACTTAAATTTTTTAAAAAAAATTAGAAAAAAATAATTAAAAAAAAAAAAAGAAAGAATGATCGTACAAATAGTAAAAATATATCTAGGACTTTCTCCGGTTTTGTTGTGCTTATTGTGGGTTCAGTTCATTTTTGGCTAGTTCCTTCGTCTGACTTATATTTCTCAAGATCTATAGGCCCCTTCCTATGTACTTGGTAGTAACCACAGGGTTTTAATCTATTGCCTGTAGCTTCCAAGGCGGTTCCCTCTGTTATAGCTTCTTCTGTTTGCTGGTCTCTTCAGTGTCTGGTTTCCGCCCTGACACAAAGGGGACGGTGGAGGACACTTTTTTTTTTTTTTTTTTTTAAGGCTCACTTGTTCAGTTGTGCTGAGGGGAGGTAGGGAGGGATGCTGCAAACAAATAACTCTGGCGTGTGCTTGCAGTGCCTCAGCTACACTGGGTCTGACCCCGCTCATGGCACGTGTAGCCTCTCTGCCCACGCTGCTCAGGCTCTAGGTTGCTCTGCCGGGAACCATCCATGGCCGGCCCTGGGCTGCCTGTACTTCCCAGGTCCAAGCCGCTCAGGTTCAGGCACTCGGGTAGTCCTCAGAGGTGCAGACTCTTGGTTGGGCCTGCGTTTTGTGCCCTTCACAGATCCGAGCAGCTCAGGTGATGAGGTGTTTGGCATAGGCGATTGCTGCAACTTATCGCCTCTCTGCCTCTCAGTTATCTCCTTTCGAAGACTTGGGTTGCTTTTCTGGGTGCCTGATGTCCTCTGCTGGCATTCAGAAGTTGTTTTGTGGAATTTACTCAGCATTTAAATGTTCTTTTGATGAATTTGTGGGGAAGAAAGTGTTCTCCCTGTCCTACTCCTCCGCCATCTTAGCTCCTCCCCCCTGATTTCCTCAAAGTGTTTTATAGTTTCTGCTCTTACACTCAGGTCTTTAATCCATTTAGAATTTATCTTTTTGTATGGTGTTAGGAAGTGTTTTAATTTCATTCTTTTATGTGTAGCTGTCAAGTTTTCACATAATCATTTATTGAAGAGGCTGTCTTTGCCCCATTGTATATTCGTGATTCCTTTGCAAAAAATAAGGTACCTATAGGTGCATGGGCTTATTTCTGGGATTTCTGTCTTGTTACATTGGTCTATATCTCTGTTTTTGTGCCAATACCATACTGTCTTGGTGACTGTAACTTTGTAGTATAATCTAAAGTCAGGAAGGTTGATTCCTCCAGCTCCATTCTTCTCTCTCAAGATTGTTTCAGCTATTCAGAGTCTTTTGTGATTCCATATGAATTGTTGAATATTTTGTTCTGTGAAAAATGTCATTGGCAATTTGATAGGGATCACATTGAATCTGTAGATTGCATTTGGTAGTATAGTGATTTTCACAATATTGATTCTTCCTATCCAGGAACAAGGAATATTTCTCCATCTGTTTATATTGTTTTTTATTTTTTTCATTCAGTTCAGTTCAGTTCAGTTCAGTCACTCAGTCATGTCCAACTCTTTGCAACCCTGTGAATCGCAGCATGCCAGGCCTCCTTGTCCATCACCAACTCCCAGAGTCCACCCAAACCCATGTCCATTGAGTCAGTGATGCCATACAACCATCACATCCTCTGACTTCCCTTCTCCTCCCACCTTCAACCTTTCCCAGCATCAGGGTCTTTTCAAATGAGTCAGTTCTTCACATCAGATGGCCAAAGTATGGGAGCTTCAGCTTCAGCACCAGTCTGCCAATGAGTATTCAGGACTTCCCTGGTGGCTCAGATGGTTAAGCATCTGTCTACAGTGTGGAAGACCTGGGTTCAATCCCTGGGTTGGGAAGATCCCCTAGAGAAGAAAATGGCAACCCCCTCCAGTACTCTTGCCTGGAAAATTCCATGAACATAGGAGCCTGGTAGGCTCCATAGGGTCTCAAAGAGTCAGACACGACTGAGAAACATCTCTTTCTGGAGATACAGAAAGATATTCCTCCTTCCTCCTAAAGCAGCTTTACAACAAATACAAAAGGAACTTCTCTAGGCAGGGAGGAAAGAGTCAACAAGTAGAAATAAGAAATATGACAAATGGGAAAGATTTCTGGTAAAGGCAAAAACTGGAAATCATGCATACAAAAGTATATCAACATCAGCAACTGTGGGGACTTCCCTTGTTGTCCAGTGGGTAGGAATCAACCTTCCAATGCAGGGATTATAGGTTTGATTCCTGTCCAAAAAACTAGGATCCCACATGCTGTGGGGTGACTAAGTTCAACTACTGAGCTTATGTGCTACAACTATAGACCACATAACTACTGAGCCCATGTGTTCTGGAGCCTGTGAGCCACAGTTAAAGAGAAACACTTGCATTGCAATGAAGAACCCGTGTACCAAAACAAAAGATCCTACATACTACAACAAAGAACCCATATACTACAGTGTACAAAAACAAATCTTTAAGACCAAGATAATCACGATGGTATGATCACTCACGTAAAGCCAGACATTCCGGAATGTGAAGTCAAGTGGGCCTTAGAAAGCATCACTATGAACAAAGCTAGTGGAGGTGATGGAATTCCAGTTAAGCTATTTCAAATCCTAAAAGATGATGCTGTGAAAGTGTTGCACTCAATATGTCAGCAAATTTGGAAAACTCAGCAGTGGCCACAGGACTGGAAAAAGTCAGTTTTCATTCCAATCCCAAAGGAAGGCAATGCCAAAGAATGCTCAAACTACTGCACAATTGCACTCATCTCACATGCTAGTAAAGTAATGCTCAAAATTCTCCAAGACAGGCTTCAGCAATACGTCAGCCATGAACTTTCAGATATTCAAGCTTGTTTTAGAAAAGGCAGAGGAACCAGAGGTCAAATTGCCAACATCTGCTGGATCATCGAAAAAGCAAGAGAGTTCCAGAAAAACATCTATTTCTGCTTTATTGACTATGCCAAGGCTTTTGACTGTGTGGATCACAATAAACTGTGGAAAATTTTGATAGAGATGGGAATACCAGACCACCTGACCTGCCTCTTGAGAAACCTATATGCAGATCAGGAAGCAATAGTTAGAACTGGACATGGAACAACAGTCTGGTTCCAAATAGGAAAAGGAGTACGTTAAGGCTGTATATTGTCACCCTGCTTATTTAACTTATATACAGAGTACATCATGAGAAACGCTGGGCTGGAAGAAGCACAAGTTGGAATCAAGATTGCCAGGAGGAATGTCAATAACCTCAGATATGCAGATGATACCACCCTTATGGCAGAAAGTGAAGAGGAACTAAAAAGCCTCTTGATGAAAGTGAAAGAGGAGAGTGAAAAAGTTGGCTTAAAACTGAACATTCAGAAAACGAAGATCATGATAACTGGTCCCATCACTTCATGGGAAATAGATGGGGAAACAGTGGAAACAGTGTCAGACTTTATTTTGGGGGGCTCCACATCACTGCAGATGGTGACTGCAGCCATGAAATTAAAAGACGCTTACTCCTTGGAAGAAATTTATGACCAACCTAGACAGCATATTAAAGAGCAGAGACATTACTTTGTCCACAAAGGTCCATCTAATCAAGGTTATGGTTTTTCCTGTGGTCATGTATGGATGTGAGAGTTGGACTGTGAAGAAAGCTGAGCACCAAAGATTGATGCTTTTGAACTGTGGTGTTAGAGAAGATTGTTGAGATTCCCTTGGACTGCAAGGAGATCCAACCAGTCCATTCTGAAGGAGATCAGCCCTGGGATTTCTTTGGAAGGAATGATGCTAAAGCTGAAACTCCAGTACTTTGGCCACCTCATGCGAAGAGTTGACTCATTGGAAAAGACTCTGATGCTGGGAGGGATTGGGGGCAGGAGGAGAAGGGGATGACAGAAGATGAGATGGCTGGATGGCATCACTGACTCGATGGACATGAGTCTGAGTGAACTCCGGGAATTGGTGATGGACAGGGAGGCCTGGTGTGCTGTGATTCATGGGGTCGCAAAGAGTCGGACATGACTGAGTGATTGAACTAACCTGAACTGAAGACCTGATGCAGCCAAAAATAAATACATAAATATTTTTTAAAGAGAATGAGGAGAACAATCTGTAAAAAATATCAGCAACTGGGAGAAGAGGAGAGTACAATGGCAGGGAATGGAAATTACATTTGAAATTAAGAGATCAGCTTAAGTGCAGCTCCCATTTATATTAACATAAATATATTCCAATATTTATCAAAACGTCATGGCAAATGCAAACCAAAAAACCACAATAGATACACACAAAGAAGAAAAAGCAACTCAAACACATTAAATGTGGTCATAGAACCAAAAGACAAGAGAACAAAAGAAGAAGGGAAGAAAGAAGACCTATAAATGCTAACAAAACTATAAAGAAAATGGCAATAGAAACAAACATATTAATAATTATATTATAATATAATTAATTATATTAATAATTACTTAAATAAAGCTGCATTAAAATCTCCAACCAAAAGACATAGACTGGGTGTATGGATACAAAAACAAGATCCATATATATGATCTCTATAAGAGATCCGTTTTATTTTTTAAACGTTTTATTATTTTGCATTGGGGTATACCTGATTACTAAACAACGTTGTAATAATTGCAGGTAAGCAGTGAAGGGACTCAGCCATACATATCCATTTATCCATTCTCTTGCAAACTCTCTTCCCATTCAGGCTAACACATAACATTGGACAGAATTCCATGTGTTATACAGTAGGTAGGTCCTCGTTGGTTATCCATTTTAAATATGACAGTGTGTACATGTCCACCCCAAACTCCCTAATTATCCCTTTCCCACATCCTTCACACAGCAACCATAAGCTCATTCTGTGTGAACCTGTTTCTATCTTATAAGTAAGTTCATCTGTATCATTTCTTTTTAGATTGCACATACAAGGGATATCATATCAAATTCCTCCTTCTCTGTCTGACTTCACTCAATATGATACTCTGTGTGTGTGTTGCATGCTAAGTCACTTCAGTTATGTCCAACTCTTTGTGACCTTATGGACCATAGCCTGTCAGGCTCCTCTTTCCAAGGGATTTTCCAGGCAAAAATACTGGAGTGAGTTGCCATGCCCTCCTTCAGTGGATCTTCCTGACCCAGGGATTGACCCACATCTCTTGTCTCCTGCAGGAGGGTTTTTTTTTTTTTTTTTTTTTTTACTATTAGGGCACCTGAGAAGCACTTGGCACTACCTAGGTCCATCAATGTTGCAGCAAGTGGCAATATTTCATTCTTTTTAACAGCTGAGTAATATGCCATTTTTTTATGTACCCCATCTTCTTTATCCAATTCCTCTGTTTATAGTCATTTAGATTGCTTCTTTGTCTTAACTATTGTGAACAGTGGTACAATGAACATTGGGGTACATTTATCATTTTGGATCATGTTTTTCTCTGGATATATGCTCAAGAGTGGGATTGCAGAGTCATATGGTAGCTCTACTTTTGTTTTTTTAAGGAACCTTCATACTGTTCTCCATAGTAGCTGTACCAGTTTGCATTCCCAGCAAAAGTGTAGGAGGGTTCCCTTCTCTCCAGCATTTATTATCTTTGGATTTTTTGGTAATAGCCATTCTGGCTGGTGTGAGGTGATATCTCATTGTAGTTTTGGTTTCAATTCAGTCAGTTCAGTTGCTCAGTTGTGTCTGAATATTTGCGACCCGATGGACTGCAGCACTCCAGGCTTCCTTGTCCATCAGCAACTCCTAGAGATTGATCAAACTCATGTCCATGAAGTCAGTGATGCCGATTTTTTATTTGCATTTCTCTAATAATTAGCAATATTGAACATTTTTTAATGTGCCTATTCATCTTCTGTATGTCTTTGGAGAAATGTGTATTTAGGTCTTCTGCCCATTTTTTGATTTGGTTTTTTGTTTTGATGCTGTTAAGCATCCTGCGCTATTTGCAAATTTTGGAGACTAATCCTTTACAGTCACAATATTTGAAAATATTTTTCTCTCAGTCTGTGGGTTGTCTTTTTCTTTGTATATCATTTCCTTCCAAAAACTGTGCAAAAGCTTTTGAGCTTAGTAAGTCTCATTTGCTTATTTTTGTTTTTATTTCTATTACTCTTGGAGATGGATTAAAAAAAGATATTGATGCAATTTATGTCATAGGGTTTTCTGCCTATGCTTTTCCTCTAGGAGTTTTATAGTGTTTGGCCTCACATTTAGGTCTTTAGTCCATTTTGTGTTAAAAATGAAATTATATCATTCTTCAACCCCATAAACAAAACAACTTCTTTTTTAACATGTAGCTGTCCAGTTTTCCCAGCACTATTTGTTAAAAAGACTATATTTCCAACATTGTGTACTTTTGCCCCCTTTGTCATAGACTAATTGACCATAGGAGCATGGGCTTATTTCTGGGTTTTCTATCCTGTTCCAGTAACCTATATTTCTATTTTTGTGCCAGTACCATACTGTTTTGATGATTATAGCTTTGTAGTATATTCTGAAGTCGAGGCTCCTATAACTCCAGCTCCATTTTTTTTTCAGGAATGCCTTGGGTATTCAGGGTCTTTTGTGTCTCCGTAAAAATTTTGAGATTTTGTGTTCTAATTCCATGAAAAATGCCATTTGTAATTTGTTAGGGATTGAATTATATCTGTAGATTGCCTTGGATAATATAGTAATGTTGACAATGTTGATTCTTCCAATCCATGAACATGGTATATCTTTCCATCTGCTTATGGCTTCTTTGATTTATTTCATTAACGTCTTATACTTTTCAGACTACAAGTCTTTTATCTCTTTAGGTAGGTATATTCATAGGTATTTTATTCTTTTTGATGCAGTGATATATTGAATTGTTTCTTGAATATTTCTTTCTGATCTTTTGCTGTTAATGTATAGAAATGCAACACATTTATGTGTATTAATTTTGTAGCCTGCAACTTTCTAACTGTGGTGCTGGAGAAGACCTTTTAGTGTTCCTTGGACAGCAAGATCAAACCAGTAAATCCTAAAGGAAATCAACCCTGAATATTCATTGGAAGGACTGATGCTGAAACTGAAGCTCTAATAGTTAAGTCACCTGATGTGAAGAGCCGACTCATTGGAAAAGACCCTGATGCTGGAAAAGATTAAGGGCAGGAAGAGAAGGGGTTAACAGAAAATGACATGGTTGGATGGCATCACTGACTCAATGGGCATGAGTTTGAGCAAACTCTGGGAGATGGTCAAGGATAGGGAAGCCAAGAGTGTTGCAGTTCATGGGGTTACAAAGTGTCAGAGATGACTTAAAGACTGACCAACAACAACTTATTTAAAATCAAATTCATTGATGAATCCTAGTAGTTTCCCAGTAGCATCTTTAGGATTTTCTATGTATAGGATCATGTCATCTACAAACCATGAAAAATCCTTCTTTTCCAATTTGAATTTCCTTTACTTCTGTGATTGCTGTAGCTAGGACTTCCAAAGTTATGTTGCATAAAAGTGGCTAGCATGGATATCCTTGTCTTGTTTCTGACCTTAGACGGAATGCTTTCAACTTTTTATCACTAAGTATGATGTTAGCTGTAGGTTTGTCATATATGTCCTTTATTATGTTGAGGTATATTCCCTCTATGCCCACTTTCTGGAGAGTTTTTATCATGAATGGGTGCTGAATTTTGTAAAAAAAAAAAAAAATTCAAGGATTGAAATGATCATATTTTTTTTTATTTTAAATTTTTGATGTGGTGTATTACATTGATGGATTTGCAGATGTTGAAAAACCCTTGCATCCCTGGCTGAAACCCTTGAATTCCACTTGATCATGATATATGATCTTTTAAATATATTGTTGTATATGGACTGCTGGTGTTTGGTTGAGGAGTTTTGCATTTATGTTCATCATTTATATTGGCCTGTGAATTTCTTTTTTTGAGATATCTTTGTGTGCTTTTAGTATCAGGGTGATGGTGGGCTCATACAATGAGTTTTGAAGGGTTTTTTCCTCTGCAATTTTTGTAATAGTTTCAGAAAGATAGGTGGCAACTCTTCTCTAAATGTTTGATAAAATTTTCATGTAAAGTCATCAGGTCTTGGATGTTGTTTTTCATTCAGGTCCTGGACTTTTTTCATTTTGAATCATAATTTCAATTTCAGTGCTTTTGATTAGCCTGCTCATATTATGTCCCCCCCCCCCACCCCCGGTTCAGTCTAGAGAGACTGTACCTTTCCAAGAATTTGTAAATTTTTTTCCAAGTTATCCATTTTATTTGCATACAGTTGTTCATAGTAGTCTTTTATGATCCTTGTTATTTCTGTGATATCAGTTGTAACTTCTTTTTCATTTTTATTGATTTGAGAATTCTCACTTTTTTCTTGATGAGTCTGGCTAAAGGTTTATCAATTCTGTTTATCTTTTCAAAGAACTAGGTTTTAGTTTCATTAATCTTCATAATTGTTTTCTTTATTTCATTTATTTCTCCTCTGATATTTATGATTCTTTTCCTTCTACTAATTTTGTGCTTAATTGGTTCCTCTTTTTCTAGTTGTTTTACATGTAAAGTTAGGTTGTTTACTTGAGATTTTTCTTTTTTCTTGACATAAGATTGTACTGTTATAAAATTCCCTCTTAAAATTGCTTATGCTGCATCCCATACATTTTGGACGATTGTGCTTTCATTTTCTTTATTTATATATATATATAAATATTTATTTATTTATTTATTATTTATTTATATATATATTTATATATATATTATATATATATAAAAAAATTCTAAAAAACAGAAACACATGGTGGCTCAACAATATGCTACTAAACAAACAAAAGATCACTGAAGAAATGAAACAGGAAATTTTAAAAAATATATATATAAATATATATAATAAAATATATAATAAATATATAATATATATTATATAATATATATTATATAATATATATAATAAAATATAAAAATAATATATTTATATATATTATATATATAATTATTTATATATATATATATATATTTTTAATTTCCTGTTTCATTTCTTCAGTGATCTTTTGTTTGTTTAGTAGCATATTGTTGAGCCACCATGTGTTTCTGTTTTTTAGAATTTTTTTTCTTGAAATTTATTTCTAATCTCATAGAGTTGTAATTCAAAAAGATATTTGATATTACTTCAACTTTCTTAAATTTACCAAGGCTCACCTTGTTGCCCAGCATGTGCTTAATCCAGGAGAATGCTCCATGTGCACTTGAGAAGAATATGTAATCTGCTGTTTTTGGATGTAATGCTCTATAAATATCAACTAAGTCCAACTCATCTAAAGTGTCACTTAGGGCCTGTGTTCCTTATTAATTTTCACCCAGATGATCTGTCCATTAATTAAAGTGTGGTATTAATGTCCCCCACTATTATTGTTACTGTAGATTTCTCCTTTTTGTTTGTTCATATTTGCCTTACATATTGAGGCACTACTATGTTGAGTGTATATATATTTATATTTGTTTTACTTTCTTCTTAGTTTGAACCCTTGATCATTACCTACTGTCCTTCTTTCTCTCTTATAACAGTCTATATTTCAAAGTCTGTTTTGTCTGATGTGAGCATTGCTCTCCCAGCTTTCTTTTGTTTTCCATTTGCATGGAATAGCTTCTCCCATATCCTTACTTTCAGTCTGTATGTATCCCTTGGTCTAAGGCGGGAAAAGACCCATTTTAAATCTAGGACTCATACAGACTGAAAGTGAGAGGATGGAAATATATATTACACAGAAATGGTAATCAAAAGAAAGCTGGACTTGGAATACTCATATCAGACAAAATAGGCTTTAAAATAGAGACTGTTGCAAGAGACAAAGGACACTACATAATGACAAAAAGATCAATCCAAGAAGAATATATGACAATTGGAAGTAAAATTGCAGGATGTAAAATTAATACACAAAAATATATTGCATTTTTATATATTAACAATGAAAGTTCAGAAAGTGAAATTAACAAAAAATTTCATTCACCATTAAAATAAAAAGAATAAAACACCTATTATACAGAGTGAAGTAACTCAGAAATAAAAACGCCAATACAGTATACTAACACATATATATGGAAATTAGAAAGATGGTAATGATGACCCTATATGTGAGACAGCAAAAGAGGCACAGATGTAAAGAACATACTTTTGGACTCTGTGGGAAAAGGCGAGGGTAGGATGATTTGAGAGAATAGCATTGAAACATGTATATTATCATATGTGAAATGGATCGTCCGTCCAGGTTCAATGCATAAGACAGGGAGCTCAGGGCTGGGGCACTGAGACAAACCTGAGGGATGGAATGGGGAGGGAGGTGGGCGGGGGGTTCAGGATGGGGAACATATGTACACCCATGGCTGATTCATGTCAGTGTATGGCAAAAACCACTACAATATTATAAATTAATTAGCCTCCATTTAAAATAAATACTATTTTAAAGGAAAACAAACAAACAAACAAAAACAACCTAGGAATAAACGTACCTAAGGAGGCAAAGGAGGTGTACCCAGAAAACTATAAGATACTGATGAATGCAATCAAAGACAACAAAAATAGATGGAAAGATATACCATAATCTTGGATTCAAAGAATCAATATTGTCAAAATGACTATATTACTCAAAGTAATCTGCTGATTAAGTGCAATCTCTATCAAATTACCTAGGCCATTTTCACAGAATCAAAACAAAATATTTCACAATTGTATGGAAACAAAAAGACCCCAAATAGTCAGAGATATCTTGAGGAATAAAAATGAAGCTAGAGAAATCAAACTATATAAACCTCAGACTATATTGCAAAGCTACAGTCATCAAAACAGTGTGATGTTGTCACACAAAAACAGAAATATAGATTAATGGAAAAGGATAGAAAGTCCAGAGATAGACCTATGCATCTATGGTCACCTAATCTACGACAAAGGAGGCAAGAATATGCAATGGGGAAAAGACAATCACTTCAATAATTGGTTCTGAGGTAGCTGATAGCTACATATAAAAAATGAAATTGAAACACTCCATAACACAAATATGTTATATTTGTTAAATATGTTATACATAAACTCAGACTTCCCTTGCAGCTAGTTGCTAGGAGTCCATCTGCCAATGCAAGGAACATGGGGATCCACCCCTGATCCGAGAAGATTCTACTAAGCTAAGATTCAGCTAAGCTAGCATGTTGCAAATACTGAATTCCATGCACCTTAGAAGACATGCTCTGCACAAGAGAGCCACTACAATGAGAAGCCCATGCACTGCAACTAGAGAGTATCCCCTGCTCACCTCAACAAGAGAAAGCCTATGTGCAGCAACAAAGAACCAGTACAACCAAAAAATATTTTTTTTAAATAAAGTATTTTTAAAATAGAATAAACTCAAAAAAAAAAAAAAAAAAAAGATTAATGACCTAAATGTAAAGCCAGATACTATAAAAGATCTTAGAGGAAAATATCAGCATAACACATTTTGACAAAAATTGCTACAAGATTATTTTTGTTCCACCTCCTAGAGTAATGAAAATATACACTACTATGTAAAAAATTTATAATTAATGAGAGCCTACTATAGTACAGGGAACTCTACTCAATGCTCTGTGTTGACCTAATTGGGCAGTCTAAACCTAAAAAAGAGGAGATATGTGTATACATATAACTGATTTACTTTGCTGTACAGCAGAAACACAACATTGTAAAGCAACTATGATACAATAAAAATTAATAACATATATACTATAAAAATAAACAAATGGAATATAATTAAACCTAAAAAGCGTTTTTACAGCAAAAACTAAAAATAAGAAAACTATAAACAAAACAAAAAGGCAACCCCCAGAATGGGAGAAATTATTTGCAAATGAAGCAACCAACAAGGGAATTATCTCCAAAATACATAGACAGCTCAGGCAGCTCAACATTAAAAAAAAAATAAAAAAAATAAATGAGCAGAAGATATAAATAAACATTTCTCCAAAGAAAACACACAGATGGCCCAAAAGCACATAAACAAATGCTCAACATCACTAATTATTTTTGTTGCTCAGTCATGTCCATCTGTTTGTGACCCCATAGATGGCAGCAGGTCAGGATTCCCTGTCCTTCACCATCTCCCAGAGCTTGCTCAAACTCATGTTCATAGAGTCAGTGATGCCATCCAACTAATTATTTTTTTTTTTTTTGACTGCCATTGAACATTACTGGAAAGGACCATATCAAATACATCGAATACTCTTAACTCAATAGAGCCATTAAAGTAGAAAGAATTGATCCCTGGATACACATTTCCCAAGCAAAATCACAATACCCATCTGACAACAATTAGAAAGTCATACCCAATAGCAATGATAAAGCCAGGTTTCCCAGAGAACCACAGAAGTCAACAGTTCAGTTCAGTTGATCAGTCATGTCTGACTCTTTGTGACCCCATGGACTGCAGCACACCAGGTTTCCCTGTCCATCACCAATTCCCAGAGCCTGCTCCAACTCATGTCCATTGAGTCGGTGATGCCATCCAACCATCTCATCCTCTGTCCTTCCCTTCTCTTCCTGCCTTCAATCTTTCCCAGCATCAGGGTCTTTTCCAGTGAGTCGGTTCTTCAGATCAGGTGGCCAAAGTATTGGAGCTTCAGCTTCAGCATCAGTCCTTGCAGTAAATATTCAGTATTGATTCCCTTTACAATTGACTTGTTTGATCTCCTTTCAGTCCAAGGGACTCTCAAGAGTCTTCTCCAACATCACAGTTCAAAAGCATCAATTCTTCAGTATTCAGCTTTCTTTATGGTCCAACTCTCACACCCATACATGACTGCTGGAAAAAGCATAGCTTTGACCAGACAGACCTTTGTCAATAATGTCTCTGCTTTTTAATGTGCTGCCTAGGTTCGTTAGAGCTTTTCTTCAAAGGAGGAAACATCTGTTAATTTCATGGCTGCTGGCAGCATCTGCAGTGATTTTGGAGCCCCCAAAAACAGTCTATCACTGTTTCGATTGTTTCCCCATTATTTGCCATGAAGTGATGGGACCAGATGCCATGATCTTTGTTTTTTGAACGTTGAGTTTTAAACCAGCTTTTTCACTCTCCTCTTTCACTTTAATCAAGAGGCTCCTCCATTCCTCTTTGCCTTCTGCTGTAAGAGTGGTGTCATCTGCATATCTGAGGTTATTGATATTTCTCCCAGCAATCTTGATTCCAGCTTGTGCTTCATCCAGCCTGGCATTTTGCATGATGTACTCTGCATAAGTTAAACAAGCAAGGTGACAATATACAGCCTTGACATACTCCTTTCCCAACTTGTAACCAGTCCGTTGTTCCATGTCCAGTTCTAATTGTTGCTTCTTGACCTGTATACAGATTTCTCAGGAGGCAGGTCAGGTGGTCTAGTATTTCCATCTCTTTAAGAGTTTTCCACAGTTTGTTGTGATCCACACAGTCAAAGGCTTTGGTGGACTCAATAAAGCAGATGTAGATGTTTTTCTGGAACTCTCTTGCTTGACATCTCCAACAGATGTTGGCAATTTGATCTCTGGTTTTTCTGCCATTTCTAAATCCCGCTTGAACATCTGGAAGTTCTCAGTTCACATACTGTTGAAGCCTTCCTTAGAGAATTTTGAGCATTACTTTGCTAGCATGTGAGATGAGTGCAGTTGTGTGGTAGTTTGACCATTCTTTGGCATTGCTTTTCTTTGGGACTGGAATAAAAACTGACCTTTTCCAGTCCTGTGGCCACTGCTGAGTTTTCCAGACTTGCTGGCAAATTGAATACAGTACTTTAATAGCTTCATATAATAGCTAAATGAACAGAAGTCAACAGCTGCCCCAACATCCTTGACACAAGCAAACCGCTGCATGAAGTAGCACAGCTTTCATCAAAGAGCCTTGGGAAAAGATTTTCCTGTTAAATGCCAGACTCTGCTTTGAATGTGTTCGCTCCTCATCTTTCTGGCCATATTTCCTTTTATTGTTTTAAGCTTATACAGTTTTAAAGAATTTGTTTAGGCTGCATGGGGGCTATTCTCTAGCCACAGTGCACAAACTTCTCATTGAGATGGACTCACTTGTGTAGAGCATGGACTTTAGGACATGCAAGCTTTAGTAGTTACAGCACGTGGGCTCAGTAATTGTGCTACATGGGTTTAGTTGCCCGACAGCATGAGGAATCTTTCCAGGCCAGGGATCAAACCCATTTCCTCTACATCAGCAGGTTGATTCTTTCTGTTTGTTTGTTTGTTTTGTTTTGTTTTTTAGTTTTTTGAATGTTAAAGAAATTCATATAAAAGCTATAGTGAGCTATTACCTCATGGTCAGAATGGCCATCATCAAAAAGTCTACAAACAGTAAGTGCTTAAGAGGATGTGGAGAAAGGGGAACCCCCCTTCACTGTTGGTGAGAATGTAAATTAGTACAGCTACTATTGAGAACAGTATGGAGGTTACTTAAACTAAAACTAAAACTCTGATATGACCCAGCAATCCCAGTCCTGGCTATATACAAGAAGAAAGCCATGATTCCAAAAGATACATGCACCCCCATAGTGTTCATTGCAGCACTATTTACAATAGCCAGGGTATGGAAGCAACCTAAATATTCATCAACAGAGGAACATATAAAGAAGATATGGCACATATATACAGTGTAATATCACTTGGTCATAAAAAAGAATAAAATAATGTTATTTGCAACAACGTGGATGGACCTAGAGATTGTCATACTGAGTGAAGTAAATCAGACAGAGAAAGACAAATATATCACTTATATATGAAATCTTTAAAAAGGTACAAATGAACTTATTGACAAAACAGAAATAGAATCCAAAATGTGGAAAACATACTTGGTTACCAAGGCATAAGCAGGGGAGGGATAAATTGGGAGATGGGGATTGACATATACACATCTACTGAGTACTCTGTAATAGTCTATATAGGAAAAGAATTTTAAAAAGAGTAAATATGTATGTATAACTGATTCACTTTGTTGTACACCTGAAAGTAACATATTTTAAATCAACTATACCCCAATATTTTTTTAAATCAATAATGCACACTTAAAATTTGTTAAAAGGTAGATCTTGTGTTTTCCACAATAAAATAAAATAAACATAAATATTACAAATAAAAATTATTTGTGGTTTTCAGGCTTAACTACAGGGAATTATAATTCCCTTTATAAAGGCTTTTCCTGAAAAGTTTAATGAGAAAAGTTGCCTTCTTTCTGCCAGACTTGGTGCAGAGACAGTGTTTTGCACTGTCTGAGGAGTATTGCAGTCAAGGCCTTCTGACTTGTCATGCTCTTTCACAGATTTACATGCCTACCCTGGGCAACCTCATTCCTATCACTTATATCTGAGCTCATGAGATCACATTCTGTTCAGACCTTCTGCTGAGACCTCCTTATCAGGGAAAACTTGAAGTTACTTTTATCTACTCTGATTCACCCCACTCCTATCCTTATGCTCCCACCCTTGCCCTTGCCTCTAACTTCAAGGTCAGTGTAAGTGTGGAGGTCTTCTGTTTGGGTCTCCCTCAACTGTGACACAAGCTCCACATCTGTGCTGATACCACTAACACTTACCAGTAGGTGATTCGATGGGTAAAACGGAAAATGGGAAGTTGGCACTTCCTCCAACTTTAGCTTTATGCTTATATTGAGTTGGCCAAAAAATTCATTCAGATATTTCTGTACTAGCCTACTGAAAACCCAAATGAACTTTTGGCCAACGCTGTATATTGCCATAAGTAATTAAATACTTAATTCT
The DNA here is from genome assembly GCF_055505025.1 of Bos grunniens. NCBI lineage: Eukaryota > Metazoa > Chordata > Mammalia > Artiodactyla > Bovidae > Bos > Bos grunniens. Next base: position 73,130,014 of record NC_141194.1, on the reverse strand, counting down.
TATTTTTTTCTGTTTTCTTGGTGTGTGCTTTAAAATTTTTCCAACTTTATTGAAACATAACTAACAAATAAAAATTGTATATATGTAAGATGTACAATGTGAAAGTTTTATATATGTATACATTGTGACTGATTACCACAATCAAGCTAATTAATATATCCATCATCTCACAAACTTCCTTGTGTATGTGGCAAGAACACAAAAGATCTATTTGGTAAGCAAATTTCAAGCATACAATACAGTATATTAACTATAGTTACCTATACTGTACTTTAGATGCTATACTTTAGATCTCTAGAATGTACTCAATTGGCATAACTGAATGTACCCTGAGAATAATATTTCCCCATTTCCCAACCCTTCAGTACTTGATAACCACCATTTTATTTCCTGGTTTTATAAGCTTGATTTTTTTAGATTCTGTAAATAAATAAGGTTATGCAGAAATTTTCTTTATGAGTGTGCCTTGATTCACTTATAATAATGTCTTCCAGGTTTATCCAGGTTGTTGCAATAGCAGAATTTCCTTATTTTAAAGACTGAATTGTGTGTATATATATATATACACATATATATACACACACACACATATGTATATATTTATACTTAGGAGAAACTTATATATTAGGACACAATGTGATACATATAGATATCACATTTGCTTTATGCATTCATTTGTCCATGGAGACTTAGGTTGATTCCATAAGCTGGCTATTGTGAATAATGCTGCAATCAACAGAAGAATGTAGATATCTCTTAAAGATACAGATTTTATTTCCTTTGGATATATACCGAGAATTGGAGTTCCGATATCACATGGTCAGATCAGATCAGATCAGTTGCTCAGTCGTGTCCGACTCCTTGCAACCCCATGAATCACAGCACACCAGGCCTCCCTGTCCATCACCAACTCCCGGAGTTCACACAAACTCACATCCATCGAGTGAGTGCTGCAATACAGCCATCTCATCCTCTGTCGTCCCCTTCTCCTCCTGCCCCCAATCCCTCCCAGCATCAGGGTCTTTTCCAATGAATCAACTCTTCGCATGAGGTGGTCAAAGTACTGGAGTTTCAGCTTTAGCATCATTCCTTCCAAAGAAATCCCAGGGCTGATCTCCTTCAGAATGGACTGGTTGGATCTCCTTGCAGTCCAAGGGACTCTCAAGAGTCTTCTCCAACATCACAGTTCAAAAGCATAAATTCTTCGGTGCTCAGCCTTCTTCACAGTCCAACTCTCACATCCTTACATGACCAGAGGAAAAACCATAGCCTTGACAAGATGAAACTTTGTTGGCAAAGTAATGTCTATGCTTTTGAATATGCTATCTAGGTTGGTCATAACTTTCCTTCCAAGGAGTAAGCGTCTTTTAATTTCATGGCTGCAGTCACCATCTGCAGGGATTTTGGAGCCCAGAAAAATAAAGTTTGACACTGTTTCCACGGTTTCCCCTTCTATTTTCCATGAAGTGATGGGACCGGATGCCATGATCTTCATTTTCTGAATGTTGAGTTTTAAGCCAAATTTTTCACTCTCCTCTTTCACCTTCAAGAGGCTTTTTAGTTCCTCTTCACTTTCTGCCATAAGAGTGGTGTCATCTGCATATCTGAGGTTATTGATATTTCTCCTGGCAATTTTGATTCCAGCTTGTGCTTCTTCCAGACGAGCATTTCTCATGATGTACTCTGCAGATAAATTAAATAAGCAGGGTGACAATATACAGCCTTGATGTACTCCTTTCCCCATTTGGAAGCAGCCTGTTGTTCGATGTCCAGTTCTAACTGTTGCTTCCTGACCTGCATACAAATTTCTCAAGCGGCAGGTCAGGTGGTCTGGTATTCCCATCTCTTTCAGAATTTTCCACAGTTTATTGTGATCCACACAGTCAAAGGCTTTGGCATAGTCAATAAAGCAGAAATAGATGTTTGTCTGGAACTCTCTTGTTTTTCCCATGATCCAGCAGATGTTGGCAATTTGATCTCTGGTTGCTCTGCCTTTTCTAAAACCAGTGTGAACATCAGGAAGTTCACGGTTCACATATTGCTGAAGCCTGGCTTGGATAATTTTGAGCATTACTTTACTAGTGTGTGAGATGAGTGCAATTGTGTGGTAGTTTGAGTGTTCTTTGGCATTGCCTTTCTTTGGGATTGGAATGAAAACTGACCTTTTCCAGTCCTGTGTCCACTGCTGAGTTTTCCAAATTTGCTGGCATATTGAGTGTGGCACTTTCACAGCATCATCTTTCAGGATTTGAAATAGCTCAACTGGAATGCCATCACCTCCACTATCTTTGTTCATAGTGATGCTTTCTAAGGCCCACTTGACTTCACGTTCCAGGATGTCTAGCTCTAGGTGAGTGATCACACCATCGTGATTATCTTGGTCATGAAGATCTTTTTTGTACAGTTATTCTGTGCATTCTTGCCATGTTTTCTTAATATCTTCTGCTTCTGTTAGGTCCATACCATTTCTGTCCTTTATTGAGCCCATCTTTGCATGAAATGTTCCCTTGATATCTCTAATTTTCTTTGAAGAGATCTCTAGTGTTTCCCATTCTGTTGTTTTCCTCTATTTCTTTGCATTGATTGCTGAGAAAGGCCTTCTTATCTCGTCTTGCTATTCTTTGGAACTTTGCATTCAGATGCTTATATCTTTCCTTGTCTCCTTTGCTTTTCACTTCTTTTCTTTTCACAGCTATTTGTAAGGCCTCCCCAGACAGCCATTTTGCTTTTTGCATTTCTTTTCCATGGGGATGGTCTTGAAACCAAATCAAATTTCAAGATATTTAAATGATGCAGAATGATGGTTTGATATACATATACATGTTGAAAGGATTCTTTCTATCAAGCTAATTAACACACTTATTAACTTATATGTTTAAATTTCTGTGACATTTAGGTTCCACTCTCTTAGCACATTTCAACTATACAATATAGTGTTATCAGTTATCAGTTCAGTTCAGTTCAGTCGCTCAGTCGTGTCCGACTCCTTGAGACCCCATGAATAGCAGCACACCAGGCTTCCCTGTCCATCACCAAATCCTGGAGTTCACTCAAACTCACGACCATCTAGTCGGCAATGTCATACAGCCATCTCATCCTTTGTCGTCCCCTTTTCCTCCTGCCCCCAATCCCTCCCAGCATCAGGGTCTTTTCCAATAAGTCAACTCTCTGCATGAATTGGCCAAAGTATTGGAGTTTCAACTTTAGTATCATTCCTTCAGAAGAAATCCCAGGGCTGATCTCCTTCAGAATGGACTGGTTGGATCTCCTTGTAGTCCAAGGGACTCTCAAGAGTCTTCTCCAACACCACAGTTCAAAAGCATCAATTCTTGATATATTGCAAAACCAATACAATATTGTAAAGTTAAAAAATAAAAAATTCAAAAAAGCATCAATTCTTCAGCGCTCAGCTTTCTTCACAGTCCAACTCTCACATCCATACATGACCACTAAAAAAACAATAGCCTTGACTAGATAGACCTTTGTTGGCAAAATAATGTCTTTGCTTTTCAATATGCTATCTAGGTTGGTCATAACTTTTCTTCCAAGGAGTAAGCATTTTAATTTCATGGCTGCAATCACCATCTGCAGTGATTTTGGAGCCCCAAAACATAAAGTCTCACACTGTTTCTACTGTTTCCCCATCTATTTCCCATGAAGTGATAGGACCAGATGCCATGATCTTCCTTTTCTGAATGTTGAGCTTTAAGCCAACTTTTTCACTCTCTTCTTCCACTTTCATCAAGAGGCTTTTTAGTTCCTCTTCACTTTCTGCCATAACGGTTTTGTCATCAGATTATACGTTAGATCCTCATACCTCATTCATCTTATAAATGAGAATTTAATTCCATTTACCAACTTATCTCTATTTCTCCCACTCCTCAGATCCTAGCAACCACTTTTCTACTCGTTGTATCTATAAATTCAACTTTTTCATTTTAGATTCCACATATAGGTGATATCATGCAGTATTTGTTTTTCCCTGTCTGGTTTATTTCACTTAGCACAATGTGCTCAGATTCATCTAAGTCATTACAAATGACAGGATTGCCCTTCTTTTAAGTTTGAATAATATTCCATTGTATATACCTATTCACCCACTGACAGACACACTGGGTTGTTTCCATACCTTGACTATTGTGAATAACACTGCTATGAACTTAGCGATACAGGTACCACTTTGAGATAATTATTTCATTTCACCTAGATATTTACCCAGAATTGGAATTGCTAGATTGTACAGGAATTGTATTATTAATTTTTTGAGGAATCTTCACACTGTTTTCCATAGTGACAGTAGCCACATACAATGCCTCCAGCAGTGCACAAAAGTTCCCTTTGCCTCACATCTTCACCAATATATGACATCTTGTCTTTTTTATAATGGTCATTCTAACATGTATGAGATGATATATCATTACGGTTTAATTGCATTTTCCTAATGATTAGTGATTTTGCACACCTTTGATGTATCTGATGGCCATTTGTATGTCTTAACAGTGTCCCACAGGTTTTTCATAGGTTGGCTTCTTTTTTAAATTTGTTTCAAGATGTTTTTTGATTTCCCTTTTTATTTCTTTTGTGACCCATTCACATTCAGGAATGTGTTGCTTGCTGCTGCTACTGCTGCTAAGTCGCTTCAGTCATGTCCAACTCTGTGCAACCCCACAGACGGCAGCCCACCAGGCTCCCCCATCCCTGGGATTCTCCAGGCAAGAACACTGGAGTGGGTTGCCATTTCCTTCTCCAATGCATGAGAGTGAAAATTGAAAGTGAAGTAACTCAGTCGTATCCGACTCCCAGCGACCCCATAGATTGCAGCCTACCAGGCTCCTCCATCCATGGGATTTTCCAGGCAAGAGTACTGGAGTTGGGGTGCCATTGCCTTCTCCGAATGTGTTGCTTAGTTTCCACATATTTGTAGATTTTCTAACCTTCCTCTTCTTGTTGATTTCTAGTTTCATATATTGTGGTCTGAAAAGATATTTGATGTGATTTCAATTTTCTTAAATTTGCTGACTTGTTTTGTGCTGCATCATATGATATATCCTCAGGAATTTTCTGTGTGTACTTGAAAAGAATATGTATTCTGCTTCTGTTGAATGGAAAGACTGTTAGGTCCATTTGGTCTGCTCTACTTTTCAAGTCCATCATTTTCTTATTGATTTTCCCCCTGAACAATCTTTTCATTGTTGAAAGTTGGGTATTGAAATCTTCTACTATTATTCTAGTATTCTCTATTTCTCCCTGCGGATCTCTTAGTTTTTGCTTAATATGTTAGTTGCTCCAATGATGGGTGGATATATATTTATGATTTATATCTCCTTGATAGGTTGATCTTTTATCACTATATAGTGACCATCCTTATCTCATTACTGTTTTTGGCTTAAAGTCTATTCTCTCTGATATAAGTATAGCTACCATGTTTTCTTTTTATTTTCACTTGTATGGAATATCTTTTTGCATCACTTCCCTTTGTCAAAGTATGTTCTGAATTGATATGGGTGTTTCATAGGCAGCATAGAGTGGTTGTGGCTTTTTCTTGGTGAATTCAATCCTTTTACACTTATTGTAATATTGGTATGAAACTGTATAGTAATGCCATCTTATTAATTTTTTTCTGGTTGTTTTACTTCCTTCTCCCTTTGTCTCTGCCTTCTTTCATAAATTGGTTAATTTTTGTAGTCGTACACACTGTTTTGCCTTTCCTCTTTTATTTGTGGGTGTACTCTAGGGTTTTCTTCTTTGGTTACCTTGTGAATCATCCAAGACAGGTAATAGATAAAACAGTCCTTTTTAGGCCTGTAGCAAGTCATCTTCAAATGCTTAAAAAATCTCTGCCATTTTACTCCTTCTTTTAATATTATTGGTGCTATAATTTGTCTCTTTATGTGTTGTGTATTTGTTAACAACTAGTAGTAGCTACACTTATTTTTACTAGTCTTTACTTTTTATAATATAATTAAGTGGTAAACACATCAACTATTAATAATGTTTAGTTACTGCTTTCTAAATCTATTTTTCACCTTCACCAGTGTGTGTATACTTTTGTATGTTATTATGTCATTGATTAGTGCACTTTCATTTCAGCTTGAAGAAATCCTTTCAGCATTTCTTGTGAGACAGGTCTAGTGAGGGTGAACTTTCTCATCTTTTGTTTACCTAGGAAACTCTTGTTTCTCATATCTGAAGGTTAACTTTAACAGATAAGGTATTCTTGGATGGCAGTTTTTATTTTTCAACACTTTAAATGTGTCATGTCACTCTCTCCTGGCCTGCAGAGTTTTCTTTTTTTTTTTCCTTGAGAAAACCACTCTTAGCCTAATGGGAGTTTGTGGGTCACTTTCTTTTCATCCCTGGCTGCTTTTATGATTCTTTCTTTGTTGATTTTGACATTTATTATAATGGACATAGAGAAGGTCTTTTTGCACAGAGTTAATCAGGTATCCTATCAGCTTAATGGGCTTGTATGTCTAAGTCTTTCCCAAGGTTTGAGAAGTTCTCAGCTATTACTTCTTTAAATAAACTCTCTGTCCACTTCTCCCTCTCTTCTCCTTCTGGACTTCTATTATTTAAATATTTGACTTTCTGATAAAATCAGATGGCTCTCATAGGTTTTCTTTACCCTTTTAAAGTCTTAATTTCCTCTTCTCATCTAATTTCTAACTTATTTATCCATTCCTATCCTCCTAGTAATTTATTGGTACTTCCACCCAATCTTCATTACTATAGATGCTCTCTATTGCATTCATTTCTTTCACTGAATCCTCTGCTCCAAAATTTCAATTCCTATATATATATATTTTTTAGTCTCTGGTTAAGAAATCTCTCTGTTAATTACATTTATTCCTAATTTCATTGAATCCTATTTCAGAATTTTCTTATATCTCACTGATTTTCTTTTCAACAGTTATTTTCAATTATTTATCAGTTAGATCACAATAGTCTATGATTTGGGGTTTAGTTGCTGGAAATTATATTAATAATTATCATCTTTTTAAAAATAATTATCATCTTATGATGCCACATTTTCTCGATTTTTCCCCCTATAGGTTCTAGTTATGCATTCTGCTTCTGCATTGGAGGTATCAGATACCTCTTTTGTTGTTGTTTGGCCACTAAGTCATGTCAGACTATTTCCAACCCATGGACTGCAACATGCCAGGCTTCCCTGTCCTTCACTATCTTCCCAGAGTTTGCTCAAGCTTATGTCCATTGAGTCAGTGATGCCATCTGACTATCTCATCCTCTGTCACCCCCTTCCCCTCCTGCCCTCAGTCTCTCCCAGCATCAAGGTCTTTTCCATGAGTTCTCTCTTCACATCAGATGTCCAAAGTATTGGTGCTTTGGCTTCAGCATCAGTCCTTCCAATGAATACTCAGGGTTGATTTCCTTTAGGATTGACTAGTTTGATCTCTATGCTGTCCAAGGTACTCTCAGAGTCTTCTCCAGCACCACAATTTGAAAGAATCAATTCTTGGGCACTCACCCTTCTTTACAGTCCAACTCTCACATCCATACATGACTACTGGAAAAACCATAGCTTTGACTATAGGGTCCTTTGTTGGCAAAGTGATATCTCTTTGTCTAGGTTTGTTCATAGCTTTTATTCCATGAAGCAAATGTCTTTTACTTTCGTGACTGCAGTCACCCTCTTCAGTGATTTTGGAGCCCAATAAACTAATATCTGTCAGTATTTCCACTTTTTCCCCATCTATTTGCCATGAAGTGATGGGACTGGATGCCTTAATCTTAGGGTTTTTTTTTTTTTTTTTAATGTTGAGTTATAAGCCAGCTGTTTCAATGTCCTTTTCCACCCTCATTAAGAGACTAACAGAGTTTTTCCAAGAGAACACACTGGTCATAGCAAACACCCTCTTCCAACAACACAAGAGATAAGCTTTTATGTCTTTGATTCTTAGGTTGACTATTAGAAACCTCTCTTTTATTTCCCAGAAGATGGCACTATAGCTCAAGTTTATGATTTCTCCCGTCTTTACCATCTGTGCCCTATTTTTGGCTATGCTCATTGTCTACCAGAGCTCTCAGGAGCTTACTCTTGCAGATGTACCTGAGAGCACACCCAAGAAGCAGCTAGCAGAATGGGAAGAGATATGAGTCTACCATTTAGTGTATTTGGCTATCGTAGACATGGTAAGAAATTCCCCAGTTATGACACACCCAGAGACATATGAGTGGACTTTCTACTGAGCACAGTTCTTTCAAGGTCATTTGAAATTCTTATCTGTCTCTTCTTCATTATCCTCCCTCACTCCAGTCACGGTGCGCCCACCTTAGTACTTTAGATGCTCGTGGAGAAAAATGTATTTCTCCAGCTGCATCCCATCCAGCTGAAATAGTCAGACCTTCTCTTATTGTCCCATTCTTTCACAGAAGGTTAGTCTCTACTAAATGAATCAGCTCCCATCAGGACCTTTTTAAGGGTGGGGAGGTGTAGAGAAATTTTCTGTTACCACTTCTTCTGGATTCAAACTTATTTTTGTTGTGGAATAATGTGTATTTTTCTTGTTTATTTTTTTCTCCAATGATGTGTTGGAGTCACCCTTCAGGAAGATTGTTGTTCTGCAAGTTCTCTTTCATGGGTAAGTGCTCAACATTTACCCAATCCTTGCCAATCAGGACCAAGAGGAGTCCAGACAGTCCTGTTGGTCCTGTTGGTTCTGCATAATGTATGGAGGTTTGTCTGTCTCCTATCAGCTGCACTGATGGTTAAGATTCTTCTTGGTTTCTTTGGAGCTAAGTGCAAAGTCTGGAAATCCCCACAAAGTTGCCTTTGTTCACATATGGATGCCCAATTTATTGATTAAAAAGTAGTTCATGGAGGGAGGAGCCAAGATGGCGGAGGAGTAGGACGGGGAGAACACTTTCTCCCCCACAAATTCATCAAAAGAGCATTTAAACGTCGAGTAAATTCCACAAAACAACTTCTGAATGCCGGCAGAGGACATCAGGCACCCAGAAAAGCAACCCAACTCTTCGAAAGGAGGTAGGAAAAAATATTAAAAACAAACAAAAAAAAAGAGACAAAAGAGGGAGGGACGGAGTTCCGTCCCGGGAAGGGAATCTTAAAAAGAGAGAAGTTTCCAAACATCAGGAAACCTTCTCACTGCCGAATCTGTGCCGAGCTTTGGAAGCACAGAGGGCAACATAACAGGGAGAAAAAATAAATAAACAATTTAAAACTCGCAGATTGCGAGCCCTACGGTAACTCCCCCAGCAGAGAAGCAGCGCAGACGCCTGCATCCGCCATTAGCAAGCGGGGGCTGGGCAGGGAGGCGCGGCGTGGGCTGCATCGCTGAGAGTAAGAATCTGGCCTGAATACCCTGAGCGCTATCTGAGCGAAATAATTTGGGCTAGCAAACCAGACTGTGGGATACCTACCACGCGAAAAGCCAGCCCTAACCTAAGACCGCCAGGCCCGCGCATGGAACAAAGGACTGAACAGAGATAGCCGGCTGCAGACCTTCCCCCGCCGGTGACAGGCAGCCAGAGCCGGAAGGGGGCAATCGCAGCCCCAGAGAGACATTATCTATAAAATTGTAAGCAGGCTTCTTTGCTAACTAAAACTTCTTGGGGGTCTGGACGGTCAACATCTGCCTGAGAAGGTGCGCCGGTTTTACATCCAGATAACCGAGTGGCGGGGAGGCGATAAGTCGCAGCATTGGCGCTCGCCTGGGAATAGCAAATTGGCGCTTGGACCTGGGAAGAGCACAAAACGCAGGCCCAACTGAGTCTGCGCCTCTGAGGACTACCCGAGTGCCTGAACCTGAGCGGCTTGGACCTGGGAGGTGCATGCAGCCCAGGGCCAGCCTCGGATTGTTCCCGGCGGAACAACCTAGAGTCCGAGCAGTGTGGACAGGGAGGCTACACGCGCCGTGAGCGGGGGCAGACCCAGGGTGGCTAAGGCACTGCGAGCCCACGCCAGTGTTATTTGTTTGCAGCATCCCTCCCTCCCTCCCCACAGCGCGACTGAACAAGTAAGCCTAAAAAAAAAAAAAAAAAAAAGTGTCCTCCACCGTGCCCTTTGAGTCAGGGCGGAAACCAGATACTGAAGAGACTAGTAAACAGAAGAAGATATAACAGAGGGAAATGCCTTGGAAGCTACAGGCAATAGATCAAAACCCTGTGGTTACTACGGACTACATAGGAAGGGGCCTATAGATCTTGAGAAATATAAATCTGACCAAGGAACTAGCCAAAAATGAACTGAACCCACAACACCCACAAAAAAAAAAAAAAAAAAAAAAGTCCTAGATATATTTTTATTATTTTTACGATCATTCTTTCTTTTTTTTTTAATTAAAAAAAAAATTTTAAGTCCTCTATTGTTCCTTTAATTTTCACTTTTATAACCTATTACTTTGCAAAAAAAAAAAAAAAAGACCCTATTTTTTTCTTCTTCAGCAAACTTCATATATATATATTTTATAATTTTTTGACCTTGTTTTTTTTGTTTGTTTGTTTTTGTTTTTTTCTTCTTTTCTTTAACATTGTATTTTTGAAATTCCAAACTCTACTCTAGATTTTTAATTTTTGCTTTTTGGTATATGTTATCAATTTTGTACCTATAGTTTTTTTTTATATAATTTCTGTGACTTTTTTTTTTTCTTCTTCTTCTCTGTTTCTTTCTCTTCTTCTTTTATATAACATTGTATATCTGAAATTCCAAACTTTACTCTAGATTTTTAATTTATGCTTTTTGGTATTTGATATCAATTTTGTACCTGTATTTTCTTTATAATTTTTGTGACATTGTTCGTATTTGTTTATTTGTTTTCTCTCTTTATTTTTCTTCTTCTTCTTTTTTTTTTTTTTTAACATTGTATTTTTGAAATTCCAAACTCTACTCTAGATATTTAATTTTTGCTTTCTGGTATTAGTTATCAATTTTGTACCTGTACTTTCTTTATAATTTTCGTGACCTTGTTTGTTTTTGTTTGTTCGTTTTTTCTCTCTTTCTTTTCCTTCTTCTTTTCTTTAACATCGTATTTTTGAAATTCCAAACTCTACTCTAGATTTTTAATTTTCGCTTTCTGGTATTAGTTATCAATTTTGTACCTGTACTTTCTTTATAATTTTCGCGACCTTGTTTGTTTTTGTTTGTTCGTTCTTTCTCTCTTTCTTTTCCTTCTTCTTTTCTTTAACATCGTATTTTTGAAATTCCAAACTCTACTCTAGATTTTTAATTTTTGCTTTTATGTATTTGTTACCAATTTTGTACCTTTAAGGACCCAATCTTCAGGACCCATTTTTCACTAGGGAGTGAGATTACTGGCTTGACTGCTCTCTCTCCCTTTGGACCCTCCTTTTTCTCCACCAGGTCGCCTGTGTCTCCTCCCTAACCCCTCTCTACTCTACCCAACTCTGTGAATTTCTGTGTGTTCCAGACGGTGGAGAACACTTAGGGAACTGATTACTGGCTGGATCTGTCTCCCTCCTTTTCATTCCCCCCTTTTATCCTTCTGGCCACCTCTGTTACCTTCCTCCTTCTTCTCTTCTCTGTATAACCCCGTGAACATCTCTGAGTGGTCCAGTTGTGGAGTGCACATAAGGAAGTGACTACTGGCTAGCCCGCTCTCTCCACTATTGATTCACCTCATCTCATTTGGGTCACCTCTAACTCCCTCCTCCCTCTTCTCTTCTCCATGTAACCCTGTGAACCTCTCTGAGTGACCCTCACTGTAGAGAAACTTATCATCTTTAATGTAGATGTTTTATCAATGGTGCTGTATAGAAGGAGAAGTTTTGAAACTACTGTAAAAATAAGACCGATAATCGGAAGCAGGAGACTTAAGTCCAAACCCTGACTCCAGGGAACTCCTGACTCCAAGGAACATTCATTCACAGGAGCTCATCAAATGCCTCCATACCGACACTGAAACCAAGCACCACACAAGGGCCAATAAGTTCCAGGGCAAGACATACCAAGCAAATTCTCCAGCAACAAAGGAACACAGCCCTGAGCTTCAAGATACAGGCTGCCCAAAGTCACCCCAAAACTATAGACATCTCATAACTCATTACTGGACATTTCATTGCACTCCAGAGAGAAGAAATACAGCTCCACCCACCAGAACACCGACACAAGCTTCCCTAACCAGGAAACCTTGACAAGCCACCTGTACAAACCCACACACAGTGAGGAAACGCCATAATAAAGAGAACTCCACAAACTGCCAGAATACAGAAAGGACACCCCAAACTCAGCAATTTAAACAAGATGAAGAGACAGAGGAATACTCAGCAGATAAAGGAACAGGATAAATGCCCAACAACCAAACAAAAGAGGAAGAGATAGGGAATCTACCTGATAAAGAATTCCGAATAATGATAGTGAAATTGATCCAAAATCTTGAAACTAAAATGGAATCACAGATAAATAGCCTGGAGACAAGGATTGAGAAGATGCAAGAAAGGTTTAACAAGGACCTAGAAGAAATAAAAAAGTCAATATATAATGAATAATGCAATAAGTGAAATTAAAAACACTCTGGAGGCAACAAATAGTAGAATAACAGAGGCAGAAGACAGGATTAGTGAATTAGAAGATAGAATGGTAGAAATAAATGAATCAGAGAGGAAAAAAGAAAAACGAATTAAAAGAAATGAGGACAATCTCAGAGACCTCCAGGACAATATTAAACGCTACAACATTCGAATCATAGGGGTTCCAGAAGAAGAAGACAAAAAGAAAGACCATGAGAAAATACTTGAGGAGATAATAGTGGAAAACTTCCCTAAAATGGGGAAGGAAATAATCACCCAAGTCCAAGAAACCCAGAGAGTCCCAAACAGGATAAACCCAAGGAGAAACACCCCAAGACACATATTAATCAAATTAACAAAGATCAAACACAAAGAACAAATATTAAAAGCAGCAAGGGAAAAACAACAAATAACACACAAGGGAATTCCCATAAGGATAACAGCTGATCTTTCAATAGAAACTCTTCAAGCCAGGAGGGAATGGCAAGACATACTTAAAATGATGAAAGAAAATAACCTACAGCCCAGATTATTGTACCCAGCAAGGATCTCATTCAAGTATGAAGGAGAAATCAAAAGCTTTTCAGACAAGCAAAAGCTGAGAGAATTCTGCACCACCAAACCAGCTCTCCAACAAATACTAAAGGATATTCTCTAGACAGGAAACACAAAAACGGTGTATAAACTCGAACCCAAAACAATAAAGTAAATGGCAACGGGAACATACTTATCAGTAATTACCTTAAATGTAAATGGGTTGAATGCCCCAACCAAAAGACAAAGACTGGCTGAATGGATACAAAAACAAGACCCCTACATATGTTGTCTACAAGAGACCCACCTCAAAACAGGGGACACATACAGACTGAAAGTGAAGGGCTGGAAAAAGATTTTCCATGCAAATAGGGACCAAAAGAAAGCAGGAGTAGCAATACTCATATCAGATAAAATAGACTTTAAAACAAAGGCTGTGAAAAGAGACAAAGAAGGTCACTACATAATGATCAAAGGATCAATCCAAGAAGAAGATATAACAATTATAAATATATATGCACCCAACACGGGAGCACCACAGTACGTAAGACAAATGCTAACAAGTATGAAAGGAGAAATTAACAATAACACAATAATAGTGGGAGACTTTAATACCCCACTTACACCTATGGATAGATCAACTAAACAGAAAATTAACAAGGAAACACAAACTTTAAATGATACAATAGACCAGTTAGACCTAATTGATATCTATAGGTCATTTCATCCCAAAACAATGAATTTCACCTTTTTCTCAAGCGCACATGGAACCTTCTCCAGGATAGATCACATTCTGGGCCATAAAGGTAGCCTTGGTAAATTCAAAAAGATAGAAATCATTCCAAGCATCTTTTCTGACCACAATGCAGTAAGATTAGATCTCAATTACAGGAGAAAAACTATTAAAAATTCCAACATATGGAGGCTGAACAACATGCTGCTGAATAATCAACAAATCACAGAAGAAATCAAAAAAGAAATCAAAATTTGCATAGAAAAGAATGAAAATGAAAACACAACAACCCAAAACCTGTGGGACACGGTAAAAGCAGTCCTAAGGGGAAAGTTCATAGCAATACAGGCACACCTCAAGAAACAAGAAAAAAGTCAAATAAATAACCTAACTCTACACCTAAAGCAACTAGAAAAGGAAGAAATGAAGAACCCCAGGGTTAGTAGAAGGAAAGAAATCTTAAAAATTAGAGCAGAAATAAATGCAAAAGAAACAAAAGAGACCATAGCAAAAATCAACAAAACCAAAAGCTGGTTCTTTGAAAGGATAAATAAAATTGACAAACCATTAGCCAGACTCATCAAGAAACAAAGGGAGAAAAATCAAATCAACAAAATTAGAAACGAAAATGGAGAGATCACAACAGACAACACAGAAATACAAAGGATCATAAGAGACTACTATCAACAATTATATGCCAATAAAATGGACAACGTGGAAGAAATGGACAAATTCTTAGAAAAGTACAACTTTCCAAAACTGGACGAGGAAGAAATAGAATATCTTAACAGACCCATCACAAGCATGGAAATTGAAACTGTAATCAAAAATCTTCCAGCAAACAAAAGCCCCGGTCCAGACGGCTTCACAGCTGAATTCTACCAAAAATTTAGAGAAGAGCTAACGCCTATCCTGCTCAAACTCTTCCAGAAAATTGCAGAGGAAGGTAAACTTCCAAACTCATTCTATGAGGCCACCATCACCCTAATACCAAAACCTGACAAAGATCCCACAAAAAAAGAAAACTACAGGCCAATATCACTGATGAACATAGATGCAAAAATCCTGAACAAAATTCTAGCAATCAGAATCCAACAACACATTAAAAAGATCATACACCATGATCAAGTGGGCTTTATCCCAGGGATGCAAGGATTCTTCAATATCCGCAAATCAATCAATGTAATAAACCACATTAACAAATTGAAAAATAAAAACCATATGATTATCTCAATAGATGCAGAGAAAGCCTTTGACAAAATTCAACATCCATTTATGATAAAAACTCTCCAGAAAGCAGGAATAGAAGGAACATACCTCAACATAATAAAAGCTATATATGACAAACCCACTGCAAACATTATACTCAATGGTGAAAAATTGAAAGCATTTCCTCTAAAGTCAGGAACAAGACAAGGGTGCCCACTTTCACCATTACTATTCAACATAGTTTTGGAAGTTTTGGCCACAGCAATCAGAGAAAGAAATAAAAGAAATCAAAATTGGAAAAGAAGAAGTAAAACTCTCACTGTTTGCAGATGACATGATCCTCTACATAGAAAACCCTAAAGAGTCCACCAGAAAATTACTAGAAATAATCAATGACTACAGTAAAGTTGCAGGATATAAAATCAACACGCAGAAATCCCTTGCATTCCTATACACTAATAATGAGAAAACAGAAAGAGAAATTAAGGAAACAATTCCATTCACCATTGCAACAGAAAGAATAAAATACTTAGGAATATATCTACCTAAAGAAACTAAAGACCTATATATAGAAAACTATAAAACACTGGTGAAAGAAATCAAAGAGGACACTAATAGATGGAGAAATATACCATGTTCATGGATTGGAAGAATCAATATAGTGAAAATGAGTATACTACCCAAAGCAATTTATAGATTCAACGCAATCCCTATCAAGCTACCAACAGCATTCTTCCCAGAGCTAGAACAAATAACTTCACAATTTGTATGGAAATACAAAAAACCTCAAATAGCCAAAGTGATCTTGAGAAAGAAGAATGGAACTGGAGGAATCAACCTACCTGACTTCAGGCTCTACTACAAAGCCACAGTTATCAAGACAGTATGGTACTGGCACAAAGACAGAAATATTGATCAATGGAATAAAATAGAAAGCCCAGAGATAAATCCACGCACATATGGACACCTTATCTTCGACAAAGGAGGCAAGAATATACAATGGATTAAAGACAATCTCTTTAACAAGTGGTGCTGGGAAATCTGGTCAACCACTTGTAAAAGAATGAAACTGGACCACTTTCTAACACCATACACAAAAATAAACTCAAAATGGATTAAAGATCTAAACGTAAGACCAGAAACTATAAAACTCCTAGAGGAGAACATAGGCAAAACACTCTCCGACATACATCACAGCAGGATCCTCTATGACCCACCTCCCAGAATATTGGAAATAAAAGCAAAAATAAACAAATGGGACCTAATTAACCTTAAAATCTTCTGCACATCAAAGGAAACTATTAGCAAGGTGAAAAGACAGCCTTCAGAATGGGAGAAAATAATAGCAAATGAAGCAACCGACAAACAACTAATCTCAAAAATATACAATCAACTCCTACAGCTCAACTCCAGAAAAATAAACGACCCAATCAAAAAATGGGCCAAAGAACTAAATAGACATTTCTCCAAAGAAGACATACAGATGGCTAACAGACACATGAAAAGATGCTCAACATCACTCATTATCAGAGAAATGCAAATCAAAACCACTATGAGGTACCATTTCACACCAGTCAGAATGGCTGCGATCCAAAAGTCTACAAATAATAAATGCTGGAGAGGGTGTGGAGAAAAGGGAACCCTCTTACACTGTTGGTGGGAATGCAAACTAGTACAGCCACTATGGAGAACAGTGTGGAGATTCCTTAAAAAACTGGAAATAGAACTGCCTTATGATCCAGCAACCCCACTGCTGGGCATACACACTGAGGAAACCAGAAGGGAAAGAGACACGTGTACCCCAATGTTCATCGCAGCACTGTTTATAATAGCCAAGACATGGAAGCAACCTAGATGTCCATCAGCAGATGAATGGATAAGAAAGCTGTGGTACATATACACAATGGAGTATTACTCAGCCATTAAAAAGAATACATTTGAATCAGTTCTAATGAGGTGGATGAAACTGGAGCCTATTATACAGAGTGAAGTAAGCCAGAAGGAAAAACATAAATACAGTTTTCTAACGCATATATATGGAATTTAGAAAGATGGTAACAATAACCCGGTGTACGAGACAGCAAAAGAGACACTGATGTATAGAACAGTCTTATGGACTCTGTGGGAGAGGGAGAGGGTGGGAAGATTTGGGAGAATGGCAATGAAACATGTAGAATATCATGTGGGAAACGAATTACCAGTCCAGGTTCGATGCATGATGCTGGATGCTTGGGGCTGGTGCACTGGGACGGCCCAGAGGGATGGTATGGGGAGGGAGGAGGGAGGAGGGTTCGGGATGGGGAACACATGTATACCTGTGGCGGATTCATTTTGATATTTGGCAAAACTAATACAATTATGTAAAGTTTAAAAATAAAATAAAGTTGGAAGAATAAAAAAAAAAAAGTAGTTCATAAAGGAGGAATGTCTTATGCCAAATTACTGACATCAGTTTTAATCCATATTGAGTTTATTTTGTTTACAGCTTAGGATAGGAGCCTTGTATTAGTCTTATTCCTGGGACTATACAGCTTTCCCACCAACATTTATTGAAGACACTGACCTTTACCCATTATATAGTCTTGGCACCTTTGCAGTAAATTAATTGACCATATATGCTATGCATGGGCTTATTTTTAGGCTTTCCATTCTATTCCATTGTTCTATGTATCTGTTTTTATGCCAATACCATATCCTTTTTGATTTACAATATTGCATTAGGTTCAGGTGTACAGTAAAGTGATTATGCATATATTTTTTCAGATTATTTGCTATTGTATGTTATTACAAGATATTGAATATTTTACCCTGAATTATATGGTAAATCCTTGTTGCTTATGTATTTTATATATAATAATGTGTATCTGTTAATCCCATACTCTTAATTTATCCCCTCACTTTCCCCTTTGGTAGCCATAAGTTTGTTTCCTATGTCTATGGGTCTGTTTCTGTTTTTAAATAGGTTCTTTTCTGTTATTTTTTAGATTCCACATGTAAGTGATGTCATATAATATTTTCTTTGACTTACTTCAGTGGTATGATATTCTCTAGGTCACACATGTTGCCACAAATGGCAACATTTCATCCCTTTTTATGGATGAGTAATATTCTCTCATATATATATGTGCCACATCTGCTTTATCCACTCATCTTTCCATGGGCATTTAGGTTGCTCCCATGTGTTTGCTATTGTATATAGTGCTTCTATGAACATTGGATTGCGTATCTTTTAAAATTAGAATTTTCATTTTTTTTCCAGATATATGTCCAGGAATAAAATTTCTGGATGTCATACAACACTGTTTTGATTACTATGAAAGAATCTGAAAGCATGAGTCACTCTGTTGTGTCCTACTCTTTGCGACCCTATGGACTGTAGCCTGCCAAGCCCCTCTATCCATGGGATTCTCCCGGCAAGAATACTGGAGTGGATAGACATTCCCTCCCTTCTCGAGGGGATCTTCTCAGCCCAGGAACTGAACCCAAGTCTCTTGCATTACAGGCAGATTCTTTACCATCTGAGCTACCAGGGAAGCCATTTTGATAGCTTTGTAATATGGCTTTAAATCAGAAAATATGATGCCTCCAACCTGATAAAAGTTTTTAAAGACTGTTTTGGCTATCCACTGTTTTTTTTTTTTTTCTTATTAAAGTATAATCGATTTACAATGTTGTATTAGTTTTTGGTGTACAGTAAGGTGATTTAAAGCCAATGGGTATTTTTCAGTCCTCATCTTATCTTTCTGCAGCATTTATATAATTGAATTTTCCTTTCTCAACATATTCAGTCTCTGGATTTCTTGACATTGTCCTACTTCCCAGATTATTTATTCATCTCTTATATGTATGATCATTTAACTTCAGTCTTGTCTGTGGACTCTTCACCTTTCCCATACCTTTAAGTTTTAGAATTTCTTAGAGCCCAAACCATGGCTCTCTCTTTCATATTCTTTCCTTAAGTAAACTCATCCAGACCCATGAATTCGATTGACTTTCTAAAATAATTTACTAAAACATACTCTTATATTATTTGATCAAAGTTATTAATTCTGAGTATTTCATTTTGAAAACCTTCAACTCTTGGTATAGGTGAATTTTTCTAGATAATAAAGTCACCTAAGAAATGAAATGTTGATTGTTCCTGCTCTTTGAGGTATATTTATAACTATAAATTATATATCTTTACTGAATACATTCATGTGATTGAGATAGAGACTGTTAAAACATAGGAAAAGAATTACTTGAAGTAGAATATATATCCTTGGATAAGTGCGGAATTTTAATATTTGTCTTCAAACATATTTCTAAAAAACTAACGTAAGGACTGTGTGCATGTGTGTTTAGTAGTTCAGTCGTATCCAAATCTTTGCAACCCTTTTGACATCAGGATCCTGTGTCTATGGGTTTTTCCAGGTAAAAATACTGGAGTGGGTTGCCATGCCCTCCTTCAGGAGATCTTCCTGACCCAGGAATCAAACTCTCATCTCCTGTGTCTCCTGCATCGCAGGTGATTCTTTACCTGCTGAGCCATCAAGGAAGGCCCAACATGTAGACTATCTATGTTTAATAATCAGTAGTTTTAGTTTACTTGAGCAAATTAAGAAAACTATAAAATATTTATGTTGGAGTATATGCTGACAGGTTTCTTGGAAAAAATAGGAATACTGTTGAATTCTAAAAAGTAAAACATTAGAAATGACTTAAACAGAATAGGCCAATAGACATTTATTTTTTACTTTAGTTGCATTTATTTTTTACTCTTCCTCCATCCAATCAGTCTCACTGTCTGATATATCAGAACTATATCCCATAGCTTTATGATGGATCAGGATGTGACTTGCTTCATTTTTAGGAATCTCCATTTTGACTTTGGGTACACATTGCTCTTTAGTTTTGCATAGCAAAGCACCATTTTTTATTGTTTCCATCAAGGCCATCCTTGCTTTATTGATCATTGATAGAGTTGATGGAGATTGCTTAAAGCCAGGACAAACTGGAGTTGATGAAGATTGAGAAACTGATAGAGCCCAAGGGCTTGATATGGAAGATGGTGACTGTACAAAGGAAAAGAGTGATTGTAGAGTGGACAATTTTGTTGACTTCAAACTTGATGATCTTGGGTGTGGTGTAGTCAAATGTCCTGTTGGTTGTGCAAATGAAGATCTTGATGACTGTGTATCTAAACATCCTGATGGTTGGGCAACTGAACATCTTGGCAACTGGGCAACTGAAGGTTTTGATGATGAAATCAAAGATACTGATGTTTGTGGATATGAAGATACTGATGATAGTGGAATTGAACTTTGTAGTGTTTGTGGAGTTGAAGATCTTGGTAATCATGCAATTGAAGATCTTGATGTTGGTGAAACCACATATCTTGGTGGTGGTGGAAGTGAAGATATTAGTCTTGATGGAACTGAAGATCTTGGTGATTGCACATCTGATGCAGAGTCATTTAGATCTGTAACTGCAGCCCTCGACTGAATTCTAGGTGAAGTTACTGGAGGAGATAAAGGTGAAGGCATTTCCTGATCTTCACTTTGTGGGACTAAGTCATCTGGTATCAGTTCATAATATTGGAAAGGTTCAGGTGTTGGAGGAGAGAAATATGTTTCAGGTGGTGTAATTAGAAGAGCTGTATCAAGAGTGGTCTGCAGGCAATCAGGAGGTGGTGATGCTGCTGGATCACTGAAAACAGTTGGTGTAAGTTGAGTCAGGGAATGTATTACTGAGGAAATACTTGTCCTCTTTGAAGCTCTTAATACAGCTAACTAATCAGGTGGTAGTGGAGGGGGTGAATTGGGTGCTGTGGGACTCACAAAAACCTCTGTTTTAAGACGAGTTCAAGGTTGGGGTTGCAAGTCTTCTCCCATTCCAATTCCATAATTGACTTAGGTATGTGAATTTTTCACATCGCCAGCTCGATACATTGGCTGTTGTAGAGGGCTGGATAACACTTTTCCTCCAGGTCTTGTTAGAAATTTACTGGTTTCACTAAATGGGAAAGTGCAAAATGAATTTTCAGCTGATTGATCTACATATGAATGAGAGGTCTTGCCACAGGCATCTGTGATATGGTCCACTGTAACATTATCTTCTATCGGTTGACCTTGAGGCACACATTTTGGCTCATATGGATAATCTAGGTGCTTCTTCTTTTGCTTGACATTCTCTCCCTTTTGTTCTTCACCCTCAGAATATGAAGCAGGACAAATCTTTAAGCTTTCTCTACCATCTTGGCAGTAACGAGCAGGCATATTAAGAGATGATGTCTGTACACAGTAATCATGTTTTCCACACCTTTTAACAGATTTGGAAGAGTATACTTGCTGTGACTGAAAAGCTGTACTTTGAAACATCTTCTTTGATTTTCTAACTTGCAAGGACATGGCTTCATTTGGATCATCTTGGGTAATGCCATCAGTTAACTGGATTACACTCTGTTGTACAGTCTTAAGTTTGAAATAAAGCCTATTGACCTCTTTGGTTAGTTCCCCAAATATGTATTAAGTATATTTATTTAGATCATGTACTTGTCTAGCTATATGGTTTAAACACATCAGGGTTACATAAACTAACTCCTCTCAAATTTTTCTGGCCCCTGCTGATTGATTTGAGGGCTCTTCATCTTTTTCTTCATTTAACGACATTTCAGAATCACATTAGTTTACTAGGAAAAGTTGCGAGAGCTCACCTGTCTCACCTCTTGAGCATCCGCAACTCTTCAGACTCACTCCAAGCTTTACAAGGTTTTAAATTCTGCCAGCAACATCTAGCAATTGGCAGATGTTGCTTATATTTGAGAATAAAAGCTCATGCCTCCAGTTTTTGAGCAGTAGTAACCTAGCAACCAGGGTCTTCCCTGATTTTTCAGAGATTAAAGCGTCTGCCTGCAATGCAGGAGACCCAGGTTCGATCCCTAGGTCGGGAAGATCCCTCGGAGAAGGAAATGGCAACCCACTCCAGTACTCTTGCCTGGAGAGTCCCATAGATGGAGGAGCCTGGTAGGCTACAGTCCACGGGGTCACAAAGAGTCAGACATGACTGAGTGACTTCACTTCACTTCACTTTAACCTGGCAACCAAGTCCTATGTCAGAATCTTAGTATTGCACAAGCAGTGAGAGAATAATGCCTTCAAATCATTGCCACGCCCCTCTGGCCCACCCTCTCTGGAACTAGTTTCACAAAGATAGAGACCAGCTGGAGAGGAACAAACAGGGTTATCACCTAACCTCTCATTTAATGTTTCTCAAAATATGGCCCTAGATATGAGACCATACTATCCTATGTGACCACCAACTTACTTCACTGACTTTAAATAGCATTTGTCTCTCATCTGATTCCAAAAATTATCTTATACTTGAAATGTTTGTTCTGAGCTCCACTTGGATATCAACTTGTAGTTGTTCTCTTATTCTACCCACACCTATCTATCCTCCCTGCATCTCTTATTTCTGAATACCACAAGTCCATCAATCCAATTACTCATGTCCAAAACTTGGTGATTCACTTTATTCTTGACACTTCTCTTTTTTCCGTATCCAGTCTACAATATATTTAGTTCTATCTCAAATTATATTCCCCAATGTATCCACTTCTCTCCACCTACCTTACCACTAGTGAATTTCTCACCATCTTTGATCAGAATGATCAGAGCAGCCTTCTAAATAGTGTTCCTGTTCTTCTCTTTTCCTCTTCCAAGCTATTCTCCTTCCTCCTTCATCTATATGTCTGTGCATGCTTCCATTCATCATCTATCAAGGTAAGCCTTTAAAATATTCAATTTATAAAGACCTCTAGGTAAGACGGTAGGGTATAGCTAAATGACAAAAAAAAAAAAAAAAAAAAACCTCATCCTCAAAAAACAAATTATATGAACAAAAATGAATTTTAAAATGAAAAAGTAAATACTTCAGCACCATAAAAAAAATAATAATAATAAGGGGCATAATCCCCTACCATGCACTAGGGAAATTGGTGTCCAAAGACATGGAGACCAGGGACTTTAGGAACTCGTACACAACTTCTATTCACATTGCTTAAGGAGTGTCTTGATGATGGGGTTGAGGCTGGTATTGACTGGAAGAAGTTGGTAAGCATTTGGAAAAGTGTCACTTATGACTCCAATCTGTAGGGATAGGGTCGAAGAAAGCAAATGCGTTTCCTGGGTGAAAGGTGCAAGGTATCTCTCTCTCCTCCATACTTCCACACTGACACAAAAGTTTTTTTAGAAACTTTCTCAGACTCTCTAGCTGGGAGAAATATGGGAAAGAGAAAACAGAATGTCTTAAATAATCAGAGCTAATTGTTTGTAACTATAAAAGAATTAATATGAACATATACTACAGATAACTGCAAAAAAAGTGGGTAGCCATTTGGGAAAAGGCATAAAGAAAGTATCAGTATAAGTCTGTCTCCACAGCTGTGGGCTAATAGGGCCTTGGCTAACCACCCCAAACTGAAAAACTGTAACATTATGGCTCCAGAACAACATATTAGTATTATAAACTTGAAAATATACATTCAGTGCTGTAACGAAACAAAAATTGGGAGATAAATTACAAAAGTTTAAGAGCTGTGATTATGTTATTTTTTTTCATTTTTTATAGCAAAAATCCAATAGATACCTAAATCTAGACTCTGTGGGAGAGGGAGAGGGTGGGGAGATTTGGGAGAATAGCACTGAAACATGTATAATATCATGTATGAAACGAGTCACCAGTCCAGGTTCGATGCACTGTACTGGATGCTTGGGGCTGGTGCACTGGGATGACCCAGAGGGAGGGTAGGGGAGGGAGGAGGGAAGAGCGTTCAGGATGGGGAATGCGGGTATACCTGTGGCGGATTCATTTTGATATTTGGCAAAACTAATACAATATTGTAAAGTTTAAAAATAAAATAAAATTTAAAAAAATAAAAAATAAACCACATCAAAAAAGAAAAAAATATATAAAATTATAACTATAATAATTCATTTATTCTGCAATGTTTTTAAAGTGCTACCATATGATAGTCACAGATTTCCATACAGACATAAAAGCACATGCAAATACTCTGAGGCATGAACTAAAATGTCCTGAATGAGAACCTGCAAGAGGCCCTGTGGCTAGGAAATGGTATGAGGTGAGATTTGAAGGATTTATAAATGTATCCATGCAAAAGATGTATCAGAACTGTATTAGTGGTAGAGATAGTTAGAAGCGATTTCATTCAAGGTGTATTTTGGAAAGGAAGAAAAAGTTTGTGACAGAGGATATGGAAATATAGGGTAAGCAATAAGCAGTCAGGTGTTCTGAGGTAAGTTTGGGCCTGCAGATGAGCATTTGTAGTTGTTAGTGTGTAAATGGTGTTTAAAGATATGGAATTGGATGAAAAATTCTAGGAGGAAAATACAGGTACAAAGAATTACACCCTTCATTATCATAAGGAATATAAACAGATATTTAAAACAGATCATAAATGATGTATCAAAAGCTAAAAAGCTAAAGTATGAAGAAAAATAATAACAAAGAATTAGAATTAAGAAAAGATAATTTCATATCAGCAAATTTTAATGGTATAAATTCATTTATTAAAATCAACAGAAGAATGTTTGAAGCATCAGGGATACAGTAGTGAATAGTACAGATAAAGTCTCTGTCCCCCTGTGGTTCATATTCTACTGAATGAGATTAAAATAATCAAGTAAATAAATCAATATATAATATAACTTCAGATGGTGATATGTGCTGTCAAAGAATATAGAGCCAGTTGAGAAGATAGATAACTGTTAATTAAGGCCCTTCTGAGGTGATAATATATGAAAAGAATCCTAAATCCAAGTAACAAAAGGGAACTAAAACATTGACTTAAAAAGGTGAAAGTAAAAGGACAGGATTCAACATGAACAAAGTTGTAGTTATAATATTGATGTCAACCAGAATTGAATCTACATACACATGTTAAACAACACAGGAGAAATATATCATTAAAAGTATAATTTAAAATGAATCTCTAATGGTTATGATATTGTATATAAAATAACAGCATTAAAATGTATAAACAAAAATTGAATAAGCAAAAAACTAAAAATTTAGAAACAAAATTGGCAAAATTTAGCAAGGATGTAGAGAATCCAAATAAAATGAATAAAGTTGATCTGATCTAATAGATCTATATGAAACCCTGCTGCCTGACACAAGAAAATGCATCTTTTTTACTTACCATTAGAATATTTATATATTTGGCTGTGTATTAGGCAACTACAAATATAAATAATTAAAAATATATAAAAACAATAAAGATCACATTATTTTTAAATAATTCTTATATAATCACTTGTATTTATTTTGTATATTTTAATTCCATTGTTTTCTCTATATGTTTATTATAGTTGCAACTTCATTGTTATGGATTTACCTGTAGACCCATGTAGTGCTTTATCCTTCAAAATCAGTTTTCCAAAGTTAATATGATTATTTCTGGGTTTTTTGTATCATATGATTTTAATATTTTTACTTTGAGAAGCCATAGAACACAGTGATTAAGAGCATGTTTTGCAATCAGTCAAACTGGATTAAAATTTTGATAGTCTCAAAGACTAAGAAAATTTTCTCATCTTTTCATTTCCTCAGTTCTGATTTGTTACATGGTGTAATACTTGCACCAATCTCCTAGAGATGCTGTGAGATTTAAAATAATTCATTCATATAGCATTTATGAAGAGCATCTGCCACACAATGTGTGCTGTGCTTAGTCACTCAGTCATGTTTGACTCCTTGCAACCTCATGGATTGTAGCCCACCAGACTACTCTGTTCATGGAATTCTCCAGGCAAGAATACTGGGGTAGGTAGCCATTCCCTTCTCTAGGGGATCTTCTCTATCTAGGGATCAAACCTGAGACTCCTGCACTGCAGGTAGATTCTTTACCATCCTTCAACACAATAAGCCCATACTAAGTGTCAGCTATTATGATTATTTTCATTCTTTTTGAGTCATGGTGTTTTTCTCTTGATAGAAAGAAGTATTTTTTTTTTTAACAATGTAGGATAATTTTTTCTTAAAAATTGATGTTTCTAAGATTGTATTTATTTTTGTAATACTTGCATGGCTAGTCTCAATTGTGTCTGCTTTTTCAATATTTTATTTTTAAGAATCCTTTGATTTATTGGTTAGTGTCTTTTGATTTCAACTTTGAAGAATCTCCTTAGTATTTCTTACATGGCATATTTGCTAACAACAAATTCTCCCAGTTTTTTTTTTTTTTTTTTTTCATCTGAGAATTCTTATTTTTTCCTTCAGAAGGATGTTACTAAGGACTTATTTATTGACACTTTTTTTTCCTGTCAGTACTTTGAATGATATCTGGCCTCCATTATTTCTAATTAGAAATCAACTGTTAATATTATTGAAGATCCCTTGTATGTAATGAACCATTTTTATCTTTATGCTCTCAAGATTCTCTGTTTTTTACTTTCAATAGTGATTTTGAAAGTAATCATTTTCAAATCTCTTTCATTTTGATTTTAATGTGTCTACCTAAGGTTGCATTACTTGAGTTACTATTTGTACTACATTGAGTTTCTTGTATGTGTAGATTAATGTTTATCATCAAATTTTGAAAGTTTTCAAATATTATTTATGCAAGTATTCTTTCTGATTCCTTTTTTGTCTTCTCTGGCACTTCCTTTATGCATATTTATTACACTTAATGGTGTCTTACAGGTCTTTGAAACTCTGTTAATTTTCTTCCTTCTTTTTTCTTTGTATTCCTCAAATAGAAATTTTTATTTATTTTGAATTTTTTACTATATTTAATTTTTTAAAACTTTTTATTTTGCATTGGGGTATAGCTGATTACCAGTGTCATGATAATTTCAATGCACAACAAAGAGACTCAGCCATGCATATACATGTATCCATTCTCCCCACATTCCCTTCCCATTTTAGGTTGTCACTTAAAATTGAGCAGAGTTCAGTGTGCTACACAGTAGGTCATTATTGCTTATCCATTTTAAATATATCAGTGTATACATGTCCATCCCAAACTGTCTACAATTCCTTCCCCGCATTCTTCCTGCTGGCAACCATAAATTTGTTTTCTTAGTCTTTGTGTATATTTTGGTTTGCAAATAACTTCATCTGTATCATATCTTTTAGATTCTGCATATAAAGAGTATCATATGATGTTTCTGCTTCTCTATCTGACTTAATTCACTCAGTAATTAATTAATCACTAGATCCATCCATGTTGCAGCAAATGCCATCATTTCATTCTTTTTGACAGCTAAGTAATATTCCACTGTATGTACGTATGTGCATATGTATATATTTGTGTATATATATATATATATATATATATATATATATACACACACACACACTGCATTATTCTTTATCCATTCCTATGTCAGTGGACATTTAGGTTGCTTCCACGCTTTGGCTATTGTAAACAGTGCAGCAATGAACATTGGGGTACATGTATCCTTTTGAATCATGTTTTTATCCAGATATATGCCCAGGAATGGGACTGCAGTGTCATATGATAGCTCTATTTTTAAGTTTTTTAAGAAACCTTCATACTGTTCTCAATAGTGGCTGTACAAATTTGCTCAGCAACAGTATAGGAGGGTTCATTTTCTCCATACCCTCTCCAGCTTTTATTGTTTGTAGATTTTTTGATTATATCCATTCAGGCTGGTGTAAGTTGATAGCTCATTGTAGTCTTAATTACATTTCTCTAATATTTAGCAATGTTGAACATCTTTTCATGTGCATCTGTTTGGCCATCTATTTGTCTTTTTTTGGGAAATATCTATTTAGTAATTTTGCTAGTATTTATTGGGTTGTTTGTTTTGATGCTGTTAAGCATCATGAGCTGTTTCTAAATTTTGGAGACTAATTCCTTATTGATAACATAATTTCCAGATATTTTCTCCCAATCTGTGGGTTGTCATTTCATTTTGTTGTTTCCTTTGCTATGAAAAACTTTTGAGTTTAAGTAGGTCCCATTTGTTCACTTTTGCTTTTATTTCCATTACTCTGGGAGATAGACTGAAAAAGATATTGATATGATCTATGCCAGAGAGTGTTCTGCAAATGTTTCCCTCTTTGAGTTTTATAGTGTCTGGTCTCACATTTAGGTCTTTAATCCATTTTGTCCTTTTTTTTAGTGTATGGGGTTAAAGAATAGTCTAATTTCATTTTTTTACATGTAGCTGTCCAATTTTCCCAGCACTATTTGTTGAAAATACTGTCTTTCCAACACTGTGCAGTTTTAAGTCCTTTGTCATAGGTTAATTGGCCATAGGTGCATGAGTTTATTCTGGGTTTTCTATCATGTTCCATTGACCCATATTTCTGTTCTTGTGCCAGTATCATATGGTTTTGATGACTGTAGCTTTGTAATATAGTCTGAAATCAGGGAGACTGACTCCTCCAACTCCATTTTTCTTTCACAAGATTGTTTTGACTATTTGGGGTCTTTTGTGTCTCCATATAAGTTTTAAGATATTTTTGTTCTAGTTCTGTGAAAAATGTGATTGGTAATTTGATAGGGGCTGCATTGAATCAATCTGTAAATTGCCTTGGGTAGCATAATAATTTTGATAACATAGATTCTTCCAATCCACCAACATGATATATCTTTCCTTCAGTTTGTGTTTTCTTCACTTTCTTTCATTAGCATTTTATATTTCAGGGTATAGGTCTTTTATCTCCTTATGTATTTTTATTCCTGAATATTTTATTCTTTTTAATGTGATGGTTAGTCTCCCCTTGTAGCTTAGTTGGTAAAGAATCTGCCAGCAATGCAGGAGACCCGGGTTCGATCCCTGGTTTGGGAAGATCCCCTGGAGAAGGAAATGGCAATCCACTCCAGTACTCTTGCCTGGAAAATCCCATGGACAGAGGAACCTGGTAGGCTACAGTCCATGGGGTCGCAAAGACTCTGACATGACTGAGTGACTTCACTTCACTTCATGTCATGATCCTTCAACCCTTTTCTTGGACATATATATGGAGAAAAACATAACTTGAAAAGATATAACTATCCCAATGTTCACTGCAGCAGTATATATATATACTGCTATATATATATATATGGAATGCTGCAACTGATTTTTTTTCTTTTTTAAATTAATTTATTTTAATTGGAGGCTAATGACTTTACAATATTGTAGCGTTTTTTGCCATACATTGACATGAATCAGCCCATAGGTGTACATGAGTTCCCCATTCTGTGCCCTCCTCCCAACTCCCTCCACATCTCATAACCAAGATGTGGAAGCAACCTAAATGCCCATCTACAGATTAATGGTTAAAGATGTTACACACACACACATATATATGCATGTATAAAAATATAAATGCAATGAAGTATTACTCAGTCATAAGATAGAATGAGAATGAAATAATACCATTTGCCTTAATATGGATGAACCTAGACATTTTCATATTAAATGAAGTAAACCAGACAAAGACAAATATCATATGATATCACTTTTATGTGGAATTAAAAAAAAAATCCAAAACCAAAATAGTTTTACAAATACAGAAAAAGTTTACAGTTACCAAAGCAAAAGGAGGGGAGGGGGTTGTGGGGAGGTGTGATTTAAGAGACTAGGAATAACCTATTAACACATATACACTGCTAAGTCGCTTTGGTTGTGTTCGACTCTGTGCGACCCCATAGACGGCAGCCCACCAGGCTCCCCCATCCCTGGGATTCTCCAGGCAAGAACACTGGAGTGGGTTGCCATTTCCTTCTCCAATACATGAAAGTGAAAAGTGAAAGTGAAGTCGCTCATTCGTGTCCGACTTTGAGGACCCCATGGATTGCAGCCTACCAGGCTCCTCCGTCCATGGGATTTTCCAGGCAAGAGTGCTGGAGTGGGTTGCCATTGCCTACTTCCGATATATACACTATAGTATCTCTATTTTTTAGTTTTTAAAGGAACCTCCATAATGTTCTCCATAGTGGCTGTACCAATTTACACTCCTATCAACATTATAGTAGGGTTCCTTTCACTCCACATCCCCTTCAGCAATTATTATTTGTAGATTTTTTGATGTAAAGAAGTGAAACTACCACTGTTTGCAGATGGCATGGGATTATACATAGCAAATCCTAAAGATGCTACCAGAAACTTGCTATAGCTTATCAACAAATTTGGTAAAGTTTCAGGATGCAAAATTAATACACAGAAATGTTTTCTGTTTCTATACACTATCAATGAGAGATCAGAAAGAGAAATTAAGGACACAATCTCATTAACATCACCTCAAAAAGAATAAAGTATCTACCAATAAACCTACCTAAGGAGGCAAAAAGCCTGTACTCTGAAAATTATTATATGCTGATGAAAGAAATCAAAGAAGACACAAACAGATGGAAACATAAAAAATGTTCTTGGATTGGGCAACTCAATGGTATCAAAATGACAATACTACACAAAGCAATCTATATATTTAATGCAATCCCTGTCAAATTACTAATGGCATTATTCACAAAACTAGAGCAATAATACTAATAGTAAAATTTGTATGGGAACACAAAAGACCCTGAATACCCAAAGCAATTATGAAACAGAAAAGTGGAGCTGGAAGAATCAGGCTCCTTACATTCAGACTATACTAAAAAGCTATAGAACTCACCAGAGTATGGTGCTGCCCTAAAAACAGAAATATAGATCAACGGAACCAAGGTAGAAGTTCAGAAATAAACCCACCAATCCATGGTAAAATATTGTTGTTCAGTCATTCAGTCATATAGGACTCTTTGCAACCCCATGGACTGAAGCATGCCAGACTTCCCTATCCTTCACTGTCTCCTGGAGTTTGCTCAAAATGTCCATTGCATCTATGATGTCATCCAACCATCTCATCCTTTGTCATCCCCTTCTACCATCTTTAATCTTTCCCAGCATAAGGGTCTTTTCCAATGAGTCAGCTCTCACATCAGGTGGTCAAAGTATTGGACCCTCAGCTTCAGCCTCACTCCTTCCTGTGAATATTCAGGGTTGATTTCCTTTAGACTTGACTAGTTTAATCTCCTTGCTGTCCAAGCGACTCTTAAGAGTCTTCTCCAGAGGCAGAAAAAGATAGTGGAGGAATAAAATGGGGAGATAACCAGCCTCCCCACAAATACATCAAAAACTCATCGAGATACAGAACAACTCGTACAAAGCAATCTCTAGGATGCAGCGGATGGAGACATAAAAAGGGAAAAGAGGGAGAACTTCTGCAAGGGAGCTTGTGCCCTGAGAGAGGGAGAGAGTTGTGAACCAGGAAGAGTTCCCATGCACTGAGAAGCTCCCTCACAGGGGGGCCCGATGAGGAGCTGTGGAATCTCAGAAAGCCAGGTAAAGCTGGGACTTAGAAAACAGAGAAAGCTGCACTTTTCAGCCCATAATCAGCTCAGGGGCTGTAGCTCTGACCAGATGGCAGGCTCAGGGAACTGACAGAAGCACACAAAAGCCATGCAGTGCAGAGTGCAGGCCCAGGGTGCTGAGAGAGAGGAAGCATACACACCTCAGCAGCAAACACAACCTTTGCTATTCAGAGGTTGGGCCTGGGGAGCCAAAAGAAGAACACACAAGCCCTGTGACATAGAGGAATGGCTGAGGGAAGTCCACATAAGTCTCCACATTGCCGAGTGCAGGGCCAGGGAGCTGAGAAAAGATTCACATAAGCCCCTACCTAGCAAGTTTTGGCGTGCATTGCAGGGTAGTACAGGGGAACAGAAGCATGGCAAAGATTCGAGGGACAAGTAGGGGACTGGTGGCAGTGAA
This sequence comes from Bos grunniens, assembly GCF_055505025.1. Taxonomy (NCBI): domain Eukaryota; kingdom Metazoa; phylum Chordata; class Mammalia; order Artiodactyla; family Bovidae; genus Bos; species Bos grunniens. Next base: position 73,098,259 of record NC_141194.1, on the reverse strand, counting down.
GATATGCTGAGAGGGCCACTTCAAACCAGCTCCAGAAATAAACATGTTGAACACTGCCAAGAAGCAAAAGTTAGAACCGGACATGGAACAACAGACTGGTTCCAAATTGGAAAGGAGTTTGTCAAGGTCGTGTATTGTCATCCTGCTCATTTAACTTACACGTGGAGTACATCATGTGAAATGCTGGGCTGAATGAAGCACAAGCTGGAATCAAGATTACCAGAAGAAATATCAATAATCTCATATATGCAGATGACATCACCCTTATGGCAGAAAGCAGAGAGGAACTAAAGAGCCTCTTGATGAAAGTGAAAGAGGAAAGTGAAAAAGCTGACTTAAAAACATGGCATTCAAAAAACTATGATCATGGCATAGGGTTCCATCACTTCATAGTAATAGATGGGGAAACAATGGAAACAGTGACAGGCTGCTAAAATCACTGCAGATGGTGACTGCAGCCATGAAATTAAAAGATGCTTGCTCCTTTGATGATAAGCTATAAGAAACCTAGCCAGCATATTAAAAAGTAGATACATTATTTGCCAACAAAGGTCCAAATAGTTAAAACTATGTTTTTTTCCAGTAGTCATGTATGGATGTGAGAGGTGGACTATAAAGAAAGCTGAGCACTGAAGAATTGATGCTTTTGAACTGTGATGTTGGAGAAGACTCGTAACTCTCTTAGACTGCAAGGAGATCAAACCAGTCAATCCTAAAGAAAATCAACCTTGAATATTCATTGGAAGGACTAATGCTGAAGCTGAAACTCCAATACTTTGGTCACCTGATATGAAGAACTGATTCATTTGAAAAGGCCCTGATGCTAGTAGGAAAGACTGAAGGAAGGAGGAGAGGGGACAACAGATGATGAAATGGTTGGATGGCATCACCAACTCTATGAACATGAGTTTCAGCAGGCTCCAGGAGTTGGTGTTGTGCAGTCCATGTGTCTCAAGTAATTGGACACAACTGAGTGACTGAACTGAACTAAACAATGCCAAAGCCAGAAGGACTGCTCAAAGACATACTGAACCCATAAACACCCCAAAATCTACTACTTGGCACTGCACTGCCATTCAGAGGGATGAAATTCAGCTCCATCAAGCAGAACTCAGGTACAAGCTCCCCCAGCCAGGTAAACTCCGTAGAACACTAATCCAGCCCCATCCATGAGGGCAGACTCCACAACCAAGAAGAGCTACAGAAGCTTTTAAGGTTAATTAGGTCCCATTTGTTTATTTTTGCTTTTATTTCCAATATTCTGGGAGGTGGGTCATAGAGGATCCTGCTGTGATGTATGTCGGAGAGTGTTTTGCCTATGTTCTCCTCTAGGAGTTTTATAGTTTCTGGTCTTACGTTTAGATCTTTAATCCATTTTGAGTTTATTTTTGTGTATGGTGTTAGAAAGTGGTCCAGTTTCATTCTTTTACAAGTGGTTGACCAGATTTCCCAGCACCACTTGTTAAAGAGATTGTCTTTCATCCATTGTATATTCTTGCCTCCTTTGTCGAAGATAAGGTGTCCATATGTGCGTGGATTTATCTCTGGGCTTTCTATTTTATTCCATTGATCAATATTTCTGTCTTTGTGCCAGTACCATACTGTCTTGATAACTGTGGCTTTGTAGTAGAGCCTGAAGTCAGGTAGGTTCATCAAAGGAAACTATTAGCAAGGTGAAAAGACAGCCTTCAGAATGGGAGAAAATAATAGCAAATGAAGCAACCGACAAACAACTAATCTCAAAAATATACAAGCAACTCCTACAGCTCAACTCCAGAAAAATAAACGACCCAATCAAAAAATGGGCCAAAGAACTAAATAGACATTTCTCCAAAAAAGACATACAGATGGCTAACAAACACATGAAAAGATGCTCAACATCACTCATTATCAGAGAAATGCAAATCAAAACCACTATGAGGTACCATTTCACACCAGTCAGAATGGCTGCGATCCAAAAGTCTACAAATAATAAATGCTGGAGAGGGTGTGGAGAAAAGGGAACCCTCTTACACTGTTGGTGGGAATGCAAACTAGTACAGCCACTATGGAGAACAGTGTGGAGATTCCTTAAAAAACTGGAAATAGAACTGCCTTATGATCCAGCAACCCCACTGCTGGGCATACACACTGAGGAAACCAGAAGGGAAAGAGACACGTGTACCCCAATGTTCATCGCAGCACTGTTTATAATAGCCAAGACATGGAAGCAACCTAGATGTCCATCAGCAGATGAATGGATAAGAAAGCTGTGGTACATATACACAATGGAGTATTACTCAGCCATTAAAAAGAATACATTTGAATCAGTTCTAATGAGGTGGATGAAACTGGAGCCTATTATACAGAGTGAAGTAAGCCAGAAGGAAAAACATAAATACAGTATACTAACGCACATATATGGAATTTAGAAAGATGGTAACAATAACCCGGTGTACGAGACAGCAAAAGAGACACTGATGTATAGAACAGTCTTATGGACTCTGTGGGAGAGGGAGAGGGTGGGAAGATTTGGGAGAATGGCAATGAAACATGTAAAATATCATGTAGGAAACGAGTTGCCAGTCCAGGTTCGATGCATGATGCTGGATGCTTGGGGCTGGTGCACTGGGACGGCCCAGAGAGATGGTATGGGGAGGGAGGAGGGAGGAGAGTTCGGGATGGGGAACACATGTATACCTGTGGCGGATTCATTTTGATATTTGGCAAAACTAATACAATTATGTAAAGTTTAAAAATAAAATAAAATTGGAAGAATAAAAAAAAAAAAAAAAGAAGAGCTACAACCTTGAGAACTTTTTTTTTTCCCTTAGAAATCACACTCTTTATTTCCCCTGCATATTTCTACCTTCACATTAGCCTTTTGCAGTGCTGTGGAATTTTCCTCTTTATTTTTCATGTTAAAAATTAGTTTTTAAGACTTTTTCATCTTTTTTTTTTTTTTTTGGTGATTTTTCTTGTTTTGTTCTTGACATATTAGATTGCCTTTCTTATAGTTCTTTACCAGCTATAGCTATTCCTGAATATATATAAATCTTTTTCATATATGTCTATTTATCTTTGCTTTTCTATTTTTCTTTTATCTCTTTTTTTTACCCTCTCTTTCACCCTTTCCTTTTGTCTTTTATCTCCCTTCTCTTATTTTACTTTTTCTTTCTCTTTCCCTTTTTTTTTTCACTCTTTCTTTTTCCACCACATAAGTTAAATTGTTATGCTCTGTTTGCTATATTCCCCAGTTGGCAATCTGCTCAGGCTCAGTTTTACAGACTGAGCATTAGCTAGCCCTGTTTTAATTGGTAGATAACACTTTTGGTTTCCCTTGTGCACCAAGTCAATCTCCTGTACTCATTTCTTTAGAATACTTTGGTTATAACTGCATGTGTTTTTGAAAGTATGTGTATATGTCCCATTATTTCTGTAATTACCCACTTGATCTGCTTGATCTCCTCCCACTAGAACATAGACACAAGTAACGCCTAACAAGAAGTCAACGAAAACCACTTAACCAGTCTTTCCTTCCAAAGGCAAAAACCGAAAGTAAGAAGGAATAAATGCCTAACTCCTGGGGAAAAGAGATCTCAAGCAGAGCAAGTTAAAAAAATAAATAAATAAAAGAAATACCACACAAATGAAAGAATAAGATAGAAACTCACAAGACTAAATAAACAAAAAGGAAATAAGCAATCGACCTGAAAGAAGTCAAAATAATGATAACAAAGATGCTCTGAAGACTTGAAAATAGAATGCAAAAAGTGCAAGAAACAATTAACACCATGAATACAATCACCAAGGACATAGAAGAAATAAAGAATAAGTAAACAGAGATGAATAACACAATTACTGAAATTAAAAATATTCTAGAAGGAACCAATAGAAGAATAACTAGGGCAGAAGAACAGATATGTGAGCTGAAAGATGAGTGGTTGAAATAACTGCTCAAGAGCAGAATAAAGGAAAAAGATTGTAAAGAATTGAGGATAGCCTCAGAGACCTTTGGGACAATATTAAATACATCAACATTTGAGTTACAGGAACCCCAGAGGAAGAAGAAAAATAGAAAGGTACTGAGAAAATCTTTGAAGAAATTATAGTTGAAAATGTCCCCAACATGGGAAAGGAAATAGTCAATCAAGTCCAAGAAGTGCAGAGAGTCCCTTAAAGGATAAACCCAAGGAGAAACATGTTCAGACATACAAGCTAATAGTCTAAACACAAGGAAACAATGTTAAAAGCAGCAAGCAAAAAGCAAGAAGTAACATACAAAGGAAAACCCATATGGTTAACAGTGTATCTTTCAGCAGAAATTCTGCAGACCAGAAGAGAATGATAGGATATATTTAAAGTACTGAAAGAGAAAATCTACAACCAATATCACTTTGCCCAACAAAGATCTCATTCAACAGTGATGGAGAAATCAAAAGTTTCACAGAGAAGCAAAAGTTAAGAGAATTTAGCACCACCAAACCAGCCTTACAACAATACTAAAGGGACTCACATAGCCAGTAAACACAAGAGAAATGAAAGACCTACAAAAATAAACCATGCAAAATTTTTAAAATGCCAAAAGGAGCATATATATCAATAATTACTTTAAATATAAATGGATTAAATACACCAACCAAAAAATTACAGACTGACTGAATGGATGCAAGATGAAGACCCATATATATCCTGCCTACAAGAGACCCTCTTCAGACCTAGAGACACATACAGACTGAAAGTAAAAGAATGGAAAAAGGTATTCCATGCAAATGAAAACCAAAAGAATGCTGGAGTAAAATCTTTATATCAGACAAAATAGATTTTAAAATAAAGAATACCATAAGAAACGAAGAAAGACACTAGATAATGATCAAAGGATCAACCCAAGAAAAGACATAACAATTGTAAATATTTATTCACCCAACATAGAAGCATCTCAATACATAAGGGAAAAATTAACAGTCATAAGAGGAGAAATTGAGAGTAACACAAAAATAGTAGGGGACTTTAACACCCCACTTACACCACTGGACAGATCATTAAAACAGAGAATCAATAAGAAAACACAAATCTTAGATGAAAAATTAGACTACATGGACCTAATTCATATCTTCAGGACTTTCTATCCAAATGCAGGAGAATACAGTTTCTTCTCAAGTGCACATGGGACATTCTCCAGGATAAATTAAATATTGGGCCACAAATCAAGCCTCAGTAGATTTAAAAAAACTGAAATCATATCAAGTATCTTCTCTGACCACAATGGTATGAGACTAGATATCGACCACAGAGGGCCGGGGGTGGGGGGGGAAGGAAAAAAAAAAAACTCATGGAGATAAAACAATACTTACTAAGTAACAAAGAGGTTACTGAAGAAATAAGAAGGAAATCAATAGATTCCTGGAAATAAATGACAATGAAAACTTGACGACCCAAAGCTTATGGGGTTCAGCAGAATCTTTTCTAAGTGGGAAGGATATAGCAATAGAATCCTACTTCAAGAAACCAGAAAAGCATTGAGTACACAACCTAACTGTACATCTAAATCAGCTGGAAAAAGAAGAAGTAGAACAGCAACAACAACAACAAAAAAAGGTCAACAGAAGGAAAGAAATCATAAAGATCAGAGCAGAATAATTGAAAAAGAAATGAAGGAAGCAAAGATTAATAAAACTAAAAGCTGGTTCTTTGAGTAGATAAGCAAAATTGACAAACCACTAGCAAAAATCACCAGGGAAAAAAGGAAGAAAAATCAAATCAATAAAATTAGAAATGAGAAAGAAGAGGTTACCAAAGACAACACATAAATACAAAAAATCATAAGAGGATATTATGAGCAACTACATGTTAAAAAAAAATGGACAACCTAGAGGAAATGTGCAGATTCTTAGAAAAGTTCCACCTCCCAGACTGAACCAGAAAGATGTAGAAATTATGAACAAGCCAATTATAAACATTGAAATTGAAACTGTGATCAACAGTCTAACAAAGTACAAAAACCCAGGGCCAGATGGCTCTGCAGGGAATTCTACCAAACATTTAGAGAAGAGTTACTGCCTTTTTTGTGTGTTTTTAATATTCCAAAAATTGAAAAGGAAGGAACACTTCCAAATTCATTCTATGAGGCCACAGAACCCTCAGAATGGGAGAAAATATTAGCAAAGGAAATAACTAGGAAATAATTCTCTCTAAAATACAGAAGCTGCTCATAGAACTCAATACCATAAAAACAAAGAGCCCAATCTAAAAGTGGGAAAAAGACCTAAACAAACATTTCTCCAAAGAAGACATACAGATGGCTAGCAAACACATGAAAGCTCAACATCACTCATCATTAGAGAAATGCAAACAAAACTACAATCAAAAATCATCTCACACCAATCAGAATGGCCATCATCAAAAATTTTACAAACAGTAAATGCTGGAGACGGTGTGGAGAAAACAGAACCCTCTTGCATTTCTGATAGGAATGTAAATTGATACAGCCATGATGGAAGATAGTAAAAGATTCCTTAAAAAGCTAGAAAGAAAACCACCATGTGACAGCAATCTCATTACTAGGCATATACTCTGAAGAAAATTGAAAAAGACACACGTACCCCAATGTTCATTGCAGCAATATTTACAGTAGCTAGAACATGGAAGCAACTTAGATGTCCATTGACAGATAAACGGATAAAGAAGCTGTGGTATAAATGTATATGTATATATACACATATACACATATACACACACACAATGGAATATTACTCAGCCATAAAAAGAATGCATTTGAGTCAGTTCTAATGAGCTGAATGAATCTAGAATCTATTGTACAGAGTGAAGTTAAGTCAGATGTTCAAGCTGGCTTGAGAAAAGGCAGAGGAACCAGAGATCAAATTGCCAACATCTGCTGGATCATCGAAAAAGCAAGAGAGTTCCAGAAAAACATCTATTTCTGCTTTATTGACTGTCCCAAGACCTTTGACTGTATGGATCACAATAAACTGTGGAAAATTCTGAAAGAGATGGGAATATCAGATCACCTGACCTGCCTCTTGAGAAACCTGTATGCAGATCAGGAAGCAACAGTTAGAACTGGACATGGAACAACAGATTATTTCCAAATAGGAAAAGGAGTACGCCAAGGCTGTCTATTGTCACCCTGCTTATTTAACGTATATGCAGAGTACATCATGAGAAACGCCTGGCTAGAGGAAGCACAAGCTGGAATCAAGATTGCTGGGAGAAATATCAATAACCTCAGATATGCAGATGGCACCACCCTTATGGCAGAACATGAAGAAGAACTAAAGAGCCTCTTGATGAAAGTGAAAGAGGAGAGTGAAAAAGTTGGCTTAAAGCTCAACATTCTGAAAACTAAGATCATGGCATCTGGTCCCATCACTTCATGGGAAATAGATGGGGAAACAGTGAAAACAGTGTCTTACTTTATTTTTCTGGGCTCCAAAATCACTGCAGATGGTGACTGAAGCCATGAACATTAAAAGACGTTTACTCCTTGGAAGGAAAGTTATGACCAACCTAGACAGCATATTAAAAAGCAGAGACATTACTTTGCCAACAAAAGTCCATCTTGTCAAGGCTATCGTTCTTCCAGTGGTCATGTATGGATGTGAGAGTTGGACTATAAAGAAAGCTGAGCACAGGAGAATTGATGCTTTTGAACTGTAGTATTGGAGAAGACTCTTGAGAGTCCCTTGGACTGCAAGGAGATCCAACTAATCCATCCTAAAGGAGATCAGTCCTGGGTGTTCATTGGAAGGACTGATGTTAAAGCTAAAACTCCAATACTTTGGCCACCTGGTGCGAAGAGCTGACACATTTGTAAAGACCCTTATGCTGGGAAATATTAAGGGCAGGAAGAGAAGGGGATGACAGAGGATGAGATGGTTGGATGGAATCACTGATTCGATGGACATAGGTTTGGGTGGACTCTGGGAGTTGGTGATAGACAGGGAGGCCTGGTGTGCTGCGTTTCATGGGGTCACAAAGAGTCAGACACGTCTGAGTGACTGAAGTGAATTGAAGTAAGTCAGAAAGAGAAATATCAAAATCGTACACTAACATATATATAAGGAATCTTGAAGGAAGGTACTGATGAATTTATTTATATAGCAGCAATGGAGAACAGACATAGAGAACAGACTTATGGACATGAGGGGAGGGGAGTAGGGAGAGGGTGCGATGCATGGAGAGAGGAACATGGAAACTTACAAGACCATGTATAATATAGATAGCCAATGGGAATTTACTGTATGACTCATGGAACTCAAACAAGGGCTCTGTAACAATCAAGTAGGGTAAGATGGGGAGGGAGATGGGAAGGTGGTTCAGGAAGCAGGGGACTTCGGAGCACATATGGCTGTTTCTTGTTCATGTTTGACAGAAAACAGCAAAATTCTGTAAAGCAATTATCCTTCAATTAAAAAATAATAATAATAAAAGAAAAAGAGTCTTCACCAGCATGACAGTTCAAAAGTATCAGTTCTTCAGTGCTCAGCCTTCTTTATAGTCTAACTCTCACATCTATACATGACTGTTGGAGAAACCACAGCTTGGACTATATGGACCTTTTTTGGCAAAGTAATGTCTCTACTTTTTAATACACTATCTAGGTTTGTCACAGTTTTTCTTCCAAGAAGCAAATGCCTTTTAGTTTCATGGCTGCAGGCACCAACCACAGTGATTTTGGAGCTCAAGAAAATAAATCCTATCACTGTTTCCATTGTTTCTCCATCTATTTGCCATGAAGTGAAGGGACTGGATGTCATGATCTGAGTTTTTGGAATGGTGTTTTAAGGCAGATTTCTCGCTCTCCTCTTCCACCATTAACAAGAGACTCTTTAGTTCCTCTTTGCTTTCTCCCTTTAGAGAGGTATCATCATTGGACTGTGGTGTTGGAGAAGACTCTTGAGAGTCCCTTGGACTGCAAGGAGATCCAACCAGTCCATCTTAAAGGAGATTAGTCCTGGGTATTCATTAGAGGGACTGATGTTGAAGCTGAAACTTCAATACTTTGGCCAACTCATGCGGAGAGCTGACTCATTTGAAAAGACCCTGATGCTGGGAAAGATTTAGGGCAGGAGGAGAAGAGGATGATGGAGGATGAGATGGTTGGATGGCATCACCAACATGGACATGGGTTTGGGTGAACTCTAGGAGTTGGTGATGGACAGGGAGGCCTGGCGTGTTGAGGTTCATGGGTTCGCAAAGTGTTGGACACGACTGAGCAACTGAACTGAACTAATCTGCATATCTGAGGCTACTGATACTTTTCCCAGCAATCTTGATTCCAGCTTGTGATTCATCCAGCTCAGCATTTCATATGATGTACTCTGCATAAAAGTTACAAAAGCAGGGTGAAAATATACATCCTTGTAGTATTCCTTTCCCAATTTGGAACCAGTCTGTTGTTCCGTGTCCAGTTCTAATTGTTGATTCTTGACCTGCATACAAGTTTCTCAGGAGGCAGATAATAGGGTCTTGTATTCCTGTCTCTTTAACAATCTTCCACAGTTTGTTGTGATTCACACAGTCAAAGGTTTTGTCATAGTCAATGAAGCGGAAGTAGTTGATTTTCTGGAATCCCCTTCCTTTTGCTATGGTCCAACGGATGTTGACAATGTGATCTCTGGTTCCTCTGACTTTTTTAAATCCAGCTTGTACATCTGGAAGTTTTCAGTTCACATACTGCTGAAGCCTTGGTTGAAGGATTTTAAGCATTACCTTGCTAGCATGTGAAGTGAGTACAATTGTGCTGTACTTTGGCATTGCCTTTATTCTTTGGCATTGCCTTTATTTGGGATTGGAACGAAAGCTGACCTTTTACAGTCCTGCAGCCACTGCTGAGTTTTCCAAATTTGCTGGCATATTGAGTGCAGCACTCTTGCAGCATCATCTTTTAGGATTTGAAATAGCTCAGCTGGAATTTCATCACCTCCACTAGCTTTGTTCGTAGTGATGCTTTCTAAGGCCCATTTGACTTCACACTGCAGGATGTCTGACTCTAGGTGAGTGATGACACCATCGTGGTTGTCCAGGTCATTAAGATATTTTTGTATAGGTCTTATGTGTATCACCACCTCTTCTTAATATCTTCTGCTTCTTTTAGTTCCATACCATTTCTGTCCTTTTTTGAGCTCATCTTTGCATGAAATATTTCCTTGGTATCTCTAATTTTCTTGAAGAGATCTCTAGTCTTTTTCATTCTATTTTTTTCTTATATTTATTTGCATTGTTCCCTTAAGAAGGTTTTCTTATCTCTCATTTCTATTCTTTGTAACTGCATTCAGATGGGTATATCTTTCCTCTTCTCCTTTGCCTTTTGCTTCCCTTATTTTTTCAAGTCTTTGTCAAGTAATCCACATAAAAGAGGCAAAGATATACAACAGAGAAAGGGCATTCTCTTCAATAAGTGGTACTGAAAAAAAAAAAAAGACAGGTACATGTAAAATAATGAAATTAAAAAAATTTTCTAACACTATACAAAAGAATAAACTCAAAATGGATAAAAGACCTAAATGTAAGACTGAATATTCTAATACTCTTAGAGAAAAACATAGGCAAGACAGTCTTAGACATAAATTGCAGCAATATCTTTCAATTTCTCTCTGAGAGTAAGAGAAATAAAAACAAAAATAAGCAAAAAGGACCTCATTAAACTTAAAATATTTTGCACAGTGAAGTAAGCTATAAAAGAAATGGAAAGACAACTTAAAAGAGGGAGAAAATATTTGAAAACAAGGGAAGTGTAAAAGGGATTAATTTTCAAAGCATCTAAACATCTCATACAGCTCAATATCAAGAAACAAACAAACAAGCAATCTAATAAAAAATGATCAGAAGAAATAGACATTTCTCCAAAGAAGACATATAGGTGACCAAAAGACACATGAAAAGATGCTGATCATCACAAATTACTATAGAAATTCAAGTTAAAACCACAGTGAGATATAACCTCACACTTTTCAGAATAGCTGTTTTTAAAAAGTCTATTTTATTTTATTTAAGCATACCAGTTATGTCTTCTTAAATTGATTTTATTACCCAATATTTTCTGAATGTTTGCTTTTCAAAAACACTGTTCATATTCAAACACTTCAATCTCTATTACACAGATAATAAAACTGAATCTGAGGAGCTGTGTTTATTGTTGCACATCTCACATTGGAATCATGTTGAAGAATTGGGACAGTTTTTTCTGATAACTTTCCTGAGATCTGGAAACACTTGTATAATACTTTGAATAAGTACTTAAATGATGCTTCCATTCCCATTGCATCTGCCACATAATGCTTGTTGAATGAGTTTGTTAAATCAATTGAATTATGGAGTTCCCTGGTAGCTCAGACACTAAAAGGTCTGCCTATAATTTGGGAGACCCAGGTTCGATCCCTGGGTCTGGAGGATCCTCTGGAAAAGGAAATGGCAACCCACTCCAGTACTCTTGCCTGGAAAATCCTACGGACAGAGGAGCATGATAGACTACAGTCCATGGGGTCGCAAAGAGTTGGACATGACTGAGCAACTAAACTTACTTAAGTAGTTACCATATTGGCAGTATTAACAGTATACTGAGAAGATTTGGCAAAGGAGCCTCTGGAAATTACTGAAAGGAGCAATTATTAAAAGTATACTTGGAAATAAATGTGATGAAACTTAATTTCAATACAAGAAAAATCCAGTGTGAAAAATATGAAAGCAATCAAAGAAAACTTTAATAAATTTTGGGAGGTGGAAACAGAAATGTAGGGTATTATTGGAATATTGAAATGTTACACATTTTTGGAGGAATTTAGCGTGTCCCAGGAGTATGGCCTAAAAGGCACCTTCACTTTTTGTGGATGCATCACTAATGTAATAGGCTTTCAGTTTTGATGTTTCCTTTACTATTCATTTTCAGTACTGTATCAACTACTTTTGTCATAAAAGTGCCTCCCTTGTTTTTATGACATTTTCATGACAATGAGCTGTCCCAGGGTCTAGTGACTGGAGCCAGGTTTCAAGTTTTTTATTTTTTTTAATATAACAATAGTAGTGACTGACAGTTGAGGACTGTTTTTGCCCAGTTGTTTATTTTATTTTTTGAATTTTGTTTAATGTGCTTTACTGGTTTGTTTTGTTGATGTTGAAAATATCTGCAATATTTTTTTGTGTGCAGCTAAGATGGTTAAAGTAAGTAGTTGTTTTCCATATAATAGAGTTTTGTTGTAATGTTTTATTTTGGAAATCAACATGTGGGTGTCTCTAACACAGATTGATAGAGATGAAATAATTAAATTACCTTTTAACACTATTTAAATATTAGTTTTTAAAGCAGTGTGATATTCAACAAATTCCCAACATAAATTTGTTAAAAACTTATAAATGAAAATAACCCATTGAGAATGTTATATCTATAAAAATGACCACTAAGACAAACTTCTAGATGTTTCAGATGCAAACTGAACCCTGGAGAACTACTTTATTCTCCTAATGTCTGTATATTCTTGGTTTGCTACTTAGAGTATGCTTTTTTTAATGATTTCTATTTTTATGCACTCTATATCTTTTCTTCCTAGAAAATAAACTAGCACCTTTTTCCAACTAATATTTTGGTGAAACTGAAGTTGGACTTTTGTAAATGAAGGATGGGAAAGAAAATCAAAATAATCATAACCAACTGAGTTTTTTTCTGTCTTCAGGCTTCTACATTTTTATGTTAGTTTTTGTTTGTTTACAAATATTTAAAACTAGATATATCTCCCTTCATATTTCAAAGAGTACAGATTTGTATACAAATTATTTGGAGTGAATTTCAGAGGATTTGACATATTTTTCTTGATTTTTCTATTTTAAAATCCAAATTTCTTTTATGAAATAAAGAACAACAAAATCATCTTTGCATAATGTGTTTCTATATTATTAATATGTCTGTGCTTGAACAGAAAGAGTTTTTTATTTCTTCCAGGTGTTACAACCAAAAGTTACTTTGCCCAGAAATCATCAAATAACAGTTACAAAGCTGGAGCTTTTCAATTTTCTTACTACAGGAGGCTTTCCTATGTGTCAGAGTGAATCGTTATAGAACTGGGGAAGGCAGATGCTATTGCTATTTTTATCTTTATTGCTTCTTGAGTTTATAACTTTTAGTGCTGGCGAAGTCTATAAGAATGTTACTATTTGAATGAAGAAATTTTGGAAATCAAACAGGTTTTTGTAAATCAACTAACTGGCAGAATGGTTAAAATTCATGAAATTGAGAGAGAAAAGGTAACTACAAATGGAAAGAATAATATAACTATGGAGGATTAAAGGAAATATAAAGTAAAATGGTAATGAGAAAAGGAAACTGAATAGGAGAGGAAGGAAGGAAGGGAGAAAGAAAGAAAGCTAGATGGAGAGGAGGAAGAAGAAATTAATAGTTTTAATTTTCATCTAGTTAAGCTATGTGTCTAGTTCTATTGCCATTGTTATTGTTATATTATTGTTCCCTAAAGGAAAACTATTTGAATTTGTTTTCCTCTCAAATAAATGATATTTTAAGAATCCTGATCTTAATATTGTGTGATATTTAGTGTCATTTGCAAAAAACTGATTACAAATTATAATTATCTAATTTCAGACTGTTAAAGTAGAAACTATATCTTAACTATATAATTGGCAAGGGTATTAGATATAAAGTTGACTTTCATATAAAAGGTGGGCACTAATAGTAGAATTTGCAACATACGATAGGGATAACTAAACACTCCAAAATTAAGAATGGACTAAGTAAGAGCTATCAATTCAGAGTGGATAGCAAAAATAGGAATCTCCAGAATAGTCTCTTAATTTATGGGTTTTATAATATATAAAAATAGTAAATATCCAGAATAGTATCTTAATTTATGGGTTTTATAATATATGTACAGGAAGAACCACAAAGAAAGTCAATACATAAGAAATAAATATAAATAAAGCACAAAAATTTAACATGTTTTCCAGCCTCCCTTTTCCTTCTAAACATGAAATGCATAACAACTAGGTGGAAATTATCTTTTCTCCCTATATATTAGCAATTTTACCACTTTGATAGTTGTTTATTTTCATTGAAATGAGTAGCTGAAAATATATTCCAACTTCCAGTTAAGGTAAATGTTATTTAAAGAACAGGAATTTTTATGGAGTATGTCAAAAGAAACATAAATAGTATCTTCAAAGCCTAAGTTTAGTAACACATTACCAGAAGAAAAGAGCAGCAAAACTGGTGTTTTCTAACCATTGGCTAACTAAGATGACTAAGCTGAATAAATATATAAACATTTATATTGGAAGCAAAAACTACTAACAAAGGTATTTTATTGTGAACCACAAACACAATCTTAGCTTTTTCCTCTGCTCTAGGCAACTCAGCTTCTATCCTGAAGAATATCTTACTGTCATGTGCTTTGGCAGAGCTCCAGGATCCCCAAGGATAAAGCAATATCTCTATTTACATATCAAAGCAAAAAAGGATCAAACATTATTAGACCTCTAAGAGATTGTGAAAGGACTCTATGAATCAGAAGCTTCAACGATTTTCTTCCCGCAATTCAGACTACTTCCTTCTTCGTCACAGGATGCTTAATATACTATAGTATCTCACACAGAGGCAACCAAGATAAGTCTAAGAAAGAGCTAATGATACTGTGCAAATGGTTATTGAATTAGTTTAAATAAGTGCTTTGAGTAAAGATACAGAGAAAGGAGATGTCAGTCCAAGATCTGGGCCCATTCTAATGGTTTTATTGTTTTGGACATCTACAGAGTTACAGGGAGAAGTGGCTAATTGAGGTTCTGCACTTCATGAAAAAGGATGAATGCCCTCTAAACCAAAAGGTACTTGTTTTACTTTTACTGACTATTTGAAGACCATTTGCAATGGTCATCTCAACTTTTACATATTTACTAGAATACAGTTTTAATTTTGTAGATTTCTGCTCTTTGCAGCCTGCAGTATATAATGCAGTATGCAGAAACAAATGCTGAGTTAGGGTTTGGTTCAGAAGTGAGCCTATCCTGAATGTCTTCAGCAAGGCTTTCTTGCTCATACAGCAATGAATGCTCCCTATGAAGATATGAAAAATAAAGAAGGCTAAAAATTTGAATTAAATGATTATAGTTCTCAGCAAATAGTATATAAAGCACTCATAAGAGTTTGATGTGTTTCTCTAAGATAGTTTTTAAAAGATTTTCACAAGTGTACAGATAATTTCTTTTAGCAATCAAATTTTGTCCTCTGTCAAGTTTTAACCATTCTAAACCTGCATTTTTTCATTCACTGCATTTGATTAACAAGAAATAAGTTTTTTTTTTTTCATTTCGTCTTCAGTTCAAACTTCCTTTCTTTAATGAAATGACATTCATAATAGTAAGCATAATGATTCTTCATATTTAAGAAGTGCTTTTACTTTCTTTTAAAATTCCTCTGAGGAAGGCAGATAAGGAACTAACAGCAGACACTCCAGATCAGACTGAGATTGAACTGTTGTTTTCCTTTCCTTCCATATTTCTTCTCCCTCTCCCCTTCTTCCTCCTTCTCTTTTTCTCTCTTTTTATTCTCTCTCTCTATCTTCATTCTTTCTGCACATGACCATTTTGATTTCTTTGTATGCTTTAGGCATTGTGTTAAAGTGTTTCCATACGTTATCTTTGTACATCCTCACAACGTTTTACTTCAGTGATAAAGCAGAGTGTTAAGAAAATAAGTATGGGCCTTCTTTGTGGTCTTTGTTCAGAGATTCTTATTGTCTCTTTCATTATCGCTATAAACATTTCTTGAGCATAATCCAGTGTTAGGTATTAAAAAATCCCTGCAACTCTAGGTATATGAATAACACAATCAATATCAAAGTTTTTGTTGTTTTTTTTTAATATACTCCTTTATTGTCCTGAGTACAATTCCAAGATCCTGAAGGCAATGAAGCATATCCTTGAAGTTGTTGAGAACAGTCATTGCATTTTCTTTTAATAAATATATATTGAACATCTACCAGGTGCCAATCACTGTAGCTTTTGCTGGAGATATAAATGAAGTACAACGAAATCCCTGGTCTCAAGAGATGTCTTAATGAGAAAAACACAGCAAAAAAAAACCACAAAAAACCTAATGAGTATAAAGCAATGATAAGTCTTATAATAAAGGAATAACACACAGTTAGGGGAAAGACAAGAAGAAGCACACAATTTTGTATGGCGGATGAGTCAAAAAACAGTTCACAAGAAGATGGGTTTTAAAGATGAAGGACATTTTCTGATGGATAACAGCATACACAAATATTATTATTATTATTACATTTTATTAGGCCTCTACTATGTCTTAGGTAGTAGACCAGGTATAGTGATTATTAATTCCATTTTACAAATAAGATAGCTGAGATTGAACAGGGTTCTTGTGAGGATCAAATTATATGAGAAGTTTACAAAGGCCTATGAAGTTTGAAAAATTGAAAAAGTGCAAGCTATTATTTATTTTTTATAGACAATTTCAGCTGCCAAAGTTTGCTTCATTTTAGTTAATTTAAGCTTTGCTTCCAGTCTAACTATGATTTACTTGAGTCTGTTGATTTCTTCTTTGCATGCGTGTAAGATGCCATGTTATATTTCTTAATAATTATATTTAATTGACTTATAGTTAGTATTCTGATTTGGCAATAATTACCTGATAATCTGTGAATAATGTATGTTTAATTATTTGTAAGCTGGCTAACATCAGTTATTTTCATTCTCTACTCTTGTACAATTTTTGTGTGTGTGTGTGTGTGTAATAAAGTTTTATTAAAGTATAAAGGAGACAGAGAAAGCTTCTGACATAGGCATCAGAAGGGGGCAGAGAGAGTACCCGCTTGCTAGTGTTAACAATGAAGTTATATAATCCAAAGAATATCTGGAGGTTGTAAAGACCTCAGCAGACCTACTCCCATAATTTACATTTTAAGATAACACTGTCCTCAGGCAAGATACATCTTTGTAAAGACCAGGTCTACTCCCATAATTAACATTTTAAGATAACAAAAGGTTGAATCCAAAGACTGTCCTTAGGCAGGATACATTATTGTTATATAATCCTAAGGAATGTGGAGAAAGAAAAAAAGTTTGTCCTTTCTTCCTCCTTGAGAATTCCAGACCCCTCTCTCCTTGGGGACCCCTAGACTCCCTATCAACCTGCCTAGGAACTGACTCTCCCATTCCCCCCTTTTCTTTTAGGAGAATTATGTTGCCTAGGGGAAAGGAGCGTCGTTCTCATTCCATAACTACTTCCGAGCTGACAACGGGCATTGTCCCTAAATTGGTGAGGCAACATATTCTCCTAATCCTCATATTGAGGATATCTGATCCAGGGACCCCAAATAGTAGCTGGAGGAAGTTGCAACAGTAGCAGGAATTTGAGCAACTATTTGTAACTTAAAAGCTTTCATGTGGCTAGAAACAAATCCAGTTATACAGTTACAGATGCAGGGAGCAAACAGCAAAAACACAACATTCAGAATCATAATTAAAAGTCACATTATGTCCATAGTTAAAGTACAAAGTGTTGCACCAGTCCATTTTAGGATTGGTAAATGTCATCAGATGAAGAAGAGGCATCGCATGTGATTGTTGTCAAAGGTATTCACAGACTTGGAGAAAGTCTTTTCCTTGAAGTGGGGATGTCCACCACGGGAAGCCTTCCACTGATGAAGAAGAGAGTGCTCCACAGACCCAGCAGTTTATCCTTTAGATCCTCCCAAGCTGCAGAGTTTAAAGTTAGGAATTGAGAACAATCGTGATCAGGTGTTTCATTTTCCTTCTCAGGAAGGAAAGTGGCAGGATTTAAATTTCCACAAACTTTAAGCTTAGTTTCTGGTCCTTCTAATAACAATGACTGATACTTAAGAAGCCTGTCTGTCATCCAAATATTAACCTTAGAATTTAAGATTCCACTCACATCATGAGAAGTCAGTACAGTAAGGTTTTGTCCATTGATTATTTTTAAAGCTTCAGGTGCTAATAAAGCCGCTGCCCAATTACTCTTAGGCAGTGGGGCCACCCACGTGAAACTACATCTAATTCTCTGCTTAGATAAGCAATAGGTTGCTGGTGAGGCCCTCGGGGTTGTGTCAAAACTTCCAATGCCACACCTTTTCTTTCAGCGACAAACAAATTAAATTCTGACCCTGTGGGCAAGCTCAGAGCTGGAGCTTGCAGGAGAGCAGCCTGAAGAAACTTAAAAGCCTTTTGAGTTTCTGGAGACCAAACCAGTTTGTTGGTTTGGGCCTGCTGAGTTTCAGCTATAAGTTTATAGCTGAAAATCTTGTACAGTTTTGTAGATAAATGTGTGTTTGTGTCTGCATGTGTAGCTCTATATTAAATCACCAACAAAACTGACTTTAACTAACCTAGGCTTCATGTCACTAACCTAAGTTTCAAGTTTATTGAACTTATGCATTCGATGATCTTCATGTGACTGACATTTCTTGATTTTTCAATATGGTGGTGGCACCAACTTTTTTTCTAATTTTTTTCTTGTTTTGAATGCCATTTTCCAATAAGCAGTTGTTTTTTGGATACTTTTCTATGAAATTTACTAAGCTAAGTATGTCTTTATGCATTATTTATTTTAGTAATTTTTATACTTCCATTTATTTTCATATTGAAATATTTATTTCTGAATTATTTTTAAGCAGTTTGTTCTCAGCCTCCTGGCATCTAGACTCTAAAACATTTTGGCTGGTTTATTTATATTTTAAAATAGTAAATAACTTGCAATTATTTCACCTAAAAATTGCACAAGGTATATACTAGGGTCAAACATCTAGAGATTTTAAGCAATATTTTAGATAATTTTGCTATACATTTCTCTTTTCCTCTGTGCTTCAATACTACTTATTAGAATTTTAGAATTTCAGGGAATTATAACCATACGTTTTATTGGCCCAGCCTGATAGCAAGATTATGACCATACTATATGCAGTGAGAATGGAGTAATACATACTTTCCTGACTATGTGTTAATTATATTTAAATTAATTATTTTCAGAAATTCTCTCATATATTGAACCTAGCTGTTTATTTGTGTGAAGAACTATTTTCTTTAGTCCAAAAACACTAGCCTGATTAAAATTTTCAATATATACTTCTTAGTTTAAATTAAGATTTTTATAATTAATAAACAAAATTAAAGTGAGTGAAGTGGTTGAATATTTTTTTTCTCCATGTGTGTTTTCTGTTAAACAATATTGTAACTATGTTTGAGCAATAAGCTATAGGCTAGAGAAATTAAAATGAAAGTTTAGGAAACTTTAATAGGCTGTGTACAGTTGAGAGTATAAAGTGTCTTGACCTACATAGTTCTACTACACCATCACCCTAAGATCTTAAAACAGATGAGAATATAAAAACCAGGAGTGTATTCCCATTTGTGTAATAAAAAAAATAAGGGGAAAACAGCTCTATCACCTATTTTACATGTAACACCCACATTGTTTTCCACCATGTTCTGGCAGTTTCCTCTAAATTAGCTAGCTCCAAATACAGTTAAGGAAGCATCCCATGACAGTTTGTACTTTACCTTCATGTTGAATTCCCAGTCCTTATTTTGTGGAGATTCATCCCAGCACTATTGGCCATAGTGCTGAATTCTCTAAGTTATATCACATTAAAGCTTTTCCAAAACTTATTTTAATAAGTATACTTATTAAAATATCTAAAATGTGTCATTATATCAAACAGATACTTCCAGGTCATGTTGATTGTGATTATACTTGCTCTTGCTGGTTTCCTCATTCATCCTGTGCAGACAAGGAAGATTATTTCCATTGACTAGTGTAGCACCTGGTACATGTTATTAGAGAGAAAAATGTCTTCAGATAACCCATGATCAGCAGATGAGGACGAAGGCCAGTTATCCTGACTGATCAGGGAATCTAGAGACTCCTCCTTCGTCCTTGTAGGGATAGAAGGCTTTATGACTGTGGTGTCCTATGGTGTCTTTACAAGTTAAAATACAGAAAAGATCAGAAAATATTCATTCATCTTATTCACATGAGAGTTGCTGCCCAAGAATTTGTTGTAGGAGCTGTGACTCTAGGTGTTCTCTACTCTATGTGCAAGGACTACATTAGACCTCAATTCTTCAATGGGTCCAAAAAATGAAGCTGCTGCTGCTGCTGCTGCTAAGTCACTTCAGTCCTGTCTGACTTTGTGCAACCCCATAGATGGCAGCCCACCAGGCTACCCAATCCCTGGGATTCTCCAAGCAAGAGTACTGGAGTGGGGTGTCATTGCCTTCTCCGATGCATGAAAGTGAAAAGTGAAAGTGAAGTCACTCAGTCATGTCCGACTCTTAGCGACCCCATGGACTGCAGCCTACCAGGCTCCTCCATCCATGGGATTTTCCAGGCAAGAGTACTGGAGTGGGGTGCCATTGCCTTCTCCAAAAATGAAGCTAAACACAAGAAAAATAAGAAGCCTTCTGAAAAGTACTAACAAAAAATGAATTTTCAATATGTAGCAAATTATAATGCCAAAGTTTCAGCCATAATTCTCATAGCCTTCAATTGTTTAAGATGTTGACTTCCAAATCAACAATCATAAATAGTCAACTCAAAAAAAAAAAAAAAAAAACAAACAGATGCAGTACAGAAACTGTAGACTACTTTTTAAGAAAGCTACCATAGGTGGTGGCTTGCTGTCTTGTGTTATACACTCATAGGAAAATTTGGATAGATTGTCTCCATTCTAATACAAAAATTATACTTAGAGTAATATGTAGGAGAGACTAGATTTGTTGTGTTAGTTATAATTGAGCACAAACGGTAAGTGCCAATGATAAGCAAGTCTTTGATTTGTATAAGCCATTATAGTATTTTCCTAAATTTCCAGGAGAAAATGAAGAGATGACAAAGGACTTAAAAACAGCTATATTTTTCTCATTGTTGATACCTAATACATTGTACATTGTCACATACATCTCATTTAGAATAAGTTTCAGTTGATATACAGAAAGATGCATTTCAAGTTACCAGTGTCAATATTTCTTACTTAGTATCATCTTAGAAAGCTTGTGAATAAGTAGATAATACATAGTTTCTGGTAGTTTAAAAAAATGGATTCTAAACCCATATTATTCCTGAAAAGAAATTAGAAAGTTATCACAAAATAAGACCTTTGTTATCAGTTAAAATGTTAGATTGTAAACGGCAAAACAATTAAACAAACTTTATATCTAACAATGTGACATTTATTCCACATGCATTTAACACACATTTACTAAGTGAACACTGCAGTCATGGTCCTGGGCTATGTGCTGTGAGACACAAAGAAACATGTAATATGAACCTTATCCTTAATGTAATTACACCATATGTAAAGAGAGATAATTATGCATTAATAGGTACTGAACTGTTGATGAATCAGCCTAAGCCAATTTCACAGGCATGGTATTATATGAAAAATCAAAGATGAGGCTTAGGTGATCAGTGTCATGGATGTTCAATGAAGAAAGGGCAATGTAGGTTGAAGTAGTCAGGGAAGGCTTTCTGAACAAAGTGTGACTTGAGCTTGGCCATGAAGTAATTCCAGATGGTAAAGAATCATATGGATAACATTAAGGAATAGGGATTATTCTGTGTCTGTAAAAAAAAAAAAAATGACTAGTAAATTATTTTTTAATGTAATTAATGATTTCAAGATTGTTTTTTTTCCTGAAGAAAAGAATTACTACTGAAGAGTAATGATAGACTAGCAGCCATGGACCCCTGGGATAAGTTCAGTACTACTCTGAATTGTTCCTATTGCCATAATTTCTGTGTTCCCAAATTACTTTGCTGGGCCAGTTTCATCATTTCCTACCCCCAAATCATAAGTCAATCAATTACTAAGTGGCATGCTTTACAAATAAAAGCATTACAATTGAATATATATATAATATGGCACAGAGGACTTTCATCTTATGTTTGTGAACTAACTAGCTAGACCTAATTTTTAGGAGGATCACACACAGATGTTTCACAGAAAGTGAAAGAATAAGAGAGAAAAAAATCCTCCCACAAAGAATATATTTAATTATTCTTACTAGGGCATCTGCATGAATGATGCAAGCTGTGTAAAAATATTAATTTTAAATGTGACATTCTGTGTATGTATATAAAAAGAAAAGTACAGGCAGATTAGCAAGTTAAAACAGATATGTTGGAAGTTATTTGTCACCTTAGTTGTTTTAAATTATACCTTCCTGGGTTGTGGACTGTTATTGAGGTCAATTTTGTACTGCCTGTAAGGTCAGAGGTGAACTTTCTCTTATTTTTTCACTTGAATAAAAGGACACATATCCCCTAAAATCCTCCAAGCTCAAATAATTAAGAGTACCTTCTTATCTCCTGGAGTTTATAAGAAGCATTAAATGGAGGAAAGAAAAAAAAATGTATTAAATCTTTGCTTCCCCAGATAGAAAAAGTAAATTCATTAGGTCTTCTTCCTCTGTGTCTACTGTCTACTTTCTATTTTAGCAGAGGAACCTGTGGTTTCTGAAATTTTCTAGGTGGATTCAATTTTAATACTGGCTAATTTAGAAGTTCCCCAGAATATCCCAGGCTAGCAAAAAGGAATAACTTTGCCTTCTGAGGAAGACTAAGTCTGGATCAGCTCTGCAAAAGGGTCATTTACTCTAAAGATGCCTTTGTTGTTGCTGGAAAGTTAACAGAATTGCCTTGATTTTCATTTTGTAACTCCTTCTTTACATCTTAGATTAATAAGCCTCTAAATTTTGTTCACTCAGTAATTACAATAACTATTAATAATGGGGTAAAATAAAACTTTCCCAATTTAAATGATCTTAGGGGAAAAAAAAGTACTGAACATTTACTATATAGTAGGTGGCTCAGTTGATAAAGAAACCACTTGTAATGCAGGAGACCTGGGTTCGATCCATGGGTTGGGAAGATCCCCTGAAGAAGGAAGTGGCAACCTACTCCAGTATTCTTGCCTGGGAAATTTCATGGACAAAGAAGCCTAGTAGGCTACAGTCCATGGGTTGTAAGAGTCAGAAATGATTTAGTGACTAAACCACGACCACCATGCTTATTCAAGATAGTTTAATGTGCTATCTCATTGAATTCTTATATTATCAATAGGGGGCTTCCCTGCTGGCTCAGTGGTAAAGAATCCACATGCCAATGCAAGAGACACAGATTCAGTCCCTGATCTGAGAAGATCCTGAATGCGATGGAGAAAGTAAGCAGGTGTGCCACAACTATTGAGCCTGTGCTCTAGAGCCCAGGAGCTGCAACTACTGACCCATATTTTGCAATTACTGAAGCCTGTAGGCCCATGCTCTGCAACAAGAGAAATCACAATGAGAAGCCTGTGCACTGCTACTAGAGAGTAGTCTCTGCTAGCCACAACTAGAGAAAAACCTGTGCAGAAACAAAGACGCAGCACAAACAAAAATAAATAAGATATCAATGGGACTCATACAAGTTACCTATTAATCTTTAATGATACCACACTTAAAAATTAATTCCACTAGCACAGTGTGATGTGGAGAAGGCAATGGCAACCCACTCTAGTACTCTAGCCTGGAAAATCCCATGGATGGATGAGCCTGGTAGGCTGCAGTCCATGGGGTCGCGAAGAGTCGGACACGACTGAGCGTCTTCACTTTCACTTTTCACTTTCCTGCATTGGAGAAGGAAATGGCAATCCACTCCAGTGTTCTTGCAGGAGAATCCCAGGGACAGGGGAGCCTGGTGGGCTGCTGTCTATGGGGTCACACAGAATCGGACACGACTGAAGCGACTTAGCAGCAGTAGCAGCACAGTGTGATGAAGTTGCAAACAATAATGAGCATTTTAGCAAAGTGAACTCACCAGAAGCATTATACATTTTTCACTTTTTCAGACTGTGGGTAAATATCACAGTGATCTTCATTTCAGAAAATTACACTTATTGAGATTTTCCCAAGGTACTTTGTAGAAGTCATCCCACTCAGTCTATTTGATATGACAGTTGTTTCAGTGAAGGTATAAGGCTAGTGTTTTCAGAAGAGTTTTGTTCTTTTGTTTTGCTTACCAACATGTTAAATTGGTTTATTGTTATAACCTCACTCAACTATAAAGAACTTTGAGTTCTAGTATTTGTGACTTCCTCCTGAGCAGATAATTTAACATCTTTTATTTCCGTGGTCATATCCGAACTTCTTGGCTGTCACATAAGAGAGGTTGTATCCACTGAGTGTAGCAGTTAGCCATAGTGCAAAAAATCATGTTGAAATAGCACTTAACCTTCTAACTCAAAACCCTAAACTTCTTCAAGGGTCTTGTAGGCAGTTAACGCAAAAATTGAATTAGATGAATTTTAGGTTGAAGTCAGAAGATTCTTGATTTTGTACTTATTCAAGACAGTCAAGGCAGAAAATTCAAAAAAATCTGTGTATGATCTGATTTTTTCCTTACTTCTGTGGTGCTTGTCTAATTTAAGGAGCCAGAGCCAGGAAAAAAAAAAAAAAAGCATATAAAGAATAAGTCTTTAACAAGTGGTGCTGGGAAAACTGGCCAACCACTTGTAAAAGAATGAAACTAGAACACTTTCTAACACCGTACACAAAAATAAACTCAAAATGGATTAACAATCTAAATCTAAGATGAGAAACTATAAAACTCCTGGAAGAAAACATAGGCAAAACACTCTCTGACATAAATCATAGAAGGATCCTCTATGACCTACCTCCCAGAGTAATGGAAATAAAAGCAAAAATAAACAAATGAGATCTAATTAAACTTAAAAGCTTTTGCACAACAAAGAAAACTATAAGCAAGATGAAAAGACAGCCTTCAGAATGGGAGAAAATAATAGCAAATGAGGCAACTGACAATTAATCTCAAAAATATGCAAGCAACTCCTGCAGCTCAATACCAGAAAAATAAGTGACCAATCAAAAAATGGGCCAAAGAACTAAACAGACATTTCTCCAAAGAAGACATACAGATGGCTAATAAACACATGAAAAGATGCTCATCATCACTCATTATCAGAGAAATGCAAATCAAAACCACAATGAGGTACCATCTCACGCCGGTCAGAATGGCTGCTCTCAAAAAGCCTACAAACAATAAATGCTAGAGAGGGTTTGGAGAAAAAGGAACACTCTTACACTGTTGGTGGGAATGGAAACAGCCACTATGGAGAACAGTGTGGAGACTCCTTAAAAAACTGGAAATAGAACTGCCATATGACCCAGCAATCCCACTGCTGAGCATGCATACTGAGGAAACCTGAATTGAAAGAGACACATATACCCCAATTTTCACTGAAGCACTATTTACAATAGCAAGGACATGGAAGCAACCTAGATATCCATTTGCAGATGAATAGATAAGAAAGTAGCGGTACATATATACAATGGAATATTACTCATCTATTAAAAAGAATGTCCTTGAATCAGTTCTGTTGAGGTGGATGAAATTGGAGCCTATTATACAGAGTGAAGTAAGTCAGAAAAAAACACCAATACTGTATATTAACGCATATATACAGAATTTAAAAAGATGGTAACAATGACCCTATATGCGAGACAGCAAAAGAGATACAGATGTAAATAACAGAATTGTGGACTCTGTGAGAGAAGGTGACGGTGGGATGATTTGAGAGAATAGCATTGAAACATGTATATTATCTGTGAAACAGAACACCAGTCTGGGTTCGATACATGAGAGAGGGTACTCAGGGCTGGTGCACCGGGATGACCCTGAGGGATGGGATGGGAAGGGAGGTGGGAGGGGGTTCAGAATGGGGGACACATGTATACCCGTGGCTGATTCATGTGCTACTGCTGCTAAGTCACTTCAGTCGTGTCCGACTCTGTGCGACCCTATGGACAGCAGCCCACCAGGCTCCTCTGACCATGGGATTCTCTAGGCAAGAATACTGGAGGAGGTTGCCATTTCCTTCTCCATAAAACCAGACTATCCTTGGATATTTTCTTAAGTTAAATAATACATCCCATATTGTTTAACCTGTTTGAATTAGTGTTTTATGTTACTTTCAAGTAAAATGAATCTAAATTGATATAAATATATATTAACTACATTTTTCAGATGAAGAATCTGAGGTTCAGAGATGCTAACTGAATTGTCCAGTATCTTGAGCTAAAAATTGGAAGGGTATAAGATTCATATTTAGTTAGATGGTTTTAAGTTTTATGCTATTTTCACTGTAATATACAGATTCCTGTTGTATATTGCCACAATAATACATTGTTAAAATGATTCAGTTGTTCTTCAAATTTAATATTGAAAGCAATGTAGCATAGTTTGAGAAAACACTACCCACATTTATTGGCTAATGTGATATTTATTGTAGTTTCTGACCCTGAGTAGTTATGATATATACATTCCTTTTTTTTTTTTTTTTTTTTTTTTACCAAAGTCTGGATCTTATGAACATCATATGTACTTCCAACTGGATATTGGCTATTTCCACCTTGATACCAGGGGATCATCTCTTCTTTAACATGTCCAGTATTGAAATCACCATGTTTACTCAAAACCTGTTCTACCTCCTATAATCTACATCTTCATTTATGATGCCAAAATTTATCCAGGGACCTAAACTAAATATCTGAAAATCATTCTCAACATGTCTGTCACTTTTCATGTCTGATTCAAAATGGTATCTTGTATTTTTTTTTTATTATTTTCCAATTTTTATATTTTCCCAACTTATTAATCTATACTATACATAGACATTGAGATCTATGGTTTGGAGTATCTTGCATATTAAAAAAAAAAAATGTTTCGAACTACATGGACCTGTCACTTAAGATCAGTGCTCAGCCCTGGCATATTATGACCAATAACTCCAAACATCTGCATTTACAGATAGTACTATTTGCTCCCCAGGGATACTTTGTTTCCTATATGCTTTACCTTATGTCCTTGAACTAAATGATTTGTGCATTTAAATCTCATGGAGGTTTGTATACTGGCATGAAACAGAAGTATAGATCAATGGTACAGAATAGAAAGCACAGAGATAAACCCACACAACTATGGTCACTTAATCTAAGAAAAAGGAGGCAAGAATATGCAATGAAGAAAAGATGGCCTCTTCAATAAGTGGTACTGGGAAAATGGTAAGTTCAGTTCAGTTCAGTCGCTCAGGCATGTGGGACTATTTGCGACCCCACGAACTGCAGCACACCAGGCCTCCCTGTCCATCACCAACTCTTGGAGTTGACTCAAACTCACATCCATCGAGTTGGTGATGCCATCCAGCCATCTCATCCTCTGTCATCCCCTCTTCCTCCTGCCCCCAATCCCTCCCAGCATCAGAGTCTTTTCCATTTGCAGCAGCAGCAAATGAGGATTAGCAACAACAGTGTCAAGGAATAACAATATTGTTTTTTGTTTAGAGATCTTGAACAAACCGCCTCCTTCAGCTTTTAGATTTTCTCACTAGTAAAATAAGTGTATTACAGGGACTAGTAGAAGGAATAATGAGATCTTGAGCCTTGTAATCTATTATAGGTTTTATAATAGACTTAACCTGTTATACAGAGTGAAGTAAGTCAGAAAGATAAAAGCAAATGTCATATATTAATATATATATGTGGAATCTAGAACATGGTACTGATGAACCTATTTTCAGGGCAAGACTAAAGACAGAGAAATAAATAAGGTGGGAGGGGGGTTCAGGATGGGGAACACATGTACACCCCTGGCTGATTCATGTCAATGTATGGCAAAACCCATACACTGGAGGTAATTAGCCTCCAATTAAAATAAATAAATTAAAAAAAAGAGATTAGTGGACATAGTGAGGGAAAGAGAGAGTGAGAAGAATTGAAAGAGTAGCACTGAAACATATACATTGCCATCCGTAAAATCCATAGCTAGTGAGAAGTTGCTGTAAAACACAAGGAGCTCAACCTGGTACTCTGTGACAGCCTAGAAGGGTGGGATGGGGGAAGTGGAAGGGAAGTTCAAGAGGGAGGGGATATATGTATACGTACAGCTGATTCATGCTGTTATATGGCAGAAATCAACACAATATTGTAAAGCAATTTTCTTTCAACTTAAAAATTTTAAAAAAAGACTCTTTACTCATAGGTTATTGATGAATTTTGAAAAGAGGTTTTGACTGATCTATTTGAATCTTGATGGGAGGTATGTTATAAATTGTGCAAAAATTATTTGGAGATTTTGCCCATGAAGATGGTAGTTGATTCAATAGGGACAAAATATTATGGTTTACAGAATCTACTTTAATACTACCAGAAAAAAATAAAAAAAAGTGAAAGTTTCCTTTAATTTACCTGTTTGGCTGCTTTGATGACTGCTGTCAGACTCTAGAATTATTTATCCCTTTTGAGAGAAATTCTAATATGATGATTCTCTAACAAGTCTCAGACTAATAAATGAATGGGATTAGAGGAACTAAGGAGACAATTATGTGTATCTCTCAAAGGACCTAAACAAAAGAGAATAGGTTCAGAGAGAAGAATCCGTTCAGGTTCCTTAGAAATTCTCACAATTTCAACTATTGTGGTATTAAGAGGCTGCTGCTGCTGCTGCTGCTAAGTCGCTTCGGTCATGTCCGACTATGTGCAACCCCATAGACAGCAGCCCACCAGGCTCCCCCGTTCCTGGGATTCTCCAGGCAATAACACTGGAGTGGGTTGCCATTTCCTTCTCCAATGCATGAAAGTGAAAAGTGAAAGTGAAGTTGCTCAGTCATGCCAACTCTTCGCGACCCCATGACTGCAGCCTCCCAGGCTCCTCCGTCCATGGGATTCTCCAGGCAAGAGTACTGGAGTGGGGTGCCATCGCCTTCTCCAAGTATTCAGAGGCAAGGGCTGTTTAATAGCTGAGAGCTTGTGCACTAAGAGTATAGCCCCAGTGTCAGTTTGAACTGGAAAAAGATTCATCCCCAATGTGGAGGGATGTTTCTTAAAACAAGTTAAGGCAAAATAGAAAGCCCATAGATAAACCCATGCACCTATGGGCACCTTATCTTTGACAAAGGAGGCAAGAATATACAGTGGAGAAAAGACAATCTCTTTAACAAGTGGTGCTGGGAAAACTGGTCAACCACTTGTAATAGAAAGAAACTAGAACACTTTCTAACAGCATACACAAAAATAAACTCAAAATGGATTAAAGATCTAAACATAAGACCAGAAACTATAAAAATCTTAGAGGAGAACATAGGCAAAACACTTTTTGACATACATCACAGCAGGATCCTCTATGACCCACATTCCAGAATATTGGAAATAAAAGCAAAAATAGACAAATGAGATCTAATTAAAATTAAAAGCTTCTGCAGAACAAAAGAAACTATAAGCAAGGTGAAAAGACAGCCTTCAGAATGGGAGAAAATAATAGCAAATGAAGCAATTGACAAACAACTAATCTCAAAAATATACAAGCAACTCCTGTAGCTCAATTCCAGAAAAATAAACGACCCCATCAAAAAATGGGCCAAAGAACTAAACAGACATTTCTCCAAAGAAGACACAGATATCTAACAAACACATGAAAAGATGCTCAACATCACTCATTATCAGAGAAATGCAAATCAACACCACAATGAGGTACCATTTCACGCCAGTCGGAATGGCTGTGATCCAAAAGTCTACAAGCAATAAATGCTGGAGAGGGTGTGGAGAAAAGGGAACCCTCTTACACTATTGGTGGGAATGCAAACTAGTACAGCCACTATGGAGAACAGTCTGGAGATTCCTTAAAAAACTGGAAATAGAACTGCCATTCCACCCAGCAATCCCACTGCTGGGCATAAACACCGAGGAAACCAGAATTGAAAGAAACACTTGTACCCCAATGTTCATTGTAGCACTGTTTATAATAGCCAAGACATGGAAGCAACCTAGATGTCCATCAGCAGATGAATGGATAAGAAAGCTGTGGTACATATACATAATGGAGTATTACTCAGCCATTAAAAAGAATACATTTGAATCAGTTCTAATGAGGTGGATGAAACTGGAGCCTATTATACAGAGTGAAGTAAGCCAGAAAGAAAAACACCAATACAGTATACTAACGCATATATATGGAATTTAGAAAGATGGTAATGACAACCCAGTATGCAAGACAGCCAAAGAGACACAGATGTATAGCATAGTCTTTTGGACTCTGTGGGAGAGGGAGGGGGGAAGATTTGGGAAAATGGTGTTAAAACATGTATAATATCATACAAGAAATGAATTACCAGTCCAGGTTCGATTCAGGATACAGGAAGCTTGGGGCTGGTGCACTGGGATGACCCAGAGGGATGGTATGGGGAGGGAGGTGGGAGTGGGGTTCAAGATTGGGAACACGTGTACACCCATGGTGGATGCATGCTGATGTATGGCAAAACCAATACAATATTGTAAAGTAAAAATAAATAAATAAATAAGTAAAATAAAATTTTATAAAAGGAAAGATTTATAAGAAACCATATTGCTATTTGGAGCCCTATTACTGAGAATTGAGAGGATGTTGTAAAGACTGGTTAGAAAGCTGAAGGCATCTGAAACACTTTAGTGTGTACCAGTATCGTTTCCCAATGTCCTGGCTCTTTGCAATAATAGCAGAAACTAAGGGGCTTTTGATTTCACTTGGAGCATCTTCATTTGCAGAAGTTGAAAAATAAGAATTTCAGTGGTCTTCCTTTTAGGCGACTCATTTGAATGGAGAGAAGTTTTGCCAGATTGACTAAATCTGGAGTGGAGATAGTTTTCCATTCCATTTTGGTTCTTTTTTACTAGAATGGAAAGGTCCTAGTTCTGCCAATTAATAAACAAAAGTTAAAGGCTACCCAGGTAACATCAATATCTGACAGAAGACCAGAACTTTCTTTAAAAATAATCTGAAGTCAATTTTAATAGTCATGAAAAAATTCACTAGATTTTTGTGTGTAAGCCTGAATTTTGTTTCAAACAACAGGCTTTGGAAAAGCCCTAGGGATTGCTCACTTAGTGACTGCTCAAGTCTAATCATATAACAAGTTAGCCACTTGGTCTCTTTGTAATTCAAGAAACCTTTAATGTTATTCCTAATCAGCAGTTTTCATCCAATGCTGGGTCTGGCCTTCACTGACAAATGTGTGAACTAGCTAATATGTCAGAAAAACCAAGTTGATAAGTCTGAATCATTATATTAAATTCCTCAACAAATGTTTGGTTACTTTAGGAAAATTTTGACTATAGCTTTCAGTTCCGTTTTAGTTTAGGGAATATAAGAAATTAAGTGTTTAGACTCTGAATCCTCAGAAGGCTTAATTTTAAAGAGGCACGTTCTTATAGGTTCAGAGGAAATGGGGCCAAGGAGAGTTTCAGGGAAAAATGCAAGTTGAGCTAGAGAATTAGGATGTGGGAACTGTGGTTATAGCAGAAGTACAGGTGGTAAATAAGGGAAGGAAGAAGATGGCACTGTAGGTGGAGGCTAATCACAGGGAGCTGAGGGAAAGAGACAAAATAGCCCCACAGTCAGACTCTGAGCCAAAGAAGCTAAGAATAGCGTGTGGTCTTGGAAGCCATTTTGTCTTTCTTCAATTATTTGTTTCAGTTAATCTTAAAATATGTGTTGCAGAGAGACAATTTTTGTCTCCTGGCAACATTTGAAAGCCTCAAAAATCCCAATTGAAACAGGTATTCCATTGAATTTTAGAAATTTAGAGCTATATTTATTCAATTAATTTTTAAGAAAAAATAAGTTTGGATACTGCAAAAGTTACCCAAAATGGTTGTTGACATTCTAAAGTGCCTTTGGTCAGATTGGCCCATTTAGTAAGAAATTCACTTAAGGAAGGACCACTATTTTTAAACATAAAATCAGCTGGGGCCCCTTTAAGGGGACACCCTCAAAATATTTAAATAACTAGGATGCCATGTCTCAGTAGTTTTTCTCTAAAGTAAGAGAATAATTTTCAAATAGCCTGAATAACTCAAACAGCTCCAAATAGCACAAACAGCCTAAATAGCCTACAGTCCTAATAACCAGTTTGAATGGAACTGGTCCTGGAGACAAGTTGAAGGCCTTTCAGAGCAGTTGCTATACAAAAGTCTCTATCCTAAAGGAATGGGCTAAAACCTGAACAAGCACTGTTTCAGTGAACCAGCCCCTGTTCCTGAAAGAATGGGCTGAAGACTAGCCAGTTTCAGCTAGAAAAGTCTTATTAAAAATATCAGGTCAAAGTAAGAAACAAGTACCCACATACAGAATAAGGCCTTAAGTAGAAAAGACAAATTCTTTTTTAAAATATCCTCAATAAACTTGGAGAGCTTTAAAGTGCAAAGAGGATAAATGCAGATTCAGGAGTAAAATTTACCTTTAATTTTCAGGATCAGTGACAAAAGCAGTGAGCAACAATGGGCTTAGTGGGTACCACACCTATTTACTCACCAGCCTTGGAGTCATCAAGGCTTTTCTCTGGACCCCTGTTTGAGCCAACAAAATGTTGACCTGAAACAAATAGAATGCCAAGTATCTCTCTAGCAAAAATGGGCTTATCCAAGATCTACAATGAACTGAAATTTAGGTTCTGCAACCATGGCTAGCTATATGCAAATCCTCATGAAGCAGGGAGAAGAGAACTCTATTATAAATGGGAAAAGGAAGTTGGAGCTATAATAAAAGAAGAGTCCATGGCTTTTCACTGGCAGAATTTGATGAGCTTTTGTCAGGAAAGGAGAGTGAGCCTTTCTTCTTCCTACCAGGCTGTTATTATTGTAGGGCGTGATTGCCCCCAGTTTGGGTCTTTGGACTCTACAACTGAAGTTTCTGTTTATTAACTTTTGCAATTCTTTTCTCCCTCTCCTTCTCTATCCTTCTCTTTTTATTTTTCTTGGTTTCTTGATTTATTTCTTTATAATTCATTTTGTTTAAAACTTATTTCTTATCTTGAGATCAATATGGTACATGATTTTTTTATTTGACTATACTCAGACTATATTCAGAAGTTTAGATAATTCTAACTTTCTCAATTGTGTGCACACCAGCCATTAGCCTGGAAGTCTCATGAAGGTTGTAAGTTTTGATGTATATATATATATGTTTTTCTTTTTTTACACATGCATGCCAAGAAAACAATAAAAGAGCTGATGGTACCTCTTCCCTTTCAGTATCTAACCTCAAGTTGAAACATCGATTCAAAGAGAAAAGTGATCAAAATATTTTTTTTTTAGTTTAAGGAAAACACATTCCCAAGCAATTGACTTTTTCCTAATGGTGATTTATATATTTTCAAATATTCTTTAAGGTCATTTGAAGGTTGATCACCTTAGAGAAGTATGTAATCTCCATTTAAGATCAAATCATCCCATTAAAACTCAATAAATATAAGAGTTGGTGGTGAGGATAATTAGGACTTTCTAATCCTTTCTCTGGCCAGAAATGAAGTTTTCAGAGGAAGCCCTATTCAAATAGTTTACTGAGTGTAACATAAAATGACTGACATTCTTTCTCTCTATTGTTTTAATCCCACATAGTTCAGACATCAACATGACATTTCCAACTCCCATAATGTTTTTTTTCTTAAAAAAAAAAAAAAAAAACTAATTCATTTAATTGGAGACTAATT
This sequence comes from Bos grunniens, assembly GCF_055505025.1. Lineage (NCBI taxonomy): Eukaryota > Metazoa > Chordata > Mammalia > Artiodactyla > Bovidae > Bos > Bos grunniens. The sequence goes on along the minus strand of NC_141194.1, from coordinate 73,064,711 downwards.
ACTTTACAATATTGTCATGGTTTTGCCATACATTGACATGAATCAGCCACGGGTGTATATGTGTCCCCCTGTCCTGAACTCCCCACCCTCTCCCTCCCCATCCCATCCCAGTGGGTTGTCCCAGTGTAAGGGTTCTGAGTGCCATATTTGATGCATCAAACTTGGACCGGTCATCTATGTCACATAGTAATATACATGTTTTAATGTTATTCTCTCAAATGATCCCATCCTCACCTTCTCGCACAGAGTCCAAAAGCCTGTTCTTTACATCTGTGTCTCTTTTGCTGTCTTGCAAATAGGGTCATTGTTACCATGTTCTAAATTCCAAATATATGTGTTAATATACTGTGTTGATGTTTTTTTCTTTCTGACTTACTTCACTCTGTATGACAGGCTCCAGTTTCATCCACCTCATTAAAACTGACTCAAATGTTTTCTTTTTAATAGCTGAGTAATATTCCATTGTGTATATGTACGACAACTTTCTTATCCATTCATCTGCTGATGGACATCTAGGAATAAATTTACCTAAAGAAACAAAAGATCTATATATAGAAAACTATAAAATGCTAATGAAAGAAATTAAAGATGAGGCAAATAGACAGAGAAAAATACCATGTTCATGGATAGGAAGACTCAATATAGTGAAAATGATTATGCTACCCAAAGCAATCTATAGATTCAATACAATCCCTATCAAGCTACCAACGGTATTTTTCATAGAAATAGAAAAAATAATTTTACAATTTGTATGGAAACACAAAAAGCTGTAATAGCCAAAGCAATTTTGAGAAAGAAGAATGGAACTGGAGGAATCAACCTGCTTGACTTCAGACAATACTACAAAACTACAGTCATCAAGACATTATGGTACTGGCAAAAAGACAGAATTATAGGTCAATGGAACAAAATAGAAAGCCCAGAGATGAATCCATGCAAGTAGGGACACCTTATCTTTGACAAAGGAGGCAAAAATATACATTGGAGCAAAGACAATCTCTTTAACAAGTGGTGCTGGGAAAACTGGTCAGCCACTTGAAAAAGAATGAAACTAGAACACTTTCAAACACCATACACAAAAATAAATTCAAAATGGATTAAAGACTTAAATGTAAGACCAGCAACTGTAAAACTCCTAGAGGAAAACATAGGGAGAACAGTCTCTGACATGAATCACAGCAAGATTCTCTACAACCAACCTCCCAGAGTAATGGAAATAAAAGCAAAAATAAACAAATGGAACCTAATTAACTTAAAAGCTTTCCCCACAATGGTTTCTATTATTTTATCTATTTAATTTTTATTTTCTGTGTGGTCTAAATGAAGAAGTGTGAGCATGTGAAAGAACATTGAGCTGACAGGGACCTTGTTTCACAGCCTCAAGGGATTTATAAAGCTGAAATGTATCTGAAGGCTTATGGTGTTTTCTTCTAACTTTATTGTGTAGCCTTAGGAAGATTACTTTCCTGAGCTTCAATTTCCTCTACGACAATTCCAGCATGATTACACAATCACATAATAATTTTTAAGAGAAGAGAACTCTTTAACATAATTGATTATATAATTATAGCTTCTAGAATAACACTTCATACTCAATTATCCAGTAGTAAGTATTTTGTCTTTAGAAATACTTCTACCTTCCTTAAGAAATTGTTGTAAGTATTACTTGAGATACCATATGTAAAAATGTTTCAAATATTAAGAATTATACAATTGATATTTTAACTCACAATTAAGAAAATCTAATATTAGTGTGGCTTTTAAAATACTTTCATGTACATTTTCTCCATTGATTTTGACAACTTTATGAGGTGAATGCTCTTATTTTTATTTTGCTATATTTTGTTTACAGTTCAGTTTAGTTTAATTGCTCAGTCATGTCTGACTCTTTGCAACCCCATGGACTGCAGTACTCCAGGCCTCCCTGTCTATCACCAACTCTCAGAGTTTTCTCAAACTCATGTCTATTGAGTCAGTGATGCCATCCAGCCATCTCATCCTCTATTGTCCCCTTCTCCTCCTGCCTTCAATCTTTCCCAGCATCATGGTCTTTTCAAATGAGTCAGCTCTTCGCATCAGGTGGCCAAAGTATTGGAGTTTCAGCTTTGACATCAGTCCTTCCAATGAACATTCAGGAATGATTTCCTTTAGGATGGACTGGTAGGATCTCCTTGCAGTCCAAGGGACTCTCAAGAGTCTTCTCCAACACCACAGTTCAAAAGCATCAATTCTTTGGTGCTCAGCTTTCTTTATAGTTCAACTCTCACATCCATACATGACTACTGGAAAATCCATAGCCTTGACTAGACACAACTTTGTTGGCAAAGGAATGTCTTTGCTTTTTAATATGCTGTCTAGGTTGGTCATAACTTTTCCTTCCAAAGAGTAAGTGTCTTTTTATTTCACGGCTGAAGTCACAATCTGCAGTGATTTTGGAGCCCTAAAAAATAAAGTCTGCACTGTTTCCACTGTTTCTCCATCTATTTTCCATGAAGTGAAAAATATTTTGTTTTATTTTATAGATAGATAAATTGGGAGTCAGTGGCTCACTTGCTAGTCAGGAATTGCTCAGAGACTCTCATGCAGGGTTTCTGGAATTTCTTCTTATTTACTTTTCAATTTCTAAATCTTTTGGTGAATCTTACACTACAAAAAACATATGTAATATGTGGCACAAAATATAAAGCCATCTAGTTTTAAAGGTTGCATACATTTTCATTGTTTCCCCTTGCTTTACCCACACATGATTTGGAAAATCATTCTTCAAGCCACATCATTATTAAAGGTGAAACTCATGCTTTTGCAAGGTCAAAATTACAATCTAACAAAAACAATAAAAATTGAGCAAGGGTAAATTTGCAACAAGAAGAGGCAAAGAAAACACTTTTTGCTCTGACATTTAAACAACATAACTCACTGTAACTTTCTCAAAATTTATGTGAAAGATATTTTCAAATTGTTTTTAAATTGAGTATACTGATATCTGGTGCTGAATTTAGAAGCAATGACTACATCAATTTCACACAAACTGAGCTTTCAAATTTTATTATAATTATTTATTTTAATGGCCAAGGGCTTATACTTAATGGCCTCTGAAGTAGTACCTTTTAATTTCATATTATGTGCACTACCATTCTTTACTTATCACCTTGGCTCAACCAATACAAAATAGCGTTTTTCTGAAATCAAGGACAAAACACAAGTGCTTGAGGGTGAATGAATCTGAAAGACCATTGTTTGATTTGGTCCTGTTTTATTTTTATTTCTTTTGAACTTCGTAGATAGCTCATGCAACTTGGAGAAAAAACATTTCTTCTCTCCAGTAAGGTTATTCTTTGCTATGAGCACTAAAAGATAGCTTTAAGCCATCCACAATTATGACCTTCACTAGAAAAATGTAGGTTAATAAGGCTTCAACAAATTATGGTCTTTTTGGTCGATTTGCCTAGTGAACTGTTAATTGTAAAACTGAAAGACATTATGTTCAGCTTTCTCTATCACATCTTTTGTGTTTTAACAGTGACACTTCATTGAGTGCAATTAACAAAGCCTACGAGATTTATTAACACCCTTCTTCATGGCCAATGATCCATTCCACTTAAGACATAACACTGTAAAATGCACATTATCTCCTTTTGGCACTTACAATAATGCTTCATGAACTAGGAAGGCATATGTTAGAGCAGATAAAATAGCATTATTAGCTGACAAATTTTACAATTTATTAGACAGTTAATTTATCAGCTTAAAAGACACTTAAAACAGCTGTGCATTTAATGTCTTTTTAATGTATCCAGTAAAACTTGCATAATTGCCTATAGTGCAATTTATTTTTAGCTATGTTGCAAAATGCCTGCATTTACTGTTTACATCTTTTTTTAATTTTTCCTGCAAGGCTCATCATATCTCTGCCTGAGCCTTAATAACCAGGGCCAATAATCTGACAAAAAAGCCCCCTCAAACAAATGGTTCCCCATGAACGAACCATTCAAAAGTGCATTCTGTTTGTGACCCAAGGAGTGTTGGCATTTTACCTCCACCCCAAGGGCAAAGGCTGAGGTTCCAAATAAATAAATAAATAAATAAAACAGAAGAATAAAATCAGGGTGACTCAAATAAATAGGGTTTATTTGAAGGCTTGAAGGCTGATTCATGCCTTCACTTATCAGAGAGCAGCAGCCTAAGAATTCAGATTTGGAGCCCATTCAGAACTAAATGTCTGTGTGTGAACTAACAAGGCTTTCAAACTACATTAGCAAAGTTTTTTTTTTTTTTTTTTCATTTTATAACTAAGCAAACAGCTTATTGCTAATCAATTGGTATATACCTAAGTACTGCACTAGTGCAACAGGGGCACAGGAGAAAAGTGTGGAAGATATACAGGTTTCATACCTCTAACATGTCATTTGCTTCAGTTTGCTTACTGCTCTTTGATTTAATGGAATTGTCAACTACAAATTAGCACTTACCAAGAGCACTGCCAGTGACTAAACAAAAAAGGCCTTTGTCATCTGCCTCTATGGGGACTGAACCCCATGCTGCTATAGCTGTTGACTTTCAACAAGCCACGAGGGAGTTTCGGATGGAGGGAGGCACTCTGTACTCCAGGGAATCTGGTGGGACAGGTCTTTAGATAGTTGGATATTTTTAGGAACAGATTTTATGATCTCAATCCTTGCATCTCCTCATATTTAGAGAACTACTAAATCCCTTCATGGTGCCATCAGACACTTCAATTTAGTTCAGTTCAATTCAGTTGCTCACTCACTCTTTGTGACCCCATGAATCGCAGCACGCCAGGCCTTCCTGTCCATCACCAACTCCTGGAGTTTACCCAAACTCATGTCCATCGAGTAGGTGATGCCATCCAGCGATCTCATCCTCTGTCATCCCCTTCTCCTGCTGCCCCCAATCCCTCCAAGCATCAGGGTCTTTTCCAATGAGCCAACTCTTCACATGAGGTGGCCAAAGTATTGGAGTTTCAGCTTCAGCATCAATTCTTCCAATGAACCCAGGGCTGATCTCCTTAAGGATGGACTGGTTGGATCTCCTTGCAGTTCAAGGGACTCTCAAGAGTCTTCTCCAACACCACAGTTCAAAAGCATCAATTCTTCGGCACTCAGCTTTCTTCACAGTCCAACTCTCACATCCATACATGACCACGGGGAAAACAATAGCCTAGATGGACCTTTGTTGGCAAAGTAATATCTTTGCTTTTGAATATGTTATCTGGTTGGTCATAACTTTCCTTCCAAGGAGTAAGCTTCTTTTAGTTTCATGGCTGCAGTCATCATCTGCAGTGATTTTGGAGCCCAAAAAATGAAATCTGACACTGTTTCCCCTGTTTCCCCATCTATTTCCCATGAAGTGATGGGACCAGATGCCATGATCTTCGTTTTCTGAATGTTGAGCTTTAAGACAACTTTTTGACTCTCCTCTTTGACTTTCATCAAGAGGCTTTTTAGTTCCTCTTCACCTTCTGCCATAAGGGTGGTGCCATCTGCGTATCTGACGTCACTGATATTTTTCCCAGCAATCTTGACTCCAGGTTGTGCTTCTTCCAGCCCAGCATTTCTCATGATGTACACTGCATGTAAGTTAAATAACCAGGGTGACAATATGCAGTTTTGACATACTCTTTTTCCTATTTGGAACCAGTCTGTTGTTCCATGTCCAGTTCTAACTGTTGCTTCCTGACCTGCATATAGGTTTCTCAAGAGGCAGGTCAGGTGATCTGATATTCCCATCACTTTCAGAATTTTCCACAGTTTATTGTGATCCACACAGTCACAGGCTTTAGCATAGTCAATAAAGCAGAAATAGATGTTTATCTGGAACTCTCTTGCTTCTTCAATGATCCATCAGATGTTGGCAATTTGATATCTGGTTCCTCTGCCTTTTCTAAAATCAGCTTGAACATCTGGAAGTTCATGGTTCATGTACTGCTGAAGCCTAGCTCAGAGAATTTTGAACATTATTGTACTAGAGTGTGAGATGAGTGCAATTGTGTGGTATTTTGAGCATTCTTTGGCATTGCCTTTCTTTGGGATTGGAATGAAAACTGACCTTTTCCAGTCCTTTGGCCACTGCTGAGTCTTCCAAATTTGCTGTCATATTGAGTACAGCACTTTCACAGAATCATCTTTCAGGATTTGAAATGGCTCAACTGGATTTCCATCACCTCCACTAGCTTTGTTCATAGTGATTCTTTCTAAGGCCCACTTGACTTCACATTCCAGGATGTCTGGCTCTAGGTAATTGATCACACCATTGTGATTATCTTGGTCGTGAAGGTCTTTTTTGTACAGTTCTTCTGTGTATTCTTGTCACCTCTTCTTAATATCTTCTGCTTCTGTTAGGTCCATGCCATTTCTGTCCTTTATCAAGTCCATCTTTGCATGATATTTTCCCTTGGTATCTATAATTTTCTTGAAGAGATCTCTAGTCTTTCCCATTCTGTTGTTTTCCTCTATTTCTTTGCACTGATCACTGAGGAAGGCTTTCTTATCTCTCCTTGCTATTCTTTGGAACTTTGCATTCAGATGCTTATATCTTTCCTTTTCTCCTTTGCTTTTCGCTTCTCTTCTTTTCACAGCTATTTGTAAGGCCTCCTCAGATAGCCTTTTCTCTCTCTCTCTCTCTCTTTTTTCTGCATTTATTTTCATGGGGATGATCTTGATTCCTGTCTCCTGTACAATGTCACACACCTCTGTCCATAGTTCATCAGGCACTCTGTCTATCAGATCTAGGCCCTTAAATCTATTTCTCACTTCCACTGTATAATCATAAGGGGTTTGATTTAGGTCATACCTGAAAGGTCTAGTGGTTTTCCCTACTTCCTTCAATTTAAGTCTGAATTTGGCAATAAGGAGTTTATGATCTGAGCCACAGTCTTGTTTTTGCTGACTGTGTAGAGCTTCTCCATCTTTGGCTGCAAAAAATATAATCAATCTGATTTCAGTGTTGACCCTCTGGTGATGTCCATGTGTGGAGTTTTCACTTGTGTTGTTGGAAGAGGGTGTTTGCTATGACCAGTGGGTTCTCCTGGCAAAACTCTATTAGCCTTTGCCCTGCTTCATTCCGTACTCCAAGGCCAAATTTGCCTGTTAGTCCAGGTGTTTCTTGATTTCCTACTTTTGCATTCCAGTCCCCTATAATGAAAAGGACAACTTTTTTGGATGTTAGTTCTAAAAGGTTTTGGAGGTCTTCGTAGAACCGTTCAACTTCAGTTTCTTCAGCATTACTGGTTGGGGCATAGGCTTGGATTACTGTGATAATTAATGGTTTGCCTTGGAAACGAACAGAGATTATTCTGTCGTTTTTGAGATTGCATCCAAGTACTGCATTTCAGACTCTTTTGTTGACCATGATGGCTACTCCATTTCTTCTAAGGGATTCCTGCTCACAGTAGTAGATATAATGGTCATCTGTGTTAAATTCACCCATTCCAGTCCATTTTAGTTTGCTGATTCCTTGAATGTTGACGTTCACTCTTGCCATCTCCTGTTGACCACTTCCAATTTGCCTTGATTCATGGACCTAACATTCCAGGTTCCTATGCAATATTGCTCTTTACAACATTGGACCTTGCTTCTATCAGCAGTCACATCCACAACTGGGTATCGGCTTTGCTTTGGCTCCATCCCTTCATTCTTTTAGAGTTATTTCTCCACTGATCTCCAGCAGCATATCGGGCACTTACTGACCTAGGGAGTTCCTCTTTCTGTATCCTATCATTTTGCCTTTTCATACTGTTCATGTGGTTCTCAAGGCAACAATACTGAAGTGGTTTGCCATTCCTTTCTCCAGTGGACCACATTCTGTCAGACGTCTCTACCATGACCCGTCTATCTTGGGTGGCCCCACACAGCATGGCTTAGTTTCACTGAGTTAGACAAGGCTGTGGTCCGTGTGATCAGATTGGCAAGTTTTCTGTGAGTCTCCTTTCAGTGTGTCTGCCCTCTGATGCCCTGTCGCAACACCTACTGTCTTACTTTGGTTTCTGTTACCTTGGACATGGGGTATCTCTTCACAGCTGCTCCAGCAAAGCACAGCCGCTGCTCCTTACCTTGGACGAGGTCGTCCCTCCTTACCTTGAACGTGAAATAGCTCCTCTTGGCCATTCTGCGCCCGCGCAGCTGGCGCTCTTTGGATGTGTGGTTGCTCCTCTTGGCCACCGCCCCTGACCTCAGATGTAGGGTAGCTCCGCTCAGCTGCCTCCTCTCAGCTGCCGCCTGTGACCTCGGACATGGGATCAGACCCTATGACTAACAAAAAACCTTTTGTAAAATGAGTGCTTCATGGTGTTGAACTTTCTCTTCACCAAAACCTTATATATTGACTTTCCCCCACTGCTGCTTTGGAGAAGTCTCTCAGAGCTATCTGAGATGCTGCCTCCTGGACTGCAGTCCTCATTTTGCCCCAAATAAAACTTAACTGACAACTCTCAAGTTGTACTTTTTTTTTTTTTTTTTTCACTTTACAGAACTTTTGAAAAACTTTCTTTTTTCTTTTATAGACTCTTTCACAGTGATAATACCTGGGAGAAATGAGGCTAGTTCATACTAAAGCAAAAGTCAAACATCGTAAGCTGTCCCTAATGAAACAACAGCTTATGATTTGATCTTTGGTCTTTAGGAGAGTTTACAAGAGAGAGTCTACCAGGAGAGACTTACCTTCACATTCTAACACTTAAATGTTTTTCCCAGACTTCCCTGGTGGCTTAGATAGTAAAAGCGTCTGCCTATAATGCAGCATACCCAGGTTTGATTGCAGGGTTAAGAAGATCCCCTGGAGAAAGAAATGGAAACCCACTCCAGTAGTCTTGCCAGGAAAATTCCATGGACAGAGGAATCGGACAATGAGTGACTTCACTCACTCCCGCCATTTGATGTTATTATCCTACAGCTGTAATGTAAAGGCAAGTGCTAAATTTTTTTAGATAATGAACAGCACCCAGTTACAACTCTTCTCTTCCACAGACTTAAAGATCTCTTACATTCTGACAACTTGTGGCATAAGTCCTCTTGAAGGAGGTTGACATTAGCCTTACAATGGTGCTTGTAGCCATATCATAGAGACTGTAGACTGACTCCTAGACAGGGCTGTCTCAGGCCAAACACTAAGAGGGAAGGAGCATGACCCCACCCTTCAGCAGAAAATTGAATTAAAGTTTGCTGAGCATTTGCCCTACCCACCAAAACAAGACCACAGCCAGTCCCTCCCATCAGGAAGCTTGCACAAGCCTCTTACACTCATCCATCAGATGCCAGACTGAAGAATCAAGAACTACAGTCCCACAGCTTCCAGAATGAAAACTGCAATCACAGAAAACTAACCAAAATGATCACATGGATCACAGCCTTGTATAACTCAATGGAGCTATAAGCCATGCAGTGCAAGGCCACCCAAGATGAACTGGTCATAGTGGAGAGTTCTGACAAAGCGTGGTCCACTGTCAAAAGGACTAGCAAACCACTACAGTATTCTTGCCTTGAGAACCCCATGAACAGTAAGAAAAAGCAAACAGGTATGACACTGGAAGATGAGCCCCCCTAGGTCAGTAGGTGTCCAATATGTTACTGGGAAAAAGGAGAGAAATAGCTCCAGAAAGAATGAAGAAGCTGAGCCAAAGTGTAAACCACACACAGTTGTGGATGTGCATGGTTTTTCCCAGGTGGCCTTGGTGGCATAGAACCTGACTGCCAATGCAGGAGACTTTAGAGACTCAGGTTCCATCCCTGGGTTGGGAAGATCACCTGGAAAAGGAAGTGGCAACCCATTTCAGTATTCTTGTCTTGAGCATACCATGGACAGAGGAGCCTGGTGGGCTATGGTCCATAATATCACAAAGAGCTGGACACAACTGAAGCCACTTCACACGTGCACGCTGGTGGTGAAAGCAAAGTTTGATGCTGTAAGGAAAATATTGAATAGGAACAGGGAATATTAGGTCCATGTATCAAGATAAATTGGATGTGGTCAAACAAGTGATGGAAAGAGTGGACATCGACATTTTAGTATCAGTGAACTAAAATTGACTGGAATGAGTGAATTTAATTCAAATGAGCATTATATCTACTACTGTGGGCAAGAATCCCTTAGAAGAATTGGAGTAGCCCTCATTGTCAACAGAGTCTGAAATGCAGTACTTGGGTGCAATTTCAAAAATGACAGAATGATCGCAGTTCCTTTCCAAGGCAAACCATTCAAGATCACAGCAAAACAAGACTATGTCCCAAACAATAATGCTAAAGAAGTTGAGTTTGAACAGTACTATGAAGACCTACAAGAGCTTCTAGAACTAACACCAAAAAAAAGATGTCCTTTTCATCATAGAGAACTGGAATGGAAAAGTAGGAATTCAAGGGATACCTGGAGTAACAGGCAAATTTGGCCTTGGAGTACAAAATGAAACACGGCAAAAGCTAACAGAATTTTGCCAAGAGAACACACTGATCATAACAAACACTCTTCCAACGACACAAGAGACGACTCTACACATGGATATCACAAGATGGTTAATACTGAAATCAGATTGATTATATTCTTTCCAACTGAAGATGGAGAAGCTCTATACAGTCAGCAAAAACAAGACCTGAAGCTGACTGTGACTCATATCATCAGCTTCATATTGCAGAATTCAAACTAAAATTGAAGAAAGTAGGGAATCATTAGGCAACTCGTGTAAAAGTAAATCCTTATGATTATAGAGTGGAAATGACAAATAGATTCGAGGGATTAGACCTAATAGACAGAGTGCCTGAAGAAATATGGATAGAAGCCTGTAACACTATATAGGAGGCAGTGACCAAAACCATACCCACAAAAATAAATGCAAGAAGGCAAAATGGTTGTCTGAGGAAAGGCATTAAAAATAGCTGAGAAAAGAAGTGAAAGGCAAAGGAGAAAAGGAAAGATATACCCAACTGAATGCAGAGTTCCAGAGAATAGAAAAGAGAGATAAGAAGGCCTTTTTAAATGAACAATGCAAAGAAATAGAGGAAAACAATAGAATGGGAAAGACTAGAGATTTCTTCAAGAAAATTAGAGATACCAAAGAACAAGATGGGCTCAATAAAGGACAAAAAATATGACAAGGACCTAACAGAAGCAGAAAAGATTAAGAAGTGGCAAAAAAATACACTGAATATATAAAAAAGGTCTTAATGAGCCAGATAATAACTATGGTGTGGTCACTCAGCCTAGAGCCAGACATCCTATATTGTGAAGTCAAGTGATCCTTAGGAAGCACTGATATGAATAAAGCTAGTGGAGTTGATGCAATTCCAGCTGAGCTCTTTCAAATCCTAAAAGATGATTCTGTCTAATTAAAATAAATAAATTTAAATTAAAAAAAAAGAAAACTCAAAAAAACAACAACACGTGCTGCACTCAATATGCCAGCAAATTTGGAAAACTCAGCAATGTCCACTGGACTAGAAAATTCAGATTTCAAAAAAAAAAAAGAAAATTCAGATTTCATTCCAATCCCAAAGAGAGGCAATGTAAAAGAATGCTCAAACTACCATAGAATTGCACTCATTTAACATGCTAGTACAGTAATGCTCAAAGTCCTTCAAGCTAGACTTCAACAGTATGTGAACCAAGAATTTCAACACGTACAAGCTGGATTCAGAAAAGGCAGAGGAACCAGAGATCACATTGCCAACATCCACCGGATTATAGAGAAAGCAAGGGAATTCCAAAAAAAAAAAATCTACTTCTGCTTCACTGAGTACACTAACACCTTTGATTGTATGAATCACAACAAACTGGAAAATTCTTAAAGATATTAGAATTTCAGACCATCTTACTTGTCTCTCTTGAAACCTGTGTGCAGATCAAGAACCAACAGTTAGAATCAGACATGGAAAAATGGACTGGTTCAAAATTGGGAAAGGAGTACTACATCAAGGCTGTATATTGTCACCCTGTGTGTTTAGCTTATATGCACAATGCATCATGCAAAATGCCAGGCTGAATGACTCAAAAGCTGGATTCAAGATTGCTGGGAGAAATATCAACAACCTCCAGTATTCGGATGATACCACTTTAATGACAGAAAGTTAAGATGAACTAAAGAGCCTCTTAATGAAGGTAAAAGAGGAGAGTGAAAAAGCTGGCTTAAAACTCAACTTCCAAAAAACTAAGATCATGGCTTCTGGTCCAATCACTTCATGGCAAATAGATGGGAGAAAAAATGGAAGCTGGAAGATTTTATTTTCTTGGGCTCCAAAATCACTGCATATGGTGACTGAAGCCATGAAATTCAAAGGAACTTGGTCCTTGGAAGAAAAGCTATGATAAATATAGACAGTGTATTAAAAAACAGAGGCATCACTTTGCTGACAAAAGTCCATATAGTCAAACCTGTGGTTTTTCCAGTAGTCATGTACAGATGTGAGAGTTGGACCATAAAGTGAACTGAACACTGAAGAATTGATTCTTTTTAACTGTGGTGCTGGGAAAGACTCTTGAGAGTCCCTTGAACTTCAAGGAGATCAAACGAGTCAATCCTAATTGAAATAATCCTTCAATATTCATTGGAAGGACTGATGCTGAAGCTACAGTTCCAATATTTTGGCCACCTAATGCAAAGAGCTGTCTCACTGGTAAAGACTCATACTAGGAAAGATTTATGGAAAGAGGAGAAGGGGACGACAGAAGATGATATGGTGGGATGGCATCACAGACTCAATGGACATGATTTTGAGTAAACTCTGGGAGATAGTGAAGAACAGTGAAGCCTGGCGTGCTGCAGTCCATGGGGTCACAAAGAGTCAGAATTTAGTGAATGAACAACAATCAGTCTTTTAAACTCTTTTTAGAACTTGAAATTACATCCAAAAGAGAGAGAAACGTGTCAGCATACATGCACACCCACACAGCATTAAAATAATTTTTACAACTATAAACTTGTATGGATGAAGAAAAGTACTTCTTCCATGGATTGGCCAAGATGTTAGGTATTAGGTTTAATGGGAACCAGACTTTACATTTAATTCTTAAATATTCATTATCGTAGCCAATATAAATTAATCAGTTAGACAGGAATGAGAAATTTCATACATTTTGCCTTTTGTTTTCTAACTTGTTTTCCATTGATGTGGGTTTTTCTCTGCTGCTGCTGCTGCTGCTAAGTCGCTTCAGTCGTGTCCAACTCTGTGGGACCCCAGAGATGGCAGCCCACCAGGCTTCCCCATCCCTGGGATTCTCCAGGCAAGAACACTGGAGTGGTTGTCATTTACTTCTCCAATGCATGGAAGTGAAAAGTGAAAGTGAAGTCGCTCAGTCGTGTCTGACTCTAGCGACCCCATGGACTGCAGCCCACCAGGCTCCTCCATCTACGGGATTTTCCAGGCAAAAGTACTGGAGTGGGGTGCCATTGCCTTCTCCGGGGTTTTTCTCTAGCAGCTTGCAAATATCTGCATGCTGTAAAGAAATTTTAAGTAGATTCTCAAAGCTTGTTAAAGAAGGTAGTGATGGCTAAGAGGAGGGATTACACCAGGATCCAGCAAGTCAATGTTGTTTGCAAGATAGATTTTCTGTGGATTTTCAAGCCTGAAATAAATTGTTTTGCTAAATTTCTTACCTAATTTAGGTGTAAGTTCACTTGAGGTTTAGAAATTTAGTCATATGGACACTAACTTTAAAATTTAGCCAGACAGAATAATCAAAGTGGTTATTTAACTTAATTTACACTTGCATTTTCTCAAACTCGACTAATTGCTATAAAAATTGCGGCCTTTCATTCTTATACACTTAAGTGTTGAATCTTCACATCCTCACAATAGCCCTAGGGGATAGATATTAAAATCACCAGTGTATAAATGAGAAGAAACTCAGAATCAAAGGATTACTTGTCATGTAAATCTCAAGGCTGGGGTGAAAACTCACAACTGCTCCCGAATTCAGTTTCTTCTTCTATCATTCCTGCCTTAGTCTGGCCTCATATAGAACACATAGAAATGAAAGTCAAATAAAAAACCAAAAGAAAAGTACAGAATAATTATAAAACATCTATAGCCCCATTGTTTAAGAAAAATGGATTATATATTCAGCTCTATATCTTCTAAAATACATATTTACTTAGTCATTTTGAGAAAAAATACATAATCAATTATATTCCAGAAGCTATTCTCTTAAGAATATATTGAAATATTTGAGCAGGTTTCAGTGAAGAAAAAAAAAAGAAAGAAAGAAAGAATCTTTTGTGACTCTAATGAATCCTTTCCCAATATATTTCTAATTTTGAACAGAAATTTTACTTATCTACTCATCAGTTTCAAATTTTCAGAAAGTATTGAACTACTGAGTTCCAAGTATTCATACTCTGTCTCCTGCATTTTAGGTGAGTGAATGTACTTGTTCTATAATGGCTATAACTTAGTGACAGCATGAGCATGTGTGTGTTGATGTGTGCACATTCAAATGAGTGCATCCTCGAAATCAGAAAATAAAGAATAGCATATTGAGGTTAACAACAGTATTTATGCCCCTTACCTACCTGCATGGAAATTAGGCACTTATATGCCTCATTATTAATTTATAAACATTTAATACCACATCTTTCACATGATCAATAGTCTACTAATGATAATTGCTTTGTCATTTGATTAGCCTTGTATTGTGGGCAATATTACTGCTATAGTGAAAATGATAAGGTACTTTTCTTCCTCACTGTGGTCTAATTCCAATTTGGTTTAGATATTTTCTTTTGGAGAAATCAATCTACCAATTAGTTACTCTAATAAAGATCTTTTAATAAAGGGGCTGAAATTTTACAGAACTGAAGTAAATCACATAATATTGTTACAAAAATCTTTTCATTTACTGAATTTAGAAGCTAATAATTTTCAAAGTGCTTTAATTACATGCTTATAATTTCTATGTCTTGAACATGGAAACCAAACACAGTAATAAACTGAGATCATGGTTGGGCCTAGAGAATATTATACTTAGTTAAGTATTAGCAAGTCACACAGAGAAAGACAAATACTACATGATATCACTTATACATAAAATTTGAAAAAAAACAATATGAATTAATCCATATGCAAAACAAAGAGACTCAGACATATAAAACAAACTTACAGTTATTAAAGGAGTGAAGGAGTTGAGGGAGGGACAAATTAGGAGTATGGGATTAGTGGATACAAACTAATAGACATAAGATAGATAAGCAATAAATATTTACTATATAGCACAACAATTTATATTCACTATCTTGTATAACCTATAATGGAATGCAATCAGAAAAAATAACTGAATCATTTTTCTGTACCCTTGAAAATAGCACAATATTGTAAATCAACTGTACTACAAATAAAAACAACTCACATCAAATAAAAGTAATAAATTATTGTTGTTTCCTTATATTTAAGAGCAAAATAATTTATTTTTCTTCATAAAAATCATAAGCTCCACAAATATATTTGAGCTATTTTAGGTGTTATATGTCCAGGGGAAAATCATATACCTTCCCCATTTTATACTGCATGAGTTTAAAAATCAAAACATCTGCTAAGAGTTAGAGTTCTTGGGAATCAAGTTTTCTCATAATAGTGAAATCACCAGTGAGACTTAAAAAAAGATAGGGCTGACTTGTCAAGGGACCTGGATTCTAGCCCCAGTTTGGCCTTGAAATAGAAATATTACCTTAGGAAAAAATGACTGAATTTCTCTCTAAATTTATTTAGCTGTCAAAAATGTGAGGAACAAAAGAAAAGATTTGAAAAATTTTTAAAAACACAAATAAAGATGGCTACATGAATAATTTATGTTGCCTAAATTACTTCAGGACAATTTTAACTTTATTTTAACACATATAATTTTATCAACTCATGAAAATTGTTGTGGTCTCTTTTTATTAGCAAGGTTACTTATGCTTATTTATGGTCAAAGTATATGAATATATGATATTGTTTTCTCCAAACTTCAGGCAAATATTTTAGACCCTAGACTCATATATATTGTATTAATAGATGCATTCTAACAATGGTGTTTGAGATTTCATATATTATCTTTATATTCCAACATTTCTGTATAAAATAATATAATAAACCATGAAGAATGTGACTATTTTATTCTTTTCTATGGCTGAATAATATTCCATTGTATGTACTTGTATATATATAGTATATTCCTTTATATTTTACATATTCTTTATTCATCTGCTGATGGAAACTTAGATTTCTTCCACATCTAGTCTACTGTAAATAATTTTGTTATGCATACTGAGGTGCATGTATGTGAATGTGGATGCTCAGTCATGTCAGACTCTTTGCAACCCCTTGGTCTGTAGCCCTCCAGGCTTCTCTATTATTGGTATTTCCCCGACAAGAATACTGGACTGGGTTGCCATTTTCTACTCCAGGTAATGAGGGGCATATATCTTTTCAAATGAATGTTTTAGGTTTTTTTTTCAGATATATACCTGAGTGTAATTGATAGATCATATGATAGTTTTATTCTTAATTTTTGGAGAAACTACCATAATGTTTTCCATAGTGGCTGCACCAATTTACGTTCCCACCAAGCGTATACTATGGCTCTCTTTTTTCCACACCCTCACCAACACTTATTCTTTGTCTTTTTGATAATAACCATGATGACAGTTATAAGGTGTTCTAATTGTGCCATTCATTTGCATTCTTTCGATGATCAGCCTTTTAATGTTCCTGTTAAACATCTTTTAATGTACCATTGGCTTTTTGTACGTCTTGTTTGGGAAAATTGGCAATTCAGGTCTTCTGCTCATTGAAAAAAATATTGGAGTATAGTTGATTTACAATGTGTTAGTTTCAGGTGTATAATGAAGTGAATCAATTATACATATATATATATATATATACACACACACAATTATATATATATACACACACAATTATATATATATATATATATATATATATATATATATATATATACACATATTCACTCTTTCCCCATATGGGTCATTAAACAGTATTAAGTCAAGTCCCCTGTGTTATTCCATCAGTTCAGTTCAGTTCAGTTGCTCAGTCGTGTCCGACTCTTTGCGACCCCATGAATCGCAACATGCCAAGCCTCCCTGTCCATCATCAACTCCTGGAGTTCACCCAGACTCACGTCCATTGAGTCAGTGATGCCATCCATCCATCTCATCCTCTGTCATATGTGTATATATCACTAGTTTGTTTCCTCCTGCTGCTTAAGAGAGATAAAAATGTCTGACACTTGTAGCCTATTTTCTCCATTTGGAGACCCCGGCCTTCTTGCTTGTTACCCTCTCAAGGGGATGACAGAGGGTGAGATTGTTGGATAGCATCACTGACTCAGTGAAGATGACTTTGAGCAGACGCCAGGGAATAGTGAAAGACAGGTAAGCCTAGCATGCTGAAGTCCATGGGGTCGCAAAGAGTCACTTATGACTTAGTGACTGAACAACAACAAATCAGGGAACCTCCCTGGCTTTGGCAGTGGCAGTTCAGTTCAGTTCAGTCACCTAGTCATGTCTGACTCTTTGCAACCACATGGACTACACAATCCTAGGCCTCCTTGTCCCTCACCGTTGCCCAAAGTTTGCACAAGTTCATATGCATTGCATCGGAGATGACATCCAGCCATCTCATCCTCTGACTCCCTCTTCTTCTTTTGCCCATAATCTTCCCCAGCATCAGGGACTTTTCCAATGAGTCAGATGTTTGCATCAGATGACCAAAATACTGGAGTATCAACTTCAGCATCAGTTCTTCCAACAAGTATTCAGGGTTGATTTCCCTTAAGACTGACTTGTTTGATCTTTCTGCTGTCCAAGGGACTTGCAGGAGTCTTCTCCAGCACCAAATTCTAAGGCATCAATTCATTGTTTTTTTGCCCACTTTACAGTACAGTTCTCACAACCATACATGAAAACTGGGAAGACCATAACTTTGACTGCATGCACCTTTGTCAACAGAGTAATGTCTATGCTTTTCAGCACACTGTCTAGGTTTGTCATAGTTTTCCTGCCAAGAAGCAAAAGTCTTATTTTGTGACTGCAATCATCATCTGCAGTGATTTTAGAGCCCCAAAAGAAAAAATCTGTCACTACAGAAAGAGGAAAGGTGTCACTTCCACCTTTTTCCCTCCTATTTGCCACGAGGTAATGGGTCTAGATGATGTGAAATTAGTTGTTTTTCTTTTTTCTTTTTCTTTCTTTTCTTTTCTTTTCTTTTTTTTATATGTAGCTTTAAGCAAATTCTTTCAATCTCCTCCTTCACTCTTTTGTGTTGTTGGAAGAGGGTGCTTGCTATGACCAGTGCATTCTCTTGGCAAAACTCTGTTAATGTTTGTCCTGCATCATTTTGTACTCCAAGGCCAAATGTGCCTGTCACTTCAAGGTATCTCTTGACGTCCTACTTTTGCATCCCAGTCCCTTATGATGAAAAGGACATCTTTTTTGGATCTTAGTTCTAGAAGGTCTTGGCAGTCATCAGAGAACCAGTCAACTTCAGCTTCTTCAGCATTAGTGCTTGGGGCATAGACTTGGATTACTGTGATATTGAATGGTTTGCCTTGGAAACGAACAGAGATCATTCTGTCATTTTTGAGATTGCACTCAAGTACTGCATTTCAGATTCTTTTTCTGAATATAACAGCTACTCCATTTCTTCTAAGGCATTCTTTCCCATAGTAGTAGATACAATGGTCACCTGAATTAAATTCACCCATTATGGTCCATTTTATTTCACTGATTTTTGCCAATACTGAAACCTTATTGATTATATTCTTTGCAGCCAAAGATGGAGAAGCTATATACAGTAAGCAAAAACAAGACCAGGAGCTGACTATGGCTCAGATCATGAACTCTTTATTGCCAAATTTAGACTTAAATTGAAGAAACTAGGGTAAACCAACTAGACCATTCAGGTATGACCTAAATCAAACACCTTATGATGGAAGTGACAAATCAGATTTAATCTGATAGACAGAGTGCCCAAAGAACTATGGATAGAGGTTTGTGACATTGTACAAGAAGCAGTGATCAAGATCATCCTCAAGAAAAAGAAATGCAAAAAGGCAACATGGTTGTCTGAGGATACCTTAAAAACAGTTGAGAAAAGAAGAGAAGTAAAAGGCAAGGGAGAAAATGAAAGATACCCATCTGAATGCAGAATTCCAAAGAATAGCAGGGAGAGATAAGAAAGGGTTCCTCGGTGATCACTGCAAAGAAATAGAGAAAAACAATAGAATGGGAAAGACTAGATATCTCTTTAAGAAAATTAGAGATACCAGAGGAACATTCCAGGAAAAGATGGGCACAATAAAGGACAGAAATGGTATGGACCTAACAGAAGCAGAAGAGATCAAGAAGAGGTGGCAGGCATACACAGAAGAACTATACAAAAAAAGAACTTCATGACACAGATAACCATGATGGTGTGATCACTCACCTAGAGCCAGACATATTGAATGCAAACTCAAGTGGGACTTAGGAGGCATCACTATGAACAAAGCAAGTGGAGGTAATGGAGTTCCAGCTGCACTATTTCAAATCCTAAAAATGATGCTGTGAAAATGTTGCACTCAATATGCCAGCAAATTTGGAAAACTCAGCAGTGGACATAGGACTAGGAAAAGGTACATTTTCAATCCAATCCCAAAGAAAAGAAATGCCAAAGAATGTTCAAACTACCAAACAGTTGCACTCAGATCACATGCTAGCAAAGTAATGCTGAAAATTCTCCAAGCCAGGCTTCAACAGTACTTGAACAGTGAACTTTCAGATGTTCAACCTGTATTTAGAAAAAGCAGAGGAATCAGAGATCAAATTGCCATTATCAGCTGGTTCATTGAAAAAGGAAGAGAGTTCCAGAAAAACATCTACTTCTGCATTAGTGAATATGCCAAAGACTTTAACTGTGTGGACCACAACAAACTGTGGAAAATTCTTAAAGTGATGAGGATACCACCTTCCATGACTCCTGAGAAATCTGTATGCAGGTGAAGAAGCATCAGTTAGAACTGGACATGGAACAACAGACTAGTTCCAAATTGGGAAAAGAGTATGTCGAGGCTGTATATTTAATCAGCCTGCTTATTTAATTTATATGCAGAGTATATCATGTGAAATGTCCAGCTGGATAAAGCACAAGATGGAATCAAGATTGCCAGTCGAAATAGCAATAACCTCAGATATGCAGATGACACCACCCTTATGGCAGGAAGTGAAGAAAAACTGTAATTAGCCTCCAATTAAAACAAACAAACAAACAAAAAGTTGCAAACAAGACCATATGGCCCATAAGCCTAAAATAGAATAAAATAAAGAGCCTCTTGGTGAAAGTGAAAGAGGAGAGTGAAAAAGTTGGCTTAAAACTCAACTTTCAAAAAACTAACATCATGGTATTCCGTCCCATCAATTCATGGCAAATAGATGGGTAAACAATGGAAACAGTGAGAGACTTCATTTTCTTAAGCTACAAAATCACTGCATACGGTGACTGCAGCCATGAAACTAAAAGATGTTTGATCCTTGGAAGAAAAGCCATGACCAAGCTAGACAGCATATTAACAATCAGAGACATTATTTACCAGCAAAAGTCCATTTAGCCAAAGCTGTGGTTTTTCTAGTAGTCATGCATGGATGTAAGAGTTGGACTATAAAGAAAGCTGAGTGCCGAAGAACTGATGCTTTTGAACTGTGGTGTTGGAGAAGAGTCTTGAGAGTCCCTTGGACAGCAAGTGGATCCAACCAGTCTATCCTAAAGGAAATCAGTCCTGAGTATTCTTTGTCAGGACTGATGCTGAAGCTGAAACTCCAATACTTTGGCCATCTGATGCAAAGAATGGACTCATTTGAAAAGACCTTGATGCTGCGAAAGATTGAAGGCAGGAGGAGAAGGGGCCAACAGAGGATGAGATGGTTGGATGGCATCATCAACTCTCTGGACATGAGTTTGAGTCAGCTCTGGGAGTTGGTGATGGGCAGGGAAGCCTGGCATGTTGCAGTCCATGAAGTCACAAAGATTTGGACAGGACTGAGTGACTGAACTGAACTGGTAACTATATCTATATAAAACTGGTATTCATTTAAGTTAAAACATTCTAAAAGATCTACATTTTTACTTCTTTCTTCAACATTTTTGCTTCTTCATTAGCTCTAGTGGTAAAGAAGCAGTCTGCCAGTGCAGGGGACTTAAGAGACACAGGTTTGATCCCTGGGTCAGGAAGATCCCCTGGAGAATGAAATGACAACCCCCTCCAGTATTCTTGCCTGGAAAATCCCATGGACAGAGAAGCCTGGTGAGCTACAGTCCATGGGGTCACAAAGAGTTGGACACAACTTAAGTGACTTAGCACAATGTCACATTTTATATCTTAGTGTGTAAATCTTAAGTGTTTACTATAGTATATGTTGATTTAAAATGTTTTGTCTTTTAATCTGGATACTAGCTTATTTAACTGCTTTATACACAGCTTTTACTATATATATGATTTCTTCCCAGTGAATTTGAAGTTCTTGCCTTACTGAGAGAGAATTTGGCTATGAAGCAGGGAATTTAAGAAAGTAAACTGAGAATGTATTTAAGTAAGAATATGCTTTCAGAGGCAGATAGGTAAGGAGCTGCTCTCCAGAGTTTCTTTGGCAAGCTGGTTTTAAGGGACATACCAATGAAAGCCAGAATATTCACAGAGGAAGGAGGAATTTGTTGTCATAATTGACATAATCCCTGATTTTCCCCTTTCCCCAGGGGAAGAAAGTTTTTTTGTCCTTATTAACTTAAAAGTGTCATGGCATTGGTGCATGATGGATACTTCCTATCAGTTCAGGTCAGTTCAGTTCAGTCGCTCAGTCGTATCTGACTCTTTGTGATCCCATGGACTGCAGCACGACAGGCCTCCCTGTCTATCACCAACTCCTGGAGTTTACTCAAACTCATGTCCATTGAGTCAGTGATGCCAACCAACCACCTCATCTTCTGTCATCCCCTTCTCCTCCAGCCTTCAATCTTTTCCACCATGAGGGTCTTTTCCAGTGAGTCAGTTCTTCCCATCAGGTGGCCAGAATATTGGAGTTTCAGCTTCAACATCAGTCCTTCCAATGAATATTCAGGACTGATTTCCTTTAGGATAGACTGGTTGGATCTCCTTGCAGTTCAAGAGACTCTCAAGAGTCTTCTCCAAATCACAATTCAAAAGCATCAATTCCTATCTGAAAGTGTAATTTTATTGTAATGAGAGCATAATGAGCAACAAATTACATTGAACTTAAAACATTCGTCTTTCCCCATGTTTTTGTCTGCTTCCAGACACTTATTACCCATAAGGTGTTGTTTCTTGTCAGTCTCCATGTTCCTACTTTCCTTTATCTGCCTATGGACCCCTGCTGTTTGTAAGATATGTGATTTTCTGCCCCCTGGCCCCTGCCTTCATTTCTCCGTTTATAGATAGCTACCTGTCCTGTCTGCTGTAATAACTTTATTAGTGTTTTTTTTTTGTTTGTTTTCCTTTCCTATAAGTTCATTCCGTATTTCAAGTCCAAATTTGGCCTTGGAATATGGAATGAAGCAGGGTAAAGAGTAATAGAGTTTTGCCAAGAAAATGCACTGGTCATAACAAACACCCTCTTCCAACAACACAAGAGAAGACTCTATACATGGGTATCACCAGATGGTCAACACCAAAATCAGATGGATTATATTCTTTGCAGCCAAAGATGGAGAAGCTCTATACAGTCAGCAAAAACAAGACCAGGAGCTGACTGTGGCTTAGACCATGAACTCCTTATTGCCAAATTCAGACTGAAAGTGAAGAAAGTAGGGAAAACCACTAGACCATTTAGGTATGACCTAAATCAAATCCCTTATGATTATACACTGGAAGTGAGAAATAGATTTCAGGGCCTAGATCTGATAGATAGAGTGCCTGATGAACTATGGAATGAGGTTCGTGACATTGTACAGGAGACAGGGATCAAGACCATTCCCATGGAAAAGAAATGCAAAAAAGCAAAATGGCTGTCTGGGAGGCCTTACAAATAGCTGTGAAAAGAAGAGAAGCAAAAAGCAAAGGAGAAAAGGAAAGATATAAACATCTGAATGCAAAGTTCCAAAGAATAGCAAGAAGAGATAAGAAAGCCTTCTTCAGTGGTCAATGCAAAGAAATATAGGAAAACAACAGAATGGGAAAGACTAGAGATCTCTTCAAGAAAATCAGAGATACCAAAGGAAAATTTCATGCAAAGATGGGCTTGATAAAGGACAGAAATGGTATGGACCTAACAGAAGCAGAAGATATTAAGAGATGGCAAGAATACACAGAAGAACTGTACAAAAAAGATCTTCAAGACCTAGATAATCACGATGGTGTGATCACTTACCTAGAACCAGATATCCTGGAATGTGAAGTCAAGTGAGCCTTAGAAAGCATGACTACGAACAAAGCTAGTGGGGGTGATGGAATTCCAGTTGAGCTATTCGAAATCCTGAAAGATGATGCTGTGAAAGTG
Source organism: Bos grunniens (assembly GCF_055505025.1). Lineage (NCBI taxonomy): Eukaryota > Metazoa > Chordata > Mammalia > Artiodactyla > Bovidae > Bos > Bos grunniens. The sequence goes on along the minus strand of NC_141194.1, from coordinate 73,041,235 downwards.
CTACACTCAATATGCCAGCAAATTTGGAAAACTCAGCAGTGGCCACAGGACTGGAAAAGGTCAGTTTTCATTCCAATTCCAGAGAAAGGGAATGCCAAAGAATGCTCAAACTACCGCACAATTGCACTCATCTCACACGCTAGTAAAGTAATGCTTACAATTCTCCAAGCCAGGCTTCAGCAATATGTGAACCGTGAACTTCCAGATGTTCAAGCTGGTTTTAGAAAAGGCAGAGGAACCAGAGATCAAATTGACAACATCTGCTGGATCATGGAAAAAGCAAGATAGTTCCAGAAGAATATCTATTTCTGCTTTATTGACTATGCCAAAGCCTTTGACTGTGTGGATCACAATAAACTGTGGAAAATTCTGAAAGAGATGGGAATACCAGACCACCTGACCTGCCTCTTGAGAAATTTGTATGCAGGTCAGGAAGCAACAGTTAGAACTGGACATGGAACAACAGACTAGTTCCAAATAGGAAAAGGAGTACGTCAAGGCTGTATATTGTCACTCTGTTTAACTTATATTCAGAGCACATCATGAGAAACACTGTGCTGGAAGAAACACAAGCTGGAATCAAGATTGCTGGGAGAAATATCAATAACCTCAGATACATAGATGACACCACCCTTATGGCAGAAAGTGAAGAGAAACTAAAAAGCCTGTTGATGAAAGTGAAAGAGGAGAGTGAAAAAGTTGGCTTAAAGCTCAGCATTCAGAAAACGAAGATCATGGCATCCGGGCCCATCACTTCATGGGAAATAGATGGGGAAACAGTGGAAACAGTGTCAGACTTTATTTTGGGGGGCTCCAAAATCACTGCTGATGGTGACTGCAGCCATGAAATTAAAAGACACTTACTCCTTGGAAGGAAAGTTATGACCAACCTAGATAGCATATTGAAAAGCAGAGACATTACTTTGCCAACAAGGGTCCATCTAGTCAAGGCTATGGTTTTTCCTGTGGTCATGTATGGATGTGAGAGTTGGACTGTGAAGAAGGCTGAGTGCCAAAGAATTGATGCTTTTGAACTGTGGTGTTGGAGAAGACTCTTGGACTCTCCAACCAGTCCATTCTGAAGATCAGCCCTGGGATTTCTTTGGAAGGAATGATGCTAAAGCTGAAACTCCAGTACTTTGACCACCTCATTGCAAAGAGTTGACTCATTGGAAAAGACTGAAGCTGGGCAGGATTGGGGGCAAGAGGAGAAGGGGACGACAGAGGATGAGATGGCAGAATGGCATCCCTGACTTGATGGATATGAGTCTGAGTGAACTCCGGGAGTTGGTGATGAACGGGGAGGCCTGGCATGCTGAGATTCATGGGGTCGCAAGGAGTCGGACACGACTGAGCGACTGATCTGATCTGATCTGATAAATTCTTACTTTTCTGTTGTACCTCTCTCTTTTACAGTTAGTGAAGACCATCAAACATATCTGTTTTGAGTCCTTTCATCACTGCACTAATGAACTCCTAGTTTTTGGTTATCTGAAAAGTGTTATTTATGTTCCTTTAATTCTTAATAATACTCTTGCTGAGTGGAGTATCCTAGATTTTAGGTTTTTCCTCTTTCAGCACTTTTAATATGCTATGCCACTACCTTCAGACCTACAAAATTTCTGTAGGAAAATTAGTTTATATATAGCCTTAAGTCAGTTCCCTTATATATGAGTCTTTGTTACATATCTTTGTACAATCTTTGCAGTTCTCTTTTTGCCTTTAGAATTCTCTCTTTAACTTTTGTCATTTCATTTATGATATGTCTTGGTGTCCGTTTCTTTGGGTTGGGGCTCTCTGTGCTTCTTGTACCTGGATATATGTTTCCTTCAGGTTCAGCAAACTTTCAGCCATAACTTCATCAAATAAATTTTTTATCTTTTTCTCTTTTCCTTCTGGTACCATATTGTTGGTGGTGAATTTGAAGTTCTTTCTTCATTGCAAAAGAATCTGGAGATGAAGCAGAGAGGTCAAGAAAGCAAAATGAAAGTTTAGGTAAGCAAGGGTATGCTCTCAGAGCGAGTGTGGACAGACAGGTAAGGAACTACTACATGGAGCCTCTTTGGCAAGCTGATTATGAGGGACATACAAATAAAGAGACATAATAGTCACTAGAGAAGGAGGAGTTTGGAGGCTGACTTCCCTGACTTTCATCCCAGCTCAGTTTTATCAAGTTGTGGAAGGATTTCTGTCCTCATTTAGCTTAAATCAGAAATGTCATAGCAGTGGTACATGATGAGAACTTCTTCTCTGTAATGTTAATTTTATTATAATGAGAGCACAGTGTGCAAAAGCATATATGTAGATGCAGGAAATCCTTGCTTACCCCCACCTTTCTTTGTCTGCTACTGGAACTTTTATCACACAAAATATGTGGTCTCCTGTCAATGTGTATGTTCCTACTTTCTTTTATCTGCCTATGGACCCTGATGCTTATAAGATATATGTGATTTCCTGCCACCTGACCCCTGCCCCCACTTCTGTGCTCCTACCTAGCTACCTGGGCTATGCAGCGCTGGAACAGTGAGCAGCAGCTGTGCAGCACTGGAATGGCTGTGAGGAGATACCCCACATCCAAGGGCAAAAGAGAAGCCCCAGCAAGATGGTAGGGGCAAATTCATATTTAGAATCAAATCCCATCCCCACCACAGATGCTCAGAGGGCTCAAAAAAACCTTGTGTGCACCAGGGCCCATAGACCCAACAGAGACTGAGACAGAACTGTGTTTGAGCACCTCCTGTGGAGGTACAGGTCAGCAGTGGTCTGCCACAGGGACAGAGGCTCTGGGTGCAGCAGACTTGGGTATGGCGTAAGCCCTCTTGGGAGAGGTCACCATTAACCCCACCATAGAGCTGCCAGAACTTACACAGGACTGGGAAATATATTCTTGAAGGGTGCAACAAAATCTTGTGCCACAGGAACCCATAAGAAAGGAGCAGTGACCACACAAGAGACTTCCCTGGACTTGCCTGTGGGTGTCCAGAAGTCTCCAGCAGAGGCGTGGATCAGTGATGGACTGCTGCAGGGTTGGGGGCACTGAGTGTAGCAGTACATGCATGGGATCTTTTGAGGGAGGTCACCATTATCTTTTTTACCTCCACCATAGTTTGTCAGTTCACTTCGCAGTTCAGTCACACAGTCGTGTCCTACTCTTTGCAACCCCATGAATCGCAGCACGCCAGGCCACCCTGTCCGTCATCAACTCCTGGAGTTCACTCAGACTCACTTCCATCGAGTCAATGATGCCATCCAGCCATATCATCCTCTGTCATCTCCTTCTTCTCCTGCCCCCAATCCCTCCCAGCATCAGAGTCTTTTCCAATGAGTCAACTCTTCTCATGAGGTGGCCAAAGTACTGGAGTTTCAGCTTTAGCATCATTCCTTCCAAAGAAATCCCAGGGCTGATTTTCAGAATGGACTGGTTGGATCTCCTTGCAGTCCAAGGGACTCTCAAGAGTCTTCTCCAACACCACAGTTCAAAAGCATCAATTCTTCAGTGCTCAGCTTTCTTCATAGTCTAACTCACATCCATATATGACCACTGGAAAAACCATAGCCTTGACTAGACGGACCTTTGTTGGCAAAGTAATGTATCTGCTTTCAATATGCTATCTAGGTTGGTCATAACTTTCCTTCCAAGGAGTAAGTGTCTTTTAATTTCATGGCTGAAGTAACCATCTGGAGTGATTTTGGAGCCCCCAAAAATAAAGCCTGACTCAGTTTCCAATGTTTCCCCATCTATTTCCCAAGAAGTGATGGGACCAGATGCCACGATCTTCATTTTCTGAATGTTGACCTTTAAGCCAACTTTTTCACTCTCCACTTTACTTTCATCAAGAGGCTTTTTAGTTCCTCTTCACTTTCTGCCATAAGGGTGGTGTCATCTGCATATCTGAGGTTATTGATATTTCTCCCTGCAATCTTGATTAAAGCTTGTGCTTCTTCCAGCCCAGCGTTTCTCATGATGTACTCTGCATAGAAGTTAAATAAGCAGGGTGACAATATACAGCCTTGACGTACTCCTTTTCCTATTTAGAACCAGTCTATTGTTCCATATCCAGTTTTAACTGTTGCTTCTTGACCTGCATACAGGTTTCTCAAGAGGCAGGTCAGGTGGTCTTGTATTCCCATCTCTTTCAGAATTTTCCAGTTTACTGTGATCCACACAGTCAAAGGCTTTGGCATAGTCAATAAAGCAGAAATAGATGTTTTTCTGGAACTATCTTGCTTTTTCAATGATCTAGCAGATGTTAGCAATTTGATCTCTGGTTCCACTGCCTTTTCTAAAACTAGCTTGAACATCTGGAAGTTCACAGTTCACATATTGCTGAAGCCTGGCTTGGAGAATTTTGAGCATTACTTTACTAGCGTGTGAGATGAGTGCAATTATGTGGTAGTTTGAGCATTCTTTGGCATTCCCTTTCTTTGGGATTGTAATGAAAACTGACCTTTTCCAGTCCTGTGGCTGAGTTTTCCAAATTTGCTGGCATATTGACTGCAGCACTTTCACAGCATCATCTTTCAGGATGTGAAATAGCTCCACTATAATTCCATCACCTTCACTAGCCTTGTTTGTAGTGATGCTTTCTAAGGCCCACTTGACTTCACATTCCAGGATGTCTGGCTCTAGGTAAGTGATCACACCATCGTGATTATCTTGGTCGTGAAGATCTTTTTTGTACAGTTCTTCTGTGTATTCCTGCCACCTCTTCTTAATATCTTCTGCTTCTGTTAGGTCCAAAACATTTTGTCCTTTATCGAGCCCATCTTTTCATGAAATGTTCCCTTGGTATCTCCTATTTTCTTGAAGAGATCTCTAGTCTTCCCCATTCTATTGTTTTCCTATATTTCTTTGCATTGGTCTCTAAGGAAGGCTTTCTTATCTCTTCTTGCTTTTCTTTGGAACTCTGCATTCAGATGCTTATAGCTTTCCTTTTCTCCTTTGCTTTTCGCTTTTCGTCTTTTCACAGCTCTTTGTAAGGCCTCCCCAGACAGCCATTTTGCTTTTTTGCATTTCTTTTCCATGGGGATTGTCTCGATCCCTGTCTCCTGTACAATGTCACGAACCTCCATCCATAGTTCATCAGGCACTCCGCCTATCAGATCTAGGCCCTTAAATCTATTTCTCACTTTCACTGTAAAATCATAAGGGATTTGATTTAGGTCATACCTGAATGGTCTAGTGGTTTTCCCTACTTTCTTCAATTTACGTCTGTATTTGGCAATAAGGAGTTCATGATCTGAGCCACAGTCAGCTCCCGGTCTTGTTATTGCTGAGTGTATAGGGCTTCTCCATCTTTGTTTGTTTGTTTTTCTAATTTTATTTTATTTTTAAACTTTACATAATTGTATTAGTTTTGCCAAATATCAAAATGAATCCGCCACAGGTATACATGTGTTCCCCATCCTGAACCCTCCTCCCTCCTCCCTCCCCATACCATCTCTCTGGGTTGTTCCAGTGCACTAGCCCCAAGCATCCAGTATCGTGCATCGAACCTGGACTGGCAACTCGTTTCTTACATGACATTTTACATGTTTCAATGCCATTCTCCCAAATCTTCCCACCCTCTCCCTCTCCCACAGAGTCCATAAAACTGTTCTATACATTAGTGTCTCTTTTGCTGTCTCGTACACCGGGTTATTGTTACCATCTTTCTAAATTCCATATATATGCGTTAGTATACTGTATTTATGTTTTTCCTTCTGGCTTACTTCACTCTGTATAATAGGCTCCAGTTTCATCCACCTCATTAGAACTGATTCAAATGTATTCTTTTTAATGGCTGAGTAATACTCCATTGTGTATATGTACCATAGCTTTCTTATCCATTCATCTGCTGATGGACATCTAGGTTGCTTCCATGTCCTGGCTATTATAAACAGTGCTGCGATGAACATTGGGGTACACGTGTCTCTTTCCCTTCTGGTTTCCTCAGTGTGTATGCCCAGCAGTGGGATTGCTGGATCATAAGGCAGTTCTATTTCCAGTTTTTTAAGGAATCTCCACACTGTTCTCCATAGTGCTGCAAAGAATATAATCAATCTGATTTTGGTGTTGACCATCTGGTGATGTCCATGTGTAGAGTCTTCTCTTGTGTTGTTGGAAGAGGGTGTTTGCTATGACCAGTGCATTTTCTTGTCAAAACTCTATTAGTCTTTGCCCTGCTTCATTCCGTATTCCAAGGCCACTTTTGCCTGTTACTACAGGTGTTTCTTGACTTCCTACTTTTGCATTCCAGTCCCTTATAATGAAAAGGACATCTTTTTTGGTTGTTTGTTCTACAAGGTCTTGTAGGTCTTCATCGAACCGTTCACCTTCAGCTTCTTCAGTGTTACTGGTTGGGACATAGACTTGGATTACTGTGATATTGAATGTTTGCTTTGGAAACGAACAGAGATCATTCTGTCATTTTTGAGATTGCATCCAAGTACTGCATTTCAGACTCTTTTGTTGACCATGATGGCTACTCAGTTTCTTCTCAGGGATTCCTGCCCACAGTAGTAGATATAATGATCATCTGAGTTAAATTCACCCATTCCAGTCCATTTTAGTTCACTGATTCCTTGAATGTCGATGTTTACTCTTGCCATCTCCTGTTTGACCACTTCCAACTTGCCCTGATTCATGGACTTGACATTCCAGGTTCCTATGCAATATTGCTCTTTACAACATTGGACCTTGCTTCTATCAGCAGTCACATCCACAACTGGGTATTGCTTTTCTTTGGCTCCACCCCTTCATTCTTTCTGGAGTTATTTCTCCACTTATCTCCATTAGCATATTGGGCACCTACTGACCTGGGAAGTTCCTCTTTCAGAATCAGAACAAGACCCAGTTTTCCCCTCAGTCAGTCTCTCCTACCAGGAAGCTTCCATAAGCCTCTCATCCTCCATCAGAGGGTAGAGAAACTGAAAACCACAATCACAGAAAACTAATCAATCTGATCACATGGACCACAGTCTTGTCTAACTCAATGAAACTATGAGCCATGCTGTGTAAGACTACCCAAGACAGACGGGTCATAGTAGATAGTTCTGACAGAATGTGGTGCACTTGAGATGAGAATGGCAAACCACTTCAGTATCCTTGCCTTGAGAACCCCATTAACAGTATGAAAAGCCAAAAAGATAGGACACCTAAAGATGAACTCCCCAGGTCGGTAGGTGCCCAATATGCTACTAGAGATCAGTGGAGAAATAACTCCAGAAAGAATAAAGAAACAGAGCTAAAGCATAAACAACACCCAGTTGTGGATGTGACTGGTGAAGGAAGCAAGGTCCGAGGCTACAAAGAGCTATATTGCATAGGATCCTGGTATGTTAGATCCATGAATCAAGGCAAATTGGAAGTGGTCAAATAAGAGACTGCAAGAGTGAACACTGACATTTAGGAATCAGGGAATTAAAATGGACTGGAATGGGTTAATTTAACTCAGATGACCATGATATCTACTATTGTGAGCAAAAATCCCTTAGAAGAAATGGAGTAGCCATCATAGTCAACAAAAGAGTCTGAAATGCAGTATTTGGATGTATTCTCAAAAATGACAGAATGATCTCTGTTCATTTCCAAGGCAAACCATTCAATATCAGAGTAATCTAAGTCTATGCCCCAACAGTAATGCTGAAGAAGCTGAAGTTGAATGTTTCTCTGAAGGCCTACAAGACCTTCTAGAACTAACACCCAAAAAAGATGTCCTTTTCATTATAGGGAACTGGAATGCAAAAGTAGGAAATAAAGAAACATGTGGAGTAACAGGCAAATTTTGCCTTGGAATACAGAATAAAGCAGGGCAAATGCTAATAGAGTTTTGCCAAGAGAACGCCCTGGTCATAGCAAGCACCCTCTTCCAACAACACAAGAGAAGACTCTACACATTGACGTCACCAGAAGGTCAACACCAAAATCAGATTGATTATATTCTTCACAGCCAAAGATGGAGAAGCTCTATACTGTCAGCAAAATCAAGACTGGGAGCTGACTGTGGCTCAGATCATGATTATCTCATTGCCAAATTCAGACTTAAATTGAAGAAAGTAGGGTAAATCACTAGACCATTCAAGTATGACCTAAATAAAATCAATAACAATTATACAGTGGAAGTGAGAAATAGATTTAAGGGACTAGATCTGATAGACAGAGTGCCTGTGGACACTTTGAACGGAGATACATGACATTGTACAGGAGACAAGAATCAAGACCATCCCCAAGAAAAAGAAATGCAGACAAGCAAAATGGCTCTCTGAAGAGGCCTTGTAAATAGTTGTGAAAAGAAGAGAAGCAAAAAGCAAAGGATAAAAGGAAAGATATAAGCATCTGAATGCAGAGATTCAAAGAATAGCAAGGAGAGATAAGAAAGCCTTCCTCAGCAATCAATGCAAACAAATAGAGAAAACAACAGAATGGGAAAGACTAGAGATCTCTTCAAGAAAATTAGAGATACCAAGTGAACATTTCATGCTTAGATGGGCTTGATAAAGGACAAAATGGTATGGACCTAACAGAAGCAGAAGATATTAAAAAGAGGTGGCAAGAATACACAGAAGAACTGTACAAAAAAGTCTTCACAATCCAGATAATCACTAGGATGGGATCACTCACCTAGAGCCAGACATCCTGGAATGTGAAGCCAAGTGGGCCTTAGGAAGCATCAGTGCAAGCCAAGCTAGTGGAAATGATGGAATTCCAGGTGAGCTATTTCAAATCCTGAAAGATGAGGCTGTGAAAGTGCTGCAGTCAATATGCCAGCAAATTTGGAAAACTCAGCAATGGCCACAGTACTGGAAAAGGTCAGTTTTCATTCAAATCCCAAAGAAAGGCAATGCCAAAGAATGCTCAAACTACCACACAACTGCACTCATCTCACACGCTAGTAAAGTAATGCTTAAAATTATCCAAGCCAGGCTTCAACAATACATAAACTGTGAACTTTCAGATGTTTAGGTTGGATGTTGAAAAGGCAGAGGAACCAGGGATCAAATTCCCAACATCTGCTGGATCATCAAAAAAGCAAGAGAGTTCCAGAAAAACATCTATTTCTGCTTTATTCACTATGTCAAAGCCTTTGACTGTGTGGATCACAACAAACTATGGAAAATTCTGCAAGAGATGGGAATACCAGACTACCTGACTTGCCTCTTGAGAAACCTGTATGCAGGTCAGGAAGCAACAGTTAGAACTGGACATCGAACAATAGGCTGGTTCCAAATGGGGAAAGGAATACATCAAGGCTGTATATTGTCACCCTGCTTATTTAACTTATATGCAGAGTACATCATGAGAAACGCTGGGCTGGAAGAAGCACAAGCTGAAATCAAGATTGCTGGGAGAAATATAAATAATCTCAGATATGCAGATGACACCACCCTTAAGGCAGAATGTGAAGAAGAACTGAAGATCCTCTTGGTGTAAGTGCAAGAGGAGAGTGAAAAAGTTGGCTTAAAGCTCAATATTCAGAAAAGAAAAATCATGGTGTCTGGTTCCATCACTTCATGGCAAATAGGTAAAGAAACAGTGAAAACAGTGGCAAACCTTATTATTATTATTTATTTATTTATTTATTTTTGGCCTCTAAAATCACTGCAAATGGTGACTGCAGCCATGAAATTAAGACGCTTACCTCTTGGGAGAAAAGTTATGACCAACCTAGACAGCATATGAAAAAGCAGAGACATTACTTTGCCAACAAAACTCCATCTAGTCAAGGCTATGGTTTTTCCAGTAGTCATGTATGGATATGAGAATTGGACTCTAAAGAAAGCTGAGCACTGAAGAATTGATGCTTTTGAACTGTGATGCTGGAGAAGACTCTTGAGAGTCTCTTAGACTGCAAGGAGATCCAACCAGTCCATCCTAAAGGAAATCAGTCCTGAATATTCATTAGACGACTGATGCTGAAGCTGAAACTCCAATACTTTGGCCACCTGATGTGAAGAACTGACTCATTTGAAAAGACCCTGATGCTGGGCAAGATTGATGGCGAGAAGAATAGGGGTCGATAGAGGTTGAGATGGTTGGATGGCATTGCCGACACAATGGACATGAGTTTGAGTAAACTCCAGGTGTTGGGATGCACAGGGAGGCCTGGTGTGATGCATTCCATGGGGTCCCAAAAAGTTTGCTCAACTGAGTGACTGAACTGAACCTAGATACCTTCCTGCTGTAACAATATAATGTGATGGTTGGTAAGCTCGGTGTTGTTCTATAAGTCTTGTAAGTGGTCCTCATACTTCATAATTTATTTTTTTGCTGTTGTAATCGAGTGATTTCCATTATTCTATCTTTCAGATCATTTGTGAATACTTTTTTTTTTTTTTTTTTACCTAATCTGCTGTTAACTCCTAATGTTTTCTTCATTTCAGTTATTATATTCTTCAGGCTTTTGAATTTTTTTTACTTTTTTATTTTATTTTATTATTTAACTTTACAATATTGTATTGGTTTTGCCATATATCAACATGAATCCACCACAGGTATACACGTGTTCCCCATCCTGAACCCTCCTCCCTCCTCCCTCCCCGTACCATCCCTCTGGGTCGTCCCAGTGCACCAGCCCCAAGCTTTTTTAAAAGTGTATTTTCCTTTTCCTTGTTCAATTTCTTACTGTGTTTTTCTATTCTTTTCCCAATTTATTTAAGAATCTTATTACTACTACTTTGCACTCTTTATCTTGTAAATTATTTAACTGTATTTCATTAACTGTTTTTTTTTTTTTCAGGTTTTTTTTTTCCTTCTTTCACTTGAAACAGACACCATTATCTTCTCATTTAGCTTAACTTTCTCTGTCTTTATGAAATTTGGTGAAACAGTTAATTATCCTGTTTTGAAGGTATTGAAGGGATGTCCTTGTTCTAGAGTGTCCCTATCCAGTCCCTATCCAATCTGCATGTGCCCAAGGGCTTTTGTGGGAAAGCTGAATCTGAAGTAAGGAGTCACACTTTTCCCCATGCTATGCTAGCAAGTATTACCCTGGTGGGTGGGTGGACTGGAGATGGAAGGGCTTATAAAATGGAGTATTTCCTGCCATGTCTGTAAACAAGGACAACATAGCCATCAGGGATTCCAGTTTTCCAAATGAAAAATTTTGAGCCCAGGAAGAACAATTTCAGCTTTAGCCATAAGCCACTCCCCAGTGTAAGCACTGAGGAGTTCTGGGGGGATATGAGAAAGCACAAATGACAGCCATCCAACACATCCATCACTCCCTACAGTAAATGAAGAATTAAGGATGTGAATAATCAAAAAGCAGGATGCTAGCCCCAGATAGCTGAGATGTATATGAAAGGAATGATTTCAAAAAGCACAGATGCTTGCATTTTCCATAAATAAAAGAGTGCTAAATTCCTTAATTGCATATATCTGGTTTTCCTTAATTAACAAAAATCTTTTGATTTTCAGACTACCTGTCCCTTGCTTCAAACTTCTATACAGCCTGACTCCTTCTACCATTTTCTCAGAAACAATTTTCTCAGAGTGACTTGAGATGCTGTCTTCTGGACTTGAAGTCCTAGCAATTCTTACAGAATAAACACAACTTTCAACATTTAGGTTGTTGTTGTTGTTGTTTTTCTTTTTCATTTGACAAGCTAGAGCCAGAACCAGGTCCAGGTGTGAGCTGGGATTTTCCACTGCTCAGTGGCCAATACCATCTTATTTGAGACTTGGTCAAGTACCCAGCTTCCAGGTCCAAGCTGTTTCTGTTCCAAGTTTGTTCTTCTTCTCTCCCAATATTGACCCTTTTGCCACAGAGAGGAGCAGCACTGGAACAAGAAGGGCTGGAGCAGGTTCTTGGCATGTCCTGGGGCTGGAACACATGCTGGGGTTATACTAATTCTAGTCAGAGGTTCAGACTGCTTCCAATATGCCACCACTTTGTAATGGTTTCTCTTACCCCATTCAGATACTGTACTAGGTTTGTCATCCATAACCTCACACTCTCCTCAGCAACATCAGCCTTTGCTCCAGTGTGGAACTGTACCATGGAGCAAGATGGGCAAGAACTTACACTTGGTAGGGCTGGAGCATACATTGTGGTAGTTGCAAGAAACAGATCAGAGTCTCGGGCAGTTTCAATTTGCTTCCTCCACTTTTTTCTGGGAGTAAGCAAATGTGTGCACATTCTTTGTGAGCAGAGTATAGATTTCTTACAACCCTGCTATTAATCTCAATGGTTTTCACACCTGCTGAGAGAATTAGTCTTCCTAGTGTCTGTCCCATGGCTGTTGTGTTCAACATGTATGAACCACTCATTCCCCAATGAGGATCTCCAAGCTCATGTAATCCCCCTCCTCTTTGGTATTCCCTCTTAGGGATGCAGGTCCCAGTCTGCTTGCTTGTCTTCCCTTCCTACACTACTCTGATGAATCTTTCCTACAGCATTGGTTTTATAAAAGTCTTTCTGCCAATTGTTTTCAGTGAAAGTTTCTCCACATGAAGATGTATTTTTATGTGTTTGTATGCACAGGTGAGTGCCACATCCTCTTATGCTGCCATCTTGAGCTACACCTAGTTTTAATTAAGGTATGTATTCAATATATTGTTTTTTTTAGACATAATTCTATTGACTATTTAATAGACTATGGTATGGTGCAAACATAACTTTCTTAATATATATGCTCATAATTTTATATGAGATATCAAAAAATTAATGTGGCTCATATGTTTGCAAAATTTACATTATTTTGGTGGTCTGGAACTGAAACTACAATATCTCTGAGCTATACAAGTACTTGGATACTTCAAATGCTTAAAGAAAATCCTCAAGACTGAATAAACACTGGTACCTTTCCTTTGTTCTTAGAAACTCAAGCAGTGAGCAGAACCTTTCAGAGAGCAGCAATTACTGAACTCTCTCTTAATATTTCTCAATTGAGTCTCCTTTTTATTTCAGGATTATAATTCTTGGGTTCTTTGAAATGTTTTTCTAAACTAGCTATTATGAGATAGGCACAATCAGTGAAAATAAAACCAAAACAACAATTACTGGGCATTGGATTAACCAATTTATATGGATGATCTAATTATTCTAAGAAAATTTGATGAAATAAATATAATCATTATCTCCATTTACAGATGAACACATGAATCTCGGAGAGGTTAAGTGATTTTAATAAGGTTATTTAACTACTATATCAAAGCCAGAGTATGAACCAGAGTCTGCCAAATACAGAGATCTATGTATTAAGTACTATGCTACACAACTTCAATGGTGGCTCAGATGGTAAAACGTCTGTCTACAATGCGAGAGACCCAGGTTTGATCCCTGGGTCAGGAAGATCCCCTGGAGAAGGAAATGGCAACCCACTCCAGTACTCTTGACTGGAAAATCCCATGGACAGAGGAGCCTGGTAGGCTGCAGTCCATGGGGTCGCTACCAATTGGACACAACTGAGCGATTTCACTTCACTTTCACACTGTCAAAAGGTGTAGCATCATGTTTAATAACATAGAGCAAAAAAGATGGCTAAAACTCAGCACTCAAAAATTGAAGATCATGGCATCCAGTCCCATCACTTCATGGCAAATAGATGGGGAGACAATGGAAACAGTGACAGACTTTATTTTCTTGGGCTCCAAAATCACTGTGGGCAGTGACTGCACCCATGAAATTAAAAGACTGTTGCTCCTTGGAAGAAAAGCTGAAGCTCCAATAATTTGGGCACTTGATGTGAAGAGCCATCTCATTAGAAAAGACCCTGATGCTGGGAAAGATTGAAGGCAGGAGGAGAAGGGAACGACAGGGTGAGATGATTGGATGGCATCATCGACTCAATAGGTATGAGTTTGAGTAAACCCCAGGAGTTGGTGAAAGACAGGGAAGCCTGGCATGCTGCAGACCATGGGGTTGCAAAGAGTCAGACATGACTGAGCGACTGAACCACATCAACACTGTCACATATTTTACCTTTCTACAGTTGTCAGATTTAGCAAATAAAAATAAAAAATTTCCTGTATTTTATTTGGCAAACCTAACTTGACTAATAAGTTTAATGCTACAATACTTGTTTTTGGCCCCAAATGAAAAGACTTTTTGAAAATTGTCATATTTGAGTTTGAGAATTGGAAATTAATAGATCATTCCTAATCCACCCTTAATGGACAGTGAAGAAATGATGAAGTTCATGAAAAGTAGTTTGAGAATAAACAATGCTTGAAACTTGTGTCATTCTAATTTTCCATAGTCTTGGGAGAGTCAACTTCAGGCAGAAAAGGTATTTCCTTTTCTTTTTCTCAGATTGTTGAGTAAAATCTAGAGAACATGAGGTAACCATATGGTAAACAATGTTTCATTTTGTACTAAGTGAATGTAGGTAGCAACTTAAATGTCTACCAACAAAGGAATGGATAAAGTAGTGGTATATATATACAGTTGAATATTACTCAGACATAAAAAAAGAATGGAATAATGCCATTTGCAGAAACATGGATGGATGATGTAGAGATTGTCATACTGAGTGAACTAAGTCAGACAGAGAAAGACAAATACTGTAAAACATCTTTTATCTGTAGAATATAAGCAAAGAGTACAAATGTAAGATAAGAGTTACAAAACCAATACAATACTGTAAAGCAATTAGCCTCCAATTAAAATATATAAATTTATACTAAAAAAAAAAAAAAGAGTTCAACTTATCTACAAAGCAGAAAGTCAGTAACAAATGCAGAAAACAAACTTATAGTTACCCAAAGGGAAAAGTTGTGAGAAAAGATAGAGAAATTGGGATTGACATACACACACTACATTACATAGATAACTATTAATAATAAGAACCTACTGTATAGCACAGGTAACTCTACTCAATACTGTGCAATGGCCTATGTTGGAAAATAATCTGAAAATTATATCTGGGTTGGGGAAATCCCCTGGAGAAAAAATGACAATACACTCCAATATTCTTGCTTGGAGAATTCCATGGACAGAGGAGCCTGGTGGGCTACAATCCAGGGGATAACAAAAATTCGGACACAACTGACAGACTAGCACACACACACACATGTGTATATAGATACATATAATTGAATCTCTTTGCTGTATATCTGAAACTAACACAACACTGTAAATCAATAGTACTTCAACTGAAAAGAAACTTTCACTCTATCAATGCCTTTAGCAGAGCTAATTTTTAGGAGAAAAATATTTCACCTAAAAGTGCAGCAAGTTCCCTACATATGAACCTTCAAGTTGCAAACTTGCAAAGATGTGAACATGTGTTCTATCAATGTCAGGCATGAGTGAAACTGCAGCTTACATTTCATCTCCTGCTGCTGCTGATCCTTCAGCTCTACCATCTCCCACCCCTCTCCCTCCTCCAGTCAATAACTTTTCTTGCCTATTCACTTAATGCCAGCCCCTGTTTGTCATTTATTGTATTGTACTGCTATACTTTTCAAGGTACTATACTGTAAGATTTAAGATGTTTTCTTTGCTTTTTGTGTTTTTTTTTTTAAGTATTATTTGTGTGAAAAGAATTATAAACCTATTACAGTTCAGTACTATGTAGCTGATTGTGTTAGGTACCTAGGCTAACTTACAAACTAGCTCATTGATCTGTAGGGAACTTATTGTACAAGCAACTGATAACATTTTACAGAATAAGATTAACTTTCCAGAGGTATTTGAATTTTTAATTAAAGTTTGTTTATAGCACCGAGTTAAATCTTTAATGGAAGAGTTTAAATAAGGACATGGAAGAACCTGCCTGCCAATGCAGGAAACTGAAGAGAGATGCGTTTGATCCTTGTGTTGGGAAGATCCTCTGGAGGAGGGCACAGCAATCCAATTCAGTATTCTTGCCTGGAGAATACCATGGACAGAGGAGCCTGACAGGTTATATATAGTCCATAGGTTCACAAAGAGTTGAACATGATTGAAGTGACTTAGCATGCATGCATGCAGTAATAAGGTACAGAGATTTTTCACAGTACTCCTCAAACCATGAAAAAACAGGTCTGTGATGATCCATGAACAAGATTACTCTTTATTTTTGCGAGTACACAAACTTTAATTGAATGTCTCGTATATACACTTTTGTTCATCAAAATTGCATGTTTTAAGTCCTTTTGAGTTTATCAACCAATACAACATTTTTAAGCAAATAGTGGATGTAAAAATCATGAGCATAGATTTCATGATTTATGCTTATCCATCCACTGGTAAACCAGGTAATGTCTAAACCAGTGGTTCTCAAATGCCAGTTTTCATCTACATACAAAAAGACAGGTGTCACAGTGAAATAAATATATGAACAATGAAGAGGATAATATAGGTTTTTTTCAAACTTGATATTTTGTCCATTTTATATTTTGTAGTGTTGAAATAATATTTCTTCTATGAACTCACAATATAAGCAAATAGCATTAGATACGTAATTATTTGGCAGAATGAAAAGTTAGCAGATTTGTAGACCTATATTGGTCAAATAAATTTTTCTTGCAGCTGAACAGTTTATGGAAATCTCTAAATCTGAGAACTACTCTTCTCAACAACTCTAAAGCAATTCATCAACATTGAAAATTTCATAAGTAATAGTAGTAGGGGATGGGAATAGGGTGTTGAGTGGTAGAGAGCAGGCTGAAGAACTAGGGAAGGATAAATTTATTGAACTACCGAAATGGCCAACTGACTGAACTTTTGCCTCAGAAAAATGACTTTGGCTGCTACAATCACTGAGAGTTCCCTAAAGTGTCTGTCTTTGCACTTTAGTCCTGAAAGACAGATGAAGTTCTCATTCATAACTTGCATCATGAATGCTAAAGGTAGATTTTCTCCTTGAGAAGAAGAAGAAGAAAAAAAATTGATGCATAAGTTATAAGGGAGAAGGAAATAAACTGTATGGAGAAGGGGAAAGCAGAAATTCCCTTTATCTTTGTTTAAAGATAATTGAGAGAAAAGTGCATTTGGTTTTGACTAAATTGAAATGTCTTTTTCTATGTGCTAGGAAATTCAGATGCTTTAAAATAACCAGTCATTTCTATTGGGATTAACCTAGCTAGTTTTATTGGGACTAGCTCTTGTCATTGACTCACAACTTCCTCTCAATTAGGAGTTGAAATACATGCTAGTTTACGAATCTGAGGCTGATCACTACAGAATCATTCACCCTTCTTAGCAAATTCACCTTTGGGCAAATTTCCAGCCGTCATAGGATGGGACAGAGGAATGGTAGGAAGAAACGTGTTGACACTAAAGCCCACAGGACTCTCCAAGCCAGATGTCTGTTGTGAATGTCTTGCTAGGCCCACCCACACAACTGTTTATTTTTGGCAACAAATCTGAGCACTTGACTTCTATAGATTGATGCCAAACACCTGCCTGCAGCCAATTCATACAGTTAGGCACAGAGACAGAATAACCAGCCACTCTGTGAAAGTGTGTTTTCAGGAATGGTAGAAAGTAATCAATGACAGAAAAATATACACATATCTGTGTGCACATGCATATGTATCCTTTTATAGTAAAATTCTTTGCCAGAATCCTTTCACTTCCCACTGATATATTAGCCTTTGACTACAAATCCCTTATTGGAGACACAGCACATTTATACTAAGATGTAAAAGACTAATAGCAGAGTCTTTCCCCAAGGATAATTTTTCATAAGCAAAACCTGCTGAGACACTAAAAAAGGAGAGGTTTTAGTCTGAGAAGAAAAAAAGTGAATAAAATGTAATAAAATTGTAATAGGCACCCTTCAGCTAGTTTGCAGGGGTCAAGCTTAATGACCAAAATATGATTTAATAGTATCTGGAAGGAGAAAGAATCTAGCCCATAAACATGAAATATTATGGGATATATTCAATCTATTGTTAGCAATACCGTGCATGCATGTGTGCTCAGTTGCTTCACTTGTGTCCAACTCTTTGCAACTCCATGGACTGTAGTCCACCAGGCTCCTCTGTCCATGGGATTCTCCAGGCAAGAACACTGGTGTGGTTTGCCATTTCCTTCCCCAGAGGATCTTCCCAATCCAGGGATCGAACCCAGGTCTCCTGCATTGCAGGCAGCTTCTCTATCACTGAGCCATCTGGGAAGCCCCAGGTGGTATGGAACCAATACCATAATCTAAAATAATAATGATGCTTTTCTTACCACCTGGTATAAAAATAATTTAAGGCAGGAATAACAAAATTCCAATTCATATTTTATCATACTTCATATTTTGAAAAGTTCTTTAATATTTATTCTCTTATTTAAAGTGATTGATAATGTCTCATTGCCAAAAAGTGAGTGGAATTTTATTTATAAATGACAAAACCAAATTAATTTTTTGTCTGAGAATGTTTCTAAACCAAGTGGCTTATGCAGTGTCCTTTCTTTTGAAACACTTGCATACATTCTGAACTCTTGTCAATGGTTTTAACCTGCAATCATAGACAATGAACTTGTTATTAAACTTGCTTGCAGCTAATACGAGTTTATCCTCTAGCATCAGATGCCAGATGTTTTTGGTGAGAAGAAAATTAATGGTCTAAATAATGAATCAGTTGAGGAGCAGTGACCATAATCCATCTGCTCTATAAGCCAAGGCCCTGAGTCAGGCTGGCTTCTGGCTACACAGAATTTTAATCATTCGAAGAGTTAAGCAGAGGACCCATAGCCATTGTTTTGAGATGCCTCTGGGCACCCCCAAGCCACTCCTTCTATAGGCTAGTCTTTTTACAAGTAATGAATAGGCAAACAAATGGCAGGAGCCTAAGAGAGAGCTATATAGAATGAGTAATTTGATCAACTGCCCCTTGTGTGCTCAAGGAGAGAATAACTAAATATGGACTGTGGGAGCCAAAGCCAAGCCTCCTTTATTTGGAAGAAATAATATTTCCTAAAAACACAATCCATTTTGGTGACAGCTAAATTATTTATTTATTGGGTTTCACCCAATTTATTTGTCATTGTTTTCTTTACTCCAGTAGCATTCCTTCCCAGTCCACACATTGATATTTTATTGTGGTTTAATGTGAGGAATCAGTTTGTACCAAATACAATTCTTGTATGTACATAAATTTTCTTAGAGCTTGAGGCTTCAGCCTATATCTTCTTGTTTTTCATTTCCGTTTTTTCTGGGTACTTGAAAAACAAGTTATAAGGGAGTCAATGAATGACCTAATCAGACACTTTCTCAAATGAAGGCATGCTACCTGATTCATTCATTTTTAAAGCTCTGAACTAGCTTATTTAATAGGCTTTAAGAGATCACACAAGCAGCTTTGACACTTAGTGCACCCTTTTATTTCTGCTTTTACCTTTCAACTACTTAGATAGCAAATATATTGTATAGAAGAAAATTTAAAAATTACAACCAAGATTTCTAGAGATTGCCAAAAATGATTGCCAAAATTCCAGAGGATAAAAATTAATATAAATAATTTTCCTTCTGTGGAGTCATTGGCCAGAGGTATGCATACAAAATTAGTGATTGGGTTCACTACTTAATTGCCATGACAAAAACATGTCAAATAGGAAGCTGGGGCCCTGACTATGAGAATAGCTATACAGATTAATTGATTTAATATCACATGATGTCCTTGAGTGGAAATGATTTCCCAGACACATGTCTAGAAGTCAGCAGTCATGTGAGTTTTTACTTTGAAAATTACAATTAATCATAAGGAAACATACTTTTTTCCAGATCTCTAGTCAACTTACCTCAAGTCAGCAAGAGTTCATTGAGCACCTTTTGTTTCTACAATCTGTCACAGTCTACACTGTTTGAAAGAGATTATTTTAAATAGGGCCAGGGATCAATCAATAGCCATTTATGCCTATGAGATGTGATTTTTCAAGGGTCTTAAACAGCAGCTACACAACATATTACCTAATCATTTTAGCCCTTAATTGTCTTCGCTTTGCTATTTTCCTCTGGGAAGGACCCTACTTAGAAACCAATTGAAGAGGAAAAGTTAAAATTTTACATAACCTCCTGTTTATTATGCCTCTGTAACCCGGCTTGCCCCTTGTAAAGTCTAGATCATGTAGACCACGTAGTCTCAGAAGTTCGGAACTGGAGTTCTAGGAACTGGAGTTTATCTCGCTCACCCTTGTCCTGCTCTTTGCAATCACTCGGACCCTGTAAACTTGCTTAAGCATGCCTGTCTATGTAAAGGTTAGGCATCCCCCTTCCCATCTTGACTGCTGTTCCCACGTGCATGAAACGCCTTAGTTTAAACAAGCCTATTAATAGCTAGTGTTGCCTACTATAGTCTGTCTATAAAAACTCTGTAATTGCTTCCTCCCAGGCTCAGAGCTTGGAGTGTTAACTCCTCTGGGCCCACCGGCATAATAAACCTGAGTTCTCCAACTCTCCGAGTGTGGTGTTTGGTTTCTCAAGTACTGATTTCTGCAATACAATAACTCCTCATTATCAGATATCCCTTTAATAGGATTTAATTGAGAAACAATATGAAATAAGAGCAACATGGATTAGGGAAAAGGAAGGAAAGCTCTGTAATAAATGAAGAAATATTTAAATCACAAGCTAAAAATCTTAAAAAAAATTACTTCATTGTCTAGCACTGCTCTCAGGAACCACTGTATCTCACCTGTACCTCCTGTACTCTGTTAAACTCAGAGAAATAGGGTCCTAGTGAAAATATCTCTCATACCCAGACTGATCCTTGGTTGGAACACTGTAGGTAAATCAGCAGTCTCCAGGGCTCCATAGAAGAAATGAGTATCCCTTGCTCCCTCCTTCGTTCTTGCCATTGCCTAAGGATTGCCTGGCTCTGAGATAAAAATGGCCAATTTTCCTCAGCACAACTTACTACATGCCTGTGTGCACAACCATGTGCACACACACACAAACACAGATCCCAACCACAACACTCACCAAAACGTTCCTGTTTATGATCAAGATCTGGAATGTCAGTGGGTCCTAGAAATGATCTGAGCTGAACTGGACCAAGTAAAGTAGACCAAAATCAATTTAGAAGTTGGTAAAAGTAAAGTGTCCCTAAAACAAATCCAATTTGCCTAATATTAAGCATTCAGGAATATGGAGCCACCACTTTCCACACACATAAAGTGTACCACCAAATAAATACTCTTTAGCACCAGATTTCACTTATTTAGTTACTGCTAGCACTTTAAAATTTTTCTCTTTAAAATCATTCTAAAATATCAGCAGTTTTGATCATTTTATAAACTGGTTAATATTTTTCCAGTTTGGTAAGTGAAAGGATAGAGAAAAGGAAAGTATTTAATAATATTGCTAACAAAACCTGGATGCTATTTTGAGATGTGGAAAGGACAGTGTGACAAGAAGTGAGCTTAACTTCCTTTGTCCCTGAGACTGCTACTTTGGGCAGCTCTGCAATCAGAGCTCATTGTGACTGGACACCTAAGAAATAGAATGTTGTTTGTTTTGAAATGCATATGTACCATTTTCTCAGAGAAATATAATCATGTATCTTTTGGTAGGAGGAGGAAGTATCCATAAAGACTGTTTTGATCATGATCATCCTCATCTAAGATGTTGAGTTTTTTGAATCAGGAGGTGTTTTGTTTAGGTCATGAAAAGAGTTGCAACAATGGTATGAGTGACTTTTCTTTCTTAAAATTCAGTCTGAAGAGTCAAAGTAAAATGTTCTCCCAAAACTTTTAGTCTTCATATTTTTCTTAGTTTTATTTCATTTATTGTATGCATTATTCTAAGGAAGATTATGTTTGCTTACTTCTAAGTGAAAGAAACTTCTTTATTTTCTTGGTCTCCAAAATCACTGCAGATGGTGACTGCAGCCATGAAATTAACAGATGCTTGCTCCTTGGAGAAAAGCAATGGCAAACCTAAACAGTGTATTAAAAGGCAGAGACATTACTTTGCCCACAAAGGTCTGTATAGTCCAAGCTATGGTTTTTCCAATAGTCATGTATGGATATGAGAGTTGGACCATAAAGAAGGCTGAGCAATGAAGATTTGATGCTTTTGAACTGTGGTGTTGGAGAAGATGCTTGAGAGTCCCTTGGACAGCAAGATTGAACCAGTCCATCCTAAAGGAAATCAGTCCTGAATATTCATTGGAAGGATTGATGCTGAAGCTGAAACTCCAATATTTTGGCCACCTGATACAAATAATGGACTCATTGGAAACAACCATGATGCTGGGAAAGATGGAAGGCAGGAGGAGAAGGGGACAACAGAGGACAAGATGGTTGGATGGCATCACTGACTCAATGGACATGAGTTTGAGCAAGCTCCGGGAGATGGTGAAGCACAGGGAAGCCTGTTGTGCTGCAGTTCATGGGGTCACAAATAGTTGGATGATACTGAGTGATTGAACAACAGAAAGTGAAAGAAAGACAAATTCTACATTTGAAGGAGTTTTGTTGTTGTTGTTGAGTGATTTCTTTATATATATATACATATATATATATATATATATATATATATATATGATATTATACAGGTTTTAATGCCATTCTCCCAAGTCATCCCCCCCTCCCTCTCCCACAGAGTCCAAAAGACTGTTCTATACATCTGTGTCTCTTTTGCTGTCTTGCATACAGGGTTGTCGTTACCATCTTTCTAAATTCCATATATATGCATTAGTATACTGTATTGGTGTTTTTCTTTCTGGCTTACTTCACTCTGTATGTTGAATGATTTCTATCTCCATTCTCATATATATTAATACTTTCAAAATTTTAATTAAACTATTTTCCTCTTTTTAATCTTTTGTGCAAATCATCTTCTGTTTAACACTAATTTTAATGCTTTGAAATTGAAATTTTCTGATTTGTCTCCTTATCTTCACTCTTCAGATTGTCTCCAATTTCAATTTTAATATGTTATCCTAAATGTTTTTGTTTTCTTTTTAAATTAATAAATTTTAGTTTCCCTCAATTTATGTTGTGGATTTATTTGTGAGTTTTAAATTTGTTTCTGATCTTATAAATCAATTATGAAATTGTAATTTGCAATCTTTAGGTTTCCTCCCCATCATCATGGCAAACAAGCTGATGAAAACAGAACACATCTGGATTTCTCAGTCACTTTGACTTGAAGCTTTTATTTGGAAATCACATTTTATTTTAGGAGTTGTCTGTACTTTGGTAAATTTCAACAATGCTGAGTGATCTGACTATTAAAATTCAGAATGCAAGTTTAACCAGGGATCTATTTTTTAAACAACTTCCATTAAAATGGTATCTTTTGGATCACATTTGTTATTTGTTTACACTTTTGATTTGGTATACTTTTATAAGCTTAATTTTGTTTTATAAAAAATCAATAACTGAGTATAAATTTATGAAAACATATCCAATCCTAATGCCTCATTTTGGTCATTGTACAAAAAAAAAAAGTTATTTTCCCACTTGATTTTGCTTATTTAAATTTAATGTGAATTCTAGAAGATAGAATACTAGTTTGTTTCTTTGTATCATTAAAAATCTAAAATAATATTATCAATAGAGAAAAAAGAAAGGATCAATTGCCTTAGAAAAATTTTAGCAGTTCTTAAATAAGTCAATTTTCAAGGATCATGTAATTAGATTATCTCTTTTCATTCACACCCCCTTCTTCAGGTACCCTTGAATATCAGCTCACCTCCTATAATATTAACACCTCTATAGATTTATCAGCCTAGAGAATGAAAAGGAAATTTTTCTTACAGACATGCATTAACTATTTCAGACCTTGAGATCACCAGGAGGGCAATAAGGAGTCCTTTTGGCTTTACTCTTATCTCCCCTTCAAAAGACCAGCTTTGTCTCACAAAAGGATCTTGTTCTGTTTCTCAGATAGTTCAACCATCGTCATTGTTTCCTTGAGTTGGTTGTTATTGGGCAACACATAATGAAGCGAGGATTTCTATGTCTACTTCCTTATAAAGAAGCCTAACCACTTGCCCCACCTCTCAGTGAATATCCCTGTTGGAGAAGTAGGATTACACTCAGTTCACTGACAGAGAAAGAGAGACATAGAGAACTGGTTAGTGATTGGGCTAAGAATATGACCCTAAGATCCTAATCCTTTAGCCAGAGTTCTTTTGTTAAACTACATTGCCCAGTGATAGAATTTTTGGAATTTGTTTTCCCTTTCTTTAGTTGTAAACTTTTCTACTAAGACTGAAACTCATCAGTAGCCCTATGCATCTGAATTTTATTTGTTATCAAGTGACAATACTTCCCTAGTCTTCAAAGTTAACAACTTCAGTGATGATTTTGTTTCAATTTTCTCTCTGGCCATCCAGCAGCCCTATCCTGCTCTAGTCTCACCCTACAACAGTACCAAACACTGAAACTGGTTGATTGTTTTTTTTTTTTTTTTTTCCTTAGTATTTGCACACTGACAGCAGTATTGTAATTCTCGTGCCTCACACTGCAATAGCTTCCTAAGTGGCCTCTTTGGTCTAGACTCCTGCCTATTATAATGCAGCACTACAAACATGGCCAGAAATTTTATTTTTCTAAGGTATCATTTTTAATCATATCCTTTATGTATAATCCCTGAATCTCTTCTCTTTACTTATGAGATAAAATCCAAATTTCTCATCTCGTATTCATGGCCTAATTTTAGAACACAACTTGCATAACAACCACTCATCACATATGACTACTACAAATTATTTGTAAAATCATTTACCATTTTTGGTTCCTCAAGTTCAGAAACTGCACTGTTTTTAACTTTAAAGTGCACACAGCACCTAACATAATGTATAATAGATATTTTAGAATGAATATATGAAATATATCTAAAGATTTTCACTTTGACTTACTATCTCATTATTTTCAAAATTGTTTATCAGAATGGTAAATTTTAAGGATTCAAGTGATGCTTACATAAAGAAAGAAAATGAGTATATGGTAATTTTAAAAAATGACCTGTGTTCCTCCAACTAATGTATTGTAGAAAATGTAGGAAATTCAGGTAAGTACCAAGCACAAAGAAGTACAGAAAATTACTCAATCTTAACATTTTTGTGCCTAACCTTATAAACATTTTTCTTCAACTAGCAAGCAGTAACTTTGAGAGGAAAAAAACAAAAAACAAAAAAACTCAGAAATCTCTCTTCTACTCTAACTCAAATTAATAGTCTCTTTCTATGGATTTTCTATTTTGTTATGACTTTTAGAAGAGTGAAGGGTCTCAGTTTGCAACTAGAAATATAATTAATATATTCTTGTATTTTACATACAAATTATCTACTACTTTTCCTGTCAGTGAAATAAATTGTATCTTAAGAGGAGAAAGGACAGAAAGTTGTAATTCCCCTTACTATTTCTGGTGCAATATATATACATACATATATATTTAAATATTTCTTTTCTTTTTTTCAATCCTCCACAGGAAAAGAAAAAAAAAAAAAAAAAAACAATCTCAAATTTCGTATAAAGATTGACATTGGCAGGTTTCTCAGGGATGCCTCAAATGGACAGTAACATTTGTATTATATTCAGTTCAGTTCAGTTCAGTCACTCAGTCGTGTCTGACTCCTTGAGACCCCATGAATTGCAGCATGCCAGGCCTCCCTGTCCATCACCATCTACCGGAGTTCACTCAAACTCACGTCCATCAAGTCGGTGATGTCATCCAGCCATCTCATCCTCTGATGTCCCCTTTTTCTCCTACCCCCAATCCCTCCCAGGATCAGAGTCTTTTCCAATGAGTCAGCTCTTTTCATGAGGTGGCCAAACTACTGGAGTTTCAGCTTTAGCATCACTCCTTACAAAGAACACCCAGGACTGATCTCCTTTAGAATAGACTGGTTGGATCTCCTTGCAGTTCAAGGGACTCTCAAGAGTCTTCTCCAACACCACAGTTCAAAAGCATCAATTCTTTGGTGCTCGGCTTTCTTCACAGTCCAACTCTCACATCCATACATGACCACTGGAAAAACCATAGCCTTGACTAGACGGTAGCTCATTTTTAAAAAGAAGGAAGTTCAATTTTCCATGTGGGTGAAGAATGACAACTGTTACTGAAGTACAAGAAACAGAATGTACTGTATTGTTTCTTTAGTGCTACTTTATTTGAACATTCCTTTCACTTGGTCTCCTTACATAAAAATAAATAAATAAACATTGCAACATTTTATTCTCCCAAGCAAGAAGGACTATTTAAGGAAAGTTTTCCCCTTCTATGTCACTCTCCCAGTAAACTTGTCAGACAATTGCAGTACAGAGGAAAGGGCAATGGGCTTGGAAACGTTGTTCCTCTGCCTCTGGCTATATGAAGATATTCCACCTCTTCTTTTTTCCTATTTCAGGAAAGTAAGCTTTCTCCTCCTTCAAAATCCCAAAATAAAAAGTTAATATCAATTTACCTCATTTAATAAATGCTTTCTTATTTTTCTCAGATTGAACTTCATTAGTATTAAGTTCCTTTGAGCCTTGGTTATATAAATGAACATCAGTTCAAATCAATGGCACAGCTGTAATTCAAAGGTTATTACTGTCACAGGTAAGTGAAAGGAACACAGTAGTTTATAATATTAAAATATCTCATACTACTAAATTATAGGTTTATTTTTAGTAAGGAGGTACTCACTGTAGATATTGACAACTTTCAAAAACACTTTTTATCAAAGAATTTGCATCACATGTATTACATAAAAGGCAAGCATTTATTAGCTGCAGTAGTATGAAGGCTCACTTGCAAGTAATGTGTGTGTCCTGGAGGTCTGTCCTCCAGATTTCAAGGCTATCTTTTTCCCATTTAACCAACAAAGAAAGCAACATTACTGTAAAAAGATGAATGGAAAGAAAAGTTCTGTGTTACAGTTGAACTACAAGAGGGTAATTCTTTCCATGCACTAGAAAACTGTTGCATTGAATTTTTTTTTTTTTAATAGTTATTTCCTGTCTTAAGATGACCTGGGACTTGGATGATATTTTGTTGTATTGAGATATGTTTTAATGGTACTACACTGAAAGTCACTCAGTTATGTCCAACTCTCTGTGACCCAATGAACTATACAGTCCACGGAATTCTCCAGGCCAGAATACTGGAGTGGATACCTTTCCCTTCTCCAGGGGATCTTCCCAATCCAGGGATTGAACCCAGGTCTTCTGCATTGCAGGTGGATTCTTTCACAACTATGCCACAAGGGAAGACCATTTTTAATGGTATTTCTTTTAAATGCTCTGTGCTCCATGAAGCCTTCCTATCAAATCGCAAATGTATCTCTCCTCAACTACTACCCATCCCTGAAATTTCTGTTAGAACATTACAAATCAAAGACCCTAAAGAAAGGAGGCGTCTGACCCACAGATAAAAAAAAAAAAAAAACAAAAAAAAAAACTGACCCTTCTCCAAGGGATCTTCCCTACCCAGGTATTGAACCTGAGTCTTTTATGTCTCCTGCATTGACAGACGAATTCTTTAGCACTAGCGCCACCCGGAAAACCCCAAACTGACTCTATAATGCAATAAAGATTCTGCTTTCTGCACACTGGGTAAACTTGTTGGCCTATAAATATAATAGATGGTGGTATGTGGTCAATTCTGTTGAAAGTCTTTGAGAAAAAGACCAAATGCTGAGTTCCTGTTTCTTGCATTTTGAAATAAAGGGTATGGTGGTGGTGGTGGTGGTTTAGTCGTTTAGTCTTGTCTGACTCTTTCAGCCCCATGGACTGTAGCCAACTAAGCTCCTCTGTCCATGAGATTCCCCAGGCAAGAATACTGGAGTGGGTAGTCATTTCCTTCTCCAGAGGATCTTCCTGACTCAGGGATCAAACCAGCATCTCCTGTGTTGCACACAGTCTTCTGCATTGCAGGCAGATTCTTTACCAACTGAGTCACTAGGGAAGCCCATAAAGGGTATAGGTGAAAAAGGAATTCATAGGGCCTGGACTCCCTGTTCATGCTGATCGTGCTTGGCCACCTTTCCAATGACTCTGAACTCTGTGTTTATTGCCTATGAAAACAACAGCAGAAGGATAAGACCCCCTCCAGACCGGGGAACCTTGAAGATCATATCTAGGTTACTCATCGCCTAAAAGAAAACATACACTAATCACCCCTTCCTTCAGACAGGCCATAAATTTTTCTGTATCTATTGGAGTGTAACCTCAGGTTTATTGATTATTGGCTAATTGTTTGACTGTTTGAGCTCATGAGCACATAGCATGTGAATGACGGGGTTATTGGGATTGCATTTTCCTTGGTTTATGTAAGTCTCAAGGAATTTGGAGTGGTGGTTAAGACACGAACACATAGGGTGTAAAATATTTTCACAAATGCTGCTCGGGGTCCTTGGCTAAGAGGAGACTCTGCCTTGGGCCCGCCGGTTTAATAAACTGCACTCCACTATCTGCATTGTCCTTCTGACTGAGTTTGTTTCCCGGAACGCATGGCTACAGCATAGGTTTCAATTTCTATTTTGATGGACACTGGAAGGCATGTTGGGTGAAAGAAGCTTCAAAGTTATCATTTTTTTTTTAATCTAAATGATTTAAAGCAAAGTAGAGCTGTCTGTTAATATTACCCAGCGTACATAGCTGCTCTGTTACCCTTTTGAGTCAAACTTCAGTGTAAATAACTTTACCCAGAAGCAAATATTTGGCTGTGTCCCACATCTGTCAGTGAATCATTTGTATCCAGTCTAAACACAAGCCTGTAAAGGGTAGTGGCAGCACACATGAAGCTTACCAAATTCTGTTATTTTGGAAGCCTAGTTTTTGTTTTGAAATAAACAACTGAAAGGAAAAAGCAGACATTTGGCATTTCAGTCTGTATGTTGTTTTTCTTATTTTTGATCTGCCAAGCAACCAGAAATACTCTTGTGTTAGTTGTCTTCACTGGTGAAAACCAAGCCATTGTATGGGCTTCCCTGATGGCTCAGCAGGTAAAGAATCTCCTGCAATGCAGGAGACAAAGGAGATGTAGATTCATCCCCTGGGGTGGGAAAATCCCCTGGGGAAAGAAATGGCAACACACTTCAGTATTCTTGTCTGAAAAATCCCATGGACAGAGGAGCCTGGTGGGCTACAGTACATGGGATTGCAGAGAATTGGGCACGGCTGAAGTGACTTAGCACACAAGCCATTGTATAGCAAAGTAAACTGCGTGGAAGGATCCTCTGTCTCTCTCACACACACATGCACACATACATTGAAATGTAGAACAGTGTTGTAGGTGACTTGCCTTGTGGTGACAATTTTTTTAGGAGGGAGGTTTGGGGGTTTAACTAAGTTTTCAGAACCTGAAAGTCTAAAACTCTGCTAATTCTTTTTATTTTATTGTTTTGTTAAAAGGAGAGTTATCTATATGCTACTTTCAGAATCTTGCACTTTTCTTCTCTGGTTCTCTGTGCTAGGTGATGTAGGGAAATGTGGTATTTTGAAATAATACCTCAGAAGTATCTACAAATCTAATGTACATTTTTTTAAATTTTATTTTATTTTTAAACTTTATAATATTGTATTAGTTTTGCCAAATATCAAAATGAATCCACCGCAGGTATAACCGCATTCCCCATCCTGAACCCTCCACCCTCCTCCCTCCCCTACCCTCCCTCTGGGTTGTCCCAGTGCACCAGCTCCAAGCATCCAGTACCGTGCATCGAACCTGGACTGGCGAATCGTTTCATACATGATATTATACATGTTTCAATGCCATTCTCCCAAATCTCCCCACCCTCTCCCTCTCCCACAGAGTCCATAAGACTGATCTATACATCGGTGTCTCTTTTGCTGTCTCATACACAGGGTTATTGTTACCATCTTTCTAAATTCCATATATATTCGTTAGTATACTGTATTGGTGTTTTTCTTTCTGGCTTACTTCACATTGCAGCATTGTTTATAATAGCCAGGACATGGAAGCAACTTAGATGCCCATCAGCAGATGAATGGATAAGAAAGCTGTGGTACATATACACAATGGAGTATTACTCAGCCATTAAAAAGAATACATTTGAATCAGTTCTAATGAGATGGATGAAACTGGAACCTATTATACAGAGTGAAGTAAGCCAGAAATCTAATGTACATTTTAAAATTACAGCACAAAAACCTTTTCTGATGTCAAAAATGGCCCACATGAAGGAGAGTCAGACCCATCACAAGCACGGAAATTGAAACTGTAATAAAAAATCTTCCAGCAAACAAAAGCCCAGGTCCAGACGGCTTCACAGCTGAATTCTACCAAAAATTTAGAGAAGAGCTAACACCTATCCTGCTCAAACTCTTCCAGAAAATTGCAGAGGAAGGTAAACTTCCAAACTCATTCTATGAGGTCACCATCACCCTAATACCAAAACCTGACAAAGATCCTACAAAAAAAGAAAACTAGTGGCCAATATCACTGATGAACATAGATGCAAAAATCCTTAACAAAATTCTAGCAATCAGAATCCAGTAACACATTAAAAAGATCATACACCATGACCAAGTGGGCTTTATCCCAGGGATGCAAGGATTCTTCAATATCCGCAAATCAATCAATGTTATACACCACATTAACAAATTGAAAAACAAAAAACCATATGATTATCTCAATAGATGCAGAGTAAGCCTTTGACAAAATTCAACATCCATTTATGATAAAAACTCTCCAGAAAGCAGGAATAGAAGGAACATACCCCAACATAATAAAAGCTATATATGACAAACCCACAGCAAACATTATCCTCAATGGTGAAAAATTGAAAGCATTTCCTCTAAAGTCAGGAACAAGACAAGGGTGCCCACTTTCACCATTACTATTCAACATAGTTTTGGCCACAGCAATCAGAACAGAAAAAGAAATAAAAGGAATCCAAATTGGAAAAGAAGAAGTAAAGCTCTCACTATTTGCAGATGACATGATCCTCTACATAGAAAATCCTAAAGACTCCACCAGAAAATTACTAGAACTAATCAATGGTTATAGTAAAGTTGCAGGATACAAAATCAACACACAGAAATCCCTTGCATTCCTATACACTAATAATGAGAAAACAGAAAGAGAAATTAAGGAAACAATTCCATTCACCATTGCAACGGAAAGAATAAAATACTTAGGAATATATCTACCTAAAGAAACTAAAGACCTATATATAGAAAACTATAAAACATTGGTGAGAGAAATCAAAGAAGACACTAATAGATGGAGGAACATACCATGTTCATGGATTGGAAGAATCAATATAGTGAAAATGAGTATACTACCCAAAGCAATTTATAGATTCAATGCAATCCCTATCAAGCTACCAACAGTATTCTTCACAGAGCTAGAACAAATGATTTCACAATTTGTATGGAAATACAAAAAACCTCGAATAGCCAAAGCTATCTTGAGAAAGAAGAATGGAACTGGAGGAATCAACCTACCTGACTTCAGGCTCTATTACAAAGCCACAGTTATCAAGATAGTATGGTACTGGCACAAAGACAGAAATATTGATCAATGGAACAAAATAGAAAGCCCAGAGATAAATCCACGCACATATGGACACCTTATCTTTGACAAAGGAGGCAAGAATATACAATGGATTAAAGACAATCTCTTTAACAAGTGGTACTGGGAAATCTGGTCAACCACTTGTAAAAGAATGAAACTAGAACACTTTCTAACACCATACACAGAAATAAACTCAAAATGGATTAAAGATCTAAATGTAAGACCAGAAACTATAAAACTCCTAGAGGAGCACATAGGCAAAACACTCTCCGACATACATCACAGCAGGATCCTCTATGACCCACCTCCCAGAATATTGGAAATAAAAGCAAAAACAAAAACAAAAAAAAAAACAAATGGGACCTAATTAAACTTAAAAGCTTCTGCACAACAAAGGAAACTATTAGCATGGTGAAAAGGCAGCCTTCAGAATGGGAGAAAATAATAGCAAATGAAGAAACAGACAAGCAACTAATCTCAAAAATATACAAGCAACTCCTACAGCTCAACTCCAGAAAAATAAATGACCCAATCAAAAAATGGGCCAAAGAACTAAATAGACATTTCTCCAAAGAAGACATACAGATGGCTAACAAACACATGAAAAGATGCTCAACATCACTCATTATCAGAGAAATGCACATCAAAACCACTATGAGGTACCATTTCACGCCAGTCAGAATGGCTGCAATCCAAAAGTCTACAAGCAATAAATGCTGGAAAGGGTGTGGAGAAATGGGAACCCTCTTACACTGTTGGCAGGAATGCAAACTAGTACAGCCACTATGGAGAACTGTGTGGAGATTCCTTTAAAAACTGGAAATAAAACTGCCTTATGATCCAGCAATCCCACTGCTGGGCATACACACTGA
Organism: Bos grunniens; assembly: GCF_055505025.1. Lineage (NCBI taxonomy): Eukaryota > Metazoa > Chordata > Mammalia > Artiodactyla > Bovidae > Bos > Bos grunniens. Next base: position 73,009,046 of record NC_141194.1, on the reverse strand, counting down.
GGAAACCAGAAGGGAAAGAGACACGTGTACCCCAATGTTCATCTCAGCACTGTTTATAATAGTCAGGACATGGAAGCAACCTAGATGCCCATCAGCAGATGAATGGATAAGAAAGCTGTGGTACATATACACAATGGGGTATTACTCAGCCATTAAAAATAATACATTTGAATCAGTTCTAACGAGGTGGATTAAACTGGAACCTATTATAAAGAGTGAAGTAAGCCAGAAAGTAAAACACCAATACAGTATACTAACGCATATATATGGAATTTAGAAAGATGGTAACAATAACCCTGTGTACGAGACAGCAGAAGAAACACTTATGTATAGATCAGTCTTGTGGACTCTGGGAGAGGGAGAGGGTGGGGAGATTTGGGAGAAGGGCATTGAAACATGTGTAATATCATGTATGAGACGAGTCGCCAGTCCAGGTTCAATGCACGATGCTGGATGCTTGGGGCTGGTGCACTGGGACAGCCCAGAGGGAGGGTATGGGGAGGGAGGAGGGAGGAGGGTTCAGGATGGGGAACACAGGTATACCTGTGGTGGATTCATTTCGATGTTGGGCAAAACTAATACAATATTGTAAAGTTTAAAAATAAAATAAAATTTAAAAAAAAATTTAGTATTCAAATATGTTGTTTTATGAGAAAGAAACAAATAAGCATATAAAAGCTAATATTCAGGGCTCGTACTTCCCCACCACCCCCAGGTAGCAACGAAAACAATGTGTTTCTGAGTTGATAAATTCTTCTCTGTCTTACCAACCCATTGCCTTTTTTTTTTTAAATTTTATTTTATTTTTAAACTTTACATAATTGTATTAGTTTGGCCAAATATCAAAATGAATCCACCACAGGTATACATGTGTTCCCCTTTCTGAACCCTCCTCCCTCCTCCCTCCCCATACCATCCCTCTGGGTCATCCCAGTGCACTAGCCCCAAGCATCCAGTATCGTGCATCGAACCTGGACTGGCCTTTTAAAGTGAGAATAGGTGCTCAATGATGGCCCTGAGTTTTGCCCTGGCTCAAAAATGGTTATTTTAATAAGCAGGTACTACATATTAGGCTCTTAGGATATTTTTGGTCAACCCACCCATCTGTTTTGGAGTAGGAAATGAAAACTCACTCCTGTATTCTTGCCTGGAAAATTCCGTAGACAGAAGAGCCTGGTGGGCTACAGTTCATGGGGTCATAAAGAGTCAGACATGACTCTGTGGGTATGCATGCATGCCCATCTGTTTATATGATTTACACAATTTAATATACATTTAAATAAGTCTAATTTACCTGATCAAATAAATAGCAAAAACATGATTTGTTCTTAGGGATGTCTGACTTTAAATGCTAACTATCATTCTTTAGTGGTATAGTTATGTAATGCTCCCTTTGCCATACTAAGTATATGAGCTTTATACACTAGGCTAAGCATTTTAATACTTCTTCAAACAGCCCAGTAAAGTGCCTGGTACAGAATATGCAGTCCTTAAATGTTAAAACTTAACTAGTAAAATTCATAAGTAAATAATGCTGCTGCTGCTGCTGCTAAGTCGCTTCAGTAATGTCCGACACTGTGCGACCCCATAGATGGCAGCCCACCAGGCTCCCCCATCCCTGGGATTCTCCAGGCAAGAATACTGGAGTGGGATGCCATTTCCTTCTCCAATAAGTAAATAATAGAACGCTTTTAATAAAAGAGTTTACACTTTAATGGGGGCATAAATCAAACTAGTAAACTTTTACATTATATAGAATTTAAATCAATAGTTCATGATAGCAATAGAGATGTGATAAGGCAGTGCATAACTCATTATACAGACAATATTTCTTTAAAAGAGGGAGTATTTAAAAGTGAACAAGCTATAAGTATTCAAAGAGTAAGTGGAATTTTGTATTTTCTTGAGTGATGTATAGAATTTACATAGGGAAGAGAAAAAGACATTTCAGATGGTTAAAATTACATCAGCAAAGGGAGAGAAGCTGAGGTGTTAAAAATATTGCTATGATCATTACATTTTTAGGATTTGGGATTCTCTTCTAAAATGTGTGATTCATTTAGAGCAGATATAGTAACCACTGAATGAATATACTCTTCAGTTCATTTATGAGATTGATGGAAAATAAAAGGAATACCAGCATAGTGGTCAGAAGAACTTCACTAGGTGTTTTGCATATACATAGTATTCTACTAAGAATCCAAGAAAATTGAACTACATTCATCTGAAAGTGAAAGCTTTTCATTACTAAATTTGGGATATAAGCACATAAATTGTGTTTATACATCTTGAAAAGCAGAGTCTAATATGCTATGAGTATGCATGTTTTATATGTGTATGACACATATTTACCTTAAGAGAGAAGGAGGGGTATAGCAGATGAATTGAATTAATGTGTCACTGCTCTTTTATTTCTAACAAAAATTATGGAAACTACTGTAAGTGTAGGAAGAATCAGAGAACATGAAGCAGAGAAGCATCCATTTAGCTTATTCCCAAGCACAATTATCTGTACAGTTAATACCCTCATAAACAAAGCATTCGTGTATGTCAGTTGCTTTTGCTAATCATTGTTGTGCTGTTAGATGATTCAGGTAAATTGCTGTAGAGATGTTGTTGTTGTTGTTGTTCAGTCACTCAGTGTGCCTAACTCTTTGTGACCCTATGGAATGCAGCACACCGGGCTTCCCAGTCCTTCGCCATCACCCAGAGCTTGCTCATACTCATGTCCATTGAGTCAGTGATGCCATCCAACCATCTCATCCCTTGATTTCCTCTTCTCCTTCTGCCCTCAATCTTTCCCAGTATCAGGTACTTTTCCAATGAGTCAGCTATTTCTATCATGTGACCGAAGTATTGGAGTTTAGCTTCAGCATTGGTCCTTCCAATGAGTATTCAGGGTTGATTTTCCTTAATATTGACTGGTTTGATCTCCTTGCTGTCCAAGGGACTCTCAGGAGTCCTCCAGCACCAAAATTCAAAGGCATCAATTCCTCAGTGCTTGGCTTCCTTATGGTCCAGCTCTAATAAATGTTCATGACCACTGGGAAGACCATAGCCTTGAGTATATGGACTTTTGTCGTCAGAATAATGTCTTTGCTACTCAACACACAGTCTAGGTTTGTCATAGCTTTCCTTCCAAGAAGCAAACGTCTTCTGATTTTGTGGCTGTAATCACTATCTGCAGTGATTTTAAAGCCCAAGAAGAGGAAACCTGTCACTACTTCCACATTTTTCCCCCTCTATTTGCCATGAAGTAATGGGGCCAGATGCCATGATCTTAGTTTTTTAATATTTAGTTTTAAACCAGCTCTTTCATTTTCCTCCTTCATCCTCATCAAGAGACTCCTTATTTCCTCTTCACTTTCTGCCATTAGAGTGTTATCATCCACATATCTGAAGTTGCTGAAGTTTCTCCCACCTATCTTGATTCCAGCTTGTAAATCATCCAGCCCAGCATATCTCATGATGTGCTCAGCATATAGTTTAAACAAACAGGGTGACAGAAGACAACCCTGTACTACTCCTTTCTCAATCTTGAACCAATCAATCGTTCCATACAGGATTCTAACTGTTGCTTCTTGACTGGCATACAGATTTCTCAGGAGACAGGTAAGACCATCTGGTATTCCCATCTCTTTAAAAGCTTTCCACAGTTTATTGTGATCCACATGATCAAAGCCTTTGGTATAGTCAATGAAACAGAGGTGGATATTTTTCTGGAATTCTCTAGCTTTCTCTATGATCCAGTGATGTTGGCAATTTGATCTCTTGTTCTTCCTTTTCTAAACCAACCTTGGACATCTGGAAGTTCTTGGTTCGCATAATGCTGAAGCCTAGTGTACAAGATTTTAAGCATTACCTTACTAGCATGGGGAATGAGTGCAATTGTCTAATGGTTAGCACATTCTTTAGTACTCCCCTTTTAGGGACTTGGGATGAGGATTAATCTTTTCCAGTCCTGTGGCCACTACTGGGTCTTCCAGATTTGCTGACATATTGAATGCAACACTTCAATGGCATCATCCTTTAGGGTTTTAAGTAATTCTACTGGAATTCCATCACACTCACTAGCTTTATTAACAGTAGAGCTTCCTAAGGCCCACTTGACTTCATGCTCCAGATTGTCTGGCTCTGGGTGGCTGACTACCCCATCATAGTAATCCAGTTTATTTGGATCTTTTTTGTACAGTTTTTGCATGTATTCTTTCCATCTCTTCTTGATCTCTTCAGCATCCACTAGGTCTCTATCATTTATGTCCTTTATTGTGTCCACCTTTGGGAAAAATGTTCCCTTGATATCTCCAATTTTCCTAAAGAGATTTCTAGTCTTTTCCTTTCTGCTGTTTTCTTCTAGTTTTATACACTGTTCATTGAAGAAGACCTTCTTGTCTCTCCATGCGGTTCTTTGGAAATCTGCATTTAGTTGGATACACCTTTTCATTTCTCCCTTGCTTTTCACTTTTCTTCTTTCTTTAGCTATTTGTAAGGCCTCCTCAGATAACCACTTTCCCTTCTTGCTGTTCTTTCTCTTTGGGATGATTTTGTTCACTGCCTCCTGTACATTATGAACTTCTGTCCTTAGTTCTTCAGGTACTAATCCCAGGTACTAATCCTTTTAAGTTCTAATCCTGTCAATCTATTAATTACCTACCCTGCATATTCATGGGGGATTTGATTTAAGTTGTTTGCTGGCCTAGGGTTTTTTTCCCATTTTCTTTAGTTTAAGCTTGAATTTTGCTGTGAGAAACTGAACATCTGAGCCTCAGTCAACTCCAGGTCTTGTTTTTGCTGACTGTATGCAGTTTCCCGAACTTTGGCTACAAAGAATGCAATCAATTTGATTTTGGCATTGACCACTTGGTGATGTCCATGTGTAAAGTCATCTCTTGTATCATTGAAAAAAGGTATTTGCTATGACCAATGCATTCTCTTGGGAGAATTCAGTTAGCCTTTGCTCTACTTCATTTTGTTCTCCAAGGCCAAACTTGCCTGTTAACTCCATGTATCCCTTGAATTCCTACTTTTGCATTTCAACCCCCAATGATGAATGGAACATCTTTTTTTTTTTTTTTTTTTTTTTTTAGTGTTAGTTCTAGGCTTCCCTGGTGGCTCAGATGGTAAAGCGTCTGCCTACAATGTGGGAGACCCAGGTTCAATCCCTGGGTTGGGAAGATCCTCTGAAGAAGGAAATGGAAACCCACTCCAGTAGTCTTGTCTGGAAAATCCCATGGACAGAGGAGCATGATAGGCTACAGTCCATGGGGTCGCAAAGAGTTGGACACGACTAAGCGACTTCACTTCACTTCACTTCACTTCACTTCTAGAAGGTCTTCTAGGTCTTCATGGAACTGATCAACTTCAGCTTCTTTGGCATCAGTGATAGGGGCATAGACTTGGATTACTGTGATGTTGAATGGTTTGCCTTGGAAATGAATCATGATCATTCTGTCATTTTTGAGGTTGCACCCAAGTACTGCATTTTAGACTCTTTCGTTGATTATGAGCCTATTGCATTTATTCTATGGGATTCTTTTCCATGATAGTAGATATAATGGTCATCTGAATTAAATCCATCCATTACTATCCATTTTTGTTCACTGATTCCTAAGATGTCGATGTTTATTCTTACCATCTCCTGCTTACCCACGTCCAATTTACCCTGATTCATTGACGTAACATTCCTTACAGGTTCCTATGCAATACTGTTCTTTGCAGCATTGGATTTTACTTTCATCACCAGACACATCCACAACTGAGCATCATTTCTGCTTTGGCCCAGGCACTTAATACTTTCTGGGGCTCTTAGTAGTTCTCCTCCAATCCACTGTAGAAATTTCAGATCTTAAATAAAATTGTAATCAGTAAAGTATCATAATTCTCCTCCTTCACAGCTGTAACTCAAATGTAGTAATTATTTTCACCTCAATCCCAGGATATATTGTACATTTGACACTGAGAATGCTAGCATGATGAGATGTTAAACATTTCAGCACATTTTCCTCATTACTACCAAGTGTGGGTCTCACCTAAATGAATACCCCCATAGGCAATGAAGCAGTTTGGAAGTCACAAACCTAGTTACTCAGCTCAATTCTCTGCTGTCTTTATTAGAGCATCTGCAATTTATCTCCTAAAGTAATGATTGGACTGCATCTTGTAATCCAAGAGGTATTTATCAGACATCCACTCTGAAAAAGAATCAATTATTTTTTAAAGTAGTTAATGATGAAACAAATAAAAATTATGATAATGTTTATTTTTTGGTGTAGTATTTTCTCTTTACTTTTTAAATTTATAATACAATTTTTAATACAACTATTACAGTTAAGAATGTGCTGATAACAGAATTATGGTATCATCATGATTAACACAACATAGCTATGGAAACATTTGGCTGTTGTTTCCAGACTTCTTCTTAAATGTACTGCACTCATTGCAAAAGAACAGCTACACTATTTAGCTATGAGAGGAACTAAAACATAAGCTATTTACTATGTAGCTAATCTAAAGATAGCCACATAAACCAAACAAAATTCTTACTTTCTATAGTGCTCTTCTCTGAATTTATTATATCAAATAATTATACATACAATTAAGACAAATGGAAAAATTAATTTAAATAACTGCAAATAGCCAGGTATGTTAAATACTTTTATTTTTTCTACTTTTTATTTACTATTTTGGTAGGTCAAAGTGACTTTTTCTGGAACAGAGCCATGAAAGTCCCTCTGAGGACTTGTGGTGAGATTAACAGTAGTGCCTTGCCAATACACAAATGATTCGCTTCTGACATGTTTCCCAAGGAATCCAGTTTGGCCATGTTTACCCTCAGTTGGTATTACTGACCAAAGACCCTATAATTTTGAATGTGTTGAATGCTTTTAATATGAATTTGAACAAAGTCCTCTCATTTAACAATATTCTAACTTTGTGAATAAAAATTAATTCAAACAGTTTACACAATGGTCAAAAAGGGGACTTCCATTCTTGGCCCTCAATTCAAATGTTAATAAATTTTATATGAAAAAAAAAAAAACACATTTTCAGATGTTAACAGAAAAAAAAAAAAATCCATATAAGGGAAACATAGGCTTTTGTGAAGACAGCCCATCGCTTAAAAAATATATGGTCAATATGGACCAATAGGTTAGAAAAATATATCATCCTAAATCCTAAACATGTTTCAATCAATTGTATTTACTTCTGGGAATATAACTATTTACTCCTAAATTTATCTATTCTAAGCTATTCAAATTGCTTCTGCTGCTGCTGCTGCTAAGTCACTTCAGTCGTGTCCGACTCTGTGTGACCCCATAGATAGCAGCCCACCAGGCTCTGCTGTCCCTGGGATTCTCCAGGCAAAAACACTAGAGTGGGTTGCCATTTCCTTCTCCAATGCATGAACGTGAAAAGTGAAAGTTAAGTTGCTCAGTCGTGTGCGACTCTTAGCGACCCCATGGACTACAGCCCACCAGGCTCCTCCATCCATGGGATTTTCCAGGCAAGTGTACTGGAGTGGGGTGCCATTCAGCAGACTAAAGCATGGTGAAATAAAAAAAAATACGTATTCTAGCTTGTGTAAAATTATAAAGTTGCTGATTTAAAACATAAACAGAAGATGACATCATTACAATACACAAGTTAAACACATCCAAAATATCACTAATTAAGTACACATCAATTTAGGAAAGAACATGTGCTACAGCAAGCCTATCTTTGAACTGCTATTTATTTTAGAAGCTACTTATTTCAAACTGCCCTTGTTGAAACTTCTTGTCAGGATGCTTCTTCGGCCTTTCAAAATTCTGTCAAAATAAACATTGTTATATTATTTAAATATATGAGCAGATAAAAGTGATTTTCACAGACTGTCCATAAAAGCACCCTTGCCTCCCCCGCCTCCCAAAATGTAAAATATGATTACTCCAAACCCATGGAATATATACATTATATATTCATATACTTATATATAATGCAAACATACAATTTACATATATAAGTAATTATATATTGTATATGCTTGTGTATATTTTTTAAAGAATAAAAAATGTAACCCATAATGCAGAAGACTCTCTGCTTTTATTTTTGTATGTATTCTTTTTTTTTTTTACTTTATTTTTATTTTTTTTTGAGAATTTTTTTAAAATTTTATTTAATTTTTAAACTTTACATAATTGTATTAGTTTGGCCAAATATCAAAATGAATCCACCACAGGTATACGTGTGTTCCCCATCCTGAACCCTCCTCCCTCCTCCCTCCCCATACCATCCCTCTGGGTCGTCCCAGTGCACTAGCCCCAAGCATCCAGTATCATGCATCGAACCTGGACTGGCATCTCGTTTCATACATGATATTTTACATGTTTCAATGCCATTCTCCCAAATCTTCCCACCCTCTCCCTCTCCCACAGAGTCCATAAGACTGTTCTATACATCAGTGTCTCTTTTGCTGTCTCGTACACAGGGTTATTGTTACCATCTTTCTAAATTCCATATATATGCGTTAGTATACTGTATTGGTGTTTTTCCTTCTGGCTTACTTCACTCTGTATAATAGGCTCCAGTTTCATCCACCTCATTAGAACTGATTCAAATGTATTCTTTTTAATGGCTGAGTAATACTCCATTGTGTATATATTCTTTAATTTAAACCTTCTGAATTGGAAATTGCATATGTAAGCTATCTATACAGGCAAGAAAACATTCTGTGCCCAATTAGGACAAGAAATTTAGTAGCGGAAGGTTTTGATATTATGATATTTGGTTAACACTGTGGTTAGGCTAAGTTTGGGAAAGAGTAAGAAGTAGCTATGAAACGGATATTTCTTTTTAATTAAATCTTGAAAATCTGCTTCATATTGCAGGCAGAAACACAAAATGAATGCAGATTCCTTATATGGTGGTTTAGTCACTCAGTCATGTCCGAATCTTGCAATCCCATGGACTGTTGCCTACAAGTCTCCTCTGTCCATGGGATTTCCCAGGCAAGAATATATGAGTGGGTTGCCATTTCCTTCTTCAAAATTCCTTATAGTACTAGGTCAATTATAGTAATTTAAAGACATCTTAAAGAATCTTGACAGAGTGAAAACATTTCCTTTACTTCAGGTGGATTTCTCCAATTATACTCCATGCCACTTCAAGTAGGCTTTATTTAGAAAAATGACTATAACTACAAAAACAAGTCATATATGAAAATTGGATGCTAACTATTTTCATTACTAAAAGTTTGTTCAATTTTCTAAAGTCCCTTACATCTCAATACACACGTATTCCCACACACAGAACATCAGTGGTTACCAGGAGCCTGAGATCAGATCAGATCAGATCAGTTGCTCAGTCGTGTCCGACTCTTTGCAACCCCATGAATCGCAGCACGTCAGGCTTCCCTGTCCATTACCAACTCCCGGAGTTCACTCAGACTCACGTCCATCGAGTCAGTGATGCCATCCAGCCATCTCATCCTCTGTCATCCCCTTCTCCTCCTGCCCTCAATCCCTCCCAGCATCAGAGCCTTTTCCAATGAGTCAACTCTTCGCATGAGGTGGCCAAAGTACTGGAGTTTCAGCTTTAGCATCATTCCTTCCAAAGAAATCCCAGGGCTGATCTCCTTCAGAATGGACTGATTGGATCTCCTTGCAGTCCAAGGGACTCTCAAGAGTCTTCCACAACACCACAGCTCAAAAGCATAAATTCTTCGGTGCTCAGCCTTCTTCACAGTCCAACTCTCACATCCATACATGACCACAGGAAAAACCATAGCCTTGACTAGACGGACCTTTGTTGGCAAAGTAATGTCTCTGCTTTTGAATATGCTATCTAGGTTGGTCATAACTTTCCTTCCAAGGAGTAAGCGTCTTTTAATTTCATGGCTGCAGTCACCATCTGCAGTGATTTTGGAGCCCCCAAAATAAAGTCTGACACTGTTTCCACTGTTTCCCCATCTATTTCCCATTGAGTGATGGGACTGGATGCCATGATCTTCGTTTTCTGAATGTTGAGCTTTAAGCCAACTTTTTCACTCTCCACTTTCACTTTCATCAAGAGGCTTTTTAGTTCCTCTTCACTTTCTGCCATAAGGGTGGTGTCATCTGCATATCTAAGGTTATTGATATTTCTCCCAGCAATCTTGATTCCAGCTTGTGTTTCTTCCAGTCCAGCGTTTCTCATGATGTACTCTGCATATAAGTTAAATAAACAGGGTGACAATATACAGCCTTGACGAACTCCTTTTCCTATTTGGAACCAGTCTGTTGTTCCATGTCCAGTTCTAACTGTTACTTCCTGACCTGCATACAGATTTCTCAAGACCAGATCTGGTGGTCTGGTATTCCCATCTCTTGAAGAATTTTCCACAGTTTATTGTGATCCACACAGTCAAAGGCTTTGGCATAGTCAATAAAGCAGAAATAGATGTTTTTCTGGAACTCTCTTGCTTTTCCCATGATCCAGCGGATGTTGGCAATTTGATCTCTGGTTCCTCTGCCTTTTCTAAAACCAGCTTGAACATCAGGAAGTTCATGGTTCACATATTGCTGAAACCTGGCTTGGAGAATTTTGAACATTACTTTACTAGCGTGTGAGATGAGTGCAATTGTGCGGTAGTTTGAGCATTCTTTGGCATTCCCTTTCTTTGGGATTGGAATGAAAACTGACCTTTTTCAATCCTTTGGCCACTGCTGAGTTTTCCAAATTTGCTGGCATAATGAGTGCAGCACTTTCACAGCATCATCTTTCAGGATTTGAAATAGCTCAACTGGAATGCCATCACCTCCACTAGCTTTGTTCGTAGTGATGCTTTCTAAGGCCCACTTGACTTCACATTCCAGGATGTCTGGCTCTAGGTCAGTGATCACACCATCATGATTATCTGGAACGTGAAGATCTTTTTTGTACAGTTCTTCTGTATATTCTTGCCATCTCTTCTTAATATCTTCTGCTTCTGTTAGGTCCAGGAGCCTGAGAAACCTAGAGTAAAACTTTAGGAGCAACTGTCTGTTAAGACTTGTCAGCTGTAATGATAAAGCAGCTCTGAAATTTTAATGTGAGTTGATGGGAAATTGGGATTTGACTTAATAACACCTTGACTTTGTATCATACTTTTCTCCTTTTTAAAGGCACAGGATTCTCATAACATACTATGAGACTAGTTGTATGCAAATTCGTAAAACGTCAGAACTGAAAGAGTTCTTTGCTTTTATCTTATCTTCTCTTCATAGTGGCTGATGCATGTTGATGTATAGCAAAACCAATACAATATTGTAAAATAAAAATTAAAAAAAAAGAAAAAAATAAAGATAAAGAAACCAAGTTTCAGAATTTGGATGGAAAACCTTAGGGCAAATGTACAAAATGGAAGAAGCACTGATTGTGGTTAGAATCAGATGAATTTGAGATTCTACTCTGCCACTCTTGTACTGTATAAACATCCTTGATCAAATAATTTAAGTTCCTTGAGTCTCAGTTTTCTCACCTGTAAAATATGAAACACTATGCCTAATTTTTTGACATGTTGTATAGATTCAGTGAAACTATGTTTGGAAAATACCTAGCACAGTATTGGGCACAAAGCAAGTACTCAACTGGAGATAGTTCTATTCTTGTAGGATAGTCTACAATGAAGAGAGACACATATATCACCAGGAATACATTTATTAATTGAAGCAACGTGTACCAGTACATAAAGAAGGGAGACTGTTGGCCAAGCTTAAAAAATATAGCTTACTACAGTAGTAATAACATAGTAATATTGTTTACTAGGGTAAGCTGAACCCAGCGTAGACAAGGAACAAGCAGGGAAGCTGGACAAAAACTTGAGGAGCCACAGGAACTGCAGACATGTTCATTCTCTCTGGGCAACAGCAACCAGGGATCCTCAGGTAGGACTTACATACTTGTACAGAACGAGAGTGACTCGTGGCCAAGGGGGTACAATGTGATGCTCATGCACAGTGCTACAAGTGATCCCAGGTGTTACATAACCATGCAAAGTCTGCAAAGTCCTTGTTTACAGAACAAAGGTTGATAAGGCATGAGGAAGTGGGGGGAGAGAGCCTTACTGACAATATTTTGTTAATTTCTCCACATCCTTTTTTCATTTCCCCACATTCCATTCCATCAGGGTCTCTTGTCCCACAGAATACGTAGGTTCTGCCCTCTGCAGCATCTTCCTAGCACATACTGCCACCATTTACATCCGCATACCACCACAACAGTAGAGTCTACAAAAACAAACCACTAGGGTGCAAGCTATACTCCAATACAGAGCAAAACCCAAAGCCAGGTACTGGACAAGCTGGCCTACCATTCCTGCAATGGGTCTCCAGTAACCCATTGTATGTCTTTTCTTGTGTCATGTGCTATAATGCTACTGTAATTTTTTTTTATGATTATCTGATATATACACACAACATTCTGTAACCAGTAATGCACACACACCACCTTATGTGAAAGTTAACAAATTAAGGGCCATTCAATTCAGCAAATCTGTTTGCCTTATGTGCTACATAAGCCTAACAGGGTTAAGGCTTGCTGTGTATAATTCAAAGCACAGGCAGTATTCAAAGCAAGGGCAGTAATTTGTGCCTCAGTAACTATAGCTACTCCTTGGCACAAAAACAGGGCCAAGGGGTAGTACCACCAGTGAGTCTATTTCACTCTGTATCACACACGAACTGTGTTCCAATTGACAGTTCTGTGTGGGATAGTTGCACATACTGAGGCAGGCAGGTAGAACTGGCCTCATGTGCACTCTCCCATCCAATTCCCGTGTAAGTGTAGCCATCTGTAAGATCAACATGCACGGAGTGTCATGAGGGACAAGGGTTACACTATTGGCTTCTCCATAGCCCAGATCAATGCTAACATTAACACACAGAGACAGGGGTGTCCACCCTACTGGCTCAGAACCATTCCTTTTTTCCACTCAAAGGGGTCCAATGTCCCATAGTTCAACACTCACAGCTGGAAATCAGGAGTACATGTTCTCCTTGGGGGCAAAGCATACATCTTGCATAATCAGGTGCTTTGTTTCATTCCATACAGCCATGTTCTGCTCCAACCAGAAAGTGCTGTGTTTCCAGGTCCAGTTAGTCACAATCATAGGCTGAATGCTCCAGGGGAGTTCCACGGCAGCTCCAACAGGGAGCTCAGTGCAGACCCAACATACCAACACATTTTGTACTGTTGTGTAGGTATGTGTCCAATTCGCAATCATATTGGTCATGATACACCTACAGGCAGAAAGACAAAGAGGCACCAGCACAGCTAATTCCTTTCCATCTAACAGAACACATGCAAGCTTTGTGTCTTGGGAGAGAACAGTTCCTGGCACTGGAAGTTTACCTGGCTTTATATACCACACCTTGTTTGCCTGATAACAGGGGAACTCATGACAGGCCACAGGGAGAGTACGAAGGCACCTTTCAGCACCAAGGTGGCTCTTTGAAATCCCAGCTTTGTAACTCACACATGAGGGTCCAGATGCTTGTCACCCAGGATACAACGTGGAACTCATGTTGTAGCCTTTGCCCCCATGGGGCTAGGAAAGCTACCCACTGCATGTGCAGTGCCTTTATCTTCCATGGCCAAGTCCAGTCTACTGTTTGTCCTTGTGAAATCCCAGTTGGAGCTGGCAACAAGACATTAACTTGGGTTCCCCATCCAGGCTTTAACAGAACATCTGCTGTTATCACTTGCAGTTGGATAGTTGTCACAACAGGATGCAGAAGAGCCTCCACAGGGGCAACACCACTCCTGAGAGGTTTTTCATTAAGGACCTGCAAAACCATCCATAGGCATCGGGCCCATCCCTTCAAAGAGGGGGTATCAATAGACATCTGTAGACCTCACTTCAGCAAGTCATTATATCACTCAATCACACCTGCTGCCTGTGGGTGGTATGGGACATGAAATATTCACTGTATTTGAGGTCTATGTGCCCATTTCCAGACATCCTCTCTGGTGAAATGTGTACCTTGGTCAGTTTCTGTGATTAGAGAATGGCTGTACAGGGCTATCAGTCAGTCAAGTGCCTTAAGTGTACAGTGCTGATCAGTGGCCTTTCATGGCCAATAAACCAGCAAACCTGTAGTTGTGTCTACACAGAGCAAAGCTGGCATTGTTTGATGTTGGCAAAGGCCCTATAAAGTCTACTTGCCATTGAGTCAGAGGAACCCTTCCTCTTACCATGTGTCCATCAGTGGCTGTCAGCCTGTGGGGAGAGAAGTCCTCCTGGGCACATGTGGAGCAGTCATGATAGGCATCTGTTATCTCCCTCTAGGAAACAGGACAATCACATCTTTTGGCAACTGCCCACATGTTTTTTGTTCTTGCATGATGCAGGCACCAGTGGAGCCAAGCTGCTACCTCATTAGGAAGGGCTTGATCCACCCACTGGACACACACTAGCATATGGACTTCATCATTCCCCAGGCTCCCCATAGGCAGATGCCCAGTTACATGTACTACTGTTATGTCTTTTTCACGTCTGAAGTCCCATAAGTCTTGCCACATGGCTTATCCCCACAGGAGTCTGTGGCCTACTAGCCACTGCTGTGTATTCCAGATAGTGATCCATAGGGTTAGGCCTTTGTAAACTGCACAACTATCAGTACAGATAATGAGGGGCACTGCTTCATTCTTAGCCACCATCCAGACAGCACATAACTCAGCCAACTAGCTGCTTTCACCAACTCTGGTGTCAAACCACGTGGTGCCTGTGGCAAAATGGATAGCAATGGCAGTCCTGGAAGAGGCTTGACCTCTAACAGATCCATCAGTTTACCAGGCTTGGGCATCTACTTGGGGTTTACCTTCTCTAAATGGAGAGGGTTCTGGCTCTGTCATTGTTGGGGTGTTTCCCAACGTTTCCACTGTAAATGTAACAGATCCTAGACTATGCTGCAACTCTTGTGACAATGAACTGGAAGATAAGGAGCTCCTTTGTTCTAGGGATGCTCCCCACTTGGCCAAGTCCAGGGTTTGTGACTCTCCTGTCTTGGGAGATGATACCCAGTAGTGTAGCCAGCCCACTCTAGGACATGTTGCTTTGACAAGCTCTGGGGCCTTCCCTGTGATAGCCTCTGTAGACAATAAAGTGGCATACACAGCTGCTAACTGCTTCTCCACCAAGGTGTACCTTGTTTCTGCTCCTTTCCACAATTAGGACCAAAATCCCAAAGAAGAGTGCAATGGTTCTTGTCATTGCCACAAATCCCATCCAAACCCTTCCTGGGCAACACGTACATCTAAATCAAAGGGCTTAGTGGTATTCACAACCTGCAGTGCCTGGGCCTGCTGCACTGCTTGCTTAGTGGCTTGGAATGCCTGTTCCACAGTATCTGACCATTCCCAGGTGAATCCCTTCTTTATCAGAAAGTATAAGGGACATGCCAGTTGGGCCAGGTGAGGTACAAATGTCTTCCAATAGCCCAAGAGGTCTATTGTAGGTTTGTAACTGAACCACAGTTATAGGTTACTGGAGCATTTGTATTTTATCAACCACCACTTCTGGTATAACTTTTGTCTTACCTGACCAGACAAATCCTAAGAACTTGACAGATAACCCAGGCCCTTGGATTTTTGTGGCATTCATAGCCCACCCACATGATTCCAAATCCTTTATAAGCTTTGGTGCACACTGTACTGAATCTGCAAAAGAATCAGAGGTTACTAACACACCATCATTATAATGAAACAATTTCACCGATGTAGGGCATTTCAATTTCCCCAAGTCTCTTGCAACCTGCTCATGACATATCGGGCTATGTAGATACACTTAACGAAGGATCTGAAATGTCCACTGACATGGCTCCCAAGTGAATGCAAATTGATCTTGAGTCTCAGCTGCTATAGCTACAGAGAAAAAGGCATTAGCTAAGTCCACCACATAGTGATAAGTGCCTAGCACTGTGGTCAATTTGTCCATCAAGTCATGGATCGAAGGCATGGCAGCATGCATAGGTGGCAACATTTTATTCAGCTCTCTATAGTCCACAGTCATCCATAATGAGCCATCAGGCTTTCAAATGGGGCACACAGGGGAATTAAATGGACTCTGTGCAAGCAGTACAATTTCCACTTTCACCAGCTCGGCAATGGTGGCATGGTCATGGTCACCTGGTAGATGATATTTTCTCATAGTCACTACCCTCCGGGGTGTTGGCAATACCTGTGAGGGATGCTTTGCATATGCCCTCATAATGGCCTTCACCACAGGCACTTGGAGATGGAATTCCCCCCAAAGGTCTGTAGCATTAAGCCTTGAAGAATATCTAACCCCAAAATTAAGTCATTGGGATTGGGGACACACACACAGTGTACATTCACACAGAAACTTGTTCAATTCTAAAGGTAAAGACATGGCTTTTACAATTTGGTCACCGTAGCCATCAATGTGTGCTCTGCTGCTAAGTCACTTCAGTCGTGTCTGACTCTGTGTGACCTCATAGAAGGCAGCCCACCAGGCTCCCCGTCCCTGGGATTCTCCAGGCAAGAACGCTGGAGCGGGTTGCCATTTCCTTCTCCAATGCATGAAAGTGAAAAGTGAAAGTGAAGTCACTCAGTCATGTCCGACTCTTTGCAATCCCACGGATTGCAGCCCACCAGGCTCCTCTGCCCATGGGATTTTCCAGGCAAGAGTACTGGAGTGGGGTGCCATTGCCTTCTCCAATGTGTGCTCTAGGACCAAGGAATTGCTCTTGTTTGCCATAAATTAGGCTGCATTCAGCACCAATATCAACCAGAGTCATTACTCTTTGTACATTAGCCAGTGACCAGTGGATTGCAAGTTCTACATGGGGCCTCTTGTCCTTGCATGGGCTCTCTGTGCATACACCTTGGCCTGAGCCCTATTCAAAGCAAAACAAAGCATTGGCAGGACCATCTCTGAATGGCATAAAGTCCCCTAATTGAATTGCCCATACCTCATGCTGTGGGTGATTCTCATACCTGGCAAACTGTTTTTCTGAACTCAAATGCTTCCATAGCTCTAAGCATATAACATTAGGTTGTTTATCAATTTTATTTTTGTCAGCTCCCACTGCCAGCAAATCAGCCCACATTTGCACTTGTATCACCCCGGTGGGGCCTTTACCAGCTTGGCCCCTCTTTGGGGTCTTCACATTCCTAACACCTTTGGCCTGCTGCAGCCCTTCTGCTTCTCCCAAGCTAGCCATCATCAAGGTTACCTCATAGATAGGGCATCCCACATAAGACACAAGTATAACAAGCAGGGATCCAAAATAGGTAGATGGAGCATTGTTCAAAATGATCTTACACACCTCCAGTAACACCTCCAGATGCTCATCACCTGGGCCTTGGGTATTTAGTTTGAACATCACCTGTCTCATGCCTAGCTCTTTCATTACCTGGGTCAACTCGGCATAGGTATGCCATTTATTCACAGTATGCCTGAGCTCTCCCACATTCTCCTACACAGTGCAGATGGCAACATTAATCCATTCCATCAGATAATGTGTTTAGTTAGGGGCACCCTGCATGATCTGCCAAGCATTCTTCAACCTTTGTCTCCACAAGGGGTGCCTGGTTAGAGATGCTAGCCATTCTACCTAATCCCCAGAACAAAGGATAACATCCACCTCTGTGTCCCAAAGTCACAAAACCCATACTGCCAAGGGTTCCCTGTGTGTTTGCCAAAACAGCTGACCCAAGTTGACCAAATCTGCATGAGTATATGGTTGATATGTCATGAACTCAGTCACATTGGGGGCCCCTTGTGGATGCTCCCCGCTCCCCAGGCCATAGGCTGCTCGTGCTTCACTTTCTGCTGCACAACAGGTCGCTGATAAGCAACAATCTGTGGGCTCACAACACTCATCATCAGCTCTCAATACCTAATAATGTGAGGCTCCATGTTCCTCAAGGCAATGCAGCTCTTGATCCAGCATGCATATTTGTTGCTCCAGCTCCTCTGCTATCTCTGAAGTTCATGCACTTATGCAGCATCACAGAGAGCACCATCCATATTTGCCTTCAAGGAAATCAACAAAATCCACCCACGTTGCCAGCAGCAGTATGTGCCACTTTGTCCAGCAATCAAAAATTTACTGCCTGTAACACATCTTCAATACTATCCAGTGACCCATCCACCATCTCCCAGTCTTCCAAGGGGGCTCACGTGGAGAGAACCATAGCCACTAGGTACCACATACTGTGTGGTAGCCACTGGCTTCCTCATTCAATTGGAGCCCCAGGCTCCCCTACCTACTGGGTATCCTGCTGACTATGCCAATTGTCTTACTTCTCATACTGTTTGCTGAACCCAGGGTAGATAAGGCACACATTGGGAAGCTGGAAGAAAACTTGAGGAGCTGTAAGAACTGCAGACATGTTTATTCTCTTTGGGCAACAGCAACCGGGGGTCCTCAGTTAAGAGTTACATATTTGTTTTGTACAGAACAAATTGGCTTATGGCCAAGCTGGTACAATGTGATGAGCATGCGCAGTGCTACAAGTGATCTCAGCTGTTACATAACCATGCAAAGTTATTGTTTACAGAACACAGTATGATAGGGCATGAGGGAGTGGGGCAGAAAGCCTGACAGACACCATTTTGTTAATTTCTCCACATTCTTTTTTTCCCCACAACAGTCTTTGATAATAAAACTAGTTTTGGGTTCTGCTAGCCACCGTGATTTTAGCATTGGGACCTTTTCAATCTTATGAGAATTTCCCCATGCCATTAAATATTAGAAAACATAATTTTAGTAGCTACATACTATTTTCATGATATGAATATTTCACATTCTATTGTAAATACACATTTCTTACAAACTCAGTATAATTGAGCTTAGTGCAGCTATCAACAGCGTAATCTTTCTGCATTGGCAACTTTGTCCCTAGTGTTTATAGCCTATTTTCTTCCAAGGAGGTAGACAGGTGATAAACAATTCATTGATAGATAGAACATATTAAAATAATTGTAAATTTTAAGCTTTCAGGTAGAAGAAATTTGTTTTGTCACAATTCACATAACTTTATCATTCCATTACCATTTAGTTCATTTGATGTGAAGTTCATTTGATGGCTATTTGGCATGATTGAAGATAGAACAAGAAAATATTCTTCATTACTAAATGCTTGAACAGTTAATACTAGCATGTCTTCCTGCTCTACTCCTTTTGTAATATTGTGACCCTCCTGTTTCTAAGTTTTTTCTTTTTCTAAGTTTTTCTCTAACTTATCAATAAAGGAAATATTTAAAGAATAGGCAGAACACAGCTAAACCCATTTTTGGATGTTATTTCATGCCTTTTACCAGGACTAAATTCCAGGAATAATAGAAAAAGGTCTGGTGTTCATCATCAGCCCAGAGACACAACTGGTAATCAATTGGCATTTTGTCTGACTTGAAGCCACAGACCTTGTACATTGATCTGTAATGTTCTCACTTGCATTGCAATGAACTACTTTAGTCAAACATCATGGATTCCCTGCACTGCCACCATGTATCCTGTCCTGAGATTACTAATGGGACAAAAACTTAAAAACAGGGGGGGTCACAATATTACAAAAGGAGTAGAGAAGAAGGACCTGTTAGTATTAATTGTTCAAGCATTTAGTAATGAAGAATCAGGCCAAATAGGTAGCCATCAAGTGAACTTGATTGCAAAGCTGAATCTTATCAATAGTAAAGTGACCTTCTAAATCTAGATGGAAAAACTCAATTTCTTTCTGAAATGTGTAAACCTTCTTCCCTTTTATAGTTCTATTTTAGCCAGTGCTTACCCAGGAAAAGTGTAACCCTAAAACTAATACTCACTCATTGACACCTTTTTGGAATAGGACTGTTAGTGGGGACTGTGGAAATGCAGCTATCATATAGATATTCCTGGATCCATTCCTTTCTCTATAGATTGCCAGTTAGGCCAGCTGTACTTATGCCTAGTAGTAAAGGACACAGTTGACCAGATTTGACTTCAAGCACTGCCAGCACTGAGTTTGTCACATTAGCTTTCTTTTGAGTTATCAATAACAGAATTCTTTGAAGAGATCCAGAAACACCATTGTAACTGCCAGTATTATGCTATATACCGCTATGAAGTGAAATAAAGTGTTAGTGGCTCAGTCGTGTCTGGATCTTTGCAACCCCATGGACTGTAGCCCACCAGGCTCCTCTGTCCATGGGATTCTCCAGGCAAGAATACTGGTGTGGTTTGTCATTTCCTTCCCCAGAAAATCTTCCCAACCCAGGGATCAAACCCAGGTCTCCTGCATTGCAGATGGATTCTTTATCATCTGAGCCACCAGGGAAACCCATATATCTCTATAACACTCATCTACAACCTGCATCATTAAATTAGTACATTTCTCCATCCTAGGGTCTCTGGAAAATCTAATAAAATTGTGCATAAGTGGAAACAATGTCAAATATAGAACTCTATAGGAGCAGGAGTGAACATTATCTTTCCATATGCATTGCTCTTTCTCCTTCCCTATATATGACTTCACTGGGGTGACAATAGTTTTTTTTCTCTGTCTCATGTTCTCCCTACTAGTAAACTCAGGACAGGATATGCAGTAGGAATGCAGTTAATTTATGCTGACTGACAGATGTAGCTCAGTAAGATGGAAGCAAGACCATTACAAAACAGTTTAGAGAGGTCTGTGTCCCCAAGTTAGACAAATTTCGATTTTGTAGCTAGCTGTGTCTTCAGGCTGATGATAAACATTGGGCATTTTCTATCATTCCTGGAAGTTGGTCCTTGTTAGAAGCATTAAATAACATGCTGAATTCTAGTTTAATTTCATGATTTCTCCTTGAATTTTAATTGTTCTACTATCCTTACCCCTATTTTTAAAGACTCAAGGAACATGAGAAGTGTGCATTTCTGAATGATAGAAGATAATAGCTCTGACTACTGTCTTACTAAAAGAAAAATTAAAATAATTGCTTAATCCTTAATCTCCTCTTCTGAAAACTCCTACACATTCACAAAGGAAGGCTAATCAGAGCTCAGAGAGGTCGAAGGCTAGTGCATCTAAGCATCAGTGGGCAATAAGTCCCTGAGAGTCCATTCAAATTAGACCTCCAAGGGGCATAGTTCTGAAAGGAGCAGCTGGAGACCCAGCTGACATCAGTCACCTCTCTGTAGAATATAACATTACAGCTCTGCAATCCAGATGAATAAATGCAATCCATCTGTGGGGAGTGGCAAGAGCTAGCAATGAATTTAGAAGTAGCAAGAATGTATTTAGGGATAATTTAACTAAGATGATCTCCAAGATAATCCCCAGAGTGTAATTTCCAGGTGTATTGATAAAATCTTGAGGATTTGAAGGATTTAAAATCTTTGAAGGGATTCCAACTGTCCTATAGTCCCAAGTTATCTTAACACTACTTGTCAAAGATTACAGGATTGCAATATTATAGATACTTTCATTTGGGCTTTGTGAGACCACAAGTCAAAGCCAAGAAAGCATAACCTAGAATTTAGAAGGATTTTACTTGGCCTTATCATGGTTTTTAAATAAGTGTGTTGAATGCTATTTGGCAAGATATACATTCTTCTGTTATCTACATCACTCATCTTGTGTCACATTCTACCATCTTCCTGCATAACTCAATGCTCCTGAAGAAAATCTCTCAGGTCCCTTCCATCTCTGATAGACCCATGGTCTATAGTCTTGATGAATTAGGTCTCAGCAAAGCCTCCTAGTATATTGGAAATCTGTGTTCTTTTAAGACATTTTAGAAAACTAAGATCATGGCATCTGGTTCCTTCACTTCATGGGAAATAGATGGGGAAACAGTGGAAATGGTGACAGACATAACTTTTTTGGGCTCCAAAATTATTGCAGATGGTGACTGCAGCCATGAAATTAAAAGATGCTTACTCATTGGAAGGAAAGTTATGACCAACCTAGACAGCATATTAAAAAGCAGAGACATTACTTTGCCAAGAAAGGTCTGTCTAGTCAAGGCTATGGTTTTTCCAGTAGTCATGTATGGATGTGAGAGTTGGACTATAAAGCTGAGCGCCGAAGAATTGATGCTTTTGAACTGTGGTGTTGGAGAAGACTCTTGAGAGTCCCTTGGACTGCAAAGAGATCCAACCAGTCAGTTCTAAAGGAAATTAGTCCTGAATATTCATTGGAAGGACTAATACTGAAGCTAAAACTCCAATACTTTGGCCACCTGATGTGAAGAGCTGACTCAGTTGAAAATACCCTAATGCTGGGAAAGGTTGAGGGCAGGAGGAGAAGGGGATGACAGAGGATGAGATGGTTGGATGTCATCACCGACTCAATGAACATGAGTTTGGGTAGGCTCCTGGAGTTGGTGATGGACAGGAAGGCCTGGTGTGCTGCGATTCATGGGATTGCAAAGAGTTGGACACGACTGAGCGACTGAACTGAACTGAGGGAATTCCTGCCAATATACTGAAGGTAAGATAAAGTGGAAATATTGCAGGAATAAGAGATGGTGTCTATAGATAGAATAGTTGATATGAGTGAAAAAAAAAAAAAGGGCGGGAAATATAATGTGTCTCAGTAAAGACACATTTCTGCTTGACATATTTGTTTTTTCCACAGAATTGAGGGTGTGTAAAGGCCAGGAATTTGTGCCTGTGGCCACTTGTCCTCAAGTGGTCTAGTTCTGGAGATACAAAAGTTGTCACTATTGACCAAAATTATTACAAGAATTCTGTGTAACCCAAATAAACATAAGCTGAGAATCCCCTTTCTCACAATCAATGAGCAAAACAAACTCACCTCTGATGAAACTAAGAGATTCCCATAAAGACTTGCCTGCCTTCTGTGGCAGACAATCTTCATAGAAGTTTTATTCTCATAAGAAACATGATAAACTTCAAAGTATTCAAGGGAACCTGATATTAATGCAATCAGGTTCACAAAGACATGTAAAAGTGCCTTTATATAAATAGATACAATTTATACCAAACTGGAAAATAGATGTCCCAATGGCTCTAACTTTTTTGTTTTTTGATCTCCCTCTCAGGTTATGATAATAATCAAGTACATATAATAGTAGAATGTGTATCTAATATTAGCTGAGATTTTATTATTTGCTGAGAATAATGTTTTATCTATTTAATAATCCTTTATCCTAGATGTCATTTCTATCATCCCCATTTAATAGATGTGACAACTGATTTCTGAGAGGTTAAATAAATTGTCTGTTATTTTTAAGTAACATAGCCAGAAATTTAACCCAGATTTGTCTGCCAAAGCCTGTTGGGCTTTATCCTGCTACAGAATGTATTTAATATATTGGACTGTTTCTCATAATGATGCAACCAGCAAGACAAGAAGTCTTCCACACATTTTAATTCAAACACAAAGTAATAACTATGGTATTCCTAAAAAGTACTGGTATTTTCAGCACCTTCAGGTGGGAAAGATCCTTTGAAGTTGAACCTTTAACCTAGTGAAGGCATTCCACAGGAGCTCTAATGGATGATCACTTAGCTTCTCCTTGTAATGAGGAGCTTACTACTTGTTAACTCCTTGCTATCAAAAGCTGACATGAGTTTTTCTGTGGAAATCTGAAAAAAAAATATTTTCAGGAAGTTATCACACTCTTCCCAAGTCTTTTGTATTTTATTCTGAGCATTATCAATCTCTTCTCCTATTTTCATATACTTGTTACAGCATCTGTTTACTCATTCACACATTCAGGGATCTATTGAGCACCTACTATGTGCCAAGTACTATAGAGATCCAGTAGTGCACAAAGTGGATTTTTTTTTTTTTTTACTAAAGTAGTTATAATGGATTGGGCAGATGAGTAAAGAAATTTCAATTTCTAATTCTGATCATTTTCCTTTAAGTGAAACATAAGGAGTAATAAAGACAAAATTAAATTCTAATGTCCATTTCTGACACCAGTGGAAGAAAGAATTGGGGATAAAACAATCATCTCAGTGATTTTATACTTCTTATTCTATGCACATATTACTTTTTCTGGATAAAAAGTTTTTAATCACTGTTAATATATTTGTATCAGTTAACTATTACTGCATAACAAACCATCCCAAATCTCAGTTATTTAAAGAAACAAGCATATAATAAATGTTTATCAGTAGCAATACATTTACTTTTATTAAACAGTAGCAATTATTCAAAAGTAATACTAATAATTTTCATTAGTCTATTGATTGGCTAAGCACCTCTACTGATCAGGGAAATGGTTGAGTGATCTCAGTTGGTTTTGGCCTTGTGTCTTCAGTAATCTTGCAGGTCACTACGGTCCATATCTAAGACTCCTTCACATGGTTTCTCAATGTCTGTATTCTCATGAAGAGTCAGGGTTTCAAGATGGAGAACAGAAATGTGAAAAGAGGCTAGGCTGTGAATCAGCACATTGTTTTACCTCTTTCAGTCTGTTGACCAAAGCAAATCAGAAGATCAGCCCAGGCTAAATAACTGAGAACTAGATTCCATCACTCGAGGATAACTGGGGCAAAATCAACTGCCAAGGGCATGAATATAGGGAGAGCTGGATAAGTGAGCCTTTTTTTTTTTTGCATTCAATCTGCTATAGTATTTGAACTGGATGTTCTTAAAAGCAAATCTAATTACATTTTCCCTGATTCCAATCAACAGACAAAAAACCACCTTGTTTAGGGAAAAAAAAGAAAAAAAAAACAAAAAACAAACAGTTGTGACCTTGCATTCCTCATCATTCAGAATCTAGCAGCAGAGCTACTCTATGCCACAACACCAAACCAATGCCACCCATAACTGCCCCCAAAAGAACAACTGAGAAGCAGAGACTCACTTTCTGTCCATCAGGGAAACCCAGTGAGAACTGAAAACTCTCTCTTATAGTTTGAATTCTTACACATGCACAAGGAGCACCAGGAAAGTCACATAGCTCCAAAAGTCTAGTGTACAGTATGTCAGGATTACGACAGGATAGAACTCAAGCCCTGATCTTATAGGGCTAGAAATTTTATTGAAATTCATTCCTAAGCCTCTTCATTCTTAGTTAATCAATGTGATTCTTTATCAGGTAACCCAAAAAAAGGGAAACCTTGGGAAACCAGGTGAAGAACAACTTTGAAAACTTTGCAGAATTACTTAACTGCAGTGGCTCTCAATCCTGGTTGCACATATTTACCCAAGGAAGCTTAAATAAAATATTGTTGCTCTGGTACCAGTTCCCATGTATTCTGATTTAATCAACATGGATTGGGCCCTGATGAACATTTTATAAAAGCAACTCCATGTGATTTTAATATTCAACTTAGGTTGAGAACTACTAGAAAATCTAGCTAACTTAGAACTATTTCATTTAAGCATTAATTATATTGAGGTCTGCAATTGTTCCTTGTCAATTCTTATGTATAAATTGGCCCAACCTAGAATAATGACACTTTCTGGTCCTAGATAGAAATATTAAGTGCTTACCTCACTGGAATAGATATACAATGTTTATTATCTATTTGCTGAGCTCATACAATTTCTTCCATATAACTCTTCAGATTTAGAGAGAGTCTATGAAGCAAGTATCACTATGTTATTTAACTTAATCTTCAAAATAACTCTGTATGAGATAGACATCATCATCCTCATATTACTTTTTTGAAAAACTTGAGGTTAAGAAAGGAAAAGGTATTTGCACACATAATAAAAATAGTAAATGGGAGATGTGTGATTTAAACCTAGGAAAGAAGACCCATAAATATCTGCATCATAAAATATATATTTGTATTCATTTATTCCCAAACAACCACAACAAATATCATGCAAACATCAATTAAGGGAGTGCCAGTGTAGAGTGCTTTAGAATATACCAGTAGAGCACCTTATTCCCAAATATCTTCCTTATTCATCTGTTTTAGAACTTGAAATTCTTACCACTAGAGATAAATAAAACTTTTAAATCACACATCTTAAGGAGTAGCAAGGGTTTCTGTTTTGCTTTGTTTTAGTATTCACTGGTTAGTTTCATCTGTGAGAAATGTGATAAGCAATTTGCTACTGATAATACATCTTTATTATTAATTTTTATTGTTTTTTAACATAAATTTTCTTTTTTCCAGTTTTATTTAATTATTTATTTTACTTCACAATATTGTATTGGTTTTGCCATAATTAACATGAATCCACCATGGGTGTACATGTGTTCCCCATCCTGAACCCCTCTCCCACCTCCCTCCCCATGCCATCCCTCTGGGTCATCCCAGTGCACCAGCCCCAAACACTCTGTATCATGCATCAAACCTGGACTGGTGATTTGTTTCACATGTGATAATTTACGTGTTTCAATGCCATTCTCCCATACCATCCCACCCTTGCCCTCTCCCACAGAATCCAAATGACTGTTCTATACATCTGTGTCTAATTTTTATTGTTAATAAATTGAATGAATAGTTAACATACACAATGAAAAAATTGCTTTTGTACATCAAAGCAGACTCAAAACTTTCCTTAAATAAATGTCACTATTATTTATATTTCTATAATCTTCTTGAGTAAAGTAATCAGCATTTGAGTGAAACACAAATATGTAAGTGCTAGTATACATTATCTATCACGTACTTAGTAGCAAAAATGCCTTCAACATTTTTGAGTCTAAGTGATTCTCATTTGGGAATGTGTATGTGTAGAAGGAAGAAAATACCAGATGTGGAGATGTTTCAGATTACCTGGAAATTTTTGAGGGGGCTTTTAAAAACTTTTATTGAGATATAGTTGATTTACAATGTTCTGTTAGCTTTGAGAAATGGATTACTTCCTGCTATATCAATAAACAAGGATGTCACAGCCATCAGTAATCCCACCCTGCCAAATTTGAATTTATGAGCCCAGAGGGAACTCAGGAAGAACAATACCTGCTATCTGGCAGCCATCACTACTCCCTACCATGAGCACCGAGGACCTCAGTCCGGTGTGATGTGAAAAAAAGCAGGATACTGGCCTCAGATAGCTAAGATGCATATGAAAAGAATGATTTTAGTGAGTCCAGACTCTTGCATCTTCCCATATATGTGCTTAGTCACTCAGTCATGTCTGATTCTTTATGAACCCGTGGACAGTAGCCTACCAGATTCCTCATCCATGGGGATTCTCCAGGCAAGAATACTAGAGTGGGTTGCCATGCCCTACTCCAGGGGATCTTTCCAACCCAAGGATCAAACCCAGGTCTCCCACATTGCAGGTGGGTTTTTTATCAGCTGAGCAACCTGGGAAGCCCTGAACATAGAAAGGCACTAAATTCCTTAACTTGATATCTAGTTTTCCTTAATTAAAAATAATCTATGTATGTTCATAGATCTATGATGTACCTTAATTAAAAATAATCTATGTATGTACCTGCCTTTTGCTGCAGTCTTCTATATAACCTGACTCTTCCACACCCCAACCCCACACCAAGCTCCCTTCTGCCTCCTCAGAGCCATTCTTTCAGGGTGACATGAGATGCCATCTCCCAAACTTGAAGTTCTAAATATTCCCACCAAATAAAATATAACTCTGTTTTTCAGTTCAGTTCTGTTCAGTTGGTCAGTCGTGTCCAACTCCATGGACCTCATGGGCTGCAGCATGCCAGGCTTCCCTGTCCATCACCAACTCCTGGAGCTTACTCAAACTCATGTCCATTGAGTCGGTGATGCCATACAACCATCTCATCCTCTGTCTCCCGCCTTCAGTCTTTCCCAGCATCAGGGTATTTTCAAATGAGTCAGTTCTTCACATCAGGTGGCCAGAGTATTCGAGTTTCAGCTTCAGCATCAGTCCTTTCAAAGAATATTCAGGACTGATTTCCTTTAGGATGGACAGGTTGGATCTCCTTGCTGTCCAAGGGACTTACAAGCATCTTCTCCAACACCACAGTTCAAAAGCATCAGTTCTTTGGCCCTTTGTTTTCTTTATTGTCCAACTCTCACATCTACATGACTACTGGAAAAATCATAGCTTTGACCAGACGGAACTTTGTTGGCATAGTAATGTCTCTGCTTTTTAATATGCTGTCTAGGTTGGTCACAACTTTTCTTCCAAGCAGCAAACGTCTTTTAATTTCATGGCTGCAGTCACCATCTGCAGTAATTTTGGGACCCCCCCAAAATAAAGTTTGTCACTGTTTCCCCAGCTATTTGCTATGAAGTGATGGGACTACATGCCATGATCTTAGTTTTCTGAACATTAAGTTTTAACCCAACATTTTCATTCCCCTCTTTCACTTTCATCAAGAGGCTCTTTAGTTCTTTGCCTTCTGCCAAAAGGGTGGTGTCGTCTGTATATGTGAGGTTATTGATATTTCTCCTGGAAATCTTGATTCCAGCTTGTGCTTCATCCAGTCCAGCAGTTTTTAGGCTGTGACTATTTTTTTAGTCAATAGTTGCTATATTATGTTTTTTTTTTTTAATTCTTTGCCATACGGTTTCTTACAAGATATTGAATATAGTTCCCTTTATTATACAGTAAATTATTCTTGTTTATCTAATTTATATATGATAGTGTGCATCTGTTCATGACATGCTCCTGTTCAATTGTCAAGTTGTGTCTGACTCTTCGAGACTTCATGGACTGTAGCATGCCAGGCTTCCCTGTCCCTTGCCGTCTCCCAGAGTGTGCCCAAGTTGATGTTCATTGCATCAGTGATGTTATCCAACCATCTCATCCTCTGTCATCCTCTTCTCCTTCTGCCTTCAATCTTTCCCAGCTAACAAACTTTTCCAATGAGTCAGCTATTCGCATCAGGTGGCCAAAATATTGCAGCTTCAGAATCAGTTCTTCCAATGGGAATATGTTATTGACATGCTCCCAGCTAAACTGACATTTCTCCAAAGAAGACATACAGATGGCCATGATGCACATGAAAAGATGCACAATATCATTAAATATGAGAGAAATACAAATCAAAACTATAATGAGATATCACTTGACACTAGTCAGAATGGCCATCATAAAAATGTCTATAAATCATAAATGCTGGACGGGATGTGGAGAGAAAGGAACACTCCTACACTATTGATGCTAATGTAAATTGGTGCAGCCTCCATGGAGAACACTATGGAGTGAGAAATGGAGTATTTCCTGCCATATAGGTAAACAAGGATGTCACAGTTATCAGCTTTTAGCTCTCCAATATGAGCCCTAAGGGCATTGGGGAATGAGAAGAATACCTGCCATCTGGCAGGGGTCAGACTGTAGCCACCCCCTATGGTGAACTTCAAATAAGTTTTTCACAATGTGAAAAACAGGATACTGGCCCCAGATAGCTTAGATGCATATGAAATAAATGATTCAATTGAGTCCAGACTCTTACATCTTCCCATCCATAGAAAATCACAAAATTCCTTACTTTGAGATATCTGGCTTCCTTTAATTAACATTTTTTTTTGTTTGTTTTAATGTTCAGACTACCTGCCTTTTGTTGTAAAACTTCCATATAACCTGGCTTCTCCCCTTGCCTCCTCAGAGCAGTTCTCTCAGGGTGACTTGATATACTGTCTCCTGGGCTTGATGTCCTAAAAATTCCCACTGAATAAAACATAACCCTCAACTTTTAGGTTGTGATTATTTTCAAGTCAATAGGAGATTCCTTAAAACAAACAAACAACAACAACAACAACAAAAAAAAAAACTAAGAAATAGAGTCACCTGTGTGATTTTTTAAAACTACCCCCCCTTATATTGTCATATACAGCTGTTATATACACATTGTTACATACTCTCTCATTGAAGCATGACAACCTCCATTGAAAATAAACAATCTGGTTCAAAAATACGCATGGGGTGGGGTCTTATCCAAAGCCATAGAGCAGTTTAGAGAAAAATAACACAATTCACATTCCCGCCAAGATTCTTTATGAAATATCAACTATTCTATTAAAACACAAAATACCCTGAGAGGATAACATTCTCGCTCATACATTAGAGTTAGGATCAACTTGAATAAATTATTTTATATACAGAAAGAGGACAGTAAAATAACTTTCCCATAAGAAGATATGCTTAGGAAGAGGAATGGATTTAGGTATAAGGAATGGACGGATGAAATTAGCAAAGGAAGCTAAGAAGACAAGCTTTAAATATTGTTCCATCTAGCCTAGGATCTTCTCTGCATTCAGGTGAAGATTTTGTTCTGTCAGTTAACATCGTCTGGAGGTATCCCCTTCTTCGCTCTCATATACCCTTGAAATAACCAAGGAAGAATAGAAAATATGTATAACTTTTCAAACTATTTCTACAGTGGAATTATAGTTATTCATTGGGATTTATGATGCAAGGGCCTTGGAACTTTAAAAGAAGAGTGATTCACTTAGTGCTTGATTTTTTTTTTTTTTTTTAAGACTGAAGAACTCAAAGTTAATCGCTGTTTCAGCCTAAGGAGATGGTGACAGTTGTTATGCTAAGTACTTTTGCTTTTAATGAGTAAAAGACTTAAATGAATAAATAGTCTCATAAAAATGCATGTAAATTGCAGTGCTTAATTTACTGCTACCCTGAGCTACAGAGCTTTTTGCACCTTTCTTTTTAAATGTCTTTATGGTTATGACTTCATTATATTGAAATGCATGGTTTGTTCTTCCCTATTTATGAACAGGACTTGGCAAGCCCCTTTGGGCTGCATATGAATAGAGTAAGGGGAAATGTTTGCCTTGCATATTTAGGGGAGCTATCAAAAACCGTAGATAATTGAACTAGAAATAATCTTGAAAAAATTTTAAGTATATTCAGTATTCCAAATTGCCCAAAGAGTAGCATTTCATGTAATCAGTATTTAATATTCCAGAAAGGTTAAAAAAAAATCACTTTCAAAATTGTTTAGCTAAGTGTATAGTACTTATTGTGTCCAAAATAGATTTTTAAATTACTTATTGTATTTGAGGATGATAACATCTTTCTTAGTGGTAACCTGAGATTTTGATTTTCTGATGTAGAAATGGAGAGTGAGTGGTCATTTCAATAAGTGTTTCTTTCTGTAAAATAGTTTTTAGTATTCTCTACTTTGGCATTTTCCATTGGTCTCCCTTTGTTCCTTTCATATTTCCCATATGACTCAACTCCATTTTGTATCTAGCACATTGTAGTGTATTTTGTAGATGCTCAGTAAATGTTTACTGGCTGAAGAAAGCAAGGAAACAAAGAAGGAAAGAAGGAAAAAGGAAGAAAAGAAGGAAAAGTAGGACAACAAAAGGAAGGATGAGAGGAAAGGAGAGAAAAAGAAAAGAAGAAAAAAGAGAAAGAGAAAAAGGCTAAATTACTTTCCCTACAATAAACTTATTAATATAAAATCAGTATTAGCTATTTATATAAAATAGCTATATAAGAATTTGGGGAAGTTTTGTTATATTGAATGAAAATTTAAAAAGAAACAAAAAAAAATCTGAAGTTTCAATATGACTACTACCATTTTATTTTTGTGTTATATGTTGATAAACAATAAGCTTCACTGACATCATTCTTTAGTGAATTTGTGTTTATTGAAAGAAGATATAAAAATAACTTGAAAAAGAATAGATACCTGCATATGTAAGGTATTATTCGAAACGAGGCAATGAAGAAAGGAAGACGACCTCAACGGTGACAGGTTACCTTTATTTACACAAGGAGGGGTGACAGTCAACCTAACAACCAGGCTGAGCATGCGAAGGATCAGGGAGGCTTCATATTTAAGGGAAGGTTTGTGGAAACGATAAGGGAGGTTTTTAGTCAGGCTTTGGGTAATTTTTAGCTGAGATGGCAGTTGCAATTGAGCTTGGGGCAGGAAGGTCAGGCAGGGGTGAAGGGCCCCGGGTTGATGCATTTTGCCTGGTGTATTGGGGTGGGGCTTAAAGTTCAGTTTTGTTATCCCCGAAGTCAGGTGGTTCAGCAAGGGCCCTTGAAGTCCTTATCTTCTTTTTCCAGGCCTGATGTCAGTGAAGGCCTCTGAAGTCTTTATCTTCTTTTCTAGGCCCAGGGACTCCTTCAGTATACACATAACTGAATCACTTTGAAACTAACACAGCACTGTTAATCAAGTATGCTCCAATATAAAATAAACATTTTGAGAAATATTATAAAATTATGTTTATATATTAAAAATCAAGTTTTTCTTTATTATATTATTTCAATTTTTCAAATTATTATTATATTTTTAAAGAATTGTATTGAAATATAGCTGATTTTCAATGTTGTGTTAATTTCAGGTGTACAACAAAGTGACTCACTTATGTAAACTGTTCTCCATAGTGTCTGTATCAATTTACATTGCCATTGACAGTAGAGGAGGGTTTCTTTTACACCACACCCTCTCCAGCATTTATTATTTATAAACTTTTTGATGTTGCTCATTCTGAATGCTGTGAGGGGGCATCACATTGTGCAGTATGATAATGGCACAAAAACATAAATACAGATCAATGGAATAGGAGAGAAAGCCCAGGAGTTAACCCCCATGCATATGGTCAATTAATCTATGACAAAGGAGGTAAGAATATACAATGGAGAAGAGCCAGTCTCTTCAATAAGTGCCGTGCAGAAAACTAGAGAGCTTCATGTAAAGAATGAAATTAGAATTTTCTCACACCATTTATTATACAAAAATAAGCTTATAATGGATTAAAAACATAAATATAAGACTGGATACTATAAACATTTCTAGAGGAGAACATAGAGCAGTCTTTGACATAAATTATAGCAATAGTCTTGGATCTGTCATGTAGAGTAATGGAAAAATAACAAAAATAAACAAATGGGACCTAATTAAATTTAAAGACTTGCACAGCAAGGGGAGTCATAAATAAAACAAAAAGACAACCTACAGAATGGGAGAAAATATTTGCAAAAAATGCTACTGATAAGTTGTTGCTGAATCACAAAAAGATGTAGGGATTCTTGGCCTCTGGAGGAGAAGAAATCAATCTGGGGCCAGAGACGAGACTTGATCTCTCAGAGCTTTTGTGTAATAAAGTTTTCATTAATGTATAGAGGAGATAGAGAAAGCTTCTGACATAGGCATCAGCAGGGGGAAGAAAGAGTACCCCCTTGCTAGTGTTAGCAATGGAGTTATATACTTTCCAATTAGTTACTACAATGAATCAAAAGAATGTCTGGAGGTTGTAAGGACCTCACTAGACCTACTCTCATAATTTATTTTTTAAGATAATAGTATTAGCCAGAAGGTTTTTTCCAGAGACTGTCCTCGAGCAGGATACATTATTGTTATATAATCCTGAGGAATGTAGAGGGGAAAAAAAAGTTTGTCCTTTCTTCCTCCTTGAGAATTCCAGACCCCTCTTTCCTTGGAGACCCTTAGACTTCTTATCAACCTGCCTAGGAAATGTCTCTCTCACTACTGATAAGGGATTAATGTTAATGTCAAAAATATACAAATAGCTAATGCAGTTCAATATCAAAAAGACAAACATTCCAATCAAAAAATTAACAGAAGATTAAAAAAACACTTCTCTGAAGAAGACAAACAGATGGCTAAAAGGCACTTGAAAAGATACTCAGTATCACTAATTGTTAGAGAAATGCAAGTCAAAACTGCAAGTGGGCCTTAGGAAGCATCACTATGAATAAAGTTAGTGCAGGTTATGGAATTTCAGTTGAGCTATTTCAAATCCTAAAAGATGATGCTGCACTCAATATGCCAGCAAATTTGGAAAACTCAACAGTAACCACAGGACTGGAAAAGGTCAGTTTTCATCCCAATCCCAAAGAAAGGCAATGTCAAAGAATGCTCAAACTACTGCAGAATTGTACTCATCTTACACACTAGTAAAGTAATGCTCAAAATTTTCTAAGCCAGGCTTCAACAGTATGTAAACTGTGAACTTCCAGATATTCAAACTGGATTTAGAAAAGACAGAGGAGACAGATAATTGCCAACACCCATTGGATCATCAAAAAACAAAAGAGTTCCAGAAAAAAACATCTATTTCTGCTTTATTGACTATGCCAAAACCTTTGCCTATGTGGATCACAACAAAATGTGAAAAATTCTTAAAGAGATGGGAATGGTAGACAACCTGAGCTGCCTCTTTAGAAATCTGTATGCAGGTCTGGAAGCAACAGTTAGAACTGGACATGGAACAACAGACTGGTTCCAATCTGGAAAAGGAGTATGTCAAGGCTGTATATTGTTACCCTGCTTATTTAACTTATATGCATAGTACATCATGTGAAATGCCAGGCTGAATGAAGCACAAGCTGGAATCAAGATTGTCAGGAGAAACATCGATAACCTGAGATATGCATATGACACCAACGTTATGGCAGAAAGCAAAGAAGAACTAAAGAGATTCTTGATGAAAGTGAAAGAGGTGACTGAAAAGTTGGCTTAAAACTCAATGTATGGCAAAAACCACTACAATATTGTAAAGTAATTAGCCTCCAATTAAAATTAATTAATTAAAAAAAAAGAAAACTAAGAACATGACATCTGGCCCCATCACTTCATGGCAAACAGATGGGGAAGCAATGGAAACAGTGAGAGACTTTTTTTTTTTTTTTTGCGGGCGGTGTGAGCTCCAAAGTCACTGAAGATGATGACTGTAGCCATGAAATTAAAAGAAGTTTGTTCCTTGGAAGAAAAGCTATTATCAACATAGACAGAATATTAAAAAGCAGAGACATTACTCTTCGAACAAAGGTCCCTCCAGTCAAAGCTATGGTTTTTTCCAGTAGTCATGTATGGATGTGAAAGTTGGACTATAAAGAAAGCTGAGTGCTGAAGAATTGATATTTTCATACTGTGGTGTTGGGGAAGACTCTTGAGAGTCCCTTGGACTGCAAGGAGATCAAACCAGACAATCCTAAAGGAAATCAATCCTGAATATTCATGGAAGGACTGATACTGAAGCTGAATCTCCAATACTTGGTGTGAATACTTGATGTGAAGAACTGACTCATTGGAAAAGACCCTGGTGCTGGGAAAGATTGAAGGCAGGAGGAGGAGGGGACAACAGAGGATGAGATGGGTCGATGGCATCACTGACTCAATGGACATGAGTTTGAGTGAACTCTGGGAGTTGGTGATGGACAGGGAGGCCTGGCGTGCTGCAGTCCATGAGGTTGCAAAGAGTCAGACACAACTGAGCGACTGAACTGTACTGAGAAGTCAAATAAAGCTTACTGCTGCAATTTATGTCAAAGAACGTTATGCCTATATTTTCTTTTAGGAGTTTTATAGCATCTGGTGCTATGTAGAAGTCTTAAATCTATTTTAATTGATTTTGTATATGGTGTCAGGAAATGCTTTGTTCTTTTACATGTAACTGTTCAGTTTCTGCAGCAACACTTATTGAATTGATTGCCTTTTCTTCACTGTATACTCTTGTCTCCTTTGGCATAGACTAATTGACCATAAATATATGGCTTTATTTCTGGGCTCTCTATTCACATCCCATTTTCGTGTGTGTCCATTTTTGTGTCATTACCATACTGTGTTTATTACTGTAGCTTTTTTATTATAGTCTAAAGTCAGAGTGTATAATTACTCTAGATCTGGTCCTCTTTACCAAACTCACTTTGGCTTTTTGGCATCTTCTGCCTTTCCATACAAATTTTAAAATTATTTCTTCTAGTTCTGTGAGAAATGGTAAATGAATTTGTCATAATTCCTCTTTGTTTAAAAAATATATTTATTTATTTTAATTGGAGGATAATGACTTTACAAAGTCAACAAAGCCAGCAAAGTTCCGTTTGGTCAAAGCTTTGTTTTTTTCAGTAGTAATACATGGATGTGAGAGTTGGACAAAAGGAAAGCTAAGCACTTTCTCCAGGAAAGCTCTGGAACTGGTGATGGATAGGGAAGTCTGCATTACTGCAGTCCATGGGGTCGCAAAGAATCAGACATGACTGAGGGACTGAACTGAACTGAATGACTTTACAATACTGTGATGGTTTTTGCCATAATTCAACATGAATCAGCCACATGTATACATGTGTTCCATCATCCTGAATCCCCCTGCCACATCCCTCACCACACTATCCCTATGGATTTTCCCAGTAATTTCTCTTTGCAATAGTTTATTGTTAGGTTTTGGAAGTGCAACTGACTTCTGTACATTAATATTTTTATCCTGCTACTTTATAAAATGCATTGATGAGCTTTAGCAGTTTTCTGGTAAAATCTTTAAAGTTTTTTATATATATATAACATTATATTTCTGCAAACCATGACACTTTTTTTTTTTTTAACTTGGATTCCTTTTATTTATTTTTCTTCTCTGATTACTGTGGCTAAGGTTTCTAAAACTGTGTTGAATAAACGTGAGTAGAGTGGGCATCCTTGTCATATTCTTGATCATAGAAGGAATGCTTTCACCTTTTTACCAATGAGTATGATATTAGCTGTTGTTTTCTTATGTATGTCCTTTTATTATGTTGAGGTATGGAATGTTTTGAGGAAATATAATTTTGGTCTATCCCACTTTGGTGGTTGCTAGGTAGCTGGTTTACCAGTTTCTAGTTTGGCTAACTAATTAACATGTTTAGAAGACTGTTCTTTAAGCCTGCCTTGAGACTAGAGAGAATATGCTGGTTTTTCTGATATTTGGTGCTTTCTCTTGAATAAATGTTCCTTGTATTTTTCTAAGACTTTGCTTAATTTCCCAAGTTATTAAACATTTCACTTGACTTTTTTTAGTGTTATCATTGTTTTACTGAAGTAGTAGATTTCACAGGTATTTGTATTGCCATTGAGAAAGTTTCACTTATACAATTTACTAAATAGATTTTCATCACTGATTGAATGTACATATAAAGAAAATACTGAAGAAGAATTTCAATTAAGGATGTGCAACATCAGTAAAATAAAACCCAATAACTACATATTGTTAGAACTGCAGGTGAAAACTACCATGATAGAAAAGGGACAGTATTACTCATGGCAAATGTTCAGGGGAAACATTTTTTGAATAGATGTGGAAGAGTATCAATAACAGGAACAAAAGTAGAGAGGAGCAGAAGAGAAAATACAAGAGTTGAGAAGGCAGTACTGGATGATATCAATAAAAAACATAGAAACCCGATAAAATGAAGGAAATGTTGAAAAAAGTGGGAGGTAAAACTGAGCTGGTCTTTTAAATGAGCAATCAGCAGAAAGGCTGCTTACGAGATACAATTTGAGGAGTGTTGGTCATGAGGCACTTCTCCCCTGTCCAAAAGGGATCGTTTGCCTCCACATAAAACAAATGGAGTTGAGCAATCAGTCCAATAAGAGGTCAAGGTAATGATTATACAGAGGCTCTCTGAACTCTGGAGAAGAACTGATAAACACAGTGAGAATTTTAACAAAGAATTAGAAACTATTAAAAAAAAAAAAAAGAAGTGAGGAATACAAAAAATGAAATTAAAAACTCTCTTGAAACATTCAACAGTAAATTAGATAGCACAGAATTAGTAATCGCGAAGACAGAACAATAGAGACAATTCCATTAGAACACAAAATAGGAAAAAAGAAAAAAGAAAAAAAAGGATAGTTTCACACCTCAGGGGCAACATCAAGCATACTAATTTGAAGTATAGGAGTCCAAGAAGGAGAAGATAAAGAAAGGGACAGAAAATCTATATGAAGAATATTGGATGAAAAACTTCTTAGCTTGTGGAAGGAAACAAATATGCAGATGCAAGAAACTCAGAGACTCCCAAACAGGATGAACACAAAGTGACTAACTTCAAGAAATATGATTAAAATAACAAAAATTAAAGATAAAGATGGTGATGGGGTGCAGTGGGGTGGGGGAGATCGCAGGGACACAATGACTTTCTGAAATTTCTGGGGGCAGCAGTGTCATCACATGGTACTGCCACACTAAGTAAGTGACACTGAAGTTGAAAACTTTCCAACATCTCCTATCTGTCTGTGGCAGAGAGAGCTGTTCAAAGTGTCTTGGTGCCCAGGGCCCTCATGTGTGGACTACAGATGGACATCCTGGTGTCTGTGACAGATTGCATGTGGTTTCCTAACCCTGCAGTAAGAGTGTGTGGCAGTCTCTGAGACAGTTTCAAACTTCAGCAACCACTAGAACAGGATGTATGGGGAAAATCAGGGGTAGGGTAAAAAATCCAGGTCTCCTGCATTGCAGGTAGATTTTTTACCATCTGAGCCACAAGGGGAGCTAAAGATAAAAAGAGGATCTTAAAAGCAACAAGAGAAAAACAAATATGTATGTACAAGGCAACATTCATAAAACTGTCAACTGACTTTTCAGCAAAAACTTTGCAGACCAGAAGGGAATGGCAGGAAATATGCAAAGTCATGAAAAGCAGAAAATCTACAACCAAGAATACTCTATCCAGCAATATTATCACTCACAAAGGAGGAAAGAGAGTTTTACAGAAAAGTTCAGCTGAAAGAGCTCATAAGTGCTAAACAGGACTTACAGAAAGTGTTAAAGAAACATTTCAACATGACAAAGAAAAGGTCATACAGTAAACAAGAAAATTACGAAAGAAAAATCTCATTGGTAAAGGCAAGCATAGAGTACAGTTAGTAGATGAGCAACTTAAAAAGCTTGTTGCTATTGTTGTTCAGTCCCTAAGTTATGTCCAACTATTTGAGAACCCATGAACTGCAGCATGGCAGATTTCCTTGTCCTTCATTATGCCCGGAGTGAGCTCAAATTCATGACAAGTGAATTGGTGATGCTATCTAACAACCTCATCCTCTGCCGCCCCCTTTTACTTTTTCCTTCAATCTTTTCCACACTCAAGGTCTTTTCCAATGGGTCAGTTCTTTGCAACAGGTGGAGAAATATAGGAGCTTCAGCTTCAGCAACATTCCTTCAAATGAATACTCAGGGTTGATTTCCTTTATGCTGGGAGCCTGCGTTAGGAGCTCTGCCCGTGGCAAAGGTCATGAGGAAGGAGGCTCGGCATACCCAAAGGCGGATCGAGTCTCAGGAGTCCGCCTGGATAGTCTTGAGCATCTATCCCCCAAAACCACAGTCTGCCTACTTTATTGCTTTGTGCTCTCACCTCTGACTTTACGGGGGCTGTCCCCCACCACCGTCTCGCTCTCTCCGAAAAGAGTTAACTTACACCTCCAGTTAATAAGTTCCTGGGCATTCAGATCAGATCAGATCAGATCAGTCACTCAGTCGTGTCCGACTCTTTGCGACCCCATGAATCGCAGCACTCCAGGCCTCCCTGTCCATCACCAACTCCTGGAGTTCACACAAACTCATGTCCATGGAGTCAGTGATGTGATCCAGCCATCTCATCCTCTGTCATCCCCTTCTCCTCCTGCCCCCAATCCCTCCCAGCTTCAGAGTCTTTTCCAATGAGTCAACTCTTCGCATGAGGTGGCCAAAGTACTGGAGTTTCAGATTTAGCATCATTCCTTCCAAAGAAATCCCAGGGCTGACCTCCTTCAGAATGGACTGGTTGCAGTCCAAGGGACTCTCAAGAGTCTTCTCTAAAACCACAGTTCAAAAGCATCAATTTTTCGGCGCTCAGTCTTCTTCACAGTCCAACTCTCACATCCATACATGACCACAGGAAAAACCATAGCCTTGACTAGACGGACCTTTGTTGGCAAAGTAATGTCTCTGCTTTTGAATATGCTATCTAGGTTGGTCATAACTTTCCTTCCAAGGAGTAAGTGTCTTTTAATTTCATGGCTGCAGTCACCATCTGTAGTGATTTTGGAGCCCAGAAAAATAAAGTCAGCCACTGTTTCCACTGTTTCCCCATCTATTTCCCATGAAGTGGTGAGACCGGATGCCATTTTTCTGAATGTTAAGCTTTAAGCCAACCTTTTCACAATCCACTTTCACTTTCATCAAGAGGCTTTTTAGTTCCTCTTCACTTTCTGCCATAAGAGTGGTATCATCTGCATATCTGAGGTTATTGATACTTCTCCCAGCAATCTTGATTCCATCTTGTGTTTCTTCCAGTCCAGCGTTTCTCATGATGTACTCTGCATATAAGTTAAATAAACAGGGTGACAATATACAGCCTTGACGAACTCCTTTTCCTATTTGGAACCAGTCTGTTGTTCCATGTCCAGTTCTAACTGTTGCTTCCTGACCTGCATACAAATTTCTCAAGAGGCAGATCAAGTGGTCTGGTATTCCCATCTCTTTCAGGATTTTCCACAGTTTTTTGTGATCCACACAGTCAAAGGTTTTGGCATAGTCAAGAAAGCAGAAATAGATGTTTTTCTGGAACTCTCTTGCTTTTTCTATGATCCAGCAGATGTTGGCAATTTGATCTCTGGTTCCTCTGCCTTTTCTAAAACCAGCTTGAACATCAGGAAGTTCACGGTTCATATATTGCTGAAGCCTGACTTGGAGAATTTTCATCATTACTTTAGTAGCATGTGAGATGAGTGCAATTGTGCGGTAGTTTGAGCATTCTTTGGCATTGCCTTTCTTTGGGATTGGAGTGAAAACTGACCTTTTCCAGTCCTGTGGCCACTGCTGAGTTTTCCAAATTTGCTGGCATATTGAGTGCAGCACTTTCACAGCATCATCTTTCAGGATTTGGAATAACTCAACTGGAATTCCATCACCTCCACTAGCTTTGTTGGCTTTTCCTGGGCATTAGAAGTGTTTAAATCCAAAACCCTCAGATAGCTCTCTAACTGGCCTGACAAGTTTACCGGGATTCCTACAGCTATGCATATGACTGTTTACAGTCTCTCAGCCTCGAGAAACACGGGACGCTTAAGATATTCAAATAGCTTAGAGCCTCTCAGAAAGTTAAAAACTGTTATAATAAAATTAGTAAAAGATTTCATTGAGGAGCCAATGCTTGCTGCCAAGTTTCCACATCCCCTGTTTTGTATCCTTGAATGTGTATTAATTAATATAGTTGGTATGTAGAAAAAATAAATAGTGGCCTTGGTGTAAAAATAAGTAGTGGCCTTGGTGTTAGCAA
Organism: Bos grunniens; assembly: GCF_055505025.1. Lineage (NCBI taxonomy): Eukaryota > Metazoa > Chordata > Mammalia > Artiodactyla > Bovidae > Bos > Bos grunniens. The sequence continues at coordinate 72,968,231 of NC_141194.1, read as the reverse complement.
CTTTAAACCCTTAAGGTAATAAATTATTTCCTTTGTTGTAAACCCACTGCACTTCTGCCCTATAGGAATGCAACTTTATCTAACACCTTGGGAGGATGGCACCAAACCTTAAAATAATTACTCTTAGAGAAAATAAGTCTTAAGGTTGACAAATCTTTGTCAGAGTCATAAAATGTTAATAGGCCTTCTGGCCAGAAGATGATGTAAATCACCTAAACCATTTGTATATGATAAATTTGCAGAAAAGAAACCCTGGTTTTGATAAGGATCAAAGACTGCTGACTTTGCATGATTTCACATCCCCTATTATCCTCTGTGTGCAACTTATGGTATAAAAGCCCCTGTTGAAAATAAAGCTACGGGCCTTGCTCACCAAAGCTTGATCTTCCCGTGTCATTCTTTCTTGTTTCCTTTCCCTCCTTTTCTCTTCTGTTCTTCCTGCATGCCAAAATAATTTGGAGCACGGGGGTCCTCTGTGACCACTTATTTGCCTGGGCTTCTAAGACCCATTCGAGAAGGTGCCTAAGGTGTGGCACCTTCCACTATTCGAGAGGGTGCCTGCGGCCTCCGTGGTCAGAGCAAGTTTGATGTCACGAACTTTATTGATTTCCCTTGTAAACCAGTTATTATTGAGCATCTAATAAATCTCTCAGCCTTTGCTATCCCCTAATTGCCAACGCCATCATCCTGAGGGAATCCCTGGATCCAACTGGGGCTGGACTCCAGCACCTTTAGGTTTGACTTATTTGATCTCCTTGTAGTCTAAGAAACTCTCAAGAGTCTTCTCCAGCACCACAGTTCAAAAACATCAGTTCTTCAGTACTCAACTTTCTTTATAGTCCAACTCTCAGCTTTGACTATACGGACCTTTGTTGGCAAAGAGATGTCTTTGCTTTTTAATCTGTTGTCTAGGTGTGTCATAGCTTTCTTCCCAGGATCAAGCTTCTTTTGATTTCATGGTTGCAGTCACTGTTTGCAGTGATTTTGTAGATCAAGAAAGTAAACCTTGTCACTGCTTCCACTTTTCTCGCTTTTATTTGCTATGAAGTGATGGGAGCAGATGCCATGATCTTAGTTTTTGAATGCTGAGTTTTAAGCCAGCTTTTACATTCTCTTATTTGACTCTCATCTAGAGGCTCTTTAGTTCCTCTTCACTTTCTGCCATTATAGTGGTATCTTCTGCATATCAGAAGTTGCTGATGTTTCTCTTGGCAATCTTGACTCCACCTTGTGATTCATCCAGCCATGCATTTCACATGATGTACTCTGCATAGAAATTAAATGAATGGAGTGACAATGCACAGCCTTGTACTACTTTTCCAATTTTGAACCAGTCAGTTTTTCCATGTAAATTTCTAACTGTTGCTTCTTGACCTGCCTACAGGATTCTCAGGACATAGGTAAGGTGGTCTGGTGTTCCCATTTCAATAATAATTTTCCAGTTTTTTGTGATCCACGCTGTCAAAGGCTATCACATAGTCAATGAAACAGAAGTAGATGTTCTAGAATTCCCTTGCTTTCTCTATGATCCAACAAATGTTGGCAATTTGATCGCTGGTTTCTCTGCCTTTTCTAAACTCTCTTTGTACATCTGGAAGTCCTTGGTTCATGTACTCCTGAAGCCTACTTGAAGGAATTTTAGAATAACCTTACTAGAATATGAAATGAGCACAATTGCCTGGTAGTTTGGAATTGGGATGAAAACTGACATTTTCCAGTCCTACAGCCACTGCTTAGTTTTCTAAATTTGTTGACATATTGAGTGTAACACGTTAACAGCATCATCTTTTAGAATTTGAAATAGCTCACCTAGAATTCCTTCAACTCCACTAAGTTTGTTTCTAGTAATGCTTCCTAAGGCCAACTTGACTTTACACTCCAAGATATCTGGCTCTAGGTGAGTGATTACACCATGATGGTTTTCCAGAATTGTCAAGGACATTAAGGCCTTTTTTTGTATTTAGTTCTTCTGTGTATTCTTGCCACCTCTTCCTAATGTCTTCTGCCTCTGTTAGGTCCTTACTGTTTCATTCCTTTATTTTGTCCATCTGTGCATGAAAATGTCACTTGATATCTCCAATTTTCTTGAAGTGATCTCTAGTCTTTCCCATTCTATTATTTTCCCCTACTTCTTTGCATTGTTCATTTAAGAAGGCCTTCTTATTTCTCCTTGCTATTCTCTGGACTTTGCATTCAATTTGGTATATATTTCCCTTTCTCCTTTGCTTTTCACTTCTGTTCTTTCCTCAGCTATTTGTAGTTTCCTAAGACAACCACTTTGCCTTCTTGCATTTCTTTTTCTTTGGGATGCTTTTGGGCACTGTCTCTTATACTGTGTTACAAACCTCTGTAAATATTTATTCAAGCACTATACCAAATCTAACCCCTTGAGTCTATTCATCACCTCCACTGTATAATCATACAGAGTTTGATTTAGGTTGTACTTGAATAGCCTAGTGATTTCCCCTACTTTCTTCAATTTAAGCCTGAATTTTTCAATAATGAGCTCATGATCTGAGCCACAGTCAGCTCCAGGTCTTGTTTTTGTTGGCTACATAGAGCTTCTCCACTTCAGCTACAAAGAATATAATCAATGTTTTTATTTCTGCTATACATCAACATGAATTGGCCATAGGTGTACATATGTCCTCTCCCTCTTGAACCTCCTTCACACCTCCCACCCTTTCCCACTCCTCTAGGGTGTTACAGAGCCCTGGGTTGAGTTCCCTAAGTCATACACAAATTACACTTCAATCAAAAATATATAAATTTTAAAAAGATTATAGTCAATGTGATTTTGGTATTGACCATTTGTTGATTTCCATTTGTAGAATCATCTCTTGTGTTGTTGGAAAAGGGTGTTTGCTATTACCAGTGAGTTCACTTCATGAAACTCTGTTAGGCTTTGCCTTGCATCATTTTGTACAAGGCCAAACATGCCTGTTACTCCAGATATTCCTTGATTTTCCTATTTTTGCATTCAGTCCCCTATGATGAAAAATACATCTTTTTTTGATGTTATTTATAGAAGGTCTTGTATGTTTTCTTAGAACTGGCCAACCTCAGCTTTTTCAACAATGGTGTTTGGGACATAGATTTGGATTACTGTGATGTTGAGTCATATGCCTTGGAAATGAACTAAAATCATTCTATAGTTTCTAAGATTGCACCAAAGTACTGTATTTTGGCCTGTTTTGTTGACTGTGAGGACTATACATTTTCTTCTAAGGGACTGTCATATATATATTATGTCAAGTGTGTATATTCAGTTACTCAGTCATGCCCAATTCTTTGTGGCCCCATGGGCTTGGGCCAGTAAAAACTTAACAGAGGCAGAAGAGATTAAGAAGCAGTGGCAAGAATACACAAAAGAAATGTACAAAAGATCTTGATGACCCAGGTAACCAAGATGGTGTGGTCACTCACCTAGAACCAGATATCCTGCAGGGTGAAGTCAAGTGGGCCTTAGGAAGAATTATAATCAATAAAGCTAGTGGGATTCCGCTAGCTGATGGGATTCCAGGTAAACTATTTCAAATCCTAAAATACGATGCCATTAAAGTGCTGTAGTCAATATATCAGCAAGTTTGCAAAACTCAGCAGTGGCAACAAGACTGGAAAATGTCAGTTTTCATCCTAATTCCAAAGAAAAGCAGTGCTAAAGAATGTTCAAACTACCAGACAATTGTTCTCACTTCCTAGGGTTATGCTCAAAATCCTTCAAGCTAGGCTTCAACAGTACATGAACCAAGAAATTTCAAACATCCAAGCTGCATTTAGAAAAGGCAGAGGAACCAGGGATCAAATTGCCAACATCCGTTGGATCACAGAAAAAGCAAGGGGATTCCAGAAAAAACATCTAGTTCTGCTTCATCGACTATGTGAAAGCCTTTGACAATGTGGATCACAACAAATTGTGGAAAATTCTTAAAGACATAGGCTTACCAGACCCTATTACTTGTCTCCAGATAAACCTGTATGCAGGTCAAAAAGCAACTGTTAGAACATTACATGGCACAACTGACTGATTCAAAATTGTGAAATATTATGACAAGGTTGTATATTACATCCTGTTTATTTAACTTCTAGGCAGAATACATCATGTGAAATGCTGGCTGCATGAGTTACAAGATAGAGTCAAGATTGCTGAGAGAAATATCAACTACCTCAGATATGCAGATGATACCAGCCTAATGGCAGAAAGCAAAGAGAAATGAAGGAGCCTCTTGATAAGGGTGAAAGAAGAAAGTTAAACAGCTGACTTTAAACTCAACATTCAAAAAACTAACATCATGGCATCCATTCCCACTACTTTATGACACACAGAAGGAGAAAAAGTGGAAGCAGTGACAGATTTTACTTTCTTGAGCTCCAAAATCACTGTGAATGGTGACTGCAGCCATGAAATTAGAAGAGGCCTGCTTCTTGGAAAGAAGGCTATGACAAACCTAGACAGCATATTAAAAATCAAACATCACTTTGCCAACAATGTTTCACGTGGTCAAAGCTATGGTATTTCCAGTAGTCACATATAGATGTGAGAGTTGGACCATTAAGAAGGCTGAACAACGAAGAACTGATGCTTTCAAACTGTGGTACTGGAGAAGACTCTTGAGAATCCTTTAGACTACAAGGAGAACAAACCAATCAACTCTAAAGGAAATAAACCCTGAATATTCATTGGAAAGATTGATGCTAAAGCTGAAGCTCCAATACTTTGGCTATCTTTTCTGAAGGGCTGACTCATTGGAAAAGACTGTGACCCTGAGAAAGACTGAAGACAAAAGGAGAAAGGGAAGACAGAGGATGAGTTGGTTGTATGGCATCACTGCTGCAATGGGCATGCACTCTTGGTTGAACTCTGGGAGATGATTTGGGACAAGAAGGCTTTGTGTTCTGCAGTCCCTGGGGTTAGAGTCAGATATCCTAGTGACTGAACAACAACAACAACATGGACTGGGATCTGCCAGGCTCTTCTGTCCATGAAATTTTCCTAGCAAGAATGCTGGAACGGGTTTCCATTTCCTACTGCAGGGAATTTTCCTGACCCAGGAATGGAATCTGCATCTCTTGCATCTCCTCCATTTACAAGCCAGTTTTTTAGAATTGTGTCACTTGGGATGCCTATATGATGTTTTACATAAGCATTATAACAGCCACAAACACAAAACATATAGCACATATGTTAATAAAGAAGGGAAAACATTAAATCATAGCACCAAATTTGACCATCAGATCATGGAAAGAGAGCAAAAGATAAAGAGTGAATTAAGAAATAACTACAAAAAATGTATATAGAAAATGCTTAACATAATGGCAATTAGTATTTATCTATCAAAAATTTATTAAATTTAAATAGACCAAATCCTCCAAAAGATGTAGAGTGACTTAACAGAAAATATGTATATAGGCTCTTTAGTAGAAACTCACATCACATTTAAAGACACAGATATAGACTGAAATTTAAGGGATAAAGAAAAAGTGTTCTGTTCAAATGAGGAATAAAAACTGGTGTAGCAATACTTGTACCAAACAAAATAAACTTTATTTTTTGTATGTTTTTATTTTTCTCTTAATATATAAATGTATTGAAATATAGTTGACTTTCAGTGTTTCGTGTGAACAGAAAAGTGATTTAGTTATACATATACACATACATTATTTTTCAGATTATTATCCATTATAGATTATTACAAGATATTGACTATAATTCTCTGTGCCATACAGGAAATCTTTGTTGCTTGTTGCATATCTATTTTTATTTATTTAAAATCTAGCATTCTATTTATATTGAGTCAAATAAATTTTCTAAAATATTTATTATACATATCATTTATATATATATATATGTATACAAAAGCTATTCTACTAAGCTTGATAAAAGCTTCAGAAACAACATCTAAAAAAAGAAAATATGGAGAAATTGGAAAGCATAAACTAAATGAAATGGGAGCACTGAATATGAAAGAGAAAAAGTGAAACAAACTAAATAAAAATAAAAGATCATATAATCCTGTTTTTTTTTAAACATGACTGTTTATTAGAAACATATCTGAAGCTCTAGAGAAAAAAAGCAATATCTGGGCATTTGCATTTTTTCAAAATTTTTCAAGATAATTCTGATAAGCATTTGGATTTTTTAAAAGTAATTACAGTTATTCTATTAAATTGTAGTTTTGGTGATACAGAGTTCTATTATTTTTCTGTTGACCAATCATGAAACAATGGTATTAAATGAGTAATAGTTGCAGTATCACAATAATACAAATATTTAACAGTTTTCATAATCAATAGTCTGAGAAAAAATACAAGATAATTACAATTGCAAGCCCTAATGGGAGCATAATTAACCTAACAACATAAAATAATTACATACAATTTGAGGTGTCAAGCAAGATGATGCGGTAAGTGGAAGTGCATACATGCACCTATTTTCATTGGGCCAGCCTGTATTTTTTTTTTTTGGTTGGTGCATTTAATTCATTTATATTTAAGATGATTATCAATATGTATGATCCTATTACTATTTTCTTAATCTTTTCTTTGTGTTTATTTTCTGTGAGGTATTTTCCTTTTCTTGTGTTTCCTGCCTAGAGAAGTTCCTTTAACATTTGTTGTAAAAGTAGTTTGGTGGTGCTGAATCCTCTTAACTTTTCCTTGTCTAGGAAGGTTTGGATTTCTCCATCAAATCGAAAAAAAAGTCTTGCTGGGTAGAGTATTCTTCACTGTAGGTTCTTCCATTTCATCACATTAAATATATCATGCAAACTAGTACAGCCACTATGGAGAACAGTGTGGAGATTCCTTAAAAAATTGGAAATAGAACTGCCATATGACCCAGCAATCCCACTGCTGGGCATACACACCGAGCAAACCAGGATTGAAAGAGACATGTGTACCCCAATGTTCATCACAGCACTGTTTACAATAGCCAGGACATGGAAGCAACCTAGATGTTCATCAGCAGATGAATGGATAAGAAAGGTGTGGTACATATACACAATGGAATATTACTCAGCCATTAAAAATAATACATTTGAATCAGTTCTAATGAGGTGGATGAAACTGGAAACTATTTTACAGAGTGAAGTAAGCCAGAAAGAAAAACACCAATACAGTATACTAACACATATATATGGAATTTAGAAAGATGGTAACAGTAACCTTGTATGCAAGACAGCAAAAGAGATATAGAGGTATATCACAGTCTTTTGGACTCTGTGGGAGAGGGCGAGGGTGGGATGATATGGGAGAATGACATTGAAACATGTGAATTATCATATGTGAAACGAATCACCAGTCCAGGTTTGATGCATGATACAGGGTGCTCGGGGTTGGAGCACTGGAAGTTGATCCAGAGGGATGGGATGGGGAGTGAGGTAGGAGGGGGGTTCAAGATGGGGAACACATGTGCACCCATGGTGGATTCACGTCAATGTATGGTAAAACCAATACAATATTGTAAAGTAAAAATAAATAAATAAATAAAACTGAAAAAAATATATATATCATGCATTTCCTTCTGGCTTGTAGAATTTCTGTTGAGAAATCAGCTGATAGTTTGACGGGAGTTACCTTGTATGTTATTTGTCATTTTTCCCTTGTTGCTTTTAATATGTTATCTCTGTCTTTAATTTTTGTTAGTTTGATTACTATGTGTCTTGTTGTGTTCCCCCTTGGGTTTATCCTGCCTGCGATTCTCTGTGCTTCCTAGATTTGGTTAACTATTTCCTTTCCCATGTTAAGGAACTTTTCAGCTCTGGTCTCTTCAGATATTTTCTCAGATCCTTTCTCTCTCTCTTCTTCTAGGACCCCTATAATGTGAATGTCGGTGCGTTTAATATTGTCCCAGAGGTCTCTTAGGCTCTCTTCATTTTTTTGTATTCTTTTCTCTATATTCTGTTCTGTGGCAGTGATTTCTACCATCTGTCATCCAGGCCACTTATCAATTCTGCCTGAGTTATTCTGGTATTGATTTCTTCTAGTGTATTACTCAACTTTCTTTGTTTGTTCTTTAGTTCTAGGTCTTTGGTAAACATTCCTTGCATCTTCTCCATTATTTTCCTGAGATCCTGGATCATCTTCACTATCATTATTTTGAATTATTTTTCTGGAAGTTTGGCTATCTCTACTTCATTTAGTTATTTTTCTGGGGTTTTATCTTATCCCTTCATCTGGAACATAACTTTCTGCTTTTTCATTCTGATTAACTTTCTGTATATGGTTTCTGTTTTAGCAGCTGTGGAACTGTGGTTCTTCTTGCATCATCTGCCCTCTGATGGAGGAGGCTAAGAGGCTTGTGTAAGTTTCCAATGGAAGGGACTGGTGATGGGAAAATGAGTTTTACTCTGGTGGGCAGGGCCTTGTTCAGTAAAACTTTAATTCAAGTATCTTCTCTTGGCTGGAGCTGCATTCCCTTCCTGGTAGTTGTTTGGCCTGAGGTGACCTAGCACTGGGGTCTACAGGCTCTATGTTAGTGTTAATGGGGAACACCAAGAGGATCTTACCAGACTGCTGGTCTCAGTACCTCTGTCCCTGTGTTGAGCACCCACTTACCAATGCCTCTAAAGGAGGCCCTCCAACACTAGCAGGTAGTTTTGGATCAGTTTCCTTTGAGGTCACTGCTCCTTTCCTCTGGGTCTCAATGCCTCCAAGATTTTGTTTTTGCCCTCCAAGGCTGGAGGCTCTGTTTCCCCTAGTCCTGTGGAAAAAGTGAAGTTGCTCAGTCGTGTCTGACTCTTTGCAACCCCATGGACTGTAGCCTACCAGGCTCCTCTGTCCATGGGATTTTCCAAGCGGTAGTATGGGAGTGGATTGCCATTTCCTTCTCCAGGGGATCTTCCCGATCCAGGGATCGAACCCAGGTCTCCTGCATTGTATACAGACACTTTAGCCTCTGATCCACAAGGGAGGTGTATAGTCCTGTGGAAGTCCTATAATTAAATTCCACTGGCCTTCAAGGCTAGATTCCCTGGGGATTTCCAGTCCCTTTGTCAGATCCCCAGACTGGGAAGCCTGACGTGGGGTGCAGAACCTTCACAACAGTGGGGAAATTTCTTTGGTATTATTGTTCTCTGGTTTATGGGTCACCCACCCAGCAGGTATGAGGTTTGATTTTATTGTGATTGTGTCCCTCATGTTGATGTTTGTTCAACAGCTAGTTGCAATTTTGGTGCTCTCACAGAAGGAGATGAGCAATCCTTCTACTCTGTCATCTTGAACCAAAAGGCCAAAATAAACTTTAAAACAGCAAATGTAATGAAACAAAAAACTACATTACATAATGATAAAGGGATAAACCCAATGGGAAGATATAACAATAGTAAATGTATGTGCATACAAAATAGGAGCAAATAAATACATAAATTGAATATCCACAAGAGTAAGGGAAAAAATGGACAACAATATGAAAGATAAGGGGGAAATTAACAGTTTGCTTACATCAATGGACAGATTACCCAGAAATAGAATTATTAAGGAAATATTGACCATAAATGACACATTAGAATTAGGAGATATACACACACACACACACACACACAGAAACACAGAACATTCCATGCCAATTGTGTATAATCACATTTTTCAAGTACACATGGAATATTCTCCAGGATATATAAGATAACAATCCACAAAATAAATTCTCAATAAATTTAATAATACTGGAATCAGACTATCATCTTTTCTGAACACAATTGTATGAGATGATAACACATCAAAATAAGGATTAAAAAAAAGAAAAGAAAATCACATGTGTATGGAGTTCAAAAAATATACCAGACTCACACTCAGTACATATTATATAACATGTTCAGGGGGAAGAAAAGAGATAAAACTGTAATTGTATCTGGCACAGAAAAGATAATAAATGCATATTAACATATTGATTAAACCAAAGTAGAAAACAAACAATAGAATTGAGACAAATGAAAATGAGAATACATTGTTCAAAAATCTACATAGGTGAAAACACTTTTAAGAAGAAGTTTTATACAAGTTTATGCAGGAAATAGGAAAAAAATAAATAAATAATCTGACCTAACACTTAAAGGAGGTAGAAAGAGAACAAAAATATCCTCAAACTTAACAGAAAAGAATAGTAAATACCAAAATGTAAGTAAATAGCAAAGAGGCTTAAAAATAGAAAAGATCAATGAAACAGAACCAGTTATTTGAAAAGATAAACAAAATAAAAGAAAAAATCTTTATCTAGACTTATCAGGGAAAACTAAAGAACAATATTGCATAGGAACTTGGAATGTTAAGTCCATGAATCAAGGCAAATTGGAAATGGTCAAACAAGAGATAACAAGATTGAACATTGAAATTTTGAAATCGGTGAAATAAAATGGACTGGAATGGGCAAATTTAATTCAGATGACAATTATATCTACTACTGTGGGCAAGAATCCCTTAGAATAAATGGAGTAGCCCTCACAATCAACAAAAGACTCCAAAATGCAGTACTTGGGTGCAATCGCAAAAATGACAAAATTATATCTGTTCATTTCCAAGATACACCATTCAGTATCATAGTAATCCAAGTTTATGCCCTAAACAGAAATTCTGAATAAGATGAAGTTGAACAGTTCTGTGAAGACCTGCAAGACCTTCTAGAACTAACACCAATAAAAGAGATGTCCTTTTCATCATAGGAGACTGGAAGGCAAAAGTAGGAAGTCAAGAGACACTTGGAGTAACAGGCAAATTTGGCCTTGGAGTACAAAATGAAGGAAGGCAAAGGGTAACAGAGTTTGCCAAGAAAATGCACTGGTAATAGCAAATACCCATTCCAACAACACAAGAGAAGACTCTACACATGGACATCACAAGATGGTCAATACTGACATCAGATTGATTATATTCTTTGCAGCCAATGATGAAGAAGCTCTATACAGTCAGCAAAATCAAGAGAGGGAGTTGACTGTGGCTCAGATCGTGAACTCCTTATTGGTAAATTCAGACTTAAATCGAAGAAAGTAGGGAAAACCACTAGACCATTCAGGTATGACCTAAGTCAAATCCCTTATGATTACACAGTGGAAGTGGAAACTAGATTCAAGGGATTAGATTTGATAGACAGAGTGCCTGAAGAACTATGGACAGAGCTTTGCGACACTGTACAGGAGGCAGTGATCAAGACCATCCCCAAGTAAAAATAAATGCAAAAAGGCTAAATGGTTGCCTGAGGAGGCCTTACAAATAGCTGAGAAAAGAAGAAAAGCTAAAGGGAAAGGAGAAAAGGAAAGATATACCCATTTGAATGCAGAGTTCCAAAGAATAGCAAAGAGAGATAAGAAAGTCTTCCTCAGTGTCAAATGCAAAGAAATAGAAGAAAACAACAGAATGGGAAATACTAGAGGTCACTTTAAGGAAATGAGAGCTACAAAGGGAAAATTTCATGCAAAGATGGGCACAATAAAGGACAGAAATGGTATGGACCTAATAGAAGCAGAAGATATTAAGAAAATATTTCATGAATACACAGAAGAACTATACAATAAAAGATACTCATGACCCAGATAACCACAGTGGTGTGATCACTCACCTAGAAGTAGACATCCTGGAATGTGAAGTCAAGTGGGCCTTAGGAAGCATCATTATGAACAAAGCTAGTGGAGGTGATATAATTCCAGTTGAGCTATTTCAAATCCTAGAAGATGATGCTGCAAAAGTGCTGCACACAGTATGCCAGCAAATCTGAAAAATTCAGCAGTGGCTACAGGACTGTAAAAGGTCAGTTTGCATTCCAATCCCAAAGAAAGGCAATGCCAAAGAATGTTCAAACTCCTGCACAATTGCACTCATCTCACATGCTAATAAAGTAATGCTCAAAATTCTCCAAGCCAGGCTTCAACAATAAATAAACTATGAACTTTCTGGTGTTCAAGCTGGATTTAGAAAAGGCAGAGGAACCAGAGATCAAACAGCCACCATCCACTGGCTCATGGAAAAAGCAAGATAGTTCCAGAAAAACATCTACTTCTGCTTTATTGACTATGCTAAAGCCTTTGACTGTGGATCACAACAAACTGTGGAAAATTCTTCAAGAGATGGGAATACCAGACCACCTGACCTGCCTCCTGAGAAACCTGTATGCAGGTCAGGAAGCAGCAGTTAGAAATGGATATGGAGCAACAGACTGATTTCAAATTGGGAAAGGACATCAAGGCTGTTTATTGTCACTCTTCTTTTTTAAATTATATGCAGATTACATCATGCATAATGCTGGGCTGGATGAAGCACAAGCTGGAATCAAGGTTGCCAGGAGAAATATCACTAATCTCATATATGCTGATGACACCACCCTTTTAGCAGAAAGCAAAGAAGAACTAAAGAGCCTCTTGATGAAAATTCAAGAAGAGAGTGGAAAAGTTGGCTTAAAACTCAACATTCAAAAAACAAAGATCATGACATCTGGTCCCATAACTTCATGGCAAATAAATGAGGAAACAATGGAAACAGTGACAGGTTTTTTTTTTTTTTTTTTTGAGGGGGCGCTCCAACATCACTGAAAATGGTGACTGCAGTCACAAAATTAAAAGACGCTTGCTCCCTAGAAGAAAAGCTATGACCAACCTAGACAGCATATAAAAGCAGAGACATTACTTTGTGAACAAATGTCCATCTAGTCAAAGCTATGGTTTTTTTCCAGTAGTCATGTATGAATGTAAGATTTGGACTATAAAGGAAGCTGAGTGCTAAAGAATTGATGCTTTTGAACTCTGTTGCTGGAGAAGACTCTTGAGATTCCCTTGGACTGCTAGAAGATCAAACCAGTCAATTCTAAAGGAAATCAGTCCTGAATGTTCATTGGAAGGATAATTATGAATAGAACTGCTATCATGATTGGGGTATATATATTCATGTGAATGTAAGTATTTATTTCCCAGAGTGTATATTTAGTATGCAATTGCAGATACATATGGAAAGTGTGTCTTTAAGGTTATATGAAACTTCCAAATTGCTTTCCAAAGTGGCTTACAAGTTTGCATTCTCTTCAGCATTATATAAGAGTTCTAGATTTTCTACATCTTTGTAGGCACTTGGTATTGTTGTGTCTTTTTTTTTTAATTTTTGTCATTTAATAGGTATAGAGAGATATTGTGGTTTTAACTTGAATATCTTTAGTGGCTAGTGCTGTCAGACATATTTTAATGTGATTATTTGTGAATAATTTCCTTCATTTCCTTTTTGGAGAAGTGCCTTATCATGATTTTCTTCCCATTTTTGTTTTTAATGATTCTTTGTTCCCTTATATTGGATTTTGAGTATTCCTTATTTTATTTATATTTTATCTCAGTCTGAGGCTTATCTTTTCATTCTTTTACTGTATTTCACAGAGCAAAATATTTTATTTTGGTTAAGTTCTATTGATTATTTTCCTTATGAATTTTGCTTTTGATCTTGTGTCTAATGTTTGCCTAATCTAAAGCAATAAAGATTTTATCTTACATAACTTTTGAAAAATAATAAATTATCTCATGTCACCAAGGATATATCTAGTCTCTCCATTTATTTAACATGTACTCTAGCTGTGCTCCTTGCAGGCTTCCCCAGTGGCTCAGTAGTAAAGAATCTGCCTGCAATGTAGGGGACGTGGGTTTGCTCCCTGGTGTAGGAGATCCTCTGGAGAAGGGCATGGCCACCCACTCCAGTATTCTTGTCAGGAAAATCCCATGGACAGACGAGCCTGGCAGACTACAGTCCATAGTTTCAAAGAGTCAGACATAACTGAAATGACTGGGAACACGAGCACTAGCTATGTTCCTTAGCATTAAAGAAATCAAAATCCTTTAAAAAAATTAGGAATTTCTGACAAAAATTAATGTGCTCATATGGGTTGAATTCTATGGCACATAGAATTATTTACTATTCATAAGCTACTTGACAACTCCTACATGTATCTATCACTGAAAGTGAAAGTCGCTAAGTTGTGTCTGACTCTTTGCGACCCCATGGACTATAGACTGCCAGGCTCCTCTGTCCATGGAATTCTCCAGGCAAGAATTCTGGAGTGGGTAGCCATTACTTTCTCCAGAGGATCTTTTCAATCCAGGGAATGAACTCAGGTCTCCCACGTTGCAGGCCGATTCTTTACTATCTGAGCAATGCAGCAGACTCTGGCTTGATTCCTAGGTCAGGAAGATTCCCTGGAGAAAGGATAGGCTATCCACTTCAGAATTCTTGGGCTTCCCTAGTGGCTCAGATGGTAAAGAATCTATTACTGAGGTCTAGTCAATTTATATGCCTTCAAGAAGCTGGGTTGATCTTATCAATAAAGTCAAAAAGTTAGTCAAGTTATTTAGAAACAATAGCATGTTTGTTGAATTGTTTTAAGTATTTTATAGTTTTATTTTATCTGTGTCTTTATGGATATGTTAGTTTGATTTCTGGCTAAATTAATACATCAGTGGTCAAAACAGTTTGACATTAAATGAAAACTTGACCAAATATTTAATCTGATCAGTTCAGTTCAGTTGCTTAGTCATGTCTGACTCTTTGTGACCCCATGGACTGCAGTACACCAGGCTTCCGTGTCCACCAACTCCCAAAACCTGCTCAAACTCATGTTCATCAAGTCAGTGATACCATCTTGTATTTAATCTAATAGTTCCAAGTTAGTAAAACATATATCTAGAATAAGACCTACTTTTGTTTCAAAAGTAGCTTAATTTAATGTGATTCTTAGTTATATATCTAATTTATTATCGAAATATATACACAAACCCAATAAATGCATTTTCCTGTATTTCCACAAAGCCCTGATTTCTTCTTCCTCCCATTCACCCTCTAACAGTACCTCAGGCTACAGAGAGAATGAGTGATTGAATGTAGAGTAAATAGCAGTCACAGGCAATTGAACTTGAGAGCTTGTGTAGAGATTGGAGAAGGGAAATAAACCCTTAGCTATATACCTCAATTCTTCTACCCCTGACCAGACAATGACCTCCCCTCTGTCAGAGGTGGCCATCCACTTTCAACAGTGGAAGCTTTGAGAGTTTATATACACAAGGCAATAAAAAGAGAGATAGGCAACCTGCTTCACCTGTCTGATCATTCAAATCACCTCTGGGGATCAATATGGTGACAGATATCTCAGCCAGACCAACTGCACATTCAGTCATAATTAGCGTAATGATAAAACTGTCACCTGTGATATGAATATCACAGGTATATCATATGTAGTATTGGGCTAGGGTTAACTACATTATTATAGCTGAACTTAAGTAACATGTAAAGGACATAACAAAAGGATAATTAATAAATAAGTAAAAATCAAAGAAATGTGCTCTATTGTGCCCAGTGAAATTTTCTATACTGCCACAGGGACTTTGTTGGTATAATTCCTCCAATGATAAATTCTATAAACTTTGCGAATTCTCTGTCTTACAACATGAATAAGAAATTTTAGTTATCTTAGCTATAATCCTTAAATGCGAGGAAATGGGGTTACACCTTAAATTTCTTTGTCACATATCAAAACTGAGGCTTTGAGAGAGGAATTGCCTTATCCAATTTCATAGTTAGTGAATAATAAAGCTAAGTCTAAATCCTAGATCTCCCAAACACCCACTATAGGTATCTCTAACTTTATCATTCTGTCTTCCTACTGTCAAAAGATATCATAATTTCTTGAATTTAAAAAGACTTTTTTGAGTGATCAAATTTTTGACCATGCAACTTCAGTTTCTTGAAGCAAATCAAAATGTAGGCTTAAGATTATTTCTATCCAACACTTTTTTTTACAATTGCCTTGAAGGACACAGCAACATACTTAGAAACTGAGGTGAAGTTGTTTTTATTTTTCTGGGATACTTGTGTGCTTGGCATTGTACATCACCTATTGAAAAGTAATTCATGACAAAGATTTAAATTGTCAGAACCAATTTTCAAGTTGTTGTTGAATTCTGTTACTTCAGACATGCTCTGCTAAATTATACAGTAACTAAATAGTAGAAAATTAGATTATAAGAGCCTATTCATCAAAGGAATACAACATATATATCTAATTCTAATACAGCATGAAAATCTCTCCAAGTTTCTCCAACTTTCACAGGACAATAGTTCTTCAGCATAATAATCAGTGTTCTTAGAATGAAAAATTTGTTTTATGCCCAAATAAGTATTAGATATGCAAAGATAAATATTATATATGCAAAGGTATACAAAGTTACCAAGGGTTTCTTTATCATAGTATTTCTGAAGAAATGTGCACAAAAGCAACCATAGTCCAGATGGTGTAAGACCTATTATGGTATGGACACTGTTTCTTATTTTAAGTGTGGTAGAATATCATGGAGAGTTTTAAGAAGTGAAGTAAAATGATTTACAAGGAGACTAATTAAGATGATATTACCATAGTCTAGGCAAAAGATGATGGTGGTTTGGACTAGGTAGTATCAATAGAAATGTTTAAGAAGTGGTCAACTTTTAACCGTATTTTGAAAGCAGAGGCAACAAAATGTGCTAATAGACTAGATACAAGATAAGAGAAACAAAAGGAAGTTAAGATTGCTTATTCTATTTTAGACCTAAGCCATTGGTGAACGGTGATATTACTGAAACAGGGAAGGCTAGAAAAAATATAGGAGATTTTGTAAGGGATAGAAGTTAGAATCAAGAGTTTACTTTTGAATATGTTAAATTTAAGAGGCCTACTAAGCACCCAGGTAAAAATGTCAAATAAGCAGTTTGAAATATGAGTCTGAACATCATGGGAAAGTTGAAACTGAAGACAAAAATCGTGGATTCATTATTGTCAAAATGGAGTTTAAAAACTGGATGGAATCACCTAAGAAAAGAGAGAAGAGATCCAAGGACTAATTGAAATATCCCAACATTCAGAAGTCAGGGAAGTGAAGATGAGTCAACAAAGGATACTGCTCAAGAGTAACTAATAGAGTAAGAACAAACAAGGAATTATTTGTCTCATAATCATAGTCAAAGTGTTTTAAATAAGTAGTTAATCCCTTGTGTGAAATGCTGCTGGGACATCAAGGGAGGTGAAAACGGAAATCTGGCTAATTTAGTAACATGAAATCCTTGGATTTTGAGAAAAATTTTGTGATGGGAACAAAATTCTAATTGGATTAAGCTGAAGAGACATGAGAAGTTAAAGAAATGTATCATGTAAATATAAACCATAGTTTGAGGAGTTTCGTTGTAAAAATAAGAGAAATTGGGATGGAAAGGGCTAAGAGGTTGTGATATAATGGTTTTTTTTTTTTTTTTTTTTTTAAGAGTGGGAGAATGCATAGCAAGCATGTTTGCTTATGAGAAAGATTTATTAACAAGAAACAGAACTATGATGCAGAAGGGAAAATAAAACAAGGAGTGGCGTCCTGGAGCAGTAAGCACTTGAAAAATGTTGGCTGTGGCAGCAACATAGTTTACCTCTGGCAAACAGTAAGGAACGTATGGTAAGGTCTACATATGTGAATAAGATGATATACTCAATAGTGGGAAGGCTAAACAGTGCTCTTTGATGCCTTTTTATTCTCAATGATATTTAAAAACAAACAAACAGATTGGCTCAGAGAAAGAAAACAGGAAAGAGGGGTTAGAAGACTAAAGAGAATAAAGACAAGCCAAAATAGTTATCTCCGAAAATGAGAAAGCCAATTAATAATGTTAGGGGTCAGAAAATTATGACCCACTGGCCAAATCTGTCCACTGTCTTTTTTTTGGTATAATTAAGTTTTATTGGAAGATAGTAATGCTTTTTTTTTTTTCTTTTTTTTTAAATTTTATTTTATTTTTAAACTTTACATAATTGTATTAGTTTTGCCAAATATCAAAATGAATCCACCACAGGTATACATGTGTTCCCCATCCTGAACCCTCCTCCCTCCTCCCTCCCCATACCATCCCTCTGGGTCGTCCCAGTGCACTAGTCCCAAGCATCCAGTATCGTGCATCGAACCTGGACTGGCAACTCGTTTCTTACAGGATATTTTACATGTTTCAATGTTGGAATTTAGTAATGCTCTTTTTTTATCATAACATTTATGTTCCTTTACAATAGAATAGTTCAATATTTTTATAAGAGGAAACATGGCCCTCAAACTCTAAAAAATATTTACTCTATGGAAATTAGAGGAAATGTTTGAAAACTCTTGCACTAGAGATATGTACAAGGATAACCTGGCAGTGTAGAGGACTATTTTCATGTTTTTAGCATAAATTTAAAGTGAGACTAGTCAACATGTTTTTATATGTTTCTCCATCATATTGAGTTTCTTAAGACGAGTTATAGAGTAATCAAAAGTCAAATATAATCAGAGTTCTGTTTTGCCAGGCAATTGTGTGAAGGAAAGAGAGAGAGGCTAGGAATTTTTAATTTTGGGTTATCATGGTAGATTGTAGAATCTAATCAAGATAATAAAAGAGTGAGAATAAAAATGTTGAGAGGGTTTTAGAGAGGGTGATGTCAACAAATGTGCTTATCAAGTAGCTCAGTGGCAAAGAATCTGCCTGCCAGTGCAAGAGACTCGCAAGAGATGTGAATTTGATCCCTGAGTCAGGAAAACCCCCTGGAGGAGGAAACAACAACCCACTCTAGTATTATTGTCTGGAAAATTCCATGAACAGAGGAATCTGGCAGACTACAGTCCTTGAGGTCCTCAAGAATTGGACATGACTGAGCATGCACTCTTGCAAGCATGTCAACAAGCTGGAAGAATCGGAAGTGCCAGAAGCTCCTACCCCCACAGAGACTCTGACTCAACTCAGCAACAGTACAGGAAACAACTCCCTTTCCAAAAAAAATCCAGAAGCCAATTAAAAGTCTCCTGCACTTCAGACAGGTGATAAAGCACCTGCATCAAAGTTGGTAGGAAGTGTAATGCCATTATCTGTACCTCTGGTTAAGCACAGCATGGTCAGGAGGAAACTCCCATTTCCAAAATTGTCCATGGGGAGGGAAGAAGAAGAATGAATCATAATATCTAGTATTGGTACTATTTAGAATGCTGGTTTTTGTCTTACCTGAATGTAAGTGCTGATAGGATAGGGTGCCCTATGTGAGTCACTGATAACAAAGGTAATGACTTGGACAAGCACACACTTACTCATCATAGTCCTGCACTTCAGCTCAGTGGGGGGAAAAACAAACAAACAAACAAACAAAAAACTACAGGCTTCTTTCTGGAAAGGGAGAATTGAAGCATGCATACAAAATACTGGCTTTTCAAAGAATTGCCTGAGGGATTGCTTTCTGCCTTTCCTGCCTCAGAGTTCTAAAGGGACCCAGAATAATCTAGAAACCTGGAAGAAACTGAGAATAAAAGTGAGCTAAATGGCTTGCCACTGCTCTAGATGACATATGATACAGCAGAGAGAGGCCATTATAGCTTGGGAACCTCTCCAATGAGGGAAAAGAGAAAGTGGAGCATGTCGGCAATATTATGGATTTTCAGAGAGCAGGCTAATGGACACATTTTTCTCTTGCCAGACTTGAAGCACTTGTGAGAATTGGTATACTCTAGAAGCCTGCAAGCTGCTAAGAACAAAACATAGCTGGGAGGCTTATTGTAGTACCAAAGAATCTGTCATGACATAGACAGACATGGAGAGAGAAAGAGATTATCACCTATTAAAAAAGAAACCATCAAGTGGTATAAAGGGCAGAGAAAAGGACCTGAGCTCACTTTTTCCATGGGTACATCAAAATTACAATTATCTATCAAGCAAATATCTATGAAAATAACCTGAATATAAATTGGAAAGATTTTCTACAATCAAAGATATGAAGAAGATACCACAACAAGATGGATAGGAGGGATGGAGACAGTGCACATTCAAGACCCACACTCCTTGGTAGGTGACTAGCAAAAAAAGAATAATTAAAATTGCAGAGAATCTCCCCAAATAGCTAAGGTTCTGAGCCCCACATCAAGTGTCCCAGCTTGGGTATTCTGCCAGTAATACAAGCCCCCACCAAGTCTTGCTTTGGAGGTCTTTGTGAAGGCTGTGGGAAACAGAGTTCATTTTTTTTTAAATTTATTTATTTTAATTGGACTCAAATTATTTTACAATATTGTAGTGGTTTGGCCATAAATTGACATGAATCAGCCATAGGTGTACGCGTGTTTCCCATGGTGAACCCCCCTCCCACCTCCTTCCCCATCCCATCCCTCTGGGTTATCCCAGTGCACCAGCCCTGAGCACCCGGTCTCATGCATCGAATCTGGACTGGCGATCTATTACACATATGATAATATACATGCTTCAATGCTATTTTCTCAAATAATTCCACCTTCTGCCACAGAGTCCAAAAGACTGTTCTATACATCTGTGTCTCTTCTGCAGTCACATATAGGATTATCATTACCATCTTTCTAAATTCCGTATGTATGCATTAGTATACTGTATTGGTGTTTTTCTTTCTGGCTTACTTCACTGTGTATAATAGGCTCCAGTTTCATCCACCTCATTAGAACTGATTCAAATGTATTCTTTTTAATGGCTGAGTAATATCTCATTGTGTATATGTAGCACGGCTTTCTTATCCATTTGTCTGCTGAGGACATCTAGGTTGCTTCCATGTCCTGGCTATTATAAACAGTGCTGCCATGAACATTGGGGTACACGTGCCTCTTTCAATTGTTTTCCTCAGTGTGTATGCCCAGCAGTGCGATTGCAATGTTGTATGGCAGTTTTATTTCTAGTTTTTTTTTAAGGAATCTCCATATTGTTCTCCGTAGAGGCTGGACTAGTTTGCATTCCCGCCAACAGTGTAAGAGGGTTCCCTTTTCTCCACACCCTCTCCAGCATTTATTGTTTGGAGACTTTTGGATAGCAGCCATTCTGACTGGCATGAAATGGTACTTCATTGTGGTGTTGATTTGCATTTCTCTGATAATGAGTGATGTTGACCATCTTTTCATGTGTTTGTTAGCCATCTGTATGTCTTCTTAGGAGAAATGTCTGTTTAGTTCTTTGGCCCATTTTTTGATTGGGTCATTTATTTTTCTGAAATTGAGCTGCAGGAGTTGCTTGTATATTTTTGAGATTAATTCTTTATCAGTTGCTCGTTTGCTACTATTTTCTCCCATTTTGAAGGCTGTCTGTTCAACTTGCTTATAGTTTCCTTCGTTGTGCAAAAGCTTTTAAGTTTAATTAGGTTTCATTTGTTTATTTTTGCTTTTATTTCCATTACTCTGGGAGGTGGGTCATAGATGATTCTGCTGTGAATCATGTCGAAGAGTGTTTTGCCTATGTTTTCCTCTAGGGGTTTTATAGTTCCTGGTCTTATGTTTAGATCTTTAATCCTTTTTGTGTTTATTTTTGTGTATGGTGTTAGAAAGTGTTCTAGTTTCATTCTTTTACAAGTGGTTGACCAGGTTTCCCAGCACCACTTGTTAAAGAAATTGTCTTTTCTCCATTGTATATTCTTGCCTTCTTTGTCTAAGATAAGGTGTCCATAGGTGTGTGGATTTATGGCTGGGCTTTCTATTTTGTTCCATTGATCTATATTTCTGTCTTTGTGCCAGTATCATACTGTCTTGATGACTGTAGCTTTGTCGTAGAGCCTGAAGTCAGGTAGGTTGATTCCTCCAGTTCCATTCTTCTTTCTCAAGATTTCTTTGGCTATTTGAATTTTTTTTTTTTTTTTTTGTATTTCCATACAAATTGTGAAATTATTTGTTCTAGTTCTGTGAAAAACACGGTTGGTAGCTTGATAGAGATTGCACTGAATCTATAGATTGCTTTCAGTAGTACACTCATTTTCACTATATTGATTCTTGTGATCCATGAAAACAGTATATTTTTCCATCTATTTGTGTCCTCTTTGATTTCTTTCATCACTGTTTCTGACCACAAAGCAGTAAGATTAGATGTTAATTACAGGAAAAAAAAAAAAAAACTATTAAAAATTCCAACCTATGGAGGCTAAACAACACGCTTCTGAATAATCAACAAATCACAGAAGAAATAAAATGAATAAAAATATGCATAGAAAAGAAATGAAAATGAAAGCACAACAACCCAAAATATATGAGACACTATAAAATAAAAGCAGTAGTAAGGGGAAGGTTCATAACAATACAGACTTACCTCAAGAAACAAGAAAAAAGTCAAATAATTAATCTAACTCTACACCTAAAGCAACTAGAAAAGGAAGAAATGAAGAACCCCTGGGTTAGTAGAAGGAAAGAAATCTTTAAAATTAGGGGAGAAATAAATGTGAAAGAAACAAAAGAGACCATAGAAAAAATCAACAAAGCAAAAAGGTGGTTCTTTCAGAAGATAAATCAAATTGACAAACCATCAGCTAGACTCATCAAGAAACAAAGGGAGAAGAATCAAATCAACAAAATTAGAAATTAAAGTGGAGAAATCACAACAGACCACACAGAAATACAAGGATCATAAGAGACTACTATCAGCAACTATATGCCAATAAAATGGACAACTTCGATGAAATGGACAAATTCTTAGAAAACTACAACTTTCCAAAACTGAACCCGGAAGAAATAGAAAATCTTAACAGACCCATCACAAGCACAGAAATCAAAACTGTAATCAGAAATCTTCCAGCAAACAAAAGCCCAGGACCAGACGGCTTCACAGCTGAATTCTACCAAAAATTTAGGGAAGAGCTAACACCGATCCTACTCAAACTCTTCCAGAAAGTTGAAGAGGAAGGTGAACTCACAAACTCATTCTATGAGGCCACCATTACCCTAATACCAAAACCAAAGATGCCACAAAAAAAAAAAAAGAAAGAAAGAAAACTACAGGCAATATCACTGATGAACATAGATGCAAAAATCCTTAAAAAAATTCTGGTAAACAGAATCCAACAACATATAAAAAGATCATGCATCATGACCAAGTGGTCTTTGTCCCAGGGATGCAAGGATTCTTCAATACCCGCAAATCAGTCAATGTAATACACCACAGTAACAAATTGAAAGATAAAAACCATATGATTATATCAATAGATGCAGAGAAAGCCTTTGACAAAATTCAACATACGTTTATGATAAAACCCTCCAGAAAGCAGGAATAGAATGAACGTATCTCAACATAATAAAAGCTACGTATGACAAACTCACAGCAAACATTATCTTCAGTGGTGAAAAACTGAAAGCATTTCCCATAAAGTCAGGAACAAGACAAGGGTTCCCACTATCAAAACTACTATTCAACATAGTTTTGGAAGTTTTAGCCATGGCAATCAGATAAGAAAAAGAAATAAAAGGAATCCAGATTGGGAAAGAAGAAGTAAGACTCTTACTGTTTGCAGATGAGAACACACAGAAAACCCTAAAGACTCCATGAGAAAATTACTAGAGCTAATCAATGAATATAGTAAAGTTGCAGGATATAAAATTAACACACAGAAATCCCTTACATTTCTATACAATAACAATGAGAAAACAGAAAGAGAAATTAAGGAAACAATTCCATTCACCATTGCAACAAAAATAATAAAATAGTTAGGAATATATCTACCTAAAGAAACAAAAGACCTATATATGCAGACTCCATTCTTAAAAGGCACATGAAAAAAAAATCTCTTAGTCTCTGAGTATCAGAATAGAGGCAGTTTTTGTTGTTGTTGTTGTTGTTGTTGTTTTTTGTTTTGTTTTTAAAGAATCCTGTGTCTGAACCAATTGCTAATCTTAGAGAATCTCCTGGGAAGGCAGTAGGCAACTAGGATTTGCACTGAAGACAAAAATGTTGCCAAGTGCCATTCTGGAGTTCTCTCTGTAGTCTGTTGGTTCTGGGGTCTTATTCACTTACAAGCAGATATACACCAGACTCAGGTACCCCCCACCACCAGTCCCATAGCCAGTAACTCTGGGACCCAACACCATGAACCAGTGGACTGGCATCAACCCTTAGCTCCCCTGGGTCCTGCAGCCAACCACCCAGGACATGATCACACTCACCATGAGGCCACACCAGCTATGGGAGAGTCCTCATAACATGGTCAGGTACATCAGGAACTGGCCTTACCCACCTACATGGTGACAAAAGCCCCAGGATACTCCAGGCTGAGCAGCCAGCAGTGTCATGACTGGGACATGCCCACCAGTGGGCCTGCAGCCAACTCACGAGGGAGGACCTGGGATACTACCAGGCTGGGGCCAGACACACTTACTGGAATGCTCACAGTAGTCAGTCCTACTACAACAGAAGGGTCCACACAGCCCATATAGGGGACATCTCCAGATCATGTAGCTCTGGAGACCAGAAGTTGTGTGCTGCTGGGTCCCATAAAACATCTACATGAAGCCACTACTTCAAGACTTGGAGAAATAACCAATCTACCTAATACACAGAAATCAAAAGAGAATTAAGAAAAGTGAGCAAAGGAATATGTTCCAGAATAAATAAATAAATAGGACAAAGCCTTTGATATATTATACAGCAAAGGGAAATATGATCATTATTTTGTAATAATTTTAAATGGAGTAAACTATAAAATATAGAATCACTATGTTGTACACTAAAACTAACATCTTTTGGAAATCAACTATGCATCAGCACAAAATACAAAACCTCAAAAAAAGGAACTAAACAAAGTAGTCATAACCTATCTACCTGAAAAAAGTTTAAGGTAATCATCATAAACATGCCTAATTGACTAAAATGAATGTGAAAACAAGTAAGAATATTAATGAAGAGTTTAAAAATATAAAGATGAGACAAACAGCTAAATAATGTAAAAAGTTAAATAAAAATATACTAGAATAGATCAACTGTAGATTAGATAGTATAAAAGATCAGCAAACTAGAAGACAAAAAAGTTAGAACTTCATCAAGCAAAGTAAAAAGGCTACATTAGAAATATGAAAAGTTAAAAAAAAAATATCTCATTGGTAAAGGAAAATTTTCAATGAAGGTAGCAAACCAAACACTTATATAATTATTAGAAATATGATAAAAATAGTAAAACCATCTATATCTATAATAAGTAGATAAGGAATATACAAAATATATGCAAAATTTGGTGTCAAATGCATTAAATGGATATGAGAGGAGCAAAAATGTAAGTTTGTAGAATGAGACTGAAATTAGATCAACTTAAAATAGCCATGTATGGATGTGAGAGTTGGATTGTGAAGAAAGCTGAGCACCGAAGTATTGATGCTTTTGAACTGTGGTGCTGGAGAAAACTCTTGAGAATCCCTTGGACTGCAAGGAGATCCAACCAGTCCATCCTAAAGGAGACCAGTCCTGGGTGTTCATTGGAAGGACTGATGCTAAAGCTGAAACTCCAATACTTTGGCCACCTCATGCGAAGAGTTGACTCATTGGAAAAGACGTTGATGCTGCGAGGGATTGGAGGCAGGAGAAGGGGACGACAGAGGATGAGATAGCTGAATGGCATCAACGACTTAATGCACATGAGTTTGGGTGAACTCCAGGAGTAGGTGATGGACAGGGAGGCCTGGCGTACTGCAGTTCATGGGGCCACAAAGAGTCGGACACGACTGAGTGAACTGAACTGAACTGAAAATAGCCATATATATATCTATGCAGGTATATACACATATTGTTACACTGTTACATAAGAACCTCATAGTAACAACAAAATAAGAACTAATAATAGTTACACACATAAAAAGAGAAATAAATTTGAACATAATAATAAAGATATTCATCAAATAACAAAGGAATAGAGGAATGTTAAGAAAAGGGAAGAAAGATCTGCAAAAGCAACCAAAAAACAGTGAACAAATTAGCAGTAAGTACACACCTATCAGTCATTAACTTTTCCTCTTTGGCTTTTTCAAGAGAGTTTCAGAAAAACATCTACTTCTGCTTTATTGACTATGCCAAAGCCTTTGACTGTGTGGATCACAACAAACTGTGGAAAGTTCTTAAAGAGATGGGAATACCAGATCACCTTACCTGCCTCCTGAGAAATCTGTATGCAGGTCAAGAAGCAACAGATAGAACTGCACATGGAACAATAGACTGGTTCCAGATTGAAAAAGGAGTACGTCAAGGCTGTATATTGTAACCCTGCTTATTTAACTTGTATTCAGAGTATATCATACGAAATGCCAGGCTGGATGAAGCACAACCTGGAATCAAGATTGCTGGGAGAAATATCAATAACCTCAGATGCACAGATGACACCACCCTTATGGCAGAAAGTGAAGAGGAACTAAAGAGTCTCTGGATGAAAGTGAAAGAGGAGAGTGAAAAATCTGGTTTAACACTCATCATTCCAAAAACTAAGATCATGGCATCTGGTCCCATCACTTCATGGCAAATAAATGGGGAAACGATGAAACAGTGACAGACTTTTTCTTTTTTTCTTTTTTTTTTGCTCCCGAATCATTGCAAATGGTGACTACAGCTATGAAAATAAAGACACTTGTTCCTTGAAAGAAAAGCTATGACCAACCTAGACAGCCAATTAAAAAACATTACTTTGCCAACAAAGGTCCATCTAATCAAAGCTATGGTTTTTCCAGTAGTCATGTATGGATGTGAGTTGGACTATAAATAAATGGATACACTTCTAGAAACATACAATCTTTTAAGACTAAGTCATGAAAAACAGAAAAAAAGTTAAAGGAGCAATTACTAGTAATGAAACTGAATCAGTAATTCACAAACTCCCCAAAAACAAAAGTCCAGAAATAGACAGCTTCACAAGGAAATGTTACCAAATATTTAAAGAAGAGATAATAGTTACCTTTATCAGACTATTCAAAATATTGAGGAGGAAAATGGCTCTAAACACTTCGTATAAGGTCAATATTACCCTGATACCAGAACCAGAAAATTTAAAAAAAAAAAAAAAACACAAAATAAAAGTACAGCCCAATAGTCCTGGTGAACATAAACTCAAATATTCACAAAATATTAGCAAACCATATTCATTAACAAATTTAAAAGATCATACACCAAGTGAGATTTATTCCAGGGATACAAGGATAGTTTAACATCAAATCAATCAATGTGTTATACCACAAATCAAAACAAATAATAAAAATTATATGATCTTCCTTACAGATGCAGAAAAAATGCATTGGACAAAATTCAACATACTTTAACATTAAAAAATTCAGCAACCTAAGAATAAGACTTTTATTCAGCATAGTGATGACCAAGTATTAAAATACACTACAAATGTCATATTTAACTGTAGAAAACTGACAGCTTTCTTTTAAGATCAGGGACAAGACAGGATGCTTACTTGTGTCACTTTAATTTATTCTAGCACTACAAGCCCTAGCTAGAATGATTAGACCACAAAAAGGAATCATATATATAATCCAAATTATAAAGGAATATGTTAAATTGTCTCTGATTGCAGGTAGTAAATACTATATGTAGAAAAATACTAAAAATTCACAGAATGACACCTTGAAATAATAAACAAATACAATGATTTTGCAGGCTTCAAAATCTGCATACAAAAATTGGTTGCATTTGTATACAGTAACAACTAACCATCTGAAAAGGAAATTAAGAAAACAATCACATTTACAATAGCATCAAGAATAAAATATGGGAGGAGGAGCTAAGATGGCAGAGAAATAGGATGGGGAGACCACTTTTTCCTCACAAATTCATCAAAAGAACATTTAAACACTGAGTAAAATCCACAAAACAACTTCTGAATGCCAGCAGAGCACATCAGACACCCAAGAAAGCAGCCCATTGTCTTCAAAAGGAGGTAGGAAAAAACATAAAAGACAAAAAAAAAAAAAAAGAGAGAGACAAAAGAGGGAGGGATGGAGCTCCCTCCCAGGAAGGGAGTCTTAAAAAGAGAGAAGTTTCCAAACACCAGGAAACACTCTCACTGCCGAGTCTGTGCTGAGCCTTGGAAGCACAGAGGGCAGCATAACAGGGAGGAAAAAATAAATAAACAATTAAAACCCACAGATTACAAGCCCAATGGTAACTCCCCCAGTGGAGAAGCAGTGCAGATGTCTGCTCCCACTACTAGCAAGCGGGGGCTGGGCAGGGAGGTGCAGGCTGCATTGCTTAGAGTAAGGATCTGGCCTGAATGCCCCCAGCACTATCTGAGCGAACTAACTCTTGGGCTAGCAAACCAGACTGTGGTATAACTACCAGGCAAAAAGCCAGCCCTAACCTAAGACACGGCCAGGCCCGCGCACAGAACAAAGGACTGAACAGAGATAGCCAGCTGCAGACCATCCCCCTCAGGTGACAGGAAGCCAGAGCCAGAAGGGGGCAATCGCAGCCCCAGAGAGAAATTATCTACAAAACTGTAAGCAGGCTTCTTTGCTAACCAAGACTTCTTGGGGTTCTGGACGGTCAACATCCACCTGAAAAGGTGTGCCAGTTGTACACCCAGAAAAGCCAGCAGTGGGGAGGCGATAAGTTGCAGCAACTGCGCTCGCCGAACACCTCATCACCTGAGCTGCTCGGACCTGGGAAGGGCACAAAATGCAGGCCCAACAGAGTCTGGGCCTCTGAAGACTACCTGAGTGCCTGAACCTGAGCAGCTTAGACCTGGGAGGTGCATGTAGCCCAGGGCCAACCTCGGATGGTTCCCTGCGGAGCAACCTAGTGCCTGAGCAGTGTGGGTAGGGAAGGTATACGTGCCATGAATGGGGACAGGTCCAGTGTGGCTGAGGCACTGCGAGCACACGCCAGTCTTATTTGTTTGCTGTGTCCCTCCCTCCCCACAGCGCGACTGAACAAGTGAGCCTAAAAAAAAAAAAAAAAAGTGTCCACCACCACCCCCTTTGTGTCAGGGCGGAAATCAGACACTGAAGAGACCAGCAAACAGATTAAGCTAAAACAGAGGGAACCGCCTTGGAAGCGACAGGTGCAATAGATTAAAACACTGTAGTTAGTACCAGCTACATAGGAAAGGGCCTATAGATCTTGAGAAATATAAGCCGGACCAAGGAACTAGCCGAAAATGAACTGACCACACAATACCCAAAACAACACCAGAGAAAGTCCTAGATATATTTTTACGATCATTCATTCTTTTTTTTTTAATTAATTAAAAAAGTTTAAGTCGTCTATTCAGTTCAGTTCAGTCCAGTCACTCAGTCTAACCCGACTCTTTGTGACCCCTTGAATCGCAGCACGCCAGGCCTCCCTGTCCATCACGACCTCCCGGAGTTCACTCAGACTCACGTCCACCGAGTCAGTGGTGCCATCCAGCCATCTCATCCTCTGTTGTCCCCTTCTCCTCCTGCCCCCAGTCCCTCCCAGCATCAGAGTCTTTTCCAATGAGTCAACTCTTCGCATGAGGTGGTCAAAGTACTGGAGTTTCAGCTATAGCATCATTCCTTCCGAAGAAATCTCAGAGCTGATCTCCTTCAGAATGGACTGGTTGGATCTCCTTGCAGTCCAAGGGACTCTCAAGAATCTTCTCCAACACCACAGTTCAAAAGCATCAATTCTTCAGTGCTCAGTCTTCTTCACAGTCCAACTCTCACATCCATAC
Organism: Bos grunniens; assembly: GCF_055505025.1. Classification (NCBI taxonomy): domain Eukaryota; kingdom Metazoa; phylum Chordata; class Mammalia; order Artiodactyla; family Bovidae; genus Bos; species Bos grunniens. The sequence goes on along the minus strand of NC_141194.1, from coordinate 72,938,818 downwards.
ATGACCACTGGAAAAACCATAGCCTTGACATCAATTACTCCTTTAATTTTCACTTTCATGATCTACTATAACTTTGCAAAAAAAAAAAAAGACCCTATTTTTTTAAAAGCAAGCTTCATATATATATATATATATATTTATAATTTTTGTGACTTAGTTTTTTTTTTCTTTTCTCTTTCTTTTTTTTTTTTTTTCATTTTCTTCTTTTCTTTAACATTGTATTTCTGAAATTCCAAACTCTACTCTAGATTTTTAATTTTTGCTTTTTGGTATTTGTAATCAATTTTGTACCTTTAAGAACACAATCTTCAGCACCCATTTTTACTTGGGAGTGAGATTACTGGCCTGACTGCTCTCTCCCCATCTGGACTCTCTTCTTTCTCCACCAGGTCGCCTGGGTCTCCGCCCTAACTCCTCTCTGCTCTACCCAACTCTGTGAATTTCGGTGTGTTCCAGACGGTGGAGAACACTTAGGGAACTTGTTACTGGCTGGATCTGTCTCTCTCCTTTTCATTCCCCCCTTTTATCCTCCTGGCCACCTCTGTCCCCTTCCTCCCTCTTCTTTTCTCTGTATAAATACGTGAACATGTCTGAGCGGTCCGGTTGTGGAGTGCACATAAGGAAGTGATCACTGGCTAGCCTGCACTTTCCTCTATTGATTCCACCTCATCTAATTCGGATCACCTCTAACTCCCTCCTCCCTCTTCTCTTCTCCATGTTACTCTGTGAACCTCTCTGGGTGTCCCTCACTTTGGAGAAACTTTTAATCTTTAACCTAGATGTTTTATCAGTGGTGCTGTATAGAAGGAGAAGTTTTGAGACTACTGTAAAAATAAGACTGAAAACCAGAAGCAGGAGGCTTAAGTCCAAACCCTGACTCCAAGGAACTCCTGACTCCAGGGAACATTAATTGACAGGAGCTGATCAAACGCCTCCATACCTACACTGAAACCAAGTACCACCCAAGGGCCAACAAGTTCCAGAGCAAGACATACAATGCAAATTCTCCAGAAACACAGGAACACAGCCCTGAGCTCCAATATACAGGCTGCCCAAAGTTACTACAAAACCATAGACATCTCATAACTCATTACTTGGACACTTCATTGCACTCCAGAGAGAAGAAATCCAGATCCACCCACCAGAACACCGACACAAGCTTCCCTAACCAAGAAACCTTGACAAGCCACCTGTACAAACCCACACACAGTGAGAAACTCCACAATAAAGAGAACTACACAAACTGCCAGAATACAGAAAGGACACCCCAAACTCAGCAATATAAACAAGATGAAGAGACAGAGGAATATCCAGCAGGTAAAGGAACAGGATAAATGCCCACCAAACCAAACAAAAGAGGAAGTGATAGGGAATCTACCTGATAAAGAATTCCTAATAATGATAGTGAAAATGATCCAAATCTTCTAATCAAAATGGAATCACAGATAAATAGCCTGGAGACAAGGATTCAGAAGATGCAAGAAAGGTTTAACAAGGACCCAGAAGAAATAAAAAAGAGTCAATATATAATGAATAATGCAATAAATGAGATCAAAAACACTCTGGAGGCAACAAATAATAGAATAACAGAGGCAGAAGATAGGATTAGTAAATTAGAAGAAAGCATGGTAGAAATAAATGAATCAGAGAGAAAAAAAGAAAAACAAATTAAAAGAAATGAGGACAATCTCAGAGACCTCCAGGACAATATTAAATGCTACAACATTTGAATCATAGGAATCCCAGAAGAAGACAAAAAGAAAGACCATGAGAAAATACTTGAGGAGATAATAGTTGAAAACATACCTAAAACAGTGAAGGAAAAAATCACCCAAGTCCAAGAAACCCAGAGAGTCCCAAACAGGATAAACCCAAGGAGAAACACCCCAAGACACATATTAATCAAATTAACAAAGATCAAACACAAAGAACAAATATTAAAAGCAGCAAGGGAAAAACAACAAATAACACACAAGGGAATTCCCATAAGGATAACAGTTGATCTTTCAATAGAAACTCTTCAAACCAGGAGGGAATGGCAAGACATATTTAAAGTGATGAAAGAAAATAACCTACAGCCCAGATTACTGTACCCAGCAAGGATCTCATTCAAATATGAAGGAGAAATAAAAAGCTTTACAGACAAGCAAAAGCTGAGAGAATTCAGCACCACCAAACCAGCTGTCCAACAAATACTAAAGGGTATTCTCTAGACAAGAAACACAAAAAGGGTATATAAACTCCAACCCAAAACAATAAAGTAAATGGCAACGGGATTATCAGTTCAGTTCAGTTCAGTCGCTCAGTTGCGTCCGACTCTTTGCAATGCCATGAATTGAAGCATGGCAGGCCTCCTTGTCCATCACCAAGTCCCAGAGTTCACTCAGACTCACGTCCATTGAATCAGTGATGCCATCCAACCATCTCATCCTCTGTCGTCCCCTTCACCTCCTGCCCCCAATCCCTCCCAGCATCAGAGTCTTTTCCAATGAGTCAACTCTTCGCATGAGGTGGCCAAAGTACTGAAGTTTCAGGTTTAGCATAATTTCTTCCAGAGAAATCCGAGTGCTGATCTCCTTCACAATGGACTGGTTGGATTTCCTTGCAGTCCAAGGGACTCTCAAGAGTCTTCTCCAACACCACAGTTCAAAAGCATAAATTTTTCGGCGCTCAGCCTTCTTCACAGTCCAACTCTCACATCCATACATGACCACAGGAAAAACCATAGCCTTGACTAGACAGACCTTTGTTGGCGAAGTAATGTCTCTGCTTTTGAATATGCTATCTAGGTTGTTCATAACTTTCCTTCCAAGGAGTAAGCGTCTTTTAATTTCATGGCTGCAGACACCATCTGCAGTGATTTTGGAACCCCCCCCCCAAAAAAAAAGTCTGACACTGTTTCCAAAGTTTACCCATCTATTTCCCATGAAGTGATGGAACCAGATGCTATGATCGTCGTTTTCTGAATGTTGAGCTTTAAGCCAACTTTTTCACTCTCCACTTTCACCTTCATCAAGAGGCTTTTTAGTTCCTCTACATTTTCTGCCATAAGGGTGGTGTCATCTGCATATCTGAGGTTATTGAGATTTCTCCTGGCAACCTTAATTCCAGCTTGTGTTTCTTCCAGTCCAGCGTTACTCATGATGTACTCCGCATATAAATTAAATAAGCAGGGTGACAGTATACAACCTTGACGTACTCCTTTTCCTATTTGGAACCAGTCTGTTGTTACATGTCCAGTTCTACCTGTTGCTTCCTGACCTGCATACAGATTTCTCAAGAGGCAGATCAGGTGGTCTGGTATTCCCATGTCTTTCAGAATTTTCCACAGTTTATTGTGGTCCACACAGTGAAAGGCTTTGGCATTGTCAGTAAAGCAGACATAGATGTTTTTCTGGAATTCTCTTGCTTTTTCCATGATCCAGAGGATGTTGGCAATTTGATCTTTATCAGTAATTACCTTAAAAATTAATGGGTTGAATGCCCCAACCAAAAGACAAAGACTGGCTGAATGGAAACAAAAACAAGACTTCTATACATGTTGTCTACAAGAGAGCCACCTCAAAACATATAGACTGAAAGTGAAGGGCTGGAAAACGATTTTCCATGCAAATAGAGACCAAAAGAAAGCCGGTGTAGCAATACACATACCAGATAAAATATATTTTAAAACAAAGGCTGTGAAAAGAGACAAAGAAGGTCACTACATAATGATAAAAGGACCAATCCAAGAAGAAGATATAACAATTATAAATATATATGCACCCAACATGGGAGCACCACAATATGTAAGACAAATGCTAACAAGTATGAAAGGGGAAATTAACAATAACACAATAATAGTGGGAGACTTTAATACACCACTCACACCTATGGATAGATCAACTAAACAGAAAATTAACAAGGAAACACAAACTTTAAATGATACAATAGACCAGTTAGACCTAATTGATATCTATAAGACATTTCACCCCAAAACAATTTCACCTTTTTCTCAACTGCACACGGGACGTCCTTCAGGATAGACCACATCCTGGGCCATAAATCTAGCCTTGGTAAATTCAAAAAAATTGAAAGCATTCCAAGCATCTTTTCTGACCAAAATGCAGTAAGATTAGATGTCAATTACAGGAGAAAAACTATTAAAAGTTCTAACATATGGAGGCTGAACAACATGCTACTGAATAACCAACAAATCACAGAAGAAATTAAAAAAAAAATCAAAATTTGAATAAAAACGAATGAAAATGAAAACACAACAACCCAAAACCTGTGGGACACTGTAAAAGCAGTCCAAGGGGAAAGTTCATAGCAATACAGGCATACCTCAAGAAAAAAAGAAAAAAGTCAAATAAATAACCTAACTCTACACTTAAAGCAACTAGAAAAGGAAGAAATGAAGAACCCCGGGTTAGTAGAAGGAAAGAAATCTTAAAAATTAGGGCAGAAATAAATGCAAAAGAAACAAAAGAGACCATAGCAAAAATCAACAAAGCCAAAAGCTGGTTCTTTGAAAGGATAAATAAAATTGGCAGATGATTAGCCAGACTCATCAAGAAACAAAGGGAGAAAAATCAAATCAATAAAATTAGAAATGAAAATGGAGAGATCACAACAGACAACACAGAAATATAAAGGATCATAAGAGACTACTATCAGCAATTATATGCCAATAAAATGGCAATGTGGAAGAAATGGACAAATTCATAGAAAAGTACAACTTTCCAAAACTGGACCAAGAAGAAATAGAAAATCTTAACAGACCCATCACAAGCATGGAAATTGAAACTATAATCAGAAATCTTCCAGCAAACAAAAGCCCAGGTCCACATGGCTTCACAGCTGAATTCTACCAAAAATTTGGAGAAAGGCTAACACCTACCCTACTCAAACTCTTCCAGAAAATTGCAGAGGAAAGTAAACTTTCAAACTCATTCTATGAGGCCACCATCACCCTAATACCAAAACCTGGCAAAGATCCCACAAAAAAAGAAAACTACAGGCCAATATCGCTGATGAACATAGATGCAAAAATCCTTAACAAAATTCTAGCAATCAGAATCCAACAACACATTAAAAAGATCATATACCATGACCAAGTGGGCTTTACCCCAGCGATGCAAGAATTCTTCAATATCTGCAAATCAATCAATGTAATATATCACATTAACAAATTGAAAAATAAAAACCATATGATTATCTCAATAGATGCAGAGAAAGCCTTTGACAAAATTCAACATCCATTTATGATAAAAAACTCTCCAGACAACAAAGAATAGAAGGAACATACCTCAACATAATAAAAGCTATATATGACAAACCCACAGCAAACTTTATCCTCAATGGTGAAAAATTGAAAGCATTTCCCCTAAAGTCAGGAACAAGACAAGGGTGCCCACTTTCACCACTACTATTCAACACAGTTTTGGAACTTTTGGCCACAGCAATCAGAGCAGAAAAAGAAATAAAAGGAATTCAAATTGGATAAGAAGAAGTAAAACTCTCACTGTTTGCAGATTAAATGATCCTCTACATAGAAAACCCTAAAGACTCCACCAGAAAATTACTAGAACTAATCAATGATTATAGTAAAGTTGCAGGATATAAAATCAACACACAGAAATCCTTTGCATTCCTATAAAGTAACAATGAGAAAATAGAAAGAGAAATTAAGGAAACAATTCCATTCAACATTGCAACAAAAAGAATAAAATACTTAGGAATATATCTACTTAAAGAAACAAAAGATTTATATATAGAAATCTATAAAACACTGGTGAAAGAAATCAAAGAGGACACTAATAGATGGAGAAATAGTCCATGTTCATGTATTGGAAAAATCAATATAGTGAAAATGAATATACTACCCAAAGCAATTTATAGATTCAATGCAATCCCTATCAAGATATCAACGGTATTCTTCACAGAGCTAGAACAAATAATTTCACAATTTGTATCAGATCAGATCAGATCAGTCACTCAGTCATGTCCGACTCTTTGTAACCCCATGAATCGCAGCACGCCAGGCCTCCCTGTCCATCACCAACTCCCGGAGTTCACTCAGACTCACATCAATAGAGTCAGTGATACCAGCCAGCCATCTCATCCTCTGTCGTCCCCTTCTCCTCCTGCCCTCAATCCCTCCCAGCATCAGAGTATTTTCCAATGAGTCAACTCTTCGCATAAGGTGGCCAAAGTACCGTAGTTCCAGCTTTAGCATCATTCCTTCCAAAGAAATCCGAGTGCTGATCTCCTTCACAATGGACTGGTTGGATCGCCTTGCAGTCCAAGGGACTCTCAAGAGTCTTCTCCAACACCACAATTCAAAAGCATCAATTCGTCAGCACTCAGCCTTCTTCACAGTCCAACTCTCACATCCATACATGACCACAGGGAAAACCATAGCCTTGACTAGACGGACCTTTGTTGGCAAAGTAATGTCTCTGCTTTTGAATATGCTATCTAGGTAGATCATAAATTTCCTTCCAAGGAGTAAGCATCTTTTAATTTCATGGCTGAGTCACCATCTGTAGTGATTTTGGAGCCCAGAAAAATAAAGTCTGACACTGTTTCCACAGTTTCCCCTTCTATTTCCCATGAAGTGATGAGATCGGATGCCATGATTGTCATTTTCTGAATGTTGAGCTTTAAGCCAACTTTTTCACTTCCACTTTCATTTTCATCAAGAGGCTTTTTAGTTCCTCTTCATTTTCTGCCATAAGGGTGGTGTCATCTGCATATCTGAGGTTATTGAGATTTCTCCCAGCAATCTTGATTTCAGCTTGTATTTCTTCCAGTCCAGTGTTTCTCATGATGTACTCTGCATATAAGTTAAATATGCAGGGTGACAATATACAGCCTTGATGTACTCCTTTTCCTATTTGGAACCAGTCTGTTGTTCCATGTCCAGTTCTAACTGTTGCTTCCTCACCTGCATACAAATTTCTCAAGAGGCAGGTCAGGTGGTCTGGTATTCCCACGTCTTTCAGAATTTTCCACAGTTTATTGTGATCCACACAGTGAAAGGCTTTGGCATAGTCAATAAAGCAGAAAACCATGTTTTTTTCTGGAACTCTCTTGCTTTTTCCATGATCCATCGGATGTTGGCAATTTGATCTCTGGTTCCTCTGCCTTTTCTAAAACCAGCTTGGACATCTGGACGTTCACAGATCACATATTGCTGAAACCTGGCTTGGAGAATTTTGAGCATTACTTTACTTATGTGTGAGATGAGTGCAATTGTGCGGTAGTTTGAGCATTCTTTGGCATTGCCTTTCTTTGGGATTGGAATGAAAACTGACCTTTTCCAGTCCTGTGGCCACTGCTGAGTTTTCCAAATTTGCCTGCATATTGAGTGTGGCACTTTCACTGCATCATCTTTCAGGGTTTGAAAGAGCTCAACTGGAATTTCATCACCTCTACTAGCTTTGTTCGTAGTAATGCTTTCTAAGGCCCACTTGACTTCACATTCCAGGATGTCTGACTCTAGGTCAGTGATCACACCATCGTGATTATCTTGGTCATGAAGATCTTTTTTGTACAGTTCTTCTGTGTATTCTTGCCATCTCTTCTTAATATCTTCTGCTTCTGTTAGGTCCATACCATTTCTGTCCTTTATTGAGCCCATCTTTGCATGAAATGTTCATTTGGTGTCTCTGATTTTCTTGAAGAGATCTCTAGTCTTTCCCATTCTGTTGTTTTCCTCTATTTCTTTGCACTGATTGCTGAAGAAGTCTTTCTTATCTCTTCTTGCTATTCTTTGGAACACTGCATTCAGATGTTTATACCTTTCCTTTTCTCCTTTGCTTTTTACTTCTCTTCTTTTCACAGCTATTTGTAAGGCCTCCCCAGACAACCATTTTGTTTTTTTGCATTTATTTTCCATGGGGATGGAAATACAATAAACCTCGAATAGACAGACCAATCTTGAGGAAGAAGAATGGAACTGGGGGAATCAACCTACCTGACTTCAGGTTCTACTACAAAGCCACAGTCATGGACAGTATGGTACTGGCACAAAGACAGAAATATAGATCAGTGGAGCAAAATAGAAAGCCCAGCCATAAATCCACATACCTATGGACGCCTTATCTTTGACAAAGGAGGCAAGAATATACAATGGAGAAAAGACAATCTCTTTAACAAGTATTGCTGGGGAAACCAGTCAACCACTTGTAAAAGAATGAAACTAGAACATTTTCTAACACCATACACCAAAATTAACTCAAAATGGATTAAAGATCTAAACGTAAGACCAGAAACTATAAAAGTCTTAGAGGAGAATATAGGCAAAATACTCTCTGCCATACATCACAGCAGGATCATTTATGACCCACCTTCCAGAATATTGTAAATAAAAGCAAAAATAAACAAGTTGGACCTAATTAAGCTTAAAAGCTTCTGCACAACAAAGGAAACTATAAGCAAGGTTAAAAGACAGCCTACAGAATGGGAGAAAATAATAGTAAATGAAGCAACTGACAAAAAAGTAATCTCAAAAATATACAAGCAACTCCTACAGCTCAATTCCAGAAAAATAAATGATCCAATCAAAAAATGGGCCAAGGAACTAAACAGACATTTCTCCAAAGAAGACATACAGATGGCTAACAAACACATGAAAAGATGCTCAACATCACTCATTATCAGAGAAATGCAAATCAAAACCACTATCAGGTACGATTTCACGCCAGTCAGAATGGCTTCTATCCAAAAGTCTACAAGCAATAAATGCTGGAGAGGGTGTGGAGAAAAGGGAACCCTCTTACATTGTTGGTGGGAATGCAAACTAGTACAGCCACTATGGAGAACAGAGTGGAGATTCATTAAAAACTGGAAATAGAACTGCCATTCCACCCAGCAATCCCACTGCTGGGCATACACACTGAGGAAACCAGAAGGGAAAGAGACACGTGTACCCCAGTGTTCATTGCAGCACTGTTTATACTAGCCAGGACATGGAAGCAACCTAGATGTCCATCAGCAGATGAATGGATAAGAAAGCTGTGGTACATATACACAATGGAGTATTACTCAGCCATTAAAAAGAATACATTTGAATCAGTTCTAATGAGGTGGATGAAACTGGAACCTATTATACAGAGTGAAGTAAGCCAGAAAGAAAAACACCAATACAGTATACTAACACATATATATGGAATTTAGAAAGATGATAACAATAGCCCTGTATACGAGACAGCAAAAGAGACACTAATGTACAGAACAGTCTTTTGGACTCTGTGTTAGAGGGAGAGGGTTGGATGATTTTGGAGAATGGCATTGAAACATGTTTAATATCATATATGAAACGAGTCACCAGTCCAGGTTCCATGCACGAAACTGGGTGCTTGGGGCTGGTCCACTGGGACGACCCAGAGGGATGGTATGGGGAAGGAGGAGGGAGGAGTGTTCAGGATGGAGAACACGTGTATTCCTGTGGTAGATTCATGTTGATATATGGCAAAACCAATACAATATTGTAAAGTTAAAAAATAAAATAAAATAATAAATAAAGAAAAAAAGAATAAAATATGTATAAAGAAACAAACAAGGATGCAAAATAATTGCATACTAAAAATGCAGAAAATTGTTAAGAAAAATTAAAGATGACACAAATATATAAAAATATTTACCATATCCATGGTTTGAAATTTAAAAAAATGTTGATAAAATGCTTGTATACCAAAGTAACACACAGACTCAATGTAATCCTTGTCAATATCCCAATGACATTTTGAAGAAATAGAAAAAAGAATCCTAAAATTAATATCGCACAAAGAATCTCAATAAATTAAATAGCACAAAGAGCCTCAAATGCTCAAAATAATCATGAAAAAGAACAGTGATGAATACCTCATATTTTCTGACTCTAAATCTTGGAAATGCACTGTAATGAAAGCAGTACAGTATAGGCATAAAGAGAGACACATAGAACAATGGAACACAATAGAAAAACTGTGAACTTAGCCATGCGTGTTTGCACGCTAAGTCCCTCCACTCATGTCTGACTCTTTGTGACCCTATGGGCTGTATTCTGTTCATGTGGTTCTCCAGGAAAGAATACTGGAGTGGGTTGTCATGCCCTCCTCCAGGAGATCTCCCTGATCCAAGGATCAAACGATATCTCATGTCTCCTGCACTGGCAGTCAGGTTCTTTATCACTGGTGCCACCTGGGAAGCCAGAGCACAAAGCTTTCATGTACAATAAAATGATCTTGGATGAAGGTATAAAACTACACAATGGGAAGAAGATACCTGCTTAACAATAAATGTTGAGAAACTGTATATTCACACACAAAAGAATCAAATTAGACCCTTATCTTATGTCACACACAACAGTATACACAATATAGATTAAAGGTTTAAATTTAACACCTGAAACTATAAAACCTCTAGAAGAAAATAGAAGAGAATATCTTCAAAACATTGATCTTGACAACGATTTCTTGGATCTCATAACAAAAGCAAGACACTAACAGCACAAACGTGTCCCCAGTGGTTCAGTAGTAAAAAATCCATCTGCAGTGCAGGAGACTGGCAGAAGTTGTGGGTTCATTCCCTGGGTCAGGAAAGATCTCTTGGAGAAGGAAATGGCAACTCACTGCAATATTCTTGCCTGGCAAATCACGTGGACAGAGGATCCCATACCATGGGGTCACAAAAGAGTCAGACAAGATTTAGAGACTAAACAACAAAACAAGAAAGCAAACATAAACAAGTGAATCCATGTAAAACGTTTGTATATAGAAAAGGAATCAATCATCTGAGTAAACTGACAATAGACATAAAGGAAAAATATATTTGGAAATCATATATCTTATGAGAGGATAGTATCTGAAATCTGTAAGAAACTGCTACAATTCAATGACAATAATTACATAAATAAATACATAGATGATAGATAGTCTACTTTCAAAATTAGAAAAGGAATTGAATAGTCATCTATCCAAATACATACAAATGGCCAACAGGTACATAAAAAGATGGTTAACATCACCAAAATCAAGATCAAATCCACAAGATTTGATCTTGGATTGATCAAATTGGATTGGATTGATCAATTTGGATTGGATTTGATCAAATTCAATCAAGATCAAAGCCACAATGAACTATCACCTAACTCATGTTAAGATGATCTTTGTTCAAGAGAAAGAAAGAAAGCAAGAAAGAAAGACGAGAAAGAGAAAGGAAACAGATGCCGGTGAGTGTGTGGACAATTTTGGAACTCTTGTGCACTGTTGTTGTTTTGTAATGTAAAACAGTACAGTCATTTAGGAAGAAAGTATGAATACTTTAAAAATAAATTAGAAGCAAAAATGCTATAAGGCACAACAATCCAACTTCTGGTTATTTAGCTGAAAGAAATTAAAACAGAATCATATTTGCATTCCCATATTTATTGAAACATCATTCATAATATCCAAAAGTTCGAAGGAACCTAGATGACCATAGAAAAATAAGCTGACAAAATGGAATACTTTTGAGCCTTAAAAAGGAAGGATATTCTGCCATAGTCCACAATGTGGATGAACCTTGAAGACATTATGCTATGTTATACAAGCCAACCACAGAAGAACAGATACAACATGATATCAGATATAAGAAGTACCTAAATTTGTGAAAGCATAAAGTAGTTGTTGCTAATGGCTTGGGAGAACGGAAAATAGGGTTTAATGTTCAGTAAGTATATATCATTTCATTCATGCAAGAGGAACATATTCTAGAGATCTGCTGCAAAATAATGTGAAAACTGTTAATAGTAGTTTCCAGTGTTCTTGCCTGGAGAATCCCAGGGATGGGAGAGCCTGGTGGGCTGCCATCTATGGGGTCGCACAGAGTCGGACACGACTGAAGTGACTTAGCAGCAGCAGCAGCATTCTTGAATAATTAAGAGGGTAAATCTCATATTATATTTTTTAATGATACAATAACAGTAAATAATAATACAAATGAACTGAGAGAGTTCAGTTCAGTTCAGTTCCATCACTCAGTCCTGTCCGATTCTTTGAGACCCCATGTTCTGCATCACTCCAGGCTTCCCTGTCCATCACCAACTCCCAGAGCTTGCTCAAACTCATGTCCATTGAGTCAGTGATGCCATCCAACCATCTTATCCTCTGTCGTCCCCTTCTCCTCCTGCCTTCAGTCTTTCCCAGAATCAGGATCTTTTCCAATGAGTCAATTCTTTATATCAGGTAGCCAAAGTATTGAAGCTTCAGCTTCAGTATCAGACCTCTTCCCATGAATATTCAGGACTGATTGCTTTAGGATTGACTGGTTGGATCTCCTTGCAGTCCAAGGGACTCTCAAAAGTCATCTCCAACAATGCAGTTTAAAAGCATGAATTTTTCGGGACTCTGCTTTCTTTATAGCCCAACTCTCACATCCATGCATGACTACTGGAAAAACCATAGCTTTAACTAGATGGAACTTTGTCAGCAAAGTCATGTACCTGATTTATAACATATTGTTTAGGTTGATCATAGCTTTTCTTCCAAGGAGCAAGTGTCTTTTAATTTCATGGCTGTAGTCACCTTCTGTAGTAATTTTGGAGCCCCCCAAAATAAAGTCTCTCACTATTTCCTCATTTATTTGCCATGGGGTGATGGGATCAGATGCCATGGCCTCAGTTTTTGGAATGTTGAGTTTCAAGCCAGCTCTTTCACTCTCCTTTTTCAATTTCATCAGGAGGCTCTTTAGTCCTTCTTTGCTTTCTGCCATAAAGGTGGTGTCGTCTGCATATCTAGGGTTATTGCTATTTCTTCCAGAAAACTTGATTCCAGCTTGTGCTTCATCCAGCCTGGCATTTCGCATGAAGTACCCTGCATATAAGTTAAATAAGCAGGATGACAATATACAGCCTTGACATGCTGCTGCTGCTAAGTTGCCTCAGTCATGTCTGATTCTGTGTGACAGCATAGATGGCAGCCCAATAGGCTCCCCTGTCCCTGGAATTCTCTAGGCAATAACACTGGAGTGGGTTTCCATTTCCCTCTTCAATGCATGAAAGTGAAAAGTGAATGTGAAGTCACTCAGTCGTGTCTGACTCTTAGCAACCCCATGGACTGCAGCCTATCAGGCTCCTCCGCCCATGGGATTTTCCAGGCAAGAGTACTGGAGTGGGGTGCCATTGCCTTCTCTGACAGCCTTGACATACTCCTTTCCCAATTTGGAACCAGTCTGTTGTACCATGTCTGCTTTTAATTGTTGCTTCTTGACCTGCATACAGATTTCTCAGGAGGCAGGTTAGGTGGTCTGGTATTCTCATCTCTTGAAGAATGTTCCACAGTTTGATGTGATCGAAACAGTCACAGGCTTTGGCATAGTAAATAAAGCAGAAGTATATGTCATTCTGGAACTCTCTTGCTTTTTCAATGATCCAGTGGATGTTGGCAATTTGATCTCTGGTTCCTCTGCCCTTTCTAAATCCAGCTTGAACATCTGGCACTTAGTGGTTCATGTACTGTTGAAGCCTGACTTGGAGAATTTTAAGCATTATTTTGCTAGCATGGGAGATGAGTGCAATTGTGTGGTAGTTTGAGCATTCTTTGGTATTGCCTTTCTTTGGGATTGGAATGAAAACTGGCCTTTTCCAGTCCTGTGGCCACTGCTGAGTTTTCCAAATTTGCTGGCATATTGAGTGCAGCACTATCACAGCCTCATCTTTTGATTTGAAATAGCTCCACTGGAATCCCATCACCTCCACTAGCTTTGTTCATAGTGATGCTTCCTAAGGCCCGCTTGACTTTGCATTCCAGGATGTTTGGTTCTAGGTGAGTGATCGCACCATCATGGTTATCCCGGTCATAAAGATATTTTTGTATAGTTTTTCTGTCTATTCTTGCCCCTTCTTACTGATATCTTCTGCTTCTGATAGGTCCATACCATGTCTGTCCTTTATTTTGCCCATCTTTGCATGAAATGTTCCTTTTGTATCTCTAATTTTTGGAAGAGATCTCTAGTCTTTCCCATTCTATTCTTTCCTTCTATTTCTTTGCATTTATCACCGAGGAAAGCTTTCGTATCTCTCCTTGCTATTCTTCAGAACTCTGCATTCAAATGGGAATATCTTTCATTTTTATCCTTTACCTTTAGCGTCTCTTCTTTTCTCAGCTATTAGTAAGGCCACCTCAGACAAGAATTTTGCCTTATTGTATTGATTTTTCTTGATGATGATCTTCATCACTGCCTCCTCCACAGTGTCATGAACCTCTGTCTATACTTCTTCAGGCACTCTTGTCTATCATATCTAATTCCTTGAATATATTTGACATTTGCATTGTATAATAGTAAGGGATTTGATTTAGGCCATACCTGAATATTCTAGTGCTTTTTCCTACTTTGTTCAATTTAAGTCTGAATTTTGCAACCAGGAGTTATTGATCTGAGCCACAGTCAGCTCCTGGTCTTGTTTTTGCTGACTGCATAGAACTTCTCCATCTTTGGCTACAAATAATATAATCAATCTGTTTTTGATATTGACCATTTTTGATGTCCTTGTGTAGAATCTTCTCTTGTTTTGTTGGAATATGGTGTTTGCTATGACTAGTGCATTCTTTTGGCAAAATTCTGTTAGTCTTTGCCCTGCTTCATTTTGTACTGCAAGACCAAATTTGTTTGTTACTCCAGGTATCTCTTGACTTCCTACTTTTTCATTCTAATCCTCTGTGATGAAAACGACATGTTTTTTGGGAGTTAGTTCTAAAAGGTCTTGTAGGTCTTCACAGAACTCTTCAGCTTCTTCAGCATTACTGGAAGGGGCATAGACTTGGATTACTGTAATATTCAATGGCTTGCCTTGGAAATGAACAGAGATCATTCTGTCATTTTTTAGATTGCACCCGAGAACTGCATTTCACACTCTTTTGTTGACTATGAGGGCTACTCCATTTCTTCTAAGGGCTTCTTGCCCACAGTAGTATATATAATGGTCATCTGAATTAAATTCACCCAGTCCAGTCCATTTTAGTTTGGTGATTCCTAAAATGTCAATGTTCACTCTTGCCATCTCCTGTTTGACCACTTCCAATTTGCCTTAACTCATGGGCCTAACATTCCAGGTTCCTATGCGATATTTTTTTCTTTATAGCATTGGACTTTACTTCCATCTCCAGTTGCATCCACAGCTGGGCATTGTTTTCACTTTGGCTCAGTCTCGTCATTCTTTCTGGAGTGTTTTCTCCACTGTTTTCCAGTAGGATATTGGGCATCCATTGACCAGGGGAGTTCATCTTTCAGTATCATATCTATTTGTCTTTTCACACTGTTCTTGGGGTTCTCAAGGCAAGAATACTGAAGTGGTTTATCATCCCCTTCTTCAGTGGACCACATTTTTCCAGAACTCTCCACCACGACCCATCTATCTTGGGTGGCTCTACACAGCATGACTCATACTTTCATTGAGTTAGACGTGGCTGTTGTACATGTGATCAGTTTGATTCATTTTCTGTGTTTTTAATTTTCATCCTGTCTGCCCTCTGATAGATAAGAATAGGAGACTTATGGAAGCTTCCTTATGGGAGAGACTGTCTGTGTGGGAAACTGCCTCTTGTTCTGATGGGCTGGGCCATGCCCAGTAAATCTTTAATCAAATTTTCTGTTGATGAATGGGGCTCACTTCCCTCCCTGTTGTTTTACCTGAGACCAAACAATGCTGGAGGTAATGATAATGGCAACCTCCTTCAAAATGTCACTTGCAAGCACTGCTACACTCAGTGCCACTGACCCTGCAGCAGGCCACTGCCAACCCACGCCTCCGTGGGAGATTCCTGGACACTCACAGGCAAGTCAGTCTGTTGTGGGGTCGCTGCTCCTTTCTCCTGGGTCCTGGTGAGCACAGGGTTTTGTTTGTGCCTTCCAAGAGGTCTGTTTCCCTAGCTCTGTGTAAGTTCTGTAGTCAAATCCCACTGGCCTTCAAAGTCAAATTCCCTGGGCATTCTCAGTCCCTTTGCCAGATCCCCAGGTTGTTAAATCTGTTGTGCATCATAGAACTTTCTTAACAGTGCAAGAATTTATTTGGTATAATTGTTCAGCAGATTTTGGGTCCTCTGCTCAGTGGCTCTATGATGGGGTTAATGATGACCTCCACCAAGAGGACTTATGCTGTGTGACTCGGGTCTGCTGCAATCAGAATCTCTTCCCCTGTGGCAGGCCACTGCTGACCCATACCTCAGCAGGAGATACTAAAACACTCAAAGGCAGGTCTGGCTCAGTCAACTAACCAACAGAGTAGTTGCAGTTAAAAGAAGGTAAAATAAATGGGTTTAGATGTTTTGTGGAATTAAAAATCATACAAAGGGCTTAAGTATTGTGTTATGGAAATGATTTTAGCAATTAAGTAAATATGTATGGATGTGAGAGTTGGACTGTGAAGAAGGCTGAGCACCGAAGAATTGATGCTTTTGAACTGTGGTGTTGGAGAAGACTCTTGAGAGTCCCCTGGACTGAAAGGAGATCCAACCAGTCCATTCTGAAGGAGATCAGCCCTGGGGTTTCTTTGGAAGGAATGATGCTAAAGCTGAAACTCCAGTACTTTGGCCACTTCATGTGAAGAGCTGACTCATTGGAAAAGACTCTGATGCTGGGAGGGATTGGGGGCAAGAGGAGAAGGGGACGACAGAGGATGAGATGGCTGGATGGCATCACTGACTCGATGGACGTGAGTTTGAGTGAACTCCGGGATTTGGTGATGGACAGGGAGGCCTGGCGTGCTGTGATTCATGGGGTCGCAAAGAGTCGGACACGACTGAGCGACTGATCTCATCTGATCTGATGTGAAATATGTATGACGAGAGTAATGCATGACTCTTTTAGAGGTAAAGGAATAAATTTTACAAAACAGAAAGAAAAATAGCAACTTAGATCACAGGGTGTTGGGAACACAATTTGATGCTTCAAAAGGACAGAGGGGATAGCACACAGATAAAGTTGTCAGGCTTTCTTAATAACTAGGCATATGAATCTGAGTCATATATATAATATTTGGGTGATGACAGGTAGCATTTAAATTGTGACTTAAAGAGGACTTCAGAGTTGAGTCATAGAGTTCCGTTCTCAATTCCATACTATTTAACATTCTTCTTAAAGACTTCAAGACAAATAAATCTGAAGGTGATAGGAAGCTAAAGGGTCATAAGTATTCTTCTAAGGTCATCTCCAGTAGTTAGCTCAACCTGAGGAAAAGCAACATTTATCATGCTCGATTACACTACATGGTTATGTCTAAGGAGGAGTTATTTAAACTGTTATTTTAATCAAACACAGGTCAGTATATGTGATAAGATGGACTGATGGATTAAGACAAAAACAAACAGACCATAAAAATCTATATAGATGCATGAATGTGGTCCATAAAATCTCATTGCCTTTCTTGCACAATTTTGGAGAAAACTCAGTTAATTATATTACTCTTCATTTCTACATTTTGTCTCCACTGTTTATGCCTTCGGAGGAGCACAGAATGCAAACTCTTTCAACAGGAACTACTGTATCTATTACATACCATCTCTGCTTGAGTACTGATGTATAATGGGTTGCATTTTGATCTACAACCCAAACAGAAAACAACTTATCTATTCTTGGAAATGACCTAGATAAGAAATTGCTAGAATTTTTTTTTTTTATGGAACAATTAATATTTATTCTGATAAGTTTCTACAAGGATAGGAACAAATGCCTACTTAATTCTAACCACTTCCTTTGCTTCACAGCTGTGTTATTTGGTATTATAGTGAAATACTTCTTTGTATCAATCAGTGATCTCTAGTTGGGGGGTTTGGGATTATTTTTTCAATATTTGGATAACTTTGAAAATTTCTGTGTGCTTTAAAATTTTCAAAAGTTTAACACACATGATTTCATATAATCCTATAATATTTTTATCCCCTACTCTTATATTGCCCCTCCCCCGATTCCTCTTCCCACTGGTAATCACTAGTTTCTTCTCTATATTATGAGCCTGCATATTCCTTGTTTCTTCCACTGGCTTGCTTTTTTAAAAATTTATTTATTTTTAACTGAAGATAGTGGCTTTACAGTATTTTGTTGGTTTCTGCCAAACATCAGCCTGAAACAGTTATAGGTATACCTATACCCTTTCCCTCTTGAACATTCCTCCCTCCTGCTTCCCCATCCCACCATCTAGGTAGTTACAGAACCCCAGTTTGAGTTCCCTGAGTCATAAGGCACTTTCCCATTGGCTATATATTTTACATATTTATATATTTTCCTGGTGGCACAGAAGGTAAATTATCTTCCTGCAATGCAGGAGACCTGGGTTCAATCCCTGGGTTGGGAAGATCCCCTGGAGGAGGGCATGGCAACACACTCCACTGTTCTTGCCTGGAGAATCCCCATGGACAGAGGAATCTGGTGGGCTACAGTCTGTGGGGTCACAAAGTGTCAGATGCGACTGAGCAAATAAGAACATTTATTTTACAAAAGGTAATGTACGTTTCCATGTTACTTTCTTCATATATTCCACCCACTCCTTCCTCCCCAAACCCCATGTCCATAAGTCTGTTCACTATGTCTGTGTCTCCATTGTTACCCTGCAAATAATTTTATCAGTACTCTAGATTTTTCTAGATTCCATATATATACGCATTAGTATGCAATATTTGTTTTTACCTTTTTGACTTACTTCACTCTGTATAATAGACTCTAGTTTCACCCACATCATTAGAACTGACTCAGATATGTTACTTTTTATGGCTGATTAACATTCCATTGTATACATGTACCACAGCTTCTTTACCCATTCAACTGTTGATGGACATCTGGGTTGCTTCCATGTCCTAGCTGTTGTAAATAGAGTTGCAATGAACATTGGAGTACAAGTGCATTTTTCAATTTGGATTTCCTCAGAGTTTATGCCTAATAGTGGGGTTTCTGGTTCATATGGTGGTCTGGGGCCTCCTAATTGAAACTCTGTTCATTTCCAAGGCAAACCATTCAATATCATGGTAATCCAAGCCTATGCCCCAAACAGTAACACTGAAGAAACTGAAGTTGAACGGTTCTATGAAGAACTACAAGACCTTTCAGAACTAACACCAAAAAAGATGTCCTCTTCATTATAGGGGACTGGAATGCAAAAATAGGAAGTCAAGAAATACCTGGAGTAACAGGCAAATTTGGCCATTGAGTACAGAATGAAGCATGGCAAAGAGAATGCACTGGTCATAACAAACACTGTCTTCCAACAACATAAGATAAGACTCTACATATGAACATCATCAGATGGTCAATGCTGAAATCAGATTGATTATATTCTTTGCAGCCAAAGATGGAGAAGCTCTATACAGTCAGCAAAAAAAAAAAAAAAAAAAAAAAAGACCGGGGACTGACTGTGGCTCAGGTCATGAACTCCTTACAGCCAAATTCAGACTTAAATTGAAGACAGTGGGGGAAACCACTAGACCATTCACGTATGACCTAAATCAAATCCCTTATGATTATACAGTGGAAGTGAGAAATAGGTAAAAGGGACTAGATCTGATAGAGTGCCTGATGAACTATGGATGGAGGTTCATGACATTATACAGGAGACAGGGATCAAGACCATCCCCATGGAAAACAAATGCAAAAAAAGCAAAATGGTTGTCTGAGGAGGCCTTACAAATAGCTGTGAAAAGAGGAGAAGCGAAAAGCAAAGGAGAAAAAGAAAGATATAAGCATCTGAATGCAGAGTTCCAAAGAATAGGAAGGAGAGATAAAAAAGCCTTCCTCAGTGATCAATGCAAAGAAATAGAGGAAAACAACAGAATGGGAAAGACTAGAGTTCTCTTCAAGAAAATTAGAGATACCAAGGGAACATTTCATGCAAAGATGGGCTCGTAAAGGACAGAAATTGTATGGGCCTAACAAAGCAGAAGATATTAAGAAGAGGTGGCAAGAATACACAGAAGAACGTACAAAAAATAGTTTCATGACACAGATAATCACGATGGTGTGATCACCTACCTAGAGCCAGACATCCTGGAATGTGAAGTCAAGTGGGCCTTAGAAAGCATCACTATGAACAAAGCTAGTGGAGGTGATGGAATTCCAGTTAAGCTATTTCAAATCCTGAAAGATGATGCTGTGAAAGTGCTGCACTCATTATGCCAGCAAATTTGGAAAACTCAGCAGCGGCCACAGGACTGGAAAAGGTCAGTTTTCATTCCAATCCTAAAGAAAGGCAATGACAAAGACTGCTCAAACTACTGCACAATTGCACTCACCTCACACACTAGTAAAGTAATGCTCATAATTCTCCAAGCCAGATTTCAGCAATATGTGAACTGTGAACTTCCAGATGTTTAAGATGGTTTTAGAAAATGCAGAGGAACTGGAGATCAAATTGCCAACATCTCCTGGATCATCAAAAAAGCAAGAGAGATCCAGCAAAACATCTATTTTTGCTTTATTGACTATGCCAAAGCCTTTGACTGTATAGATCACAATAAACTGTGGGGAATTCTGAAAGAGATGGGAATACCAGACCACCTGACCTGCCTCTTGAGAAACCTATATGCAGGTCAGGAAACAACAGTTAAAACTGGACATGGAACAACAGACTGGTTCCAAATAGAAAAAGGAGTATGTCAAAGCTGTATGTTGTCACCCTGCTTATTTTACATATATGCAGAGTACAACATAAGAAACGCTGGGCTGGAAGAAGCACAAGCTGGAATCAAGATTGCTGAGAGAAATATCAATAACTTCAGATATGCAGATGACATCACCCTTATGGCAGAAAATGAAGAGGAGCTAAAGAGCCTCTTGATGACAGTGATAGAGGAGAGTAAAAAAGTTGGCTTAACGCTCAATATTCAGAAAACTAAGATCATGGCATCTGGTCCCATCACTTCATGGGAAATAGATGGGGAAACAGTGTCAGACTTTATTTTCCTGGGCTCCAAAATCACTGCAGATGTTGACTGCAGCAATAAAATTAAAAGACGCTTACTCCTTGGAAGGAAAGTTATGACCAATCTAGATAGTATATTGAAAAACAGAGATATTAATTTGCCAACAAAGGTCCGTCTAGTCAAGGCTATGGTTTTTCCAGTAGTCATGTATGGATGTGAGAGTTGGACTGTGAAGAAGGCTGAGCACTGAAGAATTTATGCTTTTGAACTGTGGTGTTGTAGAAGACTCTTGAGAGTCCCTTGGACTGCAAGGAGATCCAACCAGTCCATCCAAAAGGAGATCAGTCCTGGGTGTTCATTGGAAGGACTGATGCTGAAACTACAATACTTTGGCCACCTCATTCGAAGTGTTGATTTATTGGAAAAGACCCTGATGCTCAGAGGGACTGGATTCAGAAGGAGAAGGGGACGACAGAGGATGAGATGGCTGCAAGGCATCACTGACTCGATGGACATGAGTCTCAGTGAACTCTGGGAGTTGGTGATGGACAGGGAGGTCTAGCGTGCTGTGATTCATGGGGTCGCAAAGAGTGGAACATGATTGAGGGACTGAAGTGAGCAGAACTGATTGAAGTGGAACTAGTGGTAAAGAGCCTGCCTGCAGCAAATGCAGGAGATGCAAGAGACGCAGGTTCCATCCCTGAGACAGGAAGATACTCTGGTAGAGAGTATGGCGACCACCTCCAGTATTTATGCCTGGAGAAACTCATGGACAGAGGAGCTTTCAGGCTGCCATTCAAAGTGTCAAAAAGAGTCATACATGACTGAAGGGAATTACAACAGCACAATGGTTGTTTTCCTCCAATTTTTTAAAAATTCTCCACGTCTTCCATAGTGGCTGTATCAATTTACATTCCCACCAACAGTGTAAAAAGGTTCTGTTTTCTCCCCACCACTCTAGCATTTACTTTCTGTAGACATTTGGATGATGGCCAGTCTAAAGTCTGAGTTTTGATTCACATTTCTCTAGTATTGAATGATGTTGAGAATATTTGCATGGGTTTATTAGCCTTCTGTATGTCTTCTTTGGAGAGTCAGTCAGTTCAGTCTGTCAGTCGTGTCCAACTCCTTGCGACCCCTGTCCATCACAGACTCCCAGAGTTACTCAAACTCATGTCCATTGAGTCAGTGATGCCATTCAACCATCTCATCCTCTGTCATCCCCTTCTCCTCCTGCCTTCAGTCTTTCCCAATATCATGGTCATTTCCAAAGAGTCAGTTATTCACATCAGATGGCCAAAGTATTGGAGTTTCAGCTTCAGTATCAGTTCGACCAATAAATATTCAGGACTGATTTCCTTTAGGATTGACTGGTTTGATGTCCTTGCAATCCTATGGACTCTCAAGAGTCTTCTCCAACACCACAGTTCAAAAGCATCTATTTGTCAGTGCTCAGCTTTCTTTATAGTCCATGTCTCACATCTGTACATGACTACTGGAAAAACCATAGCTTTGATCAGATGGCCTATTTTTGGCAAAGTAATATCTCTGCTTTTTAATATACTGTCTAGATTGGTCATAGCTTTACTTCCAAGGAGTAAGCATCTTTTAATTTCATGCTGCAGTCACAAGCTGCAGTGATTTTGGAGCTCCCCAAAATGAAGTCTCTCACTATTTCCATTGTTTCCCCATCTATTTCCCATGAAGTGATGGGACCAGATGCCATGATCTCAGTTTTTGGAATGTTGAGTTTTAAGTCAAAGTTTTCACTCTCTTTTTTTCACTTTCATCAAGAAGCTCATTAGTTCTTTGATTTCTGCCATAATGGGTGTCATCTGCATAGCTAAAGTTATTGATATTTCTTCAGGCAATGTGATTCAGGCTTGTGCTTCATTTAGCTCAGCATATCACATGATGTATTCTGCATATAAATTAAATAAGCAGGATAAGAATATACATCCATGACATACTCCTTTCTCAATTTGAACCAGTCTGTTGTTCCATGTTCAGTTCTAACTGCTGGTTTAAGGTGATGTGGTATTCCCATTTCTTTGAGAATTTTCTACAGTTTGTTGTGATCTACACATCCAAAGGCTTTGGTGTAGTCAATAAAGCAGAAGTAGAGGTTTTTCTGGAACTATCTTGCTTTTTCAATGATCCAGTGAATGGTGGCTATTTAATCTCTGGTTCCTCTGCCTTTTCTAAATCCAGCTTGAACATCTGGGAGTTCACACTTCATGTACTGTTGAAGCCTGGCTTGGAGAATTTTGAGCATTACTTTGCTAGGGTGTGAGATGCGTGTGTGAATCACAATAAACTGTGGAAAATTCTGAAAGACATGGGAATACCAGACCACCTGACCTGCCTCTTGAGAAATTTGTATGTAGGTCAGGAAGCAAGGGTTAGAACTGGACATGTAACAACAGACTGGTTCCAAATAGGAAAAGGAGTACATCAAGGATGTATATTGTCACCCTGCTTATTTAACTTATATGCAGAGTACATCATGAGAAATGCTGGGCTGGAAGAAGCACAAGCTGGAATCAAGATTGCCGGGAGAAATCTCAATAAGCTCAGATATGCAGATGACACCACCCTTATGGCAGAAAGTGAAGAGGAACTAAAAAGGCTCTTGAGGAAAGTGAAAGCAGAGAGTGAAAAAGTTGGCTTAAAGATCAACATTCAGAAAACGAAGATCATGGCATCTGGTCCCATCACTTCATGGGAAATAGATGGGGAAACAGTGTCAGACTTTATATTTTGGGGCACCAAAATCACTGCAGATGGTGACTGCATCCATAAAATTAAAAGACTCTTACTCATTGGAAGAAAAGTTGTGACCAACCTAGATAACATATTCAAAAGCAGAGACATTACTTTGTCAACAAATGTCCGTCTAGTCAAGGCTATGGTTTTTCCAGTGGTCATGTATGGATGTGAGAGTTGGACTGTGAAGAAAGCTGAGCACCAAAGAATTTATGCTTTTGAACTGTGGTGTTGGAGAAGACTCTTGAGAGTCCCTTGGATTGCAAGAAGATCCAACCAGTCCATTCTGAAGGAGATTAGCCCTGGGATTTCGTTGGAAGGAATGATGCTAAAGCTGAAACTCCAGTACTTTGGCCACCTCATGCGAAGAGCTGACTCATTGGAAAAGACTCTGATGCTGGGAGGGATTGGGGGCAGGAGGACAAGGGGATGACAGAGGATGAGATGGCTGGATGGCATGACAGACTCAATGGACGTGAGTTCGAGTGAACTCCGGGAGTTGGTGATGGACAGGGAGGCCTGGCGTGCTGCGATTCATGGGGTTGCAGAGTCGGACACGACTGAGTGACTGAACTGAACTGAACTGAGATGAGTGCAATTGTGTGGTAGCTTGAATATTCTTTGACATTGCCTTTCTTTGATACTGCAATGAAAAATGACCTTTTCCAGTCCTGTGGCCACTGCTGCATTTTCCAAATTTTCTGGCATATTGACTGCAGCACTTTCACAACATCATTTTTTAGAATTTGAAGTAGCTCAACTGGAATTTCTTCACCTCCACTAGTTTTGTTCATAGTTGTGTTTCCTAAGGCCCATTTGACTTCACATTCCAGAATGTTTGATTCCAGGTGCTTGATCACACCATCGTGGCTATCTGGGTCATGAAGATCTTTTTTCATATAGTTCCTCTGTGTATTCTTGGCATCTCTTCTTAATATCTTCTGCTTCTGTTAGGTCCGTACCATTTATTTTCTTTATTGTACCCATGTTTTCATGAATTGTTCCCTTGGTATCTCTAATTTTATTGAAGAAATTCCTTGAGGAGTTTTCTTGAAGATAAATTTTCTATTTTTTTCTTCTTTGGAGAACTGTCTGTTTATGTCTTTTGCCCGTTTTTACGTGGGTTGTTTGTTTTTCTAGTATTGACTTTTTTGAGCTTCTTGAATATTTTGGAAATTAATCTGCTGCAGTTGTTTCATTTGCTATTATTTTAATCAGTGTTATTGGCCTATAATTTTATTTTTTTCCATTGTCTTTGTGTGCTTTTGGTATCAGGGTGATGGTGGTCTTATAGAATGAGTTTGGAAGTGTTCCTTCCTCAGGAATTTTTTGAAGGAGTTCGAGAAGTATAGGCATTATCTCTTCTATAAGTATTTGATAGAATTAACCTGTGAAGCCATTTGGCCCTGGATTTTTTCTTTTTTTTTTTTTTTTTAATCACAGTTTCATTTTCAGTGCTTGTACTTGGCTTGTTCATAGTTTCTATTTCTTCCTAGTTCAGTCTTGGGAGATTGAAATTTCCCAAGTATCTGTCCATTTCTTCCTGGTTGTCCATTTTATTGGAAAATAGTTCCTCGTAATAGTCTCTTATTATCCTTTGCATTTCTGCATTGTCTTTTGCAGTCTGTCCCTTTTCATTTTTAATTTTGATGATTTGATTCTTCTCTCTTTCTTCCTGATAAGTTTGGCAAACGCCTTGTCAAATTTGTTTGTCTTCTCTAAAAATCAGTTTTTAGTTTTGTTAATCTTTACCATTGTTCCGTTTATTTCTTTTTCATTTATTCCTACTCTGATCTTTATTAGTTCTTTCCTTCTACTAACGTTTTTTGTTTGTTTGTTTTTGCTTGTGTGTGGGGGAGTTTTTCTTCTTTTTCTAGTTCTTTTAGGTGTGAAGCTAGGTTTTCTATTCAAAGACTATATTGTTTCTTGAGGTAGGATTTTATAGCTATAAGCATCCTTCTTATAACTGCTTTTGCTTCATTCCGTAGGTTTTGAGTCATCGTGCTTTCATTATCATTTGTTTCTAGGAATTTTTTTTCCTTTTTATTTCTTCAGTAACTTGTTCATTCTTTAGAAATATATTGTTTAATCTCCACGTTTTTGTGTTTTTTGTAGTTTTCTTTTTTCTCCTATAATTGATATCTAGTCTTATAGCCGGAGAAGGCAATGGCACCCCACTCCAGTACTTTTGCCTGAAAAATCCCATGAATGGAAGAGCCTGGTTGGCTGCAGTCCATGGGGTCGCTAGAGTCAGACACGACTGAGAGACTTCACTTTCAATTTTCACTTTCATGCATTGGCTAAGGAAATGGCAATCCACTCCAGTGTTCTTGCCTGGAGAATCCCAGGGATGGGGAAGCCTAGTGGGCTGCCATCTATGGGGTCTCACAGAGTCAGACACTACTGAAGCGACTTAGCAGCAACAGCAGCGGCAGTCTTATAGCATTGTTGTCAAGAGAGATGCTTGATAAGATTTCAATTTTCCTAAATTTACTGATATTTGATTTGTGACCCAAGATGTGGTCTATCCTGGAGAATGGTCCATATTGACTTGAGAGGAAATTGTGTTTGTCTGCATTTGGATGGAATGTCCTATAAGATATCAATCATATCCATCTGCTCTAATCTATCATTTAAGGCTTGTGTTTCCTTTTTAATTTTCTGTTATTATCATGTGTCCATCGATATAAGTGGAGTGCTAAAGATCCCTGCTTTTATTTTGTTACTGTGAATCTCTCCTTTTATGCCTGTTAGTGTTTGTCTTATATATTGAGGTGCTCCTATGTTGGGTGCATAAATATTTATGAAGGTTATGTCTCCATCCTGGATTGATTCCTTGATCATTATGTAGTGTCCTTCCTTATCTCTTGGATTTTTTTTTAAGTCTATTCTGTCTGATATGAGGATTGCTACTCTTTATATTGATTTCCATTTGCATGGAATATCTTTTTCCATCCTCTCACTTTCAGTCTCCGTGAGTCTCTAGTTCTGAAGTGGGTCTCTTTTCAGTTCAGTTCAGATCAGATCAGTTCAGTCACTCAGTCATGTCCAACTCTTTGTGACCTCATGGATTTCAGCACTCCAGGTCTCCCTGTTCATCACCAACTCCCGGAGTTCACACAAACTCATGTCCATCGAGTCGGTGATGCCATCCTGCCATCTCATCCTCTATCGCCCCCTTCTCCTCCTACCCCCAATCCCTCCCAGCATCAGAGTCTTTTCCAATGAGTCAGCTCTTCACATGAGGTGGCCAAAGTACTGGAGTTTCAGCTTTAGCGTCATTACTTCCAAAGAAATCCCAGAGCTAATCTCCTTCAGAATGGACTGGTTGGATCTTCTTGCAATCCAAGGGACTCTCAAGAGTCTTCTCCAACACCACAGTTCAAAAGCATAAATTCTTTGGTGCTCAGCTTTCTTCACAGTCCAACTCTCACATCCATACATGACCACTGGAAAATTGGCAAATTAATGTCTCTGCTTTTGAATATGCTATCTAGGTGGTCACAACTTTCCTTCCAAGGAGTAAGTGTCTTTTAATTTCCTGGCTGCAGTCACCATCTGCAGTGATTTTGAAGCCCCAAAAAATACAGTCTGACACTGTTTCCCCATCTAATTACCATGAAGTGAAGGGACCAGATGCCATGGTCTCAGTTTTCTGAATGTTGAGCTTTAAGCCAACTTTTTGTATGAAAACGGTCTCTTTTAGACACCATTTATATTGGTCTTTTTTCTGTATCCAATTAGGCAGTCTGTGTCTTTTGCCATTTTCTTAATTGTCTGGGGGTTGTTTCTGTAGGTCTTTTCCTTCTCTTGTTTTTTCCTGTCTAAATTATTCCCTTTGACATTTGTTGTAAAGCTGGTTTGGTGGTACTAACTTCTCTCATGTTTTACTTGTCTGTAAACATTTTGATTTACAGGTAGAATAATCTTGGTTTCAGATTTTTCCCTTACAATACTTTAAATATATCCTGCCATTCCCTCTGGCTGGCAGTTTCTCCTGAAAGGTCTGCTGTTAATCATATGGGGTTTACCTTGTATTTACTTATTCCTTTTTTTCTCTCCGTTTTATTTTTTTTTAATTTAATTTTATTTTTTAACTTTACAATATTGTATTAGTTTTGCCAAATATCAAAATGAATCCGCCACAGGTATACCTGTGTTCCCCATCCTGAACCCTCCTCCCTCCCAATACCCTCCCTCTGGGTTATCCCAGTGCACCAGCCCCAAGCATCCAGTATCATGCATCGAACTTGGACTGGTGACTCGTTTCATACATGATATTATACATGTTTCAATGCGATTCTCCCAAATGTCCCCACCATCTCCCTCTCCCACAGAGTCCATAAGACTGATCTATACATCAGTGTCTCTTTTGCTGTCTTGTACACAGGGTTATTGTTACCATCTTTCTAAATTCCATATACATGCTTTAGTATACTGTATTGATGTTTTTCTTTCTGGCTTACTTCACTCTGTATAATAGGTTCCAGTTTCATCCATCTCATTAGAACTGATTCAAATGTATTCTTTTTAATGGCTGAGTAATACTCCATTGTGTATATGTACCACTGCTTTCTTATCCATTCATCTGCTGATGGACATCTAGGTTGCTTCCATGTCCTGGCTATTATAAGCAGTGCTGCGATGAACATTGGGGTACATGTGTCTCTTTCCCTTCTGGTTTCCTCAGTGTGTATGCCCAGCAGTGGGATTGCTGGATCATAAGGCAGTTCTATTTCCAGTTTTTGAAGGAATCTCCACACTGTTGTCCATAGTGGCTGTACTAGTTTGCATTCCCACCAACAGTGTAACAGAGTTCCCTTTTCTCCACACCCTCTCCAGCATTTATTGCTTGTAGACTTATGGGTTGCAGCCATTCTGACTGGCGTGAAATGGTACCTCATAGTGGTTTTGATTTGCATTTCTCTGATAATGAGTGATGTTGAGCATCTTTTCATGTGTCTGTTAGCCATCTGTATGTCTTCTTTGGAGAAATGTCTATTTAGTTCTTTGGCCCATTTTTTGATTGGATCATTTATTTTTCTGGAGTTGAGCTGTAGGAGTTGCTTGTATATTTTTGAGATTAGTCGTTTGTCCGTTGCTTCATTTGCTATTATTTTCTCCCATTCTGAAGGCTGCCTTTTCACCTTGCTAATAGTTTCCTTTGTTGTGCAGAAGCTTTTAAGTTTAATTAGGTCCCATTTGTTTATTTTTGCTTTTATTTCCAATATTCTGGGAGGTGGGTCATAGAGGATCCTGCTGTGATGTATGTCGGAGAGTGTTTTGCCTATGTTTTCCTCTAGGAGTTCTCTCCATTTTAAATATTCTTTCTTTGTATTTAATATTTGTTAGTCTGACTAGCATGTGTCTCTGCATGTTTCTCCTTGAGTTTAATCCTGTATGGGATTCTCTGTGATTCTTGGACTTGACTATTCCTTTCCCATGTTGGGGAAATTTTGACTATAATCTCTTCAAAAATTTTCTCAGACTCCTTTTGTTTTCTTTTATAATTTGAATGTTAGTGTGTTTTATATTGTCCCTGATGTCTCTGAGACTATTATCAGTTCTTTTCCCACTTTTTCCTTTATTCTGCTCTTTGGCATTGTCCTTTTATGTGTTGCATAGACACTGAGTCTACCTAGTTGATCATGTGGATTTAATCTGCAGCTTGTATAGCTGGTGGGAAGGTTTTGTGTCCTCTTCCTTAGTCACACTGTCCCTGGATTTCAATTGTGGCTTTATCTCCACCTTTGCATGTGAGTCTTCCACAAGGGTTTGCTCCTGAGGATGCCCTGGAAGACCTGAGTCTGTCTGAGAAATGACTTGTTGTAGAGGTGGAACAGATCCTTGGATTGCAGGGTCCTTGGTGGTAGTCAGGGGAGCTGCTGGCTAGAGTATCAGGAAATTTGCTGCTCATAGGGCTTTTATCACCTCTGGCAGCTCTGTCTCAGTGGAGATCAAGCATGGAGGTAGCACAGTTTCTTGGATCATGGAGACACTGTCAGTGTTGGATATTCAGGGGTGCCACAGCTATTGTCACAGGAGATATGGTACTATTAGGAGTTTTTTCTAGCCTCTGGCAGCTCTGCCCCAGTGAGGATTAAGCATGGAGGTGACACAACTTCTTGGCTTCTTGGATCAAGGGGACTCTGGCAGTGCAAAGTGTACGAGGTCATCAACTGCTTCAGTTGCAGGAGATATGGCTTATCAGAGTCTTTTTCTAGCCTCTGGCTGCTGGCAATCAGAGGTCCACTTTGGCTCGCTCTTTCTGTGCTCAGCCCATTCAGGTGCTTAAGTCGTCACCGTAGCTGGGTTCCTTCTCTGTTGCATGTTGCACTAGGTGCCTAAAGAGCAGTCTCTCTGAGGTCTTTATTGTTCAGATTCCAGTGCTGATGTGTGATATGTGGGGAGACAGAGGCTACAGTGATGGCTACTCATCTTGTGCTCGACTCAATTTTTCCTCCACAGGCATTTCCCACCACAATCTCTTCCCTCAAGTCCCCTCAGACTGTCTCCCTACAGTCAACAGCAAAACTTGCCCAGGGATTGCTCTCCAATACCTATGCTCCAGCAACTGTGCTTTCTAGGGGACTTGCATCACTGTGTGGGATATGTAGCGTTGGAGCAAGGATTGTCTGTGTGATTCTCATTCCACTCAGACTGTCACATATCAGCTGCTTCACTCTCCAATAACCTCAGATGTTCCTCCTTTGTAATTGCCCCTATATGGGGATCTAACCCTTGCTACAGTTTCTCCATCCCCCAGGTTCAAGTCCAGTCCTATTCACTCTTCTCTTTTTCCCCCTACTTCCTTCATCTGACTGAGTTTTGGGTGGTTCTATATATTATTTTCTGGTGGCCAGGTACTCCTCCCCGTTCTCAGCTGGTATATCTGTAGAGAGAGATGCACTCCATGTCCACCTACTCCTCTGCCATCTTGTTCTTCCCTTTTATATGCTTTTTTAAGATTCCACATATAAGTGATATTTTGTAAGTAGTTTCAAAATTATGGGCCTTGATAAGAAAATTATCTTCAGACTAATTATGAAGAGAGGTAAATAAATGGTTCTGGAAACAAAAGGATACAAAGTATTTGTAAAAACTAATATTTTATGAAGTTTGGATAATAAAACTGTTCAGTTCAGTCTCTCAGTCGTGTATGACTCTTTGCGACCCCATGAATTGCAGCACACCCAGGCCTCCCTGTCCATCACCAACTCCCAGAGTTCACCCAAACCCACATCCATCAAGTCAGTGATGCCATCGAGCCATCTCGTCCTCTGTCGTCGCCTTTTCCTCCTGCCCCCAATCCCTCCCAGCATCAGAGTCTTTTCCAGTGAGTCAACTTTCCTCATGAGGTAGCCAAAGTACTGGAGTTTCAGCATCAGTCCTTCCAAAGAACACCCAGGACTGATCTCCTTTCGAATGGACTGTTTGGATCTCCTTGCAGTCCATGGGCCTCTCAAGAGTCTTCTCCAACACCACAGTTCAAAAGCATCAATTCTTCAGCGCTCAGCTTTCTTCACAGTCCAACTCTCACATCCATACATGACTACTGGAAAAACCATAGCCTTGACTAGACAGACCTTTGTTGGCAATAAAACTGTTACACAGGTACAAATAAAATCTGTGTTAAAATTTGAATTGCTTGATTAAATAAGTTGAAATGATTATCCTGAGAATGGCAATGAAAGCCTGAGAAGCTACACAATAATGTTATTTATTAAGTCTTAGTTGATACAGTGTGAGAGGGTGTTTGTTTGTTTGTTTGTTTTTGCCCCTATTAAGAAGAATTTGTTTTGTTTACTGTGCCAAAGCTTCTCTGAAAAGTCTGCTTACTAATGCCTCTTGAATCAACTATCTGGAAATCTTCATAGTGATATGTAAAGGAAATGATTCAAAGAACCAATTATTAATTTCTAGGTTTAGCAGCAGACTTTAATGGTTCTATGAATTCTCTCAACAGTATCCTAAATTTTGCACATATTTCTGTATTTATGTTTTCCTGGATAATATTTCAGGTATTTTATGAGAATCTTAAAGAGATAGTTGTCATTTCTTCCATCCTCCTCCCCTCAAAAATGTTAAAAAACAAACAAGCAAACAATTATTCTAGCATAGTCATTGTGACTGGAGAATTTTGTTTTATTTTTCTAAAAGACATAATACCGGAAGGCATAAAAATAGACTTTCTTTGAATTTCACTTCCTAAAAGATAAACTTAAGAAACAGAAGGAATATTTGGAGAATTTTAGCTAAGTTATCAGCCTCAGATTATTGTTGTTGTTGTTGTTGTTCAGTCACCCGGTCATGTCTGACCCTTTGTGACCCCATGTACCGCATTATGCCAAGCCTCCCTGTCCTTCACCATCTCCCAGAGTTTGCCTAAGTTCATGTTCATTGCATTCGTGATACTGTCCAGCCATCTCATTCTCTGATGCCTGCTTTGCCTTCTGCTTTTGATCTTTCCTGCATCAGGGACTTGTCCAATAAGTTGTCTGTTCAGATCAGATGATCAAAATACTTGAACTTCAGCTCCATCATCAGTCTTTCCAGTGAATATTCAGGGTTAATCTCCCTAAAGATGGACTGTTTTGATCTTCTTGCTGTCAAAGTGACTTTCAGTTTTCTCTAGCACCATAGTTGGAAGGCATCAATTCTTTGGTGTTCTGCCTCCCATCCTGTCAAAGCTATGGTTTTTCCAGTAGTAATGTATGAATGTGAGAATTGGACTATAAAGAAAGCTGAACACTTAAGAACTGATACTTTTGAACTCTGCTGTTGGAGAAGACTCTTGAGAGTCCCTTGGACAGCAAGGTGACCCAACTATTAAGGGAAGCACACTGATTGAAACCACCCCCCTAGCCATGCACCATAGTAACCATTTGCATGAGTTGTTTTATGACAGGAGATACTGATAAGGAATATGGAACCAATAAGCCACCATCAACCGGAAGAGTTCGGGAAAGGTTGAAAGGAGACACGGAGTGTCCGTCGACTTCCAAGAATCCCTCTTGCTGGCATCAATCTTGGCTGAGAGATGCATGTGCCACCAGGAAAGACTCTGAATTAGAATGATTGGCCACAGGCCATCCGGAAACTAATCCCATCACCATAAAACCTGACACTGAGAGCCACACATCAGAGCAGTTCTCCTGGGTTCCCTTACCCTACTGCTCTCCACCTGGGTGCCCTTTCCCAATAAAACCTCTTGCTTTGTCAGCACATGTGTCTCCTCGGACAATTCATTTCCGAGTGTTAGACAAGAACCCAGTTTCGGGCCCTGGAAGTGGTCCCCCTTCCTGCAACAAATGGCGACTCTGGTGGGACTCTTCTTCACTGAGACTGACATCCTGACCACTCGGGGTACTCAGGAGCCAGCTTGCCTGCCAATGGACCAGACCCAGAAGCCACAACTGGGACCCTTTTTTCCCTGGTCTCCTCCTGACATGGACAACTAGCCAGAGTGCCCCGACTGGGTAAAGAACAAGAGACTTTATTGACCTCTCTCCCCTTCCCTCTCTCTTTACTCTCCTTAATGCTTCCTATCCTTCCCTGTTTTTCTAGTCCCCCAGTCCTGGATGCAAGAATCTGGTCAAATGGCCTCAGCCTGAGCTGAGGATTGGAGACTGATCACCTCCTCTTAGTAGAAAACTCGAATTCTGGTTCTGGTCTGGTCTGATTTCTGGTAGGGCCGAGTTCCAGTCCTCCCTTCTCTGGAGGCCCAAGGAAAAGTCCCATAATGCCTGGGTATCTGCAGGTGGCAGGAGACGTCTGTAAGGCCACCCCTTTTGACCCCCTCTCCCACCTCTTCCCCCTTCTTCTTTCAACCTGGCTTCCTTCCCCCCGTTTGAAATCTTTGAAGCTGTTAGTACTTGGATTTGAAGTTCTGTGTCTCTATAGGAGGGTTTCTGAGAGACTGTATTCTTGTATTTAAGGGAGTGTCTGATGAGGACTGCCAGGTTTATATGTGTGTGTTTTAACTCTGTGTTCTGTGTTGTGATTTTTGATGGCCATTTTACTTTGTCTGGCCACCATTTGGTTTAGACCTGCTGCCAATTTTGTTAGAATTTGATTTTCTTTCCCTGTGCCTTGAGACCAGGGCTCTCAGGAACACTTATCTAGACCATCTCTAACTCCTGAGACTGAGGGAAAAGGGGAAAAAGACTTTAAAATTTTTATTTATTTCAACTTTTTTTTTTATAAACTAGTAAATTTTATATTGTAATATCTAATTCATGACTGAGAAAATGAAGCTAGATCTTGCACTGTGTCTGTCTAAATATGTCTGTCTCTGGGTAATATTTTTGAGGTTAATTTGTACATGAGCTCTATTTATTTGGCTTAAAAAAGGTAAGCACTTACAAATCAAATAATTCTACATTAAACAATAAATTCCAGGTTCATGTGAACTGGGAAATATTCAGTATTAAATACCTGATATTAATGTTTGTTTGTTGACCTATCTAATATAGACATGTCTTAGAGGAATTAACATTAAGTAGAATATTTTCATTGTACCTAGGTTTAATATAAGTTAAATATTATATCTGTTACAAGTTTGTCAACAAAGAAATTACCTCAAGTGAAGAAACTTCTTAAAAAACTGTAAATGAGATATGTTCATCCTAAAGGAAATCAGTTCTGGCTATTCATTGGAAGGACTGATGCTGAAGCTGAAACTCTAATACTTTGGCCACCTGATGCAAAGCACTGACTCATTGGATAAGACATTGATGCTGGGAAAGACTGAAGGCAGGAGGAGAAGGGGACAACAGAGGAAGAGATGGTTGGATGGCATCACTGACTAGATGGACATGAGTTTGTGCAAGCTCTGGGAGTTCATGATGGACAGGAAGCCTGGTGTGCTGCAATCCATGGGGTTGCAAAGAGTCAGACATGACTGAGTGACTGAACTTATCTGAACTGCCTTTTTCTTACGGTCCAGCTCTCACAACAGTATATTACCACAGCTTCAGATTAGAAGTTCTTAAATAATGCTTCAAATCAGTTAACTTCAGATAAGAAGAAAGAAACAAAAAGATGAAAAGGGGAAATTTGAAGAACATTTCACAATATTTTTGTTATTTTTAATTAAAAACAAAAACAGAATAAATATACTGTAGTTTACCAATTAGTGGCTTGTTAATTTTTAGCACTGAAACTCTCCACATCACAAACCTCATCATATGGCAGAAAAGGTTAGTGGTTTAGAAAAACAAAATATTTGATGCATATAACTCAGTGTACCCTGAGTACTTTTACTGAGAATTCTTTCTATTTTCAAATTTTAGGTGTATATTTTTAAGAAACTTTTTTGATGATTTGGGTAACATTATTGGTGAGCTTTTCCCCCTTATTACATGGTTTTATTGTGATAAGCTTAAAGTGTAATACTCTCAAGAGTATAAGAAAAGCTGTCATACAGTGCTTTGGGATCCCATTGTAATCTTAAATTATAAAGGTTATATCTGAATTTTTTCCCCTTGTCAACAATTCCTGCCTTTGATCTAGGTGGACATAATTTGTCTGTTGTAATTACCTATTTTGGAACTACCTCAGAAGAAAATAAGACAATTTTAACTGTGGTTAAAGTCCATGGAAACGCAAAGAATCAGGCATGACTGAGCACGCACACACTGCACTGAAAGCAATAGCAGGGCTTCCCTAGTGGATCAGCAGTAAAGAATCTATCTGCAATGCAGGAGGTAATGCAAGAGATGAGGATTCAATCTCTAGGTGGGAAAATCCCCTGGAGGAAGGTGAGCGAGTCAATTCCTGGGCAGGCTGATAAGAAGTCTGTGGTCCCTCAGGAGGAGAGAGGGGTCTGGGGCTCTTGAGGAAGAGATAGAGGTCGAGAATTCTCAAAGAAGAGGAAAGGACAATCATCTTTTTTTTTTTTTTTTTTCCTCTCTCTCTACATTCCTTAGTCACCTAAAACATTTTTTTTTTTTTCTTTAAGCCAGGAACTGATTATTACACAACAAACAACTTGGTTTAAACTCAGAGGTTAAAGCATCTGCCTGCAATGTGGGAGACCTGGGTTTGAATCTTGGGTCAGGAAGATCCCCTGGAGAAGGAAATGGCAACCCACCCCAGTATTCTTGCCTGGAGAATCCCATGGACAGAAGAGCCTGGTGGGCTACAGTTCACGGGTCGCAAAGAGTCAGACACGACTGAGCGACTTCATTTTCACTTTCAGGGTTATATGAAAACAATGTATCCTGCTTGAGGAAAGTTTCTCCTTCCTTAAAACATTCTGACTAATCCTGATATTTTACCATGTATATTATGGGAGTGGGTCTGGTAGGATCTTTCTATTGTTGTTATAATCCTATTATCCTAAAATGTAAATTGTGGGAGTGGGTCTGATAAAATTTTTACAATCTTGAGACATTCTTTTGATTTATTGTAATAACTAATTCTGAAAGAGATCAGAATACCAGACCACCTGATCTGCCTCTTGAGAAACTTATATGAAGGTCAGGAAGCAACAGTTAGAACTGGACATAGAGCAACAGACTGGTTCCAAATAGGAAAAGGAGTATGTCAACGTTATATATTGTCACCCTGATTATTTAACTTATATCCAGAGTACATCATGAGAAATACTGGGCTGGAAGAAGCACAAGCTGGAATCAAGACTGCTGGGAGAAATATCAATAACCTCAGATATGCAGATAACACCACCCTTATGGCAGAAAGTGAAGAGGAACTAAAAAGCCTCTTGATGAAAGTGAAAGTGGAGAGTGAAAAGTTGGCTTAAAGCTCAACATTCAGAAAACGAAGATCATGGCATCTGGTCCCATCACTTCATGGCAAATAGATGGGGAAACAGTGTCAGACTATTTTTCGGAGCTCCAAAATCACTGCAGATGGTGATTACATCCAGAAAAGTAAAAGAAACTTACTCCCTGGAAGAAAAGTTATGACCAACCTAGATAGCATATTCAAAAGCAGAGACATTACTTTGCCAACAAAGGTCCATCTAGTCAAGGCTATGGTTTTTCCAGTGGTCCTGTATGGATGTGAAAGTTGGACTGTGAAGAAAGCTGAGAGCTGAAGAATTGATGTTTTTGAACTGTGGTGTTGGAGAAGACTCTTGAGAGTCCCTTGGACTGAAAGGAGATCCAACCAGTCCATTCTAAAGGATACCAGTCCTGGGTGTTCTTTGGAAAGACTGATGCTAAAGCTGAAACTCCAATACTTTGGCCACCTCATGAGAAGAGTTGACTCATTGGAAAAGGCTCTGATGCTGGGAGGGATTGGGGGCAGGAGGAGAAGGGGATGACAGAGGATGAGATGGCAGGATGGCATCACCGTCTCGATGGACATGAGTTTGGGTGAACTCCGGGAGTTGGTGATGGACAGGGAGGCCTGGCGTACTGCAATTCATGAGGTCACAAAGAGTCGGACACGACCGAGTGACTGAACTGAACTGAACTGAACTGAATAACTAAAGTAAAAAGTATGTAACTCCCTTGCTAACACTAGCGAAGGGGGCACTCTTTGTCCCCCTTCTGATGTCTATGTCATAAGCTTTCTCTGCCTCTTTTTATACTTTAATAACCAGTCCATCCTAAAGGAGATCAGTCCTGGGTGTTCATTGGAAAGACTGATGCTAAAGCTGAAACCCCAATACTTTGGCCACCTCATGCAAAGTATTGACTCATTGGAAAAGACCCTGATGCTGGGAGGGATTGGGGGCAGGAGGAGAAGGGGATGACAGAGGATGAGATGGCTGGAGGGCATGACCAACTCTATGGCCATGAGTTTGAGTGAACTCCGGGGGTTGGTGATGGACAGGGGGGCCTGGCGTGCTGCGACTCATGAGGTCACGAAGAGTCGGACACAACTGAGCGACTGAACTGAACTGAACTGAATAGTCTGCTATACAAAAGCCCTTGAGTGATGTAGCCTGGTCCCTGGTCCTGAAGTTAATTCTTCTGCTTCAGAGATCACGAATCCAACACCATTCACCATAAGCTATCAAGGGCATGGCAACCCACTTCACTATTCTTGCCTGGAGAGTCCCATGGAGAGAGTAGCCTGGTGGGCTACAATCCATAGAGTCACAAAGAGTTGGACAGGACTGAAGAAAATGAGCTCACACACACAAATAAATGACTATGGTTTCTGCAAGCTTTTTCATTCAGGGAGAAGAGAAGGAAGTGTGCAGGAGGTCTGGAAATTATCATGTATTTTACTTTACAAGGAAGTAATGTAAAGTCACCAAGATATATTTTTGATATAAACAAGAGGAAGGGGACACAGACTTCTTGAACCACAGTTATAGTGGTTCAGTAAATTCTGGCATTCAGTGGAGTAACAGATATCGTAAGTATCACTCATTGCTATGCATCGAATGTTTGTGCCACACTCCTCAAATTCATATGAAAGTGAAGTCGCTCAGTCGTATCAGACTCTTTGCAACCCCATGGGCTGTAGCCTACCATGCTCCTCTGTCCATGGGATTTTCCAGGCAAGAGTACTGGATTGGGTTGCCATTTCCTTCTCCAGAGGATCTTCCCAACCCAGGGATAGAACCTTGGTCTCCTGCATTTTAGGCATATGCTTTACCATCTGAGCCACCAGGAAGCCACAAATTCATATAGTGAAACTCTAATGTGATGGTATATGGAGCTAGAACATTTGGGAGGTAATTAGGTCATGAGGGTGAATCCCTCATGATAGGATCAGTGTTCATGAAAAGAGGAAGAGACTGTTCTTTTCTCTTCCTGCCATTTGAGAACATATTGTGAAAATAAGGCAGGAAGATAGCTCTCATCAAAAACTGAACCTGCTGGCACCTTGATTTTGGACTTCCCAACACCCAGAACTGTGAGAAATAAGTGTTTGTTTTTTAAACCACCAAGTCTATGGTATTTTTTAATAACAGATTGAACTAAGATTGAAATTGTAAAACAATACAAAAAAATTCACAATAAAATGTAAAAACTGGTGTTCTATAGTAATAATTTCCAAAAGATTAGTGAGATATTATTTTCACTTACAAATTTGTTTTGGATAGTAAAATATAACCTGGCCTAAATCTGCCTCTTCAATGCTTTGGCAATCGTTCATATATTCATATGTATTTGTGTAACTAAACAAGCCTGTTTTCTCATTGGTTCTTCACAAGTAGCTCGTGAAGGAAGCAGAGCAAGGATTAAGTTTCCCTAAGGTCAGTTCTTGGCATAGTGTCTGGGAAATAAAAAAGTACTCAATGAACATTGAGTAAATTAATAGATAGTAAACAACAATACTGCTACTAGAACTTATAACAAAGATTCTTGAAAAAGTATATACTAAGATATCATTTTCTATTTATTTATAACTGCTTTTTATGTTTGTCTTCCTAACTAAATTGTAAAGTCAACTCTAGGAGAATGAAGATATGTCTGGTTCTTTTGTATCCCTTACAGTTTTCACTACTATGACTTGAACAGGGTGAATTCGCAATAAACCTCCATTGATCTCATTAAAGAAAGTTATGGAGACAAACCACTTTGATGTAGTCTTAAATATGAGTAGTTAAATCTGTGAGCAATAAAACAAAGAATTAAAAAATAAACTTTTATGAAATGAGACTATTGGGATTTTTGAATCTAAAGAGTCAGAATTATCCCTTTCCTTTAATAAGTCAATTTTCAAGATTTTTATGCTTAAACTGACATTGACTAACACAGACATTGCAAAACAGTGTCAGAGACAAGGTTTTTTAATGTTTTTACTGCTTATGATTTAGCAATAATATTTAGAAATAAACTACTAAATCTTAATTTTATCCTTATTTTGTGGGTTAGTGTTTTTCCATATTCATGTACATATTTCAATGATTATGAATACTTATTTAGGAAAAGTAGGGCTTCCCTGATGGCTCAGATGGTAAAGAATCCACCTGCAATGTAGAATACATGAGTTTGATCACTGTGTTGGGAAGATTCCCTGGAGGAGGGCATGGCAACCCACTCCAGTATTCTTTTTTTTTTTTTTTTTTTTTTAGTTATCAACATTTATTTATTTATTTATTTTTTATTTTTAAATTTAAAAAAATTTCAGGTATACACGTGCTCCCCATCCTGAACCCTCCTCCCTCCCCCCTCCCCATACCATCCCCCTGGGTCGTCCCAGCGCACCGAGAATCCCCATGGATAGAGGAGCCTGGCGGGCTACAGTCTATGGGGTCTCAAAAAGTCGGACATGTCTGAGTGACTAAGCACAGCACAGTGCATTTTAAAAAATACCCCTTGGGTACCCTGCTGATAAAATAATACAGTTAATGTAACAGCTACAGTTACTGACCTTTAATCATTAAATTAAGGCATTGAGACTGATTACTGTGAATACATATTGATTCATAGTAGAGGCAAGAGTTGTTTTTCTTGATATGCCTCAACAATAAATCAGCTGAAACAAACAAAAAAAAAATGCAAGATGGTATTTTAATGAAAAACTGCTTGTAAATTCATCCATATGTTAAGAAAAAAAAAAAAAAAAAAGAATTCCTGCTGTGGCAAAGTCTAAGTTTTATTATTTTCTCCCCTCAGTAATAAGATGAAGAATAAGAAAAAAAAAGTATATAAAACCTTTTGCACTTTGACATGAGCCCTTCCAGCCAAACTCTATGTTTGACTGAAACAAATGTAAACCATATTCCATTTCACAAAAGCAAAATGTGCTGAACATGTGGTTTTTAAAATAGAAGCACGTGAATCAACTGTTCTACATGATGATCCTTTCTTAGAAATGTCTCTGGGGAAAGTTCACTACTCAAAGCCAGGGAATACAGGAAAAAAGCAAAACAGACTGAGATCAAGCAATTCTTAAAGTGGATGGGCCAAGTAGATGCATAAGTGACATTTAATATGCAAACTTAGGGGCTCCTGTTGAGTGATCTGTTTGGTAACCCGGATCAGGATGCTTGTTTAGTGGATAAAAGTGTAACTTTAGAAATTGGCAGGAACTCTTGTGTTCGGCCACCTGTATTCTCAGCTACACATGGTGGAAGGGATATGAACCATGCACATATTTTAACTTTATCCTATTTTTGAATTCTTATAACTTTTTGGTTTCAAAAGACCCATTTATAAAATGTAGTTTAAAAATGCATTGACAATACTTAGTGACCACCACTATATAGTTTATTTTCTGTCTTTCCATTGTTAAAGATATTTTTAAATATAAACTGGGAGAAAAATAGACATTATCTTACTACAGTAATTGAAGTGAATTGCCATATGAATGGGTATCTTTGTTTCAGACATTTGGTTATCAAAAACACTATTCATATCTAAGATAAATACTGTGTATTTTTAAAGCAGTCTGCAGAGTCAATCAACAATGAATATTAGCACTTCAAGGAAATCATCCCTTAGAGCCTGAAAAAAAATTGGGCTATGAATTTTGACCTAAGAATATAATTATGTCTTCCTAGATCTCATTATATCCTATGCTCATTTAAGGCCATCTAGGAACCAAATGATGAAAGAGTGGTGAAAATTTATGACCCCCTAGATCTAGCACTAGCCCTTTGGATATTAGTTTGGATTAGTAGCTTTACTGCTAATCCAAACACTGTAGGCCAAATTCTGCCTGACGTATCTGCACTGTGAGTCCCTGAAAAATGTAGCAAGTTGACACTTTGAAAAGCTGACAGAAGCCTTTATGCTCCAGGCACATGCTGCATGTAGTTTGCCATCAAATACAGTTCTTCAGATCTACATTTCTTCCACATTTACAATGATAGTCCCTCCCCTCACCCACACACTCCATGGTAATGGGCATATGCAGTAATAATCTTAAATTAATCATTTGCTTTTTTTCTGGATGAAGAAAAGTTTGAGTCAATTTTATGCATCAGATGTGCATGATATTTAAAATAAAGAAAACTCATTTATGTTCTTGATACATGTCAAAGGTTGAGCCAAAGAAGCTATCTGAAAAACCTTACATTGATTCCTGCTAAATCACAGATTAACCCACAAATTTGTATCTGAACTGCTATTACATTATTTGGGATACCCTTTGGAGATTCTGAAGGAGATCAGTCCTGGGTGTTCTTTGGAAGGAGTGATGCTAAAGCTGAAACTCCAGTACTTTGGCCACCTCATGCGAAGAGTTGGCTCATTGGAAAAGACTCTGTTGCTGAGAGGTATTGTGGGCAGGATGAGAAGGGGATGACAGAGGATGAGATGGCTGTATTGCAGCACTCACTCGATGGATGTGAGTTTGAGTGAACTCCAGGAGTTGGTGATGGACAAGGAGGCCTGGCGTGCTGCAATTCATGGGGTTGCAAGGAGTTAGAAACGACTGAGTGACTGAACTGAATTGAACTGAACTTGGAG
Organism: Bos grunniens; assembly: GCF_055505025.1. Lineage (NCBI taxonomy): Eukaryota > Metazoa > Chordata > Mammalia > Artiodactyla > Bovidae > Bos > Bos grunniens. The sequence goes on along the minus strand of NC_141194.1, from coordinate 72,896,853 downwards.
TTTCTGATATTTCTTAAAATCAGTAAGTCTGTGATATCTAAACATAAATGGCACTATTTTCATCTGTAATTTTATAACTTGCATTTTACATATAATATTGCAAGAATATCAGAACAAAAATCATGTCAGTAAGCATTAGATACAACATATAAAATGATTTAGAAATTATCTTTTATAACTGAATGGCACTAATTCTTCATGCATGTGTGCTTAGTTACTTCATTCGTGTCTGACTCTTTGCAACCGTATGGACTATAGCCCACCAGACTCGTCTGTCCATGGAATTCTCCAGGCAAGAATAGTGGAGTGGGTTGCCGTTTCCTCTGCCAGGGGATCATACTCAATCAGGGATCAAATCCACGTCTGCTGTGCCTCCAGCACTACAGGCAGATTATTTACTGCTGAGCCACCTGGAAAGCCCTGGCACTAATTCTACTAAACATAATATGTCCTACTACTTACCTGAGAAAGGAATTTTAAAGTAATATTAACAATATAATTTTGAAACCCCAACTTTGGATCATGGTTTTTCTATTAGCAAGCATTGATCTTCACAAAAGAGGATGAGGTAAATATTCTTATCTACATTTTACATGTAAGGAAATATTCAGTTCAGTTCAGTCACGAAGTGGTGTCTGACTCTTTGCAATCCCATGGACTGCAGCATGCCAGGCTTCCCTGTCCATCACGAACTCCCAGAACTTGCTCAAACTCAAGTCCGTTGACTCAGTGATGCAATTCAACCATCTCATCCTCTGTCGTCCCCTTCTCCTTCCACCTTCAATTTTTCCCAGTATCAGGGTCTTTTGCAGTGAGTCAGTTCTTCACATCAGGCGGCCAAAATATTGGAGTTTCAGTTTCAGCATCAGTTCTTGCAATCAAGACTGATTTCCTTTAGGATGGACTGGTTGCATCTCCTTGCAGTCCTGGGACTCTCGAGTCTTCTCCAACACTACACTTCAAAAACATCAATTCTTCAGAGCTCAGCTTTCTTTATAGTCCAACTGTCACATCCAAAAATGAAGTCTCTCACTGTTTCCATTATTTTTCCATCTATTTGCCATGAAGTGGTGGGACCAGATGCCATGATCTTAGTTTTCTGAATGTTGAGTTTTAAGCCAACTTTTTCACTCTCTGCTTTCACTTTCATCAAGAGGCTCTTTAGTTCTTCACTTTCTGCCATAATGGTGGTGTCATCTACATATCTGAGGTTATTGATATTTCTCCCAACAATCTTGATTCCATCTTATGCTTCATCCAGCCTAGCATTTCTCATGATGTACTCTGCATGTAAGTTAAATAAGCAGGATGACGATATACAGCCTTGACATGTTCCTTTTCTGATTTGGAACCACTCTGTTGTTCCATGTCCAGTTCTAACTGTTGCTTCTTGACCTGCATAGAGATTTATCAGGAGGAAATTCAGTTGGTCTGGTTTCCCATCTCTTTCAGAATTTTCCACAGTTTGCTGTGATCCACACAGTCAAAGGCTTTGGCATAGTCCATAAAGCAGAAATAGATGTTTTCCTGGAACTCTCTTGCTTTTTCTATCATCCAACAGATGTTGGCATATTGATCTCTGGCTCCTCTGCCATTTCTAAATTCAGCTTGAACATCTGGAAACTCACAGTTCATGTACTGTTTAAGCCTGGCTTGGAGAATTTTAAGCATCACTTCACTAATATGTGAGATGAGTGCAATTGTGCAGTAGTTTGAACATTCTTTGGCATTGCTTTTCTTTGGGATTGGAATAAAAACTGATCTTTTCCAGTCCTGTGGCCACTGCTGAGTTTTCCAAATTTTCAGGCGTGTTGATTGCAGCACATTAGTAGCATCATCTTTTGGAATTTTTCAGGAAATTTTTCAGCCATTAAAATAATTGACTTATGTAGGGCTCAAGGTTGAGCCAAAATGTAATCCCTGATATCTATATTTCAAATTGTTTGATTTTTTTTCACTATGGCACTGTTACGGGTTAAATAGAATCTCCCTCTCCCAAAAGATATCTTGAAGTCCAAATCCCCAGAAGGTAGGAACTGGTATCATTTGTATATGCAGGGTTTGATCTTGATATATTACTTAAGGTTTTATCATGAGAATTTCCAATATCATAGTATTGTAAAATATGACATTCAATGACCACATAGTATTGTATCATAATCGTGCATTATTCATTAAAAAAAAATCCCTAATTTGGTTCCTTTAAGATATTTACATATGTTATATAATTATACATGAGGCTGCAACGATTATCATTATACATATATATTTGTGCACAACACCTAATTTCTTTAGGGTAAAGTCCTAAAAGTGGAATTCTTCAGTCAACTTACAAGACATTGCTAGAGACAGGATAAAGATGGTGAAGTAGGAAGACCCTAACAGCAATTACATATAGAGAAACTCTCATTGAGAACGACCTGAATACCAGCAGAATGGCTCTTCTACAGTCAAAGTTGTAAAGAAAGAAACCCAAGTAATCCAGTAGGAAGGAAAGAGAAGCAAACTAGTAGTGATTCCCACTAGTAAAGAGTGATTCAGAAGAGAAGGGTGTTATTACAGGTACAGAGATCCTTCTTGGGAAGTGAGGGGTTCAAGTCATATATTACACATCCTAGCCCTAGGTTTCATCACTGGGAGGATGAGCCAGCCTATCTGGTTTGAAAACTAGTGGGGATTGTTGGAAGACTGCCAGAAACCAAGACTCCACTCTTGAACAAGAGTGCATACACAGACTTAATTGCCCAAAGTCTCAGCATGGAGACAACAGATTGAAAACTGCTGGGTGCTCTGGCTAGCCTGCCAGGACTGACTCTATACATTCTTCCAGCCCACACCAGGCTCCTGCTCAGCATGTCCTGTTCTGGCACTGTTCACAACTAAAGAGAAGGCCACCATTGCCAATGAGCATATGCATACTTGAAGGAAGCAGAACCAATTCAGGCCATGCCTAGAGCCAAGGTGGAAACCATCATTGTCAGTGTGCATGTGTTCTAGGGAAGGAGCAGAACCAGCTCACCTGGGCAGTTCCAACCTGTCATCAATGCTGGATTTAATCAAGGCACACAACCAAAGAAAAAATGGAAAACCAGCTCAGAATGCATCCCCAAACATTTGAACCCAGGTCACAACCCAATCATGACAGAGACTGCCATTATATCAGAAAGAAGTGCAACTCCATTAGATCTCTTGCTCCAATCCCTTAGACCCTGGCCAAACCCTCAATAAGGTGGCAACCACCATTGTTCCTAAGAGAAACCTCTACTCAAATGTGGCCCTAGCTCTAGTCCTTCCAAATCCAGCTCTACATCCTAATAAAGAAGCTGCCAGTGCATGCCAGGGGAAGATGTACTTCGTGCTCACCTTGATTCCAACTCTCCTACCAAAGACACTGGGCACATTGTATACAAATGCTCCCACACAAGGATACAACTTCAAGACAAGAATAGGTAAATGCTTTCACCTAATTTATTATAAATAGAGAAAGTTAAACAAAATAAGAAAATAGAAGAAAATGTTTCAAAGCAAAGAATAAAACTAAACTCCAAGAAAAAAGCAGAGATAAGAGGGGGGAACCTTCAAGGTAGTGAAGGAATTGGTCAGGGAGATCACTGTCTCACCAAAAAATATATTTAAAAAAAAATTAATCTGCCTGTGGAACAGTTCCCACAGAACCTCTCCTGATTGCTGGTACAGAACTTCAGACTTCCAAAAAGGCCAAGCAATCTTCTTTGAATAAGGCAGGCTAAAAGATAAAGATGAAAATAGAGACAGTGGAGTTTGGGAGAGGGACCTTCACCCAGGGGAAGGAGTCATAAAGGAGCAGAAGTTTCCACACACTAGGAAACCTCCTTACAGTTGGGGTCGGGGGAGGACACCTTTGAAACCTCAAAGCAGAACAGATCATGACAGATACAGCACTTTCCAGCCAAGAAGCAGCTCACACATGTGTGTCCACCAACAGTGAGTGCGGGCTGGGTGTGGGAGCTCAGGCCTTGGGAGTTCAGTCCTTAGGAAAAGGACAAGAGTTGACTGCCATGAAGATGCTCTGGTGGGGTAATGTGACACTGCAGAGGCAGACAAGGGAAAACCCTGGCACTGCCAAAGAAGCAAAAGATTGTTCCCATGACAAGACTCTAACACCACTCTCTAACTCCACATACTCACAGAACACAGGACCCTGCCCTAGGGAATGCTGAAAGCGGGTGAGGCAGCTGTGGTCTATGGTCCCAGTGGAAGAGAAACAGGCATGAACTCCAGAGGCAGAAGGCAGGGGAGCACTGTGATCCTGACCCAAGAGATCACAACTACCACCAAGCTGTGAGAGGCTGCAGGTCGCTACCAACATCTTCCTGGGAGCCTGAGTGGCTTGGGTCTGCCAAAGGTACCACACCTGGAAGCAACTCCCCTGGGAAAATGTACAACCCACCTCAGACTGTGGTGACCTCCCACAGGCACAAGCTGCAGCAAGCACTCTCCACACACTCTAGTGGCGTCTGCTGTACTCTCACCCTTCCCAGCACAACTGAACAAGTGGGCCCTATCAACGGCTGCTTTTACCTGTCTGTTCTCTGCCCAGACACTGGTGAGAAACTTACAGAGATAGACCCAAAATCAAACAGAACACTGGGCTGCTTAAGCAAAGGAAAGCAGGGAAAACCAGCCTCGAAGTGGGAGGAACAATGGTTTACATTTCTGCAATTAGCTTGAGACTATGTGCTTTAGGGACAGCTATAGACCTTGAAAACAAGTACAAGCTGAATCAAGGGAAGATCAGAGTATAAGCTGACACCACACTGCCCACAACAGGTCCAGAGAACTTTTTAGATATATTGGAGGACTTTCTGAATAGACAAGTTGACTGGAGTTGGAAAACGGAAGAATCACTTGCACATTCTTCTCACTACCACTCTGTAATATATCATCCCTTTTCTTTCCTTTTAAAAAAAAATTGTTTTCTCATATTATCATTATATGTTTCTTTATTGCTTTTATTTTTTTATAACCTACTATTTCCTTTAAAAAACATACTTATTAAATAAATTTCAGATTTTTCATTTTGTCTTTTTGAGAGTATTTTTCCATGGTTTTTATTTTTATGCTATAATTTTTAACATAACTTTTAAATAAGTATAATCTTCAGTTCAGTTCAGTCACTCAGTTGTGTCTGACTCTTTGGGACCTGATGAATCGCAGCTCGCCAGGCCTCCCTGTCCATCACCAACTCTGAGAGTTCACTCAAACTCACGTCCATCAAGTCGGTGATGCCATCCAGCCATCTTATCCCCTTCTCCTCCTGCCCTCAATCCCTCCCAGCATCAGAGTCTTTTCCAATGAGCCAATTCTTTGCATGAGGTGGCCAAAGTACTGGAGTTTCAGCTTCAGCACCATCCCTTCCAAAGAACACACAGGGATGATCTCCTCTACAATGGACTTGTTGGATCTCCTTGCAGTCCAAGGGACTCTCAAGAGTCTTCAAATCTCAATGTGTACACACCTACTCACTACTCAACATCCAGTCATACATGAACTTAAGACCTGCCACTTTCCTATGCACTGTGCATCCCATAGATACACGCTCCTGCAATCCCTGAAATCCATCTGATTCTGCAGCTGTGAAGTTAATAGATGCTTGCTTCTTGGAAGGAAATCTATGACAAACCCAGACAGCGTATTAAAAAGCAGAGACATAACTTTGCTGACAAAGGTCCATATAGTCAAAGCTATGGCTTTTCCAGTAGTCATGTATGGATGTGAGAGTTGGACTATAAAGAAAGCTGAGCACTGAAGAATTGATGCTTTTGAACTGTGGTGTAGGAGAAGACTCTTGAGAGCCCATTGGACAGCAAGGAGATCCAATCAGTCCATCCTAAAGGAAATCAGTCTTGAATATTCATTGAAAGGACAGATGCTGAAGCTGAAACTCTAATACTCTGGCCACCTGATGCAAAGAACTGACTCATTGGAAAAAACCTGATGTTGGGAAAGATTGAAGGTGAGAGGCGAAGGGGATGACAGAGGATGAGATGGTTGGATGACATCACCGAATCAATAGACATGAGTTTGAGTAAACTCCGGAGTTGGTGATGGACAGGGAGGCCTGAAGTACTGCAGTCCATGGGGTTGCAAAGAGTCAGACACAAGTGAGCCACTGAACTGAACTGAATGGTTTTTCCAGTAGTCATGTACAGATGTGAGAACCGGACCATAAGGAAGGCTGAATGCTGAAGAACTGATGCTTTTGAATTGTGGTGCTGGAGAAGACTCTCGAGAGTCCCTTGGGCTGTGAGGATCAAACCAGTCAATCCTAAAGGAAATCAACCCTCAATATTCATTAGAAGGATAGAAGCTGAAGCTCCAATACTTTGGCCATCTGATGGGAAAAGCTACCTCATTGGAAAAGATCCTGATGCTAGGAAAGATTGGTGACAAAAGAAGGAGATGGCAGAAGATGAGATGATTAGATAGCATCACCGACTCAATGGACATCAATCTGAGCAAACCCGGGAGTAGTGGACAGAGGAGCCTGGCATGCTACAGTCCATGGGTCACAAAGAGTTAGATATGACTTAGCAACTGAATGATAACAACTTGTTTGTCTTTGGGAGTCTGACCAAAAACCTGATATGCCTCTAACTAAACACATTCTCCAAAAGCTATATTCCTTTCCCTTTTCTTTTCAACTCATCCATGTTGCTTTAAAAGTACATTTAGTTTATGAAGTTGTTTTCCCAAGTGGACCATAGTTTTCTTGGTAGTGAGTTCCTACTCATATTGTATATTCTTCTAGGACCTGCTTTGGTGTCCTATCACTTGATATATAACTCTACAAATTTATTGCCCTTTCTGTGTCTACTGACTAAAAAAAAAATCACCTATCTATGCACCCTCTAGTTCAAGCACCAAGTTTGCCACAAAACCCCATGCTCATAACTTTAGCATCAGCACACAAAATAAGGAGCTTGTGAACATGTGTTGTTACAGAAGACCAAATAGTCTGAGGTCAGGACTCCTTAACCTTGAATAGTTTGCTATAAAAAATGACTTTCTGAACATCCTAAGGAACTTGTTTGTCCCAGATGCACAGCCATGTGGCAGTCAGGTGTCCTCTGTGTATCTATCCTGCCCCCTCTTCCACAGAGATGAAACATTATATTCAATTACCTCACTTCAAAACAGGAGTAATTTATTTCTATGAATATGATTTTAATAGTATTCCATAATTATTCAATAATCAAAGTTTTCTCCAAGTCTGGAAAAAAATCCAAAGTAATCAGCAAATATTTTGTGTGTATATATACATATGTATATATGCATAATTTAAAAAATCTCTTCCTGTAATTTAGTTCTGACTTTTAAGTGATGTAATCAGTGAAGGACTCAATGTTGAAGCACACTTTGATAAGGATTTTTCAGAGCAATTAGTTTATTGCAAATATTAATCAGACTTACTCTGATTCCACAAGGTCTCCACCACAGTCATTTTCATGTGCTCCTATTTTGGCCTCTTCACTTAGATTATGAATCTTCTTTTCTTTCAAATCCATCACAGTTGCATTTATATTATCCACCTCAATGCAGATGGGGTGCACCACTCCAGTCTAGCTTTTATTCAGAAGACCTGCAATTGAATTGTTGCTTCTCTGTGGGTGACGCAGATCCACTTTGGTATTTCCCAGGTTGACAAAAAAGACAGATACTCCATACTCAGGTAAAGGGACCAGCTCACCCACTTTGGGCCACAGAACATTCTAATAAAATTACCTGGCCTTTCACAAGTCTGGCACTGAAACTGCAACATGATTGAGTTGACTCAGGTTCCATATAAGGGCAGCCCCTTGATGCGAGGACAGCAATGTGGAAGAAGTTCTAACTGTTGGAACTGAAGTCTAAAGTCTGAGGAAAGGCCCTAAGCACTTGAAGCCACCTTCATTATGCATGCCCATCTTGGGAAGTGCCTAAATTTTATTTTTTGATCTTTTGTTTTTAATTCTGTATCTTCGAGAGTCTAATTTTTAGTATCAATTTTCATTTAGGGGTTTGATTATTGGCTTGATTGCTCTCTTCCTTGTGATTCCTTATCATTTTTTTTTCCTTTTTCTCCTTCCCTCTTCTTTTCCCTATATAAGTGTGTGAGTCTATTTGGGTGTTCTTGGCTATTGAGAATTGTTTCACCATTAGTCTAGGGGGTTTGTCTACTGTGTTGTGTGGCCTGTGAAATGTTGCTGTTGCTTTAACAGTTTGGGCCTGAACCCCAGACAGGAGACTTGACTCCATGACTTTGGACCACCAGAGAACTCTCAACTCTGTAGAAAATTAAAGGGTGAGAGCTCTCCCAAAGGCTTCCATCTCAATATTAAGACCAAGTCCCACCCAAAACCCAGCAAGCTACAGTGTCAGATGTCCTATACCAATCCTTCAGGAAAATAGGGTCACAAACATGAACATTGGCAGGCACGGTGTCAAAACCATAATCCATAGATAGTCCAAAACACACTATTGGACATAGCACTGCCCTACAGAGAGACAATACCCAGCTGCATTCACCAGAATGCAGACACGTTTCCCTAACCAGGAAATCTTTTCGAGGCACTGACCCAAACCCACCCATGAGGGACAGACGCCACACTTAAGAGGGAATACAACCTTTCAGCCTTCAGAAATGGTATCCCAAACACAGTAATTTAAACAAAACAAAAAGACACAGGATTATGCAGCAGATGAAGGAACATGGTAAATACCCACAGGACCAAAAAATGAAGATGAAATAGGAAATCTAATTGAAAAAGAATTCAGAGTAATGATAGTAAAGATGTTCCAAAACCTTGAAAATAAAATGGAGGCACAGATAAATAGATTGGAGGCACAGACTTTAAAGTTGCAATAAGTATATAACAAGGGTCTAGAAGAATTAAAAAATAATCAATCAACAATGCAATAACTGAGATTAAAAATAAACTACAGGGAAACAACAGTAGAATCCTGAGGCAGAAGAATGGATAAGTGAGCTGGAAGATAGAATGGTGGAACTATTTGAAGCAGAATGCAATGAAGAAAAAAAAAAAATAAAAATTAATAAGAACAATCTCAGAGACTTCTGGTACAACATTAAGCATGCAAATATTCAAATCATATGTGTCCCAGAAGAAAACAAACCAAAAAAGGCAGGAAAAATATTTGAGGCAATTATATTCAAAAATTTCTCTAATCTGTGAAAGGAAATAGCCAACCAAGTCAAGGAAATTCAAAGAATCTCATACAGGATAAACCCAAAGAGAAACACATTAATATATGTATTAATCAAACTAATAAAAATTAAACACAAATAGCACATATTGAAAGCAGCAAGGGAAAAGCAACAAGTAACATACAAGCTAACATACATAAAGCTGACATACATAAAGCTAACATACATAAAGCTAACAGCTGATCTTTCAACAGAAACTTTACAGGCCGGAAAAGAATGGCAAGATATACTTAAAGTGATGAAAAGGAAAAGCAACAACCAAGATTACTCTATCCAGCAATGACCTCATTCAGATTCGAAGGAGAAATCAAAAGCTTTACAGACAAGCAAAAGTTAAAAGAGTTCAGCACCACCAAACCAGCTTTTCAAAAAATAACAAGGCTCTTCTCTAGACAGGAAGCACCAAACAAAAAAACAAAAAACTTACAAAAAGAAACCCAAAACAATAAAATGAATCATACACAGCAATAATTACAGTACAGGATCATACATATCAATAATTACAATAAATGTAAAGGGGATAAATGCTCCATCCAGAAGACACAGATTGGCTGAATGGACACAAAAATAAGAACTCTATGTATGCTGTCTACAAGAGATCCACCTCAGACCTAGGAATATGTACAGACTGAAAGTGAGGGGCTGGAAAAAGACATTCCCTGCAAATGGAAATCAAAAGAAAACAAGAGTAGCAATACTCATATCAGATAAAATAGACTACAAGAGACAAAGAAGAACCAAACATAATGATCCATCGAAAAAGAAGATAAAATAATTATAAATATATATGCATTCAACATTGAAATACCTCAATACATAAGGCAAATGGTAACAACTATTAAAGGGGAGATTGCCAGTAACACAAAAATACTGGGAGAATTTAATATCCCCCTCACACCAATGGACAGATAATCCAGATAGAAAATCAATAGGGAAACACAAGTTTTAAATGATACACTGGTTTTCCCATACATCAACATGCATCCGCCATGGGTACACACGTGTTCCCCATCCTGAACCAATACAATATTGTAAAGTAAAAAAAAAAGAAAAAGAAATAAAATAAAATAAAAAATAAATGATACATTGGACCAGTTGGAACTAATTGATATCTATAGGGCATTTCATCCAGAAACAATAGATACAAGTTTTTTCTCAAGTGCACATGGAACTTTTTCCATGATCACATTTTGGGCCACAAATCAAGACTTGTTAAAATTGTAAAAATGAAATCATTTCAAGCATCTTTTCTGACCACAAGAGTGTAAGATTAGATGTTAACTACAGGGGAAAAGTACAAAAAACACAAATATATGGAGATTAAAAAGTACACTTCTGAATAACCAGCAGATCATTAAAGAAATCAAAAAGGAAATCAAAATATGCCTAGAAACAAGTGACGATAAAACACAACTCAAAACCAATGAGATGCAGTAAAAACAAGGCTAATCTTTTAGCCATAAGAACCAACATCAAGAAACAAGAGAGACATCAAATAAATAACTTAATTGTACACTTAAAGCAATAAGAAAAAGAACCAAAAAATCCCAAAGATAGTAGAGGAAAGAAATGATAAAGATCAGAGCATAAATAAATGAAAAATAAATGGAGACTATGGAGAAGATCAATAATACTAAAAGTTGGTTGTTTGGGAATATAAATAGAATTGACAAACTATTAGCCAGACTAATCAAGAAAAAAACAATGAAGACTCAATACAATAAAATTTGATATAAAAGGATGAAGTTACAACAGACAATACAGAAATAGAAAGATTAATAAGAGAATACTATGAGCAACTATATGGCAATAAAATAGACAAAATGGAAGAAATGGAGACATTCTTATAAAAATGTAACCTTGTAAAACTGAACCAGGAATATATAGAAAATGTGAACAGACCAACCACAAACATAGAAATCAAAACTGTAATTAAAAAAAAAAAAAAAACTCAGTTCAGTTGCTCAGTCATGTCCAATATTTTGCAAACCCATGGACTGCAGTATGCCAGGCTTCACTGTCCATTACAAAATCCCAGAGCCTGCTCAAACTCATGTTCATCACATCAGTGATGCCATACAATATCTCATCCTCTTTTGTCCCCTTCTCCTCCTGCCTTCAATCTTTCCCAGCATCAGGGTCTTCCAATGAGTCAGTTCTTGGTATCAGGTGGCCTAAGTATTGGTGTTTCAGCATCAGTCCTTCCAATGAATATTCAGGGCTGATTTCCTTTAGGATGGACTGGTTGGATCTCCTTCCAGCCCAAGGGACTTTCAAGAGTCTTCTCCAACACCATAGTTCAAAAGCATCAATTCTTTGGTGCTCAGCTTTCTTTATAGTCCAAATCTCACATCTGTACATGATTACTGGAAAAAACATAGCTTTGACTAGATGGACCTTTGCTGGTAAAGTAATGTCTATGCTTTCTAATATGCTGTCTAGGCTTGTCATAGCTTTCCTTCCAAGGAGGAAGCATCTTTTAATTTCATGGCTGAAGTCACCAACTGCAGTGATTTTGGAGCCCAGAAAAATAATATCTCACTGTTTCCATTGTTTCCCCATCTCTGTGTCATGAAGTGATGGGACCAGATGCCATGATCTTAGTTTCCTCAACATTGAATTTTAAGACGACTTTTTCACATTCCTTTTTCACTTCCATCAAGAGGCTCTTTAGTTCTTCTTTGATTTCTGCCATAAGGATGATGTCAGCTGTGTATCTGAGGTTATTGTTATTTCTCCCAGCAATCTTGATTCCAGCTTGTCCTTCATCCAGCCTGGCATTTCAAATAATGTACCCTGCATATAAGTTAGATAAGCAGGTTGACAATATATAGCCTTGGTGTACTCCTTTCCCGATTTGGAACCAGTCTGTTATTCTACGTCAAGGTCTAACTGTTGCTTCTTGACCTGAATAGAGATTACTCAGGAGGCAGGTCAGGTGGTCTAGTATTCCTATCTCTTTAAGAATTTTTCACAGTTTGTTGTGATCCACATTTTCAAAAGCTATGACATAGTCAATAAAGCAAAATTAGATGTTTTTCTGCAACTCTCTTACTTTCTCGATGATCCATCAGATGTTGGCATTTTGATCTCTGGTTCCTCTGCCTTTTCTAAAACCAGCTTGAACATCTGGAATTTCACGGTTCACGTGAAGTTGAACCTGTTCATGGTTCACTTGAACTGTTGAAGCCTGGCTAGGAGGATTTGCAGCATTACTTTGCTAGGGTGTGAGATGAATGCAATTGTGTTGTAGTTTGAACATTCTTTGCCATTGCCTTTCTTTGGGATTGGAATGAAACCTGACCTTCCCCAGTCCTGTGGCCACTGCTGAATTTTCTAGATTTTCTGGTATATTGAGTGAAGCACTTTCACAGCATCTTCTTTTAGGATTTGAAATACCTCAACTGGAATTCCATCACCTCCACTAGGTTTGTTTGTAGTGATGCTTCCTAAGGCTCACTTGATTTCACATTCCAGGATGTCCGATTCTAGGTAAGTGATCACACCTTCATGGTTATTTAGGTCATGAAGATATTTTTTATATAGTTCTTCTGTGTATTCTTGTCACCTCTTCTTAATATTTTATGCTTCTTTTAGGTACATATCATTTCTGTCCTTTATTGTGCCTATCTTTGCATGAAAATTTGCCTTGGTATCTCTAACTTTCCTGAAGAGTTCTGTAATCTTTCTCATTCTATTGTTTTCCTCTATTTCTCTGCACTGATCACTGAGGAAGGCTTTCTTATCTCTCCTTACCATTCTTTGGAACTCTGCATTCAAATAGGTATATATTTCCTTTTCTCCTTTGCCTTTAGCTTCTCTTTTTTTCTTAGCTATTTGTAAGACCTCCTCAGACAACATTTTTGCCTTATTACATTTATTTTTCTTGGGGATGGTCTTGATCCCTGTCTCCTGTACAATGTCATGAACCTCTGTCCATTCTTCAGACATTCTGTCTATCAGGTCTAATCCCTTGAATCTATCGGTCACTTCCACTGTATAATCATAAGGAATTTGATTTAGGTCATACCTGAATGGTCTAGTTATTTTCCCTACTTTCTTCAATTTAGGTCTGAATTTTGCAATAAGGAGTTCATAATCTGAGCCACATTCAGGTCCTGGTTTCATTTTTGCTGACTGCATAGAACTTCTCCCTCTTTGACTGCAAAGAATATAATCAATCCAGATGGTCAAGGGATAGGATGGGGAGACCACTTTCTCCCCCACAAATTCATCAAATTAATAATAAAAAAGTTCAACAAACAATAGCCCAGTGCCAGATGACTTTACAGCCAAATCCTACCAAAAGTTTAGATAATATCTAACACCTATTCTGCATAAACTCTCTCAGAAAACTGCAGAAGAAGGAACATTCCCAAACACGTTCTCCAAGTCCACCATCACCCTAATACCAAAACCAGAAAAAAGATGTCACAAAAATTAAAATTACTTGTTAATAACATAATAAACATAGATTCAAAACCCTGAACAAAATTTTAGCAAACAGAATCCAACAACACATTTAAAGGATCATACGTGATGATGAAGTGGTTTTTATCCCTGGGATGCAAATGTTCTTTTATATATGCAAATCAACCAATGTGATATGACATATTAATATATTGAAAGATTAAAACCATGTATTCATCTCAGTAGATGCAGAGAAAGTTTTTGATAGAATTCAGCCCTCATTTATGATAAAAATTCTTCATAAATTAGACACATAAATACCATACCTCAACATAATAAGGTTATGTACAGCCAACCCACAGCAAACACTATCCTCAGTGATGAAAACCTGAAAGCATTTCCTCTAAAATCAGGAACAAGACAAGTGCGCCCACTTTTACCATTATTATTCAACATAGTTTTGTAAGTCCTAGGCGCAATAATCAGAGAAGTAAAAGAAATAAAGAGAATTCAGATTGAAAATAAGAAGTAAAATCCTCGCTGCTTTCAAATGACATGATTCTTTACATAGAAAACCCTAAAGATGCCATCAGAAAATTATTAGACATAATTAATGAATACAGTAACATCACACAATACAAAATTAATACACAGAAATCCCTTAAACTTCTATACATGAAAAATTATAAATAAGAAAGAGAAAGTAAGGGAGCAATCCCATTCACCATTGCAACAAAAAGAATAAAATACTTAGGGATAAATTTACTTAAAGACACAACAGAACTATTTATGGCTATCAGCTAACATTACAACAAAAATCTTGCAGGCCAAAAGGGAGTACCATGATGCATTTAAAATAATGAAAGGAAAAAGTCTAAAATATAAGACACTCTGCCTAGCAAGGTTATCATTCAGAATTAAGAGAATTTTTCAGAGAAGCCAAAACTGAAAGAGTTCATCATCACTAAACTAACATTAGAAGAACTATTAAAGTGTTTCATTTAACTGAAAAAGAAAAAAAGCCACAAGAAGAATTTAGAAATATAGGAAAGGAAATCTCACAGAAAAAGGCAAATATACAGTTAAGTCTGTAGATTAACACCTTAAATAGATTAGTGCCCAGGTTAAAATAGAAAAATCAACTATGCATACAATAAACAAGGGATATGAGTGTTGACATCAAATACACAAAATGAGAAGGTGGAGTAAAAAATGTACATCTTTTAGAATGTGAACATATATGACTATTAGTTCTAAACAAGTACATATATTTGTGTCTCTGCTGAGTCAGTCAGTCATGTCTGATTCTTTGTGACCCCATGGACTGTAGCCCCCCAGTCTCATCTGTCCATGGGGATTCTACAGGCAAGAATACTGGAGTGGGTTGCTGCGCCCTCATTAAGGGGATCTTCACAACCCAGGGATCAAACCCAGGTCTCCCACATTGCAGGAAGTTTCTTTACTGTCTGAGTCACCAGGGAAGATCAGATATATTTTTGCACAAGTATACATGACCTCAAGAATAACCACAAATCAAAAGCTAGCAATAGATACACAAAAACTAGAGAGATGGTAACACAGCCTGACACTAAAGAATGTAATCAAACTACAAGGGAAGAAACGGAAAGATGAAGAAAAGAGAATAATTATAGGCTGGGGTCAAAATGGCAGAGGAGTAGGAGGATGCAGAGTTCATCTCTCCCCAGAAATACATCAAAAATAATGAGAGGGTAACAGGCAGGAAAGCCAGGGGTCTCTAAACAGAGGAAATAGCCTGCAAGTGTCAGACATTTTTATCTCTCTTAAGCGGCAGGAAGGAAAAAACTAGCGATATATTTTTTTTTCTTCTTTATACAAATTTAAAAAGAGATTTACCTTAAAATACTGTTGTCATAATGACACCTAGTTTCACCTGAAGTTAACTATTCTCAAACCTTGAGATAACCAATGCATTTTTCTTATGGAAATGTTTGTCTTAAGCTATGTTAATGTCTATGCATTTACACCAAACAGAACCTACTTGACAAAACAGTATGTTATACTCAGATATTGTTCCCCTAATCTATGTAAACAAAACTCTTTGTATGGTAATCTGTCCTTCTACAAGATTCAAGTTAATCGTTTTCTGGCCCAGGATGAATCATCTGGTGCCAAGATCATCCCAAAATGCACCTTATGGGTGAGGGGCTTGCTGACATTCTGAGTT
Organism: Bos grunniens; assembly: GCF_055505025.1. Lineage (NCBI taxonomy): Eukaryota > Metazoa > Chordata > Mammalia > Artiodactyla > Bovidae > Bos > Bos grunniens. Next base: position 72,880,990 of record NC_141194.1, on the reverse strand, counting down.
TTAAGCCATTCCTTTCTTTCTTTATTTATTTTTTTCCTAATTTTATTTTATTTTTAAACTTTACATAATTGTATTAGTTTTGCCGAATATCAAAATGAATCCGCCACAGGTATACATGTGTTCCCCATCCTGAACCCTCCTCCCTCCTGCCTCCCCATACCATCCCTCTGGGTCGTCCCAGTGCACTAGCCCCAAGCATCCAGTATCGTGCATCGAACCTGGACTGGCAACTTGTTTCTTACATGATATTTTACATGTTTCAATGCCATTCTCCCAAATCATCCCACCCTCTCCCTCTCCCACAGAGTCCATAAGACTGTTCTATACATCAGTGTCTCTTTTGCTGTTTCGTACACCGGGTTATTGTTACCATCTTTCTAAATTCCATATATATGCGTTAGTATACTGTATTTATGTTTTTCCTTTTGGCTTACTTCACTCTGTATAATAGGTTCCAGTTTCATCCATCTCATTAGAACTGATTCTAATGTATTCTTTTTAATGGCCGAGTAATACTCCATTGTGTATATGTACCACTGCTTTCTTATCCATTCATCTGCTGATGGACATCTAGGTTGCTTCCATGTCCTGGCTATTATAAACAGTGCTGCGATGAACATTGGGGTACACGTGTCTCTTTCCCTCTGGTTTCCTCAGTGTGTATGCCCAGCAGTGGGATTGCTGGATCATAAGGCAGTTCTATTTCCAGTTTTTTAAGGAATCTCCACACTGTTCTCCATAGTGGCTGTACTAGTTTGTATTCCCACCAACAGTGTAGGAGGGTTCCCTTTTCTCCACACCCTCTCCAGCATTTATTATTTGTAGACTTTTGGATCGCAGCCATTCTGACTGGTGCGAAATGGTACCTCATAGTGGTTTTGATTTGCATTTCTCTGATAATGAGTGATGTTGAGCATCTTTTCATGTGTCTGTTAGCCATCTGTATGTCTTCTTTGGAGAAATGTCTATTTAGTTCTTTGGCCCATTTTTTAATTGAGTCGTTTATTTTTCTGGAGTTGAGCTGTAGGAGTTGCTTGTATATTTTTGAGATTAGTTGTTTGTCCATTGCTTCATTTACTATTATTTTCTCCCATTCTGAAGGCTGTCTTTTCACCTTGCTAATAGTTTCCTTTGATGTGCAGAAGCTTTTAAGGTTAATTAGGTCCCATTTGTTTATTTTTGCTTTTATTTCCAATATTCTGGGAGGTGGGTCATAGAGGATCCTGCTGTGATGTATGTCGGAGAGTGTTTTGCCTATGTTCTCCTCTAGGAGTTTTATAGTTTCTGGTCTTACGTTTAGATCTTTAATCCATTTTGAGTTTATTTTTGTGTATGGTGTTAGAAAGTGGTCTAGTTTCATTCTTTTACAAGTGGTTGGCCAGATTTCCCAGCACCACTTGTTAAAGAGATTGTCTTTAATCCATTGTATATTCTTGCCTCCTTTGTCAAAGATAAGGTGTCCATATGTGCGTGGATTTATCTCTGGGCTTTCTATTTTATTCCATTGATCAATATTTCTGTCTTTGTGCCAGTACCATACTATCTCAATAATTGTGGCTTTGTAGTAGAGCCTGAAGTCAGGTAGGTTGATTCCTCCAGTTCCATTCTTCTTTCTCAAGATCGCTTTGGCTATTCGAGGTTTTTTGTATTTCCATACAAATTGTGAAATTATTTGTTCTAGCTCTGTGAAGAATACTGTTGGTAGCTTGATAGGGATTGCGTTGAATCTATAAATTGCTTTGGGTAGTATACTCATTTTCACTATATTGATTCTTCCAATCCATGAACATGGTATATTTCTCCATCTATTAGTGTCCTCTTTGATTTCTTTCACCAGTGTTTTATAGTTTTCTATATATAGGTCTTTAGTTTCTTTAGGTAGATATATTCCTAAGTATTTTATTCTTTCCGTTGCAATGGTGAATGGAATTGTTTCCTTAATTTCTCTTTCTGTTTTCTCATTATTAGTGTATAGGAATGCAAGGGATTTCTGTGTGTTGATTTTATATCCTGCAACTTTACTATAGTCATTGATTAGTTCTAGTAATTTTCTGGTGGAGTCTTTAGGGTTTTCTATGTAGAGGATAACGTCATCTGCAAATAGTGAGAGTTTTACTTCTTCTTTTCCAATTTGGATTCCTTTTATTTCTTTTTCTGCTCTGATTGCTGTGGCCAAAACTTCCAAAACTATGTTGAATAGTAATGGTGAAAGTGGGCACCCTTGTCTTGTTCCTGACTTTAGAGGAAATGCTTTCAATTTTTTACCATTGAGGATAATGTTTGCTGTGGGTTTGTCATATATAGTTTTTATTATGTTGAGGTATGTTCCTTCTAACTGATATCTATAGGACATTTCATCCCAAAACAATGAATTTCACCTTTTTCTCAAGCGCACATGGAACCTTCTCCAGGATAGATCACATCCTGGGCCATAAAGCTAGCCTTGGTAAATTCAAAAAAATAGAAGTCATTCCAAGCATTTTTTCTGACCACAACGCAGTAAGATTAGATCTCAATTACAGGAGAAAAACTATTAAAAATTCCAACATATGGAGGCTGAACAACACGCTGCTGAATAACCAACAAATCACAGAAGAAATCAAAAAAGAAATAAAAATTTGCATAGAAACGAATGAAAATGAAAACACAACAACCCAAAACCTGTGGGACACGGTAAAAGCAGTCCTAAGGGGAAAGTTCATAGCAATACAGGCACACCTCAAGAAACAAGAAAAAAGTCAAATAAATAACCTAACTCTACACCTAAAGCAACTAGAAAAGGAAGAAATGAAGAACCCCAGGGTTAGTAGAAGGAAAGAAATCTTAAAAATTAGGGCAGAAATAAATGCAAAAGAAACAAAAGAGACCATAGCAAAAATCAACAAAACCAAAAGCTGGTTCTTTGAAAGGATAAATAAAATTGACAAACCACTAGCCAGACTCATCAAGAAACAAAGGGAGAAAAATCAAATCAACAAAATTAGAAACAAAAATGGAGAGATCACAACAGACAACACAGAAATACAAAGGATCATAAGAGACTACTATCAACACTTATATGCCAATAAAATGGACAACGTGGAAGAAATGGACAAATTCTTAGAAAAGTACAACTTTCCAAAACTGGACCAGGAAGAAATAGAAAATCTTAACAGACCCATCACAAGCACGGAAATTGAAACTGTAATCAAAAATCTTCCAGCAAACAAAAGCCCCGGTCCAGATGGCTTCACAGCTGAATTCTACCAAAAATTTAGAGAAGAGCTAACACCTATCCTGCTCAAACTCTTCCAGAAAATTGCAGAGGAATGTAAACTTCCAAACTCATTCTATGAGGCCACCATCACCCTAATACCAAAACCTGACAAAGATCCCACAAAAAAAGAAAACTACAGGCCAATATCACTGATGAACATAGATGCAAAAATCCTTAACAAAATTCTAGCAATCAGAATCCAACAACACATTAAAAAGATCATACACCATGATCAAGTGGGTTTTATCCCAGGGATGCAAGGATTCTTCAATATCTGCAAATCAATCAATGTAATACACCACATTAACAAATTGGAAAATAAAAACCATATGATTATCTCAATAGATGCAGAGAAAGCCTTTGACAAAATTCAACATCCATTTATGATAAAAACTCTCCATTCCTTTCTTTCATTAACAGACTGCTAGTGACTATATATCATCCAGCTGAAGACTAGCAGGGGGGCACTCTTTCTGCCCACTTCTGATGCCTATGTCAGAAGCTTTCTCTATCTCCTTTATACTTTAATAAAACTTTATTACACAAAAGTTCTGAGTGATCAAGCCCCATCTTTGGCCTCGGATTGAATTCTTCTCCTCTGGAGGCCAAGAATCCCAGCATCTTTTCATTCAGCAACAACCTTTCAAATAATACATCAACAAATGGAGCAGTTCTCAAAGATCATCAGTTGAACACTAGCAGAGGACCTAAAAGGGCAAAAAAAATCCCTGCAAAACTGAGTAAGGCAAAAGAAAGAAGGAAATAGTAACAGGAGAGGAAGCAGGATGGGACCTGCACACCTGCATAAGGGAAGCTAGAGGAGAGAAGTTCCTGCAATCCAAGGAAGCCCTCTTTACCAGGAGGGGCCTAAGCTGGGAAAGAAGAAGAGCCTTGAGGCTATCAGAGGAGAGTATAGCAATAAGTCTGTGGCAGGCAGGACAGAGTAATACACAGGTGGTCTGTGCAACAGCCCTTCATGCCCCAGCCTGAGATATGTATGTACTGGTGTGGATGGGGACTGGGTGCTGAAATGTGGGGTTGGGAAAGCAAGCCTAGGGAGAGGAGAGGACTGCTGTTGGCTGCATAGGGACAGACTGAGAGGATGGGGGTAAGAAAATCCACAAATGTGAATGCTTGTGAAGGAAACCTGGGCCACCATAGAAGTGATGCATCTTTGTTGAATGAGGCAAAAAAGACATTGCGGTCACTATAGCCTCTCACTCAGTGCACTGGCCCTGCCTCCCTGGGCACTAGAAAGTGCCCTCATAAGGGCTAGCTCTCTTGGAACCACAGCCACTGGCTACACCACGTAATAATCCCCACCAGGGTTCTGGAAAACCTGGCTGATACTGTCTTCATCTCTGCCAGGGCAGACTCCTGTGCTCTGGGGTAGCCTCCAGAGTAGACCTCTTTTGGTGGTCTTAATACATCAGTAGGGCTGAAAACAAAGCTGAGGCCCAGAGGCAGTGCAGCTAATGAGGGAAAACTAAAACCTCTCCTCCTAGCTGTGAAAATTGTGAATTGACACCCCTGAAATTGGCTTTGTAAACATCTGGAAGGAAAACAAGTGCTTCTGCAGCCAAGATGTGTCTGGCTTTAGTCTTTTTAGACTTTGTGGGCACATACATGTGGGTGTTGGGCCAAACTAGAGCCTCAGCCGCCCCCACAGTAGGCAGAGTCTGGCTACCCACCGTGGGTCCAGATCCATGATTACTGCAACCCTGGGGCCTGACATAAGAGGACCTATGCTGGTGGCTTGGCAAAAACATCTGATAGACACTAGCACCAACTGCTGGCATATCCACAGACAAGATGGGGCTGAGATCAGTGCAAATATCTCAGCTCTATACAGTCTACAAAAACGCTCTATACAGTCAACAAAAGCAAGACCAGGAGCTGACTGCGGCTCAGATCATGAACTCATTATTGCCAAATTCAGACTTAAATTGAAGCAAGTAGGGAAAACCATTAGCCCATTCAGGTATGACCTAAATCAAATTCCTTATGATTATACAGTGAAAGTGAGAAATAGATTTAAGGGCCTAGATCTGATAGACAGAGTGCCTGATGAAATATGGACTGAGGTTCGTGACACTGTACAGGAGACAGTGATCAAAATCATCCCCATGGGAAAGAATTGCAAAAAAGCAAAATGGCTGTCTGGGGAGGCCTTACAAATAGCTGTGAAAAGAAGAGAAGCAAAAAACAAAGGAGAAAAGGAAAGATATAAGCATTTGAATGCAGAGTTCCAAAGAATAGCAAGAAGAGATAAGAAAGCCTTCCTCAGCTATCAATGCAAACAAATAGAGGAAAACAACAGAATGGGAAAGACCAGAGATCTTTTCAAGAAAATTAGAGATACCAAGGGAACATTTCATGCAAAGATGGGCTCGATAAAGGACAGAAATGGAATGGACCCAACAGAAGCAGAAGATATTAAGAAGAGATGGCAAGAATACACAGAAGAACTGTACAAAAAAGATCTTCACAACCCAGATAATCACGATGGTGTGATCACTGACCTAGAGCCAGACATCCTGGAATGTGAAGTCAAGTGGGCCTTAGAAAGCATCACTATGAACAAAGTTAGTGAAGGTGATGGAATTCCAGTTGAGCTACTTCAAATCCTGAAAGATGATGCTGTGAAAGTGCTGCACTCAATATGACATCAAAATTAGAAAACTCAGCAGTGGCCACAGGACTGGAAAAGGTCAGTTTTCATTCCAATCCCAAAGAAAGGCAATGCCAAAGAATGCTCAAACTACCGCACAATTGCACTCATCTCACACACAAGTAAAGTAATGCTCAAAATTCTCTAAGCCAGGCTTCAGCAATACAAGAACCATGAACTTCCTGATGTTCAAGCTGGTTTTAGAAAAGGCAGAGGAAGCAGAGATCAAATTGCCAACATCTGATGGAACATGGAAAAAGCAAGAGAGTTGCAGAAAAAGGTCTATTTCTGCTTTATTGATTATGCCAAAGCCTTTGACTGTGTGGATCACAATAAACTGTGGAAAATTCTTCAAGAGATGGGAATACCAGACCACCTGATCTGCCTCTTGAGAAATTTGATTGCAGGTCAGGAAGCAACAATTAGAACTGGACATGGAACAACAGACTGGTTCCAAATAAGAAAAGGAGTTCGTCAAGGTTGTATATTGTCACCATGCTTATTTAACTTATATGCAGAGTACATCAGGAGAAACGCTGGACTGGAAGAAGCACAAGCTGGAATCAAGATTGCCGGGAAAAATATCAATAACCTCAGATATGCAGATGACACCACCCTTTATGGCAGAAAGTGAAGACGAACCAAAAAGCCTCTTGATGAAAGTGAAATTGGAGAGTGAAAAAGTTGGCTTAAAGCTCAACATTCATAAAACGAAGATCATGGCATCCAGTCCCATCACTTCATGGGAAATAGATGGGGAAACAGTAGAAACAGTGTCAGACTTTATTTTCTGGGGCTCCAAAATCACTGCAGATGGTGACTGCAGCCATGAAATTAAAAGACACTTACTCCTTGCAAGGAAAGTTATGACCAACCTAGATAGCATATTGAAAAGCAGAGACATTACTTTGTCAACAAAGGTCTATCTAGTCAAGGCTATGGTTTTTCCTGTGGTCATGTATAGATGTGAGAGTTGGACTGTGAAGAAGGCTGAGTGCTGACGAATTGATGCTTTTGAACTGTGGTGTTGGAGAAGACTCTTGAGAGTCCCTTGGACTGCAAGGAGATCCAACCAGTCCATTCTGAAGATCAGCCCTGGGATTTCTTTGGAGGCAATGATGCTAAAGCTGAAACTCCAATACTTTGGCCACCTCATGAAAAGAGTTGAGTCATTGGAAAAGACTCTGATGCTGGGAGGGATTGGGGGCAGGAGGTGAAGGGGATGACAGAGGATGAGATGGCTGGATGGTATCACTGATTCTATGGATGTGAGTCTGAGTGAACTCCGGGAGTTGGTGATGGACAGGGAGGCCTGGTGTGCTGTCATTCACGGGGTCAGAAAAAGTTGGACACGACTGAGTGACTGAACTGAACTGAACTCCTTGGAAGAAAAGTTATGACCAACCTAGATAGCATATTCAAAAGCAGAGACATTACTTTGCCAACAAAGATCCGTCTAGTCAAGGCTATGGTTTTTCCAGTGGTCACGTATGTATGTGAGAGTTGGACTGTGAAGAAAGCTGAGCGCCGAGGAATTGATGCTTTTGAACTGTGGTGTTGCAGAAGACTCTTGCGAGTCCCTTGGACTGCAAGGAGATCCAACCAGTTCATTCTGAAGAAAATCAGCCCTGGGATTTCTTTGGAGGCAATGATGCTAAAGCTGAAACTCCAATACTTTGGCCACCTCATTCAAAGAGTTGAGTCATTGGAAAAGACTCTGATGCTGGCAGGGATTGGGGACAGGAGGAGAAGGGGACAAAACAGGGTGAGATGGCTGCATGGTATCACTGATTCGATAGACATTGAGTCTGAGTGAACTCTGGGAGTTGGTGATGGACAGAGAAGCCTGGCGTCTGGCAAATCATGGGGTCACAAAGAGTCGCACACAACTGAGCGACTGAATGGATCTGAACTGGACTGAGATCAGTACCAATATCAAGGTAATCTGAGAGCTCACAGAACAAGTAAGAGATGACATAGCAGAACACACCCAGAGGTGAACAACTTAAGAAGAGGAATATTTTGTGGCTTCCCTCCCAGTGGAATATTCCAGTCCCACTCCCAGTAGAGTGTTCCAATCCCACATATCTCACAGTGCAGATCAGAAACACAATTAAGAGATAGATCTGCAGGCCTCTAATATAACAGGTAAGGAACAGATCCCACCACTGACACACAGTGACAGATGGAGAAAAGGGAATATCTTACTCAATATCAGCCTTTGCAGGCTCTGGACACAACATCAGTCACATCTCCTATCAAAAGGATAATGGCTAACATACACTGAGGAAAAAGTTGAGAGACATCTATAATAAAAAATCAACACTCACAACAAAAAATTATAAACCTGCACAAGCTACACAGGGACATTCCCACGCAAAATAATACTCCAAGACAGACTGAGGGTCTGGCATCGAGCAGAAGAACCCCCAGAAGATTTAACATTGAAGGCTAGTAAAGGAGTCAGTGCAGACATACCACATGGCTGAGGGAAAGAAAGACTCCACTCTTAGAGGGAGTACACAAGGTCTCATGTGCTCTGGGACTCAGCACAAAGCAGTTTACAGCCCATAACGTTACCTCCATTGAAATCTGGGTTATGCCTACCTAAAAGTTTTTGAGGGTCTCCTGGGGAGGCAAAGTAATCTATACCTCACTGTGAGGGCCAACTTCCCTGGTGGCTCAGATGGTAAAGAATCTGCCTGCAAGGTGGGAGACCTGGGTTTGATTCCTGGGTTGGGAAATCCCCTGGAGAAGGAAATGGCAACCCACTCTAGTACTCTTGCCTGGAGAATCCCATAAACAAAGAAGCCTGGTGGGCTACAGTCCATGGGGTTGCAAAGACTTGGACACAACTGAGTCACTAACACTTTCAACACTTTCACTGTGAGAGCAATAACACTGGTAACAGAAGCTCCAAGGAACACTGATCAGATTGAGTTCACCTAGAGGTCCAAATTTTGGCACCAAGACATACCCACCCAACAACCTGCAGCCTCCACTGCTGGAGAGCCTCAGGCCAAACATTCACCAAGATAGGATCACAGCTCCACCCATCAGAAAACAGGCTGCTTCAACTCTAAGCTAGCCACCACCTCAAAGCGCACCCCTTGACATGGCTTCCCTCATAGCTCAGTTGGTAAAGAATCTGCCTTCAATGAAGGACACCCTGGTACGATTCCTGGGTAGGGAAGACCAACTGGAGAAGAGATAGGTTACCCACTCCAGTATTCTTGGGCTTCCCTTGTGGCTCATCTAGTAAAGAATGCATATGCAATGCAGGAGACCTGGGTTTGTTCCTTGGGTTGGGAAAATCCCCTGGGAAAGGGAAAGGCTACCCACTCCAGTATTCTGGCCTGGGGAATTCTGCAGACTATACAATAACAAAGAGTTGGACAAGACTGAATGACTTTCACTTCACTTGACACGGCACTGACCATCAGAAGGATAAGACTCAGCCCCACCTACTAGAGGGCAAGAACCAGTCACTCCAAGCAGGAGGCCTTCACAAACCTCTGGAACAAACTCATCTATCAGGGGGCAGACACCAGAAGGAAGGGAGACTATGATATTGCAGTCTGTGTAAAGCAGACCAGAAAATAGAAAGTTAAGCAAAATTAGATGACAGGAAAATATATGCAAACTAAGGGGCATGATAAAAACCCATAAGAACAAATAAATGTAGAAGAAATAGCTGATCTATCTGAAAAAAAATAATGATAATAAAGATGATTCAAAATCTCAGCAAAAGAATGGAGACACCGATTGAGAAGATACAATAAATGTTTAACAAGATGTTAGACAATTTGAAGAACAAACAAGCAAAGATGAGCTATATAATACCTGAAAGGAAAAATACAAGGGAAGGAACCAATAGCAGAATAATTAAGGCAATAGAAAAAACAAGCTAGTTGGAAGAAAAAGTGTTATAAATCACTGCCACAGAATAGAATAAAGAAAAAAAAATGAAAAGAAAGGAGGACAGTCTCAGACATCTCTGGAACAATGTTAAACATTCACATTATAGGTGTTCCAGAAGGTGAAGAGAAAGACACATTACGAGAAAGTGTTAGATGATATTATAGTCAGAACTTCACTAACGTGAAAAAAAAACAAAAACAAAAACCAGCCACTTAAGGAAGTTCATAGAATATCATACAGAATGAACACAAAGGGGACCACACTGAGATACATACTGACAAAAGTTAAAGGCAAAGAAAAATACTAAAAGCAACAAGGAAAAAGCAACAAATAACATACAAGGGAATCTTCATAAGGTTATTGGCTGATTTTCCAGCAGAAACTCTGGTCAGAAGGGAATGGTATAATATAATTAAGGTGATGAAAGGAGAAACCTGCAGGAAAGAGTACTCTAACCTACAAGGATTTCATTCAGATTTGACAAAGAAATCAAAAGCTTTATAGACCCTACGTCTTATAGTAATGGAAAGAAAAACAAAAATAAGTCAATGGGACATAATTAAGCTTGAAAGTCTGTTCACAGCAGAGGAAACTATAAACAAGATTAAAAGGCAACCTTCACAATGGGAGAAAATAATTTCAGAAGAAGAAACTGACAAAGGATTAATCTTCAAAATATACAAGCAGCTTATGTAGCTCAATATCCACACCCCCCGCCCAAAAAATAGCCTAATCAAAAAAATGGGCAGAAGACCTTAGTAGACATTTCTCCAAAGAAGACATAAGAAAATGAAGTCGCTCAGTCATGTCCTGACTCTTTGTGACCCCATGGGCAGTAGCCTGCACCAGGCTCTTCCATCCATGGGATTTTCTAGGCATGAGTACTGAAGTGGGTTGCCATTTTCTTCTCCAGGGAATCTTCCCGACCCAGGGATTGAACCCAGGTCTTCCACATTGTAGACAGACCTTTTACCATCTGAGCCAACAGGGAAGTTCTAAAGAAGACATACAGATGGCCAATAAACATATGAAAAAGTGCTCAAATTTCCTTATTATTGGAGAAATGCAAATCAAAAGCACAATGAGGTATCACCTCACACCTGTCAGAATGGCCATGATCAAAAAATCTACAAACAATAATTGCTGGACAGACTGGGGAGAACAGGGGACCCTCTTTCACTGTTGATGGGAATGTAAATTGGAACATCCACTATGGAGAACAGTATGTTACTGTTGTTGTTCAGTCACTCAATTGTGTATGACTCTTCATGACCCCATCGACTGTAGCCTGCCAGGCTCCTCTGTAAATGGTATTTCCCAGGCAAGAATACTGGAGTGGGATGCCATTTCCTTCTCCAGGCGAATAGTATGGATTTTCCTTTAAAAACTAGAAGCAGAGTTCCTGTATGATCTAGCAATTCCACTCCTGGGCATGTATCTAGAGATAATCATAATTTGAAAGGATATATTCACTTCAATTTTCATTGCAGCATTATTTACAATAACTAGAATGTGGAAGCAACCTACAAGTCCATTAATGGAAGAATGGATAAAGATATGGTGTGTATATATAGAATGGAACATATTTCAGGCATAAAAAAGAACAAATGTAAGTCATTTGAACTGAGGTGGATGACCCTAGAGGATGTTAAACAGAATGAAATAAGTCATAAAGAGAAAAACAATATTACATATGAATGCATATATGTGGAATCTAGAAAAATGGTACTTAGTGATAAACCTATTTTCAGGGCAGGAATAGAGATGCATATGTGGAGAACAAACTCATGGACACAGTGGGGGAAGAAGATGGTGGGACAAATGGAGAGAGCAACATGGAAATATATGCATGACCATGTATAAAATAAATAGCTAGTAGGAGGCTTCTATATAACAGAGGGAGCCCAGCCTGTTAGCCTGTGATGACCTAGAGGGGTCTGATGGGGATAGGTCAGAGGGAGGTTCAAGAGGGAGGGTTAATACATATAGTTATAATGTATTCACATTGTGTTACAGCAAAAAACAACACATTTTGAAGAAATTATCCTAAAATTTTAATAATAATTTAATTAAAAATAGACAAGAGCCAAGATATTTAACATACACTCAGTCAGTCAGTTCAGTCTCTCAGTTGTATCTGACTCTTTGCAACCCCATGAACTGCAGCACACCAGGCTTCCCTGTCCATCACTAACTCCCGGATTTTACTCAGACTCATGTCCATCGAGTCAGTGATGCCATCCAACCATCTCATTCTCTGGCATCCCTTTCTCCTCCCGCCTTCAATATACTCAGATTTGTGTTATTTGTGATAGTGCTAGGGTTAAGAGAGGAGAAAAGGTGAGTTGGAAAAAGGAGAAATTACTTTTTTTGTTGTTTTTAATCATTCTTTTGATATTCTGTGAGTCATTGGGACAAAGGAAAAACAAATAATTCTGATTTGTATTTGCTAAACACACAACATTGCATAAACTCAATGGGTATGTGACCATGAATGCTGGCCAGTATAGAAAGTGCTCTTTGCCATGCTCCATGAAATTTAAAACTGTTCAAATGAAGAACAAATGCTACTAGGGGAATAAAATAAATGTTTTCAAGTAAAAAATAAATGAGCCTAATTAAAGTCTTATGGACTCTGTGGGAGAGGGAGAGGGTGGGAAGATTTGGGAGAATGGCAATGAAACATGTGAAACGTCATGTATGAAACGAGATGCCAGTCCAGGTTCAATGCACGATGCTGGATGCTTGGGGCTGGTGCACTGGGATGACCCAGAGGGATGGTGTGGGGAGGGAGGAGGGAGGAGGGTTCAGGATGGGGAACACATGTATACTAATTAAATAATTTTCTATTAAAGAAAAAAAAAGAAAAAAAAAAACTATGCACAACAAAGAAAATCATAAACAAACAAAAAGACAATCTACAGAGTGGAAGAAAATATTTGTAAATGCTGTGACTGAAAAAAGATTAGTTCTAAAACATATAAACAACTCATGCGGATAAATATTCATTAAAAAAAAAGGAAAAAGATCAAAATAGATATTTCCCAAATAAAGATATATAGATGGGGAAAAACACAAGAAAAGATACTCTTCATCATCAGATATTGGAGGAATGTAAATCAAAAGTATTATGAGGTATTACCCCATAACAATCAGAATAGTGATCATTAAGATTTTTACAAGCAATACATGATGGAGAGGTTGTGAAGAAAAAGGAACTGCCCTACACTGTTGATGGAAATGCATTGGTACAGACTCTTTGGGGAACAGTATGCTGCTGCTGCTGCTGCTGCTAAATCGCTTCAGTCGTGTCTGACTTTGTGCGACCCCATAGACTGTAGCCCACCAAGCTCCCCCGTCCCTGGGATTCTCCAGGCAAGAACACTGGAGTGGGTTGCCATTTCCTTCTCCAAAGCATGAAAGTGAAAAGTGAAAGTGAAGTTGCTCAGTCGTGTCTGACTTAGCGAACCCGTGGACTGCAGCCTACCAGGTGCCTCTGTCCATGGGATTTTCCAGGCAAGAGTACTGGAGTGGTGTGCCACTGCCTTCTCTGGGGGAACAGTATAGAGGTTCCATAAAAAACTCAAAATAGAGCTAGCATATGATCCAGCAAGAAAACTTGTGCATAAAAAGGTGGAGTAAAAGGATGTGTACTTATCTTCTCCTGTGAGAACTCCAAAATTGCAACTGGCTCCTGCACAACCATCAACAAATTGTTGGAGCCACAAAAGAAGATACCCCATGTCCAACGGCAGAGGACAATCCCCAACAAGATGGAAGGAGGGGCGAAAATGTGTTTAGAAACAAACCCCATACCAGCCAGAGATGCTTGGAGGGCTCAAAAAAAAAAAACAACAAAAAAAAAACCTTGTGTGCACAAAGACCCAGAGACCCCACACCCTACTAGAGACTGAGCCAGACCTGCCTCCAAAGGAGTGGCCAGGTGTGGGGACATGAGCTTGGCTGCAACAGACCTGGGAGGCTCAGTATGTGGCATAAGTCCTCTTGGAGGAGGCCATCATTAGACCCATCATAGAGCCACTGAGGAGACAACCCACAAACTGGAGAACAGTTATAATTTAAAAAAGTTACTGAATTGTTGCAAAACTTCTAGTGCCCACAGCAGATTCCCAACCTGGGGATCTGGCAAAGGGACTGAGAACCTCCAGGGAATTTTACTTTGAAGGCCAATGGGATCTGATTACAGAATTTCCAAGGTCGGAGAAAACAGACTCTTGGAGGCACAAACAAAATGTTGTGTGCACCAGGACCCAGGAGAAAGGAGTAGTGACCCCACAAGAGACTGAGCCAGACTTGCCTGTGAGTGTCCAGGAGTCTCTGGCAGAAGCGTGGGTTGACAGTGGCCTGCTGTGTGGTCAGGGGGACTGAATACAACAGTTCTGGGAGCCATGGCTTGCTGGCATAAGTCCTTTTGAAGGAGGTCACCATTACTGTCCTTACCCCTACCATAGTTTGGCCTGGGGCCAAACTACAGGGAGGGAACACAGCCCCAGCAATGAACAGAAGATTGGATTAAAGATTTACTGAGCATGGCCCTTTCCATAAGATCAAGACGCAGATTCCCTCACAGCCTGTCCCTTCCATCAGGAAATCTCTAAAAACTTCTTATTCTTATCCATCAGAGGCCAGACAGAATGAAAACCACAGTCACAGAAAACTAACCAAACTGATCACATGGATCACAGCCTTGTCTAATTCAATGAAACTATGAGCCATGCCATGTAGGGCCATCCAAGACACACAGGTCATGGTGGAGAGTTCTGACAAAACGTGGTCCACTGGAGAAAGGAAAAACAGACCACTTCAGTATTCTGCCTAGAAAACCCAATGAAGAGTATGAAAAGGAAAAAAGATATGACACTGAAAGGTGAACTCACCAGGCTGGTAGATGCCCAATATGCTAATGGAGAAGAATGGAGAAATAGCTCCAGAAAGAATGAAGAGACTGAGCCAAAGCAAATTGATTGCATTGTTTGATTATATTCTTTGCAGCCAAAGATGGAGAAGCTCCATACAGTCAGTAAAAAACAAGACTGGGACCTGACTGTGGCTCAGATCATGAACTCCTTATTGCAAAATTCAGACTTAAATTGAAGAAAGTAGGGAAAACCACTAAATTATTCAGACATGACCTAAATCAAATCCCTTATGATAATAGAGTAGAAATGAGAAATAGATTAAAGGGATTAGATCTGATAGACAGAGTGCCTGAAGAACTATGGACAGAGGTTCGTGACATTGTACAGGAGGCTGTGATCAAAATCATGCCCAAGAAAAAGAAATGCAACAAGGCAAAATGGTTCTCTAAGGAGACTTTACAAATAGCTGAGAAAAGAACAGAAGAGAAAGGCAATGGAGAAAAGGAAAGATATACCCATATGAATGCAGAGTTTCAAAGAGGAGCAAGGAGAAATAAGAAAGCTTCCTAAGTATGATGCAAAGAAATAGTCCATGGAATATCATCTCCAGTGGACCACGTTTTGTCAGAACTCTCCACCATGAAATGCAAAGAAATAGAGGGAAAAAAGTAAAATGGGAAAGACTAGAGATCTCTTCAAGAAAATTAGAGATACTAAGGGAACATTGCATACCAAGATGGGCACAATAAAGGGCAGAAATTGTGTGGACCTAAAAGAAGCAGTAGATATTAAGAAGAGGTGACAAGAATACACAGAAGAACTATACAAAAAAAGGTCTTAAGGACCCAAATAACCACGAAGGTGTGATCACTCACCTAGAACCAGACATCCTGGAGTGTAAAGTGAAGTTAACCTTAGGAAACAGTTCTATAAACAAAGCTAGTGGAGGTGATGAAATTCCAGCTGAGCTATTTCAAATCTTAAAAGATGATGGTGTGAAAGTGCTTCACTCAATATGCCAGCAAATTTGGAAAACTCAGCAGTGGCCACAGGACTGGAAAAGATCAATTTTCATTCCATCCCAAAATGCGATCCACTTGTGAAGAGAATGGCAAACCACTCCAGTATACTTGCCATCAGAACCCCATGAACTGTATAAAAGGTTTGTCATACATGTCATTTATAATCTTTTTTTTTTTTATTCTTCCAATTTTATTTTATTTTTAAACTTTACATAATTGTATTAGTTTTGCCAAATATCAAAATGAATCCGCCACAGGTATACATGTGTTCCCCATCCCGAACCCTCCTCCCTCCTCCCTCCCCATACCATCCCTCTGGGCTGTCCCAGTGCACCAGCCCCAAGCATCCAGCATCATGCATCGAACCTGGACTGGCAACTCGTTTCCTACATGATATTTTACATGTTTCATTGCCATTCTCCCAAATCTTCCCACCCTCTCCCTCTCCCACAGAGTCCATAAGACTGTTCTATACATCAGTGTCTCTTTTGCTGTCTCGTACACTGGGTTATTGTTACCATCTTTCTAAATTCCATATATATGCGTTAGTATACTGTATTTATGTTTTTCCTTCTGGCTTACTTCACTCTGTATAATAGGCTCCAGTTTCATCCACCTCATTAGAAATGATTCAAATGTATTCTTTTTAATGGCTGAGTAATACTCCATTGTGTATATGTACCACTGCTTTCTTATCCATTCATCTGCTGATGGACATCTAGGTTGCTTCCATGTCCTGGCTATTATAAACAGTGCTGCGATGAACATTGGGGTACACGTGTCTCTTTCCCTTCTGGTTTCCTCAGTGTGTATGCCTAGCAGTGGGGTTGCTGGATCATAAGGCAGTTCTATTTCCAGTTTTTTAAGGAATCTCCACACTGTTCTCCATAGTGGCTGTACTAGTTTGCATTCCCACCAACAGTGTAAGAGGGTTCCCTTTTCTCCACACCCTCTCCAGCATTTATTATTTGTAGACTTTTGGATCACAGCCATTCTGACTGGTGTGAAATGGTACCTCATAGTGGTTTTGATGTGCATTTCTCTGATAATGAGTGATGTTGAGCATCTTTTCATGTGTCTGTTAGCCATCTGTATGTCTTCTTTGGAGAAATGTCTATTTAGTTCTTTGGCCCATTTTTTGATTGGGTCATTTATTTTTCTGGAGTTGAGCTGTAGGAGTTGTTTGTATATTTTTGAGATTAGTTGTTTGTCAGTTGCTTCATTTGCTATTATTTTCTCCCATTCTGAAGGCTGTCTTTTCACCTTGCTAATAGTTTCCTTTGATGTGCAGAAGCTTTTAAGGTTAATTAGGTCCCATTTGTTTATTTTTGCTTTTATTTCCAATATTCTGGGAGGTGGGTCATAGAGGATCCTGCTGTGATGTATGTCGGAGAGTGTTTTGCCTATGTTCTCCTCTAGGAGTTTTATAGTTTCTGGTCTTACATTTAGATCTTTAATCCATTTTGAGTTTATTTTTGTGTATGGTGTTAGAAAGTGGTCCAGTTTCATTCTTTTACAAGTGGTTGACCAGATTTCCCAGCACCACTTGTTAAAGAGATTGTCTTTAATCCATTGTATATTCTTGCCTCCTTTGTCGAAGATAAGGTGTCTATATGTGCGGGGATTTAGTTTTTATCATAAACAGGTGCTGAAATTCTTCAAAAGATTTTTTATGCATCTGGGCTTTCCTAGTGGCTCAGCTGGTAAATAATCTGCATGCAATCTGGGAGACCTGGGTTTGATCCCTCAGTTGGGAAGATCCCCTGGAAAAGGGAAAGGCTACCCACTCCAGTATTCTGGCCTAGAGAATTCCATGGACTATACAGTCCATGGGGTCATAAAGAGTCAGACACGACTAAGTGACTTTCACTTTTTATGCATCTATTGAGATTATCATATGTTTTTATTCTTCAACTTGGTGATGTAATGTGTAGTATTGATTTGCAGATGTTGCACAATCCTTGCATCCTTGGGATGAATCCCACTTGAGAATGGGGTATGATCGTTCTAATGTATTGTTGGATACAGGTTGCTAGTATTTTGTTGAGGATTCTTGCGTCTATTTACATTAGTGATATTGGCCTATAATTTTATTTATTAATTTTTATGTATTTGTCTGGTTTTGGTATCAGGGCAATGGTGGCCTCATAAAATGAGTTGGAAAATTATCCTTGTTCTGTGACTTGTTGGAACCGTTTCAGAAACTCTTCTCTAAATGTTTGATAAAATTTGCCTGTGAACCTGCATGGTCCTGGACTTTTGTTTGTTGTGAGGTTTTTAATAATGGTTTCAATTTTAATGTTTCTGATCGATCTGTTCATATTTTCTCTTTCTTCATGGTTCAGTCAAGGGAGACTGTACTTTTCTAAGAATTTGTCCATTTTTTTCAGATTGTCCATTTTATTAGCATACAGCTGTTTATAGTAATCTCTTATGGTCCATGGTATTTCTGTGGAGTCAGTTTGTAACTTTTCCTTTTTCATTCCTAATTTTACTGATAAGAGTCCTCTCTCTTTTTTTTCTTGAGAATTCTGGCTAAAGGTTCATCAATTTTGTTTATCTTTTCAAAGAACCCGCTTTTAGTTTCATTGATCTTTGCGGTTGTTTACTTTGACTCTATTTTGTTTATTTCTGCTTTGATATTTATGATTTCCTTCCTTCTACTAACTTTAGGTTTTGTGTGTAAGGATAGGTTGTTTGAGACTTTTCTCGAGGTAAGATTATGCTGCTGTAAACTTCCCTTTTAGAACTGCTTTTTCTGCATCCCATCAGATTGGACCACTGTGCTTTCAATTTCGTTTGTCTCTAAGTATTTTTTAAAATCATTTTATTTTATTTTTATTTCCTCAGTGATCCAATATTGGAGAAGGAAACAGCAACCCACTCCTGTATTCTTGCCTGGAGAATCCCAAGGACAGAGGAGCCTGGTGGGCTGCTGTCTATGGGGTCTCACAGGGTCAGACACGACTGAAGCAACTTAGCAGGAACAGCAGCAGTGATCCAATGGTGGTTTACTAGCATATTGTTTAGCTTCCACGTGTTTGTGTCTCTTAGAGCTTTTTTTTCCTGTCCTTGTAGTTTATTTCTAATCTTTAGTTCAGTTCAGTTCAGTCACTCAGTCGTGTCCGACTCTTTGTGACCCCATGAATCGCAGCACGCCAGGCCTCCCTGTCCATCACCAACTCCCGGAGTTCACTCAGACTCATGTCCATTGAATCAGTGATGCCATCCAGCCATCTCATCCTCTGTTGTCCCCTTCTCCTCCTGCCCCCAATCCCTCCCAGCATCAGAGTCTTTTCCAATGACTCAACCCTTCGCATGAGGTGGCCAAAGTACTGGAGTTTCAGCTTTAGCATCATTCCTTCCAAAGAAATCCCAGGGCTGATCTCCTTCAGAAAAGACTGGTTGGATCTCCTTGCAGTCCAAGGGACGCTCAAGAGTCTTCTCCAACACCACAGTTCAAAAGCATCAATTCTTGGGCGCTCAGCCTTCTTCACAGTCCAACTCTCACATCCATACATGACCACTGGAAAAACCATAGCCTTGACTAGACGGACCTTTGTTGCCAAAGTAATGTCTCTGCTTTTCAATATGCTGTCTAGGTTGGACATAACTTTCCTTCCAAGGAGTAAGTGTCTTTTAATTTCATGGCTGCACTCACCATCTGTAGTGATTTTGGAACCCCCAAAAATAAAGTCTGACACTGTTTCCACTGTTTCCCTATCTATTTCCTATGAAGTGATGGGACCGGATGCCATGATCTTCAGCATTGTAATCAGAAAAGACGTTTGAGATGATTTGGATTTTCTTAAATTTACCAAGGCTCACCTTATTGCCCAACTTGTGGTAAACCCTGGATAATGTTCCATGTGCACTTGAGAAGAATGTGTAGTATGATACTTTTGAATGGGATGCCCTATAAATATCAATTAAATCCAGTTCATCTAAAGTGTCATTTAAGGCCTGAGTTTTCTTATTGATTTTATTTATTGGTGATCTTTCCATTGATGAAATATAGATATTAAAGACCCCCACTATTAATGTGCTACTGTCAATTTCTCCCTTTATGTTTGTTAGCATTTGCCTTACATATTGAGGTGCTCCTATGTTGGATGCATATATATTTATAATTGCTTTATCTTCTTGAATTGAAGCCTTAATCATTTTGTAGTGTCCTTCATTGTCTCTTATAAAAATCTTTACTTTAAAGCTTATTTTATCTGATATGAGTATAGCTGCTCCAGATTTCTTATGATTTCCCCTCACTTTCAGTCTGTAAGCATCTATAGGTTTAAGGTAGGTGTCTTGTAGACAACTTATATATGGATCTTGTTTTTGTTTCCATTCAGCCAGTCTAGGTCTTTTGATTGGTGCATTAAATCCATGTATATTTAAGGTAATTATAAATATGTATGATCTTATTATTATTTTGCTAATTATTTTGTGTTTATTTTTGTAAATCTTTTCCTTCTCTTGTGTTTCTTGCCTAGAAAAGTTCCATTAGTATTTGTTGTAAAGCTGGTTTGGTGGTGCTGAATTCTCTTAACTTTTGCTTGTGTGTAAAGCTTTTGATTTCTCCATCAAATCTGAATGAGGGTCTTGCTCAGTTGAGTATTCTTGTTGGTAAGTTCATCCCTTTCATTCCTTGGACTATATTGTGCCATTTCCTTCTGACTTCAAGAATTTCTGTTGAGAAATTGGCTGATAGCATCATGAGATGTCTCTTGTATGCTTTTGTCTTTTTTTCCCTTGTTGCTTTAAATAATTCATCTGTCTTTAATTTTTGTCGGTTTGCTTACTATGTGTCTAAGTATGTTCCTCCTTGAGTTTATCCTGCTTGGGTCTCTCTGTGCTTTCTGGACTTGCTTGACTATTTTATTTCCCATGTTGGGAAAGTTTTCAACTATTATCTCTTCAAATATTTTCTCGGGTCCATTCTCTCTCATTTCTCCTTCTGGACTCCTATAATGGTAATATTGGTGCATTTAATGTTGTCCCAGATGTCTCTTAAGTTGTCTTAATTTCTTCTCATTCATTTTTGCTGTTCGCTGTTCATATTCTTCTCATTCATATTCTGTTTTGAAGTATTGATTTTCCACCATTCTGTCTTCCAGGTCATTCCAGGTTCTTCTGCCTCAGTTATTCTGGTGTTGATTCCTTCTAATGTATTGTTCATCTATGTTCATTATTTAGTTCTTGTAGGTCGTTGGTAAACATTTCTTGCATCTTATCCATTCATTTTCTGATCTTTTTCTGATTTTTCCTGGATCATCTTCACTATCATTATTCTATACTATTTTTCTTGGAGTTTGCCTATCTCCACTTCATTTAGTTATTTTTCTGGTATTTTATCTTGTCCAGAACCCTACTTCTTTTCATTTAGATAAGCTTTCTGTGATTGTAGTATTAGTTCCAGAAGTTGCTGGGGTTGTAGCTCTTGTTTATTCTCTCTGCCCTCTGGTAAATGAGGATAAGAGGCTTATGCAAGTTTCCTGATGGGAGGGACTGGCTGTGGGGAAAACTTGGTCTTTCTCTGGTGGGCAGGACCTTCCTCAGTGAAACTTTAATCCAGTTGTCTGATGATGGGTGAGTCTATACTCCTTCCTTGTTAGTTATTTGGTCTGATGAGACCTAGTCCTGAGTCTACAGGCTCTATGGTAGGATTATTGGTGCCCTACAAAAGGACTTATGCTGAGAGGCATATCCTAGGACTGCTGCTTCCAGTGCCCCTTTCCCCATGATGAGCCACTGCCCACGAATGCCTCTGTAGGACACCCTCAAACACTCACAGGTATGTCTGACTCAGTGTTTTGTTGAGTCACTGTTCCTTTCTCCTTGGTCCTGATGCACACAAGGTTTTGTTTGTGCCTGCCAAGAGTGGCGTCTCTTGTTTCCCCCAGTCCCATGGAGGTCCTGTAATCAAATCCTGCTGGCCTTCAAAGTCAGATTCCTTGGGGATTCCCAGTCCCTTAGCTAGATCCCCAGGCTGGGGAGCCTGATGTGGGGCCTAGAACCTTCAGAAAAGTGTGAGAACTTCTTTATTATTATTTCTCTCCAGTTTGTTGGTCACCCACCCAGAGGTTATATGATCAATTTGATTTTATTATGATTGTACCCCTCCTACCATTTTGTTTCAGCTTCTCCTTTGTCCTTGGATGTGGGGTATCTGTTTTTGGTGGGCTCTGGTGAGAGGAGCCACTCCACGTTCAAGGTAAGAAGGGGCGGCACTGAGGAGATAACTCTCTTCCAATGTAAGAAGCAGTGGCTACGCTTTGCTATAGCAGCCATGAAAAGACACCCTATGTCCAAGATAAGAGAAATCCAAGTAAGAAGATAAGTGTTGTGAGAGGGCATCAGTGGGCAGATACACTGAAATCATAATCACAGAAAACTAGTCAATCTAATCACGCTAGGACCACATCCTTGTTTAACTCAATGAAACTAAGCCATGCCCTGTGGGGCCACCCAAGATGGGCGGGTCATGGTGGGGAGGTTTGACAGAATGCAGTCCACTGGAGAAGGGAATGGCAAACCACTTCAGTATTCTTGTCTTGAGAAACCCATGAACAGTATGAAAAGGCAAAATGATAGGATACTGAAAGAGGAACTCCCCAGGTCAGTAAGTGCCCAATATGCTACTGGAGATCAGTGGAGAAATAACTCAAGAAGGAATGAAGGGATGGAGCCAAAGGAAAAAGAACACCCAGCTGTGGATGTGACTGGTGATAGAAGCAAGGTCTGATGCTGTAAAGAGCAATATTGCATAGGAACCTGGAATTTAAGGTCCATGAATCAAGGCAAATTGGAAGTGGTCAAAGAAGAGATGGCAAGAGTGAATGTCGACATTCTAGGAATCAGCAAACTAAAGTGGACTGGAATGGGTGAATTTAACTCAGATGACCATTATATCTACTACTGTGGGCAGGAATCCCTTAGAAGAAATGGAGTAGCCATCATGGTCAACAAAAGAGTCTGAAATGCAGTACTTGGATGCAATCTCAAAAATGACAGAATGATCTCTGTTCTTTTCCAAGGCAAACCATTCAATATCACAGTAATCCAAGTCTATGCCCCAACCAGTAATGCTGAAGAAGCCGAAGTTGAATAGTTCTATGAAGACCTATAAGACCTTTTAGAACTAACACCTGAAAAAGATGTCATTTTCTTATAGGGGACAGGAATGAAGAAGTAGGAAGTCAAGAAACACTTGGAGTAACAGGCAAATTTGGCCTTGGAATACGGAAGGAAGCAGGGCAAAGGCTAATAGAGTTTTGCCAAGAGAACGCCCTGGTCATAGCAAACACCCTCTTCCAACAACACAAGAGAAGACTCTACACATGGACATCACCAGATGGTCAACACCAAAATCAGATTGCTTATATTCTTTGTAGCCAAAGATGGAGAAGGTCTATACAGTCAGCAAAAACAAGACTGGGAGCTGACTGTGGCTCAGGTCATGAACTCCTTATTACCAAATTCAGACTTAAATTGAAAAAAGTAGGGAAAACCACTAGACCATTCTGGTGTGAACTAAATCAAATCCCTTATGATTATACAGTGGAAGTGAGAAATAGATTTAAGGGACAAGATCTGATAGAGTGCCTGATGAACTATGGAATAAGGTTCATGATATTGTACAGGAGAGAGGGATCAAGACCATCCCCATGGAAAAGAAATTCAAAAAAGCAAAATGGCTGTCTGGGGAGGCCTTACAAATAGCTGTGAAAAGAAGAGAAGCGAAAAGCAAAGGAGAAAAGGAAAGACATAAGAATCTAAATGCAGAGCTCCAAAGAATAGCAAGAAGAGATAAAAAAGCCTTTCTCAGCGATCAGTGCAAAGAAATAGAGGAAAACAATAGAATGGGAAAGACTAGAGATCTCTTCAGGAAAATTAGAGATACCAAAGGAATATATCATGCAAAGATGGGCTCGATAAAGGACAGAAATAGTATGGACCTAACAGAGGCAGAAGATATTAAGAAGAGATGGCAAGAATACACAGAAGAACTGTACAAAAAAGATCTTCATGACCCATATAAGCACGATGGTGTGATCACTGATCTAGAGCCAGACATCCTGGAATGTGAAGTCAAATGGGCCTTAGAAAGCATCACTATGAACAAAGCTAGTGGAGGTAATGGCATTCCAGTTGAGCTATTTCAAATCCTGAAAGATGATGCTGTGAAAGTGCTGCACTCACTATGCCAGCAAATTTGGAAAACTCAGCAGTGGCCACAGGACTGGAAAAGTCAGTTTTCATTCCAATCCCAAAGAAAGGCAATGCCAAAGAATGCTCAAACTACCGCATAATTGCACTCATCTCACACGCTAGTAAAGTAATGCTCAAAATTCTCCAAGCCAGGCTTCAGCAATATGTGAACCGTGAACTTGCTGATGTTCAAGCTGGTTTTAGAAAAGGCAGAGCAACCAGATATCAAATTGCCAACATCCGCTGGATCATAGAAAAAGCAAGAGAGTTCCAGAAAAATATCTATTTCTGCTTTATTGACTATGCCAAATCCTTTGACTGTGTGGATCACAATAAACTGTGGAAAATCCTGAAAGAGATGGGAATACAAGACCACCTGATCTGCCTCTTGAGAAATTTGTATGCAGGTCAGGAAGCAGCAGTTAGAACTGGACATGGAACAACAGACTGGTTTCAAATAGGAAAAGAAGTTCATCAAGGCTGTATATTGTCACCCTGTTTATTTAACTTATATGCAGAGTACATCATGAGAAACGCTGGACTGGAAGAAACACAAGCTGGAATCAAGATTGCCGGGAGAAATATCAATAACCTCAGATATGAAGATGACACCACCCTTATGGCAGAAAGTGAAGAGGAACTTAAAAGCCTCTTGATGAAAGTGAAATTGGAGAGTGAAAAAGTTGGCTTAAAGCTCAACATTCAGAAAACGAAGATCATGGCATCCAGTCCCATCACTCAATGGGAAATAGATGGGGAAACAGTGGAAACAGTGTCAGACTTTATTTTTCTGGGCTCCAAAATCACTGCAGATGGTGACTGCAGCCATGAAATTAAAAGACACTTACTCCTTGGACGGAAAGTTATGACCAACCTAGATAGCATATTCAAAAGCAGAGACATTACTTTGCCAACAAAGGTCCGTCTAGTCAAGGCTATGGTTTTTCCTGTGGTCATGTATGGATGTGAGAGTTGGATTGTGAAGAAGCCTGAGCGCTGAAGAATTAATTCTTTTGAACTGTGGTGTTGGAGAAGACTCTTGAGAGTCCCTTGGACTGCAAGGAGATCCATCCAGTCCATTCTGAAGGAGATCAGCTCTAGGATTTTTTTGGAAGGAATGATGCTAAAGCTGAAACTCCAGTACTTTGGCCACCTCATGCGAAGAGTTGACTCATTGGAAAAGACTCTGATGCTGGGAGGGATTGGGGGCAGGAGGAGAAGGGGACGACAGAGGATGAGATGGCTGGATGGCATCACTGACTCGATGGACGTGAGTCTGACTGAACTCCAGGAGTTGGTGATGGACAGGGAGGCCTGGCGTGCTGGCCTGGGTTCGCAAAGAGTTGGACATGACTGAGCGACTGATCTGATCTGATCTGATCTGAGTAGGTATATGTTACGCTCAAATTTCTAACTTGTCCCATCTAACACTTCCCCTTTGGTAACCATAAATTTGTTTTCTGTGCCTGTGATTCTATTCATGTTTTGTAAGTAAGTTCATTTGTATTTTTTTTCTTTAATTCCACATATGAGTGATGCCATGTGATGTTTGTCTTTCTCTATCCAACTCACTTCATTCAGTATTACAATCCCTAGGTTTATACATGTTGCTGCAAATGGCATTATTTCATTATTTTTAATAGCAGAGTAATATTCCATTGTCTATATATATACCACGTCTCTGTATCTATTCATCTGTAGATAGACAGTTAGGATTATTCCATGTCTTCTCTATTATAAATAGTCCTGTTATGAACATTGGGGTGCATGTATCTTTTAGAGTTATGATTTTATCCAGATATATGCCCAAGAGTGTGACTGCAGGTTAATATGGTAGCTCTATTTTTAATTTTTTTATGTAACCACATACTTTTCTCCATAGTGCTTGTACCAACTTATATTCCTAACAGTGCAGGAGAGTTTCCTTCCCTTCACACCCTCTCTGACATTTATTATTTATACACTTTTTGATGATAACCATTCTGACTGGTTTGAGGTGATAATTCACTGTAGTTTTGATTTGCATTTCTTTAGTAATTAATGATGTTGAGCATCTGTTCATGTACCTATTAGCCATGCAGATTTGAGTTTTGATAGTTATTTGTATATTCTAGATCCCAATCCTTTGATGACTATGTGGTCCTCAAATATTTGCACCCAAACTACAACTTATAATGTTCATTTTCTTAACGGTGTCTTTCAGATAACAAAATTTTTATATTGATGAAGTACAATTTATTTTTTTGAGCCATACTTGCATACAAGAATACTTTATCAAAGCCCAGGTTCTGAATATTTTTCTCTGATGTTTTATTGAAAAGTGTGAAGTTTTTACTATTTATATTTCATTATTTGATGCATTTTGAGTTAATGTTCATAGAAAGTGTTATATTTAAGTTAAGGATCATTTTGTAACCTATAAAGGTTGAGTTGTTCCAGTACCATTTACTGACAACTTTATTTTCTTCTGTTGAGTTGCTTGTGCACTTGATAAAAATCAGTTTGTCAGGCATTCTGATGAGTTACTGAGTGAAAACAAACAGAATATGCAGTACTACTAGTAGGTCTTGCAGCAGACATTAATGAAGGCAGATTGGCAATCATTAATTCTTGAGCTATACAATAGTACCACTACTGTATAGAATCTGCTGTCTCCAGAGAAAACTTAATAATGCAAAAGTCTCAGGATTGATGTTACCAAGATGGTGACATAGGTTGTTCCTGGCTATAGGAGATAGGCTGTCCCCTCACAAGAAGAAAAACTAACAACTATTTATGGACAAGACAACACCGAGACCAAGAAAGACTGCATTAGAAGAGTAAGAAAAATGATTCTGTGCTGACTGCACTGCCCTTCCAGCAGGATGGCAGAGTCATACTGAGAAGTCTTCCCTGAGCCAATTGTTTCTCCTTTAAGAATAGAGCCCATCTTTCTAAATTCCATATATATGTGTTAGTATACTGTATTGGTGTTTTGATACAGGAAGCTTGGGGCTGGTGCACTGCGATGACCCAGAGGGATGGTATGGGAGGGAGGTGGGAGGGGGTTCAGGATTGGGAACACGTGTACCCCTGTGGCAGATTCATGTTGATGTATGGCAAAACCAATACAATATTGTAAAGTAATTAGCTTCTAATTAAAATAAATAAATTTAAATTGTAAAAATTAGCAAAAAAAAAAAAAGAAAAGAGCCCAGAGGTGAAATACTCTAGTATTGTGCATCAATTAGTGCAAATCTGTAATGTGGTTATACTCAATGAAGATTATATGGAAATCTGTAGGGCTTAATCACTGTGAATCTGATTGTGATGGGGAAAGATATTACAACAACAAGGACATGGATTTTGGCAGACTGAGTTCCTACCTGTACAGTGCAAGTATAACTCCCAACAAGTGACTTTGCTTATCTGTAGAACCAAATCACAGGTGCAGTCTGAACAAGGAACTCAGTGGAACGCAGGTCCTCCTAACCATGTCCATAATTAAAGAATTTTGCTAGTCTTGGATTCTGGTATGCCCACAACACAAGCTGGAATCAAGATTTCCAGGAGAAATATCAATAACCTTAGATATGCAGAGGATACTACTCCAATGGCAGAGAGTGAAGAGGAACTAAGGAGCCTCTTGATGAGAGTCAAAACAGAGATTGAAAAGGCTAGCTTAAAGCTTAACATTCAAAACCTATTATCATTACATCTGATCCCATTACTTCATGGCAAATGAAGGAGGAAAAGTGGAAGCAGTGACAAATTTCATTTTATTGGGCTCCAAAATCACTGGAGATGGCGACTGTAGCAATAAAATTAAAAGACACTTGTTCCTTGGGGCGGGGGGGGGGGGAAGACTGTGACAAATCAAGATAGCATATTAAAAAGAAGAGATATCACTTTGCCAACAAATGTCTGTACAATCAAAGCTGTGTGTGTGTGTGTGTGTGTGTGTTTCCAGTAGTCATGTATGGATGTGAGAGTTGGACCATAAAGAAGGCTGAGCAACAAAGAATTGATGCTTTTGAATTATGGATCCAGAGAAGATTCTTGAGAGTCCCTTGAACAGCAATCTCCATCAAACTGGTCAATCCTAAAGTAAATCAATCTTGAATATTTATTCGAAGGACTGTTGCTGAAGCTCCAGTTCTTTGGGCACCTGATGTGAAGAGCAGACTCACTGGAAAATACTCTGAAGCTGGGAAAGGTTGAAGGCAAAATGACAATGAGGCAGCAGAAGGAGAGATGGTTAGCATCACCAGCTCAATGGATATGCATTTGAGCAAACTCTGGGAGAATAGTGGAGAAGAGAGGAGCCTGGCATATTGCAGTCCATGAGGTCACAAAGAGTCAGATAAAACTTAATAACTGAACAACAACAAAACCCAAAACTAAGCAGAAAAGCTGAACCCACTGCAGATCACAGCTCTGGGCCTGTCACCAACAGTCAGCCTGTTTGGGAAAATAGGGGGCTTTTGTGAAGTAAGCTTTTCCAGTCCTGCCCATGCAGGAACCTGAGTCATAACCTCACCCACTGTGAAGCATAGACCTTAGATCAATATGTAAGGAAGAGCTGGTGAGAACACCTGGAAACTGCATAATCCAGGAACTCTTGAGTCATGAGATGAGAGAGCAGAGAAGATTCCTCTGAGGGCAAAGTCAATGATCCTGTGTGACTCAGGAATGTGCAGCCTAAGTTGGCTTGGATCTGCTTGTACAACTATGCCCAGAAAAGAAAACTAATCCATAGCCCCATTTATTGTTGAATACAATTATTAGATTGTCCAAAGATGGAAACTTAGTGGGGAACACAGGAAGCTGCATAGTCCATCAAACTGCTTTATTTACAGTGGCAATTGAAGAGAGAACATAGCTGGTATATTCCCTTGTTTGCAAAGCAAAATCAGTGGCCCTAACTGACAAGGATATTCACTGTATGCTTTTTCCTGCTTTGAGCCCACAAACATAAGCTGTGTAGGTGCTGCATTTCATTTTGCTGCCTACCAGCTCAAGGAAGGTAATATATATTGTCATCTTTTTCTGAATATAATGCACAGTCCCAAATGAATAAGAAGCCTGACCAGCGAATCTAGAAAATCATGAAGACCATACCTCAGAGTCATTTGAGCAGGGAACAAGGCCAACAGTCCTATCAAGGTATTCTCATACAGCAGCATAACCTACAACCACCAACCTAAACTAAACAGCTTTGCTACAACTAAGCTAAAACAGTTGCTTAGTTAAAAAATTGAACCAAGCTCCACCTGGCCAATAGTAAGCAGAAGACACATCCAAAACAGAAACTGAGTTGACTGGTGAAAAACACTCTGTCAAAGAAAACCTGAAAATTGTGGAAGAGACCACATATTCAAATGCAGATACTATTGTAAGAGATAGAGAATTATGAACCTCCAAGAATAACAATATCACAAAAGAAAAGTTGGTGTTTCTATTCTGTCACTAATATGTGTCCAACTCTTTGTGACCATAGGGACTACAGAACTCTAGGTTTCCTTGTCTTTCACTGTCTTCCAGAGTTTTCTCAAACTCGTGTACATGGTGTTGATGATGCCATCCAACCATCTCATCCTCTGTTGCCACCTTCTCCTCTTGCCCTCATCAGGGCCTTTCCCAATGAGCTGACTCTTTTCATCAGGTGGCCAAATATTGGTACTTCAGCATCAGTATTAATCCTTCCAATGAATATTCAGGGTTAATTTCTTTTAGGTTTGACTGGTTTTATTTCCTTGCTGTCCAAGGGAATCTCATGAGTCTTCTCCAGCACCATATGAAAGCATCAATCATTCGATGCTCAGCCTTTGTTATGGTCCAACTTTCATATCAGTACATGACTACTGGGAAAACCATAGCATTGACTATATGGACTTCTGTCAGAAAAGTGGTATCTCTGATTTTTAATATACTATCTTTGTCATAACTTTCCTTCAAAGCACCAAGGGTCTTTTAACTTCATGGCTGCAGTCATTGTATGCAGTGACATTGGAGCCCAAGAAAATAAAATCTGTCACTGTTTCCATTTTTCCTCCACCTATTAGCCACTAAGTGATGGGACTAGATGCCATGATCTTAGGTTTTGAGCACTGAGTTATAAGCCAGCTTTTTCACTCTCATCTTTCACCCTCATCAAAGGGTCTTTAGTTTCTCACTTTCTGCCATTAGAGTGGTATTATCTGTGTATCTGAGCTTGTCTATATATCTCCCAGTAATCTTGATTCCGACATGTCCAGCTTGGCATTTTGTATGATGTGCTCTGCATAGAAGTTAAATGAGCAGCAGGACAATATACAGCCTTGATTTATCAATTTCGAACCAGTCCCTTGTTCCACTTCTAGTTGCACATGCTTCTTAACTTGCAAATAGGTTTCTCATGGGACAGGTAAAGTAGTCTGGTATTCCCATCTCTTTAAGAATTTTCCACAGTTTGTTGTGATCCACACAGTCAAAGGCTTTAGCCTAGTTCATGAAACAGAAGTAGATGTTCTTCTAGAACTCCCTTGCTTTCTCTATGATCTAGTGGATGTTGGTAATTTTATTTCTAGTTCCTCTGTCTTTTCAAAATCCAGCTTGTGCTTCTGGAAGTGCTCAGCTCACTTACTGTTGAAACCTAGCTTGAAGGATTTTGAGTGTTACCTTGCTAGCATGTGAAATACATGCAATTTTATGGTAGTTTGAACATTCTTTGGCATTTCCTTTCTTTGGGGTTGGAATGAAAACTGACCTTTTTCCGTCCTGTGGCCATGGCTGAGCTTTCCAATTTGCTTACATATTGAGTGCAGCCCTTTACCAGCATCACATTTTAGGATTGTAAATAGCTCAGATGGAATTCCATCACCTCCACTAGCTTTGCTTGTAGTAAAGCTTCCTAAGGTCCACTGACTACACACTCCAGGATGTCTGGCTCTAGGTGAGTGATCACACCATAGTGGTTATCTAAGCCCTTAAGACCCTTTCTGTATAATTATTTTGTGTATTCTTGCCACCTCTTAATCTCTTCTGCTTCTGTAAGTTCTTGCCATTTCTGTCCTTTATTGTGTCTATCCTTGCATGAAAGTTTCCCTTAATATCTCCCATTTTCTTTAAGAGAAAGACATGTACATGCCTTTCCCATTCTACTGTTTTACTCTATTTCTTTGTATTGTTCACACAAGAAAGCTTTGCTATCTCTCCTCGCTATTCTCTGGAGATATGCACTTGATTGTGTATGTCTTTACCTTTCTTTTTACTT
Organism: Bos grunniens; assembly: GCF_055505025.1. Lineage (NCBI taxonomy): Eukaryota > Metazoa > Chordata > Mammalia > Artiodactyla > Bovidae > Bos > Bos grunniens. The sequence continues at coordinate 72,849,798 of NC_141194.1, read as the reverse complement.
CTCTTCTTTTCTCATCTATTTGTAAAGTCTCCCCAGACAACCACTCTGCATTTTTTTCTTTTTCTTGGAGATGGTTTTGGTCACAGCCTCTTCTAAAATGTTACAAATCTCTCTCCATTGTTTTTTAGACACTCTGTTTTTCTGATCTAATCCTCTGAATCTATTCATTATCTCTACTGTATAATCAAAAGGGGTTTGATTTAGGTCATACCTGAATGGCCTAGTGGTTTCCCCCACTTTCCTCAAGTTAAGCCCAGATTTCACCATGAAAACAAAATAAGATCACTCTGTCATTTTTTTTATATTGCCCTATATTTTCATTTCAAACTCTTCTATTGACTATGAGGGCCACTTCATTTCTTCTAAATGATTCTTCCCCACAGTAGTAGATATATAATCATCTTAATTAATTTCACCCATCCATTTTAGTTCACTGATTCCTAAAATGTTGATATTCAATCTTGCCATATCCTGCTTGACCACATCCAGTTTATGTTGATACACGGACTTAACATTCAAAGTTTCTATGCAATATTTTTCCTAACAGTATTGTACTTTAATTTCACTAGCAGACACACCCATAATTGAGCATGCTTTCCACTTTGGACTAGCTGTCTTTCTGAAGCTTTTTTTCTGCTCTTCCCCCATAGCATATTGGACACTCACGACCTGGGGAACTCATCTTCCCATGGCATATTTTTTGCCTTTTCATATTATTTATGGTGATTGCAGCCATGGAATTAAAAGACATTTACTTCTTATGGCCAAACTAGACAGAATATTAAAAAGCCGAGACAGCACTTTGTCAACAAAGGTCAGTCTAGTCAAGGCTATGGTTTTTCCAGTGGTCATGTGCAGATGTGAGAGTTGGACTATAAAGAAAGCTGAGTGCTGAAGAGTTGATGCTTTTGAACTGTGGTGTTGGAGAAGATTCTTGAGAGTCCGTTGGACTGCAAGGAGATCCAACCAGTCCATCCTAAAGGAGATCAGTCCTGGGTGTTCATTGGAAGGACTGATGTTAAACCTGAAACTCCAATATTTTGGCCACCTGATGTGAAGAGCTGACTCATTTGAAAAGACCCTGATGCTGGGAAAGATTGAGGGCAGGAGGAGGAAGGGACGACAGAGGATGACATGATGACTCAATGCACGTGGGTTTGGATGGACTCCGGGAGTTGGTGATGGACAGGAAGGCTTGGGGTGCTGCAGTTCATGGGGTTGAAAAGAGTCTGACATGCCTGAGTGACTGAACTGAACTGAACACTATTTATGAGGTTCTTGAGGCAAGAATACTAGGGTGGATTTTCATTTCCTTTTCTGATGGACCACATTTTGTCATAGCTTCATTGAGTTATGAAAGCCCTTTTGCCCTGACAAAGCTGTGATCCATGTCATCATTTTGGTCAGTATTCTGATTGTGATTTTCACTCTGAAGCCTGTGGGACTATAGTGTTTGCTTGTTCTGTCTGCCTTCTGATGGATGAGTATAAGAGGCTTATTCAAGCTTCCTGATGGGACAGACTCGCTATGTGGAAACCTGGGTCTCACTCTGGTGGGCAGAACCTTGCTCAGTAAATCTTTATTTCAGTGGTCTGCTGAAGATGGGACTCTGCTCCCTCCTTGTTAGTTGTTTTTCCTGAGGCAACCCAGTGTTGTAGTCTATGAGTTCCATGGTAGGGCTATTGGTGAACTGCAAGAGAACTTATGCCAATACGGACTTCCCAGGACTGTTGGTACTAGTGCCCTTTCCCCTCCAGCAGGATTCTTTTGACCTGCACCTTTGCAGAAGAACCTCAGATATTCACAGGCAGGTCTGGCTCAGTCTTCTGTGGGGTCCCTGCTCCTTTCCCCTGGGTCTTGTTGCACACAAAGTTTTGTTTTTGTCCTACAAGTGTCTGTTTCCTCCAGTCTTGTGGATGTTCTGAAACCAAATCATGTTGACCTTTAAATTCAGATTCTCTCAGCATTCTCAGTATCTTTCCTGGATCCAGAGGTTGGAAAGTTTGATGTGGAGCCTAGAGCCTTTGCAACAGTGTGAGAAATTCTTTGGTATTATTGTTTTCCAATTGGTGGGTCACCTACCCTGGCAGATGTGGGATTTTATTTTAACCTGTTTGTGCCCTCCTACCATCTTGTTATTCTCCTTTGTCCTTGAATTTGGGATAACTGTTTGTTTGTTTTAATTTGGTGGGTTCCAGCATCCTCCTGTCAATGGTTGTTCAACAGTTAGTTTAGATTTTGGTGTTCTCACAGGAGATTAACATAACTTTAATAAATGAATCTAAAGAAAGAAAAAGAAATAAAGGGGAAACAAATAGTATTTAAAGCAATAATGGCTGAAACTTTCACAATCTGGAATGACAGACACTCCGAGGCTCAAAGAACTCCAGAGAGGTTGAACACAGAAAAGGCTGTACCAAGACACATTATAATTAAATTGTAAAAAAAAAAAAAAAAAAAAAAAATCAAACATAATTTTCAAAAGAACAAAGAAAAGAAAAAAAAATAATGAAGGTTACATACAAGAAAATCCTAACAAAATTAGAAATGGACTTCTCGAGACAACTTTTTCAGGTTAAAAATAAGTGGATTAATATACTGAAATTACTGAATGAATTAAAATATGTTATCTAAGAATGTTCTACCTGGTGAAGCTCTCCTTAGGAAATAAAGGATAGAGACTGTTTTTGGCAAACAAAAGTTGAGGAAATTCATCACTAGTAGATCTACCCTACCAGAAAGAAAAAAAAAAAAAAAAGCTAAAGCAAGATATTTCTATATTTCTGTCAAAAATAATGGTAAATAACATCATAAAACCTTAAAAAACTGTAAAACTCACTGGCAATGGTAAATATAAAGTCAAAGTCAGATTTTGTAATATGGTAATAAGAATGTATAGTTCAATTAAACCTGCCTTAAAAGTTTAAAAAATAGGAAAAAATAAGCACAATTATAATAATCTGTTTTCAGTTATGCCTTATGCAAATTATAACGTGGATAACCTAAAATGTTATGGCAAATAGATGGAGTAACAATGGAAACAGTGAGAGGCTTTATTTTCTTAGGCTCCAAAATCACTGCAGATGGTGACTGCAACCATGAATTAAAGGACGCCTGCTCCTTGGAAGAAAAGCTATGACCAACCTAGACAGCATATTAAAAAGCAGAGACATTACTTTTCTGACAAAGGTCCATGTAGTTAATGATATGGCTTTTCCAGTAGTCATGTCTGGATGCAAAAGTTGGACCATAAAGCAGGCTGAACACCAAAGAACCAATGCTTTTGAACTTTGGTGTTGGAGAAGACTCTTGAGTCCCTTGAACAGCAAGGAGATCAAACCAGTAAATCCTAAAGGAAATCAGTCTTGAATATTCATTGAAAAAATTGATGCTGAAGCTGAAGCTCCAGTACTTTGGCCACTTAATGCAAAGAGATGACTCATTGTAAAAGACCCTGATTCTAGGAAAGTTAGAAGGCAGGAGGAGAAAGGGATGACAGAGGATGAGATGGTTGGATGGCATCACTGACTCAATGGACATGAGTTTGAGCAAGCTCCAGAAGATCGTGAAGGACAGGGAAAACTGGTATGCTGCAGTCTGTGGGGTCACAAAGAGTGAGACACGTCTGAACGACTCAACAACAAAAACCTAAAATGTGAGGGAATTAGGTAGAAAAAGTAAGTTTTAAGAATTATATTGAAGTTAAGTTGCTATTAGTTTAAAATAGTGTCATAATATTAAGATATTTTATGTAACTTTCATGGTAAATACAAGGTAAAAACCTGTTGCAATTATACAAAAGAAATTGATTAAAGGCAATGAATACTAAGATAAAAAAAATCAAAGCACAGCAAAAGATAGCATGTTAAGTAACAAGAAAGAATGAGTTTACAAATCAATTAGAAAACAATGAACAAAATCACAATAGTAAATCTTTGCTGCTACTGCTAAGTAATGTCATTCATGTGCGACTCTGTGCAACCACATAGGTGGCAGCCCACCAAGCTCTGCCGTCCCTGGGATTCTCCAGGCAAGAACACTGGAGTGGGCTGCCATTTCCCTCTCCAATGCATGAAAGTGAAAAGTGAAAGTGAATTCTCTCAGTCATGTCCGACTCTTTGCGACCCCATGGACTGTAGCCCACTAGGCTCCTCCATCCATGGGATTTTCCAGGCAAGAGTACTGGAGTGGGTTGCCATTGCCTTCTCCCAGTAAATCCTTACTTATTAATAATTATTTTAAACACAAAAGTTTTAAATTCTTGAGTCAGAAGACAAAAAGATCCAACAGTATACTTCCTACATCACACTAGCTTTAGCCTTAAAAACATATAGACTGACACTGGTGGTGGTGATGGTTTAGTTGCTAAGTCGTGTCTAACTTTGTGACTCCATGGACTGTAGCCCAATTAGGCTAATTTTTCCATGGAATTTCCCAGGCAAGAATACTAGAGTGGGTTGACATTTCCTTTTCCAGGGTGAAGAGATAGAAAAAGATATGGCAAGCAAATAGTAGTCCCAAAGAAGTAGAGCTAAGTGTGTTATATAAGAAAAAAGTAAGCTTTAAACTGTCTAAAAAGGAAAAGAAGGTCATTATATGATGAAAAAGGGATCCATCCATCATGAAGATGTAACAATTGTAAATGTTTCTGTGCCTAACTTAGGAACAACTAAAGTTATAAAAAAATTGAACAGAGCAAAAAGGAGAAACAATCAGCAATACAATAATGACTGTGGGCTTTACTCCTCAGTCTCAACAATAGCTAGATTATCCAGATAGAGAATCAATAAACAAAGAGTTTAATAGATTTGAACAAATGTAGAAGCCAAGTATCAGAGAAGGCAATGGCACCCTACTCCAGTACTCTTGCCTGGAAAATCCTATGGATGGAGTAGCCTGGTGGGCTGCAGTCCATGGGGTCGCTAAGAGTCGGACATGACTGAGCGACTTCACTTTCACTTTTCCCTTTCATGCATTGAAAAAGGAAATGGTAACCCACTCCAGTGTTCTTGCCTGGAGAATCCCAGGGACGGGGGAGCTTGGTGGGCTGCCGTCTATGGAGTCTCACAGAGTCAGACACGACTGAAGCGACTTAGCAGCTGCAGTAGCAGAAACCAAGTATACCTATAAGACATATGTAGAAAGTTATATCCAACAACAACAGAATACTCATTCTTAAGTGTAGATGGAAAATTTTCTACTGCAAATCATAAGTTAGGCCACAAAAGAAATGTTACCAAATGCATGAAGACTAACATTGTAGCAAGGGTTTTTCTCTGACCAGAAAGGCATGAAACTACAAAACAAAAAAGAAGAAAGTTGGAAAATTCATGAATATATAAAAATTAAATGACACTCTTCTGAACTACCAATAGAACAAATAAGAAATTGAAAATAATTAAGTTCATTTGTGTTGTATTTTAGATTCCACATATAAGTGATATAATATGAAACAGAAACAGACTCACAGATATACAACAAATTGTGGTTGCCAAGGAAAAGGGGGTGTGGGTGAGGGATGGATTGGGGGTTCAGAAATAGCAGATACAAACTTTTATGTATAGGATGGATAAGCAATAAGGCCCTGCTGTGTGGCACAGGGAGCTATATTCAATACCTTGTGAAAAAACATAATGAAAAAGAATGAATATATACATATATATGTGCATAAAACTGAATCACTTTTCTCTACAGCAGAAATCAACACATATAAATTAACTACACTTCAATACATTTTTAAAACAGATTAAGAAAATTTGAAAATTATCTTGAAACTAACAAAAATGGAAACAAAACATACCAAAACTTTTGGGATGAATCAAAGCAGTCCTAACAGGGAAGTTATCATCATAAATGTCAACACCAACAAAACATATATTAAAAAATAAATAAATAAAATCACAAAAAAATAAAATTGTTTAAATCCCAATTAAACATCTTAACACTACACCTTAACTCAAATGTTTTTCAGTCACTAAGTTGTGTCCAACTCTTTGTGACCCCATAAACTGTAGCACACCAGGCTTTCCTGTCCTTCACCATCTCCTAGAGTTTGCTCAAACTCATGTTCATTGAGTCAGTGATGCCACCCAGCCACTTTATCATCCTCTCTCACCACTTTCTCTTCCTGCCCTCAGTCTTTCCCAGCATCAGGATTTATTTCCAATGAGTCTGCTCTTTGCATCACGTGGCCAAAACATTGGAGCTTCAGCTTCAGCATCAGCCTATCCAGTGAATATTTGGGGTTGATTTCCTTTAGCATTGACCGGTTTTATCTTGTTGACTAATGGACACTTCATAGTTTTCTCAGGCACAATTAAAAAGCATCAGTTCCACTGTGATCAGCCTTCTTTACGGTCCAACATTCACATCTATACATGACTACAGAGAAAACCATAGCTTTGGCTATGCAGGCCTGTATTGGCAAAGTGATGTCTCTACACTTTTTAAATTTTTTTTTTATTAATTATTTTTTTTAATTGACCGATAGTTGCTTTACAGAATTTGGATAATTTCTGTCAAACCTCAACACTAATCAGCCATAGGTATACCTATATCCCCTCCCTTTTGAAACTCCCTCCCATCTCCCTTCCCATCCCAACCCTCTAGGTAGATACAGAGCCCTTGTTTGAGCTTCTTGAGCCATACAGAAAATTCCCATTGGCTATCTATTTTACATATGGTAATGTAAGTTTCCATGTTACACTTTCCATGCATCTCACCCTCTCCTCCCCTCTCCCATGTTCCATAAGTCTATTCTTTATGTCTGTTTCTCCATTGCTGCCCTGTAGATAAATTCTTTAGTACCATTTTTCTAGATTCTGTATATAAGTGTTAGAATATGATATCCATCTTCCTCTTTCTGACTCACTTCACTCTGTATAATAGGTTCTAGGTTCATCCACCTCATCAGAACTGACTCAAATGTGTCCTTTTATGGCTGAGTAATATTCCATTGTGTATATGTACCACAACTTCTTTATCCATTCATCCATCAGTGGACATCTAGGTTGCTTCTGTGTTCTAGCTATTGTAAATAGTGCTCCAAAAAATAATAGGATTCATGTGTCTTATTGAATTTTGGTTTCTCAGGGTGTATGCTTAGGAGTGGGATTACTGAATCATATGGTGGTTGTATTCCTAGTTGTTTTTTTTTTTTTTTTTTTTTAATGAATCTCCATATTGTCTTCCATAGGGGCTGTATCAATTTATATTCCCACCAATAGTGCAAGAGTGTTCCCTTTTCACCACACCCTTTCCAGCATTTATTGCTTGTAGACTTTTTGACAATGGCCATTCTGACCGGAGTGAGGTGATATCTCATTGTAGTTTTGATTTGCATATCTCTAATAATGAGTGATGTTGAGCATCCTTTCATGTGTGTGTTAGAAATCTGTATGTCTTCTTTGGAGAAATGTCTTCTTAGGTTTTCTTTCCACATTTTGATTGGGTTGTTTGTTTTTCTGGCATAGAGTTGCAAGCGCTGCTGACATATTTTGGAAATTAATCCTTTGTCAGTTGTTTCAGTTGCTATTATTTTCTCCCATTCTGAGTGTTGTCCTTTTACCTTGGGTATAGTTTCCTTTTCTGTGCAAAAGCTTTTAAGTTTAATCAGGTCCCACCTGTTTACTTTTGTTTTTATTTCCATTACTTTAGGAAGTGGGTCATAGAGGATCTTGTTTTGACTTATGTCACTGAGTGTTCTGCCTATGTTTTCCTCTAAGAGTTTTATATTTTCTGGTCTTACATTTAGGTCTTTAATCCGTTTTGAGTTGATCTTTGTGTATGGAGTTAGGAAGTATTTTAAGTTCATTATTTTACATGTAGCTGTCCAGTTTTCCCAGCACCATTTATTGAAGAGGCTGCCATTGCCCCACTGTATATTCTTGCCTCCTTTGTCAAAAATAAGGTACCCGTAGGTGCATGGGTGTATTTCTGGGCTTTCTATCTTGCTCCATTGGTGTATATTTCTGTTTTTCTGCCAGTACCATACTGTCTTGGTGACTGTAGCTATGTAGTATAATCTGAAGTTAGGAAGGTTGATTCCTCCAGCTCCATTCTTCTTTCTAAAGACTGCTTTGGCTATTTGGGGTCTTTTTGTTTCCATGTGAATTGTGATTTTTTGTTGTTGTTGTTGTTCTAGTTTTGTGAAAAATGTCATTTGTAATTTGATAGGGATCACATTGAATCTGCAGATTGTGTTTGGTAAAATAGTCATTTTCACAATATTGATTCTTCCTACCCAGGAACACGGAATATATATCCTTCTGTTTATGTCTTTGTTTTCTTTCATTAGTGTCTTATACTTTTCTGTGTACAGTTATTTGTCTCCTTAGGTAAGATTCTTCCTAGATATTTAATTCTTTTTGTTGCAATGGTGAATTGGATTGATTCCTTAATGTCTCTTTCTGATTTTTCATTTTCAGTATATAGAAATGCAAGTCATTTCTGTGTATTGATTTTTTATCCTGCAACTTTCCTTAATTCACTGAATAACTCTAGTAATTTTCTGATGCTATCTTTAGGGATTTCTATGTACAGTATCATGTCATCTGCAAAAAGTGACAGCTTTACTTCTTTTCCAGTCTGGATTCCTTTTATTTCTTTTTCTTCTCTGGTTGCTGTAGCTAGGACTTACAAAACTATGTTGAATAACTGTGTTGAAAGTGAACACCCTTGTCGTGTTCCTGATCTTAGGGGGAATGCTTTCAGTTTTTCAACATTCAGAATAATTTTTTCTTTAGGCTTATCATATATGGCCTTTACTATGTTGAGCTAGGTAACTTCTATGCCCATTTTTTGAAGAATTTTAATCATAAATGATAGCTGAGTTTTGTTAAAGGCTTTTTCTGCATCTATTGAGGTTACCATATGATTTCTATCTTTCAATTTGTCAATATGGTGCATCACATTGATTGATTTGTGTATATTGCAGAATCCTTGCATCCCTGGAATAAACCCAACTTGATCATTGTGTTTGAGATTTTGATGTGTTGCTTAATTCTGTTTGCTACAATTTTGCTGAGGATTTTTTTTAATCTATGTTCATCAGTGATATTGGCCTGTAGTTTTCTTTTTTGTGTTGTCTTTGTCTGGTTTTGGTATCATGGTGATGGTGACCTCATAGAATGAGTTTGGAAGTGTTCCTTCCTCTGCCACTTTTTGAAAGAGTTTTAGAAGCATAGGCATTAGCTATTCTCTAAATGTTTGATAAAATTCTCCTGTGAAGCTATCTGCTCCTGGGCTTTTGTTTTTTTGGGAGATATTTGATCACAGCTTCAATTTCAATGCTTGTAGTTGGGTTGTTCATAATTTCTATTTCTTCTTGGTTCAGTCTTGGAAGGTTGAACTTTAATAAGGATCTGTTCATTTTTTCCAGGTTAACCATTTCATTGCTATACAGTTGTTCATTATAGTCTCTTATAATTCTTTTTATTTCTGTATTGTCTGTTGTAACCTCTCCTTTTTCATTTCTAATTGTGCTGATTTGTTTCTTCTCTCATTTTTTCTTGATGAGTCTGGATAAAGGTTTGTCAATTTTGTGTATCTTCTCAAAGTATCAACTTTCAGTTTTATTAATCTTTATTATTGTTTCATTCATTTCTATTTCATTTATTTCTGATCGGATCTTTATGATTTCTTTCCTTCTAGTAATTTTAGGGATTTTTTTTTTCTTCTTTTTCCTGTTGTTTTAGGTGTAAAGTTAAGTTGTCTATTTGACATTTTTCTTGTTTCTTGAGGTAGGATTCTATTGCTATAGATTTCCCACTTAGAACTGCTTTTGCTGTATCTCATAGTTTTGAGTTGTCATGTTTTCATTGTCATTTTTTTGTAGAAATTTTTTTGATTTGCCTATTGATTTCTTCTGTAACCTGTTGGCTAATTAGAAATGTGTTGTTTAATCTCCATGTGTTTGTGTCTCTTACATTTTTTCTCTTGTAGTTGATATCTGGTCTCACAGTGTTATGGTCAGAGAAAATACTTGATAAAATTTCTATTTTCTTAAATTTACTGAGGTTCCATTTGTGACCCACAATGTGGTCTTTCTTGCAGAATGTTTCATGTGCATTTGAGAAGAAGGTGTATTCTTCCACATTTTCACTGAATGCCCTGAAGATATCAATGAGATCTACCTTATCTAATGTATCATTTAAAACTTGTGTTTCCTTATTAATTTTCTGTTTTAATGATCTGTCCATTGGTGTGAGTGAGATGTTAAAGGTACTGTCAATTTCTCCTTTTATGTTTGTAAGTGTCTGTCTTATGTATTGAGGTGCTCCTATTTTGAGTGTATAGATACTTACAATTGCTTTGTCTTCCTCTTGGATTGATACCTTGATCACTATGTAGTGTCCATCCTTATCTCTTATAATATTCTTTATTTTAAGATTTATTTTGTCTGATATGAGGATTGCTATTCCAGCTTTCTTTAGCTTCCGTTTGCATGGAATATATTTTTCCATCCTCTCACTTTTAGTCTCTATGTGTCTTGAGGTCTGAAGTGGGTTTCTTGTAGACAGCATATATATGGGTGATGTTTTTGTATCCATTCAGTCAGTCTGTGTTTTTTGTTGGAGCATTTAATCCATTTACATTTAAGGTAATTATTGATATATATGTTCCTATTGCCATTTTTTTAAATTGTTTGTGGTTGATTTTGTAGATCTTTTTTCTTCTCTTGTGTTTTCTTGACTATATAAGACCCTTTAACATTTGTTGTAAAGCTGTTTTGATGGTACTGAATTCTCTTAACTTTTGCTTATCTGAAAAGCTTTTTATTTCTCCATCAATTTTGAATGAGGTCCTTGCCAGGTACAGTAACTTTGGTTGTAGGTGTTTCCCTTTCAGTACTTTAAATATATCCTACCACTCCCTTCTGGCCTGCAGAGTTTCTGCTGAAAGATCAGCGGTTAAGGGCATGGGTTTTCCCATGTATGTTACTTGTTGCTTCTCCCTTGCTCCTTTTAATATTCTTTCTTAGTTTGATTTTTACATATCTTGGCATGTTTCTCCTTGAGTTTATCCTGTATGGGCTTTTTGTGCCTCTTGGACTTCATTGACTGTTTTGTTTTCTATTTTGGGGAAATTTTCAACTATAATCTCTTCAAATTTTTTTCAACTAAAAACCTATGGAATTCAGTAAAAGCAGTGTTAGGGGGAAGATTCATAGCAATACAAGCTTACCTCAAGAAACAAGAAAATATTTTAAAAAATAACCCAACTTTACATCTAAAGCAACTAGAAAAAGAAGAAATGAAGAACCCCAAGGTTATCAGAAGGAAATAAATCATTAAAAATAGTGCAGAAATAAATGCAAAAGAAACAAATGAGACCATAGCAAAGACGAAAGAAGCTAAAAGCTGGTTCTTTGATAAGATAAATAAAATAAACAAACCATTAGCCAGACTAATCAAGGAAAAAAGTGAGAAGAATCAAATCAGTAAAATAACAAATGAAAATGGAGAAATCAAAACAGACAACATAGAAATACAAACGATCACAACAGACTACTATTAGAAACTATATGACAATAAAATGAGCAACTTGGAAGAAATATGTGAATTCTTAGAAATGTATAACCTTCCAGAACTGAACCAGGAAGAAATAGAAAATCTTAACTGACCCATTACAAAAACAGAAATTGAAACTGTAATCAAAAACCTTTCAACAAACAAAAGCCAAGGACAAGATGGCTTCACAGCTGAATTCTATCAAAATTTAGAGCAGAGCTAATACCTATCCTCCTCAAACTCTTCCAGAAGTTTCCAGAAAAATATAAACACCAAAACTAATTCTATGAGGTCACCATCACCTTAATACCAAAACCAGACAAAGATACCACAAAAAAGAAAACTAAAGGCCAATATCACTGATGAACATAGAAATGCAAAAATCCTCACAAAAATTCTAGCAAACAGAATAAAACAACATATTAAAAAGATAATACATCAAGACCAAATGGGCTTTATACTAGGCATGCAAGGATTCTTCAATATTCACAAATCAATCAATGTGATATACCACATTAAAAAATCAAAAGATAAAAACCATATGATTCTCTCAATAGATGCAGAGAAAATCTTTATAGATGCAGAGAAAGTCTTTGAAAAAATTCAATATCCATTTATGATTAAAAACAAACAAACAAACAACAAAACAAAACAAAACAAAAACCTCCAGAAAGTAGGCAGAGAAGGAACATACCTTAACATGATAAAAGCCATATATGAGAAACCCACAGCAAACATTATCCTCAATGGTGAAAAATCATAAACATTACCCCTAAAGTCAGGAACAAGAGAAGGGTGCCCACTCTCACCACTACCATTCAGCAGAGTTTAGGACATTTTAGAAACAGCAATCAGAGAATAAAAAGAAGTAAAAGGAACCCAGATTGGAAAAAAAAGTAAAACTCTCACTGTTTGCAGATGACATGATCCTCTACATAGAAAACCCTAAAGACACCACCAGAAAATTACTAAAGCTAATCAATGAATATAGTAAAGTTGCAGGAATAAAATTAACACAAAGAAATACCTTGAATTCCTATATACTGACAATGAGAAAACAGAAAGAGAGATTAAGGAAGCAATTCAATTCACCATTGTGACAAAAAGAAAATATTTAGGAATAAATCTAGTAAAGAAACAAAAAACCTATATATAGAAAATTATAAAACACTGAAGAAAGAAATCAAAGATGACAAAAATAGATGAAGAAATATACCATGTTCATGGATTGGAAGAATCAATATAGTGAAAATGAGTAAACTACACAAAGCAACCTATAGATTCAATGCAATCCCTATCAAGGTACCAACTGTATTTTTCACAGAACTGTAACAAACAATTTCACAATTTGTATGAAAATACAAAAACAAAAACAAAAACAAAAAACCTCGAATAGCCAAAGTGATCTTGAGAATGAAGAATGCAACTGGAGGAATCAATCTGCCTGACTTCAGACTCTACTACAAAGCTGCAGTCATCAAGACAGTACAGTACTGACACAAAGACAGAAATTTAGATCAATGGAACAAAATAGAGAGCCCAGAGATTGATTCACGCCCCTATGACCACCTTATCTTTTACAAAGGAGGCAATAATATACAATGGAGAAAAGACAATCTCTTTAACAAGTGATGCTAGGAAAACTGGTCAGCCACCTGTAAAAGAATGCAATTAGAACACTTTTTAATACCATACACAAAAATAAACTCAAAATGGATTAAAGATCTAAATGTAAGACCAGAAACTATAAAACTCCTAGAGGAGAACATAGGCAAAACACGCTCTGACATAAATCACACCAGAATCTCCTGTGACCTACCTTCCAGAGTAATGGAAATAAAAATAAACACATGGGACCTAATTAAACTTAAAAGATTTTGCACCACAAATGAAACTATAAGCAAGGTGAAAAGACATCCTTCAGAAAGGGCGAAAATAATAGCAAGTGAAGCAACTGACATAGAATTAATCTCAAAAATATACAAGGATTTCATGCAACTCAATACCAGAAAAATACATGATCCGATAAAAAAAAGGGCCAAAAAATTAAGCAGACATTTCCCCAAAGAAGACATACAGATGGCTGACAAACATAAAATGATGTTCCACATCACTCATTATCAGAGAAATGCAAAACAAAACCACAATAAGGTACTATCTCATCCTGGTCAGCATGGCTGCTATCAAAACGTCTAAAAACAAGAAATGCTGGAGAAGGTGCAGAGAAAAAGGAACCCTCTTACGCTGTTGGTGGGAATACAAACTCGTATAGCCATTATGGAGAACAATGTAGAGATTCCTTAAAAAAGAATAAATAGAACTCCCATATGACCCAGCAATCCCACTGCTGGGCACACACACCGAAGAAACCAGAGTTGAAAGAAACACCTGTACCCCAATGTTCATTGCAGCACTGTTTACAATAGCTAAGTCATAAAAGAAACCTGGATGTCCATAGGCAGATGAATGGAAAAAAAGGAATGGTAGGGGGCAGTCCTAAGATGGCAGAGGAATAGAATGGAGCGACCAGTTTCTTCCCCACATATTCATCAAAAGAACATTTGAACGCTGAGTAAATTCCACAAAACAACTTTTGAATGCTGGCAGAGCACATCAGGCACACAGAAAAACATTCCATTGTCTTCGAAAGGAGGTAGGAAAAAATATAAAAGATAAAAACAAAAGAGGTAGGGACGGAGATCCGTTCCAGGAAGGGAGTCTTAAAAAAGAGAGAAGTTTGCAAACACCAGGAAACACTCTCACCGGCAAGTCTGTGGCGAGCCTTGGAACTTCAGAGGGCAACATAATATGGAAGAAAAATAAATATATACTTAAGATCCACTGATTATGTGCCCAATGGTAACGCCCAGCAGAGAAGCAGTGCAGATGCCTGAATACACCACTAGCAAGAGGGGACTGGGCAGGGAGGCGCCGGCTGCATTGCTTAGAGTAAGGACCGGGCCTGAATGCCCCAAGCGGAATCTGAGGGAACTAACTTGGGCTAGCAAACCAGACTGTGGGATAGCTACCCTGTGAAAAGCCCTAACTTAAGACACCTAACCTAAGACCCAGATAATCACGATGGTGTGATCACTCACCTAGAGCCAGACATACTAGAATGTGAAGTCAAGTGGGCCTTAGAAAGCATCACTATGAACAAAGCTAGAGGAGGTGATGGAATTCCAGTTGAGCTATTTCAAATCCTGAAATATGATGCTGAGAAAGTGCTGCATTCAATACGCCAGCAAATTTGGAAAACTCAGCAAAGGCCACAGGACTGGAAAAGGTCAGTTTTCATTCCAATCCCAAAGAAAGGCAATGCCAAAGAATGCTCAAACTACCACAGAATTGCACTCATCTCACATGCTAGTAAAGTAATACTCAAAATTCTGCAAGCCAGACTTCAGCAATACGTGAACCATGAACTTCCAGATGTTCAAGCTGGTTTTAGAAAAGGCAGAGGAACCAGAGATTAAATTGCCAACATCTGCTGGATCATTAGAAAAGCAAGAGAGTTCCAGAAAACATCTATCCCTGCTTTATTGACTATGCTAAAGACTTTGACTGTGTGGATCACAATAAACTGTGGAAAATTCTTAAAGAGATGGGAATACCAGATCATCTGACCTGCCTCTTGAGAAACCTATATACAGGTCAGGAAGCAACAGTTAGAACTGGACACGGAACAACAGACTGGTTCCAAATCAGAAAAGGAATATGTCAAAGCTGTATATTGTCACCCTACTTATTTAACTTATATGCAGAATACATCATGAGAAATGCTGGTCTGGAAGAAGCACAGTCTGGAATCAAGATTGCCAGGAAAAATATCAATAACTTCAGATATGCAGATGACACCACCCTTATGGCAGAAAGTGAAGAGGAACTAAAAAGCCTCTTGATGACAGTAAAAGAGGAGAGTGAAAAAGTTGGCTTAAAGCTCAATATTCAGAAAA
Source organism: Bos grunniens (assembly GCF_055505025.1). Taxonomy (NCBI): domain Eukaryota; kingdom Metazoa; phylum Chordata; class Mammalia; order Artiodactyla; family Bovidae; genus Bos; species Bos grunniens. Next base: position 72,834,332 of record NC_141194.1, on the reverse strand, counting down.
CTAAGATCATGGCATCTGGTCCCATCACTTCATGGCAAATAGATGGGGAAACAGTGTCAGACTTTGTTATTTTGGGCTCCAAAATCAATGCAGATGGTGACTGCAGCCATGAAATTAAAAGATGCTTACTCCTTGGAAGGAAAGTTATGACCAACCTAGATAACATACTAAAAAGCAGAGATATTACTCTGCCAACAAAGGTCCGTCTAGTCAAGGCTATGGTTTTTCCAGTGGTCACGTATGGATGTGAGAGTTGGACTGTGAAGAAAGCTGAGTGCCAATGAATTGATGTTTTTGAACTGTGGTGTTGGAGAAGACTCTTGAGAGTCCCTTGGACTGCAAGGAGATCCAACCAGCCCATCCTACAGATCAGTCGTGGGTATTCATTGGAAGGACTGATGTTAAAGCTGAAACTCCAGTTCTTTGACCACCTCATGTGAAGAGTTGGCTCATTGGAAAAGACTCTGATGCTGGGAGGGATTGAGGGACTGCATGAGAAGGTGCCGACAGAGGATGAAATGGCTGGATGGTATCAACAACTCGATGGACATGAGTTTGGGTGAACCATAGGAGTTGGTGATGGACAGGGAGTCCTGCTGTGCTTTGATTCATGTAGTCTGAAAGAGTCGGACATGACTGAGTGACTGAACTGAACTGAACTGAAGACACCGCCAGGCCCGCTCACAGAATAAAGTACTGACTAGAGCTAGCCGGTTGCAGACTGGCCCATTCCCCGCCTGAGACAATCAGGTGAGGGCAGCCAGAGCCAGAAGGGGACAGTCGTGGCCCCAGGTATGGCATCATCTACCAAACTGCAAGCATGCTTTGTTGCTAACCAAGACTTATTGGGATTCTGGACCGTCAACATCCGCCTGAGAAGGTGTGCCGGTTGTACCCCCAGAAAAACAAGGAGCAGGGATGGGGGAGGCAATAAGTTGCAGCGACCACACTTGACAAACACCTGGTCACCTGAGCTGCTGGGTCCTGGGAAGGACACAAAACGCAGGCCCAACTGAGTCTGTGCCTTTGAGGAGTACCCGAGTACCTGAACCTGAGTAGCTTAGACCTGGGAAGTGCATACAACCCAGGGCCGGCCTCAGACAGTTACCGGCAGAGCAACCTAGAGCCTAAGAAATGTAGACAGGGAAAGCACACACGCCATGAGCAGAGACAAACCCAGTGTGACTGAGACACTGTGAACACATGCCAGTGTTATTTGTTTGCAGTGTTCCTCCCTCCCCACAGCACAACTGAACAAATGAGCCTAAAAATGTGTCCACCACTGCCCCCTTGTGTCAGGGCGGAAATTAGACACTGAAGAGACCAGCAAACACAAAAAGCTAAAACAAACAGAGGGAACCACCTTGAAAGTGACAGATGGAGAAGTCTTGAGGCTACTGTAAGAATGAGACTGAAAACCAGAGGGAGGAGGCATAAGTCCACATTCTGAGGACACCAGAGAACTCCTGACTCCAGGGAACATTAATTGATAGGAGCTCATCAAATGCCTTCATGCCAACACTGAAAGCAAGCACGAACCAAGGACCAACATGTTCCAGAGCAAGACATACCATGCAAATTCTCCAGCAACACAGGAATATAGCCCTGAGATAAAATGTGCAGGCTGCCCAAAGTCACTCCAAACCCATTGACATCTCATAACTCATTACTGGACACTTCATTGCACTACAGAGAGAAGAAATCCAACTCCACCCACCAGAACACCGACACAAGCTTCCCTAACCAGGAAACCTTGACAAGCCACCCGTCTAACCACACCCACAGTGAGGAAACTCCACAATAAAGAGAACTCCACAAATTGCCAGAATACGGAAAGGCAACACCAAACACAGCAATATAAACAAGATGAAGAGGCAGAGACATACCCAGCAGGTAAAAGAACAGGATAAATGCCCACCAAACCAAACAAAAGAGGAAGAGATAGGGAATCTATCTGATAAAGAATTCCAAATAATGATAGTGAAAATGATCAAAAATCTTGAAAACAAAATGGAGTTACAGATAAATAGCCTGGAGACAAGGATGGAGAAGATGCAAGAAAGGTTTAATAAGGATGTAGAAGAAATAAAAAAGAGTCAATATATAATGAATAGCGCAATAAATAAGATCAAAAACTTCTGCATGGAACCAACAGTAGAATAACGGGGACACAAGATAGGATAATTGAGGTAGAAGATAGAATGGTAGAAATAAATGAAACTGAGAGGAAAAAAGAAAAACGAATTAAAAGAAAAGAGGACAATCTCAGAGACCTTTGGGACAATGTTAAATGCCCCAACATTCGAATTATAGGAATCCCAGAAGAAGACAAAAAGAAAGACCATGAGAAAATACTTGAGGAGATAATACTTGAAAACTTCCCTAAAATGGGGAAGGAAATAGTGACCCAAGTCCAAGGAACCCAGAGAGTCCTAAACAGGATAAACCCAAGGTGGAACACCACCAAACACAAATTAATCAAATTACCAAATATAAAAAGCAAAGAAAAAATATTAAAAGCGGCAAGGGAAGAACAACCAATAACACACAAGGGGATTCCCATAAGGATAACAGCTGATCTTTCAATAGAAACTCTTCAGGCCAGGAGGGAATGGTAGGATATATTTAAAGTGATGAAAAAAAAAAAAAAAACCTACAGCCCAGATCACTGTACCCAGCAAGAATCTCATTAAAATGTGAGGGAGAAATCAAAAGCTTTACAGACAAGCAAAAGCTGAGAGAATTCAGCACCACCAAACCAGCTCTCCAACAAATGCTAAAGAATCTTCTCTAGACAGGAAAAATAGAAAGGGTGTATAAACTTGAATCAAAAACAATAAAGTAAATGGCAACGGGGTCATACTTATCAATAATTACCTTAAATGTAAATGGGTTGAATGCCCCAACCAAAAGACAAAGACTGGCTGTATGGATACAAAAACAAGACCCCTATACATGTTGTCTACAAGAGACCCACCTCAAAACAAGGGACACATACAGACTGAAAGTGAAAGGCTGGAAAAATATATTCCACACAAATAAAGGCCAAAAGAAAGTAGGAGTAGCAATACTCATATCAGATAAAACAGTCTTTAACACAAAGGCTGTGAAAAGAGACAAAGAAGGACACTACATAATGATCAAAGGATTAAGAAGAAGACATAACAATTATAACTATATATGCACCCAACATAGGAGCACCACAATAATGTAAGACAAATTCTAACAAGTATGAAAGGGGAAATTAACAATAACACAATAATAGTGGGAGATGTTAATATCCCAATCACACCTATGGATAGATGATAGATCAACTAAACAGAAACTTAACAAGGAAACACAATTTTAAATGATACAATAGACCAGTTAGACCTAATTGATATCTATAGGACATTTCACCCCAAAACAATGAATTTCACCTTTTCATCAAGTGCATACAGAACCTTCTCCATGGTAGATCACACCCTGGGCCATAAATCTAGCCTTGGTAAATTAAAAAAAAAAAAAAATCATTCTAAGCTTCTTTTCTGACCACAATGCAATAAGAATAGATCTCAATTACGGGAGAAAAACTATTAAGAATTCGAATGTATGGAAGCTGAACAACACGCTTCTGAATAACCAACATATCACAGAAAAAATCAAAAAAGAAATCAAAATATGCATAGAAATGAATTGAAAACGAAAACACAACAACCCAAAACCTGTGGGACACTGTAAAAGCAGTCCAAGGGGAAAGTTCATAGCAATACAGGCATACCTCAAGAAACAAGAAAAAAGTCAAATAAATAACCTAACTCTGCACCTAAAGCAACAAGAAAAGGAAGAAATGAAGAAACCCAGGGTTAATAGAAGGAAAGAAATCTTAAAAATTAGGGCAGAAATAAATGCAAAAGAAACAAAAGAGACCATAGTAAAAATCAGCAAAGCCAAAAGGTGATTCTTTGAGAAGATAAGTAAAATTGAAAAACCATTAGCCAGACTCATCAAGAAACAAAGGTAGAAAAATCAAATCAATAAAATTAGAAATGAAAATGGGGAGATCACAACAGACAACACAGAAATACAAAGGATCATAAGACACTACTATCAGCAATTATATGCCAATAAAAAGGACAACTTGGAAGAAATGGATAAATTCATAGAAAAGTACAACTTTCCCAAACTGAACCAGGAAGAAATAGAAAATCTTAACAGACCCATCACAAGCACGGAAATTGAAACTGTAATCAAAAATCTTCCAGCAAACAAAAGCCCAGGTCCAGATGGCTTCACAGCTGAATTCTACCAAAAATTTAGAGAAGAGCTAACACCTATCCTACTCAAACACTTATAGAAAATTGAAGAGGAAGGTAAACTTCCAAACTCATTCTATGAGGCCACCATCACCCTAATACAAAAACCTGACAAAGATGCCACAAAAAAGAAAACTACAGACTAATATCACTGATGAACATAGATGCAAATATCCGTAACAAAATTCTAGCAATCCGAATCCAACAACACATTAAAAAGATCAGACACTATGACTAAGTGGGCTTTATCCCAGGGATGCGAGGATTCTTCAATATCTGCAAATCCTTCAATGTAATACACCACAAAAACAAATTGAAAAATAAAAGCCATATGATTATCTCAAAGGATGCAGAGAAAGCCTTTGACAAAATTAAACATGCATTTATGATAAAAACCCTGAAGAAAGCAGGAATAAAAGGAATATGCCTCAACATAATAAAATCTGTATACTGCAAAACCACAGCAAACAATACCCTCAATGGTGAAAAATTGAAAGCATTTCCCCTAAAGTCAGGAACAAGAGAAGGGTGCCCACTCTCACCACTAATATTCAACATAATTTTGGAAGTTCAGCCCACAGCAATCAGAGCAGGAAAAGAAATAAAAGGAATCCAGTTTGGAAATGAAGAAATAAAACTCTCATGTTTGTAGATGACATGATCCTCTACATAGAAAACCCTAAAGACTCCACCAGAAAATTACTAGAGCTAATCAATGAATATAGTAAAGTTGAAGGATATAAAATCAACACACAGAAATCCCTTGCATTCCTGTACAGTAACAATGAGAAAATAGAAAAAAATGAAGGAAACAATTCAATTCACCATTGCAATGAAAATAATTAAATACTTAGGAATATATCTAAAGAAAAAAAGACATATATATAGAAAACTATAAAACGCTGGTAAAAGAAATCAAAGAGGACACTAATAGATGGAGAAATATGCCATGTTTGTGGATCAGAAGAATCAATATAATGAAAATGAGTATACTACCCAAAGTTATCTATAGAAGCAATGCAATCCTTATCAAGCTACCAATGGTATTTTTCAGAGAACTAGAACAAATAATTTCACAATTTGTATGGAAATACAAAAAACCTCGAATAGCCAAAGCAATCTTGAGAAAGAAAAATGGAACTGGAGGAATCAACCTGCCTGACTTCAGGCTCTACTACAAAGCCACAGTCATCAAGACAGTATGCTACTGGCACAAAGACAGAAATATAGATCAATAGAACAAAATAGAAAGCCCAAAGATAAATCCACGCACCTATGGACACCTTATCTTTGACAAAGGAGGCAAGAATATACAATGGAGAAAAGACAAACTTTTAACAAATGGTGCTCGGAAAAATGGTCAACCACTTGTAATAGAATGAAACTAGAACACTTTCTAACACCATAGGCAAAAATAAACTCAAAATGGATTAAATATCTAAACATAAGACCAGAAACTATAAAACTCCTAGAGGAGAACATAGGCAAAACACTCTCCGACATAAATCACAACAGTATCCTCTATGACCCACCTCCCAGAATATTGGAAATAAAAGCAAAAATAAACAAATGGGACCTAATTAAAATTAAAAGCTTCTGCACAGCAAAGGAAATTATAAGCAAGGTGAAAAGACAGCATTCAGAATGGGAGAAAATCATAGCAAATGCAGCAACTGACAAAGGATTAATCTCAAAAATATATAAACAACTCCTGCAGCTCAATTCTAGCAAAATAAACTCCCCAATCAAATAATGGGCCAAAGAACTAAACAGACATTTCTCCAAAGAAGACATACAGATTACCAGCAAACACATGAAAAGATGCTCAACATCACTCATTCTCACAGAAATGCAAATCAGAACCACAAAGAGGTACCATTTCACGCCAGTCAGAATGGCTGCTATCCAAAAGTCTACAAGCAATAAATGTTAGAGAGGGTGTGGAGAAAAGGGTACCCTCTTTCACTGTTGATGGGAATGCAAACTAGTCCAGACACTACTGAGAACAGTGTGGAGATTCCTTAAAAAACTGGAAATAGAACTACCATAGGACCCAGCAATTCCACTTCTGGCATACACACTGAGGATACTAGAATTGAAAGAGACATGCGTATTCCAGTGTTCATTGCAGCACTGTTTATAATAGCCAAGACATGGAAGCAACCTAGGTGTCCATCAGTAGACTAATGGATAAGAAAGCTGTGGTATATATACACAATGGAGCATTACTCAGCCATTAAAAGTAATACATTTGAGTCAGTTATAATGAGGTGGATGAAACTGGAGCCTATTATACAGAATGAAGTAATCCAGAAAGAAAAAACACCAATAGAGTACGCTGCTGCTGCTGCTAAGTCGCTTCAGTTGTGCCCAACTCTGTGCGACCCCATAGACGGCAGCCCATCAGGCTCCCCCATGCCTGGGATTCTCCAAGCAAGAACACTGGAGTGGGTTGCCATTTCCTTCTCCAATGCATGAAAGAGAAAAGTGAAGGTGAAGTCGCTCAGTCGTGTCCAACTCTTAGCGACCCCATGGACTGCAGCCTACCAGGCTCCTCCATCCATGGATTTTCCAGGCAAGAGTACTGGAGTCGGGTGCCATTGCCTTCTCTGCCAGTACAGTATACTAATGCATATATATGGAATTTGGAAAGATGATACCAATAACCTTGTATGTGAGACAGCAAAAGAGACACAGATGTATAGAACAGTCTTCTGGACTCTGTGGGAGAGGGCAAGGGTGAGATGATATGGGAGAATGGCATTGAAACATGTAAATTATCATATGTGAAACGAATCTCCAGTACAGGTTTGATGCATGACACAGGATGCTCGGGGCTGGTGCACTGGGATGACCCAGAGGGATGGTATGGGGAGGGAGGTGGGAGGGGGGTTGAGGTTGGGGAACACGTGTACATCCATGGTGGATTCATATTGATGTATGGCACATCCAATACAATATTGTAAAATAACTAGCCTCCTATTTAAATAAATTTATATTTTAAAAAATTAAAAAAATAGAAAGTAGTGATACATATACAAAATGCAGTATCACTCAGCTATTAAAAAGAACGTAGTTGCATCAGTTCTAAGGAGGTGGATGATACTGGATCCTATTATTCAGAGTGAAGTAAGTCACAAAAAAAAAAAAAAAAATACAAAAATACACCAATATAGTATCAGTTCAGTTCAGTCTCTCAGTCGTGCCCGACTCTTTGTGACCCCATGGATCACAGCATGCCAGGCCTCCCTGTCCATCACCAACTCCTGGAGTTCACTCAGACTCATGTCCATCAAGTCAGTGATGCCATCCAGCAATCTCATCCTCTGTCATCCCCTTCTCCTCCTGCCCCCAATCCCTCCCAGCACCAGAGTCTTTTCCAATGACTCAACTTTTTGCATGAGGTGGCCAAAGTACTGGAGTTTCAGCTTCAGCATCATTCCTTGCAAAGAAATCCCAGAGCTGATCTCCTTCAGAATGAACTGGTTGGATCTTCTTGCAGTCCAAGGGACTCTCAAGAGTCTTCTCCAACACCACAGTTCAAAAGCTCAGCCTTCTTCACAGTCCAACTCTCACATCCATACATGACCACAGGGAAAACCATAGCCTTGACTAGACAGACCTTTGTTGGCAAAGTAATGTCTGTACTTTTGAATATGCTGTCTAGGTTGGTCATAACTTTCCTTCCAAGGAGTAAGCGTCTTTTAATTTCATGGCTGCAGTCACCATCTGCAGTGATTTTGGAGCCCCCAAAAATAAAGTCTGACACTGTTTCCCCATCTATTTCCCATGAAGTGATGGGACCGGATGCCATGATCTTCTTTTTCTGAATGTTGAGCTTTAAGCCAACTTTTTCACTCTCCTCTTTTACTTTCCTCAAGAGGCTTTTTAGTTCCTCTTCACTTTCTGCCATAAGGGTGGTGTCATCTGCATATCTGAGGTTACTGATATTTCTCCCAGCAATCTTGATTCCAGCTTGTGCTTCTTCCAGTCCAGCGTTTATCATGATGTACTCTGCATATAAGTTAAATAAGCAATGTGACAATATACAGCCTTGATGTACTCCTTTTCCTATTTGGAACCAGTCTGTTGTTCCATGTCCAGTTCTAACTGTTGCTTCCTGACCTGCATACAGATTTTTCAAGAGACAGGTCAGGTCGTCTGGTATTCCCATCTCTTTCAGAATTGTCCACAATTTATTGTGATCCACACAGTCAAAGGCTTTGGCATAGTCAATAAAACAGAAATAGGCGCTTTTCTGGAACTCTCTTATTTTTTCCAGGATCCAGCGGATGTTGGCAATTTGATCTCTCATTCCTCTGCCTTTTCTAAAACCAGCTTGAACATCAGGAAGTTCGTGGTTCACGTATTGCTGAAGACTGGCTTGGAGAATTTTGAGCATTACTTTATTAGCATGTGAAGTGAAGTCGCTCAGTCGTGCCCGACTCTTTGCGACCCCGTGGATAGTAGCCTGCACCAAGCTCCTCCATCCATGGAATTTCAAGGCAAGAGTAATGGAGTGGGTTGCCATTTCCTTCTCCATTGAATCTTCCCAACCCAGGGATCAAACCCAGGTCTCTCACATTTTAGACAGAAGCTTTACTGGCTGAGCCACCAGGGGTCCTTTATTAGCATGTGAGATGAGTGCAGTTGTGTGGTAGTTTGAGCATTCTTTGGCATTGCCTTTCTTTGGGATTGGAATGAAAACTGACCTTTTCCAGTCCTGTGGCCACTGCTGAGTTGTCCAAATTTGCTGGCATATTGAGTGCAGCACTTTTACAGCATCATCTTTCAGGATTTGAAATAGCTCAACTGGAATTCCATCACTTCCACTAGCTTTGTTCATAGTGATGCTTTCTAAGGCCACTTGACTTCACATTCCAGGATGTCTGGCTCTAGGTCAGTGATCACATCATCGTGATTATCTGGGTCGTGAAAATCTTTTTTGTACAGTTCTTCTGTGTATTCTTGCCACCTCTTCTTAATATCTTCTGCTTCTGTTACGTCCATACCATTTCTGTCCTTTATCGAGCTCATCTTTGCGTGAAAGATGGTATCTCTAATTTTCTTGAAGAGATCTCTAGTCTTTCCCATTCTGTTGTTTTCCTCTATTTCTTTGCATTGATCGCTGAGGAAGGCTTTCTTATCTCGTTTTGCTATTCTTTGGAACTCTGCATTCAGATGCTTATATCTTTCCTTTTCTCCTTTGCTTTTCTCTTCTGTTCTTTTCACAGCTATTTTTAAGGCCTCCCCAGACAGCCATTTTGCTTTTTTGCATTTCTTTTCCATGGGGATGGTCTTGATCCCTGTCTCTTGTTCAATGTCACGAACCTCAGTCCATAGTTCATCAGGCACTCTATCTATCAGATCTAGGCCCTTAAATCTATTTCTCACTTTCACTGTATAATCATAAGGGATTTGATTTAGGTCATACCTGAATCGTCTAGTGGTTTTCCCTACTTTCTTCAATTTTAGTCTGAATTTGGCAATAAGGAGCTCATGATCTGAGCCACAGTCATCTCCTCATCTTGTTTTTGTTGACTGTATAGGGCTTCTATATTAAGGCATATATACGGAATTTAGAAAGATGGTAATGATGACCCTATATGTGAAACAGCAAAAGAGACACAGATATAAATAACAGACTTTTGGACTCTGTGAGAAAAGGCGAAGGTGGAATGATTTGTGATAATATCATTGCATCATGTATATTACTATATGTGAAATAGATCACCAGTCCATGTTTGATGCATGAAACAGTGCACTCAAAGCCAGTGCATTGGGACAACCCTGAGGTATGGGATGGGGAGGGTGGTTTCAGGACAGGGGAGACACGTACACTCATGGCTGACTTGTGTCAGTACATTGCAAAAACCACTGCAATGTTTTAAAGTAATTAGCCTCCAATTAAAATAAATAAATTAACAAAAACCAAAACATTTTCTCATGCCCTTTCTTTTTCTCTTCTTTTGTGACACCTATAATTCAACTGTTGGTTCATTTGATATTGTCCCAGAGGTATCTGGGACTATCCTTAGTTCTTTTCATTCCTTTTACTTTATTCTGCTCTTTAGAAGTTATTTTTACCCACTTCCAGCCCACTGATTAATTCTTCTTCTTCAGATATTCTGCTATTTATTCCTTCTATAATATTTTTAATTGCAGTAATTATGTTGTTTCTCTCTGTGTGTTTTGTCTTTAATTCTTTTGGGTCTTTGTTAATTGATTCTTGCATTTTTTTTTCCATTTTGTTTTCAAGGTTTTTGATCATCTTTACTATCATTATTTTAAATTGTTTTTCATATAATTTACCTCTTTCCTCTTCATTTATTTGAACTTTTGTTTTCTGTTTTTTCCTTCCTTTGTTTAGTATTTCTCTGACTTTTCTTTATTATTTTTTTTTAACTTATTGTACTTGAGGTCTCTTTTTTTCAGTCTTCAAGGTTGAATTCTTTCTTGCTTTTGGTTTCCTCCCTCCTAACGTTGGTCCAGAGTTTTGTATAAGCTTCGTATGGTGGCTCATGCTCAGTCATGTCTGACTCTTTGCAACCCCTTGGGCTATAGACCTCCAGGCTCCTCTCTCCAGGGGATTTACAAGGCAAGAATACTGGAGTGGGTTGTTGTTCCCTTCACCAGTGGATCTTCCTGACACAGGGATCAAACTCAGGTCTCCTGTATTGCAGGCAGATTTTTTCCCACTGAGCCACCTGGGATGAGATTTGTGCTGAGTTTTTGTTGCTTGTTTTTCCTCTCATGGGCAAGTCTGAGTGAGGTAGTAATCCTGTCTGTTTAATTATATGTATTTTTTTCTTTGTTGGATGAGGCGTCCTGCACAGGATGCTACTGGTGGTTTGGTGGTAATGGGTCTTATATTCAAGTAGTTTCCTTTGTGTGAGTTCTCACTATTTGATTCACTGTAGGATTAGTTCTCTGGTACTCTAGGGTAAGGTCTTGGAGTCAATGCTCCCACTCCAGAGGGTGAGGGGTTGATATCTGGTCAGGAAAGAAGATTTCACAAGTGATTTGTTATGGCATTAAGTGAGATTAAATAAATGTTCCAAAAGGAGAAACCAATGATCAACCCCAGACAAATGGCAGTTACAAAATAAGGCAAATAATAATTTAAATAATGGAATAATACACATATACATATTCACCCATGAGCAAAGTCAAAACAGCCCAACAAAAATAAAGTTCAGATTGACCGAGCAAAAACAAAGGAAATAAAAAATTTTACTTACCAGTTAAGAACAAAACTAACTAAAACACCAACTGGAAGACAAAGCTAAATAAAGATGGCAATTGGAGAATACAGCAATGAAAATAAAATTAACAAATATGTTAAGAGGAAAAGAAAGAAAGTAAGAATAAGTATGCAAAATTAAACAGAAAAAGATAAAGAAGATTCATATATGTTAAAAATTAACTGTGAAGGGAAATAAACATTAGGTAAAGCACACAAAGGAATAAATGTAGAAAAATGTTAATAGGTTTAAAAAATTAAAGTTATAAAAGAGGGAAAAAAAAAGAAAAAGAAAATTCCACAGAATTGCAAAAGCCAAACATAGTGTCAAAGGATCATAACTACTATTTAAAAAGGTGACTGAGGGAGGAGCTAAGATGGCGGAGGAGTAGGACGGGGAGAACACTTTCTCCCCCACAAATTCATCAAAAGAACATTTAGACGCCGAGTAAATTCCACAAAACAACTTCTGAAAGCCGACAGAGGACATCAGGCACCCAGAAAAGCAACCCAAGTCTTCGAAAGGAGAGATAAGAAATACAGCTCCACTCACCAGAACACCGACACAAGCTTCCCTAACCAAGAAAACTTGACAAGGCACCTGTACAAACCCACACAGAGCGAGGAAACGCCACAATAAAGAGAACTCCACAAACTGCCGGAATACAGAAAGGACACCCCAAACTCAGCAATTTAAACAAGATGAAGAGACAGAGGAATACCCAGCAGATAAAGGAACAGGATAAAAGCCCACCAAACCAAACTAAAGAGGAAGAGATAGGGAATCTACCTGATAAAGAATTCCAAATAATGATAGTTAAATTGATCCAAAATCTTGAAATCAAAATGGAATCACAGATAAATAGCTTGGAGACTAAGATCGAGAAGATGCAAGAAAGGTTTAACAAGGACCTAGAAGAAATAAAAGAGAGTCAATATAAAATGAATAATGTAATAAATGAAATTAAAAACACTCTGGAGGCAACAAATAGTAGAATAACAGAGGCAGAAGATAGGATTAGTGAATTAGAAGATAGAATGGTAGAAACAAATGAATCAGAGAGGATAAAAGAAAAATGAATTAAAAGAAATGAGGACAATCTCAGAGACCTTCAGGACAATATTAAATGCTACAACATTCGAATCATAGGGGTCCCAGAAGAAGAAGACAAAAAGAAAGACCATGAGAAAATACTTGAGGAGATAATAGTTGAAAATTTCCCTAAAATGGGGAAGGAAATAATCACCCAAGTCCAAGAAACCCAGAGAGTCCCAAACAGGATAAACCCAAGGCGAAACACCCCAAGACATATATTAATCAAATTAACAAAGATCAAACACAAAGAACAAATATTAAAAGCAGCAAGGGAAAAACAACAAATAACACACAAGGGAATTCCCATTAGGATAACAGCTGATCTTTCAATAGAAACTCTTCAAGCCAGGAGGGAATGGCAAGACATACTTAAAGTGATGAAAGAAAATAACCTACAGCCCAGATTATTGTACCCAGCAAGGATTTCATTCAAATAAGAAGGAGAAATCAAAAGCTTCTCAGACAAGCAAAAGTTGAGAGAATTCAGCACCACCAAACCAGCTCTCCAACAAATACTAAAGGATATTCTCTAGACAGGAAACACAAAAACAGTGTATAAACTCGAACCCAAAACAATAAAGTAAATGGCAATGGCATCATACTTATCAGTAATTACCTTAAATGTAAATGGGTTGAATGCCCCAACCAAAAGACAAAGACTGGCTGAATGGATACAAAAACAAGACCCCTACCTATGTTGTCTACAAGAGACCCACCTCAAAACAGGGGACACATACAGACTGAAACTGAAGGGCTGGAAAAAGATTTTCCATGCAAATAGAGACCAAAAGAAAGCAGGAGTAGCAATACTTATATCAGATAAAATAGACTTTAAAACAAAGGCTGTGAAAAGAGACAAAGATGGTCACTACCTAATGATCAAAGGATCAATCCAAGAAGAAGATATAACAATTATAAATATATATGCACCCAACACGGGAGCGCCGCAATATGTAAGACAAATGCTAACCAGTATGAAAGGAGAAATTAACAATAACACAATAATATTGGGAGACTTTAATACCCCACTCACACCTATGGATAGATCAACTAAACAGAAACTTAACAAGGAAACACAATTTTAAATGATACAATAGACCAGTTAGACCTAATTGATACCTATAGGACATTTCATCACAAAACAATGAATTTCACCTTTTTCTCAAGCGCACATGGAACCTTCTCCAGGATAGATCACATCCTGGGCCATAAAGCTAGCCTTGGTAAATTCAAAAAAATACAAATCATTCCAAGCATCTTTTCTGACCACAATGCAGTAAGATTAGATCTCAATTACAGGAGAAAAACTATTAAAAATTCCAACATATGGAGGCTGAACAACACCCTGCTGAATAACCAACAAATCACAGAAGAAATCAAAAAAGAAATAAAAATTTGCATAGAAACTAATGAAAATGAAAACACAACAACTCAAAACCTGTGGGACACTTTAAAAGCAGTCCTAAGGGGAAAGTTCATAGCAATACAGGCATACCTAAAGAAACAAGAAAAAAGTCAAATAAATAACCTAACCCTACACCTAAAGCAACTAGAAAAGGAAGAAATGAAGAAACCCAGGGTTAGTAGAAGGAAAGAAATCTTAAAAATTAGGGCAGAAATAAATGCAAAAGAAACAAAAGAGACCATAGCAAAAATCAACAAAGCCAAAAGCTGGTTCTTTGAAAGGATAAATAAAATTGACAAACCATTAGCCAGACTCATCAAGAAACAAAGGGAGAAAAATCAAATCAATAAAATTAGAAATGAAAATGGAGAGATCACAACAGACAACACAGAAATACAAAGGATCATAAGAGACTACTATCAACAATTATATGCCAATAAAATGGACAACGTGGAAGAAATGGACAAATTCTTAGAAAAGTACAACTTTCCAAAACTGGACCAGGAAGAAATAGAAAATCTTAACAGACCCATCACAAGCACAGAAATTGAAACTGTAATCAAAAATCTTCCAGCAAACAAAAGCCCAGGTCCAGACGGCTTCACAGCTGAATTCTACCAAAAATTTAGAGAAGAGCTAACACCTATCCTGCTCAAACTCTTCCAGAAAATTGCAGAGGAAGATAAACTTCCAAACTCATTCTATGAGGCCACCATCACCCTAATACCAAAACCTGACAAAGATCCCACAAAAAAAGAAAACTACAGGCCAATATCACTGATGAACATAGATGCAAAAATCCTTAACAAAATTCTAGCAATCAGAATCCAACAACACATTAAAAAGATCATACACCATGACCAAGTGGGCTTTATCCCAGGGATGCAAGGATTCTTCAATATCCGCAAATCAATCAATGTTATACACCACATTAACAAATTGAAAAACAAAAACCATATGATTATCTCAATAGATGCAGAGAAAGCCTTTGACAAAATTCAACATCCATTTATGATAAGAACTCTCCAGAAAGCAGGAATAGAAGGAACATACCTCAACATAATAAAAACTATATATGACAAACCCACAGCAAACATTATCCTCAGTGGTGAAAAATTGAAAGCATTTCCTCTAAAGTCAGGAACAAGACAAGGGTGCCCACTTTCACCATTACTATTCAACATAGTTTTGGAAGTTCTGGCCACAGGAATCAGAGCAGAAAAAGAAATAAAAGGAATCCAAATTGGAAGAGAAGAAGTAAAACTCTCACTGTTTGCAGATGACATGATTCTTTACATAGAAAACCCTAAAGACTCCACCAGAAAATTACTAGAACTAATCAATGACTATAGTAAAATTGCAGGATATAAAATCAACACACAAAAATCCCTTGCATTCCTATACACTAATAATGAGAAAACTGAAAGAGAAATTAAGGAAACAATTCCATTCACCATTGCAACAGAAAGAATAAAATACTTAGGAATATATCTACCTAAAGAAACCAAAGACCTATATATAGAAAACTATAAAACACTGGTGAAAGAAATCAAAGAGGACACTAATAGATGGAGAAATATACCATGTTCATGGATTGGAAGAATCAATATAGTGAAAATGAGTATACTACCCAAAGCAATTTATAGATTCAACGCAATCCCTATCAAGCTACCAACGGTATTCTTCACAGAGCTAGAACAAATAATTTCACAATTTGTATGGAAATACAAAAAACCTCGAATAGCCAACGCTATCTTGAGAAAGAAGATGGAACTGGAGGAATCAACCTACCTGACTTCAGGCTCTATTACAAAGCCACAGTTATCAAGACAGTATGGTACTGGCACAAAGACAGAAATATTGATCAATGGAACAAAATAGAAAGCCCAGAGATAAATCCACACACCTATGGACACCTTATCTTTGACAAAGGAGGCAAGAATATACAATGGATTAAGGACAATCTCTTTAACAAGTGGTGCTGGGAAATCTGGTCAACCACTTGTAAAAGAATGAAACTAGAACACTTTCTAACACCTTACACAGAAATAAACTCAAAATGGATTAAAGATCTAAATGTAAGACCAGAAACTATAAAACTCCTAGAGGAGAACATAGGCAAAACACTCTCCGACATACATCACAGCAGGATCCTCTATGACCCACCTCCCAGAATATTGGAAATAAAAGCAAAAATAAACAAATGGGACCTAATTAAACTTAAAAGCTTCTGCACAACAAAGGAAACTATTAGCAAGGTGAAAAGACAGCCTTCAGAATGGGAGAAAATAATAGCAAATGAAGCAACCGACAAACAACTAATCTCAAAAATATACAAACAACTCCTACAGCTCAACTCCAGAAAAATAAATGACCCAATCAAAAAATGGGCCAAAGAACTAAATAGACATTTCTCCAAAGAAGACATACAGATGGCTAACAAACACATGAAAAGATGCTCAACATCACTCATTATCAGAGAAATGCAAATCAAAACCACTATGAGGTACCATTTCACGCCAGTCAGAATGGCTGTGATCCAAAAGTCTACAAGCAATAAATTGCTGGAGAGGGTGTGGAGAAAAGGGAACCCTCTTACACTGTTGGTGGGAATGCAAACTAGTACAGCCACTATGGAGAACAGTGTGGAGATTCCTTCAAAAACTGGAAATAGAACTGCCTTATGATCCAGCAATCCCACTGCTGGGCATACACACTGAGGAAACCAGAAGGGAAAGAGACACGTGTACCCCAATGTTCATCGCAGCACTGTTTATAATAGCCAGGACATGGAAGCAACCTAGATGTCCATCAGCAGATGAATGGATAAGAAAGCAGTGGTACATATACACAATGGAGTATTACTCAGCCATTAAAAAGAATACATTAGAATCAGTTCTAATGAGATGGATGAAACTGGAACCTATTATACAGAGTGAAGTAAGCCAGAAAGAAAAACACCAATACAGTATACTAACACATATATATGAAATTTAGAAAGATGGTAACAATAACCCTGTGTACGAGACTGCAAAAGAGACACCGATGTATAAATCAGTCTTATGGACTCTGTGGGAGAGGGAGAGGGTGGGAAGATTTGGGAGAATAGCATTGAAACATGTATAATATCATGTATGAAATGAGTCGCCAATCCAAGTTCGATGCACGGTACTGGATGCTTGGGGCTGGTGCACTGGGACGACCCTGAGGGAGAGTAGGGGAGGGAGGAGGGAGGAGGGCTCAGGAGAACGCTCAGGGGAACGCGGGTATACCTGTGGCGGATTCATTTCGATATTTGGCAAAACAAATACAATATTGTAAAGTTTAAAAATAAAATAAAATTAAAAAAAAAAAAACCTGTAAGTAAAAAGATAGAATAGAAAAAATAAAAAATAAAAAGGTGACTGAGAAAAAAGAAAAAAGAGTTCCAAAGTTTAATTAGATTTCATAATGCCAATAAAAGGGACAGCCGCAACGGGGGTGGGGATGGGGCGGGCAGAAGGAAAAAAAAAAGAAAACAAAGAATCTACAGAACAAGTCAAAACATAAGAATACCAACACTGTGCTGATCTCTGGACCTCCTGTGGGGGCAGCTCAGATTCTTATCTGGTCGTACTCCTGTATGTCCTTGCCTCCAGTGTCTACAACTTTCGGAACTAGTGTATTTTGTGAGAGCTCTCAATGACCTTTTGGAGAAGGAAATGGCAACTCATTCCAGTATTCTTTCCTGGAGAATTACATGGACAGACAATAACATTTTATACATTCCATAGACGAAGAAACTGCCTAGTTGATCATGTGGATTTAATCTGTAGCTTGTAGGAATGTTTTATGTCTTCTTCCTTAGCCACATAGCCCCTGGGTTTCAATTGTGGTTTTATTTCTACCTCTGTATGTGGGTTGTCCACTGAGGTTTCCTCCTGAGGCTGCCCTAGAAGACTTGGATTTGCCCCTGTGAAGACCAGGTGTGGAGATGGTGCAGCTGCTTGGGTTGAGGGGCTTCTGGCAGCACCAAGTACTCAGGGGAGGTGGCAGCTAGAGAAGCAGGAAATATAGTGCTCTAGAAGGGTATGGCAAACATTATTGGCCAATACGCTCCAGTATTCTTGCCTAGAGAACCTCCATCCCTGATGGAGAAGCCTGGCAGGCCATAGACTACAGGGTCACAAAGAGTCAGATACTACTGAAGCAACCCTGCTTGCATAGATGCAAGAATTATTATTATTATTATTATTATTATTATTATTTTTGCCTATGGAGGCTCTTCCCCGTGAGAATTGAGTATGAAGGTAGTGCAGCTTCTTGGGTAGTGGGGACCCTGGGAGTGCCAAGTGTGCAGGAACATAGACTGTCTCTGATGCAGGAATTATGGCCCTATCAGAGTCTTTTTTGTTTTCTAGTCTCTTGCAGCTGGAGATCAGAAGGCCTCTGTGATCTGTCTTTTTCCATGGCTCTGCCCATTCAGGCACTTAGAAGGCTCCCTTGCCTGGGGTCCTTCTCTGTTATTCAGTGCATAAGGCACATAGAGGGGTCCCCCCTGGCTGGGGTCCTACTCTGTAGTTCAGTGCATCAGGCTTTTGATGGGTCAGTCTCTCTGTTGTTCAGCTGCCAATGCGTGGGGAGAGAGAGCCTATGGTGATGGTTTTACCATCACCATAAGTGTGACTCACCTACTACGTGTGACTAAGCAGTATTGCCTTGCTTCCGTGGCTGCCTGGCTTTCCTCAAGAGGCATTTCCCACCACAATATATTCCCTCACATCCCCTTGATCCCTGTCTCTGCCATCAGCAGCAGCCCTGGCACTGGGATAGCTCCACAATCTCTAAACTCCAGCTCTCAGCCATTGTACCTTCCAGGGGACTTGCACCTCTCTCTGAGGTATGTATGGCTGCAGCAAGGACTGTCTGATTCTTTATTCCATTTAGGCTGCCACAGATCAACTGTTTCACTCTCAGCCTTAAATGTTTCTCCTCTGACTCAGACAATTGCCCCAATGTGAGTTTTGGTCCCCTGCTTCAGTTCCCTCACTGGCAGAAGGCAGGTCCAGTCCTACTTACTCTCCTGCTTCCCCCCCTAGTTCCTTCATCCTACAGAGTTTTGCATGGTTCTATATATCAATAACCTCAGATATGCAGATGACACCACCCTTATGGCAGAAAGTGAAGAGGAATTAAAAGCCTCTTGATGAAATTGAAAGTGGAGAGTGAAAAAGTTGGCTTAAAGCTCAACATTCAGAAAACGAAGATCATGGCATCTGGTCCCATCACTTCATGGTAAATAGATGGGGAAACAGTGGAAACAGTGGCTGACTTTATTTTTCTGGGCTCCAAAATCACTGCATATGGTGACTGTAGCCATGAAATTAAAAGACGCTTACTCCTTGGAAGAAAAGTTATGACCAACCTAGATAACATATTGAAAAGCAGAGACATTACTTTGCCAACAAAGGTCCGTCTAGTCAAGACTATGGTTTTTCCAGTGGTCATGTATGGATGTGAGAGTTGAACTGTGAAGAAGGCCGAGCGCTGAAGAATTGATGCTTTTGAACTGTGGTGTTGGAGAAGACTCTTGAGAGTCCCTTGGACTGCAAGGAGATCCAACCAGTCCATTCTGAAGGAGGTCAGCCCTGGGATTTCTTTGGAAGGAATGATGCTAAATCTGAAACTCCAGTACTTTGGCCACCTCATGCGAAGAGTTGACTCATTGGAAAAGACTCTGATGCTGGCAGGGATTGGGGGCAAGAGGAGAAGGGGACGACAGAGGATGAGATGGCTGGATGGCATCACTGACTCAATGGACGTGAGTCTGGGTGGACTCCGGGAGTTGGTGATGGACAGGGAGGCCTGGCATGTTGTGATTCATGGAGTCGCAAAGAGTCAGACACAACTGAGCAACTGAACTGAACTAAACTGATATATTCTTTTCCACTGGTTAGGTACTCCTGTCCACTCTCAGCTGGTATTCTGCATGCACTTCTGTGTTTGAAGGTGTATTCCTGATGTATCCATGAAGAGAGATGTACTGAACCTCCACCTACTCCTTTGCCATATTGTTCTCTGTATACCTCTCTACATTTTAATATGCTGTCTAGATTTGTCATAGCTTTCGTATAAAACAGCAAGCATTTTTTTTTTTTTTAATTTCTTGGCTCCAGGCACTGGGCATGGTGATCTTGGATTCCAAGAAAACTGGCTCAGAAAAGAGAGAGAGAGAAAAAAAAAAAATGAGCTCAAAATTATCAGAAGGAAGGAAATAATAAAGGTTATAACAGAAATAAATGAAACAGTAGAAAACAATACAAAAATTAACCAACCTCAGTGTTGATGCTTTGAAAGGCTAAACAATATTTTCGAATATTTATTTAGATGAGCCAAGGAATAAAAGAAAGTTTCTAAATTAAAATTAGAAAGTATTAGGAGATATTGCAACTAATACCACAGGAATGCAAAAACTCATAAGAGGCTTCTATGAACTATATGCCAACAAAATGTACAAACTAGGATAAGAAAATTGTATGTAGTCAGTCAGAATATACCAATTTTTAATAATGAGATTGAATCCATAATTAAATTTTTTTTGCAAAGAAAGCACAGAAGTAGAAGTATTTGCTGGTAATGTTTACCAATGTTTAGAGTTAATGCCAATTATTCTCAAACTCTTCCAAAAAATCAAAGATGAAAGAACTTTTCCAAGCTAATTTCATGAGGCCAGGATCACCCTGATACCAAGTCAGAAAAGGACACAACCAGAGAATAAATATACACACCAATATCCTTGGTAAATATAGATGCAAAAGTTCTCAAAAATATTAGTAAAAAGTAAATTCAGCAGCTTAGTAGAAAAATCATTCACTATGATCATGTGAGATCAAGTGGAATGCAAACATGTTTCAATATATACAAACCAGTCTTTGTGATACATTGTCACTTTAATAAGGATTAAAAAAAATAAGGTCATGTCAATAGACAGAGAAAAAACATTTTGCAAAATTTAAACATCTGTTTGTGAAAAATAATCTAAACGAATTAGGTATATAGAAAACATTTCTCAACACAGTGAATATCATACATAATAAACCAATGTTAATATATTTAGTGGTGAAATTTTGAAAACTTTTTGAAAACTTTTGAAAACTTTCCTTTTCATATTGGTAATAAGACAAGGGTATCTACTTTTTCTACTCCTATTCAACAGAGTAGTAGTAATTCTTGACAGAGAAATCAGGCAATAAAAAGAAATAAAATACATAAGAACTGAGAAAAAAAAAGTAGTTTTCTTTATTTGCAAATAGCATGATTGTATTAATATATATAGAACACTACACCAAGTAACTGTGAATTTAATCAACAAATTCAGCGAAGTTATAGGATGCAAGACCAACATAAAAAATCAGACAAGTTTTCATATGCAAACAGTAAGCTATATATTTTTTAAAAAGTCTCATTGACAATGGCATCAAAAACAATGAAAATAATTAGGAATATATTTATCCAAAGCTTTCAAAGATCTCTACTATGAAAACTAAAAGTCACTGATGAAGGAAATTCAATAAGATGGAAGTAAATGAAAGTTATCCTGTTTTTCTGGATTATAATTAATATTGTTATAATGTCCACACTACCTACAGGCATTAATAGAGTCAGTGCAACTCCAGTCAAGATTCCAATGACATTTTTTTACAGAAGTTGGGGGAAAAAAAAAAACAAAAAACTTACAATTCACAAGAAACTACAAAAGACCTTGAATAGCTAAAACAAATCCTGAGGAAGAACAAAGTGTCCTTCCTTCGCACTTCCTTTTCTCAAGGTAGATTATAAAGCCATACTAATCAAAATAGTATAATTCTGGCATAAAAGCTAACAAAATGACCAAAGGAACAGAAGTGAAAGCCCAGAAATAAGCCCAAACATATATAGTAAACTAATTTTTACTATATATATAGGAAGTCAAGAATACTTAATGGAAAAAGGATAATCTCTTTAATAGAGGGTATGGTAAAATGTTATTCATGTGTTTAAAAAATCAAACTATATCTTTGGCTTACACTCCTCAAAAAATTAACTAAAATGGATTAAAAGGATTAAATGTAAGACCTGAAAACAGCAAACCCCTTGAAGTAAGCATCAACAAAAATCTTGTCATGAATCTTGACAATAATTTCTTAGACATGGCACCTAAAACCTAAGCATAAAAATTTAAAAATAAATAAATGGAAAGAGATAAAACTAAAAACTCCTGCACAAAGGAAAGAGATAATCAAAGTGGGGGAAAAACAAACAAACAAACAAACAATTGACAGAATGGGAAAGAATGTTTAAAAACAATATATTTGATAAGGGGTTAATTCCTAAAATGTATAAAGATCTCATGTAACTCCAAAAAGTTAGCTAAAAACAAACAAAAAGGACTTCTCTCATGGCCCAGTGATTAACAATCTGTCTTCCAATTCATAGGATACAAGTTCAATCCTTGATTGAGGAAGTAAGAACCCATATGGTGGGGGGAAACTAAGCTTTCACACCACAACAGGAGAAAAACCTCTGTGCTGCAACAATGATTCCGCATGATGCAAATAAGTAGTTGCTATTTCCTTCTCGAAAAGATCTCCCTGACCCAAAAATCTAACCTGGGTCTCCTGCATTGCAGGAAGATTCTTTACCAACTGAGCTAAGAAGGAAGCCCTAACTAAGACCTAGCACAACCAAAAATAAGTGAATAGATATAATTTTTGAAATGGCAAGAGAAATGAGAAGCCATTTCTTCAAAGTAGAATGTGAAAAGCTAATAGATACATGGGAAGATGCTCAACATCACTAATCATTAAGAAAACTCAAATCAAAACAACAATGAGATATCACCTCATGCTGTTAGAATGATCCATATCAAAAAGAAAATAAATAACAATGCTGGCATGGCTTTATAAAGAGAGCACTTCTGCACTATTTGTGTGTTAGTTGCTCAGCTGTGTCCAACTCTTTGTGACCCTATAAACTGGAGCCCACCAGGCTCTTCCATCCATGGGATTCTCCAGGCAAGAATATCATACTAGAGTAGGTTGCCATTTCCTTCTCCAGGGGATCCTCCCAAACCATGAATTCAACCCTGGGCTCCCACATTGCAGTACCCAATCCAATTAATGTCTTTTATACCTTCTTGTTGCCTCTACCCAGTCTAAGCACTTGCTACTCAGTGTGGCCCATGGATGAGCAGCATCAGCATCACTTGGGAGCTTATTGGATATGCAGCATCTCAGACCATCCTAGACTGTATGCATGTTAACCATATCCTTGGGTGAACCATGTGCTTTTTAGAGAAGTACTGCTGGAGGCTCACACTGACTCAGATGGAAACCGTAGATTGTTTCCTTACTAAGGTTTCTTTGGCTTCTACTGCCTCTGGTGTTTACTTTAGTCTTGCCCCCACCTTCCTCTTCCATTTATTTTGTTCTTTGAATTTAACACTTGCATTGATATACTCTGTTCCTCTCCGGTCTCACCTAACTCTCAGCAGACATTCAGAGGACATTCAGGATATCTGAGCAGGCCCAAACACTCTCATTTGTACATTAAGAGTGATAGTAAAATGAACACAGTTGGGACCTCCCTGGTGGTCATGTGGTTAAGAATCCACCTGCTATTGCTGGGAACGTGGGTTCAAATGTTGGTCTAAAAGGATCCCATGTGCCACTAAGCCCATGTGCCACAACTACTGAGCCCACGTGCCTAGCGCCTAGTGCTCTCAACCAGGGAAGCCACCACAATGAGAAGCTCTCGCACTAGAACAAAGGATAGTCCCTACTTGTTGCAACTAGAGAAAGCCAGTATGCAGCAACAGAGACTCAGTGCAACCAAAAATAAATAAATTAAATTATAAAAGCAAAATGAAATGAACAAGTTTTCCTATTTAGAATTGCAGGATATCTGGTTTGAAGGGGATGTTATAAAGGTCATGTAGTCACAGGCTTCCTAGCGTCAGCGGACTGATGGCCCTCAAAAGATATGTCCCTGCATTGATCACTGTGATGACCCAGAGGGATGGTATGGGGAGGGAGGTGGGAGGGGGACTCAGGACTGGGAACACGTGTACACCCATGGAGGATTCATGTTGATGTATGGCAAAACAATACAATATTGTAAAGTAATTAGCCTCTAATTAAAATAAATAAATTTTTAAAAAAAGACATGTCCCTACTCTAACCCCACTATTTATGGGATTATAAATTGGTACAGTCACTAAGAAAAGAGAATAGATATTCCTCAAAAACATAAAAAAAAATAAATGACATCTGATCCATCAATTCCACTTACATGATACATTCAAAATTAAATAAATAAAAATACTTAATCCAAAAGATATCTGGACAGTCATGTTAAAAGCAGCATTATTTATACTTAACTGTTAGTTGATAAATGAACAGAATGAATGGATAAATAAGCTATGTGTATATATATATATACACACACACACACATATATATATATATATATACAGAATGAATGGATAAATAAGCTGTGTGTGTGTATATATGTATATATGTGTGTGTGTGTGTGTGTGTGTGTATGTGTGTGTGTGTGTGTATTCAGTTCAGTTCAGTCACTCAGTCGAGTCTGACTCTTTGTGATCCCAATAATCACAGCACGCCAGGCCTCCCTGTCCATCACCAACTCCTGGAGTTCACTCAAACTCATGTCCATCGAGTCGGTGATGTCACCAAGCCATCTCATCCTCTGTCGTCCCCTTCTCCTCCTACCCCAATCTCTCCCAGCATCAGGGTCTTTTCCAATGAGTCAACTTTTCGCATGAGGTGGCCAAAGTATTGGAGTTTCAGCTTCAGCATCAGTCTTTCAAATTAAAACCCAGGGTTCAGGATGGGGAACGCGGGTATACCTGTGGCAGATTCATTTCAATATTTGGCAAAACTAATACAATATTGTAAAGTTTAAAAATAAAATAAAATTAAAAAAATAATGATAATAAAAAAAATAAAAAAACAAAAAAACAAATGAAGACCCAGGATTGATGTACTTTAGGATGGATTGGTTGGATCTCCTTGAGTCCAGGGGACTCTCAAGAGTCCTCTCCAAAACCACAGTTCAAAAGCATCAATTCTTCGGCGCCCAGCTTTCTTTACAGTCCAACTCTCACATCTATAAATGACCACTGTAAAAATCATAACCTTGACTAGATGGACCTTTGTTGGCAAGGTAATATCTGCTTTTCAATATGCTTTCTAGGTTGTTCATAACTTTCCTTTCCAAGGAGTAAGCGTCTTTTAATTTCATGGCTGCAGTCACCAAATGCAGATTTTGGAGCCCAAAAAAGTAAAGTCTGACACTCTTTTCACTGTTTCCCCATCTATTTCCCATGAAGTGATGAGACCAGATGCCATGATCTTTTTTTTCTGAATGTTGAGCTTTAAGCCCACTTTTTCACTCTCCTCTTTCAAATTAATCAAGAGGCTTTTTAGTTCCTCTTCACTTTCTGCCATAAGGGTGGTGTCATCTGCATATCTGAGGTTATTGATATTTCTCCCAGCAATCTTGATTCCAGTTTATGCTTCTTTCGGCCCAGCATCTCTCATGATGTACTCTGCACATAAGTTAAATAAGCAGGGTGACAATAAACAGCCTTGATATACTCCTTTTCCTTTTTGGAAATAGTCTGCTGTTCCATGTCCAGTTCTAACTGTTGCTTCCTGACCTGCATACAAATTTCTCAAGAGGCAGATCAAGTGGTCTGGTATTCCCATCTCTTGAAGAATTTTTCCACAGTTTATTGTGATCCACACAGTCAAAGGCTTTGGCATAGTCAATAAAGCAGAAATAGATGTTTTTTCTGGAATTCTCTTGCTTTTTCCATGATCCAGCGGATGTTGGCAATGAGATCTCCAGTTCCTCTGCCTTTTCTAAAACCAGCTTGAACATCTGGAACTTCACGATTCACTGCTGAAACCTGGCTTGGAGAATTTTGAGCATTATTTTACTAGCATGTGACATGAGGGCAATTGTGCAGTAGTTGGAACATTCTTGGCATTGCCTTTATTTGGGATTGGAATGAAAACTGACCTTTTCCAGTCCTGTGGCCACTGCTGAGTTTTCCAAATTTGCTGGCATATTGGGTGCAGCACTTTCACAGCATCATCTTTCAGGATTTGACATAGCTCAACTGGAATCCCATCACCTCCACTAGCTTTGTTCATAGTGATGCTTTCTAAGGCACACTTGACTTCACATTCCAGGATGTCTGGCTCTAGGTGAGTGATCACACCATCATGATTATCTGGGTCGTGATGCTCTTTTTTGTACAGTTCTTCAGTGTATTCTTGCCACCTTTTTTAAATATCTTCTGCTTCTGTTACATCTGTACAATTTCTGTCTGTTTCAAGCCCATTTTTGTATGAAATGTTCCCTTGGTATCTCTAATTTTCTTGAAGATATCTCTAGTCTTTACCATTCTGTTATTTTCCTCTATTTCTTTGCATTGACCACTGAGGAACGCTTTCTTATCTCTCCTTGCTATTCTTTTGAACTCTGCATCAGATGCTTATGTCTTTCCTTTTCTCCTTTGCTTTTCACTTCTTTTCACAGCTATTTGTAAAGCCTCCTCAGACAGCCATTTTGCTTTTTTGCATTTCTTTTCCATGGGGATGTTCTAGATCCCTGTCTCTTGTACAATGTCATGAACTTCCATCCATAGTTCATCAGGCACTCTATCAGATCTAGTCCCTTAAATCAATTTCTCACATTATAATCACAAGGGATTTGCTTTAGGTCATACATTAGTGGTCTTGTGGTTTTCTCTACTTTCTTCAACTTAAGTCTGAATTTGGCAATAAGGAGTTCATGATCTGAGCCGCAGTCAGCTCCCAGTCTTGTTTTTGCTGACTGTATAGAGCTTCTCCATCTTTGACTGCAAGGAATATAATCAATTTTATTTTGGGGTTGACTATCTGGTGATGTCCATGTGTAGAGTCTTCTCTTGTGTTGGTGGAAGAGGCTGTTTACTATGACCAGTGCGTTTTCTTGGCAAAGCTGTTAGCCTTTGCCCTGCTTCCTTCTGTACTCCAAGGCCAAATTTACCTGTTACTCCAGGTGTTTCTTTACTTTCTACTTTTGTATTCCAATCACCTATAATGAAAAGGACATCTTTTTTGGATGTTTAGTTCTAAAAGATCTTGTAGGTCTTCATAGAATTGTTCAACTTCAGCTTCTTCAGCATTACTATTTAGGGCATAGGCTTGGATTACCATGATATTGAATGGTTTGTGTTGAAGACGAACAGAGATCATTCTGTCGTTTTTGAGACTGCATCTAAGTACTGCATTTCAGACTCTTTTGTTGACCATGATGGCTACTCCATTTCTTCTAAGGGATTCCTGCCCACAGTAGTAGATATAATGGTCACCTGAGTTAAATTCACCTTTATTTAACTTTATTTATTTATTAGTTAACTTATTTATTATTTAACTTATTTATTTAATGTAAATGTAATTACATTTTATTTCACTGATTCCTAGAATTTCATCATTTACTCTTGCCATATCCTGTTTGACCACTTCCAATATGCCTTGATTCATGGACCTGACATGCCAGGTTCCTATGCAATATTGCTCTTTACAGCATTGAACCTTGCTTCTATCACCAGTCCCATCCACAACTGTGTGTTGTTTTTGCTTTGGTTCCATCCCTTTGTTCTTTCTGGAGTTATTTCTCCACTCATCTCCAGTAGGATATTGGGCACTTACAGACCTGGGGAGTTCTTTCAGTATCCTATGATTTTGCCTTTCCATACCATTCATGGCATTCTCAAGGCAAGAATACTGAAGTGGTTTGCCATTCTTTTATCCAGTGGATCACATTCTGTCAGACCTGTCCACCATGTCCCACCAGTCTTGTGTAGCCCCACACGACATGGCTTAGTTTCATTGAGTTAGACAAGGCTGTGGTCCATGTGATCAGATTGGCTAGTTTTCTGTGATTATGGTTTTAGTGTATCTGCCCTCTGATGCCCTCTTGCAACACCTACCATCTTACTTGGCTTTTTCTTACCTTGAACATGGGTATCTCTTCACGGCTGCTCCAGCAAAGTGCAGCCACTGCTCCTTACCATAGATGAAGGGTTATCTCCCCATGGCCGCCCCTCTTGACCTTGGATGTGGAGTACCTCCTCTCCGCTTCCCAGGTTCCATTAGTCGTAATGAGCCCACCTGCCAGTGCAGGTAGATGTAAGAGATTCAGGTTCAATCCCTGGGTCAGGAAGATCCTCTGGAGGGGGGCATGGCAAACCACTCCATTTTTCTTGCCTGGAAAATCCCACGGACAGAGGAGCCTGGTGGGCTACAGTCCACAGGGTCACAAAGAGTTGGACACGACTGGAATGGCTTAGCACGCATCAGTTCAGTTCAGTTCAGTCACTCAGTCGTGTCCGACTCTTTGTGACCCCATGAATCACAGCACGCCAGGCCTCCCTGTCCATCACCAACTCCCGGAGTTCACCCAGACTCACATACATCGAGTCAGTGATGCCATCCAGCCATCTCATCCTCTGTCGTCCCTTTCTCCTCCTGCCCCCAATCCTTCCCAGCTTCAGAGTCTTTTCCAATGAGTCAACTCTTCGCATGAGGTGACCAAAGTACTGGAGTTTCAGCTTTAGCATCATTCCTTCCAAAGAAATCCCAGGGCTGATCTCCTTCAGAATGGACTGGTTGGATCTCCTTGCAGTCCAAGGGACTCTCAAGAGTCTTCTCCAACACCACAGTTCAAAAGCATCAATTCTTTGGTGCTCAGCCTTCTTCACAGTCCAACTCTCACATCCATACATGACCACAGGAAAAACCATAGCCTTGACTAGATGGACCTTTGTTGGCAAAGTAATGTCTCTGCTTTTGAATATGCTGTCTAGGTTTGTCATAACTTTCCTTCCAAGGAGTAAGCGTCTTTTAATTTCATGGCTACAGTCACGCATATACACACAATATATTATGCAAACAGTATAGGAAAACAATAGAATGTGAAATACTAAAGATCTCTTCAAGAAAATTGGAGATACCAAGGGAATATTTCATGCAAAGATGGGGACCATAAAGGACAGAAATGGCAAGGACCTAACAGAAGCAGAAGAGATGACAAAATACACAGAAAAAAACTGTATAAACAAAATGCTAATGACCGGTATAACCATTATGGCATGGTCACTCTCCTACAGCCAGACATCTTGGAGTGTGAATCAAGCAGGCCTTAGGGTGTATTACTACAAAAAAAGCTAGTGGGTGTGATGGAATTCTTACTGATGTATTTACATTCTTAAAAGATGATGCTGTTAAAGTGCTACACTCAATATGGCAGCAAATTTGGAAAGCTCAACTGTGGCCACAGACTAGAAAAGATCAGTTTTCACTTCAACTCTAAAGAAAGGCAATGTCAAAGAATGTTTAAACTACCATATCACTTCCCTCATTTCACATGCTAACAAGGTAATGCTCAAAATTCTTCAAGCTAGACAGCATCAGTACTTGAATCAAGAATTTCTAGGCATACAAGCTCTATTTAGAAAAAGCAGAGGGACAAGAAATCAAATTGCCAACATTTGTTGTATCATAGAAAAAGTAAGAGAATTTCAGAAAAATATCTGTTTGCTTCATTGACTACACTAAATCCTTTGACTGTGTGGATCACTACAAATTGTGGAAAATTCTTAAAGATATCAGAACATAAGACCACCTCATCTGTCTCCTGAGAATCTTGTATGCATATCAAGGAGCAACAGTTAGAACCAGACATGGAAGAACAGACTGGTTCAAAATTGAGAAAATAGTTAATCAAGGCTGTATATCTTGCTTAGTTAACTTATATGCACAGTACATCCTGTGAAATGTTGGGCTGGATGAATCACAAGCTGAAATCAAGATTTCTGAGAGAAATATAAAAAACCTCAGATATGCATATGATACCACTTTAATGGCATAAAATGAAGAGGAACTAAAGAGCCACTTGATGAAGGTGAAAGAGGAGAGTGAAGCTGGTTTGAAACAAAGAAAAAACTAAGATCATGGCATCTGGTCCCATCACTTAAAAAGTGAAATCTGTGACGTATTTCATTTTCTTGGGATCCAAAACCACTGGGGAAACTGACTGCAGCTATGAAACTAAAAGGTGCTTATTCCTAGGAAAACAAGTTATGACAGACCTAGACAGTATATTAAAACAAAACAAAACAAACAAAAAAACAGAGACATCATTTTTGACAACAAAGTCCATATAGTCAAAGCTTTGATTTTTCTGGTAGTCATGTACAGATGTTAGTGTTGGACCATAAAGATGACTGAGTACCAAAGAACTGATGCTTTCAAATTGTGGTGCTGGACATGTGCACCCATGGCTGATTTATGTCAATGTATGGCAAAAAAAAAAAAAAAACAAAAAAACAAAAAGCACCAGAATACTGTAAATCAATTTTCCTCCAATTACAATAAGTTAATTAAGTTAAATAAATAAATTATTGTTATCTTTAAGCATAAAAAAAAAATTGTGGTGCTGGAGAAGACTCTTAAGAGACACTCAGACTGCAAGGAGATCAAACCAGTCAATCCTAAAGGAAATCAACACTGAATTTACTGGAAGGTTTGATCCTGAAGCTGCAGCTCCAATATTTTGGCCACCTGATGAGAAGAACCAACTCATTGGAAAACACTCTAATCCTGGGAAATATTGAGGGTAGGAAGAGAAGACAGTGATAAAGAATGAGATTTTTGGATGGAGTCACCGATTCAATGGACATGAGTTTGAGCAAACTCTAGGAGATACAAAGGACATTTTTCACTACTGACCTAGTTTCCTAGCTGTTGCAATTTACAGTGTGTGTGTATGTGTGTGTTTGTTCAGTCACTCAGTCGTGTCCTACTCTTTGTGACCCCATGGACTGTAACCTGCCAGCCTCCTCTTTCCATGGAATTTTCCAGGCAAGCTTACTGGAGCAGATTGACATTTCCTACTCCAAGGGATCTTCCCAACTCAAGGACTGAACCCATGTCTCTCCCCTCTTCTGCCCTGGTAGGTGATACTTTTCCACTGCACCACCTGGGAAGCCAACGTGGGATAGTTGATCCATCCCAAGAAGTATTTTAACATATAAGAATCTGATATTTAAATACTTCATTCTGCTAGTACTAAATTTGGAAAACTAGAGACATTTAAAAGTAAAAAAAAAAAAAAGTTTCTTAAATAAAAAGCCTGAGGAGGGGGCCATTCCTCAGATGGCAGAGGGATAGGATGGGGAGACCAATTTCTCCCCCACAAATTCAACAAAAGTACATTTGAAGGCTGAGCAAATTCCACAAAACAACTTTTGAATGCTGGCAGAGGACATCAGGCACCTGGCAGCCCGTTGTCTTCGAAAGGAGGTAGGACAAAAGATAAAAGATAAAAAGAGAGACAAAAGAGGAAGGGACGGAGATCCATCCCAAGAAGGGAGTCTTAAAAGAGAAGTTTCCAAACACCAGGAAACACTCTCACCAGTGGGTCTGTGGGGAGTTTTGGGATCTCGGAAGGCAACATAACCTGGAGGAAAAATCAATGAATAAATAAATAAACCCCACAGATTACCTGCCTAACGGCAACTCTCAGTGCTCACATCTGCCACCAGCAAGTGGGGGCTGAACAGGGAGGCACGGGCTGCATTGTTTAGGGTAAGAACCAGGCCTGAGTGCTCTGCGGGCAATCTGAGGGAACTAACGTGAGATAACAACCCAAAATGTGAGACAGAGAGAGAGAAAGAGAGCTACCCCGCAAAAAGCCCTAACCTAAGGCAATGCCAGAACCACTCACAGAACAAAGGACTGAGTGAATACCAGTGGAGAGCTAGCCAGCTGCAGACCAGCCCATGCCCCGCTGGAGACAGGGAGGCAGGTGGGGGGTAGCCAGAGCTGGAAAGGGGCAATCTTGGCCCCAGAGACACATCCTCTACCAAGGATGTGATAAGACACACCGCCCACCTGTGGAGACTGCACTCACCAAGCACCTGTTCACCTGAGCTGTTTGGACGTGGGAAGGGAACAAAATGCAGGCCCAACGGAGTCTGCACCTTTGTGGAGTACCCAATAACCTGAACCTGAGTGGCTTAGACCTGTGAAGTGCACTCAACCCAGGGCCTGCCTCAGACAGTTCCCAGCAGAGCACCTGGAGCCTGAGAAGTGTAGACTGGGAAAGCACACGCACTGTGAACAGGGTCAAACCCAGTGCAGCAGAGACACTGTGAGCACTCCCTACACACACCAGTGATATTTGTTTGCAGTGTTCCTCCCTCCCCACAGCACGACTGAACAAGTGAGCCTAAATAAGTGACCACCTTCGCCCCCTCATGTCAGGGTGGAAATTAGACACTGAAGAGACCAACAAACAGAAGAAGCTAAAATAAACAGAGGAAACCACTTTGGAAATGGAAGGTGCAACAGATTAAAACCCTGTAGTTAGCACTGACTACATTGGAAGGGGCCTATAGATCTTGAGAAGTATAAGCCAGATCAAGGAACTATCTTAAACTGAACTGACCCTATACTGGCTGCAACAGCTGCAGAGAAATTCCTAGATATATTTTCACTATGGTCATTTTTTGAATTTTTTTTTTTAATTTTAAGTCCTCTATTACTCCTTTAATTTTCATTTTTATAACCTACTAATAACTTGCAAAAAAAAGACCGCATTTTTAAAGCAAGCTTCATACATATTTTTTTATAAT
Organism: Bos grunniens; assembly: GCF_055505025.1. NCBI lineage: Eukaryota > Metazoa > Chordata > Mammalia > Artiodactyla > Bovidae > Bos > Bos grunniens. Next base: position 72,801,560 of record NC_141194.1, on the reverse strand, counting down.
TTTTGTGACTTTTTTTATATATTGTATTTTTCAGAGTCTAACCACTACTTAAGATTTTTACTCTTTGCTTTTTGGTATTTGTTATTGATTTGCACCTTTAAGAACACAATCTTCAGTACCCATTTTTACTTGGGAGTGTGATTACTGGCTTAATTGCTTCCCCCCACCCCCGCCCGCCCTTTTGACTCTCCTTTTTCTCCACCAGGTCACCTCTATCTCCTCCCTCCCTTCTCTTCTCTACCCAGCCCTGTGAATCTTTGTGTGTTCTGAGCTATAGAGAATGCTTAGGGAACTGATTACTGGCTGGATCTGTCTCTCTCCCTTTGATTCCCCCTTTTCTCCTCCTGGCTACCTATGTCTCTTTCCTCCCTCTTCTCTTCTTTTTGTAACTACGTGAATCTCTCTGAGGGGTCCAGACTGTGGAAAGCATATAGGGAAGTGATTACTGGCTAGCTTGCTCTCTCTCCTTTTGATAACCCTCTTCTCCTCCTGATCACCTCTATATCCCTCCTTCCTCTTCTCTTCTCCATGTAACTTGCACACCTCCCTGAGTGTCCCTCACTGTGGAGAAGATTTTAATCGTTAACCTAGATGTTTTATCATCAGTACTGTATATATTTAGAAGTCTTGAGGCTACTGTAAGAATAAGACTGAAAACCAGGGGCAAGAGGCTTAAGTCCAAATCCTGAGAACACCAGAGAACTCCTGACTCCAGGGAACATTAATCGATAGGAGTGCATCCAAAAGCCTCCATACCTACACTGAAACCAAGCTCCACCCAAGAGCCGACAAGTTCCAGAGCAAGACATACCACAGAAATTCTCCAGCATTGAAGGAACATAGCCCTGAACTTCAATATACAGGCTGCCCAAAGTCACACCAAACCCATAGACCCCTCAAAACTCACTACTGGACACTCCATCACACTCCAGAGAGAAGAAATCAACCTTCACTCACCAGAATACCGATGCAAGCTTCCCTACCAGGAAACCTTGACAAGCCACCCGTCCAACCCCACCCACAGCAAGGAACCTCCACAATAAAGAGGAGCCACAAACTGCCAGAGTAAGGAAAGGGCACCCCAAACACAGCAATATAAAGAAGATGAAAAGGCAGAGAAATACTCATCAGGTAAAAGAATAGGATAAATATCCACCAAACCAAACAAAAGAGGAGGAGATAGGGAGTCTAACTGAAAAAGAACTCATAATAATGAGAGTAAAAATGATCCAAAATCTTGAAAACAAAATGGAGTTACAGATAAACAGCCTGGAGACAAGCGGAGAAGATGCAAGAAAGGTTTAACAAGGACCTAGAAGAAATAAAAAAAAAGTCAATCATAATGAATAGTGCAATAAATGAGATCAAAAACACTCTGGAGGGAACCAACAGTAGAATAACAGAGGCAGAAGATAGGATAAGTGAGGTAGAAGATACAATGGTAGAAATAAATGAAGCAGAGAGGAAAAAGGAAAAAAGAATTAAAAGAAATGAGGACAACATCAGAGATCTCTGAAACTTTGTTAAATGCCCCAACATTCGAATCAAAGGAGTCCCAGGAGAAGAAGGCAAAAAGAAAGGCCATGAGAAAATACTTGAAGAGATAATAGTTGAAAACGTCCCTAAAATGGGGAAGGAAATAATCACCCAAGTCCAAGAAACTCAGAGTCCCAAACAAGATAAACCCAATGTGAAACACCCCAAGACACATATTAATTAAATTAACAACAATAAAACACAAATAACAATTATTAAAAGCAGTAAGGGAAAAACAACAAATAACACACAAGGGGATTCCATAAGGATAACAGTTGATCTTTCAAAAGAAACTCTTCAGGACAGAAGGGAATGACAGGACATAATTAAAGTAATGAAAGAGAAAAACCTACAACCCAGGTTACTGAACCCAGCAAGGATCTCATGCAAATATAAAGGAGAAATCAAAAGCTTTACAGACAAGCAAAAGCTGAGAGAATTCAGCACGACCAAACCATCTCTCCAACAAATGTTAAAGGATCTTCTCTAGAAAAGAAACAGAGAAAGGGTGTATAAACTTGAACCCAAAACAATAAAGTAAATGGAAATGAGATCATACTTATCAATAATTACCTTAAATATAAATGGGTTGAATACCCCAACCAAAAGACAAAGCCTGGCTGAATGCATACAAAAACAAGGCCCCTAAATATGCTGTCTACAAGAGACCCACCTCAAAACAGGGGACATATACAGACTGAAAGTGAAGGGCTGGAAAAAAGTATTTCACCCAAATAGAGACCAAAAGAAAGCAGGAGTAGCAATACTCATATCAGACAAAATAGACTTTAAAATAAAGGCTGGGAAAAGAGACAAAGAAGGGCACTACATAATGATCAAAGGATCAATCCAAGAAGAAGATATAACAATTATAAATATATATGCACCCAACATAGGAGCACCACAATATGTAAGGCAAATGCTAACAAGTATGAAAGGGGAAATTAACAATAACTCAATAATAGTGGGAAATTTTAATACCCCACTCACACCTATGGGTAGATCAACTAAACAGAAAATTAACAAGGAAACACAGACTTTAAATACTACAATAAAACAGTTAGACCAAATTGATATCTATGGGACATTTCACCCCAACACAATGAATTTCACCTTTTTCTCAAGTGCACATGGAACCTGTTGCAGGATAGATCTCATCCTGGGCCATAAACCTAGTCTTGTTAAATAAAAAAAAAAAAAAAAAAATTGAAATCATTCCAAGCATCTTTTCTGACCACAATGCAGTAAGATTAGATCTCAATTACGGGAGAAAAACTATTAAAAATTCCAACATATGGAGGCTGAACAACATGCTGCTGAATAACCAACAAATCACAGAAGAAATTTTAAAAAAATCAAAATATGTGTAGAAATGAAAGAAAATGAAAGCACAACAATCCAAAACCTATGGGACACTGTAAAAGCAGTGCTAAGGAGACGGTTCATAGCAATACAGGCGTACCTCGAGAAACAAGAAAAAAGTCAAATAAATAACCTAACTCCACACCTAAAGCAACAAGAAAAGGAAGAAATGAAGAACCCCAGGGTTAGTAGAAGGAAAGAAATCTTAAAATTTAGGGCAGAAATAAACGCAAAAAAAAAAAAAAAAAAAAAAGACAAGAGCAAAAATCTATAAAGCTAAAAGCTGATTCTTTGAGGAGATAAAATTGACAAATCATTAGCCAGATTCATCAAGAAACAAAGGGAAAAGAATCAAATCAACAAAATTAGAAATGAAAATGGAGTAGTCACAAGAGAAAACAGAGAAATACAAAGGATCATAAGCGACTACTGTCAACAACTATATGCAAATAAAATGGACAATGTGGAAGAAATGGACAAATTCTTAGAAAAGTGTAACTTTCCAAAATTGAACCGGGAAGAAATAGAAAATCTTAATAGACCCATCACAAGCATGGAAATCAAAATTGTAATCAGAAGTCTTCCAGCAATCAAAAGCCCAGGACCAGACGGCTTCACAGCTGAATTCTACCAAAAATTTAGAGAAGAGCTGACACTTATTCTACTCAAACTCTTCCAGAAAATTGCAGAGGAAGGTAAACTTCCAAACTCATTCTATGAGGCCACCATCACCCTAATACCAAAACCAGACAAAGATGTCACAAAAAAAGAAAACTACAAGCCAATATCGCTGATGAATATAGATGCAAAAAATCCTTAACAAAATTCTAGCAAACAGAATCCAACAACATATTAAAGAGATCATACATCATGACCAAGTGGGCTTTATCCCAGAGATGCACGGATTCTTCAATATCCACAAATCAATCAATGTAATACACCACATTAAAAAATTGAAAAATAAAAGCCATATGATTATCTCAATAGATTCTGAGGAACCTTTGACAAAATTCAGCATCCATATATGATAAAAACCATCCAGAAAGCAGGACTAGAAAGAAAATACCTCATCATAATAAAAGCTACATATGACAAACCAAGAGCAAAAGTTATCCTCAATGGTGAAAAATTGAAATCATTTCCCCTAAAGTCAGGAACAAGCCAAGGGTGCCCACTCTCACCACTACTATTCAACATAGTTTTGGAAGTTTTGGCAGCAGCAATCAGAATAGAAAAAGAAATAAAAGGAATCCAGATTGGAAAAGAAGAAGTAAAACTCTTACTGTTTGCAGATGATATGATCCTCTACATAGAAAACCCTAAAGACTCCACCAGAAAATTACTAGAGCTAATCAGTGAATATAGCAAAGTTGCAGGATATAAAATTAACACAAAGAAATCCCTTGCATTCCTATACACTAACAATGAGAAAACAGAGATATTAAGGAAACAATTCCATTCACCTTTGCAATGAAAGAATTACATACTTATGAATATATCTACCTAAAAAACAAAAGACCTATATATAGACAACTATAAAACACTAATGAAATAAATCAAATATGACACAACAGATGGAGAAATATACCATGCTCATGGACTGGAAGAATCAATATAGTGAAAATGAGTATACCACCCAAAGCAATCTACAGATTCAGTGCAATCCCTATTAATCTGTCAACGATATCTTTCACAGAACTAGAACAAATAATTTCACAATTTGTATGGAAATTAAAAAAAAAAAAAAACGAATAGCCAAAGCCTTATTGAGAAAGAATAGAACTGGAGAAATCAACCTTCCTGACTTCTGGCTATACTGCAAAACTAGTCATCAAGACAGTATGGTACTGGCACAAAGACAGAAATATAGATCAGTGGAACAAAATAGAAAGCCCAGGCCATGGAAGCAACCTACTTGTCCATCAGCAGATGAATGGATAAGAATGCTGTGGTACATATACACAATGGAGTATTACTCAGCCATTAAAAAGAATACATTGGAATCAGTTCTAATGAGGTGGATGACACTGGAGTCTATTATACAGAGTGAAGTAAGCCAGAAAGAAAAGCACCAATACAGTATACTAATGCATATATATGGAATTTAGAAAGATGGTAATGATAACCCTGTATGCGAGACAACAAAAGAGACACAGATGTATAGAACAGTCTTTTGGACTCTGTGGGAGAGGGAGAGGGTGGGACAATTTGTAGGAATGGCCCTGAAACATGTATAATACCATATAAGAAATGAATCGCCAGTCCAGGTTTGATACAGGATGCTTGGGGGTGGTGCACTGGGATGACCCGGAGGGATGGTACAGGGAGGGAGGTGGGAGTGGGGTTCAGGATGGGGAACATATGTACACTTGTGGAGGATTCATGTTGATGTGTGGCAGAACCAATACAATGTAGTAAAGTAAAAAAAAAAAGAAAGAAAGAAAGAAAAAAGCAAAAATAAACAAACAACAAAAACAACAAAAAGATCCTACATGCCATGTGGCACAGCCAAATAATTGAAATTGGGTCTTTACATAAAACTAAAAAGAACAAAAATAATAATGTAATCATTGAACATTTAAATTGTTTCCAATTTTTTCATTAATGTGGTTTATTGTTCAGTGCAATTCATGTATATAATTATTTCTACTAATGGTTCTTTCCTTAAAGTATTTATATATTCCAAAAATTAGGAATATTAAAAAAAAGAAAGCCCAGAGATAAATCCACACGCCAATGGACACCTTATCTTTGACAAAGGAGACAAGAATATACAATGGAGAAAAGACAATCTCTTTAACAAGGAGTGCTGGGAAAACTGGTCAAACACTTGTAAAAGAATGAAACTAGAACACTTTCTAACACCTTACACAAAAATAAACTCAAAATGGATTAAATATCTAAATGTAAGACCAGAAACTATAAAACTCCTAGAGGAAAACATAGGCAAAACACTCTCTGACATAAATCACAGCAGGATCCTCTATTATCCACCTCCAAGAATATTGGAAATAAAAACAAAAATAAACAAATGAGACCTAATTAAACTTAAAAGCTTTTGCACCATGAAGGAAACTTTAACCAAGGTGAAAAGACAGCCTTCAGAATGGGAGAAAATTGTAGCAAGCAAAGGAACTGACATACAATTAATCTCTAAAAATATACAACCCTGTATGCGAGACAGCAAAAGAGACACAGATGTATATAACAGTCTTTTGGACTCTGTGGGAGAGGGAGGGGGGGATGATTTGGGAGAATGGCATTAAAACATGTATAATATCATATAAGAAATGAATCACCAGTCCAGGTTTGATGCAGGATACAGGAAGCTTGGGGCTGGTGCACTGGGATGACCCAGAAGATGGTATGGGGAGGAGGGTGGGAGGGGGATTCAGGATGGGGAACATGTGTACACCTGTAGCAGATGCATGTTGATGTATGGCAAAACCAGTACAATATGGTAAAGTAAAAATAAATAAATAAAAATAAAAATTTATATATATATATATATATATATGTATATACAAGCAACTTCTGCAGCTCAATTCCAGAAAAATAAATGACCCAATTAAAAAATGGGCCAAAGAACTAAACAGACATTTCTCCAAAGAAGACATACAGATTGCCAGCAAACACATGAAAACATGCTTAACATCACTCATTCTCAGAGAAATGCAAATCAAAGCCACAACAAGGTACCATTTCACACCCGCCAGAATGGCTGCGATCCGAAAGTCTCCAAACAATAAATGCTGGAGAGGGTGTGGAGAAAAGGGAAACCTCTTTCACTGTTGGTGGGAATGAAAACTAGTCCAGCCACTATGGAGAACAGTGTGGAGATTCCTTAAAAAACTAGAAATAGAACTTCCATATGACCCCGCAATCCCACTGCTGGGCATACAGACCGAGGAAACCAGAATTGAAAGAGACACGTGTACCCCAATGTTCATTGCAGCACTGTTTACAATAGCCAGGACATGGAAGCAACCTAGATGTCCATCAGCAGACGAATGGATAAGAAAGCAGTGGTACATATACACAATGGAGTATTACTAAGCCATAAAAAAGGATACATTTGAATCAATTCCAATGAGGTGGGTGAAACTGGAGCCTATTATACAGACTGAAGTAAGCCAGAAAGAAAAACACCAATACAGTATACTAACACATATATGTGGAATTTAGAAAGATGGTAACGACAACCCTGTATGCAAGACAGCAAAAGAGACACAGATGTATAGAATAGTCTTTTGGACCCTGGGAAAAGGCGAGGGTGGTTTGATTTGAGAGAATGACATTGAAACATGTATATTATCATGTGTGAAATAGATCGCCAGTCTAGGTTCGATACATAAGACAGGGTGCTCAGGGCTGGTGCACTGGGATGACACAGAGGGATGGTATGGGGAGGGAAGTGGGAGGGTGTTTCAGGATGGGGAACACATGTACCCCTATGGCTGATTCATGTCAATGTATGGGAAAAACCACTACAATATTGTAAAATAATTAGCCTCCTTATTTAAAATAAATAAATTAAAAAACAACAAAATAAATGTACAAGTCCATTTTTGTTCTCCTTATAATTGAATAAATGTCACTTAAAAAAAAAAAAAAAAAAGCCTGAGGAGAGCAAAGATGGAGAAGGTGTTGGTGGATGTGGAGTTCATCTCTCTTCATGGATGATTCAAGAATACGTGTACAAATGCAACAGCTTTCACAGAACACTGAATAAATATTAGCAGAAGTCTCAATTACAGGAAAGAGTGATATGGATGCATGCATAACTGGGTATAATGAAAGAAAGAAGGGAAAAGGAGGAACAGAGTAAGCAGGATTTGACCTGGAACTGGCAGTGGAGGAACTGAAGCACTGGGTTGCTATTTCCTCCTCCCGGGATCTTCCTGACACAGGGGCTGAACATGAGTCTCCTGCATTGTCGGCAGATTCTTCTCTGTATGAGCCACCAGGGAAGCCCCAGACAGGGATGTATATCCACTAGTGTGCATGGTGGCTGGGAGCTGTTTGTGTTGGGATTGGAGAACAAACCCTGAGCAAGGACTGCTGTTGGCTATGGGGAGAAAGCTTGAGGGAATGGGAACAAGGAAATCCACAACAGGGAAGACCTTTGGAGGAAAACCAGGTGGCCATGGAAACAGGGTGCTGAGTCACACACAGCATGTGGAACCACTATTGTAGACTGTCTCATCCTTCCTCTTGTGCCAGCACTTGCAGGTGAGCAATGGAGAAATACCCTAGCCAGAGCTGCCCTTTGAGTGCATGATGCACTGAGGGTTAGAGATAGAAGGGGCAGGGTAGCCCTCTAGAAACCATCTGCAAGAGGTTATAAAAGACTTCTAATAGAGCCATGTCTTGTGCCAATGGCCACTGGTCTCTCTGTGCGCCAGATGCACAGAGAAGGGTCCCCATGATCCAAGCAGCCACACTACCTCTTCACCCTATACTCGCTGGAGCATGCCCAGGTCTTCCAGGGCAACCTCAGGAGCAGACACTTGTGGATGGCCCATATTCAGAGGTGGGGATAAAACCACAATTGAGCTCCAGAGTCAGAATGACTAAGGAAGAGGAACAAAAAGCTTTCCATCAACTGCAAAATCTGCAGATTAAATCCACACATTCAATTAAATGGAGCCCACCCTTATGGCAGAAAGTGAAGAGGAAATAAAAAGCCTCTTGATGAAAGTGAAATTGGAGAGTGAAAAAGTTGGCTTAAAGCTCAACATTCAGAAAACGAAGATCATGGCATCCGGTCCCATCACTTCATAGCAAATAGATGGGGAAACAGCGGAAACAGTGTCAGACTTTATTTTTTGGGGCTCCAAAATCACTGCAGATGGTGACTGCAGCCATGAAATTAAAAGACACTTACTCCCTGGAAGGAAAGTTGTGACCAACCTAGATAGCATATTCAAAAGCAGAGACATTACTTTGTCAACAATGGTCCGTCTAGTCAAGGCTATGGTTTTTCCTGTGGGCATGTATAGATGTGAGAGTTGGACTGTGAAGAAGGCTGAGCACCGAAGAATTGATGCTTTTGAACTGTGGTGTTGGAGAAAACTCTTGAGAGTCCCTTGGACTGCAAGGAGATCCAACCAGTCCATTCTGAAAATCAGCCCTGGGATTTCTTTGGAGGGAATGATGCTGAAGCTGAAACTCCAGTACTTTAGCCACCTCATGTAAAGAGTTGACTCATTGGAAAAGACTCTGATGCTGGGAGGGATTGGGGGCAGGAGGAGAAGGGGAAGACAGAGGATGAGATGGCTGGATGGCATCACTGACTCGATGGACGTGAGTCTGAGTGAACTCCGGGAATTGGTGATGGACAGGGAGGCCTGGTGTGCTGCGATTCATGGGGTCACAAAGAGTCGAACACGACTGAGCGACTGAACTGAACGGAACTGAACTGTGTCTATGGAATATATAAACAGACAATGAAGGTTCCCACAAAAAAAGATGCTCTGTCTCTGGCAGCTGTGGACATTGGAGGCAAGCACACCTGTAAATGCATCAAGATTAGAGTCTGAGCTGTCATCACACCATGTCCAGAGACCATCCCTTTTCAGCATTGGAGGTATAACCCCTAGGGAGGAATAAGCTGGCTGTGGTTCAGAGCAAGGGCAAGGACATTGATAGCTGAGATCCTAGGAAAACATTTATTGCTATATTTTTTCTGTTTGGATTCATTCTGTTATTTATTTCTCTATTTGTTTTTTTTTTATTTAGGCTTTTAGGGAATTTTTACTAATAATTTCTTTTTTATATGTTTATACTTCTGCTTTGGCTATCTGCTATTCTGTTTTTGTTTGTTTCTTTGCTTGTTTTGTTATTTTTTCTTTAATATATACAGCTTTAAAAAAAATATACTTCTAACATCGCTTTTCTATTTTTTCAAATTTTTTGTCTTTTTGTTGTTGTTGTTGTCTTCATCTTATTTCTCAATTGACATACTGCTTTGATTTGTTTGTTTTTTCTTTTAGTCACTTCTATTTTAATTGGTTGATTATTTCTGGTTTCTTTTGTTTGATGGGTCACTGTCTTGTACTTTGTTTTCTTAGGTCTGTTTTGGTTTCCTCTGTGTGTCTGTGTGTTCCTTTGTTGTTGTTTATATTTATCTGATTTTTCTTTTAACATTTGTCTAGATTTTTTTTTCGTTGTTGCTTTTGTTTTCAAAATCCTCTTTATTGCCATGACAAATGGGTTGTGGGGTCTTGGTTCCCTGGCTGGAAGTCGGGTCTGAGCCTCTGGGGTGGGAGCACTGAGTCCAGGATGCTAGGCCACCAAAGAACTCTTGATCCCAGGCAGTATTAATCAATTATAACTCACACCAAGGTCTCTATATAAATAAAGGGTTGACATCACCCAACTGCCTGCAGCACCAAGTGCTAGAAACATCACTCAAATAACAAATAAAAAGCAACACAAACCCAGCTATGAGAAGATAGACTGCCCACAGACACACCAAAATGCACAACCTTGAATGGCCCTGCCCATCAGAGGGAATCGTAAAAGAAATCAACCCTGAATATTCATTGGAAGGACAGATACAGAGGCTGAAAGTCCAATACTTTCCCCACCTGATGAAAAGAGCCAATTCAATTCATTGAAAAAGAACCCATGCTTGGGAAGTTTGAAGGCAAAAGGAGAAGCGTGTGGCAGAAAGATGAGATGGTTAGGTAGCATCATCAATTTAATGAACATGAATTTGAGCAAATTCCAGGAGATAATGATTGACAGGGGAGCCTGTCATGTGGGGTCCCTGAGTCAGACTAGACTTAGTGACTGAATAACAACAAAAATCAGAGCAAGAAAACTCAATTCTACCCATCAAAATGCAGGGACAAGTCCCTCCCAACAAGAAACCTGTACAAGTTACTGAACCAACCTCAACCACTGGAGACATAGACCAGAATCAAGAATAAATATGACCCAATATTCTGGAGAAAAGAGACACACTGAGTTAAACCAAATGAAAAGACAGGAAAAATATTGTACCAATGAAATAAAAAGGTAAAAACTTAAAAGGAAAAATAGATGAAGAGGAAATGGACAAAAGAGCCAAAAAAGAATTCAGAATAAATGATAATAAAGACCATCCAAAATCTCAAAAATAGAATTGGAAAAGTGCAAGAATTATTCAACACATTTAACAAGGACCTAGAAGAAACAAAGAATAAATCAACATTAATGAACAACACAATTACTGAAATTAAAAATACTCTGAAGGAGGTAATCAATAGCAGCATAACTGAGACAGAAGAATGAATAAGTGAGCTGGAGGACAGAATTATTTAAATATCTACTACAGAGTGAAATAAGAAAAAAAAAAAAACGACTGAATAGAATTGAAGGTAGACTCAGAGACCTCTGAGACAATATTTAACACATCAATATTTTAATTATAAGGTTCCCAGAAGAAGAGAGAAGGCCTGAGAAATCATTTGAGAAGATTATACTTGAAAAATTTCCTAATATAGGAAGGGAAATAGCCATCCAATCCAGGAAGCACACAGAGTCCCATACAGGATAAACCAAAGGAGAAATACACCATGACACACATTAACCAAACTAACAAAAATTAAACACACTCAAAAATATATTAGAAGTAGCAAGGGAAAAACAAGAAGTAAAATATAAAGGAATCCCTATAAAGTTAAGAGCTGATCTTTCACCAGAAACTGCAGACTGTAATGAAGTGGCAGGATGTATTTAAAGTAATGAAAGGGAAAAATCTAAAAACAGGATTTTCTAGTAGCAAGGATCTTATTGAAAACTGATGGATAAATCAAAAGCTTTACAAGCAAGCAAAAGTTAAGAAAATTCAGCACTACCAAATCAGATTTACAACAAATTCTAAAGGGAATTTTCTAGGCAGGAAACACAAGAGAAGAAACAGGTCTTCCAAAACTAACTGAAAACAATTGAGAAACTGTCAATAAGAAAATATATATCAGTAATTACTTTAAATGTAAATGGATTAAATGTTTCCACCTAAAGACACAGGCTGGTTGAATGGATACAAACATATGACCTATGTATATGTTGTCTACAAGAGACCCACTTTAAGGGACAATTACAGACTTAAAGTGAGAGGATGGGAAAAGATATTCCATGCAAATGGAAATCAAAATAAAGCTAGAGTAGCAAATCTTGTATCAGATAAAATTGACTTTAAATAAAGAATATTACTAGAGATGAGTAAGATCACTACATAATGTTCAAGGGCTCAATTCAGGAAGAGGACATAAAAATTGTAAATATCTAAGTGCGCAACATAGGAGAATCTCAATTCACAAGGCAAATGCTAGCAGACATAAAAGATAAAATTAACAGTCACACAAAATAGTTGGAGATTTCAACATACTATTTACACCAATGGACAGATCATCCAGACATAAAATTAAGAATGAAACAAAAGCCTAAATGACACATCACACCACAAGGACCTAATTGATATCTAAAGACACACAATTCAAAAACACAGAATGCACTTTTTTTTTTTTTTCACAAGTACACACAGAACATTCCTCGGAATAGGTCACATCTTAGACAACAAAGCAATCCTCAGTACATTTCAGTTCAGTTCAGTCGCTCAGTCATGCACGACTCTTTGCGAACCCATGAACTGCAGCACACCAGGCCACCCTGTCCATCACCAACTCCCAGAGTTTACCCAAACCCATTTAAACTGAGTCAGTAATGCCATCCAACCGTCTCATCCTATGCCATCCCCTTCTTCTATTGCCCTCAATCTTTCGCAGCATCACGGTTTTTTCCAATGAGTCAGCTCTTCGCATCAGGGGGCCAAAGTATTGGAATTTCAGCTTCAACATCAACCTTCCAATGAATACCCAGGACTTATCTCCTTTAAGATGGACTGGTTGGATTTCCATGCAGTCCAAGGGACTCTCAAGAGTCTTCTCCAACACCACCATTCAAAAGCATCAATTCTTCGGCACTCAGCTTTCTTTATAGCCTAACTCTCACATCCATACATGACCATTGGAAAGACCATAGCCTTGACTAAATGGATCTTTGTTGACAAAGTAATGTCTCTTCTTTTTAATATGCTGTCTTGGTTGGTCATAACTTTCCTTCAAGGAGTAAACGTCTTTTAATTTCACGGCTGCAATCAATGTCTGCAGTGATTTGGGAGCTCAGAAAAATAAACTCAGCCACTGTTTCCACTGTTTCCCTATCTATTCACCATTAAGTGATGGGACCAGATGCCATGATCTTCGTTTTCTGAATATTGAACTTTAAGCCAACTTTTCCACTCTCCTCTTACACTTTCATCAAGAGGCTCTTTAGTTCTTCACTTTCTGCCATAAGAGTGGTTTCATCTGCATATCTGAGGTTATTGATATTTCTTCCAGCAATCTTGATTCCAGCTTGTGTTTCTTCCAGCCCATTGTTTCTCATGATGTACTCTTCATATAAGTTAAAGAAGTAGGGTGACAATATACAGCTTTGGCATAATCCTTTTCCTACTTGGAACCAGTCTTTTGTTCCATGACCAGTTCTAACTATTGCTTCCTGACCTGCATACAGATTTCTCAAGAGTCAGGTCAGGTGGTCTGGTATTCCCATCTCTTTCAGAATTTTCCACAGGTTATTGTGATCCACACAGTCAAAGGCTTTGGCACAGTGAATAAAGCAGAAATAGATGTTTTTCTGGAACTCTCTTGCGTTTTCCATAATCCAGCAGATGTTGGAAATTTGACCTCTGGTTGCTTTGCCTATTTTAAAACCAGCTCAAACATCTGGAAGTTAATGGTTTGCTTATAGCTGAAGCCTGGCTTGGAGAATTTTAAGCGTCATTTTACTAGTGTGTGAGATGAGTGCAATTGCGCAGTAGTTTGATTATTCTTTGGCATTGCCTTTCTTTGGGATTGAAATGAAAACTGACATTTTCCAGTCCTGTGGCCACTGCTGAGTTCTCCATATTTTCTGGCATATTGAGTTCAGCACTTTCACAGCATCATCTTTCAGGATTTGAAATAGCTCAACTGGAATCCCATCACTTCCACTAGCTTTGTTCATAGTGATGCTTTCTAAGGCCCACTTGACTTCACATTCCAGGATGTCTGGCGCTAGGTGAGTGATCATACCATCGTGATTATCTGGGTCATGAAAATTTTTTTTGTACAGTTCTTCTGTGTATTCTTGCCACTTCCTAATTTCTTCTGTTTCTGTTTGGTCTATGCCATTTCTGTCCTTTATTGAGCCCATTTTTGCATGAAATGTTCCTTTGGTATCTCTAATGTTCTGGAAAATATCTCTAGTCTTTCCCGTTCTGTTGTTTTCCTCTATTTATTTGCATTGATCTCTGAGGAAGACTTTCTTATCTCTCCTTGCTATTCTTTGGAACTCTGCATTCAAATGGATATATCTTTCCTTTTCGCCTTTGCTTTTCACTTCCCTTCTTTCCACAGCTATTTGTAAGCCCTCCTCAGACATCCATTTTGCTTTTTTGCATTTCTTTTTCTTGGGGATCGTCTTGATTCATGTCTCCTGTACAATGTCACAAACCGCCATCCATAGTTCATTAGGTAGTCTGTCTATCAGATCTAGTCCCTTAAATCTATTTCTCACTTCCACTGTATAATCATAAGGGATTTGATTTAGGTCATACCTGAATGGTCTAGTGGTTTTCTCCACCTTCTTCAATTTCAGTCTGTATTTGGTAATAAGGAATTCATGATCTGAGCCACAGTCAGCTCCCAGTCTTGATTTGCTGACTGTATAGAGCTTCTCCATCTTTGGCTGCAAAGAATATAATCAGTCTGATTTCAGTGTCGACCATCTGGTGATGTCCATGTGTAGAGTCTTCTCTTGTGTTGTTAGAAGAGGGTGTTTGCTATGACCAGTGTGTTTAAAAACATTGAAATAATATGAGTTAACCTTTCTGTCCACAACACTGTGAGATTAGATATAAATTACAAAAAATGCAAAATAATACAAAAACTAAACAACACAATTCTAAGTAATCCAGTTACCACCTAATTAATGAAAGAGGAAGTTAAAACATAACCAGAAACAAACGTCAGTGGAAACACCAGGACTCAAAATCTATAGGATGCACCAAAGGTAATTCTATGATGGAAGTTTATGGCAATACAACCCTAAATTAAGCAGTGGAAACAATCATCAATTGAACAACTTAAAATTACACCTAAAGCAACTAGAAAGAAAAGGAAAACCCATTTACAAAGCTAGTAAAGAAAAGAAAATAAATCTAAAAAAAGCATAACTGAAATAAATAAAAAGAAATGAAGAAAAGGATAACAAAGATAAAAAAAAATCTAAAATCTGGCTGTTTGAGAAGATAAACAAAATTACAAACTATTAGCCAGACTCATGAAGAAAAAAAGACAACCCAAGTCTGTAAAATTAAAAATGAAAAATGGAAGTCATAAGAAACACTGCAAAATTACAAAGGATTAGAACAGATGACTGCAAGCAATATATGCCAGTAAAATGAACAACCTGGAAAAAATGTGCAAATGCCCACCTTTCAAGACTGAACCAGGAAGAAATAGAAATTATGAGGAAACCAATAACAAGGATTAAATCAAAATGGTGATCAAAAATCTTCCAACACACTAAAGCCCAGGGCCAAGTGGGTTCATAGGCTAATTCTGTCAAATGTTTAGAGAAGAGCTAACATGTATACTTCTTAATCTGTTAAAAAAATTTCAGAGTGAAGAACCCTCCAAAACTCATTCTATAAGGCCACTATCACACTGACACTAAAACTTGACAAAGATATGAGAAAGAAAAATTAATGGCCAATATCACTAATGAAAATAGATGCAAAAATCAAAAAATTCTAGGAAAAAGGATTCTAAAATACATTAAAAGGATCATACATCATGATCAAGTAGGGTTTATGCCAGGAATGCAAGGATTCTTAAATATACAGAAATCAATTAATATGGCATATCATATTGACAATTTGACATATGAAAACCATAAGATAATCTCAGTAGATGCAGAGAAAGCTTTGGGCAAAATTCCACACTCATTTATGGGAAAAAAAAAAAAAAACTCTATAGAAAATGGGCATAGAAGGACCATACTTCAACCTAATAAATGTTATATATGACAAACCCACAGCACATATTACTCTCAATGGTGAAAATACTGAAAGCATTTCCTCTAAGATCAGGAACAAGACAAGGTTGCCGACTCTCGCTATTATTCAACATAGTTCTAGAATCCTAGCCATGGCAATCAGAGAAGAAATGAAAGGAATCCAGATGGGAAAAGTAGAACTATAATTCTCACAATATGCAGATGAAGTCATACAACACATTTGTTGTGATTTTAGTTGATATGTCATGTCTGACTCTTTTTTGACACCACAGACTGTAGCTCTCCAGGCTCCCCCAGCCATGGGATTGCCCAGGCAAAAATACTGAAGCAGTTTGCCATTTTCTTCACCAAAGGATCTTTTTGACCCAGGGAGTGAGCCTACTTCTGCATTTGCAGGCAGATTCTTTATTACTGATCCACCAGCGAAGCCTGATACTACACATAGAAAACTCTGAAAAAATCAACAGAATTTACTAGAGCTAACCCATGAATTTAATAAAATTTCAGGAAACAAAATTGATAAGCAGAAATTCCTGGCATTCCTGCATACTGAAAACAAAAAGTCAGAAAAATAAATTAAGGAAGCAATCTCATTCACCACTGTAATAAAAAAGAATAAAATACCTAGGAATAAACCTACCTAAGGACACAAAAGTATGTATTCAGAAAGCTATATGACAATGATGAAATAAATAAAAGGTAACATAAGCAGATGAACAGATACAGCATGCTGGTGGGTTGTAAGAATCAATATTGTACAATGACTATAATGCCCGAACAATCTACAGATTCAATGCAATCCCTATGAAATTATCAATGCCATTTTTCACAGAAATAGAACAATTTTTTTTTTTTTTTTTACAATTTGTATGAAAACAGAAAAGACCATGAAGAGCCAAAGGAATGTTGAGAAAGAAAAACGAACCTGGAAGAATCAGTCTTCTTAACTTCTGACTATGCTACAAAGCTACAGTAATCAGGATAACATGATACTGACAGAAAATCAGAAATACCGATTAACAAAACAGGATATTATAAAGCCTAGAGAAAAACCCACACATCAATGATCACCTAGTCTGATAAAGAAGGCAAGAACATACAACGATGAAAAGACAGTCTCTTCAATAAGTGGTACTGAGAAAACCGGACAGCTACATGCAAAGGAATGAAAATAGACTACTTTCTAACACCATACACAAACATAAAATCAAGGTGAATTAAAGATCTAAATGTAAGGCTGAAACTATAAAATTCTTAGAGGAACACATAGGCAGAACACTCGTGGATATAAATTGCATCAAGATCTTCTTTGACCCACCTCTAGAGTAATGGAAAAAAAAAAAAAGGAACCCGATTAAACATAAAAGTTTTTGCATAGCAAAGGAAGCTAGAAAGAAGATGAAAAGCTAAATCTCCATATGGGGAAAATAATTACAAATCAAGCAACAGACAAAGGATTAAACTCAAAAATATATAAGCAGTTTATGTCACTCAATTTCAGAAAAAAAATCCACTAAAAAAATAGCAAACATACCTGTGGCAGATTCATGTTGATGTATGGCAAAAACCACCACAATATTGTAAAGTAATTATCCTCAAATTAAAATAAATTAATTTAAAAAAATTAAGAGAAAAAAAAATTAGGAGATGTAAACAGTTGAGCTATTTCAAATCCTGAAAGATGATGCTGTGAAAGTGCTGCACTCAATATGCTAGCAAATTTGGAAAACTCAGCAGTGGCCACAGGACTGGAAGAGGTCAGTTTTCATTCCAATCCCAAAGAAAGGCAATGCAAAAGAATGCTCAAACTACCACACAATTGCACTCATCTCACATGCTAGTAAAGTAATGCTCAAAATTCTCCAAGCCAGGCTTCAGCAATACGTGAACCGTGAACTTCCAGATGTTCAAGCTGGTTTCAGAAAAGGCAGAGGAACCAGAGATCAATTGCCAACATCTGCTGGATCATGGAAAAAGCAAGAGAGTTCCAGAAAAGCATCTATTTCTGCTTTATTGACTATGCCAAAGCCTTTGACTTTGTGGATCACAATAAAATGTGGAAAATTCTTCAAGAGATGGGAATACCAGACCACCTAATCTGCCTCTTGAGAAATCTGTATACAGGTCAGGAATCAACAGTTGGAACTGGACATGGAACAACAGACTGGTTCCAAATAGGAAAAGGAGTACGTCAAGGCTGTATATTGTCACCCTGCTTATTTAACTTATATGCAGAGTACATCATGAGAAACACTGGGCTGGAAGAAACAAAAGCTGGAATCAAGATTGCCGGGAAAAATATCAATAACCTCAGATATGCAGATGACACCACCCTTATGGCAGAAAGTGAAGAGAAACTAAAAAGCCTGTTGATGAAAGTGAAAGAGGAGAGTGAAAAAGTTGGCTTAAAGCTCAGCATTCAGAAAACGAAGATCATGGCATCCGGTCCCATCACTTCATGGGAAATAGATGGGGAAACAGTGGAAACAGTGTCAGACTTTATTTTTTGGGGCTCCAAAATCATTGCAGATGGTGATTGCAGCCATGAAATTAAAAGACACTTATTCCTTGGAAGGAAGTTATGACCAACCTAGATAGCATATTCAAAAGCAGAGACATTACTTTGTCAACAAAGGTCCGTCTAGTCACGGCTACGGTTTTTCCTTTGGTCATGTATGGATATGAGAGTTGGACTGTGAAGAAGGCTGAGTGCTGACGAATTGATGCTTTTGAACTGTGGTGTTGGAGAAGACTCTTGAGAGTCCCTTGGACTGCAAGGAGATCCAACCAGTCCATTCTGAAGGAGATGAGCCCTGGGATTTCTTTGGAGGGATTGATGCTGAGGCTGAAACTCCAGTACTATGGCCACCTCATGTGAAGAGCTGACTCATTGGAAAAGAGTCTGATGCTGGGAGGGATTGAGGGCAGGAGGAGAAGGGGATGCCAGAGGATGAGATGGCTGGATGGCATCACTGACTAGATGGACTTGAGTCTGAGTGAACTCCTGAAGTTGGCGTTGGACAGGGAGTCCTGGCGTGCTGCGGTTCATGGGGTCGCAAAGAGTCAGACACGACTGAGCGACTGAACTGAACTGAAACGGACATATCTCCAAAGAAACCATACGGATGACCTACAAACACAAGAAAATGTGCTCAAC
Source organism: Bos grunniens (assembly GCF_055505025.1). Taxonomy (NCBI): domain Eukaryota; kingdom Metazoa; phylum Chordata; class Mammalia; order Artiodactyla; family Bovidae; genus Bos; species Bos grunniens. The sequence goes on along the minus strand of NC_141194.1, from coordinate 72,782,392 downwards.
ATTGCTTGTTATTGGAAAAAATGTAAATCAACACTGCAATGATGTATCACCTCACACCAGTCCAAATGACCATCATAAAAAAAAATCTTCAAACAGTAAATACTGGAGAGGATGTGAAGAAAAGGGAACCCTCTTGCACTGTCGGTGGTAATATAAATTGTTACAGCTATTATAGAGAACAGAATCGAGATTTCCTAACAAACTGGGAGTAAAACTTCCATGTGACCCAGCAATCCCACTACTGGGCATATACCCTGATAAAACCATAGAACTAAATAGACATTTCTCCAAAGAAGACATACAGATGGCTAACAAACACATGAAAAGATGCTCAACATCACTCATTATCAGAGAAATGCAAATCAAAACCACTATGAGGTACCATTTCACACCGGTCAGAATGGCTGCGATACAAAAGTCTACAAATAATAAATGCTGGAGAGGGTGTGGAGAAAAGGGAACCCTCTTACACTGTTGGTGGGAATGCAAACTAGTACAGCCACTATGGAGAACAGTGTGGAGATTCCTTAAAAAACTGGAAATAGAACTGCCTTATGATCCAGCAATCCCACTGCTGGGCATACACACTGAGGAAACCAGAAGGGAAAGAGACACGTGTACCCCAATGTTCATCGCAGCACTGTTTATAATAGCCAAGACATGGAAGCAACCTAGATGTCCATCAGCAGATGAATGGATAAGAAAGCTGTGGTACATATACACAATGGAGTATTACTCAGCCATTAAAAAGAATACATTTGAATCAGTTCTAATGAGGTGGATGAAACTGGAGCCTATTATACAGAGTGAAGTAAGCCAGAAGGAAAAACATAAATACAGTATACTAACCCATATATATGGAATTTAGAAAGATGGTAACAATAACCCGGTGTACGAGACAGCAAGGGAGACACTGATGTATAGAACGGTCTTATGGACTCTGTGGGAGAGGGAGAGGGTAGGAAGATTTGGGAGAATGACAATGAAACATGTAAAATATCATGTAGGAAACGAGTTGCCAGTCCAGGTTCGATGCACGATGCTGGATGCTTGGGGCTGGTGCACTGGGACGGCCCAGAGGGATGGTATGGGGAGGGAGGAGGGAGGAGGGTTCGGGATGGGGAACACATGTATACCTGTGGCGGATTCATTTTGATATTTGGCAAAACTAATACAATTATGTAAAGTTTAAAAATAAAATAAAATTAGAAAAAAAAAAGAAAAAAAAAAGACATATGTACCACAGTATTCATTGCAGTACTATTTGCAATAGTCAGGCTTCAGCAATATGTAAACTGTGAACTTCCAGGTGTTAAAGCTAGTTTTGGAAAAGGCAGAGGAACCAGAGAGGAAATTGCCAACATCCGCTGGATCATGCAAAAGGGAAGAGATTTCCAGAAAAACATATATTTCTGCTTTATTGACTATGCCAAAGCCTTTGACTGTGTGGACCACAATAATCTGTGGAAAATTCTTCAAGAGATGGGAATACCAAACCACCTGGTCTGCCTCTTGGGAAACCTATATGCAGGTCAGGAAGCAACAGTTAGAACTGGATATGGCACACAGACTGGTTCCAAATAGGAAAAGGTGTACGTCAAGGCTATGTATTGTCAGCCTACATATTTAACTTATATGCAGAGTATATCATGAGAAATGCTGGGCTGGAAGAAGCACAAGGTGGTATCAAGATAGCCGGAAGAAATATCAATAACCTCAGATGTGCAAATATCACCACCCTTATGGCAGAAAGTGAAGAGGAAATAAAAAGCCTCTTGATGAAAGTGAGTGAGGAGACAGAAAAAGTTGGCTTAAAGCTCAACATTCAGAAAACTAAGATTATGGCATCCAGGCTCATCACTTCATGGGAAATAGATGGGGAAACAGTGGATACAGTGTCAGATTTTATTTTTTTGGCTCTCAAATCACTGCAGATGGTGATTTCAGCCATGAAATTAAAAGACACTTACTTCTTGGAAGTAAAGTTATGACCAATCTAGATAGCATATTCAAAAGCAGAGACATTACTTTGCCAACAAATGTCTGTCTAGTCAAGGCTATGGTTTTTCCAGTGGTCATGTATGGATGTGAGAGTTGGACTGTGAAGAAAGCTGAGTGCCAAAGAATTGATGCTTTTGAACTGTGGTGTTGGAGAAGACTCTTGAGAATCCCTTGGACTGTAAGCATATCCAACCAGTCTATTCTAAAGGAGATCAGTCCTAGGTGTTCTCTGGAAGGAATGATGCTAAAGCTGAAACTCCAATACTTTGGCCACCTCATGTGAAGAGTTGACTCATTGGAAAAGTCTCTGATGCTGGGAGGGATTGGGGGGCATGAGGAGAAGGGGACGACAGAGGATGAGATGGCTGGATGACATCACCGACTGGAGGGACATGAGTTTGTGTGAACTCCGGGAGTTGGTGATGGACAGGAGGCCTGGTGTGTTTCAGTTCATGGGATCACAAAGAGTCGGACACGACTGAGTGACTGAACTGAACAGAACTGAACTGAGGACATGGAAACAATCCAAATGTCCATCAACAGATGAAAGGATAAACCGTGGTACATATATACAATGGAGCATTACTCAGTGATAAAAAGGAACAACTGTGTCAGTTGAAGTGAGGTGGATGGACCTAAAACCTGTTTTACAGAGTGAAGTAAGTTAGAAAGGGAAAAAACAAATAACATATATTAATGTATATGCATAGAATATAGAAAAATGGTACTGGTGGACCTATTTGCAGAGCACAAATACAGACACAGATGTAGAGAACATACTTGTGGACACAGTGCAGGAAGAAGAGGGTGAGACTAACTTAGAAAGTCACATTACATATATACACTACCATATGTAAAATAGCTAGTGGGAAACTGGTATATAATACAGGGAGCTCAGCCTGATTCTCTGTGATGACATAAAGGGATGGGATGGAGGTGGGGAGGAGGGAGGAACAAGAGGGAGTTTATATATGTATACTTCCAGCTGATTCACTTTGTTGTACAGCAGAATCCAACAGAACATTGTACAACAATTATCCTTCAATTAAAAATAATTATAAATATTTTTCTTGGTATGAAAAAATGATCTAACATTTTGCTATTGTCCAAGTACTTTTATATGAATTATTTCATTAGCTGCATTACTGAAATGTTAACTGAAATTATATATTTTTACATATTGACTAATCAGAATGATCACATTTTCTTTGTGCCACTATTAAAAAGTATCCCATGCCTATTGCAATTATACAAGTAAACTGATAATGTGGTGGTGGTTTAGTTGCTAAGTCATATATTTTTGGAAAACATAATTTTTCATTTATTATACCAGGGCATTGTAACAACAAGAAAAAATATTTCTTCAGTGCCATTGAAGAGACGGACTTTATAAGTCCACTCACATAGATTTTGTAAAGATCACACAAAGATTTAGCTCATTAGCTCAATCTTTACAGAGGATTATTGACTATCTTTTATCTCTGTTGCAATTTCTTTTTAAGATATTAATATATATCTATAGTGTAGTATGCACTATATATGCATATATATGATATGGATGCATGCAAATTAAGTTTGAGGTACAATTTGTTAAAATTATGCTTGAGAGTAAACCCAAATATTTTAGCATAGTTTTATTTTGACATTAGAATGAAAGAAACTTCCAGTGATATTTTTCATCATAGAATCAAAGGAATATATATATTTGGTTGTGCTGGGTCTTCATTGTTGCCTGGGTTTTTCTCTAATTGTGGTGAGTGGGGGTTAGTCTCTAGTTGGAGCCTGTAGGCTTCTCATTGTTGTGCAGGGGCTTCTTTTTTTGCAGAGCACAGGCTCTAGAGGGCATGGGCTTCAGTAGTTGCAATGCACAGGCTCTGTAGTTGCAGATCCTGGGTTCTAGAGCAGTCTCAATAGTTGTGGAAACGGGTTTAGTTGATCCATGGCATGTGGGATACTCCCAGATCAGGCATGGAACCTGTGTCTCCTGCATTGGCAGTCAGATTCTTTACCACTGAGTTACTAGGGAAGCCCAGAAGAAGAAATCTTTTAAATCGCCTAGTCCAAGACCATCAAAAAGTAGTAGAGAACCTTGATAACAGTGTGGTGCTTAAAACTGATTATGGAACTTAATTGCCTGGTTTTAAATCTTTACTATTCCATGATAGCTATGTAAACTTGAAAGAATGATTTCATGTTGCTATGACTTGATAGCCTCACCTGTAAAATCGAGCCCATAATATCTGTCTCCTAAGATTATTTGCTGATTAAATGAGGCTTAGAATACAGATTTGTTGTTGTTGTTTAGTTGCTAGGTTCTCTCCAACTCTTTTTGACCCCATAGATTGTAGCCTGCCAGACTCGTCTGTCCATGGGACTTCCCAGGCAAGAATACTGGAATGGTTCCCATTTATTTCCACAAGAGATCTTTCTGATCCAAGGATTGAACCCATGACTCCTGCATTGGCAGGTGGATTCTCTACCATAGAGCCTCCAGGGAAGCCACAGAATAGAGATTTATATGAGTGTTTTAATTATTAACTTCTTGGATTTTACAGATAGTATCACCCATATTTGTGAACAATTGGTCTATCTCATCTATTGTCTGAAGTAAATAATACAGAATCTCTTTCTCCATTCAAGGACAATCAAAATATGAAAGCCCATCTTCTTCTAAGACCTCAGAAGGGATACACTTGCATCCTATAATCTCAGGAGCAGAGAAGCCTGAAGAATGTATATATTTATGATGCTGAAAAAGTAATTGCAGTTTTGGATCATGAATTTTATATTATTATAACTAGGCTCAAACACAACTTTAGTAATAAAAATAGGAACCATTACAATCAACACATTTTTGCCAATGAGAAATAAATTAGTTTATTCCTGTAGCATAAAAATCCATGCTTCAGGATTTGATGAACTCTTGGAAAGCATTTTCTGCCTCCTGCTGGTTGTGTAAACATTTTCCCTGCAAAAATTTGTCAAGATGCCTGAAGAAGTGGTCGTTGCTTGGTGAGAGGTCAGGCAAATATGGCAAATGAGGCAAAACTTCGTAGCCCAATTTGTTCCACTTTTGAAGTGTTGGTTGTGCAACATGTGATAGGGCATAGTCAGGGAGAAGAATTGGGCCCATTCTGTTGGCCAAATCCAGTTGCAGACCTTTCAGTTTTCAGTACTTCTCATTGATTTACTGAGCATACTTCTCAAATGTAATGATTCCCCAAAATTCAGAAAGCTGTAGTGGATCAGACAGGCAGCAAACCACCAAACAATGACCATGACCTTTTCTTTTGGTGAAATTTTGCCTTTGGGGAGTGCTTTGGAGATTCTTTTCAGTCCAGCCACTGAGCTGGTCATCACTGGTTGGTTTATAAAATCCACTTTTCCTCGCAAGTTACATGATTCATTGTTATTGCACAGAATAAGAGAAGGCAACACTTCTAAATGATTAACTATTTTTTATTTTCAGTAAGCTAATGAGAAACACACTTATGGGACTTTTTCACCTTTCCAATTTGCTTCAAATGCCAAACAACCATAGAATGGTTAACTTTGAGTTCTTTGGCAACTTCTCATGTAGATGTAAGAGGATCAGCTTCAATGATACTCTCAGTTGGTTATTATCAAGTTGCAATGCCCAGGCACTATGCTCTCCATTTTCAAGACTCTCGTCTCCTTTGCAAAACTTCTTGACCACCACTGCAATGTATGTTCATTAGCAGTTCCTGGGTCAAGTGTGTTGTTGATGTTGTGTGTTGTCTCTGCTGCTTTACAACACATTTGGAACTCAAATAAGAACATAGCCAGGGTTCAAACCCTGGTCTCCTGCGTTGCAGGCATACACTTTGCTATGTTAACCACCAGGGAAGCTCATATGCCTTGTAACGTCACCCTACTCTTTCAGATACTGGCTGCAGAGAGTTTGTTATATTTAGAGAATGAGCTCTGGCCTACAGTATATTTAAATATATATTTTAAAAATTGAATTAATGTGTGGTTCTTTTGTACTTCTGAATTTACAAAAGCATGCATGTTCAGTGGCTCAGTCGTCCAAACTCTTTGAGACTCCATAGATGTAGCCCACCAGGCATCTGTCCATGGAGTTTTCCAGGCAAGAATATGAGAGTACTCTATGAATATGAGAGTATTCATGTAAATACTAACATCTCTCAATGTCCATCCTCCATTTTGTTATTTTCCAAGCTTAATTATTTAATTACACAAAGATCTTCTGAGCCAAGTTATTGGTCTCTTGGCTAATAGCTGCCAAAATTGTTCCTTTAAAGTTAATATCAAACCAGGCATTTGGAAGTATCTAGCAAAGAAAGAACACCCTAACTCTAAATTTAAGCCTTTAAAGGGAAGACAGATTTTTCCTCCTGAATAATACATATTTTTCTCTTGGGGTATTACCAATTTTATCATAAAAGTGTATAAAACCTTTTTTCTCTCTCCTATCTGAAAAAAAAAAAAAAAAAAAGGCAGCTTAAATATTTTTTCCCCTCACTTCTTTTGGGTAGATCTGACCTAATCAATGCTATATATGCTCCTTTGCTTCTCTCATATCAATACCTGTTTCACTCTTGGCATAGTGTGTCATCATTTTATTTCATTCCAGAGAATCATCTCTTTTGCTTAGTTTACTCTGCATAACAACCAGTATTAGAGTTTAATTTGAGCATTAAATGAAGCATGAAACATTTTGAGGTATGGTGTGGAGGATGTTCTGGAGCTTCTTTTGAATCAGACAAATCACTATTGTAAAGGAGCTTATGTTAATGAATAAATCATGATATTTGGCAGAAATTTGGCAGACCATATATCCATTAATGTTCATTTATAAACAATTATTTATCTTGCAAAATATGGACTGAGCCTCTTATAAGGCTATATAAAAAGAGAAATTTAGCCTCACTCTGCTTCAACTGCCAAGCAAGGCAACAAACTGTTGCCTCCAATAGAAACTGCTGAAAGAATAATTTCAGACTTATTTTGAATTACCCAGGAAAAAATAGATAATAATTTAATATATTTTCATGAGTTATCCTTGTATTCAAGCTCTCCAATTTATGGTGCTATTTTTTTTAATCACACAAGGTTTTAGAAATCATGTTGAACTCATGAGGTCTACTTTATAGACAAAAGATGGAAATATTTAATATTATATTAAAAAAAATGGAAATGTTTCTATACAGAGGTTAGGAAAAAGTTTTATACAGGTTCTAACTATAGACTCAATTACATATGGTGATTGATACATATATTAAAAACAGAGGCAATCCATTTCTCTTCACATATATTTGAGCAGCATATTAAAAATATTAACATGACAAAGACTGGAAAGTGATGTGTCAACTGGACTCCATTCAGGAAGAGACAGGTAACTAAAATAAATGGAAATAAAAAGTAAACTACTAGTAGTGTTGGGATCTTTTAATGGACTGGGACCTGGCAGTCTGGAGGTGACGATAAGAAAGTGAAAGAGAGAAAGAGGCTGATATTCTCTGGTTTATGTAGAAAACCAATAAAGTCTTTGACACAGGACTTGTGTCTCTCATGAAGGCACTGGGTGTCCTCTCGGCGGGGGGGGGGGTGGAGGGGGGGCGGGGGGTTGGGCGGGGGGGGGTGGAGGGGGGGCGGGGGGTTGGGCGGGGGGGGTGGAGGGGGGGCGGGGGGTTGGGCGGGGGGGGGTGGAGGGGGCGCGGGGGGGGTGTGTGAAGGCACAGGGCACCTTTTTGAGAGAGTCTTAGAAGCCTGGGCAGGAGAGTGAGCAAGACAGGTCTCTGTGTTTTAAGGAATCAGCCAAAAAGAGAGAGAAAGAAGGAAAGACATGGGGACCCAAGTTATGATGGAGTAAAGGTGTTTTAATGATTTTTTTGTGAGTATATATAGACTGTAGTATAAGAAGTGTTGTTTTTTTTTTTTTTTGTCAATGATAAAGATCAGAAAACCAAACGTACAGTTACTAAGGGAACAAGGGATGATGATGGTCACAAGGTCAGGAGACAATATGTATCTCAAGAAAGGGGATCGAGGCTAAGCAGTTTTGTCATAAAGAGAATGTTTACTAAAGGAGATTCAAGCCTGTCTCACACAATAACCCCAGTTCCTGGGAGCAGCGTGCTGTTCCACTTAAAAAGAAACAAAGGACTTGTGAGAAACAGCACATAGGAATCCTCCTGTTAAACATTCCCTGACAATTTTTTCTTATTTATTTATAATATTTGTAAAAAGAGTTTTGACCATTAGAGTTTGTTTAGTTTTAACAATCTTTGTATGAAGGCAACGGTAGATGACAAATATAATTATCAAGACAATCATTAAAATTACAGTTTTAGACCTGATGTTGTGAGTAATGTATTGAAACCATCTGTGTGGGTCTAGCCCAGATAATTGATTAGTTAGTTGTTTAGTTAAAGTTTTTAAATTAGTGGAAGAGGGCAGATTATTAGAAAAGGTTTTAAATATTTTTTTAAGACCATCAGTCTTACCTGCTATGAAATTCAGTGAAGGCCAGTGTAATCAAAAAGAAATAAGATGCAACTTGTGAAAAATATTAGGGAAAGTGTTTCCTGGAATCTATTAGGACTAAGAAAAATATCAGGGGAAATATTGCCCATTAAATGAGAACTGAAACTGTTTTTTTGATTCCAAAAGTAAATGATTCTGAATGCTTATTTTAAAAATCTCTGCCTTTGTACAGAAATAAATAAAACAACTATGAATCATAAAAGGCCACTGAAAGAACAGGAAAATGTAGCATATAGAAGGAGAAGATATGAGAAATACTTACTTAAATAAGATGAAAATAAGGACTATATAGCATTTATTTTTTTATTTGTAATAATAACTAAGTGCCTGTAGACTTAATTTATATATCTATTAAAATATTAGGAAATGGATACATGAAATCAATAGCAAAAACCTGAAAAAATATAACTTTTATTGGCCACCTAGGAAAAATTAAAGTAAATTGTAGGGACAAAGGCATGTTATTTTATTCAGGAGTGAAATTTTCATTTTTAAATTAAATTTTGAAATAAAATTGTAACCCATTTTTTGGACAGAAAAAAAAGTGAGCACTTATTTTCTATCTCTTCCTCTTGTATAATTGATTTTGTAGATTTTTGAAGTTTAATGATTTTTGGATTGTATACATCAGCAACATAATCGACAATCTAAGTGAATCCTTAGGTTATTATTAGTAGCTGCTGAACCAGTTGTTTTATATGCATTGCCTACACTTATCCATTCAGTGAAAGATTTTAGCTTCCTTAATATGTGCCAAGCTATCATGCTAAGACCAAGGAGTGAGGAGGCATCACAATCATTCTTGTCTTCAATCCTTCTAAAATGTAAAGGTCCTTAATAAAATGTAAAGTATGGTTAATGAAAAACATGAACAGTCAAGTATCAATACCCAAATTGAATATTAATACACAGTGAGGACTTTAGAAGAGTATCTCTAAAACAATTGATTATTGGTTTTAAAATCCTAAAATGTTCCTGTTTCATGTGTACTTTGCCACACATAATTTAAACTATGTATCTTAGCTGTTCTATCAGCAAGTTTAAGTATTTCCCTATTGTATGTGTGCGAGTGCATGTTTTATGTGTATTTGGTAAGATTAGACACCTAAGTTTTTTTGATATTTCATTGAGTCATTTCATATTGAATTAATTTTCATAGATAATATTTTTAGGTTCTAAGTTATGAATGGACCACAGTTATTTAAATAAAGATTTTACACAATGGAGTATTACTCAGCCATTAAAAAGAATACATTTGAATCAGTTCTAATGAGATGGATGAAACTGGAACCTATTATACAGAGTGAAGTAAGCCAGAAAGAAAAACACCAATACAGTATACTAACACATATATATGGAATTTAGAAAGATGGTAACAATAACCCTGTGTACGAGACAGCAAAAGAGACACCGATGTATAGATCAGTCTTATGGACTCTGTGGGAGAGGGAGAGGGTAGGGAGATTTGGGAAAATAGCATTGAAACATGTATAATATCATGTATGAAACGAGTCGCCAGTCCAGGTTCGATGCACGGTACTGGATGCTTGGGGCTGGTGCACTGGGACGACCCAGAGGGAGGGGAGGGGAGGGAGGAGGGTGGAGGGTTCAGGATGGGGAACGCGGGTATACCTGTGGTGGATTCATTTCGATATTTGGCAAAACTAATACAATATTGTAAAGTTTAAAAATAAAATAAAATTAAATAAATAAATAAAAATAAAATAAAAATAAAGTATTGTGGAAGAAAAAATAAATAAATAAATAAATAAAGATTTTAGGAGAGATTATGAAATAAAATACCTGTGAACTTCACTTTATAAATAGTGTTTGCTTTCAACTTTTGAACCAGATGAGAAAAATAATCTAAGGCTATATTAGTTGTGGAAAAACTACATCACATCTTGGTATCCAAATGTCATTTCCTTCATAGTTCACAAAGGAAAAGGGTCCATTTGGACAGCAATAACATAGCCATTGTAATCATTAGAAGTTGTTAGATAATGTTGTAAAACATTATCAATAGGAATAAGTTTTGGAAGACACTTTTGGAAACAGATTAAAATTACTTAAAAAAAAAAAAGGCAATCAGAGTAGCAACATTTATTAAAACAAAATAAAACACTAAGTTGTATAACCATAATGTTACTTATCTCACTTTCTGATGCACCACATGAATTGTCTCTGAGAGAAAATATACAAAATACCTTTCCAAAATGGTTTGTGCAATTGATTGTCTATTGGAATAAGAGTGTATCCTCCCACAGCTTGCATTCTGAAGGTGTCAGTGTTCTTTTGAGTGTTAGAAATCAACTCTTTATTGTCACATATTTTATATTTACACACATATCCATATGTATGCACTGTCATGTACATTCATTTACATATTTTAGGTTAGTATTATACATTTGAATGTGCTAAAATATTCCATCCTTTTAGTTGTTTTAAGCATAGACACTATCACCACCTCAGTGCCATGCTGTCACATAAATATTCTCTTACCTCTGAAGATCTCCAAATCTACAGCAGGAGTGCTAGGGGTCAAACTCACAAAGGTGCTGTCCCCCAATTGCAGCAAACACCACCATGTGTTGTATGTTTGATGAATTAAAAGGGTGCTGCCAACTTAATTACACTGTAACCCTTCAATAAAAGAAGGGCAGAGCTGATTAACTAGTGAATAATTGGGGACTGATTGATGGCTCTCTCCCTCACTGCTGAAGGCTGTATATATAATTATTTTGCCTTTGGGCCTAATTTTACCACTGTTAGCTTCCCCTGTTGTCATCAGTTTTAATCTATAGATGGGGCCTGCAGCCTTAAATAAAAAGAGGATAGAAGATAGAGTAGCACTAAATCCCTATATATGTCACCTGCAAAAGGCCAGCAGGCAGCCTTGAATATCAACATTTGCAGTCACTTAATAGCATTCACACTTCATGCTTAGAAAGAAACCAATATTATAATTTGTCAATGATTATAATATCAGCTTTTGCAAGCTTGAAATCATATTGCATCACCCAGTGATTTTGAATATACTTTTAGTACAAGATTAATTGGTTATAAGTCAAAAGAATTTTCTCACATTCTTTCCCCAGCAACACATTCCTTATTATTAATATACTAACAAAGCTGTGAAAATCTTTCTGTCAAATGGAACAGAGTGCAGTTTCTTCAAAGGAAACTAAAAATAAACAGACATCTTCAACCACCTCAAATATTAGTAAAACATAACCATCACTAAAAATCAGTTAGTACTACAAAATATTTTAGCATCAAGATATATAAGCATTTATTAAACATTTTCAATATACAAGGTACAGTGCAATTTGAAAAATACACATAAGTGATTAACAGTCATGTGCTAAACCTCCGTATATCAAACCATAAACTTCAAACATATTCTATGAAACACTTCACTCATAATACTATTATGAAGCATACCAATTCAGAGAAAGCAAACCATTCACAACAGAAGGTCTGTTTTCATATAATTTTTCAAGTTTTATGAAGAAACTAGCTTCTTATGATGAAGGAGAAAAATAAAACTAAAGAAACATTTTACAGATTGCTGTTCTCTTAGTTATTCTAAATAATGCAAATGGTTTTATATTCCGGATTTTTTCCCACCATGGTGATAACATCTTAGATAGGTAATTTCAGTAACTAATCATTTAAAACACTGCAGTCACAAAGCTTCTAATTTATAAGCCAAGATATACAAGCTCTCTCTGTCAGATTTCCTTTGTTGTTTAGTCCTCTGAGAACTCCCTAGACTATGAATCACAGGACAATTTGAAGAACCTTTCAGTAAAAGCTCAGAAGTGTGCCAGTGGGCCAAGGCTAAGAGGAAAAAATAAAAATAAAATAAAGATTGATATTTGCCCTCTCTTCTTATCTATACTTGATTTATAAGTCTGTGTGAGTATGCAAGAGAAATAAAGGCAAAGACCTTGATGCTTCCCTGTGGAGAATATGCACCGTTTGGATTGAAGGCATGAAAGAGGGAAAATTAATGGTAAGCTGTTCATCTGTCACTACTGCCAGCCTGATGGCTTTGCAGAGCAAGAGAGAGCTATATGACATGCCCTCCAGTGAAGGGCAAGTCTGTCTGCTATTCTCTTATTATAAGCACAGTTCTCTGGGTTTCCAAGGGATTAAAATTTAAAATAAGACTGTACTTTTGGTAGATGAATATTTACACTAGTTTATTTCTTTAAAGTATTAACTTGTAGAATTCTGCTTATTTTAGGAAGAAGAGATATGTTGTCTTTTCATTCTATTTTGTTCTCCCTTTCAATTAAAAAAAAATAAATCATTTTTTGCTTGACAATGTGGCTTGGCCCTTTTACATCTGGCTGCATTTTTCCTGCTGTTACACTGCAGTGAAATGTAAATAGGTACTGAATATTAGGCACATACAAAATGAGGAGAACTTAGTTATATTTCACTGTGTAAAATACAGAAAATGATTGAAAAGTAGAAATTATAAGGTAGGATTTTCCACTTTCATTGAAGTAGAAGCATGGCTATGAAAATATTATGAAGTATACACTTAACCAGGAAAAGTATCATAAATGAAAGTTTTATCTTCTGTTGAAGATCAAGAAAGCCATGTTCATTTTATCATTTTATTATTGGAATGATTTATGATAATAAGGTCATGACATATTGACATAACACTGGATGGTTTGTGTGGGAAATGGAGTAGTACATAAATTGACAGTTGAAATTGAAGTTTCATATTCTTCACTCAGATTTCTAATATAAGAAAAATGATATTTTTTGAGAAAAAGAGGATTTTGTATTTGCTTTATTAATTTTTAATTGAAGGATAATTGCTTTACAGAATTTTGTGAATGCTGTTGTTTTCTGTCAAACCACAACATGAATCAACCATATGTATACATATATATTGCCTCCCTTTTGAACCTCCTTCCCATCTCTCTAGGTTGATACAGAGCCCCAGTTTGCGTTTCTTGAGCCATACAGCAAATTCCCATTGGCTATCTATTTTACATATGGTAATGCATGTTTCCATGTTACTCTTTCCATATACCTCACCCTCTCCTCCCCTCTCCCCATGTCCATAAGTCTGTTCTCTATGTCTATTTCTCCATTGCTGCCCTGTAAATAAATTCTTCAGTACCATTTTTCTAGATTCCGTATATATGTGTTAGAATACAATATTTATCTTTCTCTTTCTGACTTACTGCATTTTGTATAGTAGGTTCTAGGTTCATCCACCTCATTAGAACTGACTCAAATGCATTCCTTTTTATGGGGATTTTGCATGTGTAATCCTATTTGCTATTCAAATTAGTTTCACTTATTGGATAAATGTTTTATAAAAAATCAACCAAGAAACGGATGAAAGAAGATATTGGCAAAGTATTTAAAGTAGGGGAGTATGCAAAGTAAGAGATCAAGGAAACTTTTAGTAATTAGTGTCTGATTTATCATTATGTTTCAATCAAGAAACTTTTTGGATAGATATCAATTAAACCTCAGCACAGAAAAGCATACATATTTGAAATACTTTATAAGTGCATAAAATAGCATCAATAATAAAATTATTAATAAATTGTATTTCCTAGAATTTATATAAATACAAAAAATACTAAGTTTTGATGTGAAATATACCCATATAAGTAAGATTCAGTATACTTGCTTCAAGATTGCATTCTAACAGCAGAATAAAATGAAGCAATAATTCAAATAACTAATACAATGAAAAATATCAATAATATATTACACAAGAGAAGTAAGAACAAAAATACAAGAGATTTCTTGGAATTCAAACATGAGAGAAATTACGTTATAGAAGAATAACATGAAAAAAGTGGCATTTGATCCGAACTTCAAACAGTTGAGAGGACTTAGATAAAGGAAATGGGGAAGAGGCTGTTCAATTGGAAAAGGACTTTGTTGTCATAAAGGATATTCAGGAAATAGCAAGTACTTCAATTTAGCTTGAGTAGAGGGGAATGGAAGGACAGTGGTGGAAGATAAAACTGAAAAATCAGGGTTTGTTTATGTTATACAGAGCAGTGAATGCTCTACTAAGAATTTGAGTCTTTGTTTATAATCAGGAATGCTCACAGGAAAAAAAAAATAGTTAAAAACGGAGTGAAAATAACTGAGTCAACTATTTAGTAGTGTTTATTTGTTAGAAAGTTATATCATAGACTGAAGTAGCAAGAACCTGGAGGCCAAAAGACTACTTAGAAGGCAATAACAATTATGCATATGAAAGATAATATGAGTCTGGGTAAGGGGAGAAAGAGCAAGAATGGAGAGGAAGTGATGGAATTCAACATTCAGGTGAAGATGGAATCCATAGTACTGTTCACAGCTGACTAGTGGTTGGTATTGAATTTGGATGACAGAAAGATGATGATTATCACATGAAAAATAGGAAAAATAGAAGAAGGTGGAAATACCTTAGAAGTTACTTAAAAATGTGGAACTAGAATTCGTATCAGGATTGGAGATTGAGCATTGGGAGGTATCAGAACTAGACCAAAATGCATTTCAATATTATTTCTTTTGACGTTAACTTTCAAAAATACTAGATAAAATCCAGTATTTTGAGTTTATAGACAGTAGTGGCAATCAACAATATTGGAAAACTCTTTGGTCATTTCTTAATGGACCAGAGACAAGTCAGCACATCTGATCAGTGCATAGATCACACAAATCTATGCACATTGACTTATCCTGGCTATTTGCCTAGGTTGTGTCACGTAGAGGGGGATGTGCCCTTCTAACCCTCAAGAGTTAGTGTGGATGGACTAATAATAAACCTGACATGATACAAATGAACAGAACAGAAAGAAATTTTAATTCATACACACAGAAATCTCGTTAAAATAGGAACTAAGAAGTTTTCAAAGCAGACAGCTTTTATTCTTTTTAAACTGAAGAAAAAATACATTTGTGAAGAATTGACAGAAAAAAAAAAAAAAAAAGGAAAGAAATTTAGATTTTGGGTACTCCAGAGGTGAAGAATCTGTACAGAGTTTAATCTTGTGTAGGAAATTAAAGAAGTAAGAAGGTTTGTTTATATAGGCTCTTTGACCTGAGTGTCCTATCTTTGGAAGTAAGGTGTTCTTCTACCTTCAAATACCTGGAGTGCAGCTTTTATAGGAGAGATCTTTCCAGTAGTCATGTATGGATGTGAGAGTTGGACTGTGAAGAAAGGTGAGTGCTGAAGAATTGATGCTTTAGAACTGTGGTGTTGGAGAAGACTCTTGAGAGTCCCATGGACTGCAAGGAGATCCAACCAGTCCACTCTAAAGGAGATCAGTCCTGAGTGTTCTTTGGAAGGACTGATGCTAAAGCTGAAACTCCAGTACTTTGGCCACCTCATGTGAAGAGTTGACTCACTGGAAAAGACTCTGATGCTGGGAGGGATTGGGTGCAGGAGGAAAAGCGGATGACAGAGGATGAGATGGACGTGAGTTTGAGTGAACTCTGGGAGTTAGTGATGGACAGGGAAGCCTGGCGTGCTGCAATTCATGCAGTTGCAAAGAATCAGACATGACTGAGAGACTGAACTGAACTGAACTGAACTGTTCCCTCCTTTCAGGGAGACAGACAGCAGGATGTATACTTCTTGCATTGACAAATTCTTAAGTAATTTCAATTCAAAATAATATGCAATTGAGGCACATTTTAGGGTGGCCCATCTTTTGCCCCAACAGTTCCCTTCAAGTTCCCAGGAAGTTTCACTTTTTTTTTTTTTTAATTAAAACATGTATATTTATTTCCTCAATTAAAATGTTTATGTTATCAATAATTTAGATAAATTAGATAAGTTTCACTTTTAAAAGCTGAGCTGGTGACTATAAAAACAGAAACTGAGTTAGTAGAGTCTTGGAGAAGACTCGAGAGTACCTTGGTCAGCAAGAAGATCAAACTAGCCAATCATAAAGGAAATCAACTCTGAATATTCATTGAAAGTGCTGACATTGATCTGAAGCTCCAATACTTTAGCCACCTGATGCGAAGAGTTGACTCACTGGAAAAGACCCTGATGATAGAAAGGTTGAGGGCAAGAGGAGAAGGGGGCAACAGAGGATGAGATAGTTGGATGAAATAACTGATTCAATGGACATGAGTTTGAGCAAACTCCAGGAGATGGTGAAGGACAGGGAAGCCTGGAATGCTGCAGTCCATGGGGTCACAAAGAATCAGACACAACTTAGAAACTGAACAACTGCAACCACTTCACTGGATCAGTTTCTTGGTTCTGAGAACAGATCAGTCCAGTTAAATATTAATATCACATTTCAGGAGGCGATGGGTTCCTACAGGTAGGCCAATGGTGCCAGAAATCAGGTATTTAATAAGAGGCATTTCTATGGAAATTCAGGAAAAGCAAATTTTAATGATAAGAGTAGATTTTAAATCAGCATCTGAGCCCAAGGGACAATCAATCAAGAATATACAAATGGCTATATTTAAAATGGATAATCCACAAGGACTTTTATATAGCATTGGAAACTGTGCTCATGTTACTTGGCAGCCTGGATGAGAGGGGAATTTGGGGGAGTATGGAGATAGATATATATATATATATATATATATATAGTTGAGCCACTTTGATCACCTAAAAGTACCATAATATTGTTAATCAGCTGTACTCCACTACAAGATAAAAAGCTTAACAAAAGAATATTTCTAAATATCAGAGTCAAAGCCTGTTTTGAAATGTCTGATGATATCATCAACTGTTCAGGTAAGTATTCTGAGTGTTTTTTCATCAATAGACAAGGAGATTGTTTGAATATGAGTTATTGCGGCTTTGAAGCCTATATCAAGTCTATATCAAGTTTATATCAAGTCATCCAGCTTCAGCTTGCAGAAATTCAGGAAAAGGAAAGTTTTAGTTCTCAATGATTCTGACCAAAAATATGGGAGAAAATAGAAAATGTTAGAGAGCTGTAGCCAGGTAGAGGAGGAAACTAGGGAAAAAAAAAAGAGAGAGAGAGAGAGAGAGAGAGATCCAGTTCAGTTTTTAGGTAAATAACAAAATTTAAGGAAAATTAATAGAACTAAAGTTAATAATCACAAGTGTGTATTATAGTTTTTTTATTAGGAAATAATATTCCCTCCAAAATTACCCTCATTTTTACCAAAGATAACCAAATTAAGATGAATTTATTCACAAAACAAACCTAGATTCAATAAATTGGCCTGATTATTTATGTAAGTAGATCAATAATAGTTGCCAGGAGCCAGCGTGAGGAACTCCACCCGTGGCAAAGGTCATGAAGAAGGAGGCTCGACATACGCAAAGGTGGGATAGAGCCTCAGGAGTCCCCCTGGAAATTCTCGAGCATCTACCCCCAAAACCAGAGGCTGCCTACTTTACTACTTTCTGCTCTTACCTACACTTCTTACTTTTTAAGGGGGGATGTCCCCCACCACCTCTTTTGGAGAAGGAGTTAACTTAGAGCTCCAGTTAATAATAATTCCTGGGCGTGACAGGAGTGTTCCAAACTTACAAACTCCTCTGAAGGTTCTCTAGCCTGCCTGACAGGCTTGTCTGGCCACATTTGATTGCTCACAGCCTCTCAACTGTGAGAGGCATGAGATGCTTTAAATCTTCTAAAAACAGATTCTTTAGAGAAGTTAGAAAACTATTAGTATAGTATAGTGGGCTGATTAGAAATTGTATTGGTGAAGGGTTTTTCATTTGTTGAACCAATGTTTGCTGCTAAGTCTCCACATCCCCTGCCCTTATACACATTAATGAATATATAGAAGAAATAAGTATTAACCTTTGATATTAATCACATTAGACCTTAGGCTAAGTAAATTATTTCCTTAATTAAAACCCACTATACCCTCACCCTATAGGAATGTAACTTTATCTGGTACCTTTGGAAGGTGGTGTCTGTTTTAAGAATAATCACCCCTGGAGAAATAAGTGTTGACTGACTGCTGTCACAAGGAGAGGGTCATAAATTGTCAGCAGGCCCCCTGGCCAGAAGATGATGTAACACCCCTAAGACCTCTGTATACATCTGTATGAAGCACCTGACTTTGGACTGCTGACCCCACGTGACTTTTGTATAACATCTCAGTGCATAAAAACAGACCCTGGAAAATAAAGAATTGGGATCAGTTCCTCAAAATACTGGTCTCCTCATGTCATTCTTTCTCTCAACCTCTGGCTGAGTTTCCATCTGGAGCACAGAGGCCCACCAAGCTTACTAATTTTGCCTGGGCTTCTAAGATCCGACCAGGGAGGCCTCAATGTCTCCTCTCCTTCCGGAGAACAAAAGGACGCCTGTGGCCTATGTCTTGAAGTTTTATTGGTTTTCCGCGTAAACCAAGCTACTCAGCCTCTTTTCTCCACTGAATTTTCCTGCTGAGCTATCCTCATTCTATTACTCTTTATATATCTAATTAATATCTAATTAAAGCCAGTGTATTCGCCCACGCCGTCTCTCCTTCGAATTTCCCTGAATCTACCAGGGCTGGACCCTGGAAAGTAGTAACTGACCATATAGGCTTTTTGAAATCTGCTTTGTTGGAGCTACTTATAATGAACATACAAGCTGAATTTGCAAGAATCTCTTGAGGCTAAGAAGCCAAGCCAAACACTTGCTGTTAGACTTTGCCTGTAATACTTGTTCATATGGGTGGATTCCTTTCTTCTTAAGGTTTCCCAAATATGCAGTTTCCTATGTTTAGCAGGAAATGACCTTCCTTACTTACCTGATAAAGTTGCTGGTAACCTTGTAGCATCCTTTTTTTTCCAAGAGACATCATTGGTTCCATCAAGTTAAACAAAGTTTCTTTTTTAGCTATCTGTTCATATCTGTTATGCATGTCTCTCTCAAATATGACATTCCAGCCAAAGCTTTGGTAATATAGTCAATGTTTCCAATTGTGTCCTATTATAAAGACACCAGATTTTCCTTGAATCTAAGCAAAAATCTATATTGCCGAGAAAATAGGATTACTTACTGCTTCTGAATTATGTAGAGATCAAGTAGAGACAAAAGTATAAGTGCTTTAATTTAGATTACAAAGGTATAATTGATCTTTCTTTAAATTTCTGTGTCTTAGAAAAACATTTTTGTATGTGGAAAAAAGATAAAAATTAATATTTTGATTATGTCATAAAAAGTACAATCTTATTCATCAGCTTATTCAATTCTATGTAAGTAATTCTTATTCTGCTTGAGTTCAGTTTTTCCACTTGTTCTGTCAATGTTGTCTGATGATTTATGTGAATATCCCTAATACAGTGGTAATTTTAATAAGTTTGAAAAGTTTTGTTAAGGCTCATATTATTTGCCTCATGAAGTGGGTGCTTTGCTTACTGGAGATTGTGGAAGGTACACCCCCAGTGGAAAACACATTTTCTAATAGTTTTTGCCCCTGTGAGAGCATCAGCCTTGGAGCAAAGAAAGGTTTTAACCTATTTAGAAAACATACATGCAATAACAATAACAGTTAGATGACATCCAGTGGTAAGTGCTAAATGGTACAGAAAGGAAAGATCTGAGGCCTCTGGGAATAAAAATATTTGTTTTCTAGGATTATGGACTTACAATTTGAATATTTCTGGTAGATTGTTTTCATATTTTTATAGGAATCTTGCTGACAAAATCTAATTACAAGTTGAATCATCTTAAACGCACTATGATGGTTGAATGAGTGTAGAAAAAACACAAAAACAAAAATTAAAAAGAAGATTTGTTTGGGAGCCAAAAAGAACTAAGCAATGGTCTTCAGTTTCCTATAGCCCTTACTTTTTTTTTTTTAATATATAGTTATTGCTTACCATCTTATTTTTAAAAAAAATATTGGAATATAGTTAATTTACAATGCTGTGTTAGTCTCAGTTTACAGCAAAGTGAATCCATTAAACATATACATTTATTCACTCTTTTTAAATTTATTTTCCCATATGTGACATTACAGAGTAAGTATTGAGTAGAGTTATATGTACTGTATGGTAGATCCTTATTACTTATCCATTTTATATATAGTATCGTGCACATGTTAATTCAAATCTTCCTTACCCCCGATGCTCTCTTAATCATAAATTTGCTTTTTATATCTGTAACTTTATTTCTGCTTCATCAAAAGGTCATTTGTACTCTTGTTTTAGATTGTACACATAAATGATATCATATGGTATTTGTCTTTCTCAGTTTAACATACTTCACTCAGTATGACAATCTCTAGGTTAATTGATGTTGCTGGAAATGGAATTATTTTGCTCTTTTTATGGTTGAGTAAGATTCCATTGTATATGTATGTGTATATATATATACACACACATGTGTATATATGTGTATATATATATATATGTGTGTGTATATATATATATATATATATATGTATATATATATATATATACACACTCCATAGTATACCCCCCCATCTTCTTAATCCATTCTTCTTTAGATGGACATTTAAAATAGCTTCCATGTCCTGACTATTGTAAATACTGCTAAATGAACATTGAAGTGAATGCAACTTTCAAAGTATGGTTTTCTCCAGGTATATGCCAAGAAATGTGATGGTTGGATCTTATGGTAGTTCCACTCTTAGTTTTTAAAGAAATTTCGATTCTGTTCTCCATAATGGTTGCACTAATATACATTATCATCAATGGTGTCAAAGGGTTCCCTTGTCTCTATACCCTTTCCAGCGTCTATTATTTGTAGAATTTTGATGATGGTCATTCTTACTACTGTGAGGTTATAGCTCATTTTACTTTTGACTTAATAATTAGTGATGTTGAACGTCTTTTCATGTGATCTTTACCCAGCTGAATGTCTTCTTTGGAGAAATGCTTATTTAGATTTGCCCCCCATTTTTTGATTGGGTTTTTTGTTTTTTGATAGTGAGCTGCATGAAATCTTTGTATATTTTGGAGGTTAATCCTTTGTTGGTTACTTCATTGGCAAACATTTTCTCCCATACTGAGGGTAGTCTTTTCATATTGTGTATGGCTTTCTTTACTGTGTAAAGGCTTTCAAGTTTTTATTTACTTTTTTATTTTCATCACTCTAGAATGTGGATCAAAAAATATCTTGCTTCAATTTATGTGAGTGTTCTGCTTATGTTTTTGTGTAGGAGTTTTATAGTATTCAGCTTTACATTTAGCTCTTTAATTCATTTTTAGTTCATTTTTCTGTGTGGTGTAAGTGAGTATTCTAATTTCAGTGATTTACATGTTGCTGTCCAATACTACCAGCACAATTTATTGAAAAAAAAATATTTCCTCTATTGTATCTTCTGGCCCCCTTTATCATAAACTGATCATAGGTGCATGGGTTTATCTTCCAATCATTTTCCATTCATCTATATTTCTGGTTTTTGTGCCAGTGCCATACTGTTTTGATTACTGTGCTGCCAAGTCGCTTCAGTCGTGTCCGACTCTGTGTGACCCTATGGACTGCAGCCTACCAGGCTTCTCCGTCCATGTGATTCTCCAGGCAAGAACACTGGAGTGGGTTGCCATTTCCTTCTCCAATGCATGAAAGTGGAAAGTGAAAGTGAAGTCATTCAGTCGTGTCTGACTCTTAGCGACCCCATGGACTGCAGCCTACCAGACTCCTCCATCCATGGGATTTTCCGGGCAACAGGACTGAAGTGGGGTTCCATTGCCTTCTCCTTGATTACTGTAGTTTTGTACTATTGTCTAAAGACAAGGGACCTAATTTCTTCAGCTTTGTTTTTCTTTAATAGGATTGCCTTGACTATTTGTGGTCTTTTATGTTCTCATGCAAAGATGGGCACAATAAAAGACAGAAATGGTAAACACCTAAAAAAACAATCAGAAGTTATTAAGAAGAGGTGGCAAGAATACACAGAAGAAATATACAAAAAAAAAAGGTCTTAATGACCCAGATAATCACAACTGTGTGGTCACTCACCTAGAGACAGATATCCTGGAGTATGAATTCAAGTGTGCATTAGGAAGAATCACTAGGAACAAAGCTAGTGGAGGTGATGGAATTCCAGTTGAGCTATTTCAAATCCTAAAGGAAGATGGTCATAAAGTGCTGCTCTCAATATGTCAGCAAGTATAGAAAACTCAGCAGTGGCCACAGAACTGGAAAAGGTCAGTTTTCATTCCAATCCTAAAGAAGTTCCATTCAGTTCAGTTCAGTTGCTCAGTCCTGTCCAACTCTTTGTGACCCCATGAATCGCAAAACGCCAGGTCTCCCTGTTCATCACCAACTCCAGGAGTTCACTCAGACTCACATCCATCGAGTCAGCGATGCCATCCAGCCATCTTATCCTTAGTTGTCCCTTTCTCTTCTTGCCCCTAATCCCTCCCAGCATCAGAGTCTTTTCCAATGAGTCAAGTCTTCGCATTAGGTGGCCAAAGTACTGGAGTTTCAGCTTTAGCATCATTCCTTCTAAAGAAATCCCAGGGCAGATCTCCTTCAGAATAGACTGGTTGGATCTCCATGTAGTCCAAGGGACTCTCAAGAGTCTTCTCCAACACCACAGTTCAAAAGAATTAATTCTTCAGCACTCAGTTTTCTTCACAGTCCAACTCTCACATCCATACATGACCACTGGAAAAACCATAGCCTTGACTAGATGGACCTTTATTGGCAAAGTAATGTCTCTGCTTTTGAATATGCTATCTAGGTTGGTCATAAGTTTTCTTCCAAGGACTAAGCGTCTTTTAATTTCATGGCTTCAGTCACCATCTGCAGTGATTTTGGAGCCAAATAAATAAATAAAGTCTGACACTGTTTCCAATGTTTCCCCATCTATTTCCCAGGAAGTGATGGGACCAGATGCCATGATCTTCGTTTTCTGAATGTTGAGCTTTAAGCCAACTTTTTCACTCTCCACTTTCAATTTCATCAAGAGGTTTTTTAGTTCCTCTTCACTTTCTGCCATAAGGGTGGTGTCATCTGCATATCTGAGGTTATCGATATTTCTCCCAGCAAACTTGATTCCAGCTTGTGCTTCTTCCAGTCCAGCGTTTCTCATGATGTACTCTGAATATAAGTTAAATAAGCAGGGATAGTTCATCAGATCTAGTCCCTTAAATCTATTTCTCACTTCCACTGTATAATCATAAGGGATTTGATTTAGGTCATACCTGAATGGTCTAGTAGTTTTCCTTACTTTCTTCAATTTAAGTCTGAATTTGGCAATAAGGAGTTCATCATCTGAGCCATAGTCAGCTCCTGGTCTTGTTTTTGTTGACTGTATAGAGCTTCTCCATCTTTGGCTGCAAAGAATATAATCACTCTGATTTCGGTGTTGACCATCTGGAGATGTCCATGTGTAGAGTCTTCTCTTGTGTTGTTGGAAGAGGATGTTTGCTATGACCTGTGCATTTTCTTGGCAATCCTAAAGAAAGACAATGGCAAGAATGTTCAAACTACCATACAATTGCACTCATTTCACATACTAGTATGATAATGTTCAAAGTACTGAAAGCTAGACTTTAGTAGTATGTGAACAAAGAATTTCCAAATGTATAAACTTGATTTAGAAAAGGCAGAAGAACTAGAGATCAAATTGCTAACATCCGTTTGATCATAGAGAAAACAAGGGAATTTCATAAAGTACATCTACTTCTGCTTCATTGACTATGCTAAAACCTTTGACTATGTGTATCACAACAAACTGGAAAATCCTTAAACTTGGGAATATCAGAGCAGCTTACCTGTCTCCTGAGAACCTGTGAGCAAATAAGAAGCCAAAGTTAGAACTGGACATGGAACAACAAACTATTTCGAAGTTGGGAAAGGAGTACACCAAGTCTGCATTTTGTCACTCTGTTTGTTTAACTTATGCAGAATACATCATGTAAAATGCCAGGCTGGATGACTCACAAGCTGGAATCAAGATTCCCAGGAAAAATATCAGCAATCTCAGATATGATTCTAATACCACTCTAATGGCAGAAAGCAAAGAGGAACTAAAAATCCTCTTGATGAGGGTGAAAGAAAGAAAGAAAGAAAGCAAAGTCGCTCAGTTATGTCTGAGTCTTTGCGACCCCATGTACTGTAGCATGCCAGACTCCTCCGTCCATGGATTTTCCAGGCAAGAATACTGGAATGGGTTGCCATTTCCTTCTCCAGGGGATATTCCTGGTGCAGGGACTGAACCTGCGTCTCCTACATTGCAGACAGACTCTTTATCATCTGAGCTACCAGGGAAGTCTGGGTGAAAGAGAAGAGTGAAAAAGCTGGCTTAAAACTCAAAATTCCCAAAACTAAGATCACAACATCTGAACCCATCATTCCATGACAAACAGATGGGAGAAAAAGTGGAAACTGTGATAGAATTTTTACATGGTTCCAAAATCACTGTGTTCTCCAAAATCACTGTGGAGGGTGACTGCAACCATGGAATTAAATGATGCTTCCTCCTTGGAAGAAAAGAAGTGTTATGGCAAACCTAGACAGTGTACTAAAAAGCAGAGACATTACTTGGCCAACAAATGTCCACATAGTCAAATCTATGATTTTTCCAGTAGTCATGTATGGATGTGAATGTTAGATCATAAAGAAGGGTAAGCACCAAGGAACTGATGCTTTTGAGTTGTGCTGGAGAATACACCTGAGAATCCCTTTGACAGCAAGAAGATCAAACCAGTCAATCCTAAAGAAAATCAACACTGAATATTCTTTGGAAGGACTGATTTTGAAGCTCTAAAATTTGGCCACCTGATGTGAAGAGCTGATTCATTGAAAAAATCCCAGATACTAGAAAGGTTGAGGATAAGAGGAGAAGGGTATGATGAGGCTGAGATGACTGGATGCCATTACCAACTCAATGGCATGAGTTTGAGCAAAATCTGGGAGTTAGTGAAGACAGGGTAGCCTGGCGTGTTATAGTTCATGGGATCCCAAAGAGTCAGACATTACTTGGTGACTGAAAAACAGTAACAACAAATCATAAAAAAAAAAAAAAAAAGTGTTTTATTCTGTGAAATATGTTTGGTTGTTTTAATTCTGTGAAACATGTTTGGTTGTTCAAATTGAATCTGTAGATTGTACTGAGCAATATAGTCACTTCACAATACTAATTTCCTCCAGTCCAGGACGATGGTACATCTCTCCATGTTTTTGTATTTTTCCTTTTTTCATCAATATCTTATGGTTTTCTGAGTACACTTATTTTTTGCCTCTGTAGGTAGGTTTATTCCTAAGTATTTTGACCTTTCTTGATCTTTTGCTGTTAGTGTATAGAGATGCAAGGATTTCTGTTTATCAATTATGCATCCTGCAACTTTACCAAATTCATCAATAAGCTCTAGTTGTTTTCTGGTAGCATTTTTAGGGTTTTCTATGTATAGCGTCATGCTATGTGCAAACAATGACATTTTTTCCTTCTTTTCCAATTAAGTGCCCTTTATTTTTTCCTTCTCTGATTAGTATAGCTAGGACTTTCAAATCTACATGGAAAAAAATTGGTGAGAATGGCCATTCTTGTCTTGTTCTTGATCTTAGAGGAAATGCTTTCAGCTTTTCACTATTGACTATGATTTTAGCTGTAGTTTTGTTTGGACTAAAACTACAATTGACTTTTAATAAAGTCCATTAAAGCATAGTGGACTTTATTATGCTGATGTTTCTGGGCAATTTTCAAAAATAATAAATGGGTGTTAAATTTTGCAGAAGCTTGTTATGCATCTGTTGAGATAATTATATAATTTTTATTCTTCAATCTGATTATGTGGTATATCACACTGATTTGTCTGTATAGAAAAATTCTTGCATCCCTGGGATAGATCCCAGGGATCATGGTGTATGATTCTTTTAATATGATCTTGGGTTTGGTTTAGTGTTATTTTGCTGAGGATATTTGCACTTATATTCATCAATGATTTTGACTTGTAGTTTTCTTTTTTGTGGTATCTTTGTCTGGTGTTGGTATCAAGCTGATGGTGGCTTTGTAGAATGAGCTTCAGAGTGTTCCTTTCTCTGCACTTTATAGGAAGAATTTGAAAACAGTAAATGTTGACTCATCTAAATGTGTGACAAAATCTGCTTGTGAAGCCATCTGATCCTGGGTTTTGTTTGTTGAAAGATTTTTAATCACAGTTTCAATTTCAGTACTTGTGATTTTTCTGCTCATATTTTCTATTTATTCTACATTCAATCTCCACAGACTGTACTTTTCTAAGAATTTGTCCATTTCTTCTAGATTGTCCATTTTATTGGTGATAGTTGCATTTTATTGGTGATAACTTTTATGGTAGGTTGTAGTTCTCTGATGTCCTTGGTAATTTATTTTTAATTTAAAATTTTATTGATTTTAATACACTCCTTTTTTTCTTGATGAGTCTGTTGAAAATCATATCAGTTTGGCATATTTTCTCACAAAATTTTGCGCAAATTCTCACTAAAAGAACTGGCTTTTAGTTTTATTGATCTTTGCTATTTTTTTTTTTTTTTACTTGTCTCTATTTCTTTCATTCCTGCCTTGATCTTTATTATTTATTTCCTTCTATGAATTTTGGATTTTGTTTTTCCTTCTTTCTACAGTTTCTTTAGGTATAAGGTTAGGTTGTTTGAGACTATTCTTTCTCTTAAGCTAAGATTTTATTTCTCTAAACTTCTGATAGAACTGCTTTTGCAGTTTCCCATAGGTTTTGGATTATCATGTTTTCATTGTCAATTATCTTGAGGTATATTTTTATTTCCTCTTTGATTTCTTCAGCGATACATTGGTTAGTTAGTAACAAATGGTTTAGGCTCTATGTATTTGCACTTGTTATAGGCTTTTTTTTTTTTTTTTTTTTTAACCCGTCTTCAGTTCAGTTCAGTTCAGTCCCTGAGTTGTGTCTGACTCTTTGTGATCCCATGAATCACAGCACGCCAGGCCTTCCAGTGCATCACCAAATCCCAGAGTTCACTCAAACTCATGTCCATCGAGTCGGTGATGCCATCCAGCCATCTCATCCTTTGTCATCCCATTCTCCTCCTGCCTCCAATCCCTCCAAGCATCAGGGTCTTTTCCAACGATTAAGCTCTTCGCATGAGGTAACAAAAGTATTGGAGTTTCAGCTTTAGCGCCAGTCCTCACCCAGGACTGATCTCATTTAGGATGGATTGGTTGGATCTCCTTGCAGTCCAAGGGACTCTCAAGAGTCTTCTCCAATACCACAGTTCAAAAGCATCAGTTCTTTGGCACTCAGGCTTCTTCACAGTCCAAGTCTCACATCCATACATGACCATAGGAAAAACCATAGCCTTGACTAGACGAACCTTTGTTGGCAAAGTAATGTCTATGCTTTTGAATATGCTATCTAGGTTGTTCATTATTTTCCCTCCAAGGAGTAAGCGTCTTTTAATTTCATGGCTGCAGTCACCATCTGCAGTGATTTTGGAGCCCCCCAAAATAAAGTCTGACACTGTTTCCACTGTTTCCCCATCTATTTACCATGAAGTGATGGGACCAGATGCCATGATCTTCGTTTTCTGAATGTTGAGCTTTAAGCCAACTTTTTCACTCTCCACTTTCACTTTCACCAAGAGGCTTTTTAGTTCCTCTTCACATTCTGCCATAAGGGTGGTGTCATCTGCATATCTGAAGTTATTGATATTTCTCCCAGCAATCTTGATTCCAGCTTGTGCTTCTTCCAGACCAGTTTCTCATGATGTACTCTGCATATAAGTTAAATATGCAGGGTGGCAATATACAGCCTGAACCCACTCCTATTCCTATTTGGAACCAGTCTGTTGTTCTATGTCCAGTTCTAACTGTTGCTTCCTGAACTGCATATAGGTCTCTTAGGAGGCAGGTCAGGTGGTATGGTATTCCCATCTCTTTCAGAATCTTCCATAGTTTATTGTTATCCACAAAGCCAAAGGCTTTGGCATATTCAATAAAGCAAAAATAGATGATTTCTGGAACTCTCTTGCTTTTTTGATGATCCAGCGGATGTTGGCAATTTGATCTCTGGTTTCTCTGCCTTTTCTAAAACCAGCATGGACATATGGAAGTTCACGGTTCACGTATTGCTGAAGCCTGGCTTGGAGAATTTTGAACATTACTTTATGAGCGTGTGAGATGAGTGCAATTGTGCGGTAGTTTGAGCATTCTTTGGCATTGCCTTTCTTTGGGATTGGAATGAAAACTGACCTTTTCCAGTCCTGTGGCCACTGCTGAGTTTTCCAAGTTGGCTGGCATATTGAGTGCAGCACTTTCACAGCATCATCTTTCAGGATTTGAAATAACTCAACTGGAATTCCATCACCTCCACTAGCTTTGTTCATAGTGATGCTTCCTAAGGCCCACTTGACTTCACATTCCAGGATGTCTTGCTCTAGGTGAGTGATCACACCATCATGATTATCTGGGTCTTGAAAATCTTTTTTTGTACAGTTCTCCTGTGTATTCTTACCACCTTTTCTAAATATATTCTGCTTCTGTTAGGTCCATAACATTTCTGTTCTTTATTTAGCCCATCTTTGCATGAAATGTTCCTTTGGTATCTCTAATTTTCTTGAATAGATCTCTAGTCTTTCCCATTCTGTTGTTTTCCTCTATTTTTTTGCATTGATCACTGAGAAAGGCTTTCTTGTCTCCTTGCTATTCTTTGGAACTCTGCATTCAGATGCTTATACCTTCCCTTTTCTCATTTGCTTTTCACTTCTCTTATTTTCCCAGCTTTTTGTAAGGCCTCCTCAGACAAGCGTTTTGATTTTTTTTTTGTATTTCTTTTTCTTGAAGATGGTCTTGATCCCTGTATCCTGTACAATGGCATGAACCTTCCTCCATAGTTCATCAGACACTCTGTCCATCAGATCTAGTCCCTTAAATCTATTTCTCACTTCCACTGTATAATCATAAGGGATTTGATTTAGGTCATACCTGAATTGTCTAGTGCTTTTCCGTACTTTCTTCAGTTTAAGTCTGAATTTGGCAATAAGGAGTTCATGATGTGAACCACAGTCAGCTCCCGGTCTTGTTTTTGCTGACTGTATAGAGCTTCTCCATTTTTGGCTACAAAGAATATAATTAACTTGATTTTGGTGTTGACAATCTGGTGATGTCCATGTGTAGAGTCTTCTCTTGTGTTGTTGGAAGAGGGTGTTTGCTATGACCAGTGCATTCTCTTGGCAAAATTCTATTAGCCTTTGTCTTGCTTCATTCCGTATTCCATGGACAAATTTGCCTGTTACTCCAGTTCTCTCTTGACTTCCTACTTTTGTATTTCAGTCCCCCTAAAATGAAAAGGACATCTTTTTTGGGTGTTAATTCTAAAAGGTCTTGTAGCTCTTCATAGAACCATTCAACTTCACCTTCTTCAATGTTACTGGTTGGGGCATAGGCTTGGATTACCGTGATGTTGAATGGTTTGCCTTGGAAACGAACAAAGATCATTCTATCATCTTTGAGATTCCATCCAAGTACTGCATTTTGGACTCTTTTGTTGACCATGATGGCTACTCCATTTCTTCTAAGGGATTCCTGCCCACAGTAGTAGATGTAATGTTCATCTGAGTTAAATTTACCCATTCCAGTCCATTTTCATTTGCTGATTCCTAGAATGTCTACGTTCACTGTTGCCATCTCCTGTTTGACCACTTCCAATTTGTCTTGATTCATGGACCTGACATTCCAGGTTCCTATGCAATATTGCTCTTCACAGCATCAGACCTTGCTTCTATCACCAGTCACATCCACAACTGGGTATTGTTTTTACTTTGGCTCCATCCCTTCATTCTTTCTGGAGTTATTTCTTCACTGATCTCCAGTAACATATTAGGCACCTACTGACCCATGGACTTCCTCTTTCAATATCCTATCATTTCACCTTTTCATACTGTTCATGGGGTTCTCAAGGCAAGAATAATGAAGTGGTTTGCCATTTCCTTCTCCAGTGGACCACATTCTGTCAGATCTCTCCACCATGACCCGCCCGTCCTGGGTGGCCCCACAGGGCATGGCTTAGTTTCACTGAGTTAGACAAGGCTGTGTCCCGTGTGATTAGATTGACTAGTTTTCTGTGATTATGGTTTCAGTGTGTCTGCCCTTTTGATGCCCTCTTGCAACACCTACTGTCTTACTTGGGTTTCTCTTACCTTGGACGTGGGGTATCACTTCACGGCTGTTCCAGCAAAGAGCAGCTGCTGCTCCTTACCTTGGATGAGGGTTATCTCCTCACCACCGCCCCTCCTAACCTTTAATGTGGAGTAGCTCCTCTCAGCCCTCCTGCATCAGCACAGCCACAGCTCCTTGGATGTGGGGTTGCTCTGCTGGGCCGCCTCCCCTGACCTCGGTCATGGGGTAGCTCCTCTCGGCAGCCACCCTTGACCCCAATTGTTATCTAATCTGACAGAACTTTTAGAAAAGATGTTCAAGGTGATTTCTATTTTCTTAAATTTATCCAGGCTTGATTTGTGACCCAAGATGTGACATATTTTGGAAACTATTCCATTTGCGCTTCAGAAGCATATTCTATTGCCTTTGTATGAAATATCCTATAAATATCATCTAAGTCTATCTGTTCTGATGTGTCACTTTAGGCTTGTGTTTTCTTACTAGTTTTCTGTCTGGATGATTTGTCCTTTGGTGTATTTGGGTTGTTAAAATCTGTCATTATTATTGAGTTACTGTTCATTCCCCCTATGTGTCTTTTAGCATTTCATTATATATGGAGGTTTTTCTATGTTGGGTGCATGTATTTACAAATGTTATTTTTTCCTCTTGGATCTATCCCTTGATCATTATGTAGTATCCTTCCTTGTCTCTTGTAACAGTCTTTATTTGAAAATCTATTTTGTTTGATATGAATATGGCTAATCCAGCTTTCTTTTGATTTCCTTTTGCATAGAATATCTTCTTCCATCTCCTCATTTTCAGTCTCTATGTGTCCCTAGGTGTGAAGTGGGTTTCTTGTTATATATACATATATATATATATATATATATATATATATATATATGTGTGTGTGTGTGTGTGTGTGTGTGTGTGTGTGTGTGTGTGTGTGTAGGAAATAGCACCCTAATCCAGTTTCTTGCCTAGAAAATCCCATGAACAGAGGAGCCTAGAGGGCTACCATCCATGGGGTTGCAAAGAGTTGGGCATGACTAAAGCAATTTACCATGTGTGTGTGTGTGTGTGTGTATGCATATATATATATATATGTGTGTGTGTGTATATATATATGTGTGTATGCATATATATATATATATATATATATATATATATATATATATATAGGACCTTGTCAGCAAAGCAATTTACCATGTGTGTGTGTGTGTGTGTATGCATATATATATATAGATATAGATAGATAGATAGATAGATAGATAGGACCTTGTCAGCAAAGGTCTTTATTCATTCAGCCAGTCTATGTCTTTTGGTTGAAGTATTTAGTTTATTTACATTTAAGATAATTATTCATATATATGTTCTTATTGCCATTGTCTTAATTGTTTGGGATTTCTTTTTGTAGGTCTTTTTTTTTCCCCCTTTCTCTTCTCTTCTCTTGAGTTTTCCACCTAAAGATTTTCTTTTAGCATTTCTTGTAAAGTTCATTTTGTTTTCCTTTTATTGTCACTAAAGCTTTTGATTTCTCCGTCAAATCTGAATGAGAACCTTGCTGGGTAGAGTATTCTTGGTTGTAGATTTTTCTCTTTCATCACTTTAAATGTATAATGTCATTCCCTTCTGGCCTGCAGAGTTTGTGCCTTAAAAAAAAAGTCAGCTGATATCCTTCTGGGGATTCCCTCATAAGTTTTTTTTCTGCTTTTAACTTTTTTTATTTGTCTTTAATTTTTGCCTATTTGATTAAAATGTCTCATGATATTCTTCCTTGGCTTCACCCTATATAGGACGCCCTGCACTACTTGGACTTGGATGACTATTTGCTTTCCCATGTTAGGGAAGTTTTAAACTGTAATCTGTTCAAATGTTTTCTCAATATCTTTCTCTTATTTTTACCAGACCTCTAACATTTGAATATTGGTACATTTAATGTTTTCCAAGATGTACCTGAGACTGTCCTCATTTCTTTTCTTTTTTTATTCTTCATCACAGGAGATTTTCACCATTCTGTGGAAATTCCACCTATTCCAGATCACTTGTGTATTTCTTTTCATCAGTTATTCTATTGACTCCTTCTAGTGTTTTTTTTTTTTTTTTTTTTCATTTCAGTTATTGTATTGTTCATCTCTGCTTGTTCTTTACTTCTTTTAGGTCTTTGTCTAACATTTCTTTTACCATCTCAATTTATGCCTACATTCTTCTTCTGAGATCTTGTATCATCTTTCCTTACATTACTCTGAATTTTTTTTTCCAACTAGATTGCCTGTCTCCTCTTCATTTAGTTTTTCTTTATACCTTCAACTCACTCACTTCTTTGTCTGTCTTCTCATTTTGTTAAATGTACTGTATTTTTAATTTTGTTAAACTTATCTCCTTTCTTCAAGTTACAGGATACTAGTCTGTCTTGCTTCTTGTGTTTGCCACCACCCCCCCACCTCGGTGGGTGAGTTAGTTCCCAAGGTTTGTGCTGTTATCACCTTGATAGGAAATTTCTTTGGTGTTGTGGTGAACAGAGCCTACCCTGGATATTGAACAGAGCCTCCCCTTTGTGCTGGGGTTGTCACTGATTTGCAGGTCTGGGCCACTGACAAGAGGCAATAATTAGGTAATAATATATAATTATTTATATAAAGGCCCACTGATCTGTTTCTCAGCTGTGTTTCTGATCTGTGGTGAGAGGCAGGCAGCATTGGCGGACTTCTGCTGGGAGACAAGTCACTGTGTATTCCTCCTCTGGAGTTATTTCCTTGTGAATTTGCTCTGCTGTGTCCCTTTGTGTGTCCCTTTTGCCCATTGTGTGGGGTAACAAAGTACATTGTAGTTGGCAGTGCTCTCAGTCCCACCGTAACTATGAGTATGCTAGCAATTGATCATGGTGGCTCTCAGGTATTGTTTTCACCATGGCACTGGTGCAGATCCACTGAAGTCATATCCTAGGACTGAAAGAGTCGTGTAACTTGACCCACTGTGGATGGTATGGAAGCAGCTCAGAGTCTAGCCTGTCCCTATTCTCATGTGTACATGCCCAGAAACCTACAGCTGCTAAAGTTAGACGCATGCCAACTCCAGAAGCACCTGGTGCCCTATTAGATTTTTTTGCAGGTACTTAATCAGTAGAAGGCAATGGCACCCCACTCCAGTACTCTTGCCTGGAAAATCCCATGGATGGAGGAGCCTGGTAGTCTGCAGTCCATGGGGTCGCTAAGAGTCGGACACAACTGAGCGACTTCACTTTCACTTTTCACTTTCATGCATTGGAGAAGGAAATAACAACCCACTCCAGTGTTCTTGCCTGGAGAATCCCAGGGATGGGGGACCCTGGTGGGCTGTCATCTCTGGGGTCACACAGAGTCGGACATGACTGAAGCGACTTAGCAGCAATCAGTAGAAATGTAAATCCATGGTTCATACACCTGTGAGGAGAGAGTTCAGCTCTTTTTCCTCAGTCACACAACCCTTTGGGGCTCAGCTATCGTTTCAATCCCACCTCTGCATGTGTTCCTCCCACTAAAGTCTGCTCCAGAAGTTGCAAGAGTATACAAGCCTGTAAGGCAGGAAAGAACTGAGTCAGTGATCTGGGCAAGCAGGTCATCCAGATAGCAATGTGCTTGGGTAGAGGCTGGAATATGTGAGCCCATAAAGCAGTGATCAAAATGAGTGTATAAGCCAGAGTGGGAGGTGGGTGCAGAGGAGGTGATTTTAGGGGGTACACCAACAGGACCTGTTCCTAGAGCCTGTGAAGGCAGGGACTGAGAGAAGGTGAAATGTATATCAACACTGGCACTTTGATTCTGTGGCAGTCCAGGCTTCCTCCAAAAGCATTCCTAGTTTTAAAACTCCTGACTCCCATCCCCTCAGCCTGTCTCTTTATAGTCAACTGCATCCCCTCCTTAGGTTTGCTCTCCAAACACCACATTCCAACATCCAGCCACCTTGCACATGAGTAGGCTTCTGTTTCAAGCTGGAGTATGTAGGGCTGTGGCACAGACCATCTATAAATATCACTCTTCCCTATTTGCCACAGACCAGCTATTGAGCTCTCCTCTGAGGCCTGAGGCTCTCTTCTGTGCAGCTGATCTTCCCACAAGAGAAAGGATCTCCCCATCTAAGCTTCTCAACTTCAGCTCCCTACCAGGGGTGCAGGTCCCATTTTACTTCCAATCTTCCCTTTCTCTTCTTTCTTTCACCCTATCCTGTTATGTGAGGACCATTCTTATTCTTTTAGGTGTCTGAGGTCCTCTGCTAGTGTTCAGCAGGTGCTCTGTGAAAATGGTTACATTTGTAAGTGTATTCTTGATGCATGTGTGGGGAGAGATGAATTTCACATCTTATTTTTCACCATCTTTGAAATTCCAATCTTAAATATTCTGATTCAGGAGCAGACTGTTGTCATCTTATAGAGGCATCAGGATGATGAAAGTATTGTGGTTGGGGTCAAATTTCTTCATAATTTTAATGTACTTCATTCACATGTCCCATGAATCTTTAGATATTGTGTTGCTGCTCCCTTGGCATGAAAGTCAGGACATTTCCTGATATTCTGGTTCAGTCCTTTTAGAGTGCGCCTCAATTGTGATGACAGATCACATTTTCTTCCAGGACATATAAGACTTACAGGAATGTCACACAAATTTTAGAGCATTTGTAGTATATATCTATACAAATACAACATAAATAAGGCTTCAATTTATTATTTAATGATGCTTTACATGTAATTTAATATATCAAATATACATAAATAGTTTAACATGTCTCTCTCTCTTTTTTTTTTTATTAAGAGAGAAAGCCACCCCTTGGGATGATTCAGGGATATCTGAAATACACCATGCATCAAAATTAGTTCTAACTCTAAAATACTTTATTATTTTATTTGGGGGAATTTGTATAAAATATCAAATATGGTTTTAAAACACTTAGATCACTGTGAAACAATCCTTATGGATTAATTTAGCCAAAATAATAAAAACAATTCATAAGCAAATGTAGAAGGTTATATTGTTCTGAGAAAAACTTAGCTATTTTAATATTGAGAGCCCTAGGGTTGTCTTAAGTAATCAAAAATCTTATAAAGGAAACAGAACATAAGTGATTATTTTGACAAATCAGGAAACTTTTCCTAAGCAGTTTAATTAAAGTTAAAGTAAAACCTTAATCCTTGTTATCAAGAAAATACCAACAGAGTAATAATTTGTCCTTTTAATAAAGTAAAAAAGAACTTCAAATTTGCATCAGTTTACTTTTATTTTTTCATTTGACTCATTAATTTCTAATTATAATTTAAATACATAACATGTAAACACTAGATATCAAAGACAAATGAATGAATATATGAATAAATTAACTATAACAGAAAATTTATTTTTATGCTATTACTCCTCAAAAGTACTCCATGGCAGAGATCCAGATGTTGTCTAGATTTTAATACATTTTATTAAAAATATGACGCTTGTATGTATCGTTCTGCTGTGCTATTCTGAAATAGATTCAATCAGAATAAAAATTATAATTGTGTTTTCTAAAAAAAAAAAAAAAAACAAAGACGTATGCTTAGAGTTGCATTTTCAAGATCAAATCATATTATTCTGCATAATTTTTTTAAAATTTTATTTTAATTTTAAATTTTACAAATTGTATTAGTTTTGCCAAATATCAAAATGAATCCGCCACAGGTATACATGTGTTCCCCATCCTGAACCCTCCTCCCTCCTCCCTCCCCATACCATCTCTCTGGGTTGTTCCAGTGCACCAGCCCCAAGCATCCAGTATCGTGCATCAAACCTGGACTGGTGACTCATTTCATACATGATATTATACATGTTTCAATGACATTCTCCCAAATCTTCCCACCCTCTCCCTCTCCCACAGAGTCCATAAGACTGTTCTATACATCAGTGTCTCTTTTGCTGTCTCGTACACAGGGTTATTGTTAGCATCTTTCTAAATTCCATATATATGTGTTAGTATACTGTATTGGTGTTTTTCTTTCTGGCTTACTTCACTCTGTATAATAGGCTCCAGTTTCATCCACCTCATTAGAACTGATTCAAATGAATTCTTTTTAATGACTGAGTAATACTCTACTGTGTATATGTATCACTGCTTTCTTATCCATTCATCTGCTGATGGACATCTAGGTTGCTTCCATGTCCTGGCTATTATAAACAGTGCTGCGATGAACATTGGGGTACACGTGTCTCTTTCCCTTCTGGTTTCCTCAGTGTGTATGCCCAGCAGTGGGATTGCTTGATCATAAGGCAGTTCTATTTCCAGTTTTTTAAGGAATCTCCACACTGTTCTCCATAGTGGCTGTACTAGTTTGCATTCCCACCAACAGTGTAAGAGGGTTCCCTTTTCTCCACACCCTCTCCAGCATTTATTATTTGTAGACTTTTGGATCGCAGCCATTCTGACTGGTGTGAAATGGTACCTCATAGTGGTTTTGATTTGCATTTCTCTGATAATGAGTGATGATGAGCATCTTTTCATGTGTTTGTTAGCTATCTGTATGTCTTCTTTGGAGAAATGTCTATTTAGTTCTTTGGCCCATTTTTTGATTGGGTCATTTATTTTTCTGGAGTTGAGCTGTAGGAGTTGCTTGTATATTTTTGAGATTAGTTATTTGTCAGTTGCTTCATTTGCTATTATTTTCTCCCATTCTGAAGGCTGCCTCTTCACCTTGCTAATAGTTTCCTTTGATGTGCAGAAGCTTTTAAGTTTAATTAGGTCCCATTTGTTTATTTTTGCTTTTATTTCCAATATTCTGGGGGGTGGGTCATAGAGGATCCTGCTGTGATGTATGTCAGAGAGTGTTTTGCCTATGTTCTCCTCTAGGAGTTTTATAGTTTCTGGTCTTATGTTTAGATCTTTAATCCATTTTGGGTTTATTTTTGTGTAAGGTGTTAGAAAGTGTTCTAGTTTCACTCTTTTACAAGTGGTTGACCAGATTTCCCAGCACCACTTGTTAAAGACACTGTCTTTAATGCATTGTATATTCTTGCCTCCTTTGTCAAAGATAAGGTGTCCATATGTGCATGGATTTATCTCTGGGCTTTCTATTTTGTTCCATTGATCTATATTTCTGTCTTTGTGCCAGTACCATACTGTCTTGATGACTGTGGCTCTGTAGCAGAGCCTGAAGTCAGGTAGGTTGATTCCTCCAGTTCCATTCTTCTTTCTCAAGATAGCTTTGGCTATTCGAGGTTTTTTGTATTTCCATACAAATTGTGAAATTATTTGTTCTAGCTCTGTGAAGAATACCATTGGTAGCTTGATAGGGATTGCATTGAA
Source organism: Bos grunniens (assembly GCF_055505025.1). Classification (NCBI taxonomy): domain Eukaryota; kingdom Metazoa; phylum Chordata; class Mammalia; order Artiodactyla; family Bovidae; genus Bos; species Bos grunniens. The sequence continues at coordinate 72,744,553 of NC_141194.1, read as the reverse complement.
TCTATAAATTGCTTTGGGTAATATACTCATTTTTACTATATTGATTCTTCCAATCCATGAACATGGTATATTTCTCCATCTATTAGTGTCCTCTTTGATTTCTTTCACCAGTGTTTTATAGTTTTCTATGTATAGGTCTTTAGTTTCTCTAGGTAGATATATTCCTAAGTATTTTATTCTTTCCGTTGCAATGGTGAATGGAATTGTTTCCTTAATTTCTCTTTCTGTTTTCTCATTATTAGTATATAGGAATGCAAGAGATTTCTGTGTGTTGATTTTATATCCTGCAACTTTACTATAATCATTGATTAGTTCTAGTAATTTTCTGGTGGAGTCTTTAGGGTTTTCTATGTAGAGGATCATATCATCTGCAAATAGTGAGAGTTTCACTTCTTCTTTTCCAATTTGGATTCCTTTTATTTCTTTTTCTGCTCTGATTCCTGTGGCCAGAACTTCCAAAACTATGTTTAATAGTAATGGTGAAAGTGGGCACCCTTGTCTTTTTCCTGACTTTAGAGGGAATGCTTTCAATTTTTCACCATGAGGATAATGTTTGCTGTGGGTTTGTCATATATAGCTTTTATTATGTTGAGGTATGTTCCTTCTATTCCTGCTTTCTGGAGAGTTTTTATCATAAATGGATGTTGAATTTTGTCAAAGGCTTTCTCTGCATCTATTGAGATAATCATATGGTTTTTATTTTTCAATTTGTTAATGTGGTGTATTACATTGATTGATTTGTGGATACTGAAGAATCCTTGCATCCCTGGGATAAAGCCCACTTGGTCATGGTGTATGATCTTTTTAATGTTTTGTTGGATTCTGATTGCTAGAATTTTGTCAAGGACTTTTGATAATAAGATTCATTTACTTAAGTAAACTAATTCCAATCTTATCTAGTCTTGACAACACATACAATTCATTTCAAAAGATCCTTTTTTTCACAAAACTTTTATAAATTTTATGTTAATATCAGCTTGTCCATTATTTACTTTCCCATTTAGAAATAATCTGCTTTAAGACAGAATCACTTTTTTTTTCTTAATAACAACAAAAAACCCTTCATTTCTAATAACTTTTCTTACCCCCAAACATATCTTATTTCTATTATTATATCTGGTAGTTTTAACCACAAAATAACAATTAAAATTGTTGGAATGAACTAAGTTTATTCACATACATGTGGGCTTCCCTGGAGGCTCAGATGGTAAAAAATCTGCCCACAATGTGCAAGACCCGAATTTGATCCCTGAGTCGAGAAGAGCCCCTGGAGAAGAGAATGTAACCTATTACAGTATACTTACCTAGAGAATCCCATGAACAGAGGAGCCTGGCAGGCTACCGTACATGGGGTCACAAAAGAATCAGACATGACTGAGTGACTAACACTTTCATTTTCACTTTAACTCATTTAGATATATTGTTTTTATTGTTTGTGAAGAAAATGTGTATGGTTTGTATTTGCCCTGGACAAGCAATTTTAAAGGTGTTTGTGCAAGAGAATTCTTATAGCAGTTTGTGTTTTAAAATACTTTGTTCCCTTTGTAATTTTTTGTTGTTGTAGATTCTACTAATTAATATAACCTGTGCTCAATCTCAGGAAATGTGAGCTGTGTTTACATTTCAAAGACATGATGAGTTTCATAATTTTAGGGGGCAGATAAGGACAACGCAAGTTTTCTCCTAGGAGTTTTGGTGTATTTTTGCCTATTATCATAAATGTTAGGGTAGTAATATTAATTTTTCCTGGATATAAGAAAATTTTGCTCTAATATCCTACAAACATTTTGAGAGGGATAGGCAAGACCTTAGAATTGGTACATATAGGTCAGTCTTTTGTCTTTTGTAGAGATTTGCAAGACGAAAACAGTATTTTTATTAGCCCTTGAATATTTGCTTCCAGATGATTTATTTTCTGATTAATCTCAGGAAGACCTATGGGATAGCTGAAGAGATAGGGTTTTAAGAAGAATAATTTCTGTTGGATCTTTAAGTTTGTTTGTTTGTTTTTTTTTTTTTCATCTTAAGGAATTCCTTAAGGCTGGTCATTATACTTTTTTTTTTTTTTTCCTTCAGTTTGAGCATCCCATAAGTACCAATGTGACAGAGGTGATGTGAGTATTTATGTGACACAATTTATTTTTTATTTTAAATATAGCCAGTTTAAGATCCATTATCTGATCTTTGACAAGTGGGTACTTTCAGTGATTTCAAATAATGCTTTATACCAATAAGCCTTTTTTATGGATTAAAAGAAAACATACAAGAGGCATCTCACAAGAGAACATATAGTCCTCACAAGATCCAAAAGTTTATTCTCAGACTTAGTCTAAGAAAGTAAAAATCCTTTGTGAAACAGCAAGGAAGGAGACAGGGCACAACCCTGAAAACAATGACACAACCATTAAGAAGAATAGGATGCCATCAAAAAATGGTTAGAACCTACTAGGCCCAAGGTGTCAAAATATTAAACTTCCAGTAGACTTTGAGCCTCATTATACACTCAGTGTTGGAGAAGGCAATGGCACCCCACTCCAGTACTCTTGTCTGGAAAATCCCATGGACGGAGGAGCCTGATAGGCTGCAGTCCATGGGGTCGCAAAGAGTCGGACACGACTGAGCGACTTCCCTTTCACTTTTCACTTTCATGCATTGGAGAAGGAAATGGCAACCCACTCCAGTGTTCTTGCCTGGAGAATCCCAGGGACGAGGGAGGGGGGTGGGGGTGGGTGGGGGAGGCTTCGTGGGCTGCTGTCTCTGGAGTCGCACAGAATCGGACACAACTGAAGTGACTTAGCAGCAGCAGCAGCATACACTCAATGTAATGCATTAGCATGCCAAATGTCACTCCCACAGGCATCATGACAGTTCTGAGGCTCACTTTAAAAGGCGAAAACGTGGGTGGTACACCAGTTCCCAGAAATCCCCATCCTTTCTCCAAGATAGTTAGACTATTCCTTCACTCACTAGCCTATGAGATTACTCAGCCCATAAAAACTAACCATCCCGACACTTCAGAGCCACTCTGATTTTGCTAGACAACCCCATGCTCTGGAGTTGCCTCGTACCTTCTGAGACAGCCCATACTCTATCGAGTGTGTATATCTCTAAATAAACCTGCTTTAACTTTACTATAGTTTGCTCTTGAATTCTTTCCTGTGCCAAACCAAGGACGCTCTCTTAGTGGCCCATTCCAGGGACTCAGCCAAGACTAGGGACATGACCATCCTCTCATTGCCCCATTTTTCCTACATTTGTTACTGCAGATAGTAACAATAATGTAGTGAAAATAGGGTTTCTGGTGTTCCAAAATAAAGTGCAGTCTCCCCAGTCATAAATCTACAAATTTATGCCCATGAGTACGTGTTCCTGGAGTGGAACTTTACCAGTATTCCTGGAATGGAACTTTACCAGTAAAAGTAAGCAATTTATGTTGAGGTGACAAAGGTCCCTTATGGACTGGAATCCGTTATGAAAATATTTCCTGAAAGCTGGTATGGCCAAAGAGAGTGTTACCTATAACTTCATGTCTCAGAAACCCAATCTATTCAACTAGCCACCAGATATACCCCCAATAAATGCACCTTCTGGATAGTTAAGAACAGAGAGAATATTCTCACTGGATACAAAGGCCAAGTTCTCAGAACATAGAACAAGATGAAAGAAAAAAAAAAAAAAACTCATTTGGATTTTACACAAAGAATTTGCAGCAAGATTTACCTAAATAAATACTTGTCTGGTGAGAACTGTTAACTCACTAGTCTGTGAGACCACCTCAGCAGCAGACTTATAGGATCTATATCTGAAATCTACCCCAATGGTTCTTCCTCCATGATAAACAAAACAACAGAAAGAAACAATAAAAAAGCATTGGGGAATCTGGAAGGAAAAGGATCTCCAAGCATTGCTAGTTCAAAAAACTAGACCAAAAGTGTTATGATCCTTACCACTTTTTATTCCGTTAGATCTTGCAGGCAGGCTGATTTGGTAAGGAATCTTATTTTCTGCCAAAAAAGTCCAAAACTGAAGTCGCTCAGTCGTGTCAGGCTCTTTTGCCACCCCCATGGACTGTAGCCTACCAGGCTCCTCTCTCCATGGGATTTTCCAGGCAAGAATACTGGAATGGGTAGCCATTTCCTTCTCCAGGGGATTTTCTCAACCCAAGGATCGAACCCAGGTCTCCTGCATTGTAGGCAGACGCTTTTATCATCTAAGCCACCAGGGAAGTCTCAATATTTTTTGCCTAACTGCTAAATGTCACAAAATCTCTTAGTTTCAGGTGATTCTAGGCAGAAAGCAGGGTCCAATAGTCTCCTGCTGGCTTGCCAAATGTTGGGTAGGGAGAAATTTCCCCTTCTACATATTTGGGTTTTTGTGGATGAATTAATAATAAAGTTGGCAAAAGACAGATTAATAGAAGGAAAAGAAATAAATTTTAATTGGTGTGCACAAAAATCTCAGAAATATAGGGCCTAAATGTGGCCAAAGAATATATTAAAGAATCCTTGCTTCTCTGCAATAAAGCCCATTTTTCATTTTTTTCTAAATGTGTTATTCTATTCCATTTGCTAGAACTTCATTGAGGATATTTGCATTTATGCTTATCAGTGATATTGGTCTGTAATTTGTGTGTGTGTGTGTGTGTGTGTGTGTGTGTGTGTGTGTGTGTGTGTTATCTTTGTTTGGTTTTGGTATCAGAATGATGGTGGCTTTGTAGAATGAATTTGGGAGTTTTCCTTCCTCTGCAATTTTCTGGAAGAGTTTGAGCAGGATAGGTATTATCTGTTTTCTAAACTTTTGATTGAAATCACCTGTGAACCCATTTTGTCCTGGGCTTTTGCTTGTTGGAAAATATTTTATAACAACTTACAATTTCTGTGCTTGTGACTGGTCTGTTCATATTTTCTATTTCTTCTTGTTTCAGTTTGGGAAGGTTATATTTTTATAAGACTTTGCCCATTTATTCCAGTTTGTCCAATTTACTGGATTATAGCTACTTGTGGTAGTCTCTTATGATCTTTTGCATTTATGTGTTGTCAGGTGTAACTTCATTTTTACTTCTAATTTATTTATTTGAGTCTTCAATCTTTCTTTCTTAATGAGTCTGGCCAAAGGTTTGTCAATTTTATCTTCTCAAAGAAACATCTTCTAGTTTTATTGATCTTTGCTATGATTTCCTTCCTTGTACTAACTTATTTTTGGTGGTGTTGTTGCTCTTTTCCTAGTTGCTTTCAGTCATTTCAGTCACTCAGTCGTGTCTGACTCTTTGTGACCTCATGAACCACAGTACGCCAGGCCTCCTTGTCCATTACCAACTCCCAGAGTCCACACAAACCCATGTCCATTGAGTCAGTGATGCTATCCAACCATCTCATTCTCTGCCACCCCTTCTCTTCCTGCCCTCAATCTTTCCCAACATCAGGGTCTTTTCAAATGAGTCAGCTCTTCTCATCAGGTGGCCAAAGTACTGGAGTTTCAGCTTCAACAACAGTCCTTCCAATGAACATCCAGGACTGATTTCCTTTAGAATGGACTGGTTGGATCTCTTTGCAGTCCAAGAGGCGCTCAAGAGTCTTCTCCAACACCACAGTTCAAAAGCATCCATTCTTCTGCACTCATATTTCTTTATAGTCCAACTCTCACATCCATACATGATCACTGGAAAAACCATAGCCTTGACTAGACGGACCTTAGTTGGCAAAGTAATGTCTCTGCTTTTCAATATGCTGTCTAGGTTGATCATAACTTTCCTTCCAAGGAGTGTTTTTTAATGTCATGGCTGAAATCACCATCTGCAGTGATTTGGGAGCCCAGAAAAATAAAATCAGCCGCTGTTTCCACTGTTTTCCCATCTATTGGCCATGAAGTGATGAGACTGGATGCCATGATCTTAGTTTTCTGAATGTTGAGCTTTAAGCCAACTTTTTCACTCTCCTCTTTCACTTTCATCAAGAGACTCTAGTTCTTCTTCACTTTCTGCCATAAGGGTGGTGTCATCTGCATATCTGGGGTTATTGATATTTCTCCTGGCAATCTTGATTCTAGCCTGTTCTTCATCCAGCCCAGCATTTCTCATGATATACTCTGCATATAAGTTAAACAACCAGGGTGACAATATATAGCCTCGATGTACTCCTTTCCCGATTTGAAACCAGTCTGTTGTTCCATGCCCAGTTCTAACTGTTACTTCCTGACCTGCATACAGGTTTCTCAAGAGGCAGGTCAGGTCGTCTGGTATTCCCATCTCTTGAAGAATGTTCGCAGTTTATTATGATCCACACAGTCAAAGGCTTTGGCATAGTCAATAAAGCAGAAGTAGAGTTTTGTTTTGTTTTATTCTTCCTGGAACCCTCTTGCTAGTTGCTTTAGGTGTAAGGTAAGGTTGTTTATTTGATGTTTCTCTTGTTTCATGAAGGACAGTTAAAAACCATATGATCATCACAATAGATACAGAAAAAGCTTTTAACAAGATTTAATACTCATTTTTTATTAAAAAAGAAAGAAAACAAGCATAGAAGGAATGTATCTCAACAAAATAAAGGCTGCATGTGACAAAGGCAGAGCAAACATTATTCTTAATGGTGAAAAATGGAAAGCATTTCCTCTAAGATAAGGAACAAGACAATGATGACCACTCTCAGGATCATTTTGCATATAGTTTTGTAAGTTCAAACAACAGCAATCAGTGAAGAAAAATAAATAAAAATAATCTAAAATGGAAAATAAATAAAACTCTCACTAGTTGCAGATGACATGATATTGTACATAAAAAAACCATAAAGACATCACCAGAAAATTACTAGAGCTAATCAATGAGTATAATAAAGTCATAGGATATAAAATTAATACACAGAAATCCATTGCAGTCTTATGCACTAACAGTGAAAAGTCAGAAATAAAAATTAAATAACCAATCCCATAAAACATTTCAACAAAAAGAATAAAATACATAGGAATAAACATAGCTAAAAAGAGAAAATACCTCTATGCAGAACACTATAAAACATTAATGAAAGAAATCAAAGACAACACAGATGGGGAGGTATACCATACTCTTGGGTTGGAAGAATCAACATCATAAAGGCGATTATACTATCCAAAGCAATTTACAGATTCAATGGAATCCCTATCAAGCTACCAGTGGTATTTTTCATAAGTAGAACAAAATTTTTCACAATCTGTGTGGAAACACAATAGGTTCCGGATAGCCAAAGCAATCTCGAGAAAGAAGAATGGAACTGGGGGAATCAACCTGCCTGACTTCAGGCTCTATTACAAAGCCATAGTCATCAAGACAGTATGGTACTGGCATAAAGACAGAAATATAGATCAATGGAACAAAATAGAAAGCCCAGAGATAAATCCACGCACCTATGGACACCTTGTCTTCGACAAAGGTGGCAAGAATATACAATAGAGAAAAGACAATTTTAACAAGTGGTGCTGGGAAAACTGGTCAACCACTTGTAAAAGAATGAAAATACAACACTTTCTAACACCATACACAGAAATAAACTCAAAATGGATTAAAGATCTAAATGTAAGACCAGAAAATATAAAACTCCTAGAGGGGAACACAGGAAAAACACTCTCCAACATAAATCACAGCAGAATCCTCTATGACCCATCCCCCAGAAAATTGGAAATGAAAGCAAAAATAAACAAATGGGACCTAATTAAATTAAAAGCTTCTGCACAACAAAGGAAACTATAAGCAAGGTGAAAAGAAAACCTTCAGAATGGGAGAAAATAATAGCAAATGAAGCAACTGACAAAGAACTAATCTCAAAAACATACAACAACTCCTGAAGCTCAATTCCAGGAAAATAAACGACCCCATCAAAAAGTGGGCCAAAGAACTAAACAGACATTTCTCCAAAGAAGACATACTGATGGCTAACAAACACATGAAAAGATGTTCAACATCACTCATTATCAGAGAAATGCCGATCAAAACCACAATGAGGTACCATTTCACGCCAGTCAGAATGGCTGCAATCCAAAGTCTACAAGCAATAAATGCTGGAAAGGGTGTGGAGAAAAGGGAGCCCTCTTACACTGTTGGTGGGAATTCAAACTAGTACAGCCACTCTGGAGAATAGTGTGGATATTCCTTAAAAAACTGGAAATAGAACTGCCATACAACCCAGCAATCCCACTACTGGACACACACCGAGGAAACCAGAATTTAAATAGACACATGTACCCCAATGTTCATCGCAGCACTGTTTATTATAGCCAAGACATGGAAGCAACCTAGATGTCCATCAGCAGACGAATGGATAAGAAAGTTGTGGTACATATACACAATGGATTATTACTCAGCCATTAAAAAGAATACATTTGAATCAGTTCTAATGAGGTGGATGAAACTGGAGCCTATTATACAGAGTGAAGTGAGCCAGAAAGAAAAAAACACCAATACAGTATACTAACACATATATATGGAATTTAGAAAGATGATAATGATAACCCTGTACGAGAGACAGCAAAAAGACACAGATGTATGAAACAGTCTTTTGGACTCTATGGGAGAGGGCGAGGGTGGAATAATTTGGGAGGATGGCATTGAAACATGTATAATATCATATGTGAAATGAATCGCCAGTCCAGGTTCAATACATGATACAGGATGCTCGGGGATGATGCACTGGAATGACCCAGAGGGATGGTATGGGGAGGGACGTGGGAGGGGGGTTCATGGGGAACACGTGTACACCCGTGGCAGATTCATGTTGATGTATGACAAAACCAGTACAATATTGTAAAGTAATTAGCCTCCAATTACAATAAATAAATTTATATTAAAAAAAGAAGAATGTAGCTGTAAGAATCAAACTTCCTAACATCATACAATACAACAAAGATACAGTCATTAAGATAGTAGGGTACTGGCACAAAAACAGAAATACCGGCCAATGGAATAAGGTAGAAAACACAGATCTAAACCCACACACCTATGGACACCTTACCTTAGACAAAGAAGGCAAGAATACCCAATGGAGAAAGGATAGTCTCTTAAATAAGTGGTGCTGGGAAATCTAGACAGCTACATGTAAACGAATGAAAATAAAATGCTTCGTGTGTATGTGTGTGTGTTCAGTTGTTTCTAGCACTTTATGATCCTATGGACTGCAGCATGCCAGGCTTCCCTGTTCTTCACTATTTCCCGGATTTTTTTTCTTTTTCTTTTTTTCAATTTCTTGTCTATGGAGTCAGTGATGCTATGTAAAATTCTCATCCTCTGCCACCCCCTTCCCCCCCCCCTTTTTTTTTTTTATCCAGCATCGTGCATTGAACCTGGACTGGCATCTCGTTTCATACATGACATTTCACATGTTTCAATGCCATTCTCCCAAATCTTCCCACCCTCTCCCTCTCCCACAGAGTCCATAAGCCTGTTCTATACATCAGTGTCTCTTTTGCTGTCTCGTACACAGGGTTATCGTTACCATCTTTCTAAATTCCATATATATGCGTTAGTATACTGTATTGGTGTTTTTCCTTCTGGCTTACTTCACTCTGTATAATAGGCTCCAGTTTCATCCACCTCATTAGAACTGATTCAAATGTATTCTTTTTAATGGCTGAGTAATACTCCATTGTGTATATGTACCACTGCTTTCTTATCCATTCATCTGCTGATGGACATCTAGGTTGCTTCCATGTCCTGGCTATTATAAACAGTGCTGCGATGAACATTGGGGTACACGTGTCTCTTTCCCTTCTGGTTTCCTCAGTGTGTATGCCCAGCAGTGGGATTGCTGGATCATAAGGACGTTCTATTTCCAGTTTTTTAAGGAATCTCCACACTGTTCTCCATAGTGGCTGTACTAGTTTGCATTCCCACCAACAGTGTAAGAGGGTTCCCTTTTCTCCACACCCTCTCCAGCATTTATTATTTGTAGACTTTTGGATCGCAGCCATTCTGACTGGTGTGAAATGGTATCTCATAGTGGTTTTGATTTGCATTTTTCTGATAATGAGTGATGTTGAGCATCTTTTCATGTGTTTGTTAGCCATCTGTATGTCTTCTTTGGAGAAATGTCTATTTAGATCTTTGGCCCATTTTTTGATTGGGTCATTTATTTTTCTGGAGTTGAGCTGTAGGAGTTGCTTGTATATTTTTGAGATTAGTTGTTTGTCGGTTGCTTCATTTGCTATTATTTTCTCCCATGCTGAAGGCTGTCTTTTCACCTTGCTAATAGTTTCCTTTGATGTGCAGAAGCTTTTAAGTTTAATTAGGTCCCATTTGTTTATTTTTGCTTTTATTTCCAATATTCTTGGAGGTGGGTCATAGAGGATCCTGCTGTGATGTATGTCGGAGAGTGTTTTGCCTATGTTCTCCTCTAGGAGTTTTATAGTTTCTGGTCTTACGTTGAGATCTTTAATCCATTTTGAGTTTATTTTTGTATATGGTGTTAGAAACCTTCCCCTTTTTGTCTTCAGTTTTTTCCAGGATCAGAGTCTTTTCAAATGAGTCAGCTCTTTACATCAGGTGGCCAAAGTTTTGGAGTTTTAGCTTCAGCATCAGTCCTTCTAATGAATATTAAAAGTTGATTTCCTTTAGGGTTGACTTGTTTGATCTCCTTGTTGTGCAAGGGACTCTCAAGAGTCTTCTACAGCACCACAGTTTGAAAGAATTTATTCTTTAGCGCTCAGCCTTTTTTTTTTTTTTTTTTTTAATGGTCCAGCTCTCACAACCTTACATGACTACTGGAAATACCATAGCTTTGATTATACAGACCTCTGTTGGCAAAGAGATATCTCTACATTTGAATGTGCTGCCTAGGTTTGCCATATATTTCCTTCCAAGGAGCAATGGTCTTTTAATTTCAGGGCTACAATCAGAGTCAGCAGTGACTTTGGAGCCCAAGAAAATAAAATATGTTACTGCTTCCCCATTTTCCCCTTCTATTTGCCATGAAGTGATAGTACCAGATGCCATGGTCTTAGCTTTTTAAATGATGAGCCTTAAGCCAACTCCTTAATTCTCCTTTGTCACCCTTTATCATCCCCATCAAGAGGCTCTTTAGTTCCTCTTCACTTTATGCCATTAGAGTGGTATCGTTTGCATATCTGAGGTTGTTGCAATTTTTCCAGCAATCTTGATTCCAGCTTGTGATTCACCCAGCCTAGCATTTAGCATGATGTACTCTGTATATAAATTAAATAAGCAGGGTGACTTCCTTGTTGTACTCTGTTCCCAATTTTGAATCAGTCATTTGCTCCATATCTGGTTCTAACTGTTGTACTTCTTGACCTGCATACAGGTTTCTCAAGAGACAGGTAAGTAAGATGGTCTGTTATTCCCATCTATCTAAGAATTTTCCAGTTTTTTGTGATCCACACAAAGGCCTTTGCATAGTTAATGAAGTAGAAGTAGATGTTTTTCTGCAACCCCCTTGCATTGTCTATGATCCAATGAGTGCTGGCAATTTGATCTCTTGTTCTGCCTTTGCTCAGCCCAGCTTGCACATCTGGAAGTACTTGGTTCATGTACTACTGAAGCCTAGCTTGAAGGATTTTTAGCATAACCTTACTAACATGCTAAATTAATGCAATTGTTTACTAACTTGAACATTCTTTGGCACTGCCCTTCTTGGGGATTGGGATGAAAACTAACCTTTCCCTGTACTGTGGCTGCTACTGAGTTTTCCAAATTTGCTGACATTTCCTTACATCATACAAAAAAATAAAGTCAAATGGATTAAAGACCTAAATCTAGACCAGAATCTATAAACCTCTTAGAGGAAAACATAGAAAGAACACTTTTTGACATAAATCACAGCAAGTTCCTCTATTATCCACCTCCTAGAGCAATGAAAATAAAAATAAACAAAGTGGACTTAATTAAATTCAAATTCTTTTGCTCAGTGAAAGAAACTATAAACAAGAAGAAAAGGCAAACGGAAGAATGAGAGAAAATAATAGCAAATGAAGCAGCGGACAATGGATTAGTTTCTGAAACATACAAGCAGCTCATATAGCACAATACCAGGAAAAAAATTAACCCAATAAAAAAATGGACAGGAGAACTAAACAGACATTTCTCCAAAGAAGACACACGATGGCTACTGAAGACATGAAAGGCTGCTCAACATCACTCATTATTTGAGAAATGCAATCAAAACTACAATGAGGTATTGCCTTAGAGCAGTCAGAATAATCATCATCAAAATACCTATATGTGAAATAGCAAAAGAGACACAGATATAAAGAACAGGTTTTTGGACTCTGTGGGAGAAGGCAAGGGTGGGATGAATTGTGAGAATAGCACTGAAGCATGTATATTACCATATGTGAAATAGATCACCAGTCGATGTTCAGTGCATGAAAAGAGCACTCAAAGCCAGTGTACTGGGACGACCCTGAGGGACAGGATGAGGAGGGAGGTGGGACGGGGGTTCAGGATGGGGTACACATGTACATCCATGGCTCATTCATTTCTATGTATGGCAAAAACCACTACAATATTATAAAGCAATTAGCCTCCAAGAAAAATAAATAAATTAATTTAAAAAATAAAAAAAAAATCATATCTATAAACAATAAATGCTAGAGTGCATGTGGAGAAGAGGGAACCCTTTTGACCTGTTGGTAGGAATGCAAACTGATGCAGATATTTTGGAGAACAGTATGCAGATTCTTAAAAAAAAAAAAAAGAAAGAAAGAAAGAAAGAAAGAAACTAGGAACAAAAACACAACCAGATTCAGATCACACAGTCGTGACCGACTGCTTCCAATCCCATGGTCTGCAGCAATACAGGCTTCCCTGTCCATGACCAACCCGAGGAGTTTACTCAAACTCATGTCTATCTAGTCAATGATGCCATTCAACCATCACATCCTCTGTCATACCCTTCTCCTAGCACCTTCAATCTTTCCCAGCATCAGGGTCTTTTCCACTGAGTCAGTTCTTTACATCAGGTGGCCAAAGTATTGGAGATTCAGCTTCAGCATCAGTCCTTCCAATGTTATTCAGGACAGTCCTTTAGGATTGACTGGCTTGATCTCCTTGCAGTCCAAGGGACTCTCAAGACTATTCTCCAACACCACAGTTCAAAATGGACTCTATGGGAGAGGGAGAGGGTGGGAAGATTTGGGAGAATGGCATTGAAACATGTAAAATATCATGTATGAAATGAGATGCCAGTCCAGGTTCGATGCATGATACTGGATGCTTGGGGCTAGTGCACTGGGACGACCCAGAGGGATGGTATGGGGAGGGAGGAGGGAGGAGGGTTCAGGATGGGGAACACATGTATACCTGTGGTGGATTCATTTTGATATTTGGCAAAACTAATACAATTATGTAAAGTTTAAAATAAAATAAAATTTAAAAAAAATCAATTTTTGAGTGTTCAGCATTCTTTATACTCCAACTCTAACTTTCACACATGACTTCTGAAAAAAGAATAGCTTTGCCTAGGTAGACTTCTGTTGGCAAAGTAATGTCTCTGCTTTTTAATATGCTGTCTAGTTTAGTCATAACTTTTCTTCCAAGAAGCAAGTGTTTTTTTAATTTCATGGTTGCAGTCACCAACTTCAGTGATTCTAGAACCCAAAAAACTAAAGTCTGTCATGGTTTCCACTGTTTCCCCATCTGTTTGCCATGAAGTGATTAGACTAGAGGCCATAGTCTTTATTTTGTGCCATAAGGGTGGCTTCAACTGAATATCTGAGGTTATTGATATTTCTCTTGGCAATTTTGATTCCAGCTTGTGGTTCATCCAGCGCAGTATTTCTCATGATGGACTATGAAAATAAGTTAAATAAGCAGAATAACAATATAGAGCCTTGAGATACACCTTTCCTGATTTGGAAACAGTCTGTTGTTCCATGTCCATTTCTAACTGTTGCCTCTTGACCTGCATGTACATTTCTCAGGAACCAGGCCTGGTGATCTGGTATTCCCATCTCTTGAAGAATGTTCCACAGTTTGTTGTGATCCACATAGTTAAAGGCTTTGGCATAGTCAATAAAGCAGAAGTAGATGATTTTCTGGAACTCTCTTGCTTTTTCAGATATCCAAAGGATGTTGGCAAGTTGATCTCTGGTTCCTCTGCCTTTTCTAAATCCAGCTTGAACATCTGGAAGTTCATATTTAACATACTGTTGAAGCCTGGCTTGGATAATTTTGAGCATTACTTTTCTAGCATGTGAGATGAGTGCAATTGTGTGGTAGTTAGAACATTCTTTGGCATTACCTTTCTTTGGGATTGGAATGAAAACTGACCTTTTCCAGTCCTGTGGCTGCTGCTGGGTTTTCCAAACTTGCTGGCATATTGAGTGCAACACTTTCACATCATCATCTTTTAGGATTTGAAATAGCTCAACTGGAATTCCATCACCTCCACTAGCTTTGTTTGTTTTGATGTTTCCTAAGTCCCACTTAACTTCACATTCCAGGATGTCTGGTTCTAGGTGAGTTTTCACACCATCGTGGTTATCTGGGTCATGAAGATCTTTTTTGTATAGTTCTTCTGTGTATTCTTGCCACCTCTTCTTAATATCTTCTGCTTATGTTAGGCCCATACCATTTCTGTCCTTTATTGTGCCCATCTTTACATGAAATAACCCTCTGGTGTTACTAATTTTCTTGAAGAGATCTTTAGTCTTTCCCATTCTTTTGTTTTCCTCTATTACTTTGCATTGATCACTGAGGAAGGCTTTCTTATCTCTGCTTGATATTCTTTGGAACTCTGCATTCAAATGGGTATATCTTTTTCTCCTTTGCCTTTTGTTTCTCTTATTTCCTCAGACATTTGTAAGGCACTTTCAGACCACCATTTGGCCTTTTTGCATTTCTTTTTCTTGGGGATGGTCTCGAACCCTGCCTCTGTACAATGTCATGTACATGTACAGAGTTCTCCAGGCACTCTGTCTATCAGATCTAATCCCTTGAATCTGTTTCTCACTTCCACTGTATAATCATATAGGATTTGATTTAGGTCATACGTGAATTGTCTAGTGGTTTTCCCTATTTCTCCCATTTAAGTATGAATGTGGCAATAAGGAGTTCATGATCTGAGCCACGTCAGCTCCCGTTTTGTTTTTGCTGACAGTAAAGAACGTCTCTATATTTCGCTGCAAAGAATGTAATCAATCTGATCTTGGTATTGAATATCTGGTCATGTCCATGTGTAGAGTTTTCTCCTGTGTTCTTCTAAGTGGGTGTTTGCTATTACCAGTGCATTCTCATGGCAAAACTCTGTTAGTCTTTCCCGTTCTTCGTTTTATACTCCAAGGTGAAGTTTTCCTGTTACTTCAGGTATTTCTTGACTTCCTTCTCTTGCATTCCAGTCCCCTATAATGAAAAAGACATCTTTTTTCAGGTGTTAGTTTTAGAGGGTCTTTTAGGCCTTCATAGGAACGTTCAACTTCAGCTTCTTCAGCATTACTGGTTGGGGCATAGACTTGGATCACTGTGACATTGAATACTTTGGCTTGGAAATGAACATAGATCATTCTGTCTCTGAAAGCTGCAGTTCTTGAGATTGCATTTCAGACTCTTGTATTAACTATGATTATACAGTGGAAGTGAGAAATAGTTTCAAGGGATTAGATCTGATAGACAGAGTGCCTGATGAACTATGGACAGAAGTTCTTGACATTGTATAGGAGACAGGGATCAAGACCATCCCCAAGAAATATAAATGCAAAACAGTAATAATGTCTGTCTGAGGAGGCATTACATAATAGCTGTGAAAAGAAGGGAAGTGAAAAGCAAAGGAGAAAAAGAAAGATACACACATTTGCATGCAGAGTTCCAAAGAATAGTAAGGAGAGATAAGAAAGTCTTCCTTAGAGATCAATGCAAAGAAAGAGGAAAACAATAGAATGAGAAAGACTATAGATCTCTTCAAGAAAATTAGAGATACCAAGGGAACATTTCATGCAAAGATGGGCTCAATAAAGGACAGAAATGGTATGGCTCTAACAGAAGCAGAAGATATTAAGAAGAGGTGGCAATAATACACAGGAGAACTATACAAAAAAGAGTTTCAAGCCTCTGATAATCATGATGGTGTGATCACTGACCTAGAGTCAGACATCCTGAAATGTGAAGTTAAGTGGGCCTGAGAAAGCATCACTACGAACAAAGCCAGTGGGGGTGATGGCATTCCAGTTGAGCTATTTCAAATTCTGGAAGATGATGCTGTGAAAGTGCTGAACTCAATATGCCAGCAAATTTGGAAAACTCAGCAGTGGTCATAGGACTGGAAAAGGTCAGTTTTCATTCCAATCCCAAAGAAAGACAATGCCAAAGAATGCTCAAACTACGGCACAATTTCACTCATCTCACACGCGAGTAACATAAGGCTAAAAATTCTCCAAGCCAGGCTTTAGCAATATGTGAACCATGAACTTCCAGATGTTCAAGCTGATTTCTGGCAAAGGAACCAGATATCAAATTGCCAACATTCGAAGGATCATTTAAAAAGCAAGAGAGTTCCAGAATAACATCTCTTTCTGCTTTATTGACTATGCCAAAGCCTTTGACTGTGTAAATCACAAGAAACTGGGAAATTCTTCAAGAGATGGGAATACCAGACCACCTGACCTGCCTCTTGAGAAACCTGTATGCAGGTCAGGAGGCAACAATTAGAACTGAACATGTAACAACAGACTGCTTCCATATCGGAAAAGGAGTGTGTCAAGGCTGAATATTGTCACCCTGGTTGTTTAACTTATATGCAGAGTATATTATGAGAAACGCTGGGCTGGATGAAGCACAGGTTAGAATCAAGATTGCCGGGAGAAATACCAATAACCTCAGATTTGCAGATGACACCACCCTTAGGGCAGAAAGTGAAGAGGAACTAAAAATCTTCTTGATCAAAGTGAAAGAGGAGAGTGAAAAAGTTGGCTTAAAGCTCAACATTCAGAAAACTAAGATCATGGCATCCAGTCTCATCACTTCATGGCCAATAGATGGGGAAACAGTGGCTGATTTTATTTTTCTGGGCTCCCAAATCACTGCAGATGGTGATTGCAGCCATGACATTAAAAGACGCTTACTCCTTGAAAGGACAATTGTGACTAACCTAGACAGCATATTAAAAAGCAGAGACATTACTTTGCTAACAAAGGTCCATCTGTTCAAGGCCATGGCTTTTCCAGTGGTCATGTATGGATGTGAGAGTTGGACTATAAAGCAAACTGAGTGTTGGACAATTGATGCTTTTGAACTGTGGTGTTGGAGAAGATTCATTTTTTTATATAAATTTATTTATTTTAATTGGAGGATAATTGCTTTACACTATTGTATTGGTTTTGCCATACATCAATATGAATCCACCACGGGTGTGCATGTATTCTCCATCCTGGACCCCCCTCCTACCTCCCTCCCCATACCATCCCTCTGGGTCATCACATATCACGCATCTAACCTGGACTGGCAATGCATTTCACATATAATATTATCTTGAGAGTCCCTTGAACTGCAAGAAGATACAACCAGTCCATCCTATAGACGATCAGTCCTGGGTGTTCATTGAAAGGACTGATACTGAAGCTGAATCTCCAGTACTTTGGTCACCTGATAAGAAGAGCTGACCCATTTGAAAAGACCCTGATGCTGGGAAAAATCGAGGGCAGGAGGAAAAGGAGATGACAGAGGATGAGATCAATGGACATGAGTTTGGGTAAACTCTGGGAGTTGGTGATGAACAGGAAGGCCTGGAGTGCTGCGGTCAAGGGGTCGCAAAGAGTCAGACATGACTGAGCGACTGAACTGACTGACTACATTTCAGACTCCTTTGTTAACTATCATGGCTACTCCATTTCTTCTAATGGATTCTTGCCCACAGTAGTAGATATAATGTCACCTGAGTTAAACTCACCCATTTCAGTCCATTTTAGTTCGCTTATTCCTAAAGTTTTGACATTCACACTTGGCATCTCCTGTTTGACCACTTCCAGTTTACCTTGATTCATGGACCTAACATTTCAGGTTCCTATACAGTGTTACTCTTTACAGCATCAGACTTGACTTACATCACCAGTCACATCCACAATGGGGTGTTGTTTTTCTTTGGCTCCATCTCTTCATTCTTTCTGGAGTTATTTCTCCATCAATCTCCATCAGCATATTGTGCACCTCCGACCTGGGGAGTTCTTTCAGGGTCCTGTATTTTTGCCTTTTCATACTGTACGTGAGGTTCTCAAGACAAGAATACTGAAGCGGTTTGCCATTCCCTTCTCCAGCAGACCATGTTTTGTTAGAGCTTTCCATCATGACCCATCCATCTTTGGTGGCCCTACACAACACACCTCATAGTTTCTTTGATTTAAAGAAGGCTGTGGTCCATGTAGTCAGTTTGATTAGTTTTCTGTGATTGTAGTTTTCATTCTCTCTGCCCTCTGATGGTTAAGGATAAAGGCTTATTGGAACTTCCTGATGGGAGAGATGGACTATTGGGAAACTGGGTTTTGTTCTGATGGGTTGCATCATGCTCAGTAAATCTTTAATCCAATTTTCTGTTAATGAGTGGAGCTGTATTCCTTCCCTGTTGTTTCACCTGAGGACAAACTATGTTGAAAGTAATGAAGATAATGGTTTTGACCTCCTTCAAAAGGTCACATGCAGGCACTGCCTTACTCAGTGTCTGTGACCCTGCAGCAGGCCACTGCCAACCCACGCCTCCACCAGACACTCCTGGAAACTCATGGACAATTCTTGGTCAATCTATTGTGGGGTCAGTGCTCCTTTCTTCTGGGTCATGGGGCACACAGGGTTTTGTTTGTGCCCTCCAAAAGTCTGTTTCCCCAGCCCTGTGTAAGTTCTGGTGGCTCTATGGTGGGTTCAGTGGTGACCTCCTCCAAGAGAGCTTTTGCCATATCCAGCCACTAATGACCTGTACCTCCACTGGAGACACTCAAGCATAGTTTTGGTTCAGTCTCTGTGGGGTGTCTGGGTCCTGGTGCACACAAGGTTTGTTTGAGCCCTCTGAGCATTTCTAGAGATTAGGGAGTTTGATTCTAAATGTAACTTTGCCCTTCCTAGCATCTTGCTTGAGCTTCTCCTTTGCCCTTGGGCATGGAGTATCTTTATTTGATGGGATCCAACATTCTCCTGGCGACAGTTGCTCAGCAGTGAGTTGTAATTTTGGAGTTCTCTCTGGAGAGGATGAGCACATGTCCTTTTACACTGCCATCTTGTAGTCAACTACCATATGACCTAAGACTACCATATGATCCAAAAATTTCACTTCTAAGCATATACCCTGAGGAAACTATATTTGAAAAAGACACATGTATCTCGATGTTCCTTGCAGCACTATTTACAATATCTAGGCCATGGAAGCAACCTAGATGTCCAGTGACAGATGAATGGATAAAGAAATTGTGGCTCATATATACAATGGATTATTACTCAGCCATAAAAAAAAAAAAAAAAAAAAAAAACACTTTTGAGTCATTTCAAATGAGGTGGATGAACCTAGAGCCTATTATACAGAGTGAAATAAGTTGGAAAGAAAAAACAAACATTGTATATTAATGCATATATATGGAATCTAGGAAGATGCTACTGATGAACCTACTTGCAGGGCAGCAATGAAGATACAGACATAGAGAAAAGACTTATGGATACACTGAGGGAAGGAGAGGGTTGGACAAATTTAGAAGATAGCATTGAAACATATGCATTACTTGTATAAAATTAGATATCAATAGGAATTTGCTGTATGATGCAGGGAGCTCAAATTGGGTGCTCTGAGACCACTTAGGGGGTTGGATGGTGTGGGAGGTGCAAGCAAAGTTCAAGAAATAGAGAACATATGTATATCTATGGCTGGTTTATGTTGATTTACGGCAGAAATGAACACAATATTGTAAAACAATTATCCTCCAATTAAAAATAAGTAAATTAAAAAAATAAAGCATTAATTGCATAACCTATATAAATATGGAATCACTTTTAGCTAACTGATTTTCAAAAATTTTTCAAAGCACAGGATGTAGGTTTCTATCTCTTTTGCATGTTCTCAAAGTGTCCAGAATAGAGGCTAATAGGAAAAGAATGAATGGATGAACGGAGATAAAAATAAAACTTCTATTATAACTTGGATTGTGGTTTTCTGTTTCTTTCTCTTTTTTTTTTTTTCACTCTTTTAAATGTTAGCAATTTGCATTTAGAGAGCATAATGATCAAAGGTCTTTCCTATCTATTGCTTTATTTATTTGAAATTATTTAATTAACAAAGCAGATATTATCATTAAGAATGTGTGTGCAAAGCCAGATTGGATTATGGTAAGAAAGATGAAATAAAAAGGAAACAGAAGAGTAAAAGAATAAATACTGACAGTAGAATTTTTATCATACTAAAATATGTAAAATATATCACATCTTTTTAGTCATTTTCAGCATAAAATTTAGTGGTATTAATTACAGTCATCACAAATAACTAAATAATTTGCATCATCCTAAATAGAAATTTTGTACCTATTAACAAATAGGCTTTCATTTTCCTCTTTTCCTAACTCCTGGTAATATCAAATCAACCCTCTGTCTCTATGGATTTAATATAAATATTTAATATAAATGGAATCATGCAATGTTCTTTTCTTTCATGTCTTGGTTATTGCATTTATCATGGTATTTTCAAGGTTTATCCACATCGTAACATGTATAGGAATTTGATTTCTTTTTATAGCCGAATAATATTCCATAACATTAGGTATACACCCCCCTTTTTATTTATCTATTCTTTTCTTGATAAGCAGTTGGGTTCTTTCCACAATTTGGCCATTGTGAATAATGCTGCAATGTTTGAGGCACTCTGTAATTCTTTGGGGCATATACCTAGGAATATAAGTCCTGGGTTGTATAATGTTTAACTTTTTGAGGAGACATCAAATCATTTTCCACAGTGACCACACCATTTTATATTCACAAAAGCAATGTATGAGGGTTCCAATTTCTCCATTCTCATCAACATTTGTTCTTTTATTTTTTTAAGGTATAGACAATTTAATGGGTATGAAGTAGTATCTAATTGTGATTTTGGTTTTCCTAATAACGAATGATATTGAGTATTTTTAAAGTGTATGCTGATCATTTGTATGCTTTCTTTATATAAATGTTTATTCAAGTCATTTTCTCATAACTTGAAAATGTTGCTTATCATTTTAGTTGAGCTGTGAGTTATTCAGATATTTAAAAATTAAATCATTATCAGACAACAATGTGAAAATATTTTTATTCATTCTATAAATTATTTCCTTTTTCATTTTTAGACATTTTTATTTTATATTTTTGGCCACAAAACGTGGCTTATGGGATCTAAGTTCCCGCACCAGAGAGTGAACTTATGCCCAGTAAAAGTGCAGCATCTTATCTATTGGATTACTAGGAAATTCCCTTCTTGTTTTCTTAATAATGCTCTTCATGACAAAAAAAAAAAAAAAAAAGCTTTAATTTGATGAATCTGTATATCTATTCTATATTTTATTGTTTATGCTTTTGATGTTATATCTAAGAATTCATTTCCTACACAAATTCAGGAAGATTTATTCCCATATTTACTTATAGAAGTTTTATGTTTTATCTCCCTACATTTACTTCACAGATACATTTTGAGTTAACTTACAATGTAAGCTAGAGAGCCAATTTATTATTTTCAAGTTTATATCTAGTTGACTTGACACAGTTTTTTGGAAAGCAGCTATGCCTACAAATATACCACCAGTGTCTGACACTACTTTTTGAAGAGGCTAATTTTCCCCCAAGTACTGAATTCTCTCCCTCTTTTGTTGACTGTGATGGCTACTCCATTTCTTCTAATGGATTCTTGCCAATAGTAATAGATATAATTGTCATCTGAGTTAAATTCACCCATTCCAGTCCATTTTAGTTTGCTGATTCCAAAAATGTCGACATTCATACTTGCCAATGCCTGTTTGACTGCGTCCAATTTGCCTTGATTCATGGACCTAACATTCCAGGTTCCTTTGCAATATTGCTCTTTATAACATAGTATTTGCTTCCATCACCAGTCACATACACAATGGGGTGTTGTTTTTGCTTTGGCTCCATTTCTTCATTCTTTCTGGAGTTACATCTCCACTAATCTCCACCAGCATATTGGGCACTTAACAATCTGGGGAGTTCATCTTTCAGGGTCCTATTTTTTTGCCTTTTCACACTGTTCATGGGGTTCTCAAGACAAGAATACTGAAGTGGTTTGCCATTCCCTTCTCCAGTGGACAAAGTTTTATCAGAACTCTCCACCATGACCCGTCTATCTTGGGTGGTCTTACATGGCGTGTCTCATAGTTTCATTGAGTTAGACAAGGCTGTGTTCCATGAGATCAGATTGGTTAGTTTTCTGTGATTGTGATTTTCAGACTGTCTGCCCACTGATGTAGAAGGATAAGAGACTTATGGTAGCTTCCTGATGGGAGAGACTGAGTGGAAACTCCAAGAGGAGCTACCACACATCCAAGGTCAGGGGTGGTGGCTGAGAGGAGATACCCCACGTCTGAGATCAGGGGCGGTGACCAGGAGGAGCTACCCCACGTCCAAGGAGAGGTGGCTGCACGGGCACAGGAGGGCCTAGAGGAGCTACTCCATGTTCAAGGTCAGGAGGGGTGGGGGTGAGGAGAAACACTTCATCCAAGATAAGAGAAATCCAAGTAAGACAGTTGGTGTTGCAAGAGGGCATCAGAGGGCAGACACACTGAAACCATAATCACAGAAAACCAGTCAATCTAATCACACTAAGATGACAGCCTTGTCTAGCTCAATGAAACTAAGCCATGCCCTGTGGGGCCACCCAGGATGGGTGAGTCATGGTGGAGAGGTCTGACAGAATGTGGTCCACTGGAGAACGGAATGGAAAACCATTTCAGTATTCTAGCCTTGAGAACTCCATGAACAGTGTGAATAGGCAAAATGATAGGATACTGAAAGAGGAAGTCTCTGGGTCAGTAGGTGCCCAATATGCTACTGGAGATCAGTGGAAAAATAACTCCAGAAAGAATGAAGGGATGGAGCCAAAGTAAAAACAATACCCAGTTGTGTATGTGACTGGTGATAGAAACAAGGTCTGATGCTGTAAAGAGTAATATTGCATAGGAACCTGGAAAGTCAGGTCCATGAATCAAGGCAAATTGGAAGTGGTCAAACAGGAGATGGCAACAGTGAACGTCGACTTTGTAGGAATCAGCAAACTAAAATGGACTGGAATGGGTAAATTTAACTCAGATGACCATTATATCTACTACTGTGGGCAGGAATTCCTTAGAAGAAATGGAGTAGCCATCATGGTCAACAAAAGAGTCTGAAACGCAGTACTTGGATGGAATCTCAAAGACGACAGAATGACCTCTATTTGTTTCCAAGGCAAACCATTCAATATCACAGTAATCCAAGTCTATTCTCCAACCAGTAACACTGAAGAAGCTGAACTTGAAAGGTTCTATGAAGACCTACAAGACCTTTTAGAACTAACACCCAAAAAAGTTGTCCTTTTCATTTTAGGGGGACTGAAATGCAAAAGTAGGAAGTCAAGAAACACCTGGAGTAACAGGAAAATTTGGCCTTGGAATACAGAATGAAGCAGGGCAAAGGCTAATAGAGTTTTGTCAAGAGAACACACTGGTAATAGCAAATACTCTCTTCCAACAACACAAGAGAAGACTCTACACATGGACATCACCAGATGGTCAACACCGAAATCAGATTAATTATATTCTTTGTAGCCAAAGATGGAGAAGTTCTATACAGTCAGCAAAAACAAGACCAGGAGCTGACTGTGGCTCAGATCATGAGCTCCTTATTGCCAAATTTAGACTCAAATTGAAGAAATTAGGGAAAACCACTAGCCCATTCAGGTATGACCTAAATCAAATTCCTTATTAATTATACAGTGGAAGTGAGAAATAGATTTAAGGGACTAGATCTGATAGATAGAGTGCCTAATGAACTATGGACTGAGGTTCGTGACATTGTACAGTAGATAGGGATCAAGACCATCCCCATGGAAAAGAAATGCAAAAAAGCAAAATGGCTGTCTGGGGAGGCCTTAAAATAGCTGTGAAAAGAAGAAAAGTGAAAAGCAAAGGAGACAAGGAAAGATACATGCTTCTGAATGCAGAGTTCCAAAGAATACAAAGAAAAGATAAGAAAACCTTCCTCAGTGATCAATGCAAAGAAATAGAGGAAAACAACATAATGGGAAAGACTAGAGATCTCTTCAAGAAAAGAGATACCATGGGAACATTTCATGCAAAGATGGGCTCGATAAGGGTCAGAAATGGTATGGACCTAACAGAAGCAGAAGATATTAAGAGGAAGTGGCAAGAATACACAGAAGAACTGTACAAAAAAGATCTTCATGAGCAAGATAATTACTATGGTATGATCATTCATCTAGAGCCAGACATCCTGGAATGTGAAGTCAAGTGGGCTTTAGAAAGCATCACTACGAACAAAGCTAGTGGAGGTGATGGAATTCCAGCTGAGCTATTTCAGATCCTAAAAGATGATTCTGTGAAAGTATTACACTCAATATGCCAGCAAATTTGCAAAACTCAGCAGTGGCCATAGGACTGGAAGAGGTCAGTTTTCATTCCAATCCCAAAGAAAGGTAATGCCAAAGAATGTTCTAACTACCACACAATGACACTCATCTTACATGCTAGAAAAGTAATGTTCAAAATTCTCCAAGCCAGGTTTCAACAGTATGTGAACCATCAACTTCCGGATGTCCAAGCTAGATTTAGAAAAGACAAAGGAATCAGAGATCAACTTGCCAACATCCGTTGGATCATTGAAAAAGCAAGAGAGTTCCAGAAAATCATCTACTTCTGCTTTATTGACTATGCCAAAGCCTTTAACTATGTGGATCACAGTAAACTGTGGAACATTCTTCAAGAGATGGGAATACCAGACCACTGGACCAGACTCCTGAGAACTGTGCATGCAGGTCAAGAAGCAACAGTTTGAACTGGTCATGGAACAACAGACTGGTTCCAATTTGGGAAAGGAGTATGTCAAGGCTGCATATTGTTATTCTGCTTATTTAACTTATTTTCAGAGTGCATCATGAGAAATGCTGCGCTGGATGAAGCATAAGCTGAAATCAAGATTGATGGGAAAAATATTAATAACGTCAGATATGCAGATGACACTACCCTTATGGCAGAAAGTGAAGAAGGACCAAAGAGCCTTGTGATGAAATTTAAACAGGAGAGTGGAAAAAGTTGCCTTAAAACTCAACATTCAGAAAACTAAGTCATGGCATCTGGTCCCATTACTTTATGGCAAATAGATGGGAAACAGAGGAAGCAGTGATATACTTTATTTGGGGGAAGGGGGACTCCAAAATCACTGTAGATGGTGACTGCAGCAATGAAATTAAAGGACACTTACTCCTTGGAGGAAAAGTTACAACCAACCAAGACAGCATATTAAAAATCAGAGACATTACTTTGCCAACAAAGGTCCATCTAGTCAAAGTTATGGTTTTTCCAGTAGTCGTGTACAGATGACAGTTGTATAAAGAAAGCTGATTGTCGAAGAATTGATGCTTTTGAACTGTGGTGTTGAAGAAGACTCTTTAGAGTCCCTTGGGCTGCAAGGAGATCCACGCAGTCCATCCTAAAGGAAATCAGTCCTGAATATTCTTTGGAAGGACTGATTCTGAAGCTGAAAGTCTGATATTTTTGCCAACTTATGCAAAGAACTGACTCACCTGAAATAACCCTGATGCTGGGAAAGGTTCAAGGTGGGAAGAGATGGGGATGGCAGAGAATGAGATGGATGTATGGCATCACCAACTCAATGGACATGAGTTTGAGTAAACTCCGGGAGTTGGTGTTCAACAGGGAGTCCTGGCATGCTGCAGTCAATGGAGTCGCAAATAGTTGGACACAACTGAATAACTGAACTGAACTTAATTTTCCCCACTGAATGGTTTTAAAACACTTGTGGAAAGTCAGTTGGTCAGGTGTTAATGTCAACAAAATGTCAGACAGAAGCTCTGATCTATTGGTCACTTATGGAAATGTCAGGTAATTACCAGAAGCTGTCCTAAGTATCCTTATTGAAGCACTGGAGCACATTAAAACTTTATAGAAGCTAAATAAATGTCCAATCAACAAAAGCCACCTAGAAAATAGTAGGAGGTTTTATGGCTTTTCTTTGTGCTTAGCCCTGAAACTGCAGTACACTTGCTTAACTCAGATCTCAGTTATGGAATAATCATTGACAATGTTTGCAAAAATAGCAAGGAATACAGATTCACCAATGACTGGAGAAAGATATTACAGGTGAAAAATAAAATAGACCATAAAAGATCTAAAGAAGAGCTGGGTGAAAGTTTGTGGGAAATTAAGACACTTAAATGAGTCTATGTGTATGGGGGGATTCAGAAATCTAAATCTAGGCAACTTGCATGCTCACAAAAGAAGGAAGATCTTAATCTCTCTTAACTTAGTCATGTGAAGATATAAACATATCCTGTAAAGTTAAATATGCAGGCAAATATAAAACCAAATGACTATGATTTTGATTTGCAACCCGTCTTTAGGTTTTCTATGATTTTTAAATGGCAAGCACATAAAACATAAATATTTATCACTGTGTATATATTAATATAATTATGTAATTATGGCAAAAATAGTATAAAACAGAGATAAGATTGTATAGAAATAGATTTTTTTGTACAGGGTTGAACATAAGTTGTATTGACTTTTATAATTTTAAGATATTATATGTAATTCTGATGGTAATATCAAAGAAAATATCTATAGAATATACAGAAAGAAAAGTGAGAGGAGGATAAAATATGTCATTGCAACATTCAACTTAACACAAAATGAAATCATGAAGAAAAGACAGAGAAAAATCAATGAGACAAAAAGGAAAAAAGTAACAAAATATCCAAAGTATTTTTTTTCTCATCAATAATTTCCCTAAAAGTACATGGAATAATCTGTCATATCACATGGAACAGAACAGCAGAAAAGACAAAAGGCACATAATCAAAATGTGTGCAGTGGACAAGAGCTTAATTTTACTTGTAAGAATAAATAAAATTAAAAGTGAAAGCATGGAAAAGGGAATTTCATGCAAATATTAACCAAAAGAACTTGGGAAGGTTATATTAATAAAAGACAAAATAAACTTTATGTAAAAGGTACCATAAGTGATAAAGAACAGTGTACATTGATAAAAAACCAATTCATCCAAAAAGTTATAACAATTGTAAACATATATGAAATAAATATCAGAGCTTCAAAATACAGGAAGCAAATATAACAGTTTTGATACTTAACAATGTTTGTTGAAGATTTCAAAACTCCATTCTAAATAATGGATAGAACAACCAGAGAGGAGTGACATTAGAATCATGGCAGCATAAGAGATTCTTATATTTAGAACTCCCTTTCCCTTAAAAAAAAAAAAAAAAAAAAGTAATCCACAAACAAACGTGCCTTTGTGGGAATAGTGGAATACATTAGCATATGCCAAGAGAACTAAGAGGAACCACACCCACCTTTGCATTTTGTAAGGGGAAAACTGACTTAGGTATGGGCTGCAAAACCAGCAGAATCTAGCAAAGATCAGGGTCACACAGGAAAAACCTGGAGAATTCTGGCTTGGAGAAAAAAAAAAAGAAAATAACATGGACAAAAGAAAAATTTGTAGAAAATCAGCACTTCTGAGGGGATATTCAAGCTTATTTCTGGAGTAAAAGGAAATTAAAAAAACAAAAGGGAGTGTGGACGCATTGAAGAGAGGAATAGTAACTTTGCCAGCACTGTTCCTATCCGAAAGACAACAGAACTTGGGGCAAAAATTGTCACCAGTGACTTCTTCCACGGGAAGAAGGAAAAGAATGAGTGAGTACTGGACTTCCTCAATTGTGTGGGACACTGCTAAATATAAACACACTTGTCTTCAGAAGCACCCAAAATACTGAGGGAGTAACTTCATGACTGTGGGGAGGGAAGAGGTTAGGAAAGAGAGATACGAACATCAGAAGACATTTAAAAGTAGAGTTTTTGTTGACTGTGCTCAGCCTCTGGTAAAATCTCAATAAACACCTCTATACTGGGCTGTCAGGCACCTCTAGTGTTCACAGATATAAAACCACACCTACTCCCTCTCTTGGAGTATTGCCCATTACACACTCTCAAGTGTGGTAGCAAGGAGCAAGCTCTTATAAGTTGAATGCTACTAGGAAAATTGATCAGGATCTATGGGCAAGGGAAAAATCCAGAAACTTGTACTCTAAAGCCATTTATGGAAAACAAAGAGAGATTTCCAGCAGCTAGCATGGTGAGTTGTGAGAAACAGAGAAGACATGAGAACTTAAGAATTCTAATGATTTAACCAAAAAGTCCCTGCAGTTTTAAGTAAAAATAAAAGACACACTTTTCATTTTCACCAAGAACTTTATTGAACCATGTATTCACTATTTTGTTTCACTACCTTCTGCCATTTTTCAGGCAAATTCATAATTACATCTTCCCAAAACTCTATCTTTTTGAGCAAAGAACTGCTCCAGGTACTTTTGGATTTTTCCAGGTAATTGATATGTTTTTTTTTTTTTTTTTTTCCCTTCTGCTAAAATAATTTTGTATTTTACAGAATAAAGTAAGTCAGAATGAGGAAAGCAAATATTGCATATTAACACATATATATGGAATGTAGCAGAGAAGGTGAAGGCACCCCACTCCAGTACTGTTGTCTGGAAAATCCCATGGATGGAGGAACCTAGTAGGCTGCAGTCCATGGGGTATCGAAGAGTCAGACACAACTAAGTGACATCACTTTCAATTTTCATTTTCATGCATTGGAGAAGGAAATGGCAACCCATTCCAGTGCTCTTGCCTGGAGAATCCCAGGGACAGGGCAGCCTGGTGGGCTGGCATCTATGGGGTGGCACAGAGTCAGACACGACTGAAGTGACTTAGCAGCAGCAGCATAATGGAATCCAGAAAGATGGTACTGATTAACCTATTTGGAGGGCAGTCTTGAGAAATCTGTATGCAGGTCAGGAAGCAACAGTAAGAACTGGACATGGAACAACAGACTGCTTCCAAATAGGAAAAGGAGTACGTCAAGGCTGTATATTGTCACCCTGCTTATTTAACTTCTATGCAGAGCACATCATGAGAAACGCTGGGCTGGAAGAAACACAAGCTGGAATCAAGATTGCCGGGAGAAATATCAATAACCTTAGATATGCAGATGACACCACCCTTATGAGAGAAAGTGAAGAGGAACTAAAAAGTCTCCTGATGAAAGTGAAAGAGGAGAGTGAAAAAAGTTGGCTGAAAGCTCAACATTCAGAAAACGAAGATTATGGGATCCAGTCCCATTACTTCATGGGAAATAGATGGGGAAACATTGTCTGACTTTACTTTTTTGGTCTCCAAAATCACTGCAGATGGTGACTGCAGCCATGAAATTAAAACGCTTACTCCTTGGAAGGGAAGTAATGACCAACCTAGATAGCATATTCAAAAGCAGAGACATTACTTTGCCAACAATGGTCCGTCTAGTCAAGGCTATGGTTTTTCCTGTGGTCATGTATGGATGTGAGAGTTGGACTGTGAAGAAGGCTGAGCACCGAAGAATTGATGTTTTTGAACTGTGGTGTTGGAGAAGACTCGTGAGAGTCCCTAGGATTGCAAGGAGATCCAACCAGTCCATTCTGAAGGAGATCAGCCCTGGGATTTCTTTGGAAGGAATGATGCAAAAGCTGAAACTCCAGTACTTTGGCCACCTCATGTGAAGAGTTGACTCATTGGAGAAGACTCTGATGCTGGGAGGGATTGGCGGCAGGAAGAGAAGGGGACAACAGAGGATGAGATGGCTGGATGGCATCACTGACCCGATGAATGTGAGTCTGAGTGAACTCTGGGAGTTGGTGATGGACAGGGAGACCTGGCATGCTGGGATTCATGGGGTCACAAAGAGTCGGACACGACTGAGCGACTGAACTGAACTGAACTGAATGGAGACATAAGGGATTTGATACAGGTCATACCTGAATGGTCTAGTGGTTTTCCCTACTTTCTTCAATTTAAATCTGAATTTGGAAATAAGGAGTTCATGATCTGAGCCACAGTTAGCTCCTGATCTTGTTTTTGTTGACTGTATAGAGCTTCTCCATCTTTGGCTGCAAAGAATATAATCAATGTGATTTCGGCATTGACCATCTGGTGATTTCCATGTGTAGAGTCTTCTCTTGTGTTGTTGGAAGAGGGTGTTTCCTATGACCAGTGCATTTTCTTGGCAAAACTCTATTAGTCTTTGCCTTGCCTTCATTCCATATTCCAAGGTGAAATTTGCCTGTTACTCCAGGTGTTTCTTGACTTCCTACTTTTGCATTCCAGTCCCCTATAAGGAAAAGGAAATCTTTTTTTGGGTGTTAGTTCTAAAAGGTCTTGTAGGTCTTCATAGAACCATTCAACTTCAGCTTCTTCAGCATTACTGGTTGGGGCATAGACTTGGATTACTGTGATGTTGAATGGTTTGCCTTGGAAATGAACAGAGATAATTCTGTCGTTTTTGAGATTGCATCCAAGTACTGCATTTCTAACTCTTTTGTTGACCATGATGGCTACTCCATTTCTTCTGAGGGATTCCTGCCCACAATAGTAGATATAATGGTCATCTGAGTTAAATTCATTCATTCCAGTCCATTTTAGTTCGCTGATTCCTAGAATGTCGACATTCACTGTTGCCATCTCCTGGTTGACCACTTCCAATATGCCTTGATTCATGGACCTGACATTCCAGGTTCCTATGCAATATTATTCTTTACAGCATCAGACTTTGCTTCTATCACCAGTCACATCCACAGCTGGGTATTCTTTTTGCATTGGCTCCATCCCTTCATTCTTTCTGGAGTTATTTCTCCACTAATCTGTTGGTGATGAGTTGGTGATGGACAGGGCAGCCTGGCGTGCTGTGATTCATGGAGTCGCAAAGAGTCGGACATGACTGAGCAACTGAACTGAACTGAACTGAACTGAACTGAATGGACATAAAGACATAGGGAAAAGACTTATGGACATGGATGAGGCGAATAGGAGTGGGTGGGGTGCGTGGAAAGAGTAGCATGGATGCATATACATTACCATATATAAAATAGTCAATGGAAATTTGCTGTATGACTCAGGGAACTCAAATTTGGGCTATGTAACAATGTAGAGGGGTGAGAAATGGTGGGAGGTTGGAGTGAGTTTTAAGAGGGAGGGGACATATGTATACCTATGGCTAATTCATGTTGATGTATGGCTGAAATCAAAGCAATATTTTAAAGCAATTTTCCTTCTGCCACTGCTGCTGCTGCTAAGTCACTTCAGTCGTGTCCGACTCTGTGTGACCCAATCGATGGAAGCCCACCAGGCTCCCCCATCCCTGAGATTCTCCAGAAAAGAACACTGGAGTGATGGTATGGGGAGGGAAGTGGGAGGAGGGTTCAGGATGGGGAACATATGTAGACCTGTGGCAAATGCATATTGATGTATGGCAAAACCAATACAATAATTGTAAAGTTAAAAAAAAAAAAAAAAAAAAAGAACATTGGAGTGGGTTGCCATTTCCTTCTCCAATGCATGAAAGTGAAAAGGGCAAGGGAAGTCGCTCAGTCATGTCCGACTTTTCAGAACCCATGGACTGAAGCCTACCAGGCTCCTCCATCCATGGGATTTGCCAGGCAAGAGTACTGGAGTGTGGTGCCATTGCCTTCTCCAATTAACACTAAATAAATTTAAAAAATAAAGACTGAAATAAATAGAAATCTGAAGGTGTAATTTCTGGTGAACACAGTGGATGAAACAGAACTTCCCAGTGAAACTGTCCCAGTTTTTACCCAATCATCAAAGAAACACAGGGTCTTGTGTTATCCTGATGGAAGATCATGCATTTTCTTTTGACTAATTTCAATGTTTTGAATTGAGTACTGCTTTCAGTTGATCTAACTGAGAGCAATATTTGCTGGAATTAATTTTTTGTTTTGTTTTGTTTTCCAGAAGGAGCTCAAAATAGAGGACTCCCTTTCAATCATACCATGTACACAACATTACCTCCTTTAGATGAGGACTGGCCTTTGGTGTGATTTGTGGTTGTTCATTTCACTTGCCCCATAATCTCTTCCATTCCAAATAATTGTATAGTATCCACTTTACATTGTCAATTACAATTTGTTTTAAAAACAAACTTTTTCATTACATTTAAGTAGAGAATCACATGTAGAAACATAGTCAAGAAGATTTATTTTTTGCTTAACTTATGTGGAACGCAAACGTCAAAGCGAATAACATAACCAAGCTGGTTAAAAAGATTTTCAGTGCTCTATTTGGATATCTTGAGTATGCCAACTATCTCCTGCATGGTATAACATTGACTGTTCTCAATTAAAGTCTCCATTGGATTGCTATCAACTTCAACTGCTTTACCCAACCTTGGAGAACTGTTCAGCAAGAAATCTTAAGTATAAAGTCTCATAAACCACTTTCAACATGTTAAATCAGTCACAAGACATTTTACAT
This sequence comes from Bos grunniens, assembly GCF_055505025.1. Classification (NCBI taxonomy): domain Eukaryota; kingdom Metazoa; phylum Chordata; class Mammalia; order Artiodactyla; family Bovidae; genus Bos; species Bos grunniens. The sequence continues at coordinate 72,712,027 of NC_141194.1, read as the reverse complement.
ACACTGCACAAATCTTTGTGTGTGTGTGTGTTTAAAATGTCTTTTTAATCTTTCTTGAAATAACAGTGTATATTCCAAGTATGTTGCTTTTTTATTCCATCTCAAATGTTATAATGGCTATACAAAAATTCACCAATTTTGATTATTTTTTTAAATTCACTCTGATATGACAGATGTCAAAATGCAATATAATAAAATTGTTTTCAAGAAATTAAAGACAACTAAGCACTACTCATACATACTTCTCTGGTGGCTCAGACAGTACAGCGTCTGTCTACAATGTGGGAGATCTTGGTTCGATTCCTGGGTCAGGAAGTTCCCTGGTGAAGGAAATGGCAACCCACTGCAGCACTACTCAAGCCATCTTATAGAAAAAAAAAAAAATTACCAACCCAATACCATAAGAGCAGTGGAACAAGTGTATTGATATAAGGTCCATGTTAACCCAAAACAAAACAGGACCAATAATTAATATATCCCGCATGAAACAACTAGTAAAGATTTGAAGGGGTATCTGCTATTGCAAATGTGAAAGCATCAAGCTAGAAGATTAACAGGTACAAACTACTATGTATAAAGTAAATAAGCCACAAGAATCTATTGCACAGTGCATGGAGTGTAGCCAGTATTTTATATTTTAGATAAAGGATAATCCATAAAAATATTGAATCAATATATTATACACTTGAAACTAATATTGCATTGTAAATCAATCAGATTTCATAAACAAATATAAAAATGTGAAAGAAGCAATTGAAAATTCCAAGGAACATAATGAATCAAGAAAAAAAGTCATCATTAACAGATGAAAATAAGTGTCAGAGCCAAGATGATTAGGAGGGAAGATGTGGAGTCCATGTCTCCCCACAATTAAGATACTCATCAGATGCTGGTGGGGGACCTTCAAAACTCAGACAGATAGGAGGAACTCCCAAATGACCATGTAGGATATAGCAGAGAACAGGGAAGGGAGGAGAAGTAGAGGCCAGACAGGACCTGTGTGACTGAGGGGTGGTTGGGAAATGAGAGGGGAGCAATTTAGTCACCTGGAGAGACACACTTGCCTATAGGAGATTGGTAGGGAGGAAGAGGGGCTCTCAGGGATTGGAGGAGCTGGGAACCTCCAGGTGTTCCCCCACCCACTTGGCCTCAAAGAGCCTTCTTAGACCCCAGGTTGGACTCTCTGTCTTTGGTAGCCCTCTTCACCCTCTGGAACACTCTCTGACCTCCAGCACCCCCCCCCAACAATACAGGATCCCCTTTCCCTAGAAGACCCTCTTCATCTTCAAGGGCCCTCTCTGCTTGCATAGGTCCTGTGGGAGTAAGAGAATGTGAGAGGAGAAAGAGTCAGAGCAGCCAGGGGAAGATTTCTTGGGGTTTCAAAAGCAGGGAACCCACCTGGTGGTCCTTTTCCCTCTTGGACTGAGAGAGACTGCTGGGATCCTGGGTCTGATTCTCCATACCTTGATGTTAGAGGAACTCCAAAGGTCCCTTTGGCTGAGCTGAGCCTGGTCTCCACCCCCCACCCCCAATTAGAGTTTTTTTTTCTGGCAAAGTGGATCCTGAACCAGGACTCACTCCAACCTAAACCTTTGCCTAAACCCCAGGGCCTCCTAAGCCCTTCTCCACCTAAGGCCCATCCCCCACAGCTGCTGTATTTTGTTGTTGTCGTTAATTTCCTCTTTGCTAGTGGAGTTTGGTTTTATCCACCATTGGTTGTTTCTTATATATTCTTATTTGTTTATATTATTTCTGTTAGTTTTCTAAGCATATTTTATATTTTATTCTTTGTTATTGTTCTGCTGTCTTTTAAGTATAATTTCTTTTTGCTAATGGAGTTCAGTTTTACCCTCTAGTGCTTGCTTCATGCAGTTTATTATGTTTTCCAAAGTTTTAGTTAGTTTTCTAAATTTACTTTATTTTTTTTTTTTATTCTTTGTTATTGATCTGTTCCTCTTTCTCTCTCTCTTTTTTTCCACACCCTACAGTTTGTGAGACCAGAGTTCACTGGCCAGAGATCTGGTTTCAGCTCCTGTGGTGGGAGTGCTGATTCCACACCATTGGAATAACAGAGACTATCAGGCCCCAGAGAATATTAATAGAGTGAGGTATCCCAGAGGTCCACATCTCAACACCAAGACCTGTTTCTACCCAACTGCCTGCAAACTCCATTTCTGGATACTTCAGGTTAAATAGCTAGTAAGACAAACTCATTCCTATCCAGAAAAAAAAAAAAAAAAAAAGAGATAGAGACAACAAAAATTAATATGTTACAAAAGAGGAAATAGGCAATTCATTTGAAAAAGAATTCAGAATAAAGAGAGTAAAAAAAAAGTTCCAAAACTGTAAAAACAAAATGGAGAAAATGTAAGAAACATTTAATAAGCATCTAGAACTTAAGAATAAACAAATAGTGACAAACAGCACAATAACTTAAAAATGTTCTAGAAGGAATCAATAGCAGAATAACTGAGACAGAAGAACAGATAAATGAGCTGGAAAATAGAATGATGAAAAAAAAAAACTGTTGAGGAGAAGAATAAAGATAAAAGACTGAAAAGAATGGAGAACAGTTTCAGAGACCTCTGGGACAATAGTAAATGAACAAACATCTGAATTACAGGGATCCCAGAAGAAGATAAAGAGAAAGGGTTGGAGAAAATATTTGAAGAGATTAGAGTCAAAAACGTCCTTAAAATTGATAAGGAAATAGCTACCCAAGTAAGGAAGTCCAGAGAGTCCTATATAGGATAAATCCTAAGAGAAACACACCAAGACACATATTAATCAAAGTAATAAAAATAAATATAAATAACAAAATATTAAAAGTAACAAGGGAAAAGCAGAAAATAATATACAAGGGAATCCACATAAGGATATCGACTGATTATTCAACAGAAACTCTGCAGGCCAGAAGGGAGTGGAAGGAAACATTTAACGAGATAAAAAGGAAGAGCCTACTACCCAGATTACTTTACGCAACAAGGATCAAATTCAGATTTGACAGAGAAATTAAAAGTTTTACAGACAAGCAAAAGCTAAGAGAATTCATCACAAGCAAGCCAGCTATGTAATAAAACCTAAAAGAAATCCCCTAGGCAGAAAATAGAACAAAAGGAAAAGATCCACAAAAATAAATCCAAAATAACTAAGAAAATGCCAATAGGAACATATGAAAAGTGAAAGAAAGTGATAGTTGCTCAGTTATGTCTGACTCTTTGCGACCCCATGGACTATACAGTCCATTGAATTCTCTAGGCTGGGATACTGTAGTGCATAGCCTTTTCCTTCTCCAGGGGATCTTCCCAACCCAGGGGTTGAACCCAGGTGTCCCGCATTGCAGGCAGATTATTTAGCCACAAGTACATATCAATAATTACCTTAAATGTAAATGTATTAAGTGATCCCACCAAAAGACACAGACCGGCTGAATGGATACAAAAACAAGACGCCTATATATGCTGTTCACAAGAGACCTGCTTCAGACCTAGAGGCACATACAGACTGAAAGTGAGGGAATGGAAAAAGATATTCCATGCAAATGAAAATTAAAACAAAACTAGAGTAACAAAACTCATATAAGATACAACAGATTTTAAAATAAAGACTGACATGAAAAATAAGGAAGAACACTACATAATAATCAAGAAATCAAAGCAAGAAGAAGATATAATAATTATAAATATGTATGCACCAAATTAAGGAGCAACTTAACACATAAGGCAAATGCTAACAATCATAAAATGAGTAACTGACAGTAATACAAAAATATTTGCGGACTTCATTACCCTACTTACACTAATGGACAGATCATCCAGACAGAAATTAAATAAGAAAACACAAACTTGAAACAACACAGTAGATGAGATAAATATATTTGATATTTACAGGGCATTCCACCTGAATGCAGCAGAATACACTTTTTTCTCTAGTGCCCATAGAACATTCTTCTTGGGTTAGAAGAACCAATGTAGCAAAAATGAATATACTACCCAAAGCAATCTACACAATCTTCAGTGCAATGACTATTAAATGCCAATGGCATTCTTCACAAAATTAGAATAAAATTTTTACTAGTTGTATGGAAACAGAGAAAGCTCTAAATAGCCAAAGAAATCTTGACAAAGGAAGACAGAACAGGGGAAATCAGGCTCCCACACTTCAAACTATACTACAATGCTAAAGTAATCAAAACTGGATGGTCCTGGCACAAAAACAGAAATGTAAACCACTGGTAAATAATAGAAAGTCCAGCGATAAACCCATGCTCCTATGGTCAACTAATCTATGATAAAGGAGTCAAGAATATACAGTGAAGGAAAACCAGTCTCTATAATAAGTGGTACTGGGAAATCTGGACAGGTTCATGTACAAGAATGAAATTAGAACATTGCCTAACACCACGCACAAAAATGAACTAAAAATGGGTTAAAGACATTAATGTAAGACCAGACACTTTAAAATTCTTAGAGGAAATTTTAGGAAACAAATTTTTTACATAAATCATAGCAAGGTATTTCTGGACCCAATAAATATGAAACAAAAATAAACAATTGTGACCTAATTAAACCTAAAAATTGTGCACAGCAAAGTGAACTATAATGAGATGAAAATGCAATGCTCAGAATGGGAGAAACATTTCAGACAACGTCCTACTCTTTAGGACCCCATGGACTGCAGCATGCCAGGCTTCCCTGTCCATCACCAACTCCCAGAGTTTACTCAAACTCATGTCCATTGAGTCGGTGATGCCATCCAACCATCTCATCCTCTGTCATCCCCTTCTCCTCCTGCCTTCAATAATTCCCAGCATCAGGGTCATTTCAAATGAGTCAGTAATTCCCATCAGGTGGTCTAAGTATTGGAGTTTCAGCTTCAGCATCAGTCCTTTCAAAGAATATTCAGCACTGTTTTTGTTTAGGCTGGACTGGTTGGATCGTCTTGGAGTCCAAGGGACTCTCAAGAGTCTTCTCCAACACTACAGTTCAAAAGCTTCATTTCTTGGGTGTTCAGCTTTCTTTATAATCCAACTCTCACATCCATACATGACTACTGGAAAAACCATAGCTTTGACTAGATGGACCTTTGTTGGCAAAGTAATATCTCTTCTTTTTAATATTCTGTCTAAATTGATCAAAACTTTTCTTCCAAGGAGCAAGTGTCTTTTAATTTCATGGCTGCAGTCACCATCTTCAGTGATTTCAGAGCCAAAATAAAATAAAATAAAGTCTGTCATTGGTTCCACTGTTTCCTTATCTATTTGTCATGAAGTGATGGGTCTAGATGCCATGATCTCAGTTTTCTGAATGTTGAGTTTAAGCCAACTTTGTCACTCTCATCTTTCATTTTCATCAAGAGGCTCTTCCGTTCTTTGGTTTCTGCCATAAGGGTGGTGTCATCTGCATATCTGAGGTTATCTATATTTCTCCAAGAAATCTTGATTCCAGCTTGTGCTTCATCCAGTCCAACATTTCTCATAATATACTCTGCATATAAGTTAAATAAGCATGATATACTCTGCATATAAGTTAAATAAGCAAGGTGACAATATACAGTCTTGACATACTGTCGTTCCATGTCCAGTTTTCACTGTTGCTTCTTGACCTGCATGCAGATTTCTCAGGAGGCAGGTCAGGTGGTCTGGTGTTCCCATCTCTTTAAGAATTTTCTACAGATTGTTGTGATCCACACAGTCAAAGGCATTGTCATCGTCAATACAGCAGAAGTTGATGTTTTTTCCTGGAACTCTCTTGTTTTTTTTTTTTTTTTTTTTTTTTTTTTATGATACAATGGATGTTGGCAAATTGTTCTCTTGTTCCTCTGCCTTTTCTAAGTCCAGCTTGAACATCTGGAAGTTCATGGTTCACGTACTGTTGAATCCTTGCTTGGAGAATTTTGAGCATTATTTCGTGTGAAATGAATACAATTGTGGTGTAGTTTGAGCATTCTTTAGCATCGCCTTTCTTTGAGATTGGAATGAAAATTGACCTTTTCCAGTCCTGTGGCCACTGCTGAGTTTGTTTCCAAGGCAAACCATTCAATATCACTTTAATCCAAGTCTATGCCCCGACCAGTAACACCAAATAAGCTGACATTGAACGATTCTATGAAGACCTACAAGGACTTCTAGAACTAATATCCTAAAAGATGTCCTTTTCATTATAGGGGGCTGGAATGTAAAAATATGAAGTCAAGAAATACCTGAAGTAGGAGGCAAATTTGGCCTTTGAGTACAGAATGAAGCAGGGCAAAGGCTAATAGCGTTTTGCCAAGAGAACACACTGGTCATAGCAAACACCCTCTTCCAACAATTCAAGAGAAGACAAAGGACTAATGTTAAAAATATACAAATAGGTTATGGAGCTTAATATTAAAAAATAAATAATGCAGTAAAAAAATAAGTTTAAGACCTAAACAGATATTTCTCCAAAGAAGACATACTGATGGCCAAGAGACATTTGAAATGATGTTTAATAGCACTGATTATTAGATAATTGCAAATCAAAACAACAAAGTATCACCTCACACCGACAAGAATGGCCATCATCAAGAAATCTACAAATAATACATACTCGAGAAGATGTGGAGAAAAGGGATCCCTCTTATACTGTGGGAATGTAAATTGGTCCAGCCATTTTTGAGAACAGTATGGAAGTTCCTTTAAAAACTAAACATAGAGCTGCCATATGACCCAGCAATCCCACACTTAGGTATATACCCTTAGAAAACCATACTTTATAAAGACACATGGAAACCAATATTCATCGTAGCACTATTTATAATAGTCAGAACATGGAAACAGCCTAGAAATCCATGGACAGATGAATGGACAAAGAAGATATGGTACATGTATACAATGGTATATTGCCAAGCCATAATGAGAAATGAAATTGAGTCAATTAAAGTGATTGCAGAGCCTGTCATAGAGAATGAAGTAAATCAGAAAGAGAAAAACAAATATTGTGTATGAGTGCTTATAATATGGAATCTAGAAAAATGATACAGATGAATCTACTTGCAGAGCAGGAATAGAGGGACAGATGTAGAGAACAGACTTGTGGACATGGTGGGTGGGGGGAAGTAAGGGAGGCACAACTGAGAGATTAGCATTGGTATGTGTATACTACCATGTGTAAAATAGATAGCTAGTGGGAAGCTGTTGTACAGCACAGGGGGCTCAGCTTGGTGCTCTGTGCTGACCTAGATGAGTGGAATGGGGGTTGAGAAAGAGGCTCAAGAGGAGGGGATATACATATGCACATGGTTGATTCATTAATGATGTACAACAGAAACTAACACAACACTGTAATTATATTCATATATATATATATATATATATATATATATATATATATCCCAAAGTGTACCCTCTTTCACTGTTGGTGGGAATGTAAACTGGTATAATCACTATGGAGAACACTATGGATGTTCCTTAAAATATTGAAAATAGAACTACTATATGGTACAGTAATCCCATCCCTGGGCATATATCTAAAGAAAACAATAGTTGAAAACAATATCATGCTCTCCAATGTTCATTGTAACACGATTTACAATGATCAGGACATGGAAACAATCTAAATGTCCACAAACAGAGGAATGGATAAAGATATTATATATATATATATATATATATATATATATATATATATATATATATATAGTGGAATTTTATTCAGCTATAAAAAGAACAAAAAGTATGTCATTGGTAGCAATTTGGATGGATCTACAGATTTGGATGATCTTTCCTGGTGTCTCAGGTGGTAACGAATTGACTTACAGTGCAGAAGACCCAGGTTCAATCTCTGGTTTGGGAAGATCCCTTGGAGAAGGAAATGGCAAACCACCCTATATTCTTGCCTGGAAAATTCCATGGAGAGGAGCCTGGTGGGATACAACCCATGAAGTTGCAAAGAGTTGGACATGACTGAGCAAGTTTTCACTTTCACTAACAGGTGTGAAGGTTAAGTATAGTAAGTTAGACAAAGATGAATACCATACGATATTGCTTATATGTGGTATCTTAAAAAAGGCTACAAATGAACTTATCTGCAATACCAAAATAGTTACATATGTAGAAAATAATCTTAAGGCTACTGAGGTTTAAGTGGGGAGGGATAAATTGAAAGACTGGGATTGACACATACATTTTTCTAGTTATTGCTCAGTTGCTCCTTGTGTGCAACTCTTTGTGACCCATGGACTGCAACACGCCAGATTCCCTGTCGTTCACCATCTCGAGGAGTTTGCTCAAATTCACATCCACTAAATAGGTGATGCCATCCAACCATCTCATCTCTGCCGTCCCATTCTCCTGCCTTCAATCTTTCCCAGCATCATGGTCTTTTCCAATGAGTCCGCTCTTTGCAATAAGTAGCCAAAGTATTGGAGCTTCAGCTTCAACATCAGCCCTTCCAATGGATATTCAGGGTTGGTTTTCTTTAGGATTGACTGATTTGATCTTATTGCAGTCCAAGGGACTCTCAAAGGTCTTATCCAACACCATAGCTCAAAAGCATCAATTCATCAGTGCCTTCTTTATGGTCAAACACTCACATCTGTCCATGACTAAGGGGAAAATCATAGTTTTCACTATACAGACCTTTACTGGAAAAGTAATGTCTCAGCTTTTTAATATCCTCTCTAGGGTGTCATAGCTTTTCTTCCAAGGAGCAAGGGTCTTTTAATTTCACGGCTGCAATCACAATGTGCAGTGATTTTGGAGCCTCCCGGAATAAAGCCTGTCACTGTTTCCATTGTTTCCCATCTATTTGCCATGAAGTGATGGGACTGGATGTACTGATCTTAGTGTTTTGAATATTGAGATTTAAGCCAAATGTTTCACTCTCCTCTTTCACTTTCATCAAGAGGCTCTTTGGTTCCTCTGCTTTCTGCCATAAGGGTGGTGACATCTCCATATTTGAGGTTATTGATATTTCTCCTGGCAATCTATTCCAGATTGTGCTTCATCCAGCCTGGCATTTCACATGATATACTCTGCATATAAGTTAAATTAACAGGGTGACAATATACAGCCTTGTTGTTCTCCTTTCCCAATTTGGAATCAGTCCATTGTTTTATGTCCGGTTCTAACTGTTGCTTCTTGATCCACTTATAGGTTTCTCAGGAGGCAGGTAAGGTGGTCCTGTATTGCCATTTCTTTAATAATTTTCCACAGCCTAAGGCGGCAGAGGAATAGTACGGGGAGACCAATTTCTTTCCCACAACTCATTGAAAGATCATTTCAACACTGAGCAAATTCCACAAAACAACTTCTGAATACTAGCAGAAAACACCAGGCACCCAGAAAGGAAGTCTATTCTCTTCGAAAGGAGGTAGGAAAAAAATATAAAAGACAAAAAGAGAGACAAAAGAGTTAGGGATGGAGATCCATCCCAGGGAGGGAGTTGTGAAGGAGGAGAAGTTTCCAAACATCAGGAAAGCCTCTCACTGGTGGGTCTGTGGGGAGTCTTGGAATCTCACAGGGCAACATAACCGGGAAGGAAAAAAATTCCACAGATTACACACCTAACTGCAACTCCCAGAGGAGAAGTAGCACAGATGCTCGTGTCCACCACCAGCAAGCAGGGGCTGAACAAAGAGGCATGGACTGCACTGCTTAGGATAAGGACCAGGACTGAATGCCCTGGAGACAATCTGAGGGAGCTAACGTGAGATAGCAACCCAAATTGAGGGAAGGGAAGAGCAACTGGATGGATTCTCAAGCTGTTGCTTGGCCGCACAGACTCAGTTCCACACGGAGAGAATTATATATATTCAAAAGCAGAAACATTACTTTGCCAACAAAGTTTCGTCTAGTCAAGGCTATGGTTTTTCCTGTGGTCATGTATGGATGTGAGATTTGGACTGTGAAGAAGGCTGAGCACCAAAGAATTGATGCTTTTGAACTGTGGTGTTGGAGAAGACTCTTGAGAGTCCCTTGGACTGCAAGGAGATCCAACCAGTCCATTCTGAAGGAGATGAGCCCTGGGATTTCTTTGGAAGGAATGATGCTAAAGCTGAAACTCCAGTACTTTGGCCACCTCATGCGAAGAGTTGATTCATTGGAAAAGACCCTGATGCTGGGAGGGATTGGGGGCAGGAGGAGAAGGGGACGACAGAGGATGAGATGGCTGGATGGCATCACTGACTCGATGGACATGAGTCTGGGTGAACTCCAGGAGTTGGTGATGGACAGGGAGCACTGGCGTGCTGCGATTCATGGAGTCGCAAAGAGTCGGACACGACTGAGCGACTGATCTGAGATATATATATATAAATATATATATATATATATATATATATATATATATATAATTCTTGTGATTTTGTTTTGTTTTTTTAATATTGTATTTTTGAGAGTCTAAACTCTACTCTAGATTTTTAATCTTTGGTTTTGGGTATTTGTTATAAATTTTGTACCTTTAAGAATCCAATCTTCAGTACCCATTTTTACTTAGGAGTGTGATTACTGGCTTGATTGCCCCCTGCCTCTTTTGACTCTTATTTTTCTCCCTCAGGTCACCTATATTTCCTCCCTCCCACTTCTCTCCTCTACCCAACTCTGTGAATCTCTCTGGGTGTTCTGGACTGTGGAGAACACTTAAGGAACTGACTACTGGCTAGATCTGTCTCTCTCCTTTTGAATCCCCCTCTTCTCCTCCTGGCCACCTCTTTCTCCTTCCTCCCTCTTCTCTTCTTTACATAAGTCTGTGAACCTCTCTGAGTGTTTCAGACTATGCAGAGCACATAAGGAATTGATTACTGGCTAGACTGCTCTCTCCCCTTTGGATTCCCCCTCCTCTTCTCCTGAACACATTTATCTCCCTCCTCCCTCTTCTCTTCTCCATGTAACCCTGTGAACCTCTCTGGGTGTCCATCACTGTGGAGAATCTTTTCGCTATTAAACTAGATGATTCATCACCAGTGCTGTATGGGTGTAGAAGTCTTAAGATTACTGTAAGAATAAGACTGAAAGCCAGAGGCAGGAGGCTTAAAATCAAAACTTGAGAACACCAGAAAACTCCTGACTCCAGGGACCATTAATCAACATGAGCACATCAAAAAACCTCCATACCTACACTGAAACCAATCTTCACCCAAGAGCCAACAAGTTTCAGAGCAAGACATACCAAGCTAATTCTCCAACAATGCAGGAACATAGCCCTAGCATTAAAATACAGGTGGCCAAAAATCACACCAAACACACCGACACCTCAAAACTCACTACTGGACATTTCATTGCATGACAGAGAAGAGAGACCAAGCTCTACCCGCAAGAATATCAATGCAAGCTACCCTAACCAGGAAGCCTTGACAAGCCACTCGTCCAACCCCACCAACAGGGAGGAATATCCACAATAAAGAGGAACGAAAACTTCCAGAATACAGAGGCCACCCCAAACACAGCAGTCTAAACGAGATGAAAAGCCAGAGAAATATTCAGGAGGTAAAAAACAAAAATGATAAATGCCCAGTAAACTAGAAAAAAAAAAAAAAAAAGGAGGAGATAGGGAACCTACCTGAAAAACAATTGAGAATAATGATAATAAAAATTATCCAAAATCGTGAAAACAAAATGGAGTTACAGAACAATAGTCTGGAGACAAGGACTGAGAATGTAAGAAATGATTAACAAGGACCTAGAAAAAATTTTAAAAAGAGTCAATCAAAAATGAATAAGGGAATCAGTTCAGTTCAGTCCAGTTCAGTCGCTCAGTCATGTCTGACTCTTTGTGAACCCATGAATTGTAGCACGCCAGGCTGCCCTGTCCATCACCAACTCCCGGAGTTCACTCAGACTCATGTCCATCGGCTCAGTGATGCCTTCCAGCCATCTCATCCTCTGTCGTCCCCTTCTCCTCCTGCCCCCAATCCCTCCCAGCATCAGAGTCTTTTCCAATGACTTGACTCTTCGCATGAGGTGGCCAAAGTACTGGAGTTTCAGCTTCAGTATCATTCCCTCCAAAGAAATCCCAGGGCTCATCTCCTTCAGAATGGACTGGTTGGATCTCCTTGCAGTCCAAGGGACTCTCAAGAGTCTTCTCCAACACCACAGTTCAAAAGCATCAATTCTTCGGCACTCAGCCTTCTTCACATTCCAACTCTCACATCCATACATGACCACTGGAAAAACCATAGCCTTAACTAGACGGAACTTTGTTGGCAAAGTAATGTCTCTGATTTTGAATATGCTATCTAGGTTGGTCATAACTTTCCTTCCAAGGAGTAAGCATCTTTTAATTTCATGGCTGCAGTCACCATCTGCAGGGATTTTGGAGCCCCCAAAAATAAAATCTGACACTGTTTCCATTGTTTCCCCATCTATTTCCCATGAAGTGATGGGACCGGATGCCATGATATTCGTTTTCTGAATGTTGTGCTTTAAGCCAACTTTTTCATTCTCCTCTTTCACTTTCATCAAGAGGCTTTTTAGTTCCTCTTCACTTTCTGCCATAAAGGTGGTGTCATCTGCATACCTGAGGTTATTGATATTTCTCCTGGCAATCTTGATTCCAGCTTGTGTTTCTTCCAGTCCAGCATTTCTCATGATGTACTCTCCATATAAGTTAAATAAGCAGGGTGATAATATACAGCCTTGACGTACTCCTTTTCCTATTTGGAACCAGTCTGTTGTTCCATGTCCAGTTCTAACTGTTGATTCCTGACCTGCATACAGATTTCTCAAGAGGCAGGTCAGGTGGTCTGGTATTCCCATCTCTTTCACAAATTTCCACAGTTTATTGTGATCCACACAGTCAAAGGCTTTGTCATAGTCAATAAAGCAGAAATAGATGTTCTTCTCAAACTCTCTTGCTTTTTCCCTGATCCAGTGGATGTTGGCAATTTGAAGTCTGGTTCCTCTGTCTTCTCTAAAACCAGCTTGAACATCAGGAAGTTCATGTTTCACGTATTGCTGAAGCCTGGCTTGGAGAATTTTGAGCATTACTTTACTAGCATGTGAGATGAGTGCAATTGTGCAGTAGTCTGAGCATTCTTTGGCATTGCCTTTCTTTGGGATTGGAATGAAAACTGACCTTTTCCAGTGCTGTGGCCACTGCTGAGTTTTCCAAATTTGGTGGCATTTTTAGTACAGCACTTTCACAGCATCATCTTTCAGGATTTGAAATAACTCAACTGAAATTCCATCACCTCCATTAGCTTTGTTCATAGTGATGCTTTCTAAGGCCCACTTGACTTCATATTCCAGGATGTCTGGCTCTAGATCAGTGATCACACCATCGTGATCATCTGGGTCGTGAAGATCTTTTTTGTACAGTTCTTCTGTGTATTATTGCCCCTTCTTCTTAATATCTTCTGTTTCTGTTAGGTCCCTACAATTTCTGTCCTTTATAGAGCCCATCTTTGCATGAAATGTTCCCTTAGTATCTCTAATTTTCTTGAAGAGATCTCTAGTCTTTCCCATTCTGTTGTTTTCCTCTATTTCTTTGCATTCATTGCTGAGGAAGGCTTTGTTATCTCTTCTTGCTATTCTTTGGAACTCTGCATTCAAATGCTTATATCTTTCCTTTTCTCTTTTGCTTTTCACTTCTCTTCTTTTCCCAGCTATTTTTAAGGCCTGCCGAGACAGCCATTTTGCCTTTTTGCATTTCTTTTCCAAGGGGATGGTCTTGATCCCTGTCTCCCATAGAATGTCACGAACCTCATTCCATAGTTCATCAGGCACTCTATCTATCAGATCTAGGCCCTTAAATCTATTTCTCACTTCCACTGTATAAGGGATTTGATTTAGGTCAAACCTGAATGGACTAGTGGTTTTCCCTACTTTTTCAATTTAAGTCTGAATTTGGTAATAAGGTATTCATGATCTGAGCCACAGTCAGCTCCCGGTCTTGTTTTTGTTGACTGTATAGAGCTTCTCCATCTTTGGCTGCAAAGAATATAATCCATCTGATTTCGATGTTGACCATCTGGTGATGTCCATGTGTAGAGTCTTCTCTTGTGTTGTTGGAAGAGGGTGTCTGCTATGACGAGTGCATTTTCTTGGCAAAACTCTATTAGTCTTTGCCCTGCTTCATTCCGTATTCCAAGGCCAAATTTGCCTGTTACTCCAGGTGTTTCTTTACTTTCTACTTTTGCATTCCAATCCCCTATAATGAAAAGGACATCTTTTTTGGGTGTTAGTTCTAAAAGGTCTTGTAGGTCTTCATAGAACCGTTCTACTTCAGCTTCTTCAGCATTACTGGTTGGGGCATTGACTTGGATTAGTGTGATATTGAATGGTTTGCCTTGGAAACAAACAGAGATCATTCTGTCATTTTTGAGATTGCATCCAAGTACTGCATTTCTAACTCTTTTGTTGACCATGATGGCTACTCCATTTCTTCTGAGGGATTCCTGCCCACAATAGTAGATATAATGGTCATCTGAGTTAAATTCATTCATTCCAGTCCATTTTAGTTCGCTGATTCCTAGAATGTCTACATTCAGTCTTGCCATCTCTTGTTTGACCACTTCCAATTTGCTTTGATTCATAGACCTGACATTCCAGGTTCCTATGAAATATTGCTCTTTACAGCATTGGACCTTGCTGCTTTCACCAGTCACATCCATAGCTGGGTATTGTTTTTGCTTTGGCTCCATCCCTTCATTCTTTCTGGAGTTATTTCTCCACTGATCTCCAGTAGCATATTGGGCACCTACTGACCTGGGAAGTTCCTCTTTCAGTATCCTATCATTTTGCCTTTTCATACTATTCATGGGGTTCCCAAGGCAAGAATTCTTAAGTGGTTTGCCATTCCCTTCTCCATTGGACCACATTCTGTCATATCTCTCCACCATGACCCACCTGTCCTTGGGTTGCCCCACAGGCATGGCTTAGTTTCATTGAGTTTGACAAGGCTGCAGTCCTAGTGTGATTAGATTGACTAGTTTTCTGTGAATAAGGCAATAACTGAAGTCAAAAACACTCTGGAGGGAACCAACAGTAGAATAATGGAGGCAGAAGATAGGATAAATCAGCTGGAAGATAGAGTGCTGGAAATAAATGAAGCAGAGATGAAAAAAGAAAAAAAAATTAAAAGAAACGAGGACAACCACAGAGACCTCTGGGACAATGTCAAAAGACCAAACATTCGAATCATAGGAGTCCAAGAAGAGGAAGACAAAAAGAAAGGCCATGAGAAAATACTTGAGGAGATAATAGTTGAAAACTTCCCTAAAACGGGGAAGGAAATAGCCATCCAAGTCCAAGAAACCCAGAGCATCACAAGCAGGACAAACCCAAGGCGGAACACTCTAAGACACATAGTAATCAAATTAATGAGGGTCAAACACAGAGAGCAAACATTAAAAGCAGCAAGGGAAATCAACAAATAACATACAAGGGGATTCCCTTAAGGATAACAGCTGATATTTCAACAGAAACTCTTTAGGCCATAAGGGAATGGCAGGACATACTTAAAGTGATCAAAGAGAAAAATCTACAGCCCAGATTATTGTACCCAGCAAGGATCTCATTCCAGTATGAAGGAGAAATAAAAAGCTTTACAGACAAGCAAAAGCTGAGAGAATTCAGCACTAACTAACCAGCTCTTCAACAAATTCTAAATGTTCTTCTCTAGACAACAAACACAGAAAAGGTGTATAAACTCAGACCCAAAACAATAAAGTAAATGGAAATGGGATAATACTTATCAATAATTACCTTAAATGTAATGCCCCAACCAAAAGACAAAGACTAGCTCAACGGATAAAAAACAATACCCCTAAATATGCTGTCACCAAGAGACCCACCTCAAAACAAGGGACACATACAGACAGAAAGTGAAGGACGGGAAAACGATATTTCACCCAAATGAAGACCAAAGGAAAGCAGGAGTAGAAATACTCATATCAGTCAAGATAGACTTTGAAATAAAAGCTAGGAAAAGAGACAAAGAAGGACACTAAATAATGATCAAAGGATGAATCCAAGAAGAAGATATAACAATTATAAATATATATTCACCCAACATAGGAGCACTCCAATATGTAAGGCAAATGCTAACAAGTATGAAAGGGGAAATTAACAATAACACAATAATAGTGAGGGACTTTAATACCCCACTCACATCTATTGATAGGTCAACAAAACAGAAAATTAACAGGGAAACACAAACTTTAAAGGATACAATGGACCAGTTAGACCTAATTGATATCTATGGGACATTTCACCCGAAAACAATGAATTTCGCCTTTTTCTTAAGTGCACATTGAACCTTCTCCAGGATAGATCACATCCTGGGCCATAAATTTAGTCCTAATAAATTAAAAACAAAACAAAACAAAACACTGAAATCATTCCAAGCATCTTTTCTGACCACAATGCAGTAAGATTAGATGTCAATTACAGGAGAAAAACTATTAAAAATTCCAACATATTGAGGATGAAAAACACACTTCTAAATAACCAACAAATTAGAGAAGAAATCAAAATATGCATAGAAATGAATGAAAATAAAAACACAACAACCCAAAATCTATGGGATTCAGTAAAAGCAGTGCTAAGGTGAAGAAATCTTTAAAAATATTGCAGAAATAAATGCAAAAGAAACAAGAGACCATAACAAAAATCAACAAAGCTAAAATCTGGTTCTTTGAGAAGATAAATAAAATTGACAAACCATTAGCCAGACTCATTAAGAAACAAAGGGAGAAGAATGGAATCAACAAAATTAGAAATGAAAATGGAGAAATCACAACAGACAACACAGAAATACAAAGGATCATAAGAGACTACTATCAGCAAATATATGTCAATAAAATGGACAACTTGGAAGAAATGGACAAATGTTTAGAAAAATATAACTTTCCAAAACTGAACCAGGAAGAAATAGAAAATCTTAGCAGACCCATCACAAGCATGGAAATTGAAACTCATGAGAAATCTTCCAGCAAACAAAAGCCTAGGACCAGATGGCTTCACAGTTGAATTATACCAAAAATTTAGAGAAGAGCTTACATCTATCCTACTCAAACTCTTTCAGAAATGTTCAGAGGAAGGTAAACTTCCAAACTCATTATATGAGGCCACCATCGCCTTAATACCAAAACCAGACAAAGATGCCCCAAAAAAGGGGAAAACTACATGCCAATATCACTGGTGAACATAGATGAAAAACTCCTTAACAAAATTCTAGCAAACAGAATCCAGCAACATTTTTTTTTTCATGATAGTTATTTGATTTTATTAAAAGATAGTTTACCAATTTACAGATACTTACCTATGATGTTACATGATTCTAGTAGTTCAACGTTATACAAACTTTAAAAAAAAATACAGAGCTAAAATAAATATTCTTCAAAGTTTTCTAAACTTATTAAACTCACAAAAAATATGATTGGAGGTATAGTACTCCTTTCAGAGGTTGTATTTCTTGTCTGTCATCAAGATTGAATCTTGGTTTTAGGGATTTTTTTAAAATATAAATTTATTTATTTTAATTGGAGGCTAATTACTTTACAATATTGTATAGGTTTTGCCATACATCAACATGAATCCGCCATGAGTGTACACATGTTCCCCCTCCTGAAACCCCCTCCCGAACCCCCCTCCCACCTACCTCCCCGTACCATCCTTCTGGGTCATCCCAGTGCACCAGCCCCAAGCATACAGTATCTTGCATCGAACCTGGACTGGCGATTCATTTCATATATGATATTGTACGTTTCCATGTCATTCTCCCAAATCATCCCACCCTCTCCCTCTCCCACAGAGTCCAAAAGACTGTTCGATACATCTGTCTTTTTTGCTGTCTCGCATAAAGGGTTATCATTACCATCTTTCTAAATTCCATATATATGCATTAGTATTGGTGTTTTTCTTTCTGACTTACTTCACTCTGTATAATAGGCTCAAGTTTCATCCACCTCATTAGAACTGGTTCATATGTATTATTTTTAATGGCTGAGTAATACTCCATTGTGTATATGTACCACTGCTTTCTTATCCATTCGTCTGCTGATGGACATCTAGGTTGCTTCCATGTCCTGGCCATTGTAAACAGTGCTGCGATGAACATTGGGGTATATATGTCTCTTTCAATTCTGGTTTCCTCAGTGTGTATGTCCAGCATTGGGATTGCTGGGTCATAAGACAGTTCTATTTCCAGTATTTTAAGGAATCTCCACACTGTTCTCCATAGTGGCTGTACTAGCTTGCATTTCCACCAACAGTATAAGAGGGTTCCCTTTTCTTCACACCCTCTCCAGCATTTATTGCTTGTAGACTTTTGGATCACAGCCATTCTGACTGCCATGAAATGGTACCTCATTGTGGTTTTGATTAGCATTTCCCTGATAATGAGTGATATTGAGCATCTTTTCATGTGTTTGTTAGCCATCTGTATGTCTTCTTTGGAGAAATGTCTGTTTAGTTCTTTGGCCCATTTTTGTTTGGGTCGTTTATTTTTCTGGAATTTAGCTTCAGGAGTTGCTTGTATATTTTTGAGATTAGTTCTTTGTTAGTTGCTTCATTTGCTATTATTTTTCTCCCATTCTGAAGGCTGTCCTTTCAACTTGCGTGTAGTTTCCTTTGTTGTGCAGAAGCTTTGAATTTTAATTAGGTCCCATTTGTTTATTTTTGCTTTTATTTTTAATATTCTGGGAGGTAGGTCACAGAGAATCCTGCTGTGATTTATGTTGGAGAGTGTTTTGCCTATATTCTCCTCTAGGAGTTTTATAGTTTCTGGTCTTACGTTTAGATCTTTAATCCATTTTGAGTTTATTTTTGTGTATGGTGTTAGAAAGTGTTCTAGTTTCATTCTTTTACAAGTGGTTGACCAGTTTTTCCAGCACCACTTGTTAAAGAGATTGTCTTTAATCCGTTTTATATTCTTGCCTCCTTTGTCAAAGATAAGCTGTCATAGGTGCATGGATTTATCTCTGGGCTTTCTATTTTGTTCCATTGATCTATATTCTGTCTTTGTGCAAGTATCATACTGTCTTTATGACTGTGGCTTTGTAGTAGAGCCTAAAGTCAGGCAGGTTGATTCTTCCAGTTCCATTCTTCTTTCTCTTAAATATGATACATCATGACCAAGTGGGCTTCATCCCAGGGATGCAAGGATTCATCAATATTTGCAAATCAATCAATATGATGCTCCACATTAACAAACTGAAAGATAAAAACCAATGATTACCTCAGTCGATCCAGAGAAAGCCTTTGACAAAATTCAACATTCATTTATGATAAAAACTCTCCAGAAAACAGGAATAGAAGGAATATATCTCAACATAATAAAAGCTATATGTGATAAACCCACAGCAAACATTATCCTCAATGGTGAGAAATTGAAAATATTTCCCCTAAAGTCAAGAACAAGACAAAGGTGCCAACACTCACCCCTACTATTCAACAGAATTTTGGAAATTTTAGCCACAGCAATCAGAGAAGAAAAATAAAAGGAAACCAGATTGGAAAAGAAGAAATAAAACTCTCACTGTTTGCAGATGACATGATCCTCTACATAGAAAAGCCTATAGCTTCCACCAGAAAAATGCTAGAGCTAATCAATGAATATAGTAAAGTTTCAGGATATAAAATTAACACAAAGAAATCCCTTGCATTCCTATACACCAGCAATGAGAAAACAGAAAAAGAAATTAAGGAAAAAATTTCATTCACTGTTGCAACGTAAAAAATACTATACTTAGGAATGCTGCTGCTAAGTCACTTCAGTTGTGTCCGACTCTGTGCGACCGCAGAGATGGCAGCCCACCAGGCTTCCCTGTCCCTGGGATTCTCCAGGCAAGAACACTGGAGTGGGTTGCCATTTCCTTCTCCAATGCATGAAAGTGAAAAGTGAAAGTGAAGTCACTCAGTCGTGTCCGACTCTAGCAACCTCATGGACTGCAGCCTACCAGGCTCCTCCATCCATGGGATTCTCCAGGCAAAAGTACTGGAGTAGGGTGCCATTGCCTTCTCCAATAATTAGGAATAAATCTACCTAAAGAAACAAAAGAACTACATATAGAAAACTATAAAACACTGAATAAAGAAATCAAAGATGACACAAATAGATGGAAAAATATAACATGTTCATGGATCAGAAGAATCAATATAGTGATAATGAGTATACTACCCAAAGCAATCTATGGATTCGATGCAATCCCTATCAAACTACCAATGGTATTTTTCACAGGACAAGAGCAAATAATTTCACAATTTGTATGGAAATACAAAAAAACCCCGAACAGCCAAAGCAATCTTGAGAAAGAAGAATGAAACTGGAGGAATCAACCTGCCTGACTTCACACTATACTACCAAGCTACAGTCATCAAGACAGTATGGTACTGGCACAAAGACAGAAATATAGATTAATGGAACAAAATGGAAAGCCCAGAGGTAAATCCACACACCTACTGACGCCTTATCTTTGATAAAGGAGGCAAGACTATACAATGGGGAAAATACAATCTCTTCAACAAACACATGAAAAGATGCTCAACATCACTCATTATCAGATAAATGCAAATCAAAACCACAATGAGGTACCATCTTATGTGGGTCAGAATGGCTGCTATCAAAACGTCTACAAACAATAAATTCTGGAGAGGGTGTGGAGAAAAGGGAACCCTCTTACACTGGGGGTGGGAATGCAAACTAGTACAGCCAATATGGAGAACAGTTGGAGATTCCTTTAGAAAATGGAAATAGAACTGCCATGCAACCCAGCAATCCCACTGCTGGACATACACACCAAGGAAACCAGAATTGAAACAGACACATGTACCCCAATGTTCATTGCAGCTCTGTTTACAATAGCCAGAACATGGAAGCAACCTAGATGTCCATCAGCAGATGAATGGATAAGAAAGCTGTGGTACATTTACACAATGGAATATTACTCAGCCATTTAAAAAGAATGCATTTGAATCAGTTCTAATGAGGTGGATGATACTAGAGACTATTATTCCAAGTAAAGTAAGTCAAAAAGGAAAATACAAATACAGTACATCAATGCTGCTGCTGTTGCTAAGTCGCTTCAGTCATGTCTGTCTCTGTACGACCCCATAGACAGCAATGCACCAGGCTCCATCATCCCTGGGATTCTCCAGGCAAGAACACTGGAGTGGGTTGCCATTTCCTTCTCCAATGCATGAAAGTGAAAAGTGAAAATGAAGTCGCTCTGTCATGTCTGATTCTTCACGACCCCATGGACTGCAGCCTACCAGGCTCCTCTGTCCATTGGATTTTCCAGGCAAGAGTACTGGAGTGGGTTGCCATTGCCTTCTCCAAATATATTAATGCATATATATGAAATTTAGAAAGATGGTACTGATGACCCTATATGTGAGATAGCAAAAGAGACACAGATGTAAAGAACAGTCCTTTGGACTCTGTGGGAGAAGACGAGGGTGGGATGATTTGATAGAATAGCATTGAAATATGTATATTATCATATATGAAACAGATTGCCAGTCCAGGTTTGATGCATGAGGCAGGGTACTCAGGGCTGATGCATTGCAATGATCCAGAGGGATGGGATGGGGAGCTAGGTGGGAGGCGGGTTCAGGACAGGGAACACATGTATACCCATGGCTGATTCATGTCAATGTATGGAAAAAACCACCTCAATATTGTAAATTAAATAGCCTCCAATTAAAATAAATAAATTAATTTTTTAAAAAAGAGAAATTTCCCCAATTTTTTTTTGTGATCCACACAAGCAAAGGGTTTAGCTTAGTCAATAAAGCAAATGTAGATTTATTTTTCTGGAATTTTCTTGCTTTTGCTATGACCCAATGGTGGTTTAGCCGCTCAGTCGTGTCCAGCTCTTATGAACCCCATTGACTGTAGCCTGCCAGGCTATTCTGTCTATGGAATTCTCCAGGCAAGAATACTGGAGTGGGTTGCCATTTCCTCTTACAGGGGATCTTCCCATCCCAGGGAATGAACCTGGGTTTCCCGCATTGCAGCAGATTTTTTACTGACTGTGGTATGAAGGAAGCTCATGATCCAATCAGTTCAGTTCAGTTCAGTCAGTCAGTCGTGTCCAACTCTTTGCAACACCATGAACCACAGCACACCTGGCCTCCCTGTCCATCACCAACTCCCGGAGTTTATCCAAACTCATGTCCATTGAGTTGGTGATGCCATCTAACCATCTCATCTTCTGCCGTTCCCTTCTCCTCCTGCCTTCAATCTTCCCCAACATCAGTGTCTTTTCAAACGAGTCAGCTCATTGCATCACGTGGCCAATGGATGCTGGCAATTTGATTTCTGGTTCCTCTGCCTTTACTTTTTCTTTTATTCCCATTGTGTTTATTTATTTTTTTAAATTTTATTTTATTTTTTAACTTTACAATATTGTACTTGTTTTTCTATATATCAAAATGAATCCGCCACAGTCCTCTGCCTTTTCTAAATCCAGTTTGTTCATCTGGAATGTCTTGGTTCACATACTGTTGAAGCCTAGCTTGAAGACTTTTGAGCATTACCTTGCTAGCATGTCAAACAATCGCAATTGTGCATTAGTTTGAACATTCTTTTGGCATTGTCCTTCTTTGAGATTAAAATTAAAACTGACCTTTTCTAGTCCTGTGGCCACTGCTGAGTTTTCCAAATTTGCTGGCATATTGAGTACAACACTTTAACATCATCATTTTAAGAATTTTCATTACCTCAGCTGGGATTCCATTACCTCCACTAGCTTTGTTCATAGTGATGCTTCCTAAGGCCCACTTGACTTCACACTCCAGGATGTCTTGTTCTTGGTGAGAGATCACACCTTCATGACTATCTAGGTCATTAATATTTTTTCATATAGTACTTCTGTGCATTCTTGTCACCTCTTCTTAATATATTTTGCTTCTGTTAGGTCCACACCATTTCTGTCTTTTATCCTGCCCTTCTTTACATAAAATATGCCCTTGGTAGGTTTCTTGAAGAGATCTCTAGTCTTTCCCATTTTATTATTTCCCTCTATTTCTTTGAATTGTTCACTTATAATATCAGATGTCCTAATGGACCCAGTCATATGCTCATTTCTGCTATTCTGAGCTATATACTCCAGGGGTATGCTCATGTGCTTGCTTAGGTTTTACTGTTATGGCAGGATTTGACTACTATTGTTGTACTAGTAGTTAGAATTGGTTCCTCATCTTATTGTCTATCAAGCAATGCCTTTTGCAATGGATTCAAGCCTGCTTAAGACTGTGACTGGGTCCTGGTATGGCTGTCTGTGGGGTACATAGTATTCAAGCACAGGAGGTCAGTTAATGGTGGATGGCCCTGTGTCCCAGCAGAGATGGATGAACAGCCCAGGGAATCCTGAGGCCGGGACTCTCTTTTTAGTGGGTGAAACTTGATCCTGGCATAGTTGACTGCATTGCTTATGTGGGTTCCAGCACTGGTGTTGGCCTGATGACTGGCAGGGTAGGGTCCTCGAGCAGCTGAATTCGGGGACTCTCTGGATCTAGACTGGTGCCAGCCCACTGGTGTGTGCAGCTATGTTCTAGGGTACCTGGCTTTGGAGTTTGGCAGGGATGAGGTTGGTGTTGGCCTCCTGGTGGGAGTGGTCAATTCATGGAACTGTTAGTTGTGAGGTCAGCATGGCACACTGCTAGTGTCAATTTGCTGGTGGGCAAGGCCTAGTTTTGGGGCAGCTGACTGTGTGTCCTTGGGGGCTCGTGGTTAGTGTCAGCCCTTGTTTTAAAGACTAGTGGCGGGAGTAAAGAGGTCATTTTCCTCCTCAGTTGTTCTTGTGGCAGAATGAGCTCCCCAACGTGGCTTTGGCCATCTACTATGCCTCCATAAGAAGTCTCAGTTGTTTTCTACCTGTCTAGGGGGCTCTCCAAGATCAGCAAATGGGTCTGACAAAGACTTCTTTTAAATTACTACTTCTTCACTAGGACTCAGGCCATGTGAGATTTTGCACATGTCCTTTAAGAGTAGAGCATCTGTTTCCTAAAATCCTCTTACTCCCTATATGTAATCCCTGCTCATCTTCAAAGTTAAGCATTCTGGTGGCTCATATTTATGTTTCAGGTCCTCATGCAGGTCTAGAGAACCTGGTATGGATCTCCAATCTCTCATTCCTTAGAAAGAACCTCTTCAGTTGTGATTATTCTCCAGTTTGTGAGTCTCTTATCTGGAAGTCTAGTCTTGAGTATACATTGTCTCTGCCTTCTTTCGTCTGTCTCATTGTGGTTACTCTATCTTTAACTGTGGAAATATTTTCTGTTAATCTTCTAGTCATTCTCCTAAATATTTACTTTGTAAATATTTGTACTTTTAATGTGTTCATGAGGAAGGAGGTGGGCTCAGGCTCTTTCTACTCTTCTGTCTTGGCCACACATGTTTATGATTTCCTCTGACTTTAACAGAGACATTGAAATTCAAAGTTTGCACATTATACTTTTGACATTAAAAGTTTTTCTAAACTTAAGTAAATTTATTCCAGTCTTAGTCAGCTTGGTGACACATCATGCTCATTTCTCAACATTCCTTTTCCTTAAACCATGCATTCTATTTTCCTTATCTACTTTTAATATACAGTTATTTTCTTTTACCCTTATTTCAGTAATTTTATTTTTACATATTGTTTCCAAATTATGAAAGTAGTGAAAATGAAAGTCGCTCAGTTGTATCTGACTCTCTGCAATCACATGGGCTATATAGTGCATGGAATTCTCCAGGCCAGAATACTGGAGTGGATAGTCTTTCCCTTCTCCAAGGGATATTCCCAACCCAGGGATAGAACCCAGGTCTCCCATATGGCAGGCAGATTATTTACCAGTTGAGCCACCAGGAAAGCCCAAGAATCCTGGATTGGGTAGCCTATCTCTTCTCCAGCGGATCTTCCCCACCTAGGAATTGAACCAGGGTCTCCTGCATTGCAGGCAGATTCTCTACCAGCTAAGCTACTGGAGAATATAACTGATAGTAAATAATATTTGCTTTTTGGTTAAAGCTAGAAGTAGGTCCTTGTGAAATGTCTACCATATATTAACATTTTTAGTAAATCATTGAATTTATAAATATATTTTATAATTTTGCAAGAATATTATTTCAAAGTGCATATCTATGTTACACAAGTATATTTTTAGTAGATTAACATATCTTTTATTTCTATATAATAAGTTAAAAATCCTAAAGTAGATAAATTTGTTTGGCATTTAATGTTTACCTTATTTTGAAATAGTTTAGATATTCAATTAATATAATTTTTCAATTCATCTTATTTTAAACATTTATATTATTTACATTTATTTAGCTTACTTGTGTTTAATAATTATGCTTCGTTTAGACATCAAACAGCTAGCTGTCATCTTAAATGATTATTTTGCTGAAAAATTTTCATGAAATTTTTGCTTTTATTAAACCAACAAACTTAAATTATCTCTCATTTATTAAAGTTTTTCCTAGATAATATTAACTTGATAAAACACTTGGGTTAGTTTCTATACTTCTGAGAATATACTGAATTTATATAAATAATTTTCTTAAAGCTAATTAAATAAAACTCTTTAAAAATTAATTTTGGCCATGCTGAGGTATAATGATACCAAATATCTATAATATGCATATGTAGACATATGCAAACATACAGACACACACACAGATCTGTTAGCTTTTCTCTTAAAATTGCAGCCATGTGTCAATTACAAAACTCAAAATAATAGTTGCTTCCAAAATGTGATTCTGGCACATCAACTAAGTTAAGGTTATCTGCTCAGTTGGCTCAGACATTACCAAATTTTTACTAAAAGATTTTTTTGTTGGTTGGTTGGTTTTTTAATTTATTTTCATGCTGCAAGGATTCTTTTAGAGCTGTGATAGAGTTTTGTTTTTTTTTTTTCCCTATCAAAAACTCGTGCATAATAGCCAAGCATATGTTCCATTGTCTCTGTGGAGTTTGGTAATTCTATTTTTCATTGGTATCAATTAAGGTGGACTTATCTAAATTGAAGTTTCATAGCAATACAAGTTTGCATCAAGAAACAAGATAAATATCAAATAAATAACCTACCTTTACACATAAAGCAGTTAGAAAAAGAAGAAATGAAGAACCCCAAAATTAGTAGAAGGAAAGAAATCATAAAATGTTTTCCCAAAGTGGCTACTATAATTCTAAAATTTCATCCATCTCCCAAAAAGGCATGGGATTCTATTCAGACCACCAATAACCTATATTTTCCTTTAGATTTCCAAACACATCTTAACTATGAGTGATCCTATTTTTCAACAGCTCTTCCTAAATGGAAGGAATCACATATTCCCCCCTTTTGGTGCAGAGTAGGGAGACTTAACAAGAACTTTTAGCAAATAAAATATAGGTAGGGATAATAAGATTAGAGAGCTCAAAATCCAAAGAGAGAAGGGCTCACATCTAAGATAGACTTACACTTAGAGTCCAGGGTGAGTGAGCTCAATGATTCTTTTGGGTACCAGCATCTGTTTGCTCAGTGGACTTGGAATTATTGGGGGTCTTTTTTGGATCCCACTTCTGATGATATATAATGTCAAAGTTTGTAAATAAGTATACCAAACAATCACCAAAGTGCTAATTACTAAAATTTGTCATGCACACACCAAAAAGACAGTTTGCAAAGCCAGGAGCATGCAAACCAAAACGTAAAATGAGGCTAATCCTTATGAAGCAGCTTATACAGTGAGAAATTAATGACAGCTTGTTCTTCATGGTGATTGATCATAATATTAATTTTTTTCTATAATGATAGGGAATTGATCAGTGAATAGCTCATACTAATTTTTGAAAACTTTAAGATTTAGTTATAATTTCCAGATGTATAAACATGAAATGAACCAGGTCATGTTCATTTGGCAAGCTAAATCAAGTTTTGCTTGTATTACTGAACAGATTTTGTCTGCTCAGGGAATTTTCAAGTTTTTCCTTTATTGACTTTTGATTTTAACAGTGTTAATATCTAAAATACATCATATAACCCATTAAAAATCTGATTAAAAATATGTAGAGAAACTTAATAGACATTTTCCCAAATGAGATATCCTAATGGCCAACAGATTCATGAAGAGATGTACAATATTGCTAATCATCACAAAAATTCAAGTCAAAACCTTAGTGAAATATGACCTCATATCATTTAGAATTACCATAATAAAAAGGCAAGAGATAACAAGTTGGTGAGAATGTGGAGTAAAGGGAATCATTTCGTGTTCCACAAACAGGTTACTGTTCGTGGAAATTTAAATCGGTTCACCCACTGTGGAAAACATTTTGGAGGTTCCTCAAAAAATTAAAAATGGAACCATAGCATGCTATGCTCTACAGAGAAACAAAATCAATATTTAATACCAAAGGCAGTGTAATGGCAGAATTTCTTTTTTCTCTGGATATATATATATATTATTCTGTTAAGGACATTGACAGATTAGATGAGATACATCCACATTTGGAGTGTAATCTGTTTTATTAAAAAGTTTCTATTTCATTGTTATTAAAAATTAGCAAAGCACCTAGAATAATGTTTGAACAATTGTCTGTGTGTCAAGACTTTGCAATTTGATTCATAATTTTAAGAAAAGAGAATAACAGGATATTATAAACCATATAAAACAAGCAGACATATATAGACCGCCTCATTCAGCAACAGCACAATACATATTTTTCTCAAATGCATGTAAGTTATTCTCCAAAATAGACGACATATTAGGTCATAAAACAAGTATTAATATATTTGAATCTTAAAAATGTAAAAAGAAACTTTTTAAAATTATAAGAGAATGAAGTTCTAATAACGAGGTAAATTTGAAAATACACAAGTATGTGGAAATTAAATGACACTCTCAATCAACAAATGGATTATAGAAAAACAAACGTGGGAATTTTTTTAAGTATTTATTTTAAATTAATTTATTTATTTTAATTGGAGGCTAAATACTTTACAATATTGTAGTGGTTTTCGCCATATATTGACATGAATCAGCTATGGGTGTGCATGTGTCCCGAATCCTGAGTCCCCCATCCCACCTCTGTCCCCGTCCCTTCCCTCAGGGTTGTCCCAGTGCACCAGCTTTGAGTGCCCTATTTCAGGCACTGAACTTGGACTGGTGGTCTATTTCACATATGATAATATATATGTTTCAGTGCTATTCTTTCAAATCATCCCACCTTTGCTTTCTCCCAGAGAGTCCAAAAGTCTGTTCTTCATATATGTGTCTCTTTTGTTGTCTTGCATATAGGGTCATCGTTACAATCTTTCTAAATTCCATATATATATGCATTAATATACTGTATTGGTGTCTTTCTTTCTGACTTACCTCACTCTGAATAATAGGCTCCAGTTTCATCCACCTCATTAGAACTGATTCAAATGCATTTTTTTTAATAGCTGAGTAATATTCCATTGTGTATTTGTACTACAGCTTTCTTATCCATTCATCTGCTGATGGACATCTAGGTTGCTTCCATGTCCTGGAAATTATAAACAGTGCTGTGATGAACATTGGGGTACACGTTTCTCTTTCAATTCTGGTTCCTTGGTGTGTATGTCCAGCAGTGGGATTGCTGGGTCGTATGGGAGTTCTATTTCCAGTTTTTTTTTAAGGAATCTTCACACTGTTCTCCAAAGTGGCTGTACTAGTTTGCATTCTCGCCAACAGTGTATGAAGGTTCCCTTTTCTCCATACCCTCTCTAGCATTTATTGTTTGTAGACTTTTGGATAGCAGACATTCTGACCAGCATGAGGTGGTACCTCATTGTGATTTTGATTTGAATTTCTAAAATAATGAGTGATGTTGAGCATCTTTTCATGTGTTTGTTAGCCATCTGTATGTCTTCTTTGGAGAAATGTCTGTTTAGTTCTTTGGCCCATTTTTTGATTGGGTCATTTATTTTTCTTGTATTGAGCTACACGAGCTCCTTGTATAGTTTTGAGATTAATTCTTTGTTAGATGCTTCATTTGCTATTCTTTTCTCCCATTCTGAAGGCTGTATTTTCACCTTGGTGATATTTTCCTTTCTTATTAAAAAGCTTTTATGTTTAATTAGGTCCCATTTGTTTTTTTGCTTATATTTCCATTACTCTGGGAGGTGGGTCATAGAAGATCTTACTGTGATTTATGTCAGAGAGTGTTTTGCCTATGTTTTCCTCTAGAAGTTGTATAGCTTCTGGTCATACATTTAGATCTTTAATCCATTTTGAGTTTATTTTTGTATATGGTGTTAGAAAATGTTCTAGTTTCATTCTTTTACAGGTGGCTGACAAGTTTTTCCAGAACCACTAAAGAAATTGTTTTTTTCTCCATTGTATATCCTTGCCTCCCTTATCAAAGATACACTGTTCATAGGTGTGTGGATATATCTCTGGGCTTTCTATTTTATTCCATTGATCTATATTTCTGTCTTTGTGCCAATACCATACTGTCTTGATGACTGTAGCTTGGTAGTATAGTCTTAAGTCAGGCAGGTTGATTCCTCCAGTTCCATTCTTCTTTCTCAAGATTGCTTTGGCTATTCAAGGTTTTTTGTATTTCCATACAAATTGTGAAATTATTTGTCCTAGTTCTGTGAAAAATACCATTGGTAGCTTGATAGGAGGAGAAGAAAATGGCAATCCACTCTAGTATTCTTGCCTGGAGAGTCCTGTGGGCAGAGAAGCCTGGTAGGTTGCTGTCCATGGGGTCGCATAGTGTTGGGCATGACTGAAGTGACTTAGCATGCATGCATGCATTGAAGAAGGAAATGCAACCCACTCCAGTATTCTTACCGGGAGAATCCCAGGGACAGAGGAGCCTTGTCGGCTGTAGTCAATGGGCTTGCACAGAGTGGGACACGACTGAAGCAACTTAGCAGTAGCAGCAGCAGCAGCTTGAAAGGGATTGGCATTGAATCTATAGATTGCTTTGGGTAGTATACTCACTTTCACTATACTGATTTTTCCAATCCATGAACATGGTATATTTCTCCTTCTATTTGTGACATCTTTGATCTCTTTCAGCAGTGTTTTATAGTTTTCTATACATAGGTATTTCACTTCTTTAGGTAGACTTATTTCTAATTATTTTACCCGAGAACCAGAACTTGAGCAGCTTAGACCTAGGAAGTGCACCAAACGCAGCACCCACTTTCAACCCTACCCTTGCAGAGCAACCTGGAGCCTGAGCAGTGTAGACCTGGAAATCACATGCTGCCCTGAGCTGGGGCAAACTCAGTGTGGTCCATACACTGCAGAGCAATCCCCACACATACCAGTTATATTTGTTTGCAGTGTTCCTCCCTCCCCACAACACAACTGAACAAGTGAGCCAAAATAAGTGACCACTTTCACAGCCTTGTGTCAGGGCAACAATTAGACACTGAAAAGACTTGCAAACAGAGGGAGAAAAAATAAACAAAGAAGAGGGAACCACTCTGAAAGTGACAGGTGCAACAGATTAAAAACATATATTTAAAGTTGACTAAGCAAGACATGACTGAGCGACTGAACTGAAGCATTGGAAGGGGCCTATAGACATTGTGAAGAAGTATACGCTGGATCAGGGAACTATCTGAAACTGAACTGACTCCACACTGTTCATAACAGTTCCAGAGAAATTCCTAGATATATTTTAATGCTTTTTTTTTTTTTTAAGTTCTTTATTTTTACTTGAAGGATACTTGCTTTACAGTATTATCTTGGTTTCTGCCATCAGTTCAGTTCAGTTCAGTAACTAAGTTGTGTCTGACTTTTTGTGACCCCATGAATTGCAACACTCCAGGCCTCCCTGTACATCACCAACTCCCGGAGTTCACCCAAACCCACGTCCACCGAGTCGGTGATGCCATCCAGCCATCTCATCCTCTGTCGTACCCTTCTCCTCCTGGCCCCAATCCCTCCCAGTATCAGAGTCTTTTCCAATGAGTCAACTCTTCTCATGAGGTGGCCAAAGTACTGGAGTTTCAGCTTTAGCATCAGTCCTTCCAAAGAACACCCAGGACTGATTTCCTTTAGAATAGACTGGTTGGATCTCCTTGCAGTCCAAGGGACTCTCAAGAGTCTTCTCCAAAACCACAGATCAAAAGCATCAATTCTTTGGCGCTCAGCTTTCTTCACAGTCCAACTCTCACATGGATACATGACCACTGGAAAAACCATAGCCTTGACTAGACGGACCTTTGTTGGCAAAGTAATGTCTCTGCCTTTGAATATGCTATCTATGTTATCTATCATAACTTTCCTTCCAAGGAGTAAGTGTCTTTTAATTTCATGGCTGAAATCACCATCTGCAGTGATTTTGGAGCCCCCAAAAATAAAGTCTGACACTGTTTCCCCATCTATTTGCCATTAAGTGATGGGACCATATGTCATGATCTTCGTTTTCTGAATGTTGAGCTTTAAGCCAACTTTTTCACTCTCCTCTTTCACTTTCATCAAGAGGCTTTTCAGTTTCTCTTCACCTTCTGCCATAAGGGTGGTGTCATCTGCATATCTGAGATTATTGATATTTCTCCCAGCAATCTTGATTCCAGTTTGTGCTTCTTCCAGCCCAGCGTTTCTCATGTTGTACTCTGAATATAAGTTAAATAAACAGGGTGACAATATACAGCCTTGAGGTACTCCTTTTCCTGTTTGGAACCAGTCTGTTGTTCCATACCCAGTTCTAACTGTTGCTTCTTGACCTGCTTTGTTTCTACCATACATCAACATAAATCATCCGTAAGTATACATATGTCACCTCTATCTTGAACCTCCCTCCCACCTTATCCCATCCCTACAGGTGGTCACAGAACCCCAGTTTGAGTTCCCTGAGTCATACAGAAAATTCTCACTGACTATTTTACATATATTAGTCCACTGAATCCACAAGAGAGTCAAGTATGACTCAACGAGTAAACAATAAGTTCAAGAAGCAAAGCCCTCATGAATTGAATCAGTGTCCTTCTAAAAGAGATCCTGCAGAGCTTCCTCATCCATTCTATCATGCAAAGAAACATTGAAAAGAGCACTCTTGATGAGTCATGAAATTTAATCTTTTCAGACATAGGAACTGTCCCACAACTTGATTTTGGATTTCATAACTTTTAGTACTGAGATAAATAATTTGATATTGTTTATAAGCCACCCAAATATCATATTCTAAAATAGCAGTCCAAATTGACTAAGGAATTAGTAGGGGGAAAGACAAAACTAAACTCACATCTGTGGCTCAGCGGTAAAAAAGCCACCTGCCAATGCAGGAGATGTGGTTCAATCCCTGGGTTGGAAAGATCCCCTGGAGTAGGAAATGGCAATCTGTTCCTGTATTCTTGCCTAGAAAATTCCATGGACAGAGGACTTCATGGTGTCATGAAGAGCCAGACACTACTGAATAACTCAGCACACATATATACAAACTCAAATCTAGCAGAAGGAAATAATAGATATGTAATGGAAAATAACAGGAAAAAAATAAACAAAACAGCATATTGCTTTTTGAAAGGATCAATAAAATTTTCAAAATGTTAGCTAGGTTGAATAAGAAAAATGAGAGAAAAATAATTAACTGAAATCAAAAATTAACATGATGTTATCATCACCAATTTGAAAAACATAAAATAGATTATAAAATAATTTTTTGGACAATTGTATCTCAATGATTTGGATAACCTAGATCAAAGAGACAAATTCTTCAAAGGACACAACCTATCAAGACTGAATCATGAATAGAAAATCTGAAAGATGTATAAATGGCAAGGAGTTTGGATAAATAACAACAATAAAAGCCCAGGACCAGATAACTAAAAAGGTGAATGATGCCAAATATATGTTGTTGCTGTTCAGTTGCCCAGTTGTGTTCGACTCTTTGAGACCCCATGGACCACAGCATGCCAAATATATAAAGGAAACTTAATATTAATTATTCTGAAACTCTTCCAAAAACTTGAAGAGAGAACAAGTCTTAACTCAATCTATGAGGCCAGTTTTACCCTAAACCTAAAGCAAGACAGAAATTACAAGAAAAGTTGAGACCAATATCCTTGTTCAATATTAATGCCAAAACAATCAAAAATTACTAGCAAAACTAATTCAGAAACATTAAGTTGCATATCCTGTGTCCAAGTGGGATTAATTCCTGGAACACAGAAAGAGCGTCAACATATAAAAACTAATCAATGAAGTATACAAAATTAGCAGAATGGAGAAAAAGCACAGCTGTTTAAGATGATGCATAAAAGCATTTGACAAAAATTGACACTCATTCATGACAAAAATACTTAATAACAGAAACATAGTAGAACATTTTCTCAACCTACTTACAATTACATAAGAATATTCTCAAATAAAATGCTCAGTGGTGGGAGATTGAAAGCTGTTTCCCTGAATCAGGATTAAGACAAGAATGTTCACCTATACAACCCATGTCCAACATTTTATTGGAAGCTTTAGTTAGGGCATTAAAGTAAGAAAATAAATTAAAGGACAGTTTAGAAAGAAAAAAGTTAAATTATCTTTTCTTAAAGAATATATGATTGATATATAGAAGACACTAAAAACTTGGGTGGAACATGGCTATTAGACCTAAGAAACATTCAGTAAACTAACAGAACACAAATTTAACTGTCAAAAATCAGTTGTGTTTTTGTATAGTAAAAGTCATCATTCCAAAAGGGAAGCCAAGAAAATAATTTCAATTTTGGTTGGATTAAAAACAAACAAACAAACAAAAAAAACGTTTATTGGAGAATAGTTGATTTACAATGTTGTTTCAGTTTCAGCTATACAGCAAAGTGAATCAGTTATATGTATACATATATCAGCACATTTTTTTTAGATTATTTCCTCATATACGTCATTACAGAGAATGATTTCACTTTCTTTATTAGTTAATTAATTTATTTTTGGCTGCACTGGATCTTTGTTGGTTCATGTGGGCTTTCTCTAATTGTGGCTACAGGGGTTATTCTTTGTTTCAATGTGTGGGCTTCTCACTGTGGTGGCTTCTCTTATTGTGGTGCACAGGCTAAGTGTGGGGATTTCAGTATGTGTAGCATGTGGACTCAGTAGCTCTGGCTCATTGTCTCTAGAGCACAGGCTCAGTAGCTTTGGCACATGGGCCTAGGTTACTTCAGGACACATGGGAGCCTCCTGGATCAAGGTTAAACTCACACCCCGAACACTGGCAGGTAGATTCTTAATTACTAGACCACCAGGGATAATCTTGTTTCACTTTTGATTAAAAAAAAAAAAGAAGAATACACTGTTTAGGAACAAATGTAACCAAAGAAGCAAACAATCTATATTATGAAAAGAAAAAAAAAAAGGGAAACTTCTGAAAGAAATGATCAAAAACATAAATGGAAATATATTCCATATTCATACATGGAAGACTATATTCTTAAGATGCCAATAGTACTCAGATGATCTACAGCTTAATGCAACTGCAACCAAAATTCCTCTATTTTTGATGGAAAGAGAGAAAACAAATCCTAAAATTCACATGTAACCTCAAAAGAGCTTTATGAGCCATAAACATCTTGAAAAAGGAAAGTTGTTGAACTCACACTTATTTCAACTTTTACTACAAATATACGGGCTTCCCTGGTGGCTCAGCGGTTAAAGCGTCTGCCTGGAATGCGGGAGACCCGGGTTTGATACCTGGGTCAGGAAGATCCCCTGGAGAAGGAAATGGCAACCCACTTCAGTATTCTTGCCTGGAGAATCCCATGGAGGGAGGAGCCTGGTAGGCTACAGTACATGGGGTCGCAAAGAAGGAAAGTTGTTGAACTCACACTTATTTCAACTCTTACTACAAATATACAGTAATCAAAACAACCTAGCAAAGGAATGAGGAAAGACATAAAGATCAACAGTTTGGAGATTACAGTTAAGACATTAATATACATGGTTAAATATCTTCCAAGAGTGTTCAGACAAGTCAATAGGAAAAAGGACCATCTTCTCAAATAGTGCTCAGAAAACTGTCTACGTGCAAAACACAGAAGTTGGGTTCTTTTCTTATACTGTATACAAAAATTAAGTCAGAATGAGTCAAAGACCAAAACATAAAAGGGAAAGCACTTGGAGGAAAAGGTTCATGAATTTGAATTAGGCAGTGGTTTCTAGGATGTAACAATAAAATAATATACAACAAAAAACAATAGTGTAACGAAATTTTAAAATTTGATGCAATAAGAGACACTATCAAGAGAGTAAAAGACAACATGGGAGACACTATTTGTTATGGAAAGAACTGTGTTCTTTTGAAATTAATATATTGAAGTTATAAATCTCAGTGCCTCAAAATGAATTTGGAAATAGGGTCTTTAAAGAGGCAATTAAAGTGAAATGATTGCCTTTGAGGGGTCTGTTGGTAGAAATGTGAACTTTATAGGTGATTCTGGAAAATAAGAAAGAAAAGAGATATTTATATAAAAAGCTTCTATCTTCATAAATAATCATGAAGAAAATGTTGGTAGATACAGGAATGTTAAAAGTGCTTCTGAGGAGATCTCAGAAAGAAATGAAAAGCATGTTAATGGAAACTGTCGGAAAGTTGACTCTTTTTATAAAGTGGCAAATATAACTTGCCCAAACTGTGTTCTATTTTATGGAAAATAGGGTTTTAATGATAAACTTAGACATAAGTCTGAAAATCTTTGGAACAAAGTATTGGAAGTATGGCCTAATTTCTCACTTCTTAGAGTGAAGTGCAAGAAGAAATAGGCAAAGTAAAGAGTAAGTTGTTAAGAAAGGGAGAGGAGAAAAGATGGCAAATTAGAAGGATACAAACTCACTGTTTTTATGGAAAAAACAAAATCCCAATGAACTGTTAAATAACTATCAACAAAAGCAAACACTGGAACTTAAAAAAAAAAAATCCTATATCCAAAGAAAAATAAGCCAAAAGCAGATGGTAGGATGGGTGTAACTGTGATAAAACAAATCCCATACACAATAGGTGAGCAACTCACAAACTGGAAAATAATTGTAACATAGAAGTTCTCCTAAAGGAGTGAAATGTCTGAACCCCATCGATATCTAGCTCTCCAGGCTGGGGGTCTGGCAATGGGAAGAGGAGAAAACAGAGAGTCTGATTTTGAAGGACAGTGAAGTTATATTGCAGGAATTTCATAGAACTGTGGAAAACAGAAAATTTACTCCTAGAGGATGTGCACAGGGTCTCATATGAACTAAAATCCAGGGGAAATAATTGTTGTTATTCAGTTACTAAGTTATGTCTAACTCTTTTGTGACACCATCAACTACAACAGCCAGGTTTTCCTGTACTTCACTGTCTCTTAGAGTTTGCTCAGACTCATGCCCATTGAGTTGGTGATGCCATCCAACCATCTCATTCTCTGTCATCCCCTTTTCCTTCTGCCTTAAATATTTTCCAGCATCAGAAGAGTGGTGGTCTCATGAGAAACTGGGACAGACTTACCTGTAAGTATTGAAGGAACTCCTGTGGAGGTGGGAGACAGCTGTGGCTCACTGAAGAGACAAAGACACTGGAAGAAATAGTTCTGGAATGTATTCATTGGAAAGAGCCCTCTTGGAGGGCCTTCCCAACAGCCCATGTGCTCCAGTTCTGGGATGCCTCAGGCCAAGCAACCAACAGGATGGGAACACATCCCCACCCATCAGGAGAGAACTGACTACAGTCATCCTTAGTACATGGCTGCCAACTCTACACACTTCTTATATGGTCCTATTCACCATAAGGACATGACCCACCTCCACCCATCAATAGTAGGTACCAGTCCCTCCCAGAAGGAAACCTGAAAAAGCCTTTTAGAGAGTCTCATCCACCAGGGAGCAGGGAGCAGAAACTAGAACCACAACACAGCAGCCTGCCGAATAAAAAGTACCCATCACAGAAAGTTAGACAAAATGAGATGGCAAAAGAATATGTCCTAAATGAAGAAACAAAAAACATACCCAGAAGAACTATGAAGAAAAATGGAGATAAACAATATACATGAAAAAGTATTCAGAGTAATAAAAGTAAAGATGATGCAAGATCTTGGGAAAATAATGGAGGACCATATCAAGAAGATACAAGAAATGATGCTTAACAAAGACCTAGAAAAAGTAAAGAACAAAAAGAACTGAACAATACAATAAATGAAATGAAAAATACACTAGAAGGAACCAATAGCAGAATAACTGAGGCATAAGAAATGAGCTAGAAGGTACTATAGTGAAAATAACTGCTGTAGGACAGAATAAAGAAAAATAAAATAATGACAACAAATGAGGACAATCTAACAATCATACAGGAAAATATGAACTTCACCAAAATGTATATTATAGGGGTCCCACAAAGAGAAAGGACCTGAGAAAGTACTTCAAAAGATTATAGTCAAAAACATTCCTAACATGGTAAAGGAAACAGTCATCCAAGTCCAGGAAGTGAAGAGTCCCAGACAGGAAACTCAAGAAGGAAGCCACTGAGACACATAGAAATAAAATTGATCAATAAAGACAAAGAAAAAATATTAACAACAACAAAGTAAAAGTAACAAATAACATAAAGGGAATCTGAACAAAGTTATCAGCTGATTTCTTCATGTAATGTCTGCAGGATAGAAGAGGTATGACATATTTAAAGTGATAGAAGAATCCACAATAATTAATACTTGACCCAGCAAGGCTCTCATTCCCATTCAATGGAGAAATCAAAAACTTTACAGACAAGAAAAAGTTAAGAGAATTAAAAGTTAAGTGCAGACCAGCTTTGCATCAAATTCTAAAAAGAGAATCTCTAAGCAGAAAAGAAAAGGCCACAACTAGAAATAAGAAAATTACTATCAGAAAAGCTCATTGGTAAAGGCAAATAAACAGTAAATATTGGAAATCATCCACACAAAGATATGAGATCAAAACCAACAAATGTGAGCAGGGCACAATGCTTGATATTGTAAATGAATTTGAAATTAAGAGACCAGCAACTTAAAACAAAATTGTAAATATGTGAACTCCTATACAAAAACCTCATGATAATCACAAACAAAAAATCTCTAATAGATATACACATGAAAAGAGAGAAAAGGGAATCTAAACACAACACTAAAGATAGTCATCAAATCACAAGAGAGGAAAACAAGAGGAACTAAAGAAAAACACCTACAAAAAAATTCAAAACAATTAACAAAATGGCAATAAGAATATATCTATTGATAATTACCAAACCATAAATGGATTAAAAGCCCCAACCATAAAACATAAACTGGCTGAAAGGATACAGAAACAAGACATGTATGTATGCTAAGAGATCCACTTCAGATCTAGAGCCAAACACAAATCTAACTGAGGGGATGGAAAATATATTTCACTTAAATGGAAATCAAAAGAAAATCAAAATACTTGTACCATACAAAATAGACTTTAAAATAAAAACTGTTGCAAGAGACAAAGAAGGGCATTGCATAATTATCAAAGGATCAATTCAAGAAGATATAACAATCATAAATATATATGTACCCAACATAGGAGCACCACAATATGCAAGGTAAATACTAACAGCCATGAAAGGAGGAATCAATAGTAACACAATAATTGTGGAAGACTTTAGTACTTCACTTTCTTGAATGAACAAATCACCCAGACAGAAAATCAAGGAGGCACAGGTCTTAAGTGACACAGCTCAGAGGTACTTAATGGATATTTATAGAACATTCCATTCAAAAGAGATAGAATACAAATTCTTCACAAGGCATATGGAACATTCTCCAGGACAGATCTCATACTAGGCCAGATAGCTAGCCTTCACAATTTTAAGATAACTGAAATCATATCAAGCATCTTTTCCAACCAGAATGCTATGAGATTAGAAATTGATTACAAGTAAAAAAAAAATGTTAAAAACTGCAAACAGTTGTGGGCCAAAAATATGCTATTAAATAACCAGTGAATCACTGAATAAATCAAAGAGAAGAAGAAGAAGAAAAACAAAAACACTTAAACATGAATTGGGTTTCCCAGGTGGCTCTAGCAGTAAAGAACCTAACTACCAATACAGGAGACACAAGGGATGTGTTTTTGATCCCTGGATCAGGAAGATTCCCAGGAATTGAGCATGGCAATCCACTCCAGTGTCCTTGCCTGGAGAATCCCATAGACAGAGGAGCCAGGCAGATTATGGTCCATAGAGTTGCAAAAGAGTCAGGCATGACTAAAGTGACTCAGCACACAACAGATACGAATTAAACTGAAAACACAATCATCCCAAACTTATGCGATACAGCAATATATATATATATATATATATATATATATATATATATATATTTAATAGGGATGTTCATAACAATTCAACCTTACCTCAGGAAGCAAGAAAATTTTCAACTAAACAACCTTTTATATGTAGCTGTCAATTTTTCCCAGCCACACTTATTAAAAAGGCTGTTGTATCTCTATTGCTTATATTCTTGCTTCCTTTGTCATAGGATTAGGTGATCATATCTATGTGAGTTTGTCTCTGGGGTTTCTACCTTGTACGTGGTCAATATTTCTGGTTTTTTGTGGCAGTACCAAATTGTCTTGATTGATATAGCTTTATAGTAATGTCTGAATTTAAGGAGCCTGATTCCTCAATCCCCATTTTTCTTTCTCAAGATTACTTTGACTATTCAGGGTCTTTTGTGCTTCCATAGAAATAAGATTTTCTGTTCTAGTTCTGTGAAAATTGTGATTAGTAATTTAATAGAGATTGCAATGTATCTGTAGAATGCCTGTGGTAATATAGTCATTTTCACAATATTAATTCTTCCAATCTAAGAATATGGTATATTGATCCATCTGTTTGTGTCATGTTTGATTTCTTTCAACAGTATCTTGCAGTTTTCTGCATACAGGTATTTTTCCTCCTTAGGTAGATTTATTCCTTAGTATTAAATAAAATTCCCTGGTATCATTTGTTTTTGTTGCAATGGTAAATGAGATTGTTTCCTTAATTTCTCTTTCTCATCTTTCATTGTTAGTGTGTAGGAATCTAAGAGGATTTTGTGAATTAATTTTGCTTCCTGCAACTTTACCAAATTCATTGATTAACTCTAGTAGTTTTCTGGTGGCAGACAGATTTAGGATTTTCCATGTATAGTATCATGTCATCTGCAAGCAGTGACATTTTTTACTCCTTTTTCAATTTGCATTCATTTTATTTTGTATTCTTCAGTGATTGCTGTGACTGGGGCTTCCAAGACTATGTTGAATGATAGTGGTGAGGATGGACACCCTTGTCTTGTTTCAGATCTTAAAGGAAATGCTTTCAGTTTTTCACAATTGAGAATAAGGTATGCTGTGGATTTGTCATATATGGGCTTTATTATGTTGAGATAGGTTCCCTCTTTGCCTACATTCTGGAGAGTTTTATCACAAATGTGTTTTGAATTTTGCCAAAAGTTTTCTCTTCATCTACTGAGATGATTAAGTGTTTTTTCTTCAATTTGTTAATATTGTTGCATCCCATTGATTGATTTGTGTATACTGATGAATCTTTGCATCACTGGGATAAATAACACTTGATCATGTTGTGTGATGCTTTTAACAGCTACATGCATAAAAATGAAATTGGAATACTCCCTAACACCATACATAAATAAACTAAAAATAGATTAAAGACCTGAATGGAAGGCCAGACACTATAAAACTCTTAGAGGAGAACATATGTAGATGATTCTTTGACATAAATCACATCAGGATCTTTTTTGACCCACTTCCAAGAGTAATGAAAATGAAAACAAAAATAAACAAATGGGAGCTAAGCAAACTTAAAAGCTTTTGCCCAGCAAAGGAAACCATAAACAAGATGAAAACACAACCCTTATAATGGGAAAAACAGTATTTTCAAAGCAAGAAATTGACAATAGGTTAATCTCCAGAAAATACAAATAGCTCATGCAGGTTAAAAAAAAAAACAAACTCAATCTAAAAATGGGCCAAAGGCTTAAATAGACAGTTCTCAAAGAAGACATACAGGTGACAAACAAATACAGGGAAAGATGCACAGGGTCAATAATTATTTTAAAAATGCAAAGTAAAACCACAAAAAGGTGTCACCTCACACCTGTCAGAATGATCATCATTAAAAGAAAAAAAATCTGCAACAATAAATGCTAGAGAGGATATGGAGAAAAGGGAACCCACTTGCACTGTTGGTGGGAATGTAAGTTGATACAACCACTATGGAGAACAATATGAAGGTTCCTTAACTCAAAAAAAAAAAAAAAAAAGTAGAACTAACATATTGCCCAGAAGTGCCACTACTGGGTATATACCCAGAGA
Organism: Bos grunniens; assembly: GCF_055505025.1. Taxonomy (NCBI): domain Eukaryota; kingdom Metazoa; phylum Chordata; class Mammalia; order Artiodactyla; family Bovidae; genus Bos; species Bos grunniens. The sequence goes on along the minus strand of NC_141194.1, from coordinate 72,670,850 downwards.
AAATTAGATTTCAAGAAAAACATTCACCACCCCAATGTTCATTGTAACACTACTTGCAAGAGTCAAGATAAGGAAATCCTTAATGTTATCAACAGAGGAGTGGTTAAAGAAGGTGTGCGGTGTGGTACACGTGTATTACTCAGCCAAAAAAAAAAAAAGGAACAAAATTTAATTATTTGTAGATATGTAGATGGACCTAGATACTACCATAGAGAGTGAAATAAGTCAAAAAGAGCAAAACAAACGCTGTATATTAACACATATATATGCACTCTATAGGGGTTTCCCCAGTGGCTCAGCAGTAAAGAATCCACCTGCAATGCAGGCCAGGAAGACACACTGCAGAAAGGCATGGCAACACACTCCTGTATTCTTGTCTGGAGAATCCCATGGATTGAGAAGCATGGAAGGCTATAGTCCATACAGTTTCAAAGAGCCAGACAAGACTGAAGTGACTGAGTGTGCATGCACATGCAACCTAGAAAAAAAAAATGATATAGAGGTTCTTGTTTTCAAAGCAGAAATATAGACACAGGCAAAGAGATCAAATTTAAGATTACCAAGTGGGTAGGGCGGGGGGTGTGAGGAATTGGTAGACTGGGATTGACATATATACACTATTGATGCTGTATATAAAATAGATTACTAATGAGTATCTACTGTAAACCTCAGTGAATCCTACTCAGTTCTCTATGTTGACCTAAATGGGAAGGAAACCCACAAAATAAGGCATATATTTGTAGATAAAGGTGATCCAATTGGCTGTACAGTAGAAATTCACACTACATTGTAAAGCTACTATATCTCAGTAAAATTTCACTAAAAGACCATAATCTTATACCTAAAGCAACTATAAAAAGAAAGACAGACAAAATCTAAAATTAGGAAAAGGAAAGAAATCATAAAGTTCATAGTAGAAATAAATGAAGTAGAGACGAAGAAGCCAAATGAAAACATCAATGAAGTGATAGGCTGGTTCTGTGAAAAGATAAACAAAATTGATGAACCTTTAGCCAGACTAATCAAGGAAAAGAGGAGGAAGACTCAAATCATTAAACTTAAAAATGAAAAGAAGTTACAACAGACACCATGGAAAGAAAAAAAAAAAGATCATGTGACTACTACATGCAAACACATGTCAAAAAAATGGACAAATTGGAGGAAATGAACAAATTCTTAGAAAATTGCAATCTCCAAGGAATAAACCAGGAAGATCACTGGTTTGATGGTTCACTAAATGAACCATCAAAATCACTGATGAAACAGAAAATATAAACAGATTAATCACAGGTACCGAAATTGAAATTATTATTAAGAGACTCCAACAAACAAGAGTCCAGGAACAGATTGCTTCATAGGCAGATTTTATCAAACATTTAGAGAAGAGTTAATACTTATCCTTCTGAAACTATTCCAAAAATTGCAGAGTAAGAGGCATTTTCAAACTCATTATATGAAGCCACCATAATCCTGATACCAAAATCAGACAGGTACACCAAAAAAGAAAATCAAATGCCAAAATCACTGATGAACATATACTCATTGATCAAGCAACAGTCATCTCAGTAATGAAGCAGCTTTTCAACATACTCAAATAAATCAGGGTGATACAGCACATCAACAAACTGAAGAATAAAAACCACATGATCATATCAATAGATGCAGAAAAATCTTCTGACAAAATTTAACACATATTTATTATAAAAGCTCTCCAGAATGTGAACAGAGAAGGAATCTACCTCAACATAATAAAGATCATGTACAATAAATTCACAGCAAACTTCATTGTCAATGGTGAAAAGGTGAAAGCATTTTCTCTAAGATCTGGAAGAAGTGAGAGCTATTCACGCTAGATTAATTCAGTTAGGTTCAGTGACTCAGTCATGTCTGACTCTTTGCAATCTCATGGACTACAGCATCCCAGGCTTTCCTGTCCATAACCAACTCTTGGAGCTTGCTCAAACGCATGTCCATCAAGTTGGTGATGTGATCCAACCATCTCATCCTCTGTCATCCCCTTTTCCTACTGCCATCAGTCTTTCTGAACATCAGGGTCTTTTGATGAATGAGCGAGTTCTTCACATCAGGTGGCCAAAGTGTTGGAGCTTCAGCTTCAGGATCAGTCCTTCCAATAATTATTCAGTGTTTATTTCCTTTAAAATTGACTTTTTTGATCTCCTTGTAGTCAAAGGGACTCTCAAGAATCTTCTCCAACACCACAGTTCAAAAGTGTCAGTTCTTCCATGCTCAGATTTCTTTATGGTCCAACTGTCACATCTACACATGACTACTGGAAAAGCCAGAGCTTTGGCGATATGGACTTTTGTTGGTAAAGTAATGTCTTTGCTTTTAAATATGCTTTCTAGGTTTCTCAGAGCTTTTCTTCCAAGTAGCAAGTGTCTTTTAATTTCAAGACTTCAGTCACCATCTGCAGTGATTTTGGAGCCCAAAAAAGTAAAGTCTGTCATTGTTTCCATTGTTTTCCCATCTATTTGCCATTAAGTGATGGCATCACATGCCATGATCTTAGTTTATTGAACGTTGAGTTTTAAGCCACCTTTTTCACTCTCCTCTTTCATTTTCATCAAGAGGCTTTTAGTTCCTCTTTGCTTTCTGCCATAAGAGTTGTGTCATTTGCATATCTTAGGTTATTGATGATTCTCCCTGCAATCTTGATTCCAGATTGTGCTTCATCCAGCCTGGCATTTCACATGATGTAACCTGCATATAAGTTAAATAAGCAAGGTGACAATATTCAGCCTAGAAGTACTCCTTCCCAATTTGGAACCAGTCCATGTTGCACATCCAGTTCTAAATATTGCCTCTTGATCTGCATACAGATTTCTCTGGCAGCAGGTAAGGTGGTCTGGCATTACCATCGTTTTAAAGATTTTCTGCAGTCTGTTGTGATCCACCCAGTCAAAGAATTTAGCATAGTCAATGAAGCAGAGGTAGATGTTTTTTTCTGGAATTCTCTTGCTTTTTTTTTTTTTTTTTTTTTTTATCCAGCAAATGTTAGCAATCTGATCTCTGCTTCCTCTGCTTTTTCTAAATCCAGCTTGAATATGTGGAAGTTCCCAGTTCATGTACTGTTGAATCCTAGCTTGGAGAATTTTTAGCATTACTTTTCTAGTGTGTGAAATGAGTGCAAATTTGCAGTAGTTTGAATATTCTTTGACAATGCCTTTGTTTGGGATTGGAATGAAAGTTGATCTTCTCCATTCCTGTGGCCACGACTGAATTTTCCAAATTTACTGTCATACTGAGTGCAGCACTTTTGCAGCATCATCTTTCAGGATTTGAAATAGTTCAACTGGAATTTCACCACCTCCACTCACTTTGCTCGTAGTGATGTTCCCTAAGTCCCACTTGACTTTGCATTCCAGGATGTGTGGCTCTAGGTGAGTGATCACACCATCCTGGTTATATTGGTCATTAAGATCTTTTGTGTATAGTTCTTCTCTGTATTCCTCCCACATCTTCTTAATATCTTCTGTTTTTGTTAGGGCCATACTATTTCTGTCCTTTATTGTTCCCATCGCTGCATGAAATGTTCCCTTCATATCTCTAATTTTCTTGAAGAAATCTCTTGTCTTTCCCATGCTATTGTTTTCCTCTATTTCTTTTCACTGATCCGTGAGGAAGGCTTTCTTATCTCTTATTGCTATTCTTTGAAATTCTGCATGCCTTTCACTTCTCTTCTTTTCTCAGCTATTTGTAAGGCCTCCTCAGACAACCATTTTGCCTTTTTGTATTTCTTCTTAGGGATGGCTTTGATCACAGCCTCCTGTACATTGTTATGAACCTCCATAGTTCTTCAGACACTCTATCAGACTTAATCCCTTGAATCTATTTGTCACTTTCACTGTATAATCATAAGGGATTTGATTTAAGGCATACCTGAATTGTCTAGCAGTTTTCCCTACTTTCTTCCATTTAAGTCTGTATTTTGCAATAAGCTGTTTGTAATCTGAGCCACAGTCAGCTCCTGGTCTTCTTTTGCTGACATCATAGAGTTTCTCCATGTTCACCTGCAAGGAATATAATCAATCTGATTTCTGATTAATCTTCTGGTAATATCCATGTCATCTCTTGTGTTCTTTGAAGAGTTTGTTTGCTATGACCAATGCGTTCTCTTGTCAAGACTCTGTTAGCCTTTGCCCTGCTTCATTCTGTACTCCAAGGCCAAATTTGCCTGTTACTCCCAGTCCCTTGTCATGAAAATGACATATTTTTATGGTGTTAGTTCCAGATCTTGTAGGTCTTCATAGAACCATTTGATTTCAGCTTCTTCAGCCTTAGTGTTTGGGGCATAGACTTAGATTACTGTGATATTGAACGGTTTGCCTTGGAAACGAACAGAGATCATTCTGTTGTTTTTGAGATAGCACCCAAGTACTGCATTTCAGACTATTTTGTTGACTATGAAGGTGACTCCATTTTTCCTAAGAGATTCTTGCCCATCGTAGTAGATATAATGTTCATCTGAATTAAATTTGCCTGTTTTGGTCCATTTTACTGCACTGATTCCTAAAATGTTGTTGTTAATTCTTGCCATCTGTTTGATCACTTCCAATTTACTTTGATTCGTGGACCTAACATTCCAGGTTCCTATGCGATATTGTTCTTTACATCATCGGACTTTGCTTCCATCACCAGTCACATCCATAACTGGGCATTGTTTTTGCTTTGGCCCAGCCTCTTCATTCTTTCTGAAGCAATTTCTCCAGTCCTTTCCAGTTGCATATTTGGCACTTACCGACCTGGGGAGTTCATCTTTTTCTGTAATAACTTCTTGCCTTCTCTTTCAGTGGCATATCTTTTTGCCTTTTCACTCTAAATATTTTTATTCAACATAAATTTGGAATTTCCAGTCATTGCAACCAGAGAAGGAAAATAAACAAAGGGAATCCAACTTGGAAAGGAAATAAACCGTTACTACGTACAGATGACATGTTACTATATATAGAAAACCTTAAGGATGCTACCAGAAAGATACCAGTGCTCATCTTTGAATCTAATAAAGTTGAAGAATACAAAATTCATACTCAGAAATCTGTTTTATTTCTACACACCTAAAATAAAATTTCAGAGAAAGAAATTAAAGAAACAATCTCTTTTACTATCACACCAAAAGGAATAAACCTACCTGAGGAGGCATAAAACCTGTACTCTGAAAGCTATAAGATGCTGATGCAAGTAATCAAACACAACACAAATGGATGGAAAAATATGCTATGCTCTTGACTGGAGGAATCAATATTGTCAAAATGATTACACTATCTCAGGCAACACATGATATCAATGCAATTCTTATCAAATTAACAATGACATTTTGTTGGATACCTAGAAGAAAACTTCCTAAAATTTGTGTTTAAATGCAAAGACCCCAAATAGCCAAAGCATCTTGAGAAAGAAAAACAGAGCTGGAGGAAATAGGCTCCCTGACTTCAGACTATACTACAAGTTACATTCATGGAAACAGTATAGTATGGCACAAAAACAGAAATATAGATTGACAGAACAGAATAAAATCCCAGAAATAAACCCAAATCCCTATGGTCAATTGATCCATGACAAAGGAGACAAGACTGTACAATGGAGAAATGACATCCTCTTCAATAAGTAGTATTGGTAACACTGGACAGCAACATGTCAAAAAGTGAAATTTGAAGGTTTCTTTAAACTATACATAAAAATAAACTCAAAATGGATTAAATACCTAAACGTAATTCCAGATACTATAAAACTGTTAGAGGAAAAGTTAGGCAGTATACTTTTTAACATAAATTGCAGCAGTAATTTTTGTGGATCCATCTCCTTGAATAATGGAATGAAAAACAAAATTAGGTACATGGGACATAATTAAATTCAAAAAGCTTTGCACAGCAAAGGAAATCATAAACAAAGTGAAAAGACCACCCACAGAATGGGAAAATATATCTTCAAATGATACAAAAGACAAGAGATTAGTCTCAAAAATTTACAAACAGTTCATGTGGCACAATGTAAAACAAGCAAATTTAAAATGGGCATAAGACCTAAATAAATATTTCTCAAAAAAAAAATACATATGACCATGAGACACATGAAAAGATGCTCAATGTCATTAAGTATTAGAGAAATGCACCTCAAAACTACAATGAGATATCACTTCACAATAGTCAGAACAGCCATCATCAAAATTCTACAAAAAAATAAATACTGGAGAGGGTGTGGAGAAAATGGAACTCATCTACAGTGTTGGCAAAATGAATGTTGGTACAGTCATTATTGAGAATGGTATGGAGGCTCCTTAAGAAACTAAAAATGGAGCTCCCACATGATCCAGAGAGCCCAGTGGGCTCCAGGGCATTTATCCAGAGAAAATCTTGATTCAAAAGTATACATGTACCTCAATGTTCACTTCAGTGCTGTTTACAATGGCCAAGACATGGAAGAAACCTAAATGTCCATCAACAGATGAATGGATAAAGAAGATGTGTACATATATACCACGGAAGTTTACTCAGCCATTAAAAAAATGAAATAGCATCATTTGTAACAACATGGGTGGACCCGAAGATTATCATACTAGTGAAGTATGTCAGACAGACAAATTTCAAATAATATCAGGTATATGAAGAATCTAAAATAAAAGTGATACTAATGAACTTGCAAAACAGAAACAGACTCAACATTTTAGAGAACAAACTTATGGTTATCAGGGTGCATGGATAGGGGGAGAGACATATTGGGACTTTGGTATTGATATGTGTATGCTTCTACATTTAAAATAAATAACCAAGAAAAACCTATGGTATAATACAGGAAACTCTGCTCAATATTCAATAAATAGGAAAACAATTTGAAAATGAATAAACACATATTTTCCTGTACACCCAAAACTAACACACTGTTGTTATCAAATATATTGCAACATAAAATAAAAATTACACAAAAAAGGAAAAACTAAAATAAAATTGAAAGTAAAAGGAAAGAAAAATAATGTTAAGAGAAGAGAACAAAAATGAAGATTTGGTAAATTGTCCCTCTACTTATATTGCATAAAATAAAAGAAAAGCCATGCTTTAGAGAGAACACTAAGGTTATAACAAAAAAAAAAAAAAAAATTTGCTGAATAGATAATAGCCTTGTGATTTATGGATCCAATCATCCATTTCATTTGAAGCAAGGAACAGAAATGGTGTTATACTAGTACATCACTTCCAGCTTGAACTGAAGAGGAGAAAACTAAAATAAAATAAACATAACTGTTAGACTGTTATAAAACAACAAGATTAAGCAAAGACACACAGAATGAAAGGAGCATATAATGGCAGTAAGATACTGTGTCCAACTAAAAACCAAGGACAGAAGCCTCAAATAAATTATCCCTACTGACACCTAGATCTTGGACTTCTAGGCTCTAGAACAATGAAAAAAATATATTTTTATTGCTTCGGTCACCCAGTCTGTGGTTCTATAATATTAGCCTCAGCAAACCAGTACACAACACTTTTGTGTGTGTGTGTTTGTTTGTTTTTAACGTGGCACATTTCTTTAGGGGAAAAAAGTAGCAAAATTTAATAATTTCAATATTCCAAAACAAAATTTTGGCTATGCTTTTTCCCCAAATACATTTAGATTCTTTTTTTTTTTTTGAAGTATCAGTTCAGTTTAGTTCAGTTCAGTCGCTCAGTCATGTCTGACAATTTGTGACCCCATGGACTGCAGCATGCTGAGCTTCTCTGTCCATCACCAACTCTTGGACTTGGCTCAAACTCTTGTCCGTCGAGTTGGTGATGCCATCCTACCATCTCATCCTCTGTCGTCCCCTTCTCCTCCTGCCTTCAATCTTTCCCAGCATCAGGGTCTTTTCCACTGAGTCAGTTCTTCACATCAGGTAGCCAAAGTATTGGAGCTTCAGCATCAATCTTTTCAATGAATATCCAGGACTGAATTTCTTCAAGATTGGTGTCATCTCCCTGCAGTCCAAGAGACTCTCAAGAGTCTTCTCCAAAACCAAAGTTCAAAAGCATGGATTCTTTCTCAAGATCGCTTTGGCTATTCGAGGCTTTTTGTATTTCCATACAAATTGTGAAATTATTTGTTCTACCTCTGGGAAGAATACTGTTGGTAGCTTGATAGGGATTGCATTGAATCTATACATTGCTTTGGGTAGTATACTCATTTTCACTATATTGATTCTTCCAATCCATGAACATGGTATATTTCTCCATCTATTAGTGTCCTCTTTGATTTCTTTCACCAGTGTTTTATAGTTTTCTATATATGAGTTCTATATATGTTTCATAATATTATATATTATGAGTTCTATAAACTATATATTTAGTTTCTTTAGGTAGATATATTCCTAAGTATTTTATTCTTTCTGTTGCAATGGTGAATGGAATTGTTTCCTTAATTTCTCTTTGTTTTCTCATTATTAGTGTATAGGAATGCAAGGGATTTCTGTGTGTTGATTTTATATCCTGCAACTTTACTATAGTCATTGATTAGTTCTAGTAATTTTCTGGTGGAGTCTTTAGCGTTTTCTATGTAGAGGATCATGTCATCTGCAAATAGTGAGAGTTTTACTTCTTCTTTTCCAATTTGGATTCCTTTTATTTCTTTTTCTGCTCTGATTGCTGTGGCCAAAACTTCCAAAACTATGTTGAATAGTAATGGTGAAAGTGGGCACCCTTGTCTTGTTCCTGACTTTAGAGGAAATGCTTTCAATTTTTCACCATTGAGGATAATGTTTGCTGTGGGTTTGTCACATATAGCTTTTATTATATTGAGGTATGTTCCTTCTATTCCTGCTTTCTGGAGAGTTTTTATCATAAATGGGTGTTGAATTTTGTCAAAGGCTTTCTCTGCATCTATTGAGATAATCATGATTTTTATTTTTCAATTTGTCAGTGTGGTGTATTACATTGATTGATTTGCGGGTATTGAAGAATCCTTGCATCCCTGGGATAAAGCCCACTTGGTCATGGTGTATGACCTTTTTAATGTGTTGTTGGATTCTGATTGCTAGAATTTTGTTAAGGATTTTTGCATCTATGTTCATCAGTGATATTGGCCTGTAGTTTTCTTTTTTTGTGGGATCTTTGTCAGGTTTTGGTATTAGGGTAATGGTGGCCTCATAGAATGAGTTTGGAAGCTTACCTTCCTCTGCAATTTTCTGGAAGAGTTTCAGCAAGATAGGTGTTAGCTCTTCTCTAAATTTTTGGTAGAATTCAGCTGTGAAGCCATCTGGACCTGGGCTTTTGTTTGCTGGAAGATTTTTGATTACGGTTTCAATTTCCGTGCTTGTGATGGGTCTGTTAAGTTTTTCTATTTCTTCCTGGTCGAGTTTTGGAAAGTTGTACTTTTCTAAGAATTTGTCCATTTCTTCCACGATCTTGAGAAAGAAGAATGGAACTGGAGGAATCAACCTACCTGACTTCAGGCTCTACTACAAAGCCACAGTTATCAAGACAGTATGGTACTGGCACAAAGACAGAAATATAGATCAATGGAACAAAATAGAAAGCCCAGAGATAAATCCACGCACATATGGACACCTTATCTTTGACAAAGGAGTCAAGAATATACAATGGATTAAAGACAATCTCTTTAACAAGTGGTGCTGGGAAATCTGGTCAACCACTTGTAAAAGAATGAAACTAGAATACTTTCTAACACCATACACAAAAATGAACTCAAATGGATAAAAATCTAAACATAAGACCAGAAACTATAAAACTCCTAGAGGAGAACATAGGCAAAACACTCTCCGACATACATCACAGCAGGATCCTCTATGACCCACCTCCCAGAATATCGGAAATAAAAGCAAAAATAAACAAATGGGACCTAATTAAACTTAAAAGCTTCTGCACATCAAAGGAAACTATCAGCAAGGTGAAAAGACAGCCTTCAGAATGGGAGAAAATAATAGCAAATGAAGCAACTGACAAACAACTAATGTCAAAAATATACAAGCAACTCCTACAGCTCAACTCCAGAAAAATAAATGACCCAATCAAAAAATGGGCCAAAGAACTAAATAGACATTTCTGCAAAGAAGACATACAGATGGCTAACAAACACATGAAAAGATGCTCAACATCACTCTTTATCAGAGAAATGCAAATCAAGACCACTATGAGGTACCATTTCACACCAGTCAGAATGGCTGCTATCCAAAAGTCTACAAATAATAAATGTTGGAGAGGGTGTGGAGAAAAGGGAACCCTCTAACACTGTTGGTGGGAATGCAAACTAGTACAGCCACTATGGAGAACAGTGTGGAGATTCCTTAAAAAACTGGAAATAGAACTGCCTTATGATCCAGCAATCCCACTGCTGGGCATACACACTGAGGAAACCAGAAGGGAAAGAGACACGTGTACCCCAATGTTCATTGCAGCACTGTTTATAATAGCCAGGACATGGAAGCAACCTAGATGTCCATCAGCAGATGAATGGATAAGAAAGCAGTGGTACATATACACAATGGAGTATTACTCAGCCATTAAAAAGAATACATTTGAATCAGTTCTAATGAGGTGGATGAAACTGGAGCCTATTATACAGAGTGAAGTAAGCCAGAAGGAAAAACACCAATACAGTATACTAACGCATATATATAGAATTTAGAAAGATGGTAACAATAACCCTGTGTACGAGACAGCAAAAGAGACACTGATGTATGGAACAGTCTTATGGACTCTGTGGGAGAGGGAGAGGGTGGGAAGATTTGGGAGAATGGCATTGAAACATGTAAAATATCATGTATGAAACGAGATGCCAGTCCAGGTTCAATGCATGATACTGGATGCTTGGGGCTAGTGCACTGGGACGACCCAGAGGGATGGTATGGGGAGGGAGGAGGGTTCAGGATGGGGAGCACATGTATACCTGTGATGGATTCATTTTGATATTTGGCAAAACTAATACAATTATGTAAAGTTTAAAAATAAAATAAAATAAAAAAACAAACAAACAAAAAACACATGGATTCTTCAGCATTCAGTTTTCTTTACAGTCCAACTCTCACATGACTACTGGGAAAGCCATAGCTTCGATTCTAAAGACCTTTTTTGGTAAAGTAATATCTCTGCTTTTTAATATTCCGGTAGGTTGGTGATAGTTTTTCTTCCAAGGAGCAAGCGTCGTTTTTTTTTTTTTTTTTTTTTGTAATTAAGAATTGCCAGTCCAGGTTCAAAGTGTCTTCTAATTTCATGGCTGCAGTCAGTATCTGCAGTGATTTTTGGAGCTGCCCCAAATAAAGTCTCTCACTGTTTCATTGTTTCCCCATCTATTTTCCATCAAGTGATGGGACCAGATGCCATGATCTTAGTTTTCTGAATGTTGAGTTTTAAGCCAACTTTGTCACTCTCCTCTTTCTCTTTTATCAAGAGGCCCTTTAGTTTTAGTTGTTTGCTTTCTGCTACAGGGTCATGTTGAGAAAGTCAGTTCCTAGGCAGGTTGATAGGGAGTCTAGGGGTCCCCAAAGAGAGAGGGGTCTGGAATTCTCAAGGAGGAAAAAAGGACAAACTTTTTTTCTTTCTCCACATTCCTTAGGATTATATACCAATAATGTATCCTGCCTAAGGACAGTCTTTGGATTCAACCTTCTGTTATTTTAAAATGTTAATTATGGGAGTATACCTGGTCTTTACAAGGATGTATCTTGCCTGAGGACAGTGTTATCTTAAAATGTAAATTATGGGAGTAGGTCGGAGGAGGTCTTTACAACCTCCAGACATTCTTTGGATTATATAACCTCATTATTAACACTAGCAAGCGGGTACTCTTTCTGCCCCCTTCTGATGCCTATGTCAGAAGCTTTCTCTATCTCCTTTATACTTTAATAAAACTTTACTACACAAAAGCTCTGAGCGATCAAGCCTCGTCTCTGGCCCCGGATTGAATTCTTCTCCTCCGGGGGCCAAGAATCCCGGTGTATTCGCGTGATTCAACAACAACCTTTCAATGTCATCTGTGTATCTGAGGTTATTGGTGTTTCTCTCAGCAACCTTGATTCCAGTTTGTGCTTCATTCAGCCTAGTATTTGGCATGATATACTCTGAATATAAGTTAATGAGCAGGGTGACAATATACAACCTTGATGTACTCTTTTCCCAATTTGGAACCAGTCTGTTGTTCCATGTGCAGTCCTAACTGCTGCTTCTTGGCCTACATACAGATTTCTCAGGAGGTAGGTCAGGTGGTGTAGTATAGCCTCTGTTTAAGAATTTTCCAGTTCGTTGTAATCTATACAGTCAAAGGCTTCAGCACCATCAATAAAGCAGAAGTAGATGTTATTTTCTGAAACTCTCTTGCTTTTTTGATGATCCAACGGATGTTGGAAATTTGATCTCTGGTTCCTCTGCCTTTTCTAAATCCAGCTTGAACATCTGGAAGTTCACGGTTCATGTACTGCTGAAGCCTGGCTGGGAGAATTTTAAGCATTACTTTACTAGCATATGAGATGAGTGCAATTGTGTGGTAGTTTGAGCATTCTTTGGCATTGCCTTTCTTTGGGATTGGAATGACACTAACCTTTTACAGTCCTGTGGCCACTGATGAGTTTTCCAAATTTACTGGCATATTGAGTGCAGCACTTTCACAGCATCATCTTTTAGGATTTGAAATAGCTCAACTGGAATTTCTTCAATCCCACTAGCTTTGTTCTTAGTGATGCTTAGTATTGCCCACTTGACTTTACACTCCAGGATGTCTGACTCTAAGTGAGTGATCACACCATCATGATTATCTAGGTCGTGAAGATCTTTTGTGTATAGTTCTGTGTATTCTTGCCAACTCTTCTTAATATCTTCTCCTTCTATTAGGTCCATACCATTTCTATCCTTTATTGTGCCCATCTTTGTATGAAATATTGCCTTTGTATCACTAATTTTCTTGAAGAGATCTTTATTCTTTCCCATTCTATTGTTTTCCTTTGTTTCTTTGCTTTGATCACTGAGGAAGTCTTTCTTATCTGTCCTTGCTATTATTCGATGGAACTCTGCATCCAAATATGTATATATCTCCTTTCCTCCTTTACATTTGGCTTCTCTTCCTTTCTCAGCCATATGTGAGGCCTCCTCAGACAATTATTTTACCTTTTTGTATTTCTTATTCTTGGGGATGGTCTTGAACACTGCCTCCTGTACAATGTCTGGAGCCTCCATTCGTAGTCCTTCAGGATATCCATCAGATCTTATCCCTTGAATCTATTTGTCACTTCCACTGTATAAGGGATTTGATTTAGGTCATACATGAATGGTCTAGTGGCTTTCCCTTATTTCTTCAATCTAAATCTGTATTTAGCAATAAGGAGTTCATGATCTGAGCCACAGTCAGCTCCTGGTATTGTTTTTGCTGACAGTATAGAGCTTCTCCTTCTTTGGCGGGAGATAATATAATCAGTCTGATTTTGGTATTGATCATCTGATGATGTCCATGTGTAGAGTCTTCTCTTGTGTTGTTGGAAGAGTTGTTTGCATATTTGAAGCTAATGATAGTTCTCCCTGAAATCTTGATTCAAACTTGTGCTTCATCCAGCCTGGCATATCACATAATGCACCTTGCATATACGTTAAATAAGCAAGGTGACAATATCTAGCCTGGACATACTCGTTTCCCAATTTGAAACCAGTCTGTTGTTTCATGTCCAGTTCTTACTCTTGCTTCTTGATCTGCATACACATTTCTCAGTAAGCCTGTAAGGTCGTCTGGTATTCTCATCTCTTTTAGATTTTTTCACAGTTTGTCACTGAAGCATAGTTAAGTTACAATGGTGTTTAGTTCCAGGTGTATAGCATAGCGATTCATATATATATATATATATATATATATATATATATATACACATACATACATACATATATGTTATTTTGTTTTATAGGTCATCAAACATATTGGATATATTTTCCCTATTGATTATGCATTTTATATATAGTAGTGTGAATGTTAATTCAAAACTCCTAATTTACAACTCCTTTTCCACATTGGTAACCATAAGCTTATTTTCTCTATCTGTGAGTCTGTTCTTGTTTCATAAATGCATTTACTATCATCCTTTTTAAAAATCCACCTATATGATATCATAGAATATTTGTCTTTCTCTGTATGACTTGCTTCACTTAGTATGATCATGTCTAGATCTATCCATATTGCTTCAGATGACATTATTTTATTCTATTTACTGGCTGAATAATATGCTTGGAAAGACTGAGGGCAGAGGAGAAGGGAGCAACAGAGGATGAGGTGGTTGGATGGCATCACTGACTCAATGGACATGAGTTTAAGCAAGCTACGGGAGATGGTGAAGGACAGGGAAGCCTGGCATGATGCAGTCCATGTGACCACAAATATTCAGACACGACTGAGCAACCAAACAACAGTACATGTGCAAACGTGTGTGTGTGTGTGTGTGTGTGTGTGTGTGTAGTCTCCTTTAGTCATATGGTGATTGACATCTAGGGTGATCCCACATCTTGGCTATTGTAAATATTCCTGGAATGAACTTTGGGGTGAATGTAGCTTTTTCAGTTATGGTTTTCTATGGATGTATACAAAGGAGTGGGATTGCAGTATTATACAGAAATTAGCTTTTTTAAGGAAACTCCATGTTGTTCTCCATAGTTGCTGTACTAATTTTCATTCCCATCAACAGTGTAGGATGATTTATTTTACTCCAAATTGTCTCTAGAATTTTTTTTGTTATGAGATCTTTCAATGATGGCAATTCTGATTGCAGTTAGATGTAAACTTGTCAGTTTTATTTTGCATTTATTTAATAATTAGTAATGCTGAACAGAATTTCATGAGGTTTTTGACCATCACTAATGCTCAAAATTCTCCAAGCCAGGCTTAAGCAATATGTTAACCATGAACTTCCTGATGTTCAAGCTGGTTTTAGAAAAGGCAAAGACACCAGAGATCAAATTGCCAACATCTGCTGGATCATGGAAAAAGCAAGAGAGTTCCAGAAAAACATCTATTTCTGCTTTATTGACTATGCCAAAGCCTTTGACTGTGTGGATCACAATAAACTGTGGACAATTCTGAAAGAGATGGGAATACCAGACCACCTGATCTGCCTCTTGAGAAATCTGTATGCAGTTCAGGAAGCAACAGTTAGGACTGGACATGGAACAACAGACTGGTTCCAAATAGGAAAAGGAGTACGTCAAGGCTGTATACTGTCACCCTGCTTATTTAACTTATATGCAGAGTACATCATGAGAAATGCTGGGCTGGAGGAAGCACAAGCTGGAATCAAGATTGCTGGGAGAAATATCAATAACCTCAGATATGCAGATGACACCACTCTTATGGCAGAAAGTGAAGAGGAACTCAAAAGCCTCTTGATGAAAGTGATAGTGGAGAGTGAAAAAGTTGGCTTAAGGCTCAACATTCAGAAAACGAAGATCATGGCATCTGGTCCCACCACTTCATGGGAAATAGATGGGGAAACAGTGTCAGACTTTGTTTTTCTAGGCTCCAAAATCACTGCAGATGGTGACTGCAGCCATGCAATTAAAAGACGCCTACTCCTTGGAAGGAAAGTTATGTCCAACCTAGATAGCATTTTCAAAAGCAGACATTCCTTTGCCAACAAAGGTCTGTCTAGTCAAGGCTATGGTTTTTCCAGGGTCAGGTATGGATGTGAGAGTTGGACTGCGAAGAAAGCTGAGGGCCGAATAAATGATGCTTTTGAACTGTGGTGTTTGAGAAGACTCTTCAGAGCCCCTTGGACTGCAAGGAGATCCAACCAGTCCATTCTAAAGGAGATCAGTCCTGGGTGTTCTTTAGAAGGACTGATGCTAAAGCTGAAACTCCAGTACTTTGGCCACCTGATGCAAAGTGTTGACTCATTGGAAAAGACTCTGAGGCTGGGAGGGATTGGGGGCAGGAGCAGAAGGGGTCGGCAGAGGATGAGATGGGTGGATGGCATCACCGATTTGATGGACATGAATCTGAGTGAACTCTGGGAGTTGGTGATGGACAGGGAGGCTTGGCGTGCTGCAGTTCATGGGGTTGCAAAGAGTTGGACACGACTGAGCGACTGAATTGAACTTATATTCCTATTGCCCTTGTCTTAATTGTTTGGGGTTTGCTTTTGTATGTCTTTTTGTTCTTTTGTATTTCCCATCTAAATAATTCCATCTAGCATTTCTTGTAAAGTTGGTTTAGTGGTACTAAATTCTCTTAACTGTTGCTTGTCCTTAAAACTCTTTATTTCTCCATCAATTTTGAATGAGATCCTTCCCAGTTTGAGTAGTCTTCATTACAAAATTTTCCCTTTCAATATTTTAAATATATCCTGTCAATTCTTCCTGGCCTACAGAGTTTCTGCTGAAAGGTTAGCTGTTAAATCTTTTGGGTTTCCCTTGTATGTTACTTGTTGCTTTTCCCTTGCTTCTTTCAACATTGTTCCTTTGTATTTAATCTTTGTTAGTTTGCTTAGTATGTTTCCTGGCATGTTTCTCCTTGGGTTTATCCTGCATGGTACTCTCTGCACTTTTTGGACTTGAGTGACTTTTTTTTCTCCCATGTTAGGGAAATTTTCGAGTATAATCTCTTCAAAAAATGTTCCATACTCTTTCTCTTCTTTTTTCTCAGACCCCTATATTTTAAATACATTTGCTTTTAATATTGCCCCAGAGGTCTCTGAAATTATCCTCATTTCTTTTCTTTTTTTTTTTTTTTTTTTGCTTTTTTCTCTTCTTCAGCAGTTATTTCCAACATTTTATCCTCCACCTCTATTTTGCATTCTTCTGCCTCAGATATTTTGCTGTTGATTCCTTCTAGAGTATTTTTAATTTCAGCAATTGTATTTGTCTCTGTTTGTTTATTCTTTATTTCTTCTAGGTCTTTGTTAAATGTGTTAATTGATTCTTGAATTTTCTCCATTCTGTTTTCTAGGTTTTGAATCATCTTAACTATCACTACCCTGAATTCTTTTTCAGGTAGTTTGCCTATTTTCTCTTCACTTATTTGGACTTGTGTTCTTTTATATTGTTTCTTCATCTGCTCAATATTTCTCTGCCTTTTCTATTTTTTTTAACTTATTGTGCTTAATGGCAGTTATAAAATCAGGCAAATGATAAGTAAAATAATGGAATATATACACATACATATATACCCATAAACAAAACCAAAACAATCCAAAAAACATAAAGTGCAATAGATTGACCTGGGGAGCAAAGGAAACCAAAAATGATATCAACTAGTTAAAAATAATTAAAGTACAAACTGAAAACAAAATTAAAGCAAGGTGTCAACTAGGGAATAGAGAAACAAAATCAAAACAAACTAACATGGTGAAAAAAAGAAAGAACAGAAAGAGGAGAAATGCAAAGTTAGACAGTAGTAGACAAAGAAGATTTATATATATATATATTAAAGAATAACTACAATGGGAAAAGGAAAGTAGGAGAAGAAAACAAGAGAATAAATGTAAAAAAATTGTTTGCAAGCATTTTCTTATGCTATCCTTATGCAATTCCTTATGCTGTCCTTTTTGTTTTGTCAATGATTTCATCTGCTATGCAAAAGCTTCTATATTTAATCAGGTCCCATTTGTTTAGCTTTGTTTTTGTTTCTATTACTATAGGAGATGGTTCCAAAAAAATATTGCTGTGATTTTTATTCTAGTATTTATCATAGTATTCTACCTATGTTTTAATTTAGGTGGTTCATAGTATCCAGTCTTATGTCTGTAAGTCATTTTAATTTTATTTTCATATTTGATTAGAATATGTTCTAATTTCATCCTTTCACAGGCAGCTGTCCAGTGCTCCCAGCATTAATTATTGGAGAAATTGTCTTTTCTCCATTGTGTATTTTTGCCCACTTTGTAATGGATTAAATGACCATGAGTGCATGGGTTCTTTCCCGGCTTTCTATCCTGTTCCATTTTCTTATGTTTCTGGTTTTGTGCCGGGACCATAATGCTTTGTTTACTGTGGCTTTGCAGTATAGTCTGAACACAGAAAGCTTCATTCTACCACTTCTGTTCTTTCTCAAGTTCATTTTAGCTATTCTAATACAAATATTTTTCAATTTTCCTACAAAATTTAAAATTATTTGCTCCAGTGTTGTGAAAAAGACCATTGGTAATTTTCATGTGGATTGGATTGAATTTGGAGATTGCTTTGGGTATTAAGGTCACCTTAAGAGTATTGTTTATTTTCTTTTTTTAAATTATTTATTTTAACTGGAGGCTGATTACATTACAATATTGTAGTGGTTTTTGCCATGCATTGACATGAATCAGCCTTGGGTGTACATGTGTCCCCCATCCTGCACCCCCCTCCCACCTCTCTCCCAATCCCATCCCTAAGGGTCATCCCAGTGTGCCAGCCCTGAACACACTGTCTCATGCATCAAATCTGGACTGGTGATCTATTTCACAGATGATAATATACATGTTTCAACGCTATTCTCTCAAATCATCCCACCCTCACCTTCTCCCAAGAGACCAAAAGTCTGTTCTTTGCATCTGTGTCTTTCTGCTGTCTCACATATAGGGTCAACATTACCATCTTTTTAAATTTCATATATATGCATTAATGTACTGTAATGGTGTTTTTCTTTCTGACTTACTTCACTCTGTATAATAGGCTCCAGTTTCATCCACCTCAATAGAACTGATTCAAATGAATTATGTTCAACATGTATACCAGAGCTTTCTTATCCATTTGTCTGCCGATGGACATCTAGGTTGCTTTCATGTCCTAGCTATTGTAAACAGTGCTGCGATGAACTTTGGAGTACATGTGTCTTTTTCAATTTTGGTTTCCTTGGTGTATATGCCCAGCAGTGCTAGTTTGCATTCCCACCAACAGTGTAAGAGGGTTCCCTTTTCTCCATACCCTCTCTAGCATTTATTGTTTATAGACTTTTTTTATAGCAGACATTCTGACCAGCATGAGAGGATACCTCATTGTGATTTTGATTTGCATTTATCTGATAATGAGTGATGTTGAGCATCTTTTTATGTGTTTGTTAGCCATCTGTATGTCTTCTTTGCAGAAATATCTGTTTAGTTCTTTGGGTCATTTTTTGATTGGGTTGTTTATTTTTCTGGAATTGAGCTGCATGAGCTGCTTGTATATCTTTGAGATTAATTCCTTGTCAGTTGCTTCATTTCCTATTATTTTTTCCCATTCACCTTGATTATAATTCCCTTCGTTTTGAAAAAGCTTTTAAGTTTAATCAGGTCTCATTTATTTACTTTTGCTTTTATTTCCTTTACTCTGGGAGCTGGGTCATAGAGGATCCTGTTGTGATTTATGTCAGAGTGTTTTGCCTGTTTTCCTCTAGGAGTTGTACAGTTTCTGGTCTTACATTTTGAGTTTATTTTTGTGTATGGTGTTAGAAAGTGTTCTCAGTTCTGTTCAGTTCAGTCACTCAGTCATGTCCGACTCTTTGTGACCCCATGAATTGCAGCACGCCAGGCCTCCCTGTCCATCACCAACTCCTGGAGTTCACTCAAACTCATGTCCATCGAGTAGGTGATGCCATCCAGCCATCTCATCCTCTGTCATCTCCTTCTCCTCTTGCCCCCAATCCCTCCCAGCATCTGAGTCTTTTCCAATGAGTCAACTCTTTGCATGAGGTGGCCAAAGTATTGGAGTTTCAGCTTTAGCATCATTCTTTCCAAAGAACACCCAGGAATGATCTCCTTTAGAACGGACTGGTTGGAACTCCTTGCAGTCCATGGGACTCTCAAGAGTCTTCTCCAACACCACAGTTCAAAAGCATCAATTCTTCAGCTCTCAGCTTTCTTCACAGTCCAACTTTCACATCCAAAGTGTTCCAGTTTCATTCTTTTACAAGTGATTGTTCATTTTTCCTAGCACCACTTGTTAAAGAGATTGTCTTTTCTCCACTGTATATTCTTGCCTCCTTTATCAAAGATATGGTGTCCATAGGTGCATTCATTTATCTCTGGGCTTTCTATTTTGTTCCTTTGATCTATATTTCTGTCTTTGTGCTAGTACCATACTGTCTTGATGACTGTAGCTTGGTAGTATAGTCTGAAGTCAGGCAGGTTGATTCCTCCAGTTCCATTCTTCTTTCTCAAGATCACTTTGGCTATATGAGGTTTTTTGTATTTCCATAAAATTTTTGAAATTATTTGTTCTAGTTCTCTGAAAAATACCGTTGGTAGCTTGACAGAGATTGCATTGAATTTATGGATTGTTGTGGGTTGTATACTCTTTTTCACTATATTGATTCTTCTGATCCATGAAAAAGGTATATTTCTCAATTGATTTGTGTCATCTTTGACTTCTTTCATCAGTGTTTTATAGTTTTCTATATATAGTTCTTTTGATTCTTTAGGTAGATTTATTCCTATATATTTTATTTTTTTGTCACTGTGGTGAATGGAATTGTTTCCTTAATTTCTCTTTCTGTTTTTCCATTGTTATTGTATAGGAATGCAAGGGATTTCTATGTGTTAATTTTATATCCTGCAACTTTACTATATTCATTGATTAGTGCTAGTAATTTTCTGGTGTTGTCTTTAGAGTTTTCTATGTAGAGGATCATGACATCTGCAAACAGTGAGAGTTTTACTTCTTCTTTTCCATCTGGATTCCATTTATTTCTTTCTCTTCTCTGATTGCTGTAGCTAGGATTTCCAGAACTATGTTGAATGATAGCAGTGAAAGTGAACACCCTTGTCTCATTCCTGGTCTGAGTGAGAGTGCTTTCATATTTCTCCATTGAAAATAATGTTTGCTGTTGATTTATCATATATGACTTTTACTATGTTAAGGTAAGCTCCTTTTATGACCAAGTTTTGAAGAATTTTAATAATAAATGGATGCTGAATTTTGTCAAAGACTTTTTCTCCATCTATTGAGATTATCATATTTTTTAATGTTTTGATATGTTAATATGGTGTATCACATTAATTGATGTGTATATTAAAGAATCCTTGCATCCCTGGAATAAACCCAACTTGATCATGGTGTATGAACTTTTTGATATGTTGCTGAATTATGTTTGCTATAATTTGGCTGAGGATTTTTGCCTTTATGTTCATTAGTGATGCTGCTGCTAAGTCGCTTCAGTCGTGTCCGACTATGAGCGACCCCATAGACGGCAGCCCACCAGGCTGCCCTGTCCCTGGGATTCTCCAGGCAAGAACACTGGAGTGGGTTGCCATTTCCTTCTCCAATGCAGGAAAGTGAAAAGTGAAAGTGAAGTTGCTCAGTCATGTCTGACTCTAGCGACCCCATGGACTGCAGCCTACCAGGCTCCTCCGTCCATGGGATTTTCTAGGCAAAAGTACTTGAGTGGGGTGCCATTGCCTTCTCTCATTAGTGATATTGGCCTGTAATTTTCTTTATTTGTGTTGTATTTGTCTTGTTTTGATATCAGGGTGATGGTGGTCTTGTACAATGAATTTGGAAATGATCCTTCCTCTCCAATTTTTTGAAAGACTTTTAGAAGGACAGGCATTAGCTCTTTTCAAAATGTTTGATAAAATTCTACTGTGAAGCCATCTGGTCCTGGGCTTTTGTTTTTTGGAAGATTTTTAATCACAGTTTCAGTTTCAGCGCTTGTATTTGTGTTGTTTGTAATTTCTGTTTCTTCCTGGTTCAGTCTTGGAGATTGAACTTTTCTATGAATCTGTCCATTTATTCCAATTTATCCATTTTATTTTCATACAGTTGCTTATTATAGTCTCTTATAATCCTTTGTATTTCTGCACTGTCTGTTTTAACCTCTCATTTTCATTTCTGATTTTGTTGATTTGATTCTTTTCTCTTTTTTTTTTGATAAGTCTGGCTAAAGGCTTGTCAGTTTTTTTTCTATGCTCTCAAAGAACCTGCTTTTAGTTTTATTAATTTTTACTATTGTTTCTTTCATTTATTTTTCATTTCTTTCTGTTCAGATCTTTATGATTTCTTTTCTTCTACTAATTTTGGGTTTTATTATTATTATTATTATTTGGGTTCTTCTTTTTCCAGTTGTTTTAGGTATAAAGTTAGATTGTCTATTTGATATTTTTCTTATTTCTTGAGGTAGGATTTTATTGCTATAAACTTCCCTCTTAGAACTGCTTTTATTGCATCCCATATGTTTTGAGTTGTGGTGTTTTCATTGTCATTTGCTTCTAGAATTTTTTTTTATTTCCCTTTTGATTTATTTCATAACTTGTTGGTTACTTAGAAACGTGGTGTTTACTCTCCATGTGTTTGTGTTTCGTATCTTTTTTTTTTTTTTTTCCTTGTGAATGATATCTAGTCTCATAGAATTGTGGTCGCAGAAGATGCTTGATAAAATTTCAATTTTCTGATGTAACATCAATATTACTGATGCTTGATTTGTGACCCAAGATATGGTCGATCCTGGAGAATGTTCATTGTACACTTGAGAAGAAGGTGTATTTTTCTGCATTTGGATGGAATGTACTAAAGATATCAGTGAGATCCGTCTTATCTACTGTATCATTTAAGACGTGTTTCTTCATTAATTTTCTGTTTTGATGATCTGTTCATTGGTGTGAATGGGGTGTTAAAGTCTCCTACTATTATTGTGTTACTGTCAATTTCTTCTTTTAGTGTTTGCTAGTGTTTGTCTTATGTATTGAGGTGTTCCTATGTTGGGTGCATATATATTTACATTTTTTATGTGTTCCTCTTGGATTGATCCATGATCATCATGTAGTGTCCTTCTTTATCTCTTGTAATCTTCTTTATTTTAAGGTCTATTTTTTCTGACATGGGAATTGCTACTCCAGCTTTCTTTTGCTTCCCATCTACATGGAATATATTTTCCCATGCTCTCTCTCTCTCAGTTTATATGTGTCTTAAGGTCTGAAGTAGGTTTCTTGTAGACACCATATATATAGGTCTTGTTTTTGTATCCATTCAGCCAGTCTGTGTCTTTTGGTTGGATCATTTAATCCATTTACATTTAAAGTAGTTATTGATATATATGTTCCTATTGTCATTTTCTTAATTGTTTTGGGTTGATTTTATAGATCTTTTTTTCTTCTGTTGTATTTCTGAACTATATACATCCCTTTAGCATTTATTGTGTGGCTTCCATGGTGGCTCAGAGGGTAAAGCATCTGCCTGCAATACGGGAGACCTGGGTTCTATCCCTGGGTTGGAAAGATCCCCTGGAGAAGGAAAAATCAAGCTTGTTTGGTGATACTGAATTCTCTTAACTTTTGACTGTCTGAAAAGCTCTTTATTTCTCCATCAAGTTTGAATGAGATCCTTGATGGGTACAGTAATCTTGGTTGTGGATTTTTCCCTTTCAGTACTTTAAATATATCCTGACGTTCCCTTCTGGCCTGTAGAGTTTCTGGTGAAAGATCAGCTGTTAAGCATATGGGGTTTTATTGTATGATATTTATTGCTTCTCTCTTGCTGCTTTTAGTATTCCTTCTTTGTGTTTAGTCTTTGTTAGTTTGATTAGTATGTGTCTGGCGTGTTTTTCCTTGTGTTTATCCTGTATGGGACTCTTTGTGCCTCTTGGACTTAAATGACTGTTTCCTTTTCCATGTTGGGGAAATTTTCAGCTATAACCTCTTCAAAAATTTTCTCATAGCCTTTCTTTTTCTCTTTGTCTTCTGGAACACTTATAATTCAAATGTTGGTGCATTTGATATGGTCCCAGAGGTCTCTGAGACTGCCCTCAGTTCTTTTCATTCTTTTTACTTTATTTTGCTCTACAGAAGTTATTTCCACCATTTTATATTCCAGTTCACTGATTCGTTTTACCACTTCAGATATTCTGCTATTGATTCCTTCTTGAGTATGTTTAATTTCAGTAATTGTGTTGTTTGTCTCTGTATGTTTATTATTTAATTCTTCTCGGTCTTTGTTAATTGATTCTTTCATTTTCTCCATTTTATTTTCAAGGTTTTTAATCATCTTTACTATCATTATTCTGAATTATTTTTCAGGTAGTTTGTCTATTTCCTCTTTGTTTATTTGGACTTCTGCGTTTCTAATTTGTTCCTTCATTTGTGCAGTATTTCTCTGCCTTTTCATTACTTTTTTTTTTTTTTTAAGTTATTGTGTTTGAGGTCTCTTTTATAAGGCTTTAAGGAAAGTTGAATTCTTTCCTTGAAGAAGGTTGAATTCTTTCTTCCTTTTGGTTTCTGCCCTCCTAAGATGGGAGCTTTGTATAGGGTGAAATTTGTGCTGAGTTTTTGTTATTGTTGTTTATTTGTCCTCTGATGGGCAAGGCTGAATGAGGTGGTAATCCTGTTTGCTGATAATTGAGTCTGTATTTTGTTATTGTTGTTTTTAGATGAGGCATCCTGCACAAGGTGCTACTGGTGGTTGGGTGATGCAAGGCCTTGTATTCAAGTGGTTTTGTTTTTTGGGAGTTCTCAGTATTTGATACTCACTAGGGTTTGTTCTCTGGTAGTCTAGGGTCTTGGAGTCAGTGCTCCTTCTCTAAAGGCTCAGGGCTTGATCTCTTTGTGGTTAAGATTCATGGGCAGAGGCACAAGGGAACCTTCTGAGGAGCTGGTCATGTTCTGTGTCTTGATGGTAGTTTAAGATCTGTCCATTTCACAGTCATTAAAAAAAGACTCAGCCATGAAACTTTCTGAAACTTTTCAGTCTCTTTCACAATCCAGTTTTAAGAAAGCACATAAAATAAAACCTTCTAATGAATGAACAGGACACAGTCCTGGATGTTTCGAATTCTGATTCACCTCTGTGGTGAAGAGGATTGGAACCAACATGGCTGATTCCAGTCTTTCCATTTTATCTTATCTCTACTTGCATTGTTTTCAGGCAGATTTTAAATCAGAGAACAAGAGTAGATTTCTTATACAGCTGGGTGTACTTGAATAAAAAGAGTGCCATGTTTTTCATTCTGCTTGCTCTTTTCAAATTACTGTTGGTATGTATCTGAGTGAATGCTTTCCAAAGCATAAGGAATTTAAAAAATCAGCAATATTAAAGTGTAAGCAATTAAAACATAATTTTATGTATGAAAAGAAAAAGATAGATTTATTTTCCACTGAGTTGAATAGAAAAATAATTTCTTTTAAACTATGTTTTAATTTTATACCTTCACATGTAAGAGTTATTTTAAATGGACACTTTGCTAATTTTAAGTTATCTGTGTATTCTCATTCCACTTTTACTATACCAGCTGGCTATGTTCAGAGGCTTTAGATCTTGAGGACTCCTGACCTATTCGGGAGTTCTTCAACACCTATCTTGGTATGTGGCACTCAAAATATCAATCTGAAAAGTTTCTTGCTGGATGCCATATGTGGTTGGTATAAGTAGGAAAGAATAAAACTTTTACAAAAAAACAGTTCACTTAATTCATATTTTTTCTATGCAACTTGCTGTTTTTGTGCATTTATTGACTGATAACAATGTTTTTAAGTTCAATAATTCTTTCCATGCTTTAATGAGCATATTTATTTATAATTTCACTTTTAATCCTGAAGTTATATTAGGGAGGATAAATGGATCTATATTTTATGGCAAATTAAAACATTGTTTTGTTCCAGGTTCAAAGAAATGCAATCAAAGTTTGTATTTTATCAATAAGAGATGCACTGAAGAAACATGAAGATTGGAAAAATAGCCAAATTTAGAAATTACTTTTAATACAGCAGCAATTTTAGATATCTCATTGCATAAGTGAAGCTCATTAAAAAAAAAGTACATGATTTTGAAATCAACCAGACCAATTACACTATTTGTCTTGAAAATATTTATTCATGAAGCATTGGAAGATTCCATTTATGCTCTGTGATTGTGAACTCAAATTGTGTTGAATTTTTTAAAGTAAAACTGTTTGAAAAGATATATCTTTGTTTTAACAAGGAACAACTTTTTTTAGTTCAGTTTATTTTCATTTTGAAGAAGCATTTTTAGTGAAATAAGTTTTAATCTGCCCCTTCTTGCTACATTTTAATAAGAATTATTTGGCATACAATGTTGTATAAGATTACTGTATATAATATATTGATTTGATGCATTTATGTTGCAATATGTGGTGTTTGTTAAGACCTCTATCATGTCAGAAAGCTATTTCTTCTAGCATTGGGAACAATTAATATCTATAAAATTTATAATACAGTTTTGTTTTTTATAATCATTGTACTGTGTATTAGCTTTCCAGAACTTATCTACTTCTTGCAAGTATGTACCCTTAAATATTCCATTCCTTTACCTCCCATACCCTGGTAACCATCATTTTGCTGTTGGCTTGTATCACTAAAATGTTTTTAATTTCACATATAAGAGATAGCATATGGTATTTGTCTTCACTGACTGATTTATCTCACTCAATAAAATGCCCTCAAGTTCTGTCCATGTTCTTGTATACTGCAGAATATCCCTTTTTCTCATGGGTGAATAGTTGTATATATATGCTATAACTTCTTTGTTTATTCATTTATTGACAGACAATTAAGTTGTTTCAATACTTTGGCTACTATGAATAACACTGCAAAAACATGGGATTCACATATCTCATTGGCAACCTGTTTTCATTTCCTTTGTGTATATACCCAGAAGTGGGATTGCTGGATTATGTGGTTGATGTATTTGTAATTTTCAAGCAATCTCCATATTGTTCCTCATAGTGGCTGGACCAGTTTACAATCTCATCCACAAAGCACTAGGGTTAGTTTTTCACCATATCCTCCTCTATTCTTTTTATCTCTTGTTTTCTTAATTTCTCCAGTCTTACAGGTGCAAAGTGATATCTCATACTAATTTTGAGTTGCATTTTTTTAATGATTAGCAATGCTGAGCACCTTATCATGTACCTGTTGGCCATTTGGATGTCTTTGGGAAAATGTCTAGTTCTTTTGCCCATTTCAAAATAGGATTGGGGGGATTGTTATTAAATTTTATAAGTTCTTTATGTTTGAATATTAACCCATTATCCAATATGAGCTTCTAAAATATTCTTCATTTCTATAGAATGACTTTTAATTTTTTTGATTGTCTCTTTTGCTGTGCAGAACCTTTTAAATTTTATGTAGTCCCATTTATTTATGTTTTTCTTTTGATATCTGTGCTTATGATATCATAACCAAAATAAAAAAAAAAAAGTCATTGACAAGCCAATATTGAGAGGATTCTTCCCTGAGTTTTCTTCCATGAGATTTATGATTTCAGGTTTTATGTTTAAGGCTTTGTTCCATTCTGACTTTATTTTTGTGAGTGGGGTAGGAGATGGGTCCAGTTGCATTTATCTGCATGAGGTTATCAAATTTTCTCAAAACCGTTTGTTGAAGATATTATCCTTTCCTCTGGATATTCCTGACAATTGAATGTATATGGGGGAGGGACAGTTAATTCTGGTTTCTCTTTTCTGTTCCACTGTTCTACATGAGGATTTTTATGCTGAAGAATTGATGCTTTTGAACTGTTGTGTTGGAGAAGACTCTTGAGAGTCCCTTAGACTGCAAGGAGATCTAACCAGTCCACCCTAAAGGAAATAAGTCCTGAATATTCATTGGAAGGGTTTATGTTGAAGCTGTTGAAGCTGAAACTCCAATACTTTGGCCACCTGATGCGAAAAGCTTACTCATTTGAAAAGACCCTGATTCTGGGAAAGGTTGAAGGGGATGACAGAGGATGAGATGGTGGGATGGCATCACTGACTCAATGGACATGAGTTTGAGTAAGCTCTGAGAATTGGTGATGGACAGAGAGGCCTGGAATGCTGCAGTCCATGGGGTCACAAAGAGTTGGACATGACTGAGCACCTGAACTGAATTGATCCATATTGTTTAAATTTCTATAGCTTTGTAGTTTGGTTTGAAATGGGGAATTGTGATTACTCTTGCTTTGTTCTTCTTTCTCAAGATTACTTTGGCTGTCTGAGGTGATTTACAGTTCCATAGAAATTTTAAGATTTTTTTTTCCTTCTTCTGTGAAGAATGCCATTGGAATTTTGATAGGTATTGCATATAATCCATAAATGGTTTGGGATAGTATGGCACTGGGAAAACATGGCGTCAGTGGTCTGAAGAGGCAGCAGCAGCACAGGAAGTGGTTTTGCATAAATTACAGCAGAGGCAGAGGTGGAAACAAGGTAGTGATTGGTGTACTGAGTTCCTAGCTTGGTGGGGCAGAAGGCTGCAAAGCACTGTGCATCCCCATCAGGGCAGCGTGGCTCACCAGACCTGGACAATAATACCAAGGATCCTGATAAGAGGAAAGGTGGAGGCCAGACCTTGGCCATAGGTGGGCCGTGTGGGCAGTTAGAATGGCTCCAATGTGGCCAGTGACAGCACTGAGGCCAGGGAGCCCTACACTTGTAGGCATGCTCCAATCTTGGTTCCAGCCTTCCCTACACCCCTATCCAGGCAACTCCAGCAAGGCCTTTGCCCCAGTCTCTGGGAAGGACGTTGACCAACACCTGATGGCTGGTAAGGTTTACACACTCAACGAGGACCAGCAATGAGAAAATAGTGGCACCACATTAATTGAAGGTCATGTGCCTCTAGTTAGGGCCTGACAAAATATGGTTCACTGGAGAAAGAAATTCCAAACCACTTCAGTATATTTGCCTTGAGAACCCCATGAACACCATGAAAAGGCAAAAAGATATGGCTTTGGAAGATGAGCCCCCCAGGTTGGTAGGTGTCCAATATTTAACTGGGGAGGTAAAGAGAAACAGCTCCAGAAAGAATGAAGAAGCTTGGCTAATGTGGGAACATTTCTCAGTTGTGGATGTGTCTGGTGGTGAAAGTAAAGGCCAATGTTGCAAAGAAAAATATTGCATAGGAACCTGGAATGTCAGGTCCATGAATCAAGATAAATTCAGTGTGCCCAAGGAGGAGAAGACAAGAGTGAGCATTAGCATTTTAGGGATCAGTGAATCAAAATGGATGGGAAAAGGTGAATTCAATTAACATGACCATTATATCTACTTTAAATGATTTAAAGTATTGCTTTTCCCATGGGATCTGAATCACTATATTTTGTGTTCTTCCAGATTAGTAAAATGATCTACTTATTACTAAATCTCTATAGTCTAACAAAGTTTGCAAAATATAATAAATGTTAATAAATTCATTTATGGAAAGACTGAATGAGCTGGAGTAGTGATAAAATGACTAAAAAGCATATTCTGACAAAACATATATGTGAGAAGAAATAAATATACGTATAAATAATATAATACTTGAGAAATATATATGAAGAAACTAATCTGAACTTGAGAATGGATGAAAGACAAGAAAAGTCTTTCAGCCATATGATCTTGGAAATTAATTTTTGCTCTGCTTCCATATTTCTAAAATAATTATTTTGGTGTGCATTGTTAGCTTTCAAATACTTTATTGCTTTTTAAATTTTATAAATTTTAAAACACCATATATGCTTTTATTTGTGATGGAACAATTTTTTTCAAGCTAAACTTTATTCAGAAGCCTAATAAGAGAATTTATCTTTAGCAGTCATTTGAAAACGAATTTGCAGTTTAAGAGAGGTTATGTTTAATCATATGTGTTTGACATTTAACATACAGGAAAGAATGATGAGATCCTCCAAGTAAATTAAGAGGGGAAAGATGGTGATAACGCTAGGATGTTTCTAACCACTGAGAATTATCTGAAGAAATGTGTACTTTCACTGTAAAATTCTTAAATCTTCTGATTCCACCATGGAAGAAGTAATTATTTTCTTTTTTGTTACAAAAGTAAACATTTATTTAATATAATAAAAGAACTTATAGCAGATTATTTTTTCTATAAATAATGACACATACTTCTATGCAGCAAAAAATAATGTTACTGCAAAAGAGGTCTTATCTTTGTCCTTGGTTACTGGAAAGTGCTCTAGGTTCTGTAATACCTCATAAGACATTGATATATATATATATATATATATATATATATATATATATATATATATATTTTTTTTTTTTTTTTTTTTTTTGCTTGGGGGCTTTGGCCACTAGACAGTCTATCAACATAATTTATGATACAGACTTTGGGCTGGTGACAAAAACATTGCCTGATATTGAAGTATATGTGAAATATATACAATGGAATCTTTAAAAGTCTTTTGGATCATTTGTATTTTGAGGTAAAACAATAGTCTTGGCTAGTAATGCATGTTTGAATCATGCTGTTATACACAGAATAAAACTGAAGAAACAGGACTAAGGGAGACTAACTCAGGTAAGGAATATAAATAAGGACAGCAAGCATACAGTTCTGGGAAGTGCCTAAGTATTGGTTAAATAAGCAGGCAGGAATCCAGATTAACTTTGCGAAAATTCAGTATGTAACCTCCCTGTAAGTTTCCTCATTTATAGGTATATTAGTAGTATTCTCATAGCATACTTAGTAAATGTTCTATAAATTTTAAATGTTATCAACACCACTACTATTATTATTATCATCACTAAAGAAGAAGAAAAAGGAACATATAGGAAAGAAATGTAAAACCAGTTGAAAAGTCACAATCATTGAAGAAGAGGAAGACACAGTGGATACAGATAACTTTTTCAGATAGTTTCAAAGGAAAAGTAAGGAGGAAACAGAGATGAAGGTAAAATGTGAAAAGAAATCATGGTTGAACACCTTTGACTAACTTAGGAAAACTTCTCTGATTATTTTAGAGAGATCTGATCAGCTCTGTAGGCTAAGTGATTATGTAAATAGAAAACAGAATGAAGATATCTAAGACTCCATGGGACTAATTGCTGGAAGGAATGGGAAATAACCAAGTGGAAGATTGAATCCTGGAAAATAATTGAACACTTCATTTCCTAGGACAAGAAAGTTGATTAAAAAGGTAGAGATGCAGATATTTGGAGATCAAAGTAAGGGAAGGCACATAACCTCTCACCAGAAGAATTTAATCTTCCTAGTAACAGACTAGGAATATAATAAAACAGAGATCACCTTTAGTGAGAGTGAAAGTTTGGATGAAGTTGAAAGACAGAAAAATATGATCAAATATGGTCTTTCATATTTTACAATACAGGGGTTAGAGCATATGTGAGAGATATTGAGTTTTATGTGGTGGCTGGATATATAATTTGATGAAATGGAGAAGTAAGCATATGCATACAGAGGTGCTGAGAGATTTTAAGGCAGAAGTGACAAGTGCTGATTCAGCAAAAGGAAGCAATGAGAGGGAATGGAATAAGGCAGATACCTGTTCTGGCCAAGGATATTCAATAAAATCAGTTAGATAGAAATAATTTCCTATTAGTTGAGAACATGTGTTGAAATCATTAAAGAGCTTTAGAGTGGTGTGAGAGGAAATCAGAATTCACTCACTTTCTTTGATAAGAGAAGGGGCATGGTCACTAAAACACATAGGGTATTTGGGTGAAAATAAAAGGTTAGATGGCAGAGGAGTAGGTGGCAGAGGAATACTTTTCTCCTCACAGATACATCAGGAATACACCTTCAGACACAGAAATGTATGCAGAATGCCAGCTGGTAGCAGACAGGAGTACTTGACCAGAGGAAAAGAATATATAGAACCATGCAAAACTAGGTAGAATGAAGGAACTAAGGGGAAAAACAGGAGTATTAGAAGGACTGGACCTGCCTACGGCAGGTGGGGGAATTGAAGCAGGGGTTTGATCCACACATGGGGGCAATTGCCTGAGTCAGAGGAGAAATGTTTAAGGCTGAGAGTGAAACAGCTGATTTGTGGCAGTCTAAAGGGAATGAGAATCAGACAGTCCTTGCCACAGACATACATACCCTGGACAGGATGCTGGTCCCCTGGGAGGCTCAGTGTCTGGGAGCTGAAGTTTAGAGATTGTGGAACAATCCCAGGGCAAGGGCTGCTGTTGACTGTGGAGAGAAGGGTTGAGGGAATGTGAGGGAGGAGACTATGGTGGGAAATGCCCGTGGAGGAAAGCCGGTCAGCCATAGAAGCGAGGCGATACTGCTGAGTCATGCATAGGGGGTGGAGCTATTGCCATAACTTCTCTCCCCACATGCCAGCCTCAGCAGCTAAACAATAGAAAGGCTGTCCCATCAAATGCCTGATGCACTAAACTATAGAGCAGGACCCCACCCAGGGTGCTCCTTTAAGTGACTGATGCTCCAAACTACAGAGGAAGACCACACCCAGGGTGTCCCTTTAAGTGACTGACATGCCCATCTAGAGTAGGACTCCAGGCGGGGGGGGGGGGGGGATGGGGGAGGGGGGCCCTCTATGTGCCTGATGCGCTGAACAGAGAAGGACCCCAGGCAAGCGAACCCTCTAAGTGCCAAAATGGGTGGAGCTGTGGAGAAAGACTGACCAAAAAGGCCGTCTGATTGCCATTTACAAGAGACTCAAAAAAAGACTCTGATACTGCCATAACTATTGCAGTGGAGGCAGTCCATGTCCTTGCACAGTTAGCACTGCCATGACCCTGCCCAGTTAGTGCTGCAGTTAGAAAGCCAAGCACCTGCGCTACCTTTATGCTCAACTCTCACTGGGGCAGAAGCGCCACAGGCAAAAAAAAAAGTCTTGCCTCTATACGTGCAGGGTTGCTTTAGTCATGGCCAACTCTTTGCGACCCTGAAGACTGTGGCCTGCTGGGCTTCTCTGTCAGGGGTTTCTCTAGGCAAGAATACTGCAGCATATTGGCCAATATTGATTGCCATCCCCTTCTAGAGCACTATATTTCTTGCTACCATAGCTCCCAACTCCCCTGAGTACTTGGTGCAGCCAGATCCCCTGAGACCCAATCAGCTGTATGATCTCCATACCAGCCCTCACAGGGGCAAATACAAGTCCTCCAGATAAGTCACAGGAGCAAACCCCAGTGTATGAGTTACATGAAGAGGTGGAAATAAAACCACGATTGAAACCCAGGGGCAGTGTAGCTAAGGAAGAAGACCCAAAACTTTCCCACCAGCTGTACAAGCTGCAGATTAAATCCACATGATCCAGTAGGCAGACGCTGTGTCTATTGAGTATATTAAAGGTCATTGAGAACTCTCACAAAAGAAAATCCACTAGTTCTAATAGCTGTGAACATTGGAGGGAAGACCCAAGAGTAGCACCAGATTAGAATCTGAGCTCCCCCCACAGCATGTCCACAGATCAGCACAGTGTTGGAGGGTATCCTAGGGAAGTGAGGTGGACTGTGACTCCTAGCGAGGGAAAGGACTCTGACAGCAGTGACTCAAAAACATTTATTATTCTTATGTTTTGACTTGTTCAAGGATTCTTCAATATAAGCAAATCAAACAATGTGATACACTATATTAACATGAAAGATAAAAACCATATGATAATTTCAATAGATGCAGAAAAAGCCTTTGACAAAATTCAGAACCCATTTATGATTAAAACTTTAAAAAAATGGGCATAGAAGGAGCCTACCTCAATATAGTAAAGATAGTAAAGGCCATATATGATAAGACTACAGCAAACATTATTCTCAATGGTGAAAAACTGAAAACATTCCCCCTAAGATCAGGGACAAGACAAGGGTGTCCACTTTCACCACTATTATTTGGCATAGTTATGGATGTCCTAGCTACAACAATCAGAGAAGAAAAATAAATAAAAGGAATCCAGATGAGAAAAGAAGAAGTAAAGCTGTCACTTTTTGCAGATGACATGATACTGTACATAGAAAACCTTAAAGATACTATCAAAAAATTGCCAGAGCTAATCAGTGAATTTAGCAAAGTTTCAGGATACAAAATCAATACACAGAAATCACTTGCATTTCTATATACTAACAATTAAAACTCAGAAAGAGAAATTAAGTAATCAATCCCATTCACCATTGCAGCAAAAATAATTAAGTATCTAGGAATAAACTTACCTAAGGAGACAAAGTACTGTACACAGATTATTGTATGACACTAATGAAAGAAATCAAAGACATAAACAGATGGAGAGATATTCCATGTTTCTGGGTAGTAAGAACCAATATTGTGAAAATGACTATACTACCAAATGCAGTCTGCACATTCAATGTGATCCCTATCAAATTACCAATGGCATTTTTCACAGAACTAGAACAAAAAATTTCACAATTCACGTGGAAACCAAAAAGACCCTGAATAGCCAAAGCAGTCTTGAGAAAGAAGAATGGAGCTTGAGGAATCAACCTTCCTGATGTCAGATTATACTACAAAGCTACAGTCATCAAGGCAGTAAGGTACTGGCATAAAAGCAAAAATATACACCAATGGAACAAGATAGAAAGCCCAGAGATAAGCCCATGCACCTCTGGGGACCTTATTTTTGACAAAGGAATCAAGAATATACAGTGAGGCAAAGATAGCCTCTTCAATAAATGGTGCTGGGAAAACTGGACATCTGTATATAAAAGAATGAAATTAGAACACTTCCTAATAGCATACACAAAGATATACTCAAAATGTATTAAAGACTTAAATGTAATACAAAAAACTATAAAACTCTTAGAGGAAAACATAGGCAGAACATTTGATGACATAAATCAAAGCAAGATCCTCTATGATCCACCTCCTAGAGTAACAGAAATAAAAACAAAATAAACAAGTGGGACCTGATTAAACTTAAAAGTTTTTGTCCAGCAAAGTAAACTATGAGCAAGGTGAAAAGACAAGCCTCAGAATGGATGAAAATAATAGCAAATGAAACAACTGACAAAGGATTAATTTCCAAAATATACAAGCAGCTTATACAACTCAATGCCAGAAAAACAAACAACCCAATCAAAAAGTGGGGGAAAGACCTAAACAGAAATTTCTCCAAAGAAGACATACAGATGACTAATAAACACATGAAAATATGCTCAACATCGCTGTTTATTAGAGAAGTGAAAATCAAAACTACAATAAGATATCACCTCACACTGGTCAGAATGGCCATCATCAAAAAGTCTACAAACAATAAGTGCTGGAGAGGGTGTGGAGAAAAAGGAACACTCTTGCACTGTTGGTGGGAATGTAAATTGATACAGCCACTATGGAAGATGGTATGGAGATTCCATAAAAAATCTAGGAATAAAACAACCATATGACTCAACAATCCTACTCCTAGGCATATACCCTGATGAAACCAAAATTGAAAGACACATACATCCCATTGTTTATTGTAGCACTATTTACAATAGCCAGAACATGGAAGCAACCTAGACGTCCATCGATAGATGAATGGACAAAGAAGTAGGGGTACAGATACACAATGGAATATTATTCAGCCATAAAAACGAATGCATTTGAGTCAGTTCTGATGAGGTGGATGAAACTAGAACCTATTATACGAGTGAAATAAGAAAGATAATGATAACTATTGTATTCTAATGCACATATATGGAATCTAGAAAAATGGTACTGAAGAATTTATTTACAGGGCAGCAATGGAGAAACAGACGTAGAGAATAGATATATGGACATGAGGAGAGGGGAGGAGAAGGTGAGATACATGGAAAGTGTAACATGGAAACTTACATTACTGTATGTAAAAAAGATAGCCAATGTGAATTTTCTGTATGATTGAGGACACTCAAACAGCGTCTCTGTATCAACCTAGAGGGGTGGGATGGGGAGGGAGATGAGAGAAAGTTTCCAAAGGAGGGGATATATGTATACCTATGGCTGATTCATGTTGAGGTTTGACAGAAAACAACAAAATTCTGTAAAACAATTATTCTTTGATTAAAAATAAATTAATAATAATAAAAATAAATAATATAAATAAATGAGAAGATGAAACACACACACACACACACAAAGAAGCTAGAGAGGCACATCAGTTAGGAAGCTGTTTTAGTTATCCTCTTCTGAGCCATAAAGAATGATAAAAACAAATAGAAATAGGCAATTAAAATAAATTACTTAATTTATAAAATGGCATCGTGAATGAAATAAGTCAATCTTTTAAAACTTGATATATTACATAAAAATTGATAATTGCCATAATATAATTACATTTTAAGTAATTTCACAAAACTATGCCTGAAATGAAAAAAAAAAATTATAGTATTCATGTATATGTGCTTAGTTGCTCAGTCATTCCAACTCGTAGCAACACCATGGACTGTAGACCACCAGGATCCTCTGTGCATGGAATTCTCCAGGCAAGAATACTAGAGTGGATTGCCATTCTCTTCTCCAAGGGATCTTACTGACCTATGGATTGAACCTTATCTCTTGCATTGCAGGTGGACTATTTACCACTGTTGTGGCTCAGCAGTAAAGAATCTGCCTGTCAAGTAGGAGATCCAGGTTTGACCCCCTGGGTCAGGAAGATTCCCTACAGAAGGAAATGGCAACCCACTCCAATATTCTTCTTTGGGAAATCCCATGGACAAAGGAGCCTGGTGGGCTACAATCCATAGAGTCACAAAGAGTCAGACACGACTGAGCGACTAAGAACAGCAACATTATGGTGATGATATATAATCTATTTCCTCAGTTTATATTTAATAATATAAAACTGACATTGAAATTTATATTTACTTTTTATGTAACTTGTAAGAAAAAATTGCCACTTAACATAAATTCAACTTATAGACCCTCATGAATCGAGGCTTATCAAAATTAATTAGAGGAAACACTGTAAATTTTAATGCAATACAATAATTTCTAAATAGAAAATATGGGGAAATTTTATACTTTACCTTATCTCCATCCTTACCCTAATTTCTGCTTTTACATTGTCAACTTCAGTGGTATATTTAATTAGTATAACTACTCATTTTCTATTTTTAATAGAGAATATATATATATTCATAGTCATAGCTTAAGTAAATTAATTAAAATATATAGCTTTGTCCATATAAGAACTTCAGAAGTTATTTTCACTACTCTCTCAAAGTGAACATTTATATTACTGCATTATATAAGTCAGTTTCAAAATCTTAGGAAATTGTAACAGTAGACGAATACAAGTATTTTCAATACTTTTTTTCAGGCCACTCCCTACCTCAGGACACGATTGGTCTTGAATCGTGCCAACTACTTTATTCCTATATAGAAAAGAAAGGTTTTCATTCTTTATAGTCTGGAAGTCTCCAGTTGTATAATAAACTTACATTAAAAAATAGTTTGTTGCATAATAAACAGCTCTTCACTACTCTTCATAAAATAGCTCTTCATTTACTTGCAATCTGTTCCTAGTGATATTTGACATAAGGCTACCAGGTCAAATATTTTGGCCAAAAATATTTTTTAACCAAAACAAAGCAGCATTAATCAACTTTTAGAACAAAAGGACATTTGGGATGGTGTACCTTGCTACTTGTTTAATTTTTGTTGTTGTTTAAAATTTTTGATTCAGTGCTTATAGAAAATATGTCCCACAATAGCAATAGCAATGATAATTATTTCTCTTTTTTGCATTGAAAGCAGAGAGCAAAGCTCACTTCACACTCTGAAATAAACAAGTTATAGAGGTACATACTTGGATATATTTTACTGCATAACCAAACGTGGACGAGGATTAATCTTATATGCATTTAATGTATGATTTTTTTAATACTGAGACATGACAATTAGTTATAAGGTGATCAGGCTGCATAAAGATCATCATTCACTTTTATTCAAACAGAAAATCTGAAGCAATTTTTTAAACTTTTCTAAACTACTGCATGTGAATAGCTTCTGAATGTTATAAGGCTTATTCAAGCACAAGATGATGGTTGCAGGAGCTCTTGTAATCAATGTATGATATTAACTGCTTCTCTTGATATCAAAGATAACTTTAACACAATATTTTAATTGCATTCATGGCCAGAAATATTAAAAGATAAAGAGCCTGTATTTAATTCACTGATGGCTGAAGTTGACTTAATCTCCCCTCAAATGTGCATTCCATCAGTCCTCTTCCTCCAAATTTATTCTTCAAACAACAGGTGCACCTGGTTCTCTACTATCTCCCTAGGCATCATGGTGCTGGAGGTGTCCAAGTAGTAGAACTCTGATCCAAGATGTTGAGGATTTCTCCTGGAGAGCTGTCAGTACTATATTCCTGTTGCAGGTTGGGATTATCTGACCCACACCAAGTATGTTCTATGCATTCTTATTGTCAGATTCCCTCTGCTCTCTCTTCTATTCCAGTGAGTTTTCAGTCTACAATAGAGTGTGTTTGCTCACTATATATCCTTCCATATTATTTAGGAAATGAAATTTTAAACTATGAGTTCTTCAGTATTTCATCTTTTGAAATCACTATTCTGATCTGTTGGAAATTAAAAATCTATATTACCAAACTCTCTTTAATAAATGGGATCTTTCTGATCTCTTTGTACTTCTTCAATATGTGTTTCCTGAGAATGTGATAATTGAGTGCCCTAGCTGCCTGACCTGGATGAATGGCCACTGGTATGAATGAAATACATGGGTAATAGAGAAAAGCTAATTCATAATAAGTATTTAAAATTAATATTTTATCTCTAATTTGTTTATTTATCCTCCACTAAGGAGAATGATTTTCAAATTAATCCTCAAAACACAGATACTATTTTAATCTTATTTATATTTTTTCTATCATCCATTCACAGTGCTAAGAATTAAATAGGTGCTCAAAAATATTTATTAGTTTGTTTACATTGACATAGGTCCAGAATGTCACTATGGTCTTTAATGAAAGCTTCAATTTTATTAATCCATTCAATATTCCAAAGATATTTATTGAGACATTTCAATGTGCCAGCCACTGATAAGTTTTAGGGATGGAAACACAAAAACCTAAATGTTGCACTGCTGTGCCCTTAAAGAGATAACAGTCTCTTTAAGATAGTCAAGGAAATAGAAATGAAGACAGCCAAGGAAATAGAAAATAACAAAAACTATATAAACTCCATGAGAGCAGTCATCATTTTGGTTCACTAATGTATCCCCAACACCAAACATAGTACCTGATATAGAATAGTTGTACCATAAACTTTTATTGACTATTTTATGGCTAAGTACTATAAAAAAAAAATCAACAGTTCTCTAGTGAGTCATGATTAGGTTTGAGGTTATTTCACAAGCAAGGTGTACCCAGTTACTGCTAAACTATCAATATTTGCAAAATATATTCTTTAAAAAAATAAAGTATTTAGCTTTATTGGTAATATAATTGCTGCTCATTTGTTTTTCAAAGTACTTAGAAAGACTGGTAGATAAATTCTGCTAAAGTGAGACTGTGTTTTTTTTTTTTTTTAAGTAAATTTTTATCACAGCACTCTTTTTATTTTGTCAGACTGTCTTGTAATACTGCTTCTAATTCTTATTAAAAATGTGATTTTCCAGGAGGCTGCCTAATTTCTCTGAGCTTTAATTTCCTTATTTGTAAAATGCAGATAATAGTAGTCCTATTTCATGAATGTGCTGTTTGGATTAAATGCTTCACAAAGTGCTCAGAATAGTCGTAACATGTAGTGTTATATGAAAGTGAAAGCAATGAAAATGAAAGTCGCTCAGTCATGTCCAACTCTTTGTGATCCCATGCACTATACAGTCCAAAGAATTATCTGGGCCAGAATACTGGAGTGGGTAGCCTTTCCCTTCTCCAGGGGATCTTCCCAACCCAGGGATCGAACCCAGGTCTCCCGCAGTGGAGGGAGATTTTTTACTAGCTGAGCCACAAGGAAAGCCCAAGAATACTGGCGTGGGTAGCCTATCCTTCTCCAGAGGATCTTCCCGACTCGGGAATTGAACTGGGGTCTCCTGCATTGCATTGGTTCTTTACCAACTGAGCTATCAGGGAAGCCCACTAACTATTCTTATTATGCTACAACTTTATTTTTATACCAATGAGGAAAGAAAAAAAAAAACAAAAACAAAACAGAAGGTGGAGTCCAGATTAGCATGCTGGCATTTGCATATTATTCTGGGGATGGCCCATAAGAATGGTTGAACTATGAAAATTATCATTTGATCATAGCAGAAAAACAGATTAGAAAAACCATAATAGAATAGGTATAGTATATACTGACAGCCAGTAAGTACAGTATCTCAGGCCTGCATATTCTCAATAGCTGTAAAGCATATATTATACAGGTTAATTTACTTATCTTAGGTCGGTTGTCTATTCTCTTGCTGCCTGATTTATAGTATCTTCACCCAATATCCTTTCTTATTCTTTCAGTTAAGATACTGTATTTTAATATCAGAGTTAATATATTCCTTAGAAGGAAGTTAGATACTTAGAGGTTTTTTTTTTGTTTTTTTTTTTTTTTCCCCTTCACTCTCTTGATTTATTTTACCCTGTGCCTTTAAGGCAGTTCTGACAATGCCATTGTTCAACCTTGGAAGTAAAATTTTTATAAATTTCAAAATGCTCATAAAATACATTAAAACCTTAGGTACTTCCAACTCTTTACAGCTGTTGTCACTTGGAACCATGCCAATACTACTTCTTGTGTAGTCTTTCAGTCGTGTCCCACTCTTTGTGATGCCATGGACTGCAGCACAACAGGCTTCCTTGTCCTTCTCCAGCTACCTAGAGCTTGCTCAAACTCATGTCTATTGAGTCAGTGATGCCATCGAACCATCTTGTCTATGTTGTCCCCTTCTCCTCCTGCCTTCATTATTTCCCAGCATCAGGGACTTTTCCAATGAGTCAGTTCTTCACATCGGGTGGCCAAAGTATTGGAGTTTCAGCTTCCGCATCAGTCCTTCCAATGAATAATCAGGACTGGCTTCCTTTAGGATGGACTGGTTTGATCTCCTTGCAGTCCAAGGGACTCTCAAGAATCTTCTTCAACTCTACAGTTCAAAAACATCATTTCTTTGGTGCACAGCCTTCTTTATAGTCCAATTCTCACATCCATACATGACTACTGGAAAAACCATAGCTTTGACTAGATGAACCTTTTATGAAAAAGTAATGTTTCTGTTTTCAATATGTTGTCTAGGTTTGTCATAGCTTTTCTTCCAAGGAGCAAGCATCTTTTAATTTCATGGCTGCAGTCACCATCTGCAGTGATTTTGGAGCCCAAAAATGTAAAGTCTGACACTGTTTCCATTGTTTCCCCATATATTTGCTGTGAAGTGATGGGACTGGATGCCATGATCTTCATTTTTTGAATGTTGAGTTTTAAGCTAGCTTTTTCACTCTCTTCTTTCACCCTCATCAAGAAGCTCTTTAGTTCCTCTTCACTTTCTACCATAAAGGTGGTGTCATCTGCATATCTGAGGTTATTGATATTTCTCCAGTAATCCTGATTCCATCTTGTGCTTCATCCAGCCTGGCATTTTGCATGATGTACCCTGCATACAAGGTAAATAATCAAGGTGACATTATACAGCCTTAAGTTACTCCTTGCCCAATTTTGAACCAATCTGTTGTTTCATGTTCGGTTCTAACTGTTGCTTCATGCCCTGCATGCATGTTTCTCAAGAGGTAGATAAGGTAGTCTGGCATTCCTATCTCTTGAAGAATTTTCCACAGTTTGTGATGATCTGCAGAGTCAAAGGCTTTAGCATAGTCACTGAAGCAGAGGTAGATGATTTTCTGGAATTCTCTTGTTTTTTTATATGATCCAACAGATGTTGGCAATTTGATTTCTGGTTCCTCTGCTTTTTCTAAATCCAGCTTGAACATCTGGAATTTCTCAGTTCATGTACTGTTGAAGCCTAGCTTGGAGAATTTTGAACATTAGTTTGCTAGCATGTGAAATGAGTGCAATTGTGCAGTAGTTTGAACATTCTTTGGCATTGATATTACTATGCATAACT
The DNA here is from genome assembly GCF_055505025.1 of Bos grunniens. Lineage (NCBI taxonomy): Eukaryota > Metazoa > Chordata > Mammalia > Artiodactyla > Bovidae > Bos > Bos grunniens. Next base: position 72,629,251 of record NC_141194.1, on the reverse strand, counting down.
ATCATTAGAGTTTTATTTTTCTTCTGTTATCTAGATGTAACCAGTGCAGGAACCAAAACTAAAGGCCCACCCAAACAATGATGGAAGGAAAGACAATGGCTGTCTGTTAGTCATTAGCTACTGATTCCTTTTAATGGTTATCCTAACTCCAGTCATCTGGCTTCAAGTCTTATTGGCAATCCTCCTTATACTGTGGATCAGGACATTTCTTGGCTCCATATGAAGAGCTTTGTTAACTAGTGTAGGGGTAAGATTGAATTTTCAAGATGTTATAGTTTTGTTTCCAAAAATTTACATTGCAGTGGTAACTGGAAAACTCTCATAAGCACTAATGTCAGGTGTTTTAATGTTTATTATTTACATAAATTTCACCTAAAAAGATATTGGATTTATTTCAGTAACCATATCTTTCTGTAAAATATTCTAAATAAGCAAAATAAATAAATAAAAGCACTGTTTTCTTGGTTTGTTTCTTTTACAAATTTGTATAGCATTTTAAAAGAATATGTTGTCCCAAAAAAAAAAAAAAAAGAATACGTTGTCCCATAATCAATAATCTGGACAGAAATGTAATTGTTTTTCTAGATCTTAGATCTCTTGTCTTTCCCATTTTATCCATTCTATTGTTTTCCTCTATTTCTTTGCATTGTTCAGTTAAGAAAGCTTCCTTATCTCTCCTTCCTATCTCTGTAACTCTGTATTCAGTTAGGTGTATCTTTCCCTTTCTCCTTTGCCTTTCACTTCTCTTCTTTTCTCAGCTATTTGTAAGCCCTCCTCAGGGAACAGCTTTGCTTCTTGCATTTGTTTTTCTTGGGGATGGTTTTGGTCACCACCTCCTGTACAGTGTTACGAACCTCTGACCATGATTCTTCAGGTACTCTCTCTATTGGATCTAATGCCTTGAATCTGTTTGTCACTTCCACTGTAAGAGATTGGTCATATCTGAATGGCCTAGTGTTTTTCTTACTGATTGGTCATATCTGAATGGCCTAGTGTTTTTCCCTACTTTCTTCAGTTTGAATCTGAATTTTGCAATAAGGAGCTGATGATCTCAACCACAGTCAGCTCCAGGTCTTGTTGTTTCTGATTTTATAGAGCTTCTCCATCTTGGGCTGCAAATAATATAATCAATCAGATTTCGATACTCATCATGGGGTGATGTCCATGTATAGAGCTGTCTCTTGCATTGTTGGACAAAGGTATTTGCTAGACAGCATATTAAAAAGCAGAGATATCACTTTGACATCAAAGGTACCTATAGTCAAAGAGATGACTTTTCCAGTATTCATGTACAGATGTGACAGTTGGACCATAAAGAAAGCTGAGCACTGAAGAACTGATGCTTTCAAACTGTGGTGCTGGAGAAGACTCTTGAGAATCTCTTGGACAGGAAGCTGATCAAACCAGTCAATCCCAAAGGAAACCAATCCTGAAGACTCATTGGAATGACTGATATTGAAGCTGAAGCTCCAATACTTCAGCCACCTGATGCAAACAGCCAACTCATTGGAAAAGACCCTGATGCTGGGAAAGATTGAGAGAAAGAAGAGAGTGGCACAACAGAAGATGAGCTGGTTAGATGACACAACTGACTCAGTGGACATGAGTTTGAGCAAACTCATGGAGATAGTGAAGGACAGGGAGGCCTGACGTGCTGCAGTTCATGGGGTCATAAATAGTCAGACACAGCTTAATGACTACGTGACAAGAACAAGATCTTAGAAATATGAATATTAAAATTTCTTCTTCATATGTGGCTTACTATTCAACACTCTTACTTATAAATTTCTATCATTTATAAAAGTCCACCACAGGAAAGAGTGTGCACACACACACACACACACACAAAACCAAGGTCTTCACATTGAAATAACAGCTGTTTTGGAGCTAGTAGAGCCTTGCTCTTAGAAAATGTGTTCAGTAAGAAAGCAATATTTTACAATCTGAAACTTGTCTAAATGTTTTCTAGCAATGTCTGCTATGTTCTTCTCTATATTTAGGTCTGAGCCTTATCTGTGTTTGCATGTAATTTTGACTTTGCTTTATGTTTAGGAATATTTTAAAATAGAGATTTTAAGACACTATATAATCTCAATTTACAGCCTCAGTACAATAAGATCATTGAGGTTCTTCAGGCATCAACAGTCAACCATGACAGGGTCCTAATGTGGATCAAAAAGTGATATCACATACATTATTACTTTCAAAACTGTTTTCTTAAATTTATATGTTATCACAAAGTTATTTTTTCCTCCAAGTGAATACATATTTTCTGTCTATTGTATGTATAGATTGTTAGATAAATTCCATGTTTGTGTGTAATCTGTAAAACATGAAAATTGATATCCACTGAGGTACATTTTCAGAGAAGGCAATGGCACCCCACTTCAGTATTCTTGCCTGGAAAATCCCATGGATGGAATAGCCTGGTAGGCTGCAGTCCATGGGGTCGCTAGGAGTCGGACACGACTGAGTGAATTCACTTTCACTTTTCACTTTCATGCATTGGAGAAAGAAATGGCAACCCACTCCAGTGTTCTTGCCTGGAGAGTCCCAGGGACGGGGGAGCCTGGTGAGCTGCCATCTATGGGGTCGCACAGAGTCGGAAACGACTGAAGCAACTTAGCTGTAGCAGCAGCAGCAGAGGTACATTTTTAGCAACACAGAACATAGATGACTGACAGAACAAAGCATATGGAAATAAAGAAGAATCTAACCCACATTTAGATCTGAGAAAATATATTTGCCTGAAGGGAAAATATTAATTAGTTTGTCTACATGGAAGATAAAAGTCTGGAAGACTATCCATCAAAGGCAGTGGAATAAACAGCAAAATGGAAATTATTTGTAAATTAAGAGTAAACTTGGCAAACATTTAAGGGATAAACAAGTTATTTGGAATGCAAATCACTTTGAAATCACAGCCTCTGTCAGGAGGTATCTGTGCGTAGCTTCACTTATTTGACAGATATTAACATTTCACAGAAATGTTTATTGCATGCTAAAGATTTCTTCACCCTTCTTAATTATTTTTAATTGCTGCTTCAGAATGTTCCATATAAACACTCAAAAAATGTTAAAATATACAAAGTCCAGTTTTATCAATAATACAGTTACTGCACTCTGGAAATGACTAAAATACCTACCAAATGCAAGTTGTTTAAGTAAATGAGGAAGGCTTATTTTCTGGATGAAACATAAAAGTCATATAACTCAAATACCCTTATAGTACTGGGAAAACTAAAGTTGTTTTTTAAGGAAAAGAAAACACCTCACCCACTTTTATCTCTTCTAAAGGGAATTAGGGGATTTACTTTGGATTTGCAAAGGAATTACTTTGGCCACCTGACTCATTGAAAAAGACCCTGATGCTGGGAAAGATTGAAGGCAGGAGAAGGGGATGACAGAGAATAAGATGGTTGGATGGCATCACTGAGTTGATGGATATGAGTTTGAGCAAGCTCTAGGAGTTGGTGATGGACAGGGAAATCTGTCATGCTGCAGTCCATGGGGTTGCAAAGAGTCAGACATAACTGAGCAACTGAACTGAACTGAAAGTAAGTAAAATCATCCAAGAGTCCAAAAGTCCACAAGGGAAAAAAAAAAACAAAAACATTTTTCATTATCTTCGAAGTTTTATATAACTATTCAGACAATCTAGTAAATGTTATATAGTATAAAGATTATCATCCCACATATTCAGAAATCCTATCTCTGCCACCTAAGAGTTGTCAGTTAACTTCTCTGATTCTATCTTCATCAATAAAGAGTAAGAGGTTAAATCAATCTTTTCTGAAATTTCTTCTAATCTATAATTTGGATCTTATGGGTTATCTGAAATTTGAATATTACTTTTCAAAAGATCTTATGTTTGGTTCAAGTAAAAATTGTCTCAATCAAAAAATAATATTTCTTCCCTTTCTAAATTTATTTACTCTTTATGAGAGACTTTTATGAATAAAAGTCCAGAGGTCTTTCAAAATCAGGGAATTTTTACCTTTTAGAAAACTGAAATTCACAGAGTTTAATTGACTTGAACTTAAATGTTATGTTTAAAGTAGTTCACTATTATGTTCCAGGCCCATTATTGTTGCTGCTAAGTCACTTCAGTCGTGTCCGACTCTGTGCGACCCCATAAACGGCAGCCCACCAGGCTCCCCCATCCCTGGGATTCTCCAGGCAAGAACACTGGAGTGGGTTGCCATTTCCTTCTCCAAGGCCCTTTGTTAAGTACTTCAATTTTATAATCTCACTTTTCTCACTTGATTATTAAAACAGCATATGAAATAGCAGGGCAGTCTGGTGGTAGAATCAGAATCAAAACAAAATTCCTTGATTTAAAGTCTAGTGTTTCCACATCACTATATTCAATAAATTAAGTAGGTAGTTGCCTGTTTAAAGTGTACTTCAAGGGAATCTGCTGACCAATTATTATGCTTTCAGATTCATCCCTATTTCCTAATAACTCAGAATCTCTTTCTGGAAGCTTGTTACTACTAGTCAGAAAAATTAGCTAACACAGTGATTCCTCAGTGCTTGCCTGTAACAAAGATTTCACTTAGCAGAAAAATCAATTAATTGTTTTTCATAAAGCTAGATTTAACTTGTTGGAAGTATTCTTTATCAATCTAAATTATTCCTCTATTATTTTGGTGTTAAAAGATGTCTTTCTTATGAAATGGTGGTTTGTGTGGAAAATAATATACTTGGTCTAGTCTGGCAGAAGCAGTTTGGCATGATAGTTGAAAGTGGAGCTCTGGTTGTAAACTGGAGCTCAAGCTATTCTGGTTGTAAGGCATCCATTTCACTTCTAATTCTACAACTTTGTACAAGTGATTGCTGCTGCTAAGTCGCTTCAGTCGTGTGCGACTCTGTGCGACCCCATAGACGGCAGCCCACAAGGCTCCCCCATCCCTGGGATCCTCCAGGCAAGAGTACTGGAGTGGGTTGCCATTTCCTTCTCCAATGCATGAAAGTGAAAAGTGAAAGTGAAGTCGCTCAGTCGTGTCCGACTACTAGCGACCCCATGGACTGGACTGCAGCCCACCAGGATCCTCCATCCATGGGATTTTCCAGGCAAGAGTACTGGAGTGGGTTGCCATTGCCTTCTCCTGTGCAAGTGATTAAATCTCTCTAAAACTTCAACTCTACAAGTTAGCTTATGGTGGTATCCTTTTCATAATGTTACTGTGATAGTAATCAGAGTTAATGCATATGAGGTGTCTTATACAAGTTAATGGCATGATAAGTGTTAGTTACTTGTATGGTAGAATGTGGAAATATGTGTGTAAGAATGTGCACACACAAATGTGAATTTTTAAAAATAGCTTTGCCTGTTAAAAATAATGTATTTTAGCCAAGTCTCAACTGCTTCCTTAAGCTAAAATCAGATTTCCTGCACAGTAACCATGCAAACCCACCAATCAGATAAAACTGGGACAAGAAGAACTATAAGACAAATGAGCTCATATAGAATAAGAATTTTGTGTTTTACCTTTATAAACTTCACTGGATTCTAGTTTAATCCAGTGGAACACAGCTAGTTGTATGGTTGAATCTGTGTGACCCTGGCTACAGTTCTCATACTCTCCTGAATAAAATTCATTATTTTGTCATTTGGGGGTTCAGAAATTTTATAAGTTGAAATTTCTTGGAATAGTCAGAGGAGCCCATAGCAACTGAACTGGATCTCAGGACTTCCCTGGACTTGTGGCTAATACCCCCAAGAGAGTTATTCTCTAATACCTCTCTTGACTGACTGGTAACTCCAGCGATAAGTCCTCTGGACAGAAAAAAAAAAAAAAAAAAACGCTCCTAGAGAAAATTATTCCAACTTGGAGAATTCCAAAAAATTGCAAAGTGATAGGGGAATTCATTTTATGGGACAAGTATTGAAGAATGTATGTAGCATTTGGCTAGTAATACATTTCCATTGTACATAGTATCTTCGATCATCGGGTTTAGTGAAATGCACAAATGGAACAATTAAGACACAACAAAGTCAATGATAGTCTTAGGATCAAAAGTCAGTAGTCAATAGTCTTTTTAATATGTCAGGGCCTAAAACTCTACTTTAGTCTCACTTACCTAAGTAATTTCCCCCACAAGTAAACATTCTCTACATTTGAAATAATCACTAACACACGGGTCTAGGTGAAGAAATGTATTAAACACTGTGTTGGAAAAAAATCTATTAACATAGAGTAAAGATATTATTAAGGCCCATTCACATAGTACTGGCTTCCCTGGTAGTGCAGATGGTAAAGAATCTGCTTGCAATGCAGGAGACCTGGGTTCGATCTTTGGGTCGGGAAGATCCCCTGAAAAAGGGAATGGTAACCCACTCCAGTATTCTTGCCTGGAGAATTCCATGGACAGACCATGGTGTCACAAAGAGTCAAACACGACTGAGTGACTAACACACACATTACATAATACTAACCTTGTTTCAGACTTTTTCCATAGCATGTTCCTAGGAGAGGAAAATATTCAACATCATACTCTACAACCATGTTTGTATACTGGGAGACACATCTAAAGAGATTTTCCCTGACAAAAGTGAAACGGACCCTGCTAGATATTACTAATAAATCTTTGTGCTACAAAAACTAAGAGATATTGATTCTTAGATGTACAATATACATTTCATTAAAAAAAAAAAAAAGGTTCTAATCCTTACACTGGAGTAGACTGCTTCCCCAATATCAGACATCTGATTGAAGCTGACTTGTTGACAGCTCAACACTTTGAATCAGCTAATGTAAACAACTTTTCCAAGACTCAGGACCAACCCTGTATAATATGAATAATCTTTGTATTTACTATTTAGTGAGTGTTCAACATAATTATTATTTACTTACCCAATTTAGAACATGGTATATAACTAATACTACTTCTATACTTAGATAAATGCATCACAACAGGTCCAATTGAAACTGGTAAATGTATAAAACTGGCAGAGAATCTCTTAAAGGTTGATTCAGTTCTCCTCTGGACTGGTTTAATTTTAAATTTCCTAATTTCCTTAGTTGGCTCCCTACAAAAATCATGGCCCTACTTCATTCAAGCCTCCAACATATACTTTTAAGACTTAGTGTAACACTCACACTGTTTCTGTTGTTTAAGCTACTCTTACTAATCAAAGAAAAATGCCTGAGCCAATATGCAACCAAGATCATGATCACTCAAGATATAACCTATATAGACTACAACAATCTGAGCCAGAGAATATAATTGCTCTATTCACACTATCCTTACCCTGATAAATATTAAATCCACCTTATGACCTTCTTTATTGTGTCTCAGTGCAAATTTCAAAGGAACGTGCAACCGTTTTGAACATCAGCACCTGTTGTGTTTCCATTTTGATTACTATGAGATTCAGCTCATTAGATGATGGTTAGTTTCCTTGATTGGCTATATCAATCCTGGTACCATAAAGTCCCACTGAAGAACAAAATGGAACTTGGGCAGGGTGAACTCTCCATCCCCCTAGCAAGGAAGGATCAAAGAAAAAATAAATTTCTTTTAAAATTTAGATTGTCAAAGTCACAAAAGCAAGTCTTGATTAAAAAGGAGAAATTATAAGAAATCAAGGAATATTTAAGAGAAATTTTATGTGAACGGCCTTATAAGATCGATTCATAGTGGTTTAGGGGAACTAAAACTGTAATTAAGGCCGTGGACATCTGTGAGCTGATTTCCCATCCACCTTTTTCACAGAAAAAACACAGAATATAATTTAGCCAAGACTCAACTGCTTGCTTAAGCTAAAATCAGGTATCTTGTATAGCAATCATGCAAACCAACCAATCAGATGAGAATGGAACAAGAGGAATTAAGACAAATGAACTCATATAGAGTAACAGTCTTGCGGTTATTGCCTTAATACATTTTTACTGTAAACTTCATCTGGTGGAACACAGCTCAATTTTATGATTGAGTCAGTGTCCCTGGGCTAAAGTCTTCATACTCTCTTAAATACAAATCATCCCTTTGTCCTTTTGTTGTTCAGAAGTTTTATAAGTTGACCTATTACTAAAGCTAAGTAATTTAATAGCATGAAAGTGTCATCCACAGCAATTATTTGAATATTTTTGAAGGTAAATAACTGTAAATAACTGGTTCACATAGTATCAGTGGTAAATCAAAATATATGAACTGTGCTTTTATTTTTGGTTGACTTTAATAAGACTCATAAATTGAGAATATAGAGACATGTAAGGGGAAACAGTAAATATATTCCTTATTAAAACATACTTAGTGGTTTCATTCATTTCTGTCTTGCATCACTTCTGTCACTGATCTTTAAGTTTAAGGGTACCAGAGTTATTAAAATGAAAATTTATACAAAGAGCTCATTCCAAAATATCCCAAACAAAGTAGGAAATATCATGTGATTTTAGGGTAAAACCTTACAATATTAGAGCTTGGACAATTCTGTGAGGATTTCTTACCTTTAATTAAAAATTTAACAGAAGCCATGACAATGGATTATTCTTTAATAGCTGTTTGTCCAGAATTAAAATGCTTAAAGTTCATGTAAAATTGGGGTGTTTTGGTTATGAATTATTTATTGATAAGTATATGTGTAAGAAATGTAAGCATTGATGATTGATGTATTGACAATATCTTAAGATAATTTGTCATCATATGATAAGGAAGAAGGTATCTGTATGGACATGGCTAAGTAAATTTACTGCTATAGGACCGAGGTACCTTCCAGTTCAGGGGAAATGTATGGAATGATACTCTTGAGTTTAGTAGTATAACTCAATATCAATTTTTAAAAAAAGTAAAACAGCATAGTTGTTTACACCAAAAACTTGGGTAACAAGCAAATGGTTTTCCTATTTTTCTCATTACTACTCATTTCCTAAACCAGAAATAAAGAGAAAATATCATTCAATGAGTTTTGTCATTTTAATGACAAGAATCAAGCTAATTTTCTGAGCATCCTGTGCTGCTCTTGGGTACACCTGTTCTCTAGTCACTAAACTGTGTGTTCTCTATTTTATCTCATTGATCCCTGGCTCAAACAATAGTTTTTCATTCTCTCTCTCTCTCCTTCAAATAATCAATCTAAAATATAATTGAGAGATTGTAAACTCCTAGAACTTTTAAGAATATGTTTTAAAAAAAAAACAAAAACATAGTAGTTCATGCTTCCTCGAAGACAAATTTTATGATGTCCTATAGTTCTCAAACACATTTCAATGCACGTCTTTTCCTTCTATTTGAATATCAATACCTCTTTATTTCAATGGCTTCTTTTAAGCAAGTTACAGAACTTACTGCTAAATAAGAATTATTGCAAAATGAATGAATTCTTGGAATTTAATGTATGACATGGTGACTATGGTTAACAGCATTGCATATTTGAAAGTTGATAAGACAATATCTCTAAAATTTCTCACCACAAGAAAGAAAAAGAATTAGTAATGATATATGGTGATAACTGTTACCTACACATTGAGGTGATAGTTTGAAAATATGCACAAATATCAAATAATTATGCTTTACTCCTGAAATTGCTGTGTCAGTTGTATCATGATGAGACGGCAACAACTACTTGCACAAAAATAAACAACAACAATGAAGTGATAGTTTGAAAATATGCACAAATATCAAATAATTATGCTTTACTCCTGAAATTGCTGTGTCAATTGTATCATGATGAGACAGCAACAACTACTTGCACAAAAATAAACAACAACAAAAAAAATTTAAACATTATAAATAAATGCTATGGACATATGCCAATAAATTTAGTAACCTACATAAAAGGGACAAGTTAATAGGAAAACACAAACTACTGGAACTGTCTCAAGAAGAAAGATAAAATACGTAGCAACTTATAATAAGTAAAGAAATTGAATAAGTAATAAAAACCAACTTCTTATAAATAGAAGCCCAGTACCAGATGGCATCATAGTGAATTCTATGTATCTTTTAAGGAAGAATTAAGAGACTGGAGTGGCATAATCAAATGTCAAAAAGGAATTTTCTAACATCTGTCTTCCAAGGAAAACTGATTTTGATAGTCATCTATGAATGAGAAAGCCTTTGTGGAAATCTGAGTCAAGTGGAGAAGTTAAAGCACACCACTGGAGGCTGAAACTGGATGCATTGAAGAGGGTGAGATGAATAATTTTGCTTTACTTGCATATATCTTTTCCTAAGGCAACACAGCTCAGTGCCAAGAGGGATCTTCTTGTTCTTGACTTTTACCATGAGAAAGTATGAAAATATGAGTGAGCACTAGATTTCTCCAGCAATGCAGGACACTTTTAAGTGATTCACTATTTTTTCACCATCCAGAGCACTGAGGTGGTGCTGCTTGGCTGAAGGTGCAAATCAACTGAGAGAAGAGCAGCCAGAGCTCTAAGAGTACATCAAAGGGACACAAGTTTTGAAAACTATTAACATCAGGAAGCTCTCATATGAGATGTGGAGGATGCCTTTCCTGTGAATTCCCCAACTGACCCATGGGAATCCCCAGTGATCCTCACATCTTTACCATGTGGCCAGCTCCATATATGCACCTCCAAGGGTAGCTAAAGTGAGGCTTTGCATACATCTGGTGAGCTTGTATGTAAACTGCCACAAACCTGCAGAATTCAGAGAAAGCACACAAACTTGAGCATCACTGCCCTAGGGAAAGAAAAGGGGAGGGTATGAACAACTCTCTTGGTTTGCAGACTCAGAAAAAAAGACACAACCTATGAATCCTCACCTCCGAAGAGAGGTGTGGCATAGGTGAATCTATAGAAAATTTCTGAGAAAAGTTCAGAACTCCTAACAGGGCTGACGGAAGTCATTACTCTCTAGAAGCAAACCTGTAAGGATTGAGGAGGTGACTGCTGTTGCAAATTCAGACATCAGTAAAAGACTTCAATGAATGTGAAAAGTCAAAGAGATAAGTTACCATAAAAAGAACACAATAACACTCCAATAAGCAAACCCAAATAAAAAGGGATATCTGTGACAGGATTACTACAAAATTGTAAAATAATTTGTTTTAAGAAATCTTATTGAGCTACCATTCAACATCAGAGTAATCCAAATCTATGTCCCAATCTAATGCCAAGGAAGATGAAGTTGAACAGTTATGAAGACTTACAAAACTTTATAGAGCTAACATCAAAAAGGATGTCCTTTTCATCATAGGGGACTGGAATGCAAAAGTGGAAATTCAAGAGATATCTAGAGTAACAGGAAAATTTGGCCTTGGAGTACAAAATGAAGCAGGACAAAGTCTAAAAGAGTTTTGCCAAGAGAACACACTGGTTATAGCAAACACTCACTTTCAACAACACAAGAGATAACTCTACACAGGGACACTACCAGATGGCCAATACCAAAATCAGATTGATTATATTTTTTGTAGCCAAAGGTGGAGAGGCTCTATACAGTCAGCAAAAACAAGACTTGGAGCTGACTGTGAATCAGACTACGAGTTCTTTATTGAAAAATTCAGGCTTAAATAGAAAAAAGTAGGGAAAACTACTAGGCCATTCAGGTATGATCTAAATCAAATTCCTTACCATTAAACAGTGGAAGTAGTAAATAGATTCAAGGGATTAGATCTGAATGAGTGCATGAGAAACTATGGATGGAGGTTGATAATATTGTACAGAAGGAGGTGATCAAAACCATCCAAAGAAAAAGAAATGCAACAAGGCAGAATGGTTGTCTGAGGAGGCCTTACAAATATCTGAGAAAAGAAGAGAATCAAAAGGAATGGAGAAAAGGAAACATATACCTAACTGAATGCAGAATTCCAAAGAATAGCAAGGAGAGATAAGAAAGCTTTCTTAAATGAACAATGTAAAGAAATAGAGGAAAACAATAGAATGGAAAAGACTAGAAATATCTTCAAGAAAACTAGAGATACCAAGAGAAAGTTTCATGCAAAGATGAGAACAATAAAGGACATAAACTGTATAGACCTAACAGAACCAGAAGAGATTAGAAAGAGGTGGCAAGAATACACAGAAAAAATGTATAAAAAAGGTCTTAATGACCCAGATAACTATGATTGTATGGTCACTCACCTTGAGCCAGACATCCTGAAGTCAAGTGAGCATTAGTGAGCATTACTACAAACAAAGCTAATGGAGGTGATGGAATTCCAGTTGACCTATTTCAAATCCTAAAAGATGATGCTGTAAAAGTGCTTCACTCAATAGGCCAGAAAGTTTGGAAAACTCATCAGTGGCCACAGGACTTGAAAATGTCAGTTTCTATTCCAATCACAAAGAAAAACAATGTCAAAGAATGTTCAAACTATCACACTGTTGTACTCTTTTCAGATGCTACCAAAGTGATGTTCAAACTCCTGCAAGCATGAAGTGAGTACATGTACATGTACATCAACAGTACATGAAGTGAGAACATCCAGATGTTCTCTGGATAAAGCTGGGCTTTATAAAGCTGGGTTTATAAAAGCCAGAGTAACCAGAGATCAAATTGCCAACATCTATTCGATCATAGAATAAAAAAAAAATCTTCTGCTTCATTGACTATGCTAAAACCTTTGACTGTGTGGATCACAGCAAACTGGAAAATTCTTAACGAGATGGAATACAGACCACCTAACCTATCTTCTGAAAAACCTGTATGCAGGTTAAGAAGCAACAGTTAGAACTGGACAAGGAACAACAGACTGGTTCAAAATTGGGAAAGGGTAAGTCAAGACTGTATATTGTCACCTTGCTTATTTACCTTATATGCAAAATACATCATGAAAAAATGTTGGATGGATGAATCAGAAACTGGAATCATGTTTCCTGGGAGAAGTATCAATAACCTTATAATGCAGATGACACCACCCTAATGGTAGAAGCAAAGGGGAACTAAAGAGCCTCTTGATGAAGATAAAAGAGGAACATGAATAAGCTGGCTTAAAACTCAACACTATATAATTGAAGATCATAGCATCCAGTCTCATCATTCCATGTCAAATAGAAAGGGTAAAAGTAGAAGCAATGATATATTTTATTTCCTTCTGCATCAAAATCATGGATGGTGACTTAAGCCATGAAATTAGAAGACACTTGTTCCTTGGAAGAAAAGATGTGACAAACCTAGACAACATATTAAAAAGCAGAGACATCGCTTTGCTAACAAATACCTGGATGGTCAAAGCTTTGGCTTTTATAGTAGTCATGTAAAGACAGGAAAGTTGAATAATAAAGAAGGCTGAGTGCTGAAGAATTGATGTTATCAAATTGCAGTGCTGAAGAACACTCTTAAGAATACCTTGGACAGCAAGGTGATCAAATCAGTGAATCCTAAAGGATATCACCCTTGCATATACATTGGAAGGACTGATGCTAAAGCTGAAGCTCCAGTCTTTTGGCCACCTGATGCAAAGAGCCAATTCATTGGAGAAGTCCATGATGCTGGGAAAGATTGAGGGCAAGAGGATAAGGGGGCTTCAGAGGTTTGGTTGCATCATTGACATGAGTTTGAGAAAACTCTGGGAGATAGTGAAGGACAGAGAAGCCCAGTGTGTTTCAGTACATGGGGTCACAAAAAGTTGGAAACGACTGAACGACTGAACAACACACTTGGTCTACTGTAAGCTGGATGCTCTGGTATTTCTGAATAGATGTGTTTAGTACTTGTTTCATTACTTGGCTAAATAACTTTAACTGTTCTTCTGTCCACTGATCCTACATTAGAAAATTTCAAAAGATGGAGATGAGCTAGTTTCTAAGAATAGCTTGTCTTTCACATCCTTCAAAAGTGTAATACACTTGCAACAAATACAATTTTCCAGGGTGCTGCATTAGATTCTTGTCCTGTTCACATTAAAGTTTTTGTTTTTACCAGCTGTCAGATAGTACCACTTTTTCATTAAGCCTATATTGTCAACAGAGCGTTCTCTTTCCCATCTACCATATATTGTTCTGTACAGAGTCTTTACTATGGGCTAGTGTCCCCTGAGGCCCACTGAGTTGGAGGGCATAACCAAATATTGCTTGTTAAGGTGCAGCTTAGCATTGAAACTGGCATCCAAGTTTTGCATTCAGTCTTTTATCTAATAGAGGCCAGTGGTTCCTGATTGGCCTATGCGTTGTGTTTTTATTTTTTTAATATATTCCTTATTTAAACCAACTGTAGTACTTGGCATAACTCTTATTGACCAGTTCTGGGACTGAAGCAGAATGACACAAAGATGAAGGTTACAGTTGACAATTATTTCATAACTTTAAGTCTCCAAGCTGAGCTGTCTAGACTTATGCTCCAGTATGGTAAGACAATGTTTGGATGTCACTTCTGACTGTATAGTTACCTTGAGGCCATTAGGTTGACACTGGCAGCTGCAAACTGATGTTGTTTTCAAAACAGTTGATTATGTCCTTAAGTCTGATAAATTTTAGAAAAGTCAAGTTATCAGTAACACAAGAATTTGTAATGTGTCAGAAACAACATTCACAATGATCATCCAGCTCTATTATGGATGCCTGAACTGCAGTTACTCTATTTTGAGTTTTAAGTGTATTTTTTCCATAATGTTTAAAGAAGATATACAATGCATGCTTGAAAGGTCAAAAAACAGGCTGTACTAGTTAGCCAGAATAATTTCTTCACACTTTGATATGCGAACATTTACTCTATCATTTCTCCTTTTTGTTTGTAAAGTGTTGACAAGCAAAACATTTTTCCCCCAGTACCAGCGTAGCTGCTCCCTCTCCATCAGGTTATAACTACCTGTGACATGCATCACTGTCTAATTATGTGCCTAATTATACACATTAGGGGAAAACTAATTAGACATAAAAATCAAATACAGAGGTGTGCCAATGGGAAAACATTTTATAGTCTATACATTTTGTAAATTATACTGAGTTGTCACACAAACATTGTGCATGTGCTTCAAGTAGTAGACTTATGAAAGTGAAAGTGTTAGTCACTCAGTTATCTCTGACTCTTTGTGACCCCGTGGACTGTACCCCACCAGGCTCCTCTGTCTATGGAATTCTCCAGGCAAGAATACTGGAGTGGGTAGTCATTGTCTTCTCCAGGGAATCTTCCCAACCTAGGCATTGAACACCAGTCTCCTTCACTGCAGGTGGATCCTTTACCATCTTTACTAGGGAAGCCCTAGTAAGCAGTGATACATGTCACAGGTAGTTATACTCTTTGAGAACTTCACTACAGAATTTTATTTCCATCCTGAACGTTATATTCAAAAGTATAGCTACAAGGAAAATAATAACTTTCTATTAGCTATTAGAATTGTTTAATTTCTTACACAGTTCAGTAGTATGATTGGAACATTATCAGAAACCTGTACTCATCAAAAAGTTTTCATAATCTTCTTAAAGATGAAGCATTTTTGCAAAATATTAGAGTGAAATAATAACTGTCTACGAATTACAAAATACTTAAAAGACGTGGATAAAGGTCTGATTACATGCAATGACAAAGAAGTTTAATCAAGTTGTTTTGACATACAGCATTTTAAGGCAGCAACTAGAATTATGACTGATAACATTTATATGGAGACAGAAAACATGAATAGCTCAAACAATCTTGAGAATGAAAAGCGGAACTGGAGGAATCAGGCTTCCTGATTTCAGACTATACTACAAAGCTACAGTCATGTAAACAGTAAACAGTTTACAGTTTCCATCTAAACACTGGAACACAACCAGAAATATAGGTCGATGGAACAGCACAGAAAGTCCAGAAATAAACACGCACTCCTATGGTAACTGAATCAATGAGGATAACATAAGTAGAATAAATTTTGACAATTTTTCAAATTTCTAGACTAATGGAAAGAAAACATTTTTTGATGCAGGCGGCTTCGACCGGCGCGCTAAGCGCAGGCGGCTGTGACCGGCGCACTAAGCGTGGCCGAGAGGAGCCACCCCACGTCTGAGGTCAGGGGCAGAAGCCGGGAGGACTCCATGCCCCAAGGGCGGCAGCCAAGAGGAGTTACCCCACATCCGAGGTCAGAGGCAGCGGCCGAGAGTACCAGACTGCGACGGCACAAGAATGGCTGAGAGGAGATACCCAGTGTCCGAGGTCAGGGGCGGCGGCTGGGAGGAACAACCCACGCCTGAGGCCATGGGCAGTGGCCGGGAGGACCAACCCCACGTCCAAGGAGCCCTGTCTGCATGGGTGCAGGAGGGCCTATAGGAGCTATCCCACGTTGAAGGGCAGGAAGGGCGGTGGTGAGGAGATAACCCTCGTCCAAGGTAAGGAGCAATGGCTACACTTTGCTGGAGCAGCCATGAAGAGATACCCCACGCCCAAGGTAAGAGAAACCCAAGTAAGATGGTAGGTGTTGCAAGAGGGCATCAGAGGGCAGACACACTGAAAACATAATCACAGGAAACTAGTCAATCTAATCACACTAGGACCACAACCTTGTCTAACTAAATGAAAGCAAGCCATGCCCGTGGGGCAACCAAGATGGGTGGGTCATGGTGGAGAGATTTGACAGAATGTGGTCCACTGGAGAAAGGAATAGCAAACCACTTCAGTATTCTTGCCTTGAGAACCCCATGAACAGTATGAAAAGGCAAAATGATAGGATACTGAAAGAGAAATTCCCCAGGTCAGTAAGTGCCCAATATGCTACTGGAGATCAGTGGAGAAATAACTTCAGAAAGAATGAAGGGATGGAGCCAAAAGCAAAAAGAATACTCAGCTGTGGATGTGACTGGTGATAGAAGCACGGTCTGAGGCTTTAAAGAGCAATATTGCATAGGAACCTGGAATGTCAGGTCCATGAATCAAAGCAAATTGGAAGTGGTCAAACAAGAGATGGCAAGAGTAAATGTTGACATTCTAGGAATCAGCGAACTGAAATGGACTGGAATGGGTGAATTTAACACAGATGACCATTATATCTACTACTGCGGGCAGGAATCCCTCAGAAGAAATGGAGTAGCCATCATGGTCAACAAAAGAGTTTAATATGAAGTACTTGGATGCAATCTCAAAAATGACAGAATGATCTCTGTTCGTTTCCAAGGCAAACCATTCAATATCACAGTAATCCAAGTCTATGCCCCAACGAGTAATGCTGAAGAAGCTGAAGTTGAACAGTTCTATGAAGACGTACAAGACATTTTAGAACTAACACCCAAAAAAGATGTCCTTTTCATTATAGGGGACTGGAATGCAAAAGTAGGAAGTCCAGAAACACCTGTAGTAACAGGTAAATTTGACCTTGGAATATGGAATGAAGCAGGGCAAAGACTAATAGAGTTTTGCCAAGAAAATGCACCGGTCATAACAAACACCCACTTCCAACAACACAAGACAAGGCTCTATACATGGACATCACCAGATGGTCAACACCAAAATCAGATTGATTGTATTCTTTGCAGCCAAAGATTGAGAAGCTCTATACAGTCAGCAAAAAGAAGACCAGGAGCTAACTGTGGCTCAGACCATGAACTCCTTATTACCAAATTCAGACTTAAATTGAAGAAAGTAGGGAAAACCACTAGACCATTCAGGTATGACCTAAATCAAATACATTATGATTATACAGTGGAAGTGAGAAACAGATTTAAGGGCCTAGATCTGATAGATAGAGTGCCTGATGAACTATGGAATGAAGTTCGTGACATTGTACAGGAGACAGGGATCAAGACTATCCCCATGGAAAAGAAATGCAAAAAAGCAAAATGGCTGTCTGGGGAGGCCTTACAAACAGCTGTGAAAAGAAGAGAAGCGAAAAGCAAAGGAGAAAAGGAAAGATATAAACATCTGAATGCAGAGTTCCAAAGAATAGCAAGAGATAAGAAAGACTTCTTCAGCGATCAATGCAAAGAAATAGAGGAAAACAACAGAATGGGAAAGACTAGAGATCTCTGCAAGAAAATCAGAGATACCAAAGGAACATTTCATGCAAACATGGGCTCGATAAAGGACAGAAATAGTATGGACCTAACAGAAGCAGAAGATGTTAAGAAGAGGTGGCAAGAATATACACAGAAGAACTGTACAAAAAAGATCTTCACGACCCAGATAGTCACGATGGTGTGATCACTGACCTAGAGCCAGACATCCTGGAATATGAAGTCAAGTGGGCCTTAGAAAGCATCACTATGAACAAAGCTAGTGTAGGTGATGGCATTTCAGTTGAGATATTCCAAATCCTGGAAGATGATGCTGTGAAAGTGCTGCACTCAATATGCCAGCAAATTTGGAAAACTCAGCAGTGGCCACAGGACTGGAAAAGTCACTTTTCATTCTAATCCCAAAGAAAGGCAATGCCAAAGAATGCTCAAACTACGGCATAATTGCACTCATCTCACATGCTAGTAAAGTAATGCTCAAAATTCTCCAAGCCAGGCTTCAGCAATATGTGAACCGTGAACTTCCTGATGTTCAAGCTGGTTTTAGAAAAGGCAGAGGAACCAGAGATCAAATTGCCAACATCCGCTGGATCATGGAAAAAGCAAGAGAGTTCCCGAAAAAATTCTATTTCTGCTTTATTGACTATGCCAAAGCCTTTGACTGTGTGGATCACAATAAACTGTGGAAATTTGTGAAAGAGATGGGAATACCAGACCACCTGATCTGCCTCTTGAGAAATTTGTATGCAGGTAAGGAAGCAACAGTTAGAACTGGACATGGAACAACAGGCTGGTTCCGAATAGGAAAAGGAGTACGTCAAGGCTGTATATTGTCACCCTGCTTTTTTAACTTCTATTCAGAATACATCATGAGAAACGCTGACTGGAAGAAACACAAGCTGGAATCAAGATTGCTGGGAGAAATATCAATAACCTCAGATATGCAGATGACACCACCCTTATGGCAGAAAGTGAAAAGGAACTCAAAAGCCTCTTGATGAAACTGAAAGTGGAGAGTGAAAAAGTTGGCTTAAAGCTCAGCATTCAGAAAACGAAGATCATGGCATCCGGTCCCATCACTTCATGGGTAATTGATGGGGAAACAGTGTCAGACTTTATTTTTCTGGGCTCCAAAATCACTACAGATGGTGACTGCAGCCATGAAATTAAAAGATGCTTTCTCTTTGGAAGGAAAGTTATGACCAACCTAGATAGCATATTCAAAAGCAGAGACATTACTTTGCCAACAAAGGTTCGTCTAGGCAAGGCTATAGTTTTTCCTGTGGTCATGTATGGATGTGAGAGTTGGACAGTGAAGAAGGCTGAGCACCGAAGAATTGATGCTTTTGAACTGTAGTGTTGGAGAAGACTCTTGAGAGTCCCATGGACTGCAAGGAGTTCCAACCAGTCCATTCTGAAGGAGATGAGCCCTGGGATTTCTTTGGAAGGAATGATGCTAAAGCTGAAACTCCAGTACTCCAAACTCCACCTCATGAGAAGAATTGACTCATTGGACGAGATTCTGATGCTGGGAGGGATTGGGAGCAGGAGGAGAAGGGGATGACAGAGGATGAGATGGCTGGATGGCATCACTGACTCGATGGACATGAGTCTGAGTGAACTCCGGGAGTTGATGATGGACAGGGTGGCCTGGCGTGCTGCGGTTCATGGGGTCGCAAAGAGTCGGACATGACTGAGTGACTGATCTGATCTGATCAGACTAATGGAAACAAAAACAAAAATAAGCAAATGGGATCCGATTAAACACAAAAGTTTTCCCCACAAAGGAAACCATAAACATAAACAAAGAATGTTAAAGGTAGCCAGGGAAATAAGGAAAATAAATTATAAAATAATTGCCATTTGGCTCTCAGGGAATTTCTCATGACAGCCTTAGAAATCTAGGAAAGAATTAAAGGGCACATTCAAAGTGTGGAAAGAAAAAAAAAATTGCCAACCAAAAGTTTTCCTTTAGATATGAAAAAGAAATAAAAATTTTCTCAGACAAACTAATGATAAGGGAGTTCACCACCACTAGGTTTTGCAAACAATAAAGAAATTCTTCAAGCTGAAATGAAAAGACAGTAACCCGAGACATTAAAACATATGAAGACATAGAACACATTGTTAAAGGTAAAAAAAATAGGTTTAGAAAACTGTAACTCTGTATTAGGATGGTGGGTTAATCACTCAATCTTCAAACTTGAAGTGTAGTACAAGTAACAATAGCCATTATAAATTGTGAATGAATTGTATATCTATGTTATACATGGAAGTAGTCAAATGGAAATATTGGGCTGGATGAAGCACAAGCTGGAATCAAGATTGCAGGGAGACATATCAATAACCTTAGATATGCAGATGACCCCACTCTAATGGCAGAAAGTGAAGAAGAACTAAAGAGCCTCTTGATGAAGGTGGAAGAGGAGAGTATAAAAGATGGCTTAAAACTCAACAATCTAAAAATTAAGATCATGGCATCTGGTCCCATCAATTCATGTCAAATAGATGGAGAAAAATGGAAACAGTGACAGACTTTATTTTTGGGGGCTCTAAAATCACTGCAGATGGTGATTGCAGCCATTAAATTAAAAGACACTTGCTCTTTAGAAGAAATGCTATGACAAACTTAGGCAGCATATTAAAAGGCAGAGACTTCCCTTTGTGACAAAGGTCCATCTAATCAAAGCTATGGTTTTCCCAGTAGTTTTGTACAGATGTAAGAGTTGGACCATAAAGAAGTCTGAGCACTGAAGAGTTGATGCTTTCAACTGTGGTATTGGAAAAGCCTCTTGAGAGTCCCTTGGATGGCAAGGAGATCAAACCAGTCCATCCTAAGTTAAACCAACCCTGAATTTTCACTGGAAGGACTGATACTGAAGCTGAAGTTCTGATACTTTGGCCACCTGATGAGAAGAGCTGACTCATTGGAAAAGACCTTGATGCTGGGAAAGATTGAGGGCAAGAGGATAAGAGAGCGACAGAGTATGAGATAGTTGGATGGCATCATTCATTCAATGGACATGAGTTTGAGCAATCTCTGGGATATACTGAAGGACAGGGAAGCCTGGTGTGCTGTCCATGGGGCCTCAAAGAGTCAGAAACAACAGCAAAAAAGTCAAATGGTAAGAGCTTTATAAGCATTTAAAGATGAGTTTCTATCACCCTAAATGGATTGTTTCATCTATATTTTTTGTGATTCACAAGGTAATCAAAAAGCAAAAACGTAGAGTAGACACATAAAATAAAAGACAAAACACAGCACACCACTGATGAAATTAATTAATTTATAAAGTTAAGCAGATACAGAGGGGAAAGTCCAATGGAAATATAACATAACTAGAAAGCAACTAATAATATTGCATTAGTAAATCCTGGCATACCAATAATTGCTCTAAATGTAAATAAACTGAATTCACCAATGGAAAGTCACAGAGTGGCTGGATGTGATTAAAAAAAAAAAAAAGTCCAATTATGTGCTTCCTACAAAAGACTTGTTTCAGATTTATGGTCACTTGACTCAAAATGAGGAGCTGAAAAATACATTCCCTACAAGTAGAAATGAAAAGAAAGTGGGTATACCTATACTTATATCAGGCAAATAAATCTTAAGCCAAAACTGGTAACAAGCAACAAGAAATGTCACCATATGAGAAAAAGAACAATCCAACAAGAAGATATAACAATTGTAACTTTTCACCCAACACTTCCAAAGAAATATGTCACACAAATCCAACAGATATAGACAAAAATATATTAATAACAAGGGACTTTAATACTTTACTTCCATCAATGCATAGATTGCCCAGATGAAAAATCAACAAGGTAATACTAGACTTGTACCATACCATAAGCCAGATAGATGGACTTAACAGACATCTATAGAAGATTTCATCTAATAGCACCATAAATTATTCTCAAGTGGACATGGAACATTCTCAAGAGCAGATCATATGATAGAACACAAAACAGGCCTCAGCAAACACATAAGAAGATTGAAATCATACCAAGTATTTTTTTCATACCATCAAGATTTGAAGCTAGTAATCAAAAATGAATAAAGTTGGAAAATATTAAAATATGTAGAAAATAAACAACTCACTCCAGAACAATCAATAGGTCAAAAAGATAAAAACAAAAGTAAAAAAAAAAAAAAGAAAAGAAAATATATCCAAGGAAATCAAAGAATATTTTAAAAGAATAAAAATAAAAATACTATACAACTTACTATAACCTGCGGGACACTGCAAAGCAATTATAAGAGGTAAGTTTATGGAGATAAATACATATATTAAAAACTAGAGAGGGGCATGGTCCTAAGATGGTGGAGGAATATGATGGAGAGACCATTTTCTCCCCCACAAATTCATTAAGAGATCATTTGAATGCTGAGCAACTTCCACAAAACAACTTTGGAACTCTGGTGGAGGACACCAGCACCCAGAAAGGCAGCCCATTCTCTTCGAAAGGCGGTAGGACAAAATATAAAAGACAAAAAGAGAGACAAAAGAGTTAGGGATGGAGACCTATCCTGGGGAAGGAGTGATGAACAAGGAGAAGTTTCCAAACACCAGGAAACCCTCTCAGCAGTGGGACTGTGGGGAGTTTTGGAATCTCAGAGGGCAACATAACCAGGAGGGGAAACAAAACAAAACCCTTAGAATATGTGCCTTAACCACAACTCCCAGCAGAGAAATAGCCCAGACCCTCGTGTCTGCCACCAGTGAGTGGGAGAGGTGTGGGTTGCATGCTTAGGGTAAGGACAAGTCTTGAATGCTCTGAGGACAATATGAAGGAGCTAACATCAGATAGCAATCCAAACTGTTAGCCAGAGAGAGAGAGAAAAAAAAAAAAAGAGAGAGAGAGAGAGAGCTTTCCTGCAAAAAGCTCGAACCTAAGGCACAGTCTAGCCGGCTCATAGAACAAAGGATTGAGCGAATACCAAAGGAAAGCTAGCTTGCTGTGTACAGGCCCATCCCCCTGCCAGAGGCAGAGAGCCAGGCATGTGACAGCCAGATCTGGAAGGTGAGAGGAAATCTCGGCCCCAGAGATGGCATCCTCCACCAAACTGTGAGCAGACTCCCAGTTGCTAACCAAGTCTTCCTGGGATCCTGGATGGTTGACATCTGCCAGGAGGGTTGCAGCCTGAGATCAGACCCCAGAGGAGACATATGGCACACCTGAGATGGCACTCTTTCGAGGGACCCAGGAAACCAAACAGCTGGGACTGGGGAGGTGATAAGATGCACTGTACACCTGGGATAGTGCACTCGTCAAGCACCTGGTTTCCTGATCTCCTCAGACCTGGGAAGGGCCCAAAACGCAGGCCCAGCTGAGTCTGTGCCTTTGTGGAGTACCCAAGAACCTGAACCTGAGCAGTTTAGACCTGGGAAGTGCACACTACCCAGGGCCTGATGTGGACAGTTCCCCTTCAGAGACTGGAGAAGTAAATGGCAACCCACTTCAGTATTCTTGCCCAGAGCATCCCATGTACAGAGGAGCTGGTGGGCTGCTGTCCATAGTGTCACACAGAGTCAGACATGATTGAAGTGACTTAGCTTGCATGCATGCATTGGAGAAGGAAATGGCAACCCACTCCAGTATTCTTGCCTGGAGAATCCCAGGGGGAAAGGAGCCTGGTGGGCTGCCATCTGTTGATTCACACAGAGTTGAACACGACTGAAGCGACTTAGCAGCAGGCTTCGGAACAACCTGGTGCTTGAGCAGTGTAGACCAAGAAAGCACAGGTGCCATAACCTTGGGCAAACGCAGTGTGGTCCATACACTGAGAGCAATTCTCGCACATGCCAGTGATATTTGTTTGCAGTGTTCCTCCCTCCCCACAGCACAACTGAACAAGTGAGCCTAAATAAGTGACCACCTTCATCCGCTTGTGTCAAGGTGGCAAATAGACACTGAAGAGACTTGCAAACAGACGAAATCAAAATAAACAAAGAAGCAGGAGCCGCTCTGGAAGTGACAGGTGAAACATATTAAAAGCCTATAGTTAGCACTGACCAAGCATTGGAAGGGGCCTATAGACCTCAAGAAGAAGTATAAGCCAGAACAAGGAACTATCTGAAATTGAACTGACCCCACATGCCCTCAACACCTCCAGAGAAATTCCTAGGTATATCTTTCCTATTATCATTTTTTAAGATTTTTAAGTTATTTATTACTCCTTTAATTTTCATTTTTATAACCTAATATTACATTGCAAAAAAGACCCTATTTTTAAAGCAAATTTCACATATATATATATATTTATAATTTTTGTGACTGATTTGATTTGTATTTTTTAATATTGTATTTTTGAGAGCCTAACCTCTACTCTAGATTTTTAACCTTTGCTTTTCGGTATTTGTTATCAATTTTGTACCTTTAAGCATCTAATCTTCAGTATCCATTTTACTTAGAGCTGTGATTACTGGATTGATTTTTCTTGCCACTTTTGACTCTCCTTTTTCTCCCCTAGGTCACCTATATCTCCTCCCTCCCCCTTCTATTCTCTACTTAACTCTGTGAATCTCTCTAGGTGTTCCAGACTATGGAGAGCACATAGGGAATTGATTACTGGCTAGATTGGTCTCTCCCCTTTTGACTGCCCTGCTCTCCTCCTGGTCATCTCTATCTCCCTCTTCCCTCTTCTCTTCTCCATGTAACTCTGTGAACCTCTATGGGTGTCCCTCACTGTGGATAATCTTTTCACCACTAATCTAGATGATTTATTATCAGTGCTGTATGGATGGAGAAGTCTTGAGGCTACTGTAAGAGTAAGACTGAAAGCCAGAGGCAGGAGGCTTAAACGCAAAACTTGAGAACACCAGACAACTCCTCATCCCAGGGAACATTAATCAACAAGAGCTCATCCAAAAGCCTCCATACACACACTGAAACCAAGCTCCATCCAAGAGCCAACAAAGTTCCAGAGCAAGACATACCACGCTAATTTTCCAGTAATGCAGGAACATAGCCATGAGCATTAAAATACAGGCAGCCCAAAGTCACACCAAACCCATAGACACCCCAAAACTCTCACTACTGGACACTTTATTGCACTCCAGAAAGAAGAGATCCAGCTCCACCCACCAGAACACTGATGCAAATTTCCCTAACCAGGAAACTTTGACAAGCCACTAATACAACCTCACCAACAGGGAACAACCTCCACATTAAAGAGGAACCACAAACTTCCAGAATACAGAAAGGCCACCCCAAACACAGCAGTCTAAACAAGATGAAAAGGCAGAGAAATATTCAGCAGGTAAAGGAACATGATAAATGATCACCAAACCAAACAAAACAGGAGGACATAAGGAATCTAGCTGAAAAACAATTCAGAATAATGATAGTAAATATGATCCAAAAATCTTGAAAACAAAATGGAGTGACAGATAAATAGACTAGAGACAAGGACTGAGAAGATGCAAGAAACGTTTAACAAGGATATAGAAGAAATAAAAGAGTCAATCAATAATAAATAATGCAATAACTGAGATCAGAAGCATTCTGGAGGGAACCAACAGGAGAATAACTGAGGCAGAAGATAGGATAAGTGAAATGGAAGATAGAATGGTGGAAATAAAAGAATCAGAGAGGAAAAAAGAATTAAAAGAAATGAGGACAACCTCAGAGACCTCTAGGACAATGTTAAACACCCCAACATTCGAATCATAGGTGTCCCAGAAGAAGACAAAAAGAAAGGCTATGAGGAAATACTTGAGGAGATAATAGTTGAAAACATCCCTAAAATGGGGAAGGAAACAGTCACCCAAGTCCAAGAAACCCAGAGGGTCCCAAATAGGATAAACCCAAGGGGAAACACCCCAAAACACATATTAATTAAATTAACAATGATCAAACACAAAAGAACAAATATTAAAAGCAGCAAGGGGAAACACACACACACACACACACACACACACACACACAAATAACACACAAGGGGATTCCCATAAGGATAACAGCTAATCTTTCAATAGAAACTTTTCAGGCCAGAAGGGAATGGCAGGACATACTTAAAGTGATGAAAGAGAAAAACCTACAGCCCAGATTACTGTACCCAGCAAGGATTTCATTCCAATATGAAGGAGAAATAAAAAGCTTTACAGACAAGCAAAATCTGAGAGAATCCAGCACCACCAAACCAGCTCTTCAACAAATGGTAAAGGATCTTCTCTAAACAAGAAACACAGAAAAATTGTGTAAACTCGAACCCAAGACAACAAAGTAAATGGCAACGGGATCATACTTATCAATAATTACCATAAATTAATGGTAAAATAATGGGTTGAATGCCCCAACCAAAAGACAACGACTGGCTGAATGGATAAATAAACAAGACTCCTATATACGCTGTCTATAAGAGACTCACCTCAAAACAAGGGACACATACAGACTGAAAGTGAAGGGCCATTAAAAAAAAAATATTTCTCACAAATGGACACCAAAAGAAAGCATGAGTAGCAATACTCATATCAGATAAAGACTTTGAAATAAAGGCTGTGAAAAGAGACAAAGAAGGACACTACATAATGATCAAAGGATCAATCCAAGAAGAAGATATAACAATTATACATATACATGCACCCAACATAGAAGCACCGTAATGTGTAAGGCAAATGCTAACAAGTATGAAAGGGGAAATTAACAGTAACACAATAAGAGTGGGAGACATTAATACCCCACTCACATATATGGATAGATGAACTAACAGAAAATTAGCAAGGAAACACAAACTTTAAATGATACAATGGACCAATTAGATCTAATTGATATTGATAAGACATTTCACCCCAAAACAATGAATTTCACCTTTTTCTCAAGTGCACATGGAACATTCTCCAGGATAGATCACATCCTGGGCCATAAATCTAGCCGTGGTAAATTAAAAATAAATAAATAAAATAACTGAAATCATTTCAAGCATCTTTTCTGATCACAATATGGTAAGATTAGATGTCAACTACAGGAAAAAAAATATTAAAAATACAAACATATGGAGGCACAAATCACAGAAGACATAAAAAAAAAATGCATGGAAACGAATGAATATGACAACATGACAATCCAAAACCTACAGGATTCAGTAAAAGCAGTGCTAAGGGGAAGGCTTATAGCAGTACAAGCTTACCTCAAGAAGCAAGACAAAAATCAAATAACCTAACTTTCCAGAAAGCAACTAGTAAAAGAAGAAATTAAGACCCCCAGGATTGCTGCTGCTGCTGCTAAATCGCTTTAGTCGTGTCCGACTCTGTGCGACACCAGAGACGGGAGCCCATCAGACTCCCCCATCCCTGGAATTCTCCAGGCAAGAACGCTGGAGTGGGTTGCCATTTCCTTCTCCAATGCATGAAAGTGAAAGGGAAGTCGCTCAGTCGTATCCAACTCTTAGCGACCCCATGGACTGCAGCCTACCAGGCTCCTCCATCCATGGGATTTTCCAAGCAAGAGTACTGGAGTGGGGTGCCATTGCCTTCTCTGCCCCCAGGGTTAGTAGAAGGAAGTAAGTCATAAGAATTAGGGTACAAATAAATGAAAAAGAAACAGAGAAGACTCTAGCAAAAATCAACAAAGCTAAAAGCTGGTTCTTTGAGAAGATATATAAAACAGATAAACCATTAGGCAGACTCATCAATAAACAAATGGAGAAAAATCAAATCAACAAAAGTAGAAATGAAAATGGAGAAATCACAACAGACAACACAGAAATACTAAGGACCATAAGAAACTACTATCAAAACTATATGCCAATAAAATGGAAAACTTGGAAGAAATGGACAAATTCTTAGAAAAGTATAACCTTCCACACCTGAATCAGGAAGAAACAGAAAAATTGAGAGAACTATCACAAGTATGGGAGTCGAGAGTGTAATCAAAAAATTTCCAGCAAACAAAAGCCCAGGACCAGATGGCTTCACAGGTGAATTATACCAATAATTTAGAAGAACTAATACCTATCCTACTCAAATTATTCCAGAAAATTGCAGAGGAAGGTAAACTTCCAAACTCATTCTATGAGGCCACCATCACCTGAATACCAAAACCAGACAAAGATGCCCCAAAAAAAGAAAACTACAGGCCAATATCACTGAAGAACATAGATGCAAAAGTCCTTAACAAAATTCTAGGAAACATAATTCAACCACATATAAAAAAGATCATACATCATGACCAAGGGGGCTTTACCCCAGAGATGCAAGGATTCTTCAATATTCACAAATCAGTCAATGTGATACACCACATTATCAAATTGAAATATAAAAACCATATGATTATATCAATAGATGCCAAAAAAGCCTTTGACAAAATTCAGCATCCATTTATGATAACCACCCACCAGAAAGCAGGTGTAGAAGGAACATATCTCAACATAATAAAACCTGTATATGTTAAACCCACAGCAAACATTATCCTCAATGGTGAAAAATTGAAAGCATTTTCCCTAAAGTCAGAAAAAGACAAAGATGCCCACTCTCACCACTACTATTCAACAGAGTTTAGGAAGTTTTAGCCACAGCAATCAGAAAAGAAAAAGAAATAAAGGTATCCAGATTGGAAAAGAAGAAGTAAAACTCTGTTTACAGATGACATGATCCTCTACATAGAAAACCCTAAAGACTGCACCAGAAAATTACTAGAGTTAATCAGTGAATATAGTAAAGTTGCAGGATATAAAATTAACACAGAAATCCCTTGTATTTCTATACACTAACAATGAGAAAACAGAAAGAGGAATTAAGGATTGCGATGAAAAGAATAAAATACTTAGGAATAAATCTACCTGAAGAAACAAAAGACCTTTATATAGAAAACTATAAAACACTCATGAAAGAAATCAAAGATGACACAAATAGATGGAGAAATATACCCTGTTTATGAATAGGAAGAATCAGTATAGTGAAAATGAGTATACTACCTAAAGCAAACTATAGATTCAATGCAATCCCTATGAAGCAAACAATGGTATTTTTCAGGGAACTAGAACAAGTAATTTCACAATTTGTATGGACATACAAAAAACTTTGAATAATCAAATCAATCTTGAGAAAGAAGAATGGAACTGGAGGAATCAACCTACATGACTTCAGACTATACTACAAATTTACAGTCATTAAGACAATATGGTACTGGCAAAAATTCAGAAATATAGGTCAGTGGAACAAAATAGAAAACCCAGAGATAAATCCACACACCCATGGACAGCTATGGACTATCTTTGACAAAGGAGACACGAATATACAATGGAGAAAAGACAATCTCTTTAGCAAGTGGTGCCAGGTAAACTCGGAGAAGGCAATGGCACCCCACTCCAGTACTCTTGCCTGGAAAATCCCATGGACAGAGGAGCCTGGTAGGCTGCAGTCCATGAGGTCGCTAAGAGTTGGACACGACTGAGCGACTTCATTTTGACTTTTCACTTTAATGCATTGGAGAAGGAAATGGCATCCCACTCCAGTATTCTTGCCTGGAGAATCCCAGGGATGGGGGAGCCTGATGGGTTGCCATCTCTGGGGTTGCACAGAGTCAGACACGACTGAAGCGACTTAGCAGAAACAGCAGCAGCCAGGTAAACTGGTCTACCTCTTGTAAAAGAATAAAACTAGAACATTTTCTAACACCATACACAAAAATAAACTCAAAATGGACTAAAGATCTAAATGTAAGACCAGAAACTATAAAACTCCTAGAGGAAAACACAGGCAAAACACTCTCTGACATAAATCACAGCAGGATCCTCTATGACCCATCTCCCAGAGTAATGGAAACAAAAGCAAAAATAAACAAATGGGATCTAATTAAACTTAAAAGCTTTTGCACAATGAAGGAAACTATAAACAAGGTGAAAAGACAGCCTTCAGAATGGGAGAAAATAGTAACAAATGAAGCAACTGACAAAGAATTAACCTCCAACATATACAAGCAGCTCCTGGAGCTCAATTTCAGAAAAATTAAAAAACCCAATCAAAAAATTTGCCAAAGAACTAAACAGACATTTCTCCAAAGAAGACATAGAGATAACTAACAAACACATGAAAAGATGCTCAGCATCGCTCATTATCAGAGAAATGCAAATCAAAGGCATAATGAGATACCATCTCTCGATGGTCAAGATGGCTGCGATCCAAAAGTCTACAAACAATAAATGCTGGAGAGGGTGTGGAGAAAAGACAACCCTCTTACAATGTTGGTGGGAATGCAAACTAGCACAACCACTATGGAGAACAGTGTAGAGATTCCTTAAAATACTGGTAATAGAACTCCTATATGACCCATCAATCCCACTGCTGGGCATACACGCTGAGGAAACCAGAATTGAAAGGCATACGTGTACCCCAATATTCATTGCAGCACTGTTTACAATAGCTAGGACATGGAAGCTACCTAGATGTCCATCAACAGATGAATGGATAAGAAAATTGTGGTACATATACACAATGGAATATGACTCAGCTATTTAAAAGAATGCATTTGAATTAGTTCTAATGAGGTGGATGAAACTGGAGCCTATTATACAGAATGAAGTAAGTCAGAATGAAAAACACCAATGCAGTATATTAAGGCATATATATGGAATTTAGAAAGATGGTAACAATGACCCTATATTCGAGACAGCAAAAGAGACAGAGATGTAAAGAACAGTCTTTTGGACTCTGTGTGAGTTGCAGAGGGTGGGATGACTTGAGAGAATAACACTGAAACATGTATATTATCATCTGTGAAATAGATTTCCAGTCCAGGTTCAATTCATAAAACAGGGCGCTCAGGGCTAGTGCACTGGGATGACTCTGAGCGATGGGATGGGGAAGGAGGTGGGAGGGGGATTCTTGATGGGGTACACCCGTGGCTGAATCATGTCAATGTATGCCAAAAACCACTGCAATATTGTAAATTAATTAGCCTCCAATTACAATAAATAAATTAATTTTTTTAATTGGGGAAACCCCCACTAGTAGGAGTTGAAACTATGGGAATCACTTTGCTCACCTAGAAACAGTAAATAGACTGTAAGGGAAGGAATTGCAGAATGATAGATGATAGTGTTCCTGGAGACAAAGTGGAGGAATTGAGAGATTAGAAGGAAAAGAATGGAGAGAATCACATGAGTCAACAAAATTTCAAGCAGGATTGTTGTCCAAATAAAATGCATTGAGAAGTCCAACAAGATCAGATTGAACTTGCAATTAAGAACTCATTAGCAGCATTATAAAGGCAGCAATTATAATTTTAAATTACCTCATAAAGTTCTTATTATGTCTTATTATGTCTACTGAATGAATAAAAACAAGGTTGTGGTTTCTTAAAAAAAAATAAAAACTAAAGAGATCTCAATCTAATAACCTAACTTCATACCTTGAGGAACTAGAAAAAGAAGAGCAAGTACAAGGTAGAAAAGGAAGGAAATAAGACATATC
This sequence comes from Bos grunniens, assembly GCF_055505025.1. Classification (NCBI taxonomy): domain Eukaryota; kingdom Metazoa; phylum Chordata; class Mammalia; order Artiodactyla; family Bovidae; genus Bos; species Bos grunniens. Next base: position 72,598,002 of record NC_141194.1, on the reverse strand, counting down.
AGAGCAGAAATAAAGGAAATAGAGACCAGAAAAGCAACAAAAGAGATCAGCAAAACCAAGATTAGTGTTTTTATTTTTTAAATATAAATTTATTTATTTTAATTGGATGCTAATACTTTACAATATTGTATTGGTTTTTCCATACATCAACATGAATCCGCCACGGGTATACACATGTTCCCCACCTTGAACCCCCCCTCCCACCCCTTTCTCCATGCCATCCCTCTGGGTCATCCCAGTGCACCAGCCCCGAGCATCGTGTATCAGGCATCGAACCTGGACTGACAATTCGTTTCACATATGATATTATACATGTTTCAGTGTCATGTAAAAAGATAAATAAAACAAAAACAAACAAACAAAAATTTAGTGACATTAAGTAAGAAAAAATGAGACAAGACTCAATAAGAAATAAAACAGAAGAAATGACAAAGTAAAACTATGAAAATAAATAGGATCATAAGAAACTACTTTGAATAATTATATGCCAATAATAGGTAATTCAGAAGAAATGAATCATTTCTAGAATTATAAAATCTACCAAGACTGGATCAGGAAGAAAGAGCAAGTTTGAAGAATAAAACTTTAGAAGAATATGCCTGAAGACTATAGATGCAAAAATTTGACTCTTGAGCTACAGGAGTTGCTTATATATTTTTTATATTAATTCTTTGTCAGTTGCTTCATTTGCTATTATTTTCTACCATTCTGAAGGATGTCTTTTCACCTTGCTTATAGTTTCCTTCGTTGTGCAAAAGCTTTTAAGTTTAATTAGGTCCCATTTGTTTATTTTTGCTTTTATTTCCATATCTTCTGGAGACAATGCTGCTATAAACACTGGGATGCATATATCTTTACAAAGTAATGATTCTATTTTCTTCAAACACATACCCAGGAGTGGAACTGTTTAATCATATGGTAGTTTTATTTTTAGTTATTTGAGAATCCTCCATACTGTTTTCCACAGTGGTTGCACAATTTATATGTTCACTGACAGAGTACGAGTGTTCCCTTTTATCCACATCCTTGCCATTATTTATTATTTGTTGTCATTTTGATGATGGGGGTTATAATAAGTGTAAAGTGGTATTTCATTGTGGTTTTGATTAACATTTCTCTCATGATTAACAATTTTGAGCATCTTTTCATGTGCTTGTTGGTTATCTATATGTCTTATTTGGAAAATAGTCTATTCAGGCCTTCTGCCCATTTTTAATTAATTTCTTGATGTTGAGTTGTATGAGTTATTTATATATTTTAGATATTAACTCCTTACTAGTCATGCCATTTGCAAATATTTTTTTTTCCCATTCAGTAGGTTGTTTTTTTCTTTTTGGGTATGATTACCTTTGCTGTGCAAAGTTTTTTGATTTTAAATAAGTCCCATTGTTTTTTTGTTTGTTTGTTTTGATTCCTTTGCCACAGGAGAACAATCTAAAAATCATTGCTGCAACTTATGTCAAAGAATGTTGTGCCTATCTTTTCATCTATGATTTTTATGGTTTCTGTTCTTACATTTAGATCTTTAACACATTTTGAGTGTGTTTTTGTATATGCTGTTACAAAAGTGCTCTAATATCATCATTTCACTATGTAGGGTTTATTTTCTAAGCACCACTTGCTGAAGAGACTGTCTCCATTGTATATTCTTGCCTCTTTTGACATACCTTAATTGATCTATGTATGTGTGAGGGCTTATTTTGTAGTCTGTTCCCTTGACCTGTGTGTCTATTTGGTGCCAGTACCATACTATTTTGGTTTCTATAACTTTGTGGTATAGTCTGAAGTCAGAGAGCATGATACTTTCAGATCTGTTCTTTTCAAGATGTTTTGGATTTTCAGAGTCTATTGTGTTTCCATATAAATTTTAAAATAATTTGCCTTACTTTTGTGAAAAATGCTATTGGCATGTAATAGGGATTACATTGACTCCAATGTACTGTACTTTACAGACAGCCTTAGGTAGTAATGGTCATATTAACATGCAATGATGCTCACCATTACTAATAATTAGGTAAATGCAAATCAAAACTACAATTCATGAACACAGTATATCTTTCCATGTGTTTATGCTATCGTCAATTTCTTCTATTAGTGTCTTATAGTTATCTGAGTACAGGCCATTTACCTCATTAGGTATGTTAATTCTGAGTTTTGTTTTTTTTTTCTTTCTTTCTTTCTTACACTTCACTGTTAGTGCATAGACATGCAGAAAATTTCTGTATATTAATATTGTGTTCTGCAACTTTACTGGATTCATGAGGGAACTCTAGAAGTGTTTTTGGTGGCATCTTTATGATTTCTATGTAAAGTATTATATCATCTACAAACAGTGACAATTTGACTACTTCCTTTCTGTTTTTGAATCTTTTTTTCTTCTTTTCCTTTTCTGAATGCTATAGCTAGGACTTCCAGCACTATTTTGAATACAAGTAGCAAGAGTGAATATTCTTGTCTTGTCCGTGATAGTAGAGAAAATGTTTTCAGCTTTTCAATCTCGAGTACGACGTTAGCTGTTAGTTTATCATATATGGCCTAAATTTTGTTAAAGTACATTCTTTCTATAACAACGTTCTGGAGAGTTTTTATAAGAAACGGATGCTGAGCTTTGTCAAAAGTTTTTTTTTTTTTTTTTTTTTTTCTGTATCTATTAATATGATCATATGGATTCTATTTTTCAATTTGTTAATGTGATGTAACCACAATGATTGTTTCCCAGATACTGAAAAATGCTTGTATCTCTGGGACAAACCCTTATTTATGATGTAGTACAATTCTTTAAATGTATTTCTTGGTTTTGTTTGCTAATACATTGTTGACGGATTTTAAATTTATGGTCATCAGTAGTATTGGCCTATAATTTTCTTTTCTGTGAAATTTTTGTCAGATTTTGTTATCAGGATGATGCTGGTCTCATAGAATGAGTATAGAAGCTTTCCTTCCTTTGTAATTTTTGAACAAATTTGAGAAGGATAGGTGTTAACTCTTCTCTAAATGTTTGATAGAATTAACCTATAGTCCTTCATTTTAATTTGTTATTTTTTTTAAATTTGTTTACTTTTAATTGAGGATAATGCTGCGACTAGTGCATTTAGCATGGGCAGCTGCTACCAGTGCACTTAGCACAGCTGAGAGGAGCTTCCCCACGTCTGAGGTCAGGGGCAGAAGCCGGGAGGAACACATGCCCGAGAGGAAAAGGCCAAGAGGAGTTACCCCACGTCAGAGGTCAGGGGCATTGGCTGAGAGTGCCATGATGTGATGGCACAGGAACGGCCGAGAGGAGCCACCCCACATCCGAGGTCAGGGGCAGTGGCCGGGAGGAGCTACCCCACGCCCAAGGCCAGGGACGGTGGCCGGGAGGAGCAACCCCACCTCCAAGGAGGGGTGGCTGCGAAGGCACAGGAGGCCCTAAAGGAGCTATTCCACGTTCAAAGTCAGAAGGGCGGTAGTGAGGAGATACCCCTCCTCCAATGTAAGGAGCAACAGCTGCACTTTGCTGGAGCAGCCATGAAGAGATACCCCACGTCCAAGGTAAGAGAAACCCAAGTAAGACTGTAAGTGTTGTAAGAGGGCATCAGAGGGCAGGCACACTGAAACCATACTCATAGAAAATTAGTCAATATATTCACACTAGGACAACAGCCTTGTCTAATTCAATGAAACTAAGCCATGCCTGTGGGGCAATCGAAGATGGGCGGGGCATGGTGGAGATGTCTGACAGAATGTGGTCCACTGGAGAACGGAATGGAAAACCACTTCAGTATTCTTGCCTTGAGAACCCCATGAACAGTATGAAAAGGCAAAATGATAGGATACTGAAAGAGGAAATCCCCAGGTCAGTAGATGCCCAATATGCTATTGGAGATCAGTGGAGAAATAACTCCAGAAAGAATGAAGGGATGGAGCCAAAGCAAAAAGAATACCCAGCTGTGGATGTGACTGGTGATAGAAACAAGGTCTGATGCTGTAAAAAGCAATATTGCATAGGAACCTGGAATGTCAGGTCCATGAATCAAGGCAAATTGGAAGTGGTCAAACAAGAGATGGCAAGAGTGAATGTCAACATTCGAGGAATCAGCGAACTGAAATGGACTGGAATGGGTGAATTTAACTCAGATGACCATTATGTCTACTATTGTGGGCAGGAATCCCTCAGAAGAAATGGAGTAGCCATCATGGTCAACAAAAGAGTTAGAAATGCAGTACTTGGATGCAATCTCAAAAATGGCAGAATGGCCTCTGTTCATTTCCAAGGTAAACCATTCAATATCACAGTAATCCAAGTCTATTCCCCAACCAGTAAAGCTGAAGAAGCTGAAGTTGAACAGTTCTATGAAGACCTACAAGACCTTTTAGAACTAACACCCAAAAAAGATGTCTTTTTCATTATAGGGGACTAGAATGCAAAAGTAGGAAGTCAAGAAACACCTGGAGTAACAGGAAATTTTGGCCTTGGAATACAGAATGAAGTGGGGCAAAGACTAATAGAGTTTTGCCAAGAAAATGCACTGGTCATAGCAAACACCCTCTTCCAACAACACAAGAGAAGACTCTATACATGGACATCACCAGATGGTCAACACCGAAATCAGATTGATTATATTATTTGCAACCAAAGATGTAGAAGCTCTATACAGTCAACAAAAACAAGACCAGGAGCTCACTGTGGCTCAGACAATAAACCCCTTATTGCCAAATTCAGACTTAAATTGAAGAAAGTAGGGAAAACCACTAGACCATTCAGGTATGATCTAAATCAAATCCCTTATGATTTTACAGTGAAAGTGAGAAATATATTTAAGGGCCTAGATCTGATAGATAGAGTGCCTGATGAACAATGGAATGAGGTTTGTGACATTGTACAGGAGACAGGGATAAAGACCATCCCCATGGAAAAGAAATGAAAAAAAGCAAAATGGCTATCTGAGAAGGCCTTACAAATAGCTGTGAAAAGAAGAGAAGCGAAAAGCAAAGGAGAAAAGGAAAGATATAAGCATCTGAATGCAGAGTTCCAAAGAATAGCAAGAAGAGAACAGAAAGCCTTCCTCAGTGACCAATGCAAAGCAATAGAGGAAAACAACAAAATACGAAAGACTAGAGGTCTCTTCAAGAAAACTAAAGATACCAAGGCAACATTTCATGCAACGATGGGCTTGATAAAGAAAAGAAATGGTATAGACCTAACAGAATCAGAAGATATTAAGAGGAGGTGGCAAGAATACACGGAAGAACTCTACAAAAAAGATCTTCATGACCCAGATAATCACGATGGATCACTGACCTAGAGCCACACATCCAGGAATATGAAGTCAAGTGGGCCTTAGAAAGCATCACTACGAACAAAGCTAGTGAAGGTGATGGAATTCCAGTTGAGCTATTTCAAATCCTGAAAGATGATGCTGTGAAAGTGCTGCACTCAATATGCCAGCAAATTTGGAAAACTCAGCAGTGGCCACAGCACTGGAAAAGGTCACTTTTCATTCCAATCCCAATGAAAGGCAAGGCCAAAGAATGCTCAAGCTACCACACAATTGCACTCATCTCACATGCTAGTAAAGTAATGCTCAAAATTCTCCAAGCCAGGCTTCAGCAATATGTGAACCCAGAAGTTCCAGATGTTCAAGCTGGTTTTAGAAAAGACAGAGGAACCAGAGATCAAATTGCCAACATCTGCTGGATATTCGAAAAAGCAAGAGAGTTCCAGAAAAACATCTATTTCTGTTTTATTGACTATGCCAAAGCCTTTGACTGTGTGGATCACAATAAACTGTGGAAAATCCTGAAAGAGATGGGAATACCAGACCACCTGACCTGCCTCTTGAGAAACCTATATGCAGGGCAGGAAGCAACAGTTAGAACTGGACATGGAACAACAGACTGGTTCCAAATAGGAAAAGGAGTATTTCAAGGCTATATACTGTCACCCTGCTTATGTAATTTATATGCAGAGTACATCATGAGAAATGCTGGGCTGGAATAAGCACAAGCTGAAATCAAGATTGCTGGGAGAAATATCAATAACCTCAGATATGCAGATGACACCACCCTTATGGCAGAAAGTGAAGAGGAACTAAAAAGCCTCTTGATGAAAGTGAAAGAGGAGAATGAAAAAGTTGGCTTAAAGCTCAACATTCTGAAAACGAAGATCATGGAATCTGGTCTTATCACTTCATGAGAAATTGATGGGGAAACAGTGAAAACAGTGTCAGACTTTATTTTTTTTGGGCTCCAAAATCACTGCAGACGGTGATTGCAGCCATGCAATTAAAAGACACTTACTCCTTAGGAGGAAAGTTATGACCCACTTAGATAGCATATTCAAAAGCAGAGATATTACTTTGCCAACAAAGGTCCGTCTAGTCAAGGCTATAGTTTTTCCAGTAGTCATGTGTGGATGTGAGAGTTGAACTGTGAAGAAAGCTGAGTGCCAAAGATTTGATGCTTTTGAACTGTGGTGTTGGAGAGGACTCTTGAGAGTCTCTTGGACTGCAAGGAAATCCAACCTGTCCATCCTAAAGGAGATCAGTCCTGGGTGTTCACTGGAAGGACTGATGCTGAAGCTGAAACTCCAATACTTTGGCCACCTCATGCAAAGAGTTAACTCATTTGAAAAGACCCTGATGCTGGGAGGTATTGAGGGCAGGAGGAAAAGGGGATGACAGAGCATGAGATGGCTGGATGCATCACCAACTCGATGGACATCAATTTGGGTAAACTTCGGGAGTTAGTGTTGTACAGGAAGTCCTGCCGTGCTGCAATTCATGGGGTCCCACAGAGTCAGACACAACTGAGCAACTGAACTGTACTCTATGTATTGTTTAGCTCCCATGTGTCTGTGTTTTCAAAGTTCTTTTTTTTTTTTTCTTGCTATATTTGATTTCTAACCTCATAGCCTTGAAAAATATGCTTAATATGATTTCAATTTTCCTAATTTTATCAAGGCTTGATTTGTAATCCAAGATGTGATCTATTCTGGAGAATGTTCTGTGTGCACTTGAGAAAAAAATGTACTCTGCTGCTTTCACATGGAATATTCTATCAATATGAGGAAAGTCTATGTGTTCTAATACATCATTTAAGGCTTCTGTTTCCTTATTAATTTTTTTTTTCTGAATCATCTACATTGGTCAGTTTCTCCTTTTAAGACTGGTAGCATTTGCCTTGGAGAAGGCAATGGCACCCTACTCCAGTACTCCTGCCTGGAAAATCCTGTGGGCGGAGGAGCCTGGTAGGCTGCAGTCCATGTGGTTGCTAAGAGTCGGACACGACTGAGCAACTTCACTTTCACTTTTCATTTTCATGCATTGGAGAATGAAATGGCAACCCACTCCAGTATTCTTGCCTGGAGAATCCCAGGGAAGGTGGAGCCTGGTGGGCTGCCGTCTACGGGGTCGCACAGAATCAGACACGACTGAAGCAACTTAGCAGTAGCAGCAGCAGCATTTGCCTTATATATGGAGACGCTACTATGTTAAGTTGCTACTATGTCGCTTCAGTCGTGACCGACTCTGTGCGACCCCATGGACTGCAGCCTACCAGGCTTCTCCGTCCCTGGGATTCTCCAGGCAAGAACACTGGAGTGGGTTGCCATTTCCTTCTCCAATGCATTAAAGTGGAAAGTGAAAGTGAAGTCACTCAGTCGTGTCTGACTCTTAGCGACCCCATGGACTGCAGCCTACCAGGCTCCTCCATCCATGGGATTTTCTGGGCAACAGTACTGCAGTAGGATGCCATTGCCTTATCCCACTGTGTTAAGTGCTTATATATTTACAACTGTTATGTCTTCTTCTTGGATTTACCACTTGATAATTATATAATGTCCTTCCTTGTCTCTTGTAACATTCTTCGTTTTAAAGTCTTTTTTTTTTTTTTTTCTGATATGAGTGTTGCTGCTGCTGCTAAGCCACTTCAGTTTTGTCCAACTTTGTCCAACCCTGTAGACAGCAGCCTACCAGGCTCCCCTGTCCCTGTGATTCTCCAGGCAAAAACACTGGAGTGGGTTGCCGTTTCCTTCTCCAATGCATGGAAGTGAAAAGTGAAAGTGAAGTCACTCAGTTGTGTCCAACTCTTAGCAATCCAATGGACTGCAGTCTACCAGTCTCCTCCAGCCATGGCATTCTCCAGGCAAGAGTATCAGAGTGGGTTGCCATTGCCTTCTCCTTAATGAGTGTTGCTATTGCAGCTTTATTTTGATTTCTATTTGCATGAAATATTGTTTCTTTATTTGTCCCTAGGTCTTAAATAGGTGTCTTGAAAACAACATATATATGGGTCTTCTTTTGCATCCATAATACAAGTCTATGTCTTTTTATTGGAGTATTTAATAGATTTATATTTAGAATAGTTATCAATATGTATGTTAACAGTTTCCTGTTTTGGGTTTGTTTCTGTAGGTCTTTTTCTTCTCTTGTGTTTCCCATATAGAAAAATTACTTTAGCTTTTATTGTAAGGCTTCTTTGATATTGTTGATTTCTCTTAGCTTTTGTTCTCTGTAAAGCTTTTTATTTCTCTGTCAAATCTCAATTAGTGTGTTTCTGGGTAGATTAGTCCTTATTTGTAGGTTTTCCCCTTTCATTATCTTATGTATAGCCTTCTGGCCTGCAATGTTTTTGCTGAAAAATCAGCTGATAACCCTTTGGGTATTTTCTTGTATGTTTTTTTGTTACTTTTCCCTTGATTTTTAAAATATTGGTATTTTTCTTTGTATTCAATTTCTTAACTTGATTTATAGGTGTTTTCATGTGATTCTTCTTGGGTTTATTCTCTATGGATCTCTCTGTAGTTCCTGTATTGTGATGATTATTTCCTTTCCCATGCTAGGGGAGGTTTTGACTATAATCTCTTGAAATATTTTCTCAGAACTTTTCTATTTCTCTTCTTTTTCTGTGGTCCTCATAATTAGAATGTCATATTTAATCTTGTTACAGAAGTCTCTGAGACTGTCCACATTTCTTTGTATTCTGCGTTCTTTCTTCTCTGTGATAGTTATTCTAACCATTCTATCTTCCAGCTCACTTATCACTTCTTCTGCCTCAGTTATTCTGCTATTGATTTCTTCTAAAGTATTTTTTTGATTTAACTTACTGTAGTGTTCATCGCTGTTTGTTATTTAATTCTTCTATTTGTTTGTTAAAATTTTCTTTTATCTTCTTGATGTCGGCATTCTATTTCTGAGATCTTGAATCTTTTTACTATAATTACTCTGAACTATTTTTCAGGTAGAGTGGTTATTTCATTTTCATTTATTTAGTCTTGAAGTTTGTTTTTTTTTTTTTTTTCCTTCTTCATCTCCAAATTATTTTTCTGTCATCTTATTTTGTCTAACTTACTGTGCTTATGGTCTCTTTGCTGTAGACTGCAAAATTATAGTTCCTGTTGCTTCTAGTGTCTGGACTTGGTAGGTGAAGCTGATCCAAGGGCTCCCTGGTGGGAGGGACTGGTGCCTGCACTATAGTGGCTGGACCTTGCTCTTGTCCCTCGGTTGTCAGGGAAATGTCAAGAAGTGTAGTTTGCGAGTGTCTGTGAACTTTAGGCCATCTGTCTGCTGATGAATGTGTCTTTGTTCCTGTCTTACTTGTTGTTTGTCTTGAGGCTTTCCAGAAATGGATCTTGCAGGTAGTTGGCTGGAGCCAGGTCTTGGTGCTGTGAAGGGGACTTTAGGAATATCTCACACTGATTATTATTCCCAAAGGTTTGTAATTCTCTGGTGGTCCAGCAACCTGGATTTAGTGCTCCCACAATGAGGTTTCAGGCTTGACCACTTGCCAGCCACACAAGTGGCAGAGGATGACAGGAGGTAGCATCATAGGCATTCAGGTTCACTCATGTGTAACGAAGACAAGGGGGCAACAATTAAGGTGTGCCTGCTCATTTTGGTGGGAGTCCCTCCAAATGCCTGCAAAGGCAGGGTCTGTCATGTGGAAAGGGAGGACACAATGGCTGCTCAGCCCTTTGTATGCCACTGAACAATGGTGTCTTGCTTTCATGCCAGTCTTCACTTCCTCCAGGACATTCCTGGCTGAAGAGTTCCTCATTCCCTTTCCCTCAGGCTGTTTCTGTGCACCAGAGCTCCTTATTTCCATCCCTTTAGGCCATCTCCAAGAAGCCAGCATCAGGAGTCTCCCCAGATCCACTTTCCAAACCCCATACTTCATCATCAGGAGTCTCCCCAGGTCCACTCTCCAAACCCCACACTTCATCATCCTGCTACTGCCAGCATTGGCAGGAACCCATCTCAGACTGGAGCTTGCAAGGATGTGGCACACTGTTTGTGCATGTCTTGTCTGTCCTACCTCCCACAAACAAGCTGCTGTGCTTTCCTCTTAAATCCCTTGAAGCTCCCCTCTATTTCAACTGATACCAATACATATATGACTTCCTTCCCAGGTGGAGTAACCTCTCCTCTCTTTCAATTTTCTCCCAGGGGTGTGAGTCCCAGCCCATTTTATCTTTCTTTCTCCTTTTCTCTCTTTCATCTTGCATGTTTATGAGGGGACTGTTGTTGTTCTTTTAGGTGTCTAAGGGTCTATGCTAGTGTTCAGCGGGTGTTCTGTGTAAATTCTTCCACTTGTAGATGTATTCTTGATATACTTGTATGAAGAGGTGAACCCTGGGTCCTTCTATTCCACCATCTTGACTTCTTCCATGTTAAATGTTATCTTATTATTTTTAGTTCTTTTATTGTCATTCCTCTCTTCTTGTCTTCCTTTGTTATTTGATGATTATCCTTAGTGTTATGTTTGCATTCCTTTATCTTATTTTTTTTGCATGTATGTCTTACAGATAGTAATCTATACATGCATGTGATTATTTTAACTAGCTAATCTCATAAATTCAAACACATTTTAACAACCCTGTATTTTTAATATCCCCATGCCATATTACATTTTCTTAGCTATAATTTTTTTCACTTTTCTTTTCACTGTCTTTTTTTTTTTACTTTTTAAATTATAGAAGTATGATAATACATTTACAGGAAACTTGGAAAATGCAGAACAAAGTTGCATATAGTTCCACCACATATTACAATTATTTTTTTAATAGATAAATTAAGATTTTTAGTTGGAGTTTCAATATCAGACTCAAAATCAGTCTCAAAAGCTGATATAATAAATAGAAAAGTAGACTGATATAGTAGATTTGAAGAGCACTATGAGCCAATTCATCATGATTAAGATTTATACAATTACACACCACAGTAAGATGAAAATTCTATTCAAGTTCGCATTAGAGAATAAACTAGGAGACATTGGAACATATCCAGGGACATAAAACAAGGGGCAAAAATTTCATGGTCTACAGATATTGAAACTACACAGATTCTGTTCTCTTACCATGGTGGAATTATTAATAAGTTATAAATCAGTATCAGAATATATTTGAAAATAGCCCATATATTTTCAAGTGCAATGTGACACTTACCAAAAGAGCTTTTTGACTTAGCCATTGAAATAATCATAAAGTTAGAAGACTGAGAAAACACAGAAGGTGATTGCAGATAAGGAAGCATTTAAAAGAGAAATTAGCATCAAAATGAGAAATTATTATCAAAGGACTTCAACAACCCCAAGTATTTGAAAATTAAATGTCCACTTTTAAATGATGGGTGTATCTAATAACCCATAAACAGGAAAAGTAAGAAATATTATTATAACAGAAAAAATAAAAGAAAACATAATTTACCAGAATGTGTTGCATGCAGCTGAAGCTGCACAAAGCAGCTAAATACTATGTTGTATATTGAATAATGTATGAAAACAAATAATGGATACTACCATGAAATTTTGTGAAATTTGAAAAATATCTGTATTTCAGTTAATAATGCTGAATCACATGTTAATCTCCTGTTTTTTTTTTTTTTTAATTTTTTTTTGTCTTTGCTTGTTTGTTTTTACAATATAGTATTGCTTTTTATTCTCAGAATTGGATTATAAGTTTCAAGCCTCAATTTTTTTAAGTCACTAAGACAATACATTTTCTATTTTTTAAGCAGTAATATTAGATGCCAAAAATACATGGAACTATATCAAAGTTTTGAGTGAATTTAAGTTAGAAATCAAGCATTATATTCATACTAAGTCAAACAAGTGGAATCAAAAAGTCATGGTTTTTGTTGTTGCTGTTGTTTGTTTTTTGCCTAGGCAAAAATTCATAAGCTTTCTAAAATATATATGTATATATTATATTATGCATATGTGTATGCTAAGTCACTTCAGTCATGTCCAACCCTTTGTGACAAATAGACTATAGCCTGCCAGACTCCTTGGTCCATGGGATTCTCCAGGCAAGAATACTGGAGTGGGTTGCCATGCTCTCCTCTAGGGGATCTTTCCAATTCAGGGACTGAACCCACAACTGTTGTCTCCTTCACTGGCAGATGTGTTCTTTACTACTAGAGCCACCTGGGGAACACTAATATTATACATATTATTTATATGTGTGTGTGTGTGTGTATAATAACTTTTCTAATACATTGATAAAGACTTGAGAAAGAAAAAAAGAGAGATAGAAAGAAACTGGAAAAGATAAACTACATGAAATGGAAGCACTGAATATGAAATAGAAAAGGTGAAACAAACCAGATAAAAGCAAAAAAAAAGATCACATAGTCCAGTTGCTTTTAAACATGAATGCTCATTAGAAACACAACTGGAGCTTTGGGGAAAAATAAAGCAATAAATAAATACAAAATAAATTTGTTTTTTTCTAAAAATTCCAAGATAGCTCTGATATGCATATGGATTTTAAAAAGTGATTACAGGTTTTTCTGTTAAATACCTGTTTTAATGATATAAAACTCTATTGATTTATGTTGACTAATCATAATACAAAGGTATTAAATGAATAATTGTTACATAAACACAATAGGAAAATATGTTTATCAGTTTTCACAATCAAAAGCCAGAAAACAAATAAACAAGTGTCTCTTTCAATTCTGGTTTCTTTGGTGTGTACGCCCAGCAGTGGGATTGTTGGGTCATATGGCAGTTCTATTTCCAGTTTTTTAAGGAATCTCCACACTGTTCTCCATAGTGGCTATACTAGTTTGCATTCCCACCAACAGTGTAAGAGGGTTCCCTTTTCTCCACATCCTCTCCAGCATTTATTGCTTGTAGACTTTTGGATTGCAGCCATTCTGACTGGTGTGAAATGGTACCTCACTGTGGTTTTGATTTGCACTTATCTGATAATGAGTGATGTTGAGCATCTTTTCATGTGTTTGTCAGCCATCTGTGTACCCTAATGTTCATCTCAGCACTGTTTATAAGAGCCAGGACATGGAAACAACCTAGATGTCCATCAGCAGATGAATGGATAAGAAAGCTGTGGTACATATACACAATGGAGTATTACTCAGCCATTAAAAAGAATACATTTGAATCAGTTCTAATGAAGTGGATGAAACTGAAGCCGATTATACAGAGTGAAGTAAGCCAGAAAGAAAAACACCAATACAGTATACTAATGCATATATGTGGAATTTAGAAAGATGGTAATGATAACCCTGTATGTGAGACAGCAAAAGAGACATAGATGTATAGAACAGTCTTTTGGACTCTGTGGGAGAGGGAGGGGGGATGATTTGGGAGAATGGCATTGCAACATGTATAATATCATATAAGAAACGAATCTCCAGTCCAGGTTCAATGCAGGATACAGGAAGCTTGGGGCTGGTGAACTGGGATGACCCAGAGGTATGGTATGGGGAGGGAGGTGGGAGGGGGTTCAGGATTGGGAACACGTGTACACTAGTGGCGGATTCATGTTGATGTATGGCAAAACCAATACAATACTGTAAAGTAATTAGCCTCTATTAAAATAAATAAATTTAAATTAAAAAAATATATAATTACAATTGCAAGCCATAATGGAACATAATTAACCTAATAATATAAAACACTTGCATACAATTTGGGGCTTAAGTATATTCATGTGATAAGTAGAAGTGCATACATGTACATGTTTTCATTCTCCCAGTCAATGTCTTTTATTCAGTACTTTAAAAGTAATTATCAATATGTAAATAATCCGCCTGCCATTAAGAAGACCCCAGTTTGATTACTGGATCTGGAAGATCCTCTGGAGAAGGGATAGGGTACCCACTCCAGTATTCTTGGGCTTCCCTTGTGGGTCAGCTGGTAAAGAATCCGCCTACATCGTGGGAGACCTGGATCCAATCCCTGGGTTGGGAAGATCACCTGGAGAAGGGAAAGGCTACTCACTCCAGTATTCTGGCCTAGAGAATTCCATGGAGTGTATAATTCATGGGGGTCGCAAAGAGTCAAACACGACTGAGTGACTTTCACTGTCACTTTTCATGATCCTATTACCACTTTCTTAACTGTTTTGGGTTTATTTTGCGTAGGTCTTTTCTTTCTCTTGTGTTTCCTTCTAGCAAAGTTCCTTTGGTACTTCTTGTAATTCCTTTGGCACTTCTTGCACTTACAGAAGTGCACTTTACCAGGCACTTCTGGTATGGTGGTGCTGAGTTCTCTTAATTTTGCTTGTCTGGAAAGCTTTTGATTTCTCTGTCAAATATGAAAGAAAGTCTTTCTGGATAGAGTATTCTTGGTTGTAGGTTCTTCCCTTTCATCACTTTAAATATACCATGTCATTCACTTCTGGCTTGTGGAGATTTTGTTAATAACATTATGGGAGTTCCCTTGTATGTTATTTGTCATTTTTCCCTTTTTGCTTTTAATATTTTATCTTTGTCTTTAATATTTTAGCTTGATTACTATGTTTCTCAGTGTTTTCCTCCTTGGGTTTATCCTGCCTGGGACTCTGATTCCTGGACTGACCTTCTTTCCCCATATTATGGAAGCTTTCACTATTATCTCTTCAAATATTTTCTCAGGTCCTTTCTCTCTCTTCTCCTTCTGTGACCCTTATAATGAGAATGTTGGTGCATTTAACCTTGTCCTAGAGGTCCTTTAGGATGAGTTATTCTCTCTCTCTCTCTCTCTCTTTTTTTTTTCATTTTTTTCCCCTTATATTCTGTTCTGTGGCAGTGATTTCCACCATTCTGTCTTCCAGGGCAGTTATCTGTTGTTCTTCCTTGGTTCATCTTCTTTAATTCTTTAGGCTTTTGGTAAACATTACTTGCATCTTCTCCATTCTTTTCTGAGATGTTGGATCATATTCACTATCACTATTCTGAATTATTTTCTGTGTGGGTGCCTATCTCCATTTCATTTAGTTATTTTTTTCCAGAGTTTTACCTTGCCCCTTCATCTGAGACATAATCCTTATCTTTTTCATTAACTTTGTGTGATGCGGTTTTATTTTAGTTGCTGCAAGACTGTGGTTCTTTTTGGTTCTTCTGTCTGTCCTCTGGTGAATGAGTCTAAGAGGCTTGTGTAAGCTTCCTAATTGTGATAAACTGAGTCTTGCTCTGGTGGGCAGGGCTGTACTTAGGAAAACTTTATCTGCTGATGTGTGGTGTTGCACTCCCTCCTTGTTTACTGTTTGACCCGAGGTGACCCAGCCATGGGTTCTATGGGTTCTCTCTTAGGGTTAATGGTGACTTCTGAGAGGGCTTATATCAAGGGGCACTTTCCAGAACTGCTGCTGCCACTGCCCCCATCCATGTGGCAAGCTACATCTAACCCATGTCTCCTCAAGAGACTGTGAATCACTAGCAGGTTGCTCTTGTTCAGTCTCTTGTGGGGTCACTGCTCCTTTCCCCTGGATTCTGGTATGTGCTAGATTTTATTTGTGCCCTCCAAGTGTGGAGTCTCTGTTTCCCCCAGTCCTGCAGAAGTTCTGTAATCAAATCCCACCGGACTTCAAGGTCGTATTCCTTTGGAATTTCCAGTTCCTTTGCCCGATTCCTAGGCTGGGAAGCCTGATGTGGGATTCAGAACCTTCACAGCAGTTGGAGAACTTCTTTGGTATTATCATTCTCCAGTTTGTGGGTCACCCACTCACCAGATATAAGATTTGATTTTATCTTGATTGAGTCCCTTATAACATCTTGTTGTGGCTTCTTTTTCTTTGAATGCAGGGTATCTTTTTCTGGTGAGTTCTAGTGTTCTCCTGTCTCTGATTGTTCAACAGCTAATTGTAATTTTGATACTCACGGGAGGAAATGAGCACATGTGCTTCTACTCCACCATCTTGAGCTAATCCATATTTATTTTTTTGATACCATATTTTGCATATTTTTATTTTTTGCATCCTTTAATTATGTATTGTGGATATAAATTATGTAATTATTTTGTCTTTTAAACTTTCATTAGCTTCAAATGTAGTTGATTTAGTAACTTTACTGTACATTTGCTTTTACCGATGAGATTTTTTTTTCTTTCATAATTTTCATGCTTCAGTTTAGTTTCATGCTAAGAGAAGTTTTTTTAACATTTCTTGTAAAGTTGGCTTTGTGGCGCTCAACTCTTTTAGCTTTTGCTTGTTTGTAAAACATTTGATATTTTCATCAAATCTGAATAAAAACTTTGCTGGTTAGTATATTCTTTCTTATAGGTTTTCCCTTTATATCACTTTTTAAAAATTTTATTATTATTATTATTTTACTTTACAATATTGTATTGGTTTTGCCATACATCAACATGCATCCACCATGGGTGTACACGTGTTCTGAACTTCTCCCATCTGGCCTGTAGAGTTTCTCCTGAAAAGTCATCTAATAGCTCATGGAAGCTTCCTTGTATATAACTTGAAAAAAAATAATTTATTTATTTTAATTGAAGGCTAGTTTCATTAAAATACTGTGGTGGGTTTTGCCATACATTGACATGAATCAGCCACAGGTGCACATGTGTTCTCCCATCCTGAACACCCCTCCCACCTCCTCCCCACCCCATCCCTCTGGGTTGTCCCAGAGCACCAGCTTTGAGTGCGCTGCTTCATGCTTTGAACTTGCACTGGTCGTCTAATTTACATGTGGTAATACACATGTTTCAGTGCTATTCTCTCAAATCATCGCACCCTTGCCTTCTCTCACATAGTCCAAAAGTATGTACATGATTTTGATTGTCCCTTTCTAATTTTTCATGTTCTCTCTTTATACTTAATGTTTCCTATTTTAATTATAATATGTCTTGATGTGGTCCTCTTTGAATTGATCCTGTTTGGGACTCTCTGAGCTTCCTGGACCTGGATGTCTTTTTCCCTTCACAGATTAGAAAAGTTTTCAACTATTAACTGTTCAAATATGCTTCCTACCCCTTTCTTTCTTCTCCTCTGGGACTTTTATTATGTGAATGATAGTCTGCTTTATATTGTCCCAGAACTCTCTTAAACTGTTTTTATTCCTTTTTGTTCCCTTTTCTTTTGATGAAGGCAATCAAGTTGTACAAACTTCCACCTATTATATAGTTAAGTTGAACGGATGCAATATACAACAGGATAAATATAATTAACACTGCTCTATGTTATACATGAAAGTTGTTATGAGAACAAATCTTAAAGGTTATTATTATAATAAAACTTTTTTCTATTTCTTTAATTTTGTAGCTATATAAGATGACAAATGTTCACTAAACTTATTGTGATAATTATGTCATGATATGTGTAAGTCAAGTCATTATGCTGTACACTTTAAACTCATACAATATTATATGTCTGCATATTCCACTGTATCCAGCATGTGTAATATTTGCTGCTGCTGCTGCTGCTAAGTCGCTTCAGTCATGTCCGACTCTGTGCGACCCCATAGATGGCAGCCCACCAGGCTCCCCCGTCCCTGGGATTCTCCAGGCAAGAACACTGGAGTGGGTTGCCATATCCTTCTCCAATGCATGAAAGTGAAAAGTGAAAGTGAAGTCGCTCAGTCGTGTCCGACTCTCAGTGACCCCATGGACTGCAGCCTACCAGGTTCCTCCGTCCATGGGATTTTCCAGGCAAGAGTACTGGAGTGGAGTGCCATTGCCTTCTCCACTTACTTATAATTAAGCTAAAAACTTTATAAATTTAGTGAATAGTATATTTATTTGAGCAAACTTCCTGAGATAGTGGAGGACAATGGAGGTTGACGTGTTACAGTCCATGATGTAACAAAAAGTCAGACACAACTTAGTGATTGAAAAACAGCAACAAAATACCTAGAGGTATGTCTCAACCGCTAATGCTGTGAGAATTGTTTCAGCTCCCTGCTTAAGAGTCTTCAAATAATTTTCTATAACATAAACTTATTTCATTTCAAATTGATATCACCTCTTTCAAAATCAAAAGAAAAAAAATTCAGTTGTATAACATGATACAAGCACTTCTCAATACCTGACGAATTCTCATTTTAAATTTATTTTTTTTTAGTTTTTCTTTTTTATAAACAAATAGTTGATGAAATAATGCAACACCTTAAATTTAAAAATAGCATGATTTATTTTTTTATTTTTTAATTAATTAATTTATTTTAATTGGAGGCTAATTACTTTACAATATTGTAGTGGTTTTTGCTATACATTAACATGATTCAGCCATGGGTGTACATGTGTTAACCTTTTGTGAATATGGTGCAACAAAATTCTGTACCAAATTAATAAATTCCACACATTGGTGGGAGAAATATCAATAACCTCAGATATGCAGATGACACCACCCTTATGGCAGAAAGTGAAGAAGAACTAAAAAGCCTTTTGATGAAAGTGAAAGTGGAGAGTGAAAAAGTTGGCTTAAAGCTCAACATTCTGAAAACGAAGATCCAGGCATCTCGTCCCATCACTTCCTGGGAAATAGATGGGGAAACATTGGAAACAGTGTCAGACTTTATTTTTCTGGGCTCCAAAATCACTACAGATGGTGACTGCAGCCATGAAATTAAAAGACGCTTACTCCTTGGAAGAAAAATTATGACCAACCTAGATAGCATTTTCAAAAGCAGAGATATTACTTTGCAAACAAAGGTCCATCTAGTAAAGGCTATGGTTTTTCCAGTAGTCATGTATGGATGTGAGAGTTGGACTATGAAGAAAGCTGAGCACCAAAAAATTGATTCTTTTGATCTGTGGTGTTGGAGAAGACTCTTGAGAGTCCCTTGGACTGCAAGGAGATCCAACCAGTCCATTCTAAAGAAGATCAGCCCTGGGATTTCTTTGGAAGGACTGATGCTGAAGCTGAAACTCCAATACTTTGGCCACCTCATGCGAAGAGTTGACTCATTGGAAAAGACTCTGATGTTGGGAGGGATTGGGGGCAGAGGGAGAAGGGGACGACAGAGGATAAGATGGCTGGATGGCATCCCCGACTCGATGGACGTGAGTCTGAGTGAACTCTGGGAGTTGATGATGGACAGGGAGGCCTGGCATGCTTCGATTCATGGGGTCACAAAGAGTCGGACATTACTGAGCAACTGAACTGAACTGAACACTGATAATATTTTGAAAAATTATCCTAACATCACAGGAAATTAGTTAATAGATTATTTGGGAGTGTTGATAAGAACTCTGTATTCTGAAAAAAAAAAAAAAAAAACTTTCTTAAGGCTTAGAAATAATGCATTCAGCTCTACACAGCCCTCAGATCTCTCCTGGTATTCGTGTGTTTTCATGGTCTATAGATACAGCAAGGATAGAAGACATTTATGTTGACATCTGAAAAAAAAAAAAAAAACACAAAAGTATTTATTGTTGCTTTGTCTCTGACTTAGCAGAAAGCTTCCTGATGTATTTCAATATGTAGTCCCAATCCAGCTAGCCCAGAAAGGTTTTTGTGAAAAACCAGAAAATTGGCCCAGCCACCCATTCTTGGACTGTATCCCGTTTTATCTCACTATATGGAACTGCCAGTTTCTTCCCAGGATACTTTGTTTGAACACTTTTATAATTTTAAGTAGTTTCTCTTTAACATGGAAAATCCCTTTTAGTCTACATTATTATTCCCTGAAGCTTATAGCACTTGTATATATACCTAATCAGTGGTCATTTTTCTCCCAGTATCCTGTCCTTATCCCAAACCTGATGGCTGAAATTTTTCCAGAAACTTAGTTGCTTTGTTTTTATAATAGACTGTATTTTACCAAACACATGCCTGATATCAATTATCTAATGACTGTTTTCCTACCTCCAGACCTTGGAAAACCATCAGCTCAGATATACATATCAGTTAGTTTATGATAAACTACCCATCACTCAAGTGAACTTCACAAGTTAGCACAGATCCAAAATTGTTCTGTTCATAATCATTGATGTAGATTATCAAATAATTAATCATAAAGCACTTAAACAGAGTGAATTTGCTTGAATTTTATACCACCATACTGATAAATTTCATTCCCAGATGAATTTTCCTAGAGTAATGTGATGAGGGTTAGCTAGCACATGTTTGCAGATATATTTCTATAAATGATAATGAGGAATAGAGTCATTGAAAAGAGACAGTTTGTATATATAATATATTTAGAACCTTGAAGAATCTATTAGTGTTTCAAACTTTAGTAATAAATAGAAAACTTTGTTGATTATCATCTTTAATTGGATCTGATAAGTTTTGTTGACATGGCTATTCTATTTGAAATTTTTATTTATGATTTTAGATAATACTCAACAGAATTTCAGTTGAATTTCTCAATATAGTTTGAGTAATTTCTTCCTTCTATTTATAATAAAACTCAATTAAATCAGTATCACATGGAGCATAATATGATCCCATATATATTATCCTTAATGGGTTAAATGTAGTTTTGTAGCATATTGAATTTGATGAAATTTAATGTTAGGTTTTCCCATACTATTATTTGAGAGGGGATTTAATTTTTATTTTTCCAAAAATCTGTTTGAAATATTTTTACAATATAAACAATAACCTAATTGTTTTCCTATTTGTTTTTTTGCCCCTCTTTTTTCCCTTATATTTTGGTATAGCAGAAGTTTATTCTTTGGGAACATTTATGGTATATATTTTAGAAAAAAATAAATAATAAAAATAATTTTAGTTATTGACACTTTTTATAATGTATGTTATACTGCAATCTGGTACCTGAAACCAATATTTGTTTATTTATTTATTTATTTATTTTTACTGTTTTTGAAGCTTTTTTTTATTTTTTAATTGGAGGAAAATTGCTTTACAATGTTGTGTTGGTTGGTTTCTACTCAACAAGATTGAAAATTAGTCATATATATATATCCCTCCTAAGCCTCCCTCCTCTCTCCATCCCATCCTTCTAGGTCTTCATAGAGTGCAAAATTGGGCTCCCTATGTTTTATAACATCTTCCCAATCCTATCTATTTTACACATGATAGTGTATAAATATCAATGCTACTTTTTCAGTTTGCCCCACCCTCTCCTTCTCCCGCTGAGCCCACAAGGCCATTCTCTACCTCTGTGTCTCCATTTCTTCACTGCAAATAGTTTCATCAGTACCATTTTTCTAGACTACAATATGTGATATTTGTTTTCCTCTTTCTGATTTACTTCACTCTGTATAACAGGCTCTAGGATAATTATCTCACTACAATTAACTCAAATGCATTCCTTTTTATAGCTGAGTAGTATTCAGTTGTATATATGTACCATATCTTCTTTATCTATTCATCTATTGATAGACATCTACGTTGTGTCTATGTCCTGGCTATTGCAATAGTGTTACAATGAACATTGGGGTACATGTGTATTTTTGAATTGTGATTTTTCTCAGGGTATATGCCCAGTAGTGGGATTGCTCTGTCATATAATAGATTTATTCCCTAGTGTAACCAGTATTTTAAATTAGATTTAATTAGAAACTTTTGTGTAGATTCTGTTTAAGATTTTGTTTTTTGCTTCATTTACAAATAACTTATCCAAATGGTGGTTAATTGCACTATTATTATGTAAAAATTAAAAAAAAATCAAATATGGGTCTAAACTTTAGCAATTTTTAAGTGTATTCCACAAAATAGATGAAATGTTAAGTGATTATATGGATACTTTCCATCCCAAATTCTCTGGTCTCAATAATCTGGAGTTTTCAAAAACGCATGCCAAAGTGTTCTGGTTCTAAATGTTCTAATTAGTTGCATCAATTATTTTAACTTTGTGTTAGCATACTGTTTTAATGTCATAGAATGAAACTCTGTTAGAAACATATTTTTACTCTCTGAAGTGGATATGCATGTATTTTGGCAACCAATTACTTTACAGGCATGCATATGCAAATAATCATGTTCGTGCTTTTCTTATGCACAAATTTTTCTCATCATACCAGTACAAATGTTTCTGTTAGTAGCTAGACTGAGGACTGCTTTTAATCATTCCACACCATTTACTATTAATCTAATCAGTATGGTCTGTGTCTTCCTTAATGCTGTTTAAAAAAAAAAAAAAATCTTTCTTTGTTCAAGAGAAGATAATCCCATGGAGATAAGTACGAGCATAAGGCCTGAAAAAATACATAAGAGAAAAATAATTTTAAAACATTTTAAGTCATTTTGCAATTCACACATTTTTTTTTGTATCAACCTACTTGCTAGTGACATACATAAGTGAATAGATTTATTTTTTTTTAATTTTCCTGAATCTGTGTTAACCAGGAAAAAAGGTAATTGTTGTCAAGAGCATTCAAACTGTCAGAATATACTTCAATTTAAAAAGTGTTAGAATATGTGCAGAAATAATTACTGAAACTCTATTCAACTGTAATAATAACCTGCCACTGATGAGAGCAATTACCACAAAAGTGTAATAGAAATCAAAGGCACATTTTTCTCTGACAAGTACATTTCTAAGGTTTACATTGGCTGAATAGTGTTGACAATGATGATGTGCTGTATCATTCTTAATCACGACTAGCATGATGTTACATTTTGAACTGTTCAACATTAGAAAGAAACTAATTGCTTGTTTAATTTGACACTGTCCAAGCTTTCCATACATAGGGATACATATTTTTTAAATGAATAGAGATCAAATGTTATGCTTCTTTGCCTGTTTCACATCTTTTTAAGCCCAGGTTTTAAGTACATTCTACCTCAAATAAAAGAAATTGCAGTTAAGCCAAACAGGCAAGGCAAAATCTAAGACTTTTAAAATATTTTGCTAATCCATAATTAGGTCAAATTATGGCCATTTCCTTCAATTTCAGTCTTTTGCAGTTGTCATCTTTATTACCAGTATTTTTTGGCCATGCTTCCCACAATGTCTTGAAGCAACATTGCATAGACTCCTTTCAAGGGTATTCTCTAAAAGCATTGATAAGTAAGAACATCAAACCTGGTCAAGCTGTGAGATGGCCTATTTTCTTGAAAGCATGTTAAAGTAAAACAAGGTAAGTGATTTGTTTTCCTCTGAAGAAATTTGGTTGCTTCAAAGTAATATTTAAATATATAATTCAGTTTTCACAGAAGAAACAAAGAAATAGTATAAAATTTAAGGGACTTTAACAAAAATATTTACTTTTATTTTGTTGAATTGAACTATATTCTTTCTAATATTTGAATTATAAAGTACCTGTTTGAAACAGGGCACTCAAAGCTGGTGCACTGGGATAACCCTGAGGGATGGGATAGGGACGGAGGTGGGAGGGGGACCTCAGGCTGGCGGACACATGTACACCCATGGCTGATTCATGTCAATGTATGGCAAAAACCACCACAATATTGTAAAGCAATTCAGTTCAGTTCAGTCTCTCAGTCGTGTCCGACTCTTTGAGACCCAATAAACTGCAGCACGCCAGGCCTCCCTCTCCAGCACCAACTCCCGGAGTCTACCCAAACCCATGTCCATTGAGTTGGTGATGCAATCCAGCCATTTCATCCCCTCTTGTCCCCTTCTCCTCCTGCCCTCAATCTTTCCCAGCATCAGGGTCTTTTCAAATGAGTCAGCTCTTCGCATCAGGTGGCCAAAGTATTGGAGTTTCAGGTTCAACATCAGTCCCACGAATGAACTCCCAGGACTGATCTTTAAGATGGGCTGGTTGGAACTCCTTGCAGTCCAAGGGACTCTCAAGAGTCTTCTCCAACACCACAGTTCAAAAACATCAATTCTTCGGTGCTCAGTTTTCTTTATAGTTCACTCTCACATCCATACATGACCACTGGAAAAACCATGGCCTTGACTAGACGGACCTTTGTTGACAAATTAATGTCTCTGCTTTTCAATATGCTGTCTAAGTTAGTCATAACTTTTCTTCCAAGGAGTAAGCGTCTTTTAATTTCATGGCTGCAATCACCATCTGCAGTGATTTTGGAGCCAAGAAAAATAAAGTCAGCCACTATTTCCACTGTTTCCCCATCTATTTGCCATGAAGTGATGGAACCGGATGCCATGATCTTAATTTTCTGAATGTTGAGTTTTTAGTTTCCAATTAAAATAAATAAATTATTTTTAAAAGACCTGTACTATAATTTGTTTTACATTTGCTTATGGTTTATATAAAACTTACAAAATTGTAAGATGCAATCAATGTAGATATCTATTTAAGGGAGATCACGTGGTTGTCTATCTCAATGTCCAGGACACAAAATAATGTTCTGGATAAGAATAACTTCCCTGGCTTTGAGAATAGGCTCCATTCTCCCAGACAATTTTTTTTAATTTATTTATTTAATTGGAGGCTAATTACTTTACAATATTGTACTGTTTTGCCACACATCAACATGAATCTGCCACGGGTGTACATGTGTTCCCCATCCTGAACCCCTCTCCCACCTCCCTCCCCATACCATCCCTCTGGGTCATCCCAGTGCACCAGCCCCATGCATCCTGTATCCTGCATCGAATCTGGACTGGTGATTCATTTCATATATGATATTATACATGTTTCAATGTCATTCTCCCAGACAAAATTTTAATCCACATTTTTATTGAAATATTACTGATTTACAAGGTTGTATTAATTTCTACTGTGCAGCAAAGTGATTTATTCTTTTCATTCTTCTTTATATACATTCTTTACTCTTATATTCTTTTCTTCTATGATTTATTATAAAATATTTAATATACTTCTCTGTACTATAGAGTAGGACCTTATTGTTTATTCATTCTATATATAAAAGCTTACATCTGTTAACTCCAACTTCCCACTCTGTCCCTCCCCCAACTCCCTCATAATTGCATATGAGAGTGGGAACAATAATTGTTCACTTTTATTTGGCATAATATGAATTATAGATATAGAATCAACAGTGAAGCGGACACTTTTGTTGTTGTTTAGTCAGTCAGTCGTGTCCGACTCTTCATGACCCCATGGACAGTAGCCCTCTAGGCTCCTCTGTCCATGGTATTTCCCAGGCAGAATACTGGAGTGGGTTGCCATTTCCTTCTCTGGGGGTTCTTCCCAAACCAGGGATCAAACCCATGTCTCCTGCTTGACAGGTGGATTTTTTTTTTTTTTTTTTTTTTTGTCACTGAGGCACCTGGGAAGCCCGAAGTAGGCACTAGAAAATATGAATTTTGGTTATAGCTTCAGTAATTATCATTCATTATATAAATTGAGGCATGTCATAAAACTGAGGAGACTTGATATTTTAATCCATAAAATGGAATACTAATATCTTCACTGTCTACAATTATTGCAGTAATCAAGAAAGATATTGTATATTAAATTGCAAATTATAAATCACTTTGCAGTTATAATAAGATGTTGTCATTTTACCCTTAGAAAATCTGGGTCTGTTCTCTGAGATTGCATACTTTATGTATGCATTTTTAGTAGATATCAGTAATTATGTTCTGACAGCTAAAATTTTTAACTTTACTTTTCATATAAAGTACAGTGCCAAAACTACCCAGGGTAAAATATATATGCAAGCAGATAAAAACTATACATCAAACCTCAGAAATGATCACATGTATTAATGACGTGGTATACAACTCATTGTGTAGCTATGCCCACTGAAGAAAAAGTCCTAATTAACCAGTAGAGACTTCAGATTGGGGCAGGGAATCAAGGACGTCTCAGTATATTCTGCACTTTTTATTGTATTTCTATTTGCTTCAAACCTTTTTTAAAGACATATACTCTGTTTGGACAAACACTGCTGGAATAGCACAAATTATTTCTTGACAAATGACTTATACTTGCAACAGTAGCACCTGTTATATTTTCAAAATTTAAATTCTCAATGAGAACAATTTATGTTTGTACCTCTTAGAAGGAATATTTGGAATAGATTGCACAAAAACAGATCCTTTTCAAATTCAATTCTCAAATATTGAACATTTCTCATCTTCTAACATGAAACAAAATTGTCCCCTGGTGTATTTTTGTGTATGTTTAAAAGAATGAATTCTAGAAGGGGGTTGAAATCTGATCTACTTACTTGTTTACAGTCTCAGTGAGCTAAATCCAAGTATTTATCTAAATATAAGCACATCAACAAAAGGAAAAAAATAAATAAATTTGAGGTTCTTGGAAATGCGTTGTTCAGTTAAAGGGTTGGCTTTTTTTCTAATATTTTATTATTCCGTATTTAAGTGAATCCTATTTAATCCTGTCTGCTCCCTCAATTTCCCCCAATAGGGCACAGCATTCACTGTATTGTTGTGACATAACAAAAGCATGAATCATCCCCTAAAATCATCATGTGCTCAAATCATTTTGATTCTTCTATTCCTTTGACCTGGGCTGATTGTGCTAAAGATCAGAGGGAAAGATTCTTTCATAGCCTGAGCACTGGTTTTCAGACTCAGATTATTGGAGACAAGGGCATGTTGGATAATTCAGCAGATATACCATTGTCATGGAGGTCTGTATAGTTCTCTATATGGAAAGCCTCAGTGTATACAGAATAAGATTATGATAATAGAAATTAGAAGACCTCTGACTGCATTTAAAAATGTTTTATTGTGTTTCCTGCATTGCCATCTGGGAAAATAAATATGAAAATAAAAACTAATGAAGGTTAACATATTCTACCTTTCAGTGCAGGTTTGTCTTTTTTTTTCCCCCTCAAGATGTGGTTGCTGGTCACCTGCATCAAATCTTCCATTGTATTTCATAAAAATAGGAGGTTACATGATGCAAGTTTTGGTTTTAAATTTGCAAATGCAATTAAGTTGGAGTGACCTGGAAGTATAATTTATTAAGTAATTTGAAAGGAATCCTCTGTATAAATCAAATATGACCTATGCTTTGTTCAATAGTTACAAAGTGTAACAAATAGTTTCAAAGTGTAAAGGCAATGGAACAACACAGTAATGTACTTAAGTTGAATATGTAAATTATCAAGAGAAAATATTTATTAGTCCCAGATAGTCCTATTTAGTGAAAAAGCTATTTTCTCTTTCAGTAGCTCTAAAATTAGCTTTTATGTGCAGAATCCTGGGCCAAATTCTAGCCAATTTTTTTGTTCAGCCACTCAGTTGTATCCAACTGTTTGCACCCTCATGGACTGCAGTACACCAGGCTTCTCTGTCCTTCATTCTCTCCTGGAGTTTGTTCAGACTCATGTCCATTGAGTCAGGGAAGCCATCCAACCATCCTCCTTCATTGCACCCTTCTCCTCTTGCCTTCAGTCTTTCCCAGCATCAGGGTCTTTTCCGATGGGCCATCTCTTCACATCAGGTGGCCAAAGTATTGGAGCTTCAGCTTCAGCATCAGTGCTTCCAATGAATATTCAGCATTGAAATTGGCCTGTTTGATATCCTTGCTGTCCAAGAGACTCTCAAGAGTCTCCTCCAGGACCACTGTTTGAAAGCAGTTTTTCAATGCTCAGCCTGCTTTATGGTCCAACTTTCACATCCACACATGACTATTGGAAAAACCACGGTTTTTACTATACGGACCTTTGCAGGCAAAGTGTTGTCTCTGCTTTTTAATATACTGAGTTTGAGACTCCATGGCATGTAGCCTGCTATGGTCTTCTTTCTGAATTTGCCAGCAAGAATACTTGAGTGGGTTCACCATTTGCTTCTCCAGGGGATTTTCCTGACCCAAGAATTGAACCTGTGTCTCCTGTGTTGCAGGTGGAATTCTTTACCACTAAGCCACCTTTAAAAGTACCTAGCCAATTTACCAAAATTCAATAAAAATGATATATATTTAATGTGTACAACATCTTACATGTATGATTATTATAGGCAAGGTAGTTAACAGTTCACATAGTGTTAGGTAAAATAAACAGTCTTGTTTAGGCTTCAGAGACAAACCAGAGCAGGCATTTGACCTTGATTCTAATCTACCTGGACACTGCCCTGACTACTGTTGTGTGTGCCAGCCACATCTGATGTGAGTGTCTGAAGAGAAACATGATAGATAGATAGATAGGGAGCAGATCTTGGAATTTAAGTCCTTGGAGGAGATCTTTTGAACTGAATTGATGCTTTTGGACTGTGGTATTGAAGAAGACTCTTGAGAACCCCTTGGACAACAAGGAGATCAAACCAGTCAATCCTAAAGGAAAACAACCCTGAATATTCATTGGAGGGACTGATGCTGAATTTGAAGCCCCAATACTTTGTCCACCTAATTGGAAGAGCCAACTCATTGGAAAAGACCCTGATGCTGGGAAAAACTGAAGGCAGGAGGAGAAGGGGATGACAGAGGACGAGATGGTTAGATGACATCTTGGACTCAATGGACATGAGTTTGAGCAAACTCTAGGAAATGGTAAAGGACCAGGAAACCTGGAGTGCTCTGTGCAGTACATGGGGTCACAAACATATAAGACTGAGTGACTGAATAACAACTGGAGGAGGTCTGGCCAACCACTCCCCAGGCTTAGCAATATTCCAAGATTTGCCAAACAAAGCAAACAACATTGTAAAAAAAAATAATAACATAATACCAAGCTACAGTTTTGTTCACAGATTGATGATGATATCAGCTTGTTTTTTGGGATTATAAATGGGAACCTCGAATTGCAATCTTTGACGCCTCACTCATGGAGCAGAAATGCTGCCTGGGGCCTTTTCCCAATTGGGACTCTGAATGTGCTGTGAAATGAGACTTACCAGTGCTATTTAAGTCTGGATGTTGGTCAAAACCCAATTTCGTGATGTATCCTCTGATCTTTCTATTTCTTTATATATAATATATATACTATATATAATATATATATATGTTAAGAGTAAGCTAGATAGTTCTCTAATAAATATTTGTATTATTTATTTATATATAATGAGTGGCTTATTTTGTTAACAGATCCTTTGAGCCTGAGACAAAAGTGAAAACTTTCGGCAAAACGCATACCATCTCTTCATATTCTTGTCATATTTTCTTTGTGATGTGTGCACCTGAAATATACACTATTATCACATTTCTGGTATTCTATACAGTATTATTAACTATAGTAATCATGATGAATATTAGATTTCTAGATTTATGCATCCTCCATAACTGTAACTTTGTACTCTTCAGTCAGCATCTCTCCTTTTCCCCCAGCACTGTAGCCCATGATAACTACCATTCTAATCTCTGCTTCTAGGAATCTGACTCTTTTAGATTTCACATACAAATGAGACCTTTCAATATTTCTCTTTTTTGTGCTTGATTTGTTTCACCTAACATAATATCCTCCAGGTTTATCCATTGTTGTGGCATATGGCCAAAAGTCAAATCTCTGTGGGTGGGCCCACAAATCTGATTATTAAAGATGCAGCCAAGGTAATTCTGATTACTCTTTGAGAAATACTACTCTAACTATTGTGTGTCGCAGACCTTTTATAATTTTATTCGTAAGGCACTTGAAAAGAAAAGCAAACATTCCTGAGTCTTCTAAATGTCTACATTTTCTGACAGATTAGTACATGGGCACAGAGATAGGTAGTTCTCAAGATTACTATTTCTTCCATGATTATTGAGAGGTTAAGACTGATATGATAGTGAAGTTAGAAATCTGCCTACATGGTGAGATGTGAGGCTCATGAATACAAATCTATCAAAAACATTGTTTCTTCTACATAGGCATAATGCCCAGAAATATGCCATTATAAATGTATTCTGGTAGATTTAAAAGGATTTTCATTTCCTTTAACAACTTTTTCATTAAGTTCATACTATGTGTTAGATATTGTTTTAATTCAGACAATCTTGTGATATTCTCTGGAAGGTTGCCTATCTCCACTTCATTTAATTTTTTTCCTGGCATTTTATCTTGTCCCTTCATCTGGGACATAATTTTCTACTTTTTCATGCTGATTAACTTTCTGTAATGTGGTTTTGGTTTTAGTCACTGTGGGATTGTGGTTCTTCTTGTTTTTCCTATCTGCCCTTTGATGGAGGCTAAGAGGATTGTGTAAGTTTCCTGGTGGGAGGAACTGGTGGTAGGAAAAACTGGGTTTTCTCTGATGATCAGGGCCTTGCTCAGTAAAGATTTAATTCAATTATCTGCTGATAGATGGGGCTAGTTTTGTTGTTCTGATAGTTTTTTGGCCTGTGGTGACCCAGCCCTCTGGTCTACAGGTTCTATGGCTAGGTTAACGGTGATCTCCAAGAGGGTTTACTCCAAAGGGGACATTCCCAGACTGCTGCTGCCAGTCTCCCTGTCCCTGTGGTGAGCTCCTGCTGACCCATACCTCCACTGGACACCCTCTAACACTTACAGGTAGTTTTGGTTAGGTCTCCTGTGGAATCACTGCTCCTTTCTTCTGGGTCTTGGTACACACAAGGTTTGTTTGTGCCCTCCAAGGCTGGAGCCTCCTGTTTCCCCAAGTCCTGTGGAAGAATTGTAATCAAATCCCGCTGGGCTCCAAAGTCAGATTCCCTGGGGTTTCCCAGTCCCTTTGTCATGTTCCAGGGCTGGGAAGCTTGACGTGGGGTTCAGAACCTTCACAACAGTGGAAGAACTTCTTTAGTATTATTTTTCTCCATTTTGTGAGTCACCACCCAGTGAATATGGGATTTTATTTTACCATGATTATGTCCTTCCTATTGTCTCACTCTGGCTTCTTTCTCTTTGGACACAGGGTAACTTTTTTTGGTAGGTTCCAGCATTCTTCTGCTGATGGTTGTTCAACAGCTAGTCTTGATTTTGGTGATCTTGCAGGAGGTAAGGACACGTCCTTCTACTCCATCATCTTGAACCACAATCTTGTAGTGTTCTCTATCAAAGTGCAAAGATACCTCTGTGAGGACATGTATATATGTGTATATATATATATATATATATATATATATGTGTGTGTGTGTGTGTGTGTGTATACATTTATATCACTGTGTTGTGTATCAGAAATTAGAGCATTGTAAATTAACCATACTTCTGTAAAAATATACATTTTAAAATAGATACCTGTGTAAACACATATATAATCTGTATCAACTAGTAGGGAATGATAATAATGAACACCTAGTGAACTCTTTAGTATATGTAACTGACTCTTCAAAGTGCTTTATATATATTAATTTTCCCAATAATCTTATTTTGGGTAATATTATTATCACCATTTTATAGAAGAAAAAACAGGATTGCAGAAAGTTTAAATAATTTGTCTAAAACTATATTGCTAGTAAATGGCAGAGCAAATATTCAAATATAAAATGCCTGTCACACCAGCCTCACCTTTTAATTACTGTACTAGACTAAGGTAATCAAATATCTTCTTTCTAGAGCTGTGAATATGGTGCTAAAGAAATAAGATAAATTTGTAATAGTGTTTGAGGTGGAGGAAGGAAAAAAGGCACAGAGAGACAGAAAAATAGGAAGTAGAAGGGCACAAAATCTGAGCCTTGTTTTCTTCATCACCTTGATGGTTCTTTTTGTGAAATCAGGAGTCTGCCTTTTTATAAAACAATGAGAATACTTATCCCTCAAATTTATATAGCACTTAGTTTATAAACCCTTCCATATCTTTGCTTTCACTTGAAAGTCATGATTCTATAAAGTATGCAGAGTTGGCATAATTATCTCTGTAGATGAAGAAACTGACATACAAAAAGAATAAATCCCACAATTACACAGTTCTAACCCAATGATTTTTTTTTTTTAAGATTTATTTACTTATTTATTTGGCTGAACTGAGTCTTAGTTGTGGCACACAGGATCTTTAGTTTCTGCATGCAGACTCTTAGTTGCAGCATGTGAAATCTAGTTGCCTGGTCAGGGATCAAACCCAGGTGTCCTGCATTGGGAATACCGGCCTTAGCTGCCAGACCACCAGGGAAGCCCCTAAACTAATTCTTTAGATTTTTGTCTGATTTTTGTAAATTCCTTGACATATTTACTATAATTTTAATTCCATACAGACAGGAAAAAGTGAGATAAAAGGTTGGTAGGAAAGAAACACTAAATTTGAATTTTTTTCTCCTCTCAGCCTTACCAATAAATTATGACTGGGAAGCAGGAGAGAAAGCATAAATATAACATATGGTATTACCTGAAATCATACCATTCCTTAGATGATATCAAGAGTAGCTGGGCTTCATGCTTTCCTGGGAATTTATATAAAACATTCTTATTTCCATTTTCATAGCACTTGCATGCCTGGTTTATATTCAGTTGGTTCTGAGGAGAATATTTAAAAAATTAAAATGAAATAGAATTCATGCTTCATGAGTTCTGGTACCCCACATGTGAGCATGAAAGTGTCAGCACTTAGGGGAAAGCTAGGGAAACATGCAAACCTGTACAGCTGAAGAAGGGCTCTGGATGGAAGGATAATATTTATAAAGAAAGACCATGCAGAGAAAGAATAATTTTTATAAATTTCCAGTAGATAAGTGAAATGCTTCTGTCTCAGGAGGTAGTTATTCAAATTAACAATTAATACCTCTGAACAAAATTATATAGTATTCTTAAGACAATATTGACCCTAGAATTTCCCATATGCTGAAAAAATTTACATTCCAAAAGCTCCTATAGATGCAGGAAGCAATAATCACCAGTTTGAGAGTTGTGAATATATTCTAAATATGATAATATTGGAATGGAAATGAATAAAAGAAAGTGTATATCTTTAGACTTACTAAACTAATGCTTAGGGATTCAAGAAGAGTCCTAGACAACTTCCTAATATAGTATTTCCCCATATCCCACTATTTGAGGAAGTATATTCAAACTGCACCACCCTTGTCTCTCAAAGTGGTGGTCATTCCAAATTTATTGTTATGCAAAAAAAAAAAAAAATCTGTTAATTAAGCACCGACTATTGGCAGAGCCAAAGAATGCTCAAACTACCGCACAATTGCACTCATCTCACGTGCTAGTAAAGTAATGCTCAAAATTCTCCAAGCCAGGCTTCAGCACTACGTGAACCATGAACTTCCTGATGTTCAAGCTGGTTTAGAAAAGGCAGAGGAACCAGAGATCAAATTGCCAACATCCGCTGGATCATCGAAAAAGCAAGAAAGTTCCAGAAAAACATCTATTTCTGCTTTATTGACTATGCCAAAGCCGTTGACTGTGTGGATCACAATAAACTGTGGAAAATTCTGAAAGAGATGGGAATACCAGACCACCTGACCTGCCTCTTGAGAAATCTGTATGCAGGTCAGGAAGCAGCAGCTAGAACTGGACATGGAACAACAGACTGGTTCCAAATAGGAAAAGGAGTATGTCAAGGCTGTATATTGTCACCCTGCTTATTTAACTTATATGCAGAGTACATCATGAGAAACGCTGGACTGGAAGAAACACAAGCTGGAATCAAGATTGCCAGGAGAAATATCAATAACCTCAGATATGCAGATGACACCACACTTATGGCAGGAAGTGAAAAGGAAGTAAAAAGCCTCTTGATGAAGGTGAAAGAGGAGAGTGAAAAAGTTGGCTTAAAAGCTCAACATTCAGAAAACAAAGATCATGGCATCCGGTCCCATCACTTCATGGGAAATAGGTTGGGAAACAGTGGAAACAGTGTCAGACTTTATTTTTCTGGGCTCCAAAATCACTGCAGATGGTGACTGCAGCCATGCAATTAAAAGACACTTACTCCTTGGAAGGAAAGTTATGTCCAACCTAGATAGCATATACAAAAGCAGAGACATTATTTTGCCAATAAAGATCCATCTAGTCAAGGCTATGGTTTTTCCTGTGGTCATGTATGGATGTAAGAGTTGGACTGTGAAAAAGGCTAAGTGCTGAAGAATTGATGCTTTTGAGCTGTGGTGTTAGAGAAGACTCTTGAGAGTCCCTTGGACTGCAAGGAGATCCAACCAGTCCATTCTATAGCAGATCAGCCCTGGGATTTCTTTGGAGGGAATGATGCTGGAGCTGAAACTCCAGTACTTTGGCCACCTCATGCGAAGTGTTGACTCATTGGAAAAGACCCTGATGCTGCGAAATATTGAAGGCAGGAGGAGAAGGGGACGACAGAGAATGAGATGGCTGGATGGCATCACTGACTTGATGGACGTGAGTCTGAGTGAACTCCGGGAGTTGGTGATGGACAGGGAGGCCTGGCGTGCTGCAATTCATCGGGTTGCAAAGAGTTGGACACAACTGAGTGACTGAACTGAACTGAACTGATTGGCAGAGTCCTGTGTTGATTTAGCAATAATGCAACATGAAGTATCCCTCATACTGGTTCTCATGTCTACAGGCCTAGGATGGGAGACTAAATTTTAAAAGAAGAGCTGCCATATCAAACTGTCTAAAACATTCAGACATAAAACACTACAGAACAAAGTATTACTTAAATGCACTGAGAGCTCCAGAGAAAACTGCATTATAGAAAGTGTAATTGCATCACCAAAATTACAGCTCTAGGAGTAAAAGTAATTTAAACCAGATAACGTCCAGCAGGAGCCATCATTGTCATGGACCTATGTGCAGGAGAAAGACACCTTGAGTAAATTTAACAGTGTAATATCTAGTTATTAGCAAAGGCCTCCAGACATGTTTATACTGGGTACTTATTTGTTCTGGAGAGAGCTGTTAAAAAAAGTTTTAGAGGTTATGTACTAGCAGAAATGGTGAGACTCACAGAGATATACTCCATTGTTATCACTATTTATATTTTTGGCTGTACTTATTCTTTTTTTGTTGTGCACATTTTCTCTTGTGGAGCAAAGACTTCTCTTACTGTGGAGCAATGACTTCTCTTGTTGCAGAGCACAGGATCTAGAGCATGTGGTCTCTCTAGTCATGGCATTTGGGCTTAGTTGCCCTGCAGCATGTGTGATATTAGTTCCCTGATAAAGAATCAAACCCACAATCCCTGCATTGGAAAGTAGATTCTTAACCACTGAACCATATAACTTTTATCCTTTATGGTCTGAGGAAAGATATATTTCTGGGAAGTTGACAATCTGTCACCAAGTCCTCATGATGTGTCTTTGGTAGCTTCTGCCGTGTCTGTCTTTTTCTTTTCTGCAGTAGGAATAGAAAGTCAGGCCTTCTTCAACTTTGACTCAGAACACGATAGTGAAAGTGGAAGTGAAAGTTGCTCAGTCGTGCCCAACTCTTTGAGACCCCATGGACTATACATTCCATGGCATTCTCCAGGCCAGAATACTGGAGTGGGTAGCTTTTCCCTTCTCCAAGGGATCTTCCTAACCCAGGGATCGAACTGGGGTCTCCTGCATTGCAGGTGGATTCTTTACCACTTGAGCTATCAGGGAAACCAGAACACTATAACAAGCTATCAACTAGCTTTTCTCCATTCTGTCTTCTCTTGATCCTATCATTTTCAGCTCAGAGATTTGATTGCCCCTCCTTAATTAGTGGAGAAAATCAAATTGAGCATAAGTTGAAATATGAAACAATTTTTAGTCTTGCCTTTTTAGTATTATCTCCCACAAATATAAATATGCAACCCTGTTACATAATTGTTCACATTCTACTGGAAACTATCTTTTCCTTCAATTAGCACTGTTCAGAAGCACCAACTTCATCTTATGGCTTCTGCTTGCTTATTTCCACTGTTGGCTCCTCTTTATTATTTCCTATTTGTGTACATCGAGTCTTTAATTTTACCTCAAAGAGGTAATTTGAAGGCTTCAGACAGAAACTTTTCTTCCATACATTTAACAGTAAAGTGCACAGTAATACACATTAATAATAGTGTACACTTAAACATGTGTTAAGAAAGTAAAAAAAAATAAAATAAAATAAACTTTTCTTTAACATCCTGCTATCAAATATTTCAACATTCTTGCAGCTGCATTCATCCTTTTTTTTTAATGTGTATTACATTATACACACAGGAGAGTTTAAGAACTCTTCTGTCAGGTCCATTCCTCTATGTTACAAATTCTATTTCTTCCACATTCTCAGGAATATTATACCAAAGATGTTTCCCTCCTGTATTCTTTAACCACCCTTTCTCTAGGCTTCACAATGTATAATGGCTTTAAAAATGCTCTGCTAAAATGTATAAAAAGTTTTTCCTCTTCTTATCTTGTACATTCAGCTTCTCTCTCTTGATTGTACCTTTCTCATAAACATTTACATATGCTTCCATTATTTTTTTAATAAGCAAACAAACGAAAGATAAAGCCTCACCATCACCCTGGGGACCTGACTCTTCACTTCCACTGGACATGAGTAAGACTGAATAAAATTGTTTAATTTGGGGCTAGTCAGCACCTCACTTTTCGTCTATCTCTGGTGTCAGAATGTCCAACAAGAAATTGAATGTAACTCACAATAAAAAGTTGAATTGGGAAAATATACAAAAAAAATATGAACAGCCATTTTATTGAAGGGATATACAGATGGCAAGTAAGCATATGATAAGATATTAAAAAACATCAGTAACTAGGGACACACAAATTAAAACCCATGAGGATAATGGAGGTGAATGTAGGTTATGAAAGGATGGCAGGATGAATCTTTATGGTGATAGGATTTTTCTGTATTTTGACTGTGTATGCTTATATATTTCTCAATAAGCATATTCATATCCAGATATTGTCCCTTCACAAATTTTGGGAAAAAAACATATGTATTTGTAGTCTCATTTTCCTCATGTTACACTCAATTCTTAACTAATCTAACTTTTACCATTCTTATACAACCACTTCAACCTCTCAAGTAAAGGTAAATATTAAAGGCTTAAATTGACATCTGCATTACCACCATAATTACTGGACAAAGAGGGCTCTTCATTTTAGAGGTCTTGATATCATAAATGCACTCAAAAATATTAATAAATCATGGGTGTTTTTGTAGCCTGCAGGCTCATCTGTCCATGGGATTCTCCAGGCATGAATACTAAAGTGGGTAGCCATTTCTTTTTACAGGAGATCTTCTGGACCCACAGATCAAATTCAGATCTCCTGCATTGCAAACAGATTCTTTACCATCTGAGCCAACAGGGTAGTCCTGGGTTTCTATATATTAATAAGGAAATAACAGAGGGATTTTTAAAAAATCCCTCTTAAAATTATATAAAACAATAAAATACATGGCAAGGATCTTAACCAAGGAAGTTAAAGTCTTATAGGTGAAAACTATATAATATTGATGAAAGAAATTGAACAAAATATGAAGAATGAAAAGATATTCTGTACTTGTGGATCAGAAGAACTAGTATTGTTAAAATGGCCACAATATCCCAAACAAGCTACAAATTTAATGCAATCCCTATCAAAAATACCCATGACATTATTTATAGAACTAGAAGAAATAATAATAAATTTGTATAGAATTGAAAAGAATCTAAATTGTGAAAGCAATTTCGATGTAAAAAAAAAAAAAAAGAAAATTGAGCTATCATACTATCAGCCTTCAGGCTATACTACAAAGCTACAGTAATCAAAACAGCATGGTATTGTCACAAAATGAGACACAGAGATCAATGGAACAGAATAGAGAGCTCATAAATAGACCCATGCACATATAGTCAATTAATGTACTTAAAGGAGGCAAAATATACAAAGAACATTCTCTTCAATAAATGGTACTGGGAAAACTGGACAGTGACATGTAAAAAAATGAAATTAGAACATTTTATAAAACCATACATAAAAATAAACTCAAAATAGATTAAACACTTAAATAAAATACCTGAAAATCAGGAAACTCCTAGAAGAGAACTAGGTAGAAGATTATTTGACCTAATGTGTAGTGATATTTTTGGAATCTGTTTCCTAAAGCAAAACAAATAACAAAAATAAACAAATGGACCTAATTAAACTTGAAAGCTTTTGCATAACAAAGGAAGCTATAAACAAAACAAGAAGACAATCTGCAAAATGCGACAAAATATTTGCAAACTATATGAGCAACAAGGGGTTAATAATCAAACTATATAAACAGCTAACAAAACTCAATATCAATATCCAAAAGACAAAACACCCAACAGGGAAATGAAAAGATGTTCAACATTGCCAATTATTAGAGAAATGCAAATAAAAATGAAATATTCCCTGGCACTTGTCAATGTTGCTATCACAAAAAGTCCACAAATAACAAATGTTGGAGAGGATATGGAGAACAGGAAACACTTTTACACTGGTGCCTGCAATGTAAACTGATGCAAGCACTATGGAAACCAGTATGGATGATTATAAAAAACCTGAAATAAGATAGTTGGAGAAGATGGTGAAGGAGTAAGATGGAGAGATCACCTGCCTCCCCACAAATCAGAGATTCATCAGAATATGGAACAACACCTTCAGAATAACTTCTGAATGACAGCAGAACATCCAAAACTTCTAAAAAGGCAAGCCAATTTCTTTAGAACAATGTAGGACAAAAGATAAAGACATAAAAAGAGACAAATGATTTCAGGACTGGGGCTTGTGAGAGGGAGAGGTGAGAGTAGTGAGGGAAGAAATGATTCTATGCACTAGGAAACCCCTTCATTGGTGGAGCTAGGGGGAACTATAGAACCTCAGAATGTCATGCAACAGAGCAGATTCAGAGGGCAAAACAGAAAATTCACCACAGAAATTGTTACTAAACAGCATTTCTCAGCCTATAAGCAACTCACAAGCCTCAGCTGGCATGAGGTAGGGTGGGGTGTTAAGGTGAGGAGCTGATAGAAGAGGCACAAAAGTCTTGGCATGCAACAGAGAGTGGGGTGGGATGCTGAGGCTCTGGCAGCATCCCAGGGAGAGGTCAGGGACTGGCAGCTGTTAGGAAACACTGCAAGGACTACTTTGACACAGCTGCAGAATTAGACATGACTGACATTGCCAAAGTAGAAGGTGCCTGAGACAGCAGAAAAAATTAAAAAAAAAATAAAAAAACACTACTGATGCAGTCACAACCCCAGAGGTAGCAGCTACCACCAGGCTGTGTGCAGGCATGTATTACTATCCACACCTTTCTGTGAACTTAAATAGCTTGGCTCTTCCTAGGGTCCTATTGCAGAGAGGAAACCAATTTTGATTCCATGTTGGAAACTTTTACTTTGACTTGCTATTTCTTACTTTTGTGTTTATAATAATACTCAATAGCTTGCCTCAGAGGATCCTGCCCCTCTGCCTGACTGTAAACTAAAGTGCCTTTGTTCAGATCATAGAAAGATAATCTGACTTTGCCCACCTCTGAATAGAACTGATTAACACATTCCTTCCATAAGCTGGTCATTCCATGGAGACATTTTGCAAGAATGAAGACCCTTTCACTTTAGTTCCCCACTGAGTCTTTCCAATCTATTCTGCCTTTTGACTTTAGTTCTTCATTGCTTATTTCCTTGGTACTTTACAAAAGAACCTGGCATCCACACCCCGGCAAGATGGTTATTTTGAGGCACTAGCCTGCCATCTTCTCAGTCATCCAGCTCCCCAAATCAAGTCCCTTCCTTGTTGTGACCCCTAGTCTCTTGGATTTATTGGCCAATATGCGGCAAGCTGAGTGAGATGAGTGGTTGTTGTTCAGTCACTCAGTCATGTCCGACTCTTTGTGATTCCATGGACTGCAGCATACCAAGCTTCCTTGCCCTTCATTCTACCCTGGAGTTTGCTCAAACTTATGTTTATCGAGTCAATGGTGCCATCCAACCATCTCATCCTCTGTTGCCCTTTGCTCCTCGTGCCCTCAATCTTTCCCAGCATCAGAGTATGTTCCAGTATGTTGACACTTAGCATCATGTGGCCAAAGTATTGGGGCTTCAGCTTCAGCATCAGTCTTTCCAATGAATATTCAGGGTTGATTTTCTTTAGAATTGACTGGTTTGATTTCCTTGCTGTCCAAGGGACTGTCAAGAGTCTTCTCCAGAACTACAGTGTGAGAGTACCAGTTTTTCAGTGCTCATCCTTCTTTATTGTCCAACTCTCATATCTGTAAATTACTATTGGAAAAACCATGACTACTGGAAAATGTGTTTTCGTTACAATCCCCAAAAAGGACAATGCAACAGAATGATCAAAATACCACACAATTGCACTCACTTCACTTGCTAGCAAGGTAATACTCAAAATCCTTCAAGCTGAGCTTCAACAGTATGTGGACTGAGAGCTTCCATATGTACAAGCTGAAATTATAAAGAGCAGAGGAACCTGAGATAAAATTGCCAACATCCCATTGGCTCATAGGAAAAACAAGAGAATTTCAGAAGACAACATCTGCTGCTGCTTAATTGACTACACTAAAGCTTTTGACTATGTGGATCATGACAAACTATGGGAAATTTTTAAAGAGATGGGAGCACCAGACAACCTTGTCTGCTTTGTCTGCAGATGGTGACTGCAGCCATGAAATTAAAAGACACTTACTCCTTGGAAGGAAAGTTATGACCAACCTATATAACATATTTAAAAGCAGAGACATTACTTTGCCAATGGAAGTCCTTCTAGTCAAGGCTATGGTTTTTCCAGTGGTCATGTATGGATATGAGAGTTGAACTGTGAAGAAAGCTGACCACCAAAGAATTGATGCTTTTGAACTGCAGTGTTGGAGAAGATTCTTGAGAGTCTCTTGGACTGGAAGGAGACCCAACCAGTCCATTCTGAAGGAGATCAGCCCTGGGATTTCTTTGGAGGGAATGATGCTGAAGCTGAAACTCCAGTACTTTGGCCACCTCATGCGAAGAGTTGACTCATTGGAAAAGACTCTGATGCTGGGAGGGATTCGGGGCAGGAGGAGAAGGGGACGACAGAGAATGAGATGGCTGGATGGCATCACTGACTTGATGGACGTGAATTTGAGTGAACTCCTAGAGTTGGTGATGGACAGGGATGCCTGGCGTGCTGCAATTCATGGGGTCGCAGAGAGTCGCACATGACTGAGCGACTGAACTGAACTGAACTGGACTGCAGGGGACCTGACCTTCCACACAACTAAAAACCCATGTATAACTTTACAGTTAGCCTTTAGTATTCACAGTTCTACATTCATGGACCCAACCAACTCATCAATGTGTAGTACTGCAGTATGTACTTAGTGAAAAAAAAAAAAAAAATGTATAAGTGGATCCAAGCAGTTCAAACCCATATAGTTCAAGGGCCCACTGTAGACGTTTTTAATTTCCTTCATTAAATGTATTCCTAAGAAATAAAAGTTTTCAGTTTTTCAGTGTTGATTTTATTTTAATGTTAGCTGTAGGTTCATGGTATATAGCTTTTGTTATGTTGAAGTATCTTCTTTCAATACTCAGTTTATTGGGTTTTAGTTAAAAAAAAAAAGTAAAACATATGATTTTTATCTTTCATTCCATTAACAGGGTATATCACACTTTTGATTTGGGTATATTGAAGCATATACTTCCATTTCAGGTAAAAACTCCACTTTTTCAAGATGTGTAATCCATTTGACTGATTTAACTTACATGCAGAGTACATCATGACAAACACTTAGCTGGATGAAACACAAGCTGGAATCAAAATTGCCGGGAGAAATGTCAATAACTTCAGATATGCAGATGACACCAACCCTTATGGAAAAAAAAAATGAAGAAGAACTAAAGAGCCTCTTGATGAAAGTGAAAGAGGAGAGTGAAAAAGTTGGCTTAAAACTCAACATTCAGAAAATTAAGATGATGGCATCTGGTCCCAACACTTGATAGAAAATAGATGGAGAAACAGTGGAAACAGTGGCTGACTTTATTTTTGGGGGACTCCAAAATTACTGCAGATGGTGATTGCAGCCGTAAAATTAAAAGATGCTTACTCCTTGGAAGGAAAGTTATGACCAACCTAGACACCATATTAAAAAGCAAAGACATTACTTTGTCAACAAAGTTCCATCTAGTCAAGGCTATTGTTTTTCCAGTGGTCGTGTATGGATGTGAGAGTGGACTATAAGGAAAGCTGAGAGTAGAAAAATTGATGCTTTTGAGGAGGATA
This sequence comes from Bos grunniens, assembly GCF_055505025.1. Taxonomy (NCBI): domain Eukaryota; kingdom Metazoa; phylum Chordata; class Mammalia; order Artiodactyla; family Bovidae; genus Bos; species Bos grunniens. Next base: position 72,556,011 of record NC_141194.1, on the reverse strand, counting down.
TAGGGAGTCTACCTGAAAAAGAATTCAGAATGTTGACAGCAAAGATGATCCAAAATCTCGAAAACAAAATGGAGCTACAGATAAATTGACTAGAGACAAGAACTGAGAAGATGCAAGAAATGTTTAACAAGGACCTAGAAGAGATAAAGAAAATAAAGAAAAGTCAATCAATAATGAGCAATGCAATAATTGACGTGAAAAGCATTTTGGAAGGAACCAACAGTAGAATAATTGGGGCATAAGAGCGGATAAGTGAGGTGGAAGATAGAATCTTAGGAATAAATGAAGCAGAGGGGAAAAAAGAAAAAAAAAAATGAACTAAAGAAATGAGGACAGCCTCAGAGACTTCTGGGACAATGTTAAATGCTCCAACGTTCAAATTATAAGTGTCCCAGAAGAAGAAGACCAAAAGAAAGGGAATGGGAAAATACTTGAGATAATTTAGGAAAGTTTTTGACTATTATTTCCTCAAGCACAAAAAGTCAAGTTCAAGAACCCCAGAGAGTCCCAAACAGGATAAACCCAAGGGGAAACACTCCAAAACACATAATAATTATACTCCCTATCTCCTCCTCTTTCATTTGGCTTGGTCGGTTTTTATCATATTCCTTCACCTGATGAATATTCATCTGGCTTTTCATTTTGTTTAGATTTTTGTGCTTGAGGTGACCTTTTGGCAGGCTAGAAGTTTGTGGTTCCTCTCAATTGTGGAGTCTGCTTCTGTGAGTGGGATTTGACCAGTGGCTTTTCAAGGTTTCCTGGTTGGGAGAACTTGTGTCTGTGATATTATGGGTAGAGTTGGATCTCTTCTTTCTGGAGTGCAATGGAATGTCCAGTAGTTAGTTTTGGGGTCTATGGGTTTGCATGGCTTAGGGCGGCCCATCTTTTAATGTTCATGTTTCTGTTCCTGTTTTGCTGGAGAATTAGAGTGATGTGTCTTGCACTGGAACTTGTTAGTTCTTGGGTGGACCTTAATTTCAGTGTAGTGTGGAGAATTTTCCGTGAGCTCTTGTCTGTTAATGTTCCCTGGGTCAGGAGTTCTGTGTTGTTCCAAAGTTCTGGAGTTAAGCCCCCTTCCTCTGAGTTTTGGTCCTTCTCTTACAGTAGCATCAAGACTTCTCCACTCATACAGCACAGAAGAAAAAATCCCTAGGTTAATGGTGAAACAACTCTCCACAGACAGGAATACCCAGAGAGATTCACAGTTATATATAAAAGAGAAGAAGAGAGGAGAGAGACAGTGGTGATCACAAGGCAAAAAGGGAGAATCAAAAAGGGAGAGAGCAATCAAGCCAGTAATCAAATCCCTAAATGAAATGGATATTGAAGAGTAAAAGTTATAAAATTGATAACAAATATCAAAAAGCAAAGATTGAAAACCTAGGCTAGAGGTTAGACTCTCTAAAATACAATATAAGAAATAATAATAATAAAAAAAAATTGATCACAAAAAGCCACATATTTATATATGGCTTCCCTGGTGGCTCAGATGGTAAAGCATCTGCCTACAACGTGGGAGACCCGGGTTCAATCCCTGGGTCGGGAAGCTCTCCTGGAGAAGGAAATGGCAACCCACTCCAGTACTCTTGCCTGGAAAATCCCATGGAGGGAGAAGCCTGATAGGCTACAGTCCATGGGGTCACAGAGTTGGACACAACCTGAGCGACTTATGGAATTTGTTTTAAAAACTAGTTTTTGTTTTTGTTTTTGTTTTTTAAGTTAATCAGTCAGTTCAGTTGATCAGTCATGTCTAACTCTTTGTGACCCCATGGACTGCAGAATGCCAGGCTTCCCTATCCATCACCAACTCTTGGAACTTGCTTAAACCCATATCCATCAAGTCGGTGATGCCATCCAAACATCTTATTCTCTGATTAGCCTTTCTCTTCCTGTCTTCAATCTTTCACAGCATCAGAGTCTTTTCCAATGAATCAGCTCTTTGCATTATGTGGCCAAATTATTGGAGCTTCAGCTTCAGCATCAGTCTTCCCTGTATATTCAGGACTGATTTCCTTGAGGATTGACTGGTTTGATCTCTTTGCAGTCCAAGGGACGCTCAAGAGCCTTCTACAACAACACAGTTCAAAAGCATCAATTCTTCAGTGCTTAGCTTTCTTTATACTCCAACTCTTACATCCATACAAGACTACTGGGAAAAAAACCATAGCTTTGTCTAGATGAACATTTGTCAGCAAAGTAACGTCTTTACTTTTTTAATATGCTGTCTAGCTTGGTCATAACTTTTCTCCCAAGGAGCAAGTGTCTTTTAATTTCATGGCTGCGGTCACCATCTGCAGTGATTTTGGAGCTCAAAAAAAAAAAGAAAAAAGTCTCAGTGTTTCCATTGTTTCACCATCTATTTGTCATGAAGTGATGGGAATGGATGCCATGACCTTAGTTTTTGGAATGTTGAGTTTTAAGCCAACTTTTTCACTCTCCTCTTTCACTTTCATCAAGAGGCTCTTTAGTTCTTCCTTTCTTTCTGCCTTAAGGGTGGTGACATCTGCATATCTGAGGTTATTGATATTTCCCCCCAGCAATCTTGATTCCAGCTTGTGATTCATCCAGCTTGGCATTTTGCATGATGTACTCTGTACATAAGTTAAATAAGCAGGGTGACAATATACAGCCTTGATATACTACACCTTTCCCAATTTGGTAATAGTTTGTTGTTCCATTTCTGTTTCTAACTGTTGCTTCTCGACCTGCATGTGAATTTCTTAGGAGTCAGTTAAGGTGATCTGGTATTCCCATCTCTTTAAGACTTTTTCAGTTTGTTTGATTTTTCAGTTTTGTTTTTCAGTTTGTTGTGATCCACAGTCAAAGGCTTTGTCATAGTCAATAAAACAGAAGTAGGTGTTTTTCTGGAACTCTTTTGAAAGATAATAGTAGACTATAAAAATGAAAGTTAAAGGAGTAATAACAATTTTAAAAAAATTTAAAGTGATAATAGTAAAAAAATATCTAGAAATTTTTCTGGAGCTGTTGTGTGGGCAGCATGTGGTCAGTTCAGTGTCAGATAGTCCCTTGTTCTGGCTTGTATTTGTTCTCAAGATCTATAGTTGCCTCTCACATGCGTAGTCTCAGCATTACCTCTGTCACATATGTCCCTCCCAGAGTGGTCCCCCCTTCTTTGTTTATTTTGGCTTCCTCTGTTTGAAAGTTTATTCAGTATCTAATATCCAACCTGACACAAGGAGGTGAAGGTGGCCATGTATTTAGGCTCACTTGTTCAGTTGTTCTGTGGGGATGGAGGGACACTGTAAACAAATACCACTGGCATGTGTGGGGAGTGCTCACAGTGGATGGACCACACTGAGTTTGTCACAGTCCAAGCCAGCATGTACTTCCCAGGTCCACACTGCTCAGGCTCCAGTGTGCTCTGCAAGGACACTTTCCCAAGTACACCCTGTGATTTTGCACTTTTGATGTCTAAGCCACTTAGGTTCTCATGTACCCTACAATGGCACAGAACCGAGATGGGCTGTGCATTTTGTTCCCTTCCCAGGTCCAAACCACTCAGGTGACCAAGAGCTTGGAGACTGCACAGTCCCAGGTGGGCCATGCATCTTATGCAACTCCCTGGCCCTGGCTGCTTGGTTTTCTGGGTGTGCCATGAGGGAACAGTCGCAGGTGTACCATGTGTCTCCTCTTGGGAGCTGATCTCAGGCTGTGACACACCTGGCAGACGTGAACCATCCAGGATACAAGGAATACATAGTTAGCAATTAGCAGTCTGCTCACAGTTTGGTGGAAGATGTGGTCTCTGTGGCTCAGATTGCAGCAGCCTCTTGTGTTATGGCTCTGGCTCTCACACCCCTGACTCTCTTTCTGGGGAGGGAGGGCTCAAAATGGCAACCAGCTTGCTTTCCTTTGGTTTTTGCTAGGGCACAAACCTTTGTTCTGTGTGTGTGCCAGGGTTCACTATGTGACATTAGAGTCTTTTACGGGAACCCTAAGGCCTGATGATACAGCTGACACCTCCTTGCCCAGCCCCAGATGCAAGCATCTGAGCAAATTCTCAAGTGGTTGTTGTGGTTAGGCACATATTGAGAGGGTAACAGGCAGGAAGGCTACGGGTCTCTAAACAGAGGAAATAGGCTGCAAGTGTCAGACGTTGTTTTATCTCTCTCTTAAGTGGCATGAGGAAACAAATTACAAGTCTCATTTTTTTTTCCCCTTCTCTATACAAAATTAAAAGGAGGTGTCGTTTAAAATTCTGTGTTGTCATGGTGACACTTGATTCCTCCTGAACTTAACTTTTCTCACATCGTGAGCTAAGCAAAGCATTTTTCTTATCAAAATGTTTTTCTTAAGCTATGTTAATCAACTATGTATTTACTCTGAATGAGAGTGAAAATCACTCAGTCGTGTCCAACTCTCTGTGACCCAATGGACTATACAATCAGTGGAATTATCCAGGCAGGAACACCGGAGTAGGTAGCCTTTCCCTCCTTCAGGGGACCTTCTCAACTCAGGGATTTAACCCAGGTACTGTGTGAATCTCAATAAACTGTGGAAAATTCGGAAACAAATGGGAATACCAGATCACCTGACCGGCCTCTTAAGAAACTTATATGCAGGTCAGGAAGCAACAGTTAGAACTGGACATGGAACAACAGACTGGTTCCAAATAGGAAAAGGAGTACGGCAAGGCTGTATATTTTCACCCTGCTTATTTAACTTATATGCAGAGTACATCATGAGAAATGCTGGGCTGGAAGAAGCACAAGCTGGAATCAAGATTGCTGGGAGAAATATCAGTAACCTCAGATATGCAGATGACACCACCCTTATGGCAGAAAGTGAAGAGAAACTAAAAAGCCTCCTGATGAAAGTGAAAGAGGAGACTGAAAAAGTTGGCTTAAAGCTCAATATTCAGAAAACGAAGATCATGGCATGTGGTCCGATTACTTCATGGGAAATAGATGGGCAAACAGTGGAAGCAGTGTCAGACTTTATTTTTTGGGGGGCTCCAAAATCACTTCAGATGGTGACTGCAGCCATGAAATGAAAAGACGCTTACTCCTTGGAAGGAAAGTTATGACCAATCTAGATAGTATTTTCAAAAGCAGAGACATTACTTTGCCAACAAAGGTTCATCTAGTTAAGGCTATGGTTTTTCCAGTCGTCGTGTATGGATGTGAGAGTTGGACTGTGAAGAAAGGTGAGCACTTAAGAATGATGCTTTTGAACTGTGGTGTTGGAGAAGACTCTTGAGAGTCCCTTGGACTACAAGGAGATCCAACCAGTCCATTCTATAGGAGATCAGTCTTGGGTGTTCTTTGGAAGGAATGATACTAAACCTGAAACTCCAGTACTTTGGCCACCTCATGTGAAGAATTGACTCATTGGAAAAGACTCTGATGCGGGGAGGGATTGGGGGCAGGAGGAGAAGGGGACGACAGAGGATGAGATGGCTGGATGGCATCACTGACTCAATGGACATGAGTTTGAGTGAAGTCCGGGAGTTGGTGATGGACAGGGAGGCCTGGCGTTCTGCAATTCATGGGGTTGCAAAGAGTCATAAACAACTGAGCAACTGAATTGAACTGAATCTATGCTAATGTATTTGCTTGGAACTCTCCCTTTCTTTGAGATTCATGTCAATCATTTTATTGCCTGGGATAACTCACCTTACTATATGTTATCTCAAAATACATGTTGTGGGTGAGGGACCTGGTGCCACTCTGAGTTTTGAGAGTTTTCCTTTCTGTAATTAGCACCCTACTAATAGATGTAGAACTTCCTGTTAAAGACGAGCAGGGAGGCACTCTTTCTGCCCCCTTCTGATGTCTATGTCAGAATCTTTCTCTATCTCTTTTATACTTCAATAAAACTTTATTACACAAAAGCTCTGAGTGATCAAGCCTTGTCACTGGCCCCAGATTGAATTGCTCTCCTCTGGAGGCCAAGAATCCTGGTGTTTTTCACAACTCAGCAACAGCCTTACAATATTCTGTGTTTGTTTGTTTTCCTACTTATGTTTCTCTCTGAGATGCCAAAGCTCCTGATAGACACACTTGTGAGAGCATTTCCTACTGTGTGAAAAATTCGCTTCCTTCATAACTCCCTCCAGAGTATGGGTCTCTGTCCCTAAATCTTTTGTCTCTGTTTTCATCATTTATATTTTGTTCTACCTCCTTTTGAAGATATTGGGCTGCCTTTCTGGGTGCCTTTTGTCTTCCACCAGTGTTCAGAAGTTGTTTTGTGGAAGTTGCTCAACATTCAATTTATCTTTAAATGAATTTATGGGGGAGAATGTGGTCTCCCTGTCCTATTCCTCTGCCATCTTAGAACAACCCCCCTTTTTCCTTTTTTTTTTCTCCTAATTTAATTTAATTATCTGTGTTTTAGTTATATTGGTATATTTTAAACCATTGTTTTAAAGTCTTTGTCTAGTGTCTCAAAAAAGTGTGCTTCTTTAGGGGAAGTTTCTGTATATTTATTTTACTTCTTTGAATGATGCACATTTTACTGTTTTTATTGGGATCATTTGTTGAAAATTGTAACAAATTATCCTAGTCTTTGTAAGATAATTGCTTCATTAATCAGCCCGGCATGAAAATTTTCTCAGGTATTATCTAGGAAAACATTTTCCTGGTCCTGTGTGTGTGTTTCCCTCAATCCCCTCCCCTCATATATACAATTACTTTTAAACTTCTTACTTTCCCTAAGTGTCTCTTTTCTGCTTCTTTTTGAAGTCAGGTATTTTACTCCATTTCTTAGCATTTAGTACTCTACCAACAAGCTTCTGCTTGTCTGTATTCTCCCTGAAGCTTTCACATGTTGTAGCACTCAGTACTGCTTTCTGTGGGCTTTATAAACCTTATATCTGAGCAAGGCAGAGCCATCCCCATCTGAACTCTGTGTCAGTTTAGTCAGAATTTTGTCCCCATGGGAGCTTTCAAACAGCCTAAAATACTGCAAACATGTTCCACTCTTTTTCCATCCAGAAGGAGAAATCAGGAATTGGGAAGCTTCCTCCTAATTGCACATCATGGAAAGGGTGGCTCAAAATTGAAGAAAAATGTTATGATTTTTTTTAGTATTTTGACTGTAGATTTTTACTGATTTAGTATTTTGTTGTTTTTGTTGCTCCAGACCCATGATTGATTTCTAGAACTAGAAAAAAAATTAGTTAGAGTTTTTTGTTTTTGTTTTATTTTTTGTTTCCATGGAGGAATGAAGGTCTGGAGATTTGTAGTCCACCATCTTGTAGATATTATTTCATTTTAGTAAAAACTTTAAGGGTCACATAACAACTGCCTTGTCTCCTTTGATTAGTAAAATTTTAAGTTTGAATTATTTTTATGATCCATTGTTACTGTACAAAGCAAAGACTGTCTCTGTGGATTTTATCCGTGGCATCTCTTTCAAACTCCAAAGTTCTATTTCCTATCATGTTCTGGATATAATCATTCTATCACTCTCTATGGCAATTTGCTTGGCTTTTCTAAAGTTTAATTCATCATGTTCTTCTGAAACTGACTACTACCTCTGAACACCTATCTTGCTTAATGGTATTGTTCCAGTTGTTCAGTTGCTAAGTTGTGTCCGACTCTTTGTGACCTCATGGACTGCAGCATGCCAGGAATTCCTATCCTTCAACTGTCACCCAGTATGCTTAAACTCGTGTCCAACATGTCAGTGATGCTATCCAAACTTCTCACCCTCTATCATCCCCTTCTCCTCCCACCATCAATCTTTCCCAATATCAGGGCCTTTTCCAATGAGTCAGTTCTTCACATCAGGTGGCGAAAGTATTGGAGCTTCAGCTTCAACATCAGTCCTTCCAATGAATATTAAGTTGATTTCCTTTAACTCTGACTGCTTTGATTTCCTTGTAGTCAAAGGGACTCTCTTCCCTAGTGTCTTAATTGTATATACAGTCTCTAAATTAATCAACCTCACTATTTTACAATATGTGTGTGTGTGTGTGTGTATTTCCCCCCCCCCCCCCGATTTCCTCAATCCTACTCCCACATCCTCCAAGATTTATGAATTTTAGAGATCCAAAGAGGACATTTTAGAGATCATTGGATTAAAACCTTTCATTTTTAAGATGAGGAAACAATGCTCCAGTGAGATAAAGATTATACGTTTCATGACTCCAAATTCAGTGCTTCTTGACAAGAATAAGATGGTTTTCTATACAATAACTCTCATAATTGTCTGTTTTCTAACTCTTCTTCTCTGTCACTGGCCTAGGTCATGCTCTGCTATCACATACTTAGACCACTATACTATTCTCAATATAGTGTCTTCAGCTGCCCCAGTCTTCTCTGTGCTATATTTCATCTTCTATAATATGCTTTATATAGTAACATCTAATTCCCATAACTGTTAAATCTTCCATATCTCCCAGTTTAACTTCCAAAATTTAAAGCTCCATATTTGCTGAAATAATGAATTATTGCCTTTCTATGCTCTGAACACTACACTCAATTCCCTTCTCTGTCCCTTTTCATATTGTTCTTGATATGACTTAGCCTTTCTTCTTATATATAACTAACCTGTTATTTATGATTTTGTTCCAATCTCATCAACTTTTGAAGCCTCTCTGATCATGTATTCCCATTTGGAAATTCTAGAGCATTTGTTACCTATATTTATTTTCTGGCACTTAAAATATATATGCAGCCTTTTAATGCAAATCTATATTGCCTGTGTCTTTAATTGTATTGTCAATCCTTGAATTAAAAAACAATATCAAACATCACTTGGAAACTCTGTCATCCTCTGACACAGTGCAGCATTCAGACTAGGCTGTTATTAACTTGTTCATTGATGACATGCAAAATACTAAACAAATGTTGAACAAGTCAATAAATTAATTGTTTCTGCATTTTATGAATATGCAATGATATATGTTTATTAGATACTTAATACAATGTGAAAAGAGGCTGAAACAATCTTCCCAGTCTACTTCTTTGGCACAAAAAAGAACTTGCAATTATTTCCAGGTAGTTCATCATGATTTTATGCACCAAACCTGGAGTTCATCCACCTATTTCCTCATCCCTCTGTTTATTATTTTAGAGAAAGAATTTTCAACAACGTTATTTTTAAAAAATAATTTCTTCTTATTATTAAAATATTTATTTGCATCAGGTCTTAGTTGCCCCTTGACATGTGGGATCTTAGTGCCCCAACCAGGAATTGAACCCATATTCCTTGCACTGGAAGGTGGATTCTTAATCACTAGGCAACCAGGGAAGTCCCAACAGTGCCATTTTTTAAACCAAGATCTTTGCAAAGCTTCCAATTTGACCTAATTCTCATCATTGATTCTTCTTGGCTACTTTGGATGCTAAGTGGCTACTGTGGCTGCCTCTAATTATTCACTTTATTGATTACGCCAAAGCCTTTGACTCTGTGAATCACAACAAATTGTGGAAAATTCTTCAAGAGACGGGAATACCAGACCACCTGACCTGCCTCCTGAGAAATCTGTATGCAGGCCAAGAAGCAACAGTTAGAACTGGACATGGAACAATGGATAGGTTAAAAATTGGGAAAGAGTACATGAAGGCTGTATATTGTCACCCTGCTTATTTAACTTATATTTAGAGTACATTATGAGAAATGCTGGGCTGGAAGAAGCACAAGCTGGAATCAAGATTGCCAGGAGAAATATCAATAACCTCAGATATGGAGATGACACCACCCTTATGGCAGAAAGTGTGATGAAGAGCCACTTGATGAAAGGGAAAGAGGAGAGTGAAAAAGCTAGCTTAAAGCTCAATATTCAGAAAACAAAGATCATGGCATCTGGACCCATCAATTCATGGCAAATAGATGGAGAAACAATGGAAACAGTGACAGACTATTTTTCTGGGCTCCAAAATCACTGCAGATGGAGACTTCAGACATGAAGTTAAAAGGCACTTGCTCCTTGGAAGAAAAGCTGTGACCAACTTAGTCAGCTGCCGGAGTCAGCTCCGGCAGCCAGGGAATCAGCCTGAAGGGGTGAGCGGTGTTGGCAGACGATGATGTAGCCTCTGACTTATAGTACAGAGCTACATGTTTATTTCAAGCTTCAGGTTTTCTTTTATACTTTGACAAAAGCATTAGGTCAGAGGTTTGACATTTTTAGTTTTCCCCACCAAGATTTATTTTCTCCAGAAATCATTGTTGTCCTTCAAACAGAGTTCCTACTTCAGCAATTTTCTCAGAATCAGCTTTACTATCTATTATCTACTTTCTCTTATGTGTCCTATACTTAACTTGTGATTACATTGTAACTCATGCTACATTGCTCAGTTTATTTATCTTTCTAAATCCTGTTTGCCCCTAGCATCTTAAAATCACTATCTCCTAAAAAGGCTTCTAGCTATTCTTAATTATTCCTAAACCCTAAACTCAGCAAACTTCTTTTGCCATAAACATTTCCCTCACAAAGAGGTCTTAGATAACAATCCTTCCCATGGCCTCAAGCTGCGGCCTACATGCTCATCCTGGGACATTCTTTGTAAAGATCCTTGAACAAATGTCAATGGTTATTTTATAGATTATTTTCTGGGCACAACTGCAGAAGGCTTTGTGCTTTCTCATGCCTCTCTCAAACACCTTAACATTCTTTCCAGCCAACTCAACCAAAGAAAGGAAAGAACAAATCAGAATCACAAGGCCTAACTCCTTCATCCCAGGTCTGTGCCTGCAAGATGAGGAGAGGGGGTAGGGCCGTGCCTCCATTTTGTCAGTAATGCCTAATGCGGCTCCCAACAGTCAGCATATTAAAAAGAAGATACATTATTCTGCCAACAAAGGTCCATGTAGTCAAAGCTATGGTTTTTCCAGTAGTCATGTACTGATGTGAGAGTTAGAGAAAGTTATAAGAAAAGCTGAACACTGAAGAATTGATGGTTTTGAACTGTGATATTGGTGAAGACTCTTATGAGTCCCTTGGACTGCAAGGAGATCCAACCGGTCCATCCTAAAGGAAATCAGTCCTGAATATTCATTGGAAGAACTGGTGTTGAAGCTGAAGCTCCAATACTTAGACCACTGGATGCAAAGAACTGACTCATTTGAAAAGACCCTTATGCTGGGAAAGATTGAAGACAGGAGTCAAGGGGATGACGGAGGATGAGATGGTTGGATGGCATCACCGGCTCAATGGACAGGTGTTTGAGTAACCTCCACGAGCTGGTGATGGACAGGGAAGATTGGCATGCTGCAGTCCATGGGGTTTCAAAGAGTTGGACATGACTGAGCGACTGAACTGAACTGACCTGAATTATTCCCATATACAATGCATTAAACTTTCCTGTAATGGAGTGGTCTCCAGTTTTTCAAAAGAGAGAGTCCTTGTCACCACGCCACATGCCTTGTACCTAAGCCATTTAGAGCTCAACCATAGAGTGGCACAGATTGTGATTTAGTCCTCTTGTCTTCAGGGACAAAATTTGTTATTGGTGATTTAGAAATGAAAAGAAAGAGGCAAATAAGCTGAATTCTGAGCAAACTTGGTAGAAATCAGAAAATTTAGTTTCTACTACATGCCATTGTTCACATCTTTGCCCTAGAATGTAGTTCTGACAATATTAACAATGCATAATTTCCCTTGGCAAATATTTTATTTATTTTATCCCATTTAGACAGCTCTGGAGCTACAGCTTACTTTATTGTTCCCCTAGTACATTGAAACCATTTTTTTTTTCATACTCAGTTCATATGGCACATTTAAAACACACACACACGAAACACCAGTAACCAAAGTACTGCAGTACCTGCTTCATGATTATTTCTTTATTAATTTTTTTCCACTGCACAAACTAGTTCCACGAGAAATTATTTTTATATAAACATCTAAACTGACTTTTAATTTCTAGTGGGTGGTAAGAAGGCCAATATCCGCCTTATATAACAGTGTTTGCCTAATAATCCTGCATAGTTTTCTATTGTTCTAAGAACTGCTCATGCATATAATAGAGTTTCAGTGAGTTCAGACTTCCTGTTTACAACAATGTTTAAGGGAGTTATTTTCCCACCACAGCTCCTGTATGTCATGCTAATTGCCACTTCCATGTATTTAAAACCCTGTGCCCCAAATTGAATATCTTTATTTGACCCCAAATGTTTAAAATATATTAATTTAAGGTCCAACTGAATTCCCATTCTTTCTACAAAATCATTACCGAATTTACTTTAGTATAAACTATACTTATATATTTTTATTGGAAAAGGCAATGGCAACCCACTCCAGTACTGTTGCCTGGAAAATCCCATGGATGGAGGAACCTGGTAGGCTGCAGTCCATGGGGTCTAGAAGAGTCAGGCACGACGGAGCAACTTCACTTTCACTTTTCACTTTCATGCATTGGAGAAGGAAATGACAACCCACTCCAAAGTTCTTGCCTGGAGAATTCCAGGGATGGAGGAGCCTGGTAGGCTGCCATCTATGGTGTCACACAGAGTCGGACACAACTGAAGTGACTTAGCAGCAGCAGCAGTATATCTTTTTATAAGCTCATATTAACATAGATTTCTTACCACAACACATAATAAGTAATTGTAATTTAACCTTTACTATTCTAATTGTTCCATTTATATATATATCATATCCTTAAGTGAGCTGTAAATGTTTTAAGGACAATACCTGCTTATGATTCTTGCACCCATTAAACACCTAGCATATTTTGGGGCATGTAGAAAGCTTCAAATAAGGTTTTTCTTAATTAGTGCTAAAATATAAAATCAACAATGCCACAAGTATACTTGGTATAAATATCCAATCTATTTTTAAGCTCACAGCATTTTAACTACATCATTGAGATTACAAGCTGCCTTATTTTATAGTAATACATTATGAATTAGTTCCTTTTAAGGTGAAAAAATAGCCCAGAAATCACTTGTAGATAATATCAGGAGGTACCTTTGTGCATGCTAAGTCGCTTTAGTCCTGTCCAATTCTTTGCTGAAACTATGGATTGTAGCCCACCAGGGTTCTCTGTCCATGGGATTCTCCAAGCAAGAATACTGGAATAGGTTTCTATGCACTCCTCTAAGAGATCTCCCCAACCCAGGGACTGAACCTTTGTATCTTACATCTCCTGAATTGGCAGGTGGGTTCTTTACAGCTATAATATTACCTGAGAAGCCCATTATCAGGACAAATTTACTATTAAACTAGAAGAGAATTACTCTTCATAAATGTTGTAGAAATGGTTCTAAATTAAAGCATTAACTTAAATATTTAAGTAAACATATTTACTTGACATTTTTCTGTTGAAAGCAACATTGCCATTGTTAAGACAAGAAAATATTTGCTGCATATATACTCATTTCTGTGCTGAAAATATTACAGGTATTGATCTCATGTTTATGAACTAAAAGTAAGTTATGAAACCCAAGAAAGGAGATTCTGAATTTGAAGCGAAGATGTTAACCTATTTACAAAGATCTAAATTTCCTATATAAAGAGCTATCTCTGTGAGATTTTCCACATGTGTCAAATAATCCAACAATTAGCCATTCAGTTGATAAGCACGTGTATCTATCTAGATCACAGAAAATTGTCTAAATAATATTGGAGCCTTATGCTATAATTGAATCCACCTTTGTCAATAAAATATAACTGGACATATTGAGTCAGTTCAGTTGCTCAGTCTTGTCTATTTGTGACCCCATGGACTGCAGAGCACCAGGCTTCCCTCTCCTTCACCAATTCCTGGAGCTTGCTCAAAGTCATGTCCATTAAGTCAGTGATGTCATCCAATCATCTCATCTTCTGTCATCCTCTTCACTTCCTGTCTTCAGTCTTTCCATGAATCAGGGTCTTTTCCAATGAGCCAGTTCTTCTCATCAGGTGGCCAAAATATTGGAGCTTCAGCTTCAGCATCAGTCCTTCCAATGAATATTCAGGACTGATATCCTTTAGGATGGACTGGTTGTATCTCCTTGCAGTCCAAAGAACTCTCAAGAGTTTTCTCCAACACCAGAGTTCAAAAGCATCAATTCTTTGACGCTCGGCTTTCTTTATGGCCCAACTCTCACATCAATACATGACTACTAAAAAAACCATAGCTTTGATGAGATGGACCTTTGTTGGCAAAGAATGTGTCTGCTTTTTAATATGCTGCTTAGGTTGGCCATGGCTTTTCTTCCAAGGAGCAAGCATCTTTTAAATCCATGGCTGTGATCTTAACCATGAGTAATTCACTGAACCAATATCAGTTTCTTGAAGAGGCAAACTAGAATATCTGTTTTTAATATGATTTTACCATACTGACTGAATCAACAATATCTATACACTGAAAGCTTAATATGTGCAGTATATACCTCTAATAATTTTACAAACATTGTCTGACCTAGTACACTTGACACCCTATAAACATGGTTTAGAAACTCTCTCATTGTGGATAAGAACATTGTAAATTGAAGAATTACTTCAACTTTCCCAAAATTATAATTAACAAATGAAATACTCAAGACTTGAGTCCAAATACATTCAATTCCCAAGCCTATGTTAAAGGCAGTCTTCCTGAAATATTTATTTAAGGGCTTCCCCTGTGGCTCAGAGGTAAAGAATCTGCCTTTTATGCAGAAGATGCAGTAAGCCCCAGGTTCAATCCCTGGGTTGGGACAACACCCTGGGAGAGAACATGGCGATACACCCCAGTAGTCTTGCCTGGATAATCCTATGGACAAATTAACCTGGCAGGCTACAGTCCATAAGTTCATAAAGAGCTAGACATGAATGAAGTGATTGAGCATACATGCATGCAGGATATGTTTCAAGTATTTTACCAGTAAGGGGAAAAAATAGTTTCATTCCGTAATGAGAAAGACACTCTTCCTGAAATAGTTAACCAGTTATACTCAACTTGTTTTACCAGTAGAAAAAAAAAAAATGTTTTTTCATCCCATAAGGAGAAAGGTTTAACTTGTACATAATTATAGTATGCAATTTGATAAGTGCAGTTAATTAGATACCATCATTTAGCATGTGGAAGAGGACACTGATGAAACATTTATCAATACCAGTATCACATTGCACACCAAGAATTAAAATGTGCATAAATTGTGATCCACAATTTCTACTACAAAGAATTTGTTTTAAAAAAGTAGTACCAGTCCTTCTCAAACTCTTCCAAAAAAATTGAAGGGAAGAAATTTTGCCTAACTCATTTTATTATCTCAGTATTTTCCTGACATAAAAACCATACAAAGGCATCACACAAAAAAAGAAAATTATGGACCAATATTTCCTATGTATTTGAATGTAAAATCTCCTTCCAAAATATTAGCAAAGTAAATGCAATAGAAAATTTATATTATTACATACTGTGACAGAGAAATTTATCCCAAGGATGCAGCATGTGAAAATCAATATAATACACCTCTTCACAGAATGAAGAAAAATAAGAGCATAGTATCATTTAAATTCATGCAGTGAAATAATTTGATAAAATCCAAAATACTTTCATGATAAAAATACTCAACAGACTAAGGAAATGAAGGAGTTCATGGGACAACCACAGTAACATCATTCACAATGGAGAAAGTCTGAAAACTTTCCACTAATATCAGGAAGATGGCAGAGTTACCCACACTGTCCACCTCTATTTAACCTTTTACTAAATTTTCTAAGCAAGAAAAATAAATAAGCTTTTAAACTGGAAAGGAGATATAAAATTATCTCAATTGGTGTGTGAAATAGTCTTATATAGAAAATACAAAGAATCAATACAAAAAAATTACTAAAACTAAAAAACAAATCCAGCAAAAATACAAGATTCTATATCAACACACTAAAATTAATTGCATTTTTATATATTCACAATGAGCAATTCAAACATTGAATTTAAGTAAACATATCCATTTGCAATAGTATCAAATAATAAATGTTGTGGGAAACAACTTTAACCAAGAAGATATAAGATGTGTGCACTGAAAACCATAAAACATTGAGAAAATAAGTTAGTTAAAGAACACTTAAAGAGGATGAATATATAATGTTCATTGATTGGAAAACAAAATTATTAAAATAGCAATACTATGCAAAGTAATCTACAGATACATTGTAATGTTTATCAAAATTTCAACAGTATTTTTACAGAAATGAAAAAGCCAATTTTTATATTGAATGCAAGGTAGGCTAAATAGCCTTAACAATCTTGAAAGAGAGGAACAAAGTTGGAAGACTTACACATCCCTCATATAACTTAATATAAGGCAATAATAATCAAAACAGTATGGTTCTTTCAAAGACAACACATTCTGTATATGGGACCATGATTTCTGTAAAGATTATTTTGAGGATCTTTATTATACTGGACAGAAATAAAGCATTAAATGCTTAACTGTAGGGGAAAAAATAAAAACAGTGTGGCTGTAGCCTGTAGATAGTTAAATGGGCTAATGGAATATAATTTAGTGCCTGGAATATAATTTAAACCCATACATCTACTGTAAATTATTTTTTAAAATACCACAATTTCCTTAATAACCAATGCTTAGACAAATGGATATTCACAGGTAAAACAATAAAATTGGATTCCTAATTTACAGCATATAGAAAAATTAACACTAAAAAGGTCAAAGATCTAAATGCAGGAGCTAAAACTGTAAAACTCAGAAGAAAACAGGGAAAATCTGATGATCTTTAGTTTAGCCATAGATTCTTGTTCATAATAACTAAAACAAGCAACAAAAGAAAAATGAGAAAAAATTGGCCTTCCTCAAGATGCTTGGGTATCAAAGAACACTAACAAGAAAGTGGAAAAAAAAAAAAAAGTAGAAATTATGTATTGTTGGCATATCATACATCTGTAAAAGTTATGGTATAAGAATATATGAAGAGCACATAATTTAACAACAAATAAACTACTTAATTTCAGCAAACAAACAAACAAAAACAAATAGATATTTCTCCAAAGAAGATACAGTAATAGCCATCAAGCACATGAAATAAGGATCATCATCATTGCTTCCCCTCCCTGGGATTCTCCAGGCAAGAGCACTGGAATGGGTTGCCATTTCCTTCTCCAATGCATGAAAGTGAAAAGTGAAAGTGGAGTCAGTCAGTCGTGTCCGACTCTAGCGACCCCATGGACTGCAGCCTACCAGGCTCCTCCGTCCATGGGATTTTCTAAGCAAAAGTACTGGAGTGGGGTGCCATTGCCTTCTCCACATTGCTCACTAGAAAAACACAAATTAAATCCACAATGAGATACTCCTTTATACCAATTAGGATGTATATTATCCAAAAAAAATAGAAAATTGCAAATGTTGGTGACGAGGTGGAGAAAATAGAAACTGTGTTGCTCTTAAAAATGCAAAATGATGTGTTCTGTGGAAAACAGTTTGCTGGTTGCTCAAAATAGTGAACAGAGAAATATGATATGATCTAACAATCCATTCCTAATTATAAACTCCCCTAAATTGAAACTTATACTTAAACAAATACTTGTACATGAATGTTAATAGTAGCGTTATTCAAACTTGCCAAAAGGTGGAAAAAACCTAAAAACTTCTTAGAGTGAATTAGTAAAATATTTGTACAATGGAATGTAATTTCAGTTAAAAAACAAATAAAATACTAGCATATGCTACAACAGGCATGAACCACAAAATAATATGCTAAGTGAAACATTACATAAAACGTCATGCATCATACACCTTCGATTTATATGAAATGTAAAGGATAGTAACTGCATCAGACAGAAAACAAATTAGTGGTTCCAGAAAAACATCTATTTCTGCTTTATTTACTATGCCAAAGCCTTTGACTTTGTGGATCACAATAAACTGTGGAAAATTATGAAAGAGATGGAAATACCAGACCACCTGACCTGCCTCTTGAGAAATCTGTATGCAGGTCAGGAAGCAACAGTTAGAACTGGACATGGAACAACAGACTGGTTCCAAATAGGAAAAGGAGTACGGCAAGGCTGTATATTTTCACCCTGCTTATTTAACTTATATGCAGAGTACATCATGAGAAACGCTGGGCTGGAAGAAGCACAAGCTGGAATCAAGGTTGCCAGGAGAAATATCAATAACCTCAGATATGCAGATGACACCACCCTTATGGCAGAAAGTGAAGAGGAACTCAAAAGCCTCCTAATGAAAGTGAAAGTGGAGAGAGAAAAAGTTGGCTTAAAGCTCAACATTCAGAAAACGAAAATCATGGCATCCAGTCCCATCACTTCATGGGAAATAGATGGGGAAACAGTGGAAACAGTGTCATACTTTATTTTTCTGGGCTCCAAAATGACTGCAGCCATGAAATTAAAAGATGCTTACTCCTTGGAAGGAAAGTTATGACCAACCTAGATAGCATTTTCAAAAGCAGAGACATTACTTTGCCAAGAAAGATTTGTCTAGTCAAGGGTATGGTTTTTCCTGTGGTCATGTATGGATGTGAGAGTTGGACTGTGAAGAAGGCTGAGCACTGAAGAATTGATGCTTTTGAACTGTGGTGTTGGAGAAGACTCTTGAGAGTCCCTTGGACTGCAAGGAGATCCAACCAGTCCATTCTGAAGGAGATCAGCCCTGGGATTTCTTTGGAAGGAATGATGCTAAAGCTGAAACTCCAGTACTTTGGCCACCTCATGCAATGAGTTGACTCACTGGAGAAGACTCTGATGCTGGGAGGGATTGGGGGCAGGAGGAGAAGGGGACGACAGAGGATGGGATGGCTGAATGGCATCACTGACTCGATTGATGTGAGTCTGAGTGAACTCTGGGAGTTGGTGATGGACAGGGAGGCCTGGTGTGCTGCGATTCATGGGGTCGCAAAGAGTCAGACATGACTGAGCGAATGAACTGAACTGAGGGTCTGGAGGGAGTGTGGAAATGCAAAAATAATGATTAATGTGTCCAAATTATCTTTTGGTGATGATTAAAATGCTTTGGAACATGATGAGAGTTAATGGCTGAACAACATCATGAATGTACTAACTGCCACTATATTGCTCACTTGAAAATGGTTAATTTTAATTTATATGAATTTCACTACAATGAAAAATGCATTAAATATTTATTTTTGACTTCAGAAAATTAAGAATTTCTGGTCTTCAGCATTTTCATTCCTTGTAAAATAAATAAATGAAAAATCATAGATTGGAGAAAATATTTGCAAATCATATGTATCTTAGAGGAATTTCATGCTTCATGTAAAAGTCTTTCAACTCTCAATAAGAATACCCAATTACAAAATGGTCAAAAATTTGTTTGGATACTTTATCAAATAAGACATATTGATGTTAAATGATAACATCAAAATATATTCAGACTCAGTAGCAACTGAGCGACTTCACTTTCACTTTTCACTTTCATGTATTGGAGAAGGCAATGGCAACCCACTCCAGTGTTCTTGCCTGGAGAATCCCAGGGATGGGGGAGCCTGGTGGGCTGCCGTCTATGGGGTTGCACAGAGTCGGACATGACTGAAGTGGCTTAGCAGCATCAGTAGCAGTCATTAAAAAAAATACAGACTAAGTCTACATTGTGATACCACTACATTGCCTATCAGAGTAAATAAAATTTAAAAGATTGACTGAGTAAATGAGTAAATAAACTGTGATCTTCTCATAAAGTGAAATACTGAATAGACTTAAAATAGAAAATAATTAAACTATACCTATATGCAACAATATGGATAAACCTCAAAATAATTATGCTGAGTGGAAAAAAAAAGTTCCTAATATATTATTACATTGATAAATTTACACAAAATTAAAAGTCATCTGTCATAACAAAGAACAGATTAGTGGTTGACTGAGGATAAGACTAGGTGAAGAGTGGATATGTGAATAGGGTTATGAGGGAGGGATTACAAAGGGGAGAAAATAACTTTAGGAAGTGATGATTATATACACTTTCTTAAGTGTGTTGATGGTTTCCCAGGAGTATATATGTGTCACATTTATCTATTGTACATTTTAAACATCTGTAGTTGATTTTGCTTCATTTATACTACACTAAGGTGGCTCATATGATAAAGCGTCTGTCTACAATGTGGGACACCTGGGTTCGACCCCTGGGTCAGGAAGAATCCCTGGAGAAGGAAATGGCAACCCACTCCAGTACTCATGCCTAGAAAATCCCATACGGAGGAGCCTGGTGTCCATAGGGTGCCAAAGAGTCAGACATGACTGAGCAACTTCACTTTCACTTTCAAGTGTCTTAAAAACATGAAAAATGGAAATATTTGAGCAACTATGTGCATACACTGAACTAGGTGTTTTAATATATATTATCTCATGATTTCCTTCCAAAAGTTAAATCTGAGTTTTCAAATGCATGTTACTTTGTACCATTATTCCATTGCCAAAAGAGCTGCAAAACTTCTGGGTAATTAAACTATAAGAACAATTAGTAACCATTTTCTTTTTCTTCTGTATTTTCAAAAATGAATTTCATCACTTAATATTCTTTTTCTCCCTCTTTATCTTGAGAATTTCAAATTTAAAGTTAATTTAGGGTGATTTAAAACGTGTGTCTGGCTTAATAAAAGACAAGAACAATATTTTCTTGAATAATATATATGATATTTCTGAAGCAAAGCTTTTCAACATTAAGACAAAACACAAGTAAGAAATTTGTTTCATTTATGTTCATTAGAAAATGTTGCTTAATATCATGCTATGTAGAAGCCATTATGTAGATGGTTGAAACTAAATTTATTTGCTAGTCTCTCTCTCTCTCTCTATATATATATATATATACACATATATATATACGTATATATATATATATATTTCTCAATAAGACAAAGTTCAGTTCAGGTTCAGATTTTAAAAATATATTGTCAAATTCACCACTGCCTGGCGGGAGGAGCCAAGATGGCGGAGGAGTAGGATGGGGAGAACACTTTCTCCCCTACAAATTTGTCAAAAGAGCATTTAAAAGCCAAGTAAATTCCACAAAACAACTTCTGAATGCCGGCAGAGGACATAAGGCACCCAGAAAAGCAGCCCAAGTCCTCGAAAGGAGGTAGGAAAAAATATAAAAGACAGAAATAGAGACAAAAGAGGGAGGGACGGAGTTCCGTCCCGGGAAGGGAGTCGTAAAAAGAGAGAAGTTTCCAAACATCAGGAAACCTTCTCACTGCCGAATCTGTGCCAAGCTTTGGAAGCACAGAGGGCAACATAACCGGGAGAAAAAAATAAATAAACAACTAAAACTCGCAGATTGAGAGCCCTACGGTAACTCCCCCAGCGGAGAAGCAGCACAGACGCCTGCACACGCCATTAGCAAACGGGGGTTGGGCAGGGAGGCACGGCGGGGGCTGCATTACTTAGAGTAAGGACCTGGCCTGAATACCCTGAGCGCTATGTGAGCGAAATAATCGGGGCTAGCAAACCGGACTGTGGGATATCTATCACGCAAAAAGCCAGCCCTAACCTAAGACACCACCAGGCCCATGCACGGAACAAAGGACTGAACAGAGACAGCCGGCTGCAGACCTTCCCCCTCTGGTGACAGGAAGCCAGAGCCAGAAGGGGGCAATTGCAACTCCAGATAGACATTATCTATAAAACTGTAAGCAGACTTCTTTGCTAACTAAAACTTCTTGGGGGTCTGGTCAACATCTCCCTGAGAAGGTGCATCGGTTGTACACCTAGATAACCGAGCGGCGGGGAGGCGATAAGTCGCAGCAATCGCACTCGCTAAACACCTCATCACCTGAGCTGCTCGGACCTGGGAAGGGCACAAAATGCAGGCCCAACCGAGTCTGTGCCTCCGAGGACTATGCGAGTGCCTGAACCTGAGCAGCTTGGACCCGGGAGGTGTAGGCAGCCCAGGGCCAGCTACGGATGGTTCCTGGCAGAGCAACCTAGAGCCTGAGCAGTGTGGGCAGGGAGACTACACGCACCGTGAGCGGGGGCAGACCCAGTGTGGCTGAGGCACTGTGAGCACACGCCAGTGTTACTTGTTTGCAGCATCCCTCCCTCCCTCCTCACAGCGCGACTGAACAAGTGAGCCTAAAAAGAAAAAAAAAAAAGTGTCCTCCACCGTCCCCTTTGTGTCAGGGTGGAAACCAGACACTGAAGAGTCCAGCAAACAGAAGAAGCTATAACAGAGGGAACCGCCTTGGAAGCTACAGGCAATAGATTAAAACCCTGTGGTTACTACAGACTACATAGGAAGGGGCCTATAGATCTTGAGAAATAAAAGTCGGACCAAGGAACTAGCCAAAACTGAGCTGAACCCATAATACTCACAACAAAACCAGAGAAAGTCCTCGATATATTTTTACTATTTTTACGATCATTCTTTCTTTCTTTCTTTTTTTTTTAATTTTTTTTAAAAATTTTAAGTCCTCTATTATTCCTTTAATTTTCACTTTTATAACCTATTACTTAGCAAAAAAAAGACCCTTTTTTTTTCTTCAGCAAACTTCACATATATATTTTTTATAATTTTTTGACCTTTTTTTTTTTTTTTCCTTCTTTTCTTTAACACTGTATTTTTGAAATTCCAAACTCTACTATAGATTTTTAATTTTAGCTTTTTGGTATTTGTTATCAATTTTGTACCTATATTTTTTTTATAATTTCTTTTTTTTGTTTGTTTTTGTTTTTTTTTATTTAAAAAATTAATTTTATTTCTAAAATTTAGAACATAATTTTCCCTCTGGGTCGTCCCAGTGCACCAGCCCCAAGCATCTAGCATCGTGCATTGAACCTGGACTGGTATCTATAATTTCTGTGACTTTTTTTCCTCTGTTTCTTTCTCTTCTTCTTTTATATAACATTGTATATCTGAACTTCCAAACTCTACTCTAGATTTTTAATTTATGCCTTTTGGTATTTGATATCAATTTTGTACCTGTATTTTCTTTATAATTTTTGCGACATTGTTTGTTTCTGTTTGTTTTTTTTTTTTCTTCTTCTTCTTCTCTCTTTCTTTTTCTTCCTCTTTTCTTTAACATTGTATTTTTGAAACTCCAAACTCTACTCTAGATTTTTAACTTTTGCTTTTTGGTATTAGTTATCAATTTTGTACCTATATTTTCTTTATAATTTTCGCGAACTTGTTTGTTTTTGTTTGTTCATTTTTTCTCTCTTTCTTTTCCTTCTTTTCTTTAACATCATATTTTTAAAATTCCAAACTACTCTAGATTTTTAATTTTTGCTTTTATGTATTTGTTACAAATTTTGTACCTTTAAGAACCCAATCTTCAGTACCCATTTTTCACTAGGGAACGAGATTACTGGCTTAACTACTCTCTCTCCCTTTGAACTCTCCTTTTTCTCCACCAGGTCGCCTGTGTCTCCTCCCTAACCCCTCTCTACTCTACCCAACTCTGTGAATTTCTGTGTGTTCCAGACGGTGGAGAACACGTAGGGAACTGATTACTGGCTGGATCTGTCTCCCTCCTTTTCATTCCCCCCTTTTATCCTTCTGGCCACCTGTCTACTTCCTCCATCTTCTCTTCTCTGTATAACTCCGTGAACATCTCTAAGCGATCACGTTGTGGAGTGCACTTAAGGAAGTGATTATTGGCTAGCCCACTTTCTCCACTATTGATTCCATGTTATCTCATTCGGGTCATTTCTAACTCCCTCCTCCCACTTCTCTTCTCCATGTAATGCTGTGAACCTGTCTGGGTGACCTTCATGGTGGAGAAACTTTTCATCTTTAACATAGATGTTTTATCAATGGTGCTATATAGAAGAAGTTTTGAAACTACTGTAAAAATAAGACCAATAACTGGAAGCAGGAGGCTTAAATCCAAACCCTGACTCCAGGGAACTCCTGACTGCAAGGAACATTAATTGACAGGAGCTCCTCAAACGCCTCCATACCAACACTGAAACCAAGCACCACACAAGGGCCAACAAGTTCCAGGGCAAGACATACCAAGCAAATTCTCCAGCAACAAAAGAACACAGCCCTGAGCTTCAAGATACAGGCTGCCCAAAGTCACCCCAAAACCATAGACATCTCATAACTCATTACTGGACACTTCATTGCACTCCAGAGAGAAGAAATACAGCTCCACCCACCAGAACACCAACACAAGCTTCCCTAACCAGGAAACCTTGACAAGCCACCTGTACAAACCCACACACAGTGAGGAAACGCCACAATAAAGAGAACTCCACAAACTGCCAGAATACAGAAAGTACACCCCGAAATCAGCAATTTAAACAAGATGAAGAGGCAGAGGAATACCCAAAAGATAAAGGAACAGGATAAATGCCCACCAAACCAAACAAAAGAGGAAGAGATAGGGAATCTACCTGATAAAGAATTCCGAATAATGATAGTGAAATTGATCCAAAATCTTGAAATCAAAATGGAATCACAGATAAATGGCCTGGAGACAAGGATTGAGAAGATGCAAGAAAGGTTTAACGAGGACCTAGAAGAAATAAAAAAGAGTCAGTATAAAATGAATAATGCAATAAATGACATTAAAAACACTCTGGAGGAAAAAAATAGTAGAATAACAGAGGCAGAAGATAGGATTAGTGAATTAGAAGATAGAATGGCATAAATAAATGAAGCAGAGAGGATAAAAGAAAAATTAATTAAAAGAAATGAGGACAATCTCACAGACCTCCAGGACAGTATTAAACGCTACAACATTTGAATCATAGGGGTCCCAGAAGAAGAAGACAAAAAGAAAGACCATGAGAAAATACTTGAGGAGATAATAGTTGAAAACTTCCCTAAAATGGGGAAGGAAATAATCACCCAAGTCCAAGAAACCCAGAGAGTCCCAAACAGGATAAACACAAGGCAAAACACCCCAAGACACATATTAATCAAATTAACAAAGATCAAACACAAAGAACAAATATTAAAAGCAGCAAAGGAAAAATAACAAATAACACACAAGGGAATTCCCATAAGGATAACAGCTTATCTTTCAATAGAAACTCTTCAAACCAGGAGGGAATGGCAAGACACACTTAAGATGATGAAAGAAAATAACCTACAGCCCAGATTACTGTACCCAGCAAGGATCTCATTCAAGTATGAAGGAGAAATCAAAAGCTTTTCAGACAATCAAAAGCTTTTCAGACAAGCAAAAGCTGAGAGAATTCTGCACCACCAAACCAGCTGTCCAACAAATACTAAAGGATATTCTCTAGACAGGAAACACAAAAAAGGTATATAAATTCGAGCCCAAAACAATAAAGTAAAAGGCAACGGGATCATACTTATCAGTAATTACCTTAAACGTAAATGGGTTGAATGCCCCAACCAAAAGACAAAGACTGGCTGAATGGACACGAAAACAAGACCCCTACATATGTTGTCTACAAGACACCCACCTCAAAACAGGGGACACATACAGACTGAAAGTGAAGGGCTGGAAAAAGATTTTCCATGCAAATAGGGACCAAAAGAAAGCAGGAGTAGCAATACTCATATCAGATAAAATAGACTTTAAAACAAAGGCTGTGAAAAGAGACAAAGATGGTCACTGCATAATGATCAAAGGATCAATCCAAGAAGAAGATACAACAATTATAAATATATATGCACCTAACACGGGAGCACCACAGTATGTAAGACAAATGCTAACAAGTATGAAAGGAGAAATTAACAATAACACAATAATAGTGGGAGACTTTAATACCACACTCACACCTATGGATAGATCAACTAAACAGAAAATTAACAAGGAAACACAAACTTTAAATGATACAATAGACCTAATTGATAACTATAGGACATTTCATCCCAAAACAATAAATTTCACCTTTTTCTCAGGCGCACATGGAACCTTCTCCAAGATAGATCACATCCTGGGCCATAAATCTGGCCTTAGTAAATTCAAAACAATAGAAACCATTCCAAGCATCTTTTCTGACCATGATGCAGTAAGATTAGATCTCAATTACAGGAGAAAAACTATTAAAAATTCCAACATATGGAGGCTGAACCACATGCTGCTGAATAACCAACAAATCACAGAAGAAATCAAAAAAGAAATCAAAATTTGCATAGAAATGAATGAAAATCAAAACACATCAACCCAAAACCTGTGGGACACTGTAAAAGCAGTCCAAGGGGAAAGTTCATAGCAATACAGGCATAGCTCAAGAAACAAGAAAAAAGTCAAGTAAATAACCTAACTCGACACCTAAAGCAACTAGTAAAGGAAGAAATGAAGAACCCCAGGGTTAGCAGAAGGAAAGAAATCTTAAAAATTAGGGCAGAAATAAATGCAAAAGAAACAAAAGAGACTATAGCAAAAATCAACAAAGCCAAAAGCTGGTTCTTTGAAAGGATAAATAAAATTGACAAACCATTAGCCAGACTCATCAAGAAACAAAGGGAGAAAAATCAAATCAATAAAATTAGAAATGAAAATGGAGAGATCACAACAGACAACACAGAAATACAAAGGATCATAAGAGACTACTATCAGCAATTATATGCCAATAAAATGGACAACGTGGAAGAAATGGACAAATTCTTAGAAAAGTACAACTTTCCAAAACTCGACCAGGAAGAAATAGAAAATCTTAACAGACTCATCACAAGCACGGAAATTGAAACTGTAATCAAAAATCTTCCAGCAAACAAAAGCCCAGGTCCAGACGGCTTCACAGCTGAATTCTACCAAAAATTTAGAGAAGAGCTAACACCTGTCCTACTCAAACTCTTCCAGAAAATTGCAGAGGAAGGTAAACTTCCAAACTCATTCTATGAGGCCACCATCATCCTAATACCAAAACCTGACAAAGATCCCACAAAAAAAGAAAACTACAGGCCAATATCACTGATGAACATAGATGCAAAAATCCTTAACAAAATTCTAGCAATCAGAATCCAACAACACATTAAAAAGATCATACACCATGACCAACTGGGCTTTATCCCAGGGATGCAAGGATTCTTCAATATCCGCAAATCAATCAGTGTAATACACCACATTAACAAATTGAAAAATAAAAACCATATGATTATCTCAATAGATGCAGAGAAAGCCTTTGAGAAAATTCAACATCCATTTATGATAAAAACTCTCCAGAAAGCAGGAATAGAAAGAACATACCTCAACATAATAAAAGCTATATGTGACAAACCCACAGCAAACATTATCCTCAATGGTGAAAAATTGAAAGCATTTCCTCTAAAGTCAGGAACAAGACAAGGGTGCCCACTTTCATCATTACTATTCAACATAGTTTTGGCCACAGCAATCAGAGCAGAAAAAGAAATAAAAGGAATCCAAATTGGAAAAGAGGAAGTAAAACTCTCACTATTTGCAGATGACATGATCCTCTACATAGAAAACCCTAAAGATTCCACCAGAAAATTACTAGAACTAATCAATGATTATAGTAAAGTTGCAGGATATAAAATCAACACACAGAAATCCCTTGCATTTCTATACACTAATAATGAGAAAACAGAAAGAGAAATTAAGGAAACAATTCAATTCACCATTGCAACGGAAAGAATAAAATACTTAGGAATATATCTACCTAGAGAAACTAAAGACCTATACATAGAAAACTATAAAACACTGGTGAAAGAAATCAAAGAGGACACTAATAGATGGAGAAATATACCATGTTCATGGATTGGAAGAATCAATATAGTGACAATGAGTATATTACACAAAGCAATTTATAGATTCAATGCAATCCCTATCAAGCTACCAATGGTATTCTTCACAGAGCTAGAACAAATAATTGCACAGTTTATATGGAAATACAAAAAACCTCGAATAGCCAAAGCGATCTTGAGAAAGAAGAATGGAACTGGAGGAATCAACCTGCCTGACTTCAGGCTCTACTACAAAGCCACAGTCATCAAGACAGTATGGTACTGGCACAAAGACAGAAATATAGATCAATGGAACAAAATAGAAAGCCCAGAGATAAATCCACGCACATATGGACACCTTATCTTTGACAAAGCAGGCAAGAATATACAATAGAGAAAAGACAATCACTTTAACAAGTGGTGCTGGGAAATCTGGTCAACGACTTGTAAAAGAATGAAACTAGAACACTTTCTAACACCATACACAAAAATAAACTCAAAATGGATTAGAGATCTAAACATAAGACCAGAAACTTTAAAACTCCTAGAGGAGAACATAGGCAAAACACTCTCTGACATACATCACAGAAGGATCCTCTGTGACCCACCTCCCAGAATATTAGAAATAAAAGCAAAAATAAACAAATGAGACCTAATTAAACTTAAAAGCTTCTGCACATCAAAGGAAACTATTAGCAAGGTGAAAAGGCAGCCTTCAGAATGGGAGAAAATAATAAATAATAAATAATAATAAATAATAAAGCAACTGACAAAGAACTAATCTCAAAAATATACAAGCAACTCCTACAGCTCAACTCCAGAAAAATAAATGACCCAATCAAAAATGGGCCAAAGAATTAAATAGACATTTCTCCAAAGAAGACATACAAATGGCTAACAAACACATGAAAAGATGCTCAACATCACTCATTATCAGAGAAATGCAAATCAAAACCACTATGAGGTACCATTTCACACCAGTCAGAATGGCTGTGATCCAAAAGTCTACAAGCAATAAATGCTGGAGAGGGTGTGCAGAAAAGGGAACTCTCTTATACTGTTGGTGGGAATGCAAAATAGTACAGCCACTATGGAGAACAGTGTGGAGATTCCTTAAAAAACTGGAAATAGAACTGCCTTATGATCCAACAATCCCACTGCTGGGCATACACACTGAGGAATCCAGAAGGGAAAGAGATACGTGTACCCCAATGTTCATTGCAGCACTGTTTATAATAGCTAGGACATGGAAGCAACCTAGATGTCCATCAGCAGATGAATGTATAAGAACCTATGGGATGTATACACAATGGAGTATTACTCAGCCATTAAAAAGAAATACATTTGAATCAGTTCTAATGAGGTGGATCAAACTGGAGCCTATTATACAGAGTGAAGTAAGCCAGAAAGGAAAACACCAATACAGTATACTAACGCATATATATGGAATTTAGAAAGATGGTAACAATAACCCTGTGTACGAGACAGCAAAAGAGACACTGATGTATAGAAAAGTCTTATGGACTCTGTTTCAGAGGGAGAGGGTGAGAAGATTTGGGAGAATGGCATTGAAACATGTGTAATATCATGTATGAAACGAGTTACCAGTCCAGGTTTGATGCACGATACTGGATGCTTGGGGCTAGTGCACTGGGATGACCCAGAGGGATGGTATGGGGAGGGAGGATGGAGGAGGGTTCAGGATGCGGAACACATGTATACCTGTGGCGGATTCATTTTGATATTTGGCAAAACTAATACAATTTGTAAAGTTTAAAAATAAAAATAAAATTAAAAAAAAAAAAAAGTTCACCACTGCCTATCTATTTATGGCGGTCCTGGGGCTTCACTGCTGCATGTGGGCTTTTTCTAGTTGTGGAAACAAGCTTCTCATTTCAGTGGCTTCTCTTATTACAGAACACAGGTTCAAGGTGCACAGGCTTCAGTAGTTGGAGCTTAGTTGCCCCCCAAGTGGATATTCCAGTTGAGCTACTTCAAATTCTAAAAGATGATGCTGTGAAAGTGCTGCATTCAGTATGCCAGAATATTTGGAAAATTCAGCAGTGGCTATAGGACGGGCAAAGGTCAGTTTTCATTCCAATCCCTAAAAAAGGCAATGCCAAAGAATGTTCAAACTACTGTACAATTGCACTCATCTCATACACTAGCAAAGTAATGCTCAAAATTCTTCAAGACAGACTTCAACAGTACATGAACTGAGAAATTCCAGATGTCCAAGCTGGATTGATAAAAGGCAAAGGAACCAGAGATCAAACTGCCAACATCTGTTGGATCACTGAAAAAGAATGAGAGTTCCAGAAATACATCTAATTCTGCTTTATTTACTACACCAAAGCCTCTGACTGTGTAGATTACAACAAGCTGTGGAAAATTCTTCAAGAGATGAGAATACCAGACCACTTGACCTGCCTCCTGAGAAATCTGCATGCAGGTAAAGAAGTAGCCGTTAGAACTGGACATGGACAACAGACTTGTTCCAAATCAGGAAAGGAGCATGACAAGGCTTTATATTGTTACCCTGCTTATTTAACTTATATGCGGAGAACATCATGCAAAATGTTGGGCTGGATGAAGCACAGGATGGAATCAGGATTACTGGAGAAATATCAATAACCTCAGATATGCAGATGGAAAATCCCTTATGGCAGAAAGCAGAGAACTAAAGAGACTTTTGATGAAAGTAAAAGAGGAGAATGGAAAAATTGGCTTAAAACTTAACATTCAGAAGACTAAGATCATGACATCTCGTCCCATCACTTCATGGCAAATAAATTGGGAAACAGTAGAAACAGTGAGAGACTTCATTTTCTTGGGCTCCAAAATCACTGCACGTGGTGATTGCAGCCATGAAATTAAAAGACGCTTGTTCCTTGGAAGAAAAGTTATGACCAACTTAGACAGCATATTAAAAAGCAGAGTCTTTACTTTGCCAACAAAGATCCATCTAGTCAAAGCTATGGCTTTTCCAATAGTCTTGTATGGATGTGAATGTTGGGCTATAAAGAAAGCTGAGGGATGAAGAAGTGATGATTTTGAACTGTGGTGTTGGAGAAGACTCTTGAGAGTCCCTTGAACTGCAAGGAAATGAAGCCAGTTTATCCTAAAGGATTGTCCTCAATTTTCATTGGAAGGACTGATGCTGAAGTTGAAAATCCAATACTTTGGCCTCCTGATGCAAAGAACTGGCTCATTTGAACACACTCTGATGCTGGGAAAGATTGAAGGCAGGAGGAGAAGCAGAAAGCAGAGGATGGGATGGTTGGATGGCATCACCTACTCAATGGACATGAGTATGGGTAAGCTCCAGAAGCAGGTGATGGACAGGGAAGCCTGGCATGATGTATTCCATGGGGTCATAAAGAGTCAGACACCACTGAGTGACTGAACTGAACTGAACTTACTGAACATTTTTTGATTGGGTGGTTTATTTTTTATAATATGAATCTATGTGAGCTCTTTATATATTTTAGAAATTAATTCCTTGTTGATCACATAATTTGCAATTTTTTTTCACATTCCATAGTAAATGGAATGTTTTTTCCATATTTTTTCACTTTGTTTATTGTTTATTTTATTGTTCTAAAGCTTTCTGAGAAAAACAAGTATCATATGATATTATTTATATGTGAAATCTAAAAAAAAAATATACAGGTGAACTTATTTATAAAGCAGAAATAGATTCATAGATGTAGAAAACAAGCCTATGCTTAACCAAAGGGGAAAAGGGTAGGAGGGATAATTTAGAAGTTTGGAATTCACGTATACACCCTACCATAAATAAAATAGATAACAAGAACCTACTGTATAGTACAGGAAACTATATTCAATGTCTTGTAGTAATCTATAATGGAAAAGAATCTGAGAAACAATAGATACATATGTGTGTGTATAACTCCATCAGTGTGTTGTATTCCTGAAACTAACACAACATTGTACATCAATTATACTTCAAGGGGAACAAAAAAATTAAAA
Organism: Bos grunniens; assembly: GCF_055505025.1. NCBI lineage: Eukaryota > Metazoa > Chordata > Mammalia > Artiodactyla > Bovidae > Bos > Bos grunniens. The sequence goes on along the minus strand of NC_141194.1, from coordinate 72,524,541 downwards.
AAAATAGATTTTCATCTGTCAATTGATTCAGTATCTTATCTTATCAAACACTTTGATCAGATAGTAGCTTATTTTACAGAATGCTTTTGAAACTAGAACAAGTCAGTACATGTTGAATTTTAATGACAAGCTTATTTTCAGGCAGATTTTATTTTGTACTCCAAACATGATTAATCTCATGAACTGGAGGTTTAATATCTATCCTTAAAACCTTGTTCTGCTGCTATTAATGATTCCTGTAGAAGTGAACCTTATGTTGTCTATAAAATATTATGATGTATTTAAATGTCTCAGATGAACAGTGCTTGAAAATTTATATTACATTCTAATTTCACTTACTAAAGTTACTGCTCACTTTTTTATTGCCATAATATTTTCTATTATTAATATTATTTAAACATTATGGTATTTAGATCTATCTGTCATTCCATCAGTGCTCTGCTGTGCTAAGCCACTTCAGTTGTGTCTGACTCTCTGCAAAACTATGAACTTCAGCCCACCATTCTCCTCTGTCCATGTGATTCTCCAGACAAGAATACTGGAGTGGGTGGCCATGCAGGGGGTCTTCCCAACTCAAGGATCAACCCACCTCTCTTGCATCTCCTGCACTGGTAGGTGGGTCACTAGCACCATCTGGAAGCCTCATCCATCTGTCTATATATACTATATCAAGATAATATGAAAATTTTAAATAGAAAGTTGTATAACATAATTTAACAGATAAAGCCTGGATTGCTTTTCAGTCGCTAAGCCATGCCCAACTCTTTGCAACTCTATAAGCTGCAGCGTGCCAGGTTTCCCTGTCCTTAACTATCTTCTGGAGTTTGCTCAAGCTCATGTCCATTGGTTTGGTGATGCTCTCCAACCCTCTCATCCTCTGTCATCCCTTCCACCTTCTGCCCTCAGTCTTTCCCGGAATGAGGGTCTTTTAAATGAGTCAGATCTTCACATCAGGTAGCCAAAGTACTGGCCCTTCAGCTTCAACATCAGTCCTTCCAATGAATATTCAGGGTTGATTTCCTTTAGGATTAACTGGTTTAATCTCCTTACTGTCCAAGGGATTCTCGACAGTCTTTTCCAACATCACAGCTTGAAAGCATCACTTCTTCCACCACTCAGCCTTCTCTATCGTCCAATTCTCACATTCATACGTTAACTACTGGCAAAACCGTAGCTTGGGATATACAGACCATTGTTGCCAAAGCGATGTCTCTGCTAAATCAGTTCAGTTCAGTAGAGTCACTCAGTCGTGTCCGACTCTTTGCCACCCCATGAACTGCAGCACGCCAGGCCTCCCTGGCCATCACCAACTCCCAGAGTTCACTCAGACTCAAGTCCATCGAGTCAGTGATGCCATCCAGCCATCTCATCATCTGTCGTCCCCTTCTGCTCTTGCCCCCAATCCCTCCCAGCATCAGAGTCTTCTCCAATGAGTCAACTCTTCGCATGAGGTGGCCAAAGTACTGGAGTTTCAGCTTTAGCATCATTCCTACCAAAGAAATCCCAGGGCTGATCTCCTTCAGAATGGACTGGTTGGATCTCCTTGCAGTCCAAGGGACTCTCAAGAGTCTTCTCCAACACCACAGTTCAAAAGCATCAATTCTTCAGCACTCAGCCTTCTTCACAGTCCAACTCTCACATCCATACATGACCACAGGAAAAACCATAGCCTGGACTAGATGGACCTTTGTTGGCAAAGTAATGCCTCTGCTTTTGAAAATGCTATCTAGGTTGGTCATAACTTTCCTTCCAAGGAATAAGCGTCTTTTAATTTCATGACTGCAGTCACCATTTGCAGTGATTTTGGAGCCCTCAAAAATAAAGTCTGACACTGTTTCCACTGTTTCCCCACCTATTTCCCAGGAAGTGATGGGACCGGATGCCATGATCTTCATTTTCTGAATGTTAAGCTTTAAGCCAACTTTTTCACTCTCCACTTTCACTTTCATCAAGAGGTTTTTTAGTTCCTCTTCACTTTCTGCCATAAGGGTGGTGTCATCTGCATATCTGAGGTTATGGATATTTCTCGCGGCAATCTTGATTCCAGCTTGTGCTTCTTCCAGCCCAGCGTTTCTCATGATGCACTCTGCATATAAGTTAAATAAGCAGGGTGATAATATACAGCCTTGACATACTCCTTTTCCTATTTGGAACCTGTTTGTTGTTCCATGTCCAGTTCTAACTGTTGCTTCCTGACCTGCATAAAGATTTCTCAAGAGGCAGGTCAGGTGGTCTGGTATTTCCATCTCTGTCATAATTTTCCACAGTTTATTGTGATCCACAAAGTCAAAGGTTTTGGCATAGTCAATAAGGCAGAAACAGATGTTTTTCTGGAACTCTCTTGCTTTTTCGATGATCCAGCGGATGTTGGCAATTTGATCTCTGGTTCCTCTATCTTTTCTAAAACCAGCTTGAACATCAGGAAGTTCACGGTTCACATATTGCTGAAGCCTGGCTTGGAGAATCTTGAGCATTACTTTACTAGCATGTGAGATGAGTGCAATTGTGCCGTAGTTTAAGCATTCTTTGGCATTGCCTTTCTTTGGGATTGGAATGAAAACTGACTTTTTCCAGTCCTGTGGCCACTGCTGAGTTTTCCAAATTTGCTGGCATATTGAGTGCAGCACTTTCACAGCATCATCTTTCAGGATTTGAAATAGCTCAACTGGAATTCCTTCACCTCTACTTGCTTTGTTCATAGTGATGCCTTCAAAGGCCCACTTGACTTCACTTTCCAGGATGTCTGGCTCTAGGTGAGTGATCACACCATCGTGATTATCTGGGTCATGAAGATCTTTTTTGTACAGTTCTTCTGTGTATTCTTGACACCTCTTCTTAATATCTTCTGCTTCTGTTAGGTCCCTACAATTTCTGTCCTTTATCAAGCCCATATTTGCATGAAATGTTCCCTTGGTATCTCTAATTTTCTTGAAGAGATCTCTAGTTTTTCCCATTCTGTTGTTTTCCTCTATTTATTTGCATTGATAGCTGAGGAAGGCTTTCTTATCTCTCCTTGCTATTCTTTGGAACTCTGCATTCAGATGCTTATATATTTCTTTTTCTCCTTTGCTTTTCGCTTCTCTTCTTTTCACAGCTATTTGTAAGGCCTGCCCAAACAGCCATTTTGCTTTTTTGCATTACTTTTCTATGGGAATGGTCTTGATCCCTGTCTCCTGTACAATGCCACAAACCTCATTCCATAATTCATCAGCCACTCTATCTCTCAGATCTAAGCCCTTAAATCTATTTCTCACTTCCAATCTATAATCATAAGGGATTTGATTTAGATCATACCTGAATGGTCTAGTGTTTTCCCCTACTTTCTTCAATTTAAGTCTGAATTTAGTATTAGGGAGTTCATGATCTGAGCCACAGTCAGCTCCTGGTCTTGTTTTTGTAGAATGTATAGAGCTTCTCCATCTTTGTTGCCAAGAATATCATCTATCTGATTTCGGTGTTGACCCTCTGGTGATGTCCATGTGTAGAGTCTTCTCTTGTGTTGTTGGAAGAGGGTGTTTCCAATGACCAGAGCATTTTCTTGGCAAAACTCTATTAGTTTTTGCCCTGCTTCATTCCATATTCCAAGGCCAAATTTGCCTGTTACTCCAGGTGTTTCTTGACTTCCTACTTTTGCATTACAGTCCCCTATAATGAAAATGACATTTTTGGGGGTGTTAGTTCTAAAAGGTCTTGTAGGTCTTCATAGAACCGTTCAACTTCAGCTTCTTCAGCGTTACTGGTTGGGGCATAGACTTGGATTACTGTGATATTGAATGATTTGCCTTGGAAACGAACAGAGGTCATCCTGTCGTTTTTGAGATTGCATCCAAGTACTGCATTTCAGACTCTTTTGTTGACCATGATGGCTACTCCATTTCTTCTGAGGGATTCCTGCCAGCAGTAGTAGATATAATGGTCATCTGAATTAAATTCCCCATTTCCAGTCCATTTTAGTTCGCTGATTCCTCGAATGTTGACATTCACTCTTGCCATCCCTTGTTTGACCACTTCAAATTTGTCTTGATTCATGGACCTGACATTCCAGGTTCCTATGCAATATTGCTCTTTACAGCATTGGATCTTGCTTCTATCACCAGTCACATCCGCAGCTGGGTATTGTTTTTGCTTTGGCTCCATCCCTTCATTATTTCTGGAGTTATTTCTCCACTGATCTCCAGTAGCATATTGGGCACCTACTGACCTGGGGAGTTCCTCTTTCATATCCTGTCATTTTGCCTTTTCATACTCTGCTAACTAGGTTCGCCATAACTTTTCTTCCAAAGAGCAAGCATCTTTTAATTCTATGGCTGCAATCATTGTCCACAGTGACTTTGGAGCCTCCCAAAATAAAATCATTGCTTCATTTTTTCCCATGTATTTGCCATGAAGTAATGGGACCAGATGCCATGATCTTAGTTTGTTTGTTTTTTTTTTTAATAATGAATTTTAAGCCAGCTTTTTCACTCTCCTGTTTCACCCTGATTAAGAGGCTTTTTAGTTCCTCTTCACTTTTTGCTCTTAGAATGGTATGTTCTGCATATCTGAGGTTGTTGATATTTCTCCCAGCAATATTGATTTAAGAGGGGATAAATTCTGGCAAAGTTACTAAGTGATTCTAATAAAAAGATAGTTCTTGGTATATCTTCCTAAATATCAGGGACAAAGACAGTAATTTCACAAGAAATCAGTTTACTTGTCCAAGGTAAAGTTGAAGTAGATAGAGCACAATGTGTTTGTGTTAAGTGTTTTGTTTTTCTTTTCTATTTTTTTTTAATACAAACACACTAGCATGCAAACACACTAGGATTATCTGTAAAAGAGCATAATAATCCAAAGTGCTTAAATTCAGAAATCTGGATTCAGTGATTGACTTACAAATGTATGACTATTTCATCCATTGAAGTCATTACAATACTATTATCCTTATGATTTTACATAATAATAGGTATTAGTTCAATGTATTCTCAATTGTTAAGCAACTCTTATTCACCTTTTATTGTCAAGGAAACTTTTTGTGAAGCATGTGAAAATGCTCAGTGGGTTCAAGGAGCCAGGGTAAAGTATGCAAAAGCTGAAGCTCATTATTAACAGACAACAAATTACAAGTACAACTTTAAGAGCAGAGGTTAGAAAACACCTTGAACTACAGACTTTTGGCATTGTATGGTGTCTAACCAAATTATTAACTTTGAATATTAACTTAATAAAAATAAATTACTAGTTGTCATGTTTCTGGGTATATGAAGTTTGGGCTGGTAATGAAAAAGAGAGGCTTCTATTATCAGTTCAGTTCAGTCGCTGTTGTCTGACTCTTTGAGACCTTGTGGACTGGAGAATGCCAGGCATCCCTAGCCATCACCAACTACCAGAGTTTACTTAAACTTATGGCAATTGAGTTGGTGATTCCATTCAAACATTTCATACTCTGTCGTCCCCTTCTCCTCCCACCTTCAAACTTTCCCAGCATCAGGGTCTTTTATTATTATTATTATTAATGTATTTATTTTAATTGGAGGCTAATTACTTTAAAATATTTTACTGGTTTTTGTCATACATTGACATGAATCAGCCATGGGTATACATGTAGTTTCAAGTGAGTCAGTTCTTCTCATCAGGTGGCCAAAGTATTGGACTTTCAGCTTCAATGTTAGTCCATCCAATGAATACTGAGGACTGATTTCCTTTAGGGCTGACTGGTTGAAACTCCTTGCAAGCCAAGGGACTCTCAAGAGTCTTCTCCAACACCACAGCTCAAAAGTATCAATTATTTGGTGCTCAGGTTTCTTTATACTCCAGCTCTCACATGCATACATGACTACTGGAAAAACCATAGCTTTAACTATATGGACATCTGTTGGCAAAGTTATGTCTCTGCTTTTTAATATGCTGTCTAGGTTGGTCATAACTTTTCTTCCAAGGAGCAAGCATCTTTTAATTTCATGGCTGGGGTCACCATCTGCTGTGGTTTTGGAGACCCCCCAAAATAAAGTCTGTCAATGTTTCTATTGTTTCCCCATCTATTTGCTGTAAAGTGATGGGACCAGAGCCCATGATCGTGGTTTCCTGAATATTGAGTTTTAAGCCAACTTTTTCACTCTCCTCTTTCACTTACATCAAGAGGCTTTTTAGTTCTTCTTTGCTTTCTGCCATAAAGGTGGTGTCATCTGCATGTCTGAAGTTATTGATATTTCTCCTGCCAATCTTGATTCCAGCATGTGCTTCTTCCAGCCAAGAGTTTCTCATGATGTACTCTGCATATAAGTTCAATAAGCAGGGTGACAATATACAGCCTTGATGTACTGCTTTCCTAACTGGGAACCTGTCTGTTGTTCCATGTCCAGTTCTAACTGTTGCTTCTTGGCCTGCATACAGATTTTTCTGGTATACCACCTGGGAATACCAGGGGGCCTGGTGTTCATATCTCTTGAAGAATTTTCCACAGTTTGTTGTGATCCACACAGCCAAAGGCTTGGTATAGTCAATAAAACAGAAGTAGATGTTTTTCTGGAATTCTCTTGCTTTTTTGATGATCCAACATATGTTGGAAGTTTTATCTCTGTTTACTCTGCCTTTTCTCAGTTCATCTTGGACATCTGGAAATTCTCAGTTCATGCACTCTTGAAGCCTGAGTTGCAGAATTTTGAGCATTACTTTGCTAGCGTGTGAGGTGAGTGCAATTGTGCAGTAGCTTGAATCTTCTCTGGAATTGCCTTTCTTTGGGATAGGAATGAAAAATGACCTTTTCCAGTTCTGTGGCCACTGCTGAGTTTTCCAAATTTGCAGGCATATTGAATGCAGCACTTTCACAGCATCATCTTTTAGGATTTGAAGTAACTCAACTGGCATTCCATCACCTCCACTAGCTTTGTTTGTAGTAATGCTTCCTAAGGTCCACTGGACTACACAATACAGGATGCCTGGCTCTAGGTGAGTGATCACACCATTGTGATTATATGGGTCGTGAATATCTTTTTTGTACAGTTCTTCTGTGTATTCTTGCCACCTCTTCTCAATATTGTATACTTTTTTTAGGTCCATACCATTTCTGTCCTTTATTGTGCCCATATTTGCATGAAATATTCCCTTGGAATCTCTAATTTTCTTGCAGAGATCTTTAGTCTTTCCCATTCTATTGTTTTCCTTTATTTCTTTACACTTATCACTGAAGAAGGCTTTGTTATCTCTCCTTGTTATTCTTTAGAATTCTGCATTCAAATGGGTATATCTTTCCTTTTCTCCTTTGCCTTTCACTTCTCTTCTTTTCACAGCTATTTATAAGGCCTCTTCAGACAACCATTTTGCTTTTTTTCCTTTCTTTTTTTGGGGGATGGTCTTGATCCCTGTCCCCTGTACAATGTCATGAACCTCCATCCATAGATCTTTAGGCACTGTGTCAGATCTAATCCCTTGAATCTATTTCTAACATCCACTGTATAATCGTAAGGGATTTGATTTAGGTCATACCTGAATGGTCTAGTGCTTTTCCTTACTTTGTCTTATTTAAGTCTGAATTTGGCATAAGGAGTTCATGATTTGAGCCACAGTCATCTCCAAGTCTTGTTTTTGCTGACTGTATACAGCTTCTCTATCTTTGGGTGCAAATAATATAATCAATCTTGTTTCAGTGTTGACCATCTGGTGATGTCCATGTATAGAGTCTTCTCTTGCGTTGTTGGAAGACGGCGTTTGCTATGACCTGTGAATTCTCTTGGGAAAACTCTATTAGCTTTTACCAGACTTCATTCTGTACTCCAAAGCCAAATTTTCCTGTTACTCAATGCATTTCTTGACTTCCTACTTTTGCATTCCAGTCCCCTATAATGAAAAGAACATATTATTTGGATATTACTTCTAGAAGGTCTTGTAGGTCTTGATAGGATCATTTAACTTCAGCTTCTTCAGCATTATTGTTAAGGACATAGACGTGGATTGCTGTGATATTGTATGCTTTGTCTTGGACATGAATAGAGATCTTTCTGTTGTTTTAGAGATTGCCTCCAAGTACTGCATTTCAGACTCTCTTATTGACTATGATGGTTACTCCATTTCTTCTAAGGGATTCTTGCCCACAGTCATAGATATAAGGGTCATCTGAGTAGTACAGCTTCCACTCCTGACTTTTATTTTGAGTGGAATTAAACCTGTGACTAAAAATCCTCTTATTTCTTTAACATTTTATAATACTGCTGACTTGTAGATATGCTAGAATATCTTTGTAGGGGGCAATTCCCTTTTCATAAATTGGACTGGAAGAAGGGGATGGCAGATTCTGCGAAGTGAGTGAAATGATTATTCCTCTTCTCCCACCCTTCTTCATCTTTGGGTGTTTTTTTTTTTTCTTTTTTTCTTAAACTCCTAGTCAGCTTTAGCAGTCAATTTGTGGGTGAATCTCAGAATTAGAAATTGATGTCTCAAGGAATAATGTCCTCATTTACAGCAAACTCATGGCTGTCCTCAGAAAAATCTTCCTAAAAAAGTCAGCAGTTTATAGTATGCCACATCTCTTCAACAGAATGTACTGAGTGCATGCAAACTCTCTTGCCTGGCTTTTGAAAATGTTCCTTGATTCTCACTTCCCTGAAAAATCATGCACTGCCTCACTTCATCAACTTGATTTTCTGAATAACAAACATAATGAAGTATATAGTTAATATTATAGAAATATAAACAGTTTCTTTCTAGGTCAAAACTGATTTACACTGCCTAGTGACACTGAGTAACATACAGCAGAAGGATACCTTGTACCCTTTTGGTGTACTCCAGTGTCTAAAGATATTTGCTAAACCTACTGCTTTTCACTGAAAATAGTGCATAGCTCTGTAATCCTTAGATCAAAATTCTCACTGATTTTGTTGTAGCTTCACACTAAATAACTCAAACCAAACCTGTATAAAGTATATCTTTCCAGATGGATAATCAAGGGCAAGATGAAATGATGGATTCTAAAACATCTTGGTAGACATTTTTATTCTTATTTGTCCATCTGGCAACCCAGTTCAAAAGTGAGCCAGTCTGGTAAGCAGATGTGCTTTGAGGGGGTCTCTGAACACTTTTGGAAAAACAGAAAACAAATTTACAAAGTAGAAGGAGGGAAATGTAAAAACCTAATTATTGAAGAGCAACAAAATTTGTAGCACTTTTAAAAAAGTAATTTCAGTCTCCACAACTCATATTTTATAATCAGAAAATTTATCCTTAACAGAAAAAGTGCAACAAAATATAGTCATAATCATTGCATATTTAAAAATCATTACTGGCATAAGTTTGAATCTCAGTGCCTTATCTTTTCCATTATATTTAATAGCCTGTATTTACCTCTTTTTCACTTGAGAAAAAAAGAAACATTGATATATATGTACATGATACATATGCAAAGATGAGACATATATATATAAGATACTATATATATATATATATATATATATATATATATATATATATGCCTTACAATCTCTTATATACTTTTTTCAGTTCAGTGAGTAACTTGCATTTGAAGCATCCTACAGTCTGACGTCCAAGTAGTGGCAGCTGCGCGGGTGCAGGAGGGCCAAAAGGAGCTACTCCATGTTCAAGGTCAGGAGGGGCAGCCCTGAGGAGATAGCCCTTGTCCAAGGTAAGGAGCAGTGACTGCGCTTTGCTGGAACAGCTGTGAAGAGATACCCCAGTTCCAAGGTAAGAGAAACTCAAGTAAGACGGCAGGTGTTATGAGAGGGCATCAGAGGGCAGACACACTGAAATCATAATCACAGAAAACTAGCCAATCTGATCAAATGAACCACACCTTTGCCTAAATCAATGAAACTAAACCATGCTGTGTGGGGCCACCCAAGACGGATGGGTCATGGTGGAGAGGTCTGACAGAATGTGGTCCACTGGAGAAGGGAATGGCAAACCACTTAAGTATTCTTGCCTTGAGAATCCCATGAACAGTATGAAAAGGCAAAATGATAGGATACGGAAAGAGGAACTCCGCAGGTCGGTAGGTGCCCAATATGCTACTGGAGACCAGTGGAAAAATAACTCCAAAAAGAATGAAGGGATGGAGCCAAAGCAAAAACAACACACAGTTGCAGATGTGACTGGTGATATAAGCAAGGTCCGATGCTGTAAAGAGCAATATTGCACAGGAACCTGCAATGTCAGGTCCATGAATCAATGCAAATTGGAAGTGGTTAAACAGGAGATGGGGAGAAGGCAATGGCACCCCACTCCAGTACTCTCGCCTGGAAAATCCCATGGATGGAGGAGCCTGGTGGGCTGAAGTCCATTGGGGTCGCTAAGAGTCAGACACGACTGAGCGACTTCACTTTCACTTTTCAGTTTCATGCATTGGAGAAGGAAATGGCAACCCACTCCAATGTTCTTGCCTGGAGAATCCCAGGGACGGGGGAGCCTGGTGGGTTGCCGTCTATGGGGTCACACAGAGTCAGACATGACTGAAGCAACTTAGAAGCAGCATCAGCAGCAAACAGGAGATAGCAAGAGTGAATGTCGACATTCTAGGAATCAGCAAACTAAAATGGGCTGAAATGGGAGAATTTAACTCAGATGACCATTATATCTACTACTGTGGGCAGGAATCCCTTAGAAGAAATGGAGTAGCCATCATGGTCAACAAAAGAGTCCGAAATGCAGTACTTGGATGCAATCTCAAAAACGACAGAATGATCTCTGTTCATCTCCAAGGCAAATCATTCAATATCACAGTAATCCAAGCCTATGCCCCAACCAGTAACGCTGAAGAAGCTGAAGTTGAACAGTTCCATGAAGACCTACAAGACCTTTTAGAACTAACACCCAAAAGAGATGTCTTTTTCATTACAGGGGACTGGAATGCAAAAGTAGGAAGTCAAGAAACACCTGGAGTAACAGGCAAATTTGGCCTTGGAATATGGAATGAAGCAGGGCAAAGGCTAATAGAGTTTTGCCAAGAGAACAAACTGGTCATAGTAAACACCCACTTCCAACAACACAAGAGAAGACACTACACATGGACATCACCAGATGGTCAACACCAAAATCAGATTGATTATATTCTTTGCAGCCAAAGATGGAGAAGTTATATACAGTCAGCAAAAACAAGATGAGGAGTTGACTGTGGCTCAGATCATGAACTCCTTATTGCCAAATTCAGACTTACATTGAAGAAAGTAGGGAAAACCACTAGACCATTCAGATATGGCCTAAATCAAATCCCTTATGATTATACAGTGGAAGTGAGATACAATTTTAAGGGACTAGATCTGATCGACAGAGTGCCTGGGGAATTATGGACGAAGGTTTGTGACATTGTAGAGGAGACAGGGATCAAGACCATCCCCATAGAAAAGAAATGCAAAAAAGCAAAATGGCTGTTTGGGCAGGCCTTACAAATAGCTGTGAAAAGAAGAGAAGTGAAAGGCAAAGGAGAAAAAGAAAGATATAAGCATCTGAATGCAGAGTTCCAAAGAAGAGCAAGAAGAGATAAGAAAGCCTTCCTCAGCTATCAATGCAAAGAAATAGAGGAAAACAACAGAATGGGAAATACTAGAGACCTCTTCAAGAAAATTAGAGATACCAAGGGAACATTTCATGCAAATATGGGCTTGATAAAGGACAAAAATGGTATGGACCTAACAGAAGCAGAAGATATTAAGAAGAGGTGTCAAGAATACACAGAAGAACTGTACAAAAAAGATCTTCAGGACCCAGATAATCACGATGGTGTGATCACTGACCTAGAGGCAGACATCCTGGAATGTGAAGTCAAGTGGGCCTTAGAAAGCATCACTACGAACAAAGCTAGTGGGCTTGATGAAATTCCAGTTGAGCTATTTCAAATCCTGAAGGATAATGCTGTGAAAGTGCTGCACTCAATATGCCATCAAATTTGGAAAACTCAGCAGTGTCCAGTGGACTGGAAAAGGTCAGTTTTCATTCCAATCCCAAAGAAATGCAATGCCAAGGAATGCTCAAACTACTGCACAATTTCACTCATGTTCCATGCTAGTAAAGGAATGCTCAAAATTCTCCAAGCCAGGCTTCAGCAGTATGTGAACCATCAACTTCAAGATGTTCAAGCTGGTTTTAGAAAAGGTAGAGGAACCAAAGATCAATTTGCCAACACCTGCTGGATCATCAAAAATGCAAGAGAGTTCCAGAAAATATATATATTTCTGCTTTATTGACTATGCCAAAGCCTTTGTGTGAATCACAACAAACTGTGGAAAGTTCTTCAAGAGATGGGAATATCAGACCACCTGACCTGCCTCATGAGAAACCTATATGCAGGTGTGGAAGCAACAGTTAGAACTGGACATGGAACAACAGACTGGTTCCAAATAGGAAAAGGAGTATGTCAAGGCTGTATATTATTACCCTGCTTATTAACTTGTATGCAGAGTACATCATGAGAAGCGCTGGGCTGGAAGAAGCACAAGGTTGTATCAAGATTGCTGAGAGAAATATCAGTAACCTCAGATATGCAGATGACACCACCCGTATGGCAGAAAGTGAAGAGGAACTAAAAAGCCTCTTGATGAAAGTGAAAGAAGAGAGTGAGCAAGTTGGCTTAATGCTCAACATTCAGAAAACTAAGATCATGGCATCGGATCCCATCACTTCATGGGAAATAGATGGAGGAATAGTGGAAATAGTGTCAGACTTTATTTTTGAGGTGCTCCAAAATCACTGCAGATGGTGATTTCAGCCATTAAATTAAAAGGTGCTTACTCCTTGTAAGGAAAGTTGTGACTAACTTAGATAGCATATTAAAAAGCAAAGACATTGCTTTGCCAACAAAGGTCCATCTAGTCAAGGCTATGGTTTTTCCAATGGTCATGTATGGATGTGAGGGTTGGACTGTGAAGAAAGCTGAATGCCGAAGAATTGATGCTTTTGAACTGTGGTGTTAGAGAAGACTCTTGAGAGTCCCTTGGACTGTGAGGAGATCCAACAAGTCCAATCTAAAGGTATCAGTCTTGGGTGTTCACTGGAAGGACTGATGCTAAAGCTGAAACTCCAATACTTTGGCCACCTCATGCAAAGAGTTGACTCATTGGAAAAGACTCTGATGCTGGGAAGGATTGGAGGCAGGAGAAGGGGACGACAGATGATGAGATGGCTGGATGGCATCACCGACTAAATGTACATGAGTTTGAGTGGACTCCGAGAGTTGGAGATGGACAGGGAGGCCTGGTGTGCTGTGATTCATGGGGTGGCAAAGAGTCAGACCCGACTGAGTGACTGAACTGAGCTGAACTTAACTTGGAGCTTCTTCTTGGTCCAACCATTGAGCTGATCTTTGTTGGTTGTCCTATGAAATCTACTTTTAATCGTACATCACAGTCCAATTGAGCAATGGTCCATTGTTGTGAAAAGATGACATATCTAAATGATGATTTTTTTTAATCCTCAGCTAATGAGGTAACCACTTGTCTACCTTCTTCACCTTTCCAACTTGCTTTAAATGCTAAATGGCTGTAAAATGGTCAATATTGAGCTCCTGGGCAACTTCTTATGCAGTTGTAAGAAGATCAACTTCAATGATCCTTTCAGTTCATCATTATCAGCTTCTGATGATCAGTCACTGTGCTCCTCATCTTCAAGGCTCTATTCTCCTTTGCAAACCACCACCACACTGTACATTCATTAGCAGTTCCTGGACCACATATATTGTGGATGTTACAGGTTGTCTCTGCTGCTTTATGATCCATTTTGAACTCAAATAAAAAATCACTTGAATCTGCTTTGTATCTAGCATCATTTCCATAGTCTAAAATGCATATAAAATAAACAACAAGAAATAATTCATTAGCAATAAACGAAGCAAAAATGTGCACTAAAATGATACGTAACATAACCACATTTATTTAAGAAAGTATTCCAATATCAGATGGCAAAATTCAACAATGCAAAGCCAAAATTACCTTTGCACCAATCTAATATACACCTTGACCACAGCAAAATGGATGTGAACATTAAAGACATTGATTGAGCATGGTTGTGGATTGAATGTTTGTTACCCTTGAAAAGTTGAATGTTGAGTAGAAAAGTTTTAGAGGCCATGTAAAGTAAATACTTGCTGAGGAAAATTATATATCTTTCTCTTTTTTATGAAAAAAAAAAGAAAGAAAATTTTAGCTTAACTAAATCAGAATGCAAATTTTTAGCAAGATCTCAGTGATTAATATGCACAATGAAGTTTGGTCCAATGGTCCAGAAAATTACTAAGTTTAGGTCTTTTCTCATTTAGTTCCAGACTTGTATAAATGAATGCTAAAGGGCAAAACAATAGTAATAATAATAATAATAATAATTAGAAATAGTGGTACAAAACCTATAAGAATCAAATTTAACTTTTTAAAAACAAACAAAAAATACATATGTTGAATCCCTAATTCTCAGTGTGATGGTATTTGGAAGACAGTCTTTGGGAGGTAATTAAATTTAGATGAGGGCATGGGGATGCAGTCCCTTTGATGGAATTAGTATCTTTATAAGACAAGGAACAGAGATCACCGTTTTATCTCTCTATTCCATGTGAAGACACAGTAAGAAGGAAGTTGTCTACCAGTAACCAGGAAGAAATATCTCACCAATTTAGCTGGTATTTAGATCTTGGACTTCCCAGCCCTCATAACTATGAAAAATGATATGTTGTTAAAGCTACCCACCCTATAGTATTTTGTTGTACCAGTCTGCAAGGAGATCCAACCAGTCCATTCTGAAGGAGATCAGCCCTGGGATTTCTTTGGAAGGAATGATGTTAAAGCTGAAACTCCAGTACTTTGGCCACCTCATGCGAAGAGTTGACTTATTGGAAAAGACTCTGATGCTGGGAGGGATTGGGGGCAGGAGGAGAAGGGGACGACAGAGGATGAGATGGCTGGATGGCATCACTGACTCGATGGACGTGAGTCTGAGTGAACTCCGAGAGTTGGTGATGGACAGGGAGGTGTGGCGTGCTGTGATTCATGGGGTCGCAAAGAGTCAGACATGACTGAGCGACTGATCTGATCTGATACCAGTCTGAGCCAAGAAAGACAAGTATTGTACTTTGGAGTTTCTAAAGAATAAAAGAATGCTGGGTAAGATTGAAGGCAGGAGGAGAAGGGGACGGCAGAGGATGACATGGTTGGATGACATCACCGACTTAATGGACATGATTTTGAGCAAACTATGGAGTTGATGATCGACAGGGAAGCCTGGCATGCTGCAGTCCATGGGATTGCAAAGAGTCGAACACAACTGAGCAACTGAACTGTACTGAACTACAATTGACCTTTGAACAACATAAGTTTGAACTGTGCAACTTCACACTTTGGTGGAATTATTTTTTTTTCACTAAATACATACTACAGTACTATACAGTCTGTGTTTGGTTGATCTCACTGATGAAAAACTGTGGATATGAAAGACTTACTGTGAAGTTACACATGAATTTTGGACTAGCCAGAGGGTTAGGGCCCCTAACTCCCATCTTATTCAAGGGCCAAGCATATATACAATGCATTGTAGTAGTTACAATGAACAACATGAGAGCTATTTAAGGCTTCAAGGAGTTCATAACTTACTGAGAATGATAAAAACATATCTAAAAAAAAATAGGTAAAATGAATCATAGTAAGTGATAGAACAGAGGGACAGATAATGTTCTATGATCCCTAGGGGAAATGAAAACAGTAATTTTACTTTTAATAGTAAAAGCTTCTCAGAAGGCCTATGGGGCATGGAATTTGAAATATTTATAAATGGGTAAGAGTTTAGTTGGTAAATATTTCTTATTTTCTTTTTTTTTCACTATTATTCTGAAATTGTTATATACTTTTCCTGACTCTCTCTTTATGTACAAAGCAATAATATTCTTTAGAATTACTAGAAAAAAAGAGATGAAATATAAGACAGGGATGATAAAGTAGACTAGCTCAGGGGTTCACGTTCCCCCTTTTCCAAATAGGGTGTATATATTCCTGAAAGAAACAAATAATTAATGACACTTTATGTTAAATGCAGCTCTACTACACTATCTTTCTTTGAATCATGTTTCCTATTACCAATTTCCATGCAATGTCTATATTTTATACTCAAGACCTATGTGTTGTAAGTACTTGGAGAGAAAAATGTTCTAAAGTGGAAACACAATCAGAATTTTAGTGAATAATAAGAAGAATGCTCTAATAGAATCAACAACTAAGTAGAAACTCCTCTCTCTCTCTCTCTCTCTCTCTCTCTCTCTCTCTCTTTCTCCACGTAGTTCGGTTGTAACCACATGGACTGCAGCACGTTAGGCCTCCCCGTCCATCACCAAATCCCAGAGTTTACTCACACTCATGTCCATTGAATCAGACATGCCATCCAACCATCTTATCCTCTGTCATCCCCTTGACTCCCACCTTCAATCTTTCCCAGCATCAAGGTCTATTCAAATAAGTCAGTTGTTCGCATCAGGTGGCCAAATTATTGGAGTTTCAGCTTTAGCATCAGTCCTTCCAATGATTATTCAGGACTTACTTCCTTTAGGATTGACTGGTTGGAGCTCCTTGCAGTTCAAGGGACTCTCAAGAGTCTTCTCCAACACTATACTTCAAAAGCATCAATTCTTTAGCAGTCAGTCTTCTTTATATTCCAACTCTCACATCCATACATGACTACTGGAATAACAATAGCTTTGACTAGACTGATCTTCGTTGTCAATGTAATGTCTCTGCTTTTTAATAAGCTGTCTAGGTTGGTCATAACTTTTCTTCCAAGGAGGAAGCATCTTTTATTTTCATGGCTTCAGTCACCATCTGTAGTAATTTTGGAGCCCCCAAAAATAAACTTTCATGGTTTTCCCATCTATTTCCGTGAAGTGATGGAACTGGTTGCCATGATCTTAATCTTCCTAATGCTGTTTTAAGCCAACATTTGCACTCCCCTCTTCCACTTTCATCTAGACGTTCTTTAGTTCTTCTTCGCTTTCTGCCACAAGGGTGGTTTCATCTGCATATCTGAGGTTACTGATATTTCTCCCAGCAATCACGATTCTAGCTTGTGCTTCATCCAGCCCAGCATTTCTCATGATGTACTATGCAAATAAGTTAAATAAGCAGAGTGACAATATACAGTCTTGTTGTGCTCCTTTCCCAATTTGGAACAAGTCTGTTTATCCATGTCTAATTCTAACTGTTGCTTTTTGACCTGCATACAAATTTCTCATGAGGCAGGTCAGGTGGTCTGGTATTCCCATTTCTTCAAGAATTTTCCAGTTTGTTGTGATCCACACAGTCAAAGGCTTTGGCATAGTCAATAAAACAGAAATAGATGTTTTTCTGGAACTCTCTTGCTTTTTCTATGATCCAGCAGATGTTGGCAATTTGATCCCTGGTTCCTCTGCCTTTTCTAAAACCAGCTTGAACATCTGGAAATTCATGGTTCAAGTACTGGTGAAGCCTGGCTTGGAGAATTTTGAGCATTACCTTACTAGCATGTGAGATGAGTGCAATTTTGTGGTAGTTTAAGCATTCTTTGGCATTGCCTTTCTTTGGGATTGGAATGAAAACTGACCTTGTCCAGCCCTGTGGCCACTGCTGAGTTTTGAATCCCTGGAATAAGTATCACTTGAGCATGCTGTATGATTTTTTTTTTTTTTTAATGTACTGTTGGATTCAGTTTGCTGGCTTTGTTGAGGATGTTTGCATCTTTGCTTATCAATGATATTGGCCTGCCTTTTCTTTTGTTGTGATACTGTTGTCCGGTTTTCATATCAGCATGATGTTGGCCTCATAGAATGAACTTGGAAGTATTCCTTCCTCCACAATTTTTTTGGAATAATTTCAGAAGAATAGCTGTTAGCTTTTATCTAAATGTATGAAAGAATAAGTCTGTGATGCCATCTCTTGCTGGATTTTTGTTTGTTTAAATTTTAAAATCATAGTTTTATTTTCCGTACTTCTGATTAGTCAGTTCATGTTTACTAGTTCTTCCTGGATCAGTGATGAAAGGCTGCACCTTTTAATGGATTTTCCATTTCTTCTAGATTGTCCGTTTTGTTGGCATATAGTTGTATATACTAGTCTGTTTTGATTCTTTGCATTGTTGTAGTGTGCCTTGTAACTTCTCCATTTTTCTTTCTAACTCCATTGATTTGAGTCCTCTCCTTTTTCTTATTTATAAGTTTGGCTAAAGACTTACTAATTGAAACATGTTCTCAAAGAACTAGCTTTTAGTTTCATTGATCTTTCTTATTGTTTTGTTCATTTCCAACTGATGCTTTTGAACTGTGGTGTTGGAGAAGACTCTTGAGAGTCCCTTGGACTGCAAGCAAATCCAACCAGTCCATTCTGAAGGAGATCAGCCCTGGGATTTCTTTGGAAGGAATGATGCTAAAGCTGAAATCCATTACTTTGGTCACCTCATGCGAAGAGTTGACTCATTGGAAAAGACCCTGATGCTGGGAGGGATTGGGGGCAAGAGGAGAAGGGGATGACAGAGGATGAGATGGCTGGATGGCATCACTGACTCAGTGGACGTGAGTTTTAGTGAACTCCGGGAGTTGGTGATGGACAGGGAGGCCTGGTGTGCTGCGATTCATGGGGTCGCAAAGAGTCAGACACGACTGAGCGACTGAACTGAACTGAACTGAATTTATTTCTGCTGTGACTTTTATGATTTATTTCCTTCTACTAACTTTAGGTTTTGCTTTTCTTCTTTCTCTAGTGGCTTTAGGTTTCAGTTCAGTTCAGTCACTCAGTAGTGTCCGACTCTTTGTGACCCCATGAATCGTAGCACGCCAGGCCTCCCTGTCCATCACCAACTCCCGGAGTTCACTCAGACTCACGTCCATTGAGTCAGTGATGCTATCCAGCCATCTCATTCTCTGTTGTCCCCTTGTCCTCCTGCCCCCAATCCCTCCCAGCATCAGAGTCTTTCCCAATGAGTCAACTCTTTGCATGAGGTGGCCAAAGTACTGGAGTTTCAGCTTTAGCATCATTCCTTCCAAAGAAATCCCAGGGCTGATGTCCTTCAGGTTGGACTGGTTTAAGGTTAGGTTGTTTATTTGAGTTTTTTTTTTTTTTTTTTTAATTTCCTGTGGTAAGATTATATTGCTATAAACCTTCCTCTTGGAAGTGCTGTTGCTGCATCCCATGGATGTTGAATGATGGCATTCTCATTATCATTTGTCTCTAGGTGTTTTTTATTTCAATTTTCTCTGTGATTTCTTCAGTGCTCCATTGTTGTTTAGTAATGCATAAATTAACCTCCATAAGTTTGTGATTTTTACAGTTTTATCTGTAATTAATTTCTAATCTCATAAAATGGTGGTTGGAAAAGATGCCTTATATGCTTTCAATTTTCTTAAATTTACCAAGACTTGACTTCTGGCCCAGTGTGATCTATCTTGGAGAATGTTACATGTGCACTTGAGAAAAAAGTGTGTTCTGCTACTTGTAGATAAAATCTTGTATAAATATCAATTAAGTCTATCCAATCTAATGTGTCATTTAAGGCCTATGTTTCCTTATTACTTTTATGTCTGGATGATCTGTTGATAGGTGTAAGTGGAATGTTAAGTTCCCCTGCTTTTATTGTAGTACTGTCAGTTTCCCCTTTTATGGCTATTAGCATTTGCCTTATATATTGAGAAGGAAATGGCAACCCACTCCAGTATTCTTGGCTGGAGAATCCTGTGGACAGAGGAGCCTGGTGGGCTGCTGTCCATGGGGGTCACACAGAGTAGGACACGACTGAAGTGACTTAGCATTAGCATACATATTGAGGTGCTCCTATGTCAGGTGTATATATGCTTCCAGTTGATGTACATTTTCTCAGGTTAATTTCTTGAACATTAATCAGTGTCTGCCCTTGTCTTTTGTAACATTCTTTATTTTAAAGTTTATTTTGTCTGTATCAGTATTGTTACTCCAGGTTTCTTTTTATTGTCATTTGCATGGAATAACATTTTTCATACCATCACTTTCAGTTTATATGTTTCCCTAGATCTTAAATGGGTTTCTTGAGA
This sequence comes from Bos grunniens, assembly GCF_055505025.1. Taxonomy (NCBI): domain Eukaryota; kingdom Metazoa; phylum Chordata; class Mammalia; order Artiodactyla; family Bovidae; genus Bos; species Bos grunniens. Next base: position 72,504,560 of record NC_141194.1, on the reverse strand, counting down.
CAGCATATATGTGGGTCTTATTTTTAAGTACATTCAGCCAGTCTATGTCTTTTGGTTGGAGCATTTAATCCATTTATATTTGTGATAATTATTGATATATATATTTATTTATTGTCATTTTATTAATTGTTTAGGATCTTTTTGTAGGTCTTTTCCTTCTCTTCCTCTTTTGTTCTCTTATGGTTTGACGGTCATCACTAGTGTTGTATTTGAGTTTCTTTTTCTTATTTTTGTGTGTAACTATTGGAGTTTCTGGGTTTGTTCATACCATGAAATTTTGATATAACAGTTCCTTTATGTACAAGCTGGTTTTAAGTTGCTGGTTTGTTCCCCACGTAAAGAGTGCCCTTTAGCATTTGCTCTACAATTCTTTTGATGGTGCTGAATTCTCTTAGTTTTTTGCTTGTTTGTAAAGCTTTTGATCTCTCCATCAAATCTGAATGAAAGCTCTGCTGGGTTAAATATTCTTGGCGGTAGGTTTCTTCCATTCATAACTTGAAATATATCATGCCACTCCATTGTGTCCTGTAGAGTTTCCACTGAAAATTCAGCTGATAATCTTATGGGAATTCCTTGGTGTCATTTGTTTCTTTTCTCTTGTCATTTTTAATATTTTATCTTTTTTTAAAAAATTTGATTAGTATGTGTTGAAGTGTTCATCCTTGGGCTCATCCTTTATGGCACTCTTTGCATTTACTGTACTTGAGTGTGTATTTCCTCTATCATGTTAGGGAAGTTTTGACCTATAATATATTCATATTTTTTCTAGGTTATTTCTCTTTTGTTCTCCTTCTTAGACCTCTATAATTTGAATGTTGGTGCATTTAGTGTTGTCCCAGAGATCTCTGAGACTGTCTTCATTCCCTTTCTTTCTTTCTTTCTTTTTATTTTTTTATTTTTATTTTTCTGTTCTGTGGCAATGGTTTACACCACTCTGTCTTCCTGCACACTTATTTGTTCTTTTGCTTCAGTTATTGTGTTATTGATTTCTTCTGGTGTATTTTTCATGAGTTGTTGCATTGTTCACTTCTATGTCTTCTTTAAATCTTCTAGCCCCTTGTGAAATATTTCTGAAATCTTCTTGATCTGTACTTCTATTTTCCACCAAGATTTTGAATCATTTTTACCACCATAACTCTGAATTCTTTTTCAAGTAGATTCCCTATCTCCTTTTCATTTGGCTATTCTTGTGGGGTTTTATCTTGTTTCTTTGTTTGCAACATATTTCTCTGTCATCTCATTTTTAATAATTTCTGTGTTTGTTGTCTTCTTTCAACAGTCTACAGGATTGTAGTTGTTTTTGCTCCTGAGGTACACCCCATGATACTTAGTTTGATCAGGGCCTTGTGCAACTTTCTTGGTGGGAGGGAATGGTGCCTACCCTCTGGTGGGTGGAGCTGGGTCTTCTCCTCTGATGGGTAGGGCCATGTCAAGGAGTGTGTTTTGAGATGGCTGTGATGGGTAGGGTTGTTTGGATTGAAGTTTGTAGCACTGGACTTTGCATATTTTTGGGTTTGATCTCAAACCCAAACCTTGGTGCCAAAAGGTAGACTCTGAGAGAGGTCACTCTGATCAATATTCCCTGGAGTTTCCACGATCAGTGTCCTTGCACCCACAGTGAGTTTAATTGACCTTTGCCTCCCCAGGAAGCCCTTCAAGACAGCTAGGTAAAGGAAATCCATGTTACTATGGAGATATTGCTTCATGCTGTGTTAAAGGCACCTGAGAATTTTATGCACCCTCTAAGAGTGGAGTCTCTGTTTTCTCCAGCCCTATGGAGCTCCTGCAGTCAATCCTCACCAAACTTCAATGCTAAATGCTCTTGAGGTTCTTCCTCTTGATGCCAGACTCTCAGACTACTTGAAGGGCTATTTTCATGTGAGAACATCCTTGTGTCGACTGTGTGGGTTTAATATATTTTGGTACAAAACTGTTTCTAGCTTGGATATATGCCACCACTTTCCTTGATGTATACAGGTTGTTATCCCCTTGATAGGAGATGTGACTGATGCTGTGGTGACCAGAGCTTGAACCAAATACTGAATAGGGCCTTCCCCTTGCTCTGTGGTTGTCATTGCCTTGTTAGTGGTAAAGTCTGCTTCCAAGATCGTGGAGTGGAAACACCAAGATCAGTTTCTTATCTATGCTTCTGATCTTCAGTGTGAGGTAGGTGGGATTGGAGCACTCACACTGAGAGGGAGGCTGCTGAGTCTTCCTCCTCTGGAGCTGTTCACCCATGGGTTTGCTCTGTTATGTCACATTTTACCTGGTGTGTGAGCTCTTAAACTACACTGTTTTGGGCACTGCTCTTGGTCCTACCTTAACCATTGGTATGAGAGCATTTGGCCCTGGAATTTCTCAGATGTTGTTTTCAACAGGCCACCAGCATAGCTCCACTGAATTAAAATTTCAAGATTTCAGTAATCAGGGATTTGGAACCATTGTGGGCACTATGGGCTCAGCTCTGACTCTGGCCTGGCCCAACCCCCATGTGTATGTGCCCACAAAGTCTACAGTTGCTAAAACTAGAGACAGCTTGGTTGCAGGAGTACTCATTGTCCATTCAGAGGTTCTGTTTGAGCTGAGTTTACAAAGCTGGTCACAGGAGTGTCAAGTCATAGTTTTTGTAGCTTCAAGGAGAAGTTTCAGCTTTTCTTTCTTATTTGTGTGGCCCCTGAGGCACAGCTGTAGATTTCGCCTCACTTCTTTATGCAAGCCACCCACTGGGTGACTCTCCTGAATAACATGAGTCCATCCTGTTGACGAAGAGGTGAAAAGCAACTGGGGACTGGGACTATGAGAATTCCTTCTGTAGTGAAGAATTGACACAGAGGAGGAGGCAGTGGTCAACAGGGTGATGGGATTCCCAGTGGGTTGGGTCATGTTGTATGTCAGTGGCCATAGGCACAAGTGAGTGAGCCCAGGCAAAAACCCAGGTGCTTCCTAGTGCCCATGGAGGCAGGGGCTGGAGCATGGCGGGGAGAAGCTGCAACGGTGGCGCCACCCATTGCACATCACTCAACAATGGTGCTTCACTTCTATAGTAGTATGGGTTTCATCCATGAGCATTCCTGGTTGCAGGTTTCCTCATGCTCATACCCTGAGACTGTCTCTTCACAGTCGATGGCAGTCCTCTCCCCAGGTTTTCTATCCAAACCCCATGTTTAAGCAATCAGCCCCTGTCATCACTGGAAGACACACATCTCAGGCTGGGGCATGCAGAGTTGTGGAATGGACCATCTGTGTAGGACTCACAAGACTGGTTTGTTTTACTTTCCACAAATAGGTTATTGTGCTCTCCTCCAATAACCCTCAAAGTTCCCCTTCTGCCCCTACTGATCTCTGTTCCAGTGAGAGGTCTTCCTAGTTGTGGGGACCTTCAGTTTCCCCACCAGGAGCACAGGTCCTGTTGTGCTTCCTCTCCTCTTCCTTTTCTCTTCTTTCTTTCCTCCTACCCAATTATGAAGGGATTTTTCTTCTCTGTTTAGGTGTGCAAGGTCCTCTGCTAGTGATCCACCAGCGCCCTATGAGAATTCTTCCATTTGCAGAGGTATTCTTGATGCATTTATGGGATGAGATAAATTCTACTTCCTCCTATGCCTCCAACATCTTGACTCCTCTTTTTCTTTTTTTGAAAGATAGAAAATGTTTCATTTTATGTATGCATCAAACTTTTTATCCATCCAAATGTCAGTGAACATTTATCTTGATTCCATATCTTAGGTTTGGTGAACAATATTGCAGTGAACATGTGAGTGTAAATATCTCTTCAAGATAATGATTTTACTTTTTTTATCATTATCTACTGGTGGCCACCAAGTGGCTCAGACAGTAAAGAATATACCTGCAATGTAGGAGACACAGTTTCAATCCCTGGATCTGGAAAATCCCATGGAAAAAGGAATGATTACTCAAATATATATCATGTGAGATTACTACATTATATGGCATTTTACTTATAAATGTTTAGGGACATACTATGCTGGTTTCCAGAGAAGGCAAAGGCACCCCACTCCAGTACTCTTGCCTGGAAAATCCCATGGATGGAGGAGCCTGGTAGGCTGCAGTCCATGGGGTCGCTAAGAGTCGGACATGACTGAGCGACTTCACTTTCACTTTTCACTTTCATGCACTGGAGAAGGAAATGGCAACCCACTCCAGTGTTCTTGCCTGGAGAATCCCAGCGGGGTGGGGGGGAGCCTGGTGGGCTGCCGTCTATGGGGTCGCACAGAGTTGGACACAACTGAAGTGACTTAGCAACAGCAGCAGCAGCAGCATGCTGATTTCCATCATCAGTTCAGTTCAGTTCGGCTCAGGCACTCAGACATGTCCGAATAATTGTGACTGTGTGGGTTGCAGCACACCATGCTTCCTTGTTCATCACCACTACCGGAACTTGCTCAAACTCATGTCCATTGAGTCGGTGATGCCATCCAACCATCTCTTCCTCTGTTGTCCCCTTCTCCTCCCACCTTCAATCTTCACCAGTATCAGGATCTTTTCAAATGACTCACTTTTTCGCATCAAGTGGCCAAAGTATTGGGGTTTCAGCTTCAACATCATTCCCTCCAATGAACACCCAAGAGCGATCTCCTTTAGGATGGACTGGTTGGATCTCCTTGTAGTCCAAGGGATTCTCAAGAGTCTTCTCCAACACCACAGTTCAAAAGCATCAATTCGTTGGCACTCAGCTTTCTTTACAGTCCAATTCTCACATCTATACAAGACTACTTGACAAACCATAGCTTTGACTAGATGAACATTTGTTGGCAAAGTAATGTCTCTGCTTTTTAATATGCTGTCTAAGTTGGTCATAGCTTTTCTTCCAAGGAGCAATTGTCTTTTAATTTCATGGCTGCAGTCACAATCTGCAGTGATTTTGGAGCCCAAGAAGATAAAGTCTGTCACTGTTTCCATTGTTTCCCCATCTATTTGCTGTGAAGTGATGGGACCAGATTCCATTTTCTTAGCTTTTTGAATGTTAAATTTAAGCCATCTTTTTCACTCTTTTCTTTCACTTTCGTCAAGAGGTTCTTTAGCTCCTCTTCACTTTCTGCCATAAGAGGGTTGTCATCTACATATGTGATGTTACTAATATTTCTTCTGGCAATCTTGTTTCCATCTTGTGCTTCATCCACCCTGGGAATTCAGATGTGTACTCTGCATATAAGTTAAATAAGCAAGGTGACAGTGTACAGCCTTGATGTACTCCTTTCCCAATTTTGAAACAGTCCATTGTTCCATATCCAGTTCTAACTGTTTATTCTTGGTCTGCATACGGATTTCTCAGGAGGCAGGTAAGATGGTCTGGTATTCCCACCTATTTAAGAATTTTCTGCAGTCTGTTGTGATCCACACAGTCAAAGACTTTAGCATAGTCAATGAAGCAGCAGATCATTTTTTTTTTTAATTCTTTTGCATTTTCTATGATCCAACCAATGCTGGCAATTTGATTTCTGGTTCCTCTGCTTTTTCTGAATCCAGCTTAAACATCTGGCAGTTCTAAGTTCACACACTGTTGACATCTCCCTTGTAGAATTTTGAGCATTACTTTGCTAGTGTGTGAGTTGAATGCAATTGTTCAATAATTTGAGTATTCTTTGGAATTGCTTTTATTTGGGATTGGAATGAAAACTGATCTTTTGAAGTCCTTTGACCACTGCTGAGTTTTCCAAACTTGCTAGCACATTGAATGCAACACTTTAACAGCATCATCTTTTAGGATTTGAAATAACTCAGCTGAAATTCCATAACTCCCGCTAGTTTTGTTCATAGTGATGCTTCCTAAGGCCCACTTGACTTCACACTTCAGGATGTCTGGCTCTAGATTAGTGAGCACTGGTCGTGGTTATCTGGATCATTAAGAGCTTTTTTTGTCTAGGTTGTCTATGTATTCTTGCCACCTCCTCTGAATATCTTCTGTTTCTGTTAGATCCATAACTTTTCTGTATTTTATTGTGCCTCCACAAGAGCCTGAGCTAGACTTTCTTGTGAGTGTCCAGGAGTCTCCAACTGAGGCATGGGTTGACAGTGGCCTCCAGTGGCATCAGGGGCATTGAATACAACAGTCCTGTCATAAGTTCTTTTGAAGGTCACCAACAGCCACTTACTCTACAATAGTTGGTCTCAGGCCAAACTATATGAAGGAAACACAGCTCCACCCATCAATAGAAAATTGGATTACAGATTTACTGAGCATGGCCCCACCTATCACAGCTTTCCATAATTGCTGAGACAATTTATGTTCCCAACCAAAGTGCACAAAAAGTCCCTTCTCTCACACTCTCACCAATATTTATTATATTTTGCCTATTTGATATTAGCCATTATAATAGATATTAGGTGATACCTCATTGTGTTTTTGATTTGCATTTTCCTGAAGATTAGTAACACTGAGCACCTCTTTACATAATTACTGACCATTTTTCTTTCACTTTTGGATAAATGACTAGTTATTTATCCACATTTTGATTACAATTTCTATTTTTGTTTTATTTCTACTTAAATGTGTTTATTATAAATTTTGGATATTAACACATCAGATACATATTTTGCAAAAATTTTCTCCCAATCTGTTAATTGCCTTTTTATTTTCTTGCTTATTTTCCCTTTTTTTTTCTTTTGCAGAAGAATGTCAATTTAAAAGTCCTAGTTGTCTATTTTTAGTTTTATACTTTGTTTCTGGTATTATATCAAGAGATATTGGTCAAAGTCAATAGGGAGGAATATTCCCCCTGTTTTCTTCTTACAGTTTCAGGCCTTATGCTTAAAGCTTTATTCTATTTGATCCCTTGCCTATCAATAATTACCTTAAAGCAAATGGATTAGATACTCAAGTAAAACATATAGAGGGGTTAAATGGATAAAAAACAAAAACCTACCCTACACTGCTTATCAGATTCTCATTTAAGCTTTAAAAACACACATGGACGGAAAAAAAAAAAAAAGAGTCAGAAAAAGATATTTCAATAAAATGGAAAACAAAAGTGTCTAAATAGCTAGACTTACATCAGACAAAATAAACTTTAAGTTAAAAACAGTAACACAAGAATGAAAGTCATTAAATAATAATAAAGGGCCAATTATAATGAGAATATAATAATTATAAATATATATGCATACAACATAAGATCACCTAAATGGAGTAAGCAATTACTAACAGATCTGAATGAAGAAATAGAGAGCACATGATAAAAGTAGGGAACTTCAACATCCCATTTCAACAATGTGTCATTCAGACAAAATTTAATAAGGTAACACTATACACTAAATAGATCTAAGAGATGTGTACCAAACATTCAACCTGACAGCAACAAAATACACATTCTTCTCAAGCACACATGGAATAATCTCCAATATACTATATATTAGATAAAATAGTAAGTCTTGACAAATCTCAGATAACTGAAATTATTTTGACCACAGTTGTATGAAACTAGAACAATAAGAGGAGGAAAGCTGGAAAATCCACGGATATATGGAAATTAAGCAGTACATTCCTGACTCAATGGGTAAAAAAAAATAAATTAAAAGAGTAAAAACATGTTGAGACAAACAAAATGGAAGCACAACATACAAAATTTATCAGATTAGAAAGACAGTTATAAGAAGGAAATTTGTAGTGTAATTATCGGTATTAAAAAATGCTTACCTAACCAATACAATATTGTAAAGTAATTAACCTCCAATTAAATAAATTTATATTAAAAAAAAAGAAAGCAAAGAGGAACTAAAAAAAACCTCTTGATGAAAGTGAAAGAGGAGAGTGAAAAAGCTGGGTTAAAACTCAACCTTCGAGACAGCAAAAGAGACACTGATGTATACATCAGTCTTATGGACTCTGTGGGAGAGGGAGAGGGTGGGGAGATTTGGGAGAATAGCAGTGAAACGGGTATAATATCATGTATGAAACGAGTCGCCAGTCCAGGTTTGATGCACGATACTGGATGCTTGGGGCTGGTGCACTGGGACGACCCAGAGGGAGGGTATGGGAAGGGGGGAGGGAGGGGGGTTCAGGATGGGGAGCGCAGGTGTGCCTGTGGTGGATTCATCTCGATGTTTGGCAAAGCTAGTACAATATTGTGGAGTTTAAAAAAAAAAAAAAAACTCAACCTTCAGAAAACTAAGATCATAGCATCCGGTCCCATCACTTCATGGCAAATAGATGGGGAAACAAGGGAAACAGTGACAGACTTTATTTGGGGAGGCTCCCGAATCACTGCAGATGTTGACTGCAGTCATGAAATTAAAAGATGCTTGCTCCTTGGAAGAAAAGCTATGACCAACCTAGACAGCATATTAAAAGGCAGAAACATTACTTTGCTGACAAAGGTCTGTCTAGTCAAAGCTATGGTTTTGCCAATAGTCACATATGGATGTGAGAGTTGGACCATAAAGAAGACTGACTGCTAAGGAATTGATGCTTTTGAAACATGGCATTGGAGAATCCTCTTTAGAGTCCCTTGGGCTACAAGGACTCCAACCAGTTTGACATCCAACCAGTTCATCCTAAAGGAAATCAGTCCTGAATATTCATTGGAAGGACTTATGGTGAAGCTGTAGCTCCAATACTTTGGCCACATGATGTGAAGAACTGACTCACTGGAAGACACTGATACTGGGAAAGATTGACAGCAGAAGGAGAAGGGATGACAGAGGACAAGATTGTTGGATGGCATCACCAACTTGATGGACCTGTGTTTGAGAAAGCACCAGGAGTTGATGATGGATGGGGAAGCCTGGCATGCTGCAGTCCATGGGGTTGCAAAGAGTCAATAGATATGATCAAAAGTTCCTAGTCTCAATTTTGGGCATATATTTGGAGAAAACTATAATTCAAAAAGATACATGCACCCCAATCTTCATAGCAGTATTATTTGCAATATCCAGGACATGGAATCGACTTAAAAGTCCATCTGAAGATGAATGGATAAAGATGGATAAGGAATTCTGAAAGACAATTTAAAATTGTCTCCACCACATGTTTGTATATGCATTATAAAATATATACACACATAATGGAGTACTACTCGGTCATAAAAAAGAATGAAATTATGTCATTTGCATCAAAATGAATGGACCTAGAGATTATCATACTAAGTGAACTAAGTCAAAAAGGGAAATACAAATACCATATGATAATCACTTATATGTAGAATCTAAACTATGACACAAATGAACTTACTTACAAAACAGAAACAGACCCACAGACATAGAAAACAAACTGATGGTTACCAAAGGGGGAAAGGAGTGAAAGAGAGATATATTAGGAGTTTGGGATTAGCAGATACAAACTACTACATATAAAGTAGGTACTGTGTTTATACATACATACATACATATATATATATATATATATATATATATATATATATAATGTAACTGAATCACTTTGCTGTAACCCAGAAACTAATTTAATATTATAAATAAACTATACTTCAATAAAAAAGTAAGTACAGTGTACAGGTATTAATATTTACCAAATTAATAAAATGCTTACCTAAGAAATCTAACTTTATACCTCAAGGAACTAGAAACATATGAACAAAGTCAAAAGTAAGCAGAAGGATGGGAAAAATTATTAGAGGATAAATGAGAGGTCAGAACAGCAATAGAATATATTAGGAACTAGAAGTTTCTTTTTTGGAAAAACATACAAAATTGAAAAAAAAAAAAAAACTTAGCTGAATTAAATAAATAAAATGGGCTTCCCAAGTGGCTTAGATGGTAAAGAATCTGCTTATAGTACAGGAGACCTTGGTTCAGTTCCTGGGTTGCGAAGTTCCCCTGGAGAATGAAATGGCAACCCACTCCTGTATTCTTGCCTGGAGAATTCCATAGACATAGGGACATCTGTTGGGCTATAGTCTTAGGAAATGACAAGAGTCAGACACAACTGAGCAAATAACAAGTAAGAAAACCAGTGAGAATTCGCAAATAAAACAATAAATGAAAGAGTAGACATCACAAATGATACCACAAAAATAATAGATTACTATAAACAATTATACTCCAATTAACTGGATAATCTAAAGTTGATGGATACTTTCCTAGAAAAATACAATTTGTAAAGACTGAATCATGAAAAAAATAGAAAATTTGAACAGACCAATAATAAGCAATGAGAATGAATCAGTAATCAAATTCCACCAATAACATAGTCTAACACCATATTGCTTTGCTAGTAAGATCTACCAGTCATGTAAATAAAAAAATTAATATCAATCGTCTCAAAATAAATTAAAAATATCAAAGAGGAAGGCACACTTACAAACTCATTTTTCAAAGCTGCTTTCAACCTGATACTGAAATCAGACAAAAAAAAAAATGCAAGAAAAGAAAATTATTGTTCAACAGACCTCGTAAACAGAGATGGAAAAATCCTAAACAGAATACCAGGAAACCTAAGTGAACAAAGAATATAAAGATCACACATCATAATCAAGTGGGGTTTATTCCTGAGGTGTAAGTATGGTTCAATATAAGCAAATAAATAAATGAAATACACCAATATGACAGCATAATGGACAAAAATTTTATGATTATCTCAAGAGATGTAGATAAAGCACTTGACAAAATTCAATATCGTTTCATGATTTAAAAAATATTCTCTAAAGTTCCAATAGAATATATGTACCTCAACATAATGCATTTGGCTTTCCAAGTAACTCAGTGGTAAAGAACCTGCCTGCCAATTCAGGAGACATAAAAGACATGGGTTCAATTCCTGGATTAGGAAAATCCCTTTAAGGAAAACATGGCAATCCACTCCAGTATTCTTGTCTGGAGAATTCCATGAACAGAGGAGCTTGATGTGCTGCAGACCATAGGTTTGCTAAGAGACGGACACGACTGAAGTGACTTAGCACTGACACAGTTGTTGTCAGTTTCTCAGTAATGTCCTCCTCTTTGTGACTTCATGGACTACAGCATGACAGGCTTCCCTGTCCTTCACTATCTCCAAGAGTTTGCTCAAGCTCATGTGCATTGAATTGGTGATGCCACCCAATCATCTCATCTCTGTCATCCCCTTCTCCTCCTGTGCTCAATCTTTCCCAGCATCAGAGTATTTTCCAATGAGTCTGCTCTTTGCATCAGGTGGCCAAGGTATTGAAGCTTCAGCTTCAGCAACAGTCCTTCCAATGAATATGCATTGTTGATTTCTTTAGGGTTGACTGGTTTGATCTCCCAGCTGTCCAAGGGATTCTCAAGAGTCTTCTCCAGCACCACAGTTAAAAAGCATCAATTCTTTGGTGCTCAGCTTTCTTTATGGTCCAAATCTCACATCTGTACATGACTACTGAAAAAAAACAGCTTTGACTATATGGAACTTTGTTGTCAAAAATGATGCCTACACTTTTTAATATACTGTCTAGGTTTGTCAAAGAATTGATGCTTTTGAAATGTGGTGTTGGAGAAGACTCTTGAGAGTCTCTTGGACTGCAAGAAGATCCAGCCAGTCTATCCTAAAGGAGATCAGTCCTGGGTGTTCATTGGAAGGGCTGATGTTGAAGCTGAAACTCCAATACTTTGGCCACCTCATGCAAAGAGTTAACTCATTGGAAAAGTCCCTGATGCTGGGAGGGATTGGGGGCAGGGGAGAAGGGATTTACAGAGGATGAGATGGCTGGGTAGCATCACTGACTAGATGGATGTGAGTCTGAGTGAATTCCGGGAGTTGGTGATGGACAGGGAGGCCTGGCGTGCTGCAATTCATGGGGTCGAAAAGAGTCGGACATGACTGACTGACTGAACTGAACTAGGTTTGTCATGGGGCTTTCCCTGGTAGCTCAGTTGGTAAATAATCCACCTGCAATGCAGGAGACTCTGGTTCAATTCTTGGGCCTGGAAGATCCCCTGGAAAAGGGAATGGCTACCCATTCTAGTATTCTTGCCTGGGAACCACCGAAGAATTGATGCTTTTGAACTATGGTGTTGGAGAAGACTCTTGAGAGTCCCTTGTACTGCAAGGAGATCCAACCAGTTCATCCTAAAGGAGATTATTCTTAGGTGTTCATTGGTAGGCCTGATTTTGAAGCTGAAACTCCAATACTTTGGCCACCTGATGCGAAGAGCTGACTCATTGAAAAAGACCCTGATGCTGGGAAACACTGCGGGTAGGAGGAGAAGGGGACGACAGAGGATGAGATGGTTGGATGGCTTCACGGACTCAATGGATACGGGTTTGTGTGGACTCCAGGACTTGGTGATGGACAGGGAGGCCTGGTGTGCTGCAGTTCATGGGGTCTCAAAGAGTTGGACATGACTGAGCGACTGAACTGAATTGAAATAATCTACAGATTAAATGTAATTGCTAACAAAATTTCAAGGGCATTTTTCCCAGTAAAAGAACAAAATCATAAAAAAAATCATAGAACAAAGACTATAAAACATAGAGAACCATAAATTCTAATAGTCAAAACAATCTTTTTTCCCCTTTTTTAAACTTTTTTTATTTTCATTTTTTAATTTATTTTAATTGGAGGATAATTACTTTAAAATATTGTAGTGGTTTTTGCCATACATTCACATGAATCAGCCATGGGTGTACATGTGTTCCCCATCCTGAACCCCCCTCTCACCTCCCTCCCCACCCAATCCCTCAGGGTCATCCCAGTGCACCAGCCCTGGGCATCCTGTATCATGCATCAAATCGGGACTGGTGATCTATTTCACACATGAAAATATACATGTTTCAATGCTATTCTCTCAAATCATCTCACCCTCGTCTTCTCCCACATAGTTCAAAAGTCTGTTTTTTACATCTGTGTCTCTTTTGCTGTCTTGCATATAGGGTCATTGTTACCATCTTTCTAAATTCCATCCTGCTGCTGCTGCTAAGTCACTTTAGTCATGTCCAACTCTGTGCAACCCCATACATGGCAGCCAACCAGGCTCCCCGTCCCTGGGGTTCTCCAGGCAAGAACACTGGAGTGGGTTGCCATTTCCTTCTCCAATGCATGAAAGTGAAAAGTGAAAGTGAAGTAGTTAGTCATGTCTGACTCTCCGCAACTCCATGGACTGCAGCCTACCAGGCTCCTCTGCCCATGGGACCCTCCAGGCAAGAGTACCAGAGTGGGGTGCCATTGCCCTCTCCCTAAATTCCATATATATGCCTTAATATACGGTATTGGTGTTTTTCTTTCTGACTTACTTGACTCTGTATAATAGGCTCCAGTTTCATCCACCTCATTAGAATTGATTCAAATGCATTATTTTTAATAGCTGAGTAATATTCCATTGTGTATATGTACCACTACTTTCTTATCTATTCGTCTGCAAATGGACATCTAGGTTGCTTCCATGTCCTGGCTATTGTAAACAGTGCTGCGATGAACATTGGGGTACCCGTATCTCTTTCAATTCTAGTTTCCTCGGTGTGTATGCCCAGCAGTGGGATTGCTGAGTCATATGGCATTTCTATTTCCAGTTTTGTAAGAAATCTCCACACTATTCTCCATAGTGACTGTGCTAGTGTGCATTCCCACCAACTGTGTAGGAGGGTTGCTTTTTCTCTGCACCCTCTCCAGCATTTATTGTTTGTAGACTTTTGATAGCAGCCATTCTGACTGATGTGTCATGGTACCTCATTGTGGTTTTGATTTCCATTTCTCTGATAGTTAAGTGATGTTGAGCATCTTTTCATGTGTTTGTTAGACATCTGTATGTCTTCTTTGGAGAAATGTCTGTTTAGTTCTTTGGCCCCTTTTTTTGATTGGGTCATTTCCCCGCCCCCCCGCCCCTGGAATTTAACTGCAGTAGTTGCTTGCATATTTTTAAGATTAATTGTTTGTCAGTTGCTTCAATTGCTATGATTTTTGCCCATTTTGATGGCTGACTTTTCACATTGCTTATAGTTTCCTTCATTATGCAAAAGCTTTTAAGTTTAATTAGGTCCCATTTGTTTAATTTTGTTTTTATTTCCATTACTCTGGGAGGTGGATCATAAAGGATCCTGCTATGATTTATGTCAGAGAGTGTTTTGCCTATGTTTTCCTCTTGGAGTTTTATGATTTCTTGTCTTACATTTAGATCTTTAATCCATTTTGAGTTTATTTTTGTGTATGGTGTTATAAAGTGCTCTAGTTTCATTCTTTCAAAGTTGTTGATAATTTTTCCCAGCACTACGTGTTAAAGAGATTGTCTTTTGTCCATTGTATATTCTTGTCTCCTTTGTAAAAGGTAAGGTATCTATAGGTCAGTGGATTTATCTCTGGGCTTTCTATTTTGTTCCATTGATCTATATTTCTGTCTTTGTGCCAGTACCATACTGTAGGCAAAACAATCTTAAGAAAGAAAAAATTAAGAAAGAAAGAAAGCATCACACTTTCTGATTTCAAACTACATCACAAAACTATAGTGGTCAAAACAGTATGACATTGACATAAAAATAGATATATAAATGAATGAAAAGAATATATTCTATACTTATTCTAATATAGCCCCCAAATAAACTTATGCCTATATATTCAACTAGTGTTTGACAAATTCACCAACAACTACAAATGTGGAAAGGATAGTCTCCTCAATAGTGTTGGGAAAAGTGTATACCTACATATTAAGTAATAAATTAGGTTTGTACCTTACCCAACTCACAAAATTTTACTCAAAAAAGATCAAAGTCTTAAAGGTAAGACATGAACCATAAAATAGTAAAAGGAAACATAGGGAAAAATATCCTTGACAAGTCCCAGCAATTTTTATCCTTGACATTTTTTTATCACTTTCACAATTATTCAGCTTTATTTAAATATAATTGATGTATAAACTTAAAGCATACAAAGTAATAATTTGATATGTGTTTATATTGCAAAATTATTAGCATAGTAAGATTAGTTGCATCCATAAACTCACAAAGCTATGATTAATTTTGTTACATTGAGAATTTTTAAGATTTACACTCTTAGTAACTTTCAAATACATAATATTGTATTGTTAACTATAATTCCTCTGCCATACGTTATATCATAAATACTTATTCATTTAAGAACTAGAATTTTGTATCTGTTGTCCACCAGCATCCATTTCCACCAGCAAAACTGCACACCTGGCAACCAATAGTGTGTTTCCTTTACCTGAGTTCAGATTATCTATTTTGTTTTGTTTTCTAGATTTCATTTATAAGTAAGATTACAAGTATTTGTCTTTCTCAATCTGACTTATTTCACATGCTGTAATACTCTAAGGGTTTGTCCATACAATCCCAAATGGTGGGGATTCTTTATATTTTATGGTTATATAATTTTATGGTTAAATTTTGTATATATAGTTCAGTTCAGTCGTTCAGTAGTGTTTAACTCTTTGCGATCCCATGAATCTCAGCACGCTAGGCCTCCCTTTCCATCAACTCCCAGAGTCTAAAGAAACCCATGTCCATGGAGTCAGTGATGTCATCCAGCCATCTCATCCTCTGTTGTCCCCTTCTCCTCATGCCCTCAATCTTTCCCAGCATCAGGGTCTTTTCCAATGAGTCAGCTCTTCACATCAGGTGTCCAAAGTGTTGGAGTTTCAGCTTCAACATCAGTTCTTCCAAAGAACACCCAGGATTGATCTCCTTTAGGATGGACTGGTCGGATCTCCTTGCAGTCCAAGGGACTCTCAAGAGTCTTCTCCAACACCATACCTCAAAAGCATCAATTGTTTGGCACTCACCTTTCTTTATAGTCCAACTCTCACATCCATACATGACCACTGGAAAAACCATAGCCTTGACTAAACGGATCTTTCTTGGTAACATAATGTCTGTGCTTTTTAATATGCTATCTAGGTTGGTAATAACTTTCCTTCCAAGAAGTAAACGTCATTTAATTTCCTGGCTACAACCATCATCTGCAGTGATTTTGGAGTCCAGAAAAATAAAGACAGCTACTGTTTCCACTGTTTCCCCATTTATTTGCCATGAAGTGATGGGTGCCATGATCTTAGTTTTCTGAATGTTGAGCTTTAAGCCAACTTTTTCACTCTCTTCTTTCACTTTCTTCAAAAGGGTCTTCAGTTCTTCTTCACTTTCTGCCATAAGGGTGGTGTCATCTGCATATCTGAGGTTATTGATATTTCTCTCAGCAATCTTGATTCCAGCTGTGCTTCATCCAGCCTGGGATTTGGGGAGATGTACACTGCATATAAGTTAAATAAGCAAGTTGACAATATGCAACTTCTACATACCCTTTCCCGATTTGGAAACAGTATATTGTTCCATGTCCAGTTCTAACTGTTGCTTACTGACTTGTATACAGATTTCTCAAGAGGCAGATCAGGTCTTCTGGTATTCTCACTTCTTTAAGAATTTTCCACTGTTTGTGGTGATCCACACAGTTAAAGGCCTTGGAATAGTCAATAAAGCAGAAATAGATGTTTTTCTGGAACTCTCTTGCTTTTTCAATGATACAACGGATGTTGGCAATTTGATCTCTGGTTCCTCTGCCTTTTCTAAAACCAGCTTGAACATCTCGAAGTTCATGGCTCATGTACTGCTGAAGTCTGGCTTGGAGAATTTTAAGCATCACTTTACTAGCATGTGAGATGAATGTAATTGTGCAATAGTTTGAGCATTCTTTGGCATTGCCTTTCTTTGGGATTGGAATGAAAACTGACCTTTTCCAGTCCTGTGGCCACTGCTGAGTTTTCCAAATTTGCTGGCATATTGAGTGCAGCACTCTCACAGCATCATCCTTCAGGATTTGAAATTTCTCAACTGGAATTCCATCACCTCCACTAGCTTTGTTCCTAGTGATGCTCCCTAAGGCCCACATGACTTCACATTCCAGGATGTCTGGCTCTGGGTGAGTGATCACACCATCGTGATTATTTTGGTCTTGAAGATATTTTTTGTACAGTTCTTCTGTGTATTCTTGCCTCCTCTTCTTAATATCTTCTGCTTCTTTTAGGTCCCTACCATTTATCTTCTGCTTCTGTTAGGTCCCTACCATTTCTGTCCTTTATTGAGCCCATCTTTGCATGAAGTGTTCCCTTAGTATCTCTAATTTTCTTGAAGAGATCGCTAGTCTTTCCCATTCCGTTGTTTTCCTCTGCAGTGATAGCTGAGGAAGGCGTTCTTATCACTCCTTGCTATTCTTTGGAACTCTGCATTCAAATGTATGTATCTTTCCTTTTTCTCCTTTGCTTTTTGCTTCCCTTCTTTCACAGCTATTTGTAAGGCCTCTTCAGACAACCATTTTGGCTTTTTGCATTTCTTTTTCTTGGGGATGGTCTTGATCCCTGCCTCTTGTACAATGTTGTGAACATCAGTCATAGTTCTTTAGGCACTCTGTCTATCAGAGCTAATCGCCTGAATCTATTTCTAACTTCTACTGTATAATCGTAAGGGATTTTATTTAGTTCACACCTGAATGGTCTAGTGGTTTTCCCTACTTTCTTCAGTTTAAGTCTGAATTTGGCAATAAGGAGTTCATGATCTGTGCCACAGTCACCTCCTGGTCTTGCCTTTGCTGACTGTATAGAGCTTCTTCTTCTTTGGATTCAAAGAATATAATCCATCTGATTTCAGCATTGACCATCTGGTGATGTCCATGTGTAGAGTCTTCTCTTGTGTTGTTGGAAGAGGGTGGATTCTATGACCAGTGTGCATTCTATTGGCAAAACTCTACTAGCCTTTTCCCTGTTTCATTCTGTACTTCAAGGCAAGTTTACCTGTTACTCCAAGTGTTTCTTGACTTCCTACTTTTGCATTCCAGTCCCCTATAATGAAAAGGATATCTTTTGGGGGTGTTAGTTCCTGAAGGTCTTGTAGGTCTTCATAGAAACATTCAACTTCAGCTTCTTCAGCATTACTGGTTGGGGCATAGACTTGGATTACTGTGATATTGAATGGTTTGCCTTGTAAACAAACAGAAATCTTTCTGTCATTTTTGAGATTGCATCCAAGTACTGCATTTCAGACTCTCTTGTTGACTATGATGGCTACACCATTTCTTCTAAGGGATTCTCACCCACAGTAATAGATATAATGGTCATCTGAGTTAAATTCACGCATTGCAGCCCATTTTGGTTCACTGATTCCTAAAATGTCTATGTTCATTCTCACCATCTCCTGTTTGACCACTTCCAATTTGCCTTGATTTACGGACCTAACAGTACAGGTTCCTATGCAATATTGCTCTTTATAGCATAGGACTTTGCTTCTATCACCAGTCACATCCACAAGTGAGTGTTGTTTTGTCTTGGCTCTGTCTCTTCATTCTTTCTAGAGTTATTTCTCCACTGATCTCCAGTAGCATATCGGTCACCTACTGACCTGGGGAGTTCATCTTTCAGTGTCCTATCTTTTTGCCTTTTCATGTTGTTAATAGGGTTCTCAAGGCAAGAATACTGAAGTGGTTTGCCAGTCCCTTCTCCAGTGGATCACATTTTGTCAGAACTCTCCATCATGACCATTTAAAACACTATTTCACCCCCCCCCCTTTAAATATTTTGGTACCTTGTCAAGTATATGCATGGGTTTATTTCTGGTATTTCAATTCTGTTACATTATCTGCTTTTATTCCGGTTCCATATTCCATTGATTACTATATATTTGTAACACAGTTTTAAATCATGGAAGAATGGTGCCCACCAATTTGTTCTCATTTCTAAGGATTCATTTGAATTTACAAAATCCATTGTGATTTCGTAAATATTTAGAATCTTTTTCTTTTTATTTATATAGAAAAAAAAAGCAGTTGAATATTATTTAGAATCACTTTATATTTATGAGTTCAGTCCAGTTCAATCGCTCAGTCATGTCTGACTTTTTTCGACTCCATGGACTGTAGCATGCCAGGCCTCCCTGTCCATCACAAACTCCTGGATTTGCTGAAACTCATGTCCATCGCGTCAGTGATGCCATCTAACCATCTCACCCTTCACTGTCCTCTTCTTCCTTCAGCCTTCAATCTTTCCCAGCATCAGGGTGTTTTCTAATGGATGCCATCTAACCATCTCACCCTTCGCCATCCTCGTCTTCTTCCAGACTTCAGTCTTTCCCAGCATCAGGGTCTTTTCTAATGGATGCCATCTAACCATCTCACCCTTCGCCGTCCTCTTCTTCCTCCAGTCTTCAATATTTCCCAGCATCAGGGTCTTTTCTAATGAGTCGTAAGTTCCATCAGTTGGCCATCAGTTTTGGAGTTTAAGCTTTATCATCAGTCTTTACAACGAACGTTTAGGGTTGATTTCCTTTAGGATTGACTAGTTTGATCTCCTTGCAGTCCAAGGGACTCTGAAGAGTTTTCTCCAATACCACAGTGTAAAAGCACCAATTCTTTAGCTCTTAGAGGGTTTTTTTTTTTTTTTTTTAACTGTCCAGCTCTCACATCCATACTTGACTATTGGAAAAATTATAGCTTTGACTAGATGGATCTTTGTCAGCAAAGTAATGTCTCTGTTTTTGCTATGTTGTCTTGGTTTGTCATATATTTTTAGCAGTGATTTTGGAGATCTAGAAAATAAATCTGTCAGGGAACATTTAACAGGAGGATTCCTGCATGCTGTTTTCTATTTCTCCAAGATTCTCTGTTCCTTATCAGTTCCTATTCCAAGAATGAGTAAAGCTGCATGCAGTTCTCAGGACTGAGGTCATGGATGAGACATGCAGTGACTCTTTTCAGCATCAGTGACCTTGTATGTATTAGACTATATATATTGTGGGTATTGATAAAATTTCATCCTGTGTAATGGCTGAGTAATCATCTTACTAAATATATATAAGCCTGCATTTCTGCTAATAAAGCACCTTTGCTCCATCAGAGCTTGGGTCTCCGTGTCTTTCTTTCTTTCTCTCTCTCCTCAGCTGATTCTCTGGAGCGCAGAGACCTGTCTTGCTCACTCTTCTGCCTGGGCTTCTAAGACTCTCTCGAGAAAGTACCCTGTGCCTTCACCCCCTCGAGAGGACACACGATGAGGGCACTTGAGAGATGCAAGTCCTATATCAAGGACTTTATTGGTTCTCTGCATAAACCAGGGAGTATCAGTCTCTTTCTCTCTTTCACTTTTCTTATCGTTGCCTCCTAATCCACTGAAGGACCCCAACAAAAGTCTGCCACTGTTTCCACTGTTTCCCCATTTATTTGCCATGAAGTGATTGGACTGAGATGCCATGATCTTACCTTTTTCAATGTTGAGTTTTAAGCCTGCTTTTTCTGGCCTTAATTCACATGGAGAATGTATTAATATTAATCTTTCAATCCATGAATGTGGGATAGCTTTCACATTATTTGTGTCTGCTACAATGACTTCCATCATTGTCTTATACTTCTTGCACAGCTTTTTTTAATCTACTTGGTTACATTTATTCCTAAGTATTTTATTGTTTTGATGCTATTATAAATGGAGTTGTTTACTATTTTAGATAAATTTTTGTTGTGTATAGAAAAACTGTTAATTTTTGCATACTAATTTTGTCTCTTCCAGCCTTACTAATCTGTCACCTAGTTCCAATGGGCTTGTTGGTGGTGTCCTAAGGATTTTCTACATGTGAGATCATATCATTCAGAAACATACCATTTTAACTCAAATCACTGATTTGGGGATATCTTTTATTACTTTTAATCCCAAACAACTCTGTCAAGTATTTCTAATATTTTATAAATAAGAGTATTGAGAGAAGTCACTCTCATTCCTCATATTAGAGAAACAGATTTCAAATTTTCATTAGTGACTATGGTGTTAGCTGAGGGCTTATTATATATGACATTTGTTATGTTCATTTAAGTTTTTCCAACAAAATGTCAGCTTAGAGTTATCATTCAGAAAGAATATTGCTTTTGTCAAATGCTTCCCTGCATCTATGGAAATTAAATAAATTTTAAATTTCATTCTCTTAAAGTGATGTATCATGTTTATTAATTGATATATTTTGAGTCATACACTCATTTCTAGGAAAGTTTCACTTGATTATATTATATAACCATTTTATGTACCGTTGAATTTTATTAGCTATAATTTTAATTGAGAAATGTTATGTCTATTTTCATCAGGAATACTGTTCTATAGGTCTATTTCTTCTTGGGTTTTGGGCTATATTTTGTATCAGAATAATGATGGGTTTGTAAAATGAACTTTATTCCCTCCTGTTCAGTTTTTCAGAAGAATTTAAAGAGATTGATAATTCTTAAATTCCTTAGTAAAATTAATTGTTGAAATTGTGTGACACTGGTCTGTTCATTTTTAGGAGGTTTTATTTTTTCCTTTTAATTATTACTAAAAAATAACGGTGTATAATTGACATTTAATGCTATATTAGTTTCACATGTACAACATAATGATTCAGTACTTTTATACAGTACAAAATGATCACAATTATAAGTCTGTCAACATTCATCACCTTATGTAGATAGAAAAACTATTTTTCTTCTGATCAGAACTTTTAAGATCTTATTCTCATAGCAGCTTTCAAATGTAGAATACACTATTATTAACTACTGTCACCCTGCTGCACATTATATCACCATTACTTTATTTTATAGCTAGAAGTATGTAATTTTTGTTCACCTCATACATTTCTGTCACTCCCCCGTATGCCACCTCTAACAACCACTGAACTATTCTCTGAATCTATTATCTTTTTTGTTTGTTTGTTTTATTTTGTCTGTTTATTTTTGATTCCACAGATAAGCAAGGATATATGGTGCTTGTTTCTCTCTCTCTGGCTTATTTTACTTAACAGAATAGCTTGGGGTACATTCAAGTTGTTGCAAATGGTAATATTTTATTCATTTTTATTGCATAACTTTCCATTTTACATAGAAAACACATTTTATTTATCCATTCATCTGTTGATGAACTCATAGGCTGTTTGAATTTAGAAAGATGATAACAACAACACTGTATGTGAGACAGCAAAAGAGACACAGATGTATAGAACAGTCTTTTGGACTCTGTGGGAGAGGGAGGGGGGAATGATTTGGGAGAATGGCTTTAAAACATGTATAAGATCATATAAGAAACGAATCGCGAGTCCAGGTTCGATGCAGGATACAGGAAGCTTGGGGCTGGTGCACTGGGATGACCCAGAGGGATGGTTTGGGCAGGGAGGTGGCAAGGGGGTTCAGGATAAGGAACACATGTACACCCGTGTCTGATGCATGTTGATGTATGGAAAAACCAATACAATATTGTGCATTAAAATAATAATAATAATAATAAATAAATTGCAAAATAAAAAAAAAAAAAAGACTGAAAACCAAACAACTTAAGGTTACTAAAGGGGAAGGGTTGAAGGGGGAAGGATAAATTAGGAGTTTTGGATTAACACACTACTATATACAAAATAATCAGTATGGACCTACTGTATTGCACATGGAACTCTACACAATAGTCTATAAAAACCTATTTTGAAAAAAAGTATAAAACTATATATGTATATGTGCAACTGAATCAGTTTGCTGTACCCCTGAAACTAACACAACATTGTAAAACAACTATACTACAATATAAAATAAAAATTAAAAATGTTAAAAAAATATTGGCTATTGTAAATAATGCTGCAATAAACATAGGGATTCATATATCTTTTTGAGCTACTGCTTTGTTTTCTTCAGATAATTACCCAGAAGTGAAATTGTTTGAGTATGTAGTAACTGTATTTTTATTTTTTAAGTAATTTTTTTTATTGAAAGATAATTGTTTTACAGATTTTTTTTGTTTTCTGTCAAACCTCAACATGAATCAACCATATATATATATATATATATATATATATATACATATATATATATATATATCTCGCCTCCCTTTTGAACCTCCCTCCCATCTCCCTCCCCATGCCACCCCTCTAGTTTGATACAGAGCCCCTGTTTGAGTTTCCTGAGCCATACAGCAAATTTGCATTGGCTATCTATATTACATATGGTAACATAAGTTTTCATGGTACTCTTTCCATACATCTCACTCTCTCCTCCTTTCTCCCCATGTCCATATGTCTATTCTGTATGACTCTTTCTCCATTGCTGCTCTAAATAAATTATTCAGTACCATTTTTTTAGATTCCATATATATGCATTAGAATACGATATTTATCCTTCTCTTTCTGACTGACTTCACTCTGTATAATAGGTTCTAGGTTCATCCACCTCATTAGAACTGACTCAAATGTGTTCTTTTTATGGCTGAGTAACATTCCATTGTGTATATATACAACTATTTTTTTATCCATTCATCTCTTGATGGACATCAAGATTGCTTCCATGTTCTAGCTATTGTAAATAGTGCTGCAAAGAACAATGGGATACATATTTCTCTTTCAGTTTTGGTTTCCTCAGGGTTTATGCCTAAGAGTGGGATTGCTGAGTTATATGGTGTTTTTATTCCTAGTATTTTAAGGAATCTCCATACCAGCTTCCATAGTGGCTGTTTCAATTTATATTCCCACCAAGAGTGCAAGACTATTCCCTTTCTTCCACATCCTCTACAACATTTACTGTTTGTACACTTTTTGATGAGGGCCATTTTGACCAGTGTGAGGTGATGTCTCATTGTGGTTTTGATTTGCATTTCTCTAATAATGAGTGATGTTGAGCATCTTATCATGTGTTTGTTAGCCATCTGTACGTATTCTTTGGAGAAATGTCTGTTTAGGTCTTTTTCCAACTTTTTTATTGGGTTGTTTATTTTTCTGGTGTTGAGTTGCATGAGTTGCTTGTATATTTTGGAAATTAATCTTTTGTCAGTTGTTTCAGTTGCTATTATTTTCTCCTATTCCGAAGGTTGTCTTTTCATTTTGCTTATAGTTTCATTTGCTGTGCAAAAGCTTTTAATTTTAATCAGGCCCCCCTTGTTTACTTTGGTTTTTATTTCTGTTACCCTAGGAGGTGGGTCATAGAGGATCTTGTTTGGTTTATGTCATCGAGTATTCTGCTTATGTATTCCTCTAAGAGTTTTATAGTTTCTGGTATTACATTTAGGTCTTCAATCCATTTTTTTTTTTTTTAAGTACTTCTTTTTTTTATTTTATTTTTTAACTTTACAAAATTGTATGTATGGTGTTAGGAAGTGTTCTAACTTCATTCTTTCACATGTAGCTGTCCAATTTTCCCAGCACCATTTATTGAAGAGGATGTATTTGCCCCATTGTATATTCTTGCCTCCTTTGTCAAAAATATGTTACTCATAGGTGCATAGGTTTATTTCTGGGCTTTCTATCTTGTTATGTTGGTCTATATTTCTGTTTTTGTGCCAGTACTTTACTATCTTGATGAATTTGTAGTATAATCTGAAGTCAGGAAGGTTGATTCCTCCAACTCCATTCTTCTTTCTCAAGACTGCTTTGGCTATTGGAGGTCTTTTTTATTTCCATATGAATTGTGAATTTTTTGTCCTAGTTCTGTGAAAAATATCATTGGTAATCTGATTGGAATTACATTGAATGTGTAGATTGCATTCGGTAGTATACTCATTTTCACAATATTGATTCTTCCTACCCGGGAACATAGAATATCTCTCCATCTGTTTATGTTGTCTTTGGTTTCTTTCATTAGTGTCTTATAATTTTTTGTGCACATTTTGTCTCCTTAAGTTTATCCCTAGATATTTTATTCTTTTTGTTGTAATGGTGAATGGGATTGGTTCCTTAATTTTTCTGTCTGTTTTATCATTGTTAGTATATAGAAATTCAAGTGATTTTTGTATACTGCTTTTGTATCCTGAAACTTTGTTAAATTCACTGATTTGCTCTAGTAATTTTCTGATACTATTTTTAGGGTTTTCTATGTACAGTATCATGTCATCTGCAAACAGTGAGAGCTTTATTTATTATTTTCTGATCTGGATTCCTTTTATTTCTTTTTCTTCTCTGATTGTTTTAGCTAGGACTTTCTGAACTATATTGAATAATAGCGGTGAATGCGGATACCCTTGTCTTTTTCCTTATTTAGGGAGAGTGCTTTCAGTTTTTCACCATTGATAATAATGTTTGCTGTGGGCTTTACTACATGTCCTTTACTACATTGAGATAGGTTCCTTCTATGCCTATTTTCTGAAGAGTTTTAATCATACATGGGTGTTGAATTTTGTCAAAGGATTTTTTTGCGTCTATTGAGATTATCATATTGTTTTTATCTTTCAGTTTGTTAATACGGTGTATCACATTGATTAATTTGTGTGTATTAAAGAATCCTTGCATCCCTGGAATAAACCCAACTTGATAATGTTGTATGAGCTTGTTGTGTTGCTGAACTCTGTTTGCTAAAATTTTGTTGAGGACTTTTGCATCTATGTTCATCCATGATATTGGCCTTTACGTGTGTGTGTGTGTGTGTGTGTGTGTGTGTGTGTGTTGTCTTTGTCTGGTTTTGGTATCAGGGTGATGGTGGCCTTGTAGAATGAGTTTGGAAGTGCTCCTTCCTCTGCAATTTTTTGAAAGACTTTTAGAAGGATAGGCATTAACTCTTCTCTAAATGTTTGGTAGAATTCTCCTGTGAAGCCATCTTGTCCTGGGCTTTTGTTTTTGGGGATATGCTTGTATTCCTGTTGTTCATAATTTATATTTCTTCCTGGTTCAGTCTTGGTAGATTAAACTTTTGTAAGAGGCTGTCCTTTCTTCCAGGTTATCCATTTTATTGTCATATACTTGTTTATAATAGTCTCTTATAATCCTTTGTATTTCTGCATTTCTGTTGTAACGTTTCCTTTTTCATTTCTAATTTTGTTGATTTGACTCTTTTCTCTCTCTCTCTCTCTTTTTTTCTTGATGTATCTGGCTAAAGGTTTGTCAGTTTTGTTTATCTTCTCACAGAACCAGCTTTCTGTTTTATTAATCTTTACTATTGTTTCTTTCATTCCTTTTTCCTTTATTTCTGCTCAGATCTTTATGATTTCTTTCCTTCTACTAATATTATTTTTGTTCTTCTTTTTCCAGTTGTTTTAGGTGTAAAGTTAGGTTGTCTATCCAATGTTTTTCTTGTTTCTTAATGTATGATTGTATTGCTATAAACTTCCATCTAAGGACTGTTTTTACTGCATCTCATAGTTTTGGGCTTGTTGTGTTTTCATTGTCTTTTTTAAAATAATATTTTTTATTTACCTTTTTATTTCTTCAGTAACCTGTTGGCTATTTAGAAATGTATTATTTAATTTCCATGTGTTTGTGTTTCTTAGTGTTTTTTTTTTTTTTTTTCATGTGATTGATATCTATACTCATAGCATTGTGGTCAGAGAAGATGCTTGATACAATTTCAGTTTTCTTAAATTTACTGAGGTTTGATTTGTTACCCAAGATGTGCTCTATCCTAGAGAATGTTCCATGTGCACTTGAGAAGGTGTATCCTTCTGCATTTTCATGGAATGTCATGAAGTTATCAATGAGCTCCATCTCATCTAAATTATCATTTAAGACTTGTGTTTCCTTATGAATTTTCTGTTTTGATGATCTGTCTATTGGTGTGAGTGGGGTGTTAAAGTCTCCTACTATTATTGTGTTACTTTCAATTTCTCCTTTTATGTCTGATACTATTTCTCTTATGTATAGAGGTGTTCCTATGTTGGGTGCACAGATATTTACAGTTGTTATGTCTTCCTCTTGGACTGATCCCTTGATCATAAGGTAGTGTCCTTCCTTATCTCTTGTAATCTTCTTTACTTTAAGGTCAATTGTTTTTCTGATATGAGGATTGCTGCTCCAACTTTTTTTGTGTGTGTGTGTGCTTCCAATTTGCATGGAATATATTTTTCCATCTTCTCACTTTCAGCCTATATGTGTCTTTAAGTCTGAAGCTAGTTTCTTGTAGACAGCATATATATGGGTCTTCTTTTATTCATTCAGCCAGCCTGTGTCTTTTGGTTGGAACATTTAATCCATTCACATTTAAAGTAATCACTGATATATATGTTCCTATTGCCATTTTCTTAATTGTTTTGGGATGATTATGTAGATCCTTTTTCTTCTCTTGTATTTCTTGACTATAAAAGTCCCTTTAACATTTTTTGTAAAGCTCGTTTGGTGGTACTGTATTCTGTTAGCTTTTCCTTGTCTGAAAAGCTTTTTATTTCTCCATCAATTTTGAATGAGATTCTTGCAGCATACAGTAATCTTGTTGTAGATTTTTCCCTTTCATAAAGTTAAATATATCCTGCCATTTCCTTCTGTCTTGCAGATTTTCTGCTGAGAGATCAGCTGTTAAGTGTATAGAGTTTTCCTTGTATATTACTTGTTGCTTTACCCTTGCTGCCTTTAATATTCTTTCTTTGTGTTTAGTCTTTGTTATATTGATTACTATGTGTCTTGGTGTGTTTCTCCTTGTTTTTTTTTTTTTTTCCTGTATGGGATTCTTTGTGCCTCTTGGATTCGATTATTTCCTTTTCCATGTTGGGGAAATTTTCAACTGTAATATCTTCAAAACTTTTCTCATATGTTTTCTTTTTCTCTTCCTCTTCTGGAACCCCAGTAATTAAAATGTTGTTGCATTTGATATTGCCCCAGAAGTCTCTGGGACTGTACTCAGTTATTTTCATTCTTTTTTGCTTTATTCTGCTCTACAAAAGTTATTTCCACCATTTTATCTTCCAGCTCTTTGATTCATTTTTCTGCTTCAGATATTCTACTATTGATTCCTTCTAGAGTATTATTAATTTCTGGAATTATGTTGTTTGTCTCTGTATGTTTATTCCTTAAATCTTCTAGGTCTTTGTTAATTGATACTTGAATTTTCTCCATTTTGTTTTCAAGATTTTTGATATCTTTGCTTTCTTTACTCTGAATTCCTTTTCAGGTAGTTTGCCTATTTTCTCTTCATTTACTTGCACTTCTGTGTATCTACGTTGTTCCTTCAATTGTGTAGTATTTCCCTGGCTTGGTTGATTATTATTTTTTACTTACTTTGCTTGAGTTCTCCTTTTTCAAGGCTTCTAGAAAAGTTGAATTTTTTTTCACTGAAGAAGGTTGAATTCCTTCTTTCTTTTGGTTTCTGCCATCCTAAGATTGGTCCAGTTGTTTGTGTAAGCTTTGTGTAGGGTGTGATTTGTGCTGAACTTTTGTTTGTTGTTTTGTTTGTTTTTTCCTCTGATGGGCAAGGCTGAGTGAGGTGGTAATCCTCTCTGCTAATGATTGGGTTTGTATTTTTGTTTTGTTTTTTGTTTAAATGAGGAGTCCTGTACAGTATGCTACTGGTGGTTGGGTGATGCTGGGTCTTTTATTCGAGTGGTTTCACTTGTGTGAGTTCTCACTATTTAATACTCTCTAAGGTTAGTTCTCTGATAGTCTAGGGTCTTGGAGTCAGTGCTCCTACTCCAAAGGCTCATGGCTTGATTTCTGTTCAGGAACAAAGATTCTACAAGTGGTTTGTTATGGCATTAGGTGAAATTAAAACAAATATCCAAAAAAATGAGAAACCAAAGGTGTATCCCAGACAAGTAGTAGGTAAAAAATCAGGCTAATAATAATTAAAATAATGGAATATAAACATAAACATATGCACCTATGAACAAAGTAAAAACAGTCCAACAAAAATAAAGTATGGTAGATTGACCTGGGGAACAAAGGAAATAAAAAATTATATTTACCCATTAAGAACGAAACTAAGTAAAGAACAAACTGGAAAACAAAGCTAGACCAAGGTTCAAACTGGGGAATAAAGCAATGAAAATAAAACCAATAACTATTTTGAGAGGAAAGGAGAGAAATAAATGAAAGAATGAATAGATATGCAAAGTTAAACAGAAGTAGATAAAGAAGATTTTTATATGTTAAAGATTAACTCCAAGGGGAAAGAACACTAGGAAAATCAAACAAATGAATCAATGTAGAAAAAATAATAATAGGTTTAAAAAATTAAAATTAAAAAAAAAGAGAAAAACAATTCCACAGAACTGCAAAAGCCCAACATAGAGGCAGAGGTTTATGAAAATAAAACATGTGACTGAGGAAAAAATAAAGCTCAAAAGCTTAATTAGATTTCATAGTGCCAATAAAATCAACAACTACAAGAGAGGGGGCAGGAGGGAAAGAGAAAAAAATATCCAAAATAATCTACAGAACAAGTTCAAACGTAAGAATAATAAATATGTTTCTTGAGTCACAGCTCTCAGAGTTCCTTCCCTTACTGGGAGTCACAGTCCACCTTACCTCCTTAGGATGCCTGATGCTCATCTCTGGACCTGCTATGGGGGTAGCTTACATTCTAAGCTGGTCCTACTCCTGTGTGTTCTTGCCTCCAATGTCCACAGCTATCAGAACTATTGAGTTTTTTTTTTTTTCTTTTGTGGGAGTTCTCAATGACCTTATATATATTCCTTAGACACAGTTTGCCTAGTTGATTGTGCAGATTTCATCTGCAACTTGTACAGCTGGTGGGAAGGTTTTGGATCTTCTTCCTTAGCCACACTGCCCCTGGGTTTCAGTTGTGGTTTCGTTTCTACCTCTGCATGTGGGTTATCCACTGGGGCTTGTTCGTGAGGCTGCCCTTGTGGACTTGGGTTTCCCCTCTGAGGGCCAGGTGTAGAAGTGGTGCAGCTGTTTAGGTCGCAGGGGTTCTGGCTGCACCAGGTACTCAGGGGGGTTGGCAGCTAGGGCAGAAGGAAAAATTGTGCTCTAGAAGGGCATGGCAACCAGTATTGACCAATATGCTCCAGTATTATTGACTGGAGAATCCCCCTCCCTGACAGAGAAGGTTGGCAGGCCACAGTCTACAGGGTCACAGAGTCAGACACGACCAAAGTGACCCTACATGCATAGATGCAAGACTTTTTTTTTTTTTTTTGCCTATGGCAGCTCTACCCCAGTGAGAGTTGATCATGAAGGTGGTGCAGCTGCTTGGGTAGTGGGGACCCTGGCAGCACCAAGTGTACAGGGACACAGACTATCTCCACTGCAGGAGTTATGGCCCTAACAGGTTTTTTTTTTTTTTTTTTTGAGCCTCTTGTAGTTGGCAATCAGAAGGCCTCTTAGCCAGTCTTTCTCTGTAGCTCCATCCATTCAGTCACTTAGAGGGCTCCCTTGCCTGGGATCCTTCTCTGTTGTTCGGTGCATTGGGCACATAGAGGGACCTCCCTGGCTGGGGTCCTAGTCTGTAGATTGGTGCATCAGGCACATAAAGGAGCACCCTAGTTGAGGTCCTACTCTGTAGTTCAGTGTGTCAGTCGTTCAATGGGTCAGTCCCTCTATTCTTCAGCTGCCAATGCTGGCTCATGGAAAGAGAGAGGCTACATTGACGGCTCCAACCCCTACACATGACTCAGCTGTATCACCTTGCTTCCACGGCTGCTTGGCTTTCCTTTACAGTTACTTCGCACCACAAGCTCCTCCCTCACATCCCCTCAATCTGTCTCTCTGCAGTCAACAGCAGCCCTCACCATGGGATTGTTCCACAACCCCTAAATTCCAACTCCCATCTGCTGTGCCTTCCAAGGGACCTGCGTCCCTGTCCTGGGTGTATATAGTTGCAGCAAGGACTGTCTGATTCTCATTCCATTTAGGCTGCCACAGACCAACTCTTTCACTCTCAGCCTTAAATGTTTCTCCTCTGACTCAGACAATTGCCCCAATGTGGGGATAGGACCCCTGCTTCAGTTACCCCATCTGCCAATGGCGGGTCCAGTCCTACTAACACTCCTGTTTTTCGCCCTAGTCCCTTCATCCTACTGAGTTTTGTGTGGTTCCAAATATCCTTTTCCACAGGTCAGGTACTCCTATCAGCTCTCAGCTGGTGTTCTGCATGGAACTCTGTGTCTGAAGGTGTATTCTTGATGTATCCATGGAGAGAAATGTACTCTATGTCCACCTACTCCTCCGCCATCTTGTTCTATTTTTAATCTTTTGAGTAAGTTGCTTTCCATAATGGATGTACACATTTGGATCCTACCAACAGTGGGCAAATGTTCTTCTCTTTCCACATCCTCACCAATATTTGTTATTTTTTGCCTTTTTGATAACCATTCTGACAAGTGTGAGGTGATATCTCATTGTGATATCAATTTACATTTACTTAATGATTAATGATGTTGTACATCATGTGTCTGTATGTCTTCTTTGGAAAATGTCTATTTAGATATTCTGACTGTATTTTAATTGAATTTTTATATTGGATGTTCAAATTCTTTACACATTTTGGATGTTAATGCCTAATAAGATATACAGTTAGCATCGTCCTTTAATTTTGTCTATTGTTTCCTTTAGTGTGTGGATTTTTTTTTCTTTTTTTTAGTTTTATATAATCCCACTTGTTTTTGTTGTTGTTTGATTTTGTCACTTTAGCTTGGTGTCAGATTCAGAAATTATCTCCAAGACCCATGTTAAGAAGCTTACAACTTTGTATTCTTCTAGGAGTTTTATGGTGTCTGGTCTTATATTCAAGTCTTTAAATCATTTTGTGTTATTTTGGTGTGTCTGATGTAAGATAGTGGCCCTGTTTTATTCTTTTATGTGTGGCTGTCAAATTTTAGCAATATCATTTATTGAGGATATTGTCCTTTCCAAATTGTATATTCTTGGCTCCTTTGTCATATGTTAATTGACCATAAATTCTTGAATTTATTTCTAGGCCCTCCATTTTGTTCCTTTGATTTATGTGTCTTTTTTTTTTTTTTTTGGTCACTACCATGCAGTCATAATTACTGTAGCCTTGTAATATTGTTTGATATCAGGAAATGTATTGCCTTCAGCTTTGCTTTTCTTTATCAAGATTGCTTTGGCTATTTGGGATCTTTTTGGGTTCCAAACAAATTTTAAGATTGTCTGTTTCTTTTCTCATAGAAAAATTACTTTGTTTTAAATATAGCAGTGTGTACATGTCAATCCAAAATTCCACATCTACCCCCCTATCCTTCCAACCTAGTAACCATAAGTTTTTTCTTTAAGTTTGTGAGTTTATTTCTGTTTTGTAAATAAGTTACTTTGTTAAGATTATCTATTTCTGTAGAAAATGTCATTTGAATTTTTATAGGGATTACATTAAATGTGTGCATTGCCTTGGATGTTATGGATATTTTAACATTATTAATTCTAGTCCAAAAAGACAGAATATCTTTCCATTTATTTGTATCTTCTTTAATTTTTTATTAATTTTTATGCCTTTAGTGCACAGAAAATGTACCTACATGATTGAATTTAGTCCCATATATGTTTGTTTGTTTATTTGTTTTTGATACAATTGTAAATGCAATTATTTTACTAATTTCTCTTTCTGATAGTTTATTATTACTATACGGAAATGCAACAAGTTTATGCGTGTTGATTTTGTATCCTTCAACTTTACTGAACTCAGTTACTCATTTTAACACTTGTTTTAATGGAGTATTTAGTGTTTTCTATAAATAATATCCATCCATCTGCAAATAGTGACAGTTTTTCTTCCTTTCTGAACTGGATGCCGTTTGCTTCTTTTCCTTGTCTAAATGTCTTGGCTAGAACTTCTAGTACTATGTTGGATGAAAGTGGGAAGAGTAGAAATCTTTGTTTTGTTTCTAATCTTAAAGAAAAAGCTTTCCGCTTTGCACCACTAAATATGATATTAGCTTTTGGACTGTCATATAGCCTTTATTAAATTGACTTACAGTCTCTCAATACCCACTTTCTCTTGAGAGTTTCTGTACCAAACGGTTGTTGAGTTTTGTCAAATAATTTTTCTGTATCTACACAGAGGTCATATATTTTTATTCTTATGTTAATATGGGGTAAGGAGTTTTTCATTATTGGAAGCTTACTATTGGCCTCTTCAGATTTCTATCTCTTTATGATTTAATATTTATAGGTTTTATAATTTTAATAATTTATCCATTTATTTAAGTTTTTCCAATTTGTTGGGATATAGTTGTTCTTGGTAGTCTCTTATGATTCTTTTTATTTCTGTGGCATCTCTCAAGATGTATGCTATGGTATTTATGAATTTATTTATTTGGATCTTCTTTATTTTCTTGATTAGTCTAGCTAATATTTTACCAATTTATTTCTTTAAAAACACATAATTTTGCTCATCTTTTCTGTTGCTTCACTAATCTAGTCTTCATTTATTTTTGCTATAATGTTTGTTATTAACCCTTCGTTCTACTCTCTTGGGGTATTGTTTATCACTATTTTTTTTTTAATTCTTGAAGGTGTAAATTTAGGCTGTTATGTGCTTTCTTTTTCTTTTTTAAAATGTTTATTCTTTCCTCTTTACACTAATTTAGCCTCATTATATTACTTGGAATGTTGTGTTCCATTTTTGTCTTAATACAAGTTTTAAATTTTTCTTTTGAAAAAAGTACATATACTGTGTTCCTTGGATTTGAAAAATTAATATTTGCAAACTAACCATGAGTTCTGCAAATTGAATGCAATCTATATCTAAGTATATGAAAATTAAGCAAATATTTGAAAAAACAGTGGACCAAAAAAGAAATCAAAAGAAAATTTTTAAAATTACTTTAAGAAAAAAAATGGAACACAATATTCCAAATAATATAATGAGGCTAAATCAGTTTGAAGAGGAAATAATAAACATTTTAAAAAAGAAAGAGAAAGCAGATAACAGCCTAAACTTACACCTTCAAGAATTAAAAATAATAATAATAATAATACCCCAAGTGAGTAGAACAAAGTATTAATAATAAACATTGCAGCAAAAATAAGTGAAATATAGACTAGGGAAATAACAGAAAAGATGAGTAAAATTATGTGTTTTTAAAGAAATAAATTGGTAAAATGTTAGCTAGACTAATCAAGAAAATAAGAAGATTTGTTCAGAAGACTATTAGAAGACTATAATTAGAAGACTAAATAGAGAAGATCCAAATAAATCAAATAATAAATGCCATAGCATACATCTTCAGAGATACCACAGAAATACAAAGGTTCATTCTTTGACATAAATGAGAGCAATACTGTTTTGGATACATCTCCTAAAGTTAAGAAAACAAAAACAAACATCAACAAAGAGGACCTAATTAAACTTAAAACCTTTTACACAGTGAAGGAAACCATTGACAAAATGAAGACAGTTTACTGAATGGGAGTAAATAATTTCAAATAATATGAGTGATAAGGGATTAATATCCAACATATATAAACTTCTCATATAACTTAATATCAAAAACACAAACAAGGGGCGGTCCAAAGATGGCAGAGGAATGGGATGGGGAGATCACTTTCTCCCTCACAAATACGTTAAAAGATCATCTTCATGTGAAGCAACTTCCACAAAAAAAACTTTTGAATGCTGGCAGAGGACCCCAGATACCCAGAAAGACAAGCCAATCTCTTTGAAATGAAGTAGGACAAAAGATAATGATGAAAAAAGAGGCAAAGGATCTGGGAAAGATAACCATCCCAGGGAGGGAGTCATGAAGAAGTTTCCACAGAATAGTAAACCCTCTCACGGTTAGGGTCTGGGGATCTTTGGAAGCTCAGAGGGCAGCATAATGAGAAACAAACAAACAAACAAAAAATCACAGAATTCTGCCAAATGGCAATTACCAGAAGAAAAGTGGCTCACACACTCATGTTCAACCACAGTGAGTGGGAGCTGAGTGTGGAGGTGCAGGCTGCATCTTAAAGGTCCTTAGTAAGGACGGGGGTTGAATGCCGAGGACTCTCTGAGGGGCCAATGTGACATAATAACTCAAACTGTAGGAACTCCAGAGAGACAAAGAAAAACAAAGACCTTTCTTGCAGGAAGCCCCTAATGTGCACTGTGACCACTGGTGGGCTCACAGAACAAGGCTCATGACTGAGTGAACAACAAAGGAGAGCAAGCCAGCTGCCATTTATGGCCCTCCTTGGAAGCAGAGAGGCAGGTGCATGACAGCCAGAGGTGGAAGGCAAGGGGCCTCTGCATCTTGGTTCCCATGACTGCAACTCCTGCCAAGCTGTGAGCAGGCTGCCAGTTGCTAACCACATCTTCCTGGAATTCTGGATAGTTCATATCAGCCAGGAATCTCAGACTGAGGCCAGCTCCGCTGAAGAGACACATGGGCTACCTGGGACTTACGATCCCTTCACACCTGAGATCGTGAGAGGCTTGGACCTGGGAAGTGCATGCTGTCTTGGGCTGTGGCAACCCCAGTGTTGTCTATCCAGCAGGAGTGCTCACCACTTATGCCAGTGATGTTTGTTTTCAGAGTCACTCCCTCTCCACAACACAACTGACCCAATGAGCCTGAATAAGTGGCAACTTTTGCCCCCTTGTGCCAGGTCAGAGATTACACAATGAAGATACTTGCAAGCAGAAGAGGCTGACTTAAGCAAAAAAAAGAAGGGGGAACTGCCCCAGAAGTGGCAGGTGCAAAAGATGAAAAATCCTGCAGTTAAGCTGAGACTGTGCATTTGAGGGCCAACTGTAGACATGAGAATAAGTTCAACTTGGAACAAGGGATTATCTGATACTGAAATGACTCACACTGCCCACAGCAGCTCCAGAGAAATTCCTAGATTTATCTTTATTATTATTATTTTCTAATTTTTATAAATTTTATTTTTAACCTTTAACTTTTTATTATTAATTTTCTATTTTTTTTCCTTTCTTCCCTATTATCTTATTTTTTCTCTCATATGGTTCCTTATTACTCTTTTAATTTTTATTTTTATAGCCTACTATTACCTTTCTTAAAAATATAATTTTAAAATTTATTTCATTTTTTATAAATGTATTTTTTATATTGTACTTTTGAGAGTCTAATCTCTATTCTGTGCTGTGCTGTACTTAGTTGCTCAGTGGTGTCCAACTCTTTGTGACCCGATGGACTCCCACCAGGCTCCTCTGTTCATGGTGATTCTCCAGGCAATACTGGAGTGGGTTGCCATATCCTCCCCCAGGGGATCTTCCCAACCCAGGGATCAAACCCAGGCCTCTCACATTTCAGATGGATTCTTTACCACGTAACCCACCAGGGAAGCCCAATCATTATTCTACATTTTTAATTTTTACTTTTTGATATGTTAATAATTTTGTATTTTTAGTACCCATTTTCACTTAGGAATATGATTACTGGCTTGGTTGCCCTCTTCCCTTTTGACTCTCTCTATTTTCCTCCTGATTATCTCTATCTCCCTCCTTCCACTTCTCTTCTGTATATAACTCTATGAATCTCTTTGGGTGTTCCTGGCTATGGAGAGTTGTTTCCCTATTAACCTCTAGGGGTCGTCCTCTGTATTGATTGGATGGAGAAGTCTTGATGCTACTGTAAGAGGGGAACTGAAATCCAGAGGCAGGAGGCTCGACTCCAGAATTTTTGACCATAATAGACCTCCTGACCTCAGGGAACATTAATAAATGAGAGACAGTCAATAATGAACAATGTGATAACTGAGATTAAAACTCTCTGGAGGGAACCAATATTACAGATGTTACAGAACAACATCTGCAACAAGGATGCTTTACCCAGCAAAGATTTCATTGAGATTCAAACAGTACAAATGAGGCAGAAGAATGTATAATTGAGATATAAGATGGAATGGTGGAAATAAATGAAGCAGAGTGGGAAAAAAAGAAGAAAAAAAAAGAATAAAAGGAAATGTGAACAGACTCAGAGACATCTGGGACAATGTTAAACTCTCCAACATTCAAATCATAGATGTCCCAGAAGAAGACAAAGGGAAATGGCATGAGAAAATATTTGAGGATATAATAGTCAAAAACTTTCTTAAAATGGAGAAGGAAGTAACCACCCAAGTGCAAGAAGCAAAGATTGTCCCATACAGGATAAACCCAAGGTAAAGCACACCAAGATACATATTAATCAAGCTAACAAACATTAAGCACAAAGAAAAAATGTGAAAAACAGCAAAGGAAAAGCAACAAATAACATACAAGGGGATCCCCATAAGGATAACAGTTCATCTTAGAACAGAAATTCTGTGGGCCAGAAGGGAAAGACAAGATATCCTTAAAGTTATGAAAGAAAAAAACCTACAACCAAGATTACCCAGCAAATGTTTCATTCAGATTCAAAGGAGTAATCAAAAGCTTTACATACAAGCAAAAGTGGAGAGAATTCAGCACCAGGAAACCAGCTCTCTAAAAAATTGCTAAAGGATCTTCTTTAGATAGGAAGCACCAAAAAAGGGTTTATAAAAATGAACCAAAGCAATAAAGTAAATGGTAATGAGATCATACTCATCAATAATTACCTTAAACATAAATGAGTTAAATGCTACAACCAAAATACAAAGACTGTCCTAATGGATACATAAATAAAACACCTATAAATGCTACCAACAATCCACCCACTTCAAACCTAGAGACACATAGAGATTGAAAGTGAGGGCATGGAAAAAATATATTTTGTGCAAATGGAGACAAAAAGAAAGTGGGAGTAGCAAGCTTCATATCAGATAAAATAGACTTTGAGGACCATTTTAAGAGACAAAGAAGGACACTACATAATGATCAAGGGATCAATCCAAGAAGAAGATATAAGAGTTATAAATGTATATGAATCCAACATAAGAGCATTTCAATACATTGCTGCTGCTGCTGCTGCTAAGTCACTTCAGTCGTGTCCAACTCTGTGTGACCTCATAGACGGCAGCCTACCAGGCTCCCCATCCTTGGGATTCTCCAGGCAAGAACACTGGAGTGGGTTGCCATTTCCTTCTCCAGTGTAGGAAAGTGAAAAGTGAAAGTGAAGTTGCTCAGTCGTGTCTGACTCTTAGGAACCCCATGGACTGCAGCCCACCAGGCTCCTCCATCCATGGGATTTTCCAGGCAAGAGTACTGGAGTGGGGTGCCATCACCTTCTCCGTTTCAATACATTAGGAAAATGCTAGTAACTACTAAAGAGGAAATTGAGAGTAATACAATAATTATGGGGGACTTTAATATCCCACTTACACCAATAAATATGTCTCCCAGTCAGAAAATTAAGAAAGTAACTCAAGCTTTAAAAGATATGTTAGACATAATTGATATCCACAGGGCATTTTATCCCAAAACAATGGATTTTATCTTTTTCCGAAGTGCACATGGAATGGTCTCCAGGAAATATCACATTCTGGGCCACAAAACTAACCTTGGTAAATTAAAAAAAAAAAAAAAACTGAAATCATTTCAAGCATCATTTCTGATCACAATGCTGTAAGATTAGATATCAACTGTAGAAAAAAAAAAAACTATAAAAAACACAAATATATGAAGTTAAACAACATGCTTCTGAATAACCAGAAGATCACTGAAGATATCAAAAAGGAAATCAAAATATGCTTAGAAACTACTCATAATGCAAACATGAAAGCCCAAAATCTATGGGATTCAGTAAAAAGAGAGCTAAAGTGTAGTTCACAGCAATACAAGACTGCCACAAGAAAAAAGAGAAACATCAAATAAACAACATAAACTTGCATCTAAATAAACCAGGAAAGGAACAGAAACAAACAACAACAACAACAAAAATCCAAAAGTTAGGAGAAGGAAATAAATCATAAAAGTCACAACAGAAATAAATAAAAGTGAAAGAAGACTACAGCAAAGATCCTAAAAACTCAAAGTTGGTTCTTTGAGAAGATAAAATAGACAGGCAGTTAGCAAGACTCAAGAAAAAAGAAGGAAGACTCAAATCAATAAAAATGGAAATTAAAATGGAGAAATTATAATAGACAACACAGAAATACAAATGATCTTAAGAGACTACAAAGGTCAACAACATGCCCCCAAAATGGAAAACTTGGAAGAAATGGAGAAATTCTTAGAAAATTATAACCTTCCAATACTTAACCAGGAAGAAATAGAAAATATGAACAGACCAGTCACTAGGACAGAAATTGAAACTATATTAAAAAAAATCTTCCAACAAACAAAAGCCCAGGACCAGATGGTTTCACAATTGAATTCTACCAAAAATTTAGTGAAGAGCTTAGAAAAGCATACCAAAAAAAGTTATCCTTTAAATCATAGGGGACTCGAATGCAAAAGTAGGAGGTCAAGAGGTATCTGGAGTAACAGGCAAGTTTGGCTTTGGAGCACTAAATGAAGCAGGGCAAATACTGACAGAGTTTTGCCAAGAGAAACACTGGTCATAGAAAACATACTCTTCAAACAATACAAGAGAAGACTTTACAGAACACATTACCAGATGGTTGACACCAAAATAAAATTGATTATATTCTTTGCAGGCGAATAAAGAGAAGCTCTAAACAGTAAAAACAAGACCAGGAGCTGACTGTGGCTCAGATCATGAACTCCTTATTGCAAAATTCAGAATTAAATTGAAAAAAGTAGGGAAAACCACTAGGCCATTCAGACATTACCTAAATCAAACCCCTTGTGAATATACAGTGGGAGGGACAAATAGATTGAAGGTATCAGATCTGATAGACAGAGTACCTGAATAACTATGGACGAAGGTTCATGACATTGTATAGGAGGTGGTAATAAAAACCATCCCCAAGAAAAGGAAATGAAACAAGCAAAATGGCTGAGGAGGCCTTATAAATAGCTGAGTAAAGAAGAGAAGCAAAACGCAAAGGAGAAAAGGAAAGGTACACCCATCTGAATGCAGAGTTACAAAGAATAGCAAGGAGAGATAAGAATGCTTTCCTAAGTGAATAATGCAAGATATAGATGAAAACAATAGAATGAGAAATACTAAAGATCTCTTCAACAAAATTACAGATACTAGGGAATATTTAATGTAAAGATGGGTGCAAAAAAAAAAAAAAAAAAAAAAAGCAGAAATGGCATGGACCTAAAAAAAGCAGAAAATATTAAGAAGAGGTGGCAAGAATACACAAAAGAACTATACAAAAAAGATCTTCATGACCCAGATAATCACAATGCTGTGATCACTCAGCTAGAGCCAGACATCTTGGACTGCAAAGGCAAGTGGGGCTTAGGAAGCATCACTATGAAAAAAGCTAGTGGAGGTGATGGAATTTCTACTGAGCTATTTCAAATCCTAAA
Source organism: Bos grunniens (assembly GCF_055505025.1). Taxonomy (NCBI): domain Eukaryota; kingdom Metazoa; phylum Chordata; class Mammalia; order Artiodactyla; family Bovidae; genus Bos; species Bos grunniens. The sequence continues at coordinate 72,464,766 of NC_141194.1, read as the reverse complement.
AGATGATGCTGTCAAAATTCTGCACTCAATATGCCAGCAAACAAGGGTGCCCACTCTCACCATTCTTATTCAGCATAGTTTTAGAAGTCCTACCCACAGCAATCAAAGAGGAAAAATAAATTTAAAAAATTCAGATTGGAAAAGAATGAGTAAAACTCTCACTCTTTACAGATGACATGATCCTCTACATAGAAAAGTGGAAAGATTCCACCAGAAAACTACCAGAGCTAGTCAATGAATTTAGTAAAGTTTCAGGATTTAAAATTAATACACAGAAATCCCTTGCATTCCTATACACTAACCTGAAAAACCAGAAAAAAAGAAATTAAGGAAACAATCCCAATAACCATTGCAATGAAAAAAATAAAATATTCAGGAATAAATTTGCCTAAAGAAACAAAAGACTTCTATACAGAAAACTATAAAACACTGATGAAAGACATCAAAGATGACACAAATAGATGGAGAAATATGCCATGTTCTTGGACTGAAAGAAAGTCAATATAGTGAAAATGAGTATACTATCCAAAGAAATCTATAAATGCAATGCAATCTCTAGTAAACTACCAATGGTATTTTTCATAGAACTAGAACAAATAATTTCACAGTTTGTATGGAAACACAAAAGATCTGGAGTAGCCAAAGTAATCTTGAGAAACAAGAATGGAATTGTAGGAATCATCCTTCCTGCCTTCAGACTTTACTACAAAGCTACAGTCATCAAGACAGTATGGTACTGGCACAAAGACAGAAATATAGATCAATGGAACAAACAAGAAAGTCCATAGATTAATCCATGTACCTGTGGACACCTTATCTTTGATAAAGGAAACAGAAATATACAATGGAGAAAAGACAGTCTCTTCAATAAGTGGGGCTTCCAAGGTGGCACTAGTGTTAAATAACTTTTCTGCCAATGCAGGAGACTTATAAGAGTTGCAATTTCGATCTTTGGGTAGTAAAGATCCCCTGAAGAAGGGCTTGGCAAACCACTCCAGTATTCTTGCCTAAAGCATGACATGGACAGAGGATCCCAGTGGGTTACAGTTCTTGGGGTCACACAGAATAAGACACTATTGAAGTGACTTAGCAGACACACATGGGAAAACTGGTCAGCTATGTGCAAAAGAAACCCATGGCAGATTCATGTTGAGGTCTGGCAAAATCAATACAATATTGTAAAGTAATTAGCCTCCAATTAAAATTAATAAATTTATAGTAAAAAAAGAAAGAAACTAGAACACTTCCTAACACCATACACAAAAATAAAATGGATTAAAGACCTAAATGTAAGACTGGAAACCATAAAACTCTTAGAGGTAAACTTAGAACACTCTCTGACATAAATCACAAGATCCCCTGTGACCCACCTTCTAGAATATTCTAAATAAGAACAGAAATAAATAAATGGGACTTAATTAAACTTAACAACTTTTGCACAAGGAAGGAAACTATAAGCAAGGTGAAAATACAGCCTTCAGAATGGGTGAAAATAATATCAAATGAAACAACTGACAAAGAGTTACTATCCAAAATATACAAGCAGCACATGCAGGTCAATACCAAAAAAAATGAACAACCCAATAAAAAGTAGGCAAAAGACTTAAGCACACATTTCTCCAAAGAAGACATACAGATGGCTGACAAACACATGAAAAGAAGCTCAACTTTGCTCATTATTGAAGAAATGTAAATCAAAATCAAAATGAGGTATCACCAATCAGAATGGCCAACATTGAAAATTCTACAAATAATAAACGCTGGAGAGGGTGTCAAGAAAAAGGAACCCTCTTACATTGTTGGCAATGCAAACTGTTACAGCAACTATGGAGAACAATGTGGAGATTCCTTAAAAACCTGGTCAAATAATTGCTATATCACCCACCAATCACCCTGCTGGGCATACACCCCAAGGAAACCAGAACTGAAAGAGATGTATGTATCCCAATGTTCATTGCAGCACTGTGTATAATAACTAGGACATGGAAGCAACCTAAATGACCATCGGCTTACAAATGGATGACAAAGTTGTGGCACATGTACACAGTGAAATATTACTCAACTATAAAAAGCAACACATTTGAGTCAGTTCTAATGAGGTGGATGGACCTGGAGCCCATTATACAGAATTAAGCAAGTCAGAAAGAGAAAGACAGATTCTTTGTATTAAAGCATATATATGGAATTTAGAAAGATGGTAGTGATGATCCTACATGCAGGGCAGCAAAGGAAACAGATATAAAGAACATACTTCTGGACTCAGTGGGAGAAGGCGAGGGTGGAATGATTTGAGAGAACAACATCGAAGCATGTACATAACCATATGTATAATAGATTACCCAGTGCAAGGTTGAATGCATGAAGCAGGGCACCCTAAATGGGTGCTCTGGGATGACCCAAAGGGATAAGTTGGGGAAGGAGGGTGGTTCAGGATGGGAGGGACAAATGTGTACCTGTGGTCAATTCATGTTGATGTATGGCAAAAATCATCATAATATTGTAAAGTAATTATCCTCCAACTAAAATAAATAAACTAAGTTAAAAGAATAAACAAACAACACAATTAAAAAGTGGGCAGAACTGAATAGACTTTTTTCCTAAAAGAAAATGTAGATAGCCAAAAGGCAAGTGAAAGATTTTCAACATCACTGATCATCAGACCAATGGAAGTCAAAATCATAGTGAGGTATCACTTCATACCTGTCTGAATGCCTATCATCATAAATAACATATATAACAAATGTTGGTAAAAATGAGAAGAAAAGAGAACTCTTGTACACTGTTGATTGGAATATAAATTGGTGCTGCCATTGTAGAAAACAGCATGGAGTTTCCTCACAAAACTAAAAATAGAACTACCATATGACCCCAAAATTCCATGACTTTGCATATATCTTAAAAAAAACACTAACTGAAAGAGATACATGCACCCAGTTTTTATATTTATAATTGCAAAGAAATGGAAACAACCTAAAGTGCCTGGTGTTTGTCAACAGATGACTGGACAAAGAATATATACATCAAATCCTCAAAGTCTATATATGTGGCTGCAAATTTCAAATTTTTGTTCTTTTTTATGACTGAATAGCATTCTATTGTGGAGAAGGCAATGGCACTGCACTCCAGTACCCTTGCCTGGAAAATCCCATGGATGGAGGAGCCTGGTAGGCTGCAGTCCATGGGGTCACAAACAGTCGGACACGACTAAGTGACTTCACTTTCACTTTTCACTTTCATGCGTTGGAGAAGGAAATGGCAACCCACTCCAGTGTTCTTGCCTGGAGAATCCCAGGGACAGAGGAGCCTGGTGGGCTGCCATCTATTGGTTGCACACAGTCGGACATGACTGAAGCGACTTAGCAGCAGCAGCAGCAGCATTCTATTGTGTGAGAATGTATGAGGGTGTGTGTGTGTATATATACACAAATTTCAAATTTTTGTTCTTTTTATAGCTGAGTAGTGTTCTGTTGTGTGTCTGTCTGTCTGTGTGCATATATATATATATATATATTCACACACACTTGGACAGCATTATGCTAATTGAAATAAGTCAGGAAGAGAAAGAGAAATACTCTATGATATCACCTATATATAGAATCTGAAAAATACAATAAGCTAATGAAAGTAGCAGGAAAAAAAAAAAAAAGACTCATATATATAGAGAACAAACTAGTGGTTACCCGTGGAGGAAGGAAGGACCAATAGGGGGTAGAGTAGTAGGGGTACAAAAACAATTAGGGGCATATGTTGCATTTTACTACTTAGCCACTCTATGTCTTTTGATTGGAGAAAGACCTTGATGTTGGGAAAGATTAAGGGCAGGAGGAAAAAGTGACCACAGAGGATGAGATGGTTGGATGCCATCTTCAACTTAATGGACATGAGTTTGAACAAACTCCAGGAGATAGTGAAGGACAGGGAAGCCTGACATGCTGTAGTTCATGGGGTCACAAAGAGTCAGACACTACTTAGTGACTGAGCAACAAAGTTGTTCATATAGAAGGATTTGCTTTACAATTTTTTTTTCATTTTTTGTTTCTTTTGTAGATCATTTATTTCTTCCTTTCTTCCTCTCTTGGTGTTTTTCTCTGTGATTTGATTACTTTTTTGTGTGGTATGCTTTGATTCCATTTTCTGTTGTTGTTGCTTTGATTGGATAATTTCTAATGGTTTATATTTCAGCTTACTTCTTATGTCTTCTGCTTGTTTGAGATTGATATTGAAGTTCTTTATTGAATTCTTCAGTTCATTAATCATATTATTCAACTCTAGGATATCTATTTTTCAATATTTATATTTTCTTTTTAATTTAAATTTATTTATTTTAATTGGAGGCTAATTACCTTACGATATTGTATTGGTTTTGCCATACATCCACATGAATCTGCCACAGGTATATATTTCTTTGTTGATCTAGTCATTTTATCTATGCATTGTTTTTCTGACTTCATTTAGTTATTTATCTGGGTGTTCTTGAAGTTCACTGAACTACTTTAAATAAATTATTCTGAATTTTTGGTGAGCTTTCAGATCAGATCAGATCAGATCAGTCGCTCAGTTGTGTCTGACTCTTTGCGACCCCATGAACCGCAGCACGCCAAGCCTCCCTGTCCATCACCAACTCCCAAAGCTCACCCAGACTCATGTCCATTGAGTCAGTGATGCCATCCAGCCATCTCTTCCTCTGTCGTCCCCTTCTCCTCCTGCCCCCAATCCCTTCCAGCATCAGAGTCTTTTCCAATGAGTCAACTCTTTGCATGAGGTGGCCAAAGTACTGGAGTTTCAGCTTTAGCATCATTCCTTCCAAAGAAATTCCAGGGCTGATCTCCTTCAGAATGGACAGGTTGGATCTCCTTGAAGTCCAAGGGACTCTCAAGAGTCTTCCCCAACACCACAGCTCAAAAGCATCAATTCTTTGGCACTCTGCTTTCTTCACAGTCCAACTCTCACATCCATACATGACGACAGGAAAAAACATAGCCTTGACTAGACGAAACTTTGTTGGCAAAGTAATGTCTCTGCTTCTGAATATGCTATCTAGGTTGGTCATAACTTTCCTTCCAAGGAATAAGCGTCTTTTAATTTCATGGCTGCAGTCACCATCTGTAGTGATTTTGGAGCCCAGAAAATTAAAGTCTGACACTGTTTCCACTGTTTCCCCATCTATTTCCCATGAAATGATGGGACTGGATGCCATGATCTTCGTTTTCTGAATGTTGAGCTTTAAGCCAACTTTTTCACTCTCCACTTTCACCTTCATCAAGAGGCTTTTGAGTTCCTCTTCACTTTCTGCCATAAGGGTGGTGTCATCTGCATATCTGAGGTTATTGATATTTCTCCCAGCAACCTTGATTCAAGCTTGTGTTTCTTCCAGTCCAGTGTTTCTCATGATGTACTCTGCATATAAGTTAAATAAGCAGGGTGACAGTATACAGCCTTGACGTACTTCTTTTCCTATTTGGAACCAGTCTGTTGTTCCATGTCCAGTTCTAACTGTTGCTTCCTGACCTGCATACAGATTTCTCAAGAGGCAGATCAGTTGGTCTGGTATTCCTATCTCTTTCAGAATTTTCTACAGTTTATTGTGATCCACAGTCAAAGGCTTTGGCATAGTCAGTAAAGCAGAAATAGATGTTTTTCTGGAACTCTCTTGCTTTTTCCATGATCCTGGTCAGCTTTAGTTTTCCATTTATTTATGGTCAGTTATTAGAGTTTTACTCGTTTCCATTAGTGGTATCATGCTTGCTTGATTCTTCAACATCCTTGAGTCTTTGTAGTGGAATCCGTGTATTTGAGTAGTCTGTTCTTCCAGAGTCAAAGCTTCGCTTTAGCAAGTAAATCCCTTAACCTGTAAGCTCAGTTTGGGATTCTGGTTTGGTCAGTTGGTAGCTTTCATGGGCAGGTTGGTCTTGTTACAGGGATTTTATTCAGGCAAGGCCACTCTCCATGCCCTGAATTCAGTAGAATGCTTATGTCTATACTCCATAGTTGGCTGGGTCTACTGGCTGGGCTCTGTGTTCATGTAGGGCCACTGAGTATACTTCTTCATTGAATGGGAATAATGGATGTTCCTTATGGTGAGGTGGGGCAACTAGCTGGGCTCTGAAATCACTTTTGCTTAGGCGAGTTCACAGGCTATATTCACTGACAGGGCTTTGCCACTGGTTGGACTCCATGATTGGGCAAGTTTATAGGCTTGGTTCCATTGCTGGTTGGTTGGAGTCTCAAGCTATGCCCTATTATTCAGGGCCAAAGCTACCTCCACGAGTTGGATAGGGTCACAGGCTGTGCTCTGCTGTTAGGCAACACCACTGGCTGGACTTATTGATGAAGAGACATCTCCTGCTGTATTCTGTATTTGAGTGGGGCTATGTTTTGTGCTCTGCAGTTTTGCAGGGTTAATGTCCAGGTTCCTTCATCAGGTAGAGCCACAGGCTATACTCCACAGTTAATCAGAGTCAGTGGTTGGGCTTCCTGCCTGGGTAGTCACAGACTGTGTTTGGCAAAAGAGCAAAACTTTCAACTGGGCTCTGCTGTGGAGTGGGGCTATATTCTAGGCAGTATATTAGACTGGGATCCAGTGTCACTGCTCAGGCTTTTTGTTATGCTGGACCAGAAGTTATACTTAACTTTGTGGGTGGGCTGCTGACTTGGCTCCTTACAGAAATAGGGATATAGGAAGGGCTCCACGGCTGCCTGGGTTCTCTGGCCAGTTTTCCTTGTTGGACAGGATGAGATACATTCAATATTTGGGCAGAGCTGATATTTGGATCTCTTTCCAGGAGAGGTCATAGAATGGACACCAAGGCTTGTACAACTCATTGGCTTGGGAAAAAGATCAGTCATAACTGCTAGTCAAGCTTCTTAGCTGGATGGGGCCAACTGATATAGCTTTGGAGATGAACAGAATCACTGGCTGGGATCTCTGCTCTTCTGCCACTGCAAGCAGGAGTGTAGCTCATGAAGATATGAGCACTGATTGCTGAAAGTCCTTCCCCTCTTCTCTGTTTCTATCTTACCCTCAGTATTCGAGTTCCACAGATTCTCTCAATGATCATTATGATGTGCTTAACTAGTGGGCTTCCTGGGAAGCATCCAGCAACACTAGAAGAGCTGGATGCCCACCTTAGGTTCTCTTTTTCTAACTGGATAAACTTTAGGACCAGGGGTCCCTCTTGGTATGGCACTAGCCTGGAGAAGGAGTGATACAGTCAGAGTATAGCCAACACTTATTCTTCCAATCCTGTCCTTCTTGGTCTCTGTGGCTCAGGGTTGCACTTCTGTCTACATCTTGAATCCTGGGATTTTCACAATGGTCTTTTGTCTATAGATAGTTGCAAGTTCCCCTTCTTGTGAGGTAGACAGAAGTTGGGACTGATCAATGTCACCATCTTGGTGATGTCACTTCCTAGAAGAAAATAGGAAAAACGCTCCTTGATGCTAATCTTGTCAATAGTTATGTTGGATATGACACCAAGACCATAGGCAACAAAAGCTAAATTAAACAATTGGAGCTACACAAAATTAAACAAACAAACAAACAAAAAAACAAACTTCTGTACAACAAATAAAACAATTGGTAAAATAAAAAGTCAACTTAGGGAATGAGAAAATATTTCCAAATTATAAGTACATAAGCAACTCATAAACTCAGTTGTCTACAAAAATTAAAAGTGAGCAAAGAATCTGAATAGACATTTTTCCAAAGAGAACATACATGAAAATGTGCTCAAAATCACCAATTTTCAGGTATATGTAAATCAAACCCACAGTTATATTACCTCACATCTGTTAGAATGGCTATTATCAAAAAGACAGATAAAAAATATTGGAGAGGATGTATAGAAAAAAAAATCCTAGTGCATTGTTGGTATGGATGTAAATTGGTACAGTCATTATGGAAAATAATATAAAAGGTCTACAAAAATAAAATTTTAACTGCTATATTATTCAATAATCTTACTCCTGAGTATATATCTAAAGGGAATAAAGTTAATATCTTAAATATCTACTCTTCCATGTCCTTTGTAGCATTATTCACAATAGCCAAGATACGGAAAAATATGTCTATATTTCTTTCTTTCTTTTTTTTAAGGTCTTCTGAGGTGGAACACAGGAAATATGGGAGAAAATGACAAAAGGTGAGACTAAGAATATTATACTATCCCTAATGAAGTAGATATTAATAGAAATTTTTATTTAAAAACTATCTTTGTCAGATTTATGTTTTAGAAAATTACTCTTGCTGCAATGCACAGAATGAGAGGGAAATAAAACAAAATGACGAATTAGGAGACTATTATAATATTTCATTAAAAATATTGAAAGACAATTTGCATTAAAGAGGGAAAAGACGGACTAGTTTCCAAAAATAACCAAATGATTGGTGATAAAAAGGAAGAGAAATGTCAAAGATTACTCTCAGGCTTCTTATTGGATAGATTGAGAGGATGGTAAAATATAAGCAGTACAGGAAAACAAGGTGGAGAAGGCAATGGCACCCCACTCCAGTACTCTTGCCTGGAAAATCCCATGGATGGAGGATCCTGGAAGGCTGCAGTCCATGGGGTCGCTGAGGGTCGGACATGACTGAGTGACTTCACTTTCACTTTTCACTTTCATGCATTGGAGAAGGAAATGGCAACCCATTCCAGTGTTCTTGCCTGGAGAATCCCAGGGACAGGGCATCCTGGTGGGCTGCCGTCTATGGAGTCGCACAGAGTCGGACACGACTGAAGTGACTCAGCAGCAGCAGCAGCAGGAGAAGAAGGATTTGAGGCTTTTTTCTTTAGTGAGAAGGGCAATGGAGATTGACAAATAATGAGGTATTTTATAATATGATGAATTTGGGATACCTGCAGGACACTGAATTAGAGGTTCTCAGTTTGCTGAATGGTAATTATGACTCTATTGCTCCAGAAAGAGCTATTAGATTATGATAAACTCTTCCATGCTTATGGATACATAAGTGAAATTTCAAGGCATGCATATTACTGAGATCAGTCAATATAGTGAGAAAATAAAAAAAGAGTGGAGACTTGGGATACACTAGACAGTAAAGTGTCTGCCTACAGTGTGGGAGACCTGGGTTTGATCCCTGGGTCGGGAAGATCACCTGGAGAAGGAAATGGCAACCCACTCCAGTATTCTTGCCTGGAAAATCCCATGGACCGAGGAGCCTGGTAGGCTACAGTCCATAGGGTCGCAAAGAGTTGGACACGACTGAGCGATTTCCCTTTAGTAATGAAAAAAAAAAAAAAAAAAAGGAGTTCAAAATAAAACTAAGAACATGTACAAAGAGAAAAAGTGCATTGAAAACAGCATGTCATAGAAATCAAAATGAAAATATATTTCAAGGGAAGAGTGATCAAAAACATCACATATTACAGTGATAAAGAAGAATGACTGAAAAGAATATCACTAAATGAGTCAAGAGATAAAGACATCCCAGTAGCGGTGAGCACACCTTGTAGCCAGATACTGGTCTCTCATATCATTCTCCTCTAAAACGAACCAGAAGCTCTTTGTAGAAATCACTGATTACAGGGTCATGATAGGTAAAAGATGTCTGAATATGACATGAAATAAGGAATTACTAAAAATATAATAGAGCTGTTTTATTCCAGTAACCAGCTTGAAAGGAGGTTCCCCTGGCCAAATCTAGAAAAATATTAACACAAAAATAATTAAATATGGTGATGAATTATAAACTATAAGAAGCATTATCATGAGTCTAATATCAATAGCAAATTGAAAAATAAATAGCTTGATAAATATCAGGAGTGGAGGAGAATTATTACATTAAATGGCATAGGCTGATAGACAAATACACATGGAGATCTAGAGTTGGAAAATCATCTTTTTGTAATCATCATAATAAAGATTTAATCAGGAAACAATTAACAGATGCTAAATCTAGAGGGAAATTTTGACAAGTAACAGGATGCTTGCATGATCTGTTAGTTGCAAAAGTGAACAATATCACAATAAGTATACAGTGGAGAAATTGATAACACTGAACAAATTATCAAAATTAACATTAGTAACAAGAGACAGATGGACACCGTGGGCCTCCAGATGTGATATCCTGAAGTGGACACAATATCTCCTGTGGGTATTAAAACAAGAATGTGTAGTCTGAATCTAACCTAAACCTCAAAAAAGGAACATTCTGTTTATCTTCATAAAAGTTGGTTTTAATAAAAGCCTATGAAAAGCTATGAAAATGTCTAGATTAAAGGAGGCTAAAATGTTATGACAGCTAGATGCAATATTTATTCCTAGATTAGATCCTAGGAGTAAAAATGTCTAAAAAGGATGTCATTGGGTCATGTGATAAAATTGAAATACAAAGAATAGATTACTATGCTGCTGCTGCTAAGTCACTTCAGTCGTGTCCGACTCTGTGCGACCCCATAGACGGCAGCCCACCAGGCTCCCCTGTCCCTGGGATTCTCCAGGCAAGAACACTGGAGTGGGTTGCCATTTCCTTTTCCAATGCATGAAAGTGAAAAAATAAAGTGAAGTCGCTCAGTCATGTCAGACTCCTAGTGACCCATGGAGTGCAGCCCATCAGGCCCCTCTGTCCATGGGATTCTCCAGGCAAGAGTACTGGAGTGGGATGCCATCACCTTCTCTGATAGATTACTATATTTACCTCAATTTTACTGGTTGATTACTATTGTGTGTTTTTGTAATAAAAAAATCTATTTTATTAGGAAATACAGACAGAAGTATTTAGTGGTAAAAGGCTAGAGAGTGAGCTGTTTACAGTTGGTGAAATTAAATAAATGTATATGAATGTTCTTTGTAATATTTTTATTTTTGTGTAACTTTTATTTAAGCTTGAAATCATTTTCATTTAAGAAACCTAAGAAGAGAATATAGTAGGTCTAATATAAAAGCAGAGAGTTGGTAAATTTTGTCAGAGCAGTTTCCATGGTATGATGGGGCTGCCAGTGTATAAAGTGAGTGGGTTCATGGGACTTCCCTGGCAGTCTAGTGGTTAAGACTGCACTTTCAATGCAGGGGAAAGGGCTTTGATCCCTGACAGGGAACTAAGATTTCTCATGCCACGTGATTCATTTTTTTTTTTTTAATTTTGAAAAAAAAATAATATAGTGTTTGGATTTATTGAAGTGGTAAGGAGACAAAAAATATATAAGCTTTTCTTGAAAGAACTGTAGTAATTATGGAAACAAGGGTGAAAAGTGGCAAACTGAGGCAGAGATAGGTTTAAGGAGAAAAATTTGAGGATGTGCTGAGTATTTTAGATTTAGAAGAAGATGATGTTATAGATATGACAAAAGATATTTATATATAAGGGTGCAGAATTTAGAGATCAAATTGCAGAAATTAGCATTGAAGAGAAGAAGACATTTCTTCCAATGGGGAAAGAGGTAAAGAATGCTCAAGGTAGATAAGTACGAAGGTTAAAGGAAAGTAGATCATGAAATTTTACTCCTATATACACTGTTTTTTCCTTTTCTCTATGTGAGGAAGAATGGGTGCTAGGTTGTTTCAGTCATGTTCAACTCTTTATGACATTATGGACTGTAGCCTTCAAGGCTCCTCTCTCCAAGGGACTCTCAGGCAAGAATGCTGGAATGGATTGCTATGCCCTCTTCCCAGGGGTGTTCTTGACCCAGGGATCAAACCCGTATCTCCTGTATTTGAGGTAGATTCTTTACCACCAAGCTACCAGGGAAGTCCAGATTTCATATACATGCATTAATCTATGATATTTGTTTTTCTCTTTCTGACTTACTTCACTCTGTATAATAGGCTCTAGGTTCATAAGCTTCACTAGAAATAACTCAGATGTGTTCTTTTTTATGGATGAGTAGTATTCCATTGTATATATGTACCAAAACTTCTTTATCTATTCATCCATCAGTGGACATCTAGGTTGCTTCTATGTCCTAGCAATTGTAAATATCATTAAGGTGAATATTTGTGTGCATGTGTCTTTTTTCAATTATGGTTTTCTTGGGGGTATATGCCTGGAATTGGAATTGCTGGGTCACATGGTAGTTTCATTCCTAATTTTTAAAATAAATCTCTATACTATTCCCCATAGTGGCTGTATCAATGTACATTCCCACAAACAGTGGATGAAGGTTCTTTTTTCCCCAAATCCACTGCAACATTTATTGTTTGCAGATTTTTTTTTAATGATGGTCATTCTTATCAGTGTGAGGTGATACCTCATTGTAATTTTGACTTGCGTTTCTCTAATAATAAGTGATGTTGAGCATTTGTTTATGTGTTTATTAACAATTGGTATGTATTTTTTGGAGAAATATCTGCTTTAGTATTCTACCCATTTTCTGATTGGCTTGTCTGCTTTTCTCATGTTGAGAGGCAAGAGCTGCTTGCATAGTTTGGAGATTAATCCTTTGTCAGTTGCTTGACTTGTAAATATTTTCTACCATTCTGAGTGCTGCATAAGACATACTTAAAATTATTTGTTGCTTATTTAACACTCAAATTTAGCTGGGCATCTTTTTTCCCCCCTGTGGTTTAAAAACTTCAGATCACAAGAGTCACTGTTAAGAACTGTGCTACCACATTGCAGGTGGATTCAATACCTGATGAACCTTGCTAAAGAGGGTATGGAGAAAAGGGAATATTTTTGCATTGTTTCAAGAGGTGGGAATGTAAACTGATATAGCCACTATGGAGAATAGAATGGAGATTCCTTAAAAAAAAAAAAAAAAAAACTAGGAATAAAACTACCATATGACCAGGCAAGCCTACAGCAAGGCATATAATCTGAGAAAACTGTAATTGAAAAAGACAATATACCCACATGTTCATCAAAGCACTATTTACAATATCTAGGACATGGAAGCAACCTAGATGTCCATTGACAAATGAATGGATAGAGAGGTTGTGGTACATATAAAAAATGGGATATTACTCAGTGAAAGAAAGGGACATATCTGAGTAAGTTGTAATGAAGTGGATGAACATAGAGACTATTATACAGAGTGAAGTCGGAGAAAAAACAAATATCATACATTAATGCATATATATATGAAATCTAGAAAGTTGGTACTGATGAACCTATTTTCAGGGCAGCAATAGACACATACATAGAGAGCAGAATTGTGCAGACAGTCAGAGAAGGAGACAGTGGGACAAACTGAGAGAGTAGCATTGAATCATATACATAACCATATGTAAAATAGATAGCGAGAGGGAATTTGCTGTATGATGCAGGGAACTCAAAGCCAGTGCTCTGTGAAAATCTAGAGAGGTGAGATGGGGTTAGGGGTGGGAGAGAGTTTAAAGAGGGAGGGCACACATGTATACCTATGGCTGATTCATGTTGGTGCATAGCAAAAACAAACACAATATTCTAAGGCAATCATCATCCAAATTTAAAAAAATAATGAAAAATTGTGCTCAAGCATGTCATTTAGTAGGTGTCTCATAGAATGCACCAAAATAATCTATTTAAAGTGAGTTTATTTTTTCAGCCATCTTTTTATTAAAATTTGTGTTAAATTCAAATAAACTCCATAGTAGAAGAAACTAGTGTGAATCAAAGCACAAATACACAAACTCAAGTGCAATCCAAAATAGTTGTACAGCAATCAGATATGGAATATTATATTATATTAGTACTGTTAAAAAATTCACTAAGGATTTACAGTAATTCCAGGAAGTGCCCTCTGAAGTACAAATAAAAAGAATCATGGAAGTTGTTTTCATTAACTAACTGTTTTACATAACTGAAAAAGCTTCCATAATTCTTTTAATCTGTACCCCAGAAAGAATTTCTTTTGTATTACCTAACTGCTTTATAATAACTATATTGGATAAAAACCTGGAACGTTAGATCCATGAATCAAGGTAAATTGGACATAGTCAAGCAGGAGATGAAAAGACTGAACATCTAAATCTTAGGAATCAGTGAACTAAAATAAACAGGAATGGGTGAATTTAATTCAGATTACCATTTTATCTTCCATGGACATGAATCCGTTAGAAGGAAGGGAGTAGTCCTCATAGTCAACAAGAATCCAAAATGCAGTACTTAGGTGCAATCTTAAAAACAACAAAATGATCTTGGTTTGTTTCCAAGGCAAGCCATCCAATATCATAGTAATCCAAGTCCATGTGCCAACCACTAATGCTGAAGAAGCTGAAGTTGAATTGTTTAATGAAAACATACAACTCCTTCTGGAACTAACACCAACATGTTCTTCCACCATTTGTGATTGGAATGCAAAATGAGGAAGTCAAGTGATACCCAAAATTATAGGCATGTTTGGCCTTGGAGTACAGAATGAAGAAGCAAAGACTAACAGAGTTTTACCAAGAAAACAAACTGATCATAGCAAATACCCTCTTCCAACAACAAAAGAGATGATTCTACACATGAACATCACAAGATGGTCAGTACTAAAATCAGATTATGTTCTTGCAGCCAAAGATGGAGAAGCTTCATACAGACAGTAAAATCAAGACCTGAAACTGACTATGGTTCAGATCATGAGCAAAATTATTTTTTCAAAATTCAGGCTTAAATTGAAGAAAGTAGGGAAAACCACTAAGACATAAATCAAATCAAATATATGACAACTAGGCCATAAATAAAACCCGTATATAATACAGGGAGGTAATGAATAGACTCAAGGGATTGGATCTTGTAGATAGAGTGCCAGAAGAACTATTCATGGAGGTTCATAATACTGTACAGGAAACAGTGACTAAAACCATTCCAAGGAAAAATAAATTAATAAGGCAAAATGGTTGTCTACGGAAGTTTTACAAATAGCTAAGCAGCCATGAAATTAAAAGATGCTTACTCCTTGGGAGGAAAGTTATGACCAACCTAGATAGCATATTAAAAAGCAAAGATATTACTTTGCCAACAAAGGTCTGTCTAGTCAAGGCTATGGTTTTTGCAGTGGTCATGTATGGATGTGAGAGTTGGACTATAAAGAAAGCTGAGTGCCCAAGAATTGATGCTTTTGAACTGTGGTGCTGGAGAAGACTCTTGAGAGTCCCTTGGACTGCAGGGAGATCCAACCAGTCCATCCTAAAGGAGATCCATCCTGGGTGTTCATTGAAAGGACTGATGCTGAGGCTGAAACTCCAATACTTTGGCCACCTCATGCGAAGAGTTGACGCATTGGAAAAGACCCTGATGCTGGGAGGGATTGGGGGCTGGAGGAGAAGGGCGTGACAGATGGACGTGAGTTTGGGTGAACTCCGGGAGTTGGTGATGGACAGGGAGGCCTGGTGTGCTGCAATTCATGGGGTCGCAAAGAGTTGGGCATGACTGAGCGACTGAACTGAACTGAAGGAAGAAGAGGAGCAACAGACAATGAAGAAAGGGAATGATATACTTAATTGAATGCAGAATTCCAAAGAATATTAAGGAGAGAAAAGAGGGCCTTCTTAAGTACATAATGCAAAAAAAAAAAAAAAAAAAAAAATAGAGGAAAGCAATATAATGGGAAAGATTAACGGCCTCTTCAAGAAAGTTAGATATATCAAGGGAATATTTTATGCAAGGATGGGCACTATAAAGGACATAAATGGTAAGGACCTAACAGAAGCAGAAGAGATGAAGAAGAGATGCCAAGAATACACAGAAGAACTCTACAAACATTATCTTAATGACCTAGATAAACATGATTTTGTGCTTATTCACCTAGAGTCAGCTATCCTGAAGTATGAAGTCAAGTTAGTGAGCCTTAGGAAGCATTAGTAGTATGAACAAAACTAGTGGATATTACAGAATTCCAGGCGAGCTATTAAAATCCTAAAGATTATGCTGTTAAAGTGCTGCAATAAATATGTCAGCAAATTTGAAAAACTCAGCAGAGGCCACAGGACTGGAAACGGTCAGTTTTCATTCCAATTCCAAAGAAAGACAATGACCAAAAATGCTAAAACTACCATACAACTGCACTCATTTCACAGGCTACAAGATTATGCTCAAAATCTTTCAAGCTAGGCTTAAGCATTACATAAACTGAGAACTTCCTGATGTACCAGCTGGGCTTCAAAGGGGCAGAGGAACCAGAGATCATATTGCCAACAACTGTTGGATCATAGAGAATGCAAGGTAGTTCCACAAAAGCATATACTTTTGCTTCATTGCCTATATAAAGCCATTGACTGTGTGGATCACAACACTTGTAAAAAATTCTTAAAGAGATAGGACTACCAGACTCCTTTACCTGTCTCCTGAGAATCCTGTATGCGGGCCAAGAAACAACAGTTAGAACCCAATATGGAACAAGAGACTGGCTCAAAATTGGGAAAGGACCATGAAAAGGCTATATATTGTCACCCTGCTTATTTAACTTATATGTAGAGTACATGATGTGAAATGTTGGACTGGATAAATCACAAACTTGAATCAAGATTGCCAAGAGAAACATCAAGAACCTCAGATATGAAGATGACACCACTCTAATGTCAAAAGGTGAAGAGGAACTGAAGAGCCTCTTGATAAAGGTGAAAGAGGAGTAGAAAAGCTGGCTTGAAACTCAACATTCAAGAAACTAAGATCTTGGCATCCAGTCTCATCACTTCATAGCAAATAAAAGGGGGAAACAGTGGAAGCAGTGACAGATTTTATTTTCTTGGGCTCCAAATCACTGTGGACTGTGACTGCAGCCATGACATTAAAAGATGCCTGCTCCTTGAAAAGAAAGCTATGACAACACTAGACAACATATTAATAATAGAGGTCTGTATTGTCAAAGCTATGGTCTTTCCAGTAGTCATGTACAGATGTGAGACCTGGACCATAAAGAAAGCTGAGCACCAAAGAATTGATTCTTTCAAATTGTACTCTTGAGAGTTGCTTGGACTGAAAGAAGATAGCTGATCATAAAGAAAGTCAACCCTGAGTATTCACTGGAAGGACTTTTGCTGAAACTGAAGCTCTAATACTTTGGTCATTTGATGCAAAGAGCTTACTCATTGGAAAAGACGCTGATTCTGGGAAAGATTGAAGGCAAAAGGAGAAGGGTTTTGCAGAGAATGAGATGATTAGATAGCACCACAAACTCAATGGATATAAATTTGAGCATACTCTGGAAAAAAGTGGAGGATAGAGTAGCCTGGCATGCTGCAGTGCATGGAGTCGCAGAGACTCAGACACAAATTAGTGACTGAACAACAATAATAACAAACTGTTTTATGGCCTTACAGATTTTATGCATCAAATGAAAACTGAATTTCTGCTCCACATCCTGTTACAGACTTTCTAACATCAACAATTTCCTTAGGGATTATGTTTTGTGCTACTTTCCCATGACTGAATTTCTGATCATGTTCCCGGAAAATTCACCTAATAACAACTATAAAACTTAAATCTTACAATAAAATGAACTGTTGCATCCTCTTTTCATAGTGCACTATATTTTATACATGTTAATTATAAAATAGTGGAACTATATCATCAAATACATATTGGCTTTTCAATATTTTTTTTATTCCTCAACATAAATATGCTTTAATAGGGAAGCTATACTAGATTTTTGCAGTAGTACAGAGAAATATAAGGCCAAGTCTAGCAAGCCAAGCTTTGTTTTGGAGAATATTGCAAAGAATGTAGCAAGAAAAGCATGAGAGGGAATTCCCTGACCTTCTTGTGGTTAGGACTTCATGCTTTCACTGCTGAATGTGCAGGTTCAATCCCTGGTTGAGGAACTAAGAGTCCCACAAGCCACATGATGGGGCAACGGGAGAAAAATAAAAACATGAGAGAATAGTTGGTCCACCTCCCAGCAGCTTTGAGAACAGTGCTGTAATGGTTCTACCACTGTACACTTGCAAAGAGTTCAGGTAAAAGTCTATAATTTTGTTTAATTTAATAAACTTGTTCAGTAAGTGTTTTACCAAAGTTGTTCTTATGACTTCTGGTGAGATTAACTTCAAGCAAAAAGGTAATCTATAGCTGTCAGAGTAAAGGTAAGAAATGATTTCATGAAATTTGATTCTTTTTCTTACTGACTTCTTGCTTTCTGTGCCCAGTAACTGTTGTGTCTGACTCTCTGTGACTCTATGTACTGTAGCCCCCTAAGCACCTCTGTCCACGGGATTTTTCAGGCAAGAATGCTTGATCATGTTGTCATTTTCTCCTCCAAGGAATCTCCCTGAACTTGAGAGGTTTGAACCTTGTCTACTGTGTCTTTTGCATTGCATGTGGATACTTTACCACTGAGCTACTGGGGACTTCTTAGGCAAATGAAAATTATATCTGCAAAACTGCATTTACTATTTTCTGGTTGATTTGCATTAAATTGGAAGATCTTCACATGGCAAGTTGGATTCAGATGATCATTTTTGTTTGCATGAAATAAATTAGATTGAATACAGATCAAGTGTAATAGATTGTGTGGTGATCAGATGCAGTTTTTTTTTTTTCTACCTAAATTAATTTTAATAAAAAGTAAAGCTTTGTAATAGTACTGATATGATCATAATGATTTCAACAATACAATTCATTTCTATTTCAAATAATTTACACTAGTCAGAAGCAAAAGTAAAAACTCTTACCAAAAAGAACGCTGAAGAACTGATGGAAGGACTGGAGGACATTGGAAGGACTGATGCTGAGGCTGAAACCTGAATACTTTGGCCATCCGATACGAAGAGCTGACTCCTTTGAAAAGACCCTGATGCTGGGAAAGATTGACAGCAGGAGGAGAAGGGGATGACAGAGAATAAGATGGTTGGATGGCATCACCGACTCAATGGACATGAGTTTGAGCAAGCTTTAGGAGTTGATGATGGACAGGGAGGCCTGGCATGCTGCAGTCCATGGGGTCATTAAGAGTTGGACACAACTGAGTGACTGAACTGAACTTACAAAAAATCCTTGAGACTAAACTGAAATTCAGCAGAAAATAGGTTAGATTGCCCATAGACACTTGTCCCAAAAATTTGTTTTTCTCAAAACACTCCATAAAAGATAATTCTGCAGATAATGTGACAATTATGAACAACTACCTTTTAGAATTATTTATAAAGAAATACTCAAGAATTAAAAGAGATTGTGGATTCTTTAGCCACACTAAACATGGTGTGAAGTGAACCCAGAAAATTAGTACAAATTTTCTCACCATAGCTCAGGAGAAAGGGGATACTTCCATGGATGTTTTGTAATATTTCCCATAAGGGTAAAGTATTTTTTGGAAACATTAGTAGTTGAGATTCATATGATGGGACAAATTTAGGAAACAGGGAAGGTCAGCCTAGGGATCACTAACATGACTTCAACAGAGAAGAGTTTATAAGTCTATATTTTAAAATAATTTCCTTATGTATGGAGCATAAGCAAGTTTGTGGAGATTTTATATATCAACAGTGACTGTGGTCTCAATATACTGTTTCTTTCACAATGTTTTATACATCTGTCCATGTCATATATGGCAGATAAGGGGTCAACGATAAAGCAAAGAGGTGGGTCTAGGAGGGGGCTGATACATGCCCAGGGACAGCAACTAAACAGACAAACAGTCAGTAGGACACACATGGATGTCTGGCGTGAGATCAAGCCAGTAGCCAGCAACAGATACAAGTAAGAAGCAGGCCTGTGAAGACTAAAGTAATTGGTAGTCAGGGTAGATAAGAGAGTCAGAAGCCAAGGTGTCAGAAAGTACAGAACTGTCAAGGACATAAGAAAATATTTTTTGATGTAACTTGCAATCTTCACTATAAAGTGAGCAAGAAAGTAAATCTGAAACCCACAGATGACAAGTAACAAACATGTCTAGGGTCACATAGAAAATTGGAAATATAGAAATGATGGTAATCCACATAATTTCGTCAGGATATTTTTTTTTCCTGTTGAGTTTTTTGTTTTGTATTAGGGTAGAGCTGAATAACAGTGTTGTGATAGTTTCAGGTGAACAGTGAAGGGACTCAGCCATATATATACATATATCAATTTTCATACAAACTCTCCTCCCATCCAATCTGCCACATGACATTAAGCAGAGTTCCATGTGCTATAAAATAGGTCCCAGTTGGCTATTCACTAAATATAGCAGTGTGTACATGAAAATCCCCAATTCTCTATCACTTCTTCCTGGCAATCATAAGATAATTTTCTAAGTCTGTGAGTCTCTTTCTGTTTTGTAAGTTTATTTGTATCATTTCTTTTTAGATTCCACATATAAGGGATATACAACAATGTTTCTGCTTCTTTGTCTGACTTCTATCACTCCTTAGGTCCATCTATATTGCTGCAAAAGGCACCATTTCATTCTTTTTAATGGTTGAGTAATATTCCATTGTATATACATACCACATCTTCTTTATCCATTCCTCTGTCAATAGCCATTTAGGTTACTTCCATGTCTTGGCTGTTTTAAACAGTACTGCAATAAATATTGGGGTGCATGTACCCTTTCAGAACATATTTTCCTCCAGATTATGTGTAGGAGTGGGATTGCAGGTCATACGGTAGCTCTATTTTTAGTTTTTAAATGAACCTCCATAATGTTCTCTAGTGGCTATAAGAGTTTACATTTCCACCAACAGTTTAGGAGGATCCCTTTTTCTCCACACCCTCTCCAGCATTTTTTATTTGTGGATTTTTTTATGATGGCCATTTTGGTTTGTGTGAGGTGATATTTCATTGCAGTTTTGATTTGTATTCCTCTAAGAATGAACAATGTCGAGCATCATTTCATGTGCTTCTAGGCCATCTTTATATCTTCTTTGAAGAAATGTCTATTTATGTCCCCTGCTCATTTTGTGAGTGGGTTTTTTGTCTTGATGCTGTTAAGTGTCACAAGCTGTTTTTAAATATTGGAGACTAATCCTTTATTGGTCACATCGTTTGCAAATGTTTCCTCCCAATCTGGGGGTTTTCTTTTGATATTATTTAAAGTTTTCTTTGCTGTGCAAAATCTTTTGTAATTTAGTAAGTCTTACTTGCTTACATTTGCTTTTATTTCGATTATTCTTGGAGATAGATTGAAAAAGATGTTGCTGTGATTTATGTCAGATAGTGTTCTTCCTATGTTTTCCTCAGGAAGTTTTATAGTGTCTGGTATTACATTTAGATCTTTAATCCATTTTGAACTTACTTTTGTGTATTAAGGTAAAGACTTAGTTTACATGTGCCTGTACAGTTTTTCCAGCACCATTTGTTGAAGAGACTGTCTTTGCAAAATCATGTAGTTGTCTAGCCTCCTTTGTCATAGATTAATTGAACAGAGATGGATAAGCTCATTCCTGGGATTTCTATCCTGTTGCATTGACTTATATTTCTATTTTTACTCAAGTACCATACTGTTTTGATGACTATAGCTTTGTAGTATAGTCTAAAGTCAGGGATCCTGATTCTTCAAGCTCTGTTTTTTACCTCAGGATTTCTTTGGCTATTCGGGGACTTTTGTGTCTCTACAAATTTTGAGATTTTTGTTGTTGTTGTTGTTCCAGTCCTGTGAAAAATGCTATTCGTAATTTGATAAGGGTTGCATTGAATCTGTAGATTGACTTAGATGCTACAGTCATATTGATTTTTCCATACAAACATGATATATCTTTCCATCTGTTTATGTCTTCTTCATTTTCTTTCATCAGCATCTTATACTTTTCACAGTACATATCTTTTATCTCCTTAGGTAGGTTTATTCCTAGGTACTTCATACTTTTTGATGTGCTGATAGATGGAATTGATAAACTTTAAAACAGAGACAGTTATAAGGGACAAGGAAGGATACTACATAATGATCAAGAGTTCAAGTCAAGAAGATGATATAAGAATTATAAATATATATGCACCTGACATAGGAGCACCTCAACATGTAAGGCAAATACAAGCAACCATAAAGGGAGAAATCAACAGTAATACAGTAATAGCGGGGGGATTTAATACCCCAATTTCATCAATGGACAGATCACCACACAGAATATTAATGAGGTAAAAGAGGCCTTAAATGACACTTTAGATGAGTCAAAATTAATTGATATTTATAAAGCATTCCATCCGAAACAGCAGACTACACTTTCTTCTCGAGTGAACATGGAAGATTCTCCAGAATTGACCACATGCTGGGCCATAAGGCAAGCATTGGTACATTTAAGAAAATCAAAATCAATACAGGTTAGAAGATGGCAGAGGAATAGGAAGGGGAGACCCCTTTCTCCTCCACAAATTCATCAAAAGAACATTTAAACACTGAGTAAATTCCACAACACAACTTCTGAATGCCGGCAGAGGACATCAGGCGCCCAGAAAAGCAGCCCATTGTCTCCAAAAGGAGGTAGGAAAAAATATAAAAGACAAAAAAAAAAGAAAAAGAGGTAGGGAAGGAGCTCCATCCCAGGAAGGGAGTCTTAAAAAGAAAGAAGTTTCCAAACACCAGGAAACACTCTCACTGCTGAGTCTGTGGCAAGCCTTGGAACCACAGAGGGCAACATAACTGAGAGGAAAGATAAATAAATAATTAAAACCCACAGATTACGTGCCCAACAGTAACTCCCCCAGCAGAGAAGAAGCACAGATGCTTGCACCCACCACTAGCAAGCAGGGGCTGGGCAGGGAGGCGTGGGCTGCATTGCTTAGAGTAAGGACCAGGACTGAATGCCCTGAGGGCAATCTGAGGGAACTAACTTGGGCTAGCAAACCAGACTGTGGGATAGCTACCACACAAAAAACCCTAACTTAAGACACCGCCAGGCCCACTCACAGAACAAAGGACTATACAGAGCTAGTGGGCTGCAGATCATCCCCTGCTGGTGATAGGCAGCCAGAGCCAGAAGGGGGCAATCGCAGCCCCAGAGAGACATTATCTACCAAACTGCAAGAAGGCTTCTTTGCTAACTAAGACTTCTTGGGGTTCTGGACAGTCAACATCAGCCTGAGAATGTGTGCCGGTTGTACACCCAGAAAACCAAGTGGCAGGGACAGGGGAGGTGATAAGTTGCAGCGACCACGCTCACCAAACACCTCATCACCTGAGCTGCTTGGACCTGGGAAGGGCACAAAACGTAGGCCCAACCGAGTCTGTGCCTCTGAGGACTTCCTGAGTGCCTGAACCTGAGCGGCTTAGAACTGGGAGGTGCATGCAGCCCAGTGCCAGCCTCAGATGATTCCCTGGGGAGCAACCTAGAACCTGAGCAGTGTGGTCAGGGAGGGCACACGCACCGTGAGTGGGAGCAGGCCCAGTGTGGCTGAGACACTGTGAGCACGTGCCAGTGTTATTTGTTTGCAGTTTCCCTCCCTCCCCACAGTGTGACTGAACAGGTGAGCCTAAAAAAGTGTCCACCACCGCCCCTCTTGTGTCAGGGCGGAAATCAGACATTGAAGAGACAAGCAAACAGAAGCTAAAACAGAGGGAACCGCATTGGAAGTGACAGGTGCAGTAGATTAAAACCCTGTAGTTCGTACTGACTACATAGGAAGGGGCCTATAGATCTTGAGAAATATAAGCCGGACCAAGGAACTATCCAAAAATGAACTGACCCCGCATTGCCTACAACAACATCAGAGAAAGTCCTAGATATATTTTTACTATTTTTATGATCATTCTTTTTTTTATTTTTTTTAATTTTAAGTCCTCTATTACTCCTTTAATTTTCATTTTTATAACCTACTATTACTTTGCAAAAAAAGACCCTATTTTTAAAGCAAACGTCATATATATATATATATATATATATATATATATATATATTATAATTTTTGTGACTTTCTTTTTTTTTCTTTTTTTAATATTGTATTTTTGAAAATCCAAACTCTACTTTAGATTTTTAATCGTTGCTTTTTGGTATTTGTTATCATTTTTTTTTTACCTTTAAAAACCCAATCTTCAGTACCCATTTTTACTTCGGAACGAGATTACTGACTTGACTGCTGTCTCCTCCTTGGGACTCTCTTTTTTCTCCACCAGGTCGCCTCTATCTCCTCCTGCCCCTTTTTCACCCAACTCTGTGAATCTCTTTGTGGGTTCAAGATGGTGGACAACACTTAGGGAACTGATTACTGGCTGGATCTGTCTCTCTCCTTTTGATCCCCCCATTTATCCTCCTGGCCACCTCTGTCTCCTTCCTCCCTCTTCTTTTGTCTGTGTAACTCCATGAATATCTCTGAGTGGTCCAGACTGTGGAGTGCACATAAGGAAGTGATTACTGGCTAGCTTGCTCTCTCCTCTTTTGATTCCACCTCATCTCATTCGGGTCACCTCTAACTCCCTCCTCCCTCTTCTCTTCTCCATGTAACTCTGTGAACCTCTATGAGTGTCCCTCACTTTGGACAAACTTTTAATCTTTAACCTAGATGTTTTATCAGCAGTGCTGTATAGATGGAAAAGTCTTGAGACTACTGTAAAAATAAGACTGAAAACCAGAAGCAAGAGGATTAAGTCCAAAACCTGAGAACACCAGAGAACACCTGACTCCAGGGAACATTAATCAACAGGAGCTCATCAAACACCTCTATGCCTACACTGAAACCAAGCACCACACAAAGGCCAACAAGTTCCAGAGCAAGACATACCAAGAAAATTCTCCAGCAACACACGAACACAGCCCTGAGCTTCAATATACAGGCTGCCCAAAGTCACTCCAAATCCATTGACATCTCATTACTCACTACAGGACACTTCATTGCACTCCAGACAGAAGAAGTAGAGCTCCACCCACCAGAACAACGACACAAGCTTCTCTAACCAGGGAACCTTGGCAAGCCACCCATACAACCCCACCCACAGTGAGGAAACTCCACAATAAAGAGAACTCCACAAACTGCCACAATACAGAAAGGCCATCCAAAACTCAGCAATATAAACAAGATGAGACAAAGGAATACTCAGCAGGTAAAGGAACAGGATAAATGTACACCAAATCAAACAAAAGAGGAGGAGACAGGGAATCTACCTGATAAAAAATTCTGAATAATGATAGTGAAAATGATCCAAAATCTTGAAAACAAAATGTAATCACAGATAAATACCTTAGAGACAAGGATTGAGAAGACGCAAAAAAGGTTTAAAAAGGACCTAGAAGAAATAAAAAAAGGGTCAATATATAATAAATAATGCAATAAATGAGATCAAAAACACTTTGGAGGCAACAAATAGTAGTATAATGGAGGCAGAAGATAGGATTAGTGAATTAGAAGATAGAATGGAATAAATAAATGAATCAGAGAGGAAAAAATAAAAATGAATTAAAAGAAATGAGGACAATCTCAGAGACCTCCAGGACAATATTAAGCACCCCAACATTCAAATTCTAGGAGTCCCAGAAGAAGAAGAAAAAAGAAAGACCATGAGAAAATACTTGAGGAGATAATAGTTGAAAACTTCCCTAAAATGGGGAAGGAAATTATCACCCAAATCCAAGAAAACCAGAGAGTCCCAAACAGGATAAAACCAAGGCAAAACATCCCAGGACACATATTAATCAAATTAACAAAGATCAAACACGAAGAACAAATATTAAAAGCAGAGAGGGAAAAAATAACAAATAACACACAAGGGGATTCCCATAAGGATAACAGCTGATCTTTCAATAGAAACTTTTCAGGCCAGAAGGGAATCACAAGACATACTAAAAGTGATGAAAGAAAATAATCTACAGCCCAGATTACTGTACCCAGCAAGGATCTCATTCAAATATGAAGGAGAAATCAAAAGCTTTACAGACGAGCAAAAGCTGAGAGAATTCAGCACCACCAAATCAGCTCTCCAACAAATGCTAAAGGATATTCTCTAGACAAGAAACACAAAAAAGGTGTATAAACTCAAACCCAAAACAATAAAGTAAATGCAATGGGATCATACTTATCAATAATTACCTTAAACATTAATGGATTGAATGCCACAACCAAAAGACAAAGACTGGCTGAATAGATACAAAAACAAGACCCCTACATACGTTGTCTACAAGAGATTCACCTCAAAACAGGGGACACATACAGATTGAAAGTGAAGGGCTGGAAAAAGGTATTCCACACAAATAGAGATCAAAAGAAAGCAGGAGTACCAATACTCATATCAGATAAAATAGACTTTAAGACAAAGGCTGTGAAAAGAGACAAAGAAGGACACTACATAATGATCAAAGGATCAATCCAAGAAAAAGAGAAAATAATTATAAATATATATGCACCGAACAAAGGACCACTGCAATATGTAAGACAAATGCTAACAAGTATGAAAGGGGAAATTAACAATAACACAATAAGAGGAGGAAACTTTAATACCCAACTCAGACCTATGGATAGATCAACTAAACAGAAAATTAACAAGGAAACACAAACTTTAAATGATAAAATAGACCAGTTATACCTAATTGATATCTATAAGACATTTCACCCCAAAACAATGAATTTCACCTTTTTCTCAAGTGCACACAGAACCTTCTCCAGGATAGATCACATCCTGGGCCATAAATCTAGCTTTAGTAAATTCAAAAAAATTGAAATCATTCCAAGCATCTTTTCTGACCACAATGCAGTAAGATTAAATATCAATTACAGGAGAAAAACTATTAAAAATTCCAACATATGGAGGCTGAACAACATGCCTCTGAATAAAAAAAATCACAGAAGAAATAAAAAAGAAATCAAAATATGCATAAACACGAACAAAAATGAAAACACAACAATCCAAAACCTGTGGGGCATGGTAAAAGCAGTACTAAAGGGAAAGTTCTTAGCAATACAGGCATACGTAAAGAAAGAAGAAAAAAGTCAAATAAATAACCCAATTTTACACCTAAAGCAACTAGAAAAGGAAGAAATGAAGAACCGCAGGGTTAGTAGAAGGAAAGAAATTTAAAAATTAGGGCAGAAATAAATGCAAAAGAAGGAAAAGAGACCATAGCAAAAATCAAAAAAGCCAAAAGCTGGTTCTTTAAAAGGATAAACAAAATTGACAAACCATTAGCCAGACTCATGAAGAAACAAAGGGAGAAAAATCAAATCAATAAAATTAGAAATTAACATGCATATATCACAACAGACAGCACAGAAATACAAAGGATCATAAGAGACTACTATCAGCAATCATTTGCCAATAAAGTGTACAACTTGGAAGAAATGGACAAATTCTTAGAAAAGCACATCTTTCCAAAACCAAACCAGGAATAAATAGAAAATCTTAACAGACCTATCACAAGCATGGAAATTGAAACTGTAATCAGAAATCTTCCAGCAAACAAAAGCCCAGGTGCAGACGGCTTCACAGCTGAATTCTACCAAAAATTTAGAGAAGAGCTAACACCTGTCCTACTCAAACTCTTCCAGAAAAGTGCAGAGGAAGGTAAACTTCCAAACTCATTCTATGAGGCCACCATCACCCTAATATCAAAACCTGGCAAAGATGCCACAAAAAAAGAAAACTACAGGGCAATATCACTGATGAACATAGATGCAAAAATCCTTTAAAACATTCTAGCAATCAGAATCCAATAACACATAAAAAAAGATCATACACCATGACCAAGTGGGCTTTATCCCAGGGATGCAAGGATTCTTCAATATCTGCAAATCAATCAATGTAATACACCACATTAACAAACTGAAAGATAAAAGCAATATTACTATCTCAATAGATGCAAAGAAAGCCTTTGACAAAATTCAACCTCCATTTATGATAAAAATCCTTCAGAAAGCAGGATTAGAAAGAACATACATCAACATACTAAAAGCTATGTATGACAATCCCGGAGGAAACATTATCCTCAATGTTGAAAAATTGAAAGCATTTCCCCTAAAGTCAGGAACAAGACAAGGATGGGCACTTTCACCACTACTATTCAACATAGATTTGGAAGTTTTGGCCATAGCAATCAGAGCAGAAAAAGAAAAAAAAATTAATCCAAATTGGAAAAGAAGAAGTAAAACTCTCACTGTTTGCAGATGACATGATCCTCTACATAGAAAACCCTAAAGACTCCACTAGAAATTTACTAGAGATAATCAATGAATAGGGTAAAGTGGCAGGATACAAAATCAACACGCAGAAATCCCTTACATTCCTATACACTAATAATGAGAAAATAGAAAGAGAAATTAAGGAAACAATTTGATTCACCATTACAATGAAAATAATAAAATACTTAGGAATATATCTACCTAAAGAAACAAAAGACCTACATATAGAAAACTATAAAACACTGGTGAAAGAAATCAAAGAGGACGCTAATAGATGGGGAAATATACCATATTCATGGATAAGAAAAATCAATATAGTGAAAATGAGTATACTACGCAAACAATCTATAGATTCAATGCAATCCCTATCAAGCTACCAACAGTATTTTTCAGAGATAGAACAAATAATTTCACAATTTGTATGGAAATACAAAAAAGGCCTCTAACAGCCAAAGCAATCTTGACATAGAAGAATGGAACTAGAAGAATCAATCTGCCTGACTTCAGGCTCTACTACAAAGCCACAGTCATCAAGACAGTATGGTACTGGCACAAAGACAGAAATATAGATCAATGGAACAAAATAGAAAGTCCAGAGATAAATCCACACACCTATGGACACCTTATCTTTGACAAAGGAGGCAAGAATATACAATAGAGAAAAGACAATCTATTTAACAAGTGGTGCTGGGAAAACTGGTCAACCACTTGTAAAAGAATGAAACTAGAACACTTTCTAACACCATACACAAAAATAAACTCAAAATGGATTAAAGATCTAAACGTAAGACCAGAAACTATAAAACTCCTAGAGGAGAACATAGGCAAATCACTCTCTGACATAAATCACAGCAGGAACCTCTATGACCCACCTCCCAGAATATTGGAAATAAAAGCAAAAATAAACAAATGGGACTAATTAAAATTGAAAGCTTCTGCACAACAAAGGAAACACTAAGCAAGGTGGAAAGACAGCCTTCAGAATGGGAGAAAATAATAGCAAATGAAGCAACTGACAAATAATCTCAAAAATATACAAGCAACTCCTGCAGCTCAATTCCAGAAAAATAAATGAGCCAATCTAAAAATGGGCCAAAGAACTAAATAGACATTTCTCCAAAGAAGACATACAGATGGCTAACAAACACATGAAAAGATGCTCAACATCACTCATTATCAGAGAAACGCAAATCAAAACCACAATGAGGCACCACTTCATGCCAGTCAGAATGGTCACTCATTATCAGAGAAATGCAAATCAAAACCACAATGAGGCACCACTTCATGCCAGTCAGAATGGCTATGATCCAAAAGTCTACAAGGAATTAATGCTGGAGAGGGTGTGGAGAAAAGGGAACCCTCTTACACTGTTGTTGGAAATGCAAACTAGTACAGCCACTATGGAGAAGAGTGTGGAGATTCCTTAAAAAACTGGAAATAGAACTGTCATATGACCCAGCAATCCCACTCCTGGGCATACACACTGAGGAAACCAGAATTGAAAGAGACATGTATACCCCAATGTTAATCACAGCACTGTTTATAATAGCCAGGGCATGGAAGCAACCTAGATGTCCATCAGCATAAGAATGGATAGGAAAGCTCTGGTACATATACACAATGGACTATTACTCAGTCATTAAAAAGAATATACTTGAAAGCGTTCTAATGAGTTGGATGAAACTGGAGCCTATTATACAGAGTGAAGCAAGCCAGAAAGAAAAACACCAATAGAGTATCAGATCAGGTCAGATCACTTGCTCAGTCGTGTCCGACTATTTGTAACCCCAAGAACTGCAGCACGCCAGGCCTACCTGTCCATCACCAACTCCCGGAGTTCCCTCAGACTCACGTCCATCGAGTCAGTGATGCTATCCAGCCCTCTCATCCTCTGTCATCCCCTTCTCCTCTTGCCCCCAATCCCTCCAGGGATCAGAGTCTTTTCCAATGAGTCAACTCTTCGCATGAGGTGGCCAAAGTACTGGAGTTTCAGCTTTAGCATCATTCCTTCCAAAGAAATCCCAGGGCTGATCTCCTTCAGAATGGACTGGTTGGATCTCCTTGCAGTCCAAGGGACTCTCAAGAGTCTTCTCCAACACCACAGTTCAAAAGCATCAATTCTTCAGCACTCAGCCTTCTTCACAGTCCAACTCTCACATCCATACATGACCACAGGATAAACCATAGGCTTGACTAGACGAACCTTTGTTGGCAAAGTAATGTCTCTGCTTTGGAATATGCTATCTAGGTTGGTCATAACTTTCCTTCCAAGGAGTAAGTGTCTTTTAATTTCATGGTTGCAGTCACCATGTGTAGTGATTTTGGATCCCAGAAAAATAAAGTCTGACATGGTTTCCACTGTTTCCCCATCTATTTCCCATGAAGTGATGGGACTGGATGCCATGATCTTCGTTTTCTGAATGTTGAGCTTTAAGCCAACTTTTCCACTCTCCACTTTCACTTTCATCAAGAGGCTTTTGAGTTCCTCTTCACTTTCTGCCATAAGGGTGGTGTCATCTGCATATCTGAGGTTATTGATATTTCTCGCGGCAATCTTGATTCCAGCTTGTGTTTCTTCCAGTCCAGTGTTTCTCATGATGTACTCTGCATATAAGTTAAATAAACAGGGTGACAATATACAGCCTTGACTTACTCCTTTTCCTATTTGGAACTAGTTTGTTGTTCCATGTCCAGTTCTAACTGTTGCTTCCTGACCTGCATAAAAATTTCTCAAGAGGCAGATCAGGTGGTATGGTATTCCCATCTATTTCAGAATTTTCCACAGTTTATTGTGATCCACACAGTCAAATGGTTTGGCATAGTAAATAAAGCAGAAATAGATGTTTTTCTGGAATGCTCTTGCTTTTTCCATGATCCAACGGATGTTGGCAATTTGATCTTTGGTTCCTCTGCCTTTTCTAAAACCAACTTGAACATCAGGAAGTTCACGGTTCACATATTGCTGAAGCCTGGCTTGGAGAATTTTGAGCATTACTTTACTAGCATGTGAGATGAGTGCAATTGTGCAGTAGTTTCAGCATTCTTTGGCATTGCCTTTCTTTGGGATTGAAATGAAAACTGACTTTTTCCAGTCCTGTGGCCACTGCTGAGTTTTCCAAATTTGCATGCATATTGAGTCCAGCACTTTTCCAGCATCATCTTTCAGGATTTGAAGTAGCTCAACTGGAATTCCATCACCTCCTCTAGCTTTGTTCGTAGTGATGCTTTCTAAGGCCCACTTGACTTCACATTCCAGGATGTCTGGCTCTAGGTCAGTGATCACACCATTGTGATTATCTGGTTCGTGAAGATCTTTTTTGTACAGTTTTTCCGTGTATTCTTGCCATCTCTTCTTAATATCTTCTGTTTCTCTTAGGTCCATACCATTTCTGTTCTTTATTGAGCCCATCTTTGCATGAAATGTTCCTTTAGTATCTCTGATTTTCTTGAAGAGATCCCTAGTCTTTCCCATTCTGTTGTTTTCCTCTATGTCTTTGCATTGATCACTGAAGAAGGCTTTCTTATCTCTTTTTGCTATTCTTTGGAACTCTGCATTCAGATGTTTATATCTTTCATTTTCTCCTTCGATTTTTGGATCTCTTCTTTTCACATCTATTTGTAAGTTCTCCCCAGACAGCCATTTTGCTTTTTTGCATTTTTTTTCCATGGGGATGGTCTTGATCCCTGTCTCCTGTACAGTGTCACAAACATCATTCCATAGTTCATCAGGCACTCTATCTATCAGATCTAGGCCCTTAAATGTATTTCTCACTTCCACTGTATAATCGTAAGGGATTTGATTTAGGTCATACCTGAATGGTCTAGTGGTTTTCCCTACTGTCTTCAATTTAAGTCTGAATTTGGCAATAAGGATTTCATGGTCTGAGCCACAGTCAGCTCCTGGTCTTGTTTTTGCTGACAGTATAGGGCTTCTCCATCTTTGGCTGCAAAGAATATAATCAATCTGATTTCAGTGTTCAGCATCTGGTGATGTCCATGTATAGAGCATTCTCTTGTGTTGTTCAAAGAGGGTGTTTGTTATGACTAGTGCATTTTCTTGGAAAAACCAATAGAGTATATAATGCATATATATGAAATTTCTAAAGATGGTCATGATAACCCTGTATGCGAGATAGCAAAAGAGAACCAGATGTATAGAACAATCTTTTGGACCCTGTGGGAGAGGGAAAGGGTGGGATGATTTTGTAGAATGGCATTGAAACGTGTATAATATCATATAAGAAATGAATCGCTAGTCCAGGTTTGATGCAGGATACAGGATGCTTGGGACTGGTGCACTTGGATGACCCAGAGGGATGGTATGGGGAGAGAGGTGGGAGGGGGGTTCAGGATGGGGAACATTGTATACCTGTGGCAGATTCATGTTGATGTATGGCAAAACCAAAGTAATTAGCCTCCAATTAAAATAAATAAATTTAAATTTAAAAAATCAAAATCATATCAAGCATCTTTATGATCACAAAGCTATGAAATTAGAAATAATTTACAAAAAGGAAAAAACACAAACATGCTGTGGCTAAACAATATGCTACTAAACAACCAATGGCTCACAGGAAGAAATAAAAAAATATACCTTGAGTCATATGAAAATGGAAGCAAAATGGTCCAAAACTTATGGGATACCAGTTCTAAGAGGGAAGTTTGAGGCAATACATCTTACCTCAAGAAACAAGAAAGCTCTCAAGTAAACAACCTGACCTTACACCTAAAATAACTAGAGAAAGAAGAACAAGTAAAACCTCAAGTTGGTATAAGGAAAGAAATAATAAAGATGAGAGTAGAAATAAATGAACTAGAGACAAAGAAAAGGATTATAAGAATAAATGAAACTAACAGCTGATTCTTTGAAAAGATAAACAAAATTGTTAAACCTTTAGTCATACTCATAAAAAAATGTAGAGGACTCAGATCAATAAAATTAGTTGGAATTAACCGTATTTAACCCACTAGACCAAACAAAAGGAAGAGATAAGGAGTCTACCTGAAAAAGAATTCATGATAATGGTAGTAAAGAGGTATAGAATCATGAAAACAGAATAGACACATGGATAAATGCCAGGAGCCAGCATGGGAGTTCCCACCCATGACAAAGGTCATGAGGAAAGGACCTGACATGCAAAGGCGAATCAGGACTCGAGAGGTCCCCCTGGACCTGCCCAAGCATCTACCCCAAAACCAAAATCTGTCTGTTTTACTATTTCACGACTTTCACCAACTTTTCTGACATTAACAGGGGGCTATCCCCAACCACCTTTCTCTGTAAGAAAATCAACTTAAAACTCTAGTTAATAAGTCTCCTGGGCATAATAGGAGTGTTTCAATTCAAACCCCTCTGATGACTTTTTAGCTTGCCTGACAGGTTTGTTCGGACTCCTGCAGCTACGCATGTGGTTGTTCACAGCCTCCCAGCCACAAGAGGCACAGAAAGCTTAAGATATTCTAAGAATGCAGAGCTTCTCAGAGAGTTAAAATTGTTAGAATAGAACTAGTAGAGGATTAGAAGAAGGCGATGGCACCCCACTCCAATACTTTTGCCTGGAAAATCCCATGGATGGAGGAGCCTGGTGGGCTGCAGTCCATGCGGTCGTGAAGAGTCAGACACGACTGAGCAACTTCACTTTCACTTCCCACTTTCTTGCACTGGAGAAGGAAATGGCATCCCACTCCAGCGTTCTTGCCTGGAGAATCCCAGGGGCGGGGGAGCCTGGTAGGCTGCAGTCCATGGGGTCGCTAAGAGTCGGACATGACTGAGCGACTTCACTTTCACTTTTCACTTTCATGCATTGGAGAAGGCAATGGCAACCCACTCCAATGTTCTTGCCTGGAGAATCCCAGGAGCGGGGGAGCCTGGTGGGCTGCCGTCTATGGTGTCGCACAGAGTCGGACACGACTGAAGCAACTTAGCAGCAGCAGCAGCAGCAGTAGAGGATTTCTTTTTTGAGCTAATACTTCCTGCCAAGTTTCCATATCCCTTACCTACTGTGTCCCTGGGAGTGTATTGATTAATATAGTTGGTATATAAAAATGTAAGTAGTAGCTTTAATGTTTGTGACCTTGGACCCTTGAGTTAATTATTTTCTTGTTATAGCCCACTACACTTTTGCCCTATAGGAATGCAACTTTATCTAATGTTTTCAGAGGGTGGCGCCTGACTTTAGAATAATCACCTTTAGACAAAAATAAGTTTTCTGAAGAAAGGGTCATAAAATGTTAACAGGCCTCCTGGCCAGAAGATAATGTAAATCACCTAAAGCTTTTGCATATGATAAGTTTGCAGAAAGAAAGCCTGGCTTCGATAAGGATCAAGGACTGCTGACCTTGCATGACTCTACCCGCCACCCCCCCCCCCCCATTATCCTCTATGCACAACGTAAGGTATAAAAACTACTTTGAAAAATAAAGTGTGGGCCATGTTCATCAAGCCTGGTCTCCCCATGTAGTTCTTTCTCTTTCCTTTTCCTTTTCAGACTGATTCCCTAGAGCTCAGGGGCCCTCTGCGTTCACTTTCCTGCCTGGGCTTCTAAGACCCCCCTCGAGAAGGTGCCTAAGGTGGGCACTTTCAGCTATTCGAGAGGGCTCCTGCGGCCTATGTGAACAAAGCAAGTCCCGTGCTGGGGCTTTATTGGCTTTCTGCGTAAACCAAGGAATATCAGCCTATTTCCTCTCCTCTATTTTCTTAACTGAAAAATTCTTTCCTTAACTCTTTCTCTATTTCTCTCAGTCGCTGACGCTGTCCTCCCGAGGGAATCCCTGGATCCAACCGGTGCTGGACCCTGGTAGATAAATAGACTGGAGACATGGATTTAGAATATGAGATAAATGCATAGAAAGGACCTAGAAGAAATAAAGAACAGCCAGTCAGCAATGAACAATGCAATGGTTGAGATTAAAAACACTCTGGAGGGAATCAACAGTAGAGTTACTGAGGCAGACAAATAGGTAAGTGAGCTGAAAAATAGAAAGGTGGAAAAAAAAAACAGAAACATAGAGGAATACAGAAAAAAAAAGAATAAAAAGAAATGAGGCTCAGAGGCCTCTGGGGCAATGTTAAGTAGGAAACTCAGAAGAAGAAAACATAGAGAAAGGGCATGAAAAAATATATGCAGAAATAATAGTTAAAAACTTTCCCTAAAATGTGGAAGGAAATAGCCACTCAAGTCCAGGAAGCCCAGACAGTCCCATACAGGATAAAACCAAGGAGAAACACACAAAGTCACATATTAATCAAACTAACAAAAATTAAACACAAAGAAAAAATATTAAAACACCAAGGAAAAGCAATGAATAACGTACAAGGGTGTCCCTATAAGGCTATAGTTGATCTTTTAATAGAAACTCTATATGGCATAAGGGAATGGCAGGAGATCCTTAAAGTGATGAAAGGGAAAAACCTACAACCAAGATTACTCTATCCAGCAAGGATCTCATTCAGATTCAAAGGAGAAATAAGAAACTTTACATATAAGTGAAAGCTAAGAGAATTCATAACCACCAAACCCGGTCTTCAACAAATACTAAAAGGACTTCTCTAGACAGGAAACACAAAAAGGCCTATAAAAACAAGCCCCCTAAATTAAGTAAAGGTAATGGAATCACACTTGTCAATAATTACCTTAAGTGTAAATTGGTTAAACGCTCCAACCACAAGACATAGACTTGCCAAATGGATACAAAAACAAGACTTCTATATATGCTGTCTACAAGAGATCAACCTCAAACCTGGGGAGGACACATACAGGCTGAAAGTGATTGGCTAGAAAAGATATTCCATGAAAAAGAAGCCCGAAAGAAAGTGGGAGCAGCAATACTCATATCAGATAAAATACACATATCTTTAAAATAAAGATCAATATAAGAGACAAAGAAGTACACTACATAATGATAAAAGGATCAACCCATGAAGAAGACATGACAATTATTAATATATATTCACCCAACAAAGGAGCACCTCAGTACATATAAGGCAAATGCTCAGATCAGATCAGTCACTCAGTCGTGTCTGACTCTTTGCGACCCCATGAATCACAGCACGCCAGGCCTCCCTGTCCAATACCAACTGCTAACAGCTATTAAAGGAGAACTTGACAGTAACATAATAATTATGGAGGACTTTAATAGTCCACTCACAACAATTGACAGATGTACATACAGAAAATTAATAAGAAAACACAAACTTTAAATGATACATTGCATCAGTTGGACCT
This sequence comes from Bos grunniens, assembly GCF_055505025.1. Classification (NCBI taxonomy): domain Eukaryota; kingdom Metazoa; phylum Chordata; class Mammalia; order Artiodactyla; family Bovidae; genus Bos; species Bos grunniens. Next base: position 72,428,667 of record NC_141194.1, on the reverse strand, counting down.
AATTAATATCTACAGGATATTTCATCCAAAAGCAATAGATTTTACTTTTTTGTCAAGTGCACATGAAATATTCTCCAAGATAAATCACATCCTGAGCCACAAATCTAGCCTTGGTAAATTAAAAAAAAAAAAAAATCATTTCAACCATCTTTTCTGATCACAATGCTGTAAGATTAGACATCAACTATAGGGGAAACAAAAACTATAAAAAAACACAAATATATGGATGCTAAACAGCATGCTTCTGTATAACCAGCAGATCACTGAAGAAACCAAAAAGGAAATAAAATATACTAGAAACAAATGACAATGAAAACATGACAACTCAAACCTATGGAATGCTGCAAAAGCAGTACTAGGAGGGAAGTTCATACCAAGATAAGTATACCTCAAGAAACATGAGAGACATCAAATAAACAACTTAACCTTGCACCTAAAGCAACTAGAAAAAAGAAGAACAAAAAAACCCCAAAGTTAGTAGAAGGAATGAAATCATAAAAATCAAAGAAGAAACAAATGAAAAATAAAGGAAGGAGACTATAGTAAAGCTCAACAAAAATAAAAGCTGGTTCTATAAGAAGATAAAATCGACAAACCGTTAGCCAGACTCACCAAGAAAAAAAGGGAGAAGACTCAAATCAATAAAGTAAGAAATGAAAAAGGAAAAGTTACAACAGACAACATAGAAATGCAAATGATCATAAGAGAATACTATGAGCAACTGTATGCCAATAAAATGGAAAACTTGGAAGAAATGAACAAATTCCAAGAAAAGCTAACATTCCAGACCTGAACCAGGAATAAATGGAAAATATGAACAGACCAATTCCAAGCACAGAAATTGAAACTGAAAAAAAAAAAAAAAAATTCTTTCAACAAACAAAAGTCCAGGACCAGATGGCTTCACATGTGAATTCCACCAAAAATTTAGAGAAGAGCTAACACTTATCCCACTCAAATTCTTCCAGAAAATTACACAGGAAGGAAAGCTCCCAAATTCATTCTATGAGGCCACCATCAAAGTGATACGAAAACCAGACAAAGATGTCACACTTAAAAAAAAAAGTTTATGGGCCAATTTCACTGATGAGCATAGGTTCAAATATCCTCAATAAAATTTTAGCAAATAGAAACAACATATTAAAAACCTCATACACCATGATCAAGTGGACTTTATCCCAAGGATGGGAGTTTTCTTCAATATATATTGATTGACATATCCAAATCAATCAATGTGATAAACTGTATTAGCAAATTCAAAGATAAAGGCATATGATCATCTCAATAGATGCTGAGAAATCCTTTGACAAAGTTCAACTCATTTGTAATAAAAAAAAATACTCTCTAGAAAGTAGACATAAAATAAGCATACCTTAACATAATAAAGGCCATATATGACAAATCAGCAGTAAACATTACCTATAATTCCCAAAACATGAAAGCATTTTCTTTAAAATCAGAAATAATACAAAGGTGTCCACTCTCACCACTCTTATTCAAAATAGTTTGGGAAGATCTAGCCACAAAAATCAGAGGGGAAGAAAAGAAAAGGAATCTATATGGGAAAAGAAGAAGTAAAACTCTCATTATTTGCAAAAGACATGATTCTGTACATAAAAAACTAAAAACGATGCCACCAGGAAATTTCTAGACTGATAGATGAATATAGTAAAGTCACAAGATATAAAATTAATACACAGAAACTCACAATGAAAAATCAGAAACAAAAATTAAGGGAACAATCCCATTCACCATTGCAGCAACAACAACAAAAATACTTAGGAATAAACTTACCTAAAGAGACAAAAGAAATGTATACAGAAAACTATAAGACACTGATGAAAGTAATCAAAGAGAACACAAACAGATGTAGAGATATACCGTGTTCTTGGATTAGAAGAATCAATATACTAAAAATTATTATATTATCCATGGCAATCTACAGATTCAATGCAATCTCTATTAAACCACTGATGGTATTTCTCACAAACTTAGAACAAATAATTTCACAATTAGTATGGAAACAGAAAAGACCCTGAATACCAAAAACAATCTTGAGAAAAAAGGATGGAACTGTAGGAAACAACATTACTGCATTCAGACTCTACTACAAAACCACAGCCATCAAGAAAATATGGTACTGGCACAAAAACAGAAATATAGATCAATGGAACAATATAGAAAGCTTGAAAATAAATTCACTCATCTCTGGACACTTTGACATAAATGGAGGAAAAAAAAAAAAAAAAAACAGTCTGTTCAACAAGTAGTGCTGGGAAAACTGATCAACTACATGTAAAAAATGAAACCAGAACACTTCCTAACACCATTCAGTTCAGTTCAGTCCCTCAGCTGGGTCTGATTCTTTCTGACCCCATGAACCCCAGCACACCGGGCCTCCCTATCGATCATCAACTCCAGGAGTTCACCCAAACTCATGTCCATTGAGTCAGTGATGCCATCTAACCATCTCATCCTCTGTTGTCCCCTTCTCCTACTGGCCTCAATCTTTCCCAGCATCAGGGTCTGTTCTATGAGTCAGCTCTTCACATCAGGTGGCCAAAGTTTTGAATTATCAGCTTCAACATCAGTCCTTCCAATGAACAACCAGGACTGATCTCCTTTAAGATGGACTGGTTGGATCTCCTTGAAGTCCAAGGGACTCTCAAGAGTCTTCTTCAACAGCACAGTTCAAAAGCACCAATTATTTGGCGTTCAGCTTTCTTTATAGTTCAACTCTCACATCAATACATGATCACTGGAAAAACCATAGCCTTGACTAGATGGACCTTTGCTGACAAAGTAATGTCTCTGCTTTTTAATATGCTGTCTAGGTTGGTCATAACTTTCCTTCCGAGGAATAAGTGTCTTTTAATTTCATGCCTGCAGTCACCATCTGAAGTGATTTTGGAGCCCCTCAAAACAAAGTCTGCCACTGTTTCCACTGTTCCCCCATCTATTTGCCATGAAGTGATGGGACCGAATGCCATGATCTTAGTTTTCTGAATTTTGAGCTTTAAGCCAACTTTTTCACTCTCCACTTTCACTTTAATCAAGAGGCTCTTTAGTTCATCCTCACTGTCTGCCATAAGGGTGGTGTCATCTGCATATCTGAGGTTATTGATATTTCTCCCAGCAATCTTGAATCCAGCTTGTGCATTTCTCATGATATACTCTGCATATAACTTACATAAGCAGGGTGACGATATACAGCCTTGACGTACTCCTTTTCTTATTTGGAACCAGTCTGTTGCTCCATGTCCAGTTCTAACTGTTGTTTCCTGTCCTGCATACAGGTTTCTTAATACAGAACAATAAATTTAAAATGAATTAAAGACCTAAATGTAAGACCAGAAATGATGAAACTCTCACAATAAAACAAAGGCAGAACAGTCTCCAACGTAAATCACAGCAATATCCTCTATGACCTACCTCCTTGAGTAATGGAAATAAAACCAATTATAAGAAAATGGAACCTAACAAAACTTAAAAGCTTTTGTAAAATGCATTAAACTATAAGCAAGTTAAAAGCCAACCCTCAGAATAGGAGAAAAATATAGGAAATGAAAGAACTGACAAAGAATTAATCTCCAAAATATACAAGTAGAGCATGCAGCTCAATTTGGAAAAATAAACAACCCAATCAAAAAGTGGGCAGAAAACCTAAACAGACATTTTTCCAAAGAAGACATACTGATGGCTATTAAACACAGGAAAAGATGCTCAACACTGCTCATTATTAGAGAAATGCAAATCAAAACTACAATGAGGTTTCATCACACATTGGTCAAATGGCCATCATCAAAAAGCCTACAAATAATAAATGCTGAAAGGATATGGAGAAAAGGGAACCCTCTTAAACTGTTCATGGGAATGCAAACTGATATCACCACTATGGAGAACAGTGTGGAGATTGCTTAAAAAACTGGGAATAAAACTATTTTATAACCCAATATTCCCACTGTTTGGCATATACCCTGAGGAAATCAGATCCGAAAAACACATGTACCCCAATTTTCATTTTAGCACTATTTATAAGAGCTAGGACATGGAAGCAGTGTAGATGTCCACTGGCAGTTGAATGGCTAGGGAATTTTGGCACATAAACACGATTAAATATTATTCAGCTATAGAAAAGATCCATTTGAGTCAGTTCTAATGAACTGGATGAACCTAGAGCCTATTATACAGAGTGAAGTAAGTCAGAAAGAAAAATACAAATATTGTATATTAATGCTATGAAATCTAGAAAATGGTACTGATGATCCTATGTACAAGACAGAAAAGGAGATAGAGATATAAAGAACAAACTTTTGGACTCTGTGGGAGAAAGAGATGGTGGGGTGATTTGAGGGAACAGCATTGAAACATATACATCACCATATTTAATATAGATAGCCATTTGGAGTCTGATGTGTGATACAGGGAACCCAAAGTTGGTGCTCTGTGACAATCTGGAGGGATGGGGTGAAGGGGGTTCAGAAGGGGGTTTCATGAGGCAGGGGACACTTGACACGTATGCCTATGGCTGAGTCATGTTGATGTATGGCAAAAGCCATCACAATATTGTAAATTAATTATCCTCCAATTTAAATTAATTAATAAATTAAAAAACAAAATTAGAAATGAAAAAGGAAATGTTACAATTGACTCCTCAGAAGTACCAAGGATCATAGGAGAAGACTAAGTGCAACTGTATGCCAATAAAATGGACACCCTGCAAGAAATGCACAAATTCTTAGAAATCTACAATTTCCCTTGACTGAACCAGGAAGAAATAGAAAATATGAACAGAGTAACCACAAGCATGGAAACTGAAACATTAAAAACCTCCCAACAAACAAAAGTCCAGGATTTGGTGGCTTCACAGGCAAATTTTATCAAACATTTAGAGAAAAGTTAACAGCTATCTTTCTCAAACTGTTTCAAAAAATTCCAGAGGGAGGAAACTTTCAAACATATTTTATAAGGCCACCATCATCCTACTACAAAAACCAGACAAAGACAACACAAAAAAAGAAAACTACAGACCAATAACACTGATTAATATAGATGCAAAAATCCTCAACAAAATACCACCAATTGTATCCAACAGTACATTAAAAAGATCATACACCATGATCAAGTGTGATTTAGCCCAAGGATGGGCAGATTTTTCAACATCTGCAAATCCAAGATGATACATAACGTCAAAAAATTGAAGAATAAAAACCAAATGATCATCTCAATATACGCAGAATAAGCCTTTGACAAATTTTAGCTTCCATGTATGTTAAAAACTCTCCAGAAAGTGGGCATAGAGCATACATATCTCAACCTAATAAAATCCACGTATGGTAAACCTACAGCTACTATCATACTCATGGTGAAAACCTGAAAGCATCCCCTCTAAGATCATGAATAAGACAAGGATGTCCACTCTCCCCACTTTTAAAATATATATTTATTTATTTTGATTGCATTCTCTCCACTTTTACTCAACATATTTTTTTTAAGTCCTAGCTAGGCAATCGAAGAAAAATAAGTGAAGGGAATCCAAACTGGAAATTAAGTTAAACTGCCACTGTTTGCAGATTACATGACAGTATACACATAAGATGGAGAAGGAAATGGCAACCCATGACAGTATTCTTGCCTGGAGAATTCCATGGACAGAGGAGCCTGGCAGGCTACAGTCCATGGGGTCGCAAGAGTTGGACATGGCTGAGTGACTAAACCACCAACACCATACATAGAAGATCCTAAAGATGTTACTGGAAAATTACATGAACTCATCAGTAAATTTGGTAAAGTTTCAGGTTACAAAATTAATACACAGAAATATGTTGCATTTCTCTATACTAACAGCAAAAGATCAGAAAAATAAATTCAAGAAGCTAATGCCTTTTTACAACACATCGAACTGCAAGTCTAGAGCATATTAAAACATAATTTGATCAGTGCATACTATGTACAAAGGCACTTTGATAGATTCAAATGGAAGTACAAGTAAATATAAAGTTAAGTCAGCAAGCAAATATAGTTAATAGCTAAAAACTTACATTTATTGAGCACTATTTGTTAGGCTTTGTGGCAAATATTTTACTATGTAATAATGGCATTTAATTTTCATAACAATCCAATGAGATATGTTACAGCCCCATTCTACTGATGGGGAAAAATGAAATTTAAAGAAGAAAAGCAATTTTCTCTGGGCTATACAACTAATCACTGGTGAAGCTGGACTTAAAAACCAAGGCTCTCTGACTTTGCACCCTAATGCCTAACTACATTACTATACTGAAGATAATCCCTATTCCTGCATCTAAGCTGTTCTGTGGCTCCTGTCCTAGAAGATCAAGTTCAGACACTGCAATTAAAATAAGTGATTGGTAACATTTGGATACAGGGACAAAGAATGATGAAAGCTTCTGATAAGCAAACCTTCAGTTCAGGTCAGTTCAGTCGCTCAGTTGTGTCCGACTGTTTGTGACCCCATGAATCGCAGCACGCAAGGACTCCCTGTCCATGATCAACTCCCAGAGTTCACCCAAACTCATGTCCATTGAGTCAGTGATGCCATCCAGCCATATCATGCTCTATCGTCCCTTTCTCCTCCTGCCCCCAATCCCTCCCAGCATCAGAATCTTTTCCAATGAGTCAACCCTTGGCATGAGGTGGCCAAAATGCTGGAGTTTCAGCTTTAGCATCATGCCTTCCAAAGAAATCCCAGGGCTGATCTCCTTCAGAATGGACTGGTTGAATCTCCTTGCAGTGGAAGGGACTCTAAAGAGTCTTATTCAACACCACAGTTGAGAAGCATCAATTCTTTGGCACTCAGCTTTCTTCACAGTCCAAATCTCACATCCATACATGACCACTGGAAATACCATAGCCTTGACTAGATGGACCTTTGTTGACAAAGCGATCAGTGCAAAGAAATAGAGGGAAACAACAGAATGGGAAAGACTAGAGATCTCTTCAAGAAAATTAGAGATACCAAGGGAACATTTCATGCAAAGATGGGCTCAATAAAGGTCAGAAATGGTATGGACCTAACAGAAGCAGAAGATATTAAGAAGAGGTGGCAAGAATACACAGAAGAACTGTACAAAAAGATCTTCATGACCAAGATAATCATGATGGTGTGATCACTCACCTAGAGGCAGACATCCTGGAATGTGAAGTCAAGTGGGCCTTGGGAAGCATCACTACGAACAAAGCTCATGGAGGTGATGGAATTCCAGTTGAGAAATTTCAAATCCTGGAAGATGATGCTGTGAAGGTGCTGCACTCAATATGCATGCAAATTTGGAAAACTCAGCAGTGGCCACAGGACTGGAAAAGGTCAGTTTTCATTCCAATCCCAAAGAAAGGCAATGCCAAAGAATGCTCAAACTATCACACAATTGCACTCTTCTCACATGCTATTAAAGTAATGTTCAAAATTCTCCAAGCCAGGCTTCAGCAATATGTGAACCATGAAATTCCAGATGTTAAAGCTGGTTTTAGAAAAGGCAAAGAAACCAGAGATCAAATTGCCAACATCCGCTGGATCATCGAAAAAGCAAGAGAGTTCCAGAAAAACATCTATTTCTGCTTTATTGACTATGCCAAAGCCTTTGACAGTGTGCGTCACAATAAACTGTGGAAAATTCTGAAAGGGATGGGAATACCAGACCACCTGACCTGCCTCTTGAGAAATCTATATGCGGGTCAGGAAGCAATAGTTAGAACTGGACATGGAACAACAGTCTGGTTCCAAAGAGGAAAAGGAGTACGTCAAGGCTGTATATTGTCACCCAGCTTAATTAACTTATATGCAGAGTACATCATGAGAAACGCTGGGCTGGAAGAAGCACAAGCTGGAATTAAGTTTGCTGAGAGAAATATCAATAACCTCAGATATGCAGATGACACCACCCTTATGGCAGAAAGTGAAGAGGAACTCAAAAGCCTCTTGATGAAAGTGTAAGTGGAGAGTGAAAAAGTTGGCTTAAAGCTCAACATTCATAAAATGAAGATCATGGCATCCGGTCCCATCACTTCATGGGAAATAGATGGGGAAACAGTGGAAACCGTGTCAGATTTTATTTTTCTGGGCTCCAAAATCACTACAGATGGTGACTGCAGCCATCAAATTAAAAGATGCTTATTCCTTGGAAGGAAAGTTATGACCAACCTAGATAGCATATGCAAAAGCAGAGACATTACTTTACCAACAAAGGTTCGTCTAGTCAAGGCTGTGGTTTTTCCTGTGGTCATGTATGGATGTGAGAGTTGGACTGTGAAGAAGGCTGAGTGCCGAAGAATTGATGCTTTTGAACTGTGCTGTTGGAGAAGACTCTTGAGAGTCCCTTGGACTGCAAGGAGATCCAACCAGTCCATTCTGAAGGAGATGAGCCCTGGGATTTCTTTGGAAGGAATGATGCTAAAGCTGAAACTCCAGTACTTTGGCCACCTCATGCGAAGAGTTGACTCATTGGAAAAGACTCTGAAGCTGGGAGGGATTGGGGGCAAGAGGAGAAGGGGATGACAGAGGATGAGATGGCTGGATGGCATCACTGACTCGATGGACATGAGTCTGAGTGAACTCTGGGAGTTGGTGATGGACAGGGAGGCCTTGCGTGCTGCGATTCATGGGGTCGCAAAGAGTCAGACACGACTGAGCAACTGATCTGATCTGATCTGACAAATGAAATTAATATGTCAATGTTTATAAACATTACTAAAAGTTTTTATTTATATTGTCAATTTTTTTTTACTTGCTGTACCAATTTATTCTTCATGACCAGTACTTGGTAGTGCTTATGTCTTTATTCTTTCACTCCACGTTTTAAATATTGAAGAATCAAATGGTCACTTGTTTTGGGGATATTGTCCAAAAAGATTAAAATAATATTTGATTTCATTTTGTGGCCTTATTATTTTTATCAAATCCATTTTTAAGATCACACATTGAAATACAGGCTGCTGCTGCTTCTGATGAGTCGCTTCTTGCTGCCCTTAGACAGCAGCCCACCAGGCTCCCCCTTCCCTGGGATTCTCCAGGCAAGAACACTGAAGTGGGTTGCCATTTCCTTTGCCAATGCATGAAAGTGAAAAGTGAAAGTGATGTCGCTCAGTCGTGTCTGACTCTAAGCGATCCCATGGACTTCAGCCTACCAGGCTCCTCCTTCCATGGGATTTTCAATAAGTGCATCTGAGCCTCTGAGATTACTATATTATCTAATAGAAAATAAACACTGTTTCAGATAATGTTGATGATAAAAATGATTATTTAGGTAGATACTACTATTATAATGTTGCAGAGAAGAAAATTGAAATTAAATAACCAGTTTTTGATAGAGCTGGAAATGAAAACCTCATCAGTTTGACTCTAGAGTCTGGGAGATATTGGTGCAATAAGATATTTCCTTTCTCTTCACTGAGGTACATATCATAAATCCTACAAAGTCTTTCTATCCTTTCCCTCATGCTAAGTAAACAAAAAGGAAAAATAAGCTCATACCTCTAGAGAGTTAAGTTGAGAGACTATAAAAAACTAGACTTTTTCCCCTTCAATCTTCATATTATACCTCCCACATGAGTATTTTGTACTCAGTAATGCTAGAAAATGTGTCGATTAAGGACTTATATTTTGTTTAACAGAAGACTCAATTAAAATGCAACTTCCCTGGGCACTTTTGATGTGGGAAGCAGAGGAAATTAGGGAACCTAAGAAATTTTGAGAAAGATGTTTAGGTTTAGCTGCCTGTAGGAGACAGCTGTGGACAACCAGAGGGCATCTTGAGGGCACCGACTGCACAGGATGCAAAGAAGAGAGAGAGGCAAATGGTGGAAAAAGCAAATGAAAAAGAGAAGGAATATAAATACAACTTGACAATTTTGCTGATGCACTATGAGTTATCTTTAAGTACTGGGACTTATGTACACAGCATTCCTGTTTCAATACAAACTATAATTTTCTGTTTTGTTTTTTTTTTTTTTTTTCTTTTCCATAATGGTTTATCACATGATATTGAATATGTTTCCCTGCACTATATGGTAAGACTCTCTTTAACAGTTCTGTATAAAATCTTGCATTTCTTAGTCTCAAATACCCAATCCAACACCCCGCCCCCCCACACACACACCCTTTTGGCAACCACAAGTCTGTTCTCTATATCAGTAAGTCCATCTCTTTCATAGATAAGTTCATTTGCATTTGATTCCACATATAAGTGATAACTTATGATATTTGACTTTCTCTTTCTGATTTACTTCTCTTAGTATCATAATCCCTAGGCACATCCATGTAGCTGCAAATGACATTGTTTCATATTTTTTATATGGCTGAGTAATAATCTGTTGTATTAATTGATATTCTTTATCCATTCATCAGTCAATGAACATTTAGGTTGCTTCCATTTCTTAAATATTGGAAATAGTGCTGATACAAACATAGGGATGTGTATAATTAAAAAAAATTTTTTTTCCAAATACAGGCCCAGGAGTGGTATTGCTGATTCATATGGAAACTCTATTTTTAGTTTTTTGAGGCCCCTCCATACTGTTATCCATAGTGGCTGTACCAGTTCACTTCCCATTTCTTTTTCTCCACAGTCTCTCCAGCATTTGATATGTGTAGACTTTTTAATGATGATCATTCTGACCTGTGTGATATAGTTGTTTTTCAGTCACTAGGTTTTGTCTGACTCTTTGTGACCCTATGGAGTGCAGCACGTCAGGCTCCCCTGTTCTTCACTATCTCCTGGAGTTTGCTCAAACTCATGTCCATTGAGTCGGTGATACCATCCAACCATCTCAATCTCTGTCACCCGCTTCTCCGCCTGCCCTCAAACTTGCCCAGCATCAGAGTCTTTTCCAGTGAGTCAGCTCTTTGCATCAGGTGGCGAAAGTTTTGGAGCTTCAACATCAGTCCTTCCAATGAATATTCAGGTTTGATTGATTTCCTTTAGTATTGACTAGTTTAATCACCTCACAGTCCAAGAAACTGTCAAGAGTCTTCTCCAGCACCACAATTTGAAGAAGTCATATACAGATGTGAGAGTTGGATCATAAAGAAGGCTTAGTGCTGAAGAACCGATGCTTTTGAATTGTGTGATGTTGTATTTAATTGTAATTTTGATTTGCATTTTGTTAATAATTAGTGATGTTGAACATTTTTTCATGTGCCTCATTTGTACATCTTCTTTGTAGAAATGTCTATTTAGTTATCCTGGCCATTTTCTGACTGGGTTGTTCGTTCTTGAGTTACTGAGTTGTATGAGCTGTTTGTATATTTTGGAAATTAATCCCCAGTTGGTCATATGATTTGCAAATGATTTCTCTCAATCCATAGGCCTTTTTGTTTTGTTTATGGTTTTCCTTGCTGTACAAAACCTTATTAGTTTGGTTAGACCTCCTTTGTCCAGATTTAATTTTATTTTTCTTGCCTTGGGAGACTGATAATGGTTTGCCTATTTTATATTCTAGGAATTTTATGGTGTCCTGTCTTATATTTAAGTCTAAGCCATTTTGAGTTTATATGACGTGAGGATTCATTCTAACTTCACTGATTTACATGTGGCTGTCCAACTTTAACAACACCTCTTGCTGAAGAGACTGTCTTTTCTCCATTGTATATCCCTGCATCCTTTGTCAAAGAGTAATTAATTATAGGTTTGTGTTTTTTTTTTTTTTTTTCTGGGCTCTCTGTTGTGTTCTGTTGATCCATATGTCTGTTTTTGTGGCAACATGATGTTGCTTTGATTACTATAGCTTTGCAGTATTGTCTAAAGTATGAGAGGGTTATGTCTCCAACTTTGTTCTTTTCCCTCAGGATTACCTTGGCAAACTGGGGCTCTTATGTTTCCATATAAATTTCCATTTATTTATTCTAGCTCTGTGAAAAATTACAAGGAGTAAATTGATAGGGATCACTTCAAGTTTGTAGATTTATTTGGGCAGTAGGACCATTTTAACAATATTAATTCTTCCAATCCAAGAGAATAGGATACATTTTTCCATTTTAAAAATAATCTTCAATTTATGTTATCAATATTTTGCAGTTCTTAATGTATAACTCTTTCACCTCCTTTGCCAGGTTTATCCATATTTTATTTTTTGATGTAATTTTAGAAGAGAACTTTAACTTTCCCTTTCTGATATTTCATTGTTAATGCAAAGAAATGTAACAGATTTCTGTATGTTAATCTTGTATCCTGCTACCTTGCTGGATTTGTTTATCAGTTGTAGTACTTTTTATGTTGAGTCTAGGGTTTTCTATATAGGGTGTCCATATCATTGCATATGACAGTTTTAACTCTTCCCTTCCAATTTGGATAATTTTATTTATTTTTCTTGTGTGATGATTGTGGCTATAATTTCTAGTACTATGTTGAATAAAAGTCACGAAGAGTGGGCATCTTTACCTTTTCCCAGATTTTATCAGGAAGGCTTTCAGTTTTTCACTGCTGAACATAATGTTGGGTGTGGGTTTGTCATAAATAGCTGAAATATGAAATATGTCATAAACAGTTGAAATATGTTTCCTCTTTGGAAGGAATGATGCTGAAGCTAAAACTCCAGTACTTTGGCCACCTCATGCGAAGAGGTGACTCATTGGAAAAGACTCTGATGCTGGGAGGGATTGCGGGCAGGACGAAAAGGGGACGACAGAGGATGAAATGGCTGGATGGCATTGCCGACTCGATGGGTGTGAGTTTGAGTGAACTCCGGGAGTTGGTAATGGACAGGGAGGCCTGGCACGCTGCAATTCATGGAGTCGCAAAGAGTCGGACATGACTGAGCGACTGAACTGAATTGAACTGATGCCCACTTTGGTAAGAATATTTTTCATGAGTAGGTGCGGAATTTTATTAGACCCTTTTTCTACATCTATGGAGTTAATTTTGTGGCTTTTGTCATTTCCTTTTTTGTTGTGATGTATGACTGATTCGTTTATGTTGAACTATGCTTGATACCCTGGGATGAATCCAATTTGGTTGTGGTATATGATATTTTGTATGTGATGTTGAATTTGGTTTGCTAATACTTATTGAGAGGTTTTGTATTTATATTCATCAAAGATATTACTCTGTGATTTTTTTTTACTTTTTATTTATTTTACTTTACAATATTGTATTGGTTTTGCCATACATCAACACGCATCTGTCACAGGTGTACATATGTTCCCCATCCTGAATCCCCCTCCCATCTCCCTCCCCATAGCATCCCTCTTTTTTAGTAGTGTCTTGCTCTGATTTTTTTTTTTTCTTTGTTGGGATTCACATTTTATTTTAATTTTTTTAAATTTATTTAATTGAAGGCTAAATACTTAACAATATTGTAGTGATTTTTGCCATACATTCACATGAATCAGCCATGTGTGTACATGTACATGTGATATAGGGATGATGATGGTTTGACAGAATGAGTGTTCTTTTTTATTCAACCTTTTGGAAGAACTTGAAAAAGATTGGTATATCCCTTTGTATATTTGGTAGAATTCTCCCATGAAAACTTCTGGTTCTGAACTTCTGTTTGCAGGGAGCTTTTGTTTGTTTTTTTACATATTCTATTAAAGATGCTTACTCCTTGGAAGGAAAGTTATGACCAACCTAGATAGCATATTCAAAAGCAGAGACATTACTTTGCCAACAAAGGTTCGTCTAGTCAAGCCTATGGTTTTTCCTGTGGTCATGTATGAATGTGAGAGTTGGACTGTGAAGAAGGCTAAGCACTGAAGAATTGATGCTTTTGAACTGTGGTGTTGGAGAAGACTCTTGAGAGTCCCTTGGACTGCAAGGAGATCCAACCAGTCCATTCTGAAGGAGATGAGCCCTGGAATTTCTTTGGAAGGAATGATGCTAAAGCTGAAACTCCAGTACTTTGGCCACTTCATGCGAAGAGTTGACTCATTGGAAAAGACTCTGATGCTGGGAGGGATTGGGGGCAGGAGGAGAAGGGGACGACAGAAGATGAGATGGCTGGATGGCATCACTTACTCGATGGACATGAGTCTCAGTGTACTCCGGGAGTTGGTGATGGACAAGGAGGCTTGGCATGCTACGATTCATGGGGTCACAAAGAGTTGGATACGACTGAGCGACTGATCTGATCTGATCTGATCTGATTTGACTTTCAGTGATCAGTCCTTTAGAATCATTTGTTTCTTTTTGATTCAGTTTTGGTAGGGTGTATTTTTCTAGAAACTTGTTTATTTCTTCAGCATGACCTTGTTCATAGTGTTTTGTTGTGTGTCTGTATGTATGTGTTTATGTGGTTGTGGTTGCAATTACTTCTCTTAATATTTCTTATATTATTTGGGTTCTCTCTCTTTTCTTCTTCATGATCCTGAGCTGGATTTTATTGATTTTTTTTTTCCCATTCGAAGAATCAACACATGTGTATTGATATTTTCTATTGTTTTCTTCATCTTTATTATATTTCCTCTCTGATATTATTTCCTCTCTTTAGTTGATTTTTTGTTTTGTTAGTTCTTCTTATCTTAATTGTTTTAGGTTGTTTATTTGAGATTTTTCTTGTTATTTTATGAGGTCCAGTATCACTATGAACTTCCCTCTATGAGCTGCTTTTGCTGTGTTCCTTTGATTTTGGAGGTTTTCTTTTTATTGTATTTTTTCTCAACGTTTTTTAAAATTTGCTATTTGACTTCTTGGTTGATCCATTAGGTTTTTAGTAGCATGCTGTTTAGTCTTCATGTAATTTTTTTTCTTGTTTATTTTTCTGTGGTTAATTTCTAGTTTCATGCTGTTATGGACAGAACAAAATGCTAAAAATTATTTCTATCTTCTTAAGATGGTTGAGGCTTGTTTCCCAGTCAAGCATGTGGTAAACCTAAGAGAATATACCATGTACTGCTGAAAAGAATGTATATTCAGTTTTATTTTTTATTGAGAGGGTGTGGACATTGACTATTTAGGAATCAGTGAACTAAAATGGACCAAAATGAATGAATTTAATTCAGATGACCACTACATTTACTACTGTGGGCAAGAATCTCTTAGAAGAAATGGAGTAGCCCTAAAAATCAACAAAAGACTCTGAAATGCAGTACTTGAGTGTAATATCAAAAGTGACAGAATGATCTTGGTTCATTTCCAGGCAAACCATTCAGTATCAGAGTAATCCAAGTCTATGTCCCAACCACTAATGCCAAAAAAGCTGAAGTTACCTGTTCTGTGAACACATACAAGACCTTCTAGAACTAACACCAAAAAAAGATATTCCTTTCATCATGGGGTTTGGCAGGCAAAAGTAGGTAGTCAGGAGATACCTGGAGTAGCAAAAAGTTTGGCCTTGGAGTACAAAATGAAGAAGGGCAAAGGCTAACAGAGTTTTGAAAAAAGAACACTGGTCATAACAATACAAGAGATGACTCTACACATGGACATCACCACATGGTTAAGACTAAAGTCAGACTGACTATTTTCTTTGCAGATGAAGATAGAGAAATCCTATACAGTCAGCAAATCCAAGACTGGGAGCTGACTGCCGCTCAGATCAGAAACTCCTTATTGCAAAATTCAGTCTTAAATTGAAGAAAGTAGGGAAAACCACTAGACCATTCATTCAGCTATGACCTAAATCAAATCCCTTATAATTATACAGTAGAATTGACAAATAGATTCAAGAGATTAGATCTGATAGAGTGCCTGAAGAACTATAGATGGAGGTTCACAACACTGTACAGGAGGCAGTAATCAAGACCATCTCTAAGAAAAAGAAATGCAAAAAGGTAAAATGATTGTCTGAGGAGGCCTTACAAATAGCTGAAAAAAGAAGAGAAGTGAAATGCAAAAGGAGAAAAGGAAAGATATACCCATCTGAATGCAAAGTTCCAAAGAATATCACAGAGAGATAAGAAAGCCTTCAAGTGATCAATGCAAAGAAATACAGGCAAACAATAGAATGGGAGGGAGAAACTAGAGATAACTTCAAGAAAATTAGAGATACCAAGGGAACAATTCATGTAAAGATGGGCTCAATAAAGGACTCAAATGGTATGGACCTAACAGAAGCAGATGATATTAAGAAGAGGTGACAAGAATATACAGAAGAACTATACAAAAAAGATAGTAGTGACACAGATAACTCCAATGGTGTGAGCACTCATCTGGAGCCAGACATCCTGAAGTGTCACATCAAGTGTGCCTTAGGAAGCATCACTACAAAGCTAGTGGAGATGGTGAAATTCCAGCTGAGCTATTTCAAACCCTAAAAGATGATGCTGTTAAAGTGCTACACTCAATATGTTATCAAATTTGGAAAGCTCATCCATGGCCACAGGACTGGAAAAGATCAGTTTTCATTCTCATGCCAAAGAAAGGCAATGACAAAAAATGTTCAGTGTTTCACACAATTGCACTCACTTCACATACTTCAAAGTAAGGCTCAAAATTCTCCAAGCTAGGCTTCAATAGTATGTGAATTGAAAACTTCCAGATGTTCATACTGCATTTAGAAAAGGCTGAAGGACATGAGATCAAATTGTCAACATCCGTAGGATCATAGAAAAAGTCAGAGAATTCCAGAAAAATATCTACTTCTGCTTTATTGATGATGTTAAAGCCTTTGATTGTGTGGATCACAACGAGCTGCTGAAAGACCAGACCACCTTACCTGCTTCCTGCCTCCTGTGAAATGTGTATGCAGGTCAAGAAGCAATAGCTAGAATTGGACATGAAACAATGGATGGGTTCCAAATTGGAAAAGGGGTCGTCAAGGCTGTATATTGTCACCCTGCTTATTTAACTTATATGCAGAGTACATCATATGAAATGCTAGGCTGGATGAAGCACAACATGGAATCAAGATTGCCAGGAGAAATATCAATAACCTCAGATATACAGATGACACCTCCCTTATAGCAGAAAGCAAAGAGGAACTAAAGAACCTCTTGATAAAGCTGAAAGAGGCGTGAAAAAAATTCACTTAAAACTCAACATTCAAAAAACAAAGATTATGATATCTGGTCCCATCCCTTCATGGCAAATAGATGGAGAAACAATGGAAACAATGACACACTTTATTTTCTTGGGCTCCAAAATCACTGGAGATGGTGATTGCAACCATGAAATTAAAAGACATTGGCTTCTTGGAAGAAAAACTATGACAACCTGTGGTGGTTTAGTCACTAAGTCATATACAACTCTTGCAACCCCATGGACTGTAGCCTGTCAGGCTTCTCTGCCCATGGGATTCTCCAGGCAAGAATACCAGAGTGGGTTGTCATTTCTGTATCCAGGGAATCTTCCCAACCCAGGAATCAAACCCAGGACTTCTGCATTGCAGGCAGATTCTTCACCAACTGAGCTGTAAAGGAAGCCCCTTTGACAAGATACATGGGGTATTAAGAAGCATAGATATTACTTTGTTGACAAAGGTCCATCTAGTCAAACCTATGGTTTTTTCAGTAGACATGTATGGATGTGAGAGTTGGACCATAAAGAAAGCTGAGTGCCAAAGAATTGATGCTTTTTAACTGTCATTTTGGAGACGACTCTTGAGAGTCCCTTGGACTGCAAGAAGATCAAATCAGTCAATCCTAAAGGAAATCAGTCCTCAATATTCACTGGAAGGACTGATGCTGAAGCTCTAATACTTTGACCACCTGATGCGAAAAGCTGACTCATTAGAACAGACCCTGATGCTGGGAAAGATTGAAGGCAGGAGGAGATGGAGACGACAGAGGACCAGATTGTTGGATGGTATCATTTACTCAATGGACATGAGTTTGAGCAAGTTCCAGGATATGGTGAAGCACAGGGAAGCTTGGCGTGCTGCAGTCCACGGGTCTCAAGGAGTAGGACTAGACCGAGTGACTGAACAACAGCTTTTGAATAGAATTTATATTCTATTTTCACTTTTTTGGGGGGATACATTGTCTTCAAAACATCAATTAATCTGACTGTTCTATTTTATCATTTAGGATTTTTGTTGCCTTATAATTTTCTGTTTAGGATATCTGTCCATTGATGTGACTGGGGTGTTATAAAGTCTTCTGCCATTATTGCATCCCTGTCAATTTCTCCCTTTGTATCTTTTATGTAGTTTTATGTTTTTAGATGCTTCTATTTTTGGTGCATATAGATTAATGAATGTAATATTATTTTCTTGTATTGATATTTTTATCATTATATAGTGTCCTTTATCTTTCTTTATGGTATTTCTTCGAAAATGTATTTTGTTTTGATATAAATGTTGTTTCCCCTGATTTATTTCATTCTGTTTGCATGAAATACGTTTTCCATCACCTTACTTTCAATCTACATGCCCCCTTGCCTTAATATGGGCCTTTTGTAGGTAGCATATTGTAGGCTTTTATTTTGAAATCCAATCTGCTACTTTATGTCTTTTGATTCTAACATTTAGTCCATTGACATTTAAGGTAATAATTGATAATATGCATTTTTTGCCCTTTTAAACCTTATTTCTCAGTTAATTTTGTATTTCTTCTGTTTAACTTTTTTTTTGTTGTTTTCCCTAGATGGTTTGATATTTTTCTTGTGTATTGTGTTTGTTTTCTCTTCTTTTTGTGACTTTATTGTATGTTTTTTATTTGTGTCTATCCTATTTCTCAACTGTGTTAACCACGTCTTAAATCTACTTGCTTTAGACTGGTAGTCCTATATGCTCAACATATTCTAAAAAAAAAAAAAAAAACTGCATCCTCTCACTCTACTCTCCCACATTTTATGCTTTTTAAATATTTTATTATTTTGATATTCTCTTTTACATCTTCACGTTTGCTCTGTTCATTGTTGTTCACATTGATTTCACAAAAATATTTTGATTTTTTAATTTGTGTACTGTCTTAAGTGATTTCCTTTCCAATTGTGATTTTTCTCTTTCCTGCAAATTCTTGTTTCTTTTCTATTTAGAGTAGACTTTCTGATATTTCTTTGGGGATATGTTTAGTGTTGCTGTATTCTTTTAGCTTTTGCATGTCTGAGAAATTATCTCTTCTCTCCTTCTATTCTAATCAGTAACTTTCCTTGGTAGTGTATCCTGGTTTATATATTTTCCCCTTTCAGAATTTTTAGTATATCTTGCCACCACTCCCTTCTGGCCTGCAACATTTCTATTGATAAATTAGCTGATAACATTATGGAGGTTGTCTTGTGATTGACTCTTTGCTTTTCTCTTATTGCTTTTGGAATCCTCTCTTTATCATTTACTTTTGCAATTTTAAATATAGTATGTCTTGGTAGATGTGTTTGGGTTCATTTGTTTGGGACCCTCTGCACTTCCTGTCCTGAATGTTTGTTTCCTTCTTTAAGTTTGGGATGCATTGAGCCATAATTTCTTCAAATATATTTTCAATACCTTTTTTTATTTCTTTTTCTTCTAAGATTCTTCTGATGTGTAGATTGGCATTCCTTATATGACTCCATAGGTCTCTTATATTACTTTCTTTTTTATTTGTCTTTCTTTCTGATGTTCTGATTGGCTTATTCTCATTATTCTATCTTCCAGATCACTCGTTCAGTCTTCTGCATTATTCAGTCTGATATTCATTGCCCTTAACTCAGCTTTGCAAATCAGCAAATGAGTTTGCTAGTTTTTCTTGATTCTTCTTTATAGTTTCTAGTTCTTTTTTTTTTTTACAATAATCTGCATTTCTATTGATAACCTTTCTTAATTCATTTAGTATTTTCATTATCTCTTGTTTTGAACTCAGTGTCTATTAACCTAAAGTTGTCTGTTTCATTGTTTGTAACTTCATAAGAATTGTCTTCATCTTTTAATTGGGAGTGGTTACTCTGCTTGTTCATTTAACTTCTATTTTTCAGACTCTATGCATTTAGAATAAACAGTTATTTTTGGTCTTGAAGGTTTTTATGTGGAAGAATCTTAATGCAGCCTGTGTATGTCTAATATTTTTGGTGTGAGGACTGTTTTTAGTATAGATACCTGCCATGTGTGTTGGCCATTGTCTTTTTGTTAAAGCTTGTGGCTGGTATTGTGATGACCAAAACCCACACTGCCTATTGAGCAGAGCCTTCTGTTTGTTCCATGGTTGTCAGTGCTCTGTCAGGGGACCAGGTGTACTCCTTAACTCTTGGAGTAGAAACCCCCAGATCTATTTATATGCTGCAGTGTGAAGTAGGTGAGATTGGAGTGATCCTTCTGGAGAGGAATCAATGAGTACTCCTCTGCCAGAAATTTCCACCAGGAGTGTGCTCCATGATGTCACCTGTCACTCATTGTGCGATCTCACACAGTACAGTGCTGTCTGTATTGCCCTTGGACCTACCTCATATGTTATTTTATTATAATGATGCAATCCACCTCCTCTTCCTAAGTCCTGAAGTTAATAGGATGAGTAGACATTACCTTCACTCACAAATCATTGAATATCATTTGCAACATCTTGACTGCCAGCTAAACTAGTAGAATACATATAGGAGGGTTAATACATTTTTGAATATTTCTACTGCAACTGCTGATATCAGTTGTAAACGTCAATCATTTTTCAGGGAGATAACTAAATCATAACCTCGGCAAGAAATTTTCAGTACAGTCCTAACCAGACTGGATGTTTTGCATATGCTTATATAATCCTAATACGTGAACCGTGAACTTCAAGATATTCAAGCTGGTTTTAGAAAAGGCAGAAGAACCAGAGATCAAATTGCCAACATGCACTGGATCATGGAAAAAGCAAGAGAGTTTCAGAAAAAACATCTATTTTTGCCTCTTTGACTATGACAAAGCCTTTGACTGTGTAGATGACAATAAACTGTGGAAAATTCTGAAACAGATGGGAATACCAGACCACCTGACCTGCCTCTTCAGGAACCTATATGCAGGTCAGGATGCCACAGTTAGAACTGGACATGGAACAACAGACTGGTTCCAAATAGGAAGAGGAGTACGTCAAGCCTGTATACTGTCACCCTACTTATTTAACTTATATGTAGAGTACATCATGAGAAACGCTGGACTGGAAGAAGCACAAGCTGGAATCAAGATTGCCAGGAGAAATATCAGTAACCTCAGATATGCAGATGACACCACCCTTATGGCAGAAAGTGAAGAAGAACTAAAGAGCCTCTTGATGAAAGTGAAAGTGGAGAGTAAAAAAGTTGGCTTAAAGCTCAACATTCAGAAAACGAAGATCATGGCATCTGGTCCCATCATTTCATGGGAAATAGATGGGGAAACAGTGGAAACAGTGTCAGACTTTATTTTTTTGGGCCCCAAAATCACTGCAGATGGTGACTGTAGCCATGAAATTAAAAGACACTTACTCCTTGGAAGGAAAGTTATGACCAACCTAGATAGCATATTCAAAAGCAGAGACATTACTTTGCCAACAAAGGTACATCCAGTCAAGGCTATAGTTTTTTCAGTGGCTATGTATGGATGTGAAATTTGGACTGTGAAGAAAGCTGAGCGCTGAAGAATTGATGCTTTTGAACTGTGGTGTTGTAGAAGACTCTTGAAAGTCCCTTGGACTGCAAGGAGATCCAACCAGTCCATTCTAAAGGAGATCAGTCCTGGGTGTTCTTTGGAAGGACCGATTCTAAAGCTGAAACTCCAATACTTGGCCACCTGATGCGAAGAGTTGGTTAATTGGAAAATACTCTGATGCTGGGAGGGATTGGGGGCAAGAGGAGAAGGGGACGACAGAGGATGAGATGGCTGGATGGCATCACCAACTCGATGGACATGAGTTTGGGTGAACTGGAGTTGGTAATGGACAGAGAGGCCTGGCGTGCTGTGATTCATGGGGTCACAAAGAGTCGGACACGACTGAGCAACTGAACTGAACTGATATGATCCTATGTACAGAATAATAATTTAATAGAAAAAAGAAGTAGCAAAGTTATTGGTTTCTGGTAAAGTGTTTCAATCACTGAGAAATATTAATAACTCATTGTGCTAAAACATACCTAAAATTATCATGTGTCTAATACTCTAACATTTCTGTTTATTATATATTGGAAAGTAACACACTAGAATCTGCTGATATGAGGAATATTATACATTGAGTCTTTATGTATTAATTATTTGGTACAACTAAATCTACTAAAGTGGTAGTGATTTATAATAATCTGAAACAGTCACTTTGTGATGGGTTCATATTATTGCTCTAGAAAATTTCTCCTCTGAATCATGGCTGAATTCCCCAAGACCCCATAAGAATAGTACCATTTACTATATAAAAAATGCAAATTGTTATTTTTTAATTCAATTTGCTGCATTCTTTTGGTTTTTATATTATTAATTTTTATTCATTATTCACAATATCTGAATTAATATGATGATTATTCTAGTATTAATAGTTTGAGAATATTGCTTTTTAACTATAGGCTACTTCTTAATGATACCATAATGAAAATAACATTGGTCCTTATAAGTTTGTGAATCAGTGCCAAGAATTTATGTCAATGAAAACAAAATTATTGGAACTTACTGAAGGTGGCTCAAATCAAAGATTTGATTCTTGGATTTTGATGGGTGCCTCCTCAGACTTCCTGTTAATTATGCTATTGTTATGCTTCCTGTTAATTATGCTGCAAAGCATTTTTGCATTATGGGCATAAATCTCTCCACATGAGTTATCTCAGAGGCAAGAAAAATGGTCTTTGTCAAGGAACTATACACAGAAATGCATTAAACAATATCTCACCGTACAGGAAAGTACACCATTTAAAATATTTTAGGAAAACGTGAATAAAAAATATAATTCTATACTTCTCCTGGCCATATTATTTTGTATCTTTTAAAAATAGAATACTTTTTACCTTTGGAGGAGTTAGAAGATAACTATGTGTTTCTCATAATTTTAACTGACCTTCAAGGTGAATATTTAGAGGGCTTTGTCTCCTCAGGCACTCAGTACCAAAGTAGTATTCATCTGGGAATTCACAGCACCACTGTAACTTCCAATTAGTAAAATTTACATTAAAAGTTGTTGTAAGCCACTCTAGGAGGCCAGCTCATGGTTGTGATTAATAACTATGCATCTACAGCTATTGCACATAAGTCTTAACAGAGCTGTTTGTAAATTGTCAACACAAACTCATGCAACCTCAGGTTATCAGTCAGAAAAGTGTGCATTAGATTTGGTTAATTACAGTCCCCCACGCCCGAGGCCAGGGGTGGCGGCCGGGAGGATCAACCCATGTCCGAGTCCAGGGGTGGCAACAAGAGGAGTTACCCCACGACCGAGGTCAGGGGTGGCGGCCGGGAGGAGATACTCCATGCTCCAAGCCCGAGGCCAAGGGCAGTGGCAGGGAGGAGCAACCGCAGGACCGAGGCCAGGGGCGGTGGCCGGGAGGACCAACCCCACGTCCAAGGAGCCGTGGCTGCGCGGGCACAGGAGGGCCTAGAGGAGCTATCCCACACTGAAGGTCAGGAAGGGTGGCGGTGAGGAGATACCCCTTGTCCAAGGTAAGGAGCAATGGCTGCGCTTTGCTGGAGCAGCCATGAAGAGATACCCCACGCCCAAGGTAAGAGAAACCCAAGTAAGACCGTAGGTGTTACAAGAGGGCATCAGAGGGCAAACACACTGAAACCATACTAACAGAAAACTAGTCAATCTAATCAAACTTGGACCACAGTCTTGTTTAACTCAATGAAACTAAGCCATGCCCATGGGGCAAGCCAAGACGGGCGGGTCATGGTGGAGAGATTTGACAGAATGTGGTCCACTGGAGAAGGGAATGGCAAACCACTTCAGTATTCTTGCCTTGAGAACCCCATGAACAGTATGAAAAGGCAAAATGATAGGATACTAAAAGAGGAACTCCCCAGGTCAGTAGGTGCCCAATATGCTACTGGAGATCAGTGGAGAAATAAATCCAGAAAGAATGAAGGGATGGAGCCAAAGCAAAAACAATACTCAGCTGTGGATGTGACTGGTGATAGAAGCAAGGTCCGAAGCTGTAAAGAGCATAGGAACCTAGAATGTCAGGTCCATGAATCAAGGCAAATTGGAAGTGATCAAACAAGAGATGGCAAGAGTGAATGTCGACATTCTAGGAATTAGCGAACTGAAATGGATTGGAATGGGTGAATTTAACTCAGATGACCATTATATCTACTACTGTGGGCAGGAATCCCTCAGAAAAAATGGAGTGGCCATCATGGTCAACAAAAGATTCTGAAATGCAGTACTTGGATGCAATCTCAAAAACTACAGAATGATCTCTGTTCGTTTCCAAGGCAAACCATTCAATATCAGAGTAATCCAAGTCTATGCCCCAACCAGTAAGTCTGAAGAAGCTGAAGTTGAATGGTTCTATGAAGACCTACAAGACCTTTTAGAACTAACACCCAAAAAAGATGTCCTTTTCATTATAGGGGATTGGAATGCAAAAGTAGGAAGTCAAAAAACACCTGGAGTAACAGGCAAATTTGGCCTTGGAATAGGGAATGAAGCAGGGCAAAGACTAATAGAATTTTGCCAAGAAAATGCACTGGTCATAGGAAACACCCTCTTCCAACAACAAAAGAGAAGACTCTATACATGGACATCACCAGATGGTGAACACTGAAATCAGATTGATTATATTCTTTGCAGCCAAAGATGGAGAAGCTCTATACAGTCAGCAGAAACAAGACCAAGAGCTGACTGTGGCTCAGACCATCAACTACTTATTGCCAAATTCAGACTTAAATTGAAGAAAGTAGGGAAAACCACTAGACCATTCAGGTATGACCTAAATCAAATCCCTTATGATTATACAGTGGAAGTGAGAAATAGATTTAAGGGCCTAGATCTGATAGATAGAGTGACTGATGAACTATGGAATGAGGTTCATGACATTGTACAGGAGACAGGGATCAAGACCATTCCCATAGAAAAGAAATGCAAAAAAAAGCAAAATGGCTGTCTGGGGAGGCCTTACAAATAGCTGTGAAAAGAAGAGATCCAAAAATCAAAGGAGAAAATGAAAGATATAAACATCTGAATGCAGAGTTCCAAAGAATAGCAAGAAGAGATAAGAAAGCCTTCTTCAACAATCAATGCAAAGAAATAGAGGAAAACAACAGAATGGGAAACTAGGGATCTGTTCAAGAAAGTCACAGATACCAAAGGAACATTTCATGCAAGGATGGGCTCGATAAAGGACAGAAATGGTATGGACCTAACAGAAGCAGAAGATATTAAGAAGAGATGGCAAGAATACACAGAAGAACTGTACAAAAAAGATCTTCATGACCCAGATAATCACAATGGTGTGATCACTGACCTAGAGCCAGACATCCTGGAATGTGAAGTCACTTGGGCATTAAAAATCATCACTACGAACAAAGCTAGTGGAGCGGATGGAATTCCAGTTGAACTATTCCAAATTCTGAAATATGATGCTGTGAAAGTGCTGCACTCAATATGCCAGCAAATTTGGAAAACTCAGCAGTGGCCACAGGACTGGAAAACGTCAGTTTTCATTCCAATCCCAAAGAAAGGCAATGCCAAATAATGCTCAAACTACTGCACAATTGCACTCATCTCACACGCTAGTAAAGTAATGCTCAAAATTCTCCAAGGCAGGCTTCAGCAATATGTGAACCGTGAACTTCCTGATGTTCCAGCTGGTTTTAGAAAAGGCAGAGGAATCAGAGATCAAACTGCCAACATCCACTGGATCATAGAAAAAGCAAGAGAGTTCCAAAAAAACATATATTTTGCTTTATTGACTATGCCAAAGCCTTTGACTGTGTGGATCCCAATAAACTGTGGACAATTCTCAAGAGATGGGAATACCAGACCACCTGATCTGCCTCTTGAGAAATTTGTATGCAGGTCAGGAAGCAACAGTTAAAACTCGACGTGGAACAACAGATTGGTTCCAAATGGGAAAAGGAGTGCATCAATGTCATATATTGTCACCCCGCTTATTCAACTTATATGCAAAGTACATCATGAGAAACACTGGACTGGAAGAAACACAAGCTGGAATCAAGATTGCCGGGAGAAATATCAATAACCTCAGATATGCAGATGATACCACCCTTATGGCAGAAAGTGAAGAGGAACTCAAAAGCCTCTTGATGAAAGTGAAATTGGAGAGTGAAAAAGTTTGCTTAAAGCTCAACATTCAGAAAACCAAGATCATGGCATCCGGTCCCACCACTTCATGGGAAATAGATGGGGAAACAGTGGAAACAGTGTCAGACTTTATTTTTTGGGGCTCCAAAATCACTACAGATGGTGACTGCAGCCATGTAATTAAAAGATGCTTACTCCTTGGAAGGAAAGGTATGACCAACCTAGATAGCATATTCAAAAGCAGAGATATTACTTTGCCAACAAAGATTCGTCTAGTCAAGACTATGGTTTTTCCTGTTGTCATGTATGGATGTGAGAGTTGGACTTTGAAGAAGGCTGAGGGCCAAATAATTGATGCTTTTGAACTCTGGTTTTGGAGAAGCCTCTTGAGAGTCCCTTGGACTGCAAGGAGATCCAACCAGTCCATTCTGAAGTAGATGAGCCCTGGGATTTCTTTGGAAGGAATGATGCTAAAGCTGAAACTGCAGTACTTTGGCCACCTCATGCGAAGAGTTGACTCATTGGAAAAGACTCTGATGCTGGGAGGGATTGGGGGCAGGAAGAGAAGGGGATGACAGAGGATGAGATGGCTGGATGGCATCGCTGACTCGATAGACGTGAGTCTCAGTGAACTCCGGGAGTTGGTGATGGACAGGTAGGCCTGGAGTGCTGCAATTCATGTGGTCACAAAGAGTTGGACACAACTGACTGATCTGATCTGATCTAATCTGATTTACAGTCCCTCTTCTATGACACCAGAATGTGTATAATACTTCTCAATGACTGAAAACTTATAAAGATTAGTGATAAAGTTATTTTAGAAGCAAAATCTTACAATGAATATATGTGTATAAAGTTCCTGCTCTTCCAATTTCAGTTATCCTTCCTTGGTTGTATATGTCTTCATAAATTATTTTTTTCTTAGAATAATATTTTTGTATGTTGTGGAACAGAACCTAGCAAGAATTTTTTTATAGAATTCACACGCATTCCAGGCTATATTCTCATTAACTGTAGTCTGAAAGGTGTCTGTCACACAATTCTGGATCCAAATGTAAGTATTTCGTCTGTATTTTTTCCCTTAAAATTGGCTACATTTTATAATTCTTGGCTTATGGTCTATTTCAGGCCTAAAGATAAACAACAGTCTTTTCATATGGTACAGTGATTTTTATTTGCCAGTGCATACATATTCATTCTTTCCTATGACCTCACAACATCCTAGTGAAGAGGCAGGGCAAGTAATATAGTTTAAAAGCAAATGATACAAGTAATATGACAAGGCCTATAGTATTCCAATTATGATGGTAATCAACTATCTACATAATAATGTTTGTTTGGTATCTATTCACATTTAAAGGATGTTTAAGAGCTTTGTTAAAACCAGAATTGACAAATTGAAGTTAAAGTCTTTTCCTCAGAAGTGCATCATAATTGTAATTGGTGTTGGTCAACTAATTTCCATGAAATCTACAGTTTACAGATATGTAAGACAGACATTAGAAAAACAAGTCTTAAGACGTTTGAGTGAAGAAACTTATTTAATAATCCTTAATATGTTCAAATCACTTTTCCTAAAAGTTTCAAAATTGATTAAAATTGTAGATGTTAAAAGTGATCATTTAAGTTTAAAGTAATTATCTTTACACTCAGCTAAATATTTGTTAAGGAGCTTATCAAATGCTTCTAAAGTAAAATAAGTTACAAAAATAAGTCTCAGTAAGTTAGAATAAGTAAAATAAATAGAAACAATATTTTTTTTTTTTTTTGCCTTTCACATCATAGATTAACCACAACAGGAAGTTCTCTTGGTAGGATATTTGAGACAAATGACAACTAGGGAAACAAATTTACAGTATGGTATAACTGTCAAAATGAACTCCAAATGCAAATTCATATTCTAGTGAAAATTGAGTAAATGTGAAAGATGAAAAAATGGTATTATATAGTACCCAAGGGATGGTGTTGTGCAGGGATGATTGTTGGTAGAGAGGTCAGGGCAACAGTGAAGTAAGCAGAATTTATTGTGAGTTCTCTCTCAATCACTGATTCAAGTCTACTACTAGACACAAAATGTGTTCTTGTTATATCAGGCTGTCGTGAATCCACTCAGCCCCTAAGAACTTATGAGTACATGAAGTGTTCTGTTTTGCAAACTCATCCATTTCTGGTTTTCCCGTATAAAAACTTAGAACAAACAAAGATAGTGGAGATGATGGAATTCCAGCTGAGCTATTTCAAATCCTAAAAGATGATACTGTTAAAGGATGGCACTCAATATCCCAGCAAAAACGGAAAACCCAGCAGTGGCCACAGGACTGGAAAAGGTCAGTTTTCATTGCAATCCCAAAGAATGCTCAAATTACCTTACAATTGCACTCATTACCCATGTTAGCAGTGTAATGCTCAAAATCCTCCAAGCTAGGTTTCAACAGTATGCGAACCAAGGATTTCAAGATGTACAAGCTGGATTTAGAAAAGGTAGAGGAACCAGAGATCAAATTGCCAATATCCATTGGATCATAGAAAAAGTAAGGGGATTGCAGAAAAACAATCTACTTCTGCTTCATTGACTGTGCTAAAGCCTTTGACTGTGTGCATCAAAACAAACTATGGAATATTCTTAAAGAGATGGGAATACCAGACCAAATTACCTGCCTCCTGAGAAACCTGTATGCAGGTCAAGAAGCAAGTTACAACTGGACATGAAACAATGAACTGGTTCAAAAATGGGAAGGGATATGTCAAAGCTGCATATTGTCACCCTGCTTATTTAACTTATATGCAGAGTACATCATGAGAAATGCTGGACTGGATGAAGCACAGGGTGAAATCGATTGCCAGAAGAAATACAAAAAACCTCAGATATAGAGATGACACCACACTTGGGGCAGAAAGGGAAGAGGAACTAAAAAGCCTCTTGATGAAGGTGAAAGAGGAGAATGAAAAAGCTGGCTTAAAACTCAACATTCAAAAAACGAAAATCATGGTATCCAGTCCTGTCACTTCATGACAAATAGATGGGGGAAAATTGAAACAGTGACAGACTTTATCTTCTAGGTCTCCAAAATCATTGCAGATGATCACTGCAGCCATGAAATTAAAAGACACTTGCTCCTTGGTAGAAGAACTATGACAAACCTAGACAGCATAGTAAAAAGCAGAGACATTACTTGGCTGACAAAGGTCCACCTAGTCAAAACTGTGGTTTTTCCAGCAGTCATGTATGTATGTGAGAATTGGACTATAAAGAAGTCTGAGCACTGAAAAAGTGATGCTTTCAAACTGTGGTGTTCGACAAGACTCTTGAGAGTCCCTTGAACTGGAAGGAGATCAAATCAGTCAATTGTAAAGGAAATTAGTCCTTAATATTTATTGGAAGGACTGATGCTGAAGCTGAAGCTCCAATACTTTGACCACCTAATGAAAAGAACCAACTCATTGGAAAAGACCCTGATGTTGAGAAAGATTGAAGGCAGAAGGAGAAAGGGTGACAAAGGATGAGATTGTTGGATGGCATCATTGGCTTAATGGACATTAGTTTGAGCAAGCTTCTGGAGATAGTAAAGGACAGAGGAGCTTGGTGTGCTGCAGCCCATGGGGTGGCAAAGAGTTGGACAAGACTGAGCAACTGAAGAACAAAATTATAGGTCACTATTTCAGGAGCTTGTCAGACTGTATCATTAATTAAGCTGTTACATTCTCTCTGGTAAAATATTATTTTTTCACACAAAGCACCCTGATTTTGGTGTCCATTTATAAGTGTGGTGCTGGACAATAAATGGAATATATGAAACACAAAGGAGTTGCTTTCTAAAACAAAATTCCAATTCTTTCTTGCCCAATTTAGTTTAAAATGTTATCAAACCAGAGATCAATAATTCCAAATAACCACAATTTTTTTTTAAATCACTGTAGCTGAATATTCAAATCCGGCCTAATAATTAAGGTGCGTATGATTTTGTTGTTGTTGTTTAGTCACTAAGTTGTGTCCAACTTTTGCAATCGCATGGACTATAGCCTACCAGGCTCCTCTGACTGTGGGATTCCCCAGGCAAGAATACTGAAACGGGTTGCCATTTCCTTTGCCAGGGGATCTTCCTGACCCAGGGATCAAACCTGGTTTTCCTCTATTGACAGGCAGATTCTTTATCACTGAGCCACCTGGGAAACCCTCAATATGATTTATTTATTTATAACATATTTTGAATCACCCTGTCAGTTGGTCTAGCTAAGAATAGAATGTTTCCCAACTGCTTTTCTCAATCCTTCCAAAATAAGTTGTAGCTTCAGGGAGCCTCTGAGATATAACCTGATTTCTACTCTAGTAAATATATACATGACTGAAGTCTTAATTAGTCAGGCAAAAATTCTTTCTCATAATTGATATGCAGAAGTGTTTGTTAATAAATGCCTAGCTCCTGTCTAATTCTCCTGTTAATCTCTTTATAGTATAATAAATTTAAGTTTCAGATAAAAGTAGTGAGAGATTGCTGAAGTGCTGGAAATGGAAACAAACAAACAAAAACCCTTTAAATTCCCTTCAGCTCTCTACCCTGGAGCTCATGACTTGAGAACCACTAGTGCCCTCTTCTGGTCAGAAGGAGATAAATTTCATTCTATCTTGTTATAAGGGAGACTTCAATAGAAAATAATCAAATTTTTTATAACATCCCCTCAAAAAATAAATCTTATCTATAGGAACAATGATAGGAAACATAATTATCACAGAATTAAAAGCAATACTATCTGATAAGCAGATACTACTAGTGTCTGAAAGTTCTAGACACATACAAATTACGTATTTCTTTCCAAAGATTGCATAAGTATATGCTAGCACTGAAAAATTGTCCAAATACAAGATACTTTAAAAAGTGTAAATGCCATGTTATGTGCTTATATGGAGAAAAATTTGCAAGAAAGGATATTATAAATTGTGCAAATCTGCTTTAAAGAAGTATCTTCATAGCAGGGTATTTTATTCTATGCATAGTATCTTTTTGTGTGTGTGTGCAGATTCAATGCTGCAGTGAAAGAGAGAACTCTGTAAAGAAATATTTGATGTGTATAAAGGAGTTTGAAACGCACATATACACACAAAGACAAGAGTAAAACTTCTTACTGTTTTCATAGTCATCTGAAAGGCTACACATATATGCCTTTGTACCTTTTCCAAACTTTGCTTTGGAAATCACAGCCAGAGCCAAAAATGCATTAACATCATTTTCTGCTAACACTTTATTTTTTACCTATACTGTGTTACTCAGCTTGATCTCCCATATGATTTAACATGAAGTGAAAGTGAAAGTCACTCAGTTGTGTCCAACTCTTTGCGACCCCATGGACTGTACAGTCCATGGAATTCTTCAGGCTAGAATACTAGAGTAGGTATCCTTTCCCTTATCCAGGGGATCTTCCCAACCCAGGGATCGAATCCAGGTCTCCCGCATTGCAGGTGGATTCTTTATCAGCTGAGCCACAAGGGAAACCCAAGAATACTGGAGTGGGTAGCCTATCCTTTCTCCAGAGGATGTCCCCAACTCAGTAATCAAACCGGTGTCTCCTGCATTGCAGGCGGATTCTTTACCAACTGAGCTATGCGGGAAGCCACATACTAAACTCTAAATTCAATTTAACACTTTCCAAAAATTCAGATTTATTTTCCTCAGAGAAAGATTTATCAATACAAAGGATATTCACAAGGATTTATTGCAACTCAGAAGATAATATTAAAGGATATTAAATATTAAAGGAGGATAAAGCTTCAAGAATGTTTAAAGGATTTTCTGAAACATGGAAATAAGTGAAGGAACCAGTCACACCGATCCCTTTGAAAGAAATGAAAACTAGATGTCCGAATTTTTAAAAAATCGTTCATGGTTCTCTTTTTGTCACAGCTAAGGAAGCATATTGTTGAACCTCAAATTAGGGCCTGGGACTTAAACCACAAAAAGCATGAGTGGTTAACTTTGGATCTACAGTGATTCAAGTCATTATTAAGCACATTCCTTATCATTAACCACTTGTGTATGTGTGTGTGTGTGTTTTCTCTCTCTCTCTTTAGTCGCTAAGTCGTGTCCAACACTTGTGACCCCATGGACTGTAGCCTGCCAAATTCTTCTGTCCATGGGGTTCTCCAGACAAGAATACTGGAGTGGGCTGCCATTTCCTTCTCCAGGGGATCTTCCCAACCCAGGAATTGAACCCATGTCTCTTGCATTGCAGGCAGATTCTTTACCAACTGAGCTAGTCCCTCAATATAACCTACTGAGAGTGGAATTCTAGACTTCCTGCTTGACTTTGGCTTGAGCAGACAGGTTAGGCCCACAGGATTTTTTTTTTTCTCTGTCAATTGCTAGAGTACAGTGAGCTGCCAGGGAAGCCAGAGTACAGTGACTACTGTCTAAATATTTTCTTTTTTGCTAGGCTGCCACTTTCCTGGTCATTTGACTAAATGGAACAATATTTTGCTGAAGCATGTTTTATTCTATTCCTGTTGCTGTTTCCAGACTACTGCTTTTTTCAGCCCCTAATGTAGGCAATCGGAGAAGGCAATGGCACCCCACTCCAGTACTCTTGCCTGGAAAATCCCATGGATGGAGGAGCCTGGTAGGCTGCAGTCCACGTGGTCGCTAGGAGTCGGACACAACTGAGCGACTTTACTTTCACTTTTCAATTTCATGCATTGGAGAAGGAAATGGCAACCCACTCCAGTGTTCTTGCCTGGAGAATCCCAGGGACGGGAAAGCCTGGTGGGCTGCCGTCTAGGGGTCGCACAGAGTCGGACACGACTGAAGCGACTTAGCAGCAGCAATGTAGGCTATATGAAGCAAAAAATAAAAATAAAATAAAGGAACTCACCATGTGTTTTCCTCAAATCAGGAGACTCCTAGCAGATTTACATTATTTTGTTCACCATTTCGGGTCTTATGTTTGTTTTGTATACAATATTCAGGTTTTTTAGCCTCATTTAATGTGATAAACCAGGAAAAGTATGCATAGTTCATATTCTTGGAAGTGTAAAGGCACTTTACTTTGCTTTTTTAAAATTTATTTATTTTAATTGGAGGCTAATTATTTTACAATATTGTAGTGGTTTTGCCATACATTGACATGAATCAGCCATGGGTCCACATGTGTTCCCCATACTGAAACCCCTCCGACCTCCCTCTGCATCCCATCCCTCTGGGTAATCCCAGTGCACCAGCCCTGAGCACTCTGCCTCAGGCACTTTACTATGAAGATACCCAAGATATGCAGCTGGATGTGCTCAGTAAGTAACTGGATATATGAATCAGAAGATCAGGGAAAAGTCTGAGCAGGAAATATTAATCCTAGAGGCATTAGAATATAGATGAAATTTAATGACATGATCATGGATGAGATCACTCAGGTTCAAGGATTCAAGGCTAAAGCACTCCAGTGCTTAGAAATTGGAAAGATGAGGGATCCAGAAAGGGATTACAAACAGGAACAATCAAAAAGGTAAGAGGAAATTCAAGAGAGAGTAGTTTCCCAGAAATCAGGAGAAGACAACATTTCAGGAAGTAGAAAGTGATTAACTGTGCCCATTGATACTGAAAGATCAAATAGAAAGAGGTCTGAGAAACAACTGTGGGACATGGAAATATGGAAGTTATTTAATGGACTCTACATGCAGCCTTAGTTAATTCATTATTTTACTTTCATCAAATGTACATCTTAAGAACTACATTGTCTGAGAATTAAGAGACTATAAAAGTCATGTCTATCTAACCATTACATCAATCTACAGGATCCCTGATGATTATCTGTGGTCTTTGCTTAAGCATTTCCAGGGGCAATTAACTCACATTTGTGTAGATATTTCATTTTTTGCATAATTCTAAGTGTTCTTTGTGTTGTATGTGTATTTAAATTGAATACCTACCCATTATTCACAGTTCTTCTTTTCCACGCAGACAATATAAAGAAAATTTTCCAGGTGTTCAGAAGGTTTTTCTGATATGTATACTTAAATATGTAATTTCTTTAATTTTCAAAAGATTCAAGCCCTCTCAAAGGTGACAAACTTTATCATCCAACAAGTTTCAGGTTCAGAAGGATCCTAGTTTGCTCTCATCTTACCACATGATCACTGAATATTGTTCTCCACTTTCACCTCCAGGCCATACTTCACTCATCAGTTGTCTGTTTCTCATCCAATTTTCCATCAATTACCAAGTAGTTGAAAATTCCTGTTTTGATTCTATTGTAAGCCTGATGTTTAAAACTTTGCAATTAATTTACCTTATCTGAAGCACTGAACCCAAGCATGTGTTTGCAAAAATAGAGACGTTTTCCAGGTATACTTATCAGTGTCTGTTATAATTGATGTAGTCACATATACAATTCCATATCAACACCAGCTCACTTTAACACTGAGTGAGGACATGTGGTCATAAAATGTGTCCATCCCACTCTAAAATAATGTTGTTTCAAGATCCCTCTAAGGGGCAGGATTATAATTTAATTATAGTTATTAAGCCTACCTGCCACCCATAGGTGAGACAATGTTACAGAAAGAAAAAAAACAAGTACAGAGAGAGGTTCTAGACAAACTGAGTAGGCAAAAGCTAATGGCTGTTTGACTGTTCACACATCCAGAAAAACAAAATCAATCCTACACCAGTCAGCCTTGAGTAAGAACAGTAGGCAACAGTTCCTTTGGGCATTTCTCTTCCAGCATAGTTAGAAGGTCACAAACTATTTTTATTGTTTTCTTAGCCAGTCTCCTGATAAGGGAACAGTCAATGCACTCTGAAGTGGTTCCATGCAGAAAAAAGTAATATCTATGTAGAATCAATTATTTGTTCTTATCTACTTCCCATCTCTTATTATTAGGTACTAAAAGAACTTCTTTTTTTGTAATTTAAATTTATTTATTTTAATTAGAGGCTAATTACTTTACAATATTGTATTGGTTTTGCCGTACATCAACATGAATCCACCACGGGTGTACACGTGTTCCCAATCCTGAACCCCCCTCCCATCTCCCTCCCCATACCATCCCTCTGGGTCATCCCAGTGCACCAGCCCCAAGCATCCTGTATTCTGCATCGAACCTGGACTGGCAATTCATTTCTTATATGATATTATACATGTTTCAATGTCATTCTCCCAAATCATCCCCCCGCCCCACCCACAGAGTCCAAAGGACTGTTCTATACATCTGTGTCTCTTTTGCTGTCTCGCATACAGGGTTATCGTTACCATCTTTCTAAATTCCATATATATGCGTTAGTATACTGTATTGGTTCTTTTCTTAGAACTTCTTTCATTAAAAAAAATTATTGAAACATATTTGACATATAACTGTGTAAATTTAAGGTGTACAACATGTTAACTTGATATGTGCTAATTTACATATTGGAATGTAATTGCCATTGTAGCAATATTTAGCATAATTATCCTTTCTTTTTAGTGGTTGGGATAATTAAACTCTAGTGTCTTAGCAGATTTTATGATTATAAAACAATACTGTTGTATATATTCACTATACAGTGCATTATATCTAGTGCTTGTTTTCTATTCACTTTACATTTATACCATTAAACAGCATCTGTCTTATCCTACCTTATTCCTTGTTAACCACTATTTTACTCTCTGTTTTTATGCTTTTTTTTTCCCAGAATCTGCATATAAGTGACATAGAGTACATGTGTTTCTCTTCCCTATTTGACTTATCATAATATGCTCAAAATCCAACTAAATTCTCACAAATAACAGCATGTCCTTCTTTCTTGTGGCTAAATGATATTCATTATGTTCATTATCCATTCATTTGTGGATGAGCACTTAAAGTGTTTCCATATCTTGATGATTGTTAATAATGCTGCAGGAACATTTAAGTGCATGTAGCTCTTCAATAGCCTATTTCAATTTCTTTGAGTATATACAAAGAAATGGAGTTGTTGGGGAGAAATTAACTGCTTTCAACACTGCACTCAATTATATGTACATTTGTCTGTTCTGTCTTCCTGGGCTGAGAAATGCTTTTCTGTCAACATTATCACTTCCTTAATTACATCCTTACAACTCTTAGGCTTGTTCACTTGAGTAGTCAGCATTCAACTAAGCTTTACTCCTAGGACTAGCTGTCATTCTTCCTACTCTAACCTCATCTGTTACTAAGTAGTTGGTGATTTGCAACTTTGAACAAAGCAGGCAATACATATTGGCTGACTTATTTTTGGTTTACCCAGACAGTAGACATCACAGCAGCAGCACCTACCAAAGGGCATAGTCTTGACTCAGAAATGTGGTAAATTGATTAAAGACCACCAAAAGAAGTTATTGGAACCTGTGAAAATATACTTTATATGGTAAAGGGGATTTTACAGATATGATTAAGGAACTTGGGATGGGAATCCTACCCTGGATAATCCATAGGGACCAAATGTACACAAGTGATCTTATAAGAGAAGGTGAGGAGCAATATAGATAGTGGTAGGAAATGTGACAATAGAAACACGAGATTGGAATGATAAGAGGAAAGTATATTCCAGCCATGGAATACAAAGAACCTCTAGATACCTGAAAAGTCAAGGAGCACAGATTTTAATCTGAAACATCCAGAAAAAATGCAACTCTGCCAATATATTGATTTTAGAATTCCTAACCTTCAAAACTGTAAGATAATACATTTGTGCAATTATAAGACCCTAAGTTTGAGGCAATTATAAGACTCTGTGTAGGCTTCTCTTGTGGCTCAGCTGGTAAAGAATCCACCTACAGTGTGGGAGACTTGGGTTCAATCCCTGGCTTGGGAAGATCCCCTAGAGTAGGAAAAATCTATACACTCCAGTATCCTGGCCTGGAGAATTCCATGGACTGTAGTCCATGGGGTCGCAAAGAGTCAGGCATGACTGAGTGACTTTCACAAATCACAGACGAAGTTTGAGACAGTTTATTATAGCAGTAATAGGAAACTAAAAACAAAACAAAACAGACACACTGCAAATAGTGATGGTTTACTTCTTCTTTTACAATATGGATTTTTTTCCCCCATCTGGTTGCTGTGGCTAAGAATTCCAAAAATATATTGAATAAAAGTGGTGAGAGTAGACATTCTTGCCTTTGGTTCTGATTTCAGAGGGATTTCTCTTACTTTTCACCATTAAGTATTATGTTAGTTGTGGGTTTCTCATATATAACTTTTACTATATTGAAGTATATTCCCTCTATGCTTGCTTTCTGGAGAGTTTTTATCATAAATGAATGCTGAATTTTATCAAAAGAATTCACTGCATCTAGGGATGATCATATAATTTTTATTCTTTGTTTTGTTAATGTGATGTATCACATTGATTGATTTGTGGATATTGAAAAACTCTTGCATTCCTGATATTATACACAGGAAATCACAAAGATTCCACCAGAAAACCATTAGAGCCCATCAATTAATTTGATAAGGTTTCAGAACACAAAAATAATGTACAAAAATTCGTTGCATTTCTATACACTAACAACACACTATAGAAAGAAAAATTAAGAAAATATCTTCATCTATCATTGCCTCAAAAGAATAAATACCTAGGAATAAACTAACTTGAGGCAAAAGAACTGTATTTGGAAAACTATAAAACACTGATGTAAAAAATAGAAGATGACAAAAACAGACAGAAAGATATGCCATATTATTTGATTGGAAAAATCAATATTGTTAACATGGCAGTCTACAGATTCAAGGCAAACTACAGATCCAATCTCTATCAAAACATTAATGGCATTTTTTACAGATTAAAAAAAGAAAAAAAAGTGTGTATGGAAACAGAAAATGTACTGATATACAAAAGAACCTTGAGAAACAAGAACTTAGTTGGAGAAATCAAGATCCCTGATGTCAGGCTATAATACAAAGCTACAATAATAAAAACACTATGATACTGACACAAAACAGGTGCATAGATCATGGAATAAGATAGAGAGCCCGGAAAAAAATCCATGCACTTATAGTTGATTAAGCTATGACAAAAAAAAAAAAAAAAAAAGAATAGCTATGTAAAAAAGATAGTCTTTTCAATAAATGGTGTTGGGAAAACAAGACAGTCACATGTTAAAGAATGAAGTTGGAACATTTTTTAACACCATATACAAAAATAAACTCAAAATAGGTTAAAAGGCTAAGTGTAAGGTCATATACCGTAAAACTGCTAGAGGAAAGTATATGCAGAAAACTCTTTGACATAAATCACAGAAATATTTTTGAGATCAATTTCCTAACATAAAGGAAATAAAAGCAAAAATCAAATTAATGTATGGCAAAACCAATACAATATTTTAAAGTAATTAGCCTCCAATTAAAATAAATAAAATTATATTTAAAACAAAAAACAAAATAAATGAGATATAATGAAATTTAAAAGCTTTTGCACTGCCAAAAAAAACACTAACAAAATGAAAAAACAGCCTACTGAATGGGAGAAAATATTTGCAAATAATATGAGTGATAAGGATTAATACCCAACATAGTCAAACAGCTCATAAAATTAAACATTAAAAAAAATTCAACTTGATTATAAAATGGGCAGAAAAACTTAATAGACATCTTTCCAAAAAGCAAATGCAGATAGGTAACAGGTATAGGCAAAGAGGTTCAACATTGCTAATCATCAGGGAAATGCAAATCAAAACCACATTGAGATTTTACCTCACACCTGTCAGAATGGCTATCATCAAAAAGAAAACATATGATAAATATTAGTAAGGATGAGGAAACAAAGAGAACCCTTGAACATTGTTGATGGGAATATAAATTGGTGCAGTCACTGTGGAAAACAGTATGTGCATGCTTGCATGCTCAGTCGCTTCAGTCGTGTCTGATTCTTTGCAATCCTATGGACTGAAGCCCTCCAGGCTTCTCTGCCCATGGAATTCTCCAGGCAATTATACTGGAGTGGGTTGCTATAACCTCCTCCAGGGGAACTTCCCAAGACAGGTATTGAACCAGCATCTTCTGCATTGCAGGTGGATTCTTTACCACTGAACCACAGGCAAATCCCATGGAAAACAGTATGAAGTTTCCTAAAAACACTAAAAATAGAGCTACAGTATTATCCAGCAATCCCACTTATTGGTATGTATCCAAAATTAAAAAAAAAACAACAATAATTTGAAAAGATACAGGTAACCCAATGTTTATAGTAGCATTATTTACAATTGCCAAGATATGGAAGCCACATAACCTAAGTGTCCATTAAAAGATGAATATATAAAAATAAGTCATATATAGCAATGTATATACATATACACACATACATACATACTCCAGTATGTTAATCCGTCATAAAAAAGAATGAAAATTTGCTATTTGCAGCAACAGGGATGGATTTGAAAGGCATTATGCTACTGATATAATTCAAACAGAGAAAGACAAATACTGAATGATATCACTTTAACTTGGAATCTAAAAGATATAACAAACTCAAGGATGTAAGAAAAAAGAAGCAGACTCAGATATAGAGCACAAACCAACGGTTACCAGTGTAAGGAGCAGGAAATATAGGGGTGGGGGAGTGGGAAGTACAAATTATCGGATGTAAGTTAGGCTCAAGCATGTATTGTACAACACAGGGAATATAGACAATATTTTGTAATAACTGTGAATGGAGCATTACCAATTAAATTGTATAAAAATTAAAATTTACAAACACAAATTTGAAGAATAAGATCATCCCTTCAATTAATTTTTTAAAAAATAACATACACACTATATGCATGCCAGCCTTCCCAAAGTTTCAATATTATCTTGTCCCCTACATTTCTGCTTTCCTACCTCTCAGAATCAAATTTTTTTAAAGATAATTTAAAAAGTATTTTGGGCTTCCCTCGTGGCTCAGATGAT
Organism: Bos grunniens; assembly: GCF_055505025.1. Taxonomy (NCBI): domain Eukaryota; kingdom Metazoa; phylum Chordata; class Mammalia; order Artiodactyla; family Bovidae; genus Bos; species Bos grunniens. Next base: position 72,388,807 of record NC_141194.1, on the reverse strand, counting down.
AACCTGCCTGCAATGCAGGAGACTCAGATTCAAACCCTGGGTCATGAAGATGCCTTGGAGAAGGGAATAGCAACTCACTCTAGTATTCTTTCCTGGAGAATTCCATGGACAGAGGACCCTGGTGGGCTAGAGTCCATGGGGTCACAAAGAGTCAGACACTGTTGAGTGACTAACACTTTCAAGAAATATTTTGGTAATCAATTTCTATAGCATCAATTTCTGTGCTTCAGATAAAGCTATGATTATGGATATGATTATTGGGCTTCCCAGATGGCTCAGTGGCAAAGAATTCACCTGCCAAAGCAGGAGACACAGGAGATATAGTTTGATTTCTGGATCAGGAAGTTCCCTTGGAGAAGGAAATGGCAACCCTCTCCATTATTCTTGCCTGGAAAATCCTATGGACAGAGAAGTAAGGTGGGCTACAGTCCTTGTGGCTGCAAAGAGGCATGATTTAAGCCACTGAGCATGAGCATGATGGTTATGACAAGTTATAGTTAGTTATGGGTCTTGTTAAGGTAAGTTATAGTTATGGTTATTTAAATCGATGGTTACTAATATTTAGTGAATTGTGATTAGTTAAAATTACATTTACTAAAGTTTTTACATTGCTAGTTATGATTAATTATGACTATGGATATACAGTTAATAACAGCTACTATGTAACTATTACTAATTGCAACTATTAATGGTTCTGTTTTTACTCATGAGTACTAACTAGTTCTAATAATGACTTGTAACTACTATCTAGCCTTTGAGAACAGTTTTAACTACTCACTGTGGTTTCTACATGTTACTGCTAACCATTTATAATCACTAGTATGTGTACTAAATAGTCATGACTCCTATGTAGTTTATGCATACAACTAGTTATACACTTATAAAATGTCACATAGTTATTTGACCAAGAATGTCATGTAATCACAGAACTGCTTCCACATTTTTCACAGAATTGATGATTCATGCTTTGTGAGCAATATGTCTTTACTGTTTTTACTACTCAATAATTTGCAAAAAAAAAAAAAATTATTACAGTATAGCTGATTTACAATGCTGTGTAAATTTCAGGTGTACTGAAAAGTGAATCAGTTATACATATACCCATTGTTTTCTGCATTCTTCTCCAATATAGGCCATTACAGAATATTGAGTTCCCTGTGCTATACAGTAGCTCCTTATTAATTATCTGTTTAATATTATCTATTAATATGTAGTAACGTGTATATGTCATTTGCAATCTGAAAATTTTCCCTTCCCTCCAACCACTGGTAACCATAATTTTGTTTTCTACATCTGTAACTCTATTTCTGTGTATCAGTAAGTTCTTTTGAACTTATTCTTTTGAACCTTTATTTTTAGACTTCACATGTAAGCAATATCATGTGATATTTGTCTAACTCTGTCTGATTTATGGGGTCAGACCCCACAAGATACTGACCCAGACTTCCCCATAATTGTCCAGGAGTATCCGGCGGAGGCATGGGTCAATGGAGGCCTGCTTCAGGGCTGGGGGCATTGAATGTAGCAGTGCCTGCATGGGACCTTTTGAAGGAGTTCAACATTATCTTCTTTACCTCCACCATAGTTTGGTCTCAGGTCAAACAACAGAGAGGGAACACATCCTCAACCATCAACAGAAAATAATTGTAAAGATTTACTAAGCATGGCGGTGTTCATCAAAATAAGGCCCAGTTTCCCCCTCAGTCAGTTTCTCCCATCAGGAAGTTTCCATTAGCTTCTTATCATTTTCAAACAGAAGGAAGACAGAATAAAAATTAAAAAAAAAAAAAACAAAAAAACAGTCACAGAAAAATAACCAATCTGATCACATGGACCAAAGCCTTGTCTAATTGAATGAAACTGTGAGCCATGTAGTGTAGGCTCACCCAAGACAGATGGGTCATAGTGGAGAGTTCTGACAAAACTTGGTCCACTGGAGAATGGAATGGCACACCACTTCAGTATTCTTGCCTTGAGAACCCCATGAACAATATGAAAAAGCAAAAATATAGGACACTGAAAGATGAACTCACCAGGTTGGTAGGTGCCCAATATGCTACTGGAGATGAGTGGAGAAATAACTCCAGAAAGAATGAAGAGACAGAGCTAAAACAAAAGCAACACCCAGTTGTGGATGGGACTGGTGATGGAAGTCAAGTCCAATGCTGTAAAGAGCAATATAGCATAGGAACCTAGAATGTTAGGTCCATGAATCAAGGCAAATTGGAAGTGGTCAGACAGGAGATAGCAAGAGTGAACATCGATATTTTAGGAATCAGTGAATGAAAATGGACTGGAATGGGTGAAATTTAACTCAGATGTCCATTATATTTAATACTGTGGGCAAGAATCCCTTAGAAGAAATGCAGTAGCCATTATAGTCAACAAAAGAGTCCAAAATGCAGTACTTGGATGCAATCTCAAAAATGACAGAATGATCTCTGTTCATTTCCAAGGCGAACAATTCAATATCACAGTAATCCAAGTCTGCCCTAATCAGTAATGTTGAAGAAGCTGAAGTTCAATGGTTCAGTGAAGACCTACAAGATTTTCTGGAACTAACACATAAAAAAGATGTCCTCTTCATCATAGGGAAATGGAATGCAAAAGTAGGAAGTCAAGGAACACCTGGAGTAACAGGCAAATTTGGCCTTGGAGTACAGAATGAAGCAGGGCAAAGGCTAATAAAGTTTCCCAAGAGAACACACTTGTCATAGCAAACACTCTTTTCCAGCAACACAAGAGAAGACTATACATATGGACATCACCACATGGTCAATAGTGAAATCAGATTGATTATATTCTTTGCAGCCAAAGATAGGCAAGCTCTCTACAGTCAGCAAAACAAGACTGGGAGCTGACTGTGGCTCAGAACATGAATTCCTTATTGCCAAATTCAAATTTAAATTGAAGAAAGTAGGGAAACCACTAGACTATTCAGGTATGACCTAAATCAAAGCCCTTACTATTATACAGTGGAAGTGACAAATGGATTCAAAGGATTAGATCTGAGAGAAGGACTGCCTGAAGAAATATGGGCTGAGCTTAATGACATTGTACAGGAGGCAATGATCAAGACCATCACCAAGGGAAAAAAAAAAAATTCAAAAAGGCAAAATGGTTGTCTGAGGAAGGCTCACAAATAGGTGAGAAAAGAAGAAAAAGGAAAGGAGAAAAGGAAAGTTATACCCATTTGAATGCAGGGTCCCAAAGAATAGCAAGGAAATATAAGAAAGCCTTCCTCAGTGATCAATACAAAGAAATAGAGGAAAACAATAGAATGGAAAAGACTGGAGACCTATTCAAGAAAATAGGAGATACCAAAGTAGATTTTCATACAAAGATGGGCACAATAAAGGACAGAAATGGTATGGACCTAACAGAAGCAGAAGATACTAAGAAGAGATGTCAAGAATATACAGAAGAACTATACAAAAAAAGATCTTCACAACCCAGATAATCACGACGGTGTGATCATTCACATAGAACCAGACATCCTGGAATGCAAAGTCAAGTGGGCCTGAAGCATCACTATGAACAAAGCTAGTGGACTTCCAGTTGAGTTATTTAAAATCCTAAAAGTTGATTCTGTGAAAGTGCTGCATTCCATATGCTAGCAAATATGGAAAACTCAGCAGTGGCCACAAGATTGGAAAAGGTCAGTTTTCATTCCAATCCCAAAGAAAGGCAATATCAAAGAATGCTCAAACTACTGCACAATTGCAGTAATCTCACATGCTAGCAAAGTAATGCTCAAAATTCTCCAAGCCAGGCTACAACAGTACATGAACCATGAACTTCCAGATGTTCAAGATGGATTTAAAAAATAGCAGAGGAACCAGAGATCAAATTGCCTACATCTGTTGTACCATCAAAAAACAAAGAGTTTTGAGAAAAACATCAATTTCTGTTTTATTGACTATGACAAAGCCACCTGATATGCCTCCTGATAATCTGTATGCAGGTCAAGAAGCAACAGTTAGAACTGGATACCAAAGAACAGACTAGTTCCAAATGAGGAAAGGAGTATTTCAAGGCTGTATTTTGTCACCCTACTTATTTAACTTATATGCGGAGTACATCATGAGAAATGCTGGACTGGTTGAGCCACAAGCTGGAATCAAGATTGCTGGGAGAAATCTCAATAACCTCAGATATGAAGATGACACGACCTTTATGGCAGAAAGCAAAGAAGAACTAAACAGCCTCTTGATGAAAGTGAAAGAGGAGAGTGAAAAAGTTGGCTTAAAGCTCAACATTCAGAAAACGAAGATCATGGCATCCAGTCCCATCACTTCATGAGAAATAGATGGGGAAACAGTGGAAACAGTGTCAGACTTTATTTTCCTGGGCTCCAAAATCACTACAGATGGTGACTTCAGCCATGAAATTAAAAGAGTCTTACTCCTTAGAAGGAAAGTTATGACCAACCTGGATAGCATATTCAAAAGCAGAGACATTTCTTTGCCAACAAAGTTTCATCTAGTCAAGGCTATGGTTTTTCCTGTGGTCATGTATGAATGTGAGAGTTGGACTGTGAAGAAGGCTGATCGCCGAAGAATAGGTGCTTTTGAGCTGTGGTGTTGGAGAAGACTCTTGAGAGTCCCTTGGACTACAAGGAGATCCAACCAGTCCATTCTGAAGGAGATCAGCCCTGGGATTTCTTTGGAAGGAATGATGCTAAAGCTGAAACTTCAGTACTTCGGCCACCTCATGTGAAGAGTTGACTCATTGGAAAAGACTCTGATGCTGGGAGGGATTGGGGGGAGGAGGAGAAGGGGACGACAGAGGATGAGATGGCTGGATGGCATCGCTGACTCGATGGACGTGAATCTGAGTGAACTCCAGGAGTTGGTGATGGATAGGGAGGCCTGGCGTGCTGCGATTCATGGGGTCGCAAAGAGTCAGACACAACTGAGCGACTGGTCTGATCTGAATATTCCATTGTGTATACATACCACAGATTCTTATCCATTTGTCTGCCAATGGACATCTAGGTTGCTTCCATGTCCTGGATATTGTAAACAGTGCTGCGATGAACATTGGGGTGCACCTGTCTCTTTCAATTCTGGTTTCCTTGGTGTGTATGCACAGCATTGGGACTGTTGGGTCATAGGGCAATTCTATTTCCAGACTTTTACGGAATCTCCACACTGGTCTCCATAGTGGCTGCACTAGATTGCATTCCCATTCCCAACAGTGTAAGATGGTTCCCCTTTCTCCACAACCTCTCCAGCATTTATTGTTTGTAGACTTTTGGATAGCAGCCATTCTGACTGGCATGAGATGGTACCTCCTTGTGGTTTTGATTTGCATTTCTCTGATAAGTGATGTTGAGCATCTTTTCATGTGATTTTTAGACATCTGTATGTCTTCTTTGGAGAAATGTCTGTTTAGTTCTTTGGCGCATTTTTTGATTGGGTCGCTTATTTTTTTGGAATTGAGCTGCAGGAGTTGCTTGTATATTTTTTGAGATTAATTGTCAGTTGCTTCATTTGCTATTATTTTCTACCATTCTGAAGGTTGTCTTTTCACCTTGCATATAGTTTCCTTCGTTGTGCAAAAGCTTTTATGTTTAATTAGCTCCCATTTATTTATTTTTCCTTTTATTTCCATTACTCTGGGAGGTGGGTCATAGAGGATCCTGCTGTGATTTATGTCAGAAAGTGTTTTGCTCATGTTTTCCTCTAGGAGATTTAGAGTTTCTGGTCCTATGTTTAGATCTTTAATCCATTTTGAGTTTGTTTTTGTGTGTGGTGTTAGAAAGTGTTCTAGTTTCATTCTTTTACAAGTGGTTGACCAGTTTTCCCAGCAACACCTGTTAAAGAGATTGTCTTTTTTTCCATTGTATATTCTTGCCTCCTTTGTCAAAGATAAGGTGTCCATAGGTGCGTGGATTTATCTCTGTGCTTTCTATTTTTTTCCATTGATCTATATTTCTGTCTTTGTTCCAGTATGATAATGTTTTGATGACTGTAGCTTTGTAGTATAACCTGAAGTCAGGCAGGTTGATTCCTCCAGTTCCATTCTTCTTTCTCAAGATTGCTTTGGCTATTCAAGGTTTTGTGTATTTCCATTCAAATTGTGAAATTACTTGTTCTAGTTCTCTGAAAATTACCATTGGTAGTTTAATAGGGATTGCATTGAATCTATAGATTGCTTTGAGTAGTATACTCATTTCTACTGTATTGATTCTTCCAATCCATGAACATGGTATATTTCTCCATCTATTTGTGTCCTATTTGATTTATTTCATCAGTGTTTTATAGTTTTTTATATATAGGTCTTTTGTTTCCTTAGGTAGATATATTCCTTAGTATTTTATTCTTTTCGTTGCAATGGTGAATGGAATTGTTTCCTTAATTTCTCTGTTTTCTCATTGTTAGTGTATAGGAATGCAGGGGATTTCTCTGTGTTAATTTTATATCCTGCAAATTTACTATATACATTGATTAGCTCTAGTAATTTTCTGGTGGCATCTTTCGGGTTTTCTATGTAGAGGATCATGTCATCTACAAACAGTGAGTGTTTTACTTCTTCTTTTCCAGTTTGGATTCCTTTTATTTCTTTTTATTCTCTGATTGCTGTGGCCAAAACTTCCAAAACTATGTTTAATAGTAGTGGTGAGAGTGGGCACGCTTGTCTTTTTCCTGACTTTAGGGGAAATTCTTTCAATTTTTTCACCATTGAGGGTAATGTTTGCTGTGGGTTTGTCATATATAGCTTTTATTGTGTTGATGTATGTTCTTTCTATTCCTGCTTTCTGGAGAGTTTTTACCATAAATGGGTGTTGAATTTTGTCAAAGGCTTTATCAGCATCTATTGAGATAATCATATGGTTTTTAATCTTTCAATTTGTTGATGTGGTGTATTACATAGATTGATTTGCAAATATTGAAGAATCTTAGCATCCCTGGGATAAAGCCAATTTGGTCATGATGTATGATCTTTTTAATATGTTGTTGGATTCTGTTTGCTAGAATTTTGTTAAGGATTTTTGTATCTATATTCATCAGTGATATTGACCTGTAGTTTTCTTTTACTGTGTCACCTTTTTATGGTTATTGTATTAGGGTGATGTTGGCCTCATAGAATGAGTTTGGAGGTTGACCTTACTCTGCAATTTTCTGGAAGAGTTTCAGTAGGATAGATGTTAGCTCTTCTCTAAATTTTTGGTAGAATTCAGCTGTGAAGCCATCTGGACCTGGGCTTTTGTTTGCAGGAAGATTTATGATTACTGTTTCGACCTTTTTGCTTGTGATGTGTCTGCTAAGGTTTTCTCTTTCTTCCTGGTTCAGTTTTGGAATGTTATACTTTTCTAAGAATTTGTCCACTTCTTCCAAGTTGTCCATTTTATTGGCATATAGCTGCTGATAGTAGTCTCTTATGATCCTTTGTATTTCTCTGTTGTCTGTTGTGATCTCTCCATTTTCATTTCTAATTTTGTTGATTTTTTTTCTTCTGCCTTTGTTTCTTGATGAGTCTGGCTATGGTTTGTCAATTTTATTTATCTTCTCAAAGAACCAGCTTTTAGTTTTGTTGATTTTTGCTGTGGTTTCTTTTGTTTCTTTTTCATTTATTTCTGTCCTAATTTTAAAGATTTCTTCCCTTCTACTAACCCTGGGGTTCTTCATTTCTTACTTTTCCAGTTGCTTTAGGTGCAGAATTAGATTATTTATTTGACTTTTTTCTTGTTTCTTGAGATAATCCTGTATCGCTATGAACCTTGCCCTTAGCACTGCTTTTACAGTGTCCTATATGTTTTGGGTGTTGTGTTTTAATTTTCATTCACCTGTATGCATATTTTTATGGCTTTTTTGATTTCTTCTGTGATTTGTTTGTTATTCAGTAGCCTGTTGTTCAGCTTCCATATGTTGGAGTTTTTAATAGTTTTTCTCCTGTAATTGAGATCTAATCTTACTGCACTGTGGTCAGAAAAGATGCTTGGAATGATTTCAATATTTTTTGAATTTACCAAGTCTAGATGTATGTCCCAGCATGTGATCTATACTGGAGAATGTTCCCTGTGTACTTGAGAAAAAGGTCAAATTCATTGCTTTGGGATGAAATGTCCTATAAATTCCAATTAGGTCTAACTGGTCCATTGTATTATTTAATGTTTCTGTTTCCTTGTTAATTTTCTGTTTAGTTGATCTATCTATAGGGGACAGTGGGGTATTACAGTCTCCCACTCAGATCAGATCAGATCAGTTGCTCAATCGTGTCCGACTCTTTGCGACCCCATGAATCGCAGCACGCCAGGCCTCCCTGTCCATCACCAACTCCCGGGGTTCATTCAGACTCATCTCCATCGAGTCAGTGATGCCATCCAGCCATCTCATCCTCTGTCGTCCCCTTCTCTTCTTGCCCTCAATCCCTCCCAGCATCAGAGTCTTTTCCAATGAGTCAACTCTTTCCATGAGGTGGCCAAAGTACTGGAGTTTCAGCTTTAGCAACATTCCTTCCAAAGAAATCCCAGGGCTGATCTCCTTCAGAATGGACTGGTTGGTTCTCCTTGCAGTCCAAGGGACACTCAAGAGTCTTCTCCAACACCACAGTTCAAAAGCATCAATTCTTCAGGGCTCAGCCTTCTTCACAGTCCAACTCTCGCATCCATATATGACCACAGGAAAAACCATAGCATTGACTAGATGAACCTTTGTTGGCAAAGTAATGTCTCTGCTTTTGAATATGCTATCCAGGTTTGTCATAACCTTCCTTCCAAGGAGTAAGCATCTTTTAATTTCATGGCTGAAGTCACCATCTGCAGTGATTTTGGAGCCCAGAAAAATAGTCTGACACTGTTTCCACTGTTTCCCCATCTATTTTCCATGAAGTCATGGGACCAGATGCCATGATCTTCGTTTTCTGAATGTTGAACTTTAAGCCAACTTTTCACTTTCCACTTTCACCTTGATCAAGAGGCTTTTTAGTTCCTCTTCACTTTCTGCCATAAGGGTGGTGTCATCTGCATATCTGAGGTTATTGATATTTCTCCCGGCAATCTTGATTCCAGCTTGTGTTTCTTCCAGTCCAGCATGTCTCATGATGTTCTCTGCATATAAGTTAAATAAGCAGGGTGACAATATACAGCCTTGATGAACTCCTTTTCCTATTTGGAACCAGTCTGTTGTTCCATGTCCAGTTCTACCAGTTGCTTCCTGACCTGCATACAAATTTCTCAAGGGGCAGGTCAGGTGGTCTGGTATTCCCATGTCTTTCAGGATTTTCCACAGTTTATTGTGCTCCACACAGTCAAAGGCTTTGGCATAGTCAGTAAAGCAGAAATAGATGTTTTTCTGGAACCCTCTTTCTTTCTCCATGATCCAACGGATGTTGGCAATTTTATCTCTGGTTCCTCTGCCTCTTCTAAAACCAGCTTGAAAATCAGGAAGTTCATGGTTCACATATTGCTGAAGCCTGGCTTGGAGAATTTTAAGCATTACTTTACTAGCGTGTGAGATGAGTGCAATTGTGTGGTAGTTTGAGCATTCTTTGGCATTGCCTTTCTTTGGGATTAGAATGAAAACTGACCTTTTCCAGTCCTGTGGCCACTGCTGAGTATTCCATATTTGCTGGCATACTGAGTGCAGCACTTTCACAGCATCATCTTTCAGGATTTGGAATAGCTCCACTGGAATTCTATCACCTCCACTAGCTTTGTTCGTAGTGATGCTTTCTAAGGCCCACTTGACTTCACATTCCAGCATGTCTGGTTCTAGGTCAGTGATCACACCATCGTGATTATCCGGGTCGTGAAGATCTTTTTTGTACAGTTCTTGTGTGTATTCTTGCCATCTCTTAATATCTTCTGCTTCTGTTAAGTCCATATCATTTCTGTCCTTTACCGAGCCCATCTTTCCATGAAATGTTCCTTTGGTATCTCTGATTTTCTTTAAGAGGTCTCTAGTCTTTCCCATTCTGTTGTTTTCCTCTACTTCTTTGCATTCTTCGCTGTAGGAGGCTTTCTTATGTCTTCTTGCTGTTCTTTGGAACTCTGCATTCAGATGTTTATATCTTTCCTTTTCTCCTTTGCTTTTCGCTTCTCTTCTTTTCACAGCTATTTGTAAGGCCTCCTCAGACAGCCATTTTGCTTTTTTGCATTTCTTTTCCATGGGGATGGTCTTGATCCCTGTCTCCTGTACAATGTCACGCACCTTATTCCATAGTTCATCAGGCACTCTGTCCATCAGATCTAGTCCCTTAAATCTATTTCTCACTTCCACTGTATAATCATAAGGGATTTGATTTAGGTCATACCTGAATGGTCTAGTGGTTTTCCCTACTTTCTTCAATTTAAGTCTGAATTTGGCAATAAGGGGTTCATTGTCTGAGCCACAGTGAGCTCTTGGTCTTGTTTTTGCTGACTGTATAGAGCTTCTCCATCTTTGGCTGCAAAGAATATAATCAATCTGATTTCGGTATTGACCATCTTGTGATGTTTGTTAATTACCCCTTTCATACTAGTTAGCTTTTACCTTACGTATCGCTGTGCTCCTATGTTGCTTGCATATATGTTTATAATTATTATATTTTCTTCTTGGATTGATCCTTTGATTCTTCTGTAGTGTCCTTCTTCGTTTCTTTTCACAGGCTTTATTTTAAAGTCTATTTTATCTGATACGAGTATTGCTACTCCTGCTTTCCTTTGATCTCTACTCACATGGAATATCTTTTTCCAGCCCTTCACTTTAAGTCTGTATGTTTCCCTTGTATTGAGGTGGGTTACTTGTAGACAACATGTATATGGTTCCTGTTTTTGTATCCATTCAGCCAGACTTTGTATTTTGGTTGGGACATTCAACCCATTTACATTTAAGGTACTTATTGATAAGTATGATCCCTTTGTCATTTACTTTGTTGTTTTGGGTTCAAATGTGTATACCCTTTCTGTGTTTCATATCTAGAGAAGATCCTTTTGCATTTGTTGGAGAGCTGGTTTGGTGGTGCTGAATTCTTTCAGCTTTGGCTTGTCTGTAAAGCTTTTGATTTCTCCTTCATATTTGCATGAGATCCTTGCTGGGTACGGTAATCTGGTTTGTAGGTTTTTCTCTTCATTACTTTAAGTATGTGCTGCCATTCCCTTCTGATCTGAAGAGTTTCTATTGAAAGATCAGCTGTTATCCTTATGGGAATCCCCTAGTCTGTTATTTGTTGTTTTTCCCTTGCTGCTTTTAATATTTGTTCTTTGTATGTGATCTTTATTAATTTGATTAATATGTTTCTCTGGGTGTTTCACCTTGAGTGTATCCTGTTTAGGACTCTCTGTGTTTCTTGGACTTGGGTGATTATTTCCTTTCCCATTTTAGCGAAGTTTTCAACTATTATCTCCTCGGGTATTTTCTCATTGCCTTTATTTTTGTCTTCTTCTTCTGGCACTCCTGTGATTCAAATGTTCAGGCATTTAACATTGTTCCAACGGTCCCTGAGGTTGTCCTCATTTCTTTTAAATATTTTTTAATTTTTTTCTCTCTGCTTCATTTATTTCTACCATTCTATCTTCTACCTCACTTATCCTATCTTCTGCCTCAGTTATCCTACTGTTGGTTCCCTCCAGAGTGCTTTTGATCTCACTTATTGCATTATTCATTATTGATTGACGTTTTTAAATTTCTTCTAGGTCTTCGTTAAACATTTCTTGAATCTTCACAACCCTTGTCTCCAGGTTATTTATCTGTAACTCCATTTTGTTTTCAAGATTTTGGATCATTTTACTATCATTATTCTGATTTCTTTTTCAGGTAGACTCCTTATCTCCTCCACTTTTGTTTGGTTTGGTGGTCGTTAATCATGTTCATTTAACTGCTGAGTATTTGTTTGCCTTTTCAACTTGTTTAGATTGCTGTATTTGGAGTGGCTTTTCCATTTTCTGGTAGTTTGTGGTTCGTCTTTATTGCAGAGGTTCCTCACTGTGGGTGGGGTTGGGCAGGTGGCTTGTCAACGTTTTCTGGTTAGGGAAGCTTGTGTCAGTGTTCTGGTCGGTGGAGCTGGATTTCTTCTCTCTGGAGTGCAGTGAAGTGTCCAGTCGTGAGTAGTGAGATGTCTATGGTTTCGTGTGTAAGACAGTCTGTATATTCAAGCTCGGGGCTATGTTCCTGCATTGCTGGAGAATTTGTGTGGTATGTCTTGCTCTGAAACTTGTTGGTTCTTGAGTGGTACATGGTTTCAGTGTAGGTGTGGAAGCTTTGGGATGAGCTCTTATCGATTAATGTTGCCTGGAGTCAGGAGTTCTATGCTGTTCTCAGGTTTTGGACTTAAGCTTCCTGCCTCTGGTTTTCAGTCTTATTCTTACAGTAGCCTCAAGACTTCTCTCCATCTATACAGCACTGATGATAAAACATCTAGGTTAATGATTAAAAGCTTCTCCACAGTTAGGGACACCCAGAGAGGTTCACAGAGTTACATGGAGAAGAGAAGAGGGAGGAGGGAGATAGAGGTGACCAGTAGGAGAAGAGGGGCAATCAAAAGGGAGAGTGCAAGCTAGCCAGTAATCAATTCCCTCTGTGCTCTCCACAGTCTTGAACCCTCAAGGATGTGCACAGAGTTACACACAGAAGAGTAGAGGGAGGAAGGAGACAGAGGTGGCCAGGTGGAGAAAAGGGGGAATCGAAAGGAGAGAGACAGATCCACCCAGTAATCAGTTCATTAAGTGTTCTCCACAGCCCAGAACACACAAAGAGATTCACAGAGTTGGGTAGAGAAGAGAAGGGGGAAGGAGGAGATAGAGGTGACCTGGTGGAGAAAAAAAGGAGAGTCAAAAGAGGACAGAGCAATCAAGCCAGTAATCACACTCTCAAGTAAAATTGGGTACTGAAGATTGGATGTTTAAAGGTACAAAATTGATAATAAAAACCAAAAAGCAAACATTAAAAATCTAGAGTAGAAGATAGACTCTCAAAAATACAATATTAAAAACCAAAGCCACAAAATTGTTTATATATATATATATGAAATGAAAGGAATCCAAATTTGAAAAGAAGAAGGAAAACTCTCACTGTTTCCAGATGACATGATCCATTACATAGAAAACCCTAAAGACTCCACCAGAAAATTACTAGAGCTAAACAATGAATATAGTAAAGTTGCAGGATATAAAATCAACACACAGAAATCCCTTGCATTCCTGTAGATTAATAACGAGAAAATAGAAAGAGAAATTAAGGAAACATTTCCATTAACCATTGCTAGGAATGGAATAAAATACTTAGCGATATATCTACCTAAAGAAACAAAATACCTATATATAGAAAACTGTGTATGAGACAGCAAAAGAGACACTGATGTATATATCAGTCTTATGGACTCTGTGGGAGAGGGAGAGGGTGGGGAGATTTGGGAGAATAGCAGTGAAACGTGTATAATATCATGTATGAAATGAGTCGCCAGTCCAGGTTTGATGCACGATACTGGATGCTTGGGGCTGGTGCACTGGGACGACCCAGAGGGAGGGTATGGGGAGGGAGGAGGGTTCAGGATGGGGAACACAGGTATACCTGTGGCGGATTCATTTCGATATTTGGCAAAACTAATACAATATTGTAAAGTTTAAAAGTAAAATAAAAAAATAAATAAAAATAAATAAATAAATAATAAAATAAAACAACAACAACAACAACAAAAAACACTGGTGAAAGAAATCAAAGAGGACACTAATAGATGGAGAAATACACCATATTCATGGATCAGAAGAATCAATAGAGTAAAACTGAGTAACTACCCAAAGCAATCTGTAGATTCAATGCAATCCCGATCAAGCTACCAACAGTATTTTTCACAGAGCTAGAACAAATAATTTCACAATTTGTATAGAAATACAAAAAACCTTGAAAAGCCAAAGTAATCTTGAGAAAGAAGAATGGAACTGGAGGAATCAACCTGCCTGACTTCAGGCTCTACTACAAAGCCACAGTCATCAAGACAGTATGATACTGGCACAAAGACAGAAATATAGATCAATGGAACAAAATAGAAAGCCCAGAGATAAATCCTCACACCTATGGACACCTTATCTTTGACAAAGGAGGCAAGAATATACAATGGAGAGAAGACAATCTCTTTAACAATTGGTGCTGGAAAAACTGGTCAACCACTTGTAAAAAATAAACTAGAACACTTTCTAACACCATACACAAAAATAAACTCAAAATGGATTAAAGATGTAAATGTAAGACCAGAAACTATAAAACTCTTAGAGGAGAACATATGCAAAATGCACTCCGACATAAATCACAGCAAGATCCTCTATGACCCACTTCCCAGAATACTGGAAATAAAAGCAAAAATAAACAATTGGGATCTAATTAAAATTGAAAGCTTCTGCACAACAAAGGAAACTATAAGCAAGGTGAAAAGACAGCCTTCAGAATGGGAAAAAAAATAGCAAATGAAGTAAATGGCAAAGAATTAATCTCAAAAATATAAATCAACTCCTACAGCTCAATTCCAGAGAAATAAATGACCCAATCAAAAAATGGGCCAAAGACCTAAACAGACATTTCTCCTAAAAAGATATGCAGATGGCAAAAAAACACATGAAAAGATGTTCAACATCACTCATTATTAGAGAAATGCAAATCAAAACCACAATGAGGTATCATTTCATGCCAGTCGGAATGGCTGCTATCCAAAAGTCTATAAGCTATAAATGTTGGAGAGGGTGTGGAGAAAAGGGAACACTCTTACATTGTTTGTGGGAATGCAAACTAGTACAGCCACTCTGGACAACAGTGTGGAGATAGGAAAAAGAACTGCTTTATGACCCAGCAATCCCACTGTTGGGCATACACACCGAGGAAATCAGAATTGAAACAGAAATGTGTACTCAAATGTTCATTGCAACACTGTTTATAATAGCCAGGACATGGAAGCAACCTAGATGTCCATCAGCAGACGAATGGATAAGAAAGCTGTGGTACATATACACAATGGAGTATTACTCGGCCATTAAAAATAATACATATGAACCAGTTCTAATGAGGTGGATGAAACTGGAGCCTATTATACAGAGTGAAGTAAGCCAGAAAGGAAAACACCAATACAGTATCAGTTCAGTTCAGTTCAGTCACTTATTCCTGTCCGACTCTTTGCAACCCCATTATTCACAGCACGCCAGGCCTTCCTGTCCATCACCAAGTCCCAGAGTTCACTCAGATTCATGTCCACTGAGTCAGTGATGCCATCCAGCCATCTCATCCTCTGTCGTCCCCTTCTCCTCCTGTCCCCAATCCCTCCCAGCATCAGAGTCTTTTCCAGTGAGTCAACTGTTCACACGTGGTGGCCAAAGTACTGGAGTTTCAGCTTCAGGATTATTCGCTCCAAAGAAATCCCAGATCTGATCTCCTTCAGAAGTGACTGATTTGATCTCTTTGCAGACCAAGGGACTCTCAAGAATCTTCTTCAACGCCACAGTTCAAACACATCAATTCTTCAGGGCTCAGCTTTCTTCACAGTTAAATTCCCACATCCATACATGACCACTGGAAAAACCATAGTCTTGACTAGACGGACGTTTGTTTTCCAAGTAATGTCTCTGCTTTTCAGTATGCTATCTAGGTTGGTCATAACTTTTATTCCAAGGAGTAAGGGTCTTTTAATTTCATGGCTATAGTCACCATCTTCAGTGATTTGGAACCTCAAAAAAATAAAGTCTGACACTGTTTCCACTGTTTCCCCATCTATTTGCCATGAAGTGACGGGACCAGATGCCATTATCTTCATTTTCTGAATGTCGAGATTTAAGCCAACTTTTTCACCGTCCTTTTTCAGTTTCATCAAGAGCATTTTTAGTTCCTGTCCACTTTCTGCCATAAGGGTGGTGTCATCTGCATATCTGAGGTTATTGATATTTCTCCTGGCAATCTTGATTCCAGCTTGTGCTTCTTCGAGCCCAGGGTTTCTCATGATGTACTCCGCATATAAGTTCAATAAGCAGGGTGACAATATACAGCCTTAACATACTCCTTTTCCTATTTGGAACCAGTCTGTTGTTCCATGTCCAGTTCTAACTGTTGCTTCCTGACCTGACTCTACACATGGACATCAACAGATGGTCAACACTGAAATCAGATTGATTATATTCTTTGCAGCCAAAGATGGAGAAGCTCTATACAGTCAATAAAAACAAGATCAGAAGCTCACTGTGGCTTAGATCATGAACTCCTTATTGCCAAATTCAGACTTAAATTGAAGAAAGTAGGGAAAACCACTAGACCATTCAGGTATGACCTAAATCAAACCCCTTATGATTATACAGTGGAAGTGAGAAATACATTTAAGGGACTAGTTCTGATAGATAGAGTGCTATGGACGAAGGTTCGTGACATTGTACAGGAGACAGGGATCAAGATCATCCCCATGGAAAATAAATGCAGAAAAAGCAAAATGACTTTCTGGGGAGGCCTTACAAGTGGCTGTGAAAAGAAGAAAAGTGAAAAGCAAAGGAGAAAAGGAAAGATATAAGCATCTGAATGCAGAGTTCCAAAGAATAACAAGAAGAGATAAGAAAGCCTTCCTCAGTGATCAATGCAAAGAAATAGAGGAAAACAACATAATGGGAAAGACTAGAGATCTCTTCAAGAAAATTAGAGATACCAAGGGAACGTTTCATGGGAAGATGGGCTCGATAAAGGACAGAAATGTTATGGACCTAACAGATGCAGAAGATATTAAGAGGAGGTGGCAAGAATACACAGAAGAACTATACAAAAATGATCTTCACAATGAAGATAATCACGATGGTGTGATCACTCACCTAGAGCCAGACATCCTGGAGTGTGAAGTCAAGTGGACCTTAGGGAGCATCACCACAAACAAAGCTAGTGGAGGGGATGGAATTCCAGTTGAGCTATTTTAAATCCTGAAAGATGATGCTGTGAAAGTGCTGCATTCAATATGGCAGCAAATTTGGGAAACTAAGCAGTGGCCCAGGACTGGAAAAGGTCAGTTTTCATTCCAATCCCAAAGAAAGGCAATGCCAAAGAATGCTCAAAGTACCTCACAATCACACTCATCTCACACGCTAATAAAGAAATGCTCAAAATTCTCCAAGCCAGGCTTCAGCAATTCGTGAATCCTGAACTTCCAGATGTTCTAGATGGTTTTAGAAAAGGCAGAGGAACCAGAGATCAAATTGCCAACATCCACTGAATCATTGAAAAAGCAAGAGAGTTCCAGAAAAACATCTATTTCTGCTTTATTCACTATGCCAAAGCCTTTGACTGTGTGGATCACAATAAACTGTGTATAATTCTGAAAGAGATGGGAATACCAGACCACCTGACCTGCCTCTTGAGAAACCTATATCAGGTCAGGAAGCAACATTAAGAACTGGACATGGAACAACAGACCAATACAGTATACTAATGCATATATATGGAATTTGGAAAGATGGTAACGATAACCATATATGTGAGACACCAAAGGAGACACAGATGTATAGAACATTCTTTTGGACTCTGGGAGAGGGCTAGGGTGGGATGATTTGGGAGAATGGCATTGAAACATGTATAATATCATATATGAAACGAATCACCAGTCCAGGTTTGATGCATGATACAGGATGCTCGGGGCTGGTGTCTGGGATGACCCAGAGGGATGGTATGAGGAGGGAGGTGGGAGGGGTGTTCAGAATGGGGAACACATGTACACCTGTGGCGGATTCATGTTGATGTATGGCAAAACCAATATAATATTGTAAAGTAATTAGCCTCCAATTAAAATAAATAAATTTTTATTTAAAAAAAGTAAAGTCTATAGTAATCCTGATTGAAGTAAGAAATCCATGTTAAATCTGATCTATTGTTGACTGAATAGGGGCCAGTTCTGTTCAGTTCAGTTGCTCAGTCATGTCCAACTCTTTGCGACCCCATGAACTACAGCAAGCCAGGCTTCTCTGTCAATTCCCTGAGCTTACTCAAACTCATGTCCATCGAGTTGGTGATGGCATCCAACCATCTCATCCCCTGTCTTCACCTCCTCCTCCCACCTTCAATCTTTCCCAACATCACGGTCTTTTCCAATGAGTCAATTCTTCACATAATGTGACCAAAGTATTGGAGTGTCAGCCATCAGTCATCCCAATAAATATTCAGGACTAATATCATGAGGATTTTGTGGTTGGATCTCCTTGCAGTCCAAGGGACTTTCAAGAGCTTTCTCCAACACCACAGTTCAAAAGCTTCATTTCTGGGGTGCTCAGCTTTCTTTGTAGTCCAACAATCACATCCATACATGACTATTGCAAGAAACAGGGCCTCAACTAGACAGACCTTTGTCAGCAAAGTAATGACTCTCCTTCTCAATATGCTGTCTAGGTTGGTCATGGTTTTTCTTCCAAGGAGTAAGCGTCTTAATTTCATGGCTGCAGTCACCATCTGCAGTGATTTTGGAGCCCCCAAAATAATGACTCTCAGTTTCCATTGTTTCACCATTTATTTGCCATGAAGTGATAGGATCAGATGCCATGATCTTACTTTTCTAAATGTTGAGTTTTAAGCCAACTTTTTCACTCTCCTCTTTCACCTTCATCAAGAAGCTCTTCAGTTCCTCTTCACTTTCTGCCACAAGGGTGGTGTCATCTGCGTATCTGAGGCTATTGATAATTCTCCCAGAAATTGTGATTCCAGCTTGTCCTTCATCCAGCCCAGCATTTTTCATCATGTACTCTGCATATAAGTTAAATAAGCAGGGTGACAATATACAGCCTTGCCGTCCTACTTTCCCAATTTGGAAATGATCTGTTGTTCCATGTCCAGTTCTAACTGTTGCTTCTTGACCTGCATGCAGATTTCTCAAGAGGCAGGTCAGGTCGTCTGGTATTCCCATCTCTTGAAGAATTTCCCACAGTTTGTGGTGATCCATAGAGTCAAAGATTTTGGCATAGTCAATAAAGCAGAAGTAGATGTATTTCTGGAACTCTCTTGCTTTTTCTATGATCTAATGGATATTGGCCATTTGATCTCTGGTTCTTCTGCCTTTTCTAAATCCACCTGGAACATCTGGATGTTTATGGTTCGTGTACTGTTGAAGCCGGACTTGGATAATTTTTAGCATTACTTTGCTAGAGTGTGAGACAACTGCAGATGACTGCAATTGTGTTGTAGTTAAAACATTCCTTGAAATTGCCTTTCTTAGGGAATGGAATGGAAACCAACCTTTTCCAATCCTGTGGCCACTGCTGAGTTTTCCAAATTTGCTGGCATGTTGACTTCTGCACTTTCACAGCATCATCTTTCAGGATTTGAAATAGCTCAACTTGAATTCCGTTTCCTCCATTCACTTTGTTTGTCGTGCTGCTTTCTAAGGCCCACTTGACTTTGCATTCAGAGTGTCTGGCTCTAGGTGAGTGATCACACCATCATGGTTATCTGGGTCTTGAATATCTTTTTTGTGTCGTTCTTGGATTTTTGCCACCTCTTCTGCTTCTGTTAGGTCCATACCATTCCTGTCTTTAGTGGGCCTATCTTTTTATGAAATGTTTCTTTGGTATCATTAATTTTCTTGAAGAGATCTCTAGTCTTTCCCATTCTATTGTTTTCCTCTTTTTCTTTGCATTGATCACTGAGGATGTCTTTCTTATCTTTCTGTTCTATTCTTTGAAACTCTTCATTCAAATGGGTATATCCTTCCTTTTCTCCTTTGCCTTTAACTTCTCTTCTTTTCTCAGCTATTTATAAGGTCTCCTCAGACAACTGTTTTGCCTGTTTGCATTTCTTTTTCTTAGGGAAGGTGTTGATCCCTGCCTCCTGTACAATGTGACGAACCTCCATCCATAGTTCTTCAGGCTTTCTGTCTATCAGATGTAATCCCTTGAATCTTTTGTCACTTCCACTGTATAATCGTAAGGGATGTGATTTCGGTCATACTTGAATCATCTAGTGGTTTTCTCTACTTTCTTCAATTTAAGGATGAATTTGGCAATAAGCAGCTCATGATCTGAGCCATAGCCAGCTCCCAATCTTGTTTATGCTGACTGTATAGAGCTTCTCCATCTTTCCTTGCAAAGAATATAGTCAGTCTGATTTTGGCATTGACCATCTGGTGATGTCCATGTGTAAACTCTCTCTTGTGTTTTTGGAAGAGGATGCTTGGTATGACCAGTGTGTTCTCTTGGCAAAACTATGTTAGACTTTGCCCTGATTTATTTTGTACTCCAGGGCCAAATTTGCCTGTTACACTAGCTATCTCTTGACTTCCTAGTTTTCCATTCCAGTCCTCTATCTTGAATAGGACATCTTCTTTGGGTGTTAGTTCTTGAAGGTCTTGTAGGTCTTCACAGAACCATTAAACTTCAGCTTCTTCAGCACTAGTGATTGGTACATAGATTTGGATTACTGTGATATTGAATGGTTTGACTTGGAAATAAACACAGATCACTCTTTTGTTTTTGAGATTTCAGCCAGGCACTGCATTTCAGACTCTTTTATTGACTATGAGTGCTACACCATTTCTTCTAAGGGATTCTTGCACACAGTAGTAGGTCATCTTAATTCAGTTCATCCATTCCAGTCCATTTTAGTTCACTGAATCCTAAAATGTGGATGTTCACTCTTGACATTTTCTGTTTGACCACTTCTAATTTACCTTGATTCATGGACCTAACATATCATGTTCCTCTGAAATGTTATTCTTTACTCATTGGACTTTACTTCCATCACAAGTCACATTATTTATAATTACATGTAAAAAAAATGAGATTACAGTATTTCTTCACACTATATGCAAAAATAAAGCCAAAATGACTTAAAGACCTGAACATAAGTCCTCAAACAGTAAACCACCTAAACCAGAAAATTAGAAGAAAAATTTTTCACATCATTCACACCAATAAGTATTTGGTTCTTTCCTTAAGGTGAAAGAAGTAAAAAAAAAAAAATAAAATAATTTGAATCTAGTGATAGCTTATGGTGGTCTCCAAATAAGATGATTTAGCTTCAGCACCAGGGACCAGGGACCAGGACTTATCACTCCAGAGCTTATGTGTTGCACAGTTTTATTAAAGTATAAAAAGGGACAGATAAAGCTTCTGACATAGGCATCAGAAGGGGGACAGAGAGTGCTCCTCTTGCTAGTGTTAGCAAGGGAGTTCTATACTTTTTCAGTTGGGTATTACAGTAAATTAAAAGAACATATCAAGGTTGTAAAGGTCCAGACCCACTTCCACAATATACGTTTTAAGATAATGGAATTAGAACTAACAGTAGAAAGATCTTACCAGATCCACTCTCATAATGTATTAAGATGACAGGATTAGTCAGAAGGCTCTCAAGAAGGAGAAACATGTCCTCAAGCAAGATACATTGTTTTTATATAATCATTTGTACAGAGTTTAAGGAAAAACATATCCTTGTGCACGATGAGTTATTTTGCTGTGCAATTATCAGCTCTGGGCTTAAAAAAAAAAAAAAAATTGTCCTTTTCTGTTCCTTTAGAACTCCAGATTCCTGTCTCCTCCTTAAAGGCTCCAGACCCCTCCCTGTTCCTCGGGGACCCCAAACTTCTTATCAACCTACTTAGAAATTGACTCTCTCACTCCTCCCTTTTCTTTTAGGGGAATTATGTTTCCAAGGTAAAGGGGCATCATTTTCATTCCATAACTACTTCCTGCTGTTGAAGGGCATCATCCCTAAATTGTTGAGACAACATATTCTCCTAACGCTTATATTGAGGGTCTCTGATCCAGGCGCCCCAAGTAATTTTTGGAGGAGGCCATGGCACTTGTAGGAGCCTGGACAACTATTTGTAACCTAAAAGCTTTCAGATGGTTACAGATATATAGTCATTAAATCAAATTAAAATGTAATAAAATTAAAAGTTAAATTGTGCTCATAATTACCTCAGTCCTTCTTTGTATTATTAGATGTCATCAGATCAAGTAGAGGCATCATATATGATTATTTTTGGTGAAGGTCTTTGAAGAGTTGAAGAAAAGTCCTTTCCTTGAAGTGGAGAAACCCACCGTGGGATGCCTTTTGCTGATGAGGAGGTTGAAAAGCTGAAAGCTGGGTCACATAGTTATTTCTAAGGCTTTAGGATCTGACAATATCTGTGCATAAAAACGGCCTGCCATAGAGACAGTCCCTTCTTCTTAGGGGTAGTTTGAGCCCTCACTGAAGCCTAGGCATGTTCCCTATAATCAAGAATCCAAATGTGGCAGTAGACTGCAATGCCCAAGAATCCTCTCAATTGTCTTAAAGTCATAGGTGGAGGATGATTTAGTATAGGTTTAACTCTAGAGAGCATACTTCAAATCAATGACTGAAAAATATTTGGCTTGTTTAGGAATTTCAGACAAGAGAGTATAAGGATTAGGCACTTATTATTGGTATATCTTGAATTAGTCTCTATCATTTGATTTTTTTTTCTCACCCACAATAGGAGTGTTTTATGGACTGGTATAGGGAATTAATAGCTTTCATTTCTTTAAATTTTCAATGATGAGCTTTTAAGTCTTGCTTAAACTCAGGCTTTAAAGGATACTGCTTTTGACAAGGAAATAAGTGAGGATCTTTCAGCTTGATGATATGAATAGCATGTTATGCTCCACTCAGTTTTTCTACCAGCCCACACTTTAGGATTTACATTTTGTTCAATTAAAAAGTGCTGTTTCCATATTCATGAAAACATACGCTTAGACCTTGCTCAGTATATCCCTCCCCAGAAGGGATGAGGAAGACTCAGACATGATTAGAAACTCGTGAGAAAACAGTACAGAGTCTCAGTTGCAGCTTAAAGGATGACTGAAATAATAGCATGTGATTCATCCAGACAGCCACATTATGGTAGTGGATTGGGAGGAAAGTGGACCAGGAGCTTAAGTGAACACAGAGAAAGTTGCCCAAGTGTCCAATACAAAATCGACTGATTGGCCCCCAACACATAGTTATTAGCACTCAGGGTTCCTCAGATGTAATTAGGATGGGAGCTTGTGTGGGGACTCCTGGGCATCTTCAGTCCAGATTGTCTTGAGAATCAGACCCCTGGGGCCTATGCCTCAGAGGGCAGTCTCTTCTCTGGTGTGGTCCTTTGCAGACCAGACATGGAGCCAGGGGCAGCTTAGATGCCTGAGGGCAATCCCATTTGAGATGTCCCTCCTTTCCACAATAATAACAAGTCCCTCCCTTTTCACCCGGGTCCCTCTGAACATTTTTGCTCAGGCTGTTTCATAGTGGCCTGGTTCTTCTCTTTTCACCTTTCCTCCATATTCTCTGCGATAATATATCATCTGAGCCAGTTGCAACAGTTTTTCTAAAGGCTGATTTGGGCCAAATTTCTGTTTTTGTAAAGTACAGCAGGTATCTTGAGCCAGCTGAGTGAGAATCTATCTTTCAAGATCATTCCTCCCTCTGAATATTCACTATCAACATCAGTAAACTTGCCAAGAGCCTCCTGTAGTCTATACTAGGAATTTATCAGGAGTTTCCTTCTCTCCTAGTTCTGTCAGCCAGATTAGCATAGTTTAAAGTCTTAGTGGGTGCCCGCTTGAGTCCTTCAAGAATATATCTGGCAAAGTGGTTCTGATCCCACCTTCCTTTAGCCATGTTATAGTCTCTGTCTTGCACTGTTATGGGAACTGCTTGGCTCACAGTAGGGAGGAGGGCTATATCATGTACCCTCTTTCCCCTTGCTTCACGTTCAAGCCATTCATCTCCAAAAACAACTTCCCTCAAAACTCAAGCTCTCGAGTCAGGAGTCAACATCTATCCCAAGACATACATCTCTCTAAGTAAGGTCATAAAGTAAAGTTAGTCCCATACAGGTTTCTATGTACTTTTTGGATCTTCTAAATAGTCTCGACCACAATTGGGACTGTTTGAATTTTTACCAAGACTGAGGCAACCCATCCTGGAAGGGTGCCATAATTCTCAGCCTGTTCAGTTGGGAGCCCCCAAAACAGAGGCAAAGTAAGAGGACAGGAGGGAGCTGAAGGTTTCACACCCAAATCTGTATCCTTAGGACATACGTCTGGCATGTATTGCAGAAAGAAAAAGAGTAACATATGTGTCACTTCTACCCATTTCTCTTGTTTTCTACAGAACCAGTCTAGTTGTAAAAGAGTATCATAATTAAGAGACTCTTGAACTGGCCAGTGTTCCCCATCTTCCAAAGGATACTGTGGCCATTCAGTATCACAGAAGAAGATCTGGCATGTCTTATTAAATTCTGGAGATCAAACTTATTCCAGTTATTTTTTTAAAATATATTTTAAAGAGTGGTTTTGGAACTGCTAGCTCCCATCTGAAAGAGAGAAAAAAGCAGCATCCACCATCTTTCCACTGGAGAAATCTCTCTCTGCTCTAGATGAGGGTGTAGACAGACTTTCCACCAAAGCTTTCCTTCCTTGGTCAGACTTAGTCTGTCCTTTACCAACACAGGTACATTATACATTCCTCCAGGTTCTACCACTGAGGTGGAGTGTAGATGCACCAGTGGTAGATCTGATGGCATCCCAAATTGATGTCCAGTTCCTCACCATTAAGACCTTTGTCTGATTTTCACTCCTGATCTGATGCCACCCAAGATGGAGCAGAGTAGCTTTCCTGAAATGTTTGCCAAGCTATGACTACTAGGGGAAGCATCCGTCTTATGTGTGTCTGTGCACATTTCTAACCACAATAGAAGCATTGAGTTATAAACGGGCAAACAAAAAATCCAAGATGTCTCTTCTGAGTGTCACCACACCAGTATATGTGATAGCAAAAGATGTTGTGGAGGGTTGGTCAGCAAGGAAAAAGTGATTTTGTCCTTGAGCCATTAGGGCCAATCCTTCCAGTTCATTTTCATAGATTCCACAGAAATAATATCTAGGGAGCTGAGACAGAAGCCATTGGAGACCTTTCTTTGGTCTACTAACAGCTAGCACTACCAAAGGAAGAAGCCCATTCTACTTCCAATCTGACCAGATACTGCATTTCCTGATCTGGGTGCTCAAAAATCTCATGGTCACCAACAGTGCTTCCATCCATATAGTTTGGAAGCACAGCTATGACAAGGACTCACTTTCAGGTTGCTGGCACCTGAGGAAGGCAGCCAACAAACTGACCTTTAGCCTGAGAGACATTCCTGGAACTAGAACTCTGCCTCGCTCCCAAAAGTGCTCTTGTAACTTTCAGCTCCTAGAAAGGCTAGGTGTATCATGACTATTCCAAGCTAGGGGTCTAAGGAAAAGTACACAGTAACATCATGGATCAAAAGTCCCTTGAAAGTCTATGATCCAAGAGATTAGGTTAGTAGTTCTAATTCCCCATGCAATTACAAAATGATCAAAGAGACCAGTAAAAGGTGACCAAGAAAAGAAAGTTCAGTCCACATGCTTTGCCATTTCTTTGCCATTTCTGGCCACTGCCCTCACAGGGATGTTGGATGTCTCCCAGCATTGGTAGGTCAGTATAAACCCCTGACAAGGTTCCCCTTTTTAGTGCTTCCTTCAGTCATTACAAGGCACCTTAAAACTGCAGAGCAGGGCTTAACACTCACTTTTGCAATTATTTCTGTACATCTCTTTTCTTCTACGTTCACACAGACAGGCATTCTGTAGAGTTAGCAGAGTATAAGGAGAAATAGGTATATTGAGAAAGCAGAGAGGCTAGAGCTCTGAGTGTTCTTACCTTGTCCTGAAGATCCCAGACAAGCCTCCAAGATGATAGCTTATGGTGAACATGTTGAATTTTGATCTCCGAAAAAGAAGATTTACCATCAAGACCAGGGACTAGGCTTGATCACTAAAGAGCTTTCGTGTAGCAGACTTTTATTAAAGCTTAAAAAGTGACAGAGAAATCTTCTAACATAGGCATAAGAAGGGGGATGGAGAATGCCCCTCTCACTAGTTTTAGCAAGGGAGCTATATACTTTTTCAATTGGTTATTACAGTAAATCAAAAGAATCTATCAAGGTTGCAAAAGTCTTACCAGACCCAGTTCCACAATTTACATTTTAAGATAATGGGATTAGAACTAACAATAGAAAGATCTTACCAGACCCACTCTCATAATATATTAAGATGACAGGATTAGTCAGAAGTTTCTCAAGAAGGAGAAACATGCCCTCAAGCAGGATACATTGTTTTTATATAATCATTGACACAGAGTTTAAGGGGTTTCCCTGGTAGCTCATAAAGTAAATTGTTTGCCTGCAATATGGGAGACCTGGGTTCAATCCCTGGATCTGGAAGATCCTCTAGAGAAAGAAATGGCAACCCATTCCAGTAATCCTGCCTGGAAAATACCAAGGATGGAGGAGCCTAGTAGACTACAGGCCATGGGATCATAAAGAGTTGGACAACACTGAGCAACTTCACCCTTTCAACTTGACAGAGTTTAAGGAAAAACATATCCTTGAGCAAGATGAGTTGTTCTGTTGAGAAATCTTCAGCTCTGGACCTAAAGAAAAAAAAAAAAAAAAGTCTGTCCTTTTTTCCTCCTTGAGAACTCCAGACCCTATGTCCTTCTTGAGAGCCTCATACTTTTCTTTCCTCCTCAGGGACCCCAGACTTCTTATCAACATACCTGGCAATTGATTCTCTCATTGAGTGAGTGAGTAAAGTCACTCAGTCATGTCTGACTCTTTGTGTCCCCACGGACTGTGGCCTACCAGGTTCCTCCATCCATGGGATTTTCCAGGCAAGAATACTGGAGTGGGTTGCCATTTCCTTCTCCAGGAGATCTTCCCAACCTAGGTATTGAACCAGATCTCCCACATTGTAGGCAGACGCTTTACCATCTGAGCCACGAGGGAAGTCTGATTCTCTCACGAGTTAAGTGTGAAACAATTTGCACAGCAAAGAAAAACCATTAAAAGACAACATACTGAATGGAATAAAATAATTGCAAATTATATAACTGATAGGTTAATATCAAAAATGTATAACTAGCTCCTACAACACAGTATCAAAAAACTCAACTAAAAACTGTACAGAAGACTTGAATAGATTTTTTTTTTCCCAAAGAAGACATACAGTTGGCTAACAGTCACATGAAAACTTGTTCAACGTTGCTAATCATTAGGTAAATGAAAACCAAAAGCACACTATCACCACAAACCTGTCAAAGTCTACAAGTATGAAATATTGATGAGTATGTGGAGAAAAATGAGCTCTTGTACAAAGTTATTGGGAATGTACACTACTATAATTACTACAGAAAATGATACGAAGGA
Source organism: Bos grunniens (assembly GCF_055505025.1). Taxonomy (NCBI): domain Eukaryota; kingdom Metazoa; phylum Chordata; class Mammalia; order Artiodactyla; family Bovidae; genus Bos; species Bos grunniens. The sequence continues at coordinate 72,361,657 of NC_141194.1, read as the reverse complement.
TTTAAAAAAAACCACAAAAGATAAAAAAGCAAAAATAGAATACCATATAATTCAGCCATTATACTGCTGAGTATATATTCAAAGAAAATCTAAACATTAATTTGAAAAAAATTTATGCATCTCAATGCTTATAACAGCAATATTTACAATAGCCAGAACATGGAAGCAACCCAAATATCCATCAACAAATGATTGGATAAAGAAATTGTGGTATATATATACAATGGAATATTATTCACCTATAAAAAGAATAAAATACTGCCATTTGCAACAATGCTAAATAAAATAAATTAAACAAGAACACAAATGTTGTATGTTATTACTCACATTTGTAATCTAAAAATAAAATGAATGTATAAAATAGAACAGAAAAAGTTTCATACATATAGAGAACAAACTAGTGGATAGCAGGATGGACAGTGAATGGGGGAAGGGCAACCTCAGAGTATGGGATTAAGAGACACAAATTACTGTGTATGAAATAGATAAGCCACAAATATATGTTGTGTAGCAGAGGGAAACAGACTTTAACTTGTAATAACTTTTTATGGAGCATAATCTGTAAAAATGCTGAATCACACCTGATTCTAATATAATATTGTAAATCACTTATATTTCAATAACCAAAACACACTTTTATATATGAATACAGAAGAAATCTTAAAATAAATTAAAACATATTTTGGATTAAAAAATTGAAAATAATTTTTTAAATAATTGTAATATGCTGACATAGCATTGCTTAGAGGAAATTTTATAGACTTGAATACATATATTAGAAAATAAGAGGGGTCTAAAATCAATATTCTAAGCTTCTGTCACAAAAAAAAAAAAAAAAAAAAAACAAGAAATAAAAGTACTTAAATCCAAAGTAATCATAAAAAAAAGGAAATAGGAGATATTATATAAGGATACAAATTAGGGATCTAAAACTCAGCAAGGCATATTTAATTAGCAATATTGCATTGTATATTTGAAAGTTGCTAAGAGAGAAGATTTTACATGTTTGCAACACACACACACACAAAACTATCAATGTAAAAATGTTGGATGTATTAACTAATATTTAATCAACCATTTTCACAGTATATATATATATATATGTGTACCAAATCATATTTTATTTCTTAAACTTACACAACCTTATATGTCAATTATATCTCAATAAAGCTGGACAAAATGTAAAATGAAAATTAAAGCAGAAACACTGAAACTGAAAACAGGAAATCAACAGAGAAAATAGAACATGGCAAAATCTGGAAATTTTAAGAAATAAATTATTTTAATACATTTCTACCTAGACTATAATACACAAATCAAATTACTAATATAAGAGATAAAAGAGGGGACATTATTACAAATCTTATGTATATTGAAATAATAAAAAAATATTTTGAACAACTCTATGCCCACATATTTGATAGCCTAGATAAACTGAACAAATTCCTTAAACGACTTGACCTGCCAAAATTCATACAAGAGGGAGGCGGTCCTAAGATGGCAGAGGAATAGGACGGGGAGACCACTTTCTCCCCCACAAATTCATCAAAAGAACATTTAAACGCTGAACAAATTCCACAAAACAACTTCTGAATGCCAGCAGAGGACATCAGGCACCCAGAAAAGCAGTCCATTGTCTTTGAAAAGAGATGTTTTATCAATGGTGCTGTATATAAGGAGAAGTCTTGAGACTACTGCAAAAATAAGACTGAAAACCAGAAGCAGGAGGCTTAACTCCAAATCCTGAGAACACCAGAGAACTCCTGACTCCAGGGAACATTAATCAATAGGAGCTCATCAAATGTCTCCATACCTACACTGAAACCAAGCACCACCCAAGGGCCAACAAGTTCCAGAGCAAGACATATGACCCAAATTCTCCAGCAACATATGAACACAGCCCTGAGCTTCAATATACAGGCGGCCCAAAATTACTCCCAAACCATTTACATCTCATAACTCATTACCAGACACTTCATTGCACTCCAGAGAGAAGAAATTCATCTCCACCAACCAGAACACTGACACAAGCTTCCCTAACCAAGAAACCTGGACAAGCCACCAATACAACCCCACCCAAAGCAAGGAAACTCCACAATAAAGAGAACTCTACAAACTGCCAGAATACAGAAAGGCCACCCCAAATGCAGTAAAATAGATAAGATGAAGAGGTAGAAGAATACCCAGCAAGTAAAGGAACAGAATAAATGTCCACCAAACCAAACAAAAGAGAAAGAGATAGGGAATCTACCTGATAAAGAATTCCGAATAATGATAGTGAAAATGATCCAAAATCTTGAAATAAAAATGGAATCACAGATAAATAGCCTGGAGACAAGGATTGAGAAGATGCACGAAAGGTTTAACAAGGACCTAGAAGAAACAAAAAAGAGCATGCTGCAATTCATCGGGTCACAGAGCGACTCATCTGATCTGATCTGATATAATGAATAATGCAATAAATGAGATCAAAAACACTTTGGAGGCAACAAATAGTAGAATAACAGAAGCAGAAGATAGGATTAGTGAAGTAGAAGATAGAAAGGTAGAAATAAATGAATCAGAGAGGAAAAAATAAAAATGAATTAAAAGAAATGAGGACAATCTCAGAGACCTCCAGGACAATATTAAATGCTCCAATATTCGAATCATAGGAGTCTAAGAAGCAGAAGACAAAAAGAAAGACCATGAGAAAATACCTGAGGACATAATAGTTGAAAACTCCCCTAAAATGGGGAAGGAAATAATCACCCAACTCCAAGAAACCCAGAGAGTCCTAAACAGGATAAACCCAAGGTGAAACACCCCAAAGACATATATTAATCAAATTAATAAAGATCAAACACAAAGAACAAATATTAAAAGCAGCAAGGGAAAAACAACAAATAACATACAAGGGGATTCCCATAAGGATAACAGCTGATCTTTCAATAGAAACTCTTCAGGCCAGAAGGGAATGGCAAGACATAATTAAAGTGATGAAAGAAAATAACCTACAGTCCAGATTATTGTACCCAGCAAGGATCTCATTCAAATATGAAGGAGAAATCAAAAGCTTTACAGATAAGCAAAAGCTGAGAGAATTCAGCAACATCAAGCCAGCTTTCCAACAAATCCTAAAGGATATTCTCTCGACAGGAAACACAAAAAGGGTGTTTAAACTCGAACCAAAAACAACAAAGTAAAAGGCAATGAGATCATACTTATCAATAGTTACCTTAAAAGTAAATGGGTTGAATGGCTCAACCAAAAGACAAAGACTGGCTGAATGGATATAAATATAAGACCCCTATATATGTTGTTTACAAGAGACCCACCTCAAAACAAGGAACACACAGAGACTGTAAGTGAAGGGCTGGAAAAAGATATTTCACACAAATGGAGACCAAAAGAAAGCACGAGTACCAATATTCATATCAGAAAAAATAGACGTTGAAATAAAGGCCGTGAAAAGAGACAAAGAAGGACACTACATAATGATCAAAGGATCAATCTAAGAAAAAGACATAACAGTTATATATGCACCCAACACAGGAGCACTACAATATGTAAGGCAAATGCTAACACAGTATGAAAGGGAAATTAACAGTAACACAATAATAGTGGGAGACTTCAATATTCCACTCACACCTATGGATAGATCAACTAAACAGAAAATTAAAAAGGACACACAAACTTTAAATGATAAAATGGATCAGTTAGACCTAATTGATATCTATAGGACATTTCACCACCCCAAAATGAATTTCCCCTTTTTCTCAAGTACACACAGAACCTTCTCCAGGATAGATCACATTCTGTGTCATAAGTGTAGCCTTGGCAAATTAAAAAAAAAAAAAAAATGAAACAATTCAAGCATCTTTTCTGATCACAATGCAGTAAGATTAGATGTAAATTACAGAAAAAAAAAACTATTAAAAATTCCAACATATGGAGGCTGAACAACACATTTCTGAATAACCAACAAATCACAGAATAAATCAGAAAAGAAATCAAAATATGCATAGAACGAATGAAAAGGAAAACACAGCTCAAAACATGTGGGACACTGTAAAACCAGTATTAAGTGGAAGGTTCATAGCAATGCAGGCTTACCACAACAAACAAGAAAAAATTGAAATAAATAATTTAACTATACACCAAAAAAAAAAAAAAAAAAAAAAAACTAGAAAAGGAAGAAATTAAGAACCCCAGTGTTAGTAGAAGGAAAGAGATCATAAAAATTAGGGCAGAAATAAATGCAAAAGAATGAAAAGATACCATAGCAAAAATCAACAAAGCTGAAAGCTGGTTCTTTGAGAAGATAAATAAAATTGACAAACCATTAGCCAGACTCATCAAGAAAAAAAGAGAGAAGAATCAAATCAATAAAATTAGAAATGAAAATGGAGAAATCACAACAGACAACACAGAAATTCAAAGGATCATAAGAGATTACTATCAGCAACTATATGCCAATAAAATGGACAACTTGGAAGAAATGGACAAATCCCTATAAAAGTACAACTTTTCAAAACTGAACCAGGAAGAAATAGAAAATCTTAACAGACCCATCACAAGCACAGAAATTGAAACTGTAATTAGAAAACTTCCAGCCAAAAAAAAAAAAAAGCCCAGGACCAGACGGTTTCACAATTTCACCAAAATTTTAGAGAAGACCTAACATCTATCCTACACAAACACTTCCAGAAAATTGCAGACGAAGGTAAACTTGCAAACATATTCTATGAGGTCACAATCACCCTAATACCAGAACCAGAAAAATATGCCACAAAAAAAGAAAATTACATGGCAATATCACTAATGAAATAGATGCAAATTCCTTAACAAAATCCTAGCAAACAGAATCCAGCAACATATAAAGAAGATCATACATCGTGACCAAGTGGGATTTATCCCAGGGATGCAAGGATTCTTTAATATCTGCAAATCAACGGCACATTAACAAATTGAAATATATAAACCATATGATTATATCAATAGATTCAACTAAAGCCTTTTACAAAATTCGAGATCCACTTATGATAAAAACCCTCCAGAAAGCAGGAATAGAGGGAACATATCTCAATGTAATAAAAGCTATATATGACAAACCCATAATAAACATTATCCTCAATGGTGAAAAATTGAAAGCATTTCCCCTAGTGTGAGGAACAAGACAAGGGTGCCTGCTCTCACCACTACTATTCAACACAGTTTTGGAAGTTTTAGCCACAGCAATCAGAGCAGAAAAAGAAATAAAAGGAATCCAGATTGGAAAAGAAGAAGTAAAACTCTCACTGTTTGTAGATGATATAATCCTCTACAGAGAAAACACTAAAGACTCCATCAGAAAATTACTAAAGCTAATCAATCAATAGAGTAAAGAGGCAGGATATAAAATTAACACTCAGAAATCCATGGCATTCCTATACACTAACAATGAGAAAACAGAAAGAGAAATTAAGGGAACAATTCTTTTCACTATTGCACCAAAAATAATAAAATACTTAGGAATAAATCTACTTAATAAAACAAAATACCTATATATAGAAAACTATAAAACTACTTCTTTCTGATGAAAGAAATAAAAGATGAGACAAAGATATTAAAAATATATATATACCTTGTTCATGGATTGTAAGAAACAATATAGTGAAAATAAGTATACTACTCAAAGCAATCTATAGATTCAATGCAATCTCTATCAAGCTATCAATGGTATTTTTCACAGAACTAGAACAAATAATTTCACAATTTGTATGGAAATACAAAAAAACCTCGAATAGCCAAAGCTATCTTGAGAAAGAAGAATGGAACTGGAGGAATCAACCTGCCTGACTTCAGGCTCTACTACAAAGCTGCAGTCATCAAGACAGTATGGTACTGGCACAAGGTCAGAAAAATACATCAATGGAAGAAAATAGAAAGCCCAGAGATAAATTCATGCACCTATGGACACCTTATCTTTGACAAAGGCAGCAAAAATATACAATGGAGAAAAGATGATCTCTTTAACAAGTGGTTCTGGGAACACTGGTCAAACACCTGTAAAAAAAAAAAAAATGAAATGATTACTTTCTAACACCATACACAAAAATAAATTCAAAATGGATTAAAGATCTAAATGTAAGACCCAAAACTATTAAACTCCTAGAGGAAAACATAGGCAAAACAATCTCTGACATAAATCACAGCAGGATCCTCTATGACCGACCTCCCAGAATACTGGAAATAAAAGCAAAAATAAACAAATGGGATCTAATTAAAATTAAAAGCTTCTGCACAACAAAGGAAACTATAAGCAAGGTGAAAAGACAGCCTTCAGAATGGGAGAAAATAAGAGCAAATGAAGCAACGGACAAACAACTAATCTCAAAAATATACAAGAAACTCCTGCAGCTCAATTCCAGAAAAATAAATGACCCAATCAAAAAATGGGCCAAAGAACTAAATAGACATTTCTCGAAAGAAGACATACAGATGGCTAACAAACACATGAAAAGATGCTCAGCATTACTCATTATCAGAGAAATGCAAATTAAAACCACAGTGAGGTACCATTTCAAGCCAGTCAGAATGGTTGCTATCCAAAAGTCTACAAGCAATAAATGCTGAAGAGGGTGTGGAGAAAAGGAACTCTCTTACACTGTTGGTGGGAATGCAAACTAGTACAGCCACTATGGAGAACAGTGTGGAGAACCCTTAAAAAACTGGAAATAGAACAACCATACGACCCAACAATCCCACTTCTGGGTATACACACCGAGGAAACCAGAATTGAAAGAGACACGTGTACCCCAATGTTCATCGCAGCACTGTTTATAATAGCCAGGACATGGAAGCAACCTAGATGTCCATCAGCAGGTGAATGGATAAGAAAGCAATGGTACATATACACAATGGAATATTACTCAGCCATTAAAAAGAATACATTTGAATCAGTTCTAATAAGCTGGATGAAACTGGAGCCTATTATACAGAGTGAAGTAAGCCAGAAAGAAAAACACCAATACAGTATACTAACGCATATATATGGAATTTAGAAAGATGGTAACGATAACCCTGTATCAGTTCAGTTCAGTCACTCAGTAGTGTCAGACTCTTTGTGACCCCATGAACTGCAGCATGCCAGGCCTCCCTGTCCATCATCAACTCCCAGAGTTCACCGAAACTCATGTCCATCGAGTCCATGATGCTATCCAGCCATCTCATCCTTTGTCATCCCCTTCTCCTTCTGCCCCCAATCCCTCCCAGCATCAGAGTCTTTTCCAATGAGTCAACTCTTCACATGAGTTGGCCAAAGTATTGGAGTTTCAGCCTCAGCATCAGTCCTTCCAAAGAACACCAGGACTGATCTCCTTTAGAATGGACTGGTTGGATCTCCTTGCAGTCCAAGGGACTCTCAAGAGTCTTCTCCAACACCATAGTTCAAAAGCATCAATTCTTCGGCGTTCAGCTTTCTTCACAGTCCAATTCTCACATCCATACATGACCACTGGAAAAACCATAGCCTTGACTAGATGGATCTTTGTCGGCAAAGCAATGTCTCTGCTTTTGAATATGCTATCTAGGTTGGTCATAACTGTCCTTCTAAGGAGTAAGCATCTTTTAATTTCATGGCTGCAATCACCATCTGCAGTAAGAGACAGCAAAAGGGACACAGATGTATAGAACAGTCTTTTGGACTCTGTGGGAGAGGGCGAGGGTGGGATGATATGGGAGAATAGCATTGAAACATGTATAATATCATATGTGAAATGAATTGCCAGTCCAGATTCGATGCATGAAACCAGATACTCGGAGCTGGTGCACTGGGATAACTCAGAGGGACTGTATGGGGAGGGAGGTTGATGGGTTGGTCAGAAGGGGAACACATGTACACCTGTGGTGGATTCATGTTGATGTATGGCAAAACCAATACAATATTGTAAAGCAATTAGCCGCCAAGTATAATAAATAAATTTATATTAAAAAATAAAAGAAAAAGAAATACAAGAGAGGAAAAAATATCCACAAAATAAATCTCAAACAATTAAGGAAATAGCAGTAGGAACATACGTATCAATAATTACTTAAAATGTAAATGGATTAAACGCTACAACAAAAGATACAGACTGGATGAATGGATACAAACACAAGACCCATATATATGCCATCCTGAAAAAAACCCACTTCAGACCTCAAGACACATATAGACTGAAAGCGAGACGATGGAAAAATATACTCTGTGCAAAAGAAAGCTGGAGTGCTGCTAAGTCGCTTCATTAGTGTCCAACTCTGTGAGACCCCAGAGACACCAGCTCACCAGGCTCCCCCGTCCCTGGGATTCTCCAGGCAAGAACACTGGAGTGGGTTACCATTTCAAAAATAGACCTTAAAATAAAGCACACTAGAAGAGATAAGGAAGGACAGTACATAATGATCAATGGATCAATCCAAGAGGAAGACATAGCAATTGTAATTATCTATTCACAGCAATTGTAATTATCTATTCACTCAACACAGGAGCACCTTAATACATAAGACAAACACTAACATATATAAAAGGAGAAATTAAAAGTAACATGATAGTAGTAGGAGACTTTAGCACCCCACTCAAACCAATGAACAGATCATCAAAACAGAAAATTAATAAGGAAACATAAGTCTTAAATGATACATTAGATGAGATAGATCACTTTGATATATCTTAAGGACATTCCATCCAACTGCAGAAGAACACAACTTTTTCTCAAGCACACAGGGAACATTCTCTAGGATAGACCACATCTTGGGTCACAAATCAAACCTCAGTAAATTTAAGGAAATTGAAATTGTATCAAGCATCTTCTCTAACCACAGTGCTATGAGTCTAGATATCAGTTACAAGAAAAAAAGTGTAAGAAACACAAATACATGGAAACTAAACAACACGTTTCTAAACAACAGGTTATGGCAGAAATCAAAATGGAAATTAAAAAAAAAATCTAGAAACAAATGACTATGAAAACACGATAACTCAAAACCTATGGGACACAGCAAAAGCAGTTCTACAAGGGAAGTTAAAAGCAATAAAATTCTACCTCACAAAACAAGAAAAACATCGAATAGACAACCTAACTTTACACCTAAAACAACTGGAAAAAGTAGAACAAGAAAAAAATTTAGTAGAAGAAAAGAAATCATAAAGATCCAAACAGAAACAAATGAAAAATAAATGAAATAAACAATAGTAAAGATTAGTAAAACAAAAAGCTGGTTCTTTGAGAAGATAAATAAAATTGACAAACCTTTAGCCAGACTCATCGAGAGAAAAAGATAGAGAAGAATCAAATCAACAAATTAGAAATGAAAAAGGAGAGGGTACAACAGATAATGCAGAAATGCAAAGCATTATAAGAGAATATTATGAACAACTATATGGCAATAAAATAGATAACCTGGAAGAAATGGATAGATTCTTAGAAAAGTTCAAACTTCCAAGGCTGAGTCAGGAAGAAATAGAAATTATTAAAAACCCAATTACAAGCACTGAAATTGAAGTTGTGATAAAAAAATATCCAAAAGAAATAAAGGCCCAGGACCAGATGGCTTCACAAGAGAATTCTATCAAACATTTAGAGAAGAGCTAATGCCTATCCTTCTAAAACTCTTTTCAAGAAATTGCAGAGGAAGGAAAACATCCAAACTCATTCTGCAAGGCCACAATTACCTTGATACTAGAACCAGACAATTACCCTGATACCAGAACCAAAGACAACACAAATAAGAAAACTGTCAGCCAATATCACACATGAACATAGATGCAAAAATCCTCAACATAATTTTAGCATTCAGAATTCAGCAACACATCAAGAAGCTCATACACCAAGATCAAGTTGGGTTTATTCCAGGGATGAAAGGATTCTTCAATATGCAGAAACCAATCAATGTGATACACCATATTAACAAATTGAAAGATAAAAACCATATAATAATTTCATTAGAGGAAGAAAAAGGCTTTGACAAAATGAAGCACCCATTTATGATTAAAACTCTTTATAAAATGAGCATAGAAAAAACTTACCTCAACATACTAATGTCCATATATGGTAAGCCTACAGCAAACAGTATTCTCAATGGTGAAAAACTGAAAGTATTCCCCCTAAGATCAGGAATAAGACAAGGGTGTCCATTTTCACCACTATTATTCAACATAGTTCTGGAAGTCCTAGCTACAGCAATAAGAGAAGGAAAAGAAATAAAAAGTATCCAGATCAGAAAAGAAGAAGCAAAGCTCCCACAGTTAGCAGATGGCATGATACTGTACATAGAAAACCCTAAAGATAGTATGAGAAAATTACTAGAGCTAATCAATGCTTTTAGAAAAGTTGCAGGATACAAAATCAATACACAGAAATCACTTGCATTTCTATATACTAACAATGAAAAATCAGAAAAAGAAATTAAGGAATCAATCCCATTCACCATTGCAACAGAAATAATTAAATATCTAGAAATAAACTTACCTAAAGAGACAAAATAACTGTACACAGAAAATGATAAGAAACTTAATGAAAGAAATCAAAGATGACATAAACAGATGGAGAGATCTTCCATGTTCCTGGGAGGAAGAATCAATATTGTGAAAATGACTACCAAATGCAGTCTACAGATTTAATGCAATCCCTATCAAATTACCAATGGCATTTGTCACAGAACTAGAACAAAAAAATTCACAATTCATATGGAAACACAAAAGATCTCTATTAGCCAAAGCAGTCTTTAGAGAAGAACAGAGCTGGAGGAATTAACCTTCCTGTCTTCAGATTATATTACAAAGCTACAGTCATCAAGACAATATGGTACTGGCATAAAAACAGAAATATAGACCAATGGAACAAAATGGAAAGCCCAGAGATAAACCCATAAACCTATTGGCACATTATTTTTGGCAAAGGATGCAAGAATATGCAATGGGACAAAGACAGCCTCTTCAATAAATGGTGCTGGGATAACTGGACAGCTATATGTAAAAATTTGAGATTATAATTCCTCCTAACACCATCCACAAAGATAAACTCAAAATGGATTAAAGACCTAAATGTAAGACTAGAAACTATAAAACTCTTAGAGGAAAACATAGGCAGAAAACTCGATGACATAAATCAAAGCAAAATCCCCTATGACCCACCTCCTAGAGTAATGGAAATAAAAACAAAAGTAAATAAGTGAGACCTAATTAAATTTAAAAGCTTTTGCACAGCAAAGGAAACTATGGGCATGGTGAAAAGACAATGCTGAGAATGGGGAAAAAAATAATAGCAAATTAAATAACTGTCAAAGGATTTATTTCCAAAATATACAAGCAGCTCATACAAGTCAATACCAGAAGAACAAATAATCCAAACAGTGGGAAATAGAACTAAGCAGACATTTCTCTAAAGAAGACATGTAGATGGCTTACAAACACATGAAAAGATGTTCAACACCATTCATTATTAGAGAAATGCGAATCAAAAGTACAAGATATCACCTCACATCTGTCAGAATGTCCCTCATCAAAAAGTCTAGAAACAATAAATGCTGGAGAGGTTGTGGAGAAAAGGGAACCCTCTTGCACTGTTGGTGGGAATATAAATTGATACAACCACTATGAAAAATGGTTTGGAGAGTACTTAAAAAACTAGGAATAAAACCACTATATGACCCAGCAATCCCACTCCTAGACATACACCCTGAGGAAACCAAAATTGAAAGAGACACATGTATCCCATTGTTCATTGCAGCACTATTTAAAATAGCTAGTACATGGAAGCAACCTAGATGCCCACTGACAGATGAATGGATAAAGAAGTGTGGTACATATACAAAATGGAATATTACTCAGCCATGAAAAGGAACACATTTGAGTCAGTTCTAATGTGGTGGATGAACATAGAACCTATTATACAGAGTGAAGTGAGTCAGAAAGAGAAAGATAAACACTGTATTCTAATTCATATATATGAATCTAAAAATATTAGTACTGAAAAATTTGTTTACAGGGCAGCAATGGAGAAATAGACATAGAGAATAGACATATGTACATGAAGAGAGGGAAGGAGAGGGTGAGATGTATGGAAAGAGTAACATGAAAACTTATATTGCCATACATAAAATAGTCAACAGGAATTTGCTGTATAGCTCAGGAAACTCAAACATGGGCTCTGTATCAAACTGGAGTGGTTGGATGGGGAGGGAGACGGGAGAGAGGTTCAAAACGGATGGGATATATGTATATCTATGGCTGATTCATGTTGAGGTTTGACAGAAAATAGCAAAATTATGTAAAGCATTTATTGTTCAATAATAAATAGATAAATTATATATATATGTATATGTATATGTATACATCAATCAATGGGATGGGATACATCATAATAATAAATTAAAAGATAAAAAACATATTATCATGTCAATAGATGCAGAGAAAGTTTTTGATAAGATTCAACACTGATTTATGATAAAAACTCTCCAGAAAGGACACCTAGAAGGAACACACTTCAGCATAATAAAGGTCACAGATGACAAACCCACAGTAAATATTATTCTCAATGGTATAAAATTAAAAGCATTTCCTCTAATATCATTAGCAAGACAAGGGTGCCCACACTCACCATCATTATTTAATATAATTTTGGAGGTCCTAGCCACAAAAATCAGATAAGAAATTAAAATGAAAGTATTCTAATAGGAAAAGAAGTAAAACTGTCACTGCTTGCAGATGGTATGATATATATAGAACATCCTAAAGATGCCAACAGAAAGCTGCTAGATCTAATCAATGAATATAGTAAAGTTTCAGGATACAAAATACACAGAAATTTCTTGCATTTCTACACAGTAACAATTAAAAGTCAAAAAGAGAAATTAATGAATCAATCACACTCACCATTTCAACAAAAAGTGTAAAACACCTAGGAATCAACCTACCTAAGGAGACAAAAGACCTGTATGCAGAAAGCTATAAGCTACAGATGAAAGAAATAAAAGATGACACCAACAGATGGAGAGATATACCATGGGCTTGGATTGGTAGAATTAATAATATAAATATTAAATATTGCCCAAAGAAATCTCCAGATTCAATGGAATCCTTATCAAATTACCAATGGCATTTTTCACAGAACTAGAAGAAAACTTTTCTAAAATATATTTTTCAGCAACTATATGCCAATAAAATGGACAACTTGGAAGAAATGGACGAATTCTTAGAAAAGCTTCCAAAACTGAACCAGGAAGAAATAGAAAATTTTAACAGACCCATCACAACCACGGAATAAAAAATCTTCCAACAAACAAAAGCCCAGGACCAGACGCCTTCACAGGTGAACCCTATCAAAGATTTAGTGAAGAGGTAACACCTATCCGGAGAAGGCAATGGCACCGCACTCCAGTACTCTTGTCTGGAAAATCCCATGGGCGGAGGAGCCTGGTGGGCTGCAGTCCATGGGGTTGCAAAGAGTCGTGCATGACTGAGCGATTTCACTTTCAAATTTCACTTTCATGCACTGGAGAAGGAAATGGCAACCCACTCCAGCGGTCTTGCCTGGAGAGTTCTAGGGACGGGGGAGCCTGGTGGGCTGCCATCTATGGGATCGCACAGAGTCTGACATGACTGACGTGATTTAGCAGCAGCAGCAGCACCTATCCTACTCAAACTCTTTCAGATAATTGCAGAGGAAGCAAACTCCCTAATTCATTCTATGAGGCCACCATCACCCTAATACCAAAACCAAACAAAGATGCCACAGAAAAGGAAAACTAAAGGCCAATATCACTGATGAACATAGATGCAAAAATCCTCAACAAAATTCTAGCAAATAGGATGCAACACTATATGAAAAAGATCATACACTATGACCAAGTGGGCCTTATCCCAGGGATGCAAGGATTCTTCAATATTTGCAAAGCAATCAATGTGATACACCACACTAACAAATTGAAAGATAAAAACCATATGATTATCTCAGTAGATGTAGAGAAAGCCTTAGCAAGGCATGGCATGGCACTCTTATTATGTTATTGTCTGGTTCTCCCTTCAGATCTTTTAGCATTTGCATAGTATAGTTAATGACACATGTTGAGTGCATATATATTTAAAAGAAATGAAAATAGGACATAAAGGAGAGGTGCACTCTCATGTTTCAGTTCAGTTCAGTCGCTAAGTCGCGTCCAACTTCTTGTGACCACATGAATCCTAGCACCCCAGGCTTCACTGTCCATCACCAACCCCCAGAGTTCACTCAAACTCATGTCCATCGAGTCGGTGATGCCATCCAGCCATCTCATCCTCTGTCGTCCTCTACTCCTCTTTCCCTCAATCCCTCCCAGCATCAGGGTCTTTTCCAATGAGTCAACTCTTCACATGAGGTGGCCAAAGTACTGGAGTTTCAGCCTCAGCATCAGTCCTTCCAATGAACACCCAGGATTGATCTCCTTTAGGATGGACTGTTTGGATCTCCTTGCTGTCCAAGGGACTCTCAAGAGTCTTCTCCAACACCACAGTTCAAAAGCATCAATTCTTTGGTGCTCAGCTTTCTTCACAGTCCAAATCTCACATCCATACATGACCACTGGAAAAACCATAGCCTTGACTAGACAGACTTTTGTTGGCAAAGTAATGAATGTCTCTGCTTTGCAATACGCTATCTAGGTTGGTCATAACTTTCCTTCCAAGGAGTAAGCATCTTTTAATTGCATGGCTGCAGTCACCATCTGCAGTAATTCTGGAGCCCCCCCAAAATAAAGTCTGACACAGTTTCCACTGTTTCCCCATCTATTTCCCATAACGTGGTGGGAACAGATGCCATTATCTCCGTTTTCTGAATGTTGAGCTTTAAGCCAACTTTTTCACTCTCCTCTTTCACTTTCATCAAGAGGCTTTTTAGTTCCTCTTCACTTTCTGCCATAAGGGTGGTATCATCTGCATATGTGAGTTTATTGATATTTCTCCTGGCAATCTTGATTCCAGCTTGTGATTCTTCCAGCCCAGCGTTTCTCATCATGTACTCTGCATATAAGTTTAATAAGCAGGGTGAAATATACAGCCTTGACGTACTCTTTTCCTATTTGGAACAAGTCTGTTATTCCATGTTCAGTTCTAGCTGTTGCTTCCTACCTGCATATAGGTTTCTCAAGAGGCAGGTCGGGTGGTCTGGTATTCCCATCTCTTGAAGAATTTTCCACAGTTTATTGTGATCCACAGTCAAAGGCTTTGGCATAGTCAATAAAGCAGAAATAGTTGTTTTTCTGGAACTCTCTTGCTTCTTTGATGATCCAGTGGATGTTGGCAATTTTATCTCTGGTTCCTCTGCCTTTTCTAAAACCAGCTGGAACGTCTGGGAGTTCATGATTCATGCACTGCTGAAGCCTGACTTGGAGAATTTTGAGCATTACTTTACTAGCATGTGGGAAGAGTGTGACTGTGTGGTAGTTTGAGCATTCTTTGGCATTGCCTTTCTTTGGGATTGAAATGAAAACTGATCTTTTCCAGTCCTGTGTCCACTGCTGAGTTTTCCAAATTTGTTGGCATATTGAGTGTAGCACTTTCAAAACATCATCTTTCAGGATTTGAAATAGCTCAACTGGAATTCCATCATCTCCACTAGATTTGTTCATTATGATGCTTTCTAAGGCTCACTTGACTTCACATTCCAGGATATCTGGCTCTAGGTGAGTGATCAGACCATTGTGATTATCTGGGTCATGAAGATCTTTTTTTGTACAGTTCTGTATTTTCTTGCTGTCTCTTTTTAATATCTTCTACTTGTTTTAGGTCCATACAATTTCTGTCCTTTATCGAGCCCATCTTTGCATGAAATGTTCCCTTGGTATCTCTAATTTTCTTGAAGAGATCTCTAGTCTTTCCCATTCTGTTGCTTTTCTCTATTTCTTTGCATTGATCGCTGAGAAAGGCTTTGTTATCCCTCCTTGCTATTCTTTGGAATTCTGCATTCAGATGCTTATATCTTTCCTTTTCTCTTTTGCTTTTCACTTCTCTTCTTTTCACAGCTATTTGTAAGGCCTCCTCAGACAGCCATTTTGCGTTTTTGCATTTCTATTCCATGGGGATGGTGTTGATTTATGTCTCCTGTTCAATGTCACGAACCTCTGTCCGTAGTTCATCAGGCACTCTATCAGCTATATTCCCTTTAATCTATTTCTCACTTCCACTGTATAATCATAAGGGATTTGATTTAGGTCATACCTGAATGCTCTAGTGGTTTTCCCTACTTCCTCAACGTAAGTCTGAGTTTGGCAATAAGGAGTTCATGATCTGAGCCACAGTCAGTTCCCAGTCTTGTTTTTGCTGACTGTATAGAGCTTCTCCATCTTTGGCCGCAAAGAATATAATCAATCTGATTTCAGTGTTGACCATCTGGTGATGTCCATGTGTAGAATCTTCTCTTGTGTTGTTGGAAGAGGGTGTTTGCTATGACCATTGCATTCTCCTCGCAAAATTCTATTAGCCTTTGCCCTGCTTCATTCTATATTCCAAGGCCAAATTTGTCTGTTACTCCAGATGTTTCCTGACTTTCTACTTTTGCATTCTAGTCCCCTATAATGAAAAGGACATCTTTTTTTGGGTGTTAATTCTAAAAGGTCTTGTAGGTCTTCATAGAATCATTCAACTTCAGCTTCTTCAGTGTTACTGATTGGGCATAGCTTTGGATCACCATGATATTTAATGGTTTGCCTTGGAAATGAACAGAGATCATTCTGTCATTTTTGAGATTGCATCCAAATATTGCATTTTGGACTTTTTTATTGACCATGATGGCTATTCCATTTCTTCTAATGGATTCTTGCCCATAGTAGTAGATATAATGGTCATCTGAGTTAAATTCACCCATTCCAGTCCATTTAAGTTTGCTGATTCCTAGAATGTCGACATTCACTCTTGCCATCTCCTGTTTGACCACTTCCAATTTGCCTTGTTTCATGGACCAGACATTCTAGATTCCTATGCAAAATTGCTCTTTACAGCACTGGACCTTGCCTCTATCACCAATCATATCCACAACTAGGTATTGTTTTTGCTTTGGTGCCATCCCTTCATTCTTTCTGGAGTTATTTCTCCACTGATCTCCTGTAGCATATTGGGCACTTACTGACCTGGGGAGTTCCTCTTTCAGTATCCTATCATTTTGCCTTTTCATACCGTTCATGCAGTTCTCAAGGCAAGAATATTGAAGTGGTTTGCCATTCCTTTCTCCAATGGACCACATACTGTCAGACCTCTCCACCATGACCCATCTGTCTTGGGTGGCCCCACAGGGCATGGCTTAGTTTCACTGAGTTAGACAAGCCTGTTGTCCATGTGATCAGATTGGCTACTTTTCTGTGATTATGGTTTCAGCGTGTCTGCCCTCTGATGCCTTCTCACAGCACCTACCATCTACCATCTCATTTGGGTTTCTCTTACTTTGGACGTGGGGTATCTCTTCACTGCTGCTCCAGCAAAGCGCTGCTGCTGCTCCTTATCTTGGACAAGGTTGCCCCTCCTGACCTTGAACATGGAGTAACTCCTCTTGGTTTGCTTGTGCCTGCACAGCCGCCACTTACTTACATGAGTAAACTCTCATGTTTACTGTGACATTATTCACAATAGCCAAGATATGGAAACAACTTTAGTGTCCATAAACAGATGAATGGAAAAGATAATGGAATATTTCTGACTCTTTGCAACCCCCATGGTTTGATCTTCCCAACTCAGAGGTCAAACCCAGGTCTCCCGCATTGCAGGCAGATTTTTTACCATCTAAGCCACAAGGGAAGCTCAAGAATACTGGAGTGGGTAGCCCCTTCTCTAGCAATCTTACTGATCCAGGAATCGAACCTGGGTCTCCTGCATTGGAGATGGGTTCTTTACCAAGTTAGCTATCAAGGAAGCCCATATAAAAGACCATAAAAAAGAAGGAAACCCTGTCATTTTCAATAACATAGATGTACCCAGAGGGCATTTTGCTACATGAAGTAAATCAGTCAGGAAAAGACAAATAGTGTATGATTTCACTTATATGTGAAATATACAACATCCAGTTCAGAAACAGATTAAATAATGGTTACCAGGAGCTAGAGTATGGGGGAAATGAGATTTTGGTCAAAGAGTACATACTTCAAACTTGTTGTTCAGTTGCTAAGCTGTGTCTGACTTTTTGCGACCCCATGGACTGCAGCAAACCAGGGTTACCTGTCCTTCACCAACCCCTGGAGTCTGCTCAACTCATGTCTATTGAATTGGTGATTCCAGTTCCAATTAGAAGATGAATAATTTCTGGTTGTTTAATGCATTGTGATTATCATTACCAATGTTGTATTATATACTTGAAAGTTTCTAAGAGAGGAAATCTTAAATTCTCCCACCACAAAAAAAATTAAAAAAAAATGATAATTATATGACAAGATGAAGGTGTTAACTAACACAACTGTGACAATGATATTGCAATATATATGTACAATATGTTATCATACTGTACACCTTAATTTCACACAATATTATTTGTCAATATATATTAATAAAACTGGAAATATGAAATAATTCCATTCACACACAAAATCTTCCAATGTATACAAGAGTATAGATCTTTTCACAAAACTCTTGCTATTAGCATTTATTTAATCTGATACCATAACCAGAAAATAATAACACAACAATATACAAACCAATATCCCTCATTATTTCAGACAGAGCAATTCTCAATAAAATGACAAACTGAATAGAGTAATATGTAAAAAATTGCACAGCATATCCATGGGTGATTTCAGGAATACAAAGATGGTTTAACATCTAAAAATACACTAGTGTAATACATCTATAGAATGAAAGACATGGTCCAAATGATCATCTAATAGATACGGAAGAAGAACTGGACAAAATCTGACACACGTTTATGTCCAAGTTGTTGATAATCTAGAAATATAAAGGAACTTCCTCAACCTGATGAACTGAATCTATGAAAAAAAAAAAAAAAACAGAAAGCACGAATCAAAAAAAGGAAAAGTTTGTAAGTTCTAGATGTATATTTAAAAGAAATGAAATTAGAGCATCAAAGAAATCTGCATTCTCAGATTACGATCACACTGTGTGGCTACAGACTGTGTTCCTCTAACTTCTGAATCAACAGATAGATTTATACTCTCACACCTTACCTTCCATATCTTTTTAAAAAATTTTACTTGGACGCTAATTGCTTTACAATATTGTGTTGGTTTCTGCTATACAACAACGTGAATGAGCCCTAAGTATGCATATGTCCCCTCTCTCTTGAACCTTCTTCCCACTGCCAACCTCATCCTTCCCCACTAGGTTGTCATAAAGCACAGGGTTGAGCTCCTTCTGTTATGCAACTTACCACTAGCTAGCTATTTGACTATCATATTGTATATATTTCAATACTACACTCTCAATCTGTCCCACCCTCTCCTTCCCCCACTGTGACCATAAATCTGATCTCTATTTTTTCATCTCTATTGCTACATTGCAAATACGTTCATCAGTAACATTTTTCTAGATTACTTATATATGAGTTGATATATGATATTTGTTTTCTCTTTCTGACTTACTCCACTCTGAATAACAGGCTCTAGGTTCATCCACCTCTGTTCAAATCACTCAAATTCATTCATTTCTTGGTTGAGTAATATTCCATTGTATATACATACCACAGCTTCTTTCTCCTTTCATCTGTTGATGGGCATCTAGGTTGCTTCTATGTCCTAGCTATTGTAAATACCTTGGTGATGAATATTGGGGAACATGCGTCTTTTTGAATTATAGTTTCCTCAGGTTGTACACGCAATAGTGGAACTGCTGTGTCATATGATAGCTTTATTCCTAGTCTGAAAAAAAAAATACTCCATACTGTTCTCCATAATGACTATCAATTTACATTCCTACCAGCAGTGCAAGAGAGTTCCTTTTTCTCCACACCCTCTCCAACATTTATTGTTTAATGATGGCCATTTTGAATAGTGAGATGTGATACTTCATTGAAGTTTTGATTTGCATTTCTCTAATAATTTGGAAATGGTATGGACCTAACAGAAGAAGAAGATATCAAGAAGAGGTGGCAAGAATACACAGAAGAACTGTACAAAAAAGATCTTCACATCCCAGATAATCAAGATGGTGTGATCACTGACCTAGAGACAGATATCCTGGAATGTGAAGTCAAGTGGGCCTTACAAAGCATCACTACGAACAAAGCTAGTGGAGGTGATGGAATTCCAGTTGAGCTATTTCAAATCCTGAAAGATGATGCTGTGAAAGTGCTGCACTCAATATGCCAAAAAATTTGGGAAACTCAGCAGTGGCCACAGGACTGGAAAAGGTCAGTTTTCATTCCAATCCCAAAGAAAGGCAATGCCAAAGAACGTTCAAACTACTGGACAATTGCACTCATCTCACATGCTAGTAAAGTAATGCTCAAAATTCTTCAAGCTAGACTTCAGCAATATGTGAACCGTGAACTTTCTGATGTTCCAGCTGGTTTTAGAAAAGGCAGAGGAACCAGAGATCAAATTGCCAACATCTGCTGGATCATGGAAAAAGCAAGAGAGTTCCAGAAAAATATCTATTTCTGTTTTTTGACTATGCCAAAGCTTTTGACTGTGTGGATCACAATAAACTGTGGGAAATTCTGAAAGAAATGGGAATACCAGACCACCTGACCTGCCTCTTGAGAAATTTGTTTGCAGGTCAGGAAGCAACAGTTAGAACTGGACATGGAACAACAGACTCGTTCCAAATAGGAAAAAGAGTACGTCAAGGCTGTATATTGTCACCCTGCTTATTAAACTTATATGCAGAGTACATCATGAGAAACGCTGGGCTGGAAGAAGCACAAGCTGGGAATCAAGATTGCAGGAGAAATATCAATAACCTCATATATGTAGATGATACCACCCTTATGGCAGAAAGTGAAGAGGGACTAAAAAGCCTCTTGATGAAAGTGAAAGAGGAGAGTGAAAAAGTTGGCTTAAAGCTCAACATTCAGAAAATAAAGATCATGGCATCTGGTCCCATCACTTCATGGGAAATAGATGGGGAAACAGTGGAAACAGTGTCAGACTTTGTTTTTTTGGGCTCCACAATCACTGCAGATGGTGACTACAGCCATGAAATTAAAAGATGCTTACTCCTTGGAAGGAAAGTTATGTCCAATCTAGATATCATATTCAAAAGCTGAGACGTAACTTTGCCAACAAAAGTCTTTCTAGTCAAGGCTATGGTTTTTCCTGTGGTCATGTATGGATATAAGAGTTGGACTGTGAAGAAAGGTGAACGCCGGAGAATTGATGCTTTTGAACTGTGGTGTTGGAGAAGACTCTTGAGAGTCCCTTGGACTACAAGGAGATCCAACCAGCCCATTCTAAAGGAGATCAGTCCTGGGTGTTCTTTTGAAGGACTGTTGCTAAAGCTCAAACTCTAAAACTTTGGCCATCTCATGTGGAGAGTTGACTCATTGGAAAAGTCTCTGATGCTGGGAGGGATTGGGGGCAGGGGCAGAAGGGGATGACAGAGGATGAGATGGCTGGATGGCATCACCAACTCGATGGACATGAGTTTGGGTGAACTCCGAGAGCTGGTGATGGACAGGGAGGCCTGGTGTGCTGCAATTCATGTGGTCGCAAAGAGTCGGACAAGACTGAGTGACTGAACTGAACTAAACTGAAAGTAATTATTGGCATATTTTTTTCCTATTGGCATTTTCTTAATTGTTTTGAGTTTGTTTTTGTAGGTCTTTTACTTCTCTTGTTTTTCCTGCCTATATAGGTCCCTTTAACATTTGTTGTAAAGTTTGTTTGATGATATTAAATTCTTTTAACTTCTGCTTTCCTGTTAAGCTTTTGATTTCTCCATAAATTTTGAATAAAATCCTTTCTGGATAGAGTAATCTTGGTTTTAGGTTTTTTTTTTTTTTTTTTCTTCTTTCAGTACTTTAAATGTGTCCTACCATTCCTTTCTGGCCTGCAGAGTTTCTGCTGAAAGATCAGCTGTTGATCATATAGGGTTTCCCTTGTATGTTACTTGTTCCTTTTCCCTTACTGATTTTAACATTTTTCCTTTGTGTTTAATCTCTGTTAGCTTGACTAGTATGTGTCCTGACATGTTTCTCCTTGAGTTTTCCCTATATGGGACTCTCTGTGTTCTTTGACCTGCTTGATTATTTCCTTGTCCATGTTGGGGGAGTTTTTGACTATAATCTTTTTTAAAGATTATCTGACTTTTTCTTTTTCTCTTTTTCTTCTGGGACCTCTATAATTCAAAGGTTAGTACACTTAATATTGTCCCAGAGGTCTCTGAAGCTGTCTTCAGTTGATTCATTACTTTTTCCTCTAGTTGGCTTTTCAGCAGTAATTTCCAACATCTGTCTTTCAGCTCATTTGTCCATTTTTTGCCTGAATTATTCTATTAGTTCTTTCTAGACTATTTCAATTTCAATAATTGTGTTATTCATCACTGTTTGTTTATTCTTTTTCTAGGTCCTTGTTAATTGATTCTTCCATTTTCTCCATTCTATTTTTGAGATTTTCAACATCTTTACAGTCATTACATTTTTTTTTTTCAGGTGGTTTTCCTATTTCCTCTTCATTTCTTTGGTCTTGTAAGTTCAGTTTCTACCTTGTTCCTTCATTTGCAGTATATTTTTTTGTCTTCTTTTTTCCCCCCCTAAATTGTTTCATTTGAGGCCTTCTTTTCCCAGACTTTAGGGTCCTATCTTCTTCCTTTTTGTTTCTGTCCTCAGTGGGTAAGGTTGGTGCAGTGGTTTGTGTTTGTTTCATGTTGGGGGTGAATTGTGACTGCATTCTAGTATGAAGAGGTAACTTTATGTTTTTCTTTCTGATGGGCAAGACTATGTGTTGCTGTTGTTGTTCAGTCACTCAGTCTTGTCCAAATCTTTGTGACCCCATGTACTGCAGCACATTAGGCTTTCCTATCCTTCACCATCTCCCAGAGTTTGCTCAAACTCATATCCATTGAATCAGGGATACCATCCAACAATCACATCCTTTGTTGTCCCCTTAATTTCCTGTCTTCAATCTTTCCCAGCATTAAGATCTTTGCCAATGAGTTGGCTCTTTATATCAGGTGCCAAAGTATTGGATCTTCAGCATCAGTCCTTCCAATGATTATTCAGGCTTGACTTCCTTGAGGATTGACTGGTGTGATCTCTTTGCTGTCCAAGAGACTCTCAAGAGTCTCCTCCAGCACCACAATTCAAAGACATCAGTGCATCAGTGCTCCAATTTTTTGTTTTTTATTGTTAGCTCTCACATTCATACATGACTACTGGAAAAACTATAGCTTTGACTATACTGACCTTTGCAGGCAAAGTAATGTCCCTGCTTTTTAATATGCTATCTAGATTTGTCATTGTTCTTCATTCAAGGAATAAGTGTCATTTAATTTCATGGCTTCAGTCACCACCCACAGTGATTTTGGAGCCCAAGAAAATAAAGTCTGTCTCTGTTGGATGCTATATGATCTTTGTTTTTTGAATTATTTATTTTAAACCAGCTTTTTCACTCTCCTCTTTCACCTTCATCAAGAGGCTCTTTAATTCCTCACTTTCTGCCATAAGGGTGGTATCATCTGTATATCTGAGGTTATTAATATTTCTCCCAGTAATCTTGATTCCAGCTTGTGCTTCATCAGCCCATCATTTCACATTATATACTCTGCATGTAAGTTAAATAAGCAGGCTGTCAATATACAGCCTTGATGTACTCTTTTCCCAATATTAAATCAATCCATTGTTCCATGTCCATTTCTAACTGTTGCTTTTTGACCTGCATACAGGTTTTACATGAAACAGGGGAGGTGGTCTGACATTTCCATCTCTTTAAGAATTTTCCACAGTTTGTGGTGACACAGTCAAAGGCTTTCACATAGGCAATGAAGCAGAAATAGATGTTTTTAATGTAGTCAATAAAGCAAAAGTTGATTTTTTTTAAATTTCTAGCTGTTTCTATTACCTAACAGATGTTGGCAACTGGATCTCTTATTCTGCTGCCTTTTCTAAATCCAAGTTGTACATCTGGAAGATCACAGTTCACATACTGTTGAGTCCTAGCTTGAAGGATTTTTAGTGTTAATTTGTTGGCATGTGCAATGAGCGCAATTGTGTGGTAGCATGAGCATTCCTTGGCATTGCTCTTCTTTCAGGTTGGAATGAAAACTGACCTTTTCTAGTCCTAGGCCACTGCTGAGTTTTCCATATTTGCTGACCTATTGAGTGCAGCACTTTCACAGCATTATCTTTTAGGATTTGAAATAGCTCAACTGGAATTCCATCACCTCCACTACCTTTGTTCATAGTGATGCTTCCTAAGGCCCACTTGGCTTCACACTCCATGATGTTTGGATCTAAGTGAGTGATCATGCCATCATGATTATCCAGGCCACTGAGTTCTTTTTTATATAGCTCTTCTGTGTACTCTTGCCAGAAGGTGTGTGAGATGGTATCTTGGAGTGTGTCATTATCCTGTATGCTGATGAGTGGCTTTGTGTTTTTGTCTCGCTTGTAGTTTGGGTGAGGTGTTTTTCAGTGGGTGTTGTCAGCAGCTTGGTGATACCAACTGATCCCAGGCTTTGTATACAGGTGTAGGCCTTCGTGGGGTTTTTCCACTAACTAATGCTCCCTGAGATTAGGCGTTTTTTGGCAGTCTAGAATCCTGATCTCATCACTCCCAGGTGAATGGCTCAGGCCTGACCCCTGGTCAGGAGATCAAGACTCCACCAGTCATTTGTTATGGGACTACAGGGGATTAAAACAAACATACCAAGCCAAAAAATAACAACACTACAAGAAACAAAAGACAAACCCTGACAAATTGTAAATACAAGATCAGATAGATAATTACAGAAACAATGGGACATATACACAAACTTACGCACACACAAATATAACCAAAATATTCCAAACAAAAGAAAGTACAAGAGATTGACTTGTTGAGGAAAGCAAACCAAAAATGATATTGACCAATTAAAAACAGAGGTAAGTAAAATTTAAACCAGAAATCTGAGCCAAAGCAGAGTGCCAACTGGGAAATAAAACAAAGAAAACAAACAAACAAAAAAAAATAGCAAACATGGTGAAAAAATAAAGGACAAAAGAAAATAATAAGAAGAAAAGAAGAGAAAGCAAAAAGAAAAAAAAAAACAGAAGAGAAGAAAAAAGGGAAAAATAGAAAAGTTAAATAGAAGTTTGTAAAAAAAAAGATTTACATATATTGAAGAATAACTACATCAGGAAAAGAACAATAAGAAAAACAGTAAAAGAGACAAAATCTTCCAGCAAACAAAAGCCCAGGTCCAGATGTCTTCACAGCTGAATTCTACCAAAAATTTAGAGAAGAGCTAACACCTATCCTTCTCAAAATCTTCCAGAAAATTGAAGAGGAGGGTAAATTTCCAAACTCATTCTATGAGGCCATGATCACCCTGATAACAAAACCTGACAAAGATGCCACACACAAAAAGAAAACTACAGGCCAATATCACTGATGAACAGAGATACAAATATCCTTAACAAAATTCTAGCATTCAGAATCCAACAACACATTAAAAAGATTATACACCATGACCAAGTGGGCTTTATCCCAGGGATGCAATGATTCTTCAATATCTGCAAATCAATCAATGTAAAACACCACATTAACAAATTGAAAAATAAAAGCCATATGATTATCTCAATAGATGCAGAGAAAGCCTTTGACAAAATTCAACATCCATTTATGACAAAAACTCTCCAGAAAGCAGGAATAGAGGGAACATACCTCAACATAATAAAAGCTATATATGACAAACCCACAGCAAACATTATCCTCAATGGTGAAAAATTGAAAGCATTTCCCCTAAAGTCAGGAACAATACAAGGGTGCCCACTTTCACCACAACTATTCAACATAGTTTTGGAAGTTTTGGCCAGAGCAATCAGAGAAGAAAAAGAAATAAAAGGGATCCAAATTGGAAAAGAAGAAGTAAAACTCTCACTGTTTGCAGATGACATGATCCTCTACATTGAAAACCCTAAAGACTTCACCAGAAAATTACTAGAGGTAATCAATGAATATAGTAAAGTTTCAGGATATAAAATCAACACACAGAAATCCCTTGCATTCCTATACACTAATAATGAGAAAACAGAAAGAGAAATTAAGGAAACAATTCCATTCACCATTGCAATGGAAAGAATAAAATACTTAGGAATATATCTACCCAAAGAAACTAAAGACCTATATATAGAAAACTATAAAACACTGGTGAAAGAAATCAAAGAGGACACTAATAGATGGAAAAATATACCATGTTCATGGATTGGAAGAATCAATATAGTGAAAATGAGTACACTACCCAAAGCAATTTATAGATTCAATGCAATCCCTATCAAGCTACCAACGGTATTCTTCACAGAGCTAGAACAAATAATTGCACAATTTGTATGGAAATACAAAAAACCTGAATTAGCCAAAGCTATCTTTAGAAAGAAGAATAGAACTGGAGGAATCAACCTACCTGACTTCAGGCTCTACTACAAAGCCACAGTCTTCAAGACAGTATGGTGCTGGTACAGAGACAGAAATATAGATCAATGGAACAAAATAGAAAGCCCAGAGATAAATCCATGCACATATGGACACCTTATCTTTGACAAAGGAGGCAAGAATATACAATGGATTAAAGACAATCTCTTTAACAAGTGGTGCTGGAAAAACTGGTCAACCACTTGTAAAAGAATGAAACTAGAACACTTTCTAACACCATACACAAAAATAAACCCAAAATGGATTAAAGATCTAAACGTAAGACCAAAAACTATAAAACTCCTAGAGGAGAACATAGGCAAAACACTCTCCGACATACATCACAGCAGGATCCTCTATGACCCACCTCCCAGAATATTGGAAATAAAAGCAAAAATAAACAAATGGGACCTAATTAAACTTAAAAGCTTCCGCACAACAAAGGAAACTATAAGCAAGGTGAAAAGACAGCCTTCAGAATGGGAGAAAATAATAGCAAATGAAGCAACTGACAAACAACTAATCTCAAAAATATACAAGCAACTCCTACACCTCAATTACAGAAAAATAAATGACCCAATCAAAAAATGGGCCAAAGAACTAAATAAACATTTCATCAAAGAAGATATGCAGATGGCTAACAAACACATGAAAAGATGCTCAACATCACTCATTATCTGTGAAATGCAAATCAAAACCACAATGAGGTACCATCTCACCCTGGTCAGAATGTACACAATGGAATATTACTCAGCTATTAAAAATAATGCAGTTGAATCAGTTCTGTGGAGGTGGATGAAACTGGTGCCTATTATACAGAGTGAAGTAAGTCAGAAAGAGAAACACCAATACAGTATATTAATGCATATATATGGAATTTAGAAAGATGGTAAGGACGACCCTGCAAGTCAGCAAAAAAGACACAGATATAAAGGATAGACTTTTGGACTCTGTGGGAGAAGGTGAGGGTGGGATGATTTGAGAGAACAGCATTGAAACATGTATATTACCACATGTGAAATAGATGACCAGTCCAAGTTTGATGTGTGAAACAGGGCACTTAAAGCCAGTGCACTGGGACAACCCAGAGGGATGGGATGGGGAAGGAAGTGGGAGGGGTTTTGATATGGGGGAACCATGTACAACTGTGATTCATGTCAGTGTATGGCAAAAACACCACAATATTTTAAAATAATTAGCCTCCAATTAAAATAAATATTTTGAAAAAAAAAAAAAAAAAAACTAAAACACAAACTGGAAAACAAAACTGAAGTAGAATGCCAACTGGTGAATAAAGCAAAGAAAATGAAACAAACTAACAAATGGTGTAATAAAGAAAGAAATGGAAGAAAATAAGAGGTCAATAAGCAAAGTTAAATATTAGTATATAAAAATGGTTTATATGTATATTTTTATATATGTGTGCATATATATATATATATATATATATAGTATAACTACAGCAAGAAAATAATAAGAAAAGCAAACAAAAAATCCAAAAATATTAAACAAATCCTACAAGAGTGCAAAATCCAATGTAGATATAGAAGTACATAAAGGAAATAAATAGTATAATTTAAAAAAGAAATTTTCAAAAGTTTAAATAGAGTTAATACTAAAAATAAAATCAACAACTACAACAAAAGAAAAAAAGAAACAGAAATCCAAAGCCAACTTCAGAAGAAATCAAAATATAAGAAGAATAATAAATGTTTTTCTGGGATCTCAGCTATCAGCATTATTTCCCTCCCTGTGAGTCACAGTCCACCACTGCCTTACTAGAATGCCCTCCACTACTAAGCTGTTCTCTGGACTTGCTATGGGGACAGCTCAGAATCTAAGCTGGCCCTACTCCTGGGTGTTCTTGCCTCCAATGTTCACAGCTGCCAGAGCTAGTGTGTTTTCTTTTGTGGGAGCTCTCATTGTCCTTTTATATGTTTCTTAGACACGGAGTCCACGTAGTTGATCATGTGGATTTAATCTGCAGCTTGTACAGCTAGTGGGAATCCTTTTTATCATCTCTTTTAGCCACACTGCCCCTGCAGTTCAATTGTGGTTTTATCATCACCACTGCATGTGGGTAATCTATAGGAATTTGCTCCTGAGGCTGGCCCTGGAGGACTTGTGTCTGTCCCAGTGAGGGCCATTTTGGGTGGTTGTGCAACTATTTGGATCACAGGGGCCCTGGAGAAGGAAATAAGGTGCTATTAGTGTTTTTCCCAGCTTCTAACTCTATGCCCCAGTGAGGATGAAGCATGCAGGTAGTGTAGCTGCTTGGATTGTGAGGACCCTGACATAGCCAAGTGTGCAGGGATGCCAGCAGCCTCAGGCACAGGAATTATGCTACTATTCAAGTATTTTTCTAGCCTCTGGCAGCTGACATTCAAAGGGCCTCCCTTGCTAGTCCTTCACTGTCGCTTGGTGCAGCAAGCCCTCAAAGGTCTCCCTGTGGCTGGGGTCCTTCTCTATTTAAAGGGCCACCCTCTCTGGAGTCTTTCTCTATTGATCAGTTTCGTGCATTGACAGTTGGGGAGAGAGAGAGGCTACAGTGATGGCTCCATCCCCTGCACATGACTCAACCGTATTGCCTTGACTCTGTGACTGCCTGGTTTTCCTCAAAGGCATTCCCCACTGCGAACTCCTCCCTCACACCCCCTCAGCCAGTCTCCCTGCAGTCAACAGCAAACGTCATCTTGGGGTTGTTCTCCATTTCTCATGCTCCAGCTCCCAGCCTCAGCACATTCCATGGGACTTGTGTCCCAGTCCTGGGTATGTAGACTGTGACAAGTATTGTCTGTGTGGTTCTCCTTCTATTCATACTGTCACAGATCAGCTGTTGCACTCTCCTACAGGCTTAAATGCGTCCCCTCTGTCCAAACAATTGCCTCAATGTGGGGATGTGACACCTGCTTCAGTTCCCCTACTCCACAGGTAAAGTTCCAGTCTTGTTCACTCTCTTCTTTTTCCCTTCCTTGCATCATCCTACCAAGTTTTGTGTGAGTCTCTATTCCCTTCCAATGGTCAGGGACTCTTGCCCACTCTCAGCTTGTGTTCTGTGATATCTTCTGCATCTGAAGGTGTGTTTCTGATGCACTCAGGGAGAAAGATGTGCTCCACATCCACCTACTCCTCAACCATCTTGTCTCTCCTCACAGCTAACAGTTTTATGATACACCATGATATATTTTGAAATAAAAATCTGAACATAAATTTGATTGATACAATAATACATTCAGAACCTCAAAATTTAGCAAAATAATACCAAGGAAAGATTATAAGCCTTAATTAATGACCCAGTTAGCTCAGTTGGTAAAGAATTCACCTGCAATTCAGGAGACCTTGGTTTGATTCCTGGATCAGGAAGATATGCTAGAGAAGGAATAGACTATCCACTCTAGTATTCTTGGGCTTCCCTCGTGGCTCAGTTGGTAAAGAATCCACCTGCACTGCAGGAGACCTGGGTTCAATCCCTGGGTTGGGGAAATCCCTTGTAGCAGGGAAAGTCTACTCACTCCAGTATTCTGGCCTAGAGAATTCCATGGACTGTAGAGTCCATGGGGACACAAAGAGTCGGACATGACTGAGTGACTTTCACTTCATGGTAGTGAGTGAGTGAGTGAAAGTTGCTCAGTCATGTCCAACTCTTTTCAATCCCATGGACTGAAGCCCACAAGGCTTTCCTCTGTCCATGGTATTCTCCAGGCAAGAATACTGAAGTGGGTTGCCATTCCCTTCTCCCACTTCATGGTAACTCATATTCAATAAAATTCTGGGAAAAAAAATGAAATAATTTAAGCAATTCCTTAGAGTTCATTTTACTGAGATTTAATTCAATTTAAACACTGCAAAAGTTCTTTTAAGTTCTAAAGTATAGCATAAATGTTATCTTATATAAAAATGTGTTCTTTGTTTTAGACTTTGTGATATATTTTTATTTATTATCTATTGTTCTCTTCAAATTCTTGGACGATAAAGAGGCAGAAATTATGTCTCAATAAGCAAATGTGATTTAGCCAATGTCAGAAAGCAAGGCTCTTGTTACAACTGTTAAATAAGGGCTCATACTAACCTGAGGAAAAAAGTATCAAAGGACTGTGAACTATGTCTAGTGTCTAGTTTGTGAACTTGGTGCCTACTGTTTTGTCTGAAATATGCCCTAGTGCTACACGTGGGAGCACACATGTGTATGTGTTGCCATTGAAGTACAATTTTGCCTGTGCAGTACTATTTTGTTAATAAAGTGCACTATCACTTCTGGGATAAAAAAAAAAAGAAGAAAGAATAAGGCTTTAACTATGATACATTTCTCTTGACTTCTAG
The DNA here is from genome assembly GCF_055505025.1 of Bos grunniens. Taxonomy (NCBI): domain Eukaryota; kingdom Metazoa; phylum Chordata; class Mammalia; order Artiodactyla; family Bovidae; genus Bos; species Bos grunniens. Next base: position 72,330,820 of record NC_141194.1, on the reverse strand, counting down.
TTCATTGTTATTTGTATTGTTTGTCTTCCTCTCTAATAGAATATGAGGAAATAAAACTCTGATGATTCCCACAAAGAACATTTATTATACAATAATTTATATCTAAGCCAATATTACCCACTCATGTGGAAATTATATATGATAAATACCACGAAAAATTATTTGAGTTGGCAGCTGATAATTTGGGTATTGCAAACAGAATTATTAAGTAATACACCACAGGAAACACACACACACACCATCCAATCCAAGTTTGTTTCTCATCTTCATTAGACTGAAGTTGGACCAGTTTCTCTTCCCCACCTTTGAATTTTTGTTTAAATCACCCCACCAAAAATATCAAATGACCTACTATCTGCCACATTATAATCCTTTCCATTACAATAAGTCATTATTCCTGACACAATTTTTCTTCCAAATATACACCAGTAATTTCTCAGATTCTTGGAGCTTTGTCCATATCATTTTTATATCATTTATATTTTACATTAGATTGGAATTATTTGCATACATCAATTTCTCCTAATAGACATCATGCTACAGAACAGTTTATTAATCACTCAGAAAAACCCAAGCAGTTAGTACTGTATATATGTATACATATACATGCATATATATGTGCATATATGTGTTATGTGTTCCATAAGTATTTGTTTTTTTAATCTCAGACTTAGTCTCTCTACTCAGATCACCTAAAAATGTACCTTTGAAGTATTTTACGATCAAAAGAATATTTTTCTTCTTGGTCTTAGAAGTCTTTTGAGGACTGGAGACATTAACATTTTCTATATGTTCCCATACCATACAGAAGCCATACATGGGAACACTCCTGACAGCTAGAATGTGGGACAAGATGCACTCCATGACAAGGGCAAGTTTTTGATTTTGTAATTATTTTCTGTGATTGCCTTGTAAATGGCATGTAAGCATTCACGATAGCAGGTGATATTTTCACTTGGCTGTTATCAACCTCTGTCTATTCAATCAGTCAGATATTTTCCTGAACACATCCTTTAAGAAATAAAAACATTTCAAAGTGCAACTATTAGAATCTCGATGAAAAAATGGATGTCTTAAATTCTAAAAGATAGAGTAAGTACTTAGATAGATGTGGGAGAGGGAGAGGATGGGGAGATTTGGGAGAATGGCATTGAAACATGTATAATAACATGTTTGAAATGAGTCGCCAGTCCAGGTTCAATGCACGATACAGGATGCTTGGGGCTGGTGCACTGGGATGATCCAGAGGGAGGGTATGGGGAGGGAGGAGGGAGGAGGGTTCAGAATGGGGAACACAGGTATACCTGTGGCGGATTCATTTCGATATTTGGCAAAACTAATACAATATTGTAAAGTTGGGCCAAAGAACTAAATAGACATTTCTCCAAAGAAGACATACAGATGGCTAACAAACACATGAAAAGATGCTCAACATCACTCATTAACAGAGAAATGCAAATCAAAACCACTATGAGGTACCATTTCACACCAGTCAGGATGGCAGCAATCCGTAAGTCTACAAGCAATAAATGCTGGAGAGGGTGTGGAGAAAAGGGAACTCTCTTACACTGTTGGTGGGAATGCAAACTAGTACAGCCACTATGGAGAACAGTGTGGAGATTCCTTAAAAAGCTGGAAATAGAACTGCCTTATGATCCAGCAATCCCACTGCTGGGCATACACACTGAGGAAACCAGAAGGGAAACAGACACATGTACCCCAATGTTCATCGCAGCACTGTTTATAATAGCCAGGACATGGAAGCAACCTAGATGCCCATCAGCAGATGAATGGATAAGAAAGCAGTGGTATATATACACAATGGAGTATTACTCAGCCATTAAAAAGAATACATTTGAATCAGTTCTAATGAGATGGATGAAACTGGAGCCTATTATACAGAGTGAAGTAAGCCAGAAAGAAAAACACCAATACAGTATACTAATGCATATGTATGGAATTTAGAAAGATGGTAACAATAACCCTGTAAGAGACAGCAAAAGAGACATTGATGTATAGATCAGTCTTATGGACTCTGTGGGAGAGGGAGGGGGTGGGGAGATTTGGGAGAATGGCATTGAAACATGTATAATATCATGTATGAAATGAGTCGCCAGTCCAGGTTCGACGCACGATACTGGATGCTTGGGGATGGTGCACTGGGACGACCCAGAGGGAGGGTATGGGGAGGGAGGAGGGAGGAGGGTTCAGGATCGGGAACACAGGTATACCTGTGGCGGATTCATTTCGATATTTGGCAAAACTAATACAATATTGTAAAGCTTAAAAAATAAATAAAATTAAAATAAAATTTTAAAAAAAGAAAGAAATATTCTATAGATACAGAAGAGTTTTTCAGTGATTAGTATTCTATAATCAAAAATATTTGACATAAAGTTAATCCTGCCCATTTTATCCAAACTCTCAAACTTTACACGGCCTCTTTACTTTTGAATAATATCTGTGAGAAATAGTTATTTCTGTGAGAACTTGATAAAACTTTATGTCTTGATCATACCATTCAAGTTTTGTCATAATAAAGGTAACTTTCTCTTCTAAACAAGAGGTTCAGATATCAACTAAAGAAGAAAAGAATCACACAATGTTAAGTATCAGTAAAATAATCTATGTTCTAGAATTACAATGGCATTATAGAGAATCAACTAGCACTAATATATGGGCTTCCTTGGTAGCTCAGATGGTAACGAATCCACCTGTAATGCAGGAGACCCGGGTTCGATCCCTGGGTTGGGAAGATCCCCTGAAGAAGGGAATGGCAATCCACTTCAGTATTCTTGCCTGGAGAATCCCATGAACAGTGGAGCTTGTTGGGCTGCAGTCCATGGGGTTACAATGAGTTAGACATGACTGAGAGACTAAGCACGCAAGAAACACTAATATATACTCCATGTTTCAGAGTGTTCACATAAACATGCACGATGTGATATCTTACAGAGAAATTGACTTTAATAGATATCATTGTATGATTTAAGTTTTTTCAAGTAAAAACTACTCATAGAGCATTTTATTAGAATAATGAGTTAATAACATGACCTCTTTTCCATTGAACACAATGCAGCATTTTACTTAAATAAGTGAAATCTATTTAAATTTCTAAGACATAATCCATTAAAAGAAATCATTCCCATCGTATTTATTGGCATAAATGCAGTATGTTTAAAATGTTATATTATGCTTTAGTTGCTAACTCGTGTCCAATTCTTTGCAACCCCAAAGAGGCTCCCGCCAGGCTCCTCTGTCCGTGGGATTTTCCAGAATCTAGGGTAGATTTTCCAGAATACTAGAGTAGCTTGCCATTTCCTTCTCCAGAGGATCTCCCTGATTCAGGGATCAAACCCTGGTCTCTTGCATTGCAGGCAGATTCTTTACCAACTGAGCTACCAGGGAAGTCCTAATATGGGGACTTCTTATGTATTAGAAGAATGTAAATATAAAGCATTGTGGGAAGAAAGGCAGAGATACAGACGAGTGGATAAAGGAAGCAAGGATGCTTTGGCATATTATTTTATACAGGAATTTCATGTCATACTTAAAATTTATAAGAAGGTATTCTGTTTCCTTAATATTGAAGACAATTAATATGAATATTTCACTCAAGATAATTTTCAGTTTTCATAATTAACAAATTTATATTTTCTCTACCATCCTTTAAAGATAAACATAGAACCATAGCTTTAGAAATGCTGAGTTTTGGATTCACTTCTTATTGGTGCTTCTATAGATACAGAATAATCTGCCTAGTGGTAGCAAAATGGAGCTGAGCAAACTATAAAGTGTTCCATGAAAAATAGAGGAAAGAGGTGGGTCTCTTGTAGACAACATATGTAGGGGTCTTGTTTTTGTATCCATTCAGCCAGTCTTTGTCTTTTGGTTGGGGCATTCAACCAATTTACGTTTAAGGTAATTACTGATAAGTATGATCCCATTGCCATTTACTTTATTGTTTTGGGTTCGAATTTGTACGTTTTTATGTTTCCTGTCTAGAGAATATCCTTTAGTATTTGTTGGAGAGCTGGTTTGGTGGTGCTGAATTCTCTCAGCTTTTGCTTGTCTGAAAAGTTTTTGATTTCTCCTTCATATTTGAATGAGGTCCTTGCTGGGTACAATAATCTGGGCTGTAGGTTATTTTCTTTCATCATTTTAAGTATGTCTTGCCATTCCCTCCTGGCTTGAAGAGTTTCTATTGAAAGATCGCTGTTATCCTTATGGGAATTCCCTTGTGTGTTATTTGTTGTTTTTCCCTTGCTGCTTTTAATATTTGTTCTTTGTGTTTGATCTTTGTTAATTTGATTAATATATGTCTTGGGGTGTTTTGCCTTGGGTTTATCCTGTTTGGGACTCTCTGTGTTTCTTGGACTTGGGTGATTATTTCCTTCCCCATTTTAGGGAAGTTTTCAACTATTATCTCCTCAAGTATTTTCTCATGGTCTTTCTTTTTGTCTTCTTCTTCTTCTGGTGTTTATAATAGCCAGGACACGGAAGCAACCTAGATGCCCATCAGCAGATGAATGGATAAGAAAGCAGTGGTACATATACACAATGGAGTATTACTCAGCCATTAAAAAGAATACATTTGAATCAGTTCTAATGAGGTGGATGAAACCGGAGCCTATTGTACAGAGTGAAGTAAGCCAGAAAGGAAAACACCAATACCGTATACTAACGCATATATATGGAATTTAGAAAGATGGTAACAATAACCCTGTGTACGAGACAGCAAAAGAGACACTGATGTATAGAACAGTCTTATGGACTCTGTGGGAGAGGGAGAGGGTGGGAAGATTTGGGAGAATGGCATTGAAACATGTATAATATCATGTATGAAATGAGTAGCCAGTCCAGGTTCGATGCATGATACTGGATGCTTGGGGCTGGTGCACTGGGACGACCCAGAGGGATGGTATGGGGAGGGAGGAAGGAGGAGGGTTCAGGATGGGTAACACATGTATACCTGTGGTGGATTCATTTTGATACTTGGCAAAACTAATACAATATTGTAAAGTTTAAAAATAAACTAAAATTAAAAAAAAAAAAAACAAACAGAAAGAAAAATAGAGTAAAGAAACAAAGTAAAGAAGATAAACTTTCCTGTCAATTTGGTTTTTGTTTTTGATGATTATGATGCTGATGTTGAATTTATATTTAAATAAAGATGTTAAAATGAATATTACAATACAATACAGAAGAAGAAAATGACAGGATGAGGGAGAAATTTTGCTTTAAAGTATTCCAAAATCATATTTACCATTTCTAGAATTTCATTCAAGAACAGTTAACTTGGCTATCTCCAGTTATATAGGGATTCTCTTGACAATAGCTCTTTTTTTTTTTTTTTTTTCCACTGCTTTGACTTTTTTTTTTTTTTTAATTCTAAAATTTCTGTGTAAAACTCAAATTTTCTTCAAAGTTTCCTTTGCTGTAATGGTCATGTCTGACTCTTTGCAATCTCCTGGACTGTAGCCCACCAGGCTCTTCTGTCCTTGGAATTCTCCAGGCAAGAATACTGGAGTGGGTAGCCATTCCCTTCTCCAGAGGATCTTCCTGACCCAGGGATTAAACCCAGATCTCCTGCAATGCTGGCAGGTTCTTTGCCATCTGAGCCACCAGAGAAGCTGTCATGTATTAATGAAAATGATTTGTCTATATCTTGCTGTAATATTCTTCTCAAAAATGTGATGATCTTTCTCTGACAGTGTGCTAAAGTCTTTCAGCATTTTCTCTTGGACTTTATTTTATACACTTTTTGTCATTTTGATGATCTTTTCTGAGTTACCACTATTTGATCTTATACGTTTCAACTGTGAAGATTAAAAAGTGAATTTACAAGTCCAAAAGTGTCTCAGTGAATGGTGAGTACAATAAAATGCTTATCTTGGCTACTAGTCAAGATGTCCCTATTTTTGATATATTTCTATATTGTATAAAATTCATATTCATAATTTAATTTTTAAATAACATGACATATGCAAAATTAAACTTACTGATTATTATATTTAGCTCATTTACAAATCAGTTTTATAGATTATTATAACTTCATTACTATTTTTCATCCAATGCATAGCAAACTACTCATATATATATACTCATACTACTGGGTAAATACTTATTGAATTAATAATTAGTCAAACCAATTATTATAACTTCATTACTATTTTCCATCCAATGCATAGCGAACTACTCATATATATATATTCATACTACTGGGTAAATACTTATTGAATTAATAATTAGTCAAACCAATAATTAGGAGTTCCATGAGAAATCAACAAATCACCAGCTTCAGAATCTCTGATCTTGGTCTGGTTCATCTTCATATAATCATTCCACACTGCTAGCTTTCCAGGAAGTTATATAACCTTCTGACTTAGAACGACTGTATTTCACACCAGAAGGCACTGCATAATCACCTGCTGAAAAGTGGAGAAAAATGAACAGCAACAAAGTTTATCAGAATTACTTACACTAAGACTGTAACTAAAGGAAAATAAAATAGGAAAAACTTTGGTTACATTTAGTTATACAAAAATCTAGTATCCTCTCATTTCCCCCATGTATTGACAAATTGGATCAGGGAGACAAAGAATAGGGAATAAGCTTAGGAAAATATTTTAATTCTGAATTCAATGAAAAGCCCATATCAATCTTGTATATCAATAAAAGAATATCACCACCATTCAGAGGTGCACCTATAAAACCTGTGCCTATTCCTATTCTCCTCCTCTATGAAGATACTAATAGAGATAATGAGGATATGCTGGAGTTTGAATTTTATTTTTTAACTTTACAATATTGTATTGGTTTTGCCATATATCAAAATGAATCCGCCACAGGTATACATGTGTTCCCCATCCCGAACCCTCCTTCCTCCTCCCTCCCCATACCATCCCTCTGGGTCGTCCCAGTGCACCAGCCTCAAGCATCCAGTATCATGAAGTTTGAATTTTAAAATAATGATCACATTTAACATACATGAAATTTCAAATAGTTTTCAAAGAAGCTATTTAAATAGCCAGTCAATAGCAATCCAGGAGCAGAAAAATGGTTATCCAGGCTTTTTAATGTCAGTGCTATTTGTAAAACCTGAAATACATTCTTCTTTAGGAATTGCTAATTGCTGATATTCCTGGCAACTCTGGCAATGAAGACTGCATATTAGAAAACCTTCATCCACCATACATTCTATGGACATTCACTGATTCTTTCTTTGACAACATAATGTGATGTAGATAATAAGCTATTGTGAAAGGAAGTCCTAGTTGCCTGAAGGAAATTATAAACTCTCCCCTTTTAAAGGATATAAAGTAAATGAAGAATACTCCTTTCATCTGCCACCCATTACATCTCCATTTACTTCTCCAGGGACTATAAATTATTTACAACCCAGAATTTCAAGTGGAAATCTTGTCATTCTGTACATAAAATTTCAAAAGTTGTCTTTCAAATGTTGATGAAGGAAATAACTCCTGAAAAGCATTAGAGCATTTTACTCCATATTTTAGGACTAATGGAGATCCTTTCCAATTTTAAGGTAATCATCAGGAAAGAATTCCCTTTAAACAAGAAAGCAAGAATAAGAAATGAAAAATATATATATATATATAAAACAAGAAAGTGAAGCGTTCTGTTTCTTCTCATATAGCAGGTGAGAAGAACAAGATTATAGTTAACCAATTGATTTTTGCTCTCTCATTTAATTTATTGGTTGAAGAATAAAATAATAGTGAATATTGGGAACCATTTATTTTCAAATTCATCTATGTCTCTGAGATTTCTAATATGAATGGAAGAGCTGTTTAATTGGCCAGATGGCAAGAAATATATTTTAAGGTAGAATCAACCAAAAAAGGCCAAAACAACCATATGACTGACTGAAAAAAAGTATCCATTGACTTATGTGTGTTGTCATATTTTCCCAATTTGGGGGAAAAAAATCAGTCTAGGTATAAACACAATCAAGGGGGGGGGGGTGGCAGAAAAAAAAGGTCTTCTAGAATGGTACATAAACCATCAACATTTCAGCAAACACAAATGCATTTTGTGTCAGATTTCTATCAAAGAAAAGAAATGCCACCCTCTCTGAACTTTTGAATAACTGACTAATGTCACAAGGGAGAGAGAAGCTCAAACATATTCCCAAATCCTGCATAATAATTCCAGATTCACTATTTCAGATGAAAAAATTATTAACTGTATAGTCATTGAACAGTAAACACATCCAAAGCAGACTATTGACTACAAATATAACTTTTAAATTAGGCAAAATAACATTTCTTGTCAGCACATTTGCTGTTAGGATCCAAATACAGGTAAAATAATTTCCATGTTCATAAAACATATAAGTGTCATCTGCCCCTTTACACAAAGGCATCGTAATGAGGCATGCTCAATAACATTGGTTTTACACTTATTTATTCACAATGCTTACCCAATTCCTTGTGTAACCAATGGCTTACAACAATATTTATTTTTATAAGATTGAAAACTTACCAGTTAAATGCAGGCACATGTTATCATTTATTCTGGGGTTACTGAAAGGTAGGACAACTGACCATGGTTCAGGATGTAGTTTTCAACAGGGAATGAGAGTGAAACTAACAGGTCCACATGCAACAAAGGCTATGATCTTGCACTCAATTAAATTAACTGAGCTGACTCAATAAATGAACTTAAATTAATTGAACATGTGCACGTTTGTCAATCAGATTAGAATGGGTTGACATGAATAGGAAAATAAATAGAATAAACTTAGCATAAAAGTTCAAATGATGAGTTTCGATAGCTATGAGATTCTCCAGGCAAGAATCCAGGAGTGGGTACCCATTCCCCTCTCCAGGGGATCTTCCTGACCCAAAGGTCGAACCCACAAAAAATCCCAAATAAAAAAAGCATTAATGGCAGGATCACTGTTGGTTTATCAACTAAGGCTATAGGAGGTTAAATAATTTAATTGTTTTAGTCAAATTATTTTAGGAGAAGTATAGTGTGGTTAATGGTTTCATTATACACACATTATTAAGTTATGTCAAACATTTTTAGAATTTCTAAAAGCAAACAAACACACTATTTCCAACTGACTTAGAATAGTGATGTGTGCATATATAATAAATTCATACAAGTGGCCAGAGACAATATTGAAAATTGACTTGTAATTTTTATATTAAATACTTTAAATTATGAGGAAAAACTAGACAAGTGAGGCTTTCATCAATTAATTTGATAGAGTATTTCTGAGTGTTACATTGTTAAGAAAATGATCAATTATTGGAACTACTGGAAACTGGAAACATGCACCTGTACATGAGTCACATTGTATGTGATGGAAAATATGGTCAATGTCACCATGATGAAAACATTAGGAGGGACAATATCTATAGTTATATTATTGCAAACTTACTAGTGAATGAATGGCATTGTTTATCCATTCTTTCAGAACCATCATGTGATGAAGAATAGGTATCTTTCTAAAATCAAAAAAGAAAATGAATTATTGTACTCATAAAAACTGCTTGCACAATTATTAATGCAGTTTGTATTTATTAAAACAATAACCCTGTATACGAGGCAGCAAAAGAGACACTGATGTATAGAAGAGTTTTTTGGACTCTGTGGGAGAGGGAGAGGGTGGGAAGATTTGGGAGAATGGCATTGAAACATGTATAAAATCATATATGAAACGAGTCGCCAGGCCAGGTTCGATGCATGATACTGGATGCTTGGGCCTGGTGCACTGGGACGACCCAGAGGGATGGTACGGGGAGGGAGGAGGGAGGAGGGTTCAGGATGGGGAACACTTGTATACCTGTGTCAGATTCATGTTGATATATGGCAAAACCAGTACAATATTGTAAAGTTAAAAAATAAAATTAAATTAAAAAAATAATAAAGAATAAATAAAGCCCCAAAAAACTGTATTATTCACTGTTATTTTTCATCCCTTATTTATGAATTGATAAGAAAATGTAAAACAATAATATTATTTCCCAAAATAAATATATTAACGTTACAAAGATATTCAAGAACGAATCTGCCAAAACATATTTCTTATTCCTTAAAAGCATCCCTGAATTACATGGAAGTCAATTAATAAGTATGATCTGAGACACGCTCAGAATCTGGAATGAAAATCAAGCCAACAGTTAAATAGTTGAAGTGGAATAAAATTAATCTTAAAGCCAAGTAAAACAAGAGATAGCTAGCAATGCACACCTGACAACTTTTGCTGAGAGTTTGTTCAATTTCACCCTTCAGAATCATTTTCTTAACACAGATTTGTTCTTACAAACAAAGTGGTGGTTGGCATCATCTATAGTTCTAAAAGACCAGATGTATGGACCATTAAATTATTGCATTAAATAAGCCACCTTAAATATAGAAATACATACATAATACATACAACATAAAAATTCCCAATTTCTCACTCTTCTCAGCCCCTAACAATCACAATTCTATTTTCTGTTTCTATGAATTTGACTAGTCTAGATATGTCCTAAAAGTAGAGTCAAGCATTGTTTATCTTCTGTGACTGACTTGTTTCATTTAGCATAATATCTTCAAGTTTCATTCATATTGTAAAATGTGTCCTAACTTCCTTTATTTTAAACCTAAATGGTATTCCATTGTATGTATGTGCTATGTTTTGTTCATCCACTAATGGATACTTGTGTTGCTTCCATCTTTTGGCTTGTGAATAATGCTGCCACGAACATGAGTATGCAAACATCTCTTCAAGACCTCACTTTCAATTCTTTTTATATATACTCAGATTTGGAATTGTTGGGTCATATATTAATTCCATGTTTTAATTTTTTGAGGAACCATCATATTGTTTTCCATAGCGTATGCATCATTTTACACTCCCATCAACAATGCACAAGGATTTGAATTTATCCACATCCTTTCCAACATTTGTTTTTCTTTTTTTATATTATTTAAATTTATTTATTTTAATTGGAGGCTAATTACTTTACAATATTTTATTGGTTTTGCCATACATCAACATGAATCTGCCACAGGTGTACACGTTCTTCCCATCCTGAACTCCCCTCCCACCTCCCTCCCTGTACTATCCCTCTGGTCATCCCAGTGCACCAGCCCCAAGCATCCTGGTATCATGTGGCTTTGATTTGCATTTCCTTAATGATTACTAGTATTGAGCTTCTTTTTATATGATTGCTAGCCATTTGAAATATACATATATTCTATAAAGAAATAAGAGTTCTGTGTTTATTCTGGATAATATTCCCTTCCAATATATATAATTTGTAAATATTTTCTCCCATCTCATAGGTTGATTTTCACTGTTTATTGTTTATTTTAATGCATTGTTTTTTCAATTCGATTTATCTGCTTTTATTTTTCTGCCTTTGCTTTGGAGTCATGTCAAAGAAATAATTGCCAAATCCAATGTTATGAAGATTTTCCCCTACATTTTTCCTAAGAATTTTACAGTTTTAGCAATTAAATTTAGGTCTTTAATTTGTTTCGACATAATTTTTGTATATGGTATAGGGTAAGGACCCAATTTCATTATTTTGCCTCTGGATATACAGTTTTTATATCACCATTTGTTGAAGAGACTGTCCTTTCTCCATTGAATGATTTTAGCACCCTCATTAAAAATCGTTTGTCCATATGTATAAAAGTTTATTTCTAGGCTCTTCATTATATTCATAATTACTTTTCTTATGACTGCACAGTTTCCTGGCTAAAGAACAACACTCTCCACATTTGTCTTCCCACATGCTTAACCCAAAATGTATCAGTTCTGTTATAGACTGAATGTATGTGCTCCCCCCAAAATCCATATGTTGAAACTCTAATCCCTAATGAGATAGTATTTGGAGATGGGGACTTTTAGAGGTAATTAAGACATAAGTGTGGAGTCTTCATAAAAGGATTAATGCATTTATAAAGTAAAGCATGTGATAGCTTCCTCTCTGCTTTCTAACATGTGAGGATATGGCAATAAGATGGCTGTCTGTAACCAGGAAAAGAGCTTCTACCAAGAACTTGACCATGCTGACACTCAGATCTTGGATTTCCAGCTTCCAGAACTGTGATAAATACATTTTTATTATTTAAGCCACCCAGTCTATGGTATTCTGTTATATCGGCACAAACTGAGTAAGACAACTTGTGGACAGGTCACCTGACACCTTGAGATGATTCTAAATTGTATTGTGACTATCCTTTAATTCTAATGTTTTTCTTAAAATTTGGATACATCATAGAAGTTATTTCTCATATAATTCAGAAAGCACATTCACATCACATTTTACTACTTTTTTTTTTCCTGTAAGTCAAACATATGCACAGTTTTATATTAATTCAGATTCATAAAGTAGATATCAAGCCACTAAATTTACTTACCTAAGATCATGTAGTAATCAACGTAAGACTAGACCTATAATTTCCTTTTATAGTTTTGTGTTCTCACTACTATGTTGCCTTCTAGTCGCATGGTAGTGATTCAATACGTATTTATTGTTTGACTGCTTAAACTTGAATTATTACTCAAAAACTACTCCATAAAACCAATAATCTTGGACAAATAATTGTTTATGAGAGTCTCCTTAACTCTCAGTTGTTATTCAGGAACCATTAATCTCTTCTTTATATTGCAGGTTAATGTAAACATAAGTATGACACATGTAAACAGGAATTTTTGAAATGCTGTAGAAGAACTTCAATATAGTGGTAAGGAATAAATTGCACCACAACTAAATGCAGAAAAATAAACTAAAATTTTCCTAACAGATATTTTTAATTCAAAAAGAAAGAAGCAAAAAATGAAGAAAGGGAGGGTGGGAGACAAAATAAGAAAAGGAGGAAGGGAAGAAATAATAAAAAAAGGAAAAAGAGAGATAATATTAGAGAGAGAGGCCAAACCACATGAAGCACTTTTCACAGTAGATAATATAAGACTGCAATAGATAGTTTTGATTTTCTGCAAACACTTTTTTTTTAAATAATAATATATGATCTACCAAGAGCCAAGCTTGCATGCCTTATGCTTACCTTGACTATTTGATTGAAAAAGGCAATAATTTAGAACTTCAAAGCATGAAATAATTAATATTCTCTTTTTTGTTACTAAAAGAGCTTCATGGTAAATCATTTCTATTAGTCTTCTCTCTGTAACCTATAAAACTAGGCATGGATACACAAACTAGTAGTTAGACTAAGACAGTTAAATATTGCTGCATCTTTAAAACTTGACAGAGGTTGAAAGCAGGGCTTACTACATATGCTGCACCATCGACATGGCATTTTTTTTTTTCCTAACAAAAATGGTCTATATTAAATCTGAATAAGACAAGTAGAGATATAGATATAGAGGGTACAGGGAGGGGGAAGAAGAATGAAGGTAATACAAATGGAATGATAGAAACTTCTAGTATGTTTCATTACAATAACTGGGTGAGAAAATTAAAGTAGCAAATTATAGAACACAGTTGTCATGATAGAGCAAAGAAGTAGATAAGTGTAAAAACTATGCACTTAGTAATAAGACTTTCAAGAGTGTGGTTCCCAAGAATATAAGGGGTGAAACATAGTGCTGACCTGACTTTAAAATAAATAAGTAGCTTAAGATAATGAGAAATGTAGGGATCTAAAATCATACTACACCCAGAGAGATGTCAAATAATAAAATCCAAATAATTTAATAAAAATTAATAAATATAAAGATGTTAATTAGTTTTAGGTGGTTAAAGAAAATACTTGAATACAAAATATCAATATCATTAAACTAGTTTTTCAAGTAACCAGGAGAAAGAAAGATAATTGTAAAAGAATTAATGTATTATGCTTACTAGCCAAAGTAGGTAGACCTGTTCCCCAATTCTGATCATTAGTTCAAAAAGCTACAGTATCTTCCTCTTTCTTCTTCCACATCCAGCTGGTGCTGGCTTTTCTCTCCAGCAGTTTCATAAAGGCAAGCTACAAACAATAGTTGAGGAATAATTTCTGACCAAATGAAATGTTGACTCAGAAATTGTTCCCAGAATAATAGGAACAGAGCACATTAATGAGAGCCAAAATTCTGTCACTATGCCAGAAATAAATATTTCATGAATGAACATATATGTGTATCATTCAGTTCAATTCAGCTCAGTTCAGTCGCTCAGTCATGTCCGACTACTTGTGATCCCATGAATCTCAGCACGCCAGGCCTCCCTGTCCATCAACAACTCGAGGAGTTCACTCAGACTCACATGCATCGAGTCAGTGATGCCATCCAGCCATCTCATCCTCTGTCGTCCCCTTCTCCTCCTGCCCCCAATCCTTCCCAGCATCAGAGTCTTTTCCAATGAGTCAACTCTTCACATGAGGTGGCCAAAGTACTGGAGCTTCAGCTTTACTATCATTCCTTCCAAAGAAATCCCAGGGATGATCTCCTTCAGAATGGACTGGTTGGATCTCCTTGCAGTCCAAGGAACTCTCAAGAGACTTCTCCAACACCACAGTTCAAAACCATCAAATCTTTGGCGCTCAGCTTTCTTCACAGTCCAACTCTCACATCCATACATGACCACAGGAAAAACCATAGCCTTGACTAGACAGACCTTTGTTGGCAAAGTAATGCCTCTGCTTTTGAATATGCTATCTAGGTTGGTCATAACTTTTCTTCCAAGGAGTAAGCGTCTTTTAATTGCATAGCTGCAGTCACCATCTGCAGTGATTTTGGAGCCCAGAAAAATAAAGTCTGACACTGTTTCCACTGTTTCCCCATCTATTTCCCATGAAGTGATGGGACTGGATGCCATGATCTTCGTTTTCTGAATGTTGAGCTTTAAGCCAACTTTTTCACTCTCCTCTTTCACCTTCTTCAAGAGGCTTTTGAGTTCCTCTTCACTTTCTGCCATAAGGGTGGTGTCATCTGCATATCTGAGGTTATTGATATTTCTCCCAGCAATCTTGATACCAGCTTGTGCTTCTTCCAGCCCAGCATTTCTCATGATGTACTCTGCATATAAGTTAAATAAGCAGGGTGACAATATACATCCTTGACATCCTCCTTTTCCTATTTGGAACCAATCTGTTTTTTCATGTCCAGTTCTAACTGTTGCTTCCTGACCTGCAAACAAATTTCTCAAGAGGCAGGTCAGGTGGTCTGGTATTCCCATCTCTTTCAGAATTTTCCACAGTTTATTGTGATCCACACAGTCAAAGCCTTTGGCATAATCAATAAGGCAGAAATAGTTGTTTTTCTGGAACTCTTTTGCTTTTTCCATGATGCAGTGATGTTGGCAATTTGGTCTCTGGTTCTTTTGCCTTTTCTAAAACCGGCTTGAACATCTGGAAGTTCACGGTTCATGTATTGCTGAAGCCTGGCGTGGAGAATTTTGAGCATTACTTTACTAGCGTGTGAGATGAGTGTAATTGTGTGGTAGTTTGAGCATTCTTTGGCATTGCCTTTCTTTGAGATTGGAATAAAAACTGACCTTTTCCAGTCCTGTGGCCACTGCTGAGTTTTCCAAGTTTGCTGGCAAATTGAGTGCATCACTTTCACAGCATCATCTTTTAGGATCTGAAATAGCTTAACTGGAATTCCATCACTTCCACTAGCTTTGTTTGTAGTGATGCTCTCTAAGGCCCACTTGACTTCACATTCCAGGATGTCTTGCTCTAGGTCAGTGATCACACCATCCTGATTATCTGGGTCATGAAGATCTGTTTTGTACAGTTCTTCTGTGTATTTAGTGAAGGGCGGCTGCGACCGGCACATTTAATGCGGGCAGCTACCCCACGTCCGAGGTCAGGGGCAGAAGCCAGGAGGACCCCATGTCCGAGAGGAGGCATCCAAGAGGAGTTACCCCATGTCCGAGGTCAGGGGCAGCGGCCGAGATTGCCAGGCTGCAACGGCGCAGGAACAGCCGAGAGGAGCTACCCCACGCCCGAGGTCAGGGGTGGCATCCAAGAAGAGCTAACACGCGTCTGAGGCTTGGGTGGAGGCTTGGAGGAACTACCCCACGCCCAAGGCCAGGGGCAGTGGCCAGGACAGGCAACACCACCTCCAAAGAGCAGTGGCTGCATGGGCGCAGGAGGGACTAGAGGAGCTATTCCATGTTCAAGGTCAGGAGGGGCGGCCATGAGGAGACACCCCTCCTCCAAGGTAAGGAGCAGCAGCTGTGCTTTGCTGGAGCAGCCATGAAGAGATACCCCACGTCCAAGGTAAGAGAAACCCAAGTAAGATGGTAGGTGTTGCAAGAGAGCATTAGAGGGCAAACACACTGAAATCATAATCACAGAAAACTAGTCAATCTAATCACACTAGGACTACAGCCTTGTCTAACTCAATGAAACTAAGCAATGCCCGTGGGGCCACCCAAGACGGGCGGGTCATGGTGGAGAGGTCTGAAAGAATGTGACAGAATGTGTATCATTAGTGATGACTAATTAATCAGCTCAGTTCAGTGGCTCAGTCATGTCCGACTCTTTGTGACCCCACAGACTGCATCACACCAGGCCTCCCTGTACATCACCAACTCATGGAGTTTACTCAAACTCAGGTCCATTGGTGTCAGTGATGCCATCCGACCATCTCATCCTCTGCTGTCCCCTTCTCCTCCTACCTTCAACTTTCCCAGCATCAGGGTCTTTGCAAATGAGTCAGTTCTTCACATCCAATGGCCAAATTATTGGAGTTTCAGCTTCAGCATCAGTCCTTCCAAAGAATATTCAGAACATATTTCCTTTAGGATAGACTGGTTGGATCTCCTTGCAGACCAAGAGATTCTCAAGAGTCTTCTCGAACACAACACTTCAAAAGCATTAATTCGTCGGTGATCAGCTCTCTTTATAGTCGAACTCTCACATCCATACATGACTACTTGAAAAACCATAGCTTTGACTAGACAGACCTTTGTTGGCACAGTAATGTCTCTACTTTTTTTTAATAAATTAATTTCTTTTATTTATTTTTATTATAAATGTATTTATTTTAATGGAGGCTAATTACTTTACAATATTGTAGTGGCTTTTGCCATGCATTCACATGAATCAGCCATGGGTGTACATGTGTACCCATCCTGAAACCCCCTCCTGCCTCCCTCTCCATCCCATCCCTCAGGGTCATCCCAGTGCACCAGCCCTGAGTGCCCTGTCTCATGCATCGAGCCTGGACTGGTGATCTATTTAACATATGGTAATATACATGTTTCAATGCTATTCTCTCAAGTCATCCCACCTTCACCTTCTCTCACTGAGTCCTAAAGTCTATTATTTACATCTGTGTCTCTTTTGCTGTCTTACATATAGGGTCATAATTACCATTATTCTAAATTATATATATATATAATGCTGTCTATATATATATATATATATATATATATATATATATAATGCTGTCTATATATATATATATATATATATATATATATATATATATATATGTATGCTGTCTAGGATGGTCATAGCTTTTCTCTCAAGGAGCAAGCATCAATTAATGTCTTGGCTGCAATCACCATTTGCAGTGAATTTGGAGCCGAAACGTATAAAATATGCCACTGTTTCCATTGCATCCCCATCTATTTGCCAGGAAATGATGGGACCAAATGCCATGATCTTAGTTTTCTGAATGTTGAGTTTTAATTCAACTTTTTCACTCTCTTCTTTCACTATCATCAAAAAGCTCTTTAGTTCTCCTTTGCTTTCTGCCATACAGGTGGTGCCATCTGCATATCTGAGGTTATTGATATTTCTCCAGGAAATCTTGATTCCAGCTTGTGCTTCATTCAGCCCAGTGTTTTTCATGATGTACTATGCATATAAGTTAAATAAGCAGGGTAACAATATACAGTTTAGACATACTCCTTTTGAGATTTGGAACCAGTCTGTCATTCCATGTCTAGTTCTAATTGTTGCTTCTTGACCTACATACAGATTTCTCAGGAGGCAGGTAAGGTGATCTGGTATGCCAATCTCTTGAAGAATCTTTCCACAGTTTGTTGAGGTCCACACAGTCAAAGACTTTGGCATAGTCAATAAAGCAGAAGTAGATTTTTTTTTTTTTTCTGGAACTCTCTCGCTAGTTTGATGATCCAACAGATATTGAAAATTTGATATCTGGTTCCTCTGCCTTTTATAAATCCAGCTTGAACATCTGGAAGTTCACAGTTCATGTACTGTTGAACCCTGGCTTGGAGAATTCTGAGCATTACTTTGTTAGCATGTGAAATGAGTGTAACTGTGCAGTAGTTTGAGCATTCTTTGGCATTGCCTTTCTTTGGGATTGGAATGAAAATTGACCTTTTCCAGTCCTATGGCAAGGGTTGAGTTTTCCAAATTTGCTGGCATATTGAGTGCAGCATTTTCAGAGAAACGTCTTTCAGAATTTGAAATAGCTCAACTGGAATTCCATCACCTCCACTAGCTTTATTCATAATGATGCTTCATAAGGCCAACTTGACTTCACATTCCAGGATGTCTGGCTCTAGGTGAGTGATCACACCATCGTGATTATCTGGGTCATGAAGATCTTTTTTGTATAGTTCTTCTGTGTATTCTTGCCACCTCTTCTTAGTATCTTCTGCTTCTTTTAGGTGCATACCATTTCTGTTCTTTATCCAGCCCATCTTTGCATGAAATGTTCCCTTGGTGTCTCTAATTTTCTTGAAGAGATCTCGAGTCTTTCCCATTCTGTTGTTTTCCTCTATTTCTTTGCATTGATCACTGAGGAAGGCTTGCTTATCTCTCCTTGGTATTCTTTGGAACCCTGCATTTAGTTGCTTACATCCTTCCTTTTCTCCTTTGCTTTTCACTTCTCTTCTTTTTGCAGCTATTTGTAAGGCCTCCCCAGACAGCCATTTTGCTTCTTTGCATTTCTTTTCCATGAGGATGGTCTTGATCCCTGTCTCCTGTACAATGTCATGAACCTCTGCCCATAGTTCATCAGGCACTCTATCTAACAGATCTAGTCCCTTAAATCTATTTCTCACTTCCACTGTATAATCATAAGGGATTTGATTTAGGTCATACCTGAATGGTCTAGTGGTTTTCCCTACTTTCTTCAATTTAAGTATGAATTTGGCAATAAGGATTTCGTTATCTGAGCCACAGTCAGCTCCCAGTCTTGTTTTTGCTGACTGTATAGAGTTTCTCCATCTTTGGCTGCAAAGAATGTAATCAATCTGATTTCGGTGTTGACCATCTGGTGATGTCCATATGTAGAGTCTTCTTTTGTGTTGTTTGAAGCAGGTGTTTGCTATGACCAATGTGTTCTCTTGGCAAAAATCTATTAGCCTTTGCCCTGCTTCATTCCATATTCCAAGGCCAAATTTACCTGTTACCCCAGGTGTTTCTTGACTTCCCATTTTGCATTCCAGGCTTCTATAATGAAAAGGACAACTTTTTTTGGGTGTTAGTTCTAAAAGTTCTTGTAGGTCTTCATAGAACCGTTCAAGTTCAGCTTCTTTAGCATTACTGGTTGGGGCATAGACTTGGATTACTGTGATATTAAATGGTTTGCCTTGGAAATAAACAGAAATCATCCTGTCGTTTTTTAGATTGCATCCACGTACTGCATTTCGGACTCATTTGTTGATCATGATGGCTACTCCATTTCTTCTAAGGGATTCCTGCACACAGTAGTAGATATAATGCTTATCTGATTTAAATTCACCCATTCCAGTCCATTTAGTTTGCTTATTCCTAGAATGTCGATGTTCACCCTTGCCATCTCCTGTTTGACCACTTCCAATTTGCCTTGATTCATGGACCTAGCATTCCAGGTTCCTATGCAATATTGCTCTTTACAGCATCAGATCTTGCTTCTATCACCAGTCACATCCACAACCGTGTATTGTTTTTGCTTTGGCTCCATCCCTTCATTCTTTCTGGAGTTATTTCTCGACTGATCTCCAGTAGCATATTGGGAACCTACAGACCTGGGGAGTTCCTCTTTCAGTATCCTATCTTTTTGCCTTTTCATACTGTTCATGGGGTTCTCAAGGCAAAAGTACTGAAGTGGTTTGCCATTCCCTTCTCCAGTAGACCACATTCTGTGAGAAGAATACAGAGAAGAACTATACAAAAAAGATCTTCATGACCAAGATAATCACGATGGTGTGATCACTGACCTAGAGCCAGACAACCCGGAATGTCAAGTCAAGTAGGCCTTAGAAAACATCACTATGAACAAAGCTACTGGAGGTGATGGAATTCTAGTTGAGGTATTTCAAATCCTGAAAGATGATGCTGTGAAAGTGCTGCACTCAATACACCAGCAAATTAGAATACTCAGCAGTGGCCACAGGACTGGAAAAAGGTCAGTTTTCATTCCAATCACAAAGAAAGGCAATTCCAAAGAATGCTCAAACTACCACACAATTGTACTCATTTCACATGCCAGTAAAGTAATGCTCAAAATTCTCCAAGCCAGGCCTCAGCAATACGAGAACCGTGAACTTACAGATGTTCAAGCTGGTTTCAGAAAAGGCAGAGGAACTGGAGATCAAATTGCCAGCATCCCCTGGATCATGGAAAAAGCAAGAGAGTTCCAGAAAAACATCTATTTCTGCTTTATTGACTATGCCAAAGCCTTTGACTGTGTGGATCACAACGAACTGTGGAAAATTCTGAAAGAGATGGGAATACCAGACCACCTGACCTGCCTCTTCAGAAACCTATATGCAGGTCAGGAAGCAACAGTTAAAACTGGACATGGAACAACAGACTGGTTCCAAATAGGAAAAGGAGCATGTCAAGGCTTGATATTGTCAACCTGATTATTTGACTTATATGCAGAGTACATGATGAGAAACGCTGGGCTGGAAGAAGCACAAGCTGGAATCAAGATTGCCAGGAGAAATATCAGTAACCTCAGATATGCAAATGACACCACCCTTATGGCAGAAAGTGAAGATGAACTACAAAGCCTCTTGATGAAAGTGAGAGAGGAACGTGAAAAAGTTGGCTTAAAGCTCAACATTCAGAAAACGAAGATCATGGCATCTGGTCCCACACTTCATGGGAAATAGATGGGAATCAGTGGAAACAGTGTCAGACTTTATTTTTTGTGCTCCAAAATCACTGCAGATGATGACTGCAGCCATGAAATTAGAGACACTTACTCCATGGAAGTAAAGTTATGACCAACCTAGATAGAATATTGAAAAGCAGAGACATTACTTTGCCAACAAAGGTCCGTCTAGTCAGTTCTATGGTTTTTCCAGTGGTCATGTATGGATGTGAGATTTGAACTGTGAAGAAAGCTGAGTGCCGAAGAGTTGATGCCTTTGAACTGTGGTGTTGGAGAAGTATCTTGAGAGTCCCTTGGACTGCAAGGAGATCCAACCAGTCCATTCTAAAGGAGATCAGCCCTGGGTGTTCATTGGAAAGACTGATGCTAAAGCAGAAACTCCAGTACTTTGGCTGCCTCATTCGAAGTGTTGACTCATTGGAAAAGGCTCTGATGCTGGGAGGGATTGGGGGCAGACGGAAAAGGGGACGACAGAGGATGAGATGGGTGGATGGCATCACCGACTCATTGGACGTGAGTTTGAGTGAACTCTGGGAGTTGATGATGGACAGGGAGGCCTGTCGTGCTGCAGTTCATGGGGTCTCAAAAAGTCGGACACAACAGCGTGACTGAACTGAAATGAACTGAATGACTTGTTATTTTGGAACTAAATTTTAATAGAGCTTGGTGTTCATTATTGATATCCACTCATGTTTCAGAATCTCTGAGTGGACAGACCATGAACTATGATAGTTCTTTCTATGACAGGCTACGTTAGTTTGTAGATGCTCCATCTGGGCATTACCATTCTTATTGCTCTAATACCATCTCTTCCAATAAAGAAGAAACTGGAAAAATATTTTCTTGCACCATAAGCTTCAGCTCTATGACAAAGGAAACAGCTGACCTTTGACCCAATGGTAACAAGTCCATACCATGATATATTCAGGGATATCAGATAGTTTTATAAATCAACTCCAACTTCAGCATGCTCAGTAGCTCACATTACTCACTCTTGTTATGGAGAGTAACCTAGTAAATCAGTTCATTCATTCACACATTCATGTTTTTATCATAGAATTTTTGAGCACCTACACTGAACGTATTTGAAATTTGATTCTTTGGATTAGTTATCTACTTTTCCTTATTTATCAGTTACTTCATTTTTAAATGGGGCATGATGATAGTAAGCATAGTGTTAGTCACTTAGTCATGTCCAACTCTTTGTGACCCCATGAACTGTAGCCCACCAGACTTCTCTGTCCATAGAATTCTCCAGGCAAAAATATTTGGGTGAGTTGCCATTCCCTTATCCAGGAGATCTTCCTGAACCATGGATCAAATCCAGGCCTTCTGCACCTCAAGTAGATCCTTGACTGTGTGAGCTACCAGGGGAGCCCATAATGATAATTGCATCAAAGGGAGTGTGAGAATTACATGAGATAAAGTAAAATGTTTAAAATGGCTACTGAATATATACTAAAAAATTTACATCATGTTACATATATCAATACCATTATTACTCATTACTACACAGTAGGCTATTGCCAGGTACTGGAGACAGAGTGGTAAACAAGGCAATCATCACCCAATATTTTAAGGAATTTAGAATCTAGCTCAAAAAGACTAAATATATTGAAGCCAACCACAAACTGCCTTCTTCCCCAATTCTCACTTTCTACTAGTGGAATTCTACTTAGAAAATCCAAACCTTGGACTTAACCTTCATGTTTTGCCACTAACATTGCATAAGGGAATTCAGGGCTCCCTTTCTACCTATATTCTTCCCTTATATCCATCCTAAATCAATATGGCAGCTAGCAGGTGGTGTTTCTAAATGAAGAGATAGAAAATATAGCCCTAAACCAAGAGTATTAATGAATAGTTTATTTGATATACAGATCCCAAGGTCCTGCTATATAGTTGTATATAATTCTATTATTTAAGCTGAGGTCTTCCACTACTGTATCAATAACAATTTGTGACAAGGGTAAATTAGACTTTCCACTTCCCCTGGTAAGGCTTACCTACTAAGAAGCTGATTAAAAAAAAAAAAAAAAAGTTCATGTAATCCTGTTTCTAGTACAGGGAAGAAAAGATTCCAAATAAGAACTAATTACAACAGAAGAACTAGAATAAAGAGAAAACAACGTTAAATATACCTCTTTTTGAGACTGATCAGAGTCACTTTGAGAAAGATTTTGTTGCAGGCTCTTGTGTCTGTGAACGAGGATTTCCTTTACTTGTTCTGTTGTTCCTCTTTCTCCTGGAAGGGTATACCTATTATATGTTGGAGCCTGGTCAAAGTACACAACACAGAGGTTTCATAATTAAAGTGCCAAGAATATGAACATTAATGAATAAACTCAATCTATATGTTAATAAAATGAACATAATTGTTATTGTGTAAAATGTATTAGAATTTGTCAAAGAAGTTCAAGAATACATGAAACTTTTTATCATTTTTTATAATCCTGCATTAAGCTAAGGATTTGAGGAATATTTATCATCTAAACATATTCAAAATTTCTGCAGCTAAAAAGATTGTAAAAATGTAACAGAACAAAATATTACATTTAATCTCATTTAAACTATATTTCAACTGTTCATCAACTTCTTGATGAAGGTGAAAGAGGAGAGTGACAAAGCTGGCTTAAAACTCAACATTCAAAAAACTAATATCACAGCATCCCTTCACATAACTTCATGGCAAATAGATGGAGAAACAATAGAAACAGTGAAAGATTTTATTTTCTTGGGCTCCAAAATCACTGCAGATGACAACTGCAGCCATGAAATTAAAAAAATACTTGCTCCTTGGAAGAAAAGCTGTGACAAACCTAGACAGTATATTAGAAAGCATAGACCTCACATTGTCAACAAAGGTTCATATGGTCAAAGCTATGGTTTTTTCCAGTAGTCAGGCATGGATGTGAAAGTTGGACCATAAAGATGCATGAGGACCGATGAATTGATACTTTCAAGCTGTGGTTCTGGAGAAGACTCTTGAGAGTTCCTTGGACAGGCAAGAAGATCAAAACCCAAAGGAAATCAGTCCTGAATATTCATTGGAAAGACTGATGCTAAAGTTGGAACTCCAATACTTTGGCCACTTGATATGAAGAGCCAACTCATTGGAAAAGACCCTGATTCTGGGAAAGACTGAGGTCAGTAGGAGAAGGGTTTGATAGAGGATGAGATGGTTGGATGGCATCACTGACTCAGTGGATATGACTTTGAGCCAACTCTGGAAAATAGAGAAGAACAGGGAAGCCTGTTGTGCTGCAGTCAATGGCATCACAGAGTTGGACACAACTGAGTAACTGAACAACAGCAACAACAAACAATGTTTACTTTATAATCACATTTTAGAGATTTTGATGATACTTTTGAAACTGAGTATGTGTCCCAATTTTGGTGACTGAATTAGATCACCTTTAGAAAATATTTTTTTTTTTACTTTTTCACAAAGGAAAAAAAAAAAATGAATACAAACTACCTCTAATTAAAAACCCATTACCTTTAGATGGAAGAAAAAAGCAATGTAGGAGGAAATAGTGATGAAAGCTAGACTTATCTGAATGTATCCTGCACTATACATTGAACAGTTGCACTAAAAATATTTTATGTAATTTTTTAAAAGAAGAAAAATTGAAAACAAAACTGAGTTCCAGTCAAGATAGAGTAACAGAGATCATATTTATCCTGTCTCCTGAAGCAAACCAATAGAAAAAACTATAGCAGAAACAGAAGCAGAAGAGATTAAGAGATGGCAAGAATACACAAAACTATACAAACAAGGGCTTGATGACCCAGATAACCACTATGGTGTGGTCATTTACCTATCACCAGACATCCTGGAGTGTGAAGTCAAGTGAGCCTGAGGAAGCATTACTATAAACAAAGCTAGTGGAGGTGATGGAATTTCAGCTAAACTACTTCAAATCCTAAAAGATGATGTTGTGAAAATGCACTCAATATGCCAAAAAATTTAGAAAACTCAGCAGTGGCCACAGGACCAGAAAAGGTCAATTTTCATGCCAATTCCAAAGAAGGGTAAGGTCAAAGAATGTTTAGGCTACCATACAACTGCACTCGTTTCACATGGTGGTAAGTTTATGCTCAAAATCCTTCAAACTAGGCTTCAGAAGTATGTGAACCAAGAATCAAGATGTACAAGTTGGCTTTAGAAAAGGCAGAGGAACCAGAGATCAAATTGCCAACATCCATTGGATCGTAGAGAAAGCAAGGGAATTCCAGAAGAGTATCTACTTCTGTTTCATGGAATATGCTAATATGCTAAAGACTTTCTGTGAATCACAAAAAAAAAAAAAAAAAAAAAACTGTGGAAAAATTTTAAAGAGATGGGAATACCAGACCACCTTACCTATTTCCTGAGAAACTTGTGTGAATTTCAAGAAGCAACAATGAGAACCAGACATGGAAAAGCAGACTGGCTCCAATGAAATATGACAATGCTGTATATTGTCACCCTGATTATTTAACTTCTGTGCAGAGTACAGTAGGACAGGGTTTTCATGGTGGTTCAGTGGGTAACGAATCCACCTGAGATGTAGGACACCCTGGTTTGATCTCTGGGTCAGGAAGATCCCCTGGAGAAGAAAATGGCAACCCACTCCAGTACTCTTGCCTGGAGAATCTCATGGAGAGAGTACCCTAGCAGGCTATAGTCCATGGAGTCACAAAGAGTTAGACACTACTGAGGGACTAACACTTTCACTTTCATGCAGATTATATCATGTGAAATGCTGGACTGAATGAATCACAAGTTGGAATCAAGATTGCAGGGAGAAATATCAATAACCTCAGATACACAGATGAAACCACCCTTATGGCAGAAAATAAAAAGGAACTGAAAAGTCTCTTGGTGAGGGTGAAAGAGGAGAGTGAAAAACCTGGCTCAAAACTCAACATTCCAAAAAACTAAGATCACACCATCTGGTCCCATTACTTCATGAAAAATAGAAGGTGAAAAAGTGACAGATTTTCTTGAGCTCCAAAATCACTGCAAATGGTGAGTGCAGCCATGAAATTAAAAGAAGAAAAACTATGACAAACCTAGACAGCATATTAAAAAGCAGAGATATCACTTTCTTGACAAAGGTTACTATATTTAAAGCTATGGTTTTTCCAGCCGCCATGTACAGATGTGAGATTTAGAGTGACTAAATAATAATGAAGGGTGACTGCTGAAGAATAGATGCTTTTGAATTATGGTGCTGGAGAAAACTCTTGCAAGTTCCTTGAACTGCAAAATCATACCAGTTGATCCTAAAGGAAATCAACCCTGAATATTCATTAGAAGGACTGATGCTGAAGTTGAAGCTCCAAAACTTTGACTACCTGACTGGAAGAGCTGACTCAATGGAAAAGACCCTGATGCTGAGAAACACTGAAGATAAAAGGAGAAGAGGGTGGCAGAGCATGAGATGGCCCAATAGCATCATTGATTCAGTGGAGATGAGTTTGAGCAAACTCTTAAAGATAGTGAAGGACTGAGAAGCCTGGTGTACTGCAGGTCAGGTGCTTCCAAAGAGTTGGACACGACTTAGAGATTGAAAAACAACAAATTGGAAAAAAATAAAAAGATGAGTAAAACACTAAATAAAGCTATGGAAGAGAGTGAAGCCAGTAAAATGGGCAACTAAGGCGATAAGGCTTGAAATTGCCTCAGCTAATTGCCTTGAGAGAGCCCCCATGCCCTGATGCAGGGAGAGGAGCCTGAAATAAGATGGGTCATTTCACAATGATAAAGCATTCCATCCTGGAGTGATGCCAGCAAAGATGGCAGAAAAGGACATCCCTAGTACAGAAACACCAATTTTTAGATATCCACAGAGGAGAATGCCTTTGTGAGAATTCCAAATTCCAGGGGAAAGGTTACAACACTCTAGTAGAACACAAAAAAATTAGGGAAAAAAATGCATCCAAAGAGGGTAAGGAAAAAGTTTTACTTTTTTAGGAGTTCTACTTTTTTTCACATTCAGTTCAGTTCAGTCCAGTCGCTCAGTCGTGTCCGACTCTTTGCGACCCCATGAATCGCAGCACGCCAGGCCTCCCTTTCCATCATCAACTTCCGGAGTTCACCGAGACTCAAGTCCATCGAGTCAGTGATGCCATCCAGCCATCTCACCCTCTGTTGTCTCCTTCTCCTCTTGCCCCAGCATCAGAGTCTTTTCCAATGAGTCAACGCTTTGCATGAAGTGGCCACAGCACTGGAGCTTCAGCTTCAGCATCAATCCTTCCAGTGAACACCCAGGACTGATCTCCTTTAGAATGGACTGGTTGGATCTCCTTGCAGTCCAAGGGACTCTCAAGAGTCTTCTCCAACACCACAGTTCAAAACCATCAGATCTTCGGCGCTCAGCCTTCTTCATAGTCCAAATCTCACATCCATACATGACCACTGGAAAAACCATAGCCTTGACTAGACGGACCTTTGTTGGCAAAGTAATGTCTCTGCTTTTCAATATGCTATCTAGGTTGGTCATAACTTTTCTTCTAAGGAGTAAGCATCTTTTAATTTCATGGCTGCAGTTACCATCTGCAGTGATTTCGGAGCCCAGAAAAATAATGTCTGACACTGTTTCCACTGTTTCCCCATCTATTTCCCATGAAGTGATGGAACTGGATGCCATGATCTTTGTTTTCTGAATGTTGAGCTTTTAAGCCAACTTTTTCACTCTCCTCTTTCACTTTCATCAAGAGGCATTTTAGTTCCTCTTCACTTTCTTCCATAGAGTGGTGTCATCTGCATATCTGAGGTTATTGATATTTCTCCCGGCAATCTTGATTCCAGCTTGTGTTTCTTCCAGTCCAGCGTTTCTCATGATGTACTTTGCATATAAGTTGAATAAGCAGGGTGACAATATATGACATTGATGCACTCCTTTTCCTATTTGGAACCAGTCTGTTGTTCCATGTCGAGTTCTAACTGTTGCTTCCTGACCTGCATACAAATTTTTCAAGAGGCAGATCAGGTGGTCTGGTATTCCCATCTCTTTCAGAATTTTCCACAATTTATTGTGATCCACACAGTCAAAGGCTTTGGCATAGTCAATAAAACAGAAATAGATGTTTTCCTGGAACTCTCTTGCTTTTTCCATGATCCAGCAGATGTTGACAATTTGATCTCTGGTTCCTCTGCCTTTTCTAAAACCAGCTTGAACATCAGGAAGTTCATGGTTCACATATTGCTGAATTCTGGCTTGAAGAATTTTGAGCTTTTCTTTACTAGCGTGTGAGATGAGTGCAATTGTGTGGTAGTTTGAGCATTCTTTGGCATTGGAATGAAAACTGATCTTTTCCAGTCCTGTGGCCACTGCTGAGTTTTCCAAATTTGCTGGCATATTGACTGCAGCACTTTCACCACATCATCTTTCACGATTTGGAATAGCTCCACTGGAATTCCATCACCTCCACTAACTTTATTCGTAGTGATGCTTTCTAAGGCCCACTTGACTTCACATTCCAAGATGTCTGGCTCTAGGTCAGTGATCACACCATCGTGATTATCTGGGTCATGAAGATCTTTTTTGTACAGTTATTCTGTGTTTTTTCACATTGCTCTTCCCCAAAATCAGCATAGCACATTTCTAAGTATATATAATGTTTGTAATTTTTCCAGTGAGGAAAAGAGAAACTGAAGTGGACTTTGAACTTTGTTAATTTTGAGGGAAATGCCTCAGAGGCCCATTTCTGTTCATGCAGAACACTGGAGGATTTAGCACAGGTAGACTACGGAGAAGGCAATGGCACCCCACTCCAGTACTCTTGCCTGGAAAATTCATGGACGAAGAAGCCTGGTAGGCTGCGGTCCATGGGGTCGCTAAGAGTAGGATACAACTGAGCGACTTTACTTTCACTTTTAATTTTCATGCATTGGAGAAGGAAATGGCAACCCACTCCAGTGTTCTTGCCTGGAGAATCCTAGGGACGGAGAAGTCTGGTGGGCTGCTGTCTATGGGGTCGCACAGAGTCGGACACGACTGAAGCGACTTAGCAGCTGCAGCAGACTACTTGGAGACACCTAGAAAAAAAGTAAAACAGGGCAGGGGAATCTCAGCAGGAAAAAAATGCACATATCTGAAAAGTCATTCTGCAGTCTCTGACAGCTATATGGCAAGATGACAGCTGCTAACAGCCACCTCATCTAACCACAGAACAGTGCCACCCAGATCTGCCCAAAAGAGGTTTCCAGTAGCTTAGCCCAACAATCGAGTACCACCTGAAGCCTTATACAACATTGTCCCTATAGGCCGACCCATTAAACTGCAGTCAATCCAGTCTGCTGCACATAAATTTGGAACTAAGCCAACCACCCCTGCCTGACCATGGAACACTAAGTGTGGCATCAGCAAAGCCCAGAGCCTGCCAGTTGACCCAGTGCAACTCTAGAGCCCAACTAGCCCCTTTTGGGTACAGAGCCCAGTCAGTAGGCTCTGCCTATCCACAATGCTTACCCATTCATGGAGCTCTGCCAGTGGCCACACCTGATCAGGCAACTCATCTAGCTAACTCACCTAACCTTGAAGTCCTGCCTTCAGCCCCTGACTGATGGTAGAATCCTATCAACAACTCTGACATATCGTGAAGTGCTGTTAGGAGTCAACATCTGAGCATAGATTCTAGCAACAGGCCCATCAGATCCACAGAAACTGACAGCAATTCTCAGCTACTAGCAGACCCCGAAAGAAGACATTGCCTGTTTATGGACATAGTCAGTTAACATTCCCAGAATCCAAGTCTCTACTGATTAATGACTGTGTTGTTCTCTTGAAGTCAGCCTGTAAACTAGACGAGGGGATCATATCTTCAAATGTACAAAAGGCAACTCAAGGATCACAAAGAATCAGGGAAACATGATATTACCAAAGGAAACTAATAAGGCTCCAACAAATAATCCTACAGAAATGGATGTCAATGAACTACCTGACAAAGTTCAGTGAACTAAAAGAACACAGGAAAAACAACACATGAACAGTTCTAAATGAAAATTTCTGTAAAGAAAAGAAACCATGGCAAGGTGAGAGAGTCATTTCCTAGGCAGGTTAATAAGAAGTCTAGGAGTCCCCAAGGAGAGAGGGGTCTGGACTTCTCAACAAGGAAGAAAGGACAAACTTTTTTTTTCTCTCTCTACTTTCCTTAGGATTATATAACAATAATGTATCCTGCTTGAGAACAGTCTTTGGGGAAAAAACCTTCTGGCTAATCCTGTTATCTTAAAATGTAAATTATGGGAGTAGGTCTACTGAGGTCTTTACAACGTCCAGACATTCTTTGGATTCACTGTAATAACTAATTAGACAGTATATAATTCCATTGCTAACACTAGCAAAGGGGTACTCTTTCTGCCCTCTTCTGATGCCTATGTCAGAAGCTTTCTCTATCTCCTTTATACTTTAATAAAACTTTATTCCACAAAAGCTCTGAGTGATCAAGCCTCGTCTCTGGCCCTGGATTGAATTCCTCTCCTCTGGGGGCCAAGAATCCCAGCATCTTTGCATGGTTCAACAACAACCTTTCATCTTGTGGGCTCATCCGGGATTCTTCAGGACAAGGTAAGGATGCTTGGAACTCTAATTCTTTGTTCTGCTTGCGAACACGTTTTCTGCTGTACTTTAATAACTCTGTGGTGTGCTTGCATGAATGAATGAAATGCCCTGCACGAAGCAAGTGAGGAACCCTGCTCTGTAGTTCCGCGGTGACCTCATACAGCTTATGGAAGAAACCTGTCAGGGGTTTATACCGGCCTGTCAATGTCAAGAGACACATTAAGTCTCCTTTGG
Source organism: Bos grunniens (assembly GCF_055505025.1). Lineage (NCBI taxonomy): Eukaryota > Metazoa > Chordata > Mammalia > Artiodactyla > Bovidae > Bos > Bos grunniens. Next base: position 72,300,028 of record NC_141194.1, on the reverse strand, counting down.
GGACCGACCAGAAATGGGCAAAGCATGTGGACCAAACTCTCCTTTCTCAGTCAAACTTTTCAGTTTCTTTTACCATTTCATAACTCCTTGGGAAATAGAAGTACTAACCTTATCTGTCAGATTAGTAGACTTGCAAGGGACTTGTGATTTATGCTGTTACTGTGTACTATGACTTAGGTCCCAAATTTGGATTGGTAATCAGGAAGCGCTTAGCCTCACTAGGCATAGAAAGTTTGGAAGACAGATTGAGCTCTAGCTCCAAGAGCATCTCTGAGGTTAAAGGTTACTCAGATTGGAACTACAATGATTTTTTCCCCCCTTTGGTAACACTGGCTCTTAGTGGACCAGAGGAGACTCTTATACTGGTGTGGTGATGCTTGGAAGGAACATCTCGGTTTTATGTTCATATTGATCTTATTGTGGTCAGGCATATACTTAGGGTTGTGCACTCAGGTGATGAAAATGTTTCCCCCAGCAGTCTTGTCTTGGGAGGCATTCCGGAAAGTTACTCTGATTGCACCCAGGGTGGCATCAGAGGCAAGCAAGGTTTTAATGGTGAGGAGCTGGACGTCAGTCAGGGATGCCATCAGGTCTACCCCTGGTGCATCCCCACCCCCTCTCAGTGGTAGTACCAGGAGGGACATGTATGTCGCCTGCGTCGGTAAGGGACAGACTAAGTCCGACCAGGAAAGAAAAGCTTTGGTGTAAAGTCTGTCTACACCCCCATCTAGAGCAGGGAGTGACACCTTCAGTAGAAAGAGGGCGCTGGTCACTTTTTTTCTCTCTTACAGATGGGAGCTAACAACTCCAGCCTCACTCCTTTGAACTGTATCCTGAAAAACTGGGATAGATTTGATCTCCAGAGCTTAAAGAAGACACGCTTGGTCTTCCTATGTGATACTACACTGCCGCGGGTGGCCGGTTGGTGGGTCTCTTAAGTATAACTGTTTTACAATTAGACTGGTTCTGTAGAAAACAAGGGAAATGGGTAGAAGTAGCATATGTGTTGTCCTTTTTCTCTCTGCGAAGTGTGCCAGACTTATGTCCTAAGGATATAGATTTGGGTGTGACTCCTTCAGCTCCCTCCTGTCCTCCTACTTTGCTAGATGAGATGAAGGACAGGAGACAGATAAAGAAAAGCAGGTTTCTCCAATCTATCCCTGGGGTCATATGCGCAGAGCAGCCAGAGAGACTGAGGAACAGCCACACAAGCTGTTGCCTCTTCATGAAGCACCCACAAGGAGAAATAATCAGTCTATGAGAATTAATAAGCCTTTTTCTTATCAAGAAATACAAAGAATCAAGGAGGATCTGAGAGACTATTTAGAGGACCAAGAAAAATATATTAGAGCTTATATTTAGAGCTCTAAATATTAGAGCTGGGTCCTCACCTCTAAAGGTGTTACTTTGCTTTATGACCTTACTTGGAAAGATGTGATCTATATCTTGGGACAAACACTGACTCCAAACTCAAAGACTCAAGTTTTGGGAAAAGTAGTTGCTTATGGAGATAAATGGCTTGGTAATGAATCAGTAGGGAAGAGGGAGGATAAGATAGCCACCCTCCCCACTGGGAATCAGGCAGTCCCAACTACAGAACCAAACTGGGACTACAGCACAGCTAAAGGAAGATGGGATCAGAGTCATTGTGCAGATGTATTCTTGAAGGACTCAGGCAAGTGTGTGCTAAGTCTTTAAACTATGGCAAATTGGCAGACATAGAACAGGAGGGGAAGGAAGTTCCTGATAAATTCCTAGATAGACTGAGAGAAGCCCTTCGCTGATTCACTGAGATTGATCCTGAAAGTGAAGAGGGAAAAGTGATCTTAAAGGTTAGATTTCTCACTCAGTTGGCTCCAGATATCCACCATAAGCTATTAAAATGGGCGTATGGACCAAATCAGTCTTTAGATAATCTGTTACAACTGGCTCAGACAGTCTATTATGGTAGGGAATATGAGGAAAAGAAAGAAAGGCAGAAAAAGACAAAGGAACAGGCGGAAGCCCTTGCAAAGGCTATGAAAACCGTTCTTAAACAGCCTGAGAAAAATGCCCAGAGGGACTCAGGTGAAAAGGGATGGGCTTGCTATTACTGTGGAAAGGAGGGTCACCTCAAGTGAGATTGTCCTCAGGCATCCAAGCTTCCCCGGCTCCATGTCTGGTCTCCAAGGGACCACACTGGAGGAGACTGACCCCAGAGGCATAGGTTTCAGGGGTCGGACTCTCAAGACAATCAGGACTGAAGGTGCCTGGGCTTCCTAACACAAGCTCCCATCCCAATTACACCTGAGGAACCCTGCATATTAATAACTGTAGGGGGCCAATCTGTCGATTTCCTTTTAGACACTGGGGCAGCTTACTCCATCCTTACTGAAGCCCCTGGCCCACTTTCTTTCGGATCTGCTTATGTAATGGGACTGTCTGGACAAGCCAAGAGTTATTATTTCCGTTCTTCTGTAAGTTGTGACTTACTCTGTGCTATTTTAACACGAGTGTTTGATCGTGTCAGAGTCTTGTCACCCCTTTTGGGGAGAGATATACTGAGTAAGGTCCATGCCTCTGTTTTCATGAATATGGAGCCTTCCCTTTCTCTCTCTTTAATTGAACAAAATGTAAATCCTAGAGTGTGGGCTGATAGAAAAACTGTGGGTTGAGCACAAAATGCTATTCCTGTAGTTGCCACACTCAAAGACACACACTTATTTCCACATAAGAAGCAGTATCCACTGAAACCTGAGGTTAAGGAAGGGTTAAAACCCAACATCGAAAATTTAAAGGAGCAGGGACTATTAATTCCCTATAACAGTCCATATAACACTTCTATTTTGGATATAAAAAATAATCAAATGTTAAATGGAGACTGGTCCAAGATTTACAAATAATAAATGAGGCTGTAGCTCCTTTACACCCTATGGTGCCTAATCCTTACACTCTATTGTCTGAAGTTCCTGAATGAGCCAAATATTTCTCAATAATTGATTTAAAAGATGCCTTCTATTCAGTGCCTTTGGTGGATGAAAGTCAGTTTCTATTTGCCTTTGAGGACCCTACACAGCCAGCTTCTCAGTAAACCTGGACACTTTTGCCCCAGGGATTTCGTGACAGTCCTCACTTATTTGGATAAAGTTTGTCATGGGATCTACAAAATTTCATAGCTCCAAAGCAGTGGTGTTACAATATGTAGATGATATTTTGCTCTGTGCTGAGACAGAGGAAGCTTGTTCATGAGCCTCAGAAGACTTCTTAAATTTTCTGGCAGGCTGCAGTTACAAGGCATCAAGAGAAAAGGCTCAGCTTTGTCAACAATCTGTTAGATATCTGGGCCTAATCATATCAGAAGGGAGTAGGGCCCCAGGCGCCAGAGAATTAAACCTATACTAAATCATCCCCTACCTATGACTTTAAGACAACTGAGAGGATTTTGGGGAATCATAGGTTACTGTTGCATTTGGATTCCAGGTTATGCGGAACTTGCCCGGCCTTTATATAAACTTATAGTTGAAACTTAGCAGGCCCAAACCGACAAACTGGTTTGGCCTCCAGATACTCAAAAGGATTTTAAGGTTCTTCAGACTGCTCCGCTGCAAGCTTCCGCTCTGAGCTGTCCACAGGGTCAGAATTTAATTTGTCACTGAAAGAAAAGGTGTGGCCTTGGGAGTTTTGACACAGCCCCGAGAGCCTCACCAGCAACCTATTGCTTATCTAAGCAGAGAATTGGATGCAATTTCACTTGGGTGGCCCCATTGTCTAAGAGTAATTGGGGAAGCAGTTTTATTAGCACCTGAAGCTTTAAAAATAATTAATGGATGAAACCTTACTGTACTGACTTCTCATGATGTGAGTGGAATCTTAAATTCTAAGGTTAATATTTGGATGACAGACAGTAGGCTTCTTAAATATCAGTCATTGTTGTTAGAAGGACGAGTAACTAAGCTTAAACTTTGTGGGAATTTAAATCCTGCCACTTTCCTTTCTGAGAAGGAAAATGAAACACCTGATCACGATTGTTCCCAATTCCTAACTTTAAACCATGCAGCTCGGGAAGATCTAATGGATACCCCATTAGACAATCCTGACATGAAAATATTTACAGATGACAGTTCTTTTGTTTGGGATGGAAAGCGTAAAGCAGGTTACGTCGTGGTGACTGCTGAACAGGTTTAAGAAGCAAAATCTCTCCCCAGGGAACCAGTGCTCAGTTAGCAGAGCTTGTGTCTCTGACCCAAGCTCTAGAGTTAAGCAAAGGGCAGTGGGTAAATATCTACACTGATTCTAAGTATGCTTATTTGACTTTACATGTTCATGCTGCAATATGGAAAGAAAGACAGTTTAAAACAACAACAGGAGAACCTATTAAACATTTCAGAGAGATCGAGAGACTTTTAACTGTTATATATTGTCCTAAAGAAATAGCTGTTATGCATTGCAAAGGACACAACTGAGATGGGAGTAAAGTAGCCAAAGGTAATAAGCTGGTTGACTGTCAAGCCAGAAAAGCAGCACTTTTCAAAACCCCTTCACTACAGACACCTTTGATCTGGACAGGTCCTGTGGAACAGGAAAAACCACAATATACTGAGGGAGAATCAGAAAGATATGAGAAAAGAGGAGCAACGATGACTGATAAAGGATGGTTACAGTCCAAGGATGGACGATTAATAATTCCTGAAAATGCTCAATGGAAAATTCTTAAGGGTTTACACCAGAGTTTTCATTTGGGTGCAGTGAGTACTTACCAGATGGCTTCTCATTTGTTTGAAGGTAAAAATATAATAATACTTTAAAGAACATTATCAAAAAGTGTGAGGTTTGTCAGAAAAATAACCCAAGGACTGAAAAGCTAGCAAAATCTGGATTACAACAAAGTGGAAAATATCCTGAAGAGGACTGTGAAATTGATTTTACTCATATGCCAAAACCTAATGGATATTCTTGCTTACAAGTTTGGGTGGATACTTTTACTGGATGGATTGAGGCTTTTTCCCTGTAGTAGTGAACAGGCTAAGGAGGTTATAAAGATTTTAATCCATGAAGTTATCCCCAGGTTTGAGCTGCCACAGAGCCTTCAGAATGACAAAAGCTCTGCCTTTAAAGCTGCTCTAACTCAGGGGGTGTCTAAAGCTCTAGGAATAAAATATCACTTACCGTGTTCCTGGAGACCCCAATCCTCAAAAAAGATTGAAAAAGCTAATGACATTATCAAAAGACATCTGCACAAATTAATTCAATAGATGCAAGACATTTGGATTAAAGTCCTACCCATAGCTTTAATGAGGGCTCGAACTGTCCCCCTTTGAATGTATTTATGGAAGGCCATTCTTATGCATAAACATGGTTATATACCCTGAAGCCTTGGAATTAACTAGTTATGTAACTCAGCTCTCAGCTTTACAACAGGCATTAACAGAACTCTGGGAGATGACTCCTGACCCAGCCTCTGAGTCACGCAAGCCTCTATTTGAGCAAGGAACCGAGTTCCTCATAAAATCATTGGGGTCTGGGGGCCTGTCGTTTGAGCCCCTCTGGGAAGGCCCTTAGCAGGTTATTCTTTCTTCTCCCACAGCTGTCAAAGTGCCAGGAATTGATTCTTGGGTACATCACACGCGAGTTAAGAGGTGGCACCCTGACCAGAACTAAGTAACTTCATTTTATGTCTTTACTTTCTGTGCTCTGACTTTGTACTTTTCAGATGGGCCTGATAATCTATGTGAGCCTACTTCTGCTGACTCCAAAAATCCTGAGTCTGCCATTTGATCCTTAAGACAAGGCCTTCTTGTCCTGGGCTCACTCCTACACTGCATTCCACAATCGGTCTAACTGCTGGGTCTGTGGAGCACTCCCCTCTTCATCAGTGGAAGGCTTCCTGTGGTGGACATCTCCACTTCAAGGAAAAGACTTTCTCCAAGTCTGCAAATATCTTCGACAACAATCACATGTGATGCCTTTTCTTAAACTGATGACATCTAACAACCTTAAGATGGACTGATGTAACTATGGACATAATGTGACTTTTCATTTTGATTTTAACTTGGTTTAATGACTATTTTGCCTTACATCTGTAACTGTATAATGGAGTTTTCTAACCGTCTAAAAACTTTTAAGTTACAAATGGTTGTCCAAGCTCCTATGAGTGCCACACCCTCCTCCAACTATTACTTGGGGCCCCTGGATCAGAGACCCTCAATATGAGGGTTAGGAGAATATGTTGCCTCACCAATTTAGGGACAATGCCCCTTATCAGCTCAGAAGCAGTTATGGAATGAGAATGATCCCCCTTTCCCTTGGCAACATAATTCTCCTAAAAGAGAAGGGAGTATGAGAGAGTTATTTCTTAGGTAGGTTGATAAGAAGTCTAGGGGTCCCCAAGGAGAGAGGGGTCTGGACTTCTCAACGAAGAAGAAAGGACAAACTTTTTTTTTTCCCCCCTCTACATTCCTTAGGACTGTATAACAATAATGTATCCTGCTTGAGGACAGTCTCTGGAAAAAAACCTTCTGGCTAATCCTGTTATCTTAAAATGTAAATTATGGGAGTAGAGAGTATATAATTCCATTGCTAACACTAGCAAGGGGTACTCTTTCTGCCCCCTTCTGATGCCTATGTCAGCTTTCTCTATCTCATTTATACTTTAATAAAACTTTCTTCCACAAAAGCTCTGAGCGATCAAGCCTCGTTTCTGGCCCTGGATTGAATTCCTCTCCTCCGGAAACCAAGAATACCAGCGTCTCTGCGTGGTTCAATAATAGCCTTTCGGGGGGGGGGGGGGGGGGGTTGGATACAGAAATCCAAGAGCTGAATAATTACTGAAGAGAAAATTTCAATACCAAGCTTCATATATCAATTTCATTCAAGCAAAAAAAAAAAAAAAAATCGTGAACTTGAACCCAATTCATTTCAAATTACATAATCAGAGGAACAAGAGGAAAAATAATGAAGAAAGCCTATGAGACTTTCAGAAACCATCAAGTAAATCAATATATGCACAATAGGAGTACCAGAAGTAAATAAGAAAAGGGATAAAAGCTTAATAAAATAAGCTATTGTAAGATAAAATAATGGCTGAAATATATAAATATTGAGAGATAATGGACATTCATATTCAGATGAACCCCCAAATATGTTAAACCTGAAAAGGTCTATATAAGAAACATTATTATTAAATTGTCAAAAACAAAGAGAGAATTTTTAAAATAACATGAGAAAAATGACACATCACAAATTTAGGAAAGCCACTAATAGTATATATACATTTTTCTCTGCAAAAATCTTGCAGGCCAGGAGAAAGTGGAATAATAAATCAAAGTATTGAAAGGAAAATAACCACAAAATACATATACTGTAAATGACAAAACTGTTCTTCAAAAAGAGGAGAGATAAATATCTTTCTAAAATAAACAAAAATTGGAGTTTGTCACCATCAGACCTGGTCTATAAGAAGTGCTAATGGGAGTCCTTCAAATGGAAATGAATGGTTCTTCAAACTGAAATGAGTACTTCAAAATGAAATGAACATCTGTAGTCAAATATTGACTCCTAGTAGTGCTCCACGGTATGTCAGAATTGACGACAGGATTCTGCTGTCAGTCAGGGAGTGAAGGTAGGACTTCAGCACTGAGTGAGTTAGCTGGATGAGTTGCCTGATCAGACGTGGGCACTGGAAGAAATTTTCATATTTCAGCAAAATGAAAGGATATAAAGGTATAAATATACCATTGCAACAAAAATAATATAATACCTAGGAATAAACCTATCTAAGGAGACAAAAGAGTTGCATATAGAAAACTATAAGATATTAATCAAAGAAATCAAAGACAACAAAACAGATGGAGGGATATTTCATGGTCCTGGGTTGGAAGGATCCATACTGTGAAAATGACTATACTACCAAATAAAATCTACAGATTCAATGCAATCCCTATCAAATTACCAATGGCATTTTTCACAGAACTAGAACAAAACAATTTCACAATTTGAATGGAAACACAAAAGACCTCGAATATCTTGAGAAAGAGGAATGGAGCTGGAGGAATCAACTTAGTTGATTTCAGACTATACTACAAAGAAACAGTCATCAAGACAGTATGGTACTGGCACAAAAACATAAGTATAGATCAATGGATCAAGATAGAAAACCCAGAGATAAATCCACACACCTATGGGAACTTTATCTTTGACAAAGGAGGCAATAATATACAAAGATAATGTGCCCGTAGGTGTATGGGTTTGTCTCTGTGTTTTCCATCTTGTTCCATTGGTCTATAATTCTGTTTTTGTGCCAGTGTCTTGATGCCTGTAGCACTGTAGTGTTGTATGAAATCAGGTAAGTAATGGCAAACCACTCCAGTATTCTTTCCTGGAGAATTCCATGGATAGAGGAGCCTGGTGGACTACAGTTTGTGTGATTGCAAAGAGTCAGACACAAATGATCAACTAACACTTCTTTGCTTTCAATAAGTGGTGCTGGGAGAACCAGATAACTATGTGTAAACGACTGAAATTAGAACATTTTCTTACACCATACACAAGGATAAACTCAAAATGGATTAAATAACTAAATGTAAGACCAGAAACTATAAAACCCTTAGAAGAAAATATAGGCAGAACACTGTATGACATAAAGCATAGCAAGATCTTTTATGACCCACCTCCTAGAGAAATGGAAATAAAAACAAAAATAAACAAGTGGGACCTAATTAAATTTAAAAACTTTTGCACAGCAAAAGAAACTATACACAAGGTGAAATGACAACCCTCAGAATGGGGGAAAATAATAGCAAATGAAACAACTGATGAAAGATTAATTTACAAAATACACACACAGCTCATACAACTGAATATGAGAAAAACAAACAACCCAATCAAGAAGTGGGCAAAAGACCTAAACAGATTTCTCCAAAAAAGACACACAGATGGCTAATAAACACATGAAGAGATGCTCAATATCACTCATTATTAGAGAAATGCAAATCAAAATTACAATGAGGTAACAGTTCACAATGGTCTGAATGGCCATCCTCAAAAAAATCCACAAACAACAAGTGCTGGAGTCAGTGTGGAGAAAAGGGAACCTTCTTGCACTGCTGATGGGACTGTAAGTTGATACAGCCACTATGGAAGAAGTATGGAGTTTCCTTAAAAAAACTGGCAATTAAATAGAAAATGTTATAGGACTTTCCTATGAGTAACAAGTTTGAGTGACTGAAACACTGATTTGTCATTTTATTTACCCTGCTAACATTTCTGTGACATATATGGGGGGAAAGTTCATTTGAAATTATAAAACAAAGTGTATATAGATTTATTCCATTTCTGTGATGAATAAAGTAGTATATACTGAATAACAATCTTACCATTCTCCTGACCCTATAAAGGTTTGTAGCCAGTAGATCTTGAATATTGTCCATAATGTCTTGATCCTGAGGTGCTGGGGATGGGACTGACTTGGCTGTTCCATGACGGCGGCTGAAAAAAGATACCTGGATTCATTATAGGCAATCACCATATAAATACATTTTCATAAATGCATTCATAAAAGCTAAAATACCAATACATGCATTACAAAGATGGTCTGAAAGACTAATTGAGGCTGGGATGGAGAGGGAGACTCACTGAAAAGAAGAAATCTGAACTTTAAGGGTAGCAAATTCAGACATTCAGGGACTTTCTACTTCTAAGTCAGTTTATCTCAATATCAGGCTAAAAATATTTCAAAGGACAGTTCTGTTTGTGAGTACTAAAATTTTTATAATCCATACCCATGTTCACTCTATACACAACCAAACAAGTATGTATAAATTGCTGACAGTGATTCTTCAAAATGACTTTAATAAAGTGCTTATTCACTCATTATTCAAGGAAAACTGCAGATCAATTTAATTATGATAACTGAGGCTAACCATTAGAATTATGCCGTTTCACAGTAGCATTTCAAATGGCTTTGAGGCTTTTTTTTAATTTCCATTTTAAGTAGTTCAGTAGCATTAAATATATTCACAGCTCTTACAACAATCACCACCATTTATCATTTGAACTTTTTCATCTTTCCCAGCTGACAGTCTGTACCCATTAAACAATAACTCCTGATTCCCACCTTTCTCTAGCTCTTGGAACCACCATTCTACTTTCTGTCTATGAATTTGCCTATTTTAGGTACCCATGATGGTGTAGAGGGATGTGCGCTCATCTTCTGTGAGAACTCCAGAATCACTGCTGAATAATTATGGACAGGAGATTGTTGGACCACACCAAAAAAAGATACCCCATGTCCAAGAGCAAAGGAGAAGCCCCAACAAGACTGTAGAAGGGACAAAATTGCATTTAGAATAGAACCCCATATTTGCCCGAAACACTTGGAGGGCACAAACAAAACCTTGTGCACATCAGGAACTGTAGACCCCATAGAGACTGAGCCAGACCTGCCTTTGAGTGTGTCAGTGTCTCCTGCAGGGACATGGATCAGCAGTGGCCTGTCACAAGGGTGGAATCTCTGGCTGCAGCAGGCCTGGGAGGCATAGCATATGGAATAAGTCCTCTGGAGAAGGTCGCCATTAGCCTCACCATAGAACCATTGAGCAGATGGCCCACAAACTGGAAAACAATTATATCAAAGAAGCTCTCTCACTGTTATAAAAGTACTAGGACACACAACAGATTTCCCAACCTGGGGATCTGACAAAGGGATGAGAAGTCACAGGGAATTTGTCTTTGAAGGCCAGTGGGATTTGATACAGAACTTCTACAGCACTGGGGAAACAGACTCTTGGAGGACACAAACAAAACCTTGTTCACACCAGGGCCCAGGAGAAAGAAACAGTGACCTCAGAGATTGAGTGTGGCTTGCCTATGAGTGTGCAGGAGTCTCCAGTGGTGGCATGGGTCAACAGAGGCCTGCCATGGGGTCAGGGGCACTGAATATAACAATGATGGCATAAGTTCTTTGAAGGATATCGCTATTACCCCTACCACAGTTTTGCCTCAGGCCAAACAATAGGAGGGAACACAGCCCTGTCCATCAACAGAAAATTGAATTAAAGATTTACTGAGCATGGTCTCGCCCATCAGAACAAGACCCAGATTTCCCCACATCAGTCCATCCCATCTGGAAGCTTCTACAAGCCTCTTATCCTTATCCATTCAGAGGACAGATAGAATGAAAATCACAATCACAAAAAAATAACCAAACTGATCACATGGATCACAGCCTTGTCTAACTCAATGAAATATGAGCCATATCGTGTAGAGCCACCCAAGACAGACAGGTCATGGTGGAGAATTCTTACAAAATGTGGTCCACTGGAGAAGGGAATGGCAAAGCACTTCGATATTCTTACCTTGGGAACCCCATGAACAGTATGAAAAGCCAAAAATATATGACACTAAAAGATGAACTCCCCAAGTGGGTAGGTGGCCAATTTACTACTGGAAAGCTATGGTTTGTCAAGTAGTCATGTATGGATGTGAGAGCTGGACTATAAAAAAAAAGCTGAGTACTGAAAAATTGATGCTTTTGGACTGTGGTGTTGGAGAAGACTCTTGAGAGTCCCTTGGACTACAAGGAGATCAAACCAGTCAATCCTAAAGGAAATCAATCCTGAATATTCATTGGAAGCACTGATGCTGAGGCTGAAACTTCAATACTTTGGCTATCTGATGTGAAGAACTGACTCACTGGAAAAGATCCTGATACTGGGAAAGGTTGAAGGGGGAGTGAAGGGGACAACAGAGGATGAAATGGGTGGATGGTATGACCGACTCGATGGACATGATTTTGAGCAAGCTCTGGGAGTTGGTAATGGACAAGGAAGCCTGACATGCTGCAGTCCATGGGGTTGCAAAGAGTGAGACACGACTGAGTGAATGAACTGAACTGAAGAGTGGAGAAATAACTCCAGGAAGAATGAAAACATGGGACCAAAGCAAAAACCATCCCAGTTGTGAAGGTGACTGGTGATGGAAGTAAAGTTCTATGATGTAAAGAACAATATCGCATAGGAACCTGCAATGTTAGGTCATGAATAAAGATAAATTGGAAGTGGTCAAACAGGAGATGGCAAGACTGAACACTGATATTTTAGGAATCAGTGAATTACAGTGGACCAGAATGGGCAAATTTAATTCAGATGACCATTATATATACTACTGTGGGCAAGAATCCCTTAGAGGAAATGGAGTAGCCTTCATAGTCAACAAAAGATTCTGAGATGCAGTACTTGGTTGCAATCTCAAGAATGACAGAATGATCCCTGTTCATTTCCAGGCAAACCATTCAATATCACCATAATCCAAGACTATGCCCCAAACACTAATGTTAAAAAAGCTAACAGCCCTATGATGACCTACAAGACCTTCTAGAACCAACACCAAAAAAGGTGTCCTTTTCATCATAGTGGACTGGAATGCAAAAGTAGGACGTCAAGAGATACCTGGAGTAACAGGAAAGTTTGGCCTGGAATACAAAATGAAACAGGTCAAAGGCTAAAAGGATTTTGCCAAGAGAACACACTGGTCATAGAAAATACTCTCTTCCAACAACACAAGAGAAAACTTGGACATCACCAAATGGTTAATGCTGAAATCCTATTGATTATATTCTAACCTCAGATATGCAGATGACACCAACCTTATAGCAGAAATGAAGAAATATTAAGAACAGATGGCAAGAATACACAGAACTACACAAAAAAGTTCTTAATGACACAGATAACCACGATGGTGAAATCACTCACCTAGAGCCAGACATCCTGGAGCGCAAAGTCAAGTGGGCCTCAGGAAGTGTCACTACGAACAAAGCTAGTGGAGATGATGGAATTCCAGTTGAGCTATTTCAAATCCTAAAAGATGATGCTTTTAAACTGCTGCACTCAATATGCCAGCACATTTGGAAAATTCAGCAGTGGCCATAGGACTGGAAAAGGTCAGTTTTCACTTCAATCCCAAAGAAAGGCAATGTCAAAGTTTGTTCAAGCTACCACACAATTGTGCTCATCTCACACTCTAGCAAAATAATACTTAAAATTCTCCAAGCTAGTCTTCAACAGTACATGAACCAAAAACTTCCAGATGTTCAAGCTGGATTTAAGAAAGGCAGAGGAACCAGAGATCAAGTTGTCAACATCCAATGGATCATAGAAAAAGCAAGATAATTCCATAAAAACATCTATTTCTGCTTTATTGACTATGCCAAATCCTTTCATTGTACTGATAAAAACAAACTGTGGAAAATTCTTAAATAGATGGGAATAGCAGACCACCTTACCTGCCTCATGAGAAATCTATATGGAGGTCAAGGATCAACTTTTATAACCGGACATGGGACAACAGACTGGTTCCAAATTGGGAAAGGAGTACATCAAGGCTCTATTGTCACCTTGCTTATTTAACTTACATGAAGAATATATCGTGTGAAATGCCAGGCTTGGATGAAGCACAAGCTGGAATCAAGATCACTGGGAGGAATATAAATAGCCTCAGATATGCAAATGACACCATTCTTAAGCCAGAAAGTGAAGAGGAACTTAAGAGACTCTTGAAGAAGGTGAAAGAGGAGAGTGAAAATGCTGGCATAAAACTTAACATTCAAAAAACTAAACTTATGGCATCCAGTCCCATCACTTCCTGGCAAATAGATGGGGAAACAATGGAAACAGTGACAGACTTTATTTTCTTGGGCTCCATAATTACTGCAGATTGTGACTGCAGTCATGAAACTAAAAAAGATTGCTGCTTGGAAGAAAATCTATGACAAACTTAGAGTATTAAAGAGCAGAGATGTTACCTTGCTGACAAAGGTTTGTCTAGTCAAAGCTGTTTTTTTTCCAGTAGTCATGTATGGATGTGAGAGTTGGAACATATAGAGAGCTGAGCACTGAAGAATTGATGCTTTTGAACTGTGGTGTTGGAGAAGACTCTTGAGAGTCCCTTGGTCTGCAAGGATATCCAACTAGAAAATCCTAAAGGAAATCAGTCCTGAATATTCATTGGAAGGACTGAATGCTGAAGCTAAAGCTCCAATACTTTGGCCACCTGATGGGAAGAACTGACTTATTGGAAAAGACTCTGGTGCTGGGAAAGACTGAAGGCAGAAGGGGAAGGGATGGACAGAGGATGAGATGGTTGGATGGCTTCACTGACTCGATGCATATGAGTTTGAGTAAGCTCTGGGGATTGGTGATGGACAGGGAAGCCTGGCGTGCTGCAGTCCATGGGGTCACAGTGTCAGACACGACTGAGTGACTGAATTCAACTGAACTGAGCTGAAAATGGAGAAGCTCTTCATGTCAGCAAACCAAGACTGGGAGCTGACTGTGGCTCAGATCGTTAACTATTGCCAAATTCAGACTGAAATTGTAGGAAGTAAGGAAAACCACTAGATCATTCAGGTAGGACCTAAATCAAATCCCTTATGATTATACAGTGGAAGTGACAAATAGATTCAAGAGATTAGATCTGATAGACAGAGTACCTGAAGAATTATGGACAGAGGTTAATGACATTGTACAGGAGACAGTGATCAAAACCTTCCCCAAGACAAAGAAATGCAAAAAGACAAAATGGGTGTCTGAGGAGGCAGGCCCTACAAATAGCTGAGAAAAGAAGAGAAGCTAAAGGCAAAGGAGAAAAGAAAATATATACCCATCTGAATGCAGAGTTCCAAAGAATAGCAAGGAGAGATAAGAAAGCCTTCCTTAAGTGATCAATGTAAAGCAATAGAGGAAAACAATAGAATGGGTAAAACAGAGTTCTTTTTAAGAAAATTAGAGATACCAAGGTAATATTTCATGCAAAGATGGGCTCGATAAAGGACAGAAATGGTATGGACCTAACAGAAGCAGAAGATATTAAGAAGAGATGGTGAGAATATACAGAAGAACTATACAAAAAAGATCTGAATGACACAGAAAACCATGATGGTGTGATCACTCACCTAGAGTCAGACATCCTGGAGTGCAAAGTCAAATGGCCCTTAGGACGTATTACTATGAACAAAACTAGTGAAGGTGATGAAATTATAGTTGAGCTAGTTCAAATACTAAAAGATGTGTGTGTGTGTGTGTGTGTGTGTATAATATATTTACCACAATTTGTGTATTCATTCATCAACGGCCACTTAGGTCACTTCCACATTCTGCCTATTGTAAGTAATGCTGTTATGAACAAAGGTGTACAAATATCTGTTCAAGTCTCTGCTTTCACTTCTTTTGGGTAAATACCCAGAAGTGGAATTGCTAGATCATATGGTAATTCTATGTTTAAATTTCTTGAAAGAATCACTGTATCATCTTCCACAGAGGCTGCAACCATTTATATCCCCAACAGGGTGCCAATCCCAGGACAATCTGGCCAACACATGTTGTTTTCTGTCCAATACTTGATATTTTCTGTTTTTTTTTTTTTTAACAGCCATTCTAATGGGTATGAAGTGGCTTGAAATTTTAAAGTATGCTACCATCTAACAGTAACTGAGTTGACTTCTCCTATATAAACAAACATAATATTTTTATAACAATTATGCAATTGAAGCTTTAGTCTCCATTCAAATTCTGAAATATATTTATTAAAGACTTATAAATTACTAGTTTGCATACTTCTTATCCTAATATTAATGCCAGATTTATATTTCTATTTCAAAGGGAAATGTCAGTATTTCTGAGGTCATTTCAGACAATGATGTGAGTCTATTTGTGAGATTTACATAAAGTAGAATTCACACTTAGAGTCCTAAATTAATCAGAATTGCTATGTATACTATTCAAATACATCAAATTTATGTTTAGCTCTTAATTGTATTTTGGTTATTTGTACCTGGCTTAAAAGAAAAATGTTAATATTCCTAAATACGTCCAAAGCCTGATCTATTCAAGAGTTTATGGCATAAAAATTATTATCCATCTACCTTTCCCTCCCTGTAGCCAGCCACCTCTACTTGATATAGAAGATTCAGCTGAGACAATATCAGTAATACTTTATAGCAGAAAATACTTCAGTAGGTCATCTGGTGCTGTTCACTTCAAAAAGTCAAGTCATAAAGTCAACAATAAAAAAAATTGTTATATTCTAATTAATAATCTCTTAAAACAAAAATTATTTTGTACTATATTTTGATATCCTATTCCAGTGTTTATTTGCTAACTTATTGTTGAGAAAAACATTGCTTAACTTTGGTCAACTGCTTGGAACCAAGAGGACTCCCATTCTTACACTGTGGAGTTTGGGATCTTTTTTTTTTCCTTAAGTTCTGTTTTGCTTTTGATTTTGTCTATTTCCTTTCCTCAATGGATTTAAGGTTTTTTTTCCCTAAAATTAATGTATGCATAACCAAAAATATACAACAATATAAAGAATAACACAAAAATTAAACAATTTCATTACTTAGGGAAAACTACAATTAACTCTTGGTGTACACATTTTTAGACTATTTATGCACACATACAGATACAGGTATATAAATTATATTTTCTATAAAAGTAATCATGCTACACTTTTATTTCTCAGTATTCTAATTCTAATCAATATTATGTCCTGGATATAGTTCCATGTCAGTACATACCATGTATATCTAAGGGCTATAATAGTGTTCTAGCCAATTACTATTAAACAATGGCTAAATATTGAGGCCTCAACTTCTGAATGTAAAATAGAGAAGTGAGCTATCCACTGATGAAATACATTCCTGTCAAATCTGCACTTGCTGATTATGAATGATGGGCCTTAGGGTAAGGTAGTTAATCCTTTTGTCTTAGACTAAATATACAACTACAGTTGCCTCATACCTGTTAAAACAAATTATTCTTGAAGGATCTTAAAGATCTATAAAAAATTAATAAAAGAACCTCCTCCATCCTCAAAATTTCATGATGCAGGAAAACATCAATTCCTATTCAAACACCAAATACAGTTAATAATTATTCATAGTAACATAGTTTTCTTTCCTTATTTCTTTTCCTATGTTTTATTTTCCCTTTTCAAGATCTATCTATTCTCTCCTAACAATTGCCTAAAGACCTACAGCAAATAAATCTCCAAATTATATTTTTCTCTATTTATTCTCTTCAGCAAAGTAAAAAAGAAAAATTAAATACCTTTTAACACTCAGTTCAGTCCTTAATCAACAAAAGCTAATGGTAAATTTTACCCAACATGAGTCTTTAAATGAAATAAAAATGCAAACATGTATTTCTTAAAGATAGACAACATTTCTAAACTC
Source organism: Bos grunniens (assembly GCF_055505025.1). Classification (NCBI taxonomy): domain Eukaryota; kingdom Metazoa; phylum Chordata; class Mammalia; order Artiodactyla; family Bovidae; genus Bos; species Bos grunniens. The sequence goes on along the minus strand of NC_141194.1, from coordinate 72,282,825 downwards.
TTAGAAGCTGAAGTTTCATAGACAATTTATTCCATTAAGCTTTATTCACCACTGTTTGCTAAACAATGCAGCCTATGCTACTCAAACATCCTCAGTTTCATCTAAGTTCTTCTTCATATTTCCCAGGAAGTGATGCAAGGAAAGAAGATTGTACTTTAAAAGGATAGAACTTTAAATAATTCTGTAATTTTTGTGTGATATTTCACTAAACTAATGAAAACACAGACACCACATGCATAAATACAGGCATGCACTGCACACATGCATAAACACATGCATGCACTGCACACATGAACACACTTACAGCAAAGATGTACTAGATGGTGTGTGTACTAACTGGCCTGCTTCTGCTAGCTCAATGGCATGTTTTCTTTCAAGCTTTTCATAAAGAAGCACAATGCTTGATCTGGCCTGATCATATTCTCTGAGCAAAATCTTCTGCAGATACTTGCTGTTCAAATACTCCAATCTGTCCAAGAAGTAAATAAAATAAAAATTCCAGGAAATTAGTGCCTTTTTTTTTTCAGGAATTTTTATACTATAGTTAGAAGGTCCCAGAACTGGTCGACCCCCTGCCTATTTCATATGTAACTTGTTTAAATGGAAAAACCATTCTATGATGTAAAGAGAAGACCAAAAAAAAAAAAAAAAACATAAGAAATTCTAATTTCAAATGTCTTTATTAGTAAATTGCAGCTTTAGATTTATCCCACTAACATCAATCAAGCCAAGGGAAATATAGACTTATGAAGAAAAAATATTTACACCAAAGACAGAAGTATTGGCAACATAGGGTCTATATTTCAGAGAAGGCGGCTGAAATACAGTTTATTTCAATGAATGGGAAAAGGAATTGAACACCAGAGTTAAATATTTGCTTAAGGAACCTGAATTTAAACTCACAAAATGAAAAATAAACCATGTTAAACTACAGTTTCACAACACCTGAGTGAAAATACCAGCTAAATATAGATTTATAGGCAATAAGTTCATACTAAAAAAAAAATTCACTGCAATCTTGAATACTTTTCTGAGGTCTACTTTTTTAATTTTATTTTTTTATTTTTTAGTATTATTATTATTATTTTCTACTTCTTTTTTTAATGTTTACATACGTTAAAGTCACTTTCTGATGCTCCAGGAATTTAAAGCCACCTTGACTCTAGGCTCAAGCCATCAACACGAAATTTGCTCAGGAAGACAGTAGATGGCAATATCAGAAAAACAAAACTTTAGAATGTTAAATAGCAATTTTTGCCAATGAAAAAATTGGACCCAGAAATTTATGGTGCATGGTAGAGGTTCTACTTTAGAGGAGGAGGATATTTATGTACAACAGGTGAAAGCAAAGGGAGAAGGAAAGGAGATGACCCCAATTATAAAGTCTTCGAAGTGTGTGTGTAGCTCTTCTGCCAACAAAAGTCACTGTATAAAACCACACGGAACATAATTAAACAGAGAGCCAGGTAATTAGCTCTAACTGTTTATTGTAAAAAAAAAAAAAATGTTCTAGGCTGTTTGAATTATTAGAAAGGGCAAGACAGTAAGTGTAGGGGCTTCCCTGGCGGCTCATATGGTAAAGAATCTACCTCCAGTGCGGGAGATCCAGATTTGATCCCTGGGTCAGGAAGATCCCCTGGAAAAGGGAACAGCAATCCACTTCAGTATTCTTGCCTGGAGAATTCCCATGGACAGAGGAGCCTGGTGGGCTACAGTCCATGGGGTCGCAAGGAGACAGACATGACTGAGGGACTAACACACACAAACAAGTCCCAGTCATGGTTTATCATGGTTTACATCCTTTCTCTATGATCAAAAACATTCATCCAAATCAAACATGGAAAAAATGATTTTTGTTAGATCCGTTGCATTTATAAGAAGGGTAAATTAATATTTCCTTATCAGTTTAAAATGACTTTCTTTGAGGATGAACACTAGCAAAATTTCTCTTGGTTCTCTGATCTTAACTTCACTATAGAAACCATCTCTCCTGTAATGTGGCATAAAAGGATATCGACAAAGTATTGACCCTACTGCTTGTGTCAAGTGTTGGCTGCTAAAACTGTATTTCGTTTTTTAACACAGCTCCTGCAAGGAATCTAAGCTGAATCAGCAAATTTTAATATGTGTTGCTACCAGGGTATTACGAATAGGTCTTAATTTAGAATAGTTTAAACATTTGGATTTAAAATCTCAGACTAGATTTAATATCAGCATTAAAAGTATCCCTTTTATAATTCACTCAGTCATTCACTTCTTTATTTTAAAATATTTATCTGGTACCTATTATGTAGTGTTTCCCAGGTGGCACTAGAAGTAAAGAACCTTCCTGCCAATGCAGGAAACATAAGAGATATGGGTTTGACCCCATGGGTCAGGAAGATACCCTGGCGGAGGGCACAGCAGCCCACTCCAGTATTCTTTCCTGAAGAATCCCATGGACAGAGGAGCCTGGCGGGCTACAGTCCATAGGGTAGCAAAGAGTTGGACAGGACTGAAGCGACTTAACATGCACACATGCACACCTATTATGTAGAAGGAACTTTTTTAAGTGCTGCAGTTACAGAACTTAACAATGCAAACAAGGTCTCTGTCCTGTTGCCACTTATATTTTAGTTTGAGAGAAACATATAAGAATGATATATTTTATATGAATTATATTTTTAAGATTAAAATAAAATATCATTTAATAAAGGAAAAAACATTAAAATATCAGATAATTATGATATAATAGAGAATGAATATTAAGGGAATAACTCTTTGAGGAAATGAAATTTTAGCCAAGGCTTAAATGACAGGAAGTTACTAGGCATGCAAAGATCAAGTAGAAGAGAATTTCAGGCAACAGGAACATTACACAAAGGCTTTAAGGTAACAATATACTGAACTTACTGTGTTAGTAAAGACATGACTACAGTATGATATATGGCAGAGAGAATAGAATGAGATGTGGAAGGAAGCTAACAGTAGTTATAATTGTAAACTGAGGTAAAAAAATTGGATAAGTTTCAAGTGACAAGATATTAGAGACTTTATTTAGGATAGTAACATGATTTGATGTAAAATCACTTTCTCTGGAACTGTGTATAATACCCCCCCACCCCAGGAAGGTCTAAGAATTTTATGGCACACTATTTAGTTTTAGGGTCTGAACTTAGGGTTGGTCATATCCTTCATGATAAGAAAAAGAAAGATCTTTGTTTCTTTAGCTGTCATCATTTTTTAAACATGTGAATGAGTAAATCTCAACTATTCCCAACAGAAACATACAGAAAGATATACAGGTTCATTTGCATTTTTCTTTGCATGTATACAAGCATACTTTTGGCAAATCCTCACTTGTCTTTCCAGTAATATTGTCCCCAGTGTCCTGATATATCTTCTACGCCAGCCAGCAAATGATCAAAGAACTGAAATAAAACAAAATATATGTCTAAATATATAGTATACATGAGGAACTTGGTTAGTTAATGCTAAATAAAAAGATCTCTCAACACCATCTTCAAAATTGTTGATTTCATCCGAGTTGCTTGATTTTTTAATCCTAAACTCTTTTCAGGGTAAGCATAAAAAGGAGCATCTATATTTATAAATAAGAATGCTTGCAATAATTCTAGCATAAGCATTAGAGACATTCCATTTAAAATTGAAAATGCACATATTAATCAGTATTATATGATAAATTCATTAAATTACCAAAGTCTAGGTCTAGTAAAGTGAAAGAAATAAAAGATGTAAAAGGCATATTTCTTGCTTCTGAAGGATATAGAACAAAACTGGAGAGGAAAGATAAAAGCACATGCATGATAATTCAGTTTAAACTTGGTATGTGTATATGTATAAATGCAGCAAGAAAAGGAATATTTAGGAAAGAAATAGAAAAAGATGAATTTAGAGAAGACTTATATGAAAATGCGCAGTGTGAGCTTGCCCTAGAAGAAATGGGGTTACATATGGAAAAAGTAAATCATTCTTTGTAATGGGAATATCATGAGTAACATATATGGGAGAAAATAAGGAACTTTATAAGAGATTTATGAAAAAAGAAGGTTGGATAGATGTAGATCAAGGGTGGGGAAAGAAAGCAGTTAACAAAGGACTTTAAGTGCTAAGATTAAAAGTTTAGTTTGACATAACTTCACAAAAAATAAACTGAATATATTTATGAAGAAATAATAAACCCAACTTGAGTGATATTCTATTGATACAAAATATCTTCATGAACTTTTCAAAAATGCCAGTGTCATGAAAAGTAACAAAAAGTTGAAAAACAGTGTTAGATTAAAGGTAACTGAAAGGATATGACAACTAAATGCAATGCGTGATCCTAGATGAGGAGAAAAATACTATAAAATATTGGGACATTTGGAAAAATTGTGAATATGGAATTAAATTAGGTAATGCTATTGCTAAACTTTCTGAATTTGATAAACAGTTGTGATTTTGTACTAGAATGTCCTTTTATTTAAAAATGTTAATACATGCTAAAACATTTAGAAGTGAATAATCAGGACTTCTGCAACCTAATTTCAAATCATTCAGCAAATGACAGTAATAATAGGTACCAATATAAATAGAGAGTGGTAAAACAAATGTGGCAAATGCAACAGAGAGTCAAGGTAAAGGGTAAATACATATTCATTGAACAGTGTTTGAAATCTGTACACTTGACATCTTTAAAATAAAAAGTTGAAAAAGGAAATAAAATTTGACTTGGTCCTATAAATTGGCTATATTATGTTTTATCAATATAACATATATTACACAGTCATTAAAACTCATCCATATGGTAAGAATAACACAGGAAAAATATGATTTTCCCTAAAAAAACCTAAAACGTCTTTCGATTATAATAAAATTATCAACAAATGCTTATTTTACAACTTGGGCAATTACCTATTAAAATTTGAAAGAAGAATGCAATCAGTTGAGCTATTCATGCCTATCGGTACACTTTCTTAGGCACATGCATGCATGCTAAGTCGCTTCAGTCGTGTCCAACTCTTTGCAACACTATGGACCATAGTTCATCAGGCTCCTCTGTCAATTGGAATCTCCAGCCAAGAATACTGTAGTGGCCTGTCATTCCCTTCTTCAGAGGATCTTCCCACCCCAGGGATTGAATCTATGTCTCTTTTGACTCCTGCATTGGCAGGTGGTTTATTTACAACTAGGGCCACTGGGAAGTCCTCTTAGGCACATAATTATTGATAAAACAAGTATTTTACATATACAAAGTTATTATATGTGCAGAAAATGTATCCCAGAAAATTACAGTCTGTGCCATACTGAAGTTAAAGGTAAGGTAGACAAACTAGCCCTTCCCTTTGACTAAAGTTCCCAAAATTTTTCCATATTAATAAAAATAAGAATATTTTGATAGCATTCTTAACATTCTCTATATTTCAATATTCCTATTGCTACATTCTATAAAATCCCACCAAAGATAAGCAAAAAAACCAAATTCTATTTCTATAAGAAGACAAAACCAAGTGATAGAGTTCACATCTTTAAATTTCTCTGATCGTCTCCTTACTTCTAATGTAGAAATTAAGCATTTATGTCTAAATTCTGGGTAATTTTGAAACTGTATGTCAAAGAGTATATTTTTCAATCTGAATATGGAAATTTTTAACTTTCTCAATCTTTGGTGGTATATAAAAAACTCCACCAAAGGCCAAAATACCCCAAGAAAAATTTCCCAACTACATAAGGATTACACAGGTCAGTTTGTAAACAATTGCTTTATAATATCAAACAAAAAATCAACTCAGCTCCTGGATAATTTAGTCTAATATTAAGAATTAATATGTCAAACAAACTCAAAACACTTAAAATTATAATTTACAGTAAAAAAATATTCATAATTCATAGGTTATTCAACCTGGATAGGCATTCACAGATCATGTAAACAGCCATTCAAATTTACTGATTAGGAAACCAAGTGTACAAAATGTTAAAATACTTTGCTAAGATAATGTGGGAAGCTGGACAGTAACAGAGTGAAAGGTTGCTGCAGCAATCTTTGTGTTACATCAGGTTTCGTGACCTCCAGAGGAGAGGATTTCTATCAGGGGTCAGATGAGGCTTGAGTACTTGGAGCCATTTGTGCAGCAAAGTTTTATTAAAGCATAACCGAGATGGGGAAAGCTTCTGACATAGAGACCAGAAAGGAACAGAACAGTTCAGTTTCTCAGTCATGTCCAACTCTTTTGGACCCCATGAATTCAGCATGCCAGGCCTCCCTGTCCATCACCAACCCCCAGAGTTCACTGAAACTCATATCCATCGAGTCGATGATGCCATCCAGCCATCTCTTCCTCTGTCGTCCCCTTCTCCTCCTGCCCCCAATCCCTCCCAGCATCAGAGTCTTTTCCAGTGAGTCAACTCTTTGCATGAGGTGGCCAAAGTATTGGAGTTTCAGCTTCAGCATAAGTCCTTCCAAAGAACACCCAGGACTGATACCTTTAGAATGGGCTGGTTGGATCTCCTTGCAGTCCAAGGGACTCTCAAGAGACTTCTCCAACACCACAGTTCAAAAGCATCAATTCTTCGGTGCTCAACTTTCTTCACAGTACAGCTCTCACATCCATACATAACTACTGGAAAAACCATGGCCTTGACTAGATGGACCTTTGTTGGTAAAGTAATGTCTCGGTTTTGAATATGCTATTTAGGTTGGTCATAAATTTTCTTCAAAGGAGTAAACGTCTTTTAATTTCATGGCTGCAGTCACCATCTGCAGTGATTTTGGAGCCCAAAAAAATAAGGTCAGACACTGTTTCCACTGTTTCCCCATCTATTTTCCATGAAGTGATGAGACCAGATGCCATGATCTTTGTTTTCTGAATGTTGAGCTTTAAGCCAACTTTTTCACGCTCCTCTTTCACTTTCATCAAGAGGCTTTTTAGTTCCTCTTCACTTTCTGCCATAAGGGTGGTGTCATTTGCATATCTGAGGTTATTGAGATTTCTCCCAGCAATCTCGATTCCAGCTTGTGCTTCTTCCAGCCCAGCGTTTCTCATGATGTACTCTGCATATAAGTTAAATAAGCAGGGTGACAATATACAGCCTTGACAGTCTGTTGTTCCATGTCCAGTTCTAACTGTTTCTTCCTGACCTGCATACAGGTTTCTCAAGAGGCAGGTCAGGTGGTCTGGTATTCCCATCTCTTTCAGAATTTTCCACAGTTTATTGTGATCCACACAGTCAAAGGCTTTGGCATAGTCAATAAAGCAGAAATAGATGTTTTTCTGGAACTCTCTTGCTTTTTCCATGATCCAGAAGATGTTGGCAATTTGATCTCTGGTTCCTCTGCTTTTTCTAAAACCAGCTTGAACATCTGGAAGTTCAGGGTTCACATATTGCTGAAGTCTGGCTTGGAGAATTTTGAGCATTACTTTACTAGTGTGTGAGATGAGTGCAATTGTGTGGTAGTTTGAGCATTATTTGGCATTGCCTTTCTTTGAGATTGGAATGAAAACTGACCTTTTCCAGTCCTGTGGCCACAACTGAGTTTTCCAAATTTGCTGGCATATTGAGTGCAGCACTTTCACAGCATCATCTTTCAGGATTTGAAATACCTCAACTGGAATTCCATCACTTCCACTGGCTTTGTTCATAGTGATGCTTTCTAAGGCCCACCTGACTTCACCTTCCACGATGTGTGGCTCTAGGTGAGTATGAGTGATCACACCATCATGATTATCTGAGTCATGACGATCTTTTTTGTACAGTACTTCTGTGTATTCTTGCCACCTCTTCTTAATATCTTCTCCTTATGTTAGGTACATAGCATTTCTGTCCTTTATCGATCCTATCTTTGCATGAAATGTTCCCTTGGTATCTCTAATTTTCTTGAAGAGATCTCTAGTCTTTCCTGTTCTGTTGTTTTCCTCTATTTGCATTAATCGCTGAGGAAGGCTTTCTTATCTCTCCTTGCTATTCTTTGGAACTCTGCATTCAGTTGCTTATATCTTTCCTTTTCTCCTTTGCTTTTAGCTTCTCTTCTTTCACAGCTATTTGTAAGGCCTCCCCAGACAGCCATTTTGCTTTTTTTGCATTTCTTTTCCATGGGGATGTTCTTGATCCCTGTCTCCTGTACAATGTCATGAACCTCTGTCCATAGTTTATAGGCACTCTATCAGATCTAGTCCCTTAAATCTATTTCTCAATTCCACTGTATAATCATAAGGGATTTGATTTAGGTCATAGAAAGCTATTAATCAGATAGCAGAGACGCCTCAAGGCTGAGGGAGTTTCACCAGGCCCCTCCCCCACAATATGCATTTTTGAGATAGGAGGTACTATGTCATCCCCTGACCATAAAACAATTGACATGAATACTGGTTTTTTGAGTCATTATCATCCTAAGGTTTCAGAAAAGAAAAGGTCTTAGGCAGAACCATTTTGAAGAAAGGCAGATTCCAAAGCAAATGCAGTTTCATTAACATAGCATAAGAAAAGCATTTCCATAAGAAAAATACATTGGTTATTGCTAAAGGCAGAATCAGGTGTCTTCAACACAGAATTAAAAGAAGCCTCTTTTAATTTTGTGTAGAGAAGGAAGAAATGTCTGCCACTGGGCTTCTTTGGTGGCTCAGCTGGTGGCTCCCTGCAATGCGGGAGACTTTGGTTTGATATCTGGGTTGGGAAGATCTCCTAAAGAAGGGAATAGGCTAACTACTCCAGTATTCTGGCCTGGAGAATTCCATAAACTGTATAGTCTATGGGGTCACAAAGAGTTGGACATGACTGAGTGACTTTCACTTTCACTTGCAGTTTATTTCCTCCTGCTACTTGGGGATCTATAGCTTTCCTACCTGTTACTCTCTCAAGAGCAAATGCTAACATTTAGACCTTCATTGTTCTTATCACTTACCAAAAGAACTGATTGATTGATTTTCAAATTGCAGATTGTTACAATATAACAAATGAGTGCATGCACGTGTGCTCAGTCACTTCAGTCGTGTCCGACTCCTTGTAACCCTATGAACTGCAGCCCACCAAGCTTCTCAGTCCATAGAATTCTCCAGGCAAGAATACTTGAGTGGGTTGTCATGCCCTCCTCCAGGGGAATTTCCGAACCCAGGGGCTGAACACACATCTTCTGCATCTCCTGCATTGCAGGCAGATTCTTTACCCACTGAGCCACCTAGGAAGCCCAATATAACAAATACCTATTCAGAAAATCACATCTCCTTTTATTAGAGAAATTCAAGTATAGAAAGATCTATCATGTAAAGACCTGATATACAAGGGTTAGTTCCAGTCAACAAGATGATATACATGATATATAGACATCTTACCCGAATGAGAATTTGTTCACTCACAGTTGGAGAGGTCTCTCCTCTTTTCGTTACATCTAATAAGTCAACAAGAGGACGAATAGTCATTCCCTACAAAATGAAAAACAAAGAGCTGAATTTCTTTCATATGAAATTAGTGCTTGAAGCCAGAAAGAAAAACACCAATACAGTATACTAATGCATATATATAGAATTTAGAAAGATGGTAACAATAACCCTGTATGTGAGACAGCAAAAGAAACACAGATGTATAGAACAGTCTTTTGGACTCTGTGGGAGAGGGAGAGGGTGGGATGATTTGGGAGAATGGCAAGGAAACATGTATAGTATCATATAAGTAACGAATCGCCAGCCCAGGTTTGATATAGGATCCTTGGGGCTGGTGCACTGGGATGACCTGGAGGGATGATACGGGGAGGGAGGTGGGAGGGGGGTTCAGGATGGGGAACATGTGTACACCCGTGGCAGATTCATGTTGATGTATGGCAGAACCAATACAATATTGTAAAGTAATTAGCCTCCAGTTAAAATAAATAAATTTAAATTAAAAAAAAAATGAAATTAGTGCTTGAATATTTCCCTGGTGTGTCTTTGTGTGTGTCTATGTATGGGTGCATATGCACAGGTGTCTTAATCTGGCCACGATAAAAATTTAGAACATTTTCTTAAAATTCAGAACTATCATTGGTCTAACATGAGAGGGAAGTGCTGTGATTTTCCTTTATAAGGATCAATCATGACATATATTGTTGACAAAAATGTGGGTCATTAAAAAAAAAAAAAAAAAAAAAACCTGAAAAAAATCTACCACTGTATTTCAAAATCAGAAAGTGCTTAAATCACAGAGCCAAAATGCTGCAAGAGATTTTCATTTCAATTACCTCTGGTGTATAATTTTGTCTTTGTTATTCATCATCCCTGGATAAAAGAATGGCAACCCACTCCAGTATTCTTGCCTGGGGAATCTCCATGGACAGAGGAGCCCAGTGGGCTACAGTCCATGGAGTCACAAAGAGTTGGACATAACTGAGTGAATAAACACACAATGATAATAAGCTTATAAAAGAGACAGAGAAAGAGAAACCAGAGAAGTAAGAGGAAAATCAGAAAGTCAGTTGTCACAAAATACAAAAAGAATATTTCAAGAACGTGGGAGTTTGACTTGTGGAATCCCTGGGAAAGCTCAAGTGAAATGAGAATGGCAAATGGCCATTAGTAACCTTAATAAAAGAGATGGGAGCAACAAAGTTTTATGTGGTCAAGAGAGAACATTACTTTAGTGTAGTTGTAGTGTGTTTTAAGTAGGAGTTGCTTGAGCCTGTTTAAAGTTGATGGGAAGAATCTAGCTGAGAAGAGTGTAAATATACATGAGAGAACATAAATGATTGAAAACACAAGACAAAAAAGGAATAGATTACAAAGGAGAGCTTGAGATAGGAGACCCCCAGTTCTGTTATAAGAAAAAGAAAGAAGAGGTTAGGAACAGATACAGTTATGTTGGGAAGTTAAAGGCTCTTCTGTGGATGACTACTGTAAGCCAAGTTGCTCTTTGCAGAGTTCTCTTTCTTTAGTTTTGTTTTGTCTTTTTAAACCAAAGTATGGTTGAATGTAAAGTAAGAGAAGAAGATGAGATTTGCCCTGGCATCTACATTTGGAAACAAGGACTTTAAGAAAGAGTTATGAACTAAAGTAAGAAATATGAAGTGGAATATAGAAAAACCTGGCTGCAAATAAACAACAAAATCTCCTGCTTTCAAATGAACTTCCACACTACTTAGTCACTTTCAAAATATTTTGTAAAAGCATTCCCATGAGGGTTCTATTTTTACCTTATTTCAAAATGTGGAAAGAAGCAGGTAATAATTTTCATTAATGTTAAGGTTGAAACTTAAAAGAATCTCAAGGGTGTCCTAGTTCTTCATCAACTCTTCAGCACTTCTGAATGACAAAAATGCCTTACTGTGGGCCTGATTGCTTTAACACACCAAATAAGCATGCCATCCCAAAAGCTTCCTTTCCAATTTGGAGCTATGCAATTTTTTGTAAATGCATGTGAATTGGCCAAAGTCAGGTGATCATCTTATTCACAAGGTTTTCATAAATAATTGTACATGATTCCTGCTTTTTATGTGATGTTTCAGTTATGCGATTCCACTAAATTCATTCTGACATTTAAAACATCACCATACAATGCTTTCATGGGATATAACTGCATCCTTTAACAGAGTTTATCACAGGCAAAAACTTTCCACCATGAGCAGATCTGTCTAATGACCTGTCTTTGAAAGGCTGACTCCATGTTTGCATTTTTAAACCCTTTTACATGACTCTCCATCTTCATTTAACTTAATTCATTCTATTCAGTCTACCATGGATAGATCAAAATTAATGCTTTAAAATAAAGGTGTCAAACCAACCTGACTCAGTGGCATCTCTTATAACCCATTCTATATATTTTGTACTATTATTCTTTGGCCTTTTAAAGATGTAGAATAGTTGAGAGACAAAATTTTATTCTTTATGTTTGAATCTCTGTAGTAAATCATATATATGGTTAAGTGAAGCTTGAGTAAATCAATAAAAATCATGGTTTAAAAAAATAGTCTTGATTTCAAACCTCTACTACAAATGTTCATAATTTATATTCATACTCCAAATTAACTTTTATTTACTATTTATTCATTTATTTCCTTGCTTCAGAAATTTATTGCACATTTCATTGGAGCCACACTAATAGACTGAGTATATAGTGGTGAATAATTTATATTTATTTCCTGCATTCATGGAATTCAGTTTAGCAAGGAGACAGACATCACCCAAGTGGAGAAAAGAATGACTAAAGATCCCCAGAGGATCTTCCCAACCCAGGAATCAAACTCACATCCCCTTCATTGGCAGATGGATTCTTTACCACTGAGCCTCTTGGAGAAGGAAATGGCAACCCACTACAGTATTCTTGCCTGGGAAATCCCATGGACAGAGGAGCCTGACAAGCTACAGTCCATGGAGTGGCAAAAGAGTTGGACACAAATTAGCAAGCCCCCCTCCCAAAAAAAAAAAAAAAGAAAAAAGAAAAACAACAGGTAGATGATATATATAGTGATACATTCTATGAAAGTGTTCAAAACAATAAGCCCAGAATGGAGATGTTTATAATAAGCCCCACACCATCAAACCAAGGCTTAATTTAATTACAGTGTCTGCTCTCCCAGAAGTAAAAACAAACATACTTGCATAGAGTGGTCTGGGAATTCTTCTGTGAGGAGGCTCTACATAGCTGAGGATTAAAGGATAAAAGGAAGATGGACATGCAAGGAACTTAGGAGATAGTGTTTTGGGGAGAGTGAATGACATGTTGGAAGAAAAAAAAGTTTGTCAAGGTTGATGCAGTTCAAGAGGCTTAAATCACAGTGAACAAGATGGAGAATGGCCACAAAACATGGGGTTTCAAAGGTAGACATAAGAGGGGAGGAGCCAAGATGGCGGAGGAGTAGGACGGGGAGAACGCTTTCTCCCCCACAAATTCATCAAAAGAGCATTTAAACGTCGAGTAAATTCCACAAAACAACTTCTGAATGCCGGCAGAGGACATCAGGCACCTAGAAAAGCAACCCAACTCTTCGAAAGGAGGTAGGAAAAAATATAAAAGACAAAAAAAAAAGAGACAAAAGAGGGAGGGACGGAGTTCCGTCCCGGGAAGGGAGTCTTAAAAACAGAGAAGTTTCCAAACACCAGGAAACCTTCTCACTGCTGAATCTGTGCCGAGCTTTGGAAGCACAGAGAGCAACATAACAGGGAGAAAAAATAAATAAATAATTAAAACTCACAGATTGCGAGCCCTACGGTAACTCCCCTAGTGGAGAAGCAGCGCAGACGCCTGCACACGCCATTAGCAAGCGGGGGCTGGGCAGGGAGGCGCGGCGCGGGCTGCATCGCTTAGAGTAAGAATCTGGCCTGAATACCCTGAGCACTATCTGAGCGAAATAATTTGGGCTAGCAAGCCAGACTGTGGGATATCTACCACGCGAAAAGCCAGCCCCAACCTAAGACACCGCCAGGCCCGCACACAGAACAAAGGACTGAACAGAGATAGCCGGCTGCAGATCTTCCCCCTCCGGTAACAGGCAGCCAGAGCCGGAAGGGGGCAATCGCAGCCCCAGAGAGACATTATCTATAAAACTGTAAGCAGGCCTCTTTGCTAACTAAAACTTCTTGGGGGTCTGGACAGTCAACATCTGCCTGAGAAGGTGCGCCGGTTTTACACCCAGATAACTGAGTGGCGGGGAGGCGATAAGTCGCAGCATTGGCATTTGCCAAACACCTCATCACCTGAGCTGCGCAGACCTGGGAAGAGCACAAAATGCAAGCCCAACTGAGTCTGCGCCTCTGAGGACTACCCGAGTGCCTGAACCTGAGCGGCTTGGACCTGGGAGGTACATGCAGCCCAGGGCCGGCCTCGGATTGTTCTCGGTGGAACAACCTAGAGCCCGAGCAGTGTGGGCAGGGAGGCTACACGCGCCGTGAGTGGGGGCAGACCCAGTGTGGCTGAGGCACTGCGAGCGCACGCCAGTGTTATTTGTTTGCAGCATCCCTCCCTCCCTCCCCACAGTGCGACTGAACAAGTGAGCCTAAAAAAAAAAAAAAAAAGTTTCCCCCACCATCCACTTTGTGTCAGGGCGGAAGCCAGACACTGAAGAGACCAGCAAACAGAAGAAGTTATAACAGAGGGAAACACCTTGGAAGCTACGGGCAATAGATTAAAACCCCGTGGTTACTACGGACTACATAGGAAGGGGCCTATAGATCTTGAGAAATATAAGTCGGACCAAGGAACTAACCAAAAATGAACTGAACCCACCATATAACAAAACCAGAGAAAGTCCTAGATATATTTTTACTATTTTTACGATCATTCATTCTTTCTTTTTTTTTTAATTAAAAAAAAATTTTTAAGTCCTCTCTTGTTCCTTTAATTTTCACTTTTATAACCTATTACTTTGCAAAAAAAAAAAAAAAAGACCCTATTTTTTTCTTCTTCAGCAAATTTCATATATATATATTTTATAAATTTTTGACCTTGTTTGTTTTTTTTTTTTTCTTCTTCTTCTTTTCTTTAACATTGTATTTTTGAAATTCCAAACTCTACTCTAGTTTTTTAATTTTAGCTTTTTGGTATATGTTAGCAATTTTGTACCTACAGTTTTTTTTTTATAATTTCTGTGACTTTTTTTTTTTTCTGTTTCATTCTCTTCTTCTTTTATATAACATTGTATATCTGAAATTACAAACTCTACTCTAGATTTTTAATTTATGCTTTTTGGCATTTGATATCAAATTTGTACCTGTATTTTCTTTATAATTTTTGCGACATTGTCTTTGTTTGTTTGTCTTCTCTCTTTATGTTTTTTCTTCCTTTTTTTTAACATTGTATTTTTGAAATTACAAACTCTACTCTGGATTTTAATTTTTGCTTTTTGGTATTAGTTATCAATTTTGTACCTGTATTTTCTTTATAATTTTTGTGACATTGTTTGTTTTTCTTTGTTCATTTTTTCTCTTTCTTTTCCTTCTTCTTTTCTTTAACATCGTATTTTTGAAATTCCAAACTCTACTCTAGATTTTTAATTTTTGCTTTTATGTATTTGTTACCAATTTTGTACCTTTAAGAACCCAATGTTCAGGACCCATTTTTCACTACGGAGTGAGATTACTGGCTTGACTGCTCTCTCTCCCTTTGGACTCTCCTTTTTCTCCACCAGGTCGCCTGTGTCTCCTCCCTAACCCCTCTCTACTCTACCCAACTCTGTGAGTTTATGTGTGTTCCAGATGGTGGAGAACACCTAGGGAACTGATTAGTGGCTGGATCTGTCTCCCTCCTTTTCATTCCCCCCTTTTATCCCTCTGGCCACCTCTGTCTCCTTCCTCCTTCTTCTCTTCTCTGTATAACTCCGTGAACATCTCTGAGTGGTCCAGTTGTGGAGTGCATATAAGGAAGTAACTACTGGCTACCCCACTCTCTCCACTATTGATTCCACCTCATCTCATTTGGGTCACCTCTAACTCCCTCCTCCCTCTTCTCTTCTCCATGTAACGCTGTGAACCTCTCTGAGTGACCCTCACAGTAGAGAAACTTTTCATCTTTAACGTAGAAGTTTTATCAACGGTGCTGTATAGAAGGAGAAGTTTTGAAACTACTGTAAAAATAAGACCGATAACTGGAAGCAGGAGGCTTAAGTCCAAACCCTGACTCCAGGGAACTCCTGACTCCAAGGAACATTAATTGACAGGAGCTCATCAAACGCCTCCAAACCGACACTGAAACCAAGCACCACACAAGGGCTAACAAGTTCCAGGGCAAGACATACCAAGCAAATTCTCCAGCAACAAAGGAGCACAGCCC
This sequence comes from Bos grunniens, assembly GCF_055505025.1. Classification (NCBI taxonomy): domain Eukaryota; kingdom Metazoa; phylum Chordata; class Mammalia; order Artiodactyla; family Bovidae; genus Bos; species Bos grunniens. Next base: position 72,267,117 of record NC_141194.1, on the reverse strand, counting down.
TGAGCTTAAAGATTCAGGCTGCCCAAAGTCACCCCAAAACTATAGACATCTCATAACTCATTACTGGACACCCACCAGAACACCGACACAAGCTTCCCTAACCAGGAAACCTTGACAAGCCACCTGTACAAACCCACACACAGCGAGGAAAAGCCACAATAAAGAGAACTCCACAAACTGCCAGAATATAGAAAGGACACCCCAAACTCAGCAATTTAAACAAGATGAAGAGACAGAGGAATACCCAGCAGATAAAGGAACAGGATAAAAGCCCACCAAACCAAACAAAAGAGGAAGAGATAGGGAATCTACCTGATAAAGAATTCCGAATAATGATAGTGAAATTGATCCAAAATCTTGAAATCAAAATGGAATCACAGATAAATAGCTTGGAGACTAAGATTGAGAAGATGCAAGAAAGGTTTAACAAGGACCTAGAAGAAATAAAAGACAGTCAATATAAAATGAATAATGCAATAAATGAAATTAAAAACACTCTGGAGGCAACAAATAGTAGAATAACACAGGCAGAAGATAGGATTAGTGAATTAGAAGATAGAATGGTAGAAATAAATGAATCAGAGAGGATAAAAGAAAAACGAATTAAAAGAAATGAGGACAATCTCAGAGACCTCCAGGACAATATTAAACGCTACAACATTCGAATCATAGGGGTCCCAGAAGAAGAAGACAAAAAGAAAGACCATGAGAAAATACTTGAGGAGATAATAGTTGAAAACTTCCCTAAAATGGGGAAGGAAATAATCACCCAAGTCCAAGAAACCCAGAGAGTCCCAAACAGGATAAAACCAAGGCGAAACACCCCAAGACACATATTAATCAAATTAACAAAGATCAAACACAAAGAACAAATATTAAAAGCAGCAAGGGAAAAACAACAAATAACACACAAGGGAATTCCCATAAGGATAACAGCTGATCTTTCAATAGAAACTCTTCAAGCCAGGAGGGAATGGCAAGACATACTTAAAATGATGAAAGAAAACAACCTACAGCCCAGATTATTGTACCCAGCAAGGATTTCATTCAAGTATGAAGGAGAAATCAAAAGCTTTTCAGACAAGCAAAAGCTGAGAGAATTCTGCACCACCAAACCAGCTCTCCAACAAATACTAAAGGATATTCTCTAGACAGGAAACACAAAAACAGTGTATAAGTTCGAACCCAAAACAATAAAGTAAACGGCAACGGGATCATACTTATCAGTAATTACCTTAAACGTAAATGGGTTGAATGCCCCAACCAAAAGACAAAGACTGGCTGAATGGATACAAAAACAAGACCCCTACATATGTTGTCTACAAGAGACCCACCTCAAAACAGGGGACACATACAGACTGAAAGTGAAGGGCTGGAAAAAGATTTTCCATGCAAATAGGGACCAAAAGAAAGCAGGAGTAGCAATACTCATATCAGATAAAATAGACTTTAAAACAAAGGCTGTGAAGAGAGACAAAGAAGGTCACCACATAATGACCAAAGGATCAATCCAATAAGAAGATATAACAATTATAAATATATATGCACCCAACACGGGAGCACCGCAGTATGTAAGACAAATGCTAACAAGTATGAAAGGAGAAATTAACAATAACACAATAATAGTGGGAGACTTTAATACCCCACTCACACCTATGGATAGATCAACTAAACAGAAAATTAACAAGGAAACACAAACTTTAAATGATACAATAGATCAGTTAGACCTAATTGATATCTATAGGACATTTCATCCCAAAACAATGAATTTCACCTTTTTCTCAAGCGCACATGGAACCTTCTCCAGGACAGATCACATCCTGGGCCATAAAGCTAGCCTTGGTAAATTCAAAAAAATAGAAATCATTCCAAGCATCTTTTCTGACCACAATGCAGTAAGATTAGATCTCAATTACAGGATAAAAACGATTAAAAATTCCAACATATGGAGGCTGAACAACACGCTGCTGAATAACCAACACATCACAGAAGAAATCAAAAAAGAAATCAAAGTTTGCATAGAAATGAATGAAAATGAAAACACAACAACCCAAAACCTGTGGGACACGGTAAAAGCAGTCCTAAGGGGAAAGTTCATAGCAATACAGGCACACCTCAAGAAACAAGAAAAAAGTCAAATAAATAACCTAACTCTACACCTAAAGCAACTAGAAAAGGAAGAAATGAAGAACCCCAGGGTTAGCAGAAGGAAAGAAATCTTAAAAATTAGAGCAGAAATAAATGCAAAAGAAACAAAAGAGACCATAGCAAAAATCAAAAAAACCAAAAGCTGGTTATTTGAAAGGATAAATAAAACTGACAAACCATTAGCCTGACTCATCAAGAAACAAAGGGAGAAAAATCAAATCAATAAAATTAGAAATGAAAATGGAGAGATCACAACAGACAACACAGAAATACAAAGGATCATAAGAGACTACTATCAACAATTATATGGCAATAAAATGGACAACGTGGAAGAAATGGACAAATTCTTAGAAAAGTACAACTTTCCAAAACTGGACCAGGAAGAAATAGAAAATCTTAACAGACCCATCACAAGCACAGAAATTGAAACTGTAATCAAAAATCTTCCAGCAAACAAAAGCCCAGGTCCAGATGGCTTCACAGCTGAATTCTACCAAAAATTTAGAGAAGAGCTAACACCTATCCTGCTCAAACTCTTCCAGAAAATTGCAGAGGAAGGTAAACTTCCAAACTCATTCTATGAGGCCACCATCACCCTAATACCAAAACCTGACAAAGATGCCACAAAAAAAGAAAACTACAGGCCAATATCACTGATGAACATAGATGCAAAAATCCTTAACAAAATTCTAGCAACCAGAATCCAACAACACATTAAAAAGATCATACACCATGACCAAGTGGGCTTTATCCCAGGGATGCAAGGATTCTTCAATATCCGCAAATCAATCAATGTAATACACCACATTAACAAATTGAAAAATAAAAACCATATGATTATCTCAATAGATGCAGAGAAAGCCTTTGACAAAATTCAACACCCATTTATGATAAAAACTCTCCAGAAAGCAGGAATAGAAGGAACGTACCTCAACATAATAAAAGCTATATATGACAAACCCACAGCAAACATTATCCTCAATGGTGAAAAATTGAAAGCATTTCCTCTAAAGTCAGGAACAAGACAAGGGTGTCCACTTTCACCATTACTATTCAACATAGTTTTTGAAGTTTTGGCCACAGCAATCAGAGCAGAAAAAGAAATAAAAGGAATCCAAATTGGAAAAGAAGAAGTAAAACTCTCACTATTTGCAGATGACATGATCCTCTACATAGAAAACCCTAAAGACTCCACCAGAAAATTACTAGAACTAATCAATGACTACAGTAAAGTTGCAGGATATAAAATCAACACACAGAAATCCCTTGCATTCCTATACACTAATAATGAGAAAACAGAAAGAGAAATTAAGGAAACAATCCCATTCACCATTGCAACAGAAAGAATAAAATACTTAGGAATATATCTACCTAAAGAAACTAAAGACCTATATATAGAAAACTATAAAACACTGGTGAAAGAAATCAAAGAGGACACTAATAGATGGAGAAATATACCATGTTCATGGATTGGAAGAATCAATATAGTGAAAATGAGTATACTACCCAAAGCAATTTATAGATTCAATGCAATCCCAATCAAGCTACCAACAGTATTCTTCACAGAGCTAGAACAAATAATTTCACAATTTGTATCGAAATGCAAAAAGCCTCGAATAGCCAAAGCGATCTTGAGAAAGAAGAATGGAACTGGAGGAATCAACCTACCTGACTTCAGGCTCTACTACAAAGCCACAGTTATCAAGACAGTATGGTACTGGCACAAAGACAGAAATATAGATCAATGGAATAAAATAGAAAGCCCAGAGACAAATCCACACACATATGGACACCTTATCTTTGACAAAGGAGGCAAGAATATACAATGGATTAAAGACAATCTCTTTAACAAGTGGTGCTGGGAAAACTGGTCAACCACTTCTAAAAGAATGAAACTAGAACACTTTCTAACACCATACACAAAAATAAACTCAAAATGGATTAAAGATCTAAACATAAGACCAGAAACTATAAAACTCCTAGAGGAGAACATAGGCAAAACACTCTCTGACATACATCACAGCAGGATCCTCTATGACCCACCTCCCAGAATATTGGAAATAAAAGCAAAAATAAACAAATGGGACCTAATTAACCTTAAAAGCTTCTGCACATCAAAGGAAACTATCAGCAAGGTGAAAAGGCAGCCTTCAGAATGGGAGAAAATAATAGCAAATGAAGCAACTGACAAACAACTAATCTCAAAAATATGCAAGCAACTCCTACAGCTCAACTCCAGAAAAATAAATGACCCAATCAAAAAATGGGCCAAAGAACTAAATAAACATTTCTCCAAAGAAGACATACAGATGGCTAACAAACACATGAAAAGATGCTCAACATCACTCATTATCAGAGAAATGCAAATCAAGACCACTATGAGGTACCATTTCACACCAGTCAGAATGGCTGCGATCCAAAAGTCTACAAATAATAAATGTTGGAGAGGGTGTGGAGGAAAGGGAACCCCTCTTACACTGTTGGTGGGAATGCAAACTAGTACAGCCACTATGGAGAACAGTGTGGAGATTCCTTAAAAAACTGGAAATAGAACTGCCTTATGATCCAGCAATCCCACTGCTGGGCATACACACTGAGGAAACCAGAAAGGAAAGAGACACGTGTACCCCGATGTTCATCGCAGCACTGTTTATAATAGCCAGGACATGGAAGCAACCTAGATGCCCATCAGCAGATGAATGGATAAGAAAGCTGTGGTACATATACACAATGGAGTATTACTCAGCCATTAAAAAGAATACATTTGAATCAGTTCTAATGAGGTGGATGAAACTGGAGCCTATTATACAGAGTGAAGTAAGCCAGAAGGAAAAACACCAATACAGTATACTAACGCATATATATGGAATTTAGAAAGATGATAACAATAACCCTGTGTACGAGACAGCAAAAGTGACGCTGATGTATGGAACAGTCTTATGGACTCTGTGGGAGAGGGAGAGGGTGGGAAGATTTGGGAGAATGGCATTGAAACATGTAAAATATCATGTATGAAACGAGATGCCAGTCCAGGTTCAATGCACGATACTGGATGCTTGGGGCTGGTGCACTGGGACGACCCAGAGGGATGGTGTGGGGAGGGAGGAGGGAGGGGGGTTCGGGATGGGGAGCACATGTATACCTGTGATGGATTCATTTTGATATTTGCAAAACTAATACAATTATGTAAAGTTTAAATATAAAATAAAATTAAAAAAAAAAAAAAAACAAAGGTAGACATAAGCCATATTTGTAATGGAAAGCTCATAGTCATGCTAAGTGTTTTGGAATTTATTAAAAGTTTAAAAAGAACCAATAAAAGAATTTTGGAAGGTATGTAATACAATTTGTGTTTTAAAAATATTGCTCTTGATTCTGTGGTAATAATAGATTGAAATAGGAAAGGAAAATGGAAAATTTTAAGGCAGTTCAGGAAATGTGATGGCAACTTGGACTAAGATGATGGCAATGGTAATAGAGAATAGCACAGAGATTCCACAAAAAGACAGATATGAAAATACTCATGAAAATACCATTTTTAAAATTAAAAAAGAAAAGCTTTAAAACTGAAAGGACAATTAATAAATAAATTGGTATATAATCATAAAATGTAGTATTGTAGACCACTGAAAATTAATGAGCTACAGCTACTCACAACTATATAAATAAATATTAGTAACAAAATGTTAATAGACCAAAAAATTCCAGAAGGCTATATGCAAAACATGGTTGGATGAGATGGAGAGAGGATGAGATGGTTGGATGGCATCACCAACATGATGGATATGAGTTTGAGTAGGCTACGGGAGCTGATGATGGACAGGGAAGCCTGGTATGCCACAGTCCGTGGGGTTGCAAATAGTCGGACATGACTGAGCTAAACTGAACTGAACATGCAAAACATATATATACACACCCACAATAGATACTTTTTATAAAGTTAAAAAATAATTTAAACTGATCAATATATTATTTATGTGTGTGTCTATGTGTATAATATGTGATTTCAAAAAGCATTTTTTAAAAAACAAGAGAATAATAAATGATTTATTCAGGATATCAGTCACCTGTAAAGACAGAGAGAGAGATATGAAAGAAAATAGGATAGTGCATTGCATAGATTATTATTAACTTTCTCAGGTTTAGTGCTGGGCTCACAGCTGTTAGAAGTATCGAGTGAATGAATGAATAAATGAATGTCAAGAGTTGGACACAACTGAGTGACTAACACTTTCACTTTCTTTCAACAGGCTTCCCAGGTGGCTCAGACCATAAAGAACCTGCCTATAATGCAGGAGACCCTGGTTCAATCCCTGGGTTTGGAAGTTCCCCTGGAGAAGGAAATGGCAACCCACTCCAGTATTCTTGCCTGAAGAATTCCATGGACATAGGCGTCTGGCAGGCTACAGTCCATGGGGTCACAAAGAGTCAGGTATGACTGAGCAACTAACACTTTCTCTTTCTTTCATTGGGTCAATGATTCAAATTGGTGTTGGCGTCGTGAATCAAAATATATTATTAATACAACTTTGTATATCTAGAAATATTTTTAAAATCAAGTACATATATTGAAGATATATTTTGGAATTAAAAACCACAGGGCTTGATGTGAGGGATAAGTAAAAGGAAATTATAAAATATGTAGTCTACATTTCTGTAGAATGTCTTTGTAAATGGGTAGATGTCAGTGTCATTTACTAAGATAGAAGAAAAACAGATAAGGATCAGATTTATCCTTTGTAGATATATTGGCTATGTGGATAAAAAATAAATACTACCTGCCATTCCCATAAACACTGAATGTTTCCTGCCATCAGCCATTGCAGCCATCCTCAAAGTTATGCCCTTAGGGGAATTCAGAATGAAAAAAAAAAAAAAAACAGGACACTGCCCCTGGAAAATTAAGATGCGTATCTAAGGAATAATTTCAAGGCATTCAGACTTTTTCATCTTCCCATATATAGAAAAGCACTGAAATCATTAACTTGAGATGTTTGTTTTTTGTAATTAGCAATGTTTTTATATTGGACAACATGCTTTTCTTTTTTTTTTTTTTTTTCAGCCAAAGCTCCTATATATCCTGGCTCCTCTCTTACCACTTTTCAACACTTTCTCAGAGGTATCTGAGAGGCTTTTTCCCAGGCTTTGGTTCTCAGTAAGCTTCCTACATAAAACATAACTCACAATTTTTAGGCTTTTTTTTTTTTTTTTTTTTTTACAGTTCACAGCTGTGATGTTCTTGTGAGACATCCAAGTGGAAGTATGACATAATAGTTGAATGCAATTATCTAGACCTCAGAGTAGATAGCTGATCTGGAGACAAACATTTAGAAGTCATCAGAATTTATATTGTACTTGAAGCCATGAAAATGAATATAAACATCTAATGAAAAAGTATAGTGAGAATTGAATGTCCAGGACCTAATACTGGAGAACTCTCCTATTTAGAGACCCAACAGAAAAGGATCATCCAGCAAATTCCCAGAAAGACAGAAACACTAAGAGGGTATGATGTTAAGAAAAGCAAAAAAGAAAACATTTCAAGAAAGAAGTTTTAAACTGTATGAAACTCTGCTGACAAGTTTTATAATGTTAGGACAAAAGACGTCATAACTTGGAATTTTGATGGTCTCCTGCATGGCAGGAAGATTCTTTACTATCTGAACTACCAGGGAAGCCCTTTGGAAGCCAGCAGAGACCTTTTGGCAAAAATAATTTTGGTGGAACAGTGAGGGCAGAATCCAAATTGTAGGTAAGTGGAACTGATAAACTGACACAATGTGTGAAGATAACTTAAGTGTGCTCAGTCATAGTGATAATAACAATATCATCTTATAAATACAAAGACTTTTAAATTTATATTATTATTTAATCTTTATAACAAAACAGCTCTGAAAGATAAGTCCTGTATCCTCTTTCTACAAAAAAAAAAAAAAAAAGAATACTGAGTAATCATTTAAATGTCTGAGATTAGAAAGCTCATCTGGAATGAAGTTGTGATTAGCAACCAGGTCTTCGGATTTCAACTTTAGTACTCCTTTCCCCTCAAAAAGAATGGGGTAAAATTGGCCAAATCAGAATATTTCCATTATATCACAGACAGAAAACTACAAAGACATGTTCTATTGATAGTGTGCCAGGCACTCATTTACCTGAAGCATATCATGGCAATTTTATCAATATCTAAGAAAAAAAAAAAAATATATATATATATATATATATATATATAGTACTTTTGCCCTTTTCTCCCCAATGGGTCTTCATTCTCAAACAAAATTTAAATTTCTGCAAGTATTTTCACCACTAGATGGTACTAGAATAACATGAGAAGTTCTCCATTGTACAATTTGTCTACAACTGCAATCATCCAACAATATCCCTTCAAAACATCTGCTGCTACTGCTGCTAAGTCACTTCAGTCGTGTCCGACTCTGTGCAACCCCATAGACGGCAGCCCATCAGGCTCCACCGTCCCTGAGATTCTCCAGGCAAGAACACTGGAGCGGGTTGCCATTTCCTTCTCCAATGCATGAAAGTGAAAAGTGAAAGTGAAGTCGCTCAGTCGTGTCCGGCTCTTAGCGACCCCATGGACTGCAGACTACCAGGCTCCTCTGTCCATGGGATTTAAGTCCCCAGTTAGGGTCTTAAATAGATTATAGTACTAATCAATGGGAAAATGTAAATGTCAAATGATGAAGTCTCTAGGAGTAAGATGCATTTGAATACTTGGAGGAAATGTAAAATCAAAGGAGAATATTAGAGAGCTTCCCTGGTGACTCAGACAGTCAAGAGTCTGCCTACAGTGCAGGAGATCCGGGTTCAAATCCTGGATCGGGAAGATCTCCTGCAGAAGGGAATGGCAACCCACTCCAATATTCTTGCCTGGAGAATTCCATGGACAGAGGAGCCCAGTTAGCCCCAGGCCATGGGGTTGCAAACAGCCAAACATGACAGAGTGACTAACATTTCATTTCATTTCATGATGATTATTGATAAAGTATCAGAGATATTAAGTAATAATTCCAAAACATATAGGAATTGTCAGTTTATTCTTTAAAATGACTTTGTATTCTGAAGTAGCATTGTGCTACCTGACACATATCAAAGTGAAAATCAGTTAATCAAAAAAAGCACAATTTGATTAGGGACAGGTTTAATAAAATTCATTAAGTTTTCAATGAAATTTATAAATGCTCAATCTTAGTCATTTACAAACAAAATAAAACATTCAAAGCCTACGGAATTATCTCACCCATTCTAGAGATATAATTTTAAAGGGAAGCCTGCCAAATTCATATCTTCTGACTTGTCTTCTCCCACTACACACACACACACACACACATCCACCATCATTATTCTAGTTAAAACATTTTAGCCAAAATTTGAAATACTATCTCATTAAGTTGCTTAATAGGTTTTTAGATATTTTTTTCCAATATTCTTTTGGCCAGCTGTATAAAATCAAACTGTAGTAAATTGGGAATTAAAGAGAATAATGATATGGACAGGATAAAGAGAAAATTCAAGAGAAAAGCTTCTTTAGAATTAAATTCTTAAAGCATTTCATTTATTTCCTCCTCTGCACCTTACCTTTTTAAGTAGCTAAAATGCAAGTTTTACTTGTTGTAAAACTATTGGTGTCAGCTACTTAAATAAAAGGTACCTTCATCCATTCCCCTATTGCTTTAAAAAGAAATATCTCAGCTTCAGCAAATGTTCTGTTTAAGTTATGGTAAAGACTATTTCACATGCTATAATTGTCTCTCCTAAATATAACGCAGTTCAAGACCTAGAAAGAGAATGCTGGACCATTCATATCCATGTAAGTGGAAGATTTCAAATTGTACTATTTTGTTTTGTTTACCTGAACAATAACAGTAAAGAGGATAACAACTGTGGTTGCTGCAATGAAGAGCTTCTTTCTGGAAAACTCCGGGAGCAGAAAAACAAGGGAGAAACAGATTGCTCCCCTCAGACCTCCATAGGCTATAATAAATTGGTCCTTTCTGGTGACTGTATTCACATGACATTTGTTCACGAAGAAAGTCAGCACAAGAACTCCTAAATTTTTCAATAAGAAGAATATTTGAGTAATTAATCAACAGAAGGAAATGCTACAAATATAATAGTGTTAAACTAGATTGAAATTCTAAGGATTTGTAATGAATAATTTAAAAGCCTAAATGAGCTAAACTATTAAAAGGTTTATTTCCTCAGAGAGATTTCTTTAAACAGCTACATTTTATATTGTTTATGTTTTGGTTTTTCCTTTGATTCTTTTCATTTTTTTAGAATGAAAGCAGTGCATTTCTCTTCTTTAGGCCTATGTGGACTAATCCGGGGCATTCTGCAAATGTAGTCTCTACAAACAGAATATAACATTTCTCTTCAGTCTTATAAATGCTAGTGAGTAGACCCAACTAGTGAACTAAATGTTAAGTAATGTGACCTGTGTTGGTTTTAATCTTTAGTGAGCCAGGATTCCATATTCCTCAAGGCTTCAAAAACAAGATTTGTTTTTCCCCTGTCACCCAGAATCTAGAGTTCTGAGATTCAAGTCTCAGCCAAAGATTTTTACTTCTCACATTTGTTGGTAGTCTCAAAAAGTAGCCTTAAGCACAAGAGAAGTATTTTCTCATGTACCAGTACTATTTGAAGGGCGCCAGTTAAACTTTTGTCCCACAGATTTTACTCCCAGTGATTATGTTTTGAGTATCTTATTGTGAATGAGTTTAGCAGATAATTTACCTCAAGACCAAAAAGGCAAAATTCCTTGCCAAGTGGGCTGAAAGTAGGGATTCTTACACAAAATTTGAGCTGAAATAAGTTGGCCAGCAGAAAATTTAGCCAAAATTGATTTGTTTGGAAAAAATATCATATCCTCTTCATTGTAGTATGGTATCAGCAATTTGGAGAGCCATGGGAGTAGTCTTGCAGCCTCTGTATATGACTAAGAATCTTGGTTCATTTTTCTGTTTTTAAAAACATTTTAATTCAATCGATATATTTTAAACAGTTCCAGAAAATGAAAGCATAGTCAAATTATTAGAGGAGTCATAATTAAAATAAATGAGAACTAAGTCCAGTGAAAGTATAAGATCTTTTAATTATCTTTTAAAAACTGTCTCTTTAGCTCTTTTAATTTTCTTTCATATTACTATAAAAGTAAAGGTAGCTTTTAGAGAAAAATACAAATATGCAAATGCAGCATATAGCACCTATATTCCCACCCATCCAGAGAAAATAATTCCTAACACTTTGGATAAAACCTTTCAAAGCCACACATGACTGTTTACATTATTATTATTTCTAATAATAACTACTTTATTGACACTTGAACATTTAATATGTTCCAATGATGCCTAAATATATGTAATAAAATTTCTAATCACTCTTATTTTGTATAGTTACCAGAATTCAAGGCTAGTGACATTATATTTGAGGCCAAGTTATCATTTTGATTAAATAGAAATTCATCCAGCATATTTTGAGTCAAATTGCATTTTGGACAACTGAGGTGAATTGCTTCAGTCATATTGACATTGTCAGAATGCTAACTTTATAATTTTATTATTCATTCTATGTGGATTCCCAAACCAAAGGAATGAAAATATTCCACTGAAACCTTCCAATTTAACAGACTTACAAAAAATATACATCATTTAATATAGCTAAAATCCAAAGGGGGGAAAAATATGGCCCCCTATGGCCTGTATTTAGCTCATCTTTCCTCTGTCTATTTAGGCACAAAATTAACCTAAATCATGATGGCTTAAAGGAAGTACAGATACTTCATTGATTTATGATAAAGATCTTTTCCTTTTCTCTTCTCATACCAGATGTAGCAATTTTCTACACATTATAATTTAGAAATAAAATGGTATTGGACAGAAGATTTGTTTCATCTCATGAATTTTCACACAAAGTTTCAAAAGGAAGGGGATATATGTATACCTATTGCTGATTCATGTTCAGGTTTGACAGAAAACAGCAAAATTCTGTAAAGCAATTATCCTTCAATAAGAAATTAATAAATTAAAAAAGATACATTTACAAACCTATAGAAATCCTGGTGTTCATCTTTAATGTTTGCTTTTACTAGGCCTTAAAATTTTACTACTCTTTTTTTTTTCAATTGAAATATAGTTGATTTATAGTGTTGTGTTATTTTTTTTGCACAGCAAAGTGGTTCACTTATACATATATATATTCTTTTTCATGTCCTTTTCCATTATGGTTTATTATAGGATATTGAATATAATTATCTGTACTATAAAGTAGGATGCTGTTGTTTATTTTATATATAGTAGTTTGTATCTGCTAATTCCAAACTCATGATTTATTCCTCTTCCCTCCCTTTTCTCCTTTGGTAACTATAGATCTCTTTCTATGTCTGTGAGTCTGTTTCATAAATAAGTTCATTTGTATCACATTTTAAATTCTACTTTTAAGTGATATCATATGACATAAATTTAGTATGATATAAACATACTAAACTTGGTATGATAACCTCTAAGTCTATCCATGTTACTGCAAATAGTATTCATTCTCTTCTATGGCTGAGCAGTATTCCATTGTATACATGTACCAAATCTTCTTTATCCATCCATCTGTCAATAGACATTTATGTTGCTTCTATGTCTTGGCTATTATAAATAGTGCTGCAATGAACATTGGGGTGCATGTACCTTTTTGAATTATGGTTTTCTCCAGATATATGCCCAGGAGTGGGATTGCTGGATCATATGATAGCTTTGTTTTTAGATTTCTGAGGAAACTCCATATCATTCTCCATAGTAGTTGTACCAATTTACATTCCCACCAAAAGTGACTGAGATTTCCCTTTTCTCAATCCCCTCTCCAGTATTTGTTATCTGTAGATTTTTAATGATGGTTATTTTCACCAATGTGAAATGCTATCTCATTGTAGTTTTGATTTGTATTTCTCTAATAATTAACATCCACTGACTCAATGGACATGAATTTGAGCAAACTCAGGAAGATAGTGGAGAACAGAGGAGCCTGGTGTGCTGCAGTCCATGGGGTGGCAAAGAGTTGGACATGACTCAGTGACTTAGCAATAATTAGCAATTTTGAGCATCTTTTCATGTGCCTATTGTCCATCTGTATGTCTTCTTTGGAGAAATGTCTGTTTAGGTCTTCTGCCCATTTTTTGATTGAGTTGTTTTTTGTCATTGAGTTATACATTTGTATATTTTGTATTTGTATATTTTGGAATTTGTATTTGTATATTTTAGAATTTGTATTTGTATTTGTATATTTTGCTTTTGTATATTTTGGAATTTGTATTTGTATATTTTAGAATTTGTATTTGTATTTGTATATTTTGGAATTTGTATTTGTATTTGTATATTTTGGAAATTAATCCCTTGTCAGTCACACCATTTGCAAATATTTTATCCCATTCCATAGACTGTCTTTTTGTTTTGCTTATGGTTTCTTTTGCTGTGCAAAAGCTTCTAAATTTGATTCAGTCCCATTCATTTATTTCTGCTTTTATTTCTATTGCTTTGGGAGACTGTAGGTCTTAACATTTTATAGGAAAACATTTTCGGTTATTCTTGGCATTTTTGTTTCCATCAGCTATTTTTTATAGCACATGAGCACAAAGTAGACTTTTTGTTCAATTTTATTTAAAAAGACATTTAGATTAAAAATAATATTTTATAATTCTAGTGAGATTTTCCAGTGGGCTCAGAATAAATTAGAAATTGCCTTCTGTGAACTTGCATAACATTTAGCTTATAGTTTCACTGTTAATGCCAACCTAAATACATTTCAATAGACAATAAAGCATACTCTGGCCAGTCTTATTATTCATTCTTAAAATTACAAGCAAATTCCCTAATGTCCCCCTTAGTGTTGCTAGGGTAAGGTTCATAGTCTCCAAAGAAAGGTCTACAATGATTTTGTTCATGTGTTGAGGATGTGGAAAATAGAGATAGAAATGTCAAAAAATATGATAAACCATAAACTGCATTCCTATATACACTACAACGTGTAAGATTAAAGAGACAGCTCAGTTTAAGTAACAATTAAGCTGTGGAGTAAATATTTTTTTTTAATGTAAACACTGGGTTAGAAGAGGGTTTGCAGGCCTGCGTGGGTACTCAGTCATTTCCAATTCCTTGTGACCCCATGGACTGCAGCCAGCCAGCCAGGTTCCTCCATCTATGGAATTTTCCAGACAAGAACACTGAAGGGGGTTGCCATTTCCTGCTCCAGGGATCTTCCCTATCTATGGATCAAATTCAGGTCTTTTGCATCTCCTGCATTGGAGGCAGATCCTTTACCACTGGTGTCACCTGGAAAGCCCAATAATAGTAGTATTAAAGTGTACCAGGCTGTATGCTAAACTCTTTGATTACATTGTATCATATAATTCTCACAATAGTTGGCAAAAGTTTATAGTGTCAACGATTCTCATTTTACAGTTAAGGACTGTTACTGCTAGCATGATTATATGATTTTTTTTCAAAGTCAAAAGGCTATGTAGTGAAGCTAGAATTTGAACTCAGTCTGATTTTAGAGCCAGTTTCTTAACCTTGCTATTATGGAGCCCCTGCATAAGTGAAGAATAGAAAACAGTCTACTTATGAGAAGTAAAGCAAATAAACATATTGGAATTTTAAATTTCTTGTTTCTAATGCAATCTCAAAACAAGCTGACACATTTTACATAAAAAAGCAATGTTCACCATACCTAATGCTCTCCAAATAAGACAGAAAATGACAGTGAAACAAATATAAGGCCAATTCCATTCGTGGTTATTTCCAATGGTAGAAACACCAAGGAAGATGAAGATAAGAGTGTCACTAACACTGCTCCACATCTTCATGAAGTACTTGATAGTGGTATGGGATTTCTGAGAAATGTTAGCTTCCACATAGCGTTTCATGCTCATAGCACAGGCAATAATTCTAAAGAAGAGGGGAAAAAATGTGTAAGAGTAAATATTTGCATTTAACTTTAAGAGAAAGTGATCACACAAATGATGTTGAGGACTAAACTAGGGTCTCTGTTACTCTAGATGCCTTACTCCATTCCAGAACATAAAAAAAAAAAAAAAAAAAAACAATGCCATTTCCTCAGAATTTATACAATAACATTTCTAAGACAATCAAACGCTTAATTTTCAAAATAAATGACAGCTTCTGTGTCCTTTTGTGTGCTGAGAATAATGTATCTGCTTTATCATCTTTAACATTGTCTAATAAGTCAGTCATTCAGCGTTTAGTCACTCAGTTTTGTCCGACTCTTTGCAACGCCATGGACCCTAGCCTGCTAGTCTCCTCTGTCCATGGGATTCTCCAGGCAAGAATACTGGATGGGTATCCACTCCCTTATGCAGGGGATCTTCCTGTCCCAGGGCTCAGACCCAGGTCTCCATCATTGCAGGCAAATTCTTTGTAGTCTGAGCCACCAGGGAAGCCCACTGCCTAATCAGTCTTCTTTAAATAGGGTTGCACTGACAGGTTCTAATAATTAGTTGGCAGCAAATATGCTAAGAGGCAAGGGCTAATATGAGAAATAACACATACTTGTAGCCTCTAAAGCACTACTGTTATAAATAAAGCGATTTTTGATAGTCAGGGAGTGTTTTACTGTTTTATTCGATTCACTATGCTTTCAAGATTATGTTGTTATATTCCTGTTGAATAATCTTTTCCAAGCCTTACTCTAGAGTATTTCGTTGCACCTTTCAATCCACCAAAATGATTTATTGCCTTCCCACTGTTATTAATTTAAGGGTCAGATATTTAGATATTTTCTTAACAACTGGGGAGCGGGGAAGGGAGAAAAACATTGTATATGAGATGAGCAATAACCTATTGCCACCCCATGATAAATTATTTTTAAATTACTCTCTGCTGAAGACGTGGGGAGGAGTGATAGATATGCACACAATTGCATGAATTTTAGAGAAGAAACATGTTCTACTACCTCTAATACAGCCTTTCAAAATGCAAAACTCCCAGAAAATGGCTCACATTAAAAGCCTTAAGGGTAAGAATGCCAAACTAGGAATCTGAGACACAGTCAGAGAAGAATATGGGTCAGCTTTGTAAATCTACGTTTTTGCTCAGGACTAGTCCAGACTATACAAACAATAATAAATCTTGTGATACTCAAGGTATAAAAACCATGAGCTGCTAATCCTTAGTTTAAACCAATCTACACTGAAAATGGTCAAAGGATTACCATACGAATAACACAAAGTAGTAGGTAAAGCAGTGTTGAGCAAGGATCTAGATGTATAGATATACATTATTTTTCTATTTTATATGTATATATATGTATATATATACACATACACACACACACACACACACACATATATATATATATATATATATATATATAACTGAATCACTTTGCGGTACACTTAAAACTAACATAATATTGTAAATGTACTATAATCCAATAAAGTTTTTAAACATTTCAGTTTTGGTTAAACCTGCACTCACAAAGGAGAGTTTAAAAGACTGATTCACCTTCAGCTCCCTTAATATCAGTAATAACTGATTGACATTTCTACTTATAGTTACCACAAGCCCTCTTGGATTGCTTCAGCCAGATTAAACCCAGGGAATTCAGTTAGAGGCACACTGATTTAAGATAGTTAATGATTTAAAATGCCAGTAAGTGTAGCTAACATATGTATGTGCTTATTTTGTGGCAACTATGTCTTACAGGTATTTTATCTATTTTATCTCAGTTAATTTTCACAATCATATTTATGAGATAGACATTGTTACTATTGCTATGTCACAGGTGAATGAGGCCAGGAGAAATTAAATAACTTTCTTAAGATCACTTGGCTTGAAAGTAGCAGCTCCGGGATTGAATCTAATCAGTCTCTAGAGCCCACGTCCTTGACCACCTTGATATATATTTTAAATATACACAATATATTTCATTTGTGTGAATGATGATCAATGTTTTTTTAAGTGTGACATATTTAATCAACATGATGTTTTACTTTTCCATTTGTTTCGGAAGTTGGTTACCTTTCTTATTGACTTGCTTTTTATTTTTCTATCATTAATTGGGTATTGAAATACTCTGACATTCAGCATCAGCCCAATATAAACCCCTCTTTTTTTTTTTTTAAGAAACAATATTAACTGTTTCACTTTGAAAGAAATAGAATAAGAAGCTTCTCTGACTTTTCATTTCTTTTCTCCTCACAACAGCTTACATAAAAACCAATACAATATTGTAAAGTTAAAAAATAAAATTAAAAAAAAGACTTTTTCAGTTCATAATTTCAATTTTTGAAGAGATAATTTCAAATTATTTATTATACTTAAAATCAAGTATTATTACCAACATATGTTGGTTTTCTCTTTCAAGTTGCATTTTTCTTTCTAGTAAATTTAGTTCTAAAGAGATGTCTTTCCTGCCATTGTTACCTAGTGTTCCTTCCTTTGGATTTTTTTCCAGAAACTGGAAGAGTTCCATGATGAAGTTCAGTGTTCTAGGCCAACAGTTTTTAATGTTTTTAATTGCTCTATTTTCATTTTACTCTCAACTACTTTAGGTAAATAGGCTTGGTCAACTAGTAAATTACGAGCCTTTTAAAATGTAATAGACAACTATCTGCTCTCAATCTTTTGTAGAATTTTCCTTTCAGTTATAGTTCTTTGGGCAAATTTTGAAGGCAAAAACTGAGTTCCTGTATAAGTGTAGGTGTCTCATGAATGACCAGTTTTATTTGGCTATTGAAATTTTATTTTTTTAATATATTTTAAAACAATTCCTGGATAATGTTTGAAATATCTAAAATAATTGGGAATCAAAAGCTTTAAGTGAACTGTCAAGTGCTAATTAAACTCAATAGAATGTATTCCCTTAATACTTTCACTATGTTTAATAATTTTTTCTAAAAATAGCATTTGGTTACTTGATAAATATCATAAATTTCTTGTTTTCCAACCTGTTACATGCAGGTTTTATTCTCATATCCTATTCTGTTAAAAAAAAAGAAAAGAAAGAAAGAAAAGAAAGCAGCTCAATAGCCACAAAGGTCCATTCTTGTGGGTCAATTTGTGATTCTTTGAGAGAAATGGAATAATGAAAATCTCAGAGTAAGATTTACATAGAGGATGAGCTGAAATCCCTGAAATACTACATGCTGCCTGGTGTCTTTTGGCACAAGAAAGTTCTTCATTTGCATCTTTGATTATCTTAGGTTTGGTAACTAATTAAAATATTACCCAGAATATATTATTGCCAACTTACACGCACTATGACCACATCTAAAGCAATTCACAGTTGATAAACTGCTTAATATTTACTGAGAGGTATGGTGCATTGTGTGATTTTCACCCCAAACAAGTCCCTACTCTGAATCACTTTATGATCTTAAGAAAAAAAAAATGTCACTCTGACAGTACATATATTAAGTTAGAAATACAATTTGCATATAAATTAATTATTTTTAAAGATAAATTGTATTTTTCTTTCTTGTCTGTTTTCTACCATGTTATTGTTCAGTCACTCAGTCATGTCTGACTCTTTGTGACCCCATGGGCTGCAGCACAACAGCCTTCCCTGTCTTTCATCATCTCCTGGAGCTTGCTCAAACTCATGTCCATTGAGTTAGTGATGCCATTCAACCATCTCAACCTCTGTCGTCCCCTCTCCTCCTTCCTTTAATCTTTCCCAACATCAGGGTCTTTTCCAATGAGTCAGTTATTTGCATGAGGTGGCTAAACTCATGGAGCTTCAGCTTCAGCATCAGTACCTCCAATGTATATTCAGGGTTTATTTTCTTTAGGATTGATTGGTTTGATCCCCTTGCAGTCCAAGGGACTCTCAAGAGTCTTCTCCAACACCACAGTTCAAAAGCATCAGTTCTTTGGTGCTCAGCCTTCCTTATGGTCCAACTCTCACATTCATACTTGACTACTGGAAAAGTCATGGCTTTGACTATATGGACCTTTGTCAGCAAAGTAACGGCTCTGCTTTCTAATGTGTTAAACAAGATGGCAGAGTAGAAGGATGTGTGCTAATCTTCTCCATTGAAGACTCCAAAATTGCAGCTCACTGCTGAACAACTTTTACAAAATGTTGGGTCCCACCAAAAAAAAAAAAAAAAGATAACCCATGTCCAAGGGCAAAGGAGAAGTGCCAAGAAGATGGTAGGAGGGGTGACATAGCATTTAGAATCAAACTCCATATCCACCAGAGATGCTCAGAGGGCTCAAACAAAACCTTGTGAACACCAGGATGCAAGGACCCCACAAGAGACTCATCCAGACATGCCCTTGAGAGGGTAACAGGCAGGAAGGCCAGGGGTCTCCAAAAGGAGAAAATAGCCTGCAAGTGTCATATTTTTATCTCTCTTAAGCAGCAGGAGGAAACAAACTAGCGATATTTTTTCCTTCTCCATACAAATTTAAAAAGAGGTTTCTCTTAAAATACTCTGTTGCCATGACACCTGGTTTCACCTGAAGTTAACTATTCTCAAACCTAGAGATAATCAATGCATTTCTCTTATAGAAATGTTTACCTTAAACTATGCTAATATACTATGCATTTACCCCAAACTCTATCTTCAAGTCGGTTCTGCCTCTTGGCTCAGAACCTACTTGACAAACCAGTATGTTATATTCAGATATTGTTCCCCTAATCTATGTAAATTAAACTATTTGTATGGTGATCTGCTCTTCTTCAAGATTCAAGTTAATCATTTTATGGCCCAGATGAACCATTTGGTGCAAAGATAATCCCAAAATGCATCTTATGGGTAAGGGGTTTGGTGCCATTCTGAGTTTTAAGACATTCCTTTCTTTCATTAACAGACTGCTAATGACTGTATAACATCCAGCTGAAGACTAGCAGAGGGGTACTCTTTCTGCCCCCTTCTGATGCCTATGTCAGAAGCTTTCTCTATCTCCTTTATACTTTAATAAAACTTTATTCCATAAAAGCTCTGAGTGATCAAGCCTCGTCTCTGGCCCTGGATTGAATTCTTCTCCTCTGGGGGCCAAGAATCCTGGCATCTCTGCATGGTTCAACAACAACCTTTCACTCTTGAGTGTTTAAGTGTCTCTTGCAGAGGCATGGGTCAGCAGTGGCCTGGCACAGCGACAGGGGCACTGGCTGCAGCAGATCTAGAAGGCATGGTGTGTGAGCCCCACCATAGAGCCCCTGAGCAGACAACTCACAAACTGGAGAACAATTATACCACTTAAGTTTTGTTGTGAAATTTCTAGGGCCCACAGTAGATTTCCCAACCTGGGGATCTGGCAAAGGGACTGAGAAGCCCCGGGGAATTTGACTTTGAAGGCCAGTGGGATTTGATTACAGAATGTCCAGAGAACTGGGGAAACAGACTCTTAGAGGGCACAAACAAAACATTGTGCACACCAGGACCCAGGAGAAAGGAGCAGTGACCCCACAAGAGACTGAGATTGGCTTGCCTATGAGTGTCCAGGAGTCTCCAGCTGTGGCATGGGTTGACAGCGGACTGCCGTGGGGTCAGGGGCACTGAATACAACAGTCCTGGCATAATACCTCTTGAAGGAGGTCACCATTACTGCCATTGCGCCTACCATAGTTTGGCCTCAGGCAAAACTACAGGAAGGGAACACAGCCCCACCCATCAACAGAAAATTGGATTAAAGATTTACTAATCATGGCCAGGCCCATCAGACCCAGACACAGATTCACCCACAGCCAGTCCCTGCCATCAGGAAGCTTCCACAAGCATCTTATCTTTATCCATCAAAAGACAGACAGAATGGAAACAACAATTAAAAAAAAACTAACTAAACTGATTGCTTTGATTATAGCCTTGTCTGATTTAATGAAACTATGAGCCATGCCATGTAGGGCCACCTAAGATAGATGGGTCATATGGAGAGTTCTGACAAAACATGGGCCACTGGAGAAGGGAATGGTAAACCACTTCAGTATTCTTGCCTTGAGGACCCCATGAACAGGATGAAAAGGCAAAAAGATATGTCACTGAAAGATGAACTCCTTAGGTCAGTAAGTGCCCAATATGCTACTGGAGAAGAGTGGAGAAATAACCCCAGAAAGAATGAAGGGATGGAGGCAAAGCGAAAACCACACCCAGTTGTGGATGTGACTGGTGATAGAAATAAAGTTCAATTCTATAAAGAACAATATTGCATAGGAACCTGGGATCTTAAGTCCATGAAGCATGGTAAATTGGAAGTGGTCAAACAGGAGATGGCAAAAGTGAACATCAACATTTTAGGATTCAGTGAATTAAAATGAACCAGAATGGGTGAATTTATCTAATGACACTATATCTATTACTGTGGGCAGGAATCCCTTAGAAGAAATGAGTAGCCCACATAGTCAACAAAAGAGTCTGAAATGCAGTACTTGGGTCTAATCTCAAAAATGACAGAATTATATTTGTTCATTTCAAAGGCAAACCATTCAGTATCACAGCAATCCAAGTCTATGCCCCAACCACTAATGCCAAAAAAGGTGAAGTTGAATGGTTTTATGAAAAGCTATGAGACTTTCTAGAACTAACAACAACAAAAGATGTCCTTTTCTTCATACAGGACTGGAAGGTAACAGTAGGAAGTCAAGAGGTACCTGGAGTAGCAGGCAAGTTTGGCCTTGGAGTACGAAATGAAGCAGGGCAAAGGCTAACAGAGTTTTGCCAAGAGAATGAACTGGTCATAGCAAACACTCTCTTCCAACAACACAAGAGAACACTCTACATATGGACATCAGCAGAAAGTCAAAACAATCAGATTGTTTATATTATTTGCAGCCAAAAATGGAGAATCTCTACACTGTCAGCCAAAACAAGACAGGGAGCTGACTACAGCTCAGATCATGAACTCCTTATTGCAAAATTCAGACTTAAATTGAAGAAAGTATGGGAAATGATTAGGCCATTCAGGTATGAACTAAATCAAATTCCTTCTGATTATACAGTGGAAGTGACAAACAGATTCAAGTGATTAGATCTGATAGACAGAGTGCCTGGAGAACTATGGACAGAGGTTCGTGACATTGTGCAGGATGTGGTGATCAAGACCATACCCCAAAAAAATAAATGCAAAAAGGCAAAATAGTTGTCTGAGGAGGCCTTACAAAGAGCTGAGTAAAGAAGAGAAGTGAAAGGCAAAGGAGAAAAGGAAAGATATACCCATATGAATGCAGATTTCCAAAGAATAACAAAGAGAAACAAGAAAGCCTTTTTAAGTGAACAACACAAATAAATAGAGGAAAACAATAGAGATCTCTTCAAGAAAATTGGAGATACCAAGGGAACATTTCATGCAAAAGTGGGCACAATAAAGAACAGAAACAGTAAGGACATAACAGAAGCAGAAGATATTAAGAAGAGTGGACAAGAATACACAGAAAAATTCTTCAAAATTATCTCATTGACTCAGAAAACACAATGGTGTGATCACTCACCTAGCGTCAGACATCTTGGAGTATGAAGTCAAGTGGGCCTTAGGAAGCATCACTATGAGCAAAATTAGTGAAAATGATGGAATTTAAGCTGGGCTATTTCAAATCCTAAAAGATGATGCTGTGAAAGTGCTTCACTCAATATGCCAGAAAATTTGGAAAACTCAGCAGTGGCCACAGGACTGGGAATGGTCAATTGAAATCCCAACCCCAAAGAAAACCAATGCCAAAGAATATTCAAACTACCACACGATTGCTCTCATTTCACATGCTAGCAAGGCCATGCTCAAAATGCTTCAAGCTAAGCTTCAATAGTATGTGGAACGAGAACTTACAGATATACAATCCGGATATAGAAAAGACAGAGGAACCAGAGATCAAATTGCCAACATTCGTTGGATCGTAGAAAAAGCAAGAGAATTCCAGAAAAACATCCATCTACTTCTGCTTCGTTGAGTACACTTACGCCTTTGACTGTGTGGCTCACAACTGTGGGAAATTCTTAAAGAGATGGGAATACCAGACCACGTTACCTGCCTCCTTCAAAACCTGTATGCAGGTCAAGAAGCAACAGTGAGAATCAGACATCAAATGTCAGACTGGTTTCAAATTGTGAAAAGAGTACATCAAGGCTGTATATTATCACCCTGCTTGTTTAACTTATATGCAGAGTACATCATGAGAAATGCCGAGCTGGATGAAGCACAAGTTGGAATCAAGATTTACAGGAAAAATATCAATAACCTCAGATACGCAGATGACAACATCCTAATGGCAGAAAATGAAGAGGAATTAAAGAGCCTCTTGAAGAATATTAAAGAGAAGAGTGAAAAAGTTGGCTTAAAATTCAACATTCAAAAAAATAAAGATCATGGCATCCAGTCCCATCACTTCACAACAAATAGACGAGGAAACAATGGAAACAGTGGCAGGCTTTATTTTCTTGGGCTCCAAAATCACTGTGGACAGTGATTAAAGCCATGAAATTAAAAGACACTTATTACTTGGAAAAAACTATGCACACCTAGACAGTATATTAAAAAACAGAGACATTACTTTGCCTACAAACGTCCATATAGTCAAGTGTTAGTTGCTCAGTCATGTCCGACTCTTTGCAATCCCACAGACTGTAGTTTCCCAGTGCACAAAAAAAGTTATGTTTACTTTGTACTGCAACCTATTACATATGCAACAGTATTATTTCTGAAAATCAATTGTACATACTTTAATTTTAAAAGCTGGTATTGCTAAAAATGCTAGCCATCAACTGAGCCTTCAGTGAGTTGTAATATTTCTGTTAGTGGAGAGCTCAAAATATTATAAGAATTACCAAAATGTGACACAGAGACATGAAGTGAGCAAATGCTATTAGATCAATGGTGCTGATAGACTTGCCCAATGCAGGATTGTCACAAGCCTTCAATTTGTAAAATATGCAATAACTGCAAAGTGCAATACAGTGAAGCACAAAAAAGATATGCCTTCACTAGACTCAAACAATTTCAGGTATGTTTTATTTCTTACACTCTGCATACCTTATGATTTCCCTTTACATAACAAACTCTATATGGGGCAATAGTAAATTGCTATAAAATTGTTATAACTATTCACCTCTCTATGTAATGACTAGGACTAGAATCTACAGTCTTAAACTTGTGTCAGAAAAGAACCGTGTCAAATCTTTACCGGTAATAATCAGATATGGTTCCTGTAGTTCTCCATGCAAAACAAACGAAGCCTGCCTACATAAACTACATTTCTGTTCTTGTAGTTTGGTACTCCTCAAAGGCTAATTTGGCAATGATTTGCATCTACTTTATAAAGTTTCCTATCCCTATTTCTTTGATTTATTTTCCCTTCACTATCAGCTGTCACCCAACAGACTTTTGTTCACCCCTTTTTACTCTTTATTTCTATTTTCACTATAAAACTCCAAAGTTTTCTTTCAGCAAAATATTTTAAAAAGAGAGAGGAATAGTATTTTTTGAAGTACAGCCACTTAGTAATAAAGTTCTAACAATAGTTTTAAAAAAATACTATGACAAGGATTTTAAAGAAAGAACAGTTTGGTTTTTTTTTTTTTTTAGATCACTTATTAGACTATTAACTTCAATCACTTATCTGCTTTCACCCTTACTATATACAGTATTGAAGTATCAGCAAGCTCTAATAATTAAAAGGGAATTTTATCTTTGTACACAAATTGTGTATGTAGAACCCAGCACTGTAACTTGGGTTACTAGGCACTTAATTTAACTGTCAAATTGTAAGAAGCTCTTTGCAAAAAAAAAAAAAAAAAAAACAGATTTTTGCAGGGAGTAGCTCTTTGCAAGAGTTCCTTTGTTTCATCACTTTAGTAGCTATATTTTAACTCAGCTTTTATACCAGGTGCCTCCCTACTTCATTAATCTCTGTCCCAAGCATATCTCCCAAATCTTTTGATCACATAATGCCTTAACTTATTTGTTGATTCTTTTCTTAGACTGAAAAATAAAATGAAGAATTAACTGATTAGTAGACCTTTTCCCCAGTTACTGTATGAATGAGATAGCATCTAAAGAAAGATCACACAGAGTCAGCAAGTCTGCACACAGTGAAAGGTGATGAAGGTTCTGATCCCATCCTGAAATGATTAACTGTGATTAGCTTCCCCTTTAAAAACTTTCATGACTAGAGCAGAATCTTTGGAATGGGTTCTGGGACACAAGTCTGCCTTCTCCCCAGGTTGCCAGCCTCCTAAATAGAGTGAACTTTCCTTTCCAACCAACACTTGTGTCCCCAGTACTGGCTTTAAAGATGTAAGCAGCTGAACCTGAGTTTGGTAACAAAAGATTTAATGAGTAGCTGGTTTAAAATTGTCTTCACTATTTAAGTAGTTAATATGAATCAGAAACTATGCTCAGTGTTATGTGGCAGCTTGGATGGGAGGGGAGTTTTGGGGAGAATGCATACATGTGGATGCATGGCTAGACCCCTTCACTGTTCACCTAAAACTATTGCATTCTTAATTGGCTATACCACAATACAAAGTTTAAAAAAAGAAACTGCAATATCGAGTGGCATTAAAGATTAAAAGAAATTATTATGGAAAGCAAAACAAGGAAGCAGGCAGGGAATGCTACAGGCTCTAGGTCTTCAGTGCTGAGAGAGTCATGAAGCCAGCCTCCTCTTCTACCTTTTCTACCCTCCAGCACTGAGAATATAGGAGCTCATAAATACTTGTCTGCTTTTTTTTTTTTTTTTTAATTAAAGTGTATCTCAGGGACAATGAAAAAAGTTTGACTGGAATTCATTTTAACCTGAGAGAGCCCTCACTCGATGTGACTGTTTACACTCCAGTCCCAATGCAGTAGTCAGTAATGAAGTTAAATGAGATCATAGTATGCCTTTATGAAAAGTATTTGATATATTAATTGATTCAACTATATCTAAAAGCATCTCTATGTATCAAGAACCAATCAAAACCAATAATTCTTTGTTTCCATAAGCTTCTATAATAAAACGTTGGGGAAATATCTTCTTGATGGTTTCATAATAATGCTAACATTTATAAAATATCTAGAAATTAAATTCAAATATGTTTTTTTTTAATAGCTGAGTTAATATTCCATTGTGTATATGTGTCACAACTTTCTTATCCATTTATCTGCTGATGAACATCTAGGTTGCTTCCATGTCCTAGCTATTGTAAACAGTGCTGTGATGAATATTGGGATACATGTGTCTCTTTCAATTCTGGTTTCCTCAGTGTGTATGCCCAGCAGTGGGATTGCTGGGTCATATGGCAGTTCTATTCCAAATTTTTTAAGGTATCTCCACACTGTTCTCCATAGTGGCTATACAAGTTTGCATTCCCACCAACAGTGTAAGAAGGTTCCCTTTTCTCCACACCCTCTCCAGTATTTATTGTTTGTAGACTTTTGGATAGCAGCCATTCTGACCGGCGTGAAATGATACCTCATTGTGGTTTTGATTTGCATTTCTCTGATAATGAGTGATGTTGAGCATCATTTCATGTTTGTTAGCCATCTGTATGTCTTCTTCAGAGAAATGTCTGTTTAGTTCTTTGGCCTATTTTGTTATTGGGTTGTTTATTTTTCTGGTATTGAGCTGCATGAGCTGCTTGTATATTTTTAAGATTAATTCCTTGTCAGCTGCTTCATTTGCTATTATTTTCTCCCATTCTGAAAGCTGTCTTTTCACCTTGTTTACAGTTTCCTTCACTGTGCAAAAGCTTTTAAGTTTAATTATGTCGATTTCTTTATTTTTGCTTTTATTTCCATTATTCTTGGAGGTGAGTCATAGAGGATCTTGCTGTGTTTTATGTTACAGTGTTATGAGAGTGTTTTGCCTATGTTTTCCTCTGGAAGTTTTGTAGTTTCTGGTCTTACATTTAGATCTTTAATCCATTTTGAGGCTACAGTCCATGAGGTCACAGAGTCAGACACCACTGAGCAACAAACACTTTCACTTTTTAAGGCATTGGGGTCTGCAATCAGACAGATGTGTGAGTGAATCCCTGCTCTTAGAGTTGCCAGGGGGCATAACCTTAGGCAAATTAGTTAATCCTTCTAAATTTGAGTTTTCTGGTCTGTAAAATGGGCAAAATAAATGCCTAACTGATGCAATTGCCATGAGAATTAAACAAGAAAAGGTATGTAAAGCAATAAGCATAATGTCTGACATACTGGAAATGCTCAATGAATATTAGCTAATATTTGTGGGGGAGAAACATCTAAATGAGTAACCATGACACAAAACAGATGTGACTAGAGTTAAGACAAAGTTGCAAATAAATTTCTGTGAGTGATAACGTCTTCATGAAGAAGTGATTCAGGTCTTTAAGGAATTAGTATAATTTGAGCAACTTGAGATTTTTTGGAGGGGGATACGTTGAGTAGGAACATTTATTTGATTGTACAAAACATTTTTTGATTATGTTTCTTTAGAAGAACTCATTAGTTTATGAGTACTTATTTTCTGAAAAAATCTTTTCCATAAAAAGTGTCACTCAAAAAGAATTTGCAATTTTGTAACTTTCATTTCTCTTGACTTAGGTGGTTGGTACTTTAGTTTTTTAGAGATTTATTGCTTAAATGTCACAGAGAATAAAAAAGTTTGATTTTTCAAAACAATTCTTTTTAATTGCTTTGGCTTTCTGGATTGCTATGCAGGATTATAACTCTTTAAAAGCAAATCTATTAGACTAATCACATGAATTTTTAAGGTTAAAGAATCACTATTAAAATTTAATTAAAGGGAAAATATTTAATTGACATCTTATATTTCTCAATTCACTTTAGATTTGTTTGATTTAAAGAGAAAAAGTGATATAGCTGGAGGAGATATAGTTCCTTGCTGACTTTGTCAGGAGAATCCCATGGACAGAGGAATCTAGCAGGTTACAGTCCATAGGATCACAAAGAAAAGGGAAAGTGAAAGTCACTCAGTCCTGTCCGACTCTTT
The DNA here is from genome assembly GCF_055505025.1 of Bos grunniens. NCBI lineage: Eukaryota > Metazoa > Chordata > Mammalia > Artiodactyla > Bovidae > Bos > Bos grunniens. Next base: position 72,239,061 of record NC_141194.1, on the reverse strand, counting down.
GCGACGCCATGGACTATACAGTCTATGGAATTCTCCAGGCCAGAATACTGGAGTGGGGCCTTTCCTTTCATCAGGGGATCTTTCAGACCCAGGGATCGAGCCAGGTCTCCTGCTTTGCAGGCGGGTTCTTTACCAGCTGAGCCACAAGGGAAGTCCAAGAAAACTGGACTGGGTAGCCTATCACTTTTCCAGGGGATCTTGCAACCCAGGAATTGAACCGGGTCTCCTGCATTGTAGGTGGATTCTTTACCAACTGAGCTATCAGGGAAGCCCAGGGTCGTGAAGAGTCAGAAACAACTAAAACAACTTAGCACAGCATAGTACACAAGAGTTCGTGAACCACACTTTGAATATTTTAGGCCTATATTGGTTTCTTAGCAGGTAAAGACTCTTCCTACCAAAGCAGGAGACATAAGAGATGTACTTTCAACCCCTGGCTTGGGAAGGTCCCCAAAGATCTCCCTGGGTCGGATGACTACTGCCATTCAAGGGAAGAAAGGAATGGCTACTTCCTCCAGTACATGGACAGAAGTGCCTATGGGGCTATAGTCTATGGGTGGTCACAAAAGTCAAACATGAATGGGTGACTAACACTCTCTTCACTTCATATCACTGTGAAGTATTTCACAACATGAAAACACATTTTCTTAGGCTATTTTAGTCCCTTTGTGCAGAAGTCACAGCAATGCATAAACTCTTGAAGTCATGCATGGGTAAAAATCTAACATATAAATAAGATGTAAAAATAAAAATCATAGATTATTTCCAAGTCTTTTTTCTCTTAATATAATTAGCCTTGTTGATGAACTCAATAAAATTTCTCAGTCTTTAAGACTAAACTCTGAATTTTAAAGGTTTGAATATTGATTGCCTTATGAGTAAAAGAGTTTCTTAGTAGGTAAATTCTAGAATAAAATGTCATGTCTGTCATCGACTCATTACAGATCTTTAGGGAATTAATTTTACCTTCCTCCTTAAGTATGAGATACTTAAAGCCATTTTCTCACTTCCTTGATCCATTTCTCTATAGGTCAGGTTGTTTATGAGTCATAAAAACATGATTAATACAAGTACTTTCTTTTACAGAAGTGGTTTCAGGTTGTCTCATCCAAAATTTCCCTAGTCATTTATGCATTCATGTGTGCATTCATTCAAAAAGAAACAATTGAGTCCCTACTGTGTGCAAGTCTCTCTACAGATCTTGCTTCTTATATCATTCTCAGCACAAAGGCACTGGTTCTTTCCTGAGAACACTGTTGGGATTGAAATTTCAAAACTGAGTAAGCTAGGTAGGCCAGAGAAGTTTTGCTAAAGACAGCTAACAGAACCTATTCTATTTCAGTCTTGGAAATTTTGAATTAAAACAGTGGAACTGGTAAGCAGAAACATTTTCATGATTCCCAATTCAATTGTTTGCTCTAATATCAGTGGTTAAATGTGCAAGTATCCTGTCTGTTACTCCAAATGACAAAGGTGTATAGGCTTGATACATTTCAAAAGAAATAGAAAGAAATTTACATTTTAAAGAAACTCTATGATTCTATTAACATTTGATATTTTAAGGAATATTCTCAGATTAATAGTATCAACCACAAAAATATAACATGGACTGTAGCTATAATATTTTATTTTATTTATGTACATACTTTGAGCTAGGACTTCACTTTAAATTTAGGTTTAGTATTTAAAGTGTCCAACTAGGCTAGAAAGTAATTAGAAGGTACTTATCTGGAATCTATAGATAATGAAGATCACAGTAGAAAACTAAATCCATCTGCATGTCAGTTGGTTAGGAAAAAAAAAAAAACTCTTTCCAAAAGTGAAAGAGAACTATGCTCCACAGCATAGAGTTTTAGCATTTGAGCAAACAAAAAGGAATTTCTATTAGATTTGAACAGTTTTGAAAGTGAAGGAAAGTTATAATACAATATATAAACTTCATTTATATATATATATATATATATATATATATATATATATATATATATATATAGGGCATTCTTTGCTGATTGATGACACTTTCTTTGATAGAGCATTATTATATTGTGAAAACAATAAGTTATGGAATTACAAACTGGTACAGCTCAAACCCATTATAGAACTGGAGCCTTAAGCTAGAACATTCCTAAATTCTAACACCTTAGCTTTATAGTTCATATCAAATGCATGAAATAACTTTAATGTATTTCTGATCTCACAAAAATAGTATTTGTCATTGTGTGAAAACTTATTTCTAAATCTTCATGTTCTATAGTATCTCTTTTTACAAAATTTAGAGGATTTTTTTTCATGACAGGGTGAATAAAACAGTATATAAAAAGAACACCCTTTGAGTATTTTAGCTATAATTATTCATTTTTATTAGAATGTAAAATAATTTTGTACAAGCTCCTGAATAGAAATCACAAACAAGCTAATTGCACAAATAATTTTCTGTAGAGAACATAATCCTGCATTTAAACATGCTTTATCATCTAGGCCACCAGGGAAGCTCTACAATATAAGGGTGAAAGATGAGAAATTAATTGGTCTGCTATTTTCTACACTATAACCTTGTTATAATACTATCTATTATTTGTGATCCCATGGACTATAAAATCCATAGAATTATCCAGGCCAGAGCACTGGAGTGGGTAGCCATTCCCTTCTCCAGGGAATCTTCCTAACCGAGGGATTGAAACTAGGTCTCCCGCATTGCAGGTGGATTCTTTACCGTCTGAACCACCAGGAAAGCAATACTATCTACAGGGCCAACAAATGGTTGTTAATGGTTTATAAAAATTATTTGTCTCCTATGCCAAACAGTGATGTCAATCTGACATATAAAACAATGCCAATATATTTTGGAGATTAATTTAAAAATAACAATGCCTACTTTTTCTGAGATTCTCAAAAACAATATTAGGCAGTCATAGCTGTCTGACCCAACCAAAGTTAATTAAAAACATTGTTCTCTTGCTGTATGCAAAAGAGACACTGATGTATAGAACAGTCTTTTGGACTCTGTGGGAGAGGGAGAGGGTGGGATGATTTGGGAGAATGGCATTGAAACCTATATAATATCATATATGAAACGAGTTGCCAGTACAGGTTTGATGCACCATACTGGATGCTTGGGGCTGGTGCACTGGGACGACCCAGATGGATGGTACAGGGAGGGAGGTGGGAGGAGGGTTCAGCATGGGGAACACGTGTATACCTGTGGTGGATTCATGTTGATATATGGCAAAACCAATACAATATTGTAAAGTTAAAAAATAAAATAAAAAAATAAAAATAAAAACATTGTTCTCCACCTATGCTGATAGGCAACAATAGCAAACACTCTTTTGAATGAAATACAGAACAATTTGAAGCTCAGAGAAGCAAACTCACATTTGTTAAGTTTTTAAAAAATGTAACAAAATACAATGGTGATAAAAAACATATTATCAAGTGTCTAATAGAAATCTAGACTTGAATATTCTTCTCAAAGAATCATTAAATTATATTTAATTTTCTATAAATTTATATATAAAGATATAATAATTTAATATTTTATAAATAAATTGGAACTTTTATAAATAAATAAATAAATTTGGTAATTTATAAAATAAATTTATATAGCAATTGGTACTTCTGATGAGCAGATTTTCTTTTATGAAAAAATGTCTAAAGTAGGAGGCAACATAATATAACAAAACCTATTTTAAGATATCAGTAAATGAGTACTTATTGACTTCAGAAACAATGAATTGTTGAAAAGGAACAAAAATGAGTCCTATAATGGATGCAATATACCCCTGTTAAAAGCACCCATCATTAAGACTGATGCCTTATGCTTTTAGGCTAAGAATAGTCTTCAACCTCATAATTCTAATATATATTTTTTTATTTATTTTAATTAGAGGCTAATTACATTACAATGTTGTACACAGATGTATAGAATTCTAATATATTTTAATTACTTTTCTCACAGTAAAATTGTGTCCTCATTTTGATTTCAACAACAAGAAAAATTGATGATATTGACCATTCTAAGAATCAGTAATCCTTCAGGCAGAACTTGATTTATACATAGTTCATTTATGAAAAAAATGACTAATAATTGACTGAGTGTAAGTGTTTTGTGCTACATTTTCATATTGGATAATGCAACAAATTGAAAGGAAGGGAAAATCTTCCCAAAGTGACATTGTGACTATGATTATACTTTTGTTTCATGCTTAACACAGTGATTCAATCAATAAATAACTACATAATATCTAAAATTTGCTGTTTATATATTTAAATAGTCATTCAGTTAATATACTGTTTCATTTTATTACAATTATTCTGTAATGTAGATATTATCATCTACTTTTAACAGGTAGAGTAACTGAAACTCAGAAGGTTTTGGAGGAGGTTTTCAAAAAAAATAAATTAATTTTTCAAATGTATTTAATATTTAAAATCTATGATTTGACAGTTAGTTGAATTATCATTCTGTTCATTTTATTACAAGTTTAAATACCATCATTATTTGGTCATTTATGTGACCTAAATTTTGGAGTTCCATTTCTTAATCCAGTGTTTTCAGCCTAATTAAGTTTCCAATTAATACAATATCTTAGGAAAAGATTTTCCCAAATACTTTAAATCATACTTGTGCCCTTCTTTTCCAACTACATTCAAAACAATTTCACTTTAAGTAAGACAAAGTTTTGCATATAACACAAAGTTTATAAAGATATATATATATATATTTAAAGGATATTTGCACAAATATCTTTTTTTTTTTTCTTTTTAAAAAAAGTCTTTATTTTTAATTGGGGAATAATTGCCTTACAATGTTGTGTTGGTTTCTGCCACACGTCAACATGCATCAGCCATAGGCATTCATATGTCCCCTCCCTCCTAAATCTGCCTCCCACCTCCAACCTCTCTAGGTTTTCAAATACCTTTTAAGATAACAAAAATGCATATAAAGTGTTAGCCTAAGATGGTCTGAATTAATCATTTAATTATTTTGCTAAACTACCTCCGTAAAAATAAAGGAAGGTCTTTTTTCCAATATCCTTAGCACTCAAAAGAAACAAGATTGTCAGATATAACCCTGAAAGATTCTCATATTCTTAATCCAAAATAACATATATTAGAGTTATAAGAAAGTTAAGAATCAGGAGAGTTTCAGAGGAAACAAGTAATTCTGACAACATTGTTTTCCCTGTTTCTTTCAGGACTCACCACATTGTCAAGTTCTTTAAAAGTGCAGGGTGCTCAAAAGAAGGAAGCCACTTAAATGATACTATATTAAAACTTTGGAAAATGTCCTAGATTAAAAGAATTTAAATTGCCCCATCCAATTCCTTTTTTGGCTTTTTTCTACATGTCTTTCATTAATAGTAATACAAACAATAAAAATCAAAGACAATTTAAAACACAAACTACATCTCTCAACAAATTAAAATGCAATCACCCAGACAGATGCTAGATAGAATCCTTGCTTTCAACCTAGAACATTTTTATTTAAAACAAACTAACTGTAATCACTATTTTATGACATTTCTCATGTACAGTAAGTCCTTTGAGAACTAAGAGTAACCTAAAGTCAAATGGCATTGGTTCTAAAGAACTTAATTTTGGCAAAAACCATCACAATATTGTAAAGTAATTAGCCTCCAATTAAAATAAATAATTTTTTTTTAAATCAATCTTTTCTTTTTTCTTTTTCTCTTTGAGCTTTCAGAAAACATGTGTAATTTGAAAAAGATAATGCATTCCATTTCTTTTAAAAACACAGAATGGAGTGATCTATCTAAACCCTAGCACAAAAGCATTTAGGTGTTAATACTTACCATATGGGCATTTAGCCTTATAAGCTAGATATGAGGTACTATCATCATTGGTTAAATGCCAGTGATAGAGAAGAGAAAAATGTAGCATATGCCATATGGTTTACAAAACAAGTCATAAAGTTATTTGTTATGGCAGAAAATCCATCTATATAAGAGCTAATGCCAAGTTTATTTATACAGTGTGCTATCTAATTACTTACCACTGGAATGTTACTGGGTTTAGATACACTAATCCATTAGGCGAATGATTCTCCCCTGCAAAGAGAGGAGGGCTCTAGGTAGCCTCATGCCAAAGTCTCAGCATTTTTGTTATGCAATGAAAGTCATACTGACCCGCAATCGGAACACAGGCAAGGTAGTTGAGATTTAGCCATTTAATCTCTACAGGGAGTCCATGAGCTTGACAACAATAACACTTGCAGTCCTATGACTAAGTGACTATTAGAGGTAACAGGAAATCCTTGAAGAACATAAAGGAGAGTCACCTTCCATATTTAGGAAATGCAGTTTCCTAGATTTCTAGTGGAAAATAAGAAACAATTCCTAAAAGAAATTCAATAGATCAAAGACTTGTCCAGATACTTACGCCACAATACCTGAGAGATGGAACATTTCAGCTGTCAGGTAGGAGAGATAACTGTATAAGAAGACAAAGAGAGGTTCGATGACCCGGATGGTCTTGGTAAAGCGTGTGGTAAAGGCAGCAATCATGCCAAACAAGAGCCCAATGAAAATGCCTCCTATTCCAACCAAAAAAAACTTTCCTATCCCAGCCAAAATGTCCAATGATTTGATAGATGGCATTTCAGAGAAAGATTTGAACAGCTTATAGAGCACCTGTATTTAAAAAAAAAAAAAAAAGGATTAGAGTGAATTTACCAATCAGGAACGTCTCAATTCATGCCCTTCTAATTTGAAGTTTCTCAACTTTGAAGTTCTTCAACTCCCCATTTCCTTCCCAATATGAGTTCCTAGAAAGCTTCCTTATATCAAAAGATATTTCTACAGATGAGTATTAAATTATGCATGATTCTGTTTGAAAATTGATGGGCTGTGAATATATCCTTTATGGCTAAAATATTCTTGTAACATGACTAGGAAGACTTTGACCTATAGAAGGCATACCCTAATTTTCTCTTAATAAACTGATAAAGGTTAGTATAGTATCAAAGAAGTATTTCTATTTTTGAAAACATATTAATCATGAGTAAATCATATTATCTAAATTCATAACCTTATTCCTAGGACTAAATTGTTCAATCATGGTCTAAACCAGAATTAAATTATTATTTAAATTTCAAGGGTGAGCATAAGGGAACCTAATTAATTACCATGAAAACTCGTGTGTGGGATACTTACAACAGTAACAGCATCATTAAGGAGGGATTCTCCAAACACCAAAATGTGAAGCTTTTCATTCACATGAATTTCTTCAAATACAGAGAGTACAGCCACAGGATCTACTGCAGCAATCAAACTACCAAACCAAAGGTTATGGAGCAATGACACGTCTTTAAGGTTGAAGAGCTTCACCTGACATATGCCATAGAGGGAAAGGCCTATTCCAAATGCATTCCACATTGTTCCAACTACAGCATACAGCAGAATGGTTCCTATGTTTTCAAAAAATGGCCGACTGGGCATAAAATATCCTGCATCAAGGACTATTGGTGGAAGTAAATACAAGAAAAATATATCACTGTTCATGACTGGTGGAGATTTGTCATTTAAACTGTAAATTAGTCCTCCCATGATGAGACCTACAAATATCAAAAGGCAGCTTTCAGGTACAACTGTGGGTATCTTATTACAGAGATGAAATCCTAGAAAAGAGAAAAAAGATAGACTAGTAAACATCTTTATTATCAATCATCTCTATATGTCAGCCTTCTTGTCAAGTCTTATGATTTCAGGAAAATAACTTCTCAGTCATTTTACACTTTAATAATGACTTAATAAAGATGCAGAGGCATGAGTGAAGACACTTTCCTTTACAATGGAAAATATTTACTAATAGAATTAAAATATTCACAATTAACAGCAAGTTTATTCATATGCCCACTGAATCATTTTCAAATATGAGTATGTATTTTAAAATAGAAACAACACACTTATCAGCTTGCAGTGTTCTTCTGCTCTTCTCATGATCATAGTCAAAGACATCAGAAACTCAAAAATATAGAAATGATAACCATAATTCAAATGTCTGCTTTGAATAATAAGAGTTGAAAAGGGCTTTAGTAATCATAACTGATTCTTCATTCATAAGGAATTATAATTATTTATAAGGAAACTGAGGCCAAAGAAATGAAGCTACTTTTCATGGCTGAACAGTAAGTATGTGGTGGAGCTGGGATGACAACCCAGACAGGTATCTTGACTTTTAGCTCAATGTTCATATAATTACCCCAAACTGTCACTTAGTCTGATTGACATATATGGGCTTACATAAATGCATACTACTGAATTATCAAAATACAATCCCAATTATAAAGTTTGTTTTTCATAGAATGATATTACTCTTTCTTCCCATGAGGGAAATACAGCCATCTCTAGCAACCTACATGGCAGCAGTTCTCTGTTTTATCCTGTATTCTTTTTCCTCTGCCCACATTACATTCCACATCATCATGCTCTAGCTTACATGAAGCTTACAGAAAAATACTCTAATTATCATCGATCTTCTCTATTATAGAAAGGACCTTAATGACCATCTGAGCTAATCCATTCCTTCCTGTCTAATCCTGTCCTCACCAATACACTGCTGATATCCTTTTCTAATACATTTGTTAGTTAATTTGACTACAATTTTCTCAAGGATTGAGCATAGTTTTTACAATAATCCCTAGCACATTGATAGCACATAGAAATAGCTCAACAGATACTTATCAGATAAATAATAAACACATTTTAGAAAAGAAAGCCAGTTGGTTCATATGCTAGAGTTTATTTCGAAATATTTTCAAAAGTGCTTTCACCTATATGCTTCTATTTGATTCTCTCATCAAACCAACAGCAAAGTGTTAGTCACTCAGTTGTGTCCAACTCTTTTAGACCTCATGGTCTGTAGCCCACCAGGTTCCTCTGTCCATGGAATTCTCCAGGCAAAACTACTGGAGTGGATTGTCATTCCCTTCTCCAGGGGATCTTCCTGACCCAGGGATCTAACCCAGATCTCCTGCATTGCAGGCAGACTCTTTATCATCTGAGCCACCAGGGAAGCCCATCATACCAGCATAACAATGTAAATACTGTTATTCTCATATTAAAAATGAAAAATATGAGACAAAGAAGTACTTTACTTATCTAACACATACTTATTGATTGCCTATGTGCCAGGCACTGGCTCCTAAATTGAGTAAATTTTAAATAGCTCATAGTAATTTTATCTTTCCACTAAACCATGATGTGTCCTTCTTTATCCTCTACAGAATCACTTATTTTCTCTAGGCATTGAAATAATTTGAAAACTTCTCATGGGAAGGATGGGGCCTTATTCATCACTTTAGCCCCTGGCCACAATATAATTCTTCACACATAAAATGTGTTTAAAAATATATGTGTTGAATGATTGCTTACAAGGAAGGCTTTTTTAATTAATTAATTTATTTATTTGGTTAGCTTTTTAAATTTACATTCTCTTACAAGGTCACAGAAAAAATTATCTGTCAGTGATGGTTCAATAAATTCCTACTTTAACAAATGGGAATGGAAGACTACTGGGAAGTCCCTTTGCCCTATCATGCTGAAATTAACATTTAATTAGAAGATTTAATATAATCAACATATCTAATAATACAAAAATAATTTAAAAGAACCTGCACCCTAATAACCTTAATTATTAACCCTAATAATTTAAAAGAATTCACAAATGTTCTTTATTATCACCCAAGACAGTATGTACTTCTAATCAAGGAGGTATGTAAATGAGCATTCTAGTTCCGTTTTGTTGAACTTCACAAAGCATCTTCTCTTCCTGGGCCTCAAATTTCCTATCTACAAAATAAAGTTGGATGAGAATGATTTCTAAGGGTTTTTCCAGCTCTGACAACCTATCATGCTATGAATCTGTGGATTCTTTGTGTCATCATTAAATAATATATTTCATAAATGGTAAAGCTTTAGTATATAAAGTCACTTAAATAAAACTTTGAAATGCTGAACATGATTTATTTTAGAAGAAATTCATTTTAAAATAACAGAATTCTATAGACTTTGAAGTTTTCCTGACATTGCTTTTGTTCTGAACCTAGAAAAATGATAACGTTATCATAAATACTTTAACACCATCAAGGCAAAGGTCTGATAAATTATTAAAGAACGTAAAAGGAAAAACGGAATAAATCCCCTTAGGAGAATCATAAAGCTAGAAATTCAGGGTGTTCATAAAGTTGAAATAGTTAAAATATAACAGTTCTTTTCTTGCTGGATCTGGTCTTAGTTTGTGTTTTCTCTCAAATTCTGAGTAATGGTATAAAGGCTTATCTTTTAAAAAATAGAAAATGGACTTGTCCCACTTTGTTACTACCTGGCAACTATAGCAAGCATTCTGTGAGGAAAAAATGCTGTCTAAAGACTCAGATCAATTAGAATCATTCTATTTAGATTTCTCTGCTCTCCCTTTTAAAATTATGCCTTGTCTGCTCAACCCTTGAACAACTGGGACACTTTGCAGTCTAAGTCCCTTTGCTGGGCCTATTCCTGCCTCCTCCCACTGGGAGACCACCAACATTTGAACATGATCACTGCAAGAAGGTTTGAGCTATGAAGATAAAGATCATTTTGGCAGAGAACAGGAGGCAGATATTCCGGTTTGCCTTTCTCTGTTCTATTAGGAAAAGGGTGCCTTTCTTAACATCTGGAAAAGCCCTGAGATCCCCCCACCCACTCCATGCCCCACTGTCCCTATTAGGCAACACCCTGGGAAAGCCTTGGGAAATTCCTCACTTACCTATCTTTGCCAGAGAGGCTAACATAATCCAGAGTGTGATCTCAAAAGGAGTCTGCACATGCTGGTAATCCAGGGAGAAGAGGAGTGTGTGAGCAGATGCCACCGAGGCATTATCCTGAATTCTTTTGGATCCCCAGCTGCCATTTTCTGCCTTCAGGTTCCAGTAGTGCAGCATGCTATTCCCAGAGGTTCCCAGGAGCTGGGAGCAGAGCTGACCCAGCAGCAGAGGCAACAGGAGGCCCAGCCTGTGAGCCATCACCAGCTCTGCCAGCTGTGCTTGCTTAAGTATTTAATCTCCTTTCCAGCTGCAGCTGCTGACAAATGCGGTTTGCTGTCCTTGACCCTTAGTCTTTCTGGCTAGTATTTAATGATCAATGAAAATTTCAGCAGCTCCGTGGAGTCCCAGAAGAGAAATGCTGGGTTGTGATGCCCTGGAATGAAATTAGAACCTGAGCTAGCAAAGGGAGGAAACAGGAACAAATTCATTGATTGACATAGAAAAGGATCTTACCCCCAGTCCTAAATTCCAGGGGAAGAAAACTACTGGAACTGTATTCTGGCCACTTAGGAATCTATTTTCTTACTATAAGATAACTCCAATTCATAAAGGATATGGAAAACTATTCAAGAAGAATCCCCAAATCTCCAAAGACTATCAATGACTGTACATATGAGAATCTTAACTAGGATGTCAAATTCCAGCTGCCTCTTGGGTAAAACGGTAAACATTAGACCTCCTTGTTTCCACAGAGAGAGGTGAAGGGGTTGAAAAAATTAAATCATCTACTCCTAAAAATTCCAGGAGAAAAACCTTTTCTTTAGTGTGAATAAGGGCCCTAGTACTTAAGAGCAGGATAGTTAAGTTCAGTTCAGTCGCTCAGTCGTGTCTGACTCTGCAACCCCATAAATCGCAGCATGCCACGCCTCCCTGTCCATCAAAAACTCCCGGAGTTTACCCAAACTCATGTCCATCCAGTCGATGATGCCATCCAGCCATCTCATCCTCTGTCGTCCCCTTCTCCACCTGCCCCCAATCCCTCCCAGCATCAGAGTCTTTTCCAATGAGTCAACTCTTCGCATGAGGTGGCCAAAGTACTGGAGTTTCAGCTTTAGCATCAGTCCTTCCAAAGAACACCCAGGACTGATCTCCTTTAGAATGGACTGGTTGGATGTCCTTGCAGTCCAATGGACTTTCAAGAGTCTTCTCCATCACCACAGTTCTTCAGTGCTCAGCCTTCTTCACAGTCCAACTCTCACATCCATAAATGACCACTGGAAAAACCATAGCCTTGGCTAGACGGACCTTTGTTGGCAAAGTAATGCCTCTGTTTTGAATATGCTATCTAGGTTGGTCATAACTTTCCTTCCAAGGAGTAAGCATCTTTTAATTTCATGGCTGCAATCACCATCTGCACTGATTTTGGAGCCCCCCAAAATAAAGTCTGACACTTTTTCCACTGTTTCCCCATCTATTTCCCATGAAGTGATGGGACCAGAGGCCATGATCTTCGTTTTCTGAGTATTGAGCTTTAAGCCAACTTTTTCAGTCTCCTCTTTCACTTTCATCAAGAGGCTTTTTAGTTTCTCTTCACTTTCTGCCATAAGGGTGGTGTCATCTGCATATCTGAGGTTATTGAGATTTCTCCCGGCAATCTTGATTCCAGCTTGTGCTTCTTCCAGCCCAGCGTTTCTCATGATGTACCCTGCATATCAGTTAATTAAGCAGGACGACAACATCCTGCCTTGACGTACTCCTTTTCCTATTTGGAACCAGTCTGTTGTTCCATGTCCAGTTCTAACTGTTGCTTCCTGACCTGCATATAGGTTTCTCAAGAGGCAGGTCAGGTGGTCTGGTATTCCCATCTCTTTCAGAATGTTCCACAGTTTATTGTGATCCACACAGTCAAAGGCTTTGGCATAGTCAATAAAGCAGAAATAGTTGTTTTTCTGGAATAAAGATATGCAATTAAAAAAATTCATGGAGGATGTTGATGAGTCTATTTTAAAGTGATGTACATTTTGAGCATTATGGCAAATATAGATATTTATGATACCAAATAAAAGTATTTTTCTTTTTTTGTGTGTGTGCACAGAATACAGCAAAATTATACAGTAAATGTGGGAAAATGATTTCATAGTAAATTCTTGTTTTAATAATAGTCACACTTGCCTTTCTGATAGAAAGCAAAAGCTACATATAAATAGGCATGCATAGGAAAGAGGAAGCAAGGAAGGGAAGAAAGAAAGAAGAAATGAAGGCTGAGATAAGTAAGTAAATATTTCACAAAACAGGATGTGGGACTGTTACCATAGTTAACTATTCACAGAGAACACAGGTAATTAAAATATGGGAGCCCGAGGGTATTAGTTAAATCAATGACCCATTTTTCCTTTGTTGCCTAACACCATCTAACCTAACAACTAATGATAAATCAGTGACCCATTTTTCAACAAAAAAGGAATATTTTGAAGACACAGTCTCACCAATACATATGCTTTTAATATGTCAATGAGCAGTCGTCTTAAAAATAAATCTTTTTTTTTAAGTGGGGCATAAACTAAAAATCTTTAAAACTTAAAATTTAATTTCCTTGTAAAGGTTTCCATCTGCAATTTTATTTATCATCATTCTATACACAGTATTTAGCTATTTACTTTATTTTCAGATCAAAGATTGCAAATTTGACACTAACCATTACAGGTGTCTCAGTGGTTAAGGATCCACCTGTCAATACAAGAGACCCAGGAAACATGGGTTTGATCCCTGGGTGAGGAAGATCTCCTGGAGTAAGAAACTGCTACCTGCTGCAGAATTCTTTCCTGGAGAATTCCAGGGACAAAGGAGTCTGGCACACTATATATAGTCCATGAGATCACACAGAGTCAGATATGACTGAGCACAAACTCACACACTATTCTTAGTAATTATTTTCCAGGTTTCCACTAGATCAAGTTCTGGAGTAATCTTATGGACATGAGTTTGAGCAAGCCCCAGGAAATGGTGAAGGACAGGGAAGCCTGGTGTGCTGGAGTCCATGGGGTCGTAAAAAGTTGGACACGACTGAGCAACTGAACAACAACAACTTAATATTGGTGTCCCTCATTATCAAGTCTAGCCTTTTCATTATCAAGTCTAGCCTTCTCATTATCAAGTCTATGCTATGCTATGCTAAGTCACTTCAGTCATGTCCGACTCTGTGTGACCCCATAGACGGGAGCCCACCAGGCTCCGTCGTCCCTGGGAGTCTCCAGGCAAGAATACTGGAGTGGGTTGCCATTTCCTTCTCCAGTGCATGAAAAGAGAAAAGTGAAAGTGAAGTCGCTCAGTCCTGTCGGACTCTTAGCAACCCCATGGACTGCAGCCTACCAGGCTCCTCTGTCCATGGGATTTTCCAGGCAAGAGTACTGGAGTGAGGTGCCATTGCCTTCTCCTTCATTATCAAGTCTAGCCTTTTATAAAAGAGATACATAATGTGATTTTAGAATCAATGGAAGATTATTCCCAGAAAAGCACCTCTCCATTCTTTTCTCTTTTTATTGAAGTATAATTTATATTTAATAAAATGCACAGTTCTTAAATGTTCAGCTTCATGTTTTGGCAATTTGCATACACCTTTATAACTACCACTCAAGGAAGATATTGAACCTTTGTCTCATGCTACATCTTAGCTTATCCTCACCTTAACACACAGACAAGTCCCATTCTTCTCTCAATATACATTCAGTTCAGTTCAGTCACTCAATCGTGTCCGACTCTTTGCGACCCCATGAATCACAGCACGCCAGGCCTCCCTGTCCATCAACAACTACCGGAGTTCACCCAGACTCATGACCATCAAGTCAGTGATGCCATCCAGCCATCTCATCCTCTGTCGTCCCCTTCTCCTCCTGCCCCCAATCCCTCCCAGCATCAGAGTCTTTTCCAATGAGTCAACTCTTCGCATGAGGTGGCCAAAGTACTGGAGTTTCAGCTTTAACATCATTCCTTCCAAAGAAATCCCAGGGCTGATCTCCTTCAGAATGGACTGATTGGATCTCCTTGCAGTCCAAGGGACTCTCAAGAGTCTTCTCCAACACCACAGTTCAAAAGCATCAATTCTTCGGTGCTCAGCCTTCACAGTCCAACTCTCACATCCATAAATGACCAATGGAAAAACCATAGCCTTGACTAGACGAACCTTTGTTTACAAAGTAATGTCTCTGCCTCTGAATGTGCTATCTAGTTTGGTCATAACTTTCCTTCTAAGGAGTAAGCGTCTTTTAATTTCACGGCTGCAGTTAATATCTGCAGTGATTTTGGAGCCCCCAAAAATCAAGTCTGACACTGCTTCCACTGTTTCCCCATCTATTTCCCATGAAGTGATGGGACCAGATGCCATGATCTTCGTTTTCTGAATGTTGAGCTTTAAGCCAACTCTTTCACTCTCCACTTTCACTTTCATCAAGAGGCTTTTGGGTTCCTCTTCACTTGCTGCCATAAGGGTGGTGTCATCTGCATATCTGAGGTTATTGATATTTCTCCCAGCAATCTTGATTCCAGCTTGTGCTTCTTCCAGTCCAGCATTTCTCATGATGTACTCTTCATATAAGTTAAATAAGCAGGGTAACAATATCCAGCCTTGACGTACTCCTTTTCCTTTTGGAACCAGTCTGTTGTTCCATGTCCAGTTCTAACTGTTGCTTGCTGACCTGCCTATAGGTTTCTCAAGAGGCAGGTCAGGTGGTCTGGTATTCCCATCTCTTTCAGAATGTTCCACAGTTTATTGTGATCCACACAGTCAAAGGCTTTGGCATAGTCAATAAAGCAGAAATAGGTGTTTTTATTACTTTTTGTCTATTCTTGAACTGTATATGAATTAAATCATACAGTATGTACTATCTTGTGTCTGGCTTCTTTCAATCAGCATGGTAATTAGTCATGTTGTTATACACATCAGTAGTTTAGTACTTTTTAATGCCAAGTGATGTTTCACTGTAAAATATATCACAATTTATCTATTCTTATGTTGATGGACATTTGGGTTGTTACTAGTTTTGGTTATTGTGGAAAAGGCTGCTATGAATATTGTTGAACAAGTTTTGGTTGATGCATTTTTTTTTTAATTTTGGGGGGATAATTGTCTATGCATGTAATTGATAGATATTTCCTTCCTTTTAAAAACTAAAAGACAAATATTTAATTCTGTAGTCCATTGTTACTAAGACTTATATAGTATAAATCTATAAAGAAGGTAATTGTTAACTTAAATTCGTGGCATAGGATAAATCATTGAACTCAGAGGATTTGGTAAATATAAAAGATCAACAAACTATGAATTAGGAGACTGGAGTCTAGTCTCACCATTAGATCCTAATTGACCTTAGTTAGCTTACTTAACCTTTGTGAAGTTCTATTTACTCCTTTTCAAAAATAATGTTTAGTGTTCAAAATCATTTGTGTCTTGTATGTACTTTTTATACTATGTGGGTATAGAACTTCATGCTGTAGACATGAGGAATAACACTAATTCCTTGCAATCAAGAAACTTATGATTTAAAGGGGAAAATAAGCACATAAACAACTAAGATCATTAGAATAAAATAAGTGAGTTTCATTCAACAATACATATACAACCAATAGCTGTCTATTTAGTGTCCATTATGTATTTGATGCTAGGTACTAGGCATATGATGCTAAATACTTTCAATATAAGTTTGGCCTTTGTGCTACAGACTAATGAGAGATACAAATTAAAAATGCAATCCTAATGCAATACAATTAGATACTGGGGGAGTACAAAACACATGAGAGCACAGAATCAAGGTTCTTAATCCAGACTAAAAGAAGAAAGAATACTGAGACAATGTCCTGGGGAAAAAATCTTAACTGAGACTCAAAGGAGGAAAAGTTGGAGATAGCTAAAAAAAAAAAAAAAAATCCTAAGATTCACTGGCAAAGCAAAATAGAGACATAAGCAACCAGAGAAATATCATAGCAAATTCCAGGAAAGAAAAAAAAAAAAAAAAAGGTGAATGCATCTTAAATAAGAGGTACTGTGGAATGAAAATATCTCCTGTCACATTAATAAAGAAGAAATGTCACAGCCATCAGCAATTTCCAGCCTCCAAATGTGAATGAGGTTTCCCAAACTGCTATCCAGGTGATGCTGCCACCCCCTGACAGTGATTGCTGAGGAGCTGAGTGAATGAAAGAGGTGAACAAGGAAACAGGACTGGCCCCAGGTAGCTGAAGTGCATATGAAAGGAATGAATTTGATGAGCCCAGAGGCTTACATTTTCCCATACATAGCATGCTAAATTCCTTGATACCTGATCTTTGATGCTCAGACTACCTACTCCTTTTGTTGGAAACTTGTATATAGTCTGACTTACCCCATGCCTCCTTGGAGCAGTTTCCTCAGAGCTACTGAGATGCTGTCTTCAGGCTCAGAGTCCTAAACATTGCCACCGAATAAAATAACTTTCTACTTTCAGGTTGTGACTATAATTTTTTGGTTGACAGTATGAATAAAAACTGGAGAAGGGCATGACAACCCATTCAAGTATTCTTGCCTGGAAAATTCCATGGACAGAAGAGCCTGATGTGCCATAGGTTCTCTTAGAGTTGGACATGACTGATGCAACTTAGCACAGCACATAAATAAAGACATTGAGACCTAAAGAGAAATGGCAACAACATGAAATAGACATGACAATGAAAACATAAAGTTGACAGATTAGAAAGATTAACAATAATAAGAAGCTACTACTACCCCTAGGCTGAAGAGACAAAGAGAGAAGATGGAAACTTACCACTGTGGCCAGAATGATCTGACAGAAGCTAAAACATTAGCAGTCATGTTCACTTGTTGCAGAAACCAGTATTCAAGAAACCAACCACCACACTCGGAGAGTTGGAGAACTCAGGTTTTTTACACCAGGGGGCCCAGAGGAGTTAACACTCCAAGCTCTGAGCCCCAAACACAGGGGTTACAGAGTTTTTATATATGGACAGGCATGATTAAGCAGGTTTGCAGGGGCTGGACGATTGCAAAGAGCAGGACAACGGTGAGTGAGATAAGCTCCAGTTCCTAGTATTGTGAGTCCCCACTTTCTGAGACTATGTGACCTACGTGATCCAGACTTTGCAAGGAGCAAGCTGACTTACAGAGGCAGAAGGAGCAGGAGGTTATGTAAAATTTTAACTTTTCCTCTTCACACTAAAAGCTAGAGTCATGAACAGCTGCTATCAGAGACCTCCCCAAGGAAAATAAAGAGAGAGGAATACTCTGTACCTTCTTTTCTCTCTCTTCAAACACCCATCAGAACCTACAATTAATATGAGTCCACCAGGAAGCCTGCACACACAGGAGTCTCAGAAACACAAACAAGAGGAGTCTTCCCGCTGAAAAAAATGTCGAGGAATGAACCTGAGAGAATACAGGTCCAATTCTGACATACAGTTCTAACTCACTTCAGTTGCTCAGTCATGTTCTGCTCTTTGCTACCCCCATGGACTGCAGCAAGCCAGGCTTCCCTGTCTGCCACCAATACCCAGAGCTTGCTCAAACTCACGTCCATCGAATCAGTGATGCCATCCAACCATCTCATCCTCTGTGGTCCCCTTCTCCTCCTGCCCTCAATCTTTCCCAGCATCAGGGCCTTTTTCCATGAGTCAGTTCATCATATCAAGTGGACAAAGTATTGGAGTTTCAGCTTCAGCATCAGTCCTTCCAATGAATTTTCAGGACTGATTTCCTTTATGATCAACTGGTTTGATCTCCTTGCAGTCTAATGGACTCTCAAGAGTCGTCTCCAACACCGCAGTTCAAAAACATCAATTCTTTGGCACTCAGCTTTCTTTATAGTCCAACTCTCACATCCATACAAGACCACTAGAAAAACCATAGCTTTGACTAGATGGACTTTTGTTGGCAAATAATGTCTCTGCTTTTTAATATGCTATCTAGGTTGGTCATAGCTTTTCTTCCAAGGAGCAAGCATCTTTTAATTTCATGGCTGCAGTCACCGTCTGCAGTGATTTGGAGCCCAAGAAAATAAAGTCAGTCACTGTTTCCACTGTTTCCCCATGTATTTGTTATGAAGTGATGGGACTGGATGCTATAATCTTAATTTCTGAGGTTGAGTTTTAAGCCAGCTTTTTCACTCTCCTCTTTCACTTTCATCAAGAGTTTCCTCTTCACTTTTTGCCATAGGGTGGTTTCAACTGCATATCTGAGGTTATTGATATTTGTCCTGGCAATCTTGATTCCAGCTTGTGCTTCATCCAGCCCGGCATTTCGCATGATGTTCTCTGCATATAAGTTAAATAAGCACAGTGACAATATACAGCCTTGATGTATTCCTTTCCCAATTTGGAACCAGTTCTAACTACCATCAACTAATACTATCCCAGATGCATGAGAGAAAAGAAAAAAAAGGAGAAACAAGAAGAGAAAACATACAAAAAAGAGAGAACACACAAGTAAGTAGTAAAAGCTTTCAATGTCTTCACTTCTTTGAATAGGAGATGCCTGAGTATACCCATGTGCTAAGTCGCTTCAGTTGTGTCCAATTCTTTGCGACCCTATAGACCATAACCAACCAGGCTCCTCTGTCCATGGGATTCTCCAGGCAAGAATACTGGAGAGGGTTGCCATTTCCTCCTCCAGGGGATCTTCCTGATCCAGGGATCAAACCCATGTCTTTTAAGTCTCCTGCATTGGGTGGTGGGTTCTTTACCACTAGTAACACCTGGGAAGCCTGAGTACCCACACAAAGACTGAAATATTTATTTTTGCACACAGTTAGTTAAGAATATGACACATCCCACCAAAATATGTGGCTCGGCACAGCAGTGATTTGCAAACAAGGGAGTGGATATGGACATAATTAGGTATTTCAGAGGTTATGTGTAGTTTTGGACAGAAAAGAAGCCAGTTATGACTGACTGTTGGAAATTGTTCCTTTGATTTGTTTTTCATTGTTTTTGTTATTATAATCATTCAAAATGGCATGCTTAAAAGGACCCTGCCCCTCTGCCTGAGTATAAACTAAACTGCCATTGTTCAGCTCATAGAGAGATAATCTGATCCTACTCACCTGTGAATAGAACAGATTAACACACTCATTCCAAAGACTGGTCATTCCTTTGGAGATGTTTTGCAAGACTGAAGACCCTTTCACTTTACTTCCCCACTGCCTCTCCCTCTCTATTCTGCCTTTTGACAGAATGTTTCTTTCACTGTTTGTTTCTTTCACTCTGACTCTACAAAAGAACGTGGCATCCAGACCACAACAAATGGTTATTTTGAGGTTACAGTAATAGTTTGGCTTAGCCAGCCAGGAGCCTTGCTGCTTGTGGCTCGCCAGCCCTAATCAAGGAATACTGGGGTACAAACCTAGCAGCTGCCAGGACCATTTGTCTTGAGGTTCTTTCCTTCAAAATTAACTGAAGCATCACTGGCTGACCCAGGGCTCACCAGTTGAGACAAGGAACTGACACATTTCTACGAGTTGACAGCCTCAATTTCATTTGTAAGGTAAATCTACCCAATTCGATAGCCAGTCCAGACTATTCACTTGTTTTATGAGACATTTGGTGTTATGAGCTGACAGGTTCAATTTTGGAGGGTCACTCCATTGTGCAGATCGGGAACACCCACCCCACCCCCAATTTGGGCTTTTCTTTTAAGAGAAATTTGATTAGGGTACCCTGTTGAGGAGGGGAAGTGTTGCTGAACCCTCCCATGAACCAGTTCATTGGGGAACTAGTTCTTGTGGGGCAAACCCACCTTTGTTGGAATTAGCTCATTTGTAGGGTAAATTCATTTACCTGATTTGGGAACTGATTCAGTTGGAACTGGTTTATTGGGAAGCTATTTCTTGTGGGGGTGGATAGTCTAGTTGGAATTAGTTCATTTGTTTTGTAGGGTAAATTTATTTACCTGATTTGAGAATTTATTTGTCTCTCCATTTATGCTGGAATTTGTGCTGCCTGTGTTAGAATTTCCCTATGTCTTTTCTTTTGTGTTTTGGTGTTATCAAACTTGTAATGGGGAATATTTCATCTATCCCAGAGGAAAGAACTTTGGGGCACATACTAGAGATGTTAACAATCATAAGAGCAGGGGGGCGGTCCTAAGATGGTGGAGAAATAGGATAGGGATATGAATTTATCTCCCACAAATCCATCAAAAGATCATTTGAATGCTGAGCAACTTCCACAAAACAACTTCTGAACACTGGTGGAGGACACCAGGCACCCAGAAATGCAGCCCATTCTCTTCAAAAGGAGATAGGACAAAATATAAAAGACAAAAAGAGACACAAAATAATTAGGGATGGAGACCCATCCTGGGGAGGGAGTCATGAAGGAGGAGAAGTTTCCAAACACCAGGAAACCCTCTCACCAGGGAGGTCTGTGGGAAGTTTTGGAATCTCAGAAGGCAACATAACCAGGAAAACACACACACACACACACACACACACACACACACACACAGTACATGTCTA
The DNA here is from genome assembly GCF_055505025.1 of Bos grunniens. NCBI lineage: Eukaryota > Metazoa > Chordata > Mammalia > Artiodactyla > Bovidae > Bos > Bos grunniens. The sequence continues at coordinate 72,217,800 of NC_141194.1, read as the reverse complement.
ACTGCAACTCCCAGTGGACAAGTAGCCCAGACGCTTGCAGCCACTGCCAGAGAGGGGGGCCAAACAGGGAGGGAGGTGCAGGTTGCATGCTTAGGGTAAAGACCCGACCTGAATGCCCTGAGGACAATCTGAGGGAACTAACATGAGATAGCAACCCAAACTGGGATAGCCGGGGCGGGGGGGGGGGGGGGGGGGGGGAGGCGGGGGCGGCGAGAGAGAGAAAGAATTTTCCCACAAAAAGCTCTAACCTAAGGCACAGCCTGACCTTCTCACAGAACAAAGGGTTGAGCGAATACCAAAAGAGAGCTAGCTGGCTCCTGACTGGCCACTGCCCCTGCCAGAGGCAGAGAGAGAGGCATGCATGCAACAGCCACAGCCAAAAGACAAGGGCAATCTCGGCCCCAGAGAGGGCATCTTCCACCAAACTGTGAGCAAGTTCCCGGTTGCTAACCAAGTCTTCCTAGGATCCTGGATGGTTGACATCTGCCAGGAGGATCACAGTCTGAGATCATCTACCCAAAGGAGACACACCTGAGATGGTGCTCTCACGGTACACCTGGGAAACCGATCAACTGGACTGGGGAGGTAATTAAGAGGCAGAGCACACCTGGGACAGTGCACTCGACAAGCCCTTAATTGCCTGAGCTGCTTGGACCTGGAAGGGCACAAAACGCAAGCCCAACCGAGTCTGTGCTTTTGTGGAATAACCAAGAACCTGAACTGGAGCAGCTTAGACCTGGGAAGTGCACTAAATGCAGGTCGTGCTTTGGACAGTTGGACAGTACCCCTCCTGAGCAACCTGGAGCCTGAGCAGTGTAGACTGGGAAAGCACAATAGCCATAAGCTGGGGCAAACCCAGTGTGCTCAGTACACTGTGAGCACTCCCCACACTCACCAGTGATATTTGTTTACAATATTCCTCCCTCCCCACAACACAACTGAACAAGTGAGCCTAAATAAGTGACCACCTTCGTCCCCTTCTGTCAGGATGGAAATTAGGCATTGAAGAAACTCGCAAACACAGGAAGCCAAAATAAACAAAGAAGAAGGAACAGCTCTGGAATTGAAAGGTGCAACAGATTAAAACCCTGCAGTTTACATTGACTAAGCATTCGAAGAGGCCTATAGACCTTGAGAAGAAGTATAAGCTGGAACAAGGAATTTCCTGAAATTGAACTGACCCCACACTGCCCACAACAGCTCCAGAAAAATACCTAAATATATTTTCACTATTATCATTTTTATTCTTTTTAATTTTAAGTTATTTATTACTCCTTTAATTTTCATTTTTATAATCTACTTTACCTTGTAATAAAGAGACCCTATTTTTAATGCAAATATCATATATATATATATATTTTAATATTTTTGTGATTGATGTTGTTTGTTTGTTTGTTTTTGCTGTAGGGGAACACAGAGTTAGGATTCAGACCCTGTGAAGTTAAATGTTAAGTGGATGGAAAATTTCCAAGTGATATCTTCTTTTTCCTCACTGGGCCTCTGTGTGGCCCCCAATATATTGTCTTTACCAACTGAGCTATCACGGAAGCTCAGTTGGTAAAGAAACAAAAGAAAAGTTTTTGGATTTTTTTTTTGTTTGTTTGTATTTTTAATATTGCATTTTTGAGAGTTTAAGCTCTAGATTTTAAATCTTTGTTTTTTGGTATTTGTTATCAATTTTGTACCTTTAAGAATCTAATCTTCAGTATCCATTTTTATTTATGGATGTGATTTCTGGCTTGATTGCTCTCTCCCCTTTCGGCTCTCCCTTTTCTCTCCCAGGTCACCTCTGTCTCTTCCCTTACCCTCCCTTTTCTACTTAACTCTATGAATCTCTCTCTGTGTTCCAGGCTCTGGAGAACACTTAGGCAATTGATTACTGGCTAGATTAGTCTCTCCTTTATTGACTCCCCCTCTTCTCTTCCTGGCCACTTCTATTTCCTTCCTCCCTCGGCTCTTCTCTAAGTAACTCCATGAACCTGTGTGTTCGAGACTGTGGTGAGCACATAGGGAATTGATTACTGGCTATGCTGCTCTCTCTGCTTTTCAATCCTCCTCTTCTCCTCCTGGTCACCTCTATTTCCCTTCTCCCTGTTCTCTTCTCCATGGAAATCTGTGAACCTCTCTGGGTGTCCCTCGCTGTGGAGAAGCTTTTCACCATTAACCTCGATTTTTTATCAACTGCGCTGTATGGATGGAGAAGTCTTGAGGCTAATGTAAGAATAAGACTGAAAGCCAGAGACAGGAGGGTTAATCCAAAACTTAGGAACACCAGAAAACTCCTGAATCCTGAGAACATTAACTGACAAGAGCTCATTTGAAAGCCTGCAAACACTGAAACCAAGCTCCACCCAAGAACCAACAAGTTCCAAAGCAAGACATACCACTCTAATTCTCCAACAACGCAGGAACACAGCCCTGAGGATTAAAATAAAGGCGTCCTAAAGTCACACCAATGCCATGGAAAACTAATACTCACACTGGACACTTCATTGAACTCCAGAGAGAAGAGATCCAGCTTCATACACCACAACACAGACGTAAGCTTCCCTAACCAGGAAACCTTGAAAGCCACTAGTCCAACCTCACCCACAGGCAGCAACTTCTACAATAAAGAGGAACCACAAACTTCCAGCCTACAGAAAGGCCACCCCAAACACATCAATATAAGCAAAATGAAAAGGCAGAGAAATAGTCAGCAGGTTAAAGGAGCATGAAAAGAAGAGAAGTGAAAAGCAAAGGAGAAAAAGAAAGATATAAACATCTGAATGCAGAGTTCCAAAGAATAGCAAGGAGAGATAAGAAAGCCTTCCTCAATGATCAGTGCAAAGAAATAGAGGAAAACAATAGAATGGGAAAGACTAAAGATCCCTTCAAGAAAATTAGAGATACCAAGGGAACATTTCATGCAAAGATGCACTCAATAAAGGACAGAAATTGTATGGATCTAACAGAAGCAAAAGATATTAAGACGTGGTGAGAATACACAGAAAAACTGCACAAAAAAGATCTTCACGATCCAGATTATCATGATAGTGAGATCACTCACCTAGAGAGAGACAGCCTGGAATGTGAGGTCAAGTGGGCCTTAGGAAGCATCACTACAAGCAAAGCTAGTGGAGGTGATGGAATTCCAGTTGAGCTATTTCAAATCCTGAAAGATGACGCTGTGAAAGTGCTGTACTCAATATGCCAACAAATTTGGAAAACTCAGCTGTGGCCACAGGACTGGAAAACGTCAGTTTTCATTCCAATCCCAAAGAAAGGCAATGCCAAAGAATGCTCAAACCACTGCACAATTTCACTCATCTCACATGCTAATAAAATAATACTCAAAATTCTCCAAGCCAGGCTTCAGCAATACATGAACCATGAACTTCCAGATGTTCAAGCTGGTTTTAGAAAAGGCAGATGAACCAGAGATCAAATTTCCAACATCTGCTGAATCATTGAAAAAGCAAAAGAGTTCCAAAAAAACATCTATTTCTGCTTTATTGACTATGCCAAAGCCTTTGACTCTATGGAGTCAATAAATTGTGTAAAATTCTTTAAGAGATGGGAATACCAGACTACCTAACCTGCCTCTTGAGAAATCTGTATGCAGGTCAGGAAGCAATAGTTAGAACTTGGAAATGGAACAATAAACCAGTTCCAAATAGGAAAAGGAGTATGTCAAGGCTGTATCTTGTCACCCTGCTCATTTAACTTATATGCAGAGTATATCATGAGAAATGCTGGACTGGATGAAGCACAAGCTTTAATCAAGATTGCTGGAAGAAATATCAATAATCTCAGATATGCAGATAACACCACCTTTATGGCAGAAAGTGAAAAAGAACTAAAGAGCCTCTTGATGAAAGTGAAAGAGGAGAGTGAAAAAGTTGGTTTAATTCAATATTCAGAAAATGAAGATCATGGCATCCAGTCCCATTACTTCATGGCAAATAGATGGGGAAACATCAGAAATAGTGCCTGACTTTACTTGGGGGGGGGGGGGGTGAGCTCCAAAATCACTGCGGACGGTGACTGCAGCTGTGAAATCAAAAGACACTTACCCCTTGGAATGAAAGTTATGACCAACCTAGATAGCATATTCAAAAGCAGAGACATTACTTTGCCAACAAAGGTCTGTCTAGTCAAGCCTATGTTTTTTCCAGTAGTCATGTACGGGTATGTGAGTTAGACTATAAGGAAAGCTGAGTGCCAAAGAATTGATGATTTTGAACTATGGTGTTGGAGAAGACTCGTGAGAGTCCCTTGGACTGCAAGGAGATCCAACCAGTCCATCATAAAGGAGATCAGTACTGAGTGTACATTGGAAGGACTGACGTTGAAGCTGAAACTCCAATACTTTGGCCACCTGGTGCGAAGTGTTGACTCATTTGAAAAGACCCTGATGCTGGAAAAGATTGAAGGCAACAGAGAAGGGGATGACAGAAGATGAAATGGTTGGATGGCATCACTGGCTCAATGATTGGTAAACTCTAGGAGTTGGAGTTGGACAAGAAGGCCTGGCATGCTGTAGGGCATGGGGTCAAAGAGTTGGACACAAATGAGCAGCTGAACTGAACTGAACTGAAAGGAACATGATAAATGCCCTCCAAACCAAACAAAAGAGGAGATAGGGAGTCTACCTGGAAAACAATTCAGAATAATGATAGTAAAGATGATCAAAAATCTTGAAAACAAAATGGAGTGACAGATAGACTAGAGAAAAGGATTGAGAAGATGCAAGAAATGTTTCACAAGGACCTAGAAGAAATAAAAAAAGAGTCAATCAATAATGAATAATGTAATAACTGAGATCAAAAGCATTCTGCAGGTAACCAAGGGTAGAATAACTGAGGCGAAAGATAGGATACATTAGGAGGAAGATGAATTGTGGAAATAAATGAAGCAGAGAGGAAAAAAGGAAAAATAATTAAAATAAATTAGGACAACCTCAGAGACCTCTGGGACACTGTTAAACACACCAACATTGGAATCTTAGGAGAGTCCCAGAAGAAGAAGAAAAAAGAAAGGGCATGGAAAAATACTTGAGGAGATAATAGTTGGAAAATTCCCTAAAATGGGCAAGGAAATACCCACCCAAGTTCAAGAAATGCAGAGTCCCAAACAGGATAAACCCAAGGCAAAACACCCCAAGACACATAATAATCAAATTCACTAAGATCAAACACAAAGAGCAAATATTAAAAGCAGAAAGAGAAAAGCAACTAATAACACACAAGAGGATTCCAATAAGGATAACAGCTGATCTTTTAATAGAAGCTCTTCAGGCTAAAAGGGAATGGCAGGCCATATGTAAAGTGATGAAATTAAAACAACAACAACAACAACAAAAAAAAAAACCCTACAACCCAGATTACTATACCCAGCAAGGATCTCATTCAAATATGAAAGAGAAATGAAAACCCTTACATACAAGCAAAAGCTGAGAGAATTCAGCACCACCAAACCAGCTTTTCAACAAATGCTAAAGGATCTTCTCTAGACAAGAAACACAGAAAAAGGTTTATAAATTCAAACCCAAAACAACAAAGTAAATGGCAAGAAGATCATACTTGTCAATAATTACCTTAAATGTAAATTGTTTGAATGCCCCAACCAAAAGACAAAGCCTGGCTGAATAGATAAAAAAAACAAAACCTCTATATATGCTCTCTACAAGATACCCACCTCAAACCAAGGGACACATACAGACTGAAAGTGAAAAGCTGGAAAAGGTATTTCACGAAAATGGAGACCAAAAGAAACTAGGAGTAGCAATACTCATATCAGAGAAAATAGACTTTGAAATAAAGGCCATGAAAAGAGACAAAGAAGGGCACTACATAATGATCAAAGGATAAATCCAAGAAGAAGATATAATAATTATAAATATATATGCACCCAACATAGGAGCACCACAATATGTAAGGCAAATGCTAACAAGTATGAAAGGAGAAATTAACAGTAAAACAACAATAGTGAGAGACTTTAATGCCCCACTCACACCTATGGATAGGTCAACCAAACAGAAAATTAGCAAGGAAACACAAACTTTAAGAGATACAGTGGGCCAGTCAGACATAATTGATATCTGTAGGACATTTCACCCCAAAACAATGAATTTCACCTTCTCCTAAAGTGCACAGAGAACATTCTCCAGGATAGATCATATCCTGGGCCATAAATCTAAAGTTGGTAAATTCAAAAAAATTAAAATAATTTCAAGCATCTTTTCTGATCACAATATGGTAAGATTAGATGTCAATTACATAAAAGAAACTATTAAAAATACAAATATATGGAAACTAAACAACATGCTTCTGAATAATCAACAAATCATGGAAGAAATCAAAAAAGAAATGAAAATATGCATAGAAACAAATAAAAATGACAGCACAACAAGCCAAAACCTATGTGATTCAGCAAAAGCAGTGTTAAGGGGAAGGTTCATAGCAATACAAGCTTACATCTAGAAACAAGAGAGAAATTAAATAAATAACCTAACTTTACACCTAAAGCAAATAGAAAAAAAAAAAAAAGAAAAGAAGAGCCCCAGGATTAGTAGAAGGAAAGAAATCATAAAAATTACAGCAGAAATAAATGAAAAAGAAACAAAGGAGACTATAGCAAAAATCAACAATACTAAAATCTGATTCTTTGAGAAGATAAATAAAAGAGACAAACATTAGCCAGACTCATGAAGAACAAAAGGGAGAAGAATCAAATCAACACAATTAGAAATGAAAATGGAGAAATCACAGCAGACAACACAGAAATACAAAGGTTCATAACAGACTACCATCAGAAACTATATGACAATAAAATAGATGACTGGGAAGAAATGGATGAATTATTAGAAAAGTATAACCTTCCAAAACTGAACCAGGAAGAAATAGAAAATTTTAACAGACCCATCACAAGCACAGAAATATATACTGTAATAAAAAACATCCAACAAACAAAAGCCAGGACCAGATGTCTTCACAGGTGAATTCTACCAAAAATTTAGAGAAGAGCTAACACCTATCATACACAAATTCTTTCAGAAAATTGCAGTGAAAGGTAAACTGCCAAACTCCTTCTATGAGGCCACCATCACCCTAATATCAAAACCAAAGATTCCACAAAAAAAGAAAACTACAGGCCCATATCACTGATGAACATAAATGCAAAAATCCTCAAAAAATTCTAGCAAACAGAATCCGAAAACGTATTAAAAAAATCATACATCATGACCAAGTGGGCTTTATCCCAGGGTTGCAAGGATTTTTCAGTATTCACAAATCAATCAATATGATAAACTACATTAACAAATTGAAAGATAAAAAACATGTGATTATCTCAATAGATGCAGAGAAAGCCTTGACAAAATTCAACACCCATTTATGATAAAAACCCTCCAGAAAGCAGGCATAGAAGGAACATACCTAAACATAATAAAAGCCATACGTGATAAATGCACAGCAAATATTATCTTCAATGGTGAAAAATTGAAAGCATTTTCCCTAAAGTCCGGAACAAAACAAAGGTGCCCACTCTCACCACTAGTATTCAACATAGTTTTGAAATTTTTAGCCACAGCAATCAGAGAAGAAAAAGAAGTGAAAGCAATCCAGATGGGAAAAAAGAAGTAAAACTCACTGTTTACAGATGTCATAATCCTCTACATAGAACACCCTAAAGACACCACCAGAAAATTATTAGAGCTAATTAATGAATATAGTAAAGTTGTAGGTTATAAAATTAATACACAGAAATCCCTTGCATTCCTATACACTAATAATGAGAAAAAAGAGTAATTAAGGAGCAATTTCATTTGCCATTGCAATGAAAAGAATAAAATACTTAGGAACAAATCTACCTAAAGAAACAAAAGACCTATATATATAAAACTATAAAACACTGATGAAAGAAATCAAAGATGACACAATAGATGGAGAAATATACCATGTTTATTGATTGGAAGAATCAATATAGTGAAAATGAGTATGCTACTGAAGCAATCTATAGATTCAATGCAATCCCTATCAAGCTACCAATGGTATTTTCCACAGAACTTGAACAAATAATTTCACAATTTGTATGGAAATACAAATGCCTCCTCTTCAAGAAGATTTATAAAAAGTACTTTCAGATATATGCAAGTTTCTGACTTTTAAAACATAATATTGAACTGAGAAAAAAATTGAAGAATCCTAATGAGAAAACTGATGACTTCATAAAGCTGTTAACAAAAAGGATTAGTTACAGAGAACTGAGTAAACTGGTAAATATTTTATGGTTTCTATCTAAAAGGAATACTGGTTTAAATCTATATTTTCCAGCTGTAAGAAAGACCTTCTCCTTCAATTAAATATGACTTTCAATGGTTTTGTAGATTGTATATTTTGGAACATTTATATATTTTTTTCTCTACCTGGTTGATCCTGCCAGCAACATATGCTTCTCTCAAAGATTAAGCCATGCATAAGTATGTATGGCAGTACAACGAAACTGCAGATAGATCATTAAGTCAACTTTGGCTCCTTTGGTCATTCATTTACTGCAACTGGATTACAACTAGTTATACTAGTCATTGTTTAAATTTGTTCTTTGTTTTCAAATTGTGCTCTGTATCCCCTTGCTGAACTATGCATTACTTATATCCTGTTTAATTTATAAGATTGTTGTCTCTTGAAGTAACTAATGTGTAATTAGGCCTCCAACAAACTTCTAAGATAAACACTTTAAGGAAATCACATTTGTAACATAAAATAATTGCAGTAGTGTGATTCTAGATATGAGAAAAAGAAACAGGGAAAATGTCTCCTGCACTGTAGTTAGAGTCCAGAGAATTTTTAATTATTGATGGGGCCTGGTCTAAACCTTAACACCTGGAGTGGCCTATCAAGAATGTTTGCTTGAATGAGGATGAGCCTCTCAGTGCTGTGGGACAAAACTTGGTCATATTTGAGAAATGCCTCCCAAATATTGGTCAAATGCATGACCAAGAGGGGAAGACCTGAGGAATGGAATCAGCAATTGCAGCCCTTCAATATGAGCCAGTGAACCCTGAGGAAGGGGAATGCCTGCTACCTGGAAGTCATTGGACTGCAGCCACCCTGAGCAAACTCTGAGAATGCAGCATTACAGGCCTCAGATGGCTGAGGTACACACCAAGGAAATAATTTTAATGAGCCCTGACTCTTGCATCTTCCCATACATAGAAAAGTGCTAAATTTCTTAACTTGAGATACTGACTCATGGATTTGAAGTTCAATATTTCTAAGTCTACAGGTGTAAAATAGACACTTACCAAAAGAGGAACAAAATGAAGACAAATGTCAACATTTGAAAAACTGGCAGTGATGGTGGAAACTCCCAGAAAGATCCATCTGACTAAGCAGAACTGTCTTCACCCTTTGATCTACAAGATCGTGGAATGGACTTTGACAGTGGGGAATTGTTGCAGGGAATAAGCCAGTTCTGACCCTGCTGCAGAGAAGAAGCCAATTCTGACTCCATGTTGGAAACTGTTTTTCTGACTTTTTTTTGTTGTTGTTGTTGCTTTTGCTATTATAATCATACATAATGGTGTGCTTCAAAGGAACTCTGCCCCTCTGTCTGACTGAATTAAAGTGCCTTTGTTCAGCTCATAGAGAGATAATCTGAGGCTACCCACTTGTGAAAAGAAGAGATTAACACACTCATTTGAAAGACTGGCCATTCCTTTGGAGATGTTTTGCAAGACTGAAGACACTTTCTCTTTACTTCCTCATTGCCTCTCCCTCTCTATTCTGCCTTTTGACTTTAGTTCCTCATTGCTTCTTTCACTCTGACTCTACAAAGGAACGTGGCATCCAGACCCCAACAAGATGGTTATTTTGAGGCACTAGCCTGCCATCTTCTCAGTCAGCTGATTTTCCAAATAAAGTAGTATTCCTTGCCTCAACACCTCATCTCGCAGATTCATTGGCCTGTCATGCAATGAGCAGAGCAAGCTTGAACTCAGTTTGAAGTGGTTCCCCAGCTTTGACACATGTTCTTACACACACACACATCCACACACCTACACACTCAGAATCACTACACTTTTTTATTGATACCATCCATCTTATCAAAGTGATCAGTATCAGAAAACCCCTGCCTGTACTTTTCAGAATCCTTTTGTTACACCAAGAGATAGTCCTGCATGGATAAATTACTCTCTCCTAAGAAAATAGGATGGAACAATTCACTACTTCCAGAAATAGAAAAGGAGAGGAAATTGATAAGCAGTCAGCTATAAGGGCATATCCCAGACATGGGAATGGACAGGCACTGGAATATTCCTAAAGCAATAGGCTTTCTCAAGAATTCACAAAGAGGAATAACCATGGAGAGTATATGTGAATTTGGGCACTTGACACATCATGAGAGCATTCAGTGCTCAATTACTAATACAATGGATCAGTCTGGTAAGATATATTTTCTTCTTCTCTCCTCCCCTTTAAACACCAATCATCTTGCATGAGCTAGAGGCAGCCAAGTAAGCCGGTGTCAACTACAAATTGGCACTTACCAAGAGCATTGCCCTGGTGGCTCAGATGGTAAAGCATCTGCCTACAGTGTGGGAGATCTGGGTTCTATCCCTGGGTCAAGAAGATACTCTGGAGAAGGAAATGGCAGCCCACTCCAGTACTGTTGCCTGGAAAACCCCATGGATGGAGGAGCCTGGTAAGCTACAGTCCATGGGGTCGCAAAGAGTCGGACACGACTGAGCAACTTTACTTTAAGAGCATTGTCAATGACTGAACAACAAAGGAATTTGCCATCTGCCTCTATGGAGATTGAACCCCATGCTGCTATAGCTATTGACCTTCAACTATCCTTGAGGGAGTTCAGGGTGGAGTGAGGCACTCTGTGCTCCAGGGAATCTGGTGGGACAGGTCTTTAGATAGTTGGATATTTTTAGGAACAGATTTTATGATCTCAATCCTTGTATTTCCTCGTATCTAGAGAAGCAATAAATCCCTTTATGGTGACATCAGATCCTCATGACTAACAAAAACCATTTTGTAAAATGAGTGCTCGTAGTATTGTACTTCCCCTTCACCAAAACCTTACATATTGACTTTCCCCCAAGGCTGCTTTGGAGTGAAGGAGGAAACAGACAGAGCTGGACTCCATCTTAGGCCTGTTCATGCTGATCATGCTCGGCCACCTCTCCAATGGACTCTGAACTCTGCTTAGTGCCTATGGAAACTACAATAGAAGGAGAAGACCCCTCTGGACAGGGGAATCTTGAAGATCACATCCAGGATACTCATCGTCTAAGAGAAAACATACTCTAATCACCCCTATCTCCAGACAGGTCATAAATTCTTTCTGTATCTATTGGGATGTAACCACAGGCTTATTTATTATTAACTGTTTGAACACCTAACACATGAATGATGGGGGTATTGTGATTGTATTTACCCTTTGGGTAATTACAAAGGTAATTACCCTTTGGGTAATTGGGGTGGTGGGTTCGGACATGTACGCATGAGGTATAAAATATTTTCACAAATGCTGGTCAGGGTCCTTGGCTAAGAGGAGACTCTGCTTTGGGCGCACTGGTGTAATAAACTGCACTCCATTATCTGCATTGTCCTTCTGAGTGAGTTTGTTTCCCGGAATGCGCGGCTATAACATTTGTCGCATGGGCCGGAAAACACCTCACTTTGAGGAGACAGGTTTCATTTGAGGCCACCCCAAGGCTTTGGGCTTGAATCTCCTAGAGGGGAGAAGGTACCTTGCCCCGCTGGAAGAATTCAGCCTTTCAACTCCCGGTTTCTTCACTTTTGCAGGTAGTGAACTGCAGCAAGGGAACTGAGCGCTCAGGTGAGGAGGAACCCACCCGGTAGGGTGGAAGAGGGGGCCTGATTACCCCCCTGGGAGGGGCTAGAAGGGGCACGGAGCTGCAGGAGCCTGGAATAGGCAGGCAGCAGTGATTGCTTGATACACAGGTCGACGAGTGTGCTAGGGTTTAGGAAGGAAATTTGTGGTCATTTAGAAGGTGTGTCCACACCGTCTCAGGGAAAATTATTACCAGCTATCACCAGAGGATTTTTAGGATAGGAAACTGATCCTTGTATGCTCATATTCTGCCCTCCCCCAGGAGGTGTCCGATCTGCTATGAAATTCTTGACCCCCTCGGCTTTGTTAGGCTAGAAGGAGGGGGATACATAAGTGAGTATGAATTGGCTTTTCCGGAGATGGCCTGGGATATGAGATATTTAACCCATCTGTGTTTTCATCTGCATCTGATCAAGCCCACCAAAGCAGAATGGACTTTAAGGGACAAACAGTCTTGGACCACCTGGTGTTCTGGTTCAGCTGTGCTGACAGGCAGGTGAAGGCCCAGTGATCCCCCTTCTCCTTCTGGGATCTGTCAGGTAAGGCTCTTCTCAACCTAATTAGGAAGGAGGCAGAATGGCAATTTAAGTGTTATTGAGTGGAAATATCAGAAGTACATAGGGTACTGAGAACTTTGTAGACAGAACAAAAAGGAAAAGTAGAAGAAGGTCTGAGAAGGTAAGCAAAATGGAAGGAAGTTAATCTAAGGCAACTGTATTGGAGTGCATGATTAAAATTTTTAAGAAGGGATTAGGAGGAGACTACGGGGTGAAGATGAAGCCTAACCAGCTCCACGTACTCTGTGAGGTTGAATGGCCCCCTATGGGAGTAGGATGGCCACCAGAGAACACCATGAACTTAAAAATAGTGGAAGCAGTCTATTCAGTAGTCACAGGAGAGCCAAGACACCTGGATCAATATCCATATATTGACTCATGGCTAGGGTTAGCTCAAGACCCTCCTACTTGGACAAGGTTCTGTATCCAGAAGGGAAAGGGAAAAATATTAATGGCCCAAAAATTGACTGATGATAAAAAAAAGAAGTTTTACAGGATTTGGACGGAGACCACCTGACCCCTCCCCCATACTGGATAATGACGCACCTGACTCCCAATGCTCCTCCAGGACTGGAGGCCGCCTTAATGTCCAATCTAGGGCCAGGTGAAGTCCTGCAGCAGCCGCTGCTCCTCCTCCAGCTCTCTCTGAGGTCGTAGAGCCGCCACCTCGGCAGGCTCCAATCCCGATGACAGAAGCCTCTGGCCAACACTTCCAGGATCCAGCTCCAGCCAAACCGCCCAAGCTATACCCACCTCTCCCGGTGAGTACTGACAAGAAGGAGAGGGAGATGTTGGAAGTAAGCAGAGACTGCACTCTGCCAGAGAGCCAGAGGGAATAAAAGAGAACAGACAGGAGATTTACAATGCTAGCTGCTGCTCTGGAAAAGTCTATCTCGGGCCCTCCGAAAAACTTCATCTGCCCCAGGGACAGAACAGTCCTTCAACCGGTCCCAATAGAGGCCCCGGGCCCCATTACAGCCAAACAGGTGTGCCTGGTGCCAAGCTTTTGGCCACTGGAAGAATGAATGCCCTAAGGCATGGAAGGAAGAGGAAACTCCCGCAGTTGTGGGGTTTGCTGACTTGGAAATTAAATAGGGCTGCCAGGGCTCAGAGATATCAGGTCCTGAGAGCCCATGGTAACCTTAAAAGTGGGGGATCAAAACATTGACTTCATGGTGGATACAGGAGCAGAACTGTTGGTAGTAACAAAACCTGTGGCACCACTGTCCAAAAAGCCTACCGCTGTAACTGGGGCATCGGAAGAAGAGATGATTAAATCGTTTTGCCAGCCCAGAAAATGTCAGATGGCAGTGCACTAAGTGATTCATGAATTCCTTTACATTCCTGAGTGCCCAGTACCCCTGTTGAGAAGAGGCTTGCTCTCCAAACTAGGAGTACAAGTGACTTTCTCCCCTGAGGAGAGGCCCAATTTCCAGATGGACACTATGATTTATTTGCTCTCTCTCTCAATACCATTCCAAGATGAGTAGAGGTTGCATGAGCCTCCGAAGGAAGAACCGGGTGGGCTGGAAGAGCCTGAGAGAGAGCTAACTCAATTATTCCATGAGGTCTGGGTGGAAGACAAACCCCCTCCCCCCAGGCTGGCTAAACAGCAAGCCCCAGTGATAATAGAACTCAAACAAGGCACCATCCCGGTTAGAAAGCACCAGTACCCACTACCGATAGAGGCCTGGGCCGGCATACTGCCCCACATCAATAGATTGAAACAAGAGGACATTCTAGTAGAGTGACGGTCAGCTTGGAATACGCCAATACTGCCAGTCAAAAAGGAAGGAGGACAGGACTACAGGCCTGTACAGGGTCTCTGGCTAGTCAACCAGGCTACTTGACTTTACACTCCACTTTTCCAAACCCCTATACCTTAATTAGCCTCCTCCAGCCAAGGACTAAAGTTTATACTCACCTAGACCTCAAGGATGCCTTCTTCTGCGTGTGGCTCGCCCCAGTGTCACAGCCCGTCTTTGCCTTTGAATGGGAAGATCTAGTCGGGGGCACCAAACAACAGCTCATCTGGACTCCCCCACAAGTGTTTAAGAACTCCCCAGCAATCTTTGGGGAAGCCTTGGCTTCTGACCTGAACTCATTCTATCTGGAAGAGTATGGATATTGGCTCCTACAATATGGGGATGACCTGCTGCTGGCTGCCAAGACCAAGGAAAAATGCTGGAAAGGGACAAAAGCACTGCTCCAGCTGCTGATGGAAGCAGGTTACCGGGTGTCAAAGAAGAAGACACAGATCTGCAAGGAGGAGGTAAGGTATCTGGGGTTTGTTTTAAAGAAGGACGCAAGGTTCCAGACCCTAGTTGGGTCCTATATACTGATGGCACTAGCCTTATAAAACAAGGACAATGGCTGTCAGGTTAGCCAAAGTGGAAGGGACCATTTAGATTGAAAAGGGATGGTGGGAATTGCCAAGTGGCAAATTTATTGTTACTGGAGGAGCTGGCACACAATCTGGTAAGCCAAACACACCAAGTAACCCACCTAGGCCATGCTGCCTGCTCACAGGTTAATGCTGCCTCTCGGGTATTCAGACAAAAACTTCTGGGTATTTAGCTGAAAGACATGCTGCCCTTTGAACATCTGGGAGTGGACTTCACTGAAATAAAACCTCACCAACACTACCATTACCTGCTGGTTATGGTATGTACATTCTCGGGATGGGTAGAAGCTTTTACTACCTGGACTGAAAGAGCATCAGAAGTAGCCCGGTGCCTGCTTAGGGAAATAGTTCCCAGATTTGGACTGCCTACCAGCATTGGTTCAGACAATGACCCAGTTTTGTAGCTGATTTAGTACAAGTAAGCAAAACTTTAAACATCAAATGGAAATTGCTCACTGCATATAGGCCCAGAGTTCTGAGATGGTGGAATGAACCAACCGGACATTAAAGAGACCCTCCAAGTGGATCATAGAGACTGACTGTTCCTGGGTGGACTTGCTTCCGATGGCTCTGCTCAGACTCAGGATGACCCCACAGTCCCAAGGCTATTCTCCATATGAAATTGTGTATGGGAGGCCCCCTCTCATAATAAAACATGTGTCAACAAATTTGCCTCAGGTAAGGGGGGATAGGATTTCACAGCAGATGGAACTGGGTAAGGTAATAAATCGGGTAACTAAGTTTGTACAAGAAAGGGTGTCATCCCCCCTTGGGGAACAGATTCATGAGTTTACGCTTGGTTACCAAGTATGGGTCAAAGATTGGAAACATGATTTGCTAGCCCCTTGATGAAAGGGCCCTTATGTTATTCTAACTACCCCTACTGCAGTTAAAGTTGCAGGTATTGTCCCTTGGATCCATCATACGAGGGTGAAGAGAACATACCACACAGACCCATAAAATGCTGAATGGACTGCACAGAGGGACCCTGCTGACCCTCAAGAGACTAAGACCGCCTTTAAGAAGAAGGAAAAGAAGATCCTGGAAGAGCCTCTTCAGGATGAAGCCGCACAATCAACTCCTGCTGCTTGGCCTCATCAACATGATCCCACCCCACCCCCCATATTTTCTTTTTTTATTTTATTTTATTTTTTGTTTTACTTTACAATATTGTATTGGCTTTGCCATACATCAACACGAATCCATCACATGATTTTGAATTTAACTTCCTTTTCAACTCAGGACAACGTTTTCATCTCATGGGCACATTCCTACGCAGGCTTCCACAACACTTCCAACTGCTGGATATGTAGAGCTATGCATGTCAGTGATGGATGGACTTTCTTGGTGGGTGTCACCACTCTGCCAGGGAGATTTTAAAACACTCTGCTCTTTTCTGGGATGACAAAAAGAGACTTTCCTCTCTCTTTTCCATCATAACCTCTCCTTGCTTTCTTGGTGTAAGACCTACCATCAATAGATTCGAGTCATGGGGTTATATTTGATATAAATGCCAGTGTAACAAAAGCCTAACCTACAACAAGCCCTAGTAAATCTACCTTATTTACATGCTAGGTGGACAAGATCCGTGTTACAATGGTATGAGTATATTGCTGCCTTATTCGTACCCTCTATAGGGACAACAGGTATCATGATTAAAGTAGAGGCCTTAACTAATTTCACAAAACAGGCCCTCCTAGATAGAACAAAAGCCATCCAAGCCTTAAATGAAGAGCAAATCCAAATGAGAAAAGTGGTAATTCATAATAACATGGCTTTGGACATACTCACAGCTGCTCAAGGAGGGACCAGTGCTATAATTAAGGTTGAATGTTGTGTATACATTCCTGACTTATCTGGAAATGTATCAACTGATTTAGATGACATGAAAAACCAGGTAAAAGCAATTTCAAATGAAAACATTCCTTTATGGATTTCAGTCCTATCTTGGGTGAAGGGTGATTGGTGGAAAACCATATTTACCACTGTTATAGTTGCCTTGATAGTTCTGCTTTGTGGACCCTGAATTTTACAATGTGTTATGAACTTTGTAACCCAAAGGTTGATGCCATTCTCCTAAATTGGCGGTTGGAGAGCCAGGGTGCAATATATCCCTATGAATGATGCTCATAATATGAGTTAAGAGCATCAAGGGGGGGAACGAAAGAGGAAACAGACAGAGCTGGACTCCATCTTAGGCTTGTTCATGCTGATCATGCTTGGCCACCTCTCCAATGGACTCTGAACTCTGCTTAGTGCCTATGGAAACTACAATAGAAGGAGAAGACCCCTCTGGACAGGGGAATCTTGAAGATCATATCCAGGTTACTCATCACCTAAGAGAAAACATACTCTAATCACCCCTGCCTCTAGACAGGTCATAAATTCTTTCTGTATCTATTGGGATGTAACCACAGGCTTATAGATTATTAACTGTTTGAACACCTAACACATGAATGATGGGGTTATTGTGATTGAACACCTAACACATGATTGATGGGGGTATTGTGATTGTATTTACCCTTCCTTTGTTTTATGTAAGTATCAAGGAAATTGGGGTGGTGGGTTCAGACATATACACATAGGGTATAAAAGATTTTCATAAATGCTGGTCGGGGTCTTTAGCTAAAAGGAGACTCTGCCTTGGGCCCACCTGTGTAATAAAATGCACTTCACTATCTGCATTGTCCTTCTGAGTGAGTTTGTTTCCCAGAACGCATGGCTATAACAGTAGCAGTCTCAGAGCTATCTGAGATGCTGCCTCCAGGGCTGCAGTCCTCATTTTGCTCCAGATAAAATTGGGGCAAGTTGTATATCTTTTTTTTTAGTCAACACAGGGACTAAAGGCATAAAAAGCATGTTAAAGAAATAGGAAAGAATCCATCCACACATAACCTCCTCTCTCTGATTACTTCTCACTGCAGGCTTCCAACCATGAGTCAGATCCAACTATAAGCAGAGTGAGAGATTAAAAATGCAGTAATAGACTAGATTTCTGTTTGTAATACTTAAAATTAGACTGTTGATCCCTGAAAGTGACCAGAAAAACAATGAGATATGCCCAAGATATAAACCATAAGCACAATATGAATGTTCTACAGAGCTCAGGTAAAGCTTAGGTTAGGGTTAGGCTTAGGGTTTCATTATTTGTTAGTAATAATGAGCATAAAATAGAAGAAAAATAGAGCAAAAAAGAAACCTCAGTAAATCTAACAAGGATTGTCAACAACGATTAAAAAAAAAATGGGAAAAAAACTCTAGAAACCGGCAAAAAGAAAAACACCAAATAAGATACAGAAATAGGTCTAAATATAATCATCATAATAGGTAATGTCAGTGAGGTAAATTCATTATTAAATGGCAGATGCTCTCAGACTGGGGTTGCTAAATCCAGCTATATTTTAACAAGAGATAAAACTCAAATGAAAGTTGCAAAAATTACATAGAAAAAATATACATGCAAACAGATTTAAAAATGAAAAGATACGTGCATGTGAAAAATCCCAGCCCAACTCAGTGGAGAGCTCTGGATGGATCAAAACTTCCACTATTGATGGCATCCCACACTGAGTAGAAGTTGCCAGGGCCTCGTGCTTCTGCCACCTCAGCTCAGTTATTCACTAGGGGCTGCCTGATCCCAACACTGAGCCCCAGCAGCTCACCAGCTACTTATGGCTGAGCTGCTAAATTCCTCCTGTACAATATCTGAGTGTGCATGTGGGGGCTGCAGCAGACCACGGAGAGGTACCCAGAGTAAAGCCACTGTCATCAGAACAAGATGTTTGTGTCATAATGAAGTCAAAGTCAGTGGAACAGAATAAAGAACAACAAACAACATCAGTACTGGACTAGACCATCGATACTGTCTCTTTTGTTGTCTTGCATATAGGGTCATCATTAACATCTTGCTAAATTATATATATATATATACACATATATATGCATTAATATACTCTATTGGTGTATCTCTTTCTGACTTACTTCACTCTGTATAATAGGCTCCAGTTTCATCCACCTCAATAGAACTGATTCAAATGTGCTCTTTTTAACAGCTGAGTAATATTCCATTGAGTATATGTACCACAGCTTTCTTATCCCTCTGTCTGCGAATGGACATATAGGTTGCTTCCATGTCCTAGCTATTGTAAACAGTGCTGCAATGAACATTGGGGTACACGTGTCTCTTTCAATTCTGGTTTCCTCAGTGTGAACTCCCAGCAGTAGGAATGCTGGGTCATATGGCACATCTATTTCAAGTTTTTTAAAGAGTCTCAACACTCTTCTCCATAGTGATTGTACTAGTGTGTGTAGATATTTTGATAGCAACCACACTGACCAGGGTGATATGGTACTTCACTGTGGTTTTGATTTGCATTTCTCTGATAATGAGTGATGTTGAGCATCTTTTCATGTGTTTGTTAGCCAACAGTACATATTGTTTGGAGAAATGTCTGCTTAGTTCTTTGCCCCATTTTTTGATTGCATCGTTTACTTTTTTTTTATATTGAGCTACATAAGCTCCTTGTATATTTTTGAGATTAACTCTTTGTTAATTGTTTCATTTGCTATTATTTTCTCCCATTCCGAAGGCTGTCTTTTCACCTTTCTTGTAGCTTCCTTCATTGTGCAAAAGCTTTTAAGTTTAATTATGTCCCATTTGTTTATGTTTTTTTTTAAAGAAAAAATTATATTTATTTGCAATATAAATAAAGTCCCGTTGGGGAATATATATGTGTGTGTGTGTGTGTGTGTGTGTATGTAGGGTCACAAATTTTCCTTCATAAGATCATAAAGCAAAACTGGCCACCCTTGTTGGCATACTCTCATGTACACAAATCTGATGCATTTTTCTGGGTTTTTCTTTTCAAAGGTAAAAAAGAGAGAAAGAGAACCATGTACACAACATGGAAGCTTCTTGTCAATTTCTCAACTGTGGCCTGCTGCCTTGAAGAATCCCTGAAAACCAGCCCTGTGAGGTAAGATGCACTGGGGCAGGGTTTCCATGGCCTTGCTCACACGCCGAGTGCTGGCTCGCTCAGGGACCCCGGCCCTCCCTAGGACCCATGCAGCTCCACCACCCGGAAAAATGGAGCTTGGAGAAGGAACGGAACCGGAAGATACCAGAACCCGTGGCTCTGCTCTGTAGACAGTGGGCTTGGGTGGCGGGATGGACAGGCCTCACACCCCTTTCCCTGTCCGCCCTTGCTGCCCCATCCCCCCACCCCCTGGGACTGAAATGGATGAGTTTCTTAATCCAAGGCATGGGCAAGGTGCGCACAGGGCCGGCTTCCACTGGTTGAGGGGCTGGGAGTGGCAGCTGGAACCCAAGCAACAGCCAGGGTGGGGGAGGAGACCTGGGAGGCAGGGCTGCGGCCTCCATCTAAACTTCCCCAGCCACTGGGCCTGCTCCCTCAGCCACAGAGAGAGAGAGAGAGAGAGAGAGAGAGAGAGACAGAAGTAGTGGATAAAAAGGGCCTGGGGCCCTCCTTGGGGCTGAGCCCAGAGGGTTAATGCTGCTGCTTGGCAGTCCCCTGTGGCCTCCTCTTCTGCCTGGAGTGGTCTGCAGGGACTACCAGAGGACAAGCGCGTGGGCAGAGAAGGCAAAGGTCACCCATCCAGCCCACCACTCACAGCGGGCATCACAGGCAAATGCAGCGCCAGGTGGGCTTGGCCGAGGCGGGAGATACGGGCAGGCCTGGGAGACCCCTGATGGGAGCAGCGAACCACCCCTTTAAGGGCCGCTGCAGAAACGGAGGCTTCACACATGTGCAAAACGCATTTGATCAAGATCAACGTGGGGTTTGTCTTTTTCATTAAAACAGAAACAAAAACTCAAGAATTGCTTTTTGAAATAGGAAGAAAAACAAACTGATAACACCTCTCTCTCTCTCTCACTGGATCAAGAAAGGGATGAAATACTGGTTTATACAGTCCACTGTTGCATGTAGCCTGAAAAATAACACTTTCCATTACAGAAAAGAGCAATCAAGCAGAGCTTCAACACGCTCTCTGCTCCAGGGAGCTTGGGTTTACCTGCCAAAAGTAAAAAGTAAACTCAGCTTCCTTCATTGTGCAAAAGCTTTTAAGTTTAATTATGTCCCATTTGTTTATGTTTTTATTTCCAGTATTATCAGAGGAGGGTCATAGAGGATCTTGCTGTGATTTATGGCAGATAATGTTTTGCCTATATTTTCCTCTAGGAGTTTATAGTTTCTGGTCTTACATTTAGATCTTTAATTCATTTTGAGTTTATCTTTGTGTGTGGTGTTAGAAAGTGTTCTAGTTTCATTCTTTTACAAGTGGTTGACCAGTTTTCCCAGCACCACTTGATAAAGAGACTTTCTTTTCTCTATCGTATATCCTCGCCTCTTTTGACAAAGATAAGGTGTCCATAGGTGTGTGGATTTAACTCTGGGCTTTCTATTTTGTTCCATTGATCTATATTTCTGTCTTTGTGCAAGTACAATACTATCTTAATGACTGTAGCTTTGTTGTATACTCTGAAGTTAGGCAGGTGGATTCTTCCAGTTTCATTCTTCTTAATGATTGCTTTGGCTATTTGAGGTTTTTTGTATTTCCATACAAATTGTGAAATTATTTGTTGTAGTTCTGTGAAAAATACCATTAGTAGCTTTGTAGGGATTGCATTGAACCTGTAGATTGCTTTGAGTAGTATACTTATTTTCACTATATTGATTCTTCAGATCCGTGAACATAGTATATTTCTCCATCTATTTGTGTCAACTTTGATTTATTTCATCAGTATTTTACAGTTTTCTATATATAGATCTTTTGTTTCTTTAGATGGATTTATTTCTAAGTATTTTATTCTATTCATCGCAATGGTGATTGGGATTGTTTCTTTAATTTCTCTTTCTGTTTTCTCATTGTTATTGTATAGAAATTCAAGGGATTTCTCTGTATTAATTTTGTATCCTACAACTTTACTACATTCATTGATCAGCTCTAGTAATTTTCTGGTGGCGTCTTTAGCATTTTCTATGTAGAGGATCATGTTATTTGTAAATAGTGAGAGTTTTACTTTTTTTCCAATCTGGATTACATTTATTTCTTTTCCTTCTCTGATTGCTTTGTCTAAAACCTTCAAAATTATTTTGAATAATAATGGTGAGAGTGGGAACCATTGTCTTATTTCTGACTTTAAGGAAAATTATTTCAATTTTTCACCATTAAGAATGATGTTTGCTGTGGGTTTGTCATATATGGCTTTTATTATGTTGAGGTATGTTCCTTATATGACTACTTCCCTGAGAGTTTTGGTCATAAATTGGTGTTGAATTTTGTCAAAGGCTTTCTTGGCATCTATTGAAATAATCATATGGTTTTTATCTTTAAATTTGTTAATGTGGTGTATCACATTGATTTGTGAATACTTAATAATTCTTGTATCCATAGAATAAAGCCCATTGATCAGGATATATGATCTTTTTAATATGTTGTTGGATTCTGTTTGTTAGAAATTTGTTGAGGATTTTTATATCTATGCTCATCAGTGATGTGGGCCTGTGGTTTTCTTTCTTTGTGGCATCTTTGTCTCGTTTTTGTATTAGGGTGATGGTGGCCTCATAGAATAGATTTGGCAGTTTTCCTTCCTCTGTAATTTTCTGGAAGAGTTTGAGTAGGATAGGTGTTAACTCTTCTCTAAATTTTTGGTAGAATTCATCTGTGAAGACATCTGGTCCTGGGCTTTTGTTTGTTGGAAGAGTTTTGTTTACAGTTTCTATTTCCATGCTTGTGAGAGTCTGTTAAGTTTTTCTATTTATCCCTGGCTCAGTTATGGAAGGTTATATTTTTCTAAGAATTCATCCATTTCTTCCAAGTTGACCATTTCATTGGCATATACTTGCTGATAGTAGTCTCTTATAATCCTTTGTATTTCTTTGTTGTCTGTTGTGATTTCCCCATTTTCATTTCTAATTTTGTTGATTTGATTCTTCTCCCTTTTGTTCTTGATGAGTATAGCTAATGGTTTGTCTAATTTATTTATCTTCTTGAGGAAACAGCTTTCAGCATTGTTGATTTTTGCTGTAGTCTTCTATGTTTCCTTTTCATTTATTTCTGCCATAATTTTTTTATTTCTTTCCTTCTACTAACCCTGGGGCTCTTCATTTCTTCTTTTGCTAGTTGCTTTAGGTGTAATGTTAGATTATTTATTTGCTTTTCCTCTTGTTTCTTGACATAAGCTTATATGGCTATGAACCTGCCCCTTAGCACTGCTTTTATTGAATCCCATAGGTTTTGGGTTGCTGTGTTTTCATTATCGTTTGTTTCTATGCATATCACATTTTTATTTCCTTTTTGATTTTTTCCATGA
Source organism: Bos grunniens (assembly GCF_055505025.1). Taxonomy (NCBI): domain Eukaryota; kingdom Metazoa; phylum Chordata; class Mammalia; order Artiodactyla; family Bovidae; genus Bos; species Bos grunniens. The sequence goes on along the minus strand of NC_141194.1, from coordinate 72,194,654 downwards.
TTTTCTGGTTATTCAGAAGCGTGTTGTTTAGCCTCCATATGTTTGTATTTTTAATAGCTTTATTCTTGTATTTGACATCTTATCTTACAACATTGTGATCAGAAAAGATGCTTGAAATAATTTCATTTTTTGTTTAATTTGCCAAGGTAGATTTATGGTGCAGGATGTGATCTATCCTTGAAAATGTTCTATGTGCACTTGAGAAAATGGTGAAATCCATCGTTTGAGGGTGAAATGTCCTATAGATATAAATTAGGGCCAACTGGTCCATTGAATCATTTGAAGTATGTGTTTCCTTGCTACTTTTCTGTTTGGTTGATCTATCTATAGGTGTGAGTGGGGTATTAAAGACTCCCACTATTATTATGTTACTGTTAATTTCCCTTTTCATACTTGTTGGCATCTGTCTTATGTATTGAGGTGCTTCTACATTGGGTGCATATGTATTTATAATTGTTATATCTTCTTGGATTGATCCTTTGATCATTAAGTGGTATTCTTCTTTGTCTTTTTTGCTCAATAAAGGACAGAAATTGTATGGACCTAACAGAAGCAGAAGACATTAAGAAGAGATGGCAAGAATACACAAAAGTACTGTACAAAAAAGATCTTCATGACCCAGATAATCACAATGGTGTGTTCACTGACCTACAGCCAGACATCCTGGAATGTGAAGTCAAGTGGGCCTTACAAAGCATCACTATGAACAAAGCTAGTGGAGGTGATAGAATTCCAGTTGAGCTATTCCAAATCCTGAAAGATGATGTTGTGAAAGTGCTGCACTCAATATGCCAGGAAATTTGGAAAACTCAGCAGTGCCCACAGGACTGGAAAAGGTCAGTTTTCATTCCAATCCCAAAGAAAGGTAATTCCAAAGAATGCTAAAACTACCGCACAATTGCACTCATCTCACACGCTAGTAAAGTAATGCTCAAAATTCTCCAAGTCAGGCTTCAGCAATGTGTGAACCATGAACTTCCTGATGTTCAAGCTGGTTTTAGAAAAGGCAGATTAACCAGAGATCAAATTGCCAACATCTGCTGGATCATGTAAAAAACAAGAGAGTTCCAGAAAAACATCTATTTCTGCTTTATTGACTATGCCAAAGCCTTTGACTATGTGGATCACAATAAACTGTGGAGAATTCTGAAAGAGAAGGGAATACCAGACCACCTGATCTGCCTCTTGAGAAATTTGTATGCAGGTCAGGAAGCAACAGTTAGAACTGGACATGGAACAACAGGCTGGTTCCAAATAGCAAAAGGAGTACGTCAAGGCTGTATATTGTCACCGTGCCTATTTAACTTATATGCAGAGTGCATCATGAGAAACGCGGGACTGGAAGAAACACAAGCTGGAATCAAGATTGCTGGGAGAAATATCAATAACCTCAGATATGCAGATGACACCACCCTTATGGCAGAAAGTGAAGAGGAACTCAAAAGCCTCTTGATGAAAGTGAAAGTGGAGAGTGAAAAAGTTGGCTTAAAGCTCAACATTCAGAAAACGAGGATCATGGCATCCGACCCCATCACTTCATGGGAAATAGATGGGGAAACAGTAGAAACAGTGTCAGACTTTATTTTTCTGGGTTCCAAAACCACTGCAGATGGTGACTGCAGCCATGAAATTAAAAGACGCATTACTCCTTGGAAGGAAAGTTATGACCAACGTAGATAGCATATTGAAAAGCAGAGACATTACTTTGCCAACAAAGTTTCATCTAGTCAAGGCTATGGTTTTTCCTGTGGTCATGTATGGATGTGAGAGTTAGACTGTGAAGAAGGCTGAGTGCCGAAGAATTGATGCTTTGGAACTGTGGTGTTGGAGAAGACTCTTGAGAGTCCCTTGGACTGCAAGGAGATCCAATCAGTCCATTCTGAAGGAGATCAGCCCTGGGATTTCTTTGGAAGGAATGATGCTAAAGCTGAAACTCCAGTACTTTGGCCACCTCATGCGAAGAGTTGGCTCATTGGAAAAGACTCTGATTCTGGGAGGGATAGAGGGCAAGAGGAGAAGGGGACGACAGAGGATGAGATGGCTGGATGGCATCACTGACTCGATGGACGTGAGTCTGAGTGAACTCCAGGAGTTGGTGATGGACAGGGAGGCCTGGCGTGCTGCGATTCATGGGGTCGCAAAGAGTCGGACACGACTGAGCGACTGATCTGATCTGATCTGATGGCCTTTATTTCAAAGTCTTTTTTCTCTGATATGAGTATTGCTACTCCTGCTTTCTTTTGGTCTCCATTTGCATGAAATATCATTTTCCAACCTTTCACTTTCAGTCTGTTTGTGTCCCTTGGTTTGAGGTGGGTATCTTGTTGACAGCATATATAGGAGTTTTGTTTTTGTATCAATTCAGGCAGTCTTTGTCTTTTGGTTGGGACATTCAACCCATTTACATTTAAGGTAATTATTAGTAAGTATGATCCTGTTGCCATTTATTTTGTTGTTTTTCTTTTGAGTTTACAAACCTTCTCTGTTTCCTGTCTAGAGAAGATCCTTTAGCATTTGTTGAAGAGCTTGTTCAGTGGTGCTAAATTCTTTCAGCTTTTGCTTGTCTGTAAAGCTTTTGATTTATCCTTCATATTGGAATGAGATCCTTCCTGGATATAGTAATCTGGGCCGTAGGTTGTGTTTTTTTTGTTTTTTTAAACTTTAATTGGAGCCTGATTACTTTACAATATTGTGGTTGTTTTTGCCATACATTCACATGAATCAGCCATGGGTGTACATGTGTTCCCCATCCTGACCTTCCTTCCTACCTCCCTCCCCACCCCATCCTTCAGGGTCATCCCAGTGCAACAGCCTTGAGCACCCTGCCTCATGCATCAAACCTAGACTGGCAATCTATTTCACATATGATAATATACATGTTTCAATGCTATGCTTTCAAAGCATTCCACCCTTGCCTTCTCCCACAGAGTCCAACAGTCTGTTCTGTACATCTGTGTCTCTTTTGCTGTCTTGCATATAGGGTCACTGTTACCATCTTTCTAAATTTGATATGTATATGCGTTAATATAATCTATTGGTGTATCTTTTTCTGACTTACTTCACTCTGTATAATAGGCTCCAGCTTCATCCACCTCAATAGAACTGATTCAAATGTGCTTTTTTAACAGCTGAGTAATATTCGTTTTTAATATGTATTTTCTCTTTCATCACTTTAGGTATGGCCTGCCATTCCCTTATGGCCTGAAGAGTTTCTATTGAAAGATCAGCTGTCATCCTTATGGGAATCCCCTTGTGTATTATTTGTTGCTTTTCCCTTGCTGCTTTTAATAGTTGCTCTTTGTATTTTATCTTAGTGGATTTGATTAATATGTGTCTTGGCGTATTTTGGCTTAGGTTTATCCTGTTTGGGACTCTCTGAGTTTCTTGGACTTGGGTGACTATTCCCTTCCCCATTTTAGTGAGGTTTTCAACTATTATCTCCTCAAGTATTTTCCCATGCCCTTTCTTTGTTCTTCTTCTGGGACTCCTATGATTCAAATATTGGTGTGTTTAACATTGTCCCAGAAGTCTCTGAAGTTTTCCTAATTTCTTTTAATTCTTTTTTTTTTTTTCCCCTCTCTGCTTCATTTATTTCTACCATCCTATCTTCCACCTCACATATCCTATCTTCTGCCTCAGTTATTCTGCTCTTGGTTACCTGCAGAGTGCTTTTGATCTCAGTTATTGCATTATTCATTATTGATTGACATTTTTATTTATTCTAGGTCCTTGTGAAACATTTCTTGCATCTTCTCAATCCTTGTCTCTAGTCTATTTATCTGTCACTCCATTTTGTTTTAAAGATTTTTGATCACTTTTACTATCATTATTCTGAATTATTTTTCAGGTAGACTCCCTATCTCCTCTTTGGTTTGGTGGGCATTTATCATGCCTCTTTGCCTGCTGAATATTTCTCTGATTTTTCTTTTTGTTTAGATTGCTGTGCTTGGGGTGGCCTTTCTGTAGGCTGGAAGTTTGTGTTTCCTCTTTATTGTGGTGGTTCCTCCCTGTGAGTGGGGTTGGACTAGTGGCTTGTCAAGGTTTCCTAGCTAGGGAAGCTTGCATCTGTTTTCTGGTGGGTGAAGCTGGATCTCTTCTCCCAGGAGTGCAGTGTAGTGACCAGTAGTGAGTGTTGGTTTGCTATGGGTTTGATGTGACTTCAGGAAGCCTGTATTTTAATGCTCAGGTCTCTGTTTTTGTGTTGCTGGCGAATTAGCATGGTATTTCTTGCTCTGGAACTTGTTGGCTCTTGGGTGGAGCTTGGTTTCTGTGTAGGTATGGAGGCTTTTAGAGGAGCTGTTGTTGATTAATGTTTGTGGGAGTCAGGAGTTCTCTGATGTTTTCAAGTTTTGGATTTAAACCTCCTTCCTCTGGCTTTCAGTTTTATTCTAACATTAGGCTCAATACTTCTCCATCCATACAGCACAGATGATAAAACGTCTAGGTTATTGTTGAAACAATTCTCCACAGCGAGGGACACTCAGAGAGTTTCACATAGTTACATGGAGAAGAGAATAGGGAAGAGGGAGATAGAGGTGACCAGGAGGAGAAGAGGGGAAGTCAAAAGGGGAGAGACCAGTCTAGCCAGTAATCATTTCCCTAGGTGCTCTCCACAATCTGGAACACCCATAGAGATTCACAGAGTTAAGTAGAGGAAAGTAGGATGAGGGAGAAGATAGAGGTAACCTGGGGGAGAAAAGGGAGAGTCAAAAGTGAAGAGAGCAACCAAGCAGTTAATCACACCCCTAAGTGAAAATTGGTACTGAAGATTAGATTCTTAAAGGTAAAAAATTGATAATACCAAAAAGCAAAAATTAAAAATCTCAAGTAGAAATAGACTCTCAAAGACACTATATTAAAAATAGAAAACAGAATCAATCACAAAAATTATAAAAAAAATATGAAATCAACTGTAAAAAAAGGTCTCTTTTGTGAGATTATAGTAGGTTTAAAAATGAAAATTAAGAGACTAATAAAGAGCTTAATTTTTTAAAAAAATATATTAAAAAGTGATTACAGTAAAAATATATCTCGGAATTTCTCTGGAGATGTTTTGGGCAGTGTGGCCTCAGTACAGTTTCAGATAGTTCCTTTTTCCAGCTTGTACTTGTTTTCGGAGGGGGTCTATAGTCCCCCTCTGATGTTTAGTCAATGTTAACTACAGGGTTTTAATCTGTTGCACCTGTCACTTCCAGAGCCGTTCCCTCTTCTTTGTTTATTTTAACTTCCTCTGTTTGCAAGTCTCTTCAGAGTCTAATTTCCTCCCTGACACAAGGGGCCACAGGTGGTCATTTATTTAGGTTCACTTGTTCAGTTGTGTTGTGGGGAGGGAGGGACACTTCAAAAAATATTGCTGGTGTGTGTGGGGTGTGTTCTCAGTGTATGGACCACACTGGGTTTGCCCCAGTTCGTGGCATGTGCTTTCTGGCTCTATACTGCTCAAGCTCCAGGGTACTCTGCATGGCCACTGTCCAATGCATTTAGTGCATTTCCCAGGTCTAGGCTGCTTAGGTTCAGGTTTTTTGGTACTCCACAAGGGTACAGACTAAGTTGGGCATTTGTTTTGTGCCCTTCCCAGGTCCAAGCAGCTCAGTAGGTCAGGTGCTTGGTGGCCACACTGTCCCAGGTGGGCCATGCATCTTAATCACCTCCCCTGTCCCAGCTTCTAGGTTTCCCCCATGTGCCATGAGAGCACTGTCTCAGGTATGCCATGTGTCTCCTCTGAGGAGCTGATCTCAGGCTGTGACCCTGATGGCAGATGCTAACCATCCAGGATCCCAGGAAGACGTGGTTAGCAACTGGGAGCCTGCTCAGAATGTGGTGAAGGATGCCGGTCTCTGGGGCCGAGATTGCCCCTCGCCTTTTGGCTCTGGCTGTCCTACACCTGAGTCTCTGCTTTCAGCCGGGGGAAAGGGCCCTATTAGCAGCCAGCTAGCTCTCCTTTGGTATTCACTCAATCCTTTCTTCTTTGAGCAGCCTGGCTGCTTGTTAGCACCTTTCAAGGGAAAGTTCTCTTTCCCCCAACCTCCCACCTCTGGCAATGCCACAGTTTGGGTTGCTATCTCACTTTAGCTCCCTCAGATTGTCTTCAGGGCATTCAGACCTGGTCCTTACCCTAAGCACCAATGATGCAGTCCATGCCTCCCTGTCCAGCCCCTGCTCACTGGTGGCAGAGGCGAGCATCTGGGCTTCTTCTCCTCTGGGAGTTGCGGTTAGTCACATATTCTGTAGTGCTTTTCCCTCCCAGTTATGTTGCCCTCTAAGATTCCGAAACTACCCCCAGACCTGCCTGTGAGAGGGTTTCCTACTGTTTGGAAACTTCTTCATGACTCCCTCCCCAGGATGGGTCTCCATCCCTAATTCTTTTGTCTCTCTTTTTTTAATGTTTTGTATTTTGTCCTACCTCATTTTTTTTTTTTTTTTTGGCTTTTAATTTTCTTTTATTTTTAAACTTTACATAATTGTATTAGTTTTGCCAAATATCAAAATGATTCCGCCACAGGTATACATGTGTTCCCCATCCTGAACCCTCCTCCCTCCTCCCTCCCCATACCATCCCTCTGGGTCGTCCCAGTGCACTAGCCCCAAGCATCCAGTATCATGCACCGAACCTGGACTGGCATCTCGTTTCATACATGATATTTTACCTGTTTCAATGCCATTCTCCCAAATCTTCCCACCCTCTCCCTCTCCCACAGAGTCCATAAGACTGTTCTATACATCAGTGTCTCTTTTGCTGTCTCGTACACAGGGTTATTGTTACCATCTTTCTAAATTCCATATATATGCGTTAGTATACTGTATTGGTGTTTTTCCTTCTGGCTTACTTCACTCTGTATAATAGGCTCCAGTTTCATCCACCTCATTAGAACTGATTCAAATGTATTCTTTTTAATGGCTGAGTAATACTCCATTGTGTATGTGTACCACAGCTTTCTTATCCATTCATCTGCTGCAGGGCGGAAACCAGACACTGAAGTGTCCTACCTCATTTTGAAGAGAATAGGCTGCCTTTCTGGGTGTCTGGTGTCCTCTGCCAGCATTCAAAAGTTGTTTTGTGAAAGTTGCTCAGCATTCAAATTCTTTTGATGAATTTGCGGGGAAGAAAGTGGTCTCCTCGTACTATTCCTCCATCGTCTTGGGCGTTCATGGAATTTTCAATCAGTATGTTTGAAACCATCCATTAAATATGATGAAGATCATAAAACTCTGTCTCTGAAGACACTACATGAGCAAAACCTGGAAGGAGAATTTTTCAATATTGCAATTGTGGCTGATGATGTAAAGTTCAGAGCACACAGATATACCATTGCCCCCTGTGGTACCTATTTTAGAAAGCTTTTCGATAAGCTTGAGGTTGATATCTCTTCAGTAATAGGAACAGATTTTTTTCCATTCTGATATATTTGAAGAGGTCTTGAATTATATGTAAATGGTTAAAGGTTTCTGTTGGGGAAAAAAATGTTAACTTAATGATGTCATCGGGTCAGATTCTTGGTATCTGATTTTTTGATAAACTGTTCTCAGAAGTTGGATGTGTCCAGTCCAGGCAAAAATAATGATCAATCCAAAAGCAAGTACTACCTCAAGATCAATTACCCCATTGGAGATGCTGCTGACACTCAGGATGAAGACATGGAGGAACTCGGAAAGCGGACAACAGTCCCTCCAGTGACACACTAGAGGCATTTCTTCCCCTTCCCCTGCAAGTCAGAAGGACAGTAAGTCACCCAAGATGATGTTCAGAGTCCAGGAAACAGTCTTGAAAGAGCTGGGGATCGAGGAGTAGGGCAAGTTAACAGCTACCGCCAGGAATTCAAATCCATGGAGACCCCCAAGTCCAAGGATCTGGGATCCCAGACCCCTCAATGCCTTAACATTTAACGATGAGATGGGAAAAGTGAAGGATGAACAGACTCCAGGCTGGACCACAGCTGCCAGCAACATGAAGTTTGAGTACCTATTGGATGACCATCACCAGGAACAGATCACCTGCCAGGCCTGTGGGAAGACGCTTTCAGATGAGGGCTGGCTGAGGAAGCACAAAAAGTTGTACATGGCTGACCGGCCCTTTGTCTACAAGATGTTCACCAAAGGCTTCACCACCCAGGCACACATGAAGAAGAACCTGAAGACCCATGGAGGCTACAAGCCCTACAGCTGCAAGGTGTGCAGCAAGTTATTCATCCATGCTCCAGACTTAAAGAAGCATGTGAGGGTTCACAGCAAGGAGAGGTGCCTCCTCTGTTACATATACAACAAAGCCTTCAAGAACAAGTCCCACCTCAAGGACCACGAGCAAAGGCAAAATGGCAAGAAGCCCTTCATGTGTGGCTCCTGCACCAAGGCTTTTACCAAGGTGTTTGATCTGAAGCAGCAGGAGAACAATGTGCCCAATGAGTGGAACAAGGTAATCCCCAGTGCCATGCAGTGTGCCATGGCCATAGAGGGCAAGCAGCAGCTGGAGGCCATCACCTTCAGCTAGAATCAGGGGACTGGAGTGTTTGTGGCAGGAATGCTCAGCCTGCATCCTCATCCATAAATGCCAGCCACTGCATTGTGGTGGAATCTTCCAGAGCATTGTACTTGCTGGACTTAAGGCAGTGCTTGGTTGAGTGTTTTGAAAACTTCGCAAGGAAATACAGTTCACTGTCCAGTCTGGTGTCTAGTATTCATGTTGCCAGTAAGCACCTGCTCCCTCTTTTTATGATTTCTGGTTTTAATTTGAGAACTCCTGTGTCCAGTTCAAGAAGTGAGAGACTTCTTTCCCTTTTTTAAATTCATCTCTCCATCTTCTGCACCAAGGAGTGCATTGTATAGAATGATAATTGAGTGAATGGATTTCCTGATCATCACCATTCTATGTGACATAGGGCCACAAAGGCATTTTTTAGAACTTTAGCAAAAGTACTTCATGTAGATGCAGAAAATATGGGTGAGTCATTGACCAAGACCACTGTGTGCACAGATACAAAAACAAGTTCTGAAAATGCAAAGAATGAAATAAAAATTTAAAAAATTAAAAGGAATATAGCAATATTAATATCTGACAAAAGATATTCAAGGAAAAAAACTCTTTGATATAAAGTTGGAGATGACATTGATCTTAAAGGACCTGACATATTCGGTAAGATGGGAGTTTAAGGAGGCTGGGATGATACATGGAATTCTGGCCTAAATCAATCTGACAGTGGAGCCAGAGATTCTATGGACCCATGTCATTGTTATTTCTGCAGTCCACGGGTAATAATTGGGTTGGAGTATTCAACATCTGGCAGAAATCTTATATTGGATCCCCTTCCAAAGTAAAAGCAATCCAGTGATTGGCAGTCATCATTGAACTTTGGATGTAGTGGTATATTACACTTGGAAATAGTGTTCTTACCCATTTATCAAGACTTTTAAAAGGCTCAGTTTTGAGTAAGGCTATGAGCAGTAAGAAAGGTTATTTTAATTGCTTCCCATTAATCCCCATTTGTGAGGAACACCCTAGAATTATGGCATTGGTCAAACACACAACCAACACTGGACAGATGAAATTAACAGCAGTTTGAGAGTCATATATACTCACAGCCCAAGGAAGGAGGACACCATATGTCACATAATACTACCTGTGTGTTGCAACCTGAAATAGAGTTAACAAGAAAGGGCTGCAGAAGGCAGGCTTTATAATGTCAAGAGAGTAGGATGCTGCCTAGTTTTTGTCAGAACATGAAATTGGCTTGTTTGGATAATTATGGCTAGCAGACAGTCCAGGTTCGATGCATGAGACAGGGTGCTTGGTGCTGGTGCACTGGGATGACCCAGAGGATGGGATGTGGAGGGAAGTGGGAGGGGGGTTCAGGATGGGGAACATATATACACCCGTGGCAGATTCATGTCAATGTATGGCAAAACCACTACAATATTGTAAAGTAATTAGCCTCCAATTAAAATAAATAATTTATATTAAATAAATAAATATGGCTGGCAGAGAACTGAAGCCCACTATCCAGGGATAAGCAGGAACTGTGCCTGGCACCCTTGATAGGGATGGTGGTCTGACCAGGAGACATTATCCACAAAGGGAAACTTTGCTTTAAGCCACTTGGGGCATTACTGGTTTCAGGTATCAAGGGAGCATATAATATTGGGCCTTAATTTTAGACCTATAACAGATGGTCTGGAAAAGATGAAGGTGAATGCTGCCTGGTTTTAGGTCATATGACCAGGCAGATTTGATGCTGTTAAAGATATAGTGGATGGGGATGTTGTGTGGATTTTATGACCCCAATTAGAGAGTTATAACACAGACTCAAAGGGTAGTGGAACAAGGCCATGCCTTCTGCAGCAGATAACTACTTGATGTTTGAAAAGAAGACCTATATATGCTACTAGACCCTAGTAGGGGATTCCCCAGTGGTTCAACTGGTAAAGAATCTGCCTGTGATGTGGGAGACCTGAGTTCAATCCTTGGGTCAGTAAGATCCACTGGAGAAAGGAATGGCTACCCACTCCAGTATTTTTGCCTTGAGAGTCCCATTGGCGGGGGAGCCTGGAGGGCTACAGTCCCTGGTGTTGCAAAGAGTTGTACATGACTGAGCAACTAACACTAGACCCTAAGTAGAGACTAAACACATGACTAAGAGACATCAGTGACTACTACTAGAGCTGACCATCATGAACTGGTTATTATCAGATCCACTAAGTCAATAGCAATCCATAATACAATAGACTGGTCCTAAAGTCTCAAGTAAGTTGCACAAACAGAAGGCCTAGATCTCATGTCACTTACCTCTGTTGCTTTGATGCCTCTCCCTCTCCTAGTGTACCATATGATCAACTGTAAAAAGAGAGAGGTCCTTGTTCATATATAGTAGGTTCAATATGCTGTTGTAAATGTTTCTACCAGCCATATATATAGATGTCCCTAAAAGACAGAAATAAGTGAAAATTTTCCCACTTGGAAAAGTTTTACATAGTACACCTGGTTATCAATTTGCTGTATATAATAAATTATTTAGAAAAAATGACCACAATTCCTTAACCTGTTCTTTCTAATTTTTCAACTCCTCCCATTAAGAGGTAGAGTCTATTTCTCCACCCCTTTAATCCTTGGGCTGGCCTTATGATTTGTTTGGCCTATTGGATGTAGTACTAAGTACCAGTTCATGGCCTAGTACTCAAGAGGTTTTCTATGTTTTTCCTCTCTCTCAGAACACTGAGATGATCATATGAATAAGTCCAGGATAGTTTGCTGGATGATGAGATGCATGTAGCCTTGCCCCAGTTTATCCTAAGCAATAGGCAACAAATTACCATACATGTGAGAAAAGTCTCCCTAGACCAACCTGTCTCTCAGCTGATGCACTAGTTGGCCACAGATGCATGAATAAGACCAACTGAGATCAACCAAGCATAGTCTAGAAAAACAGAATCATTTAGCTGATCAAAATCTCATGAGTAAAAATATGTATTTACTGTTTTAAACAGCTGAATTTTGGAGTGATTTATTATATAGCAATAGCTAACTGATAAAATGTAGGAGAAATGGCTGAAAGTATGTGTATCCATGGACTTTTGGGCAATGATAAATGGCTTGGCTGGCTGATAAGAGTCCTGGAAATAAAAATATTAAAATACTGGAGACAAAGAAATTTAGGGTAGAGGCATGTAAATGACACATAAGAATGGGTAAAACATGACAAAGTTTGTAACACACATTAATGTTCAGGAAGCTCTCAACATTTAAGTGAATAGGGCAATTAACTCTATAGATTCAGTCAACCTCTTTCCTAGGCTATCCCAGTGCTTTTTTTTAATGAAACTATGAATAAAGTGGCTACAATGACAGCACTGAGAGCTAGACAAAGGGTTTCTCTAACCAAGGCTGATATAACTACTTTACTGCTAAATGCCCAATCTACCAGCAGCAGAGACTGTTATTGAGGTCTCAATATATATGATCCTTCAAACAAAAACATCCAGCTATTGTGGCTGGTTAATGACATAATTCCTCTTTCATCTGAGATCCACTAGTTCTACTATATATCACATCATCTGAGATCAGTCAAATGAAATAGCCTAGTAGATGTTGAATGAACGTTCCATTTGTGATTATCCCCTACAGGGTTGAGGCAAAATCTTTCTGTTATAAAGCATGTTCATTGCACATATGGCTGATCAGTTCAGTTGCTCAGTCATGTCCGACTCTTTGCAACTCCATGGACTGCATCACGACAGGCTTGCCTGTCCATCACCAACTCCCAGAGCTTACTCAAACTCATGTCCATAGAGTCAATGATGCCATCCAACCATCTCATCCTGTTTTCCCTTTTTTCTCCCACCTTCAATCTTTCCCAGCATCAGGGTCATTTCAAATGAGTCAGTTCTTTGCATCAGGTGGCTAAAGTATTGGAGTTTCAGCTTCAACATCAGTCCTTCCAATGAATATTCAGGACTGATTTTCTTTGGATGGACTGGTTGGATCTCCTTGCAGTCCAAGTGACTCCCAAGAGTCTTCTACAACACCACAGTTCAAAAGCATCAATTCTTCGGCACTCAGCTTTCTTTATAGTCCAACTCTCACATCCATACATGACTACTGGAAAAATCATAGCCTTGACTAGATGGACCTTTGTTGCCAAAGTAATGTCTCTGCTTTTTAATATGCTGTCTAGGTTGGTCATAACTTTTCTTCAAAGAAGCAAGCATCTTTTAAATTCATGGTTGCAGTCACCATCTGTAGTGATATTGGTGCCCCCAAAAATAAAGTCTGACACTGTTTCCATTGTTTACCCATCTATTTGCCATGAAGTGATCTGACTGGATGCCATGATCTTAGTTTTCTGAATGTTGAGTTTTAAGCCAACTATCCTCTTTCACTTTCCTCAAGAGACTTTGTTCTTCACTTTTTGCCATAAGTGTGGTGTCATTTGCATATCTGAGGTTATTGATATTTCTCCCAGAAATTTTGATTCCAGATTGTGCTTCATCCAGCTCAGCATTTCTCATGATGTACACTGCATGTAAGTTAAATAAGCAGAGTGACAATATACAGCCTTGATGCACTGCTTTCTTGATTTCAAACCAGTCTGTTATTCCATGTCCAGTTCTAATCATTGCTTCTTGACCTGCATACAGTTTTCTCAGGAGGGAGGTAAGGTGGTATGCTATTCCCATCACTTTAAAAATTTTCCACGTTTGTTGTGATCCACACAATCAAAGGCTTTAGCATAGTCAATACAGCAGAAATAGATGTTTTTCTGGGGCTCTCTTGCTTTTTCAATGACCCAACAGATGTTGGCAATTTGATCTCTGGTTCCTCTGCCTTTTCTAAAACCAGCTTGAACACCTGGAAGTTCACAGTTCACATACTGTTCAAGCCTGGCTTGGAGAATTTTGAACATTACTTTACTAGCCTGTGAGATGAGTGCAATTGTGTGGTAATTTGATCATTCTTTGGCATTGCCTTTCTTTGGGATTGGAGTGAAAACTGACCATTTCCAGTCCTGTGGCCACTGCTGAGCTTTCCAAATTGTTGGCATATTGAGTGCAGCACTTTCACAGCATCACCTTTCAGGATTTTAAAGAGCTCAACTGCAGTTCCATCACTTCCAATAGCTTTGTTCGTAGTGGTGCTTTCCAAGGGCCACTTGCCTTCCCATTCTGGGATGTCTGGCTCTAGGTTAGTGACAATACCATCGTGATTATATGGATCATGAAGACCTTTTTTTTTTTTTTTTTGATAATTCTTTTGTGTATTCTTGTCACCTCTTTTTAATATCGTCTCTTTCTCTTATATCCATACCATTTCTGTCCTTTATTGTACTCATCTTTGCTTGAAATGTTCCCTTCATATCTCTAATTTTCTTCAAAGGGTCTCTAGTCTTTTCCATTCTATTCTTTTCCTCTATTTCTTTGCATTGATCACTGAGGAAGGCTTTCTTATCTCTTCTTGCTATTCTTTGGAACTCTGCATTAAAATGGGTATATCTTTCCTTCTCTCCTTTGCCCTTTGTGTCTTTTCTTTTCTCAGCTCTTTGTAGGGCCTCCTCAGACAGTCATTTTGCCTTTTTTGCATTTCTTTTTCTTGGAGATGGTCTTGATCACTGCCCCCAGTACAATGTCATGAACCTCCATTCATAGTTCTTCAGGCACTCTGTCTATCAGTTCTAATCACTTGAATACATTTGTCACTTCCACTGTATAATCATAAGGGATTTGATTTAGGTCATACATGAATGGCCTAGTGGTTTTCCCTACTTTCTTCAAATATAGCTAATATATGGTTCTTATCCTCAATACTTAGAATAAATTGGTCCAGTGAATATTGGGATTGGCTCCTGTCTCCAACACTTGTGGGCTATGACTTTCTATTCCTAAATTCTTAGGCTCTTCCAGGTTCAAAGCCCTGGTTTTTGTTAGGGGACAATGCTTCTAAAAAAGGGGAGTGTATAGGGTGCCATTGAACATGGAACAACTCTTACCTAGCCAGTTATGAATTCTCATAAAAGTAAACTAGCAAACAAAGAAAGAAGTTGATTTTATGGTATGAATTGACCCTATTACTGAAAGGTTGTTGCTGACACACGAAAAGATGCAGGGATTCTTGGCCTCTGGAGGAGAAGAATTCAATCTGGGGCCAGAGATGAGGCTTAATTGCTCAGAGCTTCGTGTAATAAATTTTTATTAAAGTATACAGGAGACAGAGAAAGCTTCTGACATAGGTATCAGAAAGAGGCAGAAAGAGCACCCCCTTGCTAGTGTTAGCAATGGAGTTACATACTCTCTAATTAGTTATTACAGTGAATCAAAAGAATGTCTGGAGGTTGTAAAAACCTCACTAGACCTACTCCTATAATTTACATTTTAAGATAACAGGATTAGCCAGGTTTTTCTCAGAGACTGTCCCCAACCAGGATACATTATTGTTATATAATCCTAAGGAATGTAGAGGGAAAAAAAAGTTTGTCCTTTCTTCCTCTTGAGAATTCCAGACCCCTCTCTCCTTGGGAACCCCTAGACTTCTTATCAACCTGCCTAGGAAATGACTCTCTAATTACTATGAAAGCTTAAATTTACTCCTATATAATTGAAATAAGGAGACATTTCTAGAACTCATGGAATTTTACTAGCATGTCTTTTTGGGTTTCCACACCTCATAATGATGATTGATAGATTATTATAATTACTGTACCCAGGCAAGGGCAAGTCAACTAAGGACTCAGACCTCTTAAGGTTGAAAGTTTAGATAATCCCACCAGACAAACAATCTATACCAACTAAAATACTGGTTGTTAGTGAGGGAAAAGTAAACTGCAGGTGGAGGTGTGAGGCTTGGGTGGCGGGATGGACAGGCCTCACACCCCTTTCCCTGTCCGCCCTTGCTGCCCCATCCCCCCACCCCCTGGGACTGAAATGGATGAGTTTCTTAATCCAAGGCATGGGCAAGGTGCGCACAGGGCCGGCTTCCACTGGTTGAGGGGCTGGGAGTGGCAGCTGGAACCCAAGCAACAGCCAGGGTGGGGGAGGAGACCTGGGAGGCAGGGCTGCGGCCTCCATCTAAACTTCCCCAGCCACTGGGCCTGCTCCCTCAGCCACAGAGAGAGAGAGAGAGAGAGAGAGAGAGAGACAGAAGTAGTGGATAAAAAGGGCCTGGGGCCCTCCTTGGGGCTGAGCCCAGAGGGTTAATGCTGCTGCTTGGCAGTCCCCTGTGGCCTCCTCTTCTGCCTGGAGTGGTCTGCAGGGACTACCAGAGGACAAGCGCGTGGGCAGAGAAGGCAAAGGTCACCCATCCAGCCCACCACTCACAGCGGGCATCACAGGCAAATGCAGCGCCAGGTGGGCTTGGCCGAGGCGGGAGATACGGGCAGGCCTGGGAGACCCCTGATGGGAGCAGCGAACCACCCCTTTAAGGGCCGCTGCAGAAACGGAGGCTTCACACATGTGCAAAACGCATTTGATCAAGATCAACGTGGGGTTTGTCTTTTTCATTAAAACAGAAACAAAAACTCAAGAATTGCTTTTTGAAATAGGAAGAAAAACAAACTGATAACACCTCTCTCTCTCTCTCACTGGATCAAGAAAGGGATGAAATACTGGTTTATACAGTCCACTGTTGCATGTAGCCTGAAAAATAACACTTTCCATTACAGAAAAGAGCAATCAAGCAGAGCTTCAACACGCTCTCTGCTCCAGGGAGCTTGGGTTTACCTGCCAAAAGTAAAAAGTAAACTCAGCTTCCTTCATTGTGCAAAAGCTTTTAAGTTTAATTATGTCCCATTTGTTTATGTTTTTATTTCCAGTATTATCAGAGGAGGGTCATAGAGGATCTTGCTGTGATTTATGGCAGATAATGTTTTGCCTATATTTTCCTCTAGGAGTTTATAGTTTCTGGTCTTACATTTAGATCTTTAATTCATTTTGAGTTTATCTTTGTGTGTGGTGTTAGAAAGTGTTCTAGTTTCATTCTTTTACAAGTGGTTGACCAGTTTTCCCAGCACCACTTGATAAAGAGACTTTCTTTTCTCTATCGTATATCCTCGCCTCTTTTGACAAAGATAAGGTGTCCATAGGTGTGTGGATTTAACTCTGGGCTTTCTATTTTGTTCCATTGATCTATATTTCTGTCTTTGTGCAAGTACAATACTATCTTAATGACTGTAGCTTTGTTGTATACTCTGAAGTTAGGCAGGTGGATTCTTCCAGTTTCATTCTTCTTAATGATTGCTTTGGCTATTTGAGGTTTTTTGTATTTCCATACAAATTGTGAAATTATTTGTTGTAGTTCTGTGAAAAATACCATTAGTAGCTTTGTAGGGATTGCATTGAACCTGTAGATTGCTTTGAGTAGTATACTTATTTTCACTATATTGATTCTTCAGATCCGTGAACATAGTATATTTCTCCATCTATTTGTGTCAACTTTGATTTATTTCATCAGTATTTTACAGTTTTCTATATATAGATCTTTTGTTTCTTTAGATGGATTTATTTCTAAGTATTTTATTCTATTCATCGCAATGGTGATTGGGATTGTTTCTTTAATTTCTCTTTCTGTTTTCTCATTGTTATTGTATAGAAATTCAAGGGATTTCTCTGTATTAATTTTGTATCCTACAACTTTACTACATTCATTGATCAGCTCTAGTAATTTTCTGGTGGCGTCTTTAGCATTTTCTATGTAGAGGATCATGTTATTTGTAAATAGTGAGAGTTTTACTTTTTTTCCAATCTGGATTACATTTATTTCTTTTCCTTCTCTGATTGCTTTGTCTAAAACCTTCAAAATTATTTTGAATAATAATGGTGAGAGTGGGAACCATTGTCTTATTTCTGACTTTAAGGAAAATTATTTCAATTTTTCACCATTAAGAATGATGTTTGCTGTGGGTTTGTCATATATGGCTTTTATTATGTTGAGGTATGTTCCTTATATGACTACTTCCCTGAGAGTTTTGGTCATAAATTGGTGTTGAATTTTGTCAAAGGCTTTCTTGGCATCTATTGAAATAATCATATGGTTTTTATCTTTAAATTTGTTAATGTGGTGTATCACATTGATTTGTGAATACTTAATAATTCTTGTATCCATAGAATAAAGCCCATTGATCAGGATATATGATCTTTTTAATATGTTGTTGGATTCTGTTTGTTAGAAATTTGTTGAGGATTTTTATATCTATGCTCATCAGTGATGTGGGCCTGTGGTTTTCTTTCTTTGTGGCATCTTTGTCTCGTTTTTGTATTAGGGTGATGGTGGCCTCATAGAATAGATTTGGCAGTTTTCCTTCCTCTGTAATTTTCTGGAAGAGTTTGAGTAGGATAGGTGTTAACTCTTCTCTAAATTTTTGGTAGAATTCATCTGTGAAGACATCTGGTCCTGGGCTTTTGTTTGTTGGAAGAGTTTTGTTTACAGTTTCTATTTCCATGCTTGTGAGAGTCTGTTAAGTTTTTCTATTTATCCCTGGCTCAGTTATGGAAGGTTATATTTTTCTAAGAATTCATCCATTTCTTCCAAGTTGACCATTTCATTGGCATATACTTGCTGATAGTAGTCTCTTATAATCCTTTGTATTTCTTTGTTGTCTGTTGTGATTTCCCCATTTTCATTTCTAATTTTGTTGATTTGATTCTTCTCCCTTTTGTTCTTGATGAGTATAGCTAATGGTTTGTCTAATTTATTTATCTTCTTGAGGAAACAGCTTTCAGCATTGTTGATTTTTGCTGTAGTCTTCTATGTTTCCTTTTCATTTATTTCTGCCATAATTTTTTTATTTCTTTCCTTCTACTAACCCTGGGGCTCTTCATTTCTTCTTTTGCTAGTTGCTTTAGGTGTAATGTTAGATTATTTATTTGCTTTTCCTCTTGTTTCTTGACATAAGCTTATATGGCTATGAACCTGCCCCTTAGCACTGCTTTTATTGAATCCCATAGGTTTTGGGTTGCTGTGTTTTCATTATCGTTTGTTTCTATGCATATCACATTTTTATTTCCTTTTTGATTTTTTCCATGATTTTCTGGTTATTCAGAAGCGTGTTGTTTAGCCTCCATATGTTTGTATTTTTAATAGCTTTATTCTTGTATTTGACATCTTATCTTACAACATTGTGATCAGAAAAGATGCTTGAAATAATTTCATTTTTTGTTTAATTTGCCAAGGTAGATTTATGGTGCAGGATGTGATCTATCCTTGAAAATGTTCTATGTGCACTTGAGAAAATGGTGAAATCCATCGTTTGAGGGTGAAATGTCCTATAGATATAAATTAGGGCCAACTGGTCCATTGAATCATTTGAAGTATGTGTTTCCTTGCTACTTTTCTGTTTGGTTGATCTATCTATAGGTGTGAGTGGGGTATTAAAGACTCCCACTATTATTATGTTACTGTTAATTTCCCTTTTCATACTTGTTGGCATCTGTCTTATGTATTGAGGTGCTTCTACATTGGGTGCATATGTATTTATAATTGTTATATCTTCTTGGATTGATCCTTTGATCATTAAGTGGTATTCTTCTTTGTCTTTTTTGCTCAATAAAGGACAGAAATTGTATGGACCTAACAGAAGCAGAAGACATTAAGAAGAGATGGCAAGAATACACAAAAGTACTGTACAAAAAAGATCTTCATGACCCAGATAATCACAATGGTGTGTTCACTGACCTACAGCCAGACATCCTGGAATGTGAAGTCAAGTGGGCCTTACAAAGCATCACTATGAACAAAGCTAGTGGAGGTGATAGAATTCCAGTTGAGCTATTCCAAATCCTGAAAGATGATGTTGTGAAAGTGCTGCACTCAATATGCCAGGAAATTTGGAAAACTCAGCAGTGCCCACAGGACTGGAAAAGGTCAGTTTTCATTCCAATCCCAAAGAAAGGTAATTCCAAAGAATGCTAAAACTACCGCACAATTGCACTCATCTCACACGCTAGTAAAGTAATGCTCAAAATTCTCCAAGTCAGGCTTCAGCAATGTGTGAACCATGAACTTCCTGATGTTCAAGCTGGTTTTAGAAAAGGCAGATTAACCAGAGATCAAATTGCCAACATCTGCTGGATCATGTAAAAAACAAGAGAGTTCCAGAAAAACATCTATTTCTGCTTTATTGACTATGCCAAAGCCTTTGACTATGTGGATCACAATAAACTGTGGAGAATTCTGAAAGAGAAGGGAATACCAGACCACCTGATCTGCCTCTTGAGAAATTTGTATGCAGGTCAGGAAGCAACAGTTAGAACTGGACATGGAACAACAGGCTGGTTCCAAATAGCAAAAGGAGTACGTCAAGGCTGTATATTGTCACCGTGCCTATTTAACTTATATGCAGAGTGCATCATGAGAAACGCGGGACTGGAAGAAACACAAGCTGGAATCAAGATTGCTGGGAGAAATATCAATAACCTCAGATATGCAGATGACACCACCCTTATGGCAGAAAGTGAAGAGGAACTCAAAAGCCTCTTGATGAAAGTGAAAGTGGAGAGTGAAAAAGTTGGCTTAAAGCTCAACATTCAGAAAACGAGGATCATGGCATCCGACCCCATCACTTCATGGGAAATAGATGGGGAAACAGTAGAAACAGTGTCAGACTTTATTTTTCTGGGTTCCAAAACCACTGCAGATGGTGACTGCAGCCATGAAATTAAAAGACGCATTACTCCTTGGAAGGAAAGTTATGACCAACGTAGATAGCATATTGAAAAGCAGAGACATTACTTTGCCAACAAAGTTTCATCTAGTCAAGGCTATGGTTTTTCCTGTGGTCATGTATGGATGTGAGAGTTAGACTGTGAAGAAGGCTGAGTGCCGAAGAATTGATGCTTTGGAACTGTGGTGTTGGAGAAGACTCTTGAGAGTCCCTTGGACTGCAAGGAGATCCAATCAGTCCATTCTGAAGGAGATCAGCCCTGGGATTTCTTTGGAAGGAATGATGCTAAAGCTGAAACTCCAGTACTTTGGCCACCTCATGCGAAGAGTTGGCTCATTGGAAAAGACTCTGATTCTGGGAGGGATAGAGGGCAAGAGGAGAAGGGGACGACAGAGGATGAGATGGCTGGATGGCATCACTGACTCGATGGACGTGAGTCTGAGTGAACTCCAGGAGTTGGTGATGGACAGGGAGGCCTGGCGTGCTGCGATTCATGGGGTCGCAAAGAGTCGGACACGACTGAGCGACTGATCTGATCTGATCTGATGGCCTTTATTTCAAAGTCTTTTTTCTCTGATATGAGTATTGCTACTCCTGCTTTCTTTTGGTCTCCATTTGCATGAAATATCATTTTCCAACCTTTCACTTTCAGTCTGTTTGTGTCCCTTGGTTTGAGGTGGGTATCTTGTTGACAGCATATATAGGAGTTTTGTTTTTGTATCAATTCAGGCAGTCTTTGTCTTTTGGTTGGGACATTCAACCCATTTACATTTAAGGTAATTATTAGTAAGTATGATCCTGTTGCCATTTATTTTGTTGTTTTTCTTTTGAGTTTACAAACCTTCTCTGTTTCCTGTCTAGAGAAGATCCTTTAGCATTTGTTGAAGAGCTTGTTCAGTGGTGCTAAATTCTTTCAGCTTTTGCTTGTCTGTAAAGCTTTTGATTTATCCTTCATATTGGAATGAGATCCTTCCTGGATATAGTAATCTGGGCCGTAGGTTGTGTTTTTTTTGTTTTTTTAAACTTTAATTGGAGCCTGATTACTTTACAATATTGTGGTTGTTTTTGCCATACATTCACATGAATCAGCCATGGGTGTACATGTGTTCCCCATCCTGACCTTCCTTCCTACCTCCCTCCCCACCCCATCCTTCAGGGTCATCCCAGTGCAACAGCCTTGAGCACCCTGCCTCATGCATCAAACCTAGACTGGCAATCTATTTCACATATGATAATATACATGTTTCAATGCTATGCTTTCAAAGCATTCCACCCTTGCCTTCTCCCACAGAGTCCAACAGTCTGTTCTGTACATCTGTGTCTCTTTTGCTGTCTTGCATATAGGGTCACTGTTACCATCTTTCTAAATTTGATATGTATATGCGTTAATATAATCTATTGGTGTATCTTTTTCTGACTTACTTCACTCTGTATAATAGGCTCCAGCTTCATCCACCTCAATAGAACTGATTCAAATGTGCTTTTTTAACAGCTGAGTAATATTCGTTTTTAATATGTATTTTCTCTTTCATCACTTTAGGTATGGCCTGCCATTCCCTTATGGCCTGAAGAGTTTCTATTGAAAGATCAGCTGTCATCCTTATGGGAATCCCCTTGTGTATTATTTGTTGCTTTTCCCTTGCTGCTTTTAATAGTTGCTCTTTGTATTTTATCTTAGTGGATTTGATTAATATGTGTCTTGGCGTATTTTGGCTTAGGTTTATCCTGTTTGGGACTCTCTGAGTTTCTTGGACTTGGGTGACTATTCCCTTCCCCATTTTAGTGAGGTTTTCAACTATTATCTCCTCAAGTATTTTCCCATGCCCTTTCTTTGTTCTTCTTCTGGGACTCCTATGATTCAAATATTGGTGTGTTTAACATTGTCCCAGAAGTCTCTGAAGTTTTCCTAATTTCTTTTAATTCTTTTTTTTTTTTTCCCCTCTCTGCTTCATTTATTTCTACCATCCTATCTTCCACCTCACATATCCTATCTTCTGCCTCAGTTATTCTGCTCTTGGTTACCTGCAGAGTGCTTTTGATCTCAGTTATTGCATTATTCATTATTGATTGACATTTTTATTTATTCTAGGTCCTTGTGAAACATTTCTTGCATCTTCTCAATCCTTGTCTCTAGTCTATTTATCTGTCACTCCATTTTGTTTTAAAGATTTTTGATCACTTTTACTATCATTATTCTGAATTATTTTTCAGGTAGACTCCCTATCTCCTCTTTGGTTTGGTGGGCATTTATCATGCCTCTTTGCCTGCTGAATATTTCTCTGATTTTTCTTTTTGTTTAGATTGCTGTGCTTGGGGTGGCCTTTCTGTAGGCTGGAAGTTTGTGTTTCCTCTTTATTGTGGTGGTTCCTCCCTGTGAGTGGGGTTGGACTAGTGGCTTGTCAAGGTTTCCTAGCTAGGGAAGCTTGCATCTGTTTTCTGGTGGGTGAAGCTGGATCTCTTCTCCCAGGAGTGCAGTGTAGTGACCAGTAGTGAGTGTTGGTTTGCTATGGGTTTGATGTGACTTCAGGAAGCCTGTATTTTAATGCTCAGGTCTCTGTTTTTGTGTTGCTGGCGAATTAGCATGGTATTTCTTGCTCTGGAACTTGTTGGCTCTTGGGTGGAGCTTGGTTTCTGTGTAGGTATGGAGGCTTTTAGAGGAGCTGTTGTTGATTAATGTTTGTGGGAGTCAGGAGTTCTCTGATGTTTTCAAGTTTTGGATTTAAACCTCCTTCCTCTGGCTTTCAGTTTTATTCTAACATTAGGCTCAATACTTCTCCATCCATACAGCACAGATGATAAAACGTCTAGGTTATTGTTGAAACAATTCTCCACAGCGAGGGACACTCAGAGAGTTTCACATAGTTACATGGAGAAGAGAATAGGGAAGAGGGAGATAGAGGTGACCAGGAGGAGAAGAGGGGAAGTCAAAAGGGGAGAGACCAGTCTAGCCAGTAATCATTTCCCTAGGTGCTCTCCACAATCTGGAACACCCATAGAGATTCACAGAGTTAAGTAGAGGAAAGTAGGATGAGGGAGAAGATAGAGGTAACCTGGGGGAGAAAAGGGAGAGTCAAAAGTGAAGAGAGCAACCAAGCAGTTAATCACACCCCTAAGTGAAAATTGGTACTGAAGATTAGATTCTTAAAGGTAAAAAATTGATAATACCAAAAAGCAAAAATTAAAAATCTCAAGTAGAAATAGACTCTCAAAGACACTATATTAAAAATAGAAAACAGAATCAATCACAAAAATTATAAAAAAAATATGAAATCAACTGTAAAAAAAGGTCTCTTTTGTGAGATTATAGTAGGTTTAAAAATGAAAATTAAGAGACTAATAAAGAGCTTAATTTTTTAAAAAAATATATTAAAAAGTGATTACAGTAAAAATATATCTCGGAATTTCTCTGGAGATGTTTTGGGCAGTGTGGCCTCAGTACAGTTTCAGATAGTTCCTTTTTCCAGCTTGTACTTGTTTTCGGAGGGGGTCTATAGTCCCCCTCTGATGTTTAGTCAATGTTAACTACAGGGTTTTAATCTGTTGCACCTGTCACTTCCAGAGCCGTTCCCTCTTCTTTGTTTATTTTAACTTCCTCTGTTTGCAAGTCTCTTCAGAGTCTAATTTCCTCCCTGACACAAGGGGCCACAGGTGGTCATTTATTTAGGTTCACTTGTTCAGTTGTGTTGTGGGGAGGGAGGGACACTTCAAAAAATATTGCTGGTGTGTGTGGGGTGTGTTCTCAGTGTATGGACCACACTGGGTTTGCCCCAGTTCGTGGCATGTGCTTTCTGGCTCTATACTGCTCAAGCTCCAGGGTACTCTGCATGGCCACTGTCCAATGCATTTAGTGCATTTCCCAGGTCTAGGCTGCTTAGGTTCAGGTTTTTTGGTACTCCACAAGGGTACAGACTAAGTTGGGCATTTGTTTTGTGCCCTTCCCAGGTCCAAGCAGCTCAGTAGGTCAGGTGCTTGGTGGCCACACTGTCCCAGGTGGGCCATGCATCTTAATCACCTCCCCTGTCCCAGCTTCTAGGTTTCCCCCATGTGCCATGAGAGCACTGTCTCAGGTATGCCATGTGTCTCCTCTGAGGAGCTGATCTCAGGCTGTGACCCTGATGGCAGATGCTAACCATCCAGGATCCCAGGAAGACGTGGTTAGCAACTGGGAGCCTGCTCAGAATGTGGTGAAGGATGCCGGTCTCTGGGGCCGAGATTGCCCCTCGCCTTTTGGCTCTGGCTGTCCTACACCTGAGTCTCTGCTTTCAGCCGGGGGAAAGGGCCCTATTAGCAGCCAGCTAGCTCTCCTTTGGTATTCACTCAATCCTTTCTTCTTTGAGCAGCCTGGCTGCTTGTTAGCACCTTTCAAGGGAAAGTTCTCTTTCCCCCAACCTCCCACCTCTGGCAATGCCACAGTTTGGGTTGCTATCTCACTTTAGCTCCCTCAGATTGTCTTCAGGGCATTCAGACCTGGTCCTTACCCTAAGCACCAATGATGCAGTCCATGCCTCCCTGTCCAGCCCCTGCTCACTGGTGGCAGAGGCGAGCATCTGGGCTTCTTCTCCTCTGGGAGTTGCGGTTAGTCACATATTCTGTAGTGCTTTTCCCTCCCAGTTATGTTGCCCTCTAAGATTCCGAAACTACCCCCAGACCTGCCTGTGAGAGGGTTTCCTACTGTTTGGAAACTTCTTCATGACTCCCTCCCCAGGATGGGTCTCCATCCCTAATTCTTTTGTCTCTCTTTTTTTAATGTTTTGTATTTTGTCCTACCTCATTTTTTTTTTTTTTTTTGGCTTTTAATTTTCTTTTATTTTTAAACTTTACATAATTGTATTAGTTTTGCCAAATATCAAAATGATTCCGCCACAGGTATACATGTGTTCCCCATCCTGAACCCTCCTCCCTCCTCCCTCCCCATACCATCCCTCTGGGTCGTCCCAGTGCACTAGCCCCAAGCATCCAGTATCATGCACCGAACCTGGACTGGCATCTCGTTTCATACATGATATTTTACCTGTTTCAATGCCATTCTCCCAAATCTTCCCACCCTCTCCCTCTCCCACAGAGTCCATAAGACTGTTCTATACATCAGTGTCTCTTTTGCTGTCTCGTACACAGGGTTATTGTTACCATCTTTCTAAATTCCATATATATGCGTTAGTATACTGTATTGGTGTTTTTCCTTCTGGCTTACTTCACTCTGTATAATAGGCTCCAGTTTCATCCACCTCATTAGAACTGATTCAAATGTATTCTTTTTAATGGCTGAGTAATACTCCATTGTGTATGTGTACCACAGCTTTCTTATCCATTCATCTGCTGCAGGGCGGAAACCAGACACTGAAGTGTCCTACCTCATTTTGAAGAGAATAGGCTGCCTTTCTGGGTGTCTGGTGTCCTCTGCCAGCATTCAAAAGTTGTTTTGTGAAAGTTGCTCAGCATTCAAATTCTTTTGATGAATTTGCGGGGAAGAAAGTGGTCTCCTCGTACTA
The DNA here is from genome assembly GCF_055505025.1 of Bos grunniens. Classification (NCBI taxonomy): domain Eukaryota; kingdom Metazoa; phylum Chordata; class Mammalia; order Artiodactyla; family Bovidae; genus Bos; species Bos grunniens. Next base: position 72,169,033 of record NC_141194.1, on the reverse strand, counting down.
TTCCTCCATCGTCTTGGGCGTTCATGGAATTTTCAATCAGTATGTTTGAAACCATCCATTAAATATGATGAAGATCATAAAACTCTGTCTCTGAAGACACTACATGAGCAAAACCTGGAAGGAGAATTTTTCAATATTGCAATTGTGGCTGATGATGTAAAGTTCAGAGCACACAGATATACCATTGCCCCCTGTGGTACCTATTTTAGAAAGCTTTTCGATAAGCTTGAGGTTGATATCTCTTCAGTAATAGGAACAGATTTTTTTCCATTCTGATATATTTGAAGAGGTCTTGAATTATATGTAAATGGTTAAAGGTTTCTGTTGGGGAAAAAAATGTTAACTTAATGATGTCATCGGGTCAGATTCTTGGTATCTGATTTTTTGATAAACTGTTCTCAGAAGTTGGATGTGTCCAGTCCAGGCAAAAATAATGATCAATCCAAAAGCAAGTACTACCTCAAGATCAATTACCCCATTGGAGATGCTGCTGACACTCAGGATGAAGACATGGAGGAACTCGGAAAGCGGACAACAGTCCCTCCAGTGACACACTAGAGGCATTTCTTCCCCTTCCCCTGCAAGTCAGAAGGACAGTAAGTCACCCAAGATGATGTTCAGAGTCCAGGAAACAGTCTTGAAAGAGCTGGGGATCGAGGAGTAGGGCAAGTTAACAGCTACCGCCAGGAATTCAAATCCATGGAGACCCCCAAGTCCAAGGATCTGGGATCCCAGACCCCTCAATGCCTTAACATTTAACGATGAGATGGGAAAAGTGAAGGATGAACAGACTCCAGGCTGGACCACAGCTGCCAGCAACATGAAGTTTGAGTACCTATTGGATGACCATCACCAGGAACAGATCACCTGCCAGGCCTGTGGGAAGACGCTTTCAGATGAGGGCTGGCTGAGGAAGCACAAAAAGTTGTACATGGCTGACCGGCCCTTTGTCTACAAGATGTTCACCAAAGGCTTCACCACCCAGGCACACATGAAGAAGAACCTGAAGACCCATGGAGGCTACAAGCCCTACAGCTGCAAGGTGTGCAGCAAGTTATTCATCCATGCTCCAGACTTAAAGAAGCATGTGAGGGTTCACAGCAAGGAGAGGTGCCTCCTCTGTTACATATACAACAAAGCCTTCAAGAACAAGTCCCACCTCAAGGACCACGAGCAAAGGCAAAATGGCAAGAAGCCCTTCATGTGTGGCTCCTGCACCAAGGCTTTTACCAAGGTGTTTGATCTGAAGCAGCAGGAGAACAATGTGCCCAATGAGTGGAACAAGGTAATCCCCAGTGCCATGCAGTGTGCCATGGCCATAGAGGGCAAGCAGCAGCTGGAGGCCATCACCTTCAGCTAGAATCAGGGGACTGGAGTGTTTGTGGCAGGAATGCTCAGCCTGCATCCTCATCCATAAATGCCAGCCACTGCATTGTGGTGGAATCTTCCAGAGCATTGTACTTGCTGGACTTAAGGCAGTGCTTGGTTGAGTGTTTTGAAAACTTCGCAAGGAAATACAGTTCACTGTCCAGTCTGGTGTCTAGTATTCATGTTGCCAGTAAGCACCTGCTCCCTCTTTTTATGATTTCTGGTTTTAATTTGAGAACTCCTGTGTCCAGTTCAAGAAGTGAGAGACTTCTTTCCCTTTTTTAAATTCATCTCTCCATCTTCTGCACCAAGGAGTGCATTGTATAGAATGATAATTGAGTGAATGGATTTCCTGATCATCACCATTCTATGTGACATAGGGCCACAAAGGCATTTTTTAGAACTTTAGCAAAAGTACTTCATGTAGATGCAGAAAATATGGGTGAGTCATTGACCAAGACCACTGTGTGCACAGATACAAAAACAAGTTCTGAAAATGCAAAGAATGAAATAAAAATTTAAAAAATTAAAAGGAATATAGCAATATTAATATCTGACAAAAGATATTCAAGGAAAAAAACTCTTTGATATAAAGTTGGAGATGACATTGATCTTAAAGGACCTGACATATTCGGTAAGATGGGAGTTTAAGGAGGCTGGGATGATACATGGAATTCTGGCCTAAATCAATCTGACAGTGGAGCCAGAGATTCTATGGACCCATGTCATTGTTATTTCTGCAGTCCACGGGTAATAATTGGGTTGGAGTATTCAACATCTGGCAGAAATCTTATATTGGATCCCCTTCCAAAGTAAAAGCAATCCAGTGATTGGCAGTCATCATTGAACTTTGGATGTAGTGGTATATTACACTTGGAAATAGTGTTCTTACCCATTTATCAAGACTTTTAAAAGGCTCAGTTTTGAGTAAGGCTATGAGCAGTAAGAAAGGTTATTTTAATTGCTTCCCATTAATCCCCATTTGTGAGGAACACCCTAGAATTATGGCATTGGTCAAACACACAACCAACACTGGACAGATGAAATTAACAGCAGTTTGAGAGTCATATATACTCACAGCCCAAGGAAGGAGGACACCATATGTCACATAATACTACCTGTGTGTTGCAACCTGAAATAGAGTTAACAAGAAAGGGCTGCAGAAGGCAGGCTTTATAATGTCAAGAGAGTAGGATGCTGCCTAGTTTTTGTCAGAACATGAAATTGGCTTGTTTGGATAATTATGGCTAGCAGACAGTCCAGGTTCGATGCATGAGACAGGGTGCTTGGTGCTGGTGCACTGGGATGACCCAGAGGATGGGATGTGGAGGGAAGTGGGAGGGGGGTTCAGGATGGGGAACATATATACACCCGTGGCAGATTCATGTCAATGTATGGCAAAACCACTACAATATTGTAAAGTAATTAGCCTCCAATTAAAATAAATAATTTATATTAAATAAATAAATATGGCTGGCAGAGAACTGAAGCCCACTATCCAGGGATAAGCAGGAACTGTGCCTGGCACCCTTGATAGGGATGGTGGTCTGACCAGGAGACATTATCCACAAAGGGAAACTTTGCTTTAAGCCACTTGGGGCATTACTGGTTTCAGGTATCAAGGGAGCATATAATATTGGGCCTTAATTTTAGACCTATAACAGATGGTCTGGAAAAGATGAAGGTGAATGCTGCCTGGTTTTAGGTCATATGACCAGGCAGATTTGATGCTGTTAAAGATATAGTGGATGGGGATGTTGTGTGGATTTTATGACCCCAATTAGAGAGTTATAACACAGACTCAAAGGGTAGTGGAACAAGGCCATGCCTTCTGCAGCAGATAACTACTTGATGTTTGAAAAGAAGACCTATATATGCTACTAGACCCTAGTAGGGGATTCCCCAGTGGTTCAACTGGTAAAGAATCTGCCTGTGATGTGGGAGACCTGAGTTCAATCCTTGGGTCAGTAAGATCCACTGGAGAAAGGAATGGCTACCCACTCCAGTATTTTTGCCTTGAGAGTCCCATTGGCGGGGGAGCCTGGAGGGCTACAGTCCCTGGTGTTGCAAAGAGTTGTACATGACTGAGCAACTAACACTAGACCCTAAGTAGAGACTAAACACATGACTAAGAGACATCAGTGACTACTACTAGAGCTGACCATCATGAACTGGTTATTATCAGATCCACTAAGTCAATAGCAATCCATAATACAATAGACTGGTCCTAAAGTCTCAAGTAAGTTGCACAAACAGAAGGCCTAGATCTCATGTCACTTACCTCTGTTGCTTTGATGCCTCTCCCTCTCCTAGTGTACCATATGATCAACTGTAAAAAGAGAGAGGTCCTTGTTCATATATAGTAGGTTCAATATGCTGTTGTAAATGTTTCTACCAGCCATATATATAGATGTCCCTAAAAGACAGAAATAAGTGAAAATTTTCCCACTTGGAAAAGTTTTACATAGTACACCTGGTTATCAATTTGCTGTATATAATAAATTATTTAGAAAAAATGACCACAATTCCTTAACCTGTTCTTTCTAATTTTTCAACTCCTCCCATTAAGAGGTAGAGTCTATTTCTCCACCCCTTTAATCCTTGGGCTGGCCTTATGATTTGTTTGGCCTATTGGATGTAGTACTAAGTACCAGTTCATGGCCTAGTACTCAAGAGGTTTTCTATGTTTTTCCTCTCTCTCAGAACACTGAGATGATCATATGAATAAGTCCAGGATAGTTTGCTGGATGATGAGATGCATGTAGCCTTGCCCCAGTTTATCCTAAGCAATAGGCAACAAATTACCATACATGTGAGAAAAGTCTCCCTAGACCAACCTGTCTCTCAGCTGATGCACTAGTTGGCCACAGATGCATGAATAAGACCAACTGAGATCAACCAAGCATAGTCTAGAAAAACAGAATCATTTAGCTGATCAAAATCTCATGAGTAAAAATATGTATTTACTGTTTTAAACAGCTGAATTTTGGAGTGATTTATTATATAGCAATAGCTAACTGATAAAATGTAGGAGAAATGGCTGAAAGTATGTGTATCCATGGACTTTTGGGCAATGATAAATGGCTTGGCTGGCTGATAAGAGTCCTGGAAATAAAAATATTAAAATACTGGAGACAAAGAAATTTAGGGTAGAGGCATGTAAATGACACATAAGAATGGGTAAAACATGACAAAGTTTGTAACACACATTAATGTTCAGGAAGCTCTCAACATTTAAGTGAATAGGGCAATTAACTCTATAGATTCAGTCAACCTCTTTCCTAGGCTATCCCAGTGCTTTTTTTTAATGAAACTATGAATAAAGTGGCTACAATGACAGCACTGAGAGCTAGACAAAGGGTTTCTCTAACCAAGGCTGATATAACTACTTTACTGCTAAATGCCCAATCTACCAGCAGCAGAGACTGTTATTGAGGTCTCAATATATATGATCCTTCAAACAAAAACATCCAGCTATTGTGGCTGGTTAATGACATAATTCCTCTTTCATCTGAGATCCACTAGTTCTACTATATATCACATCATCTGAGATCAGTCAAATGAAATAGCCTAGTAGATGTTGAATGAACGTTCCATTTGTGATTATCCCCTACAGGGTTGAGGCAAAATCTTTCTGTTATAAAGCATGTTCATTGCACATATGGCTGATCAGTTCAGTTGCTCAGTCATGTCCGACTCTTTGCAACTCCATGGACTGCATCACGACAGGCTTGCCTGTCCATCACCAACTCCCAGAGCTTACTCAAACTCATGTCCATAGAGTCAATGATGCCATCCAACCATCTCATCCTGTTTTCCCTTTTTTCTCCCACCTTCAATCTTTCCCAGCATCAGGGTCATTTCAAATGAGTCAGTTCTTTGCATCAGGTGGCTAAAGTATTGGAGTTTCAGCTTCAACATCAGTCCTTCCAATGAATATTCAGGACTGATTTTCTTTGGATGGACTGGTTGGATCTCCTTGCAGTCCAAGTGACTCCCAAGAGTCTTCTACAACACCACAGTTCAAAAGCATCAATTCTTCGGCACTCAGCTTTCTTTATAGTCCAACTCTCACATCCATACATGACTACTGGAAAAATCATAGCCTTGACTAGATGGACCTTTGTTGCCAAAGTAATGTCTCTGCTTTTTAATATGCTGTCTAGGTTGGTCATAACTTTTCTTCAAAGAAGCAAGCATCTTTTAAATTCATGGTTGCAGTCACCATCTGTAGTGATATTGGTGCCCCCAAAAATAAAGTCTGACACTGTTTCCATTGTTTACCCATCTATTTGCCATGAAGTGATCTGACTGGATGCCATGATCTTAGTTTTCTGAATGTTGAGTTTTAAGCCAACTATCCTCTTTCACTTTCCTCAAGAGACTTTGTTCTTCACTTTTTGCCATAAGTGTGGTGTCATTTGCATATCTGAGGTTATTGATATTTCTCCCAGAAATTTTGATTCCAGATTGTGCTTCATCCAGCTCAGCATTTCTCATGATGTACACTGCATGTAAGTTAAATAAGCAGAGTGACAATATACAGCCTTGATGCACTGCTTTCTTGATTTCAAACCAGTCTGTTATTCCATGTCCAGTTCTAATCATTGCTTCTTGACCTGCATACAGTTTTCTCAGGAGGGAGGTAAGGTGGTATGCTATTCCCATCACTTTAAAAATTTTCCACGTTTGTTGTGATCCACACAATCAAAGGCTTTAGCATAGTCAATACAGCAGAAATAGATGTTTTTCTGGGGCTCTCTTGCTTTTTCAATGACCCAACAGATGTTGGCAATTTGATCTCTGGTTCCTCTGCCTTTTCTAAAACCAGCTTGAACACCTGGAAGTTCACAGTTCACATACTGTTCAAGCCTGGCTTGGAGAATTTTGAACATTACTTTACTAGCCTGTGAGATGAGTGCAATTGTGTGGTAATTTGATCATTCTTTGGCATTGCCTTTCTTTGGGATTGGAGTGAAAACTGACCATTTCCAGTCCTGTGGCCACTGCTGAGCTTTCCAAATTGTTGGCATATTGAGTGCAGCACTTTCACAGCATCACCTTTCAGGATTTTAAAGAGCTCAACTGCAGTTCCATCACTTCCAATAGCTTTGTTCGTAGTGGTGCTTTCCAAGGGCCACTTGCCTTCCCATTCTGGGATGTCTGGCTCTAGGTTAGTGACAATACCATCGTGATTATATGGATCATGAAGACCTTTTTTTTTTTTTTTTTGATAATTCTTTTGTGTATTCTTGTCACCTCTTTTTAATATCGTCTCTTTCTCTTATATCCATACCATTTCTGTCCTTTATTGTACTCATCTTTGCTTGAAATGTTCCCTTCATATCTCTAATTTTCTTCAAAGGGTCTCTAGTCTTTTCCATTCTATTCTTTTCCTCTATTTCTTTGCATTGATCACTGAGGAAGGCTTTCTTATCTCTTCTTGCTATTCTTTGGAACTCTGCATTAAAATGGGTATATCTTTCCTTCTCTCCTTTGCCCTTTGTGTCTTTTCTTTTCTCAGCTCTTTGTAGGGCCTCCTCAGACAGTCATTTTGCCTTTTTTGCATTTCTTTTTCTTGGAGATGGTCTTGATCACTGCCCCCAGTACAATGTCATGAACCTCCATTCATAGTTCTTCAGGCACTCTGTCTATCAGTTCTAATCACTTGAATACATTTGTCACTTCCACTGTATAATCATAAGGGATTTGATTTAGGTCATACATGAATGGCCTAGTGGTTTTCCCTACTTTCTTCAAATATAGCTAATATATGGTTCTTATCCTCAATACTTAGAATAAATTGGTCCAGTGAATATTGGGATTGGCTCCTGTCTCCAACACTTGTGGGCTATGACTTTCTATTCCTAAATTCTTAGGCTCTTCCAGGTTCAAAGCCCTGGTTTTTGTTAGGGGACAATGCTTCTAAAAAAGGGGAGTGTATAGGGTGCCATTGAACATGGAACAACTCTTACCTAGCCAGTTATGAATTCTCATAAAAGTAAACTAGCAAACAAAGAAAGAAGTTGATTTTATGGTATGAATTGACCCTATTACTGAAAGGTTGTTGCTGACACACGAAAAGATGCAGGGATTCTTGGCCTCTGGAGGAGAAGAATTCAATCTGGGGCCAGAGATGAGGCTTAATTGCTCAGAGCTTCGTGTAATAAATTTTTATTAAAGTATACAGGAGACAGAGAAAGCTTCTGACATAGGTATCAGAAAGAGGCAGAAAGAGCACCCCCTTGCTAGTGTTAGCAATGGAGTTACATACTCTCTAATTAGTTATTACAGTGAATCAAAAGAATGTCTGGAGGTTGTAAAAACCTCACTAGACCTACTCCTATAATTTACATTTTAAGATAACAGGATTAGCCAGGTTTTTCTCAGAGACTGTCCCCAACCAGGATACATTATTGTTATATAATCCTAAGGAATGTAGAGGGAAAAAAAAGTTTGTCCTTTCTTCCTCTTGAGAATTCCAGACCCCTCTCTCCTTGGGAACCCCTAGACTTCTTATCAACCTGCCTAGGAAATGACTCTCTAATTACTATGAAAGCTTAAATTTACTCCTATATAATTGAAATAAGGAGACATTTCTAGAACTCATGGAATTTTACTAGCATGTCTTTTTGGGTTTCCACACCTCATAATGATGATTGATAGATTATTATAATTACTGTACCCAGGCAAGGGCAAGTCAACTAAGGACTCAGACCTCTTAAGGTTGAAAGTTTAGATAATCCCACCAGACAAACAATCTATACCAACTAAAATACTGGTTGTTAGTGAGGGAAAAGTAAACTGCAGGTGGAGGTGTGAGACAGTAAATATCAATACAGACTTGGGACCAGTTGAAATGGTAGGAATAGTAGTAGCATGTCCCATTAATCTTCCCCATGTATTGTCATTTTTAGAGAAAGAAGTTGATCTCAGCTTAATGGAAAAATACTTAATGGAGAAAATGAGAAACAGTGAATGCAAAGGGTGGACTCTATAGGACACATCTTGAATACTACTTTACAGCATCTCACCCTCAGGTTTGATTTCAGCCATATAATGAAAAAAAGTTGTCTTCAAGCTTTAATCCCAATTCATGCTGACAGTACCTCCTCTCAGTAAAATCATCCTCAACTAAATTAGGGCCAGGAGTCAATGGAAAGACAACACCTGTTAAATCGGTGGTCATTTTGAGGTGCACCCTATATATCTCCTCAAAATGGTCTATCTAGAGTGATATCAACTATCTACAGCAGTAGCTAACTTAATCACACATAATTGGATTTTTCTCCTTCCCTGTTTTTCTCTCTCTAGTTCCTTATTCCCATTGTCTGAGATCAATTCCCAAATAAACTGTCTGAACTAAAAAGATTTTGAATCAGCCTCAGCTTTGAAGATAATCCAGGAGAAGACATATGTATTTCACTCTTGCTGTATTTTTCCCTTCCTTTGTGTTTCTCATCTCAGGGGAGGGTTGAAACTGCCCTCGCTGTTAAATGCTGAATTTGTTTTCAGAAAATATAATATTCTTACTTTTTGTTTTCCAGGAGCCTAAGTAACCTGAGGTCAATACACTTGGAAACAAAGAATAAAATGTATAAATTTGAGGAGAGAGAAGCATAAGCAATGAAAGAGAATAATTCCCCAAGACCAGAAAAGGATTATGGCTTGGAGTTCCACAAACAGCAGAGGACCTATGCCCTAAATTGGATGCCTTAGAAAGATGCCATGATCTTCTGAGAGTGTGGTTGTGATATAGCAATCCAGGGAAGCTGGACCATAGACAGGACAGCTTCCAAACTTGACAAATATCATGCCAAACCTTGACACAAGTGCAATGGGTCTTTAAGGTATCATGTAGATTCAGATAATGAACAAGTCAATAACATTGATGTTGCAGCAAAGACAAGATTTCTAGAAACCATATATAACCTCCAGATTTCTGTGAGATTCTAAAGAGGGGAATACACACACACACACACACACGCACACACACAGGTGTATTCATGCAGCATACAGTGACTGAGATTGAAATACCAGTTGATTACTATGGGGCCTCAAAATTAACTTTAATTTGATTTTTTAAAGTAAGTAATATGATATTTATGGCATGTCCAAGACTGTATTTTCAACTTCACACCACTATATACCTCTCCTAGATCAATGCAGGGCTTAGGTTTTTTTTAATATATGCTGGTTCTGCAAGCATGTGAACCTGCTTCTGTACACACACACATACACACTGTCCCAATCTTCCATCTGGACCAAAAAGAAGCCTGTGTTGTGCTGTGCTTAGTTGCTCAATTGTGTCCAACTCTTTGCAACACCATGGACTATAGCCCGCCAGGCTCCTCTATCCATGGAGATTCTCCAGGCAAGAATACTGGAGTGGGTTGCCATCCCCTCCCCCCCAGGGGTCTTCCCAACCCAAGGATAGAACCCAGGTCTCCTTCATTGCTGGTGGATTCTTTACCTTCTGAGCCACCAGGGTCTAAATGCACTCACATGTTCCCCTTAAAAGTATCAAGACTAAAATGGAAACATTTATAGACAGAGAGCTATATCATTAAAAATATATTCATTTCTTAAAACATATACAATGTTTATAAACTCCATTGTCCTACTCAACTTGTTCAGAATTGTATATATTACTCTTATTTTCTTACTTTAATCCTGATTTTCTAACATTACAACCATTTCACACATGCTAGAAACCTGGGAGTTATTCCTGACATTTCTCCCTTACATTGTATATCTACATATTACCAAATCCAAATAATTTCATTTCCTATCATTTTCTCATATGTTTCTCTTCTCTGCTTTCACTATATCAGTTTGTGGCCTCAGCATCTCTCCCTGGTAATCACCTCCTAACAGTTCTTCCTATACCTGTTCTCATCATCATCCAAAACATTCAATATAGTGCCTGCTAAAGTTATCTTCCTAAAATATCAACTAGAAAATGTCAATCCCTGTATAAAATACATTGACTCTCAACTATGAAGAGAATAAAATTCAAACATGAAAAATTCTGATCATTACTTCAATCATATGTACCTATCCACTCTCTTTTTCACTTTCTTCCTCTAATTTCATGCTTTAATAGCACCAAAATATTTGTGATTGCTTTCATAAAATATGCTATTCCTCACCTCTGTGCTATGACCATAGTTCTAGTTGTTTCCAGAAAGCCATGCCTACATTTCTGCTCTAGATAATTTTTATTCATCCTTCAAGTTGCAATTCAGATGTCATTTTCTCCAGGATATTAAATTGTACTAAGAACCCCGCCTCAATGTCCCATATCACACCACGCCTCTATCACTGTATTTTATTTGATATATTGAAATTATTTTTAGTCTTTACTGTCTTTCACACTATTAAGTGAGCCTCTTCAGGGGAATACCTTATTAATTTAAAGATCCTTTGTTCTTAGCATTGTGGCTTGAAAATAGCAATTTTTATCAATGTTTATTGAACTAAAGAGTTAAATGACTCCTTTCTCCAGACTTACACTCTACCATCACCTTCAGTATACACTATATTCTACTCTTCATTAACTACGATCTCTTTTCTAGACTTGGAATATAAAGTATCACAAGCTTCTGGAGCAAAAATTCACAAGGAGAAAACTTTCCTGGGGCAAGTACCAGGGTATGAAAACTTAAATTTCAATTGACAAATTTCTTGAGGATCAGTGTGGACATGTCTAAACTTTTAAAACTCTGGAAGGGCAGTTACAAAGGGTTCCCATGGTTTAATTCTAGAAGGTCTACCAGGTTCTCACAGTGAATATAGAAGAAGAGAGAAATTTATTTTGTGCTTCTTACAGTGGGGAAGGGAACAATAATCATTTTGAAATACATCAGAGCGTTCTGTTCTTTTAAACAAAACCTGCCCTCAGGATAAACTATTCTACCAAAGCCTAAGCTATTAGGAGCCCAACTGACCTGGGGGTGGGGGTGGGGGGGCTTAAGTCCTATCTAGCCTTACACACATACTCACACACTCACAAACACACACAAAGCCTTCAACTTCTGTCCATGCTAGTTATCCTGTCCCACCTAAGAAGCTGAAGAAACTGATAAGTATTTGTGAGATGCATAGCCCAGAGACACATGCTCCCTGAAAGACCTAATCATAGAGTTAAAGACTGCTTCCCCCGCCCTATACCCTACCACTCTACCACCAAAAACCCATTTGCCACAATGTTGTAACCCTAGTATATCATACCTGGCTTTCCAAAAATTTAAAGACATACTAAAAGGCCACAAACACAGTTTGAAAAGAGAGAACAAGCATCAGAACCAAGCTCAGATGTGGCAGGGATGTTAGAATTATCAGACTGAGAACTGAAAACTATTACCATTATTTTGATAAGGAAGCTAAAGAAAAACAGTAGACAACATGCAAATACAGATAAACAGTATAAGCAGAAGGATCAAAATTCAAAGAAACATTCAAAACTAAAGAGACAAAAAATAGAAATGAAATATGCTTTTAGTGGGCTAATTAATAATGGGCCCAGTTGAGGAAAAAAAATCTCTGAATTTGGCAGACATTTTTGCAGCAGAAACTTCAAAAATTAAAAAACAAAAGCCCAAAGACTATAAAAAAATGGAATACAGTGTCCAGGAAATGTAAGACAGACAAAAATATATCACATATGTAACAGGAATAAAAGAAGGATAATATAGATAATAACAGGCTTTTAAAACAATAATGAAGAATGAATAAATAAGAATAGTGCATGAGTATTAATGTCACACATTAATTCAAAAATCCATGAAGCCCAGAGAAAACCAAGGAGGATACATGCTAAAAAAAAAACCTACAACCAGGCATAGACTATTCAAACTTCAGAAAATCAAATATAAAGAAAAATCTAGAAAGAAACTAGAGGAATAAAACATCTTACCTATATAGGATCATTTTTTTTAAAGAGTAGAGAAAAATACCTAAAGTGTTGAGAGGAAACACACACATGCACCTAAAATTCTGTATTTTGCAACATTATTCTTGAAAAGTGAAGAAATAATTTCTTGCACAAGTAAAAATTGAGAGAATCTATTGTCTGTACACATGTTTTGCAAGAAATCTTCTTTTTCTTTTTTTTTTTATAATATATATGTATTTATTTTAATTGGAGGCTAATTACTTCAGAGAGAATAAAATGATATGTATTAGAAACTCAGGTTTATATAAAGAAAGAAAGGGAACTGGAGAAGGAATAGAAGAAAACCTTTTTTTTTTTATTCTTAATCGATCTAATGGATAATAGCTTGTGCAAAATAATAATAATAACAATATATTCAGTTTTCTATGCTTATGAATATTTATATACTTATATATGTTTATGTATAAATAAACGAGTAATAACAATGATGCAGAAAATGGGAAGGCAGAATTAGGGATATTTTTTAAGTGATGAAAGTATAACTGATATGTTAAGAAAAGAAATTAAATGGAGTTACACAAAATTTTCAATTAAAACTCACAAAAAGCAGAGAAAGCATGAAAAATAAAAACAAAGAACAAAGGGAACAAACAGAAAACAATATTAAACATGGTAAATATTGATAAAGATATAGGAATAATCATTTTAATGTTAAAGGTCTAACAATAATTAAAAGACAGACTGTGAGAGTGGGCCCCAAAGAAGACCCAGATATATGCATCTAAAAACAGAGCATCAAAATATGCAAGAAAAAAGATGATAAAACTGCAAAGAGAAATAGAAAAATTCACTGTTGTAGTTAAAGACTTCAACTGTCCTCTAACAGAAATGAACTGATCCAGAAAGCTGAAAATCAGTAGGGACATAGTTGAATTGCACAGTACCATCAATCAACTGAATAAAATTATCATCTATAGACTATTACACAGAACAACAGCAGAATAAACATTCATCTCAAACTCACATGGGATAATTGCTAGAGGAACTTTTCTAGGTGATAAACAGTAGAGGAGAAAACAAGAGGAAGGGAAGAAAAAACGCCTGTAAAGACAAATTAAGAAAATGACAGAGGCGGTCCTAAGATGGTGGAGGAATAGTACAGGGAGGCCACTTTATCCCCCACAAATTCATCAAAAGAACATTTAAACGCTGAGTAAAATCCACAAAACAACTTCCGAATGCTGGCAGAGGACATCAGGCACCCAGAAAAGCAGCCCATTGTCTTTGAAAGGAGGTATGAAAAATATAAAATACAAAAAAAGAGACAAAAGAGGAAGGGATGGAGCTCCATCCTGGGAGGGAGTCTTAAAAAGAGAGGTTTCCAAACAGCAGGAAACACTCTCACTGCGGAGTCTGTGCCGAGCCTTGGAAGCACAGAGGGCAACATAATAGGGAGGAAAAATAAGTAAAGAATTAAAACCCACAAATTAGGAGCCCAACGGTAACTCCCCCAGCGGAGAAGCAGTGCAGACGCCTGTGCCTGCCACTAGCAAGTGGGGGCTGGCCAGTGAGGCGCGGGCTGCATTGCTTAGAGTAAGGATTGTGGCTGAATGCCCCCAAGGATAATCAGAGCGAACTAATTTGGGCTAGCAAACCAGACTGTGGGATAACTACCATGCGAAAAGCCCTAAGACACCGCCAGGCCCGTGCACAGAACAAAGGTGGAACAGAACTAGCCGGCTGCAGACCATCCCCCTCTGATGACAGGCAGCCACAGCCTGAAGGGGTCAATCGCAGCCCCAGAGAGACATTATTTACCAAACTACAAGCAGGCTTCTTTGCTTACTAAGACTTCTTGGGGTTCTGGACAGTCATCCACCTGAGAAGGTGCGCCGGTTGTACACCCAGAAAACCAAGTGGCAGGGACGGGAGAGGCAATAAGTCGCAGTGACCTCGCTTGCCAAACACCTCATCACCTGAGCTGCTTGGAGCTGGGACGGGCACCAAACACAGGCCCAACAGAGTCTGAGCCTCTGAGGACTACCCGAGTGCCTGAACCTGAGCGGCTTAGACCTGGGAGGTGCCTGCAGCCCAGGGCTGGCCTGGGATGGTTCCTGGTGGAGCAACCTAGAGCCTGAGCTGTGTGGGCAGGGAGGGTGCACACGCTGTGAGCAGGGGCAGGCCCAGTGTTGCTGAGACACTACGAGCACATGCCAGTGTTATTTGTTTGCAAGGTCCCTCCCTCCCCACAGTGCGACTGAACAAGTGAGCCTAAAAAAGTGTCCACCACCGCCCCCTTGTGTCAGGGTGGAAATCAGACACTGAATAGATCAGCAAACAGAAGCTAAAACAGAGGGAACCGCCTTGGAAGTGACAGGTGCAATAGATTAAAACCCTGTAATTAGTACTGGCTACATAGGAAGGGGCCTATAGATCTTGAGAAATATAAGCTGGACCAAGAAACTATCCGAAAATGAACTGACCCCACACTGCCCACAACAACACCAGAGAAAGTCCTAGATACATTTTTACTATTTTTAAGATCATTCTTTTTCTTCTTCTTCTTTTTTTCTTTTTCTTTTTTCTTTTTTTAAACTTTTTTTTAATTTTAAGTCCTCTATTACTCTTTTAATTTTCATTTTTATAACCTACTATTACTTTTAAAAAAAGACTTTTTAAAAGCAAACTTCATATATATATACATATATATAGTTTTAATAACTTCTGTAACTTTGTTTTTTTTTTTCTTCTTCTTCTCCTTTTCTTTAATATTGTATTTTTGAAAATTCAACCTCTACTCTAGAATAATAATCTTTGCTTTTTGGTATTTGTTATCAATTTTGTACCTTTAAGAACCCAGTCTTCAGTACCTATTTTTACTTGGGAGTGAGATTACTGGCTTGACTTCTCTCTCCCTCCTTGGAATCTCCTTTCTCTCCACTAGGTCACCTCTGTCTCCGCCCTCCACCTCTGTCTCCTTCCTCTCTCTTCTCTTCTCTGTATAACTCCATGAACATCTCTGAGCGGTCCAGACTGTGGAGCACATATAAGGAAGTGATTACTGGCTAGCTTGCTCTCTCCTCTTTTGATTCCACCTCATCTCATTCAGGTCACTTCTAACTCCCTCCTCCCTCTTCTCTTCTCCATGTAACTCTGTAAACTTCTCTGGGTGTCCCTCACTGTGGAGAAACTTTTCATCTTTGATGTTTTATCAACAGTGCTGTATAGAAGGAAAAGTCTTGAGACTACTGTAAAAATAAGACTGAAAACCAGAAGCAGGAGGCTTAAGTCCAAATCCTGAGAACACCAGAGAACTCTTGACTCCAGGGAACATTAATTGACAGGAGCTCATCAAATGCCTCCATACCTACACTGAAACCAAGCACCACCCAAGGGCCAACAAGTTACTCAGTAAGACATACCACACAAATTTTCCAGCAACACAGGAACACAGCCCTGATCTCCAATATACAGGCTGCCCAAGGTCACTCCAAATCCACTGACTTCTCATAACTTGTTACTAGACACTTCATTGCACTCCAGAGAGAAGAAATCCAGCTCCACCCACCAGAACACTGACACAAGCTTCCCTAACCAAGAAAACTTGACAAGCCACCAATACAACCCCATCGACAGTGAGGAAACTCCACAATAAAGAGAACTCCACAAACTGCCAGAATACAGAAAGGCCATCCCAAACTCAGCAGTATAAACAAGATGGAGAAACAGAGGAATACCGAGCAGGTAAAGGAACAGGATAAATGCCCACCAAACAAAAGAGGAAGAGATAGGGAATCTACCTGATAAAGAATTGCAAATAATGATAGTGAATATGATCCAAAATCTTGAAATAAAAATGGAATCACAGATAAATAGCCTGGAGGCAAGGACTGAGAAAATGCAAGAAAGGTTTAACAAGGACCAGGAGAAATAAAAAAGAGTCAATATATAATGAATAATGCAATGAATGAAATCAGGTAGATTCCCTATCTCTTCCTCTTTTGTTTGGTTTGGTGGACATTTATCCTGTTCCTTTATCTGCTGAGTATTCCTCTGTCTCTTCATCTTGTTTAAATTGCTGAGTTTGGGGTGTCCTTTCTGTATTCTGGCAGTTTGTGGAGTTCTCTTTATTGTGGCGTTTCCTCACTGTGTGTGGGTTTGTACAGGTGGCTTGTCAAGGTTTCCTGGTTAGGGAAGCTTGTGTCGGTGTTCTGGTGGGTGGAGCTGTATTTCTTCTCTCTGGAGTGCAATGAAATGTCCAGTAATGAGTTATGAGATGTCTATAGTTTTGGGGTGACTTTGGGCAGCCTGTATCTTGAAGCTCAGGGCTGTGTTCCTTTGTTGCTGGAGAATTTGCTTGGTATGTCTTGCCCTGGAACTTATTGGCCCTTGTGTGGTGCTTGGTTTCAGTGTCGGTATGGAGGCATTTGATGAGCTCCTGTCAATGAATGTTCCTTGGAGTCAGGAGTTCCCTGGAGTCAGGGTTTGGACTTAAGTCTCCTGCTTCCGATTATCGGTCTTATTTTTACAGTAGTTTCAAAACTTCTCCTTCTATACAACACCATTGATAAAACATCTACATTAAAGATGATAAGTTTCTCTACAGTGAGGGTCACTCAGAGAGGTTCACAGGGTTACATGGAGAAGAGAAGAGGGAGGAGGGAGTTAGAGGTGACCCAGATGAGATGAGGTGAATCAATAGTGGAGAGAGTGGGCTAGCCAGTTGTCACTTCCTTATGTGCACTCCACAACTGGACCACTCAGAGATGTTCACGGGGTTATACAGAGAAGAGAAGAAGGAGGAAGGTAACAGAGGTGGCCAGAAAGATAAAAGGGGGGAATGAAAAGGAGGGAGACAGATCCAGCCAGTAATCAGTTCCCTAAGTGTTCTCCACCGTCTGGAACACACAGAAATTCACAGAGTTGGGTAGAGTTGAGAGGGGTTAGGGAGGAGACACAGGCGACCTGGTGGAGAAAAAGGAGGGTCCAAAGGGAGAGAGAGCAGTCAAGCCAGTAATCTCACTCCCTAGTGAAAAATGGGTCCTGAAGATTGGGTCCTTAAAGGTACAAAATTGGTAACAAATACATAAAAGCAAAAATTAAAAATCTAGAGTAGAGTTTGGAATTTCAAAAATACGACGTTAAAGAAAAGAAGAAGGAAAAGAAAGAGAGAAAGAACGAACAAACAAAAACAAACAAGGTCGCGAAAATTATAAAGAAAGTACAGGTACAAAATTGATAACTAATACCAGAAAGCGAAAATTAAAAATCTAGAGTAGAGTTTGGAATTTCAAAAATACGATGTTAAAGAAAAGAAGAAGGAAAAGAAAGAGAGAAAAAACGAACAAACAAAAACAAACAAGGTCGCGAAAATTATAAAGAAAGTACAGGTACAAAATTGATAACTAATACCAGAAAGCAAAAATTAAAAATCTAGAGTAGAGTTTGGAATTTCAAAAATACAATGTTAAAAAAAAAAAAGAAAAGAAGAAAAATAAAGAGAGAAAACAAACAAACAAATACGAACAATGTCACAAAAATTATAAAGAAAATACAGGTACAAAATTGATATCAAATACCAAAAAGCATAAATTAAAAATCTAGAGTAAAGTTTGGAATTTCATATATACGATGTTATATAAAAGAAGAAGAGAAAGAAACAGAGAAGAAGAAAAAAAAAAAAAAAAGTCACAGAAATTATATTAAAAAAAACTATAAGTACAAAATTGATAACATATACCAAAAAGCGAAAATTAAAAATCTAGAGTAGAGTTTGGAATTTCAAAAATACAATGTTAAAGAAAAGAAGAAAAAAACAAAAACAACAACAACAAAAAAACCAAGGTCAAAAAATTATAAAATATGTATATATGAAGTTTGCTGAAGAAGAAAAAAATAGGGTCTTTTTTTTTTTTCCTTTTTTTTTTTTTTTGCAAAGTAATAGGTTATAAAAGTGAAAATTAAAGGAACAATAGAGGACTTAAAATTTTTTTTTTAATTAAAAAAAAAAAGAAAGAATGATCGTAAAAATAATAAAAATATATCTAGGACTTTTTTGTTTTTTTTGTTTTTTTTTTGTGGGTTCAGTTCATTTTTGGCTAGTTCCTTGGTCAGATTTATATTTCTCAAGATCTATAGGCCCCTTCCTATGTAGTCCGTAGTAACCACAGGGTTTTGATCTATTGCCTGTAGCTTCCAAGGCGTTTCCCTCTGTTATATCTTCTTCTGTTTGCTAGTCTCTTCAGTATCTGGTTTCCGCCCTGACTCAAAGGGCACGGTGGAGGACACTTTTTTTTTTTTTTTTTTTAGGCTTACTTGTTCAGTCGCGCTGTGGGGAGGGAGGGAGGGATGCTGCAAACAAATAACACTGGCGTGGGCTCGCAGTGCCTCAGCCACCCTGGGTCTGCCCCCGCTCACGGCGCGTTTAGCCTCCCTGTCCACACTGCTCGGATTCTAGGTTGTTCCGCCGGGAACAATCCGAGGCTGGCCCTGGGCTGCATGCACCTCCCAGGTCCAAGCCGCTCAGGTTCAGGCACTCGGGTAGTCCTCAGAGGCGCAGACTCAGTTGGGCCTGCGTTTTGTGCTCTTCCCAGGTCGGAGCACCAATTTGCTCTTCCCAGGCGAGCGCCAATGCTGCGACTTATCGCCTCCCCGCCACTCGGTTATCTGGATGTAAAACCGGCACACCTTCTCAGGCAGATGTTGACCGTCCAGACCCCCAAGAAGTTTTAGTTAGCAAAGAAGCCTGCTTACAATTTTATAGATAATGTCTCTCTGGGGCTGCGATTGCCCCCTTCCGGCTCTGGCTGCCTGTCACCGGAGGGGGAAGGTCTGCAGCCGGCTATCTCTGTTCAGTCCTTTGTTCCGTGCGCGGGCCTGGCGGTCTTAGGTTAGGGCTGGCTTTTCGCGTGGTAGGTATCCCACAGTCTGGTTTGCTAGCCCAAATTATTTCGCTCAGATAGCGCTCAGGGTATTCAGGCCAGATTCTTACTCTCAGCGATGCAGCCCACGCCGCGCCTCCCTGCCCAGCCCCGGTTTGCTAATGGCGGATGCAGGCGTCTGCGCTGCTTCTCTGCTGAGGGAGTTACCGTAGGGCTCGCAATCTGCGAGTTTTAATTGTTTATTTATTTTTTCTCCCTGTTATGTTGCCCTCTGTGCTTCCAAAGCTCAGCACAGATTCGGCAGTGAGAAGGTTTCCTGATGTTTGGAAACTTCTCTCTTTTTAAGATTCCCTTCCCGGGACAGAACTCCGTCCCTCCCTCTTTTGTCTCTTTTTTTTTGTTTTTAATATTTTTTCCTACCTCCTTTCGAAGAGTTGGGTTGCTTTTCTGGGTGCCTGATGTCCTCTGCCGGCATTCAGAAGTTGTTTTGTGGAATTTACTTGACGTTTAAATGCTCTTTTGATGAATTTGTGGGGGAGAAAGTGTTCTCCCCGTCCTACTCCTCCGCCATCTTGGCTCCTCCCCCCACAATGAATGAAATCAAAAACACTCTGGAGACAACAAATAGTGGAGGCAGAAGATAGGATTAGTGAAATAGAAGATAGAATGGTAGAAATAAATGAATCAGAGAGGAAAAAAGAAAAATGAATTAAAAGAAATGAGGACAATCTTAGAGACCTCCAGGACAATATTAAATGCCACAACATTTGAATCATAGGAGTCCCAGAAGAAGAAGACAAAAAGAAAGATCACGAGAAAACATTTGAGGAGATAAGAGTTAAAAACGTCCCTAAAATGGGGAAGGAAATAATCACCCAAGTCCAAGAAACCCAGAGAATCCCAAACAGGATAAACCCAAAGCAAAACACCCCAAGACACATATTAATCAAATTAACAAAGATCAAACACAAAGAACAAATATTAAAAGCAACAAGGGAAAAACAAAAAATAACACACAAGGGGATTCCCATAAAGATAACAGCTGATCTTTCAATAGAAACTCTTCAGGCCAGGAGGGAATGGCAAGACATACTTAAAGTGATGAAAGAAAGAAAATAACCTACAGCCCAGATTACTGTACCCAGCAAGGATCTCATTCAAATATGAAGGAGAAATCAAAAGCTTTCCAGACCAGCAAAAGCTGAGAGAATTCAGCACCACTAAACCAGCTCTCCAACAAATGCAAAAGGATATTCTCTAGAGAGGAGACACGAAAACGGTATATAAACTCGAACCCAAAACAATAAAGTAAATGGAAACAGGATGACACTTATCAATAATTACCTTAAACGTAAATGGGTTGAATGCCCCAACCAAAAGACAAAGACTGGCTGAATGGATACAAAAACAAGACCACTATATATGTTGTCTACAAGAGACCCACCTCAAAACAGGGGACACATACAGACTGAAAGTGAAGGACTGGAAAAAGATATTCCATGCAAATAGAGATCAAAAGAAAGCAGGAGCAGCAATACTCATATCAGATAAAATAGACTTTAAAACAAAGGCTGTAAAAAGAGACAAAGAAGGACACTACATAATGATCAAAGGATCAATCCAAGAAGAAGATATAACAATTATAAATATATATGCACCCAACATAAGAACACCACAATATGTAAGACAAATGCTAACAAGTATAAAAGGGGAAATTAACAATAACACAATCATAGTGGGAGATTTAATACCCCACTCACAGCTATGGATAGATCAACTAAACAGAAAATTAATGAAGAAACACACACTTTAAATGATAGAATAGACCAGTTAGACCTAACTGATATCTATAGGACAGTTCATCCCAAACCAATGAATTTCACCTTTTTCTCAAGTGCACATGGAACCTTATCCAGGATAGATCACATCCTGGGCCATAAATGTAGCCTTGGTAAATTCAAAAAAATTGAAATCATTCCAAGCAACTTTTCTGACCACAGTGCATTAAGATTAGATCTCAAATACAAGAGAAAAAATATTGAAAATTCCAACATATGGAGGCTGAACAACACACTGCTGAATAACCAACAAATCACAGAAGAAATCAAAAAGGAAATCAAAATATGCATAGAAATGAATGAAAATGAAAACAAAACAATCCAAAACCTATGGGACACTGTAAAAGCAGTGCTAAGGGGAAAGTTCATAGCAATACAGGCACACCTCAAGAAACAAGAAAAAAGTCAAATAAATAACCTAACTCTACACCTAAAGCAACTAGAAAAGGAAGAAATGAAGAACCCCAAGGTTAGTAGAAGGAAAGAAATCTTAAAAATTAGGGCAGAAATAAATGCAAAAGAAACAAAGGAGACCATAGCAAAAATTAACAAAGCCAAAAGCTCGTTCTTTGAAAGGATAAATAAAATAGACAAGCCATTAGCCAGACTCATCAGGAAACAAAGGGATAAAAATCAAATCAATAAAATCAGAAATATAAATGGAGAGATCGCAACAGACAACACAGAAATACAAAGGATCATAAGAGACTACTATCAGCAATTATATGGCAATAAAATGGACAACGTGGAAGAAATGGACAAATTCTTAGAAAAGGACAACTTTCCAAAACTGGACCAGGAAGAAACAGAAAATCTTGACAGACCCATAACAAGCACGGAAATTGAAACTGTAATCAGAAATCTTCCAGCAAACAAAAGCCCAGGTCCAGATGGCTTCACAGCTGAATTCTACCAAAAATTTAGAGAAGAGCTAACACCTATCCTGCTCAAACTCTTCCAGAAAATTGCAGAGGAAGGTAAACATCCAAACTCATTGTATGAGGCCACCATCACCTTAATACCAAAACCTGACAAAGATCCCACGCAAAAAAAGAAAACTACAGGCCAGTATCACTGATGAACATAGATGTAAAAATCCTTAATAAAATTCTAGCAATCAGAATCCAAAAACGCATTAAAAAGATCATACACCATGACCAAGTGGGCTTTATCCCAGGGATGCAAGGATTCTTCAATATCCGCAAATCAATCAATGTAATACACCACTTTAACAAATTGAAAAATAAAAGCCATATGATTATCGCAATAGATGCAGAGAAAGCCTTTGATAAAATTCAACATCTATTTATGATAAAAACTCTCCAGAAATCAGGAATAGAAGGAACGTACCTCAACATAATAAAAGCTATATATGACAAACCCACTGCAAACATTATCCTCAATGGTGAAAAATTGGAAGCATTTCCCCTAAAGTCAGAAACAAGACAAGGCAGCCCACTCTCATCACTACTATTCAATATAGTTTTTGAAGTTTTGGCCACAGCAATCAGAACAGAAAAGGAAATAAAAGGAATATAAATTGGAAAAGAAGAAGTAAAACTCTCAGTGTTTGCAGATGACATGATCCTTTACCTAGAAAACCCTAGAGACTCCACCAGAAAATTACTAGAGCTAATCAATGTCTATAGTAAAGTTGCAGGATATAAAATCAACACACAGAAATCCTTTGCATTCCTTTACACTAATAATGAGAAAATAGAAAGATAATTTAAGGAAACAATTCCATTCACCATTGCAACTAAAATAATAAAATACTTAGGAATATATCTACCTAAAGAAACTAAAGACCTATATATCAATTCAGTTCAGTTCAGTCGCTCAGTCATGTCTGACTTCTTGTGACCCCATGAATCGCAGCATGCAGGCCTCCCTGTCCATCACCAACTCCCGAAGTTCACTCAGACTCACATCCATCGAGTCAGTGATGCCATCCAGCCATCTCATCCTCTGTCGTCCCCTTCTCCTCCTGCCCCCAATCCCTCCCAGCATCAGAGTCTTTTCCAATGAGTCAAGTCTTCACATGAGGTGGCCAAAGTACTGGAGTTTCAGCTTTAACATCATTCCTTCCAAAGAAATCCCAGGGCTGATCTCCTTCAGAATGGACTGGTTGGATCTCTTTGCAGTCCAAGGGACTCTCAAGAGTCTTCTCCAACACCACAGTTCAAAAGCATCAATTCTTCAGTGCTCAGCCTACTTCACAGTCCAACTCTCACACCCATACATGACCACAACCATAGCCTTGACTAGCCGGACCTTTGTTGGCAAAGTAATGTCACTGATTTGAATATGCTATCTAGGTGGTCATAAGTTTCCTTCCAAGGAATAAGTGTCTTTTAATTTCATGGCTGCAGTCACCATCTGTAGTGATTTTGGAGCCCCAAAAAATAAAGTCTGACACTCTTTCCACTGTTTCCCCATCTATTTCCCATAAAGTGATGGGACCAGATGACATGATCTTCGTTTTCTGAATGTTGAGCTTTAAGCCAACTTTTTCACTCTCCACTTTCACTTTCATCAAGAGGCTTTTTGTTTCTCTTCACTTTCTGCCATAAGGGTGGTGTCATCTGCATATCTGAGGTTATTGATATTTCTCCCAGCAATCTTGATTTCAGCTTGTGTTTCTTCTAGTCCCGCACTTCTCATGATGTACTCTGCATATGTCTGGGGAGGCCTTACAAATAGCTGTGAAAAGAACAGAAGCGAAAAGCAAAGACCTATATATATAGAAAAGTATAAAACAATGATGAAAGAAATCAAAGAGGACACTAATAAGTGGAAAATATACCGTGTTCATGGATAGGAAGAATCAATATAGTGAAAATGAGTATACTACCCAAAGCAATTTATAGATTCAATGCAATCCCTATCAGGCTACCAATGGTATTTTTCACAGAGGTAGAACAAAACATTTCACAATTTGTATGGAAATACAAAAAACCTAGAGTATCCAAAGCAATCTTGAGAAAGAAGAATGGAACTGGAAGAATCACCCTGCCTGACTTTGGGCTCTACTACAAAGCCACAGTCATCAAGACAGTATGGTACTGGCACAAAGACAGAAATATAGATCAATGGAACAAAATAAAAAGCCCAAAGACAAATCCACGCACCTGTGGACACCTTATCTTTGACAAAGGAGGCAAGAATATACAACGGAGAAAAGACAATCTCTTTAACAAGTGGTGCTGGGAAAACTGGTCAACCACTTGTAAAAAATAAACTAGAACACTTTCTAACACCATACACAAAAATAAACTCAAAATGGATTAAAGATCTAAACATAAGACCAGAAACTATAAAACTCTTAGAGGAGAACATAGGCAAAACAATTTCTGACATACATCACAGCAGGATCCTCTATGACCCACCTCCCAGAATATTGGAAATAAAAGCAAAAATAAACAAATGGGACCTAATTAAAATTAAAAGCTTCTGCACAACAAAAGAAACTATAATCAAGGTGAAAAGACAGCCTTCAGAATGGGAGAAAATAATAACAAATGAAGCAACTGACAAATAACTAATCTCAAAAATATACAAGAAACTCCTGCAGCTCAATTCCAGAAAAATAAACGACCCAATCAAAAAATGGGCCAAATAACTAAATAGACATTTCTCCATATAAGACATACAGATGGCTAACAAACACATCAAAAAATGCTCAACATCACTCATTATCAGAGAAATGCAAATCAAAACCAGAATGAGGTACCATTTCACGCCAGTCAGAATCACTGCAATCCAAAAGTCTATAAGCAATAAATGTTGGAGAGGATGTGGAGAAAAGGGAACCCTCTTACATTGTTGGTGGGAATGCAAACTAGTACAGCCACTATGGAGAACAGTGTGGAGATTCCTTAAAAAACTGGAAATAGTTCTGCCATACGACCCCAGAACCCCACTGCTGGGCATACACACTGAGGAAATCAGAATTAAAAGAGACACGTGTACCCCAATTGTTCATTGCAGCACTGTTTATAATAGCCAGGACATGGAAGCAACCTAGATGTCCATCAGCAGATGAATGGATAAGAAAGCTGTGGTACATATACACAATGGAGTGTTACTCAGCCATTAAAAAGAATACATTTGAATCAGTTCTAATGAGGTGGATGAAACTGGAGTCTATTATACAGAGTGAAGTAAGCCAGAAAGAAAAACACCAATACAGTATACTAACACATATATATGGAATTTAGAAAGATGGTAATGACAACCCTGTATGCGAAACAGCAAAAGAGACCCAGATGTATGGAACAGTCTTCTGGACTCTGTGGGAGAGGGAAGGGAGGCATGATTTGGGACAATGGCATTAAAACGTGTGTAATATCATATAAGAAACAAATCGCCTGTCCAGGTTCAATGCAGGATACAGGAAGCTTGGGGCTGTTGCACTGGGATGACCCAGAGGGATGGTACACGGAGGGAGGTGGGAGGCGGGGTTCAGGATGGGGAACACATGTACACCCGTGGCAGATGCATGTTGATGTATGGTAAAACCAATACAAAATTGTAAAGTAAAAATAATAATAGTAATAATTTAAAAAAAAAGAGAAGAAAATCCCAGAAAGAAAAGGAAAGTGACAATAGTAATGTACATATCAATATTTACCTTAAATATGAATGGACTAAATGCTCCAATGGAAAAACACAGACTGCTTGAATGGGTACAAAAGCAAGACTCATATATAATCTGTCTACATGAGAACCACTTTAGACCTAGGGATGCATACAGACAAAAGAGAGGGGAAGAAAAAGAGACCATACAAATGGAAATAAAAAAAAAGTTGGAGTAGCAATACTCATATCAAACAAAATAGACATGAAAACAAACACTTTCATGCGAGAATAGGAAGGACACTACATAATGATCGAAGTGTCAATCCAAGAAGATATAACAACAATTATTAATAAAAATACACAACTATTTTTACAAATACAAATTGTTTATATTTCATTTTTATTCATACTTTTACAAATAGAAAATCATTTTTATGCAACAAAAATAATTAATAAAAATTTAAAAAACATAGGAGCACTTCAATATGTAAAGCAAATATCAACAACCATAAACATAGAAATCAATAGTAATGCAATGACAATAGGGGATTTTAACACCCCACTTTCATCAATGGATGCATCATCCGACAGAAAATAAATAAGGAAACACAAGCTTTAAATGACACGTTAGATCATATAGGCAATTAATATAAGACATTCCATTTGAAAGCAACTGAATACATGTTTTTTCAAGTGCACATGGAACATTCTCCCAGACAGATAACATTTGAGTCACAAATCAAGCTTAAATAAATTTAGAAAATTGAAATTATATCAAGCATCTTTTCCAAACACAACACTATGAGATTAGAAATCAATCACAGGAAAAAAAAAAAAAAAGTTGTAAAAAGCACAAACACATGGAGCTTAAACAATATCCTGCTAAAGAACCAATGGATCACTAAAGAAATCAAAGAGGAAGTAAAAAATACCTAGTAACAAATGACAACAAAAACAAGATGATGTAAAATGCACAAGATGTGGCAAAAGCAGTTCTAAGAGGGAAGTTTATAGCAATACAATCCTACTTCAAGAAAGAAGAAAAATCTAAAATACACAACCTAACCTTACAACTAAAAGCACTTAGAGAAAGAACAACAACAGGTGAATTCTGAAAAACATTTAGAGAGAGCTAACACCTATCACCCTGAGCTATTGCAAAAATTTCAAATGAAGGCAAACTTAATGCATTCTGTCATTATTTCCTTGTTACCAGAACCAGACAATGACATCATAAAAAAGAAAAGTACAGGGCAATATCACTGATGAACATAGATGCAAAAATCCTCAACAAAATACTGGCAAACAGAATCCAACAGCACATTAAAACCATCATACACCATGATCAAGTGAGATTTATCCCAAGGATGCAAGGATTCTTCAATATATACAAATCAATCAATGTGGTACACCACATTGACAAATTGAAGAATAAAAATCATATGATCATCTCAATAGATACAGAAATCTTTTGACAAAATTCAGCACAATTTATGACAAAAACTCCAAAAAGTAGGCATAGATGGAACCTACCTTAACATAATAAAGGCCATATACAACAAATGTACAGCAAACATCATTCTCAGTGGTGCAAAACTGAAAATATTTCCTTTAAAATAAGGAACAAAATAAAGATGTGCACTCTCGCTACTATTATTCAGCATGGTTTTGGAAATCCTAGGCATGATCAAGAAGAAAAAGAAATGAAAGGAACTCAAACTGGAAAAGAAGAAGCAAAACTCTCATTGTTCACAGATGACACGGTATACATAGAAAATTGTAGAAGTCACCAGAAAACTACTAAAGGTTATCAATGAATTTGATAAAGTTTTAGGATACAAGATTAGTACACAGAAATCTCTTGCATTCCTACACACTAACAATGAAAAATCAGAGAGAGTAATTAAAGACACAATCCCATTTACCATCGCAACAATAATAATAAAATAGCTCAGAATAAACCTATCTAAGGAGACAAAAGACTTATACTCACTTTCACTTTCAAGGAGACAAAAGACCTGTACTCAGAAAACTATAAGATACTGATGAAAGAAATCAATGATGATACAAACAGATGGAAAGACATACCACGTTCTTTTATTGGAAGAAACAATATTGTGAAAAATGACTATACTACATAGTCATGTGAAAATGACTATACTGTAGTCACTATACTAATATTCATAAGGAGGACTGATGCTAAAGCTGAAACTCCAAAACTTTGGCTACCTGATGCAAAGAACTGCCTCATTGGAAAAGACCCTGATGCTGGGAAAGATTAAAGGCAGGAGAAGGGGACAACAGAGGGCAAGATGGCTGAATGGCATCACCGATGTGATGGACATGAGTTTGAGTAGGCTCTGGGAGTTGGTGATGGACAGGGAAGCCTGGTGTACTGCAGTCATGGGGTCACAAAGAGTCGGACACGACTTAGCAACTGAACTAAGCTGAATCTACAGATACAATGCAACCCCTATCAAATTACCAACATCATTTGTCACAGAATTAGAGCAAAATATTTTACAACTTGTATGAAAACACAAAAGTCCCCAAATAGCCATAGCAATCTTGAAAAAGAAAAATGGAACTGGATGAATCAGACTCCCTGACTTCTGACCATGCTGCAAAGCTAAAGTAATTAAGACAGTATGATACTGGCACAAATACAGAAAAATAGATCAATGGAACAGGATGGAAAGTCCAGAGACATGTCTGCACAACAGTGATCATTTAAACTATGACAAAAGAGGTAATACTATACAATGGAGAGCAAAATGTCTCTTCAATAAGTGGTACTTGGAGAACTGGATAGCTGCTTGTAAAAGAATAAAATTTGAGCACTCTATAACATCATAGACAAAAGTAAACTCAAAATAGACTATAAATATAAATCAAAGGCCAGACTCTATAAAACTCATAGAGGAAAACATAGGCAAAACACTCTTTGACATAAATTTCAGAAATATATTTTTTGACCCACTTCCTAGAGAGATGAAAATAAAAGCAAACCCAAGCAAATGGGACCTATACTTAAAACCTTTTAAACAGCAAAAGAAACCATAAACAATATAAAAAGACAACCCTCAGAATGGGAGAAAATATTTGCAAATGATGTGATCAGTAAGTGATTAATCTCCAAAATCTACAGTTTATTCAGCTCAATATCAATAAAAGAACCAACCCAATCAAAAAATGAGAAGAATATCTAAATAGATATTTCTCCAAAGAAGGCATACAGATGGCCAACAGGAACACGAAAACAGACTCAATCTCTTTTCAATAATACATCTCTAGCTATTAGAGAGACACAAATCAAAACTACAATGAGGTATCACCCCATCCCAGTCACAATTACCAACTTCAGAAAATCTATGAACAATAAATAATGGAGAGGATGTAGAGAAAAGGGAACCCTCCTACACTGTTGGTGGGAATGTAAATTGAGCTGCTTGTAAAAGTCACTGTGGAGAACAGCATGGAGGTTCCTTTGTAAACTAAAATTAGAATTACAATATGACCTAGTAATCCCACTCCTAGAAAAATAGCCAGAGAAAATCATATTTAAAATGATATATGCACCCCAATATTCATTGCAGAAATATTTACAATAGCCAAAACATGGAAGCAACCTAAATGTCAATCAACGGAGGAATGAATAAAGAAAATATGATACATATATATGCAATGGGATATTATTCAACCACAAAAAGAAATGAAATAGTGCCATTTGCAGGATGTGGATAGATGTAGAGACTGTCATATAAAGTGAAGTAAGTGAGGTGAGTGATAAAGGGAAAAACAAATGTGCATTAACACATATATACATGGAATCTAGAAGAATAGTACAGATGAACTTCCAGAAAGAGAAACACAGATGTAGAGAACAAACTTATGGATACCAAGGGGGAAAGGAGGGATGGGATGAATTGGAAGATTGAGACTGACATATATACATATTATAAAATAGATAACTGATGAAAACACTGTATATTAACCTTGTATCCTGTACTCAACTCATAATAAGTACTGTGCTCTTCTTGTGTCTTGTAACTCTACTCAGTGTTCTGTTGTGACCTAAATGGGAAGGAAATCTAAAAAAAGAGGGCAATGTATGTATATATATATAACTGATTCACTTTACTGTACAACAGTACATGATATTATAAAGCAACTATACTCCAATAAAAGTTAATTTAAAAGATAAACATCAAGGCAAGTTCCTCCACCAGCAAAAAAGATTGACTCACTATAAGTTCATATGATGATTAACTTTTTTATTAATAAGTTTTAATTGATATGTACATCGTTTTTAGGCATAATGCAATTGCACACTTAATAGACTACAGTATAGTATGAGCATAATTTTATAGGTGGTGGGAAATCAAAAAAATTCATGTGACTCACTTTATTACAATATTCACTTTATTGTGCTGTTCTGGAACTAAACCTATGATATCTCCAAGGTATGCTTGTAATCCATCACATCAACAGGTAATAGAAGAAATATCAAATAATCACATAACTTGGTAAAATGCAGATGCAGAGAACACACTTGACAAAATCCAATCCCCATTCGTGCTAAAAACTCTCAGAAATCTAGGAATAGAAGGTAACTTTTTTTATTTTTGTAAAGAATATCTACCAAAAAAACACAGACAGTGAACATCTTACTTTAGCATAAGAAACTCAAATCTTTCCCACTAAGATCAAGAGCAAGACAAGGATGTTACTTTCATCACTTTTGCCAACACTGTATTGGAACTTCTATCCAATGCAATATGGAAAGGAGAAGAAATAAAAGATACACAGATTGGGAAGGAAGAAATAAAACTGTTTCAGTTCACAGATGACATAATTGTCTTTGTAAAAAATCTAAAAGAACTGGGGAAAAATCTCCTGGAAGTAAGAAATGATCATGGCAATATTTCAAGATACAAGGTTAATATACAAAAATCAATTTATTTTCATACTCTAGCAATGAATTAGTGGAATTTGAAATTAAAAACACAATGCAGGTATAAATATAACAAAATATGCACAAGATTTATATGAGGAAAACTATAAAAGTCTGTTGAAAGAAATCATACGATAACTAAATAAATCGAGAGATAGTTAATGTTCATGGATAGGGAAGACTCAACATAGTCAAACTGGAAGTTCTTCCCAATCTAATTTGTAGATTCAATGCAATTCCAATCAAAATTTCAGCGAGTTATTTTATATCAAAAATTGATTCCATAGTTTATATAGAGACAAAAGATACAGAGCAGTTAATGTAATATTGAAGAATAAAGTTGGGAGGCTGACATTGCTTAATTTCTAGACTTAATATAAAGTTATGGCAAACAAGGCAGTCTTGTTTTTGGTGAAAGAACAGACAAATAGATCAATGGAACAGAACAGAGAGCCCAGAAACAGATCCCCATAAATATAGTTGACTGGTCTTTTGATGATAAAGGAGCAAAGGCAACACAGTGGGAGAAAGACAACTTTTCCAACAAACAGTGCTGGGATAACTGGACATTCATACGCAAAAAATATCTAGACACAGACCTTAAACTCTTCACAAAAATTAACTCAAGATATATCATAGATTTAAATGTAAAATGAAAAAGTACAGTTAACATGGGATAAAGTCTAGGCAATTTTAGTTATGGTGATGACTTTTTAGATATAATACTAAAGACACAGTCCATGAAAGAAAAATATTTATAGACTGAACTTAAATAAAATTAAGAATATCTGCCCTGTGAAAGACCTTGTCAAGAGAATGAGAAAACACGCTATAGACTGGAAATATTTGTGAAAGACATCTCTCATGAGAGGTTGTTATCCAAAACATAAAAAGAACACTTAAAAATGAGATTGCAGGACTTCTCTGGTGGTCCAGAGGTTGAAAATTCGCCTTCCAATGGAGGGGACATGGGTTCAATCCCTGTTTGGGGAACTAGGATCCCACATGTCACACGGCAACTAAGTCTGCATGCCACAGCTACTGAGCCTGGGCACCTCAGCTAGAGAGCCCACATGCCACAACTAGAGGCAATTCTGTGTGCCACAGCAAAGATCCTGCATGCTGCAACTAAGATCAATGTAGACAGAAACAAAGAAATAAATAATTTTAAAAATGAGATTGAAAGTCTTGATTTGGGGCCAAACATCTCCATTAAAACAAATGACAATTCTAATATCATTTTTCAATCTACTACCTCACTCTCATAAAGACTGATATTTCCTTCTATTCTGTTTCCCTAACCTTACACCATACAAAAAGAAATGAACATAGCACATTGGTTAAGAATCTGTTTTGGAGCCAGGAAGATTGAGATTCAAATGTTTGAACAGCAACTTCCTACCTTAGAGCTTTGATTTCATGTGGTATTATTACCTTACAAGATTAAATAAAATGATATATTATAAATAATAATTGAAGCCATTATGGAATATAGTGTATTACCCTTGTCTACTCATAAGGTCAAAGAGAGAATTTCATTATGAAGAGAACACTATAAATCATGAAATGCAGTTTCAGTTTAATGGTTGATGAAAATTCTAATGGAAACAAAACTGGTGTAAATAGGTCACATATTAATCTTTATACACATTCTCCAGTTTGGTTTATTTCTCTCTTTTTAAAAAGTAATATGTACATTTATCATGAATAATTTACAAAGAAGATAAAAAGATTAGTCACTAGCTTCTAAACATTTTAGTACAAACACACAATTCTCATTTTTTCCACTAGATGACACTAGAGGGTAAAATAGAATGGTGATTTTGTCAATATTTCAATATTTCCTAAATTGAGAAGCATCCAGATTATTTTTTGTTATTGGATCAACTCTCAGAAGCACAAAGAGAGAGAGAATATTCCCTGAAAGGTTGCAATTTTGAGATGTAATCACTGCACGGAATAGGGGTTGAGAAGAAGCACAAATAAAAGACAGATATAACTGAAGCCATCTCAGCAGATTCCAGCATAGAGGGGAAATATTAATCAAGGGTGAGGTGTCTATGCTTTAGTGTATGCTAGTATGGACAGACACTAAGTGCCTCTCTCAGATGCCATGATACTATTTGAGCAACTGGAAATGTGTATGTCACCCCACAGGGAGATGGATGTGATGAGAAAAAATTCTGGATAAAGTGAATTGAACCATAAATTAATTGAGAAAACTTGAAACTAGCTTGAACTTAACTGCCAATAGGTAGAATCTAGGCTCACTGTTGAAGGGACATTTGGTTATATAAAACTAATGATTTTTTGAACACATGAATTAATGGTGTATGAAAGTTACACTTGCTGCATAAAGTGCCCTAATATGATATGATAGAAAAAATAAACAGAAGAGGCTTTATTAAATGTAAATGTATAATCAGACATATTTCCTCCTTCCATAATGATTTTCCTACCCCTTATGTAATTTTTATTTCTAAATAACAGAACCTAAACTTGAATAAGACTTCAGAAATGGTTATTCCATTCCCCTCTTCTTAACTCTACCTAGGTTCTCCTGGAATATCCCCAGTGACTTAGAAATTAATAATTTACAGTAAATCCTATTATGTTTTTGACATTCTAATTTATAGAATATTTTTTAATGATCCAAAATCTACTTCTAAAGTCTGAAAATTAGTCTTAATTCTGGTCTTATTAATGTATTTATTTACTTAATAAATATGTGATGGACACCATGTTAGGCACTGGCGTTGCAACAAGAAACAAGACAAGAATAGTATAATGGATAAGGCAGACATTAAACATGGATCAAGCACCTTGATTTTTCCTAGTTTATATGAAGCCATTGGTTTATATAGATATGTAGGATAAAGCAGATACAACGGATAAGCTTTTTATATGCAGTGTCTTTGATAAGATAGCTAAATAGGAGGAAGTTACTTAGATAAGAGCAAGTTACTTAGATAGGAGAAAGTTAGAGATACCAATGGACCAGAAGTTGAAGAACAATCATGGTGGCAGTGGTTAGCAAGCAATATGGGATGATATATAGAAGACTATAGTGAGAAAATAGGATACTCACATGAATTAGAACATTTTGGGGTGATGACCATTGCTGATGTAGAATAAGCCACTGGAGTGGTAGACAAGAATGCCATGTGACTCAAAGGAGCAGAAGATTCTATAAGGCAATGGAAAATTATTGGGCTAGAAGGAGTGATGCAGAACAAGTGAGTAAAAAACTTGCCTCTTGATCTTGAAGCAGCAGTGTTCTCAAAGGAGAAATCAAACTTTGTTAAGACAAGATGACTGGAACATTCACAGAAGAAGCTAAATTCTCGGGTAAATTAGCCAATTGTGGGGCAAAAATTCTTGATTGTATAGTGATAGGAAACTGGGTGAAGAGAAGCACCTTGATCAAATGCAAAGAAATGCAGCACAGTGTAACTTTGATGGTGCCTTAAAATTCTGGGCAACAAAGTAGAGTCTGCATAACCAGAGGATGAGGGCTTGGGGAGAGGTGAGCAGCTACACAATACAATCAATTAAGGTGTGGAAATAAAATATTAAAGCTTATATTTATATTGTTTGCTCATATTCAGTTTTTTTATACTGTTTTGAAAACTACTTTCATAGATAATTTCTGGTCAGAACTACTACTTTATGTTCTGAATAATAAAACAAAGATTGGAGGCATGAAACGTTAGTCCAAAGTGTTTCCATGAGGAGCATGAGTACTGAGCATAGTGACTTCCAAATCTGAGGTGACTGTATGCTCAACAATGGCAGTTGCAGCATCCATGACTTACAACCATATATGTCTGTATACTTATGCAACGGAGCTGAATTTTAAAAAGACCAAGATATACATCTTCAGCATAAACCAGTATTTCTTTGTCAATATATATTTTATTCACTTTACTGAAGCTGCTGTAGCTAATGGGCAACTGAAATCCATATTCCAGGGCAAAAATAAATTTTTGCTGCTAAATAATGGAAATTCTAGTTGAAAATTTTCTCCTATATAATTTTCAACTAGAATTTCCATTAATCATTATAATTTTTCTGTGTTTGCTGACAAGCTTTTGGGGGATATGCCTGTCTCTTTAGTAATGCCATCTCTGGAGTTAGTTATTGTTGCAACTTGATCTAACATTTCAGTTTCTAACCTAGAATCTATCTCTGATCCATAGTGAAAAACACAGCTTCAAATATTATTTTTCTACCTTTTAGAATGTTGTGAGGAATAAATGAGTTATCTCAGATAAATCATTTAAAAACATTTCCTGTCACATAATAAAAATTCAATAGATATTGTTTTCAGTCACCCAGTCATGTTCGACTCTTTGCGACACCCACAGACTGCAGCATGCCAGTCCCTTACCATCTCCTGAAGTTTGCACAAGTTCATGTCCACTGTGAGAGAGTTGATTTTTAGGTTGGTTGATAGAGTCCAGGGCCTTGAGGAAGAAAAAGGGACAAACTTTTTTTTTTTTACATTCCTTCCTCTTAGTCACATAAGAAGTTATTTTCTTTAAGCCCAGAGCTAATGATTATACAACAAAACAATTCATCTTGCTCAAGGGTATGTTTTTCCTTAAGCTCTGTACTAATGATTATATAATAACAATGTATCTTGCTCGAGGACATTTATCCTTCTTAACAAGAACCTTCTGACTAATCTTGTTATCTTTACATCTATGTTGTGGGAGTGGGTCTGCTACTGCTAAGTCATTTCAGTCGTGTCAGACTCTGTGTGACCCCAGAGACAGAAGCCCACCAGGCTCCCCCGTCCCTGGGATTCTCCAGGCAAGAACACTGGAGTGGGTTGCCATTTCCTTCTCCAACACATGAAAGTGAAAAGTGAAAGTGAATTCGCTCAGTCGTGTCCAGTAAGACCTTTCTATTGCTATTTCCAATCTTGTTAATTTAATATGTATGTTGTGGGAGTGAGTCTGGTAAATGTATATAAGGCCTTGATAAGACTAGTGAGAGGGATAATTTCCATCCCTCTTCTGATGTCTATGTCAGAAGCTTTCTCTGTCCTTTTTCACTGTAATAAAACTGCCACACAAAAGTTCTGAGTGATCAAACCTGGTTCCTGATCCCAAAGCTAAATCTTTTTCTTTGGAGATCATGAAGCCAACATCATTCACCATAAGCTACCAATTGCATTGGTGATACCACCCAGCCATCTCATCCTCTGATGCCCTCTTCTGCCCTCAATCTTACCCAGCATCAGGAACTTTTTCGATGTGTCAATTGATCGCATCAGGTGACCAAAATACTGGAGCTTCAGCTTTAGCATCATTCCTTCCAATGAATATTCAGAGTTGATTTCCTTTGAGGTTAACTGGTTTGATCTTCTTGCTGTCCAAGGAACTCTCAGGAGTCTTCTCCTTGCTGTCCAAGGGACTCTCAGGAGTCTTAAAACCACAGTTCGAAGACATCAATTCTTTGGCACTCTGCCTTCTTTATGGTCCAACTCTCACAATCATACATGACCAATGGGAAGACCATAGCCTTGACTATTGTTAGGGGAATTAAATAAATATGTTTGTTTAGGCTTCAAAAGTAAAAGAGCAGAGCAGACCTCTAACCTTGTCTCTGACCTACCTGGACACTGTCCTGACTACTGCTGTGGGTGTCAGTCACACCTGCTGTGAGTGTCCAAGGAAAAACACAATAGGTATACAAGGAGTGGATCTTGAAATTTGTTCAGTTCCTGGAGGAGGTCTGGTAAACCAGCTTTAGCAACATTCCAAGATTTGCAGAATAAAGCAAACAGCATTGCAAAAAATTAACATAAGACCAGACTGCAGTTTTTGCTTACAGACTGATAATGATATCAGTTTGCAGCTTGGGGATTATAAGCAGGACATGAGAGACAGCAATCCAAAGTCTTAATCACAGAGCAGACATGCTGCCTGGGACCTTTTCCCAATTGAAACTAAGGACGGCTGTCACACAGGACTTCCTAGTGCTGTTTAAGTCTGTATGTGAGCAAATCCAATTTGGTGATGTATATACTATTGCTTGCCTCTGCTGTTTCTATTTATTTTTTTCCTTTTATCAGTATTAGTATATTTATTAGTGTTAGTATATTGAAAGTAGACTAGATAGTTATCTAATAAATATTTATATTGTTTATCTGTATATAACAAGTGGCTTATTTTGTTAACAAATCCTCTGAACCTGAGATGAAAATGAAAACTTTCAGCAAAACCTTTGTTGGCAGAGTGATGTCTCTGCTTTTCAACACACTGTTTGTCATGGCTTTCCTGCCAAGGAGCGATCGTCTTCTGATTTCATGTCTGCAGTCACCATCTGCAGTGATTTTAGAGTCCAAGAAGAGTCACTGCTTCCAACTCTTTCCCTTCTATTTCCGATGAAGTAATGGGCCCGGATGGGCTTCCCTGGTAGCACAGCTGGTAAAGAATCTGCCTGCAATGCATGAGACTCCGGTTCTATTCCTGGGTTGGAAAGATCCCCTGGAGAAGGGATAGACGATCCAGTCCAGCATTCGTGGGCTTCCCTGGTGGCTCAGACAGTAAAGAATCCACCTGCAATGCGGGAGATCTGGGTTCAGTCCCTGGATTGAGAAGATCCCCTGGAGGAGGGCAAGGCAACCCACTTCAGTATTCTTTCCTGGAGAATCCCCATGGACAGAGGAGCCTGGTGGGTTACTGTCCGTGGAGTCATAAAGAGTTGGACACAACTGACTAAGCAAAACACAATGGGGCCAGATTCCATGAACGTAGTTGTTTTTTTTTTTTTTAATATTTAGTTTTAAGTCAG
This sequence comes from Bos grunniens, assembly GCF_055505025.1. Lineage (NCBI taxonomy): Eukaryota > Metazoa > Chordata > Mammalia > Artiodactyla > Bovidae > Bos > Bos grunniens. Next base: position 72,131,710 of record NC_141194.1, on the reverse strand, counting down.
TTTTTTCACTCTCCTCTTTCACCCTCATCAAGAGGTTCTTTAGTTCCTCTTTGCTTTCTGTCATTAGAGGGGTATTATCTTCATATCTGAGGTTGTTGATTTTCTCCTGCCTATCTTAATTCCAGCTTATAACTCATTCACCCAGCATTTCTCATGATGTGCTCAGGGTATGAGTTAAATAAACAGGGTCACAACAGACAGCCCTGTTGTACTTCTTTCTCAATCCTGAGCCAATCAGTTGTCTCATACAAGGTTCTAGCTGTTGCTTCTTGACCTGCATACAGGTTTCTCAGGAGATAGGTAAGATGGTCTGGTATTCCCATTTCTGTAAGAGCTCTCCACAGTTTCTAATGATCCACACAGTCAAAGGCTTTGGTGTAGTTGATGAAACAGAGGTAGATGTTTTTCTGGAATTCCCTTGCTTTCTCTATGATCCAGTGAATGTTGGCAATTTGATCACTGGTTCCTCTGCCTTTTCTAAATCCAACATACAGCAATGCTGAAGCCTAGCATGCAAGATTTTAAGCATGGGAGATGAGTGCAATTGCCCAATGGTTTGAACATTCTTTACTACTGCCCTTCTTGGAAACTGGGATGAGGATTGACCTTTTCCAGTCCTGTGGCCACTATTGGTCCTTCCAGATTCGCTGACATATTGAGTGCAACATTTTGATAGCATCACCTTTTAGGATTTTGAATAGCTCTGCTGGAATTCCATCGCATCCACTAGCTTTATTGACAGTGGTTCTTCCTAAGGTCCAATTGACTTCACACTCCAGAATGTCTTGCTTTGGGTGAGTGACCACACCATCATGGTTATCCAGTTCATTAAGATCTTTTGTGGACAGTTCTTTCATGTGTTCTTTCCATTTCTTTTTGATCTCTTCTACATCTTCTAGGTTTCTACCTTTTTTTTTTTTTTTTTGTGCCCAACTTTGGGGAAAATGTTCCCTTGATATTTCCAAATTTACTGTTGTTTCCTCTATTTTTGTGCATTGTTCCCTGAAGAATGCCTTCTTGTCTCTCCTTGCTATTCTTGGAGGTCTGTGTTTAGCTGTGTGTACCTTTCCCTCTCTCCCTTGCTTTTTGCTTCTCTTCTTTCTTCAGCTATTTGTAAAGCCTCCTCAGATAACCACTTTGCCTTCTTGCTTTTCTTTTCTTCTGGGAGGGTTTTGTTCACTGCCTTCTGTACAATGTTATGAACTTCTGTTCACAGTTCTTCAGGCACACTGTTTACTAGATCTAATCCTTTGAATCTATTCATCACCTCCACTGTATATTCATAAAGGATCTGATTTAAGATTTACCTGGCTGGCCTAGAGGTTTTCCCCACTTTCTTTAATTTAAGCCTGAGTTTTACTATGAGAAGCTAATGATCTGAGCCACTGTAAGCTTCAGGTCTTATTTTTGCTAACTGTATACAGCTTCTTCACCTTCAGCTAAAAAGAATGTAATCAATTTGATTTCTGTATTGACCATTTATTTGGTGGTCAATAGATATTACCACTACTGTTATTGACATTATTATCCTTACTTTAATCTCTGGATTCAGTCACAAGAGCCATCAAAAAGTCGGGGATTTTGTAGGGGAAGGATCGCAGTAAGCTAGGAATAAATGACATGAATACTCTTTATTAACATTTGTACAGATATTATAGTTAGTTTGCAAAGCACTCACAAACACTTTGTGTGTGTGTCTGTATGTGTGTGTTTGGGAGTGCTTTGCATGTGTGTGTATATATGTGTATATATGTATATATATATATATATATATATATATATATATATTTGCACAGTACTTCTGTGAAGTTTAAGTAGCACAGGTACAAATTACATTTTACAAATGGAGAAGTGAGTGACTTCCAAAAGCTGTGATAAGAGGCAAACTATGATGTGAGCCTGAGTCATCTCACTTCAGTTCTGGTGCTCTTTATTTGCTCGTTCCCCTTGATAATAAAATAACTGAAAAAGAAACCTTAAAAAGTGAATTGGTTCAATACAGTCTAAGTTAAAATGAAAAGTAGGAAGCTAAAATCATTATTCAGAACCTTATTGTTACTTTCTTAATGACTTTGTAAAACTCTCTCAGGGGAGGAAGATTTCTCTCTGGCTTACCTACTGGTTTCTATACCTGTTACTCAGAACTGTGTCCTTACTGTCCCTTTTAGCTGAGGAGCTATTCCTGTGGCCAGCTGTTCTTTCTATCTATGATATTCCAACATCCTTTTCTTTTTTTTTGGCAACAGAGTTATCTCCCTGTGAGAAGAAAATTCTTTCTTGCTCTTGGAAGAATACATTCTATCTTCAGTCTTCTACTATGCTCTTTTAACAACAAGTCTTAAACCATTTTTAGATCAAATCCAGCAATCTTGAGTATATTCTTTGTCTTATGTGCTGTAAGTGTATTAAGTATGTGATATTCCTTGGATCATCTGAAATTTTATATCATATGCATGGTATCTAATTAATGTTAAATATGAAGCTGAAAAAAGATACTTTTCTGCTGTGGTTAAGCCTACAAAAGACTGTTAAAGGGACACTCTAAATAGTCATTCTCAGAGTAGAGAATTATATAAGCAATATGTCTATGAGGAGAATTTTTCACTGGTTAAATGATAAAATGCCACAATTCACAACTGAAAGTTTGTACCTCAAGATCTTTTTAAATAATAATACAATAAAATAGCAATTGTCTTCGATGAGTGATTTAGAGCTTCAGCAGATTGAAAGTAACATACTGAAAATATGACCTAACACTTTTTTTTTTCTATTTTGGTGTGATTTCTCTATGATATACCCCAAGTAAATTACATTAATGCCCTGCATATAATATGCTCCATTGATATTATCCCAGTAGTCTCAAGGTGCAAGTACAAAGGAACATTCTTAATTGAAAAACTAATGATTAAACAGCAGCAACCCATATAACTAAAGTTAGAAGTTCCCTTAAAATTGTGACCTCTTCATTACAGTAAACTGAACTATGCAGACTACATCCAAGGAATGAAAAACAGTAAATAAACTAAGTAGATAAGTGTATAAATTGTACCTGCATTTCAGAGTCACACTTTACTAACAGATTCTAATCTTTCATGTGAAATACTGTATGACTGATTCTGCAAAGACCTTTCATATAGTATTTCATAGGGAATAACAAAGGAAGAAACATAAAGGAAACAAACAAACAAAAAGAAACAGTATCCATCTTTATCTTTCAGTATTGGGTGGGTCTCCAAATTTATCGTTTTTCCCAATTTCTTCTGGAAAGAATATAATAACTTTGAGATGCTTAACCTTGTCTTAACCCTGAGAAGGTAAACCTCCCTCCCTCAACATTCACTGTTCATAAATACAAATGAAAAGAAAAAGGTGACCTTCAGCAAATCACTTACCCTTTCTGTTATTGTTCAGTCACTAAGTCATGTCTGACTCTTTTCAGCCCCATAAACAGCAGCACTCCAGACTTCCCTGTCCTTCACTATGTCTCTGAGTTTGCTGAAACTCATGTCGATTGAGTTGATGATACCATCCATCCAATGCAACCTCTGTCACTCCCTTCTCCTCCTGTCCTCAGTCTTTCCGAGCATTAGAGTATTTTCCAATGAGTCACATTTTAGCCCAAATATTGGAGCTTCAGGTTCAGCATCACTCCTTTCAAGAATATTCAGGACTGACTTCCTTTAGGAATGATTAGTTTCATCTCCTTGATGTCCAAGGAATTCTTTCTAACTCTAGGCTTATCTTTACAGTGGAGTTGATCTAGATCTATATGAGAAGTTCTTCACCAAATGTCTGTATCAGAACCTAGATAATATTTTCTAGACCAAACCTCAGAGTCCAGATTTGATGCATATGAGATGAAAGCCAAGAAAATTTATCTCAGAGAAGGTCCTCAGATTGTTTTGATGAAGACTCCAAGTTGAGAAATAAGCCTGTTAAGAAACAAACATATTATTTCTCTGTAGATCTCATGAAAATATTTTCTAGTTATTCTTGAGATCTTTTTGAGTCCAAGGCTCTTCACATTGGTTAGTTCAGTCACTGCACTTCATCAGTCAGCTATCAGTTTTCACATTCTGGTCTATTCATACTTCTAAATCTAAAAAGTAATGAAATTTATCTTGTCCTTCTTTGGACATTAGCACCATTGAAGATGTTTCATATATACTTACATAGCAAAGAGCAACTTTAATGTCCTGCAATGGCAGGAGAGAAGAAGACAAATATATCTACATGCTTATTCAAACAAATATTTGTAGTTTTACTCCTTTTTAATTGATTTGCTTTTCTCTTAAGGAAATATGCTCATTGCATTTCAACATGATTTTCACTTTACGAACACCTTGAAAGTGTTAGTCACTCAGTTGTGTCTGATTCTATGTGATCCTATGGACCATAGCCCACCAGGCTCTTCTATCCATGGGATTCTCTAGGCAAGAATACTGGAGTGGGTTGCCATTCTCTTCTCCAGGGAATCTTCCTGACCCAGGTATTTAACTTGAGTATTCTGCATTGCAGGTGGACTCTTTATTGTCTGAGCCACCAGGGAAACCACAAACACTTTATTGCTTACTATATTTCCTCATCACTGCTGAGACAGAAAATTAAACATGTAGGGAAAGTGCCACATTCAATGCTATTATTTTTCTTTGAAAGGAAGTTCCAAAAAATAGAATAAATTTACAAAATACATGGTGTACCATTCCTAAGTTTTAGTAGACCTGAGAGTGGGATGGGAAATGATCCCTGAATGCCAATGATTCTGTGAAAACTGAACCTTGTGCTGGTTTCAGGCCATAAGCAACAGTTTATATCACCATTTAAGAAGAGTATTTAGAAGCAGCAATAAGACCTCAAGCCACTATATGGGAACCCAGGCCACTTTTGGCATGCATACCACAAGGTAAAATTTTTATACTTGCTGTTGATGATAGTGATGATAGTGATTATGATGATGTTCTTGTCCCAGCATAGTGAAGACTAGTACTTTGACTTATTTTTAAAAAGAAAATTAAACTTAACAGGAAATCAGAATACCTGGGAATCAATGCCAGTTTGGTCATTCACTAAATGCTTGAACATTTTTTCCTTGTCTTTGGGCATTATTTTTAATATATAAAATAAGAGTGCTGGATTAGATTAATAACTTTCAAACTATTAAGAAAAGTCCCCTCAAGAGTTGCCTTAAGGTGAGCAAAAGGTCACAATCTTTAGTCTCCCTTTTTTAATCAGAGCTATTGTTCAAATATATGTTTTACATATTGAACTACTGTGTGTGAGTGTGTTTGTGTGTGTGAGTACAGAGAGTGGAGAGAAGTATTTAGAAGTATTGCTGCTGCTGCTGCTAAGTCGCTTCAGTCATGTCCAACTCTGTGCGACCCCATAGATGGCAGCCCAACAGGCTCCTCCATCCCTGGGATTCTCCAGGCAAGAACACTGCAGTGGGTTGCCATTTCCTTCCCCAATGCATGAAAGTGAAAAGTGAAAGTGAAGTCACTCAGTCGTGTCCAACTCTTAGCCACTCCATGGACTGAAGCCTACCAGGCTCCTCCATCCATGGAATTTTCCAGGCAAGAGTACTGGAGTGGGTTGCCATTGCCTTCTCTGATTTAGAAGTATTAAGTTGGTACAAAAGTAACTGTCATTTTGCATTGTTGAACTTTTCCACTTGATATTGAAATACATTCTTAAGTAAGTGTGGTTATGTTGTACATCATTTTGATATGTATTTTTCTCTGTATGTGTCTTTGCTAATGATTTGTTATTTGTTGCTTATTTTATATTTTACTTTAGACTAGGGAAATGGTGTTAGATAAAAAGCAAATTTGAGTGATTTTCTTATTAAAGTTCAAAATGGGTTGTAAAGCAGCAGAGACAACTCAGAACATCAACTACATATTTGGCTCAGGAACCCATAATTAATGTACAGTGCGGTAGTGATTCAGGAAGTTTTGCAAAGGCGATGACAGCCTTAAACATGAGCAGGTCAGTGTCCAGCCATTGGAAGCTGGCCATGACTAATGGAGAGGATCATCAAAGCTGATCTTACAACTACAGGAAAAGTGAAAAAGTGAAGTCACTCAGTCGTGTCCAACTCTTTGCGACCCCATGGACTGTAGCCTACCAGGCTCCTCCATCCATGGAATTTTCCAGGCAAGAGTACTGGAGTGGGTTGCCATTTCCTTCTCCAGGGGATCTTCTTGACCCAGGGATCGAACCCAGGGTTCCTGTATTGCAGGCAGATGCTTTACCTTATGAGCCACCAGGGAAGTTGCCAAAGGCCTCACCTTGGACCATTCCATGGTTGTTCACCATTTGAAACAAATTGGAAAGATGAAAAAGCTCTATAAGTGGGTACCTCATGAGTTGAGCACCAAACCACCCCCAAAAAAATCATCATTTTGAGGTGTCATCTTCTCTTATTCTATGCAACAACAATGAACCATTTCTTGATCGGATTGTGACATGTGACAAAAAGTGGATTTTATACAACAACCATCGATTACCAGCTCACTGATAGGACTGAGAAGAAGCTCCAAAGAACTACCCAAAGCCAAAGTTGCACACCCCCCCCCCCAAAAAAAAAAAAAAAAAAAAAGGAAAGAGAAGGGATCATTGTCACTGCTTGGTGGTCTGCTGCTGGTCTGTTTCACTAAAGCTTTCTGAATTCCAGCAAAACCATTATATATGAAAAGTATGCTCAGTAAATTGATTGGTGCTGGGGCTCAGTCATGTACAACTCTTTACAATTCCATGGACTGTAGCTCACCATGTTCCTTTATCCATGGAACTTTCCAGGCAAGAATACTGGAGTGGGTTGCCATTTCCTACTCCAGAGGATTTTCTTGACCCAGGGATTGACCCCCCCCATCTCTTGCGTCTCTTACATTAGCAGACATATTCTTTACTACAAGCACCACCAATGAACTGCAAATCGATTGTTGTTGTTCAGTTGCTCAATCATGTCTGACTCTTTGCAACCTCATGGACTGCAGCATGCCAGGCTTCCTTATCCTTCACCATATCTTAGCAGTCGAAGAAACTCTCAAGAGTCTTCTTCAACACCACAGTTCAAAAGGATTAATTCTTCAGTGCAAATAGATTAGATGCACCAAAAACTGTAACATCTGCAGGTGGCATTGGTCAACAGAATGGGCCCAATTCTTCTCTACAACAACACCTCACGACAGGTCACCAACCAATACTTCAAAATGTGAACAAATTGGGCTATGAAGTTTTGCCTCATTCACCATTTTCACCTAACATCTCGCCACGTGACTACCACTTTTTCGAGCATCTTGACAACTTTTTGAAGGGAAAATGCTTCCACAACCAGCAGAAGGCAGAAAATGCTTTCCAAGAATTTGCTGAATCCTGAAATGTGGATTTTTATGCTGCAAGAAGAAACAAACTTATTTCTTATTGGCAAAAATATGTTTATTGTAATGGTTCTTATTTTGATTAATAAAGATGTGCTTGAGCCTAGTTATGATTTAAAATTCATGGTCCAAAACTACAATTGCTTTTCATCAGTTTAATAAAAGTGCTCCACCCACATCTTCCTGAGTCTGAAGTCATAAGACATTGTCTATGGAAGGAGCACTAACTCCTATTCTATAAAATGGCCACGCTGCTCCCACAGGACTGACTTTACACCTAAACAGGTTAAGAACTGCCTAGGTAGTGAAATTTTGAGGAACTAGAATAGAAGGGTCAAATTCTTACTGTTTAGGTATCTGGATGAAGCTTGAATTTTTTTCCAGAGACTAGAACCTGTTGTTCCACACTAGGAATTTAGGCTTATAAAGCAAACTCTTATGGAAGAAGGAACACTGACATATTTGCAGTCAGTTAGAAATTACTCTTGTACAATACATTAAAAATAGTTAACATTGTTGTATGTTATATATGAAAGTTGTTAGAGAAGTCAACCAATCCTGTTTGGAACACAAGAAACATTTTTTTTCTATTTATTTAATTATATATATATATATATATATATGTGTGTGTGTGTGTGTATATATATATATATATATATAAAAAGATGGATGTTTGCTAAACCTATTGTGTTAATCTCTTCATGATATATGTAAGTCAAATCATTATGTTGTACACTTTAAACTTATACAATGTTGTATATCAACTATATCTCAATAAAACTAGAAGAAAAAAAAAAGAAAGAAAAGACTCTTATCTGAGATCAACCTTTTGACTACAGATAAAAATAACTGAGTGCCTAAAATCACCGGAAAGAACAAATCTCAGTTTCTTTATGTATAAAGTGGAGAAAATTGTAAATATAATAAAAATATCAACAACACTAACAATTTATTGAGTATTTAATAGGTAACAAACATATTATTAGACTTGTTTTATTCTATCTCATTTCTTTCTCACAACAATCTTATAAGGTAGGTGAATTAACTATTTCAATGATAAGGCTTCCATTATTTCTAAATTATTATGATTACTAATATTATTGTTGAAAGGGCCTGGAATGGAGAAGCTAGAGAAACAAATTTCACCAACTGTATTTTCATACTGTCACACTTCCTTAACAGCATAGAGTCACCTCTATCTTTCAGATAATATCCGATTCTCTGTCAATATTACATTCATTTGGAGAGGGGAACTACTGTAGCTACAGTATTTGCTGTTGAAACCTAATGTTCCTTCCTGACTCTTCCACAAAAGCTCCCACTGGTCTCACTATGCTTTAGTGTAGTAGGAGATACTATGCATTAAGCTTTAAAAGTTTCTATTTCTCTCATCCAACATTTACAGCATGATTTGTCTTTTAAAAACATTTACTTCAAATTTCTTCCATCAGAAATTAAAATAAAATGCTATAAAGTTTCTCAGGCACTTGGAAACGTTCTGGCCAAGTCTTTCTTATTATGATATGTCCTTGTAGAACAAAAAATGTGTCCCATTCCAGCAGTAAACACTAACAGTGTATGTGGACTCTCATCTCTTATTTTAAATTTAATGGTCTTGTTAAGTAATCAGAAGGGATTTATCACAAGTGTTAATTAGATTGGCAAAAAAGAAATATTTTCCCCACCCCAACCTTAAACATTATGATTGATGTGTTGAAATTGTGCTGATTTCTTATAAAAGGACATTAGCAGAATCATTCACCAATACCAAATTTTTCACCACCTTATAGCCCTCATAAGGGTCCTGTAACCAGTCAGAATGGCCATCATTAAAAAGTCTACAAACAATAAATGCTGGAGAGAATGTAGAGAAAAGTGAAACCTCCTGCACTGCTGGTGGGAATGTAAATTGATAGTCACAATGGAGAACAGTATGGAAATTCCTTTAAAAACTAGGAATAAAACTCTCATATGACCCAGAAACAATCTCACTACTAAGCAAATACACTGATAAAACCATAATTGAAAAAGACACATGCACCCCGCTGTTCATAGCAACACTATTTACAATAGCCAGGACATGGAAGCAACCTAGATGTCCACTGACAGATGAATGGATAAAAATATTGTGACATATATATATATATATATATATATATATATGTATATTATATATAATTAATTTGAGTCAGTTGAACTTAGGTGGATGAACCTAGAGCCTATTACACAGAGTGCAGTAAGTCAGAAAGAGAAAAACAAATATCTTATATTAAAGCATATAATTGGAATCTAGAAAAAAAGATACTGATGAGCCTATTTGCAGGGCTGGAATAGAAATGCAAGCATAGAGATCAGACTTGTGAACACATGGGGGAAGGAGAGAGTGGGACGAATTAAGAAAGTAGTATTGACATATATACACTATTACATATAAACTAGATAGCAAGTCAGAAGCTGCTGTAAAACACAGGGAGCTCAGTTTGGTGCTCTGTGACAAACTAGAGGAGGAGTTGGGGTAGTGGGAGGAAGGCTTAAGAGGGAGGGAATATATTACATATATATGGGTGATTCACACTGTTGAAAGGGAGAAACCAACACAATATTGAAAGCAATTATCCTTCAATTAAAAATAAACTTTAAAACAAATAAATAAAAATAAATGTTGCTGAAACTCCACCTCTGTGCAGCAGTGATGAATATAAATTTGGAGACACAGTTTTGGGTGAGGTAGAAAAGAGTAGCTTTTATTGCTTTGCCAGGCAAAGGGCTCCACACTGGGCTAATGCCCTCAAGAATGTGTGACCCATCCTGGAGCATACAGTGAGATGTGTTATAATGTTCAGGGAGCAAGGCATGATCAGCTTGTGCACAATTCTTGGATTGATTGGCATCAAGGTGAGGTATCAGTTCAGTTCAGTCACTCAGTCGTGTCTGACTCTTTGAGACCCCATGGACTGCAGCACGCCAGGCCTCCCTGTCCATCACCATCCCGAAGCTTGCTCAAACACATGTCCATAGAGTCGGTGATGCCACCTCATCTCATCCTCTGTCAGCCCCTTCTCCTCCTGCCTTCAATCTTTCCCAGCATCAGAGTGTTTTCAAATGAGTTAGTTCTTCGCATCAGATGGCCAAATTATTGGAGTTTCCACTACAACATCAGTACTTCCAATGAATATTCAGGACTGATTTCCTTTAGGATAGACTGGTGGATCCCCTTGCAGTCCAAGGGACTTTCAAGAGTCTTCTCCAAAACCACAGTTCAAAGGCATCAATTCTTTGGCGCTCAGTTTTCTTTATAATCCAACTCTCACATCCATACATGAGTACTGGAAAAAACATAGCCTTGAATAGAAGGACCTTTGTTAGCAAAGTAATGTCTATGCTTTTTAATATGCTGTCTAGGTTGGTCATAACTTTTCTTCCAAGGAGTAAGTGTCTTTTAATTGCATGGCTGCAGTTACCATCTGCAGTGATTTTGGAACCCCCCAAAAATAAAGTCTGTTACTCTTTCCATTGTTTCCCTATCTCTTTGCCATGAAGTGATGGGACCAGATGCCATGATCTTGGTTTTTTGAATGTTGAGCTTTGAGCCAACTTTTTCACTCTCCTCTTTCAGTATCTTCAAGAGGTTCTTTGGCTCTTTAGTTCCTCTTCACTTTCTGCCATAATGGTGGTGTCATCTGCATATCTGAGGTTATTGATATTTCTCCTGGCAATCTTGATTCAGCTTGTGCTTTATCCAGCACAGAGTTTCTCATGATGTATATAAGTTCTGCATATAACTTAAATAAGCAGGATGACAATATACAGCCTTGACATACTCCTTTCCCTATTTGGAACCAGTCTGTTGTTCCATGTCCAGTTCTAACTGTTGCTTCCTGACCTGCATACAGATTTCTCAAGAGGCAGGTCAGGTGGTCTGGTATTCCCATCTCTTTCAGAATTTTCCACAGTGTGTGATGATCCACACAGTCAAAAGATTTGGCATAGTCAACAAAGCAGAAATAGATGTTTTTTCTGGAACTCTCTTGCTTTTTTGACAATCAAACCGATATGATCAGTGCAAAGAAATACAGGAAAATAATAGAATGGAAAAGTCTAGAGTTTTCTTCAAGAAAATTAAAGATACCAAGGGAACACTTCATGCAAAGATGGGCTCAATAAAGGACAGAAAAGGGTATGGACCTAACAGAAGCAGAAGATATTAAGAAGAGGTGGCAAGAATACATAGAAGATCTATACAAAAAAGATCATGATGCAGATAATCATAATGGTATAATCACTCACCTAGAGCCAGACATCCCAGAATGGGAAAGCAAGTGGGCCTTAAGAAGCATCATTAGAAATGAAGCTAGTGGAGGTGATAGAATTCCAGTTGAGCTATTTCAAATCCTAAAAGATTATGCTTTGAAAGTGCTGCACTCAATATGCCAGCAAATTTGGAAAACTCAGCAGTGGTCAGAGTAATGGAAAAGGTCAGTTTTCATTCCAATCACAAAGAAAGGCAATGCCAAAGAATGCTCAAACTACCACACAGTTGCACTCATCTCACATGCTAGTAAAGTAATGCTCAAAATTCTCCATGCCAGGCTTCAGCAATATGTGAACCATGAATTTCCAGATGTTCAAGCTGGATTTAGAAAAGGCAGAGGAACCAGAGATCAAATTGCCAACATCCGTTGGATTATTGAAAAGTTGAAGTTTCAAGTATCATCAATTTCTGTCTTCAACCAGTCTAGGGTCTTGTAATCAGCAGTTTTCATCTGGAGGGGGACTGCTTTTTGGAAAACCAACTTATGAATGTCTGCCAGGCCTTTATCTATATCTTTCAGGTACCTGGGAGTTCAGTGATTCTTCTATGGGGCAGAATATACCTAAATTGTTACCAGTTCCCTAGCCCAACAGCTAAGCTTTGTTTCTATATCTTCACATTTCACAATCATTAACTTTTTAAAATTTACTTATTATGTTTATTTTGTTTTTAATTTAAGAAAGATTTATTGATTGCCTATAGTGTGCCTGGACCTCTATTAGACAATGACATTTGAAAGATAATTGCTTTACAATATCTTGTTGGTTTCTGCCATACATCAACACAAAGCAGCCATATTTATAAATGTGACCCATCCCTCTTGAACTTGCCTCCCACTTCGCACCCCATGTCACCCCTCTAGGTTGTTACAGAGCCCCAGTCTGAGTATCCTGAGTCATACAGCAAATTCTCATTTGGCTATCTACTTTATGTATGGTAGTGTACATGACTCCATATTATTCTCTCAATTGGCCCCACCCTCTCTTTCCCCACTGTGTCCACAATTCTGTTCTTTCTGTCTGTGTCTGCTTTCCTGCTCTGCATGTAGGTTCATCAGCACCATCTTTCTAGATTCCATATAAATACATTAATATATATTTGTTTCTATCTACCTTACTTCATTTCGTATATTAGACTCTCAGTTTTTCCACCTCATTAGAACCGACTCAAATATTTTCCTTCATATGGCTAAGTAATACCCCATTGTACATATGTACCACAGCTTCTTATCCACTCATCTGTTGATGGCATCCATATTACTTGTATATCTTGGAAATTAAACCTTTGTCAGTTGTTTCATTTGCTATTATTTTCTACCATTCTAAGGGTTTTCTTTTTTTTTTTTTTAATTTTATTTTTAAACTTTACATAATTGTATTAGTTTTGCCAAATATCAAAATGAATCCATCACAGGTATACATGTAAGGGTTTTCTTTTTGTGTGTGTGTAATAAAGTTTTATTAAAGTATAAAGGAGATAGAGAAAGCTTCTGACATAGGCATCAGAAGGGGGTAGAAAGAGTACCCGCTTGCTAGTGTTAACAATGAAGTTATATAATCCAAAGAATATCTGGAGGTTGTAAAGACCTCATCAGACCTACTCTCATAATTTACATTTTAAGATAACACTGTCCTCAGGCAAGATACATCCTTGTAAAGACCAGGTCTACTCTCATAATTAACATTTTAAGATAATAGAAGGTTGAATCTAAAGACTGTCCTTAGGCAGGATACATTATTGGTATATAATCTTAAGGAATGTGGAGAAAGAAAAAAAGTTTGTCCTTTCTTTTTCCTTGAGAATTTCAGACCCCTCTCTCCTTGGGGACCCCTAGACTCCCTATCAACCTGTCTAGGAACTGACTCTCTCATTCTCCCCCTTTTTTTTAGGAGAATTATGTTGTCTAGGGAAAAGGGGCGTCGTTCTCATTTTATAACTACTTTTGAGCTGACAAGGGGCGTTGTCCCTAAATTGGTGAGGCAACATATTTTCCTAATCCTCATATTGAGGATATCTGATCCAGGGGCCCCAAATAGTAGCTGGAGGAAGCTACAGCAGTAGCAGGAGTTTGAGCACCATTTGTAACTTAAAAGCTTTCATGCGGCTAGAAACAAATCCAGTTATACAATTACAGATGCAGGGAGCAAACAGCAAGAACAAAACAACCAGAATTATTGTAATTAAGATAGTTGTCCACCATGGGGAACTAGTTAACGTTTCTCAAAGTGAGGCAATTGAGGCTTCAGGAGTACCCATGGCCCTAATCATCTTGTTCATGTGGTTAGTAAAATGAGTAACATTCGTGCTCATATCAGGTATATATGTACAGCATTGGGTATGAACAATGGCACAAGTTCCTCCTTGTGTAGCTGTCAGAATATCTAGAGCCAATCTGTTTTGTAAAACCACCTTTCTAATTTGTGCTTGTTCAGCATTAAGAGCTGAAATAGCCTTTTGAGAATCTTGTAATGTCTGTTGAGTAAAATTAGTCAAAGCATCCACTCGTAACATAACATCTGTAGTTCTCAAAGAGGGAACAAACGCTGTAACCAAATAATCATACCAATGAAATACGGACCTTGCCCACCGAGTTTTAAGGTGGGGTAAATTAGCAGGCTTTTTTGGAAGCTCTGAAAATATAAAGCCATGAGTAAAGGCTAGACCCAGGGTGCCTCTCCCTATCCAACCAGGTGGAAGCCATGCCCATAGGTAAGAGCCACATATCTAATAAGTCTCGTTTGGAGCAAGCCAGCGCGACTGAGATATCCAGTCTCAATTTGTGCCTGGCCAGACAAAGGGAGAACCTGAACTGGGATTGGAAAACACGGGAATGATTATATTGCATGTTTCCTGAGACAAATATCCCAATTGTTTCCAATCATTGTAATTAAGTTGTTGGCTAACTTTTGGGGATGGCTCTGTTTGTTCCCAGCATATAGAGGCAGTAGATATTAAACGTCCTTTTTCAGCAGTTAGCCATGTAACCTCATCTCATATTTGATAAAAGTCAGGTAAAAAACCATTAGATCTAGACCTATTTACCTTATATGTAGCAAAATAGTCATTGAACCGAGACAATGTGTAATCAAAATTAAAAGTTTTTAAAACATTATGTCCATAGTTAGAGTACAAAGTGTTGCACCAGTCCATTTCAGGGTTGGTAGATGTCATCAGATGAAGAAGAGGCATCGCATGTGATTGTTGTCGAAGGTATTCACAGACTTGGAGAAAGTCTTTTCCTTGAAGTGGGGATGTCCACCACAGGAAGCCTTCCACTGATGAAGAGGGGAGCGCTCCGCAGACCCAGCAGTTAGATCAATTGTGGAATGCAGCATAGGAGTGAGCCCAGGACAGGAAGACATTGTCTTGAGGATCCAACGGCAGACTCAGGATATTTGGAGTCAGCAGAAGTAAGCTCACATAGGTTATCATGCCCATCTTGTCCTGAAGGATCCTGGATGAGCTCCCAAGATGAAAGGTCGTTGTTGAATCACGCAAATACACCGGGATTCTTGGCCCCCGGAGGAGAAGAATTCAATCCAGGGCCAGAGACGAGGCTTGATCGCTCAGAGCTTTTGTGTAATAAAGTTTTACTAAAGTATAAAGGAGATAGAGAAAGCTTCTGAAATAGGCATCAGAAGGGGGTAGAAAGAGTACCCCCATTCTAAGGGTTTTCTTTTCACCTTGTTTATAGTTTCCTTTGCTGTGAAAAACCTTTTAAGATGAATTAGGTCCCACTTATTTGTTTTTATTTTCGTTACTCTAGGAAGTGGGCCATAGAGAATTTTGCTGTGATTTATATCATGCAGTGTTCTGTCTATGTTTTCCTCTAGGAGTTTTATAGTTTCTGGTTTTACATTTAGGTCTTTAATTCATTTTGAGTTTATCTTTGTGTATGTTGTTAGGAAGTGTTCTACTTTCATTCTTTTACACTCAGTTGTCCAGTTCTCCCAGCACCACTTTTTGAAGAGTCTACATTTTCCCTACTGTATATTGCTTCCTTTGTCAAAGATAAGGTACCCATAGGTGTGTGGGTTTATCTCTGGGCTTTATATCTAGTTCCATTGGTCTATATTTCAGTTTTTGTGCCAATACCATACAGTCTTGATGATTGTAGCTTTGAAGTATAGTCTAACGTCAGGAAGGTGGGTTCCTCCAGCTCCATTCTTCTTTCACAAGATTGCATTGGCTACTACAGGTCTTTTGTGTTTCCATACAAATTGTGATTTTGTTGTTGTTGTTGTTCTAAATGGGAAATAGATGGGGAAACAGTGGAAACAGTGTCAGACTTTATTTTGGGGGGCTCCAAAATCACTGTAGATGGTGACTGCAGCCATGAAATTAAAAGACTCTTACTCCTTGGAAGGAAAGTTATGACCAACCTAGATAGCATATTCAAAAGCAGAGACATTACTTTGCCAACAAAGGTCTGTCTAGTCAAGGCTATAGTTTTTCCTGTGGTCATGTATGGATGTGAGAGTTGGACTGTGAAGAAAACTGAGTGCCAAAGAATTGATGATTTTGAACTGTGGTGTTGCAGAAGACTCTTGAGAGCCCCTTGGACTGCAAGGAGATCCAACCAGTCCATTCTAAAGGAGATCAACCCTGGGATTTCTTTGGAAGAAATGATGCTAAAGCTGAAACTCCAGTACTTTGGCCACCTCATGCAAAGAGTTGGCTCATTGGAAAAGATTCTGATGCTGGGAAGGATTGGGGGCAGGAGGAGAAGGGGACGACAGAGGATGAGATGGCTGGATGGCATCACTGAACTGATGGACGTGAGTCTGAGTGAACTCCAGGAGTTGGTGCTGGACAGGGAGGCCTGGCGTGCTGCAATTCATGGGGTCGCAAAGAGTCGGACACGACTGAGCGACTGAACTGAACTGAACTGAACTGATGTGAAAAATGCCATTGGCAATTTGATAGGGACTGCACTGAATCTGTAGATAGCATTTGGTAGTACTCATTTTCACAGTATTGTTTCTTCCAACCCAGGAACATGAAAAATCTCTCCAGCTGTTTATGTTGTCTTTGTTTTCTTTCATTAGTGTTTTATAGTTTTTTGTATGCAACTCTTTTGTTTCCTTAGGTACATGTATTCCTAGGTATTTTATTCTTTCTGTTGTAATGGTAAATGGGATTAATTCCTTAATTTCTGTTTCCGATTTTTCTTGTTAGTGTATAGGAATGCAAGTGATTTTTGTGTATTGACTTTGTACCTTACAACTTTACTAGATTTACCAATTAGATCTAGAATTTTTCTAATAATATTTTAAAGATATTCTATGTATAGTATCATGTCATCTACAAACAATGAAAGTTCTGTTTATTTTCCAATATGGAATCCTTGTATTTCTTTTTCTTCTCTGCTTGCAATAGCTAGGAATTCCAAAACTATGATGAATAATAGTGGCAATGGTGGGCACATTTGTCTTATTCCTGATCCTAGTGGGAATGCTTTCAGTTTCTCATTATTGAGAATAATGTTTGCTGTGGGTTTATTATATATGACCTTTATAATTTGCTGTGGATTTATCATATACATCCTTTATAATATTGAGGTAAGTTCTTTTATGCCCATTTTTTGAAGAGTTTCTATCAAAAATGGGTCCTGAATTTTGTTGAAAGCTTTTCCCGCATCTATTGAGAGTATTATAAAATTTATTTATTTAAATTTGTTAATATGATGTATCACATTGCTTGATTTACATATATTGAACAATTCTTGCATCCATGGAATAAACACAGTTTTATTATGGTATATGGACTTTTTAATGTGTTGTTAAATTCTGTTTGGTAGAAGTTTGTTAAGACTTTTTACATCAATGTTCATCAATGATCAGTCAGTCAGTTCAGTAGCTCAGTCATGGCCAACTCTGTGACCCCATGGACTGTAGCACATCACGCTTCCCTGTCCATCACCAAGTCCTGGAGCTCGTTCAAACGCATGTCCGTTGAGTCGATGATGCCATCCAAGCATCTCATCGTCTGTCATCCCCTTCTCCTCCCACCTTCAATCTTTCCCTACATCAGGGTCTTTTCCAATGAGTCAGCTCTTTACATCAGGTGGCCAAATTATTGGAGATTCAGCCTCAGCATCAGTCCTTCCAATGAATATTCAGTACTGATTTCCTCTAGGATTGACTGGTTTGATCACCTTGCAGAGATCAAAGTGATATTGTCCTGTAATTTTCTTTTTTATCATGTCTTTGCCTGGTTTTGTTACTAGGATGATAATGGTCTTGTCCTTCCTCAATGACTAACTCTTGAGTCAACATTTTACTTTAAAAGATATACATATGAGCTTGTATATGATTTCATAACTACTAACTCATTCAAAAAAAAAAAAAAAGTCCTATGATATAGTTTCTGCAAGTATTGCTATCTTCATTTTCCAGGTAAGGACACTGAGATTTGGAGAAGCAAATTGCCTTGCCAGACAGTTAGTGAATGGCTAAGTTGGAACTTTACTAAAACACAAACCTCATTGCAAACCCTCTTCTTTTTCTAACTCTCTTTCCACCTATTTTTTTTGAATGATTTGATAAGATAACAAAATTAAAAGTTGCCTCAATACAACTACAATAAATTAAAAAATGATTTATAAAGTCTTCAGGAGACAAAATGTTCCCCTGTGCTCTCCTTCAGGTAGTGACCTATAAAATGTCAACTACAAATTGGCAGTGTCAACTACAAATTGGCACTTGCCACTGGCATTTGTCATCTATCTCTGTAAAGAATACATCATTTGCTGATTCAACTGTTGATTTTCCACATCCCTTTAAAGGAGTTCAGGGTGGAGTGCAGAAATGAGGCACTCTATGCTCAGGGAAAACTTGCAGAATAGGTCTTCAGATAGTTAAATGTTTTCAGGAGCCAATGTTATGAGCCCAAGTCTTGTATCTCCTCATATCTGGAAAAGTACTAAAATTCTTTATTCTCCTCATGACTGGCAGAAACCCTCTGAAAAAAATATGTGCTTGATTGCATGTACTCCCTCTTTGACATAATCTTGTGTATATACTTTCCTCCCTGCCTCCTTGAAAAAGTTTCTCAAAGCTATCTGAAATGCTGCCTCCTGGGATATAGTCTTAATTTTCCTCCAAATAAAACTTAACTTGCAACTCTCACGTGCATTTTTTTTAATTTGAGTTTTATGGTGACCACTACAGTACCCAAAATGGACTTCTCCCCTTTCCTGAACCCTATAAGGATCTGGAGCCTTGGTATCAGCAGTGGCCCTTTGTGCCTGTCCAACCTCCTCAGAGACTACAGATTAATTTGGGTAAGTCTCTCCTATTACTCAGATATCCCATATTGGTTGATGATCCTGAGTTTTATTTGGTGGTATATAGCAGGTACCTTCTCCTTCCCAATTGAAAGATACTAAGGAATACACACCCAGTTGAAAGTTACTTCAGGGGGTGGCTGATTGAAAGACACCAGGATTTGCTCAGTTGTAGGAGACAGAGTGGTCTGCACTGAATAGTTCAGTAAGAAGTTGATCTGATACTTTTCCTCAATTTGGTTGCCTTAATAGAATTTTAAGGGATAAAAGTGAAGATATTGCATGAAAGCTTTGCTCCAAAAAAAAGGACAAGACATTTCCTGGCCAGTCATGCCTTTCTCAGATGACCAAGTAATTTATAGGAGTGGTGGATGCAGAGTCCTCATACCATCCAATGGTTCCATAGGGAAACCTACTCGTTAATTAAAACATTGCTTATTCAGGGATCATGGATAAGAATCGGCCATTCAGGGATACAAGCACCTGCAGCATGTTAGACCATCAAAGGGAGAAACTGAGACAAGTAATATAGCTGAAACAATTTTAAGGTGATGCTTAGAGGAGTTAAGTTCACAAACAGCATACTTGTTACTGAAAGGAGGTGTGGGGTGTCTGGCTGTTCACCACTCAAAAGCCAGTAAACAGGCCAGTTTAGTGGAAAGGAAAGTTTGCTTTATTTCAGATGCCAGCAGCTGGGGTGAGGGGTGGGGGGATGACATACATCTGTCCAAAGGCCGATTCCCCACCCCTTGACAAGCAAGGAGTGAGAGCTTTTATAGACAGAGTAAGGGTGGGTTGGGGGAAGTTCCATGTAGAAAGAGCAGTCATCTCTAACAGTCATCTTCAATTGGTCATCAGTGGTCTGACTAGCATCATCTTGGTTGCTTTAGGTACAGTTAATCTTCAGTTACAGGATGCACTTGTTCCCATTTCTTTGAGGTCAATTCTCGGAATTGTGGCAGCTCAAGTTCTGAGTACAGTCTGGTCATCCTGTAGTAAACTTCTCCACTTGGTGTTTTGGTATCTATAATACAGCTGACAGGATGTGGTTTGCAATATTATCTATAGCCCTTGAGAAAGAACTAAAGGTCCTTGACTGTGCTTATAGACTACATTATTATTATTATATAGTCTCCTTTGACTGTTTTCCTTTGTGTTCACATTCTTGCTTCTCTTATTAAACTTATTATTTGACTTAAGTTTTCCACAGACAAAAGGCAGGTAGCGGGGCAAGGACCTGGTCCATTTCACACTGACCTACCACACAATTTCAATAGTAAATTTTATCCCTGACAAATTCAACTTTAAAAAGGGAAATAGAGTCTCTAAAACACAAAAAGTAGGGGCATCAGAAAGCAAGCTTCTAACTTAGACCCCAGCCACGGTTGTGTACATAAAAAACATACTTGGAAATACCTACTTAATTGGGGAAATTACACTAAAGAAAATCTCAATCTAAAATGGTCAAGTTGTGGTTCCTTTGACATTCTAAAATTTATATTTTTGTATGCACAGTTATAAAAAGTAAATAATAATAAATTAATTAAAAAGCCATCAATAAGATCAAACAGACTGAATGGAATACTTATTTTGATAGGTATCTAGACACTTCTCTTGAAACTATTAAAACCAAAAAGGCTGTAAACACTCTGTCTCCAAATCTGACTCTCCCTCTGCCCCTTCCACACATTCTTTTTTTTCCAATTTTAATTTTTTAATTGAAAGATAATTGCTTTAAAGAATTCCTCCCACACATTGTATTGTATCTGAATTGCCTAGCCCAGATGTGATCTCTTTTTCTCTTTTACTATTTCAACTCCTGCTGCCCTCTTCCCTGGTAAAGGAGCATTAAAAATCATACTTTATTATAGCTCCCTTTAAGGAGAAATCTATTAAAGGAAGAAGTGAATGGTCCTTAGTGTTTAGGTACACACCTTGGACTCAAGCAGAACTTAAAGCCTTGGCTAAGGAATTTCCCAATACAAGTCAGGATCCATTGGGATTTGCTAAGGAATTTGAATTGACTGTCCAAATCTATGAACCTGGGTTTTTGGATCTATATCAATTAATGAAGCTGTTTGTTTCTGAATGCAAAGCTAAGGAATGAATAAAGAAAGCAGGATGGAGACACCCCTTAATGAATTTTGAACCACAGGCTCACACTGAATACAAGGAATTACCTTGGAAATTCCGTGAACTTATTTCAGAGCTTTTTCCAATAAAAATGTAGACTGGACAGATTCAACAGAACAAGCAAATATTGGATGAATCAATTGTGAACTATTATGAAAGATTTGAAAAAAAATTAAATAATATTCTGGCTTGAAACCTGAATCATTCTCTACCAAAATGATCCTTTGCTTAGCTCTACCTTTTTAGAAGATTTAGAGGCGGATCTGGCTACTCTAGTCAAAAGACAATCTACTTTTCATTAGAGGTATAATAAATGTTCGTGTAGCTGACTGACTTTTCACAATTTTTAAAAAGAAAAAAAGGGGAAATGGCTGAGGATAAGGATAAGGAGACCACTTTCTTCCCTACAAATTCATCAAAACATCATTTGAATGCTGAGAAACTTCCACAAAACAACTTCTGAATGCTGGCAGAAAACACCAGGCACCCAGAAAGGCAGCCCATTGTCTTTGAGAGGAGGTAGGACAAAATAAAAAGATAAAAAGAGAGACAAAAGATGTAGGGATGGAGATCCATACTGGAGAGAGTCCTTAAGGAGGAGAAGTTTCCACACAGTAGGAAATCCTCTCACAGGCTAGTCCGTGAGGGGTTTTGGAATCTCAGAGGGCAACATAACTGGGAGAAAAAAAAAAAGAAAAGAAAACTCACAGAATATGCACCTAACCACAACTGCAAGCAAAGAAGTAGCCCAGACACTAGTGTCTGACACCAGTAAGTGAGGGCTGGACAGGGAGGCACGGGTTGCATAATAGGTGCTTAGGGTAAGGACCTGGCCTGAGTGCCCTGAGGACAATGTGAGGGAGCTAACGTGAGATAGTAACCCAAACGATGAGATCACCAGAGAGAGAGGAAATAAAAAGAGAACTTTCCCTTGAAAGGCTCTAATATGAAGCCTGGCCTGGTCACAGAACAAAGGATTGAGCCAATACCAAAGGAGAGCTATCTGGCAGTGTACAGGCCTCATTCCCACACCAGAGGCAAAGAGGCAGGCATGCAACAGCCAGAGCCAGAAGGCAGGTGGCTGTACCAACTAGGCCCCAGAGACCAGCATCCTCCACCAAACTGTGAGCAGGCTGCTAGTTGCTAACTACATCTTCCTGGGACCCTGGACGGTTGACATCTAACAGGAGGGTCACAACCTGAGATCACCTCCCCAGAGGAGACACATGGCACACCTGAGACAATGCTCTCACAGCACATGGGAGAAACCTAGTGGCCAGGATGGGGAGGTGATTAAGATGCACAGTCCACCTGGGACAGTGATCTCACCAAATACCTGGGCTTCTGAGCTGCTTGGACTTGGGAAAGGCACAAAACGTACACCTAACTGAGTCTGTGCCCTTGCAGAGTATCCAAGAACTTGAGTAGCTTAGACCTGGGGAATGCATGAAAGGCAGGGCCTGCTTCAGATAGTGACCCTGCAGAGCAACATGGAACCTGAGCAGTGGAGACTCAGGAAGCACATGCCACCTTGAGGTGTGGCGAACCCAGTGTTGTCAATACACTGCAAGCACACCCCACACACACCAGCGATATTTCTTTGCAATGTGCCTTCCTCCCCACAACACAACTGAACATGTGAGCCTAAATAAGTGACCACCTTCACCCCCTTGTGTCAGGGTAGAAATTAGACATTGAAGAGACTTGCAAACAGAGGAAGCAAAATAAACAAAGAAAAGGGAAATGCTCTAGAAGTGACAGGTGCAACAGATTAAAACCCTGTAGTTTACACTAACTAAGCATTGGAGGGGGCCTATAGACCTTGAGAACAAGTACAAGCTGGAACAAGGAACTATCTGAAACTCAACTGACCCCACACTGCCCTCAACAACTCCAGAGAAATTACTAGATACATTTTACTATTATTACTTTTCAATATTTTTTAAGTTCTTTATTACTCCTTTAATTTTCATTTTTATAACCTTTCAAAAAAGACCCTATTTTTAAATCAAATTTCATATATATATATATATATATATATAATTTTTCCACTGATTTTGTTTTGTATTTTTAGTGTTTTTTTTTTTTTTTTGAGAGTCTAACCTCTACTCTAGATTTTTATTTATTTATTTATTTATTTTTTTGCTTTTGGTATTTGTTATCAATTTTGTATTTTTAAGAATCTAATCTTCAGTATCCATTTTCAATTAGGAGTGTGATTACTGGCTTGATTGCTCTCTGCCCTTTTGACAGTCCCTTTTATCCCCCATGTCAATTCTATCTCTGCCCTCTCCCTTCTTTTCTCTACTTAATTCTGTGAATCTCTCTCAGCGTTCCAGGTCGTGGAGAACACTTAGGGAACTGATTACTGGCTAGATTGGTCTCTCCCCTTTTGACTCCCTCTCTCATCTTCCTGGTGACCTCTATCTCCTTCCTCCCTCTTTTCTTATATTTCTAACTCTGTGAATCTCTCTGGGTTTTCCAGACTTTAGAGAGCACTTAGGGAATTAATTAAAGGCTAGATTGCTCTCTCCCCCTTTGACAACCTCTCTTCTCCTCCAGGTCACCTCTATCTCCCTACTCTCTATTCTCTTCTCCGTGTAACTTTGTAAGCCTCTCTGGGTGTCCCTCGCTGAGGAGAATTGTTGCACCATTAACCTAGATGTTTCATCATCTGTGCTACATTGATAGAGAAGTCTTAAGGCTACTGAAAGAACAAGACTTAAAGTGGGAGGCAGGAGGTTTAATTCCAGAACTTGAGAACATCAAAGAACTCCTGATTCCAGGGAATATTAATAGAAAAGACTCACCCAAAAGCCTCCATACATACACTGAAACCAAGCTCCACCCAAAGGCCAACAAGTTCTAGAGCAAGACATACAATGTTAATTCTCCAGCAAAGCAGGAACACAGCCCTGAGAATTAAAAGACAGGCAGATGAAAGCCATGCCAAAATCATAGACACCCCAAACTCACTACTGGACACTTCATTGCACTCCAAAAAGAAGAGATTCAGCTCCACCCACCAGAATGCAGAAGCAAGCTTCCCTAACCAGGACCTGGACAAGTCACTAGTCCAACTCCACTCATGAGGAGCAGGTGCCACAATAAAGAGGAAACACAAACTTCCAGCATAGAGAAAGGCCACCCCAAACACAACAATCTAAACAAAATGAAAAGGTAGAGAAATATTCAGCAGGTAAAGGACCATGATAAATACCCACCAAACCAAACAAAAGAGGAGGAGATACGGAGTCTACCTGAAAAAGAATTCAGAATGATGATAGTAAAGATGATATAAAATCTTGAAAACAAAACGGAGTTACAGATAAGTAGACCAAAGACAAGGACTCAGAAGATGCAAGAAATCTTTAACAAGAACATAGAATAAATAAAGAAGAGTCAATCAATAATGAATAATACAATAATTGAGATCAAAAGCACTCTGGAGGGAACGAATAGTAGAATAAATGAGGCAGAAGATAGGATACGTGAGGTGAAAGATAGAATGGTGGAAATAAATGAAGCCGAGAAGAACAAAGAATTAAAAGTTAAGACAACCCAAGAGACCTCTGGGACAATGTTAAACACCCTAACATTCGAATCGTAGGAGTCCCAGAAAAAGAAGACAAAAAGAAAGGGCAAGAGAAAGTACTCGAGGAGTTAATATTGAAACTTCCCTAAAATGGGGAAAGAAATAGTCACCCAAATCCAAGAAACCCACAGAGTCCCAAATAGGATAAACCCAAGGCAAAACACCACAAGATACATTTTAATCAAATTAACAAAGACCAAAAACAAAGAGCAAATATTAAAAGCAGCAAGGGAAAACAACAAATAACACACAAGTGGATTCCCATAAGGATAACAGCTGATCTTTCAATAGAAACTCTTCAGGCCAGATGGGAATGGCAGGACATACTTAAAATGATGAAAGAGAAAAACTATAACCCAGACTTCTATACCCAGCAAGGATCACATTCAAATATGAAGGAGAATTCAAAAGCTTTACAGACAAGCAAAAGCTGAGAATTCAGCACCACCAAACCAGTACTTTAACAAATGCTAAAGGATATTCTTTAGACAGGAAACACAGAAAAGGTTTATAAACATAAACCCAAAACAACAAAGTAAAGGGCAACAGAATCATACTTATCAATAACTACCTTAAATGTAAATGGATTAAATGTCCCAAACAAAATACAAAGACTGGCTGGGTGGATACAAAAATAAGACCCTTATATATGCTATCTACAAAGGCCCCACCTCAAATCAAGGGACACATACAGACTGAAAGTGAAAGGCTAGAAAAAGATATTTCATGAAAATGGAAACCAAAAGAAAGCAGGAGTAGTAATACTCATATCAGAGAAAA
Organism: Bos grunniens; assembly: GCF_055505025.1. Classification (NCBI taxonomy): domain Eukaryota; kingdom Metazoa; phylum Chordata; class Mammalia; order Artiodactyla; family Bovidae; genus Bos; species Bos grunniens. The sequence continues at coordinate 72,106,223 of NC_141194.1, read as the reverse complement.
TAGACTTTGAAATAAAGGCTGTGAAAAGAGACAAAGAAGGACACTACATAATGATCAAAGAATCAATCCAAGAAGAAGATATAATAATTAAAATATGTATATAACCAATATAGGAGCAACTCAGTATATAAGACAAATGCTAACAAGTATGAAAGGGGAAATTAACAGTAACACAATAATAGTGCAGGCTTTAATACCTCACTCATACCTATGGATAGATCAACCAAACAGACAATTAGCAATGAAAAAGAAATTTTAAAGGATACAGAGGACCAGCTACACTTAATTGATACCTATAGGATATTTCACCCCAAAATGATGAATTTCAACTTTTCTCAATTGCACACGGAATGTTCTCCAGGATTGATCACATCCTGAGCCATAAATCTAGCCTTGGTAAATTCAAGAATATTGAAATCATTTCAAGCATCTTTTCTGACCAAATGTGGTAAGATTAGATGTCAACTACAAAAGCAGAGACATTACTTTGCCAACAAGTTCCGTCTAGTCAAGGCTATGGTTTTTCCAGTGGTCATGTATGGATGTGAGAGTTGGACTGTGAAGAAAGCTGAGCACTGAGAATTGATGCTTTTGAACTGTGGTGTTGGAGAAGACTCTTGAGAATCCCTTGGACTGCAAGGGGATCCAACCAGTCCATCCTAAAGGAGATCAGTTCTGGGTGTTCTTTGGAAGGAATGATGCTAAAGCTGAAACTCCAATATTTTGGCTACCTCATGTGAAGAGTTGACTTATTGGAAAAGACTGATGCTGGGAGGGATTGGGGGCAGGAGGAGAAGGGGACGACAGAGGATGAGATGGCTGGATGGCATCACTGACTCAATGGACGTGAATTTGAGAGAACTCCGGAAGTTGGTGATGGACAGGGAGGCCTGGCGTGCTGCGATTCATGGGGTTGCAAAGAGTCGAACACAACTGAGTGACTGAACTGAGCTGAACTGAAGGGGAAGGTTAATAGCAATGCAAGATTACCTCTAGAAATGAGAGAAAAATCAAATAAATAACCTAACTTTGCACCTGAAGCAATTAGAAAAAAGAAGAAATTAAGAACCCCAGGGTGAGTAGAAGGAAAGAAATAATAAATATTAGGGCAGGAATAAATTAAAAAGAAACAAAAGAGGCTACAACAAAAATAAACAAAACTAAAAGCTGGTTATATTAGAAGATAAATAGACAAAAATTAGCCAGACTCATCAAGAAAAAAAGAATAATCAAATCAACAAAATTAGAAATGAAAATGGAGAAATCACAACAGAAAACAAAGAAATACAAAGGATCATAAGAGACTACTATCAGCAACTATGTGACAACAAAATGGACAACTTGGAAGAAATGGATTAATTCTTAGGAAAGTATAACCTTGCAAAACTGAATCAGGAAGAATAAGCAAATCTTAAAAGACCCATCAGAAGCATGGAAATTGAAACTGTAATAAAAAATCACCCAACAAAGAAAAGGCCAGTACCAGATGGCTTCACAGGGGAATTATACCATGAATTTAGAGATGAGCTAACATCTATCCTACTCAAACTCTTCCAGAAAATTGCAGAGGAAGGTAAACTGCCAAATTCTGTCTATGAGCCACCAACACCCTAATACCAAAACCAGACAAAGATGCCACAAAAAAAGAAAACCACAGGCTAATATCACTGATGAACACAGATGCAAAAATCCTCAACAAAATAATAGCAAACATAATTCAACAACATATTAAAAAGATCATACATCATGACCAAGTGGGCTTTATCCCAGGGATGCAAGGATTATTCCATATTCCCAAATAAATCAATGGGATACACTATATTAACTAATTAAAAGATAACAATCATATGATTATCTCAAGAGATGCTGAGAAAGCCTTTGACAAAATTCAACAAGGATTTATAATGAAAACCCTCTAGAAAGCAGCCATAGAAGGAACATACCTCAACATAATAAAAGCCATATATAAAAAACCCACAGCAAACTTTATCCTCAATAGTGAAAAACTGAAAGCATTTCCCCAAATTCAGGAACAACCAAAGGGTGCCCTCTCTCACCAATATATTCAACAGAGTTTTGGTAGTTTTAGCCACAGCAATCAGAGAAGAAAAAATTAATCCAAAATAGAAAAGAAGAAGTAAAACTCTCACTGTTTGCAGATGACATGATCCTCAACATAGAAAACCCTAAAGACACCACCTGAAAATTACTAGAGCTAATCAATGAATATAGTAATGTTGCAGGTTATAAAATTAATACATGGAAATCCCTTGCATCTCATCCCTTCCTATACACTAACAATGGGAAAACAGAGAAATTAAGGAAATAATTCCATTCACCATTGCGATGAAAAGAACAAAATAGGAATAAATCTACCTAAAGAAACAAAACACCTACATACAGAAAACTATAAAACACTGATGAAAGAAATCAAAGGTGACACAAATAGATGGAAAAACATACCATGTTCATGGAGCAGAAGAATCAGTATAGTGAAAATGTGTATACTACCCAAAGAAATCTACAGGTTCAAAGCAATCCCTATCAAGCTATCAATGGTATCTTTCATAGAACTAGAACAAATAATTTCACAATTTGTTTGGAAATACACAAGACTTCAAATAGCCAAATCAATCTTTACGAAGAAGAACGAGACTGGAGAAATCAACCTGCCTGACTTTAGACTATACAACAAAGCTACAGTCATCAAGACATTATAGTACTTGCACAAAGACAGAAATAGAGATCAATGGAACAAATTAGAAAGCCCCGAGATAAATCCACACATTTATGGGCACTTTATCTTTGACAAAAGAGGAAAAAAAAATACAGTAAAAGAAAGACAATCTCTTTAACAAGTGGTGCTGGGAAAACTGGTCAACCACTTGTAAAAGAATGAAACTAGATCACTTTCTAACACCATACACAAAAATAAACTCAAAATGGATTAAAGATCTAAATGTAAGACCAGAAACTTCAGAACTTCTAGGGGAAAGCATAGGCAAAATATTCTCTGACATAAATCACAACAAGATCCTCTATGACCCACCTCCAAGAATAATGGAAATAAAAGCAAAATTATGCAAATAGGACATAATTAAGCTTAAAAGCTTTTTCGTAACGGAGGAAACTATAAGCAAGGTGAAAAGACAGCCTTCAAAATGGGTGATAATAATAGCAAAGGAAGCAACTGTCAAAGAATTAATCTCAAAAATACACAAGCAGCTCATGCAGCTCAATACCAGAAAAATAAATGACCCAATCAAAAAATGGGCCAAAGAACTAAAAAACACTTCTCCAAAGAAGACATACAGATGGCTAACAAACACACGAAAAGATGTTCAACATAACTCATTATCATAGAAGTGCAAATCAAAACCACAATGAGGTACCATCTCACCCTGGTCAGAATGGCTGCTATCAAAAACTCTACAAACAATAAATGCTTGAGAATGTGCAGAGAAAGGGGGACCCTCTTACACTGTTTATGGCAATGCAGACTAGTACAGCCACAATGGAGAACCGTGTGGAGATTCCTTAAAAAACTGGAAATAGAACTGCCATGTGACCCACCAATCCCACTGCTGGGCGTTCACACCTAGGAAACAAGAATTGAAAGAGACACGTGTACCCTAATATTCATCGCAGCACTGTTTACAATAGCTAGGACATGGAAGCAACCTAAATGTCCATCGGCAGATGAATGGATAAGAAAGTTGTGGTACATATACAGAATGGAATATTACTCAGCTACTAAATGAATGTGTTTGAATCAGTTCTAATGAGGTGTATGAAACTGGAGCCTATGATACAGAGTGAAGTAAGTCAGAAAAACACCAATACAGTATATTAATGCATATATATGGAATTTAGAAATATGGTAACAATGACCCTATATGTGAGACATCAAAAGAGACACAGAGATAAAAGCAGACTTTTGAACTCTGTGGGAAAAGGCAAGGGTGGCATGATTTGAAAGAGTAGCATTGAAACATGTATATTACCACATGTGAAAGAGATGACCAGTCCAAGTTTGATACATGGAAAAGGACACTCAAATCCGGTTCACTAAGACAATCCAGAGGGATGGGATAGGGAGGGAGGTGGGATGGGCATTCGGGATGGGGGACACATGTACACCTGTGGCTGATTCATGTCAATGTATGGCAAAAACCACCACAATATTGTAAAGTAATTAGCCTCCAATTGAAATTAACTAATTAAATACAAAAGAAGAAAAGGGGGGCTGTATATGACAATAATGAACTTTCAATTGTGCCAATTAAGTCCACAATGCAAGCTGAAGTCTAACTGTTGTTCAGTGGCTCAGTTGTGTCCTACTCTTTGCAGACCTATGTCAGTTTTTCCTGTCCTTCACCATCTCCCAGAGCCTGGTCAAACTCATGTCCATTGAGTCAATGATGCCATCCAAGCATCTCATCCTCCGTCATCCCCTTCTCCTGCCTTCAATCTTTCCAAGCATCAGGGTCTTTTCTAATGAGTCAGCTCTTCCCATCAGGTGGTCAAAGTATTGTAACTGCAGCTTCAGCATTCGTCCTTCCAATGAATATTCAAGATTGTTTCCCTTTAGAATTGACTGGTTTGATCTTCTGTTGTCCAAATGACTCTCAAAATTCTTCTCCAAAACCACAGTTCAAAAGCATCAATTCTTCAGTGCTCAGTCTTCTTTATGGTCCAACTCTTTCATCCATACATGACTACTGGAAAGAAACCATAGCTTAACAATACAGACCTTTGTTGGCAAAGTGGTATCTCTGCTCACAGTCTAGTTTTGTCATAGCTTTTCTTCCAAGGAGCAAGCATCTTTTAATTTCATGGCTGTGGTCATCATCTGCAGTGATTTTGGAGCCCAAGAAAATAAAGTCTGTCACGGTTTCCGTTGTTTCCCAATCTATTTGCTGTGAAGTGTTGGGAGCAGATGCCATGATCTTCGTGGTTTTTTGTTGTTTGTTTGTTTGTTTTTAATATAGAGTTTTAAGTAAGCTTTTTCACTCTCTTCTTTCACCTTCATCAAAAGGCTTTTTAGTTCCTCTTAGCTTTCTGCCATAAGGGTGGTGTCATCTGCCTATTTGAGGTTATTGATATTTGTCCCACAGATCTTAATTCCTGCTTGTGTTTCCTCCAGCCTGGCATTTCACATGATGTACTCTGCATATAAGTTAAATAAGCAGGGTGACTATATACAGCCTTGACTTACTCCTTTCCCAATTTGGAAAGTGAAAGTGAAAGTTGATTAATAGTGTCCAACTCTTTGTGACCCCTTGAAATTCTCCATGCCAGAATATTGGCATGGGTAGCCGTTCCCTTCTCCTGGGGATCTTCCCAACCCAAGGATCGAACCCAGGTCACCCACATTGGAACCAGTCTGTTGTTCCATGTCCAGTCCTAACAATTACTTCTTGACCTGCACACAGGTTTCTCAGGAGGTAGGTAAGGTGGTCTAGAATTCCCATTCCTTGAAGAAATTTCCACAGTGTGTTGTGATCCACACAGTCAAAGGCTTTAGTGTAGTCAATGAAACAGAAGTAGTTGTTTTTTTTCCGGAATTCTCTTGCTTTTTCTATGATCCAACGTATGTTGACAATTTGAAGGTTAATTGACCCTTGTTTAATTCCTAAACATTAAAGACAGCTAGCTTGAAAAAATAATATGTACATCTCTTCAGAATTCTGACACTGAGAGAATAAATCCTAAATTAACAAAGAATCTGCCTACAATGCAGGAGACCCCAGTGCATTTCCTGGGTCAGGAAGATCTGCTGGAGAAGGGATAGGCTACCAACTCCAGTATTCTTGGGCTTCCCCTGTGGCTCAGCTGGTAAAGGATCTGCCTGCAATGCAGGAGAATGTGTTGAATCCCTGGGTTGTGAAGAGTCCCTGGAAAAGGGAAAAACTACCCATTACATTATTCTGGCCTGGAGAATCCACAGTCTATGGAATCACAAAGAGTCAGACACAACTGAGTGACTTTAACTTTCAAGAGAACCTAATTTTTTCTCACTGTGCCTTCAGACCAGAGTGCTCAAGATCAATTATCTTATCTAGACTATCTCTAATTTCTGAAACTAAGGAAAAAATTAGTGGATGAAGGCTTTTAACAGTTTTTATTATTCCAACTGTCATTTAGAACTAATGGGTTTTATATTGTGATATCTGACTCATTAATAAATTTAGAAAATGAAGCTATAAGATCTTGCATTGTGTCTATGTGTTTATGTATGAATAATTTCTATTTTTACCTTTGAATGATACTATCAGAAATTAATTTGCAAATGAAATCTACTTAATCAGATTAAAGGAAATTAACAACTTATATTAGTTATCAAAAAATATAGAAGGTAACTGGCTAGAATTAATTTCAGGTTCATGTGAACTGGGAAATATTTAAAAATTAATACCTGGCATTAATGTTTGAGATTGCTGATCTAATTAATATAGACATCTTAAGAGTCATCAGCAGTAAGTATAATATTTTTATTACACTTAGATTTAATATGTTAAATTAAATCTTGTTATATCTACAGCAAATTTGTCAGCAAGGAAAATAACTTGATGTGAAGAAACATTTAAGGAAAGAAAATGTAAATATAACTTATAAGTAAAATCTATTAAGAATAATTATGGAGGGGTGGTCCTAACATGGTGGAGGAATAGGATGGGGAGATCATTTTATTCCCCACAAATTCATCAAAGGATCATTTGAATGCTGAGTAACGTTCAGCGAACAACCTCTGAACACTGGCAGAGGACAGCAGGCACCCAGAAAGGCAGTCCATTCTCTTTGAAAGGAGATAGAACAAAATATAAAAGACAAAAAGTGAGACAAAAGAGTTAAGCAGGAAGACCTCTCCTGGGGAGGGAGTTGTGAAGGAGTATAAGTTTCCAAATAGCAGGAAACCCTCTTACTGGTGGGTCTGTGGGGAGTTTTAGAATCTTAGAGGGCAACATAACTGAGAGAAAAAACAAAAACAAAAAACAAACTATGCACCTAACTGCAACTCCCAGTGGAGAAGTAGCCCAGATGCTCGCATCTGCCACCAGTGAGCAGGGACTGCACAGGGAGGCATGGGTTGCATGCTTAGGGTAAGGACCAGGCCTCAATGCCATGAGGACAATATGAGTGAGCCAACATGGGGTAGCAAGCCAAACTGTGGGATAGCCAGAGAGAGGAAAAAAAGAGAGAGAGAGAGAACTTTCCCCTGAAAAGCTATAACCTAAGGTGTGGCCTGGCCTGCTCATAGAACAAAGGATTGAGAGAAAACCAAAGGAGGGCTAGCCGGCTGTGGACTTGCCCCTCCACCCACTGGAGGCAGAGAAGTAGGCGTGAGACAGCAAAGGCCGGAAGACAAGGTGCAATCTCAGCCCCAGAGATGGCATCCTCCACCAAACTGTGAGCATGCTCCCATTTGATAACCACGTCTTCCTGGGAACCTGGAAGGTTGACATCTGACGGGAGGGTCACAGCCTAATATCAGCTTCCCAGAGGAGACACATGGCACACTTAAGAGGGTGCTCTCGTGGCACACCCGGGAAACCAAATATCCAGGAGTGGGAAGGTGGTTAAGACACATGGCTCACCTGGGACAGTGTGCTTGATAAGCGCCTGGTCACCTGAGCTGCTTGGACCTGGGAAGGACACAAAACGCACACCTGACCGAGTCTGTGCCTTTGTGGAGTGCGTTGTAGAGTACACAAATAAGTGAACAAAAGGCAGGATCCACTTTGGACAGTGCACTGCAGAGCACCCTGGAGCGTGAGCAGAGTAGATGGGAAATCACATGCAACCTTGAGCAGGGTCAAACCCAATGTGGTCCATACACTGCAAGCAATCCCCACACATGCCAGTGATATTTGTTTGCAGTGTTCCTCCTTCCCCACAACACAACTGAACAAGTGAGCCTAAATAAGTGACCACCTTCGTCCTCTTGTGTCAGGGTGGAAATTAGACACTGAAGAGACTTGCAAACAGAGGAAGCCAAAATAAAGAAGTGGGAACCACTCTGGAAGTGACAGGTGCAATAGATTAAAACCCTGTAGTTAGCACTGACTAAGCATTGGAAGGGGCCTATAGACCTGGGGAAGAAGTATAAGCTGGAACAAGGAACTATCTGAAACTGAACTGACCCCACATGCCCTCAACAGATCCAGATAAATTAATAGATATATTTTTACTATTAGCATTTTAGAATATTTCTTAATTATTTTTTATTTTGAGTTATTCATTCCTCCTTTAATTTTCATTTTTATAATCTACTATTGCTATTGCTAAGTCACTTCAGTCGTGTCTGACTCTGTGACCCCATAGACAGCAGCCCACAAAGCTTCCCCATCCCTGGGATTCTCCAGGCAAGAACACTGGAGTGGGTTTCCATTTCCTTCTCCAATGCATGAAAGTGAAAAGTGAAAGTGAAGTCACACAGTCATGTCCGACCCTCAGCGACCCCATGGACCCTAAGTAAAAATAGGTACTGAAGATTAGATTCTTAAAGGTAAAAAATTGATAACAAATACCAAAAAGCAAAGATTAAAAATCTAGAGTAGAGATTAGACTATCAAAAATATAATATTAAAAATATACAGAAAGGCGACCCCAAACGCAGCAATGAAAAGGCAAAGAAATATTCAGCAAGTAAAGGAGTATGATAAATGCTCATCAAACCAAACAAAAGAGGAGCAGATAGGGAGTCTAGGTGAAAAAAAATTACTCAGAATAATGATAGTAAAGATGATCTAAAATCTTGAAAACAAAGTGGACTAACAGATAAATAGACTAGAGACAAGGATTGAGAAGATGAAAGAAATCTTTAATAAGGACCTAGAAGTAAAAAAGAGTCAATTAACAATGAATAATGCAATAATTGAGATCAAAAGCACTGGAGGTAACCAAGAGTAGAATAACTGAAGCAGAAGATAGGATGTGAGGTGATAGATAGAATGGTGGAAATAAATGAAGCAGAGAGGAAAAAATTTAAAAAAAAAGAATTAAAAGAAATGAGGACAACCTCAGAGACCTCTGGGACAATGTTAAATGCTCCAACACATGAATTATAGGAGTCCCAGAAGAAGACAAAAAGAAAGGGCATGGAAAAATATTTGAGGAGATAATAGTTCAAAACTTCCCTAAAAGGGAGAAGGAAATAGCCACCCAAGGCCAAGAAACCCAGAGAGTCCCAAATAAGATAAACCTAAGGCAAAAAACCACAAGACACATATTAATCAAATTAACAAAGATCAAACAGAAAACATTAAAAGCAGCAAGGGAAAAGCAACAAATAACACACAAGGGGATTCCCATAAAGATAATGGCTGATCTTTCAATAGAAACTCTTCAGGCCAGAAGGGAATGGCAGGACATACCTAAAGTGATGAAAGAGAAAAACCTACAACCCAAATTACTATACCCAGCAAGAATCTCATTCAAATATGAAGGAAAAATCACAAGCTTTACAGACAAGCAAAAGCTGAGAATTCAGTGCCACCAAACTAGCTCTCCAACAAATGCTAAAGGATCTTCTCTAGACAGGAAACAGAAAAGATTTATAAACTTGAACCCAAAACAACAAAGTAAATGGCAAAAAGATCATACTTATCAATAATTACCTTAAATGTAAATGGGATGAATTCCCCAACCAAAAGACAAAGACTGGCTGAATGGATATGAAAAGAAGATCCCTATATATTCTATATAAAAAAGACCCACCTCAAATCAAGGGACATATACAGACTGAAAGTGAAGGGATGGAAAAATATATTTCATGGAAATGGAGAATAAAACAAAGGAGTATCAATTTGCATATCAGATAAAATAAACTTTGAAATAAAAGCCGTGAAAAGAGAAAAAGAACACTACACAATGATTAAAGGATTAATTCAAGAAGATATAACAATTTTAAATATATATGAACCCAACATAGGGGCACCACAATATGTGTGGCAAATGCTAACAAGTATGAAAAGGGAAATTAACAGTAACACAATAATATTGGGAGACTTTAACATCACACTCACACCTATGGATAGATCAAGCAAACAGAAAATTAGCTAGGAAACAAAAACTTTAAATGATGCAGTGGACCAGTTAGACCAAATAGATACCTAAAGGACATTTCACCCCAAAATGACAAATTTCATCTTTTTCTCAAGTGCAAACGGAACATTCTCCAGGATAGATTACATCCTGGACCATGAATCTAGGCTTGGTAAATTAAAAAAAAAAAAAGAAAGAAAGAAATAATCTCAAGCATCAATTCTAATCACAATGTGGTAAGATGTGATGTCAACTACAGGAAAAAAAAAAAAAAAAAACTATTAAAAATACAAACATATGGAGGCTAAACAACATGCTTCTGAATAACCAACAAATCACAGGAGATATCAAAAAGGAAATAAAAATATGCATAGAAACAAATGAAAATAAAAAGACAACAAACCAAAACCTATGGGATTCAGTAAAAGCAGTGCTAAAGGAATGCTTCAGAGCAATACAAGATAACCTCAAGAAAAAAGAAAAAAATGAAATAAATAACCTAACTTTACACCTAAAGCACTAGAAAAAGAAGAAATGAAGAGCCCCAGGGTTAGTAGAAGGAAAGAAATCATAAAAATTAAGACAGAAATAAATGAAAAAGAAACAAAAGGGACTACAACAAAATTAAGCAAAACTAAAAACTGGTTCTTTTAGAAGATAAATAAAATATACAAATGGTTAGCCAATTCATCAAGAAAACTAGAGAGAAGAATCAAATCAACAAAATTATAAATGAAAATCACAACAGACAACACAGAAATACAAAGGATCATAAGAGACTAACAGCAGCTATATACAATAAAATGTTCAACTTGGAAGAAATGAATGACTTCTTAGAAAAGTATAACCTTCAAAAACTGAACCATGAAGAACTAGACCAATCACAAGCATGGAAATCGAAACTGTAATCAAAAATCTTCCAATGAACAAAAGCCCAGGACCATTTGGCTTCACAGGTGAATTCTACCAAAAATTTGGAGAAGAGATATCACCTATCCTACTCAAACACTTCCAGAAAATTGCAGAAGACGTTTAACTGCCAAACTCATTCTATGAGGCTGCCATCATTCTAATACCAAAACCAGAAAAAAAAAAATGCCAAAAAGAAAGAAAACTACAGACCAATATCATTGATGACCATTGATGTAAAACTCCTCAACAAAATACTAACAAACAGAATCTCAAAATATATTAAAAAGATCATACACCATGACCTAGTGGGCCTTAACCCAGGGGTTCAAGGATTCTTCAATAATGGCAATCAATCAATGGGATACACCACATTAACAAATTGAAAGATAAAAACTACATGATTTTCTCAATAGATGCAGAGAAAGCCTTTGACAAAATTCAACATCCATTTATGATAAAAACCCTCTAGAAAGCACCCATAGAAGGATCATACCTCAACATAACAAAAGCAATATATGGTAAGCCCACAGCAAACATTATCCTCAATGGTGAAAAATTGAAAGCATTTCCCATAAAGTTGGGATCAAGACAAGGGTGCCCACTCTCACCACTACTATTCAACATAGTTTTGGAAGTTTTAGGCACAGCAATCAGAGCATAAACAAAATAAAAGGAATCCAGATTGGAAAAGAAGAAGCAAAACTCTCACTGTTTGCAGATGACATGATCCTCTACATAGAAAATGCTAAAGACACCACCAGAAAATTACTAGAGCTAAGCAATGAATATAGTAAACTTGCAGGATATAAAATCAACACCCAGAAATCCCTTGCATTCCTATACACTAACAGTGAGAAAACAGAAAGAATAATTAAGGAACAATTCCATTCACCATTGCACTGAAAATAATAAAATATTTAAGAATAAATCTACCTAAAAAAACAAAAGACCTATATATAGAAAACTGGTGCTGCTACTGCTGCTAAGTCGCTTCAGTCCTGTCCGACTCTGTGCGACCCCATAGATGGCAGCCCACCAGGTTCTGCCGTCCCTGGGATTCTCCAGGCAAGAACACCAGAGTGAGTTGCCATTTCCTTCTCCAATGCATGGAAGTGAAAAGTGAAAGTGAAGTTGATCAGTCGTCTCCAACTCTTAGCGACCCCATGGACTGCAGCCCCCCAGGCTCCTCCATCCATGGGATTTTCCAGGCAAGAGTACTGGAGTGGGGTGCCATCACCTTCTCCAATATAGAAAACTATAAAACACTAATGAAAGAAATCAAAGATGGGGGAGGAGCTAAGATGGCGGAGGAATAGGACGGGGAGAACACTTTCTCCCCCACAAATTCATCAAAAGAACATTTAAACGCTGAGTAAATTCCACAAAACAACTTCTGAATGCCGGCAGAGGACATCAGGCACACAGAAAAGCAACCCATTGTCTTCGAAAGGAGGTAGGAAAAAATATAAAAGACAAAAAAGAGACAAAAGAGGGAGGAACAGAGCTCCATCCCGAGAAGGGAGTCTTAAAAAGAGAAAAGTTTCCGAACACCAGGAAACATTCTCACTGCCAAGTCTGTGCCAAGCCTTGGAAGCACAGAGGGCAACATAATAGGGAGGAAAAATTAAAAAAACAATTAAGACCCACAGATTACGAGCCCTACGGTAACTCCCCCAGCGGAGATGCAGCGCAGATGCCTGCATCCGCCATTAGCAAGCGGGGGCTGGGCAGGGAGGTGTGGCACGGGCTGCATCGCTTAGGGTAAGGATCTCACCTGAATACCCTGAGCGCTACCTGAGTGAAATAATTTGGGCTAGCAAACCAGACTGTGGGATATCTACCATGCGAAAAGCCAGACCTAATCTAAGACACCGCCAGGCCTGCTCATGAAACAAAGGACTGTACAGAGATAGATGGCTGCAGACTGTCCCCGTCCGGTGACAGGCAGCCAGAGCCAGAAGGGGGCAATCGCAGCCCCAGAGAGACATTATCTACAAAATTGTAAGCAGGCTTCTTTGCTAACTAAAACTTGTTGGGGTTCTGGACAGTCAGCATCCGCCTGAGAAGGTGCGCTGGTTGTACACCCAGATAACCGAGCGGCGGGGAGGCGATAAGTCACAGCAACCACGCTCACCAAACACCTCATCACTGAAAGACAAGTATATGTCTTGTCTTTCTTGTCTGAGCTGCTCGGGCCTGGGAAGGGCACAAAACGCAGGCCCAACCGAGTCTGTGCCTCTGAGGACTACCCAAGTGCCTGAACCTGAGCAGCTTAGACCTGGGAGGTAAAAACAGCCCAGTGCTGGCCGCGGATGGTTCCTGGCAGAGCAATCTTGAGCCTGAGCAGTGTGGGCAGGGAGGCTACACGTGCCATGAGCGGGGGCAGGCCCAGTGTGGCTGAGGCACTGCGAGCACACGCCAGTCTTACTTATTTGCAGCCTCCCTCCCTCCCCACAGCATGACTGAAAAAGTGAGCCTTGAAAAAATAAAGGTGTCCATCACCGCCCCCTTTGTATCAGGGTGGAAATCAGACACTGAAGAGACCAGCAAACAGAAGAAGCTATAAAAAAGGGAACCGCCTTGGGAGCGACAGGCAATAGATTAAAAGCCCGTGGTTAGTACCGACTACATAGGAAGAGGCCTATAGATCTTGAGAAATATAAGCCGGAAAAAGGAACTAGCCAAAAATGAACTGAACCCCCAATACCCACAACAACATCAGAGAAAGTCGTATATATATTTTTACTATTTTTACGATCATTCTTTCTTTCTTTCTTTTTAAATTTTTTTAAAAAATTTTAAGTCCTCTATTACTCCTTTAATTTTTCACTTTTATAACCTACTATTACTTTGCAAAAAAAAAAGACCCTTTTTCTTTTAAAAAAGCAAACTTCATATATATATATTTTTTATAACTCTCGTGACCTTGTTTTTTTTCTTCTTCTTCTTTTCTTTAAAATTGTATTTTTGAAATTCCAAACTCTGCTCTAGATTTTTAATTTTAGCTTTTTGGTATTTGTTATCAATTTTCTATCTATATTTTTTTTTATAACTTTTGTGACTTTTTGTTTCTTTTTCTCTTTCTTTCTTTTCATCTTTTCTTTAACATTGTATTCCTGAAATTCAAAACTCTACTCTAGATTTTTAATTTATGCTTTTTGGTATTTGTTATCAATTTTGTACCTGTATCTTCTTTATAATTTTTGTGACTTTGTTTTTTTTTTTTTTTTCTCTTTCTTTTCCTTCTTCTTTACTTTAACATTGTATTTGTGAAATTCCAAACTGTAGTCTAGATTTTTAATTTTTGCTTTTAGGTATTTGTTACCAATTTTGTACCTTTAAGAACCCAATCTTCAGTACCCATTTTTTACTAGGGAGCGAGATTACTGGCTTGACTGCTCTCTTCCCCTTCGGATTCTCCTTTTGTTCCACCAGGTCGCCTGTGTCTCCTCCCTAAACCTTCTCTGCTGTACCCAACTCTGTGAATTTCTGTGTGTTCCAGATGGTGGAGAACACTTAGAGAACTGATTACTGGCTGGATCTGTCTCTCTCCTTTTCATTCCCTCCTTCTATCCTCCTGGCCACCTCTGTCTCCTTCCTCCCTCTTCTCTTCTCCGTATAACTCCATGAACATCTCTGAGCAGTCCAGTTGTGGAGTGCACATAAGGAAGTGATTACTGGTTATCCTGCTCTCTCCTCTATTGATTCTACCTCATCGCATTAGGGTCACCTCTAAATTCCTCCTCCCTCTTCTCTTCTCCATGTAACGCTGTGAACCTCTCAGGGTGACCCTCATGGTGGAGAAGCTCTTCATCTTTAACCTAGATGTTTTATCAATGGTGCTGTAGAGAAGGAGAAGTTTTGAGACTACTGTAAAAATAAGACCAATAACTGGAAGCAGGAGGCTTAAGTCCAAACCCTGACTTCAGGAAACATTAATTGACAGGAGCTCATCAAATGCCTCCATACCTACACTGAAACTAAGCACCACACAAGGGCCAACAAGTTCCAGGGCAAGACATACCAAGCAAATTCTCCAGCAACACAGGAACACAGCCCTGAGCTCCAATATACAGGCTGCCCAAAGTCATCCCAAAACCACAGACATCTCATAACACATTACTGGACACTTCATTGCACTCCAGAAAGAAGTAATCCAGTTCCACCCACCAGAACACAGACACAAGCTTCCCTAACCAAGAAACCTTGACAAGCCACCTGTATAAACCCACCCACAGTGAGGAAACGCCACAATAAAGAGAACTCCACAAACTGCCAGAATACAGAAAGGACACCCAAACACAGCAATTTAAACAAGATGAAGAGACAGAGGAATACCCAGCAAGTAAAGGAACAGGATAAATGCCCACCAAACCAAACAAAATAGGCAGAAATAGGGAATCTATCTGATAAAGAATTCTGAATAATGATAGTGAAATTGATCCAAAATCTTGAAATAAAAATGGAATCACAAATAAATAGCCTAGAGACAAGGATTGAGAAGATGCAAGAAAGGTTTAACAAGGACCTAGAAGAAATAAAAAAGAGTCAATATATAATGAATAATGCAATAAATGAGATCAAAAACACTCTGGAGGCAACAAATAGTAGGATAACAGAGGCAGAAGATAAGATTAGTGAAATAGAAGATAGAATGGTAGAAATAAATGAATCAGAGTGGAAAAACGAATTAAAAGAAATGAGGACAATCTGAGACCTCCAGGACAATATTAAACGCTACAACATTCGAATCATAGGGGTCCCAGAAGAAGAAGACAAAAAAGAATGACCATGAGGAAATACTTGAGGAGATAGTAGTTGAAAACTTCCCTAAAATGGGGAAGGAAATAATCACCCAGGTCCAAGAAACCCAGAGAGTCCCAAACAGGATAAACCCAAGGCGAAACACCCCAAGACATGTATTAATCAAATTAACAAAGATCAAACACAAAGAACAAATACTAAAAGCAACAAGGGAAAAATGAAAAATAACACACAAGGGGATTCCCATAAGGATAACAGCTGATCTTTCAATAGAAACTCTCCAAGCCAGGAGGGAATGGCAATATATACTTAAAGTGATGAAAGAAAATAACCTACAGCCCAGATTATTGTACCCATCAAGGATCTCATTCAAATATGAAGGAGAAATCAAAAACTTTACAAACAAGCAAAAGCTGAGAGAATTCAGCACCACCAAACCAGCTCTCCAACAAATACTAAAGGATATTCTCTAGACAGGAAACACAGAAAGGGTGTATAAATTCGAACCCAAAACAATAAATTAAATGGCAATGGGATCATACTTACCAGTAATTACCTTAAACGTAAATGGGTTGAATGCCCCAACCAAAAGACAAAGACTGGCTGAATGGATACAAAAACAAGACCACTATATATGTTGTCTACAAGAGACCCACCTCAAAACAGGGGACACATACAGACTGAAAGTGAAGGGCTGGAAAAAGATTTTCCATGCTAATAGGGACCAAAAGAAAGCAGGAGTAACAATACTCATATCAGATAAAATAGACTTTAAAACAAAGGCTGTGAAAAGAGACAAAGAAGGTCACTACATAATGATCAAAGGATCAATCCAAGAAGAAGATATAACAATTATAAATATATATGCACCCAACATAGGAGCATCACAATATGTAAAACAAATACTAATAAGTATGAAAGGAGAAATTAAAAATAATACAGTAATAGTGGGATACTTTAATACCCCACTCACACCTATGGACAGATCAACTAAACAGAAAATTAACAAGGAAACACAAACTTTAAATGATAAAATAGACCAGTTAGACCTAATTGATATCTATAGGACATTTCATCCCAAACCAATGAATTTCACCTTTTTCTCAAGTGCACACGGAACCTTCTCCAAGATAGATCACATCCTGGGCCATAAATCTAGCCTTGGTAAATTCAGAAAAATTGAAATCATTCCAAGCATCTTTTCTGACAACAATGCAATAAGATTAGATCTCAATTACAGGAGAAAAAATATTAAAAATTCCAACATATGGAGGCTGAACAACACACTGCTGAATAACCAACAAATCACAGAAGAAATCAAAAAAATAAAATCAAAATTTGCATAGAAACGAATGAAAATGAAAACACAACAACCCAAAACCTGTGGGACACGGTAAAAGCAGTCCTAAGGGGAAAGTTCATAGCAATACATGCAAACCTCAAGAAACAAGAAAAGAGTCAAATAAATAATCTAACTCTACACCTGAAGCAACTAGAAAAGGAAGAAATGAAGAACCCCAGGGTTAGTAGAAGGAAAGAAATCTTAAAAGTTAGGGAAGAAATAAATGCAAAAGAAACAAAAGAGAACATAGCAAAAATCAACAAAGCCAAAAGCTGGTTCTTTGAAAGGATAAATAAAATTGACAAACCATTAGCCAGACTCATCAAGAAACAAAGGGAGAAAACTCAAATCAATAAAATTAGAAATGAAAATGGAGAGATCACAACTGACAACACAGAAATACAAAGGATCATAAGAGACTACTATCAGCAATTATATGGCAATAAAATGGACAATGTGGAAGAAATGGACCAATTCTTAGAAAAATACAACTTTCCAAAACTGGACCAGGAAGAAATAGAAAATCTTAACAGACCCATCACAAGCACGTAAATTGAAACTGTAATCAGAAATCTTCCAGCAAACAAAAGCCCAGGTGCAGACGGCTTCAGAAGCTGAATTCTACAAAAAATTTAGAGAAGAGCTAACACCTATCCTACTCAAACTCGTCCAGAAAATTCCAGAGGAAGGTAAACTTCCAAACTCATTCTATGAGGCCACCATCACCCTAATACCAAAACCTGACAAAGATGCCACAAAATAAGAAAACTACAGGCCACTATCACTGATGAACATAGATGCAAATATCCTTAACAAAATTCTAGCAATCAGAATCCAACAACACATTAGAAAGATCATACACGATGACCAAGTGTGCTTTATCCCAGGGATGCAAGGATTCTTCAATATCCGCAAATCAATCAATGTAATACACCACATTAACAAATTGAAAAATAAAAGCCATATGATTGTCTCAACAGATGCAGAGAAAGCCTTTGACAAAATTCAACATCCGTTTATGATAAGAACTCTCCAGAAAGCAGGAATAGAAGGAACATACCTCAACATAATAAAAGCTATATATGACAAACCCACAGCAAACATTATCCTCAATGGTGAAAAACCGAAAGCATTTCCTCTAAAGTCAAGAACAAGACAAGGGTGCCCACTTTCACCATTACTATTCAGCATAGTTTTGGTAGTTTTAGCCACAGCAATCAGAGCACAAAAAGAAATAAAAGGAATCCAAATTGGAAAAGAAGAAGTAAAACTCTCACTGTTTGCAGATGACATGATTTTCTACATAGAAAACCCTAAAGACTCCACCAGAAAATTACTAGAACTAATCAATGAATATAGTAAAGTTGCAGGATATAAAATCAACACACAGAAATCCCTTGCATTCCTATACACTAATAAGGAGAAAACAGAAAGGGAAATTAAGAAAATAATACCATTCAGCATTGCAACAGAAAGAATAAAATACTTAGGAGTATATCTACCTAAAGAAACTAAAGACCTATATATAGAAAACTATAAAACACTGGTGAAAGAAATCAAAGAGGACACTAATAGATGGAGAAATATACCATGTTCATGGATTGGAAGAATCAATATAGTGAAAATGAGTATACTACCCAAAGCAATTTACAGATTCAATGCAATCCCTATCAAGCTACCAACAGTATTCTTCACAGAGCTAGAACAAATAATTTCACAATTTGTATGGAAATACAAAAAAAAAAACTCAAATAGCCAAAGCTATCTTGAGAAAGAAGAATGGAACTGGAGGAATCAACCTACCTGACTTCAGGCTCTACTACAAAGCCACAGTCATGAAGAAAGTATGGTACTGGCACAAAGACAGAAATATAGACCAATCAAACAAAATAGAAAGCCCAGAGATAAATCCACGCACTAATGGACACCTTATCTTTGACAAAGGAGGCAAGAATATACAATGGATTAAAGACAATCTCTTTAACAAGTGGTGCTGGGAAAACTGGTCAACCACTTGTAGAAGAATGAAACTAGAGCACTTTCTAACACCATACACAAAAATAAACTCAAAATGGATTAAAGATCTAAACGTATGACCAGAAACTATAAAACTCCTAGAGGAGAACAAAGGCAAAACACTCTCTGACATACATCACAGCAGGATCCTCTATGACCCACCTCCCAGAATATTGGAAATAAAAGCAAAAATAAACAAATGGGACCTAATTAACCTTAAAAGCTTCTGCACAACAAAGGAAACTATAAGCAAGGTGAAAAGACAGCCTTCAGATTGGGAGAAAATAATAGCAAATGCAGCAACAAACAAACCACTAATCTCAAAAATATACAATCAACTCCTACAGCTCAATTCCAGAAAAAGAAATGATCCAATCAAAAAATGGGCCAAAGAACTAAATAGACATTTCTCCAAAGAAGACATACAGATGGCTAAAAAACACATGAAAAGATGCTCAACATCACTCATTATCAGAGAAATGCAAATCAAAACCACTATGAGGTACCATTTCACACCAGTCAGAATGGGTGCGATCCAAAAGTCTACAAGCAATAAATGTTGGAGAGGGTGTGGAGAAAAGGGAATCTTCTTACACTGTTGGTGGGAATGCAAACTAGTACAGCCATTATGGAGAACAGTGTGGAGATTCCTTAAAAAACTGGAAATAGGACTGCCTTATGATCCAGCAATACCACTGCTGGGCATACACACTGAGGAAACCAGAAGGGAAAGAGACACGTGTACCCCAATGTTCATCACAGCATGGTTTATAATAGCCAGGACATGGAAGCAATCTAGATGTCCATCAGCAGATGAATGTATAAGAAAGCTGTGGTACATATACACAATGGATTATTACTCAGCCATTAAAAAGAATACATTTGCACCAGTTCTAATGAGGTGAATGAAACTGGATCCTATTATACAGAGTGAAGTAAGCCAGAAGGAAAAACGCCAATACAGTATACTAACGCGTATATATGGAATTTAGAAAGATGGTAACAATAACCCTGTATATGAGACAACAAAAGAGACACTCATGTATAGAAAAGACTTTTGGACTCTCTGGGAGAGGGAGAGGGTGGGATGATTTGGGAGAATGGCATTGAAATGTGTATAATATCATATATGAAATGAGTCGCCAGTCCAGGTTCGATGCACGATACTGGATGCTTGGGGCTGGTGCACTGGAATGACCCAGACAGATGGTATGGGGAGGGAGGAGGGAAGAAGGTTCAGGATGGGGAACACATGTATACCTGTGGCAGATTCATTTTGATATATGGCAAAACCAATACAATATTGTAAAGTTAAATAAAATAAAATAAAATAAATAAAATAAAAAACAAATTAAAAAAAGAAATCAAAGATGACACAAATAGATGGAGAAATATACCATATTCATGGAGCAGAAGACTCAATATAGTGAAAATGAGTATACTACCCAAAGCAAACTGCATTTCAGTGTAATCCCTATCAAGCTATCAATGGTATTTTTCACAGAAATAGAACTAGTAACTTCACAATTTGTATGGAAATACAAAAAAAACTTTGAATAGCCAAAGCGTTCTTGAGAAGGAAGAATGGAACTGGAGGAATCAACGTGCCTGACTTCAGACTATACTACAAAGCTACAGTCATCAAGAAAGTATGGTATGGGCAAAAAGACAGAAATATAGATCAATGGAACAAAATATAAAGCCCAGAGACAAATGAACACCTATGGACAACATCTATTTCTGCTTTCTTGACTATGCCAAAGCCTTTGACTGTGTGGATCACAATAAACTGTTGTAAATTCTGAAAGAGATGGGAATATCAGATCACCTGACCTACCTCTTGAGAAACCTATATGCAGGTCAGCAAACAACAGTTAGAACTGGACATGGAACAACAGACTGGGTCCAAATAGGAAAAAGAGTACAAGGCTGTATATTGTCGCCCTGCTTATTTAACTTCTATGCAGAGTACATCATGAGAAACACTGGGCTGGAGGGAGTACGAGCTGCAATTAAGATTTCCGGGAGAAATCTCAATAACCTCAGCTATGCAGATGACACCACCCTTATGGCAGAAAGTGAAGAGGAACTAAAAAGCTTCTTGATGAAAATGAAAGAGGAGAGTGAAAAAGTTGGCCTAAAGCTCAACATTCAGAAAACAAAGATCATGGCATCTGGTCCCATCACTTCATGGGAAATAGATGAGGAAACAGTGGCAGATTTTAATTTGGGGGGCTCCAAAATTATTCCAGATGGTGATTGCAGCCATAAAATTACAAGATGCTTACTCTTTGGAAGGAGAGTTATGACCAACCTAGAGAGCATATTCAAAAGCAGAGACATTACTTTGCCAACAAAGGTTCATCTAGTCAAGGCTATGGTTTTTTCAGTAGTCATGTATGTATGTGAGAGCTGGATTGTGAAGAAAGCTGAGCACTGAAGAATTGATGCTTTTGAACTGTGGTGTTGGAGAAGACTCTTGAGAGTCCCTTGGACTGCAAGGAGATCCAACCAGTCCATTCTGAAGGAGATCAGTCCTGGGTGTTCTTTGGAAGGATTGATGCTAAAGCTGAAACTGCAGTACTTTGGCCACCTCATGCAAAGAGTTGACTCATTGGAAAAGACTCTGATGCTGGGAGGGATCGGGGGGCAGGAGGAGAAGGGGACAACAGAGGATGACATAGCTGGATGGCATCACTGACTCGATGGGCATGAGTTTGAGTGAACTCTGGGAGTTGGTGATAGACAGGAAGGCCTGGCGTGCTGCAATTCATGGGGTCACAAAGAGTAGGACACGACTGAGTGACTGAACTGAGCTGGACTGATAGACAATTTATCTTTGACAAAGGAAGAAAGAATATACAATGGAGAAAAGGCAACCTCTTTAACAAGTGGTGCTGGTAAAACTGATCAACCACTTGTAAAATAATGAAACTAGAACACTTTCTAACACCATACACAAAAATAAACTAAAAGTGGACTAAAAATCTAAGTGTAAGACCAGAAAATATAAAACTCCTTGAGGAGAACATAGGCAAAACACTCTCTGACATACATCACAGCAGGATCCTCTGTGACCCACCTCCCAGAGTAATGGAAATAAAAGCAAAAATAAACAAATGGGACCTAATTAAACTTAAAAGCTTTTCCACAATGAAAGAAACTATAAGCAAGATGAAAAGACAGCCTTCAGAACGGGATAAAATAATAGAAAATGAAGCAGCAGGCAAAGAATTAATCTCAGACGTATACAAGCACCCCACACAGCTCAATTCCAGAAAAATAAACGACCCAATCAAAAATTGACCAAAGAACTAAATATAAATTTATGCAAAGAAGGTTTACAGGTGTGTAACTAACACAAGAAAAGATGCTCAACATCACTCATTATCAGAGAAATGCAAATCAAAACCACAGTTAAGTTCCATTTCACCCTGGTCAGAATCAGTTCAATTCAGCCACTCAGTCGCGTCCAACTCTTTGCAATCCCATGAACCACAGCACGCCAGGCCTCCCTGCCCATTACCAACACCCAAAGTGCACCCAAACCCATGTGCATTGAGTCGGTGATGCCATCCAACCATCTTATCCTCTGTCGTCCCCTTCTCCTCCTGCCCTCTACCTTTCCCAGTATCACAGTCTTTTCAAATGAGTCAGCGCTTCACATGAGGTGGCCAAAGTATTGGAGTTTCAGCTTCAACATCAGTCCTTCCAATGAACATCCAGGAATGAACACTTTTAGCATAGACTGGTTGGATCTCCTTGCAGTCCAAGGGTCTCTCGAGAGTCTTCTCCAACACCACAGTTCAAAAGCATCAATACTTTTGCACTCAGCTTTCTTTTAAGTCCAACTCTCACATCCATACATGACCACTGGAAAAACCACAGCCTTTACTAGATGGACCTTTGGTGGCAAAGTAATGTCTCTACTTTTCAGTATGCTGTCTGGGTTGGTCATAACTTTCTTTCCAAGGAGTAAGCGTCTTTTAATTTCATGGCTGCAATCATCATCTGCAGTGATTTTGGAGCCCAGCAAAATAAAGTCAGCTACTGTTTCCAATGGCTACCCGTCTATTTGCCATGAAGTGATGGGACCAGATACCATGATCTTAGTTTTCTGAATGTTGAGCTTTAAGCCAACTTTTTCATTCTCCTCTTTCACTTTCATCAAGAGGCTCTTTAGTTTTTCCTCACTTTCTGCCATAAGGGTGGTTTCATCTGCATATCTGAAGTTATTTATATTTCTCCCAGCAATCTTGATTCCAGCTTCTACTTCCTCAAGCCCAGCGTTTCTCATGATGTACTCTACATATAATTAAATAATCAGGTGACTGTATACAGCCTTGATGTACTCCTTTTCATCTCTGGAACCAGTCTGTTGTTCCATGTCCAGTTCTAACTGTTGTTTCCTGACTTGCATATAGGTTTCTCAAGAGGCAGATCAGGTGGTCTGGTATTCCCATCTCTTTCAGAATTTTCCACAGTTTATTGTGTTCCACGCAGTCAAAGGCTTTGGCATAGTCAATAAAGCAGAAATAGATGTTTTTCTGGAACACTCTCACTTTTTCATGATCCAGCGGATTTTGGCAATTTGATTTTTGGTTCCTCTGCCTTTTCTAAAACCAGTTTGAACATCTATCTGGAAGTTCATGGTTCACGAATTGCCGAAGGCTGGCTTGAAAAATTTTAAGCATCACTTTACTAGCGTTGGAGGTGAGTGCAATTTTGCAGTAGTTTGAGCATTCTTTGGGATTGCCTTTCTTTGGGACTGGAATGAAAACTGGCCTTTTCCAGTCCTGTGGCCACTGCTGAATTTTCCAAATTTGCTGGTAAATTGAGCACAGCACTTTCACAGCATCATCTTTCAGGATTTGAAATAACTCAACTGGTCAGAATGGCTGCTATCAAAGTCTACAAACAATAAATGCTGGAGAGGGTGTGGAGAAAAGGGAACCCTCTTACACTGTTGGTAAGAATACAAACTAGTACAGCCACTAGGGAGAACAGTGTGGAGATTCCTTAAAACCGGGAAATAGAACTGCCATGCGACCCAGCAATCTCACTGCTAGGCATACACCCTGAGGAAACCAGAATTAAAAGAGACACATGTACCCCAATGTTCATCGTAGCACTGTTTACTATAGCTAGGACATGGAAGCAGCTTAGATGTCCATCAGCAGACAAATGGATAAGAAAGTTTTTGTACATATACACAATGCGGTATTACTAGGATATTAAAAAATGCATTTGCATCAGTTCTAATGAAGTGAATGAAACTGGAGCCTATTATACAGAGTGAAGTAAGTCAGAAAGAAAAACACCAATACGTATATTAACGCATATATGTGGAATTTAGAAAGATGGTAACAATGACCTTATATGTGAGACATTAAAAGAGATAGAGATATAAAGAACATACTTTTAGACTCTGTTGGAGAAGCTGAGCCTGGGATGATTTGAGAGAATAGCATTGAAGCTTGTATATTACTATATGTGAAACAGATCACTGGTCTAGATTTGATGCATGAGACAGGGTGCTCATGGCTGGTGCACTGGGATGACCCTGAGGGATGGGATGGGGAGGGAGGTGGGAGAGGAATTCAGGATGGTGGATACATGCACACCCGTGGCTGATTCATGTCAATGTATGGCAAAAAAAAAAAAAAAAACACTACAATATTGTAAAGTATTTTGCCTCCAATTTAAATAAATAAATCAATTTTTTAAAGAATATTAATACTTTAGAAATGTCTATCTAAAATAGCCTCTCAAGGCTTTGGTAACTTTAATTTCTAGAGTTATTTTAAATTAAGTGATGGAAGTTTATTTGTCATTCCCAAATAGAATAATAAATTTAAACATGAATTACTGAACACTGGCTACCTCTTGCAGAAATATCAAAGACATTTTGGACTATTAATAAATAGAATTGGTGACACACTGAAATATTTTCTATAAAAAAGCACCTTTTTAAAGAAATTGTTGTTAGGATTTATGTTCACCAATCTACATATGGTTGATTTAAATGATAGTTCCTGGTTACTTAAGGAAAGGAGGATGTATGTTGTCAGTAAAGTAGGTATTAGAAATGGAATTGCATTTTATCAATTGTTTTTAATTTATTGACATTAATAGAAGGCTAATTTCTTTACAGTATTGTAGTGGGTTTTGTCATACATCAACATGAATCAGCCATGGGTGTACATGTGTCCCCCCATCCTGAATCCCCCTCTCATTCCACCTCCATCCCCATCCCATCCCTCTGGTTTGTCACAGAGCACCAGCTTTGAGTGTCCTGCTTCATGCACGGGACTTTCACTGGTCATCTCTTTTATGTATGGTAATATACATGCTTCAATGCTATCCTCTCAAATCGTCCTATCCTCCCCTTCTCTGACATGGTCCAAATGTCTGTTCTTGACATCTGTGTCTCTTTTGTTGTCTTGCACACAGAGTCGTCATTACCATCTTTCTGCATTCCATATATATGCATTAATATACTGTATTGGTGTTTCTCTTTCTGACTTACTTCACTCTCTATAATAGGCTCCAGTTTCATCCACCTCATTAGAGCTGACTCAAATGTGTTCCTTTTTATAGCTGAGTAATATTCCATTGTGTATATGTACCACAACTTAGATAGAGGTGGCCTGGAGGAGAAAGATGAGAATCAAAAGGGGAGAGAGCAATGAAACCAATAATCAAATCCCCAAGTGAAAATGGATACTCAAGATTAGATCCTTAAAGGTACAAAATTGGTAACAAGTATCAGAAAGCAAAGATTAAGAACTTAGAATAGAGGCTAGACTCTCAAAAATACAATATAAAAAAAAATACAAACAAAATCAATCACAAATTTTTTTAATATATATATGGAATTTGTTTTAGAAAATAGGGTTTATTTTGAAAGGCTATAAAAATAAAAGTTAAGGGAGTAATAAAGAACTGATTTTAAAAAATAATTAAAAAATTATAATAGTGAAAATATATCTGGGGATTTCTCTGGAGATGTTATGGGCAGTGTGGGGTCAGTTCAGTGTCAGATAGTCCCTTGTTCCAATTTGTACTTTTTCTCAAGTTCTATAGGTGCCCTTCAAATGCACAGTCTCAGTATTAAATGGGTTTTAATCTGTTGCACCTGTCACTTCCACTGGGGATGCCCCTTCTTTGTTTATTTTTGCTTCCTCTGTCTGCAAGTCTCTTCAGTGTCTAATTTCCACCCTGACACAAGGGAGTGAAGATGTCCACTTATTTATGCTCACCTGTTCAGTTACATTCTGGGGAGGGAGTGACAATGCAAACAAATACTACTGGCATGTGTGGGGATTGCTCGCAGTGGATGGACCACACTGGGTTTACCACAATCCAAGGCGGCATGTACTTCCCAGGTCCACACTGCTCAGGCTCCAGGGTGCTCTGCAGGGGCACTGTCTCAGGTGGGCCCTGTGTTTTGTGAAGTCCCTGGGACTAAGCCATTCAGGTTCTCAGGTGCTCCACAGGGACACAGACCCAGATGGACTGTGTTTTCTGTTCCCTTCCCAGGTCCAGAGCATCTCAGGCGACTGGGTGCTTGGCAAATGCACTGCCCCAGGTGCACTGTGTGTCTTCCTCACCTCCTCAGTCCTGGCTGCTCAGTTTCCCTGGTGTGACATTATAGCATAGTCCCAGGTATGCTGTGTGTCTCCTCTAGGGAGCTGATCTCAGGCTGTGACACTCCTGGCAGATGTCAACCATCCAGGGTCCCAGGAAGACATGGTTAGCAACTGGGAGCCTCTTCACAGTTTGGTGGAAGATGTGATCTCTGGGGCCAAGGCTGCAGCAGCCCCTTGCCTTCTGGCTCTGGCTGTTGCAGGCCTGTCTCTTGGCCTCCAGGGAGGGAGGACCCTATATGGCAGCTGTCTTGCTCTCCTTTGACATTCCCTCAATTCTTTGTTCTGTAAGACATTTCCCATGTAATGACTAGAGCATTTCATGGGAAAGGTCTTTGTGTGTGTGTATCTGGTGATCCCACTGTTTGGGTTGCTATCTCACATTAGTGCCCTCAGATTGTCCTCAGGGCATTCAGGCCTGGTCCTTACCATAAGGACTGATGATCCAGCCCATGTCTCCCCACCCAGCCCCCACTCACTGGTGAAAGACGCAAAGGTCTGGGCCACTTCTCCACTGGCAGTTGCAGTTAGGCATATATTCTGTGGTTTGTTGTTGTTATTGGTTTTTTTTCTCTGTTTATGCTGCCCTCTAAGATTCCTAAACTCCCCACAGACACACCTGTGAGAGGGTTTCCTACTGTATGGAAACTTCTCCTCTTTCATGACTCCCTCCCCAGGATGGGTCTCCATCCCTAAATCTTTCTCTCTGTTTTCATCTTTTATATTTTGTGCTACTTCCTTCTGAATAGATTAGACTGCTTTCTGTGTGCCTGGTGTCCTCTGCCAGTGTTCAGAAGTTGTTTTGTGGAAGTTGCTCAACATTCAAATGATCTTTTGATGAATTTGTGGGGGAGAAAATGGTCTCTCCATCCTATTCCTCCACCAACTTGGGACCACCTCTCAAGAAGAGAGTTTTGTGCTCGGTAAAGTTTGACTAAGTTCAAAATAAATTTAATTGAGTAAATTAATTTTAAAAGTAAACTGGTACAAAACTTGAATATGTCTTTTTTTCTTGAAGAGGACAAATTTTCTTTAGATGTTGAACTACCTTTGATAACAGATTTTGTTACCTTTTAAGTGTTCTGTATTTGCTTTTGAAATCTTTTATTGTTACTTTGACTAAGTGATTATTGTTTCACAGTGATCTATGATACTATCTGACTGAGTGTTCTAAACTCTTTTGATATTTATTTACAAAACTTACAAAATCAAAATTTAATGAACTCCTTTGACTGCTAGCTAACTTTGGGATGCTTCAAAGAGGCCTTGAAACATCCAAAAGAGACATACTAACCTAGTTAGTCTCAATGTTATATTAAATTACACAGAAAGCATTGTCATTGTGAAATTAATAAATCTTAAGTTATATTGTACAATAAATGTTATTAACATAGATATCCTAGAAATTATATCAAATTCCTTAAAATCTGGTATGTCCTGATAAAATGTTATCAGTCATAATACTAGTCATTATCTTAAAGTGTTGTATGTGACAGCAGTAACCAACTTCCTTTGTCAATTGCATTATAATAAGGTTTTAAATATGCCTTCTTAAGTCTTTTGTAGTTCTAGGCAGTTATGGTTTTATTCTGATGACTCTGCTTCTTTGTCAAGATTTATGGAAAGGACCTTTGAATAAATACCAGTTTCTGATCTTCAGACTGTAATGCTGAACTGGGAAAGGAATTAAATAATTCTAATGGGAAACCTGATGGCTTCATAAAACTGTTAACAAAAAGGATTCATTGCCTAAGACTGAGTAAACTGGTAAATATGGTTATAAATTTTATGGTTTCTATCTGAAAAATTACTGACTTAAATCTGTGTTTTCCAGGTATAAGGAAATATTTCCCTCAAACTATGACTCATAGTAATTCAGTTTATTATACCTTTGTAAGTAGAAATGAAACATTTATCTTTTTTTCTATCTGCTCCCTCCAGAGATTGTAAACACTTAGGTTCTCTGCAGTTTTATCAGATAAATTAGGAGGGCTACCTTACTAACAGATATAGAAATCTCAAGGTATTTTGGGGGCCTTGAAAAGGAAGGAATTCACCTAGATCTTTTGGGAAAAATCTGTGATAAACCCTTGGCATGATCTTACTAACCCTCAGAGGTTTAGTCTGAGACTCCTTATAAACGTTTCACCAAAGCAAGAAAAATATATATTCAGTTAGAGTTATATAAATTATCAGGACAACTTTTTAAACTTATTTTGCAAATAAATTAGTGTTAATGTCAATATATTTGATAGAAATTAGGGTAATTTTAGAGAGGAAAAAAAAGATGTTTCAATGAATGTTAAATCCAAGTTTTGTTCATGGAGTTCTGTATTGACTAAGACTCACTTCCTGGGTAGTTATTTGCTGTTACACTATATTAATGTAAAGTTTAATTGAATTATTAAAAGAATGCTCTAAGTTTGTTTCTGTAGCTTATCTCAGTAATTTTTGGATGAAGATTACTGCCACCAGGGGATTATACATATTGGAAAAGACATTATTTAAAGGACAAGTCGGATGAAAAGGCTTTCAGCAGGTTCTCTTAACTAGTTAATATCCAGCAAAACTAAAGGTAACTGACCCTCAGATTCATATTTCACAATTAAAAAGGGCCCCTGAACCAGACTGGTCTATAGAGAGGACTGCTGACCTCAAACTCACCTTGAAACAATGCTCAAATAGAAGACTCTTCACTTAGACCAGAATGAGAAGACAATCAGAAGTAGGCAGCTAGCCCAAGATCCTGGACCTGACTCATATAATTGTTTATAATGCTTTCTTGATATCTTGGAACTTTGTATATGAATCAAGTGTTTCCGATCATGGGTATGACTTTATTCCTATTTTAAAAAACAATCCAATTGTTGGGTTTGCAGCCAATTATCTGTGTCTAGTATTTTGGGGTTAGCTTGGTGGATTTCTCCCCTCCAAGATTCTGATTGGATAGCTCTTAGGAAATTTATTTTAGAAGAAAGAAAGTTCAGTCTACTCTTAATATTACTAGATGGGATCCTCTCATCTGGCCAGTTTATAATACCTACTCTGACCCTGGTCATAAATATGAGTTTTCCTCTAAAGTTATTTAAGCTCAATCAAAGTAACAAGGAAATAAATAAGCCAAGGAATGAAACCTCCTACAATTACAGGATGAATTTATGTGGTTAACACCAGACTTTGGTCATTTGAGTTTTAAGGGCCCTTCTGTCTTAGAAACAGTTACATTAAACTAAGGATAACCAGCTTGGTAACACTAGGAAATTGGGTTGAGAGACTTATGGACAATGCCAATACATAATTTTCCTGAAAGATAAGAATGGTACAGAATAGACTAAGTCAGATGACCTGAGAGTATATTGGGCTGCATGTAATGGAAGTTATTGACTTAACTCTTACTTGCAACTTCATTAATACTGCTATCTATGTTATTCCTACTTTGCTGTTTTGCAAGATTGTTGTTTCCTGCATTAACAAATGTATGACTGAGCCTCTGACAAAATATATAGTTTATATGAGATCAATAGGTATAATAGTGTAATTCTAGATATGGAAAGTTACAATAAAAAGGAATTTTTCCTGGATAATAATAGACTAGTAAGACAGGTCATCCAGAGTCCTTTAGCTGCTATTATGACCTAGTCCAGTAAAATACATTGAGTGGCCTATCAGTGAAATATTTGCCAGCCCTAAGAATGAGCCTTCCTAGCACTGTGGGATGAAATGGTCGTGAAATGTCTCATGAGCCATGGTTGAACTTATGGTCATGGGGGGCGGGGGGGGGGGGTGGCATGTAAGCTACAAATTGGTACTTGCCATCTATTTCTACAAGGATTAGATCATGTGCTGCTTCGGCTGCTGATTTTCAACACCACCTCTTGAAAGGAGTTCAGGATGGAGAGCAGAAATGAGTCTATCTGCGTGGGGGGGATGTGAGGGGGACTGGCAGAACAGGTCTTCAGATATTTTCAGGAGCCAATTTTATGAGCCCAATTCTTATATCTCCTCGTATCTAGAAAAACACTAAAATCCTTCATGGTGATGACTGCTCCTCATGACTAGAAAAATCTGCAAAAAGAATTGTGCTTGATTGCATGTACTCCACCTTCACCAAAATCATATATATACTGACTTTCCCTCCACCCCGCCTCTTTGGAGCGATTTCTTAGAGCCATCTGAAATGCTGTTTCCTGGACTATTGTTCTCATTTTGTTGCAAATAAAACTCTCATGTTGTGTGTTTTTTTTTTTTTAAGTTGACAATAGCCTCCAGAGCTCTTGGTCGTTTCACCTCTTACTTGGGTCCCTCAGTTCTCTGTCCACTGCCATCATGTTTTGCACCACTGTTCTTGCTCCACCTTCAATGTTCACTGTTGTTTTAATTACCCTGGAAAAAGCAAAGGGTAGTGTTTAAGGTAGCATTGTCAGACAAAATACAGGATGCCAAGAAGCCCAACTAAATCTGAATTTCAGTTAAATGAATAATGTTTTTAATATGAGTGTGCCCCAGATATTCCATGGGTGTATATTAATACTAAAAAGTAATTTGTTATTTTCTTGAAATTCAAATTTAAATAGACATTTAAAATAATTTATCTGCTAAATCTGGTGATGCTAACAGCACAAGTTCTGATGTCAGAATGACTTCATTTGAATACTGATGTTTATTCTGAGTAGCTGTATGATTTTAAGCAAAAAGTTTTAGCATCTCTTATCTTAATTTCCTCCTGTCTAAAATGAGGATAATGATATTAATTATTTAATAATGATTACTGAAAGAATTATGATATATGAGTAAAATGTAGATTGTCTATCATATAATCAAAATGGTAGCCATTGATATTACTAAATTACAATGACTAATAATAGTGTTCCTCTTGTTAGATAGATGTGCATTTAACAGGTAAGAAAATCTTCAGTTACATGGATAAATCTCTGTAGTAGAAATTTAGAGAACTTCACATAGATAGCTAGTCTTCTCAAGGCATGCATGGGTCATTTTTATATACTTAAATTTTAAGTACAGTTCATCAGTGTCTTGAAAAAAATAACTGTTTTGTTATGAAGCACAATACAATATCAGTAGCTTTTAGGTCTGAGACATCATATAAAACTGGGATACTAAAATAGAATATTCAAGGTAATCAGTGTCTTACACCGAAGATGTGGTCCTCTCTTTCGTGTCTCAGGTCACTTGATTTGGTCAACAGATGGCAAGCGATAATTTCACAAGTCACTCTGCATCTGGGTAATATATCAAGAAGCAGATAACTTTAGAGAAAAACACCGAAATAAAGATTCAAAGAAAGGCAAGAAAAATAAAATAAAATTACTAACAATAAGGAAGACCCAGTCAAAAGATTCAGTGTTCATGAATATATCTTCATTTACTTAAGAGCTGCAGGGAAAAAGCAGAGCCAGAGTCTAAGAATAATAGCATTACTAAGTGGGTTTTGGAACAAGAATGTCAATACTGATACAAGCAGAAGAGAAGGTCAAAATATTTAACAACTCACATGAGCAAGAAATGCAGTAGGTACTATTAGAACTGGGAATTAAAGACCCCTCATTTGTTTGTTACTGAATCATAAAGAGATACAAGGATTCAGATGGAGGAGTCAGAGTGGCCAGGGTATTTATGGGAGGAAGGATTTGGAGGGTTAGAGTGTAGCAGCTTCATGCCAATTGGTACAGAAATTTTCAACATGTTTAATAATCAGCAAAGGTACTCTGGTGAATGAAATCAAACAGCAGCCCTGGATACAAGATTCAAAATAGGGTATGAACAGGCCAAACAGGCAAAACTACCAACAGAGATTGTCTAGAGCTACGTGTTATAACTCTTTTGACCCTAAAGTTGGATTGTGGTGGTTTACTTTTGTTCTTTGATTCTGTATCAGGTGGACTGTAAACTCAGTGAAAAGTAGTAATGATATCAATTTTGTTCATCATTTATCAGGATTGCCTATCACAGTGCCTAATGAATATTTGTTTAATGAATAAAGAGCCAGTCAGTTTCTCCTAGTGCCCGGAGTATCCTAAGAACAAATCTTTCTAGAGTATGAAAAGCTCTGAGAATTCCTTCTGATCTTGAACTGCCCTTGGAGATCTGAGGGACAGAAACTGGTCCCTATCATTTGAACTCCTGGATATCATTTCCTAAGCCTCACCTCAGGAGAACACTAAAGTGCTCTATGATTATATGGCTTCCCTAAAGCAGACCTGAACCCTTAATTGTGAAGGACCGAACCGCAAAAGTCACTGGTATCCTGACCTGTTTCTTAAACTTTTTTTTCAATTCCACTCAAAAGTTTATTTGGCAAATATGTATCCAGTTTACAACTATCAGATCATATCAGATCAGTCGCTCAGTCGTGTCTGACTCTTTGCGACCCCATGAATCGCAGCACGCCAGGCCTCCCTGTCCTTCACCAACTCCCGGAGTTCACTCAGACTCATGTCCATCGACAGAAATAAATTTCAGGAAGAGTCTACCTATGGACTTTAGTCACTGTCAGCTAAAACCAAGATCTTATGACAATATGTTCCCCATGATAAACTGCCTCTATTCATTTAGGGAAGTAAAAACCAGAACTACACTGCAATTCTGTAAGCTACAAATTTCTCAACTTTAAATAGAAATAGCGGAACAATTCAAAGAATTAGCTGCCCACAGCAATGATTCAGTATTTTTAATTGATATCAATATACCTTATGACATTTTTATAGAAAAGTTCTTAAATATAATTATTTAAACCAGAAAGAAAAACACCAATACAGTATACTAATGCATATATATGAAATTTAGAAAGATGGTAACAATAACCCTGTGTACGAGACAGCAAAAGAGACACTGATGTATAGATCAGTCTTATGGACTCTGTGGGAGAGGGAGAGGGTGGGGAGATTTGGGAGAATGGCATTGAAACATGTATAATATCATGTATGAAACGAGTCGCCAGTCCAGGTTCGATGCACAATACTGGATGCTTGGGGTGGTGCACTGGGATGACCCAGGGGGAGGGTATGGGGAGGGACGAGGGAGGAGGGTTCAGGATGGGGAACACAGGTATACCTGTGGCGGATTCATTTCGATATTTGGCAAAACTAATACAATATTGTAAAGTTTAAAAATAAAATTAAAAAGAAAAAAGAAGAAAAAAACTTTGAAAAAGAAAAAAAAAAGACTATTTCACTAAATTTCAATAAGTTATGCTGTAAATCTTAGTTCAGTTCAGTCGCTCGGTCATGTCTGACTCTTTGCGACCCCATGAATTGCAGCAGGCCAGGCCTCCCTGTCCATCACCAACTCCCGGAGGTCACTCAAACTCATGTCCATCAAGTCGGTGATGCCATCCAGCCATCTCATCCTCTGTCGTCCCCTTTTCCTCCTGCCCCCAATCCCTCCCAGCATCAGAGTCTTTTCCAATGAGTCAACTCTTTGCATGAGGTGGCCAAAGTACTGCAGTTTCAGCTTTAGCATCAGTCCTTCCAATGAACATGCAGGACTGTTCTCTTTTTGAATGGACAGGTCGGGTCTCCTTGTAGTCCAAGGGACTCTCAAGAGTCTTCTCCAACAGCACAGTTCAAAAGCATCAATTCTTCAGCGCTCAGCTTTCTTCACAGTCAAACTCTCACATCCATACATGACTACTGGAAAAACCATAGCCTTGACTAGATGGACCTTTGTTGGCGAAGTAATATCTCTGCTTTTCAATATGCTATCTAGGTTGGTCATAACTTTCCTTCCAAGGAGCAAGCGTCTTTTAATTTCATGGCTGCAATCACCATCTGCAGTGATTTTGGAGCCCCAAAAAATCAAGTCTGACACTGTTTCCACTGTTTCCCCATCTATTTCCCATGGAGTGATGGGACAAGATGCCATGATCTCAGTTTTGTGAATGCTGAGCTTTAAGCCAACTTTTTCACTCTCCTCTTTCACTTTCATCAAGAGGCTTTTTAGTTCCTCTTCACTTTCTACTATAAGGGGGGTGTCATCTGCATATCTGAGGTTACTGATATTTCTCCTGGCAATCTTGATTACAGCTTGTGCTTCTTCCAGCCCAGTATTTCTCATGATGTACTCTGCATATAAGTTAAATAAGCAGGGTGACAATATACAGCCTTGACGTACTCCTTTTCCTACTTGGAACCAGTCTGTTGTTCCATGTCCAGTTCTAACTGTTGCTTGCTGACCTGCATAGTGGTTTCTCAAGAGGCAGATCAGGTGGTCTGGTATTCCCATCTCTTGAAGAATTTTCCACAGTTTATAGTGATCCACACAGTCAAAGGCTTTGGCATAGTCAGTAAAGCAGAAGATGTTTTTTATGGAACTCTCTTGCTTTTTCCATGATCCAACAGATGCTGGCAATTTGATTTCTGGTTCCTCTGCCTTTTCTAAAACCAGCTTGAACATATGGAAGTTCACGGTTTACATATTGCTGAAGCCTGGCTTGGAGAATTTTGAGCATTACTTTATTAGTGTGTGAGATGAGTGCAATTGTGCAGTAGTTTGAGCATTCTGTGGCATTGCCTTTATTTGGGATTGGAATGAAAACTGACCTTTTCCAGTCCTGTGGCCACTGCTGAGTTTTCCAAATTTGCTGGCATATTGAGTGCAGCACTTTCACAGCATCATCTTTCAGGATTTGAAATAGCTCAACTGGAATTCCATCCCCTTCACTAGCTTTGTTCGTACTGATACTTTCTAAGGCCCACTTGACTTCACATTCCAGGATGTCTGGCTCTAGGTCAGTGATCACACCATCGTGATTATCTTGGTCATGAAGATCTTTTTTGTACAGTTCTGTGTATTCTTGCCACCTCTTCTTAATATCTTCTGCTTCTGTTAGGTCCATACCATTTCTGTCCTTTATCGAGCACATCTTTGCATGAAATATTCCCTTGGTATCTCTAATTTTCTTGAAGACATCTCTAGTCTTTCCCGTTCTGTTGTTTTCCTCTACTTCTTTGCATTGATTGCTAAAGAAGGCTTTCTTATCTCTCCTTGCTATTCTTTGGAACTCTGCATTCAGATGCTTATATCTTTCCTTTTCTCCTTTGCTTTTAATTTCTCTTCTTGCCACAGCTATTTGTAAGGCCTCCTCAGACAGCCATTTTGCTTTTTTTGCTTTTCTTTTTCTTGGGGATGGTCTTGATCCCTGTCTCCTGTACAATGTCACGAACCTCCGCCCATAGTTCATCCTGCACTCTATCTATCAGATCTAGTCCCTTAAATCTATTTCTCACTTCCACTGTATAATCATAAGGGATTTGATTTAGGTCATACCTGAAAGGTCCAATGGCTTTTCCTACTTTCTTCAATTTCAATCTGAATTTGGCAATAAGGAGTTTAATGATCTGAGCCACAGTCCACTCCCAGTCTTGTTTTTGCTGACTGTATAGAGCTTCTCCATCTCTGGCTGAAAAGAATATAATCAATCTGATTTTGGTGTTGAGCATCTGGTGATGCCCATGTATAGTCTTCTCTTGTGTTGGAAGAGGGAGTTTGCTATGACCAGTGCATTCTCTTGGCAAAACTCTATTAGCCTTTGCCCCACCTCATTCCGTTTTCCAAGGTCAAATTTTCCTGTTACTCCAGGTGTTTCTTCACTTCCTACTTTTACATGTACATTTACAGTATAATAAATATGAAACCAACATTTTTACTAATTTCTACTAAATCTTAAGGAAATGAACACTACATGGATGGGATCAAAAGTCCCAAATTTGTAATAAACTCTTTTCAAAAGGACAGTTATAGTTATTTTTTCTTTATGAAAACATTTTTTCCATTCCTTTTTGCTTTCAAATTTTTTTTCATGAGTTTTTACATATACATAACTGATTGGCTAATTTTCCATGCAAATGTATAGTCATGAAAACATTAATTTACAAATTTATTTCCTTCTTATACTAACTGAAAATAATTGCTGACTAATTTGTATAATTATTCTGGTTTTTCTACATACTTATCCTCATCAAAGCACCCCTCCACCCTTCATCCAAACATGCATTATGTAATAATGCTATATTAGTCAAATTACCTGGAAAATTCATTTTATTGGATATAATACATATACTCTTGCTTCAAAGCAACCCTACAAAAAGGAAAATTGCATGTGGAAAGATATCCCTAGAAAGCAATTTATTTTGTTTCTTTACTTCCAAAAACCAGTTTAAATAAGACCCAAATGTTAAGGGTCAGAAAGAGCCAGAAAATCTGCTTATGACTTTGAATGGAGCAGGTTAGTATTATCTCTGGCCTTAAGAAACTCAGGAGGAAAAAAAGAACTTCAGGTAGACTGACTTCTTTCAAAGACTAACTCATGAGACAGGAAGTCGAAGCCTAAAAATTTCAGGAGTCTAGTAGTTTATCTCTTGAATTGCTTTTAATGATTTAAGATGGTCCTGACAGAAAATTACTTGTAACTGTATCAGACCCACTCTGGGTTCCACAACAGTGGCCTGAAACCTAAATATGGTATATAAAGCCAACTGACCTTTACAGGGAAGGAGTGACACTATATTGGGCATCATTCTTAATGTGCCAGAATTCTTCCCTACCTAGATATATGATGATCCTCTCACACTGTTGAATCTATAACATTCTCCATATTTACAGAATCACAAAAGTAATACTTTCAATTCCTGAAAGAGTAAGACAAAGAAATTCATCATTCCATACATTTCAAATAACATTTTAAAAGGGACCTGCACAGTAATATAAGTGAAACTTATGATGAAAGACAGAATGAAGAGTCACTACTTAGTGTCAAAATACACTAAACAGCAACCTTTATGCATATTTCATTCAAGCACTAAAGGCAGTAAATATGAAATTAAGATGAAAATAACACTAAATTTGTGGGGTGAGTCTCAGTGGGACAGAGACCCTAGTGGGTTGTGAGGCCGCCCCACGTGGTGGTGGTGGCAAGAAGAAGGACTCTCTGGGGTTTGCGGGCTCACCAGCATACCTCATTATCAAGGATCTTGGGGAAATTCATTCAAGGCTGTTAGATCACTGACCAGTTATCCAAGGTGAAACCCGTTATTTTGTGAAAGAATTTGAAGAAAAACATGGTCTTTGAGAAATGCGAGTTCTTGAAAATCTGAAGAATATGATCCATGGGACAAGTGAACATACTCTTCTGACGTGTAGAGAAACAATGCAAGACAACTTAGACCAAGTTCTCCAGAGATTGCAAGCAGCTACTGACTCGGTCTGTAGATTCCACCAGAGGGAACAGGAGTGAAAAAAGATTCATAATGACCTTTTAATGGCTAGTGAGAAACAGCACAGAACACAGTGGGAGGATTTCATGAAAGAGCAGCACAGCAAACAGGCAGAAGTGGACGAGGAGCACAGGATGGCCATGGAGAAGCTGAGAGAGCAGTATCCAGAGATGGAGAAGGACCTGGCAAGATTCTCAACCTTCTGAGAACTTGAACCACAGCAATGACAAACTAATGAGAAAAAACTGACATCCCCCCTCAAAAAACAACAACAACAACAAAAACTGCTCCCACCAAAGCATTTAGCCTCTGCTTCAAGCTTAACAATATATTTGATGGCACTTTTCTGTCGGAAAACGGAGCCCTCTCCTGGAGTCTTCGCTATTTCCTAGAGGAGTGCCACATCCTTCCAGTTTCAAGTGCCTCTCAATGATCATTCAAAGGGTAAGGAGTTGAAGGAAAGTGGTGTCCACGTGCTCTCAGTTAATGTGGACCAGTTTTGGTTTCCATTGATTGATTATCTCAGAGAACTAAGGGTAAGTACAGACTTCTTAGGGAAGTAATTTAATTCATCCTTCTGCAGGCTTAATGTTAATTTATCATTGTGGCTTAGAAAGCAGAGATGGTGTCTGCCTGTCGTGGATTCCTTGGTTCTTGAAGGAATGTATACAGTGTTATTCCGTGAGTAATGCAGACAGAAACAACTGTCCAGGAACAGAGATCATATTGAAGAGAGAGGAGCGTCAGAACCATGTCTGCTGTGCACATGGGGCCACACTGGTCTCTGAATGGCCCGTTGGGAGAAGTTGTTGTATAATGCTGTGTTTTTGCTGGACAACAAGACATGCTTGTTAAGATTGTGGCCTTCCAACACTTCATGTTTTCAGCTTTGTTTAAAACATGCTTACAAGGAAAAGCTTACCAGAAACACAGCTAACTTTTAAACTTTCCAAGAACCATAATCTTGCCCATAGCCTTTACCTCATTTTTACCTCTGTTTTTGCTGTGGGTAAGTTTTGTAAGATAAATAACGTCTCTACATGTTTCAGCCATTTAATGAGTAATCAGCAAAATCTGCCAAGGCCTCCCTCTGGAACTGTATAAAGATCCTGGCTTTAAGTAAACCAAAAGTATTTGCCCACACAACAAATGATCCATGTAAAATGTAAATCCTTTTTAGTGTTGAACGTCCATTCTCATAAGCAGGTGTATTATGATGAAACATGTACCAATTTTGTCATCATTGTGATCTTTAAAAATCTGCATTTAACAGTCTAATTGAGGAACTAAATAGATTTTTTTTTTTTTTTTAATTTACCATGAACCAAACAGCCTGGCGTGCTGCAATTCATGGGGTCACAAAGAGTTAGACTCGACTCAGGGACTGAACTGAACTGAACTGAAAGCAGAATTATATGCAATAATTTCAAGCGATTTATGGCAAATGAATGTGAGATGTGGATAGACCTTTCAGGTATTTTTTTCATTGCCCTTCAGTGAAGAAAGGCACAAGAAAGAAAATAACCAGCTCACTTGTGTTAGCTCAGTGTTGCTCCTGCAGAAAAGTGCCAATGTCTGCCTGTGTAAATTTATGGCTTACTGTCAAACTTCATTCTTGGTTGCATGTTGAAAATGTGATTAGTTTGCATTCCCACCAACAGTGTAAGAGGGTTCCCTTTTCTCCACACCCTCTCCAGCATTTATTATTTGTAGACTTTTGGATCGCAGCCATTCTGGCTGGGAGAACAGTGTGGAGATTCCTTAAAAGACTGGAAATAGAACTGCCTTATGATCCAGCAATCCCACTCCTAGGCATACACACTGAGGAAACCAGAAGGGAAAGAGACACGTGTACCCCAATGTTCATCGCAGCACTGTTTATAATAGCCAGGACATGGAAGCAACCTAGATGCCCATCAGCAGATGAATGGATAAGAAAGCTGTGGTACATATACACAATGGAGTATTACTCAGCCATTAAAAAGAACACATTTGAATCAGTTCTAATGAGGTGGATGAAACTGGAGCCTATTATACAGAGTGAAGTAAGCCAGAAGGAAAAACACCAATACAGTATACTAACGCATATATATGAAATTTAGAAGATGGTAACAATAACCCTGTGAACGAGACAGAAAAAGAGACAGTGATGTATAGAACAGTCTTATGGATTCTGTGGGAGAGGGAGAGGGTGGGAAGATTTGGGAGAATGGCATTGAAACATGTAAAATATCATGTATGAAACGAGATGTCAGTCCAGGTTCAATGCACGATACTGGACGCTTGGGGCTAGTGCACTGGGACGACCCAGAGGGATGGTATAGGGAGGGAGGAGGGAGGAGGGTTCAGGATGGGGAACACATGTATACCTGTGGTGGATTCATTTTGATATTTGACAAAACTAATACAATTATGTAAAGTTTAAAAATTAAATAAAATTAAAAAAAAGAAAATGTGATTAAAGTTAATAAATGAAATAAGTATTTGAGATTTCTTTCAATAACACAGAACTTCTGCCAACCCCCTCTGTCTGCTACTGTAGGCTTGACAAGCTCATCCATCATCCTCTGGTACCTAGACCAAAAAGAGTACTGGCTGACACGCAGGCATGTTGGAATTTTCTTAATTCTCTTTCAGTGGATGGAAAAAGAAAACTTACTTCCAAAAATATCCTGCACATGAAAAGGGAGGGGAACCCTAAGTGAAAATTCCCTTTGTACTGTAGGCAGTTTCAGAAGAGCTATTAATTGCCAGTGCACCACTGAACAGATGCTAGAACCAGGAAACCAGGACCGTGTGTGAGAGCATTAATGATTCCTCCACTTGTGCATAGATTTTTGACCATGTTCATTCATCTCATGTGAATAATAAATACTTTACCATATGAGTTTGTATATATTATATGAGGATCTAAGGGCCTTCTTAAACCAAAATGATTTTATGAACTTTTTGAGCTTTAAACATTGATGCTAAATCTCTTCTTTGTAACTTTCTTAGCTATTCAATATACCTTCTGAAAGAGATGGTTGGTTCTCTTTCCTTTTAATATTTTTAGTAGTGAACACTTTCACTTATATTTCTCAGTTTCTAAATCACTTTTGATATGTATTTTATTTATATATAAAAATCTGCTTTAGTAGTTACATAATAAACAGCATTTCTGCTGTTACGTTGTCTAGCAGAGAGAATATGGCTTCTGGGTGGCTCACAGGATTACTTTCTAATGAGCAAATGAAGTAATGTATTGTCAATTTAAAGTGCTATAGAAATGTTTGTTTTGAAATTCTATTTTTTTATTTTCCATCATGATTTCTTTTTTTTTTTTTTTACTTACATATGTGGATTTTTTTTTTTTTAAATTTACTAGCATGTAGACTTCTAAGTTCTATAAGTTATAGAACTTATAAGTTTCAGGATATATAAAACAAAAAGTAACACAGCTACAGAAATTACAAAATCCACTAGAACAGAAAATTTTAACACCTCTTAGAATCTGAAAGATCAAGTAGAAGAAAAAGAACATTAAAATAGAGACAATTTGGCCAACACAATTAACAGTTTGGTCTAATGAACACCCAACAAATGGAAACAGGCATACTTCCAAGCACTAACACAACATTTACAAAAACTGACTATATTTTAGGTCAGATGGAAAATCTCAACAAAT
Organism: Bos grunniens; assembly: GCF_055505025.1. Classification (NCBI taxonomy): domain Eukaryota; kingdom Metazoa; phylum Chordata; class Mammalia; order Artiodactyla; family Bovidae; genus Bos; species Bos grunniens. The sequence continues at coordinate 72,064,595 of NC_141194.1, read as the reverse complement.
TGTAACGTTTTAGTATTATATGAATCTATTTTTGGACCATAGTCCAATGAAAGCAGAAATCAGTAAGAACAGAACTTAGAAGAACTTATAATTCTTCTATATAAGTTATATATAACAAATCTTATATTTGTTGTCACAGCTTCTATTTCTAATAATGTTTTTGTATCATTTTATGTTGCCTTAAAATCTTATGTTTCTGAAAGAAATATTTATATAGGCCACACCAGCTGGTTAGTGTTTGTATGGTATATGTTTCTCTATTCTCTGTCAGACCTTTATGCTGTGTTTCATGTACCCACTAAAAACTAACTAGATTTTTTTTTTATTTCTATCGATCTTTTAGCTGGAGACATTAATTGATTTACATTAGGGGAAATTGCTAACATAGGAGGGATTATTTATACCATCTTATTGTGCTTTTTGTTCTACCATTTTGTTATCTCTCTGCCCTTGGGTGTTTTTTTCCCTCCATCTTCAGCACTGAGTTTTTTGGTTTTCCATTTACCTTTTCTCTGCTATTTTAAAAGGTAAAACTCAAATTTTGTCTTTTTAGTGCTTACCGTGAATTTTAGTTTGCATCGTAAACAGAATCTAAAGTTTTATGTTTTCACTCTTATGCTGAACATCAGACTTTTGAACAAAATCTGATTGCCTTCCCTTAATTTATAAGGGTTAGAATTTTAGTTTTATCTCAGTTTAATTCCAAAATAGTTACTGTATACAGTCAGTATTTGTTTAAATTTACCTGTAAGTTTACTGTTTTATTATCCTTGAAAGTTAGCTGGGTATACAAGCCTAGATTGACAGTTATTTTCTCTCATTTTTTAATAATACTGTTCCACTGTTTTCTTGTTTCCATTGTTGCCTCTGAAATGACACTTGTCAGTTGATCAGTATTCCTTTGTAGGTAATCAACCTTCTCTTTCAGTTTATGTTTAAGTTCTTTATCTCTGACATTCTGCAATCAAATGTCATTATACTACAACCTGTCTGCTGTGGATTTCTTTTTTATTAATCAACTATAATTCACTGAGCTTCTTGAATCTGAGAATTGGTGCCTTTTGTGAATTATGAAAAAATTTGAACTTTTACCTCTTTGAGTAATATACCTTTGCATTTTCTCAATTCTCTCCCTTAGGAAATCAAATTAGACTTGTGTTTTACCATCTCACTCTGTTCTTTATATCTCATAATCTATGTTTCATATTTTTCTATCTCATTGTCTCTATGTTGAACACTAGATCATTTCTTTACATCCATTGTCCAGTTCACTAATTTTGTCTTCTTGCTGTCTCTAATGTATTTAACCTATCTATTATTTTTAATTGTGATTATAGTTTTCCATTTCCAGAAATGTTGTTGGGTTCTTTCTCAAACTTTCTTGGTCATTTGGGATAGTTCCTCTATTCTCTCTGCTTCTTTTCTTTTATCATATTAAAGGTTCTTATTTTACATTTTGTATATGATAATTTCAATATTTTTATCCTTTTTTGTGGATCTGCATCTATAGTTTGTTTTGTCTGAAGCAAGTATATGACTTGTTTTCTGATGTAATTAGTGAATTTTCATTGTGAATTGACATTCCTCTGAACTCCATTTTGGGGAATTTTAAATATGTTCCAACAGAGAAATTTGCTATGTTTTTTTTTTTTTTCTTTTTTTTCCCCCTATCACCTCCATTTTGTTTATTTTGGCCCTGCTAACCCTGGACCACTTCAGAGTCAGAGTTCCCCTTGGGTTTCCTGCTGCTCCCTCTCTGTCCTTCAGTGTGTATGTGTGCTCACTGACACTCACAAGCCTTGTGAATTTCCTCCTCAAATATACAATGGTTGCAGGCTTTGATAAGACATTCCTAGAGATTTTTTTCATCCTTCATATCTCTACTTTGAACACAGACAAAAAACTTAAGGTGTTTTCCTAGTTCATTCACTGAGAGGTGCCTTTTGGGGAGTCATCAGTGGTACTGCAGTCCAGCTCAGTCCCTGTTGTGAACTGAATCATGTCCTCAAATTCATATGTTGAAGCCCGAGCCCCCAGTGCATCTGTATTTGGAGATGGAGCTTATAAAGAGATAATTAAGGTTGAATGGGGTCAGAATCGTGGGGCCCTGTTCTGACAGAACCTGTGTTGTTACCTCTCTCCATGTGCACACAGAAAAGGTCATATGGTCACAGCAGAAAAGGTGGCTGTCTGCAAACTAGGAAAAGAGGTCTCAATGGAATGGAATTTTCTGGCACCTTGATCTTGGACTTCTTGCCTCCAGAACCATGTGAAAATAATTTTCTTGTGTGTAAGCTGCCCATCTGTGGAGTTGTATTATGGTGACCCAAGCAGACCAACACAGTCCCAGGCTGTGGTTCCTGCCCCCATGCAGGTATAGTCCTTAAAACTGGGATCCTTCCAGGTGTCAGGGGTGGGACCTGGGACAGTTATCAGTTCCGTAGCCAAACTGTCTTATGGAATTTCAGCTTTTCCCAGTCTGCCTTCAGTTGTTTTCATTAATTTGCCATGAACTCAGCCATATATATATATATATATATATATACACACACATATATATATATAAAAGTAAAGTGAAGTTGCTCAGTCGTGTCCGACTCTTTGCGACCCCATGGACTGTAGCCTACTAGGTTCCACCATCCATGGGATTTTCCAGGCAAGAATACTGGAGTGGGTTGCCATTTCCTTCTCCAGGAGATATTCCAGATCCAGGGATTGAACCCGGGTCTCCCACATGGTAGGCATTGTAGGCAGACGCTTTACAGTCTGAGCCACCAGGGAAGATCCATAACATATATATATATATATATATATATATATATATATATATATATACAGCTTAAATATGTATGTATGTATATATATATATATATATATATATATATATATATACAGCTTAAATTTTCTCTAGCATTTGAGGTGTTCAGTAGCTAGTGAGATTTCTCTGTACAGAAATAGTGTCTTTGGAGAAATGTCTATCATGTGTGAAATGAGTCGCCAGTCCAGGTTCGATGCACTATACTGAATGCTTGGGGCTGGTGCACTGGGACGACCTAGAGGGAGGGTATGGGGAGGGAGGAGGGAGGAGGGTTCAGGATGGGGAACACAGGTATACCTGTGGCAGATTCATTTCAATATTTGGCAAAACTAATACAATATTGTAAAGTTTAAAAATAAAATAAATTAAAAAATAAATAAATAAATAAAACTTCAAAAAAAAAAAAAAAAGAAAGTGTCTTACGTGCCTTTATTTTAAATGGATAACCAACAGGGACCTACTATACAGCATAGGAAACACCTCCCAGTGTTAAGTGGCAGCCTGGATGGGAAGGGAGTTTGGGGAGGAATAGATATATGTGTATGTATAGCTGAGTCCCTTCACTGTTCACCTGGAAATATCACCACTGTTTGTTAATCAGCTATACCCCAATACAAAGTAAAGTTAAAAATGTCAAAAAATAAAAGTTACCAGAAAAAAGAAATGGCATGTTAGAGAGGTATACATTGATTTTATTATGTTCAAATTTCCCTCCTAAAACACCATGCCCATATTCTAGTATAAAGGATGATATCTTTTCTTTCAGTCATTGTGCCTAATATTTTCTATTTGGTGGTTTCTTTTTAGATTATTATTATTATTTGGCTTCTTGTCTGTGAGCTAATTTGATTGTTTCTATTCTGTTGAATTCTTTTTACTATTCATAAGCTAATAAAAGCAAATAAGAGTAAAAAGAAAAGAAAAGAACACTAAATTTATAATCTTTCCTTGTTTATATATCACATTGAATTCTTAGGCCATTTAAAAGTGAGTATATTTAGAAATTAAGAATTTGTGTGTCATAAACAAGAGGAAAAGATTTAAATCTGAGAGTATAATATACTTCTAAATTTGATGCTTGATAGATATTGTTTCTTTAATATATATATGCAGTGTTAATATTTATGAATATACCTGCTTCATAAATAAAGTATTAATATATATTACAATATTTAAGAAAATTTCACACCAATAATATTACCCAACAACATTTAATTCACTTTGGAAAAGACAAAGTTTACATTAATATTTTATCATTTGGTAACTCATATTAAAATGTACACATTTAGTAATATATAAAACAATGTACACACAACTGTTTTTATTTCTTTTTTTAATTAATTTATTTTTTATTGAAGGATAATTGCTTTACAGAATTTTACTGTTTTCTGTCAAACCTCAACATGAATTGGCCATAGGTATACATGGACATGAGTTTGAGTGAACTCCAGGAGTTGGTGATGGACAGGGAGGCCTGGCATGCTGCAGTTCATGGGGTCGCAAAGAGTTGGACACGAGTGAGCGACTGAACTGAACTGATACATATATCCCCTCCTGAAGCTCCCTCCAATCTCCCTCCTCATCCCATCCCTCTAGGTTGATACAGAGCCCTTGCTTGAGTTTCTGTATATACAAAACACTAAGCCAGTTGTTAAACAACTCTTATCCATTGCCTCTTCAGAATCAAATGTCAGAATGATGGAAATGGATTGAGAGGGTTATTGGAGAAAATGTTGGAGAAAGAAAAACATCTTATTTTATGAACAACATCTTATTTTAAAGAACATTGTATTTTATGTAAATAAAAACAGGAAACAAATCAGGAGTACTTATTACTAGATCATAGAAATTTGAAAATGATTAAAATAAATTAATGATTCTGTGATCACAAAGAACAAATCATAAGAGCATCTGACTAACACATTCTTTAGAGTTTAAACGAAGACCAAATAAATTATTAGAAAGAAATATGTGAGTGCTATGGTACAAATTTTATCAACCATAACAATTCAATAACATAAATTATACCATCTCATTTTACAAGCAAAAGTACATGCTAATCAATTTACTATACATGAGAGAGAAGTGTGAGCTATTGGGTCTTTTTTCCATGTCTGCAATAAACTATATCATTCTTTTAGATATCTTTTACTAATTAGTTTAATTAAATTCCAAAATTGCTCTAATATCCTGCTTTTATCCTAAGCCAGTATCTTGATTAAGGATAATATAAGAAGTGTAAAAAGTTACCAAGAGAGCCTCTCTATTTCTAAATGGTGGTTCTCTATTCACTTTGTTCACTCTATGTATATGCTTTCCTTCCTCCCATAGCTGAAAAACACCATGCTTAACAGAGTGATATATAAAAGCTGATGCTTGTCCCAAGAAAGTTCAAAAGCATGAAGTTCAACTCCAAATATTAATGGCAAAGTCTCCATTTTTCCTTAAGCTCTCATTCCACATTTCTTTCAAGTATCATTTAAATCCAACTTTTATTTGAATAATTTCTGATTGTCAGTGTGAAAAATTCTGTATGTTGAAAATAAAAAGAAAAGTGTTTAAGAGTCGGACAAGACTGAGCAACATTACTTTCACTTTTTACTTTCATGCATTGGAGAAGGAAATGGCAACCCACTCCAGTGTTCTTGCCTGGAGAATCCCAGGGATGGGGGAGCCTGCTGGCTGCCGTCTATGTGGTCCCACAGAGTGTGACATGACTGAATTGACTTAGCAGCAGCAGCATATGTCTTTAAACACTTTTATGGAGAAAGATATGCTTATATCTGATACAGTTTCCAGTTGTCTTTTCAGTAGCTGAGAAAAATTCTGTCTACATCTCACTTTTTTAAAATCACTTTTGTGGTAAACAAATATGATGAGTGAGAGTGAAGTAATCAACTTCGGATGCTGGTGGCAATTAGATAGATCACACATATGGAATACACAAACTTGAATGTAACAGCCATCAAAGATGTCAAAACAAAAGCATAGTCATAAAAGTTAGTTATTTATATTGTCTCCTACAAGAATTCAGATGTACCAGCGATCAAATAAGTTCTCAAAAATTATAGTAATCACACCACAAAGGGGCTGATGTGACACGATAAACTAGAGAAGACTACTGTTACTCCAGTCTCATAAATCAGTCCAACCAAACTGCAGTTGATTCTTATTGTAGATGTGGTACAAGTTCTCTACTTCTCTGGTTTGATATTTGTAAATTAGGAGTGCTGAATTCAGAACTATTTCCATGGGAAATGTTACAGAGATTACATCTTGTTAAAGAATATAAAAGAACTTCCCGAATTTTTAATGCCTCTGTGTTCTGCTCTTGAGAGATTTGGAGGCTAATCTGATTTATATTATTCATTAACAAGTTGGAAGCCATGAGGTTGGTTATGGAGCAGCACTGAGTGAGATTTTCTTCCAAAAACAGTTTGTAGAGTTCATCCACTTTTTTTTCCATATAACTATTAAGCATAGAATTAGAAAGGGGCTGTTTATGAAACAACATACTTCTTTCTTGAATTTCATCCCCATTCAAAAGCTTTGAGGTAGGCAGTTTGTCTAGAGGTTCAATGATGGGAGAATGACCCAATGGTATATCTACTGAAAACAAAAGAGGACCACTAAAAACATCATCCCGTATGTGTTCCACAAAGCAGCCAGAATCATACATGTTACCTACATGGTCTCCTCCAATCTGTAGGTCAGGATAATTCTGGCAAATACTTGTACATGAATAAGATCTGTATAAATCTAATTGTTTTTCATCATGTTGCTCTCTCTTTGGAATGGGCAGTGCAGCAGACACATTCCCTGGAAAGGATGCACTCTTGCATTTTGCTACAGTTATCTCATCCACAGATTTTATTTTACTTGTATCATTACTTTTCTCTGTTAAACTTTCTTTCATGACCTTATTTTCATTTTCCATTTTATCAGGGGAATGTGAATTATCTTCTATATCTAAAAGTTGCTTTTTCCAAGTTTCCTTTTCATCATTTGAGGTTTTCTTACATGTAACTTGTTCTTTGTATAGGAGTTCAATTAGGAAGGATTCTCCAAGCATTTTAGTAGACAAGGTTTCTAATCAGAAGAATGCAATATATCCTGAAAATTAAAAAAAAAAAAAAACTCATTAAGGCAACATATTTAAAAATATTTAATGAAGATTTAACTGCTACATGAAAACACAAATAATTAAGGGAGACACTATTGCTCAAAGGATAGAGAATAGGACCAGGGGTAAGGAGACTTGGCTTCCAATTCTGTCATTACCTATTTACTATCAGGTAATTTATTTACCATTCCTGGATATTGATTTTCCTGGTAAATGGTGATAATAATGTTCCCTAGAGTTTTTCACTGGGTTATTATCAGGATGTTATATGGTATACATGCAAATGTTTTAAAAGTACAAATTTCTAAAAATGTATATTTATTTTAATACATACTCAACTGTCAAGAATTATTTACTTTAAATTTATTAGTTAAAGTGCCTAACCCTTTATTTTCAAACAGTCTGCTTAAAACCAAGACAGTTTTAAGGAATTTGTCTTAACAGTGCTTTAATTAATATTACTTGAGTGATGTTGAAAACAATTACTATACCTCAGAATGTATTTGAGAGATAGATATTTATATACAGTTTGAATTTCTGCAAACTGTCTGATTTAAGCTATAAATATATCCATTTACTTTTTCAGTAATCTAAATACAAATAGGTTCGTCAAATTCACTACCATTCTTTTTTGTTTTTATTTTCTTTCCCTTTTTCCCTTCCTCCCTTTTGTTCTTTTCTTTTGGACCTAAATCTTATTTTCCAGAGCACTTATGCCAGTCTTTTGTATGATTATTTAGTGCAATTTTAGGACTCTGAGTTTTCCCTAAAAATGCTACAAGAGTTCAAAAGGGAAAAGCAGATTTGATTCAAGAAACAATTTTCCTTTAATAGCTCTGTAGTGTCTACTATAAATGTCTCCAGGAAACCTACTTATTCATATTTAAAACCTTTTATTGTAGAAAATAAAACAACACAAACTAAAATACATGAAAATTTAGACTTACCTTTTCTGAGTGTCAGGATACCTAAAGAAAGACTCAGTCTTCTGAGATTGCAACAGCCCAAACACAGGAATAGTCCCTTTTGTCTTGTTCTTTCTCAGCTCTTGCTATACCTCAGAATTATAACTGTAACCACACAAAATGAAATGGTTCCCCTTTCCATTCATACCCTAGGACTGAACCAACTAATAGAAAAATAGTGTGGGTTTATCACATATATGGTATGGTAATGATCACATACTAAAAGAGGATCTTGAAAGTACTGAATACAAGATGCAAATGACAGTGGGAAATGTTAACAGCAATAGCTCTCTTCTTTAAAGTGAAGATATAGACAAGAATATTTTAATGTTTTAAGTAGCAAAAAAGTAGTATGGTAACCAGCATATTTTGCAATAATGTATAATTAAAACAATAAAAGACAATGATTTACTTATTATACCTCTATTATATGAAATACCAAACTGAGGACTTTTAATGATGGAATGATAAAAAAATAAGTAATTACTATATAACAGTCATTCTAAATGCCTTTCTAAATCATGTGTGAATAAATGTCATTCTAAATCACACAAGGCTTAATTTAAAACAGAAACTATTGTCCCTTTTTTAGAGAGGAAACAAAGACAAAGCTAGTAAATACTGGAACTAAGATTTGCACCATGCAATTGGATTCAGAATCCATAATCTTAAATCACTAAACTGTATTGCCTTTATGTCTATTGATGGGATTCAAGTTGCAGAACCATATATACAGTGCACACACATAGTATATGCCAAACACTTTTCTAAATTAGTCACAATACTAATTTAATCCTCAAAACACTTCTGTTAAGCAGATATGTTAACTGTCACTGTACTTAAGAAGAGACTGAAGGACAGAAAAGTAAGATAAGATGTCCAATATCACACAGCTTTAAGTGGTAGAATCTGAGTTAGAACCCAGGCAGCCTGACTTCAAAGCCCATGTGCTTAATTTTCCTGCTATAGAGGATTTTTCTCCCCTTTAATTGGCTATATATATATATATATAATTGTGAAAAAGAATACAAACCAAACTGTTAATAGTAGTTTCCAGTGGGAGAGGGTTGGCAAGGAGAAGGTGAACTGGTAATTTTATCTTTTACTCCCTATACTTCCATATGGCTTTAATCATTATATTGATGCAATGCCTATGTATTCATGTGTTATTTGCTTGATTAAAAATAACCCAAATACATAAGAGTACCAAAAAAAAAAAATCTATGCTACTTTCTTTGAGTCTATTTTCTCAATCTCACAAGGGTCTAGCCCATTATTTAGAATGATTTTAAACACAATGCAAACTGCCAAAGTAGACTGTAAAACATGAATAATATTTCTACATAGTTGATACTTTCAGCTACAGTTATCAATATAGCTTTTGTTTTACAAATAATTATTTCAAAATAAGCATCACAAATAGCCTACAGAATAGGTTAATTATAGTTATATGAATCATATCAATCTCTTTTTTAGGTGGTCAAAGACATCTTCTTTTAAGAAATAGTGCATTAACATAGCTTGGAAGGGCAGGAATAGCAAATGAGAGAATGTTCCACAATTCCACACCAGAAAAATAATGAAAACAATTGTTGAAAAAATAGATTTTCTACCACTGCTATCACAAAAGAATATTAAAAGGAAATGGAGAAATTGTTTCTAATCTAAACTTTACTGGTTATACTCCATTTCTTTTGCCTTCAGTTCATTTCAATGGCTCAGTTGTGTCTGACGTTTTGTGACCCCATGGACATGGGTTTGGGTGGATTCTGGGGATTGGTGATGGACAGCATGCTGTGGTACACAGGGTCGCAAAGAGTCGGACACAACTGAGAGACTGAACTGAACTGGACTGCAGCACGCCAGGCCTCCCTGTCCATCACCAACTCCTGGAGCTTACTCAAACTCATGTTCATCAAGTAGGTGATGCTATCCAACCAACTTATCCTCTGTCATCCCCTTCCCCTCCTGCCTTCAATCTTTCCCAGCATCAGGGTGTTTTCCAATGAGTCAGTTCTTCACATCAGTTGGCCAAAGTACTAGAGTTTCAGCTTCGGCATCAGCTGTTCCAATGAAAATTCAGGACTCATTTCCTTTACGATTGATTAGATGGATTTCCTTGCAGTACAAGGGACTCTCAGAGGTCTTCTCCAACACCACAGTTCAACTTTCTTTATAGTCCAGCTCTCACATCCATACATGAAAACTGGTAAAACCACAGCTTTCACTAGATGGACCTTTGTTGACAAAGTAATGTCTCAGCTTTTTAATATGCTAAGTTGGTCATAATTTTTCTTCCAAGGAGCAAGTGTCTTTTAATTTCATGGCTGCAGTCACCATCTGCAGTGATTGTGGAGCCCCCCAAAATAAAGTGTCTCATTGTTTCCATTGTTTCCCCTCAATTTGCCGTGAAGTGATGGGACCAGATGCCATAATCTTAGTTGTCTGAATGTTGAGCTTTAAGCCAACTTTTTCAGTCTTCTCTTTCACTTTCATCAAGAGTCTATTTAGTTCTTCTTAACTTTCTGCCATAAGGGTGGTGTCATATGCATATTTGAGGTTACTGATATTTTCCCCAAATACTTGCTTCCAGCTTGTGCTTCATCCAGCTCAGCATGTCTCATGATGTACTCTTCATATAAGTTAAATAAGCAGGGTGGCAATATACAGCCTTGATGTACTGCTTCCTTATTTGGAACCAGTCTATTGTTCCATGTCCAGTTCTAACTGTTGTTTCCTGACCTGCATAAAGGTTTCTCAGGAGGCAGGTAATGTGCTCTGGTATTCCCATCTCTTTCAGTATTTTCCACAGTTTGTGATGGTCCACACAGTCAAAGGCTTTGGCATAGTCAATAAAGCAGAAGAAGATGTTTTTCTGGTACTCTCTTGCTTTTTCAGTGATCCAATGGATGTTGGCAATTTGATCTCTTGTTCCTCTGCCTTTTCTAAATCCAGGTTGTACATCTGGAAGTTTAGGCTTCACATACTGTCGAAGCCTGGCTTAGAGAATTTTGAGCATTACTTTGCTAGCATGTGAGATGAGTGCAATTGTGCAATAATATGAGCATTCTTTGGCATTGCCTTTCTTTGGGATTGGAATGAAAACTGACCTTTTCCAGTCCTGTGGCCACTGTTGTTTTCCAAATTTGCTGGCATAGTGAGTGCAGCACTTTAACAGTGCTTTTAGGATTTGAAAGAGCTCAACTGGAATTCCATCACTACCTTTGTTCGTAGTGATGCTTCCTAAGGCCCACTTGACTTCACATTATGGGATGTCTGGCTCTAGGTGAGTGATCACACCATTGTGGTTATATGGGTCATAAATATCTTTTTTGTATAGTTGTGTGTATTCTTGCTACCTCTTCTTAATATCTTCTGCTTCTGTTAGGTCCATACCATTTCTGTCCTTTATTGTGCCCATCTTTCCATGAAATGTTCCCTTGGCATCTCCAATTTTCTTCAAGTGATCTCTAGTATTTTCTATTCTATTGTTTTCCTCTATTTATTTTCATTGAGCATGGAGGAAGGTTTTTTTTTTTTATCTCTCCTTACTATTCTTTGGAGTCCTGCATTCAAATGGGTATATCTTTCCTTTTTCCTTTGCCTTTCACTTCTCTTCTTTTATCAGCTATTTGTAAGGCCTCCTCAGACAAAAAAAAAAAAAGAAAGAAAATCCTTTTTGCATTTCTTTTTCTTGGGGATGATCTTGATTTCTGCCTCCTGTACAATGTCACAAACTTCTGTCCATAGTTCTTCTGGCGCTCTGTCTAAGAGATCTAATCCCTTGAATCTATTTGTCACTTCCACTGTATAATTCCTTTTCCTTACTCATTTCTATATCTGGCTGATCCACATTTTAGCAGTCTTCTGTTCTAAATATCTCTGCCTTTCACTACTGTCAATTCATTCTTGGATTATGCAGCTGTTTCCAAACTTGCCCCCTTTCAAATCCAGTTGACATGTTAGACTTATCCACCTTTCACACAAACCTGCTTAATCCTTCAATGGATTCTAATGGTTTAATAATAGGAATAGATATAATTTATTGAGTGTCTCACATGTGAAAGATGCTTTTAAGCAACATCTGCACTTATTTAATCTCAGCAAATCTGTACATTATGATTTTATACACTTTAACAAAACAGAAAATAGCCTGGGAAATGCTAAAAATAAAAATCTAACATGAAACTTTTTTAGCCTTCTTTCTTCCAGGTGCACTTTGAAGTTGCAATTACCATGTTGCTTCATGACTTTCATCTTACTTAAAATTCCTTCATTCTTGTAATTTCCTGGCAAATATATATCCTTAAGGTCAGTTTAGCACTCATTTTTTCAAATCCCTGAAGTGTCTTGACCCACCTACCCTATTTTAGACTTTTCTACACTGCTTTTACCTCATCTCATCAGTCACCACTCTCTTAGCTTCTTGAACGTAGATATTTATTATTATTATTTTTCATATTAATGTGGCTGTTTCCAAGCAGCATGCAAAGAATCTGGCATTTATTATCTTTGATAATAATTATTGTCTTGTCAGACCACTTTTACATACTCAATTCATTTACTCTTCACAGATGATGCTGTTAGGTAGACATGACCTTCCTCACTTTAACAATAGAGAAATTGAGGTGAAATAATTTATTTTATACGTAATAAGATCCATAGTTATGAAGCGGAATCCAGATTTGCCTAACACAGCTGGTGCTGAGGTTCTTTGCCACTTCTCTCTCAATTTTCATTACCCATTTTTGGAAAACCCCCCAAATCTTGTAAATGTTATTCTGATCTTCAACTACTGGAAAAGATCAAAACTCAAGAATAAAAGCTGGGATAGTGAGCTACGAAGTTATTGAAGGGAAAACAGACATTAAAGTGTGGGGTCATCTTTTTGCAGGGAGAAAGGAAGTCCTAGGAGTGTCAGAGACTACAAACCAAAAACACTCAACTCCAGGAAGGAAGGTGTGCCATGCAAAGCATATCCTCTAGTAGGGGGAGGGACTGGAGAGGGAAAGAAGGTACCTCCCTGGCCTAAGAGAAAAGATAAAAAATAGGTTGTTGTGGTGGTCCAGTCCCATACAGGTAAGCACTGGCACCATTTGCTTTGTTCCTACAAACCTAAGCAGCATGAGTTCTAATATGTCTGTTTTGTTCACACATCACTTTGTGTTTTGCCCATTTTCTCCCTCAGGTGTCTTGACACTTCATTTGTGGCCACTTTTGTCAAGTATGAAAGCTAACACTCACCACCATTCCCAAGCAAGGAAGTGGGAGAAGAGACAGCAGGAATGCAGAGTCCTTCAGTTCTTCCTGCCACTCTTTCCCTGGGCTGCAGAGATAAGGAGAGGAAAGAACCCTTAACTAGAGTTTGTTCTCCCAGACAGTTTAGCCCCTCCCACCAGGCCGGTGATGACTATAACCTGTTAGTCACCAGATGCCCAGAGTTCCCAGAATGGGTGAGCACTTGCTCCATGAGGGCACTTATTTCCCAGCCAATCTGAGCATAGGGTCCCTGGCCCTTAGCAACGTCCCTGAGAAGGGCTGGGCCTTTGGACACAGCATCTAGCGTTGCTGAGCTGTTGTTGATCTGTGTAGCTCAACTCATCAGGCTGGCTGTGTTACTTCTACAAAACAGCTTCAGAGTAGAAACAATAATCTCCAGTAAAATCTATTATACCAGCATGTCAGGCTCTAGGGAGATGAGTGGAAAGAAAAAAAACCCAGCAGGCAGAAAATACTGAAGACATTCCAGTTGGGAACTTCAGGATTGTGCTAAGACATTATTATCTCCTCCCTGCTTTTCATTGTTCAGCTCCTCCTCACTAGGTTTTCAGGGTGCCAGGTGCAGATGAGAACAGGGAATGTGGTTAACACCTTCACCCAGGTTGTGTTCTAAGAACTGATTGATCTGGGAGGTTTCTGTGTTCTGAGCTCATCTTAAGGGTTTCCAATAATGTTATTGATGTTTCAAATGGAAGAAATAAAGAACTTTGTTTAGAACGAGAGGGGGGAAATGCCATTGAGTGAATGGCCAGAATCTTTAGAGAAGCCTGCTGCTAAGTCACTTCAGTCGTGTCCGACTCTGTGCGACCCCATAGATGGCAGCCCACCAGGCTCCCCCGTCCCTGAGATTCTCCAGGCAAGAACACTGGACTGGGTTGTCATTTCCTTCTCCAATGCATGAAAGTGAAAAGTGAAAGTGAAGTTGCTCAGTCGTGTCTGACTCTTAGCGACCCCATGGAGTGCAGCCCACGAGGCTCCTTTGTCCATGGGATTTTCCAGGCAAGAGTACTGGAGCGGGGTGCCAAGAGAAGCCTGGGCAACCCCAAAAAGACAAACTGATTAGTTTCAAAGTAGAACGTGTATTTACATAAATCAGACGTTTCTTAGCTTAATTGAAGTTTAGATGAATTCTTTTTAACCAAGATGTAGGAAGTACTATAGAACGGTGCTCTCCAACAGCAATATATTTTGAGCCACATACATAATTTTAAGTGGCTACTTTTTTAAAAAAGAGGTGAGATTGGTTACATATGGTTGACAAACATTCATCAAACTCCTGCTCTGTGTCAGATACTATGATACACGCTAGGAAAGAGATTTGGTCTCAGCCTAGAAAGAGTGCATTGCTTTCATAAAACTTCATCAGGTAGATTCGGAGAAGGCAATGGCACCCCACTCCAGTACTCTTGCCTGGAAAATCCATGGATGGAGGAGCCTGGTAGGCTGCAGTCCATGGGGTCGCTAAAAGTCAGACACGACTGAGCAACTTCATTTTCACTTTCTACTTTCATGCATTGGAGAAGGAAATTGCAACCCACTCAGTGTTCTTGCCAGGGATGGGGAAGCCTGGTGGGCTGCCGTCTATGGGGTCGCACAGAGTCGGACACGACTGAAGCGACTTAGCAGCAGCAGCAGCAGCATGTAGAGTAGGGATTTATTTCACCTGGATACTAAGAAACAATGGGTTTCCCTGGTCATTCAGTTGGTAAAGAATCTTCTCCTGCAATTCAGGAGACTGGGGTTCAGTCCTTGAGTCAGGAAGATCCCCTGGAGAAGAGAATGGCAACCCACTCCAGTATTCTTTCCTGGAGAATTCCATGGAAAGTGGAGCCTGGCGGGCTACTGTTCATGGGATCGCAAAGAGTCAGCCACGACTAGCGACTAACACTTAACTAAGAAACAATAACAAAAAGTAGTTTAAAAAAGAAAATTATGGGCCATTTGATTATGTGTGTGTGTGTGTGTGTGTGTTTTTTTAACATTGTGAATCATGTTATTGGATATGGTACTGAGTAAGAGGGAGTGATTTTCAATCAGTAGGGACTACAGTGGATACAGTAGAAGTCTCACCCAAGTGTTGATCTGTGTAGCTCAAACTGTAACATAAAAATCTGGAAGATGTATTAAAATATTCCTGAGACCCACTCCCAGAAATTCTGACTGTAGTTTTCAGATGAGGTAAGCAGATACTGCTAGCCTTATGAACCACACTCAGACTAGCATTGGTCTAAGCAACTGTTCTCTTAATGGTTTCCTCTGAAAAGATTTTGAAAAACCACTATAGAAATTTGACTTAGTCACATGCATCATGCTTTTGCAATTTTGAAAACGAATGAGCCTGAGAAAGTGAAAATGCTGCATTTTAAATGTCAGAAATTTCTCAGTGGTTGGAAATAAGCATCGTTTTCTAGGCATGACTAGATAACATTTTCAAGTCACCAAACAAAAAAATCCTATTTGAATAAGCTGGAGTTTGTGCATGTCAAAACGCTTTTACATAAGTTTTCTAATTCTATTCATCACAGGTTTTATTCCAAGACTATCATATGAAAATGTAGAAACTTCAAAGTTTAAAATTTATGTTACAGCTATTAACAAAAAGTTGTAGTTATAAAACAGTTTTAAAAGATAACCAACTATTGCAGTTTTACTTTAGAGGTAATCTGTATTTCAGGGGAAAAGACAATGGGGGAAATACGGTATAGTAACAGATGACAAAGTGAAGAGGAACTAAAAAGCCTCTTGATGAAAGTGAAAGTGGAGAGTGAAAAAGTTGGCTTAAAGCTCAACATTCAGAAAACGAAGATCATGGCATCTGGTCCCATCACTTCATGGGAAATAGATGGGGAAACAGTGGAAACAGTGTCAGACTGTATTTTGGGGGGCTCCAAAATCACTGCAGATGGTGACTGCAGCCATGATATTAAAAGACGCTTACTTCTTGGAAGGAAAGTTATGTCCAACCTAGATAGCATATTGAAAAGCAGAGACATTACTTTGCCAATAAAGGTCCGTCTAGTCCAGGCTATGGTTTTTCCTGTGGTCATATATGGATGTGAGAGTTGGACTGTAAAGAAGGCTGAGCACCAAAGAATTTATGTTTTTGAACTGTGGTGTTGGAGAAGACACTGGCGAGTCCCTTGGACTGCAAGGAGATCCAACCAGTCCATTCTGAAGGAGATCAGCCCTGGGATTTCTTTGGAAGAAATGATGCTAAAGCTGAAACTCCAGTACTTTGGCCACCTCATGCGAAGAGTTGACTCATTGGAAACGACTCTGATGCTGGGAGGGATTGGGGGCAGGAGGAGAAGGGGACGACAGAGGATGAGATGGCTGGATGGCATCACTGACTCGATGGATGTGAGTCTGGGTGAACTCCGGGAGTTGGTGATGGGCAGGGACGCCTGGCGTGCTGCGATTCATGGGGTTCCAAAGAGTCGGGCATGACTGAGCGACTGAACTGAACTGAGGGAGTATTCTAATTTCATTATTTTACACAGAGCTGTCCCGTTTTCCCAGCATAACTTATTGAAGAGGCTGTCTTTTCTCCATTGTATATTTGTGACTCCTTTGTCAAAGATAACATGTCAATAGGTGTGTGGATTTATCTCTGCAGTTTCTATCTTGTTCAATTGATCTATATTTCTAGTATTGTGCCATTACCTTACTTTCTTGATGATTGCAGCTTTGTAGTATAGTCGTAAGTCAGGAAGGTTGATTCTTCGAACTCCATTCTTCTTTCTCAAAACTGCTATTTGGGGCTTTGTGTCTCCATACAAATTGCAAATTTTTTTCTTCTGGTTCTTTGGAAAATATTTGATAGGGATTGCATTGGGTCTGTAGATTGCTTTGGATAGTACAGTCATTTTCACAATATTTATTTTTCCATCCAAAAACATGGTGTATCTCTCCAGCTGTTTGTGTCATCTTTGATTTCTTTCATCAGTGTCTTTTAGTTTTCTGCATACAGGTCTTTTGTCTCTTTGGGTAGGTTTATTCCTAGGCATCATACTTTTTGTTGTGATAATAAATGGCATTATTGCCTTAATTTCTTTTTCTGATTTTTTGTTGTTAGTGTATAGAAATGCAAGGGATTTGTCTATTAATTTTGTAGTTGTGATTTTACTAAATTCAATGATTAGCCCTAGTAATTTTCTGATATTATCTTTAGGGTTTTCTATGTATATTATCATGTCATCTGCAAACAGTGAGAGTTTCACTTCTTCTTTTACAGTATGGATTACTTTTATTTCTTTTCCTTCTCTGACTGCTGTGGCTAGGGCTTCCAAAACTATATTGAATAATAGTGGTGACAGTTGGCACCCTTGTCTTGTTCCTGATCTTAGAGGAAATGGTTTCAATTTTTCACCATTGACAGTAATGTTTGCTGTGAGTTTGTTGTACCTTTATTATGTACCTTTACTATAGAAGTTAGACTCCTTCTATGCTGATTTTCTGAGAGTTTTTATTGCATATGGGTGTTCAACTGTGTTGAAAAATTAGTTAATATGATGTATCACATTGATTGATTTGCATATATGGAAGAATCCTTACATCCCTGGAATAAACCCCACTTGATCATGGTGTTTGATCCTTTTAATGTGTTGTTGATTCTGTTTGCTAGACTTTGTTGAGAATTTTTACATCTATGTTCATCAGTGATATTGGCTTGTAATTTTCTTTTTTGTGTGATATCTTTGTCTGGTTTTGGTATCAGGGTGAAACAGGATAGGTGTTAGCTCTTCTCTAAATGTTTGGCAGAATTTGCCTGTGAAGCCATCTGTTGGAAGACTTTTTATCACAGTTTTGATTTCAGTACTTGTGATTAGTCTGTTCATATTTTTTATTTCTTCCTGGTTGAATCTTGGAGGTTTGTACCTTTCTAAGAATTTATCCATTTCTTCCAGGCTGTCCATTTTTATTGGCATATAGTTGCTAACAATAGCCTCTCATGACAAATGCATTCTAAAGGATCTATATTGTTTATTCCCTTCTTTCATATTTTTTCTTTTTGATGTCTTATTTTACATCATCATTTTTATCCCTTAATAGTTCATTGTAGTTATAGTTGCTTTTACAATTTCTTTGTATTTTAATCTATATATTGGCTAGTTTAGGTGTTTTTCATTTTTTACTATATTTTTCTTTCCTAGTGGGATTTTTCCCTTTCCTGTGAATTCTTAATTCTTTTCATTGAGAGAGACCCTTCAACATTTCTTTAAGGATAGGTTTAGTATTGATTAATTATTTTAGTCTTTGATTGTCTGGGAAGTTCTTTTTCTATTTTTCTTTTAATAATTTTATTTATTTATCTATTTTTGGCTATGCTAGGTCTTCATTGCTGCTCTGGCTTTCTCTAGTTTCAGAGAGCATGGCCTATTCTCCAGTTTCAGTGCTCAAGTTTCTCACTGGAGTGGCTTCTCCTGTTGTGGAGCATGGGCTCCAGAGTGTGAAGACTTCAGTAGTTGTGACTCCCAGGCTCCAGAGCATAGGCCCAATAGTTGTGACACATGGGCTTAGTTGCTCCGAGGCATGTGGGATCTTCCCCGATCAGAGATTGAACCTGTGTCTCCTGAATTGGCAGGCAGATTCTTTACCACTGAGCCACCAGGGAAGCCCTCTTTTTCTATTCTAAATGATAATCTTTCTGGGTAGAATATCCGAGGTTGCAGGTTTTTCCCTTCCAACACTTTGAATATATTAAATATCATGCCACTCCTTCTAGTCTGCAAAGTTTCTGCTATAAAATTAATTAGCTGATAGTTTTATGGGATTCCCTTGTAACTGATTGTGTTTCTCTTGCTTCTTTTAGAATTATCTTTTTTATCTTTGTCATTTTAACTGTGACATATCTTGGTATGGGATTCTTTGGCTTCATCTTATTTGGGAACTTTTGTGCTTCCTGTACCTGAATATCTGTTCCTTTCTTCAGATTTGGGAAGTTTTCATCCATATTACTCCATATAAGTTTTTGACACCCCTCTCTCTCTCTTCTACCTCTGGTACCCCTATACTGTGAATATTAAAGTGCTTAATGTTATATCAGAAGTCTCTTTGATTGCTTTCATTTTTAAAACATTAGTTTTTCTTTCTGCTGCTCTGAGTGCGTGATTTCCATCATTCTATCTTCCAGATTACTTTGTCATTTTTCTGTATCTCTTTATCTAGTATTCATTCATTGTAGGGTAATTTTTATATCAGGTATTGAAATACTTATTTTTGATTGGGTATATTTTAGTTTTTAGTTCCTTGTTTAAATATTCAGTGTTTGGATCAATTTTTTTTGTAATTGATTTAACACTTCTATTATCAATATTTTGAATGCTCTATCTGGTAAATTCTTTATTTTGGTTTCATTATTTATTTTTTCAGTGTTTTGCCTTGCTTTCAATTGAGAGTAGTTCTCTGCCTCTTCACTTTGCTTAACTTCTTTTTCTCTGTGAATTTAAGTCAAATGGTTACATATTGTATTCTTTAAGTCTGTTTTTATGTTGGAGTGCCTCAAAAATATTATACCATTAAAAGCTGTTCCTCTTCTATAGCATAATGGACAGGGAAAATAAAACATAAAACATTGAGATCAGTTGAACTCTTCCTTTCTATATCTTTGTCTATCTAGGTGAAGCAGAGACAGGAAGAAGAGACCAGAATTTTAGATACTTACAAAATAAAGTATGTATTAATAAATATTTCTGTCAGTTTGAAAGTACTTCAAGAAATGAGGATGAAGATTTCCACCCTTAAGGCTCTACCACCTCAGATATTCAAAGACTGAGAATATTGTGGAGTAAGAATAAATGCCCATGTTTGTTTTATTTTGACTTCATATTTTAAGGCCATTTATATGAGGAAATAAAATATTCATGGGGTAAGAAGTACAGGTATATCCATTTTTGGAATGACTTAATTATGTCCCTGAAGATAAGGAAATCTGTATTTTATTATGAAAACATCACAAAAGGAAATTTTATCATGAACCATGTTTTGGGATACTTATCTGGTATTTTTCATCATACATTACAGTATAAAATGACTGATCCTCTGAGGAAATTTTTTTTCTCTAACTTAGCTGGCAGCAGTTTGTAGAGGCCCAGGTAAGATAATTAGCAAACTTACCTAGATACTTGAGTTTAACAACTTCATACTGGAAATTATCAGTATTGATATTATAACTTTATTTTATTTTATTTATTCATTTTTTTTAGGATTTTGAAATACTTCACAAGGCAAAGGAGAGCAGAGAGATTCTGAAATTTCTGAAGATAGAATTAATGGTCAGCAATAACAAAATATATTTAGCAAGGTGGATCTACATATACTCCCATATACATCAGTTGCTTTTATTTATAATAGAGTTAAACTTTCATTAAAGTTAATCACTACCTAGACTAAGTTGTAATCACTAACATATGAGGCTTTCTTTTTTTTTTTTTTTCATATGAGACTTTCTATTTCCATTATGCATTAAAATCTATTACACTGTAAGCATTTTATTAATGTGGAACTGTATAAAAAGAAGAATATTGTTTAATATCAACACCAGACTCTTCTTTTAAATCATTAGTAGCTGTCAATTCATAGTCATGAAATAGACTTTTAGTGCAGTTTTTAATTTACTTTTAGTAAACGTTTATCAATACATTTAACAAAAGCCTATATACTGTACTGGGGCTGTTCAAAAGAATGAAAGTAAAAAAAGATCACTGGGCTCCATTCCAAATCCTCCCAGATGGAAACAGGGAGGAAATAAGAATTTGTATTTGTAACAAACCCCCCAGGTGACTTTTATTTTTTTCTTTTTGGTATACTAAAGTCTGGGAACCAGTACCAAAGAATAAAAAAATGTTAGGTCATCCCTCCACCTCTGCTATAAAATGGTAGTCTTCTTCCAAATCTGTTTCTCCTCCTGTGGTTTCCATCTTGTTGAATGGCACCTCCCTTCACTCAAACCCTAACTCTAAATCCTGAGACTCACTGTTAATATCACCCAATCCCTCACTTCTGTATGCCATAAATTACCAAACTCTAGATGTACTAGTTTTAATATCTCAGCTACTCCTCCAGCTCTCCAGCTATTGCCCTTTTTCCTGTCCTCATCATTCTTGCAAATATTTTAACTGCTTGCTTCCAGTTTTACTATTCTAATATCTGCCCTTTGCAGTGGTGCTAAGTCAAGACTTTTCAACCTTGACTGAACATTGGAATCACCTGAGGAATTTTAAAAACTGTCTGGATCACATTTTTAATGATTTTAATGTGCACCTCGAGTTGTGAACAATAGAATTAGATCTTTCAAAACATAAATTTAATCAAATATATGTAGCTGCGGCAAAAAGTTTCTCACAGTGTGGTATAAGAAAACCACAGCCCTCAGAATCATCTGCACAACTTAATAAACATGTGGATTCCTGGACCTTTCCCTAGACCTCTAAAACTGAGCAAAGATACTTGAATTTTACATGAGCAGCTTTATATTATGTACTAATTTTTGAGAAGTTTTTATCTATAGGTTAAAAATTTAAACTCCATATTCATTCTGTGAAACAAATTTCTGTAGATCATTCTTTTCACGCTTTTTAGTTACATCCAACTATCTTCCCCATTAACCTTCCTTACCTATTTATAGTTTCCTAGATGTACCAGTTTTGCATTATCTTGCCTTTTTTTTACACACTTGCAAGCCCATATAATACCTATTTTTATCACAGCAGTAATAACAGTTTAGAACTACTGTCTTCTTTGAAAGTCATAATTGTAAGTACTTCTTCAGTGTTCACTATGTTCCAGACATAGTGTCTGTTTGACAGTGCTGTATATGAGTTTATCTACATAGAGTGTTTACAACCCTGTGAGATAGGTGCTATAATCATACCTATTTTATGAATGAGGAAAATGAATTGCCAGTAGAAACTTTCAAAAAGCTACAGAGTTAATAAGTGATAAATCTAGATTTTTGACCCATTACATAGGTGAGGTAAAAGGCCCTATTTTAATGGAGAAGAAGAGGATCTAAAAGGAAAGAAAGCAGCAAAAAGTGTGTCCGTAGTGTGTGTCCCTATAAAAGAAGTCTCACATATTGGCCCTCCTTATGGTCAAAATTCCGAGAGAGGTGGGAAATAGAGTCCTTAAAAATCCCACCTAGGTTTAGGGGAACCACAAAACAGAAAAGAGTGGTACCTCTTGTTTCTAAAGTCAAGCCAGAGCCTCTCATTGCATCACAACTGAGAAATTGAAATTCTTAGGCAAGGGTCTAGGATAATGGGGCTGAGGGCAGCCTGGTAAACCCTTACTCCTCCATTACAGTGAATGAAAGAACATCCCAAACTTTCCCATGCCTTTTAAGGGAAAAAACAAAGACCAACCAAGTGAAAACAATAAAGGCTTATTTAATCAGATATTGCTATAATAAGTAGTCACCATCACTTACATTTTTCAAAAGCTCAAAGGCAAGCAAAGGAGTAGGAAATCTTTGTAATGGAAAAAAATGAAGGCTTCAGATATGCTCTGATTGGAAACTGTTGGCAAGGGGAAACTGAAAGCAGACTAACTAGAAGCAGGGCATATTAGGTTTAATCTGTTAGGGAAGCATGTTTTGTTTCTGTCACTTAGTCCTAATTTGTAAGCAGAACCAAAAATTAAGGAAGCTGGCAGTTGTTGATTGTGTTCTGGCTGTTTTGAACTTATTGCTACAGGAGGTTGTTTGACTTCCTGCTCAGTTTACTGCAAAGGTTGTGGTTTGGCTTCCTGAGTTAGTTGTTGCAGGTTATGGGTTTGACTTCTGTTTTCATATAAGAACTGGCCTTTGTCTATTTGTGTATTCAGTTTCACATTCCATTATAAGAGAGGATCAAAGATGGTTGACGGTGAGCCCGCAGATATAGAAACCTTAAAGTTCATGAAATGGATGATGGGAGACTTTTATGAACCTGGTGATCAGAGAATAAAGGGAGATAGATATATCATTGACAATTTAAAATCAGCTTTTCCTTTAAAATAGAGAAAATGCCTATCATATGAAAACATTTTGCCCCTTTTAATCCCTTATTCCCCAGAGAATAAGAAAACTCAGGATGATTGACATCCAGCATAACAACATTAACATGAGCTGCCCAAAGGACTATTAATCTGGGGAATATAAAAAGTTTACTGACTTTGCAGATATAACACCCTGACAGTCATCCACTGAGAAGGCATTTTTATCATCTCCCCTTCAAAATTCCCTGTAATGGATTGAATGGTAGCCTCTGAAAAGATATGTCCACATCCTAATTCTTAGAATTTATTAATACTAGCTTATTTAGAAAAGGGGTCTTTGCAAATGTCAGAATCTTAACATGAGGAAATCACCCTGAATTATCCATGTGGGTCCTAAATGTAATGACAATAGTCCTTATTAGAGTGATATTATAGAAAGAAGAGAAGCCACCATGACCTCTGAGATAGAGATTGGAGTGATGTGACCTCTTGCCAAAGAATGTCTGGAAACAATTGAAGCTGAAAGAGGCAAAGAATGGTTTCTCCCCAAGAGACTCCAGAGGGAATGCAAACCTACTAACACGTTTATTTCAAACTTCTGACCTCAGGGTTGTGAGAAATTAAATATCTACTATTTTAAGCCATTCATTTTGTGGTAATTTGTTATGGAAGTCAAAGGAAACTCATATTATGCCCCATGTGCAATTTCCCAAAATTAAGACAAAAAAGAATAAAAACTTCTATGGACGTGAGTAAAGTCAAAAGAGGAAAAGGTTTCCCATTATACCATTAGAGGATGAACACAGGGCTGCCCCTAAATTCACAGTATAAATGAAAAAGCTAGTAGAATAAAGCAAGAGTCATTCCCAAGTCTCAAGTAACCTTTATAAATTCTGCAATGCAGATAGTTTGAAAAGGAAAGTGGCTACATAATGAAAATAACATAGTTGTATGATACCAGCATTTCTGAAAAATGAAATAAAACACAAGAAAATACTACAGTATATATTTTTTAATAGTTTTAAACTCAGAACTCACTCAGGATAGAAAAGCAGTGAGCACTGCTTCAAAACTTTTCAAGGTGAATTAACCCACCTGGGGCAAAAATTATAATTAAGATATAGAATACATTGCCTAAAGCTTGAGAGGAATACCTGAAGAATGAGTTTCTTTGGGGAATTAGGTCATTCAAATGTACCCATGTATACTAGTGTATTTAGAAAGTCAAACAATGTCAAGGACAAACATGAAAAAGTATACTGTTCATTGATTGGGAAGAATTAATATTGTTAAAATGATCATACTACTAAAGGCAATCTACAGGTTCAATGCAATCCCTATCAAAACAGGCAATTTTCACAGAACTAGAACAAAAAATACTGAAATATCTATGGAAATGAAAAGGCCCAAATAGCTGAACCAATTTTGAGAAAGAGAAACAGAGCTGGAAGAATCACACTCTCTGACTTCAGACTAAAAATACAAAGCTATAGTAATCAAAACATTATGGTACTGGCACAAAAATAGACACATGAATCAACAGAACAGAACAGATAGCCCAAAATAAACCCATACACTTATAGTTAATTGATCTACAACAAAGGAAGCAGATTATACAATGGAGAAAAGACAGACTCTTCAATAAGTGGTATTGTGAAAACTGGACAGCTACCTGTAAAAGAATGAAATTAGAACATTTCTCACACTATATACAAAAATAAACTCAAATGCATTAAAGACATAAACATTATATCAGAAACCATTAAACTCTTAGAGGGAAACATATGCAGAACACTCTTTGACATAAAACGTAGTAATTTTTTTGGATCTATCTATCTAAAGCTAAGGAAATGAAATGAGAAATAAACAAAGGGGACTTAATTAAACTTAAAATCTTTTGCCCAGGAAAGGAATCCATTGATAAAATGAAAAGAAAATTTACTGAATAGGAGAAAATATTTATTAATGACATGACCAATAATGGATTAATGTCCAAAATATATAAACAGTTCATACAAGTAAACTTCAAAAAAAATAACAATAGCAACCCAATAAAAAAACGGGAAAAAGATCTAAATAGATATTTTTCAAAGATGCCATACATATGGACAAAAAGCACATGAAAAGAGGCTCAACATCGTGAATTATAAGAGAAATGGAAATAAAACCAAACAAAATGAGATACTACCTCACACTGTCAGACTGGTTGTCATCGAAAAGACCACAAAATTTTTGGTGAGGATGTGGGGACAGGGAACTCTCGTACACTGTTAATTGTTAAGTGGTGCTGCTGCTATGGAAAATAGTATGGAGATTCCTACAGAAACTAAAAAGAGAACTAACACATGACCCTTTGTCTGTGTAGGTCATGATGAACCACACCTTACCTATTTCCTGAGAAACCTATATAAGGGTCAAGAAACAACAGTTAGAATTGGACATGGAAAAACTGAGTGGTTCAAAATTGGGAAAAAGTACAAGGCTGTGTATTGTCACCCTGCTTATTTAACTTATAAGCAGAGTGTGTGTGTGTGTGCTCGGTCATTCAATCATGTCCTACTTTTTATGACTCCCTGGACTGTAGCCCACCAAGTTCCTCTCTCCATGAGATTTCCCAGGTAAGAATACTAGAA
This sequence comes from Bos grunniens, assembly GCF_055505025.1. Lineage (NCBI taxonomy): Eukaryota > Metazoa > Chordata > Mammalia > Artiodactyla > Bovidae > Bos > Bos grunniens. The sequence continues at coordinate 72,038,801 of NC_141194.1, read as the reverse complement.
TGGGCTGCCATTGTCTACTCCAAGGAATCTTTCTGACACAGGGATTGTATCCACGTCTCTTGTATCTCCTGCTTTGGCAGATGGATTCTTTACCAGTGTGCCACCTAGGAAGCCCTATATGCAGAATACATCATGCAAAATGCTGGGCTGGATGAATCACAAGCTGGAATCAAAATTGCTGGAAGAAATACCAACAACCTCAGATATACAGATGATACCACTCTAATGGCAGAAAGTGAAGAGGAACTAAAGAGCCTTTTGATATGGGTGAAAGTGGAGATTGAAAAAATTGGCTTGAAAGTCCACATTAAAAATTAAAATTATGGCATCTGGTCCCATCACTTCATGGCAAATGGAAGAGGAAAAAGTGGAAGCATGGACAAATTTTATTTTCTTGGGCTCCAAAATCACTGTGGATGGTGACTCCAGCCATGCAATCAAAAGACACTTGCTCTTTGGAAGGAAAGCTATTGCAAACCTAGACAGTATATTAAAGAGCAGAGACATCACTTTGCCAACAAACGTCCATGTAGTCAAAGCTATGGTTTTTCCAGTATTCATGTATGGATGTGAGAGCTGAACCACAAGTCTGAGTGCTGGAGAACTGATACTTTCAAATCATGGTGCCAGAGAAGACTCTTGAGAGTCCCTTGGGCTGCAATGAGATCAAACCAGTCAATCCTAAAGCAAATCAGTCCTGAATATTCATTGGAAGGGTTATTTGCTGAAGTTGAAGCCTCAATACATTGGCTACCTGATGTAAAGAGCCAACTCATTGGAAAAGACCCTGAGGCTGGAAAAGATTGAAGGCAAAAGGAGAAGGGGGTAGCAGAGGATGAGATTGTTAGATAGCATCATGGACTCAATGGACATGAATTCTGAGAAACTCCAAGAGATAGTGGAGGATATAGGAGCCTGGTGTGCTACAGTCCATGGGGTTGTGAAGAGTCAAACACGACTTAGTGACTGAACACATGACACAGCAATATCACTTCTGAGTATACATCCAACACACACACACACACACACACACAAAATCACCCATTCAAAAAGATACATGCACTCCAGTGTTCCTAACAGCATTATTTATGATTGCTGATATAGGGAAGCAAGTTGTGTCTATCAACAGAGAAATATATATATATATATATATTTATATATATATTTATATTATATATATATATATATATATATATATATATATATATAATTACTCAGCCATGGACTTCCTCAGTGGCTCAGCTGGTAAAGAATCCACCTGCAATGCAGGAATGTAGGAGACCCCAGTCCGATTCTAGGGTCAAAATTCCTGGGTCAGGAAGGTCCACTGGAGAAGGGATAGGCTACCCACTCCAGTATTCTTGGGCTTCCCTGGTGACTCAGATGATAAAGAATCCTCATGCAATGTGGGAAACCTGGGTTCGATCCCTGTGTTGGGAATATCCCCTGGAGAAGGGAAAGGCTACCCACTCAAGTATTCTGGCCTGGATAATTCCATGGACTGTATAGTCTATGGGGTCGCAAAGAGTTGGACACGGCTGAGCAACTTTCACTTTCATTTTTCATTACTCAGCCATAAAAAGAATGAAATTTTTCCATTTGCAACAAGCACCATGGATGGATTTAAAGCACATTATGCTAAATGAAATGTCAGACAAAGACAGACAGATACTCTTTGACATCACTTGTATATGGAATATTTAAAAAAATGAAACAAACCAATGAATATAACAAAACAGAAACAGACTTATGGATAGAGAACAAATTAGTGGTTACCAATTGGGAGAGGGGAAATGAGGAGAAATTTTGGAGTAGGGGATTAAAAGGTACAGACTGTAATGTATAAAATAAATAAAGTATGAGGATAAATTGCATAACAAGAAATATAACCAATATTTCATAATACCTATAAATGCAGTATAACCTTTAAAATTGTGAATCACTATATTCTACACCTGTAGCTTACATAGGTTTTGTTCATTGACTATATCTCAATTAAAAAAATTAAAAGCAGCAAGAAAATTTTAAAAATAAAAACACCTTTGCCAGATAAACAAATGCTGAGGGCATTTGTTACCAATGGACCCAGTAGAGCTACCACACAAGAAATGTTGAAAAGATTCATTTAGGATAAAATGAAAGGGCACTAAACAATAATTCAAAGACATAAAAAGATATATAGAATTACAGTATTGGTAACCACACAAATAAATATAAATTCCAGTTTTATTTTATTTTTGTTTGTAACTCTTTTTTTAATTCCTATATGAATTAAAAGATAATGCATAAAAACAATAAATCTGCATTATTGGTTACATAATGTATAAAGATGGATTTGTGATAAAAACAAAAGTTTTTGGAAAAATACACATGAGTAAAATTTTTATATATTGTTTTAGACAAGATTGTATCAATTAGAAATATAACATTATAAATTTAGAATATTAATTGCAATTTCTGTGATAACCACAAAGAAAATATATTTAAAATATACACAAATAGAAATAAGAAGGGAGTCAAAACTCTCTACAGAAATAAGCTACAGAAAAAAACTAAATACAAATGATGGCAGTAATGGGAGAGATGAAGGACAGAAATGGTGTCATATCAAAACAAATACAAAATAACAGGCACTGCTATTTATTAGTAATTGCTTCAAATGTAACTTCAACTAAAAGGTGTATATTGAAATATGGATTTAATAACATGGTCTAACTATATGCTGTCTATAAGAAACTCACTTTATATCCCCAAACACAAACAGGTTAAAGCTGAAACGATGAGGGGTCCTCATTAGGAGGTCCTAAGTTGGTGGAGGAATGACAGAGGGAGATCACTTTCTCCCCTACAAATTCATTGAAAGAATATTTGAACCCTGAGCAAATTCCACAAAACAACTTCTGAATGCTGGTAGAGGACATCAGGCATCCAGAAAGGCAGCCCATTGTCTTCGAAAGGAGGTAGGACAAAATATAAAAGATAAAAAGAAACACAAAAGAGATAGGGATGGAGATCTGGCCTGGTAAGGGAGTTTTAAAGAGGAGAAGTTTCCAAGCACCAGGAAACACTCTCACCAGTGGGTCTGTGGGGAGTTTTGGAATCTCAGAGGGCAACATAATGGGAAGAAAATATAAATAAATAAATAAATAAAACCCTCAGATTATGTGCCTAACAGCAACTCCTAGCTCTCCCATCCACCACCAGCAAGCGGGGGCTGAACAGGGAGGCACAGGCTGCATTGCTTAGGGTAACGACTGGGCTTGAATGCCCTGAGGGCAATCAGAGGGAACTAATGTGAAATAGCAACCCAAACTGTGGGATAGCCAGAGAAAGAGAGAGAAAAAAGAGAGAGAAAGAGAGAGAACTATCCTGCAAAAAGCCTTAACCTAAGGCATTGCCAGGCACGCTCACAGAACAAAGGACTGAGCAAATACCAGAGGAGAGCTAGCTGACTGTGGGCCAGCCCATCCCCCACCAGAGACAGGGACGCAGCGGGGGAGCAACCAGAGCTGGAAAGGGACAATCTCAGTCCCAGAGAGGCATCCTCTACCAAACTGTAAGCAGGCTTCCAGTCGCTAACTAAGACTTCTTGGGATTCTGGATGGTTGACATTCACCGGGAGAGTCACAGACAGAGATCAGCTCTCCAGAAGAGACACACAGCACACTTGAGACAGGCGCGCCTGCTACCATCCAGGAAACTGAGCGGCTGGGACTGGGGAGGTGATAAGATGCACTCACCACCTGGGGAGATTGCGCTCACCAACCACCTCGTTGCCTGAGATGCTCGGACCTGGAAAGGGCACAAAACGCAGGCCCAACCAAGTCTGCACCTTTGTGGAGTACCTGAGAACCTGAAACTGAGCGGCTTAGACCTGGGATGGGCACGCAACGCACGGCCCACCTCAGACAGTTCCCCGTCAGAGCAACCTAGAGCCTGAGAAGTGTAGACTGGGAAAGCGCACATGCTGTGAGTGCAGGCAAACCCAGTGTGGCCAAGACACTGTGAGCACTCCCCACACATGCCAGTGATATATGTTTGCACTGTTCCTCCCTCCCCACAGCATGACTGAACAAATGAGCCTAAATAAGTGACCACTTACGCCCCCTTGAGTCAGGGGGGAAATTAGACACTGAAAAGACCAGCAAAATGAAGAAGCTAAAATAAACAAAGGGAACAGCTCTAGAAGTGACAGGTGCAACAAACTAAAACCCCGTAGTCAGCACCGACTATATTGGAAGGGGCCTATAGATCTTGACCATTATTAGCTGGATCAAGAAACTATCTGAAACTGAACTGATCCCACACAGCCCACAACAGCTCCAGAGAAATTACTAGATATATACTTACTATTATCAATTTTAAAATGTATTATTTTTTATTTTTAGTCCTCTATTACTCCTTTAATTTTCATATTTATAACCTACTATTACCTTGCAAAAAAAAGAAACTGTTTAAAGCAAACTTCATATATATATTTTATAATTTTTGTGACTTTGTTTTCTTAATATTGTATTTTTTTTTGCTCTTTCTTTTCTTATTTTTTAACTTTACAATATTGTATTTTTGAGAGTCTAACCTCTACTCTAGATTTTTAATCTTTGCTTTTTGGTATTTGTGATCAATTTTGTACCTTTAAAAACAAAATCTTCAGTACCTATTTTTACTTGGGAGTGTGATTACTGGCTTGATTGCTCTCTACCCATTTTGACTCTCCTTTCTCTCCACCAGGTCGCCTCTAACTCCAACTCCTCCTTTTCTTCTCTACCCAACTCTGTGAATCTCTTTGTGTGTTCTGGGCTATGGAGAACACTTAGGAAACTGATTACTGGCTGGATCTGTCTCTCTCCTTTTGATTGCCCCTTTTCTCCTCCTGGTCACTTCTGTCTCCTTCCTCCCTCTTCTTTTCTCAGTGTAATTCTGTTAACCTCTCTGAGGGTTCCAGACTGTGGAGAACACATAGGGAATTGGTTACTGGCTAGCTTGTTCTCTCCCCCTTTTATTCCACCTCTTCTCTTCCTGGTCACTTCTATCTCCCTCCTCCCTCTTCTCTTTGCCATGTAACTCTGGGAACCTCTCTGGGTGTCCCTCACTGTGGAGAATCTTTTCATCTTTAACCTAGATGTTTTATCATCAGTTCTGTATAGATGGAGAAGTCTTGAGGCTACTGTAAGAATAAGACTGAACACCAGAGACAGGAAGTTTAAGCCCAAAATCTGAGAACAGCACAACTTCTGTCTCCAGGGAACATTAATCTATAAGAGCTCATCCGAAAGCTTCCATACCTACACTGAAACTGACCTCCACCTAAGTGCCAACAAGCTCCAGAGCAAGACATACCATGCAAATTCTCCAGCAACACAAGAACTTTAATATAAAGGCTACCCAAAGTCACATCAATCTCATCTTAAAACTCACTACTGGACACTTATTGGCACTCCAGAAAGAAGAAATCCAGCTAAATCCACCAGAATGCTGCAGCAAGCTTCCCTAACCAGGAAACCCAAAAAGCCATACATTCAACCCTACCCACAGGGAGGAATCTCCACAATAAAGAGGAACCACAAACTGCCAGGATACAGAAAGGCCAACACAAACACAGCAATCTCAACAAGATGAAAAGGAAGAGAAACACTCAGCAGGTAAAGGATTAATGCCCACCAAACCAAACAAAAGAGAAGGAGATAGGGAGTCTACCTGAAAAAGAATTCAGAATAATGATGGTAAAAATGACCCAAAATTTTGAAAACAAAATGGAATTACAGATAAATATCCCAGAGACAAGGATTGAGAAGATGCAAGAAAAGTTTAACAAGGACCTAGAAGAAATAAAAAGAGTCAATCAATAATGAATAATGCAATAAATGAGATCAAAAACACTCTGGAGGGAGCCAACCGTAGAATAATGGAGGCAGAAGATAGGATAAGTGAGGTAGAAGATAGAATGATAGAAATAAATGAAGCAGAGAGGAAAAAAAATTTTTTTCCTGTTTTTGTACAAATGTAAAAAAAGATTGAATAGCCTTTTTAACCTTAACTCTTTTTTTGTCTAACAGTTTTAAGATTATTTTTATTAAAAGTTTTTGTTTTTTAGTTTTAGAGTTACCCATGTCATAAAATCTACTATCTTTTTTATCTCTTTATCGAAAAGATTTTTACTTTCCACTCTTCACCCTATCTATCTTATGTAAGGGGGTCTGTGACACCCTGAGTGGGGTCCTAAGCCGTCCGAAAACTGTACAATGGGGGAGACTTACCTTTGGGTCCCTTTGCGGGCACCACTTGCCGGGGTCCAGCCCCAGCAGGATCCAGGGGTACCCTCAGGATGATGACCTAGGAGAAAGGATAGCAAAGCAGAGAGCAGGGCTTGATCTTTCTTGTTAAACACAGAAAGACAATAAATCTCCTGGCACGGAACTTGTTCTGTTCATGGAGGCTGCAGGCGCCCTCTCGGTGGGGTGAGGATGCAGGGCGCCCCCTCCCTGGTGAAGACTCAAGGCGCCTTCCCGATCAGGTCTTAGAAGCCCAGGCAAAAAAGTGAACTCAGAGAGCCCCTGTGCCCCAAGGAGTCTTCCTGAAAGAAGAACAGAGAGAAAAGGAGGGAAAAGAAAAAAAAAAAAAAAAGAATGACATGGGGAGACCAAGCTTCAGTGAGCGAGGCCCATAACTTTATTTTTAAAAGGAACTTTTATACCTTGACTTGTACATAGAAGGAAATGAAAGTGCAAAGTCATACAGAGTCAGCCCAAACATTACATCTGTTTTGTCATTATCAAAACCAGGATTTTTTTTGCATACCTTTTCCACAAACAATGTTGTGTACAATATCTGGCCTTGGAGGCTTGTGGACATTTTATGACCCTTTTTTGATAAAGGCTGCTCACCCAGAAAACTTATTTTCTCTTGAAGTGTTTTTTCTTTATATTTTTAATCTATGTCAGCCTTAGAAAGTGCTAATCAGAGTTACATTCTCACAGAGCAAAGGTGCAGTAAGTTACAACAAAGAAAGAACTAACTAGCTCAAAGGTCTGATGTGGTTAATTCCAAGGCTGTTACTTGTTTTTCTTATATTCCAACTATGTTAACTAATGCACTCTCAGGTGTACAATGGATAAGGGATATGGGCACTTGGCAGCAAGCACTGGCTTAACAATGAAATCCTACACCAGCACTACTCTAATAGTTTTTAACTCTTTGAAAGGCTCTACATTTTTAGAATGTTTTAGGCTTCCCATGTCTCTTACCGTTGGGAGGCTGTAAACAGTCACATGCGTAGCTGCAAGAGTCTAGATAAGCCTGTCAGGCAAGCTAGAAAGCCATCAGAGGGGTTTGAATTGAAACACTCCTATCATGCCCAGGAGACTAATTAACTAAAGCCCTAAGGTGATTTTTTCCAGAGAAAGTTGGTCGGGGATAGCCCCCTGTTAATGACAAAAGAGTTGGTAAAAGACATAATATAATAAACAGTAGACAGATTTTGGTTTTGGGGTAGATGCTCGAACAGATTCAGGGGGTACTTTGAGTTCTGATAAGCCTTGCTCGTCAGATCTCTTCCACATGACCTTGTCATGGGTGGGATCTCCCGTGGTGGCTCCTGACATAACACCTATCCTACTCAAACTTTTCCAGAAAATGGCAGAGGAAGGTAAACTTCCAAAATCATTCTATGAGGCCACCATCACCCAAAACCAGACAAAGATGCCACAAAAAAGGAAAACTAAAGGCCAATATCATTGATGAACATAGATGGAAAAATCCTTAACAAAACTCTAGCAAACATAATCCAACAACATATTAAAAAGATCATACATCATGACCAAGTGGGCTGTATCCCAGGGATGCAAGGATTCTTCAATATCTGCAAATCAATCAACATAATATACCACATTAACAAATTAAAAAATAAAAACCATATGATTATCTCAATAGATGCAGAGAAAGCCTTTTACAAAATTCAACATCCATTTATGATAAAAACCCTCCAGAAAGCAGGCATAGAAGAAACATATCTCAACATAATAAAAGTTATATATGACAAACCCACAGCAGTGGTGAAAAACTGAAAGCATTTCCCCTAAAGTCAGGAACAAGACAAGGGTGCCCACTCTCACCACTCCTATTCAACATAGTTATGGAAGTTTTGGCCACAGCAATCAGAGCAGAAAAAGAAATAAAAGGAATCCAGATTGGAAAAGAAGAAGCAAAGCCCTCACTGTTTGCAGGTGACATGATCTTCTACATAGAAAACCCTAAAGATTCCACCAGAAAATTACTAGAGCTAATCAATGAATATAGTAAAATTTCAGGATATAAAATTAGCACAGAGAAATCCCTTGCATTCCTATACACTAACAATGAGAAAACAGAAAGAAAAATTAAGGAAACAATTCCATTCACCATTGCAACGAAAAGAATAAGATACTTAGGAAGAGATTCACCTAAAGAAACAAAAGACCTATATATAGAAAACTATGAAACACTCGTGAAAGAAATCAAAGAGGGCACAAATAGATGGAGAAATATACCATGTTCATGGATTGGAAGAATCAATATAGTGAAAATGAGTATACTACCCAAAGCAATCTATAGATTCAGTGCAATCCCTGTCAAGCTACCAACGGAATTTTTCGCAGAACTAAGACAAATAATTTCACAATTTGTATGGAAATACAAAAAAACATCGACTAGCCAAAGCAATCTTGAGAAAGAAGAATGGATCCAGAGGAATCAACCTGCCTGAATTCAGGCTCTACTACAAAGTCACAATCATCAAGACAGCATGGTACTAGCACAAAGACAGAAATATAGATCAATGGAACAAAATAAAAAGGCCAGAGATGAATCCATGCAACTATGGACACTTTATTTTTGACAAAGTAGGCAAGAATAACATCGAAAAGACAATCTCCTTAACAAGTGGTGCTGGGAAAACTGGTCAACAATTTGTAAAAGAATGAAACTAAAACACTTTCTAACATGATACACACACACACACACACACACAAAAAAAAAAAAAAAAAAAAAAAAAAAAACTCAAAATGGATTAAAGATCTAAACATAAGACCAGAAACTATAAAACTCCTAGAGGAAAACATAGGCAAAACACTCTCTGACATAAACCATAGCAGGATCTTCTATGATCCACCTCCCAGAATATTGTAAATAAAAGCAAAAATAAACAAATGGGACCTAATTAATTTTAAAAGCTTTTGCACAACACAGGAAAGTATAAACAAGGTGAAAAGACAGCCTTCAGAATGGGAGAAAATAATAGCAAACCAAGCAACCAACAAACAATTAATCTCAAAAATATACAAGCAACTCCTGCAGCTCAATTCCAGAAAAGTAAACGACCCGACCAAAAAGTGGGCCAAAGAACACATTTCTCCAAAGAAGACATGCAGATGGCTAACAAACACATGAAAAGATGCTCAATATCATTCATTATCAGAGAAATGCAAATCAAAACCACAATGAGGTACCATTTCATGCCATTCAGAATGGTTGCTATAAAAAAGCCTACAAGCAATAAATGCTGGAGAGGGTGTGGAGAAAAGGGAACTCTCTTACACTATTGGTAGGATTGCAAACTAATTCAGCCACTCTGGAGAACAGTGTGGATATTCCTTAAAAAACTGGAAATAGAACTGCCATATGACCCAGTGATCCCACTACTGGGAATACACACCATGGAAACCAGAATTGAAAGAGACACGTGTACCCCAATGTTCACTGCAGCACTGTTTATAATAGCCAGCACATGGAAGCAACCTAGATGTCCATCAGCATATGAATGGATAAGAAAGCTCTGGTACATATACACAACGGTATAATACTCAGCCATTAAAAAGAATACATTTGAATCAGTTTTAATGAGGTAGATGAAACTGGAGCTAATTATCCAGAGTGAAGTAAGTTAGAAAGAAAAACACCAATACACTATACTAACGCATATACATGGAATTTAGAAATATGGTACTGATAACCCTGTATGTGAGACAGCAAAAGAGACACAGATGTATAGAACAGTCTTTTGGACTCTGTGGGAGAAGGCGAGGATGGGATGGTTTGGGAGAATGTCATTGAAACATGTATATTATCATATGTGAAACAGATCACCACCCCAGGTTCGATGCAAGAGACAGGGTGTTCAGGGTTGGTGCACTGGGATGACCCAGAGGGATGGGATGGGGAGGGAGGTGGGAGCGGTTTCAGGATAGGGAACACATGTACACCCATGGCTGATTCATGTCAATGCATGGCAAAACCACTTCAATATTGTAAAGTAATTACCCTCCAATTAAAATAAATTAATTTATATTAAAATAAATTAAAAACTGTGAATGTATACAATGGAATATTATTCAACCTTAAAGAGGAAGGAAGGAGGTTCTGACACATGCTGCAAAAAAATAAATAAATAAATAAATAACTGAAACAATGTAAATAGAATCCCATGCAAATAATAAAAATAGAGCTGGAATACCTATAATAACATCAAATAAAATAAACTTTAAGTCAAATACTATTATAATAAGCAAAGAAAGACATTAAACACTGACAAAAGTGTGAACGTATCAAAAAAGTTTGACCATATACATACACAGGAAACAATGGAGCCTTAAATATATATAAAACAAATGTTGACGCTGTAGGGAGATAGTTATATGATAAGAGCTGGAGATATCAATGCTCCACTTTCAAAACAGATATAACTTGTATTCAGAAAATCAATAACAAAATAGGGAACTTGGAAAACAATATAACCTAAACATATAGGAAAACATATAGGACTCTACCCAAAAGCAGCAGAATACACCTTCTTCTTGAGAGTGCATCGACTATTCTCTTCGTCAGACCAGATAGGAAAAATGTAAAAGCAATAGAGGGCACCAATGGAACCAAAAGTTGGTTTTCTGCAAAAAACCACCAAGTTTTATAAAACTGTAGTTATGCTGACAAAATGAAAAAAAGGAGAAGGCTCAAAATATTAAAATAAGGAGTGCAGACATTACTGTTAATCTCAGAGAAGTTGAAAAAATGAGAAAACTATCAATGATTTTAGACCAACAAATTAGTTAATCTAAATGAAATGAAAAAAAAAAATCTGAGAAACATACAAACAACTAAAACTGACTCAAGAAAAAAATTGAAAATCTGGAAAGAACTAAGAGATTAAATCTGTCATCAAAATCCTCCAAACAAAGAAAAGTTCAAAACCAGACAATTTTAATGGTAAATTTTGACAAACATTTGGAAAAAAAAAAAAGAAGTTAACACCAATCTTTCTCAAACTCCTCTGAAAAATAGAGAATGATGAAATGTTTTCTAACTCATTCTATGAAGCCAGCATACCCTCATACCAAAGCCAGATTATGATATTGCAAGAAAGGACAATTACTGACTAATATCTTTTATTAATATCCTTGTAAAAATATTAACCAAATTACTTGTAAACTGCATGCAACAACATATTAAAATGATTATATACCACAAACAAGCAAGACTTATCCTGTAAATGTGAGTAGTTCAACATAAGAAAATCAAACATTTCAATATACTACATTAACGAAAGTAAAAACACATAATCATCTCAATTGAATTTAAAAAAAACATTTGACAAATACCATTTCATGATAAAAAAAAATTCAGAAAACTAGGATTAGAAGGAAACTTATCCAACATGATAAAGGGAATTTATATAAACAACAACACAGCTAGCATTAGTATAAATTGGTGGACTGAAACCTTTCCCCCTAAGATCAGGAACAAGACAAAAATGGCTACTTTCTCTACTGCTATTCAACACTCTTACTGGAAGTTCCAGCCATAAGAATTAGATAAGTTAAAGAAATAAAAGACATCCAATGTGGAAGGATAAAGCTAAATTATCAGTATTCACAGATAATGTGATTTCATATATAGAACATTTCAAAGAATCCACAAAGAAGCAACTAGAGCTTAAATTAATTCAGCAAAGTTTCAGAGTAAAAGATTAACACAAAAAAGAGCAGTTTGTCTCTGTACAAGAGTGATGAAAAATCTGAAAATAAAAATCAAGAAAACAATTCCATTTTAACTGAACTGGGGTCTCCTGCATTGCAGGCAGATTCATTACCGGCTGAGACACCAGGAAAGACAACCCAGGGGTCAAACCCATGTCTCCACATTGCAGGAGGATTCTTTACCAGCTGAGCCACCAGGGAGGCCCAAGAATACTGGAGTGGGTAGCCTATCCCTTCACGAGGGGATCTTCCCGACCCAAGAATCCCGACCCTGGAATTGAACCAGGGTCTCCTACATTGCAGGTGGATTCTTTACTTAGCATCCAAAAGAATAAAATAACTAAGCATAAATGTTACCAAGGAGGTGAAATACTTACACACTGAAAACTGCCAATTATTCATGAAGGAAATTAAAGACCTAAATAAATGGAAAGACATCCTGTCTTTTTCATGGGATGGAAAACTTTATAATGTTAAAATGACAATACTATACTCAGATAAATCTACAGATTCAATGTAATCTGTATCACTATTCCAACAGCCTTTTCTTGGAGAAATGGGCAAATCGATCCTCAAATTCATATGGAACCGCAAAGAGTCCCAAATAGCCAAAACAATCTTGAAAAACAACAATATTGGAAACTCAAGGTTCTCAATTTCAAAACTCACTACAAAGTTACATTAAACAAAATAGTGTGATACTAGCCAAAGTGTAGACATATAGACCAATGTAATTAAATTGAAAGCCCAGAAATAAACATATATATCTATGATCAATTAATTTTTGATGATGGTACCATGACTATTCAATGGGGAAGTAATAGTCTCTCCAAGAAACTGTGAAGATACACCTGGCTGTCTACATGGAAAATGATTATATGGACCCCTACTTAAAACCATACACAGAAATTAACTGAAAATGAATTAAATACATAAATGTAAGAGTAGACATTATGAACCTCTCAGAAATAAGCATAGAGATAAATCTTTGTATCTTTTAGATTAGGTAGTGGTTTCTTGCACTAAAAACACAAGCAACCAAAGATAAAAAGACATAACTGGATTTCATCAAATTAAAAATATTTGTGCCTCAAAGGCAACTAGCAAGAAAGTGAAGAAACAGCATACAGAATGAGAGAAAGTATCTTTAAATCATGTATCTGACAAGGGTGGAGTATCCAGAATATATAAATAACTCACAACTCAAAAACAAAGAGGCAAACAATCCATTTAAAATGGACAAGGACTTGACTAGACATTTAGCCAAAGAAAATATACAAATGGCCAACACACACACAAAGATGTTCAACATCATTAGTCATTTAGGAAATGGAAATCAAAACCATAATGAGGTACCATCCCACACCTCTTAGGATGGCTCTTTTCAAAACAAACAAACCAAAAAAAAGTCAAACAGATATTAACAAATGTTGAAGAGCATGTAGAAAAATTGGAACCAGGTGCACCACTGGTAGAAATGCAAAATTGTGTAGCTATGTTGGAAAACAGTTGAACAGTTCCTCAAAAGTTAAACACAAAATTACCATATGACCCCACACATATACTCCTAGATATATATACATGTACAGACGTGTTCATTGCAGCACTAATCATAATAGCCTAAAATGACCACAGCCCAAATGTCCATTAACAGATGAGAAGTTGAATTGGTATATAATGCATAATCATATTCAGCATAAATTATTAAAGTACTGATATCTGCTACATAATGAATAAATCTCCAAAACATTATGCTAAGTGAGAAAAGCCAGACACAAAACGTCATGAATAGGATGATTCCATTTATATGAAATATCAAGAATAGATAAATCCATAAGGACAGAGTGTAGATTGTTGGTTGCCTAATGCTTGAGGGAGTGGGAATGGGGAGAAATTGCCTAATGGACAAAGGGATTTGTCAAACAAACAAACGAACAAAAAACTGCAGTGTTAATTCCTGTCTGAGTTTCTAGACACCAATCTGCTCTACAAATTTCAGACTTTCCAGTCATCATTATTGTGTGGATCAATTCTTTATAATAATTCGTGTACATTTATAATTCATATATAAAATATTTCCTATAGGAATTTGTAAAATTTATCTTCTAGTTATAAACATTTATGGAAAAATTGATTAGGTGTATATAAATGTGTATATGGACAGGTGTAGACAGAGATGCATACACATACAGATATGTATTCATTTATTTACTATCATAATTAATGATGTATTTGTCACTGGAGATCATAACCAGTAAAATTGGAAAGACATTATTATAATGGATTGAAATAGATGACTCAAACGTAAATTAGGGCTTTTTTTTTTTTTTTAAGTGCATTCGTTCAGGCTCCATGTATGAAAGAGACTGGATTGTTCTGGGTCTCTTTCTTCTATGAAAGACTTGTAATACCGAGATTAGAATGTATTTCAAGTTAGTTTTTAAAAAATTGAAGTACTGTGTGCAACGTACTATAAGTAACCAAGATATATTTCAATAATTTTACCTTACTTATATAAAGATAGTCTTCTATAGAAGCACTGATCTGATTTAATCATCTAATATGAAGTCTATTTATTAAATCAAGTACATTATAAAGGTTAGTCATTAATAATCTGTTCTATACATTTAGTTCATGTGCATAATTTGGGAGATACTTGATGCATCAGTCTATGAGCCTTTGTGTTAAGAAAAGATGTGATATCTGTGATGTGGAAATATGAATACATAAAATTAATAATTCCTTAGGCAGAAATACTTGTTCCTCTAGTGCAATGGCTTTCAAACTATTCTTGGTAGAGCCTGAGGAATTCCCTAGAATTATTTGATGTTTGGCAAAGTGCGGGGGTGGAAAACAGAGCCAGCCAGACTCATGTTCCCCCAAATACACATAGTAAAAACACACACTTATTTTAATCAGAAAAACTCTATTTACATGTCTTCCATATGGGTTATCTACATCATGTTTTCCTTGAAGAAAAAGATGTACAGATCAGGTTTAAAAAGCCTTAAGTAGTGATTGCTTTGTAACCAGCAGAACTGATCAGTGTTGGAAACTGAAATGCATGTTTTTGAAAAAATCTTGAAATATGCACTTTATAATGATATTTTTTTGTCATGTCACTTTTTTTAAGATGACTCTAAGAGATGTATAGTAGAAACATCACTGGGTTGAGTAAGAAGTCCCAGACTCAACTTATTTCTGATTTGCAAGTTAACAGCTTTGCATCCTATGGGCTTCCCTGGTGGCTCAGAGGTTAAAGCGTCTGCCTGGAATGCAGGAGACCCGGGTTTGATCCCTGGGTCGGGAAGATCCCCTGGAGAAGAAAATGGCAACCCACTCCAGTATTCTTGCCTGGAGAATCCCATGGATGGAGGGGCATGGTAGGCTACAGTCCATGGGGTCGCAAAGAGTTGGACACGACTGAGCAACTTCACTTTCACTTTCAGCTTTGCATCCTAGGGTAAATCAACTGATTTTTCTGGATTTCCGTTTCCTTTTTGGTAAAATGAGGTTGATTTAGATTAAAGTATCAAACAGGTTTTAAATCTTGTGCAAAATCTGGTGACTGTCGTTGCCTTTCTAAAGTAATGTGTTTAGAAAAATTCTGAGGCTCAATAGGAAAGATCTCTGTAATGCTTTAACTGTATCTTCCATGGACAAGCAAATGGGTCAGGAAAGCTTTTGGGCAATTGAACACCCCTGGGCTAGGTGATCTCTTAAAATCTTTTCTAATATTAAGGAGTGTAACATCTAAAAAAAAACAAGTAAGTAGCACATCAAGTAAAATGCAAAGCACATGAATAAATTACAAAATGCAAAAAATTTTCTATATATATAACTCTGCTGTACACATGAGACTAATGTGACATTGTAAATCAATTATAGTCCAATAATTTAAAAATTTAAATTTAAAATGGAATAAATTTATTCCAATCTGAGCAGATTGACAATGAAATGACATGAATGAGGCAAAGAGGGAGGGATGAATACGTGGAACACAGGACTTTTAAGGCAGTGAAACTATTATGTTATTATAATGTAATGTTATATCATAATGCTATAATGGATACATTATGAATTTGTCAAAATCCATAGAACTGTAAAACACAAAGAATGAAGCCTAATGTTAACTATGAACTTTAGTAAATAATAATTTATCAATACTGGTTCATCAATTATAACAAAATATATTCCATTAATGCACAATGTTAATAATACTGGAAATTGGGGGATGAGGAAAAGTATGAGAACTCTCTGTGCCTTTTGTTCAATTTTTCTTGAAACTTCCTAAATAAAGCTGCTCTAAAAAGTAAACCAATACAATATTGTAAAGTAATTAGCCTCCAATTAAAATAAATAAATTTATATTTTAAAAAGTAAACTAATTTGTTAATTTTTAAAGTGAGAAAGATTACATGTACCACTTAATACAAAAGCACACTGACAAATAATGACAATAGGGGAAGTTTCAAAGAAGAATAAAAATAAAGACTTGCCTACGTCCCCAGTTACTTCTTCCCTAGCTTCTTTCTAAATCCTAGCTGGATTTAGAAAAGACAGAGAAACTAGAGATCAAATTGCCAACATCCGTTTGATCACTGAAAAAGCAAGAGAGTTCCAGATAAAAACATCTACCTTTGCTTTATTGACTATGCCAAAGCCTTTGACTGTGTGGATAACAATAGACTGTGGAAAATTCTTAAAAAGATGGGAATACCAGACCACCTTACCTGCCTCTTTAGAAATCTGTTTGCAGGACAATAAGCAGTAGTTAGAACTGGACATGAAACAACAGACTGGGTCCAGATCAGGAAAGGAGTATGTCAAGGCTGTACATTGTCACCCTACTTATTTAACTTATATGCAGAGTACATCATGCAAAATGCTGTGCTGGATGAAGCACAAGCTGGAATCAAAATTACTGGGAGAAATATCAATAACCTCAGATACACAGATGATACCACCCTTATGGCAGAAAGCGAAGAAGTAAAGAGCCTCTTGAAAGTGAAAGAGGAGAGTGGAAAAGTTGACTTAAAACTCAACAATCACAAAACTAAGATCATGGCATCCAATCCCATCACATCATGGCAAATAGATGGGGAAACAATGGAAACAGTGACAAACTATTTTGGAGGGCTTCAAAATCACTGCAGATGGTGACTGCAGCCATGACATTAAAAGACACTTGCTCCTTGGAAGAAAAGCTATGGACAACTTTCACAGCATATTGAAAAGCAGAAACATTACTTTGCCAACAAAGGTCCATCTAGTCAAAGCTATGTTTTTTCCAGTAGTCATGTATGGATGTGAAAGTTGGACCATAAAGAAAGCTGAGCGCTGAAGAATTGATGTTTTTGAACTGTGGTGTTGGAGAAGACTCTTGGGAGTCCCTTGGACTGCAAAGAGATCCAACCAGTCCATCCTAAAGGAAATCAGTCCTGAATGTTCATTGGAAGGACTGGTGCTGAAGCTTGAAACCCCAATAGTTTGGCCATCTGATGTGAAGAACTGACTCATTGGAAAAGATTCTGAAGCTGGGAAAGATTGAGGGCAGGAGGAGAAGGGGAGGACAGAGGATGAGATGGTTGGATGGCCTCACCTACTCAATGGACATGAGTTTGAATAAGCTCCAGGAGTTGGTGATGGACAGGGAAGCCTGGAATTCTGCAGCCCATAGGGTCACAAACAATTGGACAGGACTGAGTGACTGAACTGAACTACCTTCTTATCTTATTACAAGAACTCTGACATAAGTAAAATATGTGCTGACCATAGACAATCTCTACTCTAGCCATGCTGAAGTATTTGTAGTTTCTTTAATGTTCCATGATGGCAAGTGCCTCTAAGCCAGAGAACATGCTGCTGCACTCCCCTTGCTCCTTCACCTGGCTAACTCCTTCTTAGCCTTTAAGTCATAGTTTATATATCACTTCCTATAGGAAAGTATGGGCTTCTCTGGTGGCTCAGTGACAGAGAATCCATCTGCCAATGCAGGAAGCATGGGTCTGATCCCTGGGTTGGGAAGATTCCTTGGAGAAGGAAAGGGCAACCCACTCTAGTATTCTTGTCTGGGAAATCCCATGGACAGAGGAACCTGGCAGACTATAGTCCAGGGGGTCACAAAAGAGTTGGACATGACTTAGTGACTAAACAACAAATAGGAAAGTATGCCTGATCACCTTTTATATTCACCAACACATAATAAGATATCTCTTCTAAATTCTCTCAGCACCACTTCCTTATCTTTCTATATCACCCTTATCTTTCTATATGATCCTTATCTTTCTATCTTTAGAAATACCTAGTAATTTGTACATCATTCCACAGTAAATAATTAGTTTCTTAAGAGTAGAGATAATGTCGTATCCACGTTAGTATTTTTACCCCTAAAAAAGTGCCTGAAAGTGAAAGATTCTTTGTAACCCCATGGACTATACAGTCCATGGAATTCTCCAGGCCAGAATACTGGAGTGGGTAGCCTATCCCTTCTCCAGCGGATTTTTCTGACCCAGGAATCAAATGTCTCCTGCATTGTGGGTGGATTCTTTATCAACTGAACTATCAGGGAAGTCCCCTTCCAAAAATAATAATAATAATAATAATTATAAGTGCCTACTGTACATTAATTGCAAGAGTTGAACACAACTTAGCGACTAAACAACAAAATACAGTTTGTAATTAAAAATATGGGTTGAATGATTAATTTAACTACCATTCATAGCAGCATTTTAAAACTTAGATATTATAAAATATAGCAAGTAAGATTTTTAAAGATTTTTTTTTTTTTATGACAGAGAATGCTTTTTTTCCTTTTTTTTAATTTTCTCAGAGCATATCAAACCCATTGTAGGAAACAACAAAAAAATGTAGAATGGAGTTGGAAAGGCTATGTACCACTTGCTGAAAGGTCAGTCACTACAACAGATACTTAATTTGTTTTTCCCCACCTTTACTTCAAGCTAGTTATTATAAATTTAATATGCAGTCTTCTCCAATGCCTTCATTTAGTATTTTACTAATGCTTGCTGCTGCTGCTAAGTCGCTTCAGTCGTGTCTGACTCTGTGCCACCCTAGAGATGGCAGCCCACCAGGCTCCCCCGTCTCTGGGATTCTCCAGGCAAGAACACTGGAGTGGGTTGCCATTTCCTTCTCCAATGCATGAAAGTGAAAAGTGAAAGTGAATTCAATCAGTCGTGTCTGACTTCTAGCGACCCCATGGACTGCAGCCTATCAAGCTTCTCCATCCATGGGATTTTCCAGGCAAGAGTACTAAAACCATATGTGATTTGCATATATTTCCTCTATTATGAGTGAAAGTGAAAAGAAATGGAATTATCCATAATTCCCCCCAAGCCCCATCTACATGAACAAACCTGTTTGTTTTGACTGACTTAACCATTTCATAACTCAGTGAAGCTATGAGCCAAGCATGCAGGGCCACCCAAAGACATATGGATCATAGTGAAGAGTTCAGACAAAAAGTGGTCCACTGGAGGAGGAAAGGGCAAACTACTCCAATATTCTTGACCTGAGAACCCCATGAACAGTATGAAAAGGCAAAAGGATATGACACCAGTTGAGCCCACCAGGTTGGGAGGTGTCCAATATGCTACTGGAGAAGAGAAGAGGGCAATTACTAATAGCTCCAGAAAGAATGAAGAAGTCAGGCAAAGGGGGAAACAACGCTCAGTTGAGGATGTGTCTGGTGGTGAAAGTAAAGTCTGATGGCTTTTCCTATTGCATAGGAAACTGAAATGTTAGGTCCATGAATCAAGGTAAATTGGACATGGTCAAGCAAGAGATGGCTAGAGTGAACATCGACATCTTAGGAATCAGAGAACTAAAATGGATGGGAATGAGCAAATTTAATTCAGTTCAGTTTAGTTTAGTCGCTCAGTTGTGTCTGACTTTGTGACCCCATGAACTGCAGCACGCCAGGCCTCCCTGTCCAACACCAATTCCCAGAGTCTACTCAAAGTCATGTCCATTGAGTCGGCGATGCCATTCAAATATCTCATCCTCTGTTGTCCTCTTCTCCTCCTGCCCTCAAACTTCCCAGCATCAGGGTCTTTTCAAATGAGTCCACTCTTCACATAAGGTGGCCAAAATACTGGAGTTTCAGCTTCAACATCAGTCCTACCAGTGAACACTCAGGACTGATCTCCTTTAGGATGGACTGGTTGGATCTCCTTGCAGTCCAAGGGATTCTCAAGAGTCTTCTCCAACACCACAGTTCAAAACCATCAGTTCTTCAGCACTCAGCTTTCTTCACAGTCCAATTCTCACATCCGTACATGACCGCTGGAAAAACCATAGCCTTGACTAGATGGCCCTTTGTTGGCAAAGTAATGTCTCTGCTTTTAATACGCTATCTAGGTTGGTCATAACTTTCTTTCCAAGGAGTAACTGTCTTTTAATTTCATGGTTGCAATCACCATCTGCAGTGACTTTAGAGTCCAAAAAGACAAAGTCAGCTACTGCTTCCATTGTTTTCCCATCTATTTGCCATGAAGTGATGGGACCAGATGCCATGATCTTAGTTTTCTGAATGTTCAGCTTTAAGCCAACTTTTTCACTCTCCTCTTTCACTTTCATCAAGAGGCTCTTTAGTTCCTCTTCACTTTCTGCCATAAGGGTGGTGTCATCTGCATATCTGAGGTTATTTATATTTCTCCTAGCAATCTTGTTTCCAGCTTGTGCTTCCTCCAGCCCAGCATTTCTCATGATGTACACTGCATATAAGTTAAATAAGCAGGGTGGCAATATACAGCCTTTTCCTATTTGGAACCAGTCTGTTGTTCCATGCCCAGTTCTAAATATTGCTTCCTGACCTGCATACATTTTTGTCAAGAGGCAGATCAGGTGGTCTGGTATTCCCATCTCTTTCAGAATTTTCCACATTTATTGTAATCCACACAGTCAAAGGCTTTGGCACAGTCAATAAAACAGAAGTAGATGTTTTTCTGGAACTCTCTTGCTTTTTCAATGATCCAGCGGATGTTGGCAATTTGATCTCTGGTTCCTCTTCCTTTTCTAAAACCAGCTTGAACATCTGGAAGTTCACAGTTCAAATATTGCTGCAGCCTGGCTTGGAGAATTGTGAGCATTACTTTACTAGCGTGTGAGATGAGTGCAATTGTGCAGTAGTTTCAACATTCTTTGGCATTGCCTTTCTTTGGGATTGGAATGAAAACTGACCTTTTCCAGTCCTGTGGCCACTGCTGAGTTTTCCATGTTTGCTGGCATATTGAGTGCAGCACTTTCACAGCATCATCTTTTAGGATTTGAAATAGCTCAACTGGAATTCCATCATCTTTACTACCTTTGTTTGTGATGATGCTTCCTAAGGCCCCCTTGACTTCACATTCCAGGATGTCTGGTTCTATGTGAGTGACGACAGCATCATAATTAACTGGGTCATGAAGATCTTTTTTGTACAGTTCTTCTGTGTATTCTTGCCACCTCTTCTTAATATTTTCTGCTTCTATTAGGTCTGACTTCACATTCCAGGATGTCTGGTTCTATGTGAGTGACGACAGCATCATAATTAACTGGGTCATGAAGATCTTTTTTGTACAGTTCTTCTGTGTATTCTTGCCACCTCTTCTTAATATTTTCTGCTTCTATTAGGTCCATACCATTTCTGTCCTTCATCGAGCCCATCTTGGCATGAAATATTCCCTTGGTACCTCTAATTTTCTTGGAGAGATCTTAGTCTTTCCCATTCTATTGTTTTCCTCTATTTCTTTGCATTGATCACTGAGAAAGGCTTTCTTATCTCTCCTTGCTATTCTTAATTCAGATGACTATATTTACTACTGTGGGTGAGAATCCCTTAGAAGAAATGGAATATCCCTCATAGTCAAAAAAAGAGTCTGAAATGCAGTATTTGAGTGCAATCTCAGAAACAAAATTATCTCAGTTCATTTTGAAGCAGACCATTCAACATGACAATAATCCAAGACTATGCCCCAACCATTAATGCTGAAAAAGATGAAGTTGATTGGTTCTCTGAAGATCTACAAGATCTTCTAGAATTAACACACACACACACACACACACACACACACACAAACCCAATGATGTCCTTTTCATCATAGGGGATTGGAATGCAAAAGTAGAAGTCAAGAGATATCTGGAGACATAAACAAGTTTAGCCTTGGAGTACAAAATGAGGCAAGGCAAAGGCTAACAGTTTTGCCAAGATAACACATTGGGTATAGGAAACACCCTCTTCCAACAACAGAAGATATGGCTCTACACATGGACATTACCAAATGGTGAATACTGAAATCAGATTGATTATATTCTTTGCAGCCAAAGATGGAGAAGCTCTATACAGTTGGCAAAAACAAGACCTGGAGCTGACTGTGGTTCAGATTATGAGCTCCTTATTTCAAAATTCTAACTTAAATTGAAGAAAGTAAGAAAAAAATTACTAGGCCACTCAGGTATGTCCCAAATCAAATCCCTTATGATTATACAGTGGAGGTGACAAATAGATTCAAGGGATTAGATCTGGTAGGCAGAGTGTCTGAGGAACTATGGAAGAAGGTTCATAACATTGTACAGGGGGCAGTGACCAAAATCAGCATGGTCTTGAAGGCACTTCCTA
Source organism: Bos grunniens (assembly GCF_055505025.1). NCBI lineage: Eukaryota > Metazoa > Chordata > Mammalia > Artiodactyla > Bovidae > Bos > Bos grunniens. Next base: position 72,016,178 of record NC_141194.1, on the reverse strand, counting down.
ATATTCAGAATTTCACTTGCTTTTTTTATATCTATAGGACACATAGTACTCAGCTGACAAAAAGAAAGATTTCAATTTGCAAAGACTCAATTCAGCATTTTACTTTACATATATATGTAGCAGCAGTATCGCTAGATATAAATATCTCAAAAATGCCATCTATTTTTAAAGAATGTCTGTTTTTGACAGTACTGATTATTTGAAACTAAAAGAAAAGCAAAAATGCCCACATAAAATACTGCAAGTATCATCATCTGCATTTAATAAAGCTCAGGAGAAAATATTGATAAAAAATGTTTTAGCATTTTCCAGAATTTATTACAAAATACCCTGTTTACTCTAGAGCTCTCCACAGCATATTTTTGTACACAAAATAATTCTTTGTTTGACTCCAGTGTATATTGCAAAATTCAGAGCCCTAAATGAGAAATTTAGAAAGTGTATTCAACGTGTTTTCTGTTATTTTCTCTTTTCTCCTTTCCCACTATCTAAAAAGTGTATTACCCACCTAAAATTATTATTGCACTATTTAGAAACTCTATGAACACAAAAATTATGTTTTTGAAAGTACTGAGTTTATTTTAAAACATTGCATCAAGTTTAAATTTCAGTTAACAAAGCCATGTCTTCATTATATGTTGATTTTGGCAAAGAGCACAGACTTGCATACATCAAATGATATGATAAAGTAATTTAAAGTAAAATGTGTCTGCTTTCAGTAATGTGGAACCAAAGTACAATAGTAGTGTGGAACTAAAGCACAATATACATGTCTTTTGGCTGATGTAGGCCATAATGTTTCTTGTCTTCTAAGAAATTTTCAAAATTAATATTTAAAAAATTGATCCTTTTGTCTGATACTTATGCTATTCACTGGAATAAAGGCATAGAAAAGATTCTCTGCTTAGATTAATGCACTCATACAATAAGCTGAAACAAAAATGTCAGAGATAGTGGCATTCATGATCATAAGTTGCTTTAAAAGGGGAAACATTTCCAATCTATTTTAAAAGTTAATTAAAAGTCTGAGTTCTTTGGAAAAGGATGCCATTTTAAACTTATTTGCCATCCCACTTCCATAACCTACATATGCATATTTTTCCAGGGCAAGCAGCTTAGCAACATTATTGCATGAAAGTAAAGCAAGAAACTTTGTGGTTAAGCAAGAAATTTTTCAACTGAATACATCTTTTTTTGTGTGTGTGGGAGGTCATCTGTTCTGGTCACTGAAATATGCAATGAAAGGCTACATTTGGAAGCCTAGAAAACCTGTGATTCAGTACATAGAACTCTTTTAAACTTTTAACTACAAAGGAATGGGAATGTTATAAATACCACAGGAAATTACAACGCATGACATATCATAAACATTAACTGCAACTACTTTTTAGTCACAATAATTTCACATTAAAAAGGTACAGACTTTTGTTCACTAAAATTAATGAGGCAATTTGGGAACAAGAGACAAATTCTCACTCGCCTTTTAAAATTATTCAATGAAGAGATACAGATATAATTAAACTGCAATAATAATACCGAAAAAGGGAACAGGTACTTGCTTTTTAAAATCACTGAAGTACATAAAATGCCTTAGCAGACAACAGTAGTATTCCATGACACCTACTTAAAATTTCATGTTCATTTCCTACTTTCCTCATCACAATATTAACATTTTAATTATGTATTCATTTTAACTGTTTGCATGTGAAAGTACAAACTAATCAATTATTTCAACATTAAGCCTATTTCTTTTGAAGCCATGATAATTTTGATATTTTATAAAAAGCAATGGAGACTCCTTTTTTAGGATGCTTAAGGGAGAATATTTAAGATTCATGCTTGCTGCTTTGCCTGAGCTTCTGCTTCCTGAAATGGAAAAAAAAAAAAAAAAAAGAACAGATTTAAATATCATAAAACAGACATCCATGTGTATTTTTAGTAAACTATATTATCTCAAATCACTAAGAATATTTAAAATCAGAAAAATAGGCCCCAGAAAAAGATGGCTTAAAAATTCTTAATAGAAAAACTATAATATAGAAACTTCTGCCTAGAAACAGATGTAATAGAGAACTGTCTACAATTCCATAAAAGCGAATGATTTACACTTGTGTCAAGTATAGTTACCATTTTATTTAAAAGTAGCTAATTTCCTTTTTGAGTGATTTTTCACAAAAATTCAGTGTTCAAAAGCATTGTCATCTACAGTTTCCAGTCTGCTGAGTTTTGTTAAATTAAGGCTTAAGATACTTAGAAAATGTGTTATTTGCTAAAATGCTGTTTTTATATTTCATAGCAGTTCCTATGGACAGTAAGTACTTCTACCATAGGAACTCTGACCTATAGGTGTGCTCTGGCACTTAAGATAGTACTCGACACAAAATACAATTCAAGGAAAAATATATGGAAATAAAGATGGGTGGCATGAGTGAATTTGGTGAAAGAAACCTCAGATTTGAATTATAGAAATCATATATACTAGAAAATCAGCACCTAAACACCTGTCTCTAATAGACTATCAGGAGGAGTGAAAGCAATTGAATATTCCAAAATAAGCCTCTGATGCTAACACCAGAAGAAAGGAAAAATAAAAGGTGCTACATTTTTACCCCCCCCCCCCACTAAAAAAAAAGAAGTAAAAATGATAGAAAGAAACCAGAAGACAGTGTAATTCATTCTTAATATATCCTTAACAAAACAGATGTAATACACTATTGACTCACGGTCCTAAGCTCTTTTGAAATTTCTAAGGTAGTGTTTGGCTGTCAAAATGAGTATGTCTTAGACCCACGTTATGTATTTTGTTTCATTTTATTAAACAAGCTTCTAAATATTTCCTCACACAGCACAATGAATTTTATACTAAAACCCTTCAATGGCCTAGCATATATAGGTGGGGAAGCAAAGGTATAAAAATGTGATTATGTGACTAATGTAATGTCCTTCTTCTTACGATCACCTAATACCTAATACCTGAGTAACTAGTATTTTGGAGACAGCCTAGTTCCCTAAAGTCACACTTATCAATCTTTACTGTAATTTGTCACAAACTGTGTAGCTTTCAGTTATCCTTTATAATGGAATAAATTACTAGCACAAAAATCCAAAACAAAAGGCAATTAAAAATTCTTTGTAATTTGTCTTTAAGAACACATACTATTTAATATACTATATGTAAATATATACTATACTTATATTTACTCATAAGTATATTATATTATATATACTTAAATATACATACTATATTATATATTCTTAAATATAACCTGTAATTATAGTATATTAAATACACTATACTTATATTTAAATATAAAATATACTATATATTAAAATTGTTTACTTTTTAAAATATATTTTATTCATAAAATATGTAAATTGTGCTAAAAGCTTTATTATTATGTAAAAGTAAGTGTCTAGTATTTATAGAATCACGAGTTATTTAATCAACCAGAGAGCTTTGGAAATAGGAATATGATGTGTTCTTTACCTCTACTCCCACTATAAACATCATTCTATAAATGCATTGGTTTTGAGTCATATAATTCTGGGCTCAAATTCCATATCTGTTATTCAATTATTATGTAGTCTTGGTCAAATTACTTAAATTATCTGAGTATCAGTTTCCTTCTCTGTAAAATGGCATTGAGGATACCTAGCTCTTAAGGGTGGAATAAAGATAAAATGAGATGAATGTGAAATGTGTAGCTCAGTGCTTGGTTCATTGCAGATATCCGTATTTTTTTTCCTACCTTTCTTCTTTCCACTTTCTGGATTAAGTGGAAAGTAACAAGACCAACACCACAGCTAAATGTTATTAACATACAGTTTCCCTTGGAGATGTAGTAAAATGGAATAGATTTAGTAGAAATGGGAATGTTTTAAATCTCACAGTAGAGGCAGATTTTCATGGCTTCTCCCTAGAGCCAGGTGGTTCAAAGTCAGTGAGAATACTTCTTTAACTAGCATGTTTTGGTCCTTCAACATGTTAGTGAACATGGCTTTTCCACATCACTGGATTTTTATGTTTTAGTAAAAATATATCAGTTATTTTATTCCATATAAAAACTATCAACTCTACTGAAATGTAAGAAATGCTAGTGCTAAGAAATTATAGTTTGTATTAATAAAATAGTAAATAGCAAAAAAAGTAAATAGTAAATATCTTTATATATTATGTTGAAATGCATCCAATATTCAAAAGAATAAAAAAATAATTTTCTTAAATAGGATTCCTTGCTTTATGGAACTATTTGCTATTGGGTACTTTTAAATAACAAGTTTTCCAGTGCACTGGCTTTCAATAATTTTTAAATATAAAGAGAATGTATTTTAATTATTTGGAAAAGAAAGGGAAAAATAGTCATATTATTAGTTATGATTCTATTCTCTTTTGCCCTATAAATATATTTTAAATGTAATTAGAATGTTAATTATACAATAAAAAGAATTCTGTAGCTCACTATAATGTATCTTTTCACAAACTATCATTTTTTAATGAGAACATGAGTTCATTAAGTGGATAAACCATTTTTGTTGATCCTATTTTTAGATATTTAACTTGTTTACAAATTTCTTAAGATATAAATAACATTTTTATTTTTTTATTCATAAAGCCTTTTCCATGTATAAAATTATTTCAATAGGCTTTAATACCCAGTAAAATTACTGGATGAAGAATTGTAAACATTTTTTAGGTCCCTAATATATATTTGCCATTTTGGTTTTCAAACAGTAGTACCAATTTATACCATCATCAGTAATATATGAGAGAATATGTTTCAATGCACCCTTCTCAGCATTGAACATTGTCACTCTTTTATATGTGTTAACTTCACAGATGAGTACTCTATCTACTTTTATCACATTTCTTTTATTATGACTGCACTTTTCCAATGTGGGTTACTTAGCTGTATATCTTATTTTCTATACTTTCTTTTCAGCCAGTTCTTTCTGGAAGACTTATTGTTTTGTTAAATTAAAGGGGAAAACTCTTCTGATATAAAATTTATCACTTTTAATCTTGAGAAAAACCTATTAAATACTAATATTTAAAGTCTCCCTATTACCAATCTACCCTCAACTCCACTGTCAATTCTGGACAGCTTTTTGTTATTCCAATCTATCAGCTCCCTCTAGTTCAATCCTTGATAATATCCGCTGTTCATTTACTCTATTCCTACTTCTAGGGTTAAACAAGGATGAAAAAAACACTATAAATAAGTTGACTGGCTTCATAATGGGCTCATCAGCTCTAACTTCATCTGGGCCTTTCATCTTGCTAAGCCATCATTCCATCCATGGTTTTAGCCTATTCTTTAGCTTATTATTATTATTATTTTCAGCAAGTGAATACTTTCAATTCTCAATGAATTTCCCATTCTTCCTAGCAGATGATTTTTCTTCCTACCTCATACTAAAAAACATTTTCAAATATGAACTTCCCTAAACTCCCTTGCACATTAAAAGTTCTATTTTCATCTTTCTTTCCTCATTTTTTCCAGTCTCAGAAGAAAACTACATACCCTCTCCTTTCCAAGACTAACCCCTCCCTTGGATCACTCACTTTTCTGTTTCCTCCATGACTTTCGCTTTATTTCCCAATCACCCAGGTTAGAAGCCTTAGAGATTGCTTGAATCCTTCCCAATTCTTTTCATACACAAGAATCTAGTAAACTGCCAAATTCTATCACAAGTGATTTTTCTGTGCCTCTTAAATCCAACTTTTCTTTTCCATAGCTGCTGTCCCACTTTAGGTCTTCTCTTCTGGACTCTTAACGTACCCTCTAATGGGTCAGCCCAACTCTAATATCTCATTTATTCAATGTTTCACAATCCACAGAGCTGCGAAATTTATTTTCTTAACACAAAGATCAAATCACATTTTAAAATACAGATATAATCACCTCATTGCCTTCCCTCATTCCACACCATGGCTTTTACATGCCTAGAAGATGAAGTTGAAAGTATTTAGCACAGCATTCATAATCTGGTCCCAACCTTCCTAGCCAATCTCACCTCCTAATGCATCTTACTTTATTTAATATGTCCTATTAATGCTGGACTGGAAGAAACACAAGCTGGAATCAAGATTGCCAGGAGAAATATCAATAACCTCAGATATACAGATGACACCACCCTTATGGCAGAAAGAGAAGAGGAACTAAAAAGCCTCTTGATGAAAGTGAAGTGGAGAGTGAAAAAGCTGGCTTAAAGCTCAACATTCAGAAAATGAAGATCATGGCACCTGGGCCCATCACTTCATGGGAAATAGATGGGGAAACAGTGGAAACAGTGTCAGACTTTATTTTGGGGGGCTCCAAAATCACTGCAGATGGTGACTGCAGCCATGAAATTAAAAGACGCTTACTCCTTGGAAGGAAACTTATGACCAACCTAGATAGCATATTCAAAAGCAGAGACATTACTTTGCCAACAAAGTTTCATCTAGTCAAGGCTATGGTTTCTCCTGTGGTCATATATGGATGTGAGAGTTGGACTTTGAAGAAGGCTGAGCACCAAAGAATTGATGCTTTTGAACTGTGGTGTTGGAGAAGACACTTTCGAGTCCCTTGGACTGCAAGGAGATCCAACCAGTCCATTCTGAAGGAGATCAGCCCTGGGATTTCTTTGGAAGGAATGATGCTAAAGCTGAAACTCCAGTACTTTGGCCACCTCATGCGAAGAGCTGACTCACTGGAAAAGACTGTGATGCTGGGAGGGATTGGGGGCAGGAGGAGAAGGGGACGACAGAGGATGAGATGCCTGGATGGCATCACTGAGTCGATGGACATGAGTCTGAGTGAACTCCGGGAGTTGGTGATGGACAGGGAGGCCTGGCGTGCTGCGATTCATGGGGTCACAAAGAGTCGGACACGACTGAGTGACTGAACTGCACTGAACTGATACTAGGTTCATGCTACACCACACTGCTGCTCCCCAAATATACCATCAGATGCAGCTATATCCAAATGCAGTGGTTCCTGCTGCAACCTCTGTGAAAGACAGTGTTACTTCAGTATTTTGGAATCCCTAATAGCTCAAATGTGAATTCCTCTGTGAAATCTTCCCCAAACTCCTTAATAGTAATTTATGATTATTTCTTCTGGATGCCTACTAAACTTTATTCATACCAATCATATAGAATTTACCACAGTATATCATAATTATTTGTAGACATATTCATTGTATAATTATCTGCATACATGTCCCTCTCTAGGTTATAAACACTTTAAAGATAGAGATTATGCTGTATTCTCTGTATTTGCCCTACCATCAATATCAAGTCAATAATTGACACTCAGTAAATATTTACTGAATGAATAAATGAATGAATAACTTCCACTTTTCACTGAAAGTCATCAGTCATAGAAAATGGGCTACCCTTCCTTTCATACTTTCTTTAATATATGCACTGAAATCAGAGACAATTTGGGTTTTACTAACTTGTTTAAGGGCTTCCCAAGGTGGCGCTAGTGGTAAAGAACCCTCCTGCCAAGGCAAGAGATGTAAGAGATGCAGGTTCAATCACTGGGTTGGGAAGATCCCTTGGAAGACAGTATGGCAACCCACTCCAGTATTCCTGCCTGGAGAATCTCATGAAAAGAGGAGTCCGGCAGCCTACAGTCTATGCTATGCTATGCTATGCTAAGTCACTTCAGTCGTGTCCGACTCTGTGTAACCCCATAGAGGGCAGCCCACCAGGCTCCCCCGTCCCAGGGATTCTCCAGGCAAGAACATTGGAGTGGGTTGCCATTTCCTTCTTCAACGCATGAAAGTGAAAAGTGAAAGTGAAGTCGCTCGGTCATGTCTGACTCTTAGCGACCCCATGGACTGCAGCCTACCAGGCTCCACCGTCCGTGGGATTTTCCAGGCAAAAGTACTGGAGTGGGGTGCCAATGCCTTCTCCGGCCTACAGTCTATAGGGTCACAAAAAAGTTGGACATGACTGAAGAGACTTAGCATGCACACAACTTGTTTAAAGAAAAATGCCTTACCTAAGATTTCCTACAATTTGAATTATATAAAGCCTAAGATACTACATTTTATCCATGGTAAAACAAAGTTTGGCAAGGGAACAGAATTTCATAGTAGCTCAAAAATGCCTGTAAATGGTCTCTAGTGAAAACATAGACAATAATACAGACTCAAAATTGGAGAAGGAGCTGGAGTGTGAAGAATCTGTTTAACATAAAATTAACTTCTAAAAGCAAAATGTAAAATGCCAGCAGGGGACACACATTTTTATTAAACTAGCCTTTGTGGAGAAGAAATATGGTAAAAAGCAAAGGCATATTTAAAGTCCATTGCTTTGAGATTTTTCTTCAAATTGGCAATTTAATTATCGACTTTTTTCTTTATATGGTCTCCCCTGGGAACTCTGCCATTCAAAAAATTTTGTCATTGGCAGGGGGAAATTTCCAAATTCAGCCAGCAATTTAGTGACCAGTTTTGAGACTCAGATGCTCTTAGTTAAAATTTGAATAGATGACTATGGCATTTGCTTTCACACAAAAACAATAGATACTGCCAAGAAGATTACTATGAACTAAGATGATTTCTGTCTATGTAGACCCATACATGACAACTGGGATAATGGAGTCTTTAAAATTTCCAACCACTTATTTGTGAATGGGTCAGTGAGAAATTTGCTTTCTTGGGCAGCTTGACAGGAAAGTCACTCTGCCTACCTCTTATCCACATACATAATGTATTTGATTATGCACATCTGTTTACCATACTAGGGATTAAGTGCATGCAGAGCAGGGGCATTTCCTTTTAGCTATGCTGTACTGCCTCTGGCTTAATCTGAGTACTTAAAGGAAACTTTACTGATTGAAAAAAAACACAAAAAACAGCAATAAAGTGGCCTACAAAGAAAAGGAAAACTGAATCATACCTTTGAACCAGGTGGGGCTGTCAAACCTAAAAAGGCATACACTGCATTATTTTCTCTGGCTTCAAAGAAGGCATCATAATCCTTGATAAAAAGAAGGCATGAAGAATTAGCAATATGCAACCTTTGTTGGTTGGAAGGAAAAGGGGAAATTAATTTAAAATGATCTGACTGCTTAACATCTTTGGGGGCAGACAGGTTAGTTAACTTCCATAATGCTAGAATTCTGTAAAGAGCAGTCAAGAGGCAAGGCTTATTGGACCCCAGTTAATGTGGGTTAAAAGATATGCTGTTCTGTGAGACCAGAAATTGATGTCTTACTTCATACTGCATAGAACGTAAGTCTGCCTCAGGGGAAGTAGCTTTTTCACAGCCCAAAGTAGCCAACTATATGCCAGTAACAGGTTGCTTATTTTTGGTAGGAAACTGTTGTTCCAGTTCACCACTATTTCTCCTGCATTATTTATGCAAATAAAACAAAAATAAATAATTATAAAATAAATAAAATAATAAAAAATAACAATAATTTTAAAAGGTAGAGATGTCTTCAGAACTAATGGATGACCAGATATTAGCTAGGCATGCCCATGGCCATAAGAATAATAAATCTGTGTTGTGTTTGGAGGAAGCGTATGAGATTTTCATGAAATAAGACTGAAAGGGAAGTTCAGTTCAGTTCAGTGACTCAGTCGTATCCGACTCTTTTCGACCCCATGAACCGTAGCATGTCAGGCCTCCCTGTCCATCACCAACTCCCGGAGTCCACCCAAACCCATGAGTTGGTGATGCCACCCAACCAACTCATCCTTTGTCATCCCCTTCTCCTCCTGCCCTCAATCTTTCCCAGCATCAGGGTCTTTTCAAATGAGTCAGTTCTTCACATCAGGTGGCCAAAGTATTGGAGTTTCAGCTTCAACATCAGTCCTACCAATGAACACCCAGGACTGATCTCCTTTAGGCTGGACTGGTGGCATGTCCTTGCAGTCCAAGGGACTCTCAAGAGTCTTCTCCAACACCACAGTTCAAAAGCATCAATTCTTTGGTGCTCAGCTTTCTTTATAGTCCAATTCTCATATTCGTACATTACTACTGGAAAAACCATAGCCAAGTAATGTCTCTGCTTTTTAATATGCTGTCTCAGTTGGTCATAACTTTCCTTGTTGACTTGTCATCAACAACCAAGATGGCATACTTGAAATCATCAATCACAAAGTAAAAATTACTTTTGTTTCCCTAATCCATATATGTTAAAAATTTAAAGAAAATTCATTAATGATACCAAAATAAAATCTTTGCTACTTTTAAGTAGAAAATAAGGTATTCCTCTTTTTAAACTAATTTCAAACTAAATAAGTAAAACAGCTCACCTCTTTACAGCAGCTTCTTCGTGAACATACTAAAACAATATCATGCTCTGGTCTGTATTTACATATTCACCAATAACTTTTTGGTGAACGACTCATACATTTCCCTCCGAGTAGAAGGCAAATGGCACCCCACTCCAGTACTCTTGCCTGGAAAATCCCATGGATGGAAGAGCCTGGTGGGCTGCAGTCCATGGGGTCGTTAAGAGTCAGATACAACTGAGCTACTTCACTTTCACTTTTCACTTTCATGCACTGGAGAAGGAAATGGCAACCCACTCCAGTGTTCTTGCCTGGAGAATCCCAGGGACAGGGGAGCCTGGTGGGCTGCCATCTATGGGGTCGCACAGAGTCGGACACGACTGAAGAGACTTAGCAGCAGCAGCAGGCAAAATAGGGAAAGGAGTACATCAAGGCTGTATATTGTCACCCTGCTTATTTAACTTACATGCAGAGTACATCATGATAAATGCTAGGCTAAATGTAGCACAAGCTGGAATCAAGATTGCTGGGAGAAATATCAATAACCTCCAATATGCAAATGAAACTACCCTTATGGCAGAAAGTGAAGAACTAAAGAGCCTCTTGATGAAAGTGAAAGAGGAGAGTGAAAAATTGTCTTAAAGCTCAACATTCATAAAACTAAGATCATAGCATCCAGTCCCATCACTTCATGGCAAATAGATGGGGAAACAGTGGAAACAGTGACAGATTTTATTTTATTTTTTGGGGGGCAGGGCTCCAAAAATCACTGCAGATGGTGACTGCAGCCATGAAATTAAAAGACACTTGCTCCTTGGAAGAAAAGTTATGACCAACCTAGACAGAATATTAAAAAGCAGAGACATTACATTTGTCAACAAAGGTCCATCTAGTCAAAGCTATAGTTTTTCCAGTAGTCATGTATGGATGTGAAAGGTGGACTATAATGAAAGATGAGCGCCAAAGAATTGATGCTTTTGAACTGTGGTGTTGGAGGAGACTCTTGAGAGTCCCTTGGACAGCAAGGAGATCCAACCACTCCATCCTAAAGGAAGTCAGTCCTGAATATTCATTGGAAGGACAGATGCTGAAGCTGACACTCCAATACTTTGGCCAACTGATTGCGAAGAAATGACTCATTTGAAAAGACCCTGATGCTGGGAAAGATTGAAGGCAGGAAGAGAAGGGGCTTACAGAGGATGAGACGGCATTACCAACTCAAGGGACATGAGTTTGAATAAACTCCAGGAGTTGGCGATGGACAGGTAGGCCTGTCCTGGTGTGCTGCAGTTCTTGGGGTTGCAAAGAGTCAGACATGACTGAGTGACTGAACTGAACTGAACTGAGAAGGCAAAACACCCCTAGATGTCTAAGATGGATGCAAAGGATAAACAGGAAAAATGACTGTATGGAGATTTGGGGTGGAAGTAAAAGAAAGAGAATGGGTTTGAGGCAATACATTTGAAAAAAACAAGAATTTTAATTGGTTCCTTACCCCACGGTACTGGCTTTCATTGAAAATTTGAGGTGGCAGGGGGTATCCTGTGGCTGGTCGACTGTTTTCAGGTACATTTTCTCTCATCCACTTCCGATTTTCTTCATTGGCTGCAATATCTTTTTCTTCAAATCCTATTTTGTTAGCTTCTAAGAAACCAAGCACATCTTGCTGTTTTTTCTTAATCTAAGACCCAAAGGACAAGAAATTATATTGTTGAACAAACAACTTTTATTGTTTTTATTTTTCAAATTTAATAAAAGTGTGTTAATGAACTAGTAGAAATGAATTCATACATAGATCAAGATTTGTGGCTTTTCAGAACACATGTGGTTTTCCCTCTTTATTAATGTGTTCTCAGTGATGTCTCATAAGAGGATTGAAGAGCTTTCAGTTCACAGATCCTGTTATCAACCTGATTTTCTTTTTCCTCTGAAATTACCACATCTAATCATGTAGAATAAAAGCTAGCTGATGCATATCAATAATATAAAAGGCAATTAACTAAAAAGTATTTACAGACCTCTCTTAATTTTAGCTTGTTGGAAGTCATCCCAAATGACCTGTCTAATTCCTGTCTTAATAAGCATCACATAGCTAACAGAAATGAATCTTAAGAATGTTTCAAGCCTCTATGCCTCAATTTTCATCATTTAGAATAGAAACTGAAGAAGATCTAAGCCTGCTTTTATAAGTTTGAAATGTACCTGTACCATTCACTAGCCCTTAACATGTAATACTAAGGAATCTTAGAGATAATACACTTATTTTGTCTCCTAATTGTTCCTGCTGCTGCTGCTAAGTCTCTTCAGTCGTGTCCGACTCTGTGCGACCCCATAGATGGCAGCCCACCAGGCTCCCCTGTCCCTGGGATTCTCCAGGCAAGAACACTGGAGTGGGTTGCCATTTCCTTCTCCAGTGCATGAAAGTGAAAAAATAAAGTGAAGTCACTCAGCCATGTCCGACTCCTATCGACCCCATGGACTGCAGCCCACCAGGCCCCTCCGTCCACGGGATTTTCCAGGCAAGAGTACTGGAGTGGGTTGCCATTGCCTTCTCTGGCCCTAATCGTTCCTTGAAGGCTTTAAAATAATAAAATTAATATTTTTAGGTTTATTCCCTGATATGCATTTCTTTTAGAACCTTGATCACACATCTATAGTAATTTACCCAAATTTAAAATTTAGCAAACATTTCTGAGCTGCAGAGCACAATCAATAAATATTTCTTCATGGAACTACACTAAAAAGACTCACGGAGCAGGAGCATCAAAAATACAAAATCAAAAGAAAAAGTCTTTTTAATGGAAATCAAAATGAAAAATAAAAAGAAACTTTCATATAGTCAAATTTTCTTTAGATTTGTATCCCCACATACACATACATACATGCATAAACAGAGGTCATATTCTGTTCTTCTAACATGTTTGTGACTATAGGTAATTTTATCTCTCATCACACAACGCGAGGAAAAAAAAAAATTCTCAACTTCTCCCAATAGGAACTGAAATCTCTACAAGATATTTAGATCAGAGTACAGAATGTCCTCCTTTAAAGATCACTTACTGCTGCTACTGCTGCTGCTGCTGCTAAGTTGCTTCAGCCGTGTCCAACTCTGTGAGACCCCATAGACGGTAGCCCACCAGGCTCCCCCGTCCCTGGGATTCTCCAGGCAAGAACACTGGAGTGGGTTGCCATTTCCTTCTCCAAAGCATGAAAGTGAAAAATGAAAGTGAAGTTGCGCAGTCGTGTCCGACTCTTTGTGACCCCATGGACTGCAGCCTACCAGGCTCCTCCATCCATGGGATTTTCCAGGCAAGAGTGGGGTGCTCACAGTGGGGTGCCATTGCCTTTTTTGAAAGATCACTTACAATCCAGCAAAATTTGTAGCCAATTTTTCTAATAGGAATCATATTTCCTTATTAACTTATAAAATCAAACTTTAATTTATAAATGTAACAATACTACACCCTGAATCAGGAAGATCCCCTAGAGAAGGGAATGGCTACCCACTCCAGTAATCTTGCCTGGAGAATCCCATGGACAGAGAAGCCTGGTGGGCTACAATCCATGGGATTGAAAAGAGTCAGACATGACTGAGCAACTAAGCACACCACCTTTTGAATTTTGAGGATTGTTCTTGTTCAGTCACTCAGTCGTGTTTGACTCTGACTCTTTGTGACCCCATGGGCTTCAGCACGCCAGGCCTCCCCATCCCTCACCATCTCCTGGAGCCTGCTCAAACTCATGTCCATAGAGTTGGTTATACCATCCAATCATCTTGTTCTCTGTCGTCCCCTTCTCCTCCTGCCTTCAATCTTTCCCAGCATCAGGGTCTTTTCAAATGAGTCAGCTCTTCACAACAGGTGGCCAAAGTATCGGAGCTACAGCTTCAGCATCAGTCCTTCCAATGAATATTCAGAACTGATTTCCTTTAGGATTGACTGGTTTGATTTCCTTGCAGTCCAAAGGAATCTCAAGAGTCTTCTCCAACACCACAGTTCAAAAGCATCAATTCTTCTGCACTCAGCCTTCTTTATGGTCCATTTCTCACATCCATACATAATTAATGGGAAAACCATAACTTTGACTATATGAACCTTTGTCGGCAAAGTGATGTCTGCTTTCTAATACACTGTCCAGGTTTGTCATAGCTTTCCTTTCAAGAAGCAAACATATTTTAATTTCATGGCTGCAGTCATTGTCTGCAGTGATTTTGGAGCCCAAGAAAATAAAGTCTGTCACTGTTTCCATTGAATTTTGAGGATAATCCATGTAAAAGTCAGTAACAGAAGTGATAGAAGGCTCAGTTAAATTAGTGGGTTTTTATCTCCATGATACTAAAGGAGGTGTTCAGTTTGTGTGGAGTGTGTCAAGTAATTTGTTCATGATTTGCATATTTACAAATTTAAGTAGATATACAGATATCCCATAAATATGGTACTTTGAGGCATTTGCCATCCTAACAGATATTTTTAGTGAATTAAGAGTTACTGTTATATCTAACATGCTAAGAATTATACATGGCCCTCGATGACTGTCACCTGTCATGCTTATGTGAGACAGAAAGCAGAGAACCCTTCAGATAAATAACTCTTTGAGGCCTTTCTCACATTATTGAATGTTTTTTTTTTTTTTTTTTGTAAATATGGGAGGGTTTTTTTTTAATTTTATTTTATTTTTAAACTTTACATAATTGTATTAGTTTTGCCAAATATCAAAATGAATCCGCCACAGGTATACATATGTTCCCCATGTTGAGAACACTGTTCTCTATGTACTGAGTTAAGGCTGTAGCCAGGCCTGGTGTCAGTGGTCATTATAGTATAGCTTCAGTGATGTCTTTACCCTCTAATCATTAGCTCTGGATCACAAGTATTTCTTCCATCTTCTGGAACTGCCTAACAAGTAAGTACACATGCCTCCTAGAGTATTCCACATCTTCAGAGGGCTGAACAAAATGGGCTATAATACTTTTTAAAGTAGATTCTGCCCTAGCAATATGAACATTTATCCAGGTTTGAATCTTCAGGAAATGTAAAAAATGTTTCTTAACTTGATATATCTGTAAGTCCATTTTCAAATATCAATTTTACTTCCTACAGGGATGATTTATATCTACAGAGTTAGTGCCTATAGGTACATGCTCACTAAAATATATCCCTACAAAGTGGCTTTGGACAGATGTGACTGAAAGCCATACATTGCTAGAACAATTAGGAACAATTGTTCAGAACAATTAGGAATGGGTATCACAAAGTTTCCCTAAGGAATAAAATTTAAATTTCCTACAGGAAAAAATACTTTGGAGTTAAAAGGTTACTGATATCCTTTTCAACACACAAATGTATTTGCAAGTAGACAATGGCACTGCTCAAGAATTTAGATCAATCTTTTTCAAAGAGCAAACCACACTCCCCACTTCCACCCAAAGAATGCTTACCTGTCAGGGTTTGAGATTTAGGGTATCCATCCCACCAAAGACACAGAGCAGGGCTGCTGAAAAACTGCTGCCTACAGAAAAAATGTGTCTCCAGCTATCCTCAGTAAGTTTCCTGTCTGTCAGCCAAAGGTCAAGTTTTGTTTTTGTTTTTGTTTTTGTTTTTTTTAAAGAGGGAAACTGATAAGGTTTCTGCTCTAGAAAGTGTCAGAGTGAATGTTCAAATTCCAAAGGAAGAACAAAGCTTCAATAATCATGCTTCTAATGGGAAAACAGGAATCTTTTTCGTGACAGTGCTGACCTACAATAAAACATTTAATCAAGATGAGATTTTGTCTTGTTTTATAAATAACCTGACATATTTTCTCAGCTGACACTTTAAAGTGAAGATCAACAGAGGTTCCAACTGTGATGCACTAAAATTTAAAATGATTGTCTGACACTGTATTTCATACCTATTCAACAATATTTCTTGGGTGCCTTTTAAGTGTGTAAGAAATTTATGAGGTTCTCTCAAATGTCTAAAGAAAAATAGCAGATTCCCTCCTAAAATTACAATCTAGTGGGAAGGATTAGACATAAATATATTAAAATTTTTAATTACAACAATGGTATTTAAATATGAAAGTAAAACAACCATACAAAGTGTTTAGGTGAGAGGAGTCAAGTGAATGACAAAGCAAATGAGTGGAAGGAACTTAGAACAGAAAGTAAGTGTTTATTGCTATGAGTGATGCCACTTAGACTAAGCTTAATAATGACTTCACAAATGCTACATACATATCCATCTATACTGAATGCAGTCTCATGCTTACTAAAAGCATAATGTGCTTAGTAAAGCTTAATATAAACAACCAGCTGTGAAAAATGAGCTCACAACTATTATGGCATATTGCACTAGAACAATGAAAAGTACAGTATTATAAAATAAACCTGTATACTTTCTAAATGGATGCTCAAAATTTCTATGATTAAATTCTTAGTGAATAAACACTTATGTATGTATGCATTTTGTCTTTTTATACAATTTACAATTTGTGACCCAGTCAACTTATGCAAAAATAAATTCAGATATATAGACTCCCTTCAATTGGTTCTATTTGTTTCAAATCTGCCATAAGAGAAGCTGCTCTAATTTGTAGAGAAATAATAAGCTTATATTGGCTTAGCCAGTGCCTAATAAGCATTTAAGAGTGGGGTGAAGGAAGCATGAACAAATAGAATTTAAAGCTGTTTTTTTTTTTTTTTTTTAGTCTTTTACTAATCTACTTACCAAATATACCCAAAAGGAAAATCAAATCTGAACCCCCAGTCTGTTTGGCTATAGACCACAGCAGCATTGCCACTGTGTAGTCATTTGGTAACCAAAGAGATCTGCATGCATTTTTAAGAGAATACTGTAATGAGTCCTTAAGCCACTGGCTTCTTACCGCTTAATCTAATGGTGCAACCACAGCAAGAGACATTTGCTTTCAGCTTGCCTGTTTTGCAATATTTTAAAAAATGCTTTGGTCACAATCAGCCATGAAAAACTTGTAATTCCTATCTCTTTACCAACAAGTCTGCAACAAATCTAGGTTAAGACTATTAAGAATTTTCTTGTTGATCTCCCACCTCTACCTCTAGCTCTCTGGAGTTCTCCTGACAGATATTCCACGATGTAGCAGCATAAGAGCACAATGCAAGGTTTGCTATTTTATTGCTGCCTGCCATCCCAAAATGCTGTTACTACTTTCTCTTTTAGTTGCACTTTTACCACATTACGTCTAAAGAGATGTTAAGGCCCAAGTAATTTCAGAATTAGAGCCTTGTGTGAAAAGACGAAAGGTAGATATTTAAAGGTACTTTCTCAAAAATAGCTATTACTATGTCTTAAGGTGGTCACTGGAGAAGGCAATGGCACCCCACTCCAGTACTCTTGCCTAGAAAATCCTATGGACGGAGGAGCCTGGTAGGCTGCAGTCCATGGGGTCGCTAAGAGTTGGATACTACTGAGAGACTTCACTTTGACTTTTCACTTTCATGCATTGGAGAAGGAAATGGCAACCCACCTCAGTGTTCTTGCCTGGAGAATTCCAGGGACGGGGGAGCCTCGTGGGCTGCCATCTATGGGGTTGCACAGAGTCAGATACGACTGAAGTGACTTAGCAGCAAGGTGGTCACAGTAAAGACAGTACAGTCACGCCTAATTTTCTGGGTTAAGAAGACTTTTCTTGATCAGTTCTGAATAATCTCATCTATTCAGCCCTTTCATATCTGAAGTTTTTCTCTAGCGTAAGAAGGAACTGTGATGTCTCTTCAATTCCTTCAGACACTGCTCCATGTGTAGATCAGGAAGTTGTGAAATAAGGAGCACCAATTTGATTCAATTTGATTCAATTCAATTCAATCTTCTGATGCCTGAAACTTTATCATTACTGACTTAGAATGGGCAGGAAGTGTGCATGTTTGAGTGGAAGGAGGGACTGCCTGGAGAGGAGTAGGTAAGGAAACAGTGAAGTTTCTTTGTGTGCCTTAGAATTTTGCACAGAGTCATCCCTACTTAAACTCTAACAGAAGGTTACACAAAAATGCATCAGCAATGCCCTCCCAAGGTAATCTGAAAACAAAATTTCCAAGCCTTACTGTATGTTATTATTGAGTTAAGCTTTGTGCCAGATAAAGACCTTTAAGGAGAAAGGAAGACTAAGGCTTGTTGAGTGTTTGCTGAGTATCAAATTCTTTGTGAGGCTATGTATACATTGATCTTGAAATCCTCACAATTCTGAAAGGTTAGTATGATTATTCATTTTACAACAATGGAAACTGAGATTTAGAAAGGTTGACAGACCTGCCTGAGAAGAATGACCTATTAATTGCATGTACCAAAATACAAATCTAAAGCTATCTGGATGCAAAGCCCTGTTCTTTTTCACTACATGCAGTACATAACAGAATTCACAATCTTGCTGGGGAAATAGGACTGACACATATGAGAGAGTTCCTTCTAAACTATGTGATACAGAATAGAAAGACAACAAACCTGAGATATGTTATCTTCCAAATAGCCTCATTTAGTGTATTTGATTTTCCAGGTATTATGGTCTCTTTTCACTTGACCAGTCTAAATTGACCTCAAGTCCACCAATTTGTGGGCTGTCTTGCTTGTACATAGGCAGCATGCACAGAGGAGAACTGAATGGAATATAATGAGGCCTCTGATTTCTTGTTGACTGCACTGAGAACAATGTAGCTCATGTCTCCCCTTTGCCAAGTATTTCATCACTTAATGGTTCTGAGTGGGTGAAGTTGGTATGCAGGGTATATTTCTGTATTTTAAATTTACAAAGAAACAGATAAGAAAGAGCAAGAACATCAGATGCTTCCCATTCTTTATTATTTTTTAAATAAGCAATGTACCCATCACTTTAAAAAAGTCCAACAATCATCTCATACAGCAAAATGATCATAATACAATAAACTACTCACTTGAAAGTAAAAAAAAAAAAAAAAAAAAAAAGCTTTAACTGAGTCAGTAAGAGACAGAGGGACTAAAAGAAAGAGTATCTACAGAGAAAAGTTTCAGATAAGAGAAGGCTTATAAAGATGAGATAATTCAGAACTGAAACTTAATTTAGTCAAGAAAAGCTCTTTTAATCCAGAAAATGAAGGTGGCTATACTTTCACCTCCTGCAGGTTAACTTCAAACCCACATATACATGCCAAGAGAAATGTCTGTTGTTGTTTGGCTGCTAAGTCATGTCCAACTCTTTGTGACCCCATGGACTACAGCTCACTGGGCTCCTCTGTCAAGAGAAGTATTAGCAGGTTAATAAATAATAGACTAACTTGACCAAAGACTGAAAGCCACAGAATCAAAATATATACTGTAATCCTACTGCTGCTACACTGGTTCCCTGTGGCCAATTTCAACCTTACCCCCTACCGCTTAAATTTAAAGTTTCTACATAATGTTTTATCTACCACTATAAAAATATGCATTACTCAGCCACCTTATAGCAGATCAAGCTGCCTTTATTCTTGCCTGAGTTTATTGTGCCAAAGACCTAGAAAAGGTCAGTTTTCATTCCAATCCCAAAGAAAGGCAATCCAAAGACCGTACAAACTACACTTCAGCTGTGTTCATTAAGCATGCTAGCAAGGTAATGCTCAAAATCCTTCTAGCTAAGCTTCAGAAGTACATGAACGAAGAACTTCCAGATGTACGAGTTGGATTTAGAAAAGACAGAGGAACCAGAGATCAAATTGTCAACATTTGTTGGATCATGGAGAGAAAGCAAGGGAATTCCAGAAAAAAAAAAAAAATCTATTTCTGCTTCAGTGACTACACTTAAGCCTTTGACTGTGTGAATCACAACAAACTGTGGAAAATCCTTAAAGAGATACCAGACCACCTTACCTGTTTCCTGAGATCCTGTGTGTAGTTCAAGAAGCAACAGTTAGAACCAGACATGGAACAACAGATTAGTTCAAAATTAGAAAAGGAATACATCAAGGCTGTATATTGTCACTCTACTTATGTAACTTATACACAGAGTACATTATGCGAAATGCTGGGCTGGATGAATCACAAGTTGGAATCAAGACTGTGGGGAGAAATATCGACCTCAGATATGCAGAGGATACCACATTAATGGCAGAAAGTGAAGAGCAACTAAAGAGCCTCTTGATGAGGGTGAAAGACGAGAGTGAAAAAGCTGACTTAAAACTCAGCATTCAAAAAACTAAGATTATGGCATCCTGTCCAATCATTTCATGGTAAATAGATGGCAAAAAAGTGAAAACAGTGACAGATTTTACTTTCTTCGGCTCCAAAATCATTGTGGACGGTGAGTGTATTCATGAAATTAAAAGATAATTGTTCTTAGGAAGGAAAGCTATGACAAACCTAGACAGTGTATTAAAAAGCAAAGACATTATTTTGCCAACAAAGGTCCATCTAGTTGTAGATATGTTTTTTTTCCAGTAGTCATGTATGAATGTGAGAGTTGGACCATAAAGGAAGGCTGAGCACCAAAGAACTGATGCTTTCAAACTGAGGTGCTAAAGAAGACATTTGAGAGTGACTTGGACAGCAAGATCAAACCAGTCAAGTCCATTCATATTGCTGAAAATGGTAAAATTTCATTCTTTTTCATGCTTGAATAAGATTCTAGTGTACATATATAACACATATTCTTTATCCATTAATCTGTTGATGAACACTGAGATTGCTTCCATATCATGTAAATACTGCTGCTATGAACATTGTGGTGTGGTAGTTTTTTGAGTTAGTGTTTCAGCTGTTTTTGGATATATACCCAGGAATGGAATTGCTGAGTCATGTAGTAGTTTTATTTTTAGTTTTTAAAGAAACCTCCATACTGCTTTCCATAGTGACTTTACCAAATTACATTTTCACCAACAGTGTACATGGGTTCCCTTTTACAGAGGAAAAACACACTTTAAAGCACAGACTGTAAGAAGAGAGAATGAAAAACACTGCATAATCATAAATGGATTAATATAAGAAGAAGATACAATGATTGGAAATATATATACACACAACAAAGGAGTGCCTCAATGTCTAAGGCAAATATTAACAGTAAATAAAGGGAGAAATTGTCACCCTGCTTATTTAACTCATACGCAGAGTACAACATGAGAAATGCTGGACTGGAAGAAGCACAAGCTGGAATCAAGATTGCCGGGAGAAATATCAATAATCTCAGATATGCAGATGACACCACCCTTATGGCAGAAAGTGAAGAGGAACTAAAAAGCCTCTTGATGAAAGTGAAAGTGGAGAGTGAAAAAGTTGGCTTAAAGCTCAACATTCAGAAAACGAAGATCATGGCATCCAGTCCCACCACTTCATGGGAAATAGATGGGGAAACAGTGGAAACAGTGTCAGACTTTATTTTTGGGGGCTCCAAAATCACTGCAGATGGTGATTGCAGCCATGAAATTAAAAGACGCTTGCTCCTTGGAAGGAAAGTTATGACCAACCTAGATAGCATATTCAAAAGCAGAGACATTACTTTGCCAACAAAGGTCTGTCTAGTCAAGGCTATGGTTTTTCCTGTGGTCATATATGGATGTGAGAGTTGGACTGTGAAGAAGGCTGAGCACCAAAGAATTGACGCTTTTGAACAGTGGTGTTGGAGAAGACTCTTGCGAGTCCCTTGGACTGCAAGGAGATCCAGCCAGTCCATTCTGAAGGAAATCAGCCCTGGGATTTCTTTGGAAGGAATGATGCTAAAGCTGAAGCTCCAGTACTTTGGCCACCTCATGTGAAGAGTTGACTCATTGGAAAAGACTTTGATGCTGGAAGGGATTGGGGGCAGGAGGAGAAGGGGGATGACAGAGGATGAGATGCCTGGATGGCATCACTGAGTCGATGGACATGAGTCTGGGTGAACTCCGGGAGTTGGTGATGGACAGGGAGGCCTGGCGTGCTGCAATTCATGGGGTCGCAAAAGAGTCAGACACGACTGAGTGACTGAACTGAACTGAACTGAAAGGGAGAAATTGACAGTAACACAATAATAGTATTAGACTTTAAGACCGCATTTATATCAGTGGACAGATAATCCAGACTGAAAATCAATAAGAAAGAACTGGCCTTAAAGGACACAATAGAGCAGATGAGCTGAATAGACATATATAAAAAACAGTCCATCCAAAAGCAATAGAAAACACATTCTTTTAAGTGAACATATAACAGTCTCCAGAATAGATCACATGCAAGGCCATAGAAAATCTTGGTAAATTTAAGAAGACTGAAATCATACCAATCATTTTTCTAATTACAGTACTATGTGACAAGAAACAAAAGTTAAGGGAAAAAAAGATGCAAAAAAAAAAAAAAAGACAAACACATGGAGGCTACTAAACAATTGGTCATGGAATAAATCAAAATGGCAGTGAAAAAATATCTAGAGACAAATGGAAATGAAACCACAATGGTCTTAAACCTATGGGATGTGGTGAAAACGGTTCAAAGAGAAGTCTACAGCAATCTAGATAAAGAGAAAAAATTCAGATAACGGTCTAAACTTACACCAAAAGGAACTAGAAAAAGAAGAACAAAGGCAAAAGATAGTATAAAAAGAGAAATAATGAAGAGCAGAGCAGAAACCAAGCAAATGCTGGGAAGGGGGGGGGAGGGGAGAAAAAGCAACAAAGAGACTAACAGCTGATTCTCTGAAAACAAACAAAATAATAAATTTTATGCCAGACTCAGGAAAGTTTTCCCTTGAAGTACGAAAGGAAGTAGGGCAAAGGCTAACAGAGTTTTGCCAAAAGAATGCACTGGTCATAGCAAACACCCCCTTACAACAACACAAGAGACAACTGTACACATGGACATCAACAGATGGTCAATACAGAAATCAGATTGATTATATTATTTGTAGCTGGAGCAGTCCTGTACAATCAGCAAAAACAAGACCGGGAGCTGACTGTGACTCACATAATGAAATCTTTATTGCAAAATTCAGAACAACTACGCCATTCAGTTATGACCTAAAAGAAATCCTTTAGGATTATACAGTGGAAGTGAAAAATAGATTCAGGGGATTACATCTGATAGACAGAGTGCCTGAACAACTACAGAAGGACGTTTGTAACATTGTACAGAAGGTGAGATCAAAACCATCCCCAAGAAAAAGAAATGCAAGAAAGTAAAACAATCATATGAGGAGGCCTTACAAATAGCTGAGAAAAGAGAAGCAAAGGAGAAAAGGAAAGATATACCCATCTAACTGCAGAGTTCCAAAGAATAGCAAAGAGAGATAAGAAAGCCTTCTTCAGCAATCAATGCAAAGAAATAGAGGAAAACAACACAATGGGAAAGACTAGAGATCACATCAAGAAAATTAGAGATACCAAGGGAATATTTCACGCAATGATGGGCACAAAAGAGGACAGAAACAGTATGGACATAACAGAAGCCAAAGATATTAAGAAGAGGTGGCAAGAATACACAGAAGAACTACACAAAGAAGATTTTAGTGACCCCGATGACCACGATGGAGTAATCACTCACCTAAAGCCAGACATTTTTGAGTGCTAAGTCAAGGGAGCCTTAGGAAACATTACTACTAACAAAGCTACTGGAGATGATGGAATTCCAGCTGAGCTATTTCAAATCCTAAAAGATGATACTATTAAAGTGTTGCACTCAATATGCCAGCAAATTTGGAAAACTCAGCAGTGGCCAGAAGACTGCAAAAGGTCAGTTTTCATTCCATTCCCAAAGGAACGCAATGCCAAAGAATGTTCAAACTACCATACAATTGCACTCATTTCACATGCTAGCAAAGTAACGCTCAAAATTGCCCAAGCTAGGCTTCAACAGTAGGTGAACCAAGGACTTCCAGATGTTCAAGCTTGATTTAGAAAAAGCAGAGGAAGCAGAGATCATATTGCCAACATCTATTAGATCAGAGGAAAACCAAGAGAATTCCATAAAAACATCAATTTCTTCTACATTGACTAAGCTAAAGCCTTGTACTGTGTGGATCAAAACAAATGGTGGGAAATTCTTCAAAAGATGAAGAATTTCAAAACACCAGAAAGGGAAAACCTCCAAAAGAAAGGGAAGACCACATTTCTTCCTTCCTAGAAACTTGTATGCACGTCAAGAAGCAACAGCTGGAACCAGACATGGAACAATGGACTGATTCAAAATTGGGAATGGAGTACGTCAAGGCTGTAAACTGTCACACTGCTTATTTAACTTATATACAGAGTCCATCATGTGAAGCTCAAGCAGGAATCAAGATAGCTGGGGAAAATATCAATAACCCCAGATATGCAGATGACATCTCTTTTATGGCAAAAAGTGAAGAGGAACTAAATATTGATGAAGGTGAAATAAGAGAGTGGAAAAGCTAGTTTAAAACTCAATATTTGGAAAACAAGATGGTGGAGGAGGAGGTGGACGTGGATGTATCTCTCCATGGATACATCAGGAATACACCTTCAGACATAGAAGTGCATGCAGAACACCAGCTGAGAATGGACAGGAGTATCTAAGAAGCAGAAAATAGTCTATACAGCTACGCAAAACTGGGTAAAATGAAGGAACTAGGGGGAAAAGCAAGAGTGTTAGTAGGACTGGACCTAAACTTGGCAGGTGGGGAAACTGAATCAGAGATCCGATCCCCACATTGGGGCAGTTGTGTCAGAGGAGAAATATTTAAGGCTGAGAGTGAAACAGCTGATCTGTGGCAGCCTAAATGGAATGAAAACAGACACTCCTTGCCGCAGCCATACATACCATAGACAGGGACACGAGTCCTCTGGAAGGCGCAGCAGCTAGGACCTGGAGGTTAGGGATTGTGGAACAATCCCAGGATGAGGGTTGCTGTTGACTGTGGAGAGACGGATAGAGGGGATGTGAGGGAGGAGACTGTGGTGGAAAATGCCTGTGGAGGAGAGCCAGGCAGCCATGGAAGCAAGGCAATACTGCTGAGTCACGTGTGGGGGGTGGAGCCATGACCATAGCCTCTCTCTCCCCACACTCCAGCACTGGCAGCTGAACAGTGGAGAGGTTGGCCCATCAAATGCCTGAGGTACTGAACTACAGAGTTAGGACTCCACCCAGGATTCCCCTTTAATCTCATTCAAAATTGATGGACAAATAAAAAGCTTTTCAGACAAGCAAAAGTTAAGTGAATTCAAGGTGACCAACAAATGGGATTACAACAAATGTTTTAAAAGAAACGTTGAAGGGATTATATAATCAAGAAACACAAGAGAAGAAGAAGAAGGAAAAAAAAAAAAAAAACAGTCCCAAACAATTAAGAAAATGGCAACAGAAACATATATATCAATAATTACTTTAAATGTAAATGGATTACATGCTCCAATCAAAGGACACAGACTGGCTGAATGGATACAAAAATAAGACTCATGTACTTGCTGCCTAAAAGAAACCCACTTCAGACCTAAAGACACATATAGACTGAAAGTGAGAGGATGGAAAAATATATTCCATGCCAATGGGAAGTAAAGGAAAGCTGGGGTAGCAATCCTCATATCAGACAAAAGAGACCTTAAAATAAAGAAGTTTACAAAAGATAAGGAAGGATACTACATAATGATCAAGGGATTGATCCAAGAGGAAGACATAGCAATTGTAAATATCTATGTACCAAACACATGAGCACCTCAATACATAAGACAATCACTAACAGATATAAAAGGAAAAAAAAAAAAAAAGTAACACAATAATAGTAGGAGACTTTAAAACTGCATTCATACCAATGGACAGATCATCAAAACAGAAAATTGATAAGGAACCACAAGTCTTAAATCATGCATAAGCTGAGATGGATCTCATTAATGTCTTCAGGACATTCCATATAAATGCAGAATACAACTTCTTCTCAAATGCACATGGAACATTCTCCAGAATAGACCACATCGTGGGTAACAAATCAAAGCTCAGTAAATTTCAGAAAGTTGAAATTGTATCAAGTATCTTCTCTAACCACAATGGTATGAGACTAGATATCAATTACAAGAAAAAAAAAAATGTAAGTAACTCAGACACATGGAGATTAAACAACACATTTATAAATAACCAACAGGTTAGTGAATAAATCAAAAGGGAAATTAAAACATTTCTAGGAACAAATGACAATGAAAACATGAGAGCTCAAAACCTATGGGATGCAGTAAAAGCAATTCTAAGAGGGAAGTTTATAGCAATACATTCCTACCTCAAGAAACAAGAAAAACATTGAATAGATAACCTATCTTTACACCTAACCAGAAAAAGAAGAACAAAAAAATGACAAAATTAGTAGAAGGAAAGAAATCATAAAAATCCAAGCAGAAATAAGTGAAAAGGAAATGAAAGAAACAATAGTAAAGCTTAATAAAACTAAAAGCTAGTTCTTTGAGAAGATAAAATTGACAAACCTTTAGCCAGATTCATCAAGAAAAAGAGAAGGATCAAATCAACAAAATTAGAAATTAAAAAGGAGAGTTTACAACAGACAATGCAGAAATACAAAAGATTATGAGACTATTATGAACAACAATATGGCAATAAAATGGATAGCCTGGGAGAAATAAATAAATTCTTAGAAAAGCTCAATCTTACATGACTGAAAAAGGAAGAAATGGAAATTATGCAAAACCAAATTACAAGCACTGAAATTGAAGCTGTGATCAAAAATTTCACACACAAAAGAAATCCAGGACCAGATGGCTTCACAGGAGAATTCTATCAAACATTTAGAGAAGAGCTAATGCCTATCCTTCTAAAACTCTTTCAAAAAATTGCAGAGGAAGGAATACTTCCAAACTAATTCTATGAGGCCAACATCACCCTGATACCAAAACCAGACAAAGACAACACACAAAAAGAGAAAACTACAGGCCAATTTCACTGATGAACATAGCTGCCAAAATCCTCAACAAAACTTTAGCAAACATAATTCAGCAACACATCATAAAGCTCATACACCATGATCAAATTCGGTTTATTCCAGGGATGCAAGGGTTCTTAAATATACACAAATCAATCAATGTGATACACCGTTTAAACAAAATGAAAGATAAAAACTATACAATAATCTCAATAGATGCAGAAAATGGCTTTGACAAAATTGAGCACCCATTTATGATTAAAATTCTTGAAAAAATGGGCATAGAAGGAAGCTGCATCAAAATATTAGCAGCCATATATGATAAGCTTACAGCAAACATTATTCTCAACATTGAAAAACTGAAAACATTCCCCCTAAGAAGATGAAAAAGAAAAGGGTCCCCACTTTCACCACTATTATTCAACATAGTTCTAGAAATCCTAGCTACAGCAATTGGAGAAGAAAAAGAAATAAAAGGAATCCAGAATGAAAAAGAAGTAAAGCTCTCACTGTTTGCAAATGACATGATACTGTACATAGAAAACCCTAAAGATAGTATCAGAAAAGTATTAGAGCTAATCAGTGAATTTAGCAAAGTTGCAGGATACAAAACCAATACACAGAAGTCACTTGCATTTCTATATGCTAACAATGAAAAATCTGAAAGAGAAATTAAAGAATCAATCCCATTCATCATTGCAACAAAAACAATTAAATATCTAGGAATAAACTTACCTAAGGAGACAAAATAATTGTACACAGAAAATTATAAGACACTAATGAAAGAAATCAAAGACGACATAAACAGATGGAGAGATATTCCATGTTCCTTGGTAGGAAGAATCAATATCGTCAAAATGACTATACTATCAAATGCAATCTACACATTTAATGTGATCCCTATAAAATTACCAATAACATTTTTGACAGAACTAGGACAAAAAAAAAAAAAAATCAAAATTCATATGGAAACACAAAAGACCCTGAATAGCCAAAGCAGTCTTGAGAATGAAGAATGGAGCTTGAGGAATAAACCTTCTTGACTTTAGACTATACCACAAGCTACAGTCATCAAGACAGTATGGTACTGGCAAAAACAAAACAAAACAAAACAAAAATAAAACATAAATATAGATCAATGGAACAAGATAGAAAGCCCAGAAATAAACCTATGCACCTATAGGTACCTTATTTTTGACAGAGAAGGCAATGATATAAAATTGGGTAAAGACAGCCTCTTTAATAAATGGTGCTGGGAAAACTGGACAGCTACATGTAAAGGAATGAAATTAGAACACTTCCTAACAACATACAAAAAGATAAACTCAAAATGGATTAAAACCCCAAATGTAAGACCAGAAACTATAGAACTCTTAGAGGAAAATATAGGCAAAACACTTAATGATATAAATCAAAGCAAGAGCCTCTATGACCCACCTCCTAGAGTAATGGAAACAAAAACAAAAGAAAACAAGTGAAATTTGATGAAACTTAAAAGCTTTTGCACAGCAAAAGAAACTACAATAAGCAAGGTGAAAAGACAACCCTCAGAATGGGAGAAAGTAATCACAAAGGAAACAACTGACAAAGGATTAATTTCCAAAATATACAAAGAGCTCATACAACTCTATGTCAGAAAAACAAACAATCTAATAAAAAAGTGGGAAAAAGACCTAAATATATATTTCTCCAAAGAAGACATACAGATGGCTAACAAACACATGAAAAAATGGTCAACATTGCTCATTATTAGAGAAATGCAAATCAAACTACAAATATCACCTCAGTCTGGTCTGAATGGCCATGATCAAAAAGTCTACAAACAATAAATGCTGCAGAGAGTGTGGAGAAAAGGGAACATTCTTGTACTATTGGTGGAATGTAAATTGATACAGCCACTATGGAAGACAGTATGGAGATTCCTTAAAAACTAGGAATAAAACCACCATAAATAAATAAAACCAGCAATCCCACTCCTAGGCATACACACTGAAGAAACCAAAATTGAAAGACACATGTATCCTATTGTTCACTGTGGTACTATTTACAATAGCTAGACCACGGAAGCAACCTAGATGTCCATTGACAGATGAATGGATAAAGAAGTTGTGGTACATATACACAATGGAATATTACTCAGCCATAAGAGGAACATATTTGAGTCAGTTCTAATAAGGTGGATGAAGTGAGAACCTATTATACAGACTGAAGTAAGTCAGAAAGATAAAGAGAAATATTGTATTTTAACACATATATACAGAAACTAGAAGAATGGTTCTGAAGAATTTACTTACAGAACAGCAATGGAGAAACAGATATAGAGAATAGACTTATGTACATGGGGAGAGGGAAAGAGAGGTTGAGAAGTATGGAAAGTAACCCAGAAACTTACATTACCATATTAAAATAGATAGCCAACAGGAATTTGCTGTATGGCTCAGAAAACTCGAACAGGAGCTCTGTATCAACCTAGAGGGGTGGGATATGGAGGGAGATAGGAGGAGATTCAAAAAGGAGGAGATGTATGTACACCTATCGGAAAAGGTGATGGCACCCCACTCCAGTACTCTTGCCTGGAAAATCCCATGGATGGAGGAGCCTGGTAGGCTGCAGTCCATGGGGTCGCTAGGAGTCGGACACGACTGAGCGACTTCACTTTCACTTTTCACTTTCATGCATTGGAGAAGGAAGCGGCAACCCACTCCAATATTCTTGCCTGGAGAATCCCAGAGAAGGGGGAGCCTGGTGGGCTGCCATCTATGGGGTCGCACAGAGTCGGACACCACTGACGTGACTTAGCAGCAGCAGCAGCATATGTACACCTATGGCTGATTCATGTTGAGGTTTGACAGAAAACAACAAAATTCTGTAAAGCAACTCTCCTTCAGTAAAAAAACAAAAACAAAAACAAAAAAAACTCAATATTCAAAAAACTAAGAAAAATGGCATCTGGTTCCTTCACTTCATGGCAAATACATGGGGAAACAATGGAAATCGTGACATACTTTATTTGCTTGGGCAGCAAAATCACTGCAGATGATGAGTGCAGCCATGAAATTAAGAGACACTTGCTCCTTGGAAGAAAAGCTGTGACCAACCTAGACTGTGCATTAAAAAGCAAAGACATTACTTTGTCGACAAAGGTCAATATTGTCAAAGGTATCATTTTTCCAGTAGTTATGTATAGATGTGAGATTTGGACTATAAAGAAGGCTGAGCACCAAAGAATTGATCCTTTTGAACTGTGGTGTTGGAGAAGACTCTTGAGAGTTCCTTGGACAGAAAGGATATCAAACCAGTCAATCTTAAAGGAAATCAATCCTGAATACTCATTGGAGGGACTGATGCTGAAGCCAAAGCTCCAATACTTTGGCCACCTGATGTGAAGAGCCAAATCATTGGAAAGGACCCTGATGCTGGGAAAGATTGAGTGCAGGAAAGGAAAGGGATGACAGAGGATGGGATGGTTGGATGACACCCCCGACTCAATGGACAGGAGTTTGAGCAAGCTCTTAGAAATGGTAAATGACAGAGAAACCTGGTATGCTGAAATTCATAGGGTTGCAAAATAGTGGGATATGGCTGAGCAACTGAAAAACAAGAAATCAAGAAAAAGGAGAAGACCCAAATCAAAGTCTGAAATAACTGAGGAAAAGTTACAAACAATACCACAGAAATGTAAGGATCATAAAAGATTCCTATGAACAATTATAAGCTAATAAAATGGACAGCTTGGAATAAATGAACATGTTCTAAAAATGTAGAATCTCCCAAGACTGAATCAGGAAATATGAACACAGAGAAAAACAGTAATGAAATTTAATCAATAATTTAAAATACTATCAACAACAGCAAAAAAAATTCCAGGACTAGATGACTTTATATGTGAATTCTACCAAACCTATGTACAAGAGCTAAAACCTATCCTTTTAAAATTGTTCTAAAAACCTGCATAGGAAGGAACTTCCAAACTCATTCTATGAGGCCAGTCTCACACGGTTACCAAAACCAAACAAACGTATCACACAGGAAAAAACAAAATTATAGGCCCAAATCACTGGTGAACATAGACACAGAAATCCTCATCATGTAAGTAAACAGAACCCAACAACACATTAAGAGGATCATATACCATGATCAAGTAGGATTTACCCCAGTGATGCGAGTATTCTTCAACACGTGAAATCAATTAATGTGAGACACCATGTTAACAGATTGAAGAATAAAAACAATATGATCGTCTCAATAGATGCAAAAAACCTTTTGATAAAATCCAACATCCATTTATAATAAAAACTCTCCAGCAAGTTGACATCGAGGGATCTTGGAATGGCCTGTGTGCTCAGTCATGTCAAACCCTTTGTGTCCCCATGGACTATAGCCTGCCAGGCTCCTTTGACCATGGAATCTTCCAGGCAAGAATACTTGAGTGGGTTTCATGAAGGTAATTTCCTACTTCAAGGGATCTTCTCGACCCAGGGATCGAACACACATCTGTTACATTTCCTGCAATGAGAGGTGGATTCTTTACCACTGTGCCACCTGTGAAGACCCCAGAGGGAACCTACTTCAATATAATAAAGGCCATATATAACATGTCTACATATGACATTATATTCAATGGAGAAAAGTTGAAAGCACTTCCTCCTAGATCGGGAACAAGAAAGACATGCCCATTCTCACCACAATTATTCAATATACTATTAGCAATCCTAGTGACAACAGTAAGACCAAAAAAAAAAAAAAAAAAGGAGTAAAAAGAATCCACACTGAAGGTGGGAGGGGGTCCCAAGATGGTGGCACGACAGAACAGGAAGACCACTTTTTCCCAAAAAATTCATCAAAATATCATTTGAATGCTGAGCAACTTCCACAAAACAACTTCTGAATGCTGGAGAAGAACACCAGGCACCCAGAAAGGCAGCCCAATCTCTTTGAAAGGAGGTATGGCAAAATACAAAATATGAAAAGAGAGACAAATGATTTAGGGACAAGAGACCCATCCTGGGGAGTGGGTCGTAAAGGAGGAGAAGTTTCCACACAGTAGGAAACTCTCCAGGTTTGTCTGTGGGGAGTTTTGGAATCTCAGAGGGCAACATGACTGGGGGTAGGGGGGAACAGAATATGTGCCTAACCACAAATGCCAGCAGAGAAGCAGCCCAGAGGCTCACGTCCACCACCAGCAATTGGGGGATTGGCAGGGAGGCGTGGGTTGCATCATCAGTCCTTAGGGGAAGGACTGGGTTTGAATGTCCTGAGGATGATCTGAGGGACCTAATGTGACATAGCAACCCAAACTGTGAGATTGACAGAGAGACCAAAAAACGAAAGGACCTTTCCCAGGAAAGTTTCCAAAGCTGCATGGTGACCCCAGCACACTCAGAGAACAAAGGATTGTGCCTTAGCGAATTCCAAAGGAGAGCAAGCAGGCTGCCATTTATGGCTCTCCTTCCCTGGAGGCACAGAGGCAGGTGTGCCACAACCAGAGATGAAAGGCAAGGGGCTGCTGCAATCTCAGACCCAGAGACTGAATCTCCCACCAAACTGTGAGCAGGCTGCCAGTTGCTAACCATGTCTTCAGGAAATCCTAGACTGTTCACATCCAGAAGGAGTGTCACGACCTGAGATCAGCTCCCCAGAGGAGATACACAGCACATGTGGGATGGTGTGCTCCTGGTGTACCCAGGAAACCGAGCTGCTGAGATTAGGGAGGTGGGTAAGATGCATGGCCCACCTGGGACAGTGAGCTCACCAGGCACCCAGTCACCTGAGTGGCTTGGACCTGGAAAGGGCACAAAACTCAGACCCCTTCTGGGTCTGTGCCCTTGGGGATCACCCAAGAACCTGAGCAGCTTGGACCTGGGAAGTGCACAAAACACAGGGCCCACTTGGGACAGTTCCCTTGCAGAGCACCCTGGAGCCTGAGCAGTGTGAACCCAGGAAATACATGCCACCTCAGGCTGTGGCAAACCAAGTGTAGTCCACCACTGCAAGCACTGCCCACACATGCCAGTGGCATTTGTTTGCAGCGTTCCTCCCTCTCCACAGCACAACTGAACAGCTGAGCCTAAGTAAGTGGCCACGGTGGCCCCATTGCACCAGGGTGGGGAAAAAAACACAGAAGAGACTTACAAAGAGAGGAAACCAAAATAAACAAAGAAGGGTACACCACCCTGGAGGTGACAAGTGCAACATATTAAAACCCTGCAGTTAATGCTGAGACTGCATTTAAGGGGGCAATTCAAGACCTTGAGAACAAGTACAAGCAGGAAGAAGGGAATATCTAAAACTGAATTGACACCAAACTGCCCACAACTGCTCTAAAGAAATTCCTAGGTATATTTGGACTATTATCACTTTTTAAGTTCTTAAAAATTTTAGTTCTTTATTACTCCTTTAACTTTCATTATTTTTTTTTTTTTAATTTTTTACCTTTACAATATTGTATTGGTTTTGCCATATATCAACATGAATCCACCACAGGTATACATGTGTTCCCCATCCTGAACCCTCCTCCCTCCCTGTACCATCCCTCTGAGTCGTCCCAGTGAACGAACCACATAGCCTATTATCGCCTTTCTAAAAATAAGCCCTATTTTTTAAGACAAAATCGATAGGAATATTTTTTAATATTAATGATCGATTTTGTTTTGAATTTTTTATATTTTATTTTTTAGAGTCTAACATCTATTCTAGGTTTTAATTCTTTAGTTTTGATATTTGTTATCAATTTTGTACCTTTAATAATCTAATCTTCAATATCCATTTTCACTTAATGATTTGATTACTGGGTTTATTGCTCTCTCCCCTTTTTACTCTTCATTTTCTCCTCCTGGTCACCTCTATCTTCCTCCACCCTCTTCTCTTCTCTATATAACTGTAAATCTCTCTCAGTGTTCCTGGCAGTGGAAAGTTGGTTCACCATTGACCTAGGAGGTTTATCTTCTGTGCTGTATGGATGGAGAAGTATTGAGGCTACTGTAAAAGGAGGACCAAAACCCAGAGGCATGAGGCTCAACTTCAGAAATTCAGAACTTTGGAGAACTTCTGATGCCAGGGAACATAAACAGACAAGAGCTTACCCAAAAGTCTTTACAACTACACTGAAACCAAGCTCCAAGCATGAGCCAACAAGTCCTAGTCAAGACACAGCATGGTAATTCTCTAGCAAAACAGGAACACAACCCTGAACATTAAAAGACAGGCTGCCCAAAGCCATACCAAACACATAGACACACCACTACTCACTAATGAACATTTCATTGCACTCCAGAAAGAAGAGATCCACTCCACCCCACCAGAATATAGACACAAGATCCCCCAATGAGGAAACCTTTACAAATCACTGGTCCATCTCTACCCACAGGAAGCAGACTCCACAATTCAGAGGAATCAAGACCTTAGAGCCTGGAGGAAGGGCACCCCAAACGCAGTAATACAAGATGAAAAGGCAGAGAGATATTCAGTAAGTGAACGAACATGATAAAAACCCACAAAACCAAATGAAAGAGTAGAAGAAAAGAAGTCTACCTGAAAAAGAATCCAGAATAATGATAGTAAAGATGATGCAAAATCTTGAAAACAAAATGGAGGTACTGATAAATAGACTAGAGATAAGGATTGAGAAGATGCAAGAAATGTTTAAAAAAGATTTAGAAGAAATAAAGGAGAGTCAATCAATAATGAACAATGTAATAACTGAGATTAAAAGCACTCTGGAGGGAAATAACAGTAGAATAACTGAGGCAGAAGAGAGGCTAAGTGAGGTGAAAGATAGAATGGTGGAAATAAATGAAACACAGAGTATAAAAATAAAAAAGAATTAAAAGAAATGAGGACAACCTCAGAGACCTCTGGGGACAACGTTAAGTGCCCCAACATTCAAATCATGGTGGTGGTGGTTTAGTCACTAAGTCATGTCTGACTCTTGTGACCACATGAACTGTAGTCCACCTGGCTCCTCTGTCCATGGGATTTTCCAGGCAAGAATACTGGAGTGGATGGCCATTTCCTTCTCCAGGGGATCTTCCCGACCCAGGAAACAAACCCAGGTCTCCCACATTGCAGGCATAATCTTTACCGAACGGAGCTATGAGGGAAGCCCAGTTCAAATCATAGATGTCCCAAAAGTAGAACACAAAAAGAAAGGGCATGAGAAAACTCTTGAGGAGATAATAGTTGAAAATTCCCTAAAATGGGGAAGGAAATAGCCACCCAAGTCCAAGAAACACAGAGAGTCCCAAACAGGATAAACCTAAGGCAAAACACCCCAAGACACATATTAATCAAACTAATGAAAATTAAACACAAAGAGCAAATATTAAAAGCAGCAAGGGAAAGCAACCAATAAGACACAAGGGGATCCCCATAAGGAAACCAGTTGATCTTACAACAAAAACCCTTCAGGCCAGAAGGGAATGGCAGTACATACTTAAAGTAATGAATGAGAAAAACTTAGAACAAAGATTATTCTACCCAGCAAGGATCGCATTCAGATATGAAGGAGAAATCAAAAGCTTTACAGACAAGAAAATCTGAGCAAATACAGCATCACCACACCAGCTCTTCAACAGCTGCTAAAGGATCTTCACTAGACAGGAAAAACAGAAAAGGTTTATGAAAACAGACACAAAACAACAAAGTAAATGTTAGTGGGATCATACTTTTCAATAATTACCTTAAATGCAAATGGGTTAAATATCCCAACCGAAAGACAAAACTGGCCAAATGGATATAAAAACAGACCCCTATATATGCTGTCTACAAGAGTCTCACCTCACACCTAGGGCCATATAGAGACTGAAAGTGAGGGATGTATAGACATATTTCACGCAAATGGAGACCAAAAGAAAGCAGGAGTAGCAATAATCATATCTGATAAAATACACCTTGAAATAAAGACCATTGTAAGAGACAAAGAAGGACAGTACATAATAACTAAAGAATCAATCCAGGAAGATATAATAATTATAAAAATATACACACCCAACATAGGAGCACCTCAAAATGTAAGGCAAATGCTAACAAATATGAAAGAGAAAATCAACAGTAACACAGTAGTTGGGGATTTTAATAGACCACTCATACCTACGGATACATCAACCAAACAGAAAATTAGCAAGGAAACACAAGCTTTAAGTGATACAATGGAACAGGTAGACCAAATTGATATCTACAGAACATATCACGCCAAAACAATGAATTTGATCTTTTTCTCAAGTGCATATGGAGCATTCTCTAGGACAGATTACATCCTGAGCCATAAACCTAAGCTTGGTAAATTTAAAAAACTGAAGTCATTGCAAACAATTTTTTTTTAATCACAAAGTGGTAAGACTAAATGTCAACCACAGGAATAAAACTATCAATGTATGGAGGCTAAACAAAACGCTTTTGAATAACCAATAGATCAGAGAAGAAATACAAAAGGAAATGAAAATATGCATAGAAACAAATGAAAATGAAAACATGACAACCCAAAACCTATGGGACTCAGTTAAAACAGTGCTAAGAGGGAGGTTCAATATAATACAAATCTTGTGTAATACCAGAGAAACATCAAATAAACAACCTAACTTGACACTTAAAGTAACTAGAAAAAGAAAAAAATAAAGAATTCCAAAGTTAGTAGAAGTTTGAAAGAAGTCATAAAAATCAGAGCAGAAATAAATGAAAAACGAAGGAGACTACAACAAAGATCAACAAAACTAAAAGCTGATTCTTTGAGAAGATAAATAAAAGAGACAAACCATTATTGAGACTCATCAAGAAAAAAGGGAGAAGAATCAAATCAACAAAATTAGAAATGAAAATGGAGAAATTACAACAAACAACAGAGAAATACAAAGGATCATAAGAGACTACTATCAGCAACTATGTGCCAAAAAAAAGGACAACTTGGAAGAAATAGACAAATTCTTAGGAAAGCATAAACCTCCAAATCTGAACCAGGAAGAAATAGAAAATCCAAACAGACAAGTCACAATCATGGAAATCCAAACTGCACTCAAAAACCTTCCAAGAGAAAAAAAAAAAAAAAAAAAAAACAGGACCAGATGGCTTCACAGGTGAATCCTACCAAAAACTTTAGAGAAGATCTAACACCTATCCTTCTCAAACTCTTCCAGTAAATTGCAGAGGAAGGTAAACTCACAAACTCACTCTTTGAGGCCACCATCACCCTGATAACCAAACCAGACAAAGATGCCACAAAAAGACAAAACCACAGGTCAATAGCAATTATGAACATAGATGCAAAAACCCTCAACAAAATTCTAGCAAACAGAATCCAACAACATATTAAAAAGATCATACATCATGACCAGGTGGACTTTATCCCAGGGATGCAAGGAGTCTTCAGTATTCACAAATCAATCAATGTGATACATCAGATTTAACAAATTGAAAGATAAAAACCATATGATTATCCCAATAGAGGTAGAGAAAGACTCTGACAAAGTTCAACATCCATTTATGATTAAAAAAAAAAAAAAAAAACTCTCCGTAAAGCAGGCATAGAAGGAACAACCTCAATATAATAAAAGCTATATACAACAAAGGAAACAGCCAACATTATCCTGAATGGTAAAAAATTGAAAGCATGTCCTGTAAAAGCAGGAAGAAGACAAGGGTTCCCACTCTAAGCACTACTAATCAACACAGTATTGGAAGTCCTAGTCACAACAATCATGGAAGAAAAAAATAATAAAAGAATCCAGATTGGAAAAGAAAAACTCACTGTTTGCAGATGACATGATCCTCTATATAAAATACCCTAAAGAAACCACCAGAAAATTATGAGAGCTAATCAAAGAATATAGTAAATTTGCAGGATATAAAATTAATACACAGAAATCTCACATTTCTATACACTAATAATGAAAAAAAACAGAAAGAGAAATAAAGCAAACAATGTTATTCTCCATTGCTACAAAAAGAATAAAATATTTAGGAACAAATTTACCTAAAGAAAAAAAAAAGACCCATATATAGAAAACTATAAAACACTGATGAAAGAATCAAAGATGACACAAATAGATGGAGAAAAATACATCATGTTCATGGATTGGAAGAATCAATACAGTGAAAATGAGTATACTACCCAAAGCAATTGATAGATTCAATGAAATCCCTATCAAGCTAACAATTTTCCAGAGAACTAGAACAAGAAATTTCACAATTTGTTTGGAAACACACAAAAAAACTAAAATAGCCAAACCAGTCTTGAGAAGGAATAATGGAACTGGAGGAATCCACCTGCTTGACTTCAGACTGTATGACAAGTCTACAGTCATCAAGACAGTATGGTACTGGAAGAAAGACAGAATTATAGATCAATGAAACAGAATGGAAAGCCCAGAGATAAACCCACACACCTATGAATACCTTATTTTTGACAAAGGAGGCAAAAATATACAATGGAGAAAAGACAATCTCTTTAACAAGCAGTGCTGGGAAAACTGGTCAACCATCTGTAGAAGAATGAAACTAGAACACTTTCTAACACCATACACAAAAATTAACTCAAAATGGATTAAAGATTTAAATGTAAAACCAGAAACTATTAACCTCTTAGAGGAAAACATAGGCAGAACATTCTCTGACATAAATCACAGCAAGATCCTCTAATACCCACCTTCCAGAGCAATGGAAATAAAAATAAACAAATGGGACTTAATTAAACTTAAAAGCTTTTGCACAATGAAGTAAACTATAAGCAAGGTGAAAAGACAGCCTTCAGAATGGGAGAAAATAATAGCAAATGAAACAACAAAGAATTAATCTCCAATATATACAAGAAGCTCATGCAGCTCAACTCCAGAAAAACAAACAACCCAATCAAAAAATGGGCCAAAGAACTAAACAGACATTTCTCCAAAGAAGACATACAGATGGCTAACAAACACATGAAAAGATGCTCATCATCACTCATTATTAGAGAAATGCAAATCAAAACCACAATGGGGTATCATCTCACACCAGTAAGAATGGCCACCATCAAAAAGTCAACATACAATAAATGCTGGAGACGGTGTAGAGAAAAGGGAACCCTCTTACACTGTTAGTGGGAATGTAAACTTGTACAGCCACTATGGAGAACATTCCTTAAAAAACTGGAAACAGAACTGCTATATGACCTAGCAATCCCAATACTGGACATACAGACCAAGGAAACCAGAACTGAAAGAGACACATGTACCTCAGGGTTCATTGCAGCACTGTCTACAATAGCCAGGACATGGAAGCAACCTAGATGTCCATCGGCAGACAAATGGATAAGGAAGTATGGTACATGTACACAATGTAGTATTATTCAGCTATTAAAAAAAAAAAAAAAAAAAAGAATGCATTTGAGTCAGTTCTAATGAGGTGTAACAATTTGGAGCCTATTATACAAAGTGAAGTAAGTCAGAAAGAGAAACACCAATACAGAATATTAATGCATATATATGGAATTTAGAAAGACAGTTATGATGACCCTATATGCAAGACAGCAAAAGAGATACAGATGAAAAGAACAAGACTTTTTGATTATGTGGGAGAAGACAAGGGTGGGATGATTTGAGAGAATAGCACGGAATCATGTATATTATCATATGTAAAATAGATGACCAGTGGAAGTTCAATCCATGAAGCAGGGCACTCAAAGCCCTGCTCTGAGACAACCCTGAGTGATGGGATAGGGAGGGAGGTGGAAGGGGTTTCAGGATGGGGGGACACATGTGCATCCATGGCTGATTCATTTCAATGTATGGCAAAAACCATCACAATATTGTAAAATAATTATCCTTTAAAGTGAATTAATTAAAACAAATGAGAATCCACATTGGTAAGAAAGTAGCAAAATTGTCACTGTTTACAGATGGCATGATACTACATATAGAAAATTCTACAGATGTCACCATAAAACTTCTAGAACTCATCAGTGAAGATGGTAAAGTTGCAGGACACAAAACTAATACATAGAAATCTATTATATTTTTATACATTAAAGACAAAATATCTGAAAAATTAAGAAAGCAATCCCATTTACCATCACATCAAAAAAAAAAAAAAAAAAGCCTAAAAACCTAAGTAAGAAGATAAAAGACCTGTGCTCAGAAAACTATGACACTGATAAAAGAAATTGAAGATGACAAAACAGATGGAAAGATACACTGTGTCCACAGATTGGAAGAATTAGTATTGTTAAAATGAAGATACTATCTAAAGTGATCTAAATACTCAGTACAGTCCCTACCAAAATACTAATGGTATTTTTCACAGAACTAAAACAAATAATTCTATAATTTCTATGGGAACAAAAGAACCCAAATAGCCAAAACAATATTGGGAAATTAGAACAAAGCTGGAGGTACCAAAACCTCTGATTTCAAACTATACTATAAAGCTATGGTAACGAAAACAGTATGGTACCAGTACAAAAGCAGACAGATTGATTTTTGGAACCAAATTGAGAGACCAGAAAGAAACAAATTAAACGGTCTATTAACCTATGATAAAAAGGCAACAATATACAACGTAAACGGTCTATTAACCTATGATAAAAAGGCAACAATATACAACGGGGGAAAAGAAAGCCTCTTCAATAAATGGTGCTGGTAAAACTGTACAGCTACATGCAAAAGAAGGAAACCAAACTATTTTCTCACATCATATATAAAAATAAACTCAAAATGGATTAAAGGCTTAAATGTAAGACTTGAAACCATAAAACTTCTATGAGAAAGTATAGGCAATATGCTCTTTGACATCAGTCTTAGCAGAATTTTTTGGATATGTCTCTTCAGGCAAGGGAAAGAAAAGCAAAAATAAACAAATGGGACTAAGTTAAACTAAAAAGCTTCTTGCACAGTGAAGGAAACTAAACAAAATGAAAATATGCCTACTTAATGGGAGATTACAAACAGTATAGCCAGTAAAGTGTTAATATATAAAATGTACAATAAACTGAAACACCTCAACATCAAAAAAAGAAAAGCTGATTAAAAATCAGAAGATGACCTGAATAGACAATTTTTCCCAAGAAGAAACATACACATAGACAGGCACATGGAAAGATGCTCAACATCACTAATTATCAGGGAAATCAAAACCAATATCACCTCACACCTGTTAGAATGGTTATTATCCAAAAGACCACAAATAACAAGTATTGGCAAGGATGTGCAGAAAAGGAAATCTCATGCAAATAACTTTGGGAATATAAATTGGTGCTGTCACTATTCAAAATAATTGTGAGTTTTCTTAAAATATTAAAAATAGAACTACCATGGCTTCCCTGGTCACTCACACAGTAAAGAATCCGCCTGCAATGCGGGAGACCTGGGTTCGATCCCTGAGTTGGGAAGATCCTCTGGAGGAGGGCATGGCAATCCACTCCAGTATTCTTGCCTGGAGAATTACATGAACAGAGGACCCTGGCGTGACTCTACAGAATCACAAAGAGTTGGACACGACTAACAGACTAAGCACAGCACAGCACAGCACAGCACATATAATCCAGCAATTGCATTCTTGGATGCTTAGCCAAAAAAAATGAAGACATTAATTTGAAAAGATATACACCCCCCCCCATACTCAGTGAAGCATTATTTATAATTGTCAGGAGATGGAAACAACCTAAGTGTCCATCAATAGATGAATGGATAAAAATGATGTGACATATATACACACTGGAATAGTACTCAGCCATAAGAAAAAATGCAATCTTGCCATGTGTAACA
This sequence comes from Bos grunniens, assembly GCF_055505025.1. Taxonomy (NCBI): domain Eukaryota; kingdom Metazoa; phylum Chordata; class Mammalia; order Artiodactyla; family Bovidae; genus Bos; species Bos grunniens. Next base: position 71,974,413 of record NC_141194.1, on the reverse strand, counting down.
ACATGAATGAACCTAGAAGGTATTGTGCTAAATGAAATAAGTCAGACAGAAAAACTCAAATACTATATGATTTCATTAAAAATATCCAATCTAAAAAACAAATGAACAAACATAATGAAAGAAATAGTCACAGATAAAGAGAACAAAGAGGCAGAGAGGAGGGAAAGCTGGGGGAGGAGAGAAATAGGTGTGGGAAATTAAGAGGTAGGAAAATTCAGTTACAAAATAAAAGAATTAAGGGTATGAAAAGTACATTGTGGGGAATATAGTCAATTATTATGTAATATCTTCGTATAGTGACAGAGAGTATCTAGACTTATCATCATGGTGATCATTTTGAAACATATAGAAATACTGAATTACTGCACTGCATACTAGGAACTAACATACTGTCATAGGTCAATTGTACTTCAAAACTAAACAAACTAACACAGAAAATGAGATCCGATCTGTGTTTACCAGAGGCAGAGGTTGGAAGGAGGAAGAAATGGATCAGATCAGATCAGATCAGTCGCTCAGTCGTGTCCGACTCTGCGACCCCATGAATCGCAGCACGCCAGGCCTCCCTGTCCATCACCAACTCCCGGAGTTCACTCAGACTCATGGCCATCGAGTCAGTGATGCTATCCAGCCATCTAATCCTCTATCGTCCCCTTCTCCTCCTGCCCCCAATCACTCCCAGCATCAGAGTCTTTTCCAATGAGTCAACTCTTCTCATGAGGTGGTCAAAGTACTGGAGTTTCAGCTTTAGCATCATTCCTTCCAAAGAAATCCCAGGGCTGATCTCCTTCAGAATGGACTGGCTGGATCTCCTTGCAGTCCAAGGGATTAGCAAGAGTCTTCTCCAACACCACAGTTCAAAAGCATCAATTCTTTGGCGCTCAGCCTTCTTCACAGTCCAACTCTCACATCCATACATGACCACAGGAAAAACCATAGCCTTGACTAGACGAACCTTTGTTGGAAAAATAATGTCTCTGCTTTTGAATATGCTATCTAGGTTGGTCATAACTTTCCTTCCAAGGAGTAAGCATCTTTTAATTTCATGGCTGCAGTCACCATCTACAGTGATTTTGGAGCCCCCAAAAATAAAGTCTGACACTGTTTCCACTGTTTCCCCATCTACATCCCATGAAGTGATGAGACCAGATGCCATTATCTTCGTTTTCTGAATGTTGAGCTTTAAGCCAACTTTTTCACTCTCCACTTTCACTTTCATCAAGAGGTTTTTGAGTTCCTCTTCACTTTCTGCCATAAGGGTGGTGTCATCTGCATATCTGAGGTTATTGATATTTCTCCCGGCAGTCTTCATTCCAGCTTGTGTTTTTTCCAGTCCAGCGTTTCTCATGATGTACTCTGCATATAAGTTAAATACACAGGGTGACAATACACAGACTTGACGAACTTCTTTTCCTATTTGGAACCAGTCTGTTGTTCCATGTCCAGTTCTAACTGTTGCTTCCTGACCTGCATACAAATTTCTCAAGAGGCAGACCAGGTGGTCTGGTATTACTATCTCTTTCAGAATTTTCCACAGTTTATTGTGATCCACACAGTCAAAGGCTTTGGCATAGTCAGTAAAGTAGAAATAGATGCTTTTCTGGAACTCTCTTTCTTTTTCCATGATCCAGCGGATATTGGCAATTTGATCTCTGGTTCCTCTGCCTTTTCTAAAACCAGCTTCAACATCAGGAAGTTCATGGTTCACATATTGCTGAAGCCTAAAGGTAATCAAAAAGTCAGAGAAGGCAATGGCACCCCACTCCAGTACTCTTGCCTGGAAAAATCCCATGGACGGAGGAGCCTGGAAGGCTGCAGTCCATGTGGTCGCTGAGGGTCAGACACGACTGAGCGACTTCACTTTCACTTTTCATTTGCATGCATTGGAGATGGAAATGGCAACCCACTTCAGTGGTCTTCCTGGAGAATCCCAGGGACGGGGGAGCCTGTTGGGCTGCCATCTATGGGGTCGAACAGAGTCAGGCACGACTGAAGTGACTTACCAGCAGCAGCAGTTAAAATGTAGAAACTTCCAGTTGTAAGATAAATGAGTACTAGGAACATAATGTAATACAACTAAGAAATATGAATAACACAGCTATATATTATATATGAAAGTTGTTAAGACATTAAATTTCAAGAGTTCTCTTTTCAGATAAATCATTTTTTTTCTATTTCATTAATTTTGATTCCATATGAGATTATGGATATTCACTAAACTTATTGTAGTAATCAGTTCAATTAAATTGTTTTATCCTGTCTGAATTTTTGAGACCCCATGGACTTCAGCATGCCAGGCTTCCCTGTCCATCACCAACTCCTGGAGCTTGCTCAAATTCCTGTCCATAGAGTCAGTGATCCACTATTTCATCCTCTGTGGCCCCCTTCTCCTCCTATCTTCAATCTTTCACAGCATCAGGGTCTTTTCTAATGAGTCAGTTCTTTGCATCAGGTAGCCAAAGTATTGGAGTTTCAGCTTCAGCATCAGTCCTTCCAATAAATATTCAGGACTGATTTTCTTTAGGATGGACTGGTTGAATCTCCTTGATGTCCAAGGGACTCTCAAGAGTCTTCTCCAACACCACAGTTCAAAGGCAACAATTCTTCAGTGCTCAGCTTTCTTTACAGTTTAACTCTCACATCTATACATGACTACTGGAAAAACCACAGATTTGACTAGATGGACATTTTTGGCAAAGTAATGTCTCTGTTTTTTAATATGCTGTCCAGGTTTGTCTTAGCTTTTCTTCCGATGAGCAAGCGTCCTTTAATTTCATGGCTGCAGTCACCATTTGCAGTAATTTTGGAGCCCCACCCCCCCCTCAAAAAAAGTCTTTCACTGTTTCCATTGTTTCCCCATCTATTTGCCATGAAGTGATGGGATCGGTTGCCATGATCTTAGTTTTCTGAATGTTGAGTTTTAAGCCAACTTCTTCACTCTCACATTTCACTTTCATCAAGAGGCTCTATAGTTCTTTGCTTTCTGCCATAGGTGTGGTGTCATCTGCATATCTGAGGTTGTTGACATTTCTCCTGGAAATCTTGATTCCAGCTTGGGCTTCATGCAGGCTGGCATTTCATGTGATGTGCTCTGCATGTAAGCTAAATAAGCAGAGTGACAATATACAGCCTTAACGTACTCCTTTCCCAATTTGGAATCAATCTGTTGTTCCATGTTCAGTTCTGTTGTTTCTTGACCTGCATACAGATTTCTCAGGATGCAGGCAAGGTGATCTGGTATTCCCATCTCTTTAAGAATTTTACAATTTGTTGTGATCCACACAATCAAAGGCTTTGGCATAGTCAATAAAGCAGAAGTAGATGTTTTTCTGGAACTCTTCCTTTTTCGATGATCCAACGGATATTGGCAATTTGATCTCTGGCTCCTCTGAATTTTCTAAATCCGTCTTGAACATCTAGAAGTTCACAGTTCATGTACTGTTGAAGCCTGGCTTGGAGAATTTTGAGCATTACTTTGCTAGTGTTTGAAATGCGTGTAATTGTGCAGCAGTTTAAACATTCTTTAGCATTGCCTTTCTTTGGGGTTGGAATGAAAACTGACCTTTTTCTGTCCTGTAGCCACTGCTGAGTTTTCCAAATTTGCTGACATATTGAGTGCAGCACTTTCACAGCATCATCTTTTAGGATTTGAAAGATCTCAACTGAAATTCCATCACCACCACTAGCTTTGTTCACAGTGATGCTTCATAAGGCCCACTTGACTTCACATTCCAGGATGTCTGGCTCTATTTGAGTGATCACACCATCGTGGATATCTGGAGTAATGAAGATCTTTTTTGTATATTGTAGTAATAACTTCATGATTATGTAAGTTAAACATTATGCTGTATACCTTAAATGTATACTGTTGTATGTGAATTATTTTTCAGTAGTACTGGATAAATAAAGAAAGGTATATCTTTCTGTGCAAAAAAAAAAAAAAAAATACAGTTCCTAAGTACCCACTGGACCTTAAGGCCATTGTTCTTACCTTAGTACCAGTAAAAATAAAATAAAATACAGATATTATTTATGGTCTCGTGGAACTTAAAAACTATAATTACAAGATTGTGAATTTCATACTAGCAGACAATTTAAGCCATGGAATCTAGCCAACCCTTAATCAAAATCTGGCCTCCTTTCTGTTGCAGAGAAATAGGTGAATTAGGAGTGTGCTTATAAAGAGAAATAAAGGGACACAGATCCTGCTTTCAGTTCAGTTCAGTTCAGTTCAGTCGCTCAGTAGTGTCCAACTCTTTGCAACCCCATGAATCCCAGCACGCCAGGCCTCCCTGTCCATCACAAACTCCCGGAGTTCACTCAGACTCATGTCCATCGAGTCAGTGATGCCATCCAGCCATCTCATTCTCTGTCATCCCCTTCTCCTCCTGCCCCCAGTCCCTCCCAGCATCAGAGTCTTTTCCAATGAGTCAACTCTTCGCATGAGGTGGCCAAAGTGCTGGAGTTTCAGCTTAGGGTGTGCTAATAATGGACTGTAAAATTTTATATGCAAAAATCCCTTTCTACTTTGTACCAAATTAAATCTTACTCTCAATGATAATACAATAATTATTACTGGCTAAGTATTTTTTATGGACCTGGCACTATACATGCTTACATTATTTACCACAAAAACTTATGAGCTGCTATTATTTTCATTCCAGATTAACAAATGAAGAAACTAATATTCAATGGATTAGAAACTTTTTCCTAAACAGACACTTGCCCAAGATCTATCAAAGTAAAAGGCACAGGTTAAACACTAAGAATAATGAATAACAAAATAATGCTTTACCACACTTGTTTTCTCGTGCTAATTAGGCTGTCTATCTACTTAATGACATCCCCATGAGTACATAAATGCCTCATAATTCTTTTCTATCCTTCTTAATTTCAAAGTAAGAGCAAGAAAACCTGTTGATTATTTTAAGGGTTCATACACAGGGTATATTTTTCTAGATGATGTCTTCAGTCCTTCTCCATTCTGAAGTTCTATGATAGTGAAACAAAGAAACATGCCACAAACAATAAAAGCCTCCTGGAGCTTTAAGACTTGGTAACAAAAAGTTATAGTGAAGAATCAATGATTCATATGAATTCCATAGCCTATACCAAAAGAAAAAAGATTATTTTCATTTAAAAATGTCCATACAAATAAAATATGAAGTTGAACAGTACAAAGTGTTTCCAAAAAAGTATCACTCAGTGTCTTGTGACCAAATGTGCCTACAGGAAATGAGTGCTGAAGGGAAAATAGGGTAACAGGTACTTTAGGTTGTTCTGGCAGCTTTAGGCGGGCCTAAAAGCAAAAGCCTTCCTTGAAACAAATCACTTGTTACAACACAATCAAATATCAAAGCTAAATATTTGTGACAAGTACTAGTCTAATATAGGTGGGTTTTATGTTCCATAAAATTTCAGATTAAGTTTGTACTAAGAATTAAAAGTACACAGACCGATTTATTACAGTTTACACTTCCCTGCATTAATCACTATCATTATTAACTCAGTAGAGTGAGTTACTATACAGACTTCATTCCTTTTTAGGAGAACTCTGTAATAACAGAAGGAAAGGAATTTGGTATATGAAGAGATATACAATGAAGAGATATAAAATGCTGGTGATTTTATAGTCAACAAAGATTGTTCTCCAAATCACCACATTTCTATGAAACAAATTCTGGCAGTGAGAAAACCTAATTACACAAACCACGGCTTTCTCCTAAAGCCACACTTCCTGCAAATGCTACAGGGCTTCTAATTCCAGCCAGACAGATTTTCCAGGTAGCCATATAAGGATAAGCAAAAATACACAAATCCTCCAACAGGCTGATGTAAGGTAATAGGGCAGGCATATAATAACCAAATATGGTACTTAAATTCTCCAGCTCAAAACAGATACTTAAAAAACAAACAAACAAACAAACAAACAAAAAACCCTGCAACCACCAACTCTAAACCATCAGTTCTTGAATCACAAAAAAAGTAATAAGCAATTAATCTATTTTTATTAGCATTGACTGGGTGACAAACATGAGCCAACCATGTATTACACCATTTCTGCCTTTTTCTTTTTTTCCTTTTCTACTGCAGGCAAGGGTTACTGTGAAATGTACAGCTGAGTTAAACAACAAGGTATTGCACCTAAATAAATAAATTAGTCCAACTGCCTATAGAAAAATACCCAAGAGAATGCTGTCTGCCCTATTGCAGGGAAGACACTGTCCTACACTATGACTAAGAAAACTACCCATATATAAGACATCATTGGACAGTACGAGTCCTGAGGGAACCCTTATACTTATTTAAATCACAGAATATAACATAAAGAGAAGACAACTTCCCTTACTTCTCACTATCAAAACCCCATGATGGGCAATAATAATCATAGAGTTCCGACTAGCATTATTAATATACCTTCGTAATTTTGAAAGCTGTTAATTCAGTCAAGGTCAAATAAAACCAAGAGCATTTTGAGAGTGTATGTCAACAGATATAAGCATTCATGTTCTTTGATTCAGAAACTTCACTTCTGGATTGCTATTTTAAGTAAATAATCTGGGGGGGGGGCGGTCCTAAGATGGCAGAGGAATAGGACGAGAAGACCAGTTTCTCACCCACAAATTCATCAAAAGAACATTTGACAGCTGAGAAAATTCTAGAAAACAACTTCTGAATGCTGGCAGAGGACATCAGGCACCCAAAAAAGCAGCCCATTGTCTTCAAAAGGAGGTAGGAAAAAATATAAAAGATAAAAAGAGAGACAAAGTAGGAACAGAGCTCCATCCCAGGAAGGGGGTCTTAAAAAAAAAGAAAGTTTCCAAACACCAGGAAACACTCTCACTGCCGAGTCTGTGGCGAGCCTTGGAACCACAGAAGGCAACATAACCTGGTTGAAAAATAAATAAATAATTAAAACCCACAGATTATGTGTCCAACAGTAACTCCCCCAGCGGAGAAGCAGCGCAGACACCTGCATTCGTCACTAGCAAGTGGAGGCTGGGCAGGGAGGGGTGGGCTGCATTGCTTAGAATAAGGACCCAGCCTGAATGCAATCTGAGGGAACTAACTTGGGATAGCAAACCAGATTGTGGGATAACTACTATGCAAAAAGCCATAACCTAAGACACTGCCAGGCCCGCTGACAGAACAAAGAACTGACTAGAGCTACATGAAAAGCCCTAACCTAAGACACCATCAGGCCTGCTCACAGAACAAAGGACTGAGCAGAGCTAGCCGGCTACAGACTGGTCCTTCTCCCTCTGGAGATAAGGCAGGCGAGGGCAGCCAGAGCTGGAAGGGGGCAATCACCGCCCCAGAGAGGCATTATCTACCAAACTGCAAGCAGGCTTCATTGCTAAACAAGACTTCTTGGGATTCTGGACGGTAAACATCTGCCTGAGAAAGTGAGCCGGTTGTACACCCAGAAAACCGAGCGGCAGGGACGGGGGAGGTGATAAGTCGCAGCGACCATGCTCGCCAAACACCAGGTCACCTGAGCTGCTCGGTCCTGGGAAGGGCACAAGATGCAGGCCAAACTGAGTCTGTACCTCTGAGGACTATCCGAATACCTGAACCTGAGCGGCTTAGACCTGGGAAGTGCATACAACCCAGGGCTGGCCTCAGACAGTTGCCGGCAGAGTAATCTAGAGCCTAAGCAGTGTAGACAGGGAAAGCACACACACCATGAGCAGGGGCAAACCCAGTGTGGCCAAGAAACTGTGAACACACGCCAGTGTTATTTGTTTACAGCGTTGCTCCTTCCCCACAGCACGACTGAACAAATGAGACTAAAAAAAGTGTCCACCACCGCCCCCTTGTGCCAGGGCAGAAATTAGACACTGAAGAGACCAGCAAACAGAAGAAGCTAAAACAGAGGGACCCTCCTTGGAAGTGACAGGTGCAATAGACTAAAACCCTGTAGATACTATTGACTACATAGGAAGGGGCCTATAGATCTTGAGAAATATAAAGTGGATCAAGGAACTATCTAAAAATGAGCTGACCCCACACTGCCCACAAAAACACCAGAGAAAGTCCTAGATATATTTTTACTATCATTCTTTATTTTTTTCAATTTTTAAAATTTTTTTACATTCTCTATTACTCCTTTAATTTTCATTTTTATAACCTACTATTACTTTGCAAAAAAAAAAAAAAAAAAAAGAGAGACCCTATTTTTTAAAGCAAACTTCATATATATACATATACATATTACAACTTTTGTGACTTTGTTTTTTGTTTTTTCTCTTTTTCTTTAATATTGTATTTTTGAAAATGCAATGTCTACTCTAGATTTTTAATCTTTGCTTTTTGGTATTTTTTATCAATTTTGTACCTTTAAGAACCCAATCTTCAGTACCCATTTTTCCTTGAGGGCAAGATTACTGGCTTGACTGCTGTCTCCAACTTTGGACTCTCCTTTTTCTCCACCAGGTAGCCTCTATCTCCTCCCTCCCCCTTCTCTTCTCTACCCAACTATGTGAATCTTTTTGTGTGTTCTGGATGGTGGAGAACTCTTAGGGAACTGATTACTGGCTGGATCTGTCTCTCTCCTTTTCATTCCCCTCTTTATCTTCCTGGCCACCTCTGTCTCCTTCCTCCCTCTTCTCTTCTCTGTATAACTCCATGAACACCTCTGATCGGTCCAGACTGTGGAGTGCACATAAGGAAGTGATTACTCACTAGCTTGCTCTCTCCTCTTTTGATTCCACCTCATCTCATCCTGGTCACCTCTATCTCCCTCCTCCCTTTTCTCTTCTCCATGAAAGTCTGTGAACCTCTCTGTGTGTCTCTCAATGTGGAGAAACTTTTCATCTTTAACCTAGATGGTTTATCAACAGTACTGTACAGATGGAGAAGTCTTGAGGCTACTATAAAAATAAGACCAAAAACCAGAAGCAGGAGGCTTAAGTCAAAATCGTGGGGACACCAGATAAATCCTGACTCAAGGGAACATTAATCGACAGGAGCTCATCAAATGATTCCATACCTACACTGAAACCAAGCACCACCCAAGAGCCAACAAGTTCCAGAGCAAGACATACAATGAAAATTCTCCAGCAACACAGGAACATAGCCCTGAGCTTCAATATACAGGCTGCCGAAAGTCACTCCAAAACCACTGATATCTCATAAATCATTATTGGACACTTCATTACACTCCAGAGAGAAGAAGTCCAGCTCCACCCACCAGAACACCAACAAAAGCTTCCCTAACCAGGAAACTTCGATAAGCCACCCATACAACCCCATGCACAGCAAGGAAACTCCACAATAAAGAGGAACCACAAACTGCCAGAATACATAAAGGCCACCCCAAACACAACAATATAAACAAGATTGAGAGACAGAGGAATACCCAGCAGATAAAGGAAAAGGATAAAGGCCCACCAAACCAAACAAAAGAGGAAGATATAGGGAATCTACCTGATAAAGAATTCTGAATAATGATAGTGAAAATGATCCAAAATCTTGAAAACAAAATGGAATCACAGATAAATAGCTTGGAGACAAGAATTGAGAAGATGCAAGAAAGGTTTAACAAAGACCTAGAAGAAATAAAAAAGAGTCAATATATAATGAATAATGCAATAAATGATATAAAAAAACACCTTGGAGGGAACAAATAGTAGAATAATGGAGGCAGAAGATAGGATTAGTGAAGTAGAAGATAGAATGGTATAAATTCATGAATCAGAGAGGAAAAAAGAAAAACGAAATAAAAGAAATGAGGTCAATCTCAGAGACCTCTGGGACAATGTTAAATGCCCCAACATTTGAATTATAGGAGTCCCAGAAGACGAAGACAAAAAGAAAGACCATGAGAAAATACTTGAGGAGATAATACTTGAAAACTTCCCTAAAATGGGGAAGGAAATAATCACCCAAGTCCAAGAAATCCAGAGAGTCCCAAACAGGATAAACCCAAGGCGAAACACCCCAAGACACATATTAATCAAATTAACAAAGATCAAACACAAAGAACAAATATTAAAAGCAGCAAGGGAAAAACAACAAATAACACATAAGGGGATTCCCATAAGGATAACAACTGAGCTTTCAATAGAAACTCTTCAGGTCAGGAGGGAATGGCAGGACATACTTGAAGTGATGAAAAAAAATAACCTACAGCCCAGATTACTGTAGGCGGCTAGGATCTCATTCAAATATGAAGGAGAAATAAAAAGCTTTACAGACAAGCAAAAGCTGAGAGAATTCAGCACCACCAAACCAGCTCTCCAACAAATGCTAAAGGAATTTCTCTAGACAGGAAACACAAAAAGGGTGTATAAACTCCAACCCAAAACAATAAAGTAAATGGCAATGGGATCATACTTATCAACAATTACCTTAAACATAAATGGGTTGAATGCCCCAACCAAAAGACAAAGACTGGCTGAATGGATACAAAAACAAGACCCCTATATATGTTGTCTACAAGAGACCCACCTCAAAACAAGGAACATATACAGACTGAAAGTGAAGGGCTGGAAAAATATTTTCCACACAAATAGAGATGAAAAGAAAGCAGGAGTAGCAATACTCAGATAAAATAAACTTTAAAACAAAGACTGTGAAAGGAGACAAAGAAGGACACTACATAATGATCAAAGGATCAATCCAAGAAGAATATATAATAATTATAAATATATATGCAACCAACATAGGAGCACCGCAATATGTAAGACAAATGCTAACGTGTCTGAAAGGGGAAATTAACAATAACACAATAATAGTGGGAGACTTTAACACCCCACTCACAACTATGGATAGATCAACTAAACAGAAAATTAACAAGGAAACACAAACCTTAAATGATACAATAGACCAGTTAGACCTAATTGATATCTATAGGACAGTTCACTCCAAAACAATGAATTTCAGCTTTTTTCTCAACCACACACGGAACCCTCTCCAGGATAGATAACATCCTGGGCCATAAGTCTAGCCCTGGTAAATTTAAAAAAATTGAAATCATTCCAAGCATCTTTTCTGACCACAATGCAGTAAGATTAGATCTCAATTACAGGAAAAAAAACAAACAATTAAAAATTCCAATATATGCAGGCTGAACAACACACTGCTGAATAACCAACAAATCAAAAAAGAAATTAAAAAGAATCAAAATATGCATACAAATGAAAGAAAATGAAAACACAACAATCTAAAACCTGTGGGACACTGTAAAAGCATAAGCGCGGGTGGCCGTGAGGGGCACACTAAGCGCAGGCAGCTGCGACTGGCACACGAAGCGTGGGCGGCTGCAACTGGGACACTAAGCACCACCGAGAGGAGCTACCCCACGTCCGAGGTCAGGGGCAGAAGCTGGAAGGACCCCATGCCCAAAGGGTGGCAGCCAAGAGGAGTTACCCCATGTGCGAGGTCAGCGGAAGTGGCCGAGCGTGCCAGGCTGCAACGGCACAGGAACAGCCGAGAAGAGCTACCCACGTCTGAGATCGGGGCATTGGCCGGGTGGAGCTACCCCACGTCCGAGGTCAGGGGCGGCGGCCGGGAGGAGGTACCCCACACCCGAGGCCAGGGGTGGCGGCTGGGACGAGCAAACCCATGCCCGAGGCCAGGGGCAGCGGCCAGGAGGACCAACCCCACGTGCAAGGAGCAGTGGCTGTGTGGGTGCAAAAGGGCCTAGAGGAGCTATCCCACATTGAAGGTCAGGAAGGGCAGCAGTGAGGAGATACACCTCATCCAAGGTAAGGAGCAGTGGCTGCACTTTGCTGGAGCAGCAGTGAAGAGATACCCCACGCCCAAGGTAAGAGAAACCCAAGTAAGACGGTAGGTGTTGCAAGAGGGCATCAGAGGTCAGACACACTGAAACCCCACACACAGAAAACTAGTCAATCTAATCACACTAGGACCGCAGCCTTCTCTAAATCAAAGAAACTAAGCCATGCCCATGGGCCAACCCAAAGATGGGCGGGTCATGGTGGAGAGATCTGACAGAATGTGGTCCATAGGAGAAGGGAATGAATGGCAAACCACTTCAGTATTCTTGCCTTGAGAACCCAAGGAACAGTATGAAAAGGCAAAATGATAGGATACTGAAAGAGGAACTGCCCAGGTCAGTAGGTGCCCAATATGCTACTGGAGATCAGTGGAGAAATAACTCCAGAAAGAATGAAGGGATGGAGCCAAAGCAAAAACAATACCCAGCTGTGATTATGACTGGTGATAGAAGCAAGGTCCGATGCTGTAAAGAGCAATATTGCAAAGGAACCTGGAATGTCAGGTCCATGAATCAAGGCAAATTGGAAGTGGTCAAACAAGAGATGGCAAGAGTGAATGTCGACATTCTAGGAATCAGCAAACTAAAATGGACTGGAATGGGTGAATTTAACTCAGATGGCCATTAAATCTACTACTGCGGGCAGGAATCCCTCATAACAAATGGAGTAGCCATCATGGTCAACAAAAGAATCCAAAATGCACTACTTGGATGCAATCTCATAAACGACAGAATGATCTCTGTAGATTTCCAAGGCAAACATTCAATATCAAAGGAATCCAAGTCTGTGCCCCAACCAGTAACGCTGAAGAAGCTGAAGTTGAATGGTTGTATGAAGACCTACAAGACCTGTTAGAACTAACACCCAAAAAAGATGTCATTTTCATTATAGGGGACTGGAATACAAAAGTAGGAAGTCAAGAAATACCTAGAGTAACAGGCAAACTTGGCCTTGGAATACGGAATGAGCAGGGCAAAGGCTATTAGAGTTTTGCCAAGAGAACGCACTGGTCATAGCAAACACCCTCTTCCAACAACACAATAGAAGACTCTACACATGGACATCACCAGATGGTCAACACCGAAATCAGATTGATTATATTCTTTGCAGCCAAAGATGGAGAAGCTCTATACAGTCAGCAAAAACAAGACCGGGAGCTGACTGTGACTCAGATCATGAGCTCCTTATTGCCAAATCCAGATTTAAATTGAAGAAAGTAGGGGAAAACACTAGACCGTTCAGGTATGATCTAAATCAAATGCCTTATGATTATACAGTGGAAGTGAGAAACAGATTTAAGGGCCTAGATCTGATAGATAGAGTGCCTGATGAACTATGGACTAAGGTTCATGATATTGTACAGGAGACAGGGATCAAGACCATCCCCATGGAAAAGAAATGCAAAAAAGCAAAATGGCTGTCTGGGGAGGCCTTACAAATAGCTGTGAAAAAGAAGAGAAGTGAAAAGCAAAGGAGAAAAGGAAAGATATAAGCATCTGAATGCAGAGTTCCAAAGAATAGCAAGAAGAGATAAGAAAGCCTTCCTCAGTGATCAATGCAAAGAAACAGAGGGAAACAACAGAATGGGAAAGCCTAGAGATGTCTTCCAGAAAATTAGAGATACCAAGGGAACATTTCATGCAAAGATGGTCTTGATAAAGGACAGAAATGGTATGGACCTATAACAGAAGCAGAAGATATTAAGAAGAGGTGGCAAGAATACACAGAAGAACTGTACAAAAAAGAGATTCATGACCCAGATAATCACGATGGTATGATCACTGACCTAGAGCCAGACATCCTGGAATGTGAAGTCAAGTGGGCCTTAAAAAGCATCACTACGAACAAACCTAGTAGAAGGGATGGCATTCCAGTGGGGCTATTTCAAATCCTGAAAGATGATGCTGTGAAAGTGCTGTGCTCAATATGCCAGCAAATTTGGAAAACTCAGCAGTGGCCACAGGACTGGAAAAGGTCAGTTTTTATTCCAATCCCAAAGAAAGGCAAAGCCAAAGAATGCACAAACTACTGCACAAATGCACTCATCTCACATGCTAGTAAAATAATGCTCAAAATTCTCCAAGCCAGGCTTCAACAATACGTGAATCGTGAACGTCCTGATGTTCAAGATGGTTTTAGAAAAGGCAGAGGAACCAGAGATCAAATTGCCAACATCCGCTGGATCATGGAAAAAGCAAGAGAGTTCCAGAAAAACATCTATTTCTGCTTTATTGACTATGCCAAAGCCTTTGACTGTATGGATCACAATAAACTGTGGAAAATTCCAAAAGAGATGGGAATACCAGACCACGTGACCTGCCTCTTGAGAAATTTGTATGCAGGTCAGGAAGCAAGAGTTAGAACTGGACATGGAACAACAAACTGATTTCAAATAGGAAAAGGAGTACGTCAAGGCCGTATATTGTCACCCTGCTTATTTAACTTATATGCAGAGTACATCATGAGAAACGCTGGGCTGGAAGAAGCACAAGCTGGAATCAAGATTGTCAGGAGAAATATCAATAACCTCAGATATGCAGATGAAACCACCCTTATGGCAGAAATTAAAGAGGATCTAAAAAGCGTCTTGATGAAAGTGAAAGTGGAGAGTGAAAAAGTTGGCTTAAACCTGATCATTCAGAAAACGAAGATCATGGCATCTGGCCCCATCACATCATGGGAAATAGATGGGGAAACAGCAGAAACAGTGTCGGACTTTATTTTTGGGGGCTCCAAAATCACTACAGATGGTGACTGCAGCCATGAAATTAAAAGACCCTTACTCCTCGGAAGGAAAGTTATGACCAACCTAGATAGCATATTCAAAAGCAGAGAGATTACTCTGCCAACAAAGGTCCTTCTAGTCAAGGCTGTGATTTTTCCTGTGGTCATGTATGGATGTGAGAGTTGGACTGTGAAGAAGGCTGAGCTCCGAAGAATTGATGCTTTTGAAGTGTGGTATTGGAGAAGACTCTTGAGAGTCCCTTGGACTGCAAGGAGATCCAACCAGTCCATTCTGAAGGAGATCAGCCCTGGGATTTCTTTGGAAGGAATGATGTTAAGCTGAAACATCAGTACTTTGGCCACCTCATCTGAAGAGTTGACTCATTGGAAAAGACTCTGATGCTTGTGGGCAGGAGGAGAAGGGGATGACAGTGAATGAGATGGCTGGATGGCATCACCGACTCAATGGGCATGAGTTTGAGTGAACTCTGAGTGTTGGTGATGGACAGGGAGGCCTGGCGTGCTGCAATTCATGAGGTCGCAAAGAATCAGACACGACTGAGCGACTGAACTGAAAAGGAAGGTTCATAGCAATACAGGCATACCTCAAGAAAGAAGAAAAATGTCAAATAAGTAACCTAACTCTACACCTAAAGCAACTAGAAAAGGACAAAATGAAGAACCCCAGGGTTAGTAGAAGGAAACAAATCTTAAAAATTAGGGCAGAAATAAATGCCAAAGAAACAAAAGTTCAGTTCAGTTCAGTTCAGTAGCTCAGTCGTGTCCGACTCTTTGTGACCCCATGAATCACCACACGCCAGGTCTCCTTGTCCATCACCAGCTCCCGGAGTTCACTCAGACTCACATCCATCGAGTCGGTGATGCCATCCAGCCATGTCATCCTCTGTCGTCCCCAAAGAGACCATATCAAAAATCAATAAACCCAAAAGTTGATTCTTTGTGAGAAGAAATAAAATTTACAAACCATTAGCCATACTCATCAAGAAACAAAGGGAGAAAAATCAAATCAATAAAATCAGAAATGAAAATGGAGAAATCACAACAGACAACATAGAAATACAAAGGGTCATAAGAGATTACTATCAGCAATTATATGTCAATAAAATGGACAACTTGGAAGAAATGGACAAATTCTTAAAAAGGTACAACTTTCCAAAACTGGACCAGGAAGAAATAGAAACTTTTAACAGACCCATCAGAAGCATGGAAATTGAAACTGTAATCAGAAATCTTCGAGTTAAAAAAACGCCCAGGTCCAGACAGCTTCACAGGTGAATTCTACCAAAAATTTAGAGAAGAGCTAACACCAATCCTACTCAAACTCTTCCAGAAAATTGCAGAGGAGGGTAAACTTCCAAACTCATTCTATGAGGCCACCATCACCCTAATACCAAAACCTGACAAAGATGCCACAAAAAAAAAGAAAGAAAGAAAGAAAAGAAAACTATAGGCCAATATCACTGATGAACATACATCCAAAAATCATTAGCAAAATTCTAGCAATCCGAATCCAACAACATATTAGAAGGATCATACATCATGACCAAATGGACTTTATGCCAGGAATGCAAGGATTCTTCAATATCCACAAATCAATCAATGTAATACATATTAACAAATTGAAAAATAAAAGCCATATGATTATATCAACAGATGCAGAGAAAGCCTTTGACAAAATTCAACATCCATTTATGATAAAAACTCTCCAGAAAGCAGTCATAGAAGGAACATACCTCAACATAATAAAAGCTGTATATAACAAGCCCACAGCAAACATTATCCTCAATGGTGAAAAATTGAAAGCATTTCCCCTAAAGTCAGGAACAAGACACGGGTGCCCACTCTCACAACTACTATTCAACATAGTTTTGGAAGTTTTGGCCACAGCAATCACAGCAGAAAAAGAAATAAAAGGAATCCATATTAGAAAAGAAGAAATAAAACTCTCACTGTTTGCAGATGACATGATCCTCTACATAGAAAACCTTAAAGTTTCCACCAGAAAATTACTAGGCCTAATCAATGAATATAGTAAAGTTGCAGGATATAAAATCAACACACAGAAATCCCTTGCACTCCTATACACTAATAACGAGACAATAGAAAGAGAAATTAAAGAAACAATTCCATTCACCATTGCAATGAAAATAATAAAATACTTAGGAGTATATCTACCTAAAGAAACAAAAAACCTATATATAGGGAAAACTATAAAACACTGGTGAAAGAAATCAAAGAGGGCACTCATAGATGGAGAAATATACCGTGTTCATGGATCAGTAAAATCAATATAGTGAAAATGAGTATACTATCCAAAGCAATGTATAGATTCAATGCAATCCCTATCAAGCTACCAACAGTATTTTTCACAGAGCTAGAACAAATAATTTCACAATTTGTATGTAAATACAAAAAAATCTCGAATAGCCAAAGCAATCTTGAGAAAGAAGAATGGAACTGGAGGAATCAGCCTGCCTGACTTCAGGCTCTACTACAAAGCCACAGTCACCAAGACAGTATGGTACTTGCACAAACACAGAAATATAGATCAATGGAACAAAATAGAAAGCCCAGAGATAAATCCACGCACCTATGGACACCTTATCTTTGACAAAGGAGGCAAGAATATACAATGGATTAAAGACAATCTCTTTAACAAGTGGTGCTGGGAAAACTGGTCAACCACTTGTAAAAGAATGAAACTAGAACACTTCCTAACACCATACACAAAAATAAACTCAAAATGGATTAAAGATCTAAATATAAGACCGGAAACTATACAACAACTAGAGGAGAACATAGGCAAAACACTCTCCGACATAAATCACAGCAGGATCCTCTATGATCCACCTCCCAGAATATTGGAAATGAAAGCAAAATTAAACAAATGGGACCTAATTAAAAATAAAAGTTTCTGCACAACAAAGGAAACTATAAGCAAGGTGAAAAGGCAGCCTTCAGAATGGGAGAAAATAATAGCAAATGAAGCAACTGACAAAGAATTAGTCTCAAAAATACACAAGCAACTCCTGCAGCTCAATTCCTGAAAAATAAACGACCCAATCAAAAAATAGGCCAAAGAACTAAACAGACATTTCTCCAAAGAAGACTTATAGATGGCTAACAAACACATGAAAAGATCCTCAACATCACTCATTCTCAGAGAAATGCTAATCAAAATCACAATGAGATACTGTTTCACGCCAGTCAGAATGGCTGCTATCCAAAAGTCTGCTGCTGCTGCTGCTGCTGCTGCTGCTAAGTCGCTTCAGTCGTGGCCAACTCTGTGCGACCCCGTAAACGGCAGCCCACCAGGTTCCCCCGTTTCTGGGATTCTCCAGGCAAGAACACCGGAGTGTGTTTTCATTTCCTTCTCCAATGCATGAAAGTGAAAGTGATGTCGCTCAGTCGTGTCCAGCTCTTAGCGACCCCATGGACTGCAGCCTACCAGGCCCCTCCATCCATGGATTTTCCAGGCAAAAGTACTGGAGTGGGGTCCCATTGCTTCTCCTCCAAAAGTCTACAAGCAATAAATGCTGAAGAGGGTGTGGAGAAAAGGGAACCCTCTTACACTGTTGGTGGGAATGCAGACTAATTCAGCCATTATGGAGAACAGTGTGGAGATTCCTTAAAAAACTGGAAATAGAACTGCCTTATGACCCAGCAATACCACTGCTGGGCATACACACCAAGGAAACCAGAATTGAAAGAGACACGTGTACCCCAATGTTCATCACAGCACTGTTTATAATAGACAGGACATGGAAGCAACCTAGATGGCCATCAGCAGATGAATGGATAAGAGATTTGTGGTACATATACACAGTGGAGTATTATTCTGCCATTAAAAAGAATACATTTGAATCAGTTCTAATGAGGCGGATGAAACTCGAGCCTATTATACAGAGTGAAGTAAGCCAGAAAGAAAAACACCAATACAGTATACTAACGCATATATATGGAATTTAGAAAGATGGTAACAATAACCCTGTATGCAAGATGTATACAGACACAGATGTATACAACAGTCTTATGGACTGTGGGAGAGGGCGAGAGTGGGATGACTTTGGAGAATGGCATTGAACATGTATAATATCATATGTGAAATGAATCACCAGTCCAGGTTCAATGCATGATACAGGATGCTCGGGGCTGGTACACTGCGCTGACTCAGACGGATGGTATGGGGAGGGAGGTGGGAGGGGGATCAGGATGGAGAACACGTGTACACCTGTGGCAGATTCATGTTGATGTATGGCAAAACCAATAAAATATTGTAAAGTAATTAGCCTCCAATTAAAATAAATAAATTTATATTAAAACAAGTAAATAATCCAAAAAGACAGTAGAATTGTGTGCCCGATGAGATTATGCATTGTTTTGATGTGTTTTTATTGTTGTAGTAATTTATTGGTTTGTTTTTAACGGCAGAGAATTGAAAGTTACCTGCATATCCAATTATTCATACCTGGTTAAGCAATCAGTGGTGTAATCACTTGAAAGACTGCTATGAACACATTAAAACTGACCAGCAGCAATTATGTAGCAGCAAGGAAAAATAGTTATGATGTAAAAAGTAAAAGAAATCTAGAGAATTATGTTTTTACTATGATTCCAACTGTGAAAAAGAGAACTATATATGTATTTTAAAATCTAGACAGTGATCCAAACATAATTGTTATGACCACTTAGATCAGGAGTGAGTCTGTATCTCCCTGCTCATGTGACTAATTAAACTGTGCTGGAATTATGAGATTATGGGAATTCCCCCTACTAAACTTTTCCAGTGGTGTAACACAGCTTTACAATATTTTTTTTAATATTTCAAAAAAATCCATTCATGTATACTGAACTCATAGTAGAATCAACACAACATAGTGGAAAGACAATTGTCTATGGAACTTACGGCCCCCATGATCCTCACCTCCTGGTATTTACTTCTTTACAGAATTCCTTCCTCTATAGTGTGGGCAGGCAATGTTACTTGCTTCCAGTCAATATAATATGCCAAAGTTGATGGGACATCACTCTAATGATGATGTTATAACACTGCTACACAGGGCTTTATTTTTCTAGCTGACTCAGAAGAGTTTCTCTCTCCTTTGTTGGCTACGAAGAAGCTGTCCTGAGTACTATATCTTCAAGGAAATAAATTTTACCAACTAACACAGATTTAAATTGAAGAACATACAGAAAACCACTAGGCCATTCAGGCATGATTCAAATCAAATCCTTTATAATTACACAGTGGAAGTGACAAGTGGATTCAAAGGATTAGATCTGATTAACAGAGTGCCTGAAGAACTATGGATGGAAGTTAGGAAAACTGTACAGGGAGTGGTGATCAAAACCATCCCAAAGAAAAATAAATGCAAAAAGGCAAAGTAGCTGTCTGAGGAGGCTTTGCAAATTGCTAAGAAAAGAAGAGCACCAAAAGGCAAAGGAGAAAAGGAAAGATTTACCCATCTGACTGAAGACTTCCAGATACTAGCAAGGAGAGATCAGAAAGCCTTTATGAGTAAAAAATGCAAAGAAATAGAGGAAAACAATAGAATAGAAAAGACTAGAGATCTCTTCAAGAAAATTAGAGATACCAAGGAAATAATTCACGCAAACATGGGCACAATAAAAGACAGAAATTGTATGGATCTAACAGAAGCAGAAGATATTAAGAAGAGGTGGCAAGAATACCCAGAAGAACTGTACAAAAAAGATCTTCATGACCTAGATAACCACAATGGTGGGATGACTCATCTAGAGCCAGACATCCTGGAATGTGAAGTCAAGCGGGCCTTAGGAAGCATCACTACGAACAAAGCTAGTGGAGGTCATGGAATTCCAGTTGAGCTATTTCAAATCCTGAAAGATGATGCTGTGAAAGTGCTGCACTCAATATGCCAGCAAATTTGGAAAACTCAGCAGTGGCCACAGGACTGGAAAAGGTCAGTTATCATTCCAATCCCAAAGAAGTGAAATGCCAAATAATGTTCAAACTACTGCACAGTAGCACTCATTTCACATGTTAGCAAAGGAATGCTCAAAATTATCAAAGCTAGGCTTCACTTTTATGTGGACCGAGAACTTCCAGATGTACAAGCTAGATTTAGAAAAGGCAGAGGAACCAGGGATCAAATTGCGAACATCCAATGGATCATAGAAAAAGCTAGAGAATTCCAGAAAAACATCTACTTCTGCTTCATTGACTACACTAAAGCCTTTAACTGTATAGATCACAACAAACTGTGGAAAAATTTTAAAGAGATGGGAATAACAGAGCACCTTACCTGCCTGCTTTGAAACCTGTACGCAGGTCAAGAAGCAAAAGTTAGAACTGGGCATGGAGCAACAGATTGGTTCCAAATAGGGGAAGAGTAGGTCAAGGCTGTATATTGTCACCCTGCTTATTTAACATACACGCAGAGTATATCATATGAAATTCCGGGTTGGATGAAGCATAAGCTACAATTAAGATTGCTGGAAGAAATATCAATAACCTCAGATATGCAGATGAAACCACCTGTATGGCAGAAAGCAAAAAGCAACTAAAGTGGCTCTTGATGAAGGTGAAATAAGGAGAGTGAAAAAGCTGGCTTAAAATTCAACACGCAAAAAACTAAGATCATGGCATATGGTCCCATCATTTCATGGCAAATAGATGGGAAAACAATGGAAACAATAAAATACTTTATTTTGGGGGGCTCCAAAATCACTATGGACAGTGACTGCAGCCATGAAAATAAAAGACATTTGCTCCTTGGAAGAAAAGCTATGACAAACCTAGACAGCATATTAAAAAGCAGAGACATTACTTCGCCTACAATGGTTTGTATAGTCAAAGCTATGGTTTTTTCAGTAGTCATGTATAGATGTGAGAGTTGGACAATAAAAAGGCTTAGCACCAAAGAACTGATGCCTTCGAACTATGGTGCTGGAAAAGTCTGTTGAAAGTCCCTTGAATAGCAAGGAGATCAAACCTGTCAATTCTAAAGGAAATCAGTCCTGAATATTCATTGAAGGGACTGATGTTGAAGCTGAAGCTCCAATAGTTTGGCCACCTGATGCAACGAGCTGACTCACTGAAAAAGACCCTGATGCTGGGAAAGATTGAAGGCATGAGGAGAAAGGGACAATAGAGGATAAGATGGTTGGATGGCATCACCAACTCAATGGACATGAGTTTGAGCAAACTCCAGAAGATGGTTAAGGGCAAGGAAGCCTGGCATGCTGTATTCCATGGATTTGCAAAGAGTCAGACAGAATGAGCAACTGAACAACAACCACCACATGAGTTTGAAGATGGATTCTTTTACAGTGGAGTCTCCAGATGAGAAACCTTTCTTGGTTGATACCTTGATGTAGCCTTTTAGGACCTATCTAAGGTACACCTGGAGTCCTGACTTTTAGGCACTGTGATATAATAAATGTGTACTAAGTTACTATATTCACAGTAATTTCTTAAACAACATAGAAAATTCATACATAACCCAAATGACTTGGATTTGGATCTCAGATCCTCCACTTATTATCTGTGTGATGGAGCAAGTTGATTAATCTCTGACTCTTAAATTCCTGTAGTGGAGAGTAATAATACTCACCTCCCAGAACTATTGCACAGAACATTACACACAAAAGAAACAATATTCACCTAACACTGACTGCTATATGGTAAATTGTCTCTAAAGGTTGAAATTTTATGTATCTTGTCCATCATTCTATCTCAGTTCAGTTCAGTTCAGTTCAGTCGCTCAGTAATGTCCGACTCTTTGCGACCCCATGAATTGCAGCACGCCAGGCCTCCCTGTCCATCACCAACTCCCGGAGTTCACTCAAACTCACGTCCATCGAGTGTGTGATGGCATCCAGCCATCTCATCCTCTGTTGTCCCCTTCTCCTCCTGCCCTTAATCCCTCCCAGCATCAGAGTCTTTTCCAATGAGTCAACTCTTTGCATGAGGTGGCTAAAGTACTGAAGTTTCAGCTTTAGCATCATTCCTTCCAAAGAAATCCCAGGGCTGATCTTCAGAATGGACTGGTTAAGGGACTCGCAAGAGTCTTCTCCAATACCACAGTTCAAAAGCATCAATTCTTTGGTGCTCAGCCTTCTTCACAGTCCAACTCTCACATCCATACATGACCACTGGAAAAACCATAGCCTTACTAGACGGACCTTTGTTGACAAAGTAATGTCTCTGCTTTTTAATGTGCTATCTAGGTTGGTGATAGCTTTCCTTCCAAGGAGTAAACGTCTTTTAATTTCATGGCTGTAGTCATCATCTGCAGTGATTTTGGAGCCAAAAAAAAAAAACCAAAGTCTGACACTGTTTCCACTGTTTCCCCATCTCTTTCCCATGAAGTGATGGGACCAGTTGCCATGATCTTCGTTTTCTGAATGTTCAGCTTTAAGCCAACTTTTTCACTCTCCACTTTCACTTTCATCAAGAAGCTTTTTAGTTACTCTTCACTTTCTGCCAAAAGGGTGGTATCATCTGCATATCTGAGGTTATTGATATTTCTCCCAGCAATCTTCATTCCAGCTTGTGCTTCTTGCAGCCCAGCGATTCTCATGATGTACTCTGAATATTAGTTAAATAAGCAGGGTGACAATATACAGCCTTGACATAATCCTTTTCCTATTTGGAACCAGTCTGTTGTTCCATGTCCAGTTCTAACTGTTGCTTCCTGACCTGCATACAAATTTCTCAAGAGGCAGGTCACGTGGTCTGCTATTCCAACCTCTTTCAGAATTTTCCACAGTTTATTGTGATCCACACATTCAAAGGCTTTGGCATAGTCAACAAAGCAGAAATAGATGTTTTTCTGGAACTCTCTTGCTTTTTCCATGATCCAGCGGATGTTGGCAATTTGATCTCTGGTTCCTCTGCCTTTTCTAAAACCAGCTTGAACACCTAGAAGATCACGGTTCACATATTGCTGAAGCCTGGCTTGGAGAATTTTGAGCATTACTTTACTAGCGTGTGAGATGAGTGCAATTGTGTGGTAGTTTGAGCATTCTTTGGCATTGCCTTTCTTAGGATTGGAATAAAAACTGACCTTTTCCAGTCCTGTGGCCACTGCTGAGTTTTCCAAATTTGCTGGCATATTGAGCACAGCACTTTCACAGCATCATCTTTCAGGATTTGAAATACTCCACTGGAATTCCATCCCCTCCACTAGCTTTGTTCGTAGTGATGCTTTCTAAGGCCCACTTGACTTCACATTCCAGGATGTCTGGCTCTAGGTCAGTGATCATACCATCATGGTTATCGGGTCATGAAGATCTTTTTTTGTACAGTTCTTCTGTGTATTCTTGCCACCTCTTCTTAATATCTTCTGCTTCTGTTAGGTCCATACCATTTCTGTCCTTTATCAAGACCATCTTTGCATGAAATGTTCCCTTGGTATCTCTAATTTTCTGGAAGACATCTCTAGGCTTTCCCATTCTGTTGTTTCCCTCTGTTTCTTTGCATTTATCCCTGAGGAAGGCTTTCTTATCTCTTCTTGCTATTCTTTGGAACTCTGCATTCAGATGCTTATATCTTTCCTTTTCTCCTTTGCTTTTCACTTCTCTTCTTTTCACAGCTACTTGTAAGGCCTCCCCAGACAGCCATTTTGCTTTTTTGCATTTCTTTTCCATGGTGATGGTCTTGATCCCTGTCTCCTGTACAATGTCACGAACTTCAGTCCATAGTTCATCAGGCACTCTATCTATCAGATCTAGGCCCTTAAATCTGTTTCTCACTTCCACTGTATAATCATAACACATTTGATTTAGGTCATACCTGAATGGTCTAGTGGTTTCCCCTACTTTCTTCAATTTAATTCTGGATTTGGCAATAAGGAGCTCATGATCTGAGTCACAGTCAGCTCCCGGTCTTGTTTTTGCTGACTGTATAGAGCTTCTCCATCTTTGGCTGCAAAGAATATAATCAATCTGATTTCGGTGTTGACCATCTGGTGATGTCCATGTGTAGAGTCTTCTATTGTGTTGTTGGAAGAGGGTGTTTGCTATGACCAGTGCGTTCTCTTGGCAAAACTCTAATAGCCTTTGCCCTGCTCATTCCGTATTCCAAGGCCAAATTTGCCTGTTACTCCAGGTGTTTCTTGACTTTCTACTTTTGTATTCCAGTCCCCTATAATGAAAAAGACCTCTTTTTGGAGTGTTAGTTCTAACAGGTCTTGTAGGTCTTCATAGAACCGTTCAACTTCAGCTTCTTCAGCGTTGCTGGCTGGGGCATAGATTTGGATTCCTTTGATACTGAATGTATTGCATTGGAAACGAACAGAGATCATTTTGTCGTTTATGAGATTGCATCCAAGTACTGCATTTTGGACTCTTTTGTTGACCATGATGGCTACTCCATTTGTTATGAGGGATTCCTGCCCATAGTAGTAGATTTAATGGTCATCTGAGTTAAATTCACCCATTCCAGTCCATTTTAGTTCACTGATTCCTATAATGTCGATGTTCACTCTTGCCATCTCCTGTTTGACCACTTCCAATTTACCTTGATTCATGGACCTGACATTCCAGGTTCCTATGCAATATTGCTCTTTACAGCATCGGACCTTGCTTCTATCACCAGTCATATCCACAGCTGGGCATTTTTTTGCTTTGGCTTCATCCCTTCATTCTTTCTGGAGTTTTTTTCTCCACTGTTCTCCAGTAGCATATTGGGCACCTACTGACCTGGTTGGGGGAGACTAAGATCCCACAAGCTGCATAGCCAAAACAAAAACAAAAACCTCTACTATATTAAAAGTATTTTAAATGTATTTTAAATTATACACTGTGAAGTTCACTCTCTTGGTATACATATCTATGGATTTTGACAAATGCATAGTCATATAATCACCAAGACAATCAGAACAGTTCACTGACTCCTCCCCACATTCCCTTCTGCTACCCTGTAGGATTAGTTTTATGATTAATATTTCAGTTCACAGATATTCCAAGGCCAAATTTGCCTGTTACTCCAGGTGTTTCTTGACTTTCTACTTTTGTAGAAAGTCTTAACTACTTCTTAACTACTTCTTAACTACTATTTCATAGTTACTTACTGGTTTCTCTCAATCCTTTGGCTGAATTATTATTAGCTTTTTCATGGAAATAAATGGATATGGGTCTGTATGTCAAGTCAGCAAGTATTTATGAAGTGCTTTTTCTAGGCCCAGCATTTTATTACATACATTCTCTGGGGACTACAAGAGAAGACAAAAATTCTACCTAAGAAAGGAGATCATAGGCATGTGAAACTTTACAGCAATACAAGATGTTATTTAATGGAATGTTTAATTGTGAGATTAAAATTATGAAATGGATTCTTAACGTAGATCTTAGGATCTGTGAATCCTCGAAAAAGTGTATGTGTCAAGTCTTTTGGAGGAGGCTGCAGAGCTTCCATCAGCATATCAGGTTGAATAAAGTATAAGGTCCATAGGTGTTTTAGAAAAGAAACAACAATGAAAGAGACATGGTGGAAATAATTGCTGGTAAATCTTACAATCCAATAATCAACAGAAGGACAACCCTCATATAGCACTTTAAGCTTTCACATCCATTACTTACATTTGAACCAAGAAGCATTTGGAGAAGGTTAAGCCATGAAATGAGGTGAAGGAAATAGTGTTTAAGGAAAAATCAGAAAAGCAGCAGTATGCAGGATTGGTTGAAAACAGACTACAGGTAAGAAATTATTGCTTAGGTTTAAAGCATTCAGGGTCAATTGGAATGTGTGAGCTGTAAAAATGCAGAGGAGAATCTAAGAGATATCATTAAAAGAAAAACTGATAGGTTTCACTGATGGATTTGTTGGGAAAGTTTAAGGAGTAAGATTCACTTAATCAATCACTCACCTAACAAGTGCTTATTGAGCTGAGTCTAGTAGATTCCTGGCACTTGTTTTAGGCTTCAGAGAAAGAGCAATAAACAGGACTGAAAAGGAAGGTTTTGCTCCCACAAAGTTTATAATTTAATGACAGGAAACAGCTTATAATTGAATAATAGGAAAACAAATTAATAAACAAAATAATTTCAGACAGTGATTACTTGATAAATTCTATCATTTATCAAAAAATCAGTATGAAAAGTGACTTCCAGGACATAAAAGGGACAAGTGAAAGGGAACTAATTATGTGCTAATTAATGGACTAGGCTTTTGAAGACAAATTATCTTATTTAATTAAAAAATGATCCTGATAATAACATGGGAAGACTGGCAAACACACGATATTGTGACAGAAGATCTTTTATATGTATGCATATTATATATCAGGGTGGCAGTATATCTAAGAAGGTAAGAATGGTGAGAGCACTGGCAGGGAAAAAAGATGAGAGTTAATTTTTAAATAAATTGAGCTAGAAGACTTCTATTTTGGGGAAATAAACAATCTATGATAATGATAACAGATACCGCTATCTGAATTTTGTAAAAACCTACTTTGGTACAGCCAAACAAGAAAATATATTCAGTAAATGCTATCTTTGCAAGTGAAGAGGTTTTAGGTTATTATAAATATGATTATTCACAATAAGGAATGAAGAATTGGTAAATTAATTCACTGTGCTTTTCTTTTGCTTTCTACTCACACAGTTAACTTGATATAAGTGCTTCTGTCTTTATAGAGCTTTTATCATGTGAAAGCAGGAAAAAAAAATTTCTGAAAAAAAAAAAAACCACATTAACATATAAATCTTGTTACCCCTACTAGATTATAATCCCTTCAAGGGCTGGTCATATATCTAATATATATTTGTATACCAAACAGAGTGCATTATACACTGATGGTCTTCAATAAATAATTTTTCAAGACCTTATTTAAAAGATAGTGAATCACTGCGGTGGTTCTCCTGTCCTGAGAATACTAACTGGATTTATGCTATTGGCACTGTAACCATTGTAAAATCAGTTACTAGCAGTATTCTCATATTTTAATCAAAGTCTGTTTTGGTCCAATTCTAAGTAAGAAGAAAAGGAACTGAAAAAAAAAATACAATATATGAACTTTCAGGCCTAAAAACTCAGCCAGAAAAGTGGCAGGAAAAGGAAAGAAATACGTAAAAATGCCTTGTTAAGGGATTCCCCAGTCGTCCAGTGGTTAAGAATCTACCTGCCAACACAGGGGACATGGGTTCGATCCCTGGTCTGGGAAAATCCCACATGCCATGGAGCAACTAAGCCCATGTGCCACAACTACTGAGTCTGTATGCTTAGAGCCTGTGCTCCACAAAAGAAGCCACTGCAGTGAGATGCCAATGCCACCGCACAAGCAACTAGAGAGTAGCCCTCACTTGCCACAACCAGCAAAAGCCCATGCAGCAATAAAGACCCAGCACAGCCAAAAATAAAATAAAATAAATTAAAAATGCCTTGCTAGTATCCCAGGGTTTTAATTTCCTCTCCCTAACTCCTAAAATGTCCTCTAAGCTGTTAAGCAAATGCTTGATGTATAAGCCACTAGAAGACATCTCTAGAACTGGCTAAAGTTCAATGATTACTATATACATACAACTGGTTTTTGCTCTTTGCTTCTTTTGAGAAGGTAAACAATTCAAAGATATAAAATACATCTTTGGGCTACAGGCATGAAATTATGTGCTGCATATAGGCATAACATCTCAAGGCTCATAAAAGATGAAGCTCAGTTAAGATTCTCATGTTGATCAACATTTTAAAATTAAGTGCTGCCTTATTACTTATCTATCTTCATAACCATGTGATCACTGACCCAGAGCCAGACATCCTGGAATGTGAAGTTAAGTGGGCCTTAAAAAGCATCACTATGAACAAAGCTAGTGGAGGTGATGGAATTCCAATGGAGCTATTTCAAATCCTGAAAGATGATGCTGTGAAAGTGCTGTACTCAATATGCCAGCAAATTTGGAAAACTCAGCAGTGGCCACAGGGCTGGAAAAGGTCAGTTTTTATTCCAATCCCAAAGAAAAGTAATGCCAAAGAATGCTCACACTACCGCACAATTGCACACATCTCACACGCTAGTAAAGTAATGCTCAAAATTCTCCAAGCCAGGCTTCAGCAATATGTGAACCGTGATCTTCTAGGTGTTCAAGCTGGTTTTAGAAAAGGCAGAGGAACCAGAGATCAAATTGCCAATATCCGCTGGATCATGGAAAAAGCAATAGAGTTCCAGAAAAACATCTATTTCTGCCTTATTGACTATGCCAAAGCCTTTCACTGTGTGGATCACGATAAAATGTGGAAAATTCTGAAAGAGATGGGAATACCAGACCACCTGATCTGCCTCTTGAGAAATTTGTATGCAGGTCAGGAAGCAACAGTTAAAACTGGACATGGAACAACATACTGGTTCCAAATAGGAAAAGGAGTACATCAAGGCTGTATATTGTTACCCTGCTTATTTAACTTATATGCAGAGTACATCATGAGAAACGCTGGACTGGAAGAAACACAAGCTGGAATGAAGATTGTCAGGAGAAATATCAATAACCTCAGATATGCAGATGATACCACCCTTTTGGCAGAAAGTGAAGAGGAACTAAAAAGCCTCTTGATGAAAGTGAAAGTGGAGAGTGAAAAAGTTGGCTTAAAGCCGAACATTCAGAAAAGGAAGATCATGTCATTCAGTCCCGTCACTTCATGGAAAATAGATGGGGAAACAGTGGAAACAGTGTCAGACTTTATTTTTGGGGGCTCCAAAATCACTGCAGATTGTGATTGCAGCCATGAAATTAAAAGACGCTTACTCCTTGGAAGGAAAGTTATGACCAACCTAGATAGCATATTGAAAAGCAGAGACATTACTTTGCCAACAAAGGTCCGTCTAGTCAAGGCTATGGTTTTTCCTGTGGTCATGTATGGATGTGAGAGTTGGACTGTGAAGAAGGCTAAGCGCCAAAGAATTGATGCTTTTGAAGTGTGATGTTGGAGAAGACTCTTGAGAGTCCCTTGGACAGCAGGGAGATCCAACCAGTCCATTCTGAAGGAGATCAGCCCTGGGTGTTCTTTGGAAGGAATGAGGCTGAAGCTGAAACTCCAGTACTTTGGCCACCTCATGCGAAGAGTTGGCTCATTGGAAAAGACTCTGATGCTAGGAGGGATTGGGGGCAGGAGGAGAAGGGGACGACAGAGGATGAGATGGCTGGATGGCAACACTGACTCGATGGACATGAGTCTGAGTGAACTTCGGGAGTTGGTGATGGACAGGGAGGCCTGGCGTGCTGCAATTCATGGGGTCGCAAAGAGTCGGACACGACTGAGCGACTGAACTGAACGGAACGGATCTATAACTTATCTACTGTCTCACAACTGATTGGCAGAGATCGCTTGATGTTCAAAAAATCCTGACTTGTCCAGTCCTGAAATTTATGTGTCCTTCCACCACACCTTTTTCTTGGTTTTTCTCCCCTCCTCTTTTTTTTTTTTTCCTTTTTACTTCAATCTGCTTCATACATTGTAAGGATCTGTATAGGAAAGGCACATACACTTGATATAAGGATTTTAGAAGTCAGGATGGGAAACCAATCTTTGACAGAAAAAAGTACTCAATAAAAAAGAGGACCAAAATGAGTTAATATATATAAAATGTTTTAAACAATGTCTGACACACAGGATTCAATCAATGTTAGTCATTGTTATTAGTTGTTATTATTATCTCCAGAAGTGAGAGCGGCAATATTGTTGTATTGGCAATGATACTGGCCTTTGAGTCAGAAAACTTGGTTAATAATTTGTCTATCCTACCTACTAGATATGTAATCATAAGCAAGTTTAAATTTCTAGGCCTCTACTTCCTAATGCCCAGTAGAGTGACATGAGTGCTTACATTTTTGGATTATGAGTATTATTCCAAATATACGTGAAAGAACTTTATAAACATAATAAAATAAGTATATGATTCAATAAAATCATTTGACTTTTGTTTAACTATCTAATCTGCATGGTCTCAAAGTCTCCAAGTTGTGTCTGATTTTTTATTGAAGTTTCCCTTGTACTTTAAGGCCATATGAGTAATTCTTTGCAGTACTATCCTATTTACTCTCTTTCTCTCTTGCCTCCCTCCTCTATCTCTCTTTTACACACACACACACACACACACACACACACACACACACTTACTGGACTTCAGATCAGTTTCTTTCTGTTTCTCCTAAATCCTAAGCATTATAATATGTTGATTGGTTACATGGACCAAGACTAATTTCAAACACTTTCACCTCTTTTAGAAAGTTAGCATATTAATTCTTCAAATTATGTAATGTATCACTTTAAAAAATACCTGGCTTTATGTTCTCTAGTTCTTTGCCCCATAGTTTTAGTTGTACATAGCTACTTGATGTTTTTGATGCTGTACTTATTGTTAAAAATACAGCAGTTTCTTGAGCCATATTTGCAAAGATCCTAATCCAACATACTAACAACATCCACAAATGAAATTCTGAACAGCATCTTGTGAGTTTTCTGAAGCAGGTGATGCCCATACTACACTTTGAGAAACAATGAAATGTTTATTGAACACCTAACACTGAGTTGCTCACCAGTCCCCTAGTCATATTTTGCTCTTGCCTCTCTCAGGAATGATCTTTCCTTTTCTCTGATAATGAAAACATTGCTTATTTTCTGAGATCTAGCTCAAATGCAAATTCCTAATCCATTTCTCCCATACCACATAGATGTAGTCTTTTCTACAGAATAAGCTATGGGATATTATCAGCACTGGGGTCTAAGTAAGTATTGAGTGATGATAGGGTCTTTACATCTGAGTCTGTGCCCTTCAGTTATGTTGACTATAAAGCCTGCAAATTGGGTTGACTAATAGAAAAGTAACAAACACTCAGCATCAGACTGGTCAGGATAGTAACTCAAACAACATAGAAACTGGACAGGAAAACTGGCAGCCATGTCAGGACCAATGATTGAGAATGAGAAGTAAACAGACAAAAATAGTTGTTCAGCTAGAAAACTGTACAAGTTCAGTAAGTAGAGGTAAAATGATAACATCTCAGTGATCTCAGGGAAAAAGATAACTATTAATAGTACACAACTGTCTTAATGAGTTTGTGTGGTTGGGTAGGTTATACAATAACAAGGAGAAAAGAAGGGGAAGAGGGAGCTAAGAGTAGAGATGGCAGTGACACTTGAGAAGGATGGAAGCCATAAATACAGTTAATTGGTGACAAAACAGAGATCTGAACCCACATCAACCTGGTTTATCTGTACTAGTGGATTTTCAAACCTTAATGTGATTTGGAATATAATTCAGGAGTTCTAGACCTGGGCCAAGGAATTAAAAAACATTATTAAAAAAAAAAAAAAACATTAAAAAGCATCTGCATTAAAAACACCCTTCTAGGTGCAAGAGGGCAGTGTGTAAGTCAGTCATACATAAGAATTAGTGAACTACTGTTGCTCAATTTGTTTGGGGCACTATTTATTTCTGTCCCTATTTCTACATCATCCTTTCAGAGATACCCAACTACTGAGTAAGCTGAAGCATTAAAAAGATAAATTCCCTAACCTCTTTCCTAACCTCTGTCCCTTTTGCCCCATTTTTCCAAAGGAAGAGTTTTTAAAATTAGAAACTCCTTTAAACTTCCCAAAGGATAAGGACAACTACCTTACTGAGACAGTTTGGTAGTGGTCTCTGCCAGGCATAGTAGTGAAGTCACTCAGTCGTGTCCGACTCTTTGCAACTCCATGGACTGTAGCCTACCAAGTTCCTCAGTCCATGGAATTCTCCAGGCAAGAATACTGGAGTGGGTTGTCATTTCTTTCTCCGGGGGATCTTCCCGACCCAGGAATGAAACCCGGGTCTCCCGCATTCCAGGCAGACGCTTTAACCTCTGAGCCACCAGGGAAGACTCCGCCAGGCATACTAGATCCCAAAACCTTAAGTAAGCTCATATTTATATGTTTACTTCATTAAAGTTAAACATCATCATCTTTGTCATTGTCACCTCTTATGTTTTATCAAGTGTCCATTGCATACTAGGCAGAGTATGAAGCATATCACATTTGCTCTTAATCTTCAAAAGAGATCTGTAAGGTTGATAGCATTATATTTGTTTGAGAAAAACAAAACAAAACAAAACAAAAAAAAACAGAGTCTCTGAAAGGAAAATGTTAAGTAACCTACTCAAGACAACCTCCAAGGTTTAAACCTTGGTGATTTAAACCACTACATGGCATATGAATTTTGTAGCCCATGGAAACCCAGATGTTTCATCACTACTTGTCAGCTCAAAAACATCTGCAGTAACTACTGGCATGAATCGTACATGGACACAAAAATTTTAAAGTCCAAAGTCCAGAATTAAAATCATTCCTGTTATTAAAACAGGCCTGGTAAGGCCCTACTACCAACCTTTGCAGTCATGACCAACTATTTGTGTGCCTCAAGATCCAGAAAGTTTTAATAATTTTAGACAGAGACAGGTTTGGGGAGTAAAAACATGAATAATTCCAGTTAAGTCTCATCTAAAAAAAATGAAATTTCCGTAAGACCTATTCCTATGTTAAATATCATGCATACTCTCACAGAAGAAAAGTTCTTCCATGTCACAGGCAGGAAAAAAACTTCGATGGAGAACATTTTGTCCTAATATAAATCTTAATATAATCAGCAATCACATCTACTGGCTATCTTTGGATATAAAACAATCTGAACAACATTGGAAGAAAAGAATAATTGAAATCTTTTTTTTCCCCTATTTGTTAAATGTATTCAATTGGAGGCTAATTACAGTATTGTAGTGGTTTTTGCCATCCATTGACATGAATCAGCCATGGCTGTACCTCTGTTCAACATCCTGAACCCTCCTCCCACGTCCCTCCGCATCCCATCCCTCTGGTTCATCCCAGTGTACCAGCCCAAAAAACACTGTCTCATGCATCAAACCTGGATTGGCGATGTGTTTCACATATGATAATATGTCTGTTACAGTGCTGTTCTCTCAAATCATCCCACCCTCACCTTCTCCCACAGAGTCCAAAAGACTGTTCTATACATATCCGTCTCTTTTGCTGACTCACATATAAGGTTATCATTACCATCATTCTAAATCCCATGTATATGTGTTAGTATACTGTATTGGTGTTTTTTTTTTTCTGACTTACTGAACTCTGGAAAATAGGCTCCAGTTTCATCCACCTCATTAGAACTGATTCAACTGTATTCTTTTTAATGGCTGACTAATATTTTGTTGGGTATATGAAACACAGCATTGACCATCTGGTGATGCCCATGTGTAGAGTCTTCTCTTGTGTTGTTGGAAGAGGGTGTTTGCTATGACCAGTGTGTTCTCTTGGCAAAGCTCTATTAGGCTTTGCCCTGCTTCATTCCGTATACCAAGGACAAATTTGCCTGTTACACCAGGTGTTTCTTGACTTCCTACATTTGCACTCCAGTCCCCTATAATGAAAAGGACATTTTTTTTGGATGTTAGTTCTAAAAGGTCTTGTAGGTCTTCATAGAACTGTTCAACTTCAGCTTTCTCAGCATTACTGGAGCATAGACTTGGATTACTGTGATATTGAATGGTTTGCCTTGGAAACGAACAGAGATCATTCTGTCGTTTATGAGATTGCATCCAAGTACAGCATTTCGGACTCCTTTGTTGACATGATGGCTACTCCAATTCTTCTAAGGGATCCCTGCCCACAGTAGTAGATATAATGGTCATGTGAGTTAAATTCACCAATTCCAGTCCATTTTAGTTCACTGATTCCTAGAATGTCGATGTTCACTCTTGCCATCTCCTGTTTGACTACTTCCAATTTGCCTTGATTCATGGACCTAACATTCCAGGTTCCTATGCAATACTGCTATTTAGAGCATCAGACCTTGCTTCTATCACCAGTCACATCCACAACTGGGTATTGTTTTTGCTTTGGCTCCATCCCTTCATTTTTCTGGAGTTATTTCTCCACTGATCTCCAGTAGCATATTGGGCACCTACTGACCTGGGGAGTTCCTCTTTTAGTATCCTATCATTTTGCCTTTGCATACTGTTCATGGGGTTCTCAAGGCAAGAATATTGAAGCAGTTTGCCATTCTCTTCTCCAGTGGACCACATTCTGTCAAACTGCTCAACCATGACCTGCCCGTCTTGGGTGGTCCCACATGGCATGGCTTAGTTTCACTGAGTTAGACAAGGCTGTGGTCCGTGTGATTAGACTGACTAGTTTTCTGTGATTATGCTTTGTGTGTGTGCCCTCTGATGCCTCTTGTAACACCTACCATATAGTTGGGTGTCTCTTACCTTGGACGTGAGGTATCTCTTCATGGCTGCTCCAGCAAAGTGCAGATGCTGCTCCTTACCATGGACGAGGGGAATCTCCTCACAGCAGCCCCTCCTGACCTTGAACGATCTACACATGGACATCACCAGTTGGGCAACACCGAAATCAGATTGATTATATTCTTTGCAGCCAAAGATGGACAGGCTCTATACAGTCAGCAAAAACAAGACCTAGAGATGACTGTGGCTCAGATCATGAACTACTTATTGCCAATTCACACTTAAATTGAAGAAAGTAGGGAAAACCACTAGACCATTCAGGTCTGGCCTAAATCAAATTCCATATGATTATACAGTGGAAGTAAGAGATATATTTAAAGGACTAGATCTGATAGATAGAGTGCCTGAAGAAATATGGACGGAGGTTCGTGACATTGAACAGGAAACAGTGAACAAGACCATTTCCATGGAAAAGAAATGAAAAAAAGCAAAATGGCTGTCTGGGGAGGCCTTACAAATAGCTGTGAAAATAAGAGAAGTTAAAAGCAAAGGAGAAAAGGAAAGATATAAGCAACAGAATGCAGAGTTCCAAAGAATACCAAGGAGAGATAGGAAAGCCTTCCTCAGCGATCAATGCAAAGAAATAGAGGAAAACAACAGAATGAGAAAGACTAGAGATCACTTCAAGAAAATTAGAGATACCAAGGGAATAGTTCATGCAAAGATAGGCTCGATAAAGGACAAAAATGGTATGGACCTAACAGAAGTAGAAGATATTAAGAAGAGATGGCAAGAATACACAGAAGAACTGTACAGAAAAGATCTTCATGACCCAGATAATCACGATAGTGTGATCACTCACCTAGAGCCAGATATCCTGGAATGTGAAGTCAAATGGGCTTTAGAAAGCATCACTACGAACAAAGCTAGTGAAGGTGATGGAATTCCAGTTGAGCTACTTCAAATCCTGCAAGATGATGCTGTGAAAGCACTGCAGACAATATGCCAGCAAATTTGGAGAACTCAGCAATGGCCACAGGACTGGAAAAGATCAGTTTTCATTCCAATCCCAAAGAAAGGCAATGCCAAAGAGTGCTCAAACTACCACACAATTGCACTCATCTAACATACTAGTAAAGTAATGCTCAAATTCTCCAAGCCAGGCTTCAGCAATATGTTAACCGTGAAATTCCTGATGTTCAAGCTGGTTTTAGAAAAGGCAGAGGAATCAGAGATCAAATTGTCAACATCTGCTGGATCATGGAAAAAGCAAGAGAGTTCCAGAAAAATATCTATTTCTGCTTTTTTTGACTATGTCAAAGCCTTTGACTGTGTGGATCACAATAAACTGTGGAAAATTCTGAAAGAGATGGGAATACCAGACCACCTGACCTGCCTCTTGAGAAACCTATATGCATGTCAGGAAGCAACAGTTAGAACTGGACATGAAACAACAGACTGGTTCCAAATAGGAAAATGAGTTCGTCAAGGCTGTATACTGTCACCTTGCTTATTTAACTTATATGCAGAGTACATCATGAGAAATGCTGCACTGGAAGAAACACAAGCTGGAATGAAGATTGCCGGGAGAAATATCAATAACCTCAGATATGCAGATGATACCACCCTTTTGGCAGAAAGTGAAGAGGAACTAAAAAGCCTCTTGATGAAAGAGAAAGTGGAGAGTGAAAAAGTTGGCTTAAAGCTGAACATTCAGAAAAGGAAGATCAAGGCATCTGGTCCCATCACTTCATGGGAAATAGATGGGAAACAGTAAAATCAGTGTCAGACTTAATTTTTGAGGGCTCCATAGTCACTGCAGATGGTGATTGCAGCCATGAAATTAAAAGACCCTTACTCCTTGGAAGGAAAGTTGTGACAAAATTAGATAGCATATTGAAAAGCAGAGACATTACTTTGCCAACAAAGTTCTGTCTAGTCAAGGCTATGGTTTTTCCAGTGGCCATGTATGGATGTGGAAATTGGACTGTGAAGAAAGCTGAGTGCCAAAGAATTGATGCTTTTCAACTGTGGTGTTGGGGAAGAGTCTTGAGAGTCCCTTGGACTGCAAAGAAATCCAACCAGTCCATTCTAAAGGATATCAGTCCTAGGTGTTCTTTG
Organism: Bos grunniens; assembly: GCF_055505025.1. Taxonomy (NCBI): domain Eukaryota; kingdom Metazoa; phylum Chordata; class Mammalia; order Artiodactyla; family Bovidae; genus Bos; species Bos grunniens. Next base: position 71,937,589 of record NC_141194.1, on the reverse strand, counting down.
GAAGGACTGATGCTGAAGCTGAAACTCCAGTACTTTGGCCACCTCATGCGAAGAGTTGACTCATTGGAAAAGACTCTGATGCTGGGAGATATGGGGGCATGAGGAGAAGGCGACGACAGAGGATGAGATGGCTGGATGGCATCACAGACTCGATGGACAAGAGTTTGGGTGAACTCTGGGAGTTGGTGACGGACAGGGGGCCTGGCGTGCTGCAGTTTTGGGGGTCAGAAATTGTTGGACACGATTGAGGGACTGAACTGAACTGAAGTGAACCAGCAGTCTTATCAATTTGTGTGCTGATCAACATCTAGGCAGCTTCTATATCCTTGCTATTATAAAGAGTGTTGCAATGAACATTGAGGTACCCGTGTCTCCTTCAGTTCTGGTTTCCTTGGTTTGTATGACCAGCAGTTAGATTGCTCGGTCATATTGCAGTTCTATTTCCAGTTTTTTTTTTTTTGTTTTTTTTTTTGTTTGTTTTTTTTAGCAATCTCCACACTGTTCTTCATAGTGGCTGTACTAGTTTGCATTTCCACCAACACATCCTCTCCAGCATTTATTGCTTGTACACATTTGGATTGCAGCCATTCTGACAGGCATGATATGGTACCTCATTGTGGTTTTGATTTGCATTTCTTTGATAATGAGTGATGTTGAGGACCTTTTCGTGTGTTTGTTAGTAATCTGTATGTCTTCTTCAAAGAAATTTCTGTTTAGTTCTTTGGTACATTTTTTGATTGGGTCGTTTATTTTTCTGGAATTGATTTGCAGGTGTTGCTTGTATATTTTGAGATTATTCTTTGTCCGTTGCTTCGTTTGCGATGACCTTATCCCATTCTGGAGGCTGTCTTTTCACCTTGGTTATAGTTTCCTTTGTTGTGCAAAAGCTTTTAAGTTTAATTAGGTCCTTTGTTTATATTTGCTTATATTTCCATTACTCTGGGAGGTGGGTCATAGAGGATCCTGCTGTGATTTATGTCATAGAGTGTTTTGCTATGTTTTGCTCTAGAAGTTTTATATTTTCTGGTCTTACATTTAGATCTTTAATCCATTTTGTGTTTATTTTTGTGTATGGTGTTACAAAGTGTTCTAGTTTCATTCTTTTATAAATTGTTGACCGGTTTTCCCAGCGCCACTTGTTAAAGAGATTGTCTTTTCTCCATTGTATAGTCTTGCCTCCTTTGTCAAAGATAAGGTGTCCATAGGTGCGTGGATTTATATCTGGGCTTTCTATTTTGTTCCATTAATCTATATTTCTGCCTTTGTGCCAGTACCATACTGTCTTGATGATTGTGGCTTTGTAGTAGACCCTGAAGTCAGCCAGGTCGATTCCTCCAGTTCCATTCTTCTTTCTCAAGATTGCTTTGGCTATTCGAGGTTTTTTGTATTTCCATACAAATTGTGAAATTATTTGTTCTAGCTCTGTGAAAAATACCGTTGGTAGCTTGATAGTAACTGCATTGATTCTATAGATTGCTTTGGGTGGTATACTCATTTTCACTATATTGATTCTTCCAATCCATGAACATGGTATATTTCTCCATCTATTTGTGTCCTCTTCGATTTCTTTCATCAGTGTTTATGTTTTTTTGTATACAGGTCTTTTGTTTCTTTAGGTGAATCTCTTCCTAAGTATTTTATTCTTTTCATTGCAATGATGAACGAGTTGTTTTCTGAATTTCTCTTTCTGTTTTCTTATTGTTAGTGTATAGAGATGCAAGTGATTTCTGTGTGTTAATTTTATATTCTGCAACTTTACTATATTCATTGATTAGCTCTAGTAATTTTCTGGTGGAGTCTTCAGGGTTTTCTATGTAGAGGATCATGTCATCTGCAAACAGTGAGAGTTTTACATCTTCTTTTCCAATTTGGATTCCTTTTATTTCTTTTTCTGCTCTGATTGCTGTGGCCAAAACTTCCAAAACTATGTGGAATAGGAGTGGTGAGAGTGGGCACCCTTGTCTTGTTCCTTACTTTGGGGGAAATACTTTCAATTATTCACCATTGAGGATAATGTTTGCTGTGAGTTTGTCATATATAGCTTTTATTATGTTGAGGTATGTTCCTTCTACTCCTGCTTTCTGGAGGGTTTTATCATAAATGGATGTTGAATTTTGTCAAAGGCTTTCTCTGCATCTATTGAGATAATCATATGGTTTTTATCTTTCAATTTGTTAATATGGTGTATTACATTGATTGATTTGCAGATATTAAAGAATCCTTGCATCCCTGGGATAAAGCCCACTTGGTCATGATGTGTGATCTTTCTAATATGTTGTTGGATTCTGTTTGCTAGAATTTTGTTAAGGATTTTTGCATCTATATTCGTTAGTGATACTGGCCTTTAGTTTTCTTTTTTGTGTGTGTGGCATCTGTGTCTGGTTTTTGTATTAGGGTGATGGTGGCCTCATAGAATGAGTTTGGAAGTTTACCATTTACTAGAAGAGTTTGAGTGGGATAGGTGTTGGCTCCTCTTTAAATTTTTGGTAGAATTCAGCTGTGAAGCCATCTAGTTCTGAGCTTTGTTCATTATAAAATTTATGATTACAGTTTTAATTTCCATGCTTGTAATGGGTCTGTCAAGATTTTCTATTTCTTACTGGTTCGGTTTTGGAAAGTTATAATTTTCTAAGAATTTGTCCATTTCTTCCAAGTTGTTCATTGTTTGGCATATAATTGCTGATAGTAGTCTCTTATGATCCTTTGTATTTCTGTGATGTCTGTCATGATTTCTCCATTTTCATTTCCAATTTTGCTGATTTGATTCTTCTCCTTTTGTTTCTTGATGAGTCTGGCTAGTGGTTTCTCAATTTTGTTTATCTTCTCAAAAAACCAGCTTTTAGCTTATTGATTTTTGCTATGGTCTCTTTTGTTTCTTTTGCATTTATTTCTGCCCTAATTGTTAAGATTCCTTTCCTTCTACTAACCCTGGGGTTCTTCATTTCTTCCTTTTCTAGTTCCTTTAGGTGTAGAGTTAGGTTATTTATTAGACTTTTTTCTTGTTTCTTGAAGTAGGCCTGTATTGCTATGAACCTTCCCCTTAGTACTACTTTTACAGTGTCCCATAGGTTTTGGGTTGTTGTACTTTCATTTTAATTCTCCTCTATGCATATTTTGATTTCTTCTGTGATTTGTTGGTTATTCAGAAGTGTGTTGTTCAACCTCCATATTTTGGAATTTTTAGTAGCTTTTCCCTGTAATTGACATCTAATCTTACTGCAGGTGATCAGAAAAGATGCTTGGAGTGATTTCAACTTTTTTTGAATTTACCAAGGCTAGGTTTATGTCCCAGGATGTGATCTATCCTGGAGAAGGTTCCGTGTGCACTTAAGAGAAAGGTGAAATTCATTGTTTTGGGGTGAAATGTCCTATAGATATCAATTACGTCTAACTGGTCCATTGTATCATTTAAAGTTTGTGCTTGCTTGTTCATTTTCTCTTTACTTGATCTATCCATAGGTGTGAGTGGGGTATTAAAGTTTCCCACTATTATTGTGTTACTGTTAATGTCTCCTTTCATACTTGTTAGCATTTGCCTTACATATTGTGGTGCTCCTATACTGGGTGCATATATATTTATAATTGTTATATCTTCTTCTTGGATTGATCCTTTGATCATTATGTAGTGTACTTTTTTGTCTCTTTTCACAGCCTTTATTTTAAAGTCTATTTTCTCTGATATGAGTATTGCTACTCCCGCTTTCTTTTGGTCTCCATTTGCATGAAACGTATTTTTTCAGCCCTTCACTTTCAGTCTGTATGTGTCCCTTGTTTTGAGATGGTTCTCTTGTAGACAGCATATATAGGGGTCTTGTTTTTGTATCCATTCAGCCAGTCTTTGTCTTTTGGTTGGGGCATTCAAACAATTTACATTTAAGGTAATTATTGATAAGTATGATCCCGTCTCTATTTACTTTGTTATTTTAGGTTCTAGTTTATACACCCTTTCTGTGTTTCCTGTCTAGAGAAGATCCCTTAGCATTTGTTGAAGAGCTGGTTTGGTGGTGCTGAATTCTCTCAGCTTTTGATTGTCTGTAAAGGTTTTGATTTATCCTTCATATTTAAAAGACATCCTTGCTAGGTACAATAATCTGGGTTGTAGGTTTTTCTCTTTCATTACTTTAAGTATGTCCTGCCATCCCCTTCTGGCCTGAAGAGTTTCTATTGAAAGATCAGCTGTTATCCATATGGGAATACCCTTATGTGTTATTTGTTGCTTTTCCCTTGCTGCTTTTTATATTTGTTCTTTATGTTTGATCTTTGTTAATTTCATTAATATATGTCTTGGGGTGTTTCGCCTTGGGTTTATCCTGTTTGGGACACTCTGGGTTTCCTGGACGTGGATGACTATTTCCTTCTCCATTTTAGGGAAATTTTCAACTATTATCCGGAGAAGGCAATGGCACCCCCACTCCAGTACTCTTGCCTAGAAAGTCCCATGGATGGAGGAGCCTGGTGGGCTACAGTCCATGGGGTCGCTAAGAGTCAGACACGACTGAGTGACTTCACTTTCACTTTTCACTTTCATGCATTGGAGAAGGAAATGGCAACCCACTCCATTGTTTTTGCCTGGAGAGTCCCAGGGATGGGGGAGCCTGGTGGGCTGCCGTCTATGGGGCCGCACAGAGTCGGACACGACTGAAGCGACTTAGCAGCAGCAGTAGCAGTCAACTATTATCTCCTCAAGTATTTTCTCATGGCCTTCCTTTTTGTCTTCTTCTTCTGGTACTCCTATGATTCGAATTTTGGATCATTTAACATTGTCCCAGATGTCTCTGAGGTTGTCATTTCTTTTAATTATTTTTTTTCTTTTTTCCTCTCTGTTTCATTTATTTCTACCATTCTATCTTCTACCTCACTTATCTTGTCTTCTGCCTCCGTTATTTTATTGTTGGTTCCCTCCAAAGTATTTTTGATCTCATTTATTGCATTATTCGTTACTGATTGACTCTTTTCTATTTCTTCTAGGCCTTCTTAAACATTTCTTGCATCTTCTCAATCCTTGTCTCCAGGATATTTATCTGTAACTCCATTTTGTTTTCAAGATTTTGGATCATTTTTACTATTATTATTCTGAATTCTTTTTCAGGTAGACTCCCTATCTCCTCCTCTTTTATTTGGATTGGTGGGCATTTATCATGTTCCATTGCCTGCTGAGTATTTATCTGTCTTTTCATCTTGTTGAGATTGCTGTGTTTGGGGTGGCCCTTCTGTATTCTGGCAGTTTGTGGTTCCTCTTTATTGTGGAGGCTCCTTCCTGTGAGTGCAGTTGGATGAGTGGCTTATCAAACTTTCCTGGTTAGGAAAGCTTGCATTGGTGTTCTGGTGGGTGTAGCTGGATTTCTTCTCTTTGTAGTGCAATGAAGCGTCCAGTAGTGAGTTTTGAGATGTCTATGGGTGTTTTGTGACTTTGGGCAACCTGTATATTGGGCAACAGGGCTATGTTTCTGCATTGCTGGAGAATTTGCGTGGTATGTGTTGCTCTGGAACTTGTTAGCTCTTGAGTGGTGCTTGTTTTCAGTGTAGGTATGAAGACTTTTGGATGAGCTCTTATCCATTAATGTTCCCTGGAGACATGAATTCTCTGGTGTTCTCAGGTTTTGGACGTAAGCCTCCTGCCTCTGGCTTTCAGTCTTTTTCCTACAGTAGCCTCAAGACTTCTCCATCCATACAACACTGATGATAAAACATCTAGGTTAATGGTGAAAAGATTCTCCACAGTGAGGGACATCCACAGAGTTTCACAGAGTTACATGTAGAAGAGGAGGAGGAGGAGGGAGATAGAGGTGACCAGGAGGAGAAGAGGGGGAATCAAAAGGGAGAGAGGAATCTAGCCAGTAATCAATTCCCTATGTGCTCTCCACAGTCTGGAACACTCAGACAGGTTCATGGACTTACATAGAGAAGAGAAGAGGGAGGAAGGAGATAGAGGTGGCCAGAAGGAGAAAAGGGGGAATCAAAAGGAGAGAGACAGATCTAGCCAGTAATCAGTTCCCTAAGTGTTCTCCATAGCCAGTAACACACAAAGAGATTCACAGAATTGGGTAGAGAAGAGAAAGGGGAGGGAGGAAATAGAGGCAACCTGGTGGAGAAAAAGGAGAGTCAAAAGGGGGAGAGAGTAATCAAGCCAATAATCACACTCTTAAGTAAAAATGAGTACTGAAGATTGGATTCTTAAAGGTACAAAATTGATAACAAATACCAAAAAGCAAAGATTAAAAATCTAGAGCAGAGGTTAGACACTCAAAAATACAATATTAAAAAAAAAATCACAAAAAATTATAAGAAATATATATGAAGTTTGCTTAAAAAATAGGGTCATTTCCCCCCCAAAGTAATAGTAGGTTATAAAAACGAAAATTAAAAGAGTAACAGGGAACTTAAATGTAAAAAAAAAAAAAAAAAAAAATTTTTTTTTAAATTTAAAATTGATAATTGTAAAAAATATATCTAGGAATTTCTCTGGAGCTGTTGAGGGTAGTGTTGTGTCAGTTCAGTTTCAGATAGTTCCTTGTTCCAGCTTATACTTCTCAATATGTATAGGCCCCTTCCAATGTAGTCGGTGCTAACTACAGGGTTTTAATCCATTGCACCTGTCACTTCCAAAGCAATTCCCTCTGTTTATTTTGGCTTCTCCTGTTTGCAGGTCTCTTCAGTGTGTAATTACTGCCCTGACACAAGGCGGCTAAGGTGGTTACTTATTTAGGCTCATTTGTTCAGTTGTGGTGTGGGGAGGGAGGAACACTGCAAACAAATATAACTGGCGTGTGTGGGGAATACTCAGTGTCTCAGCCACATTGGGTTTTCCCCTGCTCACAGCGTGTGTGCCTTCCTAGTCTACACTGCTCAGGCTCCAGGTTGCTCTGTAGGGGAACTGTCTGAGGTGGGCCCTGGGTTGTGTGCACTTCCCAGGTCTAAGCCACTCAGGTTCAGGTTCTCATGTACTCCACAAAGGTGCAGACTTGGTTGGGCATGCGTTTTGTCCCCTTCCTAGGTCCGAGCAGCTCAGGCGACCAGGTGCCTGACTAGCACACTCTCCCCAGGTGGAGGGTGTGTCTTATTGCCTCCCCATCCCAGCCGCTCAGTTTCCTGGGTGTACAGCAGGTACGCCACCTCAGGTGTGCTGTGTGTCTCTTCTGGGGAGCTGATTTCTGGCTTCAACCCTCTTGGCAGATGTCAACCATCCAGAATCCCAGAAAGTCTTGGTTAACAACTGGGAGCTTGCTTGCAGTTTGGTAGAGGATGCCGTCTCTGGGGCCGAGATTGTCCCTTTTCAGCTCTGGCTGCTGCCCGCCTGCCTCCAGCAGAGAATGGGTCAGTCCATGGCCAGCTAGCTCTCCTCTGGTATTCTCTCAGTCCTTTGTTCTCTGAGCCAACTGGCAGTGCCTTAGTTTAGGGCTTTTCATGGCATAGATCTCTCTCTCTCTCTCTCTGACTATCCCAGAGTTTGGGTTGCTATCTCATGTTAGCTCACTCAGATTGCCCTCAGGGCATTCAGGCCCAGTCCTTACCCTAAGCAATGCAGCCCACACCTCCCTGTTCAGCCCCCGCTTGCTGGTAGCAGATGCGAGTGTCTGGGCTACTTCACTGCTGGGAGTTGCCATTAGGCACGTCATCTGTAGGTTTTATTTATTTATTTTTCCTCCCAGTTTTGTAGCCCTCTGAGATTCCAAAATTCCCCACAGACCCTCTGGTGAGAGGGTTTCGTGGTGTTTGGAAACTTCTCCTCTTTTAAGACTCCCTTCCCAGGGCAGGTCTCCATCTGTAACTCTTTTGTCTCTCTTTTTATCTTTTATATTTTGTCCTACCTCCTTTCAAAGACAAGGGGCTGCCTTTCTGGGTGTCTGGTGTCCTCTATCAGCGTTCAGAAGTTGTTTTATGGAATTTGCTCAGCATTCAAATGTTCTTTCAATGAATTTGTGGGGGAGAAAATGGTCTCCCCATCCTATTCCTCTGCCATCTTAGGACCGCCCCCAATAGAAGTCTTAAAAAAAAAAAAAAAAAAGTTACACTGAACTATCCATAAATGCACTTTGTAAAATTAATCAAAGACAACTAAAGAGAAAGTGAGGAAAACCATTTCCTTATACAAAATGCAGAATTGATTTTATAATGCATGTTTATTATTTTTAGCTAGTTAGCAAGTTAAGGTATTTCTACTTTGGTGGAATCTATTTGTTCAAGCTGGTTTTTAAAAAAGGCAGAGGAACCAGAGGTCAAATTGCCAACACCTGCTGGATCATCAAAAAAGCAAGAGAGTTCCAGAAAAACATATATTTCTGCTTTATTGACTATGCCAAAGCCTTTGTGTGGATCACAATAAACTGTGGAAAATTCTGAAAGAGATGAGAATAGCAGACCACCTGACCTGCCTCTTGAGAAACTTGTATGCAGATCAGGAAGCAACAGTTAGAACTGGACATGGAACAACAGACTGCTTTCAAATAGGAAAAGGAGTATGTCAAGGTTGTATATTGTCACCCTGCTTATTTAACTCATTATGAGAAACGCTGGGCTGGAGGAAGCACAAGCTGGAATCAAGATTGCCAGGAGAAATATCAATAACCTCAGATATGCAGATGACACCACCCTTATGGCAGAAAGTGAAGAGGAACTAAAAAGCCTCTTGATGAAAGTGAAAGAAGAGAGTGAAAATGTTGGCTTAAAGCTCAACATTCAGAAATCTAAGATCATGGCATCTGGTCCCATCACTTCATGGCAAATAGATGGGGAAACAGTGGAAGCAGTAGCTGACTTTGTCTTTTTGGGCTCCAAAATCACTGCAGATGGTGATTGCAGCCATGAAATTAAAAGACGCTTACTCCTTGGAAGGAAAGTTATGAACAACCTCGACAGCATATTAAAAAGCAGAGACATTGCCAAGAAAAGTCCGTCTAGTCATGGCTATGGTTTTTCCAGTAGTCATGTACGGATGTGAGAGTTGAACTATAAAGAAAGCTGAGAGCCGAAGAATTGATGCTTCTGAACTGTGTTGTTGGAGAAGACTCTTGAGAGTCCCTTGGACCAAAAGGAGATCCAACCATTTCCTCCTAAAGGAGATCATCCTGGGTTTTCTTTGGAAGGACTGATGTTGAAGCTGAAATTCCAATACTTTGGCCACCTGATGCAAAGAGCAGAGTCATTTGAAAAGGCCCTGATGCTGGGAAGGATTGAGGGCAGAAGGAGAAGTGGATGACAGAGGATGAGATGGGTGGATGGCATCACCAACTCAATGAGTTTGGGGAGGCTCTGGGAGTTGGTGATGGACAGGGAGGCCTGGCATGTCACACTTCACAGGGTTGCAAAGGGTGGGACACGATTGAACGACTGAACTAAACTGATTTGTAATGAGAAACTACTTCTTCACATGCAATTTGAGGAATTTAGAAAGAGTCAATCCCAAGACCACTGGTGTTTTTGTATCCTTCTGCAGATCACCTGTGGAAAACAGACTATTCTGGACCACAGAATGAGCCCAGGCAGCAGAGTTAAACATCAATAGTAAAGTCAACAAAAGATTAAATAATCTGTTGAATGACAAACTAGAACAATGCAAGCTTTTTCAACAGGATGTTCAAAAACAGAGGTAATTAATATGGGCCTGCCAACTGAGAAAGTACAAAAGCAAACAATTGCTATAATTTCTATGGACTTCAGGTTTACCAGTTTAAATTCACCCTTTCTTTACCAGCAATAACAGTATCTGACATCTGCCCTTCTTTTTAGATTAATGATAATGTAAAATCTTGTGTACAGAAACTAGCTCAGCAAATTTACTGCCTGTATGACCTAGGCCTAGTTATTCAAGCACTTTGAGATTAAGTTTTCCTCTATGTGAAATGGGCATAATACACCTGTTTCTTAGAGACATAGGGCTAAATGAGAAGATGAATGTAAAGTTCTTGGCTTTGAGCCTGAATCCTCAAAGGCACTCAATAAATAGGAAGTCTTTCCATACTCATGTCCTTTTTTCCTCCTACTCATTCTTCAGACTCAAGCTTTACCTTCCCTAGAATATATTTTAGGCACATTGATTTCTCTTTAATCTGAATTCTTATAGCAGTAGTTTCTGATCTGTGATCCAGAGATCACTGTGTGGAGGGAGAGTGAAAGGGAAGAATAGTTATTGCAAAGACCCTACAAATCTCTAAGTATACAAGGCAATTTCTAGAGACCAAGAAAATGTTTTGAAGTGTACAACTTTTTTCTAGTATGTATAGATACTGTTTTATAAATTAAAATACAAATTCATTTCAAAGTGCTACCAAATTCATGGTATTTTTGTTATTATTTATTTTTTAAATCAATGGATACCAAATATTCAACTAATGTTGTGGTGGATTTCCATAGTTATACTCTGAAAAAGCTGAATCCCACTACCAAGAGTCTCCATTGTTTATTTATTTTTTTTTTAATTTTTGGTTGTTCTGGGTCTTCCTTGCTGTGTGGGCATTTTCTCTAGTTGCAGTGCAAGGGCTTCTCACTGCAGAGGCTTCTCTTGTTGTGGACCATGAGCTCTAAGGCATGTGGGTTCAGTAGTTGTGGCTGTTGGACTCTAGAGCACAGACTCAACAGTTGTGGCCTACAGAATAGTTGTTCCTTGGCATGTGTGACCTTCCTGGACCAGGAACAGAACCAGTGTCCCCTGCACTGGCAGGCGGATTCTTTACCACTGAGCCACCAGGGAGGCTCCTCACATATCTCTATTGTTATATGACATTCTCCAGTTGTTTCAAGTAAGACTGGACAGGCTTGAAGGAAGTGAGATGCTCATCTCAAGTGAAAATTTAAGGGGCCCAAAAAAGCTCAATAATCAAGATAAATAACATTTTAAACACATTTTTAAAATAAAAATCAATGCAAAATTATATAATGAACAAAGTACCAAAATTTTAAGTAAAGACATGATCTGCCAGGGCCAGAATAGTGAGAAGGTAAATGAGATGAGTCAGACAAATATAGACTCAGATTCTTGTTCACAGGCTTATTGAGGATTTTACTCTGATTGTCTAAAGAAGAATAAAATATTGGGTCATTATTTTACAAGCAGGCGTCACATGTTCAATCCCTGGGTCGAGAAGATCATATGGAGAAGGAAATGGCAATCCACTCCAGTATTTTTGCATGGGAAATCCCAAGGACAGAGGATCCTGGTGGGCTACAGCCCATGGGGTTGTAAAAGAGTCAGATACAATTTAGCAACTAAACAAAAACAATCATTTTTAACCACATAGAGATATTTGAACATACATATATATTTAGCACCTACTACTTTGTCGACAAAGGTCTATCTAGTCAAAGCTATGGTTTCTCCCATAGTCATGTATGGATGTGAAAGTTGGACCATAAAGAAAGCTGAGCGTCGAAGAACTGATGCTTTTGAACTGCGGTGTTGGAGAAGACTCTTGAGAGTCCCTTGGACAGCAAGTAGGTCAACCAGTCAATCCTAAAGGATATCATTCTTGAGTATTCATTGGAAGGAATGATGTTGAAGCTGAAACTCCAATACTTTGGCTACCTGATGTGAAGAACTGACTCACTGGAAAAGACCCTGATACTGGGAAAGATTGAAGGCAGAAGGAGAAGTGGATGACAAAGGGTGAAATGGTTGGATGGCATCATTGACTCAATGGACATGAGTTTGAGCAATTCCTGGAGTTGGTGATGGACAGGAAAGTGGACAGGGAAGCAGATGGACAGAGAAGCAGTCCATGGAGTCACTAGGAGTTGGACAGGACTGAGTTACTGAACTGAACTGAACTCGTGCCCAGTACTATGCTAAGTACCACATGCATTCTCTCATTTAATTTCATTTGCTCATGCCCAGAGAATATTGCTACCACAATCTTATACTCAAAGCTGCCATTTTTACAACTGGGGTCCTTCTAATAGCTTGGCATTTGTCTTTATCTAACTGAGTTCCATATAGCATAATGCTCTGAAAGTTTATCATAGAGATATTACTGCTATAACCTATGGAAGCTAATAAGGTTGTGAAACCTTGTCATTTAGGAGTTTTTATGGAGATTTTATGTATTCATGGTTGATTAAATCATTGGCCATTGGTGACTGAATTAAATCTCTAGCCCTTCTCCCCTCCCAAGATATACATTATACACACACACACACACACACACATATAAATATATATAAAATACCATAATGTTATTCTAAAATTTAAATGAAAAGTCATTTAAAAAACTGCTAACACTTGAATTTTGCACAACTGGATATTCTCTTTTGAACTTACCTATACTTAACTTTGGAGAAGGAAATGGCAGCCCACTCCAGTATTCTTGCCTGGCAAACCCCATGGACAGAGGAGCCTGGTGGGCTACAGTCCATGTGGTTGCAGAGAGTTGGACATGACTTAGCAACTAAACAAAAACAATATTTAACTTTTCAGCAAAAATTTAACTAGTTCATCACAAAAACCAACAACGAAACACCATTTTACACATAGCAATTAAGTTGAACTGACAACTGCTAGCACTTGGTAAGAGTTATTAATAGGAGTTCCCTTTATAATCTGCTATAGTCACAAGTTGACTGCTCTCTAATAGAGGACAGAATCCTTTAGTACAATTTACTACTATTTTTAGATCCTTAGGTTCAGATAGAAAAGATTAATAAAAGGAAATGTCCAAAACTATAACCTATTTTCCTGTTATAAAAATGACAAAAGATGGATACTGATACCTTCAAAGGCTAACAATATATACAAAGTGAAATTCAACTCTCCTCATTAAAAAGAAAAGGCTAATGACACTACGCTTCATAGCTGTTTCAAAATGATAAAAGGAGTCAGTGATAAGTATTAGCTTGACTCCAAATTTACAAATAGAGCCTCATCTGCAAGTCTATCTTTTTAGATATATATCTGATGAAATGTATCATTCTTGTTGGCAGAAAACTGCTTTCCTAAAAGATCGAGTGAATAATACTTGTGTTCACAGGCTTCTACTAAAATAATATTTAAATCTATTTCTACATGAAAAATTTCCAAGGGCAATTCAACATGGTTTTTCTGGCTTCTCTTCCTAAAGAACCACCAGACCACTGACTAGTGAACATATTTGCCTTACTTCAACATATCAACATATTGTTCTAAAGAGCGTTTATCTGGTAGTTAGGTGACCTGGAATCTAGTCTCTGAGCTGAGTTGCAGTTCTTCATATATATATGTGAATCCCATGGACAGAGTAGCCTGGCAGGCTACAATACATACAGTTACACAGAGTCAGACACGACTGAAGGAATTTAGCATACATGCACACATATATATAAAAAAAGGAATTTTAAATTGCTAATTTCTAAGGACACTTTCTACCCTGCCATGTTGTCATTCCAAGAAGTTTTTAACAATCAGAGGATCAAGGTAGGGTAAGGGATGTGCAATTCTCTGAATCTCTACCTCCTCTAGGAACTAGTTGGAAGAGTAACCCTTTGCTTTATCTGAATAGTGTTATATAAAGAAGTATATGTTCTAGTGGCCACTCTAAATAAAAGCATTCTCTACTCAGTTTACATGAATGAAACTGTTGATGTTAGAAGTACAAACTCTTCAACCTAGTGTGAACTAATGAGTAACTTCAAGGAACCCATAATCTGATTTGGAGGAAAGTAACCACAGAAGACTCCTAGTATACTTTTGATATTAAGGCAAGTGAGAAAAATCAGACTTTCAACCCATCTGGCAAAAGTACAAATACAGGAATCCACAAGCTTTTCTTCATGTGTCAAGAGTCACTTTGGACCACACCTTATAGGGATGAAAGCACTCAGGGATATTATGCTGATAATAGTAGTGTCAAAAATGCTATCACCACTTTAAACTTACAGAAAGTTTTAGGAATTTTACCACTGTACTGTCAAGCCTCTATTTGCTTAAAAAGCAAATGAAATCAGTGTGGCTTTTAGAGACTTATCAAGACAGCAAATGAAACATAACTCATCTCTAAAGCAAAAGTGAAAACATTAGACAACTGATTTCCTTCAAGCTAGGAACTTGTCAACAGTCTCATCTGATGGCTTGTTCAAGAATTTTTGTACATTATCCACATAGATTCGAGTCCCAAGGGTTTTGCAAGCAATAAGACAAGCTCTCTGTTCTGAAATAGACCAGCAAAGTAAGGGAATTTGGTGGTGGGAAATGTACAGAAGAGAACATTTTGCTTGCTTTTAAGAAGAAAAGTAAAACAGAACTCTTAAATGAGATACTAATTGACTGCTTTAGCAATAGCTCTGGCAATTTCCTTCAGATCAAAATGAAATGTGGTACTTTAAAATCAATGTAATATCTTTTATTATTATTACATTATGCTAAAAAAATAAAAATAAAATCAATGTAATATCTAAAAATTTGCACCATGTTTTTAACCGGTGTAGGGAATCTAACAACCAAATACTCCAAGTTGGTCTTTGTCTCTCCACTTTTCATGATGGTATCTCTTATATAAAAGGTCCAAAGCAATGTTGTGATAGTTTTTACTGTAAGGTAACTATACTTAAATAAAAATTAATTTTAAAGAAGTCCAAAACATTCATTTAAGGAACAAATTTATAAATTTCCTCACAACAGGCATGAATGATCTGTAATAAAGGCAATGTTAAACCCAACTTTACATAAGAGAAACAAACTCGGTAAGTGACTTGGCCAAGAATATATGACTTATCAATGGCAGTGCTGGAAATTCGATTAATTTCTTATTGTCATGGATAACAAATTACCACAAATTTAGTGGCTTAAAACAACACAGATTTATTCACTTATAGTTCTTGAGGTCAGAGTTTGAAATTAGTTTCATGGAACTAAAATCAAGATGGTGTCAGTACTGGTTCCTTCTGAGGGCTCTAGAGGTATTCTATTTTCCTTGCCTCTTGTAGTTTCTAGAGGCCACCTGCATTTCTTGACTCATGACCTCTTCCTTGCTTCACTCCCAACCTATTTCCATCATTAAATCTCCTACTTCCTCTTTAGGCATTGAATCCTTCTCTGCTATCCTCTTATAAAGACCCTTGCAATTATTAGGTTGACGGAAAAGTAATTCCGGCTTTGCATTGCTGAACTTTGCCATTTGATATTAGAATACATTATTAACTGTGGTTATGGTATACATCAATTTATGCACATTTCCTGTTTTATGATTTTTTGCTAACAACTTATTGCCTGCTGTTTATTTTATATTTATTTTAGGCTATAAAAATGATATTAGACTAAAAGCAAATTTGAGTAATTGTTTCATTTGAGTTCAAAATAGGTTGTAAAACAGCAGACACAACTCACAACATCAACAATGCCTTTGACCCAGGAACTTCTAATGAATGTACAGTGCAGTGGTGATTCAGGAAATTTTGCAAAGGAGACGGACGAAAAAAGCTTTAAAGATGAGGAGAGCAGTGGCCAGCAATTGGAAGTTGACAATAAGCAATTGAGAGGATTATTGAAGCTGATCCTCTTGCAACTACATGAGAAGATGCTAAAGAACTCAATGTCGACTATTCTATGGTTGTTCAGCAATGGAAGTAAATTGGAAAGGTAAGAAAGTTAGATAAGTGAGTGCCTCACAAGCTGACTGCAAATCCAAAAAAAAAATCATCATTTTGAAGTATTGTCTTCTCTCATTCTATCCAAAAACAATGAACTGTTTCTTGATCTGATTGTGACATGCAACAAAAAGTGGATTCTATACAATAACCAGTGACAACCAGCTCAGCGGTTGGACCAAGAAGCTCCAAAGCACTTCCCAAAGTCAAACTTGCACCAAAAAAGGTCATGGTCACTATTTGGTGGTCTGTTGCTGATCTGATCCATTACAGCTGTCTGAACTATCATATTACATCTAAGAAGTATGATCAGAAAATTGATAACACCAAAATTTGCAACACCTGCAGCCAGCATTGGTCAACAGAATGGGCCCAATTTTTTCCATGACAATACCTGACTGCACATCATACAACCAATGCTTCAAAAGTTGAACAAATTGGGCTATTAAGTTTTACCTCATCTGCCATATTCACCTGACTTCTTGCCAAACAACTACCACTTCTTCAAGCATCTCAAAAACTTTTCACAAGAAAACTGCTTCCACAACCATCAGGAGGCAGAAAATGCTTTCTAAGAGTTTGTGGAATCCTGAAGCACAGATTTTTATGCTATAGGAATAAACAAACTTATATCTCATTAGCAAAAATGTGTTAATTGTAATGGTTTCTATTTTGATTAATAAAGATGTGTTTGAGCCTAGTTATGACAATCTTAAATTCACAGTCTAAAACCACAATTACTTTTGTACCAACCTAGTGCATTTAGTGCCCACCTAGATAAGCCAGGATAATCTCTCCATCTTAAGATCCTTAACCAAATCTTGGAGGCAAGGTCCCTCTTCCCATATAAAGCAGCATTCACAGGTTCCAGAAATTAGGATTTGGAAATCTTCTAGAAGCTGTATTTACTAACTTAGGAGTTAGTATTAGTAGTTATTAGTATACATTAACAGAGTTTTCTGACAATGAAACAATCTATTTGAAGAATTAATAGACGCATCAATGGAGAAGGTCAATATGTAAAAGGCTGTTAAGAAAAAAAAAGATGTTTGTAGTGAATAAACTGTTGGACAGACTGGGCTAAGTCTAGTTCATCTAAAAAATTCTACAGATCTCAAATTAGATTTCACCGATAGATACAATTCCTTCCACATAAAATCTTACACTAATGTTGCTTGTTTTATTGAGGCAACAACATCACTAAGAAAAGTAATTGATCAACAAACATTTACAAAATATATCTTCTGGGCTAAGGATTGAAGACATACATGATAGAGTCTCTATCCTCAGAGGGTTTAATGAAGTACCTAGAATATAACTAACAATATGATGACCATCCCTTATGAAATAAATAGACAGTAAATGTTAAAGGAGTTTAGTGATAGAGAGAACTGCCTTACTTTAAGTAGCCAGAAAAGACTTCACTAGGGTAAGATGGGTAGATGGGTATGACCAAGGCCTGTGGAATAGGAAAAGGATAACTCAGGTGGAGGAAATACTGGGACTAAAGGCACAGAGGTGAGGCTATAAACCTGGCACATGCAGGAAGTAGTAAATAGTGTCTAGACCAAACTGTGCCTCTAGTGCAGAGCTTTCCATTGATGACACATAAGATGACTTTAAGTACATGATTAAAGATGTTTCTTTAACTGTATGTGTTTATGCTAATGTATAATAGAAAAATAGACAATTAGAACATTAAATCCATGATTTCAAAGATATTGTTTGGGATAAATCAAGAGATATTTTCATGCATACATTCACTCATGCCTGCTCTAAGTCCATAAGCATGTATTCATTATATAGTTCTGGGGACTGGGCACTGTTCAGCAGCCTGAGAACACAATAGGGGTGCACAAAACAAAGACCCCAAGTCCAAGGAGTTCACAGTCTAGTGAGAAAGACAGATAAAAACAGAAAATTATAATAAAATATGCAATTATATAAAAGTATGCACAAGGTGCTACTAGATTATGAAACACCTAACCTAGGTTGAGGGTTTTCCAGGTGCTGCTAGTGATAAAGAATCCGTCTGCAATGCAGGAGACAAGACATGCAAGTTCAATCCCTGGGTCGTGAAGATTCCCTGGAGGAGGGCATGGCAAACCACTTCAGTATTCTTGCCTGAAGAATCCCATGGACAGGAGCCTGACAGGTTACAGTCCATAGGATTGCAAAGAGTCGGATACGACTGAGTTACTTAGCAAACACTCATGCAACCTAGGTTGAGGGTATCTTCTGGAGAAGACTAAAATATATTTAAGAAGGTTAATATGATGATCTTCAGTGGAATGGACTGCAGAGGGAGAAACAGTTGAGACAATAATTCTTCTTTCAGTAAAACATAGAGTGTCAATTTAAGTCAGCTGGGATTTATCCTGTAGTTCTCAGAAATATATAATTACCAAATGGATGCTAAGATTCCTAAGTCATGCCCTCCTATTTCTCAAGATTAATATTGTCATCATAACCTCATTCATTATGGAGAAGAAACTTGATAGAAGCAAAAGTTCAGCTGTTTATAGATACATGTTGCTGCTGCTGCTGCTAACTCGCTTCAGTTGTGTCTGACTCTGTGCGAACCCATAGATGGCAGCCCACCAGCCTCCCCTGTCCCTGGGATTCTCCAGGCAAGAACACTGGAGTGGGTTGCCATTTCCTTCTCCAATCATGAAAGTGAAAAGTGAAAGTGAAGTCGCTCAGTCGTGTCTGACTCTTTGCCACCCCATGGACTGCAGCCTACCAGGCTGCTCCATCCATGGGACTTTCCAGGCAAGAGTACTGGAGTGGGTCGCCATTGCCTTCTCCTTATAAATACATAAGTTTTACTAAAGAATATCCACAAGAACCGTGGGCCGAATGCAGGTGCCTAAAAATGTGACAAAGGCCTAATTTTAAAAAGAAATATCTTTTTTTTTTTTTTTTCAAAATAAAAACTAAATTACTGTCATACTTAGGTAAGGTACTTATTTCTATGGCTTGATTTTATTTACAATACAGTTGGTGTGTTAGTCGCTCAGTCATGTCCAACTCTTTGTAACCCCATGGACCATAGCCCACCAGGCTCCTCTGTCCATGGGATTCTCCAGGCAAGAATACTAGAGTGGGTTGCCATTTTCTTATCCAGGGGATCTTCCTGACCCAGGAATTGAACCTGGGTCTCCTGCACTACAGTGAATTCTTTACCATCTGAGCCACCAGGGAAGCACCACAATGCAATTGGTAATGACCCACATTTTGGCTAACAGTCCAACTAGGATCATTGCGTTTTCTTACTCTTTTTTAATTAATTTATTTATTTATTAAAAACCTGCTTATTTTGTATTGGGGTATAGCCAATTAACAAACAATGTTGCTATAGTTAAAGGGGAACAGAGAAGGGACCCAGCCACACATATACATGTATCCATTTTACCCCAAACTCCCCTTCCATCCAGGGGGTTAAAAAATATTGAGTATAGTTCCATGAGTTATACAGTAGGTCCCTGGTGGTTATCTATTCTACATATACCAGCCTGTACATGTCCAAACCAAACTCCCTAATTATCCCTTCCCCCATCGTTCCCCCAAGGAACCATAGTCTCGTTCTTAAAGTCTATGAGTGTGTTTATGTTTTGTAAGTTCATTTATATCATTCCTTTTTTTTTAATTTTATTTTATTTTTAAACTTTACATAATTGCACTAGTTTTGCCAAATATCAAAATGAATCCGCCACAGGTATACATGTGCTCCCCACTAACGCATATATATGGAATTTAGAAAGATGATAACAATAACCCTATATCATTCCTTTTTAGATTCCACGTATAAGGGATGTCATATGATATTTCTCCTTCTCTGTCTCACTTACTTCACTCAGTAGGAGAATCTCCAGGTCCATCCAAGTTGCTGCAAATGGCATTTCATTCTTTTTAGTGGCTGAATAATATTCCATTGTATATTTTCACCCTGCTTATTTAACTTATACACAGAGTACATCATGAGAAATGCTGGGGTGCAAGAAGCACAAGCTGGAATCAAGATTGTTGGAAAAAATACCAATAAGCTGATATATGCAGATGACACCACCCTTATGGCAGAAAGTGAAGAAGAACTAAAAAGCCTCTTGATGAAAGTGAAAGAGGAGAGTGAAAAAGTTGGCTTAAAGCTCAACATTCAGAAAACGAAGATTATGGCATCTGGTCCCATCACTTCATGGGAAATAGATGGGGAAACAGTGGAAACAGTGTCAGACTTTATTTTTGGAGGGCTCCAAAATCACTGCAGATGGTGATTGCAGTCATGAAATTAAAAGACGCTTACTCCTTGGAAGGAAAGTTATGACCAACCTAGATAGCATATTCAAAAGCAGAGATACTACTTTGCCAACCAAGGTCCGTCTAGTCAAGGCTATGGTTTTCCCAGTGGTCATGTATGGATGTGAGAGTTGGACTGTGAAGAAGGCTGAGCACCAAAGAATTGATGCTTTTGAACTGTGGTGTTGGAGAAAACTCTTGAGAGTTCCTTGGACTGCAAGGAAGTCCAACCAGTTCATCCTAAAGGAGATCAGTCCTGGGTGTTCATTGGAACGACTGATGCTAAAGCTGAAACTCCAATACTTTGGCCACCTCATGCAAAGAGTTGACTCATTGGAAAAGACTCTGATGCTGGGAGGGATTGGGGGCAGGGGCAGAAGGGGACGGCAGAGGATGAGATGGCTGGATGGCATCACCGACTCGATGGGTGTGAGTTTGAGTGAACTCCGGGAGTTGGTGATGGACAGGGAGGCCTGGCGTGCTGCAATTCATGGGGTCGCAAAGAGTTGGACACGACTGAGCAACTGAACTGAACTGGATGCACCACATCTTCTTTATCCGTTTCTCTGTCTATGGACATTTAGGTTGCTACCACGTCATGGTTACTGTAAACAGTGTTGCAATGAACACTGGGGGTGCATTTATCTGTTTGTATCATGTTATTTTCCAGATATATGCTCAAGAGTGGGATTGCAGTTTCATATGGTAGCTCTATTTTTAGGTTTTTAAGGAATTTCCATACTGTTCTTCAGAGTGGCTATACCAATTTACATTCCCACCAACAAAATAAAAGGGTCCCCTTCTCTCCACACCCTTTCCAGCATTTATTGTAGATTTTCTGATAGCCATTCTGCCTGCTGTGAAGTGATAGCCCATTGTAATTTTGATTTGCATTTCTCTAATAATTAGCAATGTTGAACATCTTTCCATGTGCCTACAGGCCATCTGGAGGTCTTCTTTGGAGAAATGTCTATTTAGGTCTTCTGCCCATTTTTTAGGTAGGTTGTTTGTTTTGATGCTGTTAAGCATCATAAGATGTCTGTAAATTTTGGAGACCAATCCTTTATTGGTCACTCACATCATTTGTAAATATTCTCTCCCAATCTGTGGGTTGTCTTTTTGTATTGTTTATTGTTTCTTTTGCTGTGCAAAAGCTTTTGAGATTAAGTAGCTCCCATTTGTTTGTTTTTTATTTCCATTATTCTGAGAAATGGATTGAAAAATTTATTGCTGTGATTCATGTCACAGAGTGTTCTGCCTATGTTTTCCTCTAGGAGTTTTACAGTGTCCGGGCTCATATTGAGGTCTTTAATCTATTTCAAGCTTATTTTTGTGTATGGAATTAAATGATAATCTAATCTCTCTCTCTTTTTTTTTTTTACATGTAGTTGTCCAGTTTTCCAAGCACCATTTGTTAAAGACACTCTTTCCAACATTGTATAGTCATGCCTTCTTTATCATAGATGAATTGATCATAGGTACATGGGCTTATTTCTGAGTTTTCTGTCCTGTTCCATTGATCTATATTTCTTTTTTCTTTTTTTTTTTTTTCCAGTACCACATTGTTTTGATGACTGTAGATCTGCAGTATAGTGTGAAGTCAGGGAGCCTGGTTCCTCCAGCTCTGTTTTCTTTCTCAAGATTGCTTTGGCTATACCAGTTCATTTGTGTCTCCATACAAATTTTTAGGTGTTTTGTTCTAGTTCTATGAAAAATGGCATTGGTAATTTGATATGGACTTCATTGTCTCTGTAGGTTGCCTTGGGTAGTATAGTCATTTTAACAGTGTTGGTTCTTCCAATCTATGGACATGGTAATCTACAAAAAGCACTTCTAAGAGGGAAGTTTATAGCACTACAATCTTACCTCACAAAACAAGAAAAGGAGAGAGGACAAGATGGTGGAAGAGTAGGTGGATGTGGAGTACATGTCTCTCCACAGATGCATTAGGAATACATCTTCAGACACAGAAGATCTCAGAATACCAGCTGCGAGTGGGCAGCAGTCCCTGACCACTTGAAAGAAATATATAAATCCACGAAAAATTCAGTAGGACAAAGGAAGTATATGGAAAAGAGGAGAGTGAGCTAGTCAGGACTCGACCTGCACCCAGGGGGCGGGGAAATTGAAGCAGGGGTCAGATTCCCACATTGGGGCAATTGTCTGGGAACCTGGAGAAGCATTTGAAGCTGCTGGAAAGTGCATCAGCTGATCTGTGACAGTCTGAATGGAATGAGAACCACACAGACTATCCTAACCACAGCTCTATGAACCCTGGACAGGGATGTAAATACCCTAGAATGTGCGGGGGCTGGGAGCTCAAGCATAGGAATTGGAGAGCAATCCCAGGGCGAGGTCTGCTGTTGACTTTGGGAAGAAGGCCCTAGGGGACATGAGGGAGGAGATCATGGTAGGGAATGAG
This sequence comes from Bos grunniens, assembly GCF_055505025.1. Taxonomy (NCBI): domain Eukaryota; kingdom Metazoa; phylum Chordata; class Mammalia; order Artiodactyla; family Bovidae; genus Bos; species Bos grunniens. The sequence continues at coordinate 71,915,325 of NC_141194.1, read as the reverse complement.
TTGGAAGAAATCAGAACAGCCATAGACATAAGGCAATAATGCTGAATCATGCACAGGGTGTGGAACCATTACTGTAGCCTCTATCACCCCACATGCCAGCACTGACCAATAGAGAAAGACCCCAGAGAGGGTGGCCCTTCAAGTGTTTAACATGCCAAGCAATAGAGAAGTTCCCAAGCCGGGGGTGGCGGGGGGCATTAATTTCCTGATGCTCCAAGCAACAGAGAAGGACCTGAGCCAGGTGGGCCCTTTAAGTGCCTGACAGGCCAGGTAACAGAAAAGGACCAGCCACAAAGGCCTTTTGAATGCCAACTGCCAGAGGCTAGAAAAAGACTGTAATAGCACCATAGCTTCTCTGGCTGAGACGGCCAGCATCCCTACACACTTGGTGCCACCCAGGGTCCCTGCAATAGAAGCAAATGCATCACTTCCATGCTCAATCTTCACTGGGCGAGACTTGCCAGAGGTTAGGGAAAAAACCCTAAGAACACCATATCTCCTGTATATCTGGTATTACCAGGGTCCCTGTGATCTAAGCAGCTGCACCACTTCCACATGCAGTCCTCATCAGGGCAGACCAAGTCCTCCAGGGCAGCTTCAAGAGCAAACTCCTGTGGACGATCCACATGCAGAGGTGGAAATAAAACCACAATTGAACCCCAGGGGCAGTGTAGCTGAGGAAGAGGATTGAAAACCTTCTCACCAGTTGTACAAGCTACAGGTTAAATCCACATGAGAAACTAAGCAGACTCTGTGTCTATAGAATATATAAAAGGACAATGAGAGCTCCCACAAAAGAAAACACACTAGCTCTGGCAGCTGTGGACATTGGAGGCAACAGTATGCAGGAGAAGGGCCATATTAGAGTCTGAGCTGTCACCATAGCAGGTCAGGAGACCAGCCCAGTATTGGAGGGCATCCTAGGGAGGCAAAGATGGACTGTGACTCACAATGAGGGAAACGATGTTGACACCTGAAATCTGAAAAAAAACATATATTATCATTATTTTTTTATTTGTTCTGTAGTTGGCTCTGCACAATTATTATTATTCTATTTCTTTTCATCTGTTGCTGAGGTTGTTAATTTCATTATTAGTATTAACTATTTAACCTTTTGGAATTTTTTTTTTTTTAAACAATCTTTTTACTCCCTTTATATACTGCTACCTCTATGTTGGCCTTTTGCAGTTCTGTGGGGTTTTTCCTTTGTTTTGTTTTTTGATTGTTTTTCTTGTTATTCTTTTCCTACTATAGTTATTATTTAATATATATAAATCTTTTTTATACACTTCTATTTAACTTTGCTTTTCTAGATTGTTTTACTTTTCTTTTCTTCTATTTATCTTTTTCAACATGTTAGTTTGTTTTCTTTGCTTAATTCCTCAGTTGGCACTCCACTTTTGTTTCCTCGTTTGCATTTTAGTTAGTTCTGTTTTTAATTGGTTGATATAATTTTTGGTTTCCTTTGCTTCTCAAGTCACATTCTTGTACTTTTTTTTCTTTGGAATGTTTGGTTTTGTTTGTTTGTGTGTATGTGTGTGTCAGCTGGCACAGAATCCGCCTATAATGCAGGAGACTCTGGTTTAATTCCTGGGTCAGGAAAGATCCCTGGAGAAGGGATAGGCTACCCACTCCTGTATTCTTGGGCTTCCTTGGTGGCTCAGAAGGTAAAGAATCCACCTATAATGTGGGAGACTTCAGTTTGCTCCCTGGTTTGGGAAGATACCCTAAAGAAGGGAAAGGCTACCCACCCCAGTATTCTGGCCTGAAGAATCCCTATGGACAAAGGAGCCTGGAAGGCTACATGCCATGGGGTCACAAAGCATCAGACATGACTGAGAAACTAAGTGCACCACAGCGTGTGTGCTAGTGTATTCCACTGTTTTTGTTAGTATTTGATTTTAAATTTACCATTTGCTTCAGTTCATCTTTTGCTTCTTCTTATTTTGTTTATATCTGTTGTGTGTCTGTTTAATCCACTTTAATTCTATAACAATTTGTGGAATCTCAGTCCCCAGAAAGAGATATGACCTGAACATTTGAAGTGGGAGTACTGAGTTCAGGACCCTAGACTTCCAGAGAACTTCTAACCCCAGGGAGTACTAATTAGTGAGAACTCCCACAAAGGTCTCCACCTATATACACGACCTGGCATCACCAACTGCCAGCAGCATCCAGTACAGGACACCTCACCCAAACAACAAGCAAAACAAAAACATAAACATAATCATCAGCAGACAGTATACTAACAAACACACCAAAACCAACCACCTGACAGAAACTGCCCAACAGAGAGAAATAATAATAATAACGTACCTCCTCCCACCAGAATGCAGGCACAAATCACTCCCAACAAGAAGCCTACACAAACCACTGGACCAACTTTACCCACTGAGAGCAGAAACTGAAAGGATGAAGCCATATGACCATAAAGCCTAGAAAAAGAAGATCTCAAACACAGTTAGTTGGAAAAAAATGAAAAGACAGAGAAATATTAAACAAATATTACATAAAAGAAAAATTAAACAAGGTAGAAATTCACAAGATTTTATGAAGAAGAGGAAAGAAGCAAACTATGTGAAAAATAATTCAGGATAATGATAGTAAAAAATGGTCCAAAACTTTGAAAATAGAATGGAGGAAATATAAGAATCAATTAAGACGTTTAACAAGAATATAGAAAAAAGGAAGAATGAATAGAGACAAACAACACAATTACTAAAAATTAAAAATACTCTAGAAGGAATCAATAGCAGAATAACTGATGCAGAAGAACAGATAAGTGAGCTGGAAGATAGAATGGTGGAAATAATTGCTGAAGAGCAAATAAAGGAAAATGAATGAAAAGAATTGAAGATAGTCTCAGAGATCTATGGAACAATACTAAACACACCAATATTTGAAATATAGAGATCCCAGAAGAAGAAGAGAAAAAGAAAGGGTCTGAGAAATTTTTGAAGGGATTATATTTGAAAAATTCCCCAACATGGGAAAGAAAAGAGTTAATCAAGGCCAAGAAGCACAGAGCATCCCATACAGGATAAACCTAAGGAGAAACATGCTGAGACACATGTTAATAAAAGTAAAAAGATTAAATACAAAGAGAGAATATCAAACGCAGCAAGGGAAAAGCAACAAATAACATACAGGAGAAACCTCATATGCTTAACAGCTGATCTTTCAGCAGAAACTCTGCAGGCCAGTAGGGAATGGCAGGATATATTTAATGTACTGAAAGGGGAATATCTACAGACAAGACTACTCGCCAGGGATCTTATTCAAAATCGATGGAGAAATCAAAAGCTTTACAGACAAGCAAAAATTAAGAGTATTTAGCAACAACAAATGAGCTTTGCAATGAATGTGAAAGGGACAAGAGAAGGAAAAGACCTACAAAACAAAAACAAAATAATTAAGAAGATGCCAATATGTGTGTGTGTGTGTGTGTGTGTGTGTGTATAATTACTTTAAATGTAAATGGATTAAACAGTCTTACTAAAAGACACAGACTGGTTGAATGGATACAAAAACAAGACTCATATATGCTGTCTACAAGAGACCCACTTCAGACCTAGAGACACATAAAGACTGAAAGTAAAAGGATGAAAAAAGAAATTCCATCCAAATGGAAATCAAAAAGAAGCCAGAGTGGAAATTCTCATATCAGACAAAGTAGATCTTAAAATAAAGAATATTGTAAGAAACAAAGACAGATGGTACATAATGATCAAGAGATCCAAGAAGAAGACATAACAATTGTAATTGTGTATCCTACATACAAGCACCTCAATACATAAAGCAAAAATTAACAGACATAAAAGGGAAAATTGACAGCAACACAATAATATTAGGGAATTTTAACACCTCATTTACACCAATGGACAGATCATAAAAACAAAATTAATAAGGAAACATAAGCCTTAAATTACACATTAGAGCAGATGGATTTAATTTTTCTTTATTTTATTATTATTATTTACTTTACAATATTGTATTGGTTTTGCCATACATCAACATGCATCCACCACAGGTGTACACGTGTTCCCCATCCTGAACCCCCTTCCCACCTCCCTCCCCATACCATGTCTCTGGGTCATCCCAGTGCACCAGCCCCAAGATTCCTGTATCCTGCATCGAACCTGGACTGGTGATTTGTTTCTTATATGATATTGAACATGTTTTAATGCCATTCTTGAGGCGGATGAAACTGGAGCCTATTATACAGAGTTAAGTAAGCCAAAAAGAAAAACACCAATACAGTAACCAATACTAACGCATATATATGGAATTTAGAAAGATGGTAACGACAACCCTGTATGTGAGACAGCAAAAGAGACACAGATGTATAGAAGGATTTAATTGATATCTTCATGACATTCCATCAAAATGCAGATGAATACACTTTCTTTACTAGTGTACATGGAACATTCTCCAAGACAGACCACATTTTGGGCCACAAATTAAGCCTCAGTAAATTTAAGAAAATTGAAATCATCTCAAGCATCTTTTCTGACCATGATGCTGAGACTAGGTATCAATTACAGGGGTGGGGGGAATCTCTTAAAAACAGTCACATGGAGATTAAATAATATGTTTCTAAATAACAAACAGTGCGGGGAGCGAGCTCCGCCTCTGGCAAAGATCATGAGAAAGGAGGCTTGGCATACGCAAAGGCGGGATCAAGCCTCAGGAGTTTCCCTGGAAATTCTCGAGCAATCTACCCCCAAAACCAGAGTCTGCCTACTTTCTGCTTTGTGCTGTCACCTACACCTCTGACTTTACGGGGGGCTGTCCCCCACTACCTCTCTCTGAAAAAAGAGTTAGCTTACAGCTCCAGTTAATAATTCTTGGGCGTGACAGTGTTTCAACCTACAAACTCCTTTGGAAGTCCTCTAGCCTGCCTGAATAGGTTTTTTCCGGCAACATGTGATTGTTCAGAGCCTCCCAACTGTGAGAGGCAGGAGATGTTCTAAACTGTCTAAACACAGATTTCTTTGAGTAGTTAAAAGATTGATTAGAAATTGTATTGGTGAAGGGTTTTTCACTTGTTGGGCCAATGTTTGCTGCTAAGTCTCCATATCCCTTACCTACTGTGTCCTTGGCGGTGTATTGATTGATATAATGGGTGTATAGAAATGTAAGCAGTTGCCTCAATGTTTGTAATCTTGGACCCTTGAGTTAATTCTTTTCTTGATTGAGCCCACCTCACCTTTGCCCTATAGGAATGCAACTTTCTCCAATGCTTTTTGGAGGCTGGCGCCTGACTTTAGAATAATCACCTTTAGAGAAAAATAAGTTTCTTAAAATGTTAACAGGCTTCCTGGCCAGAAGATGATGTAAATCACCTAAACTTTTGCATATGATAAGTTTGAAAGCCTGACTTGGCTAAGGATCAGGAACTGCTGTCTTTGCATGCCTCTACCCCTTCCCCCATTATCCTCTATGCACAACTTAAGGTATAAAACTGCTTTGGAAAATAAAGTATCTCTTTTTGTTCACCGGAATTTGGTGTCCCCATGTCGTTCTTTCTTTCACCTTCTGGCTGAATTTTTCCTCTGAGGCAGGGAAGCTTGTCAAGCCTACTAATTTTGCCTGGGCTTCTAAGATCCGACCGGGGAGGCCTTAGTGTCTCCTCTCCTTTGGGAGAACGGGAGGACGCCTGCGGCCTTCGTAGGTGACATTAATTCCCTGCTTTGGAATTTTATTCAGTCTCTTTTCTTCACTGAATTTTCCTACTGAGCTATCCTTATTTCAACCGCTTTTCTCCACTAAATTTCCTCACTGAGCTATCCTCATTCTATTACTCTTTATATCCTTAATTAACATTTAATTAAGCAATTGTCTCCTGATCTTCGCCTACGCCGTCTCTCCTTCGAATACCCTGGATCAGCCGGAGCTGGTCCCCGGCAAAACAGGATGCTGAAGAAATAAAAAGGGAATTGGAAAACATTCCTAGAAACAAATGACAACAAAAACACAATGACCCAAAACCTTTAGGATGCAGCAAAAGCAGTTCTAAGAGAGACATTTATAGCAAGACAATCCTACCTCAAGAAACAAGAAAAACATTGAATAGGCAACCTACCTTTACATTTAAAACAACTGAAAAACAAAACAAACAAACAAAAAAAACGCAAGAAATCATGAAGATCAGATCAATAATAAATGAAAAAGAAATGAAGGAAATAATAGTAAAGATTAATAAAACTAAAAGCGGATTCTTTGAGAAGATAAAATTGACAAACCATTAGCCAGACTCATCAAGAAAAAATGGGAGAAGAATCAAATGAACAAAAAAAGAAAAAAAGAAATGAAAATGGAGAGGTTACAACAGACAATGCAGAAATACAAAGAATCATAAAAGACTATCATGAGCAACTAAATGCAAAATGGACAACCTGGAAGAAATGGACAGATTCCTAGAAAAATTCAACCTTCCGACTGAACCAGGAAGAAATAGAAATCATGAACAAGTCAAATACAAGCAATGGAATAAAAATTGTAATTAAAAAATCTCCCAAAATACGAAAGCCCAGGGCCAGATGGCTTCACAGCTGAATTTTAGAGAAGAGCTAATGCCTATTCTTCTGAAACTCTTTCAAAAAATTGCAGATGAAGAAACATTTCCAAACTCAGTCTACAAGGCCACTGTCACCCTGATACCAAAACCAAAGACATCACACAAAAAGGAAAATTACAAGCCAATATCTCTGATGAATACATATACAATAATCCTCAACAAAATTCTAGCCAACAAAATCCCACAGCACATTAAAAATACCATATTTCATGATGAAGTCAAGTTTATCCCTGGGATAAAAGGATTCTGCAATATACACAAATCAATCAATGTTTCCTTGGAATTAAAGCTATGACCAACCTAGACAGCATATTAAAAAGCAGAAACATTACTTTACCAACAAAGGTCCATCTAGTCAAAGCTATGGTTTTTCCAGTAGTCATATATGGATGTGAGAGTTGGACTATAAAGAAAGCTGAGTGCCAAAGAATTGATGTATTTAAACTGTAGTGTTGGAGAAGACTCTTCAGAGTCCCTTGGACTGCAAGAAAATTCAACTAGTCAATCCTAAAAGATATCAGTCCTGAATATTCATTGGAAGGACTGATGCTGAAGCTGAAACTCCAATACTTTGGCCATCTGGTGCAAAAAACCAACTCATTGGAAAAGACCCTGATACTGGGAAAGATGGAAGGCAGAAGGAGAAGGGGATGACAGAGGATGAGATGGTTAGATGGCATCACTGACATGAGGGACGTGAATTTGAGTTGACTCTGGGAGTTGGTGATGGACAGGGAAGCCTGGCGTGCTGCAATCCATGGAGTCTCAAAGAGTTGGACATGACTGAGTGACTGAACTGAATCAATGTGATACACCATATTAACAAATTGAAAGATAAAAACCATATGATCATCTCAACAGATGCAGAAAAAGATTTTGACAAAATTCAGCACCCATTTATGATGAAAACTTCTCAAAAAATTGCCACAGAAGGAACCTACCTCAACATAATAAAGGCCCTATATAACAAACCCAGAGCAAACATTTTTCTTAATGGTGAAAAAGTGAAAGCATTCCCTCTAAAATCAGGAAGAAGATAAAGGCACCCACTCTTCCTACTATTATTCAACATAGTTTTGGAGGGGCTAGCCATGGCAATCAGAGAAGAAAAAGTAATGAAAAGGATTCTAGACTGGAAAAGAAGAAATAAAACTCTCAGTTGTTTGCAGACAACATGAAACAATACATAGAAAACCCTAATGATACTATCAGAGAATTTAGAGCTAATCAGTTAATTTAGTAAAGTCACAGTATACAAAATAAATACACAGAAATCACTTCCATTCTTATATATTAACAAAAGAAATCATAAAGAGAAATTAAGGAATCAATACCATTTCAACTAAAAGAATAAAATACCTAGGAATTAACCTACCTAAGGAGACAAAAGAGTTGTATACAGAAATCTATAAAACACTCATGAAAGAAATCAAAGACAACATAAATCGTTGGAGAGATAATCCATGTTTCTGGGTTGGAAGAATTAATATTGTGAAAATGACTACTACCAAATATAAACTACAGATTCAAGACAATGCCTTTCAAATAACCAATGACATTTTTCACAGAACTAGAACAAAAATTCTCACAATTCAAATGGAAACACAAAAGACCCCAAATACCCAAACAATCTGGAGAAAGAAGAATGGAGCTGAAAGAATCCACCTTCGTGATTTCAGGAAGCTGGAAAGCTTCAATTACTACACAGCTACAATTATCAAGACAGTACGATACTGGGACAAAAACAGAAATATAGACCAACGGAACAAGATAGAAAGCCCAGAGATTTCTATCCACACACCTGTGGGCACCTATATGACAAAGGAGGCAAGAATATACAATAGGGAAAAGACAGTCTCTTCAGTAAGTGGCACCGGGAAAACTGGACAGCTATGTGCAAAAGAGTGAAATTAGAACACTTCCTAACAATATATACAAAGACAAACTCAAAATGGATTAGAGACCTAAATGTAAGACCAAAAACTATAAAACTGGTAGAGGAAAACAAAGGTGGAACACTGTATGACATAAATCACAGCAAGATTCTTTATGACCCACCTCTGAGAATAATGGAAATAAAGATAAAAATAAACAAGTGGGACCTAATTAAACTGAAAAGCTCTTGTACAGCAAAGAAAAGTATAAACAAGGTGAAAAGACAACTCTCAGAATGTGAGAAAATAAAAGCAAATGAAACAACTGACAAAGTATTTATTTCCAAAATATAAAAGCCACTCTTACAACTCAATACCAGAAAAACAAAGAACCCAATCAAAAAGTGGGCAAAAGACCTAAGAAGACGTAGAGATGGTTAATAAACACATGAAAAGATGCTCAAGATCACTCATCATTAGATAAATGCAAATGAAAACTATAATAAGATATCAGTACACACTGGTCAGAATGCCATCATGAAAAAATAAACAAAAAGTAAATGCTAGAGGGTGTGGAGAAAAGGGAACCTCTTGCATTGTTGGTGGGAATGTGAACTGATATAGCTACTATAGAAGACAGAATGGAGATTCGATTAAAAAAAAACTAAGAGTAAAACTACCAAATGACCCAGCAATCCTCCTACTAGGCATATACCCTGAGGAAATCAAAATTGAAAAAGGCACATGTATCCCAATGTTCACTGCAGCACTATTTACAATAGTTAGGACATGAAGCAACTTAGAAGTCCATCAACAGATGAATGGGTAAAGGTGCTGTAGTATATATATACAATGGAATATATGCCCCTCAGCCATAAAAGGGAACATATTTGAGTCAGTTCCAATAAAGTGGATGAACCTAGAGCCTATTATACAGAGTGAAGTAAGTCAGAAAGAGGAAAACAAATATCATAAATTTACGTGTATATGTGGAATAGAGATAGATAGTACTGATGAACCTATTTGTAGGGCAGCACTGGAGACACAGATATAGAGAAAAGACTTATAGTCATGGGGGTGGGGGAAGAAAGAGAGGGTGGGACAAATTCAGACAGTAACATGGGAACATATGCACTAGCATATGTAAAATAGATAGCCAATGGTAATTTACTGTATGACTCACGGAACTCAAACCAGGGCTCTGTAACAAACCAGAGGAGTGGGATGGGGTGGGAGGTGAAAGGGAGGTCCAAGAGGGAGGGGCCATATATATACCTACGGCTGATTCATCTTTATGTATGGCAGAAACTAAAACAATATTGTAAAGCAATTATAAAATATATATATTTTTTAAAAAGAAACAAGAGAAATCTCAAATAACTTAACTTACACCTAAAACAACTAGAGAAAGAAGAACAAACGAAACCCTAAGTTAGTACAAGGAAAGAAATCATAAAGATCAGAGCAGAAATAAATGAAATAGAGATGAAGAAAACAGTTCCAAAGATCAATGAAACTAAAAGCTAGTTCTTTGGAAAGATAAACAAAATTGATAAATCTTTAGCCAGACTCATCAAGGAAAAAAAAAAAAAAGAGAGAGAGAGAGAGAGAGATGACGCAAATTAATAAAATTAGAAATGAATAAAGTTACAACTGACTCCACAGAAATACCAAGGATCATAAGAGTCTACTATGAGCAACTGTCTTACATTAGCCATGCCATATTTTTCCATTAATAACACCATAAACCTTTATAAATGAACAATGCCCAATAATTGGACTTTAGGAATTATTCACTTTAATATGTTTATTTTTTCATGAATATTTTTACTCTGATGTTCTTTTGAGATTAGCATAAATTCAATAAATCACAAGTCTCACAAAATAACCAATATATGGGAATATTCTTTTACGGCATGATCTTAAGAGTGTACTGGATCATCGAAAAAGCAAGAGAGTTCCAGAAAACATCTATTTCTGCTTTATTGACTATGTCAAAGCCTTTGACTGTGTGGATCACAATAAACTGTGGAAAATTCTGAAAGAGATGGGAATACCAGACCACCTGATCTGCCTCTTGAGAAATTTGTATTCAGGTCAGGAAGCAACAGTTAGAACTGGACATGGAACAACAGACTGATTCCAAATAGGAAAAGTAGTACGTCAAGGCTGTATATTGTCACCCTGCTTATTTAACTTATATGCAGAGTACATCATGAGAAACGCTGGGGTGCAAGAAGCACAAGCTGGAATCAAGATTGCTGGGAGAAATATCAATAACCTCAGATATGCAAATGACACCACCCTTATGGCAGAAAGTGAAGAGGAACTAAAAAGCCTCTGGGACGGAACTCCGTCCCTCCCTCTTTTGTCCCTTTTTTTGTCTTTTATATTTTTCCCTACCTCCTTTCGAAGACTTGGGTTGCTTTTCTGGGTGCCTCATGTCCTCTGCCAGCTTTCAGAAGTTGTTTTGTGGAATTTACTTGGCATTTAAATGTTCTTTTGATGAATTTGTGGGGGAGAAAGTGTTCTCCCCGTCCTACTCCTCCGCCATCTTAGCTCCTCCCCCCCCAAAACAATATGTTTTAATCTACTTTTAGTTAGACTGTCTTACACAAGGTAACTTTCTTATATTGGGATAAAAGTACATGTTCTGCTTTCTAACTAATCATACACACATAAGCTTTTATGACTTTAAATTTCTACTCTAAAGAATTCTAAGTTCTTTACATGAACAGGCAACTAGAATTATTCTTGGTACTGCTATAGACCAATTAATTAAGAAGTACTTTTTGTGATTTTCCAAGTTCAGAAGAAAAGCAATTTTACAATGACTTTTAAACTAATTTCAGAGCTACATTCATACCAGATAATTAATAAATAACAATCATTAGGTAGAGTAACATAAGCATTAAGATTATGAGCTCTGGAATCAGACAGATCTGAAGGGTGTTTGCTGGTTCTCTAACATTGCTAGCTCTCTCAGTCTGTTTCCTCTTCTTAAAAGAGTCATAATAATAGAGGATTAAGAGGTACCAACTACTACTACATATAAAATATATAAGCTACAAGTTTATATTGTACAGCACAAGGAATATATACAATATTTTGTATTAAATATAAATGGAGAACAACTTTTAAAAAATGTGAATCACTAGTTGTATACCTGATATATATATAATATTGTAAATCAACTATATCTCAGTAAAAAAAGGGGAAAAAGGAAGAAAAAAAATGAGCATAATGGGAGTACTGACTCCACTGAATTGCCATAAGAATTAAATGACACAATGCATTGAAAGTTCTTACCACTATGCCTGGCATATTTTAAGTGCCCAATGAGTGATAGTTCTTACTATTATCAACTAAAGCTGATAAATTACTTACATGATAAATTAAAATTAAAAATGAGATGCTTTATCATATTTGTAACATATTAAGTACTTGTTTATGCTCATCTTCCTTCTAAATCACACTGGATAGAATGATTTCTTAAATAATGAAGCCACTATTCAATATATAGAGACTGTTATAATTTCAGTGTTGAGAAATATGCTACACTTATGGTGAAACAATTGGCTGAGTGGTAGTAAAACAAACAAAGTTTTCTCATGTTGTAGCTCAACTAAGAAGACTATTCTCCGGTTTTAAAAAGGTGAAGTTCTTTTTGTCTTGAGTCACTGCTGGAAATCCCCTCAGCAAAAATGTTGGGCTGTACTCCAACTCTGTGACAGGGTCTCATTTCCAGAAAGGACTAAGCCAAAGGGACAGAACTCAAAGACTAGAGTTCAGAACCAGAGTTTACAAGTCACAGAAGTACTGCTTTCTTGATTAATTTATACTTATAGAATCATTACAAGCCACATTTTAATTATGTTAAAAAGAATCAAAGTCATAAAAATTCAATACATGTCACAAATGCTATTTTAAAAATATGTCCTTGGTTAAGCAATTTTATTCAAGGAAAAAAAAAAGAACTAAATTATATATGAAAATGTTGCTACTAACCTATCTTCCCCACTCACACCTAACTCTCATATGCAGATTATAGATGACACATTTGCCTAGTTAGGCATCATCCAGTCTTTTTCCTTCTTTTCAGGCATCTTATATTTATTAAATGGCAGTTATATGTTCCCAATCACATGGAAAGATTTTAATGTACTATTGACATAATTTCTGTTCAGTATCTATCCAGTAAGAGAGAGTACAAATAACACAATGCTTAGGAATGCTTAGTCAGAACAACCTGAGTTCTAATCCTAGTTCTACCATTTGTAACTCTTTGACCTTGAGCAATGTACCTAGTTTCTGGGTCTTAGCAACATCCCCTTCAGTCACATGAAATAGATCTAATACTAGTTCTTACTTCCCAACGTTATCACAAGGATTCAACTAATTGAAATGAAGTATGTAAAAGACTTGGCACTGTGCCTGACATACACAATGCATAAACAAATGTTAGGCTTTACCATTACTAGAGTCCAATCCTGATTAGCCAGGTTAATGAAAAGTAATGAAACAAAAATCTAGCAGCACTACTGAAAACTTTTAAACACACAGTTTATAAATTTGTGGTGATATTTTTAAACTTATATTTAACTTTTGACTGATGTTCTGGCAATTGGAAACACTTCCAACAAACCAATAAAGCTAAAATGTGAGGCACTGAGCCAGAAAACAACCCCTTTGCTTAGAATTATTCTCTATTGGCCAAGTGTGAAAAGTCAGCTTTGCTCTCGTAATAATAAAAATAGTCAACATAACTGAGCTGCATCCTCTTTCTAAATTTATGTTTGTTTAATCTTGGTCTGCATTGGAGGAAGTAATTAAATACTGGGTTTAGAAGGGTTCCTGGTATGCTGCAAAGTACAACAGAACAGAATGCAAACAGATGGTCATATAGTCATCAACAGATTCTCAATCTGTTTAAATTTATCAGTAGGAAACGAAACACATTTACCCTTGATAATTCACCTAAAGCAGAAAATATTCCTGTAAAATATGTTTCACAGCACAATATATATTTTGGGAAATAATTTAAAGATTAACTACAGAAAATTAGAACATTTGACTTGACTATGTCTAGGGCTTCAATTTATTTTTCTTTTCCAGCACAACCCAGGGGGTGTCATGCTATGCTCAGTCACTTTAGTCTGTCTGACCCTTAAAGACCTCATGGACTGTAGCTTGACAAGCTCCTCTCTCCATGGGATTTTTCAGGCAAGACTAATGGAGTGGGCTACCATGCCCTCCTCCAGGGGATCTCTCCTGACCCAGGGATCAAACCCATGTCTCCTGCATCTCCTGCATTGCAGGTGGATTCTTTACCACTGAGCCGCTGGGGGGAGGGTTGACCTTAAGGTTTATTAATCAAAGCCCTTTCTCTGACAGAATAGTCTTTGAGCTAAAAATAAATTTATTTTATCCTTTTCTCCTACCATATTATGAAACTCTTACTAAACTTCTGCAATGCATTCTTTCCTACAACCATTTGAATTTCAAAAACCCAAGAGTCATGATCATTGGTAAGTGTGTCTCCCAAGCCTCTTTAAATTGGGCAAAATTATTCCAAAGGTTTTGCCATTGCTGCTGTGACATTAAGGAAATCAGCCACTAAATATAGGACATCAATCTAAAGGCACCAGTTTTTAGATTGTTCCTGCATTTGCCTCATGAGAGCTGCCATCTCCCACGGTTCAGGGCGTCCAAAAAGCATGCCCAAATGGCCATCTCATGAAATTTCTAATTTTGCTCTTCTAAATAGCTTATGAATATCTTTACACAGCATTCAAACAAATCTTGGCAGCTATGATAAAGACCACAGCATATTTCAAATTAACATTCTATTTATAAATACAAAAAGCAGTGGCAATAAATGACAAATCCACAGCTACCATACTACTCAATAGTGAAAAGCTGAAAGCATTTCCTCTAAGATCAAAAACAAGACAAGGATGCCCACTCTTGTCATTTTTATTCAACAGAGTTTTGGAAGTCCTACCCATGGTTATCAGAGAAGAAAAAAGAAATAAAAGGAATCCAAATTAGAAGAGCAGAAATAAAGCTGTCACTTCTTGAATATGACATGATACTATATGTATAAAATCCTAAAGATGTTACCAGAAAACTACTAGAGCTGATGAATGAATTCAGTAAAGTTGCAGGATACAAAATTAATACACAGAAATATGTTGCATTTCTATACACTAACAATGAAAGATCAGAAAGAGAAATTAAACAAACAATCCTATTTACCGTTGCATCAAAAGAACAATATACCAGGAATATACTAATACAACTGAGTGACTGAACTGAATTGATACCTACCTAAGGAGACAAAAGACCTGTTCTTAGAAAATTATAAGATGAAAGAAATTGAAGACAACACAGAAAGATGGAAAGATATATCATGTTTTTTACTGGAAGGATCATATTTTCAAAATGACTACAGTACCCAAGGTGATCTACAGATTCAATGCAATCCCTATCAAAATATGAATGACATTTTTCACAGAACTAGAACAGAAAATCTTAAAACTTGTATGAAGAGACAGAAGATCCACAAAAAAATAAATAAATAAATAAATTAGGAAAAAAAAATCTTGAAAAAGACAACAGAGCTGGAGAATCAGGTTTCCTAACTTTAGGATATACTAGAAAGCTACAGTCATCAGAGCATTACAGTACTGGCATAAAACAGAAATGTACATCAATGGAACAAAATAGAAAGCCCAGAAATAAACTCATGCACCTATGTCCAATGTTTCTGTGACAAAGAAGACAAGACTATAAAATGGAGAAAAGATGGTTGCTTCAATAAATAGTGCTAGGAAAACTGAACAGCTACATGTTAAAAAAAAATGAAATTAGAACATTCTTTAATACCATAAACAAAAATAAACTCAAAATGAATTAAAGACCCAAATATAAGACCAGATACTATAAAATTCTTAGAGGAAAACATAGGCAGAACACTCTTTGACAAATCACAGCAAGATCATTTTTTGATCTATCTTCCAGAGTAATGGAAATAAAAACAAAAATAAACAGGTGGGACCTAATTAAGATTTTCACAGCAAAGTAAACCATAAACAAAATGAAAAGACAACCTTCAGAATGGTAGAAAATATTTGCAAACAATGCAACTGACAAGGGATTAGTCTCCAGAATGTACAAACAGTTCATGCAGCTCAGTATCAAAAAAACAAACAACCCAATCAAAAATGGGCAGAAGACCTAAAGAGACATTTCTCCAAAGAAGACATACAGATGGCCAAGAGTCACATGAAAAGATACTCAACATCACTAACTACTCAGTTCAGTTCAGTTCAGTTCAGTTGCTCAGTCATGTCCTACTCTTTGTGACCCCATGAACTGCAGCACTCCCTGTCCATTACCAACTCCCGGAGTTCACTGAAACTCATGCCCATCAAGTCGGTGATGCCATCCAGCCATCTCATCCTCTATCGTCCCCTTCTCCTCCTGCCCCCAATTCATCCCAGAATCAGAGTCTTTTCCAATGAGTCAACTCTTTGCATGAGGTGGCCAAAGTACTGGAGTTTCAGCTTTAGCATCAGTCCTTCCAGGGAACACCCAGGACTGATCTCCTTTAGAATGGACTACTTGGATCTCCTTGCAGTCCAAGGGACTCGCAAGAGTCTTCTCCAACACCACAGTTTAAAAGCATCAATTCTTCGGTGCTCAGCTTTCTTCACAGTCCAACTGTCACATCAATACATGACTACTGGAAAAACCATAGCCTTGACTAGATGGACCTTTGTTGGCAAAGTAATGTCTCTGCTTTTTAATATGCTATCTAGGTTGGTCATAACTTTCCTTCCAAGGAGTAAGTGTCTTTTAATTTCATGGCTGCAATCACCATCTGCAGTGAAATGCAAATCAAAACTATAATGAGGTATCACCTCACACCCGTCAGAATGGCCATGATTTATAAGTCTACAAATAATAAATGCTGGAGAGGCTGTGGAGAGAAGGGAATCCTCCTACACTGGTGGTGGGAATGTAAATTGATACAGTCAGTATGGAGAACAGCACAGCTATTCCTTAAAAAACTAAAAATAGAGCCACTATACAATACAGCAATCCTACTCTTGGGCATATATCCAGAGAAAACCATAGCTCAAAAGGATACATGCACCCCAGTGTTCTTTGCAGCACTGTTTACAATAGCCAAGAAATGGAGGAAACCTAAATATCCATCAAAAGATGAATGGATAAAGAAGATGTGGTAAATATATATGATTAAATATCACTCAGCCATTAAAAATAATGAAACAATGCCATTTGCAGCAATATGGATGGACTTGGAGATTCTACTAAGTGAAGTCAGACAGAGAAAGATAAATATCATCACTGATACATGGGATCTTAAAACAAATGATACAAATGAACTTATTCACAAAATATAAAACAGACTTAGAGAATGAACTTATAGTTACAGTGAGGAAGTTTGTGTGGTGGGGGGTAAACTGGAAGTTTAGGATTGAAATACACACACTGTTATATTTAAAATGCCTTTCCATGAAAAAAAGAGCAGCAAATACTCTTTCACATAATGCAATTATTATTGAGAATACTTGAGAATCATACAGATGAAGAACTGTGGCTTGTTGTTTTATGTCCATATTATCCAAATGAAGAAAATACTGACTAGTGACTAATGTTTTGGCAATCACTAGCTTTTATAACTCATACACAGAATAATGCCACAAAGGAAAATTATGTAGATTTCATTTACTATATGGACAATCTAAGCTACAACTAGTTTGTTTTAACAGTAAAACAAAAGAGATCATTTTACAAAAGTTAGTCCATAAATAATACCCTCAAAAATTTATCACAATCTATCTACTCAATCTTAAAATTTCTATACTAAGTACATCTAAAATTCATAGAGACCCTGAGATGGAGATAATTATGGACCTGAGGAAAAGTATGGGAAGAAACCTCTAAGTCAGTTATAATTCTCCATGCTATTATCACTCTAGAGATCCTGATCAAAGGCCAAGGTTGATTTTTGTTAAGTTATTGAAATTCACTAAGTTTATTATAGGCTCTATGCTTACTATTCCTCTTCCATTAAATGCAAATTTATAGTACATTACAATTTCAAGGGAAAAAAATGGCATGGCGTATACTGTTATGTTACAGTAAGTCAAAACATGCATGAGCAGTTCTGAAAAAGCAGAAATCACTTCCTATAGACAGACAACTTGGGAGTTGCATTCTTATTAAATGGTTTGTACCTAAAAAAATTAAAAAACAGTATTAAGACCTGAATTTTATCCTTCTCCTATATGAGACCAATTCCAAATGTGCATCTTCTCTATATCCCTGGCCTTAAGTGAATTTAGCACACTTATTGACATTTACCTTTAGACATACTATCCCTCCTCTATACTAGATCCTCATTTTTCTATCCCCCTGATTGTATATGCCAAAGCAATTCCACTTACAGGACTTACTCCCTTCTGTTCACATTTATATCTGCATGTCTCCTAGCTGTCATGCATCACTGGGAGGATGTATTTCTTTAAACATATATCATTTGGATTCAAACAGCTTGTACTGGATTCAAACTCTGTGGCTTACTAATTGTATGACCTTGAGAAAGTTGTTTAACCTCTCTGAACCTATATTTCCTTACCCTAAAAGTAGAGACAATCATAGGATAAGAAAAAATGAGATAGTATCTGACACACTTAAGTGTCCCTACTTACTATCACTATTATGGCTATTATCAAGGAATTTTATACCATTTTATAATGGTATAAAAAGCAACATACTCACTTTCATTTCTAAACTTTTGAGAAGCAAGTGCTACACCTTTGTAATTGGGGCAGAGTTGAATACAAGTTTGAAAACTTGTTTTAATTGGACTGTGAAGGATAGGTACTCTTGAGTTAAGGTCACACTAAGTTGTAATAATCATAGATCCTCCCTTGTTTGATAAAACATCTAGTGTTGGTAATTTTATTAAAATCACTAACAGGAGTAAGAAAACAAAGACTTCACAATCCAAAACCAAAAGCTTTCCTTTAAACGCTCTTCAGAGAACTATACTTAGTCACTTATAGAAGCATCTCACTTTGTGTAATTATTGCTGAGTTCCTGTTAGGATATTTGCCTCAAATTTTCTAAATCATATGTTAAAATACAACACGACAGCATTCTTAAAGGAAAGACCTTAGTATTGCAAACTGAAGAGTCCCCATGTATGTTATAAAATAACTCTTCTGAAGCTTACTAATTTTACACTGTTTTAATATTATTTAAAAGTACTATTAGATTATAATAGAACAAAAATTTATTTTGGCAAGATGCAGTAGAATTTTGATAATAGGTTTACAAGAACTATAATTACTGCAACAACAGACAAATCTATAATTACCCATAAGAAAAATATTTGGAACAAAACACAAAAAGCATAAATATTTCTTATTTGTATAGTCTTCAACAATGGAATCTGGTAAAGGATATAGTAGGAGATAGTAGTAAATTTTAAGGCCCTAAGAAGCTAAAGTCTAAACAAAGAAAGAGGAATAGTTGTTTCTACTTAAACAGAAATTCTGAAAGGAGTTTCTTGTTGAATCTGCTTTTTAGGAAGGTGTAGAAGAGCAACAAAGCAAAGAATAAATAAGCAGTATTGAAACTGCATGTTATCCAATAAAATCATCAAAACTAACTTCCTGATCTGTTCAACCTAATTTGGGATTTAACTAAAGGTATTAAGCTGATCTTCTAAATTTTACAATTATTGTATTGGACTTGAGACTCTGAGCAGCTCAAACATTATTTCAAATATCATAATTAATATATATGGAAAATAATAAGGCAAGAAGCTCATAAAATGAAGTTCAAAAAGAATATAAGAAGTTTTCTTTTTGTTTTCAACCTAAACTTACTCCAAAATGTAAGCTTAAGTGTTCTATTTCAAAACTGTCTAAATACAGCCACATACAGTTGCCAGACAAATTGAAGGTTCAAAGTTCTTGTGATTTCGCACAACTTTCAGTTCTATTCCAAATCCTCTTGGGGATAAACAAAACAAAAATACATAACAACAAAAAACATGGAATTTTTTTTTTGTTGCTGCTGCCCTAAAGCTCAGAAGAGAGAGGGGGTTCATACATTCTGCATCCCAAACCCACATCCTGAGCCCAAAAAGCAAAAAAATCTGCTTTTTGCGAATTGTGAAAGAGACACTTTTATTTACCATGCATATACACTCAGCTTTCCCCTAGTTTAGCCAGCCTATTGCTCCCCAAAACTGTTGAAAATTGTTGTTCTAAATTAAGAGCACATGAATGAGAGGGGGATGTCCTATCAATTGAAGAAGTGGTCACTGGGGTCTGCACCTACACAAGAAAGCCACTTTTTAGTTCCCTTTCCAGTTCTCAATATATTTGAAGCAGTTAGAAACTGTTCGAAGTAATGTTTTTTGAAAGAAAAGAAAAAGTCAAAATAAGGTAAGATATGGAAGAAAAAAACAGATCCCTTATCACATTGTTTAAAAAAAAAAAAAAGTTTATCATTATTCCTGATGTCTCCCATTCTGCCTAGTTCTAACAGACTCTTTAGGCCAAAGTTAAATAACTGTCTCTTACACATTGGCAAAATATTACTCTTTGATTATAGGGGTCTCTGTGAAATATAATCACAGTGCCTTAGTAGGCCTCCACTTCACCATCATCAGTAAGACCATGTTTTACATCCCTTACAGATGTGCACCCCTGTCCCTTGCCTCCATACTTAGAACACATATGTGAAATGTCCCATTCTTACCAGTATGTGACTTGATTTATTCACCTAACCCTAAAAACTCAATACCACCATCTCCCAAAACTCCCAAGCTTTCGTTTTCCTTCAAAGAAGAAATGTGGCCCTAACATCGTAAGACAAAGAAAGCTAAACTCCATGGAAAAATGAAATCGATGCAACAAAGAGCAGAAAAGGGAAGACGGGGGGTTGGGTGGGAAGTGCCTGTGTCTACCGAAGAAGAAGCTGCCAGACTAACTTATGCAATTCAAGGGTTCTGGGGCAGCAATTCAAGGGTTCTGGGGCAGCAGGAGACTGATGTGTAGAAAAATAACAAAGGTGGGCTTTCCACCTTCCTTACCGCCATGGAGCCAGAGGAAGATGCAATATACACACGGATCACCATCTTTGGAACAGCTTCTGTAGTTCTTTGAATCCTGCAAACGGCTGGAGAGCAGCTGCAGCAAAGTCTGGAATCAAGCTAAGGGCCGTACAGAGTTTGGAAAAGAAGGGTGGGGGAAGGTGGAAGGGGAACTTGCCAGAGCCCCGCCCTTGGCTGCTTTCACTCTTCGACCGCTGCAATCCCAGCCCCAAAGTCCAGAAGGCACAGGCTCGTTTGCATCATTTTTTTTTTTTTGGGGGGGGGGAGGGGGGAATCTCGAATAGCACCGCGAGATCTGTTGAATCCGGGAAAATAAGGAAAGGAGAAAGAAAAAGGAAGGAGCGTTGAGTTAAATTTGATTGCAATGAAGGACCTTTCCTCACGGAGACTCAAAGTTCTGTGCCTTCCTGCTCAGAAATGTATACAAATAAGATATTTTCTTTGAAAGAGAAATTCTCCTTTGAAAGAGGAAGTTCTACGTTGAAACCAGACATTAGTAAGAAAGCCCAAGTTCTCAAAGCCTTGTGCATTTTAAGACTGCTATTTTGTAGTGGTAGTTTTGGTGTTAGCTGGTGGTAGGAATTGGACCCTGAAGGACTGAGTGCTGTGGCTTAGGAAAAGTATCAGGTTGCCACAAGTCCAGAAACAGCAGGATTGGTTTTCTTTTTGAGTTTCGCTTTTTGTTAAATTAGGGAATCCTGCTTCCGTGAGAATTCTCAGGAAGCCTGATTGACTGGCAAACTCAAGAATGGAGGAAGAAATTGAAAATACAGTATAAGAAAGTGAATGATTTTTGTTTTGTTTGCTTTGTAACTGGTTATGGAAAGGGAATTTGGATCATACCTTTCAGGAGATGTGGAAATGGTGAACAGAGAGAGCAAAAGGTTATTTGTAGCTCTAGGGAAATGAGCAAACAATTGATAATGCCCAGAGTGGTTTCCATTGACTATCAAAACAAACGTAAAGTGTGTTTCTAAGGATCTCCCACTACAATAATTATACTTCCCAGATTATGTCAAATGAACAGATATAAGGAACTTGCAACAGGAATGAGAGTGGAGACAGTCACCTGTCCTACTTCTTTACTTTGTCCTCCCTCTACATTCTAATGCTTTATCATATTTCCCTAGGTTCAATAATTGTAATAGCATCCTAATAGATTCTCCCTTCTCCAATCTATGTGATTCGTGCAACAACCTTGAGAGGTAGATATAATCACTTCAGTTTTTCAGATAAAGACTCAGGGAAACTCAGGAAAATGGGTAATTTTCCTAAAGTCATTTACCTAATAAATTCCAGAGTTAAGGTCAGACTTCAACCAACTCCAAAGGTTACCTTCTTATATATCATTTTTAATACATTGTGTGGAACAGGGAAAGTACTCAATAACTGTTAGCTATTTCCCTTCCTAAAACATAATTTTCATGTGTCACTAAGAACAGTGTGGCCTGAAATACTTAAGACAGGTTTCCACTGACTATCAAAACAAACATGAAGTGTGTTTGTTTCTAAGGAGCTCCCACCATAAACTGGCCCTACAAAATCCACACAGTCTCATCCATTGCTCCCCAAACCAACTTCCTTGAATAATCATTGTTTAATCCCCACTACAGTGACCATGCTGCTACTGCTGCTAAGTCGCTTCAGTCGTGTCCGACTCTGTGCAACCCTATAGATGGCAGCCCATCAGGCTCCCCCGTCCCTGAGATTCTCCAGGCAAGAACACTGGAGTGGGTTGCCATTTTCTTCTTCAATGCATGAAAGTGAAGAGTGAAAGTGAAGTCGCTCAGTCATGTCTGACTCTTAGCAACCCCATGGACTGCAGCCTACCAGGCTCCTCCGTCCATGGGATTTTCCAGGCAAGAGTACTGGAGTGGGGTGCCATTGCCTTCTCCTATCTCCATGCCTTTGCTCTTCTTGTCCCTTTCTTCACCTTTCCCCCACATAGTCTGTCTTTTCTGAGCTCTCCATCTGTCCCACTCTGATCTTTAATAAATACAAATAAAAATCTTTATACACATGATCAGGCTGAAGTAAGTAACAGTGACCTAGCCTCCCTCATCATGGTTAACATCAGGGTGACTGTGACTGTGCTTCCCACCCACAGGACAGGAAAATCTTCCTTCAAGTTTTGATTTGGCATGATGGACATAATTTGCAATATAATAACATAATCAACCCCTCAACTCTTAGTGGTCAACATATATTCTATTTGAACCTATAATCTATTTTGAATTGATGAAAAAAAGTGGAAAGAAAGAAAAAATTAAAAAAATTAATTAATTAAAAAAAAAAGAAAGAAAAACTCTTCTAATGATTCTACATACCCATATGACAAAATTAGTAACTCCAGAGGACTGAGTGGTAGGCAGTATTACCAAGTCCAGTTAGTCTTATCAGGAACTTTGAGAAATGGGAAGACAATTGCTAGTATTTAATTTCTTTTAAATACAGACATATTAACTTAAGTGAAAACTTTCCCAATAAATTGGTATATAGAAAAAATCTGCAGGTCCTTATTAACAGTACTTGGTATATGTGGGGAAACAGGGTAACCAGTGATTTTATCCTAGAATAATATTATAGATTATATTATACTTGATCCTTACTAAGATACAATGAAACTAAGCCATGCCATGTGGGGCCACCCAAGACATACAGGTCATGGTGGATAGGTCTGACAGAATGTGGTCCACTGGAGAAGGGAATGGCAAACCATTTCAGTATTCTTGCCTTGAAAACCCCATAAACAGTATGAAAAGGCAAAAAGATAGGACACCAAAAGGTGAACTCCCCAGGTCGGTAGGTGCCCAATATGCTACTGGAGATCAGTGGAGAAATAACTCAAGAAAGAATGAAGAAGGGTAGGAGCCAAAGCAAAAACAACACCCAGTTGTGGATGGGACTGGTGATAGAAGCAGGATCCGATGCTGTAAAGAGCAATACTGCATAAGAACCTGGAACATTAGGTCCATGAATCAAGGCAAATTGGAAGTGGTCAAACAGGAGATGGCAAGAGTGAATGTCGACATTCTAGGAATCGACTAACTAAAATGGACTGGAATGGGTGAATTTAACTCAAATGACCATTATATCTACTACTGCAGGCAGGAATCACTTAGAAGAAATGGAGAAGCCATCATAGTCAACAAAAGAGTCTAAAATGCAATACTTGGATGCAATCTCAAAAATGACAGAATGATGATCTCTGTTCATTTCCAAGTCAAACCATTCAGTATCACGGTAATCAAAGTCTATGCCCCAACAAGAAATGCTGAAGAAGCTGAAGTTGAACAGTTCTATGAATATCCGCAAGACCTTTTATAACTAACACTCAAAAAAGATGTCCTTTTCATTATAGGGGACTGGAATGCAAAAGTAGGAGGTCAAGAAACACCTGGAGTAACAGGCAAACTTGGCCTTGGGGTACAGACTGAGCAGGGCAAAAGCTAATAGAGTTTTGCCAAGAGAATGCACTGGTCATAACAAACACCCTCTTCCAGAAACACAAGAGAAGACTGTACACATGGACATCACCAGATGGTCAACACTGAAATCAGATTGATTATATTATTTACAGCAAATGATGGAGAAGCTATATACAGTCTATACAGTCTATACTCTATACAGTAAAAACAAGGGAGCTGACTGTGGTTCAGATCATGAACTCCTTATTGCCAATTTCAGACATAAACTGAAGAAAGTGGGGAAAACCACAAGACAATTCATATGACCTAAATCAAATTCCTTCTGATTATACAGTGGAAGTGAGAAATAGATTTAAGGGACTAGATCAGATAGACAAAGTGTCTGAAGAACTATGGATGGGGGTTCATGATATTGTACAGGAGACAGGGATCAAGACCATCCGCAAGAAAAAGGAATGCAAAAAAGCAAAATGGCTGTTTGAGGAGGCCTTACAAATAGCTGTGACAAGAAGAGAAGCAAGAAGCAAAGGAGAAAAGGAAAGATATACCCATTTGAATGCAGAGTTCTAAAGAATACCAAGGAGAGATAAGAAAGCTTGTCTCAACAATCAATGCAAAGAAATAGAGGAAAACAATAGAATGGGAAAGACTAGAGACCTCTTCAAGAAAATAAGAGATAACAAGGGAATATTTCATGCAAAGATGGACTCAATAAAGGACAGAAAAGTTATGGATCTAACAGAAACAGAAGATATTAAGAAGAGATGGCAACAATACACAGAATAATTGTACAAAAAAGATCTTCATGACCCAGATAATCACGATGGTGTCATCACTCACCTAGAGCCAGACATCCTGGAATGTGAAGTCAAGTAGCCTTAGAAAGCATCACTATGAACAAAGCTAGTGGAGGTGATGGAATTCCAGTTGAGCTATTTCAAATACTAAAAGATGATGCTGTGAAAGTATTGCACTCAATATGCCAGCAAATTTGGAAAGCTCAGCAGTGGTCACAGGACTGGAAAAGGTCAGTTTTCATTCCAATCCCAAAGAAAGGCAATGCCAAAGAATGCTCAAACTACCCCACAGTTCCACTCATCTCACAAGCTAGTAAAGTAATGCTCAAAGTTCTCCAAGCCAAGCTTCAGCAATACATGAGCTGTGAGCTTGTAAACGTTCAAGCTTGTTTTAGAAAAGGCAGAGGAACCAGAGATCAAATTGCCAACATCCAATGGATCATGGAAAAAGCAAGAGATTTCCAGAAAAACATCTACTTCTGCTTTATTGACCATGCCAAAGCCTTTGGCTGTGTGGATCACAAGAAACTGTGGAAAATTCTGAAAGAGATGGGAATACCAGACCACCTGACCTGCCTTTTGAGAATCCTGTATCCAGGTCAGGAAACAACAGTTAGAACTGGACATGGACCAACAGACTGGTTCCAAATATGAAAAGGAGTACATCAGCGCCATATATTGTCACCCTGCTTATTTAACTTATATGCAAAGTACATCATGAGAAACTCTGGGCTGGAAGAAGCACAAGCTGGAATCAAGATTGCCAGGAGAAATATCAATAACTTCAGATATGCAGATGACACCACCCTTATGGCTGAAAGTGAAGAAGAACTAAAAAGCCTCTTGATGAAAGTGAAAGAGGAAAGTGAAAAAGTTGGCTTAAAGCTCAACATTCAGAAAACGAAGGTCATGGCATCTGGTCCAATCACTTCATGGAAAATAGATGGGGAAACAGTAGAAACAGTGTCAGACTTTATTTTTCTGGGCTCCAAAATCACTGCAGCCAAGAAATTAAAAGACACTTACTCCTTGGAAGAAAAGTTATGACCAACCTAGATAGCATATTCAAAAGCAGAGACATTACTTTGTCAACAAACGTCCATCTGGTCAAGGCTATGGTTTTTCCAATAGTCATGTATGGTTGTGAGAGTTGGACTATAAAGAAAACTGAGCGCCCAAGAATTGATGCTTTGAACTGTGGTGTTGGTGTGATGGGGACTCTTGTGAGTCCATTGGACTGAAAGGAGATCCAACCAGTCCACCCAAGTAATCAGTCCTGGGTGTTCATTGGAAAGACTGATGTTGAAGCTGAAACTCCAATACTTTGGCCACCTGATGCAAAGGGCTAACTCGTTTCAAAAGACCCTGATGCTTGGAAAGATTGAGGGCAGGAGGATAAGGGGACGACAGAGGATGAGATGGTTGGATGGCATCACTGACTCAATGGACATGAGTTTGGTAACTCTGGGAGTTGGTGATGGGCAGGGAGGCCTGGCATGCTGCAGTTCATGGGGTTACAAAGTTTCGGACATGACTGAGTTACTGAACTGAACTGATCATTACTATATTCAACCATCTCTTGACTGCATATTCTAGAATGATCATTTTTGCTTCATTTTCAGTTCAGTCAGTTCAGTCACTCAGTCGTGTCTGACTCTTTGTGACCCCATAGACTGCAGCATACCAGGACTCCCTGTCCATCACCAACTCCCAGAGTTTACTCAAACTCATGTCCATTGAGTTGGTGATGCCATGCAACCATCTCATCATCTATCTCCCTTTCTCCTCCCTCCTTCAGTCTTTCCCAGCATCAGGGTCTTTTCAAATGAGTCAGTTCTTTGCATCAGGTGGCCAAAGTATTGGAGTTTCAGCTTCAGCATCAGTCCTTCTAATGAATATTCAGGACTGATTTCTTTTAGGATTAACTAGTTGGATCTTCTTGCTGTCCGAGGGACTCTCAAGAGTCTTCTCCAACACCACAGTTCAAAAGCATCAATTCTTCAGCGCTCAGCCTTCCTTATAGTCCAACTCTCCCATCCATACATGACTACTGGAAAAACCATAGCTTTGACTAGACAGACCTTTGTTAGCAAAGTAATGTCTCTGCTTTTTAATAACCTGTGAGAAGGCAATGGCACCCCACTCCAGTACTCTTGCCTGGAAAATCCTATGGACGGGGGAGCCTGGTAGGCTACAGTCCATGGGGTTGAAAAGAGTCGAACACGACTGAGCGACTCACTTTCACTTTTCACTTTCATGCATTGGAGAAGGAAATGGCAACCCACTCCAGTATTCTTGCCTGGAGAATCCCAGGGACGAGGGGGCCTGGTGGGCTGCCATCTATGGGGTCGCACAGAGTCGAACACAACTGAAGTGACTTAGCAGCAGGCTAATCATAACTTTTCTTTCAAGGAGCAGGTGTCTTTTAACTTCATGCCTGCATTCACCATCTGCAGTGATTTTGGAGCACCCCCCTCCAAAAATAAAAAATAAAGTGTGTCACTGTTTCCATTGTTTCCCCATCTATTTGCCATGTAGTGATGAGACCAGAAACCATGATGTTAGTTTCCTGATTGTTGTGTTTTAAGCCAGCTTTTTCACTCTCCTCTTTCACTTTCATCAAGAAGCTCTTTATCTCTTCTTCGCTTCCTGCAATAAGGGTGGTATCATCTACATATCTGATGTTATTGATATTTCGCCCAGCAATCCTGATTCCAGCTTGTGCTTCATCCAGCCCAACGTTTTTCATGATGCACTCTGCAATTAAGTTAAATAAGCAGGGTGACAATATACAGCCTTGACGTATTCCTTTCCCGATTTGGAACCAGTCTGTTGTTCCATGTCCAGTTCTAACCGTTGCTTCATGATCTGCACACAGATTTCTTAAATCCTTCATAGAGCAGTCCCAAACCATCTGTTCATGTAATTTGACTGGAAAGGTTCGTTTGTCTGTTCAGTCCAGTCGCTCTGTCGTTTCTGACCCCTGTGATCCCATGGACTGCATCACATCAGGCCTCCCTGTCATTCACCATCTCCCGAAGTTTGCTCAAACTCATGCCCATTGATGCCATGCAACCATCTCATCTTCTGTTATCTCCTTTTCCTCCTGCCTACAATCTTTCCCAGCATCAGGGTCTTTCCTAATGAGTCGGCTCTTCACATCGGGTGGTCAAAGTATTGGAGCTTCAGCTTCAGCAATTTTTCCAATAAATATTCAAATTTCCTTTAGAATTGACTAGTGTGATCTCCTTGCAGTCAAAGGGACACAAAAGTGTCTTTTCCAACAGCACAGTTCAAAAGCATCAATTCTTCGGTGCTCAGCCTTCTTTATGGTTCAACACTCACATTCATACATAAGTACTGGGAAAACCACAGCTTTGACTATACAGACCTCTGCTGTCAAAGTAATGTCTCTGCTTTTTAATATGCTGTCCAGGTTTTTCATAGATTTTCTTCCAAGGACTAGACATCTTTTAATTTAATGGCTGCAGTCACCATCTGCAATGATTTTGGAGCTCAAGAAAATAAAATCTGTCACTGTTTTCATTGTTTCTCCATTTATTTGCTATGAAGTGATGGGACCAGATGCCATGATTTTCTATTTTTGAATGTTGAATTTTAAGCCAGCTTTTTCCCTCTTCTCTTTCACCTTAATCATGAGGCCCTTTAATTATTCTTCCCTTTCTGCTATAAGGGTGGTTTCATCTTCATATCTGAGGTTATTGATATTTCTCCCAGAAATCTTGATTCTAGCTTGTGCTTTTTCCAGTCTGGCATTTCGCATGATGTATTCTGCATATAAGTTAAATAAGCAAAGTGACTACATACAGCCTTGATGTACTCTTTACCAATTTGAAAGCAGTCTGACATTAAATACTCGGTTCTCACTGTTACTTCTTGACCTGCATGCAGATTTTGAAGGAGGCAGGAAAGGTGGTCTGGTATTCCCATCTCTTTAAGAATTTTCCACAGTTTGTTGTAATCCACACAGTCAAAGGCTTTAGAATAGTCAGTGAGGCAGAAGTAGATGTTTTTCTGGAATTCTTTTTCTATGATCCAATGGATGTTGGCAATTTGATCTCCAGTTCCTCTGCCTTCTAAATCCACCTTGTACAGCTGGAGGTTCTCAGTTCTCATACTGTTGGAATGTAGCTTGAAGGATTTTGAGCATTACCTTGCTAGCATGTGAAATGAGTGCAATTGTGCAGTGGCTTGAACTGGAAAATTTAAGATCTGATTAAAGCAATAATGAACTCGAGTTTTCACATAGTGTTTGTGATGAATTGCCATAGGAAATTATTAAATGCAATAATATTTTTAAAAGTTATAAAATGAATGTACGCTATGTGCAGAAAACAACAAACTTTGAAAAAAAATGACCCACAAACCCAGTTTCTGGAGATAATTATTTTCAATATGGTGGTGTAACCCTTCTAGACCTAGTCAGAGATAGACAGATGAGGGTGGGCATAAAGAGTTGAGGAAAATGGTGAGGAGGAAGATAGAGAGAATATATTTTTCAAACTTACTACAAGATATATGCTATTTTGTAAATAGATTTTTATCACTGAGAACATATATTTTAAACCTAGCACATGTCAGAAAATATTATTCTACATGATTTTTAATGGCTTTACATGATTCCATTCCATAGATATAACAAAATAGCTTTAAACAGTTTTGTATTACTGAACATATTGCTTGTTTTCAATTATTCTAAGTAATTAAGGCTGAAGTATACATTTATCAACAAATCTGTGCCCACATCTCTAGTACTCCTTTTTCAAATGAGTTCCTAGAGATGGAATTGCTGGCAAACTGAATAGTTACTCCAGTCTATTGTTATAATTTGGGCTCAATGTTGCTCTGATCTAAAGTGGTAGAGAATGTTGGTTTTATTGAAGAACTATCTGATGTTTTCCTAATCACAAGAATTTGGTTGGGGTGGAAGAGGGTGTAAGCAGAGGCCTTATACCATCGTTGTAAAGAATGGAGTCTAAGAACAGTTCTTAGCAGGTTTTACTTTCTTCTTTTCTCTCTGATTTTCTTGATATAAGTCCTTAATGTTTGGAAATTTTCTGAGGGGGCAGGTGAAAATGAAAGTTGCTCAGTCGTATCTAACTCTTTGCAACCCCATATAGTCCATAGAATTCTCCAGGACAGAATACTGGAGTAGGTAGCCTTTCCCTTCTCCAGAGGATCTTCCCAACCCAGGGACTGAACCCAGGTCTCCCGTATTGCAGCCGGATTATTTACCAGCTTAGCCACAAGGGAAGCCCTGGAGAGGGCAGGTAAGTTCCTACAAATACTTCCCTGTCCCATAGCTCCTTTGATACACCAGGCTGTCATACTGGTAGTGGCATCAGAATGAGTATAACACTACTCAAAAATAAACATTTTGATTCCCTGTCCTGAATTTTTGGGCCAACTGCTGAGTTAGAGGTTATAGGGCAGTTTCAGTGAGCTGTACATAGTGTACATAGTGAGTGGTAGAATTGGGTGTATGACATGGGCATTTGTGAACAGACAGAATATGAAAGCTATGGAATTAAGGGTATCTGTCACATGCAAGGGTTCCAAACAGGGGTCGAATAAATTCTGGTAGATATGGGTCATGCATATAATATAGGATAAGAACTAAAAAATGTCTCTCATTTGGAAATTCTACTTCAGGTTTCAGTCCCCATGCTTTCCTCTTCCCAAACCTTTCTGGTGTATTCACTGGAGGTTCTGCTTTATGATGAGAAAACTCGCACATCTAAAACCTTTTCTCTGAATGTTCTTTCTTTGCTTTTTGTTGTTGTTCAGTCACTAAGTTGTTTCTGACTCTTTGCGACCCCATGGACTGCAGCACACCAGACTTCCTTATCTTTCACTATCTCCTCAAGTTTGCTCAGACTCATATCCATTGAGCCAGTGGTGTCGTCCAACCATTTCATCCTCTGTTGCCCTCTTCTATGATTTAACTACACTTACTTCTTAAGGACAGCTTTCTTTTCCTTTTCTCAAGTGGATACTACTTATGCTCTCACACCCTACTCAGGGCCAGGAGTCTCCAGATGATTTATCTTCATTCCCCATGCCAAAAGAGAAAGTCTATCTGTCTCGAAACTTCATTATCTTATTCAGCAAATGCCCTCCCTGCGCAAAAGCAGTGCTAATGCATCACTGAGCTCTTTGAATTTAATTCTCCCCTTTTCTTACTCTGATAGTTCATCACTTTCTTGTCTAGGTCTTCGATGTTTTTAAGATTTTGTTGTGTCTTCTAACATTTAATTTCATTAATTTATTTTTAAGAAATTTGTTTTGGGGTATAGTTGATTTACAATGTTATGTTGTGCTTTATTTATTCATATATTTATTTACAATGTTATGTTAGTTTCAAGTGTACAGCAAAGTGAATTGGTTATACATATAGCATTTGAGAAGGTAAAATTATTATTTACCCTATAATACAGAAAGAAGACTAGAAAATCAGAGTTAGGAAATGTTTCATGAAATAGCTGCAAAATATTACCATGTTGACTTCTTTAAATATTAAATTTAGTATTCATAAAAATTTCATTTCATTTGAAAATAATTTGGAGATTAGATTTTGTTCCTACATCAGCAGAATTCCCAAGTATGTATAATGGTTTCAGAGAAATAACTGTTTAGTGTAATTTAACCAATTGCTTGGTGTGAATAATTTTAAATTTAAAACAGTCAAAATCTTATTTGTTTAGTATTTATTTTTAGGTAGGAGGTACATATGAAATTTTATAACTTGATACACTGTGGAGCAACGGTTCCAAAATAAGAGTGCCTGGGCTCTTGATGGTATTCAAAGAGCACTGATTGTTAGGTGGGCTCACGAACAATGTTATTTAGTGATGCCCTGGTCACCATCTTTCTGCCTGCTCTGGCAGATGAGAGACTAGGACTATAACATTTTCTTCTATTAACAGACAACACATTAATACAAAAATATCTAAATCCAAAAAAAAGCAAACATAAAAAAAAAAAAAAAACACCTGCACTTTTAAGGACTGTGTTCTTTCCAAATGTTAGCAGCAAGGGCAATATCTTCAGTGGAAATATGATAAGTTAATAACAGATTGTTGTGTTTAGGATTTCTAAGTCTGTCTCAATCACTACATGGTTATGGGCATCAGCAGGACACAACTTTGTTGTTTTTTTTTTTTAATTTAAATTGGAGGATAATTACTTCACAATATTTTTGTAGTTTTCTGCCATACATTGACATGAATCAGCCACGGGTATACACGTGTCTCCCCATCCTGAAACCCCCCCTCACCTCCCTCCCCACCCTATCCCTCTGGGTTGTCCCAGAGCAGTGGCTGTGGGTACCCTGCTTCATGTATTGAATTTTCCCTGGTCATCTATTTTATGTATGGTAACGCACATGCTTCAATGCTATTCCCTCAAATCATCCCATCCTCGCCTTTCCCACTGAGTCCAAAAATTTGTTCTTTATATCTGTGTCTCCTTTGCTGCCCTGCATGTAAGATTATCAGTACCATTTTTCTAAATCCCTAAGGTAAAGGAAACAGGGTCACTTGTAAGATGGAATGCTGAGAGAAGAGACTAGGTAACAGAGTGCACTCAAGTAGGAAATCTTCCCAGATCAGAGTACCTGAGTAAAATTCCTTCTTTTCCCGTGGATCGAGAACAATTTGGGATGTAGGCTGCTTCAATGACAAAACAA
Organism: Bos grunniens; assembly: GCF_055505025.1. Taxonomy (NCBI): domain Eukaryota; kingdom Metazoa; phylum Chordata; class Mammalia; order Artiodactyla; family Bovidae; genus Bos; species Bos grunniens. The sequence continues at coordinate 71,882,775 of NC_141194.1, read as the reverse complement.
TCTTCCAGTTTCAAAGTATTGACCTGACAGATTTCTTTTTGCCACCCCTTGCACAGATTTCAGAAACAGAACATTGATTTGTGTTACAGTTACTTTTACTGCTCAACAAATCACCATAAGAGGTAGTGCTCAAAAAAACGACGATGTGTATTTTGCAATTTTGTCAGAACTTGGCAGAAAAAGGGCCTCTCTGGCGGTTTCCTTGGTGGCTCAGTGGTAAAGAATCCTCCTGCCAGTGCAGGAGACACAAGTTCAGTGCTGATCTAAGAAGATCTCTCATGCTACAGAACAACTAAGCCTGTGCACCACAACTACTGAGCCTGTGCTCTAGAGACCATGCTCCGCAACAAGAGAAGTCACCACAATAAGAAGCCTGCGCACCACAACTGCAGAGTAGTCCTTGTGCATTGCAACTAGAGAATACCCTGCACTATATTATATGTGTTAATGTACAGTATGGCTGTCTGGAGAGGCATTATAAATAGCTGTGAAAAGAAGAGAAGCAAAAAGCAAAGGAGAAAAGGAAAGATATAAGCATCTGAATGCAGAGTTCCAAAGAATAGCAAGAAGAGATAAGAAAGCCTTCTTCAGCGATCAATGCAAAGAAATAGAGGAAAACAAACAGAATGGGAAAGACTAGAGATCTCTTCAAGAAAATTAAAGATACCATGGGAACATTTCATGCAAAGATGGGCTCGATAAAGGACAGAGATGGTATGGACCTAACAGAAGCAGAAGATATTAAGAAGAGGTGGCAAGAATACACAGAAGAACTGTACAAAAAGATCTTCACGACCCAGATAATCATGATGGTGTGATCACTCACCTAGAGCCAGACATCCTGGAATGTGAAGTCAAGTGGGCCTTAGAAAGCATCACTATGAACAAAGCTAGTGGAGGTGATGGAATTCCAGTTGAGCTACTTCAAATCCTGAAAGATGATGCTGTGAAAGTGCTGTGCTCAATATGCCAGCAAATTTGGAAAACTCAGCAGTGGCCACAGGGCTGGAAAAGGTCAGTTTTCATTCCAATCCCAAAGAAAGGCAATGCCAAAGAATGTTCCAACTACCGCACAATTGCACTCATCTCATAAGCTAGTAAAATATTGCTCAAAATTCTTCAAGCCATGCTTCAGCAGTAGATGAACCGTGAACTTCCAGATGTTCAAGTTGGTTTTATGAAAGGCAGAGGAACGAGAGATCAAATAGCCAGCATCCGCTGGATCATCAAAAAATCAAGAGAGTTCCAGAAAAACATCTATTTCTGCTTTATTGACTATGCCAAAGCCTTTGACTGTGTGGATCACAGTAAACTGTGGAAAATTCTGAAAGAGATGGGAATACCAGACCATCTGACCTGCCTCTTGAGAAATCTGTATGCAGGTCAGGAAGCAAGAGTTAGAACTGGACATGGAACAGCAAAGTGGTTCCAAAAGGAAAAGGAGTATGTCAAGGCTGTATATTGTCACCCTGCTTATTTAACTTATATGCAGAGTACATAATGAGAAACTCTGGGCTGGAAGAAGCACAAGCTGGAATCAAGATTGCTGGGAGAAATATCAATAACCTCATATATGCAGATGCTACCACCCTTATGGCAGAAACTGAAGGGGAACTAAAAAGCCTCTTGATGAAAGTGAAAGAGGAGAGTGAAAAAGTTGGCTTAAAGCTCAACATTCAGAAAACAAAGATCATGGCATCTGGTCCTATCACTTCATGGGAAATAGATGGGGAAACAGTGTCAGACTTTATTTTTTGGGACTCCAAAATCAGTGCATATGGTGATTGCAAACATGAAATTAAAAGATGCTTACTCCTTGGAAGGAAAGTTATGACCAACCTAAATAGAATATTGAAAGGCAGAGACATTACTTTGCCAACAAAGGTCCATTTAGTCAAGGCTATTGTTTTTCCAGTGGTCATGTATGGATGTGAGAGTTGGACTGTGAAGAAATCTGAGTGCCAAAGAATTGATGCTTTTGAAGTGTGATGTTGAAGAAGACTCTTGAGAGTCCCTTGGACTGCAGGGAGATCCAACCAGTCCATTCTAAAGGAGATCAGCCCTGGGTGTTCTTTGGAAGGACTGATGCTGAAGCTGAAACTCCAGTACTTTGGCCACCTCATGCAAAGGGTTGACTCGTTGGAAAAGACTCTGATGCTGGGAGGGATTGGGACAGGAGGAGAAGGGGACGACAGAGGATGAGATGGCTGGGTGGCATCACTGACTTGATGGACGTGAGTCTGAGTGAACTCTGGGAGTTGGTGATGGACAGGGAGGCCTGGCGTGCTGCGATTCATGGGGTCGCAAAGAGTCGGACACGATTGAGAAACTGAACTGAACTAACTAAATGTACAGTATTTCTCTTTCTCTCTGACTTACTTCACTGTGTATAATGGGCTCCAGTTTCATGCTCCTTATTAGAACTGACTCAAGTACGTTCCTTTTTATAGCTGAGTAATGGACAATTGTGTATATGTACCACAGCTTCCTTATCCATTCATTTGCTGATGGACGTTTAGGTTGCTTCCATGTCCTAGCTGTTGTAAATAGTGCTGCAATGAATACTGGAGCACATAAGGACACAATTTTATTTTTTTTTAATTTTTAAATATAAATGTATTTATTTTAGTTGGAGGCTAATTACAATATTGTATTGGTTTTGCCATATATCAACATGAATCCACCACGGGTGTACACGTGTTCCCCATCCTGAACCCCCTCCCACCTCCCTCCCTATACCATCCCTCTGGGTCATCCCAGTGCACCAGCCCCGAGCATCCTGTATCATGCATTGAACCTGGACTGGTGATTCGTTTCACATATGATATTATACTTGTTTCACTGCCATTCTCCCAAATCATCCCACCCTCACCCTCTCCCACAGAGTCCAAAAGACTGTTTTATACATCCGTGTCTCTTTTGCTGTCTCCAATAAAGGGTTATCAGTACCATCTTTCTAAATTCCATATGTATGTGTTAGTATATTGTATTGGTATTTTTCTTTCTGGCTTACTTCACTCTGTATAATAGGCTCCAGTTTCATCCACCTCATTAGAACTGATTCAAATGTATTCTTTTTAATGGCTGAGTAACACTCCATTGTATATATGTACCACAGCTTTCTTATTCATTTGTCTGCTGATGGACATCTAGGTTGCTTCAATGTCCTGGCCTTTATAAAGAGTGCTGCAATGAACATTGGGGTACATGTGTCTCTTTCAATTATGGTTTCCTCGGTGTGTATGCCCAGGAGGGGATTGCTGGGTCGTATGGCAGTTCTATTTCCAGCTTTTTAAGGAATCTCTGCACTGTTCTCCATAGTGGCTATACTAGTTTGCATTCCCACCAACAGTGTAAGAGGGTTCCCTTTTATCCACACCCCCTCCAGCATTTACTGCTTATAGATGTTTGGATAGCAGTCATTCTGGCTGGCGTGAAATGGTACCTCATTGTGGTTTTGATTTGCAGTTCTCTGAGAATGAGTGATGTTGAGCATCTTTCCATGTGTTTGTTAGCCATCTGTATGTCTTCTTTGGAGAAATGTCTGTTTAGGTCTTTAGCCCATTTTTTGATTGGGTCGTTTATTTTTCTGGAATTGAGCTGCAGGAGTTGCTTGTATATTTTTGAGATTAATTATTTGTCAGTTGCTTCATTTGCTATTATTTTCTCCCATTCTGAAGGTTGTCTTTTCACCTTGCTTATAGTTTCCTTTGTTGTGCAGAAGCTTTTAATTTTAATTAGGTCCCATTTGTTTATTTTTGCTTTTATTTCCAATATTCTGGGAGGTGGGTCATAGAGGATTCTGCTGTGATTTATGTCAGATAGTATTTTGCCTATGTTCTCCTCTAGGAATTTTATAGTTTCTGGTCTTACATTTAGATCTTTAATCCATTTTGAGTTAATTTTTGTGTATGGTATTAGAAAGTGTTCCAGGGATGAAAGGATTCTTCAATATCCACAAATCAATAAATGTAATACACCACATTAACAAATTGAAAAATAAAAGCCATATGATTATGTCAGTAGATGCAGAGAAAGCCTTTTACAAAATTCAACAATGATTTATGGTAAAAACCCTCCAGAAAGCAGTCATAGAAGGAACATACCTCAACATAATAAAAGCTATATATGACAAACCCACAGCAAACATTATTCTCAGTGGTGAAAAATTGAAAGCATTTATGCTAAAATCAGGAACAAGACCAGGGTGCCCACTTTCACCATTACTGTTCAACATAGTTTTGGAAGTTTTGGCCACAGCAATCAGAGCAGAAAAATAAGTAAAAGGAATATAAATTGGAAAAGAAGAAATAAAATTCTCACTGTTTGCAGATGACATGATCCTCTACATAGAAAACACTAAAGACTCCACCAGAAAATTACTAGAGCTAATCAATGAATAGAGTAAAGTGACAGGATATAAAATCAACACACAGAAATCCCTTGCATTCCTATACACTAATAATGAGAAAATAGAAAGAAATTAAGGAAACAATTCCATTCACCATTGCAATGAAAAGAATTAAATACTTAGGAATATATCTACCTAAAGAAACAAAAGACCTATATATAGAAAACTATAAAACACTGGTGAAAGAAATCAAAGAGGACACAAATAGTTGGAGAAATATACCGTGTTCATGGATCGGAAGATTCAGTAGAGTGAAAATGAGTATACTACCCAAAGCAATCTATAGATTCAATAAAATCCCTGTCAAGCTACCAACAGTATTTTTCACAGAGCTAGAAAAAATAATTTCACAATTTGTATGGAAATACAAGAAACCTCGACTAGCCAAAGCAATCTTGAGAAAGAAGAATGGAACTGGAGTAATCAACCTGCCTGACTTCAGGCTCTACTACAAAGCCACAGTCATCAAGACAGTACGGTACTTGCACAAAGACAGAAATATAAATCAATGGAACAGAATAGAAAGCCCAGAGATAAATCCACGCACCTATGGACACCTTATCTTTGACAAAGGAGGCAAGAATATACAATGGAGAAAAAACAATCTCTTTAACAAGTGGTGCTTGGAAAACTGGTCAACCACTTGTAAAAGAATGAAACTAGAGGACACAACTTTAGAATTGGAGCCAGAATTTGTCTCGGTTGGGTCTAGAATTCTTATTTCACCAGACATTATGTCTATTATAGCCGCTAGAGGGCGCCACATATCCATGGGAAAAAAATGTTCTGTGCTTGGAAAAACAAGACACAACTTTATCAGCACTGTACAGAATTCCAGCAGAGGGCTAGAATAGTTGTCCCTGAGCATTTACAAAAAAATGTCTCAGATCACAATGGGACTTCACAAAAAAGAAATAACTGTTTCTAAAATCTCTTGATACCTGCAGTAAGTGCCACTGGCCCCTCATTCTTCATTATTATCTCTGATTCCAGAAGAGTAGTGAGTCAACCTTGAAGATAACTCATTTATCATTAGAAGAAATGTAATGCAAGGAGATCAAACTAGTCAATCCTAAAGTAAATAAACCCTGAATATTCATTGGAAGGACTAATGCTGAAGCTCCACCTGATGTGAAGAGTCAACTGACTGGAAAAGACCCTGATGCTGGGAAAGATTCAGGGCAGGAGGGGAAGGGGATGACGGAGGATGAGATGGTTGGATGGCATCATTGACTCAATGGACATGAGTGTGAGCAAACTCAAGGAGATTGTGAAGGACAGGGATGCCTGGCTTACTGCAGTCCATGGGGTCACAAAGAGTCAGACACAACTGAACAAGGAACAGCAATGAGGTTATGGTGCAGGGTGATTTCCCAGATATTATTTCTTCCAAAGCGAGATCTGCTCTGAGGCCCCATTCTCTCTCTCTTTCTTTCTCCCTCTCTCTCTTTCTCCCTCTCACTCTCTTTCTCGCTCTCTCTCTCACACACACACACAAACAAACCAAGATTTTTGGAATTACAAATCTGAAAAGGACCTCCGAAGTCAGTATAAACCCCTAGCTCCCTCCACACCCTATATTAATAACCCCATCAAATGGTTGCCTAGGCATTGCTTGTAAATACCTCCTGTCACAGTGAACTCACAATTCCTGAGGCATTCCTGCTTAAATTTTTGGATCAGATCAAACTCTAGAAAAAAATTAATGAGGTTGACATGAGAATCGTTTCCTTTTATGTCTCTCTGATACAAATAACTTCCAGTTATAAACTTATCTCTATTCTTGTGAACTGCTTTGTAACAGAAGGACTTCTCCTCTCCAAGTTAATATTTACCCTTTTTCTAACCATTCTTCATATGCTATGATAGATTTCTAGAGGTCTCTCCTCTAAATATGCTTTAGTTTCTCAACTTCTTTTTTTTCTGCATAGCATGGTCCCCAGAATTGAATATCATGCTCCAAGTATGATATGACTAGCATCATGTAGAGTAGTATGGGGTTCTCATTCTGAACCTTCTATTTCTCTTTTAGCCATATTAGTGGGGAATGTTTATTTAATTGTGCATTTTCCTAATTACTAAGAATAAGAAGTCATGTCCCTTTTCATATATTTGGCACCATTGTGATACTTTATTTTGTGTAGTATCTGTTCAAAACTTTTGCCCTTTTTTAAAATTTGTGTTTCCTTTGTCTCTGTCTCAACTAACAGCCTTGTGTCCCTTATCTATGTTATGAATAATGTCTTCCAGCCTGATTTAACAGTGTCATTTTACAAACAATGTCTCTTAAATTTGAGTTATTTAAATATATCAATATTTTCCTTTCTAGTTAACTGGCTTTATGTCATTAATTTCAAAAAGTCTTTTCAAACCCTGAGGGCATGAATATGTTCTGCTATTCATTTATAAAGGCTTTATTAAACTTTTTTTTTTTTTTTTTACTTTTAGAGCCACAATCCACCTGGAATTAATTTTCAGGTAAGGTTTGAGATATAGATCTAATTTAAATTTTTTTCCAAATAGGTATCAAATTATTCTAGCACTAGAAACTGAGAAAAACATTTTTTCCACTGCTTCACAATGCCACTTTTGTCAAAGATCAAGTGTTCATACACGCATGGGTCTCTTTCTGGTATCTTTACTCTGTTCCACTTGTCTATTTGTCTATCTTGTGCCAATACCACAGTATCCAAATTACTATCAATTTTAATATCTTGAAAACTTGTACTGCAAGTTCTGCTACTTTGTTCTTCTTCACTGTGTCCTGTTTGTGGTCCTTTCTATTTCCTTTTAAAAAGTTAGAATGTTTGTAACTGCAATATAAAAACACAACAGATTTTTATATACTGGCTTTGTATACAGAAACTTTGTTAAACTCAAAAGGTAACATTAATAATTATCTGTATTTTCTATTTACACAGTTATATCACCAGGAAAAATGACATCTCTTTTTTCTTTCCAATCTTATATGTTGCCATTACTTAGTCACTCAGTCGTGTCTGACTCAGCAGCTCCATAGACTGCAGCACACCAGGCTTACCTATCCTTCATCATCTCCCAGAGCTTGCTCAAACTCATGTCCATCTCATCTTCTATTATCCCCTTCTCCTCCTGCCTTCAATCTTTTCCAGCATCAGGGTCTTTTCCAATGAGTTGGCTCTTCGCATCAGTGGCCAAAGTATTGGAGCTTCAGGTTCAGCATTAGTCCTTCATCGGCAGAAAACTGGATTAAAGATTTCAATCTTCTACTTTAAAAAATTTATTTTCATTTTCTCATTGCACTGAAACCTCCAAAACACTCATTCTTTTACTATTGTTGTGTAATAAACAACTCCAAAATATGAAACAACAGTTTTATCATGCTCAAAGTTTCCACGACTCAGGAATTCATCCAGGGCATAAAAATTACTATTTGCCTCTTTTCTACTGTATCTTAGACCTCAGTTGGGAAGTCTTGACGGGTGAGAGTCACTTATTGGTTGGAGGCTGAAATTATCTAGAGATTTCTCTATTAATGTATCCACTGCCTATGTTGAGATGAGTCAAAACTTAAGCTCAGCTGCAAATGTTGACTATAGTATTTCCATGTGGTTTCAACATTTGATAATGTTTTTTCATGACATGACACCTTCAGGGAGTGAATCTTCTTAAAGTGCAACTCAGAGCTCCAGAAAATAAGGCAGAATCTATATTACCTTTCATGATCTTAACTCAGAAGTCATTACTTCTTCAAAGAGTTATACAACAGAAATAGGGAAACAAAGCTTGACTGGACCCTAAAGGGACCTCGATTATGTTAAGGTAATCTGAAATTCCTCCAAAAGCAGAAGTAACTCCTCTTGGGGATAAGACAATATCATTGAGAGCCTCATTATTACTACACTTTTTTCATCTATAATGTCTAGCACTCAAAAACAATCCTGTTTAAAAGGGAAAAGATTCAACTGAAAACCAAAGACAAAGAGAAAATCATAAAAGTAACCAAAGAATAAAGAGACATATTATCATTGAGAAAACAACAATAGTATCTATTGCTGACTGCTTATCACGGGGAAAAAAGAGAGAGAGAGAGACCAAAGGCAGTGGAAATATATCTCCAATGTGCTGAAAGAATGCACTACAAACATAGAAGCCACAGTCAACATAAATATTTTGAAATATATATTCAGATAAACAAAACAGAATTTTTCACCAAGAGTCCCATACTAAATGAAATACTAATGGATGTATTTCAGGAAACATAAAAACATTGTGCATGGAAGCTGAGACATGCAGCACGGAATGACTAGCCATGGAGATTCGTAAGTATCTGAATAGATCTGCAATGAATAATGACTATGGAGTTTAACATATTTGTAAAGTTTAAAATATTTGAAGAACTTAAAAATGTGAGAAAATTTGAATATAAATTGGATAAATGTAGTTCAAAGATTCAAAGGTAGTTATATTATCCAGAAAGGTGTTTTATATAGATAGATAAGCCAAGGACACTGTGGTAATCTCTAGGATAGGCAATAAAAGTAACAGAATATATTATAATAAGTTTAACAAGGGCTTCACTGGTGGCACTAGTGGTAAAGAACTTGCCTTCCAATTTAAGAAACGTAAGAGATGTGGGTTCTGTCCCTGGGTCATAAAGATCCCCTGGAGAAGGACGTGGCAACCCCCTCCAGTATTCTTGCCTGGAGAATCCCATGGACAGAGTATCCTGACAGTCTACAGTCCATAAGGTCACACAGAGTTGGATACACCTGAAGCTAATTAGTACAGCACACAAGCGTAACAAGCTAATAGAGGATTAAAACTGAATAACTAAAATCAATTTAAAAGAAGGAAAGACTGGAGAGAAAAACAGGACAGAAACAGGTGGCACAGCTAGGAGTGATTTAAGCTATGTATGTAAAAAATTTGTATATATACACATACATATGTGGGGTTCCCTGGTAGCTCAGTTGGTAAAGAATCTGCCTGCAATGCAGGATACCCTGGTTCAATTCCTGGGTCAGGAAGATCCCCTGCAGAAGAGATAGGCTACCCACTCCAGTATTCACGGGCTTCCCTGGTGGCTCCTATGGTAAAGAATCTGTCTGCAATGTGTGAGATCTGGGTTTGATCCCTGAGTTGGGAAGATCCCCTGGAGGAGGGCATAGCAACCCATTCCAGTATTCTTCCCTGGATAATCCCCATGGACAGAGAAACCTGTAGGGCTATAGTCCATGGGGTTGCAAAGCATTGGACATGACTGAACGATTAAACACACACACACACATATACATATAACAAATATTAAATACATTATAGGTAGAGTAAATGATCTAATTAAATGATAAAAAACTATTTGACTAGATAAGTATAAAACTCAACTGTATTCTTCCTATATGAATAAAGTTACAAGATACAGAAATTAAGTTAAAAAATCCCAGAAGACTGAGAATAAAGATGGAAAAATATACGATGCAAAAGCTGCCACAAGAAAGTTGGCATAGCTATATTAACGTCAGGCAAAGTAGGCTTTCAGGAAAAATTTGCTAGAGTTAAAAAGATATTTCATGATAAGCCTTAATTTACCAATGAAGATAGAACTATTTTAAATTTGTATGTACCTAGTCTCATAGCACTAAAATTATTCAAAACAAAAATTATAAGGAGAAATGGACAAATCCTTAGTTATAGTGGAATATTTTCATAGACTTCTTGCCATAATTGATAAAGTAGACCAAATCAGTATAAAGACATAAATGATTTGAAAAATATAATCTAGAAACTTGACCTAATAGCAAATAAAACATTGTACCCAACTGCTGCAGAATATATGTTCTTTCCAAGTGCACATGTGGTATTACAAAAATTTACATATATTGTACCATCAATAAACTCAGATATACAGATGACACCACCCTTATGGCAGAAAGTATAGAGGAACTAAAAAGCCTCTTGATGAAAGTGAAAGTGGAGAGTGAAAAAGTTGGCTTAAAGCTCAACATTCAGAAAAGAAGATCATGGTATCCGGTCCCATCACTTCATGGGAAATAGATGGGGAAACAGTATAAACAGTGCCAGACTATTTTGGGGGCTCCAAAATCACTGCAGATGGTGATTGCAGCCATGACATTAAAAGACGCTTACTCCTTGGAAAGAAAGTTATGACTGACCCAGGTAGCACATTAAAAAGTAGAGATATTACTTTGCCAACAAAGGTCTGTCTAGTCAAGGCTTTGGTTTTTCCAGTGGTCATGTATGGATGTGAGAGTTGGACTGTGAAGAAAGCTGAGCACCGAAGAATTGATGCTTTTGAGCTCTGGTGTTGGAGAAGACTCTTGAGAGTCCCTTGGACTGCAGGGAGATCCAACCAGTCCATTCTAAAGGAAATCAGCCCTGGGTGTTCTTTGGAAGGAATGATGCTAAAGCTGAAACTCCAGTACTTTGGCCACCTCATGTGAAGAGTCGACTCATTGAAAAAGACTCTGATGCTGGAAGGGATTGGGGGCAGGAGGAGAAGGGGACGACAGAGGATGAGATGGCTGGATGGCATCACCAACTCGATGGACGTGAGTCTGAGTGAACTCCGGGAGTTGGTGATGGACAGGGAGGCCTGGCGGGCTGTGATTCATGGGGTCACACAGAGTCGGACACGACTGAAGTGACTTAGCAGCAGCAGAAGCAGAAATCAATAACAAAAAGAAACATAAACAAATCCTCTTATATTTGAAGAAACTAAGCAATATGCTCCTAAACAAAATCCACCATTGAAATTAGAAAATTTTGAACTGAGTGATAATGAAAATACAACATATTTTCAATGTGCAGCTAAAGCCATGTTTAGAAGGGAATGTATAGCTAAGAAGAAGAAAGTTGAATGTCTGTGATCTAAGCACCCACCTCAAGAAAGCATATGAAATTAAACCCAGAGAAAAGAAGAAAAAGGAAGGATATAATAAAGATAAGAGCGGAAAATGCTGAAACATAAAATAGACAAGAGTCAGCGAGGCCAAAAGTTGGTTGTTTTATAAAAGCTAAATATTTCTTAAACTGTTAGACTGAAATAAGAAAGAGAGAGAGAAAGAGAGAATGAATGAGAGAACCCACAATACCCTACCTATCTCAGAAATGCAAAAAAAAAAAAAAAAGACATCACAACATGTCCAATAAATTTTGAGAACATTATGAATAATTCAATGTCAGCAAATGACATGAGATGGTCAAATTCTGAGAAAACACCACATACTAAAATGTACACAGAATGGACTAAAAACAATTAAGAAATTTACATATGTAATTACAAAACTTCCCACAAAGTAAACTTTAGGTCCAAATGATTTCATTGACAAATTCCACAGTAATTTAAGGAATTTTTCAAATGCCAATTTTATTAATATTTCTCCAGATGATAGGAGAGAGGATATTTCCAGTCACTTCAAGGCCATCTTTGTCATTCCAAAGCTTAATTAGTACATTACAAAAAATTCACATGCCAATCTCACTGTTGAAAAATAGAAGCAAAATTGCTTTAAAAAAAAAAAAAGTACCAAGCCAAGCCCTTGTTGTCACTATTCTAAGAAATTGTTCCCTCATGCCTCTTAGAGTGCAAGAATTAGGATAAGAGTACCATGTAGAATACCAAGTCTATCTGTATTTGGAATGGAGTCATAAACTATAATAAAGAAGATGAATCTAATATTTTGAAAAGGTTGACTACAGAAAAGAATGCTTCTATTTTAGGTGATAAGACTGAAAAACACTTTTGGAGTTGTTATTATATGCTAAGCTCTGTGTAAAGCACTATATGTCCATTATTTCACTTAAACCTTTATAAAAATCCTGTGAAATAGCTACTATTGTCCCTATTTGACAGGAAACTAAGCATAGTGTTTATGATCAAGGCCATGTAACTAGTAAAGAGAGAAGCAATACTTCAATTATTATAAAAAATTATAGGTTTAACCACTATGTGTTTAACACTATAGTGTTTTTAACCACTATGCCATACTGCCCCCCTGAGGACAAAGATCATATTTTATCTCTATTGTAATACTTCATAGTGTCTAGCATGGTAGATGTTCAAAGAATATTTGCTGAATGAATGCATTTTTTAAAAAGTACATTTCAGCTAGGCCAAGGGATTTTCATGCATTCAAGTAATTTATGTGCTCTATGGTAATATCTCTGTCATTCTTGGAATTTTAATCCCAATTTATTAGTATTGTTCTACATAGTGTTGTTCTTCCTTAAAGTCTGAATGAATAAATACAATGAATGAATTTTTTAATTAATCATTGATATTATGGGATCCAAACCAAAAGGAGTTCTAGAAACAGCTTAAAAGATTTCTTCATATGCTTGAATAAAGGGCTTTAGGACGTCTGAGGTCTCCAGAGATAAAGACATCAATGTAATGAACAAATATTTTTTAAGTAATTCTTATTGGACTATCCTTCTCCTCTCTCCTTTTGCTCTTCCATGAACAAAGATTTTTTTAAAGTTTAGATTTTTATTTTCACTACTGAGACTCTATTATTGGAGAATGGTCATCTTAGATATCACTAAGTATTGTGATAGTATTGGTATCATTTGTTAACTTAAGAATTTTTCTAAAAAAATTTTAATTTTTAAAAGTCTCTCAGTTCATCAATCCAATTTAAAATCTACTATAACTCCAGGTATTCACAATCTTATAAAGACAAACACATCTAAATAAATAATTCTACTACAAGAAAGTGACAAATACAATGAAAATCAAAAGCAAGATGCTATATGAAAAAATTCATTAAGACAGATGTAGTTGAAAAGGTTATATTAATCCAAAAGACAATTTATTGGGCAGCTATCACTAGTCAGGCACTGTGAACATCATGAAAGAGACAAAGATGCATTAACAAAAGATTTCTACACTTAAGTTCATACCTTTGCAGAATTAACTAAAAATAAAAATTATGGTACTAACTGTGAAGTGTTATAAAAAATTGCGTATAAATAATGTGGGTTCTCTTTGCTAGAATTTTGTTGAAGATTTTTACATCCAAGTTCATCAGCGATATTGGCCTGTAATTTTTTTTTTTTTTTGCTGGCATCTTTGTCTGGTTTTGGTATTAGGGTGAATGGTGGCCTCATAGAATGAGTTTGACAGTTTAGCTTCCTCTGCAATTTTTTTGGAAGAGTTTGAGTAGGATAGGTGTTAGCTCTTCTCTAAATTTTTTGTAGAATTCACCTGTGAAGCCATCTGGTCATGGGCTTTTGTTTGTTGGAAGATTTTAAATTAAAGTTTCGATTTCTGTGCTTGTGAAGCGTTTGTGATACACCATCAATACACAATCAATGTAATACACCACATTCACATTTAAGATTTTATATTTCTTCCTGGTTCAGTTTTGGAAGGTTATACTTTTCTAAGAATTCATCCATTTATTCCAAGTTGTCCAACTTATTGTCATATAGTTGCTGATAGTAGTCTCTCATGATCCTTTGCATTTCTGTCTTGTCTGTTGGAATTTCTCCAATTTCATTTCTAACCTGTTGATTTGATTCTTCTCCGTTTTTTTTCCTTGATGAGTCTGGATAATGGTTTGTCTATTTTAATAATCTTCCCAAAGAACCAGCTTTTAGTTTTGTTGATTTTTGTTATAGTCTCCATTGTTTCTTTTTCATTTTTTTCTGCCCTAATTTTTATGATTTATTTCCTTCTACTAACCCTGGGGTTCTTCATTTCTTCTTTTTCTAATTGCTTTAGGTATAAAGTTAACATATTAAAGCAATCATACACCATGATGAAGTGGGCTTTATCACAGGGATGCACGGGTTCTTCACTATTACTAAATCAATCAATGTGATACACCACATTAACAAATTGAAACATAAAAAAACATGATTATTTCAATAGATGCTGAGAAACCCTTTGACAAAATTCAACATTCATTTATGATAAAAACCCTCCAAAAAGCAGGCATAGAAGGAACATACCTCAACATAATAAAAGCCATATGTGATAAACCCACAGCAAACATTATCTTCAATGGTGAAAAATTGAAAGCATTTCCCCTAAAGTCAGGAACAAGACAAGGGTGTCCACTCTTACCACTACTATTCAACATATTTTGGAAATTTTAGCCACAGTAATCAGAGAAGAAAAAGGAATAATAGGAATCCAGATAGGAAAAGAAGAAGTAAAACTCTCACTGTTTACAGATGACAAGATCCTCTACATAGAAAACCCTAAAGACTCCACCAGAAAATAACTATAGCTAAGCAATGAATATAGTTGCAGGATATAAAATTAACACACAGAAATCCCTTGCATTCCTATACACTAACAATGAGAAAACAGAAAGAGAAATTAAGGGGAAAAGTCGATTCACCATTGCAACGAAAAGCATAAAATACTTAGGACTAAATCTACCTAAAGAAACAAAAGACCTATATATAGAAAATGATAAAACACTGATGAAAGAAATAAAAAATTACACAAATAGATGGAGAAATATACCATGATCACAGACCAGAAGAATCAATATAGTGAGAAAGAGTATACCACCCAAAACAATCTATATATTCAATGCAATCCGTATCAAGCTACCCACGGTATTTTTCACAGAACTAGAACAAATAATTTCATAATTTGTTTGGAAATAAAAAAACCTTGAATAGCCAAAACAATCTTGAGGAAGAAGAATGGAACTGGAGGAATCAACCTGGCTTACTTAAGACTATACTACAAAGCTACAGTCATCAAGGCAGTATGGTACTGACACAAAGACAGAAATATAGGTCAATGGAACAAAACAGAAAGCCCAGAGATAAATCCATGCACCTATGGACACTTTATCTTTGACAAAGGAGGCAAGAATATACAATGGAGAAAAGACAATCTCTTTAACAAGTGATGCTGGGAAAACTGGTCAACCACTTGTAGAAGAATGAAACTGGAACACTTTCTAACACCATACACAAAAATAAACTCAATGTATATTAAAGATCTAAATGTAAGACAAGAAACTATAAAATTCCTAGAGGAAAACAGGAAAAAACACTCTCCAACATAAACCACAGCAGGATCCTCTATGACCCACCTCCCAGAGTAATGGAAATAAAAGTAAAAATAAACACATGGAACCTAATTAAAAGCTTTTGCACAACAAAGGAAACTATAAGCAAGGTGAAAAGACAGCCTTCAGAATGAGAGAAAATAATAGCAAACGAAGCAACTGACAAAGAATTAATCTCAAAAACATACAATCAACTCCTGCAGCTCAATTCCAGAAAAATAAACGACCCAATCAAAAAATGGGCCAAAGAACTAAACAGACTTTTCTCCAAAGAAGATATACAGATGGCTAAAAACACATGAAAAGATGCTCAGCATTGCTCATTATCAGAGAAATGCAAATCGAAATCACAATGAAGTACCATCTCATGCCAGTCAGAATGGCTGCTATCCAAATGTCTACAAGCAATAAAAGCTGGAGAGGGTGTGGAGAAAAGGGAACCCTCTTACACTGCTGGTGGGAATGCAACAGCCACTATGGGGAACAGTGTGGAGATTCCTTAAAAAAAAAAACTGGAAATAGAACTGTCATACTACCCAGCAATCCCCCTGCTGGGCATACACACTGAGGAAACCAGAATTGAAAGAGACACATGTACCCCAATGTTCATCACAGTAATGTTTACAATAGCCTGTCCATGGAAGCAACCTAGATGTCCATCGGCAGATGAATGGATAAGAAAGCTGTGGTACATTTACACAATGGAGTATTACTCAGCTATTAAAAAGAATGCATTTGAATCAGTTCTAATGAGGTGGATGAAACTGGAGCCTATTATACAGAGTGAAGTAAGCCAGAAAGAAAAACACCAATACAGTATATTAACACATATATATGGAATTTAGAAAGATGGTAATGATGACCCTATATGTGAGACAGTGAAAGAGGCACAGATATAAAGAACAGACTTTTGGACTGTGTGGGAGAAGGCGAGGGTGGGGTAATTTGAGAGAATAGCATTGAAACATGTATATTAGCATATGTGAAATAGATTGCCAGTTCAGGTTCGATGCCTGAGACAGGGCACTCAGGGCCGGTGCACTCGGACAACCCTGAGGGATGGGATGGGGACGGAAGTGGAAGGGTTTTCAGGATGGGGAACACATGTACTCCCATGGCTGATTCATGTCAAAGTATGGCAAAAACCACTGCAATATTGTAAAGTAATTAGCCTCCAATTAAAATAAATTAATTAATTTAAAAAATAGTGTGGGAACACAGCAAAGGAAAAGACTAAATCTTGTTTAAAATGAGGAAGGCTTCCCGAGGAGATAATGTCTTCTTTAAAATGTTATTTATTTATATTGCTTTGAATATGTAATATACTCAAATGGTTAAAAAATATAGCAATAAACAAAGGTTTATATTGAAAAGTCCCATTCTTATCCCCTCCCCACATATGCCACACTTCCTACCCTCTATAAGTTCAGCTTAGTTCAGTTCAGTTCAGTTCAGTCACTCAGTCATGCCTAACTCTTACGATCCCATGGACTGCAGCTTACCAGGCTCCTTTGTCCATAGCATTTTCCAGGCAAGAGTGCTGGAGTCGGTTCCCATTGCCTTCTCCTCAATAAAGCAGAAGTAGATGTTTTCCTGGAACTCTCTTGCTTTTTTGATGATCCAATGGATGTTGTCAATTTGAACTCTGGTTCCTCTGCCTTTCCTAAATCCAGCTTTAACATCTGGAATTTCATGGTTCATGTACTGCTGAAGCCTGGCTTGGAGAATTTTGAGCATTACTTTACTTGCATGTGAAATGAGTGCAATTGTATGGTAGTATGAGCATTCTTTGATATTGCCTTTCTTTGGGATTGGAATGAAAACACCTTTTCCAGTCCTGTGGCCACTGCTGAGTTTTCCAAATTTGCTAGCATATTGAGTGCAACATTTTCACAGCATGATCTTTTAGATTTGAAGTAGATCAACTAGAATTCCATCACCACCTCGAGCTTTGTTCCTAGTGATGCTTTCTAAGGCCCACTTGACTTCACATTCCAGGATGTCTGGCTCTAGGTGAGTAATCACACCACCCTGATTATCTGGGTCATGAAGATCTTTTTTGTTCAGTTCTTCTGTGTATTCTTGCCACCTCTTCTTAATATCTTCTGCTTCTGTTAGGTCCATACTATCTCTGTCTTTTATCGAGCCTATCTTTCATGAAATGTTCCCATGGTATCTCTAATTTTCTTGAAGTGATCTTTAGGCTTTCCCATTCTATTATTTTCCTCTATTTCTTTCCATTGATCACTCAGTAAAGCTTTCTTATCCTTGCTATTCTTTGGATCCCTGCATTCAAATGGGTACATCTTTCCTTTTCTCCCTTGCTTTTCACTTCTCTTCTTTTCACAGCTGTTTGTAAGGCCTCCTCAGACAGCCATTTTGCCTGTTCGCACTTCTTTTTCTTCAGGAAGGTTTTGATCACTGCCTCCTGTACAGTGTCACGAACCTCCATCCATATTGCTTCAGGCACTCTGTCTATCAGATCTTTAATCTATTTCTCACTTCCACTGTATAATTGTAGGGATTTGATTTAGGTCATACTTGAATGGTCTAGTGGTTTTCCCTACTTTCTTCAAGACGGCAGGCACTGGAGTGGTGGCTGATGGCACTGAAGTGGTAGCAAAGAGATACCCCACGTCCAAGGGCAGAGAATCCCCAGCAAGATGGTAGGTGCTGAAGTGGTGGCTGAGTGCCATTGTATTGACTTAGAGGAGATATACCATGTCCAAGGGCAAAGGAGAAGCCCCAGCAAGATGGTAGGAGGGGCGAAATCTCATTTAGAATCAACCCCATTCCCACCAGAGATGCTTAGAGGGCTGAAACATACCTTGTGTGCACCAGGTCCCAGAAACCCCACAGAGAATGAGACAGAGCTGTGTTTGAGTGTCTCCTGTGTAGGTACAGGTCAGCAGTGGACTGCCACAGGGACAGAGGTTCTGGGTGCAGTAGACCTGGATATGGCATAAGACCTCTTGGAGGAGGTCTCCATTAACCCCAGCATAGGACTGCCAAAACTTACACAGGACTGGGGAAAAAGACTTTTGGGGTGTACAGACAAAACCATGTGTGCACCAGGACCCAGGAGAAAGAAGTAGTGACCCCACAAGAGACTGACCCAGACTTGCCCATGAGTGTCCAAGAGGCTCCAGTAGAGGCGGTGTGGCATGCTGCAGGGTTGGGGGCACTGAGTGTAGCGTGCATCCATGGGACCTTTTGAAGGAGTCACCATTATCTTCATTACCCCCACCATAGTTCGGCCTCAGGTAAATAACAGACAGGGAACATAGCCCCGCCCGTCAACAGAAAATTGTGTTAAAGTTTTACTGAACATGGCCCCACCTATCAGAACAAGACCTAGTTTCTCCTCAGTCAGTCTCTCCCATCAGGAAGCTCCCATAAGCCTCTTATCCTTCTCCATCAGAGGGCAGACACACTGAAAACCATAATCACAGAAAACTAACCAATCTGATCACATGGAACACAGCCTTGTCTAACTCAGTGAAACTATGAGCCATGTGCATGTCATGGTGGAGAGTTCTGACAAACTGTGGTCCCCTGGAGAAGGGAATGGCAAACCACTTCAGTATTCTTGCTTTGAAAACCCCATGAACAGTATGAAAAGGCAAAAAGATAGGACATTGAAAGATGAGCTCCCCAGGTCAGTAGGTGCCCAATATGCTACTAGATATCGGTGGAGAAATAACTCCAGAAAGAATGAAAAGACAGAGCCAAAGCAAAAACATCACCAAGCTGTGGATGTGACTGGCGATAGAAATAAAGTCTGATGCTGTAAAGAGCAATATTGCATAGGAACTTGGAATGTTTGTTCCATGAATCAAGGCTGTGTTCTTTGCCTGGAAAAGTTCCTTTAGCAATTGTTATAAAGCTGGTTTGGTGGTGCTAAACTCTCAGCTTTTGCATGTTTATAAAGCTTTTGATTTCTCTGTTGAATCTGAATAAGAGTATTGCTGGTTAGAGTATTCTTGGTTGAAAGTTTTTCTTTCACCTCTTTAAATGTATCCTGCCACTCTCTTCTGGCCTGCAGAGTTTTTGCTGAAAAGTCAGCTAAACCTTATGGGGTTTCTCTTGTATGTTTTTTGTTGCTGTTTTCTTGTTGCTTTTAATTTTTCCTTTGTATTTAATTTTTATTAATTTAATTAATATATATCTCAGCATGTTCCTCCTGGGTTTATCTTTTATGGGACTCTCTGCACAGACTCTCTGCACTTCTCAGACTTGAATGATTTTTTTTTTCCTTTCCTATGTTAGTAAAGTTTTCAAAATGATGTCATCAAATATTTTCTCAGGCCCTTTCCTTCTGTCTTCTTCTTCTGGGGCCCTTATAGTTCAAATGTTGAGGTGTTTACTGTTGTCCCAAAGGTCTCTGGGATTATTCTCATTTATTTTCTTTTCTTTTTTTTTTTTTTCTGTTCCACAGCAGAGATTTCCACCACTATGTCTTCTGGGTCACTTGAGGAGGGCATGACAACCCACCACAGTATTCTTGCCTGGAGAATTTCATGGACAGAGGAGCCTGGGAGTCCATGGAGGCTACAGTCCATGGGGTTGCAAAAAGTTGGTCATGGGGGTGTCAATATGCAGTTTCTATAGCTGCAAGTAAGGTTGGTAGCTTTTCTTCTTTAGTTGCATGGCCCCTGGGATTCAACTATGGTTTTAACCTCACCTCTGCATGTGGGCCACCCATAGGTGTCTGCTCCTGAAGCGCCCTAGAGCACTCGGGTCTGCCCAAGTGAGGACAGAGTGAGGAGGTGGCACAGTTGCTGGAGTCACAGGAGCCCTGGCAGGGACAGGTACACAAGGGGTCAGCAGCCTAAAAAGACTAGGCCCTGGTGGTGACACAGATTGAGAGATCTGACCCTGGTGGGAGCCTTTCCTAGCTCCTAGCCACTGTCACAAGATGGGCAGCTCCAGCAGGGGGCCCTCCTAATGGCTGACAGCAGGTGTGTGAGGACCAGGCCTGGTAAAGCCTGTTCCTTGTGCCTGGGGTGGGGAAGGGGCCAGAAAGTGGGGAGAGAGGCAGCAATGGTGGCTCTATCCCTGTGCATCACTCAACTAAGGCACCTTGCTTCTATGGCAGCTTGAGTTTCCTCCATGAGCATGTCCTGTTGCATATTCCCTCACTCCAATCCCCTCAGGCTTTCTCCTCACAGCCAGTAGCAGTCCTCTCCCTTGGTTTGCTCATGATCCAGCACCCAGGTCCGGTGCACACAGGCAGACACATGTTCCAGGCTGAAACACACAGGATTGTGGCCCAGGTCATCTGTGTAGGTCTCACTCTGTCCTTCCTGCCCCAAAATAGCCCTTTTGCTTTCCTCTGACAGCTCCAGGTGCTTTTCTTCTGTCCCAACTAATTTCCCATTGGTGAGAGAATTTCCCTGGATATGGGAATCTCTCTGCTCCTTCAGCTGCTCCCACCCCAGAGGTGTGGGTCCTATCCTGCTTCCTCTCATCTTCTTTTTCCCTTCTTTTCTCCTACCTGGTTATGCAGGAATATTTCTTGTCCTTTCTGATGTTCGAGGTCTTCTGTTAATGTTCAACTGGTGCTCTGTGAAAATTGTTCTGTCTGTATTCTTGATGTGTTTGTGGAGAGAGATGAAGTCTATATTTTCCTACTACTTCACCATCTTGCTTTTTCTAAGGGATTATTGATTTTACTCCTTATGCCCCTAGAACATCCACTTCTAGTTTTATAAATTAGGCCATTAACATTAATAGCTACAATGATTTTGCCTGATTTTTCCTCATTTTATTAATATAGTCAGCTCTTTTTCTGTTATATATTTATTTTCTAACTAGAATAGTAACATAACCATATATAACTTTTGTTTCCTGGGTCACATCATCATGAATGTAAAATAGAGTTATTTTAGCAATCATCAAATAGTATTTCTATAAATCTGGGCTAATTTGTTTTAAAAATAAGTCTAATACCTGCTCTACTTCTCCCTTCTCAAGGGCCCGGTGCATCACAATTAGATTCGAGAGTCCTTAGGACATTTCGCAGATGCCATGTGAACCAGTCCTCTTGGCTGCTACTTGGTGCCTTTCATTTCTTCCTCTTCTTGCTGTAGTAATGTCTCCTGTCCTTGTCTATGTCCCCCAAGAGCTATGGAATCCACTGCCATGGATTGAAGGCACCACTCATTACTTTACTTGTAACTATTGAAGGGTCTTGCTGCTAATGATATTCTTGGACATTTTTATGGTAAGACTGATCATATTAACTGCCCTTGCCTGAGAGGGATATATGAACTGAGGATGCCATCTCTTACCTCAGGTTTCTAACACTGTTGGTCCTGAAAGTTCAAAGTAAGGAATAAACACTTAATGTGTCATGTATACAGTATAGTCAAGGTAAAACAGTTACGTAATGTTGTGTGATGAGGTGAAATAGCTCATTACACTTTTCACTCTTTTTTTGTTTGGTATCCCTCTAGGACTCAAAAATATGAGTCCCTTTGAGTGAGCTGGGTCGGTGACTAATCCATCTGAGTGATATACACCTCTGCTATAACTGTAATCACTTTTTCTAATGGGGCTGAACTATTGTCTTTGAACTCATCTTGAGTTTGGTAACTTTTTTCTTTCCTGTGAGTGAATTATTTTATCTTCCAAGAGGTTCTTTGGTCCCTCTGATAGCTTGGTTCCTAGAACTGCTTTTCAACTGGTCCACTAAGTACGTCCAAACATGTCAAAACCCTAAATGGAACAAAACTTGGGTATATATTGAGACCCCATGCAACTTTCTGTTTCTGGCAAAAATTTTGTAGTATATGCTACCATCTATATCTCAGGAATAAATTCTTGCAATGATGGTAAAATAATCAATTCTTTAATACTCTAAGCTTAGCTCACAGGCTCAGATTATCACATACTGTACAACACTGAACTTTGTGATATCCTCTCCTGGTGCACAGGCACACACACACACACACACACACACACACTCACAAAGATGATTGTATAAAGCTGGGCTATAATGCAGATTCCAAATTACCTCTGATGTGAATTCATACTCTTTTTCAAGATTAGCATTTTCTTTTCTGTCTCTGATGCCTTCCACCTTACAGAAGTAGGCCCCTGGGTAATTTATGCCTTCTGAAACTTGCTGAGACCTCTCTGGAGGAGCCACATGTTCATAAACCACTGTTCACCACTGTTCATTGGAAACCTGTGGTTATAGGTAAGCAGATTCCCTTGTTTATAATGGCAATCACTCCAACCTAATTTTGTGGCTCACTCTACCTTAGCTTCTCTTGTTTCTCATGGAAATTAAACACAATCAAATGTGAATTTTTCCTAGGCAAAGGACAGATATTTCATATTCTTGTCTTAGTTCCCAAGCACTGGACTCACAGATTGAAGAAAATTATCATTTCCTATTCACCTGTGGGCAACTGATCATATTTGTAGACTCCCCCTGTATTAGATGCACCTTGTTTTCTGCCAGCACTTTTTATACAGATAGTGGCCTCAAACTTTAATCTCATTAGATAGAGTAAATATTCACCTGTCATCCATTTTATACTGGACAGGGAGGGACCAAAGTCTACAACAGTACTCATTATCATCTTGGAGTCCCTGGTACCATAATTCAGCATTGCTTTCACTGCTATCAGCCACACTAAGGCTTCATCTGGGAATTTCCTATTGTTTCTCACTTTATCTAGCTACATGGTAGGTCAGTCTTAACCTAATTTCTGGTCTCAACACCCATTCCAAGTTAGACACTTGTGGACAGTCAGAATACCTGCTAAATATGCAAAAATGAAGGGTAAAAAATATGGTGTTTTTCTTAGAGTCTTTCTACCCAACTGCTAAGAATGACATGTCTGGCTCTTAACCATTTGTGCTCCACCACAACACCCCAACTCCTAGCATTTTCAGCAAAGTACTCAAATACTTTAGGTTGTGAATCTCCAGAGAGTCATAATGGGCTGCTTCCGAATTTTTGTGTGCCCATCACCTGGCTACTTTGCATAATAGCTTGTATAGAGAGAAGCATGTCTTCCATAAAATCTAAATAGCCATTATTACAGCCTTTTAATTTTAGGCATCATGATTAAAAGAATTGGCTTCCAGGAGTCTATTTCCTACAAGTTCTGCTATCTGGTTTTAAAAACAAGACATCTTTCTTTTTTTTATTTTTTTATGTTTTTCCATTAACACTATGGCTTGCCATTATGGATTGTTTCCAGATAGACTATCAAATTTGGACATCTTTTCTAGTATACAGAAGTTTTATATGGGAAATATTGTCTTCAGTCACCATTGGTAACAACACAACACAAAATTCAGTTCAAAATTAGTTCTAAGGTTTTTCTCTTTTAATAACCACTGCCGCTGCTGCTGCTAAGTCGCTTCAGTCGTGTCCAACTCTGTGCGACCCCATGGACTGCAGCCTATGAGGCTTCTTCATCCATGGGATTCTCCAAGCAAGAACACTGGAGTGGGTTGCCATTTCCTTCTCTTAATAACCACAGTCCTTGCTAATGCCCTCACTAATCTTCGCTGATATCCACTTAGAAAAATTAAATGTGCAAAAAAATCCCATGTGTTTCTATTTTTCTTGAAAATACCAGTGCAAAACTGGGCATAATATCAATGCCTGACTGACTACTTTCAAATTATATGATTCTTAAAGTAAATCTTCGTATTGTTTTGTCACTGTGTCATGTCTGACTCTTTAAAACACTATGGCCTGCAGCACGCCAGGCTTCGCTGCCCTTCACTATCTCCCAGAGCTTGCTCAAACTCATATCCATTGAGTCTGTGATGCCATCCAACCATCTCATCCTCTGTCATTTCCTTCTCCTCCTGCCTTCAATCTTTCCCAGAATCAGGGTCTTTTCCAGTCAGTCAGTTCTTTGCATCAGGTGGCCAAAGTATTGGAGCTTCAGCTTCAGCATCAGTCCCTCCAATGAATATTCAGGATTTATTTCCATTAGGATTAACTACTTTGATCAGGAAAGATATAAGCATCTGAACGCAGAGTTCCAAAGAATAGCAAGAAGAGATAAGAAAGCCTTCCTCAGTGATCAATGCAAAGAAATAGAGGAAAACAAACAGAATGAGAAAGACTAGAGATCTCTTCAAGAAAATCAGAGATATCAAGGGAACATTTCATGCAAAGATGGGCTTGAAAAAGGACAGAAATGGTATGGACCTAACAGAAGCAGAAGATATTAAGAAGAGATGGCAAGAATACACAGACGAACTGCACAAAAAAGATCTTCACGACCCAGATAATCACGATGGTGTGATCACTCACCTAGAGCCAGACATCCTGAAATGTGAAGTCAAGTGGACCTTAGAAAGCATCACTACGAACAAAGCTAGTGGAGGTGATGGAATTCCAGTGGAGCTATTTCAAATCCTGAAAGATGATGCTGTGAAAGTGCTGGACTCAATATGCCAGCAAATTTGGAAAACTCAGCAGAGGCCAAAGAACTACAAAAGTCAGTTTTCATTACAATCCCAAAGAAAGGCAATGCCAAAGAATGCTCAAACTACGGCACAATTGCACTCATCTCACATGGTAGTAAAGTAATGCTCAAAATTCTCCAAGCCAGGCTTCATCAATACGTGAACCGTGAACTTCCTGATGTACAAGCTGGATTTAGAAAAGGCAGAGGAACGAAAGATCAAATTGCCAACATCCGCTGGATCATGGAAAAAGCAAGAAAGTTCCAGAAAAACATCTATTTCTGCTTTATTGACTATGCCAAAGCCTTTGACTGTGTGGATCACAAGAAACTTTGGAAAATTCTTCAAGAAATGGGAATACCAGACCACCTGACCTACCTCGTGAGAAATCTGTATGCAGGTCAGGAAGCAAGAGTTAGAACTGGACATGGAACAACAGACTGGTTCCAAATAGGAAAAGGAGTATGTCAAGGCTGTATATTGTCACCCTGCTTATTTAACTTATATGCAGAGTACATCATGAGAAACGCTGGACTGGAAGAAACAAAAGCTGGAATCAAGATTGCCGGGAGAAATATCAATAACCTCAGATATGCAGATGACACCACCCTTATGGCAGAAAGTGAAGAGGAACTAAAAAGCCTCTTGATGAAAGTGAAAGAGAAGAGTGAAAGAGTTGGCTTAAAGCTCAACATTCAGAAAACGAAGATCATGGCAACTGGTCCCATCACTTCATGGGAAATAGATGGGGAAACAGTGGAAACAGTGTCAGACTTTATTTTTTTGGGCTCCAAAATCACTGCAGATGGTGACTGTAGCCATGAAACTAAAAGACACTTACTCCTTGGACGGAAAGTTATGACCAACCTAGATAGCATATTCAAAAGCAGAGACATTACTTTGCTGACAAAGGTCCGTCTAGTTGAGGCTATGGTTTTTCCTGTGGTCATGTATGGATGTGAGAGTTGGACTGGGAAGAAGGCTGAGCGCCGAAGAATTGATGCTTTTGAATTGTGGTGTTGGAGAAGACTCTTGAGAGTCCCTTGGACTGCGAGGAGATCCAACCAGTCCATTCTGAAGGAGATCAGCCCTGGGATTTCTCTGGAGGGAATGATGCTGAAGCTGAAACTCCAGTACTTTGGCCACCTCATGCGAAGAGCTGACTCATTGCAAAAGACTCTGATGCTGGGAGGGATTGGGGGCAGGAGGAGAAGGGATGACAGAGGATGAGATGGCTGGATGGCATCACTGACTTGATGGACATGAGTTTGAGTGAACTCTGGCAGTTGGTGATGGACAGGGAGGCCTGGCGTGCTGCAATTCATGGGTTCACAAAGAGTCGGACACGACTGAGCGACTGAACTGAACTGAGTTTGTTCTCCTAGCTGTCCAAAGGACTCTTAAGGGTCTTCTCCAACACCACAGTTCAAAAGCATCAATCCTTCAGTGCTCACACTTCTTTATAGTTCAACACTCACATCCATGCATGACTACTGGAAAATCCATAGCATTGCCTATACGGACCTTTGTAGATAAAATAATACCTCTGCTTTTTAAAACACTGTCCAGGAGTGTCATAGCTTTTCTTCCACAAAACAATTGTCTTTTTCAATTTCATGGCTGCAGTCACCATCTGCATGATTTTAGAGCCCAAGAAAATTACGTCTTTCACTGTTTCCATTGTTTTCCCATCCATTTGCCATGAAGTGAGGGGACCATATATCATGATCTTAATTTTTTTGAATGTTGAGTTTTATGCCACCTTTTTCACTCTCCTCTTCCACCTTCATCAATAGGCTTTTTAGTTCCTCTTCCCTTTCTGCCATAAAGGTGGTGTCATCTGCATATCTGGGGTTATTGATATTTCTCCCAGCAATCTTGATTCTAACTTGTGCTTTTTCCAAGCTGACATCTCACATGATGTACTCTGCATATAATTTAAATAAGCAGGGTGACAATATACAGCCTTGATGTACTCCTTTCCCAATTTGGAATCAGTCCATTGTTTCATATCTGATTCAAACTGTTGCTTCTTGACCTGCATACAGATTTCTCAGGAAGCAGGTCATGTGGTTTGGTATTCCCATCTCTTTTAAGAATTTTCCAGTTTGTTGTGATCCACGCAGTCAAAGGCTTTAGTGTAGTCAATGAAGCAGAATTAGATGCTTTTCCGAAATTCTCTTGCTTTTTCTATGATCCAATGGATGCTGGTAATTTTATCTCTGTTTCCTCTGCCTTTTTGAAATCCAGCTTGAACATCTGGAAGTTCTTTTCTCAGGTACTGTTGAAGCCTAGCTTGAAGGATTTTGAGCACTACTTTGCTAGCATGTGAAATGAGTGAAACTGTGTGGCAGTTTGAACATTCTTTGGCACTGTCCCTCTTTGGGATTGAATTGAAAACTGACCTTTTCCATTCCTGTGGCCACTGCTGAGGTTTCCAAATTTGTTGGCATATTGAGTGCAGCACTTTAATAGCAACCTAGATATCCATCAGCAGATGAATGGATAAGAAAGCTATGGTACATATACACAATGGAGTATTACTCAGCCATTAAAAAGAATACATTTGAATCAGTTCTAATGAGGTGGATGAAACTGGAGCCTATTACACAGAGTGAAGTAAGCCAGAAAGAAAAACACCAATACAGTATACTAACGCATATATATGGAATTTAGAAAGATGGTAACAATAACCCTGTATACGAGACAGCAAAGAGACACTAATGTATAGAACAGTCTTTTGGACTCTGTGGGAGAGGGAGAGGGAGGGATGATTTGGGAGAATGACATTGAAACATGTATAATATCATATATGAAAAGAGTCACCAGTCCAGGTTCGATGCACGATACTGGATGCTTGGGGCTGGTGCACTGGGAAGACCCAGAGGGATGGTATGGGGAGGGAGGAGGGTTCGGGATAGGGAACACATGTATACCTGTGGTGGATTCATTTTGATATATGGCAAAACCAATACAATATTGTAAAGTTAAAAAATAAAATAAAAAAATAAAATAGCACCACCTTTTAGTATTTTAAATAGTTCAGCTAGAATTCCATCAGCTCCACTAGTTTTGTTCATAGTGATGCTTCCTAAGGCCCACTTGACTTCACACTCTAAGATGTCTAGATGAGTGATCACTCTAGATGAGTGATCACTCCATGGTGCTTTTCTGGGTCATTAAGACCGTTTTGGATTTGAAATAGCTCAACTGGAAGCCATGAAATTAAAAGACACTTGCTTCTTGGCAGAAAAGCTGTGAGCAACCTAGACATCATATTAAAAAGCAGAGACATTGCTGACAAATGTATGCCTAGTCCAAGTTATATTTTTTTCAGTAGCATGTATAGATGTGAGAGTTGGACTATAAAAAAATCTGAGCACCAAAGAATTAATGCTTTTGAACTATGGTGTTGGAGAAAGCTCTTGAGAGTCCCTTGGATTGCAAGGAGATCCAACAAGTCAATCCTAAAGGAAATCAGTCCTGAATATTCATTGGAAGGACTGATGCTGAAGCTGAAACTCCAATACTCTGGCCACCTGATGCAAAGAACTGACTCATGCGAAAAGAACCCAATGCTGGGAAAGATTGAAGGTGGGAGGAGAAGGGGATGACAGAGGATGAGATGATTGGATGGTATCACTGACTTGATAGACATGAGTTTGAGTAAGCTCCAGGAGTTGGTGTTGGATAGGGAATCCTGGCATGCTACAGTCCATGGGGTTGCAAAGAGTCGGACATGACTGAGTGACTGAACTGAACTGAAGACCTTTTATTATAGGTCTTCTTTGCATTACTGCCACCTCTTCTTAATATCTTCTGCTTCTGTTAGGTCCTTATCATTGCTGTCCTTTATTATGCCCATCTTTGCACGAAATGTTCCCTTGGTATCTCTAATTTTCATGAAGAGATCTCTAGTCTTTTCCATTCTGTTGTTTTCCTGTTTCTTTGCATTGGTCATTTAGGAAGGCTTCTTATCTCTCCTTGCTATTCTTTGGAAGTCTGCAGTCAGACGGATATATCTTTCCTTTTCTCCTTTGCCTTTCAGTTTTCTTCTTAGTAAATCTAGTCACCTTAAAAGAATAGTTTTCAGTCTGCAGATCATAACCCATTAAGTAGTGAAATCAAGTCATCCAGTTACAAGCAACTTTTTTTTATAATATGAAGTAGAACAGGAGGGAGTAAAAAGAAAAATAAAACAATACGTGTCACTTAGAAAAATAATTCTAGTGTGAAACTTTTATTATATATGTTGCATATGTATGCATATACGGTTGTGGATATAGCCATTATCACAGAAAGGACTTTTATTTGAAGAGGCCTTTTCTCTTAGCTCATCATCCTCTGTATCTATCCTCTACCCCATAAATTGAGTCAGAAAATATTTATGTAGGACCCTGTTGCTGGAAAGATTGAGAGCAGTAGGAGAAAGGGACAACAGAGGATGAGATGGCTGGATGGCCTCATCAGCCAAGTGGACATGAGTTTGAGAAAACTCCAGGAGATAGTGAAAGATAGGGCAGTCAGGCACACTGCAGTCCATGGGGTTGCAAAGATTTGGACATGACTGAGCAACTGAACAACAACAACAAGGACAACATAGCTGACAGGGACTATAGATACTCTCTGGAGGCAAGAACAAGTTTTCAGACATGTTTGCGAAAACAGACTACCAGGTACTCTGGGAATTCCAAAAAGGCCTAATGGGGGATAAATAGTTTCCATTTCCCTTAAGTTGAGTACATGAGATGGCGTGTCTTGTTTTGCAAATCTTGTAAGCATAGATTGAAACCTTTAGATTTTAATGTAGGAAAACCAATATGTATTTACACCCAGTAACATCTAATCTGAAAGTGTCATTGAATCCCTCCTTGAAAATAAGCAAGAGTTTGGAAACAATGAAGATCAAGGAATGATATGGTATCTTAGATATTAGTGCCACCAATGATTCAAGAATGACCATTTGGGATCTTGTTGCTCATGAAGCTGGACTAAGGGCAGGGATATATGAGCCCTTGCCTGAAATTCTCTGAGATTCTTCTTTTCCTGGGTCCTTCTTGAATAGAATTATCATAGAATTAATACCTGGGCTTCTCTGGTGGCTCAGATCGGCTTCTCCTGCAATGCAGGAGACCTGGATTCGATCCCTGGGTTGGGAAGATCCTCTGGAGAAGGACATGGCAACACACCCTAGTATTCTTGCCTGGAGAATTCCCATGGACAGAGGAGCCTGACAGGTTACAGTCCATGGAGTTGCAAAGAATCGGAAATGACTGAGCGTCTAAGTGCAGAGATTTTTTCAAATTTATTCTATAGTGGCTTGATTCTTTAAATAGCCAGTGTCTATGTTCTTCCAGTACCTGATAAAGGCAGTGCTGTCATTTAGAATCACAATATTTCTTTTTAGTTCATGTAATCAACTTCCTTTCCGTTAGGTGCTGAGAGGTGTCGGAAACTCGCTTTTCTCTGAAGTAGTCTTTTAAACTGATAAAGATATTTCCTTTTATTAATTATTGAAATTCTATGGTTTATGTTTCACAAATATAACAGAGTAATTTACTGGCTTCCCAACAAGCCATATTGTAATCTTGTATTTAGTTATAGTAATTGTGTGATAACCCATGCAGATTCAAAATATTTCTCAGATCATCAATTCTTCTAGATCAATGGCTATCAACTGGGGGAAAATTTTGTCACTCAGGGGACATTTAGCAATGTCTGAAGAAATTTTTGGTTGTTAAAATTGTGGGGACGGTGTTACTGTTGTCTAATAAATAGAGGCCAGGGGTTCCAGTAAGCATACACAGGGAGGAGCTCTCTGATTTACCCACCCAGCACAGAATTATTTGGCCCAAGGTGTCAGTAGTGCTGATACTAATGTTAAGAAATCCTGTACTGACCCTAATATTTGATCTAACATTTCCTGTGTCATTCAAAGTTACAATGATCTATTCCTTTTACATACACTTTAATTCACATGGAGACTATACTATGGTTCTATTCCTGGTCTTTCTTCTCAACTTCTTATTCTATGTCTCAGTGCTTGAATAGATCTCAAACTCAAAATTAACTCGTCTTTTTTTTTTTTTAACTCTTCTTAAACTTGAAATTTTCTAGGATAATAGGCAGAAGGAAGAGCAATTGAGAGTTGTTTATTTTTCTATTTCTCTCTAATTCTGGTGAGCTGGTGCATGTAAGATAAGTAAGGAGAATATTCTTAAGGATGTACCATCAGTCTGCTGCTGAAAATAACATGCTGGAATGTATTAAAGACTAAAATTGGACTCAATCAATGCCATGTGCACCACTGCAGGATTGATTCAACTCATTTCAATAGCTTATATGGGGGAAAAATAATGAGTGCAAGTTTAAATATAATGAGTTTCAGAGGTCTGTGGGTCAGTGAGGCAGAGATGTCAAGTTGGAAGAGATAGAAATAGAAATGTGGGCATCATCAGCTTATAGGTGGTAATTGAAGTCACAGGAGTAGATGATAACAGCTAAAGAAAAAAATATAGATTTAGAAGAGAAAGTAGTCTCTAACTGAATTCTTAGGTAAATCCAACATTCAATGTTAGATACAGGATCAATTCAGAGACAGTGATCTTTCCAATCTATCAGGCTGCTTCCTAGACAGAAGGGGAGTCGCATTTAATCATTCAATAAATATCTATCAGTTCAGTTCAGTCGCTCAGTCAAGTCCGACTCTTTGCGACCCCATGAACTGCAGCATGCCAGGCCTTCTTGTCCATCACCAATGCCCGGAGTTCATCCAAACTCTTTAGTCAGTGATGCCATCCAGCCATCTCATCCACTGTCGTCTCCTTCTCCTCCTGCCCCCAATCCCTCCTAGCATCAGAGTCTTTTCCAATGAGTCAACTTTTCGCATGAGGTAGCCACAGTATTGGAGTTTTAGCTTTAGCATCATTCCTTCAAAAGAACACCCAGGACTGATCTCCTTTAGAATGGACTGGTTGGATCTCCTTGCAGTCCAAGGGACTCTTAAGAGCCTTCTCCAACACTGCACTTCAAAAGCACTAATTCTTCGGTGCTCAGCTTTCTTCACAGTCCAACTCTCACATCCATACATGATTACTGGGAAAACCATAGCCTTGACTACACGGACCTTTGTTGGCAAAGTAATGTCTCTGCTTTTGAATACGCTATATAGGTTGGTCATAGCTTTCCTTACAAGGAGTAAGCTTCTTTTAATTTCATGGCTACAGTCACCATCTGCAGTGATTTTGGAGCCCCCCAAAATAAAGTCTGACACTGTTTCCACTGTTTCACCATCTATTTCCCATGAAGTGATGAGACCAGACTCCATGGTATTAGTTTTGTAAATGTTGAGCTTTAAGCCGACTTTTTCAATCTCCTCTTTCACTTTCATCAAGAAGCTTTTGAGTTCCTCTTCACTTTCTGCCATAAGGGTGGTGTCACCTGCATATCTGAGGTTACTGACATTTCCCCCAGCAATCTTGATTCCAGCTTGTGCTTCTTCCAACCCAGCATTTCTCATGATGTACTCTGCATATAAGTTAAATAAGCAGGGTGACAATATACAGCCTTGATGCACTCCTTTTCCTATTTGGAAACCAGTCTGTTGTTCCATGTCCAGTTCCAACTGTTGCTTCCTGACCTGCATATAGGTTTCTCTAGAGGCAGATCAGGTGTTCTGGTATCCCCATCTCTTTCAGAATTTTCCACAGTTTATTGTGATCCAGAGTCAAAGGATTTGGCATAGTCAATAAAGCAGAAATAGATGTTTTTCTGGAACTCTCTTGCTTTTACCATGATCCAGCGGATTTTGGCAATTTGATCTCTGGTTCCTCTGCCTTTTCTAAAACAAGCTTGAACATCTGGAAGTTCATGGTTGATGTATTGCTGAAGCCTGGCTTGTAGAATTTTGAGCATTACTTTACTAGCGTGTGAGATGAGTGCAATTGTGCGGTAGTTTGAGCATTCTTTGGCATTGCCTTTCTTTGGGATTGGAATGAAAACTGACCTTTTCCAGCCCTGTGGCCACTGCTGAGTTTTCCAAATTTGCTGGCATATTGAGTGCAGCACTTTCACAGCATCATCTTTCAGGATTTGAAATAGCTCCACTGGAATTCCATCACCTCCACTAGCTTTGTTCGTAGTGATGCTTTCTAAGGCCCACTTGACTTCACATTCCAGGATGTCTGGCTCTAGGTGAGTGATCACACTATCATGATTATCTGGGTCGTGAAGATCTTTTTGTACAGTTCTTCTGTGTATTCTTGCCACCTCTTCTTAATATCTTCTGCTTCTGTTAGATCCATACCATTTCTGTCCTGTATTGAGCCCATCTTTGCATGAAATATTCCCATGGATCTCTCAAATTCTTGAAGAGATCTCTAGTCTTTCCCATTCTGTTGATTTCCTCTATTTCTTTGCATTGATTGCTGAGGAATGCTTTCTTATCTCTCCTTGCTATCTTTTGGAACTCTGTATTCAGATGCTTGTATCTTTCCTCTTTTCCTTTGCTTTTCGCTTCTCTTCTTTTCACAGCTATTTGTAAGGCCTCCTCAGACAGCCATTTTGCTTTTTTGATTACCTTCCAATGGGGATGGTCTTTATCCCTGTATCCTGTACAATATCATTATCCTCAGTCCATAGTTCATCAGGTACTCTATCAGATCTTGTCCCTTAAAATCTATTTCTCAGTTCCACTGTATAATCATAAGGAATTTGATTTAGGTCATACCTGAATGGTCTAGTGGTTTTCCCTACTTTCTTCAATATAAGTCTGAATTTGGCAATAAGGAGTTCATGATCTGAGCCACAGTCAGCTCCTGGCCTTGTTTTTTTTTTGGACTGTATAGAGCTTCTCTATCTTTGGCTGCAAAGAATATAATCAATCTGATTTTGGTGCTGACCATCTGGTGATGTCCATGTATAGAGTCTTCTCTTGTGTTGTTGGAAGAGGGTATTTGCTATGACAAGCGTGTTCTCTTGGCAAAACTCTATTAGCCTTTGCCCTGCTCCATTTCATATTCCAAGGCCAAAGTTGCCTGTTACTCCAGGTTTTTCTTGACTTCCTACTTCTTCATTCCATTCCCCTGTAATGAAAAGGACATCTTTTTTGGGTGTTAGTTCTAAAAGGTCTTGTAGGTCTTCATAGAACCGTTTAACTTCAGCTTCTTCAGCTTTACCATTTGGGGCATAGTCTTGGATTACCGTGATATTGAATGGTTTGCCTTGGAAATGAACAGAGATCATTCTGTCGTTTTTGAGACTGCATCCAAGTACTGCATTTCGGATTATTTTGTTGACCATGATGGCTACTCCATTTCTTCTAAGGGATTCCTGCCCACAGTAGTAGATATAATGGTCATTTGCGTTAAATTCACCCATTCCAGTCCATTTTAGTTCACTGATTCGTAGAATGTTGACATTCACTCTTGCCATCTCCTGTTTGACCACTTCAAATTTGCCTTGACTGATGGACGTAACATTCCAGGTTCCTATGCAATATTGCTCTTTGCAGCATTGGACCTTGCTTCTATCACCAGTCACATCCACAGCTGGGTATTGTTTTTGCTTTGGCTCCATCCCTTCATTCCTTCTGGAGTTATTTCTCCACTGATCTCCAGTAGCATATTGGGCACCTACTGACCTGGGGAGTTCCTCTTTCAGTATCCTATCATTTTGCCTTTTCATACTGTTCATGGAGTTCTCAAGGCAAGAATACTGAAGTAGTTTGCCATTCCCTTCTCTGGTGGACCACATTCTGTCAGACCTCTCCACCATGATGTGCCCATCTTGGGTGGCTCCACACAGCATGGCTTAGTTTCATTGAGTTAGGCAAGTCTGTGGTCTGTGTGATTAGATTGACTAGTTTTCTGTGATTATGGTTTGTGTGTCTGCCCTCTGATGCCTCTCACAACACCTACCATCTTACTTGGGTTTCTCTTACCTTGGACATGGGGTATCTCTTCACAGCTGCTCTAGCAAAGTGTAGCCACTGCTCCTTATATTAAGCACCTATTATATGCCAGGAGCTAATGAAAGCACTTGGATACATCAATAAAAAAAGTGAAAAAACTCCATACCTTAAGGGAGCTTATTGTATAATGTCTCTTTTTAATGAAACAGGGATTCTGGATGTCTCTCCTTCTTTAAAACCTTTGTTTATCTGAGAACTTAAATCACCACTTCTAGTATTAAGAGGAAATCCAGATGCCCCCCAGTCTTTCCCTTTCCCTACTCCAGCATCTTTGTTCAGTGTTTCATGTGACTTTAGTTTTCCTACAAATGTGTTGTTTGATTTGAACAGTGAAATAAATAACAGAGTGGTCTGCAAATTATAGAGACATCAACCTTGCACAAAAGGAAGGAGAAAGAATGTCACATTAAAAAGAATGAGACACATTCATAATGAAATAAATAACATTATAGAACCAGGTTAAGATAAATGGACAAAGAAATCTCAGTTCCTCGATTGACAAAATATAACAAATATGGGACAACACAGCTACACAGTATTGGGAGTAAGGGTAAAGTAATGGGCCCTGTTTGAAAATGCCAGGGAAGAGAAATCAACTCAAACAATTGTCTTTCTGTTTCAGTGTCTTTACTCTTGTTATCTTGGACTGAGTTTGACTCCCATCAGGCAACAAATTGATATGAGTTAGACCATATAATAAATTCACTGAACTAAAATTTGATGATAAAATGTTATAACTTTTGAAATAACCTTGTTATCATAGGGGGAGAGGACCCACTGATAGAGCCCAGTAACACTTAATGACGGGTTTTCTGCTTCACTTTAAAATAGCATTCGTTGTATGGAAACACTATCTGTAGCTCTGAAATTTTATACCAGCCAAAGGACAATTTTTAAACACATATGGATCTTTTAAACAAATATGAATCTTCAGAGCCTTACGTGGAAACCCAAGGACACTTGTGAACTAATTTCAGTTCCTAATAATTTCCTTTGCCAGCCAGAATGTCCCTGACTTCTAAGAGATGGAAACCTGTCTCAGATCTCACAGGGATATTAGGGTACAAATAATCGAATCTCAAAAGGAGAACTTATAAGAATCTTTAGGGGTCAGAGGCTTTTTAAAACTACACATCCCTTCTTCTTACCTCTTGTATATTATGATACATACTTCTTACTGCTGCCACTGCGTCACTTCAGTCATGTTCGACTCTGTGTGACCCCATAGATGGCAGCCCACCAGGCTCCCCTGTCCCTGGGATTCTCCAGGCAAGAACACTGGAGTGGGTTGCCATTTCCTTCTCCAATACTTCCTACACTTACATCTAAAAGTCACTGCTTTGATGGGACATCGTTACTTATAAGAAAGGGATTCATCCCTCAGGTGTGTTAGGAGTGTAGAAAGATTGAAGAAGTGTGACTTGTTTGATATATTTGATACAGTCCACAAATACATCATATATCTCTGCTGCTGCTGCTAAGTCGCTTCAGTCATGTCCGACTCTATGCGACCCCATAGATGGCAGCCCACCAGGCTCCCCTGTCCCTGGGATTCTCCAGGCAAGAACACTGGAGTGGGTTGCCATTTCCTTCTCCAATGCATGAAAGTGAAAAGTGAAAGTGAAGTCTCTCAGTCGTGTCTGACTCTTAGCGACCCCATGGACTGCAGCCCACCAGGCTCCTCCATCCATGGGATTTTCCAGGCCAGAGTACCGGAGTGGGGTGCCATTGCCTTCTCTGAAATATATCTCTAACAAACTCCTAATCCAAGTAGTAATTAGCTTTTCATAGTTGTACTATTTCCAGACTAAAATTTTTAAAACACATTTCAAAAGTCTAGAGATGAAGTTTCTTAGACACAACTTTCTGGTAGAACATTCTACCTGCCTGGCTAGAACCAGTTTAAGGAATAAAGAGTACTGGCTATTGATTGGTTCTCTTCCAGTCCTGTTGCTGTGTAACGCACCACCCAAATTTAATGATATGCAACAACTTATGTATTATGCACACAGATTCTGTTAGTTAGGAATTTGCAAAAGATACATCAAGGATGGGTTGTCTTTTCTCCATAGTGTCTGGGTCCTCAGCTGAGAAAAGTCAAAGGCTGAGGGCTAACACCATCTGAAGCCTCATCCGCTTCCATGTTTGGCAATTGACATTAACTGTGTGCTCTGATCTTACCTGGGGTTGCCTGCCAGAATGAACGACCTTTCTGTATATTGGCTTAGGTTTCATCACTACATAGTGGTTGGGTTCCACGAGCAAGTGTCCCAAGTTGAAGCTCTATCACCTTTAATATTCTAGCCTTGGAAGTGACAAGTCACATAGCATCACTTATGCTACAGTTACAAGCCTGCTCAGGTTGAATGGGAGGAAACATAGACCCTCAGCTTTTGGTGGAAGAAATGTCAAAGTCACATTTTAAGAAGGGCCTGTAGTATTGAAACAGGAAGGAAGGGGGCAGGGTATAACCTTTGAAAAAAACCAAGGACACAACATAAACTGATTAGAATAAAATAGGTCCAAGATGGCAGAGAAGTTGACTTTGACTAGACCTAGATCTTCAGTATAAGCTCATTGTAACACATCAGCAAACTAAATGACAAACCCAGAGGCACCAAGACAGTTCCAAGGCCAATCATCAAAGACCAAAATGTGGGCAGTAGCCCAAATCCTGGAAATTCCCATCCCTTTCCCAAAATGGTTGAAATAATCTTCCTACTCATTAGCCTACGAAATTACCCAGTGCATAAAAGCTAATCACACCACATTTCTAGCCCACATGTTCCCTCTGTGATGGCTCACACTTTATCTGCAGAGTGTGTTCCTCTCTAAATAAAATCCACTTCTTACCTATCACTTTGTCTCTCAGTGAATTCTTTCTGTTATGAGGCATCAAGAATCTGAACTTCATTAGGTCCTGAAATCAGATCTGTGATCTCAGTTTAAGGACCATGAGTTTTGGCTGGGTTTGAGTTCCAGCCATATAAGTTTGACTCCCAAACTGGGTTTTGGCTGGGTTCAAGTCCCAGCCATGTGGGTTCAAGTCTCAGACAGGGCTTTGGCCAGGTTTGAGTCATGGCCTTGTGAGTTCAAGTCCCAATCTGAAACAGTTTCAGTATATGCCATATTGAGTCAATTTTGGAAAATACAACCTGCCACAATTTGCCCACTGGTTATAGCAAATAACATCTTTCCCACATGCAAAATATACAATCCTCTCCTTCAAATCTAATCCCATTATGAAAGAAATTTAACTATAAGATTTTGTTTTCTAAATCAGGTCCAAGTATAGGTGAAGATCCTCAGATTTTGTTTTTTGGGGAGGTATAGTTCCTTGAGTATCTCTTGAAATGAAAATATGCATACTAAATTTACAAGTTATAAACTCCACATACACAACATAAAATTGTAGGTCAAGCCTAGTGTAATCATAATAGACACTCTGAAGGAAATGAAAGAAGGGAGAAATGAAAAGAATGTAGTAATCACCAGTCCTTAGCAACTCTGAAATCTGTATGTGAACATGTTACCAGTTCCTTCTTTTGTCATACTGCTTGGAGGTTTCTCTCTATCACTTCTCATTCTACCCTCTGGTTGCTTAGTTCAATCCTCTGAGCTATCTTTCCTTGTTTCATTAAAAAAAAAAAAAAACAAAACTCATGTCTGCAGTCGAGTAGCTTTCTCAGCCTGTTTCCTTATGGAGTCCAAAAGACTTTGTTTTGTTCTGCAGCTGCAACGGGTGCGCTAAAGCGCAGGCGGCTGCGATTTGCACGCTAAAGCGCGGCCGAGAGGAGCTACCCCAGGTCCGAGGTCAGGGGCAGAAGCCAGGAGGACCCCATGCCCGAAGGGCGGTGGCCAAGAGGAGTTACCCCACGTCCGAGGTCAGGGGCAGTGGCCGAGAGTGCCAGACTGCAACGGGGCAGGAACGAACGAAAGGAGCTACCCCACGTTCAGGTCAGGGGGGCGGACAAGAGGAGATACCCTGTGTTCGAGGTCAGGGGCGGCAACTAGAGGAGTTATCCCATGTCCGAAGTCAGGGGCGGTGGCCAGGAGGAGATACCCCACCCACCTAAGCCCGAGGCCAGGGGCGGTGGCTGGGAGGAGCAACCCCACGCCGTGGCTGGGCGGGCACAGGAGAGCCTAGAGGAGCTATCCCACGTTGAAGGTCAGGAAGGGCGTGGTGAGGAGATACCCCTCGTCCAAGGTAAGGAGCATTGGCTGCGCTTTGCTGGAGCAGCCGTGAGGAGATACCCGATGCCCAAGGTAACAGAAACCCAAGAAAGATGGTAGGTGCTGCAAGAGGGCATCAGAGGGCAGACACACTGAAACCATACTCAAAGAAAACTAGTCAGTCTAATCATACTAAGACCACAGCCTTGTCTAACTCAATGAAACTAAGCCATGCCTGTGGGGCAACCCAAGATGGGCGGGTCATGGTGGAGAGATCTGACAGAATGTGGTGCACTGGAGAAGGAAATGGCAAACCACTTCAGTATTCTTGCCTTGAGAACTCCATGAACAGTATGAAAAGGCAAAATGATAGGATACTGAAAGACAAACTCCCCAGGTCAGTAGGTGCCCAATATGCTACTGGAGATCAGTGGAGAAATAATTCCAGAAAGAATGAAGGGATGGGGCCAAAGCAAAACGAATACCCAACTGTGGATGTGACTGGTGATAGAAGCAAGGTCCAATGCTGCAAAGAGCAATATTGCATAGGAACCTGGAATGTCAGGTCCATGAATCAAGGCAAATTGGAAGTGGTCAAACAAGAGATGGCAAGAGTGAATGTCGACATTCTAGGAATCAGCGAACTGAAATGGACTGGAATGGGTGAATTTAACTCAGATGACCATTTTATCTACTGCGGGCAGGAATCCCTCAGAAGAAATGGAGTGGGCACCATGGTCAACAAAAGAGTCCGAAATGCAGTACTTAATCTCAAAAACGACAGAATGATCTCGGTTTGTTTCCAAGGCAAACCATTCAATATCACAGTAATCCAAGTCTATGCCCCAACCAGTAAGGCTGAAGAAGCTGAAGTTGAACGGTTCTATGAAGACCTACAAGACTTTTTAGAACTAACACCCAAAAAAGATGTCCTTTTCATTATAGGGGAATGGAATGCAGAAGTAGGAAGTCAAGAAACACCTGGAGTAACAGGAAAATTTGGCCTTGGAGTACGGAATGAAGCAGGGCAAATACTAATAGAGTTTTGCCAAGAAAATACACTGGTCATAACAAACACCCTCTTCCAACAACACAAGAGAAGACTCTATACATGGACATCACCAGATGGTCAACACCAAAATCAGATTGATTATATTCTTTGCAGCCAAAGATGGAGAAGCTCTATACAGTCAACAAAAACAAGACCAGGAGCTGACTGTGGCTCAGACCATGAACTCCTTATTGCCAAATCCAGAATTAAATTGAAGAAAGTAGGGAAAACCACTAGACCATTCAGGTATGACCTAAATCAAATCCCTTATGATTATACAGTGGAAGTGAGAAATAGATTTAAGGGCCTAGATCTGATAGATAGAGTGCCTGATGAGCTATGGAGAGAGGTTCGTGACATTGTACAGGAGACAGGGATCAAGACCATGCCCATGGAAAAGAAATGCAAAAAAGCAAAATGGCTGTCTGGGGAGGCCTTACAAATAGCTGTGAAAAGAAGAGAAGTGAAAAGCAAAGGAGAAAAGGAAAGATATAAACATCTGAATGCAGAGTTCCAAAGAATAGCAAGAAGAGATAAGAAAGCCTTCCTCAGTGATCAATGCAAAGAAATAGAGGAAATCAACAGAGTAGGAAAGACTAGAGATCTTTTCAAGAAAATCAATGATACCAAAGGAACATTTCATGCAAAGATGGGCTTGATAAAGGACAGAAATGTTATGGACCTAACAGGAGCAGAAGATGTTAAGAAGAGATGGCAAGAATACACAGAAGAACTGCACAAAAAAGATCTTTATGACCCAGATAATCACGATGGTGTGATCACTGACCTAGAGCCAGACATCCTGGAATGTGAAGTCAAGTTGGCCTTAGAAAGCATCACTAGGAACAAAGTTAGTGGAGGTGATAGAATTCCAGTTGAGCTATTCCAAATCCTGAAAGATGATGCTGTGAAAGTGCTGCACTCAATATGCCAGCAAATTTGGAAAACTCAGCAGTGGCCACAGGACTGGAAAAGGTCAGTTTTCATTCCAATCCCAAAGAAAGGCAATGCCAAAGAATGCTCAAACTACCACACAATTGCACTCATCTCACACGCTAGTAAAGTAATGCTCAAAATTCTCCAAGTCAGGCTTCAGCAATAAGTGAACCGTGAACTTCCTGATGTTCAAGCTGGTTTTAGAAAAGGCAGAGGAACAAGAGATCAAATTGCCAACATCCGCTGGATCATAGAAAAAGCAAGAGAGTTTCAGAAAAACATCTATTTCTGCTTTATTGACTATGCCAAAGCCTTTGACTGTGTGGATCACAATCAACTGTGGAAAATCCTTCAAGAGATGGGAATACCAGACCACCTGACCTGCCTCTTGAGAAATCTGTATGCAGGTCAGGAAACAACAGTTAGAACTGGACATGGAACAACAGACTGGTTCCAAATAGGAAAAGGAGTACGTCAAGGCTGTATATTGTCACCCTGCTTATTTAACTTATATGCAGAGTACATCATGAGAAATGCTGGACTGGAAGAAACACAAGCTGGAATCAAGATTGCCAGGAGAAATATCAATAACCTCAGATATGCAGATGACACCACCCTTATGGCAGAGAGTGAAGAGGAACTAAAAAGCCTCTTGATGTAGTTGAAAGTGGAGAGTGAAAAAGTTGGCTTAAAGCTCAACATTAAGAAAATGAAGATCATGGCATCCGGTCCCACCACTTCAGGGGAAATAGATGGGGAAACAGTAGAAACAGTGTCAGACTTTATTTTTCTGGGCTCCAAAGTCACTGCAGATTATGACTGCAGCCATGAAATTAAAGACACTTACCCCTTGGAAAGAAAGTTTTGACCAACCTCGATAGCATATTCAAAAGCAGAGACATTACTTTGCCAACTAAGGTCCATCTAGTCAAGGCTATGGTTTTTCCTGTGGTCATGTATGGATGTGAGATTTGGACTGTGAAAAGTCTGAGTGCCGAAGAACTGATGCTTTTGAACTGTGGTGTTGGAGAAGACTCTTGAGAATCCCTTGGACTGCAAGGAGATCCAACCAGTCCATTCTAAAGAGATCAGCCCTGGGATTTCTTTGGAAGGAATGAGGCTAAAGCTGAAACTCCAGTACTTTGGCCACCTCATGCGAAGAATTTACTCATTGGAAAAGACTCTGATGCTGGGAGGGTTTGGGGGCAAGAAGAGAAGGGGACGACAAAGGATGAGATGGCTGGATGGCATCACTGACTCGATGGACATGAGTCTGAGTGAACTCCGGGAGTTGGTGATGGACAGGGAGGCCTGGCATGCTGTGATTCATGGAGTTGCAAAGAGTCGGACACGACTCAGTATTGTTCTCAAATTCACTGTCTTGCATTCTTCATAATAAAAGTTAATTATTTAGCTCACATCTTTCCTTCCACATGTTTTATATTCAGGGAAAAAGGCAGAAGGCACTTTGAACATTTTGCCTGTATAACTCTATATATGGATAGGTCATCAAGTTTGTTAGGTATTCAATATATTTCCTATTTTCCATGTTACCTTAGAAGAGCATTACTGACTTTATGCTAATATAAATACATAAGAAGAGCTCCTTTTACATCAACTTATGCTTTATATCTTTACCAGTAATCCCCTTAGAGCCCTTTATGATTTTTCTACTACTCTCTCCAAGAAATTTTTATCTTCCATTTGCTGTTTTATCCTAAAGC
Source organism: Bos grunniens (assembly GCF_055505025.1). Lineage (NCBI taxonomy): Eukaryota > Metazoa > Chordata > Mammalia > Artiodactyla > Bovidae > Bos > Bos grunniens. Next base: position 71,840,027 of record NC_141194.1, on the reverse strand, counting down.
CAATGCCACATGTTTTTGTTTATTTTTTGTTACAGCAGCACTCCACTTTCAGGTGTCAACTTTTATTATATTAATAGTTAACTCCTGCTGGGGCTTCCCTGGTGGCTCAGCTGGTAAACAATCCGCCTGTAACGTGGGAGACCTGGGTTCATTTCCTCGGTTGGGAAGATCCCTTGGAGAAGGTAACAGCTACCCACCCCAGTATTCTGGCCTGGAGAATTTCTAAACCTTGGAGACACAAAACAACATTTTATTATTCTCACTGACTCCTAGGGATTTGGGATTTGGAAAGGACAGAACAAGAATGTCATGCTTTTGTTAAAAAATGTTTAAGACCTCAGTTGGAATACTCAAAGACTGGAGGATAAAACCATTTGAAGGCGCATTAATTTACATATCTAGCAGTTGATCTTGGCTATTGACTGGGGGCTCCGCAGAGTCTGCTGACCAGAACTCTTAAAAGTGGCTTCTCCATATGGCTACTGGAAGACTTCTTTTTATTTAGAGAAATATCTCTAAAGGCACCTATTATCCTGTGTCCAAGGGTTCCATCATTATAACTTGGAATAATCAGACCAATCAAAGTGCAGCTCATCTCTGACACACTAGGCACTGTTCTGGTGGCAATCCAAGTACAAAACATCCATGTCATATTTTCATGTAAAGCTGGATGATATGGCCACTTAACCTCAAGTGATCATTCACCATGGAAAATTTATAGCCATCAACCAAAATAACTCATTAGATATGAATTAATACTCCTTGGAAGGAAAGTTATGACCAACCTAGATAGCATATTCAAAAGCAGAGACATTACTTTGCCAACAAAGGTTTGTCTAGTCAAGGCTATGGTTTTTCCTGTGGTCATGTATGGATGTGAGAGTTGGACTGTGAAGAAGGCTGAGCACCGAAGAATTGATGCTTTTGAACTGTGGTGTTGGAGAAGACTCTTGAGAGTCCCTTGGACTGCAAGGAGGTCCAACCAGTCCATTCTGAAGGAGATCAGCCCTGGGATTTCTTTGAAAGGAATGATGCTAAAGCTGAAACTCCAGTACTTTGGCCACCTCATGCGAAGAGTTGACTCATTGGAAAATACTCTGATGCTGGGAGGGTTTGGGGGCAAGAGGAGAAGGGTACGACAGAGGATGAGATGGCTGGGTGGCATCACTGACTTGATGGACGTGAGTCTGAGTGAACTCTGGGAGTTGGTGATGGACAGGGAGGCCTGGCGTGCTGCGACTCATGGGGTCGCAAAGAGTCGGACACGACTGAGTGACTGATCTGATCTGATCTGATCCTGCATTGCAGGCGGATGCTTTACCCTCTAAGCCACAGGAAAATACTGTGTGGGGATATATTTTAAAGCAAAGGAAAAGTACTACTTTTAATTCATATATTAAGAGCAGTGCCTTTATTATATATTTATTTTTAAACTATTTTTAAAATGATAGAATTTCACAGGTGAGTTAAATAGTAACCAAGAGAGCAAAATTACCCTAGAATTTTTATTTACTACTTTGATTACTATTCGAGTTTTTCCTCTAGCTCAGGTCACCTTCAATTACCCTATCACCAAGCCCCTCTGGATTCTCCACGGCTTCAAGTGTAAGAGATGACCATCATATTATGAAACCCAATTCTCCAGAAGCACCTACACATATAGACATAGATGAACTGGCAGCAATCCTGAAGTTCTCTCATTAATCTTTTGGAAGAAAACTATTATAAAACAATTGGCTCTATAATCAAAGGTCTTAGTCCTACGTACAAGGGCACCACATCTGCATAATTGTTCAGGCATTTAGTACCTTTAAAGAACAGTAGTTTCAATCTGGGTCAATTGATGAAATTCCTTACATAACTCCATGGACACTCTGTCCTCATACTTCTAAGCAAAGCAGAACATTTTAGATAGCCTGCTGACAGAAGAGATAAAAATGGGTCATTCTGCACCTTCAGAAAATTCACTTCCTCTGCCAGACCTATTTTGGATTAGTATTAGAACTCTGAATGGTATGTAACTTCCTGCTCATGAGGAGAAGCCAATACTTTAAAAGCACTAGATAGACACTATGCAAGGGTTCCAGTTGCTGGAAAGGATTGCTATGGAATGATGTTGCCATAAACATGTCATTCCAAGAAAAGCTTTCCACACTTTTATTTGAACAACTAATTTAGATAGGCAAGGCTGGTAGCTTGGACTTGTGTATATAGCTAAAAGGCTACTTGGATACTTAGACCTACCTCCTAGACATCCTGGTTCAGTCTAGCAACAGCCATGACTGAGTAAACACACCAGCATGAGGTATCTTGTTACAGAAAAGTCAGCCACTCTGTGTGTGCACCTGGCCCACCCACAAGAAATACTGCAGTTATCCAATGACAAAAATCAGCTAGTTTCCTCCCTATAGTTTTATCTTAAGTCAAGGGAATCTTAGCTGCCTATATAATAACCTGCCCATAGAGTCACATAATGACAAATTTCAGGGCATTGAGGAACTCAAACATGGTCCAGCAGGCCCAGACTCACTCCCAGCTTCCATCAGACTTAATGGGCACGTGAAAAATGTGTCTGCTGCTAGGAGAAACCCATTACCCATTATAACTTTTAGGGTATGCAATTACATGGGATTAATTGACCAGTGTTTACACTTGAGCTCAATTGAGCTAGGTTCATAACTGAGCTATCATCAGGAGCACCCTGAATTATAAGCTTCATCTTTGATACTGACAACACTGAAGATGACAAGTTTTTCAGGTGTGCTGACTTTATCAATAACACTGACAACCAAAGTGTCCAACAACAAATCAATTTACTATGAAGTTTTCTCTGAACAAATTCAGGGAAGATACCCTATTTGTTCACTTATTGATAAGTAATTCTTAAGGACTTACTCTGAGATAGTCACTTGGTATACAGTGGTGAAAAAAATCGGAAAAAAATCTTTGCCCTATGAGGCTTACATTTTAGAATGGAAGATGGAAAATAAAATAAGTAAGCAAATTAATAGTATATTAGAAAATAATAAGTTCTATGGAAATAAATAAAGCAAGGAAAGGGGATAGGAGATTAATGTAAATGTGACAATCAGAGGTCTATCCTGAGAAAGTTATAATACTGGAGGAAGCTGAATAAGCAAACCTTGTGTTTCACAGGAGGAATAACTCTAGCTAGAAGAGCCCACCAGAATTGGGGGTTTTAATTCTGCTATAAACTTTGAGCTGAGGCCTCAATCATTGTGCTTAAATAACAAATAAGTCAGCATGATGCTCCCTGTTGCTGATATGTTAGTCCTGTTTACTTCTGGCTACACTCTAGGCTACCCTGATATAGAACACATCCACATTATACAAATGTCTGCTTCCAAAACTATATTGGAGGCAAATTTATTGCAGAAGGGTATCAGTCATTCAAAAACTACCATGACCATTTACTTTCTGGAAAAATGGCATTATATATTCTTTCTAGGAGGGGTCAGCAAATTATAATCCACTATCTGTTTCTTTAATTGAAATTTTTATTGAGATAATTATAGATTCTTATGGAGTTGTAAGAAACTCAGTTTCCCCCAATGACATCTTTCAAAAGTATATTACAATAGCACAACCAAAATATTGACATGATACAATCCACTGATTTTATTCACATTTCATGCACTTATTGGTGCATGTGTATTCAAGCTATGGTTTTTCCAGTAGTCATGTACGGTTGTGAGAGTTGGACCATAAAAACGGCTGAGCAGCAGAGAATCGATACTTTCAAACTGTGGTGCTGGAGAAGACTCTTGATAGTCCCTTGGACTGCAAGTAGATCAAATCAGTGAATCAGAAAGGAAATCAGCCCTGAATATTTTTTGGAAGGACCGACGCTGAAGCTGAAGCTCTAATACTTTGACCACCTGATGTGAAGAGCTGACTCATTGGAAAAGACCCTGATTCTGGGAAAGACTGAGGGCTGGAGGAGAAGGGGAGACATAAGATGAGATGGTTAGATGGCATCATGGCTCAATGGACATGAGCTTGAGCAAACTCCAGGAGATGGTGAAGGACAGGGAAGCCTGGTGTGCTGTAGTCAATGGGGTCACAAAGAGTCAGACATGACTAAGCAATTGAAAAAGAACAACAAATTTGTATATTTATTAAGTTATATGCAGGTTTTTAAAATTTATTTTTAATTGGATGATAATTGCTTCACAGTGTTGTGTTGGTTTCTGACATACATCAACATGAATCAGCCAAAAGTATACATATGTCCCTGCCCTCCTGAACCTCCTTCCCACGCCCTACTCCATCCCACCCCTCTAGGTTGTCACAGAGTACCAGATTACGTTATGCAGCACCTTCCCATTAGCTAGCTATTTACATATGGTAATGTACATGTTTTGATGCTACTCTCTCAATTCGTCCCACCCCCTCTTTCCCCCACTGTGTCCACAAGTCTGTTCTCTATGTCTGGGACTCTATTCCCACCCTGCAAACAGGTTCATCAGTACCATCTTTCTAGATTCCATATATGTGTATTGCTCTTTCTGACTTACTTCACTATGTATAACAGGCTCTAGATTCATCTGTCTCACTAGAACTGACTCAAATTTGTTCCTTTTTTATGGTTGAGTAACTTTCCATTATATATATGTACCACAACTTTTTTATCCATTCATCTGTTGATGGTCATGTAGGTTGTTATATGCAGTTTTATCACATGTGTAGGTTTATGTATCCTTGACTAAGTTTACATACAGAACAATTACCACAAGGATCCAAAGTGCTGTGTATTTACAACCATATTCCACCTCCTTCCTATCCATTACTCTGTCTTTAATCCCTGAAATCACTAATCAGTTCTTTATTTCTAAAATATTTTCATTTCAATACTGTTATATAAAAGGATTCATAAAGTATATAACTGGGTGTTGACTTTTTCACTCATATTAATTCTCTAGAGATTCATTCAGATTGTTGCACTTAGCAATACTTCCTTTACATTTTTGCATCGTATTCCCTGATATAGCTGTTCCACAGTTTTAACTATAACAATGGACATCTAGGTTTTTATTGGTTTGGGCTATTATGAATAAAGCTACTATTAACATTTCTGCACACATTTACAGGTTAAAATTAGTTTTAATTTTTCAGGGACAAATGTCTTGGAGTGCAATTGCTGAGTTTCAGGTTAACTGCATGTATATTGTTTGTGCTCAATTGTTCACTTGTGTCTGACTCTTGGCAATCTCATGGGCTGTAGCCCACCAGGCTCTTCTGTCCATGGAATTTTCCAGACAAGAATTGTATACTGGGGCGGTCCTAAGATGGTGGAGGAATAGGATGGGGAGACCACTTTCTCCACCACAAATTCATCAAAAGATCATCTGAATGCTGAGCAACTTCCACAAAACAACTTCTAATGCTGATAGAGGACACCAGGTACCCAGAAAGGCAGCACATTCTCTTTGAAAGGAGGTAGAACAAAATTTAACAGACAAAAAGAGAGACAAAAGAGTTAGGGACAGAGATCCATCCTGGTGAGGCAGTAGTGAAGGAGAAGTTTCCAAACAGTAGGACACTCTCTCACTGGTGGGTCTGTGGGGAGTTTTGGAATCTCAGAGGGCAACATAACCAGGAGGGAAACACACACACACACACACACAGAATACGTACCTAACCACAATTGCCAGTGGGGAAGTAGCCCAGACACTTGCTTCCACCACCAGCGAGTGGGGGCTGGACAGGAAGGCACAGGTTGCACGCTTAGGGTAAGGACTGGGCCTGATTGCCCTGAGGACAATCTGAGGGAGCTAACATGAGATAGCAACCTAAACTATGGGATAGCCAGAGAGAGAAATAAAAAGAGAGAGAGAGAACTTTCCCCAAAAGAGCTCTAACCTAAAGTGCAACCTGGACTGCTCACAGAACAAAGGATTAAGTGAACATCAAAGGAGAGCTAGCCAGCTGCAGACCAGCCCCTCCCCCGACCAGAGGCAGAGAGGCAGGCTAGTGACAGCTAGAGCCAGAAGGAAAGGGGCAATCTTGGCCCCAGACACGGCATCCTCCATCAAACTGTGAGCAGGCTCCCAGTTGCTAACCAAGTCTTCCTGGGATCCTGGATGGTTGACACTTGCCAGGAGGGTCACAGTCTGAGATCAGCTCCCCAGAGCAGAGAGACACATGGCACACTTGAGATGGTGCTCTCATGGCGCATCTGGGAAACAAAGCACCTGGGACCAGGGAGGTGATTAAGATGCACAGCCCACCTGGGACAGTGCACTTGCAAAGAACCTGGTAGCCTGAGCTGCTTGAACCTGGGAAGGGCACAAAACACATGCCCAACCATGTCTGTGCCTTTGTGGAGTACCTGAGAACCTGAACTGGAGTAGCTTAGACCTGGGAAGTGCACAAAATGCAGGGCCTGCTTTGGACAGCTCCCCTGCAGAGCAACCTGGAGCCTGAGCAGTGTAGACCTGGAAATCAACACCACCGTAAGTTGGGGAAAACCCAGTGTGGTCTGTACTCTGCGAACACTCCCCACACATGCCAGTGATACTAGTTTCCAAGGTTCCTCCCTTTACACAACATAACTGAGCAAGTGAGCCTAAATAACTGATCACTTTTGGCCCCTTGTGTCAGGGAAGAAATTAGACACTGAAGAGACTTGCAAACAGAGTAAGCCAAAATAAACAAAGAGGAAACTGCTCTGGAAGTGACAGATGCAGCAGATTAAAACCCTGTAGTTAACATTGACTAAGCATTGGAAGGGGCCTATAGACCTTGAGAAGAAGTATTAGCTGGAACAAGGAACTATCTGAAACCTAACTGACCCCACACTACCATCAACAGCTCCAGAGAAATTAATAGATATATTTTTTTACTATTATCATTTTTTAAATTTTTTAAAGTTCTTTATTACTTCTTTAATTTTCATTTGTATAACCTACTATTACCGGGTGGTGGAGCCTGGTAGGCTGCCGTCTATGGGGTTGCACAGAGTCCAACACGACTGAAGTGACTTAGCAGCAGCAGCAGCAGCAGCATTACCTTGCAAAAAAAAAAAAAAGAGAGACCCTATTTTTAAAGCAAATTTCATATATATATATAATGATTTTGAGATTGATTTTGTTTTGTATTTTTAAGATTGTATTTTTGAGAATCTAACCTTTACTCTAGATTTTTAATCTTTGCTTTTTGGTATTTGTTATCAATTTTGTACCTTTAAGAATCTAATCTTCAAAAAAAAAATAATAATCTAATCTTAAGTACCCATTTTTACTTACGGGTGTGATTACCAGCTTGATCGCTCTCTCCCCTTTTGACTCTCCCTTTTCTCCCCCAGGTCACCTCTATCTCCCCCATAACCCTTCTCTTCTCTACTTAACTCTGTGAATCTCTCTAACTCTTCTGGGCTGTGGAGAAAACTTAGGGAACTGATTACAGGCTAGATTGGTCTCTCCCCTTTTGATTCTCCCTCTTCTCCTCCTGGTCACCTCTGTATCCCTCCTCCTTCTTCTTTTATTCATGTAATTCTCTAAACCTCTCTGGGTGTCCCTCACTGTGGAGAAGCTTTTCACCAATAACCTATATGTTTTATCATCTGTGCTGTATGGGTGGAGAAGTCTGGAGGCCACTATAAGAAAAAGACTGAATGCCAGAGGTAGGGGGTTAAAGTCCAAAACTTGAGAATACCAGAAAACTCCTGACTCCAGGGAACATTAACCAACAAGAGCTCATCCAAAAGCCTCCATATCTACACTGAAACCAAGCTCCACCCAAGATTCAACAAGTTCCAGAGCAAGACATACCATGCTAATTCTGCAGCAATGCAGTAATACAGCTATTAGCATTAAAATACAGGTTGCCTAAACTCACACCAAACCCATAGACAGCCCAGAACTCACTACTGGACCCTTCACTGCACTACAGAGAGAAGAGACCCAGCTCCACCCACAGGACACAGACTCAAGCTTCCCTAACCAGGAAACCTTGACAAGTCACTCACTCAACCCCACCCACAGGGAGCAACCTCCACAATAAAGAGGAACTGCACACTTCCACCTACCGAAAGGCCACCCCAAACACACAAATCTAAACAAAATGAAAAGTCAGGTACATATTCAGCAGGTAAAGAAACATGATAAATGCACACTAAACCAAACAAAAGAGGAGGAGATAGGGAGTCTACCTGAAAAAGAATTCAGAATAATGATAGTAAAGATGATCCAAAATGTTGAAAACAAAATGGAGTTACAGATAAATAGACTAGAGACAAGGGTTGAGAAGATGCAAGAAATGGCTAACAAGGACCTAGAAAAAATAAAAAAGAGTGAATCAATAATGAATAATAAAACGAGTGAGATCAAAAGCACTCTGGAGGGAAGCAACAGTAGAATAGCCGAGACAGAAGATAGGATATATGAGGTGGAAGATGGAATGGTGCAAATAAATTAAGCAGAGAGGAAAAAAGAATTAAAAGAAATGAGGACAACCTGGGGGAAAATGTTCAGTTCAGTTCAGTTCAGTTCAGTCATTCAGTTGTGTCCGACTCTTGGCGACCCCATTAATTGCAGCACGCCAGGCCTCCCTGTCCATCACCAACTCCCAGAGTTCACTGAAACTCATGCCCATCGAGTTGGTGATGCCATCCAGCCATCTCATCCTCTGTCGTCCCCTTTTCCTCCTGCCCCCAATCCCTCCCAGCATCAGAGTCTTTTCCAATGAGTCAACTCTTCACATGAGGTGGCCAAAGTACTGGAGTTTCAGCTTTAGCATCATTCCTTCCAAAGAACACCCAGGACTGATCTCCTTTAGAATGGACTGGTTGGATCTCCTTAAAGTTCAAGGAACTCTCAAGAGCCTTCTCCAACACCACAGTTCAAAACATCAATTCTTCGCTGCTCAGCTTTCTTCACAGTCCAACTCTCACATCCATACATGTCCACTGCAAAAACTATAGCCTTGACTAGACGGACCTTTGTTGGCAAAGTAATGTCTCTGCTTTTGAATATGCTATTTAGGTTGGTCAAAACTTTCCTTCCAAGAAGTAAGCCTCTTTTAATTTCATGGCTGCAGTCACCATCTGCAGTGATTTTGGAGCCCCAAAAAATAAAGTCTGACACTGTTTCCACTGTTTCCCCATCTATTTCCCATGAAGTGATGGGACTGGATGCCATGATCTTCGTTTTCTGAATGTTGAGCTATAAGCCAACTTTTTCACTCTCCTCTTTCAGTTTCATCAAGAGGCTTTTTAGTTCCTCTTCACTTTCTGCCATAAGGGTGGTGTCATCTGTTAATCTGAGGTTATTGATATTTCTCCCGGCAATCTTGATTCCAACTTGTGTTTCTTCCAGTCCAGTGTTTCTCATGATGTACTCTGCATATAAGTTTAATAAACAGGGTGACAATATACAGCCTTTATGCACTCCTTTTCCTTTTTTTTTTTTTTTTTTGCACTCCTTTTCCTATTTGGCACCAGGGTGTTGTTCCACGTCCAGTTCTAACTCTTGCTTCCTGACCTGCAAATAGGTTTCTCAAGAGGCAGGTCAGGTGGTATTCCCATCTCTTGAAGAGTTTTCCACAATTTATTGTGATCCACACAGTCAAAGGCTTTGGCATAGTCAATAAAGCAGAAATAGATGTTTTTCTGGAACTCTCTTGCTTTTTCCATGATCCAGACAACGTTAAACACCCAGAAGAAGAAGAGAAAAAGAAAGGCCACGAGAAAGGCCATACTTGAGGAGATAATATTTGAAAACTTCCATAAATGGGGAAGGAAATAGCCACACAAGTCCAAGATGCCCAGAGAGTCCCAAACAGGATAAATCCAAGACACATATTAATCAAAGTAGCAAAGATCAAACACAAAGAGAAAATATTAAAAGCAGTAAGGGAAAAGCAACAAATAACACATAAGGGGATTCCCATAAGGATAACAGCTGATCTTTCAATAGAAACTCTTCAGGCCGAAAGGGAATGGCAGAACATACTTAAAGGGAAGAAAGAGAAAAGCCTACAGCCCATACTACTATATCCAGCAAGGATCTCATTCCAATATAAAGGAGAAATAAAAAGCTTTACAGACAAGCAAAAGCTCAGAGAATTCAGCACCACCAAACCAGCTCTTCAACAAATGCTAAAGGATCTTCTCTAGAGAGGAAACACAGAAAAGGTTTATAAACTTGAACCCCAAACAGCAAAGTAAATGGCAATGGGATCATGCTGCTGCTGCTAAGTCGCTTCAGTTGTGTCCGACTCTGTGCAACCCCATAGACAGCAGCCCACTAGGCTCCCCCGTCCCTGGGATTCTCCAGGCAAAACACTGGAATGGGATCATACTTATCAATAATTACCTTAAATGTAAGTGGGTTGAATGTCCCAACCAAAAGACAAAGACTGGCTGAATGGACACAAAAACAAGATCCCTATATATACTGTCTACAAGAGACCCACTTCAAAAAAAGGGATGCATACAGACTGAAAGTGGATATTTCATGCAAATGGAGAATGAAAGAAAGCAGGAGTAGCAACACTCATATCAGAGAAAATAGACTTTGAAATAAAGGCCATGAAAAGAAACAAAGAAAAACACTGCATGATGATCAAGGATCAATCCAAGAAGAAGATATAACAATTATAAATATATATGCACCCAACATAGGAGCACCACGATATGTAAGGCAAAAGCTAACAAGTATGAAAGGGGACATTAACAGTAACACAATAATAGTGGGAGACTTTAATACCCTGCTCACACCTATGGATAGGTTAACTAAACAGAAAATTAGCCAGGAAACACAAATTTTAAATGATACAATGAACCAGTTAGATGTAAATGATATCTATAGGACATTTCAACCCAAAATAATGAATTTCACTTTTTTTCTCAAGTGCACATGAAACATTCTTCACCATAGATCACATCCTGGGCCATAAATCTAGCCTTAGTAAATTCAAAAAAATTGAAATCATTTTAAGCATCTTTTCTGATCACAATGCAGCAAGATTAGATGTCAACTACAGGGGAAAAAAAAACTATTAAAAATACGAACATATGGAGGCTAAACAACATGCTTCTGAATAACTAAAAATCACAAAAGAAGTCAAAAAAGAAAGGAAAATACACATAGAAACAAATGAAAATGAAAACATGACAACCCAAAACCTATGGGATAGAGTAAAAGCAGTTCAAAGGGGAAGGTTCATAGCAATACTAGCTTACCTCAAGAAACAAGAGAAAAACCAAATAAACAACCTAACTTTACACCTAAAGCAACTAGAAAAAGAAGAAATTAAGAACCCCAGGATTAGTAGAAGCAAAGAAATCCTAAAAATTATAGCAGAAATAAAATGAAAAAGAAACAAAGGAGACTATAGCAAAAATCAACAAAACAAAAACTCATTCTTTGAGAAAAATAAAATTGACAAACCATTAGCCAGACTCATCGAGAAAAAAAGGGAGAAGAATCAAATCAAGAGAATTAGAAATGAAAATGGAGAAATCACAAGAGCTAACAAAGAAATATAAAGGATCATTCAGTTCAGTTCAGTCGCTCAGTTGTGTCCAACTCTTTGCGACCCCATGAATCGCAGCACGCCAGGCTTCCCTGTCCATCACCAACTTCCGGAGTTCACTCAGACTCACGTCTATCGAGTCAGTGATGCCATCCAGCCATCTCATCCTCTGTCGTCCCCTTCTCCTCCTACCCCTAATCCCTCCCAGCATCAGAGTCTTTTCCAATGAGTCAACACTTCGCATGAGGTGGCCAAAGTACTGGAGTTTCAGCTTTAGCATCATTCCTTCTAAAGAAATCCCAGGGTTGATCTCCTTCAAAATGGACTGGTTGGATCTCTTTGCAGTCCAAGACACTCTCAAGAGTGTTCTCCACCACCACAGTTCAAAAGCATCAATTCTTCAGCTCTCAGCCTTCTTCACAGTCCAACTCTAACATTCATACATGACCACAGGAAAAACCATAGCCTTGACTAGACAGACCTTTGTTGGCAAAGTAATGTCTCTGCTTTCCCTGTCTAGGTTGGTCATAACTTTTCTTCCAAGGAGTAAGTGTCTTTTAATTTCATGGCTGCAGTCACCATCTGCAGTGATTTTGGAGCCCCCAAAAATAAAGTCTGACACTGTTTCCACTGTTTTCCCATCTATTTCCTATGAAGTGATGGGACTGGATGCCATGATCCTCATTTTCTGAATGTTGAGCTTTAAGCCAACTCTTTCAATCTCCACTTTCATAAGAGACTACTAATAGCAACTATTTGCCAATAAATTGGGAAACTTGGAAGAAATGGACAAATTCTTAGAAAAGTATAACCTTTCAAAACTAAACCAGGAAGAAGTTGTAAACCTTAAAAGACTGATCACAAGCATGGAAATAAAAACTGTAATTTAAAAGCTTAAAACGAACAAAAGGCCTGGACCAGATGGCTTCACAGGTTCATTCTACCAAAAATTTAGAGAAGAGCTAATATCTATCCTACTTAAACTCTTACAGCAAATGGCAAAGGAAGAAAAACTTCCAAATTCATTCTATGAGGCCACCATCACTCTAATACCAAAACCAGACAAAGATGCCACAAAAAAAAAAAGAGAAAACTACAGGTCAATATCACCGATGAACACAGATGCAAAAATCCTCAACAAAATTCTAGCAAACAGAATCCAACAACATATTAAAAAGATCATACATCATGACCAAGTGGGCTTTATCCCAGGGATACATGGATTCTTCAATATTCACAAATCAATCAATGTGATACACCACATTAATGAATTAAAAGATAAAATGCATATGATTATCTCAATATATGCAGATAAATCTTTTGACAAAATTCTACATCCATTTATGATAAAAACCTTTGAGAAAGCAGGAATAGAAGGAACAAACCTCAACATAATAAAAGCCATATATGATAAACTCACAGCAAACTTTATCCTCAATGGTGAAACACTGAAAGCATTTCCCCTAAAGCAAGGAACAAGACAAGGGTGCCCACTCTCACCACCACTATTCAACATAGTTTTGGAAGTTTTAGCCACAGCAATCAGAGCAGAAAAAGGAATAAAGTGAATCCAGATGGGAAAAGAAGAAGTAAAATTCTCACTGTTTCCAGATGACATGATCCTCTACATAGAAAACCCTAAAGACTCCACCTGAAAATTACTAGAGCTAAGCAATGAATATAGTAAAGTTGCAAGATAAAAAATTAACACACAGAAATCCCTTGCATTCCTATACACTAACAATGAGAAAACAGAAAAAGAAATTAAGGAAACAATTCCATTCACCACTGCAATTAAAATAATAAAATACTTAGGAATAGATTCATCTAAAGAAACAAAATACCTATATATAGAAAACGATAAAACACTGATGAAAGAAATCAATGAGGACACAAATAGATGGAGAAATATACCATGATCATGGACCAGAAGAATCAATATAGTGAAAATGAGTATACCACTCAAAGCAATCTATAGATTCAATGCAATCCCTATCAAGCTACCAACGGTATTTTTTCACAGAGCTAGAACAAATAATTTTACAATTTGTTTGGAATTACATAAAACCTCGAAGAGCCAAAGCAATCTCGAAGAAGAAGAATGTAACAGGAGGAATCAACCTGCCTGACTTCAGGCTCTACTACAAATCCACAGTCATCAAGAGAGTATGGTCCTGGCACAAAGACAGAAATATAGATCAATGGAACAAAACATAAAGCCCAGAGATACATCCACACACCTATGGACACTTTATTTTTGACAAAGGAGGCAAGAATATACCATGGAGAAATGACAATCTCTTTATCAAGTGGTGCTGGGAAAACTGGTCAACCACTTTAAAAAAAAAATGAAACTAGAACAGTTTCTAACACCATACACAAAAATAAACTCAAAGTGGACTAAAGATCTAAATATAGGACCAGAAACTGTAAAACTTCTAGAGGAGAACATAGGCAAAACTCTCTCTGACATAAATCACAACATGATCCTCTATGACCCACCTCCCAGAGTAATGGAAATAAAAGCAAAAATAAACAAATGGGACCTAATTAAAATTAAAAGCTTCTGCACAACAAAGGAAACTATAAACAAGGTGAAAAGACAGCCTTCAGAATGGGAGAAAATAATAGCAAATGAAGCAACTGACAAAGAATTAATCTCAAAAATATACAAGCAGGTCATGCAGCTTAATATCAGAGAAATAAACGACCCAATCAAAAAATGGGCCAAAGAACTAAACAGACATTTCTCCAAAGAAGACATAGAGATGTCTACCAAACACATGAAAAGATGCTTAACATCACTCATTATCAGAGAAATGCAAATCAAAGCCACAATGAGGTACCCTCTTACGCTAGTCAGAATGGCTGCTATCCAAAAGTCTACAAACAATAAATGCTGGAGAAGGTGCAGAGAAAAGGGAACCCTCTTCTTCTCTTGGTGGGAATGCAAACTAGTATATCCACTATGGAGAACAGTGTGGAGATTCCTTAAAAAAAAAAAAAAAAAAAAAAACTAGTAATACAACTTCCATACAACACAGCAATCCCACTGCTGGGCATACACACCAAGGAAACCAGAATTGAAAGAGACATGTGTACCCCAGTGTTCATCACAACACTGTTTACAATAGCTAGGACATGGAAGCAACCTAGATATCCATTGGCAGATGAATGGATGAGAAAGCTGTGGTAGGTATACACAATGGAATATTACTCAGCTATTGAAAAGAATGCATTCGAATCAGTTCTAATGAGGTGGATGAAACTGGAGCCTATTATACAGAGTGAAGTAAGTCAGAAAGAAAAGCACCAATACAGTGTATTAACGGATATATATATGGAATTTAGAAAAATGGTGATGATGACCCTATATGCTAAACAGCAAAAGAGACACAGAGATAAAGAATAGACTTTTGCACTCTGTGGGAGAAGGCGAGGGTGGGATGATTTGAGAGAATAGCATTGAAACATATATATTACCATATGCGAAATAGATGTCCAGTCCAGATTGATGCATGAGAGAGGGTGCTTGGTGCTGGTGCAGTGGGATGACCCTGAGGGATGGGATAGGTAGGGAGGTGTTGGGTGGTTCAGGATGGGGTACACATGTATATCCATGGGTGATTCATGTCAGTGTATGGCAAAAACCACTATAATATTATAAAATAATTAGCCTCCAATTAAAATAAATAATTTAAAAAAAAGAATTGTATACTAACTTTTATAAGAATGAGCTACATTGTTTTCCAAAGCAGTGTATCATTTTACATTCCTACTAACAAGGTTTAAACAATCAAATTTCTTCACATTCTTACCAAAATTTGCTAGTGTCATTATTTTTATTTTAGCTTTTCTTGTAGGTATACATTGATATCAACTTGTGATTTAATTTGAACTTCTCTGATGGCTAATAATATTGAACATTTTTCCTATGCTTTTCACCTGGTTATCCTCTTTGATGAAATAAATGTTCATGCCTTTTGTGCACTTTCTAATTTTTCTTGACAAATCCGTTGTGGTTTTATTATTGCTTTGTTAAGTTTTGAGAGTTACTTATATAGAAATATTAGACTTTTATTATATAAGTGATTTGCAAATATTTTCTCCTCATTTCTAGCACGTCTTTTCACCATCCTCACAGTTTCTTTCACAGAGAAAAAATTTTAATTTTGATGAACCATGATTTTTAACATCTTCCTATTATGGGTCATGCTTTTAGTGTTGAATATTAAAACTTTTTGTCGAGCCCTAGATCATGAAGATATTCTATAGTTTTACTAAAAATTTTACAGTTTTATGTTTTTTTTTTTTTATATTTAAGTCAAAGATCCATTCTGAGTTAATGTTTTAAATAAGTAAGGTGTGAGTTTAAGATTGGGTTTTGTTTTATTTGCTATTGATATTCAGTTGTTCCAGTATCATTTGTTGAAAAGACTACTCTTCCTTCATTGAATTTTATTTTGTACCCTTGTCAAAAGTCAGTTGACAATATGCATTTATTTTTATGTCTATTCTTCTGCCAATACCACACTATTTTAATTAATATATAGTAAACATTTCATTGGAGAAGGCAATGGCACCCCACTCCAGTACTCTTGCCTGGAAAATCCCATGGACAGAGAAGCCTGGTGGGCTGCAGTCCATGGGGTTGCTGGGAGTCAGGCACGACTGAGCGACTTCACTTTCACTTTTCACTTTCATGCATTGGAGAAGGAAATGGCAACCCACTTCAGTTTTCTTGCTTGGAGAATCCCAGGGACGGTGGAGCCTGGTGGGCTGCCGTCTCTGGGGTCGCACAGAGTCGGACACGACTGAAGTGACTTAGCAGCAGCAGCAGCAGCAGCAAACATTTAATGGCTATATAGTAAACCTTAAAATCACAAGAATGATTCTTCTTTTTAAAAATTGTTTTAGCTATTCTGGACTTGTGCATTTCCATATTAATTCTAGAATAAATTCTCTATGTCTCCAAAAAAACTTGGAATTTTAATAGGAAATTACATTAAATGTATAGATCAATTTGGAGAGAATTGATAGCTTTACTGTATTGAATGTTCCATTCCATGAACATGTTGTGTTTTTTCATTTATTTATGCCTCCTTTGATTTCTTTCATCATCATTTTGTTGTTTTAAGCATAGAGAACCTGTACATATTGAGTATATACCTGAATATTTCATTTACTTTGCAACAATTATAAATAGTATTGTGCTTTTAATTTTGGTTTCCACCTGTTCATTATTAGTATATAGAATTGCAATTGATTTTTCTGTGTTGATCTTGTATCTTCCAATCTTGCTGAACTCATTAGCTTTTGAGGTTTAAGTATTTTTGTTTTTTGTTTTGTAGAGTGCAGTGGAATTTCTGTGTAATAATTATGTCATCTACACATAGAGGTGGTTTTATTCTTTTCTTTACAATTTGTGTACCTTTAATCTCTTAGCCACATTGTACTGGACGAAACTTCCTGTAAAATATCAAGAGATAAAAGCAGACACCCTTCCCATTCTTAGGGGGAAAGCATTCAGTTTTTCACCATTAAGTATACTATTAGCTCAAGAATATTTGTAGATGTTCTTTTTCAAGTTGAGCCAATTTCCCCTCTATTACTAACTGTTGACAGTTTTTATCATCAATAAGTGTTGAATTTTGCCAAATATGTCTTCTGGATACACTGCTATGATCAAATGATATTTCTTCTTTAGACTGTTGCTATGATGGATCACTTTAATTGATTTCCAAATGTTGAAGCAGTCTTGCACATCTGGAATAAAGCACACTTGGTCATGGTGTGTAATTCTTTTATACATTGTTAAATTCAGTTTACTGATATTTTATTGGGGATTTTTACATCTAAGTTCATGAGATATATTTATCTGTCATTCTTTTTAATCTTACACTGTCTTTGTATGGGTATCAACAGGATACTGGCCTCATATTTTTGTTGGGAACTGTCCATTCTTCTTTGAATTTTGGGGGGAAAATGTGTAGAATTGATATTAATTGTTCTTTAAATATTTTGTAGAAAGAACTATTTCAGCTTGGTTGAGGTTTTTTATTTTGTGGTTTTCAAGAATCCGTTCTATTTCTTCTAAGTTGTGCAATTTATGAATGCAAAGTTGTTCAGTCTTCCCTACCACCCTTTTAACAGTTAAATGATCTGTAGTGATATTTCCTGCTTTATTCCTCATATTGGTGATTTGTGTCTTTTCTATTATTTAACACTTTTGACAGAGGTTTATCAATTTTATTGATATTTTAGGAAATCCGTTTTTATTTCATTGATTTTTCTTTAATGCTTTCCTATTTTTAATTTTACTTTTATCTTTATTATTTCATTCCTTCTGTATGCTTTAGGTTTTTTGTTCTTTTTTTTTTCTAGTTTCTTAAAGAACCTAGATTAGTGATTTGAGACCTCTCTTCTTGTTTATTATAAACATTTAGTACTATGCATTTATCTCAGTATTACTTAATTGCATTCTCTATGCTTTCTTATGTTTATTTTTATTTTCACCTAGTTCTAAGTATTTATATTTTTAATTTCCCTAGAGAGAATTTATGCTCTTGATCTGTAGTGCTAGAGAAGACTCTTGAGAGTCCTTGGACAGCAAGGAAATCAAACCAGTCAATCCTATAGGAAATCAACCCTGAATATTCATTGGAAGGACTGATGCTGAAGCTCCAATACTTTGGCCATCTGCTGACTCGTTGAAAAAGACCCTGATGCTGGGAAAGATTGAGGGCAGAAGGAGAGAGGGGAAACAGAGGATGAGATGGTCGGATGGCATCATTGACTCAAAGACATGAGCTTGAGCAAACTCCAGAAGATAGTGAAGGACAGGGAAGCCTGGTGTGCTGCATTCCATGGAGTCGCAGAGTCAGACACAACTTAGTGACTAAACAACAGAGTTTCTCTTTTACTAATGGATTATGTGGTAATGTATTGTTTAATTTTCAAGTATTTGGAAATTTTCCTGTTGTCTTTCTGTTATTGACTTTTAATTTAATTTCATTATGGTCAGAGAACATAAATGTATCATTTCAATTCTTTTACATTTGTTAAGGTTTGTTTTTTGGCCCCGGATACAGTCTGTATACTGATTGTTTAGTAGAGGCTTGGAAAAATGTTTTATCTAATGTTTTTGGGTGGAGTGCTCAATATATACCAATTAGATGCTGTTAATGGATTGTACTGTTTAGATCTATATCCTTGATGATTCTTTTTTCTAGCAGTTCTATCAGGTGCTAGGAGGGACACATTGGAATCCCCAACTATACCTGTGGGTTGGCCTCTCCTCCCCGCAACTCTATCAGTTTTTGCTTCATGTATTTATTTTGAGGTTCTGTTGTTTGATGAATAGACATTTAGGATCATTATGTCTTCCTGGTGGATTTATCCTTTTGTCACTATCTAATGTCTCCTGTCTCTTGTAATTTTTTATTCTGAGGTCTACTTTATTGGATGTTAATGACTAATTCCAGCTTTTTAAAAATAACCTTTGCATGGTATACCTTTTCCTACACTTTTACTTTCCATCAACTCATGTCATTGAATTTGAAGTGAGTCTCATATTAACAGCATATAATTGGGTCATTTTTAAAACCTGTTCTGCCAATCTCTGTCTTTTATTCAGACCATTTACGTTTTCTGTTATCATGGATATGTGAGAGCTTAAGTCTGCCATTTTATTATTTGTTTTCTTTTTGTTACCTCTGGCTGTCTGTGTATGGTCAAGCCACTCAAGATGTTCTCTTGTTGTCTGTAATTCCCTGCTCAACCAGTGCTTGCTTCATCCACACCCTACCCACATTACTGGCCTCCCTATACATATGCTCCAGGCCCCAGCTAGTGATCATCTTACCAAAAGTGCTGTGAGAAACATGCTCCTCTGCTAGTTTCCCCAGTAACTGATAAGCCAATATGACACCAATTCTTCCTATAACTGGTAATTCCTCCAAAGAATTCCACCACGACATGCCTGCGGTCTCCACACACGGTGAGGTGTCACTCCAAGACCTTCCTTCAGACATGTAAGATCCCCTATCCATTAAACTATTGATATCTCTGTTGCTGACTCTTTCTTTGGTTTTGAATCTGGCCAAGTACAGGCCTTGTAGACCTGTGGAGTGCAGCCCAACACTATCATTCCTGTTTCTCTTTTCTTCCCTTTTTTATTACTCGAATATTAAAAAAAATTATTTTAATTGGAGGTTAATTACTTTACAATATTGTGGTGGGTTTTGCCATGATGATTCTATCTTAAATTATTTATAGTGTTTCTGAGTGTATAACTTTATATAGTTTTCATAGAGGTTACTCTGTGTAATGCAATATGCATATGTGACTTATAATCCACTGGTTTCAACATTTTAGCACTTTGAAGTGTGAAAATTGTATTTCCATTGAGCCTCCTTTACTTTCCCCATATTTAAAATATCATTGTCTTGAATATTTGCTGATATTATCAAGATAATTTTGCTCTATTTATAAAATTCAAGAAGAAAAAATAATCTATGCTATGCATGTATACCTTTAGAACTTTAAGATACATATCATTCACTATATCCACATATCATTCACTAAGATACCATATAATTCATTCATTCAAAGTGTACAATTCAATACTTTTTAGTACAACAGGGTTGTGTGACAACCATCACAATCAATTTTAGAATATTTTTGTTCCTCTAGAAGGAAACCTTGTACTCATTACTGGTCACTCTCCATCCCTCAAAACTCCCTCCACCTCTACCAAACCCAGGAGTCACCAATATATTCATTCGCTATCTCCATAGATTTGCTTTTCTGGACATTTCACATAAAAGGAATCATACCATCTGTAGCTTTTTTTTCCTGATTTTTTTCTGCTTAATAAACAGTCATACCTTTGAGGTTTATTGAGCTTCACTTTGTTGTGTTTCACAGATATTGCTTTTTTTTTTTTTTTCTTTTTTACAAATTGAAGTCTTGTGGCATCTCTGCATTGAGCAAGCCTATCAGTACCATTTTCTACAGCATTTGCTCACTTTGTGTTTCTGTATCACATTTTGGTATTTCTCTCAACATTTCAAACTTTCTCATTATTACTGTATTTGTTATGGTGATCTGTGATAAAATTTTGATATTACTATTGCACAAAGATTACAATTCACTGAAGGCTATATAAAGGTTAGCATATTTTAGCAATAAACTATTTTAAAATTATGGTAAGTATTTTTTTAAACATAATGCTATTGCACATTTAAGACTAGAGTATAAACCTAACTTTTATATGCACTGGGGAACCAAAAAAAAATCATGTGACTTCCTTTTATTGCAATATTCAGTTTATTGTGATAGTCTGAAATTAAACTTGTAGCATCTGTGAGGTAGGCCTGTACTATTTTCAAGGTTTATTCATATTGTAGCATGTATCATTACTTCATTATTTTCTATTTCTGAGCAATATTCCATTGTATGAATATAGTACATTTTACTTATGTATCAGTCAGTGGACATTTGGGTTTTCTCTACTTGCTGGCGATAATGTACAATGTTGTTGTAAATATTCACATACAAGACTTTGTGTAGATGTATGTTTTTATTTTTCTTTGATATATATCTAGAAGTGGAATTGTTAAGTCATATCAGGTCATTAGTTCATTTTTAAATTATTTGTCTTTTATTACTGATTCTGTTACAAGTTCTTTTTATAATCTGGATAAAAGTCTTTTATGAGGTATATGATTTGCAAATATTTTCTCTCATTTTGTGGGTTGCCTAATCACTTTCTTAATAATACCATTCACAGTACAAAATATTTTAATATTGATGAATCTAATTTATCTGTTCTTCCTTTGTTATTTGTTTGTTTGTGTATGTGTGTGTGTGTCACATCTAAGAAACCATTGCCTAACCCAGGGTCACAAATGCTTACTCCTATGTTTTATTCTAAGAGTACTATTGTTTTATCTCTCACATTGTATATGATCCATTTTGAGTTAATTTTTGTGTATGGTGTGAAGAAGTCTAATTCACTTGCATGTGGATAACCACTCTTTCTAATGCCATTTGTTTAAAAAACTTTTTTTCCTACTGATCTTTTTTGCATGCTTGTTGAAAAATCAGTTAATTACATACATAATGGTTATTTTCTGCACTCATAAATTGATTCCATTGATCTATATGTTTATCCTTATGCCGCTCTCTGGGCTTCCCTGGTGGCTCTGATGGGAAAGAATCTGCCTGCAACATGGGAGACCTGGGTTCATTTCCTGGGTTGGAAAGAACCCCTGGAGGAGGGCATGACAGCCCACTCCAGTATTCTTGCCTGGATAATCCCCATGGACACAGGAACCTGGTGGGATACATGGGGTCGCAAAGAGTTGGACACAACTGAGAGGCTAAGCACAGCACACAGCATGCCACTGTCTTAATGTTGCTTTGTAATAAGTTTAGAAATTAGGAACTGTGAGTCTTCCAACTTTATTCTTTACTTTAGCTATACTGACTCCCTTTAATTTTTACATGAATTAAAAAATTGTATTAAATATGCAGACCAATTTGGAAGAGGATCAGGGGAGAATGGAGAGTGTCTGATAATGTGTACAAATGCTGTTTTGGAGGTGATTTAAATATTCTAAAAGTGATTCTGTTGATAGTTTCACAACTCTGTTAATATACAAATACATTGACTTGTACACTTTACTTTGGATGAATTTTATAGTATTTGAATTACATTTCAATAAAGATACTTAATTAAAACAGTAAATCTAATAATGAAATTTGGAATTTGACCATAGCAAACTTAAAATATTAAATAAGCCAAATGTTAAACCTAAAACTCATTGAAATATTCAAGTTCAATATGAAACCAAATGATAGTGTTGAAACTCAATGTGAAAGTCCTAAACTGGTTGCAATTAGTAATTGTAAGCAAAGAGCCCAATGACACAATTGAGAAATGGCAATACAGCATAGCATGAAGGCTAAAGTTCAATATTTAGTCAGCTGCTACATTTATATTAAAGTTTTCCTCAATGGTGAAAAATTGAAAGCATTTCCCCTAAAGTCAGGAACAAGACAAGAGTGCCCACTCTCACCACTACCATTCAACATAGTTTTCAAAGTTTTGGCCACAGCAGTCAGAACAGAAAAAGAAATAAAAGGAATTCATATTGGAAAAGAAGAAGTAAAACCCTCACTGTTTCAAGATGATGTGATCCTCTACATAAAAAAACCCTAAAGACTCCACCAGAAACTTGCTAGAGCTAATCAAGGAATATAGTAAAGTTTCAGGATATAAAATCAACATACAGAAACCCCTTGCATTCCTATACACTAACAATGAGAAAACAGAAAGAGAAATTAAGGAAACAATTCCATTCACCATTGCAACAAAAAGAATAAAATACTTAGGAATATATCTACCTAAAGACACAAAAGACCTATATATAGAAAATGATAAAACACTGATGAAAGAAATCAAAGAGGACACAAATAGATGGAGAAATATACCGTGTTCATGGATTGGAAGAATCAATATAGTGAAAATGAGTATACCACCCAAAGCAATCTATAGATTCAATGCAATCCCTATCAAGCTACCCACAGTATTTTTCAGAGAACTAGAACAAATAATTTCACAATTTTCATGGAAAAACAAAAAATCTCAAATAGCCAAAGCAATCTTGAGAAAGAAGAATGGAACTGAAGGAATCAGCCTGCCTGCCTGTCTCTACTACAAAGCCACAGTCATCAAGACAGTATGGTACTGGCACAAAGAAAGAAATATAGATTAATGGAACAAAACAGAAAGTCCAAAGATAAATCCATGCACCTATGGACACCTTATCTTTGACAAAAGAGGCAAGAATATACAATGGAGAAAAGACAATCTCTTCAGCAAGTGGTTCTGAGAAAACTGGTCAACCACATGTAAAAGAATGAAACTAGATAACTTTCAAACACCATACACAAAAGTAAACTCAAAGTAGATTAAAGATCTAAATGTAAGACAAAAAAACTGTAAAACTCCTAGAGGAAAACATAGGCAAAACACTCTCCCACATAAATCACAGCAGGATCCTCTATGACCCACCTCCCAGAATATTGGAAATAAAAGCAAAAATAAACAAATGGGACCTAATTAAAACTAAAACCTTCTGCACAACAAAGGAAACTATAAGCAAGGTGAAAAGACAGCCTTCAGAATGGGAGAAAATAATAGCAAACGAAGTAATGGACAAATAATTAATCTCAAAAATATGCAATCAACTTCTGCAGCTCAATTCCAGAAAAACAAACAACCCAATCAAAAAGTGGCCAAAGAACTAAACAGACATTTCTCCAAAGAAGACATGCAGTTGGGTAACAAACACATGAAAGATGCTCAACATCACTCATTATCAGAGAAATGCAAATCAAAACCACAATGCGGTACCATTTCACGCCAGTGAGAATGGCTGTGATCCAAAAGTTTATAAGCAATAAATGCTGGAGAAGGTGTGGAGAAAAGGGAATTCTCTTACACTGTTGGTGGGAATGCAAACTAGTATAGCCATTATGGAGAACAGTGTGGAGATTCCTTAAAAAGCTGGAAATAGAACTGCTATATGACCCAGCAATCCCACTGCTGGGCATACACACCAAGGCACCCAGAATTGAAATAGACACGTGTACCCCAATGTTCATCTCTGTTTGTAATAGCCAGGACATGGAAGCAACCTAGATGTCCATCAGCAGACGAATGGATAAGAGATCTGTGGTACATATACACAATGGAATATTACTCAGCCATTAAAAAGAATACATTTGAATCAGTTCTAATGGGGTGGATGAAACTGGAGCCTATTATACAGAGTGAAGTAAGCCAGAAAGAAAAACACCAATACAGTATGCTGCTGCTGCTGCTGCTGCTAAGTCGCTTCAGTCATGTCCGACTCTGTCCGACCCCATAGACGGCAGCCCACCAGGCTCCACCATCCCAATACAGTATACTAACACATATATATACATGGAATTTAGAAAGATGGTGACAGTAACCCTGTATGCGAGACAGCAAAAGAGACACAGATGTATAGAACAGTCTTTTGGACTCTGTGGGAGAGGGAGAGGGCAGGATGATTTGGGAGAATGGCATTGAAACGTATAATATCATATGTGAAACGAATTGCCATTCCAGGTTCGATGCATGATACAGGGTGCTTGGGCCTGATGCACTGGGATGACCCAGAGGGATGGTATGGGGAGGGAGGTGGGACGGGGGTTCAAGATGGGGAACACATGTACATCCATGGTGGATTCATGTCAATGTATGGCAAAACCAATACAATATTGTAAACTAAAAAAATAATAATAATTAATTAATTTAAAAAGAAAAAGAAAAAAGAAATAAAGTTTTGTAATATGCATAAACATTGTTTTTTTTTTTTTTTTTTTGGTGTAACTTTTGTTTACCAGATATAAATTTATTCAAGGATTCAACATCAACAGATTCATCCATTTTGGTACTCATTGAAAATGAGCAGATATTTTCATGCTCATTGTAATAAAGCAATTGTAATGGAAATTCAGTTTAGTAAAATCAGAACTCTTTTTATATTTAAAATTTTAATTTAAATATTTTTTATGGCAAAACCAATACAATATTGTAAAGTAATTAACCTCCAATTAAATTTTTAATTGAAACGTTGAAGTGAGTTAGCAACAACAAAAAAACAGAATTAAGTTAAAATATTATGATTTTAATTTTTCATATGTCAGTGAAATTATGTGGTATATGTATGTTCATCATATGTTGCCAGTCTTAACTAGTCCACAAGGTATGCAAGAAAACTGAACTATTTCACACCTGCCCTTGCTTGCCTAAAATAGTAGCTGATAAAGATCATATTTTCTGTTTTAACTGGGCGCTTATATAGTCCTCCTCAATTCCAGCAAGTTACTTTGTAGGGGTTTACCTGGTTATACTCAAGGCGGAGTCTCACGTCTATCTAGTCAAGCAAGAAAAAAGAAACTCCCCATTCAGCACTGCCTGAAAAATACATAGTTCAATGTTCATTGAATATCGTCCAATCATATAAAAACCCCAGGCATCTGCACTGACCTCTGGCAACAATTCAAGTGCTTCTAATAGAGGAATGTTTCTCAAAGTGTGGACACAGTACCACAGGTAGTCCACAAGAAAATTTGGGGGAATACATTGGCAAGTATTCTAATACTTATTTAAGTGTGCTATGAAAAATAAATAATTAGCATGTCAGTATTGTACCAAGTATTACTTGTTTAAGATAATTAAAAATATGTAGAATTATTAGTAATTATTTACTTAGAATACCATCTCTCTTGTATTGTCTTTACCTCCCTTTGCTTCTTACTCTGATGCCTTATTTTGCACATTATCACATCTCAGATTATATTGTAGTTTTTGTAGGCACACCTATCTCTATAATAGATTGGAAATTCCTTAAGGACAGAGCAAAATCTTTGTATCCTCAGTGCCCCTCAGTGCCTAATGCAATGGCTAGGCCCTGGGAAGTACTCAGTTAATATTTGTGGAATGAATGAATGTGGATTAGAGCTGTGGTCAGGATAATTACATTCTATAAGCATTGGTCTAGCAGCTATTTCACAGTTGGGGCTAAGGTAGCACTGTGTCTCAAAGAGAACTGGAAATTTAAAACTGCAAGACAGGAAACCAAACATAATTAATTCTCTATCAAATTAATTACATTAGAAAAATTTTTATGCTGAGTTTTCTTATAATGATGAATTTCTGAATTAAGATTCAAAAGCAGAACTACTGGATTAAAATAAAGGTTGAAAGAACTGAAATGTAAATAAAAGAGAACAGGCTCCAGAGTCAAGCTTATATGAGTTTGAATTCTGGCAATTCAACAATTGCTAACTGTATCACGTGTAAACTGAGGACCAGAGATAATTCATATAAAGCCTAATAGTACCTGACACATATACAAACTCTTCCTGGTGGCTCAGTGGTAAAGAATCCACCTTCCAATGCAGGAGTTGGGGGTTCTATCCCTGGATCTGGAAGATGCCCCAGAGTAGGAAATGGCAATCCATTCTAGTACTCTCACCTGGGAAATCCCATGAACAGAGGAGTCTGGTGGGCTGTAGTCCATAGGGTTGAAAAAAAGTTGGACATGACTTAGTGACTAAACAACACCTGGCACATAGTAAGCTTCCAATAAATAGTAGCTGGCATTATTAATTTTATCTAGAGAAAACTATGGAGAAGGTGATGGCACCCCACTCCAGTACTCTTGCCTGGAAAATCCCGTGGACGGAGGAACCTGGTAGGCTGCAGTTCATGGGGTCACGAAGAGTCGGACATGACTGAGTGACTTCACTTTTACTTTTCACTTCATGCATTGGAGAAGGAAATGGCAACTCACTCCAGTGTTCTTGCCTGGAGAATCCCAGGGACGGCGGAGCCTGGTGGGCTGCCATCTCTGGGGTTGCACAGAATCGGACAGGTATGAAGCGACTTAGCAGCAGCAGAGAAAACTAGGAAATATCTTACTAATAATCTCTAAGTAGTGACTCAAGAAGGTCTGACCCAAGAGAAAAATATAAAGAAGTTCCCCCTCTCATCCTGCTCTCATTCCCACCTCAATCCCTCTCATGATAGTGTAGTGATTATTACCTTTCCAACTTATGCCAAGAAATAATCTAAAGCACAGCTGGTCTCTCTCCCTGAAGTTCCTGGTATAGATCTTCTTTATACAAGGAAATAAATCATTTTCTAATTCACACTCCTGGTGGCAAGCAAATAATTATTTATAATCAAGAAGGTTTTTCATCTAGTTTCTACCAGGTTAGACTAAATCACAACACTGTCAAACCAGGAAAGTACTTAATTAAGCAGAAGAGGTGACAATAAATCAGTGTACTTTGTTTGAAAAATTATAGGCCCAAAGTTGAAGTCGGAAACCTGATTTCTATTCTCAACTTACTTAAAAATCTTAGATGAGTTGCTTCATTGTTCTAGACCTCAGTTTCTTCACTTATAGATGATAAGTTCTATGCTGACACAACTGACTTATATTTTGGGAAAAACTAAACTGTATCCCCAATCACTCTTAAAAAAGTAAAGTCCAGAGGACTGAATAAATATTCAAATATAAAAAGTGAAACTACATAATTTCTAGACAGAAGTATAAATGGATAAGTTTATAATTTTGGCATGGTGAAGTTTTAAAAATATAGCCAATAAGTTATATAGAAAAAGTGATAAGACTACATAAAAAACTTAAATCTTTTGTTTGGAATAAACCTACCACTATAAAAAGTTCAAAAGATGAAAGAGAAAAATCAAATAGAAAAATAAAGGATACGGTCAAATATTCACACACAAAAATACAAATGGCCATCAAACATATATAAAGATGTTCTTCATTCATAGCTAAAGATATGGAAAATTAATACATTTTAAGACACTAAGTGCTGGCCAGGATAAAAGAAGTGGGCATGTGTTTGTGTTGGTGAGCTTATAAAGTAGTGCTTCTCTCCAGTGCTGATGTTTGCTACCTGTCTCTGAGGCACTTCTATTCCAATTATTATCAGAAATATGCCTCTTACAGTATTTCCACTACCTAATTTGGCATTCCAGAGCCACATTTCATTCTGGGACACTATGTGCAAATAGTGTCTGGTCTCACTATCCCATTTCTTATCACTGCCTCTGCCTTGAGAAAAGTTCAAAGTCTCCTACAGTATGGCTCTCTTTTTCTCTTCTACTCTTTGGGACATGTTCTTCCCTTTGATAAGGGACTTCCCAGGTGGCTCAATGATAAAGAATCTGCCTGCAATACAGGAAACAGGGATTTGATCCCTGGATCAGGAAGATCTCCTATAGAAGGAAATGGCAACCCACTCCAATATTCTTGTCTGGAAAATCCAATGGACAGAGGATCCTGGCAGGCTACAGTTCATGAGGTCACAAGAGAGTTGAACAAGACTTAGAGACTAAGCAACAACTTCCCTTTGATAAACAAGTTCTACAATTCCAAGAACTTAGCCAGTGTAGTTCTGAAATCATAGCCATCAGTCACTGGCTGAGGGGAAGAAACACAAAATTTGGTTAAATTCTTGAATTGAAAAAAATATATACAAATTAATATTTAAAGAAATTGTCCTGCCACAAATATTTTAAATATAAAATTAAGATGATTAAATACAATAGGATGCTACTTTAAAGGGCAAAATTTAGCATAAACTTACAAAATAATGTTTGTTTTTAAGAGCTACACAAATAATGTTTTTCACAGAATAAAACATGCCTAATGAAGCAAAATAGCATGTATTACTTTCTAAAAATCTCCAGTGTGGGCCTTATCCAGGAGAAATCAAGTGCTGAGTGACACTTACAATAAATTTAGAAGTAAACTAGAACATAAAAACAAAAGGAGACTGAGGGAGTAATTCTATTTTCCCTTTAATTTGAATCAGCAATGAATACTATACATGAAAGAGACTAAGCAAAATATAATCCAACAAATAAACTATTGGCATATTTTTTTAATATTTTCTTATTTGCATTTAGACAATTTAACACTGAAACCAACGGAAGAAACTCGAAAGATATACTTAGTTTACTTACAATAATAAATATACATGTAAGTGTAGATTTATACTATTGTCACTAAAATTATAAAAATTGAGTGTGTCCATTTGCTTGAATGGTTACTCACTTCAGTATAAGTTATAATTTCCCAGGTTTTAAGTAAATGGGAAATATGTGAAGCATGTCAGCTATTGTTTAACAAACAGAACAAAAACAGGATAGAAACAAACAAACAAAAAGGATGATTCCTTGAAAAATAAGTAATAGGGAAAACCTTGCAGTAAATGTTTTCCTCCAGGTCCTTAGAATTTAAGAACACAGACATGTATAAATAATCTCCTCAAAATGACTCTTTAAAGATTATTTCTTAATGATTCTTCTTCAGTGGATCTTATTTTCTCTATTCTTCCTTGCACTCTTTCTTAACTGACTTTTATTGAAAATAGGCTCTAATCTCAATTGGACAGCATAGGATATTTATCAACATTTTTTTTTTATTAATTCTTTTTTTGGAGAAGGGGAACACTCTGTGTGGCTTGTGGAATTTTAGTTCACTGGCCAGGGATCGAAATCGAGGCACCTAGCCTTAACCACTTGGCCACGAGGGAATTTCCTATTAATTTTTTATAAATTATTTTTATAAGGATAACCAGCATTAGTGAGCTTTCTAATGAGATGGAATAAGCTTGGAACATTAAGGTAAATTAAAATATAAAATGCCAAATTATACTTGTTTTAAACTAAAGACGTCACACACCTTGTAGAAGTGTCCCAATATACATCTTAGTAGTTTATAAGCTATGGATTAATATCTATGTTTTTGTAAGACAAGGCTGATGCCAAACTATCAGAAAATTTTTAAGATTTTAAAAGTCTCATATTTCATGCAAAAATAGATATTCAGTTCATTTCATTTGCTCAGTTGTGTCCGACTCTTTGAGACCCCATGGACTGCAGCATGCCAGGCCTCCCTGTCCATCACCAACTCACGGAGTTTACTCAAACTCATGCCCTTTGAGTTGGTGATACCATCCAACCATCTCATCCTCTGTCATCCCCTTCTCCTCCCGCCTTGAATCTTTCCCAGCATCAGGGTTTTTTTCAAATGAGTAGATATTAAGAATACCAAAACCACAATTTACAGTAGATCAGTTTAGTTCAGTCGCTCAGTCGTGTCTGACTCTTTGTGACCCCATGAATCGCAGCACACCAAGCCTCCCTGTCCATCACCAACTCCCGGAGTTCACTCAGACTCACATCCATTGAGTCAGTGATGCCATCCAGCCATCTCATCCTCTGTCGTTCCCTTCTCCTCCTGCCCCCAATCCCTCCCAGCTTCAGAGTCTTTTCCAATGAGTCAACTCTTCGCATGAAGTGGCCAAAGTATTGGAGTTTCAGCTTTAGCATCATTCCTTCCAAAGAAATCCCAGGGCTGATCTCCTTCAGAATGGACTGGTTGGATCTCCTTGCAGTCCAAGGGACTCACAAGAGTCTTCTCCAACACCACAGTTCAAAAGCATCAATTCTTCGGCGCTCAGCCTTCTTCACAGTCCAACTCTCACATCCATACATGACCACAGGAAAAACCATAGCCTTGACTAGATGGACCTTTGTTGGCAAAGTGATGTCTCTGCTTTTGAATATGCTATGTAGGTTGGACATAACTTTCTTCCAAGGAGTAAGTGTCTTTTAATTTCATGGCTGCAGTCACCATCTGCAGTGATTTTGGAGCCCAGAAAAATAAAGTCTGGTACTGTTTCCACTGTTTCCCCATCTATTTCCCATGAAGTGATGGGATCGGATGCCATGATCCTCGTTTTCTGAATGTTGAGCTTTAAGCCAACTCTTTCACTCTCCACTTTCACTTTCATCAAGAGGCTTTTTAGTTCCTCTTCACTTTCTGCCATAAAGGTGGTGTCATCTGCATATCTGAGGTTATTGATATTTCTCCCGGCAATCTTGATTCCAGCTTGTGTTTCTTCCAGTCCAGCGTTTCTCATGATGTACTCTGCATATAAGTTAAATAAACAGGGTGACAATATACAGCCTTGACATATTCCTTTTCCTATTTGGCACCAGGGTGTTGTTCCATGTCCAGTTCTAACTCTTGCTTCCTGACCTGAATACAGATTTCTCAAGAGGCAGGTCAGGTGATCTGGTATTCCCATCTCTTGAAGAATTTTCCACAGTTTCTTGTGATCCACAAAGTCAAAGGCTTTGGCATAGTCAATAAAGCCAAAATAGATGTTTTTCTGGAACTCTCTTACTGTAGATAGAATTTAGTAAATTTAAGGGAACTAGGGTTTCCCAGGTGGCTCAGAGGGTAAAGAATCCACTTACATTGCAGGAGATGTGGGTTTGATCCCTAGGTCAGGACGATCCACTGGAGGAGGGCATGGCAACTCACTCCAGTACTCTTGCCTGGAGAATTCCATGGACAGAGGAGCTTGGCGGGCTATGGTCCAAGGGTCACAAAGAGTCAGACACAACTTAAGTGACAGCACTAGGTGAAAAATCCACATTCCCTGGAATTACCTTAGACCAAAAAACAAAAAGTGAAAGTAGAATTTCTCTCCCCTACCTTTTCTACTTTCTTTAGGTCACTGAAAACTGACTAGAGAATTCAAGTTTAAGATCATAAAGAAAAAGTGTGACAAATTGATAAAGTAGCATTAACCTATATACACTGCCACATGTAAAACAGATAGCTAGTGGGAAGTTGCTATATAATATAACACTTAGGTAACTTAGCCTGGTGCTCTGTGAAGACCTAGAGGGGTGGGATGGTGGGGGTGGGAGGAAGGCTCAAGAGCGAGGGGATATATGTATACTTATGGCTGATTCACATTGTTGTATGGCAGAAACCAACACAATATTGTAAAGCAATCATCCAATTAAAATAAATTAAAAAGTTATATTATTAAAAAATAAAATTATATGATTTATATTTTTAAAAAGACTATAGATGAAATAAGAATCCATTGATAATCATAAATAAACATAAGAAAGGTATCTGAAGCAGGCTGATAGCCAGAGTTTCTTCTTGAATTTTGAAGAAACTGGAATTGAACAAAATCTTTATTTATCAAATATGCGTTATAGTTTGGGCTTCCCTGATAGCTCAGTTGGTAAAGAATCCACCTGCAATGCAGGAGACCCCAGTTCAATTCCTGGGTCAGGAAGATCCACTGGAAAAGGGATAGGCTACCCACTCCAGTATTCTTGGGCTCCCTTGTAGCTCAGTTGGTAAAGAATCTGCCTGCAATGTGAGAGACATGGGTTTGATCCCTGGACTGGGAAGATCCCCCAGAGAAGGGAAAGGCTACCCACTCCAGTATTTTGGCCTGAAGAATTCCATGGACTTCATAGTTACTAACATTTCTGCATAAACTACATAATTATTAATATCACAACCACAGATACATTTTTTAGTACACAACCAAACATACCTACTGTGCATTTGATAGATGATCTTGGGCATGTCATTTAACTCCTTGGATTAGAATTTATTCATCTGTATTCCAAAGTGATTAAACTAGAAATCTCCAACAGCCTCCTTTAAGCTTTAAGGTCTGAGAGCCTAAAAATAACATTCCCTCAAATAATCACTTTGAAAATAGTATAAATTTTGCAATAAAAACATAAAACTGTTTTATATTCCTTTATTTTCCCTAGAAAGCAGCTCCATTACTTTTACCATTGGAAACCTACTTTCCAGATCCTTCATATCAGGGATCACTCATTAATTCACTATTTTATTAGTCTCTGGCCTACAGTGAATAAACATAAGTTATGGGAAGATTTCACTTTTGCTAAGTGAAATCTTAGCAAATTACTCAGATCAATTTTATAGAAGTCTCAAAAATAAGTGTATTTATGTATTTTGGCTCACTGTAGATTTACCATTTATTTTGCCCTCTGAAAATACCAACTGACAATGCATGTAAAACACAAATTTTAATTACATAATGTTAATTACATAATCTCCTCATTATTTGCTACCATAACGATAATTCTAATTTTTTTCAATTTTTAGAAATATAATACATATTAGAATAGCAATGGATGAGGCCGAAGTTAAAGATAATTTAATATGGAAAAAGATAGTTATTACTAATCAAACAGTATTTTTGAGATCCCATTGAATGCAAAGAAGTATTTGGATAAATACTTTTAATAATGCAACATATATATCATTGTCATTAATAATAAACAAATGAAGGTTGATTGCTGGACAATTCTCCACAGGACTCTCTAATTTCCCCTGGGTATTAAGCATGCCTACTGTATTTCTGCTGTACAGCAAAGTAAATCAGCTATATGTATACATATATTCCCTTGTTTTTGGATTTCCTTCACATTTAGGTCACCACAGAGCACTGAGTAGAGTTCCTTGTGCTACATAGATTTTTATTAGTTATCTATCATTTTCTTCTCAAGTGCACAGAGAACACTCTTATCATAAATAACTAATTTAAAAAGAGAAATAAGCAAATGTATTTTTAAAAATGAGCCAATAAAATTCTTACTTTGACAATTATCTAAACATAAAAATTTTACTTAGGGCTTCCCTGATGGCTCAGTTGGTAACAAATCTGCCTGCAATGCAGGAGACTCTGGTTCAATTTCTGGGTCGGGAAGATCCTCTGGAAAAGGGATAGACTACCTACTCCAGTATTGTTGGGCTTCCCTTGTGACTCAACTAGTAAAGAATCCACCTGCAGTGCAGGAGACCTGGGTTCAATCCCTGGGTTGGGAAGACTCCCTGGATGGAAAGGCTATCCACTCCAGTATTCTGGCCTGGAGAATTTCATGGGGTCATGAAGAGTTGGACATGACTGAGCAACTTTCCCTTAAAAAAAAAAATTACTTAAAGAACAATCTCTCAATTTTAGAAAAATAGTTTTAAAGTTAGGGAATTCTTCAGGAGATATATATATATATATATATATATATATATATATATAGTGAGAGAGAGAGAGAGTGCAGAGTGCTTACAAAATATTTATGCAAGGAAAAATAAGTATATACAATTTTAAGTCAATATGAAGTTGTATGATAGTGGTTGGTGGAAAATATCAAAGCTTGCTTGAGTCATATGAGTGATACAATTTAAAGTCTATAGTTTAACAAGAAGGTAGAATCTTTTAGGACTGAAAAGATTGGAGAAGACTTTTGTCAAAGAAGTGGTAATTTTACTTGGGTCTGAACTACTTGATAGACATTTGATAAGCAAAGGTATAAGAGAATAGGACTTCAATCGGAGGTAATAATATAGCAAAGGAAAAAAGCCTTGGACAGATTGGTTTCTACAAAAGACTATCATAGTTAATGATTGAAAAGAAGAACATGAGGGTGGTGTTCAGAAATTAGAGAAATATTTCAACCTTAGAAAATTTTCTTATGCATGACTATTTTTTCAATCAGATAAGATACAAACCACAGATGCAACAGGTTAGACCAGAAGAAAGGGAAATTGACCAAAAAGAAAAATTGCTGACAAACTTAAGAGGAATCTTAGAGTCCACTGACCTGCACATTTTTCTTTGCCTTCAAACTAAGCCTTGCCTCCCAAGATTCCTCATGATCATTTGTTTCAATTCACTTGGACTAGGCATTCTGTTCCCCAAACAAGCACACAGTTTTCCTGCCTCTGCATTTGCTGTAACAGTTTATCAAATAGTTCAGAGCCAAGTCAAATACTACCTCCTCAACAAAAAAACTTCTCCAATGATCTCAGTCCTAAATGATAGTTTTCTTCTGTTTTATTATTAAATTTAGATTGTACCACTCACATGATACAAGCAACTTTTTGATTTATAAATATATGTGCATCTGCTTGCTTTATCCTAAATTTTTAAGGGCAGAAACCGTGATGCAACTTTGCATACCTCAGAGTTTCATAGGCTAGTCCATAAATACAAAATCCAACTCACAAAATAATGCTAAATGCAAATTTGTTGAATGTGTTCCAGTGTTGACACATTTTTTACTCCTTTCATGCTTCTTCTTATCCTTATGAAGCAATCCTTATACTGAATCCAAATTTTGTGTTACATTCTAACTTTTGGTAAATACAATGATTGAAACATATCTAGGTTCACCCAAAAATGTCTTCACCAAAAAACACTGCAATATTGTAAAGTAATTATCCTCCAATTTAAATAAAATTTTTTTTAAAAAAGAAAAAGAACAAAAGAGGCATCTAGAGAATCTAGGGATGATCCCAATAACTGTGGGGAAAGGAAAAATTTAAATGTCTCTCTGATTTACCTACTTGAATCAGAACACATTGAGGTTGGAGGAGAGAAACTGAGCTGCAGTCAGTCTTTACTAACTGATCTGTTTAATTCGACACTGTAGGTGCTGGGGAAGAATGGGCAATGGTAAAAATGATAAGTTCTTCTCTTAGGCTGCATTTTAGTTTGAAGGGATTGTTTGGTATTCTATAGCAGCTATGAATATTTCTTTTTTAAACTGATGATTCTAACTTTTAATCCACATGAACACAAATGGATTTCTTCTTTTAAGTAACTGTTCAAAAGGTTAATTTCCTTTTTTGATCAACGTTTCAGCATAGGGATATCAGCTGTTGTTGGAACATAGTTAAACCCAGTACAGTTCAGTTCAGTTCAGTTCAGTCGCTCAGTCGTGTCCGACTCTTTGCGACCCCATGAATTGCAGCACACCAGGCCTCCCTGTCCATCACCAACTCCTGGAGTTCACTCAAACTCACGTCCATCGAGTCAGTGATACCATCCAGCCATCTCATCCTCTGTTGTCCCCTTCTCCTCCTGCCCCCAATCCCTCCCAGCATCAGAGTCTTTTCCAATGAGTCAACTCTTCGCATCAGGTGGCCAACGTACTGGAGTTTCAGCTTTAGCATCATTCCTTCCAAAGAACACTCAGGACTGATCTCCTTCAGAA
Source organism: Bos grunniens (assembly GCF_055505025.1). NCBI lineage: Eukaryota > Metazoa > Chordata > Mammalia > Artiodactyla > Bovidae > Bos > Bos grunniens. The sequence continues at coordinate 71,804,032 of NC_141194.1, read as the reverse complement.
TGGACTGGTTGGATCTCCTTGCAGTCTAAGGGACTCTCAAGAGTCTTCTCCAATACCACAGTTCAAAAGCATCAACTCTTCAGCGCTCAGCTTTCTTCACAGTCCAATTAGCTGTTACTAAAAACCAAACCAAGGCATTCTGAGAAAGTGGTTCAAAATCCTACATTTTTGACCATTATATATCTTCAAGGACCTTATTCACCAATCGGCACTCCCATTCTAACAAACTTTAGGGCTCACTAACTACCTTTGGAAAGCAAATCAAAGCCTCTTTTAAAGCAGAAAGCCACTTAAAGATAACTAGGACTAGGGTGAGGTTAGGGGGCACTCAGGCACAAATTATAAGGGACACCCCAAAACTCAATAATAAAGATAAATGTTTAATGCACTACTTTAAAGAGCTAAAGTTTTTTTTAATTCTATGATAAAATATCAATTTTAAATAAAAACAAGATTCTACCTTACACTTGTGGGGCTTCCCAAGTGGTGCTAGTGGTAAAGAACTCACCTCCCAATGCATGTTACATCCCTGGGTCAGGAAGATACCCTGGAGGAGGGCATGGGTATCCACTCTAGTATTCTTGCCTGAAGAATCCCATGGACAGAGAAGCCTGGCAGGCTACAGTCCATAGGGTCAGAAAGAGTCGGACATGACTGAAACGACTTAGAACATATGCACCCTACACTTGATGATTCAGCTCAATGGCCTCATCCTAATCTCCTAAGTCTGGGGCACATCCTTAAATTTGCACCAGAAGTGAGTGCTTTAATTGCTTTATCCTCTGTGCCCTAAACGCTTTCATGTATGGTATCTTCCCGAGTTCCTTCATTAAATGCCACCTTTGGATTCATAATCCATTGTATCAGCCTTTTTCCTTTAGATGGTCTTTGTTATTACCTCACACAGAGTCCCATTGAATTATTGGTGAACTCTCACCAAGTGGGATAGTGGTATCTATCAGATGTCCCCACCTTCAGGTTCCTCTTGCTCTTACAGTTCCAAGTTTTGAGGTTCTCCATCTGTGAAAGATGCCCCGTTTTGGCACCCTGATCCTGCCAGGACCACAATTCTGGTGTGGCGCAAAGTCCCCACAACCTGAGAAACAGCTCCACTCTTTTCTACTTTCTGAACGAGTACTCCTCTCATGTCATCTATATCCTCCTGCCAAAGGTAGAATGGAAAGACTGGTGCCTAGGCCCAGTCCTGTCTGAAAAGCACTTTCCTTCCAGGAAGAAACTTTTGTAGACCGTGGAGAAAGCAAGTGTAGTGACTTTCTCCTGTTATTACTACATAAAGGGAAAAAAAAGAAAAGAGAACCGATAAGGACAATCCCAGCTTTCCCGCCAGCTTTATGCTTCAGACCTTTGTGTCCACTAAGTCAAGGTGCTCCTCTACCCCACCAGCAGTTGGAGCAGGCAGCCTTCGAGGGCTTCGAGAGTCGGTGGGCCACGCCCCCTGGGCTGGTCACTCCCCTTATTGGTCTAACAGCCTGTCACTCCAGTTTGGCTCCCACTTCTGCTAACCATTCACGTAGCTTGGTTGTGTCTTGGTGCGTTTAATGTTGCCAATAACGAGAGGTTTGTTTTTTTTGGGGGGCGGGGGGGGAAGCAAGTACAGGTCGTACTTTAATTAGTTCATTGAAAACTCAGTTGCTCTCTGAGCGGTCGTGTAGAGACTGCTTTCGGCTTTTTTTTCTGCTGACTGCTAAGATCTATAGAGAGCTGCAACAATGCCCAAAAGAAAGGTAAGTGAAATAGGAAGATAGAAGGGGTATTAGCGAATGAAATACATATTTCCTAATCGGCAGACTTTTTAAAAAAGCATTTTGGCGTCTAGTTCGATTTTGTGAGGTGCCTAAGGGGAGGGAAGGGCAAATATCGGTTAGTATAAGGTTGAGGATGGTCTTTCACGCAACTAGTAGTTCACTTTTGGCTTGTTTTGTTTAAGGGAAAGAATCGCTTGAGAGGTGTCTCCGCGCTGAATTACAAACAGCCATAACGCTGTGCTGTCGCTTCCTACCCCACCCCCTTTCCTCCGCTTACCCTATTGGAGAACTCTTCTTCCAACCACACTTTCAGGCACTAATTTTCTCCTCAGCCTCCAGCTTTCCTCCGGGAACCGTCCTGTTTTGGGGAACGAAGGCCATGGCTTTCTCCCGTATTTATTTGCCTTTGTTCTTCAAGTTTTCTTTTTCTTTTTTTTCCCTCCTCCACTTCTTGTCAAGCCAGATGGCTTTGCAGTGGTAATCCTGCGCCATCAGGCGGCGCAGACTTCAAATTGTCCTGAAGAAGGTAAAAATTCACCGCTGTAATAGCAACTTTAGGCCCGAGAGGTCTGAGACTCTTCAAGCTCACTGTCTAAAGGTGGAAGAATGATAAGAGAAATGCGTCAGATAAACTATTGCTGATCTTGGGGTAGCGTGGATTTGCTCACTTTAGACACGAAGAATTGATAGGAGCTATTCAAGGGCTGCTGCTGCTGCTGCTGCTGCTAAGTCGCTTCAGTCGTGTCTGACTCTCTGCGACCCCATAGATGGCAGCCCACTAGGCTCCTCTGTCCCTGGGATTCTCCAGGCAAGAATACTGGAGTGGGTTGCCATTTCCTTCTCCAATGCATGAAAGTGAAAAGTGAAAGTGAAGTCGCTCAGTCGTGCCCGACTGTTAGCGACCCCATGGACTGCAGCCTACCAGGCTCCTCCTGGTCTCCTGCAAACCCTCACTTAAAAAATCATGACTCCTGCCTTGGACAAGAAAGAAATCACACTCGGTGTTGATTTGTTTGTTTGTTGGGGAGCGGGGTCCCTTAGAAGTGAAATCGATAGCTGTTTTGTTGCTTGATAAAATTGTAAAATACTGTGCTATTGTAAGGCGTTATGATTTTAAGTATTATTCCTCTCTATTCGTTTGTCTTCCCTATTTTTAGAAATAGGAATAAGACTGAAATTCCCCGGTGCTCTGAGGCTGTATGGTTCATGCAATAGTTAATACTAATTCCCAGTCTAAAAGGACAGAAAGCAATGGTTTCTAATCACCAACCCCCTTCCTGTGATTCCCGCCGCTGCGCTTTTCTAGGCTTGTGCAATGAATCTTGCGATTTTACAGAGCTGACAGCAACCTTGTAGCAGGTAGTGGCGGGAAGTTTTAAAATCCGCAGCCGGCTTCTCAATAAAACGCGCTGACGTTGTAACAAAGAGGTAAACCCTCCGCCGCCGCAAAGCATTGTGGGGATTGTAGTTCTTGTCTCCAGAACGTGGAGGCGATAAGCGAGCGTCAGATAAGTACAATTATATCTCAAGCATGAGGCTAAACAGACGGGAAAATTGCATGAAACTCCGCCCTTCATTCTGCTCGCCCTCCCTCATCCTGTTTGGCTTTAACACGGGCTACAACAGGTGGATTTTAAAATTAAAGTTTGTTTTTAGGAGATAACAGTTTATACAAAAGGATGAAATTGACTATCAGTTGTATAAACATGTCTTGGGAATTCATTTGCATCTTGGTGTACATTTGCACCTAGATAGCATATTCAAAAGCAGAGACATTACTTTGCTAACAAAGGTCCGGCTAGTCAAGGCTATGGTTTTTCCTGTGGTCATGTATGAATGTGAGAGTTGGACTGTGAAGAAGGCTGAGGGCCGAAGAATTGATGCTTTTGAACTGTGGTGTTGGAGAAGACTCGTGAGAGTCCCTTGGACTGCAAGGAGATCCAACCAGTCCATTCTGAAGGAGATTAGCCCTGGGATTTCTTTGGAGGGAATGATGCTGAAGCTGAAACTCCAGTACTTTGGCCACCTCATGTGAAGAGCTGACTCATTGGAAAAGACTTTAATGCTGGGAGGGATTGGGGGCAGGAGGAGAAGGGGACGACAGAGGATGAGATGGCTGGATGGCTTCACTGACTCGATGGATGTGCGTCTGGGTGAACTCTGGGAGTTGGTGATGGACAGGGAGGCCTGGCGTGCTGCAATTCATGGGGTCGCAAAGAGTCAGACACAACTGAGCGACTGAACTGAACTGAACTGAGACAGCATGCTACTGGGCAATAACGGGTGGCTACTTGAGCAGAAGTTCAGGAAAAAGTCATAAGCTGTTATATTGCAGACTGCAATCTATAGGCAATATATTCAGATCTATACATTTATATCAATGACCTTATTTCTGTGTGGTTTTCTCCTCTGTATAGCCTGCAGGTCAAGGTGATATGAAGCAAGAGGTGAGTTTCTTTAGTTTTAGAGTCTGTCTGAAAAAATTCACTTGTTCTATAAAATTGACACATAAGCAACTAAAACCTAAACGCTTGTTAGTGTATTTGTACCATATGAGTACCAATATGGTATGCCAGTGGTATCTCTCATAAATAGTAGGTAGTAAAAACTCCAAACTTCTTGGGACTTGGGATGGTATTGTGTTTAAGATCTGGAGAGAGCTTCTTCCTTTTAACTAAAGAATTGCTTTGTCAGTTTCCAAAAAGGGCTTTATTTTCATTTCTAAATATACTGTTACTAGCCATTGTGATGATTTAGCCTAACAATTGAAATTTAATTTGGGATTTTTTTCTTAAGCATATGAAGGGTCCAGAGAAGGGAAAAATCAAAACTTGTATTTTTATTAGTGCAATGATACTTTCTAATCAAGCTCACGATACTTGTTAATGACAACATATATATAGTGTTACACTAAATATTTTCACCACAATATAAATATTTCTAGTTTTGTGTATCCATAATTCTCTTAACTGATAATTATTTTTAACTTATAGCCAAAGAGAAGATCAGCCAGATTGTCTGCTGTAAGTAGTCTTTATAAAAATTTGCCCTGTATAGTAAAATGTAATTTTAGACTTCAGAGGATCCTGGACAATGTGAGTCATTTAATACAAGATTTATTTTTGATGTTTTAAGAAAAACTTTCTCACCAAGGAAATATTTTTGTCCTAGTTTTCAGTTTGAACAACACTCATTTATTTTAATCACAAAGTTGAATTTCAGTTAGTGATCTTTCTTCAATTATGATGTCTTCTCTTTCTTCCCCCATGATTTGCACTTCTTCTTCTTCTTCCTTTTTTTTTTTTTTTTTTCAGTTGCCTGTGCCCATTATACCAGATTTGAAGTCCAAAAGAACATCAACTCCAAGGGTAAGTATTCAGCAAGCAATATTGAGAGAAACTTGCTTTACTTCAGAAATAATTTTTTGGAAAGGCATACAAGTTAATCATTTTGCTTTGTTTTCTTTTCAGTTAGTCATATATCACATTATTTGTTGTTGTTGTGATTTGGTTGCTAAGTCATGTCCGACTATTTTGCAATACCATGGGCTGTAGCTCGCCAGGCTCCTCTATCCATGGGATTTACCAGGCAAGAATACTGGAGTGGGTTGCCATTTGCTTCTCCAGGGGATCTTCCCAACCCACGGATCAAACCTGCCTCTCCAACATCGGCAGGTAGATACTTTACCACTAAACCACCAGGGAAGCCCCATATTACATTATACATCATACCATATGGTACATGTCAGCCCTTTGAGTAGGAAATATTTGTTTGTGTTCTGTGGTTGTCTATTGTATATTAACATTTTCCCTAGGAAGAGACAAAACAAAAATTTAGTTGGATAGGGCCATAAAATGTACATGCTTTTGAATTCATACAGTTACAATACCAATATTCCTGGGAAAACACAAGGTATAAACTGTAGTAACCAAAGTAATGTTTTGTGATAATAATAGTAACTAACATTTAATAATACTGAACAATTTGCAAAGTGCTTTCACATTCATTATTTTCAAATGCACACAATTGATTTTATATAGGCTTCTATGTTCTGGTGTTGTGACTAGAAAAATATTAAAAATAGAGATAGCCTCAATATTAAGCTTACTTTTCCCCCTATATTTACCTTTATTTACATGTAAATGTTTGTGAATATAATATGATTTTATTTCTTTTTAGAATTCTTTATTGAGGCATTGTTGATGTTTTAAGGATAGGTGGAATTCTTTAATTTAATTTTATTTTTATTGGAGGACAATTACATTATGATATAGTGTTGTTTTCTGCCATACATTAACATGAATCAGCCATAGGAATACATATGATATATGTCCCCTCCCTCTTAAACCCCTCTCCTTCCCCATCTCACCCCTCTGGGTTGAAATAGAGCACTGGCTTTGGGTTGAATTCTTAACATCATGAAACATTAAGGCTAGCAGAAACGTTAGAAATCATCTAATCTCATAATTTTGTGATTGAAGAAACTACATTACAGTTGTATTCATAAAATGCTTTAAAATCCTTGATTAAGAGACCTTGCTAAAACTATGGCCATAGTTTTATTAATCACAGTAAATGACAACAGAAGAGAAAGTTTCTATTTGGTTTTTCTCTATTTCACATTTCAAGGTCACTATTTATAAAATTAAATACTCAACTTATACGTTGTTAAAATAGTAAACACTGTTTATTTCTTCTTTTAAAAAAAGTGCTAGAATAAAACATAATATAAAAACACTTCACCCTCCTTGGCTCTCAGTTTCTCATATGTTAAAAGGATAATAATATATCTATATTGCATTTTACAGTTTCCAAAGTAATTTCACATATATTTTATCATTTGCTTCTTACAACATCCTGGTAAGTAGGTGGTATCACTCTCTCTTACGTTTGAAAAAATAAACACAGAGAAATTTATGCTTTTGCTCAAGGTCACATCAAGCAAGAAACAGATCCAGATTTAAAACATGTTTGCTGGCCCCTTAATCCAGTGCTCTTTCTACCACATACACACGTAGGGCCAAGAGCTTTCTTGCAAAGAAATTATGATTCAAATCATTCTAAAACGTGTAGCCCTAAATATTGTATCACTAATATCCCCAAGTGATTTCTTTTAAATGTCTTTAAATTGGTGCTGTCCCTAAGTTAGTATTTTTCATAATTATTACCAGTGGAGGCTCTGCAATCAAAAACCCTGTTGCTAATTATTAGACATGACAGGGATAAACTGGTCCCCTCTAATCAAAGATAATTAATTTATCAAATTTTAACCTGATGCTGGCAATTGGCCCTGAGTACTGTACTCTTGCCTGGAAAATCCCATGAATGGAGGAGACTGGTAGGCTGCAGTCCATGGGGTCGCTGAGAGTCGGACACGACTGAGCGACTTCACTTTCACTCTTCACTTTCATGCATTGGAGAAGGAAATGGCAACCCACTCCAGTGTTCTTGCCTGGAGAATACCAGGGACGGGGGAGCCTGGTGGGCTGCCGTCTATGGGGTCTTACAGAGTCGGACAAGCGACTTAGCAGCAGCAGCAGCAGCTACTGGTAAGCATTCTAACTTGTTACTTTTCATCTGAGAGAAACTTTGATTTATATAACAGGAACAGTATTTGTTTTAATGCCATTTCAAGTTTATAATGGCACTGAAAGTATTTTAAAGCTTTTCCATAAACTGTTACAACAGTTGGTAAAATAATTGTCCCATTTAATCAACATACCAATTAAATTGTGTATTTATCTTTTTATTTTTTGTGTGCTGCTGGACAGAAAATGAAGACCAAAAATGATATGATGGGAAAAAACACAGATGCAAGTGCCAAAACCATAGCTGAAACCAATAAAGAAGTTGTTAAAGAATACAACAACGAAACTGCTGAAAATGGAGGGGCCAAAATTATAGAGGTATATTCCAATTTGTCCATTTGAAAGTTTAACAATGGGTTCAACTGAAAGAAATCTTGTTTGCCTTGTAGTTTAAAAGCTGAGAAACATTAAATGAGTATGTCTCCATAGTGTCTTAGTCTGTTCAGGCTGCTGTAACAAAACACCACAGACTGGGTGGCTTATAAATAGCAGAAATTTATTTCTCCTTTAGTTCTAAAGGCTGGGAAGTCCAAGATCAAGGTACCAACATTTTTGGTATCTGCTGAGGACCTGCACAATTGCACTCATCTCACACACTAGTAAAGTAATGCTCAAAATTCTCCAAGCCCGGCTTCAACAGTAGGTGAACTGTGAACTTCCAAATGTTCAAGCTGGTTTTAGAAAAGGCAGAGGAACCAGAGATCAAATTGCCAACATCTGCTGGATCATCAAAAAAGCAAAAGAGTTCCAGAAAAACATCTATTTCTGCTTTATTGACTATGCCAAAGCCTTTGACATGTGGATCACAATAAACTGTGGAAAATTCTGAAAGAGATGGGAATACCAGATCACCTGACCTGCCTCTTGAGAAATCTGTATGCAGGTCAGGAAGCAAGAGTTAGAACTGGACATGGAACAACAGACTGGTTCCAAATAGGAAAAGGAGTATGTCAAGGCTGTATATTGTCACCCTGCTTATTTAACTTATATGCAGAGTACATCATGAGAAATGCTGGGCTGGAAGAAACACAAGCTGGAATAAAGACTGCTGGGAGAAATATCAATAACCTCAGATATGCCAATGACACCACCCTTATTGCAGAAAGTGAAGAAGAAGAACTAAAAAGCCTCTTGATGAAAGTGAAAGAGAAGAGTGAAAAAGTTGGCTTAAAGCTCAACATTCAGAAAACTAAGATCATGGCATACAGTCCCATCACTTCATGGCAAATAGATGGGGAAACAGTAGAAACAGTGGCTGACTTTATTTTTGGGGGCTCCAAAATCACTGTAGATGGTGACTGCAGCCATGAAATTATGACTCTAACTCCTTGGAAAGAAAGTTTTGACCAACCTAGATAGCATATTAAAAAGCAGAGACGTTACTTCATCAACAAAGGTCCATCTAGTCAAGGCTATAGGTTTTCCAGTGGTCATGTATGGGTGTGAGAGCTGGACTATAAGGAAAGCTGAGCGCCGAAGAATTGATGCTTTTGAACTGTGGTGTTGGAAAAGACTCTTCAGAGTCCCTTGGACTGCAAGGAGATCCAACCAGTCCATCCTAAAGGAGATCAGTCCTGGCTGTTCATTGGAAGGACTGATGTTGAAGCTGAAACTCCAATACTTTGGCCACCTGATGCGAAGTGCTGACTCATTTGAAAAGACCCTGATGCTGGGGAAGATTGAAGGCAGGAGGAGAAGGGGACAACAGAGGATGAAATGGTTGGATGGTATCACTGATTCAATGGACATGATTTTGGGTAACTTCCAGGAGTTGGTGATGGACAGGGTGGCCTGGTGTGCTGTGGTTCATGGGGTCGCAAAGAGTCAGACACGACTGAATGACTTAACTGAACTGAACTGAACAGAGGACCTGCTTCGTGGTCTATGGATAGCAGTCTTCTTGCTGTGTCCTGACACCATAGAAAGGGTGAGAGAGCTCTCTGGGGCCTCTTTTATAAGGATATAAATCCCTTTCATGAGGGCTCTACCCTCATAACCTAATCACCTCTCACTGACCTCACCTCCAAATACCATCACATTGGAAATTAGGTTTCATCATATGAATTTTGAGGGACACATACATTCTGTGTACAGCATATAGTATAGTGGTAAATAAGAGAAAAAGAAAGAAAATGAATTTAATATTTGAGAATTTTCAGGAATGGGTATGGGAGCAGTGGGTTAGCACTGATATTAATAGAACAATGCCAGTGATCATGACTTGATAATCTAATGACTGTCCTGTTAAATATAGACTGATCCTCTATTCCTTTTGTCAGTACATGGGCTATTTATAAATGCCTTTTCAAGATCATATGAGTCTTTTTCCCTCTTCAGATTGCAAAGCAAATCAGTATGTTTATTTTTCCAATATATCTTGCTTTGCATATTTATCTTATCACATTTTTCAATATTATAATTAAAACAATGAAAATGGGATTTAATGCCAAATCTATAAAGCAAACCTGTGCATATAGGGAAAATCTTTGTAACTGATCCTATGATATCTGGTAAAAGACTTTTCAACTAACTTTTTACAAAGTAAAACTAAATATCACCAATATAGAAATAAAATGTATTATTTCTTCAAGAAATATATTTTGTATATGTGTATACCACTCATTGAGAATTATTGATAGAGAATATGTCATTTTTTTCTGTATTTACTCTGTTTCCTCATATTTGTAATGAAAATTATTTATATGAATAGGTTTTTCCAAATTTATTGTTCCAAATATCTATTTGTGCATGATTATGTAGAGATACTTTAATTAATCCTATTTCATATAATACTTCCTTATGACATGTTGTTTAGGAGGCCTTTTCCACAGGGAAAGTACTTTCTTTAATAAGATAGCTATAATTCTGTCTTGGTTCCATATTTACAAATATAATCTTGTTTTTTGTTCTATGTTCATTATAGGCACCAGTTCCTGAAAGAGAAATAGAGGAAATAAAAGAAGAAAAAATTGAAGATATCAAAGAAGAAGGAGAAGAAAAGAAAGAGGCAATGGCAAAAGATGGAAAAGAAGATGAAAAAGAAGATCAAAAAGGAGATGGAGATCAAAATAAGGAAGAAGTGAAAGGAAAAGATGTAGAGGAGGACAAAGATGGAAAAGGGAAAGAAGATGAAAAAAAAGATGAAGATGGAAAAGAGGAAGAAGACAAGAAAGAAACTGGAGATGGAAAAGAGGGTAAAGATAGGAAAGGGAAAGGAGAAGATGGTAAAGAGGAAGAAGATGAAAAAGAAAAAAGAGATAAAAAAGAGAATGAAGATGGGAAAGGGAAAGGAGAAGATGGCAAAGAATCTGAAGATGGAAAAGATAAAAGAGATGGAAAAAAGGGAGAAGCTGGAAAAAAGGATGAAGATAGAAAAAGGGATGATGGTGGAAATGAGAAGGAAGATGAAAAAAAGAAAAAAGGAAAAGAGAAAGAAAATGGAAAAGAAGATGGAGGAGATGTAAAAGATGAAAGCAAAGCTGAAATTGGAAAAGAAATAATCAAAAGAGAAGAGGTCAAAAAAGAAGATGGAAAAAAAGAGTCTCAGAGTATTGCATAAAGCTGCCTTATATGGTTTCATAGTTTGGTAATATATACCTCTATGTTATAATGTTAATACAGATGAATATTTTTATCAAGTATTTTATAGACACAGCTTTTCTTTAACATCAATTTAGTTTCAATTTTGTTTCATCTTCATACTGTTCATTAGTCACAAAGTTCCTAACATTGAATTATTATCTATAAACTTTGTGATTATAATGGTGGAATATATAGAAAAAATATGCTTTCAAAATATGCTTTGTCAGTGAATACCCTTTTCTGTAATTTATATGTTAAATCTTTGAATTTTAATTTTACTCCTATATGTAATAATTTCAAAAATTGGAGAGATCCCAAAAGAATTTCCTCAAAAATTCTTGTGGTTCTCTAGGTTGTTTTTATAAAGAAAGTGAATTATTTTCATGTAATGGTAAGAGAATTATCTTTCCCAAATATAACTGTAATATTACTTGGGAAAAATGCAATTGAAATTCCATTTTTAAAAGAAATACAAATGTTTATTTCAGAACGGAAGTTCTGATAATATGTGTATTCACAACATTTTATTGGATTTATCTTAATAAATTATCTTCAAAGATGATTGTAGTTTGTTATATCTCCAAAATTGCAGTTAGTGAAATATTATAATGCTGTTTTTTCTATTGTGATGTTCATGAAAATATTTTTAAGAATTTTCACTGAGATAAAATAAGCATAAAATTCACCATTTCAGCCATTTCAAAATGTATGATTCTATGGTTTTAGTATATTCACAATGTTGTGCAACCACTATCACTATCCACTGTCTAATCCCATGTATTTTCATCACCAAAATAATTGATGACATATCTAAGAATCTGGAGTTGCCAAACTCCAGGTCACAAAGATGTATACCCATATAAAGAGTTTTATAATTTTATCTTTTGCATTTAGGCTTTTGATACATCTTGTGTTAAATTTTGTGTATGGTGTGAAGTAGGATCCCGGATTAATTCATTTGCAAGCACTATTTCTTGAAAAGACTATTTCCCCTTTGGATGATCTTGGCACTGTTCAAAAATCAATAGACCATAGTGCACTGATTTATTTTTGGACTCTCAATTTTATACCACTGATCTTTATACCATGATGATCTTTCATCATGTCAGTACCACGCTTTTGACTACTATAACATTATATTAAGTTTTGACATTAGAAAGTATATGTTCTTCGACTTTGTTCCCAGTCCCTTACAATTTTTATGAGTTTTAGAATCATCACGTATGTTTCTACAAAATAAAAGGCAGTTGGAATTTGATAGAGATCATAATAGTATGAAAATAAATTTGAGGAACATTGCCATATTAACAAAATTTCCTTCCAATCCATGAACACGGATGTCTTTCCATTTATTTAAGGTGTCTTTAATTTCTTTTTTAAATAATACAGTATTTTTATTGAGGTAAAAATAAAATAATGTAAAATTTGTCATCTTATTCATTTTTTAAGTCTAAAGTTCCGTGGTTCTAAGTTTATTTGTAGTGCTATGAAATAGTTCTCCAGAAGTTTTTCATCTTGCAAATGTGAATCTATACCCAAGAGCAATTTCTTTCCATAGTATTTATAGTTCTTCATGTACACATTTTGTACTTCCTTGATCAAATTTATTCCTAAGTGTTTTATCATTTTTGAAGCTATAATGAATTGTTTTCTTGATTTCAATTTAGTATTGTTTACTGCTAGTGTATGGAAATACAACTGAGTTTTTAATGTTGATCTATTATCTGCATTTTTTCTAAACTTATATATGAGAATTACCAGGTATTTTTTGGCTTCCTTATAGTTTCCTCTGTTTATAAAATCATGTCATCTGCAAATAGAGATTAAAATACCTCTTTCTTTCCAACTTGGATGTCTTTATGTCTTTTTTTCCTGCCTAATTTCCTTGGCTTCACAAATATTAAGAATAAAAAAGAAAATGCACAAATTCAGAAGTCCAGCTTTCAAAGCATAGGCTTCTGAGTCTACATCTTTCCCAAGGCTGGCAGGGCCTGCACCATTTCCTACCCTGTCTCAGAACAATGTTATAGTAATCAAAACAAACTTAAAGGGGCTGGTTTGGTTAAATATCTAGGTAACTTGCCTAGATCCCCACTTCCTAGCCAGATACTGCAACCACAAAAAATGTATTCAACTTCTAGCACAGAATTTGCTATTTTAAGCACCTTGATCTCCTTTATTGCCAAGGTTAAAATAAAAATAACAATCTTGGGTTCCTCTTTAAAAACTCATCCCAGGTGACTGGCAGAACTGTGGTAATGAGCAATCTTAATTTTTCATGTGAAATTATACCCTCTACATAAAGAAGAATGGTAGCCACTTTCACCTTACAACATTATCTTAACTATAATAACGTGCTCATACAGGAGGATGAGCTTCCTAGGTGATTTGGAGATAAAGAATCTGCCTGCCAATGCAGGAGACACAAGAGATGCAGGTTCAGTACCTGAGTCAGGAAGATCTCCTGCAGTAGGAAATGGCAACCCACTCCAGTATACTTGTCTGGAGAATCCCATGGACAGAGGAGCCTGGCAGGCTACAGTCTATGGGGTCACAAAGAGTTGGACAAGACTGAGCAACTAATCACACATACATACAGGAGAATCATTGCTTCATACTATAATATTGGTACCAAAGTAAATTTTCTTCCTTGGGTATTGTATTTTCTTTTTGATGTTTTAACTGGATGCTGCTTTCCCTTTATCATCAAAACTTTGCTCCACACAATTTCTCTTCTAAAAGATTGAACAATAGTAACATGTTTGAGGGAGGAATGAAGTAAGGGAGTGCTAATTTATAGAGAGAGCACACCACGACTGTAAGTGAAAGTGAATATAAATTTTAAATCTACAAAACAGAACAATCTTTACTAAAGATTGGGAGAAATAAACAAACAAGGTTATAAAAAAATCTTCAGGGAACCCCACAGAGAAAAGTTGTTCAAAAAAGTACATTTGAAGTTTCTTTAGTAATATGAAGCATCTTTTGTTAAGTATCACCTTGAAACACAAGTTTTTGGTAATATACATTATTGAGTGATCACAATAATTGATTTTCTTAGTATATAGTGCTGAAGCTTTAATCTAAACTTTTCTGTTGTTACTTAAAGGTTTTTCCCCATTCATAAGCTTGAGGGCATGCCTCAGAATAAAAACATTTTAATGGGAATAAACTTTGAAATCATATTGTAATTAGATGGGAAATTATGTCTCAGTTTATTGGTCTACAAGGAGAAAAAGAATATCTATACACATCTTCAGGGTCATATCTGCTGCATAAGGATTGCCTTTAATATTTCCACTGAGGAGAATGGATACATGTATATGTATGGCTGAGTCCCTTCACTGTTTACCTGAAGCTATCACAATATTGTTAATTGGTTATACCCCAACACAAAAAGTTTTTGGTGTTAACAATTAAAGTTAAATTAAAAATATTTCCCTCTAATATTTAATATGTTCTTTGGAAGGAAAGTTATGACCAATCTAGATAGCATATTCAAAAGCAGAGACATTACTTTGTCAACAAAGGTCATCTAGTCAAGGCTATGGTTTTTCCTGTGGTCATGTATGGATGTGAGAGTTGGACTGTGAAGAAGGCTGAGCACCGAAGAATTGATGCTTTTGAACTGTTGTGTTGGAGAAGACTCTTGAGAGTCCCTTGGACTGCAAGGAGATCCAACCAGTCCATTCTGAAGGAGATCAGCCCTGGGATTTCTTTGGAAGGAATGATGCTAAAGCTGAAACTCCAGTACTTTGGCCACCTCATGCAAAGAGTTGACTGATTGGAAAAGACTCTGATGCTGGGAGGGATTGGGGGCAGGAGTAGAAGGGGACAACAGAGAATGAAATGGCTGGATGGCATCACTGACTCGATGGACGTGAGTCTGAGTGAACTCCGGGAGTTGGTGATGGACAGGAAGGCCTGGCGTGCTGCGATTCATGGGGTCGCAAAGAGTCGGACACGACTGAGTGACTGAACTGAACTGAACTGAAATGATGCTGAACATTATTAATACTATAAAAAAATTCCATAAGAAAAGGGAAGCATAGAACAAAGTCATGTCGGAGCTGGAGTCTAATCTCGTAAACTGTATTATAACATATGATTAATGACCAAATAAGATCACTCAGATAAGTCTTGACATTATCTTTAAAATCAGGTGTTGAAAATCCTCAAATAATAATGTTTTGGTCCTAAAATAAAAATGTGTCTTCAAGATGGTATTGTGTCAATTTTCCATAATTAAATACAGAATTGTTGAAACAAATTGCTTAGCATATAAGGAACAGAGAAGAAACCCACCAAATCAGCTGTAATTTAGAGCCTCCTGTGTAAACTATGTTAAATCTAAACCATGCAGTTAGTAGATGACTTGTGTGAAAGAACTTTTCTAGAACACAGAAGAGGCTTTTTAATGTGATATTCACACAATAAATGATTATTTTTATCTTAAAATAGTTGATTTAAGACTATTACCTATCAATAATGATTCATTTACCTAATCTGAATAGTCTTTCAAATTATGTTCACTTCCTTAGGTTGGAAAATAGTAAGTAGGAAAAAGTCCAACTTTATATAGAGTAACAATCATTTTCTTTCACATATTTTCTCTATAACTACAGTTGGCTTTGGTTGTTTATTACAAATTTTATAAACTCATTTTTTAAATGTTATTTTTCCCATGAACATTGTCTGTACATATTTATATCAAGTACATCATATTGAAGACCAAAATTGCTTTCCTTTCTTTAGAAGAATTAAACATTAAATTCAGAAAAGTTAAATATTCTTTAAAAAACAAAATTATGATTTAGTATGTTACTTGACAACATATGCCTTTAAATCCTTAGCAACTGTATTATGCAGTCCAGGCTTGATGGAATTTACTAAATAATATAAATTTCTATAGCCACTGACTCTGATGGCTATAGAAATCAGGTTCCAGATCAAACAGTGGGCAAATGTGTGTGTGTGTGTGTGTGTGTTCTAAAGGAGAGAGGAAGGGGAAATCACAGAGTGAGATGAATAATTTTGAAATATTTTCGTATCAGTATCTTGAAGAGTTTTTTTCCACATAGATTAGGAATTCTGACCAAGAGTGAAGCAACTTCTTCAAACACTTAACACATATAAAAGTGTTTACTAGGGCCAGACATTTTTTTAAGCATGTTATATATGTTCAGTTCAGTTCAGTTCAGTCACTCAGTCGTCTCTGACTCTTTGAGACCCCATGAATTGCAGTACGCCAAGCCTCCCTGTCCATCATCAACTCTCGGAGTTCACCCAAACTCATGCGCATTGAGTCGGTGATACCATCCAGCCATCTCATCCCCTGTCTTCCCCTTCTATCCCTGCCCCCAATCCCTCCCAGCATCAGGGTCTTTTAAATGAGTCAACTCTTCACATGAGGTGGCCAAAGTACTGGAGTTTCAGCCTCAGCATCAGTCCTTCCAATGAACACCCAGGACTGGTCTCCTTTAGGATGGACTGGTTGGATCTCCTTGCAGTCGAAGGGACTCTGAAAAGTCTTCTCCAGCATCACAGTTCAAAGGCATCAATTCTTTGACGCTGAGCTTTCTTCACAGTCCAACTCTCACATCCATACATGACCACTGGAAAAACCACAGCCTTGACTAGACGAAATTTTGTTGACAAAGTAATATCTCTGCTTTTCAATATGCTATCTAGGTTGGTCATAACTTTCCTTCCAAGGAGTCAGTCAGTCAGTTCAGTCATTCAGTCGTGTCTGACTCTTTGCGACTCCATGAATTGCAGCACCCCAGGCCTCCCTGTCCATCACCAACTCCCAGAGTTCACTCAAACTCATGTCCATCGAGCTGGTGATGGCATCCAGCCATCTCATCCTCTGTCGTCCCCTTCTCCTCCTGCCCCCAATCCCTCCCAGCTTCAGAGTCTTTTCCAGTCAGTCAACTCTTCACATGAGGTGGCCAAAGTATTGGAGTTTCAGTCTCAGCATCAGTCATTCCAAAGAACACCCAGGACTATCTCTTTAAGAATGGACTGGTTGGATCACCTTGTTGTCCAAGGTACTCTCAATAGTCTTCTCCAACACCACAGTTCAAAAGCATCAATTCTTTGGTGCTCAGCCTTCTTCACAGTCCAACTTTCACATCCATACATGACCACAGGAAAAACCATAGCCTTGACTAGATGACCTTTGTTGGCAAAGAAATGTCTCTGCTTTTGAATATGCTATCTAGGTTGGTCATAACTTTCCTTTCAAGGAGTAAGTGTCTTTTAATTTCATGGCTGCAATCACCATCTGCAGTGATTTTGGAGCCCAAACACACACACACACATATATATATATATGCAAACATATTTACATATAACAACCCTACAAGGCAAGTGCTATCATTACTTTCATTTTAATATATGAGGAAACTAAGCACAAAGGTCAATCAATTTGTTTTCTTTGTGGCAATCCATGGTTTCCAGGATTTTTTTTTAATTTTATTTTATTTAAATTTACAATATTGTATTGGTTTGGCCATATATAAAAATGAACCTGCCACAGGTATACAGGTGTTCCCCATCCTGAACCCTCCTCCCTCCTCCCTCCCCATACCATCCCTCTGGGTCATCCCTGTGCACCAGCCCCAAGCATCCAGTATCGTGCATTGAACCTGGACTGGCGACTCGTTTCATATATGATGTTATACATATTTCAATGCCATTCTCCCAAATCATCCCACCCTTTCCCTCTCCCACAGAGTCCAAAAGACTGTTCTATACATTAGTGTCTCTTTTGCTGTCTCGTATACAGGATTATTGTTACTATCTTTCTAAATTCCATATATATGCATTAGTATACTGTATTGGTGTTTTGCTTTCTGGCTTACTTCACTCTGTATAATAGGCTCCAGTTTCATCCACCTCATTAGAACTGATTCAAATGTATTCTTTTTAATGGCTGAGTAATACTCCATTGTGTATATGTACCACAGCTTTCTTATCCATTCATCTGCTGATGGACATCTAGGTTGTTTCCATGTCCTGGCTATTATAAACAGTGCTGCTATGAACATTGGGGTACACGTGTCTCTTTCCCTTCTGGTTTCCTCAGTGTGTATGCCCAGCAGTGGGATTGCTGGGTCATAAGGCAGTTCTATTTCCAGTTTTTTAAGGAATCTCCACACTGTTCTCCATAGTGGCTGTACTAGTTTGCATTCCCACCAGCAGTGTAAGAGGGTTCCCTTTTCTCCACACCTTCTCCAGCATTTGTTGCTTGTAGACTTTTGGATTGCAGCCATTCTGACTGGCGTGAAATGGTACCTTGTAGTTGTTTTGATTTGCATTTCTCTGATAATGAGTGATGTTGAGCATCTTTTCATGTGTTTGTTAGCCATCTGTATGTCTTCTTTGGAGAAATGTCTATTTAGTTATTTGGCCCATTTTTTGATTAGGTTATTTATTTTTCTGGAATTGAGCTGTAGGAGTTGCTTGTATATTTTTGAGATTAGTTGTTTGTCTGTTGCTTCATTTTCTATTATTTTCTCCCATGCTGAAGGCTGTCTTTTCACCATGTACTGGAAGAATCAATATAGTGAAAATGAGTATACTACCCAAAGCAATTTATAGATTCAGTGCAATCCCTATCAAGCTACCAATGGTATTCTTCACAGAGCTAGAACAAATAATTTCACAATTTGTATTGAAATACAAAAAACCTCGAATAGCCAAAGCTATCTTGAGAAAGAATAATGGAACTGGAGGAGTCAACCTGCCTGACTTCAGGCTCTACTACAAAGCCACAGTCATCAAGACAGTATGGTACTGGCACAAAGACAGAAATGTAGATCAATGGAACAAAATAGAAAGCCCAGAGATAAATCCAGGCACATATGGACACCTTATCTTTGACAACGGAGGCAAGAATATACAATGGATTAAAGACAATCTCTTTAACAAGTGATGATGGGAAAACTGGTAAACCACTTGTAAAAGAATGAAACTAGAGCACTTTCTAACACCATACACAAAATTAAACTCAAAATGGATTAAAGATCTAAATGTAAGACCAGAAACTATAACACTCCTGGAGAAGAACGTAGGCAAAACACTCTCCGACATACATCACAGCAGGATCCTCTATGACCCACCTCCCAGAATATTGGAAATAAAAGCAAAAATAAACAAATGGGAACTAATTAATCTTAAAAGCTTCTGATCAACAAAGGAAACTATAAGCAAGGTGAAAAGACAGCCTTCAGAATGGTTTCCAGGATTTGATCTAGGTTATACCATCTCTCAAAATAGGCTTAACTTATAAGCAACTTCCACACAATGAGATTTTTTGTTTGTTTTGTAAAAATAAACTTAGAAATTCAGTGAGAAATGGTAAGTCATTCACCAGTGTTACAATTTAGATTCTTTAATTCATTTAGTCAATAAAAATTTTTTGAGTACCTACTATGTGTTAATTAGGTTATGGCAGTTATATTTATGAAGAAAATATGGATCTTCTTTGCCTTCATATATCTTATATCCAGCAGAGGAATTAAATATACTTTTAATCAAATTAATAATTATATAATTACAATTTTTTTATGACACCACCCTTATGACAGAAAGTGAAGAGGAATTAAAAAGCCTCTTGATGAAGGTGAAAGAGGAGAGTGAAAAAGTTGGCTTAAAATTTAACATTCAAAAAACAAAGATCATGGTATCTGGGCCCATCACTTCATTGGAAATAGATGGGGAAACAGTGGAAACAGTGTCAGACTTTATTTTGGGGGGCTCCAAAATCACTGAAGATGGTGACTACAGCCATGAAATTAAAAGATGCTTACTCCTTGGAAGAAAAGTTATGGCCAACCTACATAGCATATTCAAAAGCAGAGACATTACTTTGCCAACAAAGGTCCGGTTAGTCAAGACTATGGTTTTTCCTGTGGTCATGTATGGATGTGAGAGTTGGACTGTGAAGAAGGCTGAGCACCAAAGAATTGATGCTTTTGAACTGTTGTGTTGGAGAAGACTCTTGAGAGTCCCTTGGACTGCAAGGAGATCCAACCAGTCCATTCTGAAGGAGATCAGCCCTGGGATTTCTTTGGAGGGAATGATGCTAAAGCTCAAACTCCAGTACTTTGGCCACCTCATGCGAAGAGTTGACTCATTGGAAAAGACTCTGAAGCTGGGAGGGATTGGGGGCAGGAGGAGAAGGGGACGACAGAGGATGAGATGGCTTGATGGCATCACTGACTCGATGGACATGAGTCTGAATGAACTCTGGGAGTTGGTGATGGACAGAGAGGCCTGGCGTGCTGCGATTCATGGGGTCACAAAGAGTCGGACACGACTGAGCGACTGAACTGAACTGAACTGAACTGAAGGTGGCTAAAAGGTGGTATGATTGAGGCCTGGGGGAAGCTAGTACTAATGGATGTTTAGAGGTGCCAGTCAACTCAAAACAGATACATAAGTTGATTGAACTCAGCTAGGGAGTCCTCACTTAAGGTTTCTCATGTAACTATAGGCATGTAATGATTGAAGTTTGAGTCAACTGAAAGCTTAACTGGATAAATATTTAAGATGGTTTCTTCAATCACCTGTCTAGAATTTTAGCTTTAATTCAGCTTGGATGGTTTTTCACATGGTTTATTTTTTTTTTTTTAACTATGCAGCTTGGTGATTTCAGAGTAGCCTAATTTCTTACAAGGTGGCTAGCTACCCACAAAATATGTGTTCCAAGAGACCCAGGCACAAGTTGCAAGGTTTCTAATGACCTAACCTGGGAAGCTATGTATTATTTTCCCAACATTTTATTAGTGAAAAAGAAATTTTAAAAATATCAGCCCAAATCTTAGAAATGTAAACAAGGACATGAATACAAGGAGGCATGGCTCATTGGGGAGCCATTTTTAGAGATTAGCTACCATAATTCTCTTTTTCCTCATTTTCTGTTTCCAGAATTCCTACTACATGGATGTTGGATCTTCTGAATTGATTACCCTATTTTCTTTTTACTTTTTTATTTAAATAAGGAGAATTCTTTCATATGGAAAGAGCTAGTACAATAACGTATTTGAAAGGAGAAACAACAGGTATTGAACTGGAGGGAAGGGTGAAAGGCGAGGGTGCCATGACGGTCTAGTGAAATGAAGGTTCCATTTCCCATCGATAAAAGCTCACCCAAACAAAGTAGAAGAAAGCTGCATGTTACACCTGTAGCCATTATCTGCTCTTTCAAATATCTGGTCTACGTGAAAAGACAAAGAGAGGAAAGGTCAAAATAAGATCAAAAGGAAACAAAAACAAAAGACAGCCCTCGGAAGAACAACAAAATTACTCAAATGCTTTTTACTATGTAGGGCATGAGGTCAAAAGCTTGGAGTACACTATTCCCTTTACACAATGGAATAACATGCTGAAGGCAGGGCCCTGGGACACTGCTGCCATCTTGGAGGTTACCTAACTGTGCTGGAGAAATGGTGAACAGCGAGTTGGATCTGTGTGGAAGATCACTAGCCAGATATGTGCTGGTGGTTCCAGTGGAGAGCATAGCTAGAAGACAGAGTGTCTGACCCCAGCACTGAGCCACTCCTGTCCTGGTGATTTGTTTGTCTTAAGTCTGGTTCACTTTTCAAACAGGAAGAGCCAGATTTCTTGAAATCTGCATTTCCCAGTCATCACAGAACAGTACAAAGTACAAGTACCCAAGTGTCTTTGGTGCTCAAAGGTCATTTTCAACAGAACTTCCAACCCAGGCTAGCTCTGCAAGAAGAGAAATGGGACAAATACAGATTTGAGAGGCAACTCTCTGAAGGGGAACCACACAGCAGGGAGGGGACTTCAGCAGCTGGCCACATGTTGCCTCTCCTATTTTTTTAAAAACCTTTCTCCCTTATTTTGCTTCTCTCTTTTCCGGATATATCCTTATATCTCAATGTGGCTATTGAATTTTGTACTTCTTTTTTTTATTTTCTTGTTCTTTCCTTTGTTCATATCATGCTGTTCTTATTTCTTAGTGTAACATTTTCTGTCCTCTGGTAAAAGACTGTGGAAAAGACCCTGATGCTGGGAAAGATTGAAGGCAGGAGAAGGGGACGACAGAGGATGAGATGGTTGGATGGCATCACTGACGCAATAGACATGAGTTTGAGCAAGCTCAGGGAGTTGGTGATGGACAGGGAAGCCTGGCGTTCTGCAGTCCATAGGGTGACAAAGAGTCAGACAGGACTGAGGGACTGAACTGTCCTCTGGTATCAATTTTAAAACAATTTCTTTTTTTTTTTTCTTTTCCTTGGGTTGTTATATTTCCTCCAAGGTCCTTCCCTCCTTATTTTGGCTTATTTTGGTATCTGCGTTTAATGTTAGAGTCTTTTCTCAAATTTCTGGTGATTTAAAATATGTAACACATATTTAAGAATGAGACACTAAAAAAAAGCTGCTTAGGTGGAGTTTGTCAACTAATGGCACTGTGGGATGGTTTGTAGTAGTCTGGCCCTTTCGTGAGCAAGATCTACCAATGTCATTCTCTTTGAGCTGAGTGAGTTTCTCTAGAGACAAATCATTAAAACTCCTGTCTGGATACATAAGTTTGACTACAGATTTTCTGAAAACCCAAGATAAAGGGGCGCTGTGTGCCTCTGAATTAGTCATGGTTCTCCAGAGAAACAGAATCTGTAGGAAAGAATATATAGATATATAGATATAATTAGAGAATGACTGAGAAATAAGGAATTGACTTACATGATTATGGGAACTGGCAAGTCGAAATCTGTAGTATGAGCTGATAGGCTCAAGATCTAAAAGAGTCAACATTGCAATCCCAGTGTGAAGGCAAGCAGCTTGGAAAACCAGGAAAGTCAATAGTGCAGATAAAGACAGTCAGAGAATTTCCTTTTTCCTGGGGAGAACAGTCTTCTTGTTCAATTCAGGCCTTCAGCTGATTGGAACAAGCCCACTTTAATTATAAAGGGCAGTCTGATAACTTAAAATTCATAGTTTAATGTTAAGCTCATCCAAAAATACCTCAAATTTGACACATAAATTTAAATACAATGATTTCATTGATTAGTATGTACACATTCAATTAATTCACTGTGATGTTTTAAAAAAACCACCTTACCTTCATCCTTGGGTGTACCTGATATCATTGACGCAGAGCCCTTTTGTGCCAAAGTCTCTAGTGACTAAACTTCTAGCCTATGGCTGATTTAACCAATAGAATGTAGCAGAAGTGACACTTTTCCACTTCTGAGAATAAAGATTAAGACAAAATTTCTCAAATTTGGCATTATTGACATTTGAGTTTGAATAATTCTTTGCTACCCAGGTCAGTAGGTGCCCAATATGCTACTGGAAATCAGTGGAGAAATAACTCCAGAAAGAATGAAGGGATGGAGCCAAAGAAAAACAGTACTCAGCTGTGGATGTGACTGGTGATAGAAGCAAGGTCCGATGCTGTAAAGAGTAATATTGCATAGGAACCAGGAATGTCAGGTCCATCAATCAAGGCATATTGGAAGTGGTCAAACAAAAGATAGTAAGAGTGAATGCCAACATTTTAGGAATCAGCAAACTAAAATGAACTGGAATGGGTGAATTTAACTCAGATGACCATTATATCTAGTACTGCGGGCAGGAATCCCTCAGAAGAAATGGAGTAGCCATCATGGTCAACAAAAGAGTCCGAAATGCAGTACTTGGATGCAATCTCAAAAACGACAGAATGATCTCTGTTCATTTCCAAGGCAAACCATTCAATATCACAGTAATCCAAGTCTATGCCCCAACCAGTAATGCTGAAGAAGCTGAAGTTGAATGGTTCTATGAAGACCTACAAGATCTTTTAGAACTAACACCCAAAAAAGATGTCCTTTTCATTATATGGGACTGGAATGCAAAAGTAGAAAGTCAGGAAACACCTGGAGTAACAGGTAAATTTGGCCTTGGAATACGAAATGAAGCAGGGCAAAGACTAATAGAGTTTTGCCAAGAAAATGCACTGGTCATAACAAACACCCTCTTCCAACAACACAAGAGAAGACTCTACACATGGACATCACCAGATGGTCAACTGAAATCAGACTCATTATATTCTTTGCAGCCAAAAATGGAGAAGCTCTATACAGTCAGCAAAAACAAGACCAGGAGGTGACTGTGGCTCAGATCATGAACTCCTTATTGCCAAATTCAGACTTAAATTGAAGAAAGTAGGGAAAACCACTAGACCCTTCAGGTATGACCTAAATCAAATCCCTTATGATTACACAGTGGAAGTGAGAAATAGATTTAAGGGCTTAGATCTGATAGATAGAGTGCCTGGTAAGCTATGGAATGAGGTTCATGACATTGATCAGGAGACAGGGATAAAGACCATCCCCATGAAAAGAAATGCAAAAAAGCAAAATGGATATCTGGGGAGGCCTTACAAATAGCTGTGAAAACAAGAGAAGTGAAAAGCAAAGGAGAAAAGGAAAGATATAAACATCTGAATGCAGAGTTCCAAAGAATAGCAAGAAGAGATATGAAAGCCTTCTTCAGTGATCAATGCAAAGAAATAGAGGAAAACAACAGAATGGGAAAGACTAGAGATCTCTTCAAGAAAATTAGAGATACCAAGGGAATATTTCATGCAAAGATGGGCTCGATAAAGGACACAAATGCTATGGACCTAACAGAAGCAGAAGATATTAAGAAGAGATGGCAAGAATACACAGAAGAACTATACAAAAAAGATCTTTATGAACCAGATAATCATGATGGTGTGATCACTGACCTAGAGCCAGACATCCTGGAATGTGAAATCAAGTGGGCCTTAGAAAGCATCACTACGAACAAAGCTAGTGGAGGTGATGGAATTCCAGTGGAGCTATTTCAAATCCTGAAAGACGATGCTGTAAAAGTGCTGCATTCAATATGCCAGCAAATTTGGAAAACTCAGCAGTGGCCACAGGACTGGAAAAGGTCCGTTTTCATTCCAATCCCAAAGAAAGGCAATGCCAAAGAATGCTCAAACTACCGCACAATTGCACTCATCTCACACGCTAGTAAAATAATGCTCAAAATTCTCCAAGCCAGACTTCAGCAATATGTGAACCATGAACTTCCTGATGTTCACGCTGGTTTTAGAAAAGGCAGAAGAACCAGAGATCAAATAGCCAACATCCACTAGATCATGGAAAAAGCAAAAGAGTTCCAGAAAAACATCTATTTCTGCTTTATTGACTATGCCAAAGCCTTTGACTGTGTGGATCACAATAAACTGTGGAAAATTCTGAAAGTGATGGGAATACCAGACCACCTGACCTGCCTCTTGAGAACTCTGTATGCAGGTCAGGAAGCAAGAGTTAGAATTGGACATGGAACAACAGACCGGTTCCAAATAGGAAAATGCATACGTCAATGCTGTATATTGTCACCCTGCTTATTTAACTGATATGCAGAGTACATCATGAAAAATACTGGGCTGGAAGAAACACAAGCTGGAATCAAGATTGGGGGAGAAATATCAATAACCTCAGATATGCAGATGACACCACCCTTATGACAGAAAGTGAAGAGGAACTAAAAAGCTTCTTGATGAAAGTGAAAGTGGAGAGTGCAAAAGTTGGCTTAAATCTCAACATCAGAAGACAAAGATCATGGCATCCGGTCCCATCACTTCATGTGAAATAGATGGAGAAACAGTGGAAACAGTGTTAGACTTTATTTTTCTGGGCTCCAAAATCACTGCAGATGGTGACTGCAGCCATGATATTAAAAGACGCTTGCTCCTTGGAAGGAAAGTTATGACCAACCTAGATAGCATATTGAAAAGCAGAGACATTACTTTGCCAACAAAGGTCTGTCTAGTCAAGGCTATGGTTTTTCCAGTGGTCATGTATGAATGTAAGAGTTGGACTGTGAAGAAGGCTGAGTGCCGATGAATTGATGCTTTTAAACTGTGGTGTTGGAGAAGACTCTTGAGAGTCCCTTGGACTGCAAGGAGATCCAACCAGTCCATTCTGAAGGAGCTCAGCCCTGGGATTTCTTTGGAAGGAATGATGCTAAAGTGGGAACTCCAGTACTTTGGCCACCTCATGCGAAGAGTTGTCTCATTGGAAAAGACTCTGAAGCTGGGAGGCATTGGGCGCAGGAGGAGAAGGGGACGACAGAGGATGAGATGGCTTGATGGCATCCCTGACTCGATGGACGTGAGTCTGAGTGAACTCCGGGAGTTGGTGATGGACAGGGATGCCTGGCATGCTGCGATTCATGGGTTCGCAAATGGACACGACTGAGCGACTGAACTGAAGTGATTTTCATCTTGTTTATTACTTCCTTTGCTGTGCAAAGGCTTTTGAACTTAATTAGGTCCCACTTGTTTATTTTTGTTTTTATTTCCACTACCCTATGAGCTGGGTCAAAGAGTATCTTGCTGTGATGTATGTCAAAGAATATACTGTCTGTAGTTTCAGACAGCAGTTTTTAATTCTCCAAAGGGTTAGGTGACCACCCAAATAACATACCCATCCACCTATGCTGGGATATTTTTCTCTCCCTCTGGTTACAGTTAGCTTAAGGGAGAAGACCAAAAAAATTTCTATGTAATGCTGAAGATTAGCTATGTTCACAAGTTTACTCAGACTAATGGCCTCTTATATTGGAAATCCACTGTTGAAAACTTAAGAAAATTTAAGTTTTTATTTAATTATGGCCCTCAGCTTGGCTTTTGACCTGAAGAAGACCCATCTCAGGTGGTCCTGTTTCTAAAGGTAACTGTTTAATAGTCTTTTCAGAGTGGAAAGGTAATCAGACAGAGGATAACTAGAATAATCACTCAGATAAAAGGAAGATAGAGTGGATCTATTTTTTTGTTTGTTTGTTTGAGGTATTTTTTGTATCTTTAATCTTCCATTAGCTTTCCACAATAAATCCTTTAGTGAAGTTTAGTGAGGTTATTTTGAAATTTTGAAGACTTTGAGGTTTTGCATGCAAATTAAAATAGGTACAATTGTTTAAAATGAGTGCTGTCTAAAATTTTAATAACTTAAAAGTCATTCCAATTCAAAGGATAGTGATTGACAAGTAGGATCTTAATAGTAGCTCAAACCAATAAGCCCTTTCACAGCTTAACTAAGGCCACAAACAGTGTCCCACAAGAGAGTGAAAAGGATGCAACTCTCACAAGATGCAGAAAATTCACTCCCAAAGTTATTCTAAGAAAGTAGAGATCTTTATTGTACGAGCAGAAACAACAAAAGTTGAGATGATAAAGGCCTCTTGCAGACTGAGTCAAGTCATGTTCTCTGGACATATGACAAGACAGAAGGAAAATCTAGTTAGACCAATGGTTTTCTTCCTCATGACAAAGAACACAAAAGATAGATACAAAGAAAAACAGTGATGAATTTTGTGAGTAAAACGACCAACAAACCTAGTGTACCCTACCAAATTTCAAACCAAGAATATCTGAGTCCAAGGAGTTGGTCCTATAGATATTTTCTCCCACTAATCTAATTTTAGAAAAGATGAAAAACTTAACACTGTTCCCAACAGATCCTGCAGACTGATTTCCAGGAGACTGACTGACATGGTAAGAATGCATACCTTCTGCTGGCTTTCTCTAACTATGTACACAAAAGACAGTTTTGGACTGTCAAAAGAGCCCCATATTGGCCACTTCAGGAAAGGACTTCCTTTACTTCTCAAGTAAGTTGGTGTCGTTCTCTCACCAAGTCATGTCCAACTCTTTGAAATCCCATGGACTGCAGCATGCCACACTCCTCTGTCCTCCATTATTTCCTGGAGTTTGCTCAAATTCATGTCCACTGAGTCGGTGATGCTATCTAACCATCTCATCCTCTGCCAACCCTTTCTTCCTTTCTTTTGCCTTCTGTGTTTCCCAGCACCAGGTCTTTTCCAATGAGTCAGCTCTTCATATCAGATGGCCAAAGTATTGGAGCTTCAGCTTCAGCATCAGTCCTTCCAATGAATATTCAGGGTTGATTTCCTTTAGGATTAACTGGTTTGTTCTCCTTGTAGTTCAAGGGACTCTCAAGAGTCTTTCCCAGAACCACAAATGGAAAGCATCAATTCTTTGGTGCTCATCTTTCTTTATGGTCCAACTCTCACATCCATACATGCCTATAGGAAAAACCATAGCTTTAAATATATGGACTTTTGCCAGCAAAGTGGTCTCTGCTCTTTAATACACTGTGTAGGTTTGTCATAGCTTTCCTTCCAAGGAACAAGAGTCTTTTAATTTCAAGGCTACAGTCACAATCTGGAGTGATTTTGGAGACCAAGAAAATAAACTCTGTCTCAATTAAGTAAGTACTTGCGAGCATAACTTCTGTTCATATATAAACCCAGATGGGGCATTAGTCAGAGGTTATCTGCTACTGCTGCTGCTAAGTCACTTCAGTCATGTCCGACTCTGTGCGACCCCATAGACGGCAACCCACCAGGCTCCCCCGTCCCTGGGATTCTCCAGGCAAGAACACTGGAGTGGCTTGCCATTTCCTTTTCCACTGCATGAAAGTGAAATGTGAAAGTGAAGTCACTCATGGTGTCTGACTCTTAGCAACCCCATATGGACTGCAGCCTACCAGGCTCCTCCACCCATGGGATTTTCCAGGCAAGAGTACTGGAGTGGGTTGCCATTGCCTTCTCCAGTCAGAGGTTATCTAGTATCCTTCATTTCTCTATTTGAGAAACTCTATTTCCCATACTAATGTTTGTTGAAATAAAATTGCTAATAATATTGTGTGGGGACCTGTTGTGCTGTTTGTGAACTTAACTACTCCAAGTCTCACTCTAGAGTCATTTCAGCTTTTTTGTATGTCTTGGCTTCCCTCTCCAGCAGTCTAAAATCACCATGGGTGCTCAAAGCACTGAGTAGCCAGCTTTTGTATTGTACATCCCTGGATGGATACATTTTAAGTTAATGAATATGTTTCCCTATAGGACTGTTGGACAGTATGAGTACACTTCTGCCACTCCCACAAATTTCTCAGTTGTCTGAAAAATCTGTAACTGGCCAGGCGGAGCTGAGTCCCTTTTCTTTGGAGCAGTGAGCTCTCATGTGTTATCTTCACTTCTATTTTAACAAGTTCTATTAAGGTAGTCAACTTGAGGAAAGGTACTAAGCCAGTCACCTATCTAACTACCTAGTCCAAACCATTCAATGTATTTTATCTGAGCAAGTCTTTCCAATGTCTCTCAACTGAAGAGTAAGTTATCTTTTATTTATCACCAAATAAAGCTTAGAATCATTAACCAATAATTGGGAGACCCAAGACCATGATAGACTTACCCAAATTTGTCCAGACTCAGTGAGGAGGTGGGCAGGTACAAAGAGCGCATGCTGACATGTTAGTTCTTGTAGAGTTCAGATAGATGTCAAAAGCCTGTTCTGAGTCCCTTCATGGTCTCCAAAATTGTGAACTGGAAAAGAAAAGCACAACATGAGAGCTGTACATTTCAGTTTTATTTGGGGACTTACAGAAAAATGTAGCCTAAGAGAGTCTTTCAGATAGTTCCAAGGAACTGTTTCAAAGAAGTAGGGTAGGAGCAAGTAATATATAAAATTTTGGGCTAGGCGATTGGGAAATATTTGGTTGGCCAAAAAGTTCCTCTGGGTTTTCCATAAGCTGGTATAAAACCAGAAGGAACTTTTTGGCCAAACCAATACACATAATCAAGCATGCATCTTGGTAGGCTTAGTCAATCTTGGTATGCTTAGTCTATCAAAGCATACATCTTGGTATGATTAGTATTATTCTTAGTCACAAGGATCAGATGCCTGTGGTCCTTGTGATCCTTAGTTAATAATTTTAGTTCTTTTCTATGTGTGGGAAGATGCAAGAATCTGTGAACATTGAAATGCTCCACTAGATATTCATCTTAAGTATTTAGGGGTCCATATGTCTAAAACCACATGATGCATAGTCTTGTTTCTTCCACCCTGAATTCCCCTGAGGGTATACTGTCAGTGGGCAACTGCAGTCACTAATGACTTGATGCTTAAAGAATTGGAATGGTGGGCAACACTTTTTGTTTACAGCTTTTACTGGACTGCAACCATGATAATACCTTGATCTTGGGCTTCCAGTCTCCAGAAGTATAAGAAATAAATTTCTATTTTTTACAAGCTACTCAGTCTGTGTCATTTTGTTATAGCAGCCTGAACAGGCTAAGACAGAAAATTGGTGCTGAGAAGTGGGGATACTGCTATAACAAATGCCTAAAAATGTGGAAGTGTCTTTGAAACTGAGTGATGGGCAGAGGCTCTAAGAATTTTGAGGTACATCCATCCTTGATATCTGTGGAATTGGTTCCAAAACACCCTGCAGATACCAAAATCCAAAAATGTTCAAGTGGCATGGTATTTGCATATAACCTGATGCTAAAGCTGAAACTCCAGTACTTTGGCCACCTCATGCAAAGAGTTGACTCATTGGAAAAGACTCTGATGCTGGGAGGGATTAGGGGCAGGAGGAGAAGGGGACGACAGGATGAGAAGTCTGGATGGCATCAATGACTCGATGGACAAGAGTTTGGGTGAACTCCGGGAGTTGGTGAAGGACAGAGAGGCCTAGCATGCTGTAATTCATGGGTTTGCAAAGAGTCAGACATGACTGAGCGACTGAACTGAACTGAACTGTGCACATCCTCCCATATACTTTAAATCACCTCTAGATTACTTATAGTACTTAATACAACGTAAGTAGTTGCTGGCATATGCTAAACTCAAGTTTTGCATTTTGGAAATTTCTGGACTAAAAAAAATTTTTTTTGCAGGTTCCACATTTGAGGGTTCCCCCACTGAGGGCTAGCTGTACGTGCTAAGAAAAGTCTACATTGCCATAAATGGACTGTTCAGTTCAGTTCAGTCACTCAGTCGTGTTGGACTCTTTGTGACCCCATAGACTGCAGCACACCATGCTTCCCTGTCCATCAGCAACTCCTGTAGCTTTCTCAAATTCATGTCCATCGAGTCAGTGATGCAATCTAACCATCTCATCCTCTGTCATCCCCATATGAACTGTTAAAGACAATTCTCATGATGGCTCACATGCAGAGTAAGATAGCTATAAATAAATCTTCAGTCTTCTTAGAGAATACCTGAATGGTAGTAAACAAATGTTGGCATAAAAATAGATAGTAAAGGGCATTCTGATGAGGTTTCAGATGAAAATGAATAATATGTTATTGGAAAATGGAGGAAAGGCAATCTTTGTCATAAAGTGGCAAAGAGCTAGGCTGAATTTTGTTCATGTCCTAGTATCTTGTGGAAGGTAGAAATTCTGTTCAATGAAATTGACTATTTAACTGAAGGAATTTTAGTCAAAGTGTTGAAGGGGAGTCTGGTTTCTCTTGAATGTTTATAATATAATTTGAGAAGACATAAACTATTAGAAGGTGGAATTGTTCATCAAAAAGGAAGTTGACTTTAAAAATTGGAAAATTCTGGATCTATTCCTATTGAAAGAAATAAGAAAATTTGTTCAGAGAGAACACAAGGGGTGTACCAAATTTAATGAAGAGATTGGTACAGATTGATCATTTCAATGGAAATTAGGAGCTATTCATCAAGATAATGTAGATCGATTTGCTTTCTAAACAGAATCCAGGCTTCCCAGGTGATGCTAGTGGTAAAGAACCCACCTGTCAATGCAGGAGACATAAGAGAAGTGGGTTAGATCACTGGCTTGGGAAGATCCCTTGGAGGCAGTCGTGACAACCCACTCTAGTATTCTTGCCTGGAGAATCCCATGGACAGAACAGCCTGGCTGGCTACAGTCCATAGGGTTGCAAAGAGTCAGACACAACTGAAGCAACCTAGCATGCACACAGACAGAATCTAGGACTTATTGTTCAAGACGATGGAAAAATGATCCCCAGGGCATTTTAGAGATCTTTTGGACTATCCCTTCTACCATAGGTCCAGAATGCTAGTGCTTGCAGGACAGAACCATTTCAAAAAATGAGTCATCCCTGCCAAGTGCCACCTCACATTGAGACTTATGATCCCTAAATTCCAGTTCCATGTTCCTCAGTTATACGAGGTGCAGTTTTCAGAACCCAGGGTTGTGACTTTCTCATCCTAAATTTTAAGGATTGAATCACAAAGGGCTCCAGGCACACAACCCCAGCAGAGGATCACTATAGTGACAGGGTTATCACAGAGAATTTTCACTAGGATACTATCCAGAGGATCCACAGGTAAACAGACAAGTCAATCCCTGAAACCCCAAACTAGTAGAGACACTTGTGCAATTGCAGCCTGGGAGAGTCAGAGGAACAGGACAATCCATGACTGGTATGTGCACCTGAAACTGCACCTCATATTGGGACTTAAACCTGGCCAAAGCTCAGATTGAGACTCGAATCCAGTCAGTCAGAAGTCAAACCCAGTTAAAACATTGATTGGGACTTGAACTCATGTGACCAGGACTAAAACCCAACAAATCCTGATTGGGACTTGAACACACAGTCTTCTAACTAAAATCACTCACTTGGTGTCTGGACTTACTGAAGCTCAGGTTCTTTGTGTCTCAGCATAGAAAGAATTCAGTGACAGGTAAAGTGATAGGCAAGAAGTAGATTTACTAATAAAGGATGCTTGTGGGAGATGCAAGGGGGCAGTGGAGGGGGCTCTGCCCTGAGGATTAAGTGGGCTACAGTTTTATAATCAAAGGAAAGTAGGGAAGGGAGAAAAGACCACCTTCTCTGAGTATACTTCAGGCTTACATCACTACCCCCTCTTCTTATCAGGCAGGAGAGTGTCTGACCCTATGGGGTCAAATTAAACTTTGTTATTGCTCAGTTTCCAAGTTTTGTCTGAATCTTCAAAATCCCATGAACTGCAGCGTGCCAGACTTTCCTGTCCCTCACTGAAACTAAGATTATCATAGTATATATTCAAATCAATAGGAAGGTGGTGATATTTTTCTCACATGTAATGGCCTGGGGTATATCTTGTGCTTTTATTTATAGCTTTATAGTTAAGCAAGCCTGTTTTGTTCCATGACGTTCTGAGAACTTTCTTGAGTGATCCATTGTTAACTTACAGTTGTTTCCCAAAGTTTCCTGGCTTTCTCTCTCTATCTATAGTCCTCTACTGGAACTTTAGAAACTACCTGTATAACTATCCTATCATGCCTAGCAAAACTTGTGGCTTCAATCACCATCTCAGAGTATCTGAAAGTTTGGGACTATTACTCAAAACCTGGGTTTCTCTCTTGGTGGGTGTTGAGCCAAAAGACACAACCAAACAAAAGAGTGGGAGAAGGAAGGTTTTATTACTTGGAGCAAGTAAGGAGAACACCAGGGATATTTCCCAAAGCAGTGTCTCCCCCAAACAACATAATTTGGGAATTTTTAAGCTAAGAATGTATGCATATTTATGGAGGGGCTTAAGTAAAGGAGAATTAAACATAGAAATGAGGCAAATGTTGACAATGTCCAGGCTCTAGTTGATTAAAGTCACAAGGGTCAGAAAGGGTCAGCATCATCATTTCTTAGTTTCAAGTTAATCTGATGGTTGAGTGCTCAAGGGTGTTTGAATTCTGCCAAGAATGTGCTCAAGAATTTTCTTCAGGCTAATCTTTACCTTTGAAACAGAACTGGGAGTCTTTACAACTGATATATTGTCTCATATAGTTATGTTATCTCCCTGGCCTGGTAAGAGCTGTTTGTACCGTCTTTTCTTCCCTTAAAATATTAATTACTGAGACCAATTCTTCTGTAAGGGTAAGCACTGTGGCTACACTTAGACCTCAAAATGGCTTAGGCCTAAAATGGCTTCTCTTATGTTAAGAAAGTTATGTCTGGTCTTTTCCTCTGAAGATCCTCTACCGTATCTGCTTAGAAGACCACAGTCCCAGTGGGTCTTAAGGTTTTGGACTTGCTCAGAAATCATTAACCCTTTACTCTTTCCTATTTTTCCCTTTTGTTTTTTAATTTTTTTTCTTATTTCTTGAAATGTATTTGACATGTAACATTGTCTAAGTTAAAGGTGTATAACAAACATGTTGATTCGATACATTTATATATTGTAATGTGATTGGCATTGTAGCATTAGCTAGCACTTCTATCACATCTTGGGCTTCCCTGGTGGCTCAGAGGTTAAAGCGTCTGCCTCCAAAGTGGGAGACCTGGTTTCGATCCCAGGGTCGGGAAGATCCCTTGGAGAAAGAAATGGTAACCCACTCCAGTATTCTTGCCTGGAGAATCCCATGAACATAGAAGCCTGATAGGCTACAGTCCACAGGGTCGCAAAGAGTCG
This sequence comes from Bos grunniens, assembly GCF_055505025.1. Lineage (NCBI taxonomy): Eukaryota > Metazoa > Chordata > Mammalia > Artiodactyla > Bovidae > Bos > Bos grunniens. The sequence goes on along the minus strand of NC_141194.1, from coordinate 71,769,848 downwards.
GACACGACTGAGCAACTTCACTTTCACTTTCACTTCCTATCACATCTTATAATTATCATTTTTGTGTGTGTGTGGTGGGAATACTATTTTTTTAATTTATTTTATTTATTTTTAATATAAATTTATTTATTTTAATTGGAGGCTAATTACTTTACAATATTGTAGTGGTTTTGCCATACATTGACATAAATCAGCAATGGATGTACATGGGTTCCCCATCCTGAACCCCCCTGCAACCTCCCTCCCTATCCCATCCCTCTGGTTCATCCCAGTGCACCAGCCCTGAGCACCTGTCTCATGCATTGAACCTGGACTGGCCATCTGTTTCACATATGATAATATACATGTTTCAATGCTATTCTCTCAAATCATCCCACCCTCGCCTTCTCCCACAGAGTCTAAAAGACAGTTCTATACATCTGTATCTCTTTTGCTGGCTCGCATATAGGGTTATTGTTACCATCTTTCTAAATTCCATATATATATGTGTTAGTATACTGTTTTGGTGTTTTTCTTTCTGGCTAAATTCACTCTGTATAATAGGCTCCAGTTTCATCTACCTCATTAGAAATGATTCAAATGTATTCTTTTTAATGGCTGAGTACTATTCCATTGTGCATATGTACCACAGATCTCTTATCCATTCGTCTGCTGATGGACATCTAGGTTGCTTCCATGTCCTGGCTATTATAAACAGTGCTGCAGTGAACATTGGGGTACACGTGTCTCTTTCAATTCTGGTTTCTTCTGTGTGTATGCCCAGCAGTGGGATTGCTGGGTCATATGGTAGTTCTATTTCTCGTTTTTTTTTTTTTTTTTTTTAAGGAATCTCCACACTGTTCTCTATAGTGGCTGTACTAGTTTGCATTCCCACCAACAGTTTAAGAGGATTCCCTTTTCTCCACGGCCCTCTCCAGCATTTACTATTTATAGACTTTTGGATAGCAGCCATTCTGACCAGCATGAGATGGTATGTCACTGTGGTTTCGATTTGCATTTCTCTGATAATGAGTGATGTTGAGCATCTTTTCATGTGTTAGCCATCTGTATGTCTTCTTTGGAGAAATGTCTGTTTAGTTCTTTGGCCCACTTTTTGATTGGGTTATTTATTTTTATGAAATTGAGCTGCAGGAGTTGCTTGTATATTTTTGAGATTAATTCTTTGTCAGTTGCTTCATTTGCTATTATTTTCTCCCATTCTGAAGGCTGTCTTTTCATCTTGCTTATAGTTTCCTTTGTTGTGCAAAAGCTTTTAAGTTTAATTAGGTCCCATTTGTTTATATTTGCTTTTATTTCCAATATTCTGGGAGGTGGGTCATAGAGGATCCTGCTGTGGTTTATGTCGGAGAGTGTTTTGCCTATGTTTTCCTCTAGGAGTTTTATAGTTTCTGATCTTACATTTAGATCTTTAATCCGTTTTGCGTTTATTTTTGTGTATGGTGATAGAAAGTGTTCTAGTTTCATTCTTTATTTTAGAATATTAGTGTTCATCCTATGCCTATCACATCACTATATTTTAGAAGCACATAACATGTTTGATTTCACAGTTTTATAGCTAGAGAGTAACTTGCCTCAGGATGAGTGATATCACTAAAATTTGATTTAGATTATATTTAGATGAGATTTTGGACTGATATCCTGAGTTGATGACACTTGAGAAGGACATGAATTTTGGGATGCCATGAGTAGAATGATATGGTCTAAATGTTTACATCTCCCTAAAATTCATATGCAGAAATCATAAAATCTAATGACATATTAGGAGGTAGGGGCCTTTGGGAGGTCATTAGGTCATAATGAGATGACTGCTCTTATAAGGAGGCTTCAAAGAGATCCCTTGACCCTTGAACCCTATGAGGACACAGTAGGAAGGTCCTGACTATGAAGCAGGAAGAAGGGCCTCACCAGAATGCAACCATGATTTTATCACCTTGAGTTTTTATTTGCCAGCCTCTAAAATTGCGAGAAATAAATTTCAGTTGCTTTTAAGTTTCCTAGTCTGTGGCATTTTGTTTTAGTAGCTTGAACAAACTAAGACTGAAGACATTTAGTTGAACATATTATTTTATAGATGAAATAACCAAGGTACACAGAGATTAAGTACATTTTCCAAGATTCTACAACTCTTAAATGGCAGTACTTGGAACTTGAACCAGACTTCTTGATTCCTAGCCAACTGTTGTCTCAATTAATGACCATTGTGATGAATAAGTGATTTAGAATTGTTCAGTTGAGTCTTGGATTTTTTCATCTAAACAATTATTTTTCACAAAATTGGATATATCATGCAATCCATTTGATGTAATAATTGTCCAAAGACACTACAGTGGCCATTCTCAAATCTAGTATTTTCATAAAATAAATAAATTGGCTTTAATTGATCATATACCAAGTATTTGAACTAAGTAAAAATTTCAAACAGATTAATGTCCTACCTTCAGTGTGAGAAAAGTAGAGAAATGAAATAAATTTCTCACTATTCAGAGGAAAAATCCTTTATCTGAAATAGTCAGATAATTAAGGCAAGCATTTCTCCCTGCCCTAAATAGCCTGTTACTATAATTCCCCACTTCATGTCACTAATTATATCTAGACTTTGATGACTAGTATCTCTTCCAATCACATTGGAACTTCTCTGTTCCAATAACAACATTGGTCTTCACTATTAGCAAAGGAAACAATATGTCACCTACCCAAATAATAAGTTTGAAATTTGCTATATAGATTTAACATCCTTAATAAAGACATTTCAAGGTTTCCCACTTAGTATTTTTAAATTAGTTACCATACTGAGTAGCCAATATAACACAATGCTTTGTGAAAATGAGGAAATTATTTTCAGCATGAAAAAATCCATTAAAAAAAAACAGATTTAAAAACTGTTTGAAATAACAGGACTGATTCTTGCATTAGAAATAGCATCTAGTTATTTGAGAACTATGCACTTTATTGATTTTGATAATTTGCTACAGAAGAAAATTACATTCTTAGAAGCTCACAAATCTCTAAAAATTAGAAAAGTAACTCAATGAAAAAAAAAAAAAGTGCATCTCTAAGGACTATGTCACCAGGTATTCAAAGTGCCTAAGGGACACTGCCTTATTAATTTTCACCACACTGTTAGAAAATATGTGATTGTTATTATTCTACTACTGTTTCACAACCACTGAGATTAGTGAAAACACAAATGTACGTCTCACCTTTATTTTCAGTTTAGTTCAGTTCAGTCACTCAGTAGTGTCTGACTCATTGTGACTCCATGGACTGCAACACGCCAAGCCTCCCTGTCCATCACCAACTCCTGGAGTTTACCCAAAGTCATGTCCATTGATTCCGTGATGCCATCCAGCCATCTCACCCTCTGTCATCCCCTTCTCTTCCTGTCCCCAATCTCTCCCAGCATCAGGGTCTTTTCCAACGAGTCAACTCTTTACATCAGGTGGCCAAAGTATTGGAGTATCAGCTTCAACATCAGTCCTTCCAATGAACACCCAGGACCGATCTCCTTTAGGATGGACTGGTTGAATCTCTTTGCAGCCCAAGGGACTCTCAAGAGTCTTCTGCAGCACCACAGTTCAAAAGCATCAATTCTTCAGTGCTCAGCTTCCTTAGTCCAACTCTCACATCCATACATGACCACTGGAAAAACCATAGCCTTGACTAGATGGACCCTTGTTGGCAAAGTAATGTCTCTGCTTATTAATATGCTATCTAGTTTGGTCATAACTTTCCTTCCAAGGAGTAAGCGAATTTTAATTTTATGGCTGCAATCACCATCTGCAGTGATTTTGGAGACCCCCCAAAATAAAGTCTGCCACTGTTTCCACTGTTTCCCCATCTATTTCCCATGAAGTGATGGGACAGGATGCCATGATCTTAGTTTTCTGAGTGTTGAGCTTTAAGCCAACTTTTTCACTCTCCTCTTTCACTTTCATCAACCAGCTCTTTAGTTCCTCTTTACTTTCTGCCATAAGGGTGGTGTCATCTGCATATCTGACGTTATTGATATTTCTCCTGGCAATCTTGATTCCAGCTTGTGCTTCTTTCAGCCCAGCGTTTCTCATGATGTACACTGCATATAAGTCAAATAAGTACGGTGACAATATACAGCCTTGACATACTCCTTTTCCTATTTGTAACTACTCTGTTGTTCCATGTCCAGTTCTACCTGTTGCTTCCTGACCTGCATAAAGATTTCTCAAGAGGCAGATCAGGTGGTTTGGTATTCCCATCTCTTGAAGAATGTTCCAAAGTTTGTTGTGATCCACATATTCAAAGGCTTTGGCATAGTCAATAAAGCAGAAATATATGCTGTTCTGGAACTCTCTTGCTTGTTCGATGATCCAGCGGACGTTGGCCATTTGATCTCTGGTTCTCCTGCTTTTTTAAAAACCAGCTTAAACATTTGGAAGTTCATGGTTTCACGTATTATTGAAGCCTGGCTTGGGGAATTTTGAGCATTACTTTACTAGCATGTGAGATGAGGGCAATTGTGCAGTAGTTTGAGCATTCTTTGGCATTGCCTTTCTTTGGGATTGGAATGAAAACTGACCTTTTCCAGTCCTGTGGCCACTGCTGAGTTTTCCAAATTTGCTGGCATATTGAGTGCAGCACTTTCACAGCATCATCATTTAGGATTTGAAATAGCTCAACTGGAATTCCATCCCCTCCACTAGCTTTGTTCGTAGTGATGCTTCCTAAGGCCCCCTTGACTTCATTTTCCAGGATGTCTGGCTCTAGGTGAGTGATGAAACCATCATGATCATCTGAGTCATAAAGATCTTTTTTTCTACAGTTCTTCTGTGTATTCTTGCCACCTCTTCTTAATATCTTCTGCTTCTGTTAGGTCCATAGGATTTGTGTCCTTTATCGAGCCCATCTTTGCATGAAATATTCCCTTGGTATCTCTAATTTTTTTGAAGAGATCTCTAGTGTTTCCCATTCTGTTGTTTTCCTCTATTTCTTTGCATTGACCACTGAGAAAGGCTTTCTTATCTCTCCTTGATATTCTTTGGAACTCTGCATTCAGATGGGTATATCTTTCCTTTTCTCCTTTTTTTTTAAATTTTTTTAATTAATTCTATTTTATTTTTAAACTTTACATAATTATATTAGTTTTGCCAAATATCAAAATGAATCCACCACAGGTCCTTTGTTTTTTGCTTGTCTTCTTTTCACAGGTCTTTGTGGAGCCTCCTCAGACAGCCATTTTGCCTTTTTGCATTTCTTTTTCTTGGGTATGGTCTTGATCCCTGTCTCCTGTACAATTTCATGAACCTCCATCCATAGTTCATCAAGCACTCTTTGTGTCAGATCTAGTCCCTTAAATCAATTTCCCATTTCCACTGTATAATCATAAGGGATTTGATTTAGGTCATACCTGAATGGTCTAGTGGTTTTCCTTACTTTGTTTAATTTAAGTCTGAATTTGGCAATAAGGGGTTCATGATCTAAGCCACAGTCATCTCCAAATCTTCTTTTTGCTGACTGTATAGAACTTCTCCATCTTTGGCTGCAAGGTATATAATCAATCTGATTTTGGTGTTGACCGTCTGGTGATGTCCATGTGTAGTCTTCTCTTGTGTTGTTGGAAAAGGGTGTTTGCTGTGACCAGTGCATTCTCTTGGCAAAACTCTATTCGCCTTGGCCCTGTTTCATTCTGTACTCCAGGGACAAATTTGCCAGCTTTATTTTAGGTTTCTTGTGATTCTTTACTAGATACTATCACTTTATTTATTTCTCAAACTACCTATGACTTCCTTATTACTCTACTTGTTGCAAGTTCTGTCTTAAACCTGGGAGAGGGTGAGAAGGAGAAGAAATCAACACCTATTAAATTAATAAGTATATGTGTTATATATACACATGTATACATATGCATGTATTGGCAAAGGCCCTATGAAGGGTGTGTAGTCTCTAAGACTTGAATTTTAGATGAATAAAGTGAGACTCAGAGAAGTTAGGAGACTTCTCCAAAGTAAAAAGAAATGATAGACGTCAGTCTGTACCAGAATTCAGCATTTCCAATGCCAGGTGTGGTGCTTTTGGACTATCACTTAAAGTACAGTTATTGCTTCTTAGTATTCAGTCAGCCAACTATGGATAGGGTTCAAATGAAGCATATATACATATAGACAGATTTCAATTATTCCTGTATGACTTAAAATATAGCATTAAAAATTATCCTTGGCAAGCTATGTGGGCAAGAGAAAAGGAATAGAATGCACTTAGCAATTCCAAGACTGGTATTCTAAGTGGGAAAGAAAATAGCATAATTCACACAGCTGATTTTCAGGATATGGTGATCTTGGGGATATGATGTTGAAGCAGGTTCATCTAAAACTAAAACTTCAAGTCATGCACATGAGAATAAAATTACTTCACTGATAAAAGTAGGAAAGGAGCTGCACGTGGAACTGTAATAAGAGGAGTGGAATGCTTTGGAATGCTAAGTATGCTCTATGAGAATCAGAGCCATGTTATTATTGGTTTATAGACAGTTAGAAGTTAAGGGTTTCGCTAGTGGCTCAGTGGTAAAGAATCAGCTTGCCAATTCAGGAGACACAAGTTTGATCCCTGGATCAGGAAGATCCCCTGAGAAGGAAATGGAAATCCACTCCAGTATTCTTGCCTGGGTAATCCCATGGACAGAGGAGCCTGACAGGCTATAGTCTGTGGGGTCACAAAAGAGTCAAACATGGATTAGTGACTAAACAACAACAACAAGTTAGAAGTAAAGCATGATTACTGTTGCTATGTCTGTACCCAAGCAGAATTGCTTTGCAATAGAAAAGTATACCAAATTGGTGCAAAATGAATTGGAAGCTAACTCTCCCAGTTCTTAGCTTTATTAAAACTGAACATCAATCCTGTCCTAAAATGTTGAGCAGGATTACTCTTTCCCCAGTACAGATTATTCCTGATTTATGTTTCTACTCACAATTTTTTGACTTTGCAATAGTGCCAAAGTGATACACATTCAGTAGAAACCAAACTTCTAATTTTAATATTTTTCTGAGTTAGTGATATACAGTAGGATGCTCTCTCATGATGCTGAGTATCAACAGTAAGCCATAGCTCCCAGTCAGCTATGTGGTTGTGAGGGTAAACCACTGATTTACTTACAATCATTCTGGTTTTACTTTCAGTATAGTATGCAATAAATTACCTGAGATATGTCACACTTTATTATTAAATAGGCTTTGTGTTAGATGACTTTGCCCAACTGTAGGTTAATGTAAATTAGTCTAGGCTAAGTCATTAGGTTCAGTTGGTTAGGTATATTAAGTGCATTTTTGACTTATGATATTTTCCATAAACAGAGGAGCCTGGAGGACTAAAGTCCATGGAGTTACAAAAAGTCAGACATGACTCAGTGACTTTCATTTTCACTTCATTTTTAATTTATGATAGTTTTATAGAAATGTAACCCCATCATAATTTGAGGAAGATCTACATATTTTTAGGCCACTATTTCCCCTGTCCTTATATAATTGAAGCCATTTTAGTATTTCTTATAAGAAACATGATAATTACTGTGTGCCCAAGATTGTGCAAGGTCTTGGGCACATTGGTGTAAATGACAATGTGTTCAAAATATAAATGACATGAAGATTATCTTCTCCTATTAGTCAAGCAAAATGGATTTGAACCCTAGTTCTGTCATTTACTAGCTGAGTGACCCTGGGCAAGTCGTTTAATCTTTGTGAGTCATAGTGCCATCAACTGTAAAATAGGGATGCTAATAATAGCCCTTTATGGTTGTTACGATAATTAAAATAGGTAACATATTAAAAGTATCTATGTTGTACTTGGATGTTAGTGTGTTCTGACTGTTCCATTGACCAGTCATTCCCCTATTTCTCTTCTTCTCTCCAGGTCTCTGTATCCCGAGACACAAAAAGTTGTAATTAAGCCTACAATGGCCTACAATGAAATTATAATTGAAATTAAGGTAAGCTGACTGTGGTTTAAGGGAAAGGAAGAGTTGTACACCTCTCACTTAAAGTCAAAATCTAGAAGTAATTTAAGCTCAGTGAAAGGAAGGCATATCAAAAGCCAATATAGGATGAAAGCTAGGCCTCTTATGCCAAAGTTAGCCAAGTTGTAGATGCAAAGGAAAAGTTTTTGAAGAAAATTAATTGACTGAGCGACTAAGCACAACACTCCAACAAACACACAAATGATAAGAAAGCAACACAGCCTTATGGATGATATAGAAAAAAAAGTTTTAGTGGTCTGATTGGAAGATCAAAGAATCTGCCTGCAATGCAGGAGACCCCAGTTCAATTCCTGGATTGGGAAGATCCACTGGAAAAGGGATAGGCTACCCACTCCAGTATTCTTGGGCTTCCCTTGTGGCTCAACTGGTAAAGAATCTGCCTGCAATTCTTTACAGGGAGACCTGGGAGACCTGGATTTGATTGGGTTGGGAAGATCCCCTGGAGAAGGGAAAGGCTACCCACTCCAGTATTCTGACCTGGAAAATTCCATGGACTGTATAGTCCATGGGGTCGCAAAGAGTTGGACACTACTGAGTGACTTTCACTTTGGAAGATCAAACCAGCCACAACATTCCCTTAAGACAAAGCCTAATCCAGTGGAAGACCCTAACTGTTTTCAAGTCTATGATGATTGATAGAGTTGAGAAAGCTGCAGAAGTAAAGTTTGAAGCTAGTGGAGGCTGATTCATGAAGCTTAAAAAAGAAACCATCCCCATAACATAAAATGCAGGATACAGGAAACTTGGGGCTGGTGCACTGGGATGACCCAGAGGGATGGTATGGGGAGGGAGGTGGGAGGGGGTTCAGGATTGGGAACACGTGTACACCCGTGGCGAATGCATGTTGATGTATGGCAAAACCAATACAATATTGTAAAGTAAAAAATAATAATAATAAAAATAAATAAATTAATTAATTTAAAAAAATGCAAGGTGAAATAGCAAGTGCTGACATAGAAACAGCAGCAAGTTACCCAGAAGACCCAGCTAAAATAATTAATAAAGTTGGCTACACAAAACAGCAGATTTTAAGTGTAGATGAAGCAGACTTAGATTAAAAGAGAGTGCCATTTAGTACTTTTATGACTAGAAAGGAGAAGTCAATGCCTGCCTTCAAAGGTTCTGACTTTGAAGAGTCTGACTCTCTTGTTAGGGGATAATGCAGATGGATACTTTAGGTTGTATACAATACTCATTTACCATTCTGAAAATCCTAGGAATCCTAGGGCCCTTAAGAAGTATGCTGAATTTACTCTGACTGTGCTTTATAAACGAACCAAGAAATTCTGAATGATGACACATGTAAACTAACATGGTTTGCTTAATGTTTTAATCTGCTGAACCTTACTAATCAGAAAAAAAATTCAAAATATTACTCCTCATTCACAATGCACCTGGTCACCCAAGAGCTCTGATGAAGATGTAGAACAAGATTGATACATTCATGCCTGCTAGCACAACATCCATTCTGAAACCTATGAATCAGGGAGTCATTTCAATGTTACAGTTACTTAAGAAATATATTTTGTAAGTCTCTAGCTGCCATAGACAATGATTCCTCTGTGGATCTTGGCAAAGTAAATTGAAAACTTTCTGGAAATAATTTATTATTCTGGATGCCATTAAGAAAGTTTGTGATTCATGGGAAGAGGTAAAAATGTCAACATCAACGGAAGCTGGAAGAAGCTAATTCTAGTGTTCATGGATAACTTTGAGGGATTCAAGACTTCAGTGGAGCAAGGAACTTCAAATGTGGTTGAAATAGCAAGAGAACAGAAGTAGAGCCTGAAGATGTAGTGGAAGTGCTACAATGTCCTGACAAAACTTGAATGAATGAAGAGGTGTTTCTTATGCATAAAAAAGAAAGTGGTTTCTTGAGATGGAATTTATTCCTGCTGAGGATAATCTGAAATTGATTGAAATGACAACAAAGGATTTAGAATATTACATAAACTTAGTTGATAAAGCAGGAGTACAATTTGAGAGGACTGACTCAATTTTGAAAGAAAATTTTCTGTGGATAAAATGTTATCAAACAGCATTACGTGCTACAGAGAAATTATGCATGAAAGAAAGAGTTCATCAATCCATAAAACTTTATATTTCTATTTTAAAAAATCACCACAGCCACTACAGCCTTCAACAGTCACTAATCTGATATGTCAGCAGTCATCAACACTGAAGCAGGACTATCCACCATCAAATAGATTATGATTTGTTTAAAGCTCAGATGATGGTTACCATTTTTAGCAATCAAGTAAGTTTTAATTAAGGCATGTACATTGTATTTTTAGACATAATGCTATTGTACACTTAATTATGACAGTGTAATGTAAATATAAATTTTATATGCACTCAGAAACTAAAAATTTTGTGTGCCTTGCTTTGTTGTGATATTCATTTTATAGTGGTGGTTTGGAACTGAACCCACAATATCCATGTGGTATGTTTATACTCTTACATCATTACTACCTTGATTAGGTTACCATTTGGCTAAAATGGCAGCTTTTTTGGATAACATAAACCTTGAGAAGAACTACAATATTTAAAGGAACCAACAAGATAGTCTCCAAGAATTTACATGTATGCACATTCATTTGACACCCTTATAAAGCACCATGTATTCACAGACACATCTCAGGACATTTCTCAAATGTCAAAATAAAGTATGTAACCAAAATCAATACCACATGCTTAACACATATAAAGTAACAGACAGTACATACTTATTTCATTTATCAAATCAGAATTGCAAATATTATATATTAAAATATGTATATACTTAGTGTGAAGTAAATAAAATGTGTTCTTTTAATCATATTCTTACAGATAGTGACTTTCTCCTTGGAGAATATATATCTGTCAATTCAAATACAATACTGGATGCTTGGGGCTGATGCACTGGGACGACCCAGAGGGATGGTACGGGGAGGGAGAAGGGAGGAGGATTCAGGATGGGGAACACATGTATACCTGTGGTGGATTCATGTTGATATACGGCAAAACCAATACAATATTGTAAAGTTAAAAAAAAAATTAAAAACAACAACAACAACAAAAAATGCAATCTGCTAGTTCTGACCAGTTTTTAAAGATGACCAAGATACAGAAGAGGCTTCTTTCCCAGATTTATCCTTTATTTAGAGATAATTTTCCTATAAAATCTTACATTTTAATTGATTTGATACATAGCCCTTAAATATCAAATAAGGGTCCATCAAAAATAAAGGTTAGAAGAAGAGGGGGAAAGGAAAATTTAGCCAGGAAAATGGGAAACAAAGTAAATGGAAGGGATTTTAAAAAGTATTAGTGTAATTAGTTTCCTACAGATGAAGAAACAAAGACATTCTCTTTTATACAGTGTTTTTGAGTTTTTTTAAAATTAGTAGACAAAGCAGAAAAATCCATTATTGGACTATTATCATATTTATGGACTTAATACTGAATTATGTTCTGAGTAGGTTATCATAATATTTTACCTAAACAAGATTTATAAAATGATATAGTCCAACAGTTTCCAAATTTTTGGTCTAAGGATTCCTTTACATTAAAAAATTATCAAGAAGCCCAAAAAGCTTTTGTTTAAAACTGATGAGAATTTTTAAAAAATATGTATGTATTAATCCATTACAAATAGCAATAATATATTCATTACATAGTAAGATGAATTAAGTTTTTAAGAAAAATATAATCCAAAGTGAAAATGATTACTAAGGAAAGCAGCATTGTTTTATGTATTTGCAAATTTCCTTCATATTTAGCTTAATAAAAGGTGGCTGAATTTTCAGTATGCTTCTGCAGGCAATCTGTCACAATACCAAGCATTTTTTTTAACCTTTGGAGAACATCAGTATAAACTGATAATGCAAATAAAAATAACAAATAGTTCACAGAATGATTAAAAAAAGGATTTGATTAATGGATCACTTGTAAGTGTTTCAGGATCCTTAAAAGTCTTTCTACAGTCAAGGAAACAATTTATTTTTCAAGTTTATGTCCATACAGTATTTTGAGCACTGTTTACATAATACACAACAGAGCAATAGGGTATTATTACTGTAGTTATAGACTTAATATGTTGCTTCTGCTTTGTGACATCAGTTCATAATAAGTAGAATTAAGTGTAACTCAACTGACTATAGCACTTTTCACTCAAAAAGTAGAAAAACTCAAGTCATTAGCTATCATCTGTGTGTCATGCGACAAAAATCAGTACTTAAAATTAGCTGCCTACCTCTGAAAACTTACTAAGCAAAAGTAGAGAATCTCTATGTAATATAAAGACAATTTACAAAACATGAAACAAGTTTTAAGGAGACAATTATAAGTTTTTTGTTTTCAGGTTTTCTGCATTACCATTAAAGGACTTGAGCCTCTACAACACTCTCTCCTCTATCTTCTAATATGTGCTTTTCATTTCTGGAGTTATGCCAATATTTTAATTTGCAATTTTAGGTGATATTATTCCTCAAAGTGGCACAAAGTTTCCTCATCACTGCTGACATTTCCTATCCCTGTTGGCAACATTTTGCTTCTTGTTGATGCCCACCTTCCTTTCCTGACCAATAGTGACATTGTTCTGGAAACATATTCAATTTTGTCTAACTTTAACACTACTCATTAAAAGACATCGTTAAGAAAATAAATAATCAAATTACAGACTAGGAGGAGAAATATTTTCAAAATATATATCCAAAAAGGACTGGAATCTAGAATATATTAAAATCTCCTCCAACTCAATGGTAAAAAGGCAATTAAAACGGGCAAAATATTTCAGCAGATAAACCACAAAGGAACATATATGAATGGTCAATGAGCATATGAAAAAAATCCCTTGCATCAGTAGTCATCAGAGAAATGAAAAACAAAACCACAATGTAATGTTACTACACCCCCAGTAAAATAGCTGATATTAAAAAGACTGACATAACAAGATGTTAGCAAAGTTTATAAAGCAACTGACACTCTTAGTGGGAATATAAAGTGATACAACTACTCTGGGAAAAGTTCAGTCAGTTGTAATTATTTTATATTTAAATTTTTCCAGTTTCAGTAATGTATAAGTTTAAAGTGTACAACATAATGATACTTTACATGTATATATTGAGAATTAATCACCATGATGAATTTAGTTAGCATCCAAATAACATTTGTTGCAATTTTTTTCTTGTAATGATGACTCAAGATTTACTCTCTAAGCAACTCTCAAATTTACAATACTATATTGTTAAACATAGACAACCTTCTGTACATTACATCCCAGAAGCTTATTTATCTTATAACTGAAAGTTTGTAACTTCTGACTGCCTTCAACCATTTCCCCATTCCCCATCCCCCTCCTCTGGAAACCACCAATCTACTCTCTGTGTCTATGAGTTTGTATATGTTTTTTAGATTTCACATATATGAGATCATACAGTTTTTCCAGTTTTCCAGTTTTGACTTAGCATAATGTTTTCAAGGTCCATCCATGTTGTTGCAAATGACAAGTTTCCTTGCATATTTTATGGCTGAATAACATTATGTTATAGAATAATATTCTATATATACCACATTTTCTTGATCCATTTATTCAAAGACATTTAGATTGTTTCCATGGCTTGGCTATTGTAAATAATGCTGCAAGAAATACGGGAGTGAAGATATCTTTTCAGTTCAGTTCAGTTCAGTTCAGTCACTCAGTCGTGTCCAACTCTTTGTGAACCCATGAACTGCAGCACTCCAGGCCTCCCTGTCAATCACCAACTCCCACAGCCTACCCAAACTCATGTCCATTGAGTGAGTGATGCCATCCAACTATCTCATTCTCTGTTGTCCCCTTCTCTTCCTGCCCTCAATCTTTCCCAGCATAAGGGTCTTTTCAGATAAATCAGCTCTTCGCATGAGGTGGCCAAAGTATTAGAGTTTCAGCTTCAACATCAGTCCTTCCAATGAACACACAGGACTGATCTCCTTTAGGATGGACGGATTGGATCTCCATGCAGTCCAAGGGACTCTCAAGAGTCTTCTCCAACACCAATCAAAAGCATCAATTCTTCTGCACTCAGCTTTCTTTATAGTCCAACTCTCACATCCATACATGACAACAGGAAAAACCATAGCCTTGACTAGACGGACCTTTGTTGGCAAAGTAATGTCTCTACTTTGGAGTATTCTGTCTAACTTGGTCATAACTTTCCTTCCATAGAGTAAGATTCTTTTAATTTCATGGCTGCAATCACCATCTGCAGTGATTTTGGAGCCCCCCAAAATAAAGTCTGACACTGTTTCCACTGTTTCCCCATCTATTTCCCATGAAGTGATGGGACCGGATGCCATGATCTTCATTATCTGAATGTTGAGCTTTAAGCCAACTTTTTCACTCTCCTCTTTCACTTTCATCTTAAGGCTCTTTAGTTCTTCTTCACTTTCTGCAATAAGGGTAGTTTCATCTACATATCTGAGGTTATTGATATTTCTCTGGGCAATCTTGACTCCAGCTTGTGCTTCTTCCAGCCCAGTGTTTCTCATGATGTACTCTGCATATAAGTTAAATTAACAGAGTGACAATATACAGCCTTGATGTACTCCTATTCTTATTTGGAACCAGTCTGTTGTTCCATGTCCAGTTCTAACTGTTGCTTTCTGACCTGCATACAAGTTTCTTAAGAGGCAGGTCAGGTGGTCTGGTATTCCCATCTCTTTCAGAATTTTCCACACTTTATTGTGATCCACAGAGTCAAAGGCTTTGGTATAGTCAATAAAGCAGAAATAGATGTCGTTCTGGAACTCTCTTGCTTGTTTGATGATCCAGTGGATGTTGGTAATTTGATCTTTCGTCCCCCGGCCTTTTCTAAAACCAGCTTAAACATCTGGAAGTTCATGGTTCATGTATTAATGAAACCTGGCTTGGAGAATTTTGAGCATTACTTTACTAGCTTGTGAGATGAGGGAAACTGTGCAGTAGTTTGAGCATTCTTTGGCACTGCTTTTCTTTGGGATTGGAATGAAAACTGACTTTTTCCAATCTGGTGGCCACTGCTAAATTTTCCAAATTTGCTGGCATATTGAGTGCAGCACTTTCACAGCATTATCTTTCAGGATTTGAAATAGCTCCCCTGGAATTCCATCCCCTTCACTAGCTTTGTTCATAGTGATGATTCCTAAGGCCCCCTTGACTTCACGTTCCACGATGTCTGGCTCTAGGCGAGTGACCACACCATCGTGATTATCTGGGTCGTGAAGATCTTTTTTGTGCAGTTCTTCTGTGTATTCTTGCCACCTCTTCTTAATATCTTCTGCTTCTGTTAGATCCCTACCATTTTTGTCCTTTATGGAGCCCATCTTTGCATGAAATGTTCCCTTGGTATCTCTAATTTTCTCGAAGAGATCTCTCAGATCAGATCAGATCAGTCGCTCAGTCGTGTCCGACTCTTTGTGACCCCACGAATCGCAGCACACCAGGTCTACCTGTCCATCACCAGCTCCCGGAGTTCACTCAGACTCACGTCCATTGAGTCAGTTATGCGATCCAGCCATCTCATCCTCTGTCGTCCCCTTCTCTTCTTGCCCCCAGTCCTTCCCAGCATCAGAGTCTTTTGCAATGAGTCAACACTTTGCATGAGGTGGCCAAAGTACTGGAGTTCCCACTTTAGCATCATTCCTTCCAAAGAAATCCCAGGGCTGATCTCCTTCAGAATGGACTGATTGGATCTCCTTGCAGTCCAAGGGACTCTCAAGAGTCTTCTGCAACACCACAGTTCAAAAGCATCAATTCTTCAGATCTCAGCCTTCTTCACAGTCCAACTCTCACATCCATACATGACCACAGGAAAAAACATAGCCTTGACTAGACGAACCTTTGTTGCAAAGTAATATCTCTGCTTTTGAATATACTATCTAGGTTCGTCATATCTTTCCTTCCAAGGAGTAAGCGTCTTTTAATTTCATGCCTGCAGTCACCATCTGCAGTGATTTGGGAGCCCAGAAATATAAAGTCTGACACTGTTCCACTGTTTCCCCATCTATTTCCCATGAAGTGATGGGACCAGATACCATGATCTTCGTTTTCTGAATGTTGAGCTTTAAGCCAAATTTTTCACGCTCCGCTTTCACTTTCATCAAAAGGCTTTTTAGTTCCTCTTCATTTTCTGCCATAAGGGTGATGTTCTGCATATCTGAGGTTATTGATATCTCTCCCGGCAATCTTGATTCCAGCTTGTGTTTCTTCCAGTCCAGCGTTTCTCATGATGTACTCTGCCTGTAGGTTAAATAAACAGGGTGACAATACATAGCCTTGAGGTACTCCTTTTCCTATTTGGAACCAGTCTGTTGTTCCATGTCCAGTTCTAACTGTTGCTTCCTGACCTGCATACAAATTTCTCAAGAGACAGGTCAGATGTTCTGGTATTCCCATCACTTGAAGAACTTTCCACAGTTTCTTGTGATCCACACAGTCAAAGGCTTTGGCATAGTCAATAAAGCAGAAATAGATGTTTTTTCTGGAACTCTCTTGCTTTTTCCATGATCCAGCAGATGTTGGCAATTTGATCTTTCGTTCCTCTGCCTTTTCTAAAACCAGCTTGAACATCTGGAAGTTCACGGTTCACATATTGCTGAAGCCTGGCTTGGAGAATTTTAAGCATTACTTTACTAGCGTGTGAGATGAGTGCAATTGTGTGGTAGTTTGAGCATTCTTTGGCATTGCCTTTCTTTGGGATTGGAATGAAAAGTAACCTTTTCCAGTCCTGTGGCCACTGCTGAGTTTTCCAAATTTACTGGCATATTGAGTGCAGCACTTTCATGGCGTCATCTTTCAGGATTTGGAAAAGCTCAACTGAAATTCTATCACCTCTACTAGCTTTGTTAATAGTGATGCTTTCTAAGGCCCACTTGACTTCACATTCTAGGATGTCTGGCTCTAGGTGAGTGATCACACCATTGTGATTATCTGGGTCGTGAAGATCTTTTTTGTACAGTTCTTCTGTGTATTCTTGCCATCTCTTCTTAATATCTTCTGCTTCTGTTAGGTCCATACCATTTCTGTCCTTTATCGAACCCATCTTTGTATGAAATGTTCCTTTGGTATCTCTGATTTTCTTGAAGAGATCTCTAGTCTATCCCATTCTGTTGTTTTCCTCTATTTCTTTGCATTGATTGCTGAGGAAAGCTTTCTTATCTCTTCTTGCTATTCTTTGGAACTCTGCATTCAGATGTTTATATCTATGCTTTTCTCCTTTGCTTTTCGCTTCTCTTCTTTTCACAGCTATTTGTAAGGCCTCCCCAGACAGCCATTTTGCTTCTTTGCATTTCTTTTCCATGGGGATGGTCTTGATCCCTGTCTCCTGTACAATGTCACGAACCTCATTCCATAGCTCATCAGGCACTCTATCTATCAGATCTAGTCCCTTAAATCTATTTCTCACTTCCACTGTATAATCATAAGGGATTTGATTTAGGTCATACCTGAATGGTCTAGTGGTTTTCCTTACTTTCTTCAATTTAAGTCAGAATTTGGCAATAAGGAGTTCATGGTCTGAGCCACAGTCAGCTCCTAGTCTTGTTTTCGTTGACTGTATAGAGCTTCTCCATCTTTGGCTGCAAAGTATATAATCAATGTGATTTCGGTGTTGACCACCTTCTGATGTCCATGTGTAGAGTCTTCTCTTGTGTTGTTGGAAGAGGGTGTTTGTTATGACCAGTGCATTTTCTTGGCAAAACTCTATTAGTCTTTGCCCTGCTTCATTCTGTATTCCAAGGCCAAATTTGCCTGTTACTCCAGGTGTTTCTTGACTTCCTACTTTTGTATTCCAGTCCCTTATAATGAAAAGGACATCTTTTGGGGGTGTTAGTTCTAAAAGGTCTTGTAGGTCTTCATAGAACCGTTCAACTTCAGCTTCTTCAGCCTTACTGGTTGGGGCATAGACTTGGGTTACTGTGATATTGAATGGTTTGCCTTGGAAACAAACAGAGATCATTCTATCATTTTTGAGATTGCATCCAAGTACTGCATTTCAGACTCTTTTGTTGACCATGATGGCTACTCCATTTCTTCTGAGGGATTCTTGCCCGTGGTAGTAGATATAATGGTTATCTGAGTTAAATTCACCCATTCCAGTCCATTTCAGTTCGCTGATTCCTAGAATGTCAACAATCACTCTTGCCATCTCTTGTTTGACCACTTCCAATTTGCCTTGATTCATGGACCTGACTTTCCAGGTTCTTATGCAATATTGCTCTTTACAGCATTGGACCTTACTTCTATCACCAGTCACATCCACAGCTGGGTATTGTTTTTGCTTTGGCTCCATCCCTTCATTCTTTCTGGAGTTATTTCTCCACTGATCTCCAGTAGCATATTCGGAACCTGCTGACCTGGGGAGTTCCTCTTTCAGTGTCCTATCATTTTGTCTTTTCATACTGTTCATGGGGTTCTCAAGGCAAGAATACTGAAGTGGTTTGCCATTCCCTTCTCCAGTGGACCACATTCTGTCAGATCTCTCCACGATGACCCACCCATTTTGGGTTGCCCCACGGGCATGGCTTACTTTCATTTAGTTAGACAAGGCTGTGGTCCTAGTGTAATTAGATTGACTACTTTTCTGTGAATATGGTTTCAGTGTGTCTGCCCTCTGATGCCCTCTTGCAACACCTACCGTCTTACTTGGGTTTCTCTTACCTTAAGCATGGGGTATCTCTTCACGGTTGCTCCAGCAAAGCACAGCCATTGTTCCTTACCTTGGACGAAGGGTAGCTCCTCATTTCCACCCTTCCTGACCTTCAACATGGGATAGCTCCTCTAGACGCTTCTGCGCCCGAGCAGCCAGGGCTCTTTGGACGTATGGTTGGTCCTCCCGGCTGCCGCCCCTGGCCTCGGGCGTGGGGGCGTTGGGTAGCTCCTCCCGCCCACTGCCCCTGGCCTCGGGCTTAGAGGCGTGGGGTATCTCCTCCTGGCCGCCCACCCTGACATCAGATGCGGGGTGACTCTTCTTGTCGCGTCCCCTGACCTCGGATGCTGGATATCTCCTCTGGGCTGCCCCCCGACCTTGGATGCAGGGCAGCTCTTCTCGGCCGTTCCTGCACCGTCACATTCTGATATTCTCGGCCGCTGCCCCTGACCTCGGACATGGGGTATCTCCTCTTGGCTGCTGCCCTTCGGGCATGGGGTCCTCCCGGCTTTTGCCCCTGACCTCGGACGTGGGGTGACTCCTCTCCACCGCACTTAGCGCGCAGGTTGAAGAGATCTCTAGTCTTTCCCATTCTATTGTTTTCGTCTATTTCTTTGCATTGATCGCTGAGGAAGGCTTTCTTATCTCTCCTTGCTATTCTTTGGAACTCTGCATCTTCTGATATATACCCCAGAGTGGGATTTGCTGGATTTTATGGTAGCTCAGTTACTAATTGTCAGAGCATCCTCTATACTGTTTTCCACATTGTCTGCACCAGTTTACATTCCTACCATTATTACACTATGATTCCTTTTTCTCCACATTCTCACCAGAACTTACCACTTTTCTTTTGATAATACCCATTCTGACAGATGTGAGATGGTATTACATCATGATTTTGATTTGTATTTCCGTGATGATTAGGAATATTGAAAACCTTTTCATGTATCTGTTGTCCATTTGAATACATTCTTTGGAAAAATATGTATCATGAGATTTGATTATTTATAATTGCATTTTTCCTATTAAACTTAATAGGTTTGAGTATGAGTACCTTACATGTTTTGGATAATAGCCCCTTATTGGATATATGATCTGTAAATATTTTCTCCCATTTTGTTGATCTTTTCTTGCTATGGAAAAGCTTTTTAGATAGATGATGTCTCCCTTGTATATATTTGATTGTGCAAACATTTTTGGTGCCATATCCTAAAAATTCAGTGCCAAGACCAATGTCAAGAAGCTTTACCCTGTTTTCTTCTAGGAATTTTATGGTTTCAGATATTACATTTAAGTCTCTAATCCATTTTGAGGATATTTTTTTTGTTGTATAAGATGAGGGCTTAATTTCAATTTTTTGTATATGGATATCTAATTTTTCCAGCACTATTTTGTTGAAGAGACTGTCCTTTCCTCTTTGTATGTTCTTAGTGACCTTGTAAATGATTAGCTGACCATATATGCAAGGGCTTATTCTGGTTTCTCTATTCTGTTCCATTGATCTATGCCTCTGTTTTTATGCCAATACCATATTCTTTTGGTTAATATGGCTTTGTAATATTGTTTGAAATCAAGAAGTTTGATGCCTCCAGCTTTGTTCTTCTTTCTCAGAATCGCTTTAGATATTTAGGGTCTTTCGTAGTTTCAAACAAATTTTAAGATTGTTATTTTTATCTGTGAAATATGGCATTTAAATCTTGATAGTGATTTCATTGAATCTATAGATGGTTTTAGGTAGTATGGAAATAGTAACAATATTAATTTTTAAATACAATAACACAAAATATCTTTCTATTTATTTGTGTCTTTGAAATTTTTCATCAGTGTGTTATAGCTTTCAGTGTACAAATCTTTCATCTCTTTGGCTACATTTATCCCTAAGTTTTTTCTGATTGAATTATTTATTTTTAAAATAATTCATCGTTGCTCCTGCTGCTGCTGCTAAGTTGCTTCAGTCGTGTCCAACTCTGTGTGGCCCCATAGACGGCAGCCCACCAGGCTCCCCCGTCCCTGGGATTCTTCGGGCAAGAACACTGGAGTGGGTTGCCATTTCCTTCTCCAATGCATGGAAGTGAAAAGTGAAAGTGAAGTCGCTCAGTCGTGTCTGACTCCTAGGGACCCCATGGACTGCAGCCTACCAGGCTCCTCCGTCTATGGATTTTCCAGGCAAGAGTACTGGAATGGGGTGCCATTGTCTTCTCTGAATTCATCATTAGTGTATAGAAATGTAACTAATTTTTTGTGTTATTTGTATCCTACAACTGTATTTAACTCATTATTAATTCTTAGTGCTGTTGATGGAGTTTTTAGGCTTTTCTATATGTAATATCATGTTATCTGTAAACAAAGGCAAATTTACCTCTTCCTCTTGGTTTCAAGAGGAAACCTTTTATTTATTTTTATTTCCTGATTACTCTGGCTAGTACTTCCAGATGTATTTTGAATAGAGGTGATAAGAGTGGTCACCCATGTCTTGTTCCTCACCTTAGGGGCAAAGTGTTCAACATTTCAACATTGAGTATGAAATTAGCTGAGTTTTGTCACATATGGCCTTTATTTTTTTGAGGTACACTGTTTCTATACTCAATCTGTTGAGAGTTTTTATCATTAACGGATGTTGAATTTTGTCAAATGCTTTTCTGCATATATTGAGATAATGAAATGTTTTCTATCTTTTATTCTATTAATGTGATATGTCACATTTATTTATTTGTGTATGTTGAGTCATCCTTGAACCCGAGGATAAATCTTAATTGATCATGGTGTGTAATGTGTTGCTAAATTTGTTTTCTTACTATTTTGTTTTTGTTTTGTTTTTTTTGTTTGTTTGTTGTTTGTTTGTTGTTGTTGTTAGTATTTTATTGAGAATTTTTGAATCTGTATTCGTTAGGTGTTTGGCCTGTAGTTTTCTTTCCTTTGTAGTGTTTTTATCTCTCTGCAATCAGAGTAATGCTAACCTTGTAAAATAAGTTTGGGAGTGTTCCCTCCTCTTTAATTTTTTGGAAAATTTTAGAGGATTGGCAGTAATTCCTCTTAAATATTTGACAGAATTTACAGGGGAAACCGTTTGGTCTTAGGCTTTTCTTTCCTGGGAAGGTTTTGTATGCTGATTTAATTTTCTTGTTCATTATTGATCTATTCAGATTTTCTATTACTTCATAATTCAGTTTTGGGAGGTCGTATGTTTTTACACATTTATTCATTTCTTTTAAACTATCTAACTTGGTGTATTATTGTTTACAGTAGTCTCTTCTGATCTTCTTTATTTCTGTGCTATCAATAGTAGTGTCTCCTCTTTCATCATAATTTTATTAATTTGAGTCATCTTTCTCTATTTTTCTTAGTTAATCTAGCTAAAGGTTTTTGCAAATGTTATCTTTTCAAAAGCCAACTCTTTTTTTAATTTAAATTTATTTATTTTAATTGGAGGCTAATTACTTTACAATATTGTATTGGTTCTGCCACACATTAACATGGATCCATCACTGGCGTATACATGTTCCCCATCCTGAACCCCCTTCCCACCTCCCTCCCTGTACCATCCCTCCGGGTCATCCCAGTGCACCAGCCCCAAGGATCCTGTATCGAACCTGGACTGGTGATTCGTTTCTTATATGGTATTATACATGTTTCAGTGACATTCCCCTAAATCATCCCACCCTCTCCTTCTCCCACAGAGTCCAAAAGACTGTTCTATACATCTGTGTCTCTTTTGCTGTCTCACATACAGGGTTATCATTACCATCTTTCTAAATTCCATATATATGTGTTAGTATACTGTATTGGTGTTTTTCTTTCTGGCTTACTTCACTCTGTATATTAGGCTCCAGCTTCATCCACCTCATTAGAACTTATTCAAATGTATTATTTTTAATGGCTGAGTAATACTGTGTTGTGTATATGTACCACAGCTTTCTTATCCATTCATCTGCTGATGGACATCTAGGTTGCTTCCATGTCCTGGCTGTTATAAACAGTAAAGCCAACTCTTATTTTTATCTTTTCTATTATGAATATATCTCTAGTTTCTATTTCATTTATATCTCTTCTAATACTGCTCTGGCTACATTTGAGGATAGTTCATTCTTCTTTTTTTAGTTCCTTTATGTGTAAATTTGGTTGTTTATTTGAGATATTTCTTTTCTCTTTATGTATCTGTTTCTTGCTATATTCTTTCCTGTTATGGCTGCTTTTACTGCCTGCCATAATTTTGGTACATTATGTATCCATTTACCTTTGTTTTAAGATGTTTTGTTAAATTTCACTTTTAATGTGTTAAATTTCCCATTTGATTTCTTGTCATATGCTCTCTTCAAGAGCATGTTATTTAATTTCCATGTATTTGTATATTTTTCAGCTTTCTACCTCTTGTTTGTTTCTATTTTGATACTATTGTGGTTGGAAAAAATACTGGTATGATTTCAGTCTTAAATTTACTAAGGCTTGTTTTGTGGTTTAAATATGATCTGCCTTAGAAAAGGTCCATATGCATTTGAGATGAATTCATATTGTTATTGGATGAGATATTCTGTACATATCAGTTTAATTTATATAAATTTCTGAATATATCTGCTTAATTTACAGTGATTTTCTTTTTTTTAATTTTATTTTATTTTTAAACTTTACATAATTGTATTAGTTTTGCCAAACATCAAAATGAATCCTGCCATTTTCTTATTTACTCTCTGTCTGCACGATCTTTCCATTGTTGAGAGTGGGGTTTTAAAGTCTCCAAACATTATTGTACTGCTGTTTATTTCTTATTTTAGTTCTGTTAGTATTTGCTTTATACATTGAAATGCTATAGTTTTTTGTGCAAAATTACTTCCACTTTTTACCTCCTGCTTATGAATCAAGCCCTTATATATCCTTGTCTCTTGTTACCTTTTTTTCACTTAAAGTCTATATTGTCTGAAGATAGTTTACCCAACCTTGTTTTCTTTTGATTATCATTTTCTTGAAATATCTTTTCCCATGACTTCCTTCTCAGCCTATGTGTCTTTAAAACTAAAGTGAGTCTCTAATATGCAGCATATGTTGGATTCTGTATTTCTATCCATTCAGACATTGTGTGTCTTTTTTTTTTTTGGAGAATTTAATCCATTTACACTTAAAGTACTTACTGATATATAAGTGCCTTCCCTGGTAGTTCAGTGATAAAGAATCTGCCTGTGAAGGAGAAGATGCAAGTTCGATCCCTGGGTCAGGAAGATCTCCTGGAGAAGGAAATGTATTCTTTGCTGGAATACTCCTGTAACACTGGAACACTCCAGTATTCTTGCCTGGAAAATCCCATGGACAGAGGGGCTTATTGGGCTACATCCCATGGAGGCACAAAGAGTCAGACACAACTTATCAACTAAACAACAATAGCAACAACAATTGATATGCAAGCACTTACTACTGCCATTTTATTTATTATTTTCAGATTGTTTTATAGATCTTTTTTTTTTCCTTCCAATCTTGCTATCTTCTTTTGATTTGATAACTTTTTAAAGCAGTATGTTTCAAGGACTCCAAGCATACTGCTTTAAAAAGTTCCCTTGTGGCTCAGACAGTAAAGAATCTGCCTGCAATGTGGGAGACCTGGGCTCGATCCCTGGATTGGGAACATCCCCTCGAGGAGAGCATGGCAACCCACTCCAGTATTCTTGCCTGGAGAATCCCCTTGGACAGAGAAACCTGGTGGACTGCAGTTCATGGGGTCACAAAGAGTTGGACATGACTGAGCAACAAAGCACACACACACACACATATATATATATAATGTTTAGCATGTGTATAATGTCTTATTTTAAGCTGATAACAACTTAACTTCAATAACATACCTAAAATTTGTACTTGTATCCCCCTTTCACAGTTTAAATTACTGATGTTACAATTTTTGCATTGTGTATCTAATAACAAAATATTGTTATTGTTATTTTTAATATTTTTTTCTTTTTATCTTTTAAACTAGAGTCATAAAACTAGTTGTTAAACTACAGCACCACTAATACAATATCAGAGAATCTGACTTTGACTACTGTACATTTACGGACTTTCCCTGGTGGCTCAGTAGTAAAGAATCAGCCTGCCAGTGCAGGAAATGAGAGTTTGATCCCTGGGCTGGGAAGATCCCCTGGAGAAGGAAATGGCAACACACTCCAGTATTCTTGCTGGAAAATCCCATGGGCAGAGGAGCCTGGTGGCTTACAGTCCATGGGGTTGCAAAGAGCCAGACAAAAATTAGCAACTGAGCACATACTACATACTTACCAATTCAGTAACTTTTATACATACATTAATGTTTTTATGTTGTTAATTTACATTATTTTATTTTTACTTGAAAAATACCCTTTAACATTTCTTGTAAGGCAGGTCTAGTGGTGATAAATTTTCTCAGTTTTGATTGTTCAAGTAAGTCTATTTATCTTTCATATTTGAAGGAGTGCTTTGATGGGTATAGTATCCTTGTTGGACAATATTTTTCCTTCAATATTTTCACATATACCATCCTACTCTCTCCTGGCCTATAAAGCTTTTGTTGAGATATCCACTGATAGTATTATGATGGTTCCTTGTATGTGATGTCTATGTCACTTTTCTATTGCTTCCTTTGAAATCATTTCTCTTTTAATTTTGACAATTTCATTGTTTCTCAGTGCACCTCCCTTCATTCTCAAACTATTTGGGGCCCTTGATACCTCATGAATCTAGATGTCTATTTTCTCCCCATAGTTTGGAAAATTTCAGCCATTATTGCTTTAAATAATACTTTCTTTCTCTTTTTCTTTCTGTTCTTCTGGAACATCTGGAAATGTATACTGCCTTTTTTGATGATATCACATAAGTCCACTCTTTTTCATCTTGTTTTCTTTTTGATACTCTGGATAATTTCAAATGACTTACTTCTATTTCATTTATTCTTTCTTCTGTCTGCTTATGTCTGTTCTTGAAGCTCTCTATTGAATTCTTAAGTTCAGTTATAGTCTTCAAGTCTAAAAATTGTTTTTTTAAAATGATTTCCATTTATTTTTTAACTTCTCATTTTGTCCACACATTGATTTTCTAATTTCATTTATTGTCTATCTGTATTTTCTTCTCTTTCACTAAACTTCTTTAAAAGAATTTTTCTGTTCATAAGATCAGTTCCTTAATTTGATTTATTGGAGCTTTATTAGTTTCCTTTGGTGGTGTCATTTTTACTTAACTCATTGTGATCTTTGATTCCTTGCATTGTTATACATGCATTTGAATAAATGTTCTCCACTTCAGGATTTTACTGGTTTATTCTTCACTCAGCTTGGGGTTCAGATCAGGTCACCTAAAAGCAAATTTATCAAGTGGGGTTTGCAATCATTGTCTTAATTTGGGTGAGGCTACTATCTGAACTCTAAAATCAGAAGAATGACTATTTGAGAACAGTTGGATGAACAACTGGGTTGGTTTCCAGCACAAGCACAGCTGTAGTATGAGCTCTGTGGTGGTTTGGATTCTCTAGTCAGGTTCCTAGTCAGGTGGGACTTGATGCTCTACTCAGCAGTTGGATAAGGTTACAAATTTGCTTTCCTGCCCAGGTAGGTTCATAAAACAAACTTCACAGCTATTACAGCTCAATAACTGAGTATCCAATCAGGTAGAACTGCCCACCAATCTCCCAGATTGGGCAATTCCACTGACTTCGTTCTGCAGATGAACCGGTATGTTGGCTGTATTCTTTGCTCAGTTGCTGCTGTAATTGGGGCTCTAGGATGTGTTACACAGCTTCCTGGGTGTTCGGCTTAGACTTCTTGGTCAGATGGAACTGGGAGCTATATTCATTAGTAGCAGTATCTTATAAAACTAAATATATGTTTTCCTTATGACCTAAAAAAGACATAAAAAATATTTATAGTATCTTTATTCATAATTGTTAAAAACTGGAAAAAGGGCAAGTGCTCATTAGTAAAAGAAGAAACTGGTGTAGCCATACAATAGAGTGCTATTAAACAATATAGAAAATACCTTCTAGCAGATGCAACAACATGGAAGAATCTTAAAAACATGCTAGGCAAAAGAAGCCTTTCATGAAGAAATACATACTGTAGGATTCGATTTATAAAACGATCTAGAGCAAAAGTCAACAAACTATCTATAAAGGATAAGATAGTACATGTTTTAAGTTTTTCAGGCCATGTGTTCTCTGTTACAACTTAAATCTCCTGTTGTAGTAAGAAAACAGTCATAGACAATAAATTAATAAATGAACATGTCCATATTCTAATAAAACTTTATTTACAGAAGTAGGCAGTGGGTAAAGTTAGGTCCATAGGCTGTAGAGTTTTCCAAAACAAGCAAAACTAATCTGATAAAATATAATCAAAATAATGGCTGCATTTTAGGGATATGTAGATAGGTGTGTGTGTGTTAGTCGCTCAGTCTGTCCAACTCTTGGTACCCATGGATTGTAGCCCACCAGGATCCTCTGTCCATGGAATTCTCCAGGCAACAAGAATACTGGAATGGGTTGCCATTTCCTACTCCAGGGATATGTATGTAGGTATTTACTGAGAAAAAAACACAAGGGAGCTTAATGGGGTAAATGCAATTATTAGAACTGATTGAATGATATGATCTGTGTTTTTTAAAACATGCAAATATTGCCTCTATGGTAGGCATACTTTTAAGATGTTAACCAAAATTCATTGTTCCCTGTTGTACATGACCTGTATAATCCTTGAGAATATGAATATAAGGATTTCACTCTTGTGGTTAGGTTAGTTGACTTTAGGAGAGATTACACTCATATGATCTCCTTAAATCTAGGTCTAGATGTAAAGGATGGAGGAGTCAGAAAAAATGAAAGCAGGAAAGAGATTTGATGTAAGGGATATCATCTGTTGTGAAGGCCACATTGTAAGTAATATGGGTGATCTTTGGGACTTGATAGCAACCCCAGACTAATAGAAATTACTTGGACCTCAGTCTAAGAGTTACATGGAACTGAATTCAGTCACAACCAGAATGAACTTGCAAGTGTATTCTTCCACAGAGCCTTCAGATGAGATTTTGGTCTGGCTTACCCATTGATTTCTAACTTTCCAGGTGGCACTAGTGGTAAAGAATCATTCCAAGGCGACAGTGTTAGGAAGTGGGGTTTTGGGTTGATTAGGTCATGAAGGTGGAGCCTCATGAATGAGATTACTGCTTTTGTAAAAGAAATACCACTGAGCTTCCTAGCCCCTTATGCCATGTGAGGACACAGTAAAAAGACGGCTGCCTAAGAACCAGGAATTTCTTATTGAACCCTGAATCTGTGGGCACCTTTCTTGGACTTAGCCT
The DNA here is from genome assembly GCF_055505025.1 of Bos grunniens. NCBI lineage: Eukaryota > Metazoa > Chordata > Mammalia > Artiodactyla > Bovidae > Bos > Bos grunniens. The sequence continues at coordinate 71,741,897 of NC_141194.1, read as the reverse complement.
CCAGAGGTATGAAAATTTAATTTCTGCTGTTTATAGGCCATCTTTTTTATACAGTTCATGTGGTTCTCATGGCTAGAATACTGGTTTGCCTTTCCCTCCTCCAGTGGATCACATTTTGTCAGAACTCTCCACTATGACCTATCCATATTGGGTGGCCCTACACAGCATGGCTCATAGTTTCATTGAATTATGCAAGCCCTTGCACCACGACAAGGCAGTGAGCCATGAAAGGGCAAAAGGGTGGCTTAAAAACAACAGAAATTAATTTTTCTTGGCTCCAGAGGATGAGATGGTTGGATGGCATCACTGATTCAAAAGACATTAACTTGGGCAAACACCGAGAGATGGTGAGGGACAGGGAAGCCTAGCGTGCTGCAGTCCACGGAGTTGCAATGAATCAGACACGACTTGATGACTGAACAACAACATAAGCCAGCCAGTGTATGTTATTTTATTATAGCTTCCAATACATGAAAAGAAATGACAACTTCAAGACTTTAAGAGATGAAAAATATCTTAGTGGTTATTCTATTTAACCATCTGGAGAGTTCCTTACTTTCTTCTATTCTTTTCACTGTATTCACTTCCGAGAGATAAATTTTAAAATGCATACCAGCCAAATGAACACGTTTTGTTTCTTTATCAGGGGTCCCTTTGTTACCTTGATAAGCCGGTTTGAATCATTTAATGAAAGACATCTATAACTTCCTTTCTCTCTTAAACCTACTTCCCGTCTCTGCACCTCACCTTGATTCCTCTATCTGTAATTAAAGAGGAAGGCATTTTCCAGTCCAAATTAAAGAAATAAAAGGAAAAGAGTATCTTACAAGCCTGAGGTCAGGGTTTAACAAGATTTAACTTTTCCTTGGCCAAAGCATAGTCATCCAAAGAGCCTCAGTAGTCTGTTAAGAACTCTGAAGTGTCTGGAATTTTACCCTATTTGCAAGCTATCAAGTTAGCCTGCCACTTTTCAGGAATATTTACAGAAAACAAGACATAGAGGACTTTATTATTCAAGGAAGAACAGAAGAGCAGGCAGCATGCTTATCAGAATATCATGCTTGTATTGATCCCTTCTATCCCTCAGTTCCATCAGGGCATTATGGAGATTGGCCCAGATGGTTACACTGCATGCAGTGGGTCTGCATCATAGCTAAGGAACCTTGAACTTAGGAGACACTAATCTTTTTTTTTTTTTTTTTAACTTTACATAATTGTATTAGTTTTGCCAAATATCAAAATGACACTAATCTTTTAAAAATGGTTTCAATAACACTTGCCTATTCTTTATCCCTGAAAGAAGAAATTATTTTTATTAAGATAATCAGTATCTTTCTTCTTCCCCACAAGGAGACACTGTATCTTCTAAGGCTTCTTGCTATACAAACATCCTGGAAAAGATAGTCAAGAACAAAGCTGTCAATGTCTCTGCTTATAAGACTGGCAGAGTGTGAGAAACTCATAAGGGATTTTCTCCCAGTAATTTCCAATGAGAAAATAAAATTTGACTCCTTTGCCTCTGACCCAGGAATTTCAGGCCTTCTGCTACAGTTCATGACACTGAATCAGCACACTCATCTGATTCTAGCTACATCACTGGAGTCCATGAAATTAATCTGTGTCATGCTTTTGTCTTTCCAAACCTACTTGCACATGAACAATCATACACCTTTTATTGCCAAAGATACTCAACAATTAGGTAGTGGTGAAGGAATGTAATTGAACTCCCATGCTCCCTTCTATCACAGGCATTTAATATTTTTGAGCATTGTAATGGCCTCTACAAAAATCAGTTCAAAAATAATTTTGGCTGTACTGCCTTGATCCATATTACTTAGTAAAGCAATCTCGTCATTAAATGCAGCTGTCCTTAGAAAGAGAGTATTTTCTTTTGGCCACTTGGATAATAATCAGATAAAAGGAACTGGGCACTATACAAATCTTTTTAAAAAATATATCAGTCTTATGGACTCTGTGGGAGAGGGAGAGGGTGGGGAGATTTGGGAGAATAGCATTGAAACATGTATAATATCATGTATGAAATGAGTCGCCAGTCCAGGTTCGATGCACGGTACTGGATGCTTGGGCCTGGTGCACTGGGACGACCCAGAGGGAGGGTAGGGGAGGGAGAAGGGAGGAGGGTTCAGGATGGGGAACGCGGGTATACCTGTTGTGGATTCATTTCGATATTTGGCAAAACTAATACAATATTGTAAAGTTTAAAAATAAAATAAAATTAAAAAAAATAGATATGAATAACACCCTTGACAGTGTAAGTAGGGAATGATTGTAAGCAAAGTACAGTTAGAGCTACTGGAATGGGATGCACTGATTTTTCTTGTGTTTATAGAGTGAGAGCAACAACCAGGTACTTAGGGAGAAAACTCTTTAGACCTTGAGAAGTATGTGTTAGGGAGGATCATTAATGATATTTATTTCCAGTACATCTCTGAGGCATTCCTAATAAAGGGAAACATCTTGGTGCAACTTTCCAAAACTATTCCAAGTGTCTTAAATTAAATGAATATAGGTCTGCCACCCACTCTGGAGAGTTCTAACCATGATTAGATTGCCATTACCATGAACCTGACTGAAAAGTCTGTCAGAAATAGTCAAGTTTGACCTTAGGTTCTGCACCTCCAATGCAAAATTCCTGTAAACAGCCTCATATGTTCTCTTCACTTGCATTCTCAGTCATTTCATAGGACTAACGAGTGCTACATCATTGGTGGCATGGACAAACAGGACAGATTGGGATGATTACCCTCAAAAAGTTCCTCCAAGGGACTTCCATGGTGGCACAGTGGATGAGAATCTGCTTGCCAATCTAGGGGACACAATTTGATCCTTAATCTGGGGAAATTTCACAAGCCATGGAGCAACTAATCCCATATGCCACCGCTACTGAGCCCATGGTTTAGAGCCCACGAGCCATAATGACTGAGCCCGTGTGCTGTAACTACTGAAGCCTGCATGCATAAAGACTGTGTTCCACAACAAGAGAAGCCATTGAAGTGAGAAACCCATGCACAGCAACAAAGAATAGTCCCCTCTTGCCACAGCTAGAGAAAGCCTGTGTGCAGCAGTAAAGACCCAGCACAACCAAAAAAAAAAAAAAAGAGAGAGAGAGATGGGCATGGCATCCCACTCCAGTATTCTTGCCTGGAGAATCCCCATGGACAGAGGAGCCTGGTGGGCTACAGTCTATGGTTTCGCACAGAGTCGGACATGACTGAAGCAACTAAGCAGCATCAGTAGAAGCCAAAAACAAATAAATAAAAAAAATTTTTTAAGTTCTTCCAAAAACATGGAATGCAATTATTCCTTTGTATTCAATTTGAATAATTAAATGCAATCATTCAAGCTGAAGAGGGAAAACTAAGATCTACAAGCCAACCAGGAGGACACACTGGAGCTCCTGTCCGCCTGTACCCCTAATTGATTCTGGTCCCACTTGAAGGTAGCACTAGTGGTAGGGAATCTGCCTACCAGTGCAGGAGACACAATAGACTCAGGTTTGATCCCTGGATCTGGAAGATCCCCTGTAGAAGGAAATGGCAACCCATTCCAGTATTCTTGCCTGGGAAATCCCATGGACAGGAGAGCCTGGTGGGCTAAAGTTCATGGGGTTGCAAAGAGTTGGACACGACTGAGCAGACACACATCCACTTAGAGGGGAACAATGATTCCTTATTTTCAGGGGCACCATGTACAATTCAAGGATGCACTTTATATAAAGACTAGGCATTAACTTGACTCTCTCCTTAAAACACAGTGACTTTGCTTGAGGGGTGGTCAGAAGAGAGCCTCAGGTGGTCAAGTCAATGACAATTTAGCCACCTTAAATAACAAGAGCACTACCAAATATAATATAGATACTGCAATATGTATGTTCAAATATTTTATACCACTGGAAAACAATCATCCCTTGGCCACTACACAGGCCTAGAAATGTGCATACCATAGATATTATATAAATCTTTGGTCAGACATAATGGGGAAAAGGTCCACACATTCCAGGAATAGATATTCAAATCTATTTTTAGAAAGAGTTTAGATTTTTAGGGTACTGTCAACTGGGGAAAAAAAAAAAACTCATTACCTAAAAGTTCAGAATTATATTATTATTGAATTATATTATTCAAGGCATTACTGAAGACTATGCTTTGGAAGGCAGCAACCCAGAAAGCTCCGAAGGAATTTTCCAAAGAGGTAAGTGGGAAGCCAGAATGAAAAGCGGGTTTTACTGAAAAATAAAAAGTAATCAAACATCAAAAGTTTATTGCTAATCACAAAAAAGATATTGCAAGTTAATGAATTTAGTACCCTTTTTTGTATGTGAAGATAAAAGAGCCTGGGCTTGTTGAAATATTTTCTTTGATATACATCTTAACTATCCAAGGCCATCTTCCAGTTTTGCTCCGTTCTGAATTCTCCGAAAGGTATATGGCCAGGAGTGACTGCAGTAGCTGCTGTAGTGGCTGCATGGCTACAACATCTTTGTTTACTGAAATGGCAAATGATAGTCTTTTTTATTTTAAAATTTTTATTGAACTACAGTTGATTAAACTGTTCTGTTAGGTTCGGGTGTACAACAAAATTATGTATATTACATATAAATATATATATATATATATGTATAATATATATGTCTTCTTTTTCATAATCTTTTCCAAAATCGTTTATTATAGGATGTTGATTATAGTTTCCTGTGCTATGCAGTAGGACATTCTTATTTATCTACTTTATATATAAACGATGTTTACTTGTTAATTACAAACTTCTAATTTATCCATCTCCCACTCCTTTTTACATTGATATTCATGCTTTTTTCCCTATGTTTCTGTGTCTGTTTTTGTTTTGTAAATAACTTCAATAACTTCATTTGTATCCAGTTTTATATTCAGCATTGTAATGATACCATATAGCATTTGTCTTTCTCTGTTTGATTGACTTCATTAAGTATTGTCATCTTTAGGCCAACCGCATTTAAGTTCAGTCATTCAGTCGTGTCTGACTCTCTGCGACCCCATGAATCACAGTAAGCCAGGTCTACCTGGCTCACCAATTCCCGGAGTTCACCCAGACTCACGTCCATTGAGTCAGTGATGCCATTCAGCCATCTCATCCTCTGTCGCCCCTTCTCCTCCTGCCCCCAATCCCTCTCAGCATGAGAGTCTTTTCCACTGAGTCAACACTTCGCATGAGGTGGCCAAAGTACTGGAGTTTCAGCTTCAGCATCATTCCTTCCAAAGAAATCCCAGAGCTGATCTCCTTCAGAATGGACTGGTGGGATTTCCTTGCAGTCGAAGAGACTCTCAAGAGTCTTTCCATCACCACAGTTCAAAGCATCAATTCTTCGGTGCTCAGCTTTCTTCACAGTCCAACTCAAACATCCATACATGACCACAGGAAAAACCATAGCCTTGAGTAGCCGGACTTTTGTTGGCAAAGTAATGTCTCTGCTTTTGAATACGCTATGTAGGTTGGCCATAACTTTTCTTTCAAGGAGTAAGCATCTTTTAATTTCATGGCTGCAGTCACCATCTGCAGTGATTTTGGAGACCCAAAGAATAAAGTCTGACACTGTTTCCACTGTTTCCCCATCTATCTCCCATGAAGTGATGGGACCGGATGCCATGATCTTCATTTTCTGAATGTTGAGCTTTAAGCCAACTCTTTCACTCTCCACTTTCACTTTCATCAAGAGGCTTTTTAGTTCCTCTTCACTTTCTGCCATAAGAGTGGTGTCATCTGCATATCTGAGGTTAATGATATTTCTTCCGACAATCTTGATTCCAGCTTGTGTTTCTTCCAGCCCAGAGTTTCTCATGATGTACTCTGCATATAAGTTAAATAAGCAGGGTGACAATATACAGCCTTGACGTATTCATTTTCCTATTTGGAACCAGTCTGTTGTTCCATGTCCAGTTCTAACTGTTGCTTCCTGACCTGCATACAGATTTCTTAAGAGGCAGGTCAGGGGGTCTGGTATTCCCATCACTTGAAGAATTTTCCACAGTTTATTGTGATTGACACAGTCAAAGTCTTTGGCATAGTCAATAAAGCAGAAATAGATGTTTTTCCACAATCCAGGGGATGCTGGCAATTTGATCTCTGGTTCCTCTGTCTTTTCTAAAACCAGCTTGAACATCTGGAAGTTCACGGTTCGCATATTGCTTAAGCCTGGCTTGGAGAATTTTAAGCATTATTTTACTACTGTGTTAGATGAGTAAAATTGTGCAGTAGTTTGAGCATTCTTTGGCATTGCCTTTCTTTAGGATTGGAATGAAAATTGACCTTTTCCAGTCCTGTGGCCACTGCTGAGTTTTCCAAATTTGCTGGCATATTGAGTGCAGCACTTTCACAGCATCATCTTTCAGGATTTGAAATAGCTCCACTGGGATTCCATTTCCTCCGCTAGCTTTGTTTGTAGTGATGCTCTCTAAGGCCCACTTGACTTCACATTCCAGGATGTCTAGCTCTAGGTCAGTGATCACACCATCGTGATTATCTGGGTCGTGAAGATCTTTTTTGTACAGTTCTTCTATGTATTCTTGCCACCTCTTCTTAATATCTTCTGCTTCTGTTAGGTCCATACCACTTCTGTCCTTTATCAAGCCCATCTTTGTATGGAATATTCCCTTGGTATCTCTAATTTTCTTGAAGAGATCTCTAGTCTTTCCCATTCTGTTGTTTTCCTCTATTTCTTTGCACTGATTGCTGAGGAAGGCTTTCTTATCTCTTCTTGCTATTCTTTGGAACTCTGCATTCACATGCTTATATCTTTCCTTTTCTCGTTGCTTTTCACTTCTCTTCTTTTCACAGCCATTTTTAAGGTCTCCCCAAACAGCCATTTTGCTCTTTTGCATTTCTTTTCTATGGGGATCGCCTTGATCCCTGTCTCCTGTCCAATGTCACGAACCTCCATCCATAGTTCATCAGGCACTCTATCTATCAAATCTAGTCCCTTAAATCTATTTCTCATTTCCACTGTATAATCCTAAGGGATTTGATTTAGGTCATACCTGAATGGTCTAGTGGTTTTCCCTACTTCGTTCAATTTCAGTCTGAATTTGACAATAATGAGTTCATGATCTGAGCCACAGTCAGCTCCTGGTCTTGTTTTTTTTGACTGTATAGAGCTTCTCCATCTTTTGCTGCAAAGAATATAATCAATCTGATTTTGGTGTTGACCATCTTCTGATGTCCATGTGTAGAGTCTTCTCTGTGTGTTGGAAGAGGGTGTCTGCTATGACCAGTGCATTTTCTTGGAAAAACTCTATTAGTATTTTCCCTGCTTCATTCCGTATTCCAAGACCAAATTTGCCTGTTAATCCAGGTGTTTCTTGACTTCCTACTTTTGCATTCCAGTCCCCTATAATGAAAAGGACATCTTTTTTGGATGTTAGTTCTAAAAGGTCTTGTAGGTCTTCATAGAACCGTTCAACTTCAGCTTCTTCAGCCTTACTGGTTGGGGCATAGACTTGGATTACTGTGATATTGAATGGTTTGCCTTGGAAATGAACAGAGATCATTCTGTCATTTTTGAGATTGCATCCAAGTACTGCATTTTGGACTCTTTTGTTGACCATTTTGGCTACTCCATTTCTTCTGAGGGATTCTTGCCCACAGTAGTAGATATAATGGTCATCTGAGTTAAATTCACCCATTCCAGTCCATTTCAGTTCGCTGATTCCTAGTATGTCAACATTCACTCTTGCCATCTCTTGTTTGACCACTTCCAATTTGCCTTAATTCATGGAAACCACTCTTATGTCAGAAAGAAAAGAAGAACTAAAAAGCCTCTTGATGAAAATGAAAGAGGAGAGTGAAAAAGTTGACTTAAAGTTCAACATTCAGAAAATTAAGATTATTGCATCTGATCCCATCACTTCATGGCAAATAGATGGGGACACAGTGGAAACAGTGGCTGACTTTATTTTGGGAGGCTCCAAAATCACTGCAGGTGGTGATTACAGCCATGAAATTAAAAGACTCTTACTCCCTGGAAGGAATGTTATGACCAACCTAGACAGCATATTCAAGAACAGAGATATTACTTTGCCAACAAAGGTCTGTCTAGTCAAGGCTATGGTTTTTCCAGTAGTCGTGTATGGATGTGAGAGTTGGACTATAAAGAAAGCTGAGTGCCAAAGAATTGATGCTTTTGAACTATGGTGTTGGAGTAGACTCTTGAGAGTCCCTTGGACTGCAAGGAGATCCAACCATTCCATTCTGAAGGAGACCATCCCTGGGTGTTCTTTGGAAGGAATGATGCTAAAGCTGAAACTCCAGTACTTTGGCCACCTCATGCGAAGTGTTGACTCATTGGGCAAACTCTGATGCTGGGAGGGATTGAGAGCAGGAGAATAGAGGATGACAGAGGATGAGGTGACTGGATGGCATCACCGACTTGATGGACATGAGTCTGGGTGAACTCTGGGAGATGTGATGGACAGGGAGGCTTGGCATGCTGCCATTCATTGGGTCATAAAGAGTTGGACACGAATGAGCCAATGAACTGAACTGGGCTGAACAAAGGGGATAATAAAATCATAAAAATAATTATTCCAAAAGAAGACATAAAAGAAGGAAAAGGAGCAAATGACAAAAGGACAATTATAAAACAAATAAGGAAGGACTGTAGGCAGAAGTGACATTCTGAGAGCTACAGTTCAAGATTGTGACATAAGAGGATTCTGAACTCACCTCCTCCTATAGATGCAACAAATCTACAGCTACATATGGGGAAACTGTCTCTGAAAGGACCCCCAAAATCAGCTGAGTGACTCCTACATATCAGGTTAATGAGAAAAAAACAAATTGAAATGGGTAGGAGAACCTGAGACAAAATCTCATCATAAACCCCACCACTGGCTTGGTATACCAATGGTAAAGTGCTGAACTCCCAGCTTCTCCCAGAGGAGCAAAATTTTTAAGACTTGCACCTCAGATATGGGTACTCCAAAACATCTAGTTTTGACAGTCAATAGGGCTTGTATCTGTGAGACCCACAAGGCTATAGTAAACTGGAAACAATTCTTAACAGATTTGTGTGATTTCATCTTGGCTACCCTGCATGGCATAGCACAGAGGCAGACAACTGAAAAGCAGTCTTTCTGTGAAAGAAACCTATTAGCTTATCTTTAAAACTTCAGCCTCTTCAGATGTCTAAGGAGTAGATATCTAATTTATCACATATCTAGGTATTGACTGAAGTACTTTCCAAAGACTACGGAGGCCAACATGTGCCATCTTTGTGTTCTACCTCTGTCTTGCTCAAGTTCAGTTCAATTCAGACACTCAGTCGTGTCCGACTCTTTGCAACCCCATGAACTGCAGCATGCCAGGCCTCCCTGTCTTGCTCAAGGTCATGAGTATTTCCCAGAAAGAAACCTGTGCATACATCTGAGGACCCAGTTTTTGTGGCAGCTTCCCAAGGGATGTCTGCTAATTTTATGGCTCTAGGGGCTAGAGGTTATTATATTTGTGGGTCCCACAGAAGCATAATTAATAATGAATAAGTTCTTAATCAGCTACGTCCTCAAGGCATAGCACAGAGACATCAGATAGAAATACCTGGTCTTCCAATAAAATTGGCCTATTAGTTTATCTTCATAGCTGCATCATAAGGGGCAGGCTTCTAATTAAACACAAATCCAAAGGCCAATTGTAAACCTCTTCAGGGACTTAAGAGGGACAGAACCATTTTCACACATTCTCTCTGCCTTGTTCCAGGTCACCATTATCTTCTGGAAATGAGCTGTGCACACATCTGGGGCCTTAATTTTTGTGATTGCTGCCCAGGGGACCTCCCTTGATAACTTGGCTCAATGGAAATTATGTTTAGAGGTCCCATAGGACTATAACAGAGAAAGAGTTCTTAACCAGTCACCTTCCAGGGCCCAGCAGAGAAGCAGTAAACAAAAAAGCCCAGTCTTTCCATGAAAGAAATCTACTAAATTATCTTTATAACTGTGGATTGAGGGGCACAGTTCTAATTAAACACATATCTAAGGACTTACTGTTATCTTCTTCAGATAGAGGGGAGGCCAGCAGGTACCATCTTTCCATTCTACGTGTGCCACACTTCAGGTGGTTCCTTTTAAGAAAAGTGCTGTGACATGTCTAGCACCCTGACATTTGTGGCTGTCACCCATAAGAAACATCCCTAGATAGCCTGGCTTTGGTAACAAGTGAGCTTTGTATTTATAGTTTCACAAAATGGCAGCAAATAAAGAAAAAAAGAAACAATTATTAACTGACTATCACGCCAGGGCTTAAAGTAAAGGGGGAAGACAGAAATGCCTATCATCCAGGCTTCCTCAGAAAGAGGAATACTTTCAAACTTTAAAGCTGTTACCTTGAGGTTCTGGCTTCCAATAATTTTGAATCAAGTTGCTGACTGAGATCCTTGTCTTTGAGACACTGACAGGTCTTGGTATACCTTCAACTACTGAAAGCTACTAAAAAACAAAATAAACTGCTTGGACAATCACAAAGATTTGAAAGATAACCAAGAGCTCTGACAGGGTTGAACAATGAGTTTTGTTTCCTACATAAGCCATCCCTTCATACTAAGAGAGGTAACTTTTATCTAATGTATAGGAACAAAATGAAGAAACAAAAGGATATAGTCCAAACAAAAGAATAAGATAAAATCTCAGAGAAAAAAAATTTAAGGATGGAGAGAAATAATTTACCTGATAAAAAGTTCAAAACAATGGTCATAAAAATATTCATCAAGATCAAGAGAACAATGCATGAAAAAAGTGAGAATTTCAACAAAGAAATAGAAAATAAAAGAAAGTACCAGACAGAAATCAGTCAAAAAATAACATAACTGAATTATAAAATACAATACAGGAGTTCAGCAGCAAGCAAAAGAAAGGATCAGTTAAAAAAAAAAAAAAAAAAAGGCAGAAGAATTCATCTAATCAGAATAACAAAAACAAAACAAAAAGGAAAGAAAAAGAGTGATGGTAGCTCAAAGGACTTATGGGCTAATGTAAAGTTGACAAATATTCACGTAATAGGATTCCTAGGAAGTGAACAGAGAAAGAGGCTGAAAACTTATGTGTAGAAATAAAGGCTGAAAACTCCTCTATCATGGAAAAGGGAACAGAGATCTAGATTCAGAAATCCCAGCGAATTCCAAATATAATAGCATAAACTTTAGGAAAGCCTCACCAAAACATCTTGAAAGTGTCAAGAGATAAAATCAAGGAAAGAATCATAAAAGCAATGAGAAAAACAAGTTTTTACATACAAAGGAACACCTAAAAGACTATAAACAGATTTTTCAGGGGAAACTTTGGAGATCAGAAGGGAGTGGCTCATTTATAGTCAAAGTACTGATGGAGAAAAAAAAAGACTGCCAACACAGAATAAACTACCTGGTAAAGTTGTTGTTCAACAGTGGAGAAGAGATTGTTTTACAGACTAGCAAAAGCTAAAAGAGTTCATCACCACTAGAGAGACCATACAGTAAATGTGAAAGGGATTACTTTAAATTGAAATGAGAGGACACTGTTTAGTAACAGAAAAAACATATAAAAAGCATATAAATCTCAAAGGTAAGTATAGAGTAAAAATAAGAATAATCTACTATTGTAAAGGTGGTAAGTTAGTCAAATACTGAACTAGCATAAAAGTTAAAAGACAAAAGTAGTAAAAATAAAATCTATGTTAATTTAAGAGATATACAAAACAAAAATATACAAACTGTGAACATGATACAAAAGTGTGGAGGATGGGTAAACATGTATAACTTTAAGAATACATTCAAATTTAAGTTGTCATCAACTTAAAATAGTCTATTATAACACAGTTATAGTCTATTATTACACAGTTGCACTGTGTAAGCCTTTGTACTATGTACTATGCTTCCCTTGTGGCTCAGCTGGTAAAGAATCTGCCTGTAAATGCAGGAGACCTGGGTTCAATCCTTAGGTTGGGAAAATCCCCTGGAGAAGGAAAAGGCTACCCACTCCAGTATTCTGGCCTGGAGAATTCCATTGACTGTATAGTCCATGGGGTTGCAAAGGGTTGGACACAGCTGAGTGATGTTCACTTTTCATGTAAGCCTAATGGTAACTGCAAAACAAAAACCTATAGTAGGTAAAGATAATGAAAAATGAATCTAAATAATACTAGAGTAAATCATCAAATCACAAAAAGAGCAAGAGAAGTAAGAAGAAATTGCAAAGGAAGCAGAAAACAACAATGCAATAGTCTATCAATTAAAAAAATAGAAATAAAATGAAATATAAACAAATAAAATATATAAACTAAAAATATATTTAATTCATATATATTAAATATAAATTTAATAAATATATTTAATATATAAATAAAAATAAAATATAAATAAAAATATTTTTAAAATGGACTAAATCATCATTCAAAAGACAAAGAGCAGATAAGTAAATAAAAAGCAAGAATCATTTATATTTATACACTGTCTGCAAGAGATTTATTTCAGATGTAAGGACACATATAGGCTAAAAGAGGAGGAATGGAAAATGATATTCCATGCAAAAGAAATCAAAAGAAATCTGAGATAGCTATATAAGACAAAATAAGCCTTAAGTCAAAGACTGTGTTAAGAGACAAAGAAGGTCCTTATGTAATGATAAAGAATTAAGGCTAGGAGAGGGTATAAAAATTTGAAATATCTATGTATGCAACAAAAGAGAATGTAGATATATAAATCCATGTTGTTGTTGTTCAGTTGCTCAGGTGTGTCTGACTCTTTGCAGCCCCATGGACTACAGCATGCCAGGACTCTCTGTCCTTCACCATCTCCCAGAGCTTGCTCAACCCCATGTCCATTGAGTCAGTGATGCCATCCAACCGTCTCATCCTCTGTCATCTCCTTCTCCTCCAGCCTTCAGTCTTTCCCAGCGTTAAGGTCTTTTCCAATGAATTGGCTCTTCACATCAGGTGGCCAAAGTATAGGAGAATCAGCTTCAGCATCAGTCCTTCCAATGAATATTCAGGGCTGATCCTTTAGGATTGATTGATTTGATCCCCTAGCTGTCCAAGGGATTCTCAAGAGTGTTTCCAGCACACAGTTCAAAAGCATGAATTCTTTGGCACTCAGTCTTTTTTATGGTCCAACTCACATCCATACATAACTACTGAAAAAACCATAACTTTGACTATATGGACCTTTGTCAGCAAAGAGATGTCTCTGCTTTTCAATATGCTGTCTAGGTTGGTCATAGCTTTTCTTCCAAGGAACAAGTGTTTTTTTTTAATTTCATGGCTGCAGTCAATATCTGCAGTGGTTTTGGAGCCAAATAAAATAAAGTCCATCATTATCTCCATTGTTTCCCCATCTATATGCCATGAAGTGATGGGACTGGATGCCATGATCTAAGTTTTTTGAATACTGAGTTTTAAGTCAACTCTTTCACCTTCATCAAGAGGCTCTTTAATTCCTTTTCACTTTCTGCCATAAGGGTGGTATAATCTGCATATCTAAGGTTATTGATATTTCTCCTGGCAATCTTGATTCCATCTTGTGCTTCTTTCAGCCCAGCATTTTCATGATGTACTCTGCATATAAGTTAAATAAGCAGGGAGACAATATACAGCCTTGACGTAATCCTTTCCCTATTTGGAACCAGTCTGTTGTTCCATGTCCAGTTTGAACTGTTGCTTCTTGACCTGCATACAGATTTCTGATGAGAAGGGTAAGGTGGTCTAGTATAAACAACAGTTTGTTGTTATCCACACAGTCAAAGACTTTAAAGCAGTCAACAAAGCAGAAGTAGATGTTTTTTCTGGAATTTACTTTGTAAGATGGCAGAGTAGAATGGTCTGTACTCTTCTTCTCCTGTGAGAACACCAAAATTGAAACTAACTGCTGAACATTATCGACAGGAGAATGTAGGAACCCACCAAAAACAGATACAAAGAAGAAGCCACAAGACAGTAGGAGTGGTGCAATATGTTTAAAATCAAACCTCATACCACCAGAGACACTCAGAGGGTGCAAACAAAACCTTGTGCACACCAGGACCCAGGGAAGGAGCAGTGACCTCCACAAGAGACTGAGCCAAACCTGCCTGTAACTCTCTGAGTGTCTCCTCTGGAGATATAGGTCGGCAGTGGCCTGCCACTGGGACAGGGACAGCAGGCAGCAGCAGTCCTGGGAGGCATGGTGTGTGGCCTAAGTTCTCTTGGAGGAAGTCGTCATTAGCCCCACTATAGAGCCACCTATTAGGTGACCCACAAACAGGAGAACAATTATACCAAAGAAGTTCTTGCAATGTTTTGAAAGTTCTAATTCCCACAACAGATTTCCCAACCTGGGTATCCAGCAAAGGGACTGAGAACTCCCAGGGAATTTGACTTTGAAAGCCAGTGGGAAGTGATTACAGAATTTCTACATGACTCAGGAAACAGAGGCTCTTGGAGGGCATTAACAAAACCTTGTGTTCACCAGAACCCAGGAGAAAGGAGCAGTGACCCCACAAGAGACTGAGTCAGACATGTCTGTGAGTGTTTGGGAGTCACAAAGGGAGGTGAGGGTTGACAGTGGCCTGCTGTGGGGTCAGGGACAGACACGGATTGCAACAGTTCTGGGAGGCATGGCATGCTGGCATAAGTCCTTTTGGAGGAGGCTGCCATTACCCCTACCATAGTTTGGCCTCAGGTCAAACTACAGCGGGAGCACAGCCCCACCCATCAACAGACAGCTGGATTAAAGATTTACTAAGCATGCCCTTGCCCACCAGAACAAGACCTAGTTTTCCCCACAGCCAGTCCCTCCCATCAGGAAGCTTCCACACGCCTCTTACCTTCATCGTTAGAGGACAGACAGAATGAAAACCATAATCACAGAAAACTAACCAAACTGATCACAGGGATCACAGCCTTGTCTAACACAATGAAACTATGAGCCATGCCATGTAGGGCCACCCAAGATGGATGGGTCATGATGGAGAATTCTGACAAAATGTGGTCCACTGGAGAAGAAAATGGAAAACCACTTCAGCATTCTTGCCTTGAGAAGCCCATGAACAGTATGAAAAGGCAAAAAGATATGACACTGAAAAATGAACTCCCCAGGTTGGTAGGTGCCAATATGCTACTGGAGAAGAGCATAGAAATAGCTCCAGGAGGAATAAACAGGCTGAGCCAAAGCAGAAACAACACCCAGTTGTGGCTATGTCTGATGGTGAAAGTAAAGACCAATGTGTAAAAAATAGAATACTTACAAATAAACCTACCTAAGGAGGCAAAACACCTGTATTCCAAAAACTATATGATACTGATGAAAGAAATCAAAGAATACAAAGATTAAAAGATATACCATGTTTACTGATTGGAAGAATTAATATTGTCAAAATGACTATACTACCTCAGGCAGTCTACTGATTCAATGCAAACTATCTAATTATCAATTGCATTTTATGCATATCAAAATCAAAGAATTCTAAGATTTGTATTAAAATACAGAAGACTTTGAATAGACAAAGCAGTCTTGAGAAAGAAAAATGAAACTTGAAGAATCAGTCATTGAAATAGTATGGTATTGGCAGAAAGATAGACTTACAGATCACTGGAACAAGACAGGAAGCCTAGAAGTAAACCCACACACTGATATCAATTAATCTATGATAAAGAAGGCAAGAGTGAACAGAGGGGAAAAGACAGTCTCCTCAATAAGAGATGCTTGCAAAACTGGACTGCTACATGTAAGAGAATGAAATTAGTACACTCTCTAACATTGCACAGAAAAACAAAATCAAAATGAATTAAAGGCCTAAATATATGGTTACACACAATAAAACTCTGAGACAAAAATTCAGAGCAGTCTTTGACATAAAGAGCAGTGAGACTCTTTTTTATCCACATTTTAGAGTAATGAACATAAAAAGAAAAATAAAAGGAACTTAAAAGATTTTGCACAGCAAAGGATACTATAAACAAAAAGACAACACTCAGAATGGGAGAAATTATTTCCAAATGAAGCAACCACCAAGAGATTAATTTCCAAAATACACAAACAGGTCACACAGCTCGATATTAGGAAAAAATCATAAAATGGACAGAAGATGCAAGCATTTCTCCAAATAAGACATACAAATGGCCAAAAGGCACATCAAAAGATGCGCAACGTCGCTAATTATTAGAGAAATGGAAAGCAAAGCTACAATAAAGTATCGGTTTATACTAGTCAGAATAGCCATGATTGAAGTCTATAGAAATAAATGCTAAAAGGGAGTGTAGATAAGGGAAACCTATATTGTTCAGTTCATTTCAGTTCAGTTGCTCAGTCGTGTCCAACTCTTTGCGACCCCATGAATTGCAGCACGACAGGCCTCCCTGTCCATCACCAACTACTGGAGTTCACTCAAACTCACGTCCATCAAGTCCATGATGAAATCCAGCCATCTCATCCTCTGTTATCACCTTTTCCCCCTGCCCCCAATCCCTCCCAGCATCAGTCTTTTCCAATGAGTCAACTCTTCCCATGAGGTGGCCAAAGTACTGGAGTTTCAACTTTAGCATCATTCTGTCCAAAGAACACCCAGGACTGATCTCCTTTACAATGGACTAGTTGTATCTCTTTGCAGTTCATGGAACTCCCAAGAGTCTCCTCCAACACCACAGTTCAAAAGCATCAATTCTTCGGCACTCAGCTTTCTTCACAGTCCAACACTCACATCCATACATGACTACTACAAAAACCATAGCCTTGACTAGACAGACCTTTGGTGGCAAAATAATGTCTCTGCTTTTCAATATTCTATCCAGGTTGGTCATAACTTTCCTTACAAAGAGTAAGCGTCTTTTAATTTCATGGCTTAAATCACCATCTGCAGTGATTTTGGAGCTGAAAAAAATAAAGTCTGCCACAGTTTCCACTGTTTCCCCATCTATTTCCCCTGAAGTGATGGGACCAGATGCTATGATCTTCGTTGTCTGAATGTTGAGCTTTAAGCCAACTTTTTCACTCTCCACTTTCAATTTCATCAAGAGGCTCTTTAGTTACTCTTCACTTTTTGCCATAAGGGTGGTGTCATCTGCATATCTGAGGTTATTGTTATTTCTCCTGGCAATATTGATTTCAGCTTGTGTTTCTTCCAGTCCTGCGTTTCTCATGTTGTACTCTGCATATAAGTTAAATAAGTATGGTGACAATATACAGTCTTGATATACTCCTTTTCCTATTTGGAACCAGTCTGTTGTTCCATGTCCAGTTCTAACTGTTGCTTCCTGACTTGAATATAGGTTTTTCAAGAGGCAGGTCAGGTGGTCTGGTATTCAAATCTTTTTCAGAATTTTCCACAGTTTCTTGTGATCCACACAGTCAAAGGCTTTGGCATAGTCAATAAAGCAGAAATAGATGTTTTTCTGGAACTCTCTTGCTTTTTTGATGATCCAGCAGATGTTGGCAATTTGATCTCTGGTTCCTCTGCCTTTTCTAAAACCAGCTTGAACATCTGGAAGTGCACGGTTCACGTATTGCTGAAGACTGGCTTGCAGAATTTTGAGCATTACTTTACTAGTGTGTGAGATGAGTGCAATTGTGTGGTAGTTTGAGCATTCTTTGGCCTTTCCTTTCTTTGGGATTGGAATGAAAACTGACCTTTTCCAGTCCTGTGGCCGCTGATGAGTTTTCCAAATTTGCTGGCATATTGAGTGCAGCACTTTCACAGCATAGTCTTCCAGGATTTGAAATAGCTCAACTGGAATTCTATCACCTCCACTAGCTTTGTTCATAGTGATGCTTTCTAAGGCCCACTGGACTTCACATTCCAGGATGTCTGGCTCTAGGTGAGTGATCATACCATCGTGATTATGTGGGTCGTGAAGATCTTTTTGTACAGTTTTTCTGTGTATTCTTGCCACCTCTTCTTAATATCTTCTGCTTCTGTTAGGTCCATATCATTTCTGTCCTTTATCGAGCCCATCTTTGCATGAAATGTTCCCTTGGTATCTCTAATTTTCCTGAAGAGATCTCTAGTCTTTCCCATTCTGTTGTTTTCCTCTATTTCTTGGCATTGATCCCTGAAGAAGGCTTTCTTATCTCTTCTTGCTATTCTTTGGAACTCTGCATTCACATGCTTATATCTTTCCTTTTCTCCTTTGCTTTTTGCTTCTCTTCTTTTCACAGCTATTTGTAAGGTCTCCCCACAGAGCCATTTTGCTTCTTTGCATTTCTTTTCCATGGGGATGGTCTTGATCCCTGTCTCCTGTACAATGTCACGAACCTCTGTCCATAGTTCATCAGGCACTCTATCTATCAGATCTAGGCCCTTAAGTCTATTTCTCACTTCCACTCTATAATCATAAGGGATTTGATTTAGGTCATACCTGAATGGTGTAGTGGCTTCCCCACTTTCTTCAATTTAAGTCAGAATTTGGCAATAAGGAGTTCATGGTCTGAGCCACAGTCAGCTCCACGTCTTGTTTTTGCTGACTGTATAGAGTTTCTCCATCATTGGCTGCAAATAATATAATCAGTCTGATTTCGGTGTTGACTATCTGGTGATGTCCATGTGTAGAGTCTTCTCTTGTGTTGTTGGAAGAGGGTGTTTGTTATGACCAGTGCATTCTCTTGGCAAAACTCTAATAGCCTTTGCCTTACTTCATTCTGTATCCCAAGGCCAAATTTTCCTGTTACACCAGGTGTTTCTTGACTTCCTACTTTTGCATTCCAGTCCCCTATAATGAAAAGGACATCTTTTTGGGGTGTTAGTTCTAAAAGGTCTTGTAGGTCTTCATAGAACCGTTCAGCTTCAGCTTCTTCAGTGTTATTGGTTGGGCCTAGACTTGGTTTAGTGTGATTTTGAATAGTTTGCCTTGGAAACAAACAGAGATCATTTTGTTGTTTTTGAGATTGCATCCAAGTACTGCATTGCGGACTCCTTTGTTGACCATGATGACTACTCCATTTCTTTTAAGGGATTCCTGCCCGCAGTAGTAGATACAATGGTCATCTGAGTTAAATTCACCCATTCCAGTCCATTTTATTTCACTGATTTCTAGAATGTTGACGTTCACTCTTTCCACCTCCTGTTTGACCACTTCCAATTTGCCTTGATTCATGGACCTGACATTCCAGGTTCCTATGCAATATTGTTCTTTACAGCATTGCACCTTGCTTCTATCACCAGTCACATCCACAAGTGGGTATTGTTTTTGCTTTGGCTCCATCCCTTCATTCTTTCTGGAGATATTTCCCCATTCATCTCCAGTAGCATATTGGGCACCTACCAACCTGGGGATGTCCTCTTTCAGTATCGTATCATTTTGCCTTTTCATACTGTTCATGGGGTTCTTAAGGCAAGAATAATAAAGTGGTTTGCCATTCCCTTCTCCAGTGGACCACATTCTGTCAGACCTCTCCACCATGACCCATCCATCTTCGGTGGCCCCACAGGGCATGGCTTAGTTTCAATGAGTTAGACAAGGCTGTGGTCCTAGTGTGGTTATATTGATTAGTTTTCTGTGATTATGGTTTCAGTGTGTCTGCCCTCTGATGCCCTCTTGCAACACCTGCCGTCTTACTTGGGTTTCTCTTACCTTGGGCGTGGGGTATCTCTTCCCGGCTGCTCCAGCAAAGCGCAGCCACTGCTCCTTACCTTTGACGAGGGGTATCTCCTCACTGTCGCCCCTCCTGACCTTGAACGTGGAGTAGCTCCTCTCCACACAGTAGTTAAATATAAGATTTAGAAAATAAAAAGGTAATGTTCCAGTCTTAGCAAGTCCATAATTCAAAAAATGGTTTATCCTCTCCATGTGCCTTCAAATATGTTATTTCCTCTAATTTTTCAGGTAAAAGTTACTTGCCAAAGGTCAGTTTTGCTGTGAAGCCTAATTATGCTAACTCTATTCGTTATTTTGTAATTCCAATTAAATACAAAATATTTGAATAAAATTAGAATGAATAGAAAAAAAACTAGTTTTGTGAAAAATAAATACTTTGAAAGAAAAACTGACTTCATATAATAATTATTATAAAAAGTTTCTTCCAAAATACTCTGAGAAAAAGAAGCTAAATAACACTGCTACAGCTTATAAAAGTATGCCAGAAACTCATGCTGATAGAACTAGTCAAAATTGTAACCTTCTATTTTAAAAGGAGGAAAACAACCTTAAGAACATGATACAAAATGTTGAAAACAATAAATCACTGCAAAGCAGAATTATATAAACTGAGAAATTAAGTTATAGAGTTCAGGTAAGAACTGGATTAAAAACTACTTCAGAATAAGAGATTAAAGTACAAGGAACACAGTATTGTTTAAGGAATATAGATTGTGCTTTAAAAGAAATAGAAGGCAAAAATGAGTAAAATTTTGCCACTGAAAACGATGTGAAAAGATATAAAAAGAAGGCAAGAGAAGCTTATAAAATTTAGCAACAGGCAAAGCAGAACATACAGACGAATAGTTATTCTTTAAGAAGCTATTCCCAAAGCAAAGAATAAATACCGTAATTCAAGAATGTTTTTCTGAAATGAAAAGAAGTTTCAAGCTAGATTTTTAAATAACATCACATAAATGAAAACATAAATCCAGATTGATCAAGGCCAAGAGGTATTAAATTCTTTTGGAGTTATCAGACTATTAAGAGCATTAAATTTTTTGTTGGAATCTAGATGAGTAATTCTTAACTAGTGTTAATTTGCCCCCAGAGGACACTTGGCAATGTCTAAAGACTGAGATGCTACTGGCATCTAGTGGGTAGAAGCCAAGAATGCTGCTAAATATTCTACAATTTACTGTAGGATATTCCCAACTATATATATAGTTGCAATATATATATATATATATATATATATATATATATATATATATGCAAAATGTCAATAGTTGAGATGGAGAGAACCTGATTTAGACAAAAGGAGTGACTTATCAAACCAGAAAAATTAGATAATAATCAGATTTTTCAATAGCTACAGACTTTCAAACAGTAAATTCTTTAAGACAGAACAATATACAGAAATGTATTTAAGATATTCAAAGAAAATTTCAGCCCATTATTTTATATCTAGCAAAAATGGCTTGCAAGTCTAAAGGGCACAAACACTTATCAATATGGAAAAACTTTATATTATTCCTATGTTCTCTTCCTGAAGAATCTTCTAGAGAAGACTTTTCTGACAGACTGTCTATAAACACAGTGATATAAGGATTGTTGATGAGCACTAAGCATATAGAACATATAGTAACTTGTAGAGCTAATACAAAATAAGGACTAAAATAAATGGAGTGTAAAATTTAACGAAATTTAAGGGCTATCTGCTCAACCAGTTTAGATATAGTATAGTTATTTATAAAGGGGTAAGAATAGATTCTTGGTGTGAAAAAAGACAATTTATGAGTTTATGATGATATTTTAAAAACAAAAATAATCTTTCACAGAATGATAGAGAATAAATTAACTACCTTGAAAACAGGTAAGTAAAGAGAAATAAGCTTTTCTCCAACATTCCCCATGTGAAATGTACCTCTGTGTAATCAAATCGTAGATTAGAGAAAGCATCTACATAAAGTATTCCATGTAATATATAAAGAAATATAGAATTAGAATAAATCATTTTGTAGCACCCAATGAAGTAATGAATCTATGAAACGGGACACAACCAGATATTATATGCATTCTAGTGAAAGAATACAACATTATATATAGGCTTGCTGAAGAGATCCAACGTGAGTCAGATGAAGCCTCTAAAACCAGCCCCCAGTTTGTGGAAAATATAGATAAAAGAAGTACATGTAGCATTCCACCAGACTAGGAAACTCTACAGGCCAAATAGTCCAAGATGTTCAAAAGATTGATTGTAAGGAAAAGAATGAATGGAAACATATAGATTAAAAGAGACTTTTTAAGGCTGAGTAATATTTCATATATATATGTATCACAACTTCTTTATCCATATATCTGTTGATGAAAATTTTGGTTGCTTCCACGTCCTGGCTATTGTAAATAGTGCTACAATGGACACTGGGGTACATATGTCTTTTAAAGTTGTCGTTTTCTCCCAGTATATGCCCAGTGGTGGGATTGCTGGATCATATGCTAGCTTTTGGATCTTTCCTGGTGGCTGAGCAGTAAAGAATCTATCTGCAATGCAAGAGCCACAGGAGATATGGGTTCGACCCCTAGGTCAGGAAGATACCCTGGAGGAGGGCATGGCAACCCACTCCAGTATTCTTGTCTGGAGAATCCCTTGGACAGAGGAGCCTGGAGGGCTATAGTCTGTAGGGTCTCAAAGAGTTAGACACAACTGAAGAGACTTAGCATGCATGCACACACACATGGTAGCTTTATTCCTAGTTTTTGAAGGAATCTCCATATTGTTCTCCATAGTGGTTATATCGATTTACATTCCCACCAACAGTACAAGAGTGTTCCCTTTTCTCCTCATCCTCTCCAGCATTTACTGTTTGTAAATTTTTGGGTGATGGCCCTTCTGACTGATGTGAAATGATACCTCACTGGAGTTTTGGATTTGCATTTCTCTAATAATGAGCAATGTTGAGCATCATTTCATGTGTTTGTAGGCCATCTGTATGTCCTCTTTGGAGAAATGTCTGTCTTTTCAGGTGTTCTACCCATTTTTTTATTGGATTGTTTGCTTTTCTGATATTGAGTTCCATATAATTTGAGTCAATTAAACTGAGATGGGTGAACCTAGAGCCTGTTATGCAAAGCGAAGTAAGTGAGGAAGAGAAAAACAAATATCATATATTAATGCATTTATGTAGAATCTAGAAAATGGTTCTGGTGAATCTATTTGAAGCACAGTAATAAAATGTAGACATAGAGAATAGACTTGTGAACACAGCAGGGGAAGAAGAAAGGGATGATTTGAGAGAGTAGCATTGAAATATCTACCTTATCATGTGTAATATAAATAGCCAGTAGGAAGTTGCTGTATAACACAGTGAACTCAACCTCGTGTTCTGTGATAACCTAGAGGGATAGGATGGGTGTGGAAGGGGGGTCAAGATGTATGCATTCCTATGGCTAATTCAGGTTGTTTTATGGCAGAAACCAACACAACATTGTAAAGCAATCATCCTCCAATTAAAAATAAACAGACTTAACAGGTATAGTATTTTTAAATGGACATGACTGAACTAGACTTTAAACTGCATATTCACGTTAGCTAGTACAAAATCAGCACCTCCTTCACTGAGAACAAATTACTGTCAAATCTCGCTAATCATAAATCTTCATTCATTCAGTTAATATTATGTGTTTCTCCAAATTCAAATTGGAAATAATTTCCTCTTAAAATTTTTAAAGGTCTTAATTCAAAAGATGAAATAGCCTTAAAATTATTCTTTTCAATAGAAATGTCATATATTTACTTCAAGTTCTGCATCTAACAACCAATTTCTCTGTGTAAGTTTTATACTTAAGGGATATCGTTTTGTTTCATGGGACCAGTAAGAGTTTTAATTTTGCTAAGCTATGAAATAAGAAATGTCATAATAATAAAAATTAAAATCATATCTTCATTTTAGTGGTGATAAAACAAAGCTACTGATATAACAAAATCACATACAGTCACACACACACACATCACATCACACACACACACACAAGTGTGTGTATAAAAAGTAAAAAAGTAAAATCAAAGTACCAATGTCAGTTTCTTGGTTTCTATATTATACTGTTGTTCTCTGAGATGTTGGTATAAGGTGGTGAGGAGAAAGCATAAGACTTTGCTATACATTTATCTGCAACCTTCTGTGAATCCTTAATTCAAAATAAGACTCTTTTGTGGGTTTTTTTTTTTTTTTTTTATTCTGCTGGCTTTATCTGCTAGGTTTACTTTTTTTTAACATATGTTTATTTGTTTTAATTGGAGGCTAATTACTTTACAATATATTGTAAAGAATCTTTTTGAAAAGTCAAATCAATGAGGCTCTTAGAATTTACTGACAGCTGATTTTACTACCAAATTCCTTATTCAAATTATAAGAAGTTCTAAAATTTTTCAGTGGCAATTGTTATACGGAGTGACAGATATTACTAAAATAATTAACTGAATGTATTTTGCTTCAGTGGTCACAAAAACTAGTGATGAACAG
This sequence comes from Bos grunniens, assembly GCF_055505025.1. Lineage (NCBI taxonomy): Eukaryota > Metazoa > Chordata > Mammalia > Artiodactyla > Bovidae > Bos > Bos grunniens. The sequence goes on along the minus strand of NC_141194.1, from coordinate 71,717,820 downwards.
ATATTTGAGCAGAAAAGGGTTTTCCAATGACTAGGAGGAAAAATGCATTTAACACAAAACACAGATCATATAATGGAGACGAAATGAGCACAATGAAACTTTGAAAAACACATCATCAAATGAAGACAAACTGGATCCACAGCAGAATTACAACAAAGAAAGGGAATTTTGTAGTGGTTTTTATTCAGTTTTCATAAAACATACAGCAGCTTAGTAATGGAGTTTGGGCCATAAAAGCACCAATGATGCCATATGAAATCAGCTGAAATAACTAATTATTGCCTTAAAAGCCTTGTACAGAAGTAAGTGAACTTGAGGCTGTTGATCTGGTATGGAAAGTGTCTGGCTCAAATAAGAGGCAGAGGGAATTAAGCTAATTCTGTCCATCATGTTTATATAGTGGTTAGTTTAGGTTCTGGCCAACATGGAGTCACAAGGACCAATTTTAATTTCTCATGACAAATGACAAAAATAAGGGACCATTGTTGTTATTCAGTCTTTCAGTTATGTTTGACTTTTTGTTACCCTACTAATTGTAGCAGACCAGGCTCCTCTGTCCTTTACTATCTCCCAGAGTTTGCTTAAATTCATATCCATTGAGTTGATGATGCTACCTAACCATCTCATCCTCTGCTTCCCCATTAACCTTTTGCCTTCAATATTTACAAGCATCAGGGTCTTTTCCAATGAATCAGCTCTTCCCAACAGGTGGCCAAAGTATTGGAGCTTCAGCAACAGTCCTTACAATGAATATTAAGGGTTGATTTCCTCTAGAATTGACTGGCTTGATCTCCCTGCAGACCGACAGGCTCTCAAGAGTTTTCTCCAGGACCACAATGTGAAAGCACCAATTCTTTGGTGCTCAGCCTTCCAAATCTCACATCCATACATAACTGCAGGAAAAACCAAAGCTTTGACCATATGGAACCTTGTCAGCAAAGTGGTCTCTATGCTTTTTAATATGTTGTCTAGATTTGTCATAGCTTTTCTTTTTTTTTTTTTTTTTCAAGATTTCTTTTTTTCCTTTTTTTAAAATTTAATTTAATTTTATTTTTAAACTTTACATAATTGTATTAGTTTTGCCAAATATCAAAATGAATCCGCCACAGGTATACATGTATTTCCCATCCTGAACCCTCCTCCCTCCTCCCTCCCCTACCATCCCTCTGGGTCGTCCCAGTGCACTAGCCCCAAGCTTTTCTTTCAAGGAGCAAGCATCTTTTAATTTCAAGCCGGCAGTTACAGTCTGCAGTGACTCTAGAGCTCAAAAAAATAAAGTCTGTCTTTGTTTCTATTTTTTCTCCATCTATTTGTCAGGAAGTGATGGGACCAGATGCCATGATCTCAGTTTTTTTCATACTGAGTTTTAAGCCAGCTTTTTCACTTTCCTCTTTCACTTGCATCAAGAGTTTCTTTATTTGCTCTTCACTTTCGGCCATTTGGATGAGGTCTTCTGCATATTTGAGGTTATTGATATTTCTCGCAGAAATCTTGATCCCAGCTTGTGATTCACCCAGTAGTACAGAAGTATTAACTAAAGTACCTTCCTCCCCACCCCATCCCTCCAAGTTGTAACAGAGTTTTATGATATGCTGTCCAGGTTTGTCAAACAAGACTGGGAGCTGACTGTGTCTCAGATCATGAATTCCTTATTGGCAAATTCAGACTTAAATTGAAGAAAGTAGGGAAAACCATTAGACCATTCAACTATGACCTAAATCAAATCCCTTATGATTATAGAGTGGAAGTGAGAAATAGTTTTAAGGGACTAGATCAGATAGATAGAGTGCCTGATGAACTATGGACTGAGGTTCGTGACATTGTACAGGAGACAGGGATCAAGACCATCCTCATGGAAAAGAAATGCAAAAAAGCAAAATAGCTGTCTGGGGAGGCCTTACAAACAGCTGTGAAAAGAAGAGAAGCAAAAAGCAAAGGAGAAAAGGAAAGATATTAGCATCTGAATGCAGAGTTCCAAAGAATAGCAAAAGAGATAAGAAAGCCTTCCTTAGTGATCAATGCCAAGAAATAGAGGAAAACAACAGAATGGGAAAGACTAGAGATCTCTTCAAGAAAATTAGAGATACCAAAGGAACATTTCATGCAAAGATGGGCTCCATAAAGGACAGACATGATGTGGATCTAACAGAAGCAGAAGATATTAAGAAGAGGTGGCAAGAATACACAGAAAAACTGTACAAAAAAGATCTTCATGACCCAGCTAATCACGATGGTGTGATCATTCACCTAGAACCAGACATCCTGGAATGTGAAGTCAAGTGGGCCTTAGAAAGCATCACTACGAACAAAGCTAGTGGAGGTGATGGAATTCCAGTGGACCTATTTCAAATCCTGGAAGATGGTGCTGTGAAAGTGCTGTAATCAATATGCCAGCAAATTTGGAAGACTCACCCGTGGCCACAGGACTGAAAAAGGTCAGTTTTCATTCCAATCCCAAAGAAAGGCAATGCCAAAGACTGCTCAAACTACCACACAACTGCACTCATCTCACATCCTAGTAAAGTAATGCTCAAAATTCTGCAAGCCAGGCTTCAGCAATACGTGAACCGTGAACTTCCAGATGTTGAAGCTGGTTTTAGAAAAGGCAGAGGAACCAGAGATCAATTTGCCAACATACGCTGGATCATCGAAAAAGCAAGAGAGTTCCAGAAAAAAACATCTATTTCTGCTTTATTGACTATGCCAAAGCCTTTGACTGTGTGGATCACAAGAAACTGTGGAAAATTCTGAAAGAGATGGGAATACCAGACCACCTGACCTCCCCCTTGAGAAACCTATATGCAGGTCAGGAAGCAACAGTTAGAACTGAACATAGAACAACAGACTGGTTCCAAATAGAAAAAGGAGTACCTCAAGGCTGTATATTGTCACGCTGCTTATTTAACTTCTATGCAGAGTACATCATGAGAAACGCTGGGCTGGAAGAAGCACAAGCTGGAATCAAGATTGCCGGGAGAAATGTCAATAATCTCAGATATGCAGATGACACCACCCTTATCGCAGAAAGTGAAGAGGAACTAAAAAGCCTCTTGATGAAAATGAAAGAGGACAGTGAAAAAGTTGGCTTAAAGCTCAACATTCAGAAAACAAAGATCATAGCATCTGGTCCCATCACTTCATGGGAAATAGATGGGGGAACAGTGGAAACAGTGTCAGACTTTATTTTCTGATCTCCAAAATCACTGCAGATGGTGATGCAGCCATGAAATTAAAAGACGCTTACTCCTTGGAAGGAAACTTATGACAAACCTAGATAGCATATTGAAAAGCAGAGACATTACTTTGCCAACAAAGTTCCATCTAGTCAAGGCTATGGTTTTTCTAGTACTCACGTATGGATGTGAGAGTTGGACTGTGAAGAAAGCTGAGTGCTGAAAAATTGATGCTTTTGAAATGTGGTGTTGGAGACGACTCTTGAGAGTCCCTTGGATTGCAAGGAGATCCAACCAGTCCATTCTAAAGGAGATCAGTTCTGGGTGTTCTTTGGACAGAATGATGCTAAAGCTGAAACTCCAGCACTTTGGCCACCTCATGAGAAGGGTTGACTCATTGGAAAAGACTCTGATGCTAGGAGGATTGGGGGCAGGAGGAAAAGGGGATGACAGAGGATGAGATGGCTGGATGGCATCACTGACTTGATGGACATGAGTCTGGGTGAACTCTGGGTTTTGGTGATGGATAGGGAGGCCTTTTGTGCTGCAATCATGGGGTTGCAAAGAGTCGAACACGTCTGAGCGACTGAAATGAACTGAACTGAGGTGTGTCATAGCTTTCCTTCCAGGGAGCAAGTGTCTTTTCATTTCATGCCTGCAGTCTTTCTCTACAGTGATTTTGGAGGCCAAGAAAAGACCATTACATATAGATATAGATAGATATAAACATCACCTTCAATTCCCTGGGCATCAGGCAAGGAGAATTCATTTCTAATGGATGGTGAAAAAAAGTGAAGTGAACCCAATAAATGCCTCAGTTTACTACACTGAGAGAGTTTCAAGGCCACAGAACAAGGAATGGAAACTCAGGGAATCTCTAGCAGATTTTCTGGGTTAAAGAAGAGAGGTGAAAGTATGAAATTTCAAAGTAACCAGAATTCACAGATCAGAGTACAGGAGGAGAGAGAGTTTCACACATAGGGTAGTCAAATTTACAAGGATCCCTCTGAGTATTCAGAACAGTACTAATTATTGTATACGTGTGAGGAAACTATCTGAAGATTAGGAGATAACCACCTGAAAAGATCAGAGGAAATAATATTCAACACTCACACAGAGCTAGTGACAGAAACTGTTCCTACAAGCTAGGCTGTAAAACATCATTATTCTTAAGATATGAGTTAGAGAATTCAGAAGGGTCTCGTGTATGTAGTGACAAATAACTAGCATGAGATTGAACTTGGCTCTGGTGACATCTAAAAAAAACCTTAAAAAGTAACACCCAAAAGGATCAAAAAATTTCAGTTCAGATCAGTTCAGTCACTCAGTCATGTCCAACTTTTTGTGACCCCATGAATTGGAGCACTCCAGGCCTCTCTGTCTATCATCAACTCCTGGAGTTCACTTAGACTCACGTCCATCGAGTCAATGATGCCATCCAGCCATCTCATCCTCTGTCGTCCCCTTCTCCTCCTGCCCCCAATCCCTCCCATCATCAGAGTCTTTTCCAGTGAGTCAACTCTTCGCATGAGGTGGCCAAAGTACTGGAGTTTCAGCTTTAGCATCATCCCTTCCAAAGAAATCCCAGGGCTGATCTCCTTCAGAATGGACTGGTTGGATCTCCTTGCAATCCAAGGGACTCTCAAGAGTCGTCTCCAACACCACAGTTCAAAAGCATCAATTCTTTAGCACTCAGCTTTCTCCACAATCCAACTCTCACATCCATACACGACCACAGGAAAAAACATAGCCTTGACTAGACGAACCTTTGTTGGCAAAGTAATGTCTCTGCTTTTGAATATGCTATCTAGGTTGGTCATAACTTTCCTTCCAAGAAGTAAGCCTCTTTTAATTTCATGGCTGCAGTCACCATCCGCAGTGATTTTGGAGCCCCAAAAAATAAAGTCTGACACTGTTTCCACTGTTCCCCCATCTATTGCCCATGAAGTGATGGGACCAGATGCCATGATCTTCGTTTTCTGAATTTTGAGCTTTAAGCCAACTCTTTCACTCTCCTCTTTCACTTTCATCAAGAGGTTTTTTAGTTCCTCTTCACTTTCTGCCATAAGGGTGGTGTCATCTGCATATCTGAAGTTATTGATATTTCTCCTAGCAATCTTGATTCCAGCTTGTGTTTCTTCCAGCCCAGCGTTTCTCATGATTTACTCTGCATAGAAGTTAAATAAGCAGCATGACAGTATACAGCCTTGAGGTACTCCTTTTCCTATTTGGAACCAGTCTGTTGTTCCATGTCCAGTTCTAACTGTTGCTTCCTGACCTGCATATAAGTTTCTCAAGAGGGAGGTCAGGTGGTCTGGTATTCCCATCTCTTTCAGAATTTTCCACAGTTTCTTGTGATCCACACAATCAAAGGCTTTGGCATAGTCATTAAAGCAGAAATAGATGTTTTTCTGGAACTCTCTTGCTTTTTCGATGATCCAGCAGACGTTGGCAATTTGATCTCTGGTTCCTCTGCCTTTTCTAAAACCAACTTGAACATCAAAAATTTCCAAGTATTTAATTGTACCCCTGAACAAAGCTCAGAGATACTTATAAAAATAGAAGCATTTGAACACCCAAGAAGATAAAATTCTCAATGTTTGCATCCAATAAAAAATCACTAGACATGCAAAGAAAAAATATGACTCATAATGAAGAAAAAAAAATCAATGTATGAAAACAGGTCCAGAACTGATACAGATGTCAGAAATTACAGACAAGGGTATTAAAAATAGTTATCATAGCTATAGTCTAATTATTAAAAAAAAATAAGGAGAAATATAGAGTATACAAAAACAGGTTAAATCAAGCATCTGAAAATAAAAACTACAGTATTTGGAATGAAAAATACATTGGATAAGATTAACAGCATTTTAGACATTGCAGAAGAAAAGATTACATGTTTGAAGATACAACTATAAAAACTCTCCAAAATAAAATATAGAAATACTTAAAAAAATAAAGATTATCAGTATCACTCTGAAAAATAATTTGTCAGTTTCTTATAGAAACTAACCATTCACTTACAATACCACCCGACAATCATACACCTGGGCATTTATCTCAAAGAAATAAAACATATAATCACATACAAAAATCTATACACAAATTTTCACAGCAGCTTTATTCATGATAGGTAACCACTAGAAACAACACAAATATCCTTCAATATGTGAATGAATAAACACATTGTAGCATGCTGAGTGAAAAAAAAAAAAAAAAAGCCAGTCCCCAATGGTCATGTACTGTATAATTTCATTTTACTAAATGATAGGGAGTGGGGAGTTGATATAACTATAAAGACTTAGCATGAAGCAACACTCTGTGATGATGGAATAGGTCTATATCTTGACTACAGAGGTGGTTCTACTTATCTACAAGTATCATAAGGTGGACTAAAATAGTACACACAGATTGTACAACTTCTTGTTTTGATACTTTACTGTAGTTACTAGAGATAGAACCATTTAGGGGCATTGGGTGAAGGGTACATAAGACTTTACTGTCCTATCTTTGAATTTTCTTGTGAATATAAAATTGTTCTAAAATAAAATGCTTTCTAAAAATGAATGGAGAGCCAGTGAGTTTTTGGAACAACTTCGCATGGCCCAGTATACCTGGAATTCAGGAAAACTTGAAAAGTGGATAGAAAATATTTGAAGAAATAATGATTGAAAATTTCCTAAAGTTTATAGAAAATTTTAATTGCAGATCAAAAATCTGACAAATTCCAAATATAACAAACATGATAACTGAGCAAATGGATATCATAATCAATTTGTTTAAAATACTAGCAATAAAAATATATATTGCAAAGTAGCCAGAGAAAAATATATTTAACACACAGGGACACATAGATAAATATGGTAGCAGACTTCCTGTGAAACAATACAAGCTAGTAGAAAAGAAACACCTTTGAAAAAATAATAATACTAAAAGAAAAGAGGTATTGAAAGAAAATACTCCATCAACCCATATAGTGAAAAGAGCTTTCAACAATGAAAACAATTCAATTTGTAAAATGAGAAGAGGAATTGGATAGCCATGTTTAAAAGAAGGCACACGACGGCAAACAAACACAACAAAAAAGATGCTCAACACAAAAACAGACATATAGATCAATGCAACAAAATATAGAGTCCGTAAATAAACCCATACAACTATGGTAACGAATCTATGACAAACAAGGCAAGAATATTCAAGGGAGAAAAGACAGTCTCTTGAGCAAGTGGTGATTGGAAGCTGGATAACCACATGTAAATCAATGAAAGTAGAGCACTCCCTAACACCTTACACAAAAATAAACTTAAAATGGCTTAAAGACTTAAATATCGGAAATGACACCATAAAACTCCCTAGAAGACAACATAGGCAAAAAATTCCTTGACATAAATCAAAACAATGTTTTCTTAGGTCAATCTCCCAAGGCAAAAGAAATAAAAGCAAAAATAAACAAGCGGGACCTGGTAAAACGTGTAAGCTTTTGCATAGCAAAGGAAACCATGAAAGTGAAAGTGTTATTCAGTCATGTCTGACTCTTTGTGACCCCATGGGCTGTAGCCCACTAGGCTCCTGTCTCCATAGAATTTTCCAGGCAAGAACACTGGAGTAGGTAGCAATTCCCTTCTTCAAAGGATCTTCCTGGCCCAAGGATTGAATTTGGGTCTCGTGCATTGCAGGCAGATTCTTTACCATCTGAGCCACCACGGAAGTCCAAATGAAACCATAAACGATATGAAAAGACAACTTACAGAATGGGAGAAAATATTTGCAAAATGATTCAACAGACAAGGGCTTAAATTCTAAAATACACAAACAACTCATACAGCTGAATATCAAAGGAAAAAAAAAAAAAAAACCTCAGTCAAAAATGGGCAGAAGACCTGAATAGATGTCTCTCCAAAGAAGATAGATGGCCTAAATGTACACGAAAATATGCTCCACGTCACTAATTATTAGAGAAATGCAAATCAAACTGCAAGGAAGTATTAACTTACACTGGTCAGAATGGCCATTATCAAAAAGCCTGAAAATAATAAATGCTGGAGAGGGTATGGAGAAAAGGGAATCCCCACTACACTGTTGGTAGGAATGCAAAATATCTTGGTGCAGCCACTATGGAGAACGATGTGGAAGTTCCTTTTACCATATGATCCAGAAATTCCATTTATGGACATATATCTGGAAAAGATGAAAACTTTTATTTGAAAAGATACATGCACCCCAGTATTCACAGCAACATTATTTACAATAGGTAAGACATGGGAGCAACTCAAGTTGAGTTACATATATGTTATATATATATATATATATATATATACACACACACACATACACACACACATACATATATGTATATACATATACATATATAATATATATGTATGTGATAATAATACTCAGACATAAAAAGGAATGAAATGAAATGAAATATGCCTGAAATGAATGAAATAATATAGTGTGCAACAATATGAATGGACCTAGAGATTATCATATTATGTGAAGTACAGCAAAGAAAAATAAATACCATATGATATCACTTATATGTGTAATCTAAAAAATGATATAAATGAACCTATTTAAAAAACAGAAACAGACTCACAGACGTAGGAAACAAACTTATGTTACCATAGGGGAAAGAGGAGGAAGGGATAAACTAGGAGTTTGGGACTAAAAGATACACATTTGTTGTTCAGTTGCTCATCCGTGTCTAACTCTTTGGACCCCATGAACTACAGCACAACAGGCTTCCTTGTCCTTCACCATCTCCCAGAGCTTGCTCAAACCCATGTCCATTAAGTTGGTGATGACATCCAACCATCTCGTCCTCTATTGTCCCCTTTTACCATATAGAAAATAAACAATAAAGACCGACTCTATAGCATAGGAAATTATATTCAATATTTTTTAATAATTTGGAAAAAATTGAAACAGAATATATGCATATATAGATATATGTATATATATCTGAATCATGTATGTGTATAAATATATGAATATGTATATATATCTGAGTATATATGAATCACTTTGTTCTATATGTGAACATAGAATTGTAAATCAACCATATGTAAATGTAACAAATTCAGTTCAGTTCAGTCGCTCAGTCATGTCCGACTCTTTGTGACCCCATGAATCGCAGCACGTCAGGCCTCACTGTCCATCACCAACTCCCAGAGTTCACTCAGACTCACGTCAATCGAGTCAGTGATGCCATCCAGCCATCTCAACCTCTGTCGTCCCCTTCTCCTCCTGCCCCCAATCCCTCCCAGCATCCTTATTACCAAATTCAGACTTAAATTCAAGAAAGTAGGGAAAACCACTAGACCAATCAGGTATGACCTAAATCAAATCCCTTATGATTATACACTGGAAGTGACAAATAGATTTAAGGGCTTAGAACTGATAGATAGAGTGCCTGATGAACTATGGACTGAGGTTTGTGACATTGTACAGGAGACAGGGATCAAGACCATCCCCATGGAATAGAAATGCAGAAAAGCAAAATGGCTGTCTGGGGAGGCCTTACAAACAGCTGTGAAAAGAAGAGAAGCAAAAAGCAAAGGAGAAAATGAAAGATATAAGCATCTGAATGCAGAGTTCCAAAGAAGAGCAAGAAGAGATAAGAAAGGCTTCCTCAGTGATCAATGCAAAGAAATAGAGGAAAACAACAGAATGGGAAAGACTAGAGATCTCTTCAAGAAAATCAGAGATACCAAGGGAACATTTCATGCAAAGATGGGCTCCATAAAGGACAGAAATGCTATGGACCTAACAGAAGCAGAAGATATTAAGAAGAGGTGGCAAGAATACACAGAAAAACTGTACAAAAAAAAAGATCTTCACAACCGAGATAATCACAATGGTGTGATCACTCACCTAGAGCCAGACATCATGGAATGTGAAGTCAAGTGGGCCTTAGAAAGCATCACTACGAACAAAGCTAGTGGAGGTGATGGAATTCCAGTTGAGCTATTTCAAATCCTGAAAGATGATGCTGTGAAAGTGCTGTAATCAATATGCCAGCAAATTTGGAAAACTCAGCAGTGGCCACAGGACTGGAAAAGGTCAATTTTTATTTCAATCCCAAAGAAAGGCAATGTCAAACAATGCTCAAACTACCACACAATTGCACTCATCTCACATATTAGTAAAGTAATGCTCAAAATTCTCCAAGCCAGGCTTCAGCAATATGTGAACTGTGAACTTCCAGATGTTTAAGCTGGTTTTAGAAAAGGCCGAGGAGCCAGAGATCAAATTGCCAACATCTGCTGGATCATGGAAAAAGCAAGAGAGTTCCAGAAAAAACATCTATTCCTGCCCTATTGACTATGCCAAAGCCTTTGACTGTATGGATCACAAGAAACTGTGGAAAATTCTGAAAGAGATGGGAATACCAGACCACCTGACCTCCCTCTTGAGAAATCTGTATGCAGGTCAGGAAACAACAGTTAGAACTGGACATGGAACAACAGACTGGTTCCAAATAGGAAAAGGAGTACGTCAAGGCTGTATATTGTTACCCTGCTTATTTAACTTCTATGCAGAGTACATCATGAGAAACGCTGGGCTGGAAGAAACACAAGCTGGAATCAAGATTGCCGGGAGAAATATCAGTAACCTCAGATATACAGATGACACCACCCTTATGGCAGAAAGTGAAGAAGAACTAAAAAGCCTCTTGATGAAAGTGAAAGAGGAGAGTGAAAAAGTTGGCTTAAAGCTCAACATTCAGAAAACGAAGATCATGGCATCCGCTTCCATCACTTCATGGGAAATAGATGGGGTGGAAACAGTGTCAGACTTTATTTTGGGGGCTCCAAAATCACTGAAGATGGTGACTGCAGCCATGAAATTAAAAGACACTTACTCCTTGAAAGGAAAGTTATGTCCAACTTAGGTAGCATATTCAAAAGCATAGACATTACTTTGCCAACAAAGGTCCATCTAGTCAAGGCTATGGTTTTTCCTGTGGTCATGTATGAATGTGAGAGTTGGACTGTGAAGAAGGCTGAGTGCTAAAGAATTGATGCTTTTGAACTGTGGTGTTGGAGACGACTCTTGAGAGTCCCTTGGACTGCAAGGAGATCCAACCACTCAATTCTGAAGGAGATCAGCCCTGGGATTTCTTTGGAAGGATTATGCTAAAGCTGAAACTCCAGTACTTTGGCCACCTCATTCGAAGAGTTGACTCACTGGAAAATACTCTGATGTAACTAATAAATAATTAATTAATTAAAAGATGCTCAACATCATTAGTTATTAGAGAAATGCAAATCAAATCCACAAGGATAAAGGATCCTTCTTTACACCCATTAGGATAGCTATAATTTTTAAAAACAGTCAATAACAATTGTTGGTGAAGATGTGGAGAAACTAAAACCTTCACATTGCTGATGAGAATGTAAAATGGTACAGATGCTTTGGGAAACAGTTTTGCAGTTTCTCATATTGTTACACATAGAGTGCCATATGATTCAGTAATTCCATTATTAGGTATATACCCAAGAGAAATGAAAACATATATCTAAATAAAACACTTATACATGGATGTTCATAGTGGAATTATTCATAATAACAAAAAATTATTAACAACCTAAATGGCCATCAACTAAGACTAGGTCAACAAATTATAGTATATTCATACAATGGAATATTTTAATCATAAGAAATGAATTGCTGCTACATGATAAACATGAATGAACCTTAATATTATTTTGTTATGCAAAAGAAGCCATGTTTAAAAAATATATATATAATGATTTCATTTATATGAAATGTCCAGAATAGGGAACTCTATAAAGAAAATGAGTTGGTGGTTGCTGAGCCAGGGTAATTGGCAAAAATGGAAAACCATGGCTTATATGTATAAGTTTCCCTTCAGGGATAATAAAAATGTTCTAATACTAACTAAATTGTAGACTTTAAATAGGCAAATCCATAAAGTTATATGAATTATATATTAATAAATCTGTTAAAAATAACTGCAAGAGAGAGATTTGTAGATACACAAGAACCTACACAAGGAAAGGAAGAGCACCAGAAATGATAAATACATGGGTGCCAGTTTTATAGATTATTTAAATCTTCTAAAAGTATAGTTGATTCTGTTAGAAACAATAAACAATGAATTATGAGCTTTAGAAAATAAGCAAATATATATGTGTATATGAATATATGTATATATATATATGTAAATATACATATATATCATATGTAATGACCACACAGGGAAAAGGCAATGGCACCCCACTCCAGTACTCTTGCCTGGAAAATCCCATGGATGGAGGAGCCTGGTAGGCTGCAGTCCATGGGGTCGCTAGGAGTTGGACACGACTGAGCGACTTCACTTTCATTTTCACTTTCATGCATTGGAGAAGGAAATGGCAACCCACTCCAGTGTTCTTGCCTGGAGAATCCCAGGGATGGAGGAGCCTGGTGGGCTGCCGTCTCTGGGGTCGCACAGAGTTGGACACGACTGAAGCGACTTAGCAGCAGCAATGACAACACAAACACAAAGGCCAAGAAGGGAAAATAGAAGTATACAGTTGTAAGATTCTTACATGTTAAGTGGTGTAATATCACTTGAAGATAGATTGTGATAAAGATGCATATTATCACCCTTGCAAACAATAAAATAAAAGAGTTATAGCTAATAAGACAAGTTATACAATGGTTAGCTCAGTGAGTCAGAATACTGTTTATAAGGCCAAAACCTTGGATCCATCTGTGACTGAATGAGTTAAATTTGTTTCGGTCCTGAGGGACAAATGAACTCTTAATCTAGACCTTTCTCCTCTCAGAAGCATTTGGCGTTTGTTATAGTTGTCAGGGACCGGTGCATTTAGCGCGGGCGGCTGCGACCAGTGCACGATTGCAGCCATGAAATTAAAAGACAATTACTCCTTGGAAGAAAAGTTATGACCAACCTAGATAGCATGTTCAAAAGCAGAGACATTACTTTGCCGACAAAGGTCCACCTAGTCAAGGCTATGGTTTATCCAGTGTCATGTATGGATGTGAGAGTTGGACTGTGAAGAAAGCTGAACACCGAAAAATTGATGCTTTTGAACTGTGGTGTTGGAGAAGACTCTTGAGAGTCCCTTGGACTGCAAAGAGATCCAACCAGTCCATTCTGAAGGAGATCAGCCCTGGGATTTCTTTGGAAGGGATGATGCTAAAGCTGAAACTCCAGTACTTTGGCCACCTCATGTGAAGTGGTGACTCATTGGAAAAGACTCTGATGCTGGGAGGGATAGGGGGCAGGAGGACAAGGGGACGACAGAGGATGAGATGGCTGGATGGCATCACTGACTCAATGGACATGAGTCTGAGTGGACTCCGGGATTTGGTGATGGACAGGGAGGCCTGGCGTGCTGCAATTCATGGGGTTGCAAAGAGTCAGACACAATTGAGTGACTGAACTGAACTGAACTTAAGACACTGCCAGGCCCACTCACAGAACAAAGAACTGAACAGAGCTAGCTGGCTGCGGACCAGTCCATCCCCCACTGGAGACAGGCAGGCGCTGACAGCCAGAGCCAGAAGAGGCATCCTCTACCAAACGGCAAGCAGGCTTCATTGCTACCTAATGCTTCTTGGGACTCTGGATGGTTGGCATCAGCCGGGAGGGTCACAGACAGAGATCAGCTCCCCAGAAGAGACACATGGCACACCTGAGAAAGTGCACCCTTTGTACACCCAGAAAACTGAATGGCTGGGATGGGGGAGGTGATAAGATGCACCCCCAACTGGGGGTGACTGTGCTCCCCAAGCACCTCGTCACCTGAACTGCTAGGTCTTGGGAAGGGCACAAAACCCAACTGAGTCTGCGTCTTTGTGGAGTACCTGAGAACCTGAACCTGAGGGGCTTAGACCTGGGAAGTGCATGCAACCCAGGGTCTGCCTCAGACAGTTCCTGGTAGAGCAGCCTGGAGCCTGAGAAGTGTAGACCATGAAAGCATACACACCATAGCAGAGGCAAACTCAGTGCAGCTGAAACACTGTGAGCACTGCACACACAGACCAGTGATATTTGTTTGCAGTGTTCCTCCCTCCTCACAGCACGACTGAACAAGTGAGCCTAAAAAAATGACCACCATCGCCCCCTTGTGTCAGGGTGGAAATTAGACGCTGAAGAGACCAGCAAACAGAACTAAAATAAACAGAGGGAACTGCTTTGGAAATGACAGGTGCAATAAATTAAACCCATGTAGTTAGTACTGACTACATAGAAAGGGGCATATAGATCTTGAGAAGTATAAGTCGGATCAAAGAACTATCTGAAAATGAAATGACCACACACTGTCTCCAACAGCTCCAGAGAAAGTCCGATATATATTTTTAACATTATTATTTTTTTATTAAAAAAATATTTTAAGTCCTCTCAGATCAGATCAGTTGCTCAGTCGTGTCTGACTCTTTGTGACCCCATGAATCGCAGCATGCCAGGTCTACCTGTGCATCACCAACTCCAGGACTTCACTCAGACTCATGTCCACTGAGTCAGTGATGCCATCCAGCCATCTCATCCTCTGTCGTCCCCTTCTCCTCTTGCCCCCAACTCCTTGCAGCATCAGAGTCTTTTCCAATGAGTCAACTCTTCGCATGAGGTGGCCAAAGTACTGGAGTTTCAGCTTTAGCATCATCCCTTCCAAAGAAATCCCAGGGTTGATCTCCTTCAGAATGGACTGGTTGGAACTCCTTGCAGTCCAAGGGACTCTCAAGAGTCTTGTCCAACACCACAGTTCAAAAGCATCAATTCTTCGGTGCTCAGCCTTCTTCGCAATCCAACTCTCACATCCATACATGGCCACAGGAAAAACCAGAGCCTTGACTAGACGAACCTTTGTTGGCAAAGTAATGTCTCTGCTTTTGAATATGCTACCTAGGTTGGTCATAACTTTCCTTCCAAGGAGTAAGCGTCTTTTAATTTCATTTAAGTCCATTAAGTTCATTTAAGTTCATTTCACCAACTGCAGTGATTTTGGAGCCCAGAAAAATAAAGTCTGACACTGTTTCCCCATCTATTTCCCATGAGGTGATGGGGCCGGATGCCATGATCTTCATTTTCTGAATGTTGAGCTTTAAGCCAACTTTTTCACTCTCCACTTTCACCTTCATTAAGAGGCTTTTTAGTTCCTCTTCACTTTCTGCCATAAGGGTGGTGTCATCTGCATATCTGAGGTTATTGACATTTCTCCCGGCAATCTTGATTCCAGCTTGTGTTTCTTCCAGCCCAGCGTTTCTCATGATGTACTCTGCATAGAAGTTAAATAAACAGGGTGACAATATACAGCCTTGACGTACTCCCTTTCCTATTTGAAACCAGTCTGTTGTTCCATGTCCAGTTCTAACTGTTGCTTCCTGACCTGCATACAGATTTCTCAAGAGGGAGGTCAGGTGGTCTGGTATTCCCATCTCTTTCAGAATTTTTCACAGTTTACTGTGATCCACACAGTCAGTGGCTCTGGCATAGTCAATAAAGCAGAAATAGATGTTTTTCTGGAACTCTCTTGCTTTTTCCATGATCCAGCGGATGTTGGCAATTTGATCTTTGGTTCCTCGGCCTTTGCTAAAACCAGCTTGAACATCAGGAAGTTCAAGGTTCACATATTGCTGAAGCCTGGCTTGGAGAATTTTGAGCATTACCTTACTAGTGTGTGAGATGAGTGCAATTGTGCGGTAGTTTGAGCATTGTTTGACATTGCCTTTCTTTGGGATTGGAATGAAAACTGACCTTTTCCAGTCCTGTGGCCACTGCTGAGTTTTCCAAATTTGCTGGCATATTGATTACAGCACTTTCACAGCATCATCTTTCAGGATTTGAAATAGCTCAACTGGAATTCCATCACCTCCACTAGCTTTGTTCGTAGTGATGCTTTCTAAGGCCCACTTGACTTCACATTCCATGATGTCTGGCTCTAGGTGAGTGATCACACCATCGTGATTATCTGGGTCGTGAAGATCTTTTTTGTACAGTTCTTCTGTGTATTCTTGCCATCTCTTCTTTATATCTTCTGCTTCTGTTAGGTCCATACAATTACTGTCCTTTATCGAGCCCATCTTTGCATGAAATATTCCTTTGGTATCTCTGATTTTCTTGAAGATATCTCTAGTCTTTCCCATTCTGTTGTTTTCCTCTATTTCTTTGCATTGATTGCTGAGGAAGGCTTTCTTATCTCTTCTTGCTATTCTTTGGAACTCTGCATTCAGATGTTTATCTTTCCTTTTCTCCTTAGCTTTTTGCTTCTCTTCTTTTCACAGCTATTTGTAAGGCCTCCTCAGACAACCATTTTGCTTTTTTGCATTTCTTTTCCATCGGGATGGTCTTGATCCCTCTCTCCTGTACAACGTCATGAACCTCATTCCATAACTCATCAGCCACTCTATCTATCAGATCTAGGCCCTTAAATCTATTTTTCACTTCCACTGTATAATCATAAGGGATTTGATTTAGGTCGTACATGAAGGGTCTAGTGGTGTTCCTTACTTTCTTCTATTTAAGTTGAATTTGGCAATAAGGAATTCATGATCAGAGCCACAGTCAGCTCCTAGTCTTGTTTTTGTTGACTATAGAGAGCTTCTCCATCTTTGGCTGCAAGGAATATAATCAATGTGATTTTGGTGTTGACCATCTGGTGATGTCCATGTATAGAGTCGTCTCTTGTGTTGTTGGAAGAGGGTGTTTGTTATGACTAGTGCATTTTCTTGGCAAAACTCTATTCGTTTTTGCCCTGCTTCATTCCGTATTCCAAGGCCAAATTTGCCTGTTACTCCAGGTGTTTCTTGACTTCCTACTTTTGCATTCCAGTCCCCTATAATGAAAAGGACATCTTTCCTCTATTACTCCTTTAATTTTCATTTTTATAACCTTGTATTACCTTGCAAAAATTAGACCTCATTTTTAAGGTAAGCTTTATACATATATTTTATAATTTTTGTGACTTTGTTTTTTTTAATATTTTATTTTTGAGATTCTAACTTCTTCTCTAGATTTTTAATCTTTGCTTTTTGGTATTTATTATCAATTTTATATGCAGTCTTCATTAACTGTTTTTACTTGGGAGTGAGATTACTGGCTTGATTGCTCTCTCCCCCTTTTGACTGTCCTTTTTCTACACCAGGTCGCCTCTAACTCCTCCCTTCCCCTTCTCATCTCTACCCAACTCTGCGAATCTCTTTGTGTGTTCTAGGCTGTGTAGAACACTTAGGGAACTGATTACTGGCTGGATCTGTCTCTCCTTTTGATTCCCCCTTTTATCCTTCTGGCCACCTCTGTTTTCTTCCTCCCTCTTTTGTTCTCTGTGTAACTCCGTGAACATCTCTGAGGGATCCAGACTGTGGAGAGCACATAGGGAAGTGATTACTGGCTAGCTTGCTCTCTCCTCTTTTGATTCCACCTCATCTCATCCTGGTCACCTCTATCTCCCTCCTCCCTCTTCTCTTCTTCATGTAACTCTGTGTACCTCTCCGGGTGTCCCTCACTGTGGAGAAACTTTTCATCTTTAACCTAGATGTTTTATCATTGGTGCTGTATTGATAGAGAAGTTTTGAGGCTACTGTAAGAATAGGACTGAAAACCAGAGGCAGGAGGCTTAAGTCCAAAACTTGAGAACACCAGAGAAATCCTGACTCCAGGGAACACTAATTGATAAGAGCTCATCAAAAGCCTTCATACCTCCACTGAAACCAAGCACCACCTAAGGGCCAACAAGTTCCAAAGTAAGACACACTATGAAAATTCTCAAGCAATACAGGAACATAGCCCTGAGCTTCAATACACAGGCTACCCAAAGTCACATCAAGCCCATTGACAGCTCAAATCTCACTACTGGACACTTCATTGCATTCCATAGAGAAGAAATCCAGCTCCACCCACTGGAAAATGGATATAAGCTTCCCTAACCAGGAAACCTTGACAAGCCACCTGTCCAACCCTAGCCACAGCAAGGAATCTCCACAATAAAGAGGAACCACAAACTGCCAGAATACAGAAAGGCCACCACAAACACAGCAATATAAACAAGATGAAAAGGCAGAGAACTACTCAGCAGGCGAAGGAACAGGATAAATGCCCACCAAACCAAACAAAAGAGGAAGAGATAAGGAATCTATCTGATAAAGAATTCAGAATAATAATAGTGAATATGATTCAAACTCTTGAAAACAAAATGGGGTTACAGATAAATAGCCTGGAGACAAGGATTGAGAAGATGTAAGAAATGTTTAACAAGGACCTAGAAGAAATAAAAAAGAGTCAATATATAATGAATAATGGAATAAATGAGATAAAAAACACTCTGGAGGGAACCAACAGTAGAATAACAGAGGCAGAAAATAGGACAAGTGAGGTAGAAGATAGAATGGAAGAAATTAATGAAACAGAGAGGAAAAAAGAAAAAAATAATTAAAGAAATGAGGACAAACTCAGAGACCTCTGGGACAATGTTAAATGCCCCAACATTCTAATTATAGGAGTCCCAGAAGAAGAAGACAAAAAGAAAGACCATGAGTAAATACTTGAGGAGATAATAGTTAAAAACTTCCCTAAAGTGGGGAAGGAAATAGTCACCCTATCCAAGAAACCCAGAGAGTCCTAAACAGGATAAACCCAAGGCAAAACCCCCCAAGACACATATTAATCAAATTAACAAGATCAAACACAAAGAACAAATATTAAAAGCAGCAAGGGAAAAACAACAAATAACACACAAGGGGATTCCCATAAGTTTAACAGCAGATCTTTCAATAGAAACTCTTCAGGCCAGAAGGGAATGGCAGGACATACTTGAAGTGATGAAAGGGAAGAACCTACAGCCCAGATTACTGTACCCAGCAAGGATCTCATTCAAATATGAAGGAGAAATCAAAGGTTTTACAGACAAGCAAAAGGTGAGAGAATTCAGCACCACCAAACCAGCTCTCCAACAAATGCTAAATGATCTTCTATAGACAGGAAAAAAAGAAAGGGTGTATAAACTCAAACCCAAAACAACAAAGTAAATGGCAATGGGATCATACTTATCAATAATTACCTTAAACGTAAATGGGTTGAATGCCCCAACCAAAAGACAAAGACTGGCTGAATGGATACAAAAACAAGACCCCTATATTTGTTGTCTTCAAGAGACCCACATCAAAACAAGGGACACATACAGACTGAAAGTGAACGGCTGGAAAAAGATATTCCACACAAAGAGAGACCAAAAGAAAGCAGGAGAAGGAATACTCGTATCAGATAAAATAGACTTTAAAATAAAGGCTGTGAAAAGAGACAAAGAAGGACACTACATAATGATCAAAAGATCAATCCAAAAAGAAGATAAAGCAATTATAAATATGTATGCACCTAACATAGGAGCACGACAATATGTAAAATGAATATGAAGTCGCTCAGTTGTGCCTGACTCTTTGCAACCCCATAGACTGTAGCCTATCACGCTTCTCCATCCATGGGATTTTCCAGGCAAGAGTACTGGAGTGGGGTGCCGTTGCCCTCTCCACAATATGTAAGGCAAATGCTAACAAGTATGAAAGGGGAAATTAACAATAACACAACAGTAGTGGGAGACTTTAATATCCCATTCACACCTATGGATAGATCAACTAAACAGAAAATTAACAAGGAAACACAAACTTTAAAGATACAATAGACCAGTTAGACCTAATTGCTATCTATAGGACATTTCACCCCAAAACAATGAATTTCACATTTTTCGCAAGTGAAGATGGAACCTTCTCTAGGATAGATCACATCCCAGCCATAAATCTAGCCTTGGTAAATTCAAAAAAATTGAAATCATTCCAAGCATCTTTTCTGACTACAATGCAGTAAGATAAGATGTCAATTAAAGGAAAAAAAAAAACTATAAAAATTACAACATATGGAGAATGAACAACACGCTGCTGAATAACCAACAAATAACAGAAGAAATCAAAAAAGAAATCAAATTATGCATAAAAATGAAAGAAAATGAAAACACAACAACCCCAAACCTATGGGACACTGGAAAAGCACTGCTAAGGGGAAGGTTCATATCAATATAGGCTTACCTCAAGAAACAAGAAAAAAGTCAAATAAGTAACCTAACTCTACACCTAAAGCAACTAGAAAAGGAAGAAATGAAGAACACCAGAGTTAGTAGAAGGAGAGAATCTTAAAAATTAGGGCAGAAATAAATGCAAAAGAAAAAGAGACCATAGCAAAAATCAACAAAACCAAAAGCTGGTTCTTTGAGAAGATAAATAAAATTGACAAACCATTAGCCAGACTCATCAAGAAACAAAGGGAGAAAAATCAAATCAATAAAATTAGAAATGAAAATGGAGAGATCACAACAGACAACACAGAAATACAAAGGATCATAAGAGACTACTATCAACAATTATATGCCAATAAAATGGACAATTTGGAAGAAATGGACAAATTCTTAGAAAAGTACAACTTTCCAAAACTGAACCAGGAAGAAATAAATCTTAACACACCTATCACTAGCACAGAAATTGAAACTGTAATCAGAAAACTTCCAGCAAACAAAAGTCCAGGACCAACCAGTTTCACAGCTGAATTCTACCCAAAAAGTAGAAAGAACTAACACCTATCCTGCTCAAACACTTCCAGAAAATTGAAGAGGAAGGTAAACTTCCAAACTCATTTTATGAGGCCAACATCACCCTAATACCAAAACCAAAAGGATGCCACACAAGAAGAAAACTACAGGCCAATATCACTGATGAAAATAGACGCAAAAATCCTTAACAGAATTCTAGCAAACAGAATGCAACAACATATTAAACAGATCATACATCATGACCAAGTGGTCTTTATCCAAGGGACACAAGTATTCTTCAGTATCTGCAAATCAATCAACATAATAAACCACACTAACAAATTAAAAGATAAAAACAATATGATTATCTCAATATATGTAGAGAAAGCTTTTGACAAAATTCAACATCCATTTATGATAAAACCCTCCAGAAAGCAGGCATAGAAGGAACATATATCAACATAATAAAAGCTATATATGACAGTCAGTCAGTCATTTCAGTTACTCAGTCATGTCCGACTCTTTGAGACCCCATGAATAACAGCACTCCAGGCCTCAACGTACATCACCTACTCCTAGAGTTCACTCAAACTCATGTCCATCGAGTCGGTGATGCCATTCAGGCATCGCATCCTCTATCTTCCCCTTCTCCTCCTGCCCCCAATCCCTCCCAGCATCAGAGTCTTTTCCAATGAGTCAACTCTTTGCATGAGGTGGCCAAAGCATCGGAGTTTCAGCTTCAGCATTAATCCTTCCAATGAACACCCAGGACTCATCTCCTTTAGGATGGACTGGTTGTATATCCTTGCAGTCCAAGGGAATCTCAAGAGTTTTCTCCAAAACCACAGTTCAAAAGCATCAATTCTTCAGCTCTCAGCTTTCTTCACACTCCAACTCTCACATCCATACATGACCACTGGAAGAACCATAGCCTTGACAAGACGGACCTTTGTTGGCAAAGTAGTATCTATACTCTTCAATATACTGTCTAGGTTGGGCATAACGTTCCTTCCAAGGAGTAAGCGACTTTGATTTCATGGCTGCAATGACCATCTGCAGTGATTTTGGAGCTCCCAAAAATAAAGTCTGACACTGTTTCCACTGTTTCCCCATCTATTTCCCATGAAGTGATGGGACCAGATGCCATGATATTTGTTTTCTGAATGTTGAGCTTTAAGCCAACTTTTTCACTCTCCTCTTTCATTTTCATCAAGAGGCTCTTTAGTTCCTATTCACTTTCTGCCATAAGGGTGGTGTCATCTGTATATCTGAGGCTATTGATATTTCTCCTGGCAATCTTAATTCCAGCTTGTGTTTCTTCCAGCACAGCTTTTCTCATGATGTACTCTGCATATAAGTTAAATAGGCAGGGTAACAATACACAGCCTTGAGGCACTCCTTTTCCTATTTGGAACCAGTCTGTTGTTCCATGTCCAGTTCTAACTGTTGCTTCCTGACCTGCATATAGGTTTCTCAAGAGGCAGGTCAGGTGGTCTGGTATTCCCATCTCTTTCAGAATTTTCCACAGAATATTGTGATTCAAAGAGTCAAAGGCTTTGGCATAGTCAATAAAGCAGAAATAGATGTTTTTCTGGAACTCTCTTGCTTTTTCCATGATCCAGCGTATGTTGGCAAATTGATCTCTGGTTCCTTGGCCTTTGCAAAAATCAGCTTGGACATCAGGAAGTTCACAGTTCACATATTGCTGAAGCCTGGCTTGAAGAATTTTGAGCATTACCTTACTAGCGTGTGAGATGAATGCAATTGTGCGGTAGTTTGAGCATTGTTTGGCATTTCCTTTCTTTGGGATTGGAATGAAAACTGACCTTTTCCAATCCTGTGGCCACTGCTGAGTTTTCCAAATTTGCTGGCATATTGAGTTCAGCACTTTCACAGCATCATCTTCCAGGATTTGAAATAGCTCCACTGGAATTCCATCAACTCCACTAGCTTTGTTCGTGTGATGCTTTCTAAGGCCCACTTGACTTCACATTCCAGGATGTCTGGCTCTAGGTCAGTGATCACACCATCGTGATTATCTGGGTCATGAAGATCTTTTTGTACAGTTCTTCTGTGTATTCTTGTCACCTCTTCTTAATATCTTCTGCTTCTGTTAGGCCCATAGCATTTCTGTCCCTTATGGAGCCCATCTTTGCATGAAATGTTGCCTTGGTATGTCTAATTTTCTTGACGAGATCTCTAGTCTTTTCCGTTCTGTTGTTTTCCTCTATTTCTTTGCATTGATCGCTGAGGAAGGCTTTCTCATCTCTTCTTCCTATTCTTCGGTACTCTGCACTCAGATTCTTATATCTTTCCTTTTCTCCTTTGCTTTTCGCTTCTCTTCTTTTCACAGCTATTTGTAAGGCCTCCCCAGACAGCCATTTTGCTTTTTTGCATTTCTCTTCCATAGGGATGCTTGATCCCTGTCTCCTGTAAAATGTCACAAACCTCCATCCATAGATCATCAAGCACTCTGTCTATCAGATCTAGTACCTTAAATCTATTTTTCACTTCCACTGTATAATCCTAAGGGATTTGATTTAGGTCATACCTGAATGGTCTAGTGGTTTTCCCTACTTTCTTCAATTTAAGTCTGAATTTGGCAATAAGGAGTTCATGGTCTGAGCCACAGTCAGCTCCTGGTCTTGTTTTTGCTGACTGTATAGAGCTTCTCCATCTTTGGCTGCAAAGAATGTAATCCATCTGATTTCGGTGTTGACCATCTGGTGATGTCCATGTGTAGAGTTTTCTCTTGTGTTGTTGGAAGAGGGTGTTTGTTATGACCATTGTGTTCTCTCAGCAAAACTCTATTAGCTTTTGCCCTGCTTCATTCCGTACTCCAAGGCAAAATTTGCCAGTTACTCCAGGTGTTTCTTGAATTTCTACTTTTGCATTCCAGTCCCCTATATTGAAAAAGACATCTTTTTTGGGTGTTAGTTCTAAAAGGTCTTGTAGGTCTTCATAGAATGGTTCAACTTCAACTTCTTCAGCGTTACTGGTCGGGGCATAGGCTTGGATTACCGTGATATTGAATGGTTTGCTTTGGAAACGATCAAAGATCATTGTGTTGTTTTTGAGATTGCTTCCAGGTACTACATTGTGGACTCCTTTGTTGACCATGATGACTACTCCATTTCTTCCAAGGGATTCTTGCCCATGGTAGTAGATATAATGGTCATCTGAGTTAAATTCACCCATTCCAGTCTGTTTTTGTTCACTGATTCCTACAATGTCGACGTTCATTCTTGCCATCTCCTCTTTGACCACTTCCAATTTGCCTTGACTCATGAACCTGACATTCCAGGTTCCTATGCAATATTGACTTACAACATTGGATCTTGCTTCTTTCACCAGTCCCATCCACAAGTGGATATTGTTTTTGCTTTGGCTCCATCCCTTCATTCTTTCTGGAGTTATTTCTTCACTCATCTCCAGTAGCATATTGGGCACCTACTGACCCGGGGAGTTTCTCTTTCAGTATCCTATCATTTTGCCTTTTCATACTGTTCATGGGATTCTGAAGGCAAGAATACTGAAGTGATTTGCCATTACCTTCTCCAGTGGACCACATTCTTTCAGACTTCTCCACCATGATCCGCCCATTTTTGGTGGCCCCACATGGCATGGCTTAGTTTCATTGAGTTAGACAAGGCTGTGGTCCATGTTATTAGACTGACTAGTCTTCTGTGATTATGGTTTGTGTGTCTGCCCTCTGATGCCTTTCACAACACCTACCATCTTACTTGGGTTTCTCTTACCTTGGATGTGGTGTATCTTTTCACAGCTGCTCCAGCAAAGCACAGCCATTGCTCCTTACTTCGGACGAGGGGTATCTCCTCACAGCCGCCCCCCTTGACCTTGAACATTGAGTAGCTCCTCTCAGCCCTCCTGCTCCCACACAGCAAAGTTACTTCAATTGCCCTGGCTTTTGCTCAAGCCATTTCCCTTCTTAAGTCAACCACTGTCACCTCTGCCCATTACTAGACTGGGTCAGAGGCTCCTCTCTCAAGGTGTCTTCCCCCAAGGGAAAAATCAAGAAATAGACTGTTGGAGGGCACAAACAGAACCTTGTGTGCTGTTAGACAACCCCACAGCAAACATTATCCTCAATGGTGAATAACTGAAAGCATTTCCCCTAAAGTCAGGAAAAGACAAGAGTGCCCACTCTCACCACTATTATTCAAAATAGTTTTGGGAGTTTGGGCCAAAGCAATCAGAGCAGAAAAAGAAATAAAAGGAATCCAGATTGGAAAAGAAGAAGTAAAACTCTCACTGTTTGCAGATGACATGATCCTCTACATAGAAAACCCTAAAGACTCCACCTGAAAATTACTAGAGCTAATTAATAAATACAGTAAAATTGCAGTATATAAAATTAACACAGAGAAATCCCTTACATTCCTATACACTAACAATGAGAAAACAGAAAGAGAAATAAAGGAAACTATTCCATTCATCATTGCAATGAAAAGAATTAAATACTTAGGAATAAATCTACCTAAAGAAACAAAAGACCTATCAAAGAGGACACAAATAGATGGAGAAATATACCATGTTCATGGATCGGAAGAATCAATGTAGTGAAAACAATTTATACTACTGAAAACAATTTATAGATTCAATGCAATCCCTATCAAGCTACCAATGGCATTTTTCAGAGATCTATAACAAATAATTTCACAATTTGTATGGAAATACAAAAAACCTCAATTAGCCAAGCAATCTTGAGAAAGAAGAATGGAACTTGAGGAATCAACCTGCCTGACTTTAGGCTATACTATAAAGCTACAATAATCAAGACAGTATGGTACTGGCACAAAGTCAGAAATAAAGATCAATGGAATACAATGGAAAAACCAGAGATAAATCCACGCACCTATGGACACCTTATCTTTGACAAAGGAGGCAAGAATATACAATGGAGAAAAGACAATCTCTTTAACAAGTGGTGCTGGGAAAACTGGTCAACCACTTGTAAAAGAATGAAACTAGAACACTTTCTAACACCATACACAAAAATAAACAAAGTGGACTAAAGACCTAAATGTAAGACCAGAAACTATAAAACTCCTAGAGAAAAACAGGCAAAATACTCTCCGACATAAATCACAGCAGGATCCTCTATGACCCACCTCCCAGAATACTGGAAATAAAAGCAAAAATAAAAAAATAGGACCTAATTAAACTTAAAAGTTTTTGCACAAAAAAGGAAACTATTAGCAAGGTGAAAAGACAGCCTTCAGAATGGGAGAAAATAATAGCAAATTAAGCAACTGACAAAGGATTAATCTCAAAAATATACAAACAACTCCTGCAGCTCAATTACAGGAAAATAAACGACCCAGTCAAAAAGTAGGCCAAAGAACTAAACAGACATTTCTCCAAAGAATACATACAGATGGTTAACAAACACATGAAAAGATGCTCAACATCGTTCATTATCAGAGAAATGCAAATCAAAACCACAATGAGGTACCATTTCACGCCAGTCAGAACGGCGGCTATCCAAAAGTCTACAAACAATAAATGCTGGAGAGGGTGTGGAGAAAAGGGAACCCTCTTACACTGTTGGTGGGAATGCAAACTAGTACAGCCACTATGGAGAACAGTGTCGAGATTCCTTAAAAAAACTGGAAATAGAACTGCCATTTTACCCAGCAATCCCACTGCTGAGCATACACACCAAGAAAACCACTATTGAAAGAGACACGTGTATCCCAGTGTTCATCACAGCACTGTTTATAATAGCCAGGACATGGAAGCAACCTAGATGTCCATCAGTAGACAAATGGATAAGAAAGCTGTGGTACAGATACACAGTAGAGTATTACTCAGCCATTAAAAAGAATGCATTTGAATTAGTTCTAATGAGGTAGATGAAACTGTAGTCTATTATTCAGAGTGAAGTAAGCCGGAAAGTAAAACATCAATACAGTATGCTGCTGCTGCTAAGTTGCTTCAGTCGTGTCCAACTCTGTGTGACCTCATAGACGGCAGCCCACCAGGCTCCCCTATCCCTGGGATTCTCCAGGCAAGAACACTGGAGTGGGTTGCCATTTCCTTCTCCAATGCATGAAAGTGAAAAGCGAAAGTGAAGTCGCTCAGTCGTGTCCAACTCTTAGCGGTCCCATGGACTATAGTCCACCAGGCTCCTCTGTCCATGGAGTTTTCCAGGCAAGAGTACTGGAGTGGGGTGCCATTGCCTTCTCCACAATACAGCATACTAACGCATATATATGGAATTTGGAAAGATGATGACAATAACCCTGTATGTGAGCCAGCAAGAGACACAGATGTATACAACAGTCTTTTGGACTCTGTGAGAGAGGGCGAGGGTGGGATGACTTGGGAGAATGGCACTGAAACATGTATGTTATCATATGTGAAATGAATCGCCAGTCCAGGTTCGATGCATGAGACAGGGTGTTCGGGGCTGGTGCACTGGGATGACCCACAGGGATGAGATGGGGAGGGAGGTTGCAGGGGGTGTTCAGGATGGGGAACACATGTACATTCATGGCAGATTCATGTCAATATATGGCAAAACCACTACAATATTTTAAAGTAATTAGCCTCCAATTAAAATAAATAAATTGATATTTAAAAAATTAAAAAAAAACTACAGAGTTCATCAATGAATTTAGTAAAATAGCATTGCACAAATTTAAAAAACAGAACTCTGTTGCATTCCTATACACAAACAGTGAAATATCAGAAAGAGAAATTCAAGAAACAATTCTATTTACCACGGCATGAAAAAGAATAAAATACCTAAGGAGACAATAAACTTGTAATCTGAAAACTAGGATACTGATGAAAGAAATAAAAGATGACCCAGATGAAAGATATACCATGTTCTTGGATTGGAAGATTCAATATTGTCAAATGACTGATCTACCCAAGGCAATCCACCGATTTGATGCAATCCTTATCAAATTTCCAAAGGCATTTTTCACAGAATTAGAACAAAAATCTTAACATTTAATATGTAGCCAAATGTTAGCTGAATAGCCAAAGCTATTTTGAGAAAGAAAAAGTGGATCTGGAGGAATCAGGCTCCCTGACTTCAGACTATACTACAAAGCTACATTCATCAAAAAAGTATGTTACTGGCATAAAACCAGAAATATAGATCAATGGAATAGAATAGAAAGCTCAGAAACAAACCCACAAACCTATGGCAAATTAACCTGTGACAAAAGAGACAAGATTATACAATGCAGGAAAAACAGTCTCTTCTATTAATGGTTCTTGGAAAACTGAAAAACTGCATGCAAAAAAATGAAATTAGAATGTTTTTTAACATCATAGGCAAAAAATAAACTTAAAATGGATTAAAGACCTAAATGCAAGGCCAGATACTATATAATTCTTAGAGGAAAACATAGACAGAGTACTCTTTGACACAAGTTAAGCAATATCTTTTTTCAAGTAGTCTCCTAGATTAATGGAAATAAAAATAAACAAATGGCATCTAATTAAACTCAGAAATTTTGCCCAGAAAAAAAAAAAAAAAAATATATATATATATATATATATATATAAACAAAATGAAAAGAAAACTCAAAGAATGGGAGAATTATGTTTGCAAATAATGTGATCAACAGGGGGTTAATCTTCAAAATTTACAAAAATCTCATAAGACTCATTATTGAAACATCCAATCAAAAAAATCAACAGTACATAAGCTCCTTCAGCTCAATATCAGGAAAACAAACAATACAATCAAAAATGTGCAGAAGACATAAACAGACATTCCTCCAAAGAAGACATACTGATGGCCAATAAACACATGAAGAGATGCTCAACATCGTTCATTATTAGAGAAATGCAAATCAAAACTACAATGAGGTATCACCTCACACCAGTCAGAATGGCCATTATCAAAACATTCACAAACAATAAATGGTGAAGAGGATCTGGAGAAAAGGGAACCTTCCTGCACTGTTGGTGAGAATGCAAACTGATACATCCACTATGGAAAACAGCATGGAGATTCCTTAAAAAACTAGGAATGCACATTTCTGCATGCTCAGTTGCTTCAATCATGTCCAACTTTTGCAACCCTATGGATTGTACTAGTGCTAAGCTCCTCTGTCCATGTGGTTCTCCAGGCAAGAATACTAGAGTGAGTTGCCATTCCTTTATCCAGGGGATCTTCCCAATGCAGGGGTTGAACCCACATTTCCTGCATCTCCTGAATTGCAGGCAGATTCTTTACCTATTGAGCCACCTGGGAAGCCCACAATGGAATGTTCAGTTCAGTTCAGTTGAGTCACTCAGTTGTGTCTGACTTTTTGCAACCCCATGAATCGCAGCACGCCAGTCCTCCCTGTCCATCACCATCTCCCAGAGTTCACTCAAACACATCCATCAAGTCGGTGATGCCATCCAGCCATCTCATCCTCTGTCATCCCCTTCTGCTCCTGCCCCCAATCCCTCCTAGCATCAGAGTCTTTTCCAATGAGTCAGCTCTTCGCATGAGGTGGCCAAAGTACTGGAGTTTCAGCTTCAGCATCATTCCCTCCAGAGAAATCCCAGGGCTGATCTCCTTCAGAATGGACTGCTTGGATCTCCTTGCAGTCCAAGGGACTCTCAAGAGTCTTCTCCAACACCACAGTTCAAAAGCATCAATTCTTTGGCGCTCAGCCTTCTTCACAGTCCAACTCTCACATCCATACATGACCACAGGAAAAACCGTAGCCTTGACTAGACGGTCCTTTGTTGCCAGAGTAATGTCTCTGCTTTGGAGTATGCTGTCTAGGTTAGTCATAACTTTCCTTCCAAGGAGTAAGCGTCTTTCAATTTCATGCCTGCAATCACCATATGCAGTGATTTTCAAGCCACAAAATAAATAAATAAAGTCAGCCACTGTTTCCACTGTTTCCCCATTTATTTGCCATGAAATGATGGGACCAGATGCCATGATCTTAGTTTTCTGAATGTTGAGCTTTAAGCCAAATTTTTCACTCTTCTCTTTCACCTCATCAACAGGCTCTTTAGTTCTTCTTCACTTTCTGCCATAAGGGTGGTGTCATCTGTATATCTGAGGTTATTGATATTTCTCCCAGCAATGTTGATTTCAGCTTGTGCTTCTTCCAGCCCAATGTTTCTCATGATGTATTCTGCATACAAATTAAATAAGCAGGGTAACAGTATACACCCTTGACGTACTCCTTTTCCTATTTGGGACCAGTCCGTTGTTCCATGTCCAGTTCTATCTGTTGCTTCCTGACCTGCATACAGATTTCTCAAGAGGCAGGTCAGGTGGTCAAGTATTCCCATCTCTTGAAGAATTTTCCACAGCTTATTGTGATCCACACAGTCAAAGGCTTTGGCATAGTCAATAAAGCAGAAATAGATGTTTTTCTGGAACTCTCTTGCTTTTTCAATGATAAAGCAGACGTTGGCAATTTCATCTCTGGTTCCTCTGCCTTTTCTAAAACTAGCTTGAACATTGGGAAGTTCACGGTTCACCTATTCCTGAAGCCTGGCTTGGCGAATTTTGAGCATTACTTTACTAGCGTGTGAGATGAGGGCAATTGTGTGGTAGTTTGAGTATTCTTTGGCATTGCCTTTCTTGGGATTGGAATGAAAACTGACCTTTTCCAGTCCTGTGGCCACTGCTGAATTTTCCAAATTTGCTGGCATATTGAGTGCAGCACTTTTACAGCATCATTTTTTTAGGATTTGAAATAGCTCCACTGGAATCCCATCCCCTCCACTAGCTTTGTTCATAGTGATGCTTCCTAAGGCCCCCTTAACTTCACATTCCAGGATGTCTGGCTCCAGGTGAGTGATCACACCATCGTGATTATCTGGGTCGTGAAGATCTTTCTTTGTACACTTCTTCTGTGTATTCTTGCCACCTCTTCCTAATATCTTCTGCTTCTCTTAGGTCCCTCTCGTTTCTGTCCTTTATTGAGCCCATCTTTGCATGAAATGTTCCCTTGGTATCTCTAATTTTCTTGAAAATATCTCTAGTCTTTCCCATTCTGTTGTTTTCCTCTATTTCTTTGCATTGATCACTGAGGAAGGCTTTCTTATCTCTTCTTGCTATTCTTTGGAACTCTGCATTCAGATGCATAAATCTTTGCTTTTCTCCTTTGCTTTTCACTTCCCTTCTCTTCACAGCTATTTGTAAGGCCTCATCAGACGGCCATTTTGCTTTTTTTCATTTCTTTTTCTTGGGGATTGTCTTGATTCCTGTCTCCTACGCAATGTCACGAACCTCTGTCCATAGTTCTTCAGGCACTCTGTCTACCAGATCTCGTCCCTTAAATCCACTTCTCACTTCCACTGTATAATCATAAGGGATTTTATTTAGGTCATACCTGAATGGTCTAGTGGTTTTCCCCACTTTCTTCAATTTAAGTCTGAATTTGGCAGTAAGGAGTTCATCATCTGAGCCATAATCTTGTTTTTGTTGACTATATAGAGCTTCTGCATTTTTAGATGAAAGGAATATAATCAATCTGATTTCAGTGTTGGCCATCTGGTGATATCCATGTGTAGAGTCCTCTTATGGTGTTGGAAGAGGGTGTTTGCTATGACCAGTGCGTTCTCTCAGCAAAACTCTGTTAGCCTTTGCCTTGCTTCATTCGGTACTCCAAGGCAAATTTGCCTGTTACTCCAGGTGTTTCTTGACTTCCCAGTTTTACATTCCAGTCCCCTATAATGAAAAGGACATCTTTTGGGTGTGTTAGTTGTAAAAGGTCTTGTAGGTCTTCATAGAACTCTTCAACTTCAGCTTCTACAGCATTACTGGTCGGGGCATAGACTTGGATTACCACGATATTGAATGATTTGCCTTGGAAAGGAACAGAGATCATTCTGTCATTTCAGAGATTGCATCCAAGTACTGCATTTCGAACTCTTTTGTTGACTGTGATGGCTACTCCATTTCTTTTAAGGGATTCCTGCCCACAGTAGTAGATATAATGGTCATCTGAGTTAAGTTGACCCATTCCAGTCCATTTTAGTTCGCCGATTCTTAGAATGTCAATGTTCACTCTTGCCATCTCCTATTTGACCACTTCAAATTTGCCTTATTTCATGGACCTAACATTCCAGGTTCCTATGCAATATTGCTCTTTACAGCATCAGACCCTGCTTCTATCACAGCATCAGATCCTGCTTCTATCACCAGTCCCATCCACAACTGGGTATTGTTTTTGCTTTGGCTCCATCCCTTCGTTCTTTCTTGAGTTATTTCTCCACTGATCTCCAGCAGCATATTGGGCACCTACCGACCTGGGGAGTTCATCTCTCAGTGTTCTATCTTTTTGCCTTTTCATACTGTTCATGGGGTCCTCAAAGACAAGAATACTGAAGTGGTTTGCCATTCTCTTCTCCAGTGGACTACATTCTGTCAGACCTCTCCACCATGACCCCCCATCTTGGTTGGCCCCACACAGCATGGCTTAGTTTCATTGAGTTAGACAAGGCTGTAGTCCATGTGATCAGATTGTCTAGTTTTCTGTGATTGTGGTTTCAGTCTGTCTGCCTTCTGATGCCCTCTCTCAGCACCTACCATCTTAGTTGGGTTTCTCTTACCTTGGACGTGGGGTATCTCTTTATTACTCAGCTTAAAGACAGTGTCCAATTGCTGAGGCATCTGCAGTCTGCAACCCAATGAGACTGCCACCACCATTATGTCATGGAGGTGGGGACAGTAGGGAGGTTCGCTGCTGCTTTGAGGTCTGGGCTCCGCCAGTGGACAGTTGTGGTGAGGACTCCAGCACTCTGCCAAACACGGCTTTCAGCCATGTACATAGGGTACAGCAATTCCACTCCTGGGCACATACCCAGAGAAAACCATGGTTCAAAATGATACTGCTCCCCAATGTTCATTGTAGTGCTGTTTGTGATAGCTAATTTAAGGAAGCAACCTAAATATGCATCAACTGAAGAATGGATAAAGAAGTAATAGATATATACAATGGGCTATTACTCAGACTTTAAGAAGAATAAAAATAATGCCATTTGCAGCAACATGAATGGACCTGGAGATTATCATACTAAGTGAAATAAATCAGACTGATGAAGAAAAATATATGATATTGCTTATAGTCAGAATATTTTTAAAAAGATACAAATGAACTTGTTTACAAAACAGAAACAGACTCACAGGCTTAGGAAACAAACTTTGGGTCACCATGGGGAAGAAGAGGGGACAGATTGAGAGTTTGTGATTGACATGTACACACTGGTGTATTTTAAATAGATAACTGACACGGACCTACTATGTAGCACAGGTAACTCTGCTCAATACTCTGTAACAACCTAAATTGGAAAAGAATTTGAAAAAGAATAGATACATTTCTATGTATAATTGTAACTTACCTGATGGCTCAGTGGTAAAAAATCTGCATGTCAATGCAGGAGACACAGGAGATGTGGATTCAATCCCTAGATCAGGAAGATGCCCTAGAGACGGAAATGGCAACCCACTTCAGTATTCCTACCTGAAAAATCCTATGAACAGAGGAGCCTAGCGGTCTATAGTCCAAAGGGTTGAAAAGAGTTGGACATGACTGAGCATGAGCATGATATGTAAAACTGAATCACTTTACTACACTTGAAACTAACATGTCATTGTTAATCAACTATACTTCAATGTAGTATAAACATTTTAATGTTTGTGGAGCATGATTATGGTATTATAGTTAAGAAATCTTTGCTTAATCAAAGGTTAAAAATATTTTCCTCCCATGCTTTCTTTCAGAAGTTTTGCATTTATATGCACTGTTTTGAAATAATTTTATATATGGTGTATGTTACAGGTAGACATATTTTTGCACATGGATAGACAATTGTTTTACCACTCTTTGCTGACAAAATTACCCTTTTACACTGAATTGCCTTTTAATCTTTGTCAAAAATCAACTGGCCATATATGTATGGGTGCCTTTCTGGACTTGATTCTATTTTATAGATCTGTCTATTTTGATGGCTACACTGCACTGTCTGGAGTACTGTAGCTTTATTATGTGTTGAAACAGGTGTATGCCCTCAAACTTTGTTTTACTTTTGCAAAGGTGTTTTGGCTACTATAGGTCCTTAGCCTTTCCATATAAGTTATAGGATCAGCTTGATGGTTAAAAGAAAAAAAAAAAAGCATACTTGGATTTTGTTTGGGATTGATTTCAATTGAAAGATCAATTAAGTCTTAACACTATTGAGTTATCCAATCCATGATGAAAATATATCGATCCATTTTTTTCAATTTCAATTTCTTACAACATTATTTTATAGTTTTCAATGTATAATTCTTATACTTATGTTTAGTATTTTATGTTTTATTTACTGTAAATGGAATTTATTTTGATTACTGATTGTTCATTGCTGGTGTATGGAGATAAACTTTATTTTTTGTATATATCTTGCAACTTTGCTAAACTCATTTTTTGGATTTTCTTATAAATTTCATCAGATTTTCTACATTATTTGTGTTTGCTGTGAATAAAGATAGCTTTATTTTCTTCCTTACCAACATGAACACAAGTCAATTTTTCTTGCCTCATTGAACTTGCTAGAACTTCTGGTACATTGATGAATAGAATTAGTGAATAGACCTTTTCCCCTTTTTCTAATATTAGTGCTAAAGCCCTAGTTTTTCACCATTAAGTATATTAACTGTAAGGTTCTGTTGATATTTTATTATGCTCAGAAAGTTCTTTCAATTTCTAGTTTGTTGAATGATTTTTTTATCTGATGGAGTGTTGGATTTTGTCAAATGCTTTTCCTGAATCTGTTGAGGTGATAATATGGTTTCTGTTTTCCAGTTTTTTTATATAGTGCATTACATTAACTGATGTATTATCCCTTTATTTTATTGTTGACTTCTATTTGTTAAAATTTTATTTCAAATATTTAAACACATGTTTATTAGGGATATTCATTTTCATTTTTATTTTGATGTCTTTCATTTTGATATCAGTACTTGTTCTAGTCACTGTGGCTTCCCCCAAGCTCCTTATTCCATCTCCTCAACCACAAGAATTACAAGTTCTTGCCATATGACCCAGCAATCCCTCTGCTGGGCATACACACCAAGGAAACCAGAACTGAAAGAGACATGTGTACCCCAATGTTCATTGTAGAACTGTTTATAATAGCCAGGACATGGAAGAAACCTAGATGTCCATCAGCAGATGAATGGGTAAGAAAGCTGTGGTACATTTACACAATGGAATATTACTCAGCTATTAAAAAGAATGCATTTGAATCAGTTTTAATGAGGTGGATGAAACTGGAGCCTATTATACAGAGCGAAGTAAGCCAGAAAGTAAAATACCAATACAGTATACTAATGCATATATATGGAATTTAGAAAGATGGTAATGACAACCCTGTATGCAAGACAGCAAAAGAGACACAGATGTATAGAACAGTCTTTTGGACTCTGTGGGAGGCGGGGGGGGGGGGGGATGATTTGGAAGAATGGCATTGAAACATGTATAATATCATATAAGAAATGAATCGCCAGTGGGAGGGGGATTCAGGATGGGGAACACGTGTACACCCGTGGTGGATACATGTTGATGTATGGCAAAACCAATACAATATTGTAAAGTAAAAAAATAAATTA
This sequence comes from Bos grunniens, assembly GCF_055505025.1. Classification (NCBI taxonomy): domain Eukaryota; kingdom Metazoa; phylum Chordata; class Mammalia; order Artiodactyla; family Bovidae; genus Bos; species Bos grunniens. Next base: position 71,682,502 of record NC_141194.1, on the reverse strand, counting down.
ATTAATTTTTAAAAAAGAAAGAAAAACACCAATACAGTTTACTAACGCATATATATGGAATTTAGAAATATGGTAACGATGACCCTATATTCGAGACAGCAGAAGAGACACAGATGTAAAGAACAGATTGTTGGACTCTGTGGGAGAAGGCGAGGGTGGGATGATTTAAGAGAATAGCATTGAAACATGTATATTATCATATGTGAAATATATAAGCAGTCCAGGTTTTATGCATGAGACAGGGTGCTCAGGGCTGGTGCACTGGGATGACCCTGAGGGATGGGATGGGGAGGGAAGTGGGAGGGAGCGTCAGGATGGGGAACACACGTACACCCATGGCTGATTCATGTGAATGTATGGCAAAAACCACCGCAATATTGTAAAGTAATTAGCCTCCAATTAAAATAAATAAAAAAGAAAAGAACAAGAATTACAAGTTCTGCTTACATTCTCCTCCCTGTGCTGTGATCTGGAAACTCCCTTAAAGCGATAGTTGACAGTCATTTTGTTCACCTTATTTTTTCCTATATCTCAGGGAATCATTGCTCTTATTGCCTATTGTCCAAAGTCTTGAGAATTTTTTCAGGTTTGTTTTAAATTTTTGTCTGCATTTTTAGTTGTTTTAGGTGGGTAGGTATAGCCATCGTTATTCTGTTTGAGGCAGAAACAAATACTTCATCATAATATTCTTTAATCCAAATATTTTGTCAGGGGCTAGTAAAACATTCCATAAAGACATTACTATATGATTACCAGAAAATGACCAAATGTTTACTTATTAATCTCTATTAATAAAATACCTTCTTCCTAGTTACCCAGGATAGAAATTCTCAGAATCATATATACATGCCTTTTTCTGCCTCTTTGTTCTTCACAACTACTCATCAAGTTCTACAAATTATAACTAGATATATTCTCATTCAAAATTTTCTTTCTATTCCCATATCCCTTCTAGTTCAGGACCTTATCTTCCCTTATTGTGTTACCACAATAGCTTGCTTATCACTACACTCCTCACTAAATAGCTCCATGCTTCAAGCCATCTTAATATTTATATACCAGATTAATCTTCCTAAAGCATAACTTGAATCTTATATTTTCTTATTTAGAAACCTGAATATGGTACAAACTTCTTAACTTGTAATTCAATGTATTTTAGGATTTTCCTCCAAGTTATAATTTCAAATTTTTAACACAATATTCCTTTCATCCACCCTATGTGATCTAGCTGCTGCTGCTGCTGCTAAGTCGCTTTAGTCGTGTCCAACTCTGTGAGACCCCATAGACGGCAGCCCACCAGGCTCCCCCGTCCCTGGGACTCTCCAGGCAAGAACACTGAAGTGGGTTGCCATTTCCTTCTCCAATGCATGAAAGTGAAAAGTGAAAGTGAAGTCGCTCAGTCGTGTCCGACTCTGTGCGACCCCATAGACGGCAGCCAACCAGGCTCCTCCGTCCGTCCATGGGATTTTCCAGGCAAGAGTACTGGAGTGAGGTGCCATTGCCTTCTCCGATGTAATCTAGCTAAGATGGAGCAATTCATCTTTTTCAATTTCTGTGTGTTTTCTACTTTTGTGCTGACATGCTTTTATTATGTTGTTTCCTCTACTAAAAATGCCTTGCTGAAACCCAACCAGTTCTTCAAAGCCTAGATCCAAATTCATTTCTCCCATGAATTCTAAATCGTTCTGGACAGAAGAAATTATCCCTTATTTTTTACTCCATTGCTCTTTGTACCTTTCTTACAGTACTGACATCAGCTTTTTCCATTTTCTCATAGTATCCTTACTACTAGATTGTATGTGCCTAATCTAGTATAGGCACATGGTAAAATGTTTAATTGAAAAACAGGCAGGATTAATAAATATCTATAGTTTGTTGCTCAGTGAAGAGACTGTCTTTTTTCATTGTATATTCTTGACTTTTTGTCATAAATTAATTGACCATAAGTTCATGGACTTACTTCTAGGACTTATATCTTGTTCCATTGATCTATATGTCTGTACCATACTATTTTGTTTACTGGAGCTTTGTATTATAGCCAAAAGTCAAGAAGAGTGATTTCTCCAGCTCTGTTCTTCTTTATCAAGACTGTTTTGGCAATTCAGTGTCTTTTGTTTCCATACACATTTTAAAAGTATTTGTTCTAGTTCTGTAAAAAGTGCCTTTAGCATTTTGATAAGGATTGCATTGAATCTATACATTGCCTTGGGTAGTACGGTCATTTTAAAACTATTAATTCTTCCAATCCATAAACATGGTATATCTTTTCATGTGTTCATGTTATCTTCAACTTCTTTCATCAACGTCTTATAACTTTTTGAGTATAGATCTTTAATCCCCTTAGGTAAGCTTATTCTTAAGTATTTCCTTTTGATGTGATGGTAAATGGGATTGTTTCCTTAATTGTTCTTGCTAATACTTCATTGTTAGTGTATAGAAATACAACAGATTTCTCTATATTTGTTTTGTATCTTTCAACTTTACTGAATTCATTCAGGAGCTGTAGTAGATTTTCAATGGTTTTTTAGGTGGGAATGCAAACTAGTACAGCCACTATGGAGAACAGTGTGGAGATTCCTTTAAAAACTGGAAGTAGAACTGCCTTATGATCCAGCAATCCCACTGCTGGGCATACACACTGAGGAAACCAGAAGGGAAAGAGACACGTGTACCCCAATGTTCATCACAGCACTGTTTATAATAGCCAGGACATGGAAACAACCTAGATGTCCATCAGCAGATGAATGGATAAGAAAGCTGTGGTACATATACACAATGGAGTATTACTCAGCCATTAAAAAGAATACATTTGAATCAGTTCTAATGAGGTGGATGAAACTGGAGCCTATTATACAGAGTGAAGTAAGCCAGAAGGACAAACACCAATACAGTATACTAACGCATATATATGGAATTTAGAAAGATGGTAACGATAACCCTGTATACGAGACAGCAAAAGAGACACTGATGTATAGAACAGGCTTATGGACTCTGTGGGAGAGGGAGAGGGTGGGAAGATTTGGGAGAATGGCATTGAAACATGTGAAATGTCATGTATGAAACGAGATGCCAGTCCAGGTTCAATGCACGATGCTGGATGCTTGGGGCTGGTGCACTGGGACGACCCAGAGGGATGGTATGGGGAGGGAGGAGGGTTCAGGATGGGGAACACATGTATAATTTTTTTTTAATTAAAATTGAATAAAAAAAAATTTCATGTCACCTTCAAACAGTTACAGTTCTACTTCCTTTCCAAATTGAATTCTTTTCATTTCTTTTTCTTGATTTATTATTTTGGCTAGGACTTCCAATAATATGTTGACTAAACATGGCAAGAGTGAGCATCCTTGTACTGATATTAGAGGAAATGCTTTCAGCTTTTCACTGTTGACTCTGATGCTAGCTGTGGGCTTGTCATATGTGGCTTTTTATGTTGAGGTGTGTTCGTTCTATGCCCACTTAATGGCACAGTTTTTATCATAATTTTTATCATAAATGTATGTTAAATATTGTCAAAATCTTTTTCTTTTTAAAATTTGATTTTATTTTTAATTGGAAGATAATTCCTTTACAATATTATGATGGCTTCTGCCATACATCTGTATAAGTCAACCATAGATATATATATATATATATGTCCCCTCCTTCTTAAACCTCACTCCCATCTCCTTCCTCACCCCATCCCTTTAGGTTATCACAGAACAGCAGCTTTGGGTTCTTTATATCATACAACAAATTCCATTGATTACCTTTTTTACATATGGTAATATATGTGTTTATTTTTTTTAAATTTTTATTGGAGTATAGTTGATTTACAATATTGTATTAGTTTCTGCCATACATCAAAGTCAATCAGATATATATATTCTTATAAACATTCAATTTTAGATTTTCTCACATAAGTCATTACAGGGCATCGAGTTGAGGTCCGTGTGCTATATCAGTTCAGTTCAGTCTCTCAGTAGTGTCTGACTCTTTGGGACCCCATGAACTGCATCATGCCAGGATTCCCTGTCCATCACCAACTCCCAGAGCTTGTTCAAACTCATGACCATCAAGTCGGTAATGCCATCCAACCATCTCATCCTCTGTCATCCCCTTCTCCTCCTGCCTTCAATCTTTCCCAGCATCAGGGTCTTTTCCAATGAGTTAGTTCTTCACATCAGATGGCCAAAGGTGTGGTATGTAGTAGGTACTTATTAATTATCTATTTTATGTAAGTAGTACATGAAGCATTCTAGTTGATAAATAATTAATAGTTCAGAGAACTTCTCTGGCCATACTTACTTATCCCTCAAAGCTTATTTTGCTGAACCAGAGTGAAAGTTTGAATTATTATCCAACAAATTCAGATAATGTAGAGTACACCTAAATAATTCAGGCTTAAAGTCTTTCAGAAATAGCAGTTTGAGTGGGGAGAAAAGGAGGGTCCAGAATTTTCTTTTCCTTTGACTGTGTAGATAAGTTGAGAACGTTATTTAAAAAAAAGAAAGAAATGCAGAAATGAATACAATGTGTACTTTTTCTTCAAAGTTGTTTCTATTATAACACCATAACAGGGAGAAGGAATTAAAACCTCACAGCCACCAAGGCACACGAACTGTTTTAAATAATGAGGGGTGATGCAGACAAATTGGCCTTACTTCTAAAAGTTCAGAATTTCCAAATATAAACAGTTTAACTACATTGCATTCTAATCTCCAGAACAGCATTCTAAATTTAGAAGATGTTATCTGGCATATGTAATTTAAACTGTCAAGTTTGCAGTTTGGTTTCAAACAGACAGCTTTGTTTAGGCTGTCACTGTAAAACCCTTGGTATCAGAAATTATAATCTTTTTAATTAATTAATTTATATTAATTGGAAGCTAATTACTTCACAATATTGTAGTGGTTTTGGCCATACATTGACATGAATCAGCCATGGGTGTACATGTATCCCACCATGCTGAACCCCCTCCCACCTACCTCCCCACTCCATCCCTCTGGGTTGTCCCAGAGCACAAGCCCTGCTTCATGCATCAAACTTGCACTATTCTTCTATTTTACATGTGGTAATATACATGTTTCAATGCTATTTCTCTCAAATCATCCCAACCTTGCCTTCTCCCATACAGTCCAAACATCTGTTATTTACATCTGTGTCTCCTTTGCTGTCTTGCGTATAGGGTCGTCATTATTGTCTTTCTAAATTCTATATATATGCGTTAATATACTGTATTGGTGTTTCTCTTTCTGACTTACTTCACTCTGTATAATAGGCTCCAGTTTTATCCACCTCATTAAAACTGACTCAAACACATTCTTTTTTATAGCTGAGTAATTTTCTATTGTGTTTATTTACCACAACTTCCTTATCTATTCGTCTGCCGATGGACATCTAGGTTGCTTCCATGTCCTAGCTATTGTAACTCAGTTCAGTCACTCAGTTGTGTCCTAATCTTTGTGACCCCGTGGGTTGCAGCACACCAGGCTTCCCTGTCTATCATCAACTCGCAAAGCTTACTCAAACTCATGTCCATCGAGTTGGTGATGCCATCCAAATAGCTCATCCTCTGTCATCCTCTTCTCCTACTGCCTTCAATCTTTCCTAGATTTCAATCCCTAGATTTCGGGTTGTTGTGTTTTCATTTGTTTTAATGCATATTTTTATTTCCTTTTTTATTGCTTCTGTAATCTGTTGGTTATTCAGAAGCATGCTGTTTAACCTCCATATGTTTGTATTTTAATATTTTTTTCCTGTAGTTGACATCTAATCATCCCACATTGTGATCAGAAAAGATGCCGGAAATGATTTCAATTTTCTTAAATTTACCAAGGCTAGATTTGTGGCCCAGGATGTGATCTATCATGGAGAATGTTCTGTGTGCACTTGAGAAAAAGGTGAATTCCATTGTTTGGGGGTGAAATGCCCTATAGATATCAATTAGATCTAACTGGTATATTGTATCATTTAGAGCTTTGGTTTACTTGCTAATTTTCTGTTTCATTGATCTATCCATAGGTGTGAGTGGGGTATTAAAGTTCCCCACTATTATTGTGTTATTGTTAATTTCCCGTTTCATTCTTGTCAATATTTGCCTTACACATTGAGGTGACCCTATGTTGAGTGCCTATATATTTATAATTTTTATATCTTCTTGGATTCGTCCTTTGTAGTGTCCTTCTTTGTCTCTTTTCACAGCCTTTATTTCAATGTCTATTTTATCTGATAAGAGTATTGTTACTCCTGCTTTCGTTTGCTCTCCATTTGCATGAAGTATCTTTTTCCATCCTCTCACTTTCAATCTGTATGTGGCCCTAGGTTTTAGGTGGGTCTCTTTTAGACAGCATATATAGGGGTCTTGTTTTTGTATCCATTTGGCCAGTCTTTGTCTTTTGGCTGGAGCATTTAACTGATTTACATTTAAGGTAATTATTGATAAGTATGATCCCAATACCATTTACTTTGTTGTTTTTGGTTCATTTTTATAAACCTTTTTGTGTTTCCTGTGTAGAGAAGATCCTTTAGCATTTGTTGAAGAGCTGGTTTAGTGGTGCTAAATTCTCTGAGCTTTTGCTTGTCTGTAAAGCTTTTGATTTCTCCTTCGTATATGAATGAGATATTTGCTGAGTAGAGTAATCTTGGTTGTAGGCTTTTTGCTTTCATCATCTTAAGTATGTCCTACCATTCCCTTCTGTCATGAAGAGTTTCTATTGAAAGATCAGCTGTTATCCTCATGGGAATACCCTTGTGTGTTATTTGTTGCTTTTCCCTTTCTGCTTTTAATATTTGTTCTTTGTGTTAGATATTTGTTAGTTTGATTAATATGTGTCTTAGAGTGTTTCACCTTGGGTTTGTCCTGTTTGGGACTCTCTGGGTTTCTTGGACTTGGGTGGCTATTTCCTTCTCCATATTAGGGAAGTTTCCAACTATTATCTTCTAAGTATATTCTCATGCCCTTTCTTTTTGTCTTCTTCTTCTGGGACACCTATGATTTGAATGTTGGGGCACTTAACATTGTCCCAGAGGTCTCTGGTGTTGTCCTCACTTCTTTTGATTCTTTCTTTGTCTTTCTGCTTCATTTATTTCCACCATTCTATCTTCCACTTGACTCATTCTCTCTTCTGCCTCAGTGATTCTACTGTTGATCTCAGTTATTGCACTATTCATTATTGACTGACTCTTCTTTATTCCTTCTAGGTCCTTGTTAAACATTTCTTGCATCTCTCAATCCTTGTCTCTAGTCTATTTATATGTAACTCCATTTTGTTTTCAAGTTTTTGGATCATCTTTACTATCATTATTTTGAATTATTTTTTTGGGTAGACTCCCTATCTCCTTGCCTTTGGTTTGGTTTGGTGGGTTTCTATCATGTTCCTTTACCTGATGAATATTTCTCTGTCTTTTCATTTTGTTTAGATTGCTGTGTTTGGGGTGCCCTTTCTACAGATTGGAAGCTTGTTGCTTCTCTTCATTGTGGAATCTGCTCCCTGTGGGTGGGGATGGACTAATTGCTTGTCAAAGTTTCCTGGTTGGGGGAGCTTGTGTTTGTGTTCTGGTGGGTAGTGCTAGATATCTTCTCTCTGGAGTACAAAGAAGCTTCCAGTAGTGAGTTCTGGCATGTCTATGGGTTTTCGTATGGCTTGGGGCAGCATGTCTTTTAATGCTCAGGATTGTCTTCCTGTATTGCTGGAGAATTAGCATGGTGTGTCTTGCGCTGGAACTTGTTGGCTCTTGGGTGGAGCACAGTTTCAGTGTAGGTGTGGAGAATTTTGGGTGAGCTCTTGTTTATTAATGTTCCCTGGAGTCAGGAGTTCTCTTTTGTTCTAAAGTTTTGGAGTTAAGCCTCCTGCCTCTGGCTTTTGGTACTTCTCTTACAGTAGTCTCAAGACTCCTCTGTCCATACAGCATAGAAGATAAAACCCTTAGGCTTATTGGTGAAACAATTCTACACAGCCAGGAACACCCAGAGAGCTGCACAGAGTTATATAGAGAAGAGGGATGAGGGAGATTGAGGTGATCAGGAGGAGAAAAGGGGGGGTCAAAAGGAGAGAGAACAATATAGCCAGTAATCAAATAACCAAGTGCTCTCCACAGCCTGGAACACCCAGATATTCACAGAATTATGTAGAGAATAGAAGAGGGATAAAGGAGATAGAGGTGACCTGGAGGAGAAAAGGGAGAGCCAAAAGGGGAGAGAGCAATCAAGCTGGTAATCAAATCCCTAAGTGAAAATGGATAATGAAGATTAGGTTCTTAGAGGTACAAAATTGATAACAAATATCAAAAAGTAAAGATTAAAAACCTAGAAAAGCAGTTAGACTCTCAAAAATACAATACAGAAAATACAAAACATATCAGTCACAAAAATTGAAAAAAAATTTGGTTTCCTCTGTTTGCAGTGTCTAATTTCCGCCCTGACATGAGGCGGCAAAGGTGGCCACTTACTTAGACTTACTTGTTCAGTTGTTTTGTAGGGAGGAAGGGACACTGCAAACAAATACTGCTCGCATGTGTGGGGATTGCTCACAGTGGATGGACCACACTGGGTTTGCCACAGACCAAGGTGGCATGTACTTCCAGGGTCTACACTGCTCAGGCTCCAGGGTGGTCTGCAGGGGCACAGTCCCACATGGGCACTGCATTTCATGCAGTTCCCAGGGCTAAATTGCTCAGGTTCTCAGGTGCCCCGCAGGGATACAGACCCAGATGGGCTATGTGTTTTGTCCCCATCCCAGGTCTGAGCAGCTCAGGAGTCCAGGGGCTTGGTGAGTGCACTGTCACCGGTGGGCCATGCATCTTATTCACCTCCCTGGTCCCAGTTGCTCAGTTTCCCGGGTGCACAGAAAAAGCACAGTCCCAGGTGTACCATGTGTCTCCTCTGGGGAGCTAATCTCAGGCTGTGATACTCCTGGCAGATGTGAATGATCCAGGATCCTAGGAAGATGTGATTATCAATTGGGAGCCTGCTCACAGTTTGGTGGAAGATGAGGCCTGTGGGGCCAAGATTGCAGCAGTCCCCTCCATTCCAGCTCTGGTTTTCATATTCCTGCCTCTCTGCCTCCTGGGAGGGAGGCCCTATAGGGCAGCAGGTTTGCTCTCCTTTGGTATTTGCTCAATCCTTTGTTCTGTGAGCACATCAGGGGTCACCATGAGGCATTAGAGCCTGTCACAGGAAAGTTTTTTTTTTTTTTCTTTTCTTTTCTTTTGTCTCTCAGGCAATCCCACAGTTTGGGTTGCTATCTCAGATTAGCTCCTTCAGATTGTCCTCAGGGCATTCAGACCTGGTCCTTAACCTAAGGACCGATAATGCAGCCTGTGGCTCCCTTCCCAGCCCCGACTCACTGGTGGCCAATGTAAGCTTCTAAGCCACTTCTCCACTGGCAGTTGTGATTAGGCATGTATTCTGTGTTTTTGTTTGTTTGTTTGTTTGTTTGTTTTTCTCCTTCCCGGTTATGTTGCTCTCATTAGAACTGACTCAAATGAATTCTTTTTTATAGCAGAGTAATATTCCATTGTGTATATGTACCACACCTTCTTTATCCACTCATCTGTAGATGGACATACAGGTTTCTTCCTTGTTCTAGCTATTTTAAATAGTGCTGTGATGAACACTGGGGGACATGTATCTTTTTCAATTATGGTTTCCTCAAAGTATGTACCCAGTAGTGAGATTGCTGGCTCATATGCTGGCTCAGATGGTAAAAAATCTGCCTGCAATGCAGGAGACCTGGGCTCTATCCTTGGGTTGGGAAGATGCCCTGGAGGAGGGCATGGCAACCCACTCCAGTATTCTTGCCTGGATAATCCCTATGGACAGAGGAGGCTGGCAGGCTATAGTCCATGGGGTTGCAAAGTGTCAGACATGACTGAGCGACTAAGCACATTATAGTAGTTTTATTCCTAGTTTTTAAAGAAATCTCCATATTGATCCCCATAGTGGCTATATCAATTTGCATTCCCACCAACAGTGCAAGAGGGTCCCCTTTTCTCCACATCCTTTCCAGCATTTATTGTTTGTAGATTTTTTGATGATGGCCATTTTGACTGTTGTGAGTTGATACCTCATTGTAGTTTTGATTTACATTTCTCTAATGATGAGCAATGTTGATCACCTTTTCATGTGCTTATTAGTCATCTGTATGTCTTCTTTGGAGAAATGTCTTTTCAGGCCTTCCTCCCAGTTTTTGATAGGGTGGTTTGTTTTTCTGGTATTGAGCTACATGAGCTCTTTGTATATTTTGGAGATTAATTCTTTGTCAGTTCTTTCATTTACTACTATCTTCTCCCATTCTGAAGGTTATCTATTCACCTTGCTTATAGTTTCCTTCATCATGCAAAATAATATGTTTAATTAGATCTCATTTGTTTAGTTTTGTTTTTATTTCCATTACTCTAGGAGGTGGGTCATAAAGGATCTTGCTGTGATTTATGTCAAAGAGTGTTCTGTCTAAGTTTTCCTCTACCAGTTTTATAGATTCTTATCTTACATTTAGGTCTTTAATCCAAAAGGTTTTACTATTGAGGTGATACTATGGGTTTTATTCCATTTTTAATGTAGCAAATCATATTGATTGATTTATGGATATTGAAAGATTGCTACATCCCTACTTGATCATGAGATATGATCTTTTTGATATATTGTTGGATATGGTTAGTTAATATTTTATTGAGGACATTTGCATCTATGTTCATCAATGATATTTGCCTGTAATTTTGTTTTTGTGATATCTTTACCTGGTTTTGCTATCAAGATATTGGTGGTTTTGTAGAATGATTCAGAAGTGTTCCTCTGCAATTTTTTGGAATAATTTCAAAAGGTACATGTTAACACTTCTCTAAATACTTGGTAGAATTCACCTATGAAGCCATCTGGTCCTGGACTTTTGCTTGTTGGGATTTTTTAATTACTGATTAAATTTCGTTACTGGTAATTGGTCTGTTTATATTTTCCATTTCTTCCTGGTTTGGTCATGGAACACTTTACATTTCTAGGAATTTCTCTATTTCTTCTAGGTTGCACATTTTCTTCACATACAGTTGTTTGTAGTAGTCTCTTATGTTCCTTTATATTTCTTTGTTGTCCATTGTAATGTCTCCTTTTTTATTTCTGATTTTATTGATTTGGGTCTCCTCCACTTTTTCCTTGATGAATCAGGCTAAAGGTTTATCAATTTTGTTTGTCTTTTCAAAGGACCCAGGTTTTAGTTTTTAGAAATCACTACAAGGATAAAATTGCAAAATACACAAGAGTCTGGAGGTTAAATAATATACTACCAAACCAATACAATATTGTAAAGTTAAAAAAAATAAAAATTAAAAAAATTAAATAGGGGGAAAAAAAACTTGGCCCTGAAAAAAAAAAAAATCAATGTGTCACTTAAAAAATAAAAGAGGGGCAGATTCATTTTTATATATGGCAAAACCAATACAATATTGTAAAGTTAAAAAATAAAATAAAATTTAAAAAAATAAATAAAAGAGGAAACAAAAAATACCTGGAGACAAACAAAAGCAAAAGCACAATAATGCAAAATCTATGGGCTGCAGCAATAGCAATAGCAATTCTAAGGGGGAAATTTATAGAAATACAAGCTTACCTCTAGAAACAAAATTTTTGAACAACCCAAAATTATAACTAAAGGAGCTAGAAAAAGAAAGAAAAAAAAAAAAAAAAACAGAACCCAAAGTTAGTAGAAATCATAAAGTTCAGAGCAGTAATAAATAAAAACAGGACTGAAAAAATAGAAAAGATCAATGAAGTGCTATTGTTTTCTTTTTTTGCAGTGGTTCACAACATTCTGAAGTGTAGTTCAGATTCAGGAGAGAACTAATCTTCCAATATTTATTATTAAAGTCTCAGGAAAAAAAAAAAGAATGGAGTGAAAATCTAAAACAAAAACAAGACTTTTTTTTCTTCCAGTTATATTGATGACTGGGAGGTATTTAACTGTTCAGAAGAGACTCTTGTAACTACTTTGATTTTTCAGTAACTTACAACAGAAGTATAGTGTCTTGCCTTTAGCAGACTTAAATAGTTGTAGGTTTAAATACTTTAATTTAGAAGACAAAAGTTTAGCCAATCTTGCTATATCCAAGAGGAGATCTATTATCTCTGAAATTATAATACTTGATGTACAAGAACAGCATCTTCAATTTACACACAACTCCATACAATATTGAAATACATGCTTTTCTCCCCTCAATAATTATTACTTACCAATGCTTCCCACTTTTCTTTTATATTATCCTTGGAATTTTTTTTTTTAATAACAGATAATAATCATATTAGGAACAGAAAATCAAAGTGCATTTGCAAAATTTGGCAGGGAGGGGGGACAAATTCTGCTAGTGAGCAAGTCAACTTTTGAAAGTTGATTATGCCCTTTGGGAGATGAGTAAATTGATTTTCCTATGCATTTTTAATGCAATTCAGACAGTATTAAATGTTTTCAAAACTACATAACTTACTTCTAAAGTGTCATAATATACTGGAAGAACTGCTTTAATTTCTAAAGCTACTTTTGCCTTTACTAAAGCATCTAGAATTTAGTAACTCTAAGGAAAAGTTCTTATTGTACATCTTGATTGTTATACCTTTGCAGAAATGAAGTTATTAACCATTTAGAAAATTTGCTTCAGACTTATCACCATTAATAATAAAACAGGAATAAAAAATATTTCTCCTTACCTCTTCTTCCTTTAACTTCTCCCATTTCATACTTTGAAAATTAAACCACTGTTAAACTGAACAAATAGCACCTATATTCCCCCTACTTCAGCCCCACCTAGTGAAATATAACATGTTTAAGACTGCTTTTTTAAACATCAATATAAAACATTAAATGAAATTTTATAAACATAATGTATGAAAATTAATCATGTCTTGTCATTTTAAATAGCTGTTGTTATCATTTTTATTTCTATGAAACTAATAAAATTTACAGATAAGGACTTCCCTGGTGGCCCAGTGGTTAAGAATTCGCCTTGCAATGCAGGGGATGTGGGCTCGACCTCTGGTTGGGACACCAAGATCCCACATGTCATGGGGCAACTAAACCAGCACACCTACTCATTACAGGAATAAGGATACAGCAAAAAAAAAAAAAAGATGGATGAAAGTAAAGTGAAGCACACACAATGAAGAGAAAAAGAAGGAAAAAAGTATTTCAGTTGCAAAACTCAGCATAGCTGTATGAGACAAATCATCATCGAAGAATGGAATAAAAGTTAATAGCACAAAAGACTTTAGATAATAATGAATGACTGCTGGAAAGCCCTGTGTTGTTGATCAAGATATAACTTATTCATATATATATATATAATATATATATATATATTGAAATAAGATATACATACTTTATTATGAATGCTTAATTTCATGCTTAGTAAATTCTAGTCATAATTGCATTCATATAGCATGTGTATTGCTCTTCTTTAATATTCCTCTTGCACTTTGCATACTTAAGGTTCTACATAAGAAACTTGAAAAAGTATTGGTTGCATCTTGCAGTACTATTAAATTTCTGGTTTCACATACCATCCCCTTAAAATAAAGATCATTCAACAATGAAAGAATAGTCTTTTCAACAATTGGTTCTAAGACAACTGGATATCCTCAGGCCAAAGAAAGAAGTTGGACTTATGCCTTACAACATACATAAAAATTACTCAAATGGATTAAAGATATAAATTTGAAATCTGACACTATAAAACCTTTAGGAGAAAATAAGTGTAAACATTCTGATTTTGGATTAGGGAATGAATTTTTTAATATAACACAAAAAGTATAAGAAACAACAGCAACAAAAAAAAATGACAAACCAGTCTTCATAAAATTTAAATCATTTTGCCTCAAAGGACATTCACTGTCAAGAAAGTGAAAAGACAAGTCACAGAATGGGAAAAAATATTTGCAAATCATACACCTGTCAAGAGTCTAATATCCAGACTATATAAGGAGACCTTATGTTGACAGTTAAAACCAAAAAATCCAAGTTAAAATGGGCAAAATACACAAGTAGACATTTTGAATAGACAAAAAAGGTATATAAATGGCCAATAAACATGTGAAAAGTTAATATTATTAGTCACTAGATTAGATCAGATCAGATCAGTCACTCAGTCATGTCTGATTCTTTGCGACCCCATGAATCGCAGCACGCCAGGCCTCCCTGTCCATCACCAACTCCCGGAGTTCACTCAGACTCATGTCCATCGAGTCAGTGATGCCATCCAGCCATCTCATCCTCTGTCGTCCCCTTCTCCTCTTGCCCCCAATACCTCCCAGCATCAGAGTCTTTTCCAATGACTCAGCTCTTCACATGAGGTGGCCAAAATACTGGAGTTTCAGCTTTAGCATCATTCCTTCCAAAGAAATCCCAGGGCTGATCTCCTTCAGAATGGACTGGTTGGATGTCCTTGCAGTCCGAGGGACTTTCAAGAGTCTTCTCCATCACCACAGTTCAAAGCATCAATTCTTCAGTGCTCAGCCTTCTTCACAGTCCAACTCTCACATCCATACATGACCACAGGAAAAACAATAGCCTTGACTAGCTGGACCTTTGTTGGCAAAGTAATGTCTCTGCTTTTGAACACGCTATCTAGGTTGGACATAACTTTCCTTCCAAGGAGTAAGCGTCTTTTAATTTCATGGCTGCAGTCAACATCTGTAGTGATTTTGGAGCCCAGAAAAATAAAGTCTGACACTGTTTCCACTGTTTTGCCATCTATTTCCCATGAAGTGATGGGACCAGATGCCACGATCTTCGTTTTCTGAATGTTGAGCTTTAAGCCAACTTTTTCACTCTCCTCTTTCACTTTCATCAAGAGGCTTTTTAGTTCCTCTTCACTTTCTGCCATAAGGGTGGTGTCATCTGCATATCTGAGGTTATTGATATTTCTCCCGGCAATCTTGATTCCAGCTTGTGCTTCTTCCAGTCCAACGTTTCTCATAATGTACTCTGCATAGAAGTTAAATAAACAGGGTGACAATATACAGCCTTGATGAACTCCTTTTCCTATTTGGAACCAGTCTGTTGTTCCATGTCCAGTTCTAACTGTTGCTTCCTGACCTGCATACAAATTTCTCAAGAGGCAGATCAGATGGTCTGGTATTCCCATCTTTTGAAGAATTTTCCACAGTTTCTTTTGATCCACACTGTCAAAGGCTTTGGCATAGTCAATAAAGCAGAAATAGATGTTTTTCTGGAACTCTCTTGCTTTTTCGATGATCCAGCGGATGTTGGCAATTTGATCTCTGGTTCCTCTGCCTTTTCTAAAACCATCTTGAACATCAGGAAGTTCACGGTTCACATATTGCTGAAGCCTGGCTTGGAGATTTGTGAGCATTACTTTACTAGCCTGTGAGATGAGTGCAATTGTGAGGTAGTTTGAGCATTCTTTGGCATTGCCTTTCTTTGGGATTGGAATGAAAATTGACCTTTTCCAGTCCTGGGCCCACTGCTGAGTTTTCCAAATTAGTGGCATATTGAGTATAGCACTTTCACAGAGTCGTCTTTTAGAATTTGAAATAGCTCAGCTGGAATTCCATCACATCCACTAGCTTTGTTCCAAGTGATAGTTCCTAAGGCCCCCTTGACTTCACTTTCCAGGATATCTGGCTCTATGTGAGTGATCACACCACCATGGTTATCTGGGTCTTGTTATTTCATTCTCATTTATATTGAGCTTGAAATGCTTGCACTGAACTTTAAAGTACAATTTAGAAATAAAATTAAATGAAGAATATCATTTTCAAATGCAAAGTGATGGTGAGACCCTGCTTTGGGGAGAGATTGTTCTGGGCATAGAGTAGCAGCATGGCTTAGCACCTCCACACCTCCTTCATCTACCTTGCACATCTCTGGAGAAAGTCTAAGAGCTTAAAGGAATCCACCATCTTCACTCTTAAGATAAGCTGGCACAAAACCTTTGTTCAAGTGACACCTTGCCTCTGCAAAAAAACAGAAGAGAAGCTATGTTTACAAAATTGCAAACCAACCAAATTTTACTGTAAGGCCAAAAAGATCCTTGGGTAGACAGCCAGATTAGTTAAAACTGCATCCTACACAAGCAAGATGCTGAGGTTTACCAGCGTCATCATGTACTCTGAAGGTTAAAAATTGATGGGAGGGGGCATCTATTCCAAGAGTTTTAAAATAAATGTGGTGGAAGCTATCTTCTCTGAGTCATTGGGCTGATAGCTGACAGGATTATTTTTTAAAAATCTGATTGAAGGTTGCAGTCACAGAATGATATATATGTATTTTAAACACTTACAATATTATATATGCATGTATGGTAATTTACCTTGCTTTTTAAAAATGTTTATTTATTTTTGGCTGTGCTTGGCCTTTGTTGCTTTGCATGGGCTTTCTCTAGTTGTGGTGAGTACGTCCTATCAGGGAGTCTCAACAAGCATCTTATCCTTATCCATCAGACTGCAGAAAGAAGGAAAACTACCAGCACTATGGCTAACCAAACTGATCACATGGACCACAGTCTTGTCTAACTCAATGAAACTATGAGCCATGCTGTGTAGGGCCACCCAAGACAGACGGGTCATGGTGGAGAGTTCTGACAAAGCATGGTTCCTTGGAGAAGGGAATGTCAAACAACTTTAGTATTCCTGCCTTGAGAGCCTCATGAACAGTATGAAAAGGCAAAAAGATATGACACTGAAAGATGAACTCCCCCAGTCAGTAGGTGCCCAATATGCTATTGGAGAAGAGTGGACAAATACCTCCAGAAAGAAAGAAGAGACAGAGCCAAAGCAAAAACAACACCCATTGTGGATGTGACTGGTGATGGAAGTAAAGTCCAATGCTATAAAGAACAATATTGCACAGGAAAGTGGAATGTTAGGTCCTTGAATCAAGGTAAATTGAACATGGTCAAACAGGAGATGGCAAGAGTGAACATTAACATTTTAGGAATCAGTGAGCTACAAAGGATCAGAAAGGGTGAATTTAATTCAGATGACCATTATATCTACTACTGTGGGCAAGAACTCTTAGAAGAAATGAAGTAGCCCTCATAGTTAACAGAGTCTGAATTGCAGTACTTGGGTGCAACAACAAAAACAACAGAATGATCTAGGTTTGTTTCCAAGGCAAACCGTTCAATACCACAGTAAATCCAAGTCTATGCCCCAACCACTGACTCCCAAGAAGCTGAACTTGACCAGTTCTATGAAGATCTATTATTATGAAAAGTGAGGTACTGAAGTCTGCATTTATTGTTTTTTAAAAAATGTGTTTATTTGTTTGGCTCTGCTGAGTCTAAGTCATGGCATGTGGGATCTTTGATCTTTAATTGAGGCACATGGGATCTAGTTCCCTGACCAGGAATTAAACTCAGGGCCCTGCATGGGAAACACAGAGTCTTATCCACTGGAGCACCAGGGGAGTCCCTTGAATTATCGTTGAGTTGTTTATTTCTCCCTTCACTTCTGTTGGTTTTGCTTCATGTACTTTTTTGCACTATTATTAAGTGTATATGGACTTCCCAGGTAGCTCAGATGGTAAAGAATCTGCCTCCTTTGACCTGGCTTTGATCCTTGGGTTGGGAAGATTCCCTGGAGAAGGGAATGGACTCCATTATTTTTGCCCGAAGAATTCCATGGACAGAGGAGCCTTGGGGGCTACAGTCCATGGGTCACAAAGTCAGACACAACTGAGCAATTAACACACACAAAACTGTACATGTGTTTATAATTTTTATAATGGTCTATAGTCCTTCTAGATTTCTCGTGGCTGCTATTTGCAAATATATACATTCCCATCATTTTACTTTCAATGCATTTGCATCTTTGAACATAAAGTGTTCCTCTTAAAAGTAGCATATGTCAATTCAGTTCAGAAGCTCACTCATGTCTGACTGTTTGGGACCCCATGGACTGCAGCATGGCAGGCCTCTCTGTCCATCACCAATTTGCAGGAGTTTGCTAAAACTCATGTCCATTGAGTTGGTGATGACATCCAACCATCTCATCCTCTGTCTTCCACTTCTCCTCCCGCCTTCAATCTTTCCCAGCATCAGGGTCAATTCAAATGAATCAGTTCTTCGTATCAGGTGGCCAAAGTATTGGAGTTTCAGCTTCAGGATCAGTCTTTCCAATGCATATTCAGGACTGATTTCCTTTAGGATGGACTGGTTGGATCTCCTGGCTGTCCAAGGGACCCTCAAGAGTCTTCTCCAACACCACAATTTAAAAGCATCAATTCTTCGGCACTCAGCTTTCTTTCTAGTCCAACTCTCACATCCATATGCAACTACTGGAAAACCGTAGTTTGACTAGACGGACCTTTGCTGGCAAAGTAATGTCTCTGCTTTTTAATCAGCTGTCTAGGTTGGTCATAATTTTTCTTCCAAGGTGTAAGCGTTTTTTTTGTTTGTTTGTTTTTGTTTTTGTTTTTTTTGTTTTTGTTTTTTTATTTCATGGCTGCAATCGCCATCTGCAGTGATTTTGGAGCTCTCCCCCCAAAAAAATAAATAAATAAAGTCTGTCACTGTTTCCACTGTTCCCCATCTATTTGCCATGAAGTGATGGGACCCGAAGCCATGATCTTAGTTTTATAAATGTTGAGTTTTAAGCCAACTATTTCAATCTCCTCTTTCATTCCATCAAGAAGCTTTTTAGTTCTTCAGTTTCTGCCATAAGGATGGTGTTATCTGTATATCTGAGGTTATTAATATTTCTCCTGGCAATTTTGATGCCAGTTTATACCTCATCCAGTGCAGCATTTCTCATGATGTACTCTGCATATAAGTTAAATAAGCAAGGTGACAATGCACAGCCTTGACATACTCCTTTCCCATTTTGGAACCAGTCTGTTGTTTCATGGCCAGTTCTAACTATTGCTTCCTGACCTACATACAGATTTCTCAAGAGGCAGGTCAGGTGGTCTGGTATTCCCATCTCATGAAGAATGTTCCACAGTTTGCTGTGATTCACACAGTCAATGGCTTTGGCATAGTCAGTAAAGAAGTAGATGTTTTTCTGGAAGTCTCTTGCTTTTTCAATAATCCAACAGATGTTGGCAATTTGATTTCTGGTTCCTCTGCCTTTTCTAAATCCAACTTGAACATCAGGAAGTTCACAGTTCACATACTGCTGAAGCCTCGCTTGGAGAATTTTGATCATTACTTTGCTAGCGTGTGAGATGAGTGCAATGTGTGGTAGTCTGAACATTCTTTGGCATTGCCTTTCTTTGAGATTGGAATGAAAACTGAACTTTTCTAGTCCTGTGGCCACTGCTGAGTTTTCCAAATTTGCTGGCATACTGAATTCATCATCCTTTAGGATTTGAACTAGCTCAACTGGAATTTCATCACCTCCACTAGCTTTGTTCATAGTGATGCATCCTAAGGCCTCCTTGACTTCACATTCTGGGACATTTGGATGTAGATGAGTGATCATAGCATTGTGATTATATGGGTAATGAAGATCTTTTTATATAGTTCTTCTGTGTATTTTTGCCACCTCTTCTTAATATCTTCTGCTTCTGTTAGGTCCATACCATTTCTGTCCTTTAATGTGCCCATCTTTGCATGAAAATTCCCTTGGTATCTATAATTTTCTTGAAGAGATTTCTAGTCTTCCCCATTCTATTGTTTTCCTCTATTTCTTTGCATTGATCACTGGGGAAGGCTTCCTTATCTCTCCTTGCTATTCTTTGGAACTCTGCATTCAAATGCATATATCTTTCCTTTTCTCCTTTGCCTTTTGCTTCTCTTGTTTTCATAGCTGTTTGTAAGGCCTCCTCAGAAAACCATTTTGGCTTTTGCATTTCTTTTTCTTGGGGATGGTCTTGATCACTGCCTCCTATACAATGTCACGAACCTTCTTCAGGCACTCTGTCTATAAGATCTAATCCCTTGAATCTATTTGTCACTTCCACTGTATAATCGTAAGGGATTTTATTTAGGTCGTACCTGAATGGCTTAGTGGTTTTCCCTACTCTATTCAATTTAAGTCTGAATTTGGCATCAAGAAGTTCATGATGTGAGCCACAGTCAGCTCCTGGTCTTGTTTTTTTTTTTTTTTTTTCTAATTTTATTTTTAAACTTTACATAATTGTATTAGTTTTGCCAAATATCAAAATGAATCCGCCACAGGTATACATGTATTCCCCATCCCGAACCCTCCTCCCTCCTCCCTCCCCATACCATCCCTCTGGGCCGTCCCAGTGCACCAGCCCCAAGCATCCAGCATCGTGCATCAAACCTGGACTGGCAACTCGTTTCCTACATGATATTTTACATGTTTCATTGCCATTCTCCCAAATCTTCCCACCCTCTCCCTCTCCCACAGAGTCCATAAGACTGTTCTATACATCAGTGTCTCTTTTGCTGTCTCGTACACCGGGTTATTGTTACCATCTTTCTAAATTCCATATATATGCCTTAGTATACTGTATTTATGTTTTTCCTTCTGGCTTACTTCACTCTGTATAACAGGCTCCAGTTTCATCCACCTCATTAGAACTGATTCAAATGTATTCTTTTTAATGGCTGAGTAATACTCCATTGTGTATATGTACCACAGCTTTCTTATCCATTCATCTGCTGATAGACATCTAGGTTGCTTCCATGTCTTGGCTATTATAAACAGTGCTGCGATGAACATTTGGGTACACGTGTCTCTTTCCCTTCTGGTTTCCTCAGTGTGTATGCCCAGCAGTGGGGTTGCTGGGTCATAAGGCAGTTCTACTTCCAGTTTTTTAAGGAATCTCCACACTGTTTTCCATAGTGGCTGTACTAGTTTGCATTCCCACCAACAGTGTAAGAGGGTTCCCTTTTCTCCACACCCTCTCCAGCATTTATTATTTGTAGACTTTTGGATCGCAGCCATTCTGACTGGTGTGAAAAGGTACCTCATAGTGGTTTTGATTTGCATTTCTCTGATAATGACTGATGTTGAGCATCTTTTCATGTGTTTGTTAGCCATCTGTATGTCTTCTTTGGAGAAATGTCTATTTAGTTCTTTGGCCCATTTTTTGATTGGGTCGTTTATTTTTCTGGAGTTGAGCTGTAGGAGTTGCTTGTATATTTTTGAGATTAGTTGTTTGTCGGTTGCTTCATTTGCTATTATTTTCTCCCATTCTGAAGGCTGTCTTTTCACCTAGCTAATTGTTTCCTTTGATGTGCAGAAGCTTTTAAGGTTAATTAGGTCCCATTTGTTTATTTTTGCTTTTATTTCCAATATTCTGGGAGGTGGGTCATAGAGGATCCTGCTGTGATGTATGTCAGAGAGTGTTTTGCCTATGTTCTCCTCTAGGAGTTTTATAGTTTCTGGTCTTACATTTAGATCTTTAATCCATTTTGAGTTTATTTTTGTGTATGGTGTTAGAAAGTGGTCCAGTTTCATTCTTTTACAAGTGGTTGACCAAATTTCCCAGCACCACTTGTTAAAGAGATTGTCTTTAATCCATTGTATATTCTTGCCTCCTTTGTCAAAGATAAGGTGTCCATATGTGCGTGGATTTATCTCTGGGCTTTCTATTTTATTCCATTGATCAATATTTCTGTCTTTGTGCCAGTACCATACTGTCTTGATAACTGTGGCTTTGTAGTAGAGCCTGAAGTCAGGTAGGTTGATTCCTCCAGTTCCATTCTTCTTTCTCAAGATTGCTTTGGCTAGTCGAGGTTTTTTGTATTTCCATACAAATTGTGAAATTATTTGTTCTAGCTCTGTGAAGAATACTGTTGGTAGCTTGATAGGGATTGCGTTGAATCTATAAATTGCTTTGGGTAGTATACTCATTTTCACTATATTGCTTCTTCCAATCCATGAACATGGTATACTTCTCCATCTATTAGTGTTCTCTTTGATTTCTTTCACCAGTGTTTTATAGTTTTCTATATATAGGTCTTTAGTTTCTTTAGGTAGATATATTCCTAAGTATTTTATTCTTTCCGTTGCAATGGTGAATGGAATTGTTTCCTTAATTTCTCTTTCTGTTTTCTCATTATTAGTGTATAGGAATGCAAGGGATTTCTGTGTGTTGATTTTATATCCTGCAACTTTACTATAGTCATTGATTATTTCTAGTAATTTTCTGGTGGCATCTTTAGGGTTTTCTATGTAGAGGATCATGTCATCTGCAAACAGTGAGAGTTTTACTTCTTCTTTTCCAATTTGGATTCCTTTTATTTCTTTTTCTGCTCTGATTGCTGTGGCCAAAACTTCCAAAACTATGTTGAATAGTAATGGTGAAAGTGGGCACCCTTGTCTTGTTCCTGACTTTAGAGGAAATGCTTTCATTTTTTCACCATTGAGGATAATGTTTGCTGTGGGTTTGTCATATATAGCTTTTATTATGTTGAGGTATGTTCCTTCTATTCCTGCTTTCTGGAGAGTTTTTATCATAAATGGATGTTGAATTTTGTCAAAGGCTTTCTCTGCATCTACTGAGATAATCATATGGTTTTTATTTTTCAATTTGTTAATGTGGTGTATTACATTGATTGATTTGTGGATATTGAAGAATCCTTGCATCCCTGGGATAAAGCCCACTTGATCATGGTGTATGATCTTTTTAATGTGTTGTTGGATTCTGATTGCTAGAATTTTGTTAAGGATTTTTGCATCTATGTTCATCAGTGATATTGGCCTGTAGTTTTCTTTTTTTGTGGGATCTTTGTCAGGTTTTGGTATTAGGGTGATGGTGGCCTCATAGAATGAGTTTGGAAGTTTACCTTCCTCTGCAATTTTCTGGAAGAGTTTGAGCAGGATAGGTGTTAACTCTTCTCTAAATTTTTGGTAGAATTCAGCTGTGAAGCCGTCTGGAACGGGGCTTTTGTTTGCTGGAAGATTTTTGATTACAGTTTCAATTTCAATGCTTGTGATGGGTCTGTTAAGATTTTCTATTTCTTCCTGGTCCAGTTTTGGAAAGTTGTACTTTTCTAAGAATTTGTCCATTTCTTCCACGTTGTGCATTTTATTGGCATATAATTGTTGATAGTAGTCTCTTATGATCCTTTGTATTTCTGCTTTGTCTGTTGTGATCTCTCCATTTTCGTTTCTAATTTTGTTGATTTGATTTTTCTCCCTTTGTTTCTTGATGAGTCTGGCTAATGGTTTGTCAATTTTATTTATCCTTTCAAAGAACCAGCTTTTGGTTTTGTTGATTTTTGCTATGGTCTCTTTTGTTTCTTTTGCATTTATTTCTGCTCTAATTTTTAAGATTTCTTTCCTTCTACTAACCCTGGGATTCTTCATTTCTTCCTTTTCTAGTTGCTTTAGGTGTAGAGTTAGTTATTTATTTGACTTTTTTCTTGTTTATTGAGGTGTGCCTGTATTGCTATGAACTTTCCCCTTAGGACTGCTTTTACCGTGTCCCACAGGTTTTGGGTTGTTGTGTTTTCATTTTCATTCGTTTCTATGCAAATTTTGATTTCTTTTTTGATTTCTTCTGTGATTTGTTGGTTATTCTGCAGTGTGTTGTTTAGCCTCCATATGTTGGAATTTTTAATAGTTTTTCTCCTGTAATTGAGATCTAATCTTACTGCGTTGTGGTCAGAAAAAATGCTTGGAATGATTTCTATTTTTTTGAATTTACCAAGGCTAGCTTTATGGCCCAGGATGTGATCTATCCTGGAGAAGGTTCCATGTGAGCTTGAGAAAAAGGTGAAAGTCATTGTTTTGGGATGAAATGTCCTATAGATATCAATTAGGTCTAACTGGTCTATTGTATCGTTTAAAGTTTGTGTTTCCTTGTTAATTTTCTGTTTAGTTGATCTATCCATAGGTGTAAGTGGGGTATTAAAGTCTCCCACTATTATTGTTTTATTGTTAATTTCTCCTTTCATACTTGTTAGCATTTGTCTTACGTACTGTGGTGCTCCCGTGTTGGGTGCATATATATTTATAATTGTTATATCTTCTTCTTGGATTGATCCTTTGATCATTATGTAGTGACCTTCTTTGTCTCTTTTCACAGCCTTTGTTTTAAAGTCTATTTTATCTGATATGAGTATTACTACTCCTGCTTTCTTTTGGTCCCTATTTGCATGGAAAATCTTTTTCCAGCCCTTCACTTTCAGTCTGTATGTGTCCCCTGTTTTGAGGTGGGTCTCTTGTAGACAACATATGTAGGGGTCTTGTTTTTGTATCCATTCAGCCAGTCTTTGTCTTTTGGTTGGGGCATTCAACCCATTTACGTTTAAGGTAATTACTGATAAGTATGATCCCGTTGCCATTTACTTTATTGTTTTGGGTTCGAGTTTATACACCGTTTTTGTGTTTCCTGTCTAGAGAATATCCTTTAGTATTTGTTGGAGAGCTGGTTTGGTGGTGCAGAACTCTCAGCTTTTGCTTGTCTGAAAAGCTTTTGATTTCTCCTTCATACTTGAATGAGATCCTTGCTGGGTAAAATAATCTGGGCTGTAGGTTATTTTCTTTCATCATTTTAAGTATGTCTCGCCATTCCCTCCTGGCTTGAAGAGTTTCTATTGAAAGATCAGCTGTTATCCTTATGGGAATTCCCTTGTGTGTTATTTGTTGTTTTTCCCTTGCTGCTTCTAATATTTGTTCTTTGTGTTTGATCTTTGTTAATTTGATTAATATGTGTCTTGGGGTGTTTCTCCTTGGGTTTATCCTGTTTGGGACTCTCTGGGTTTCTTGGACTTGGGTGATTATTTCCTTCCCCATTTTAGGGAAGTTTTCCACTATTATCTCCTCAAGTATTTTCTCATGGTCTTTCTTTTTGTCTTCTTCTTCTGGAACCCCTATGATTCGAATGTTGTAGTGTTTAATATTGTCCTGGAGGTCTCTGAGATTGTCCTCATTTCTTTTAATTCGTTTTTCTTTTATCCTCTCTGATTCATTTATTTCTACCATTCTATCTTCTAATTCACTAATCCTGTCTTCTGCCTCTGTTATTCTACTATTTGTTGCCTCCAGAGTGTTTTTAATTTCACTTATTGCATTATTTATTATATATTGACTCTTTTTTATTTCTTCTAGGTCCTTATTAAACCTTTCTTGCATCTTCTCAATCCTTGTCTCCAGGCTATTTATCTGTGATTCCATTTTAGTTTCAAGATTTTGGATCAATTTCACTATCATTATTCGGAATTCTTTATCAGGTAGATTCCCTATCTCTTCCTCTTTTGTTTGGTTTGGTGGGCATTTATCCTGTTCCTTTATCTGCTGAGTATTCCTCTGTCTCTTCATCTTGTTTAAATTGCTGAGCTTGGGGTGTCCTTTCTGTATTCTGGCAGTTTGTGGAGTTCTCTTTATTGTGGCGTTTCCTCACTGTGTGTGGGTTTGTACAGGTGGCTTGTCAAGGTTTCCTGGTTAGGGAAGCTTGTGTCAGTGTTCTGGTGTGTGGAGCTGTATTTCTTCTCTCTGGAGTGCAATGAAATGTCCAGTAATGAGTTATGAGATGTCTATAGTTTTGGGATGACTTTGGGCAGCCTGTATCTTGAAGCTCAGGGCTGTGTTCCTTTGTTGCTGGAGAATTTGCTTGGTATGTCTTGCCCTGGAACTTATTGGCCCTTGTGTGGTGCTTGGTTTCAGTGTCGGTATGGAGGCATTTGATGAGCTCCTGTCAATGAATGTTCCTTGGAGTCAGGAGTTCCCTGGAGTCAGGGTTTGGACTTAAGTCTCCTGCTTCCGGTTATCGGTCTTATTTTTACAGTAGTTTCAAAACTTCTCCTTCTATACAGCATCACTGATAAAACATCTACATTAAAGATGAAAAGTTTCTCTACAGTGAGGGTCACTCAGAGAGGTTCACAGGGTTACATGGAGAAGAGAAGAGGGAGGAGGGAGTTAGAGGTGACCCAAATGAGATGAGATGAATCAATAGTGGAGAGAGTGGGCTAGCCAGTAATCACTTCCTTATGTGCACTCCACAACTGGACCACTCAGAGATGTTCACGGGGTTATACAGAGAAGAGAAGAAGGAGGAAGGTAACAGAGGTGGCCAGAAGGATAAAAGGGGGGAATGAAAAGGCGGGAGACAGATCCAGCCAGTAATCAGTTCCCTAAGTGTTCTCCACCGTCTGGAACACACAGAAATTCACAGAGTTGGGTAGAGTAGAGAGGAGTTAGGGAGGAGACACAGGCGACCTGGTGGAGAAAAAGGAGAGTCCAAAGGGAGATAGAGCAGTCAAGCCAGTAATCTCACTCCCTAGTGAAAAATGGGTCCTGAAGATTGGGTCCTTAAAGGTACAAAATTGGTAACAAATACATAAAAGCAAAAATTAAAAATCTAGAGTAGAGTTTGGAATTTCAAAAATACGATGTTAAAGAAAAGAAGAAGGAAAAGAAAGAGAGAAAAAACGAACAAACAAAAACAAACAAGGTCACGAAAATTATAAAGAAAGTATAGGTACAAAATTGATAACTAATACCAGAAAGCAAAAATTAAAAATCTAGAGTAGAGTTTGGAATTTCAAAAATATGATGTTAAAGAAAAGAAGAAAGAAAAGAAAGAGAGAAAAAACGAACAAACAAAAACAAACAAGGTTGCGAAAATTATAAAGAAAATACAGGTACAAAATTGATAACTAATACCAGAAAGCAAAAATTAAAAATCTAGAGTAGAGTTTGGAATTTCAAAAATACGATGTTAAAGAAAAGAAGGAAAAGAAAGAGAGAAAAAACGAACAAACAAAAACAAACAAGGTCGCGAAAATTATAAAGAAAGTACAGGTACAAAATTGATAACTAATACCAGAAAGCAAAAATTAAAAATCTAGAGTAAAGTTTGGAATTTCAAAAATACAATGTTAAAAAAAAAAAGAAGAAGAAGAAGAAAAATAAAGAGAGAAAACAAACAAACAAATACGAACAATGTCACAAAAATTATAAAGAAAATACAGGTACAAAATTGATATCAAATACCAAAAAGCATAAATTAAAAATCTAGGGTAAAGTTTGGAATTTCAGATATACAATGTTATATAAAAGAAGAAGTGAAAGAAACATAGAAGAAAAAAAAAAGTCACAGAAATTATATAAAAAAAAACTATAGGTACAAAATTGATAACATATACTAAAAAGCAAAAATTAAAAATCTAGAATAGAGTTTGGAATTTCAAAAATACAATGTTAAAGAAAAGAAGAAAAAAACAAAAACAAAAACAAAACAAAACCAAAAAAAAAAAAAAGAAGGTCAAAAAATTATAAAATATATATATATGAAGTTTGCTGAAGAAGAAAAAAATAGGGTCTTTTTTTTTTTGCAAAGTAATAGGTTATAAAAGTGAAAATTAAAGGAACAATAGAGGACTTAAAAAATTTTTTAATAAAAAAAAAAGAAAGAATGATCGTAAAAATAATAAAAATACATCTAGGACTTTTTTGTTGTTTTTTTTTTTTGTGGGTGTTGTGGGTTCAGTTCATTTTTGGCTAGTTCCTTGGTCAGATTTATATTTCTCAAGATCTATAGGCCCCTTCCTATGTAGTCCGTGGTAACCACAGGGTTTTGATCTATTGCCTGTAGCTTCCAAGGCGTTTCCCTCTGTTATATCTTCTTCTGTTTGCTAGTCTCTTCAGTATCTGGCTTCCGCCCTGACACAAAGGGCACGGTGGAGGACACTTTTTTTTTGTTTGTTTTTTTTAGGCTTACTTGTTCAGTCGTGCTGTGGGGAGGGAGGGAGGGATGCTGCAAACAAATAACACTGGCGTGGGCTCACAGTGCCTCAGCCACCCTGGGTCTGCCCCCACTCACGGCGCATGTAGCCTCCCTGTCCACACTGCTCGGGCTCTAGGTTGTTCCGCTGGGAACAATCCGAGGCTGGCCCTGGGCTGCATGCACCTCCCAGGTCCAAGCCGCTCAGGTTCAGGCACTCGGGTAGTCCTCAGAGGCACAGACTCAGTTGGGCCTGCGTTTTGTGCTCTTCCCAGGTCCGAGCAGCTCAGGTGATGAGGTGTTTGGCGAGCGCCAATGCTGCGACTTATCGCCTCCCCGCCACTTGGTTATCTGGGTGTAAAACCGGCACACCTTCTCAGGCAGATGTTGACCATCCAGACCCCCAAGAAGTTTTAGTTAGCAAAGAAGCCTGCTTACAGTTTTATAGATAATGTCTCTCTGGGGCTGCGATTGCCCCCTTCCGGCTCTGGCTGCCTGTCACCGGAGGGGGAAGATCTGCAGCCGGCTATCTCTGTTCAGTCCTTTGTTCCGTGTGCGGGCCTGGCGGTCTTAGGTTAGGGCTGGCTTTTCGCGTGGTAGATATCCCACAGTCTGGTTTGCTAGCCCAAATTATTTCGCTCAGATAGCGCTCAGGGTATTCAGGCCAGATTCTTACTCTCAGCGATGCAGCCCATGCCGCGCCTCCCTGCCCAGCCCCGGCTTGCTAATGGCGGATGCAGGCGTCTGCGCTGCTTCTCCGCTGGGGGAGTTACCGTAGGGCTCGCAATCTGCGAGTTTTAATTGTTTATTTATTTTTTCTCCCTGTTATGTTGCCCTCTGTGCTTCCAAAGCTCGGCACAGATTCGGCAGTGAGAAGGTTTCCTGGTGTTTGGAAACTTCTCTCTTTTTAAGATTCCCTTCCCGGGACAGAACTCCGTCCCTCCCTCTTTTGTCTCTTTTTTTTTGTTTGTTTTTAATATTTTTTCCTACCTCCTTTCGAAGAGTTGGGTTGCTTTTCTGGGTGCCTGATGTCCTCTGCCGGCATTCAGAAGTTGTTTTGTGGAATTTACTCGACGTTTAAATGCTCTTTTGATGAATTTGTGGGGGAGAAAGTGTTCTCCCCGTCCTACTCCTCCACCATCTTGGCTCCTCCCTCCCTGGTCTTGTTTTTGTTGACTGTATAGAGCTTCTCCATCTTTGGCTGCAAAGAATAATATCAATCTGATTTTGGTATTGACCATCTGGTAATGTCCATGTGTAGAGTCTTCTCTTGGGTTGTTGGAAGAGTGTGTTTGCTATGACCAGTGTGTTCTCTTGGTAAAACTCGATTAGCCTTTGTCCTGCTTCATTTGGTACTCCAAGGCCAAATTTGCCCATTACTCCAGGTATTTCTTGACTTCCTACTTTTGCATTCCAGTCCCCTATAATGAAAAGGACATCTTTTTTGGATGTTAGTTCTAAAAGGTCTTGTAGGTATTCATAGAACCGTTCAACTTCAGCTTCTTCAGCATTACTGGTCGGGGCATAGACTTGGATTACCGTGATATTGAATGGTTTGCCTTGGAAACGAACAGAGGTCATTCTGTCATTTTTGAGATTGCATCCAAGAATTGCATTTTGGACCTTTGTTGACTATAATGGCTCCTCCATTTCTTCTAAGGGATTCCTGCCCACAGTAGTAGACATAATGGTCAACTGAGTTAAATTCACCCATTCCAGTCCATTTTAGTTCGTTGATTCCTAAAATGTTGATGTTCACTCTTGCCATCTCCTGCTTGACCGCTTCCAACTTGCCTTGATTCATGGACCTAATTTTCCAGGTTCTTATACAATATTGCTCTTTATAGCATCGGGCTTTACTTCCATCACCAGCCACATCCGCAACTGTGTGTTGTTTTTGCTTTGGCTCTGTCTCTTCATTCTTTCTGGAGTTAGTTCTCCACTGATCTCAGTGGAGATCATTGCAACACAGGTAGTTCGATTTAATTTTTTAGTCCAGTCTGTGGATCTCTGCCTTTTGATTGTATCATTTAGTCCATTCACATTCAGTATTATCATTGATGTATTTGGGTTTATGTTTTACATATTACTTTTTTTTTCTTTTTATAGTTTATTCAGAACTCCTGTAATAATATTTTGAATAAAAACTTAAACATTTTAAAAAAGGATATCTAGTTTGTCTATAATAAGGTCAAGAAAGCTTGGATACAACTTGCTAGGAAACTGTCCTGGGAATTATGTTGTTTTAGGTTACAGTGTACTACTCTCCGAGACATGGTTTTAAAACTCCTGAGAATTTGACAACCAGGTAATTCTCTGCAATTTGGGACCTAAAGGAAACAACAAACAGCTCATGGAAAGGTGTCATTTGAATGGGAACATGTACTTGAATAACACACATAGTGGTGGTGGTGGTCATGTGGTCGTTTAGTCATTAAGTTGTGTCCTACTCTTGCAACCCCATGGACTGTAGCCCACTAGGCTCCTCTGTCCACGGGATTTTCCAGACAAGAATACTGGAGTGGATTGCCATTTCCTTCTCCATACATAGTAACTGTGCTTAATTTGATTTTTCACGTCTGATGCTTTTTGTTCCTCTTTCTCCTTCACTGCTCTATTTTTCATTATGTGGACATTTTATAATATACCTCATGGTATCTTCATTCATTCAGAAAATACTGTTGAATGCCTACTAATTGTCATAGAAAAATGCATACTCCTTGCATTCAAGTAGTTAAGCAATTAATTAAGCCGTTACAACACAATGAAATTACATGCTGATTAGAGATATGTTCAGGATGTCCTGTCAGTTCAGGGAATTCCAGTAATTGACTTTTGATTCACCTACAACCAACTAAGCATGTGTGTGTGTGTGCACGTGTACACACACACACACACACACACACATGCTTCACCATCACCTCTCAGATTGGATCTGGAATTTATTTCTGGCTTCACTACCACCACTACCATCACCATCTTTGCAGTAATATCATGACAATTTAAAATAGCATTTTTTGAAAAATTAAATTGCATTCTAGAAAAATTAAATCATATTAATCTTCAAAATGTTTCACCTCTCATCTTAATTTCTGATTAGTGATCTTGTGTCAATTTCTATATTTTATATGTTATCTGGCAGAGGAGCTATAATAGCTTGTTAAAAGTCAACTTCCTTTGTGCAGTATAGCAAAAAGTAAGATACAGAAGTAGAGTTTGACCTCGACTGAGTGTCTTTCTGAAAAGTTGTTTGGATATCGTCTTGTATACAAAAGAAAGTTGGTGAAGTTTTTATGAAAAAGAATGGTGTGATAAAATTCTATTTTA
Source organism: Bos grunniens (assembly GCF_055505025.1). Taxonomy (NCBI): domain Eukaryota; kingdom Metazoa; phylum Chordata; class Mammalia; order Artiodactyla; family Bovidae; genus Bos; species Bos grunniens. The sequence continues at coordinate 71,651,603 of NC_141194.1, read as the reverse complement.
TGAATAAAGCTGTGTTAAACTGCATAGAGAATGGACCAGAATAAGGAAGGATTTATGTTAGGAAGACTAATTTGAAATTTGAAGATTAGAAAGCTTTCTTAAGTGAACAAATCAAAGAAATAGAGGAAAGAAATAAAGTGGGAAAAACTAGAATTCTCTTCAAGCAAACTGGAGGTACCAAAGGAAAATTACATGCAAAGATGGGCAGAATAAAGGATAGAAATAGCACAGACCTAACAGAAGCAGAAGAGATTAAAAAGAGGTGGCAAGAATGCACAGAAGAACTACACAAAACAAGGTCTTAATGACCCAGATAACCATGATGGTCGCACACCTAGAGTGAGACATTCTGGAATGTGAAGTCAAGTGGGCTTTAGGAAGCATTGCTATGAACAAAGCTATTGGAGGTGATATAATTCCAGCTGAGCTATTTTAAATCCTAAAGAATGATGCTGTGAAAGTGCCGCACTCAATATGCCACTAATTTGGACAACTCGGCTGTAGCCACAGGACTGGAAAAAGTCAATTTTCATTCCAATCCAAAGAAAGACAATGCCAAAGAATGCTGAAACTACCGCAATCCAACTGTGCTTGTTTCACATGCTACCACTGTTATGCTCAAAATCCTTCAAGCTAGGCTTCAGCAGTACATGAACTGTGAACTTCCAGAAGTAAAAGCTGGGTTTAGAAAAGCAGAGGAACCACAGATCAAGTTGCTAACATTCATTGGATCATGGAGAAATCAAGGGAATTACAGAAAAAAATATCTACTTCTGTTTCATTGACTATGCCAAAGCCTTTGACAGTGTGTATCACAACAAACTGTGGAACATTTTTAAAGAGATGAGAATACCAGACTACCTTACATCCCTCCTATGAAAACTGTATGCAGGTCAAGAAGTCACAGTTAGAACCAGACATGGAACAATGGACTGGTTCCAAATTGGGAAAGGAGTACATCAAGACTGTATATTGTCACCCTGCTTATTTAACTTATATGCTTTGTACATCACGTAAAATGCCAGGCTGGATGAATCACAAGCTGGAATCAAGATTGGCGGGAGAAATAGTAACAACCTCAGATATACAGGTGATACCACTCTAATGACAGTGAAGAGAAACTAAAGAATTTCTTGATGAGGGTGAAAAAGGAGAGTGAAAAGCGGGCTTAAAACTCAACTTTCAAAACCCTAACATTATGACATCTAGTCTGATCACTTCATAGCAGATAGAAGAGGGAAAAGTGGAAAGAGTGGCTGATTTTATTTTCTTGGGCTCCAAAATCACTGGGGAAGGTGACTGCACCCAGGAAATTAAAAGATGCTTGCCCCTTGGAAGAAAAACTATGACAAACCTAGACAGCATATTAAAAAACAGAGACATCATTTTACCAACAAAGGTCTGTATAGTCAAAGCTATGGTTTTTCCAGTAGCCATGTACGGTTGCTGAGAATTGGACCATAAAGCAGACTGAGCACCAAAGAACTGATGCTTTCAAATTGTTTTGCTGGACAAGAGTCCTAAGAGACCCTTGGACACCAAGGAGATCAAATCAGTCAATCCTAAAGGAAATCAATTCTGAATATTCACTTGAAGGACTAATGCTGAAGTGCCAGTACTTTGGCCACCTGATGTGAAGAGCTGATTCACTGGAAAAGACTGATGCTGGGAAAGATTGAGGGCAAGAGGAGAAGGGGGTGACAGATGATGAGATTGTTGGATGGCATCACCAATGGACATGAGTTTGAGCAAACTCTAGGAGATAGTGAAGGACAGGGAAGTTTGGCATGCTGCAGTTAATGGTGTCACAAAGAGTTGGACACAACTCAGCAATTGAACAAGAAGCAGAAAGAAGGAGCATATTGAGGGAAATTATTAGTCTGATTTCAAACATTTAAGTTTTTACTTCATTGTTTTGATCCCAGTTTCCCCATCAGAGAAATGTAAAGGCTGGGCTATATACCTATTATGACTTGTAAGATTATTTTTTCTTCTGCCAAGGAAAACTACAAAAGTTTGGGCAATATGTTTCATCATATAATAACCTCATCCCTTTGGAATTCATGCATGCACCTTTATTACTTTATTACTTCATGTTTGACTATTAATATCTATTGAAGTTAGTCTACTGGTTCAAATGTTAATCTCATACCAAAACACCCTGAAACACTCAGAATAATGTTTGAGCAAATATCTGGGCACTCCATGCCACAGTCAAGTTGACATGTAAATTCACAATCATAATCAGTCTAGAACATCTAATAGTGCCAGAAAGTAAGGAAGTGCTCAAGAAACAAAATGATAAGGAATGACACAGTGATATAGTTAATCTGAAAAATCTCCAAATGGTCAAAACTGAAACAATTTGAGCCACAAAATAAATATTATAGCTTTGGATTAGACGAGGGCACAGTAACCCACTCCAGTATTCTTGCCTGGAGAACCCCCATGGACAGAGGAGCTTGGCTGGCTACAGTCCCTGGGGTCACAAAGAGTTGAACATGACTGAGTGACTAAGCACAGCACATATTAAATCCAAAGTATAAGATAAATATCCATTAGTTAATACTGATATAAATAAATGGCTGAGTAAATAAATAGGAAATCAGAGATACTTTTTCCCTACATAAGAATTCCAAGTTGTATATGTAGATACTTCCCTCCTTAATGAGGTAGAAATTACCTTCTCCCCTTGGATATGGGTTTCCAAAAATGGAGTAAATAAAGGGAAATATAGTAACTCTTGTGGGTTGTGGGGTGAATGTTTGTGTCTCCCTTCCAAATTCATGTACTGAAGCATTATCCACCAATGTGATGATATTTGGAAGTGGGGCTTTTAGGAAGTAATACTTAGATTATGTCATGAAGGTTGAAACATCATGATAAGATTCGTGCCCATATAAGAAGAGGAAAACAGAGATCTCAGTCTCAGTGTATACACAAGGATGTTATATGAGCACACAACAAGAAAGTTGCCATCTAAAAGCCAAGAAGACTTCCCTCATCATGAACTGAATCTCTCAGCACCTCATTCCAAATCTCTAGAACTCTGAGAAATCAATGTCTGCTCTTTAAGCCACTCAGTCTATACTATTTTGTTATAGTAGCCTGAGCTGACAATAACTTTTTAATTGGAGGAATCTTTCAGACACCATCTTAAGCAAATGATCAAGATCAATATCACCAATGATTACACGTTGATATCATATACACCCTAATATAATATGATGACATATAATATGGACAGGCACTTCATCTATGTGGTATTCTTTTCCAAAACCCATATTCCCTATTTAAGCTTGAGGAAAACATCAGACAAATCCAAATTGAGCTACATTTTACAAAACATCTGGCCAGTACTCCTCAAAACTCTCAAGATAAAAAAACAAGGAAAGATTAAGAAACTGACACAGACTAAAGAAGACCAAGAAGGCATAATTATTAAATGCAATGTGATATGCTGAACTGAAACCTAGAATAGTAAAAAAGATATTAGTGGAAAAACCAAGGAAGTCTAAATGAAGTCTGGGGTCCAATTAATAGTAATGTACCAATGTTGGCTTCTTAGTTTTGACAAATACTCCATTTTACATTAATGCCAAATGTTTAAAAAAGGAAAACTGAATGAGGGACCTCTGTACCACCTTTGCAATTTGTCTTTAAATCTAAAATTACTTCAAAATAAAAGATATTTTTAAAAATATGAAATCTTGGCATTGTTAAACACAACCATTATTTTAAAATAAATTATGCAAACTTGTTATTAAATAAGTCACATTAAAAGAAAATGGAATTAATATTCAAATTCATAAGTTCCTTATTATTTTACTACATTTTACTATCTATGCTCTTTATTTATATCTATTTATCTGTATGTTGAAAATAACAAGCAATTGTGTGCCTCTGTGTTCAGTGACTGCTCACTGGTAGCTTAAAATTGGCTTTGGTTGCATTATTTATACAATGAAAACCAACAAATACTATGAATTGGGGCATCCCTCTCACTCTGCAATCCCTATCTCACTGAGAGTTAGTTGTTAAACATTTAACAACATATTATTGCTGGTAATACTACACAGTATTCTTTTAATGAGCAAAACCTTAATTCAGTAGATGTCCTTACTGGTGACCATCAGGTTTATCTTTAGACTTCCTTTGCCACTGGGAATTTTAGACCCTGGGGAATAATTTTAGGAAGTCCATTGTGTATAATGGGATTTCTGGTGTTTGGGTTGTGAAATTTTGAGTTTTACTACTGTCTTTTTTCCTTCATCCACTTCCCCAAATAGCTCCTTTACCTTGTCATCCATGTGGAATGGGAATCATAACCCTAATAAGGTTACGAATTATTAACCTAAGATCTACAGATGGGATTCAGGGAATCTGGGAAGTCTTTGAAAATTATATGTAAGATTTAAAACATATGTATATTTGAAAAGGGTCTTCAGCTTTCTTCAGACTTTCAAAGAGATTTATGTCCTAAATAATATTAAGAAACATTTATAATGAGTTGAGTACCATTTCAGAGACAATTGTATGTATACTGTATAAGATGATACAGTGAAAAAAAAAAAAAAACAAAAAAAAATTTACATATCCCACTTACTCTTGTATGATAAATGAGAAACTAACATCTGGTGATTACTTAGCTGACTTGCCAGTCACTGTCCTTTCACCATTGTCTTATTAATACCCTCCTACCTACCTAATCCCCCTTGTTAGTTCAGAAAACTTTTCCACACAATTTCTCACCTCTTCATTTAATGTCATCTTTTATTGCCCCATTTTTTTTCTTTCAGTGTCTACAGCACATCCCAAATGTCTGGTCAATTCGATTTTGCTTTGAATAACTGATTTTAAAGAGCTTAAATCAAAATCAATGAACAAAAAATGCTTTATTATGAAAATCTAAGTTTAAATATATTTGACAAGATTACTAATATTATGAGGCAAAGAAACTTTTGTGGAAATAGTTGTGTCTATTTTTTGGTCTAAAATCTAATAGGAATATTCAAGGAAGGAGTTTAACAAGTAAACATAGAAAAGAAAGGCTATGGATCAATATGAGTCAGATCAATATGAATTGGTTATTCTATCACTTCTTTAGTTGTGTAACCTTGGGCAAGTCACTTAACTTCCCTAAATTGGAAATGATAATATTCCTTTATTCACAGAAATGTTGTAGAAATTAAATTAGGTGATAAGTGGAAAGTGTCTACCCCATGCCTAGCACCTAATAATAATGATTAACATTTATTAATAATGATGATTATATGATAAACCAAAATGGAATTATGCTAAATCTCCTTCTACTGGGTGTTTATTTAACAGGGAGAAGTGTGAAAGCAAAAATATTTTGCTTGTTTATTTGCCAAATATTCACTGAGCAGTTTTTTGTTTTTTGGTTTTGGGGTTTTTTTTTTGCATTACAAAGTGCTAATAATTCCAAAAGACACAAAAATGACCAAGACAGAGGCCTCCCTCTTGGGGAGCACTTAGTTTAACGTTTTTACAAATTGTATTGCAAGGTATGTAAGAGAGGAAGAAATTACTATTGCTCTCTTGTCAGAAATAATACCTCTCTCCATTTTACTCTATTCATTGTTCACAAGTCTCAATCTCTCTGTGCCTCTGTCTTCAATATCCTTTCTTCCTAAACATAGCCTCCATACTCTCCTATTCCCTCCCTCCTTCTTTGCCTCTTATATTAGCACTCTTTCCAAAGTTGTATGTTCTCAGTTATTCTTGTATAACTCATTCTACCTAAGTTTGATAAAAATTGTATTCAGGAGGCAGTCCTAAGATGGCAGAGGAATAGGATGGGGAGACCACTTTCTGCCCCACAAATTCATCAAAAGAATATTTGAACGCTGAGTGAATTCCACAAAACAACTTCTGAATGCGAGCAGAGGACATCAGGCACCCAGAAAAGCAGCCCATTGTCTTATAAATGAGGTAGGAAAAAATATAAAAAATAAAAAGAGACAAAAGAGGCAGGGATGGAGCTCCATCCCTGGAAGAGAGTCTTAAAAAAGAGAGAAGTTTCCAAACACCAGGAAATACTCTCACTGTGGCGAGCCTTGGAACCACAGAGGGCAACATAACCGGGAGGAAAAATAAATAATTAAAACCCACAGATTACGTGCCCAACGGCAACTCCCCCAGTGAAGAAGCAGTGCAGACGCCTGCATCCACCACTAGCAAGCGGGGTTTGGGCAGGGAGGCACGGGCTGCATTGTTTAGAGTAAGGACAGGCATGAATACCCCAAGGGCAATCTGAAGGAACTAACTTGGGCTAGCAAACCAGAATGTGGAATAGCTACCACGTGAAAAGCCCTAACCTAAGACACCATAAGGCCCGCTCACAGAACAAAGGACTGAGCAGAGCTAGCCAGCTCATCCCCCTGCCTGGTGACAGGCAGGCGAGGGCAGCCAGAGCTGGAAGGGGGCAATCGCGGCCCCAGAGAGGCATTATCCACCAAACTGCAAGCAGGCTTCGTTGCTAACCAAGACTTCTTGGGATTCTGGATGGTCAACATCTGCCTGAGAAGGTGTGACGGTTGCACACCCAGAAAACCAAGCTGCAGGGACAGGGGAGGCAATAAGTCGCAGCGACCTCGCTTGCCAAGCACCTGGTCACCTGAGCTGCTCGGACCTGGGAAGGGCATAAATCGCAGGCCCAACCAAGTCTGCACCTCTGAGGACTACCCGAGTACCTGAACCTGAGAAGCTTAGAACTGGGAAGTGCATACAACCCAGGGCCAGTCTCAGACAGTTCCTGGCAGAGCAACCTAGAGCCTAAGCAGTGTAGACAGGAAAAGCACACACACCATGAGTGGGGACAAACCCAGTGTGGCCAAGACACTGCGAGCATGCCCCAGTGTTATTCGTTTGCAGTGTACCTCCCTCCCCACAGCACAACTGAACAAGTGAGCCTAAAAAAGTGTCCACCACCGCCCCCTTGTGTCAGGGCGGAAATTAGGCACTGAAGAGACAGAAGAAGCTAAAACAGAGGGAACCACCTTGGAATTGACAGGTGCAATAGATTAAAAACCCTGTAGTTATTAACGACTACATAGGAAGGGGCCTATAGATCTTCAGAAATATAAGCTGAATCAAGGAACTATCCGAAAATGAACTGACCCCACACTGCCCACAACAACAACAGAGAAAGTCCTAGATATATTTTTACTATCATTCTTTAATTTTTTATTTTTTTTATTTTTAAGTCCTCTATTACTCCTTTAATTTTCATTTTAATAACCTACTATTAAATTGCAAAAAAAAGGGAGACCCTATTTTTTAAAGCAAACTTTATATATATATATATATATATATATATATATATATATATATATTATAATTCTTGTGACTTTGTTTTCTTTTTTTTTTCCTTTGGTACTGTATTTTTGAAAATCCAGCCACTAATCTAGATTTTTAATCTTTTCTTTTCAGTATTTGTTATCAATTTTTACTTTAAGAGCCCAATCTTCATTACCTATTTTTACTTGGGAGCGAGATCACTGGCCTGATTGCTCTCTCCCTTTTTGAACTCTCCCTTTTCTCCACCAGGTCACCTCATATCTTCCCTCCCCCTTCTCTTCTCTACCCAACTCTGTGAATCTCTCTGTGTGTTCCGGAATGTGGAGAACACTTAGGGAACTGATTACTGACTGGATCTGTCTCTCTCCTTTTGATTCCCCTTTATCCTCCTGGCCACCTCTGTCTCCTTCCTCCCTCTTCTCTTCTCTGTATACCTCCATGAACATCTCTAAGTGGTCCAGACTGTGGGGTGCACATAAGGAAAAGATTACTGGCTAGCTTGCTCTCTCCTCTTTTGATTCCACCTCATCTCATTCGGGTCACCTCTAACTCCCTCCTCCCTCATCTCTTCTCCATGTAACTCTGTGAACCTCTCCAGGTATCCCTCACTATGGAGAAACCTTTCATCATTAACCTGGATGTTTTATCATCAGTGCTATATAGATGGAGAAGTCTTGAGCCTACTGTAAAAATAAGACTGAAAACCAGAAGCAGGAGGCTTAAGTCCTAATCCTGAGAACACCAAAGAACTCCTGACTCCAGGGAACATTAATCAACAGGAGCTCATCAAACGCTTCCATACCTACACTGAAACCAAGCACCACCCAAGGGCCGACAAGTTCCAGAACAAGATATACCACATAAATTCTCCAGCAACACAGGAACACAGCCCTGAGCTTCAATATAAAGGCTGCCCAAAGTCACTCCAAAACCACTGACATCTCATAACTCATTACTGGACACTTCACTGCACTCCAGAGAGAAGAAATCCAGCTCCATCCACTATAACACCAACACAAGCTTCCCTAACCAGGAAACCTTGACAAGCCATCCATACAACCCCACCCACAGCGAGGAAACACCATAATAAAGAGAACTCCACAAACTGCCAGAATACAGAAAGGCCACCCCAAAGACAGCAATATAAACAAGATGAAAAGACAGAAGAATACCTAGCAGGTAAAGGAACAGGATAAATGCCCACCAAACCAAACAAAAGAGGAAGAGATACGGAATCTACCTGATAAAGAATTCTGAATAATGATAGTGAAAATGACCCAAAATCTGGAAACAAAATGGAATCACAGATACACAGCCTGGAGACAAGGATTGAGAAGATGCAAGAAAGGTTTAACAAGGACCTAGAAGAAATTTTAAAAAGTCAGTATATAATAAATAATGCAATAAATGAGATCAAAAACACTCTGGAGGGTACCAACAGTAGAATAACGGAGGCAGAAGATAGGATTAGTGAGGTAGAAGATAGAATGGTAGAAATAAATGAATCAGAGAGGGAAAAAGAAAAACGAATTAAAGGAAATGAGGACAATCTCAGAGACCTCTGGGACAATGTTAAACACCCCAACATTCGAATCATAGGAGTCCCAGAAGAAGAAGACAAAAAGAAAGACCATGAGAAAATACCTGAGGAGATAATCATTGAAAACTTCCCTAAAATGGGGAAGGAAATAGTCACCCTATTCAAGAAACCCAGAGAGTTCCTAACAGGATAAACCCAAGGTGAAACACCCCAAGACACATATTAATCAAATTAACAAAGATGAAACAAACAGACAAACAGACAAAAAAACAAACAAACAAATATTAAAAGCAGCAAGGAAAAACCAACAAATAACACACAAGGGGATTCCCATGAGGATAACAGCTGATCTTTCAATCAAAACACTTCAGACCAGAAGGGAATGGCAGGACATACTTAAAGTGATGAAAGAAAATAACCTGCAACTCAGATTACTGTACCCAGCAAGGATCTCATTCAAATATGAAGGACAAATCAAAAGCTTTACAGACAAGCAAAAGCTGAGAGAATTCAGCACCACCAAACCAGCTCTCCAACAAACGCTAAAAGATCTTCTATAGAAAAGAAACAAAAAAAGGGTGTATAAACTTGAACCCAAAACAACAAAGTAAATGGCAATGGGATCATACTTATCAATAATTACCTTAAAAGTAAATGGGTTGAATGCCGCAACCAAAAGACAAAGACTGGCTGAATGGATACAAAAATAAGACCCCTGTATATGTTGTCTACAAGAGACCCACCTCAAAACAGGGGACACATACAGACTGAAAGTGAAGGGCTGGAAAAAGATATTCCACGCAAATAGAGACCAAAAGAAAGCAGGAGTAGCAATACTCATATCAGATAAAATAGACCTTAAAACAAAGGCTGTGAAAAGAGACAAAGAAGGACACTACATAATGATCAAAGGATCAATTCAAGAAGAAGATATAACAATTATAAATATATATGCACCTAACATAGGAGCACCACAATATGTAAGACAAATGCTAACAAGTATGCAAGGGGAAATTAACAATAACACAATAATAGTGGGAGATTTTAATACCCCACTCACACATATGGATAGTTCAACTAAACAGAAAAATTAACAAGGAAACACAAACTTTAAATAATACAATAGACTAGTTAGACTTAATTGATATCTGTAGGACATTTCACCCCAAAACAATGAATTTCACCTTTTTCTCAAGTGCACATGAAACCTTTTCCAAGATAGATCACATCCTGGGCCATAAATCTAGCCTTGGTAAATTCAAAAACATTGAAATCATTCCAAGCATCTTTTCTGACCACAATGCAGTAAGATTAGATCTCAATTACAGGAGAAAAACTATTAAAAATTCCAACATATGAAGGCTGAACAACACGCTGCTGAATAACCAACAAATCACAGGAGAAATCAAAGAATAAATCAAAATATGCATAGAAATGATTGAAAATGAAAACACAGCAACCTGTGAGACACTGTAAAAGCAGTGCTAAGGGGAAGGTTCATAGCAATACAGGCATTCCTCAAGAAACAAGAAAAAAGTCAAATAAATAACCTAACTCTACACCTAAATCAACTAGAAAAGGAAGAAATGAAGAACCCCAGGGTTAGTAGAAGGAAAGAAATCTTAAAAATTAGGGCAGAAATAAATGCAAAAGAAACAAAAGAGACCATAGCAAAAATCAACAAAGCCAAAAGCTGCTTCTCTGAGAAGATAAATAAAATTGACAAACCATTAGCCAGATTCATCAAGAAACAAAGGGAGAAAAATCAAATCAATAAAATTAGAAGTGAAAATGGAGAGATCACAACAGACAAAGCAGAAATACAAAGGATCATAAGAGAGTACTATCAACAATTATATGCCAATAAAATGAACAACTTGGAAGAAATGGACAAATTCTTAGAAAAGTACAAGTTGCCAAAACTTAACCAGGAAGAAATAGAAAATTTTAACAGACCCATCATAAGCATGGAAATTGAAACTGTAATCAGAAATCTTCCAGCAAACAAAAGCCCAGGTCCAGACAGCTTCACAGCTGAATTCTACCAAAATTTAGAGAAGAGCTAACACCTATCCTGCTCAAACTCTTCCAGAAAATTGAAGAGGAAGGTGAACTTCCAAACTCATTCTATGAGGCCACCATCATCATAATACCAAAACCTGACAAAGATGCCACAAAAAAAGAAAACTACAGGCCAATATCACTGATGAACATAGATGCAAAAATCCTTAGCAAAATTCTAGCAATCAGAATCCAACAACACATTAAAAAGATCATACATCATGACCAAGTGGGGTTTATCCCAGGGATGCAAGGATTTTTAAATATCCACAAAACAATCAATGTAATACACCACATTAACAAATTGAAAAATAAAAGCCATATGATTATCTCAATAGATGCAGAGAAAGCCTTTGACAAAATTCAACATTTATTTATGATAAAAAACTCTCCAGAAATCAGGAATAGAAAGAACATACCTGAACATAATAAAAGCAATATACAGCAAACCCACAGCAAGTATTATCCTCAATGGTGAAAAATTAAAAGCATTTCACCTAAAGTCAGGAACAAGACAAGGGTGCCCACCTTCACCACTACTATTCAACATTGTTTTGGAAGTTTTGGCCACAGCAATCAGAGCAGGAAAATAAATAAAAGGAATCCAGATTGGAAAAGAAGAAGTAAAACTCTCACTATTTGCAGATGGCATGATTCTCTACATAGAAAACCCTAAAGACCCCACCTGAAAATTACTAGAGCTAATCAATTAATATAGCAAAGTTTCAGGATACAAAATCAACACACAGAAATCTTTTGCATTCCTATACATTAATAATGATAAAATAGAAAGAGAAATTAAGGAAACAATTCCATTCACCATTGCAACGAAAAGAATAAAATACTTAGGAATATATCTACCTAAAGAAACAAAAGACCTATATATAGAAAACTATAAAACACTGATGAAAGAAATCAAAGAGGACACTAATTAGAGAAATATACCATGTTCATGGATTGGAAGAATCAATAGAGTGAAAATGAGTATACTACCCAAAGCAATCTATAGATTCAATGCAATCCCTATCAAGCTAACAACAGTATTTTTCACAGAGCTAGAACAAATAATTTCACAATTTGTATGGAAATATAAAAAACCTCGACTAGCCAAAGCAATCTTGAGAAAGAAGAATGGAACTGGAGGAATAAACCTGCCTGACTTCAGGCTCTAGTACAAAGCCACAGTCATCAAGACAATACGGTACTGAAACAAAGACAGAAATATAGATCAATCGAACAAAATAGAAAGCCCAGAGATAAATCCATGCACCTATGGACACCTTATCTTTGACAAAGGAAGCAAGAATATTCAATGGACAATCTCTTTAGCAACTGGTGCTGGGAAAACTGGTCAACCACTTGTAAAAGAATGAAACTAGAACACTTTCTAACACCATACACAAAAATAAACAAAGTGGACTAAAGACCTAAATGTAAGACCAGAAACTATAAAACTCCTAGAGAAAAACAGGCAAAATACTCTCCGACATAAATCACAGCAGGATCCTCTATGACCCACCTCCCAGAATACTGGAAATAAAAGCAAAAATAAACAAATGGGATCTAATTAAAATTAAAAGTTTCTGCACAACAAAGGAAACCATAAACAGGGTGAAAAGACAGCCTTCAGAATGGGAGAAAATAAGAGCAAATGAAGCAAATGACAAAAGATTAATCTCAAAAATATACAAGCAACTCCTACAGTTCAATTCCAGAAAAATAAATGACCCAATCAAAAAATGGGCCAAAGAACTATACAGACATTTCTCCAAAGAAGACATACAGATGGCTAACAAACACATGAAAAGATGCTCAGCATTGCTCATTCTCAGAGAAATGCAGATCAAAACCACAATGAGGTACTATTTCACGCCAGTCAGAATGGCTGCAATCCAAAAGTCTACAAGCAATAAATGCTGGAGAGGGTGTGGAGAAAAGGGAACCCTCTTACACTGTTTGTGGGAATGCAAACTAGTACAGCCACTATGGAGAACAGTGTGGAGATTCCTTAGAAAACTGGAAATAGAACTGCTTTATGACCCAGCAATCCCACTGCTGGGCATACACACTGAGGAAACCAGAATTGAAAGTGACACATGTACCCCAATGTTCATCGCAGCACTGTTTATAATAGCCAGGACATGGAAGCAACCTAGATGTCCATCAGCAGATGAATGGATAAGAAAGCTGTGGTACAGATACACAATGGAGTACTACTCAGCCATTAAAAAGAATACATTTGAATCAGTTCTAATGAGGTGGATGAAACTGGAGCCTATTATACAGAGTGAGGTAAGCCAGAAAGAAAAACACCAATACAGTATACTAACGCATATATATGGAATTTAGAAAGATGGTAACGATAACCCTGTATGTGAAACAGCAAAAGAGATGCAGATGTATAGAACAGTCTTATGGACTCTGTGGGAGAGGGAGACGGTGGGATGAGTTGGGAGAATGGCATTGAAACATGTATATCATATGTGAAACGAATCACCAGTCCAGGTTCAATGCGTGATACAGGATGCTCAGGACTGGTGCACTGGGATGACCCAGAGGGATGGTATGAGGGAGGTGGGAGGGGGTTTCAGGGTGAGGAACACATGTGAGCCCGTGGCGGATTCTTGCTGATGTATGGCAAAACCAATACAATATTGTAAAGTAATTAGCCTCCAATTAAAATAAATTTATATTAAAAATAAATAAATAAAAAATACATTGCACTTAGAAAAAAAAAATGTACTCAGTAAATTACAGGTTCAAGTTTATATGTTTGCAATGGTCTAGGGACTAGGTGCATAAACTGAGCCAATGAAGGAAAGAACATTGGCAGAAATCAAGAGAACTGATCCATAGAGTGATGGGCAAAGAAGAAAATGTCAGAGATATGCCTCTGAGTAGACAGAAGAAGGATCTTTTCCCCATGGAGAAAAGATCCAAGGGCAAAAAGAATATCTAGATCAACAAGAAGACTAATTAAAGTTGGGGGTGGTGATGGCCATTAAATATTGAAAACACATAAAAACCTCCAGTTGGTAGTATAACATCTATTATACCAGCCATGATATTCAACAGTTTTATCATGCATTTTAAGTTTAGTATTCTAAATAAAATAATCTTGATTCATTAAAAAGAGCCTGAAATTTAACAACCACAAACAGAACTTCACTTATAATAAGAACATGGTAACCATACCTAATCCTGGTGAAGTTATTTTATTTTTGTCTTGCATTCAAAAGTGGCCTTCTTAAGAAGACAGATTAAATATTAATATCAGGATAATTTTTATTAGAAAAAGATGTGTCAGACACAAAGAAGACTATAAATTCAAGTCAACTTAATTCTATCAAATAACAAGAAAGGCATCAGCTATGAAAAGTGAAACTGCTTAGAATTTTTTTTTAATTTATTTGTTTTAAATTGAAGGATAATTGTTTGGCAATATTGGTTTGATTTCTTCCATACATTAACATGAATCAGCCACAGGTGTACAAAAGTCGTCTCCCTCCTGAACCTCTCTCACACCCTTTCCCACCCCTCTAGGTTGTTACAGAGCCTCAATTGGAGTTCCCTGAGTCATAAACAAATTTCCATTGGCTATCTATTTTACATAGGGTATTGTGTATGCTTTTATGCTACTCTTTCCATTCATCTCACCCTCTCCTTCCTCCCCCTGACCTTGTCCATAAGTCTGTTCTTGCTTCGAATTTTTTAGCTAAATGCAAGTTATTATAGCATCCTTACATTCAATCTATCATCAAGTCCTAACAATTCTTTTTTCATAATGTCTCTCAGAGCTAGCATTTTCCTTCCATTTTTATAACCACCCAATTATATGTATTTCATTAGTAAGCTTCCTAGCTCATATCCTTAACTTTAATTCATCTTATATTCAATTGGCAAAATAGTTTATCACAAATGCTATCTTCATGCTAGTAATAGCTATATCTACTAAGAACTTACTATGAGCCAGGCACTGCTTTAGGTAATTTATTTGTAACATCTCAGTTAATCCTCATAACACTATGATGTAATTACTGATATTATTCCTATTTTACAGAAGATGAAACTGAAGTGTAGAGATTATGTAATTTGCTCAAGGTTACACAGTCCTTAGGCAAAACAAGGTTATTTTTGTCCAACTTCTAAACTTTTAGACATTCTACTATATGGCAGAGTCCAAGAAAGTATGGTTTCTCCCTCCATTTTACTGAGTCTGACTTTTAGTGTCATAAGCCATAAACAAAAGCAGCTGGAAGGAATCTTGGATTCCATCAAGTCCATAGATTGGAAACAAATATCCCACAGGCAGAATATCTCCAATATAAATATTTTAAAAATTCAGTCTTCATATTGTTTTAGTGCAAATTATCAATAATTAAAAATCAAAAGATTTTACATAAAAATCAGAATTATTGGTTTCTCTAGAAAACTTAGAATATTGAATCTGCATTGCCACTTAGTCCCAAACTGGTGAAGTTTAGTTATTTCTTTCTGTTTAAAAAAGACATACATGTTTTAGTTAGAAAAGTCTCCACCCGTCTTTCACACATGCAGTTACTTGGTCCTTGTAAGAACCTACACTTATAATCCATGGTCTAGCCAAAATCCAGACGGGGAATAGAGACTTAGAAAAGGACACTGACTTACCTTAGACCACACAGAGTGCAGGTAGCAAAACAAGAAATAGACCCCAGGTCTTTTTTACTCCAAATTCAAGTCTCTTTCCACTATATGTGTTTCTTTTTCTGTGTCTTTGAATATATTATTTTCTTATTACCAATGGCTTCTCAAAATTTTTTCAGTCTTATTGTTCTTGTCAAAACTGGACTCAAATTTTACCACTTAAAGTATAGTTTTCCAGACTAATCTCATCTGACTCTGATCACAAATAAACTAAGCATTCCCTTAACACTAATTAATTTGCACTTCCTGATATGCTGCTTTTTAAACCATTCAATCATTTCCTCTGTGTATATTTCTTTTCCTTACGTAGATAAGCTCCTTAAGACTAAGGTTGGCCAGAGGTAAAATTTTGTGAAGTTGATGAAACTTGTTTTAGGTGGATTCAGGTTCTTTTTCTGCCCTTTTGATGATTTAGTTTTCATATCTATGTTCTCATCTAATTCTTATCAAAGTCTTCCTTAAGGAACACCACTGACAGCAATAATTTACCAAAGATTCATGAACTGGTGGCCTGAAGCTGAATTTGGCCAACAGACATATTTTTGGGGTTTGGCAAACATTGTTTTAATTTTTTTTAATTTAAATATCTTAACTGAGACATTCAATTTCTAGTTCTTCGCAGGTCTCTTTGATCTAGCATCCACACTTGGCCAGATTTACATGTTTGTATTATGTGCCTCCCCTTCATGGATCACAGCCTTGTCAGAAGGAGGGGCTTGCAACACTCAATGAAGCTATGGTCATGTCACGCAGGGCCACCCAAGACAGAGAGTTCATAGTGAAGCGTTCAAACAAAATGTGGTCCACTGTAAAAGGAAATGGCAATCCACTCCAGCATTTTTCCCTGGAGAAGCCCATGAGTAGTATGAAACGGCAAAAAGATATGACACCAGAAGATGAGCACTCAGAGTCAGAAAGTGTTCAAAATGCTACTGGGGAGAGCAGAGGGCAATTACTAATAGTTCTAGAAAGAATGAAGTGACTGGGCCAAAGAAGGAAAGACACTCATCTCCGGATATGTCTGATGGTGAAAGTAAAGTCCAATGCTGTAAAGAGCAATACCACATAGGAAACTGGAATGCTAGGTAACCTGAATCAAGGTAAATTGTACATAGTCAAGAAGGAGATGGCAAGGTTTCACATTGACATCTTAGGAATCAGTGGACAGGAATGGGAGAATATAATTCAGATGATGATTATATCTACTATTATGAGCAAGAATCTTTTAGAAGAAATTGAGTGGTCAAAAAAGTAAAAAAAAAAAAAAAAAAAAAAAACAGTTGAGACTCAGAACTTGGGAGAAACCTCAAAAACGACAGAATGATCTCTGTTCGTTTCCAAGGCAAACACTTCAACATCACAGTAATCCAAGTCTATGCCCCAATCACTGATGCTGAAGAAGTTGAAGCTGACTTGTTCTTTGAAGACCTACAAGAATTTCTAGAACTAACAGCAAAAAAATAAAAATGCTTCTTTTTTTTGTTTGTTTGTTTTTCGTCATAGAGGACTGGAATGCAAAGTAGGAAGTCAAGAGATACCTGAAATAACAGGCAAGTTAGGCCTTGGAGTACTAAATAAAGCAGGGCAAAAACTAACAGTTTTGCCAAGAGAACACTTTGATCATACCAAACACTTTTTCCAACAACTCAAGAGACAACTCTACACATGGACATCACCAGATGGTCAATTCTAAAATCAGGTTTAATATGTTCTTTGCAGGGGGGAGGTCCCAAGATGGCAGAGGAATAGGACAGGGAGACCACTTTTTCCCCACAAATTCATCAAAAGATCATTTGAATGTTGAGCAACTTCCACAAAACAACTTCTAAACGCTGGTGGAGGACACCAGAAAGGCAGCCCAATCTCTTTGAAAGGAGGTAAGACAAAATATAAAAGACAAAAGCAGACAAAAGATTTAGGGATGGAGAACTGTCCTGGAGTGGGAATCATGAAGGAGGAGAAATTTCCACACAGTAGGAAACTCTCTGACAGGCATGTCTGTGGGGAGCTTTGTAACTTTAGAGAGCAACATAACTGGGAGGGGAAAAAAAAACACAGACTACATGCCTAACCACAACTACAAGCGGAGATGGAGAAGTGGCCCAGAGGCTCATGTCTGCCACCAGAAAGTGGGGGCTAGGCAGACAGGTGCAGGTTGCATCATCAGTCCTTAGGGTAAGGACTGGGCCTGAATGCCCTGAGGACAGTCTGAGGGAGCTAATGTGAGACAGCAACCCAAACCATAGGATTCCCAGAGAGACAAAATAAAAGAGAAAGACCTTTCTTGTCAAAGGCTCTAATGCCTCGTGGTGACCCCTGGTGTGCTCACAGAACAAAGGACTGAGTGAATACCAAAGGAGACCAAGCCTGCTGCCCTGTAAGGCCCTCCCTTGCCAGAGGCAGAGAGGCAGGCATGAAACAGCCAGAGCCTGAAGGCAAGGGGCTGCTGCAATCTCAGCCCCAGAGATAGCATCTTCCACCAAACTGTGAGTAGGCTGTCAGTTGATAACCACATCTTCCTGGGATCCTGGATGGTTGATATCTACCAGGAGGGTCAAAGCCTGAGATCAGCTCCCCAGAGGAGACACATAGCATACCTGGGACTGTGCTGTAGCAGCACACCTGGGAAACTGAGTGGCTGGAGCCCGTGGCCCAGGAGGTTAATATGATGCATGACTCATCTGGGACAGTGCACTTGCCAAGCACTTGGTCGCCTGAGCTACTCGAACTGGGAATGGCACAAAATGCACAGCCCAGCTGGGTCTGTGCCCTTGCAGAGCACCCAAGAACCTAAGCAGCTTAGACCTGGGAAGGGCATGAAATGTAGGAATCACGTGGGACAGTGCCCTGGTAGAGCTCCCTGGAGCCTGAGCAGTGTAGACCCAGGAAGTACACACTGCCTTGGGCTGTGGCAAACCCAGATTAGTCCATACATGGGGAGCACTCCCCACATGCGCCAGTGGTATTTCTTTGCAGTGTCCCTCCCTTCTCTCAACACAACTGAAAAAGTGAGCCTAAATAAGTGACCACCTTCATCCCCTTGTGTCAGGGTGGAAACTAGACACTGAAGAGACTTGCAAATACAGGAAGTTGGAATAAACAAAGAAGAGGGAACCACTCAAAAAGGGACAAGTGCAACAGGTTAAAGCCCTGCAGTTAATACTGACTGAGCGTTTGAGGGACACCTATAGACCTTGTGAACCAGTATAAGCCAGAACAAGGGACTGAGCTGAACATGTGACAGTGTGACATTGAACTGACCCCACACTGCCCACAACAGTACCAGAATAATTTCAAGATATATTTTAACTATTACCATATTTTAATTTAAAAAAATATATATTTAGACCTTTATTACTCCTATTACTTATATTTGTATACTCTACTGTTCAGTTCAGCTCAGTTCAGTCACTCAGTCGTGTCCAACCCTTTCAACCCTGGGATTGGAGCAGGCCAGGCCTCCTGATCCATCACCAACTCGCAGAGTCCACTCGAACTTATGTCCATTGAGTTGGTGATGCCATCAAACCATCTCATCCTCTGTCGTCCCCTTCTCCTGCCTTCAATCTTTCCCAGCATCAGAGTCCTTTCCAATGAGTCAGCTCTTCACATCAGGTGGCCAAAGTATTGGAGTTTCAGCTTCAACATCAGTCCTTTCAATGAATATTCAGGACTGATTTCCTTTAGGATTGACTGGTTGCATCTCCTTGTAGTCCAAGGGACTCTCAAGAGACTTCTCCAACACCACAGTTTAAAAGCATCAATTCCAAAAGACTGTTCTATACATCTGTGTCTCTTTTGCTGTCTCACATACAGGTTTATCATTACCATCTTCCTAAATTCCATATATATGTGTTGTGGGAGACGGGGGGGTGGGGATGATTTGGGAGAATGGCATTGAAACATGTATAATATCATATAAGAGACGAATCGCCAGTCCAGGTTCGATGCAGGATACAGGAAGTTTGGGGCTGGTGCACTGGGATGACCCAGAGGGATGGTATGGGGAGGGAGGTGGGAGAGGGGTTCAGGATTGGGAACATGTGTACACCCGTGGCGGATTCATGTTGATGTATGGCAAAACCAATACAACATTGTAAAGTAATTAGCCTCTAATTAAAATAAATAAATTTAAATTAAAAAATAAATAAAATCACCAATTCCTCGGTGCTCAGCTTTCTTTATAGTCCAACTCTCACATCCATACATGACTACTGGAAAAACCATAGCCTTGACTAGATGGAACTTTGTTGGCAAAGTAATGCCTCTGCTTTTTAAAACGCTGTCGAGGTTGGTCACAACTTTCCTTCCAAGGAGTAAGTGTCTTTTAATTTCATAGCTGCAATCATCATCTGCAGTGATTTTGGAGCCCCCCAAAAATAAAGTCTTTCACTGTTTCCATGGTTTCCTCATCTATTTGCCATGAAGTGATGGGACCAGTTGCCATGATTTTTTGTTTTCTGAATGCCTAGCTTTAAGCCAACTTTTTCCACTCTTTCACTTTCATCAAGAGGCTCTTTAGTTCTTCTTCACTTTCTGCCATAAGGGTGGTGTCAGCTGCATATGTGAGGTTATTGATATTTCTCCCGGCAATCTTGATTCCATCTTCTGCTTCATCCAGCCCAGCGTTTATCATGAGGTACTCTGCATACAATAAGCAGAGTGACAATATACAGCCTTCATGTACTCGTTTTCCCTTTTGGAAACAGTCTATTGTTCCATGTCCAGTTCTAACTGTTGCTTCCTGACCTGCATACAGATTTCTCAAGAGGCAGGTCAGGTGGTCTGGTATTCCCATCTCTTGAACAATTTTCCACAGTTTATTGTGATCCACACAGTCAAAGGATTTGGCATAGTCAATAAAGCAGAAATAGATGTTTTTCTGGAACTCTCTTGCTTGTTCAATGATCCAGCGGATATTGGCAATTTGATCTCTGATTCTGCTGCCTTTCTAAAACCAGCTTGAACATCTGGAAGTTCACAGTTCACATACTGTTGAAGCCTGGCTTGGGGAATTTTGACCATTACTTTGCTAGCATGTGAGATGAGTGCAATTGCGCAATAGTTTGAACATTCTTTGGCATTGCCTTTCTTTGGAAGTGGAATGAAAACTGACCTTTTCCAGTCCTGTGGCCACTGCTGAGTTTTCCAAATTTGCTGGGCATATTGAGTGCAGCATTTTCACAGTGTCATCTTTCAGGGTTTGAAATAGCTCAACTGGAATTCCATCACCTCCAGTAACTTTTTTCGTAGTGATGCTTTCTTAGGCCCACTTGACTTCACATTCAGGGATGTCTGGCTCTAGGTGAGTGATCACACCATCATGATTATCTGGGTTGTGAAGATCATTTTTGTGTAGTTCTGTGTATTCTTGCCACCTCTTCTTAATATCTTCTGCTTCTGTTAGGTCCATACCATATCTGTCCTTTATTGTGCCCATCTTTGCATGAAAAAATCCCTTGGTACCCCTAATTTTTTGAAGAGATCTCTAGTCTTTCCCATTCTATTGCTTGCCTCTATTTCTTTGCATTGATAACTGAGGAAGGCTTTCCTATCTCTCCTTGATATTCTTTGGAACTCTGCATTCAAATGGGTATATTTTTCCTTTTCTCCTTTGCCTTTCACTTCTCTTCTTTTCACAGCTATTTGTAAGTCTTCCTCAGACAACCATTTTGCCTTTTTGCATTTCTTTTTCTTGGGGATGGTCTTGATCACTGCCTCCTGTACAGTGTCATGAACTTCCATCCATAGTTCTCCAGGCACTCTGTCTATCAGGTCTAATCCCTTGAATCTATTTGTCACTTCCATTGTATAATTGTAAGGGGTTTGATTTAGGTCATACCTGAATGGTCTAGTGGTTTTCCCAACTTTCTTCAATTTAAGTCTGAATTTGGCAATAAGGAGTTCATGGTCTGAGCCACAGTCAGCTCCCGGTCTTGTTTTTGTTGACTGTATAGAGCTTCTCCATCTTTGGCTGCAAAGAACATAATCAATCTGATTTTGGTGTTGACCATCTGGTGATGTCCATGTGTAGAGTCTTCTCTTGTGTTGTTGGAAGAGGGTATTTGCTATGACCAGTGCATTCTCTTGGCAAAGCTCTATTAACATTTTCCCTGCATCATTGGGTACTCCAAGGCCAAATTTGCCTGTTACTCCAGGTCTTTCCTGACTTCCTACTTTTGCATTCCAGTCCCATATAATGAAAAGGACGTCTTTTTTGGGTGTTAGTTCTAGAAGGTCTTGTAGGTCTTTATAGAACCATTCAACTTCAGCTTCTTCAGCATTCCTTGTTGGAGCATAGACTTGCATTACCATGATATTGAATGATTTGCCTTGGAAATAAACAGAGATCATTTTGTCTTTTTTTGAGATTGCATCCAAGTACTGCATTTCAGACTCTCTTGTTGACTATGATGGCTACTCAATTTCTTCTAAGGGACTCTTTTCCACAGTAGTAGATATAATTGTCATCTGAGTTAAATTCACCCATTCCAGTCCATTTTAGTTCACTGATTCCTAAAATGTCAATCTTTACTCCTGACATCTCCTGTTTGACCACTTCCAATTTGCCTTGATTCATGGACCTAACATTCCAGGTTCTTATGCAATATTGCTCTTTACAGCATTGGGCTTTACTTCCATCACGAGTCACATCCACAACTGGGTGTTGTTTTTGCTTTGGCTCCATCTCTTCATTCTTTCTGTAGTTATTTATCCATTCTTCTCCAGTAGCATATTGGGTACCTACCGACCTGGTGAGTTCATCTTTCAGTGTCCTATCTTTTTGCCTTTTCATACTGTTTACTGGGTTCCAAAGGCAAGGATACTGAAGTGGTTTGCCATTCTCTTCTTTAGTGGACCACGTTTTGTCAGAACTCCCCAATGTTACCCATCTGTCTTGGGTGGCCCTACCCAGCGTGGCTCATATTTTCATTGAGTTAGACAAGACTACGTTCCACATGAACAGATTTGTTAGTTTTCTGTTATTGTGGTTTTCAGTCTGTCTGCTCTCTGATGGAGAAGGATAAGCAGCTTATGGAAGCTTCCTGATGGGAGAGACTGACTGAGGGGGAAACTGGGTCTTGTTCTGATGGGCGAGGCCATGCTCAGTAGATCTTTAGTCCAATTTTCTGTTGATGGGCAAGGCTGTGTTTCCTCCCTGTTATCTGACCTGAAGCCAAACTATGGTGGAGATAATGAAAATAATGGCAACCACTTTCAAAAGCGGAGAGGGCAATGGCACCCCACTCCAGTACTCTTGCTTGGAAAATCCCACAGATGGAGGAGCCTGGTAGGCTGCAGTCCATGGGGTCGTGAAGAGTCAGACACGACTGAGCAATTTCATTTTCACTTTTCCTTTCATGCATTGGAGAAGGAAATGGCAACCCACTCCAGTGTTCTTGCCTGGAGAATCCCAGGGATGGGGGAGCCTGGTGGGCTGCCGTCTATGGGGTTGCACAGAGTCAGACACAACTGAAGTGACTTAGCAGCAGCAACAGCAGCACTTTAAAAAGGTCCCATGCACACACTTATACACTCAGTCCTCCCAACCCTGAAGCAGGCCACCGCCAACCCACACCTCAGCTGGAGACTCCTGGACACTCACAGGCAAGTCTGGGTCAGTCTCTTGTGGGGTCACTGATCCTTTCTCCTGGGTGCTGGTGTGCATAAGTTTATGTTTGTGCCCTCCAAGAGTCTGTTTCCCTAGTCCTGTGTAAGTTCTGGTGGGTCTATGGTGGGGTTAATGGCTACCTCCTCCAAGAGGGTTTATTCCATAACCAGGTCTACTGTACCCAGAGCCCCTGACCCTGTGACAGTCCACTGCTGGCCTGTACCTCTTTAGGAGACACTTGAACACAGTTCTACCTCTGTTTCTGAGGGGCCTCTGGGTCCTAGTGTGCACAAGATATGTTTGAGCCCTCTGAGCGTCTCTGACGGGTATGGGGTTTGATTCTAAAAGTGATTTTACTCCTCCTACCATCTTGATTGGCTTCTCCTTTGCCCTTGGACATGGGGTATTTACTCAGAGTCACTGCAGAGTGCTGGAGCAGAGAAATAGAACCGGGAAGAAATAGAAAATATGAAAAGATAAATCACAGGTACTGTAATTAAAAATGTGATTAAAAATCTCCCATAAACAAAAGTCCAGAATCAGATGGCTTCAAAGGTGAATTCTATCATATTGATATACTTAGAGAAGAGTTAACATCTATACTTATAAAACTCTTACAAAAAATTGCAGAAGAGGGAACACTCCTGAGCTCATTCTGTGAGGCCACCATCACCCTGATACCAAAACCAGGCAAAGATAGCACCAGAAAAGAAAATTACAGGTCAATAACACAATGAAGAAAGATGCAAAAATTCTCAACAAATTATTAGCAAGCAGAATTCAACAATATATCTAAAAGTCACAATAATGTTATAACATTTATTACTATTATTTGTGTACCCAGTTACAGCAACAATTTGAATAAAACAAAGTGTAGATAATGCAAGAAGTAGATATAAACACATTTATAATAAGAATCTTTAACATATCCCATTCTATTAAACACAGACCAAATAGATGAAAAAATGGCAACAATGTAGAAGAACCAAAAAGCATAATCAATATACATATATAATAGATATCGAACTATGAATCTCATTCATATAGAACACATTTTCTTTAAAAGTTGCCATGAAACATTCACTTATATCTTAGTCTAAACAAATCTCAATAAATTTCAACAAACAGAAATAATAGATGTATGTCAATAGTATCTCAATAAAACATGACAAAAAGAAATAATACAAACTGCATATAATGCAATAAACTAGAAATTAACAGCTTCTAAGATTCTTCTGCCTGAAAACTTAAACAAACAAACAAACATGGTACTTTATAATTAGTAAAATGCCAAATAGGGTGTGGAGAGGAAAATGAATCCTCCCACACTTTTGGTGGGATTGTAAATAGGCGCAGCCACTATAAGGAACAGTGTGGAGGTTCATTAGAAAACAAAAACTAGAGTTACCATATGATCCTACAATTCCACTCTTGGGCACATATCTGGAAAAAATACTAATGCAAAAAGATACATGCACCCCAATGTTCAAAACAGCACTATTTACAATTTCCAAGATATGGAAGCGACTAAATTGTATAAAGAAGATGTATATATATATATATATATATATATACACACATATATATATAAACACATACAATGTATATATATATATATATGCAATATATATACATATTATATATACTATATGTATACATATACATACATATACATATATAATATATGTGTGTATGTGTATATATATATATATATATACAATAGGATATTACTCAGCCATAAAAGAATAATATGTGTACATTTACATACATATATATATACAGAATAAATGTACATATACATATATATGTATATATGTGTGTATACATATATACATATATATATACACATAATAGGATATTACTCAACCATAAAAGAAAAATGACATAATACCTTTTGAAGCAACATGGAAGGACCTAGAGATTGTCATACTAAGTGAAATAAGTCAAAGACAAATATCATATGATATAATTAATATGCAGAATCTTAAATTATGATACAAATGAATTATACAAAGCAGAAATAGACCTACAGACATAGAAAACAAACTTATGGTTACCATAGGAGATGGCAGAGGTGGCAGGAGATAAATTAAGAATTTGGGATTAACATATGCCTGCTACTATGTATAAAATGGGTAAACAAGAAGGGCATATCATATAGTACAGGGAACTATATTCAATATGTTCAGTATTTTGTAATAACCTATAATGGAAAGAATCTGAAAAAGTGTGTATATATATATATATATATATATATATATACACATACATATATTTGCTAGGCTATGCACTTGAAACTAACACAACACTGTAAATTAACTATACTCCAAGTTAAAAAAAAGTATTATACAACTCATGAGTCAAAGGGAAACAGAAAATAAAGTGATGTACTTTATTTTTTGAAGAAAGGGCTTTTATTTACACTACTAGTAGATTCCACTTAGTCCAATCACTCTGAGATATAATTTATTAAATTTAATTATAAATTAAATCCAAAATATCAGAATCTATGGTATACAGCTAAATCAGTTAGATGAAATATAGTACCAGTAACTATATCAACAAACACCTACATCAATAAAGATAAAAATAAAAATAATTAAATACATATTTCAGAAAACTAAAAAAGAACAACAAAGTAAAATAAAAGGAAATAGAAGAAAAGAATTAATAAAAATTAAAAGTGGGGACTTCCCTGGTGGTCCAGTGGTTAAGAATCTGCCTTTCAATGCAGGTGATGCAGATTCAGTCCCTGATCAGGGAACTAAGATTTCACATACTGTGGAGCAACTAAGCCAGCATGCTGCAACTACAGAGCCAGCTCACCACAATGACAATTTTGTGTGCTGCAACTAAGACACAAAACAACTATATATATAGAAATGGTAAAAATAGAAATCAATTATTTAGAATAAAAAGGAATAAAGTCTAAAAAATAATATCTTGAAAAAACTCAGTGAAGTATGTTAACATACTTTGTTAACCTACAATGCTAACCTAAGCAAAGAAAGAAAGGGAGAAATTCAAATACACACAATTAGAAATGACAATGAGAAAATAATCATCAAAATAGAAGAATTGCTTTTAAATCATGAAACTATGTGTTCTGTCCAAATAACATTTTTTAATATTTTTTATTGAAAAGTGAAAGTGAAGTTGCTCAGTCGTGTCCGACTCTGTGACCCCACGAACTGTAGCCTACGAGGCTCCTCTGTCCGTGGGATTTTCCAGGCAAGAATACTGGAGTGGATTGCTATTTCCCTCTCCAAGGGATCTTCCCGATCCAAGGATCGAACCCAGATCTCACACATTGTAGACAGCCGCTTTACCGTCTGAGCCACCAGGGAAGTGCATAATTGCTTTTCAGAATTTTGTTGTTTTCTGTCAAACCTCAACATGAATCAGCCATAGGTATAGATATATCACCTCCCTTTTGAACCTCCCTCCCATTTCCCTCCCCATCCCACCCCTCTAAGTTGATACAGAACCCCTATTTGAGTTTCCTGAGCCATACAGCAGATTCCCATTGTCTATCTATTTTACACATGATAATGGAAGTTTCCATGTTACTCTTTCCATACATCTCACTCTCTCCTCCCCTCTCCCCATGTCCATAAATCTATTTTCTATGTCTGTTTCTCCATTGCTGCTGTAAATAAATTCTTCAGAACCATTTTTCTAGATTCTGTATATGTGTGTTAGAATACGATATTTATCTTTCTCTTTCTAACTCACTTCACTCTGTATAATAGGTTCTAGGTTCTCCCACCTCATTAGAACTGACTCAAATGCATTTCTTTTTATGGCTAAGTAATATTCCATTGTGTATATGTGCAGATAAAATTACCTATTTAATGCTACTTACCAAAACTGACCATATTGGAGAAAGTCTAAACTACTATAGAAGAAATAGCTTGAAAAGACCCTCTGAAAACAACAAAAGACAAAATAGCCCATATGTATCACAGGGGGAATTCTAAGAATTCTAGTAAACTTTAAAATATGTTTATTTCAATGTAAATTAAATAATTCAGAGCATAAAAACAAAGAAAATTGTCAAATTAATTTTACAGAGTATAACACTGATCCTCAAACCTGAAAATGGTTATACCAAAGATGAAAATCATAGACCAATATTATGCCTGAATTTTGATGCAGTGATATTTGATAAAATATTGGCAAATGAAATCCTACAGTCCACTTAAAGATATATATATATATAAATCACAACTGAGTAGGGTTTATCTCATGAAAAAAGGAGTGGTTCAATATTAGGAGGTCCATGACTATCATTCATTTTATTAATAAAGATAAAGAAAACAATCATATAATAATGTGCACATGTGCAGTAAAGCCTTTTCACAAAACTAGCAATCCTGCTAAAAACAGTAAAAAGTATTAAAGGAATCTGTGGATATTTCCTTATTA
This sequence comes from Bos grunniens, assembly GCF_055505025.1. NCBI lineage: Eukaryota > Metazoa > Chordata > Mammalia > Artiodactyla > Bovidae > Bos > Bos grunniens. Next base: position 71,623,953 of record NC_141194.1, on the reverse strand, counting down.
TGATACAGCACCAACAACAACAAAAAAAAAATTCTTTAAGTGCATAAGAATTGGAAAGAAAAAAAAAGAATTGGAAAGAAGTAAAACTACATTTGTATAAGGTTTATTGTATACCTGGAAAATCCAAGAGAACTTTTTTTTTAACTACTACAAAAGATGAGAGAACTTAATTAGCAAGTTATAAAATTCATATACAAAAAGTCAGTAGCTTGTATATATATAAAGTCAGAAGGAAGATATAATGGAAGAGAAAGCCCTATTTATGATATGATAAAAAATTAAATACATAGGCATAATCTAATCAGAAATGTCCAAAACCTGTAGGAAGAAACTGTAAAATATTCCTAAAATACAAAAAAGTAAGCTTGAATAAATAGAAATACATGTTCTTGGTCAGGAAAAATAGAAATAATAATTTCAATTACATTTAAATCAGTAGCTTAATGCAATCTCAAAAAAAATGTCATAGTTTTTTTTTTTTCCCCCTTACTTGAGGGTAACCAAGGTATTACTAAGTTCATATAGAAGACTAAACAATCAAGCAGAACTATTGAAATCTTCATATAAAAGAGCAGGAGGAGCTGCCCATACCAGATTTTAACACTAACTGTAAAGCCTCTATAATTGAAACCATACAATTTGAATATGAATAAACATCAATGAAAGAGAGTAGAAAATTCAGTAAAACAGGCACATTTAGTATTTGATAAAGGAAATGTCTTAGCTTGGATTCCTGCAGAAGGAGATCCTGAGACAAAGATTCAAGTGCAAATGTTTATTTGTGAAGTGTTCCTAAGAAAGACCATAGGGGTGAGATAATAAATTAGGAAAGGGAAGGCAGCCAATAAAGAGTTGGTTATCAAGCAATTACCTCTGTGACTATTTAAAACTCACTTGGGTTAAGTAGTTCTGGGGAAACCACGTACTTCAGGGTTACCCTTCCTGATGTTTATTTTCCCTGCAAATTTTGCTAGTCATTGTTTGTAAACTGCTTCTGAGGGATGTTAATTCCCAGGTATTTCCAGCCTCAATGAGCAAAAAGGTACTGGTGGCCAGTATCTTTCTTTTCCAAAGGTAAAGAAAGGCAGTTTGTGGTAATAGGAAATCTTGTTTGGCATGCATTAAAGTGATAAGAGTAAGGCAATATAGACAGGGCACTGATAGCTTCTGCCTTAGCCAGAGCTTAAGTCAGTAGGAAAAAGATGGACTTCTGGTGTAAGGGTAACTGGAAAACTATATCAGGATTAGGAAAAAAGTGCATACCTCAAACTATATAAAAGAACAAATTATATAAAGATCAGATATTTAAGTATAAAAAAAATCAAGCCTACTTTTTGGAGAGTTTTTATAATAAATGAGTTTTGAATTTTGTCAAAGACTTTCTCTGCATCTATTGAAATAATTATGATTTTTATCTTTCAATTTGTTACTATGGTGTATCACAGTGATTGATTTGCATATATTATATGACAAACCCACAGCAAAAATTACCTTCAATTGTGAAAAACTGAAAGCATTCCCTGTAAAATCAGGAACAACACAAGGGTGCCCATTCTCACCACTACTATTCAACATAGTTTTGGCAGTCCTAACCACAGCAATCAGAGAAGGAAAAGAAATAAAAGGAATCCATATTGGAAAAGAAGTAAAACTCTGACTGCTTGCAGATGAAATGATTCTCTACATTGAAAACCCTAAAGATGCCATGAGAAAATAACTAGAGTTAATCAATGAATATAGTAAAGTTTTAGGATATAAAATTAATACAAAGAAATCCTTTGCAGTCCTATACACTAGCAATGAAAAATAAGAAAGAGAAATTAAAGAAATAATACAATTCACCATTGCAACAAAGCCATAGCTTTGACTTTTCCAGTAATCATGTATGGATATGAGAGTTGGACCATAAAGAAAGCTGAGCCCTGAAGAAATAATGCTTTTGAACTGTGGTATTGGAGAAGACTCTTAAGAGTCCCTTGGACTGCAAGGAGATCAAACTGGCCAATCCTAAAGGAAATCAATACTGAATATTTATTGGAAGGACTGATGCTAAAGCTCCAATAATTTGGCCATCTGATACGGAGAGCTGACTCATTGGAAAAGACCCTGATGCTGGGAAAGATTGAAGGCAGGAGGAGAAGGGAATGACAGAGGATGAGATAGTTGGATGGCATCATTGACTCGATGGACATGAATTTGAGCAAGCTCAGGGAGTTGATGATGGACAGGGAAGCTTTGTGTGCTGCCGTCCATAGGGTCGCAAAGAGTCAGACACGACTGAGCGACTGAACTGAACTGATTGCAACAAAAAGAATAGAATAACTAGGAATAAATCTACATAAAGAAACAACAGACCTGTATACAGAAAACTATAAAACACTGATGAAAGAAATAAAAAATGACACAAATAGGTGGATAGATATACCGTGTTCTTGTATTGGAAGAATCACTGTAGTGAAAATGATTATACTACCCAAATCTCAAAAATTCCCATTACAAGAAAAATTCTGTAAATATGGTGATGGATGGAAACTAAACTTATTGTGGGGATCATTCCACAACACATACAAATAGCAAATCTTTTTGCTACATGCCTGAAATTAATATTATATGTTAATTATAATTCAATAAAAAGGAAAAATATGAAAAGCTCTATTTAAAAAAAAAAAAAAAAGATCTTCACTACCCAGATAATCACGATGGTGTGATCACTCACCTAGAGCCAGACATCCTGGAATGTGAAGTCAAGTGGGCCTAAGAAAGCATCACTACGAACAAAGTTAGTGGAGGGGATGGAATTCGAGTTGAGCTATTTCAAACCCTGAAAGATGACACTGTGAAAGTGCTGCACTCAATATGCTGAGCAAATTTGCAAAACTGAGCAGTGGCCACAGGACTGGAAAAGGTCAGTTTTCACTCCAATCCCAAAGAAAGGCAACACCAAAGAATGCTCAAACTACCACACAATTGCACTCATCTCACATGTTAGTAAAATAATGCTCAAAATTCTCCAAGCCAGGCTTCAGCAATAAGTGATCTGTGAACTTCCAGACGTTCAAGCTGGTTTTAGAAAAGGCTGAGGAACCAGAGATCAAATTGCCAACATCCGCTGGATCATGGAAAAAGCAAGAGAGTTCCAGAAAAACATCTATTTCTGCTTTATTAACTATGCCAAAGCCTTTGACTGTGTGGATCACAAGAAACTGGAAAATTGTTCAAGAGATGGGAATACCAGACCACCTGACCCACCTCTTGAGAAACCTATATGCAGGTCAGGAAGCAACAGTTAGAACTGGACATGGAACAACAGACTGGTTCCAAATAGGAAAAGGAGTACGTCAAGGATGTATATTGTCACCCTGCTTATTTAACTTTTATGCAGAATACATCATGAGAAACGCAGGGTTGGAAGAAGCACAAGCTGGAATCAAGATTGCTGGGAGAAATATCAATAACCTCAGATATGAAGAGCCTCTCGATGAAAGTGAAAGAGGAGAGTGAAAAGTTGGCTTAAAGCTCAACATTCAGAAAATGAAGATCATGGCATCTGGTCCCATCATTTCATGGGAATTAGATGGGGAAACAGTGGAAATAGTGTCAGACTTTATTTTGAGGGGCTCCAAAATCACTGCAGATGGTGATTGCAGCCATGCAATTAAAAGACGCTTACTCTTTGGAAGGAAAGTTATGACCAACCTAGATAGTATATTCAAAAGCAGAGACATTACGTTGCCAGCAAAGGTCCGTCTAGTCAAGGCTATGGTTTTTCCAGTGGTCATGTATGGATGTGAGAGCTGGACTGTGAAGAAAGCTGAGCACCGAAGAATTGATGCTTTTGAACTGTAGTGCTGGAGAAGACTCTTGAGAGTCCCTTGGACTGCAAGAAGATCCAACCAGTCCATCCTAAAGGAGATCAGTCCTGGGTGTTCATTGGAAGGACTGATGCTGAAGCTGAAACTCCAGTACTTTGGCCACCTCATGTGAAGAGTTGACTTATTGGAAAAGACCCTGGTGCTGGGAAGGATTGGGGCCAGGAGGAGAAGGGGACAACAGAGGATGAGATGGCTGGATGGCATCACTGACTTGATGGACATGAGTTTGGGTAAACTCCAGGAGTTAATGATGGACAGGGATGCCTGGCATGCTGTGATTCATGGGGTCGCAAAGGGTTGGATACAACTAAGTGACTGAACTGAACTGAAACTTACTCCATCAGTCAAAAGAGAGATAGGAGAGAGAGTGGTATGAATTAGTTAAAACTCCTCTTGACTGATCAAGACTTTCAAATGAAAACTAACATATATTACTGTTAAAGCCATCAACAGTTTCATAAAATTATAATTGAGCATGAGCTATTTTAATAGCATGAACTAGGAGGTTCAGAGGACTCAAGAATAAATAACAAGTATGAATGATTACAGTAGCATCCATTTCACAATACACAGTTGAAAAATAATAAAACAAAGTCCCTTCTATTAGGAAGTTCATAATTAGCTGGAAATACAAAAAATTATAAGATGTTAAGTGCTACAATAGATATAAACCCAATGAATATTAAGAGCACTGAAGACTGAGTTTATATCTGTGGTAGCTGTTAGGAGGAATTAACATTTTGGAGGGCCTATGATTTTTCAAAGCACTGTGCTCAGTGGTTATTTCTTTCAGTCTCCACAACAATCATAAAACTTACATTCATAAAATTCACTTAATCTAACATTTCTAACACTTAGTTCAAAGGAACAACTACATATAAAAGTATATTGTGAACTGTATGATATTTTATTCAAGCTGAAATGTCAACTTTTTGGGTGCTTCTTCCTAAACAACTGTCATGTTGACATGGCCTACATGTCTACATATAAGCTCATATATGTGTACCTACAAGCTCATATACATGTCTACATATAAGTCTACATATACTTTCATATACATGTCTACACATAAGCTACATATAAGCTCATATGCCATATAAAGCTCATAAAATTTATGAGTATTTAAAATTTTCATTTTTAAAATTTGCTAGTGGAAAAATAAATTTTCTGCTTCAAAACCTCACTGTTCAGCAATCATGTTTCTATTTTCCTCTCACTTTTGCTTTTATTTGTTCTCACACAAAACTGTAGATAGAAGAAATGTTAAATTACTTTTGATTATCTCCTTTTTACAGATCGAAGGAACTAAAACCTAAAGAAGTTAAGTAACTTGTCCAAGGTCACACAAATGACAAGTGCACTAGAATTCTAGATTTAGAGAAGTCTTTCTGACAGAGGGGGAGAACTTTGGGCTGCACCTTGAAGGATGTCTCTCAGGCCACGAAGGGGAATGGTATGAGCAAAGATAGAGCTAAAATTGTTTTTGTTAATGTTCAGGAAATGGCAAATAGTCATATATTGATGTAAGAGAGAGAGAGAGAACATATGGAGGGAAAAACTGGAAGGTAATGAAGCTAGAACGGTGAGTTGGAGCCATAGTTTTAAGATCTTTGTAAGCTCTATGGCTCGGAGAAGGCAATGGCACCCGACTCCAGTACTCTTGCCTGGAAAACCCCATGGATGGAGAAGCCTGGTAAGCTGCAGTCCATGGGGTCACTAAGTCGGACACGACTGAGCAACTTCACTTTCACTTTTCACTTTCATGCATTGGAGAAGGAAATGGCAACCCACTCCAGTGTTCTTGCCTGGAGAATCCCAGGGACGGGCGAGCCTGGTGGGCTGCAGTCCATGAGGTCACACAGAGTTGGACACGACTGAAGCGACTTAGCAGCAGCAGCAGCTGCTGCAAGCTATATGGCTATATTTGTTGTTGTTGTTATTCAGTCGCTAAGTCATGTCTGATTCTTTGTGACCCCGTGGACGGTAGCCCACCAGAGTCCTCTGTCCATGGTATTTTCCAGACAAGAATACTGGAATGGGTAGCCATCTCCTTCTCCAGGGAATCTTCTCAACTCATGGATCGAACCCATGTCTCCTGCTTGGCAAATGGATTCTTTACTACTGAGCCAACATGGAAGCCCATATGGTTATATACATAAGCTTAAAATTACTTTGTGAGTAAAAAAAAAAGTGATAGAATCAGATTGCAGTTTAGAAATTCCTGGTGGTATTGTGTAGGATGGAATAAAGAAGGAAGAAATTATAGATAGAGAGTTCTATTATGGAGATATTACATAATATCAGATATGAAATGACAGGGGTTTAAATTAGGAATGTATTATTGTGTGTGGAAAGTTGAAGAAAGAATCAAAATGATAAGTTGGGGGACAGATTAAGATGATGGAGTTGTAAGACATGAAACACACCTCCTTCCATAAACACATAAAAAATACATCTATCTGTGGAACAATTCTTACTGAAAACTAACTAAAAACTGGCAGAAAGACTCGTGTACAACCAAGGCTGTAAGAAAGATTCATATATAATCAGGTATGAAGGGAAGATAAATAATCATATCTGGACCAGGGCCCTTGGTAGGAGATTTAGAGGAAAAGAGAGAACACACAGGTTCAGATATGCCCTGGGGAGTGATCAGTTTAAACAATGTATTAGGTGTCCCAGTACTGGGGTCCAACACAGGGAGGATGAGCCCCCTTTACTGGTTGGAAGGTCACTGGGACTAACAGGAGGGCTAGTTGGATGCCTGGACTCTCCTTGTGAGTAGTGCACAAGCACTGGCTTTCTCCAGAGGCAGGACAGAGAGTACAGACTGAGGACTGCACCAAAGGCTACCTGGTTTCCCACAATAGCCCCAGCACACAGTGTACCATGAGCCAGATGAATGTTCCAGCCAGACTTATTTCAACTCACAACTCCACATTGAAGGTAACGCACCATAACCAGGGGGAGAACTCAGCTATAGGGCATGGAGGACTCAAACCCAGGGTGGCATATGAGTGTGGCAGGGGTGGCTATTGCTGACACTTGTATAGGCATAAATTCAGGGGCAATCAGTCTCCAATGACAGTAAGATCACTGGAATCCACACCCTGTATATGCTGAAAGCCATGCAGGCAGCACCTGCCCTATGGCATGGCTCCACAACAGGGAGTAGTGATTAGCTGTGAAGAACAAAGGAGACTCAGAATTAGTGGGGACTGCTATTGCTGGCAGTTGTAAAGAGAGTATGTTGGAGGCACTCTAGACCTCTGTTTATGGGTAGCACCCCACAGGCTGAACCCCATTAAAAGCGGAGTCCACACAGGCCACTCTTGCTCCAGCAGTGCTTTCCTTTGGACCAGTACTGGGAGAGGGGAGATCACACAGTTAAAAGAAACAAAGCCAGGTAGGAAACAACCCTCAGGACTTCTGCTCCATCAACTCAGGATCCAACCCTGACTCTGACAGAGCTTGGACAGCCAGTGACTCATATTTGACTCTAGCCTTAGCCCCTCCATCTCTACTCCAATATCCTACCAGGGTAATAGCTGCCAGTACACCTTGAATAAACATATTACTTTTGTTCATGTCAAATTCAGCACTCCCACCAAAGACACTAGGCACACAAAGACTGTATTGGAGTGCTCCCATGTAAGAACACACTGTTAAGAATTTAAATATTAAATCTTTTACCTAAATTCATAGAGGCAAAGACAGTTAAGCAAAATAAAAAGACAGAGGAACCAGTCTCAATTGAAAGAGCAAAAGAAAATCACTGCAATTAAATAATAACATATAAATAGACAACTTACCAGGTGAAAAATTCAAAGCATTAGTGATAAGAATGTTAAGAGAATTAGGGGAAAGAATAGATGAATATAGTGAAATTCTTTTTACAAAAAATTAGGAAATATAAAAAATAACCAGTCAGAACTGAAGAATCCAATAACGGAAATGAAAATATGCTATAAGGAAGGTACGGCAGGCTATTTTTTTTTTTTAATTTTTGCTTTATACTAGAGTATAGTTGATTAACTATGTTGTGTTAGTTTCAGGTGTGAGGAAAAGTGATTTAATTATACATATGCATGTATCTATTCTTTAACAAGTTTTTTTTTTTTTTTTTTTCCATTTAGGTTATTAGAGTGCATTGAGCAGAGTTCCCTGTGCTATACAGCAGATCCTTGTTGGTTATCTATTTTAAGTAGAACAATGTGAACATGTCAGTCCTAAACTCCCAACTTATCTGTCCCAAACACACTTCCCCTCTAGTGACTAAAAGTCCATTCATTAAGTCTATGAGTCTATTTTTATTTTGTAATTGAGTGAGTTTGTACTATTTTTTAAACATCCTGCATATGTGACATCATATGACATTTCTCCGTCTCTGACTGACTTACTTCACTTAGGATGATAATCTCCAGGTCCATTCATGTTGCTTCAAATGGCATTCTTTCATTAATTTTAATAGCTGAGTAATACATTGGACAATGGACATGAGTTTGAGTAAACTTCAGGAGCTGGACAGGGAGGCCTGGAATGCTGCAGTCCTTGGGGTCACAAAGAGTCGGACATGACTAAGTGACTGAACTGAACTGAATATACTGGAAGGGCTTCCCGGGTAGCTCAGCTGATAAAGAATCTCCCTGAAAAGCAGGAGACCTGGGTTCACTCCATGGGTTGGGAAGATTCCCTAGAGGAGGACATGGTAACCCACTCCAGTATTCTTGCCTGGAGAATCCCCATGGACAGAGGAGCTTGGCAGGCTACAGTTCATGAGGTCACAAAATCAGACACAACTGAGTGACTAAGCACAGTACAGCACAATACATGCTGAAGCTGAAGATCCAATACTTTGGCCACCTGATGTGAAGAGCTGACTCACTGGAAAAGACTGTGACACTGGGAAAGATTGAAGGCAGGAGGAGAAGGGGATGACGGAGGATGAGATAGTTGCATGGGGTCACCGACTCAATGGACATGACTTTGAGTAAACTCTGGGAGTTGGTGATGGACAGGGAGGCCTGACATGCTGCAATCCATGGGGTCACAAAGAGTCAGACATGACTGAGTGACTGAACTGAACTGATAATGAAGTATAACATTTAAATATTGTGAAACACTATATTGTATATCTGTAACATATAATATTTTACATCAAGTATACTTCAAAAAATTTTATTTAAAAAATAAATAAATAATAATATAGAACTATCATATAACCCAGCGATTCCACTCCTACTTATATATCCAAACAAATAAAAAAACAAAAAACCCAAGTATTTCAAAAAGATACATGGCCCTCAATGTTCACAGCAGCATTACTTACAACAGCCAAGATATGGAAGCATCCTAAGCATTCATCATCAGATAACTGGATAAAGAAGTTGTTGTACAAAAAGGCAATGGAATACTATTTAGTCATAGAAAAGAATAAATGAGATAGACTTAATTGATATCAGTAGGACACTCCGTCCAAAAACACAATACACTTCTTTGTTTCAAGTGCACGTGGAATATTCTCAAGGATAGGTCACATCTTGGGTCATAAATCAAGTTTTGGTAATTATAAGAAAATTGAAATTGCATCAAGCATTTTTTTCCTGACCACAATGCTATAAGATTAGATATCAATTACAGGGGGAAAAAAAACTATAAAAATGTCAAACATTGGGGGCTAAACAATATGATTTTTAAGAGCCAAGAAGCCAATGAAGAAATGAAAGAGCAAATCAAAAAATACTTAGATACAAATGACAACAAAATCAGAATAACTCGAAATCTATGGGATACAGTAAAAGAATTGCTAAGAAGGAAGTTTATAACAATATAGGCCTACCTCTAAAAAAAAATAGAAAAACAACAAACAACTTAAGTCAACACATAAAGCAACTAGAAAAAGTACAACAACAAAAAAATAAAGTTAGTAGAAGAAAAAGAAAATCATAAAGATTAGAGCAGAGATAAATGAAAGAGAAATGAAGGAAACAATAGCAAAGATAAACAGAAATGACAAGCCATTAGCCAGACTCATCAAGAGAAAAAAGGAGAAGACTCAATAAAATTTGAAATGAAAAATAAGTTACAACAGGCACCATAGAAATACAAAGATTATAAGAGACTACTATGAGCAACGATACACCAATAAAATGGACAACTTGGAAGAAATGGACAAATTCTCAGAGAAGTACAACCTTCAAAGACTGACCAAAACAAATTTAAAAATATGAACAGACCAATAACAAGCACTGAAATTGAAACTGTGATCAAAAATTTTCCAACAAAGAAAATCCCAGGGCCAGATGGATTCACAGGCGAATTCTATCCAATGTTTAGAGAAAAGCTAACATCTATCCTTAAAAAAAATGCTCCAAAAAATTGCAAAGGGAGGAAACCTCCCAAACTAATTCTAGGACGCCACCATCACACTGATACTGAAACCAGAAAAAGATACCACAAAAAAAAGAAACTTACAGAACAATATCACTGATGAATAGATGCAAAAATTGTCAAAAAGTTCTAGCAAACTAAATCTAACAACATACTAAAAGAATCATATACCATGATCCACTGGAATTTATCCCAGGGATGTAAGAATTCTTCAATATATGTAAATCGTCAATGTGATACACCATATTAACAAATTCAAAGATAGAAAGCATATGATCACATCAATAGATGCAAAAAAAGTTTTCTAAAAAATTCAACACAGATTTGTGACAAAAATACCAGGCAATTGGCATAGAAGGAACCTACCTAAATGTAATAAATGCCATATATGACAAACTCACAGCAAACATTACTCTTAACAATGAAAAACTGAAACCATTTCCTCTAAGATCAAGAATGAGACAAGGGTGTCCACTCTCACCACTATTAATCAATATAGTTTTGGAAGCACTAGCCATGGCAACCAGAGAAGAAAAAAATAGAAATAAACCAAATTGGAAAAGAAAAAGGAAAACTCTGTCTGCAGATAACATGGCAAATTATATATATATATATATACATAATATATATATATATATAACCCTAAAATTGTCACCAAAAACCTACTAGAATTAATCAATGAATTTAGCAAATTCACATCAGTTTACATTTTGAAAAAAGCTAGATGTGAGGTCAGATTGTGCTAAGTCGCTTCAGTCATGTCTGACTCTTTGGACAGCAGCACTCCAGGACAGCACCCCATGGACAGAAGCACCCCATGGACAGCAGCACTCCAGGCTCCTCTGTCCATGGGTTTCTACAGGCAAGATTACTAGACTGTTTTGCCATTTAGTTCTCCAGAGGATCTTCCTGACCCAGGGACTGAACCTGCAACTCTTCTGTCTTCTGCATTGGCAGGCAAGTATTTTACCACTAGTGCCACATGAGAAAGACAAAATGGTTTTCCAAGGAGGCCTTACAAATAGCTAAGAAAAGAAGAGAAGCAAAAGGTAAAGGAGAAAAGGGAAGATACATCCATCTGAATGCAGAGTGACAAGGAATAGGAAGGAGAGATAAGAAAGCCCTCTTACGTAAACAATGCAAAGAAACAGAGGAAAACAATAGAATGGGAAAGACAAGCGATTGATTCAAGAAAATTAGAGATACCAAGGGAACATTTCATGCAAAGATGGGCACAATAAAGGACAGGAACAGTATGAACCTAACAAACAGAAGATATTAAGAAGAAGTGGCAAGAAGATACAGAAGAGCTACACAAAAAAGATCTTCATGACCCAGGTAACCATGATATGTGATCATTCAACTCCAGATACCTTGGAGTGTGAAGTCAGGTGGACCTTAAGAAGCATCACTACAAACAAAGCTAGTGGAGGGTATGGAATTCCAGAGGAGCTATTTCAAGTTCTAAAAGATGATGCTGTAAAAGGGCTTCACTCAATATGCCACTAATTTGGAAAACTCAGCAATGGCCACAAGACTGGAAAAGGTCAATTTTCATTCCAGTCCTGAAGAAGGACAATACCAAAGAATATTCAAACTACCACACAATAGCACTCATTTCACATACTAGCAAGCTTATGTTCAAAATACTCCAAGCTAGGCTTCAACAGTATGTGAACCAAGAACTTCTAGATATTCAAGCTGGATTTAGAAAAGGCAGAGGAACCAGAGATCAAATTGCCAACATCCGTTGAATCATAGAGAAGCAAAGGCATTCCAGAAAAACATCTACTTCTGCTTTGTTGACTGTGCTAGATCCTTTGACTGAGTGAATCACAACAAACTGTGGAAAACTCTTAAAGAAATTGGAATACCAAACCACCTTACCTGCCTCCTGAGAAATCTGTATGCATATAAAAAGCAACAGTTAGAACCAGACATGGAACAAGGGACTGGTTCAAAATTGGCAAAGGAGTACGTCAAGGCTGTATAATGTCACCCTGCTTATTTAACTTATATGAAGAGTACATCATATTAAATTCCAGGCTGGATGAAGCACAAGCTGGAATCAAGATTACCAGGAAAAATATCAATAACCTCAGAGGAAGCACAAACTGGAATCAAGATTGCCAGGAAAAATATCAATAACCTCAGATATGCAGATGACATCGCCCTTATTGCAGAAAGTGAAGAGGAACTAAAGAGCCTCTTGATGAAGGTGAAAGAGGAGAGTGAAAAACCTGGATTAAAATTCAGCATTTAAAAAAACTAAGATTATGGCATTGGGTCCCATCACTTCATGGCAAATAGATGGGAAAACAATGGAAACAGTGTCAGACTTTATTTTCCTGGGCTCCAAAATCACTGTAGATGGTGACTGCAGCCATGAAACTAAAAGGCACTTGCTCCTTGGAAGAAAAGCTATGACCAACCTAGACAGTGTAGTAAAAAGCAGAGACAGTACTTTGCCGACAAAAGTCCATCTAGTTAAAGCTAAGGTTTTTCCAGTAGTCATGTATGGATGTAAGAGTTGGACCATAAAGATAGCTGAGTGCTGAAGAATTGATGCTTTTGAACTGTGGTGTTGAGGAAGACTCTTGAGAGTCCCTTGGACTGCAAGGAGATCAAATCATTCAATTCTATAGGAAATCAGTCTTGAATATTCACTGAAAGTACTGATGCTGAAACTGAAGCTACCAATACCTGATGTGTAGAGATGACTCATTGATAAAGATGCTGATGCTGGGAAATATTAAAGGCACGAGGAGAAGGGGATGACAGAGGATGAGATGGTTGGATGATATCACCGACTCAATGGACGTAAGTTTGAGCAACCTCCAGAAGATGGTGAAGGAGAGGGAAGCCTAGCATGGTGCAGTCCACGGGGTCACAAAGAGGTGGGCATGACTGAGTTACTGGACAACAAAAAAAAATTCACAGAATGTAAAATGTAAAATACAGAGGAATCCCTTTCATTCCTGTTTACTAACAATGAAAAACCAGAAAGAAACATTAAGGAAGCTGATTCACCACTGCAACAAAAAGAATAAAATACCTAGGAATAAACCTACCCAAAGATACAAATGACTTGTATTTGAAAATCTATAAGACAGTGATGAAAGAAATCAAAGACAACATAAACTGAAACATATACCATGTTCTTGGATTTGAAAAATCAATATTTCCAAAATGGTTATATTACACCAGCCAATCTACAGATTCAATGCAATCCCTATCAGATTATGAACGACATTTTTCACAGAAAGTGAACAAAAAATTTCACAATTAGCATGAATATATAAAACACCCTGAAAAACCAAGGTAATCTTGAGGAAGAAAAATGCAGCTAGGTGAACTGAACTCCCTGACCTCAATAAAAATGAAAGGCACTCAGTCATGTTGACTGTTTGTGACTCCATGGACTATACAGTCCATGGATTTCTCCAGGCCAGAATACTGGAGTGGGTAGCCTTTCCTTCTTCAGGGGATCTTCCCAACTCAGGGATCAAGCCCAGGTCTCTGGGACTGCAGTTGGATTCTTTACCAGCTGAGCAACCAGGGAAGAAAAGAATACTGGAGTGGGAGGCCTATCCCTTCTCCAGCAGATCTTCCTGACCCAGGAATCAAACCCGTGTCTCCAGAATTCCAGGTGGATTCTTTACCAGCTGAGCTACCAGAGAAGCTCTCCCTGACCTCAACTATAATGCAAAACTATAGTCATCATGACAGTATGGTACTGGCACAAAAACAGCATTATAGACCAATGGAACAAGATTGAAAGCTCCAGAAAAAAACCCACACACGTATGGGAATCTTCTCTTTGATAAAGGAGGCAAGAATATACCATGGAGAAAAGACAGTCTCTTCAATAAGTGGTGCTGGACAAACTGGACAGCTATGTGTAAAGAAATGACTTAACCCCATATAGAAAATAAGTTCAGAATGAATTAAAGACTTAAATGTAAGGCCAGGAAATATAAAGCTCTTAGAGGAAGACATAGGTAGTACACTCTTCGACATACATTGCAGCAAGATTCTCTCTGACCCACCTACTAGATTGTTGTTCAGTCCCAAAGTAATGTCCTATTCTAACTGCTGTTTCTTGACCTGCATACAGGTTTCACAGGAGGCAGGTCAGGTGATCTGGTATTCCCATCTCTTTCAGAAGTTTCCACAGTTTGTTGTGATCCACATAGTCAAAGGCTTTAGCATACTCAATGAAGCAGAAGTAGATGTTCTGAAATTCTCTTTCTTTTTCTATGATCCAAAGGATGTTGGCAATTTGATCTCTGGTTCCCCTGCCTTTCCTAAAGCCAACTTGTACATCTGAAAGTTCTCAGTTCATGAATTTTTGAAGCCTAGCTTGAAGGATCTTGAGCATTACCTTGTTAGAATGTGAAATGAGTGCAATTATATGGTAGTTTGAACATTCTTTGGCATTGCCTTTCTTTGGAATAAGAATGAAAACTGAATTTTACAGCCCTGTGACTACTACTGAGTTTTCCAAATTTTCTGGTATATTGGGTGCAGCACATTAACAGAATCATCTTTTAGGATTTGAAATAGCTCAGTTGGGATTCCATCACTTCCACTGCTTTGTTCGTAGTAATGCTTTCTAGGGCTTCCCGGGTGGCAGTCGTGGTAAAGAACCCTACCTGCCAATGCCAGAGATGCAACAGAAATCAGGTTCAATCCCTGTGTTGGGAAGATCTCTTGGAGAAGGGAATGGCTACTCACTCCAGTATTCTTGCCTGGAGAATCCCAGTGACAGAGGAGCCTGGTGGGCTACAGTCCTTAGAGTCACAAAGAGTCAGACACGACTGAAGTGACTTAGCACTCACAATGCTTTATAAGACAACTTGACTTCACACTCCAGAATGTCTAGCTCTAGGAGAATGACCAGACCATTGTGATTATCTGGAAAATTAAGACTTTTATTGTATAGTTCTTCTGTGTATTCTTGCCACCTCTTCTTAATCTCTTCTGCTTCTGTTAGGTCCCTGCCTTTTCTTTATTGTATGCATCTTTGCATTAAATATTCCCTTGGTATCTCCAATTTTCTTGAAGAAATCTCATATCTTTCCCATTCTATGTTTCTCTTTATTTCTTTGCATTGTTCACATAGGAAGGCTTTTTTAAGTCTCCTTGCTGTTCTTTAGAACTCTACATTCATTTGGGTATATCTTTCCCTTTCTCTTTTGCCTTTCACTTCCCTACTTTTTTCAGCTATTTGTAAGGCCTCTTCAGATAACCACTTTGCATTCTTGCATTTCTTTTTCTTAGGGATGGTTTTGGTCACCACTTTCTGTACAATGTTACAAACCTTAGTCCATAATTCTTCAGGCACTCTGTCTACTGGATCTAATCCCTTGAATTTATTTTTCATCTCCACTCTAAAATCATAGGGATTTGGTTTAGGTCATATCTGAATGGTCTAGTAGTTTTCCCTACTTTCTTCAATTTAAGCCTGAATTTTTCAGTAAGTAGAAAAGGAGTGGAGAAATAGCTCCAGAACAAGTGAAGAGGCTGGGCCAAAGTGAAAATGATGCTCAATTGTGGGCATGTCTTGTGGAAGTAAAGTCTGATGCTATAAAGAACAATATTTCACAGCAACCTGAAATGTTAGGTCCATGAATAAAGGTAAATTGGATGTGGTCAAGCAGAAGTTGGCAAGAGTGAACATTGACATTTTAGGAATAAGTGAACTAAAATGGACAGGAATGGGTGAATTTAACTCAGATGACCATTATATCTACTACTATGGGCAAGAATCCCTTAGGAGAAATGGAGTAGCCCCCATAGTCAACAAAAAAGTCCAATATGTAGTACCTGGGTGAAATCCCAGAGACAACAGAATGATGTACTTGCATGCAACTTCAAAAACAACAGAATGATCTTGGTCCATTTCCAAGGCAAACCATTCAACATCACAGTAATCCAAGTCTATGCCCAACAACTAATGAAGAAAAAGAGGAAGTTGAGTGGTTCTATGAAGACCTACAAGGCCGTCTAGAACTAACACCCAAAAAAGATGCCCTTTTCATCATAGGGGGTTGAAATGTAAAAGTAGGAAGTCAAGAGATACCTGAAGTAACGGACAAGTTTGGCCTTGGAGCACAAAATGAAGCAGGGCAAAGGCTAACAGAGTTTTGCCAAGAGAATACACAGGTCATAGCAAACACCCTCTTCTAACAACACAAGAGATGACTCTAAACATGACATTGCCAGATGGTCAATACCAAAATCAGATTGATTATATTCTTTAAAGCCAAAGATGGAGAAGCTCTATACAGTCAGCAAAAACAAGACCTGGAGCTGACTATGGTTTAGATCACAACTTTTTTTTTGCAAAATTCAGGCCAAATTGATGAACGTAGGGAAAACCACTAGACCATCTCCTAGATTAATGGAAATAAAAAACACAGCAAAGGAAACTATAAACAAGATGAAAAGACTATATTCAGAAGGAAAGAAAATAACTGCAAATGAAGCAACTTACCAAGGATTTATCTCCAAAATGTATAACTAGCTCATACAACTCAATATGAGAGAAACAAACAACCTAATCAAAAAATGGGCAGAATATGTAAACAGACACTTCTCCAAAGAAAACATACAGATTCCCAGTAAACACATGGGAAAATGCTCAACATCACTCATTATTCTGTTCAGTTCCATTCAGTCACTCAGTCATGTCCGACTCTTTGCGACCCCATGAACTGCAGCAAGCCAGGCCTCCCTGTCCATCACCAACTCCCAGAGTTCATTCAGACTCACGTCCATCGAGTCAGTGATGCCATCCAGCCATCTCATCCTCTGTCATCCCTGTCTCCTCCTGCCCCCAATCCCTCCCAGCATCAGAATCTTTTCCAATGAATCAACTCTTCGCATGAGGTGGCCAAAGTACTGGAGTTTCAGCTTTAGCATGATTCCTTCCAAAGAAATCCCAGGGCTGATCTCCTTCAGAATGGACTGGTTGGATGTCCTTGCAGTCCAAGGGACTCTCAAGAGTCTGCTCCAACACCACAGTTCTAAAGCATCAATTCTTTGGTGCTCAGCTTTCTTCACAGTCCAACTCTCACATCCATACATGACCACTGGAAAAAACATAGCCTTGACTAGACAGACCTTTGTTGGCAAAGTAATGTCTCTGCTTTTCAATATGCTATCTAGGTTGGTCATAACTTTCCTTCCAAGGAGTAAGCATCTTTTAATTTCATGGCTGCAGTCAACATCTGCAGTGATTTTGGAGCCCAGAAAAATAAAGTCTGACACTGTTTCCCCATCTAATTCCCATGAAGTGATGGGACCAGATGCCATGATCTTAGTTTTCTGAATGTTGAGTGTTCAGCCAACTTTTTCACTCTCCTCTTTCACCTTCATCAAGAGGCTTTTTAGTTCCTCTTCACTTTCTGCCATAAGGGTGGTGTCATCTGCATATCTGAGGTTATTGATATTTCTCCCAGCAATCTTGATTCCAGCTTGTGCTTCTTCCAGCCCAGCATTTCTCATGATGTACTCTGCATATAAGTTAAATAAGCACAGTGACAATATACAGCCTTGACGTACTCCTTTTCCTATTTGGAACCAGTCTGTTGTTCCATGTCCAGCTCTAACTGTTGCTTCCTGAGCTGCATACAAATTTCTCAAGAGGCAGGTCAGGTGGTCTGGTATCCCCATCTCTTTGAAATACAAATCAAAACTACAATGTGGCATCATCTCACATCACTCAGAATGGCTATCTTCAAGAAATCTGCAAACAATAAATGCTGGAGAGGATGTGCAGAAAAGGGAACCCTCTTACATTGCTAGTGGGAAAGTAAACTGATAGAGCCATTATGAAAAACAGCATGGAGATTTCTTAAAAGACTAGAATTAAATCCACCATATGACTCAGCAATCCCACAGTGAGCATAGACTCTGAGAAAACCACAATTCTAAAAGATACATGTGCCCCAATATTCCTTGCAGAAACAATCACATCCATAAACAGATGAGTGGATAAAGAAGATGTCATACATATATACAATGGAATACTACTCAGCCATAAAAAGAAACAAATTTGAAACAGTTCAGGTCAGGTGGATTAACCTAGAGCCTATTACATAGAGTAAAGTGAGTCAGAAAGAGAAAAACAAATATCATATATTAACATGTATATATGGAGACCAGAAAAGTGGTATTAGTATTAATAAACCTAGTTACAGGGAAGAAATGGAGATGCAGATACAGATAATGGACTTGTCGTAGATTTGGGGAAGGACAGAGTGGTACGAATGGAGAAAGTATCATTAACATATAAGTGTATATATGTGTGTGTGTATATATACTGTATGTATATATATACTGTGTGAGTGTTTGTGTGTGTGTGTGTGTGTGTATACTGTTGTTGTTTAGTCACTAAGCTGTTTCCAGCTTTTTGCAATCCCATGGACTGTTGCCTGCCAGGTTCCTCTATCTATGAGATTTCCCAGGCAAGAATAGTGGAGCAGGTTCCCATTTCCTCCTCCAGGGGATCTTCCTGACTCAAGGATCAAATCTGTATCTCTTGCATTGCAGGCCAACTCTTTACCACTGAGCTACTCGGGAAGCCCATATATACACTACCATGTAGAAAACAGACAGCTGATGAGAAATTGCTATAAAACACAAGGAACCCAACCTGGAACTTTGTGATGACTTCAAAGTGTGTGATTTGGGGAGAGGATATATGTATAAGTATGGCTGATTTGCATTGTTGTATGGCAGAAACCAGCACAACACTGTAATTTTATTTCAATTAAAAAATAATTTTAAAAAATAATAAATAGATAAAAGCTTTAAAAAATCCCAGGAGATAAACCCATGTACCCATGGTCACCTAATCTTAGACAATTGAGAAAAGATAGTATCTTCACCAAATGGTGCTGGGAAAACAGAGCAGCTATAAAAGAATGAAATTAGAACAATCTATTAACACCATACACAAAAACTCAAAATGGATTTAAAGACCTAAATGTAAGGCCTGATGCTATAAAACTCTCAGAGGAAAACATAGGCAAAACACTCTATAGCATAAATTGTAGCAAGATCTTTTTTTTAATTTCATCCACTTTCTAGAGTAATGAAAATAAAAGCAAAAATAAACAAATGAGATTTATTTAAATTTAAAAGCTTTTCATGAACAAAGAAAACCATTAACAAAACGAAATGACAACCCTCAGAACGGTAGAAAATATTTGTAAACAAAGAGGCTGACAAAGGATTAATTTCCAAAATATACAAACAGCTCATGCAACTCAATATCAAATAAACAACTCTAAAAAAATTTGACAGAAGATCTAAATAGAAATTTCTCCAAAGAAGACATACAGATGGCTAAAAAGTACATGAAAAAATGTTCAACATCACTAATTATTAGAGAAATGCAAATTGAAACTATAATAGGTATCACCTGACACCAATCAGAAGGGCCATCATTTAAAAAATCCACAAACAATAAGTACTGGAGAGGGTATGGAGCAAAGGGAACCTTCCTACCCTTTTGGTGAGAATGTAAACTGTTACAACTAATATGGAGAACAGTATGGAGGTTCCTTAAAAAAATAAAAATAAAACTACGATATAATCCAGCAATCCCACTCCTGGGCATATACCTAGAGAAAACCATAATTCAAAAAGACATATGCACCCCAATGTTCACTGAAGCACTATTTACAAGAAGCAGAACCTGGAAACAACTTAAATGTCCATCAACAGAGGAATGGATAAAGAAAATGCAGTACATATGTGCAATGGAATATTACTCAGCCATTAAAAAGAACAAAATAATGCCATATGCAGCAACATGGATGGACGTAGTGATTGTCATACTGAATGAAGTAAGTCAAACACAGAAAGACAAATATCATATGATATTACTTATATGTGGAATCTGAAAAAGGGGGTACAAATGAATTCATTAAAAAAAAAAAACAGAAGTAGAATCATGGATACAGAAAACAAACATGATTATCAGGAGTTTGGAGGGGGGATAAATAGGGAGATTGGGGTTAACATAAGCACACTACTCTATATAAAATAGATAACTAATAGAACCTGCTGTAAGGCATAGGGAATTCTACTAAGTACTCTGTAATGGCCTATATAGGAAAAGAATCTTTAAAAAAATGATAATAATAATAGATATATGTATGTGTATAACTGATTCACTTTGCTGTACAATCGAAACTAATGAACATTGTAAATCAACCATACTCCAATACAAATTTTAAGAAGAAAAAACTATATTTAAAATTCTCCAACAATCAATAAACACAAAGTTATAATCTCCAACACTGGTTACATTTAAACATGTCTTGAATTAGTAATTTATTTAAAATGGCAGCTAAATACAAAATTGTATGTGATAAAACTCACACACACACACACAAAAGTCTCAAAAAACTTTAAACAATTTTTTTTTAAACACTCCAAGACAACTTATGTTATTTTCCAATTTGGTACTCTCAGTATGTTGAGATATCAAGGAATTGACATCATTGACTTTCAGGGTTAAAGTGAGAAGCAGAGTGATGGTAAAAGATTAGAGTTACAGAGATAATTAGTTTCTTAAAGAGACTAGAGAACTAAAGAATGACAGAATACTTAAGAATAAAGACAGTAAGTGCAACTGCAATTTTTCTTAATTAAATGACATTTATGACCTTTTGTTAAATGTAAGTCAAAAATGTCTGGTCTAAGATTTTTCTTATGTATACAGTTGTAATAGTTTTGTGAAATAATGAATATTATAATGCAAATAAATAACAAAATATATCCTTTAAAATATTCATTATGTATCTTTTGGATATGTGTAAAGAAAATTTAACTCAAGGTGTCTTATGTTTTTAAAAGTTTCATTTATTTATTTATTTAGGTCATGCTGCAGGGCTTCTGGGATCTTAGTTCCATGACCAGGGATTGAACCCGCATGCCCTGTGTGGAAGCACAGAGTCCTAACCACTGTACCACCAGGAAATTCCCAAAAGCTTCATTTTTTAAATGATGTACTTACTGTTTAGCAGATCAAGAGAATACTAAACATTGAACACCGATTAATGTCTGGTTTCCCTAATGGATATAAGAAATGAGATCAGTGCACAGCAAAACAGATGGTATTATTCCATACAGATGGTTGCTTGTGCTTTATTAAATACATTTGTCAAATGTATTTATACATCTTAGAAAAATATATTTGTAGTACTGGTATCCTATATATTGTGACACTGATAAAATATAGTAGAGAATTTGGAGCCAAAGGAGAGTGTGTTCTTGAATAAGAATATTTGTTAATAGCTTCTAGCCTAAAAGGGGAGGAGGCAATGGCACCCCACTCCAGTACTCTTGCCTGGAAAATCCCATGGATGGAGGAGCCTGGTAGGCTGCAGTCCATGGGGTCGCTAGGAGTCAGACACGACTGAGCGACTTCACTTTCACTATTCACTTTCATGCATTGGAGAAGGAAATGGCAACCCACTCCGGTGTTCTTGCCTGGAGAATCCCAGGGACGGGGGGAGCCCGGTGGGCTGGTGTCTACGGGGTCGCACAGAGTCGGACACGACTGAAGCGACTTAGCAGCAGCAGCAGCAGCAGCAGCAGCAGCAGCAGCCTAAAAGGAGTGATTTGGGGTTATGGAGCACCATCTAGAGGAAATAGATGAAAAAAGTCCTTAGGCAAGAATGGAGTTAAAATAACTATCATATCTAAAACAATTTAAAAACCTAAGAAATGAACAACTTTAGGATTGTGAATATATAATTTTGATTTTCTACCTCCATCAAATTCAGATTATTTTTTACTTAAACAGTGACTCCTTAAAAGCATCATATATTATACTTATGATTTCTATTTTTTTTTAAGATAAATTTTCTACAACACAGATCTTTTTAGAATGCCAGAGCCAAAAAAGAGCCTAGAAATCATGTGGGCAAGTTAGGAACCTGAGGTCCAGAGTAGAGAAATAACTTATTCAGGGTCTTAATCACATTAAAAACCAAGACTAAATCTCTGAAGTCTCCTGATTCCCAGAATAGCACTTTCTTATTCTACTACACTACCCATTAAACTATATCATAAGCAAACATATACTACTGTTGACTAGGGAAAAAAACTCTCCATTGGTACTGAAGTGTTTTCCACAGAGTGATTAGATCTTTATTCTTCCAAAAACCTTGATTGCAGTTCAGTTCAGTTCAATTCAGTCACTCAGTCATTTCTGACTCTTTGTGACCCCGTAGACAGCAATACGCCAGGAATCCCTGTCTATCAACAAGTCCCGAAGCTTGCTGAAACTCATGTCCATTGAGTTAGTGATGCCATCCAACCATCTTATCCTCTGTCATTCCCTTCAACTCCTGCCTTCAATCTTTTGGAGCACCAGGGTCTTTCCCAAAGAGTCAGTTCTTCACATCAGGTGGCCAAAATGTTGGCGCTTCAGCATCAGTCCTTCCAAAGAGTATTCAGGACTGATTTCCTTTAGAACTGAAGGGTTTAATCTCCTTGCAGTCCAAGGGACTCTCAAGAATCCTCTGCAACACCACAGTATAAAAGCATCAATTCTCCAGCACCCAGCTCTGTTTATGGTCCAGCTCTCACATCCATAGCTGACTACTGGAAAAACCATAGATTTGACTGGATGGACCTTTGTTGACAAAATAATGTCTCTGCTTTTTACTTTGCTGTCTAGGTTGGCCATAGATTTTCTTCCAAGGCGCAAATGTCTTATAAATTTCTGGGTTCAGTCACCATCTTTAGTGATTTTGGAGCCCAAGAAAATAAAGTCTTTCACTGTTTCCACTGTTTCCCCATCTATTTGCCATGAAGTGATGGGACCAGATGCCAAGATCTTAGTTTTTTAAATGTTGAGTTTCAAGTTCTTGGTTCACCT
The DNA here is from genome assembly GCF_055505025.1 of Bos grunniens. Taxonomy (NCBI): domain Eukaryota; kingdom Metazoa; phylum Chordata; class Mammalia; order Artiodactyla; family Bovidae; genus Bos; species Bos grunniens. Next base: position 71,600,784 of record NC_141194.1, on the reverse strand, counting down.
ATTGTTGAAGCCTTGCTTGGAGAATTTTTAGCATTATTCTGCTAGCGTGTGAGATGAGAGCAGTTGTGTGGTAGTTTGAACACTTTTTGGCATTGCCTTTCTTTGGAATTAGATGAAAACTGACCTTTTCCCAGTCCTGTGGCCACGGCAGAGTTTTCCAGATTTGCTGGCAAAATGAGTGCAGCACTTTCACAGCATCATCTTTTAGAACTTGAAATGGTTCAGCTGAAATTCCATCACCTCCACTAGCTTTGTTTGTAATGATGCTTCCTAAGGCCCACCAGACTTCAGATTCCAGGATGTCTGGCTCTAGGTGAGTGATCACACCATCGTGGTTATCTGGGTCATGAAGATCTTTCTTGTATAGTTCTTCTGTGTATTCTTGCCACCTCTTCTTAATATCTTCTGCTTCTATCAGGTCCATACGATTTCTGTCCTATATTGTGCCCATCTTTGCATGAAAAGTTCCCTTGGTATCTCGAATTTTCTTGAAGAGATCTCTAGTCTTTCCCATTCTGTTGTTTTCCTCTATTTCTTTGCATTGATCACTGAGGAAATCTTTCTTAACTCTCCTTGCTATTCTTTGGAGCTCTGCATTCAATTGGGTATATCTTTCCTTTCCTCCTTTGCCTTTCACTTCTCTTCTTTTCTCAGCTATTTGTAACGCCTCCTCAGACAAGCATTTTGCCTTTTTGCATTTCTTTTTCTTGGGGAAGGTCTTGATCACTGCCTCCTATACAATGTCCCGAACCTCCATCCATAGTTCTTCAGGCACTCTGTCTATCAAATCTAATCCCTTGAATCTATTGTCACCTCCACTGCATAATTGTAAGGGATTTGATTTAGGTCATTCTTGAATCTAGTCAAGGCTATGGTTTTTCCAGTAGTCATGTATGGATGCAAGAGTTGGACTGTGAAGAAAGCTGAGCAGCGAAGAGCTGATGCTTTTGAACTGTGGTGTTGGAGAAGACTCTTGTGAGTCTCTTGGACTGCAAGGAGATCCAACCAGTTCATTCTAAGGGAGATCAGTCCTGGGTGTTCTTTGGAAGGACTGATGCTAAAGCTGAAACTCCAATACTTTGGCCACCTCATGTGAAGAGTTGACTCATTGGAAAAGACTCTGATGCTGGGAGGGATTGGGAGCAGGAGGAGAAGGGGACGACAGAGAATGAGATGGCTGGATGGCATCACTGACTCGATGGATGTGAGTTTGAGTGAACTACGGGATTTGGTGATGGACAGGGAGGCCTGGTGTGCTACAATTCATGGGGTCGCAAAGAGTTGGACACAACTGAGCAACTGAACTGAACTGAACTTACTTCCATCACCAGTCATATCCACAACTGGGTGTTGTTTTTGATTTGGCTCCATCTCTTCATTCTTTCTGGAGTTATTTCTCCACTGTTCTCCAGTAGGATACCTACCAACCTGGGGAATTCATCTTTCAGTGTCCTAGCTTTTCTCCTTTTCATACTTTTCATGGGATTCTCAAGGAAAGAATACTGAAGTGTCTTGCCTTTCCCTTCTCCTGGGGATCACGTTTTATCAGAACTATCCACCATGACCCATCTCTCTTGGGTGGTCCTACACAGCATGGCTCATAGTTTCATTGACTTAGACAAGGCTGTGGTCCATGTGATCAGTTTGGTTAGTTTTCTGTGATTGTGGTTTTCATTCTGTCTTCCCTCTAATGAATAAGGATAAGAGGCTTAAGGAAGTTTCCTGATGGGAGACACTAACTGTGTGGGAAATGGGTCTTGTTCTGATGGCTGAGGCCATGCTCAGTAAAGTTTTAATCCAATTTTCTGTTGATGGATGGGGCTTCATTCTCTCCTTGTTTGGCCTGAAGCCAAAATATTGACCATGCCTCTGCCAGAGACTCCTGGACACTCACAGGTAAGTCTGGTTCAGTCTCTTATGGAGACACTGCTCCTTTCTCCTGGCTCCTGATGTGCACAAGGTTTTGTTTGTGCCCTCCAAGAGTCTGTTTCCCAAGTCCCGTGGATGTTCTGTAACAAATCCCAGTGGCCTTCAAAGTCAAATTCCCTGGGGGTTCTCAGTCCCTTTGCCAGATCCCCAGGTTGGGAAATCTGTTGTGGGTCCTAGAACTTTCTTAACAGTGCAAGAATTTCTTTGGTATAAAGAAATTTGGTATAAAGAGTTCTGCAGTTTGTAGGTCATCTGCTCAGCAGCTCTATGGTGGGGCTAATGGTGACATTCTCCAAGAGGGCTGATGCCACACGCAGCATGGGTCCTGGTGTGCACAAAGTTTTGGTTGAGCCCTCCGCGCATAAATGGCGGGTGTGGGGTTTGATTCTAAATGCTATTTTGCCCCTCCTAGCATCTTGTTGGGGCTTCTCCTTTGCCCTTGAACAAGGGGTATCTTTTTTTTTTTTTTTTTTTTTTTGGTTAGATCCAGCATTCTCCTGTTGATGGTTGTTCAGCAATGAGCTGCAATTTTGGAGTTCTCACAGGAGAAGATACTGCAAGTAAACCCTTGATTTACTTGCATGAAATGGAAATCTCTTTTTCCTTCTAGTTTAGAAAACTGTTATCAAAAACTGGTTAGTTTTTGGCAGTTTATGTCACTAAGCAACATGAAATTGAGATAGTGGGACATAAATTGAGAATGTTAAGAACTGTTGTCTCAAAGTAAGAATGGAAATTTTTTGAGCCACCAGTGTCTGCTGGTATTAAAATTTACTCTGTAACTCATTCCTAATGATGAATTACTCAGATGAAAGAAAGGTCAGTAAATGTGAAAGTAAATGGTTTCTGTATCAGAGTTTCAGATTTGAAACCCATTTACATGATGAGCTACATAAATTTAGACAAATAATTTGAGTTTTCTAAAAGACAAGTCCTGATCACATGGACCACAGCCTTGTCTAACTCAATGAAACTATGAGTCATGCCGGGTAGTGACACCCAAGACGGATGGATCATGGTGGAGAGTTCTGAGAAAATGTGGTCCCCAGGAGAAGGGAATGGCAAACCACTTCAGTATTCTTGCCTTGAGAACCCCATAAACAGTACAAAAAGGCAAAAAGCTAGAACACTGAAAGATGAACTCCCCAGGTCAGCAGGTGCCCCATTTGCTACTGGAGAAGAGTGGAGAAATAACTCCAGAAAGAATGAAGAGATGGAGCCAAAGCAAAAACAACACGCAGCTGTTGTTTTTGTGACTGGTGATGAAAGTAAAGTTTGATGCTGTAAATAACAATATTTCATAGGGAACCTGGAATGTTAGGTACATGAATCAAGGTAAATTTATCTCTCTCTCTTTCTCTTTAGTTCCTAAGTCGTGTCTGACTCTTGTGACCCCATAGACTGTAGCCTGCCAGATCCCTATGTGCAGGGGATTCTCCAGGCAACAGTACTGGAGTGGGTTGCCGTTTTCTTCTCCAGGGGATCTTCCTTACCAAGGAATCGAACCCTGATCTCCTGCATTACAGGCAGATTCTTTTCCAACTGAGCTATGAGGGAAGCCCTAAATATTGTATGAAAGTGAAAGTCATTCAGTCATGTTTGACTCTTTCCAACCCCATGGATTATACAGTCCATGGAATTCTCCAGGCAAGAATACTGGAGTGGGTAGCCTTTCCCTTCTCCAGAGGATCTTCCCAACCCAGGAATTGAATCAGGGTCTCAGGCATTGCAGGTGCATTCTTTACCAACAGAGCTATGACGGAAGCTTTCAGGTAAATTGGAACTGGTCAAACAGGAGACAACAAGAGTGAACATCAACATTAATCCAAGTCTATGCCCCAACCAGTAATGCTGAAGAAGCTGAAGTTGAATGGCTCTATGAATACCTACAAAACCTTCTAGAACTAACACCCAAAAAAGATGTCCCTTTCATTGTAGGGAACTGGAATGCAAAAGTATGAAGTCAAGAGATACCTGGAATAATGGACAAGTTTGGCTTGGAGTAGGAAATGAAGCAGCATGAAGGCTAACAGAGCTTTGCCAAGAGAATGCACTGGTCATAGCAAACACCCTTTTCTAACATGCCCATCACCAGATGGCCAACACTGAAATCAGATTGTATTCTTTGCAGCTAAAGATGGAGAAGCTCTATACAGTCAGCAAAAACAAGACAAGGAGCTGACTGTGGCTCAGATCATGAGCTCCATATTGCAGAATTCATGCTTAAATTGAAGAAAGTAGGGAAAAACACTGTATACAGTAGAAGTGAGAAACAGATTCAAGGGATTAGATTTGATAGACAGAGTGCCTGAAGAACTACGGATGGAGGTTATGGACATTGTATAGGAGGCAGTGGTCAAGACCATCCCCAAGAAAAAGAAATGCAAAAAGGCAAAATGCTTGTCTGAGGAGGCGTTACAAATAGCTGAGAAAAGAAGAGAGGTGAAAGGCAAACTAGGAAAGGAAAGATATACCCATTTGAATGCACAGTTCCAAAGAAGAGTAAGGAGAGATAAGAAAGCTTTTCTCAGTAATCAATGCAAAGAAATAGAGAGAAACAAAAGAATGGGAAGGACTAGAGATCTCTTCAAGAAAATTAGAGATACCAAGGGGATTTTTCATACCAAGCTGGACACAACAAAGGACAGAAACGATATGGACCTAATAGAAGCAGATTATTTTAAGAAGAGGTGGCAAGAATACATGAAAGAACTATACAAAAAAGATCTTCATGACACAGATAACCATGATGATGTGATCACTCAGAGCCAGATGTCCTGAATGTGAAGTCAAATGATATGAACAAAGCTAGTGGAGATGAGGTAATTTCAGCTGAGCTATTTCAAATCCTAAAAGATGATGCTGTAAAAGTGCTGCACTCATTATGCCAGCAAATCTGGAAAACTCAACAGAGGCCACAGTACTGGAAAAGGCCAGTTTTCATTACAATCTCAAAGAAAGGGAATTCCAATTAATATTCAAACTACTGAATAAATTGCACTCATTTGACATGCTAGCAATGTAATGTTCAAAATTCTCCAAGCGAGGCTTCAACAGTACATATACCTTGACCTTCCGGATGTTCAAGCTCGATTTCGAAAAGGCATACACAAAAATAAACTCAAAATGCATTAAAGATCTAAACATAATATCAGAAACTATAAAACTCCTAGAGGAAAACATAGGGAAAACACTCTCCAACATAAATCACAGCAGGATCCTCTATGACCCACCTCCCAGAATGTTGAAAATAAAAGCAAAAATAAATAAATGGGACCTAATTAAAATTAAAAGTTTATGCACAACAAAGGATACTATAAGCAAGGTGAAAAGACAGCCTTCAGAATGGGAGAAAATAACAGCAAACAAAGAAACTGACAAAGAATTAATCTCAAAAATATACAAACAACTAATGCAGCACAATTCCAGAAAAGTAAACGACCCAATCAAAAAATGGGCCAAAGAACTAAACAGACATTTCTCCAAAGAAGACATACAGATGGCTAACAAACATATGAAAAGATGCTCAACATCACTCATTATCAGAGAAATGCAAATCAAAACCACAATGAGGTACCATTTCACACCAGTCAGAATGTCTGTGATCCAAGAGTCTACAAGCAATAAATGCTGGAGAGGGTGTGGAGAAAAGGGAACGCTCTTACACTGTTGGTGGGAATTCAAAGTAGTACAGCCACTATGGAGAACACTGTGGAGATCCCTTTAAAAACTGGAAATAGAACTGCCATATGACCCAGAAATCCCACTGTTGGGCATACACACAGAGGAAACCAGAACTGAAAGAGACACGTGTACCCCATTGTTCATTGCAGCACTGTTTATAATAGCCAGGACGTGGAAGCAACCTAGATGTCCATCAGCAGACGAATGGATAAGAGATCTGTGGTACATACATACAATGGAATATTCAGTTTAGTCAGTTCAGTTCAGTCGTTCAGTCGTGTCTGACTCTTTGCGACCCCATGAATCGCAGCACGCCAGGCCTCCCTATCCATCACCAACTCCCAGAGTTCACTCAGACTCATGTCCATCGAGTCAGTGATGCCATCCAGCCATCTCATCCTCTGTCGTCCCCTTCTGCTCCTGCCCCCAATCCCTTCTAGCATCAGAGTCTTTTCCAATGAGTCAACTCTTCGCATGAGGTGGCCAAAGTACTGGAGCTTCAGCTTTAGCATCATTCCTTCCAAAGAAATCCCAGGGCTGAGCTCCTTCAGAATGGACTGGTTGGATCTCCTTGCAGTCCAAGGGACACTCAAGAGTCTTCTCCTTTGAATCACAGTTCAAAGGCTGTTACTCAACCATTAAAAAAATACATTTGAATCAGTTCTAATGAGGTGGATGAAACTGGAGCCTATTATACAGAGTGACGTAAGCAAGAAAGAAAACATCAATACAGTATACTAACGCATATATAAGGAATTTAGAAAGATGGTAACGATAACCCTGTATGTGAGACAGCAAAAGAGACACAGATGTATAGAACGGTCTTTTGGACTCTGTGGGAGAGGGCGAGGGAGGGATGATATGGGAGAATGGCATTGAAACATGTAAATTACCACATGTGAAACCAATAGCCAGGCCAGGTTTGAAACATGAGACAGAGTGCTCAGGGCTGGTGCACTGGGATGACCCAGAGGGGTGGGATGGGAAGGGAGGTGGGAGGGGGGTTCAGGATGGGGAACACATGTACACCCATGGCAGATTCATGTCAATGTATGGCAAACCAATACAATATTGTAAAGCAAAAAGTAAATAAATAAATAAAACTGAAAAAAAAAAAAAGAAAGAAAGAAAAGGCACAGCAACCACAGGAACCAGAGATTACATTGACAACATCCATTTGATCGTAGAAAAAGCAAGAGAGGTCCAGAAAAATATCTACTTTTGCTTTATTGACTATGGCAAAGCCTTTGACTTTGTGGATCACAATGAACTGTGGAAAATTCTTCAAGAAATGGGAATACCAGACCTCTTTACCTGCTTCCTGAGAAATCTGCATGCAGGTCAAGAAGCAACAGTTAGAACTAGACGTGGAACAACAGACTGGTTCCAAATTGAGAAAGGAGTACATCAAGGCTGTATATTGTCACTCTGCTTACTTAACTTATATGCAGAGTTCATTATGTGAAATGCCAAGCTGGATGAAGCACAAGCTGAAATCAAATTTGCCAGGAGAAGTATCAATAACCTCATATGTAGATGACACCACCCTTATGGCAGAAAGCAAAGAGAAACATAAAAGCCTCTTGATGAAAGTGAAAGAGGAGAGTGGAAAAGTTGGTTTAAAATTCAACATTCAGGAAACTAGGATCATGGCATCTGGTCCCATTGCTTTATGGCAAATAGATGGGGAAACAATGGAAACAATCACAGTCTTTATTTCTTTGGGCTCTAAAATCACTGCAGATGGTGACTGCAGCCACGAAATTAAAAGACGCTTACTCTTTGGAAGAAAAGTTATGACCAACCTAGACAGCATATTAAAAAGCAGAGCCATTGCTTTGCTGACAAAGGTCCATCTAGTCAAATCTATGGTCTTTCCAGTAGTTATGTATGGATGTGAGAGTTGGACCATAAAGAAAGCTGAGCACTGAAGAACTGATGCTTTTGAACTGTGATGTTGGAGAAGACTCTTGAGAGTCCCTTGAACTGCAAGGAGATCAAACCATTAAATCCTAAAGGAAATCAGTCCTGAATATTCATTGGAAGGACTGATGCTGAAGGTGAAGCTCCAATACTTTGGCCACCTGATGTGAAGAACTGACTCTTTGGAAAAGACCCTGATGCTGGGAAAGATTGAGGGCAGGAGGAGAAGGGGACGATAGAGGATGAAATGTTTGGATAGCATCACCAACTCAATGTTTATGAGTTTGAGCAAGCTCCAAGCATTGGTAATGGACAGGGAATCCTGTCGTGCTGTTTTCCATGGCATCAAAAAGAGTCGGACAGGACCAAGTGACTGAACTGAGCTGAAAAGACAAGTCAGTGGGCATAACTGTCCCAGACTTCTAACAATACTAAAAAGATACAGTGATCAAAACAGAGTAGTACTGGCACAAAAACAGCAATAAAAATCAATGGAACATCATAGAAAGTTCTGAAATAAACCTTCAAACCTAAGGTCAATTTAATTTGGCAAAAGAGGCAAGAATACAAAATGGGGAAAAGGCAGTCTCTTCAGCAAACAGTGCTGCTGATTTTACAGCACGTAAATCTATGAAGTTACAACATATTCTCATACCATGCACTAAAATAAACTCAAAATGACTTAACAATTTAAACATAGAACATAACACCTTGAGACTCCTAAAAGAGATCATAAGCAAAACATTCGCTGGCATAAATTGTGTCAATGTTTTCTTATGTCAGTCTCTGAATGCAATAGAAATAAAAACAAAATAAATAAATGGGACTTAAACTTATGAGTTTTTGCACAGCTAAGGAAACCATAAACAAGATTTTAAGAAAAACCTACAGAATGGGAGAAAATATTTGCAAACAATGCATATGACAAGGGCTTAATTTCAAAAATATACAACAGCTCATACAACTCAGCATCAACAAAAACATACTGTCACATGAAAAGATGTTCAACATGGTTAATTATTCGAGAAATCCAAGTCAAAACTACAATGAGGAACTACTTCATACCAATCAGAATAGCTATCTTTAAACTCTACAAATAAATGCTGGAAAGGATGTGGAGAAAAGGGAACTCTCCTACACTGTTTTTGGGAATGTAGGTTGATGCAGTCACTATGAAAAAAAGAATGGGGGTTCCTCAAAAAACTGAAAATATATTTACCATATGATCCAGCAATCCCACTCCTGGGCATATATCTGGAGAAAACCATAATTCACAAAGGTATATTGACCCCTATGTTCACAGCAACACTATTCATGATAGCCAAGACATGGAAACAACCTAAATGTCCATTGACAGATGAATAGATAAAGATGTGGTACATATAGTCAAAGCTATGGTTTTTCCAATAGTCATATATGTATGTGATAGTTGGACCATAAAAAAGGACCAAAGAATTGATGCTTTCAAACTGTGGTACTGGAGAAGTCTCCTGAAAGTCCCTTGGACTGTAAGGAGATCCAATCAGTCAATCCTAAAGGAAATCAGTCCTGAATACTCATTAGAAGGATTGATGATGAAGCCGAAGCCCCAAATTTTGGCCAGCTGATGTGAAGAGCCAACTCATTGGAAAAGACCCTAATTATGGAAAAGATTGAAGGCAGGATGAGGGGAAGACAGAGGATGAGATGGTTGAATGGCATCACCGACTTAATGGACATGGGTTTGAGCCAGGTCTGGGAGATTGTGAAGGACAAGGAAGCTTAGCATGCTACAGCCAATGGGGTTGCAAAGATTTGAACATGACTTAGCAACTGAAAAACAACTAAGTACTTGTATACAATAGAATACAACTCAGCCACTAAAAGAACAAAATAATGCTACTTGCAGCAACATGAATGCAACTAGAGATTTTCATAGTTTGTGAAGTAAGTCAGAAAGAGAAAGACAAATGTCATATGATATTACTAATATGTAAAATCTAAAATATGGCACAACTTAACCTATCTATGAAACAGACTCACAGACATAGAGAACAGACCTGTGGAAGGAGACAGGGGGAGAGGAGGAAGGGAGGGATGGACTGGGAGTCTGGGGTTAGTAGATTCAAATATATTACTTATAGAATGTATGATCAACAAGGTCCTACTGTATAGCACAGGGAAATATATTCACTATCCTGGAATAAACCATGCTATGCTATGCTAAGTCACTTCAGTCGTGTCCGACTCTGTGCGACCCCATAGATGTCAGCCCACCAGGCTCCCCCATCCCTGGGATTCTCCAGGCAAGAACACTGGAGTGGGTTGCCATTTCCTTCTCCAATGCATGAAAGTGAAAGTGAAGTTTCTCAGTCGTGTCCGACTCTTAGCGACCCCATGGATTGCAGCCTAACAGGCTCCTCGGTCCATGGGATTTTCCAAGCAAGAGTACTGGAGTGGGGTGCCATTGCCTTCTCCAGAATAAACCATAATGGAGAAGAATATAAAAAAGAATGTATATGTATGTATAACTGAGCCATTTTGTTGTATAGCAGAAATTAGTACAACATCGTAAATCAAGTATACTTGATTAATTTTTAAAAAATATTTGAATTACCTGAACTTCAGTTTTATCTGAAGATATAATACCAAATTCTCAGAGTTGTTATAGGAATTAAAGTGAGATAATACATGTATAACACTTGTCATAGTGCATAGCTAATAAACATGAGTTTTTACCTGAAAGATAAGTAATGCTGAAGAATGAGTAAATTCCATATTCATTTCTAAATATATAAACCTTTCTTGTGCATAATATACTCTATATAAAAAGGAACTGCAATTTGTGTGTGGGGAATTCTCACATCTCTTCTAAAATACAAATACAGGGGTCTTATTTTGAATATTGGAGTAAAAGTCACCGTACAACTTTTTACCATGAATCTCAGAATAAGGTTGCAGTGTTTCTGAACTAGGATTATTTTGCTCCATAGGGAACACTCGTTAATATCTGGAGACATTTTTGGTTGTCACAACTGGGTTAGGGGGTTGTTGCACACAACTAGAAGGAAGAGGGCAGAGAGGCTCTTAAACATTCTACAATGCACCAGCAGCCCTCACCCAACATACAAACACACCACAAAGTATTATCTGGCCCAAAATGTCAGCTTTGGGCCAGATAATTTAAAGTGGGCTTCTTTAGTAACTTATAAGGTAAAGAATCCACCTGCAATGTGGGAGACCTGGGTTTGATCCTTGGGTTGGGAAGATCACCTGGAGGAGGGCATGGCAATCTACTTCAGTATTCTTACCTGAAGAATCCCCATGGATAGAGGGGCCTGGAAGTCTGCAGTCCATGGGGCTGCAAAGAGTAGAACACAACTGAGTGACTAAGCACACAGCACAAAATGTCAATAGTGATGAGGTTGAATTAATGAAAGTGAAGAAGAACTAAAGAGCCTCTTGATGAAAGTGAAAGAGAAGAGTGAAAAAGTTGGCTTAAAGCTCAACATTCAGAAAACGAAGATCATGGCATCTGGTCCCATCACTTCAGATAGATGGGAAAACAGTGGAAACAGTGGCTCACTTTATTTTTCTGGGCTCCAAAATCACTGCAGATGGTGATTGCAGCCACGAAATTAAAAGACGCTTACTCCTTGGAAGGAAAGTTATGACCAACTTAGATAGCATATTCAAAAGCAGAGGCATTACTTTGTCAACAGAGGTCCGTCTAGTCAAGGCTACGGTTTTTCCAGTGGTGATGTATGGATGTGACAGTTGCACTGTGAAGAAACCTGAGCGCCAAAGAATTGATGCTTTTGAAGTGTGGTGTTGGAGAAGACTCTTGAGAGTCCCTTGGACTGCAAGGAGATCCAACCAGTCCATCCTAAAGGAGATCAGTCCTAGGAGTTCATTGGAAGGATTGATGTTGAAGCTGAAACTCCAATACTTTGGCCACCTGATGCAAAGAGCTGAATCACTGGAAAAGACCCTGATGCTGGGAAAGATTGAGGGCAGGAGGAGAAAGGGACGACAGAGGATGAGATGGTTGGATGGCATCACCGACTCAATGGACATGGGTTTGGGTGAACTCCAGGAGTTGGTGATGGACGGGGAGGCCTGGCGTGCTGCGGTTCATGGGGTCTCAAAGAGTCAGACACAACTGAGCGACTGAACTGAACTGAATTAATGAAATGAAGTTAGAGTTTATTAAAGCTAATAGATGAATATATGTTTAATTGATAAATGTTTAAGATATTAGCTGTGATTTTCACTTGAAAAGAAAACGTGTTCATCTGTAAAGTATTTGGAAATCAGAATACATTATGTCCTAGATAAATGTCCCATTTTCTAGAATATGTGTCCACATTACCTAGGGATATTTTTAGGAATATTACTAGGTTTAAGCCTTTCAGCTGTTAAATTTTTTTTCATTTATATTATTTTGAGCTCAGACACATTTATCACAAACTTAGATCATAGCCCCTGACTTCAAGGAGCTTATGGTATAGCTGAAAAAGTAAGAAATGCATTCAGAAAACTCTATTATATTATCAGCTCCATGGCAGCAAGAGTCCTATCTATCTTGTTCACTCCTGTGTCTCTTGTGCTCAGCACAGCCCCCAGAAATATATGAATAAAGCAATCAGTGAACAAGGTACAAGAGGTCATGTGAAATAAATAGTTAATGATATAGAATTGAGAAAAGGGAAAAATAGAATATAAGCATGATTGCATACTGAATAGGTCATAAAGGTTTAAAGAGGGAGATACTAAATAAATGATAAAATTGAGTCACTAGAAGTCAGAGAAGGAGAAATATTGTATGACATCCCTTATATGTAGAATCTAAAAAGAAATTATGCAAATTAACTTATTTACAAAACAGAAAAAGACTCACAGACTTAGAGAATGAACTTATGATTGCCAAGGGGAAGGATGGGGGGGGGGGGTAAGGGATGGTTAGGGAGTTTTGGAAGGACATGTATACACTGTTATATTTAAAATGGATAACTAACAAAAACCTACTGTATAGCACATGGAACTCTGCTCAATATTATGTGGTAATCTGGATGGGAGTGGGTGTGGGCGAGAATGGATGCATATATATGTATGGCTGAATCCCTTTGCTGTTCACCTGGAGCTATCACAACGTTGTTAATCAGCTATACCCCAGTACAAAACAAAAAGGTTTTTTACATTGAGTTACTAGAGAAGATGAGAGTGGGCATTTCAGAATAGAGGCAATATAGTCAAAGGCAAAGGAATAGCAATGATCTTGATAGTAGAAAAATGGCATAAAATGGTATGATTTCCATAGAGAAACAGAAAAATAAGAGGTCAGAAGTTGAAAGGATGAACATTTAAGAAAAAATGTTGAACTATGTTTTTTATCATCCATACATAGTGAGTTTGACATTTGCAGAACATCACAAGAGAAATGTCTAAGAATTAGACAATCTGAATTTCTAACTTCTGCTTCATTTAGTCACTCTCCCCTTAAACTTTGTAGTCTGGCTCATTGATCTACAATTTTATGATCTGAACTAAATGAAGCCCCCCCATAAAAAAAAATAAACACTATGCTTTCTAGGATACTTAGGCTTTTGAACATATTGTTCATTCTGCTTGAAACTATCTTTCTAATCTCATATTCCCTTTCAAGCGCCCTCCCTTGGATAACTCCTATTCATCCTCAGGTCTCTAATTACATCTTTCCTCTGGAAAGTCCTCCCTGACCTCCTCCAAGATTAGATTGGATGTTCTTTTATGCTCCCATAGTACTCCCTACTTCAATTGCAGCACTTATCACACTGGATAGTAATATTCTGTTTACTGTTTTTATTTACCACCAGTCAATAAACCTGTTGTGTGCAGGAACTGTGCCTTGTTCACTTTTGTATGTCCAGTAGCTGCCAATGTCTGGCACATAGTCAGAACTCAGTAAATATTTGTTGAATAAAAGAATGAATGATATAGAATTAAAGTTAGAAGAAGTGAAATGACTAAAACATAGGTTGAAAGTATCTATATCAGAGATGGTAGCTGAAGCCATGAGAATATGAGTTACCTAAAGAAGAAAAATAAACTGAAAGTAGCCAAAGACTAGTCAGACTTTAGTAGTGACCGCTAAGAATATAAGGAGAAATTGGAGTTAATAAAGAAAATACAGAAGGAAATATTGGAAACTTGGGAAGACAATTGGAACAGCAAAACATCATGGAAGCCAAGGTAGGAGTTCTGAGAAGTTTCTGCCACAAGCAGCAAGAAAGGAGGATGGAGAAAGGTGGTTGGGTTTCACACTTTTTCAGTAGCAGTCAGAATAGAAGCCTGATGGCAAATAATTAAGGACTGAATTAAGCTACAAAGAAATAAAATCGTCTGCATCAGTTTGGGCCCACACAGTAATTTGAATAGGGAAAGTTGAAAGTAAAAAAAATATTAGCTATAAGAGTGAATGGTAATGAAGGGATTGGCTGCTGCTGCTGCTAAGTCACTTCAGTCGTGTCTGATTCGGTGTGACCCCAGAGACAGCAGCCCACCAGGCTCCCCTGTCCCTGGGATTCTCCAGTCAAGAACACTGGAGTGGGTTGCCATTTCCTTCTCCAATGCATGAAAGTGAAAAGTGAAAGTGAAGTCGCTCAGTCGTGTCAGACTCCCAGCAACCCCATGGACTGCAGCCTACCAGGCTCCTCCATCCATGGGATTTTCCAGGCAAGAGTACTGGAGTGGGGTCCCATTGCCTTCTCCATAAGGGATTGGCTAGTAAGAAGTAAAGCCTTTTTAAAGAATATTCTTAAAGAATAGCAGAAATAAGGAATAACTACTGAGGGCAGAGATAGAGCACCCAAAGTAAAGCATCCCTATCCCACCCCCTGGCCAGGGTTGAGATCCAGACCTCATTACACTGGGCACTACCATGACAAAGAAGTCACTGTGGTGGTATGCTGATAGAACTTGCTAGAAATCTGCCCTCCAAGGTTTACCAGAAACCACCCTCTAAATTACCTAAGAAAGTTGATTATGTGTAAGTATCAGCTAGAAAAATGCCCATGGGGGGTGGGGTCAAGGGAAGCTGTGGGAACTGAACACTGAAGAAGCATCCCCACTGAAGGAGCTAAATACTTGGGAAGCTACACGTGCTACAGGAGCCAAGTACTGGAGAAACTGCCCATATGCTGCATAAGCTAGGCACCCGGGAGGCCACATGCACTGGAGTCTACATGTGAAATCTCCAGTGAGGCAAATCTGGAGAGAAACTGATATCCTCTTGTGAGAATCAGATTTTGTTAGACTGATAAAAGATTTAGAAAGAAGTAGAATTTGCCTACAACCATCAGGGTCTCCATAAAGCACCCTAGAAGAGAGGAAAGGGGGGAAAGGCAGAATTGAGAACACTATGGAGTAGGGTAGGGATATGTTGGATGAGTATTTGTATCTTAAAGGAGGTAATAGAAATAAGACATTTCATCTTCATGGATGGATATTGAAAACTGAAATGGATAAAGTAATGGAGTAGAAGCAAAGATTATAGTCACATAATTTCAGAGTTAGAAGAAATACACTCATTATATAGTTGTTTTCTTAAAGCCTAAATAAGTTAAATGATTTGCCTAAGTTCACGCAGTTAATGACAGAGCCAGAATTAGAACAAAATTTTTCTGACACTAACACTATTCATTATTGTTTGAACTGCATCATACTGGGAAGATCTATTGGTATTTGGAGAGAAATAAAGCTACTAGCAAATTCAGTGTTCTTGCCTGGAGAATCCCAGGGACGGGGGGCGGGAGGGCCCTCGTGGGCTACCGTCTCTGGGGTCGGTCGCACAGAGTCGGACACCACTGAAGCGACTTAGCAGCAGCAGCAAATTTATAAGAATTTCAAAGGACAAAGTTTATTTTGATGTCATTAGCTCAGGTAGAAAACAAGTTTACTCAGAATAAGAAATTCACATTGTCAGGAATTTTTGTTTGTGATGCACTTAGAAGAAATAATAGATATTTGGGGATTAGGTGATTTAACTATGGCTATACCATTTAAAAATGTAAAACAATAAATTGAATGGGCAATATGGACTTTAATGCATCTAAAATTAATTAAAGTGAATTTTCAGTTTAATCAGAGAGCTGGAGAAAAGAGGAATTATGGTTCATAGTACCTGATTAATCAGAATTATCCAAAACTTAGTGTGAAAATTTTGTCTTATGGTAGTAAATAAGAATGCTGAAATTAACAATATTTCTTTGAAGACTAAAAATTCTATACTAGGCTTTTATATTATCACTGTGTTTAGTGGAACACTCTACAGACTCATTGCATATACAGAGATTGAACTATATTATCCTGACCGTCAGACATTCCCTAAAGTACAAAAGAAAATTACTTCTTTACTTTGCTAAAGGTAAAATGTTATATAAATACATATTTATAATGAAGGTTCTCAATTAGCTGGATATGAATGCAAATTTAGTATGACTTGTTCTGTTCATATTTGTAGACAACATCAATTAATAGCTAAATAAGTGGACAATTTTTAAGGGAGAAGTCTTTAAATCATCATTATAATTTTTGATGACACCTTATAATTTGTCCCCAAGTAAAGAAAGAAGCTAGGCAAAAAAATAAATCCTCTATTCCAGAGACAGAAAACTGGCAGTTATAAGCCAGACCCAGCCCTCAGATTCTCTGGGGATTTGTGTTGTCGTTTTATTTTGATTTGCCCATACAGAGTTTTAAAACAATTAAATGTCAATACTTAAAATCTAAGAAATTTAGCATAAAATTCTGGATTTATGGCATCTCAAAAAATCAGATCTGACCACATTGGGTCTACATTTCTACTTTTACAACAATCAACTGGCACTGAGTTATGGCTGTTCCATTTAGACAGGGTATGAATTATTTTGTTTATCACAGCCCCCATCACTTTCTTTGCTACTGTTACGGAGTTTCAACCTCCATGCATTATACAATTATATAATAGACCCACCTTACTTAAGAATACAGGTACAAAAATCCTAATTCAACAGTATATTATACACTATGCTATATGCTAATATAATATGCAATTTAATATTTAATAATATGCCATTCACAAATAGGGTTTAATCCAAGAATGGAAGGATCATTTTATATTAGGAAATCCGTTAATATATAACATCATATCTGGAGAAGGAAATGGCAACCCACTCCAGTATTCTTTCCTGGAGAATCCCTTGAACAGAGGTGCCCAGTAGGCTACAGTCCATGAAGTCACAAGAGTCAGACACGACTTAGCAACCAAACCACCACCACCATATCTATATTATTCATGGAAAGATTTTTATGTGGCTCAAAAGAGTACAGCTGATAAATGAAAAATGAGTAGAAAAAAAGTAAACAAAGGCTATAAAATGACACCAATACTATCAGCTTAGTAAGTACTAGAAAAATCTATCTTGATTTATAAAACAAACCGTTCTGGACACAGTACGGGAAGGAGCAGGTGGGACAAGTTGAGAGACTAGCATTGACATATATACGCTACCATGTGTAAAATAGGTAACTAGTAAGAAGCTTCTATATAACACATAGAGCTCGGCCAGATGCTCTGTGACAACCTAGATGGGTGAGATGGTGGGAGGAGGCTCAAGAGGGAGGGGATACATATATATATATGTACTCAGGGCTGATTGGCATTGAAGTACAGCAGAAATCAACACAACATTTTAAAGCAATTATCCTCCAATTAAATAAATAACTAAAAACCCCTCTTAGAAAATTAAGAATAAGCATGCTTTTTTAATCTGACAAAGAATAGCAACCTTAAATCAATAGTCAATATTATATTGAACACTAGAAATAGTCCCAATAAAACTGAATTTTTAACAGTTATAACCATATTATTACAAAAGATAGTTTGGAAAGTTTTGATCATTGTATTAAAAAGATGTGAATTAAAAGACTTCCCTGGTGGTCCAGTGGCTAAGACTGTGTTTCCAATGCAGGATGCATGGATTTGATTCCTAGTCAGGGAACTAAGATCCCACCTGCCACGCTGGGTGAGGGGGGAAACATGAATTAGAAGTAAGTATGGGGAGTTCCTTTACCATTTCTGTCCTTTATCGAGCCCATCTTTGCATGAAATGTTCCCTTGGTTTCTCTAATTTTCCTGAAGAGATCTCTAGTCTTTCCCATTCTGTTGTTTTCCTCTATTTCTTTGCACTGATTGCTGAGGAATGTTTCCTTATCTCTTCTTGCTATTCTTTGGAACTCTGCATTCAAATGTTTATATCTTTCCTTTTCTCCTTTGCTTTTCACTTCTCTTCTTTTCACAGCTATTTGTAAGGCCTCCCCAGACAGCCATTTCTTTTTTGCATTTCTTTTCCATGAGAATGTCCTTGATCCCTGTCTCCTGTACAATGTCACGAACCTCAGTCCATAGTTCATCAGGCACTCTATCTATCAGATCTAGTCCCTTAAATCTATTTCTCACTTTCACTGTATAATCAGAAGGGATTTGATTTAGGTCATACCTGAATGGTCTAGTGGTTTTCCTTACTTTCTTCAATTTAAGTCTGAATTTGGCGATAAGGAGCTCATGATCTGAGCCACAGTCAGCTCCCGGTCTTGTTTTTGCTGACTCTATAGAGCTTCTCCATCTTTGGCTGCAAAGAATATAATCAGTCTAATTTCGGTATTGACCATCTATTGACGTCCATGTGTAGAATCTTCTCTTGTGTTGTTGGAAGAGGGTGTTTGCTATGACCAGTGTGTTCTCTTGGCAAAACTCTATTAGCCTTTGCCCTGCTTCGTTCCATATTCCAAGGCCAAATTTGCCTGTTACTCCAGGTATTTCTTGACTTCCTACTTTTACATTCCAGTCCCCTATAATGAAAAGGACATCTTTTTTAGGTGTTAGTTCTAAAAGGTCTTGTAGGTCTTCATAGAACCATTCAACTCCAGCTTCTTCAGCGTTACTGGTTGGGGCATAGACCTGGATTACTGGGATATGAATGGTTTGCCTTGGAAACTAACAAAGATCATTTTGTCTTTTTTGAGATTGCATTCAAGTACTGCATTTCAGACTCTTTTGTTGACCATGATGGCTACTCCATTTCTTCTGAGGGATTCCTGCCCGCAGTAGTAGATATAATGGTCATCTGAGTTAAATTCACCCATTCCAGTCCATTTCAGTTTGCTGATTCCTAGAATGTAGACATTAACTCTTGCCATCTCCTGCTTGACCACTTCCAATTTGCCTTGATTCATGGACCTAACATTCCAGGTTCCTACACAATATTGCTCTTTACAGCATTGGACCTTGCTTCTATCACTAGTCACATCCACAACTGGGTGTTGTTTTTTGCTTTGGCAGCAGCAGGAACATCCCTTCATTCTTTCTGGAGTTATTTCTCCACTGATCTCCAGTAGCATATTGGGGACCTACTGACCTGAGGAGGTCCTCTTTCAGTATCCTATCAATTTGCCTTTTCATACTGTTCATGGGGTTCTCAAGGCAAGAATAGTAAAGTGGTTTGCCATTCCCTTCTTCAGTGCACTACATTCTGTCAGACCTCTCCAACATGACCCGCCCATCTTGGGTGGCCCCACAGGGCTTGGCTTAGTTTCATTGAGTTAGACAAAGCTGTGGTCTTAGTGTGATTAGATTGACTAGTTTTCTGTGATTATGGTTTCAGTGTGTCTGCCCTCTGAAGCCCTCTTGCAACACCTACCGTCTTACTTAGGTTTCTCTTACCTTGGACGTGGGGTATCTCTTCACGGCTGCTCTGTCAAAGTGCAGTCGCTGCTCCTTACCTTGGATGAGGGGTATCTACTCACTGCTGCCCCTCCTGAACTTGAATGTGGAGTAGCTCCTCTAGGCCCTCCTGTGCCCACCTCTTGATGAAAGTGAAAGAGCAGAGTGAAAAAGTTGCCTTAAAGTTCAACATTCAGAAAATGAAGATCATGGCATCTGGTCCCATCACTTCATAGGAAATAGATGGGGAAACAGTGGAAACAGTGTCAGACTTTATTTTGGGGGGCTCCAAAATCACTGCAGATGGTGACTGCAGCCATGAAATTAAAAGATGCTTACTCCTTGGAAGGAAAGTTATGACCAACCTAGATAGCATATTCAAAAGCAGAGACATTACTTTGCCAACAAAGGTCCATCTAGTCAAGGCTATGGTTTTTCCAGTGGTCATGTATGGATGTGAGAGTTGCACTGTGAAGAAAGCTGAGCACCGAAGAATTTATGCTTTTGAACTGTGGTGTTGGAGAAGACTCTTGAGAGTCCCTTGGACTACAAGGAGATCCAACCAGTCCATTCTAAAGGAGATCAGCCCTGGGTGTTCTTTGGAAGGAATGAGGCTAAAGCTGAAACTCCAGTACTTTTGCCACCTCATGCGAAGAGTTGACTCATTGGAAAAGACTCTGATGCTGGGATGAATTGGGGGCAGAAGGAAAAGGGGATGACAGAGGATGAAATGGCTGGATGGCATCACTGACTCAATGAACGTGAGTTTGAGTGAACTCCGGAAGACAGTGATGGACAGGGAGGCTTGGCGTGCTGCCATTCATGGGGTCGCAAAGAGTCGGACACGACTGAGTGACTGAACTGAAGTGAACTGACTGATGGAGAGTTCCCTCGTGGTCCAATGGTTAGGACTTGGGACATTCACTGTCTTGGCCAGGTTTAATCCTTGGTATGGGAATTAATATCCCTCAGACTGCATGGTGTGGCCAAAAAAATAAAGTTATAAAGATAGAAAAGGAGATTAAGTCATGATTAACAAATAAATAAACTACCTAGAAAGCCCATCAATTGTAAAATTATTCAGTTCAGTCACTCGGTCGTGTCCGACTCTTTGTGACCCCATGAATCGCAGCACGCCAAGCCTCCCTGCCCATCACCAACTCCCGGAGTTCACTCAGACTCATGTCCATCGAGTCAGTGATACCATCCAGCCATCTTTTCCTCTGTCGTCCCCTTCTCCTCCTGCCCCCAATCCCTCCTAGCATCAGAGTCTTTTCCAGTGAGTCAACTCTTCGCATGAGGTGGTCAAAGTACTGGAGTTTCAGCTTTAGCATCATTCCTTCCAAAGAAATCCCAGGGCTGATGTCCTTCAGGATGGACTGGTTGGATCTCCTTGCAGTCCATGGGACTCTCAAGAGTCTTCTCCAACACCACAGTTCAAAAACATCAATTGTTCAGTGCTCAGCTTTCTTCACAGTCCAACTCTCACATCCATACATCACAATAATAATAAATAACAATTTGTCAGTACTTGCATATGCTATGTGGGTTTCCCAGGTGGCTTAGCAGTAAAGAATCCTTCTACAATACAGGGGCCACAGAAGACACAGGCTGAATCCTTGAGTTGGGAAGATCCCCTGGAAGAGGAAACGGTAATCCATTCCAGTGTTCTTGCCTGGAGAATCCCATGGGACAATGACCCTCGTGGGCTACAGTCCATGGGGTTGTAAAGAGTCAGACACAACTGAAACAACTTAGCATGCACATGGATAGATATATAGATAGATAGATAGGCTGGATGAAGGATTTTTAAAATAGCATTCCTAACTTCAAGTAATAACCAATTAAAACAGTACAAAGCTTGTGTGGAAAGACCTCATTCACAATGACAAGAAAATTAAATACTTAATCAAGAGAGTCCTGACACTTAGTAGTTTTGTGTACTTGGCAAGCCACTTAGTCTCTTAGAGTCCTCATTTCCTTATCTCTAAATTGGGGGTGATAAGTGACTTCACTGGTGGTCCAGTGGTTAAGACTCCATGCTTCTATTGCAGGGGAGCAGGTTTGATCCCTAGTTGGGGAACTAGGATCCTTCATGCCACACAACACAACCAAAAATAAATTAAAATTGTTTAATTAATTAAATGGGGATGATAAATCCCTATTATGCATGGTTCTTGTGAGGACTACCCATAATACATATGAAGATCTAGCCCAGTGCTTATTAGCACATAATAGGAACAATACAAAAAATTTAACCTGGATTTATCTGAATTCCAGAGGAACTAAGGTGAAGCGAATTGAGAGAGAAACACTGAACATATACATTACCATATGTAAAATAGATAGACAGTGGGAGTTTGCTGCATGACGCATGGAATTCAAATCCAGTGCTCTGTGACAACCTAGAGAGGTGGAATGGGGTGAGAGAGAGGTTCAAAAGAAAGAGGACACATGTATACTTACAGCCGATTCATGTTTATGTAT
Source organism: Bos grunniens (assembly GCF_055505025.1). NCBI lineage: Eukaryota > Metazoa > Chordata > Mammalia > Artiodactyla > Bovidae > Bos > Bos grunniens. Next base: position 71,579,042 of record NC_141194.1, on the reverse strand, counting down.
GGCAGAAACTGGCACAATATTGTAAAGCAATTATCCTCCAATTAAAAATAAATATATTTTTAAAAAAAGGTTTTAGATTGAATAATTTTAACAGGGATTATATATAGTCTTAAAGAAAATTTACTTAAGAAATATGTATGTATAATTGAATCAATAAAAATGGTATACATAGCACAATTCCAGTCAATATCCCAACTTAAAATTTGGGGGTAAAAAGGGAAAATGTGACAATTTTTTTTCCTGAAGTTCCTCTGGGAAATTAAGTAAGAGACAGCTTAAAAATGGAAAACAGAAAAAAAAAATAGTGTGTGAAGACTAGTTGCGTCAGATGCTAAAATTTAGTATAATGTAAAAATTAAATCAACTTGATACTGGCACAAGAATGACAAGACAGATCAATGGAATAGAATAAATAGCAAATAAATAAACTTTATTATAATGTTTTAATAGATGATAAAGGCAATATGATACAATTTTGAAAGCAAAGCTAGTCAATAAATAATAATACAACACTGGTTAGCTATTTGTAAACAATCCTTAAACATCACACAAAATAAATTCCAGTTAGGAAAAAAAATGGTTATATGTTTAAAAAAAGAAAATGATTACAAAAAAAGAACAAAACTTGGGGAAAAAACTTGCAAAAAACATGACAGAAAGGTGGTCATATTTTTAATATACAAGTGGTTCATACAAAGTAATAAGAAAAATACCAAAGATCCAGTAGATAAATGAATGAAGGATATAGGTGGTTCAGACAATCCATAGAGGATGCAACATAAAAGGCTAATAAATACATAATAAATGTTTAATTTCACTAAACCAAAGAATTTCAGTAACTAACAAATTAGAAAATTAAGTTTAGTGATACAGGAAATTTCACGAACTGCTGAAAGGAATATTACAATTAGTGGGAGTATAAATTAATACATTTAGGAATATTACAATTAGTGGGAGTATAAATTAATACATTTTGGAAGGAATTCCCTGGCAGTCCAGTGGTTAGGACTCTGAGCTTTCACACCTGAAATTAACATAGCATTTAAATCAGCTACACTTTAATTAAAAAAATTAAACAGAGTATTGTGTTTACAAGTTTACTTGAAAATATAAATGAATGTACAATAGCTTTCAAAGTACATTTATGAAAAGTTGATGATCTTTTTTACCTTCAATTTTGGGTACAAATATTTGCATGAGACCTTCTTTGTAATGCAGGGGACACAGTTTCAATCCCTGGTCTGAGAACTAAGATCCCACATGCCATGGTGCAGCTAAACCCACCTGCCACAACTACTGAGCCCACCAGCCACAACTAGAGTCCACATCACAATGAAATAACCCACATGACACAATGAAGATTCTGCATGCTGCAACTAAGACCTAACACAGCCAAATAAATTAGCAAATAAATATCAAAAATAATTTCTATACTACATTTCAGTTTTGTTTTTCTGAATCTTGGATTCTTTCTGGTATTTTAGACTTCTGTGTAATATCTAACATTGACAATAGAGGGAAGCATCAAGAGTAGAATAGATTTTGTCCTGTTGTTGATTGTAAAGGCTATTTTAATTAAGCTGGGCCTGGCTTAATATACAGTAATTAACTTCTAGGGAATTTCTGTCAGTCCAGTGGTTAGGACTCAGTGCTTTCACTGTGGTGGTCTGGGTCCAGTCTCTGATTGGGAAACTAAAATCCCCAAAGATGTGTGCCTTGACTAAAAATAAAAAAGAAATTAACTCCTAAATTAGGTCTCCCTTTACAATTGATTCACAAATTGTCCACTTGCCATGAAATTAGTTCCCAAATTTAAACATGCATTTTCATAATCACTATTTTTTTCATGATACAATTATCGTATTAAGCAAAATCACAATAGTAGAAGATATTTATCAATTTTCTCAATCAATATCCAAACAAAAAATAGAAGATCATTATAATTGCAAGCCATAATGGAAACATGATTAACCTAACAATATAAAATAATTACACACAATTTGGGGGGGTTAATTAGAGTGACGTGGTAAGTGGAATTGGATATATGCACATGTTTTCATATGCCCAGCAAATTTATATCTTTTGGTTTCAGCATTTAATCCATTTACATTTAAGATAATTATCGATAAGTATAATCCTATTACCATTTTCTTAATTGTTTAGGGTTTATTTTGTGTAGGTCTTTTCCTTCTCTTGTGTTTCCTGCTTAAAGTTCCTTTAGCATTTGTTTTAAAGCTGGTTTGGTGGTGCTGAATTCGCTAAGCTTTTGCTTGTCTGGAAAGCTTTGATTTCTCTGTCAGATCTGAATGAGAGTCTTTCTGGGTAGAGTATTATTGGTTCTAGGTTCTTCTCTTTTATCACTTTAAATATATCATGCCATTCCCTTCTGGCTTATAGAGTTTCTGTTGAGAAATCAGCTGACAACCTTACAGGAGTTCCCTTGTATGTTGTCTTTTTTCCTTTCTGTTTTTAAAATTTTGTCTTTGTCTTTAATAGTTGTCAGTTTGATTACTATGTGTCTGCAGCTGAGAGGAGCTACCTGACGTCGAAGATCAGGGGCAGTGGCCAAGAGGAGCTACCCCATGTCCAAGGTCTGGGGGACAGCCAAGAGGAGCTACCCCAGGTCCCAGGTAGGGAGCAGCAGCTGCGCTTTATTGGAGCAGCCATGAAAAAATATCCCACGTCCAAGGTAAGAAAAACCCAACTAAGATGGTAGGCACTGAGAGAGGGCATTGGAGGGCAGATAGACTGAAACTACAATCACAGACAACTAGCCAATCTGATCACACTGATCACAGCCTTGTCTAACTCAATGAAACTAAGCCATGCTGTGTGGGGCGACCTAAGACGGATGGGTCATGGTGGAGAGATCTGACAGAATGTGGTCCACTGGAGAAGGGAATGACAAACCACTTCAGTATTCTTGCCTTGAGAACCTCATGAACAGTATTGTAAAGGCAAAAAGATAGGACATGGAAAGATAAACACCCCAGGTCGGTAGGTGACCAATATGCTACTGGAGATCAGTGGAGAAATAACTAGAAAGAATGAAGGGATGGAGCCAAAGCAAAAACAACACCCAGTTGTGTATGGGATTGGTGATAGAAGCAAGGTTTGATGCTGTAAAGAGCTATATTGCATAAGAACCTGGAATATTTGGTCCATGAATCAAGGCAAATTGAAAATGGTCAAGCAGGAGATGACAAGAGTGAACATCAACATTGTAGGAATCAGCGAACTAAAATGGACTGGAATGGGTGAATTTAACTCAGATGACCATTATATCTACTACTGTGGGCAGGAATCCCTTAGAAGAAATGGAGTAGCCATCATAGTCAACAAAAGAGTACAAAATGCAGTACTTGGATGCAATCTCAAAAACGACAGAATGATCTCTGTTCGTTTCCAAGGCAAACCATTCAATATCACAAGTCTATGCCTCAACCACAAATGCTGAAGAAGCTGAAGTTGAACGGTTCTGTGAAGACTTACAGGACCTTCTAACACCAAAAAAAAAAAAAAAATGGATGTTTTATCATAGGGGACTGGAATGCAGAAGTAAAAAGTCAAGAGAGAACTGGAGTAACAGGCAAATTTGGACTTGGAGTACAAAATGAAGCAGGGTGAAGGCCAACAAAGCTTTACCAAGAGAACACACTGTCATAGCAAACACCCTCTTCCACAATGCAAGAGATGACTCTACACGTGGCCATCACCACTTGGACAATACCTAAATCAGGTTGATTATATTCTTTGCAGCCGAAGATGGAGAAACTCTATACAGTCAGCAAAAACAAGACCGGGAGCTGACTGTGGCTCAGATCATGAATCCCATATTGCAAAATTCATGTTTAAATTGAAGAAAGTAAGGAAAACCACTAAACCATTAAGGTATGACCTAAATCAAATCTCTCACTATTATGCAGTGGAAGTGACAAATAGATTCAGGAGATTAGACCTGATAGACAAAGTGCCTGAAGAACTATGGATGGAGGTTAGTGACATTGTACCAGAGGCAGTGGTCAAGACCATCCCCAGAAAAACAAATACAAAGAGGCAAAATGCTTGTCTGAGGAGGCGCTACAAATAGATGAGAAAAGAAAAGAAGCACATGTACACCCATGGCAGATTCATATCAAATCAGATCAGATCAGAGCAGTCCCTCAGTCGTGTCCGACTCTTTGCGACCCCATGAATCGCAGCACACCAGGCCTCCCTGTCCATCACCAACTCCCAGAGTTCACTGAGACTCACGTCCATCGAGTCAGTGATGCCATCCAGCCATCTCATCCTCTGTCGTCCCCTTCTCCTTCTGCCCATAATTCCTCCCAGCATCAGAGTCTTTTCCAGTGAGTGAACTCTTCACATAAGGTGGCCAAAGTATTGGAGTTTCAGCTTTAGCATTATTCCTTCCAAAGAAATCCCAGGGCTGATCTTCTTCAGAATGGACTGGTTGGATCTCCTTGTAGTCCATGGGACTCTCAAGAGTCTTCTCCAACACCACAGTTCAAAAGCATCAATTCTTCAGTGCTCAGCCTTCCTCACAGTCCAACTCTCACATCCATACATGACCACAGGAAAAACCATAGCCTTGACTAGACGAACCTTTGTTGGAAAAATAATGTCTCTGCTTTTGAATATGCTATCTAGGTTGGTCATAACTTTCCTTCCAAGGAGTAAGTGTCTTTTAATTTCATGGCTGCTGTCACCATCTGCAGTGATTTTGGAGCCCAGAAAAATAAAGTCTGACACTGTTTCCACTGTTTTGCCATCTATTTCCCATGAAGTGATGGGACCGGATGCCATGATCTTAGTTTTCTGAATGTTGAGCTTTAAGCCAACTTTTTCACTCTCCACTTTCACTTTCATCAAGAGGCTTTTTAGTTCCTCTTCACTTTCTGCTATAAGGGTGGTGTCATCTGCATATCTGATTCATGTCAATGTATGGCAAAACCAATACAATATTGTAAAGTAAAATAAATAAATAAAACTGAGATAAAAAATAAAAATAAAACCAACAAAAAAAAAAAAAAAAGAGAGAGAGAGAAGAGAAGGCATTGGAGGAAAGGAAATATATACCTGTTTGAATGCACAGTTCCAAAGAATAGCAAGGAGAAATAAAAAAGCTTTTCTCAGTGATCAATGCAAAGAAATAGAGGAAAACAATAGAGTGGGAAAGATTAGACATCTCTTCAAAAAAAATTAGCAATACCAAGGGAACATTTTATGCAAAAATGGGTTCAATAAAGGACAGAAATGGTAGGGACCTAACAGAAGCAGAAGATACTTAGAAGAGGTGGCAAGAATACACAGAAGAACTATATTAAAAAGATCTTCATGACTCAGATAACCACGATGATGTGATCACTCACCTAGAGCCAGACATTCTGGAATCTGAAGTCAAGTGGGGCTTAGGAAACATCACTACGAACAAAGATAGTGGAGGTGATGGAATTCCAGCTGAGCTATTTCAAGTTCTAAAAGATGATGCTGCAAAAGTGCTGCACTCAATATGCCAGCAAATTTGAAAAACTCAGCAGTGACCACAGGAATGGAAAAAGGTCAGTTTTCATCTAATCTCAAAGAAAGGCAATGCCAAAGAATGTTCAAACTACCACACGATTGCTCTCTTCTCACAAGCTAGCAGAATGATGCTAAAAATTCTCCAACCGAGGCTTCAACAGTACACGAACCAAGAACTTCCAGATGTTCCAACTGGATTTAGAAAAGGTAGAGCAACCTGAGAACAAATTTCCAACATTTGTTGGATCATAGAAAAAAAAGAGAGTTCCAGAAAAAACATCTAGTTCTGCTTCATTGACTACATCAAAGCCTTCGACTGTGTGGATCACAACAAACTGGAAGATTCTTAGAGTGATGGGAATACCAGACCACCTTACCTGCCTCCTGAGAAATCTGTATGCAGGTCAAAAAGCAACAGTTAGAACTGGGCATGGAACAATGGACTGGTTCCAAATTGTCACTCTGCTTGTTTAATTTATATGCAGATTACATCATGCAGAATGTCAGGCTGGATGAAGCACAAGATGGAATCAGGATTGCTGGGAGAAATACTAATTATCTAAGATACACAGATGACACCACCCTTATGGCAGAAAGTGAAGAAGAACAGAAGAGTCTCTTGATGAAAGTGAAAGAGGAGAGTGAAAAACTGGCTTAAAGCTCAACATTCAAAAAAAGAAGATCATGGCCTCCAGTCCCAGCATTTCATGGCAAAAAAAAATGGGAAAACAATGGAAACAGTGACAGACTTTATTTTCTTGGGCTCAAAAGTCACTGCAGATGGTGACTACAGCCATGAAATCAAAAGACGATCACTCTTTGCAAGGAAAGCTATGACCAACCTAGACAACATATTAAAAAGCACAGACATCACTTTGCCAACAAAGGTCTGTCTAATCAAAGCTAAGGTTTTTCCAGTAGTCATGTATGGATGTGAAAATTGGACAATAAGAAAACTGAGCGTTGAAGAATTGATGCTTTTGAACTGTAGTGTTGGAGAAGACTTTTAATAGTCCCTTGGACTACAAGTAGATCAAACTACTCAATTCTAAAGAAAATCAATCCTGAATATTCTTTGGAATGACTGATGCTGAAGTTGAATCTCCAACACTTTGCCACCTGATATGAAGAACTGACTCATTGGAAAATACCCTGATGCTGGGAAAGATTGAAGGCACAAGTAAGAGGGGATGACAGAGGATGAGATGGTTGGATGGCATCACTGACCCAATGGACATGAGTTTGAGCAAGCTCTAGGACTTGGTGATGGACAGGGAAGCCTGGCGTGCTGCACCCTATGGGGTCACAAAGAGTCAGACATGACTGAGCAACTGAACTGAACTGAACTGTTCATATCTTTTCATCTAGGACATAACTTTCTGGTTTTTCATGCTGACTAAGCTTTTGTAATGTGTTTCTGTTCTATCTATTGTTGGATGGTTGTTCTGACTTCTATTATCTGCTTTCTGATGGAGGAGGCTAAGAGGCTTGTATAAGCTTCTGTGGTGGGGGAGGGGGGACTGGGTCTTGCTCTTGTGGGCAGGGCTGTACTTAGTAATGTTTTAGTCTGCTTAGTAATTATCTGCTGATGGGTTGGGTTGTGCTCCTTCCCTGTTAATTTTTTAGCCTGAGGCGACCCAGCCCTGGGGTCTATGATCTCTATGGTAGGGTTAGTGGAGAATTCCGAGAGGACTTACACCAAAGGACCCCTTTCAGGACTGTTGCTGCCAGTGCCCCTGTCCCTGCAGTGAGCCACTGCTGACCAATGCCTCCACATGAGACCCTCCAGCACTAGCAAATAGATCTGGTTCAGTTTCCTGTGGGGTCTCTGCTTCTTTCCTCTGGGTCTTGGTCCATGCAAGATTTTGTCTGTGCCCTCAAAATGTGGAGTCTGTTTCCCCTAGTCTTGTGGAAGTCATGTAATCAAATCCCACTGGCCTTCAAACTCAGATTCCCTGGGAGACTGCCTGTCCCTTTCTTGGGTCCCCAGGCTGGGAAGTCTTATGTGGGGCTCAGAATCTTCACAACAGTGAAAGAACATGTTTGGTATTATTGTTTTCCAGTTTGGGAGTCACCCACCTGGCAGATACAGGATTGATTTTGTCATTATTGTGCCCCTGCTACCATCTCGCTATGGGGTTATCATGTTTAATGCTGATATAAACATTCAAATACAAATTTTTGAGTAGACATACACTTTCAGTTCTTTGGAGTACATATATAGGAGTAGAATTGTTTTAACTCTATGTTTAGATTATTGGGGAACTGTTGATCAGTTTTTCAAAACAGATTCCACATTTTATGTTTTCACCAGCAGGGTATGAGGGTTCCAATTTTTCCACATCTTTGTCAACGCTGTAAATTCCAGTCCAAGGTCAGGATGAGATGAGATGTCCCAGATTAACAGTAAGACAGGGAAAAAGAGATAAATTCCTCTTTCCTCTGCCTTTTGTTCTATTTAGGTTCTCAAGGGATTAAATAATCCCTATCTAAAGTTCACAGATTGAAAAGTTAGTCTCATCCAGAAACACCCTCCCAGACACACCTAGCTGTTATTGTTGTTGTTCAGTCACTAAGTCATGTCTGGCTCTTTGTGATCCCATGGACTGCAGCCAGGTTTCCCTGTCCTTCACTGTCTTCCGGAGTTTGCTCAAACTCATGTCCATTGAGTCAGTGATGCCATTCAACCATCTCATTCTCTGTCACCCCCTTTCCCCTCCTGCCCACAATCTGTCCCAGCATCAGGGTTTTTACCAATGAGATGGCTCTTCTCATCAGTGGCCAAAGTATTGGAGCTTGAGCTTTAGCATCAGTCCTTCCAATGAGTTTTCAGGGTTGATTTCCTTAAGGATTGACTGCTTTGATCTCCTTGCTGTCTAAGGGACTCTCAAGTCTTCTCCAGCATCATGGTTCAAATTTGCACTGGGATGACCCAGAGGGATGGTATGGGGAGGGAGGTGGGAGGGTGGTTCAGGATGGGGAACACGTGTACACCCATGGAGGATTCGTGTTGATGTATGGCAAAACCAATACAATATTGTAAAGTAATTAGCCTCTAATTAAAATAAATAAATTTAAATTTTAAAAAAAAAGCATCAATTCTTTGGCACTCAGCCTTCTATATGGTCTAACTCTCCCATCTGTACATGACTCCTGGAAAGACCATAACTTTGACTATACAATCCTTTGTTGGCAAAGTGATATCTTTGCTTTTTAATACGCTGTCTAGATTTATCATAGCTAGATTTGATGATTTTGAACTGTGGTGTGGAGAAAACTCTTGAGAGTCCCTTGGACTGCAAGAAGATCAAACCAGTCAATCCTAAAGGAAATCAGTCCTGAATATTCACTGGGAAGACTTGATGCTGAAGCTGAAGGTCCAACACTTTGGCCACCTGGTGTGAAGAACTGACTCATTGGGAAAGACCCTTATACTGGGAAAGAGTGAAGGCAGGAGGAGAATGGAGTGACAGAGGATGAGGTGGTTGGATGGCATCACTGACTCGATGGACATAAGTTTGAGCAAGGTCCGGGAGTTGGTGATGGACAGGGAAGCCTGGCCTGCTGCAGTCCATGGGGTTACAAAGAGTCAGACACTACTGAGTGATTTAACTGAACTGAACTGAGATTTGACACATCTAGAAGTAGTGTTTAATCTGGGCATCCCTAGCCCCATTCAGGTTGACACACAAAATTAACCATTAGAAGCCCACCCCTGTCAATCTAAAACCATATTTAACTACCAAATAAAGACAATAACAAGGTCTTAATTCTAACATGATAAAAATATCTTGCAAATAACTGAAAACATACTGACACCTAAAGAGGAAATAAAGTCCTTGAGTGATGTTTAGTCCTCTTAATTTCCCATTATTTAAATATTATAATGTAAAATTGACAATACTTAAATACTGTGATATAAAATCAATACACCTTACATGCATACACACACACACCTGCATTCATAGCAAAGTAAGTAGAAAATCATCCATGATAATTACAGTTCTTGTTTCTGTCACTGATCAGTGGACATAGATGGTATTTTATAATTACCTTCTTCTGCTATCCATTTTGTATTCCCTTTGTCTTCTGTAAGTACTTCAGCTGGTCAGGGTTCTTTACCTAGTAGGATGATTCAAACCTTCATTCCTGAAAGATCTGGGTCATTACTAATTTTGCCTGGATTTGTTTGTTGTAGTTTTCCATTGATCTTAATCACAGAACATGGTAAACAAGAGAAGCACTAAGGGGTCTCCTGTATACCAGACATACTCCTCTTTACCTCCATTCTGGAGTAACAGTCCAATATTTCCTTCTTATTCATGATCAAACACCTCAGTCATTCCAATAATTCCCTTATTTGCCTGTTGATTTAGAGGCATTAGGGGAAATTCCCTGTCAGTCAGTGGTTAGGATTCCCTGCTTTCACTGCCAAGGTCCTGGGTTTGATCCCTGGTTGGAGAACTAAGGTCCCACAAGCCACACAGCATGGCCAAATAAATAAATAGAGGCATTAGGAGACCAAAGTGCCTGGGTGACTGTCTTAACTTTCTTTTCAACAGAATCATTGTGTCTACTAGTGGAAGCATTCTTCCATTTGAAACTAAGATCTCCAGCCCAACAAGCATAATATCATAGTAACAAGAATAAAAAATCTTGCTAACAGACCACTAAGGGTAATCGTAAGTGGTGCCACTCCCATTTTTACCCCTTGATTCTTGGATCCATAAATCCTGGCTATTGGAGCAACAGTTATCACATATTGGATGTTGATTCAAAACATATACAGGTTTCTGGAGAATATTATGCTCTGAAAGATGTCACCATCTAATGGGCACTGTAACTGAATATTCAAAAGCCATTACACTGTACTATCAAGCCAGCTTGCACAGTGATAAAGAATTAGCCTGCCAGAGCAGGAGATTTGATCCCTGGGTTTGATCCCTGAATCGAGAAGTTCCCCTGGAGCAGGAAATGGCAACCTGCTCCAGTATTCTTGCCTAGAAAATTCCATGGATGAAGGAGTCTCACAGGCTACAGTCCATGAGGTCTCAAAGAGTTGAACATGACAGAGTGACTGAGCAAGCATTAAGCCAGCTGCTTCAGGATGGCAGGGAACATGATAAGATCAGTGAATTCTATGAGCATGGGATCACTGACACACTTATTTACTGTTTCTTGATCAGAAACAATGCTATGTAGTATACCATGATGGTGAATAAGGCATTCTGTTAAGTCAAGAGATGATACTGATGACAGAAGCATTGTATGCTGGAAAGACAAATCCACATTCACAGTACGCTATTTGAGAAAGAACAAAATGCTTTTACTTCCATGATAGAAGTGGTCTGATGTAATCAACCTGCCACTGGGGAGCTGGCTGATCAACCCAGGGAATGGCTTCATAGCAGGAGCTCAGTGTTGTTCTCTGTTGCTGGTAGATTGGGCAATTCAATGGTGGCCATAGTCAGACTGACTTTGGTGGGTAGAAATCTATGTTACTTAGCACACCTACAACTTCCATCCCTGCTCGTTTTGTTCACGAGCCCATTGGGCAATGATAGGTCTGACTGGTACCCAGGGAATGGATCATACTATCAACTAGGTTATTAAAATCATGCTCTGCTAAGGTTACTATTTGGTAACAATTCATATAAAACGCAGATATCTTCATATTTTTTGCCCATTCAGACAGTTCTATCCACATAGTGCTAGTCGCCAAATTCTCAGTGACCCCATGAACTGTAGCCTGCCAGGCTCCTCTGTATGGAATTATCCAGGCAAGAATACTGGAGTGGGTAGCCATTCCCTTCTCTAAGGGATCTTCCCTACCCAAGGATCAAATCTAGGTGTCCTGCATTGCAGACAGATTCTTTATTGTCTGAGTCACCAGGGAAGCCCTCTTTCCACATACCTCTTCCCCAAATGCCTTTGTTACCATTTTCCTGATCATGTTCCTTCCAAGTCCCAGACAATCCAGCCAAATCATTGGTTACAGCCCGTCAATTTATGTATAATCACACATTTACCATTACTCCTACCAAGTGAAGTGAACAACCAGGTGCACTGCTCAAAATTCTTTACACTGGGAGAATGTCACTTTATCAGTGGCCTTAAGCAATGTCTCAGAAAGGGCCTGTAGGGCTGTATTTCTTCACTTTCAAGTGGTTCCTTTATGTTGTCCAGAACCATTTGTAAACCAGGTTGGAGTCTTCTCTTTTTCTGTCAACTTATCTTATAGAACTTCCCATAAGGCCAAATGGACCAGAATGGGAGAGAGAAGGTAATTTAAAAGAAACTTATAAAAAAAAAAAAAAAAAGAGGAGTGGAGACCATGGGCATTTTGGGCCACTTCTTTTCTCCACACCCTCTCCAGCATTTATTGCTTGTAGACTTTTGGATCGCAGCCATTCTGACTGGCGTGAAATGGTACCTCATAGTGGTTTTGATTTGCATTTCTCTGATAATGAGTGATGTTGAGCATCTTTTCATGTGTTTGTTAGCCATCTGTATGTCTTCTTTGGAGAAATGTCTATTTAGTTCTTTGGCCCATTTTTTGATTGGGTCATTTATTTTTCTGGAGTTGAGCTGTAGGAGTTGCTTGTATATTTTTGAGATTAGTTGTTTGTCAGTTGCTTCATTTGCTATTATTCTCTCCCATTCTGAAGGCTGCCTTTTCACCTTGCTAATAGTTTCCTTTGTTGTGCAGAAGCTTTTAAGTTTAATTAGGTCCCATTTGTTTATTTTTGCTTTTATTTCCAATATTCTGGGAGGTGGGTCATACTTACTTGTGCCTCTAAAGCCTGCTTCGGTCCAAGCCTGTATATACCATTTACACTTGATAATGGTGTGTTGCAGTGAATTCCTAACCTTATAGCTTGGTGTGTCAGATAACACCCAGTTCATTATTGGCAGCTTAGGGAACATGGTAACTTGGTGGCCCATAGTAAAGCATTTAGTCTCTGCTAAGGCCCAGCAGCAGGTCAAGAACTAGTTCTCAAATGGAGAGTAGCTATCTGCAGATGACGTCAAGATCTTGTTCCAAAATCCTAAAGTTCTGTGCTACAATTCACCTAGACAGGCCTCTCAAAGGCTTTAAAGATTATTCCTACCTGCTTTAAGCACCATTGAATATACAGGATAATATAGTCCAAGTGGCAGAGCAGTTTGCACAGCAGCCAGACCTGTTGTAGAGCCTTCCCTGTTCTGGGCCCCACTTAAAAGTAGCAACTTTTTGGTTGACTTGGTAAATGGACCACAGAAATACACCAAAATAGGAATATGCTACCTCCACAATACAAAGAAGCCCACTAGGTGTTATGCCTCTTTCTTGGTTGTAGGATGGACCAAATGCAACAATATATCCTTTACTTAGAAAGGAATTCTCAACATGTCTCATATCACAACACTCCTAGAAATTTCACTGAGGTATAAGTCACCTGCAGAGAAGGCAATGGCACCCCACTCCAGTACTCTTGCCTGGAAAATCCCATGGACGGAGGAGCCTGGTAGGCTGCAGTCCATGGGATCGTGAAGAGTCGGACACGACTGAGCGACTTCACTTTCACTTTTCACTTTCATGCATTGGAGAAGGAAATGGAAACCCACTCCAGTATTCTTGCCTGGAGAATCCCAGGGACGGGGGAGCCTGGTGTGCTGCCGTCTGTGAGGTCACACAGAGTCGGACACGACTGAAGCAACTTAGCAGCAGCAGTAGAAGCATAAGTCACTTGAATTTTAGTCAGATATATTGCTCATTCTCTGACATACAAATGTCTTACCAAGTTTATAGTAGTTGCTATCTCTTGCTCTCTGGGTCCAATCAACATAATGTTATCAATATAATGGAATAGTGTAGTATCTTGTGGAAGGGAAAATTGATCAAGGCCACTGAGAACTAAATTATAACATAGGGATGGAGAGTCCATACACTTCAGAGGACGAACAGTGAAAGTGTATATTTGGCCTTCTCAGATGAAAGCAAAATGCTTCTGGTGGATTTTTATGTACAAAGATGTACAAAAGACATTTGACAGATCTATAGCTGTATATCAGGTACCAGGAGATATGTTAATTTGCTCAAGCAATGAAACTACATTTGGTATAGCAGCTACAATTAGAGGCATCACCTGATTAAGCTTATCATGATCTAGTGTCATTCTCCAAAATCCATCTGCCTTCCTCAAAAGCCAAATAGGAAAGATGACTGGGGATATGATAGGACTTACCACTCAGATGTCTTTCAATTCCATGTTGGTGGCACAAATCTCTGCAATCCTTCCAGGAATGTGGTATTGCTTTCGATACACTGTTTTTCTAGGTAGGAGCAGTTCTAAGGGCTTTCATGTGAGCTTTCACATCATGATAACCCTCATTCCACAGATTATAGAGAACCAATGTGGGAATTCTACCCTTTACTAAGTATGTCTATTCCAATTATGCATTCTGAAGCTGGGGAAATAACCACAGGGTATGTTTTGGGACACACTGTGAAATGGATCTGAGCTAAAACACTATTGATCACCTGACCTCCATAAGCTCCTACTCTGATGAGAGGACCACAGTGACATTTTGGGTCTCCTGGAATTAATATCAGTTCAGAGCCAGAGCCCAGTAGTCCCCAAAGGTCTAATTATTTCCTTTTCTTCAGTACATAGTTATTGTGGTAAAAGGCCATAGATCCTTTTGGGTAAGGTTGAGATAAAGAATTACAGTATAATTTTTAGTAGTGTACTAGTCTTTCCTTGACAGAGAAGGCGATGGCACCCCATTCCAGTACTCTTACCTGGAAAATCCCATGGATGGAGGAGCCTGGTGGGCTGCAGTCCATGGAGTCACTAGGAGTCGGACACGACTGAGGGACTTCACTTTCACTTTCATGCATTGGAGAAGGAAATGGCAACCCACTCCAGTGTTCTTGCCTGGAGAATCCCAGGGACAGGGGGAGCCTGGTGGGCTGCCATCTATGGGGTCGCACAGAGTCGGATACCACTGAAGGGGCCTAGCAGCAGCAGCAGCAGCAGCAGTCTTTCCTTGAAGCAATGTGCCCTTCCCTTTATTCGAGGGTTTCTGGGTCTATAAACTGGCTTGTCTGGTAATTGACTGAGTGACTATGACTCCATTTCTATGACTTAGGTTGGACTTTGGTTTACTTGACTTGGAACTTTTCTGCTCATATAGATCAAGTCAGGTTTTAGTAGGTTTCCTATCTCTTTTACTTCTAAGAACACTGTGATCAATTAGCCAATGCTATAGGTCTGACAAGTCACACTTTTGTAATTGCAGCTTTAATTCTATTGTCCATTACAGAAATCATGCCCACATTGCCTTTAATGTTTGAATGCAGCCACTTGGCCTCTGTCATCTAAGGATACAATTATTCCCACTACATTCAGGTTTTCTGATAAACTGTGGTTCCCACTGTGAGGTGTGGCCTACAAAGAAGAGTGACCACAGAGCTCTTCAAGGATGCTGTGGCTCTCCTCACAAATATATGCCTCACAAAATTGGTAACATGTATATCTTTTGGACCATCTCTGTTTGGGTGGGTTAGTCTTTAATGACAATCTCCACCATTCCAACCTCCCTAAGCCCTAAGTCTTTGTAGCCCTTCCTCTGTTAAACCAAGTCATGTCTAGCATTTTCAGCTCACTCATGCTGGCTACCTTTTAGTTCTACCAAACAACAAACTAAACAAACTGTTAAGAGTCCTTTCTAACTCCCTGGTCTGTGACATGAAACATGTAATTTCTGTTTATTGAGCCCATATCAAAAAATTTGTCCTGATTCATTATGTTCCATCCACTATTATCCACACCCTTCCTATCCATTTCCACACATGTTCCCAGAATTTTGGTTTGTATAATTAGAAAACTCAAGTAGTTCTTTTGGAATACATACACCTCCTTATGGGCCACACACATTGTACTTCATCTTTAAGGGCCTGCAGGTATTCCAGTCTGGTTATAGGTATAGAAGTAAAGGGTGGTGGAAGTGGGCCCTTGGAAGAATCACCATTGTCTTACATGGCAACTACCTTAGAAGGGATCTTTACAATTTCTTTGGGCAATGCATGATTAACTCCTTTACGTGGAAGAGGAAACACTGATACTGCTATTGATGGAAAACCTGAAACCAATCAAGGTTGAGATGTTGCTGCTGCTGGAGGTAAAAGACTACTTCTGACAGGAGTTGAGAAGCCAATTCTGCTGGGATTGAAGAGGGCACTTTCCACTGGTGGAAAGATGTCCCTTGGACTAGTAAATAAGATTAATCAGAATTTTGGGGCCCAATGTCCTCAGCTTCTTCAGGGTCTTCCAACATTTCCCCGTTTCAATTTATGAGATCTCATTCTTTCAAAATCTATGTCCTCACTTTAACACAGACACCTTGCAAGGCTGGGAGTTCAACTTGCATTGTAAGTCAGTCAGTCACAAGATGACATTCTGTATTTGATTTTCAGCAATTTCAGCTCTACAGCTACAAGAAATAAGATTTCTTTCATGGCACATGTACACCTTCTTAGGTCATTTCTGTGCCTTTTTTGAAAAATTAAATTTATTTATTTTTAATTAAAGGATAATTGCTTTACGATATTGTGTTGATTTCTGCCAACCATCAATATGAATCAGCCATAGGCATACTTATGTCCCCTCCCTCTTGAACAACCCTCCCACTTCCCTCCTCATCCCACCCCTCTAGCTTGTTACAAAGCCCCTGTTTGAATTTCCTGAATTATACAGCAAATTCCCATTGGTTATCTTTTTTACTTATGGTAGTCTATGTTTCCATGTTACTCTCTCCATGCATCCCACCGTCTCCTTCCTTCTCCCCAGCCCCATGTCCATAAGTCTGTCCTCTATGTGTCTCTGTTTCTGCCCTGCAAAAAGGTTAATCAGTACTGTCTTTCTATATTCCATATGTATGCATTCAATTCAGTTCAGGCGCTCAGTCATGTCCGACTCTTTGCGACCCCATGAATTGCAGCACGCCAGGCCTCCCTGTCCATCACCAACACCCGGAGTTCACTCAAACTCATGTCCATCGAGTCGGTGATGACATCCAGCCATCTCATCCTCTGTCGTTCCCTTCTCCTTCTGCCCTCAATCCCTCCCAGCATCAGAGTCTTTTCCTATGAATCAACTCTTCGCATGAGGTGGCAAAAGTACTGGAGTTTTAGCTTTAGCATCAGTCCTTCCAATGAACACCCAGGACTGATCTCCTTTAGAATGGACTGGTTGGATCTCCTTGCAGTCCAAGGGACTCTCAAGAGTCTTCTCCAACACCACAGTTCAAAAGCATAAATTCTTCGGTGCTCAGCTTTCTTCACAGTGCAACTCTCACATCCATACATGACCACTGGAAAAACCATAGCCTTGACTAGACGAACCTTTGTTGGCCAAGTAATGTCTCTGCTTTTCAATATGCTATCTTACTCCTTTCCTTCCAAGGAGTAAGCATCATTTAATTGAATGGCTGCAATCACCATCTGCAGTGATTTTGGAGCCCAGAAAAATAAAGTCTGACACTGTTTCCACTGTTTCTCCATCTATTTCCCATGAAGTGATGTGACCAGATGCCATGATCTTAGTTTTCTGAATGTTGAGCTTTAAGCCAAATTTTTCACTCTCCTCTTTCACTTTTATCAAGAGGCTTTTTAGCTCCTCTTCATTTTCTGCCATAAGGGTGGTGTCATCTTCATATCTGAGGTTATTGATATTTCTCCCAGCAATCTTGATTAAAGCCCAGCGTTTCTCATAATGTACTCTGCATATAAGTTAAATAAGCAGGGTGACAATATTCAGCCTTGAGGTACTCCTTTTCCTATTTGGAACCAGTCTGTTGTTCCATGTCCAGTTCTAACTGTTGCTTCCTGACCTGCATATAGGTTTCTCAAGAGGCAGGTCAGGTGGTCTGGTATTCCCATCTCTTGAAGAATTTTCCACAGTTTATTGTAATCCACATAGTCAAAGGCTTTGGCATAGTCAATAAAGCAGAAATAGATGTTTTTCTGGAACCCTCCTGCTTTTTCGATGATCCAGCAGATATTGGCAATTTGATCTCTGGTTCCTCTGCCTTTTCTAAAACCAGCTTGAACATCTGGAATTTCATGGTTCATGTATTGCTGAAGCCTGGCTTGGGGAATTTTGAAAGTGTATGATATTTATTTTTCACTTTCTGATTTCATTCTGTACAATAGGCTCTAGGTTCATCCACATAATTAGGACTGACTCAAATGCATTCCTTCTTATGGTTGAGTAATATTACATTGTATGTATGTACCACAGCTTCTTTATGCATTCATCTGCTGATGGATATCTAGGTTGCTTCCATGTTCTAGATATTGTAAATAATATTGTAATAAACATTGGGGTACATCTGTCTTTTTCAACTTTGGTTGCTTCAGGATATATGCCTAGTAGTGGGATTGCTGGGTCATATTGTGGTTTCCTAGTTTTTTAAGGAACCTCCATACTCACTTCCATAGTGGTTGCATCAATTTATATCCCCTCCAACAGTGCAAGAGGATTCCCTTTGCTCCACACCCTCTCCAGCATTTATTGTTTGTAGATTTTTTGATGGTGGCCATTCTGACCAGTGTGAGGTGATACCTCATTGTAGTTTTTATTTTCATTTCTCTAATGAGTGATGTTGAACATCTTTTCATGTTCATGAAAAGATGTTTATTGGTCTTCATATTTATTAGTCTTCTGTATGTCTTTTTTTGGAAAAATGTCTGTTTAGGTCTTTTGCCACTTTTTGATTAGGTTGTTTGCTTTTCTAGTATTGACTTGTATGAGCCACTTGTATACTTTTAAAATTAATCCTTTGTCAGTTGTTACATTTGCTATTATTTTTTCCCATTCTGAGAGTTGTCTTTTCACCTTGTTTATAGTTTCCTTTGCTGTGCAAAAGCTTTTAAGTTTAATTAGGTCCCATTTGTTTATTTTTGTTTTTATTTTCATTACTCTAGGAGGTGGGTCATAAAGATCTTGCTATGATTTATGTCATAGAGTGTTCAGCTTATTTTTCCCTCTAAGAATTTAATAGTTTCTGGTCTTAAATTTAAGTCTCTAATCCATTTTGAGCTTATCTTTGTATATGGTATTAGTAAGTGTTCTAATTTCATTCTTTTACATGTAGCTGTCCTGTTTTCCCAGCACCACTTATTGAAGAAGCTGTCTTTGCCCCTTTGTATATTCTGTCTCCTTCATCAAAAATAAGGTACTCACAGTGCATTGGTTTATCTCTGGGCTTTCTATCTTGTTCCATTGTTCCGTATTTCTGTTTTTGTGCTAGTACCATACTGTCTTGATGACTGTAGCTTTGTAGTAGTGTCTGAAGTCAAGAAGGTTGATTCCTTCCAGCTCCATTCTTCTTCCTCAAGATGGCTTTGGCTATTTGGGGTCTTTTGAGTTTCCATATAAATTGTGAGTTTTGTTGTTCTAGTTCTGTGAAAAATGCCATTGATAATTTGATAGGCATTGCATTCGATCTGTAGATTGCATTTGGTAGTATAGTCATTTTCACAAGATTGATTCTCCAACCCAGGAACACAGATTATCTCTCCATCTGTTTATGTCATCTTTGACTTCTTTCATCAGTGTCTTATAGTTTTCTTTATATAGCTCTTTTCTCTCCTTAGGTAAGTTTATTCCTAGATATTTTATTCTTTTACTTGCAGTGGTAAATGGGATTGATTCCTTAATTTCTCTTTCTGATATTTCATTGTAAGTATATAGGAATGCAAGTGATTTCTGTGTATTGATTTTGTATTATGTGATTTTGCTAAATTCATTGATTAGCTCTAGTAATTTTCTGATAGTACCTTTAGGGTTTTCTGTGTATAGTATCATGTCATCTGCAAAGAGTGAGAGTTTTGCTTCTTCTTTTCCAATTTGGATTACTTTTTGTTTTTATTCTTCTCTGATTCCCATAGCTAGAACTTCCAAAACTATGTTGCATAATAGTGCTGAGAGTGGGCACCCTTGCCTTGCTCCTGATCTTAAAGGGAATGCTGTCATTTTTTCACCATTGAGAATAATGTTTGCTGTGGGTTTATCATATATGGCCTTTTTAAGTTGCGGTATGTTCCTTCTATTGGAGAAGGAAATGGCAACCTGCTTCAGTATTCTTATCTGGAGAATCCCATAGACAGAAGAGCCTGGCAAGCCCCAGTCCATGGTATTGCAAAGAGTCAGAAGTGATTATGTGACTAACACTTCATTTCACTTCATGTTCCTTCTATGGGCTTCCCTGGTGGTGCTAGTGGTAAAGAATCTGTCTGCCAATGCAAGAGATATAAGAGATGCAGGTTTGATCCCTTGGTCGAGATGATCCCCTGGAGGAGGACATGGACATCCACTTCAGTGTTCTTGCCTGAAGAATCCCATGGACAGAGGAACCTTGTGGGCTACAATATGGGGTTGCAAAGAGTTGGACACAACTGAGTGGACTTAGCATGTTCATTCTATGACCATTTTTTGAAGACTTTTTATAATAAATGGGTGTTAAATTTTGTTGAAAGCGTTTTCCACATCTATTGAGATTATCATATTGTTTTAACTTCTCAATATGTTAATATGGTGTATCACATTAATTGATTTGTGTACATTGAAGAATCCTTGCATCCCTATGGTAAACCTGACTCAATTATAGAGTATGAACTTTTTATTGTGTTGCTGAGTTCTGTTTGCTAGAATTTTGTTGATGATTTTTGGATCTCTGTTCGTCAGTGATATTGGCCTGTAATTTTCTTTTCCTGTGTTGTTTTTGTCTGCTCAAAAACAACAAAACCAGGGTGATGGTGACTTCATAAAATGAGTTTGGAAGTGTTCCTGCCTCTGCAATTTTTTGAAAGAATTTTAGAAGGACAGGGATTAGCTCATCTCTAAATGTTTGATAGAATTCACCTGTGAAGGCATCTGGCCCCAGGCTTTTGTTTTTTGGGAGATGTTTGATCACAGTTTCAATTTCAGTGCTTGTAATTCACTTTTTCATAATTTCTATTTATTCCTGGTTCAGTTTTAGAAGGTTGAACTTTTCTAAGAATCGGTCCATTTCTTCCAGGTTGTCCATTTTATTGGCATATAGTTGCTCATAATACTCTTTTATGATCCTTTGTATTTCTTCATTGTCTGTTGTAACCTCTGCTTTTTCGTTTCTGATTTTCTTGATTTGATTCTTCTCCCTTTTTTTCTTGATGAGTTTGGCAAGTGGTTTCTCCATTTTGTTTATCTTCTCAAAGAAACACTTTCAGCTGTATTAATCCTTCATTTCTTTTTTCTTTTATTTCTGCTCTGCTCTTTATGACTTGTTTTCCTTCTAAAAACTTTAGGGTTTTCTTCTTCTTCTTCTTCTTCTTTTTCCAGTTGTTTAGGTGTAAAGTTAGGTTTTCTATTTGATTTAGGTTTTCTTGATTTTTGAGATAGGATTTTATTGCTATAAACTTCCCTCTTAGAACTGCTTTTGATGCATATCATAGGTTTTGAGTTGTCATGTTTTCATTGTTATTTGTTTCTAGGAATTTTTATTTCCTTTTTGATTTCTTCAGTAACCTATTCACTATTTAGAAATTTATTGTTTAATCTCCATTTTTTTTTACAGTTTTGTTCTTATAATTAATACCTAGTCTCATAGTGTTGTGTTAAGAAAAGATGCTTGATATGATTTCAGATTTCTTAAATTTACTGAGGCTTGATGATTTGACCCAAGATGTGGTCTATCCTGGAGAACGTTCTATGTGAACTTGAGAAGAAAGTGGAAAGTTCTAAAGATATTGATTACGTCCATTTGGTCTAATGTTTCATTTCCCCTTTTGTGTCTGTTAGTGTTTGCCTTATATATGGAGGTGCTCCTGTGTTGGGTGCATAAATGTTTACAATTGTTATACCTTCTTGGATTGATCCCTTGATCATTACATAGTGTCCTTCTTTATCTCTTACAATATTCTTTATTTTAAGGTCTATTTTGTCCACTATCAGATTTTCCACTCTGGCTTTCTTTTTATTTCCATTTGCATGGTATATCTTTTTCCATCCTTTTACTTTCAGTCTGTACGTGTCTCTAGGTCTGAAGTAGGTCTCTTGTAGACAGTATATATATGGGTCTTGTTCCTATATCCACTCAGCCAGTCTGAGCCTTTTGGTTGGAGCATTTAAATCATTTACATTTAAAATGATTATTGATATATATGTTCCTATTGCAATTTTCTTAATTGTTTTTGGTTTGTTTTTGTAGGTCTTTCCTTTGTCTTGTGTTTACTGCCTATATAAGTCCCTTTAATATTTGTTGTAAAGCTGGTTTGGTGGTGCTAAGTTCTTTTCACTTTTGCTTGTCTGTAAAGTTTTTTATTTCTCTGTCAATTTTGAATGAGATCCTTGATATATAGAGTAATCTTGGTTTTAGACTTTTTTTTTTTTCAGTACTTTAAATGTATCATGCCATTCCCTTCTGGCCTGCAGAATTTCTGCTGAAAGATCATCTATTAATTGTATGGGTTTTCCCTTGTATGTTGCTTGTTGCTTTTCCCTTGATGTGCTTAAAATTGTTTCTTTGTGTTTAGTCTCTGTTAGCTTGATTAGTATGTATCTTGATGTGTTTCTCCTTGGGTTTATCCTGTATGAGACTTTGTGCTTCTTGGACTTGATTCAATATTTCCTTTCCCATGTTGGGGAACTTTTTGATTATAATCTCTTCAAAAACTTTTTCAGTGCCTTTTTTGTTCTCTTCTTCCTCTGGGACCCTTATAACTCATATGTCGGTTCATTTAATATTGCCCAGGAGCTCTCTGAAGCTAGCCTCAATTATTTATTTATTTATTTTTTTCTGCTCTTCAGCATTTATTTCCACCACACTATCTTCCTGTTTACTTATCCATTCTTCTGTCTTGGTTATTCCACTATTGGTTACTTCTAGAGTATTTTTAATTTTAGCAATTGTGTTATTCATCTCTGTTTATTCTTTATTTCTTCTAGGTCCTTGTTAATTGTGTTAATTGCTTGCATTTTCTGCATTCTATTTTCAATGTTTTGGAACATCTTTACTATCATTACTCTGAATTCTTTTTCTGGTAATTTGCCTATTTCCTCTTCATTTATTTGGTCTTGTGTGTTTCTAGTTCAGTACAATATACAAATACAAATACAATATTGCACTTCATTTGTGCAATATTTTTCTACCTTTTCATTTTTTAACTTATTGTGTTTGAAATCTCCTTTTCTCAGAATTCAAGGTAGAATTCTTTCTTCCTTTTGGTTTCTGCCTTTGGTGGGTAAGGTTTGTGCAATGGTTTGTGTGGGCTTCATGTTGGGTATGACTTGTGCTTGCATTTTGCTGGAAGGAAGTGAGTTTTTTCCCTCTGATGGGCAGACTTGTATTACATGATAATCCTGTCTGGTGGTGATTTGGTTTGTGTTTTTGTCTTTTTTGTTGTTTGGGTGAGGCTTCCTGCACCGGTTGCTTTGGGCAGTTGGGTGATGTCAGGTCTTGTATACAGTTGTCAGGTCTTGTATACAGTTGGAGACCTTTGTGGGAGTTCTAGCTAATTAATATTCCCTGGGGTTATGAGTTTTCTGGCAGTAAAGAGTCCTGTTGTCAGGGCTCCCCCTCCTAAAGCTCAAGGCCCCATCTCTGACTGGGAAACTGAGATTCCACAAAGGGGATTAATACACACAAAAAGAATAAACTAAATACAAACCCCTGACACATGGGAAATACAATATCAGGCAAATAATAACAAAAATAATGGAATGTACACACATATATACACACATAAACAAAACCAAAACAGTCCAAAAAAAAAAAAAAAAAAAAGCAGAAGTGATTGACCCAGTGAGCAAAGGAAAGCAAAAATGGTATTAACCAGTTAAAAACTAAACTAACTAAAGCACAAACTGGAAAACAAAACCAAAGCAAGGTGCCAACTTGGGAATAAAGCAATGAAAGCAAAACAAACTAATAAACATAGCAAGAAAAAGCAAAAATAGAAGAGCAAAGTTAAATAGAGATGAAGATTTATATATATTAAAGAATAACTGCAACAGGAAAGGGCTTCCCAGGTGGTGCTAGTGGTAAAGAACCCACCTGCAAATACAAGTTAGGCATAAGAGATGGCCGTTTGATCTCTGGGTTGGGATGATCCTCTAGAGAAGGGAATAGCAATCCACTCCAGTATTCTTGCCTGGAGAATCCCATTGACAGAGGAGCCTGGTGGGCTACAGTCCATAGGGTCTCATAGAGTCAGACATGACTAAAGCAACTTAGCATGGCACATGGCACAACAGGAAAAGAACAATAAGAAAAGCCAAAAAAATCATATATGTAGAAAAATAATAATAAATTTTAAAAATTCTTAAAAAATAAGTTAAAAGAAAAAACTGTATGGTGAAAGAAATCAAAGAGGACACTAATAGATGGAGAAATATACCATGTTCATGGATTGGAAGAATCAATATAGTGAAAATGAGTATACTACCCAAAGCAATTTATAGATTCAATGCAATCCCTATCAAGCTACCAACAGTATTCTTCACAGAGCTAGAACAAATAATTTCATAATTTGTATGGAAATACAAAAAACCTCGAATAGCCAAAGCGATCTTGAGAAAGAAAAATGGAACTGGAGGAATCAACCTACCTGACTTCAGGCTCTATTACAAAGCCACAGTTATCAAGACAGTATGATACTGGCACAAAGACAGAAATATAGATCAATGGAACAAAATAGAAAGCCCAGAGATAAACCCACGTACATATGAACACCTTATCTTTGACAAAGGAGGCAAGAATATACAATGGATTAAAGACAATCTCTTTAACAAGTGGTGCTGGGAAATCTGGTCAACCACTTGTAAAAGAATGAAACTAGAACACTTTCTAACACCATATACAAAAATAAACTCAAAATGGATTAAAGATCTCAATGTAAGACCAGAAACTATAAAACTCCTAGAGGAGAATATAGGCAAAACACTCTCTGACATACATCACAGCAGGATCCTCTATGACCCACCTCCCAGAATAATGGAAATAAAAGCAAAAATAAACAAATGGGACCTAATTAAACTTAAAAGCTTCTGCACATCAAAGGAAACTATTAGCAAGGTGAAAAGACAGCCTTCAGAATGGGAGAAAATAATAGCAAATGAAGCAACCAACAAACAACTAATCTCAAAAATATACAAGCAACTCCTACAGCTCAACTCCAGAAAAATAAATGACCCAATCAAAAAATGGGCCAAAGATCTAAATAGACATTTCTCCAAAGAAGACATACAGATGGTTAACAAACACATGAAAAGATGCTCAACATCACTCATTATCAGAGAAATGCAAATCAAAACCACTATGAGATACCATTTCACACCAGTCAGAATGGCTGCAATCCAAAAGTCTACAAATAATAAATGCTGGAGAGGGTGTGGAGAAAAGGGAACCCTCTTACACTGTTGGTGGGAACGCAAACTAGTACAGCCACTATGGAGAACAGTGTGGAGATTCCTTAAAAAACTGGAAATAGAACTGCCTTATGATCCAGCAATCCCACTGCTGGGCATACACACTGAGGAAACCAGAAGGGAAAGAGACACGTGTACCCCAATGTTCATCGCAGCACTGTTTATAATAGCCAGGACATGGAAGCAACCTGGATGTCCATCAGCAGATGAATGGATAAGAAAGCTGTGGTACATATACACAATGGAGTATTACTCAGCCATTAAAAAGAATACATTTGAATCAGTTCTAATGAGGTGGATGAAACTGGAGCCTATTATACAGAGTGAAGTAAGCCAGAAGGACAAACACCAATACAGTATACTAATGCATATATATGGAATTTAGAAAGATGGTAACGATAACCCTGTATACGAGACAGCAAAAGAGACACTGATGTATAGAACAGTCTTATGGACTCTGTGGGAGAGGGAGAGGGTTGGAAGATTTGGGAGAATGGCATTGAAACATGTGAAATGTCATGTATGAAACGAGATGCCAGTCCAGGTTCAATGCACGATGCTGGATGCTTGGGGCTGGTGCACTGGGACGACCCAGAGGGATGGTATGGGGAGGGAGGAGGGAGGAGGGTTCAGGATGGGGAACACATGTATAATTTTTTTTAATTAAAATTGAATAAAAAAATAATAATTAAAAAAAATTAAAGAAAAAAAAAAGAAAAAACTGTATAAACTCATAAATGGCCAACATAGAGGCAGAACTACTTAAAGGAAATAAAAAATGAGATTAAAAAAATTCTCTAAAGTGTAAATAAATTTAATAGTACTAATAAAATCAACAACTTCAACAACAGAAGGGGAAAAAAGAAAAGAAAAAAAATTCAGAAGCAACAACCAAAATATAAGAATAATAAATGTTTTTCTTGGATCTCAGCTGTCAGTGTCCTTTTTCTTTGCTGTGAGTCACAGTCCGCCTCACCTCCCTAGGATGCCCTTGGTCTGTGGACCTGCTGTGAGGGCAGCTCAGACTCTAATGTGGTCCTACTCTTGCATGTGCTTGCCTACAATGTCCACAAGTGCCAGGGCTAGGGCATTTTCTTTTGTGGGATTTCTCATTTTCCTTTTATTTATTCCATAGACACAAAGTCTGCCTAGTTGATCATGTGGATTTAATCTGCAACTTGTACCACTGGTGGGAAGGTTTTAGGTCCTCTTCCTTAGCCACACTGTCCCTGGGTTCCAATTGTGGTTTTAACTCCAATTCTTCATGTGAGTCATCCACAAGGTTTTGCTCCTGAGGCTGCCCTGGAGGACCTGGGTCTGACCGAGTGAGGACCAGATGTTTTGGTGGTACAGCTGCTTGGATCACTGAGGCCCTGGCAGCATCAGTTACTCAGGGGAGCTGGAGGCTAGGGCAGCAGGAAATATGGTGATCTTGGGGTTTTTTCCTAGCCTCTGGCAGCACTGTCCCAGTGGAGATTGAGCGTAGAGTTCAGGCAGTTGCTTGGATCATGGTGACCCTGCCAATGTGTCCCTTGAATGTGTGAATTTGAATCTCATCCTTTTCTTTCACCATTACTGACATTAAGAGCAATAAACCAACATCATTATACTCTAGTTTTCCAAAAATACTGGAAAGTATCATATACCAGTTACCTAGCTCTTGCTCAGTGTCATCTTTCAATGTAATTGATTAGAGATTTGAAAGCTTAAACCCTAGAACCAAAGGGGTATGTAACATTGTATAGGAGGTAGTGACCAAAATCATCCCCAAGAAAAAGAAATGCAAGAAGGCAAACCGTTGTCTGCTGCTGCTGCTGCTAAGTCGCTTCAGTTGTGAGGAGGCCTTAAAGCTGAGAAAGAAGGGAAGCAAAAGCAAAGGAGAAGAGGAAAGATATACCCATTTGAATGTAGAGTTCCAAAGAATAGCAAGGAGAGATAAGAAAGAAGCTTGGGGCTGGAGCACTGGGATGACCCAGAGAGATGGTATGGGGAGGGAGGTGGGACGGGGGTTCAGAATTGGGAACACGTGTACACCCGTGGTGGATTCATGTTGATGTATGGCAAAACCAACATAATATTGTAAAGTAATTAGCCTCTAATTAAAACAAATAAATTTTAATTTAAAAAAAGAAAGCCTTCTTAAGTGAACAATGCAAAGAAATAAAGGAAAACAGTAGAATGGGAAAGATCAGATCTTCAAGAAAATTAGAGATACCAAGGGAATATGTCATGCAAAGATGTGCCCAGTAAAGGACAGAAATGGTATGGACATAGCAGAAGCAGAGGAGATTAAGAAGAGGTGACAAGAATACACAGAAGTACTGTACCAAAAAAAAAAAAAAAAAAAGTCTAAATGATCTGGATAACCATGGTGATGTGGTCAACAACCAAGAGCCAGACATCCCAGAGAGTGAAGTCAAGTGGGCCTTAGGAAGCATCACTAAGAACAAAGCTAGTAAAGATGATGGAATTCCAGCTGAGCTATTTCAAATTCTAAAAGTTGATGCTGTTAAAGTACTGCACTCAATATGCCAGTAATGTGGAAAACTGAGCAGTGATCACAGGACCCAAAAAAGTCAATTTTCACCTCAATCCCAAAGAAGGGCAATGCCAAAAATGTTCAAACTACTGCACAATTGCACTTATTTCATATGCTAGCAAAGTTATACTCAGAATTCTTCAGGCTAGGCTTCAATAATTATGTGAATTGAGAACTTCAAATGTACAAGCTGGATTTATAAAAGACAGAGGAACAAGAGATCAAATTGCCAACATCTGTTGGATTGCAAAAAAAAAAAGCGAGAGAATTCTAGAAAAGCATCTACTTCTGCTTCACTGATTATGCAAAAATCTTTGACTGTGTGTATCACAACAACCTGGAAAATTCTTAAAGAAATAGGAATATCAGACCACCTTACCTGCCTCCTGTGAAACCTGTATGCAGGTCAAGAAGCAACAGTTAGAACCAGACATGGAACAACAGACTGGTTCAAAACTGGGTAAGGAATATGTCAAGCCTGTACACTGTTATCCTATTTATTTAACTTATATGCAGAGTATATCATGCAAAATATCAGGTTTCATGAGTGACAAGTTGAAATCAAGATTGCCAGGAACAATATCAACAACCTCAGATATTCAGATGATACCACACTAATTGCAGAAAGGGAAGAGGGGCTAAAGAACCTCTTGATGAAGGTGAAAGAGTAAAGTGAAAAAGCTGGCTTGAAACTCAACATTCAGAAAATTAAGATCGTGGCATCTGGTCCCATCACTTCATGGCAATCAAAGGGGGAAATAATGGAAAGAGTGACAGACTTTACTTTCTTCGGCTCCAAAATCACTGCAGGTGGTGACTTCAGCCATGAAATTAAAAGACACTTGCTCCTTGGAAGAAAATCTATGACAAACCTAGACAGCATATTAAAAAGCAGATGCATTATTTTGCTAACAAAGTTTTGTCTAGTCAAAGCTATGTTTTTTCCAGTAGTCATGATGGATGTCAGAGTTGGACCATAAAGTAGGCCAAGCATGGAGGAACTGATGCTTGCAAACTGCGGCACTGGAAAAGACTCTTGAGAGTCCCTTGAACAGCAAGGAAATCAAACCAGTCAATCCTAAAGGAAATCAACCCTGAATATTCACTGGAAGGACTGATGCTGAAACTCCAATACTTTGGCCACCTATGGTGTTACTGAAGGAGCATATATGTGTGGGGTCTGTCTTCTTACTGCTCAAAAGCCAATAAACAAGGCAGGTTGTGAAAAAGAAAGTTTGTTTTATTTCATATGCTGGCAACTGGGGGGTGGGGGGTGGGGAGGGTGGCAGACATATGTCCAAAGGCTGACTCCCCCTACCTGACAAGCAGGGGGGTGAGAGCTTTTTTAGAGTGGAGAGGGGGGCTACATGCAGAAACTGCACAGTCATGTCTATCCACCTGGGGTTTTAGTATCTGTAAGACAGCTCACAGGATATGACTCAGAATATTGTCTACAGACCTTAAAGAACAAAAGGTCCTTGACTATGCTTAATGACTACATTATTATTATTTAGTCTCCTTTGGCTGTCTTCCTTTGTTTCAGCATTTCACACTTCTTTGATTAAACTTATTCTTTTCCATAGACAAAAGCCAGGTAGAGGACATGCTGTGGGGGATGGGGGGTATAGACAAGGACCATATGATCCTGCTCCATTTAAGTGGGAAGAGCCAACTGGTTGGAAATGACCCTGATGTTGGGAAAGATTGAAGGAAGGAGAAGGTGACGACAGGGTGAGATGGTTGAATGGCATCACCGACTTGATGGACATGAGTTTGAACAAACTTCAGGAGATGGTGAAGGACAGGGAAGCCTGGCATGCTGCAGTCCATGGGGTGGCAAAGAATCAGACACAACTTAGTGACTGAACAACAAACCTCATAACAACTTCAGAAAACAGATGCATAAAATGACTTACATGTTTACAAAGTCTTGAGAAGTCCCAGTTGTCTCCAGTTTAGAGACTGTGGTATAATTCACTCTTAAGTCTGAAGCCCTGAGAATGAATGGAGACAGTGTTGTCATACTTATGCAGAGGGCAGGAGAAGATGAGATGAGATATTCCAGCTTGAAGAGTGAAATGGGAAAAGAGGGGTCAATTTTCTCCATTCCCTGCCTTTGGTCCTTTTAAAGCTGTGAATGGATAGGACGATGCCTACCCACATTAGGAGGGGCAGTCCACTTTACTGAGTCTACCAATTCACAGGTTAATCTCATCCAGAAACAGCCTCAAAAACAAACCCAGTATTGTTTAATCTGGTCACCTATTTCTGGTCAAGTTGACACATTAAATTAACTATCACAATATTCATAGGAGATACTGTCTATAGTTTTCTTGTGATGTATTGTTTTGCTTTTGATGTCAGGGTAATACCTCATAAAATGATTTATAAAGTATTGTTTCCTCTACTATTTTTTGAGGAATTTGTGAAGAATTGCCATTAATAATTTAAATGTTTGTTAGAATTCAAGAGTAAAGTTAGCTGGGTCTGGGCTTTATTTTTTGGAAATTTTTTGATTATTTTTTGTTTCTGTGAGTTTGGCAATAATGCCTCATCTTTCATTCTTGATTTTAGTAGTGTGATTCCTCTTTCATTTTTTTCTTGGTCAGCCTATCTAATTTTCTCAGTTTTGTTGGTTTTTCACGTTATCACGTTTTTCTTTCATTGGTTTTTCTCTACCATTTTCCCATTTTCCATTTCATTAATTTTTCTTTAATTTTTATCATTTCTTTCCTTTTGTGTGTTTCGCATTTCATTTGCTTTTCTTTTTCCAGTGTATTGTGGTATAAGGTTAGATTACTGATTTTGGAGTTTTCTTCTTTTTTAATATAGGCATTTACAACTTTAAATTTCCCTCTAAGCACTGCTTTAGATACATTTCATAAGGTTTTGCTTCATTGAGTTAATCTAAAATATTTTTAATGCAATTGAAGAAGCAACAGGACTATGGCTATGCACTTAGCATGGTAAAACCGCCACTAGGACACATTCTAAAGTTTTTACAATGCTTTTCAAACTTAAGTTAAATAGTTTTGGACAGTCTCAATGACAGGTGATACATTATCTATAGTATAGTTCTGTGTATTCTGGTCACCACTTCTTAATCTCTTTTCCTTCTGCTAGGTGTTTGCCAATTCTGTCCTTAATTGTTCTTATCCTTGTGTGAAATTTTCCCTTGGTATCTCCAATTTTTTGAAGAGATCTCTATACAAAAAAAAAAAAAAAAAAAAAAGCTCTTAATGTCCTGGATAATCATGATGGTGTGGTCGCTCTCCTAGAGCCAGACATCCTGGAGTGTAAAGTCAAGTGGGCCTTAGGAAGCACTACTATGAACAAAGCTAGTGGAGGTAATTGAATTCCAGCTGAGCTATTTTAAATCCTAAATGATGATGCTGTTAGAGGGCTGCACTCAATATGTCAGCAAATCAGGAAACTCGGCAGCAGCCACAGGACTGAACAAGGTCAGTTTCATTCTAAACCCAAAGAAAGGCAATGCCAAAGAATGTTCAAACTGCCAAACAGTTGTGCTCATTTCACATGCTAGCAAGGTTATGCTCAGAATCCTTCAAGCTAGACTTCAACAGCTTGTGAAATGAGAACTTCCAGACGTAAAGGCTGGACTTAGAAAAGGGAGAGGCTTCCCAGGAGGTGTTAATGGTAATGAATTCACCTGTCAATTCAGGAGACATGACACACAGTTTTCATCCCTGGGTCAAGAATATCCCCTAGAGAAAGACATGGCAACCCACTCCAGTACTGCTACCTGGAGGATCTCATGGACAGAGGGAGCCTGATGGGCATAGAGTTGCAAAGAGTCAGGCATGACTGAAGCAACTTAGCATGCACAGAGACAACTTATTAAAAAGCAGAAACATTACTTTGCCAACAAAGACCCATATAGTCAAATCTATGTATTTTCCAGTAGTCATGTATGGATGTGAGAGTTGGACCATAAAGAAGGCTGAGTGCCAAAGAACTGATGCTTTCAAATTGTGGTGCTGGAGAAGATTCTTGAGAGTCCCTTGGACTCCAAGGAGATCAAACCAATCAATACTAGAGGAAATCAACCCTGAATATTCATTGGAAGGACTGATTGTGAGGCTAAAACTCTAATACTTTGGCCCTCTGATGCGTAGAGCCAACTCATTGGAAAAGACCCTGATACTGGGAACGATTGAAGGCAAAAGGAGAAGAGAGTGACAGAGGATGAGAAAATTAGATGGCAACACCAGCTCAATGGACATGAGTTTGAGCAAACTCCTGGAAATAGTGAAGGACAGGGCAGCCTGGCATGCTGCATACAGTTCATGGAGTTGCAAAGAGCTAGACATGACTTAGCGACTGAACAATAACATTATCTTTTGAGGGTGAAACCAGTTTTGGAGATATTTCAAAAGTAATTCAGAACCAAGTCTAGTGAACTGTGTGTGTGTATGTGTGTTTGTGTGTGTTAGTCGCTCAGTCATGTCTGACTCTGCAATACCATGGACTGTAGCCTGCCAGGCTTCTCTGTCCATGGGATTCTCTGGGTAAAAATACTGGAGTGGATTGACATTCCCTTCTTCAGAGGATCTTCCTGACCCAGGGATCAAACCCTGGTCTCCTGCATCATAGGCAGATTCTTTACCATTTGAGGTACAAGAAAGTCTACAATGGGAAGAAGAAAGTGAACAATGAGGGTAACACTATTTTCATTTGAAAATTATGTCATAGAGAGGACACTGTGAAAGCAGAGTAATACAATTCTAAAGTCAATCAATGATTTAAAGTATATTTCTGTACTTCACAGATAGCCTCAGATGTCTACAAAATGAATTTGAATAAAGTTTTGAGAAATTTTGTACAAAGACTACTACTGAAGTCGATGAAAAGAATCAATATTTTATCTTCTTGTTCATCTAGTTAGCAATCATTTACTGAGTTTATAACTGCATGCAAGAAAATTTAAAGTTTCTACTGAAGGTGTTGATGTTCTTTGAAGTCATACTGTTCATGGGGTTCTCATACAGTTCATGGGCTTGCTCCTTGGAAGAAAAGCTATCATCAACCTAAACAGTATATTAAAAAGCAGAGACATTACTTTGCCAACAAAGGTCTGTCTAATCAAAGCTATGGTTTTTCCAGTAGATATGTATGGATGTGAGAGTTAGATATAAAGGAAGCTGAGAGCTGAAGAATTGATGCTTTTGAACTGAGTTGTTGGAGAAAACTTTTGAGAGTTCCTTGGACTGCAAGGAGATTCAACCAGTCCATCCTAAAGGAAATCATTCTTGAATATTCATTGGAAGGACTGATGCTGAAGCTGCAATTCCAATACTTTGGCCACATGATGCGAATAATTGACTCATCGGAAAAGACCCTGATGCTGGGAAAGATTGAAGGCAGGAGAAGGGGACGACAGAGGATGAGTTGGTTGGATGGCATCACTGACTCAATGGACATGAGTTTGAGCCAGCTCCGGGAGTTGGTGATGGACAGAGAAGCCTGGCATGCTGCAGTCCATGGGATCACAAAGAATCGGACATGACTGAGCAACTGAACTGAACTGAAGTCATGCTATAAACATCTTGTTTTATCATTAGGTACTGATTTCCTCAAAGACTTGTTTCCTTAAAAGATCAGAATATCTGACATTTCACGTATATTACCTCTTGAAACATGGACAAGGACTGTCCCTAAAATCTGGTTCATAATAAAAGAGAAATGTAGCTCACATTTCAATTTCTTTTTAAAAGAAATCCAATTTATTTAAACGCAACAATCATCAGATAAATATTGTTTGGGAGAAATACAATCTCAGTGATTTCATCAAATAAATGAATAGATAAAATAGAATATAAAGTTTCCTTTTGGTTTTTTCTTCCTTGGTAATATAGGAGTGTGCTGTTTAATTTCCACATATTTTTAACTTTCCAAAATTTTTTAGTTTAAACTGTTTTAATTGGAGGATAATTACTTTACAGTGTTGTTTGTTATTGACTTCTAATTTCGTTCGATTGTGGTCAGAGAACATAATTTGTGTTACAGGCCTTCCTTGACTTATGGTGGAGTTCAGATCAGATCAGATCAGATCAGACACTCAGTCATGTCCGACTCTTTTCGACCCCATGAATTGCAGCACGCCAGGCCTCCCTGTCCATCACCAACTCCCGGAGTTCACCCAGACTCACATCCATCGAGTCAGTGATGCCATCCAGCCATCTCATCCTCTGTCGTCCCCTTCTCCTCCTGCCCCCAATCCCTCCCAGCTTCAGAGTCTTTTCCAATGAGTCAACTCTTTGCATGAGGTGGCCAAAGTACTGGAGTTTCAGCTTTAGCATCATTCCTTCCAAAGAAATCCCAGGGCTGATCTCCTTCGGAATGGACTGATTGGATCTCCTTGCAGTCCAAGGGACTCTCAAGAGTCTGCTCCAACACCACAGTTCAAAAGCATCCATTCTTCGGCACTCAGCCTTGGTCACAATTATTTAACACAAAACTTATTTACAATTAAGTGTTGAATATCTCATGTGTTTTTTTGAATACTGTACTGGAATTGAAAAACAGATGATTGTGTGGGTACAAAACCTTATGTATCAGCTGTTTACCCTGGTGATTGCATGCCTGACTCGGAGCTGCAGCTCACTGCTGCTGCCCATCATCATGACAGAGTATTGTATTAGATACTGCTTGCCCAGGAGAAGATCAAAATTCAGAATGCAAAGTATAATTTCTTCTTTCACACCACTGAAAATTTGAAAAAATCATAAGTACCAACCTAAGTTGAGGACTGCTTGCATTTCTATCTTTTACAAATTATTGTTGTTCAGTCGCTCAGTCATGTCTGATTCTTTGTGACCCCATGGACTGCAGCACACCAGGCTCCCTTGTCCTTCACTATCTCCCAGAGTTTGCTTAAACTCAATGTTCATTAAGGTCTTTTTAATGGCCTAGAATATACTTCTTTCTGATGTATTGAAACTTCTATCATACAATGTCCCTCTTTATCGCTAGTAACATTTTTTATTTTTAATTTTATTTCTGATATTAGTATAGACTTCAACTTTCTTGTGACTGCTGTTTGCATGATATATATTTTCTGATCCATTTCATTTTAATCTGTTTGTATCTTTGAATCAAAAGTGTTTTACCTATAGACTGCATATAGTTGGATAATGTTTTTTTTTTTTTTTAAATCCAGTATGACAAACTGGATTGTTTAATCCTTCATATTTAATGGCTTTATTGATATATTTGGATTTACATATCATTTTTGTTTTTCCCCAGCTTTATTGGCATATAACATTGTGTAAGTTTAAGATGTATAATGTGATAACTTGATACAAATATGTATTGTGAAGTGATTATCATATACGATTAGTTAACACATCCTTTACATAATTACAATTTTTGTTGTTATGGTAAGAACGTTTCAGATTTATTTTCTTAGTAACTTTCAAGCATACAATACTGTATTGTTAACTATAATCACCATGTTGTACATTAGTGTTGAGGGTTTAGTTAAAGTACTCTACAACATCGCTTCTTTGGTATCCATTTTGTGTAGCCAAGTGGCATCCAGGGTTCCTGAACTGACACTAGGTCTCGGTCTTCCTGGGAGCACCTGCCCTAGAAACAACTTGCAGAGTCACAAGCAACCACAAGTTCCTGGCATGACTGCCCAAAAGGCACTTGTGATAAACAGTCCCCACCACCTCACAGGGCCTTCCCCTTGTGCAGTCCTTAGATAAAACCTTTGTAAAACAGACCAAGCACCTTCTTTATTTGGTTTGAATTGATTAGTCTGGCTTTAGCCTGGAAATCTCAAAGCACTGCACCCTCGGACTCTGATAAAGGCATGGATCTTAGGTCATGCTACACACGGTCCCTTGAGGCATGTTGTGTACCTCCTCCAGGGCCTGTAAGGAATAAACTTCACTAGTTTTGTTTTTGTTTTTATTTGATGGTCTTGCATTGCAAAGCTTGTGGGATCTTAGTTTACAATCAGGATTTTATTTTATTTATTTATTTTTTTTTATTTATTTATTTTTTTTTATTCTTCCAATTTTATTTTATTTTTAAACTTTACATAATTGTATTAGTTTTGCCAAATATCAAAATGAATCCGCCACAGGTATACATGTGTTCCCCATCCCGAACCCTCCTCCCTCCTCCCTCCCCATACCATCCCTCTGGGCCGTCCCAGTGCACCAGCCCCAAGCATCCAGCATCATGCATCGAACCTGGACTGGCAACTCGTTTCCTACATGATATTTTACATGTTTCATTGCCATTCTCCCAAATCTTCCCACCCTCTCCCTCTCCCACAGAGTCCATAAGACTGTTCTATACATCAGTGTCTCTTTTGCTGTCTCGTACACCGGGTTATTGTTACCATCTTTCTAAATTCCATATATGTTACAATCAGGATTTTAACCTGTGCCCCCTGCAGTGGAAGGGCAGAGTCTTAAACAATAGACTGCAAGTTCAGTTCAGTTCAGTTCAGTCGCTCAGTCGTGTCCGACTCTTTGCGACCGCATGAATCACAGCAGGCCAGGCCTCCCTGTCCATCACGAACTCCCGGAGTTCACTCAGACTCACGTCCATCGAGTCGGTGATGACATCCAGCCATCTCATCCTCTGTCGTTCCCTTCTCCTTCTGCCCTCAATCCCTCCCAGCATCAGAGTCTTTTCCAATGAGTCAGCTCTTCGCATGAGGTGGCCAGCGTACTGGAGTTTCAGCTTTAGCATAATTCCTCCCGAAGAACACCCAGGACTGATCTCCTTTAGAATGGACTGGTTGGATCTCCTTGCAGTCCATGGGAACTCTCAAGAATCTTCTCCAACACCACAGTTCAGAAGCGCTCAGCTTTCTTCACAGTCCACCAGGGAAGCCCTCAAAACTTTTCTATTTTAATCCTCTTGTGGTCTTTTCTTGAGCTGAGGCTCACCACCTGAC
Organism: Bos grunniens; assembly: GCF_055505025.1. NCBI lineage: Eukaryota > Metazoa > Chordata > Mammalia > Artiodactyla > Bovidae > Bos > Bos grunniens. The sequence goes on along the minus strand of NC_141194.1, from coordinate 71,542,585 downwards.
ACTGAGGCTCTACTTAAAAATAACTTAACACAACAATTAGATTCCCAGAACTTCTTTGTCTTATAACTAGAAGTTTGTACCCTTAGATCAACATCTCCCTGTATTCCTACTCCCTTGCTCCTGGCAGCCATCATTCCACTCTTATTTTTATATTTAGCCTTTTTAGGTTCACATATAAATGTGAATCAAAAAATATACGAGATTATACAGTATTTGACCTTCTTTGTCTGACTTCTTTCACTTAGCAAAAGGCCCTGAAATTTTATTCATATTGTTGCAAATGGTAGAATTTCCTTTTTTATGGATGAATAATGTTTTTTTATGGATGAATAATGTTATATATATGTATATATCAGATTTTTTTTTTTCATTTTTTGTCTGCACTGTGTGGCATCAGAGAAGGCAATGGCACCCCACTCCACACTCTTGCCTGGAAAATCCCATGGATGGAGGAGCCTGGTGGGCTGTAGTCCATGGGGTTGCGAAGAGTCGCACATGACTGAGTGACTTCCCTTTCACTTTTCACTTTCCTGCATTGAAGAAAGAAATGGCAACCCAGTCCAGTGTTCTTGCCTGGAGAATCCCAGGGACAGTGGAGCCTGGTGGGCTGCCGTCAATGGGGTCACACAGAGTCGGACACTACTGAAGTGACTTAGCAGCAGACTTAGCAGCAGCAGCAGCAGTGTGCCATATAGGATCCTAGTTTTCCAACCAGGGATGGAACCTGAACCCCCTGCATTGGAAGCTTGGGACACCTTCCTACTGGACAGCCAGGTAAGTCCCTATACCAGATATTCTCTATCCTTTGTTGATTGACACTTAGGATGTTTCCCTGTCTTGGCTATTGAGGATAATGTTATGAACATGAAAGTGCAGATATCTGCACAAGTGATTTCATTTCCTTTAGATATATACACAGATGTGGGATTTCTGGATCATATGTTAGTTCTTTTTTTAATTTCCTGAGGAAACTTATACTGTTTTCCCTGCTGACTGCATTGATTTACATTCCTACCAACAGTTGTATCATTTTACTTTTTGTTCATTTTTGTCCCTCTACTCCTTATTTGTTTCTTTCTTTTGCATTAAAGTGAATATTTTATGATACAGCATTCAAATTTATTTAATAATATTTTCACTACATTTTGGGGAATTATTTCCATAGTGGTTCTGAAGCTTACTATGTACGTTATAAATCATCAGAATCATCTTAAGGTTTATACTAACTTAATTTTGTGGAGATATAGAAATGTTATTCCTATATGACTCTACTCCATTCCCCCTTTGTTAAACATATTACATTTATAAATTTTTCAATCCACACAATATATTATTATAACCATTACCTTATGTAATTTAATCTTTTAAAGAAGTGAAGAGAAGAACTAGTATATATTTATAGCTTTTGTTATATTAATGTGATTATTTGTTATTTCTTGCACTCTGCATTTGTTCCTACAGATCTGACTTACTATGGTATTACATTCTTAACCCAATGCAGCTTTGTTCCTCACCTTCTGTTTGCTGTTATCTGCAAATATATTACACTTCTATATGTGATATGTTAAACATTTTATTTTATACAATCATAAAATAATTCAACAATATAGGAGAAATATATTTTTACTGTCTTTTGTAATTCATCCAGTTATCTTTGCCATTGAGTTTTGTTTTCTGTATGGATTTGAAATTTTTTTTATCTGGATTCAGTTGCTTTCAGACAAAATAACTTCCCTTGTGTTGAGGTCCTTTAATGGACTGAACCTGGTGGTCCGGAGTCGATGATAAGAAAGTAAAGGATAGAGAAAGAGGCTGATATTCCTTGGTTTATGCAGAAAACCAATAAAGTCCCTGACATGGGGCTTGCTCTGTTCACGAAGGCCTCAGGCGCCCTCTCGAGGCAGGTGAAGGTGCAGAGTGCCTTCTCAAGAGGGTCTTAGAAGCCTGGGCAGGAAAGTGAACCCAGAGGGCCTCTGCGCTCCAGAGAATTAGCCTGAAAATGAGAGAGAGAGAAAGAGAGAGTGAAAGAAAGCAAGACACGGGGACCAAAGCTCTGATGGAGCAGAGGTGTTTTAATCAACATGGTATGGGCATATATACTGTCTTACAAGGTAGTTATTTTCAGATAAAGATTAAAATTCCAGACTTACAAAACATAGGCGATTCATATTAAAGAGAGAGAGAGTTGTAAGCAATCACTTTTACCATATGGTTCACAAGAAGGAAGAGGGTACTTATCACCATATTGAAAAACTAACGAAGGAAATGCCTGGATCCCTCAGCCCCAAGAGAGGCTTTGCCTCTCCTTCAGGAATTAATAAGGAACAAAGGATTCCTGAAAGATCCAAAACAGCACACAGGAAGCCTCCTGTTAAATGCTTCCTGACACCTTGATAGCTTTTGTAATATGGGTCTGCTAGCAACAAATTGTCTCACTTTCTATCTGGTAATTTCTTTATTTCACCTTCATTTTAAAAGATAGTTCTCATGGATATAGTATTCACCTTTAATTTTTTTTTCCTCTTTGAGCACATTAAATATGTTGTCCACTGCCTTCTGTCCTCCATTGTTTCTGATGAGAAATCAGCTTTTAATCATCCTTTGTATGACATAAATAATTTTTCTTTTGCTGCTTTCCAGGCTTCCTCTTTGTCTTTATCTTTCAGAATTTTTACTATAATGTGACTATTTGTGGATCTCTTTGCATTTTTCCTAATTGCAGTTCACCAAGCTTCCTGCATGTTTTGAGTACTGTTTTTAAATAAACAGTCATCATTTTTTCTAATTTTTTTTATTCTCTCTTTTCTCACTCTTCTTTCCTTCTAATATTCCCAAGCCACATATGTTAGTACTCCTTCTTTAAAAAAATATTTATTTATTTATATTTGGCTGCACTGGGTCTTTAGTGCTGCATGAGGGCATTCTCTGGTTGTGGTGAGTGGGGGCTATCCTCTAGTTGTGGTGTGCAATTGTGGTGGCTTCTCTTGTTGCCCAGCTCTGGGTCTAGGCACACAGGCTCAGTACTTGTGGCCCGCAAGGCTTAGTTACTCCAAGGCATGTGGAATTTTCCCAGACCAGGAATGAAATCCATGTCCCCTGCATTGGCCTGGAATTCTCCACGTCAGAATACTGGAGTGGGTAGCCTTTCCCTTCTCCAGGGGATCTTCCCAACCCAGGGATCGAAACGGGGTCTCCAGCATTGCAGGCATATTCTTTACCAGCTGAGCCACAAGGGAAGTCCAGCAATGAACTTGGGAGTGCATATAACTTTTTGAAACAATGGTTTCATTTTCTTCAGGTAAATACCCAGAAGCAGAATTTCTGGATCATATGCTAGCTCTGTGTTTAGCTTTTAAAAGGAAACTCTATATCATTTTCCAAAGTGTTTTCACCAATTTACATTCTCCACAGCAGTGCACAGGGGTTCCCTTTTCTCCACATCCTAGCTAACACTTGTCATTTCTTTTCTTTTTGATGATAGCCATTCTAACAGGTGTGAAGTGATATCTCATTGTGTGTTTCTTTTTTTCTCCTTGTGGTTTTGATTTGCATTTCCCTGATGATTATCAGTGCTGAGCATCTATTCATGTAACTATTATGTCTTCTTTGGCATAATGTGTATTCAGATTCTTGCCCTCCCCCTTTTTCCCCCTGCATCCTGTGGCTTGGGGGATCTTAGTTCCCTGACCAGGGATTGAAACCACTGAGTCTTAACCACTGGATATCTAGGGAATTCCCTCTCTGCCATTTTTAAGTCAAATTGTTTGGTTTTTTGTTAATGAATTGTGTGAGTTCTTCATATACTTGGATATTAACCTATTATGAGATATATAACTTGCAAATATTTTCTCTCATTTAGTAGGTTGCCTTTTTAATTTGTTGCTTCCTTTGCTGTGAAGAACCTTTTTAATTTGATGTAGTCCTACTGGTTTATTTTTATTTTGCTATTTTTTTATTCTGCCAGTTCAAATGTAGTCTTGTTCCCTCTAGTGAGTTTTACATTTTAGTTATTGTTCTGTTGAAACCCCAAATCTCCATTTTTTATAAATGGAGCTTATAAATATAAGTTATCTTTATACTCTTTATTTGATGTGACATTGATACCATACTTTCCTTCTTTAATCATGGCTTCCTTTAGTTTTTTGAGCATATTTATAATGGTTACTCTGAAGGCTTTGACTATTAAATCTAATATAATCTGATTATTTTCACAGGAAGTTTTTGTTGCCCCCCCCCTTTTTATTCTGGTATATGGTTCATACTTCCCTATTTTTTGGCATGTCTTTTTTTTTTTTTTAATGGAAACTGGACTTTTAGACATATTGCAGCAACTCTGGGTACTGTTTTTTCCCTCCACCTCCATGTCTTTGTTATGTGCTTGTTTACTTCACTATGTGAAGACCTTGATGTTGACCCTCAGAGGGTGTAGCTTTGAGTATGCATACAATCACCCTGGGATGACACTAATTTTGGCAGGGTTCTCTTTGTCTTTCTCTGACCACTTCCAGCTCTTAAATTTCATTATTTTCCTGCTGTTTGCTCCACTGTTTTCAACAATACCCTTGGGTATTATTGCTTCACAGTCTGATCCAGTCAAATTTGGGCTCCTTTGAAGAGGGATTTCCCTAAGCTGGTGTTTGAGATTTGCTCTGACTTCTGGAGAGAGTTTTTTTTTTTTTTTTTGTCTCACACACAGCTTCTGGGATCTCAGTTCCCCAACTAGGGATCTAACCTGGGACTTCTGCAGTGAAAGTGCAGAATTCTAGCCACTGGACCACCAGGGAATTCCCAAGAGGGCTTTTTTCAGTTGTCTTTTTCCTATGTTTATTTTCTGCAAGCTAACCAGCCTATGGTTTAGCCCATAATTCCAAAGAATATACCAATTTTCTTAAAATCCTCTTTTACCACTATCTTCACTGTTTTTTAGAGTGCTTTTAGGTTTGAATTTCTTTATTCTGTTGCAAATGAAATCAGTTCTTCTGGGTGAAGATTAAGAGCTTTCTATTCTTAGCTCAGTTTTTTCCCTAGGACAAAATATCTGAGCTACAGCTTTGGTACTGAGGGCCAGGACAATAGCACACTTCTCTCTGACATCTCTGCTTTTGGAGATGAGTGCTCTGTGTAGGAAGGGAGCAACAGGCCTAGGTCTCTTTGCCTTGCCTATTTAGCATATATCTCCTGTGCCTCAATCTGGTGCAAGGGTGATTGAGACCCCAGTATTCCCAATACTACCCATCGTGTCCAAGATCTACATCCCATGACTGGGGGTTGGGTAAAAGAAGGGGGCTACCACCTCTTGGTTATTCAGAAGTTAGCCTCAGCAATAGGTAGCTGGCAGAAGTATGAGAAACACTTATGTCCTTTCCCACACAAGAATATAGCCCTTCAACTGAGAAGCAAGGGGAGAGGGAGCCCTGTGTTCTTGGCTGTTCTACTCTGCAGTGATAAGCTTCAGTAGGTAGAGGAAGGAAGTGGGTCTTGGTTCAAATACCATAAACTTTCACTGTTATTAAAGTTTTAGTAGATTTCTTCAACATGTGTTTTTTTTTTAATTCTTTTATGCCATTAGGACCATTTTCAGAAATTTTAAATGATTGTTTACACTTTATAATTTTTACTAGTTTAACTGAGGAGCTGGTCTACAAAGCTCTTCATGCTATCATGCCAAAAGTGAAACTTATCCATCCATATGTAATGTTTTTATTGATGTAGTTAGATTTATGTCTGCCATTTTAATATTTTTTCTATACATCTCATGTCTTTTTTGTCCTACTCTTACTTTCTTCCTTTCTTTTGCACTAAGCAAATACTTCTTAGTGGATTTTATTTTTTGAACTTTAAAAAATTTTTATTTTTTTTCACTATTTTTAAAGTTATTTTCTTAGTGGTTCATGTAGGGCTGACTGTGTACCTCTTAATAGAATACAGTTTGCTTTTATACCAAATTCATTCTTTTGAGATCTACAAATGATACTCTTCTATAGTTCTTTTCCCTCTTTTTTTCTCTATTTTTGTTATATTACACCTATGCATGTGTTAAAATAAATTATTAATAACATATTATAATGCATGTGATATGTTTTTAATGTAAAAGCATGTTATTTTAATTATCAAAATATATAGTTTTGTTATTTTAAGAAATGGAGACAAGAAAAGAAAGCAACTATTTATTTACAAATTTTGTTATATTAATTTTTTTTTAAACGTTTTTGGCAGTGCTGAGTTGCTTGCAGGATCTTAGTTCCCTGGCCAGGGATTGAACCTGGACCACAGCAGTAAAAGCATGGTGTCCTAACCACTGGAAAGCCAGGAAAGTCTCTTAATCTCCTTATTTACTACTTCTGTCCCTCCATCTCAGAATTTCCTATCTTTTTTTTGTTTTTTATTTTTGGCCATCCTGGGGAGAACTATTAAATTTTCAACTTTGATCTTCCCTTAAAATGTGATTTTTATAGAGTCAGAATAAAATAAGTATTTTGTGGGTTTAGTTATGCATTATCCAAAAAAATATGTCTATGCCTTATCCTCCAGTACCTGTGAATATGACCTTGTTTGAAAACAGAGTCTTTACAGATGTAGCTAAGTTAAGGTGCTCAAGATTATTCTGGGTTTGGGATGGGGTCAAACCCCAATGACTGGTATTCTTGTAAGAGAACAAAGAGAAGGAGGTTTAACCCAGGGACACACAAGGAAGAAGGCCATGTGAAGCCAGAGGCATAAATTTGAGTTCAAGCATGCTAAGTCACTTCAGTGGTGTCCAGCTATTTGTGACCCTATGGATGATAGCCTGCCAGGCTCTTCTGTCCATGGGATTCTCCAGGCAATAATACTGGAGTGAGTTGCCATACCCTCCTCCAGGGAATCTTCCTGACCCAGGGATCGAACCCACATCTTTCTTAAGTCTCTGGCATTGGCAGGTAGGTTCTTTAACACTATCACCACCTGGGAAGCCTGATATATGAGTTAGGCAACCATAATTTCCAGGAATGCCAGGAGCCATCAAAGCTGAAAAAAGGGTTCTTCACCAGAAATTTTGAGGAATTCTGGCCTGGTGACAGTTTAATTTCAGACTTCTGGCCTCCAAAACTCTCATAAAACAAATTTCTGTTATTTTAAGCTGCCAAGTTTGTAGTATTGGGTTAAATACCACAAAAGGTTTGTTTGGTAGTTTCCTTAATATGGCTCTCATAGTGCTTAAGTTGTCTTTAACTTCATTTGGAACAATTTTGTTAGATTGTATTTTGACGGCTGTCATATCAGCATGAATTAAAAAAAAAAATCAAAATAGGTGAATTTTTGTGTAGCCATTTTAATATTGAAGATGGAACAGAAAAAAGCAACATTTTCAGCATATTATGCTTTATTATTCCAAGAAAGGTAAAAAATGCAACTGAAACACACAAAAAGGATTTGTGCAGTGTATAGAGAAGGTGCTGTGACTAATTAAATGTGTCAAAAGTGGTATACAAAGTTTCATGCTAGAGATTTCTGGTTGGAAAACACTCCATAGTCAGGTAGACCAGTTGAAGTTTATAATGATCAAATTGAGACATTAATTGAGAGCAATCAATGTTAGACAACGCAGGAGATAACTGACATACCCAAAATATCCAAATCAAGTGTCAAAAATCATTTGCACCAGCTTGGTTATGTTAATCGCTTTGATGCTTGGGTTGCAGTAAGTTAAGTTGGGAGGGGGGAGATGGGGGGCATTCTTGACCATTTTATCATATGATTCTCTACTGAAACATAGCAAAAACATTCTGTTTTTAAAACAAACTGTGACCAGTGATGAAAAGTGGATACTGTACAACAATATGGAATGGAAGAGATGGTGAGGAAAGTGAAATGAACTACCATCAACCACACCAAAGGTTGATCTTCATCCAAAGAAGGTGATGTTATGCATATGGTGGGACTGAAAGGGAGCCATCTATTATAAACCCCTTCCAGAAAACCAAATGATTAATTCCAATAAGTACTGCTCCCAATTAGACCAACTGAAAGCAGCACTTAATGATAAGCATCTGGAATTAGCAGAAAATGCATAATCTTCCATCAGGATAATGCAAGACTGCACGTTTCATTGATGACTAGGCAAAAACTGTTACAGTTTGGCTGGGAAGTTCTGATTCATCCACTGTATTTACCAGACACTGCACCTTCAGATATCCATTTAATTTCAGTCTTGACAAAATTCTCTTAATGGAAGAAATTTCAATTCCCTGCTGCTGCTGCTGCTGCTGCTAAGTCACTTCAGTCGTGTCCGACTCTGTGCGACCCCATAGACGGCAGCCCACCAGGCTCCCCTGTCCCTGGGATTCTCCAGGCAAGAACACTCCCTGGAAGACTGTAAAAAGGCACCTGGAACAGTTATTTGCTCAAAAAATAAAAAGTTTTGTGAAGATGGGATTATGAAGTTACCTGAAACACGGCAGAAGGTAGTGGAACAAAATGGCGACACACTATTCAATAAATTTCTTGGTAAAAATGAAAGCTGTGTCTTTAATTTTTACTTAAAAATCAAAGGAACTTTTTGGTCAACCCAATAATTTGTTATGGCAGCCCTTGTAACTAACACACCTATCAGGTAAACATTCCTGACTCTTTCTACATAAATCCATATTTGCTTTAATTTATAAAAATTTCCTTCTCTTCCCAGTTAAGCCTTTAGCTACAGGGTTAAGACTTTAGCCACAGGTGATTTTTTAATAATTTTATTTATTTATTCATTTTTGTCTGTGCTGGGTATTCTTGCAAAACACAGGCTCTAGGGCATGTGGGCTTCAGTATTTGTGGCTCCCAGGCTCTAGAGCACAGGCTCAACAGTTGTGGCACATGGTTTAGTTGCTCTGAGGTGTGTGGAATCTTCTTGGATCAAGGATCGAACCCATCTCCTTCACTGACAGGTGGAATCTTTACCACTGAGCCACCAGGAAAGCTCCACAGGTGATTTTAATTGCAACAAAATAATTCAAAGCATTAGCCTTATTCTAAAAAACAGATGCAGGGATTCCCAGGTGGCTCAGTGGTAAAGAATCTGCCTGCCAATAGGAGACAGCAGGGGACAGCAGGCCTGATCCCTGGGTTGGGAAGATCCCTTGGAGTAGGAAATCAAAACCAGCTCTAGTATTCTTGCCTGGAAAATTCCATGGACAGAAGAGCCTGGCAGGCCACAGTCCCTTAGGTCGCAACGAGCTGGACACGACTGAGCACATTATATTATATACTATGTCTTCTATTTCTATTTTTTTTTTTTTTGAGTTCTCATTACACCTTATTAGGTAATTCCGCATTATTCCAATCTTCTGTTATTGTTAATAATTCTGTACCTTAAACTTTTTCTATTCAAATTATTGTGTGCTTTTTCTCTCCTGTGTGTACCTAGATTGATACTGAGGATCATGGAAATAACAATGCCCTATAAAATTTGAAATATGACACAAATATATTCACATTACTTTTACAGCAGTTCCTTTGAAGTGGGATGGCAAATATTATTACATTTTATACACAAAGAATATGTGAGTTGTACAAAGTCATGCATTATTTTTATCATTTGTAAAATGCAGATAACAATAGAAACTACCTCCTAGTGTCATTATAAAGATTAAATGAGATAAATTATGTAAAGTGCTTTGTATATGGTAATGGCTTAATGTCAACTGTTATATATATTATACTTGATCTGTAAAATGTATTCAGTCTGGTGTTTAGCTGAGCTACTTGCAATTACTTATATAGGGCTTATATATATTTTCAATATCTAATTTTTTTTAGTTAATGGCATTTGTCTTATCAAGTACTATAGCATAATGACCTAAGACAGACCTATCATATCACATATCTTGTGTGGTTCTCTCTGAGGGGAAAATAATGGCTAGAGTGAGAGCTAACTGTATGCTAAGTTTATGTAAGTATGATGTAATTCTAGGCCCACTGTGGTCACTAGCTGAGCTCTGTGGGAGGAAATCAAATTCCTAAGAATCCAGCCCTAACCTTAAAAGGTGAACCTTCAAATCGGAATATTTCATTTTAAACAGTACATGCAGCTTAAATAGCATTTTTGGTTTCATCAGGTTCAGCTTCCATTAAGAACTTTTTGGTCAGGGCTTGATTTCTTTGGAAGGAATGATGCTAAAGCTGAAACTCCAGTACTTTGGCCACCTCATGCGAAGAGTTGACTCATTGGAAAAGACTCTGATGCTGGGAGGGATTGGGGGCAGGAGGAGAAGGGGATGACAGAGGATGAGATGGCTTGATGGCATCACTGACTCGATGGACGTGAGTCTAGGTGAACTCCGGGAGTTGGTGATGGACAGGGAGGCCTGGTGTGCTGCAATTCATGGGGTTGCAAACAGTCGGACATGACTGAGCGACTGATCTGATCTGCTCTGATCTGAGGTGGGAACATGACATTACATAAGAGAAAACTAGAGCCTTGATGAAAGTGAAAGAGGAGGGTGAAAAGGCTGGCTTAAAACTCAACATTCAGAAAACCAAGATCATGGCATCTGTTCCCATCACTTCATGGCAAATAGATGGGGAAACAATGGAAACAGTGACAGACTTTATTTTTTGGGGTTCCAAAATCACTGCAGATGGTGACGGCAGCCATGAAATTAAAAGATGCCTGTTCCTTGGAAGAAAAGCTATGACCAACCTAGACAGCATATTAAAAAGCAGAGACATTACTTTGCCAACAAAGGTCCGTCTAGTCAAAGCTATGGATTTTCCAGTAGTCATGTATGGATGTGAGAGTTGGACTATATAGAAAGCTGAGCACTGAAGAATTGATGCTTTTGAACTGTGGTGTTAGAGGAGACTCTTGAGAGTCTCCTGGACTGCAAGGAGATCCAACCAGTCTATCATAAAGGAGATCAGTCCTGAATATTCATTGGAAGGACTGATGCTGAGCTGCAACTCCAATACTTTGGCCACCTGATGCAAAGAACTGACTCATTGGAAAAGACCCTGATGCTGGGAAAGATTAAAGGCAGGAGGAGAAGGGGACGACAGAGGATGAGATGACTGGATAGCATCACCAACTCAATGGACATGAATTTGAGTAAACTCCAAGAGTTGGTGATGGACAGGGACACCAGGCATGCTGCAGTCCATGGGGTCGTGAAGAGTTAGAAACGACTGAGCAACTGAACTGAACTGAAAGAGAAAATAGGGAAGAAGACTGTTCATTATATGTGTCAATTACTCTACAAATCCTTTCATCACTTAAAGAGTTCAGTAACCAAATACTGAAAATCAGTATTATACTAAGAGTTAGGCGTTTTATATTAAATAACAAACGTTGCCCCAAACCTGTAAAATACCTTGCATACAGATATGAAATAATGCATAAAAATCCATGGTTAACATAAAAATATTTTGGCAGTATTTGAAAACACAACTGAAAATTACTCTATAGGAAAGGGACAGATATGACATGTGTTAAACATTCACTTCATGGCAAATAGATGGGGAAACAGTGAAAACAGTGGCTGATTTCATTTTTCTGGGCTCCAAAATCACTGCAGATGGTGATTACAGCCATGAAATTAAAAGACGCTTACTCTTTGGAAGGAAAGTTATGATCAACCTAGACAGCATATTAAAAAGCAGAGACATTATATTGCCAACAAAGGTCCATCTAGTCAAGGCTATGGTTTTTCCACCGGTCATGTATGGATGTGAGAGTTAGACTATAAAGAAAGCTGAGCGCCGAAGAATTGATGCTTTTGAACTGTGGTGTTGGAGAAGACTCTTGAGAGTCCCGTGGACTGCAAGGAGATCCAACCAGTCCATCGTAAAGGAGATCAGTCCTGGGTGTTCATTGGAAGGACTGATGCTGAGCTGAGACTCCAATACTTTGGCTACCTGATGTGAAGAGCTGACTCACTGGAAGAGACCCTGACGCTGGCAAAGACTGAGGGCAGGAGAAGGGGACGACAGAGGATGAGATGGTTGGATGGCATCACTGACTCAATGGACATGGGTTTGGGTGGACTCCGGGAGTTGGTGATGGACAGGGAGGCCTGGCGTGCTGCAGTTCATGGGGTCACAAAGAGTCGGACAGGACTGAGCGGCTGAACTGAACTGAACCATTCAGAAGTGGAAAAGTAAAATGCTTCATGTCTGACAGCTAATTCTTCCTGAAATATTTATCAGAACCAGGGGACATATGATAGCTGCTCTTTCTCTGTAACAATATGAGCCCTGCCCTCTGGACTGCTAACTACACAGCATTTTCATCCCGTACAAAAATCATTTTAAAGAAAAACAAGTGACCACGAAGTAGGGGATCCTTTTCTTTCTCAGTCACAAGATCCTTTAGCGGCTAACCTCCTTTCGGTGGAAGAGAGGCAAAAAAATAAAGCCACTTTGGTGCCGTGAGGAAATCTAAGAAAGACGCTGAGTCAAGTTGGCTCCTCATAAGTCCCTCATCACCAGCCAGAGGGAAAAGTCCTTAACAGGAAAGGACCTGACTGCTCTCACAGGAAGGGCAACGGATTCAGCCGCTCGCGGAAGGGAACGTCACCACCGAGTTCTGCGGCGGCTGCCAGAGCGTCGGCCATCAGTTAGCACCTCCCCTTCCTTTTGGGAGTAGTAGCTAGGCAACCGTGGCCGTCTAGGAGAGAGGAGGACTGGCGGCTGCGTTAGTGCCCCTGGCGGGGAACAACGAGCGCTGCAGTTACCTCTTACAGTTTTTACCCTCCCCTCTCTCCACCCCCTTTGCCCCCGCCCACCCCTCCGACACTTCGGCTCCTCCCTCCTCTTCTCTCTCTTACTCTCCTTCCTCCTCCGCCTCCTCAGCTCTTGGGCTAGAATATCTATGGGTCGAAACGTGATGCGATGAATCCGAGAAAGACCGAAACTGGGACGCGGAGTGCGGCGGAAGCGGCGGGACTCCTGGGCATGGGGGCTTCACCACAATAGAGACAGCGCCCCCACTCTCCCCCGCCAGCCCCTCTGGAGCGAAGCCCCCAAACCCCCCCAGGAAAAGGATGGCGGCGGCACCTACCCAGATCGAAGCCGGTGGGTGGCTGTGTCCGCGGGTTAAGAGGATGGGGGCTTAGCGCGGCGGCTGTCAGTTTCTTTTGAAAAAGCTTCTATTTCTCTTTGCCTCCCTCTCAACCTCTTCCCACCCCCACCCCCTCTCCTTTTCCTCAGAGCTGTATTACCTGATCGCTAGATTCTTGCAATCCGGACCCTGCAACAAATCCGCTCAGGTGAGAAGGGGAAGGAGATCTGGGAGTCTTGGGGAATGGTTCCAATGGGGAAATCGAGGCAGCAGAGTGTGCGGTTTCGTTGTGGTTGAGGTAAAGGCCGGCCTTGAGTAGCTCTACAGTCAGCGGCTGGGTTCGAATTGGGGAGGGAGGAATGGGTGATGGCTCGAGCTGCTCGTCATAATCCGTGTTTCCCTTTTGCTCAGGTGCTAGTGCAGGAACTCGAGGAGCATCAGGTACGTAGCCCCTTCGGGAAGAGGTGGGTAGGGTTTGGGTGAGACTGGAGGAAGGGGAGGGCAAGTAAGGGGCGGAGGGCAAGGGCTGGGAGGGAGCCTCGGATCTGGGCACTCATAGCTGTTTGCTACAGGGGTGAACCGGCTCCTTCCCTCAAAGGGGGCGGATATCTCTGGGGTCCTAACTCACCCCATTTTATGCTTGTGGGAGGTGGTTTTTCAGGATTTCCTCCTCCTCGGCCTCCTTCCCCCCCACAGTCGTCTAGCTCTGAGACAACAGCTATCAGGCCAGAGAAATAAAGACGCCAAGGGTCGAGGACCCGGACCCAAGCTGGGTCGGGTTGATGCGGAGCAGAGGCTTGGCCTTTATCGTTGCCCCCTCCACCCTTTCTTTTTGCCGGCCCCCAGCTTATTCCGCGCCGCTTAGACTGGGAGGGGAGAGAGCACCGAAGAAGCTTCGAGGATCTGGTGAGTAAAGTTTTCATTTCAACTCAACCCAACTCTTTCTTCACTCCCTTTCCACCACCTTGTACCCCCAGCATACCCCCGACCCTTCTACCGACGCGGCTCTAGAGCTCGGTGCTGAGCCGATGAACGTCCCTTCCCCCCTCTTGGCGAGTCGGAGAAAAGGTATCTTGCCCTCCCCTTGGCCTCGTTTGTTTCCACCCGAAAACTTTGAAGAATGTGAGTTGGTTATCAGAGATGCCGTATTGTGGTTTATAAATATGTTACAAACATCAGGAAAGGCCTATTGTAGGGGGAAAAAGGAGAGAAACCCGGGGGTTATCTTGGGGCACGTACCAAGGACTGACGCTGGCCAATGACAGCGTTGGTAACAGCCGGGAGTTCCGGATTAGTGGAAGAAATCTGGTCTCTGGTTGGTCCTGGCTTAAAATACGGGAACTGAGGCCAGGCTTAGCCTTTTTTTAGTGGGGAGCAGTCGGGCGGCACTGCGAAGGGGCTTCCGAAGGGGAATTGACAGACACGGGACTAGAGAAAAACGGCACAGTTAAAAATAATAGGGAGCTTAGAGCCAATTCCAAAATTTGCCAGGTTTAGATAATCGACTGCGGAATAATAGCATAATCTTTGTATAGCTCAGATTTTAGAAAATAGCTTTAGTCATTATTAAATTGCGTTTGTGTAGTTAAAATTTCACTAGATAAGAACTATATGCGTTTTTTGAGGATTAATGAAACACGGTTTGGGATTTACAAGGAGACAACAATGGTTTTTAAAATTTTAAAATAGAATATAGTTTAGTTAAGGACCAAAAGCTTTGGATTGACTGTTGTTTGTCTTATAGATATAATTCATAGTGTAAATGCATCTTCTGTTTGGCATTGACACACACAAAAAGGTGATCCTTTTTATTTGGGGGGGGGGGTGTGTTACCTTGTGTTATCCACTGGCACAGTCAGTTGGAAGGAAGTGGAAGGAGAAAGATATGATGTTGCTAAAATCTAAATTCAGCCACTTTTCCTTCCGATAAGATCCGAATGGAGGAAAATTAAAGAAAGTTGGAGGGATATGGTAGATTATAAATATAAATAACATAATTTAAAGTTTGCTTTCAGCAAGACAATATTTAAATTACTTTGGTGTTCATTTGATTTTTCTTTGTATTAAATTACAAGAATGAAGCCATGCTAATTACCCAATCTAAATTTTTTAGTTTTGCAAAGCACAGAAAATGGTATAATACTTGCGATAAGGATAAACTCCATCATCTGCACTATTATTAATGGCAAAAATTATCGGATAAAAATTATTTCTGAAAAATTGCATGTATTTCCAGTTTATTTAATCTGTAGTCAGAACTTTTTGTTGGACTGAAGTCCTGCCAAAAAAGGGCAAAAACAACAATGCCTACCAATATGTTCTAACACTTCATGACTAATGTGGTTTTGAAAATAGTGCTTCATACTAAGCTGTATTGACAAATTTTTTGGTTAACATTTGTCTCTAAGTGTACCATTTTAAACAAGTAGCATTTTTTAAAAGGAAAACACTTTTTAAAAATTAACTTGATGTGGTAAAAAGGAAATGAGCATCAAAAGTATTAAAAATACAGTCTTCTAACCACACACACATATACGCACAAACACACACAGAGAAAAACAAAAAACTAAACAAAGCCCAGTTTACTAGACTTCCTTTCCTTATATTGTAAAGGCATATTTTCATGTATTTGCAATAAGTATCCACTTCATGCTTTATGTTTTCTTAACACTTTTACATATACTTATCTATATTTGAATAGCTATTGTTATTTTAATGGCAAGGAAAGGTTCAGTTTTATTTAAGTTGCTGTGATTAGAATTCAATTGCTAGTTGAGCATTTGGGTTACTTGCAGTTTTTCACTAATATCTTTGCGTAGTTAAGTAGTCATTCTGCTTTTTCCCGTTTTTTCCCCAGTTTTCCTGGGCTATATTTCTGAAGTGGAGTTATCAGGTCAGGGGTCTCATCCATTTTATATATTATAAAATTGCTCTCCAGGAGATTGTACTAATTTATAATCTAACCATCTAGATACTTAGAATGAATTTTTAAAATCTTTTGGTGGCTTTAATAGGTGAAAATAATCCTCTTTATTTTATTTATTTAATTAGCTCTTTTCTGTTAGTGAGGCTTTTACTTTAGCAAGTTATTTTTAAATTATTGTTAATTTGTATATTCCTGTGTATACTTGATTTTCACCTTTATCTTTTTAATTTATTGTTTTTATAATTCCTGATACATTTTTAATTTTTATATACACAGAATTTCTCTATTAATATTATCCTTAGTTTAGTGTTATTTTTTTTTGTTTTTAACTTAATTTTTATATTGTACATATATGCTTTTATTTTTCTACACCAGGATCCAATTTTTCTAGGGATAATACATTTTGATAATATGGTTTTATTTTTAGTCATATGTCTGTTCTCTACCTATAGATTTCTTTGTAAGGGGAGATGAAGCAGAGCTGAATGAGAATTTGAACAGAAGGAAAAGAAATGGCTGAGAACTGAGTGTGTAGTGTTAGACTGATTGCTAGATTCATCAGTTGTTGATAAAAATGATTTCAAATCTGATGTGAGATTTTGAGTGGCTTCATTGTAGGAGAGATGGATTTTTTTCTTGGGGTATTTTTTAAAGTGCTGTTAGAACAATGGATTTAAACTGTTATCTTTGATTTAGCTACATATTTTTGATTGAAATTTAGGATAAAGTGTTATTAATTAGTGTAACCTTATATGTTAAATTATATTGCAGAATTTCAAACTTAAAATGTACTGGGATATTAAAAGGAAAGAATATAAGTGCATAATAAAGAGGCAAAGGAGTATAAACAAGGATATCAAAATACTGAAGTTGCATAGTCATGTATACTACTTACTTGAAACAAAAATCCTGCCTTTCTGTCCATATGTATATTTTTAATTGAATTGTAAAAAACTATACTGCTTAACTTAATTTATCCAGAAGAATATTAAGATAATATGTTGGATTACTTCAGCACTTATTACTACTGTTACTATTACATAGTCTAAAAATCCCTCTTTTTCTTTCTTAAATCTGATTTAGTGTTTTTACTTATAATTTGGAACACCAGGAAAGGTGCTTTTTTTGTTAAACCTACTTGCAGCCAAATATCAACATATTGGAATATAAAGTGCCTTTTAAAGAAGAGTCTTGGTGAATGTTTGTCAGTATATGTTGAACTGTAACATTTTTGATTATGACATTAGAAAATTCTAAACTAACTTTCAGAGTTTTGTAATAATACAGGGAGAGATTTGAAGTCAGAATGATTGTTTCTGAAGTTTGATCTGAGTATTTTTCTTTATTTCTTCTTGACTTATTTACAACATAATAGAATTAGATTTGCTTCTTCTTAAGGTAGATAATTTAAATAATTACAAATGTCCTTTCATTTGTGGTGACCCTGTTGAATTGTTCACTATTTTATTGCTTCCTCCTTGGAGCTTTACTGGGATGATCATTGGGAATGACAGAGCAGTGAGGATAGTTTTTGTTAATACACAAATTTTACATATTGGAAAGATGACTTGGGAACATTTTTAAAGACATACCTTAAGATTTTTGAATCATTTTGTGGGTACTTCTATCATAAGACTGAACCAGAGACATAATTATCTTTAGGTGTGATGTATATTTTTACATTTATTCAGCATTTTTCATCCATAGAATTGAAAGCACCCAATTAGTGCTTACATTAGGAGTGGCATAGATTGTATTGCCTTTGTTTTATATGGAAAAGACTTGAAGCAGTTTTATGCTATATTAAAAAAAGAAAACTTTATCAAGATTTTAATCTTCACTCGTATCTTTAAAAGTAATACATCTATGGTGATATATGCCATTATAAGAATTTACACCTGCATTTAACATACTTAAGTTTAAAAATGTTTTCACATTATTTCATTTGATCCTCACCAACTGCTTTTAAATACCACATTTGAATTACAGACATACGTGTATTTTTTTCTCCTCTTACCCAGCTCTTGTTCTCTAGTTACTAGTAATAGCTTAAATTGTCCAGTAGAACTGTAGAATGATCTTTGAGTGCTAGTAGCATGGTTATTGCATCTCTAAGTGTGGAAGCAATTTAAGCATGTGTGACTTATTAACTGTTATGTGAACACACAGCCATAGTTAGGAACAGAATGCATTGTGGGAAACCAAAAGGCTTGTGCTGCTTGACCCCCTTGTGGATATAATGCTAACTGATAGGTATGGCAGACAGCAATCAGTGTCTGGAAACTGATATTCTTCGGTACTGATTTGCTTGAGCCACATCAGTTTTAGCTATTCATCTGGATTGATCTTTGGCTTTTTCCCCCCACACTTGGGCTCTAGGAATACATTTTCAGTGATTAAAATCCCTTTGGAGATTTCTCATTAGTCCTAGGAAAACTGGTATCTCAGTACAAATGAGATGGTATTAAGGAAATGAAGAGAATAAGAATTTGTATTGGATGAATGTTTCTTATAAAATTTTGTCCCGAAAGAACCTTTGTGACATTTGACTATTTAGTTTGTGTGTTTTTGTTAAAGTTTTACTGATGTTGGTTATTGATTGATTAATAAATTTTTGTAAGGATTAAAATAGTAATTTAAAGTCAATTTAATGTATATGTCATATTTTACAGATGCCTTTAACATTTTTCAAATATAATTTTGTGGGTAGTAGAAAAGGCCATAATATTTAGTCATTACTTGCTGAGCCACCCTGGGCAAGTTACTTAACCTCTCAGAGAATCAATTTCTTCATTTATAAAATAAGAACCCCTACCTGTTTTGCAAGGTTATTATGTAGACCAAATGAGTTAAATATGAAAGAATGCAAATGAGTGCAAATAAGTTGGTTACTACATTTTACTATATTTTAAAAATAGAACAGAGAGTTTGAATGACCAGCATTAAAATCTGAAGAACTGTGACCCCAGAATTTATGTTTTCTTAGCTAGCTAATTATCACTACCCAATTTTCCTAGTAGTTTTTTTTTTATAAGGTAAGGGGCATATATAATAGTAATATTAAAAAAAGAGCATTTAGAAAGTGTCAGAATTGAGCCCAAAATGAGTGTTTTTGAAGTGCATCTGTGTTAAGTCAAACAAAGAATGATCATTATATCAAAAGATATTTAGTGTTATTTGCATTTTTATGAATTATAGAAAATAATTCAGTGTAATACTGGAACAGTATTCACTGATTTTTAAGAAGTGGGGAGCTGTTTTTCTCATGTCTTGTTGCACGGATCCTCAACCCTTCTGATTGATTTCTTCTTATCCTAATCTTATTTTCTACACATGATTGCTAATTTATTTCTTGTACTTTGTATTACCTTGTTGAAAGTGTTTTTCTTATGCCTTTTAGTACCTACCATGGCACTTTATAATTAGCTAGTTCTTATTTGTTCAATTTTCTTAACTTTTTAAAAAAGTGTTTCATGGTATATGCCTTTTTACATATGCTAATCTGCTAGCTAGTATGGAGTTCTTTTCATTGGATCTTTCTCTCCTGAGAAACTTCTAGAATGTGGGTGGGTCCTTAGTTCTTGTCTTGATATCATCTGACCTCAAGGTTATAGTACTTTTAGTACTTTCTTGAGGCAGTATAACCCAGAGAATACTTGAGCCCTAGGTGGATTGCTCTGCCTGTTTCATTTCTGAGGAAATCTTAAAACTAATAAAAAGATGCTATGAACAATGATTAATATTTTCAAAAGAAAGTGATAGGAAGTCTTAACACTGTAGCCCACCCTGTTAACCAGTATTATTACTACAACGGGAAGGCCTGTTTTCTTTCCTTTGCTGCCCAGTTTTTCATTTCTCCTTCAAATTCATTAAATATTAAAACAAATTTTTTGAAATTATAAAGGTATTCAATATTGTAGACATTTATATTTTATTGGAATGTATCAAGCAGAAAATAAACTATTAATTTTTAATGTTTTCTTTCATTCTTTTTTGTACAAGTATATGCATTTTTTTCCTTCAAAATCAGATGGTACTTTGGATAGGGTTTGATTTTTTTTTTTAACTTAATGTTGTGGAGGTACATCTTAAACCTTGAGGAGATATATGTACTAGGCACTATACAAAGTGTTTTCTTTTGCCTGGAATGCTTTTTCTTTGTCTCTCTTGTTAACTTTCACTTTGAATCCAGGTGTGAAATTGGACATGAACCCCTACCCCAGGGTGAATGAGGTACTGTACTTTATTCCTTTAGTTCTCTGTACCAAACCTCTGGGCACTTGTAGATTTGATTTGTTTCTATCTACTAGTTCTCCCAACTCGGATTATGGATTCTCTTGGGGCAGCAATTTAATCTTTCATTATATCCCTATACTTTAAACATCTGAATGAATGAACGCATAAGTGAATGGTTTTTTTTTGTTTTGTTTTGTTTTACAAATAATATTAAGTAGCTATCATTATTCCCTGTTTTACAGATGAGGGAGCTCAGAGTCAGAGAGGCTGAATAACTTTGCAGGTCACATAAGTAGGAGCCTGGGGATGCTGGAAAAATTCAAATCCAAGTCTTTTCTACTGTGTCACACTCCCAAAAGGAGTAACAGCTAGTCAGTTTTAGAACCTGAGTAATTCAGGCTCTTAGACTTCAGAGTATCATGCTTATCTTAAAGCCTTGCTGTATTTTTCAAAATCTGTTTCGTTTTCTGTACCTATATATCAAAAAGTCCTGTGATAAACTATGCATGTGCTTTTTCTCTTCCCCCTCCTCCACCAGAAAAAAGAACATTTTAAATCTCAGATAAAATGTTGCATTTTACTTCTTGAGCATATTTCTCAGTTTCATTCTTCATTTTTCCTGTGTAGTCATGATTTTAGTTAGAAAATAAAATACACAATTCTGTTTTCTTCGTATTTTAGTTACTTGTCTGATCCTATTATTTCAAAACGCCAAAGTAAAAATATTATCATGGCCATCAGAAAATTAGTATTTCAAATATAGCTCTTGGTGCAGGCCTGGCCCCCTGAGATTAGGGACCCTTTGTGTTTTATTCAGTGCCCAACTGGATTTCTTTTAACTAATTATGACTAGTAGGATCTCTCTGGTCTTCTCAGTAGTCATAATGATTCTGAAGTGTGGTAATTTCAGTTGTTAGATTTGCTCTTTAGGTCAGCTAGTCTTCCTGTTATGAAGGTTTATTTATAATCTAGGTTTCATTTAATTTCTTTCAGTTTATTTAGATTTATAGTTTTAATTTTTTGCAGTCTTTGTGTTAATTACCATTATTTTTCAGCTGCCTTAATGGGGCAGTAATAGAAATAACAGTGGGCAGAGAGACCCAGATTGCTATCCATTCATTGTGACATTGGACATCACTTCTCTGAATCTGTTTTTCCTACTCAGATGTGGAATTAATTATATATAAGGATCCTTCCAGTTCAAAAGTTTTATAATTTAACTCCTTGGAGTTTTTTTTACAAAATAATGCAGAAGTTTGTATTATACTCTTGAACTGTGTTTTTAGAGAATGGTTTTGTTCTTCCAATCCGAAAGCACTTGTTCTGTTACTTGTTGGTCATTATATTCCAGAAAGAGAAACTTGGTTAAATAATTGAAATTAGAATGCTTTGAGTTTTAGTCAAAAAATGGCTTTTAATAAGGCATTAATTTCATAGAATATTTTAATACATATTTTTGATATTATATTTTATTATATATTGCATTATATTCACCTGTAATTCTAATACAGAATTTTTTTAAAAACTTAGAAATATAATTACTGAGTGTAGATAAGAGTTCTTATGTTTAAAAAGATCACCTTTAAGAAATTCCAGCTTTAATCAAAGAAAATGCATTGAAGTAAACGTTTATACCACTTAAAAGTCCTGAAGTTTGATTTAGAAGAAACTTATTGCAAGAACTGTGCTGATAAAGTCTGGAAGCCTGCTAATTTTATTTAAAGGAGAAGAGCATGTTCAAACTCAAAAATATTGTTATTGCCATTGTGTTGATAGAATCTATGTTCCTCTAGTACTGTTTTATAATCAAATTTTTATTGATTTTAGAGGAATGAATTTTTGAATGGGACTGCCTAGAAGTTGGGAGAAGGCAATGGCACCCCACTCCAGTACTCTTGCCTGGAAAATCCCATGGACAGAGGAGCCTGGTAGGCTGCAGTCCATGGGGTTGCTAGGAGTCAGACACGACTGAGCGACTTCACTTTCATTTTTCACTTTCACACATTGGAGAAGGAAATGGCAACCCACTCCAGTGTTCTTGCCTGGAGAATCCCAGGGACGGGGAAGCCTGGTGGGCTGCCGTCTCTGGGGTCGCACAGAGTCGGACACGACTGAAGCGACTTAGCAGCAGCAGCAGCAGCCTAGAAGTTGAGTAATGTTTCTGTTGTATAGGGTGAAAAGCAAACTTGTGAAAAAATTTAATAGTTTATAATGCAGATTTTCAAGGGGGAGAATTTAAGAGTAGATGAGCCTTGTTTTAGTTGCTCAATTAATGATTCTGTGTTTTAAAATTACTGAGGAAATGATAAAAAGTTTATATGATTGTTGGTGCAAATGGTAAAGAATCCACCTGCCAATGCAGGAGACACAAAAGAGGCGTAGGTTCAATCCCTGGGTTGGGACGATCCCCTGGAGGAGAAAATGGCAACTCATTCCAGTATTCTTGTCTGGAAAATTCCATGGACAGAGGAGCCTCGGTAGCTACAGTCCACAGGGTCACAAAGAGTCAGACAGAAATGAGCGTGCACGTGCACACCTGTGTGTGCACGCACATACACGTACACACACACACCTGAAAATCAAACATCATTTTTTTAAAAATTTGTTTTCATTATTTATTTGGGTGTACACAGACATCCGTCTTAGTTGCGGCAGGCAGGATCTTTGATCTTTGTTGCTGCATGTGGGATCTTTAGTTATTGCATTCAAACTCTTAGTTGTGGCATGTGAGAACTAGTTCTCTGACCAACGGTCAAACCTGGAGTCTTAGCCACTGGACCATCAGGGAAGTCCCTAAACATCATTGTTTTTATAAAATGAAGTAGCCAGGGGGCCTAAGATTTCAGTTTAAGACATAATTGTTGGAATATTCAACTTTAAGTAGTAAGGGTTTTTTGAAGTAAGATTATATTTATTTATTTTTTGTCCTTTTCTTGCTGCTTGATTCTTAATAAAATTTATATAATCATAAAAAAGACATAAATCTGACAGGTTTCTATAAGACAGTAATTCTAAAAATTCATATCAGAGAACTCCTATTTTCTGGGTATATATTACTGTATATTACAAGTTCCAGGGTAGTTAGCTTTTTGTAACTCTTGAGATGGTAATGAAATGAGAAAAAGAAAATGCCCCTGAAGACATCAACTACCATCATGTGTAAAGCCTTCTTATAATATTTACTTGGTGGAAAATGTTAACAGAAGCCCAGTTTACACAAGACAGTTTTTTTGGGAAAAAGGCACAGACTATTATAGATGTTAATATGCTGTATTTTAAGGCTTTTTTATTTGTGATGTATATATTTTGGGGAGTACTAATTATATTTATGTGTAGGCCTATTTAGGAATGCCCTCTTGTGGAGAGGATGAATTACAAACTAGGATTCTAGGATATCAGTGTCTCTGAAAAGGGAAAGTTGCTCAGTTGTGTCCGACTCTTTGTGACCCCATGGACTATACAGTCCATGGAATTCTCCAGGCCAGTATACTGGAGTGGGTAGCCTTTCTCTTCTCCAGGGGATCTTCCCAACCCAGAGACTGAACCCAGGTCTCCAACCCAGGTCTTATGCATTGCAGGTGGATTCTTAAAGGAAGTCTATCAGTGTCTCTAGGTAACAACAACAACAACAAAAAATGGCTTTTAAATTGAATCATCACCTGCTTTGACTTCAATATTGCATGTATTATTTTAGTTCTATGTAGTTAATTGCTTAGAAACACAACTAGAGTTGTGTGAAATAACTGAAAGAATTTGCTTGATCCTTTGTCCCAATCCAGATGCAAATGAAAGGTAATCAGATTAACTTGCCATTCTTCCTGACCATCATGACAGTTGCGCAGGCCCCAGTGATTTGGGTAGATCAAAATTGGTTTGTGGGGGCTCCTCTGATGGTCCAGTGGTTAATACTTCCACTGAAGGAGGCATGGGTTCTATCCCAGGTCTGAAACTAAAATCCCACATGTCATGTCATGTGGGAAAAAAAAAAAAAGGTTTTTGAGGGGGTTTGTAAAAGATAATTGGCAATAAGTAATTTTAAAAAGTCATAGTGGATCACTTATCCTCAGATCCTACGTACATGTTGGATTGTAGTTCTTCAACCTGTGTTTCCTAAGAAAACAATCTGATAGGAGAAACATTTTTCCTCTGTGAATTCTTCTGATATTGCTTATAAGTAGACTTTGGTTTTTATTTATTCATTGATTCAATGAACCAATATTTATCAAGAACAGACAAAATCTCTTCTGCTGGTGATCATTAAGGTTGAGTTACAAAATTATCTTTTGTACTATATTGTTCTTGATTTGGTGGTAATATATTGATGTGTGTTCTATGTGATGGCAGGTACACGCACACATAGGTGTTGCTCTCTCTATAGCACTTATAAAGATTGGCATTGTAACTATATAACTAGATAGATTTTAGGACCTTTTATCAAGATGAGAATGTAGATGTTCTTTTTGTCTAAGGATTTTTAATATTCTAGTTTACTCTGTTTACTGTTTTAATAATTAGGTATTGATGAAACACATCAGTAACTTTAACACTAGCTTAGATAAAAAATGGAAACCACTTTTGTTGTTTTATTGTCTCATTCCTGTCTGCATTTGTTAACCATCTTCAAAAACTGTGTTTTAAAAATGAGTTGTTACATTGAATTTTGAGTATATAGCTTAGTTGTTTAAAACATGGTATATAAAATTATCATTAATTTTATACTCTTTTGAAAACCAATTAGCTTTTTTAGGGAAAGAGTGCTGCTTTAATTAAGCAAATATGTACTGTTGATCCTAAAGGGGCTTAAGTGGGAGTTTTATGGATGTACTACCTTTGTTTGCATTATCATTTATATAGAATCTAGATTCTCTGATTCTTGATTAGTTTATCACTGCTGATCAAGTACTAGTAGAATTAAGCCATCCTCTTTGTACTTCTTTAGGTTTTAGACATGCTCATTTTTGCTGTTTTGTAACACTTATTTGTATAAGATTAACAGCTAAGCAAATGATTTAATCAAAACATGTAAAAGTAAGTTAAACTGCCTTGTCATTTACATGTTCAGTTCAGTTCAGTGGCTCAGTCGTGTCCAACTCTTTGCGACCCCATGAATCGCAGCACACCAGGCCTCCCTGTCCATCACCAACTCCCGGAGTTCACTCAGACTCATGTCCATCCAGTCAGTAATGCCATCCAGCCATCTCATCCTCTGTCATCCCCTTCTGCTCCTGCCCCCAATCCCTCCTAGCATCAGAGTCTTTTCCAATGAGTCAACTCTTCGCATGAGGTGGCCAAAGTACTGGAGTTTCAGCTTTAGCATCATTCCTTCCAAAGAAATCCCAGGGCTGAGCTTCTTCAGAATGGACTGGTTGGATCTCCTTGCAGTCCAAGGGACTCTCAAGAGTCTTCTCCAACACCACAGTTCAAAAGCATCAATTCTTTGGTGCTCAGCTTTCTTCACAGTCCAACTCTCACATCCATACACGACCACAGGGAAAACCAAAGTCTTGACTAGATGGACCTTTATTGGCAAAGTAATGTCTCTGCTTTTGAATATGCTATCTAGGTTGGTCATAACTTTCCTTCCAAGGAGTAAGCGTCTTTTAATTTTATGGCTGCAATCACCATCTGCAGTGATTTTGGAGCCCAAAATTAATTTACATGTTAATATTTGTTTAAATGGTCCTTAATTCTTTGTAGCTGTTTCCTAAATTTTGTTGAAGTGTTAAATATTGTAAATGTTATTTTCCTTGTTGTGTACTTTAAAATTGTACTTTGTTCTATGTTGGAGCAGTTTGGTAATGTTTTTAAACCAAATTTGTTTTCCTGTATTTTATTTATGCTTTTTAGGTGGCAGCCAATGCACACATTCCTCCAGACTACCTCCTTAAAATTTGTGAGCGGATTGGTCCCTTACTAGATAAGGAGATCCCTCAGAGTGTTCCTGGGGTACAGACATTACTCGGTGTTGGTCGGCAGTCTCTGTTAAGGGATGCCAAAGGTAAGATTTTTACAGTTTTTAGAGAAAGGAATATTTTTATGTGAATGAAATGTTCCTAGGCTTTTCTAAATACTAATTTTATTCTAGTGTTTCTTATCTTGCCAGTCTTGTTTTTATTTTCCTAGTGTACAAGTAAATTTCTAGAGGCCTAAATGGAGCCCTTTTCTATAAAACAGTGAATACTGTAGAGGTAAAGAATATAAAATCTCTTTGTAATCCTGTGGAATAGAGATCTCAAAAGATCACTGCTTTGATTAGTACAGTATAAATATGTAAAATATTCTTTCATTACATTTTGATGTTCTTAATCTTTGACTCTTGATATTCTAATCACAAGGGGTATTTCATAACAAGTAAATTTATTATCTGTCAAGATGTTTATATTTAAAGATGTTTAAACAAAAGTATCAATCCTTCATTTTTCAGTAACAATTTCTCTACTCCACTCTTTTTCATTCTTTTACAGATTTTCCCCAAAGTTGTTTTTTTAATTTATTAATTGATTTATGGCTGCACTGGGTCTTTGTTGCTGTGTGCAGGCTTTTTCTAGTTGTGGTGAACAGGGGCTCCTCTCTAGTTCTGGTGCTTGGGCTTCTTATTACAGTGGCTTCTCTTGTTGCGGAGCACAGGCTCTAGGCTCTAGGACTTAAGTAGCTGTGGCATGTGAGCTCATGTGAGTAGTTGTGGTACACAGGCTTAGTTGCCCTATGGCATGTGGAATCTTCCTGGACCAGGGATTGAATCTGTGTCCCCTGTATTGGCAGATGGATTCTTAACCACTGGACTACCAGGGAAGTCTTCCCCAAAGTTTTACGTGGAACCCCAGTATGTAAATTATACAGATAGAATTTTCTGAACATAAAAATGTGTAATTAGGTGTTAAGGATGCCTTAATGAATTAAATACTTCAGGTCTATCCAGCAACCAATTTATTTCTGTTTTGCTTTTTTAGCAAATGTTTTTAAAAATCCTAATTCACAAAGATAAAGAAATGGTTGCATAAATGATACCAGTTTTTTATTATCTCATTTTATAATTTAAGGAAATTCTTCAATTCAGTAGCTTGACATCTTTCGGGAGATTAGTAGAATACTTTTGTTTCAAAGTTGAATTATTAGGAATATTTCATATTTGCTTGAATTTTGACATAAACATTAAAGACAAAAACACAACTATTTTTACTCAGTTTTCACCTGATACGTAGTGTTGTTACCTGTTACAGTACTGGCAGTCACTCTATAACATGAGCATACACAAAGTATAAATTTCTGAACTTTACCTGGCATACTTGTGCTGTATTCATTTCCTTGCTTATACAGTTTTATATGAGTAGACATGTGTAAGCCTAAAGATCCAGAAGGGGACCAATATAAACTTAAAACCTTATTAATCCATGACATATTTACATAAGACTCAAATATATGTATAATAAGAGCTTTGATTCTAGATCAGCACAGAAAATAAAATATCCTGATGATAACATGAAGGCATTGGTGTTTACCTTTCATAATATAGATTATAGCATGTTTAAACATATATATGTTATTTTCTTATTGTGGTTTTAATAGTTATAAATGTATTTCAACAAATGAAATTGAAAATAGACATTTGCCTCTGAAGTACAGTTTAAAAAATATTCTACGCCTTGACTAACTTTTGAATCTTTTTGTATAGACTGTAAGAGTACACTATGGAATGGCTCTGCTTTTGCAGCTCTACATAGAGGCAGACCTCCAGAACTACCTGTAAATTATGTGAAACCTCCAAATGTGGGTGAGTAATGTCCATGTGAGGTATAAACACAT